>NC_045770.1:149260-10149260 GCF_008692025.1 Phocoena sinus
CTTTTACACTTACCTGTATAGTTATCTCTACCAGTGCTGTTTATTCAGTCATGGGAATTTTAGTTATTGTCTAGTGACCTTTTATTTCAGCCTGAAGGTTCCCCTGCCCTATCTTCTTTGGTCGTACATTTCAGGCTTTTTGTATTCTTGATCTTTTCCTGCTGTTTAGAGCCAGCTCTAACCAAGCTTTCTTTGTTTATTGCTGTCTTGGGCAGGGGGAAAGCGGGCAGGTGTCCACGAGGGTTCTCCTCTCAGATCTGCACGGTGACTGGGGTCTGGTAACCCTCAGGTCGTGTTTGTGAAGCTCGGAGACACAGCTGAAGCTCAGTCTCAGGAATCAACCCCAGTTACAGTGGTTATTGATACTTCTTCCTTTTTTCTCAGTATTGATTTTATTACTTATTGTATCAGTGAATGTTTTAGTTACTGTTTTAAGACAAATCTAATACCTTTTCGTTGGGAGGGGGAGTGGAACATCAAGACACATGATAAATCTCGCACGACATTAATAACAAGTCATCAATCCAGAGTCAGTCCCGATGCCACGTCCTCTAAGTGCTGTGGCCTCTGTGTGCAGACTCTGAAAAGACACTCACTAGCACGGTGCCTGCCCAGGCCTTTTTGCAAAGTGGAGACAACGCACGTTGTAAAGCAGTCCCAAGAGCGTCAACCTCAGACCTGAAAACAGGTTTACAGCAGATTAAATACAGAAAAGAGCCTCGTGGAAAAAGAAACCCGGCACTAAATCTGGGTCAGGTCCCAGGCTCACAGAGAAGCCTGGAGACCATGGCCGGAGAGGAAGCCTCCACCCGCCCCCGGGGTCGGTGTCTTCAGCGGGGAGCAGAGCCCTTCTGCCCTCTGCTGAGGTTCTCTGCTGAGATCAACACTCAGGCTACAAAGAGGGAGGAGACGGGGGCAGACGGTCCGACCTTTCTAAACGGTGGGCCTGAAACTGAAAGCTCTACACACCCTGGGAAAGAATGTCAACCAAACGCAGAAAAGCGAAATTGAGGAGAACAGCAAGGGGGTATTGTTATGCAGAACTGAAAATAAGGTTGTGACGGAGCTGAAAGTAACATGCTAATGAGGAGAGAAATAGTCTGTTTTAGAGAAGAGGGAGAGGAAGAGGGAAAGGAAGCAAGAGGCCGAAGGGAGGCCGCGCGTATCGGAAACAACCATTCTCGCTGGATGTTGATGCGCTCTCGCTCCCGTGAGGATCATTTATTTGCCCCATTTCTGCCAGGGTGAACTCAGCCCCCACTTTCACCGCCTCAGCTCCTTCCTTCCCCTGGAGACTCAGCCCCGTGGTGAACATCATACAGCTCAGGGCTCCTAAATGAGCCCCACTTTCCTGATTAGCTTTGGAGAATCAGTTGAATCCTAGCCCTTAGCTTCACAGTTGTGTGTGTGCGTGTGTGTGTGTGTGTGTGTGTGTGTCTAATTCTACAAAGAGGTGAGGAAATTTGAATAGTTAAAAATAAAAAAATGGGAAGAGACAAGGCATCCACTCTAGTCAAAACAATTTTGTGTTCAATAGTCCAGCGGAAATGGACCGAAAAAAGAGTCTTGGAAAAGGGGTGACTGTTTTCATCCCGATTCTGATCCAACCAGGTCCTTGGAAAATGCAGAATTGATGCCTCTCTTTACTCTTTTCACCTCTAATTATTGTCCTACAGAGCATCTCCTGCTCTAATTATCTGAGTCTTTACCTCTATTCACGAAGCTCATTCCTTTGCTTCCTAAAAACTTTTCTATAAAATAAAATAAAGTGAACAGGCCCTAAGGACAGACATCATCAGTTTGTCTCCAGGTCTAGAAATCCTTGTTTCTATCCTCCATCTCAGGTCCAAGTCTCCAGCTGGAATCTTCCCAGGTAACAGTTGAGGTAGCATCAGCAGCACAGGTGTGACAGCCGTGGAGAAGGGGCTGGAGGGTGGTGTCTGTAGGTGGAGGTGTGCAGGGCGCAGGTGGCACACAGCCGGGGCTCCTCCCCTCCACACCTCCACCTCACCAGTCCTGAGTCCCCTGCACGCCTCCCACTTCCATCCACACCACCTGCCTCCCCACCCCACAATGCCAGATGCCACGTGGGGTCCCCACCTCCTTTCCTCCGCACCTTTATCACAGCAGCACTGAAGGCCACCCTCCCCCAAATGACCTTCGCCACCCAAATCCCACATCCCGCCTCTCATCACTCCCACCCACTCCCACCTCCTCCACCTACCATGTCAACACCCACCTCCTCCCCCATCAACCCCCATCACACCCACTCTGGCTCACACCTCCTGAGCCAGGTGGAGAGTTAAAGCAACTTGTGTGATGGAGGATGGGAGAGGAGGGGGTGAGAGACAAGGTCGGCTGAGGGGCCTGGTGGAGGGCAGGGGGTGGAAGAGAGAAGATGGAGAGGTGTTGGTGTGGGGGGATGGGCCGGGGTTGAAGGTCTGGTTTGGTGCGATGGGCGTGGTAGAGGCAGGAGGTGGGGCACAGGATGGGTAGGTAAAGGTCCTCTAGGGCAGGAGGCTGGAGTCCGTGCTGGTGCGACGATGGTGGTGGAGGACAGGAGGAGGGACCGGCTGGGATGACGTCACCAGGGACGGGAGGAAGGAGGAAGCAGGCTGGTGGGACGGGTTGTGGAGGAGGGTGAGAGGCAGATCAAGGTTCAGTATGGAGGGGGGTGGGGGGAGCCTGCCTGGTGACCATCTTGACCTCCCACATCACGGGATTGCTTCCAGACGGCAGTGGAATAACACAATTATCACCAATAACGGACAGAGTTAGATTTGGTGTTTGGACGGAGCCTCCCACGTCAAACACTACTCTGTGCGGTCCCCACATGCTGTCCTTCCTGGGACTGGCACCCACCTCTCCCCTGCGCTGTCCAGGACCCTGGTGACTGGCAGCTTCCGTCCTCCCACCCCTCCCTCTCTGTGTCCTCCCCTGCAGAGTCCAAATCTCATTTCTTTGGGTTTGTTCGGAACTAACACACAAGGCTCGGCTCCAACGGCCCCCACCAGCCCGTTTTCCTGTACAGTTTTATATGTCATAAAAGAAAAGGATTCCTAATTCCACAACCAAACCTACACCATAAATCTGAGGCTTTCCACCCCCTAATGTGCTTATTCACTGTAATGACCTTGTTTTGCTTACTCTTGTCATAGACCAATGTGGAATATTTGCATCTCCAGCCCCACTCCTTCACATCCTCCAGAGTCAAAAAGAAACAGCTATTAAAACACAAAATCTATTAATATATTAATTCAGCTCAGCTGGCAAAGCCTGTGAGCATCTAGCCAGGCACAGGACCACCAGATGCGACGGACCAGATCCTACAGCTTCCACGTCCTCAGGGGCCACCCTCTCTACAGGCTCTTCCTTGAAGCTCAGGAGACTCAGAGACGCTGTCAAAAAGTACATAAAACAGGAAAACTTGCGCGCCTGGGTCCTCACGCAGAGCTAGGTCTCTGTGATGGGTGGGTTGTTTCCTGAGCCCGATTTCCTCATTGATGGTTGTGGAGCCAGCACCTGGGTCCCGGTCCTTCCCTGAGAAGTTCCGGGTCTGGGCTGGGCTTGAGCAGCTGGGTGTTGAGAGGCCCCCGTGATGGGCAGGTGTGCAGCACGGCGCTTCTCGAAGGTCAGTGTGTGGAGGCCAAGAGCCTGCATTTCTAACACCCCCCCGGGAGGTCTGCGCAGGATCAAGATTCTGGAGGGTTCTAAACCCTGGATGCACATCAGAACCATCCACAGCCCCCACTGGGTAGGGTCTGTGGGCCGTCAGTCAGGGATCCCTCCCCTGGACTAGACTGACTCATCATTCAGACGGTCTTTCTATGGAATTCAAGTCTGGGGCTCCGCGACCCAAAGACTGTAGGAGGTCAGGGCTCATCATTCTGATCACAGTGACAGTGGGGAGACTGTGCCTGGTGCCTGGTTCCCCAGAGTCACTGTGGTTCTCCTCTGATGACCCTCGTTCTCAACCCTCCCTCTGTGAGATGCTCCATGTTATTCCAAATAGATTCTTTTTTATTTGTTAGATAAATTATCTTTCTATCACCAAAACTGAAGACACTTAACTGCTATTTTCTGTATTTAATGTGGAACTTTCCATGATTATTCTCAGCCTCCATGTTAAAATTATTTTCTTCGTCGTGATACAGTGATAACAACCACTGACCTACCTTACCCCCACCTCTGCCCCACTGGGGACTCCAACTCCCACCTCCTGCTTTATGTTTGGGTTTGACTTTGCAGAAAGAAGCTCAGGTAGGATGCTGAGTAGTGCTCCCGCAGAAGAGATCAGAACTCCTGCCCAGGCCGACTCACTTCTTGGAAGGTAAAGCTGGAAGCGCCCAGAGTGTGGTCAGAACCTCCTTCCTCTTCTCTGCATCCCTGGTTCAATTTCTCTCTGCAGCCTCCTTGCTTTTGCCCCGTAGAGACGTGTAGATCAAGGGTTTCAGACACTTTCACCAAAGAACAATCTACCTGCCTTGCTCTCAGCCCTCGTGTCTGCTTCCTAGGATAAGAAATAGACGATCTTAGCGACTGGTCCAAGATTAACGCCAATAGCCGCTAACAGCTCAATCGTTGACTGCCTCTGGGGCTGCACGCTCTGCCCCTGGGATGGCAGCCAGCAGTGGATTTCAGGCACGTGTCTAGTACCAGCTGACACTGAGGGGAATTCAAGACTAGCCTGGCTCCGCACACCCCCCCAGCAAGCGTTGACCCCCCCCCCCACAAGGGGGGGTCTGCGGGAGACAGAAGTTTCCAGCCAAGGCTCCTGCACCTCGCGGCCCACACACTCGGCTCACAAGGTGACCTTGGCAGCCCGGCCACGGAACAACAGTGTGCTTGGCGCCCCCAGGCCTGGCCAGGTCTCTGTGACCACCTCGAGCATGGCAGTGCAGTGTGTGGCAGGGTTGACTTCCGAGGCCAGCACATAAAGGTGGTACAGCTCCACCGGGTTCTCCCGGGGTGTTTGCCTTCATATGCCAGGATGGGAAGAAGCCCAGCCACACGGGGAGGTCACAGGGGTGTCCCGGGCGACCATCAGCGGGGTCCCCGCTAGCAGCCAGCATCCGTGCACGCGAGTGCGGGGGCCTCCGGGTCTTCCGTGAGGAGGCGGGCGCTGGGGAGCAGAGGTCAGCACGGGCAGTACTCCTCCCGGACCCTGAATCCGCATCCAGGAGCACAAGAGCGGGGTGCCATCTGACATCGGCAAGCATGGCACTTCATTAGGAAACAGTCAGAACCGGGTGTGGCCAGAGCAAAGGGCAGGAAAGCCCCAGTTTTAGGTCAGTGCTTCACCGTCAGGGTTAGTCTTCAGGGGGAGGCAGGCAGCTCACGGCCCATTTTCTCTCGTCTGCCTGCGTGGCCGCAGCATCAGGTCCCTGAATGTCCTCACGTCCTCTTGCACAGCAACCGGGCCCAGGCTGCTTTGCCCTGGGCATTGCAGACAAGCGTGTCTCTTGTTCTGTGGCTTTAGAGGGGACGCTCTGGACTGGCTGGGGGCCGTAAGCCCTGAGGCTTGTTGTGAGTTTGCAGTCAGTGCTAAGCTGCCCCTGCTCTACTTATTCGTGAAGAATCTCCCACAGGGTCCATCCTAGTTTACTGGACTTCTGTGTTAAGGCTTGGAAACAAATTCCCAATTCATAATAAAATATCCCTTAGCTTTCCTTTGTCATTTTAACCTGCACTTGGATTTCCTTTAGAGATCTCACGGAGGAGAGAGAGGTGAGTAAAACAAGAAGTGATTTGTGTATGACTGAATCTCTGGCCAAAATGCTATTAGAATAGCATCGCATGAGAGCTCTATAGAGCATCAGTAGAGGAGAGAGGTTGGGGGGAAGGAAGGGAGGGAGGCCCAGTGTTTCTGAATCACACACGAGAGTGCTACGTGGGGACTTTCCACAGGAGAACCCATACCTGTGCCGTAAAGACCTGAACATCCTCCCTGCGAAGACACAGGCCACTCAGAGTTACCCGGTTACTTGATAAACAGGCCGGAACCCCAGGTGTCTCTTCCAGACGTACCTCTCAGGTTTGGAAGATAATTTAAGTAAGATTCAGTCTCCCTGCATCTCAGGTTGGTCACGTCCCACATACAGAGGGCGACAAATCCCCTCTATTTAAACCGTCCCAGATGCTGGGGAGGACATTAATGTCATGACAACAAAAGGCAACTGCAAGATACAGAGGCAGTGATGGGACAGATGGAGCCCAGGTAGGGCAGCCACAGGGGAGCCACCCCCAGCGGACATCCTCCCTGCCTTCACCGGGACAGGCATCCCGAGCCTCCGGGGCAGCTGTCTACAGCAGGAGGGCCTGCACCAGCACATCTCAGCGTGTGTGTCCCACAGCATGAAAGCTTTATTAAAGCTGTGAAGGGAGTGTTCTAATCTCATACTTCTACATGTACCTGTCCAGTTTTCCCAGCACCACTTATTGAAGAGGCTGTCCTTTCTCCACTGTACATGCCTGCCTCCTTTATCAAAGATAAGGTGACCATATGTGTGTGGGTTTATCTCTGGGCTTTCTATCCTGTTCCATTGATCTATATTTCTGTTTTTGTTTGACCTAATGAAACTTAAAAGCTTTTGCACAGCAAAGGAAACCATAAACAAGACCAAAAGACAACCCTCAGAATGGGAGAAAATATTTGCAAATGAAGCAACTGACAAAGGATTAATCTCCAAAATTTACAAGCAGCTCATGCAGCTCAATATTAAAAAAAACAAACAACCCAATCCAAAAGTGGTCAGACGACCTAAATAGACATTTCTCCAAAGAAGATATACAGATTGCCAACAAACACATGAAAGGATGCTCAACACCACTAATCATTAGAGAAATGCAACTCAAAACTACAATGAGATATCATCTCACACCAGTCAGAATGGCCATCATCAAAAAATCTAGAAACAATAAATGCTGGAGAGGGCGTGGAGAAAAGGGGACCCTCTTGCACTGCTGGTGGGAATGTGAATTGGTTCAGCCACTGTGGAGAACAGTATGGAGGTTCCTTAAAAAACTACAAATAGAATTACCATATGACCCAGCAATCCCATTACTGGGCATATACCCTGAGAAAACCATAATTCAAAAAGAGTCATGTACCAAAATGTTCATTGCAGCTCTATTTACAATAGCCAGGACATGGAAGCAACCTAAGTGCCCATCATCGGATGAATGGATAAAGAAGATGTGGCACATATATATACAATGGAATATTACTCAGCCATAAAAAGAAACGAAATTGAGTTATTTGTAGTGAGGTGGATGGACCTAGAGTCTGTCATACAGAGTGAAGTAAGTCAGAAAGAGAAAGACAAATACCGTATGCTAACACATATATATGGACTCTAAGAAAAAAAAAAGGGTCATGAAGAACCTGGGGGTAAGACAGGAATAAAGACACAGACCTACTAGAGAATGGACTTGAGGATATGGGGAGGCGGAAGGGTAAGCTGTGACAAAGTGAGAGAGTGGCATGGACATATATACACTACCAAACATAAAATAGCTAGCTAGTGGGAAGCAGCTGCATAGCACAGGGAGATCAGCTTGGTGCTTTGTGACCACCTAGAAGGGTGGGATAGGGAGGGAGGGAGGGAGGGAGATGCAAGAGGGAAGAGATATGGGAACATATGTATATGTAACCAGTGTTGTCCCCTCCTGAGGACACTCTCAGTGGCCACATCCCCTCTCAAATCACATTTTACCCTGAAGGGAATGGTGGAGGTGCACATCCTATACACACAACACGGCTATACACACAACACCCACACCCTTCCACATACAACACACACACACACATATACCTCCCTCACACACAACATAGCCATACACACCACACACACACACACCACACACAACACACACCACACACAACACACACACCACACACACACCACACACACACACACACACACACACACACACACACACAAAACTTTCCTACCCACCCAGCTTCCTGTCCCTCCAATTGTTTTACTCTGCAAATCATTGGAAGTTCTCACTGTTTTTTCCTTAAAAAGTTTCTGGTTGCCCTTTGTAAAGAACCATTTTAAATTTGAAATCTAATTCTAAGTCATTTGCAACAGAAAGAAAATTCATCCTTCCAAATAGTTTCTTTTTCTTTTATGGCAGCACAGTTCAAATTTACTGGGTTTGGAAAAAAATCCCAGGTTTGATTTGTAATTCTACTTCTTACCCCTCGGTGGCCGTGGAGCTCTCTGAGCCCTGGAATCTTCAACGGTGATAAGAACGACCACTTCAAGTCAGAATCAGCCCAGCATGTTTCCATGAGCCAAATCTACACAAGCAAGGAAGATTTTCTAAATTAAAACACTTTGTCTCACACAAAACAATACTTAATTTTTTAAAAATATAAAAAACATATCACCAAAAAACAGAACTAAAACAAATGTAGTAAAGTTGTAGAATACCAAATCAATATACAAAAATCTGCTGTGTTTCTATACGCTAATAACAAACTATCAGAATGAGAAATTAAGAAAACAATCCCATTTACAACTGCATCAAAAAGAATAAAATACCTAAGAATAAACTTAACCGAGGAGGTGAGAGACGTGCACACTGAAAATTATAAGATATTAATGAAAGAAACTGAAGATGACACAAATAAGTAGAAAACTATTCCATGCATGAGCTCCTGGAATGGAAGAATTAATGTTGTTAAAATGACAACTGCCCGAAGCAATATACAAATTCAGTGCAAACCCCGTTAAAATTCCAATGGCATGTTTCACAGAAATAGAACAAACAACCCTAAAATTTGTATGGAAACACAAAAGACTCCAAATAGCCAAAGCAATCCTGAGAAAGAAAAAAGCTGGAGGCGTCATGTTTCCTGATTTCAGACTATATTACAGAACATCGATTAAACAGACCCTGGGGGACTTAGATGCTGGGGGATCAGAGAGGGCAGACTGGCGCGAGAACAGGGAAGCCGGGAACGGGAAGCACCAGGAGGAAGATCTGGCGGCAGCGAGGGCAGGACGGGGTTCTACCCTCAACACTTACCTGCTGGGTAACCTTGGGCAGGTATTTCATCTTTCTGAGCCTCCCTCTGCTCACCTGTACCATGGACAAACTGAATGCACTGGTACCACCTCCCAGGAGAGCTGTGACATCGAGATGGATCTGCTTCCTACACCCCACCGCAGAGGAAAGATCAGCCTCTCCTCCCTCGCCCTCCCCTCAGCATGAGTCGGATGTAATACACCTCGATCATCCCAGGAGCTTCTCTCGCCTTGGCCCTGGGACCACCTGGGTGCTGGCAGGAAGAAGCCTTTACAATGGTGTGTTAGCTTCTGCTTTATAACAAAGTGAATCAGTTATACATATACATATGTTCCCATACCTCTTCCCTGTTGCGTCTCCCTCCCTCCCACCCTCCCTATCCAACCCCTCTAGGTGGTCACAAAGCACCGAGCTGATTACGAACACCTCCTGGACAGAAAGCACTGCACGTTGATGATAGTAATGTGTTTTTGGAGCCATGAAACCACGGCATCCAGTAATCAGAGTGATCCCAGGATTCTGCAGGCAAATTAAATCCTTGTTTTCAAAATAACAGTGAGTTTGCTACTGGGTGCTGGGTACTAAGTGCAGGATTATAGATCATTACACCTGTGAACTTGCTCCTTTGAGGTTATTAGTCGCTGATAAGAGTGTGAGCCAGAGTAAATTCACCTTTGATTGTTTTGGCAAAAGGCGTATCTCCAATATTCAAAATGTGGATGATCTACATTAAAACCACGAGTAACTTTTATTAAATAATATTAACACAATAATTAAAATTTTAAAATATATATTAGATGTTTATTTTATTTAATTAATTTTTATAAAATTCATTAAATGTTATCTGTCATTAGAACATACACATGCACGTACCTGCTTATTTACTAGCAAAGAGAAGGCTGATTCTCTGGGAGGACCTAGACCCCCTCCCTCCATAAAATGGTCCCACAATTTTCCTTCTCTCAGTAAGTGGCACCTCCTACCTCCTGTTTGCAGAGGTTACACACATCCTTGGTTTTGTTTTCACATTCACTCCATGAATCTTAGTTTCTCCTCCAAGAAGGAGCTCAGTCTCTCTGCTTTTCTCCAGTCAAAGCAGCCACCGGTGTCCTGAGTCACCCAGTCCCCCTCCGTCTCCCTGCTCTGACCTTCCTGCCAAGAATCCGTCCTCACGAAGTGCCCAGAGAGGTGCGTGAAAACGCAGATCAGACTACAGCGTGTCGCCATCCAAAGCCCTCAGTGTCTCCCCGAGAGCATCCTCATCCCTCGTGGCCCGGCCCCACCTGCGCCCTCCCACTCTCCCCAATTCCAGCTCCTGGGCTCTGGCAATGCCTCCAACGTCCCTGTGCCTTTGCGTCGCTGATGCTCTGCCCTTCCTCACCCTCTGCTTGGGCTCAGGCATAACCTCAGACGTGCGTCCCCGAACCGGCTCCGGGAAGGATCACCCCTCTGCCTGTGACTGTCTCATAACACGATCCACGTCCTTCACTCCAAGCTAATACATCCTTGTTTTCTGTTTACTTGTTTATCAATACCTCTACCTATGGGAATAGGACTGTGTCAAGTAGAAGGTGAAACGCCTCCGAGCATCCTATGGTATGTCTGTCTTTAGCGTTCATTATGGGTCGCATCGTGTTCCCCTAAAATGTGTATACTAAGGCCTCACCTCCCACCCTGCAGCACGGGACCATGTTTGGAGATAGTGCCTTTGTAGAGGCGGTTAAGTTAGAGTGAAGCTATCCGGGTGGCTTCTTCCTAAGCTAGCCTGACAGGTGTCCCTGTAAGGAGAGGAGATTTGGGCACCCGGAGGCACACCGGGGGCTGCACAGGACGACCGTGCGGAGGGGCAGCAGGACAGTGGCCGCCTGCACGCCACGGAGAGAAGCCTCAGGAGAAACCAACCCAGCTGGCTCCTGGGCCCTGGACGTCCAGCTTCAGAACTGTGAGAAAACAAATCTCTGTGGTGTTTTGCCCCAGAAGCCTGAGCTGACTGATGCAGCTCCTCTCCCAATGAGACCCTCCCCAGGGACCCTTCACAGAGGTTTGAGATGGATGCCCAGCCCTGCCCTGCCCAGACCACGAGTCGTCAGGTGGCCCCTCCCTGGGATCCCGAGAAGACCTTCATCTGAGCCTAGCTCTGAGGCTGTGGGTCTCACAAGGACTGGACCACGTGCACGTGGCTGAGGCCGCAGGAGCCTGGCACTGCTGTACCCAGGACAGATGACGTCAGCGCAGGGCAGGTGGAGCGAGAGAGTGAGGGCTTGACTTGGTTATTCTCTGATCATCGTGACTGAAAGTCACTTTTATCCCTGGGCTTTTCAGTTTAAGCCACTAAACACCCCTTTTTGCTTCTTTTCAGGGACGTGGAGTCCTGACTGGTGATCTGGCCTCTTCGTACCGCTGAAGTACTATTTCCAGGCTTACCGGGTGATGTTTCTGTTAATGTTTGGTGTTTATCTTTCCAGACTTTCCTGTAAGTATGCGAATGTAGGTACATAATTAAACACAGGCGTCGAATCAAATATAGGTGCAGGTATAGATATAGAAACAAACGTAGTTTTTTTAAAACAGCCAAATGCCAGGGGCCCCATCTGCCTGCCACCCATGCAAATCTATGTCAGGAGGCCACAGAGTTGTGATCAAGAGGCCAGAGGCTGACCAGCTGCCCAGGTCCACTGTCCGGCCCACTTGGAGGATTTACCCTTTTGGAGCTCGGGCTGCTCACCTTTCATGGACACCATAGCAGCACTACTTCACACCACTGTGATCATCAAATGAGATTATGCAAGAAAACTAACCTTATCTTCTAGCGAGTGTTGCCTGTACCTCTTAGTATAATGAAAGGGCTCTGTCCACAGAGCAGCGTCAGAGATTAGAAAGATCACCCTGGCAGAAGCATTACTGATGGATTGAAAGCAGCAAGAAACAGAGACCCCTGCCGTCCTCCTGCAGGTGAGGGGCGGGGTCGCAGGAAAGGGGCAGGGTCGCTGGCCTTTCCTGCTCAGACTAGGTGCCATGGGGACAGGGGATAGGAAAACTGGGTTCCCTAGGGAATCAGGGGTGGGGGTGGAATTCTGATGGTGAAGAGAAAGAAGAAACTTGGTGAACGTCTGGAAGGGAAACACTGATTCCCTGGGGCTGGAGGAAGGTCTCAAATGAAAACAGAGTAGAGATGAAGGGAGGGAGAAGAGATGGGGCTCTTCTTACACTGCGGATCCGCTCGGATCTGGGGGAGGTCTCCTCATCGCACGCAGGAGGAGCTGCTGTGTCTCCAGGGGAACCCTCTGACCCCCACCTCTGAGCTGAGCCAGACCCTCCTGGAACCCAGGCCTGATCACAGGGTGTGTTCTCAGCCAAACAGCCCTTTTTTTATTGCCTTAGAAAGAGCCAGAGTGAGAGTATGGATCCGGCCGGGAGAGCCTTTCAGTGTTGGAGGCGTCACCTCGAGGGCAATAAGCTCCTTCCCTGGGGGCGGGGGAAGGACTGGGGGCTCACTGCCAGGACACTCGGACCGCCCCCTGGGAATCAGATGAGGCCCAGGCCTCGGGAAGCTGTCTCCTCTCCCCAGGGCAGGCCTCTCCCTAAGCAGATGGGCTGCAAAGGGGGTACGGTGGCGTGGGCCATGGAGTCCTTACTTTTAAAAAGCTCTCTTGCAACTATCCAGGTGGTTTTTGAAGGCCTTTAAATGTAGAATAGAGAGAATCGGGTTTCAGGCCTGGAGGGCAAGAGTCTAGCCAGAGTTTCTCAAAATCCCAGCGTGGCCGCCTGGGCTGTGCCAGTGAGAAGCGCGTTAACCTGGGAACATGTCAGGGAGCAGACACAGCTGCAGCCCCCATCCTAGAGGACTGCGCTGTAGATTGAATACGAATACACGTCAAATGCGTGAACAATGCTTTTACTTGACAAACAGTCCAACGTCGCGTTTGCCACTGTAATTGCTGCACCATATACACCTGGGATATAAGGACTGCAAACAGCCACTCTCCCACCCCTCCTGGGGGCTTGCAGGTTAGTGCTCTGTTCGAGCAGGGTGTGACCCCCAGGCTGGGTCTGTACCACATGTGGTCCCTTACATTTAGACTAGATAGGCTCGACCCCGGTCGGGCTAGACCCCCAGACTTCAATCTGGTGAGACTGTTCTGCTCGGGCAGTAAAGCACCGGTCACAGAACTGGACTTTGCGTGCCTAACACTTTCCAGTGGGAAACAATCTCTTTGGTTGAGCTTCCAAACCACACACTGGAAATCATGTAATAAGGAACACGAGGGTCTTTAAAGCACCACCACCAGCCCTTCTCCTCTAAAACGGTTTCCAGCTGGGAACACCCAGACCCTTTTCTAATTAGAGGTTTGCTTCCAGACATAAAAAGAAAGTCGTAAAGTTAAAATCCATTCAGCAAATTAATTGGCGTTGCCTAGAAAACTTAATAAGGAATATGGGAGACAGTACCTTTTCAACCTTGCAAAAATATTAAGACAAAGGCAACGTCAATGGAAATTTTCTTGTAAATGAGACACCAAGATGTATGCATTTGCATTTTATTAATGGAAATTGTTTCCTGAGATTACACTGAAACTTGAATATTAAGTGCAATAACCATATGGTCCAAACCGCAGCTGTGCACAGAAGGCAGGTTTGGGGCAGAGGGGGCCGTGGGAGCTGCCATTAAGGGATCATTGTTTCCCTTCTATCCAGCAATAATGAATTTCGTTATTCTGGGTGTGAGCCAGCTAAACTGGTCTGCTCTGGATTAGGCTTGAAATCAGTGAAAGAGAGACCTGATTAAGTAGAAACAAAGACCTCTTCCCTGCTCCCCGGTGGATTTTATCCTTAGTCTGTGTTTGAGTGTGTACTCACTTCATCCATTTCTTTAAGCAGTTTTCACTCTTCGGTGTCTGTCTAAAGCTGCAGCCCCATGTCCTGCCGCCCCTCCCGGGGGGTCCCCGTCCACGTGCCCACTCAACCCCGGGGGTCTCAGTGCCCACCCCTCCATGCTGCAATGTCAGCACCACCCCTCCAGGCTCGAGCCTGCCCGTGGTCTCCAGTGACTCACAGCTGAAATGAGGCCAGTGGCCCCTTCTCTTCACAGCCTCCAGGATTCCAGCCTCATCAGCCTCATCACAACCTCCTATCTCTGACCTTATGGCTTTCCGGTTTCCTTTATCCGTGTTATAGGTATTGATACTTGATTTGTTATCGGACACATCATTCATTTCCTCCGTAATCTACCTTAAATCAACCGTCTATCTTTATAGTTACTCAGTTAAAACAAAGCTTAAACTTCTGGTTCAACTGTCACTTGGTTGAAATTCCTAACCCTCTGCCCTAGAAAACCCGCACCAAGCTTTCTTCATCGTGACACTGCTGTAATTGAACATTACTGAAGAAAACGTCACACAAAAGGACAGACTGGTTCCACCATAAATTCACGACCACCCACCTCAACATGAGTCGGCAATCTTGTTTATTTCTCAGATAAACGCCTCCCATCCTGTTTTGCTCCTGTAGTTTTGTCCTGTGTCCTCTACTTTGTTCAAACCTCCCTCCCATTCTAAAGGAGATCCTTACTGTGAGAACTGAAATCACAAAGCAGGGATTCCTTGTGTATCCCAGAGGAGGGCAGACATTCACTTTTCTGCATTTTCTCTATTTTTATTTCTTTCTAGTAAAATAGAAAAGTAGCATTTCTCCTATTAAAGTAGTGCATGCATACAGGACTTGAACATGTAGGCACTGCTCCCCGCCCTGTTTCAGAGAATGTTAGTAGATTCTCAACTGAAAATCACATAGGAGAGTCACTTTTCCTCAATAGCTCCAAACACCAGGTCTCCAGCTGCTCGTTTTGTCCCAAAGACAACAGAGGAGGACGGCGCTGAGGACGGCACAGACACACCTGCGGTTCCTGCTTAGGGAAACAGCTCAAGGGGGGCACACAGTCCCCCTCTGAACCCAGGCCGTGGAAACAAGGCGTGTGAGAAAGAAAACCTCTGTATCTGTCCAAAGAAAATAACCATTGTTTCTTTGTTCTGGGCTTTCTGCAGACTCTCAAAGCCTGAGAGAGAGAAGGACTAGATTTGAAGCTATTACAGATGAAGGCAGTAGAATAACAGATGCCACTGAAAACCCTGAGCCCGTTTATAACCCACAGGTCCAGCCCCCCGCTCCTCAAGCTCTTGGTCACAGCAGCTCTAGGAGCCAAGAGGGCAGTCAACTGTCCCTCCTTGACCTGCTCCAACTGCCTTCTGACTGTGCCACCGATGGAGGCGGTGGTCGGAGCGGTCCAGAGGACGTGAAAGGAAGAAGGACCAGGATGCGGTGACTGGTGAGCTAAATCCACAGGCTCATGTCAACATCGGGGGTCGCAGGCTCGTCCAGGCTCCCCGCGGTCTCGATACCCTAATCACCTCCCGTCCAGCTGTTGTTAAAGGAGCCACCCTCCCACGTGTGGGAACCAGACGTGCTCCATAAGCAGGAACACACTGCCTCCTGTGAACTCACTTTGTGTTTCTATGGCTGCACCCCGAGAAATTACCACTGAGTGAAAACCTTCTTCTGCCTGCAGGATGGAAGCGCAGTCTTACATCTACTCTGAACATGCCAAGTTCGCTGGCCAGGATTACGGCAGCATCCCTCCCGTCCAGGTGCACCTGTCAGCCAGTGGCCCAGGCTCGAGCCTCAGCCACCGTTCAGTTTCATGAAGGGGTTGCCTCCTTGTCTCTGGATGAACCTATGTCACAGTCACAGACAAGCTGAACCTGGCCTCTGGGTTTGTGACGCACACGGCAGTCTGTGCACCAAGCGCAACGAGGCCCGGGGCTGACACAGGACCAGGGACAAGAGGAATTTCCACTGATTTTCTCCTTATCACCTAACTCAGCTGCGGGGTTCCTAGAACGAGACGAGTGTGGAGGAGCTCAGAGGAGGGGGCACCCAGCCAACATCCCCTCCCAGCCGGCAGCTTCTCCTCCGCTCGGCTATGCCATGACCCTTTCTCTCTGTCTTTGTGGTCAGTCCCCCTCCCTTTGCAGGCTCTCTCGTGAATCCTGCCCATCGCCATCTCTTGGACAGAGTTGTTTTCCTCTCCCAGCCTGTCTCTCTCCCTGATCCCCTCCACCTCCACGCCTTCACACACAAGCACGTTTCCCTCCCTTTTCCCGTCCGTGTTGTCCACGTGTCAGCTCCCCGTCCTCTTTGCCCCTTACTCCACAGCCCCGGTCTCGGCTCCCTCTACCCACCTCCCGCTTTCCTCTCCCCTCACACGTCATCACCTCCAGCCAGGAGTCCATCTCAAGCACCAGCTTCCCAGAAAGCCTTAAAAACAAACAAACCAACCAACCAACAAACATAAAACAAACAAAGCAACAAAAATGATCAAACAAAACCTGGAACCGGCTGGGATGAGGGGGAGGGGTTTGTTCGCATTCCAAGGTGAGCTGTTTTGTTTTGTTTTAACATCTTTATTGGAGTAAAATTGCTTTACAATGGTTAGTTTCTGCTTTATAACAAAGTGAATCAGCTATATGTATACATATAGCCCCATATCCCCTCCCTCTTGTGTCTCCCTCCCACCCTCCCTATCCCACCCCTCTAGGTGGTCACAAAGCACCAAGCTGATCTCCCTGTGCTATGCGGCTGCTTCCTACTAGCTACCTATTTTACATTTAGTAGTGTATATATGTCCATGCCACTCTCTCACTTTGTCACAGCTCCTCAAGTCCATTCTCTAGTAGGTCTGTGTCTTTATTCCCGTCTTACCCCTAGGTTCTTCATGACCTTTTTTTTTTTCTTAGATTCCATATATATGTGTTAGCATACAGTATTTGTTTTTCTCTTTCTGACTTACTTCACTCTGTATGACAGACTCTAGGTCCATCCACCTCACTACAAATATCTCAATTTCGTTTCTTTTTATGGCTGAGTAATATTCCATTGTATATATGTGCCGTATCTTCTTTATCCATTCATCCGATGATGGACACTTAGGTTGCTTCCATCTCCAGGCTATTGTAAATAGAGCTGCAATGAACATTTTGGTACATGACTCTTTTTGAATTATGGTTTTCTCAGGGTATATGCCCAGTAGTGGGATTGCTGGGTTGTATGGTAGTTCTATTTTTAGGTTTTTAAGGAAGCTCCATACTATTCTCCATAGTGGCTCTATCAATTTACATTCCCACCAACAGTGCAAGAGGGTTCCCTTTTCTCCGCACCCTCTCCAGCATTTATTGTTTCTAGAATTTTTGATGATGGCCGTTCTGACTGGTGTGAGGTGATACCTCACTGTAGTCTTGAGTTGCATTTCTCTAATGATTAGTGGTGTTGAGCATCCTTTCATGTGTTTGTTGGCAATCTGTATATCTTCTTTGGAGAAATGTCTATTTAGGTCGTCTGATCATTTTTGGATGGGGTTGTTTGTTTTTTTAATATTGAGCTGCATGAGCTGCTTGTAAATTTTGGAGATTAATCTTTTGTCAGTTGCTTCATTTGCAAATCTTTTCTCCCATTCTGAGGGTTGTCTTTTGGTCTTGTTTATGGTTTCCTTTGCTGTGCAAAAGCTTTAAGTTTCATTAGGTCCCATTTGTTTATTTTTGTTTTCATTTCCATTTCTCTAGGAGGTGGGTCAAAAAGGATTTTGCTGTGATTTATGTCATAGAGTGCTCTGCCTATGTTTTCCTCTAAGAGTTTGATAGTGTCTGACCTTACATTTAGGTCTTTAATTGATTTTGAGTTTATTTTTGTGTGTGGTGTTAGGGAGTGTTCTAATTTCATACTTTTACATGTACCTGTTAAGTTTTCCCAGCACCACTTATTGAAGAGGCCGTCTTTTCTCCACTGTATATTCTTTTCACAGAACTAGAACAAAAAATTTCACAATTTGTCTGGAAACACAGAAGACCCCGAATAGCCAAAGCAACCTTGAGAACGAAAAATGGAGCTGGAGGAATCAGGCTCCCTGACTTCAGACTACACTACAAAGCTACCGTAATCAAGACAGTATGGTACTGGCACAAAAACAGAAATATAGATCAATGGAAAAGGATAGAAAGCCCAGAGATAAACCCATGCACATATGGTCACCTTATCTTTGATCAAGGTGAGCTGTTTGATCCACCTGCTCCTCTCCCTCACCTGCCCCTCTCGGTGCCTTAAAAGAACCTGCTTTCCTGCCATGAAACAAGGACCAGCACAGCTGGAATGCACTGTGCAAATGTCCCCTAGGTCAGACTGAGCAGGTTGGGAGGGTCAAGGTCACTGCCCGGACCCTTGCAAACAGGGAGGACGTCCTTGGAAGCATCCCTGCTGCAGGCCTGTGGGCCAGCAGATTTATTAATGTTTATTTAAAGTCATCGCAAGAGCATCCTCTCCCACCCTTGGTAACGAGCACTTGTCCTAACTTCTATAGGAACATGGCCGGCTTTTCCTCATTAGCTTACCTTGGTGGGTAGGTCCCTAAGAATTAGTGTGAAAACTGAAGACTTTTCGTTTCAAGACGTAGTGATTCACAGATATCCTGGCACTAAAAATATCTCAGCATGTAAGGATGAAGATTTGGGGCATAAAAAGGCAATGACTCCTTTCCCCAGGTCTGGCCACAGTTGGAAGGTGATGCAGGCTGTACCACAAAGCTCACCTGGGCCTGGAAATTTCCATGCTCTGCTTTCCCCACTGCTCTCATGCTGCCCCCAGAGAGATGGTTGTTCCCTGACACACCCTGTAAATTGTTCAGAGTCCAACTCTGTTTCACTTTAGAAACAAAATAAGCCATCTTAAATAGAGAACTGTTTCACCCTAAAGGCACAGCTCACTGTCAGAAATGTCATTACTAGATCACAAATTAATTTAGGAAATAACAGAAAGTCTCACGAGAGTGAAAGCCCCATCTGCTCTGCTTCCGCAGGGAACTAACCCTTTTTCCGTGTGGCCAGGTGAGCTGTCCTTTGTGGGGCTGTGCCTGGGAACATGAGGAGACACCCCACCCTTCAAGGACATAGAGGTCCAGAGCAGGCCCGGCCACAGCCGGTCCAGGTGGGCAGGTGTCCAGGACCACCCCTCTCTAGGCCACCCCTCTCTTGCACTCCATCAGGCTCAGAGAATGTGGTTGGTGGGAACACCTAGACCCATTGTCTGGAGCTGGCGGGGCTGGGGGACAGGTGGGGAGGCTGTGAGGGATTCTGTCACCAGCCTGTGCTGAGAAAGACAGGATGTGATATCAATAATCAATGCTGGGGGCTGGAGAATGGCCTTCAGGTCTATGACTAGGCTTCCTGGTGGTCCATGAGAACTGGGGGTGAGCAAAGTACAGGGATTTGGAACACAGGGTTTCTAAAATGAAATGAAGACATGGCCTCAGAATAGCTTGAATAACTTGACTTTAGTACAAATCAATCCATGTATTCTTTTTTGAAAAAAAAAATACTCAGTTTTGATATGTTCATCTACCACATGGTTTGTAAGAGTCTTTAGGGCAAAGACTTGATTATAAGAACCTCATCAGAACTTTGCACACAGCACAGGTGAAAAGTGTCCCCTGGTCCTTACACTGTGAAATATCAAAAATGCTGGCTGTGTTCCTCTGTCCGCCAGCGTCTGTCCCCAAGGTGAGGGAGCAGCCGTGCCGGGAGCACCCCGATCCTGTTCTCTGCTTCTCTCTCAGGAGCAGGACCCGGCCTTTCTGGGCCTGCAGCTGCCCTGCTGTGCAGCTGTTCTGCATCCCCTCCGTCTTATCCAAGCTGAGGACCACGAGGATCCTAGAGGAACAGAATGACGGGGTCAGCGGGGGCTGGGGGGAGGCCCCCCACCGCTCTTTCCCCTATTCTGCACCTTCTGAGCCTGGATCCGGGAGGACCACAAACCCCACGTCCTGAAGCTGAAGGAGAGACACAGCCAGACAGACCCGTCCCTCCGAATTGGGCAGGACCACGTCCAGCTTGGGAGGTGGGTCTCTTGATGGTCTTGGGTGCAGTAATTCCACCAAAAGACCAGGGAGGAAAAACAAATTCTTACCAATACCTGGACAAAGCAAAGAGAACTTTTTTCAAACTTCAGCTGTCAGGAAGAGCCTCCATTAGTCTCCGCAGGGTGGGATCTGAAGGGCCACTCAGCACTGCTGCTGTCTAGAGGGTAACAGCCCTAAACCCCCCACAGGCTCGGGACTGAGCCAGAGCCGGGAGAGGAGCCGGGCTGGACCAGGGCCGGGGCTGCAGCTCCGGGCTCTAGGGTGGGTTCACGTGCGCTGCTGACTCGCGGGGCAGTGGCTCAGCTGCAGCTGCCCCCAGGGGGACTGTCCTCCCAAGAAAGTGCTGGAGAGACTGGGTGAAGCAGTTTGATCGGCAAGCCCCCAGACCCCCTTCAGCAGCGTGAGTGTCCGCCAGGTGAATGGGGGAGCCCCCAGCCGCACCCCGGCCTTGAGAAGGGACCTGATGCTTACGGCTGGTCCTCCTTCAACATCTTCCCATCCTCACCGCTCATCCCGGGGCCCCACCCTCCCTTAGACTGTCTCCCGGGAGCCACGCCGTGATCGAGGTCCTCCGTCAACACATTGGTGTTCCTCGACCTGGGCTCTTGTCCCCAGCCAACGCGCGTGCCGTGACGGGGCTCGGGGAGCTACACGCGGGCAGAGTGGACCTGAAGCACCAGCCTCACATGTGAGTCATGAGAAGCCGACGTGATGATGCGTCTCCTGTAGGTGCCCTACGTGCCCACGAGCACTGACAATGCTACCGACTGACCGGCAGGGCAGGGCGCCCGCTCCGGGTGCCCAGGCCCAGGCCACAGCCTGTCTGGCTGGAATAGACCCTGCTTCCCAGACTTCCTCTCCTGAGCCGCCACATCCCAGGCGCCCTCAGGCTAAATTTGTGGTGGGTGGGGTGAGAGCACGTGGGAGCCACGCCACTATTCCACGTTTTCTCAGGCGCAAAACAAGCTATTTTTGCAAAGCATGCTCAATCATCTCCATGGAAACCACGTCGTCAGCTGGGTCTCACCTCACAGATGCTGCAGTGGAATTTGCTTTAAACATCCTTTGCAAAATCTGACTAGGGGTTGTGCACGGACATGTGTGTCCGTGTATTCGTGTGTGTGTATTCGTTTTCAGACACACACACACACACACACACACACACACACACATAATCTTTCCAGCCCTATTTCCACAGGGTGTTTACAAAGCAGAATGACTGCTGCTCAGGAAACCACGGCCATGCTGTCATCATTTATATCAGTAAAGCTTCTACTGTGTTGAAGGCTCAGTTTGCATTCAAGCAGGTAAACAAGAAGGGAGGGGTGGGTCCAGGGTGAGTTAAAGATAGAAATGGGCCAGTGGGTAGCAGGTGGTCACCATCAAAGAGGAAATTAAAGTGAAAAAGGACAAGTTTTGGGGAAACCAGCCCTGAATGCCAGTTTCAACCTCCAGTGACGCCATGTCACCTGAAACATATTTCCTTGACTCAAAATCCCTCTTTTAGGGCTTCCCTGGTGGCGCAGTGGTTGGGAGTCCGCCTGCCGGTGCAGGGGACACGGGTTCGTGCCCTGGTCCGGGAGGATCCCACGTCCGCTGAGCGGCTGGGCCCGTGAGCCATGGCCGCTGAGCCTGGGGCCGTCCGGCGCCTGTGCTCCGCAATGGGAGAGGGCCACGGTGGTGAGAGGCTCGCGTAACCGGAAAAAAAAAAAAAAGAATCCCTCTTTTCCTGTCACCCCTCAGCTTGCTCTGGACGCTGTCCCCTGATCACCACATGTGACACACATGCACACACACACAAACACACATGCACTTAGCACAAACTCCATTCTAATCTCAAACATTCATTGATCGTGTGCTGTGCTCCAAACACCTTGAGAAGTGCTTGGATTGCATAAAAATTGGAAAGGGAAGACACATGCCCACAAAAAAGTTTAAAACTAATAGGAAAGATAGATAAATATACAAATACTGGGTCTACAAGTCCAGGTAAAATTTCACAGAAAGGCCATTGACAAGGTGATAACCATACAGCCTTGGTCAAATCACTTATCTTTCAATGTTTTAGTTTCCACATCTGTAAGTTGGTGGTAAAGATACATAAAATGCTTTCAAGGAATGAACAAAAAGGGCTATGCAACTGTGAGGGGCAGGTATATGCACACATTCTGCAGGAGTCACCAGGAAAAGCTAACTGTGGCGGATGCAGTCCTGGACTCCAGCAGACAAAGTGCTGAGATCCTGCTACAGGCACAGGGGCGATGTGAGCTGAGCCAGATGGCCAAGTGCTGCCTGCTTGGAGGAGGCGTCGATAGCAGAGTCAGCCGGGAGGGTGTGCACGGGAGCAGAGAGGAGAAGAATGCGGGAACGCAGGTGGAAGCAGCTGATGGAGGAGCTTGTGCACCCAGATCCCAGAGAAACGTGGGTGTTTCCACACAGCCAAGTAGAAGACATCCAAGCAAAGGCAGCACGCGACCCACAGCAGGGCACAAACCCACGGGCCGCAGGCTGAGGTCAACCTGCAGGAGTTTTATTTGCTCAAGAAAGAGTTTTACTATCATTTTAAAAATGAACTTGGGACTTCCCTGGCGGTCCAGTGGTTAAGACTTGTCCTTGCAATGCAGGGGGTGCTGGCTCAATCCCTGGTCTGGGAGCTAAGATCCCACATGTCTCGAGGCCAAAAAACCAAAACATAAAACAGAAGCAATATTGTAATATATTCAATAAAGACTTTTAAAAAATGGTCCACATCAAAAAAATCTTTAAAAAATTTTTTTTAATTAAAAAAAAAATGAACTTGTTCTCTACAGGCAGGATCTGCTCACCTTCAGTTGGCAACAGAATCACCCATCCTACTCTTTTATAACCACACACATACACATTTATGGCACCATCTATACAAGAAAGCATATGAGGTTTTAAAGTCTGATTAAGTAAAAATTTGAGAAAAGTTAATCTGGTGCCAGGATGCAAGATGCAGCAAAAGCTAAAAGAGCACCAAAACGCATAGGGAGGGTGAATTCCTCACCTACGCGTAGACCTGCCAGCCTCACCCCTCTGGACAGAACCTGGGCTGCAGTGTCACAGCCTTGACACTGGGAGGTCCAGGTGGGAGGGGCTCACAACCTGGACTCTGCTCATCAGCCATGCGTTTGTCCAACAACCAGCCCTGACCACTCACCCCAGGACTAGTCCTGTAGGGCACGTGGGTGCACAGATGTGTAAGGAGGGCTTTCCAGGTGTGCAGCCCAAGTTCAAGTTTTGTTACAGAGAAGCAAACCAAATGATAAACCTTTCTTGTCCACTACTCCCTGTGCCACAGGCAGCTACCTGGGGGAAATCACAAAGATACGCACCGCACGTTTGTAGCCTTCAAGAAGCTCACAATCTAGGCGAGGAAGCAGGACGTAAATACACAGAAAAAAATGTGACAGAGGAATTAAGTTACAGCAGAAGTGATGTCTTAAAATAGAGAATGATTAATTGCCAAGTGAATTTGAACCCCGGCTTCTCTACTAACTAATTGACTATGTAATCTTAGACAGTTTGCTTAATCTCCTTGAAAATGCTTTTCTCACTTATAACCTGAGAATTAAAATGATTATCTTTTCTTCCCTACCAGGTAGCTGTGCGAATCAAATAAAATGAAAAAAAAAAAAAGAATTGTAGAGTGTATGGGACCTTCACAGTATCCAACCATCTCTTCAATTTCCAGATGAGGGAAATTGAGAGACGAGCTTCTGTAAGATATTTCCCAAGGTTACTGGGCTGGTAATAATAATTGATGTTATAAACTTATTTTTTAATACACACATATTCATCCCTCAAGTATTCACTGAAAGCCTGTGCTCAAGGTTCTATTCTAGGCTTGGGCAGACAGGAGCTATAAACAAGGCGGGCCTCAGGTCTTCTGCCCTCTGAGAAGTTACAGTCTCACGGGGAAGACAGACATTGAACACGGAAGTACAAGTGGGATGGGAGTAGCAAACGGGATACCCACGATGATAGGACAGCCTGTGATGGAGGCACCAGCCTCGCCAGAGAAGTCAGGGAGGGCTCCTGGGGTGGGACGTCTAAGCTGGAGGAAAGGTAGCACACCTGTGATTTCTGAAAAGCTGAGACTAGAACACCACTTTTGAAGTGAAGGTCAATGTTCATTCTTTAAAAGTATCTTACAGGCTTTGGACTTAACCTCGGCCTGCAAACAACTACAAAACCACACACGATATATATAAACCGGTGAATGTGATGCATGGACAACGGGCACAGGATGACTGATTCTCGAGATAAGGAAAGACGTGGCTTTCTATCTGGAGGCAATTTCAGTACAAGCAGACGGAACCAGCAGAGCCTGAGCCTCACCGTGCTGAGGAGACAAGGGTGGAGAGAAGGTGCAGAGCAGAGCATCAGAAAGGAAGAAGCTATGCAGAGAATCCACCCAGGAAACCTGCACTGGGTCCCCTGGAGTCTTTGGCTAAATACCAATCTGCATATTCGTAGGGTGAAAAACCATGGGTCTGGGCAATAACAGCTTCTGACCCCCCAAATGTATATGTATATTTATGTATAAGCTATAAAATTCTCAGAGCTCACACAGGACTGAGAACGGTTCAAGTCACAAACCGGCCAGACACGAGAGGTCACATAATGCATGATCTCATTCGTACTGAATGCCCGGAACAGACAAACAACGGGGGCAGAATGGAGATTGCAGTTGTCAGACTTGGGGAGAGTGAGGAACGGAGGGCAGCTGCTTAATGGGCTTGAGGTTTTGAACTGACGGAACTCTTTTGGAACTAGATAAAGGTGGTGGGTGCAAAATATTGTGAAAGGGATCAGCGCCACTGGACTGTTGACTTGAAAATGGCAGATGTTATGTTGTGTGAATTCCACCCCAGTAATTTTTTAAATTGAGGTGCTGGTGGTTGTTACCACATGGGTGAATCCTGGATGCTAAAGGCAGAAAGCCAGTCACGGAGGACACACATGGTATCATCCCATTTACACAAAATGTTCAGAATAAGTTAATCCATGGAGGCGGAAATAGATGAACAATTTCCAGGGATGAAGGGCATGGGCAGTGACTTCTAACGCGTAGGAGGCATCTTTGGAGGGCAACAAAACAGCCCTTATATTAGAGAGTGGTGACGTTTTCACAACTCTGTGAATAGCCTGGAAACCACTGAATAGCACACTTTAACAAGGCAAAATTTATGGTATGTCAATTATATCTCAGTCAATACATTATAAATAAATATGATATGTGGAAGTAAAATGTATGACAATAATGACACAAAGGACAAAGGTGGTAAGTAGAAGTATCTGTTATAAGGTTCTTATATTTTACATGGATGTTCTAATATTAAATATTTGAAAGTATAGGTGAATATAGTGATTTCTAAATGCTCAAACAGTTAAATCAAAGTACTGAAGCTAATAAGCCAACAATGATAATAAAGTAGAATTATGAAAAAATGCTCAGATAATATTTAATAGAGCAATAAACAAAAATAAAACAAAGCACATATTGCATGAGGGGAAGGAGAGAAAAACTATAGTTTAAATCTGAAAAATATTGATAAATGCAAATGGTCTAAACACTTCAGTAAAAAAGACTGTGTCAGGATTGATCACAGAACAAAATCAAGACACAAGTATGTGCACCTACAAGAAAATCTCTTTAAATATTGATATAATCACACAGAATGGTTAGAACTCAATGGATAGAAAATGATATTCTATCAGAACATTACACATAAGAAAGCTGAAGTGGCTATCACAGAAGAGAGAGCTAAAGAAAAATATTTACTAATGATAAAGGGGTAAAAAAAATCAAGAAGACATACCACTTCTAAATATGTATGCACCCAGTAACAGAGATTCAAAATTCATGCAAAACCTGACAAAGTGAAAGGCGAAATTCTCAATTATATTTAGAAATTGAAATACTCTTTTCCCAGTAACTGATAGAACAAGTAGACACAAAATCAATAGGGATGTAGAGGCTTAGACAAGTCTATCAACTAACGTGACCTAACTGACATTTACAGACGCTCTATCCAACAAATATGAATACTCACAATTTCCAAGAGTGTATCTAACCTTCACCAAGAAAGACTGGATGTTAAGTTACAAAACAAATAATGAATTAACAGAACCAAAGTCCTACAGAGTTTGATCACAAAGAGATTAGATTAAAAATCAATAATAACAATATATTTCAAGAATCACCAAGTTTTTGGAAATTAAGTAGTACCTTTATAAGTAACCTCTGAGTCAAAGGAAAAATCAAAGGAAAACTAGAGAACATTTTGAACTGTATGAAAACAATATAACACATCACAATTTGCAGTACGCAGCTAAAGGATTTCTAAAATAGAAGTTTATAGTCTATATGCTAAATTAAAAATAGGATGGTATAAAATAAATTATCTAATCTTCTTCCTTAATACCCTAGAAAAAAAGCAGGTTAAACCTAAAACAAGTAAAATGAGGATCCAAGAAGTACACATTTGAATTCCTGTAATTCAGAGAACACACAGATAACAGAACAAAAATGTTGACAGATCTCAGCAGATCTGAGGGAAGTGCAATTACAGTGTGTCATCCCACGAGAGCTGATTGCAGGGAGTCCCGCAGGCAGTCAGGAAGGCAGCATCGCACCCCTCCTGGCTCATAACTCAATTTCTATTCCTCTACAGGAATAACTTGGCCACAAGCTTGTGAAAAGTCATGAACATGTGATTCCGCAGACCACAGCACCCAAGCACCTTCAGGTGGGTGAGGGGAGGAGGAGAGGTAGCCTCAGAAATGAACTGATCTTCTGGAGAAGATCCAGCACGACTCCAGCTTCCTCTGATGTGAGGAATCCGGTAGGATTTTCCAGTCCAGCACCCCGTGCCCACCCTGCTGTCAGGACAGTCACAGGTGTGGACACAAATAGGATCCAGCCAACAGGTAAACATGGACCTCATTCTACCTAAGTGACCAAGACTCAAACACAACGTCTGTGACTAACATCTGAGTGTCATTTTCATAGATCTAAAAATTATTTCAATTAATTTTTTTACATTTAAAAATTCAGTAGGTAATATTTAAGAATATAAAATACACCAGAATAATACCATGACTAACTATGAAATTATCCCCCAGCTTAAGAAATAAAAGCCTGTCAGCACAGTTAAATTCTGGCAACCACCAACCCTAAGGGAGCAACCATCATTCCCAGATCTATGGTATAAGATCCTTTACCACACGTGTACACTTTGCATTTTTAAGGTTAATATGAACGCTATTATATTACAAATATTTTTCTAAAACTTGCTTCTTTACTTAACGTTATGCTTAGAGTACTCATCCATGTAGACATATGTAACTATTCGTTTTTCATGGATTTATGAAGTATTTCATTTTATGACAAAATGACAGTTTATTTCTCTAATGTTGATGGAATGTGTCCGTTTTTGCTGTATAACAAAGTATCTCAAATCTCATCGGCAAGTGGGTTGTGGTTACATCAATGTCGCTGGGCCTTAGGGTCCAGCTCTGTCCTCAGGCTGAAGGGCCACCTTCCTCTTGAGGGCACTCTTCCTAGGAGAGGACCATGGAGTAGCAGAGGACCACAGAGTAGCTGAGCCAACCATGAAAGCAGAGATGTGGCCTCTGTTCACAGTATGTCTCCTAATGTTGCATTGTCCAAACCCAGGGTCAATGTGATACACAAAGACATGCACTTGGGCTGCTAGTGGGAGAAATTACAAAGGCACTTACCAATGATTACGGATGTACTTCTAACAGGAGGCACGAGCAAAGAATTCAGAGCAATGCTCTCCACTTTCTAGAACTCTTACGTGCTGCTAACAGGAGTGTAAATCAACAGGACCACTTTGAAGAACACTCAGCATTGTCTAGTGAAGATCAAGGTTAGGGTTAACCAAGCTATTGTACCCTGAAGTATGTAACCTAAAGAGACGCTTGCATAAACACCAACATTTTATACATCTTATTTCAAGTAATCCTCTGAAAACCGCTTCAGGGTATGTATTTTTACTCCCAATTTATAGATAAGAAAACTGTAGCTCAAGGTCCCACGGCTGAGGAGTGATGGATCCAGAAGCGGGGGTCCTGGCTTGTGACTCTGAGGCTAGTAGTCTCTGTCGCACCCGCTGTCCACCCACCACCAAACAGCCGTCACCCTCGTGCACGCCCATGACCATGCCAGCCTAGGAGGGCTGGGGGCAAACTCTCCCATCATCTTGTTTCAAAGATGTCAGGTGACTTCTCCTGGTCCTCTTGGCTTCTTTAAAACTAAATGCCAAAAACTGGTGGGCAGAGTTGAGAGAAATATCCATATATTTTAACTGCTAAAAGCAAAACGTTGGGACATTTGGAAATATCCAGGTAGTTGTTGAAGTGTTACTCTTTCTACCAGTCTTTTGGTGATCTGTCTGCCGCTGTCTGCAGTCAGCTCCCCCAGAGGCTGAGAACGGAATTCTTGGGCAAGTGATTCATTGAGGGAAGTTCCTGAGGAAATACCTACAGGGAGAAAGATGAGAGGGTAGCGTGTACTTTCAGAAGTCTAACCTAGTGAGATACCACTACACACCTATTAGAATGGCCCAAATCCAAAACACTGACAACACCAAATGCTGGTGAGAATGTGGAGCAACAGGAACCCTCATTCTTTACCGGTGGGAACGCAGAATGGTGCAGACAGCTTGGTCTTACAAAACTAAACATGCTCTGACCACATGATCCAGTAATCACATTCCTTGGTATGTACTCAAGAGGTAAAAACTAACGTGCACAAAAAACCTGCACACAAATGCAGCTTTCTTCACAATTGCCACAAATTGGAAGCAAGGCTCTCCCTCAGTAGATGAATGTATAAATGAACTGTGGTTCGACCAGACAATGCAATATCACTCAGCGCTAACAAGAAATGAACTGTCAGGGAAGGAGCCATTGCTGAGTGAAAGAGGCCGATCTGAAAAGGCTGCACATTGTGTGATTCCAACTGTGTGACATTCCGGAAATGGCAAAACTATGGAGACAGTAGAAAGATCAGTGGTTACCAGGGTGTGGGTGGAGGGGAGGATGGATAAGAGGAGCACAGGGGATTTTGAAGGCAATGAAAATACTCTGTATGATCCCGCAGTGATGAATACATGTCATCATCCTTTTGTCCAAACCCAGAGAATGGACAGCACAGAGTGACCCGAAGGTGAACTATGGACTTTGGGTGATTATGATGTGTCAGTGTAGGTTCATATGAATGTACCACCTGGTACGTGATCTTGATAATGGGGGGCTTTGCATGTGTGGAGGGAGGGGATATAAAGGAAATCTTTGTACCTTCCTCTCCATTTTGTTGTTAATCTAAAAACTGCTCTAAAAAATAAATGATTGGGGGCTTCCCTGGTGGTGCAGTGGTTGAGAGTCCGCCTGCCGATGCAGGGGACACGGGTTCGTGCCCCGGTCCGGGAAGATCCCACATGCCGCGGAGCGGCTGGGCCCGTGAGCCGTGGCCGCTGAGCCTGTGCGTCCGGAGCCTGTGCTCCGCAACGGGAGAGGCCACAACAGTGAGAGGCCCGCGTACCACAAAAAAATTAAAAAAAATAAATCAATGATTGTTTTAAAAAATTCTGACCTCAGTCCAACCGCATGGGGAGTTCTGAAGCATCAGCTTCACCATGAAGCCGGCCACACCTAAACACAGGTGGTGGGGTTATGCTCTGGCACCTGTCAGTCAGTGGCCTCAGACAGCCCCAGCAGTATCGCCTGGTAGCTGTTAAAGTCACTTCACCTGCTGCTGTGGCTCCTTCAGGAACCCACACGTGCCACCATAAAGGGCGCGGCCTCTGCCTTTGGGGAGGTATTAATGCACCCACCCAATCACCTTTCAGAAGCAAAGGAGCTGAGAGAGCCTTGGGGCAGACACTGGGTCCCCTCTCGCTGACACTGGCTGGTGTATACTTACACCACCCAGCTCTGCTACAGAATAAGGTGGATGGTTTGGAAAACTAACAGGTGTTAACTGAGCACGATGTGCCTGCGACCCTGTCGGTCCCCTGAGGTTAGTTATTTTGTTAAGTCACATGTTCACGGGAGAAACGATTATTTCTGAAACCAGAAGGAACCTCGGAAAACGTTACACTAATTGAAAGATACCTTATACAGATGAATATACACTATGTGATTCCTTACATGAGGTGCTAGAAAAAACTAACGTGTGTAAATCTAGCTCTAGCAAAACTAATCAGTGACGGAAGAAACTGAAAGGAGCATCTGCCTAATTGCGGTGGGAAGAAGCATTTGGGGACTCAGGTAAGACGTGTCGAATGGGAAAGGCTGTGAGGAAGCTGTCACGGGTGGTGGTGGTATTTTACATCTTGACAGATTAGGGTTGTGTGAGAGTCTGTATTTGTCAAAACCCATCAGACGTTCATTTAAGTTTTTTAAAACTTAAATAAATTTAAGGTTTTTAATAATTCATTGAATATATAACTTTTACCTCAAAAAACCCAGTAAATATTGAACTCTGGTAAATGATAAGTGAGATCTGAACTGGTACCTGCAGTATTTTAAAGTTTTATTGAGATATATTTCACATACAGGAAACGTCACATGTTTAAAGTGTAGAATTTGATAAGTTTTGACATAAGGATACACTTATTAAAAATCACCAAATCCTGCCCACTCCACCTACTCCTCCCCCAACAAATATCAATTTGTTTTCTGTTACTATAAATAGTTTTGAATTTTGTATAACTAATTAAAATATTTTAATAGCCTATTCTTAGAGCATTTTAGGTTTACAGAAAAAAATCTGTGCAGAAATCACAGTTTCCATATACCACCTCTTTCCCTATATACATTTTGCATTGGTGTGGTATATTACTTATAATTGATGAACCAGTATTAATACAATGTTATTAAGTAAAGTCCATAGTTTACATTAGGGTTCACTCTTTTTTTTTTTTTCGCGGTACGCGGGCCTCTCACTGTTGTGGCCTCTCCTGTTGCGGGGCACAGGCTCCAGACGCGCAGGCTCAGCGGCCATGGTTCACGGGCCCAGCCGCTCCACGGCATGTGGGATCTTCCCGGACCGGGGCGCGAGCCCGTGTCCCCTGCATCGGCAGGCGGACTCTCAACCACTGTGCCACCAGGGAAGCCCCTAGGGTTCACTCTTTGAGTTGTACGTTCTATGCTTCTGACAGATGCATCTTGTCATGTAGCCATCATCACAGTATCATACAGAAATGCTTAATTTTTTCTCTGTGGACCACCTGTTCATCCCACCCCGCCTCGCCCTAAGTCCCTAGAAATCACGGACTGATTCCTTTACTGTCTCTGTAGCTCTGCCTTTTCCAGGATGTCACATAGTTGAAATCTTGCAGTATGTAGCCATCAGATGGGCTTCTTTTGCTTACTCATAGGCTTTTAAGATTCCTCCACGTCTTTTCAAGGCTTGATTACTCATTTCTCTTTATAGCTCTATCACTGACCATATCCCATTGCACAGATGCACCGGTTTGCTTATCCATTCACATACTGAAGGACATCTAGGTAAAGCTGCTTTGAACATCGGTGTGCAGGATTCTGTGTGGACATAAGTTTTCAACTTATTTGGGTAAATACCTGGCAGCATGATTGCTGGATCAAACGGGAAGGCTGCTTGGCTCCGTGAGCAACTGTCTTCCACACCATCCTGCGTGCCCACCAGCAGCAGGAGAGGCTCTGCTGCTCCCCAGCCACACCAGGCCTGGTGATGTCAGTGTTTTGGATTTTGGCCATTCTGATAAGGGAGTAGGGATATCTCATTGTTGCTTCAATTTGAAATTCCCTAATGACATATGAAGAACACCACTTTTTCACACATTTATTCACCATCTGTATATCTTATTTGGTGAGGCGTCTCTTTTGGTCCTTTGCCTATTTTTTAATCAGGTTTTTTGTTTTCTCATTGTTGAGTTTTTTGTGTATTTTGGAAACAAGTCTTTTACCAGACTTATTGCAGTGATTTTCTCCCAGTCTGTAGCTTGTCTTGTCATTCCCTTAACAGTGTCTTTTGCAGAACATATCTACTGTTTTTTATTTTAATAAAGTCCATCTTTTCTTCCATGGGCTGTGTTTTTGGTGCTGTATCTAAAGCATTATCACCAAACTCAAGGTAACCTAGATTTTCTCCTAGGCACCTCTGGAAGCTATCGCTTCACACTTTGCATTTAGATTTATGTTCCACTCAGAGTTAGTTTTTACAAAATGTTTAAGGTCTAGATTTTTTTTTTTTTTAGGTGGATGTCCACTTGTTCGAGCACAATTTGTTGCAAAGACCATTCCTTTTCCATGGAATTGCCTCTGCTTTTTTGTCAAAGATCAGTGGAGTGCAGTTGTATGGATCTATTTCTGGGCCACTATTGATCTATTTATCTCTTCTTTTACTGACCCTAAGCTGCAGCTATATAGTAACTCTTAAAGTCGGGTAGTGTCAGACTTCCGACTTTGTTCTTTTTCAGTATTGTGCTGGTTATTCTGGGTCTTTGCCTCTCCATATAGACTTTGGAATCAGTTTGTCAATATCCACAAGATGACTTGCTGGGATTTAGATTGATGCTATGAGTTGAATTGTGTCCCCACCGAATATATATCGAATTTCTAACCCCTGGCAACTGTGAAGGTGACCTTATTCAGAAATAGGCCCTTTGCCAATGTAACCAAGTCAAGATGATATTAGGGTGGGCTGTAATCCAATACGAGGGTGATGTTATTAGAAGTGGAAATTTGGACACAGGGACAGGCATGTAAGAGGGAAAACATGCAGAGATACACAGGGAGAAGGTGGCCCCCGGGACAGGAGGAGACTGGAGTTTCACTGCCCCAAGCTAAGCGTGCCAGGGCTCCAAGAAGCTGGAGGAGACAAGGAAGGGAACTCCCCCAGACTGGGCTTTGGAGGGACGGTAGCCTTGCCAACACTTTGATTTCAGACTTTCAGCCTCCAGAACTGCGAGAGAACAAATTCCTGTTGTTTTAAAACATCCAGTTGTGGTGCTTCGTTGCAGCAGATCTGCTATACATCAAGTTAGGAAGAAGGATGCTTTAACAATAGCGAATTTTCCTGTCAATGAATACTGACTATCTCTCCGTTTATTTAGATATTCTTTGATTTCTTTCACGCGTATTTTGCAGTTCTCCACATAAGTATCACATATTTTTTATATTTATGCTCAAGTATTTGATTTTTTGGTTAATGTAAATGGTGTTGAGTTTTATGTTCAAGTTCCAGCTGCTCATTCCCAGTACATGAAAAAGCAACTGACTTGTTTATATTAACCTTGTATCCTGCAACCTTGCTGTAATTGCTTATTAGTTCCAGGCGTCTTTTATCAAGTCCTTTACATTTTCTTTGTGGATGGTCATCTGTGAACAAAGACAGTTTTGTTTTTTCCTTCCCAATCTCTGTACATTTTCTTTTCTTTTTTTCTTTCTTTTTTAATCTTATTGCATTAGGTAGGTTTCCATTATGTTGAATAGGAGCTGTCAGAGGGGACATCCATGCCTTGTTCCTAATGAACAATTTTTAATTTTAATCGAGAATTGTATGTGATGCTTTTTTCTCTCTTTGTGGTACACGGGCCTCTGACTGTCGTGGCCTCTCCCGTTGCGAAGCACAGGCTCCAGACGCGCAGGCTCAGCGGCCATGGCTCACGGGCCCAGCCGCTCCGCGGCATGTGCGATCTTCCCGGACCGGGGCACGAACCCGTGTCCCCTGCATCGGCAGGCGGACTCTCAACCACGGCGCCACCAGGGAAGCCCTATACTTCTTTTTTAAAAAAGAAAATGGTGGATTGTGGTTTTGGTGTTATATCCACGTAATCTTCACCTAACTGAAGTTCGCAATGTTCCTTTTCCATTATCTTCTAGAAGCTTTAGTTTTAGATTTGCATTTAGGGCCAAGATTATTTGTTTTGAGTTAATTCTTTTAAGAGATCTGGGTTGAAGCTCTTTACACGGATGTTGATATAGACATTAATATCCGATTGTTCGATACCAGTTTTTTGAAAGACTATTCTTTCTCAAGTGATTTTCCTTTGCACTTTTGTCAAAAATTATTTGTCCATATGTGTGTGACTCTATGTTGCCTCTCTATTCTGTTGCATTTATATTTGTATATATTGGTTACAATACAAAATGGCCTCAACTGCTGTAGCTTTATGGTAAGTCTTGAAAGGCAGGTCATGTTAATCCTCAACTCTGTTCTACTTCGAAGTTGTTTTGACCATTCCAGGTTCCTTTCATCTCCATAAAACTTTCAGAATCAACATGGTAGTTTCAACAAAGAGGCCTGCAGAGATTTTTAACTGGGATTGCACTGACTCTGGATCAATTTGGGGAGATTTCACATTCTACCAAGTCAGGATCTATAGACATAGTAGATAGCTCATTTGTTTAGTTTTCTTTAATTTCTCTCAAAAGTGTTTTGTAGTTTTCAGTGTACAGGTATTAAAGATCTTTTGACAGACTTATCCTTAAGTTTCATATTTTTTTATATTGTTTTATATGGCATCTTAAAATTTTAATTTTTTACTGCTCATTTCTAGTATACAAAAATACAATTCATTTAAGTATATTGACACTGTATTCTGTAACTTTGCTAAACTTATTTATTCTAGTTTGGAGCTTCAACATTGACTATTATGTTGTCTGAAAATAAATATAGTTTGACTTGTTCTTTCTAATCTGAATGATCCTGAATAGGAGTGGTGAGAGCAGATATCCTTGCATTGCTCTTAATCTTAGAGAGAAATTATTCAGTCCTTCACCTTTAAATATGTTGTTAATTGTAGGTTTGTTGCAAATGCCTTTATCAGTTTGGAAAATTCCCTTCTATTAGTTTGCTGATAATTTTTATTAGGAATAGAGGTAGAATTTTGTCAAATGTTTTTTCTGAATCAGCAAAAATGGTAATGTGATTATTCTTTTTGACTTTGTTAATATGGCTAATATGAATTACAGGAATTGATTTCCCTGGGTTAAGCCAAACTTGCACTTCCAGGTAAACCCCATTTATCAACTTCCTTGGATAATTACCTACAAATGTGTATTTTGTTATGTTTGTGGCTGCTTTGGGATTGATAGCACGAAGTTTTAATACATCATTATCCACCCTCAAGTGACATTAGTCCATTTCACTTGTAGTGTAAAAACCTTACAATAGTAAACGTTTCTTCATTTCCCCACTGCTGACATTTGTGCTATTGTGGAAATACAGTTTACTTTTACAAATGTAAAAAATCTCAACTCTTGCAAATCTAAAACTATCTTGATGTCATTTTTTTTCCTTTTAAAAATTACTTTCACTGTATATGCAATTCCAGGCTGACTTTTGTTTCTTCTTTCAGTATTTTATATATGTTTCCACACAGTCTTCTCGCTTGCATTCTTTTCCGGTGAGAAATTTGCTGTCATTCTTTTCTTTCTTTCTTGTACTTAATGCATTGTTTTTTCTCTGGAGGCTTTGAGGATTTCCTCTTTGTCATTGGTTTTGAACTTTTGATTATGATGTGCTTTTGTGAAGTATTCTTCATGTTTCTTATGCTTGGAGTTGATCGAGATCCTTGGATCTGTGTGTTTATAGTTTTCATCAAATTGGAAAAATTGGGGGCATTATTTTTTCAAATATATTTCTCGTTCCTCCTTCCTCTCCTTCTGGGACTTCAAGCACGTATACAGGCTGCCTGGAACTGTTTCACAGCTTACTGACGCTTTGTTGTTATTGCTATTACCACTATTATCATTATTACTTGTTACAACCATCTCTGTCTAAATAATTCCTGTTTCAAACAAACAAACAAAGAACTAAGCTCTAATGAAACGGAGCATTTTGAATAACAATATTTAACGTGATATTCTAATGTAAATTTATTTCATGATTTATTGTTAGGAATACAAATGTCTTTGTTTTTGGAGCCAGAACGAGGCAAGGGATTTCTTGCTTCTGTTTTTCTGTCTCTCTCTCTCTCTCCCTTTTAAAAAATTTATTTATTTATTTATTTGGCTGTGCCAGGTCTTAGCTGCAGCATGCAGAATCCAGTTCCCTGACCAGAGGTCGAACCTGGGCCCCCTGCATTGGGAGCTCGGAATCCTAACCGCTGGACCACCAGGGAAGTCCCATGTTTCTCTTTTAACCTTGCTTTCCGGCCCTTTCTTCCCTGGACTTTGAAGTTCACTGACTTCTCACTTTACTCGACCCTGAAGTTGGTGTGGGTCAGAGCACTCCCCATCCAGCTCCCAAGGTGCTGTACAAGCTGGACCCCTCCCTGCCATCCCCCCATCCCAGGGAGCAGGGCATTCCTGGGACACGTGTTTATCTGCCAAGAGGCCAGGACACAAAATACCTTCTGTAGCCACTTGTCTGGGGGAGCTCCAGCCTTGTCCCCTGACCCCCACACTGGCGCCTCCCATCCCATGTGCCCCCAGGGGCACCTGGCTCCTCCCTGTGGTGCCCAGAGCTCACAGCTCACTCCTTTCAGCTGATTCTACACGGAGAATGATGAGGGACCCTCACTTGTTCAGAAGCTCTGGCTATAGTCACTGACCCAGGTGTCACCTTGCTGCTGGCTTGTTCCCCAGAACCCACCTTCATATCCTGCTTCAGGACACATTCTGGCCATCACCTGCACTGCAGGTGGATAAGCAGGTATCAGGCATATCATCTGTGGTTCCGGATGGCGCTGGTCTAAGAGCCCCACAGAAACGGGAAGCGAAGCACTTGCTCTCGTGAACCATGGTACAAAGTTGCAGGCCTACCTCATACCAACCTCAGCATCAGCCACTTGTCCGCAAAGTGAGGCCTCTGGGTTCCCTTGCCTGGTCTCCAGGGCCAACCGGGGGTGCAGCACAAAGTCTAGGACTCTCCAGCTGCCTCTGCAGGCCCAGGGGTACAGCGCTAGGGGCCCCCTGTGATCTCGTGCCTGGACCTCATCGCATGACTATCACTCAGTTTCTGAGCCGTGGTCCCTACCCTGGCCCCTATTCCCATGGCTGTGTTTGTCCTTGGACCCTGTTTAGTGGCCGTCCTTGTGCCCCAGCATCCTCCTGGTCTGGATACCCGCTCGTCCCAAGGCTGAGTCCTCCGTTCCAGGCTGGTACCTGGGGCCCTGCTCCATGGGGTGAGAACTCCTCGGTGCCAGCAGCCTGTGCTTCTGACCCTGCACACCGTGGGCTCATCTTCCTTTGCTGTTTCTTCCTGAGCTCCACCTGGCCTGACCCCTACCTGGCCCACCATTGTCTTACACATTTGGACATCGTCTCGCTCAGTCAGGGGGAATCGCCCACCTGTCTCAGCACCTGGCCCCTCCTCACCTGAGCAGGAGAGTCTAGTTACAATACCTCAGGAGACTCTCCCCTGAGTCTGCTCTAAAGGTCAATTCTGATGGATCCCAGGACAGACGTGGTCAAGCGAGACAGTCAGATGAAGTAGCCCGCCTTCTAGGCTTCGCAAAGTTTCCTGGGGTCTCCGTGGAGATGCATGTGACCCAGGCACCCGACGTGCCCCCCGACGTGCACGGACCTTTAAGACACGCTGAGCCCATTTTTCCATGAAGAATGAGGTGGAGAGTCTGCCTGGGGACACCACGGTCATCTGGGTCTGTCCATACTGTACCCGACACTTGCCTTTCTTCCCTGTTCCCCACCTTCACAGTCACACAGCTAAGCTCAGGGGGGCAGTTGGGCTCATGGATCAGCACGAAAGTATCTGTGGAGAAGGGACAGCAGACAAGGCAGGAATCCACGTCTAACAAAACTCCAGAGACATCTCTGTTCACAGCCCAGCAAAACCAGCATCTTCTCCACGGATCATGCAAGGCCAGGGGTGGGGGGCTGACTGAATATCAGCTGGTCACGGGGGCACAATGGCACCAGGAGAAGCAAGGAGAGAGGAAGCAAGAGATGTGTTACGCCCTCCAGCTGTCTGCCTGGATCAGGATAGGAAGAGAGAAAGCAAGAGATGCGTTATGCCCTCCAGCTGTCTGCCTGGATCAGGACAGGAAAAGAGAGGGTGGGGGGAGATGAAAGAAAGAAAGAAAGGAAGGAAGGAAGGAAGAAAGAAAAAGAGAGAAAGAAGGGAGGGAGGGAGGAAGGAAGAAAGAAAGAAAGAAAGAAAGGAAGGAAGGAAGAAAGAAAGAAAAAAGAAAGAAAGAAAGAGAGAAAGGAAGGAAGAAAAAAGAAAGAAGGAAGGAAGGAAGGAAGGAAGGGAGGAAGGAAGGAAGAAAGAAAGAAAGAAAAAGAAAGAAGGAAAGAAGGAAGGAAGGAAGAAAGAAAGAAAGAACGAAAGAAGGAAAGGAAGGAAGGAAGAAAGAAAGAAAAAAAGAAAGAAAGGAGGGAGGGAGGGAGGAAGGAAGGAAGAAAGAAAGAAGAAAGAAAGAGAAAGAAAAGGGAGAAAGAAAAGAGAGCAAGAGAGGAGAACAGCCCCACCAGGGGCAGCAGCTTCTGTCTTTAGCAGACGAAACAGCCTCTGATGGTAGAAGCTGTACTGAATAAAGATCCTGAGATGATAAATATCTAATGGGGGCCCTTTGCTCAGCTGCAGACTCCCAGCCGACAGGCATCAGCCAGTTCGGTTCCGCTCCCTGAGCAGAGCATTAGAAGATGGAAAGATATGTTGCCATTAAGGGGTAGCTGTAAAATATAGAGAGAAAATGTAAAAACAGCGATTTTTCAGTGAAAGCACCTCGTTTTCTCCACGCACCAGCTCGTTCTGGCTTTAGCTTTCTGTGCAGCCTCTTGGAAAGACGCTTGGTTTTCAGGATGAAAGAAAGAGGCAGGAAGATATACCTGTTTCTCAAATATAAGGCCAGGTTACTTCTAATTTTGCTCTGCTGGATGGTTGGACCCTCTGCATCTCTGTTAAAGCACTCAAAAGACAGAAATAAGACACTATATCCTGAAATGATTGGGGTTTTATCATTTTAGACCCATAGTGAGAAAAATAAAAACCTCTTGACCATTGGAAATTGAAGTTGTATCGGTGACATAGCACACTGGGTGTCCTAGAGTTGTGACATTTAACTGTGGGATGGTGTCTGGACAGCGGAGGGCTTTGTAACAGAGCAGGGTGGCTTCGTCGTGAAGGGCCCCCGGGATGGGGATGCAGAACAGAAGCGTGATGGACTCAGTGCCTCCTGGGGTTCAGGGTATGCCCTGGAAGGGGCTCAGGGAGTCCCCAGAAAGAGCTCAGGGTTCCTAATGGACTGAGAGTCTGTGTTCCTTCCATGTTCTGTAATCCAAGCTCTAATCTGTCTGTGCCCTGGGACACCCCAGCTACAAGCGTGGGGACCAGAGATGCACTCCAGTCACCATGGAGGTTCTGTGTGAGGGTACGTACGTCACCAAGATGTTCCCGGTGGTGTCCAAGGGTTATACCAATCGCCGGTCTCCTTCAAGGCAAGAACACTTCCAAAGAGGAAAAATTACATTTGCTTATCCAAACAAAGTAAATTTTTGTTTACCAGTGATATGAAAGTGGTTTTTGTTTGTTTGAACTGGGTTCTAGGTGCCCAGCTCCACAGGGCCAGAGACCTCACAGATCTAATACACCAGCGTTTAGCGCCCGCTGTGCCGGCCTCAGGGCAGACCTGCGATAAACGCTGATTGTCACCTTGGTCTGTACAGGTGTGAGCCGGGCTGTTCCCTGACGCCTCTCTTATTCACACTGACCCCGATGGTGTAACTCCGACGGGAGCCGAGGGATCAGTGGGTACAAGGCCAGCCTTGGCCTCGGTCATTCTGGGCAGGTTCAGCTCCTTCCCAGGGGAGGAGGCCCCGTGGAGCCTGGGCGTGTGAGTGGCAGTGAGAGGGGTTCATCTAGTGGGGTCTGTGAGCAGCTCAGAGGTATAGGTAGAAGCCAAACCACCCACAGTGGGAAACGCGAGACGCCACGGGAGCTGCATTTTAATTAGGTTTAAAATCAGTCTCTTAAGTGCTGGACATCATTTCCTTATCACACGTTACAAGCTACACCTAGAGAAGAGCCTTCCAGGGGTGCACGTGTGGGGCTGACCGGCACCCTCAGGTAAGAGGGACGGAGGGGCAGAGCAGCGTCCCCGGGGCCACACCTGGCGGAGATGAACAAGGCATGCGAAGCTTAGTCCCCCAGTGACAGCACAGGCCGGGCCGAGACAAGGCCTTTCCTGGGAAGCGGGGGGACCGCCTCCCGTCGGGGGCCTGAGCAGCCGGGTTTTCAGGGCCGGGATGGGTGGGAGCAAGCCCAAGTATTCACACCCAGTGGAACCCACACCGTGTTGTGTTACAGTCAAGGTGCTGAGAACAATGATAAAGAGAAAGTCTTAGAGAAGGCAGAGAAAACCCACGTATCTTCTAAAGGGGGAGATATTGGAATGTCGGTAGATGGCACACAGAAACCACGTGGGCCCAAAGATGATGGACGTGCACATCTAAATACTAACAGGGGAGAAACCTCAACCCAAAATTCTATATCTAACAAAACCGAAGGCAAAATAAAGACATTTAAGGCAAAAAGTGCTCAGGAAGTGTGTTGCCACGTACGTATTGAGGTTCTTTGGCCTAAAGGATATTAAAACAGATGCTACTTGTATCCACGAAAAGGAAAAAATAATTTGGGAAATAGTCAAAGGTATATATTAAAGGTTTATTTTTAATTTTTTAAACACTGACAAACCGCTTAAAGTCAAAATGACAGCAATGTGTTTGGAATTTGTAGCACGTACACAAAATCTTGAAAAACTATAGTACAAAGGAGGCGAGGTGAAATGGAAACATAGCGTCACGGGATAGTTTATTAGAAGGAAGACTACTTTAGGAAGTAAACTTATGAACTAAGGCGACCACAGAAGAAATCATTAGCAGGGAGCTAACAGGGTGACAGTGAACAGAACAAGATACTGACAACTCCGAACCCCAAAGGAATGCAGAAGCGGCCCAGTTTCCAAAGGAGATTGAGAGTATTCGTTGGACCGCTGCTCCCAAGATCACCATGAAAAAGTCCAGACAAACAGCAAGGCTGTATGTTTCTTGTCCACTTTGAAATGCTGAAGTTGAAAGGCAACCAAATTGCCTGGGATTTAGAGAGAAATGGACTCGTGCAGGTAGAACCAAGCATGGCCCTGATTCGACATGGGCGAGGTGCCGGCCCCCTGAGCAGAGCTGACCTGGGGGTGGGTTGCTGCACTGCACACGCCCTGGCAAGAGGTGCGGGGGGAGCCCCCGGGGACCGCAGATATAGTGGAAAAGCACACTTTTTTTTGCAGTTTTTTCTCCACAAAACTCACTGACGGAAAAGATTGGAAGAGTCTTAATTCAGCCTCCCTTCGGGGCACGGACCAGCTGCCCTGCTTCTATCTGAACAGCAAGAAGCTACACACAGCACCTCTGCACCACATCCTCTAGGGGCAGAAGTCTGAGCATATACGTACGAGCGAGATGCCCCTGAGCCTTCGTATTTCTGTGGGATCACGTGCAATGTCTCCTCTTTCATTGCCGGTTTTATTTGTTTGAGTCTTTCCCCCTTTTTCTAAGTTCATCTAGCTAAAGTGTCTATTGTGTTATCTTTGCAAAAACCAGCTCTAGGTTTTTTCATCTTTTCTGCTGTTTTTCTGATCTCCACTTCATCTACTTCTGCTCTGATCTAGTTATTTCTTTGCTTCTGCTAACCTTGAGCTTAGGTCGTCCTTCTTCTAGTTCTTTGAGGTGTAAAGTTAGGTTGTTCATTTGAGATCTTTTTCCCCCTTAATATAGGCATTTATCACTATAAGTTTCCTTCTTTGAACTGATTTTGCTGCATCCCACACATTTTGGTATGTTGTGTTTCCATTCTCTTTTTTTTAATGTTTTCATTTTTATTTTATTTTTAACTGATTAGTTGTTCAGGAGTCTATTGCTTAATTTCCACATATTTGTGAATTCTTCAGTTTTCCTCCTGTTATGGAATGGGAGAAAATATTTGCAAATCATTCACCTTATAAGGGGTTAATATCCAAAATATATAAGGAACTCATAGCTCAGTAGCAGAAAAAAGGCTGATTAAAAATGGGTAGAGAGGGCTTCCCTGGTGGCGCAGTGGTTGGGGGTCCGCCTGCCGATGCAGGGGACGAGGGTTCGTGCCCCAGTCCGGGAGGATCCCGCGTGCTGTGGAGCGGCTGGGCCCGTGAGCCATGGCCGCTGAGCCTGTGCGTCCGGAGCCTGTGCTCCGCAGCGGGAGGGACCGCAACGGTGAGAGGTCTGCGTATCGCAAAAAAAAAAAAAAAAAAAAAAAAATGGGTAGAGAGATTAAATAAACAGTTTTTTTCAAAGAAGACACACAAATGGTGAACAAGTTCATGGAAAAATGTTCAGCATCACTTATCATTAGGGAAATGCAAATCAAAACAACAATGGGATATCACCTCACACCTGTCAGAATGGCTATTACCATAAAGACCACAAAAAATGTTGGTGAGGATGTGGGAAAAGGGAATCCTCATACACTATTGGTTAGAAATGTAAGCTGGTACAGCCACTGTGGAAAACTGTATGGAGGTTCCTCAAAAAAATTAAAAATACCATATGACCCAGCAATTCCACCCCTGGGTATATATCCAAAGAAAATGCAAACATTATTTCAAAGAGATACTTGCACCCCAATATTCATAGCAGCACTACTTACAATTGCCAAGATATGGAAACAACCTAAGTGCCCATAAATAGATGAATGGATAAAGAAAATGAAGATTACACACACACACACACACACACACACACACACACACACACACACACACACACAGTGGAGTATTAGTCAACATGAGAAAAAACGGAAATCTTGCATTTGCGACACCATGGAGGGACCCTGAGGGCATTATACTAAGTGAAATAAGTCAGAAAGGGAAAGACAACTACTATATGAGATTATTTACACGTGGACCCCGAAAAAGCCAAACTCATAGAAACAGAGAATAAAGGGAAGGTTGCCAGGGGCCAGGGATGGGATGTTGGTGAAAGGTACAGACTTCCAGTTATAAGATGGATGAGTTCTGGGCATCTCAGGTGAGGCAAGGTGATTATAGTTAATAATTACATACTTGAAATTTGCTAAGAAACTAAACTTTAAATGTTCTCACCACAAAAAAAGAAATGGTAATTATGTGAGGTGATGGAGGTGTGTGGTAATAATTTTGAAACATGTGTATCAAATCAGTGCATTGTACGCCTTAAACTTACACCATGTCATGTGTCAATTTTAAATCAATCAAGCTGGAAAATATGTATAAAGGGAGGGGCAATGGCTGTCAGCCTTAGGGCACTGGAGAAATCCGGTGGCAGCTCAGAGAGAGGAACAGGTAACAAAAGCCAACCCTAGGGGAGCGCAGAAATGCTTGCCAGGTTCAAACAAAGGGAGTCAGGACCACCTCAGAGCTAAGAGGTCAGCCCTCTTATGACCAAGGGACCAGCGCCTCTCTGTGGCTGAGGAATGGCTTGATCAGATCAATAGAATCCCTTTCACCCCCAGACCCTGTCAGGATAGGACCCATGGCATACGGGTAAGTTGCAAGAGATGGACCCTCTCTGTGGGCGAGGGTAAAGGGAATCCTTAAGGGGGAGGATGTAGCAGGTCACCGGGAAAAAATATCCAAACCAACCCTCTCCCTGAACACCAGGACTGCTAGAGGAATTTAAACTGCTGCTGTGCTCTGAGTGTAACCATAGCAACAAGAACTCCAAATCCAGCCCGGAACATAATTCGATTTGCTCAGACCCTTGCCCAGCAGACAGAAAGGTGAGCCAACTTTCAGGTCTATAAACTATTTGCTTCTGTATGTACTGTGCTACACAAGATGTCTAGCTTTCACCAGAATTCCGCAAGGAAGATGAAACAGCAAGCAGAAATCCACTTTTAGGGTCAAAGTAATCACGAGAGCCAGACTCAGATACGGAACAGGTGCTAGCACTGTCAGCCAGGGAATTAGGGCAATGATGATTAACATGTTAGAAACTCTAATGACAAGATGGGCAGTGCGCATGATCAGATGGGTGATTTTAGCAAAGAGATAGAAACTGCAAGAAATAACCAAGTGAAGATGCTAGAAGCAAAAACTAAATAACAGAAGAAGAATCCCCTTAATAGGATCGTCAGAGGAAGGAATCCAGGGACATGAAGGAGATCAATAGAAATTACTCAAATTGAAGCAAAAAGAGAAAAACTAGTGTGTCTCTGTTGAGGGAGGGGCAGGAGGTCCAAATATCAGTTTACTGTAGACCGGATACCGAAGAACCAGCTGTTTGCATGATTGGAATCCCACGTGAACGGAAGTGAATAGGGCAGAAGGAACATTTTAAGGAACAGCAACTGCAAGCTCTCCCAAGTTCACGACAGACACCAAATCACACATTCGAGAATCTCAGAGAACACCAAACGAGATGAACACAAAAGAAACAAACAAGCAAACACAACACTTACCTAGACATGTCACGTCAAACTTCTGAAAACAGGAGACAAGAGAAAATCTTAACAAAAGCCTTGTAGGGTCAGGGAAACAAATTGCTTACAGAGGAGCAAATAGGGTAGTTACGAGGACTCCTCAGAAACAACACACACCAGAAGACAGTGCAGTGACATCTTTAAAGGATTAAAAGAAAAAATTACTGTCAATCCACAAATCCAGTAAAAATATCTTTCGAAAATGAAGGATCAATAAAGGCTTTTGCTGACAAAAAAGGGACAGTGAAAATTTATTTCCAGTAGACTCAGAATACAAGAAAAGTGAAAGGCAATTTCTCAGGAGCAAATATGGTATCTACACTTAGATCTACAGAAAGAAATAAAGAACACAGGACATGGAATAGATGAAGGTAGGTTAAAAATGTATCCTCCTACTTTAATTGTTCTAACAACAATGGACTATCTAAAGCAAAATTATCCACAATGTGCTGTGTTTTTATAGATTATGTAAAAGCTATACGAATGAGAACAATGAGAAAAAGGATGGAGTGAGGACTTGGGAAAAAACCCTGTTGGTCCTTGTGCTACATGTGCAAAGGCATCGTACTAGTTGAATAAAGGGCTCCAATTAATTTAAGGTATATACCATAAACCCTAAGGCAATTAGTAAAAAAAAATATATATATATGTATACATATGTATATATGCATAATACTTATACCGTATGTGTATATGTATGATACCTGTATGGGTTCATAGGTATAGATGTATATATACATATACACACATATGGTATAAATACCAATCAATACAGAACCTAAAATGATTAACAAATGTTCAGATAACCTAAGGGAAAGCAGAAGAGGAAAAACAGAACAAATAGAAAACAGCAAGATGATGGATTTAATCCAGCTGTATCAATAATCACATTAAGTGTGAATGGTCCACACATACCAGTTAAGAGCCAGAGGTTGATAGATTGGATTAAAAGTAAACAAATGAAGCTAGAGCCAACTCAGTGCTGTCTATCAAAAACCAACTTTAAACATGAGGACATGAGAGGTTAAAATGGAACAGTTTGAAAAAAGATATATCATACAATTTTAATCAAAAGACAGCTTGAGTAGCTACACTGAAGGCAATGTAGTCTTCAGGAAAATACATGTCATCGGGGACATTACAGGATGGTGAGGGGTCAGTTCTCCAGGAAGACAGGAATACTAAGTAAGCACACAGCTAATGACAGAGCTTAAAATATATATGAAGCCAAACTGCTAGAATAGCAAGGAAATATAGGTCTGTCCATAATCACAGATTTTATTCACTTCTCAGTAATTGACAGAACAAGTAAGCAGAGTGTCAGTGAGGGTGTTTCTAGATCTCCTGAACAACACCATCCACCAGCAGGACCAAGCTGACTTTCACAGAATCCTCCATCCAACGACACATCTTCTCACGCGCACGTGGGGCTTTCACCAAGACAGATCACATTTTTTGGCATAAAACAATCCATAACATATTTAAAAGATTAGAATCATAAAAAGTATGTTCTGAGACCATAAGAGAATTAAACTAGAAATCAATAAAAGAAGGATACCTGGAAAATCCCCCAAAAATAAATGTTGGAGAAGGGAGAAATCTTCCTTACAAAAGAATTACAATCAATGACTGTAAATACACATGAGGGAATGAAAATCGTTATCAGAACATCACAGGAATAATAATTGCTGCACACAAGATAGAACCAGTTGGTAAAAGACAATCGAGAAACAGATGTTTGCATAGCATTGAAGTTCTTCTCCCAAAAAGGTGCTTGTTTATAATGGAAAATGTAGTGATTTTACACTACTTTTACACCCTCCAGGCGTCTCCACAACTGGGCTTCACGTCATCAGTAAGGGGACAGAATGGTGCCGTTACACAGCATCTCTGCGCAAATCTCCTCCCCACACACAAAATCCATTACCTCAGCTTAACCACGAGAAGAATAAAACAAATCCCAAATGAGGCATATTCTACAAGCTTCCTGACCAGCACTCTTCCAAAAGAGTCAGGGTTGCTAAAAACAAGCCAACATGGAGGAACTGTCAAGTATGGGAGGAAAATACAGAAGATGACAACTCAAGGTGAGGTGAGACCCTGGGTTGTCCTGGAACAGTGGGCACAGTGAAGTCCAGTTAGAGATTTTGTTGGCAGGTTAATTTGCAAGAGTGAGATGTTAACACGGCTGAAAGCAGTGTGAGGAGCATGTGTTACCTCTGCAAAGGCTCTGTAGTCTAAAATACTCTCAAAATAAACTTTAAGAGGGCTTCCCTGGTGGCGCAGTGGTTGAGAGTCCGCCTGCCGATGCAGGGGACACGGGTTCGTGCCCCGGTCCGGGAAGATCCCACATGCCGCGGAGCGGCTGGGCCCGTGAGCCATGGCTGCTGAGCCTGTGCGTCCAGAGCCTGTGTTCCGCAATGGGAGAGGCCACAACAGTTAGAGGCCCGCGTACCACAAAATAAAATAAAATAAAATAAAGTTGAAGAAGTCAGAAAAAAAAAGAAAAGGTTAAAACCCAGATGTGACACATAGGGACCATATAGCAATATGGGCACGTAAACCTAAACAGAGAGATGTTTGTATTAAGTGTTAGTGACGAGCTGCCAGTTAAGAGACAGTGACTGTCACACCGAACGAAAAAGCAAGACCTAATTATGATCTGTCTAGAGAAAATGCATATTAAATATAAAGACACGGATGAAAAATCTAGAGTGGGAAATTGTATGCCATGCCAACATTAATCCTAAAAAGAAGCAGTGAAAGTATTAATATTCAGGACAAAGAATATTACCAGGGAAAGAGAGGGACATTTCATAAAGATGAACTGGATGGTAAATTCAAGAAGACGTGAAGATTGTAAATATGTATGCACCTAATAGTAGATTTTCAAAGTACATGAAGCAAAAAACTGAATAGAAAGTTTACATAGACAACTATGTAATAGTTGTTAGAATTTTCAATATTCATCTCTCAGTAATAGAACAAGGAGACAGAAAATCAATAAGTATATAGATGACTTGAACAGCACTGTCAAACAATGTGATCTAATTGAAATTTATAAAATGCTGCACTTAACGGCAAAAAGGCATTCAGTTCAAGTGCGTGGGGAATATTGAATTCAACAAACCTTTTGCCAGGTTCTAAATCTAAAAAGAAAGTAAATCATCCTGAGAATATTTGTTGACCACAAGAGAGTTTAGAAATGAATTATAAAAATATATCTTAAAATATACAAATATATGAAAATTAAACAACATAATTCTAAGTAACCCATGTGTCAAAGAAAGAAAAGCACAAGTGTAGCTAGAAAATATACTGAAAATGAGAACAGGGCATATGAAAATCTGCGCCATCTAGTTAAAATAATGCTACACAAAACTTTCTGTCTCTACATGCTTATACTTGAAAAAAAGAAAGACCTAAAATTCAATGAATTGAGTTTCTAAGGTGCCAAAAGAAGATCAAAGTACCCAAAGGAAGTAAATGGAAGGAAGAAAGAAAGAGTGGAAATCCTCAGATTTTACAGGCATTAAAGTAGTAATGATTTATTATGAACAATTTCATGCCAAAATGTTTGGTGATTTAGGTGAAATAGATGAATTTTTGGAAGGACAAAAATTAGCGGGAATGAATCAAGACAAAATATAGGACAAAAAGCCCTACATCTATTAGAAGTATTAAATTTGTAATAAAAAATTTTTTCCCACAAATAAAACTTCAAACCCAGATAGCTTCACTGAAGAATTTTATCCACGTTTCAGTATGAAATAATACAAATACTACTCAAATTCTTTCTTAAAATTGAGCAGGGAAAACACCCAATTTATTCTCTAAATCCAACATTACAATAATATCACGACCAAAAAGTCGTAAAAAAAGAAAACCACAGAAAGATATCCTTCATTAAATGGACAGAAGTACTTAATAAAATGCTAGCAAATGCTGTACAGTAAATACATATCTACACACGTACAAAGAAATGTAAATCATCATGCCAAGGTTGGATCTGTCTGAGCAATGCAAGTGTGGTTTTTAACATTCATCCATCAATTAGTATAACTCACCACATTAATCAAGTGAAGGAAAAAACACACTTTTCTTATGGAAGAAACATAAAATAATTTCACGAGTTTCCACATCTATTCTTGATAAAACTCTCAGGTAACTATGAATAGAAGGGATCTTTCTCACAGTGGTAAAGGGTAGAAGAGGCAAGTGAACAAGCAATGGAACTGACAAGAACCTCCATCTGACATTGTACTTAATTGTAAGAGACTATGGTTAGGACGAAGCCAAGAACCCTCTCACCTCTTCTGTTTAACCTTGTACGCAAAGTCCTAGCCTGTCCATTGAGGCAAGAAAGAGAAATACAAGATACACAGGTTGGAAATCAAGAAGAGAATCGTCTGTACTCTGGGGATACCTTATCGCTAGACCAGAGACGGCCCCCCGCGCTCCTGGCCGGGCCCCCCATCCCAACCTTTTGTACCAACAGGAAGAGCACAGGCTGGAGGCCTTCAGAGATTTCTCGGGACCACCCAGGTGGAGGCGTAGGGGTGAGGGAGAGCCCAGGTCCCCGCTCGAAATTACAGGTGTGGCCACCTGTCCATCCCACAGTCTCTGTGCCGTGGCCTAGGGATCCTGGCGAGAAGGCAGGGACCACACCGCCCGCTGCTCGGGGATCCACACATGGCGGGCCTGCAGAGGGGCCTGGGCCAGGAAGCAGCCCGTGATACCCCTCTTTTCACACATACACACGCAGGCACAGTGCCTACAGGGGCACAGCTGTGTACACATGGACACACACACGTACACACGCACAACTTCACAGAGCCAGGCTGTAAAATAAAACGGTCTGTTCTGACCACGTATACGGTTTACACTGAAAATATCAAAAGCTTTTTCAGCGCATTTGGCACCAGCTGAGGGCTAGTTCAAGGCTACGGGATGCTGTGATCCCGCCCACAGGGAGCCCTCATTGCACGTGCCCACTGGGTGGACGGTGCAGTCGGCAGGCCCCACACTGTACACACGTTTGCTGAACTCCCACGCACACTCAGCTCCAATCTGTTGACGTTCTAGAACAGGCCTCACTCTCCCCCAGAGCAGAGGCCTCCCCTCCATCTCCTCCCTTCAGCCGAGGCCACCCTCCGGGAGCTCCCGGCCGGCTGGGTGCAGGCCCGGGGTGCCCTGCGAATGCCGCTGTCTCTCCCACCCCCTCCTGGCCCCAGGTTCCTGCTCCTGCGGGGCTGCGTCGCTGCGGAGGCCCGTGCGGCCCTCCCGGAACCTGCCGCTGTGTCCAGCGCAGCCACCAGCCATGCCTTCGGAGACAGAGGCCGAGGCTGAGGAGGACTGTCCAGCAGGGGTGGGACGGTTTGCTGGGACCCCCAGGCCATTCCTGACACAGATCCTTCTTCATCTCTCCCCTCTCTCTCGGCCTCCCCAGCGTCTGAAAACCCAGTCTCAGCCCTCGGTTACTCCCGAGGGTCCATTTCCAAAAGAGTCAGCTCTGAGCCACGAGTGTACAAGCCCGGTCTTCCTGCAGGGACAACCCAGCGACAGCACACGCAGCCAGCTTGCGTGTCCAGACCCACCCGCGCGTTTTTGGAACAACGCACACAGCACGCTTATGAAACACCCTCTTCCCTCTGCTCCGGCTCTCGGCTAACCTGACGGGAAGGGGACTCCAGGCCCATTCACGCCTGCTGTGAGGTCAACACGCCTGCAGAGGGGCAGGTCGGGGGTTCAGGGGAGAGGCAGGGTGCAGACCCAATCCCCTGGGCGTCTCCCAAGTGCGGTTTCTGTGAATGAAACATAGTTGAGTGACGCTCAGAGAAAGGCCCCCCAGACCCTCCATCTGACAACAGACACGTCTGTGCTCAGAGCTGCCAGGGCCTCACAGGCAGGGGTGAGGGGCTCTGGGGGCTCGGAGGAATCTGTGCTCCGTGTCCACGGCTGCAGAGTAATTCAACCTGGCAAAGGAGCACCAGGCGCTTGCCTCCATGGACCTTCCACCGGAATGATGGTAGCGTCAGGATGACACGCAAAGACGGGCAACCAGTCACTGCCTGAAGCACGCTGGATGCCTCCACACACCACCTCGCAGGGAAGCCTCACCACGGTCCCAAGCGTATACAAAGTAATCCCTGTTTTACAAAAAGAATGGAGGCTCAGAGCCTTCCAGCGATGGGCCTGAGGTCACAGCACGTCGGGTATAAAGGCAGATTTCTCTAAACCTGGGGATCAGGCATGTGGTTACTCATTACAGAAAAATGATAACTTACATAGACGTTCATTTCCTTGTGTTGGTTCTCCTATTTTCTCCCCCTCACTCCTCGTTTCAGGCAGGGAACATGGTGCTTTCCAGCTTCCCTTTCCTTGACTCAGAGGCAGCCCTCCGAGGAGCGATGTGTGCTCACAGGCGTTGGGACCAGACATCTGCTTCCCTAGAAATACAACAATTACAGTGAAGCGTTAGGGTGCACGAGCTGCGAGAGCACGTGGTCGCCTTCCGCGCTGGTGCAAGAACGACGCGACAGTTACACTCACGTCCTCTAAGAGGATGTGGGGATGTCAGGTGAAGCGCTGCTACTGCGGGCACAGAGGACGTTTTCTATCCCGCCTCCATCTCCTACAACCCCGGGAAGTGACCCCCACCCCGCATTTAGGGCGATGTAACCGTGGGTCACCCTGAAATGCTGAGGCCCCTCTGGTTCTGGTTCTCCAGGAGCCGCGGGGCTGAGCTGGGGGGGACCCCCTGCCTCGGAAGGGCCTGGACCACCAGATCCCAGCATGGCCAGGGGCTCTTGGGGGCTGCAGCCCTGTGGGTGCCTGTGTGACCTTCTACTCAAGTCTCCACTGAGCAAGGTCGCTGAGGGCAGCACAGGGAGGTTCTCAAACTAGATGAAATGAGACCATAGAAATCACATGTGTGGTCTCTGCCCCAAGCCTGGTACAGGCTCCCAAGCTCCTTGGGATTTCCTGGGCGACAGGAGTGTCTTTTGTTCTAATGAAGGGACTCTGGGTGGCTCCTGGTCACCAGAAAGACCGCGCCGTTTTCAGGAGCGTGGAATTTTCAGCTCCCCCCATCCTCCAGATCAGAGAGAGAGGGGCTGGGAACGGACTTAACAGTGGGTCACCCCTACGTGAGGATGCCCCATAAAGCCCCGGGTCGGGGCTGCTCGGTTGGGGAAAGAAAGCCCACGCCTGGTGCAGAGCTGGGAGACGGGGGTCGTCCTGGGGGGGTGAAGCAGAAACTCGGGAGGGAGAGTGAGCCGCTGACTCAGGTGATGTGGGGCTCAGCGTAGAATCGCATCCTTGCTGTCACTCTCTTCCCTCTGGGGCTTCAGTGACAGAGCAGAGGGTAGATGCCGGGTCCCCAGGCCCTGGAACCCACCCCCGCCCCCCCAGCGAGAGGCCCTTCTCCCCCTCACTGAGACATGGGGATGCCTGGACCTGGAGCCCCTGAACTCGGAGTGGAGGCTCCTTCTCAAGAGGATGCCCCCCCAGAACGTCCCTGACATGCAGGTGGTTCCCATGGACCTGGATCATCTGACCTTCAACACACGAGGTGCACAGTCACAGGTCCATTTGCAGACCAGGAAGCCAGAGACAGGAGGGCCAGCCCGGCTGGGGCCACAGTTTCTGACCCCCGACTCGAGACTGGGGCTCCCTCTACCCCGATCCCTGGGCTGCTTGTCGGGAGCCTGGAGCGATGAAGACACTGGGCGCCTCGCCCCACCTTGCTGGCTCCCACCCTGGGCCTCCTTCCTGGACAGACAGCCTCGCAGGCCCGATGCTGGCTGCTCCCAGGGGCGGGTGCTGCGTGTCAAGCAGCGAAGCTTCCAGCAGCCGGAGCTCCGTCCCTCGTCCCTACACCCAGACGCCGGCTCCCTGGAGGTACCAGGCTTCCTTACTTCCCCGAGCGCAGTGAGGAAAGGCAGGTGAACGGTAACCCCAGACCAAGTCACAGCCCAGCGACCTCTCCCCAACTCTGCTCTCCCGGTCTCAAGGGCCATTGGCACTAAGGACGTTAAGAGTAACCTCTCAGCCAAGCACACTTCAGCTGCCCCGCGACAAAAAGTGCCATCAAGCACATTGGATCTCATTAGCAAAAGTCAAATGCACCAAAAGCATTAAAGTTATGATATGAGGCCCAATTATCGTGTCACAGCAACTGGGGGAAGTTGTCACGGGTTGATTTATTCATTAGCTCAGGGAGGATTTCAGCGGCTCCCTCACTACGCGTTGTTGTACAAGATTTGTTATACGAATGCAGGTTTTCATTTGTCTGCAGCAGCTGGAGCGCTGGCGAGGCTGGGTCCACCTTCTCCCTGGACTCTGTGTCGGGGACCAGCCAGGCTGTGGCTGAGCTGTGGGTGACGGGGTGAGGAAGGCTGGCACCTGCTCGGCTGCTGTGTGCCCACAGGTGTCATGGGTTCTTGGGGGGACTCTTAGAAGGCCCAGCGCACCCCCCGGGCTCACGGCTTTCACCGCCAGCCCTGAGGAGTGGGGTTCCACAGGGCTCAGGACATCTCAGGAGCGCACAGCCGGCTCTGTGCAAGCAGCTGGCACCGGCCATAGCTTCAGGCCAGTCTCTGCCCAGACAGAATGGTCATCCCAGGAGAGTATGTTGGGCAAGTGAATAGAAATCTTCCTGACAAGCCCTTCACTGCAGGGAGGGGCTTCGCTGCCCCAGCTGTGCCCAGGTAGGGGTCTGGGTCCCCGAGGGTGGGCGCAGGGCCCTAGCCCCCTTCAGAGAGAGGCTTTGCCTGGAGCCCCTGCCCCTCCCTCACTGGACCCCATTGCCCATCCAGTGGATGCCCATGAAACTGAGGTGAGGGGGGGCCAGGTGTTATTAGCCCCCCATTTCAGAGGAGAAAACCAGTGAAGAGACAGAAAGGCGTTGGTTGTTACAGAAGCTGGAACCCAGGGGTCCTAGAACCCGAGGCCCTCTGCACCACACCCAAGACCACAGCCTGGGTGACCAGCCGGGCCTGGGTCACACCTGGCCTAGAGCCAAAGGGCCCCTTAAGGACTCGGGGAGAATGGGGAGAACCAGCTGTACGGCCCAAGGCTTTTCCACCCACGCCTTGCTGGTCAGTGACGACACACATCAAACTTCCCTGCCCTACGTGTCCATCAAACACAGCAAAGCCCATTTTACAGCAGACACTGAGCAGGGTGTGACCTCCCGTGGAAGATGGCACTCATGATGAAGAGTCACCATAAGTCAGGTCTGGCAGGAGTCCTAGAGCAACTGGCACAGGGAAGGTTTTGTGTGGACGTGCTTGGGATGTAAATCTCTCTGACAATCGTGAGCTGTGCTTGTTTCCTAAATCTCTGTCTGTTGGGAGACAAGGAAGCTCTAGCCTTGTTGTCTTGCAGGGGACAACTGGCCTCTGGGTGAGGTGAGCTCCAAAGGCCGTTGTTTAAAGGGCCGGCCATGGTTCTGTCCCTGCAGCCTCAGATCGGGGCCTCACAGCCACTCTGGGGCCACTGCTCCCTGCTTCCTGGCACCGTTGGTCTGAGCAGGTGCAGCACATGGTCGGGGGCGGGGGCTTCCTGGTCTTCACCGCACGGCCCCAGGCTTGATCCTTGGATCCTGATAGAGACACAGCTAATCCGAAATACAGTGACATTGGGAAAGGGCGGGGGAAGGGGCATCCCTGTCCAGGTTCACAAATCAGGTCCTGGCTGCCCTCTCGGGCCTGCGGTTACTGTCCAGACCCAGCCTCACCTGTCTCCAGGGAGCTTCTCCCTGATTCCAAGCTCCCTGAGCCTTTGGTGGGTCCGGGGAACCCTTGACGCCTTCCCTCTGCACCATGAGTCTCACTCATTTGCTTGCTCACCTTTTCTGCCTGCGGATTCAGGAGCCCTGGTCTTGCTTCCCAGGATTTTGTCACCTAGAGAAGAAGAGAACCAAAAGAATGGCAAATAAATGTCACAGTTCATGGTAGGAAGTCGGGCCTTTGTTTTTTTTCTCTCCCTCACAAATAACCTTGTCTTTACACAATGGCTTCTATCCATTTTGGGGGTTACTAACCTAACACTTAGTATGCGAGGTAGATCCTTTCTCCAGAAAACCAAACCCGAAAACCAAAACATATTCACAAGAAGAATATTTTCCATACAATATAAGCCTCCTTAATTAACCCATTCCCGGGGGTGGGGCAGGGAGAAGAGACCCCCTGCATGGGAGAACTCCCAGCTCGCCCTCCCTCCGCCACACCCTCAACCTGTCACCTCCGCCGTTGCCGTAGGGGCCGCTCTCTCAGATCTGCTCACCCTTCTGCCCAATCGCTTAAGCTTCGAGCGGAAATTGCCAAGGGCACAAATCCCCCTCAAACGGCTAAAACTAAAATATCAAAGATGGTTGGGAGCTTAGACTGCTGAGCTGGGGCCGTGCCTGGAGACGGCCTGGGTGGGAGGGACCGGCTCTTCCTGCAGCACCATTTATCGATGTTCCGACGCTAAAGTGAGCCTCGCTCCCTCCACCCCCAGCCCCTCCCTCTCTAGTATTTCATCAATGCACTATTATTTACCCTCCCTTTCCATTCAGAGCACGTTCTGATTCTTTCCACCCAGCACCTGAAGTTAGGGTTTCTGCATCTGGGGCGCTTGGTGCACAGCGGTTCAAGGGAAGTGGGGTCGCAGCCCGCCTGGTTCTGCTGAGCAACCCAGAGCCGTCCTCAGCGACGGCATGTCCCGGAGCAGAATGATGACCTGCAACCAGGCAGAGGTCGCCCACCTTCAGGGACACATGCTGCTTAAACGTGGGGGAAGTGAAGCAGATTCAGGGTTTGCAAACTCTTAGAGCATTTCCATGGTTCTCATAATCCAAAAAGAACTCGTCTTAGAGTCGAAACGTCTCTGCTCTACCACTTCCTGTGTCTTTGAGCCAATCATTTATTTAGTCATCGCGCTTGAATCCGTTTCCTCCTGTCTACAAGGGGCTTATGTGGTCATCATCAGGCTCCGCTGAGATGACACAAAGTGGAAGCAATTTGAATTCCTGTAACAGTCTATTTGCACAGTAGTATTACATAGAACAGTAATAGGCCCACTACGATGATCCCCAAACATGGGGCCCTTGTCCTCTGTTGCTTCTTGGGGCTCGGGGTGCAGGTGGGAAGGAGCTGGGGAAAGCCCCCATTAGATCACAGTCTGGGAGCATCGGTGAGAGGTGGGAGATACGGGGGTAAAGACTTAAATATGCTAATTTCCCCCAGTGACATGTGCTACAAACAAACAGCACAGAAATGGGGCAGCCAGCGCCTGGGCTGGGTGACCTGAGTCCCAGCTGCTGTCTGGTGCTGTGACAGCTGAGCTGAGATCCAACAGTCAGAGGACCCAGCCACAAGACGTGAAGGAATCGTGTTCCAGAAAGAGAGCTGCATGTGTGTAGGATGGCCCACGGCTGGTGTGACAGGAACGTAGAGGGGGATGGGGCCGGGGGACAGGGGTCGACCAAGGCCCAATTCCAGGGGCCTCAAGGACCACGAGAGGATTTTGAGTCTATGACATGCAAACGCAACATGAAGCTTTCTACGGGAGAGTGAAGGAGTCTGAGAAGGTGTTAAAAATTCCCACAAATTTAGGAAAAGATTGTTCCTTAATCATGGTTACAAGTAGCCCCCAGAACCAGTTGTAAACACGTTCAATCTATCAACACAGGTTAGGTTTTGAGAGACATACCCTCTCTGGGACAACCACTCAACTCGCCTGAGTGCTGCAGCGTGAAAGCAGCTGTAGGCAGCACATAACAAGCGGCTGCCTCCGTCCTTACAGCACGTCAGTTACCATCTCAGGGGCAGGTGGGGCGGGGCCTGAGGGCAGTACTCTTTCAAAATTCAACTTTAGGTTGTTTTCCTCGTGTAAACACTTCTGGCTCCGTGATAAAGTTGCACCATGATCTTTACTCTTGTGTTTTGTTGGTAGAACAACAAACAAAAAAAACAAAACAACGAACAAAAAAAAAACCAACTGGAAACCACAGACTTAATGTAACAATGGCTATTACAGAAAAGTTTTGAAATATCAAAATCAATAAATTTATATGTTTACCAGTATTTCAAAAAAATAGGAATCAAAACACCACATATTCAATAGCTTCTTAATCGGTGTGCTGAGGTCTCCAAATTCTAACTCTAGGACACCCCATCTCAAAGATGCTGTACCCTGTCTAAGCGGCCGTCACCACTTCTCTCTTTCTATAAAATACCAAATTTCTTTAGATTATTTATGTTCTAGACTATAGTTCAATTGTCGGTCCATCAAATGGGGAAGACAGAAGAGACAAGATTTAAATAAACCATATGTGTAAAATTTCATTTTTAGCCCAGCGAAACACATTTTTAACTTCTGAACTACAGAATGCATTTATGTTGTTTGAAGCCATTATGTTTGTGGTAATTTGTTAGAGCAGACGTTGAAATGAATACAACTACATAAGGCAATTTCAGAAAGCTTTCTTTTAAGGGCAGAATAAACAAAGATTCAAATTTGTAACTAAATAAAGATGTATTCTTCAGAAAACGTTCAAAAAGCATTCTGGAATAGACGTCTCAGTGGAGGTGAAGTCTTATCCTCTTTTTTATAAATGGGCTCAAATCGGAATTAGATTATTTAGTTACCAAATAAATTCAAATATGAAATTTCAAATACAGAAAATATCCAATAGATAACTAGACATTCCCAGGTGGACTTAAAGAGTAAACAAGTTAGAAAAACAACTCTAGTCTCCCTCAGTAAAACAACCAAAGGGCTTGTGTTCCCCGAGATTCAGGAGCTGATGGAAAAGGACACAGGCAGGTGTTACATTATAAGCAGAAAAAAAAGGTCTCACTTTGTCTAACAGACAGACGATCCAGAATGTGTCCATTAACGCTGCCCCAGGGAGATATCTGCAGCCTGCAATCCCTTTACTTCCTCTAAATGGTAAACAGGACTGTCTGTGATCACAGGCAGACATTAATACAGCGCCAGCTGCATGCACCTTTAAACCCATGACTGCAGAACATCCAACCCTTCAGATTAAAGTTGTGTGGAAAGCAAAAGGAAATGTGAATTGACTTGTAAAAAATTTAAAAATGCAAAAAGGGAAAAATATTGTTCTGCCAAATGGTTAAAAAAAAAGGATAAAAGAAAAATTTGAAGTGTGAACTGTAAAAAGCTTGAGTAAGGAACATCACCAAGCCCCGAGCTCTCGTTCCCCCCAATATAAAAAAAAAAAATCCCTAGGAATTCACTGAACTGGCCTTGTAGGAGTTCTGGGTAATGATCAACAGAAAGCAAGCAAGTACCCGATCAAGGAAAAGACAGGTGAAACGGCAGGAAGGTCCGAGGGGTTCTCGCTGCCACGCACCCCTTGCTTTGGAGCAACGCACCCCTTGCTTTGGAGCACAGTCTTGCTTTGGGGGAGCAGGCAAAGCAGGTTGCCGTTCCCTCTCTAACCGGAGGGAGCAGAACAGAGCTGATCTGCAAAGTTTTGACCTGACTGGAGGCGTCCTGAGACAGGAAAGCTGCAGGGGGACCTCAGACCAGCAGACGCCACACCGGGAACAGGAGAGCACGTGTGGAGACATTCACAGACCACCTAAGGTTTTGCAGAGAAGTTAGAGCCACGGGAATGAGAGAAACAGGAAAGCCACATGCAGTCCTGGGCAGGACACGTGCCCAGAGAAGACCTGAGGAAACCTGAAGCTTCCACCTTGGGCTGGTCCTCAGCCTCAGAGTACCTCTAGCTCATCAGCAGACTGACTGTCCCCAGCACAGAGCCACGGAGAGGAGGCTGCTTTTCCAGATGCCCAGTTTTCAACAAAAGGTATCATAATAGATCCCAAGTACTCTAGAATAAATTAAGTCAATGAGGCAGAAGACTCGTACACTGAAAACTATACCATATTTTTGAAAGAAATTAAAGAAGACATAAATAAAGGGGGAAAAAACATGCTGTTTTCGTGAACTGGAAGATGTTAAGATGCCAATACTATCCAAAGTGATCTATAGATTTCTATACAATCCCTCTCAAAATCCCAATATCATTTTTTTTTTTTTTGCTGACATAGAAAAATCCATCCTAAAATTCTTATGGACTGTCACATACCCAAAAAAGCCAATATAATCTTTTTTAAAAAGTTAGAGAACTTGCTCTTCTGATTTCACATTTACTACAAAGCTATAGTAACCAAACCCAAAAGACAGACATATAGACCAACTGAATAGTGTAGAGAGCCTAGAAATAAAGCCTCACATATGCGGCCAAATGATTTTCGAGAAGGGTGCCAAGACCATTTAATGGGAATAGAACAGATTTTCCAACAAATAGTGCTGGGAAAACTGTATATCCACACACAGAAGAATGAAGTTGGACCCTCACCGTGCAAAAATTTACCAGTTGCAAAAATTAACTCAAAATGGATCAAAGACCTAAACATAAGAGCTAAGACTATAAACGCTTAGAAGAAAACAGGGGAAACATGTCATGGCATTGGATTGGGCAGTGATCTGTCAGATATGACACCAAAAGCACTGACAGCAAAAGAAAAATAGACAACTTGGACTTTATCAAAGTTAAAAACTTTTGTGCATCAAAGGACAAGAAAGCGAAAACCCGGCCTACAGAAGGGAGAAAATAATTGTAAATCACCTGGCTGATAAGTGATTAATGTCCAGAATATATAATAAACAAGTCAACAAGAACAACCACAAAACACCAACAAGAAAATCCGAAAGTAAGCAGAGGCCCACTCTGGAGAACAGGGACTGGAGGCAGCGGTGTGGCCTCCAGGCTCGGCCGCCTTCCCAGGGGACCCGAGTCCCCGACTCCGGGGTCCCCTCTTCCCGGCTGCTCAGGCCGCTCACAGCCCTAAATCCGACCTGCGAGGAGGACCCACACCTGAGGGACCTGGGGGGGGGTGGGCAGCAAGGGCCTCCGTTTACATCCCAGGCACACACAGACCTGCATGCACAAGTGTGTGTTCACACTTGTGCATGTGTGACGTGAACACTCGCAGTACACACCTGCATGCAGGCCCAGCACACAGGTGTACACGCGTGCACACACACACCTTGGTGCTTCCACAGGCTGCTGGGCTCCCCTGGCTTTGCCCCTGGGCCATCCAACCCTGTTGTATCCAAGTCTCGTCAGCCCAGCCTCATGGGAGAGGTGAGAGCTTACCTCCCCGCCTGTCACAGTCCAGAGGAGCTTCCTGGTGGGCGTCCACCCCTTACGCCCCCTACCCAGGTCTCCCAGCTCCTAAGGCTGCTCGTGACCCGTCTGAAGCCCTGGAGGGGTGAGAGACTCGCCCGCCTCTGCTTTAACTGTACCCTTCAAGGACCTCCCTGGACCCCTCAGAAGACAGATCACTTTATAAATTCTTAAAAGTACATGTGGAAATATCAGAGTGGTCATTACAACATTATTCAGTCAGTTAAGAGTGCTTGGGGAAGAAATAGCACAAAATAAATCTTCATTGTAAGGGCATCTTTCATTTCCAGCAAGTGATTAGCTGTCACTGAATCATCAATTTTATTTTGCTGTGTGGCTAAGATTAATTTTTCTAATTAACGGCCACGCGTGGAGCTAAGCAAACTAGCCTCCTTCTGCAGAAACAGGGCTTTCGGTCCTGCTCTGTGTAATAATCCCATATGGGCTGGACGAGCAGCCCCCAGGAGAGACGAGTCTCAGGGTGCGGGCAGGGATGTGGGGATCCCGACCTCAACCCCAGCCCGGCAGGAACGCTTCAGCCCACCAGGACCGCCGAGGCCTCGCAGGGCGAGTCCAGCCCGAGTCCCCCTCATGCCCGGAGCAGCTCTGACCCTCAGAGGACGGGGTGCAGAGGGGGCCCTGGCGGCCCGCCATCCCGCTGCTGCCGGCTCAGGTCCCCTGGGGACGCAGGGCCACGGTGACATGTCCCTGGACTCTGGGCCGGGAGGGAGGCTGGGGCTGTGGGAGACCAGGGCTGGGAGGAGGCGGGGAATCCTCCCTGAGGCCTGATCCTGAGACCCCTTCTCACCCTGCGGGCTATGTCCAGGGGTCCAGGCACAGCCAGGAGGGGGCTGTGCACAGAGACGGTGTGGGCTCCGGTGGGGGCAGCCAGGGACAGAGGGGGATTTAAGAACTAGCATTTACTAAGAGCCACTGTGCTGGGAAGGGGTTGAGACCACCAGACAAAGGGAGCTGAGAGGGAAGCTTCCTGCCCAGCACAGAAGATGGAATAGAAGCAGAAATGGCTTGGCTGTTCGTGGGACCACCTGTGGCTGAGTCGTCGCAGAAGTACTCAGTGCCCCTCCTCTCAGACAGGTGTGGCCACAGCACAGGCCACCTGTGGAGCCCCCCGGGGGCAATGCTGTCCTGTCCCAGGGGCTGCAGCTGAGGCCCCAAGGGCCACAGGGGCTTCTGCAGGGGCTGCCTGGGGAGCCGGAGCCGTGGGGAAGGGTCGACAGTGGGGGCGTGGGGACCTCCCTAGACACAGCTGACCGTCAGCCAGCGGTCACTGCAGACCTCACAGGGGGACAGGAGGCCCATCAAGACCCCATCCAAGGGCTCTCACAGCCAGGACTGCTCCCAGGGACCAGCCCCCACGATGGGAAGCGTTAAAAGGAAAAATACACAGACACACACTGCTGTGTTTTCTTGGCTATCATTAAATGGCTTTGGGCAAATCCCAGGACTTACAAAATAAACACATTTTTCCTCTCAACGGCTTTGGGTGAAAATCCAGTCCACCGAGGCGGCCGTGTAAGTGCTGCTGGGACCCCTGTCTGGGCAGTCCCCCCGCCCCCGGCTGTCCCAAGGCCTCCACGGCAGGGCCGGGGCTGCGGGGGGAGGGGAGGCCTAGTCCTGGTTCTGGTTCTGAGCTGAGAGCCAAGCGGGGCCTCCCTGCCTCCCTGCCAGGCCGGCACACACCCAGGCCCGGGGCCCCAGTCCCCCCTCCCAGACCCCCCACTTCTGTGCCGGGGGCCCTGGGTCATGGAACCGGGAACCGGAACACACAGACTGTCGTCCCCCAGAACTGGTGGGCATCCTGTGATCCTCCTGGGCGTGTCTGCTTCCTTGAAAGGACGTCGTCACCTGTCACCTGACCGGGCTCTTCCTTTCTTACTCTCTTCCCACAAAGCTTGACTCGGTTGGACTCAACTGTCTGAATGCACGTCGCAGCACAGACCTTGCAGCAAACTCTTGTCCTGAGCAAACGTCCGGTTGGCGCCTCTGTTGACCCCCCGATGCTGTGACCCATGAGAGCCCCACCCAGCGAGGAGCTAGAGGGGCAGGAGGGGCTTGGAGCACCTACAGCCTAGGCCTGGAACACAGTTCCCGGGGCCGCAGGGTCCAGAAGGAGGTGGGTCCATCACCAGCCTCTCGGGATGAGAGGACCATCCTGGCTGTGAAGGCAGCCCTGGTCATCCAGAGGACTTCTTGTTTGGGGACCAGAGCACCTGTGTTCATCTCACAGAGGGAAGACGCCTCCGGGGAGGCCTGATCGCCTGCTACAGACGCTCACCTTGGATCCTCGCCTTGGAGCGATATTCTTCTCTACCCGGTCCCAGGCCCCAGAGCCTCCACATTTCAAAAGCCTTGGGAGTTTCCTTTTTAAACCTCCTTGAATCTGAGAGCAAGAAAAGAAATTCCAGGGGGCTTCCCTGGTGGCGCAGTGGTTGAGAGTCTGCCTGCCGATGCAGGGGACACGGGTTCGTGTGCTGGTCCGGGAGGATTCCACATGCCGCGGAGCGGCTGTGCCCATAAGCCATGGCCGCTGAGCCTGCGCGTCCGGAGCCTGAGCTCCGCAACGGGAGAGGCCGCAACAGTGAGAGGCCCGGGTACCACAAAAAAAAAAAAAAAAGGCAAAAGGAAAAAGAAATTCCAGTGATCTGTGGAGCCTGTGGGAGAGATTGAGAACATAATGGTGAGGTTTCAGTGCATGGGAGATGATCCAAAGTGCCCCGCAGGGGACAGGATCTTCAAGTCTTACGGTTGTGCGTTTGTTATTTTTTAAAATTTCACCTGGTATATAACTAGAGAAAAGTTTAAATTGCAACAACAAAAATATAGGTTAAAGAGATAACAAAAATCACCTTCTATAAGAGCAGAGTGAGGCCCTAGAGAAGATCACTGAGATAGTTTGGGAAGTTTCCTACTGGGAGATCATCTGTAAAAATAGAAAAAGGTAATTTTCCTGGAGTAGGAGGGCTGCGTGAGCGTGTACTGTCCACACTTACGCTCAGGATTCCAGAAGCAAAGGGAAAAACAGGCAGAAGAAGCGGAATGATTGCACTGTTTACACACTTTATTCTAGTTTATTTAGATAAGTTCTCAACTTTGCCTCTGCAAAAGTACTTGCAGTGATTTATAGGTTAAAGGCAATTTCTAACTCGGACTTACATTGGAGCGAAAGATGCAAGCGTTGGGTCTTCCAAACGGATCCAAGACTTGGGCCTCATCTCGGGGTGGAGAAGGGCCCGTCTCCTCCCCGTGGGCCTCATCCCGATGGGCTTGGTCCGCTCACAGCCGGGGCAGGGAGCCCTAGCCCAGCGATTGCCCCCATGCTACTGATCTTTCTTCTAGGACTTGAGTGGCAGGACGGGGACCCATGCTCACTCATCCGTAGTTTCTATGGAAACCATGGGCTCTCTGGCAGATTCCCCAGCAGCTCTGGGGCCAAGGAGTCTCCACAGAATTGATCTTTCATGCCTTAGAACCTGCCCTGGGTGCAGAGAGGTCCCTGACGGTTTCGTGGGTGACCGTACCTTCCGCTCCGTAAACCAGGACACACAGGGCGCCCTGGCTCATCTGCAGCACCAGCTACGGGAGATCGAGCATAGGATGCGCCTCCTCCAGCCAGAGATTTAGGTCACTTCGCTGTTCCCTCCTGAAGGCATCTCGGGGTCCTCACAGGGTGACAGCCACTTCAATGGGCAGGATGGCGGATAACCAGGATGGAAGATTCTGGTCCACCCGGCTGGGATGGAAGCTTTGAAATCTCCTGGAGAGTCTGTGCTGGGTCACAAGAGAGCCGGGTGTTCAGATCAGGGGATTAGACGCGCCAGGTGGGGAAGACACCCAGGCCGCTGTGATCGGCATCATGGCAGGAACTGGAGGGAGGCCCCGGAAGTGACTTTGGTTCCTGTGCCCTTGAGGTGACATTTTAGCTGAAATGGCACATATGGAAGCAAGTGATTTTTTTTTTTTTTTTTCACATGCCGGGGTCCTGCCCTCACACAAGTAAAGCTGACGTGATACAAGGGACATTCTGGACCATGAAAAGCCTTCAGGTGCCACACAGCCCACGCCTCTTCCAGGAAGAACTAGAAACACAGCCCAACATCCTGTGTTTTTAAATCAGTTCAGTGAGGCAAATCCAAACCTGACCCACCTTCGACGGACACACAATCTTAATTTCAATACCATTTCCAATGATCTAGTCCAGTGGTTTTCACACTTGGATGCAGCATAATCACCTATGGATTTTTTTAAAACAGTCTTGTGAATTATACCTCGTATCTTCTGATTAGAATTTTCCAGGATAAGGCCTGGATAGAAACACATAAATCTCCTCCAATGACCCTGAGGCCCAGCTGCGATGGAGAGTCACTGATCTCACCTGAACCTGCCCTCAGCAAAGCCCCGTGGGACTCCAGTGTGTCCTTGGTGGACTCAGATCCCTGACATAATGGCTCTGATGTTGTCACGTGGACCTGTCCCCTCAGCTGCCCCACAGTGGGCGGTGCGGGCTTGGGGGGTCTACAGGAGGCGGCTCAGCGGCCAGAAGGAGGGGCCTGAGGAGCCCAGGAGACATATGGAGAAGCACGTGGGATGATGCTGTCTTGTGGGCTATATTTTACATTCTTCAACTCATTTCTTATTTTAAACGCACCCTTTCAAGGCAGTGTTGGATTGAGCTGATTTGACAAATGTAGCCAAAAAGCCCATTTGAGTTCAGGGTTACACACTCGACAGGCAGGGGAAGATTCTGCGTTTAGAGCAAGGACACTGGCCCCCACTTGCAAGCACCATGCACGGTCATGGTCACCAATTCCATCTGAGGTCAGGCCTGGGGATACAGGGGAAGGAGGAGGGTTTTCTTGTTCTCCAGCTTGAGCTTCACAAGGCAGGAGCCAGCATCCCCTCCACAGATGTGTTTGGAAAGCAGGTGAAGGCCTGGAGGGCGCTGTGGAGTAAGCAGGGGCGGAGGAGACCCCTCCTCCCACCCTCTACCCCTACGCTCGCCTCTGAGCCGGGAAGGGGTCTTCTGGAGGGGACCCTGCGCTGTGACCCCCAGGGCTGCTCCCACCTGTTCCCGGGAACCTTCCCTCTTCAATCCATGGAGGAGCATGTGCGTGGGTGGGTCCAGGTCCCCGTGCACAGTCTTGGTGATGCGACCTTGGTGCAGACGTGATGTGACCACTGCAGAGGGAACAGAGAGAGTGAGGCTCTGGGTGCCTTTCCTGCCTCTAGCCCCTCGGGCCAGGATCTGCGGGCAAGAAGGTGCTGTCCTGGACCCTGACTGCGCCTGGGTGACCCAGGGACCAAACTGCCCCCCTCGGGGCCGGGGGGAGGAGTGAGTCTCCGCACACTTCAGAGCCACAGAACCCCAGGCCGGCCCACCGCTGCCTACACCTCACCACCCCGTCCTCCCCACAGGGCCCCGGGGACCAGCCTCCACAGGGCGGGAGGTTGGGATGGAGGAGAGACAGAGGCGGGGAAGCTGGCCTGGTAACAGCGGCGGCGAAGCAGCCCCATGGCGCAGAGGAGGCGCCGCCCAGCACACGGGCCGAGGGTGACGCCTGGGCTCACACCGCTCACCTCGCGAGCCCCCGACCGACCTCCCCACCCGCTGGAGGCGGGGACCCCAGCCGTGGGAGGGTGTGGACGCCTTCTGTGCTCAGCCACTGCCCGCACGGGCCCTGCACCGCACACCCCTCAGCTCTTTAGCTGTGAGAACGCTTTGCAGTGAAAACTGCCTTTTCTCCCAAAAGGTCTGGGCAGAGCCGAGTTAGTAAACAGCAACTTCATATCAATTCTGAAGCGGCTGGAAGGGCAAGAGAGAGAAGGGGGATGAGGGATTTGTTGAAAGTCTGAAGCTTTTCCTGAAACTACCACGCCCGCTGAGCGTCTCCCCAAGTCGCCCTCCGCTCCCCGCCCCCCCGGGGATTAACTGCTGCGTCCTTTGGCCCCAGGGCTCCAGCTGCAGACGCACTGATTATGACTTTTCTTAACCTGACTGTTGAGAAGAGACTTCACCCCATAGCCGAGCCTGGGACTCTGGGCGGCTGGGGGGCATCGTCTCCAGACCTACCGTCCTGCAGGCTCACTCACTCCCGGAGCCTTGCCCGCGACAGGACCACATCACAGCAGCCAGCTCGCTCTCCTTTACGTCTCTTTTCCGCCTTATTCCCCACCCTGGGCTCTTCCCCCAGGAAGCGGAGGAAGCGCGGGCCCAGACCCCGCCCACGGTGAGCCGGAAGGGGGCGGGGCCAGCCCAGAGAGTTCAAGTGAGGCCAGACGAAGCCAAGGCCCTGCGGTGGCCACTGGTCCGGAAGGAGACAGAAGCCAGGAGCTGGCCCGCTCTTTCTTCTCCCCGCACACGAACTTCTCCGGCTTTAGCTGGTTTTCAGCCTCGACGTCCGCCCTGCGAGTCGCTGACGGGGAGGCCGGCTCGGCCCTGGATCGGAAGGACCACAGGGGCTCTGCCTCTCCCACTCCAACGTCCTCAGCTGTCAGGCCCCGTTAAGTTTTAATTTAATCGTCTCCGCTCTGTGGCGGAATTGTGTTTTATGAGCACATTGCCCCAAGTTGAAGGCTTGTACAACAGAGGCTTTAGAAATAAAAATAAAAGGATACTCAGATCCAGTGCTATTTTCACATGGGTAACGGGGTCACCAGCGGCCGTGTGCACCGAGCCCCTCATTCGCTCTGGAGGCTGAGCCGGGGCTGAAGGAGGAGACCCCGCCCTGGGGGCTGCCCGGGAAAGCCGGGGAGCTGCCTTCCCGAAGGTGGTCAGCATTTCTGAGCGGTCAGTGCAGCTCCTGAGGGGCTGGCCCTCGGTCCCCTGCCTGCTCCCCACGCCTCGTTCCCACAAGAGGGGAAACGTAATTACTGGCATCTCGTACCAGCCAATGGGGACTCGTATTGGGGTGTCCTGATGGAGACATAGTTTTACAGACTGTTTCATAAGTAACTACTAAGAGCCGATTAGATACAAAGAGACAAAGATGCCAAGAGGTGCATCAAGAGATCTAAGACCTGGAAAGGGTGAAGCAGGAGGGGGACAGAGGGGGATAGGGGGACAGGGCCAGCGCCGGGGACACAGGACACTGGACAGAGGGCCTGGGGGTGCTGCGACCAGGTCCCATGCCCCAGCTCCTCCACGAGGTGGCCTCGGGGGGAGCAGCACAGAGGGTCCTGATCCAGGGCAGGTGCTCGTAAAAGTGGGGAGCTAGTTTACGGGTGGGTCAGCTGTGTCACCACATGCTGAAGTCCCAAGGCCTGTGTGAACAGCCAGGAGAGGGAGCAGGTCCCCTGCTGGAACTCAGGGACAAGTGGCCCTGTGGGGAGGGGCGGGGGCCTGAGCAGCGGAGTCGGGGAGACCCAGCCAGGCCAAATGTGACTCATTGGCAGCAGCTCAGGAGGGAGACGGCATTTTCCCTGAAGCTTCGAGACCCCCGCCTTCTCTCTCATCTGCATCGCTGAGAGGGTTAAACGTGGGAAAACTCGGAGAAGACTGCTGGCTTCTGGACGAGGAAGGGAATCGAGGGAACGTTGCTTCCAGTGGTGAAGGGGCCGCTGGGGTGCAGGGGTGGAGTCAAAGGTCAAAGCCAAAACGCTGAGGTCCAGGAGCGAGACGCGGGCCAGCCCGATTCCCCACGAGTGCTGGGCTGCTTCTGCCGTGGGACCCTCTCCTGCCTGCCCTGTGCCCTGGCGAGGGTGGGGAGCGTGGAGGCCAAGGGCAGAAGGAGGGCGGGAGCTCAGCAAAGGAGCTGAAAGCAGAGCTCCTCTCCTGGGCTCTGCTTTCTGTCAAAAAGGGTGCTGTAATCTCTACAGATCCGCAGACAGCAGAGCCAAGACAGAACCCGAGACAGACGAGTCCGGGAACCACCTGGCGCCACTCAGAATTGTGACAGTATATTTGCTGTACTGCTTATTCACATTTGCATGTAAGAACCATTTTATACATTTTTTTAAAGTGTTCGGGAGAGTCTTGTCCCCAGACCCTAAGCTCCACTCACTCCTCTTCGCAAACACACACACACAGACACACACACAGAGACAGGCACACAAACAGACACACACGCACATACATATACAGACACACACACATACACACAGAGACACACACACAGAGACACATACACACAGGCACAGAGACACACACACAGAGACACATACACACACACCCTCCTGTGGGAGTTCAGAAAAAGGAGAGATTGCTTCTCTAGAGGAGCAGGTGTTTGGCTGGGGCTGGAAGGTGGATTTCGATGCACAGACATGGGGATGAACAGGCCAGGGCTGAGGGTGGAGGAACGTGACACGTGCTGCTCTATAGACGCTGATGGCAGTGGCAGCACCATGAGTAATGGCTCTCAGATGCTGGGTGGGGTCCCCGCTCCTCCTGCAGGGGTGGCTTAAGCTCCCAGCTTTCTCGTGTGGTGGAGGGAGAGCCACGTCCTCTCTGTGCGGAGACACCCCTGACCTCCATCAAGAGGGAGGGTGAACATCTCCCAGAAAACAAACTGCATTCCCGTTTCCTGCCATACTTTAGCTTGTAGAAGTCTTTACACCAAAAGTGGGCCCAGCGGCAGTAACTACACGTGGTGCACACGCGGGGTGCGGTGGGTGTTTGCACAGCAGCTCACGCCTGGTCTTTGCTCACTTGTCCTCTGTGCTTGCGTCTTCTTGCACACAATTTACACTTTAAGTCGTTGAGCTGCTTGCATCTTTATAAGCTGCCTTAAGTCCTTCCTTGAATAAGTTAGGGTATAATAACCACATCGATGTGGTGGCCAGGCTGCTGGGGAAGCAGTGGGACTCATAATGGGTTTTGACCTCGTTGACAAGTTTGTTAACACTGCCAGGTACCGTGTGGATCCCTCTCTGCAGTGGAGGACAAACCAGTAATTGCTGGTGATTAACATTTGTCGCCAAGGAACTGTGCGTGGCCTTTTCTTATGTTATCTCACCATCCCCCCAGCAACCCTGGTGGTACCCGGTCCCTGTGCTATAAACGAGAGCACTGCCGTGAATGATAGGGAGCTGAAGCAGTACCTGTATAATCTGGTCCAAACAGTGCCTTTGGGGGTCACAGAAACCGGGGTCCAGAGCCCAGCTCTTCTGCTGACCAGCCTGATGAGCTTTGCTCCAGGAATCTCTGTGGGACTCAGTCTCCTGATTCGAAAAATAAGGCTGTTGTCTGACTAAAGGAGTGTGGTGAGGAGGTTAAGGAAGTGAACCAACTCAAATGTCGAGTTCTTTCTCTTTCCTCAAGATCAGGTTGATTTCGAAAGTACGGTCTGGCTGCTCGCAGCTCTGAAGCCAATAAGGAGGCCAGGTTGCTGGAAAGGAAAGTTTGCTTCATTTTAGATGCCAGCAACCTGGGGTGAGCGGGCAGACTCCTGTCCAAAGGCCAACTCCCACCACCACCCCACCCCGACAATCAGGGGGCAAGAGCTTTTATAGGCAGAGGGAAGGGGCTACATGCAGAAACTGCACCACCAGCTCTGACAGTCATCTTGAAGTTGGTCATGCAGTGGTCTGATCAGCGTCATCTTAATTGTTTTGTTTTGTAAATTTATTTATTTATTTATTTTTGGCTGTGTTGGGTCTTCGTTGCTGTACATGGGCTTCTCATTGTGGTGGTTTCTTTTGTTGCAGAGCACGGGCTCTAGGCGCACGGGCTTCAGTAGTTGTGGCGCACGGGCTTAGTTGCTACACGGCATGTGGGATCTTCCCAGACTAGGGATTGAACCCATGTCCCCTGCATTGCCAGGTGGATTCTTAACCACTGCGCCACCAGGGCAGTCCCATCTTAATTGTTTTAAGTACAATTAATCTTCAGTTCCAGGGTCAGTTTGTTCCCATTTTCTTGAGGCCAGTTCTCAGAATTGTGGCAGCCTATGTCGTGGCTACAGTCTGGTCATGATGTAGGTAACTTCTTCCACCTGGTAGGGGTTTTGGACAGCTCACATGATGTGGCTCAGAATATTATCTGTAGCCCTGAGGAGGAACTAAAGACCCTTGTCTTTCAAGATTAAACTATTATTACTTTGTCCTGTTTGCCTTTGCTTCTGCATTTTCTCCTTCTCTGATTAAACAGATTCTTTGACCAAAGTTTTTCTACAGACAAAAGGCAGGTTGAGGGCTTCCCTGGTGGCACAGTGGTTGAGAGTCCGCCTGCCGATGCAGGGGATGTGGGTTCGTGCCCCGGTCCGGGAAGATCCCACATGCTGCGGAGCGGCTGGGCCCGTGAGCCATGGCCGCTGAGTCTGCGCGCCCGGAGCCTGTGCTCTGCAGCGGGAGAGGCCACAACAGTGAGAGGCCCGCGTACCGCAAAAAAAAAGGCAGGTTGAGCACATGGTGGGGGAAGGACCACAGGTCCTGCTCCATTTCAAGGTCGCTGAGTGATGTTGTCGGGATGTGAATCCACTTTGCTTCCAGCCCATCTTTCCTGGATTTCAGGACCTCGGGAATCTCACCAGGATCACAAACTCCAAGTGCGAGGTCTTCCGAGTGGTTGGTCCACTTCGCGCAGGTATTTTTGGAGCACGTGCCACGTGACAAGCAGGGCCACAGACAGCAGAGTAGGGATGTGACCTGAATCTGGACGCCATCCTGGGCTGCTTCTCTCTTCATGACCCCACAAACACAGGGCTTCACAGGAAGAGTTTAGGGAGAGCGGGACTTGGTACCCTCAGGTTATTCCCTCCCTCCTAGGACTTCTCCCATCTCATCATTAACCCCTCCTGGGCACGCTCCTTCCTCCTCCAAGCCCCTGTCACCTCCTCACCCCTGGGAGGTGCGTTCGTACCTCTGTCCCCCAGGGGAGGCTCTAGGAGTCACCCATCGCCTCGTTTGATGCAGTTGATGGATGGAAACGGCTCTGCCTCTCGGACAGCGGGCGTCTGGCCAACCTGAAGCATCAGAAGGGAGGAGAGGGAACACCAGCTGTTCTGACAAAGCACCTTCACCCGAGGGATGTCCTGGCAGAGTCTGGCCCTCAGGGACACAGCACACCAGGCCGGCCATGATGACGGGGTCAGCCTGGGTGCTGGGGAGCATCTGAATCCCTGGAGTCTGGAGTCCAGTGGTTCCTGCATCACCTTTAGCATCTCCCAGTTGCTGGGAGTGGCTGTGACCAACTAGGGCAGGGTGGAGATCAGGGCGTGAAAGTACGAAATGTCGTTAGAGTTTTTCTCTCACATGCCGTCCATGCACTGCGCGGTCTGTGCATCTCCCACTCCCACCCCACGTCTGTGCACCTGCTTCCAGGACCCACTCCTGGAAAGGCCTCCTGTAGTGGACAGAGCAAAGGGGAAGGTTCAGAGACAGCAACTCCTTTTCCTGCAAAAGGGCTGGAGCGAGCATAATTCAGCTGAAGATAGATCCAGTGTGTGCATGTGTGTGCGTGTGTATGAGTGTGTGGGGGTATCGAGTGCGGGGGTGTGTGCACGTGGAGGGGACGGCGGGAGGGCCACTGTGCTCTGAACCCTGTGGACATTGGTGGAGTGCCCACATCCGTGGACCTGGAAGCAGCCTGTCACCCCTCATGGGGCTGAGCATCCTTGCTCTGCCTGCGTGGCACCTTGGCTGATGCGATGCCCGGAGCTCAGAGAAGGTCAAGGGTGGCCAGGAAACCGGATGAATCCACAGAGCAGGGCCGGGGCAGCTTTAGAGGGTGTGATTCTCAGTCACCGTGTGAGGACCTGGGAACAGGAAGCCGAGCTCTCGTCCCCCCTCAAAGGAGCCCCCCTCGGTCTCCAAGCAGAGGAGACAGACCATAAGCTGTGCCAACCGCGCCCTGAAGCAGGTGCGAGAGGGGGACCCTTAAATGCAGGCGGGACAGTGCAGAGGGAGGGACCAGTGATCCGAGTCAGGGTGGGAGACGGGGAAGGTGACTTCGGGGCATCCTGAGCGGCTCCAGACAAAACCAGACACGTCTGCGGGGCCCAAAGAGGAGAAGAATGAATGCCTGATTTAGAGTTTTCACTTTAGTGTCCAGGCCACGACGGTCCCCTGAAGGGGCTTCGGCTCTGAAAAGCTCTTCGGCAGGAGTCGCTTCAAGGTCACTGTGGGCTCAACCCCGAAGAGACCCGCTCACAGGGGCGGGGTCTGACTCCCCCAGCACCCCCGCATCCGCCCTGCCCACCCCGGGCCTGGGGGCGAGGCTGCCGCTGAGGGGCTGCTTTCAAGGCAGAGCCTGTGACTGCAGGGCAGGGGCGAGGGCGGAGGAGGCCCTGGGAGCGGTCGGGGAACCGGGAGAAGCGCCCGCGGGTGTGATTTCAGGGTCAGTTTCCTCCCATGAGTAGGTCTACCTCAGCGCCCTTAGGATAATATTGCTGCTCTTTCTGAGTCAGTGCCGCCTCGGCCTCATTTGCCTCATTCTGTAAGCGCCACCACTTCTGTGCTGAGAAATTGCTCTGTCACTGGAGGGCGTTTGGGGAGGAATCGGCGCGAAGCCGCTTGGCAGGGTCAGGTGGAAGCGCCTGGTTCCCTCCCCCATCTTCATGGCGCCCACCCCGCGCAGGGGCGCTGTAGGACGCAGACGTGCTGCCAGCTCACCTCGGACGGATGTGTTGCGAGCGGTCAGCTTCAAATAAAACAAGCGCAGTGATCTCGGGCCGGCAGAGAGATGCGCAGGGGCCCACAGCTGCGGGCGGCTTCTATGCGTACTCGGGAGCCCCCCAGAAAGCCAGGGTTCCGAAGAAAGAGCTCAGGTTTCGTGTCAGGCGTCAGAAAAATAAATGAGTTCAAATCCCACTTCTGAGGTGTGAAACTAATCCTGTTTCCTTAGTCTCAGAGCTGGGGTGGGGGATAATTTCTGTCGCCTTTGCTTTGCAGAATTGTCGTTAAGGATCAACTGAGAGAATACAGGGTGTAGGGAATCGCAAATTCTAGAATAAGAAATATTGGTTATCAGGGAGCAGAATAGTGCAGTGATTTTGAGCATAAATGTTGGGGGTAAGCTGTCTGGTTTGAATCCTAGGTCTGCCGCTGGTTAGCTGTGTGACCTTGGGTGAGTTGCTTAACGTCTCTGTGCCTTGGTTTTCTAACATGTAAAATGCAGATTAATGGTACTAGTATAAAAGACTTCGTAAGGATAGGTGCATGATACATGTAGTGCCTGACTCACGCTGAGTGATTCCTGCGTGTTTGCCATCACTGTCCTATCGTTTTTACCATCCTGGTCCAGGAGCGAGCACTTCCCATGTCCCATCCTTGGGTAGTTTATAGTCCCAAAGCCTCCACGGATGTAGGGTCCTGCCACTTTCCTTCCTGGAGTGCTGGTGGCCCGAAGATGCTGGCATTGGAAGGGACAGTAGTGACCACCTATTCTGTGCCAGGCTCTGTAATAGGTCTTAAATAGGGGTGTTAATCCCCACGGCAACCCTTTGAGGTCACATGTTATCAACTCCATTTCATAAATTGAGAAACTCTACCCAAAGGATTAAAGTACGTTTCCAAACTGTTAGCAGAGCTGGCTGTATAACACCCAGGGTCCATCTGGGAGAACAAACCACGTGAGTTATTTTACCAAAGATAATTTAAAATGAAAATTTAGCTGAACAGATGATGGCTGTCTTGAAAATGCAAAAAAAAAAGAAGAAAAGAAAAAGAAAATGGCATTACACTGAGAGGGGCTGCAGGAAGCTGCTTCCATCTCTAGGGCTGGGGGAACAGAGAGAAGACATCGGGGTGATCAGAGCCTAGATGCTCCATCAGAACCACGCCCACCCCCAGACGTTCGTTGTCTGCAGCTCTCTTGTGATGATGCAGTTCGGGCGTTGATTTCCCCAGGAAGCTGCCTGGCCTGAGGGGGCCCGGGACACAGGTTGGGCAGAGGCCACGACAGCCTCCTCACCAGATTCTCCCAGGCCCTTGTCTCGTCTGGGGGCCCCCTGGTGAGGTTGCGTTCCTCGAGCTCAGAGTTATTCACTGAAAGACTCCGTGTGGATCAGAGATCCTGGAAGGATTCGGGAGGCCCTCAAGGGGACCAAGGGCAGCAGGGAGCCTAGATGCTGAAGACGAGGCCTCCAGGACACCAGGCACGCAATGCTGTGGCTTCCGTAGGGAAATGTCAGGAGGGGAGGCAGGGAGGGAGAGAGGGGACTAGCAGAGGTGCCGAGAGCCCACCTGTAACCATCCTGAGAGACTCTGAACACAGAAGTAGCTGCTGGTAAAGGGCGAGGACTTCCGGATGCGCGTCGGCTGTTGGCTGGACCCACCTGGAAAGTAGCCGGAGCTGCCGGGCAGGTGCTGACATCAGGGAGAAGTGTCACATCCTCCTGTTACCAGTTCCTTCCAGAGGCAGGTGGCCGAGGGTCTATAACCATCTACTCCCTGCCCTGCATCCCCTCTCTAACCTGCAGAAATGCTAGTGACCTTTTCATCGAGGGCTCAGGGCAACCAAGAGACTCATAGTTTCCTGTTGGCGGGTGGCAGAGGCCGGGGGAGCTGACTTCACGGGAGCTCTGGTTTGGTTTCGACCTTGAGCAGAGGCTTCAATCCGAGCAGCTCCCAGCAACAAGATATTGTGGTTAAGGCTGCTTCCTCCGCATTCTTCCTGGCCACACAGTTAGTCTCACTGATGACACTGGCCGGACCTTGCCTGTGAGTGACACCCGCTGATTTAAACATCTGCCCGGATTTCACTCCTGTGATGTGGGGCTGAACGATCTTCTCAGATCCTGTAGTCTCCGTCTTCGGAGTGTTATCCTTTCTCTCCCTCCCCAGCTCTGTGCACGGAGCCCTGGTCATCCTCACCCCCTGAGCTCCTGGCTGAATAGAAGCTCTGGGTCCAGACGGCTACTCATAATCATCCATGGAGCCAGAAAGCCCTTGCACTGCTGGGTCCCTACATGTGGAGGGCTGGAGGGACAGGGGCAGGTGAGTCCTCACTGCCCAGGTTGGGACCTTTATGATGAGACCCTCGCCATCCTCCTTCCTGCCCCATCTGTCCCTGGAATACAGCACCGAATATACACCGTCTACTCTCAGAAAACCCCAGCAGAGCCAAGATCCCGTGAAAAGCTCCTGGAGATGCAAGGATGGGGAGAGGAGGGGTTCTGGAGGAGTTGCATTCAAGATACTTTGTCTGGGTTTCTTAGAAGTTCAAAGACACTGACACCGTGCTCTGGATACCCCATGGGTAACAAGGTGGGTAATGAGGGTTGAACACAGAGGGGTGAGCTTCTCAAGGCCCACAGAACTGTTGCCACTGCAGTCAGTGCAGCCCAGCTTCCAAAGGGTCAACTCAGGTTGGCCGCACAGGACGCGTCACCGTGAACAAATACATACAGATATTAGGAAGCTCGGTGGAAATAATCGTTAAAATTATTGTCAAAATCTAGGCCAGAGTTTCGTCTTAGTCCTAGACTCCAAGTAAAATGGGCCCTGAACACTTACAGTGAGAGCAAAGAGGAAGCCAAGTCTCAGCTAAACATATATATATATATATATATATATATACATAATTCCAGGGACAGTCCTTTGAGGCAGGTACACCCACAGCTATTGGTAAGAGTATCAATACATTTCTATAATCTTTCCAGGAAAGAAATAGGCACATTCATTAAGAACCATGAAAATATTTATATTTGGCCCACAGTGATCATATTCTTGCCTTCAGAAATTATTAGAGATACCCTTCATGAAATACTTAAATGGAATTGCATAGAGACAGCCTAAAGGAAAATGGTTAGGTAAATTACAGTGAGACCACAAACCATTTAAAATGATGATTTGTGCAAACGTGTAATGATATAGAAACAACCACCGTATACAATCAAGTCAAAGAACCAGTTACTAAAGCAGAGAGCAGACTCACCACACTGCCAGTGGTACGTTACTCCTGAAAAAATGACTTCACACCAGTGTTCCCGGGAGAAGGCAGAGCTCTCGCGGTGGTGGAGTATGTGGGGTTGACGTCCCTCATTGCCCTTTGGGAACTATCACATTTTCTAAAGGATGCATGCCTTCCTTAGAGGGAAACTTACTATGCGGCACTTCTGTGGAGGGTGACTAACTCTCAAGACAGGGCTTTGTCCTGTTTGCAGCTCCTGTAGTCTTCACGGGACTGGCTTTGGGGGAAGGAAGCCAGGCTCCTGCACCATCACCTTCTTCGCCTGAAGGGATCAGAAGTGAGCAGTGTGGGGCGTCCACCAAGCCGTCAGGTGGAGGCATCTGTCTGACTGCTCATCCCCATGTGGCCAGCACCACAGGAGTGGACCTTCCTGCTCTCAGCCTGTCTCATTCGCTTTATCTTCTTGACCAGCCTTCATACCCAGAGGGGAACAAAGAGGAAATTGGGTCTAGTTCAGATTAACCAGAGGACGTCCAACAACTCTGAATTAGCCAGACGTCCTCTCTCTCCCACCTGTTTGCTTCCTCGTTATAACTCTGTTTATGTAAACACGCTTGATATAAACCTCTTGGTTATCATGGAAGCGGTATACATATATTTAGGAGATACTGTTTAATTGCTGTTTAATCAGTTTTTTCATGAGGCTTTATGATCAACATGAGCAAACTCTCTGAAAGCAACAACACCTTGAGATTTCTGGCTGTATCCAGCCATATCTCAGAAACTGTGAATAATAACAAAAAATAATATATGGCCTGATATATGTATAATTGGAGTCCAAAAGGAGAGATGAGATGCGGGAGGAGGAAGAGCAAAAAAAAATGTAAATAATGTCAAGAGATTTTCCAAATTTGTTGAAAACTAAGTTCACAGATCCAAGAAATTCGATGAATTTCAAACACAGGCGCGCGCACACACACACACACACACACACACACACACACACACACGGAGAAATCTACATCCCAGGAGCAGGTTAACCAGGGGCGAGGAAAAAATCTTAAAAGCATCCAGTGAGGGAAATAAAGGATACATATGACATTCAAAGAATAAATATAGAAAATACATAGGACAATTTCAGAAACAATGCAAGCCAGGAGACAGTGGGATGATGTTTTTAAAGTACTGAAAGAAAAAAAATATCTGTCAACTGAGAATTTCATACTCTTGAAAACCATTTTTCAACAGTGAAGTTAGAGACATTTTCTGACGTACAAAAGCTGAGAGAATTCATTACCAGGAGAACTTCACTACAATAAATATTGAAGGAAGTTCTGCCAGAAGGAACACAAGGAACTGAAGATTAAAGAAGATTGATGTGGTTAAAACAAAATATTCTTTTCTTACATCTCACATTAAAGCCAAGAGAGTTAGAGTACAAATATATAAGAATATAATGTTCTTATGCTGTTACTGAACTAATGTAATATAAACTGAAGGTGGAATGTGATATGTTAAAAAAGTATACTATAAAACCTAAGGTTTTTTTTTTTTTTTTTTTTTTTTTGCGGTACGCGGACCTCTCACTGTTGCGGCCTCTCCCATTGCGGAGCACAGGCTCCGGACGCGCAGGCTCAGCGGCCATGGCTCACGGGCCCAGCCGCTCTGCGGCATGTGGGATCTTCCCGGACCGGGGCATGAACCCGTGTCCCCTGCATCGGCAGGCGGACTCTCAACCACTGCGCCACCAGGGAAGCCCAAAACTTAAGTTTTATAACAAAACAATAAATTACAAAACTAAAGAGTCCAGCTAGCCAGGGGTCCAATGGGAAGGAGAGACGGATGAGTAGGTGGAGCACAGGGGCCTTTTAGGGCAGTAAAGCTATCCAGTATGACCCTGTGACGGTGGACACATGCCATTACACACTTGTCAAAACCCGTAGAATGTACAACACCAAGAGTGAATCCTTACGTAAACAATGGACGCTGGTAAATAATGACGGATCGATATTGATTCGACACTTATAACACATGGACCACATTAATGCAAAATGGTAATAATAGGGAAATTGCTTGGGATGGGTGGTTATAAGGGGGTTAAAGGGAATTCTTTATACTTTCCACTTGATTTTTCTGCTAACCTGAAACTGCTCTAAAAAGTAAAATATATGAATTAAAAATAGCCTGCATTTGCCCTGATTTCAGTGGGTATGCTCAATAAAGAACAGACCCCCTTCTTATCCCCCAGCCCAGTGAGTGACTGATTGCTAATTGGAAGCTATTGTCAGGTTCAGTGATCCTCAAGTTTTTCTCTGGAGCTCTCTAGCATGATATACGTTGGGCTACTTATAGTGTTGATTTTCTTCTGCTTTTACAGGATCTATTCTAACCAAGCTCTTTTTATTCATTACTTGATTAATCAGTGGCTAAGGAGAGCAGGTGTTCCATGATGAAATGCCCAAAGCTGCTCTGTTCCACTGCATCACGAAGCCCCACAGATGGGTGTCCTTATGGAGCCTGGCTTCCCTCAGCTCTAATTGGGAAATTTACAGATCTAGGTGACACTCCGTCACAGCAAAGATGTGCTCATCAGGTGATGTCGTTAATAACAAGTGTTCCTCTTTTATTTCTAATTTCATTGTATCAACCATATTGTAATTGGTTATGTTTTGTTTCGCTTTTATTTCCATAAGATGCTGCGAATCATTTGGGTGAATGGATGGGACATAGCCATTGAATATACTAATTAAATATCCTGAGTAATTCACACACAGCCCTACGTTCAATTTCTCTAAGTGTTTGGCATCACAGCTACGTGTGCAAATGTACAGCAGGTCATCCAAGCTTCTGTGCCACTTTTCCTAGAACTTTGTTTAACAGCATCAGACAAGACACTGATTTGCAGAGGTTGCCAAGACATTTGTGAAGCAAGGGTAATGCATTTTGTAGACAGTTAAATTAACTTTAACTGGAGTCATGAAAACAATTTTATGTCATGTTAAACACACTTAGAGAAAGGGTCCCTAAGTAAAAGAGATCTGAGGAATAAATGAGGGGTGAGTCAGCAGCTAGCACAGGGCACGGGGGGAAAGTGACACAGTCAGAAGGGCCCTTCCCTTATCTCCAGCTTGAGGAGATGCTCTGCCCAAGATCGGTGCTCTGATTATGGCCGCCGTTCAGAACTGGAGGAAAATAGAAAGTGTGGAATCAGTACAGAGCGTGGAGAAACCTCACGTCAACCAAGCCGGGGAGCAGGGGAGCAGGGGAGCTCCCTCATCAATTACCTGGTGGCAACAAGGCTGAAAATAATGGATTCAGGTTAGGACTCAATTACTAAGGAAGGAAAGAAATGGCTGTTTCCAAGGATTGGAAGCAGCCATTCCTGGGATAGTCTTGTTTCAGCCTTTTCTCTAGCAGGATCACATGTTCATCTCTTCCTGTTCAGGTGAAGGCTGTCCTCCTCTTTACACTTCCTCAGTTGCCCTTTTCCCCACGAAGCCCTGGAAATTTCATCCCATTGGCCGCTGTCCAGGGCTGAAAGTTTCTCTAGCCCAGAGCAAGACTCAGCTGTATGATTATACTGGAAAACACAGAAAATGAGACTTGGCACTTACATTTATACATTACTTCTTTCTGTTCCAAACAGAAAATTGAACATATATCCATTATCAAGAAAAATTTAAAAATTTATGATCATCAATATCATTTAAAATTTCCTTGTCATGGGTTTACATGTGGTCAGTGGAGCTGGACCAGAAAACAAAATGCTCTGGGAACAGAACCAAGGTTTGGACAGTGATGAAGAGTCATCACCATGAGAAAAGGTCAGGACTGGGCATCTTCTGCCTGAGTGATGCCTCTAATTGTTTCAGGTCCTTTGGCAAAAGGAGAGTAGATCACCCACCCAATTATATCCACAACAATATCTCATTCACTATTTGTCACAGTGCTGGAAATTCACTTATTAAACAAGTCTTCATTTTATGGCTTCAAAATATTCTTATTCAAAGGCAAATATCCTTGAGAAAGGGGTCATTTTAAGGACTACAGCTAAAACTTAGACACATAGGGAACGGGTGGGCTGTAGGTCACAGGTGTGACAGGTAACTGAGAACAGGTTATTCAGGATTAAATTTCAGAGGAAAAGGACAGCAGTGGTTCTGAAGTAAGTAATAAGGAAGAAGACACTAGAGACCACGGTGGCCTTGCCCCAAAAGACAAATGCCACTTTCCACCCTTTGTTCCAGACCCACTGTTATTTGTCGTTCATTCATCCATCCAACCCTGTGACCAGGTTATTATGTCTTATGGGGAAATATTCTCAGGAAAGAAAGTGATACTGGATTTAGGTCTCAGAAAAGGAGGAATACGATCAGGAGGTGCAGATGGAAGGAGGGGGGTAGCACAGGAGTTACCGGCAAGGAGAATGGTGGAGGCACTCTAAATACCCGCCACGCGCTAGCCTCTCACGTCCGATGAGAAAGGAGCAAAAGATTCCAACAGACACTTCACACGACATGACATAGGGATGGACCAGATGAATCTGAGGGAGACTCAGCATCATTGGTCATCAGGAAAACGTGAGTTACAACTACAGTAAGAGAGCACTTCACACGCTCGCTAGAATGGCTAGACCCCGAGACTACACTTCAAGTGTTGGTTTGGATCTGTAGTCACTGGACTTCTTGTATATTGTGGGTGGAGTGGAAAGTGGTGCAAACACTTGGGAAGACAGTATGGCAGATTCCTATAAGGAAGCAGCACTTACAATATGACCAGTCATTCGACTCTGGATTTTCATGCAAAAGAAATGAAAACGTATGTCAACCCAAAGACTCAAACGTGGATGGTTTTAGAAGCTGTATTAGTTTCCTACGGCTGCTGTAACAAAGTCCACAAACTTGGTGGCTTAAAACAATGCAAGTGGGCTTCCCTGGTGGCGCAGTGGTTGAGAATCCACCTGCCAATGCAGGGGACACGGGTTTGATCCCTGGTCCGGGAAGATCCCACATGCCGCGGAGCAACTAAGCCCGTGAGCCACAACTACTGAGGCCGCGTGCCACAACTACTGAAGCCCACGTGCCTAGAGCCCGTGCTCCACAACAAGAGAAGCCACCGCAATGAGAAGCCCGGATGCAGCAATGAAGACCCAACACAGCCAAAAATAAATTAATTAAATTAAAAAAATACAAGTTTATTCTGTTACAATTCTGAGGTAAGAAATCCAAGCTCAGTTCCACTGGACTAAAGTCAAGGTGTTGGTAGGTCTGCTCCTTCTGGAGGCTCTCAGGGTGGGAAGGGTCTGTTTTCTTGCCTTTTCAGCCCCCAGTGGCCTCCTGTGCCCCCTCCTCTATAGTCAAGGCCCCAATCCAGTCTCTGCTTGTCATCACATCACCTTCCCCTCTGTGTCTCTGACTCCGCCTGCCTCCGTCTTATAAGGACCGTTCTGATTTCTCAGGCCCACCCAGATAATCTAGCATTATCTCTCCATCTCAAAATCCTGAAATAATTACAACTACAGGTCCCTTTGGCCATATAAGATAGCATTCAGATTCCAGGGATTAAGACATGGGCTTCTCGGGGCTTCCCTGGTGGCGCAGTGGTTGAGAGTCCGCCTGCCGATGCAGGGGACACGGGTTCGTGCCCCGGTCCGGGAGGATCCGACATGCCGCGGAGCGGCTGGGCCCGTGAGCCATGGCCGCTGAGTCTGCGCGTCCGGAGCCTGTGCTCCGCAACGGGAGAGGCCACAACAGTGAGAGGTCCGCGTACCGCAAAAAAAAAAAAAAAAAAAAAGACATGGGCTTCTCTGGGTGGAAGGGTGTCCCACCATAAAACCTTTATTCATAACGGCTCAAATGTCCATCAACAATAAATGGATAAACAAAATGGATATTCATACAATTGAATACTATTCAACAATAAAATGAATGAATATCTGATACATACAAAACATGGATGAATCTCACTAACACTTAACAATGAGTGACAGAAACCAAATACCAAAAATTCATACAGTATGATTTCATCTGTATGAAATTAGAATAGGCAAAACTAATTTGTAGTGAGAGAAATCAGATGATTGATTATTTACCGTGTCAGGTGTCAGGTGTTTTCCACAAAGGGACACAAGAGAAATTTCTGGGGAAATGGAGTTTGATTTTTAAACAGACAGGGCGGCATATATTTGTCAAAGCAATTGAAATGTATTTACAAAAGCACTACTTGTATTGTATGTAAATTATACCTCAATTACATTGATTAAAAAATAAAAATAATTGGCTTGTTCAAACCTTCCCCACCCCTTTTATGCCCCTCACCAGTGGACTGTTGGAGGAACAGGCTTCTAGCTGAGTGGATGAAGCTCACTGAGCCAAAACTGCCTGTGCTTCCCAGAGGGCTGCCCCGTTCTGAATTCCTGTGCACGCCAGGAAGCGGCCCACCCTCTGGTTCTGATCAACAGCTACTCCTTTCCCTGGGACTGTCCAAGGGTGGTTCCAGCAGTCGGGGGACCCGGTAGCGTGTTCTCCAGTAAACAGGCCAAGCCAAACCTCACGCACCAGAATGAAGTACCACAAAATTCCTCTTATTTGCCCTGTCGAATGATTTTCCTATTATTTTTAGGAGACGAACCAGAAGTGATGGTGGGCAGACTTGGAGCATCTCTCGGAAGATGAATGTCCTCAGTGCTCAGAGCAGACTGAGGAGGGTGAAGGGTGAAAGGAAGAAAGGCGCTTTCTATCCTCTCTGGTTTCCTCCTCCCTCCCGATGCTCCGGCTACTCCTCCTTAGTTAGAAGGTGGTGGCTGAGACCAACATGGGTGGATCTCCATTCTCACCACCGTGATGGTGGTCACGGTCTTCTGGGTTACTTGGGGTCCAGGAGCTCGCTGGCCTGGTCGCATTAATACACAATTTGAGGAATAACAGCCTTTACTGCCCAAGTGCAGTCAAGTGTTCATCGTGGCAGTGATGACCTCAGACCTTGATTACTCTTCCTGGATAGAGTGAGAAAGAGGCTGTGAATCTAGTGACTTGAGGAGCTCGGGAGTGGGATTGAGGGCCTCAAGGGGTCCTAGTCAGCCCGGGAAGGTGACCCACCCTGGTCACAGCCAAGATGAGTCTGCTCTCCACATTTTTCTTCCTAACTTTGCTTCTCACAACCCCTCCATACTAACCTGGTCATAAACATCATACCTGAGGATTCTCAGAGCCACCTTTCAAAAGGCCAGCCAGGTTGTTCTCCCCAGTCCAGGAAGATATCTTCTTATTCTGAGCACCTACTGACAGGAGGTCACCATCCTGAGGGTTTCAGGTGCTCAGGGAAGAAATAGCAGTGGGCACGTCTGGGGGATGAGGTAGCCATAAGGACTCAAATAAGGAAAACTGTTAAGAAGGGCCTAAAGATATTGTATTGACACAGAGAGCCTCTTTACAATCTGGGGGTGGAGGAGAGAGGAGTAAGCTGCTGTGTCTCCACTTACGGCATCCTCTGCCCTTGCCAGACACAAGGTTCCCCGGGCCTCGTCCCAGGGCCAGCGCGAGAGGAAAGATCCCCAGCCACTGGTGACGTCCTGGCAGCCAGCATCACTGCGGGGCAGCCTCCCTGGACTCTGCACTCCTCCCCCTTTTTTAACCTGCCTGGACTTGGTCTTTTGCTGCTTCTCCTTAAACTCCTTGGACATTTGCGCCTATAGCTGCTTTAATACACACCGAACAATACAGGGCTGAGACTCACTGAGCCTTGGCCAATTCCAAGGTTTCGTGGCTCCACCACCAGAAGCACATCCAGGGCTGGAGACTGGAAGGTACCCTGAGTCACTGTGGGCAGCCCAGCTCCACGAACCCACCATCAGCCAGGCATCCATTCCCCAGGCATTTGGGGATGTTGAGGAAAGGGCAGCATAAAAAGGGCTGTGACGCTATGTAAGAGAGACAGGTGACAAATTATTTTGTGTTATTAGATTTGGATAAATTCAGGTATAAAGATGTAAATAAATTCAGGTATAAAGATTTGGATGAATTCAGGTATAAAGATGTTTTAAATAATCTTCTGCGGGAATACCTCTATAGAATATGCAGCCACAAAAAGAATAATAAGGGGATACAATGAACAACTCTAGACACATATACAGAAAAATTAGGTGAAGTGGATCCACTCCTCACAAAGCACAAACTTACTTACTATAAAATAGATAATTTGAAAAAGCCATAGAATTGCTTAAGATATTAAATTCACAATTGAAAACTACCCCCAAAAAAGAAATCTTCAGGCCTAAATGATTTCACTGAAGAATTCTACCAAACGTTTAAAGAATTAATAGCACTTCTACATAATCTCTTCCAGAAAATAGAAAAGAGAGAACTTTGCAATTCATTTTCCAAAGCCCATTTTTACCCAGATACCAAAATCAGATAAAAAGTAGTTCAAGAATACTTTAGCAAGATGAAATAATAAAAACCACATAACTGTCAAGCACTTGTCAAAATTCAACACTGATTCAATTCATGAAAAAACTTCTCAGAAAATCAAGAATAGAGAAGAACTTCCTGAGCTTAATAAAATCATCTACAAGACTCCAATAGCTCATGTTACACCTAATAATGGAGACTGGGCGCTTCCCCTTTTCTCAGGAATGAGGAGAGGGTGTCTGCTTCCATCTCTGTTATTCCACACGGTGGTGGGACTAGCAGGTGTTGCAATAAGGCAAGGAAAGACACAAACGTTATACAGATCGGAAGGGAAGAAACAGAACTCTGTTTTTGCAGAAACAAAAATGTAAAACATAATACCATTTATAATTTAAAAAACATGCAATACTTAGGTGCACATCTAACAAAACATGTGCATGAATTGCATATTGAAAATAATAAAATGCAGATGAAAGAAATGTTAAAAGATTTAAACAAATGAAGACATAGTAAATTCCTGAATTGGAAGACCCGACATCGTAAAGGTGTCAGTTCTCCCCAGATTGATGTACAGGTTTAACACCGTTTGTAATAAGATCTCAGTGATTATTTTGTGGATACTGACAAGATTGTTCTAAAATTTGAATGGAAATGCAAAAATACTAGAATAGTGAAAAAATTTTGGAAATATAAAAACAAAGTGGGAAGAAAGAAATAGGTGAGGGAGATTAAGAGGTACAAACTTCTAGTTGCAAAATAAATGACACAGCTATGAAATGTACAATATGGGGAATGTAATCAATAACTTTGTACGGTGATGTAACTAGACTTATCATGGTGATCATTTTGAAATGTATAGAAATACTGAATCACTATGTTGTATAATAGGAACTAACGTAGCGCTGTAGGTCAGTTATACTTCAACAAATAAATGCATAGAAAAAGTGATCAAATTTGCGGTTACCAGAGGTGAGGGCTGGGGAGAGGGGGATTGATTGAAGGCAGACAAAAGGTACAGACTTCCAGTTACAAGACAAATAAGCACTAGGGATGTGCTGTACAACGTGATGAGTATAATTAACACTCTGTATGCTATATATGGACGATGTCAAGAGAGTAAATCCTAAGAGCTCTCATCACAAGAAAAATTGTTTCTGTGTCTTTAATTTTGTATCTATACAAAGTGATCGATGTTTTCTAAACTTATTGTGATAATCATTTCATGACATATGTAAATCAAATCATTATGCTGACCACCTTAAATGTACACAGTGCTGGGTGTCAATTAAACTCAATAAAACTGGAAGAAAAAATAATAAACACCTGCAGTTTTTGTGGAAAAAGAAACAAAGTGGGAAGAGTTCTTCTACCTGCTATACACGTACAATAATCAAAACAGTGTCACCTTGGCAGAGGGAAAGACACACAGATCTACGAAACAGAGAACCCAGAAATAGAACCACACAAATATGCCCACTGTATTTTGAAAAAAGTTGCAAAATCGATTCAATGGAGGAAGTGTAGTCTTTTCAACCAATGGTACTTAAGCAATTGAATGCAGTTAGGCAAAATACGAACCTCAATATAAACCTCACACTTTACATAAAAATTAACTGAAAATGGAGCACAGATTTACTCATAAAATGGAAAACTATAAATATTTTAGAAGAAAACACAGAAAAATTTCAGGACCTGTGGTTTGGTAAAGAATTATTAGATATGGCACCAAAATCACCATTTATGAAATAAATAAAATCAATAGATTGGACATCCTCACATTTAAACCTTATGCTCTGCAAAGACCATGTCAAAAAATAAATAAAGTGTAAGCTACAGAATGGGAGAAGACGTTTGTAAACCACATGTGTAATAAAGGACCAGGATCTAGAATATATAAAGAACTCTCAAAACTCAACAGCAAAAATAGAAATAATTTAATTAGATAGTGGACAAAAGATATAAAGAAACATTTCACTGAAGAAGCTGTAAGATGGAACACAAGCCATAGAGAGATATTCACCGCGAAGAGCCATCAGAGAAATGTAAACTAAGACCACAATGAGACATCACTACACACCTATTACAAGAGTTCAAATTAAGAGAGTGACAACACCAAATGCTGATGAGGGTGTGGAGAAACCAAATCTCACATATACTTCTGATGGGAACTTGACATGGTACAGTCACTCTGGAAAACAGTTGGGTAATTTCTTTAAAAAACGAACATACTGGGCTTCCCTGGTGGCACAGTGGTTGAGGGTCCGCCTGCCGATGCAGGGGACGTGGGTTCATGCCCCGATCTGGGAAGATCCCACATGCCGCGGAGCAGCTGGGCCCGTGAGCCATGGCCGCTGAGCCTGCGAGTCCGGAGCCAGTGCTCCGCAACGGGAGAGGCCACAGCAGTGAGAGGCCTGCGTACCGCAAAAAAACAAAAACAAAAACAAAAAACGAACATACTTACAATATAGCATGACGGTTGCTCTCCTGGGCATTTGATCCAGAGAACTGAAAACATACAACCACACAAAAAGCTGTACATAGTTGTTTATATCAAATGTATCCGTAAGAGCCAAAAACTGAAGGCAACCAGACCACCCTGCCGTAAGCGAGTGGCCTAAGCCGCTGTGATACATCCACACCCTGGGAAACCTCTGAGACTATGACTACACACGACGGCCCCAGGCGCGGTGCTTAGTTCACTCTCCTGAGGGAATAGAAGCCAGTCTCTAAAGGTTATGGACTATATGATTCCATCTAGATAAAAACATTCTTGAAATGATGAAAAACACAGATCAGGGAGCAAACTAATGGGTGACAAGGGTTAGGGATTTGGGGTAAGGGCTGCGTGTGACTATGAAGATGTTCCACAAGAGGGATCTTTGTGATGGTGGGACAGTCTGTATCGTGATTGCCGCGGCGGTCACCCAGATCCACCGTGTGATAAATTGCGAGAGCTATACACGCCTTCCAGCATATATTGTGCATAGTTGTCTAAAGGGTAACCTTTGGGAAGACCGGGTGCAGGATACGTGCAATCTCTCTGTCATACCTTCACCATTTCATGTGGAATCTACAATTATTTCAATTTTTAAAAAATTAAGAAAATCATCTAAGAATCACACTATTCCATGTGTCTGTTGGAGACTAACATTGGCACAAAGGGTGACTCTGTAGTTTTCATAACCTCAGTCCCTGAATGAGGCCTCACATAAGGGCACATCCAACAAGTAACAGTTAATAGATCCCCAGATACCAACGACTATAAAGCGTCCTTTAGTGAGGAACAACATACTCTGGACACAAGGGTAAGTAAGTATAATGCACATTGGCTGTGGGCCTTTAGAGAAACGGAATCTAGTACAACTGCCACGCCTGGAAGAAGCTGTACTGCACAGCAAGCTGGCTGGAGCGCGTGGAACTGGGGAGCTGTCCAGTGTGCTTGCGCTCGGCTTGATTGAAAGGTCTTACTTGTAGGGTGTTTTATAACCCAGCACTGTACAGAAACGGAGGCTCCTGTGCTCTCATTCCCTCGACCGCCCTCTGCCTGGTCATGTAGCGAAGACGGCTTGCTGTTTGTGCCTCTCTCTCATGTTACAACTCGGCCTCTGAGGCCCACGAGAACTGGGAAACTGACATTCTTCAAGAGCATGAGAAGGTTAGGGGAAAAAATAAAACAAGAGGTTGCGTCCACCAAGACCTTCTGAGATTCTCCCATGTGGCAGATTCATTACTTGAAGAAACGATAACTGATTGGTATCTGAAGTGGCAAAGACAGTGATTTAATCATGCCCCTTACCTGCCAGGCAGCAAGGGGAGGAGGCCCTACCGCTGGTACCTCAGGGACTTTGCAGTTCGAATTGCAAGGTACATCCTCTTCTGGGAAACCAAAACGTGTTTAAGGGTGAACATCTAATTTTTCTACTTTTCTGCTGCTATTTAGACAGTCTGAGCCCACAGACCTTGCTCAGACGCAGGCACCTGCCATGAATAAAAGGCCGGCTTCCTTCAAGTCTGCAGCTGCTCAGGTGGGAGCCCGTGGCCCAGGGCCCTCGACACAGTGGAGGCCCGGCTCCCGATCGCTCTGAAATCAGAATAACACATCCTCGCCAGAATCGTGAGCATGGTTTCCCTGGGGCCAACGGTTCCCGCTGCCTACTTGCTGAATCCACTGCCCTGCCGCTTCTAGACCTAAAAGAATCACACGCAGCACAAAAATTAGGCCCTTACCCCCACCGGCTGCTCTGCAGCCCAAACGTTTACAAACGCACAGAGGCAACTTCTGACGGTCCTTTCAGACCCTGAAATTAGACTTGGGTGGATCTTATGATTAAAATTTTAATCCATGAAGTTCCTTGACGGGCAAAAGTGACCAAAGGGGCATCACAGGGGCCCTGTGTGCAGATTCAGTGCCCTGTACACATAGGAATGTACCAGGAGTTGAAGTGTCCCTTATTATTATGACATTCAGAGCCACGTGGGGGGTGCATTTCAAGTCTCTCAGGTGCAGGCCGGGGCACATGGGTCCAGAGAGGCGCAGAGATTTGCCCAAAGCGTAAGGGGAGGCCCTGGCTCTGTTAGGGGGCGGGAGTCTCCCGAATTCTGGTCCCAGGTCCCGCCAACACACACAGCATGGTAGGTGTTTTCTCTGCAAGAACCTGAAAGCCAGGGAGACATGCACGACTGCAGTTTGTGGGAGGTGATATGAAGGAGCCGGGGGCGTGGGAAAGGACGAAGCCGTGGCTGAGCGGCTTGAGGAACTGGGAGTGGCCTCGTCAGGGGCTGGCCTGCGCCGAGCACTCTGTGAGGGCAGCCTGGCCCAGGTCTCTCCAGGACACCCTGGGAAGGTCCCTGGCAGAGGATGCAGCGGAGGAGAGGGACACAGGCGGGGCGGCTGAGGCATGAGGACAACCTCCCGGGTCGGGCCGGGGGCTCGATGTGAGATGTGGAAGCACATGGCATCCGATAGACGTTCTTAAAGGTGAGGCTGGATTTTAGGTGGAGGATGATGGGGGGAGTGGAATCAGGGGAGGGCCACCGGGGGAGGTGACGACGGTTCTGACAGCAGCTGTGAAGGCAGAAGTGTGGAGAGACGAGAGGTGGGTTTGGAGGTAGAAATGAAGGGAAGTACGTATGACTGGACGGGGGTAAGGCAAGGAGGTGTCAATGTCACTCATATTTCTGGCTCGGCAATTTCTGGCTCAGATCTTACATGTCTGGCTGCTCTCATTTCCTAAGACAGTAAAAACCAAAGTAAGATTGATGAGGGAGGACGTTCACATTTGTAGAGTTTCAGTGTGGGAGACCCTACAGGTCTGCAGATCAGAAGCATCTGGGCACCCCTGGCACGGGCTGGCCTGGAAGACGTGGGGGGGTGGCGGGGCGGGGAGCCCGTCCTCCCGGGCACCAGGGTGCAGACCCCACGCCGCGCCCTTTTCCGGTTGATTCCCTCGGACCCTGCGGCAGAACACCTGGTACTTATCAGATTAGCCTTGCTCCCAGGTCTTGCAGGAGCCTGCCAGCCTGTCCCGACCTTTCCGGAGAGTAAAGAGTCGGAAGCAGGAAAGGAAACCATCACTCAGCAATGTGAATGAGCGACACCTGGATGCACAATCGCTTCATTAACAAACAAAACAACCGCCTCGCACTACAGAGCTGCTTGGCTGTGTTAATCACATTTGCATACGCTGCTCTCTATTTCGAAGGACAAATGGGATAACTCGGAGCGATGCACATTTATGATTTGAAAATTGCTGATGGAATAATTACACATTAAGTAACTTGTCTTTCCTTGTATATTATTGTTTCCAATTAGCAATGGGGGAAAATAAAGTCATCATTCTTTGTGGATGCAGTTCAGGACTGGCATTTATATGGGGTCTGCCGCCTTCACATCTGCCCACGGCCACTGCCTGGTCCCTCCCGGTGGCTTCTTGGAGCTGGTCAGCCCAGGGGGCAGCAAGGTCGCCCTCCTCCGGCTCTTTCCCTGGCCTCTTCCCTGCCTCTTCCTTCACACTCTCCCGGGGGTCTCCCCCCACAGACCCCCACTCAGCACTGTCTTCGTACCCACCGTGCACAGTCTCGTGTGCAGTAAAGGGAAACAACGTCTCTTAATTCTGAAATCACGAACATGCTGGAACTTTGCTACATGAAGTTCTTTCTTTCCATAATGGGTTATTCGATGTTGGGACCCTTTTCGTGTTTATTTTTATTACAGACAAACAGGACTGGGACGTTTTTCTTAATAGACCTCATTGCTTCTCCAGCCCCTGCCCTTCAGATCCACACATAGGAAACAGTGGGCCTTCATCAATGTACAGAATGTATTTGAATGTATGTCATTGCAACAGAACAACCAGAGGGGAACTGGCTAAAGCACCGTGTCCCGTCCCTTCCATGTCCCTGTCCCCACTCCTCACCGCCACCCCATCCTATGGCCTATCCCTCCAAACTGACCCAACTCTGAGGCAGATGAGACATATACGGCTGCAAATGATAGTAAAATATTTAAAATCTTTGCCACTCTCACACAACAGCCAGTCTATTTTGTTAGTGTGTAATGAATGCATTTTACCACTCTCTGATCCTCCGTTTTCACTTAAATAAAATAAGAACTTCATCTGAAATCAACGGGTCTTAATCTGGGAGTTGCATCACATTTAACTAAGAAATTTTTAATAAAACGCAAAAGCCTGGCCCACAGCCAGAAATTGGGATTTGAAGGACCTGAAGTGGGTACCGGGCAGCAGGGAGTTAAGGCTCTGTGGGTAGTTCTGATGCCCACTAAGGTTGAGAAAGGTTGTTAGTCTAGAAGTTTCTCAAGCTTGGAAAATAAAACCACCAGGGTCCAGGCTGTGCTTCAGAAAGTTAAACAGAGTTTCACGTCCCCTCAACAGCAAGTAGACTATTCCCAAGGCCTTAATTAACTCGCTGTGGCCGGGACTAAATGTGTTGACCTCTCTGAACTTCAGATTTTCCATGGACTACAAAGATACAAGATAATTATAGTAACTATATTTCAAGGTCATTGTAAAGATTAAATGCGGTCATGTGTTCCACACACCCAGATTCTGCTGTATGAGTGCATTTTCCCTCTGAAGGAATCCAGGAACCCTTGAAGAAATGTTTGAGTCCGGGTCTGGGGCAGGAATTATACAAGATAAGTCTGGGAATGATTATTGTGCCAGAAAGAAGAAAGATAAACAACACTGCAGTGTCTTGCCAAAAAGATACAGGTGCATGTTCCACATTTTTCAAAATAAACTGTTTGAAAACAAAGACACAGTCGTTTGCCGAAGACACTGCCACTGGCCTAAGATGTAACGATTTGGGCATAAAGCAACTAACGTTTGGAGCAGATTGAAATACCTGCAATTATCAAATATCCACAAATCCATGAATTTTTAACGTATTTTTTTAAATGTTCAGTAGAAAAGGTTGTTATGAAATCAATGCATTTTATATTAATATAAAATTTGAAAACTAAATTAAAATAACCAAAATCTATTATGCCTTATCTCTACAAGTTTACCTTCCATGGTAGCCAAAGTTGGTGAGGAAATTCTTTTGAAGAATACCAGCTTAGGAATGCAAAAGGAAGGTAGGGTTAGAAATTAACATCTTGAAACTTCAGATGATGGATCTAGGCAGTGGTCATTGATGGATGTGAAAACCATTAGTAGAAAAAATTGGTGGGAATTTTATAATGGAGTGATCAGACCGACATTAATTCAGAAGACTGATAAATCTTAGCTTTAACTGATTGATCTTTGCGCCACTGAAGGTAGGGAAAGCAGACATTTCGTGCCTGGAGGTGTGATGGGGCAGGGCGATTCCACACCACTGCGAAGGCATTCTTAAAAACGGAACCCGAGTCATATCAATCTAGCTCTAATGAGCAAGAAAGCAAAGCCGGAATATGTGACCTTCTACACAGGAAAGGACTGGGCTGTCCCAAGAAAGCAGTAACACAGAGAAGCAATAGAGGGGCAGGGTCTCTCAGAGGAGAGACTTAGGGGCATAACGACGAGAGCAACCTGAGGGCTTGGGGTGCTGGATCCTCCAGCGCCCGCAGAAAGACGTTTCTGAGACAATCCGGGAGATCTGAATACGGACCAGGTATTAGATGTTGCACATAAAATTATTATTATTAAATTTTAGGTGCTGTAATGGAAGGAAGTTTATGGGGAAGTATCCTTACTTAGAGATAACTGATAATCTATTTACAGAATAAATAATAGTGTTGAGGATTTGCTTTCAAATACTCCAGAAAAATAATTGTGGAGATACCTGTTATACAGGATGGAGAAATATATTGGTAATTGTTGAAGCTATGTGACAGGGACACAGGGATGCATTACTCGGTTCTCTCTGTTTTTGTGTATTTTTGAAAAGCTACATAAGGCAAAGTTTAAGATAGGGTAACTTCCTGTAGTGAATGCACCTAACAGAGCACAACCCCTCCATTATCAGACAGCTGAGAACTTGGGGCTTCTGCCCTTGCGACCCCCGTACAGAACCAGACTGTGCTGTGGGCCTTGCTCCAGAAGCATCTCAGCAATGTTCCCCAGCATCCTGCCGCAGCACCTCACAACGTCCATTCCAGGCTGGGGGGAAGGGCTCGGGGGGCAACTCTGCTCCTACATCACTGCCCAGACATGAGGGTCTGCGACAAGGGACACACCCTGTGAGCGGAGGCGGGGAATGGCCCTGATGGGAGCCTCCCTGGAGATGAAAGCTCTGGACCACGCTGCATCTCTCCCCCTGCGGGAAGGCCACGCTGCCCTTCTGCTCTGGGATGGTAGCTGCTTCTCCCAGACCCCGAGCCCAGGGCTCATCCTTGTGATGTGCTGGGCACCTGAGCCCAGGCTCTGCTACTGGTTTCTGTGTCCTTCTCCCCTCATCCAAGCCACAACCCGTGTGTGTGTGTGTGTGTGTGTGTGTGTGTGTGTGTGTGTGTGTGTGTGGCAGGGAGGGGGGATGTTTGCAGACACTCATTAAGTCTTTATTCCTTTAATGTTTTATTATGGAAAATTCTACACATATACACAAGTAGAGAGAATAGTATAATAAACTCCAATGTTCCATCAACCCAGCTCCAGTAATTATCAGCTCATGGCTTATCTTGTTTCAACTCTATACTCACACATTCCTAAATTATTTTGAAGCAAATCACATCATCTTATTTAAAAGTATTTCATTATGCAGCTCTAAAAGATCTAAATATTTCCTCTCAACTATTGTTAAAAATTCACACATTCCCTGTAAGTTGGTGCAGCCACTATGGAAAACAGTATGGGGGTTCCTCAGAAAACTAAAAATAGAGCTTCCATGTGATCCAGCAATCCCACTCCTGGGCATATATGCAAACAAAACTGTAATTCAAAAAGATACATGTACCCCTATGTTCATAGCAGCACTATTCACAATAGCCAAGACATGGAAACAACCTAAATGTCCACCAACGGATGAATGGATAAAGAAGATGTGGTACATATATACAATGGAATACTACTCAACCATTATAAAAGAACAAAATAATGCCATTTGCAGCAACATGGATGCAACTAGAGATTATCACGCTAAGTGAAGTAAGTCAGAAAGAGAAAGACAAATACTGTATGATATCACTTATATATGGAATATAAAACAAGGATAAACAACAAGGTCCTACTGTATAGCACAGAGAACTATTATATCCAGTCTCCTGGGGTAAACTACAGTGGAAAAGAATATAAAAAAAGAACGCATACACGTGTATAACTGAGTCACTTTGCTGTACAGCAGAGATGAGACGTTTTATAAACTTTCTAAAAATTTTACAGGTAGTAGATTAGGAAGATATAATATTGCAGAATATTACTATTTTGCAACTCAGTAAATTAATGGCCCTAGGTAACAGCTGGTACAATCTCAAAGGACAATCAGACATTAGGTGCCACCTAACTTAAGTACCTGCTACTGCCTGTGAAGTGGGGTTTATGAAAAATCACATCTGATTTCTATGAAGACTCTGGTGTATCTATTGAAAATACAGAGTGGAGAAATGTATTTTCAAAACAGATCACAAGGATACACTCAACAAAACCTATGTTTGGGGAAATTCTATAGAACAAATTTCCAGGTTTCTTCTACAAAGAGAGAGAGGGAAAGAGAGTTTGGGAAGAGAGAGGTGATGGAAATAAAAAAGTGACTAAATATTTGATGACTTTAGGAACTGTTGTAACGATTTTAGGTGTGGTGATAGTATTGTGATTATGTTCATAAAGTACGTCCTTGTTGACATTTTTGGAATAATTGGGGGGAAATGAATATAAATAATATGCAAATATCAGTGCCAAATGTCCTATTGGGACCACTGAAGGTTGGTTATGTAGGAGAATGCCTTTGTTTTAGGAGATAGATGCTCAAGCATTTAGGGATGAATTGTCCTGTTGTAACTCACTTTCAGATGGTTCAGAAAAATAATTATATTCATGGGAATGTTTTCACTTTTTTTGAAGCATAGTTGATTTACCCGCAGACAGTAAGGAAGCAGCTCTAGGAAACTGCTCACTTTGTCACAAGGAGGACTGGGGAAAAGATAGGGGTGGTGCAGCCCAATATTCCAAGCCCTGAAGCAACAAAGCATTCTCAAAGGGCATGTCCCCCTCAGGCCAAGGCTCCCGTGGAGCACGTGAGCTCTCCCTGAACCCTGGGGAGGCGACATGAAGAAAGCAAGAAGCAAATATTTTGTTACATCATATTTATACAAAGAGTTTTTTTTAACGTTTTTTAATTCTAAGGATCTCGGCAAAGTCTCAAAGCCTTGAAGAACTCAGAGTTCCAGATAGGGACTGTTTTCAGGGGGAGGGGTGGGAACGATCAGCTTTCTCCCGTAAGCACCAGCCTGGTTGTAAGTCGTGGGTGCAGCCCTTTACCCACTAAGCCCGGAGCCAGAGCTGCTCACAGGCCCCACGTGGAGAAACTGAGCCCCGTTTCATACCCAAAATGCTCTGTGATCTTGGTACTGACGAAGCATAAGGCCTTGGATTAGAATCTGAGAAGTGGAATCGAGGCCTCGTGGATGGGAGACCTCGGCCATCCAGTTCACCTGTCACGTCATCAGCAAGGACACGGCGTCCAGAGAGAGCCGGCCCGGGTCTCGTGGGGCTGCGCAGCCCCAGGATGCCAGACTCAGACGCACGGCCCAGTTCCTAGCTGCCCTCCTCCCACTTCACGTTTCCCTCTGGGACCCTGCGCTGCATGGAAACTGGGCGCCTTACACGTAATGGACGAGGCTGACGCCAGTGGTCCAGCTCCTCTACCCTTGCCTGTGTCATCATTGGTGGTGGTTGTCCTCTGGCAGGTGGACCCTGAGAGACAAACGCAGCTGTCCGTGAAGGTGGACAGCGCCAGGGGCTAAGACGGTCATCTTTCACCCGCCCCGAATGCAGTGCTTCTTCAAAGGGGGGAGATACTTGCCAAGAGTATCTGTCCTTCAAGCCTGCTTAGAACAGATCATCAAGAAGAAAGGCTTTCCTTCCCTGAGACCAGTCTTGAGAAGGAGACTGTCCTCTGTCTCACCCCCATCAGGGCAGTCAGGGTGTTGGAGGAAAGGGGCCAGTCTCACAAATGCTGGGGGCTAAAGCCGTCCTCTTGGCAGGTGGCGCTGCCGTGGAGCCCAGCATGGCGGGGCGTCCCCCCCGCAGTCCCCACCACCTCTCCCTCCTTACCCTCTGCCCTCCACCCTCCGCCCTGCCGGTCACCCCACCGTCCCCAGGGAGAGGGGACCCCTGACGAGGTGTTTATTATACCTGAACCACCTGCCCTGTGGTCACTTACATTATTTCCTTGCCCCTTTGGGCCCTATAGGTGTTTTCACCATTAGACTCTTAGTTGTAAGCAGTTTCACTGCACAGCTAATGGACTGTAAGACAACTTTGCCATAAAAGATAAAATAATGGAAAGAAAAGAGAGGGACGTTAAAAAGGACATAATGAAATATGGAAAATTAACAAAATATTTTAAAGATTTTATTGTAAAAAGTGAAAACACAAAAAATATTTGAACTCCTATAAAATGTGTGTAGATTCATGGTTATAGTTTTATTTGGGTACATCTTACAGAAAGTGGTGATATTTCCTTTCTCACAGTTGATCATTACGGATTCAGGATCTAATGCTGGAGGTTAGTTTTTCATGATATAAAAAAAATCTGCTGTAAGTCTCTTCAGATTTCCCTGGAAGTGAAACAAACAGATGAGGGAGACTACTATTTCTTACCAATATATGGACTGTATATAACTGGAGATACATAACTGGGCCGCATTGAAATGTTCCATCACATACCCAGTCCTCATAATTTACCAAATCAGCTAAGCTGGATTCATGTCTAATACCAAAATTCTGTCTGCATCCTCTTCTCCAACATCAAATAGCAAAACATTTTCACCAATTCCTATATTCATCACGAGTCACGTAACCATTTATTTTGGGGCAATAAGAGGAGCTTGAGTCTTCTTTCGTCTCCAGCTTCTAATACCACAAGATAAATTTGGTAAAAATGGCGTGAGAGAACACCTTGTGTCTAAATTAGCTAAAGAATCAATCATTCATGCTCTTGAAGACTGTGGTGAATCCCTGGCTGCATCATTTATATCTGCCGTAGCTTGGGAAACGTTTGGCTTTGTCAGATGGGAGGGATGGCTGTGCTCAGGGAGTATCTTCAGACTGACCTGTGATCACTTTCTAGTACAGTGGGTTTAATATGCAGCCTGGCTTTGCAGTACTGAAACCAAACTATCAACCAGGTAGTTTATCTTTTTCTTTTTTAATTTAAATTTTTATTATAAATTTTACAGTAAAAGTAAAATGAACAATATCTTAGAAGTCAAAATTTTACTTACAGGTAATGGCAAGAGTAGGGAAACTACAGAGTCCAAATTTTACCAAGCAATGTACAGCTTTCCAGATCAGCAGCTTAACTGGAAAAAACATGAACTTTGTAAGCAAAGAGATTTCAAATCAAATCCCTGCTCCCCTAACTAACAACAGAGTGTTATCAAACAAGGTAGCTGTGCTATCTTTTTTTTTTTTATACATCTTTATTGGAGTATAATTGCTTTACAATGGTGCGTTAGTGTCTGCTGTATAACAAAGTGAATCAGCTCTATGTATACATACATCCCCATACCCCCTCCCTCTTGCGTCTCCCTCCCACCCTCCCTATCCCACCCCTCTAGGTGGTCACAAAGCACCGAGCTGACCTCCCTGTGCTATGTGGCTGCTTCCCACTAGCTAGCTACCTTACTTTTGGTAGTGTATATATGTCCATGCCACTCTCTCGCTTTGTCCCAGCTTACCCTTCCCCCTCCCCATGTCCTCAAGTTCATTCTGTGGTAAAAACTGGACACGGTCCTTCCGGCAGGGCCTCTAATCGTCCTCTGCATGTTCCCTTCCCAGGAGTCAGGCCACGCCGGGATATGCTCAGAGAAGTGTCCACAGGGAGCTCCCCGTCATCAGAGGGCCTGTCGGCCGTCCCCGGGCCGGCTCCCCCCTTGCACAGCAACTCCTGCCAGCGGGGAAGCAATATCCCCCCAGCCTACTTGGTGCCCCGGCAGAGGGGCCCGGAGCTGAGTGCCCGGGGCTCGCCCGGGGGTCTGGAGTCCCGTGGTCCCCCTGACCTGGCCTGGGCCACAGGTGCCCTCCTGCCGCAGGAAGTTCTCTCTGCCCCTTTCTCCTGATGCACGCACACGGATGTCAAGATGATTTCTCTGAGCAAAGGACGAGCTTCTCTGCCTGGGATGCTCACAGGCCAGCCTGAGTGGTCACATCCTTAGCACGCCCGGCATTGTGGTCCTCGGGTGACTCTGTGGTCGTGGGGACAGATGTAAGCCTGGTGTGAGGAATAAGTGAAACATGTATAAGAAAAGATTTGGAAAAGTCACTAATTTTTTCCCTTCTGAGCACAAGAAACGCTGATTTTAAAAAGGTCTTTCCTGAGGCAATTTTTATCATTGTCATTTCCATTTTTCTGTGATTTGTCTGAGTGTGGGAGTGGAATGAATCAGTATAAAGCGGAAGATTCACGAAAGAAACCAGAAGCAGGGGCCCACAGCATCGCAGGGGTCCTATGCAAAGGCCTGATCCAGCCATGCTGGGGCCGGGCCTGATCCTCTGAGTTTCTAGCAAGTCCATCACTGTAACATAGAGACGGTACTGGCCACCTTCTCTCTTTGCCGTCCATCCAGAATGGTGCTTGGTCCACAGGACCACTGTATGTACGAGAAATTAATTCAAGATGGATCATTAACTTTTTGTACATATGGTGTCTAGTATTGTGAGGGGCAGAAGGATAACGTCGTAACACGTCCAGACGGACTGGGCTTAGGACGCAGGCGTGCGCGGGGCCCGGTGAGGCCACCCACGCAAGGCCGGCCAGGACGGATGGTGAAGGCGACTTCAGGGCCGAGCCTTCTGTAGTGAAGAGACTGAGACGGCGGATCCGGATCCGAGGGGGAGAGAGGAGGACATGTAGGGCAGAGACCGGAGTCCTGGAGGATGGGCCGGCCCAGCCGTGACTGGCGTGCGTGTGGTGCGGCAACAGGGAGGTTTAAAGGGTTTGAGGAGGTGGCCCCTCAGGCTGGCCAGTCCTCCTTCTCCTGAGCAGCTCCATCCCCAGTGGGTGGAGGTTTCACCGCTAGCCCCACCTTCCACGGGGGACTTGCCCATTTCTGCTCAGCGTTGGCCCTATAGGCCCCGACCAGCTCAGCTTCCTCTTCTTCTTCTGGCTTCACGTCGGTTCCTTCCCTCTCCCCACGCCCAGAGGGCCTGGAGTCCAGGCGGAAAGCTCCGCTGGACCCCACTCTCGTTTCAGAATCATCATGAACGGTAGTGAAGGAAACTGCACACAGTAGAGTCAACGCCACGGCTTCACACACCCACCAGCTATCCAAGCAAATGCAGCATGTTCGTTTATTCCTGGCTGGACGCAGTGGAGGTGAGAAAACTCTGTGTGTGACGAAAAGACAAAGTATTCCGAGCCCCCTTGATTTGCAAAGTTTTAAAAATAATGCAGGAAGTTTGCTCCGTGCTGCCAACAGATTTAGTATTCGTTTTGAGCGAGTGGTATGCAGCTCAGGACTTTCTATAAACTTTTTATCATTCATTTCATTAAACAACTTTTTATTTGCATTAAAGGCATTTACATCAAATGCAGTGAGATTAGCAGAGAACCAGCTCTGTAATACAAGAGGGAGATTTCTTCTGTAGAATTCTAATGGCCTTTCAAGAGACAGAGCAGCAGGCGATGGAGAAAGAGGCAGAAGGTGGGGATGAGGGGGAGCAGGAGGGGAGGGGGAGCAGGAGGTGATGGGGGAGCAGGAGGGGTGGGGAGAGCAGGAGGGGAGGGAGAGAGGAGGTAATTGGGGAGCAGAGAGGCCGTCCTGACCTGAAGGGCCCAGGGCAAGGGGCGCAGATGTCTGCAGGGAGTGTGGGACTCCCCAAAATGGGTAGGCTTGCTCTGGGGAGCCTTTAGCACTATGTAAGGCCCACTGTGTGGGGTATCTGGTGATTTGTCCGAGGCCCACAGTTGGGGCGGAGGGCGTGGGGGGGGGGGCCGTGCATGAAGAGGGGTGCGAGCGGGACATGAGGAAGAAGAGGAAGGAGATCAAACAGGTCAGGGGCTTGGAGACGATCCCACAGATCAGGACGCACTGAGCCCACGACCCCCGCCGCCTGGCACCCGCAGCTGTCCCTCGAGCCTGGAGTCCCCCGCACCCCTCACCCTGCAAGGGCACTTGGAGTCACTGCAGGGGACCCTGCTCCAAGGGGCCAGGCCGGACTTCAGGGGCCCTGAAGGGGGGCGCTGCTGCTGCCCCAGGAAGGCAGGTCACCCGGCTCCTGGGGTGGCGACCCCCCTGCACCCCTCCCCCCCACCAACTCCACTCAGCACGGTGAACGGGGGTGTCGGGGTCCACTGGGCGCTGCAGGGAAGCCTTTCCTCATCCACAGTCTCGTGTGCAGAGGAGCAGAAGGAAGCACCCTCAGACACCCGCCTGCCCCACCCAGACGCCGTGTCAGGGCCTTTGTGTAGGGTTGAACCTGCAGAGCCGGGTAAAACAGTAATGCTATCCCCATCTTACAGAGAAGTAAACTAGAGGTTCACAGAATCTTCCTAACTTGCCCAAAACACAAGTGATAGGGTGTGGATTAAGACAAGTCTGCAAATAGAGAAAGACAAATACCATATAATATTGCTTATATGTGGAATCTAATAAAAGGCTATAAATAAACTTATCTACAAAACAGAAATAGAATTACAGATGTCGAAAATAAACTTATGGTTACCAAGGGGGGAAGGGGGGAGGGTTAAATTGGGAGGTTGGGATGGGCATATACACACTACTATATATAAAACAGATAACTAATAAGGACCTACTGTATAGCACAGGGAACTCTATTCAATACTCTGTAATGATCTATATGGGAAAAGAATCTAAAAAAGAGTGGATACATGTATATGTATAACTGACTCAGTTTGCTGTACACCTGAAACTAACACAACATTGTAAATCACCTATACCCCAATACAATTTTTTTTAAAAGACTGACAAGATAAAAAAAAAAAAAAAGACATCTGCAAACGGACATAACACAAGACAAAACCCTCCTCACCCTTCCTTGTGACCCAGTGTACAGGACAGTGCCTGCAAAATCACAAGATTCTCAACCAATATTTATTTATTGCCCCAGCAATCCCACTACTGGGCATATACCCTGAGAAAACCATAATTCAAAAAGAGTCATGTACCACAATGTTCACTGCAGCACTATTTACAATAGCCAGGACATGGAAGCAACCTAAGTGTCCATCGACAGAGGAAGGGATAAAGAAGATGTGGCACATATATACAATGGAATATTACTCAGCCATAAAAAGAAACGAAATTGAGTTATTTATAGTGAGGTGGATGGACCTAGAGTCTGTCCTACAGAGTGAAGTAAGTCAGCAAGAGAAAAACAAATACCATATGCTAACACATATATATGGAATCTAAAAAAAAAATGGTTCTGAAGAACCTAGGGGCAGGACAGAAATAAAGACGCAGACATAGAGAATGGACTTGAGGACACGGGGAGGGGGAAGGGTAAGCTGGGATGAAGTGAGAGAGTGGCATGGACATATATACACTACCAAACGTAAAATAGATAGCTAGTGGGAAGCAGCCGCATAGCACAGGGAGATCAGCTCGGTGCTTTGTGACCACCTAGAGGGGTGGAATAGGGAGGGTGGGAGGGAGACGCAAGAGGGAGGTGATACGGGGATATATGTATACGTATAGCTGATTCACTTTGTTATAAAGCAGAAACTAACACACCATTGTAAAGCAATTATACTCCAATAAAGATGTTAAAAAAATCAACCAATATTTATTGAATGAATGAGTAAAGCAGCTGAGTGCTTGAAGAACTGTAAGGAGAAGGGATACTGCATTTGAACCAAATGGAGCTTTGATGACATAGAGAGAGCTCTTTCCAGGACACACAGCTGGTGAGGGGCGGGGATGGTGTGGAGGTGAGAGGGACAGCTCTAGGTACAGGAAGTACCCGCGTTTACCTGCGAGGTGAGCTCCTGCCAGCCCTCGAGTTTGGTCAGATCCTTCTCATTTGTTTTCTCAAACTACATGACAGATGACATTTATCAGCAGTGTTCTGTGCAGCGTGTTTTAGACAGAAATAAACAGGATGGATACAGAGAGGGCACACGTATTTAATTGTGGATGACATAGCCCATTACGGGTCACTGATAGATTGCATCACAAAATAAGGATTCAAACATAATTCAAAAACGATGGGCTGAAGCCAGGAAAGCTGACATTTCCAGGGATAAACGCAGACTCACTTATTCATTGACCGCCGTGGAGGGCACCTGGGTCTCAGGACTCACGCTCCCTCTTAGGGCTAGAGAGGAGCTGACATCTGAGCTCAGTTGTCAAGAAACAAACCAGGTTTTTCAGCCGGAGAAGACGGGGTAAGCTCTCGGGGAGAGAGAATGCGGGGTGGGATGACTTCGCGGAGGCACAGGACACGCCGTCTGGGGGACTGGCAATGCACCTGTTTGTGGCATAAATGTGCCCTGAATGTCCCCACGTGCCAGGCGAGGGCTACATGCCAGGAGCCAGCGCTGACACAGGAGGCGCCTCATTTGGGGGGTGAGCTTGTGCTAATCACTACAAGGAAAGGAGCAGAGTAACGGCCATTTGAGGAGGTAACAGCGTGGACGGCACTGACATCAGACGGGCGGGAGGGGGGAGGTCCAGGAGGGCGGCCAGCGTCTGGGTTCCCGAGGCTGTCCCTGTTCCAGCCTCAGAAGCCCCGAGTCCCGGGACGGCCCAGTACAGTGGGCAGCTCGCAGGGAAGGCTTCTCAGAGGAGGCGATCGCCAGGCCCTGACGTCACGGGTGCCGTGGGTCAGATCCTCAAAGGTCCGGGGCAGTTTTACAAGGACGGGTCGGTGAGTGGGAAGCCTTTAGGAGCATCTTCCATGCAATCCTTACGAAGTTTTACCTCCGTCCAAGCCCCAGCTCCACCCTGGGTGGACAGCAGTGGGCAGCCTGGCTGGCCTCCGAGGGTGGCGGGGGACCAAGGGCTGCACCCGGCATTCTCCCTGGAGGCTCACAGCCGCTCTGGCAGTGTGTCAGAGGCTCCTTCCCTGCCCGCCCCCCCTCCCCTCTGGCCCAAGCTCAGCACTGACACCTTGGGTACCACCCTCTGTTTTCCCGCAGGCCGATGCCGTCCCCGTCCACCAGGTTGCACAGCTGCCCACCCTGTCTCCCCCAAACGCCCTCTGCACTGAGGGCCGCGGACCCTGAAAGGCTGGTCCTGGACCCGACAGAACCCCGGTAACTGGTTCTTATCATCGTCACCGAAACCCAGGAGAGTCCTCAGGTAGATCCAGTAAACTGTAACCTGCCGGCACGGACCAAGCTGGCTTTAGTCATTTCTACAAAAGCTCACACGTTCTCCAAGCATCCCAGTAAGATGACCACAGGAGACCAAACAGTAAGATGTTTGCCCAGCTTACTTTTCAGGAACTTGGAGTCAGCTGTGTCCAGTTTAAGCTCCAGCTGGTTAAGACTGGTTAGGACCCCCGATCGTCCATCTGGGCCTGTGCGAGTGTCCACTGGTGACCTCTGACATCAGAGGACCCCAGACTTCACCCTCAGACCCTGCTAAGCCATCACTTTCAGGACATGCGTCCTGTGAAGAAGCCTGGAGCTTAGTTGCTTCCTGCAGAACGGCATCAGCTCACCTCTTTCTTATTTCCTGTCACCTTTCCCCAAGCTCCCTGCTTCTTTACCCCATCAACATCCCGAGATTTGTCACCCTTCTCCTCGCTTGGCGGCCTTGTGAACAAACCCCGTCTCTGCTGCAAAGCTCGGCGTCTCAGCGTTTGGCTCCAGGGCGTCATGCAAACGAACCCAGCTGGTAACATCGTGATTAAAAGGAGAAGCGACCTAACAACCTAAGTGTCCATCATCGGATGAATGGATAAAGAAGATGTGGCACATATATACAATGCAATATTACTCAGCCATAAAAAGAAACGAAATTGAGCTATTTGTAATGAGGTGGATGGACCTAGAGTCTGTCATACAGAGTGAAGTAAGTCAGAAAGAGAAAAACAAATACCTTATGCTAACACATATACATGGAATTTAAGAAAAAAAATGTCATGAAGAACCTAGGGGTAAGACAGGAATAAAGACACAGACCTACTAGAGAATGGACTTGAGGATATGGGGAGGGGGAAGGGTAAGCTGTGACAAAGCGAGAGAGAGGCATGGACATATATACACTACCAAACATAAAATAGATAGCTAGTGGGAAGCAGCCGCATAGCACAGGGAGATCAACTCGGTGCTTTGTGACCACCTAGAGGGGTAGGATAGGGAGGGTAGGAGGGAGACGCAAGAGGGAGGGGATATGGGGATATATGTATACATATAGCTGATTCATTTTGTTATAAAGCAGAAACTAACACACCATTGTAAAGCAATTATACTCCAATAAAGATGTAAAAAAAAAAGGAGAAGCAGCCGGAACACGCCTACTTAAGCACCTCCCAAAGCTTTCTCCTGCCTTGTGAGGAAGCCCAGTCTGGCACGTGCCTGCTCTGCTGAGCTCTCTATGGTTGCACTTACCTGGACCTATCGAGTCAGCTGCAGCGGCTCCCAGTCTGCTCGTTCCCGAGTGTTAAGTGAGACATGGCTGCTGAAATGCTGCACGAAGACACCCAGCTGCAGAGGGGGACCAGCTCCCGGGCAAGGCCGGTCCAGAGGCTCATCTACAAGAGAAGCTGGTCTCAAGAGGAGAAACTGACTCTATCGCTTTCCGGCGTCACTAACCATCAGGGAGCACTTTCTTTCTCGCACTCCCTAAGTGTTTGACTTAGTGTAGCTCAAACCCTAATGAGACAACTCCAACATCTCAAAGGTCTGACACAAGCTTGTTAGCCACACGCGGTGTTACAAAGCGTCACACCCTAGCAGCTTGAAGCACAAGTGCATTACCCCAGTCGTGGAGGTCTCGCCGGGCTGACATCTAGGTGTCCCCAGGGCTGCTCCCTCTGGTAGATGCAGGGAGAGTCCACTGCCTGGCCTTTGCCGGCCTCTCACAGCCCCCGGTGCTCTTCCTCCACTCTCCATGGCCTCACCCCCCAACATCTCCTGCTCTGACTCGGACCCTCCTGCCCCCATCCTCCCCTGTAAGGACGCTTGTGGTCACCGGGACCCCATCCCCATCATTCAGAACAGCCTCCCGTCTCAAGATCTTCAACTTGGTCACGTCAGCAATGGCCCCTTTGCCACATCAGGTAACCCACCCACAGGTGCTGGGGTGAGGATAGGGACCTCTCTAGGGGGTGTTTTTCTGCCATTAACACTCCCCCAACCTCCCACTGGGTGTCTCTTGCTGGTGGACTGTCCTCTCTGTGGTCACTGCTGGACCAGCTGCCCCTCGTGACACCTCTCAGGGCTCATATTCTCTTTTCAGCAGAGGAGAGAAAAGAAAAGAAGGGAAAATCTATATGTGCACTTTTTTATGCTTTGAGACTAGAAATCAGGGGGTAGAGATGGGAGTGGTGCACCCACAGCCGCCCCTACTGACCCACCAGCAACACTTCTGATTCCTGTCCTCACAGCCTTGCTGTCTGCTGGCCAAGAGGCCTTAGGTCCAGAGGGAGGGATGCACCCACCAGGAGACAGGACGGCCCCGCTGAACGGGAGGTTAAGTCACGGGGCCGGAAGGGTCCGAGGGCTGATGGGTGGGCTTCCCGCAGAAGCATCAGGCCTTGAAGATATTGTGCTCCAGCCACTCCTTCCAGGTGACCTCTGTCAAGGCCACGCAGTCACAACCGTGGCCTGCAAAGCTCTGTGCAAAGGCCTGGCTGACCTGCTCATGACATGATAAATGGTAGGGCCGGGGGTCCCCAGGCTTCACCACTTGTTTGCTCGCCCGGCCGTGGGCCTCACCTCCATCTGCTGTCATTGCCCCAAACCCTCCCGCACGTTCTGCAGCAGAGGAGCAGCCGTGAGGTTAGTCCAGGGGCAAACGCGAGAAGCCATGCGGAGACTGGAAGGACCCTTGTCCGCAGCTCTGTTTGGGGGTGGTCCTATGGCCCCTGTTCACACAGACCCCTGGCCTGGGTCCAGGGGAACAGGGAGGGTGTGCACCTCCACTTCCAGGTCTGTCAGCATCCAGACAGGCCCACAGTGGCTTCACAAGCCCCTGCTCTTCCCCGGAGAGAAGTGGCCCTCCTGCTGCCCCCCTGGTCCCCACAGCTCCTGAGCCATTCGGAGTTGTCCTTGCTCAGGACGGGAGCCAAGGCCAGAGCTGGGGTGGCAGCTGGGCTAGCACGGGCTGGCTGGGCTCCAGAGGGGCTTCTGGAAAAAAGCTACACCCCTGGAATCTCTCCAGGTAGAGACTCTGAGGCATCAGAATTCAGCCCCGGAAGTGCATTGTTCATCCACGCAAAAGCAGCGGGAGAGGGGGTAGGGTCTGGGTGGAGGGGTCAGCGGTCAGGAGCCTGCACCCCCTCGTCAATCAATCAGCTCTGAGCTTCCCCAGGCCAGACGGCCACTCTGCTGCCCCAGGACTGAGCACGCAGCATGCCCTTATTAGCTGGACGCCTTGGCCAAGCCACTCCCTCACGTCCTGTGTCCTTGATTTTAGAAAGGCCCCAGGGCTTCCCTGGTGGCGCAGTGGTTGAGAGTCCACCTGCCGATGCGGGGGACACGGGTTCGTGCCCCGGTCCGGGAAGATCCCACATGCCGCGGAGCAGCTGGGCCCGTGAGCCATGGCTGCTGAGCCTGCGCGTCCGGAGCCTGTGCTCCGCAAAAAAAAAAAAAGAAAGGCCCCAGCAGCACCTGCTTCACATCTGTGCTGCTCGTGAGAGATGCACACGTGGACGGTTCATTACGGTGCCTGACAAAGGCCCAGCAAAGGGGCCGAGGGCAGCAGAGCCCGGACACGGCGCTGCCCTCAGGGTGCCACGTGGGGAGCAGCCTGAGGACAGGCCCTAGGCCCCAGGCTCCGGCCTGCACGCAGGAGAGGAACACACATGACAAGAGGTGAATTGGGAGATAGGTCAGAACACGCGTGATGTGGGCTGTATTTCTCATCCTTTTCTTGCACGAAGCCTCTGCTCTGCCAGGCACGACACGGCATTTCCATGGAAACCACTTGGTCAGCTGGGCCCCGTCTCACTGACACTGCCGTGGAATCGTGCTGTCCTCTGGGTAACGGACCGGATTACCGAGTAGGGGGAAGACAGCACATTTGCAAGCTTACACCCGACTCCCCTCTTGTGCGCTTCTTTCTGGAGGCTGTAACTGAGCTGCTTTGTTGCTGCTTAACAAGGCCTGGGGGCTGATGCTTTAAAGAAAGAAGAAAAGACGCTCTTAAGCTGTTAGGTGCTTGCTTCAAACAGGTCAGCAAGGAGGCAGAGGAAGGGGCCGGTGGTCATTAAGGAATCAAAGGCTGTGCGGGAAGAGCCGCCAGGGAAGGGCCCCTACCCACTGCCCACTGCCCACCGCCCAGGGCACAGAGGTGGCAGAGGCCTCCCGAGCCCCACACGGGCCTGGATTGGCATGGCCTCACGCTGCCTCCTGGCTGCTTCCCATCCACACCTCACACACAGCACACACACACACACACACAGCTCACATCCATCACACACACACCACATGACACACAACACAGTGTACAGACATACACACACAGCACACACACATACACTGCACACAGACACACCTCACATCCATCACACACACACGACACACACATGACACATACCACACAGTGTACACACACAAACACACACATCAGACACAGACACACGTCACATCATCACACACACCACAAGACACATACCACACTCACGTGTACACACACATGCATACACTACAAATACACATACCACACACGTACACAAACACGCACACCACACACGTGCACTCATATGCACACCACACACATGTACACACATACACACACACCCCACACATCAAGCACATAGTTTCATACAGTCGATCAACACACGCTGACCATCCCTATGAACCAACTTCGTAGGAAGTGCCCTGTGGGGTGATGATGAGCGAGACACGGTCCTTACCGGCCACTCGGGGCACTTACCTAAATGACCTCATTAGTTTTCACATAATCTCAAGAAGCACTTATTTCTTAATCAAGTTTCTGAAGAATCACAACCTCAACCAACAACTGAACAGCCTCCATCTCTTGAGCACCCACAGGTGCCCACCACCGCCTTCCCGTAACCTCCAGTGGCAGCGGGCCCCTCACGCCCTCCTAGGGGGACCGTTTCTGGGTCACAGGGGACCAGGGGACCAGCCAGGTAAGTGTCAGTGTCAGCCAGAAAATGCCAAGAACATGAGAGGAAAAGCTCAAGAGTGAAGCATGAAAAGTGAGGGCTGAGACGCTGGAAAGGTGCAAAGTGCTTCCAGAGGGAGGAGCGGGTCTCCTCCATGGAAACTGATTCCCACCTGTCATCTGTTCAAACACACAAACGCTCCAGAGGGCGAGAGCCAGCTCTCAGAATGGCTAATGACCTGTGAAAGTGCACCCGTGTTCCTGGGGACAAGTCCACCTGCGTGTGCATCAGGTGTCCAGACAATCATCGTATCTCGCACCCGTGGGGAGAGTAGAATTTAAGGCACAAACGGTCAGCCTGCCTTGGGTAGCAGGGATGTGTCCAGAAAGTGGGAGAGCAGCGGGGCCTGAGCTGGGGAAGATTTGACCACCACGCAGGACGGAAGACCCGCTCTTCTGCCTGTTGTGTCCACGATGGGCAGGAGGCGCGTGGGGACCGAAAGCCCGACGTCGCGTGTCACCTGGAATGTCACAGTGGTTCAGGAGCCCCCGGGGGGAGGGGCCTCCTGCTAGTGTTTCCTGAGAGTAAAAGCTCCCGAGGGGAGAAGAGGGACCAGCCTCCCTCCTCCATCTTCACCCCTCCAGCCACCTGCTGCGTGCGTCCGAGGACGTCCAGGAGCTGCTGGGTTCACGACTACATGGTCAGCCCCCGGCCAGGACGTCAACGCAGAGAAACAAGGAAAGCCAGGAATATCAGTGGATGCACGCAGGTGTGCCCCCCTGGTCCCTGGCATCCTGCACTCGACAGGGGAGAAGCTCTGGCCGAAGTGTGTTTCAGACAATCTCTGTGAGGATGCTGGCGTATGAACAGCCCTGAGTGAGGAGCGTCTCGCTCCGGGGCTCAGGGCCTGTGTGCTGGGGCCCAGGAGCATGAAGGGGCTCCATGTGGACGACGAGCCTGCAGCTTGACCCCTTAGAAGGGATCCGGGCTCCGCAGGCACAGAGCTCCTCCCCGAGACTCCCTGCTATCCGTGCAGGGGTCGCTGGTCCCCCTCACATCACCCTGCAAGGGCTGGGGCCGTGGAGCTGGCACGGAAATGCTGACACCCTAACACCACTACGGCTGTGTCACACGCTGTCCTCGGTCCCGAAGGGGTCGTGCGCCTTCCACCTCGGTCCCTGAAGTGGGCGGGTCCCGTGAAAGCTCCGACCGTCCACCCTTCTGGGCAGTGGCTGTGAAGAGAAGCAAGAGGGGTCTGAGGGCCTCCAGGGTCCACGGACAGGACTCAAGCCCAGTCCCCGGGAACTGGTACAAAGCCATCTGCTAAACTCACCAGGAAACCAACGCCCCGCTAAGGAGGGGATCAGCTGCTAGGGAGCAGGTTCAAGGTCTCAGAGACAGATGCCCGGACGGCATGTTGATCCTTCCAAGATACCCCGAGACGCACGGCTCTTCCAGAAGCACAGATGCAGGCTGGCCCATCCGGCCTCTGAAGCAGGATTTTAGGTGTTTTCCTCACTCTCTTCTCATCTGTTTTCCTGCCAGTGAGTTGTCAACACATCCTGAGCTCTCATTCTGCATCAGGTGCAAACCAGAGAAGCAGGTCCCGCCTCGATCCACAGAACCGTCACGACACGGAGATGCAGATGCTGTGGGGAGATGACGACATGCAGAGAAAGGAACCAGCACACGGGATCAGGGTCAGGGCACGGAGGTCCTGGGCAGCAAGCCGTGCCGCGGGGCTGGGGGCAGGGAGAGCTGTGGTGTCAGTTCTGCTCTCAGGGGCCGTGGGTTTGTTGCCAGCTGGTCAGCAGCCCCATCCTCGTCCCTGCTAAGTAGTGAGAGTGACAGAGGGAAGTGACCGTCCTCCCCAAAGCTTCTGTGCCAGGTTCCTACTCTTCCCTCATCAGGCACCTCAGCCTCAGATAAGCTTGGCAGGACTGAGAGAGTAAAAGGAAACAGGGCAAAGTAAGCCAATAAAAAGAACAGAAGAAGAGGAAGAAAGCAGGAAGCAAACACACTTCCTACAATCAGCTGTCCTGGGGGATCTCGTGGAGGAATGAGGGCTGGGGCTGTGGAATCTCTGTGGCCTTGGCGAACGAATTCCATTTCTGATTTATTCATTTCTAAATAATTCAGTGGGAAAAGGTGAGTGTTTGGGGCCTTTTGAGTTGATTTCCAGTGTCTTACTTTGTGCGAAATCATCCCGCATGAAAAAGGAGTGCCCTGGTTTTCTTGCTAATTAAGGAACTGGCGGTGGACTTGGCGTCACAGCATTGATAGAAGGTGTCATGTTCATCGGTGGCTGTTTCTTGCCCCTGAAGCTGTGTGTTTGTAGGTGTGTTTGTGTGTGTGTGTGTGAGAGAGGGTGAGCGTGAGGCTAACATGTGAGTGTGCGCAAGTGTGTGAGTGTGCGCGTGTGTCCCTCCCACCTCCCCCAGGCCCCTGGCGGCCCCGCAGTGCCCGGTCCCTTCCTCCCACCCAGGTCTCACCCCACATCACTGACCTCTCCCCATGCCATGCATGTCCCCTGTGACCCCCATCCTGTTGGGAGAGGACCAGCCCGCAGCGTGAGCCTCATCCAGTCCCCCGGACGTCACATGCCGGGCAGACCCCCAGGAGCCCCTGGACACGGGCAGGGAGGCCCTCACCCCACGAATTCCTCGGTGAGAGAAAAAACAAAAGATAATCTAGGAGTGACGGAAGCGCCTTCCATTTACGAACAGCTGTCAACCTCCTCAGGCCCTTCTGTTGCCCCTTATCCCGTCGTGCAGGGAGGTCAGTGCCTGCTCCTACCCAACCCAGGGATCCCGCCAGGCCCTGCCCTTTGCCCAGCCCTTTGCCCAGCCCTGCACCCCAGACCCAGACCCTGGTGCCCCACAGGCCGAGTGCAAGCATGTTTGTGAAGCATCGCCTCCATGGCTCTTCCTACCAAAACCCTCAGCAACGCAACTGGTTAACGCCAGGCGGTGCGCACAGAAACCTGGAGCCCAGGGAGGGGTGGTCCCAGCTCCGGGCTGCGGGGGAGTGGGACACAGGGGCCGAGGGAGTTGGTGCAGACGTGGCTGCTTGGGGAGCCTGGGCAGGGGCGGGTTCGCAGCCCCATCACAGTGCCCAGTCTTCTGCTCCAAGCATCCTTAATTAGACCTCAAGGGAGCAGTGGAGGGGAGAAAAGTATTCGAATTTCTCATCTTGCTCTGCCAAGCATAGTCCCGTTTATCTGAGGAAAATGGAGAGAGAGTGATTCACCCGAGCAAGCTGGGAGTGGGGGAACCGGCTCCCACCAGCGGAGTGGTGCCGTTAGAAGAAGGGGAGGGGCAGGCAGAGGCCACTGGCCCCGAGCGGAGTGCGGGCTCCGGGCCTCGTCACCCCGCCCCCCATAACCACACGGTGCCTGGCTCATAGCCTCAACCATGAGCCCGACCAGGTGGTGTCACACACGCCGTTCCCCCAGTGCCTGCCGTGTGGAAATCACCTAACACACTTGTGTGCAAACACGCTTGAGGGCTTAACAGAAGTCCTGTGTAAGAGGCCTTTGGAGCCCAAAGGGGCCAGCGCCTTTGAGATCAAACTGACCCCGGGGCGGGGGGGCCCTCGGCAGCACCTGGGAAGCGTCGGACTGAAAAGAGTACCCTCCCCCCGAGGAAGCTGTGCTCTCAGCTCAGCTTGGACCTTCGTTACAAGGGTGCCTCGGCCCACGTGCAGGTTCCCGCTGGGTCCTCCCTTTGCTCCTGCAGCTGCGAGCAGGTGTGCGAACATCCATGAACTTCAGCCCCTCCACCTGTCGGGGGTGACCATGTCTCCTTCCCAGGTCACTGTGCTCAGCTGTCAGGAACAGCTGTGCCTACGTTTCTGGCACATCCAGAGCTTTGTGAACTCTGGGAGTTCCTTTCTGTCACCAGATCCCGGCACCCTTATTCCTGGCACAGGGAGCTTCTGCATGGTAGTGCAGCCTGCGACAGTGACGGTGACAGGCAGGGTCTGCAAGGGTAAGGTCCCCGCCCTGGTCACACACTACGTGGGGTGGAGCTGGGCTTTCTGATTCTAGAGCCGTGAGGTCGGGCCCAGCAGCCCTTACAGTGTTCTCTAAGTGAGACAGTCCTCCAGATGGGAAATGAAGAAATGTCCTCATCCCGCTCTGGTCTCTCAAAGCCTGGAAATAGCAGACCCTGGAGAAGGGACCCTCTGGCTGAGCAGTCGCCACGCCTGTGGAGGTTGATCCGAACTGCAGAGAGAGCTCGAGCGCTGAATTCAGTCCTTGGGGCTGGAGGGGATTCTGGCCCTGCCAGACCTCTCCCTCCCGAGCACGGGGGCTTCGGCGTGGCCAGGAGGGCGGTGGTTTGCCAAACTGGAAGGAAGGATGTCTTTGAACAATTCTCAGGACATTCATTTTAGAAAAGAGCTGAGTCATGGTCCGCAGCAGGCCAAACGGGGGGCCCTGGAAGAACTGAAATGTGTGGAAGGGCAGAAGAAAGGAGGAGTCACAGCGTCGTCATTTCATCCTCGGTGGGGCAGGCCCATGTGACATTCATCACCCTGTCCTAACGCCATAAGGAGGTGCAAGTCGCCCTCAGCCGAGACCCTCAGACCAGACCCCAGTGCTCACACATACACACACACACACACACACACACACACACACACACACACACACACACGACTCACACATCATTACTGTTGAGGCTCAAGGGATGAAAGCTCATTCAGATCTTGATGGGGCCACAATTCCATTAGGAAGACAAATCTGATGACAAAATACATCTAGAATAAAGTCAGATCAAAGTGTCTCCTGGATGACAAATTTTGGTTTTTTCACACCAGATCGCACCTCCTTCTGAAGGAATGTGTCAGGGGGCCCAGGGACCAACTTCTAGGAGAAATTAAGTCTGGGGACCAACAGTATGAGACTCAAAGTCAGATTTCACGATGCACAGCCTTGGGCTTTGTGGCATCAACAAGTGGCATAAAAATCACATCCATGCACAGGGCTGTCCTGACAGCTAAATGATATAACACACAGACGGGGCATAGAAAAGGGCCTGGATTGATGTGCCTCTCAAGTGCTGACTCTTACGACCGTCCACACACGTGCCTGCTCAAAAGTCCGGTGGTAGAAACTTGGGTCTTATTTCTTAGTGTTTTCCCCAAACCACTGGGAGCTGGCTGTGCTCAGGGAGCCACAGTGGCTTAGGGCCTCAAACCCCTCGGGTGGGCCAGGCTGGACGGTGGCTTCTCCCTCCTTTTGTTGACCTGAGGTGAGGAAACCTTGCCCAGCCTCAGCCCTCCTGGATCCTGAGGCTCAGGAATCCCCTGTCCTACAGACTGAGTGGAAACTCGAGCCTACAGGGAAGGTCCTGGACAGGAGAACCAGTCCCAGGGGACGCCAGGCACCTCCCCCCGCCCCCGCCGGGGGCTAAGGAGGGGAACAGAGGTGGGGCATCCCGAGGGTGCCGGCTCCGGGATGGGGGGTAGGGGACGTGGAGAAGATCTGCCCAAGAAACATGTGCCCTGGGCATGAACCAGGGCCCAGGGCGTCCTGGGAGACCCTGCACCCCGTGCAAACTGCAGAGGACGCAGGGACAGCCCTGCCCATCGGGGCCCCGTGCACATCCGGACTTGGTCCCCTCAGCTTCGAGGCCCGGCTGAGTGGCTTCACCTCTGCGGCTCTGTTTCCTCTAAAAAGGGCCCCAGGGCTGTGGGAGTACTGAAGATCCTGTGTAAACAGAAGGAGGCAAGGGCAGGGGTCTCTGTGCTGGGGAGGCCTGGGAAGAGAACGCAGCGCAGGCCGGAGGAGCCCCATGCTTGGTTACGAGGCTCCGGGGGGCTGAGCTGGAGGATCTGGAGGGAAGAGAGAGGAAGGCCCTCCAGTGACTGCCCGGGGAGGACAGACCCCGGTGGCTAGACGTCCTGCACAGGATGAAACGCGAGGCTGGGGGAGAGGCGGCCAGGCAGCTTCCGAGGAGGTCGGAGCTGCAGGGAGGGGAGGTCGGAGCCTGGGGATTCACAGCTCACCAGGTCACCTGCAGGACAGACCTGCCCACCCAGCCCGACCCTAAGGGGTCCCCATAAAGGAGGGTGAGATGACAGTGTTCCTCAACCCACCCCCATGTCCTTCCACAACTCAGGGCTTCATCAGGACCATTACACCCTCGGGAAGACAGACTCGGTTAAGTGATCTTTCCAAGGTCGCAGAGTGGACGGCTGAGCCTGCCTCTTCCTTCCTCGCGGGAGCCACCTGGGCAGCTGTGGGTGCACCCCCGGTGGGGGGACACTCAAGGGTCCTCATCACTCACCCCCAGCAGCGGCTCCCCAGGAGGGGGCATCCCCACAGCGACATCTGGAGGCAGTTTTGATAATCAGAACCTGGGGGTCAGGGGCTCCTGGCAGCCGGTAATCGTGGAGGTAGAAGTTCGGGGTGTCACTAGGTGTGCAGAACAGGGGCTACTCAGCCGCGAATGCTCACAACACTAGGTCAGAAGGCTCTGACCACGGTGAAGCCACGTCCTCCTCTGGAGAGTCTCCACCAGGATGGTTCCTTCAGCCCATCCTTCCTGCTTTTCAAGGGCCCCGTTCCCACAGTCCCTCCGGGAACCGTTCCCGGGTCCGACTGTTACCACTTTTCCTGAAGGGCAGCGGCAGGTACGGGGTGGGGGGCCTTGCTCCTCGTGCCCGCTCGCACCCCACCAGCCCAGGGAGTCAGCGCCCATGACGCCCACTACCACCCAGCGGCCGAGAGGGTCCCCAGGCGGTCACCCCACGCTTTCCAGAACAGAGCAGACAGTGGGAGACCCCCCATCACGGGGCCAGCCGTCTAAACATCCGGGGGACCCTCTCTGCCCAGCCAGCAGCCTTCTCACTCTTTTTCTTTCTGAGAAGACATCAATCATTCCCGAAAATCCAGACTTGGAAAATGAGTAATGGATGCTGGGCCAGGCTGAGTGACAGAGGACAACAGCTGTGTTGGCGTGTGACAAAGCCGCAGTGACACCCTGATTGTAGGCCCATGGGCTTAGCAGGTTACCCAGCAAGAGCAGACAGTCTTGGCAGGATTAATCACCACCTGGAAAACAATTTCACACTAGACTAAACAGAAGAGTGAAATAATAAATGAATTGCATTGTCCAGTTCTTAACCTGGGCCTTGATGTAGATTACAAACAAGTCAATTATTCTCAGCAATGACAGAAAATCATCTTGTTTAGCAAAATAAGATGAAGAGGTCTGGGGTGGAGAGCCGGCGATGTGAATGAGGGACCCCGTCCCGGGATGATAAACATCTAACATTGAGCCTTCGCTCCGCCGCCGGCTTCCACGGGGGATACCCCGGCTCGTCCCCATCTGAGAGCAGAGGAAGCAGAAGAGGAAAGCGTACCAGCTACTAGGGAGCTGTTATAAAATATAGACGCAAAGCATAAAAAATGCAGTTATTTTTCAATAAAGCATCCCATCTCTCTGGGGACTTAGCTCCTGCTCTCACATCCTGTTCCGTGACTCCTGGAGCAGGTGTTTCGGCTCTGCGAGGACCAGACCACAGACCAGGCAGATGCACTTGCTTCCCAAGACAAGGCTGGGCTGCTTTCACCATCGCCTGCTGGGATGTTAAACCATCCGAGAGGTGTTTAAAGAAAACACTTTAATCGTAGAGTAAATGGGGTTTTGTACCTGTAGATCCATGGTGCAGGCAAAGAGAAACCCTTTCACCTTTGATTCTGGGGTTTTAAGCTGTGGTGCTGACAGAGTCGGGGCTTCTGGAGCCGCAGCGCATGGAGCTCTGGAGGTGATCGAGTTTCACTCTGGGCAGTGGAGGGTTTTGGAACAAATAGAATTGCTTTTGCTCAGATGATGGTTGCAGAGCTCCCTGAAGTATAAAAGTGTCCTTGAAAATCGCTGAGTTCCTGGACACACCACAGAGCCTGTGGTTCCCCCGCGCCCTGTAACCCGTGGCCCGTGGAGTTGCTTTTCGCTCTCCGCCTGTGCGTTTGGGAGGGAGCAGGGAGTGTGACCGTCTGTTACAAGCTGCTGTTACCCAGCTACTTGGGGCCCCAGATGGGCAGCCGTGGACACAGCTGCCCAGACATTTCAGATTCTCTTACATGACTCACCACACACAGAAAATGTGCAAGGAAACATATGCTATGGGCTTGTCCAAAGCACACATGTTTGTGTGGACAGAGGTTATTTACTTGCTGGACCACAGGCTGAGCCAGGCCCCCCGCTGCTCTCTGCTGCCCCCAGCCCCTCCGCACTTCTGTGCTTCCAGAAGCCACGAAATCCATAGTTAGTAAATAAATGAATAATCCTGTTCTGTTCATCACAGGAAAAGCCTTCTCCTCTCCCTGTCCTGCTTCCTTGTCTACCTCAAGCCCCGTCAGAGCCCCTAGAGCTGGCCAGTCCAGCAGGAGATGATCAACCTCATCCAGAGGAGGGCCGGCTGGGGTCTGGACCTCCTGAAGGACAGAGATCTGGGCTCTTGTCAAGCCCCCCTGCCCCCGCCCGGGACAGGAGGGAACTGAGAGCGGGGGCGAGGCTGGGCGTGTGGCCCAACAGTGAGAAGGTGGCCTGTCTGACGCCCCGGGTCCACTCAGAGAGGGAAGAGAGAAGCCAAGAAACCCAGGAAGCTCAAAGGCAAGACGCTCTGAACGATGAGCTGCATTGCTCTTCAATTGCCACGTTTGTTCAACCTCTAATATCCACATTAGCCTTGCCCATCGGGAGTCTCTGGCTCTGTGGACACGGAGCCCCAAGTTTGCACGTGCATGGCTGACCCCAAACCTTTACCAGAAGGGTTCCATGAGCTAATAGGCCTCCAGCCCCAGGCCCAGGTGGCAGGCTCCTAGGGGGCCCCTGGAGACAGCAAAGCCACGGGGCTGCCCCAGTTCAGGTGAGTGGGCAGAACCTGTGCTATGCACAGAGGGGTCTGGGAAATACTTTTTCCCCAAATATTTCCCTTGCAGGGTAACCCAGAAGCCGCCCACGCCTTGACCTTGCCTTCTGAATTACTGCATCCGTGTCGCCGAGCGGGGACCACAAGCCAAGAGCGGCCTCCTGCTGGCGCGGAGCTTAGGAGAAACGCGTCTCCGGTGGGGACAGGACCTGGAGAAAGAGAAACCCGGGCCCCGGAAAACCAAAGTCCCGGGCATCCAGAACATGGTGACAGCGAGGCAGAGCAAGGGGACGGGGCAGGAAAAGGGGCCGAGGGACCCCGACGAGCCCCATGTGCTGCGGCCCTCCAGGTTCCCCCTCCAGACCCCCTCTCGGCCGGGAAGTCGGGACTCTCGTGTGAGCCGCTGCCTTCAGCCCAAGTGGGTCCCAGGTCAACGAACACGTCCCTCTCCCTCGTCTGCAGTGGGCAGTGAGTAAAGGCATGCAGATTAGTTATTCCTCATAAATGATAATAATAAAACAATAGCGCACGTAAGGCTTCACTGGGCCCGGGCTGGGGAAGAGCCCAGCAGCCGCAAATCTCGGAAGCCCGGATCTTCCACAGACTGGAAACACTGTTTACACGAGTGACGTGGGGGAGGACAAGGACATGTGGGTCGAGGAGCTGGTGGGGACGGAGTCCTGGCTTTCCATGAGCGTCTGACCAGGGAGCGATATCCAGAGCCCAGCCACCTAACCCAGCCTCGGGGGGAAAGCAGGGCGCTCGTGGGTGCCCCGAGGCTCTGAGAGGTGTGCCTCGTTTAAGGTCAAAGAACAGAGCTGGAAGCAGAGCCAGGCCCAAGGCTCTTCTCCCATGACCTCCAGCCGCTGACAGAGAAGCCAAGGAAGGTCGGTGCTCCTCCAAACCAAGTCCCCATCCTCCGGCAGAACCCTGGCCGTTCTGCGCCAGGCCTTGCCTGCACTCAGCTTCTCAGAGAGCATCCACCACTGACCCCCGTCCAGCCCCAAGCCCTGCCCCTGTGGACAGCCGCCCCCCACCACCTGCCCGGGAGCCACCCGGAGCAGGGACGCCATTTATCACTTTAAAGGGGTCCTCACGTTCCGATCTTCGGGCCTCTAATTTATTGGCCTCAAGGATGAGGGACCCGGAAATCATTACCGACCGGTCCTGTGAGGTCTTTTAGCATCCCCCCAGGCGCAGCCTCAGCTGACCCATCCGGGTTCGGTGGAGCTGCACCTCCTCCCCTCCTGATCAGGCGGCTCCCGGACTGCCCGTCTGTCCTGCATCCACCTGGCACTCGCCCGGAGCCTCCCCTTCCCAACATCAAGACCTGCCTCTCATCTCCCGCTCTCACAAACCCGAAGACAGAGGGTGGCCGGCCCCCTGGAGGTGTCTCCTGTCCCCCTGAGCACAGCCCTCTGCCCTGAGCTCTCCGCTCACTGAAGGAAGGAGGTCCCCTTGTCCCAGCCGGGCCGTGCACAAGTGGGAAAGTCCTCCGAGGCTGAGATGAGGACAGGAGATGGTCCCCGCGGTCCCGGGGCCCAGGGTCGGGCACTGTCTTGAGACAGGGGACCTCAGCAGCTGCCTCTGGTCGCCCTGGTGGGGTGGGGCAGAGCTTGGGTGCTGGCTGCTGGGACCTCAGTTTCTGCTGCTGAGATGTCCCTGCCGGCCGTCACTCCACAGCGGTGAGTCATGAGAGTTAAATCAAATATTACACATTTTTACGTGACATGTCACCGAGTGTCACTCACAGGGACAAAGGAGGTCATGTGCACATTAGCTGAATGTTCCCTGAGCAGCAGCCTTACCTGCCGGCACTCTCCTGTCGCTGAAAGGACATCCCACACCCCGGGAACAGGAGGCTCCGCCAGGGCTCACGTGACCACAGCCAAGCCGGTCACTCCTTAGCCAGGGGCTGTGAGCAGGTGCATCCCTCCTGCTAGAGATGGGGGTGGGCAGGGGGGGACGGACATTTTCAGGTTCCGTCAGCCTGCGATCTCCCCTATGACAAGGGGACCCCCAATTTTTCAAAGTAATGGAATCTTTTTTTGTAGTATTTTTCCCATTTGGGGAGCCAGCTATCTAAGGATTACAACATTAAAAAATAACTCCAGATAAGGGAATTTAGAAAGTCACAGGGAGAAGCACAGACTCAGAAAACACCGGAGGAGACATTTTTTTCAGCTCTGGCCGATCCCTGGCAAAGAGGCAGCCTTCAACCTTCAAAAAAAAAAAAGAAAGAAAGAAAAGGAAAAAAAAGACTAAGGGGGAGAATCTGATTTCCAGATTTGCCACATTAAAAGAGTCAAGTGTCCAGTTTTCAACAACGACAACAAATCACCAGGGAAACAAAGAAACAGGAAAGTCCCATTCAAAGGAGTAGAATAAACTGAAAGAAGCCATCCCTGAGAAAGCCCAGACACTGGCACAACTAGGCAAATGCCTAAAAGCACATTTATGCTTTATTTTTTAAACGGAGGCATATTGACATATAACATTACATTCGCTTCGGGTGAACAACATCGTGATTGGATATTTGCATATATTGTGAAATGATCACAAGAAGTCGAGTTAACACCTGTCCCCACAAACAGTTACAAATGTTTTTCCTTGCAATGAATACTTTTAAGATTTACTCTCTTAGCAACTTTCAAATATGCAACACAGTATTATTAACCATAGTCACCATGCTATATGTTGCATCTTCAGGAGTTATTTTTTTTATAATTGGAAATTGGACATTTTGACCCCTTTCACCCATTTTGCCCACCCCCATCCCTGGCCTCTGGGAACCACCAGTCTGTTCTCTGCGTCCATGAGCCCAGTTATGTTGCTGGTGTTGTTTAGTTCCAGGTAAAAGTGAGATGAGATGGGATTTGTCTTTCTCTGTCTGACCTACTTCACCTAGCCCTCAAGGTCTATCCAGGTCATCACAGATGGTAAGATCACATTCATTTTTTATGACTGAATAATATTCCATTGTATATGTATATACCACATTTCTTTATCCATTCAGCCATCGATGGAAACTTAGGTCATTTCCATATCATGGTTATTGTAAATAATGCTTCAATGAACATGAAGGTGCATATGTCTTTTCAAATTAGTGTTTTTGTTTTCTTCAGATACATACCCAGGAGTGGAATAGCTGGATCACATGGTAGTTCTATTTTTAATTTTTAAAGGAACCTCCATCCTGTTTTCCATAGTGACTGCACAAAATTACATTCCCACCAACAGCGTCCAGGGGTTCCCTTTTCTTCACATCCTGGCCAGCATTTGTTATTTGTGTTCTTTTTGACGATAGGTATTCTGACAGGTATGGGTGATATCTCATTGTGGTTTTGAGTCTCATTTTCCTGATGATTAGTGATGTTGAGCACCTTTTCATATACCTATTGGCCATCTGTATGTCTTCTTTGGAAAAATGTCTGTTAAGGTCTTCTGCCTATTTTTTAATTGTTTTTTGTTGTTGTTGTTTTGATGTTGACTTGTACAAGTTCTTTTTATATTTTGGGTATTAACCCCTTACTGTATGTATCATTTGCAAATATCTTCTCCCATTCAATAGGCTCCCTTTTCATTTTGTTGATGGTTTCCTCTGCTGTGCAAAAGATTTTTAGTTTGATTTTAGTTTACTTTTTAGTAGTCCCATTTGTTTATTTTTGCTTGTAGTGTCAAATCTAAAAAAATTATTGTCAACACCTTTGTCAAAGAGCTTACTGCCTATGTTGCACTATTGTTTTCATCTAGGAGTTTTATGGTTTCAGGTCTTACATTCAAGTCTTTAATCAATTTTGAGTTAATTTTTATATATGGTGTAAGATAGTCATCTAGTTTCCTTCTTTTGCATGTGGCTGTCCAGTTTTCCCAACACCATTTATTGGAGAGACTGTCCTTTCCCCATTTTATGTTCTTGGCTCTTTTGCTATAAATTAGTTGATCATGTATGTGTGGGTTTATATCTGGGCTCTCAATTCTGTTTCATTGATCTATTGTGTCTGTTTGTATGTGAGTACCAAACTGTTTTGATTACTGTAGCTTTGTAGTATAATCTGAGATCAAGAAGTGTGATGCTCCCAGCTTTGCTCTTCTTTCTCAAATTTGCTTTGGCTATTTGGGGTCTTTTGTGATTCGATATGAAGTTAAAAAAAGTTTTAATATTTCTTTGAAAAAATGCCATTGAAATTTTCATAGGGATTGCATTGAATAGGGATTGCTTTTGAGTAGTAGGAACATTTTAACAATATTAATTCTTCCAATCCATGAGCATGGAACATCTTTCCAATTATTTGCATCTTCTTCAATTTATTTTATCAAAGTCTTATACTTTTCAGTGTACTGAAAACTTTACTTCCTTGGTTAAATGTATTCCTATGCATTGTATTCTTTTTGATGCAATTGTAAATGAGATCGTTTTCTTCATTTCTCTCTTTGCTAGTTTGTTATTAGTGTACAGTAACACATTAATTTTTGTATATTGATTTTGTATTCTTCAAATTTACTGAATTTGTTTATTAGTTCTAAAAGCTTTTTGATGGAGTCTTTAGGGCTTTTTATATATAATATAATGTCATGTGCAAATACTGACAGTTTTACTTCTTCCTTTCCAATCTGGATTCCTCTTATTGCTTTTTCTTGCCTAACTGCTCTGGCTAGGACTTCCAATATTATGTTGAGTAAAAGTGGTAAGTGTGGGCATCCTTATCTTGCTCCTGATCTTACAGGAAAAGCTTTCAGGTTTTCATCATTGAATACGATGTTAGTCGTGGGCTTGTCATATTGGCCTTATCTTCACACTCTCCATCTGTCATGCTCCAAAGCACCAGTATATCTCAGAGAGGAACTCTTACACGTGTCTAGTAGCCCAGTTTTAGCAGCTGATGCCCAGAGACACCCCTGAATGCATGGGTCTATTTGCCCAGGAGGCTTCCTTTCTGAGTCACACAGGATGGTTAACAATCCCTGTGGTTCTTGGCAGGTTATACCCTCAGGGCACAGCACAGCAGCAGAATGAAACACACCTTCAGGACTTTCCTGGTGGTCCAGTGGTTAAGAATCCACCTGCCAATGCAGGGGACACAGTTTCAATCCCTGGTCTGGGAGGATCCCACATGCCATGGGGTGACTAAGCCCATGCACCACAACTACTGAGCCTGCACTCTAGAGCCTGCAAGCCACAACTACTGAGCCCACACGTCACAACTACTGAAGCCCGTACACCTTAGAGCCCGCACACTTCAACCACTGAGGCCATACGCCACAAATACTGAAGCCCGCATGCTCTGGGGCCCACATGCCACAAGCTACTGAGGCCCACATGCCTAGAGCCCGTGCTCCACAAGACAAGCCACCAGAATGAAAAGCCCACATACCACCACGAAGAGCAGCCCCCGCTCGCCGCAACTAGAGAAAAGCCACGTGCCGCAATGAAGACCCTGCACAGCCAAAAAAAAAAAAAAAATGAAAAAATAGAAAGAAAGAAACACACCTTCAGTCTTTCTGTGAAAGAGGCCTATTTGCTTATTTTGGAGCTTCAGCCTGGTTTGGGTTCAGACTTCAGGTTGGCACATCCAGAGGCTACAGAGCTGCTCTCAGGGAACATGCACCAGGGACCACCATCTTTGCACTCCCCCCTGCCTTGCTACAGTGCACTGGTATCTCCCAGAAAGGAGCTTATAATTAGTTTGGAGCCCTGATTTTTGTGACTGTCACACAGGGGACACCTCAGGTCACCTGGTCTGGTGGCCAGCAGGACCACTTGCAGTCCCACAGGACTGTATATATTTGCATACTCTAAGAGCTGCTGCCCAAGGGTCTGGCTTCCAATCAACCTGAATCTAAGTGCTGACCAAGAAACCCTTCTTCAGGATACTGACAGCTCTCGGCACATCCTTAATACTGGGACTTATTCAAAATAAAATAGGTTGCTTGGACAATGACAAAGGTTCCACAGACAACAAAGAACTGGGTCAATGTGAAAACACAAGGTTCATCTCCCACATGAGGCCATTTTTTCAAGACTAGGAGAGGTGGCTGTTTCATCTAATACATAGAAACCAACACAGATGGTCAAACAAAATGAGGATACAAAAGACTACATTCCAAACAAAAGAACCAAATAAAACTTCAAAAAAATGTTTTTAATAAAACAGAGATAAGTAATTTACCTGATAAATAGTTCAAAGTAATTGTCATAAAGATGCTTACTGAACTGGGGAAAGAATGGATAATCACAATTAGAACATCAACAAGAAGATGAAAAAATAAGAAAGTACCAAGTAGAAGTCACAGAGCTGAAGAATATAATAACAGAACTGAAAAATACACTAGAGGGATTTAACAGCAGACTACATGAAGCAGAAGAAAGAATCAGTGAACTCAAAGACAGAGCAGTGGAATGCACCCAATCAAAGCAGCAAAAGAAAAAAGAAATTTTAAAAATGAAGATAGCTTAAGGGACTTTGGGGACATCAAAAGGACTAACATTCACATTATAGGGGTTCCAGAAGGAGAAGAGAGAATGAAGGGGGCAAGAAAAGTTATTTGAAGAAATAGGAAAGTTTAAAAACTTTCTTAACCTGGGGAAGGAAACAGACATCCAGATACAGGAAGCCCAGAGAGTTCCAAATAAGATAAAGCCAAAGAGACCCACACCAAGGCACATTATAATTAAAATGTCAAAAGTTAGAGACAAGGAGAGAATCTTAAAAGCAGACTAATTTTACAAAATAGAATAAAAATAAATTACCCGTAAACATTGTATGTAAAATGCAAATCTATCTTATTATTATTAGATTCAACAGGCATAAAATTAATCTCTCAAATTGTTACAAAATCTCTGAGCACTTAGTCTTTAATTACTAACAAACAATTCATGGACCAGCATTAGTCCATGGACCAGACTTTGAAGGGCCCTGCTCTAAGTATTCAGTAATTAATCAGTGCATCATCATTAAATTATTTATTGTGTGCCTACCGTGTGTCAGGTCATAAATCAAATACATAAAATTGTACTCGCTTACATGAAGCCACTAGTCTGTGAGGAAGGACGTTAAACAAAGCAATGGCCATAGATTAACATGTAATCAAAATGGTCGTAAAAACTGCTGTGATTGTAAATTGTATCTGTCGAATCATCTGGCTTAGGGATGCCCAGATAACTGGTGAAATGTTATTTAAACGTGTGTCTGTGAGGGTGTTTGCAGATGAGATTAGCCTGTGATGCAGCTGACTGAGTAGACTGTCTTCCCCAGCGTGAGTGGGCATCACCCCATCCATCCAGGGTCTGAATGGAACAAAAGGGTGGAAGAGGAATTCACCTCTTTTTCTGCTTCTCTGCCGAGCAGGCACATGTCATCTTGTCTCCTGACAGGACTGGGATTCACATCACTCCCTGGTCCTCAGGGTTTTTTTTGACCCAGATGGAGTTCAGCTTCCCCTGCTTGCAGACGGCAGGTCATGGGACTTGCCAGTGTCCATAACAACATCAGCTAATTCCTCATCATAAATATCCTTTTATATCCTATCGTTTCTGTTTTTCTGGGAAAGGCTGCCTATTACAGCTGTGAAGGCAAAGTACAGTTAAATCCAAACGCCTGTGTGACTCAGACGTAGGGGACCTGGAGTGGTGATCAGTGAAAGCTCTCCAGAGGAATCAACATTTCTCTGAGCCAAAGAAGGAGTTGGACCAGCCAACCAAGGAAAAGGGGAAGGGGAAAGCCTTTGAGGCAGCGGGAACAGCATATGCAAAAACCCAGGATCAGTGGGAAAGCCATTTGTGGCACGCCACAGGGGAGGAAGACAAAGTTAGAGGGGCTGACAGGTCAGACCACCCAGTCACAACTTTGGGTCAACTCTGAGAGCGAGGGGAAACCTATATGGGGTTTTAAACAGCAGGGGTAAGTTTTATTTTTGTTTTTGTTTGGTTTTTTTGGGGGGGTTTTTTTGCGGTACACGGGCCTCTCACTGCTGTGGCCTCTCCCACTGCAGAGCACAGGCTCCGGGTGCACAGGCTCAGTGGCCATGGCTCACGGGCCCAGCCGCTCCGCGGCATGTGGAATCTTCCCGGACCGGGGCACGAACCCGCGTCCCCTGCATCGGCAGGCGGACTCTCAGCCACTGCGCCACCAGGGAAGCCCCAAGATATTTTAATTATATTTTGAAAACAATACTCTGGATGGAACAAGAGTTGATGGGATAAAGTGAATTGGAGATGATGGTGGCTGGACTGGGAAGACGGAGAGGGGGGATGAGGGGCAGCCTGGGTGCCAGTTGGGGTGCGAGGTGCACAGGTGAAGCTGGCTCCTACCCTCTGACTGCACGGCCAGGCAGGCGGGGGTATAACCATGGACACTCTGCAGGGGACAGGGTGTCCATGGAAGCCAGGAGGCAGCCTGAGAACATAACCAAAGAAAAGCACTCCAAGTGGAGGGGAGAGGTTCTGGGAGGGATAATGGGGGAGCACAGGGTCTGGAACCCCAGAATCCTCAGGCTGCAAGGATTGTCCATCAATTCATTCAGGGCGCTGGGTACATTCAATGCCATTGGCACTTCAGGGCAGCCACTAGGCACTTTCGAAGTCTGAGAGTCAGTTGGGAACTACGGTCTGGAGAAGCCGCGGGAGACCAGCTCAGGGAGTGTAAGGCAACTTCTCATCTCCACATCGGGGCTGGCCCCCCCCCCCAACCCAGAGAGAAGGAGGAGGCCGCCGGGCCCTCCCCAGGGGGACCCTGGCTGACTGCACTTGCACTGGTTCCTCTCTCGGGAGAGCCACCCTCACGAGCACTTTCCATGGCTCGAGTGTGTGTTTGGTTGAGCCCTCACTGCCACACGGTAGGGAAGAATCACCCCCATTTTGCAGATGAAGAATCCAGTTTCAGGGGCGTTAGGTGCCCAGCCAACGGCCACAAAGCCACGGGTGACAAGACATGAGGAGAGGCCGGCGCTGGGCTACAGAACCGTCGTGCGTCCGTGAGCCTCGGACAGTGGCAACGATAGAAAACACCGCACCGCTGGGAAGGACTAAAGGACACTTGTGTCTGAAAAGAGTAAGTCAGGTTGTTCTGTTCTTCGTGCAAATGTCCACCTACAGCTGGAGGTGAGAGGCGTCTGTGTTCCTTCTCTCTTTTTATCCAACTTCAAAGAGTCACTGAAGGATTTAGCTCAGGGTCCCTGAGGGCAAACACACCATTAGCGGCGGGCACGACCCCAGAGCTTTTTGGTGTGTTTGCATTTGAGGTTTTTTTTTTTTTTTCCTTTTCTAAGCAAAAATAATTTCTGGTTTTTCATCTAAGCACATCCACTGCCGGCTCCTCCAGGGCTGATAGTCAGCTCTGTTAAAAACGCAGCTTCCCCTCCGTCCTCAGGGACCTGCAGACCTGGGGAAAGTGGGCGTGGGGGGGATGTTAGTCCAGGCAGCAGCGAAGCCGCATCCCAGATGCTTCCGCTCTGTCTGCGTGGACCCTGCTCGTGGTGTCAGCTGACCCTGCAGGGTGTGGGTCTGGTGTGCGCCATGTGTGAGACAGAGAAAGGAAGGACTTTCTGCCCTTTCAGGGAGCTGGGAGAATGTTCTTGGTGACCCCAAATGAAACCACATGAAGTATGCTTATCTTCTTTCCTCCAGAATCTTCTTTGTTTGGGCGTTTTAACCATCCCATCTTTTTCTGTGACCACAAATGAAATGCCTCCATCTCTACCACCTGTCATACTGCAGTTTGAACCATTAGTGTATCCTTCCCAAGCGTGTTTGCCCCCATCCCCTTAGCCTTTAGCCTCCATGGACACGCCGCATGACACAGGGATGCAATCGATGACGTTATCTGAACCAGCCCTGAACCCTCTTTGCCGATGAGAAAACTGGGGCAGGAATCCTGGAAGTCCAGCTCTGCCGGTGCCGAACCTAACGCCCTGTCCCTGCGTCACGGCCCCGGAATACTGCAGGTGACAGAACTGACCAGGGCCGAAGGGGAGGCCAGACAGACGGAAAGGGCCCTGCACCCCGAGGGGCCACAGCCAAAACGCGGAGGGAAGGGTGGAGCCTAGTCACGCCCCACCCCCCCCAAAGACACACCCCTCCCTCCCAGAGATGCCGCGTGCGTTCCCATAGCAACGCACAGAGCTGGGGGTGGGATGATCTCCATCTGTTTGGAGTGTAGCCAGGGTTTATACTGAAAATACCAAACACCCTGCAGAGACTTTATCCTCGGGTAGGGCTTGTGATTTGCCGGATGCAGCAGTCAGCAGATCAGGGCGCTGCGCTCCGGTCTCAGTCCGCCCCGACCCCCTGCTCTGGACGCACTGTGCAGCCAGCAGCCGAGCCCCAGCCCCTGTGAGGAATCAGGACTTTCCACCCGCCTTTACACCCCGCTCCACAGCCCGCGTTGCACCTGGCACAGTGTAGGGCCCGGCAGTGCCCAGTAGATGCTCCCTGCCCGCTGGCTCCCCCCGTCCTCACCTCTGTCCCCACAGATGCTCAGCCCATCCCTACCTGTCCTGCTTCCCAGGGATCGGCCCCTCCAGGGACGCCGGCCTGGTCCAGCTGTGGTGTTCATGGGGCTCCTGGCTGTGACAGCATCAGCCCTCAGCAAGGATTTCAGGGATGTCGGTGCCATGATGGGGGTGGTCCTGGCCATGTGGGAAGGAAGAGTGGGCTGGCATGAGGCAGAGGACCCTGGGGGAGGGGAGAAGGGTGTGCTGAGCCTCTGGAATCATATGACAGAGCATCTTCTACCTCCCCAGCTCTCCCAGCCTCCCAAGGATCTAAAACCTGGCACCAGACAGAAAACACCACCATCCCAGCTCTCGGTCCCTCTGGGTTTGCTTGTGGAGGAGGCAGGTGTCTCTGAGTTGCCATTTAGTCTAATCATCTTGCTGAAGCTCTTGGAAAGCAAGAGTCAACACCCGAGGCCACTTCCATGTGTTCGTTTACCTTTGAGCAAAGCGCGAAGACACGTATTGACCACCCCCGCTGCATCCCCTCAGGACCCACTTAGTAAGGACAGCATGGGAGCCGGAAGGCAGCTCAGCCACGGTGGTCTCCCCTGTGCCCCGGCAACAGCTGCAGCTTGCAGCTGACCCAACTGGAGGGGGTTCCAGGCCCCCATCAGTGCCTGGTGTCAGCTCAACATGCCTCCAGAGAGGAGGACAGTAAAGGGCACCCCAGGGGCTCCAAAGCAGAAGCAGCATCCAGTCTCAGAAGGGCTGACACTGCAATTCCCATAAATTCACAAGAAATCATATAATGGCTTAAAACGGCGATGCCTCCTGGACTCAGTCCAGAGCTGTAACCACATCGTGCGCTCTGCCAGGGCCATCAGCCCAGCAGTGTGAAGCCTGGGCTACTGACAGGTGACAGCTCTGTCCACCTTGGAGTCTGAATGGAGCCTCTGCCTCCCCGGGAAACCTGTCCTCCCTGGAGCCTCTGAGATGGCTTTGCTCCCAGGCACATTGCAAACTTGCAAACTAACCAAGGGTATGCTGGCCTGCTCACGTTTCATTTCCTCCAGGACAGCATACTGAGGAAACCGGTAAGCCAGAGGAACCCTGGGCGCCTGTCACCACAGCAGACCCCACACGGCTGCCTCGTCGGGTCCTCACAATCACCTCAGGATGTAAACAACACAACCTCGTGTCACACGCGTGAGTGTAGGTTCGCGGGGATCACGTAATCCACCCGAGGCCTCGCAGCTGGCGAGACAATGCTGTGAGCTGGACACAGGTCCGTCAAAAGGTTTTCTGTCCATGTGTTTGGCCTCCATGGTGACATGTCAGTGTGACATGGTGACACACTGAGGTACTGATTTGTCTGTGTTCCTAATGTCTTCTGTCCCCCATCCCACCTGCCTATTCGGGCAGAGTCAGGCCTTTCCGTGGTTAGTCCATCACTGGGATTTTTCCCAAGAAGGAAAGCAAAAGCAGACAGTCACGAGGCACCATTCCTGCCATTGTTAAAAGCCACGCTAATGCAAAGAGTGATGCTGAACAGCTCAACACAGGGAGGAAGAGTGATATTTAAGAGAGTGAGGCGTGGGGGAGGGATGATCGAGCCACGGAAAGAGACGGGGAGCCCTGGCGGGGACGGCCCACCAGCTTCCTGCAGGGCCCAGCAGTCGACAAGATGTCCGGGGTCTCCAGCCTGACAGAGACCCCAGGCCCCCAGACCTGAAGGTGCCACGTGGACCGAGCCAGCCGGGCACCTTCTGTCGTGGTGGGACTCCTAGCTGGCTTCTTTGCCCACAACCTTAATTCCAGTTGCCTTCTCTGTTCTGTTGATCTAACTCCCATGCTGTCAAAGCAAGTAAATAGGAAAATGATAATTTCTTCAGGAACTAAGGGACTCTTTTCTTCCCTCCATATTTCTTGTACTCAGAATAAATAATTTTAGGAGACTTTCAGTCGCTCAAAGAAATATTACTTTACTTTATCCTTACAACAAACTTGTCAAGGAGGCGAGATGCACACACTACCCTGTTCTGCTGAGGAAGCTCCAAAGTGCATGGGAAGGACCTCATTCTACTCACCCTCCGGGCTTCCCCGTGGACACCCACCATCCAAGCAGAGAAAGTGTCTTCCTGGTGCAGGAAAACAACCTGAGGTCACTCGGGAATTCTATTCACAGCAATTTCTTTTGGTAACTCAATGAAGTATTTTCTCAGCAGTGTCAAGGGTGCAGCCCCGAGGTGTCCTTGAGAGCTGGTCTGGGCTTGGAAAGAAGCCCCAGAGAAGGCAAACGAAGGGAACTGCTGTTTTCTGTCACCCCTCCATCTCCCTCTGCCTCCCCCATGCTCCCAGAGCCGCTCACGGCCCTGACCCTCTCCTGAGATGCTGACCCAGCGGGCTGGGGACAAGTTCTCTCCCCCCGGGGAGCAGCGGCGAGACCATGCGACCCGTTAACCCCCCGACGAGAGGCTGCCTGACGCGGACACGTTGAGAAGCCTGAGCAGATCCGGGCGACAGCCGAGCAGCAGGAGAGCGACGAGGTGCCTGTGTCAGTGCACGTGGCCGGGGCAGCCGGGTCACCAGAGTGCAGACCCCTCCGTCGGGGATCCCCTCTCCCTGGGGAGGGCGGGGTGACTGGCTGGGGAGGGGTGGGGGAGGGGGAGGGGGAGGCTGTGGGAGCTGCAGGGGGGATGCCCGCACGCTGGGCTCCACTAGCAGGTCTACACTTGCAGGCATGGACTTGACCGCACTGCCTCTGATGCCTGATCTGTCTTGGGAGGAGTAAGAGTAGATGATGCATTTCTTGTCTCAATGATGAATCTCCAGGAAATAAATTTAGCTGCTTCCCCAGAGAATTTATTCTAGTGGCTCTTAAAGAGCAGAAATGCCCACCAAGCGCATGTCCAGAAATCCAGATCGCACTCAGGATAGATGAAGCATCACCCTGGCTCTCGGTGTTACACACATTCACGTGTGTCCACACTTGTTCCTCGTAGCTCATCTGCCAGAGAATGTGTGTATTGACAGAACCTGCTTGTATAAGCACATCTCTGCACACGTGGCACGTCGGGTTTGCATTCCGTATGGAGAATATAGCAGGTGTGCACAGCAGGAAAACCTGGTCAGAGGTGGGGCAGGAGCCTGGGGGGCAGTGAGCCTTCGGCTGGGGTCCAGCGAGCACCCCGTGCTGGGCACCACTCCCACTGGGCAACTTCAGACAGCCCTGCAGCCGCGGGACTCCAGTTCCACTGACAGGAAAAAGCTGAAATGGGCATCAACAGTGGAACAGACACACGTGGTGTTTTCACAAAAGGGCACTAACAGCAAAGAGCGGGAGCATCCAGAACCTCACACGACACATGACTGAAGTTCACGAACATGGTCTGAGGAGCTTAGCCAGGTGTGCACAGGTGACTTGTGTAAAGGACGAAAAAAACAAAGCCAGTACCCGCTGGCCGTGCTGGTCACCCCTGACGGGGATACTGGGGGGCTCTGCTGGGCGGCCAGCCACTCCGGTGTCTTGGTTTGAGTGCTGATGACATCAATTTATGAAAACTGGCCAGACTGGACCTCTGATGGATGTACTTTTCTGTGCTTATGGCATAAATACTTCAATTAAACATCAGAAAACGTGCAGGAGGGGAGAGTCCAGGGAGAGAAGCATAAACTGAGTGACCTCCAGGGTTTCTCACCGCTCCCAGGGGCCGTGTCCTGGTTTGCTCATCGTCACAGCTTTCAGCTCCTTTTCCTCTTAGTGCTTCCTTTCCACCCCGTGGCTGCATTTGCATCAGTAATAGAGATGCGAGGGTGGATTGGGCAGAATCAAGGGGGATTTGGTGCCTTCGCTTGGTTTCTCAGAGCTGCTCTGAGCTCAGAGGGAAAGGGGCCGGCGGTGGGTTTCCACCAGCTGGTTTAATCTGTAAATGTCAGCGGTTGTCACTCCTCATTCCTAGAAGACGGGTCTAAGCCTAAGCCTTATCGCTGGGCAGAAAAATTGAAACTGCTCTAGCATTTGGGAGTTTGTGGAAATCATTAAAAGCAAAAAGCAATTTTTACTTTCCGTGAACAGATATGATAAACTCTATGCGTTCTCCTTCCCTTCTTTATTTTGATGCCCTTACATCCATGGAGAGCACCGGGCACATTGCCCTTGATTCTGAGGTGCTCTCTGAAGGTGTTTGCCGCGTTGGGTGCCGGTGTACACAGCTCTCGTCGTGCAGCAGTGACCCAGGGCCGGCAGCTAGTGAATACAGGCACGTTCTGCACAGAGAGTGTTGATTCCTCTTCACTCTCTCGTCTGAACCCTGAAGCGTTTGGTTCGCGTTTGATGGAGAATAAAAGGCAAGTCAGCCTGGGTCGAGTGTCCCTCAAAGTTAGTGGGTTAACTGGGTGGTGGGTTAGCGACCTGGCAGGGAGGCAATGAGTCAGGTGTGCATATGACTCTGAGATCAAGGTGAAACACCTGGTTCCAGATCAGGCTGAGGCCGAGGGCCAGATGACTGGCTGGCCGATGAGCCTGGCACCTGCCATTTAGGCAAAGTAGGTGGTTCAAAGCCTGGGGTGGCTTTGCGGAACCCGAAGGCGAGTAGGGCAGACAGGAGGGTTGAAGAGAAGGAGGAGCAAAAAGGAATCTGTCTTGCGCCGGCCCCGCCCAACGCGAGGGGCTGGAGGACGGGGGCGGGGTCTGGAGAGCACGGGGCAGGGGGCCGACCACACAGAAGACCGTCCAACCTTTCCCAGGGGCGGGTCTGTCCCCGCTGCCCGTCCATGCACGTCTAACTCCACTACCTGTCAACGAAGGGCACAGCTGTGAGGCACCTCAGGCGCTGCGGACAGAGCAGCGTGTGTGTGGCAGGGCCTGCAGGGCAGGGGACCCACAGGGCATGGGGTCCAGGCGTGTCCCCAGGTGAGCGCAAGACGGGAGGGCACTGCTGCGGCGGGCGTGTGTGAGAAGCTTTGATGATGGACTCCATTCACTCGACGGTAGCACATGTATATCTTTGAGAAAATTTAGCCTCTCGTGTCTGGTTCCTCATCTGGACAAAGGGGAGATAGTGATAGTGTTTCTTTAGGTTTGTCGTGATGATACATTAGATCCTAGCTGTGATTGCCAAGAAAAAGCTTCATCAATTTTAACTTTTTTTTTAAAAAAAGAGAATAGTTCTTTATTTTATTAGGAGGAAGAAGATAAGTGAAATGCAAAAAAGTCGTTTCTTTGAGGTTTTCCATTTCTAAATCGGGTGTGAAGGGAGCCAGTAGCCTTACTCTAAGAATGAGGGGCCCCTGAGAGTCTGAATAAAATGTAAAAGATAGAAAAGTCAGCAGAGGGTGTGGTGGAGGGAGTGTACTGGGAAGTGCTGAGGTGGGTGGTCACCCCCCTCCCACAGTGACAGTTTTCTTCAGCGAAGCTCTGTCACACCTGCGTTAGGAAGATTGGCCCTTCCAGTGCGAGAGTTTAGGAAAATACCTACAGAGAAGTGAGAAGAATGAACTTGTATTTAAGGATTAATTATAATAATGGCCCGTGGATTTGAGATAGGAAAGAAGAGGGGCACCCAAGGCCCTGGATGGATCGAGCAGTGGTGAAGGTGAGATTTAACGAAGGTAAAGGATGGACCCAGGGCGCTGGAGCAAGGATGCCAGCAGGATGAGAGCTGAGGCCAAAGAGGGTGATCTGGACTCATTTCCACATGGTTCTCGAGGACGGCACGTTCCCGGGGAAGGCTGCACAGTTGTATCTGCACAGTTGTCACCTCTAGGGAGGTTACAGCCTGAGAGGCTTGGGTAGGTGGCAAGGCCTCTGAGGATGACGGAGGGTTGAGGGGAGACAGAATGTGAGGAGGAGCGGGTGTCTTCTGTGAAACGAGGGAGAGACCAGATGTCAGTGGACGACAGCACGAAGGCCGGGTGCAGGACATCTGAATGTCCAGCGGGGGAGCCTTAGAGGGTCCGCAGTGTGTGTGTGTGTGTGTGCGTGCGTGCGTGGACTGAGGGGAGGTGGATGTCTCACTCAAGGCGGGCACGATAGCCCCCTCCTTTTCCCACCGCCCCCAGCCTCTGCCTATCCCACACAGGCTCATTTGTGCTTTGTGTTTATTTCACTTTATGTGCAAGTTTCACAATAACTTCAGGAAACATTCTCAATTAATAAAATGCAAATATATTCAGCTCACTGTCTTATTTTACAAATGTAATTTTCCCATTGATGTTTAATTGTCTTAAAATTCTTTCAAGGTTAAATGGGAACTATCTCTTGAACATGAGTTATTAAATTATGTAACGCCAATTAATTTGCTGAATTGATTTGAGCTTTATGACATTTGTTATTAATTGTTTGAAAGCAAACTTCTAATTATCAAGGGATCAGATATTCTCAGCTCAAAATTCCTCTGAGAGTAGCAGAAAGCTGGTCTGTCATTTTGAAGGTCCTCGTTCCTTGTGACCAGTAACTTGAGCCCCAAAGTGGGATCAACCGAAGGAAGCATTTTCCTGGGTTGAGGGTTCTGAGAAGCCCAGACTCTACTGCTGCTTTTCCACTGTCTGTCACTGCCAGCTGTTCTCCAGTAAAACGACAGCACCTAGAAGTAGCCATGAGATCTCTCTGTGCAAAGAACTACCATTTTCTCCATTTGTCCTACACCTGAAATAGAACACCCTCGCACTGGTGTTTTACACCACCTGATTTCACCACCTGTGAGATTTTGACATCTGGACCAACAGCTGGTGCCAGGGGCCAATTGTGATCCTCCTACAACCAGTGATGGGTCCTCATGGCCAACAGGGTGGTGAGCGGTCCAGTTCTAAAGTCCTATCTCCTGCCTTCTCAGGACTCTGAGTACCAACCACCACCGTTCAGGTTCCCCAATAGCAGAATCTGAGCCAGGCTTGGAGTGCAGGTGTTTATCAGGGATCAGTGTACGTGGAAGGAGAGGAGGAGGCAAAACTGGGCACGGGAGGAGCACTGCAGCTCAGCCCAGCCTTGGACCCACCTGGGGGCTCTGGAAGGAACACTGCTGTTCGGAGTCACCTCATGACGTGTCTTATGTCACTGGAGGTGGACTCCCCCAGGAACGGATATGACCTAGAGCCAGGTGGCCCTCCGCTGAAGCACACCCTGAGGGAGCTGAGAGCTGGAGGTGGTCTGCTGACCTCACTGTAGCTCAATAGTGATTGCTCCTGAAGAGGGATCTGGGCAGTGCGTGCCTGTGTCCACCCCTCCAGAACCGAAGATTAAGGATGATATACGCAAACGACCCAGCAGATTACAGGTGTCTGGTAAATAGTAGTTAATGTTCTAATTATTTAATTTTATAATGGGAATCCTTTTGAAAAATAGAGTAGGCAATAGTGTTACAATGACAAAGATCAGAGAAGGGTATCCTTCCTCTGTAGGGACCTCAACAGTGAGTTCTGCAGTCAGAAGCACAGGACAGATGGGGACACTCCTGACTGTGTGGATGGACATCTTCTTCCTATTTACAGAAGAAGATTCCTGGGTTCAGGGTAGCAGGGTGACTTGCCCAAAGGCATGTGTGGGAAAGTATAGAGTCCAAATTGGAACCCAGGTTTTCTGTCTCCAAAGACACCAGTCTTTGTTCTCTGCTGCCACTTAAAACAATAAAAGCCATATGAAAAGGTGTATTTTTACCTGTGTGGTATCAATTTTTTTTAGCAACATAAACTCTATCTTTTTTCTGCAGAAGTCACTAGCCCCATTTTCCAGGAAGTTCAGGACAGACTAAAAGCACCTTGATTTCCTGCTGCTAACGCTTTGGACTCCAGAGCAAAGGACCAGAGAGGTGTCATCCAAAGCAGGGGTCCCCAGCCCCCGAGCCACAGACCAATACCGGTCCGTGGCCTGTTAGGGTCCGTGGCCTGTTAGGAACTGGGCCACACGGCAGGAGGTGAGCGGCCGGTGAGTGAGGGAAGCTTCATCTGTATGTACAGCCGCTCCCCATCGCTCACATTACAGCCTGAGCTCCGCCTCCTGTCAGCAGTATAGCGAGTTGTATAATTATTTCATTATGTTTTACAATGTAATAATAATAGAAATAAAGTGCACAGTACGTGTAATGTGCTTGAATTATCCCGAAACCACCCCCACCCCCGTCGGTGGAAAAATCATCTTCCATGAAACCAGTCCCTGGTGCCAAAAAGGTTGGGGACCACTGCTCCAAAGGGCATCAAGGGCTTTGGGAGGAAAGAAGGGAGAGGTGTCAGTGACAGAGAGAATAAAAGCAGAGGAGTTTGAAGCTGGGGAGACAGAAAAGAAAGGTAACAGGAGGAGATACGCCGACTCCCAGGCCCCCCCCAGGACAAGGAGGTCCAGGCCGCTGCCCGAAGGAGCTGGCAATGAGCGCATGGGTGGCCGAGAGTTGGAGGGCAGTGTCTTAGGGGGTGAACCGTACATCACCAGTTACACTCTGTGATCCAGGTGAGTCAGAATGCAACCCTGGGAGACATGAGGCTGAGTGTAATGCCTGCACTTGGGCAAGACTGAGCCCGGGGGGCAGTTCCAGTGGACACACTCTTGCCTTTGAATCAGTGCAGCTCAGAACAGGGTTTTTACAAAAAGGCATGAAATAAACATAATTATTTATTGGTCATAATCTCAATTAAAAGCTGCCAAATCTTAGGCAAATGGTAGCAAATAACATAGTTTGAAATTATGAGAAATTTATATTTCAATTTATATTAAACTTAAATTTCTATTTAAATTATGGACGTTTATATTTTAAAAAATACCTTTTCAAACAACATCTGGAATCATTAAAATCATAGGAGAAAATTAATAAAATGTGTACAGAGCCTGTGCACTAAAAACTACAAAACATTTTTGAGAAGTCAAAGACCAGATTGAGCTATGAAGTCAGTACAATGCCAGTCAAATTCTAACGGCAATTATGTTTTTTACATTAAGATAGTTTCACAAGATCATTATTCTGTCAAGCCGATGGGTTCCAGAACGTGGTTTAAAATCGCAGCCTAATTAATTCAGCCCTAGGCCCCTCCTCTAGCCCGCTTCACTGATTTTTCTCTCTCCTCCCAAATATCCAGGTTGTATTTCCGGTTCTACTAAAATTGCCTTTTGCTGCAGAGCTCTTTAATGGGATGCAAAGACGGGACTCATTTATTATCGCACAATAAGCATGGCGCGAAGTTTCCTGTGCCACACAACCCCGGGTGTTTTATTACTATAGTTTGCAAAACTGAGGAGGGAAAATGATTGGTCGGGACTCTCCAAGAAGAATGGACATGACACCTACTGCTTGTTTATTTAAGTTGATGTGGGGATTTGGGCCCTTAGTACAGGCGGTCCCCGACTTACAATGATTCAACGTACAATTTTTCTGCTTCACAATGGTGCAAAAGTGATGCACTTTCAGTAGAGTCTGTACTTGGAATGTTGAATTTTGACCTTTTCCCGGGCTGGTGATAGGCAGTACAACCCTTTCCCGCAATGCTGGTGAACAACGGATACACTTAAACCATCCTGGACCCCGACAACCAGTCTGTTTCTCACTTTCTGTACAGTATTCAATCAATTACATGAGATAGTCAACAGTTTATTATAAACTAGGCTAACATGAGTGCTCTCAGCAGCTTTAGGGGAGGCTGGGTTGAGCTGTGATGCTGTAGGTCAAGTGTATTCAGTGCACTTCTGGCTTTGAGATTTTCAACCCACAGTGGGTTTATCGGGACATAACCCCATTGTGGGTCAAGGAAGATCCATAATGGGTTAAAATTCTTAATGTCAATGTCAACTCCAAGGGATGATCTGAGAAGTTTGATTTCAGAGTCAGAAAGTGTCCTGGTTAGGACAGTGGGTGACAGAGATTCTTGGCTTTAATTCAGGAAAGAATTTCTTAGAGAAAGAAAAAAGGACAAAGGTTGCCGGCTTTTCCTGTTCAGAACAGTTCAGTCTGTAGGGCTTTAGAAGGCATGAACAGCAGGTAGAGGTCGCCAGGGTGTCCCAGGTACCACGGCCCCCACCTGGCACCTCACCTGGCACCAACCCTGCCTGGTTTCCAGCCTCTGTGTCCCTCCCTTCTCCTCAGGGACCAGGGACTCTATTCCCCAAGGTCAGCTATGCAAGGAGAGTCTCCTCAGGGGGCCGCCAGACCTCACAGGCCTCCTCCCCTTTCTGTGACTCGTATCATCTGAGGATTCTCACTAATATGATTCTGGCCCTGCTCTGGCTTTAGGGGATGCTGTTCTCCCTTTAATGGTCTTTTTAAAAATTAATTAATTAATTAATTTGGCTGTGCCAGGTCTTAGTTGCAGCATGTGGGATCTTCGATGTGGCATGCGGGGTCTTTTAGATACAGGGGATCTTTAGGTGTGGCATGCGAGATCTAGTTCCCTGACCAGGGATCAAAGCCAGGCCCCCTGCACTGGGAGTGTGGAGTCTTAATCTCTGGACCCCCAGGGAAGTTTCCCCCTTTAATGGTCTTAATCTAGTTCAGACCCCTGAGAACTGGCTGGAATATATAAACAAGAATTTACAAACAGCCCAGAGAAAACCAAAGGAAACGAAACAAAACAAAACAAAACCCTGTGAGTAATGACATCTCGGCTATGGGACTCACAGGCAGAGTTATTCTTCCATCTGGTTCACACCACCCCATCTCTCTCCCTCCATATATCCCAGGCCAATTGCAGGAGGAGGCACTGGGCCTCTTTAGCTGACAATTCTTCATCACTATCACCACCATCATCATCATCACCACCATCATATCACCATCATCACCATCATCATCATCACCATCATCACCATCATCACCATCATCACCATCATCATCATCATCACCATCATCACCATCATCACCATCATCACCATCACCATCATCACCATCATCACCATCATCATCATCACCATCAGCAGCAGCATCATCACCACCATCATCACCATCATCATCATCATCATCACCATCATCATCATCATCACCATCATCACCATCATCACCATCATCATCACCATCATCATCACCATCATCACCATCATCACCACCATCACCATCATCACCATCATCATCATCACCATCATCATCACCATCATCACCATCATCACCACCATCACCATCATCACCATCACCATCATCACCATCATCACCACCATCACCACCATCACCATCATCATCACCATCATCATCATCATCACCATCATCACCATCATCACCATCATCACCACCACCATCATCACCATCATCACCATCATCATCACCACCATCATCACCACCATCACCACCATCACCATCATCATCACCATCATCACCATCATCATCATCATCACCATCATCATCACCATCATCACCATCATCACCACCATCACCATCATCACCATCACCATCATCACCACCATCACCACCATCACCATCATCATCACCATCATCACCATCATCATCATCATCACCATCATCACCATCATCACCATCATCATCACCATCATCACCATCATCACCACCATCATCACCATCACCATCATCACCACCATCACCACCATCATCATCACCATCATCACCATCATCATCATCATCACCATCATCACCATCATCACCATCATCACCACCACCATCATCATCATCACCATCATCACCATCATCATCACCACCATCACCATCATCATCATCATCACCATCATCACCATCATCACCATCATCACCATCACCATCATCACCATCATCATCACCACCATCACCATCATCACCACCATCACCACCATCACCATCATAATCACCATCATCACCATCATCACCATCATCATCATCATCACCACCATCACCATCATCACCACCATCACCACCATCACCATCATCATCACCATCATCACCATCATCACCATCATCACCATCATCATCATCATCACCATCATCATCATCATCACCATCATCACCATCATCACCATCATCATCACCATCATCACCATCATCACCATCATCACCATCATCACCATCATCATCATCATCACCATCATCATCACCATCATCACCATCATCACCACCATCACCATCATCACCATCACCATCATCACCACCATCACCACCATCACCATCATCATCACCATCATCACCATCATCACCATCATCATCATCATCACCATCATCATCATCATCACCATCATCACCATCATCACCATCATCATCACCATCATCACCATCATCACCATCATCACCATCATCACCATCATCATCATCATCACCATCATCATCACCATCATCACCATCATCACCACCATCACCATCATCACCATCACCATCATCACCACCATCACCACCATCACCATCATCATCACCTTCATCACCATCATCATCATCATCACCATCATCACCATCATCACCATCATCATCACCATCATCATCACCATCATCACCATCATCACCACCATCATCACCATCACCATCATCACCACCATCACCACCATCATCATCACCATCATCACCATCATCATCATCATCACCATCATCACCATCATCACCATCATCACCACCACCATCATCATCATCACCATCATCACCATCATCACCATCATCACCATCATCACCATCATCATCATCACCATCATCACCATCATCACCACCATCACCATCATCACCACCATCATCATCATCACCACCATCATCACCATCATCACCATCATCCTCACCACCATCACCTTCATCACCATCATCACCATCATCTCATCACCATCATCACCATCATCACCATCATCATCACCATCATCTCATCATCATCATCAGAGCGTCCCCAGGGGATGAGTCGGCCTTCAGTGCCTTCCTGTCCCCCCTGCTTCATGAAGGTCAACTCAAATTTCAAAGCTGCCTCTGGTCCTCATAACTTTATTTTTTTTCCCAGGTGCATTTCTATCCATTGAATAGGATATTAAAATCTCAACTCATATAAGCAGCAGGGAGACTGAATTGTATTTTATTTTCCTTAAAAATTTGAGAAAAACCCTCAAATGTTGCACCTTTTTTGCCCTGGCAGAGTCATTCATCATTTTCCACTTTTATTAAATTTACCTATTTCCTTATCAAAAAAAATTATTAAAAATGAATAGGCATGTGACAATTGGGAAAGTATTACACAGATAGATATAGAAATAGATACCAATGTAGATATGTAGATATAAAAAGGGTGAGTCATTCTTCGTGTACAATTCAACAACCAATACGTGGAAAACCCATTGAAAAATGCAAGCAGGCATTTCACGAAAGAAGACATATGAATACCAATAAGCATATGACATTGTGCACAGCATCATTATTTATCAGGGTGATGCAAATTAAAACCACAATGAGATACCATCTCCAACCCATTAGAATCACCAACACAAAAAACTTCTGACAATATCAAACATTGTCAAAGGTGTGAAGTAACTAAAACCCAGACATAGCTGAGGGAGAATAAAAATATTTACAGTAGCCTTTTTCTAACAGCTAGAAACTGAAAACCACCCAAATATTCATCAACTGAAGAATGAATATGGAATGTGGAATATTCCATAATGGAATGCTACTTAGAAATCAAAAATAACCTACTGATAAGTGGAACAAACATTATTCTGAGTGAAATAAGCCAGATACAAAGAACACATTCTATATGATCCCACGGACATGAAGTTGAAGGACAATCCAATATGATCTTTGGTGATAAAACTCAGAATATTGGTTTCTTGTTGGGAGGGGGAAGGGTTATATAAAACAGCACAAGCAAGCTTTCTGGGGTGATGGAAATATTCTGTACCATGTTTTTGCTGTAGTTTTTTTTTTAACGTCTTTATTGGAGTATAATTACTTTACAATGGTGTGTTAGTTTCTGCTTTATAATTTGCTATAGTTTTATGGGCATATGTAATGCCCCAAATTTATCTAACTAACAGTTAAGATAAGTTATGACCTTAATAAATAAACAGTACGTGCTAAATGAGGAACATTATCTAACATTGGCCCTAACCCATCTCTGACCAAGATGAACTGGCAAACTGGATGATTACCAGCGGCACAGCTGCAAGGGTTCATTTTACGGTTCGGCCTGAGATATTGTTTGCTGACAGCTGTGGGAACGATCTAAATCACGCCTCCTGCCCGTCCAGACACAATCAGTGATCGTCTCACAAAATAATGAATCTGCCAGCACAGAGAACCCCAGAATGTCCTGAAAGAATCAACCTCCTGAATTTTATTTCTAACCTTTTCTTACCCTTGAAATATTTCAAACTCTAGCAGCCCTGCTCACCAGCCTCCCACAAGGAGCTGCCCCAGGAGAGAAATATGAGCCCCGGGACCGGCTCTGTCATCGGCCGAGGACAGGACCTTCGAGGGCAAGGGCAGAGAGAGGAGGATGGAGAGGTGCCAGAGGAGGGCGGGGGCAAAGAAGAGGAAAGGAGGGCAAAGAAGCGGGGAGAGGACGAGGGGAGAGAAGGGTGGAGGAAAACACAGAGAAAGTGGGTTATTTACCTCTGACAAAAAGGAGAGTCTCAGACGGTGGTGGAAATTGGTATTTTTGAACTAGGTTTCTGTACCAGGCAGCGTCATGAATTGGTAATAAAAGAGATGCCCCGGTGTCCCCAACAGAAGTACTTGGGACAGAGAAACCCCCAGACCCTCCTTTTACAATACGGCAACTCCTGTCAAGATTAGCACGTTTTGGGCTTCCCCGGTGGCACAGTGGTTGAGAATCTGCCTGCTAATGCAGGGGACACGGGTTCGAGCCCTGGTCTGGGAAGATCCCACATGCCGCGGAGCAACTGGACCCATGAGCTACAACTACTGAGCCTGCGCGTCTGGAGCCTGCGCTCCGCAACAAGAGAGGCCGCGATAGTGAGAGGCCCGCGCGCCGCGATGAAGAGTGGCCCCCGCTTGCCACAACTAGAGAAAGCCCTCGCACGGAAACGAAGACCCTACGCAGCCAAAATAAATAAGGAAATTAATAAGTTCCTACCCCCAACATCTTCAAAAAAAAAAAAAAGATTAGCACGTTTTTCTGAGACCCATTATCAAAGCTTTTATTTGAGGTACATTCTGTATATATTTCATGATCCTGGAATCTGTTATAAATTTTTCCTCGCAAAAGCTTTGCTGTGACGCCAGGGATCATCTACTTCTTGCTACTTCCTTAGAATTTTCATTTCTTATAGGTATATTTATGAAGAACGGGAACACTCTTTTTGCCAATTTTAGTTTTTACTTGATCTGTGGAGAAATATGTTTCATAGAGGACTCATTTCTCCAAAACATTTTTGTTGACTGACTTTTTTCAAAACACTTAATGGTGCAAAATAGGCCGTGGCAGAGTTGCTGTTTGAGCCTTCCGCCCTCCATCTCGGGTGTCCGGGAGAGCAGAAGGTGCCCGAAGGCAGCTGCACGTCCCTGGGCCACCCACGGCATCTCCATCTGTGTCCCAGACCCACCTCCAGGTTCAGCACTTCTGGGAGCCCGGGAGGCCGGCGTTGGGTCAGAAGCAGCTCTTCTTGGTCTTCTACAGTTTTCATGGTTCAGGCACTGTCAGCCCAGCCCTAGAAAATCTCAGAAGAGGAAACTAAAGGACAAGCCACGGAAGGGGTTTGGAGGAAAAGTGGAGTGAGTTCAGATTCCAGGGGCATCCCTTCTGCGTTCCCACCAACAACTGTCCTCAAGGAAGCCCCCTCTCTTTCACAGCCAGCGACACAGAGATGGTCGCAGGTATTCTGGGACCGCGGACGGTGGGCACAGAGGGTCAGCCCCTCTCCCCCCTCGCCTGCCTGCTGGAGGGGAACCCCTGGGGTAGGGGGGAGGGATAGCCCGGGGCCTCGCACGGATCCTTAGGTCTGGGTGACTCAGTCCCTCCGAGACACCAAGGTCGTCCCGCCCCCTCAGGAGGCTCTCTCAGCAGCTGTGCAGTGCGAGCCAGTCCTGCCCCCCAAGCGCAGAGCTAGGGGGAGGGGGTCCCGGGAAGGCGGTCTTTAGAGCTCCGTGTGCAATATTTAGGACTGGTTCCTGCGGTGGCTGAGAAAACCCGAGACGGAAGGAGAATGGGTCAGTTTCAGGGCCCTGTCGGCAGTAAACCAAACAGGGACATCTTTCCAAAACAACTAAGCGATTCTCTGGTGCAACGCCATGAAGGACAGAGTTCCTTCCAGCTAAGGATAAGCATCTCTCCAGGCGTAGTGATGCTGGAAAGGGAATCAGGGATGGGAAGTTTCTGTTTCCTCTTCCCTCGGCACCCTCATCCTTCCCACCCCTATGATTTGGGGAGCTCGCCGCCCAGACCTGACCCTTTCCTTTGTGGTTCATCTCTTTCCACAAACGGTCCAGGTGAAATGACGGTCCCTGATAAGAAACGTTGACATTGACAGCCCCCCCTTCCCAGGAAGGAGCAGAGGGGTTGCTTTGACTAGTGTGTGTGATCATGTCAGCTTGAAGACAGGTTCCTCTGATTTTAGTCCACTTATAAGACTCAGATATGGAGCAGGTACAGGAGTACCAAACCAATTACCACCTTAAGAACTGTGGCTGGGGGAAGAGGGGGAATCACAGAAAGGGGAGGTTTAAACAGACTCAAGAACTTGTGTAATGTGTAAGGTATGGATTGCTCCGAATAAAGAAGATGTGCATGAAAGAAAGCTTTACATAATTTGAATATCTCTCCTGGGACTGTTGTAATAATTTGAAGGTGGGAGAAATTTGGTTACATGTGCAACTTTTATTCTAAGGTAACTTCCTCTCTGTCCACTTGATAATGGCTATTATGAGGTTCAAGTGAGGTCATATACATTTTGAGAGTAATTTTAAGCTAAAAACGCTGTCCAAATACTGGCAATGGTTTGTGTGACATTATTCATATTAATCCAATCAAAAACTCATTTGGAACCTCCCAAATTATGTTCAAGTACATCACAAAATTATGTGGGATAAATTTCCGTTTTACTCCAAGGCACAGAGGAAAAATACTTGGAAATTTATGACAAAACTGGGACTAGAAGCCAGGTCAATTGTCTCCTGAGATGGTGTGGTTCCTATTAGGCTGTATTATTTCTATGCAGAGAAATTTGACCAGAATACCACAGCAGCCTGGCATGAAAGACGTAGCTGCATTCAAGGGATCCGGTCGGTCCTCTGGAACAGAAGAGATGTTTATAGGAAACGGGCTGGCGGCCTCGCCATAAGAAAGTCTCGTGGAGGAAAGGATGTAACATCCTCGGGTTCATGTTCTCCCTCTGCCTCTCCGGCTCACACTGGATTTTGGCTAACCCAAAAGCCGTCACCAGTACGATCTTGTCCTATTCCTCCACTGCACAGGCTGGAAAACTCAACACTTATTTTCCCAGAAAACTAACTACCAGGTGTGTCTACATGATATAGTTCAGGTCAATGAAATGCATGAGATTTAGCTGCTTCTGGGAAGGGCTTCCCTCTTCTAACAAAAGAAACAGTTAAAAATCGATGCTGCTATTCCCTCTTCCTCCAGCCTGGATCCCCAGCGAAAGGTCTGGAGCCACAGCTACCATATGATGCGGACGAGGCCTCAAGCACGAAGGAGAATCCAGCAGTTGGTCCTGGACTGTCTGAGCGCTGCCTCACGGCCAGCATCTTCCCACCTCCAGACTGTCTGTGCTTGGGGAAGAATTACACCTCACTTGTCCTGAGTCACTACAGGCAAGTGGGTTTTGTCTGTTTTTCTTCAGGCGGATGCACTTTTAACTTGTGGATGACCACTCCTCTGAGCACGCAGTCACCTCCCTGAGTGACCACCTGGCGCACAGGGTATTGCAGGCCTGGAAGGACCAACAGAGGCTGAGGCACAGACGATGCCGAACGAGCTGCTTCAACCCCACCCTTCTCCCTCCCCCCTCCCCACTTCCCCCGCTCCCCCTCCTGTGAACATTTTACCATTCTTTTTTTTTTTTTTTTTTTTTTTTTGTGGTACGCGGGCCTCTCACTGCTGCGGCCTCTCCCGTTGCGGAGCACAGGCTCCGGACGCACAGGCTCAGCGGCCATGGCTCACGGGCACAGCCGCTCCGCGGCATGTGGGATCCTCCCGGACCAGGGCACGAACCCGCGTCCCCTGCATCGGCAGGCGGACTCTCAACCACTGCGCCACCAGGGAAGCCCCCTTTTACCATTCTTGATGCAGAACAAGGACCATTTTCTTCCCCAGACAGATCCCAGCCAAGGTTTCCAGCACGGCCTACGCCAAGTGGAAAGATGACCAACAAATGGACTCTCTAAATCTAGAGGCAAAACAAATCAGATGACATGGGAACACAGGACCACCCACGAAATTCCAGAACCCCCATGTTAGTTTGCTGGGGCTGCTGTCACAAAGCATCGCAGAATTTTATGGTCCCCCAGTTCTGGAGGCAGGATGTCTGAAATCTGGTGTCGGCAGGCCCTGCTCCCCCTGGGGACACAGGGCGAGGACTGAGGTTCCCCCCAGTCCCGCAGCCTTGGGTGCTCCTGGCTCGTAGGCGCATCACTGGTTTCCAACTTCACATCATCTCCCTCTGTGCGTGTCTGTGCCCAAGTTCCCCTGTTTTCTGAGAACGTAAGTGACATGGGATTAGCACCCACCATAGTGACTTCATCCTAACTTGGTTACATCTGAAAAAACTCTATTTCCAACTAAGGTCAGGTGCTGAGGTGTTGGGATTTAGGGCTTTATTGTATCTTCTTTGGAGGATATAATTCAACCCGTAACATCCTTTATGCACTGTTCTGTAGCCCTTGCTTGGTGGCATCTTCATATTACTTCAGTCAAGAAGAAACTTGCTTTCAGCTAGATATCATGGCTTTGTCTTCTTCCTTGTGTTCCTGTATTTTTAGGTTTAATATGAATGTGATTATAATTCTCTTTTCCCCAAGAGTATTTACCAGTGAGTGGGAGCTTATTCAATCCAGAAAGCTCTAGGTCCTCTGACAGATGGTGAATAAAATACAAAGCATAATGGAGGCCTATGCTTTGTATTCCCAAGGGCCTGACCTGGTGTGAAGGATCACCACTCACACCATGCTTCTCTGTTTCATGCTCGTGGTGACTACTTCCCAGCAAAACTCATTCCTCTGTCTCCTTTTCAAGAGTCACTTCTCTAGACCAGGCCCCGTGATTACTTGTCAACTCACAATGGGGAGATTCTAAATGATGTTGACAGCCTCACCTCTTTCAAATGTCATTTTTTTTTCTTCTTTATAAGTGCCCAAATGGCCCTGGCTTTTTGCAACACAGAAAATCAAGTGTGAAGTTAAGAGCAGGATTGGTTGGCTGAGATTTTCCCGAGCAGCACACACACAAAGAGCCCGGTGATCTGGGTCAGGGGGACGGCCATGCTCAGCGCTCGTCGGTGGCGACTGGTTGCTGGGGAAGGAGGGACTCGATGAGACAGATGCAGAGCAGAGAAGGCCTTGCTTCAGTGGGAAGAAGGTGGACAAAATAAACTGGATGGAGAAGGAGAGGAATCAGAGGGTCTTCTAGCAATTTTGATTGCTTTCTTCTGTCGCATCCAGGTATGAATCCATTATTCTCAGACCTATTATTGCCGCGTGTAAGAGACCGTCCTCCGTCCTCTGCACACTGGCCTTTTTCCCCTTGTCTGACAGCAAGTTCCCCACGGCCCAAGCAGATGTCCCATCCTCTGTCTTCCCTCCACTTCCTCTGACTTGGCTACTCCCGCCTCTCCTCTCCCCCGTTGTAGTTTGATCTCTCATCTCAGGAGGGAAGTCTTCCCAAAGGAGCGAAGAGCCCCTGTCCGCTGAAGACGATTACCGGGAGGATGGCGGGCGGTGGCGGCTGGTTACCGCTTCCCAGGCTCTGCTAGCTGCTGACCAAGCTCCAGGGTTGGGACGGCTTCTGCACCAACTGTGTTTAATCTGCTGTAAAATTGTTTTCACGGTCGCAGTCAACGTTACTGTAAATGTTTAACAGTGTGTATTTCTTGGCTTTGCAGAGGCCTTGACGGTCTCTCTGCAAATCAGTGCCTTGTCTAATGCCCTTAAGCACGGTTCCTGGAAAAGCAATGGCTGGAGTCATGGGTAAACTCGTGGGCTCAAGGGGGGATGAGGAGACCAGAAGAAAAGGAAACAGAGACTCTGCAACGAGGGCACAGACATTGCTGGAGACACGCAGTCCCCACCTCCAGCTGCAGCCTCGTGTAGGGACAGGAGGAAGCAGATTTCATCCAACCAGCAGGGCTCGTGTCCTCCTATCACCTGGGGCTGACTGTCAAGCTCTATCTGAACCAGAACACAGCGGATCTAGCTTTGCATAAACAAGCATTTTTTGATGTGTATTCGTCATGGGAGTCATGTTTCAGGTAGAAGACACAGAGTACGTTTCCTCAGCTGCCCCGTTAACTCTTGTCACCCTCTCCACCATCACTGGCCTGGGGGAAAACTGGCTTTCTGATCCATGAGTTTTAAGCCAAAAATAAAACATTTTCCTCTACCCAGCCCCCAAAGTCCACTCCACCTCCCAGCCTTGGAGAAACTGTGACCCGGGAGAGGGTTTCCTTCTCAGAAGAGAGGCCATCCTTTGTCCATGAATGTGAATAACAGAGGCTGAATTTGCAAATTCAAGTTCAGGCCAAACCTGCTATGAAACAGCACCTGCATTTCTTCCAGATGCAGTTAAACGAAAGCACAGGGTCCTGGAGCAGAACTCAGCCCGCACGTCAGGTCTGCCCGCCGCCCCGCTCTCCTCAGCAGCCGGTGTCCAGTACACTGACCCCTGCTCCTTCCTAAGCCCCTTTGGGTGCCGGACTTTGGTGTGGATTAGCCCCCGGACAGTCGAGGACGGTGGGGGGATCGGAGGCAGAGACAGGGGCCACAGCAGGGCCATCAGGGCAGAGGCCCTAGGGGTCTCGGGGTGGCAGAGGCAGCTCCCGATCTCGGTGCAGGGGGACCTTCTGTAGATTTTATAAAATTAGGTCCTTGGCCCCAGCCAGGGAGATGCTGACTCAGTCACTCCGGGGCTGATGACCGGTATCTGTGGTCAACAGAAACGTACGCATGTGATTCTACCGCAGAGCAGGGCATGAAAACCCTGGGTGAGATCACGGGACAGTCATTGTCTCTAGAATGTGAGTCAATGAGCCATGTTCTACAGACAGGTGTGCTGGTGACACCGGGGCTTATTTAATAGCACCAACTTTTCCTCATCCACACGCTCGTTGTTTGAAGCAGGCCTGAACCCGGGACACCAAAGTGTGCATCTCCTGGTGTCATTTCAGATACAAATCATACAGGCACGGAATGTCGGGATGATAGGAAGTCTTACAGACCCTTGGGGTAACTCCTGTCCCTTTAATTCACGAATGTCATCTCCAATAGCTCCTCCAATTCATCTTCCACCCTCTCCTGGAATTGCGTCAGTGAACTATGTGACCAACAGTTGACTGAGCCTCTCTGGGAAGAAGCGTGGGTTCCACAAAAGTGTCCGCGGCCTGTTCCTGCCGAGCGACCAGACTCTGCCCCCAGAGCCTCCTCCGGCTGCCCCTCGTTCTGGTCAAGGCCACTCCCACGAACACACTGCATCCGGAACAGACTTGACTTTGACCCCAGTCCCCTCTTCTTCTTCTTCTTTTTTTTTTTTTTTTTTTTTTTTTTGCGGTACACGGGCCTCTCACTGTTGTGGCCTCTCCCATTGCGGAGCACAGGCTCCGGACGCGCAGGCTCAGCGGCCATGGTTCACGGGCGCAGCCGCTCCGCGGCACGTGGAATCTTCCCGGACCGGGTCACGAACCCGCATCCCCTGCATCGGCAGGTGGACTCTCAACCACTGCGTCACCAGGGAAGCCCCCCTCTTCTTTTGAGGGCATGACCTGTAGGCCGTCCCCCAGCAGGGACGGGAGCAAGACCTGCCCAGGAAGCCGGGGCCCCAAGGTGCAGACAGAGGACAGATCTCAGGAGGCTCCCTCTCCCCAGGCCAGAAAGGAACCTGCGAGAGAGCCAACGGTGTCCGCAAAAGCCCTGGAAAGTCACTCTCGAGCTCCCAGCCCGAGGCTCAGCTCCGAAGGGCCGATGAGGCCGCAGGAGGGGAGGACTGATGGGGTGACGGGCCCACCACCCCGCGGCACTGGGACCACGATGTCAGGACAGGATGAGGCCCCCAGGGGAGCCAACTGGCCCTTCTCCCCCACCAACAGCCACAAGGGAGGGGTCCCCTCGGGCAGAACCCGTGTCAACCTGCGTTTTCCTCACCAGTCTGAGCCCCAGGGCTGTCCTTCTGGGTGGGCAGCCTGCAGGCCTTTCTCGCCGAAGATGAACCGAAATGCTTGGGAGCTGCTCAGTTATCCACACAGCCTGCTCATCTGCTTCTGTGGCTGCGGCCCGTGGCCCGTGGCCCATGGCCCAGACACGGGCAGCAGGCGGTCGCCTGTCCCTCCTCCTGGCTCAGGAGAAAGTCCTCTCGCCTTCCGTGGATGTCCTCCAGATGAGGAAACCTCACAAGCTGCCTCGATGCCCCTCCCCAGGGACTTGGTCAGCCCTTACTTAGGAGCACTGTTTATTATCTAACTTAAATATATCTTGTTGAAATTAAAACTTTGGTTGTTTTCCCCTTAAGTTTCATCCTCCATGAAGTCTGAAAACAGGGGCAGTGTCTAGGACACACTTGGCCAGGGTGGGGAAGGGAGGGGGGTTACAACCGTGTGTGGGGGTGGGTAACGTGGTGCTGGGGTCACGGGAAGGCTGGCATCAGACGGCCATGGCCGTTATGTGCTGGGAGCCTCAGCACAGCTACGAAACCACAGGGCTGCACAGCTGGGAAGCGAAGGAATCCGGAGGTCCCTTCTCCATATCCTGGGTGAGCTCCATGCACTCAGGTCCCCTCGGTTTGTGAGATGCTGTTTACAGCAGAGAAGGAGAGGGGTCTCCTGGGCCGGGGGAATGAAGGTGCTGGGTGCCCACGTCGTATCTGATGTATTTGAATTCAGGAGCCCCCCGAGCCCTGCTCCAGGATGCAGCAGCACCTCCACCTCACCTGCTGCTCTTGTTGCCGTATCCAATCCCCCAGGACCCTCTCAAACACCTTCCACAGTCGTCCAACTCCCCGCTGTACATACCAGCCAGATCCTGCAACTCATTCGGCAGTTAGGGGACTGCCTCTCATAGAAAGAAATATACATCCTGGCTTAGGAGATTAGCATTGAAGAAAACCAGCTTCATCTTCACAGGCACTTAGATGCTGTGTGCCTGTTAACAATCTTTTTGCAAGGCCTCAAATGCCACAGTAAACGTCAGCCAAGACCACATTTTGTGTGCGTGTGAATCTTCTTTCTTCCTATTTTGTTTCTTTTTTATTATTAAAGTATAATGGATTTACAATGTTGTGCTACTTTCAGATGTACAGCAAAGTGATTCAGTTATAGAAACATATATTCTTTTTCATATTCTTTTCCATACGGTTTATCACAGGATACTGAATATAGTTCCCTGTGCTATACAGCAGGACCTTGCTCTTAATATGCTTTATGTATAGTCGTGTGTATATGTTAATCCCAAACTCCTAATTCATCTCCCCCCCGCCTTTCCCTTTTAGTAACCATAAATTTGTTCTTTATGTCTGTGAGTCTGTTTCTATTTCATAGATAAGTTCACTTGTGCCATGTTTTAGATTCTACATACAAGTGATATCATATGGTATTTGTCTTTCTCTTTCTAACTTACTTCACTCAGTATGATATCCTCTAGTTGCACCCGCTTTGCTGCATATGGCATTATTTCATCCTTTTTTCTGGCTGAGTAATATTCCATTGTATGTACGTACCACGGCTTTATCCATTCGTCTGTCAATGGACACTTAGGCTGCTTCTATCCCAAGACCATGCTTTCCTATTTATTGCTGCACACATGTGAATCAGGGACCATCACTACTACTCAACTTCTAACTTCACCTCATGCCAATACGAAAGCCTTAGAAACTCTATGCCAATGGCTACCAGGGATTATCTGAGCCCACTCACGGACAGCACTGTGGTTCCTAAAATCTCATTTTAGAATTTGATTTTGAGGGCCAGTCCTGGTAACCCACTGTCAAATTTGGTCACTTTAGATTGTGTGGTACTGGGGACTTTGGCTTCTGGGCAGATGGAGAAATAGAAAAGATGATCCTAAAATTCATATGGAAAATCAAGGTACCCAGAATAGCCAAAAGAATCTTGAAAAAGAATAACAAAGTTAGAGGACTCACACATCCCATTTTCAAAACTTATTACAAACAATGGTAGTCAATATTGTGTGCTATTGGCCTTAAGGTATTAATCAATGGAATAGAACTGAGAGTCCCCAGAGAAGCCCATACATTTATGGACAATTGATTTTCAACAAGAATTACGAGCCAATTCAATGGACAAAGAATATTTTTTTCAGCAAAAGCTGCTGGTACAGTTAGATTTCCATACATGAGAGACTGAATGTAGACCCTTACCTCACACCACATGCAAAAATTACCTCAAAATAGACAAAACAACTAAGCATAAGAGTTAAAACTAAAATAATCTCTCAGAAGAAAACAGTAAAGTTTTGTCACGTTAGATGAAGCCGTGATTTCTTGGACGTGGCATCTAAACCACATACAACCAAAGAAAACACAGAAAAGATGGGCTCCATCACAACTGAAAACCTTTATACATAAAAGACACTATCAAAAAAGTGAATTCTCCGAAAACTAAGGATAGAAGGTAAATTTCTCGATGTAATAAAGATTATCTACAGAAAATCTACAGCATTGTATTTAATGAATAAAGAATAAATGCTTTCCCTCTTCTATGTGGTAAAAGAATGTCCATTCCTGCGATTCTTTTTCAACATAATGCTAGAAGTTTTAGTCTGCCTCATAAGGCAATAAAAGGAAATGAAAGGCATGCAGATTAGAAATAAATACATAAACGATCAAAATAATAAATAAATATATACATAAAGTGTCCTATTTGCAGATCACACGATGCCTATGTAGAAAATTTCTAGGGATGTACACACACAAAAGAAGTCTAGTACTAATAAGTGAGTAAAACAACATCGTAACATACAAGATAAACCTACAAAACTCAGTCACGTCTGTATGCTAGCAATGAACACATGGATGCCAGAATTAAAATTACACTGCCATTTGTAATCACTCAAAATAATGTGAAACACTCATCTGTAAATCTAACAAAACATCTACAGGACTTGTATGCTGAAAAATACAAAGTCCTCATCAAGGAAATAAGAGGAGATCTAAATAAATGGAGAGACACGCCATGTTCACGAGTTAGAAGGGGTAGAAGACTCATAGTAAATATGTCAATTGTCTCCCAAACTGGTCGGCAGGTTTAAGACAATTCTTATCAAAATCTCAGCAAGATTGTTTTCTATAGATACAAGCAACATTGCTCTGAAATTTAGCTAGAAAAGCAAAAACAATTTTGACAAAGAAGAAGACAGTAGAAGAATCACTTTCCCATAGTTCAGAATGTACTAGATAACTATAGTCATCAAGATTGCCTGGTGCTGGTGGAGAAACAACACACAGATTGAAGGAACAGAAAATGGGGTCCAGAAATGAATCCCCTTAATATGTCCAGTTGGTTTTGATCAAGGGGCAAAAGGAATTCATTGAAAGAAGGAAAGTCTTTTCAACAAATGGCACTGGATTTATGAAACAGATAACTAATAAGAACCTACTGTATAGCACGGGGAATTCTACGCAACACTCTGTAATGACCTATATGGGAAAAGAATCTAAAAAACAGTGGATACATGTATATGTATAACTGATTCACTTTGCTGTACACCTGAAACTAACACAACATTGTAAATCAACCATACTCCAATAAAAATTAATTAAAAAAAAATGGTGCTGGAGCCATTGGACTGCTTCCCCACACAGTGGTTCTCAGTGAACGTTACCCACTCCCTGCTCCCCAAGCCCACCCCTCTCCCCTACTGCCTTTCAGCACCACCCCCTCCTCATTACCAAACCAAACTCACGTCCCCTCACCCACACACAGTAAAGCTGATCTACTGACCCCGGGTTATGCAAGGAAAATGCAGCATTTACTGCAGGGCATCCAACATGGGGCCAAGCAAGGAGGACGGACAGCTCATGGCTCAGAACACCCAAACTCCCCAGTGGCTTTCAGGCAAAGGTTTTTAAAGACAGTGTGAGGGAGAGGATCGTGGGGTACGTGGCCAGCTTGTGGGCCTTCTGATTGGGTGATAGTGAGGTAACAAGGTGATGTTTCGAGAATCTCAAGTACCAGTTTTCTGGTTCTAACTGGTCTGGGGTCTACGGTGGTCAGCGAGCCGTTAACTTCTTCCGCCTGGAGGGGGTTTTAGTGTCCGCAAGATAACTCGAGGCCGTGGCCCAGAATATTATCTGTAGCCCCTGAGGAGGAAGTAGAGGTGCTTGACTTTGTTTAATGGCTAAACTATTATTATTTTGTCTTGCTTGACTGTTTTCCTTTGTTTTCGCATTTTCTCACCTCCCTGTTTAAATTGGCTCTTTGGAACGTGGGGAAAGCCTAGGAGACTGAAGCTTTTCTACAAACAAGAGGCGGAGACACGGGGTGGGGGAGGGGTTCTGTCACTGAGATCAGGCCTCAGGGAGGATTCCCCGCCTCCTCCCAGCCCTGGTCTCCCACAGCCCCAGCCTCCCTCCCGGCCCAGAGTCCAGGGACCCGTCACCGTGGCCCTGCGTCCCCCCGGGGACCTGAGCCGGGAGCAGCGGGCCGGCGGGCCACCAGGGCCCCCTCTGCACCCCGTCCTCTGAGGGTCAGAGCTGCTCCGGGCAGGAGGGGGACTCGGGCTGGACTCACCCTGCGAGGCCTCGGCGGTCCTGGTGGGCTGAAGCGTTCCTGCTGGGCTGGGGTTGAGGTCGGGACCCAACATCCCTGCCCGCACCCTGAGACTCGTCCCTCCTGGGGGCTGCTCGTCCAGCCCATACGGGATTATTACACAGAGCAGGACCGAAAGCCCCGTTTCTGCAGAAGGAGGCTAGTTTGCTTAGCTCCACGCGTGGCCGTTAATTAGAACGAATAGCCTGAGACACACAATAAAATAAAAAATTGATGATTCAGTGACGGCGAATCATTTGCAAAAAACAGCAGATGCTCTTACAATGAAGATATATTTCACGGTGTTTTTAAAGCACATTTAACTAACTGAATAATACATTATAATGATCATGCTGATATTTCTAAATACCTTCTTAAGAATTTATAATAAAATTCTTCCTCTGAGGATACCAAGGAGTTTTACTTAACTGGTGATGATGTGATTAGTTTCCATCTGTTTACTTTTGCTTTTATTTCTTTTTCCTTGGGAGACTAAGAGCACCTGGCAGAGACGTGGCTGACAAAAGGGCATTGCAGGTGTTTATGACCATTGAATATGTGTAACTGACTTATCACTTCTGAGAGGGGAATATAGAATTAATATAGAATATAGAAGCCTTTCAGGCTTCGTAGTCACAGGGCCTTGGGAAATCACCCGTGACAGGTACCCAGCTAGGGAGCCCACTTCACGTGTGATGCTGCCCACATGCAGCGTCAGCCCTGGACCGAACTCTTCACCGCCAACCCGAGGCGGTGGGTTCCTCACCCAGGCTGTGCTGGCCCCCACTGCCGAGGTCGCTGGGAACTTCTGTCGTCTGATGCACCGGCATCTCCAAAATAGAAGTGAGCAAATATTCCACAGAGTGAAGGAAATTTATAAATCTTATAGAGAAGGAAACTTTGTAAGGTCCAGGAAGTGCAGGTGAATCTCATTTGGGGCATGTGTGCTAAGATCTTTTATGTGTTCAAACAATTAGATCAGGGCTTCCCTGCTGGTGCAGTGGTTGAGAGTCCGCCTGCCGATGCAGGGGACACGGGTTCGTGCCCTGGTCCGGGAGGATCCCACATGCCGCAGAGCGGCTGGGCCCGTGAGCCATGGCCACCGAGCCTGTGCGACCGGAGCCTGTGCTCCGCAACGGCAGAGGCCACGACAGTGAGAGGTCCGCGTACAGAAAAGAAAAAAAAAATTAGATCGGCACTCAGCTGACATCAGTGGAGGCCTCTTTGGTGAAGCCAATCAAAGCTTCAAAGAAACTACAAAAGGAAAGGAACATCAATGCCCCTGAGGGATCAATTAACACCTTGAAGTTTTCATCTAAAACCTTTCTTAATGGATACCTGACTGAAGCAGGCTTCAATTCCAATGGGATTGATCGTAGAACCCTGGTAGACTTGCTTGGGCTGCTTTTTAAGGTGGTAACATTTGCCAGTCCACAATGAGCAGCAGAGTCAGAGAATGAAGAAGAATCCAATTTTAAAGGAATAAGTGCAATTGTGCGTGGTAAAAATCATCAGGGAAAGCGTTTGTGTATTCTGCTAGAAACCTTATCCACGATATGACATACAACTAAAGAAGTTTCACGGAGATACAGATTCTTACATAAACTTTTAGATGAATGAAAAACATATCTACATAAAAGCACTCACGTCTGAGTTTGTCTCATGAGATCTGCAAAGTGGACTCCCCGTCCTGTTCTAGGCACCGCTCACATCGCCCTCAGAGGTAACACTGCCCTGGTCTCTGATGCCAGATTCATGTTGGCTGTTGTGGTCCGGAAGTAGAGCAGTAAACACACCCCATGTCTGGCTTTCTTGCTCAGCGTTTTGTTTGTGCTGCGCATCCGTGTTGCTGGGTGTAGCAGCAGCTTCTCGTCATTGCTGCATACTTTTCCATTGTGTGAGTATATTACAATCTGTTCTATTATTGGCGAGTATTTGGGTGTTTCTCATTTGGCACTGGAAGGAGAGCCGCCTAATAGGAACCATTAGGGAGGCAGCCAGCCAGCCCAGGAAGGCAGAGAGAGGAACTTGGTATCCCGGCCTGTCTCCTCCTCTATCTCACCTAGGGTCCGTTCTCTCTGCTGGGGGTCCCACTGGCAACCAAAGCACAAGGACAGGCGCATGGGTACCACTCCCGGGCCTGGGCCTGGAGGGCGTGTGAACACGGCCGGCGCTTGCAGGCAAGAGCAGGCATGCAGGGCAGGGACCCAGGGCTGGAGACTCCGTGTGCTGTGATGGACATTTGACGGGCAAACCGCAGCCCCGCTCCTGGGAGCCCTGGGCAGCCCCTTGCCCATCCCCCCACAAGGAAAGGCCAACCCCACTGTGTTAGACTGTACAAGGCGCTCAGCTGCCCGTGTTGCCTCTGCCGTGGGTTGCAGGAAATCTGTCCTCTGTGTTAGTAGACCCTGCTGGCTGCAGCACAACAGACAGACAGACGTGGTATATAAAGAGCAAAGCCATGGCTTTGAAACCCACCGTGAGCACAGAGAGGTTAAGCTGCGCTGGCCGCGCAGCTGGCTTCCGTGCCTGAGAAATGTGGGTCAGGGCTTCAGAGACGAGAGGAAAAAAGCAAGGCCATCGGCATGAAGGGCGAAGGGAAGTGACTACAGATGCAGATTAAATAACCATCAGACGATAACCCGAGGTACAAGTCAGCCCCTGCAGACGAAGGAAGACAATTGAGTCCAGGGTGCAGCTCGTCCCCAGCTTCTCAAGACAGCCGCCATCCTGTTTCCAGCCAGGGTGACCGGCTCCTTTCCCGGCATCTGCTTTCCTCCCTCTGCCCAGCACACGGAGCTACCTCGGGGCTGTCCCTTGTCTGGGGAGTCGGGCCTGGTCCCACTACAGGATCGCAGAGGAGGGGGCGTGGGGTGCTTTGAGGGGCTGAGAGCCCCAAGCCTTGACCTGAGGGTGTGAACTTGGATGGCGTTATCCGTGGAACCATCCAAAAATGCCGCCTCCAAAACCTCTGCTTAGGTGGAGCTGTCCCATTAGTTTCACAGCTTCCCTCCTTCCACTGGCAACTCTCCCAGGAGAGGGGAGGCCAGACACAGTTCTGGAAAGTCTGGCACCCCTCGGGCATCCTCCTCAGCTCCGTGCCTGAGCGTGGCACCCGGGCTCCCAGCTGGCTCTGTTTGCCCACTGAAGCCACAGTCCCACTTACCCGAGCCGCTTCCATTTGTCAGAAAGGGCAACTTTGCATAATAAATTACATCCATTGATGTAATCAAATATTTCCACAGATCGAATTAGGTGTAATCGGTTGTCCTCAAGACTGTTGCCCTCCTTCCCAGCAGGGCTGGCGGCCCCCCTGCTACCCGCCCCACCCCGTCCTCTGTGCCGGGCCCTGCACACCCCACCCCCCCGCCCAGGTGCACTGGGGTGTGGGCGGAGCTCGGGCGAGGGCGCCCCAATGCTGTTCTCAGCCGCCTTAGAAGTTGCTCCAAAGCAGTAGCTCCGAGCATTTCACTCTCCTTCTCAGTAGGCGTAACGTGTGCTGTTCTAGGCACAGAACACGATCCATTTCTCTCTCGTGATGGAAGAGATTTGGGTGGAACCTCAGCCCGTATTCACTCGGACACGGCTCTTTATTCTCGAGTCTCCACCCACTTTCCTGTGACAAGGAAAATGTGAGGCCCGCCATGCCCACCTCCCAGGACGCTGGCCGGACTGCACTAGCCGTAACCATGCACGGAGGCCGGGCCGGGTCAGCACCCACGGCACCACTTCACTTAATCCCCAGAGCAACCTTCCATCCACGACCGGGGGGGAAACCAAGGCCCAGGGAGCTTGACTAGTTTACACGGTGTCAAGGTCACATCCCTGGGAGGTGGCGTGGCCGGGCCAGTGACAGGCTCGGGAGTGGAAAGGCTGCCCAGACGACCCCGCTGTGGCCGTGGGGTCAGGACGACGCAGATGGGTGTCCCCACGGGGGTCCTGCTGCCCAGCGATCCACCTGTAGGCACCTCGATCTGGTCTGGAGGGGGGGCGCTGGGGGCTCGAGGCCAGGGAGAGGGTCCGCCGGATCGGGCTTCGGTGCTCTGTGCCCTCAGCAAGGCTCCGGCCCCGTCCCCCTGCCCCCACTGCTGTTGCTCTGCCTGGGGTCCACGGCTGCAGCCCCTACGCACGACCCCGACGTCACGGGACGGATGACTAATCAATGCAGCCTGCTGAGTTGCGTTTCCACTACGCAGTTAAACAAGAACAAGAATTAAAGAAGCCAGTCTCTGGACGTGAACGGGCCGGGGCCACGGAGGACAGCGGGTAAGAGGAAGAGCTGGCCTAAAACTCCTCCCACCCCGGACCCTCCGGCTTCCGGGTCCCGGGAGGGGAGCGGCGTGGGGACTCTTGGTTGGGTAGGTGGCGAGTCCTGAGCCGGGACGCAGAAAGCAGCCCCTGCCGCAGAGAACAGCGCCCACGGCACGGCGCGTCCCGCCAAGGGACCGGGGCCAAGGCCTGAGCTGCAAGCCCCCCACTGGTGGGAAGGGGGATTCACATCCTCTGACTCCCTGCTCCGAGCGCCACCGAGCGCCACCGAGGCCATCACGGGCTCCGCAGCCACACCGCGCGCTCCGTGGACCCGACTGTGCTCGTGTCTCCACAGCAGCCTCACTTGGTGGCTGCGAGACCTCGTCGCCGCGGGGTCTATGGTGTTGACCACTGGCCCCTAACTGGCCAAGCGAGGCCGGGAGGGGGCGCGAGCTCCGTCCTCTGCTGCGGGCCCCTCAGCCCTCACCACCTCAAGGAGCGAGGACAGCCCTGGGCAAGGGGACACTCTGGGATGAGCCGGTGTGACGGGCACCCCCTCCCCCCCCAGAGCAGAGGCCCAGAGCCTCACCGTGCCCTTGGTCCCGAGGCCCGGGCCGCAGGGGCCACGGCGGGCGGTGGCCGGAAGCCACACACGACTGGTAGCCGGGCAGGAGCCGGACAAGCCGGGTCGGCACCTTTGGGGAAGACTGGAGCCCGGCCTGGCTGGTGGGACCTGCTCGCCCCCCAAAGCCACTGTTTGGCCTCCCTGGCGGCGACCACAGGGGTAACGGCCCGGTGCCTTTCAGCGCGTGCCCACCGTGACCTGCAGAACAATCTCTTCAAAACTAAATCCAGCTGGAGACTCCGTTGAGAACAGCTTCTTAAAACTGCAGGAGAAATTGGACACTTTATTTCAGTGACAAATAACTGGGCTGCTGAATCTCTGCGGAAAGGGCTCTTATCAGCCATTCGAGCTCGGGCTGCAGGGCCACCCCACCATGCTGCCCCTCAGGGAACAGCAGTCAGGCAGATGCTCCAGGTGGGCAGACCGTCTTCAAATGACCCTGACCCCAAACACTGCCTCTGCCCCACCCTGAGGGCCTCTAGCCCCTGCCTGCTTTCTTGAAGGTTTGAAGTCTGAAGGCCCTAGCCTCTGAGTGCTGGATGCTGAGACAACTCAACACGGAAGCCGATCACTGATTTAGGATTAAAAAGATCGATGCCGTCCTTCTCCTGGACTGTCTTCTGCGCACTTAGCCAGAGCACCAGGGGGTATCTGTGCTTTAAAGAGGACAGGAGTCCCCTCACCCAGGGCTGCACTTTCCAAACACCTTCCCAAACTCTGCTGTGTTGGATCCTCCCGCAACCCCAAAAGGTGCTTCATTCTGTTTTCTCCATTTCACTAGGAGAAACTGAGGTCGCTGAGCTTACACTCCTTTTCCCAAACTATTTCTCAGTAAACGCAGAGCTGCGGACTGACCCCAAGTCCTTAACTCAAAACCCCACGCTGGCTGTGCTCCTCCAGCCAGAAATAACCTTGTCTCTCCAGGCGTCTAAATCTCTTCGAGGAACTCGTCCAAGAGGCAGGTGGCACGCCCTGTGGACGGAACATGAACTTTAGAGATTAGAACCTCTTCCCAACCCACGCCTGCCCTGGAAGGTTCTGGAAGGATTCTATGGCATCGAGCTGATAGATGTCCACTTCACCCACGCCCACCCATCCCCTGCGACCATCAACCCTGAGGTCCACCCCCAAAGGGCTGTTTGGAGGAAGCACTACACACTCCCCCTGTTCAGCCCATAGAGGCAGTGTGTCCCAGCAGGAGAGCACTTCTGCAGAAAGTGAGATAAGCGGGGTAAGTAGAAAAAAGAACAGGATAAATTGCAGATATCGCATTTCTACAGGCACTAAAGTTCCAGGGAGAAGAGACCATGGCCAGGCGAGCTGAGGATCACAAGCCGGTTTTCCCAGTGGGCACATTTGCTGATTCTGGGCTCGGGAGGATGGGAGGAAAGAATAACCAGCAAAGCCCTTGGCCACTGTGCAGGCCCCGAGCAGCAGGCTGGGTGCTTGAGATGCTCAGACGCACACCTGGACACTCGGGGGGCCAGCAGTGGAGACCGACCGTGGAGACGGCTCAGATCCCAATGCTTCCAGGAGTCAGGGTGGAGTCACCTGAGAAGTCTTGCTGTTCTCAGGAAGCACAGGCCCGCCCGACGGAGGGGGACCTGCCTGCCCCCTCGGGACGTTTGAAGGTTGTGTGTCTCCTTGGGGTCCCGGGCCGGAGTCGGGGGCTCCGGAAGCCCGTAGGGCGGCTCTGGATGCCCACTGTCCGGGACTGAGCCGTGAACACGGGCAAACCAGAAGCTGAGCCGGCCTGTCCCTTCCTTTTGCTTCTGCCCGTTGTTTACATTTAAAATTCCTGTCCTCCCCTGGCGTAAGGTGGTAACCAGACTGACATTCTCTACTTTCCGTTAGTGCGTTGACATTGAGTGAACGTGGACAGCCGGGTCTAAATCCGCCCTCTGTACGCCAGTTTTCTGTTCGTTCTTTCGGGGTTTGCTCCTCTGATGCTGCACTATTTCTGCCTTACTTGGGGTCAATTGAACATTTTTTCAGTGGTTTTTAAACTAGACCTCTTCACTACTGTTTTGTGAAGGGTTACTCTGGGGATTATATTATCCATCCTCATCACGATCTGGTTGGAATTAATATTGTACCACTTCCCTTCACATCCAACCTCACGCTTCACACGTGTGAGGCCTTTCAAAAGGTATAACTTCATTTCCTGACTCCATCCTTCGTGCTATTGCTGTTACAGCTTTTCCTTCCAGGTGTTAAATCCCCAGGTGATATCTTCGTTTTGAACGAGTCATCTGTCTGTTAAGAAAATTGATGGAAGAAAGCAGATGGTTTCTGTATTGACCCACACATTTAATACCCATTGCTCTTCACTTCTTCCTGCAGATCCCAATTTTTATCTGGTATAATTTCCCTGAAGCCTGGAGAACATCCTTTAGTATTCCTTCCAATGCAGTCTGCAGGCAACACACTCTCACAACTCTTGTTTATGGGAAAATGCCTTTATTTTTGCAGCCACGTTTGGGGATTTTTCACTGGATATAGAATTCTGCGTTGACAACACTCTGTTTCTCCTTTCAGTCCTTTACGATGTCGCTCCATTACCTCTGGCCTCCGCTTTTCTGACGGGACGTTACTGTCCTGACGTCACAGTCCTCTGTGTGTGGTGGGTCCATGTGCTCAAACTGCTTTCAGGATTTGATCTCCATTCTTGATTTTCAGGAGTTTGCCTGAGTGTGGCTTTCTCTGTATACATCCTTCTAAGGGGCTGCTAAACTTCTTAGGTCTGGTTTTCAAATTTAGGGCATATTTGGCCACTGTTTCCTCAAAGCATTGCTGTAACCACATTCTTAGGGTCTACTTTTTCTAGCATCCAGCACTACATTGTGAAATATTGTCTCCCTGGTTAGTGGCACTTCACTCTTTTTTTCCCATTTCCTCTTCTCTCTTTGGCAGATGGCATCGTTTTCACTGAACTGTCTCCTAATGCATTACTTCTTTTCATCTTCCACTTCCATTCTGTTGTTTAGCCCATTCAGTGAATTTTTTCATTTAAGTAATTCTATTTTTTGTGCTGAACGTCTTTTTGACTCCTGCTTATAATTTCTACTCCTTTGCCGACAATCCCTGTCTGTTCACCCATTAAAATTAATTTTGTAAAGTTCTTTAACATGTTTACAATAACTGCTTCAAATGTTTTGTCTACTAAACCCAGCATCTAGGCCATCCCAAAAGGTTTTTATTCACTGATTTTATTTCTTGCCAATGGACCAGGTTTTCCTGTTTCTTTTTTCTCTAGAAACATTTTATTGTACACAAGACATTGTGATCACTCACTGTAGGATTTCTGGATTCTGTTATGTTCCTTTGAGGACTTGTGGGTGTTTGTTCTAACAATCATCTCGACTGCAGGTGAGCTGCCTTAACCACAGTCTGGGTTCTATGTGCTGTGATGTGACCCCGTGGAAATCCCAGCCCCTCTGACTGGCAGAACTCAACCTCCAAATCCAAAGTTATTTTCAAAGTGTTTAATTAATTTGAGACATTGTTACACTGGGGAGGAGTAGCCTTTACTCTGGGGGGTGTCCCCCTTCTGAAGCCGTGGCATCCCTAGGTGCTATGGCTGGCCTGAGACACCACGACCCAGGGCTCCTTGACCTCTGAACGACCTTCATCCTCAAACCCACAGCCTGCTCGACTTCACTGGTCTCACCACCTGCGTGCATCCCAGGCTTTTGGAAGAGCCCGAAGAAAGTCCCCCCACAGATGTTGGCCACCTCCCAGCGGAGGTCTCTGTGCTCCAGCCTTGAGCTGGGTCTTATCAGAGCTACAATCCAGCCCAAGTCCAGCCCATTTCATGACTGAAGCCATAAGCCCTTCCCCCTTCTGCCCAACAGAGGAAAGTGAAACTCCAACTTGAGGGATAAAATGTCACCTAGTGTCGTTAAAGCTCTTTACACACAATATGGACACAGAATAACGCAAAATATCACTAGACAGGCAAAGAAGTTAAAAAAAAAAGCTGCTAATTAAGAGGAAAAGTGGACCAATGACTCAGATATTGGACTTAGCAGCAAAACCTTTTTCAACTCTGATTAATAATTCTATGAATAGTAGAAGAGATCGACAGTGTAGGCGAAAAGATGGACATTTTGACATGTATAACTGGAACCTATAAATAAGTGAAAATGCAATATCTGAGTATTACTCAGTTATTAAGTATTGACTAATTATTAATATTTAATTGACAGATTTGAAATCATATTGGATGGAGCCAAACACAAGGTTGGTGAACTGTAAGTGAGGTCAAAGGGCACGGAGATTACACCCAGGGATGCAGTCGTGCAGGACTCCCCAGCAGGCTTGAGATGAGCGCAGTTGTAGCAGCATGAGGACAGGGTGATGAAAGCGTCCAGGAAATGATGACTGAAAACTAACCAAGCACAGCAGCACCCAGACTCATGAAGCTCAGCAAATCTCGCGCAGGACAGAGACCTGACAGTATGCTGACAGATGCATTACGGTCACAGCGCTAAAGGATGGGGGAGGGGGGACGGAAACAGAGGGAGGCAGGGAAGGAGGGAGATCTGAAAAACAACTGAGGGCTAAAAGAACATCACCTTTAAAGAAACAATAATAAGAGCTCACTTCTCAAGAGAAAGAATTGGAACCCAAAGATAATGGAATGCTATTTTTAAAGCATTAAAAAAAAGGTGAACCCTGTAGAAATGAAGATACTTTTTAAAAATAAGGCTTTGGATTAAAAATATATATATATGAGCAAAGTAGTGCCAGCAAACTTAACTACAATAAATACTAAATTAAATTAATCAGTCTGAAAGGAAAGGTCCTAGATGGAAACGCAGAATTGCAGGAATCAATGAAAATAACCAGAAAGTGAAAATACATGGGCCAGTAAAAATGAATATCAACTGTAGACACAATGGTAGTAACGGTTTGTGGAGTTTCAAGTACAGGCAGAATTAAGATGGATAATAATCACCATGAAAGCAAAAGGCAGCAGGGGTAAATGGAGTTGAAACATTCAGCGAAGTGGTAAAAATACCATTTTACTAGACGGTGAGAAGTCAAAGATGCATGTTGAACTAACTGCAGTAACAGGAAAATCAGAAAAGAAGGTAAACGGGCCAAGGTAATAGAAAAAGTGAAATTAAAAATATCACATTAATTCAAAGGGACTGGAGAAAAGGAAAGGAGAAAAGGACACAGAGCTGCTTGTTCGACCAGGAATTCAGTGGTCCCGTGACAGCTCTGGACCCACTCACATCGGTAACAACATAGGGGTGAAACAGGTGCAGCGATGGACTGGTTCTTGATCTGGGGGCTCATTACTAGGTGTGCTCAGATGGTGGAACTGTAAACTTCGGATGCGTGCACCTTTCTGTTTGTATTTGATATATTCTTTAAAAGGTATCTCTAAGCCTTCCGGAAATGCCTACATTTTGGAAAGCTATAAACCCAAACGCCAAAGGCAACAGAAAAGGAGCTTATCAAAGATATTTGTGCCTTTTATGTGCATTTTCTGGTATCTTAACAATTTAAACCTCTGTACTTTGCCTAGTTGCCAAAAATGTAAATATACTTAAAAGCCAGTGGAAAATAAACACATATAGAGATGGTCAGGCCAGAGTGCCTCCTGAGACCCTCCTGAGCTTCCGCCCCAACGCCTCACCTGGTGGACATGGTACTTCTCCCTGGCCCTGTCCTGGCCGTCTTACTTGGGTTCCAAGTTGAGAGCAGAAACAGAAACAAACCGATTACAAATGTAGGACTCTTAGCTACTGGGGGGCCCGAGAAAGCTGTCATGTCCTTCTTCCCTCCTCCACCCGACCTCCTGGCAGTGCGGTCAGATGCCCGGGGGCTGCCCGGGAAGGCCTGTGTGTCTCTCTCGGTCCAAATTCTGGGGGCAAAAAAAAAAAAATGGGGCTTCCCTGGTGGCGCAGTGGTTGGGGGTCCGCCTGCCGATGCAGGGGACACGGGTTCGTGCCCCGGTCCGGGAAGATCCCACATGCCGCGGAGCGGCTGGGCCCGTGAGCCATGGCCACTGAGCCTGTGCATCCGGAGCCTGTGCTCCGCAAAGGAAGAGGCCACAGCAGTGAGAGGCCCACGTACCACAAAAAAAAAAGGCCAACAGCCTCCGGGGTCCAAGTGCAACTATGAGGACAAGAGTGGGGACAGGGTGAGGACAGAGTGGGCTCGAGGCCGCTCCCACGTGGCCAGAGTCCAGTGGTGCCCCCAGTCCGGCCCCTCTTCTGGCAGCGCTGGGTCAACCTGGACGCGGGAAGAACGTGGACTGGGGGAGTGTCTCCACTTAGACAACCTACAGGCACCCAAACCCACCCGGCCAGGACTAGACTCCTCCCCACCGTAACTCACTCCTCCTTCTTGCACACATTCCCCCAAAGTGGAAACTCGGGCATCACCCCTCCCCACCCCGTGGGCCCAGGTTCTGCGGAGCCCACCTGAGACCCCCTCCAGCCTGTGCCTCTGCTTCCCCGTGGCCGTCGGCCCCGACCTGTCACACTGACCTTCACCCTCGCCTCACACGCCGGCCCTGCTGGCCCCGTCATGTCAACAGCCCTGCAAAGCGCGGAAGGTCCCACATGGCCAGCCAGCAGGGTGAGGACCAGGCCTCCCAATGACGCGGCCGGGGCTGCTCCCGTCGGGTCCCCGCCGGCACCACCAGCCTCGCTTCCCGCGTCCCTATCCTGGGCGCTGCCACGCGGATTCCCGCAGACGCCCAACGGAGCCGTGCCATGTTCCACATCTAAGGGACCCAGGGCCCCTGTGGGACACAGAGGCCGAGAAGGTGCCCGCCTTCCTCAGCCCCTCACTGGACACAGAGTCTAGGGAGGAGCTGGGCCCACCCCGCCGGCTCCAGGCCGCTGCACTGCAGACAAATGAACTCTCAGATGATGTCTTAAAGCAAGAGGAGGAGCGGGTGGAAGATAGCAGCACACAGCTGGGCAGCCGCTCGACTTCTGTGCAAACCAATGAGCAAAGCAGCCCTTGACAACTTCCCCAACTGCTGCCGACAGGATAATTGTGCCTAATTTCTTAATTTTAATGCCGTTGTTGCAGTTGGCTTCTGCTAATGAGATGTAAATATGTGTCGCGGGTTCGCGGATTTGTTTTATTGCAGGGTAGCTAAACTGCCATTGGCCGGAAGGTTAGACTTGTACCTGCTTATTTTTATCATCACGTGACCCCGGACGGCAGAGAAAGTGAGGCTGGGAGGGGCAGGCGTGGCGTCGGCCCCCTTCTCTGTCCCCTCTGCTCCGGGGGGAGAAGGAAGGTCTAGGGCCCCCCGAGGCTGGAGGTTTGGGGGTGGGGGGTGGACGGAGAGGAGGGTTGCCTGGACCGCGTCCCTCCCAGGCCACCAGCCCTCAGGAGCCGCAGGTGCATTCAGCCCAGAGCTCTCACGAAGGAGCCGACACAGCCGGGACCTCCCTGTGTCCACCTTGTCCCCAAAGGGCAGGCCTCCTGCAGCCGCCTTGCCCCACGGAGAGAAGTTCTGCGGAGGGTCTGATTCGATCCCTGCCCCGCAGTCCTAGTGGGGTCTCTGCACCACCCTCTCTCCAGAACAACCCTCCAGACGCTTACAGGACGGCATGAGGTGCCCCCCAGCCTCCTCCTTGTGGGGACAGTCACTGCCCCCAGCCCTTCCTTCCCACCTACGTTTCTCTGAGACCCTCTGCCGTCGCCCCTCGGGTCTCGTCAGCTCCGCAGGCCCCTGACTGGGGAGGACACCCTTTAGTCAGGGTCAGGGCAGCAGAAGTGTCATCTTACCTCTTGGTCTTAGGAAGATGGTGCTGAGAAATGGGCAGTGTGCCCCTGGCGGGGGGGTCCCGGCGCCCACCTGCCCCCCACCGCCCAGGTCCACCTCCAGACCACGCTGGGAAAGGAGCTGGCAGACCACGTCCTCCACGTTACACTGCGTTTACCGTTTCTCCTAGAGGCATCTGCGTTTAGACCCAATCCAAAGCTTTACAATCCAAAGACGTGAATATCTAAAGGTAGAATTTCCTAGGCCAGGAAGATTAACAAAATTAATTTTATAAAACCTATTCAAAACATTTCCCTATCAGGGAGGGGTGCAGACACAGCCCCACCAGTGACGATGCCCTGTCTATGTGGCAAGTGTCTCCCTGTATTTTACTACTGTGTTTTCCATGCGAGCCTCTCACCGTTTGCTCTTCTTTACTTTCGTGAAAGTACCCAGTGAAGCAGAAAGTCAGGAGACCCGCCCTCTAGTCACAGCTCACTTGGTAACAGAGTCTGGGGAAAACACATCCCGGCATAGAGGGTAAGGTCACCTGGTCTCCCTCCTCTGAAGTGTGAACATCTTACCACTTGCTCCAGGCAAGGGCACCCCCACCGGTGCTTGAATCCTTCTAAGAAGCCCTCATCCCCAAGCAGGTGCCCCCCACCCCGGCAGCAGCTCCGAGGGTAGGGGCTTGGGGGACCTCGGAGGAGGCTGTGTACCCAAGGGAAGAACTCACCCTTCCCAGCCACGTTGTGTTCTTGGGGACTGGCTGGTACCTCCCTTTCCTCATCTGTACAGCAGGAAAGATAATCTCCATCCCAAAGCGATTATTGTGAGGATAAAATGAGATTATGTTTGTAAAATGCCTGGCCTGTAGTAGGAGGGTGATTAGTGCTAAATCTCATCCTTCTCTGCGTGCAGCCCCTTCGAATCCTGCAGGTGGCCTCCTTCTGCTGAGTTGAGCATCATGTAAAAGGGTCCCATGTCCTGTCGGGGTCCCGGTTTCCTCCTGGGAATCACCTGGGAACAGCCCCATGGACCTCTCGACTGTCAGGGGCCATGCGGTGTCAGTGCCATCATGACAGTGGCCGGATGGCAGAAGCCTCTGGTTTTCTGTCTGGGCACTTCCCTCTGTCCCCCTTTCTATCCCTCCATTTCCCCTTCTCTTCCTCCCCTTTCTCTGGCTGCCCCATTCATCCCAGCCCCTCCCTTCTCCTCCCCTTCCCCTCCACTCCCCTCCCCTTCCCCTCCCCTCCCCTCCCCTTCCCCTCCCCTCCCCTTCCCCTCCCCTCCCCCTCCCCTTCCCCTCCCCTTCCCCTCCGTTCCCCTCCCCCCCTCCCCTCCAGTCCCCTCCCCTCCCCAGGCCTCCCCCACTACAGCTGGCTAGCAGGGAGCAGGACCTGGAGATGCTCAGGGTTCCTCCACCAGCCTCCGACCGAACGTGTAGCTGTTCATTCCCAAGTACATTTGGTGGAAAAACTAAAAGCTCATTAGTTTCATAACAACAGAAGGATAGGTCCACTAACAGGAAGCTCACTGAACGCTTTGCAAACCAGCCAGGCAGCTGATGAGATGGCTCGGGTGTGACTCATGGTTTCCTCGAGGCCCCAAAGACCTGAGTCTCCCTTGCTTGGCTGTTGAGACATGTCCCCCCTCACCCAGCCCCAGGGGGGACCCTGGGAGCTCCCAGGCCCAGACAGTGCCAGCCTGAGGGGCCTCCCAGCTCTGCACTCATCCATCTCTGAGCTGTCAGCACTTCCCAAACACCGGCACGCCCATCACCAGCACCGCTGAGGAAGCTCACACCTGGGCGGGTCCGCTGGGGTTTACGGTGGGAAACCGGTGGGTGAGGGGTGCAAAGTGCATGCCCACCTCAGACTCTTCTAGCCTCGCTGTGAGGGGCAGACCCTCTAATCGGGTCTCCTTCACAGAGTGGGGAGCTGGGACTGGGGGAGCTGCCTAGGTGACTCGATCACAATTATGCGGCAAGAAACAATGCAAGTGTGGACCGCAGCTTCCGAGGTCGAGGGATGGGCAGTGGACTGTCACCCGGTGCCCTTGCTGGTTGGGCCGCCTTAAGCAAGTCTATCCACCTGTTTCCTCACCTGTAAACGGGGCTGATGGTGCCTCACGAGGCTACTTCGAAGCTTGAACTAGTGTGTATGTGCGGACCTGGTGCCCCGGGGGCTCCAGCAGCTGGCGTCAGGGTCCTGTGCCCTGACCCCAGCAGAGAGGGTTACTTCCACCCTCGCTGGGCCCCTCGTGAAGATGGCAGCTCCTCCAGCCCCTCCCCGTCCTCCCTCCAGCAAATGTTAATTGCACATGACGCTTGCTCCAGCAGAAGGGTTATAATTAATTTATGTCAGGACCGTAATAGATTCCAACACAAACTGCTCCATCACATCCAACTGTTCTCTGACTGCTGTTGGCTGCAAAGCACGATCCCAAAATACACTGCAGGATGTGCTTCGCTCCGCCTGCCCCTCCCCAGCTCCCAGGAAGATGAGACACAGGGCCAGCCCCCCCACCTCAGGCCACCCCAGGTGCCACAGACCTGGCACGGAGTCCCGCCTCCTCCTCGTAATTGCTGTGTGACCCACGATGTTCACCCAACTTCTCTGAGCTTCAGCTTTCTTGTTTACAAAATGGAACAGTAGGTAATATTTGTGAGGATTGAATCAGGCAGACTTTGGTAAAGCACTCACCACAGCATCAGACACTTGCCAGGGACCTAACAAAAGAAGTCACAACAGCAGCTAAGCTGTGACAGAGTTCCTGGGTGCTGGGCACCCTGCTGGCTCCCCCCACCCTCTGGACACCCCGTGGGGTCCGGCCCTCCGTGTTGTGGGCAGAGCTGTCCTAATGGTGTGGTCCTTCTTCACCCAGTGGGCGGGGGCGGAGGGTGGGCCCAGCTGCTGCTACACAGGGTCCCCTCAGGGAGCAGGGTGCAGGTTGTTCACTCCAGGGGGACGTGGCTTGCTGTCCCCCCCAGACCACCAGGATGTGAGGAGTAAGAAACTCAAGGTGAGGGACAGACGCGGACTCTGAACTCAGAGGCTGGAGGGCAGGGCCTGGGGCTGCCTCTGAGAGGGGGCCGCGGAGCAAGGACGCTCGGAAAGGGTCTGCGCGCCAGGCGGAGAGGCTCGGGTCGGAGGAACAAGCCCCCACGACCCTGAGAGGGCACGTCCTTCCCGGCCGGCTCCCAGGATCGCTCGGGGTCCACAGGGGCGCCCCACTGCTCTTCCCGAAACTCATTTTCTCTGAGCGTTTGTACTGTTTCCCACCCCTCAACCAGCTAGCTCACCAGCAGCTGAGCGGTTTGCCCTCTGTGTCACGAGCACAGATACACAAGAGTCCTCAAGCGCCTGACGCTCTGTGCCTGGTCAGGCTACCCTCAGCCTTGGACGAGGTCCCTCATTCTCCAGCCCGTGTCCTGGGGACTCCCTGTGATCCTGAACCGGTTCCCCGCTTAACCCAGATTCGGGCGTCTTCAGAGCATCGATCAACTCCTAATATTTTAAATATATTTCTGTTATTTGGTTATTGGCCGTGTTTCCCAGTAAAATGTCAGATTTGGGGTTATGGGGGTTTGGAATTTTTTTTTTTTTTTTCTGTACGCGGGCCTCTCACTGTTGCGGCCTCTCCCGTTGCGGAGCACAGGCTCCAGACGCGCAGGCTCAGCGGCCATGGCTCACGGGCCCAGCCAATCCGCGGCATGTGGGATCTTCCCGGACTGGGGCACGAACCCACGTCCCCTGCATCGGCAGGCGGGCTCTCAACCACTGCACCACCAGGGAAGCCCTTGAAATTTTTTAAACTACTGCATCCTCAACGCCTATAACGGTGTCTGAGATTTAGTAGGTTTTCAGTAAACAGTGTCTAGGGAAGGAAGGGGTGAAAGGAAATGCTTTGTCCTTCTCCCCTCCTTTGTCTGCAGCAAAGCAGGTCAGGAAAACACACTCTGTCTGCAGTAGAGCTGCTGGGAGACGGCCATGGGTGTGTCCACACACACGTATGCACACAGGTACCGTGTCAGGAGTGGGGAGGGCCCAGCGGGAGGAACTGTCGTGTCACTTAGGAAGCCGCATTCCGGGAGGGAAGAGGCCACGGGCTTGAAGGAGAAAGACGTCAGACGAGCAAACTGACCCTCAAAGGACGTGCAGGACAGTGCCGGCCAGACCCGAGGGCTGTCAATGACCACAGAGACGGGCTGATCCATTTCCCACGAGGCCACCCCGCAATCCCAGCTTGGGCTGGCCTGCAGCGAACGAGGGGCTCAGGGGCGTGGGAAGCAGGACCCTCACGCCCAAGCCCCTCCAGGAGGCCACCACCCACTTGTACTCTTTCCTGGCATGAGGGGTCGCTGAGCCTGGGCCAATGCCCCCACATCTCCGATCCCAGGTTCCCGTGGTAACCCCACGAGTCAGCTGGCACAGGGCCACCTAGGGGTCCCTAGTGGTCAGACCTCCATTCACTTCAGAAGAGTCTCGGTTTGGACAATAAGCTATCTTGTGACCCTAAAGCAAATCCCTTTTAGAGTTTTTGTGAGGATTCCATGAGCTGGTACATGGGATGGAGGCCAGCGCACGGGACAATTAAATACGAATCCCACCCAGGTCCTGCCTGGCCCAGCCCCCAGGTCCCGTCCCACTGCTCCTCTGATGCTGGGGCCCGTCCCTGAGGCTTCCTTGCTCTCCTTCCAGCCCCTCTGGATCTGCTGCTTTTCCCTGCCCCTGCTCGTAGCATCTGCCTGTCCCCAGCTGAGTGATTCATGGGCCACTAGGTCTCGTGGAGGTTGTCGCCCTGCCTGGGGGACCACAGCTCCGCGATGGATGCTGTCCTGTCCTGGCCGCACTGGTAACGGACAAACGCGGCTACTTAGGGAAGCTTCCCTTATCTCACCTGCAAAGGCTCCCTCTTCCTCATCTTGAAAAATGGGTGGCTGGCAGATATGGGAGCCATGACCACTCGTCAGAGCCTTCACCGGGACTGATGGATGGAATCTCTGCTCTTTGCAAAGAGAAATTTTGCAGCGATAGCCTCTCCCTGGGCTTTGCCTGCCTCTCTGAGAGGAAGCACGGACTGTGGAGGCTGGAAGGAAGTTTCTGCAGATGGGGGGTGGGGGTGGGGTGCTGGTGGCAGGCACAGGTCAAGGGCCCAGGCTGGCACTCGGGTCCCACCTGCTCTGAGCCTCCCGCGGAAGAACCCCAGGGGGACCCGAGCCCAGAGCAGAGGCTGGACGGTAGGAAGGAACACTCCACAGACCAGCACCCTGGCCGGGGTGGACTCTGCCCACAGAGCTTGGTGCTGGGACCGGACACCCCGCCAGACTCTGCCCTGACTCTGCCCTTCGTGACCGTTCACAGGGGCTGCCAGGCTAGAAGGAAAGTGAGAACCACCAAGCCCTGCAGTGTTGAGGATACGCACACTTACCCAGTGTGCTGCGGCCTGAGATGCACGTTTACCTGGGCGTCCCCGCGTGCAGGCCTCCTCTGACCAGTGCTTGGGTATAAGCAGGTGCTGCTGGGGGGCTGCTCTCGGGGAGCGGGGCCCAGGGTCAGAGGCTCAAAGTCCAGAGGAGGCCCCAACCGTCAAGAGCAGGCGGGGTCCCACAAAGCGCGGGGAAGGGATCCTGAGCTCTGGGCTGGCCTGTCTCCAGCTCAGAGCCAGGAATCTGCCTGAGACAGGAGGCCTCGGGAGGAGGGAGGGGTGGCCCTGGGGAGCAGGTGCCGGTCAGCACGGTACCTCCTCGTCCCCAGGCTGGCCCTGTCCTCTAGGCCTCCCTAGGAGAGTGGGGGACAGATGAACCTGGCCCTGAGCTGAGCCCCACTGCTGGCCCTTCACGGGAGACACCTCTCCCAGCGTTCCCCCTGGACCCAATGTCCACACACGCGAGACGGCCAGTGCCCGGAAGGAACTCAGAAAATTGCCAGATGGAGAGATGGACTCAGCCCATAACGTACTATGTTTTCTGCCTGTATGTCCTCAACCTGCAGGTTCCTATCTTTCACTGGTTTTGTCGCTTTCTCAGCTGAGCCTCGCTGAACGCGGCCCCATCCTCCCCACTCTCTCCTGGAGCCCACGGGATTTTCTGATGCTGTCCTCCAGATCCCCTTCTCCGTGACATTTGTCATCCCGTCTCGGGCGCCGCCCACTGGGCGTGTCCTCACCTGGCGTCCACGCATTTTCTTCACTGCAAGTTCAGCTGCTCACCTTGCCTGTTAGTTTTTCATTTTAACACAATCTATGTTAATTTTGAGACGTTGGTTTTTCAAACCCTGTGTTCTTTTAGTGATTTCCTGTTCCTCCTCATGGTTTTATGCCTTTTTCTCTAGTAATTTCCGTAGACTTTCACAGTGCTGTGTGACCCTCAATCCTGGGGTTCAAGTACCCCGGTTTCTTGGGCTGTGGGGTCCAGCTCACGAAAGGATGCCTGGGACATGTGTGACATTTTTATTGTGAGCTCATAATCAGCAAGGACTTTTCTCTCCATGGGATCCTACATCACCTAAGTTCTCTGTTAGCTTCTTCCTGGCACACCAGACCTGGGATTGAGTTCATGTTCATTGCTCAGTTTGGGGACCCTGTCCTTCCCATCTCCAAACCCAGGCACGGCAGAGGCCGAGGTACCAGTGACGCCTGGGAGATTCTGCACCCCAGACCATGGGCAGAGCTCCCCGGGGGAGGTAGGCTTCCCCTCTGAGGCTCAAGGTCAGCTCTCCCATCCGTGTGTGGTCAGAGCCCAGAGCCTTGCACACATGGGCGCAAAGGCACAGGGACACACATGTGCATACATGCAGGCCCACACACACACACATACACACACGCGCGCGCACACACAGTCCCTGCAGTGAGATCGCACACTGTTCCAGGGCTGGCTTTCAGTGCCTCCCCGGGGCTGTCACCTGGGGTCCCCATTTCTTTCTTGCATCCTCATCTGGACCTTCCAAGCACATGCATGCGGTCACTTAGTCAACACTCCTGTGGTCTGTACGGGACCCGGCTCTGCCTGCCTGCCGTGATGCCAGCGTCCGACGTCACACAGGTCCTGGGGGCGTGTTCTGCTCCGTGTCCCCTTTGGAGCATCAGCTCCACCATCCCCTAGGATCTCGTCATATCCGCCAGACACTGAAGAGATACTTGGGCCCAGGCGCCCCCTTCTAGGAGAGGTAGAGTCAGGTGCCTGACGGGGGCCCCGGGCACCCCGGCTCTCCAGCCGCACCCGGCCTGGCAGGCCTGGGATTCACAGACAAGAGGGAGGGACGTGATGAGTACAGCCCAGCCCCCGCCGGGACACGGAGGGCTCCAGCCCTGCTGGCCAGGGATTCTGCCAGGTACACGGTGGTTCCCGGTGCCCCTCGGCCCCTACTGACCTGACCACAGACCTGGGGCAGGTTGCTCACTGGAGGCCGGCCCTGCTGCACCCACTGCGCTCTCCCGCCTGGCCTGCATCCTCTTCGTGGTAACCAGGAACCTCCCCGGCCCTGCTCTCAGCATCACCCCTCGCATCCCTGGAGACTGCAAGACAGAAGACAGAAGGCACCTCACCACAGGCAGGGCCAGCACAGGGGCCCGGGCACTCGACGGAGCCGCTGACCCGTGAGACCCTGCGGTGGTCCCGTAGGACCGACCAGTGCAGTCAGAGCCTCAGGACCCGAGCCCCAGCCCCTCCTGTGTGGCAGCGAGGGCCAGCCCGAGTCAGGCCAGACTCCCTGGAGAGGACACCCCCGAGGGCCTCATCTCCCTGTCCACCCAGCTAGCCCCAGCCATGCCCAGGGCACGGGCACCTCAGCCCTGACCACACAGGGGCCAGCAGGTGCCCCCCGACTTCCTGCCCCACGTGGCGATGTCCTGAGAGGCATGAGGACGGTGCGGGCTCATGCGCCCGGGGGGCTCCTGCCACGGCCCTGGTGGGAGTCAGCCCGGAGGAGGTGAGAGGTGGAGACGGGAGTCGCCTCCCCCAGCCTGGAGCGACCCCGGCGGGCTCCCCTCCCCCTCCCTCCCTCCTTCACCCTGTTCTCATTCCTTCCTTTGCCTAGGAGCCCATCAGACCCTGTGCAGCCCTCGCAGGCCAGCACCACGCCAGGCACTAAGGAGGCAGTAATGGGTACCGAGGGGCGGGAGGAGGGGCCTGAGCAGACAATGACCATCTCCCAGGGGAGGGCTGGGAGGGGAGGGGCCTGCACGGCAGCCAAGGGGCTGGACCCGCCCGAGAACAGTGGGGCCGTGGAGGGCTTGCAGGAGGGGACCTGGCTCTGGCAGGGCTGCTGGCACAAGTGGGGTGAGGAGGCAGGTGCCAGGGGGGCAATCGGAGGCTGTGGGACCAGCCCTGGGAGGTGCAGGGGGTACCCAGCCCCACAGGGGGTGATGATGAGGGCAAGAGGGTAACCCTCAGGCCCCACCAGCAGCAGGATCTGCAGGACCTGCCTCCACGGGGGCAGGTGAAGCAGAGGTGAGGCAAGGGGGCCCCCAGGTCTTCAAGGGTCGGGAGGAGAGGCCCCGGGCCAGCGCCTTCAAGCCCCTCGCCTTGAGAGGCCCTCGGCCCCCACCCCGTGTGCCGTGAGGACAGGCCCCAGCAGGCTGTCTCGGCAGAGCCCCGGGGAGGGAGGCGCTCACCCATGATGAATCCCCCTGGGGACCTCCGGGCCTCTGAAAGCAACGGCATTATTTAAAACTGGCTTGAATTTGGCCCAGGACAGAGACGCCTGCCTCTCTTGTTGATCGTCAACCCTGCTCCTGCGGCATCTCCCGGTTTCCTGAGAAGACGGGCAGCAGGTCCCCCTCGCAGCCCCACGTGGACGGCGCCACCTCCCTCCACCCGGCTGCAATGGAGCCGGTCATCCCTATTCTAACCTCGCCAGTTCTCAGAGGAAGGCTAGTATAATCATTTCTGCTGGCATTTTGGGGAGAAATCCAAGTCATTTGGTTCCTTTGCTGGACCACTCCGAGTTAGAAGACCACACAGGTCTCATGACAGCCATGGTGAAGGGAGACTGGCCTGTCCCCTCGAGGCCAGCACAGCTCAGGCAGCTGGATCCTGGGGCCGGGCTTCTAGCCTGGGGAAGAAGGAGGCTGGGAAAGGCAGGAACCGTTGCTATGGAGACACTGCCCAGCAGTGGGGCAGCCGAGCTGTCAGCTGGACGTAACCTTGAAGGATTTCACAGGAGAGAGAAACAGAAAGCAGGCAGATACAGATATAGGATGTGAAGCCGACCTTTACCTGGGAGGCTGGGGAGGGTGGGAGGCCAGACAAGACACCAGGGCCTGAGGGAAGGGGGATAGAGGGGGAAGGGGGGAGGGGAGATGGGAAGGGGAGGGAGGGGGCACAGGCAGCACCTCCTGAGAGCTGCCACACCCAGAAACCCCAGGTTCGAGGTGTCGACGGCCCCACTGACCGATGAGGACACGTGTTAGGTCACTCATCCAGTCTCAGACCAGAAAATGATGCGGCTGGAGTTGGAACTCAGGTTTTTCTGACTCCAAAATCCACACACCCCCTTCTCCCACTGCCAGGTCCTGCTGAATCGGCCCAGACACCCAGCTCCCTGGGAGGCAGAGGCTGCCGGGCTGCACACGAGTTGAACAGAAGAGACCCCTCTCTCAGTTGTGCTACTGGGAAGACACCCAGCTGTCTCCCACGTGGCTCTCCTGGGCTCGGGGTCCCAGGGGTTTGCCCCCTCCTGCCCTCCAGGAGCTGAGGGCCCTAGACCTCTGGCTTCTGCATCCACGCTGAAACCTTCAAAGCAATCAGCACCCACAGAGGACCAGGGTGAGGATAAATACATAATTGGTACCACTTTTCTAGCTAAAAGATAGGCTGTGCCGGACCCCCAAGGGCTGGTGAGCAGAGGTGCTGCAGCAGCCCCAGAGGCAGATAAAGACAAGCTCCTTTCACCACTTTGTTGCTCCATTCATCTTAGACTCGGAGTTGAGGACTAAGGACTAGAGACCTGGGGGCTCCAATTTCAAGGGACAGAAGCTTCCACTGCAGAGTGGCCCTAAATTCTGGAAGCATAGATGGTAAAGCATAGGTAATAGACGGTTTTCCAGAACAGGTAGTTCTGGAAGCACAGATAGTAAAGCATAGGTAATAGGCATCGCATTGAAACACACGATCTAAGTGAGGACTCGAATCAATAATGTTATAAATGAAAGAGGAGGCATTTCGACTGAAGCCCAAAGGCTCCTAAGAGACCATGAACATTTATAGGCCAACAAGTTGGATAAACTGAAAGATACAGACACGTTCCTAGAAACATACAACCTACCAAGTCTGAACCAAGAAGAAGTAAAAACAATCTGAACAGACCAACAATGAGTAAGGAGATTGAATAAGTAATCAAAAACCTCCCAACAAAGAAAAGTCCAGGACCTAGTGGCTTTACTAGTGAATTCTAGAAAACATTAAAAAAAATTGGCACGATTCATTCTCAAATTCATCCAAAAAAATTGAAGAGGAGGGAACACTTCCAAACTCATTTTATGAGGCCAATATTACCCTCACACCAAAGCCAGACAAGGACACTACAAGAAAAGAAAATTCCAGGCCAAAAATCTCTAATGAACACAGGTGCAAAAATTCTCAACAAAATGCTAGCAAACGGAATTCATCAGCACATTAAAAGGATCATACACCATGATCAGTAAAATTTATTCCAGGGAGGCAAGAATGGTTCCATATCTTTAAATCAGTAAATCTGACACACCACGTTAACAGAATGAGGGAGAAAAAGTCATATGATCATCTCAACAGATGCAGGAAAAGCATCTGACAAAATTCAATGCCTTTTATGACAAAACCTGGCAACAAATTAGGTGTAGAAGGAATGTACCTCAACATAGTAAAGGACATATATGACAAGCCCACAGCTAACATCAGATTCACTGTTCCTCTAAGATCAGGAATGAAACAAGGATGCCCACTCCCAGCACCGTTTTATTGGTTTGTTTTTTTTTTTTGTGGTACGCGGGCCTCTCGCTGTTGTGGCCTCTCCCGTTGCAGAGCACAGGCTCCGGACGCACAGGCTCAGCGGCCATGGCTCACGGGCCCAGCCGCTCCACGGCATGTGGGATCTTCCCGGACCGGGGCACAAACGCGTGTCCCCTGCATCGGCAGGTGGACTCCCAACCACTGCGCCACCAGGGAAGCCCCTCTCAGCACTTTTATTCAACATAGTACTGTAAGTCCTAGCCAGACCAGTTGGGCAATAAAAAGAAATAAAAGGCATCCAGGTTGGAAAGGAAGGAGTAAAATTGTCTCTGTTTGCAGATCAGATGATCTTATATATAGAAAACCCTAAAGATACCACCAAAGACTTTTAGTAGCGATAAACAAATTTAGTAAAATTACAAGATATGGAATCAACATACAGAAATCAGTTGTGTTTCACTCGCAATGAGCTATAGGAAAAAGAAATTAAGAAAACAATCCCATTTATAATAGCATAAAGAATACTTAGGAATAAATTTAATGAAAGAAGTAAAAGATCTATACACTGAACACTTTAAAACATTGATGAAAGAAATTGAAGACACAAATAAATAGAAAGATACACCATGCTCATGGATTGGAGGAGCTAATATTGTTAAAATGATCGTACTACCCAAAGTGATCACACGTTCAATGCAATCCCTCTTAAAATTCCAGTGGGGGCTTCCCTGGTGGCGCCAAGAACACACAGTGGGGAAAGGACGGTCTCTTCAATAAATGGTGTTGAGAAAACAAGTTATCCACGTGCAGAAGAATGAAATCAGATCCTTATACCATTCCATATACAAAAATCAACTCAAAATGAGTTAAAGACATAAATGTAAGACCTGAAACTGTAAAACTACTAGAAGACAACATAGGTGAAAAGCTTCTTGACATTGGTCTGGCCAATGATTTTTTGGATCTGACCCTAAAAGCACAGGCAACAAAAGCAAAAATGGACAAAGGGGATTGTATCAAACTAAAAAGCTTCTGTGCGGCAAAAGAGATATTCAACAGCATGAAGAGACAACCTACAGAATGGGAGGAAATATTTGCAAACCATACATCTGACAAGGGGTTAATATCCAAAATATATAAGGAACACAAGCAACTCGATATCAAGTAACCTAACTAATAAATGAGTAAAGCACCTGCATAGACCATTTTCCAAAGAAGATATACAAAGGGCCAAGAGGCACATGAAAAGATGCTCACCATCGCTAATCATCAGGGGAATGCAAATCAAAACCACAAGAACATATCACCTCACACCAGTCAGAACGGCTATTATCAAAAAGACAAGAAATAGCAAGTGTTAGTGAGGATGTGGAGAAAAGGGAAGCCTCGTGCACTGTTGGTGGGAATGTAAATTGGTAAAGCCAATTATAGAAAACAGCATGGAAATTCATTTAAAATTTTAAAATAGAACAACCATATGATCCAGTGATATATCCCTCTTCTGGATATATTTTCAAAGGAAAGGACATCTGCATCTCAAAGAGATATCTGTAGTCCCATGTTGATTGCAGCAGCTTTCTCAATTGCCAAGATATGGAATCAACCCAAGTGTCCATCAACAGATGAATGAAGAAAACTCTGTGTGTGTGTGTGTGTGTGTGTGTATAAAATGTGATATTACTCAGCCCTAAGAAAATTCTAACACATACTACAATGTGGATGAATATTGAGGACATTACACTAAGCGAAATAAACCAGTCACAAAAGGACAAATATTGTCTCAATTCAATGTTTACACCTGGGAGGTGGGCGAGCTCAGACTGGAGCCCAGGTGGGTTCCGAAGCCTGACGGTCAGCACCACACAGTCGTCCTTCCCCAGGGCGGAGGCGAGTAGAGGGACCCCGGGAGAAGAGTGGGGGGAAGGTCCAGGAGGGGAGTGGTCTTCAGTCAGGAGGCATTGAGCACCAGGCAGAGGGGGTACAGCAGCTGTCGGGGTCACCACGAGGAGGGGCTTGGTCAGGGTGGACGCCACATGGAGCCCCCCAGCAGAGCCGGAGCCCCCGGAGTGGATAGTACAGGCCACCACCGCTCTGCCTTGTCAGCCCTCCCGCAGGGGTGGCAGACGGGGCCCCACAGCTTCCGGCAACAGTTGTGTTTCCTCCATCTGACGACTTCAGGTAACATGAGCAACCTATCCGTCAGGCCCAGAAGCCAACCTGCCGTTTCATCCGTCAGCAACCTCCCACTGCTGGGGATGCACTCACCATCGCCCACTCTCCAACCACCGCTGCCTCTCCCCATCCAGCCAGTGTGCTCCTCCAGACAAAGCAGCGGCCCCTAGTCAGGCTGGAGAGGGAAGCGGGCCTCTCCTGAGCCTTCAGACACTGGTCTTTAGTCCCGGCTGCACCACCTACCGGCCTTGCGACTTTGTCCAGCCCTCACCCACCTGAGCCTCAGGCTTTCACCCGCAGAATTGAGTCGTGGCGTCGACCATGGGAAACTCGGGAGGAGCGGGCAGCACGCGGGACTCTGCAGTGGGTCCCACCCTCAGCATAGCTGACCACAGCAGCCTGGTCGGCCTCCACGCCATTATCACAGAACAAATACGGATCTACGTGAGATGCGTGTGTCCTTCTACAAAGAAGTCAGGTTTTAACCTAGCTGTAGACAGAGGGTAGATAGATAGAGAGAGAGAGAGAGAGAGAGAGAGGGATACATACATACATACATTCATACATACATAGATGATAGATTGATAGATTTTGGAGAATAGGTGTCTTAACAGAAAAAATAGCTAGACAAAAGTCATAAAAATCAATGAAAACATAAGAAATGGAAAATTTTTAAATGGGCATGTAAGTGAGTGCAAAGCATAGATTTTTATACCTAGGTGAGAATATATAAGTGAGGGTTTCCTACTGCGTAGGGACAGCAGGCCGGATAAGGAGGAGGGATGGTAGGCAGCCCTCATGTCTGCGGGGCATGTGCTGAGCCGGCCCTGCACCTGCAGCTCACGCACCTCACCGAATCCCCACAGGCCTGTGAGGAGGCAATCCCACTGTCCCATTTCTCAGCTGAAGACATAGGCCCAGAGAGGTTAAGTCACTTGCTCTAAATCACACAGCCTGTGAAAGGAAGAGGTAGGGGCTGAGCCGAACTTCTCGACCATTTGCTGCCCACCCCACGCCCTGCCCCCCGACCCAGGTGGAAATGCGTGTGGGCAGGTGGGGAAGTTCTGCAAACCCACAGAAGCACATTCCGCCGGCCTGAATCTCCCACCTCCTTCTCACCTCAGTCCTCCTAACTAACCTGAAAGCTCGACAGAAGCCCCCAGTCCCTGTGGCTCCACCGTTGAGAGATGGGGTCCTGCCGGCTGGGAGAAGACACAGGTCCCGGAGGCCACTCAGGTGACAGCTCTTCTTCCCTGCAGCCCCAGATCACGTCCCGGGAACGCTGGAGGGGTCTCCTCCCCATCTCGGGAGAGCAGGCTGCTCTGCTGTGACACGGCTTGCGGCGGCACCGGAGGGACGGGCATCCAGTGCTTTCTCAGCGGGCTGTCCTCGGCCGTCCCTCAGCATGGAACCCCCCAAGCCGGCAGCCCCGGGAGGCGGGCGTGAGAGGCGGCAGTGGGTCTGGAACAGCGCTATCGCCCCTTGTGGGTCGTGGGTGTGAACAGGAGGCCTGGTCCAGAGGCCAGCGTGTCCCCGAAGCCAGCGTGTCCCCAGCAGAGGTGGGACCTGGGAGGGCCCTACATCCCTCAGACGCAGGCTCTCCTCCACACGGGGCCAAAGGGGTTCACTTTGCCCTTAAACCTCGGTTGAGATTCTAGATTTCACTGGGCACTAGGCACCAGGCTCTGAGCTGGGGGAGTGCAGGCACGGAGGCTGCAGAAGTGGAGCTACCACAGAGGCAACCGAGGTCCCCCCACCCCGTTTCCCCTCTCTGCTCCCGTGGCCCCCCCTTCCAGCACTTTGTTCCAGGCTTTTCACTTACTTTACTATGAGCTTGAAAAAAAATCATAATGAGGGAAGTAGCTCTTCCAGCCTAGTACATAAAGCGTTTTCCAGCCTGTCTGGACTACCTGCTCTCTGACGGGTGCAGAGGACAGAGCACCGTGCCCACCCCACCCCCAGCTGCCCTGGGCACCCCCCAGACTGCCCTCCCCTTACACCCCGTGCAGAGGAACTTGGCCTCTGAACGGTCAGCCCTGGAGGCCCCGAGTGTGGGAGCACCGTCAGGGCTGCTGAGAATGAAACAACAAATTCGGATTCCAAATCTCTAGGGTATTCAGTTCTAAATTTTGTCCTTGAGCCTTAGAAACCAGACAGATCTAGACAACAATTTAGTGCAGGACAGTTACCCACGGGCGCTGGGAAAATAATCGCACATGGGCCCTGGGAGCGGACAGGCTGGGAGTCAGGAGGCAGCTCAGTGTCCTGCCTTCGTGACAACACTTTGAAGTGGGTCCCAGTGTCCCTGTTTCACAGATGAGAAAACTGAGGCTTAAGAAAAGAAATAAGCAACTCACCTAAGGATGCACAAGTCATGACGGTGACCCTGGCTTGAACCTGCCAGCGAGACGCTGCTGGGTTCCTTCCCACCTGCTCTTTGGTGGAGGGAGCCCTGTAGGTTAAGGTGGGCTGGACTGGATCCTGCTCTGCCCTCTGGGCTGTCTGTCCTTGGGCCAGCTGACTAACTCTCTGTGCCTCAGTTTCCCCAGGTAAAGAGGGAATGAGAGTAGTGCCTGCCCCACAGGGCGTCGGCGCGTGTGAGCCCTGGGCCCGCGCTGCCCTTGCTGCATCCGCTCTGCGTCCCCCTCCTCGCTGCTCAGGGCAATGTCACCAACACCAGGCCCTTCGTGTGCTCACCCCTCAGCGGCAAGAGCCTTGCTGCCCCAGGGGACTGGGTGTACAGCAACCTAGCTTGTCTTCTGAAAGGGAAGTTGCGAGTCTTCTAAGCAAGAGGGGCTGCCCGGGGCAGTAGCCATGCGTGGTGACAGGAGGGAGGCCCCCAGAATTAATTGCTCACCACATGTCACCACTGGTGACAAATTTGCAATTACTGTCTTCCTAGGAAGAAAAATGTCCCGTCCTCTCCCAGCTCTGGTCCCCACAGCTTCCAGCCTGATTTAAGCCGGTCCGGAGGCAGCACCTGCCAGTTCCAAAGAGGAAAATGACACCCCGCCCCACCACCCAGAGGAGCAAAGGATCCCGGGCCTTAAATGACAGGCTGGTCTTTCTCATCTGTTTAATCAGAGAGGGACTGGCCATGCATTGATATCCCCAAGATGGGGCCTCTGATTTGGATGGAGGCTGGCGGAGTCTGACGTGGGGCAAGACTGGGAAGGATGACATTTATTTCCAAGGACGGATCCGGGAGAGAACCTTGCCCGCTCCCTGTTCCCACCCGGCCTCAGATCTTTGCTTCAAGGTTCATCAGAGCCAACTTGGGAAAATGACCAGAATAAACACTGGGTCCCGAGTGGATTTCCTGAAGGCGGAGCCTGGGGACCCCCAGCTGGCAGGGGCATGGCCAGGGAGCTGCCCGCCCCGCGGGTTACAAGCCACGGCCCTGGGTGTTTGCTGCGGTGGGGGGGGGGGGCATCCTGTGGGCGGAGGGTCCTGGAGGGGTCAGGAAAAGGCAGGCAGAGGCCACACAGCTGCCAGGCTGGGGGCCCAGGTGTCTGCAGCCAGCCAGAGCTGCCATCTAGGAGCCCCCAGGTGAGAGCCCAGCCGTGGCCCCCGGGATGGGGACACAGGAACGTCGCTGGACAAGCATAAGTCTTGGCCCCCGAGAGCCCACAGCTCGGGGGCACCTCCCACGGGAGGTTAAGACGATGATGAGAGGGGTCCACTGGCCTTCCAGCCCCGTCTTGAATGATAACGCCCTGTGCAGGTGTCTGACCTGTGGACCCAGACTGAGTTCCTCCACAGCAGAATCCATCCTTACCCCCTCTCACACCCACCCCGGCCAAACACCCTTACACACACACGCACACAAACATTCGTTAATGTGCTGACACGCCAACGTTTTTCAAAGGGGGAGGGGAGGAGTCTGAGCCCTCGAAATCTGGCCTGACTCAGTGGAGTGACACCAGATCCACACCAGGGAAAGCCTTGGTTTAGGACCATAAGTATTTCTGATAATAGAAAAGCTGAAGGAAACTGAGGTTCGCTCAGTGGAAGATGGGAAAGTGCCAATACAGGCCTCGACACCTACAGAGTGGAGGGTACAAGCTGGCCGTTCTCTCAGGCCCTTGTAATCCTGGGTCTTCGCCCCTCACCACGTACGGCCCACTCACACATCCACGTGTGCACACGCCCACGCACACACACAGACACACGCACACACTCCCTCCCGGTGAGGTCTCGCCCAAGGCCTCCTCTGGCCTGGAGGAGCAGAGTGGCTGGCCTGGCCCACACGAGGGCCTGGCAGGGCCTCCCTGTTCCCTGGCCCTTCACCCTCCAGGACCTACTTCTGATGGGCAGCCTCTTAGCTCCCTGGTTGTCGAGTTCTACCCTTTCCTCCCAGGACAATTTACTCAGCCTCGCTCTTCTTTGGAAGAGAACTTCCCCCATCGAATACTGGGGCCGAAGGGGCAGCACCCCGACAGCGTGGATCAGGACGGGGTCCCCGGCCTCGGCATCAAGCTTCCTGCCCTGACGCATGATGACCCCTCGGGGCCGGACCTCCAGGACTCGCCCGTTTATGAGTCTGTTTCTCAGCACCACTTTTCCACTCCGGTAGGAGGGGTAGCAGCCTGGTTCCCAGGGCAGCAAGCAAAGGGAGGGGCAAACACCTCTGGATTCTTCTTGCATCCAGGCAGGGGGCCCCACTGTCTCCGGGGGCTTGGCCCCAGGCCGCAGGCCTGTGTGGGACCAGCCAGGAGCCTGAGGGCACAGATCGGGGGCTTGGTGTTTCTCTGCAGGAGGAGGAGAGGAAGACTGTGGGAGGGACCATCTGTGGGAACAAGGCCTGAGCTGCCTCCGCCGGTCACCAATGACCCCCCTGTGCCTAGAGCCTTAGCCTCTTCATCTGCAAAGTGAAGCTGGCATCCCTGTGTCTCAGGACAAATGCAAGGGTCAAACGTAAACCCACGTGGTCAGCACGTGAGGTCGGGGGAGGTCGGGCGTCTTTCTGGCAAAGCTCCTGGGCCCCCAGCCTGACTCCACTCTGGTTCACCTTCGCTGTGTCTGTCCCCACCAGCCCGGGAGCTCGTCTGTGACGAGTGCTGCCGATTGCACAAGTGACCGAGGGCCCCCGAGCTTCATCGTTTCTGCCAACTGTAAAGCGCTGTGCTTCGGGGTGAGTGTGCAGGACCCTCACTGGGGATTCCCCGAGGACGGCATGCCCATCAGGGACGGCGTGCCCTGTCCCCTTCCTGCTCCTCCACAATCACAGCCCCACCCATGACCATTAAAACAGACGCCCGGCACCCTCTGTCCGGCCCCGATCCTGCTGTCCCCGCTGCCCATCCGGCTCCCACTCAGCGGCACACACTGAGTGGCCCTAATGGGCCTGCACCTCTCTGAGCCGCGTCCACGTTCCCCCGGCCTGACTGTCGTGGCCACCCCTCTGCTCTTTTCCAGGGGTGTTTTGAAAGAAAGGACACAGGCTTGGGGGGGTGCTGCTGTGGAGAAAGCCGCTCGGCCCAGAGTCCTCGGCACCAGGCCCCGTGCTCAGCGCAGCCCCCGCACGGGGCCCAGCAGACACTGGGGCGCCCGTGGGCGTGGAGCCCGTTTCTGTGACTCCCGGTGGGCCAGGACTCACGTGCTTGTTTTTCCAGGCCTGCGGGTCCCGAGTCACAGCCAGGCCCCGGGAGGTGGGCAGGCTGAGAGCCCCCGGGGTCCCCAGGAAGCCATGGGCCCCTTCCCCGCTCATTATTTACTCCTTTATTGGTCCATTCAGCAGATGCGCGTTCAGCTCCCACCTCGGCCGCATTCAGGCCCGGGAGCAGGAAGGGAACGGTCAGCAGAAAGCAGCCTGGCCGCCTGTGCAGCTGGGCACCCGGCCAGGGTTCCCCGCAGGACGCTGCCCGGCCCTCCGGTCTGCTCAACCCCACCTGGTCGGGGGGCCCAGGCCCTGCCCTCCGGGTCTGAAGCCGTCCCCTCCTGGCAATGAGGAGGTCGAGAGGGGCTGCCGTTGGGTGAGCAGCGCACGCGGCCACACGGACAGCGGAGGGCCCACCGGGGGCCCACCTCCTCGCCACACGTCCCCTCTTCCCTCCAGCGGCGGCTTCCCTGGCTCCGCGTGGGCCTCAGCACTCTGGCCCACGGCTCCCGGGAACCTGGGTCCAGGGGTCCTGCCGTCAGGCCCTGGCCCATCCTCCTGCCTCTCCCTCCAGGATGAAGGTGCCCAGGGAGGGGGGCGGGGGACAGCAGGTGTCCAAAGTCCCCCGTTCATTAAATGCTCTGAATAAAACGTTATTCACAGATTAACTGAGCAGTTTTACGTGAACAACCATTTTCATGTGTTTTAATTTTTCATGGGTACTTCTCTGAAGAATAAGTACATTGTTAATAATTTAGGGGAACGAGGCCTTGTTAACCTCTGTATTTTAATAAGGTCCTACTGTGCCCCCGCCATTTATATTTAAAGAGCTTCACTCTTCCCCAAAGCCGTTTCCTTTGAGGCGAGTCCTGGTGGGGCAGGCAGCAGGGAGGGGTGGGCGTCCGAGTCCGGAAGGAGCCCTGGGAGCTGGTCTGGGCTTCAGGATGGAATCAGGGAGGCCGTGGGTCAGCACCAGGGGCGGGGAGGGAGAAATGCAACCGCCACAGGGGGCCCAGCCCCGCAGCGCCAGCAGGACCCAAGGGACGCGATGGGACCACGGGCTGCTGCACAGAGAGGACCCAGCACGTGGTGAACACAGACTGGGGGAGGGAGGAAGGCTCCTGGGCGGGGAGATGCCCAGCACCCCTGGGTCCCCAAGGGAGGCCCCCGCTTCCCCACATGTATTGCGTGGCACCCCTAAACCCGAACACGCATCCTCCCAGTCAATGCTCATGACGCCCAGAGGAGGGGCTGACAGCACATCGCCTCCCAGACGCGGAGGGAGTGAGGCTCAGACCAGAGCAGCCTTCAGTCAGCAGCACAGCCAGGACCCCACGAGGCTCTGCTTGGCTTTAACACCCGCCCTTCTAACCACCACGCGGCCCTGGGGAGGTGACCTGCCTGCACCTGTCTGGCCCAAGCCTCTCGTCTCTGCTCCTCGGGATGCCTCCATGGGAAAGGTCTCCCGTCTATGCTCCCACAGCTCCCTCCCCACCCGCCGTGGCTGAGCCCCCAGCCCCTACCTGGCCTGGCCACTTAGATAGGAGGCCCCACGGAGATGAATGTGCCCTGAGGCCCGTGGACTGAGCAGAGGCCAAGAGGGAAGGGGAGGAGACAGGCTTGGGCAGCCCGGCCTGGACGGAGGGTGCTGGAAGAAGCTGTCATCCAAGCCTCGCTCTACTGGGAACTCGGGCTTTTCCTGTTTCCAGAGGGAAAGCAGTAGCCCCACTCTGGACAAGATTAAGGAGGCGCCTGCCAGGAGTAAGAGACGGGAGGGCCCTGCTCCCGGGTCACACGGGACACGGGCTGGTCAGGGGCGGTGTGCAGGGGTCGCACCCTGCCCTCCAGAGCAGACAGGTGCCTGGCTGACGCTGGGGGCCTCGTCCTGCCCAGGATGTGTCATCTGTGGGAAGGCCAGCCCACGACACCGTGACAGCAGGGGATTCTCCTCTCCACCCACCCCAGATCCCCCATCGGGATCTGTCCCTGCAGAAGCGCAGCCAGGACAGCGGAACGGCCCGTCAGATTCTACTCCCAGCCCTGCCCCTCACACGGGGTCCTCTCGGCACAACTTCCTTCTGCTCACTCAGGAAGGCAAACGCTCTGATGGCTGGAAAACAGCGTGTCTCGCAGACATCTCTAAAGTCAACGCCAGCGCAGCCCACGTGGCATCAGAGCGGAAGCCCTCGGCGCTGGGATGTAAGGGTCCCCCGCGCTCTCGGGGACCCACGACTATGTTACAAGAGCACCAATGGCTCCTCAGCCTGGAGCCGCACCTCCACTCGCACTGCATTAGCTCCTGTCTCAGCCCCACCACGTAGGAATGAGGAAAACACGACCCACTGGCTGAGCCAGGCTCCGAGCGCCCGCTGCACCCAGTAAATCACCCGCGTGGTTCTTGTCGCTCCCTGTATGTTTGCTCAGAGCGCTAACCTCACCAGCTCCCCTGCAGCCGCCCTGCTCCCTGCCAGGGCACTGAGTCAGCCTCACTTGGTGGAGACGCTGAGATTCTGGTCCTGGACCTGGGTCCCAAGAAGCAGACCCACTCGTGCCCCCAACCCCTAGGTGGGAAGACACTCCCGATGCCCATGTCAGCCAATCTGCCTGAGTTCTGACTTGCTGGGAGAAATTCCTGCCGCCCGTCTTATGGGCTGAATTGTGTTCCCCAACCTCATATGCTGAAGTCCAGACCCCCAGCCTTTCAGGACATGACTGCATTGAGACAGGTTCCGTAACGAGGTAATTAGGGTAAATGAGGTCACTAGGGTGGGCCCTAAGCCCACGTGACTGATGTCCTCCTGCCCAGATGCGACTGGACACAGACACACACACAGAGGAGAGGCCAGGTGAGGGCATGACAGGGCAGCGTCTGCACCCCAGGGAGGCCCCAGGAGGGACCCTCCCCGCTGACACCTGGACTTCAGATTCCAGCCTCCAGGACTCGAGAGAGTAAACTTCTGTGCTTTAAGCCCCTCGTTCTGTGGTCCTACCTTCCGGCACCTGGAGCCGCCTTTCTCTCCCTCTCTCTCCACCCCTGGCCCCCGCTCCCTTCTCCACCTTGATGAACCTCTGATGGTTCGTTTAAGTCCCCCAAGAGGCCTCCTCTGACCACGTCAACTTGTTTGGGAGCCTCTTGTCCCAACTTCCACACTGCCTTGTCCACGTGTGAGCTTGTGTGTACACGCATGTGTGTGTGTGTGTGTAATTGTGTGTGTGGTTGTGTATTTGGGCATCTCTGGGACCCCTGTTCATAGGACACACTCCCTAAGGGCAGGGGTCATGTCGAGACTCACGGAACATCAGGCTCAGGGGGCCCCAGCGACTACGAACCTGCGATCTTGATTTTACAAACAGCTGGAGGAGGATGTGATGGCCGTGACATCTGGCCCAAGCCACCCACCCCTCCAGGCCACACGCCGGCTCTTTGCCCTCTGAGATGACCCAGCGCCCAGTGGAGGCTCTGTCCCCTGCGGCCTGTTGATGACTTCTCTGGGGGTCCCTCTGATGCGGCCCCCCACCAGACCCCCAGATGCACTATTTCCACTAGTGTCCCATCTCATAAGGATGCGGTGCTGGCCGGTGCTGCCTCGGCAGACACGGGTGCACGTGTGGCACCAACGACGTGAACCCCTCCCCCCAGGCTCACAGACACCCCTCGAGCGCACGTGCACGAACTCCAGAGCCTTCAAGAGCACTTCTCACACCTGAAGTTTACGCAGCTCGTCATCCTGGTTCACGTGGCTCCCCCACGAGACAGGAAAGGCCGTAAGAGCGGGTCTGTCCCCTGGGGCCCAGCCTGCTCAGGGAAGCCCTGGAGCCACGGCTCTGTCCCTTCCCAAGCAGCACGGATGTGCACGCCTGTGTGTGCCTCGGGGACACTCCACTTTTGCGCATACATGTCTACTCATTCAGCAAGTGTTTACTTCAGTGTTTACTGAAGACCTACTACGTGCCAGGCCCTGCTGGGCCCCAGGGGAAAGACTTGTCTGCTTGGAAAGTGAGCGGAAGCACGCCAGCCAGCGCCCCCGGCTCCACCATGGCCAGGGCCCTACGTGCATGGTCTCAGGCTGCCCTGGCAGGGCTTCACCAGTACTCAGCTGCAGGGCAGGTGGCCCACGCAGCTCTGAGTGCCGGGGGTCCCCAGCCACCCTGCCGGCCTTTTCCTCCTCGTCTGAACTCACGTGTCCACCAGACAGAGCTCCTGGACATGGGTCCTGTGTCCTAGATGCAGCTCTGTCCCCACCCTGGCCGACCGTGAGCAGTGCTCACAGACCCGCCCCCCCGAGCGGAGCGTGGAGCGTGCTCACCGGCTTTGTCCTCTTCCACTGGTTCTCCTCTGCCGCCCTGGCCGCGGAGACGGAGCCCAGGCTCTCCGCTTGGCCTCTGCCCACCCAGGCCACCTGCTGGGCAGTTCCGCGCATTCTTCCTCGTTTCTCTTCTTAAAACATCCTTAAGTAGCCTGTGATGACTTTCACGGGGTTAAATGACTGGAATCCAGGTTTCCTCGTGGTGGGGTTGACCACCTCGTTTCCCGTACAAAGCAACATGGCCACGGAAACACAGGCTCAGGGGTCCAGCAGAGGAACTCAGCTTTGGTTCCAGAGTCACCACACCTGTGCCTGAGTGGCCATCAGAGCTCACCCTCAGCCGCGGGAGGAAGCACGTCAATCGTGCTGCAGTGACTCATGTCAGCAGGAGGGGAGGACGGCTGGGCGGCTCCTGTCATTTTGGGGGGGCTGTTGACACCGGGGGACACGCGGTCTTCGTTCATCCCCAGCAAGCACAGCTCTCCGGGTGGCTGGCGGCCTCCTCTCCCTCCCAGCTCCCCGCCCGTCCTGAAGCTCACCAGCTCGTTACTGTTCACAGGGCTGCAGACTGCACTGTTAGCGAAAGGCCCCGGAAGTTCATAAACGGCCCTGAGCAGACGCTGCAGAGCACGCAGACGTCTCCAGATGAAGGTGCCACTCGCCGACATCTCTACCGGGTCTGGAGTGACAGGCGCGTTTACCCTGGGCCCCTTTACCTAAAGGCTCCGGAACAGGGCGTCCCTCTCGGCTGCCCGGGGGCTCCCGAAGTTTGGAGCCAGAAGACCCGGGTTCTATCCCAGGCTCTTATGCCCACCAGCCATGTGACCCTGTAAAACCCACTTAACCCTCTGGATCTCAGTTCCCTCATCTGGGAACAATAACAGTACCCCCTTCACAGGGTTGTTACAAGGATCAAATGAAATTATCTGTGTCGTTAGTGAAATGACGGCACAAGATAAATTCTGACACGTTACAGGTTCACGGTCGTGCTGACTCAGCCTTCGTCCTAGGCGTCATGAGTCTCCGGCTGGTGCTCCAAGCACATGGAGGGCAGGTGTGGCACTGTCGTCGTGTCGCCCCCGGGCCCTGCGGTCAGACGCCCCCTCTGTCTGCCGTTCTCTCCACCTTCTGTTCCCGTCTTTCCTGCGACTCCTCCCCTTGGCCCTAGTCCCAAGTCCTGGGAGCTGCCCCCCCAATGCCCCTGGCGCTTTCCGTAGCCGTGTCCTCCTGGCTGCAGGGAAGGGACAGGGGCGGGCGGACCATCTTGACAAGGTGACCCATAAAGCAGCTGTGTCCTGACTGCTGCTGGGTCCTGATGGGATCAAACATCAGTGTGACGGTGTGGTCCCCTTAGGGGAGACCAGGCCAGCTGGAGGCCAGGGGAACGGGCAGGACCATGTCATCCACTCACACCTCCGCCAAACCCCGGGCAAAGGGGCAGACTCACCAGCGAGGGGGCAGGAGTTTGGCTGAGTCTCAAAGTAAAGAGCAGGATAAAACCGCACAGGCCCTCTGGAGACGCACTGCCCGCGGCCAGCCTGCAGTTGGAGACGGTGTCTGTTGTCAGCCGCCTATCGGGGGGATGTGTCAGTGCGGGATTGATTTTTCAGAGCCTGACTGCTGATAGCGTGATGAAATGAGAGATAGAGATTGTCACCCTTTGTCATCAAAGCTGCTGTCACTGCTGCAGTTACCTTCTGCCTGGAGGAAGAGGACGGGGTGCAGGGCCAAGCCTGGCTGCTGCATGAGGGGACCCACCCCGCAGATTCCAACCTAGCTGGCTGGGCTTCCAGAGGACTCAGCTGAGTGTAGAGTAGCCGTCAGTGTCAAAGGAGCAATGGCTCTGCGGTGGCCTGAGCACACCTCTGCACTCCCGTGCTGTGTGGCTTTGGGCAAGTTACTTAACCATTCTGAGCATCCGTTTCTTCACCTGCAAAATGAAGGTAATAGTAATACCTAGTTCATAATATTGTTGGTTTAAGAAGTACATGCACGGCTACCTATGGGTCCCAGTAACCCAACTCACAAGCCAACCCCAATAAGGCAATTTTTTATCCCACAAAACACACTGTCATAGGAAGGGAAATTCCAGGGGTTTTTAATTGAATGACTCAGCAATGTCATCAAGAACCTAGGTTCTTTACGTCTTTTCGTTCTTCCACCCTCATCATGTTGGAGTTCCGTCCTCATGCTAGGTGTCCATGGTCACAGAGAGGCTGCCACTGTTCCGGCATCACAGCTGGGAATGACACAACCAGAGGAAAAAGGGATGTGCCCTCTGCCTCATGTCTCGTTTCGAAGAACCCTCCTCAGAGCCTCTCCCCTCCCTTCCCTGTTATCTCATCGGCCAAGATCATGTCCCAGAGCCTTACTTACCCCAAGGAGGTGAGCCAAGGCCTTATCAGGGAAACGTGACCCTCATTCACTTGCCCCCTGGGTGAGGTCAGCTTCCATGAAACACACGACCACACGGTCCCCAGGCTGGCAGGAAGGATGCCGGGCTTGTGCGGGAGCCCACCACCCACCGCCCCTCCCCCTCCCCCTCCGTGGGCTGCAGTGGGCACAGAACCAGCTACACATCAGCTGCTTGGTGTTCACATCCGAATGGAAACGTCACGACATGAATGCCAGGCCTCGGCAGCCGTGATGACCTGGCTCCAGCATCCCAGAGCCCCACAAGCTCTTCTAGAGAACACACTTGCCTTATAAAAGCACATTTCCTAACAAGTAAGCAGAATGCTGAAGAATCCTATCGTGGATTTATGTTATTTATTCCAAAACTGCATTCAGGCCGTTAATTAAATACAATTACAGAAAACTACACTGACACTAGATTTATAGTTTAAAGAATTATTTAAAAGAACATAAACATATAAGTACATTTAGATACGAATCATACCAGTTTTCAGCTTCTGCCCTTTGGAGTAAGTTAACCAAATTCCTATTTACAAGAATCAGCCCTCCTTCCCAGCCTGCCTGGAATCCCACGTCTCCCCGCTTGTCTGGGCTGCAGGCCGGGCTCCTAGCCACCAGCGCTGTCAGCTTCTTGGAGCTGCGTCTCACTTCCTCTAATTAGAGAGACAGCATTGCGGTTCTCCACCTCTTCTTCCGTCACTTCGGATTTGCTTGTTCCTGGGTTTCCCTGAATGCTGGAAGGATGGCTACCCTCTCAGGAGAGAGCTGTCTTCCCTCAGCCCCGCTCTGTTGGCTTCCTCAAATCTTTCCAAAATGAGTTCAGAATCTATCATTGAAAATATGTACTCTGATGCTTCCAGCCCCTCAACTCCATCCAACTCTCAGAGAAGTCAAGGTGGGTTCTTCCATTTTTAAGAGTCCTTTTTTTCTACATACACAGGTAGAAGGAAGAAGATGGAAGCCTGTAACTGTAATGGGCGTGGTGCCCAGTCCATGGTGGGCAGTGATGGCCAGGCGGGGAGGGGCAGGAGGGCTGGGGACCCACTGCTGGAGCTGCTGCAGGTGTGGCCCCTCCGCCCAGGCCCAGGCCTGAGGAGCCTGCCATGACCTGCAAGGGTGCAGGAGGCCCCTCTTAGGAGTACAATGCATCCCCTGCCTGTACTGCAGGAGCCCTGGGCCAACACCGTAAACCCACCTGGATGGAAAGCACAGAGGACAACAGCAATTCCCCCCTATGTCCACTCCTGGTCTGAGCAGACATTTCCAGAACCAAGCTTGTTCTGCTCAGCCAAGGAGCTTAGATTTTATGAACCTGCTTAATTTAGTTTTTAAATGCATGCAGGTTCAAATTATAGCAATTGATTTTCATAATGGATGTTTCCTTCTCTTTCAGAGAGGAGAAAATAGCTGAGGTCCCCAGGGTAGCACGGCGGGAGGGGCGGAGGGGGGTACCTTGAGTTCAGCCGGAGATTGGACATGTCACAAAATCTGAGATTTAGGCCAGGTGACCAGAACTTTCAACCTGTACTCTTCTCGATCTATTTTAGATCAACCATCCCTCTCCACTTAGGATCACCCGGGACCCCCTCCCCAATAAAATGCACCCACGGAAGCAATGCTTGACACCTGGGAAGTTCTTACGGAATACAACCTAAACCTCCTTCTCTGTGAAAGGTTATTGCTCTTGCATTTCATCCGGAGCGAGCCTGGCCCCAACTGTTATTTGATACTGAACACTTGAAAGCGTGGGCTGAACTCCCATGTGAAGCCCCAGCACTAAATTACAGAAGGAAACAATTCCGAGAGCCATAACTGCTGTGAGAGGCCTTTGTCTCCACGGAAGAATATCTTTCTAAAAGCCTGTCTCCCACCCCACTGCCCGCCTGGATTTCTAGGTGGGAGGGGAATGAGGAGAGCATTGTGGGGAAAGGAAGCTCAGGCACAGAAATAACCTAGTGTGCTCTGCTGGTGGAGATATTAACAAATCTCATTTAGCACAAAGCCCTCCTCTTAGACCAGCTTAGACCGGCAGGAAGGCAGCCGCACGGGTGCAGGTGCAGGCCTGTTTAAAGGAGTTCAGGAATAAAACACAAACAAGTCAATTCTAATCTATTGAGTGGAAAATTCAATAGCTAAATTTTGAGTAAAGATGATGCTGGCCTGGGAGCTTAGGCCATAAAGACTTCTTGGAACCGGTGGGCTCCAAGGGGGTCCCCACAGAGGGAAGGAGGGAGGGGGGAGTCTAACCACAGGCTCGGGTGGTGGGGAGGTACCCCTCGTTTTCCCTGAAGCGTGGACACTCCTAGAGGTGGCTGACACACCAGTGCAGCAAGAGTGCCCCTTGTGCAACGTTCGTCTTGGGGCCGTGGGCCACAGAGCTTCCACGGAGGGATAAGTGATCCAGTAAGTGGGAGGCAGTCGGGGAGGAGGGAGCGGCAGGGCAGGTGCCACCCTTCCCCCGCAGCTCATGAGGCTCAGGCTCCTGACCTTGGACCCGCGGCTGGGGGCAGGGGTATCTCCATTAGGGCACCCCCTTCCCTGTCCCTCCTCTTGTCCCTCCCATCCCCCCCTGCACTCAGCTCTCTCCTCCCAGACTGGATTCCAGGCCCACAGCTTGGAGCGGATCCAGCCAACACGTGGGCCTCACACTGGCTTGTCCTTAGGTTTCTCTGCATCGGCCTTTTTCCGTCCCCTCCTGCCCTTCTCCGCTTCACCAGTATTCTCCTGTTCATCCTCTCTGTGTTTCCTCTTTACCACTCCCCCAGCCCACCCCTTACAAAGCTTGCAAACCTTTTTCCTGGTGCTATCCCTTCCGCATGAAATTCCACCGATGTGCCACTAAATTGTACCCACGCACGACTCAAGCCCACTTCGATCCGCAGCCCCTCTGTGCGCGCGCTCACAGCTCACGTCCTCCTCTGTCCTCTGAACCCCTCACTATTGGTCGTCTTTCTCTGATAGCGGAGCAGCGGAAGTTGCAGTGCTGGTGTCCACCTCCCTCCCCGGGTATAAGCTCCTCGGGTCGGGTTGAGGTCAGGGTACCAGGGCCTCCCTCCCAGCATCTGGCACAACTCCTGCACTGTAAGGACCATGTTCTCTGGGATGAACAAGCCCTCCCGGGTTTCAGGAGCTTCCCCTGCTGGACAGTTCCCGCCCCTCCTGCCCATTTGTCACCAGCACCGTCCCTTAGAGGTCCCTGGCACTTCTCTCTGAGAGGACAGGTCCACAGTCAGAGACTGCAATGCACGTCTCCCAGGTCCCCGGGGGTCACAGGGGCCAATTTCAGTGACTCCCCACCAGCCTCTCGGCGCCACTAACCACCTCTAGTCTCCCAACCAAGGAAGAGCGAAGACCAAATATGATGAAATAAAGATGAAGGTCTCTTCTCCCCGAAGGCTTCTAGGAACCAGGATGTCAGGACTGGTGAAATCTTTAGAAACCAGCTAGTCCAAGCCCCACAATTTACGGGCGAGGAAGCTGAGGCCCATCATGCCCAAAAGCCACCTGAGACCGCCCAGCGGCTGGTCAGAGCTGTGCGGACACAGCCAGGGGTCTTGACCCCAGGACCCGCTCTGCACCCTCCTGGGGAAGCTCTGCCCCCACCGCTGGCTCCCCACCTCGCCCCAGCTGCTACTCTTCCCTCCCAGCCACGGCCACTTGATACGCACAATGTGTCTTCAGTCTCACCAAGCATACTACGGGGAGCAGTGGCTCCCCAGGAGCCAGGTTCCAACGCAGGCAGACACTTGGCCAGACTGTCACTGCAGCCCTCAGCTCCTGTCCTGCAGGGGAGCCCTTGCTCGGCTGCACTTCATCACGGCACAGATGTATGTGTTGGATTGTGTGTCGCAGGTCCATACTGGGCGCCCCCCGGCCTCCTTCTCCAGTGAACAGACGTGGAAACTGCGGTTGTGATTCCCTGAGCACTGAGGCTGGGAGACCCCGGGCTCCGGAGGGAATAGGAAGCAGCTGCAATCACAGGAATGTTTTAGCCACCTCCGCGGTGGCCAAGGAGCTGCAAACTGCTTACCTCAGCAAGAAACCCCGCAGGATGGAGGCACCCGGCCTCCCCCGCTCGCCCGGCTCCTGATCCAGTCCTGGAGCCTCTGCACAGAACCCAGTAGGTGCGGGGGTGGATCCCACCTCAGCAGGAGGAACAGCCCCTGGGGGAGCCCAGACAACAGCCAGCACCGGCTCCAAGCTGCATCTACGAAGGCGATGGCACCCCCAGACCCTCTCTGCCTGCTCACCCCCGGCTCTGTGTACTCAGGCCGCCCCCCAGCCCTGTGTACTCAGGCCACCCCCAGTCCTGTGTACTCAGGCCGCCCCTCAGCCCTGTGTACTCAGACCTCCCCCCAGCCCCGTGTACTCAGGCCTCCCCCCAGCCCCGTGTACTCAGGCCGCCCCCCAGCCCTGTGTACTCAGACGCCCCCAGCCCTGTGTACTCAGACCTCCCCCCAGCCCCGTGTACTCAGACACCCCTAGCCCCGTGTACTCAGGCCGCCCTCCAGCCCTGTGTACTCAGACGCCCCCAGCCCCGTGTACTCAGGCCTCCCCCCAGCCCTGTGTACTCAGACGCCCCCCAGCCCCATGTACTCAGGCCGCCCCCCAGCCCCGTGTACTCAGGCCTTCCCCCAGCCCCGTGTACTCAGGCCGCCCCCCAGCCCCGTGTACTCAGGCCTCCCCCCAGCCCCATGTACTCAGGCCGCCCCCAAGCCCTGTGTACTCAGACGCCCCCAGCCCTGTGTACTCAGACGCCCCCAGCAGTCACTCCCCAGGGCTGAGCAAGACACAACCAAGCTGCACAGAGAACGGGGGTGTCGCCCCGGGCCTGCGGTCCCGCGGGGTGGAGGGGGAGGGGAACAGCAGCCGGGCCCAGCCCCCACACATGTGGTCCTTGGGAAGATGGTCCCCCCGGCTGTGACATGGGACAGGAGGGGAGGCTACCCGGGAGAATCTCCTGAAGTTACACGCGACCCAAAGCCGCCTCCACTGAGCTTTCAGGCCGACGTGAGATTCAGCCACGGGTTGGGGGCCGGGTGGGGGGAACAGGGCAGGAGGGGCACTGCCCCACCAGTGGGTCCCCAGGTCCACCCCAGCTCCTTCCCTTATGAATAACAGGACTGAGGGCCAGGGGCTTGACGCCCACCCTAGGCCTTGGCTGCCACGTCTGAAAACAGGCCCAACCATCAGGTGTTTGCTATTGGCCTCAACGTGAAATGCCCACTTCCCTGCGCGGCCAGTGCTGGCTCGGTAGAGGCTCCCCCCTTCCTCCTGCAGAGGACGATGCCGCCCCTGGTCACTTCCCAGCTGGCAAGCAGGCTCCAGGCTTCCCAGCTCGCTGCAGACTGGCCCCGCGCAGCCCCGTCTGCCGACATCCCTGACCAGCTGAGCTGCCGCCGAGCCCAGGGTGTGCCCTCGCGCCCAGAGATCCCTCCCCTCTGAGGCTGAGGAAGGGGCTCCAGCCAGGGCCCCGGTCATATCCCATCCTGGCTCCCCGAGAGTCTGCAGGGGCAGGAGCGGGCGGGACAGGCGGCCGGAGAACACAGGGCCTGGACAGTCTGGACCCGTCTCTCATCCTCACCCGAGGACCCCCTGCCAGGAGCGCCAGCCCCTCCAAGAGGGAGGCCCAGCCAGCCCCCACTTACCAGCCCAGGGAGCAGCCCGCTGCTTCCAGGCCCTTTGTTTTTATTGCGGCTGTAGTATGTAGCAAAGAAGGGGGCGCTGGACTCTCTTTGCTGCTTCATCTCCCTTTTCTTCAACAAGTCAGCGCATGTTACAAGAACCCGTCAGAGGTGACGGGCCTGGGTACGCTTGCCTAGCTGCTGTAATTCAGGCCAAAACCCAAGACTCGGACGTTTCAGTTGCCTTCGCAGCTTTCAGGTGGGTCTAAGCACACTTTTTATTAGACTCCTGTGAAATATTGCCAGAGATTCCAGAACTCCCACTGCTGTAGAAGGCCCGAGGGTGTCCGGATCCTGTGGTGAAGGCCCCCGGGAAGGCTCAGGCCCCTGACGCTGGTGCTTGGCTGCGGCACGGCAGGGGGCACAGGGCTCTGACGTGTGGAGTCTGACTCCCTCGTTCTGCCCCCCAGATAAATGCTCTTTACGGTGAAAGCAAAGCAATGGTGGTTTCAGCCTTTGTCCGAGGCTTGCGGGAGGCCCGGCTGTGACTCGCAGTCGCGGTCCCCAGCTAGGGGAGCAGAGGCATCTCTTCCCTGCCCGCTTTTCTCTCCACGAGCCCCTGTTCTTAGGCGATTCTCCAGCAAAAGGAGCTCGGAGCCCCAGGGCATCAGGGCCGGGAGACATGGAAGGAACGTGGGGCCTCCTTGCTAGTTTTAGGGACGGGGACGCTGAGGCCCAGGAAAGCCTAGTGACCTTCCCAAGGCCGCACACACCAGCTGGACACGCGGCCAAAGCGGAGCTCGGATGTGAGGCCAAGGGGCTGAGCTCTGGCTGCGCACAACCCCTGCCAAGTGCAGCCCAGGCTCAGCACCGTCCTGACCGCCCGGGGCCCCAGAGCTGCCGGCCTGGAAGGATCCCCCAGAGGGCAGGTAGGGACAAGCACCCACCCGAACGCTCCTCTGTGCATCCCCACCCAAACGCTCCTCTGCGCCCACTGACACAGCTCCCAGACCAAAGGCTAGAGAGAAGGGCCATCCCGTCACTCCCTCCTCCAGCCCCGTAACCGGCAAGCCGCCTAGTCCAGAGCCACAGTCAGGGACCCGGCGCTGGTGGGCACAGACACGCACCCGGCCGCGTGCAGTACAGGGGGCAGAGGGCGGGATCCACAAGGTCAGCGGCTGGGGGAGGGGCTGGGAAGGCTCCCAGGAGGCCTACCTGAGCCGGGTGTGCAGGGGCAGCTGGGCGCTGACCGGAGGAGGCTGAGGGGGCCCAGGCAGAAGAGGGCACGGAGGTGAGAAACACACGGCCTGGGGCGTCCCTCCCAGCGGGGCACGAGTCAGAGCTGGCACAGTGACCCCACAAGCCCCTTCAGAACAGCAGCTTTGTCTCTAGGTGCTGGGAAGCTACTGAAGGCTTCTACGCAGGGGGACGACCTAGCTCAGATCTGGCTTTAGCTGAATTACTTTGGCCATAGAGGGGGATGAGTTGTTGATCGATCAGGAATGCAGTCCCCAGACGTCCGGGTGCTCTGCACAGTGACTGCCAGGGGACATCAGAGGTCTGGATTCCAGCCCGTGAAACGCTGGCGCTGTGGGGAATGCCGTGCCAGATGTGCGGACAGCAAGCCCCCCAGCCCCTGGGGTTGCCCCGGACAGCAGAGCCTGCCGGGGGCCGTGCCCTGCCCCCCCAACCCTGCAGCCCCCGTGACTCCCAGCCTCCTTCCCCTCCCACATCTAGAACCACGGCCTTTCAGGCCCACAAAGGACATCCCAAATGTCTCCATATGCATGTCCGGGTCCCCCCTGCTGCCCGCGCGGCCAACCAGGGCTCGGCCACCATGCACTGTCTGTCCCGTGGGGGCCACAGGGCTCCTCCAGTTTGGTGCCAACTTCCGTGAGAAACCCTCCTGGTCCCCAAGATACAGGCTGCCCGTGCCCTCCTGATCTCCTGGCTCCTCTCAAGTGATGCTGCGCTTGGGATATCCTCCCTCACCAGGCCAGCTGCTGCTCAGTGGCAGGGCAGGGGCGGGATGGAGCAGAGGGAAGGGTTTGGGGTCGGGGAGGAACACGAGAAGGAGGAGGTGGTGAAGGATGACAGGGAAGGGGCTGGAAGCTATCACCAGTGTCCTGTGACCTCGTAACACTGGCTGGCCTGATGCCTGAAGTCTCCCAGGCGCATCACTCCTTGGGGTCTGACTTTGAAAGTTCCTCTTAGATGCAAATCAGCTTCTCAGAGGTGTAAACACTTTAATGGTAACATCGGATATTCCTAGGGCATCCCCAGGATGACGTCGAATGTTCCTAGGACAACGTATGGTAAAAAGTACCTTTACACCGTACCTCATCATCTCGAGCAGCCCCGCGAGGCAGGAGAACGGTGGCACCTCTTTCTCAGGTAGAGTGACCGCAGCTGGTGACACGGAGGGTGGCCCCTGTGCTGGGCGGCAGCGGCCGACCGCACTTCCTGACCTCAGAAGGAGCGTCCACACCATCCGTAGACCCTCACGTGCTTAAGCTGCCTGTGGTCAGGCCCTAGTAAGAGCCTAATAAGAGCCAGAGGCCGTTTCTAACGAGGACCGGCGGTCAGAGGTGGGGCTGCACCGGCAGAGCTGGAAGCAGCAGAGCTCTGCCCTGGGAACTGGGCAGCACCTGGGGAAGCCTTGGGCTGGGAGGCCGGCACAGCACCCAGTCCAGCCTGCGTGTTGCTCCCTGGGAAGTGTGGCTACAGGCCTTCTGAGCCATAGCCCTGGGAAAAGGTAGAAATAAAGAGAACGTCCCACTCTTGTCACTTTCAACAAAATGCTGCAGGAGCGAGCTGGGCCCAGGCAGAGCTGGTTGTGTGTGAAGAAGGGGAGGGGTGCCGGGTCCCCCCCTACACCCCATGCGGTGGCTGGAGGAGAGTTCTTCCAAAGCTGAGACCCAGCAAGCCGCCGTCCCCCAAACGGAGAGTTATAAATGGGGGCTGTGAGCCGGAGCTCTGGTGGAAGAGAAAACCGTGACCCCAGCATTTATCAAGCCCTTTTATTAAGAGTCCTGGCGAACAGCTGGAGTCTGCGCCCCACAGAGATCAGATAAGGGTGTTATCACCACAGTCACCGTTAAGTTACGAGCTAAGGGGGCGGGTCAAGCTTCAGGGGCTAGTGAATAAGACACACAAATATTCCGCTTAAAAGCCACGTCCAGACTGAAGAAATGTGGCTGCGGTGATTTGCTCACTGCGACGGGTTTGAGGGAACCATTTCTCTGCAGAGTTCGCCCTGTAGCAGCCTGAGGCTGGAAAGCCCGGTTCCCCAGCCCCACCAAGGAGGCAAGGACCCTCCCGGGCTGGAGCTAGAGACAGGGGACATGTCCAAGGAGCTTCCCGGAGGCCGAGGAGTGGCTCCCCCCATCCCTGCCCAGCAGGGCTGACCACCGCCATGGACGGGTCATCGGTTCCTCTTCCCCTTTCCTGGATGGAGGGTGGGTCATTTTCCCTGGTGGTTATGTTAGCTTTTCTGCATGGTGGAGTCTCAGGTGGGCTGGAGTGAAGAGCTTTCTGTTCATGGGTCTCAAGCCCTTGGGAGCCGACCTGGGACGAGGGCGAGGCCTTGCCAGTCACACAGCATTGAGAGGCCTGGCAGCAGTGACCAGGTGGGATTTGGGGGCTGCCGTGGGAGTCGGGCATGTGTCCTGTCGGGGGAGTGGGGGCGGAGTGGCAGAGACAGCTGGCCTGTCAGTCGTCTCCAACAGCCCTTCTGCACATCTGCGTGGGGAGCAGTGTGTCCCTGCTGGGCTCAGAGCATGCAGTGGGCACCGTGCCCAGCCCCGGGCAGTGGTTATGACCAGGAGACTGAACTCTGACCCCTGAGATGCCAACAGCAGATTTTGTGTGAAGCTTGTAGGGAGACGACTGTCCTGCCCAGTTCCCTCCCTGTCATCCTGGGACGGAAGATGGTGTGAGAAGCAGAGCCTGAGTGTGAGCGAGGCTGCCCCGTCGCCCAGGCGTGCTGGCCTCCTGGTCTCTGTCACGGGAGGAGGGGCGCCCTGCTGTTTGTTTAAGGAGCTGGTTTGCTGAAGCTGGACATAATTCTTAACTGGTTCAAGCTCATCACTTATATTCTCTGAGTCTTCGTTTAAAGACTCTAAAATGGGGACAAAAGGTACTTATGTCCAGGACTTTTTATGAGAATTTAAGTGGAATAAAATATTCTTAAAGTCCAGCCTATCAAGTGACAATTGCTGAGTTAATAGAAACTGTCGCTGCATTTACTACACCCGCTACCTCGTTGTCATTATTACACAGCATCAGCGACTCGCTGGAGCCAGATCCCAGCGTAGGTGCTCTGACTGCCGCGGCCCCGCGTTCGCATCCTACCGTCACATTAGTTCTTAACCCCTAACATTACGCCGTATACTCAAGGCGCCAGAGCAGAGCACGGGGAGGTTTTGTTTGAGGTCCAGCACCAGGAAGGTTTACTGCCAGCAGCAGAAAGAGCTCGGGGCAAGGTCAGGCCCCTTCTGCAGAGGGACAGAGTGGATGCTGCGGCCTTGGGGCCGCCAGCCCTGGCACAGCTCCTGGATGCGGCAGCACAGAAGCAGCCACAGGTGGCCACGGGTGAAGGAGGCTGTCTTCTGATAAAGCTTTATTCACAAAACAGGCAGAGGGCTGGATGTGGCCAGAGGGCCACGGCCTGGAGGGGTGATGCCCTGTGAGAAGAGACACACGACAGAACGAGGGGTCCCCAGTTCTGAGCCGTGCGCCCCGGCCTGCCCCCCTCCTGTCTCCCTGGCTCGTCCCGGGGCTCTTAGAACAAGTCCAGTCCAGCTCGTGACCCCCTGCCTTCCACACCCCCCTTCACCCCAGAGCTCCTACCCACCCTTTGGTTCCCAGCCTTGATACTTACCGGGCACATCCTCAGAAAGCCTTCCTGACCTTACGCCCCAGGAGGAGCCCCGCCTCTCACACGCTCTGCCCAGGTGTTGGGAGGCCGAGGTCACGGTCGAAATGCTCAGGGTTGATCAAGGAGGACCCCAGGAGCGGGAGCTTCGGGCTGGAAGCTGGATAAGATGGGGGCTGGCGGGGTGGGAGGGACAGGAAGCAGGCTTCCGGGGCCCCAGGGCAGGACAGGTGGGGGTCAGCCCTGGGCCCCAGCGGGGGGCACCTGCCAGCCCTGGCTCTGGTGCCCCTCCAGGAGCTGGTGTCTCCAGCAGGCTTTTAAACTTGGCAATGAAAAGCACGACTTTATGGGCGCCAGAAGTTGGCTATACTCATTAGTTTTATTCTTAATAGAAAATTAATGCTGGAATGAGTGAGCCGGTTTCAGACATGAAAAAAAGGCAGAGCCATTTCCTGCTGTTGACGGTTATTTCTGTCTTTACTACATCACAGCAGAAGTAAGTTTTCATCGTCTTCTCTTTTGTAGGGGAAGCATAGCTTCACAGTCCCAGAAATTTCATTTTTCTCCAGAGGAGGAAGAGAGGCCACCAGCCCTCATTTTGCTTCCACCCCGCTCTTTCCCTCCCTCGTGTCGTTAGGGTGACAGTGCCATGGGACCGGTCCTGCCTCCAGGGTCCGGGAGCTGAGGGCAAGGCCGTGGAGCGTCTGTGCAGCCTGAGGGGTCAGCTTTCCTCTTCGTGTCCTAACCCGCCTGCAGCACCTGGTTCTGGAGGCTGCCTTGGCAAGTGGAGTCAGGGGAGGAAGATAGAGAAGAAAGAAAAGAAGGAAGGAGGGGGAAGGGAGAGGGAGGGGGAGGAGGGAGGGGGAAGGGGGAGAGGAAAAGGAGGGGAGGGAAGGGGAGGGGTGAGGAGGGGGAAGGGGAAAGGAGGGGAAAGGAGAAGGGGAAGGGGAAGGGGGGTGGAGGGGAGGGGGAAGGGAGGGGGAGGGAAGGGGATGGTGGGGGAGGGGGCCTAAGTAGCATCTCTGAGAGCCGACCATGAGATAAGCACATTAAGGGCTTTACCTATTTAATCTTACTTAAATTTTGCAACAATCCTCTGAGATTGGAGTGATTTCCTCCGCTTTGGAGAAGGAGAATATGAGTGTCAGGGAGGCAGGTGAAGTCGGAACAGTTTCCAAGCACAGGGCCTGGCGTGCGGTGGGAGCCGCACAGGTGTCCGTTCAGAGAGGAAGAGACAGACAGACACATGGAGGAGAGAGCGGAAGGTGGGCTCCAGACTCTGCTTTCCCCCCACCGCCCTAGCCCATCACCCACGTGCTTCCCCAGAAATGGGTGCTCAGCACAGGTGGCTGAATTAAAGTGAACAGGGGTGAATTGAAGGGGGCTGTTGGGCCCCAGGTCCCAGAGCCCAGAAGCACTCCCCCAGCCCCCAACACTGCCAAAGTTGAGATATTTCTCTCCTTGGGTGAGAAGCTCCTGGAAAACAAAGACCGTTGACCACCATCGTTACCTCCCCGCTGTCGTTACCTCTGTTGTGCTCAGAGATGTGTGGGGAATGAAGCAGGACCCCCAGCACCCTCCCCAGCCTGGGTGTCCCTCATCCACACGTTATAGTCACTGACCTGTGAATTACCATCGATGGAGGGACAGAGACGCAGCTAAGGGAGAGATGGGAGTCACAGCTCTCCCCTCGAGGACTCAGACCTCACCCACGTGACAACAGCAGCTCAGCGTCCCGCAGGGCCAGGGCTCCCTCCCTCCTCCCCCGGCCCCCCAGTGCCAGAGAGGGTGGTCACCCTCACAGACGGCTGTCACCTCCTGCTCACGGGACCTGCACCAGGAGGACCCTGCTGGACCTCACGGCCCACATCCCAGGCCAGGAGCAGAGGAAAGGCTCTCTCTGCGCCCTCTGGGGAAGTCAATTCTGGCCCGAGAACGCTCGGCTGAGCTCTCGCACCCGGGACAGAGCGGCCTCCTGAGTCCGGGAGCCCCGGGTGATCACCGCTCTTTGGCAGCACAGACCCTGCACTCCGGACAGACCAGGGGAGAGACCCAGGCGAGGCAAGCTGGCCACAGCTCCCTGGGTCTTCTCACTCCCTCTCCCCTTCCGTGCCTGAAACGGAGGCGTTCACCAAGAGCACAGCAGCCAGCTGTCAGGGAGCCAGCGAGGACCCGGAGTTTAGGGCCGCCTCTGCCACCTGCTGACCACCCCGGCCTCAGGCCAGGCTCGCCTCCCTCCCGGGCCCTCCCTCCCATCCTGCCGGGGGGGACCATGACCCTCACCCCGGCCGCTGTAATATAAAGGACAGTTTTCCTGCCTGGCGTTTCTAAAAGTTCACCCTCTCTTAGTTCCCAAGAGAACTTTCTAACATCATCGCCCCCGTGTACCAACCACAGCAGACCACCTCCTACAGGTAATACAATTCCCTTTCATGTGTGATCCCACAGCAGTTTTTACCTCTACACTTCTCGTGTTACCTTATTTCCATATTTTATATCTTCCTTACTATGTGATACTTTACACACAGTTTAACTCAGGGGTATGTCATACTACGCACCCAGGGAGTACTTCTTGGTGGATGAAACACACATAAATGAATGAGTAACCCCAGCTCACCTTGTCCGTGTCTGTAAAAGGGGAATGACAGTAAGTCGGAGAGTCAATGTGAGGAGAAATTGAAATACCCTGAGTAAAAGTGCTTTGCAATTTGAAAATAACGTTCAAATGTGGATTATTATTAAATAATCATCACCTGTGTTCTCTGGCAGCAAGAATGCTGTGACAGCACGAGGGCCAGGGACGGGGTGGGGCGACCATCCAAAGCCCAGGATTTGAGTGTCGCTGAAGCAGTGGGTTGGGTTGGGTTTTTCAAGCCTGAATAAGTCTTCTGTCCCTGAGGTCACCCCTCGCTGAGGCCTCACCCACGCCCAGGATGTTTGGAAAGGAGACAGAGGCCAAAGAAGAGAAACAGGAGGGAGGGTCCCTAGAAGGATGGGGGTGCTGCACCACAGTCCTGGCGGGAGGAGAGGTTGCAGCAGGTGACCCGGGACCCTCACTCCACAGGGAAGCCCCCCAGGTGCACGACAGAGGGGCGTCAACCCCCAACCCCTTCAGCGGCAGCATCTTCTAAGGACCCCTCCAGCCTGTACAAAGGCTCCCAAGAGTGAGAGAGCACGTGAGTCAATGGGGGAGAAACGCAACAGGGCCCGAGAGCCTGAACCCTTCCGATGCCTGGTGGGAGTAAACTGACGGAGGGGTGTGAGGCTGAGGACCCCGCCTCCTGCAGGGCCTCTGCAGCAGAGACAACGGGCGCCTTTCCTTAGATGGGGCGATCATCCTCCGAGTCCAGGGTGGGGACGCCTGCCCTTCCAGAAACCCCTGGAACAAAACACAGCGGAACAGGGGTCGGGGTGCAGGAGGGAGGCCCCACCCAGGGTAAGACCCAAGAGGGTAAGCATGACCTTGCAGACAATTAAGGAGCCATCCGGGTGTCTGAGAGACGCAGCCAGACTTTAGTAAAGGGGCAGAGTCACTTTATAAAGGCACCGTGTCCCTCTGCTCTTAGGTGGCGTCACACTGAGTGTCACTGAAATCCCACCGCAAGGTCGGGAGAAACGTGCGGACAGACAGCAGGTAGAGAAGTAAATGTGAGCACAGCCGCCTTTGCTGCGGGCGGAGGAGGGTGGAGCAAACGCAGAATCCCTCCACCTGCGGTGTTCCAGGTGGTGAACCAGTTAGCTTTGATCTGCTAGCATCGCAGTCAGTGGAGTTTCCTCTTTAAGGCGAATCTATAATTTTCACCAGAACTGCCTTCAGAAAGGCTACCCCCAGGACCGAGCACTGGAGGGACAGCCGATCGTGCATCTGGAGGTGGCCTTTCAGTTACTGCCACGTGACAACGGGCGCCTGGGGCTGCCAGGAAGGGGGACCACAGCGCACATCCCAGGGGAACATCACTCAGGGAAGAGCAGCATCTGTCCAAAGCGTCGGACTCATTCTCGAGACGGGCTACATCACTTCCAGCAATTGTAAGTCAATATAGGAAAAAAGTGAGAACTGAGTTTAATCAAATAGCGAAAGCAGAAGAAATCACGGCCTTTTCCAATATTCTCGCCATCACACCGCAATCCTGGAGCCCTCAGAGGTCCGTCCACTCAGGCGCACGCCAAGGACCGCGGTGGGCGCCATGAGGCTCCTGTGAAGGTTCCCTCAGAGTGTAAGGAAGGAAGGTCCTCCCTGAAGCAGAAATGCAGTGGCTGTGGTAAATGCACACTGAGTCAGAATTAACAGGGCCCACGTTCCTTTTCCTCCTATGACGCACACAGACGGGGCAACTTGCGGTGTGGACAGTCCTCAGAATGAAGGAAACACAGGACAGTTTCAAGGACCGATCTGGGCCGGGCACTGAGCGCAACACCAGGACCACTGGGGTCCCTCGTCAGGGTGCCCACAGGCCACAAAGAGATGGGGGAGCCGTGGGGGTCATCTGAGAGCCGTGCGGCCGGGCAGGCTGGACATGGGGACCCCTGGGGGACACAGCACAGGTGCCCCAGCTGAGCTCGGAGGGTGAAGAGCTAGCCCCACGGCGAGCAGGGCGGAGGGTCACGCGAAAGGGAACCGGAGACGCAATGTCCACAGAAAACAGTGCACGAAGCACCCTGGGGGCAGGACCGGAGTTTCACGGGCTGGAGGCCAGGGCTGTGCGCAGAGGAGTGACTGGCGGAGTCCTAGGAGTTGGGATCAGGAAGGCCCAGAGTAGAGCTGGGCTTTACGCCTGGGCAGCGTGTACTCATCGGCGGGTTCAGAGCAGCGGGACGATGGGAAGAGATTCGTGAACAGTGAGAGCTGGGGGGCGGCTGGAGCTTCTGCAGTGGGCAGGTGAGACCCAGTGGGGCTGGAACCAGAGAGAAGGGCCGGAGAGCCGTGAGTGGACTGGAGGACACAGGAGGCGAATCCGCGGGCGGGCGGGGGTTGGGGGCGAGTGGGAGGGACCCTGGGGCACAGGACAGGGCAGGCCCATCTCCAAGATGAGGAGGAACAGGGTCCGACAGGCCACGTTCCAGCTCCTCTCTGTCGGCCCCGGGGTTGGGATGCCATCCGCTGACCGGCGCCCACATGCTGGGCCCAGCCGGTCACGGGAAAGAGGACACAGCGCCTGGAGGAGCTCTCAGACTCGGAGGAAACGCAGCCCATGGGCTCTGCCATCCCTGCCAGGCTGACCTCAGCTGACCGCCGATGTGGCCGTGCATCCCGCTGCCCTGCGTCCAGGGCCCGCCCCGTCCTCCCTCAGGTCAGCCTGCTCGCGCTGAGAGCTTCCAGGCCTTGGACGCTGGCTCTGAGAGGAGGCCTCTGCAGCCCCGTAAGTGATGCTCTCAGAGGCCCCAGGCCCTCGCTCCAGGCCTGGGCTGCAGACAGCCATTCCTGAAAGGCTGCTCCAGGCGTCCCAGACCACGGCCGCCACCCTCTCCTCCCCTGCTCTGTCGTCCCGCAGACAGAGAGCTAAGAGCTCACCCCCGGGTGTGTGCGTGCGTGCACACACATTTACGCCCGTGCACAAGCACGCAAAGACACACGCGTGTTTCCCGGTCTACTCAGCACCCTCTTCCCTTGCTCTGTTTTGGAACCTCCAAGGTGCACTCTTAAAACAATGGGATCCCGGATTTGTCAGGACCTGCGTGAGCTAAAGCCGTCTCCTCCTGCAGGGGAGCAAGTAGAAGCTCCTACAGTCCTAGCCCCACCCCGAAGCCCTGGGACCCCAGCCACGGTCCCTTCTCACCCTAGAGACTCTGTTCCCACCTCTCTCTCTCCGGATGCTGACAAGGTGGAAAGGCATTCCTAGGGGTCTCAACTCATCATGTGAATCAGTCTACACAGCCCCACCCCAGCTCCTGAGAGCCCCGTGCAGACAGACGGGCGCTCCAGCCTTCGAAGACCCACCGGAGCAACTGGGTCAGCTGTCGGTCACAGGGGCTGCAGTGAAGCCCCCAGGCAGCCCTGCTGGCCCGACTGGACCAAGTCCCTGGCTCACCTGGGACTTTGGCCTCCTCCATGGCTACCTCTTCACCTCTCCCAGCCCAGGCCTCAGACACCCCTGAGCCAACAAGAGGTCTCTGCCCTCTTCCCTCCGGCTCAGGTAAGGCCTGTGGTGCAGCCAGGCCGCCCTCCCTGCAGAGGTGGGGCAGCCGTTTGGGGCCAAGTGCATTCGCCCCCAGGGAAGGTGTGGGCAGAGCCTCTCTGGAAACAGCTCTCTTTTGGCACTTGGTCAGTGGGCCTGGAGGGTCTCAGCCTCTCTGAGCTGCAGGGCAGGCACCTGCTGCAAGCAGATGGGAGGATGGAGGGGGCTTCCAAATGAAGGACAGGGATGCCCCCCGCAGAGACGGTCCAAGATGAGGGGTGGGACCCCTGCCCAAGCTGCGCCTTCCAGGCCAGAGTCCCTCACACCCGGCCTGGGCTGCAGGGAGTGTTTCTGTGTCCAGACGTCTTTACACAACACAATGTGGAAATGGCCTGGAGTGAAATTAAATGGCACTTTGGTTATACTTTAATCACTGCAGGCAGGTGAAGATGCCGCTTCCATCTATAAATATAGATGCCTACGACCAAGGAATCTATATTTATTGTCTTGTGGGGATTTGCATCCGGGATACTGTGATCGCCCCGCAAGGCACCTGATTGATTCATGGAGCTGTAACGAGGCATTTCCACCTGTGTCATTGGGTTGCGTCTCCCTCCCACCTGGCAGGTCGGGGGGTCAGAGATTGAAACCTCCCGGTGGGCAGGCCTCCCAGGTCGGCTGGTCTAGAGGATTGAGGAGGGACCTGAACACAGCCCTAGGGGTCGGGGGTGTGGTCAGCACAGACCACTTGAGACCCAGCTGGCCAGGAACACTAAGGTATGGGCCGCCCACCCTCTGCTGTTCAAAGCAGGAGAGGGCCAAGCTCCTGGGTGCAGCTCTCAGTGGGACAGGAGAGACGCAGGCCCCCACGGGCCCCAGGCCTCGTGCCATGGGACCTTCACAGGCTCCTTAATTTTTCTCGGCTGTGCCCATTGTGACTCGTGATTGACAGCGTCTGTCGTGAACGCTGTGCCATGTTCCACAGCCGGCTGTGGGCTTCAGAAGGGACGCAGTGACACAGGGGGTGAAAGGCCACCGGCTCTAGGAGATTCTGGGCTGCAGCTCGGCCGGAAAACCACCCAGCGTCACTGCCGTCGCAGACCGGTTGTGCGTACTTGGGAAGAACCAGGCAAAGGAGCGTCCTCAGCCTCTGGCGGTGTGAGGAGGGGGGCGATAACGGGGTGTTGGACCAGCCAGCAGTCCCATCTCCACCTCACTGGACCCGCCCTCCCTGGCGGTCAGAGCCAAAGGCCCTCACCCCTCCAGCTCCAACACCAGACCAGAAGCTCCAAGGCGGCCACGGCAGGAGTTCCGAACCACGGAATCCACGCGCTGCACACCGGGCCTCAAGGCCTGCGGGCGATAACGTCCACCCCACAGCCCACAGCACACAGCCCAGGGGCCAAGATAAAGTGACCTCTGGTCGTCTCTAAACTACTCCTACAGTGGTTCTGACACGTCCCGTCCCTAGACCAGCAAAGGCTTCCGTTGGGTCAGAAGGCCCTAGAAATTTGCCCACCACCCCCCCCAGCAAGGCAGGGCAGGGAGGTGCCCTCTCCCCCAAGGACGCAGCTCCTGCCTTTTGGGAGACCGAGAATAAAGGGTCGTGGTGGCTCCCTTTCATACTCATTGAGCACTTTACACTACTACAGTGTTTATTCCTTTTAGAATTTAAGAAACAGTGTTATGCCCGTTACACGAAGGAGGGAAGTGAATCTCAGACAGGCTAAGCGTGTGGACCTGGTCCCAGACTAGAGCCCGGATGTGGGTTCTAATCCCTGGGAACCACCGAGGGCCCTGCACGGGGCGCCCAGGGGACGTGGGTGCGCCCACAAAGAATACAGAAGGGCTTCCCTCGTGGCGCAGTGGTTGAGAGTCCGCCTGCTGATGCAGGGGACGCGGGTTTGTGCCCCGGTCCGGGAGGTTCCCACATGCCGCTGAGCGGCTGGGCCCGTGAGCCATGGCCGCTGAGCCTGCACGTCCGGAGCCTGTGCTCTACAACGGGAGAGGCCACAGCAGTGAGAGGCCCGCGTACCACAAAAAAGAATACAGCAGGACACTTCCTTGGCGGGAGGGGCACAGACCGAAGGTTATCGAATGACGCTGGCTCTTCGCAGGCCCCAGCCCAGTCACAGTCCTCTTGGTCTCTAGGGTGGGACTGGCCCCCCACAAGGTGATGGCAGAATGGAAGTCACCACCACCAGGTGAGCCAGGGACACTTCTCCAGCAGGTGCAGCAGGTGGGTCTGAGACGAGGGGCAGCCGGGCAGGAAGGCTCTCTACTTGCTGAGCAGCTGGGAGCCCTTGCAGGAGCCCAGACACCTCCCCGGCCAGCCGCAGTGTCCCAACCCAGGTGGACAAATGGGAAAGCACGGCCGTGGGGGCGTGGGGGGATGTTTGCATCCTCTTCCTCTGAGGTCCCTCTAACTCAAGCTTTCCCATCTCCTGTCCCCCCATCACTGCAGCCCCAGAAAAGGCAAGGCTTTGCTGCCTTCAGCCCGGTGGTTTCCCTTCCATCCATGCCTGGACCCCTGCCCATGGCCAGGGAGATCGGGCCCTCCATGTGGTGAAGGCGTCCAAACCCACTCGGCGGGATCACTGGCTGAAGACGTGCTGAACAGGGTCTGGAAGGTGAGCTCGGGAGGCAGCCAGGACCAGAGACCACAGGCCGGCTGCCTGCTGTTTTGCAGTGGTTGTCATTCTAAACACGGTGTTCGTTATTCCGCTGTGTGGATTCTAATTAACTGTCAGGAGCGCATCGTTGAGGGATGATGGATTATTCTGGGGAAACTATTAACATAGCCGTTCACTTCTGCCCACGTGCAGCCGGGCCCAGAGCAGATGGCTCTGGTGATGCTGGGCACCCCGGGGCAGCCACTCCATGCCGGCCGCTGGGAGGATGGTGTCAGTGCCACCCCACCTGCCCCATGGGACAGGGACGCGGCCTCCTGGGGCACTCACAGCAGACCTGGGGCAGCTCAGTGCCGGCCCCGAGCGGGGAGGTCACCCGTAGCCTGAAGCCCGGGCCGAACGCAGGGAGACGTGGTGACTCGGGGCAGACACGGGGTCTGCTGTGGCTGAGCCACACTACGGGCACGAGGTGGGGTGCGGGGCTTGCAGCGAGAGCCACTGGTGCAGAAATCGTCTCTCTACACTGACCTCCAAGGCTCTCCTTTGCTTTACGTGGGTCACACTGTTCAATTCTAACCAACACGTGTTAAAAGATTATGTGCGTCGGGGATCTCCAGGGACGCAGAACCAAGAGGACAGAGATTTCTTCTAAGGGATTGGCTCTCGGGGTTGCAGGAGCTGGCAAGTCCCAAATCCTCAGGGCAGGATGGAAATTCAGGGAAGAGCTGGTGCTGCCGTCCTGAAGCAGAACCCTTTCTTCTGGTCGTAAGGCCCCCAGCCGAATGGATCAGCCCCTCCCCACACCGAATGCATCAGCCCCTCCCCACATTATGGAAGATACTCTACTTCTTTGCTGTCCACTGATTGTAAATGTTAATCACATCTACGGAACACCTCCCTCGCATCTGGACTAGCATCTGACTGAGCAACGGACACCATAGTTGGCACAAAAATTAACCGTCACGAAGAAAACATGGGCAAACCAACCCAAACTCAATCAGGAGAGGGAAAACACACTCATTGGACCGTGTCCTATGGAAATTTCTTAAAGGAACCACAGATACTGGTCACTCCCCTAATACTGCATCTCACCGAATCCAAGACACTAACAATTGCATTGTATTTTTTATTTTATGTACTATTTATTAAGAACGAAGGGAATTCTATGGCGGTCCAGTGGTTAGGACTCAGTGCTCTCACTGCCGAGGGCCAGGGTTCGATCTCTGGTTGAGGAAGGAAAAGACTGCCAATTAAACTAGGTGCAGTGCATTCTTATGACGTAATTTGTATCTATATTTGTTCAAAGAGCTGTTTAGGCTCATTTTGGCAATTTTTTTTATTATATATGACTCTTTTACACATGCAAGAAGAAAATTACCCGTTTGATAAATTGGCTAAGATGTTCTTAAAACTTCTTCCCATTCGGAATCCAACTCTCCTGATTCAGGGCCAGTGACGTTCAGGTTTTTCTACACGATGTCATCTGTGCCATCACAAGCTTGGCTGGTGCAACATTTTTAAAGGAAACTATATTAGAACCAAAAGCCTTGGAAGCCCAGAGCAGGTTTGCAGTCACGCCGAGCTGACCGACTTTGGCTCTTGCTTTGGGAGGGTTGCCACACGTGCCTGCTTCTCCTTCCCCCACGGCAGTTTGATCCCTGTGGGTTAGAAAACCCACCTGCATTGTCCTCTGGGCGCTTTTCTAGGCCAGCCTGCAGGTTTGGAGGCTGGAGCCCTGGGCATCTGTGCATGTACCAGCGGCGAGCACTGGGGTGGCTGACACCCAGTGGAAGCCCCCGAAGGAAGTTGTGGCACCATCTGCGCAGGAGTGAAATCTGGGGGCAAATGAAACCAACCACATCGGGTAATTACAGAGCTCGCCCTACCAGCTGCACCTGTAACCCACACGCCTCCCGTCACGCCTCCCGTCCAGTGGCTCTGCCCCTTCCCCGTTGTACAAGTGACAGGCAAGGGTCAGAGGAGTTAACGACTTTCCCAGTTTACTCCATGTCATTGACGAGAGTGAATGACGAGGGGAGGGGGCTGCTCTCACCAAGTCTCTCGGGAAGAAGTGGTCTGCAGTGCCTGGCCCACCTGTGGAAGGCCCTGATGATCCTGCTAAAGTAGATGGGGCCACGCTAAGAACTCGAGGACGGCAGGCCTGCGCAGGGAGGGGCTGGCGCTGGGGGCAGGGACGCCCATCACTACGCTGGTATTTCTGGGCAGAGTCCACGGTGGGCCGCCCCCCCAGGGTTGGTACAGGAGGGGCACCCCCACACGTGCCGGACACTAGCCCCGTTAACACGCACTGGCGGATTTCTGAGGTCGCGTCTCTGCTTTTCCTTCTCTGGACACAGGAGTCCTATGACGAGATTAGCCCCTCCCCAAACAAGGGAGTTCTTTATGTCAGTAGGAGAGAAAGAAAATCAACATCTCAACCAACAGAAAGATCACTAATGTTTTACTCCCCTGGATAAACTCTACGAAATCCTTATCGATCTTAAATGTGCTACTGGACAAATACATCTTCCGAAAAGCGGCCTTTTAGAAGTTTGCTCAGACTGTATAATCAGGTACAAGGTTTGCCCTCTGCTCACCGGCTCAACCCCACAAGGTCGCCGTCTCGCACCTGCACTGACCACCGGGAACACCCAGAGGGAGGTCAGCTCGGCCCGTTTACAGAGCAGAACCCGCGATGATTGTGTGTGTGCGTGTGTGGTGGGCACGCCCTGCTCCCTTCCGCAATGCAGTTCTAACCGATGACAATGTCTTGTGAGTGTGCTGTTCCCTGGCCAGTAACCTGTCATCAGGTGGGGTCTGGATCCCAGGTGTTGGGGGAAATTGTCACTAGTGGGATGTTCAACTCGGGACCTTAGGCAGCAAAGGGCTCACTGAGGACACACGGCCCACGTTCTGCAGTGAAACCAGGCAGAGGCTGCTGGGCAGCCCCACCCGCTGTGCAGACACTGCACGCTGTGCTCCTTCGGTGCTCATTCAAGATCTCTGAGGGCCACATCTGGCAGGATAGTCCCTGATCCCCGTGGATCCAGGTGCCGTGGCTTCACCTGACATCCCTCTGAGGCCCGGCCACCCCACCCCCCACCTGCACACACGCAGCTCTGCCCCCGCGCGGAGCATACCACCCGCACCTGCGGTCCTGTCCCTCCTGGGCCTCTGCTGCCCACCCCCCACACACAGCATCACTTTTTCCCAGGGAAGGCACATCTCATCACAGAGGCAGGCCTCCCAGGACCTCGACCTCACTAAGGACCAGGGACTGGGGCAAGCCTGTCCTCTGCAGTGCCACCCTGGAAGGTGGGCACGTTAAGGCCCTCCCCTACCCCTCAGGGGATGGTGGTGCTCATCCTACACACAGGCCAGGAGGATGGAGCCCGGAGTTCCCAGGAGACGGCTGGCTCAGCAGCGCACCTCCTTGCCTGTCTCCCTCCCCCAGCCCCTCACCCCAGTTTGGCATCACTGTCCAAACAAACAGCTTCCAAGGCCTTCCCTCAGGCCTGGCCTCCAGGGGAAACCTCGGTAGGACAAAGCCTACAGCACTACATATCTAGACTCCAACCTCCGAGAGAAGTTCAAGCCATTGGAACAGGTGAGATGTCGGAGAGAAGGTGCGGAGGGCGGAGACAGGGGCTCGCACTGACTCAGGGCAGCAGAGGAAGGGGCTGCGCTGGTCCTGACGATGTGGTGGACGACCTCCGCCCGGAGGCGCCGGGGCTGCGAGTGCCGGGTGGGGTGTGCAGCTTCCCCGCTGGGAGGCTGGACGGACAGCCCCTCCAGACACCAGCCCTGAGGACAGCGGGCCGGGTCAGCCCAGGGGGGACTTCTCAGGGGTGGGCCACCGGCACGGGATGCATTGCCTGTTGCCGAGAGGGTGGGCTGCTGCTCTAGCAGCTCCTCGTCGGCAAAGGGCGCACGGAGGGTCTGTGACCCCATCACCCAAGGGCACATCTGCAGCAGGTGCATCAGGGTCTGGGCGGGGGGGTCTCGGCAGGGCTTCCAGCAGGTGCAGCTGCGGACAGAGGGCCACGCGGCCGCGTCCACACAGCCGGTGGCGGACGCCCTCCCATGGAGTCTGAACCCGCTGCTCTCACGGGACACGCAGCCATTATTTCATTATTTGGCTTGAGATGAAAAAAGGCCAGCAAGGAGTCAGGTCCAACTACGGCAGGAAACACCAACGTTCCCCTGGTCCTGAAGGAGAAGGAAGGACTGTGTGAACATTTAAAGAATTTCAACTATTGTAAATTTCTGAGCAGCTGTAAAAAAAAAATGGTTTTAAAACCTTTATCACCTACTTGTGTGAACAAACTTTCTAGTCAATGGTCTAACAGGAATTTGAATAAATTATCACTACGTCTGAGGCAGAAATGACCTTGTAGCTTTTTAAGCATCAAAACTGATACACGTAAAAAAGTTATGCTCGTGGAAGCCAGCTCAACTTGCTCATTTGAAAAGTTTTATGGATTTCTAGAACTCTTCTACAAATGTATTACTTAATATCTTTCTTTAAATTGCATGTTTTAGAACTTCCCATCAACCTTAGTAATACAGAAAGAAGGTGATGACCATTTTCTCCAAGTCCCACACAGACACCCCCGAATCACTTTCAAGCCCACCCTGTGCGCCACTCAACACTGTTCTCCACGCAAGTTTGGGAGGAACCAGGGAGAACCGGGTAGGGGTGACGTCCAGGCGGTGGGCAGGCCAGGAGATTCCGCAGCTTCCCAGGGAGGCTCGGGGGGCAAGGCCCTGAGCTGCGGTTCCAGCAGCAGGAGTCCAGCCCGGCCAGGTGGGCAGGGGGGCTTGGGGGTTGTTTACCCTACCTGGGAGCCCAGACTTGGGGTTCAAATCCAATCCAGGTGAAGGTCTGCAGGGCCAGCTGCATTTACCTGTCTCCTCCGCCCCATCTGGAAGTCGTCCCAGGGTGCTCCAGAGGGACCCCCACCCTCTGGAGACATCACCACACGTCCCGCAGACATGAGGTGTTTCCATTCCACAAGTGTTGCCACTCACCCCAGATTCCAGTCACCTGAAAAGTCGCCATGTTCCTTGTTCTGACTGGGACCACTGTGTGTTCTCCTCAGCCTTGAAAACCAGCCACTCAGACACAGAGCAAGCCTGGGACCGTGGGCAGGTGGACCGCACTATGCCAAGCGAACGCTCTGGCCACTGACCAGCTGAGGGACCTCTGGCCCCCACACTCGTTTTCTGGCCTCAGATTCCTCGTTTGTAAAGCGAGAAGGTTTTACTAGATGATCTATAAGGTACCTTCCAGCCCTGACATTTTCCGTTTCTGAGGTAACCAACATCCAAAAGACTTAATTAAGTGTTGGTTTATATCATTGGATCAAAATCACTGGAATGCAGTCCCCTTGACAACAGCTAAACCTGCATTGTTCACGGCCGTGTCCCTGGTGCTGAGAACAGATCTTGGCATACGGTAGGAGCTCAATGAAACTGGATGGAGGGAGGGAGGGAGGAACGGATGAAGGGATGCAGGGATGATAGATGCGTAGAGGGAGGGATGGAGGGAGGGGTGGAGGGAGGGAGGGAGGGACGTGGGGATGGGGGGATAGAAAGAGAGAGAGAGGGATAGGATTTCTAGGAATCTCCTGGATTCAAAGGCTTTGTTAAAGACCTTGTGAAGGCCACTCATTTGAAAAAAAAAAAAAAAAAAACACTGAGTGGGGCATATGGGGAATTAGCCGGCAATGGACCAAAGTAAGTCGATAGAATCCTGCAAGGTCAGGATTCCCAGCCAGTGGGGCCAGGGAAGCTGTTGATTCTCCCTTGACTACTCTTGGAAAGTTTCTGGAAGGAGGAAGATGTAAAACCCTGCTTGGAGGATGAAACTCAGCGCCAGGTGGAGGACAAGAGCGGGCCGCCCGCGCTGAAGAAGCTCTGGAGGTGGATGGAGGCCCAGGCCAGTGGGGCCGGGGGGACAGCTCTTGGAGGGGACGGTCCCTCTCCATGACCTGGGGCACAAGCAGTACGCCGCAGCCTCGGCTCTTCTCCTACGCTGTCCTCCAGGCCCTCCGCAGTGCCGGGAGCCCAGGGAGCCGCCCCTCCTCTGAAGTCTGCACCGCCGGCCCCGCCACGGCCGCCCACCGGTGTCTTAGCTCCAGCAGCTAATTCCCGCCCAGCCCCGGCACCCCCTTCTCTTCTGTCACCAGGGTTGGTCCAGGAGACGCAGCCCCTCAGATGACCAGCCTGGGTGGGACCCTCCACCGGGCAGGCTCCTCCGCTTCCATGCCTGGCAGGTCTGCGTAAGAACCTCCCTCCAGGCCGGTCTCTGGAACCCACCTGGCGACCTCGCTGCCTGCTCCCTCCGTTACCGCGGGGAGGAGACCTGGCTTCCCTACCGCTGGCCCGGTTCTTCCCAGTGACTTGACTCTGAGTCACCCGGGGCCACCGGCCCGTCACAGAGCAGCACTGCTGACATCTGGGCTTGTGGGCTGCTGCTGCGTGACAAGTCATCCCTCATCGCCTGACAGCTCAGGAGGTCAGAGCCCAAGGTGGGCCGGCTGCTGGAGCACCTCACTCCTCGGCTGGTGGCCCCTCCTCCATCCTCAGAGTCGCCGGCCAAGCATGTCCCAGCCTCTCTGACTGTGACTCAGCTTCCCCCCCCCCCCCGTGGCCTCCTCTCTCTGACCCTCATATAAAGATCCCCACGGCGGCACTGGGCCCACCCAGGTAATCCAGGGTTATCCCCAGGTCAAGAGCCTTAATTTCATCACCTGCACATGTTCTCAGGGCCCTGTCTTTGGGACCATTACTATCTCCATAGCAGGGCTCGGAGGCTCCAAACTGCCCCATAACTTCCTATCAAAGATAAGCTAAGGCCCTGACAAGGCCTGCACGGTCGGGTCCCATTACCTCTTTGATGGCTGCATCCATCACCCTCCCTCGAGGTCAGTCCCAGCCTCATGCGCCTCCTTGGGGTGCCTCAGTCACGCCAGGTCTGTGCTTCTCTTAGGGCCTCTGCCGGGAAAGCCCTGTGCTCTCGGACACACGGTATCTCCCTCTCCTTGAGCCTCTGCCTGAATGCAAGAACGCTGACCGCCCTTCTCAACATGCAGCTGCCTGCCCTTCCCTGGCGTTTCCACCCCGCTCCTTCGTTGTTCTTCTCGTCCTCAAAACCATCAGAATACTGTACATTTTCCTTTTTTATTTCTTTACAGTCCGTCTTCCCTCATTAAAGCAGTCCCGGGAGGCCTCTCCACGTCCTAGCCTGGGGCTGGAGGCCCTGAGCACCGCTGGAGCAGCGACAGGAAGACAAGGACGGTGTCTGCCCTCGAGGATGGACATCTGGGGAGGCTGACACAGACCAGAGATGACAGCACAATGAGGCAGGCCCAGGGCCATGAAAGTGCAAAACACCATCCCCTCGTCACCTCATGACTCGGCGGCATCACGGGCCACCAGGTGCGGCCCCAGCCTCGACAGCCACTTCCTGGAAACAGCAGCTTTTCTTTTAAGGCCCGGCCGGCAGGCCTGTGACGACTCGGGCTCTTCCAGTAGCAGGTCACAAAGCAACCCGTGACTGCCGCAGCCTTGTTCAGAGCTGGGTCAGCCCATCAGAGGCCGTCACCGTTCAGCAAGGAGCTGGTCCCCACACCCCCCACCCAGCTCCCCAGGAGCCAGTGGAAGAGAGCCAGAGCCTGGAGCCGGCGGTGGCTGCCACGGCCCACGCTCCCGTGACTGGGCTGCCCCCCGTGACCGGAAGAAGGCATTTGTCGCCTTTTATGAGGATGTGTCTCTCGCTCGGCTTCAAAACCCGCATTCCCTCTCTCTTGTCTCCTCCTGGAGACGCAGAACATGGCTAAAGTGAAAGCAATTAATTGAAGCCTTTTACTAACACCAAAGCCTTTCCTCTGTGTAGCACCGCGTTCATTATTTAATGGCACAGAAAGCCTGCTTCCTGCAGGCTGGAGCACACGGCAGAGCCAGCCTCCTCCCAATGGCCCTCCAAGGCGAGGACTCTCCAGATCGGGCTGCCATCGGCTTTGGAAACCCAGGGGCCGAGTCCAAATTGGAGACACGTGTGTGTCTGCAGTGCCAGGCCCTGCACAGCTGAGGGGGCGACCACCCCTGCCTGAGCTCACCGTCCACTCCCCCGCCGCGTGGACCCATCTGGGAGCCTTCCTTCTGCTCCATGTGGGGCAGCGGGGGCAGAGGAGCCTGCTGGGCCACGCTGGCTCTGATCCCTGAGTAGGTGGCTCTGGGGGCATCAGTGAGAGGAGGAGGCAGAGCCAACCTCATGTGGTCATGCCGCAGGTAGACCCGTGTGTCCCCCGCCCCACAGTCCCCCGGCCACCAGGCAGCAAGCACGCGGGCTTGGGAGTGAATTAGCATCAATCAGACAGAACTCCTGGAGTGTGTAGCGTCACACTGCATACCGCAGGGTCGAGTAGGAATTTGCACAGAGTCCATGTTCCAACAGCACATGGACAAACCAGCCGGGAAAGCCAGTTCCAGCTGCGTTGGCACACACGGCTCTAGGAGCCGCAGCCGACGCCGAGGGGACAGTTCCAAGAGCGAGTCCCTGGGACCAGAGGACGCAGAGGCCTCGGCGAGCTGAGTCGGCCAGGGGAAGGCTTCACTGGGGTGGAGATGCTAGATAACCAAACTCGACAGCCCTCCCATGGGTGGGAGGAGGGCCGTACCCGGGGCGCAGGCCCAGATGGGGCGTCAGGAGGACACCCAGCAGACCCTGCCTGGAGCAGCAGACCCACGCAAGCAAAGTGCAGGAGGCAAGTTTAGAACAAGGCCACCCAGAGGGTGAGCTGGTCAGCATTCCTACCCATACCATGCACTGCAGCACCTCTGCCCTCAATACCATCCCCCTGCACCCCTCCCCACGCTGCACTCGCTATGCCAAAGCTCTTTTCAGGTCCTGAGTCGCTCATTCAAAACAACAACCCTGTTTTATACGCATTTTACAAATGAAGAAACAGGCCCAGAGAGGGTAAGTGTCAGGGCCAAGGTCACACAGCCAGTAAGGGTTAGAGCTGGGTTCTAAACTCAGGGAGTCTGACTCCAGAACCCACGAAATTGTTTTTATTTCCCAGTGCCTTCATTCCTTCAGAAGTGCTGGCTCTTTCATTATCACCATGTGTGGCAGCAACATCAACTGGGTTTTAACAGAAAACAACCCCTCATAGCCCAACCCCAGCAAATCCTGGCTCCATTTCCATCCAGCCCCATCACTGAGTGGGTGTATTTGCTCCCCTACCGGTCGGTTAATATCTGCTGCTGAAGCCTGTCCGCTCCACCCACCCCAGCGCGTCCCTAGGACACCCCAGCCTTCCCCCAGCCAGCAGCTGAGAGATTAACACCCCATGACCCCCACTGTTAACTGCTGTGATGTACGGCCTCTCACAGAGAGTGCTCACAGAGCCCAGAGGGAGCGACTGCTCATCCCTCTTGAGTGAAACAAGCCGGAGGCCAGCGCGGGCTCTGGGCAGACCCAGGAGGAGCGGGCCTGGGGTAGGTCAGCGCCGGCCCCGGCATGTGAGGTCAGATCTGGGGGAGGACACAGCCCTCAGAGCCAGCTCTGCGCCCGTGTCCCCAGGTGTCTGCTGCCTCCTGCCTGGGCAGGTGCTCCCTTGGACCCTGGAAAGGTGGGGCCTTCAGGGCTGGTGACAATTTTGATGGGCTGCACTAAAAAATCTGTAAAGATGGTTAACATTTACCATGACTGACTGCTTAACTGCTTCTTTTTTATGTGTCTATAAAGGTGCTGTAATCAAAGCAGAGCCTTGGCATGATCAATCTGTGCGCGTCTGCCGGGAGCCCAGGAGGGGATCGCTGCCCCGCGGAGGTGCGGCCAGAGGGCCCGAGTCAGGGCTGGGCCTGGCGGGAAGGATGCGGCAGGAGGTGAGAAGGACGCACCAGCTGGACACAAAGACTGGATGGAGGTGGGCAAGGGGCCATGTGGTCACTGGTGACTCTGGGGTTTGGGGTGTGACCGAGAGAATGAAGATGCCAGAAACTACAGGAAAGTTAGAAGGTGATGAGTTTTGTGTTGAATACGATGACCTGGACATACAGCCAGCCTGAAGCTTAGGAGAAGAGGAAGAGCTGGCCTTTGCCCCTAGTGGGAGGGGGGCCCCTCCTTGCTGCCTGTGGTACCCTCAGAGCATGAAACTGCAGTGGGGGACGAGCCCTCTGCGGGAACGCAGGGAACAGAGACGTCCCTGGGCGCCACCCCCAGCCCAGAGACAGAGAGAAGGGGAGCTCCACCCTCCTCAAGCCCCCAGCGAGGGACAGCACCGCCCACCAGAGCACCGCTGGAGGCCCCACCCGCGGAGGACGTGGCAGAGGCCATCAGGGGATGCTCTAAGACAGAAACGACCCTTGTAAGGCAGATGGAGACGGATGAACCGTTCTTCCTCCCTGAGTCTCCCGTGCAGGGGCGGGAAGACGGGCGGTAGGCCTGCGGGCCGCCAGGGGACGGGAGCAGGGCCGGCCCCTGTTTTCAGCGTGGGCAGCTTCCTCCCCTGGCCGCAGGCCTTGGGTCTTCTGTCCTTGAGGCCTGGATGGGGATCCGCTTGTGAAGGGCATTTTATCTCTTGTTTCTTTCTCATCCTTTCCTTAAACCCATCAGATGTGTCATCAGCCCTCTATCCACCACCTGGGGGAAGCAGGAGGGGTCCCTGCAGCAAACCATGGAGCTGGGTGGGGGAGTGCTGGTGGGAGATGAGGGAGGTGGTCCCTGATCGCTGGGTCGCGGGGAGTGAAGCTTTCCTCCACGTGTCCACTGCGTGGGACCTTAAGGCTCAGCCAGGTTTGTGAGGACGTGGGACAGAAAGGCCATGGGTGTTAGGACCCGCCCAGAAAACTGGGCAACTTTCCACTCGTTCTCAGATGGGAACACAGAGGCTGGAACACACCCAGCCCGTGAGCATTTTCCAGAAGCTTCCAGTCCTCCCAGCCACCACAAGCCCCCAGACAGACGGCTCCCCCAGGGAGCAGACCCTAGAGTCAGACCATTTACAAAGGGGCTTTGGGTTCACTGATGTGGCTTTGTTGCTGTAGCAAAAGCCTCGGGGAAAGTGCGGAGAGAGATGAGAGCCCGCTTTCTTACCTCTGGATGATTTGAGAAGCCACCGGTTCCCAGAGGGCTGGCTCCCGGTCGAGACTTTACATTCCGGGGCTGTAGAGTCTGGACGTCCCGGCCCACGTGCACGGGAAGTCCTCCCCACCCGGCTGTGTGCTGCTGGCCCTCCAGGCCCGCCACACGGGCTCACGGTGCAGGGCCCAGCCTGCCCCAGTCACCAAGGGCCAGGTTCTGTTTTTTGTGCTTTCTGAAATCACAGAAGTGGTTCAGAGTGTGCCAGGTAGAAATGTCCCCCCCAGTGCCACATTGGCTTCCCCGGAACCAGGGTACCAGGCCCACCAATGGGCAGCAGGATGACCCCTGGGGGAAAGGGACTCTGGGGGCTTCGTCCACGTGACCTGATTGGATGCTCAGGAAAACAGATGCGCCAGGAGGTCCGATGAGCTTTCCAGGAAGCAGGGCAGCCCATGATCTCACCGGGAGCTGCATGACCCTTGAACCCGTGTGGAAGGGGGGGCCAGGAATAAAGAAGGGGGTGCGGCCAAAGGGATCCAGCAGAGTTAGCATGGCCTCAGAACTGCGGTAGAGGCTGCAGAGCTCGGCCCAGCCAGAGACAGCCCTTCCCAGCCAAGTCCCCGCCGGGGTCAAGCTCCTCCCACAACCCTGGCACAGGGGCAGGCTGGCAAGCCCAAGGATGAACGGGTTCCAGACTCCACCGTGCTTTCCAGAATCTTCCCTGACGTACAACGGACATTATGTCACCCATTTCTGTCTCCAGGATGGTGGGTTTGGTAGAAGAAACTGTGTGGGTTGAGAAACCCGATTCCCATTCCACCCGCCCCCAGCCGGCTCGCTTCTTGTGGAGTCACACGCATCTCCATCTGTCTCCCTCCTCTGCTCTCCCATCACCCGGTGACAGCTGCTGCCTGTTCTCTCCCTTCTCCGAGGGGCCCACCCCGAGGTCCTTTTACAACTGTCACCCAACAAAGCTTTCTGCCAGGACAGCAGGACCCAAACGCATCACGTGAGGGCTTTCCTGAGAGCCAGGGCAGGCTGGGGTCCGAGCAGCAGGCAGGGTCCAGGACCACCCTGCAGGCACCTGTGCCATCTCACCTCTGCCCACAGCTAGGCTCACAGCCGAGGGCCCGGGAGACAGCTTGGGGACCTTCTCCCGAAGAATCTGCCCTCGTATGGAGGCGTGACTCTCTATGGCTATGACACCTCAGCAACTTTAAAAAGGAATGATCTCTGTGCCTCGATTCTCTCCGAGAATTTCGGGATCAGAAGAACAGCTTTACTCAGGGAGAAAGACAAGGGACAGAATTGTCAGGATAAATACAGTCAGTCAGCAGCACGGCTCCGCTGAGCTGGAGGTTAGGGGCTTGGTCTGTTTTGTTTTTCTTTCTCCTTGCTGAGATGTTCCGTGGAACGGCTGTGGGTACAGCCAGCTCCCTGCACCGGGATGCTCACAGGAGACGGGAGGGTGGAGCCACCGGCTTTGAAAGTGTCACGTAAACCACCAGCCTGGTGCCAGGCCCAGAGCTCAGACCTGCCTTAAGGGTCAAGTCGGAAAGGTAAAGAGGGGTTCTACGCCCCCTAGACTTGTTCGGCCACTTTGGTGGCTCCTGGAATCCCACCTCCACGGTCCACAGTTAAACGTGCGCCCAGGCCGGCGGGCAGACAGGAAGCAGACCCAGGCTCTACTCCTGCACCTGAGGCCCTCACAGGGCGAGACAGCCCCGATGGAGGTTAGGGTTAGGGTGCTTCATAAAATCACCCTGTCTGGTGAGGCAGCCGGCCGCCGGCCGGAGCACCAACCCCCAGACGCAGGCCAGGGCTGTGCTGGAATCCAGCTGCCTTGGCATCTTCCCTGTGAACAAGGACGACCCCAGACGGGGTTCCCCTGGCCAGGATGAGAAATGGACCAAGCACCTGCCTCTTCCTGACAGCCTCTGCCACAGCATTGAACAATAACGTTGGTAATGCTGTTATCAACACAGACATCACAACTAATAGTGTTTCCTGTTCATTAAGCACCTGTTACGTGCACAGTACTTTCTATGCAATAGGGGAAAAAGCACGATGCTGCCAACCTATAACCTAGGACACATCAGACGGTCCTCAGAAACTCCCAGCGCTGACTCGGCATTCATCACACCATCGCTGAGCTGGGAACCTCTGGAAACGCTAAGGTAAGTCAGGTATAGTTGCTAGCCTTGAGGGATTCAGTGTGATGAATAAAAATAAACTGTGATTCACAAAAAGTCAGAGGGGAAGCCCAGGCCGGGGGGCTTGTGAGCTGGGCCTGGGAGGTTCAGTGACGGAAGAGGGATAGGTCACCTCCTAAGCAGAGAGAAAAAGCGCTGCACACCGGGGGCGGGGTTCAAACAGTGACAAACAAGTGGCAACAAAGGGCAGAATGGGATGAATGTCAGAGGCGCGCTTCTGACAGCGAGCGCGACGGTCTAGAAGAACACGCCTGTCTGACTCGGGGTGATCAGGAAAGACCGCACACACAGAGAAGTGAGGTTTCTCACAGGATCCTACAACAAGAGTTGGCTCTCCTGGCACAGCTGGGGAAAGGGGAGGGGTTCCAGATGGAGGACAGGGCAGAAGGGCCGAGCTTCAGGACACCTGGAACACGCGGCTGCAGAGCTGGGGTCGTTCCTGGAAGCAGGCAGCCGTGGCACGTCAGGTCCAGGGAGTGGCTTGGGCGGGGAGGAGAGTTCCCCCATCAGAAGCAGGTCTGGGGCTGCAGGGGCACAGGGAAGGCACAACACGTCCGTCCCCCACCTCCCCGCCGGCTCCCCCCTACCCCGCTCCTGGCCTTCGGCCCATCTCACACCGCGTGTGGACCTTCCTGCTCTTTATTCCAAGAGATGCTTTTCTATCACAAACAACACGGAAACATCGAGGTCGCCTGAGCACAGCTCATCTTGAGAAGTGGATTCCCCACCTTCTCTCTGTGGTGGGGAGGGAGGTCTCTTCTTCCCCTGCTGCTCTGGGCACTTTCCTAATGAGAGGAGGATTTGGAGTGCAGAGGACCACCTCTTGGGCTGGGTGCCACTGCAGCCAGTGGCCAGGCGGCCGTGCCTGAGGACCGGCCAGCGGTTCCCAGGAGACACCTGTGGAAAGAGGGCAGTGGTCAGGCCTGGGCTGGACTCCACAGAGAGGAGAGGGCCCGGAAGGCCGCACCAGCTCTGTAACATTTCAGCAGACTTCCCCCTGCTCCGGCTCACAGATCTTTATGCCCCCGGTATCATGTTACACATACATCCTGTGTCCTGCGTTATCTTAACCCTCCCTGAGGTCTGATTGTGACACGGTTCTCTTCCCGTTCTTTATCATCTGGGGTGTCCCAGCTCGGATGGCATTTCTTCCCGGAAGATTTCCCTGACGACCCATCTCTCAGGGAATGGCCTCTCCCAGCGGCCACCTTGGTCCTGTACCTCTTCTACAGGGTCCCCATCAACAGTCGTAGAATCTCCTGGTTGTGTGAGGCCCTGCGGGCAGGACTGTGTCCGTTTTGACGACTGTGTCCTTCAAGTCTAGCTGAGTCCCCAGTGTACATTAGGTCTTCAACCCCTGCTTGTTGGATGGACAGATGGATGGAGCCATTCTACACGCGCATCACACGTACAGTCACATGAAATTTTATTGTAAGGAGTCACCATAATTCTACCATAATTGCTGAGCGATTATTAGCTGCTTGTTAACTCATTTGTTGCTTGCCTTCCACTAAATGGTAAGTTCCACAAAATGCAGAAACCGTGTGCTTTCTACTCACCAGCCTGTCCCCAACATCTGATCCAGATTGAGAACATAACCTCGATATCTACTGAATCAACGGCTTAAAGAATGAACGAACACTTGGGCTGTGATTACAAACAGCACCGTGATGAACCTCTGTACGTGACTCTCAAACACAAAGGAGAATTATTTAATCAGAGCATTTGTACATATATAGAGGCTTCTAAACACGTGTGTCTGTACCGTTTAGGTAAAGATATTACCAGTGATCCCCCACCAGCAAACAGCACGGGTATCAGGACGTCCTCAACTCACGGAAGCACAAAAAAAGTATACTTTTAAAATCTTTGCTCATCTGGTAAGTGAAAATAGTATCTCATTGTTGTTCATTTGCATTTGATTTCTAAGAAGAATTAACATTTTTGATACAGCACTTTCTTAGTCATTGGTATTTCAAACTGCCCGTTTATAATCTTTGCCTATTTTCCTATTGGAGTTTCAGTAATTTTTTTTAACCAGTGTCAACATAATTCATTCTTTGGTTTTGAAAGCTCTAAGTTTTCCATTGTTTTGCCTTTTCATTGTAGAATCCTTTTGATATATAGGATTTCTTAATATAATCAAATGCATAGTTATTTATTCCATAAGCACTTTTATGCCTAGAATATCTTTTTTCACTTAGAGGTCAGCACTGACTTAAATTTTCGTCTCATGTCAATATGGTTTGATTTTTTTCCCGTTAACATATATCATTTTTGATATATGGTATAAACTGAGGCTCCAAACTGCTTATATTTCCCGGCAGTATTTCCTCCGTCACCCCCGCCGTCCCACATTGAGGCCCCTCCTCCGGGCGATCCTGGGCTGTAAATCTCTCTCCTCTTCCTTAACTATCGCACTGTCCTCCTTAGTAGTGATTTATGGTTTGCTCTAATAGCTGGTAAAACAAAGCCCCCTCAGTCAACTTCTCTGTCATAATTCTTAGCTGTTTTCACCTGTATATTGTTTCAAATGAACTTTAAAAATATTGGGCCTTCTTCCCCTCTCCCTGAAAAATCAGAGTTGGCAGAAAAATTAGACTTGTGACTTAATATGGGAAGAACTGATATCATGATATCCAGTTTTCTCATTTTCTTAGCCCACCTCCACTGCCCACAGCCTCCGGCCTCCGGGATCCATCTGCCCAGCTTCCCTGCTGCTAACGCCCGCCCTGGGCTGCCTCGCTCCACCCGCTCTCCTGACCTCACCACCCCCAGTGTACCTGACGCGGAGTCAACTTCGGATCTTAGAGACCTTGGTTCGGAGTTTACCCAGCTCCCTTTGAATATTATCAAGCCTGTTGCCCTTCCTAATATACCTGAGGTCAAGGACCTTTATCACCACGATGTTAAACTGACAACGCCAAAGCATTTCACTGCAGAATTACTAAGAAGTCACTAAGTTTACACAAGCCATACATGCCAATCAAAGACATTTAGAGTTAGCAGAAATCTGAGACATGGCTCATCAAGCCCAGCCAGCCACCCCGCTCCAGGGTTAAAGAGAGACAGGCTCAGAGAGGGGTTCATTCATTCTTTAAGCCGTTGATTCACTTATGAAGGTACAAACGGTTCCTCTGGACCCAGTGGAGCAATGGAGAGGGTCTGGGTGTACCTACGTGGAGATCGGACCAAATGGCAGGGGGGTGGAGGCCAGGGCTCAGCAGTGGGAAAACGGAGGGAACATCTGGCTAATGAACCCTCCAGAGAAGCTCCAAGACAACGTGGCCAGCGGACCCAGAACCCAAGGCCAAGCAGATGTGGATCCCACGGTCCTGACACTCACACCATGTGGGCGTGAGGATGGGTGTGGGGACCACACACCCCTCTCAGCCTTCGGTCCGAGCTGCCCTCCCAGGGAGGTGAGACGCCGGAGGACAGCAGACTCAGCGGAGAAGCCCTGTGCTCTGGCCCTTCCCTCGGCGCCCAAGCACGCAGCTGCGCTGGTCTAGACAGGCTGCAACACGGGGAAGGAGTCTGAGGCCCACCCGACGGGAGGATCCAGCTCCTCTGCAGCCTGTGTGGAGCTGAATGACTCGTAATTCAGTTAGACGAGAAGGAAGCAAACCTCATCACAACAGTTGAAAACATGAAAACAACAAATAAACAGCTGCTTTGAGTTAGCAACAAGGAGGCCAATTTGATCTTTGCAGACAGAAAAGTGCCATCTCCCATGTGCGTGTGTGTGTGTGTGTGCGTGTGTGTGTGTGTATGTGCGTGTGTGTGTGTGTGTGTGTTCGGGAGGGGCGGTGCCTTCAAGAAGCTGCAGCTGCGAGCAGCACAGAGCACAGCATTAACCAGGTTCCTGGAACAATTTGCCCGATTAGAACCACACCAGGCACAGCACGCAGAGGGGGGCCCAAGCTGCACCCCATACACGTCCCCCAGCACGCACACGTGCCCCTGCGACACACACGCACACAGACACACATGTGCGCGCGCGCACACACACACACACACTGCCCTGTGGAACCCAGGCTGCAGGGGAAACTGCTGGACTCTGAGAGGCAAAGTCCTTGGCTGGGAACATGTCCCCAGTCGGTGTGTAGCAGGCAGACGTCTGGCCCTGCAGCACGAAGCACGAATCTAAAATGAAAATTCCTGGGCCCCTCCCGAGTTAGTAGATCAGACTCCCCTGGGGTCCTGAGAGTCTGTCTTCACAACAGCCTCAGGGACTCCTCTGCTCACAGAAGTGGATGAAGAGCTCGGGGACACACCTTCTCAAAGAGCATCCATTAGCCGTTGCCGTACTCACCCCGCAGAACAGAGACGGGCCCGAAAATTCTCCGTGGTTAACACCACAGCCACCTGTCCTCACAGCCCAGCTGCAGGTGGGCAGGTGCTGGGGGTCCACTCCACACGCGGTGATTCTGGGGTCCAGGCTGGGCGGTAGCAACGCACCTCGCAGCCGTGGCCGAGGCGGACGAGGCCCCTTAGGTCCACCTCTGAGGGGTTTGCTGCCACTTCCACCCCGTTCCCACGTCCAAGGTAAGCTGTGCAGGCCCAAAGCCAAAGAATAGGGGCCCCAGGCTTCGTACGTAAGCCTGGGGCAAGGGTGCAGACTCGGGGGGTACAGGGGACTCAGCCAAGCAGTGCTCAGATTCTCATCCTCTCCACCTGCAGAAGGGCCTCAGTCCCCAGTGATCCTAAGAGGCTCAGTCACCCCTGCCCCACCTGGTCGTGCCAGCGGCCAGGACGGAACATCACTGGGACAAAGAGGTGATGTGTGGGACTCATTTCTACACTGTACGAGGTGCTGTGCACATCAGCTAACATGGCTGTTTCTCCTGAGCACGAGTCCAGGAGGGCAGGACAGAGACGGGCCCAACAGCCCACGTCCTGCAGCTTCTGTCCGGGGGCCAGGTGGGCCAGTTCTCAGCACAGAGGGGAATAGGACCGGGTCCTCCAGCAGAGGAGACTGCGTCCGAACCCCTGACGGCCCATCCCCAGGCGCTGGGACCTCAGACCCTCTCCCGCAGCGCCCAGCTCCAGGCCCACCCACGCCGCTCACATGGGGGTCCAGGCTGGTCAGCGGTCACAGTGCTCTGGGTTGTACAGAGCTCCGGCACTTCCTGTTCTGTCAGGTGAATTTGTTGTGGCTTCCACACATTTTCTTCCAAAGAGCTCTGCCTGGTCCCTTGGTCCTGGGGAGACACCAAGCGATGCTGAGGTGTCTCTGCCCTGGTGCACCGATCCTGCCAGGCACGCAGGATGGAGCACGGGTCCACATCACCAAGCCTCACCCGCAGCCTAGAGACACGGGTCCCAGGCCCCTGAAGAGGGAGGGCAGCCTCGAGGGAGAGCCTGCAGCATCTGGAATACACCCTCCGAGCCCAGACTCGGGCTCCTTGACCACCTGCCTCCACGAGCATCTGGGATTTGGTCCCTTACCCACTCTGTGGGTACATGGACTGATGTCCAGGACCCCCAGGCCTGGGTCTTGCCTCCATGGCTGGGTGTGGTCTAAAGCTGCTGGCTTTCCCATCACCCTCACCCTGACCGTGGGACCCATCAGACCGGAGACGCCCAAGCTCTTCCCAGGTCAGCGTACAGGGCGTCAACGTGCTGCGGTAAAGACACTCCTCTCTCCAGCTCTGAGGGGACCGGACACAGGGGGATGAGACGAGCTTCCCATCCCCCAGCATCGCCGGGGTAGGGGGGCAGGGGGTGGATTTTCGCCAGTGTCATCTAGGACTCAGCCAGCTTTTCCAATCTCCAGATTCAAGGTTTTTGACAAACCAAGAAAATGTCCCTGTGTTATTTCTTTATGTGTTGTGTCTCCATCTGTCCCTCTTTCTCCTTCTGGAGCTTCTCCTGTTTACGTGTGAAGTCTCTGGAATCTGTCCTCCAAATGTCTCATTTCCTTTCTCCTCACGCTTCCCAGCTCATTATTTTTGCTCCGTATTTGAGATAGGTCTTCCACCTGAACTTCGGAGGCACTAATTCACTTCTCAGGAGGTGCCACCTTCCTCTTCACTTCAGCCACTGAGTCTTACGACTCAGAACCCATGACTTTCAGTTCCAGAAGTTTCCCCGTGTCCTCTGGTAGTGCCGCCTGCTCTGGGTGCTTTGGTCGTTGTCACCCTCAGGTGTGTTTCCGTTTTCCGAGGCTGCCCCATACTTGCGTCACGGGGCCTTTCAAGCCATTGAGGTCCCTTGAGCCACGGCAAACTCCCGTGAGCCCTGGGGGTGCGCTGTCAGCCCCCAGCACAGCTCCACAAGTGACGCTCCCTGCTCCTACCCCGTGGCCTGGGGCCGCGAGCTCTCAGCCGTAGGTCTGGGCAGGGACTCAGGCCACCCCTGCAGCCTCCAGAGCATCTCTGGACCCAGGGAGACTGGCCGCACCCAACAGCTTCCTCAGACCTTCCCCCAAATATCTAACATTCATCTCAAACTTAATGCCCAAAAGAGACCCCTTGGTTTCTCCTAAGAAATCTGACTCTCCCCATCTTCCCCTAAATCTTTTTTTTTTTTTTTTTTTTTTTTGTGATATGCGGGCCTCTCACTGCTGTGGCCTCTCCCGTTGCGGTGCACAGGCTCCGGACGCGCAGGCTCAGCGGCCATGGCTCACGGGCGCAGCCGCTCCGTGGCATGTGGGATCTTCCCAGACCGGGGCACGAACCTGCATCCCCTGCATCGGCAGGCAGACTCTCAACCACTGCGCCACCAGGGAAGCCCTCCCCTAAATCTTTGATCCACAAACCTAGGCGTTATCGTCAAGTCTTCAACCTCCCTCATCCTGTGTGTCCAAAACCCGTGAGTCTTCTTGGTTACCCCAGGTCTAATTGCCACATTTTCACCACACTTTCCTATCAAGATATTTTTCTCATGTCGACAGTAATTGAATTTTCCTTATTAGGCTGTACGGTCCTAGATTTTGACCTCTACTTCTAGTTATTTATTCAGGTATTCAAGCATTCAAAATATATGTATTAAGTTCCAGCTGTATGCCAGGCCCTGCGTTAGGTTTGGAAAGTAATGGTGGACCCATTGTGTCCCACCATCAAGACGCTCATTGCACGCAGGTGGGGAAGCAGGTAAGTAACCAGGAAACGCTGCTCAGAGGTGAGGACCACGCGGGGCCAGATGTGCTGAGGGACCAGAAGCACCGGCCCACTTTCTCCAGCACGCGTTAAGGGATCCGGTCCCTCGTCCCTCTGTCCACCGTCAGCACCTCTTCGCGATCACCTCGCCCTCTTCCTGCTTTCATCCTGCACAGCTCTTCCCGCCTCTCCGGACCCCTCCTCCTCCTGTCACTCCCCCGTCTCCATGCAGGACCAGCTAAGCACCCCCATCCTGAATCCCGTGGCCCATCAGTGAGGGAACCCCACACACAGAGGCTGGGGGACCACATCCCATGCCTTCTCTCACCCACCCCTCGGACCCCGAGGAGAAAAGACCCCGGCTCAGCCCAGCCTTCCTGGCTCTGCCAGCCTTGTGACTTTAGGCAAATCTCTCGACCCTCTTGGGCCTCAGTTTCCTCATCTGCAAGACGAAAAAATTTAAGGAAGATTTCTTTAGAAGGAGGTCTCCTCCAGACTCAACAATCTACGAATCGATAAAACTTGTTTGCTATGAACTTAGTGGAAGGTAGGAGTTTACGTTGGTGAAAAGAAATTGAAAGATGGATGTTATCACTGCCTCCAAACTCTTACCCTGTCCTGAGCCCACAAGCCTTCGCTACTCAGGGTGAACCTCAGGGACCCAGGGCAGCAGCATCAGCTCAGAACTTTTTAGAAATGCAGGATCTCGGGCCTACCCAGTCAGCATCTACGTTCTCATCAGACTCTATAATCAGAATCGGGAGATTCCTAAGTAAGAACCTTGGGGTCTGAGAGGCACCCCCCTCGAGGACACGGCCCAAAGAGTTAAAAGGAGGCACTTTTCGGTTTCAGTAGAAAGAACTTCTTAGTTCAGGGAGCAGACCGAGCTGGAACGAGCTGTGTCAAAGGCCAACGGGCCTCTGGCATTGGGCTAGAACAGAAGCAGGAAAGGCTGCTCTCAGGGGTGCTGCCTGAAAGGTGAGTATCCTGCAGGGCTGGATGGATGGCCTGTGGGTCCCGCTCACTCTGAGGTAGGGGGGGTTTCATCCCACCTCTGCCCACTGCCTTGGTTCTGTCCAGGGGCCAGGGGGGCAGCACACAAGCCCAGGACCCCCCGAGCTGGCTTTGTGACACCATCACACAGTCCAGGTAGAAGGAGAAAGCAGGGCAGCAGAAAGCGGTGGGGGCCTGTCCCAGCCATACCTGAGCTCCTCTGCACACAGGGCCCTTTTCTGGGGAAGCTTCTGTGCCCATCACAAGCCCACAAACCTTCTTCCACCTGATTCCACAAAGACCCTTTCCTCCCTTCCTGGTCAAGGGCTGGGATTCTCCATTGCGGAGCTAATTCTTGTTCAAATTAGTCCATCTCCCAGATAGAATTAGAAGCTGGGTGATTTGGAAAATACAGTCAATTTAGTCCACTGTCCTTGCGTGCCAGCTCCATCTGATAATGAAGAGTTCGCCCCCCAGGCTCTGGGCTGGCAGGAGCCATTATCCACGCGGTGAGGTTAGTCTGATAGGATGCAAGAACCAGTGGAGTGAGGGCTGGCTCAGCCCTCAGCGGGGCACCCAGCCAGGGCCAGGAGGGAGGCAAGGGCAGGGAGGCCGGGGCCCAGATCCTACCCAGGGAAGAATGCCTGGCCAGAGCAGGACACTCATCCCTGGGAGGTCAGACCACAAGACAGGGCCAGGTCAGGACAACGTACCCACCTGGGCCTCCCGTTCCTTATGTATGACTGGGGCTGGTGAGACTATCTCCTGGGGTTTACTTAGGAACAAACAAACACCCTAACATAGGTGAAACCTCATTTATTCATTCATTCATTTTTAATAAACATTCACAACATCTGATATTCATTTGGCATCTAGCAGGTACTGAACACTGTACCAGGTGAAAGGGCTGATTTAACGAGCAAGACACAGTCTGTTCTCCTGCAGGATGTGAAATTATACAGCACTGACCAAATGGACAGTGGAGACGGTGGTGATGCTACTGGTGGTGCTGATGGTGGTGACGGCGCTAATAGTGACGATGGCTGATGCAGACCACGGGACAAGCAGTCACCCCGGAAGATGCTGCTGCCCAGAGCCTTTCCAATGTGCAGTGAAAGACTGATCCCCGCATTGCTCATCTTGGCTATGAGCTAAGAGAGATTAAAATGCTTTTGTATGAAGCAAACAATATACATATTTTATGAAATACATTTCTCTGCCTGTTTAATTGTGGGATCTTCCATAGAGGCAGAAAGATTCACTGCTCACCACTGTGATGAATGAATAGGGTTGCAGCCTTCAGCCTCGGGAGGCCCCGACCGCTGTCGTGTCCTGGCTCCCTGGGCCTGCTGCAGGAGGACCAGTGTCATGCAATGCGGCCTGGGCAGCTTCCTTTCCTCCGTGCACCTCTGTGGGCCCAGGTGTGAAGTTAACACGTCCACTTTCCGTCGCTGAAGGCTTCTTAAGCCCGGTCTACCACAAGCAAGTCTGCTGAAATTCACAAGATGATAGCGGTTCACCAGGGAACAAGGAGAAAGGTCATTAGGACAGGTCGTCCCAGCATCTCTGGTGGTGTTCCCAAGTCCACTCATTGCCAACACACTCCCATCCTTCCCCTGAGCCCTTAATCTGGAATGTGGGCATCCCAGTGCCCCTCAAAAACTGCTAGGAGCTTTAAGGTGGTTTAAAATTGGGGATCGGCTAGGCCGCCCCGTGTAGCAGCCATGGAGTTCTGCCAGGGGGTGTGCGGGTGACCACAGGCGTCCAGGCGGACTGTCGCATCGATAGGCAAAAGCCACTTCTCAAGGTGGGTTTCCAGCAACCTGATGGCCCACTGGGGACCTATTTTCTGGCCCTTGCAGCTGGGCCATGGAAAGCCCCCTCCAGGTTCCGCCAGGTGGGCACCAGCGTGCAGACAATGCTGGAACCTGATGTGGAGAGCCCTGAGCCAGGACCACATCCCATCTCCACTGCACCAAGAACACATCACCAGTTTCACAGCAGTGTCTTTGTCCCACATGTCATGTGTCTTTAGTTGCCCCCTTCCATGTTGGACTGGAAGCTCATGGAGGGTAAGTCACCAAGCTGCCCAGAGACCAGCAGGTGCTCCATAAACGGCAGCTGAACGAGTGCACAAATGAGGGTGATTTTTTTAAAAGAACGGAAAGAAGAGAACACATAGAGCCACTGATCTTTGAGTGGCTAAAATAATCCTGGGAGTTCAGGGATCTGAGATGTTACCCAGTCGGCAGAAACAGCCACTACCATCCTCCCACCCACTCACGGCAAACCCCACCGTGGCCCGTGACACGCGCCCTGCTCACCCCAGGCGGCTCAGACTTTTCACACTGCACCCTCACACCACAACCAACTGCTGAACCGGCTGGTGGGCCTCCTTGAGCTCCCCTCGTCCCCTCGCCTGGAATATGGGCCCCCCAACCGTCTCTGGTCCTCCCCCAAATACTTTGTCCTACTCAATGCCTCGTCTGGCTGTCACTTTAAGGAAGGTCCTGTCCTTTTCAAAGAAACACAGATACGGGGCCTGGAAACGGGCCGTCTGTGAGCCTGGCCCCCACAACATGTGGCCCTCCTGCCAAGCCCAAGGGGCGTCCCAAGTCTCGATACTGCTGGTGTCCAGATGCGAGAACACACGTGATGTGAGTACACACGTGATGTGAGTGGCGCTGGCCTTGGTGCTGAAGCGCACATGTGTACATGGGAGGCTGTAAAACCTACATTGCTGGGGATTTACGGTGCTTGCTCTGCTGAATGAGGAATGAGAGATCAGAAAGTCCAAAATGACCATCCATTTGCAGAAAGCGGGGCTGGAGAATTAGGACTGTCAGACGTGTGTCCTGACCCTGAGGGCCCCATAAGAGGACTCCCTGACTCCTGCCCTTCATCCATCACAGGCTGCTTGAAGACATGTCACCCACCCCCCGGAAGAGACCCCAAGTGTACACAGACAGGAGCAGCCCTAGGTGAAGGCCCAGGTGCAGCCATCCCTGGGCATGGCCCCGGGGAGCAGCCACCTGGCCTGGGGGCTCCGTGTCTGGGCAGGATGTCTGGGCAGGACTGCCGGCCCTGGGCTCTCACGGAAGGGCCTGATGCTTGCCTGTGTCCAGGCTTCCAGTGGCCTCGGCCCATCACTTCTTCCCAACGTCGAGGAAAATCTTGATCCTGAACGTTCACACCCTTTCCGTGCATCCGCCCATGCTTCCTCTTTCTTGCTTCCCAGAAATCCTGACGCACTGGACTGCCTCACCAAGCCCATCAGCTTCCCAAGATCAACGAGGCTTCAGGAAGCCCCAAGTGTGAGTTCTCTTTCCTACTCGCCAAAGCTAGAGCAGGCCACGTGCAGGATGACAAGAGCATCAGGCCAGCAAATTCTGAGCATCCCTTGCCTGGTGTGTGACATTCTCTTGGCTCCAGGGAGAGAAAGAGGAGGGAAGGAAGGAAAGGAGGGAGGGAGGGAGGAAGGAAGGAAGAAAAAGAGAGAGAGAGAGAGAGGGAGGGAGAGAGAAAGGGAGGGAGGGAGAGAAGAATTCACAGGCCTGAGGAATCCTGAGGGAGGAGAGAGACCTGCTTCTGATACACCGAGCACAAAAAGGTTTCTCAAACCTTTTAATGCAAAACTTCTCTTTCGGAAGGTGCCTGGTAGAAAACTCACTCCTCTAAGTCTGAAACTTCCCTGCGACTGTTTTACTCTCCTCTTCCTCCTCTCCCACCCAGAACATCATCACACCCAGCATCTCGGGTAACGACAAAGGGAAAGTGGGGGCCTCTGCCCACGGCTGCCCCTCCTCTGCTCCTGTGTGTGCTGTCAGCAGCCGCCCTTGCCCAGGTCTCGGTCTGCCCCTGTCACACATACACACACACAGACAACCCGTCCCTCCGTATTTCTCTTCCTTCCTTGCGAAGAGTCCAGGGGATTCACGTGGGGAGGAGCAGACGGCAAAGCTGAAACACAGAAACCTAAGGCTTGAGGGAGGGGACCATCGGGCTGAAAGCAGGAGCTGGGCTTTCGCTTCCCTCTTTTCAGCACCGATTGGAGCTGCTGGCAGGTGGCTGAAGGAATGAAGGAGTTCCCATAGGGAAGACCTGGCTGCTGCCCCAGCTCTTCCAGATCCCAGGGCGGAGGGTGAGTGTCGGCTCAGGGGCAGGGAGTCACTTCGGCAGAAGCTCTGCCGACCCCGAAGGTCTGGGATGTGCACCTCCACCCCCGCCTGGCTGTTGGGGGGCCGGGCAGGGGAGTCAGGACCACACCCGTCATGTTCCTGAACACTCCTCCCTGGAAGACAGGAGTGCGGGGGTCAGGCACACACGCGCGTCCTCAAACCCCAGCTCCCACCGCGCTGTCCCTGGTCTCCACTCCCCAGCACTTGCTCGATTTTGTTTCTCAAACGCAGGGAGCCCCCTCCCCCCACCTTTGCCGGCTGCCATCCCTACTCCTGCCCCAGCCTCCAGCTCCACACGCAGCCGTGGGTCCCGGCTGGACCGTGACCTCTCACAGGGGCCTCCCTGGCCCTCGACTGCAAAGAGCCCCTCCAACGGTTCTCCCCGGCTCTCCACCTGCCGATCCGGGTGATGAGCAGCGCTGAGCCCTGGAACGAGCCTGCCGGCATCAAATGACAACTTTATCACTTACTGCACACACGACCTTGATTAAATCACCTGAATACTGCGCCCCAGATTCCTGACCTATAAGATAAAAGTTTATAACAGAACCTGAGCACAAGCAGCACGTCACAGACAATACCTTACGTCATGGAGTTCGTTACTGCCCGTGAAGACTCCAAACAGCGCCTGGCACACACAAAGGGCCTCATCAAAGTTAACTCTGCCAGCGGCTGTACTTCCTGCTACATCCTGGCACCCAGAACAGCGCCTAGCGAAACACAGGAGCTCATGACGGGCACGTAGCGTCAGCTGGGCACACGAAGGCATGCACACATCAAGAAGAGCCTCCGGGTTAGACCGGAAGAAGTGTGACAGGACTTGAGGAAGGCGGTCCATCTCCTGGGGCCTGGGAATCCGGAGAGGCTGCAGGAAGAGAGCACAGGGCCAGAGCTGGGGGATCTGGGGGACCTAGGCCTTGCTCTTCGACTGACCCCAGCCCGGATCGTAAGGGGCTCCAGAGGGACTGGGGGTAATGGGCTCGGGGGAGCAGTCAGGGAGCAGTGGGCAGGTCAAGGGCCACCTGGGTTGCTTTCTCTTCCCACGTTCACCTCAAGGAGACGCCCCTCCAAGTCCAGGGCCCTCCCGCCGCCTCTCACACCTCCCTCCGCCTAGGGAAAACAAAGCGAGACAAAAATTCCATCACTGAAGCAGTCTGAAGCCATGGACGGCCTCTTCCTGTGGACGCAGAAGTTTGCTTCAGCTTGGGAAGAATGCCAGCCCAACGGCCAGGAGGGGAGGGAGAGGGGAGGGCGGCTGAGCTTCCTGGTGACCAAAGGATGATTTCCAATTTGTCACGGGAAAGAGGAACGTTCAGGGTCCAGAGCTCTGACCAACCCAGTGAAGGAGAGTTAAAAGGCCTCCTTCCCTTTCCCTCCGGGCCCTGAGCTCAACCACCCAAAACAACAGGTGCACGGCCAGCCAGAGCCACCGGGGGCATTTCACATGTGCCCGCCAGATGCCGCAAGGCTCGCCCCGCCTCCCTGGTTGGGTAGGGGGCAGTTGTGCCTCCCCCCCCCCCCCCCCCCCCCCCGCCAAGAGGGAGGCCTGTGCACCTGCAGCACGTGGTGAGGGCTCTCCCTGGACCTTCACACTCACATCAGCAACACCACTGCTGTAGATTCCGGGTGGGGGGGTGGCTCCTAGAAATGGGGGTCCCAGCAATGAGATAGCTAAGGGGGGCACTGGATCCCAGCGGCCCAGCGGGGAGCGGCTCAGCTGCTTTCCTGCACCTCTGGTGGGGGGCGGTGAAGGGGGGCAGGGGAGCAGAAAGGGCTGTCGGCAAAGGAAGCATCTTTAGAAATCAGGAGCAAACAGAGCTCCTGCAGAAAGAGGGCCAAGGCAGAGGGAGCCCACAAGGGGGACAATTAGCTGATACGAGCAAACTAATTGTTATTCATACTAAATTAGGGCACAGGTGATTTGGAGAAAACCCACAGACCCTTCCAGATGTTTTACGGGTTTTGCATTGCAGATGATGGCTTTATGGGACCCTTCTGGGAGGCAGATTGTAGGAGCTGGGCCAGGACCAGAGCGGGGCAGGGCTCCCGTCAGGCTTAACTACACAATAAACACATAAAGGCTTGTCCCTGAGGACAGACTCGGCTTTGCATACTAAACACTTTAGCGCTAGGCTCCGGGGGCCTCTGAGAAGAGGGGCTCAGTCCTGGCAGGGGAAGAGGTCGGAGGGGACGGTCAGTCATTCTGGAGACCCAGGGGCTGCTCCAGATGTCTGGAGCCAGTGCTCTAAATCCACATGTGGAAGGGAGAGATTTCCACAGACCTGACAGGCCAACAGGAAGACAGGGAACGGGCAGGAAGGCAGCCGTTCAGCAACCACTTTGTGGCAGCTGGTGGGTGTGCACACGCGTGTCTGCCTGTGTGCGGGGGTCCACGCATGTGCATGTGCCTGCGGGGTATCAGAGGGCGTAGGTGCGTGTGTCTGCGTGTGTACCTGCCTCTGTGTGCATGTTTCGTGTCCACATAGCTGTGTGCGCATCTGTGTGTGTCCACGCACTTGGGGTGTTGCCAAAACCTCCCACCGAAACTAATGGCAGCTGTCCTCTCCTCACCGAACCTTACCATGCTAATTTTAATCCTATTTTATTGTGTTAAGTTGGCTCTAAAAATTAAAATTTAAAAATTCCATAAACACAGCCTGGGGCTACACTGCAAGACAGGTCCCTAGAAAAGGGTTTACTGTCACTGTTGTTCTTCCAACAATGGTGAGGGTACATCCCGTCACCCCGCCCAGTCCCATCTGGCTCCCCTCCTGCTAGACAAAGGGAGGGCAGGCGGGAACAGCTGCAGAGAGGGCCCACTGGCCTGGCCGCGGCAGTCAGGACCAGAACAGTGAGTCCAACCTCTCGATTGACTGCTCCTGAAGAGACTGGCGGCCAGGGAGGGGGTCACTCAGGCAGGGCCTTCAGAATCGGCCTGAAAGCCAGGCCTCCACACAGCCTCCCCCGAGCTCAGCAGCTGGGGGCAGTGCCTCATCCTGGAGGAACTGATGGAGGGACATGGTGACCCTGTCATGTCCTCACACCCACTCTCCACACTCTCTCTTCCCTGTCTGTAAGATGAGGGCAGAACTAAAGGTCTCCGGGTGGTTTCTACCCTGCCCTTTGTACCACATGACTCAATGGGGCAGTGGGTATCCATGCAAAGTGAAGGCCAGGCCCCCCCTCCCTGCTCCGGGTTCCTCTGCACGGTCCTCTTCCCCCCACCCCCACTGTCCACGAGGAGGCAAGGAGAGCACTGACTCAGAAGAGGGCCTCTCAGCAGTCTCAAGGAGCAAGGATTATTCCAACAGGGGAAGGAAAAAGCAGATAGGACTTAATGTAATTCCTGCCTCATTACAAGAATGAAGAAAGGATCCTGCACTGCAGCAGGAGATACTCAGGTTAGATTTGGCAGAACTTCCCTGATGGCATAGAGGGCCATTAAACACAAGGATGGAAGAGGGAGTGGAGGAAGGGACAATTGTCCCTAGAGGTAGTAATTAACTATATTTTCAAATGTCCCTGAGACAGTATGCTCGGTGGGACCCTTTCCTCACTTCAAGATCTTGACCAAAGCAGCTAATTGTGAAGCCCCTACCCCTGCTTCTACCCGAGCCCCACCTGCCTCACATACTCAGCACGAGAAGCAGGGCCCGGCTCCGTACTGATCAGGCCAGAGAAGGTGACAGGGGAAGGGGTCCCCCAATGCACAGAGACACAGTGCCCAGTGGTACCACTTTGATCCAGAAACACCTGACAGAGGGTCGAGAGTCAGTCACCGAGTGAGGGACGGAGGCCTCTGAGCAACTAAAAAGCATTGACATGTTTCCGGTCCCGCTGGGGCCAGAACCCCACCTACTGGAGCTGGCCTTCCTGGGGCTGCAAGGAGGACCAGGGTGGCCCTGACTACAGCTGTCCAGGAGAAGGACCGCTGGGAGTGCAAACCCTCAAAACATACACAAGGATGACTTCTAAGTCTCTGGCAACTTGACAAAAGAGCATTTGGAAGTATGTCCACGGAGGGCTACAGCTGCACCCCATACATTCTCATGCGCACGCATAGGACTCACACCCCCAGCCCACGGGGCACATGCAAGCAAGGACCATGCAGGGGCTTCTTGGTCCAAGGAGCCTTTGACATTTCCGGATGCCGGCTGGCCCTTTGCTCCTCTCTGCTCCTGTTATCCCTCTCCAGCCTCTCTCCAATCCCCCACACGGCCTGCTGCCTTCTCTTTGGAAAGTCCAGGGTCCTTTGATAGGGGGAGGTGGGGAGGCTGACCCACAGCAGCTTGGTGTGCCTTCGACAAGGCAGCAGTGCCCCGACAGCCGAGGACCCCCCCCAGCTCCACCCCATAGGCACCCTGTATCCGGGCAGGTACCACCCGCCCCCACCGGCCACCTCCCTCTCCGGGTGCCTGAAGTCAAGGGGGGGCCCCACCCTCCCCACTCTCCCGCTCTGCCTCCTTGTCCCAGAGAACCGCCCCCCAACTGCCCAGCCCGGAAACAATCACCCTTTGAGAAAGGCTGCCAGGCTGGGCGCCAAGAACGGCCTGGATGGAGACGGGGTGGGGGTTGGAGGGCTTTAACTCCCGAAAGCGAGGCCTGGCGGTGTCGCCCCGCCCGCAGCCCAGCTCCAGCGCGAGGGGCCCGGGCCGGCTCGGCCGGGGAGGGCGCGAGGGTGGTACCACTCCGGGGTCCTTCCCTCCTCGCGCCCCGCCTCAGCCCGCGAGGGTGGTACCGACCATCAGCTGTGCGGGTCCAGCCGGCTGCTTGAGCTCGCTCGGGGCGGGGGCGGGGACGGGGGCGGGGCGGGGAGCGGAGGCGGGGCGGGGCTGGCGCGGGGCGGGGGCGGGGCTGGCGGCGCTGTCACAGAAGCGGCCGCCCGGGCGCATCCGCCGCCGCCGAGGGGACTCCGCGCCGGCCCGGTCGGCTGGGCTCCGGCCGCGCGCCCCGGTGTGCCCGTGCCTCCGCCCTGCGCCCCGGCCCGCCCGCCCCGCTCTTCTCTGCGCCCCCGGCCTCCCCTCCCGGCTCCCCGCCCCGCGCCCCCCGCGCGCTCCCGGGCTCGGCCGCCGCCTCGCCGAGCGCAGAAGGGCCGGGCCGGGGCGGCGGGCGGCGCGGACTCCGCAGCGATGAAGGGGCCCCCGGGGGCCCGCAACCCGAGAGCCCCCGGGGCTGGAGGCGCGCGCGGCCCGGGCCAACAGCCTGGGGGCGCCGGGGCCGGCGCATAGGGGCCGCCACCGCGATGGAGCGCGCCGGGGACGATCCGGACTCGTCGCCGCAGGTCAGTGCCCCTACTGCCCGCGCACAGAGCCCCTTTATGCTTCCGCATCGGTCCCCGCGCCATGTCCACCCGGGCGCGTATGCGCGCGCCCGTGTGTGTGTGTGTGTGTGTGTGTGTGTGTGTGTGTGCGCGCGCGCGTATGGCTGTGCGTGCAGTGGGGCGGCTGGAGAGCCAGCTGGGGACCTGGCCGGGGCGGAAGGCGCTGCCGCCGCCGAGGGGCTGCGAAACCAAACCTAGGCGATGCCTGCCCTCCTCGGGCCGGCGGGAAGGGGAAGCTGGTTCTCGGCAGTTTCCAACAACCGGCCGGGCTCTTAGCTCGCTGGCTCCTCCCTCCCCACCTCAGCAGGTGGTTCCCGGTGGCCGGGAGTCGGGGGCCAGCACCCGCCGCAGCGGCTTCCCAGCGTCGTCCGCAAGCTCTGAGGCTCCAGCCACTGGCAAGTTAAGTCTCTGAAGCTCTGCCGGGAGGCTGAGGGGCTGAGCGGTGGCGAGGGGACCCAGCGTCCTTAGGACGTACAGTGCAGGGGGCGGGGGAGGCACGACCAAGTTCACCACCCGCCCTCCGCCGCCGGCTCCGGCCTGGGGTCCTAGTCCCTCCCAAGCCAGAGCCCGCAACTTCTGAGAAGGAACAGAGAGGTGAGGCAGGAGAGGCTGGAGTAGGAGGCCAGGGATCTAACTGTGCCTGGGGACAGCCCAGGACCCAGCAGCTGAGGTCGGAGAGACCGCACCCACCCAGACACAGATGCGTAAACAAGGCCCCAACCGGCCACCCTGCCCCGACCTCCCCCAGCCGGGCCTAGTCTCAGCTGACCCTTTGCCTGGATTCTTGTAGAAACTGGGTCTCAGGGGCTCCAGGGAGCTCTCTGCGCTGGACGCTGAAGCCGGCCTTGCGGATGGTTGGTCGCCCCAGGCTGGTGGGGACAGCCCTACCTGCGTGGGTACCAGTCAGGGTGGGGTACCCATCGGGAGCTTGGGCTGTGCGACATGTACCAGTTCAAAGGACTGGGCACGGATGTCCCAGTACAGAGCCTGTGGTGCCTCCAGTGTGGTTGTGTGGAAACGGGGCACAGCTGCATAAGTTACTGGCGTTGTGGGGCGGGTGGCTTCACAGGACGGTGGCTCCAGGGTCCTCTGAGATTTGCCTTCTGTCCCTCACCACAGAGATTGAGACATTTCCTCCCAAACCTGCTTAGCTGGTGACAGCTACTGCCCGTACTGGGCCAAACGTCAAGTCCCCCCCTTCCTTTGTTTGGAACAAAGACCCTTCCCCGTGAGACCTTCAAAGAGACTATCCATTGTGCCCAGTCTATGCCCATCACCCCCAAAGGTTCTGGAGCTGCATGCACTCCCCTGTGCCCCTTTGGATGGGAGCGGGAAGGCTTGCTCAGGTTATGGAACAGGGAGGGTTGATGGATTTGTGCCCCATTCAGCACCGGCGCCGAGTGGCTTGCTGTGCCCGTTTCTGTACCTTACCCGCAGATGCTGGGGGATCCCTCCTTGTTCACGCCTGTTGGAGGCTCACAGGTGCTGGGTTGAGTACGTGCACAGAGGTTTCTGGACCAGCAGGCACTGACCGTCCACCTGGAGCATGGGGACAGGCAGAGACCGGGGGCTCCAGAGGAAGGTGCCGGTGGGGCCCGCCCTGTCCCCGGCATCGGGCCTCTGGACGGACCTGCATTTTCCCACCGTAGTTTTGAAGGGCGAGGGATGAGGGGCCCCGGGCGGCTGTACCTCTCTGGTCGTGGCACGGCGTATGAGGCAGGGCAGGAGCGTTGCAAGCGTGGCGGGTTCGGCAGGGTGAGCTGCCCCGAGCCAGGCTCTAGGATCGGGAGCGTGTTGGTTCAGCTTTGGCCGGAGGAGGGCCTGAGCTGGGGTGGAGAGGCCTGAGCACTCCCCTCTGCTGAGAACTGAAGGGGGAGAGGGGCAGGGCTGGGGAAGAGAGAGAATCTGAGAGCCTGAGGCAGGCAGGGAAGCGCGAGAGACAGCAGACAAAGACACGGAGGCACGGATGACGGGGCCCAGGGGCACGGGTGGGCCAGCCTCAGGCCTCCCGGGGGCAGCCATCAGCCAGGGCAGGAGGCCCTCCGTGGAGCAGGGGGGACGGCCTACTGAGGAGGGCTCTTCCCGAGGCTCGGATGAATGTGGGGTTCAGAGGGAGGTCCTCAGGCAGAAGGGGGACAGGCTGTGAGATCTGGGACTCTCAGGGAGACCCATCTCTTGGTGCCTGCCCCACACCCTTCCCGGCCCCGGGGTACAGTGGACTCTGGGGGATCCAGCACCTGGGGAGAAGGAAAAGGAAAACCTCCTTCCTGCACCTCCAGGCCAGAAGGCCTTTGGGGACCCTGCTGAGAGCGTGGGGTGGGGGGCAGGGAGGTAGTGCCGTGCAGGGCACGGGCTTGGCCAGGCCGGGGCAGCCTCAGCCCCTCTGTGACCAGCTGGGTGGACTTTGGGAGAAGCGGAGCCCTCTAAGCCCTGGTTTCCCGAAGGCCCATAAATCCAGGAGCCTCTCCCACCAGGCTGTTTGTAGGTGAAGTGCTCGGTGGATGTTACTGTAACGTCTGCATTGTGTTCACCTCCCCACCTTCTTCTGGGATCTGGATGGCTCTAGAATTTGGAGTAGCAATTCTCTGGCCCACTCTGGGGCCGGTCACATTGGTCTTGTTGCCGGCTCTCTCCTCAGACTCCCACGCCTCCGGACTCTGGGCCTTGTCCAGCCCCTGCCATGCCTCTGCATCGAGACATGCTTGGTGTCTCCTTGCCGAATGGCAGCAACATGGGTCCCGTGCCTAATCGGTGGTCGGTGTGGTCACTGCACGTCTCAGACAGTGGTTGTCCCCAAAAATCCACACAACTGACGAGAACCCCAGGCCGGTGGCCTCTTGGTATCCGTGCTAGAAGCTGGCAGAGTGGGCGGAAGTCGCTCAAAAGCCCCCTTCCACACACATTCACTGAGCACCTACTGTGTTCCAGGCTCTGGGCCAGTGCTGGGGACGTAAAGCGTCGAACAATCCAAAATCAAATCAGGTTTCCCGTTTAGCTTTAGGAGGAAGGACTGTGTGGGTTGCTTTTTTTTTTTCCGCAGCTACAGCAAATTTACTTTTCTAATGAGGTTTAGCTCCAGCCAATATTAAAATGAATCTGTACTCCCTGAGCACACCAGCTGACAGCGGGACAGCGGCCTTCCAGCCAAGCGCCTGGCAGGGATTAGGGCTTTGCCACCGATAAGCCCAAAAGTGGGGAGTCTCAGTCTGGACCTCCAAGAGTTGGCTGGATTGGCGATGAGCCTTGCCTGCAGTATTAGAGCTGTCAGCAGGGTTTCTCCTGCCCTGCAGGTAGAAGACATGAGCCGTTATTATTGCTTCATGAGGAGCGGGGAGGGAAGCAGGGGGAGCAGAGACCAGAGGGCAGGGCTGTGGGTATTAGGAGGGGACCCGGTCTGCGGGTCCTTGCTGACCGCCATGCAAGCCTGGGCGCATGCGGTCACCTCCGCCTCACTCCTCTCCGTCTTGCTTCCTTCTGCGTGAAGTAGTTGAACAATCCGTCCTCGGAGGCCGTGAGTGTCTTCGGGCTCAGGACTCTGGGCTGTTCATTTAACCAGCGCTCAGAAGCCTTAGAGCCCAACACTGGACGTGGGGCGGGCTGCTCTCCCTCCCTGGTGGGCATCCCGCAGCCACACCAGCCACGTTTCAAGAGCGCCGTAGCACACATGGCCTGTGGCCACCATACTGATGGCATAGGCACATAGGATGTGCCCAGCGTCCCCAAGTTCTCCTGGCAGGTGCTCTTCTGGGCTCTACACAGCTGGTTTGGCGAGGCGCTGAGAGCGTGGGCTGCTGGACTCACATCCCGGCTCTGCCACGCACAGCTGTGTGGCCTGGGCCATCGCCTAACCTCTCTGCGCCCCTCATGTCTTGTCTCTAAGCAGGGATAACAGGATGTTTGTGAGGCAGGAATGAGGATTACAGTTAATCGTGGTACTCACTTAGAACGTGAGGAGTGCTTTGCTTAGCAATTTTTTTTATTACTCATTTAGTTAAGATTTCACCTAACAGACACTTAGGGAACAGCCTACTTGGTGCCAGGCGTGCCGAGGGGCCCAGCGTGTGGCCTTGCTTCCGTCTCCCAGCCACCCTGAGTCTCAGTTTCCTCCTCCCCTGTGATGGGGGCGTGGCCGGTTAATAAGCCCTCACCACTCTCCGGGGACAGAAAATGAGGTGGGGTGTGTGTCTGCCTTTGCAGATGCACACTGCCAGATCCCCAGGGAAGCAGACGCACCCCCGCCCCCCCACCAAAGAGCATTTCCTTAGCCCCCGTGTGTTCAAGGTAAAAGGGGCAAATGAGGTTCCGGCCTCCGCCAGCATCTCGGTGGGGACGTGAGGGCTCCGCCTGGGCTCCCAGCCCTGGACCTAAGGTCCAGCGGAGCGAGAGGGGCCCTGGGCCAGACGGGATTAGCGGTCAGCTGGCTGAGCCCGGTTCCAGGCCCAGCTGTGTCGGCCGCTCTCTGGGTGACAGAATCTCAGGAGCCTCTATCTCCTCATCTGAAATGAAAGGAGCATGAATCATGTGAACATTTCCCACCGCGATTACACCGCTTCCCTTGGTAAGCTCTCCATGACGGACGCCCCAAGAGCAGGAGGCAGGAGTGGGGAGCCCACCAGCCGAGAAGGCAAAGGGAAGAGGGAACGGGTCTGGGAGCCGTGGACTAGCGGTGAGGCCAGCAGACGGCCTGGCCTGGGAGTAGGGTTCTGTGGCTGCAGGCGCTTCCTTCTTTCTGCAGATAAGGAAGCCTGTGCCCAGGGAGGGTCCACTCCTGTTTCAGGTCACACAGCACTTTGGTGCCTTGTCCCAGACTGTGACCTGAGTCTCCCAATGCCCACCCCTCCCTCTCTCAGGTCCCCTGTGCTCTTGCAGGACAGAGACAGGCAGCAGGACCGCAGGAGCAGCCCCCCAGGCTCGGGGTAAGAGGCCCACCCTGAGAGCCGGACTCCTTTCCCCCACCAGCCGGCGCAGGCCTTCGCTCTCCTCCCACGATAGCTGGCCCAGGAGGACCCAGCTAAACTATCCTGACAGGGCCCCAGGGAAGGTCAGCTGGTTCAGGCCACAGGCAACGCATTAAAAATACACTGGAAAGCTTAATTAAACCAATGACTCATCAGCCTGCAGGGTATGTGCTTGCAAACTCCAACCGGAGGGGCGAGGTCAGCCTGGAAATCCTCAGGCTGGGTGAGCCATCGGGGCCCTCGCTGGCTCGAGACCGGTTCTGGGGGCTCCCAGCTCCACTCAGCCCAATCCCGAAGCCCTGGGTCCCCATTAGCTGATTGGGGTCCCCCGGGCGGCCTCTGCAGCCTGAGGAAATCCAGGCTCGTCCTCAGCCCCCTCCCCCGTCACTGACCCGATGCCCTTGGAGGTCAGAGTGGACTAGGGGTGTCAGGCCGCATCCCTGGAGGCCCAGTTACTGGAAGGTACGGCCAGTGGAGTGGCCACACCAGGCCTCCGGGGAAGCCCTCCCCGCACAGCACGGAGCAGAAGGACGGACTGGCTCACAGCGGGGCTGCCCGTTGGGCCCCGGGCCCGCTCTGCTCCCAGGCGGCTCTGCTTGGGTTGCCGTACTGCCTCTGAGCAGGTTCTTTTCTTTTTCCCTCAGAAAGCTTCTGAACTAAAGCCGAAGCATTGCTCACCTAACTCATCACCTGCCGATATTAACTTCCTCTCCCTCCTGTAAATCTCCCGCTGAGAACCGGCATTCCAGCCTCCACCCCTCCCCACACCTGAGACTGGAGACCCAGCAGGCTGCCTTGCGTGTGCGTGCCTGTGTGTTCCAGTGTGTGCATGCACGCGTGCGTGTGAGTGCACGTGTGTGTGTGCATTCCGTCCCCTGGCCACGTCTTGCTCACTCCTAGCAGCTCATCTGGAACCCCTGGGCTTGCGTCCCCCAGGCTTGCGTCCCCCAGGCGTGCCCTGTGCATATTTCCTCATGGTAACGCTCCCCAGTGACAGCCAGCAGGAGGACCACGCACTGGGACCACACACAGGTGCCCACCCAGCCCCGCTGCAAGGAAAGCCCTCTTATGCCCCCCCGGTGTCTGGATGGGTCATTGCTGACCCATCTAACCAGAACTTCTGGATGACAGGTTCGTTTTTGTAGTTTAAAAAAAAAAACAAAACACGTAAAGTAAAATGAAAATGTACCATCTTAACCGCTTTTAAGTGCTTACTGGCATTAAGTACGTTCGTGGTGTCATGCCACCATCCATCTCCATCTTGCAAAGCTGGTTTAATGAGGCGCTGAGAGCGTGGGCTGCTGGACTCACATCCCGGCTCTGCCACGCACAGCTGTGTGGCTTGGGCCATCGCCTCACCTCTCTGTGACCCTCATGTCTTGTCTCTAAGCAGGGATAACTGCTTAAAGAACTTTTTCATCTTGCAAACTGGAAACTCTGTACCCTTTCAAGCCCCCGCCGCCAGCCCTGACAGCCACCCTTCTGCTTTCTGTCCCTATGAGTCTGACCACTTACCCGCCTCACATGGGCTTGGCCGGGCTGCGCCTGCCCCTCCCTGAGTGCAGCGTCCTCCAGGGCCATCACGTCGGAGCAGGGGTCAGGGCTTCGTCCTCGCTCGGGCTGGATCGCACCGTGTGGATGTGTTTTGTCTGCCTGGTCATCAGGCTGGCGGGTCGCTTGATGCCAGACTGTGGGGCAGAAGTGGTCAACAGTGGTGTCTCCCCACTGCCCTTCCCTCCGGGAGGCCACAGACGCCTCTGTGCCCTGAGTACCAGGTGCCATGAGGAGCAGGGAGGATGGAGCCCTGCTTTTCCCCGCCTGTCCAGTACCAAACGCGTGTCCCCAGAGCCCAGCCCTCATGACAGTCCCCAGGAGAGTGCGCCTGGCCAGCCCAGAGGTGGGGCAGGAGCCCGGCCAGGGAATAGCATGCCAGGCAGAGGCACCAGGTGGGGTCGCCTGCCCTGCCCCCTCCAGACCCCCCACCCGGGACCCTCCCTCGCAGAGCCTGTCCCTGGGCCGGGAGCCCTGCTGACCCAGGAGCCCTGTGTGCAGGGCCAGCCCCTCTGCACGCAGCTCCGCGGTGCTCAGCCCCGTCTCAGCCGTCGTGCTGCCCTGCTGCCGGCTGTATAGTGCACGGCCTGTAAAACAGTGTCGTCGGGATCTACCGTCTGGGGTCCGAGCTTAGGGACCCTCCATCCGTCATGACTCTCAGGGGGAGCACGTGCTGCCCACTCGGGCTCACAGGCCTTCTTGGGCTGGACCCCCTGCACCTCCTGCAACACTTTCCCTGAACTGTCTCTCATCAGGCAGTGGGAGCAGCTGACACGCAGGGGTGGGGGGACGAGGGACCCAGCAGGAGTAACAGTAAACAGAGGTGGTGAGAGCAGCTTTCCGGGAGCCCTCACCTGCTTCCAGGGGGAAAGGGCAGGAAACGAGCAGCCCGGGATCGATGGTCCCACACCCCCAAGCTCAGCCCGAAGGAGGAGAACCGCAGCTCTGACAGCTCTGGAGACAGGAGGAGAGACGGGGGACCCCTGACCTTCCGAAATCCCCGGTCCTGCCCTGGGCGCGAATCTTGGAGGTTGGGCAGGGACACAGGACTAATGCGGGGGGACAGGAAGGTGTCCCAACACCAGGGCAGGCCCAGCTCAGTTTCCAAATCTGTAAAAGAGGAACAGAAAAGCGGTGCCCGCCCAGGGGGCTGCGTGAGCCCACGGCAGGCAGCCCGCGGCCAGGAGCCCGGACATCCCGCTCATCACACCGCCACGGAGCCCACGCCCCGTGGACCGCCCTCCTCGGCACAGCCTTGTCCTTGGGAGGGAGGAATCTGCTAGAAGAACTGCCCAGAGGCCGGTCAGTGCTGACCCGGGGGGTAGCTGAGGTGCCCTGGCTTCCCCTTCTCTTCCAGACACTTGGACTCGGCTGGATTCAAGCAACATGGTTGCTGCTATAATTTCTATTACAGTTGACGTCGCCCAGCATTCGTGGTGCTCCCTGTGGGCCAGGCGCCGTGATAGTGTTTTCCATGGACCCCTCATTTGATCGCAGAGTGGCCTGGTAAGAGTCGCCGAGGAGGGACTCAGTCACAGGGACACTGGTGCAGCCCCTGCTCCTTGTCTGGCCCGGGCCTGGGGTGGATCCAGAGGAGTCCATGGCTTGGGGGCTGCGGACAGACACGAAAACCGACAAGCTCTCGCAGGATACGGGCTGGCCGTTCGCTGTGTGGACGCTGAACGCTCAGGCCTGGGAAAGCTTGCGAAGGGGGAGGGATATGGCCGGGGGCGCAGAGCTCCAGGTGGTCTCCCCCGGTCAGCACCCCACCCCAAACCGCTCGCCATCAGCACCAGAGGAAATGGCGGCTGCACAGCCCCGGGGCAGGGGACGGTGCAGTGGGGACAGACTGCCTTCGGCCGCTCACACCCCTCCAGGGCATCCGAATCCCAGCCTCGCCCACGGCCCTGCACAGCCGTCCTGGCCCAGCCGGGCGTCACACCCTCAGTTCCAGGGCCAGAACCTCCAGGTTACCCAGCCTGCTTAGTTCTGGTCCCCTGGCCTTGCTGAGACCACATGTCCTGCTCACTGGCCAGCCAGGGTCACCAGGACCTGTGCCAGCCTCCACGCTGTGGACCGTCCTTGCAGCCAGCACTCCATACCCACCAGGCAGTGCAGCCCTGGGCCCTTCTCAGCCTCCCTGGGCCTCCCCAGTGGAGGGGGGTCAAGGAGACCCGGTTGCACCACCCCAGCTCCCGGAGCCCAGGGTTCAAGGGTCCTACAGTCTTCTGAGCTCTGGTGTCCTCAGCCTCGGCAGGGAGCGCACTGCTCCCACCCATGCTGGGCGGCCGGGCAGGTGGGGAGGCCCGCCCGGCCGCCCGGTGGCTCTTGCCGCCCTGGTCCACTAGAAGCTGCTGGCTTTGCTCGTCTGGTGCCCCAGCCCCGCCGTCCGTCTCGTATCAGAATCTGCGGAGCCCGCGGCTCCTGCCCCCACAGGCACTGGCCTGATCCGGTGGGTGTCACTGTGTCCCAAGCTGCCCCACCCCTCACAGGATGCTGGGCGATGCAGCGAGCTGGGCGCTGGCGGGAAAGGTTGGCGTGTTCAGTCCAGGGCGTTTGCTGTGACCGTGTTGGAATCGGGCGGGGCCTCGGCCTGTGCCAGGGTGGCCTGCCTGCCGGTGCTGCTTAGCCTGTGGCACGGGAGGGCGGGGGGCAGGCGGGGGGGGGCAGGGAGACGGTCCTCGGAGCCGCGAGTGGAGCGCTCTGCTCCCCGGGATCGTGCCGCGGGCACAAAGAAGCCCACCTGGGTCAGCTCGAGGGCTCATCTTTGGCTGACTGGAGACCCACGCGTGGGCCCACAGATACGTGTGCACTCATTCAGAGAGGGTGCTGGCCAAGAGCACACATGCATGCACACGTGTGTGAAGCCGTGAACGGGCAGCCCCGTGACGTCACCCAGGGAGGGTGGCCCCATGGAGCTCGCAGGATGGACTCGGCCCCAGCCGCACTCCTGAGTGAAACTACAAATTCCACGTCCAGGAGGAGGGAGAGCGGGTGCCGCGGCCGCTGCCGTCGGGCCAGTCAGATGGAGTCAAGCGGGCAGGGGGTGGGGGCACAGTGACGAAGCTGGTACTCGGGGCTCCACAGGGCAAGGACCCCGTGGCAGCCAGCGGGCCCAGGGACACACAGGCCCCCACGCTGGGCCATGGCAGAGGCCTGGCAAAGGGGGCAGCGGGGGTCAGAGGCCACAGGGAGGAAGGACATGAGGGGATGCTGGCCGTGAGGGCCGGGCTGGCTTGGTCTTTGGGTCTCTGGACTCGGCCTGAGACCTGTGCCCCCGGGGCTGGCCCAGACCTCAGGGTGGGAGGGGAGTTACCGTCCGATGGACCAAGGCAGGTCTGTCAGCGTCCAGAGCTCTCACGAGCGCTGAAGGGAGGGAAGGCGCTGTGCTGGACGTGGGGTCAGGGACGGTGGTGGCAGGAGGTGGAAGGGAAGCAGAGAGGATGCAGTTAGTGGTGGGTGAGGCAGCACAGACGAGCGCCTCAGACGCCACAGAGGGGGACTCAGGAGGTCTTGGGGAGGGCACGTCAGGGGGGCGGGCCAGGCAGTGGGGTGGGCTGTGCAGACAGATCTTGATGGGAGGCCGTGGAGGAAAGAGCAGGCCTGGACCGGCATCCGGGCGCGGCCCGGTGGATGCAGGGAGCAGTGGGAACAGCCCGGGATTTCTGTGCTGGCCGCCGAGACGAGGAGGAAGATGGAGCTGCTCTGGGAGGAAGACGACGGTGGGGTCTCTGCTGTGTTTAAGGTGTCCGTGGAACATTCCAGACACAGAACAGCTCCAGGCTGGAGGAGGGGACTGAGGCCAGAGCAGGCAGGGGGAGGGGGAGGCCACGGGGAGCCCCTCGGGTGTGCCGGCTGCGTGGCCAGATGGGAGCTGAGGTCGGGAAGTGACGTGACCTCCCTGCTGTGCTGGACAGGCCCTGAGGTGTCCCCGTGACCTCTGACGCCCGCTGTCCACGCCTTCAGTGTGGACACGCCTGTGACCAGGAAAACGTGGTCAAGGTGATGGGCTGTCCCTCCTGCGGTCTCACAGTGTCCTGGAGGACGCGTCCCGGCGGCAGACTTGCCCCGGGTGCCCTCCCTGCTGTCCCAGGGCATGGGTGGCCGTGTTGGCCGAGGACACGGGGCAGGGAGCTGAGGGCAGTGCCGCCCACAGTCCTGTGACTTTGGGGCAGTGGCCTCTGCCGCCCCCCAACCCCAGCCGTGGAAGCAAGCGCACCCCGTTCAGCCCTCCAGGAGCCCCTGCGCAGGGGACCCCGCACGTCGGCTGGGCTCCTGACCCACGGAAGGTGGAGATGGAAGAGTAGTGGGTGGTTAGAGCTGTAAGCACGTGACCACAGGTTGGCTGCAGGAGAACACAGGGGCGCTTGTCCTGGGGACAGTGACGTTCTCTTAAAAGCTGGTGCGGTTGCCAAAAGGGGGCAGGGACAGAGATACAGGGAGGAAGGGGGAAGAGGGGTCGGGGAGGCAGCTCCTGCCAAGACAAAGCCTCCCCCAGCCCCAGGCCAAGCCGAGGGCCAGAAGCTGGACTCCATGCAGGGGCCGCTCCCCGGTCCACAGATGGCAGAGCCGGGCCCGCCCTTACTGCCCCCCCTACCACCAGGGGAGGACCGCGGCCGTGCCACTCTCTGCCCGCCTGCCCTGGGCTCCCGTCAGCACCTCCCTGCTGGGTGCCCTCCCCGCCCAGCCCTGCACGGCCACCCCAAGACCCTCTGCGTGGTGGCTCTTCACAGGGGGCGTTCGGCCCAGCCGGCCACTGTCAGACGGTGCAGATCTCCATCCGGTCTGTGTCCCTCTGGTCGCTGTCCCCACCTTGAGCCAAGCCGCGGGTCACCCGTGTGCTCCAGGCCCAGCCCAGAGCAGCAGCAGGAACTCCCGAGATGAAGCCCTCCTGCAGGGAGGCTGTGGGACGAGTGGACGCCCTTCTGCCCAAAGACCACGCCACTGATTTAGGAACTCCAGTCAACCCACTGGGGCTGAGAGCTTGTTCCGTTCAAATTCCTGCAGTGATGCAGGGGGGACCACGCAGACCAGACCCCCATTTTCACTCTTTACTAAGAATCCAAACCTGATCCCAAGGCCATATCTGAAAAACCAAGGAAGAAAACGAGGGAACCACCTCAGACAGACGACCGATGAACTGTGTTTCCTGACTCTTGGGCAGAAGAAACCCAAAGCTGTTCCGCCCGAGCCGAGCTGACGTCCTTCTGCCCCAGCCGGGGCCTGGTCTCCTGGCGAGAAGGGAACGAGATGGCGCGAGGCTTGGGGTCCAGGATGCAGGACCCCCAGGGCCCAGCCACCCCTCCTTCTCAGCCCCCACCGTGAAAGCCCGCTGGGGAGCCCCTTCCTGGGGTTGGCCCTAGGGGGGCCGGCCTGCAGGCAGGAGGCACTGTGCATGGGGCACCTGGATGTGAGCAGCTCCGCTGACTCCAGGACCTTGGCCCCTTCCAAGCCTCGGTTTCCTCAAGTGTACAATGGGTATGAAACCTCCCTGCCTGCCCCACAGGCTGCTGTGGAGATAAAGGACCGGCTTTATGAAGAAATGAATCCCACCTGCCCAGGGCAGGGCTGTGAGCTGCAGGGCCAACCCTGAGCCCTCCTGGGCATCACGCCCTCCTCGTGGGTGGAAGGAGCTGTGGACCCCTCTGTGTCCAGTCCCCTGCAGGGAAGCAGACAGAGGTGGTGGGTGGAGAGGCCCCCGTGTCCTGCCCCCTCCCCCGTGGAGCCACTGTGGGTGCAGTGGCCAGGGAGGAGAGGCCTGGGGCCGGTTAATGGAGTGCGGATTGACTGGACAGGAGCTGGTTAGCTCTGGCATCTGGCTTGTCCTGAGCAGCGGCCGCAGGATCAATACTAATCCCTTGATCCCATTAGGGCCCCTGCAGGTCTCGGGGACGGCGTCCAGCCTCCCTCCCGGGCACTGTCTGGGGCTGGAGGGTAGAACTGGAGCCCTAACCGCACCCGCCTGCTGTCTGCTGTTAACCCCTCCCCGTGTCCTGCTTCCTGCAGCCCCTGGCACCCCCGCCCGTCCTCTCACACCACCACCCGGCCCCCCACAACCCGGGCCCTGACATCTGCTCGGCCCCAGCGGGACTCAGGCTCCCGGTGTCGGGCCCGTTTCTTTCCTCCCGGGCACGGCAGTGCTCTCCTCACCACCTCTCCTCCAGTGACTCAGGACCGATGTCCTCAGGGGGCTGGGGGTCCCCTCTGGTGGTCAGCGATCCAAGAGTCCATAATGTTGGTTCCCAGCCTGTTTGCACCAGTTTCTGCTTGTTCTCATCATCACGGAATACGACATAAACCAAGAAACACGAGCTGGAAAGAGAGAAATGTGTCGTTCCTAGGAAAACTAAGCTGAATGCTCTCAGAAGATTCCATGAGGCCAGTCTAGGGAAAACGTTCTCCAAATGAGGTGAAGATTGGTGGGAAACATCACAATTGTAAAGGATGCGGCGCAGGTTCCTCACCGAGTGTCCCAAGGTCTTGGATCACTTCCGAGAAGTCGTCGCTGAGGCCAAAGGCGGTGTGCCCAGCGGGGCGACTCCCAGAGGGTGGCGAGCTCCCAGGACAGGCCTCAGCCCCGCTTCCCAAGCGGGCAGTGCCACGCTGGCCAGTGAAGAGCCTGTGGTCGGGGACAGGACCGCTGATCGTGCAGTTGTCGGGACACGTGCAGTGTCCGCATCACCTCGAAGGACTCTTCACCCCGCGGCCTCCTGTGACCGCCACCGTCCCGGGCTTATGGGCACCACGGCTCCTACCCTGCTCCAGAGGCGAGGGCTGGGGTGGTCTGTGTGAAACTGACCTCCGCCACACACGTGCACACGCCATCTCCGCAGCACCTCCCCGAGGGATGGGACGGAGCCGTGTGAAGCCCCTTTCCCTGCTGCCGTGTGGTCCAGGGAATCCAGCAGGGCCTTGCCCACCACCGATGCTGAACTAATATTTGCTGAATGGAGTTAAACCAGCCTCCTCTGCAGGTACTGGGACGCGGGTGAGGTTTTCGTCTGAATCCTGCAGCTCAGGAGGCAGCCTATCCATGCATTTGGAATCGTCCAGCCTGGAAGCCAACCTTGTCCTGGCCCTGCCTCCCCAGGCCCAGCCTCTCCTGTCCAGCCTGCCCGGCTGCAGCCCAGCCTTGGACACATCGGGGCCCCCCATCTGGGTCCCAGACACCCCCTGGTTCTCACAACCCATGACACCCTAAAACCCATAGGCAAATTCCTATAACTAGGTCTCCCCAGACGTGGCCAGTCTCCAGGGCTGCTTGGCCCATGAATCAGCTGTTACACTGGCCTCTTGCTTTGACTTTGGCCTTGAATGCCACCCGACCCCGTTTTCTCACCAGAGCCCTGTCTTAACCTCAAGGTGCTAAAATGGCAGAACTGAAACTTCATAAGAACCTCCCAGTCCAGCCCTGTGTGTGGAGATGAGGGTGGAGGCCGAGGCGGACAAGCGGGGGCCCCGGGGGCAGCAGCCAGAGCACTGTCCCGCCCCCTCACGTCCCCTGTGCCGTCCCATGGGGCTCACACGCCCCTCGGCGCAGCCTTCTCTGTGTCCCGCCGAGGCCCCCCGTCTGCACTTGCCGAGGGGCTGGGCGGCGGGGGCCAGTCACGGACACGAACTGCGGTGGCTGGCGGGGAGTCCTGGCCTCGGCGGACACCGGGCCCCACCCTCGCTCTCGCCGGCAGGACCTCGCTTCAAGCACCGCAGTCTCCCTGCCGTACCCCTCCTCCTGGCTCTGGGTGCGGCCGAGCCCCTCCTCCATCTTTGCACTGACTTCTCTGCCCGTGGCCACCAAGGGCCCAGGGCGGCCCTGGGTCTGCGGCTGCTTGAGCCTGGACCACAGGCAGGCTGCCCGCCACCCCTCCAGGGCCAGGCGGGAAAAGTGGGCCGAGGCCAGTGGTCATCCTTGCAGCCCCGTCTCACACTTGGGCCTCTGGGTCTGGGGTAGCTTCCGCTGCTCCCAGCCCAGGTCCCCCCAGGCCTCTGCTCCCTGATGCCCAAGCCCAGGCCCCATTTCCCTCAGACCCGCCCCCTGCTGGCCAGCTGGTGCTCTCCAAGGCTGGGGGCTCTCCCTGCTCTGCTTCATAACCGCCTGGTAATTCGCTCCATGATTTTGCTGCTATGCTTATAATAGCCTCCATTAAAGTTATGGGGTTTTCAAGCCGTAATGGCTTCCAGAGTAATTAATGCACAACTGGGTTTATGGCTAAGTTTATTTTTAGAGCTTTTCTGCCCGCCCCACCCCCTTCTTTTCATAGAAGTTTTGACCAGATAGAGCGGATGGGATCAGAGCCTCCCTCCAAGGCCCTGGCATCCACGGCCCCCCTTCCTCTCCTAGTACCCCTCCTGCTCCCCCCAGGGGGGTGCTGGGCCCTGCAGGGGGCCTCCCGGAAGGGGCTCTGGGGCCTGACCCTCCTTCCCGAGCTCCTGACGCAGCTCAGACCCAAAGGGCCCGGATTCAGGTCTGGCTCCACTGCACGCCAACGGTGACTTGGACAAGACGCGGACCCTCACGGCCCCTGCAAACTCCAGGTGGAAGGGGTCGAGGTCAGCGCCTGCGGCCCAGGCGTTGGGAAGACTGAACGTGGAGTGTCAAGTGCATCTCTGGCCCCACAAATGCTCCCCACCAGCTGTTCTTTGCTCAAACTGCAGCCCGGGCGGCCGAGGGAGGGGCAGGTGCCGGAGGCTGGAGGCTGCCCCAGCGCAGCTGCCTGAGTGCCAGGGCAGGCCAGCTCCCCACGGCTTCCCTGCCAGAACCAGAGCCTCCCCAAGACCAGGATGCCTGGAAAAGCTCCAGGGCGATCAGAGGACCAGAGGAGACCTCCCAGCCAGCCCTACTGGAAGCGCCTCTGACCCCCATCACGTGGCCTGAGACAGCCCCGCCAAACCGAGGCCCCAACTCAGCCCTTCGCAGCCCTGCCTGTGGCCTTGGAGCAGGGCAGGGGCTGGGCGGGGATGTAGCACGAGCTCACGCAGCACAGGAGACCCAGACAGGCATCCTGGGTGGGACTCTGGGCTCCCACCTGCTCGGGCCACGACAAGGAGTGTGGAGGAGACAGCTCGCACCCCAGGATCATTCCCTGCTCTGTGCCTGCACCGTTTAACCCCGGTGGCAGGGGGGCGGGCCGTGCACCATCTGACTCCAAGGAGGCTGTGGAGCCAGGGGCGGCAGGGGCAGCGGGGCCACCCCGGGAGACCACAGTGCCCGTCACTGGAAGACAACACGGTTCTTGCACCAGGCATGGGGACTGCTGGCAGAGAGAGGACCAGGCAAGGAGGAGGACGCACTGTCTCCAAAACAGGAGCCCAGGTCCTGCTCAGCCCTGGCTCTCAGCTCCGTGGGGGACGGATGCGCGTCTGCGGGGGGCTGGGTGGGCAGCGAGCGGCCTCGGGGGCTCGGTGTGCCGGTGCTGGGCACTGGGGTGGCCCACACACCGGGACAGGCCAGGGCCACCCATGGCTGTCCTCCCTCACGCCTCCCCGTGTGGACCCCAGCTGCATCTTGCACGGCACTCAGCTCAGAAGTGAGGAGGAAGGTGAACGTTGGGATGTGACAGTTTCCATGGCGGTCCGGAGGCTGAGCGCCTGTCTCCTGGCACGTGGGCAGCCGGGCCGGAGGGGAACTCTACCCACAGGGCACCTCTCCTGGAGCCCCTGCTGCTGCCATTTGAGTGCCGTCTCCCCGGGACATGGCAGCCCTACCGGGAGCATGTCTCCTGGCTGACGCCCAGCTGCAGCGCCCGGCCTCCGCCCTACCTCTGCGGGGGCTTCACAAGAATAGATCCTGTCCAGGTCCACTCCTTAATCCAGGCTGTGAAATAACCATCTGGGCACAAGCCTGTGACCATCACAGCTACTGACTCGTTCCGAGTGCTTGCTGTGTCCATCTGGTGCCAGCCCACGGGCTCCACGGGTGTTAACGCATTTAATTCCCAGAAGCCTTGGGAAGTAGGTGCTGAAGGCGCCCATTTCATAGATGAGAAAACTGAGGCACAGAAGTGAGTTGGGGTTAAACCCAGGCAGGTGTGTCTGAGCCCTGAGTGGACAGCACCCACCGCCACCTGTGAGGACAGAGGCTGGCCGCACCCCACGGACTGGCAGAAGCCAGGCTCCGCCCTGAAAACACGATGCTGTGCGTCCCAAGCCGGCCAGCGGGGGCCCGTTCTGCCCAGGTCTCTGGCCGCCACCTTTGCTCTCTCTTGCAGGTGTCCACCCCGCAGGGTTCCTGACCCACCTCAGAAGGCAACACCCACCAGACTCCGGTAGGGCCGGACTCCGCAGACCTGCTTCGGCAATGGGTGGGTTGTGAGCGTGGTCAGGCCTGCTGGCCAGCATTCAGCTTCCCGCTGCCCCGTGCCTGGCCCACCCGGCCCATTCCTGTTCTTTTCTCCCCTGTGCTCGCCGCCGTCCGCTGCCGTCGCTCAGGTAACGAGGAGCTGTGGGCCCAGCCAGCCTTGGAGATGCCGAAGAGACGGGACATCCTTGCGATCTTCCTCATCGTGCTGCCTTGGACGCTGCTGGTCACCGTGTGGCACCAGAGCACCATCGCGCCCCTGCTCGCCGCACACAAGGGTGAGCCCCCACCCGGCCCCACCTGCCGGGCTTTGCTGACGGGGTGACCACAGCCAGGGCTTCTGGAGTCCTGACTCTCACCCGCTCGGTAGCTGGGGAACCGAGGACGAGCCAGGCTGATGACCGTACCCTCGTGGGTGGGGTGGGGGGGTCTCGGCCCGTTTGGGGCTCTGATGATGCCACACATACAGGCACAGACTCACGGGGCAACTCTGCACCTGTTCCCAGGACGTGCACCCCGGGAGGGCTCAGGGGTGGGTGGCCAGGATTCCCGGCCTGCGTTGTTTAAAACCTTTCAGGGCGAGTGTGTTGTTCGCTCCTCTTTTCCTGGCCAGGAAGCCCTGATCCAGTGCCAACTGCTGAAAATAGGCTGGACAGAGGCAAGTCCCCCGGAGCCGGGTTAGAACTGGCTTCGTCTGGCTCCCAGCCCAGAGCTTTTCCCTCTCACACCAGGGCCCCCTATGCCCCAAACCCGTACACGTGCGCATCCCCCCGCGCCTGCCCCTCACGGCCAGTCTCCAGTCCCGCACTCCCTCGCTCTCTGTTCGAGCCCTTCTCCCATGGGAGCCCGGGGAGCCTGATGAAACACAGAGGTGCCCAGGCACGTCCCAGGGAGAAAGCTGACAGGACTGGGGTGGGTGGGGGGATGCTGGGAATCGGTGATTTGGGTGCAGGCAGGGCCAAGAGCCACAGTCTGAAGCTGGGCTGCTCCACAGTTACACATTGGGGCCTGCTCAGCCCCGGTGGGTCCTGAGGCTTCTGTGAGGAAGGGCCAGGCTGAAGATGGCTAAATGCCCACTGCCTGCTGGGGCACCTGGAGCTGTCCTCCTCCCAATCCAGCACCTCTCCTTGGTGCTTACTTTTTTTTTTTTTGTGGCCATGCTGCTGGGCCTGTGGGATCTTAGTTCCCCGACCAGGGATTGAACCCGGGGCCTGGTGGTGAAGTGCGAGCCCTAACCCCTGGACCGCCAGGGAAGCCCCTGGCGCTTATCATTTTAGAGTTGTCACCCAACAGCACATCACTACATTTACCACATGTAAAGGGACATAATACCACGTGGCTTCCGTTCCCGGCAGGGCTCTGGGGTCAGAGACGCCAGGCTGCTTCGCTCAGCACTGCCCTTCCTGCCTGAGGACAGGGAACTGGCATCCGCTCTCCCCAGAGCAGCCAAGACAGAACGAAGGCAGCAGCAAAGGAAGTTAGGGAGGCCTTAGGACCCAAAGGCGGCAGAAGCCCTGACCCAGCCCTGTTGTAGGCACGGAGAATGTACCGGGGCACAGACCTGCCGGGGCGCGGGGGGGGGGGGGGGGTGTTATTTGAGCGGCAGAAAGGGACAGGGAGGGAGAGGGACTCTCAGTGTCCTTCCCGGGCCTTGGTTTCCAAAACTTTACTCACGGCAGGACAAACTAAACTTTACTTATACCCTGGTCAGAAGCTGCTCTCCTCAAGCTTGTTGTCTTTCACAGTCTGACCCAAAACTCCTCCTGCAAGTGCCCTTGGCTACCTGCATCTGCGCTAGTCTCCCGACCCTGCACCCACGGCCCAGGCGCAGGCTCCCACTACCACTGTGTGTCTCGTCGTGGGTGTCTGGTTGGCCTTTGGGAGCTCCCTGAGAGGCGGGAGCACGTGTGTCCCCGCCCCTCGGCGCCCAGCGTCCAACCCCACGCCAGCACCCGGGCTAACAAGAATCATGGGAAGGAGGGAGGGGGCGGCAGCTGGCTGGACCCCACTTCGCCCCCTGCAGGTAACCACTCACGCCATCCTTTCCATAGTTGCAAGAAGCCATGAGGAACAGGGCCGCTTACCAGGGATGGTGAGCCTCGAGGCAGAGTTACGAGCCCTTTAACCCACATGCAACTCGATAAAGGAGATGCAGGTATTGGCTCCATTTTGCAGTTTCTAAAACTGAGGCACCAGAAGCCAAGCACCCTGCTCACGGCCGTATGGTTAGTACAGAGTGGCGCAGGGTCTGAGCCCAGGCACTCAGATCCCTAGGTCTGTCCTCTGATGCGTGCCACCTCCTGCTGAGATGGTGTGAGAGCAGTGAGGGGCCCACAGTCTTTCAAACAGGAAGACACACCTCAGAGAGAAGGGACTCTTTAAGAACAAGCATACCCGTGGGGGCTTCCCTGGTGGCGCAGTGGTTACGAACCCGCCTGCCAATACAGGGGACACGGGTTCGAGCCCTGGTCCGGGAAGATCCCACATGCCGCGGAGCAACTAAGCCCGTGCGCCACAACGACTGAGCCTGTGCTCTAGAGCCCGCGAGCCACAACCACTGAGCCCGCGTGCCACAACTAGTGAAGCCTGAGCACCCTAGAGCCCATGCTATGCAACAAGAGAAGCCACCACAATGAGAAGCCCACGCACCACAATGAAGGGTAGCCCCCGCTCACTGCAACTAGAGAAAGCCCGCACCCAGCAACAAAGACCCAACGCAGCCTAAATAAATAATTTTTTAAAGTAAGTAAACATTTTTTTAAAAAGATATGAATCAACACCATTTAAAAAAGAAAGAATACCCATAGGCTGATTTCCCCTCATGAGAGGACTGCTGGCTTTGCCCATGGGGAGAATGTCCAGGATGCAAGAGAGAGCTTGGTCATTAGAGCCGCCCCAGCGGGCACAGGGTGCCTTCCGGAGAGAGGGGCTCTCATCCCTGTGAGTGTATCACAGAGGCCAGGCCTCTGCCAGGTTTCACACACGCCTCTCCTGGGGTCCTTGGGGACACATGGGCACACACGGCTGGGTGTGGGGCAGGTAGGGTTCCAGGTGGCTGAAAGAGTGTGACCGGAAAGTGCAGATTAGGAGACAGACACCAAACCCCAGAAGAGCTGAGATGGGTCTCCACCCTCTGCCCCTTTGCACAAATGTGAGAATAAAGTCAGCAACGACAGGCACAGGGTTCAGAATTATCTTGCCAGCTATGGGCAACACCCTAGAAGAAAATGCAGTAGTTAAGTATCAGATACTCTGCACCGAGATTCAGAAGCTGGATTAAGTAAGCCCCGCTTGACTCCAGGGTTTGTGAAAAATCGGGGCGAGGTAACCGCAGACTCCCGGTTCCACGGTTTGTTGTAGCCACGACAGCACTAACACTGCCCTCCGGCATGGGAGGCAGTGCCTGGGGCTCTGCAGCCCCAGCCTGTGCGAGGCAGTGCAGTCAGCTCTGGCCAGGTGAGAAGGGTATAGGGTGGTGAGGAGAGGACACTTTGTCACATAAAACCCGAACCGCGGATGCAATCTTGGAATTTGGCCAGCTGCCCTCAAATAGCTACAGAGCTGTCAAATGCGAGAAGGAGGGAGAGGTTATTTCTGTGTCATCTCGGGAGTCAGAACTAGCAAAACCCAGGGGAGGATGTCAGGCAAGCAGCCTTGACCGCCAGCTTCAGCCCACAGGGCCCCAGGCAGGGATGCGCTGACGTTCCCGCGGGTGGAGCAGAGGAGAGCTGCATGGGGCGGGGGGGCCGAGGTACCTGCAGCGGAGCTGCCCACACCGCCCCCCCCCTCCAACCCGCAGATGACGGCAGCGATCCCCGACGCGAGGCGCCACCCGGCGTGGACCCCAGGGAGTACTGCATGTCCGACCGCGACATCGTGGAGGTGGTGCGCACCGAGTACGTGTACACGCGGCCCCCGCCCTGGTCCGACACGCTGCCCACCATCCACGTGGTGACGCCCACCTACAGCCGTCCTGTACAGAAGGCTGAGCTGACGCGTTTGGCCAACACACTGCTGCACGTGCCCAACCTGCACTGGCTGGTGGTGGAGGACGCGCCGCGCCGCACGCCGCTGACCGCGCGCCTCCTGCGCGACACCGGCCTCAACTACACGCACCTGCACGTGGAGACGCCGCGCAACTACAAGCTGCGCGGGGACGCGCGCGACCCGCGCATCCCGCGGGGCACCATGCAGCGCAACCTGGCCCTGCGCTGGCTGCGTGAGACCTTCCCGCGCAACTCCAGCCAGCCCGGCGTCGTGTACTTCGCGGACGACGACAACACCTACAGCTTGGAGGTTTTCGAGGAGGTGCGCGCTTCGTGGACATATATGGGGCCCGGGGAGGGTGCGGACCCGGCGCGGCCTTCAGCCCCGGCTGGCGAAGGGGGAGGAGATTGGCCTCGGCCGCAGCCCTGGCTTCCGGGCACTGTCTGCACGAGGGCTTCCAGTGGAGGGACAGGGAAAGGGGGTTCCCTGTCGACTCTCTGAGTGTCCTCCGGGTCTGGGAGTCACGACAGTGGGGGGGGGGGGGGAAGGAGTCATTTCAGACTCTAAATTGGGGAGACAGAAGTTTTGCAGCAAAGGACAAAGAGGGCAGGTCCTGTGACAAGGCGAGTATCAGCTGGTTGGAGAGGTGGCCTTGCTCTCGGCCCAGGCGTGCTCCTCGGCGGATGCCCACCCCGAGCAGCCCGGGTGCCCCGACTCCCATCCCTGCCCATGCGCCCTGACCCTTCTCCTTCTGTAGATGCGCAGCACCAGGCGGGTGTCCGTGTGGCCCGTAGCCTTCGTCGGCGGCCTTCGGTACGAGGCCCCGAGGGTCAATGGGGCCGGGAAGGTGGTCGGCTGGAAGACTGTGTTCGACCCCCACCGGCCGTTTGCAATAGACATGGCGGGGTTTGCGGTCAACCTGCGGCTCATTCTGCAGCGAAGCCAGGCCTACTTCAAGCTCCGCGGCGTGAAGGGAGGCTACCAAGAAAGCAGCCTCCTGCGAGAACTTGTCACCCTCGGTGACCTGGAGCCCAAGGCGGCCAACTGCACCAAGGTAAGACCCTCAGCAGAGCTGACAGCTGCGATGCAAGCTTTCTCCAGCCCGCAGAGCCCTCCCTCTAGATCAGGGAGAAGGAAGTAGGGCCCCAGACAGCCTGCGAAGGAGAACCAGCTTCCCAAGACGGCAGCTTATCGCCCTTCAGGAGCCACGGTAATGGCAGGTGGGGGAGCAGGGAGGGGCGACTGGTGAGACAGAGCCCAGGACTGAACCCCTCCCTCACCTCGAAGCAGCTGGGCTCCACGACTCTCCTGCCAGACACACCTCCATGTGTGCGCACACATGCACAGACATGGGCACACATATACATGTGCACGCGTGCATGGAACATACATGGGTGTGCTATGCACAACACACACATACATGTCCATGCACACGTACACACACACACACACACACACACACACACACGCTGCTTCAAGTTTGGACTTCTCCAGCCAGGGCCTGGGCTGTCACTTAGCTGAGCTGAAGGCCCCAGAACTCTCTCCCTCTGGACCCATCAAGAAATGCAGGGGAGGATGAGAAGCAAGAGGAAACCTTGAGACCTGTTTGTCTCTTTTCTGTAGCTGTAGACTTTCTGTTTCCAACAGATATTTTGAATGCAGCCTATGTACAAAAGGCAAGAATGAGGGAGTAGTTAGAAATAAAGAACAATGGAGAAAATCTTGCTGGAACAAGGGCAGAAGGAGAGGGGGCAGGGGTGGGAGGGCGAGGTCAGGGGCCTGCCCCATGTGGTCTCACGTCTCTGAACACACAGATCCTGGTCTGGCACACACGGACTGAGAAGCCGGTGCTGGTGAACGAGGGGAAAAAAGGCTTCACTGACCCCATGGTGGAGATCTGAGCCCCAGGACACAGGTAGGGGGATGCAGGCAGGTGACGCACTGGGCGGGCCACCCAAGCTTGGATGCAGAGTAGATCTGCCAAGACTTTTCCTCTTAGTCTTTAATCGTGAAGGTCAGAGCAAATGCCCCGTGGAGTCTCAGGAGGCATAGCTGAAGTCGACAGGCGCCAGCCTCCCCCCGTGGCTGGGTGGTTCTACCACCAGCTGCTTGGAAGGCCTCACCTTCCAGGCACCGCCTGGTGACAGCTCCCTGTCATCACCACTGTTATCCTGGCCACCAGCCGGTCCCCTTATGAGGCGCTGCTGTGTGGACCCGCCCAGGCTCTGTCTCCTGCAGGTTCCTCCTCCGTCCTGGTGTAAACGTGGACCGAGGAGCCTGGCCTGACTCCCAAGCTACCACTTTCCTCGGTTTGACCTTTCTTTCTGTAGGCCTCAGTTTCTTCATCTGCAGAATGGGTTGTTGAGGCACCAGGAACAGTCTGGCACATAAGTCCTGCCTAAGTGTTGCTATTTTTATTTGTTTGATTCTTTTTGGCCGAGCCACGCAGCATGCAGGATCTTAGTTCCCCAACCAGGGATCGAACCTATGCCCCCTGCAGTGGAAGCGCAGAGTCCTAACCACTGGACCTCCGGCGAAGTCCCTTTATTTGGTTAAAACCCTGTATTGCAGTAGGTCACAGGCTCCATCTGTGTTTTAGAGGCAAAGGAATGAGGTTGAGTAAAGCTGAAGTGAATTGTGCCGGGTGATTGGCAAAGCCAGGAATTTTCTATGAGCTTCTCTGTGATCTCATCAGAGGTGGGAGCTCAGACAGTGGGACACACCTCTGTCCTCTGGCCTTGGAGTCAGGCTGCAGCTTCTGTATCACCTGGGCAATGGCCCTGCCCACAGGGGACCACAGGGGGTCTGCTTATCTTGTCCCCTGAACTTAGAAAATCACCTCAGTCGCTGCCACCGAGACTGTGTCGGGACAGAGCATCACTCCCTGCCTCTCCCGCTCCCGGCCTCTGAGTGGGGACCTGGGGGTGGGTTCTGCGGAGCCCCTGGGTGACGCTTCAGGGGCCCAGGATCCAGCGGCTCCCTCACGCCTCCCCCATTCTTCTCCCCGTCACAGGAGCCCCCTTCTCAGACCTGCTCCTGGCCACCTGTGCTCCCCACACGGGTGGTCCCTCCGAGGCGGACTCCTGTGGAATCGCCGTCACCCTCCTTTCTACTCTGGGGCCTTCAGAGAGACCAGCCTGATGCCAGGACAAAGGACGGAGACCCTAAAGCACAGAAGCCCCAGACCTGTTGTTCTGTTCCATCTGCCCTGGCAGGGCCGGCCAGGGCAGACACCATGGGCCCCAAGCCCGGGAGTGATGCCAGGCTGGGAGGGGGCGAAAGACCCCAGCAGTCCAGCAGAGGGCTCCCCGGCTCCCCCCTCGAGGCCCCACGACCACACAGGACACCTGGCCAGGGACTGCGAAAGACGGCAAGCAGCCCCCACCCCCGGCATCAGGAACGAGCTGCTCCGAGGAGATGCAGCCCCTCCGGCCGGCTTTCCTCTGGCTCCTGCTTGCGGAGCGTAAGGCTGTCTGTGCTCCCGGCAGGCGGCCAGCCCTGTGTACGGGGAGTCAGGCTGCCAGAGGGCTGCTCTCCCCATACCTCAACCTCGTGGAGGGAGCAGAGCGCCCTCCCTGGCTCTTGTCCCAGCGCAAGGAAGGAGGTGGGCCCTCCACCCAGCACAGGGTATAGACCACACGGCACCTCCCCAACGCCCACTGGGCTCCGGGCCCCTCGCCTGGGCTGGGACTGGGGAGGCAGGAGCCCCCAACCCAGAGCCATGAGAACCACAGGCCTCAGGGGCTCGAGGGAGCAGGTGGGCCAGGAAGAGAAAGGAGGGGCCCGGGCGGTCCCAGGGCTCCTCCCTGCCCCTGGCTGGGGGACTCTGGATTAGCAGAGGGATTTACGGAAGGGGCAGAGATGATCTGGACCCCGAGGGCAGGATACCTGAGCACACACTGCTTTGGAAATCATGCGATTTACACAGCGAGTGGGAAGTAAAACCTCCCTTCTCCCTAAACTGGGGGCACGAAGAGCAAGCCGGCCTCATGTCCGGCCGCCCCAGACAAGGAACCGTGCGCGGCCCTCAGCCAGGAGGAGAGGTGCCTGTCTCCCTGGCTTCCCAACAGGGCCAGCCCTCTGCCGGTCTCCACTCACACTCCTGAGCGTTGGAAGCACAATTTTCCTCCCCTGTGGAGGCAGAGGAAGGGTCTGAGCCCACTGAACAGGTGTTTACTTTTAACCGCTAATAGCCCCTACTCCACTTAGACTCATGGGATGGGTCTGCGGGCCATGGAGAGCCCACTCCTGGGTGCACGGGTGGGTGGGCAGTGGGCCGCAGCCCAGCGACCTAACATTCACGGAGTATCGGCTGCCTGTTTTTGAAGTGGATTTAACTCAGCATAGTCACGAAACCTTCGAGGGAGGGCTCACGTCCCTGAGGGCCCTGAGCCACCTGCAGGACGTCCCACACCCATGGTTGCCTGGGAACCAAGTGGGTGACGGGGAAGGGAGGGTGGGCGAGGGCGGGCACCGTCGAGCAAGTGAACTCATGCAGGGCTCTACTCTGCCTCACTCGCCGGGACCAGCCCCAAACGCAGGGTCAGCTTGGCTGGGCTTGGGCCACCTTGGCCCGAAACCCGGGGCTCGTTTTCAGGAACCTTGATAACGACGACACGGGTTCCTCTTCTTTTTTGGCAGACGCTAGTTCTATTGTTTTCACCTAATACCCTCTCTAGCTGCATGTGTATTTATTTATAATTATAACCCTGATGGACTGCAGCTTTCACCTTCATTGGGAATGAGTTTGCTATGAATCAGAATTGGGTCCATGGCTACAGTTTGTTTTCCAAACGCAGTGTGTTCCCTGCTCCCCCCTGTACAGGAGCGGGGTGGGGGCCGGAGGACAGAGGCGGGGAAGGTGGAGCCCCCAAGCTGCACTATCGGGTCTGTTTTAATTTAACTGTATTTAATTTGTTTTGAAATTAAAAGTCAAATATGGTTTTTAACAGTCTTAATCCTCCTCAGCCCTGCCTTAGTTTTCCTCATTCATTTAACCGTCCAACCTGTACTATCAGGTGCCTTGGGGGGACACGCGTTGTTTCCAGCACAGCACAGGGCCGGGAAGCCAGAGCTCTGCCTGCCCGGGGCTGCCTTCTCCGGAGAGGACACAGATGCCCGGGGCCAGGGTGCTCCGACAACCGTCATCAGTTCCAAGGTGATGGATGAGGCAAGCGGGGCGGGGTGCAGCTGGGGAGGTGCTGGCACCCCACCTGGGCCGTCAGAAAAGCCTCCCTGGCCAGGTGGCCTCCGAGCCGACGTTCAGAGAACTGGGTCCAGGAAAGAGAAGCTCCCCCCGCGGGAGAGCGCTTAGCTAACAGGCCACTGAGGGCAGCTGACTGGGAGTGGGTGGGTCACACGTGGGAGCAGGGGGCACAGACACTCTGCTCTGGAACCAGGGCGAAGCTTGCAGCTAGGGAGTGAAAGAGAGGCTGTCGGAGGGTTTGCAGCAGAGGACGGGATGGACCCAGTCTAACCGGCCTTTTAGAAGCAGCGCTCGCTTCCTGTGTTGCCAACAAACAGGACACGGGCAGGCAGCCTGAGACAACAGTGAGTCGGACGAGGCGCAGCCCTGACGAGAGGGCAGCGGGCGGGCTCTGGACACGGGTCAGGGGTTTGCTGATGGGCTGGACGTGAGGTGCAAGTACAGCCACGAGTAACCAAGACAGAACAGAACTGTGTCCACTGCTCCGGGAAGACTGCAGGGGACAACGTGACAGTAAGTTTGGGGTCATGGGCTTGTTACACTCACAGGAGAGGTGAGTGGACAGTGGTGCCTGGACCCCCGACGGGGATGAACGTGGGAGAGAACGAGTGTGGAGACTGCTGCCAAGGCCCGTGGGCGAGGCCTCCACACCGAGTGAGGGCAGAGGCGGCCTGGGAGCAGCCTGAGATGCCCAGCACCTGGAGGCCGGGGTGACAAGGAGGGCATTCCCTGCCAAGGTGCTTGGACAGGAAGCTGGGGTCACTGGGCAGGCAGGTTGGCCCAGGGACCTCACCCAGGAAGGGCCGCGCGTCTGTGAGCTGGTGGGTGCGGAAAAGCAATGCCAGGGGACTCTTCATCACACAGATGGCGTCACCCTGAGTCTTCCAAACCCCAGCTCCGTGCACACTCCCCAGCGGAAGCCCCCCACGCGCTTCGTGGGACGCGGCATAAGTCAGGCAGGGTGGCTCAGTGCCCATGCTGGCCCCGTCCACAGAGCCCACTCTCTCCGCCCAGCCCCGGGCTCCCCGTTCAAGGCGGCACAGGAAGAGCTGGTGAGTTTGGACGAGATCAGGGACTGGGACCCCCAGCCATGATCCACCAGGTTAGCTTCAATAAGCCCCACTTCTCTGCCCCCAGCGGGAGCCTTGGGCCCAGCCCCCTGTGACCGTCTGTTTGGGCCCAGGGGCTGCGCACCACTGCCCCCGTACAGGCCCCTCCTAAGCTGAGCATGGGCGCCCGGCCGTGGGGAGGAGGGCGCTGCTGGGAGGCTCTCAGCTTGCTGTTCCCCACCCGGTCCCCACTCCCGGAGGGATCCGCTCTTCCACTCGGACTATGAATGGAGATCGTCCGTTTGTGGCAGGAGGATCCAGACGTCGCTGGGGAGGCATACTCAGCACTGTGGCCAGCGCACGTGCCACTCCCGGCCACCCAACACGGCCCCACCCTGCCCACCACACCGCAACAGCCGAGTCTTCTCGGCACGGCGACGGCCGGGCTAGCGTGTGCCCGGCACAAGCGGGGTCAGAGAAACACCACCAAGGAGGATGAGATGCAACTCTGTGGCTTTACCGCAATTCAAGGCAGCGAACCTGAGCCTTAACACGGGACTCATCCCGTGGGGGCTTGTCCGGGGTCTGGACGGACAACTGAAAGGAAGGCTGCCCCTCCCTCACCGCCTGGCCCAGGGTGGGGGCCCCGGGACCCCAATACTCCTGCCCAGGCCCCTGCGACCGCACCTTCTGCCTGCAGCCTCCTGGACCCTCCAGAGCAGCTGCCTCTCCTCCTGGGCTGGCACTGCCCCTCGCGGAATGAGAGGGAAACACGCTGTCTTGGGAGGTAAGGCTCAGCGTTCCTGACCGTCAGAGGCGATCCGAGCGGGGTGGAAGGGGGCCGGGGTCCCTCTACCGCACCGACTTCCTCCCTGGATGGCGGAGAAGGCTGGCCCAGGTGCCCCCACCCTCCACAAATGGTGACGTGCCCCCCCAGCTCAGAAACAGGGCCCACAGGGACACTCAGAGCCGACTGTCCAGGAGCTGTGCCCCACTCACCCCCACGGGGGACAGTCCCAGCCAGAACCCCCATCCCGCCCGTGGGAGCAGCGAAGGCAGACGGCAGCAGCCACAGAGCCGGGAAGCTCTTCGGGGAGGGGCCCCCCCTCGCCCCCAACCCGCTTCTCCGGTTGTGCAGGGGAGGGTCTGGACTGCAGCCGTGGGCAGAAGGGCCTGCTGTTGCCCTGCCAGGAGGCCTGGGGGCTGCTCAGTTCAGGTAGGTGCCGGCCCAGGCAGGGCGTTTCCGTGAACTGTATCACCGGACCCGCCATCTTCTCCTCGAAGACAATGACCTGGGGGACACGGCCAGTCTGTCTCGGAGCCAGATGGGGCCCGTCAGGACTTCTGTCCTCTCCTGCCCGCCAAGAGCCCCCGGAGAAACACCGTGAGACAGGGAGGGCAGGGATGAGAAGGGGTCCCAGGAAAAGTGCTCCCACCTGGTTGAGGCCTTGGTCCAACCAGGCACCTGGGAGGTAGAGGGTCTCCTGGGGCCCGATGTTCCAGTAGCGTCCAAGGTTTTGGCCGTTGATGAATACAACCCCCTTCTCCCAGCCCTTTAAGCAGAGGAGGGGAGGTGTTAGTTGACCACATAAACCACCGAACGTAGAGTCACACGGGAAGCAGAGGCGCACACAGGCCCTGAGCTCTCCTCTTAGCTTCCCAGGGACCAGACTCGTCCCAATAGCCTCTCGGTACCGGGAGGGGAGCGCCAGAGCCCGTTCCCTCTAGCGCTGAGCCCCGGCAGGGCACCCGGACCACCGGAGCCCGGACCTGAGAAGCCCACCAGGTGGTGCCTCTGCTCTGACCCCACCCTCACCCAGGGAGGCCACGACGGAGACCCTCCGGGCACACGTGGTAGGGGGGCTCCAGGAGGCCAAGCACCAGGCTGGGGGGCCCAAGGAGCGGAGCCCAGAGCACCTGGCAGGCAGAGCTACCAACCTCCAGCTTCACAAAGGTGTCACAGGGGGATAGGGAGACTAACAGCAGCCCCGAGAAGAAAGCAAGGAACACGGGCACGTCAGGGACAGGGTTCCACTTGTCTGCGTGGAACCTATGGGCAGGACAGAAGATGAGGGATGGGGGGCGCCTTCTCAGGTCCTCCCCGCCCTGTGAGCGGCACAGCAGTGGCAGCTGGGGGGAGGAGCAGGGGAGCATCCGGGCTCCGGTTCTCAGGCCGTGGCGGAGGGGTGCGGGGCGGGCACCAAGCCTGGGGCAGCCTCAGGCCTCCTGGCTCTCCTGCAGGCCGTCCAGCTGCTCCCACGCTCTGCAGGGCAGGACCCACCTCTGAAAGAAGCTCTTCTTCATATCCAGGCTGTAGATTTTGAACTTTTTCAGGGGAGAATCATTCAGATAGATATTTCCAATTAAACCTGTGGGGACGAGGCAGAGACACTGAGCGAGGCCGACGGTGGGGGGACGGCTGACCCGCCGGCTGGGCACATACACAGAACGTTTCTGGAAAGTTCAACAAAGGACTCCTGCTGAAGGGCCAGCAACCCCTAGGGGGCTCTTTGCACGCATAAAACCTTTCCCTGCAGCCCCAAAGCCATGAGAGCAAGTGATAGCAGCGCCTGCCAGGCCCTAGTGTGCAGGGAAGGAGGCGCCCGAGGGCAGTGTCGGCCTCCGGCCCCTGGGAGGGGGACGCTCCCTTTTGGGGGCTGAGAATTCCAACACCATGAAAGGAGGCCTCCAAGAGGTCACAGTGGCTCCAGCCTAGCTTCGAGGTCTGTTCAGTGGAGTCCCAGACGAAACAGACCTAGTAACTCAGCCAGAAATCTTCTACACAAGCCAGCATTAAAGGTTTTTTTCAAGTATTTAAATTGTGAACAGACAGCACCGTGGCCAGGACGCCCGAGGCTAAGGCACTGCACACACTTGAACAGTGACTTCCCAGCACCTCGGGGTGGGACCCACTGGGTGTCCTGCATCCTCTCAGTCACAGAGCGGCTGAGTCGCCAGATTGGGAACCCAGACAGGCTGGGGGTGTTCAGAGGGCTGCAGACCCTCCTGAACTGCAGGTGCAGGTGTAGGGGGTGCACACGGCTCTGGACAGGAGGTCTGTGAATTGTGAACACTGAACCCTTCCAGAGGACAGGACTGCGCACCCCTGGCAGGGCCTGCGACTGGGCAGGCTGCCATGCTCTCTGCCCCCAGGAGAACAGAGGAAGTAAGGGCGGCCAGCACCACGAGCTCCTTAGGGAAGAAGCTGAGACCTAGGGAGGAACCCGGGGGGCTTTCGGGGCGGGGAGCGGAGGGGAGGGGAAGCACACCGAGGCCCTTCTGGAGGGGCACATCCCCAGGACACAGGAAGGGCCCGGGGCTGGGCCACATCACTTCCCCCGAGGTGACAAAAGCAAACAGCCCCGAGCGCTAGGAGGCCACCAGGCTTGCTCCAGGGTAGGATTTATTGTCCGAGGTTCTATTTCCTAACTTACATGAAACCACCCACATTTTGATAAATGATGAGAAAGAGGCAAGTTCAAGCAGAGTTTAGAGCCCGGTGGGATATTCCCGCGGGAGGGCCGCCAAGAGCAGGCTGTCCACCTACGTCCTGTACCCTCCTCCCCAGCACAAAGGAGGTCACCCAGAGGTTCCCAAGGTGGATCAAAAGGAAAGTCAGTGTGAAGAACCAAGAAGACACGGGTGCTACACCACGTCCCTCCAGGGGGCCTCCGGGACCCACCTCCCTCCAGGGGGCCTCCGGGACCCACCTCCCTCCAGGGGGCCTCCGGGACCCACCTCCCTCCAGGGGGCCTCCGGGACCCACCTCCCTCCAGGGGGCCTCCGGGACCCACCTCCCTCCAGGGGGCCTCCGGGACCCACCTCCCTCCAGGGGGCCTCCATGACCCACCTCCCTCCAGGGGGCCTCCAGGACCCACCTCCCTCTAAGGGGTCTCCACGACCCCACCTCTCTCCAGTGGCCTCCATGACGCCACCTCCATCCAGTGGCCTCCATGACCCCACCTCCATCCAGTGGCCTCCATGACCCCACCTCCGTCCAGTGGCCTCCGGGACCCACCTCCCCACGATGGGCCCCCATGGCCCCATCTATGGCATCAGCCTCCATGACCTGCAGGTGCTGCTGTGGAGAAGGGACAGCCACGCGTGTGCTGTGACCCACCTTTGCGCTGATCGTCAATATTAGTCCCGTAGTTGACTCGCCCGCGATTCTCCACCAAGATCCTTAGCATCGTGAACCCCTGCTGGGAGCACAGAGGGCACTGACGAAGCCTGCATCGTGAACCCCTGCTGGGAGCACAGAGGGCACTGACGAAGCCTGCATCGTGAACCCCTGCTGGGAGCACAGAGGGCACTGACGAAGCCTGATTCCCAACCACCAGGTCACAGCTGTGGAGCCCCAGTCCTCTCTAAACTCTGAGGACGGGATGGGGGTCCCTGCTCATCAGAAAGCCATGCCCACCCCCAGCTCTGTGGCTGAGCAGCCCCCTCGTCCAGGCCTCCCTCCAGGCCTCCCGCCACACCTGCCCAGGAGGCACCTGGCACCAGCCTCCCAACCCCGGGGACAAACCTGGATCGAGGGGATGACAACCTTCTCCCTCTTATAGTCCAGGAACCCTATGGAGACCGTGTTCACAAACACCTGCCAGAGGAGCAGACAAGACCCCCCCCGTGTCAGCCTGGGGGAGGCGTGGGGGTCCCTGCCGAGCACTCAGAGGTGATGGCACAGGGGCCAGGGGGAAACGAAGGCCCCAGGTTCCAGTGGGCAGCACGGCCGGCGGGGATGGGCCATCTCCGCACACGGGTGCTGCACATGAGAGCCTCAGGGGAGGGGTCTGGTGTGCGGTGGGTCACGGCAGTTCAGAGGGTCGCCCCTACCTGTCCCCGGTCCCGCACATAGGCACTGAGGATGCCGGAAGAGGTGATGGTGGTCTCGTACAGCGTGTACCCTAAAGACTGCCCGTTTCCCCCATTTATCGGGAGGTTCTCCATGTTGACCGGCTTCTCCGAGGTGACTGGCTGCACAGACACGAGACGGGAGGCAGAGGCTCAGCACAGAGAGGCGGCCTCGCCTTCTGGGGGCGCGGGGAGCCGGCAGCCCCTATGGGGGTCAGCACGCGGGGGTGGAACGTTTTCTCTATTTGACTTCTATTACACAATCAAGCTCCACAATCCTGATTTTGGTTTCTCGTCACAGTCTGCAAGGCTCTCCAGGCTCTCGGGGACAGCGACGGAGGGCACGTGATAAGGACAGAAGGCAGGCTACGCACGGTGGCCTCGGCGCTTTGTGACCAGCGTCATCTCTAAGCTGGCGCTGGGGAATGCGCCCGGCCTCCTCCCTCCTCTCTGCCTACTGCCCGCTGTGCTACCAGCTCCTCCTCTGGTTCCCTTCGTCCCTCCCGCTTCTCCCCCATGTGCGTTTGTCCTCTTTCCTCTGAGCTCTAAGGTTGGGGAGTGGAGCCCAAGGCGGTGGCGCTTCCTCTGGGCCAGCCCATCCCGCCAGCAGCACACACCTCCTCCAGGTAGGGCAGGGCGTCCCACAGGGACAGGTATAAAGCTGGCATCACTGGCTCATACACCGTCTTGGGAAGAAGGTCAGGTGGGGCAGGAAGCGGGGCCCCTGCAACACAAGCAGACTGCAGAGCCGTCCCCAAAGGACCCCAACAGTCGTTGTGCCTCCAGCGCCCGCCCCCCGGCCCCAGCTCCTGCCCCAGCCCAGCAGAACAGGCCCCTCCCAGCCCGCCGAGACCCCGCCAAGAAGACGAGGCCAGGAGGCAGGTAGGCAGGGGCTTGCTCACATCCTCAGGAACCTTGACACCTAGGAGAAAGTGAAGCGGCAAGACCCCAACTCGGATGAGAACAGTCACTCAGACCTGCCTGTCCTCGTTCCTGCACGCGCATCACCTGGGGCTGAGGCGGGGGGTGAGGGGTTGGGGGCAGAAGAAGCAAGTCTCCTGGGGTCTCAGAGCAACAGCCGGCCGGCGCCTGCGCCTGCAGCTACCTGAGACAGAGCCGAAGGACTCCCGGAGCCCTGTGTACTTGGCCGTGTAATCCCCGGCCTCCGTCAGCACCGCGTCATAGTCTGCAAGACACTAGCCGTGTCACGGGCCTCAGCCCCCAGGACAGCATTGTGGAGGCAAAGAGACAGGAGGAGCTGGTGGGGCAGCAGGGTCCTCTCCCTAGCAATTCGGGAGGCAGAACACTTGATGTGAGCCGTCAGTCAAAATACCACATGCGCTAGACACTACCGAATGCCCCCAAACTGCCCAGACCCCACATTCCAGGCAAGGGGCCAGGGTGACCTCATCCCAAGGCTCTGAGGAGGGGAGGGGCTACCCCCACCTGAGGGCCTTCCCTCCCGGCCTTGGCCTGCCTCCTCTCCCCAGCTGGCATGCAAAGGCCCAGGCACGTCAGCTGGCTTGTCACCTACGGCCCTGGCAGCTTAAAAGTGACAGTCCGGACAAAACCTTGCCTTCACATTAGAGGTGCCAGCCACTGTCCCCAAGGGATGCCCCGCGAGAGCCCAGGCACGGGCGTGGGGCGCCACGTCAGGGGTACTTGCCGTAGCTGGTGACATCGGACTTGTAGTCCTGGAAGTGCACGGCTCCGTTGATGAAGCCAAAGTTGGTGCCACCGTGGAACGTGTACAGGTTGATGGATGAGCCAGCGTTGATGATGGCCGACACGGTTTTCAAAACCTCTGTGGGAGGAGAAGGGTGCAGAGAGCTGGCGCCCGGGACGCTGTGAGCCCGGTCCCCGCTCAGGGTCCCCCTCACAGCTCTGTCCTTAGGTGTCCCTAAACCCAACCGCAGTCCATGGCGGGAGGACGGGACCCCGGCCCCAGAGCCCGGCTTCCAGCTGCTTTCAAGTCCCAGGCAAGTCTGCACCTCACACGGGCTGCAGCTCAGGCCCACCTGGCTCAGTTAGCGAGACCTAATTAGAGACACGGTTCTGACCACCTCCCCGCCCCACCTGGACTGGAAAATGAGCCCATGACACAGACAGAAACAGCGGAGGAGGAATATGAATGGTTAATAAATATCTGTAACAGAGTTTAAAACCCCGGCACTGGTCAAAGAAATGAGACTTACACAAGGACCTATCAGACAGCAAACGCTGACATCATTTAACGCTTGGTGTTGATGAATCTGAGGGGAATGGGCATCTCGTGTAACGGGGGGGGGAGCGGTGTCCTATTCCTGGCGGGCAGTTTAGTTAACACAGATCAAACCCGCGTGGAGGAAGGACTACTGCCAGCAACTTATCGCAGGGAAACATGCCAGGTGAGCCAAACTGACGTGCAGGATCGCCCGCTGCACTGGGTCCGTGAACACAGACCCTGGAAGCACCCAGGTCCTCATCAATAAGAGATCGTGGGTACGACACCAGCCCAACGGGGTTCTCTGCATTCTCTAGAACAGGGGTGGAATCCACACCTCACAGTGTAGGCAGCTGGGCTTCCGCGTGTCTCACTGGAACAGGCAGGCGGAGCAGACACACCCTCACCTGCCCACACCTGCCCACACCTCTACCTGCACGTGCACCCGGGAGGGCAGACAGAGAGACAGAGGGTGCCCGCATTACACACATCGAAACGTCTGCTCTGGGCTCCGGGGTTTTTATTTCTCCTTTATACATGTCCTGCATTGGCTAGACGTTTGCGATTGGCATGCATTACTCCAGAGCAATTATAGAGACACCCCAAAGCCATGTCTGACCGCTCGTTGTCACCTGTCAAGACAAACAGCTCTGGACGCTCAGGGCTGACTGTCCACGCAGAGACTCCCGGAGCCTCACACCCTCAGCTAATTCACATGGATTAGCACCTTATTTGGAACTTATTCCTGCGTCTGAGGCCAGCACACATGCTGGACGGGGGTCCCACAGGCACCCACCTGCGGAATCCAGGATGCTGTGGGGACCGCCCCACGAGTCAAACCAGCCCGTCCAGCACTCCATCACCATCCTGGGCTGGACGCCCTGTGCACCACAAAGTGAGAAGTTAGCCGGCACCTCCGTCCTCCCGACCCTTCCCTGGCTGCACACCTGGGCTTCGAGGCCGCTGCCAGCAGAGCACAGGGGAGCCCCCAGTGCACCCGCACTGGCTCGTCCTCCACGTGCGGCCGCCACGTGGCAGGGGGTGGATGGAGCTGCCGAAGTGGGCACGGCAGGCCCGGGGCCTTAATGTGGTTTTGATGCTGCATGCGGTGCTGGTGGGGAACCCGGGGACCTGCCCGAGGTGAGCTTTCTCCAGAACGCAGCACCTGACCTGCAGTCCTGACAGCGGCTTGCTGATCAAGCCGCGTGTGTCCTCTTCAGGGCAGGAGGATGTTCTACCGGGGAAACCCCATCTCTGAGAGCCACACCATGGACACAGACCCTCAGATGCTGCGTCCCTCTGGCCGGAGGAGTCAGGGTGCTGTGGAGCGGCCCCGCTCCCGGGTCTAGCTTGGTTTCAACGGAAGTATGCAAAACTGGACCAGAACATGAGAGCGTTCCAGCTTCCACAGTGCAGGCTCTGCAGCCCGGCCCCCCAGCCTCGGCCAGGACGCTCGAAGGTCTAACACTGCTTCGGCACCCTGAGGCTGCACAGGACCGCCCCCGGGACGCAGCGGCCATGCCCAGGCCCAGCTCCGCTCTGCCTACGTGCACAGAAGCAGCAGGGGAGGTGCTGCCCCGACGGCGGCCCCGTAGCTTCCGCGCCACAGAGCCTTCCTCCCGCCCCGAGCGCCCCCTGTGGCTGTCGGCCTGGCGTCCGGGGCCAAGGCACACAGCATCACCGCCCCAGCCAGGGGGCGGCAGATTCAGGGTCTGTTGAGCAGAAGGTCCCGACCATGCCGTGGGAGAGGCCACATAAGTCACGACAATTTTCTAGCAAGGCCCGGGGCTTGGTTTTCTTAGGGCTGCCTACCTCCCGAGGGGACACTCGTACCACATTTGGGTCACTAAAGAGAGTCACTACGTCACACAGGTCAGCAGCCTCCAGTGCCAGGAGGGACCCACCTGAGGGCTGGGCTGAGCCGTCCACCAAACGGCCCAGGTCACCGTGGCTCAGGGCTGGCTCGGCACCGACTGTGCTACATGCCCTGACCTGCCACTGCCGGGGGACACCGCCTGGAGTCTGTGTCCTCAACTGTAAAACGGCTATACGGAGGCCAGTCACGTGGCTACTGGGACAGTCACATGAGATGAGGCACCTGGAGCCCTCAGCACACGCTGCCTGGCCCTGGGAAGCGCCCAGAGACACCCGCATCCAGGCTCCCGTCACTGGACACGGGCCGGGCCGGCAAGGCGCAGCCAGACACCCTGAGTGAAGCGGAGCAGGGCCACCAGTGACCATCTGCAGGGGCCTCTGATCTGAACAGGGACAAGTCCACGGCCCCTTCTTGGAGAAAAACACGTGGCTGAGCAGCGGGAGAGAGGCCGGTGGCCACGGGCGCTATGGACAGGCCAGCCAGCCTGGGGCCACCTCTCCACAGACGACTCTGCAGGCGCCCGTGGGGAGCATGGGTGTTCTGGGGGCTCTCCAAACATCATCCCTTTGACCCTCATACGGCCCTACGAGTAGGTGCCAGCACTATCCCCACTTCACAGAAGAGGGAAGAGAAGCTGAGGGTCACAGCACCGTCCTTGTCCTGGACAACATCAAGGACGACCCTACTCAGATCCTGGGCAACTACGTACCTAACACGTCTCTTCCAAGTGGGTCACAAACTCCCCGAGGGCAGAGACCCTGTGGTCGCGGACCCACGCCCAGCAAGCACGGTACAGGGCGTGGGAAGGAGGGAGGGGGCTGGGCCTGTACCCACCTGCACGCTGTCGCCCCCAGTCTGCTGAGCAGCCCGCCGGGCCCCCCCATCCTGCTTCCTCCTGGGCACCCCCCTCCCGTCCCTCTAAGCAGCACATGGCGGCCCTCAGCCCTGGGGGCTTCACACTGCCCTGGGGGCCTCCTGCGGCCGAGCCTCTGGACGCCACCTCTGCTCTAAAAAAGGAGTAGCTGGAACGGGAGGCACCCCAGCACCCCCGCCGGCATCTATTCTCGGGGTGGGGGGAGCGAACCCTCCAACAGCCCCGCCGGGTACAGGCCTCAGGGCGGCATCCAGGCCCCGTACACAACACAGGGTGAAGGCGGCCTCCATGCTGCCAATGGGCTGCCTCAGCTGGACCTTCTCTCCCCTTAGGGGAGAGGAGAAATCAACAAAACAGGACTTCACTGCAAGTTCCCACCAGCCCCATGGATGCTGAGATACATCCGACGCGCCTCTCTCCTCTGGCCTGGGTGGACCAGGCCCCCGTCTGGCAGGTGACAGCAGTGTTTCTGGGCTCAGAGCAGCCTGACCAGTGAAGGTCAGACACAGGGCAGGGACGTGTCTCTCCCCTCGATCCCCAGGGCCCACACTGAGCCCATCTGGGGCCAGCTGAGTCCACAGAACTCTAGTCAAGAGGCCTCTGTGAGCACACCCGCCCACAGCTTCAGAAAGGGCCCCTTCTCAGGAGGCTGGAAACCACCTCCGAGCACCAGCTGACACAGCGACCCTCAGAGCAACCGTCACACCGCTTCCGTCGCCAGGGGCAGGCCACACGGGTGCGGCGTGGGCCGTGCAGGGGGAAGGGGGGCTGAGAGCTGCAAGGCTGGGCCCAGAGGCCCCCTGGCCCAGCTAAGCTCCTGACACCCAGGCTCGGCTCAGCTCACCTCCTGACTCACCTGGACACTCAGCAGAAAGGTGGTTAAAAACTGCAGCTCGTTTTGTGACTGTAAGTTGATGGTGGCTAGCACTGCAGGTGGAAAGGAGAAGAGAGAACAGCTGTCACCCAAAAGCCAGGAGAACTCAGAATTCCCCTGACCATTCTCAACTCACCTGCAAATAAATTAATCTTGACACCATCTTCCACCTCCAACCAGAGTTTAGTTCCTCTGACACTAGGAGACTTAGCCGGTTCATCTTGGAAATTCCACCACTCAGCACAGACCTCACAGAGATCCACTTGCTAAGCATCTGTGCTCGATTTATGGAATTTTTACAACCAGAGTGTGCATTTCTGTTAATTACTCCTTGCAGGAGCCCGGAGTCTGACCTTTACTTTGCACCTCCGGCCTCCGGCACTGGGTGATGATCTAAGTGAAGATTCCCCTTTTACATCTCAGATGAGAGCTAGTTTTCTGTCCCACCGCAGCAATACTTTCCATGGCTTTCCACCAGGGAGAGGTATGCCCTAGAAAGATGTGCTATGTGTTGCCCACGGCCATGGACGTGACCGAGCCCAGAGCAGAAGTTGGCTCTGAGGCTCCTCGCCTGCTTCCTGTGCCTGGACAGGGGGTCTCGCACGCCCGGGCCTGAGCTCTGCTGCACCCGGGAAGGCGGACGGTCACTGGACCAGCCTGCCGCCCAGCCACCCTGACGCCCTCCTGTCGGACCTGAGCCCCGATCACCAGTGATTAGAGACAAACAAACGGCAGGAGGGACTCCGGGAGACCAAACAACCTGCCCCAAGGTCACAGCGCCGGGAACAGGCCCACCCGATGTGGGTACCCCGCATCCAGACCCTCCTCACCTAAAGTGGAGACCCCTGAAGACAGGGGGCCGGTCTGAACCAACCCGGCAGAAGAAACCTCGGAGCCCAGCGCACCTGCTCCCATCCCTCCCCCACCCCCAACAGCCCAGCGAACACAGGTGAAGGAGGTGGCGGCCACAGGGAGAACGAACAGGGCGGGAGACACAGCAGAGGCCACGGTTCACCTTGGGAACTTGAAAAGGGTCTGGGGGCCTGTAACCAGCCTTGGGGAGCGGAGGTGACCCACCCACCCCAGCCCAAGGCCTCCTGCGGACCCTGCCTCCCACCCCCCTCCAGCCTCCCCACCGCCCCGTGGCCGGCCCCCCAGGAAAGCCAAGCGCGGCGGCCCCAGGCACCAGGGCCTACGGGACAAGGACAGCTCAGGAGGCGGTTCCTGCCCCTTCCTGCCCCCAGATACCCACCATGACGGCCCAAAGGGCTCCCCTCCGGAGTCAATCCCACGAGAGACAGCCCTCCCAGCCCCACTCCTGGCTCCCCACAGCGGGGACCACTGGTCACAGCTGCTGGCAAGTACGCTGTGAGAAAAGAAATGTATCCACGAAGAACGTGATGCAGGAAACAGAAGGACTGGGGGAAGAAAGTTGAGGCGGTCACCCAGAAGGTAGAAGGAAACAAGCAAAGCAGAGAAGAGACAGGACAGCACAGCAGGGAGAGGCCACCACAAGCGTCAGATCCGCGAAGGGGCGAGTCCCTCAGACACCCTGAACCCGAATCCCACAACAGGACGTGCTCGTCCTCTGGCAGCGACAGCAGATCGCAGAAAACGACAGGACGACAGCTTCAACGTCCCAGGACGTGGGACTCCAGGGGACCCTGGCTGCCATTAGGCTGGGGACAGTGGGGCGCTGGTGCCATTGGACTGGATCAGAATCCGACACACAGAGGCGCCTGAAAACACCATGATGGGGGTTTGGAAGCTGCTGGTAAAGTGTTTGTTTAAGAGAGAGACAAGGAGAAGGAGGGACAGAAAAGAACTTAAAAGGAAAGTTAAACCAATGAGATAACTACACTGGAAGCGAGTCGACCACACTGTCCAGAACAACGGTCGCAGCGCCCGGCCGCGTTTACGTGTCGAAACGCAGGCCCCGAGCATCGCATCCATGAGGGCTGGGGAGGGCGGGGGGCGTGAGGGGGGGGCCTGCCCCAGGAAAGCTGTGGGGCAAGGGTGGCAGGAGAGACCTGAGCCCTCAACCGGAACAAGGGTTTTACGTCCCTAAGTACAGAGCTCTCTGTGTGTGGTATTTACAGTCATGGAGGAAGAGCCAGGAGGGAATGCTATAGCTCAGAATGGTCACTCCTGGGCAGGCGAGGCTTCTTCATAAGCATCTCTAAGGTTTTACTTTCACACCTTGTGAAAGCCTTCCTGTAATCACATTTTTAACTAATTGAACAAAGTCAATCCAGGTGGCAGGCGTGGGGCAGGGGCCGGGGTCGGGGTGAGAGGCAGGGTCTGCGGTGGACGGGGCGTGGGGACCAGCAGCCCAGGAGGCCCCCTGTGCGGACGTCGCGGCTAAAACGTGCTCCCGCCTCCAGAGGGTCCCGCCCGCAGGACTCAAGCCCCACAGCCCCTCCCAGGCCCTGACCCGACCCCGACAGGCAGACCGCGGGGAGCCTTGGAAGCCGCCACGGGGACACAGCGCCACCGCGTGGACACGACGGGAAACTTGTCGGGAGGAGAACAGGACCGAGCGAGCTGCGCGAGCTGCGCGAGCTGCGCGAGCTGCGCGAGCTGCGCGAGCTGCGCGAGCTGCGCGAGCTGCGCGAGCTGCGCGAGCTGCGCGAGCTGCGCGAGCTGCGCGAGCTGCGCGAGCTGCGCGAGCTGCGCGAGCTGCGCGAGCTGAAGGTCGGAGAAACGGTGCCCCAGACCACCAGTGAGAAGAAAAGGGACCAAAGGCCCCATCAGACGGGTCAGAGGTGATGAGCACGACAACTTCAATGTGTCAGGTGGAGGTCACTGTGACCTTGCAAAGGGTGGTGTCGGCGGAGAGATGACCACAGGACCTAAGACAGCAGGAAAGGGGCCGGGGAGCCAGTGAGCGTGGACGCGGGGAGAGTGGTTACAAGCGGGGACAGAGAGACAGCTCTGTGGGGAACGGGTCGGGGGGCTTCTCAGGAGGAAACAGCTACACAGGCGTGTGCGGGCGGGAAGGACCCAGGGCAGGGAAATCAGGTGACATGGGCAGGGCAGGAGGAGAAAGGGCTTCGCTCCAGGTGGGGGCGTCTGACCTGGAAGCGGTGCCAGGTGGGGGAGTCCGCAGCAACAGGGAGAGAGGCGGAGCAGAGGCACGGATACGCGGGACAAGAGACACGCGCTCACCCCCGGACACCGCCGACCAGACGACCGGCCGGCGCTGTGGTCTGAGCAGCCCCGGGCAGGACTTGAGCGAGCTGTCCCCACGGGACACCCGGCACTTGGTCTGCCCGGCCCTCTTTGTAGGACCGTGTCCAATGCCCACTCCGCTGCCCCGTGTCCTGCAGGGCCCTGAGCGTCCCTGGTGCTCAGCGACTCGGCTATGCAAGCCCACCTCTCGCAGCCCCTCCAGCCCCGAGGCCCTGAGCTTTGGGGCCCAGCCCCATGCACGCAGGAGAACAGGCATCAGAGACTCCTTTGTGGCTAAGGCCATCTAGGGAGCACAGCCAGGCCAGGCCGCCGTCCCGTCCCCTGTCCCCATCCCTGCACACAGCCTCCAGGCAGGTACCTCCGTCCACAATCCCCTTGCTCAGGCCGTCCTTGTTGTGTGAGGTCAAGAGCAGCTCCACGATTCCCCGATCCTCCAAGGCCTGTGCGGGAGTGAGATGAGCCAACCTGTTGTTCCTCAAACCTCCTGCCACATCACACGCTGAACTCTCACCACGCGGCAGGCTGTCAGGCCCGAGGGGCGCTGGGCAGCTGGCTGCTGGTCCCGGATGGATGGCCTGTCAGAGCCACTCGGCAAGGCCACCAGGCAGAAGACTGAAGGGCTCTGGGTGGAGGGGCCGGGACCCCCAGGGCAGCCCACCTCTCCCTATGTTGGGCCTCGCTGCAGCCACGCACCCGGGGAGATGGGAGAGGCGCCTTGGAGGGTGCAAATCACAGGAGGAAACCGCAGCGGGAATGCGCGTGGTGCTGGGGCCGACCGGCGTCCTTCCCCGGGAGCAGCAGCCGTGGCTCAGGAACAATCACCATCATGCAGGCGTCCCTGCGAGCGCCTTGCACAGGCCGTCCTGGTCAGCCTCACGCCTGACATTTCACTGCAGGGTGAGGAGGCTCAGAGACAAGGGCTGCAGCATCCAGAGCTGGCGGGCAGGTGCGCACCTGAGCCAGTCCATCCCCGTCGGGCTCCGCGTGGGGCCTGAGGCCTGCGGACCAGAAACCCCAGCAAGGGCACCTTCCCGACATTTCTTCCTCAGGTATTATGACAAGACTGCTTATTTCAACCAAACTCCTTTGGAAAGAGGTGAGGCAGTGAGCAGTGACTAAGGCTCCCATCTGCCCGGAGGCCGTGAGGACACAGCAGAGAGGCCGTCATTCTCAGGACTTCAGTCGGGGGAGGCCAGTGCAGGATCGAAGCAGCCAGCCCGTCGCCGATGCTCAGCAGACCCTGCTCAGGCCCCCCTGTGCACGGCATTGGGGGGTGGGGGGAACACAACTTGACAATGTCCATCTCCTAGGGGCACAGACTGACCGCCTGCACCGCGAGGGACAGTCGCTGCCCCCGAGCACCTGCCACCCGCCAGGCAGAGCTGGCTGTGCCGACCACCTCACTGCTTCCCCACAGGGCCAAGACAAGGACGCTCCCACCTCTGCTGTGCGCGTGGAGACCCTAAGGCTCAGAGGGCAAAGTGCCCTGCCCGTGGCCGTCCTACGCAGACAGTCCCACATCTGCAGGGCCCCGAGGAAGCTGCACACGACTCAGGGCACATCCTCCCAGGGGCTTCAGTGATGATGGCGACTGCTCCTGAGCCGCGGCCGCCGCTCCCGGGGAAGGACGCCGGTCGGCCCCAGCACCACGCGCATTCCCGCTGCGGTTTCATCCTGTGATCCGCACCCTCCAAGGCGCCCCTCCCAACTCCCCGGGCGCATGGCTGCAGCGAGGACCAACGCAGGGAGGGGTGGGCTGCCCTGGGGTCCCGGCCCCTCCACCCGGAGCCCTGCAGTCTTCTGCTGAGCGGCTCTGACAGGCCGTCCATCTGCGACCACAGAGGCGTCCCTTTGTCCACCTGTCTCACATGCACCCCTTCCCAGACACCAGGGTCACGACTGGGCAGGGGAGGTCTCTGCGGGGCTGCGCCCATCCCCAGCAGGGCAGCTTCCTTCTCTGCAGCCCAGAGACTCAGTGAGCACCTGCTGGGGAAGCCCAGCCCAGGAGAGTCTCGGGGTGTGTGCTGGGGCAGTAGATGCCCTCCTGGCCTGAGCCCTGGCCGGGCTCCTTCCAGCCAACCCCAAGGAGGAGGCCAGGGTGTGACTGGGCCTGACCGTCAGGACTGATCTCTCCCCATCCAGCTTCAGGAACACCACCCTCCCCAGAGACAGCCTTGCCCCTACAACGGGGGCTTCTGCGGGGGGGTGGGGGGCAGGGGAGAGTGGGTAAGAACCTACAAGCCATCTGCAGGGACTAAAGGAATTCCAGATGGACACAACTCTGCCTGTGACAGCAGAATGGATGCCACTCAGGACACCAGGGGCCGGAGCAGCCCTAATTAAATTAGTGGAGTCACTGAGGCCACTTAAAGCTTCCTCGCCTCACAGAGGGGTCGACCCTTCCAAGTACAAAACACCGGTGTTGCTGATAACATCACGGTCCTGTTTACTGACTGCTCACTGGATGCTGGAACGGCACTGCGTCTGCAACCTCACTACACGCACAATGTGGAGAGGTAAATCCTCTCGTTAGCCCAGCTGCACAGAAGAGGAAGTGAAGGTTTAGAAAAATGAATGCAATTTATTCCAGGTCTCATTCACCAAGTGACAGGAACCACCTCTGAGCAGAAACCTGTTCTTCTAAGTGTTGCCCTGGGCCTGCCCCTCCCTGCTCTGACACACAGTCAGGGGCTCCCAGCCACCCACACGCTGGGATCAGATGTCTGAGCTCCACCCCCAAGACCCTTAGTTAATGGGATGGCATATGGCCTGGGCACAGTGAGTTTAAACGATTCCCCAGATGAAGCCAATGTGCAGCTGACAGTGGGGCCGCTGCTTTGGGTGCTGGAGTGAGAGGAGCAACCCACCCCTCCAGGAAGGCCTCCAGCCATCGCCCTCAATCAAGGTAGTTCCATTACTCTCAGCCCCATGTGCACTGTGATCCCCATTAAACTCAGCCAACAGAGGGCAAATAAGCGAGGACCCTGTTGGAATAAAGGTCTGGAGAAAAGATTCACCAATTAATAAATGGTGCTGGGTGACATCAGACCCTCACATTGCACCAGAGCCCAGAACACCCCACGAAGAGGTGACCCAAGTTGACTCTTACCTTCTTGACGTAAGGCATGTAGGCAGGGTCTTTGTTGTAGGGACCATACTCATTCTCCACCTGCACAGCAACGATGGGCCCTCCGTGCTTGTACTGGGAAAAGAGAGAACAATCAGAGCTGAGTGTGCAGTGGGAACCGTACTAGCTAATGTCACCACACTTATTGCCAATTATAGCAAAACAACCCATTAGAAAGCGCAAGTCTCAAAAGGTTTGGTATATAATTGAGTGGTGTCAGTAAGACAGGGAGTAGGAAGCGCCAGGCCCTCGTTCCCCTATGGAAACATCAAACAAACAACTGCACGCTGACAGAAATAACTTTATAGGAGCTCTGGAAACAAGTCAAATGTTTAAGCAAATGAGTGAATACCCAATCAAGAAAAAGACATGTTCAAAATGGTAGAAGATTCCATGGTTTCGATCACCTTTGTCCCACCCCCTCCCTGGCGTAGCATGGTGCAGTCAAAAGGACGCATCCCTATTTCCAGTTCCCTCCCTGAGGACAGAAGGAGCAAGATGGAACTTGTTTGCAATGTTCTGGGCTGTCTGTAGGCTCCCCAGGGGACTAGTTTCTGTCTCATCTGACTTTGAGGTCAGACAGAAAATGTTGGCATAGTTTGGACCTCAGGCTGGAAGCTGCAGAAGGCAGTGATGGGTCACAGCATGTACACATTTCAGCGGGACTACAAACCCATGGATGCCTGGGGGCAAAGGATTACAAAGGAAGGAAGGGAGGAAGGGAGAAAGGAAGGAAGGAAGGAAGGAAGAAAAGCATACACACAGGCCAGACAGGACATATGCCAAGAAAATATCTGAAAAGATCTTAAGCCTGCACCCCAGGCTGATCTCAAGGCTCAGGAGCCCACTAAATAGTAAAGGTGTCCCCAGAAGACAGCAAACACTGGGAGAGAGGGCTGTTTTTTATAAATGCCCAGTTTTCACCCAAAAAACACAAGGCATACAAAGGAACAGGAAAACGTAGCTCATTCAAAGGAACAAAATAAATCTCTAGAAACAGTCTCTAAAGAAGCTAGAAATAGTCTCTAAAGAAACACATGTGCTTAACTTACTAGACAAGGACTTTAAAACAGCTGTCATAAATATGCTCAAAGAGCTAAAGAAAAACATGGACAGAAATCAGGAAAAGGACTTACGGACAAAGTCAGAATATCAATAAAGAGACAGAAATGATTTTAAAAAAGAACGATACAGAAATTCTGGAGCTGAAAAGTACATTATCTAAATAGAAAAATTCACCAAAGAGTTCAACAGCAGATTCGAACAGGCAGAAGAAAGAGTGTGCAAACTTGACGGCAGGTCATTTTGAATTACTGAGTCTGACAGGCAAAAAGAAAAGAGAATGAAGAAAAGTGAAGAGAGCCTGAGAGACTTATGCAAATCAGTAAACAGACAAATATACTCATTACGGGAACCCCAAAAGGAGAAGAAGGGGGCAGAGAGATTATTTGAAGACATAATGGAGGAGACATGGATATACAAATCCAAGAAGCTTCAGTGCACTCCAAGTAGCATTAAACCAGAGACCCACACCAGTACACATTATCAAACTGTCAGAAGACAAAGAGAGAGTCTTAAAAGGAGCAAGAGAAAAGCAACGAGACATGTACAAAGGAGCCCCAACCTTGCAGGACATTTGGTCCTGTCCAAAACATCCATAAGACGTTCATTCCATAAGATATTTAGTTTATGCCAAAAGATCTGGTTCTATCCAAAATATCCATGAGCATATTTGGTCCGTGCCAAATGGTCTTGGACAGAACCAAACATCAAAGCCCTGTTAGTGTGGACCAAATGTCTTATGAACATTTTGGACAGGACCAAATATCTGCTAACTATCCCTAATAAGACTCTCAGTAGATATCTCATCAGAAATCTTGTAGGACAGAGGCAGTGGGATACTATATTCAAAGTGCTGAAGGAAAAAAACCTATCAAGTGAGAATTCTATATCCAGCAAAACTGTCCTTCAAAAGTAAAAGAGAAACTAAGACATTCTCAGACAAATAAAAGCTGAGGGAATTCATTACACCACTAGACTTGCCTTACAAGAAATGCTACACAGAGTTCCTCAAGTTGAAATGAAAAGATGCTAGATGACAACTCAAAACCAAATGAAAATATAAAGTTCTCTGGTAAAGGTAAATATGTGAAAAAATGTAAAATCCACTATTATTGTAATTTTAGCTTATAACTCCACTTCTTATTTTTTACAGGATTTAAAACAAGTGCATAAAAATATTATGAATCTATATTAATTGGTACATGATATATAAAAATATAATTTGTGACAGCAATAATATAAAGGGGCAGAGCTTTTAAAGCATAGAGTTTTTGTATGTGATTGAAGGTAAGTTGGTATAAATATAAAATAGAATGTCTTAACTTCAGGACAGTGTATATAATCCCCATGGTAACCACGACCAAAATATCTGTAGACGATACACAAAAGGGAAAAAAAAGGGAATAAAAACTTGTCATTAAAAAATCAACTAAATACAAAGGAAGGAAGTAATGGAGGAGATGAGGGAGAAAAAAAGCTATAAGGCATACAGAAAACAAACAACAAAAGTAAGTGCTTCCCTATTAGTAACTACTTTAAATGTAAATGGATTAAACTCCCCAACCAAAAACAGATTTACAGAATGGATTAAAAAAAAACCTGTTAGTTCTAATAAACAATTCAGCAAACCTGCAGGATACAAAATCAATGCACAAAAAAAATCAGTTGTTTCTATACACTACCAACGAATGCTACTTACGGTAGCATCAGACAGATTTAAATATTTATGAATAAGTGTAATCAAAGAGGCAAAATACTTAGACACTGAAAACTACAAAATGTTGCCAAAAGAAATTAAAGAGGATGCCAATAAATGGAAAGACATCCTGTGTCCATAGACTGAGAGACTTAATATGGTTAAGATGTCAGTACTACCCAAAGCGACCTACAAATTCAATGTAATCCCTGTCAAAACTCCAGTGTTTCTGAAGAAACCATCCTAAAATCCACATGGAATCTCAAGAGACTCTGAATACCCAAAGCAATGCTGGAAAAAAAAAAAAGAACAAAGTTAGAGGTCTCACACTTGCTGATTTCAAAACTTACTACACAGCTATGGTAATCAAAACAGTGTGCTACTGGCCTCAAGACAAACATACAGGACTTCCCTTGTGGTGCAGTTCTTAAGAATCCGCCTGCCAGTGCAGGGGACACAGGTTCAAGCCCTGGTCCAGGAAGATCCTACATGCCACAGAACAACTAAGCCCGTGTGCCACAACTACTGAGCCTGCACTCTAGAGCCTGTGAGCCACAACTACTGAGCCCAAGTGCCACAACTACTGAAGCCCGTGCACCTAGAGCCCATGCTCCGCAACAAGAGAAGCCACCGCAATGAGAAGCCCGCGCACCGCAACGAAGAGTAGCCCCCACTCACCACAACTAGAGAATACCCGTGCGCAGCAACGAAGACCCAACGTAGCCAAAAATATAAATAAATAAATTTATTAATTAAAAAAAAGACAAACATACAGACCAATGGAATAGAATAGAGGGCCCAGAAATAAACTCTCACACGTATGGCCAAAAGATTTTCTACAAGGATGACAAGACCATTCAATGGGGAAAGGACAGTCATCTTTTCAACAAACAGTGGTGAGAAAACTGGATATCCACGTGCAAAAAACGAACCTGGGCCCTTACTTTACACCATCTACAAAACTTAACTCAAAGGACATCACAAACCTAAATGTAAGAGCTAACACATTGAAACTCTTAGAAGAAAACACAGGGGAGAAGTTTCATGACACTGGATTTGGCAATGATTTCTGGGAGGTGGAACCAAAAGCACAGGCAACGAAAGGAAAAACAAGATACGTGTGACTTAACATTAAAAAGTTTTGTGAAAAAAAAAAAAAAAAAAAAAAAAAAAGTTTTGTGCATGGGGGCTTCCCTGGTGGCGCAGTGGTTGAGAGTCCGCCTGCCGACGCAGGGGACGCGAGTTCGTGCCCCGGTCCGGGAGGATCCCACATGCCACGGAGCGGCTGGGCCCGTGAGCCATGGCCGCTGAGCCTGCGCGTCCGGAGCCTGTGCTCCGCAACTGGAGAGGCCACAGCAGTGAGAGGCCCGCGTACCGCAAAAACAACAACAACAACAAAAAAAAAAACGGACAGATGTGCAGGTGACAAGCTTACCACCTCCTTCCTGTAAGGTGAGCCCAGGAAGTGATCCTCCGCTTTCGGAGAGGGTCTCCCAGGGCAGTGGGAGGCAGAAGGGCAGATCCCGCCACCTCCTTGCAGGAGGCTGATGAGGACCGCTCTGAAACGTCCCAGCTGAGCCAGAGGGCGTCCCTGTGAGCGCTGCAGACACTGACTACAACCGAGGTCACGGTGGAACCGGCAGGCCTCACACTGCGTCACAGCCAGCCCCTTGTCTTCCGTCCTACGTACGCACGTGTCCAGATCCAGACAGGACAGCATCGCCGCAACCAGACACGGCAGAGATAGCATCGTCAACTCCCGGGACGTGTGGCCTCCAGCGGCGACCAGGCCAGGCTCACACAATTTCAGGCTAACAAGGGTGTGGACAAGCTGGCACTCGAGGTAGGAACCTGCAGAAGCAGTTCTTTCCATCCCCAGAACATGAGTCCTCACTGGTCCCGGGCATCAGTAGTTTGGTTCCATACATAATGTACACTGTGACCCCACTCGGGCTGCCCTAAGCAAATGTTCAACTGAATCTGGGTCCAGGCCTTCATATCAAGATGCTGACCAAGAAAACACTCTGCCCATCCACATGGCCATGCCGGAGACCCTCACCCAGACGGACATGTTAAACTGCCCAGAAGACATAATCACACACAGAAACCTCCTCACTTGCGTCTAAAACACAAATTTCTCCTCATCACTTTCAAGATTCTGATGTGGCTACAGGCTCCCATGAGGTCCAGCTTCCTCGGCTGGACCCCATGAACTGCCCCCTCGGGGGTATTTAGGTCTCACCAGCCTTCAGCCCTGTGCACGCCTCCCTCAGCTGGGAGGTTTGGGGGCCCAAGGAGGGGCCCGCCCACTCTCCGGTCCCGGCCAGCGCCCCTAACGTCCCCAACCCGAAGACTGCCTCTTGCACCAACCCTGGAGCCCCACGAGCTTCAGCCCCCAGGAAATGAAACACTGTCCCCAGGTCTGCCCTGGCTTCCTGCATGTGCTCCTTGGCCTGGGCCCAAGGCTCTGGCTCCTGATTTGCTGGGAGAGGGCTTAATATTTCCAAAGGGCTGGGGCCTTCCATCCAAAAGCGAGTGGCTCATTCTGCAGAGATGCCTGGCCATCGTGCAGCACCCTGCAGCCTGTGGCACCATTGTAAGCCTGGAACCTCTGCCCTTCCCTCCTAGAAGGCTCTGGTAGGTCAAGAATGGGTCACGCACCCGGGCTCCAGCTGGCCAAGCCAGGCAGCATCTTCTACAGCCCGCAGGAGTTTGTATGTGAACAAGCGTTTACTAGAGGAAACCCTGAGACCCAATCGTGCAGCAATAAAAACTCCTCATTCGAAATCAACCACATACCAACAACAAAAAGTGACCGGATGTCACATGACACTGTGCTCTCACTTTGGGGAAAATTTCCATTGACAGCATCATAAATAGAAAAAGTGCCAAGAGAGGAAAGCTCTGTTAGCTAACCCCCAAGGCGCCCCTGATGACAAGACTCTGATCTCAGAGACACTCACGGAATCAGAACAAAAGGATTTCATTCAACAGGGCACAACGTATTGTAAATAAATGGGTTTTTAAAATCCAACACGTGGGACTTACCTACCAAGATAGACGAGAGCTGGGCTAGTTCTTACAGGACACAAAGACTCTACCCACACAGATTAAACGGAATTTGCTCCTGAGCCTACAGAGCTCAGGCTGATCCAACAGAAATAGAATGTGCTATTTGCTTACTTATTATAAATGTCGATCAAGATTTAAAATGAGTATCTCATATGGTCAGCAATTCTATGTACGGAAAAATCTCCAACAGATATTCACTATGACTTGGTTTGCAGCCATGGATGCTCTTCAGAAGGGGGCAGTTTAAATAACTCATGAGCCCAACGAACCAACAGGGTAACGTCTACAGCTGTCTCTATGTGCACAGAGCACTCTGGAGAGAAACTGTGATCAGGGAAGCCTCTGGGCAGGGAGAGGGGTGCCCAGGGGCCAGAACTAGGGGGCCTTATCTTCCCATTTATATTATTTGAAGATTTCATCCTCTTCCTAGATTACCTACCCACAAAATAGCCTTTGCAAGAACAATGCAGTGTGCTCTTGAAAGGCACAGCCCTGCTAACCGTCCCTCGGAGGGTGAGGGTGGGAGCATAGGGCACCCACCAAGGGTCTCCGTCCACGGAGCCCTGTTGAGAAACGTCTGCTTCGTTACCGTGAGCCTCTAAGGATCCCCAGCCCTTCCATCCCAGGGGAGGCACCACGTAAGGGGACTCCCTCTCAATGGCCTTTAACGTCCAGAGCAATCGATTTAAGCAAAAGGTAAAACCGAGTGCAGAGGGGGCTGCAAACACCCCGCTGCTGGGTGCCAGGGCAGGGCCTGGGCTCCAGGGTCCTCTGCAGGCCCCACGCGTTCTGAGACGGTCTCTCTCAGCCCCGGCATCTCCTGCCTCTTCATCAGAAGAGCATTCCAGGCGATACGATGGGGGTCAGGGTCACATCATCGAAGATGAAGTGCTTTTACTTCACTGGTGGCTCCTTCCTCGCCCCAAGGAGTAGAGGACTCCTTGGCCCATGTCCTGATGCTTGGGGGACCAAGGCTCTGGAGCTCTTAGCGCTGGTCTCCTGGGCACCCCGGTCCCTTGATCACAAATACACCTCCACTGGCCGTGTGTTCACTGAGACACTGGGTCCCCTTCCGACTCTCAACGCCCACCCTCTCCTCCGGCACAGGGGCTCAGAAACCTGCCCCTCCCCGCTTCCCCACGCCTGTCAGGGGTGACACTTCCAGAGGCTGTAAGCTTCACTGCCAGACCACCAGAGGGACGGCGCTCAAAGAGCTGGAGTGTTCCAGGGGCGATGACTCAGACCCCACACAGATCAGTGCCCAGAACAGGCAAAGCTCATAAAATCAGTGACTTCACAGATGCCCAGGAAGGGACCTTGTGCACATGCCCCCAGAGGACGGGACCGGCCGTGATTTGGACCACAGAAAGCGGCCTGGTTCCGAGGCTAAGTGACCTGCCCTCGCCGAGGAGCCTGAGAGGCACGGGAGGAACGGGGGTCTGGAACCCAGACAAGCAGGGCAGAAGCAGCTAAGAGACAGGCTTCCAAGGGAGGTGGGAGGCGGGAGGCCGGTGCCCACCTGGCGGCCCTCCCCTCTGCCGACTCTGCCAGCTAACGTCTAGGGTTGGAGAGACGCAGAGCTCCTGGAGTGTTGCTCAGTGACGCGCTGATGCTGAGAGGAAAAGTCCTGAGTGGGAGCCATGCCCAGCAGGCATTCTTGTGCTAGCGGAGAATGACAGGCTCAGGGCCGAGGTTCCTGGATCCCAAGTAACACGCTAGAGGGGGAGGCCAACCAAGACAGAGGATTACACTTCTATAAACTCCAGAAAATGCCAACTAATATCCCGTGGCCGAAAGCAACACATCAGCGTTCGTGGGGAGGCGGGAGCAGAGAGATGCAAGAGGCACATGCACTTTTCTGGGCTGATGGATGCCTTCACTATGGTAACCATGGTGCTAGCTCCACAGGTGGGCGGGTGCAGACGTCAAAACCCAGCGTGACATATATACACTAATATGTGTAAAATAGATAACTAATAAGAACTTGCTGTATAAAAAAATAATAAAATAAAATTTTAAAAAAGAAGAAAAACATTTCAGATGTGGAAAACACACACACACACACACACACACACACACACACACACACACACACGGACCCCAGCAGACTCCACCCGCTGAGCATGCGGTTTACTGTCTGACCACTATACTGCAGTGAAGGTAAATTTTTTTTAAGACCATCGTTCAAACTAAAAAGCCGAAGGTTGAAATCTTCCTCAAAAGTCATCTTGGTCCTCCTGTTTCTTGGATATGATGTAATCAAACAGCTGTGATTGACCACGAACCAGCCCAAGAAAAACAAAAGCCGCAACCCAGCAGCCCCTCCCCCACCCAGACACCTGCCTTCTGATCCTGACAGCTCAGGGGCAAAGCCGCTGGCTGAGCAGCCAGTCCCTGTGTGACCTCTATCGCACTGGCTACACCCACATTCCCTACAACAGCTGGGAGCTGGGCTCCCACTCAGCTAATGACCCGGTCACCTTAGCGTAAGGCAGGAAGAGGGAACAACGAAGAAGGTGCTGGGCTACCCTGGTGGCGCAGTGGTTGAGAGTCCGCCTGCCGATGCAGGGGACACGGGTTCGTGCCCCGGTCCGGGAGGATCCCACGTGCCGCGGAGCGGCTGGGCCCGTGAGCCATGGCCGCTGGGCCTGCGCGTCTGGAGCCTGTGCTCCGCAACGGGAGAGGCCACAACAGTGAGAGGCCTGCGTACCGCAAAAAAAAAAAAAAAGAAGGTGCTGGCTCTGGCCTCCAGACATAGTCCTTGGTGTCCAGCCCAAGCTGGACAGCAGGAATTGGGCGAAAGTCATCCATGAGGGTGATACAGTCCAAACGAAGCCCAGAAGACAAGTATTCCAGAGGACCCTAAGACGTGGCCCTGAACTAATTCAGAGCTTCTCTGGCCTCTATCTTACCTGCTGAGAAAGACAGCACAGCAGGAAAAGCCACGCCTTTCCTAAACATGCCAAAACTCTTCCAGGTCGTGAGTCACAGCCATTCACCCTCTGCTGCTGTTCCTGGGTGGCCCCACAAGCCGCCCCCCAACCTACCCTTCCTGCGGCCACTCCACCAGGTGGGGACACGTTCGCTCACCTGCGAGAGCCCGTGCTTCTGCACCTTCTGTCCTTCCAGACACAAGTACCAGCCTCCTTCCCGCACCTCCTCCTGCGGACCGTCAGGGTGTACTACCTGGCCCACCTCAAGTCCCTCGGAGCCACCCTTCATGGTGACCTGTCTGGGTTCCCTGCATGGGCTGCTATATCCCTGACCTCCAACAACAACGCACATGCTCCTCGCACACCTCGGGCCTTTCTCCCTGGGGGTGTGGGCTCCTGGATACCTGGCTGTACGCCAGAGGCTCCTGCTGCGTCTCCTCTGAGGAATCCCTCTGGGGTGTGCATCAGCCTTGTGTCTACAAGAGCCAGGGCCGGTCCTCAAAGAGGAGGGACTGGGATCATAGACAGGATGGAAAAGTCTTGGAAACGACTGGTCAAACAAGATGCCTCCTAAGTTTTCTGAGCCCAGATGGAGAAGAGCACCATTTCCTTCTCCCAACAACCCTGTGACACCCTCCCCATCTCCAAAACAGAGATGACGCCTAAGTCTTGGAAAGGCGTAAATGGAAAGAGTTCTCTCCCTCCCGAATGTCCCTATCTCCCAGAGGAAGTCCAGAGGAGTCACGAGGGGAGCAGAAAGAAGATAAAGCTGAGGGTGGCGTGCCTGCCGCAGGTCCACGGGCTCAGCCTGCAGCCTCCATACTAACTTCCCTGCCAAAGCCCTTGTCGCTGCTGGCCTGCCAGCAACACTGGAGGTTTTGAATATGGAAAGTGCCAGGCATCGACCTCAAAAATAGGGTCACAGACACAGTTTAGGAAAATTCTAGGCTCGGGCACCCACACAGGCAGTGGGTAAATCATTCTATCACTAAACGCACTCCCAGACAACTCTTTGTAAGGGAGGGGGGAGAGTGGGAAGGGGTGAGCTGGTGACCGGAGGAAGAGTGGAGAGAGAAGACACATCAATCCGAGAACGGAGCAACTACACCCAAAGCGAGAAGCTTGGAGGACCCGTGACCGCGCTGGGCCGGCCAGATGGACCGTCGCTGGGAGTCCTTGGAGCTCTGGCCTCTGCCGACCAGAGAAGCCTCGCAGCAGGCTTGGCAGTAAATGTGGGGACCTGGGAGAAGAGCTGGGGATCTGGGGCTCAGCAAGAGGGCTAGGGGCGCACAGAGCTGGGACTGTCGGAGAGGGGTCTGAGGCCAGGTCTGCGGACTTCCCGCGGAAAAGGATGGGGAGCCCTGGGTACAGACGCCCGGGGACCGGGAGCGCAGCGCCTGGCGTCACCCAGGGCACTGGGGGCGCAGAGGGATCGGGCGCCGGCGCTCCGGATCAGACGGGACCACAGGCCCGTCCCCGTGGGGACTCGGGCTCCGCGGGCGGCTGTGCGCGCGCTCCCGGGCCGGCTCCCCCGGCGAGAGGGGAGGCGAGAAACCAGGTGTGCAGGACAGGGCGTCTGCTCACCTGAGGAGCACCAGTAAGCTCAAGATCACCAGCAGCAGCAGTCCAAGCATGCGGCCGGGCCTCCGCCGGACGTTCCACTTGGGCATTCCGCGTCCGCTGCACCTGGACCCGCTTGCTTTCCAGCCCTGACTCTGAGCGGAAGCTCGGCGCGGGGGCGGGGCCGCGCGCTGGTCGCCGGGGCAACAGGCCGCTGCTCGCCCCGCCCCCCAGTGCTCATTGCCTGCAGCCCGAGGACGCGCCGGAGAGTGGCAGACGGAGGCCCTTGCCGTTTCCAGCCACACCTTCGCCCAGGATGAATAAAATTCTTATTCTGGCACAAAATTATGTCACAAAGGAGGCTATGTAATATGTGGGCAAAATTTATGCTTTCTAGCAATCACAAACCCACCTAATCCCAAGAACAGAATTCAGATTTTACTGAAAGAAAATCTGAAACATTTTCTAGGGAGGCTGATGTTTCTTCACAGCATCAGAGTTTCTAGAAAACACACACACACACACACACACACACACACACACACACACACACACCGTTGCATGTTTTCAAACCATATCCTGCGCTTGTAAAGCTGCTACGAATACAATGAGATTTTACTTCTGGAACAAAACAAGGCGAGTTTAGTGTGAAGGGTTCTTTTTGTAGCATTCAGCAAATATTTAGTCAGGTAGCAAAAATGAAACCCAGGAGAGAAAAAAACAAATGAACAAACAAAGGGGGGAAGGCCTAGCGCAGTGGCAGGGGCTCGCTTGGGGCTGACAGCAGGGCCAGAGCCGCCCCTGGGAATCCCGAGAGCAGTCTCTCCCCCTTCGCCAACGCTCCAAAGTCAGTACCTTCTGTCCACGTTTTAAGCCATAACTGCCTGATAGTTGTTAAGACTATGATGAAGGTATTTTGGTGTAATTGGGATAAAAGGTGGCCCATGAGACATATGGGGAAGGTGTCAAAGGTTAGTCCCCTTTCCACCCACGGAGGCGCACCCCAGCCACGCCCCCCCCACCCCACCCCCGGCCCAGTCGGCCCTGGTTCCTGGTGATATTGCTGAGCAGTGAACAGCACAGTCCATTAAACACCATGGCATCCTTAAGTTATTTAAGCAGTACCAGCATCTCCTCTTTTTTTCAGATATTAGCTTAAACTTGTTAACATGGGCTATAAAAACCCTGAAATCCTTAGCCCAGCCCTGTGTCCTTTGTTTTTACTTATGAGAGATAAATGTAAATAACTCAGTGCTAAAGAAAAAATCATTACGCCTTAACCTGCTGGGAAGTGCAGACCTGTAGACACACCCTACTCACGGTTTAAGAACAGTTTTACTTTATCTGGACTTCGTGATAGCAGGACGGTGTGCAGAGGTAGCTCTAATCCAGATGTGTTTGCTGAGGAGACAAGACTGGGTTTTTTAAATTGTAGCAAGATACACCTTCAAGACAGTCCTTTGCAAAATGCTTGATTGATCTTGACCCCAAGCCGACAGAGAAATACTCAAATCACTGGGCATGGAGGCTACAGTTCAGTGAACTGTCTAATGGGGCTATAAACAAAGTGGGCTGGCTGGGTGCGTGGGAAGATCGTACCTGATACAGGGCGATCATAAACCGCACAGGCTGCCTTTCTGATGCCAGGGGTTCAGAAAATAGAAAAAAAAATGTTTTCTTAAAAAAATGAAGTCCCGTTGATATCCTCAGGCCACCACTCTGAGTCAGAACTCCAACAGACCTAGAGCTCGCAGACCCGCCCTGAATTCCCGCAGCCCGCATTGCCGGTGGGAAGCAGGTGTGAACGAGGAGCCGGGAGAGGAAGAGCTGCTCGCTTGGAGTCAGCACGGGGCGACTCTCCAGAAAAAGTCAAAATAGTCACGTCAAATTAACGGCATCGGCTGTTTAACTTTTGATTTTTAAAGGTGACAAACAGGTTCATAGATCAGGTATTCATTCATTGGCATATCTTATTTCTGAGCGCACTGTGTTAATGCCTTAAATATAGTGTATCCGAATTGTAGGAAAACACGTGACAAAATCTCCCTTCAAGTCACTAGGACAAGATGCAGGATGGGCCTTCTGTGTCAGAACAGTCCTGTGGGCCCTGGGCCCTCACCCCCTCCAGCTCCTTTACTCAAGTTGCTGAAGAGTCTTGAGCCAAAACACTAAGAACAGGGGGAATTCCTGGGACTAAATGAGTGCAATTTCAACCCTGGACGAAAAGAAAGTAGAAAGTCCTTGTCCTTGGAAAAAGACAAAGGAAAACAGATCCAAGTTCAGATGGGTAGTCAAGGCCTCTCACCCCAAAGGCACGTCGCTGGGGCTGGGAGGGGCCTGTGTGTTTGCGAGGGATGCACTGCCTTCAGTGCTGGCCTTGGAGCCGCCAAGATGCCACTTTTCAGGCTGAAAAGCCAAGGTCTGATTCAACAGCATTTCGTTCATTAAGAAGGAATCCACAACTTTTAATGTCCACTGTGTGCTGAACACTGTTTTAGGTGTTTGGGAGGTATCAGTGCACAAAACAGACAAAGATCCCCTCCCTCTGAAATTTCTGTTCCAGCTGAGGAAGAAGGATAACAAAAATCAACAAATTAATTAGTAAACCATAAAGTGTGTTCAAAGGTGATACTGACCCCAGGCTCTTTAATCAACAGAAATTGATAAGAGGCCACGCGAGGAATTCAGGCAAGGCTTGACTGGGACTCGCTCTGCAGCCCAGGTAGCGAGAACAAGTAACAGGTGCCCTTGCTGCTCCCTTGAATGGGGTGAGGGTGGGGCAGGTCCAGGGGTCCGGCCGGAGGCGGGGCTTAGGTGGTCTGCCCGCCCCCTTGGTGCTGTGTGTGCAGGGATGGTGCACAGGACCCTGCTTTTGCCCCCAACACCTCAGAAGTGGCAGTTGGGTTTGTGGCCTTTTTGTATCTTGTGGTTGATAATTTGCCCCCCTGCACGGCCCTGCACTTATTTTTAGTCCCTTATAGTTTCTTTGTATCTGTTGTTAGAGATGTTTGTCCAGGTGCAGGTCCTGCAGCAAAGGGCCCAGGGCCCAGCCTGTCTCAAAGGTAGTAGATCCAGAGCATAAATGAAGCGGACAAAGGAACACTGCGGGGGGGGGGGGGGGGGGGGGGAGCGGTGCGCAGAGCAGGTCTCACAGAGAAGGCATCGCTGAGCAAAGACCTGAACGAGGAGCATTACCTGCACGCAGGTGGCGAGGAAGGGGCAGCCAGCCAAGCAGAGAGGACCTCGAGTGCGGAGGCCTCGGGCAGGGGTGACGCCTGGCCTTCCAGGACTGCAGGGGGTGGGGGGAGGCAGAGGAACCAGGGCCAGGTCAGGCAGGCCTTCGGGGGCAGAGCTTTGACTCAAAGAAACGGAACGGGGGCAGGCTCTGGGCGTGGCATCCGTTACGCTTTAAAAGGTCACTCAGGTGCCAGGAGCTGGCAGCAGTGGAAAACAGGAGACCCGGCCGGGGGCTACCGCAGGGGTCGCGTGCCAGGTGCTGCTGTTCAGACAAGTGGCAGCTGGCGTGGAGACGAGTCTGGATTCCTGGATCGTTTGTGGGGCGAGAGAAATCAAGAGGATCCAAGAAGGACTCCATCACGCTGGGATGCCAGTTTCTTTTATAGAACAGAGAGGGGGAGGAGGTGAGGAAGTAAAGTAAAAAGGCCACTGGTTTTGCCTGGCTTGGCCAGCTTCCAGGAGGGGATGTGTTAATTTCTTCTTTTCTGCAGCCATTCACAGGTGGGCAGGGTCAGATTGTCTCCCTGTGAGCTGAACAAAGGCACTTCAGTTTAACATTCGGGCAGCGGGGCAGGGTTCCCTGAGGCAGGCCATTGTGTATGATTATAATAACAAAAGCACCGAAAAGCAAAGTTTAACGTCAAAGAAACAGATCCAACGTGGAATCCTATTTTGCTCTTCCGTGTTGGAGTCCCAGAAGCCCAGCTTGGTCAGGGGGGTGTTGAGCCATCAAGGAGACGTGCAGGTGGAGACACCACATAAGACTTTGGTGACTGTGATGCAGGCAGGTGGGGGGGGGTGTTTTGGGGAGACTGGAACGGGTTAGAGGAGGTGGAGGAATCTCGGTGGATACAGATGAGTCTCGTTCATGGATATTTGCTGGAAGATGGAATAAATAAATGGGAATGTAGCTGGTGGCTCATGACCCTGAGTCGAGGGTAATGCCCTGTTTTCATTTCCAGGTGGGAGAAACCACAGCATGGTACACTGACATGATCGTGATCAAAGAGAGTGAAAAATCACTGAAGCAGGAGAGACAGTGGGGGAATTTCTGGAGCTACATCTGAGTAGGTGCCGTGGACAGGTTAGTGGCCTGTGAAGGGCAGGCTCTGGGGTGAGCAGACAGGGTCACTCGAGACATCATGCTTTCTCCGCGACAGACAGATTTCAAATATAAACAGTGTGACACTAATCAGAAATGAGAACTAGCCTTGTCATTTGAATTTGTTGTTAATATCTGAATGTATGCATCTGAGATGTGACGTAAAGTGAAACATTAAAATTGTTTTGGGGGCTTCCCTGGTGGCGCAGTGGTTGAGAGTCCGCCTGCCGATGCAGGGGACACGGGTTCGTGCCCCGGTCCGGGAAGGTCCCACATGCCGCGGAGCGGCTGGGCCCGTGAGCCATGGCCGCTGAGCCTGCGCGTCCGGAGCCTGTACTCCGCGACGGGAGAGGCCCCAATAGTGAGAGGCCCGTGTACCGCAAAAACAAAAAACAAAAAACAAAAAAACACACTGTTCAAAAAGTATCTGAGGGGGCTTCCCTGGTGGCGCAGTGGTTGAGAATCTGCCTGCCAATGCAGGGGACATGGGTTTGTGCCCTGGTCTGGGAAGATCCCACATGTCGCGGAGCAACTGGGCCCGTGAGCCACAATTACTGAGCCTGCGCTCCGCAGCAAGAGAGGCCGCGATAGTGAGAGGCCCGCGCACCGCGATGAAGTGTGGCCCCCGCTTGCCACAACTAGAGAAAGCCCTCGCACAGAAACGAAGACCCAACACAGCCATAAATAAATAAATTTAAATCATACGGGCTTCTAAGAAGACGTCTGCTTAAAAAAAAAAAAAGTATCTGAGGGCTTATACACACAGAAAACTCTTTCATTCACATGTAGACCAGCAAAGCATCAATGAACGGGGGAAAGAGTGGAGAGTCTGAAAAGCGGGCAGTGAGAACAGATCCTTGGATCCCAGGGGACTGTCAACCCCTCCAGGAGCCCTGAGAGCTGATGGGAAGCTCCACGGGAGGTGACAGCAGGGAGCCCCGGACTGGACAGACTGACCTTGTGCTGGAGCCGGCCTTTCCCCGAGGGCCCTGATACACGGCTGTTTCCAGCGGGCACCGTCTCGGCCTGTTGACGATGCAGTTCGGCACCTCCCCCACCAACCTGCGGTTCTGCTGCTGCTCTCTCATCTCCCCTGTCTCCCCGGAGTCCTCCTCAGCTCCCCGCTCACCGTCACCCACACCCACTTTGTCTCTCGGGGTCCCCGTCTTCGGGTCGCTGGCAGCTCCCCACGCCCCTTGCAGGCAGGCCCCGTGGTCCCCCTCCTGGCTGGAGGGGCAGCAGTTGAACGGGGCGTCCAGCTTCAGGACGGCCCCGCCCCTCTACCAGACATGGCTTCTGAAAAGCAGATCTTTTGAGGTCTTCCCCGCTCAGCATCCATCCGCGCTCTCCATTGTCACAGAATAGAAGCCAAATCCTTGGCCCACGAGACCTGTACAGGGGAACACTGCTGGGGGATGGGGCGGGGAGGGCGAACAGTGACCGTCTCCGAGGCTACGGCCCCAGGGGTCTTGCTCTTCCCCCTGCCCCAGAAAGCTCCGGGGCCTTGGGGGGTTCCTGAGCCCGCTCGCAAGGACCCCCGCCCACCGTGCTCGGTTCTCAGGCCTCCCGTGTCCTGCTGGCACCTGCGTGGCCCCAAACAGCAGCTGCCCTGACAGCGGGGACCGGGAGGCTGGGTCCGGGAAGTGCGGTTTCGCTGGCCTGCGGAATGGGAAACAGTGTTTATTCTGCAGTAAGTATAGCTTCACAGGAAGCTGTAACGTGGACGTTCGTGGGGTCCCCAGTGCCCCACACTGGCTCCTGGCACACACGGCATCAGCAGCGTGAGACGTGCGGGCACAACCCGGGCTCGTCCAGGTGCCACCAGCGTGTGCAGAGTTCCACGCGACTGTCTCACATCGGTGGCCCTTGTGGCCGCCCGCATGATCCCGGTGCAGAGCTGTTCCCTCCCCACAGCCTCCTGCACCCCTGATGGCGGCTCCTCTCCTCCCCCGTCTAATCCCAGCTTCCATCTCAGTAGCAGCATCATTTCTGGAATGTTCTATGAAGGGGTCACACGTGCACAGCCCTGTGAGCTTACCTTTGCATTCACCTCGCTTCCCTGAGGGTCCATCCGAGTTCTTAGTGTCTAGCTGACTTCGGGTGATGTGTCTTGCCCGTTCCTGCATGGGACTGGCCGCCAGCTACAGTATCACATGGGTGACGATAGCTTTTCTCCAGTTGTTCTCTATTTGTTCAATAAACATCGAGTTCCTGCTTGATGCCAGGAACGCACCAAGGAGAGAGAGATGAATCAGGTGTATTTCTGACTCTGACAACCTTAAAGCCCGTGGAAGAATTTACAACCCATTAGACCCACAGGATGATTTATAGACAAAATGGAAAACAGTGATATTCCAGATTTTCTGTGGAAAGACCAGAATAGTGTGAGGGCCTCAGGGCCGCGATCTGGGTGAGGCATGAGGAAGGTAACCAGTGGACTGTCCAGGCGTGTTGTTTACGTTTGTATTGTGTATACGGCTCTTTACCAACGCCTGAGAAAATGGTGATGTTGATAACGTGACGATGCTGTAATGGTGTGAAGTTGAGGAGTGAGATCTGCATCCGAGCTGAGCAGAACTGCACCGGAAATGATCCGCAGGCCCCACGCGGCCGAGGCCTGGCGGCTGGAGGTTCCCCTGCCCTCTGCTGGCCTGGAGAGAACGGGCAGCTGCTCCTCCTGTCCTGTGGGGATGAATTTCCCTGTTTGTGAGGACAGGAGGGCATCACCTAGAAATCCCCCCTGGGCTTTGGACCACGGAGCTGGGTGACGAGACACCAGCCAGGAGACAGTGGAAGGACCAGAGGACACGGAGCGTCACCTTGCTCGCAGATAGTGAGGTTGGACACACCTGAGGCGGAGATGACCTTGGCTCCCGGGGACCCTGCCCCGGTCCCCTCTTCCCCTGCTCACCCACTACTTGCCACAGGTCACTAAGCATCTGGGATTAGGTTTCCAGCTGCAGAGACTTGTCCACTGGGTCTCCCACTCTACCCTGGCCTCAGTGGCCCCCTCCTCTGTCCTCCCAGGGGGAGGTAGTATTGGGGAGTGACGTGGGGATGCACACTTTGTCATGGCCCTGCAGCAGCCGACCCTGTCCCCCTGACATAGACAGCATTCACTCACACGGCGTCTGGCTGATCTTAATTCCCAGGAATGACAGGCCTTTCCAGTGCCAAAGAGACGACAGACTTTGGGTGAGAAGAATATATATGGAAATGTTCAGATAAAGCAGAGGATGGACCACAGGACATTTACTGTGGAGCTGATGAAGCTGGGACTTCTGGGATCCTGGGAGAAACCTCAGTGACTTGTTCTTTGCTTATGTGTTTCTGTAATGTTGGCAAAGGGAGATGCAATCCTGCCGTTTACCTGGAAGAGGCAGACAGGGAACAGCTGGTAATCGGCACTGACTGACTACCACGAGTCATGATTTAAATATTTTAAAGTCTGTCAGGAGATGTGCAAGTTGAGCGAGACACTTAACCTCCCTGCAGTTCACTGTGCTCGTCTGTGGGATGAGAGCGCTTACTGCAGTCTATTCCGAGCCTTCTGTGGATTCTCTCACTTGATTCACCAGTTATCCTATGAGAGAGGAACTTTTATTCTCTCCAATTTACAGGAGGAAACAGGCAGAATTTAAGCGATTTTGCTTTAAGCTGCAGCTGGAGGCAAAGCTGGCAATCAAAGGTCAGGGGAGTCTGACTCCAGAGCCCAGGCTCAAGGGAACGGCAGCACGTTTTCAGCAGGGCTGTCCTGCAATTCAATTCCAATAAATTAACACAACAAACATCTCTTGGGTGTAACCTCCTAGGTGTCTGTTCGTGCAAGGACCCCCCTGTGAAAACTAGGAGATAGTTTACAGGGAAGTGTTTTGGAGAAGTCCTACTGTTTTTAAAATAACTGGGCAGAGACAGGACTTCTAATTTATCAAATCTATAAGGGATAGAGATGCTTTTAACAGGTGACCGAAATCCTCCTCTGTTCAAACATCCATATACTGGAGTGGTTAATTTCCCCTCCCCCATGACAGGGTCAGAGTAGAGGCAGCCTGAGGAGACCTGGAAGAGTTCAGACCCCTTGGCGGTACAGTTGTAACTGAGGCACCGCGTCCCTGGCTCAAGCCCCCCACCACCCCCGAGCCCCAACCCCCGGCCGGGTACTCTGTGCAGGCCTGGTCCTCGATGCCACACCACGAGCAGCCTTCCAGCCCGTCAAATCCAGCCATGTCGGGCTGCATCTGGTCACCTGTGCGCGTCCTGCGCCCACCAGGGCCCCTGGCAGTGGATTTCCTCAGGACCTGTCTGCTCTGCTTCTGCTGGTTTCGCTTATGGACCAGCTGAATGGTCGATGACAGAGATGAGCTCCAAGTTCACTGTGTTCTTGCCACAGGGCCCGAATTCAGGCTGCTGGCAAGCTGAGCTCTAGTAAGTAACCAAAGGCGAAAGCACGTGTGTGCGTAATCCCAGCGGCTCACAGAGCTCTCAAGGGTACGAACAGCATACCTGCTCTGGCCTTGGGTCAGAACTGGGTGCTGGAAGCATCCCGAGGACCTGAAGGCCGTCCAGGCCCCAAGGCGGCACCACACCCACTCTCCTGCTACCTGGCAAGTTCAGGCTCATACAGCCTCATCTTGCCGGCTTCAAGAACCTACTGACTGGCCGGCCTCACGCTCTGTCTTTCCCCACTCAAATTCCTCCCCCACAGGCATCCCAGAATGTTCCTCTCAGTGGATTAATCTCATCACATCTTCCTCATTAAAAGCCTTCCGTGGCTCTCCACTGCTCGGCCTTATTAAGGCTGCATCCAGATTGAACTTAAATCTTTCCATCCCGGGACCGCCCTGCAGAAGCAAAGTGTCAACAGCTCCCACTCACAGCCTGCACTTTTCCTGCTCCTGGTTCTTTCCTGTCTGAAGCTGACTTTCTTGGTTATCTTTAAATACCACACATCATCATAAAGGCTTAATTTGAATTCCTACTTTCTCCATGAATTCCTTCCTACAACACCTGTGCCGGCATCACTGTCTCTTCCGTAGACCCGTCGTTATCTTGTACTGCAGCTGTGGAGTTAGGCTTCTGAAGGCGGAAATTTAACTTCAGCTTCGCGGCAGACCCACAGCCTGTCCCCCTGCACTACCCAGTACAGTGCCTTAGACTTCGAGGTCAAAACAGAAAACACCTGTCGTAGCTAAGGGCACCTATGTTGGTCTCTCTAAACACTGACTTATAGTTAAAAAAATACCTTGGATATTTCTTTTATAGAGATGAGATGAAATAATGCAATGATCGTTTATAACAGGGTTCTCTAAAAAGTCTACATCTTTGGGTATTACTTTAAATCTACTTTCATAAATCATAAACACTACTTGCTTTACAAGGCCATTAATAATTTAAGGAACATATTTTTAAAAAGTCAACTTGGTCAAGGGGAGATTTTTGTTTATTATCCCAAAGTCTAGTTAAATGTTTAATTAAATGTAATAAAAATTTTTAAAATAGTCGTGAAGGCTTATTTAGAAAGAAAATAAAAACCAGTAGACCTGAAAATGGTACAGAGAGGGGTAGATTTATTAATGTAGTGATTAAAAACATTTAAAAAGAGGAGCAAAAAAGCAAAAACTCAGAAAAAAAGTATACTCAAAGCACTTATAAGGAAATGTCACAGGAACTGCCAATACCATTCCCAGACCACATGCTTCTAAAACAACAAGTCTTCACAGTTCCAAACAATCTCAGCCCTTGACATTCAGATAGTCCAGAAGTGCAGATACGCCCTAAATCTCAGCTTAGGAGAAGGATTTCCAAACACTCATTTCATCATGATTTACATTCAGAGGAGGAGTTGCTGCAAAGGAAGAGCAGCCCACGGAAACCTTCTGCATCTTCAGCCGAGGCACAAAGAACAGAAAAAGACAGGAAGACGCTTTCTCTCCATTTCTCCTTTCCCACACCCTTTGCTTTACAGTCAGGAAAAACCCTCAACAGAAGTACCCAGATTCCCAGAAGAGGGATCTGGTGAACCAGCAAAATGCAGACAAATCAAGACTGTGGATCCAGGAAAGGACAGTGGTTTCGTGGTCAGTGTTCACTGGTCACCCTCTGCGTCAGGAAAACAAGGCGGCATGTCTTCTTGTAACGTTCCAGCCAGGGCAGCTCCTGCCGTCCTCCAGGTGCCGCCCTCCAAGTGCCACCCTCCAGCTGACGCTGTGATGGTGCCCTGGACAAGCACAGCCCCTCCAGCGCGTCCTGGACTCACTGTGACAGCGCCGTCCACATGGAACCACTCAACACTGATCCTCCCATTGGAGCCTCAGTCCAGGGGCTACTCCTGCAGCAGGCTTCTTGAGATCAGTATCCGCATCACTTCGTTGCTGCCTGCAAGAGCGAGAGAGGACGGAGGGGCTTAGGAGCTGCCGGGCCTGAGAGTCAGCAAAGCTCTGACTAGGGATGTAAAGGGCAACGTCGCTTTTTTTTTTTTTGCGGTACACGGGCCTCTCACTGTTGTGGCCTCTCCCGTTGCGGAGCACAGGCTCTGGACGTGCAGGCTCAGCGGCCATGGCTCACGGGCCCAGCCGCTCCGCGGCATGTGGGATCCTCCCGGACCGGGGCACGAACCCACGTCCCCTGCATCGGCAGGTGGACTCTCAACCACTGCGCCACCAGGGAAGCCCGGTAACGTCGCTTTTTATCTTGAAAGATGTCAGGGAGTGAGGAAAAAATTTACTTTAAAAAAACCCTCTATATATGGACATATATACACTACCAAACGTAAAATAGCTAGTGGGAAGCAGCCGCATAGCACAGGGAGATCAGCTCAGTGCTCTGTGACCACCTAGAGGGGTGGGATAGGGAGGGTGGGAGGGAGGGAGACGCAAGAGGGAAGAGATATGGGAACATATGTATATGTATAACTGATTCACTTTGTTATAAAGCAGAAACTAACACACCACTGTAAAGCAATTATACTCCAATAAAGATGTTAAAAAAAAAAAGTAACCTCTCCTGATAGTAAAAGCAAACAAAATAAAACAGCAGAACATCCAATAGTATACGTAGTATAACTCTATTTTAAAAAAATGTATCTATGGGGGGTGAGATGAATTGGGAGATTGGGATTGACATATACACACTATGTATAAAATAGATAACTAATGAGAACCTACTGTATAGCACAGGGAACTCTACTCATTGCTCTGTGGTGACCTAAATGGGAAGGAAATCCAAAAAAGAGAGGATACATGCATATGTATAGCTAATTCACTTTACTGTACAGCAGAAACTAACACAACATTGTAAAGCAACTATCCTCCAATAAAAATTAACTTTAAAAAATGTATCTATACAAGCGCAGAAAAAGGTCCAAAAGAAGATATTTTTGGTCTTAAATATAAAAGGAGCCCAAAGTATTAGTTCTGATGTCAAAACATGAATGATCTTTTTTCTTTTTTAACTTTTCCTATATTTTGTAAGTCTTCAACAATAAATATACCAACATCACTGGTAATCAGAAAACTGAATTTTAAAAAAACAAAAACATTTTCCCTGAAAGAAGGGGGGGTCAGTTGCTTGCTTCATTTTTCCACTCTTTTTGTATTTTATTTTATTTTATTATTTCCACTCTTTTTAATGCAAAAAGAAATATTAACCACAGGAATGACTAATCACACATCTCGAATAAAATCAAAGCTGAAATTTCCTATCTTTCCAATAACAAAGCCTGGGGTGAAACAAGTGACGAAGACCAGTGCGCACATTTTCCTACAAGTGGATGATGGTGTGGCCTGAAATAAGCATATCTGGCTTTTCTCAGTTATTCTAACAGGGTTGAAAGGGTCAGAATGAAGGGAAGTCTCCCGCACTCACCAAGGCTGGAAAGCAACAGCCACGTGCGACTGGAGTCACAGAAGGAATGAGGCGATGGGTTTGGAACCCTGCTCATAAACACGCTTTAGGGACAAGGTTTGCAGCAGAAAGCAGATACTAAAGCCTGTGACTTGGACGTGACACCCCGTGGTGGCTCTCAATGTGGCTCCCAGACAGGCAGGAGCAACCTCCCTGAACCCTCGTTAGAGATGCAGATCCCCAGGCCCACCCAAGACCCATGGAGTCAGAAGCTCTGTGCTCACAAATCCTCCCAGTGGTCCTGACGCTGGTCAGGTCTGAGAAGGATGCCTCAGAAGCCACAGGGAGGCTGGTGCTTCCTTCAGGTTCCTTCACTCAAAGTCACTTCCACAAGCCTTTGCCTCATCCGCTGCCTTTGCTACAGTGTAACCACCTCAGCTGCCTACTGGCTAAACAACAGTCATGTAATTGGAAGACTTCCAAACCAGCGTGGAGTGGAGAAGGCCCTGCAGAGCCCGACGCCAGCAGCTTACCCATCTCCTGCCCGTGGGCCTGTGATCGGCAAGAAGATGCCCGTGTGTGACAATTAATTTACTGAGAGCTCCATTAGCAACACTGATGGTCATGATCAGTGTGTAGAGGCTGGAGATCAAACTAGCTCACATCTACCCTGGAAGTTACTGTGGAGAAGTCCTGGGATCCCTGAGGACCAAGTATTTTACAGCAGTGAAGAACAGCCGCTGCTGCAGTTTTCAAAATGCTTTCTCGGATGTTATCGGATGTTATCTTCGTTTGCGCTGTCTCTATAAATGACAAAGGCAAAGAGCAGGAGGGGGGTGACTCGGTGACTTCCCGGCCCCCAGGCCAGGTCAGGACGGCACAGCAGGCCCCTCCAGAGGGGGCCAGGAGCAAGGAGGGAGGAGGAAGACAGGAAGCACGGCGACAGACGGCAGGGGTGACGGCTCCGAAAGGGAGAGAACCACCTTGGCCACTTTTACCTTCGAGGATCTGATGGACCCTGGAGTCCCGCATGTACTGCTGGACCGCGCAGTCCTTCAGGTAGCCGTAGCCCCCGTGCATCTGCAGGGCCTGGTTGCAGATCTGCAGGGACACAGGGATTAGATACCTCGGATTCTGAGAAGGCTCCGGAACAGGGGCTCCTCTCTCCGCCCCAGCCCTGATCTGGCTGCCTGCCCTGAGCCAACGTGAGGAAGGTGAAGGTGCCAGCCAGGCCAGAGGGGCTCCGGTTCTGTGTGCACGGGACAACGAGGGAAGTCTGCCTCCTGAGCGAGCCAGTCCCCACCCATGAGGGACTCAGAGGCCTCTGCCCTTCTCGCCTGCTGTCTGCAGGGAGAGGCTGCCCGCCCCACACCAGCTGGAGTTCTGGCGAGCGGCAGATGCAGCCTCGCTGTGGAAATGGCTTTGTTCCTGACATTTAAACAGTGCTGTGGTCTGACCCTTCTTCCAAAGGCAGCATCTCACCCAGCGCACAGCCAAAGGGCAGAGACAAAACCTGATGTGTGGTGGCGTGGAGCAGGTGAAGTGCCGGCCGAGCGCCCACGTGGGCCTCTCCTGAGTAACTGACGCCTTACGCAGCATTCCAGGAGCAGCCGGGCGGCCCGCCACAGGCCGGTCACCCAAGAGAGGCAGACAGCAGCACCACTCACCGCAAAGCATTCGTCTGTAGCGAAGAGCTTGGCCATGGAGCACAGGGCCACCGCATCCTCACGTTCCTCCTGCAGAGCCACGGCTGCGTTGCGGATCATCAGCCGTGAGGCCACCAGCCTGGCCACCATATCTGCCAGTTTGAACTGCAGGTACTGCAGTGAGAGGAGAGAAGACACACAGACACACAGACAGGCTCAGAGAGCCACCTCTAACCGGGCCGCTTCTAAGGGGCCCCAGGCTCCACAAAGAATGTGCCTCGTTAAGTTCTAAGTCCACTGCACTCCCTGCACTTCAGCATCTCGCCTCCTTAGGAAGACGCTCCCTCTGTCTGTCCCTTCCTTCCACCTACAACCAGTAAAACGCCCACAGCTCTGCCCGGCACGCCCTGGGGCCCCGAGCCCCTGCACACCTCACGGGGGGTGGGCTGGGACCCAGCACGGGCAGGGCCAGGAAGCAGTGGACGTGGTGCCCGAGACCCCTGCCCCGGCAGCAGCAGCACAGGCCATAGCAGCGCCCCGAACCCAACAAGCTAGACACAGCAGGGCGCCTGCGACCCCAGCTCCGGCCCCGCCCCCCCGCCTGCTGTGGTGGCAGTGCTCGTGACCCAGGCAACCCCGAATGTGGCAGAGGTGCCCGCCGTCCGGTGCCCCTTGAGGCGACATCAGCCACAGGCACAGCCCCGGGCACAGCAAGCACCAGCACGCCCAGCGCAGCACCTCTGGCAGCAGCGGCAGAGGCAAGAGAAACCAAAGCCCACACTACAGCGCCACCTGCTGAAAACCAAAGGAAAGTTAGAACCAAGTAAAAAAGCTCTACCCAAGAAGGCTACTTCAAATGGGCCAGCAGAGGAACAACTCACCAAGCACCATGCAGAAGCACGGCAACACGTGGGACCACAGAAAGACGACAGTTCTCCAGAAACCAGCCTTAAAGTCATGGAATACTGGGACCTAACTGATGGAGAATTCAAAATAGCTGCATCAGGAAACTCGATGAGTTACGAGAAAAGTCAGATGGGCAGTTCAATGAGCTCAGGAATAAAACTAATGAACAGAAGGACTACTTTACCAAGAGACTGAAACTCTAAGAAAGAATCAACCCAAAATTCTGGAGCTGAAGAACTCAATAAACGAGATGGAAAATGCATTAGAGGGCTATGGGGATCGAGCCGACCACAAGAAAGAGAGAATTAATGAGCTCCAAGACGGAAATCTAGAAATGATTCAGGTAGGAGAGGAGAGAGAGCTAAGATTAAAAACACGGAATCCTACGAGAGCTATCCCACTCCAACAGGAAGAGCAACAGAAGGACAGTGGGCATCCCAGAAGGAAAAGACAGGGGAAGGGAGCACAGAGCTTGTTTACAGAAGTAAGAGCTGAGGGCTTCCCTGGTGGCATAGTGGTTAAGAATCCGCCTGCGAATGCAGGGGACGCTGGTTCGAGCCCTGGTCTGGGAAGATCCCACATGCTGCAGAGCAACTAAGCCCATGCACCACAACTACTGAGCCTGAGCTCTAGAGCCTGTGAGCCACAACTACTGAAGCCCACGCACCTAGAGCCCGTGCTCCGCAACAAGAGAAGCCACCGCAATGAGAAGCCCGCACACCACAAGGAAGAGTAGCCCCCACTCACTGCAACTAGAGAAAAGCCCGTGGGCAGCAACAAAGACCCAACGCGGCCAAAAATAAAATAAATAAATTAAAAAAAAAAAAAAAGTAAAAGCTGAGAGTGTCCCAAACCTGGGGAAGGAACTGGATACACAAGTCCATGAAACTAAGAGAACACCTAATTATCTTAACGCAAAAAGATCTTCTCCAAGACACATATTAAAACTGTCCACAATGACAAAGAAAGAATTTTAAAGACAGTCAGAAAAAAAGGGCAATAACCTACAAAGGAACCCCATTAGGCTAAGGGTGGAACAGAACTATCTTACAATCCAGCCGTTCCACTTACGTTTTTTTTCCAAAGAATATGAAAACACTAATTCAAAAAGATACATGCACCTCTATGTTCACTGCAGCACTATTTACAACAGCCAAGATATGGAAGCAACCTAAGTGCCTATCAATAGATAAAGAAGACGGGGTGTACGTATACAATGGAATATTACTCAGCCATAAAAAAGAATGGAATCTTGCCTTTTGTGACAACATGGATGGACCTAGAGGATATTATGTTAAGTGAAATAAGTCAGACAGAGAAAGACAAATACCATATGATTTCACTCATACGAAGAGTCTAAAACACACACAATAAATGAATGCACAAAACAAAACAACACCACATAGATACAGAGAACAGACTGGTGGTTACCACAGAAGAAGGGGGTGGGGGGAGGGTGAAATGGGTAAAGGAGATCAACTGTTATGCTAATTGATGGAAATCAGACTTTCAGTGGTGAGCTCACTGTAGTGTATACAGAAATCCAATTATAATGTATACATGAGGGACTTCCCTGGTGGTCCAGCGGATAAGACTCCACGCTCCCAATGCAGGGGACACGGATTTGATTCCTGGTCAGGGAACTAAGACCCCACATGCTGCATGCCACACGGTGCAGGCAAAAAAAAAAAAAAAGAAAAAGTATACATGAAACATATAATGTTATAAACCAGCATTACCTCAATAAAGAAAAAAGAAAGAAAAACTGGAACACAAGCAAAAGAAAAAAGAGATAAATCATCTAATCCTATCCCCCTGAAATAATTACTTCTTGCATTTTTCAGATGTATCCCTGAAAATGTTTCATTAATATTTATACAGGGACTTCCCTGGTGGTCCAGTGGTTAAGACTTCACCTTTCAATTCATGGGGTGTGGGTTCAATCCCCAGTCAGGGAGCTAACATCCCACCTGCCTCGCTGCCAAAAAATCAAAACATAAAACAGAGCAATATTGTAACAATTCAATAAAGACTTAAGAAAAAAAATGGTCCACATCAAAAAAAAATATCTTTTAAAAGAAATTTAGGGCTTCCCTGGTGGCGCAGTGGTTAAGAATCCGCCTACCAACGCAGGGGACACGGGCTCGAGCCCTGGTCTGGGAAGATCCCGCATGCTGCGGAGCAACTAACCCCATGCACCACAACTACTGAGCCTGTGCTCTAGAGCCTTCGAGCCACAACTACCGAAGCCTGCTCACCTAGAGCCCGTGCTCCACAACAAGAGAAGCCCCCGCTCGCCGCAACTAAAGCTGTGCACAGCAGTGAAGAACAAAAGCAGCCAAAGACAGACAAGTAAATTAATTAAAAAAATTTATACATATTCATGTATTCTGTAAACAAAGCAGAAGCATACTCCTCTAAAATGTCGTGCTTTTTCTTGCCAGTCAATGTATCACGAATCTTTTCACGACTATAAGCAAAAATTATTAAACAATTATTGACAGAAATAGAGCACAAGTTCTGGCTGAAAGGGGGGCAGAACCCACAAGAGACATCAGGGCCCCACAGTTGTAGAGAATGTTCTAGAGACAAGAGCAAAAGCTAGGACACCGGGGAAGTTACCTGGTTACTGGCCAGGGGCTCTCCAAACTGCTTCCGGACCTTGAGGTGGTCTCGGGTGAGGATGACCGAAGCATAAGCAGCGCCCAGAGAGCAGGACGCTAGGAAGGACGGTACCAACACGTCAAGTGAGCCAGGGGACCGTGCTGCCCGCCCGCCGCTCCTGCCCCCTGGGGTCCTCACCGACATTGATCCTCCCCCCGTTCAGTCCTCTCATGGCAATGAGGAAGCCCTGGCCCTCGTCCCCGATCCTGTTGGCCACAGGGACGGCACAGTCTTCAAAGATCACCGCTCGGGTCGGCTGTGAGTTCCACCCCACCTGGCAAAAATCAGGGGCTGTGTGGCTGCCCAGAAGTTGACCGCTCAGGGCAGCATCCTGTCCACCAGGCTCTCCTATCCCTGGACTTAGTCCCTCAGGAACTTCAATGAGGAAAAATAGAAAGGTCACACAAATATCTGTCGACTCAGGTTTTTCTCTTTCAGCTCAACATTTTCAACACATTAAGAGCATCTACTTCCTAGTGCCCACTCCACCAGACCAACCTGTCCCCAAACATTTCCCACCGCTTCCTTCAGGATCGGGCAGAACCCTCCTCCTTTGTGGCACCTCCATGAGTATATTCTTCTATAAAAAACGTTGACGGTATAAGGATTACTCGGAGTACGTGTCCTCTTATAAGGACAGCGCAAGGATCATAATGACCAAGAGCCACCCTCGTCCTTTGAAGAGCTCAGTGTTTTTGCACGTGGTGCCGTAACGTCTACCACGCTGGCCATCGGCTGCACAGACCCGGCGAGATGCAGGCACTGGCGCGTGGGAGCCAATCACACACACCTTCTCTCAGCCTGGCTGCCGGTGACGTCACCCTGGTGACATCATCCCGGTGACATCACCCCGGAAACCAGAAATCGGTCCGGGGAGAGTATTTCCACCACAGAAACTGGCAAACACTGCACATGAGGGGCTTCTTGGTGTCTGCCTTTCCCAGGGAGCTGAGGCTCAGTGAGGCAGATCCTGAAGAGCACAAGACCAGACAAAGCCCCCGGCTCCCCGACAGCTGAGAGCCCCACTGCCCTCATTCAGGGCTCCCTGCCGTGGGAAGAGGCGCTCCACCCACAGCCTTTTATTTAAGGTTTTTCTTCCAAGAGAACGGCTCAGTCCTTCTCTTCTGTCCGTCACCCTGTACCCTCGATTCCACTCAAACTGTTCTGCGACCTGTGCGGCTGGCCTGTTGACCATACTTCTGCTTCTCCTCTCCCTCCCCGGAAGCACTCCCATCTCCAACCTCCGTCAAAGTCGAGCTTCGCTGGAACCTCCTGAGGCCCTTCCGGTCGCCTGAGCCAGCACTGACCTCGCTGTCTTTCAGGCCCCCAAGTCTGAAACCTTCCCACACTGGCCTGTGTGGTCTCCCTGGAACTTACCTCCCATCCAGAACATACACACCTGGAACGGCAGATCTTAACGACAGCCAATCATAAGAGAACCACATACAAACAGCTGCTACCCCCTAGCCCCTTCCTGTGAAAGCAGCTCCCTTCTCCCCTGGGCAAAGAACTCCGCTCCTCAACCCCCAGAGCCCCTGGGAAGCTGCAGCCAGAAAGACCCTCCTCCCCGGCCCTCCGGCAGCCCTGGCCGCCCAGGACCAGGGGAGCTCTGTCCCGTCCATCTGTCTTTCCTTCCACAGACTGCCTTCCCACCGCCACCCCTCCTACGGAAAACACATTCTTCTGTACGAAACCTTTTAACAATTAAATCCAAGATAAAACAATTCCTCACACCACTTTCCCATAAAGCCAATGCAGAACTGGTTGTTTAAAGCTCTCAGCTACAAAATGTGCTCAGTACGCCAAGTCAAAGCATGTGCCTGCAGGAAAGACGGCCATGCGGCTGGAGAGAAAGACCCGCTGCTCAGGCCATCACGGCAGCCAAATCAGCCATGGCTATCAGTGGGTGACCCTGCACCTGGCCTGCGCAGCCCCGCCTGCCTCTCCAACTTCATCCCACACCATTCCCTTTGCTCACGACCCCCTGGCCACACGGAGAGGCTCTGGCTTCTTCAAACAGGCTCATCCTGCCCCCACCTCGGGCCCTCTGTCCCACTGCCGTCTCTGCCCAGAACCCTCCTCACGGCCGGCTCCCGTGACGCTGCAGACCTCATCTCAAAGGACACCTCATCTTCAGAGTCGTCTGTCCCCACCCTGAGAAGCTCTCCTCCGTCCACGTCGCAGCCTCCAGCCTGTCTTCCTCCCTTGCCCTGAGCGCTGATGGCACCGTGTTGGTTCCTGCGCCCGCCCTCCACCCTGCTGCTAACAGGCCAATTCTACAGGGCGGGGCGCGTCTGTGCAGCCCCTGCTCTGTCCCACCACTCGGTACAGTGGACCCCTGCTAGCTGCTCAATGAATGAGACGCCCTTCCAAATTCCCCACACATTATAGGACACGTAAAGCAAGACGGATAATTAAGAAGAAAACAAGCAAAAAGAGATATGACATATATGATTAAAAGCGAGAGGAGACAGAAAGTAAAGGTAAAGAGACGCTTTTTGTTTATGGAATTTACTTACAGTTTTTCTCCAGGCCCTAACCTTGTCAGCTTTGGTATGCTATCAACCGATACCAGAAACACCGATGTGCTGAAATAATCATCGCTATCTCTATAGGCACAAACACCAGGATCAGTATAACTTGGTCCTGTAAAATTATGTCAGGCTCCGTGTCAGTCTGTCTTATAATCCCAAACAGACATCCCTTGGATTAAGAAGTCTTAGAGCTACCTATCTCATATACCACGTGTACACAGCTTACATAGCTTATAAAGGTAAGACGATGTCTTATAATCCCAGACAAGCTGTGGTGATTCTTGTACCCCCAGGAGCGAGTGTAAGCCTTTGCAGAGTCTGTGTCTAGCAGGTCCTGCTTTCGCTGTACAAGAGAAGGGGCACTGAACCTCTGAACTCCTAGCAGCTACAAAGGATCAGGAAGGTCATGAAGGGATGAATGGGGAACCAGGGAACCGGGGAGCCAGGAGAGGAGAGGTAGATTAGGGGCCAGTTCATTACTGACTTCTCTCCAAAAGCTCCAACTCTAACAGTACCTGCTGGAGGTGGAGGCCAGTCACCTGGCCTGGCCCACCTGACTAGATCCCACCCTCATCACCAGTGACAGTTACATAACCACAGGTCTACTGTTCATGGCCTGACTACTTCTTAATCCTAAAAACGTCTTCTCGAAGCCTATGGAAACACTCTTCCTCTTACATTACTCAAAGACCCACAATCACTTCCAGTGAGTTTTACTGTATTTTTATTTGGAGAAGAAAAGTGGCCCATATGCTTTTCATTCCTGAGACCTCTAGTCTTCTGTAAGCATTTCCTCCTGGGGGAACAAGAGGGCATCAAGATAAGAAGGTAGATAAGAGATACAGGCCAACAGTGGCTGCAGGAGAGATGACAGAGAAATCCCTCCCATTGATGAACTTCCTGGCAAATGCTGCCACTTCACCAGCGGTCCCGCGCACCCTGACAATGCCCTATCCCACCTGATACACTGTCGAAGCCCTGACTGAAGCAACAGCCTCCCAGGCCAGCGGGCCAGTGTGGAACCCATTTCCCGAAACAGAGCAGAGGCTGGTCTGGCAGGGGCAAGAGGCTAACAACCGGACTCTCCCCGTCCAACCGCACTCACCTTTCTCTCCTTCTTGCCGAAGCTGAGGCCAGGGGTCCCCTTCTCAACAACTATGCATGAGATGCCTTTGGGGCCTGGTCCTCCTGTTCGGCACATGACCACATAGATGTCTGCTTCACCTCCACCACTGATGAAGGCCTGCGGGTTTGGAGAGGGGAAAACACTGCGGTCCCCCGACGATGGGACAGTGAGAGATATGGTGGCACAGAGAAACTAAGGAGGGTTACAAAGAGCCGGCACTGACGCTGTAAAAAGGACAGACACTAGTGAACTGAACTAAGTGGACTGAGACCAGAAGAGAAACAGTGACAGTGAACACGGGAAGTCGGCCAGAGGTTCCCTCCCACACGTACCACCCCTGGGAACGTTCCCTCGCGGACCTGGGGTCCAGGCTGTGGAGGCAGGAGGGGGACAGCCTCCGATCTGCCCGGGGAGGACCGAGGACGGCACGCTTGTACCTTGGAGCCACTGAGCACGTAATGATCTCCTCGTCGCTTGGCGGAGGTCAAGAGGGAGGCGGCATCACTCCCACTGCCTACGGCAGGGACAGGAGGGAAGCGTAGAGGTGGGAGAGAGCCTGGGAAGGTAAGGAAGCCCCGGCAAGGCTCTACCTGAGAAATCTTCCCTTACAAAAAACACCTCAGAGTTTGATACGTTAAAATCCATATGGCTGAGAAGCTCTCTATACTTGTGAAAACTGCATATGGCAATCAGACCCTTTTCCATCTCCCATCACACTAGCTCGCAAGGAGCCTCCTACAAGGAGGTTCTGGTCTGCAGCCTGGAAAGACTCTGCCCTAGAGAGCTCTTAGCCTGTGACATCAGGTCACGGCCATCAGGCACTCCTGGTCAACAACGGCTACACATGCGGGGCTGAGAAGGCACGCCCCGTGATTTCCCATGAGCCACAACTCCTGCTGCACGGCAAACCCACCTGGTTCAGTGAGGCAGTAGGAAGCAAACTTCTCCATGGTACAGAGTGGAGGGCAAAACCTGTGCCTCTGTTCCTCACTTCCAAAGGTATCAATCATCCAGGCACACATGCTGACAGGTATACCAAGAAGAGACATTGACAGAGACAGAGACGGAAAAGAAAAGGAAATTTGAGGGGGGAGGGGAACGGGGCAGGAGAACAAAGGCAGCAAAGTAGAGTGAAGCAGAACAGAGTGGGAAGGGAAAAGTCACAATTGAGAAGATTCATCTTTAAAGCAAAGGCCTGCATTAACACATATTCCTGGGACACATACTACCCAGATGTACCCAGGGCCAAGGTATTTCCCACCTGGATGCTGTTCCTGCTATTTCTAGTTAGGTTAACTGAGCTCCCTAAAAATCAAGGAGTCACATGTCCTTTCCCAAATTAGTGGAGGCTTCATCTTTGGGCTGAGGAAAAGGGAACAGGCCCCAACCACTCTACTGGAGAAGTCTGTTTGGTACCAGGTCAATCTGGAATTTGGGAGAAGGCCAGCATTCTCTAAGCAACATACAAGATGACAGATTCACGTCCAACAGGGAGCAGCAGACCTAAGTGCGAACTTTTAACTGTCTAGTCCTTCAAGGACAGCCAACCTGAAAAGAGCAACCGTTTCCCTGTTTATATAAACTTTCCCAGCCAGCCCGCACGAGCACGTCACTGTGCTTCCCGATCTTGGCCACTCACTTGTGGATGCTTATGTAGGCTGTGGTGCTGGTGCAGCCTGTGGCCAAGGCTTCAAAGATGACAGAGGTGTCGAGCCGTGACAGTCCAGACCCTCCTACATCTGTTCGTACGTAAATCCCCCCAAAGCCCAGCTGGGCTGCCTTCCGCATCACATCCACTGGGAACAGCTCCTGCGTACGAAGAGAGCAGGGTCATCAGTAAGTTATTCACAGACGGCCTTTTCTTTAGAGGGCACAAGGAAGGATCAAGACGTTTGCACTCGGGAGAGAGTAGGGAGTCTCTTAACATGCCTTTTGTCATCTATATAGTGGAACCAGTTAAAATGCATTCTATAAGAACTGGTTTCTGGCATCAAAGTTTCTTTTTATCATCAATAGAATTGCCTTGGTTTAAGAGTGCCCAAATCTCTGTGCAATTAAAAAAAATGGTATCTACAGGATGCGGAAGATGCTTTCCAGGAAAGGAATCACACCACTCCTGGAACTTGCATTCGCTGTGAGAGTTTTAAGGGGAGAATAAATACCAAACAATCTGGATCATAAGGAGGAGATAAGGGTCACTGCACGAGGCGTCTGTGGGGACATCCAGCACAGGAAAACCCGCACCTTCTGGTCCCACTCTGCCATGTTTGGCGCCATCTCCCGGGCAGCAAAGTTGAACGCCACTTTCTGGAACTCTTTCTGCTCTTCGTTTAGTCCCGTAGAAGCTGTGGGCAAGGCGGCATTTACTCAGAACCAGGACAGGGGTCAGGGAAGTGTACTGCAAGCAAGAAGCACCACGAAGCCCGGGCCGGCGGTGGACCTACGAGAGCATTTCCACACGGCACACCACCTCCAGCACCCACCGCTAATCAGCGTCTTGAGGTAGCATCACCTGCCTCCTTCCTTCTTTACTCCCAAACAGACTGGCTGACTTCATTTACCTTGTTACTTATTCTTTCAATACTCATCTTCATCTCTTCCTCCTCACGAATCCACATTAAAGGAACAATAAACACACTGACCCTCGAATTATGATGAACGTATCTTTCCTTCAGGATGTCCTGCGTTTTCCGTATTGGAATCTGTGCGTATTTGTCTACCAGCTACGACAGTTTCATTTTAAAACATCAGTCAGGAAAGGAAGATACGTGTACTTTGGCTTACCTTCCAAATTAAGGAAAAGATCCTGTAACAAAGCTGTGCATTTGACAGTCACTGCTAACAATGATAACGAATCTTCCAGTGTTGAAAACATGGCTAAGGCCTTCCTAAATCCGTCTTCACCTAATGGATTCACAATTTTTAGAATATTTTCTTTCCTAACTGTTAATGCTGTGACTTTGGGTAACTCCTTCACTTCCAGGTCTAAGCTACTTAAAAGCTAAGGAAATGAACTGACTGAGCAATACCAAGAGACAGGTAGTGGAGCTTCATGAGGACAAGTTTCTCTAGAACCTTACACATTTTGTAAAAGACTATACTATTCCAGTATTTCATCAAGGGTGATACTCTTTAGGAGAAAGATATCTGCATGCGCCTACGTGAAATAGTGGCCACTCAGTTCACAGTGTCGTTACTTGACAACTTTTCTTTAAAGAGCCAGTTCCCCGAATGACACGAACACTATTTATTTTCTATGTTTTTTTTCAAACACTGTGCAGAATGGGGTAGGACTCAATTGGAAAGCAGAGCGACAGGCCATCTAGCTGGTCATGTGGGCCTGAAATATCTTTCCCGTTTTGCAAGGTGATAAGACTTTCAGCTGGAGACAGGCCAGAAGCTAAAAGGGAAGAACCTAAGCAAAGCTCCTGTGAAAAACCACAACCTTTTGGGAACCGTGCAGAGAATCTAGAAATGAAAGGACCATGAATCCTGGGAGCCACCATGCAGAAGGGTCAGCAACCTGCACAGGGGGACAGACTTACGCTGCTCACGTTATCTTTCTTTTGTTTTGTTAGGACTGCCGTTTTGAAAGGACTGCCTGCCTCACATGTGCCAGGAAGAGATAACGGAGTGTCCGCTGCAGCTGGAGGCACAGTGGTGGCTGAGAAAACATCAGGGGAAGAGGAAGTGCTGGGCTCTGCACTGCTTTCTAAGGTTTCAGCCTTTTGGTCCTGGGGTGATGCTGAAGAGCACACCCGACCACGACTTCCTTCAGTGCCCGACTGTCCTGCGCGGCCCTTCCCACTGAGAACAAGGGCAGGTGGCGGCATGTGTTTCTGGGTAGACCTGGGCCTCAGAAGTGGATGCTGTGTGAAGCAGGACAAAGCTGTCTGTCTGTAGCAGGACCCTCACCAAAATGGGAAACTCAGAAGTGAAGAGCTGTGAGGATTAAAGATGACGCTACCTTGAGAAGTCCAAAGCAGAAAACTACGTTGGGTGTTGCTCTCGGAAATGTGGTTAGGGATAAACAATTCATGGTTCCTTGCCTGGGAGTTGGGTCATTTTCCATTCGCAAAAGAATACTGACTGAGTGTCTACCATGGAGCAGTGCTGGGGTGTCAAAAATGAAAATGGTCCATTCACCCAAAGGATGACATAAGTGGTGAGAAAGCAAACATCTGACTGTACATGGGCTACAAAACTTCCGTCCCAGCAAGAGCTCAATACGTGTCTACAGTTATTATTATTAGTATTTGACAGAGTAAAACCATTGCCCTTCATTTCTCTCTGCAGAATCTGTGTTTTTTACTAACTGAAGGTCTGTAGCAACCCTGTGTTGTCAAATGATGGTTAGGCTTTTTTAGCAATGAAGTCTTTTTAAATTAAGGTATGGACATTGTTTTCTTAGACACAGTGCTACCGCACACTTAACAGACTACAGAGCAGTGTAAACATAACTTTTACAAGTACCCGGAAAACAACAAAGTCGTTATTGCGGTATCTGCTTCATTACAGTGGTATGGAACCAAACCTGCAGTATCTCTGAGGTGCACCTGTATAAATACAACATAATTACATATTTATTTAAGATAGATAATAATCAATTCTAGATAATGGAACGCTAACGAAAGGAGAACACTGCTTGGAGAAAAAAAGTGGAAAAGGCAAGCTAAAAAGTAAATTATACACAACAAAGCATAGTTACTGAGTAAAAATACCTAAGTTCTCAGAAAACATGCACTGGAAAACAGAACAAGACGAAAACCAGGAACTTCCCTGGTGGTGCAGTGGTTAAGAACCCACCTGCCAATGCAGGGGACACGGGTTCAAGCCTTGGTCCAGATCCCACATGCCACGGAGCAACTAAGCCTGTGCGCTACAACTACTGAGCCTGGGCTCTAGAGCCCGCGAGCCACAACTACTGAGCCCGTGAGCCACAACTACTGAGACCGCTGTGCCACAACTACTGAAGCCCGCGTGCCTAGAGCCCCGCGCTCCACAACGAGAAGCCACCGCAATGAGAACCCTGCGCACCACAACGAAGAGTAGCCCTGCTCGCTGCAACTAAAGAAAGCCCGCGTGCAACAACGAAGACCCAATGCAGCCAAAAATAACTAAATAAATAAATATATTAAAAAAAGAATCTTTGAATGCATCCAAAGGCCAAACCTAGCCAGAGACTCAACAGTTCTGAGAATCCTGGTGCTCAAGGAATGCTTGGGAAGCTGCAGCAAATCACAATGAGGGAGCACTGGACAAGGAACCAGGCGTTCAAGATCTGGGTCTGCAACTATTAATTATACAATTTTCAGGAAGTCAGGCCTCCAGACTCCTCCCTCAGCCTCAGGTGCCCTGCTGTAAAACCAGGGGGCTGCACTAGACACTGAGCAAGTTTCCTCATCTGTAAAATGATATATCAGATATAATGAAAATCATCACGCTCTTAAAAATTACTTTTCACATTAAAATATGCCATGAATCAATGAGAAACCTTTGTTGATCACTTCCATTAACTTGATATTCTAATATGTAGAATGATACACCTAAAGGACAGTTTTCTTTCATTTTACTAATTAAAAGAGCATTAAAAAGCACCTTCAACTGGTTGAAATTACACCACTAGCCACCGGATATACTTATATTTAACCAATTTGTTGCCAATCAACAAAGGTGACCTTGCTTACCGAATTCTAAGGGCTAGGATAGGGTGGCACCCTGTGAAGGTGTTTTAGAACATTGAGAAGAAAACTGTCCTATACCTTGGCGTCCTTTACAGCTCTGGATGCCGAGCTAAGGCCCTCAGAAGCTACTCTGCTGTTTTCAAAACTATCATTTATTAAAAATTTTAAAAATGAAAGACTTCAAAAGAAAAAAGTGGTTAGGCGCCCGACAACGTCACAAAGTGTCTGGTTACCCCCTAGGCGGCCTAGGTACCCCCCCCCCCCACTCCGTTACTGGCATCGAAATTATTTGCCTGGTGCCAGGAGACATTCAGATCTGTAAGCTCTGGTAGTTTCCCATTTGCAACAGGTTATTTTTCTGCATAAATTTCAACAGTTGAAGTGTTTTGTAGTTACAGGTGTTGTTCTATAATTTATATATGGGAGCAAACCTTGTATCACCGGAGATTTTGTTCACCAATCACAACCAGCCCCGGGCTTTTCACATCCTTACTGCCTTTAGAACCGATGGTTGTGATTTAAAAAAACAAAGTCACGAGCTTCCGCGGCGGAGCCCGTCGTTATCCGAAAGCAGATGGGTAACGACGTAGCTCCGAATTGTGAGAGGAAAGGTCGCAGGGGCGGTCTCGCGAAACGTACCGCCAGGTTCATAACGCAAAGCACGGTAAGGGCGGTCTGTACAAGGACGGACCAGCATCGGCCACCGGGCTGAGCCGCCGAGGGTCGCCCGCCCCCGGGGCCGCGCCACGTCTAAGCCGGGGAAACCACTAGGCCCGGGGCGCCCGGACAGGCCGACGCGGTGAATGAGGGCGGCCAGGCCGGCCAGGTGGACGGACCCCTATCCCCGGGCGAGCCTTACGATCGATGCAGGAGACCACGCCCCGCCGACCGCTTTCGGCGGGGGCCTGGAGCCCGCCGCGCAAGCCGCGCAGCCGCGCCCCGACACGCCACCACGGGACCCACAACATAGCCGCCGCCTGCTCCACTCCTTTCTGCTCGGGCCGAGGTCTGAGCGCCGGTGACCCCGACCGGCCGGCCGAAAGGGCCGCGCCGCACGCACGCTGGGAGCTGTAGTGCGCGCCGTGGCCCCGCGTGCGGACTCGGGGCGCCTGCGCGAGGAGCCGGGACTACAACTCCCAGGGGCTCCCCCGGGGCGCGCGCCAAGACTAGGAAGCGCCGCGGGGACGCTGTGCAGCGCCCTGCGGGGCGCGGGGAGGTGGGTTGGGGTAGCGCTTCGAAGGCCTGCGGACTCGCGGGGGTAGCTGTGATTGAGAGAGAAGACCACCGGGGGCGCTCAGCGGCGGTCTGTGCTAGGCGGACATACGAGTGTGGGTAACGCGGAAGGATTCCGCGGGCCCCTGGGCGACGGCGGGACCCTCTATCCTCGGCGCGCGGGGACGCCATGCCGCGAGCCCGGAAGAGGCCGGCGGGGGCCGCGAGGCCAGGTGAGCCGCGCCCGGCTGCTCAGTGCCGCTCGCCTTCCGCCCTTGCGCGTGGGGAAAGGCCTGAGTGGGTCGTTTTGAGGTCCGATGTCCCGAGCCGCCCACCAGGCTTATGCTCAGGGCCCCTCTGCTGCTTGCTCGTCCGAGCGGTAGCTGTTTGGAAAGCACGAAAAGTAGCTGGGATACGGGCTGGCAGGCGCTGAGGCCGGTCGTTTACAGTTCCCGCTCCCCGGGGAGCCAGACGAGGAAAGGAAAGGGTCACTGGAGGGGTTGGGGGGACGCCTTGAGAGAGAGGGGATTTGAGTCAAGCCGTAAAGAATGGGTAGGAACCCGTTGTGTTCACAAGGATGAGTGGCATTCTAGGAGCAGCAGCAAAGCAATGAACGACAGAGAAAGTGCTTTTTCGAGACTGGGGAGGGTTCTGAGTTGCCCACAACACATTGTTAACAGCACACACGGTGTTTACAGTGTGCCGATCAAGTCCAGGGGGACCACCAGGACCCTAGGAAGGTTCCACGTGTTAGACGTCCATCATGATGGCATACGTAGGAGCTTGGTCTTGGTTCAGAGGCTGCGTAGGATGGTCGTTTAGTGGATTCAGGTAGACCAGCGTGGCAGCTGGGACACATCTTACAGATGGACAGAACACCTCATAGATTGTGTAGACTGAGTTACAGTGAGGGTGGTAACACACAGGACATAGGGTAAGAATTTAACAGCTATTAGTTACAGGGCACCCACTCTGCTCCAGGCACATTTCCCTCACCCTGTAGGATAAAATCCGGTCTTGACCATGTCTGCAGAGTCCAAAGTGGCTGTTTTATCCAGCTTTTCTTGGCACCTTCAAGGAGTAGAAAGGAGGCAGACCACAGAGCATACTGAGCAAGAAGGAAGAAGTCGAAATGACCTAATAGCTAATATTATTGAGCATTTATGGTAACGCCAGACACTGCTTCAGCCCATTGTTTGTATTATCTTATTTAATCATCAAAGCAAGTCCGTGGAGTAGGTGCCTCGTTGGAGAGAACAGCCCCAGCAAAGGCAGAGGAGAGGATGAGGAAAAGAAAACATTCACTGCTTAATAGGTGCCACGGGAGTTATCCTTATCCCACTGAATGGGTAACCCAGAAGATGTCCTGTAAGGTAGGCGTTCTGGTCCCATTTTTATAGATGAGGAACAAGTTCAGCAATAAAGCTGCCACTGTTAGTAACTGACAGCTCCAGAATTTGAGTCCAGCTCTGACTCCAAAGCATGTGCTTTTCCTGCAACAGAACTTTCTCTCTCAACAAGCAAGAAAGTTCTCTTCTTTTTTCTTCTCCTATTGCAGACAAGAAGGGGCCAGGAGGAAAACGTACCAACACTGAGGACCCAGGGGAGGCATCAGCTAAGGTGGAGAACTCCAGCCTCCAGGAGACTTCAGCCTCTAGAGACTGTGGGAAGAACCTAAGCAGCTACTGGCTGATGAAGTCAGAGCCAGAAAGCCGACTGGAGAAAGGGGTAGATGTGAAGGTGAGGTCCCACACCTGTCTCCAGAGTGCACAGGGGACACCACAGGGTCCCATCACCCACTTCTTACCTTCGAAGGGTAGGAAAAGGTGATAAAGGATAGAATCAGTAGGATTTATTGCCATGCACTATCTGTTTTGTGAATCTTAGGGCAGGGGTTGGCAAACATTTTCTCTAAAGGGCCAGGTGGTGCTGTTGCAACTCTGCTGGCTGCCATAGACAGATAGTGTGGCTGAGTTCCGATAAAACTGTCAGCAAAATCAGGCATGGGCTAGATTTGGCCTGAAGGCTATAGTTTTCCAACCCCTGATCTAGGCAACATTCAGTCTTAGGTTGCCTTTCTCTTGCCACCTGCCACGCTCCTAGGTATCTCTCTGCCAACAGTTGGTACACAGGAGGTGAATGTAAATCAAATTTCATAGTAGCCTGGAGAAAATAAAATTAGAGATGCTATAGAAGGCATATATAATATTTTAATAAATGAAATACAGATAGTCAGCAATTACCAGATTATCCACTCATCTAATCCTCTCAATGAGCAAGGCTAACAAGGTAACACAAAGCTAACTTCTACTTGCGCAGTATGAGTGGCTCTGTGAAGAGCTTCCCAGTAAGCTCACGTGCCATTCCAGCTGGCAACACCCTATAGGGGAAGGAACTTGTCTGCTTCCATATATTCTTACCGATTGGCCCAGGATTGTTTACTGAATGACCTTATTTCTTGCCCAGTTCAGCATTGAGGATCTCAGAGCACAGCCCAAGCAGACAGCATGCTGGGATGGTGTTCGCAACTACCAGGTAAGCGGGTTAGACAGGACCTCGAGACCCGGGGGGGGGGGGGGGGGGGGGGGGATAAAAGCCTGCTTCCTTCTGACTTATTCAGTAGCAAAATCTCTTGGCCAAGGTTGTTTTTTCCCAGAACCCAAACCTGAAAATATATTAACAAATGCCTTGATTTCTTTGACTGCACGCAGTTTTCAAATGGCCTGTATTCCAGCCAGTGTCCTGATACAGCTCTGGGTAAAAGGCAAGAATTGAACTGCGGGGTGTGGGGGGAAGCTGCGAAAACCAAAATCTCATCTAATAAAAGCAGACTTGATTTCCAGGGCTAGTGTCTTCTAGCTGGTGGGAGGATAGTTCTTGTTTCTTCTCTGCTGGAACAGGCCCGGAACTTCCTGAGAGCCATGAAGCTGGAGGAAGAAGCCTTCTTCTACCACAGCAACTGCAGAGAGCCAGGCATTGCGGGGCTTATGAAGGTCGGTTGTACAGGCTTAGGTTTGAGTCCATCTCCCTTCATGCAGGTTAGGGAGACAGCGTAGGCAGGTAACCCTCCTCCCCATCCCTGCTGTCTCAGGGACATGTGACAGGACTGCAGCAAGGCAGGCCTTCATTTCAGGCCCCACTGGCACAGACCTCTCCATTTCTGCACCTTGGTCTTTCACTCAAAAACAGGCCTGATGGTAGCTCTTCCAGGCCAGGAGTTACCAGGATAGAATTAACTGTAGGTGGAGAAACAGTGGCACCAATAATAACCTTTAATGTTTGGTTTTAGAACATACTTTTAAGATTTTTGTCAAAATAGGGTTGATTTCCTCTGCTTACCTTAGACTGTGTATTACTTCCATATATTTGAGCCCTCAGTGGCTCAACAGCGAGACAGATGGGGTAAGAATACGTAGGGTAGGAAATGACAGTTGGACTTGGACTAAAGCCTGGCCATGGAGCCGACTGGACAAATGACTGGAGACTCGGCTTTAATTTCAGATTGTGAAGGAGGCATACCCAGACCACACACAGTTTGAGAAAAACAATCCCCATTATGATCCATCCAGCAAAGAAGACAACCCCAAATGGTCCATGGTAAAGATACTACTATTCTTCCTATTTCACAAAAGAGAAAGGATGGACAGAGAGGGAGGAAGAAGGTCTGGGGTATCTTTAGACCAGGGCACAGAGCCCCGCTCAGTCCGATGAGGTTACCCTGCCTTTGGAGAGAAGGACAAACACCAGCAGCCAGGCCCACAGGACCTCCTGCAAGCAGCTAAAACACAGCAGGCAGAGTCCAGCTGGACGTGCCTTTCTGTCCCATACGCTGTTGCCATGTAGGTGGACGTACAGTTTGTTCGGATGATGAAGCGTTTCATCCCACTGGCTGAGCTCAAAACCCACCACCAAGCGCACAGAGCCACTGGCGGTCCCTTAAAAAACATGGCTCTCTTCACCCGCCAGAGACTCTCAGTCCAGCCCCTGACCCGAGGTAAGAACGGCTCTCGCCTTTTGATCACATGCCAGAGTGACCGTGAATTCACATGTACTAGCTGGTGAACCCTAGGCACGGTGGTTAAGGTCTGAGTCTGTCTTCCCACCTGTAACTCCCACGAGGGAGGAGCCCCCTCGAGCTGCCCAGGGCAGTTGTGCTCCGCACCTGTCGAAACGCCCGAGGGTTCTGGGTGAACGACTACCTGCCTCGTGACTTGAGAAATGCCTGCCATGACTGCCCTGTTCAGGAGGAGACACAGACCTAATTCTTCCTCTTCTTCTTGCCCTTTTCGGCAGAGGAGTTTGATTTTATTTTGAGCCTGGAGGAAAAGGAACCGAGTTAATGGAGACACAGCTCTGCTGAAGTGGGCAAGACGTTGCCCCAAAGTCAAGCTTCCACAAGACAAAAGAAGGCATGGGGAACATGCTGGTTGTGTTCACCTGGCGTTGTGTGTAGATGTCGGGTTTGGGTCCTTTTTAATAAAACATGAACGTCTGAGTTGGAGGTGTTTCTTTAAAATCAGCATCGGGGGTAGAATACTCCACTGCACGTTTTTACATCCCCTCGGCCAGATTCAGGGCCCAGTCTGCTGACACCCACTAACATGGATTGTCTCTACACCAGCCTTCCTTAACCGACCCCTGAAGTATCTGGTCCCAGAGTGGGTAAAACCAGCAGTTTCAGGACAAGTTGCCAGACTGGAGTAAAACCAGAATTCCTTTCTCAGCCATGTGCTTGTCTAAAACAGGCATTAATAAAGTGGGTGTCATTGTTCACCAGGGGCCATAGACACCAGGAGGGCAGGTGTCGTGGGTCAGGGTGGGGCGTCTCCCCTTGTGTGCGGCAGGGCAGTAAGAGACCACAGAGTCTGGTGGACCGTGGGCATGATGCCTCCAAGCCCAGGGGCTTGCTTTAATCAGGGAGACAGCTGAAACAGACTGCTTTGTTTAAAACAGTCATTGAAAAGACACACATTGAGAAACTTGTAAACACCGCAGCTGCTCAACCCCAGGCCGCACTGCTTGGTTCAGTCCCTATGCTCTGCCAGGGTCCCAGGGATGGGCCTCCCCTTCCCCGATACACAGAGAGGCAGAGAATGGGGCAGGGGAAAGAACAGAAGCTCCCGAGAAGACAGAAGCAAATTCTACCTCTAGTTCTCGCAGGAGACAGGCTTCAGGTGTCGGGAAGGTTGGGAAGTGAATCTGTGGTCGGCTGGAAGGCAGAGGGATCGGCGGGTACCTAGTAGTTAAGGGGCCAGCTGTCGTGGGACGCACCAGAGCCCCAGCTCACGCTCCGGAGAAGGCGAGGGACACAGGAGCTGCCCCTCCCACGCTTAGGCCCCCAACCCTGATAATCCAGGGGCAGCTGCACAGGTGGCCCTGTCCCCACGGGACTGCCCTTCACACCTGAACGCGGGGCCCAGCCTGGGGGAACCAGCTTCCCTTGCTTCGTTCTTCTGCCCCTAAGCGTCACCCCAAACGCCCTTCCCTCCCGTCTCAGCTCTGATCCGTGAGCCCTGCCCAGCCCAAGGCCTACCGCTGCACCAATTTCCGAGGAAGAGACGGGTCCCCGTTTTCCACACTAACTGAAAGATGACACAAGAACCAACCCCTCTGCTTCCCAAACGACAGAGAACTCAGACCACCAACTATTGTACCTGCTGGCCATGGGGGTCTGCTTGGTCTTTCTAGAAGGGAAGAGAGGCCAACAGGAGACAGGAAGGACATCCACACCCTTAACAGGACAGGCGCGGTGCAGTGCAACAGCGGGAGACCCTCTCTAGCATGATGAGAGCGTCCACATACACAGAACACCAACGGTCCTAAGCTCTGGTCAGCCGGGTGGTGGGGAGGATGGCGGCTCAGGAGGCCCTCCCCTTCCCCCCAGCTCGCAGGGTGAGCACAAAGCTTCTACGTGTGACAACAAGTGCCGGTTCCCAGGAGTGAGATGGGCAGCAGGGAGCCAAGAGGGTCCACTCCCGGGGAGGCGGAGAGAATGGGCCCTTCCTGGACCTCTCCTCTGGGGAAAGATGTCCTCGTTCAGGGGCCGGGGCTGAGGACCTCCGGCCCTCAGGGTTGCCCGCACCAGGCACAGCCGCCGAGGTTCACCCGGTTGCCATCCACGGGTGACACAGGTGTCTTTGTGCCCAGGGACATCAGCCAAAGGCCCTACCACAAGCTCCCGTTCCATCCAGGACATGACTGACCAGAGTCCCTGGGAGGTGCCCGGTCCCAGCGGTGAGAGAAGGGCCAGAAGGAGGGTGGCTTGTGGAGGCTCCAAAGCACCACATCCGAGACTCCCAAGGAGGCAGCTTCCTGGTCTTGAACCCTCACCGCCAGTTAGAGCGGGGCGGGCGCCACACCCTCTGCCACTCGCTAAGGGACGGGGGAGGGGAGTGTGAGACAGGACCACCCGTGGGACGCACCCCCAGCCCCCAGCTCCTGTCCCGGGAGGCTCAGAGCCCGGCCGCGCTGTGCTCCTGCGGCCCAGGCAGCCCCGCAGCCGGCTCTCCCCGGGACGCCCCCTCTCCCTACGTTCCCATCAGCCACAGCGTCCCAGAGACACTCCCTCCCAACCCCAACCCCTTAGGTTCTTCAGGAAAAAGAATTTACATCAAGAACATGATTTGTTTTCAGGTTGCGAGTAGCGGGTCAGCTGAGCATCTTGCTGCCCCGGCTGCTGGTGCCTGTGGGCCTGGAGCCGGGGTGGGAGCCCAGCAGCTTCCTGGCCCCAGGCCTACTGTCTGCTGCTGCCGTCGGACAGCTGGCCGGGGGTCCGCGCCTCCCCCAGGGGAGCCGTGCCCTCGAAGCGCTGCGAGGCGATGGCTGCCTGGTGGGACATGCTCTTCCGAACGATGTCGCCCTTCCGCCACAGCACCACTTCCTGCAGGATGGGTGGGCGGGGGGGGGGGGGCAGGTGACATGTGAGAGGGAGGCCTGGGGAGGGTCCCAGAGGCTCTGCCTTCTCCCGGGAATCTTAGGCAAAAGCCTCCGTTCATATCTCACCAATGACAGCAGCCGTCCACACCTCTGGGCCCCAGGTGCCTGCTGACGGTGTGGCCAGGAGGGCAGAGCAGCCGCAGGGGCTGGGCCCGAGAAAGCAGACTCTGGGCGTCAACTGGGAACCCCCGTCCTTGCTGTGGGGCTCGGGGTAAACTAAGTGGCACAGAGACTAACCAGCTCACCCCCCATCCCCATCCCGTCTGCTTGCCCTGGGCGGGGACGATGCCCTGTGATTCTGTCTGGGCGGCCGGGGCTCTGGGGGCGGCGGGCTCACCTGCTGCTTGAAGTAGCGCCGCTCCTCCTCATCAATCAGCACCAGGTTGAGGTAGTAGCGCACAGAGAACTTCTTGTTGATGTCCCGCATGGTGGGCGTGAGCTCGTAGCCCGCCAGGAAGAGGCGGATGGGGATGGACTCTCCTGCAAGGGCCGGGCGGGAGTCAGGGCGGGGGCAGGGGGGCCCCACCTTACACCGCGGTGGAGGGGCCGCCTGAGAGGGGGGTTGGACACCCAAGCCAACGCTTCTGCCTTCGGGGAGGCGCCTGCCGCTGCCTGGTGAGTGTGAACAGCACAAGAATGCTAGGTAAGCATCTTCTGACTCATTTAGTGTGTATAGTTGTTGGGTTTAAGAGCCATTGTCAAACCCCAGCTAACCCACCATGTCACCCAGCAATTCTGATGCCACCTCCCTCCATCCCAATTAGCATAGCCCCCACCCTGTACGCCTCCTCTAAGTCGAGTTGGCAGGGTATGGTGGTCTGGAAAACAGAAAAGCTTCTCTCTGGACCCAGTTCTCTCCACTGACCCGAGGTATGACTCTGAGTAAGTCTGGTGGACTTTCATTTTCTCATGGGGAAAATTATGGTATCAGCCTACGTAATATTTTAGATCACTTCCAGCTCTAACACTGTGCCTCTCCTAAGATACGTGGAACAAAATCAGGACAGAATTCTGCTGAGAAAGTCCAAACCTACAGTGCAGCCTAAAGCCAAACACGAACCCTGTTTCACTTCGCACTGTTCTGTGCTCGTCTCGGTGTCCTGTCAGCGCCACTGGGAGGGTGAGCTCAGCCCAGCTGCTCGGATGGGGAAACAAGGAACAAGCAGGCAGGATGGCTCAGCCCTGCCCCGAGGACCCCGCTCGTGACGCCCGAGGGCCTGAGAAAGCTATGACACCCCTCCTTCCACGTGGAGCAGACTGGTAAAAAACTGAATGAAACCTCAGCAGCACCAAGCACTGCTACGTGAGAACACTTCATCATCAGCTGCTGCAGAGCCAACAAAGAATGTACACGACTGCTCCTCCCAGCAACCGCACCGCCCCCCCCCCCTCAGCTCCACTCATCCCAGAGGCCGCGCCGGCACTGTGTGCAACACCGGAAGTGTCGGTCAGGGTGTGTGGACTCACGCCTCGTTTTACCTGAGCAGGAACTAAGTAACAGAAGTGAGGATTCTGCTTTAATCTCTTGCCCCCCTCCCCCGCCGCCCCCCCCCCCCGCAGCAAAGAAATTCAGAATGTCAATAGGAAAGTGTAAACAGAGTGTTCAAACTGTATCTGCTAAACTGGTGCTTTTCAAACGTCTTTTGATTGTTTTAAGACATAACTCTTGAGATTTAAACTGCAGTACAAGCTCAGTCTATAAACGAGGTCCACTCGGACGTCTGCTGGGTGAAGGTGAGCGGGTCCTGAGCTCCACACCCCCGGCCTCCTTTTCCTCCTTCTCGGGACCCACAGTGCACAGATTAAGAAATTACAGGCTACCAGGCCCCCTAACTTTGACAGGATGATCCCTGAAGCCCTTCCAACACTGGGGCCGGAGCTCACCTCTCACGGGCGCGCCGTCCATGATCTCGTACTTGGCAATGGTGTCGTTCTCGTGGTACACATTGGGGCCCGTGCCTGTCGTTTCCCGCTTGATGATGTCTATCTCCATGTGCTTGATCTTGATCCTCACCAGCAGGAAGTAGATCTTCCCCACAATGACATCTTTCAAGTGGTACCTGCGAAGAGGAAGGTGAGAGGTGCGGCCCCTGCACGTGACAGGCCTCCTGGTTCCAGGAGAGGGCGCTGCCCCCCAAGCTGCCCCGCAGGGCGAGTCCCAAAGACCTTCTACACTTGAACCTGCGTCACTTCCCCTCTGCTGTCCCGCCTGCACCTCAGAGCACGGTTCCGTCACCCTCTGCTCAGCGCTTTAACGAGTGCGTGTGTTTTAGAGGCTCTGGTGTGAGAGGCTGACCCGCAAGTGTGGGGACCAGGTCCCGGCTCTTCCTCCCGCTTCCAGGAACTGGGCTTTCCCCCCCGGGGCCAGCTGGCAGCAGGGCTGCTCTGTACCAGGTGTGGCCGCAGAAAGCAAACCTTCAACCTGAAGCTCAGGACGGGGGACCTGAGGATTCGAGCTCCCGGATCACAGGGGAGGAGCCCTAGAGAGTGCAAAGAAGACAGATGACGTGGTGGGATCCGAGGAGGGGCAGACGCGGGTGTGGACCCAGGTTCCCAACCTGCAGGCCTGGGGTCTCCCCACCACTTCACGCCACCTTTCTGCCTTCAGCCTGCCTGGGGAGATGGTGGACGCACAAGGACTGAGGAGAGCAGAACTCTGCTGCTTGCAGCGCGTTAGAAGGAATGCTCAGAGCACAGATTCTCTGGGCATTCAAACGTTTAAAGATTGAACGTTCCTTTGTTCTAAATGAAATCTTACACACAAGAAACACAAAGGAGCCGCGTGTGGTGCCTGGGCCCCGCTCCTCCTTCAAGGCACCTTTCCGCTGACCTGACCAAACCCCTCACTTTTCAGATGAGAAACCCCGGGTACAGAAGTCTTAGTACCTGCTAACCTGAGCCCAAGTCCTTAGCGGCAGAACGGGACGCTGTCCTAAGGTCCGGGCTCTTCCTGTCTGTTCAGACGGCCTGGCACTCACAGGGCAGCCTGCTCTGCACGGGCAGGACCCGGTCCAGCCCGTCCAGCCTGTGACACGCCTGTCTCACGCTCACCTTGGTCTTGACTGCACTGCTGGCTGCGGCTGCTTGAGCGCCTTCGAGGTGGCACCCCCTTCACTAGGAGGCTGGGGTGCTGGTGGGCAGGCACTTTGGGGGGGCTCTGTCTCAGGAGGGCCCGTGAGACCCAAGACGATGAGGAGGAAGCGCAGGGGCCTGCTCCAGACTCGCCCTGCCTGTCCTGTAGGGGCCCATCGGGGCCACGCTCAGCACCAGGCCAGGCCAGGCGGGAAATGGCCTTCCCTCCCCCTGTCCTGGGAAGCATGTGTGTTCCCAGCCCTTCACGGGAGAGCCGCTGCTCAGGCCTCCACCCTCCGAGCCTCTGGAGGCCAGCGGGTCTGAGGTGAGGCCTCTCCATGGGGAGAAGCCTCATTAGAGACTCGCGGGGGGGAGGGTTAGTTCTCTGTGAATAGAAGACACGTTTACTTTTGCATATTTGATTCTCGAACATTTTCAGGAACGTATCATATTAAAAAGAAAGGTGCTTGCAGTACATTTTTGAACTGTCAGCAAGTTTTGTGATTTACAAGCACTTATGTATTTGGATGTTGTAATAGCAGGCACAGTTTAAAACATATATGGCCAGTTAAAATAAAATTACTTAAAGACCTTTATAAAAAGGCATCAGATATTCTTTGTTACAATTCATTTTAATTCAAGGAGGAAGCAGTCAACTTGGCTCTCCTCACTTTGGTTCCTAAAGACTCACTCTATACAGGATACAACTGATAATAGAATGGTATTCTGAGGTTAATCTCATCAGTAGAAGGAAACAGATGTACCTAGAATCCAAAACAAATACTTTAGAGTTAGTTTCGCTTGACTTTGAAAGACCTCATAGGATGTTTAACTGAAGTTTGCCCTCTTAAGTCAGTACAGTCCAGCTGCAGTGAGATGCAGCTCTTTCCTGACCCATGACCTCGGCCGGCCTGCACACACATCCACCGCGTTATTTCTGTGGCCGCCCCCGCAGGTCACCACCAACCAGCCGGGGCCCGACACTCACTTGGATTTGTTGTACTCAAACTCGATGTGCAGACAGTCCTCGATCCCAACCTCCATCTTGATGGAGGAGTTCAGCTCCGGGTACGTGCTCAGCGTGTGGACCACGATGTCCATCTCCTTGACAACATCGTTGAGGCGGCGGCTGATGGTGGCGCGAAGGAAATACCTGAGGGACGCAGACGTGCGGTGAAGGGCCACTCCCAGCCTCCGGAGCCCACCCCACAGAGGACCCCTGGTAGAGGTCACCCCCTGGGGCTCTGACTGCTCTAAGAATTCACCGCTGGGCACCCCCTTCTCAGGAAAATGCACTGAGACACAAAATCCTGCAATTACAATTCCAGGGAGGTCAAAGGCCCTTCCCCAACCCTCCTCTGAGCCTGAGCTCCGAGGTAAGAGGTGACACCTCTCTCTGCACCTCAAGAGCAGCCTCGCTGCCACCTGCCAGGCACCGTGTACAGCTTCCATTTCTTCAACTAACTCCCGGCTCTTTGGGCACAGGGATCGCATACTCTTATGTTTGCATGCTGTTTATTTAACAATATTCGATCAAAGAGCATTTTTCAAGTCCCTCACAGTTAAACAACAGGAATAAGATAATGGAGAAATCAGGTCAGCGATGCATCGCGCACGTTTATTGCCGGGCCTAGGACGGATAAGATGGAGTCTCACGGGGACTCATCGTCCCCTGGGGGAGACGGGCAAATCAACAGAAAAATTAGAACACATGGAAAGTGTCCATTCAGAGGCAGGAATCAAGTGCTGTGGAGAGAGAGGGGTGCCTTCAGGAGGAGCAGGCCTTAGAACTAAAACAACAGAGGTGGGAGAGCCCCAGGTCTGAACAAGGATGGTCTCCTGGGACACGTTAGAAAGAGGGAGAGACACAGCGCTGAAAGGCAGTGAGCCATGCCTGACCGCCAGCCAGCCCTTCAGTGTGGCGCCCCCCGCACCCTTCGTCCCCTTGACTTAACTCTGTGCGGCCCTCTATCAAAGCTGGGACGGTAGGCCTTGGTGGGGACCTTGGTGGCCCTCCTCTGCGGCCTCACCACCCCCCGGCCACCCTCTCCTTCCTGCTCCCTCCACGCAGCCCCAGACGTGGCTCCAGCCTGCCCTACGGCTCAGGCCCTCAAGCCCCCACGCCCTGTGGAGCGGGGCCTGGCAGCAGTGTAGAAGGGAAGGCTCCACAAAGCTTCCAGCTGCTCGAGCGCCTCTCCTGCGCCAGCAGTCTGGAGGCGCAGGGGACTCACCCCGGGGCGCGTCTGCCACATAACTGCTCTGAAGAGGGACATGGGGATCTATACTTTTTTTTTTTTTTTTTTTTTTTGCGGTACGCGGGCCTCTCACTGTTGTGGCCTCTCCCGTTGCGGGGCACAGGCTCCGGACGCGCAGGCTCAGCGGCCATGGCTCACAGGCCCAGCCACTCCGCGGCATGTGGGATCTTCCCGGACCGGGGCACGAACCCGTGTCCCCGGCATCGGCAGGCGGACTCTCAACCACTGCGCCACCAGGGAAGCCCGGGATCTATACTTTTAAAGCCCCCCCCCTCCCCCCCCGCCAATGATTCTAACACAGGACCCTTGGTAGAGAACTACTGTCTGGCATCCTGATGCTTCAACTTCCCAACTTTCTCAACACATCCAATCTCTCTCCAGCTAAAGCTTCTTCCTGAGTTTATAAAAAGTCCCAAAGCCATCAATCCCCAGGACACTCCCCAGGGCCCACACTCTACCTTTACTCAGAGACAGCGGTCCGGGGGTCCTGCTCTAACCCTGCAGCTTCGTCCCCAGCCCCTACGCCTCGCCCCAGCTTCCGTCTCTACCACCCAACAGGAGCTGCCCTCCCAAAGGGAGCACAGGGCTCACAGCTGCCAAGTCCAGGGGCGCTTTCTTTTGGCATCAGCTCTGCATTAGAGCGTAAAACACTCCCTTCTCATTCAAGCATCACCCCACTCCTCCTCCGTCCCCAAGAGTCCCAGTAGGGTCCCCAAGAGTCCCAGTAGGTCCCGGGCTCTCCTCTCCCACAGCTCCCCTCCTGGAAAAACCTATCAGTTACCACCTCTGAGCAGGTGATTTCCGACAGTGCATTCCTCTGTCCTGAGCAACAGGCTTGCATTTCCAATTGTCTGTTCTGCCAGTGCTTCAAACTCCTCCCTGGAACTGGATGAATCGCCTCACAGGTCATCTCCTCCTTCTGATGGCCCTATGTCTGCATCTCCACTCAATGGTCAATTCTGCTGGCGTCTATTAAATTCCTTGTTTTCTGCCTGTTCCCATGGTGTCCACTAAAGGAAAACTCAGGACCTCACACAAGCCTTCCCACAGCCTTGACCCAACACTCCACCCACCCATCAAATGTGACATAGTGACTTCAGTCTTCTAACAGAACCACCGCCCTGCCTAAAAGCAAAGGAAAAGGAGTCCAAAATAATCTTTTCATGTTTCCCCTCTGCCTGTAATAAGAAACAAGCCCTTAATCTGGAACTTACATCTTCCATTAACTAATGTTCCCGATTTTACCTCCTTTCTCAGCATGAATCCGAAAGTCTTTGTCTAATTTAGACAGTAACACTTCTTTCATTGTGATAAAATACAAAATACAGGGTGCAGAGCATGCACCCCAAAACATGCCACTCTGGCACGAGGGTTCTATTGAGCTGAAAGCAACAGGGAAACAGTGCACACAAGACAGGCTCTGGGGCCCTCTCCACCAGGAGAGGCTGCGCAGCCTGGGAGCTGCTGGGGGTGCCACCCATAGAGCGTTCCTCACCAAAGCAAGCCTCTCTCCGTGCTTCCCACAACTCGAGCCGCAGGGCCCTTTCTCTGCCTCTTCACTTCTCTGTTAAGATGCTGCATAAGCCCAAGTTCAACTGCCCCTCAGTCACCGGGCAGAGCTCAGGTGGGAGCACAATACACACGGGAATACAGCTGCTTGCTTGCCTCTGGCCAATCCGTCTTCCATCCGTCCGACTTGCAGAGCCCCCGCCAATGAACCTGACATGGTGGAGGGAAGAGTTTTTTCTTCCCCTCCAATATATATAACACAATGTAACCATCTTTACGTGCACAGTTCAGTGGCATTAAGTACACTCAAGGTGCTGGGCACGGTCACCATTGTCCATCTCCATGTGTTCACCTTCCCCAACTGAAACTCTGCCCCATCAACCACTAACTCCCCAGCCCCTTTCCCCAGCCCCTGGCAACCACCATTCTACTTTCTACCTCTATGGTTTTGACTATCTAACTGCTTAAAAATGTGGAATCAGTGTTTGTCTCTTTGTATCTGGCTTATGTCACTGAGAACAATGTTCTCAAGGCTCATCCATGCCGTAGCAGGTGTCGGGATCTCCCCCTTTTCAAGGCTGAATACTATTCCACTGTGTGGATACACATGTTGTTCATCCACTCATCTACTCATAGACACTTGGGTTGTATCCATTTTTTGGCTATTGTGAATAATGCTGCTACAAATGTGAGTATACATAAATCTGTTTGAGTCCTTGTTTCACTTCTTTGGGATTATACACAGAAGTGGAATTGATGAATCATAAGGTAATTCTATTTTGAAGAAGCACCATACTGTTTTCAACACCTTTCTTTCTGACATAAGAACATTTATGAGAAGTCCACTGCAAAACATCAAATTCAATAGCAATAAGCCCCAAGCCCAGCTTAAGTGATGACTAGATACTCCTCACTGTTGCTGCCCTTCTGAGTGCAGTCACGCAACGCTGCTGAAGTGGGGCAGCACCAGTGCTTAGACCTCTCTGCACAGGCTGGAAAGGAGAGCCTGCAGCCCCTCTTCTGACGGGAGAGGCGAGAGCTTGCAGTAGCCCACACCATGCCACATGCAGGCCTCAGGTGACACCCAAGACCTGGAGCCAGGCACGCAGAGTGACATCACATACCCCGGAGGCCATGGAATCAGTCCCCCCCTGCAGAGTTTCCAAGACTAGAACAAGGAAAACAATCCCCTGTACTTAAAAGGTGTGTATTAATGTTTTAAAACTTGTCCTACTGTGTTACGTTTTACTCCCTCATTGTCCCAAAATATGGAGAGGATGGGTCTAGGATTAGAATCCAAATCTATGACCCACTTCTCAAGTGACAGAGCTCAGGACTCCGCCACCATCTCGTGCAGAGCTGGATGAGGATCAGTGGCCCTGAGGCCCAGCCAGGGGTGTGTGAAAGCCGAGTGTCCAACTTTCGGGAACTTTCAGAATCAGCTGTTAATCACAACATTTAAAATTAAATTATAGACACCTGCAATCAAATGAATTCTATTAAGAACAAAGGTAATATCCTAGCTATTCTGGTGTGTCATAGTCCTCTCTGCTCCTGGGCCGGGGGTGGTGGTGGTGACGTCTGGTGTCTGTGCAGCAGTGTGCTGTCGAGGGGCGGGTGCATACCTCTCAAGTCTGCACTCAGGGGCGCTGGGTCAGTGGCTCGAAAGTGGCCACGGTGGGGATACCGACACTCCAGAAACGGACAGACAAGCCAGGAGCACTCCTCCTGGAGGGAGGCCCACTGCACACACACACACCCCCCCCCCCCCCCCGGCAGCACACCTTCCCTACAGCCACACAGAGCCTCAGAAACGGGACAGAGTCAGGGTCCGTCCACACGGGGCACCCTGGGGGCGCCACTTACCGCAGCTTCACGTTCTGCCCAGTGTAGGACTCATAGGGCTTCTCCACGTGGGTGAACTCAAAGTCGAAGGCCTGCGACTGGGTGACCTCTCCGGGCCGGGCCAGGTCCTTCACCAGGGACACGAACTCGTGGTGGTTCCCGCGGTCGTAGTAGAGTTCTGCAGGGAGAGCATCGACCACCTCTACCAGACCCTGAGCTATGTGGCCCGGCGAGGGGGCTCCCAGCTACAGGAGCCTCCCGCCAACTCACAGAGCCTCCAGTCTGGTTTATGGCTCCCTCGCTTCCTGTCCTGCCCCTGCACTGGAGCCCAGAACCCTGGGTGCCCTCTCCCGCCCCTTCCAAACACCCTGCGTAGAGACCCTGTCCCTGGAGCACAGCCAGAACCCGACATACTCCTGCTCCAGGGCACCGGGCAGCACCCGTGAGGGACACACCAGGGGGACTGCGATCAAAACGCCACATCTCCTAAAACACATTTAAAACTACTTCTAACTTCGGAAAGCATAGTTATTCAGTCACATCGTCCTCATAACCACCTTGTGAGATAGCTAGGACGGCCCTATCACCCATTTAACCGACAAGGAAACTGAGGCACAGTGGGGTCGGCGACTGGCCTAGGGTCCCAGGTCTCCCGCTGGACTGCGTCTACTTCTAGGACCTGGCGAAATGGGGGTAGCGACAAAATGCACTCCAGGTGTTGTGAGCACGGGACGAGGTGATGCAGGTAAAGGACTTGGAGTGGTACTCAAGAGACGGCAAATGCTCCGGAAGTATTAGCTGCCTCTGCCCTTCAGAGAGGAGTCCACGTGGCCGACGGGACAGAGGGGCTGTAATGATGCCCCACGTCTAAGCTCAGGGTCCCCAGACTTCTGTGAACATCAAAATCACCAGGGGCTGTGTTAACACACAGACGGCTGGGCCCCACCCCTAGTGTTTTTGATTCCGGGGGTCTGGGGTGGGGCCTGAGAATGGACATTGTTAACAGACTCCCAGAGATGCTTCCTGCTGGTCCAGGGACCACAGACTGAGGAGCACTGCTCTTCACCCGTCCTCCTCTGGAAACAGTCCTGCTGTTTATTATGAGTCATGCCACCTATTTCTCCTAGGTTATTTATGCCTGTTTGTACTCTGCTATGTGCTAACTTTTGCTCCAGGCGTGGTCGTTAGAGATAAGGCCTATGTCCCCAGCTTCCTGGCACCCCCAGTCCCTGGTTGTGCAGCAGGGACACTTAATAGCGACTGTGACCCTGCGTGGCCACGTTACAGTCAAGGCACTACCCATGGGCACCCTGCAGCAGGACGGGCAGTAGGCAGTGTACTCTCGTCGCTTCTGCTGTTGGCTGCTTGGGGAGAGACAGGGCCACAGGGAGGTGTGCCTGGGACAACCGCCCACCAGGCCTGGCCCGCCTCTCTGGAGCACAGTGCTCCAGCTCTCTCAGAGCATCCGGGGCTAGGGCGGACCCCAGACAGCAAAGGTCTGAGCCCCCCAGGATCAAAGCCTTCTTGGGCTCAAGAAACCAGAGCTCTTGCCTTCCAGAGCCAACACAGTGTCCAGGCCTGCCATGGGGACGCTCGGGAGGGGAACGTGATTCCAGGGGTGCTTTTGGCCTTGCTGCCCTGGCCGCTGACCCTGACAGCGCCACCCCCAGAGCCTCTTCTCCCCAGGCAGCGAGGTATCGGAAAGCGCAGTGGGCTCTGTCCTAAGGTGTGTCCAGCTTGAGAGGAAGCAGCAGTGCGGTCAGTCCCCAGCCAGCGCTGCTGCTTCTGTATGCACACCCAGTGCACCCGGTGAGCACAGTTTGTGCTCATTTCCTACCTAGTTACGCTTGGATTCACCTTACGTTACAAACAATCCACCTTCTCTTCCAAACACCAAGTGGAATCAAGCAGCAGGCAGCGCTCTGGGTAGGGAGTGATGACCCACAAAGCCGCCAAAGGGGGAGGGCTGTTCAAACCTTCCGGGCAGGGGGTGCTGGGGAAAGGTGAACAGCCATCCCTCGTTTTGAAATCCAACAACTGTGCTCCTAACCAAGGTAAGGAAGTGCAGTGACCAGGTAGGAACAGAGCCAGTGGCCAGCCTGTGACAAAGGCCCGTCCACTCACTCTTGCTGGTCCTTTGCTACTGGAGTCTCTGTTGATGGGCACTGACCCCTTAACTGGGGAAAGTGGTGCATCCGTTCCCAAGCACTGGATTCTGCCATAGTTTCAGGGGACAGAAGCAGGCGGAACAAAGCCCCAACGTCTGTGAAGTTTAAGTGGGAAATCCCGGAGTCGAGAAAGATGGGAAGAGAAGGATGGAAAAACACACAAATGTGCTCACACAGCCTCAGAGGCAACGTGAGAAACAAACCAGAGAAGGATCCACAGTGTTCACAGAGCACTCAGACCGCTGGCACCGGGGGTCCCAGCAGAGAAGCCGGGCTGGGACCCCCCGGGGGGACAGGGCCTTCCTGCCTGGCGGCATGTCCTCCCAGGGCTTCCCCGCCTCCCCCCAGACATCATGAAAGAGTGACCGGTGCATAGTCTGAGTGGGGCTTGACTGGACTTTTTAATGTTCACTTTATAAGCCATTTGCAAGGCTTCTGGAAACATTGTGGGGCAAAGGGGCAGAAATAGCAGCCGTACTTCACTACGTGCCAGAAAGTCTGGTTTCCTCTTGCATAAATTAAAACAGAAAACCCAAGACTGTTCTAGCAGGAGGTCTGCCCTAAAGAGACTGTCAACTGCCTCTTTCTTCCCAAGTTACCCCGAGTTCTCCCCAGCCTCAAAAGCCCACGGCGACCAGCCATTTCAAGCCAGAAGGAGGAACTGACCAGTTCTTTCTTAAGGTAACTTCCCAGTCTCCGTCCAACAGGAGGAAATGACTTCTGTAGTCAGGATGTTTTCACCGAAACTTGCCACCAATGGCTGAGGAGTGAATTTGCCACTTTGGAAGGAAAGTGAGCCAGCTCTGCCCCACGGGGTCATCCCGTGAAAGGCGCCCTGAGACGCGCTGCTGGGCTAGGCTTCACGCTGGTCTTGGAAGAAACCTAAGCCAACCAGGGCAAAAAGACCTGTTTCAAACAGGCTGCTCTTCCCAGCTGCTGTCTGCTGACTGGCCACCTGGTCAAGATTCACGCTCGCCACGTCCACTTGGACCTCCTGGGCCTGGTAAGCCTGCGGGAACAGTAACGTCTCTGGGCTGCCTGTGCCCAGCCAGCCGCTGCTCTACTCCAGGCCCTGCAGCAGACTGTGAGTAGGTGAGAATCAGTGTGCCTCTCCCTTGGCACTCATGGCTTCATGAATTAAAATACAGAAGGCCTCCAGGGTCTTACCAGCACAGGCTCGACTGGGGCTGATGGGTTTAGATTCACCCAGTGACATTATTTTAAAAACCTTAAAAAAAAAAAATCCAGACGTTCTCTCTCTGGCTTTGGAGTGCAGGGGTATTCAGGTCCTCCCTCCTCTGCAAGTGTGACTGTCGAATTACCTTTGGTTTATTTAACCCCATCCATCTCCAAGGTGGCCTGACACCCTCAAGTGTTCCCCCAATGATTCCACCTAAAAAATGGTCTCTCCATCTTCTAATTACAGAACTTCCCTCAATACTCCTTACGTGCCACACTGTGTTCTTCTAAAAACATGGGCCATCGAGTGACATGGGGGGTACCCTCACCACACATTTGCTGGTGTTGTTGGAACACAGACCAAGCCGCTGGGAAGTGCACAGTAGACACAGGAAGAATCCCAACATGGCTCAAAAACTTCAGGAGGAGGACAGAAAAATGCACACAACAGGTGGATGAATCAGGGGCAACACCTGAGCTGTCGGTGCAGCACTGAATGGGGGCCTGACAACTCTTAACTCCTTATGTTAAGGGAGAAATCACAAGGCCTCTAGAATAATGGCGGAAGAAGGGCTTCAGTCAGCCAGGGGAGGTCAGGGAAAGCTTTCTGACGGGTGTCATGCCTGCTGGGCTTTAAGAATGAGTGAGAGCTTGGGTGGAAGGCCATTCTTTGCAGAAGGATATTTATATACAAAGGGAAGAGGCCAAGACCCCTCTAGAAGGAACATGATACTTTGAGGAAAGCACACGTGGCAGGAGTGAAGGGTCGCAGAGACTCGGCCGGAGAAAGGCAGAGGCAGCTTGGGAAAGAGCTGGATGACTTCTCCCCTTCAACCGGCAGGGAGTCAACAAGAAGAATTTTAAGGAGGTGACTGACCATATCAGCACTGACGTTTAGAAAGTTCACTCTTACAAGAGATGAACTGAAAGAAAAGGCAAACAAAGGCAGGAAGGCCAGTCCGGCTGCTATACACAGAAGCATCAAAGTTAGCAGTATCGAGAGTGGAGAGGAAGCACAGACTCGAGATACCCTAGAGAGCCGCTGGAGAGGACCCAAACTGAGACTCCAGTTGGACGCGTAGGAGGGGGAGGGAGGGGCCTCGAGGACTCCCAGATTTCTGAGGCTGGATGGACCCAGGTGACGGGCCAGAGTGGAGAAACAGGAGAAGCAGCAGGGCTGGGGCTGGAGCAGGAAGAGAAAAAGGTTTCTGGTTTGGATGTGTCTTTGAGGGACCTGAGGGGTATCCAGCGGGGGACTCTAGCAGACGGTTAGAAACCCAAGCATGAAACGCAGGGGAGAGTTCCGGTGAGGACAAAGGATTGGGAGTCATCGGAGTCTAAGAGGACACTGCAATGATGGGTGTGGACGAGGTTGCCAGAGTAGCTGACAGTGTGAGAAGGGCCAGCAGACAGAAGGGCCCCCCTTCCTGCCCACCTCCCAAACCAAGACCGAGACAGGAGCTTTTCTGAGCAGGGGCTGGGCCGCTGTGAGGAATGGGGTCTGAAGAGGACCGATGCAACGATCACCAGACAGCTGTCTCTGCCTGGACTCCGGGGAGACCCTTCCACAGGTTTTCCCTCGGGCGAGCGTGCCTGCTGAGAGAACACACCGGGCAGGAAGTGCAGGGAGGCTGGCCTGGTGTGAACAGTCCCGTGGGCTGTCGGCAGAGGAATCAGGGCTGACGTTTTAAAGGTCCGGCCCCTGGAAACTTCTGGATGGATCCAGCTTAACAGGGATTATGAGTGTTTGCGATGAGTGCCAAACCCTACATTTCACGTACATTGATGATCTCTAGTAGTCCTCATGAGACACTTTCGAAGTCTGTACCTTATAAACGGAGCCTTATCTAACCTAAGTAACCCTCTGCTTGACCCTCAATCACGCACCAGGCTGTCCTTCTACAGAACGCACAGGCAGGACACACACACTTTTTTTTTTTTTTTTGTGGTACGCGGGCCTCTCACTGCTGCGGCCTCTCCCGTTGCGGAGCACAGGCTCCGGACGCGCAGGCTCAGAGGCCATGGCTCATGGGCCCAGCCGCTCCGCGGCATGTGGGATCTTCCCGGACCGGGGCACGAACCCGCGTCCCCTGCATCAGCAGGCGGACTCTCAACCACGGCGCCACCAGGGAAGCCCCATGGACACATACACTTTCATCAGCAGGAAAAAGAAATTAATCATAAGGATAGGAGTGTTAATTACATAAACCACTTCATTTTCAAGCTGTGGAACTCTTCCCAGAAACTCTTCCCAGGAAGCAGGGAAGGAAGGAAAGAAAGAAGGTAAAAAGAAGCAAATCCAAGAGACTATGGTTTGTAAGAAGAAAAGTTCTGAGTGAAACCGACGAGGAAGGTGTCCAGAGCACAGTGACATTGCCGTTCTTACCGCCGTCCAGCTGTAGGACCATCCTGTGCGTCATCCGTACAGCCAGACCTTAGAGCCCGACCGAAGTTCCACCCACTTCATGCAGCATCAAGAATGCAACGAAGGAGAAAACCACACGACCACAACCACGGGGAACTTACTCACCAGCCTCGCTCCAGTGCCCTGAGGTCAGTTCACAGAGCCTCTCAGGTACAGGAGACAAATACACCACACTCTGCACAAAGCCTGGTCCCTACACATCTCAACAAGGTGATTCTGTTATTATCCTTGTCTTACAGGTGAGAACGCTGAGGCCCAGAGAGGGGTACAGCTTCCCCAAAGCCAAGGGTGGACTCAGCCCAGAGTGCTCAGGGGCCCAGGGAGAGTTATCAATGGAAGCAACAAAAGGTTCTTAGAAATCTGAGCAGGGCTGCTGTCCTGGGATGCCAGGAGACAGACAAGAAGGCAGGGCAGGGACGGCACCTCGTCAACTCCCTTTCATTCAGACTGCAGGGAGGCCTTGCCAGTGTCCCCCCTGAACAGCTCATTTCACAACTGCTGGGGCACACGGGGGCAGGGGACGCTCTGGTTACCTTTCATGTATTGGCGAGGTGTCACCCCCTGGAATGATGGTACAGACACTGGCTAGACATGCCTGTCTGCACTCACATTGCAGAACCAAAGAATCCAGCAATAACCTTAAAGCTACGACATAAAAATACTAATTCTAAGTAGGCAAGGAATTCTCCACTTCTTACATCTTACGCCTAGCACAGAATGCTGTGGGTTCATCCTGTCTACCCAGTGGCTCTTTGCTAAGAGTGAGTTTACCTTACACGGATATAAGACATTCCTGTGGTTCTAGTATCTGGCGGGTAGAGGCCGAGGAGGCTGTTAAACACTCACCCACAATAAAGAATGATCAGGCCCACAATGTCGACAGCACTGCTGTTGAGAAACCCTATCCAAGCCGGAAGCAAGAGAGCAGAGGGTCTGAAACTCACTCTTCAGCTCCCTTTCAGGCCACTCGTATTCTGGGTTTAAAGTAACAACAAACAGGTTCCTATAGGATCAGCCAGCCTTCAACCTGATTTCCTTTTCTCAAACACCAGAAGCCAATACTCCAGGCTGAGCACTGGGCTGCAGAGGCAGGCCGCACGGCCTTTTCCCAGGGCTCCAGTATTTCCTGCCTCTGTAAAAGGGGGGCAAGATTCTGTGCAGGGCTCTCAGGGAATGACAGTGAGCATTCAACGAGCTTTCGCAGGAAATCCCCCCCCCCCAACAGGGCCAGATGTGCAGAGCCTGGTATGGGGTATGAATTCTGTGCCAGGTCTTTTCAGGCCACATGGGTATTTACTGTGACTCTACCCCTGAACGAATGACAATGACAATTTATTCCAGAAGCACCTGCGAGTTTTAATAAAAACAGTCCAAAGAGAACTGGAAACAACCCCGTGCTGACTGGCAGCTCTCAGATCTTCGGTACAGCTATTGCCTTTTATTGTCTAGTTGTAACTGCTAACACTCATGGTGGAAGAGTGTTAGAGCCTCGAGAAATTGTGACCACTTAATTTGGGTCTTAGGAGCATCATTTCTTTAAGAAGATGAGTCTGCTGAAGGCTAGGTTCTAATCAAGTCTAAGGGACGCCGGCTGGGTGGACAGGGGGCTGACGCTGGAGCCCGCGGGGCTGCTTTCTCAAACAGCTCCCGGTGAAGGTGGGATGTGAGAGGCGGGCGGGACACAGGTACTAGAAAGGGGTGGACTGGCCGCGGGACTCGGTGGCCACGACCTGCGGGCGGGCCCAGCAGCACCGAAGGCCGGGCAGGAACAAGGAGCCCGGATCCCGGGTGGGCAACAAGGCTGCGCGGCCTGAGGCGGGGGAAAGGGGATACGGAGTCGAAGTAATGGGGGCGGGGGTTAGGAAGCAAGGGTTAGGGAGCAGGGTCAAAGGTCGGGGGTCGTGTCAGGGACCAGGGCTTAGTGAGCGGGAGTGGGGGGGCTCAGATGCGAGGTCAGGGGTCAAGGGTCAGGGGTCGGGGTCAGGGTTGGGGGTAGAGGACAGGGTCGGGGACCGGGGCACGGGGGCGGGGGCAAGGAGCGGAACCGGGTGGGGTGGATCCTGCACTCACCAATCTGCCCGATGAACTCGACCTTGATGCCCTGGTGCTCCAGCCGCTTGTTGGGGTTCTTGAGCGCCAGGCTCACCTTCCCGGACACCGTCTCCCCGTCGTAGAATAGGAAGTACTTGTCCTTCTTCCCATCCTCCGTCTTGTGCTCGGCCCGCTTCCTGCTGTCCGCATCGTTCAGCAGGATGTCCACATCCACGCTCTGCCCGAAGCCGAAGAAGCTCATGTCCCCGCCGGGCCGGCCGGGCCTGGGAAGCCCGGAGGGCTGGACGCGGCGCCGACGCCCGCGCTCGCCGGGCCGGCGCGGTTCCGGGGGCAGCGCAGAGCAGGCGCGAGGCACCCGCCCGCCAGTGCTTGCGGCGCCGACCAGCCAGCCAGCCGCCCGGGCCGGGAGCAGCGCCCGCCGCTTCCGCCGCTCAGCCGGACGCGCCGGACTCGCCGGACTCGCCGCGCGCATGCGCACGCCCCCGCCTCTCCTGCTCGGTCGCCGAGCCTCCGGCGGAGTGCGCGCTGCGCATGCGCGCCGGGAGAGGGCCGCTCGGCTTTCCCGCAGTTGACATGGCGACCAGGGCTTCCTTCCGGATCTCCGGCCAGATGTCCCGTAAAATTCAGAACTAAAGATGTCCTTTCTGAATGCCTTGTTTTGCTTTTCCTTTATTTAGTTCGGTAAACGGTAGGCCGCCACCCACACTCGAATGTGTACCCCTTCGATGCTGTCTGAGGGGTAAACGCGGCCCTTTGACACGCACGCGAAATGCCGCTTGACAGGGGGCAGAGGTGACAATTACAACAAAAAAGTATCCTGCCTCAGATTCTCTTCAGAGTGTCCCCATTTAGGGAGACGGGGTAGGAAGGACAACATTAGGTTTAGCTCTTGACCCCCAGTTCCGAGGAAAAGCTGAAAACGACCCCCTACCTCGGCTGCGTGGGTGGGTTTGGGCCCGCCTCACTCTTTGCGCATGCGGCGGAAGGCCCTGCTGATTGGCCAGCGGAGGGACCGGCGGGGCGCGGTAATTGGTTGGTGCGAGCCCCGTCTCCCCCTGAGCCCGCTGGGTCTTCTCGGCGCGCGCGCCGGAGCAGCTTTGAAAGTTGAGGCGAGCGGCGGTCATGGCGGCTTGGCGGGACCTGGCGAGCGCTCTGCAGCCCTGGTGCCCGCTGGACCTCAGTCCAGGTGAGGGCGCGGCCGGGGCCTGGGGGCTGCGGGGGGTGTTGGGGAGGGGTCGCGCCGGGCAGCGGCGTTGGCGCTTCTCCGCGGGCTCCTTCCGCTCTGTGCTCCTGCTTCTCGGCCTTGCCTCCGGGTCTGCGCGGACAGCCTCGCAGGTGCCGAGGGTTCGGCAGCGCGTCTGTTTGTTGGGCCGGGCCGACTTCCTGAACTTGAGGCCCAGGGGTGCGGCTGGCGTCCCCGGGCGCCCATCCTCCCTGAAGGGCAGGAGGTGCCCCCCTCCCCCACCTCCAGCCTCTGGTGGCGGCGGCCCCTCGTCCCAGCCTCGCCCGCCGCTTCCCGAGGCTGCGGTCCAACCCGCGCTCTCGCTGTGGCCCGTCTTGGCGCTTGGGGCACCTCCTGCCCCTTCTGGTGCCAGCACTTCCATCCCGACCCGGCCCCACACCCCTTCCGGGACCACCTTGAAAAGGCCAGCGTGACCCGCCGGGTCTCTGACCCTTCAGTGGTTTACCCGACTTCCTGAGTTACCACAGCCTCTGTTTGCGGCGAGAGCCTTCACTTGTCCCTGCGGGTGCTCTTTTTCCAGAGCTGAGCTCTGGAGTCGGACCTGGGGCCGGTGCCTTGGTCCGCCGCTGAGCACCCGAGCCTCGCGGGCCTCGGTCGCTTGTGTCAAATGGGGGTTCTAAGATCTACTTTGCGGGCGTTCGTGAAGATTGATTTAATACCTGCACCTGCTGTTAACAAAACAAACTTGGGTCCACTTGGCCCGTGCGCGTCAAGGCCAATCTACTGAACCCCGGTTGTGGTGAAGCAAAGTGCAGCCTTCATTGCAGGAACCGACAAGGCGTCCAGGCAGCTTGTGCTTAAAAGACCCCAACTCCCCAAAGGCTTTCAGGGGAAGAGTTTAAAGACAGGGTGAGGGAGGAGAGTTGAAGGGTGTGTGATCACCTGGTGAATATTCTTCTGATTGGTCGGTTGGTGGTGAGGTAGTCAGGGGTCAGCATCATCAGCCTGATTCCAACCCGTCTACCGCGCTTGTGGGCAGCAGTTGAGTTCTCCCACCTGTCGGGGGGGCGTTTCAGTGTCTGCAAAACGGCTCAAAGGACATGGCTCAGACTAGTATCTGTAGTCCTTGAGGAGGAACTAAAGGTCCTTGACTTTGTTTATTGGCTAATTATTATTTTGCTTTGCTTGACTGTTTTTCTCTCTTTCTGCATTTTCTCAATTTTCTCATTAAGTTTATCCTTTGACTCAAGTTGTTCTGCAGACAAAGGCAGGCGGAGCGCATGGGGGGAGGGGCTGTTCTGGGAAGGCCCCTAGGGACCGGCCGCATTATACTACCTGCTGAGTAAGTGCTGATAACAACTCACCCTTCACAGCTGAGCTCAGTGCTGTTACGATGGTGTTGGTTTCTAAACAGGTGATACTTTGTTTCCTTTTGTGCTTTGTTATGGGGTCCTCTCTGCCTGGGATGCCCTTCTCGGTGTCTCTTTCCCTGGTAACCCCCACGTGTTGGAGCAGCTGAAGGATCCCCCAGGAATAGTCTCCATCTGCAGCCTCCCCCAGGAATAGTCTCCGTCTGCTCTCTACTGTTGTACTGTCTACTACGGCTTTAACACCTATCCATTGTAGACGTGATAACAGCTGTCATTTGTTGAATATATTGATTTTCTGATTCCAGATCTTTTATCACTGGGACTTCCGTAGTTTCGATTCAGAAATGAGGTCAGAAATATGGGTGTGTATTTAAAAATATGCATATAAAATAAGTGGGAGAATGTATGAGAGAAAAGGCAGGAAAAGATGCAAGCACATTTTTAGGAAGCTGATTGTTAGGAGATCAGTTAGGGAAGAGTGAATGAATAATTAAAGCATGTTAAATAGTCATTTGCCTCAGCTGTCCCTTTGTGTGCTACACTTTATTTGGGTTTATTAACTTGATTGTAAGACTTTCACAAAGGGACAGCTGAGGCTACCTTTTATTAACCTTCTCTTCTCCAGATTGAACATACGGGAAGACTGGATCATCCCCCAAACTGTTACATCTGAAAAGTGTTTTCCTTCTTGATATTTTTAGATGATGACCAACCTAATAGCCAGCTGTCAGTTAATGATTAAAAAAAGATGTGCTAACCTCTTCTCCTTCCTTCTAAATCTGCCTCACCTGTATGGTATAGTTAAATGTGAGTTGTGACTAGTAAACTTTTCTCTTCATGAATGTACTCAGCGTCTAAAGCTTATTGGTCTTTCTTATTATAGAACATTTGTTGACTTCATTGCATTTTCCCACTAGAATGGGTGGGCACAGTATGGGAACTGGAATTCACGGAAACTGAGCCTCTGGATCCCACCATAGAAGCAGAGATCGTGCAGACTGGACTGAGCGCATTCACAAATCTCTATGACAGTCTTTTAACTTTTGCTGCTGGAGAGCATGGAGCTACAGAGGTAAAAAAAAAAAAAAAAAAAAAAAAAATTAAGCTAGCCATTTAGTTGTCAGAAGTGGAAGATAAAAGGCCCTATTATCATCTAAAGCTTAGTCTTTTTAGTGTATAGGTCAGAAGGAGTATGATAAAGAGTGGCATAAAGAATGTGGTTCATTTATTGGGGTAGCCTCATAGCTTTCCTTCCAGAGGTTCAAGGTATTAATCTGTGATTCTTTTTCAAGTCATGACCACTGTTTACAACAGCAAATTAAAGGAAAAGAATAAAGGCCAAGGCAAGGAGGGAAAGCAGATAAACCAAATAGGAAAAGTTGGCCAAGGATAATGCAATAACAATTCGGGCATGCCTTAAGTTTAGGAAAGCTGGATATAAAACTGAAAAGGGATGAGTTGAATTAAAAATGGAAAAAAGAGTTCCTTTAAATACTGAGTTCTACCTATTACTGTTTAGATCATTAACTGCTTTTCAAAAACTGAGCGGACTTTAAAGCAGAACAAAGAATACTTAGATATTAACATCTCTGAAAGATCTAAATTACCAAAAATATTTCAGTTAGAGGTTTCATGTAGCTGTTCAAAAATTAAATCATCCTGTTAAACATTCATTAAGCATAATGCTGAGTACTGCATGAAGTACCTCGGCAGGTAACATGATGGTTAAGGTACTCCCCCTACCTCGGGGAGAGGGGAGAATTAAGCACTGGCTCTTGGGGCGCCCATTCGCGTTGCACTGGCCAGGCATGTCCAGTGACCACATCCGCAGGCATGGAGAAGCACCAGGCCACCAGAGTCTGCATTTTAACAACTGCTCTAGGGCAGGTTAGGTGCCCTCTCATAGGGGCATGGAAAAGCGAGCGTGGTGAGATTGGGTGGGTCCCAGAAAGAAAGTAGCTAGCTGGAGGCACGTCTTCACAAATGGATGGAATGTTGACTGCAGTAATGCGGGTCCTAGGGTAGCCTACGGAGGGATCATCACAGTGCGGACGTGCAGCGGGTGCCGAGGGGATGGGGGCAGGGCGGGGCACACAGGACTGAGCTGTAAGTGGGGTCCACAGTGGGGTTCGAGGGTGAGGTGTTTGTGGTATACAAGGTTCAGGTCTAAGCATCATACATAGATTAACCCAGTCATTCTCACATCCAGCTCTCGGAGGAAGAGGTTCTAGTGAGCAGTAGACTAAGGGACTTGAAGAGATGTTTCAGACGGATGTTCTTAACCGAAGATGGACTGAAGTGGGAAATGCTATACACAGGGAGGTCCCTGGGGACAGTACAGCTGACCCTTGAACAACACGGGTTTGAACTGCACAGGTCCACTTACGTGGAGAGTTTTTCAGTAGTAACTACAGGGCTCCACGATTCCAGTTGTCTGCGGATGCAGAACCATGGATGTGGAGGAACTGTGTCTGCAGAGGGCCGGCTATGAATTCCACAAGGACTTTCGACTTGCCCTGTGTTGTTCAACAGCCAACTGTTCAGCTGTGTTTTGCTCATCTGTTTTTTTAAATGTGTGTTACGGCATGGTCTGGAGTTACGGTTGTGGAAATTGGGGAGGAGGGCTAACAACTAGGGCCTTTTTTTCAGATGGAGTTAATAGAGTTTTGTGAACTTAGCTTTTATCAGTTATGAAATGCTGCAGAGGTGATTGGGTCCCCCAGGGTCACAGTTACAGGTGAGTGGAGCTGAGATGGCCTTAGGAATGAGGATGTAACTCATTTCTTCCAGAAGCTTCGTGGTGAAGGAAAGAGGAGAGTTTTCCCTGTCTTTTCAGGGATGCAGTATATACAAAGTCTGATTTCTTGAACTTTTGTGAGCTTATGTTTTTTTAAAGTAGCCCAGAATAAACCATATTTAGTTCCTGCTATGTTTGATTTATACAAATAACCTATTTCCTGTTCACATGTTTAATAGGAGAAAGCATAGAACAGTGATAAAATTAATAAGATTGTGGTTTATGCTCTAGGGTTTATTTCCTGTCTTACCTAGGCTATTTCTGAAATCTCTTGAGGGAGACACTTTCCGGTATTTCCTCTCCTGCTCCCATTGCCCATAGAACATTTCAATTTAAATAAGTTGCTCTGATTTCTTCAGTTAGTAATTTGAGTGATAAATGAATTGGGGTACATTTGACATACATGGAGAGTAACTTGTTTGCATAATTACTGATATAGGGTGCCCCCATAGTCTTGGTATAGCTTTTAGGTATAGTAATTTCAGAAATATATGTGCTTCAAACTTACCCAAAGTTATTTTGAAAGGTTAATTAAGTTTCTTGTATAGTTATTTATCTTTGTAATTTTTTTGTTTTGTTTTGGTCACGCCATGCAGCTTGTGGGATCTTAGTTCCCCAACCAGGGATCGAACCCAGACACTCAGCAGTGAAAGCGTGGAGTCCTCACCCCTGGACCGCCAGGGAATTCCCCTTGTAATTTTGAATAATACACTTTTAAATTTTGTTTTAGTCCCTATGAAGATGACAAACATTTACAATTAGGAGCCAGAATGGTCTGTTCCCTTTTTTATAGGGCACTAAAAGTACTCAGAAAACTCAGATAATAGGAGATTTTCCCATTTCTCTAATTATTGGCTCTTATGGTTCGCCCCTCCCCCAGAGCATTTGGACCTTCTTCATGGAGAACAGCATTTCCCACAACGCGCTGATGGCCTTGTTCCATCACTTTGTTCAGACGGTTCTTACGAAAAACGTCAGTGCCCAGCAGCGGGAATTTGGCCTTCATGCCGCTGGGCTTTATTTTCTGCTGCTGGAAGTACCAGGTACAGTATGTGTGTTTGGTGTGATAGGACAGGGCTTTTAGTTTTTAATTTGTCTACATTGTTTTGTACTTGTACTTTGTTTCCTCACTGGGAGGCTAGGTGAGAGGGAATCTGTGAAGCACGTGGCATGTTACAGGTGTTCCAGAAAGCTCTCCTGTTTAAATGTGTTTTCTGATGTTATGCTGGGTTTGTAACCTAATATAAGCAGTCTGAGAGGGGTAAGGCTGGAGGGGGTGATTCAGAGCTCCACTCTGACCCACCCCACCCAGCATACCATTCCGATACCGCCCTGCCTTCTGACACCCTGTCCAGGCTGAGAAAAGTGCTGGGGGGTGGGGAGGGGGAACTATTGTCTCCCCCGCGTGGGTGTGGACAGTAGTTGGGACCGTTCTCATCCAGTAGGCCAGAGCACAGTTAGTTAGGCTGAGGAAGGAAGCATGGGGGAGGGGTCTGTCTGTGATGCTCCCCCGCTTCCTTCGGGTGAGAGCCATGAAGGAGTCCCTCCTCCCCACTCACCCCAGCCCAGGGCAGGAGAGGGTGGGGTGCAGAGGGAGCTGCAGCTGTGGGACCTTGAGTTCACGTGGAAGAGAATCAGGGTCAGCTGCCTTGCAGCTCGACGTTGCTCATGTCAGCGCGTTCATAATAGATGTTAAAGGCCTATTCCATATGACTTGGGAATTAGTGAAGAGATATGTAAAGCCTGGAACACTGATTTGTTTTACTGTTAATGCTCCCATCATGACTTGAAATAATAAGCTCCCAAAGAACTCACTTGCTAAGCGATATCTCAGGTGTAACTGGGCTCTTAGCAAAGTGGTGGCCTTGGAAACCCAGTTTCACTCTTCTCTTCCTTGCTGGGCGCAGCACCTTCCGATTAAGGTTGAGATTCAGCCCAGAGCTGAGGTCTGGCTGTTACTCGTAGGGCCACTTGCAGCTTTCCAGCAAGTTGTACTTCTGCCAGTTACCTTCTGTGTTTAAATGTTTCTGGATTATGGTTGGGGTGCTGTTGATACTTAATATTTGATCACGGTTTGTTCTTTTTCAACATCCCTTGCATTTCCATATGAATTTTAGGATTTGTGCATCAACTTCTTTCCAAAAAGGCAGCTGGGGTTTTGATGGGTTGCATTGACTCTGTAGATCAGTGTGGGGAGTGTTGCTGTCTTAGCAGTGTTCAGTCTTCCAATCCGTGAACATGGACGTCTTTCCATTTATTTAGGGCTTTCATTGGTTTTGATGATGTTTTGTAGTGTTTTGTTTGTTTGTTTGTTTGTTTTGCGGTACGCGGGCCTCTCACTGTTGTGGCCTCTCCCGCTGCGGAGCACAGGCTCCGGACATGCAGGCTCAGCGGCCGTGGCTCACGGGCCCAGTGGCTCTGTGGCATGTGGGATCTTCCCAGACCGGAGCACGAACGCGCGCCCCTGCATTGGCAGGCGGACTCTCAACCACTGCGCCCAGGGAAGCCCCTGTTTTGTAGTTTTCAGGGTACAAAACTCTTGCACGTCCTTGGTTAAATTTATTCCTAAGTATTTTATTCTTTTCTGTGCTATAGTAGATGAACTTGTTTTCTTAATTTAATTTTCGAATTGTTTACTGGTGGTGTATAGAAGTACAGTATATCTTTTTTATTGAAGTATAGTTGATTTCCAATTTTATGTTAATATTTAGTTTTATATATATACATACGCACACACACACCCGTTCTTTTTTATTTTCTTTGCCATTATGGTTTATCACAGGATATTGAATATAGTTCCCTGTGCTGTACACTAGGACCTCGTTGTTTATCCATCCAGTATATAACAGTTTGCATTTCCTAACCCCAAACTCCCAATCCATCCCTCCCCCACCCAACCCAGGCCCCCTGCATTGGGAGCATGGCATCTTACTCACTGGACCACCAGGGAAGTCCCTTGGCTATGATTTTTGATCATTGATCTTGCACTCTGAAACTTTGCGGAACTCATTTACTGGTTCCAATAGGATTTTCTATATATAAGATCATGTCATCTGTGAACAGACATAATTTTCCTTATTCCTTTCCTGTCTGGGTGCTTTTTCTTTTTCTTGCCTCGTTGCCCTGGCTAACAGCTCCAGTCCGCTGTTGAATGGGAGTGGGGAGTTGGGCATCTTCTTCCCGATCTCGGGAGGAAAGCTTTCAGTCTTTTGCCCTTAAGTATGATGCCCCCTGGGGGTGTTTTGAGGATGGCCTTTATCTGGTTATTATTCCTAGTTTGTTGAGTGTTTTACTATGAATGGGTATTAGATTTTGTCATTTGCCTTTGTGCATCTGTAAGGTGATCATGTGGTTTTTATTCTTGATTCTAGTGATATATTCATTGATTTTTTCATATGTTAAGCCAGTTTTGCATGACCTTGGTCATAGTGTTTAATCCTTTTTATATGTTGCCAGATTCAATTAGGTAATATTGAATATTTTTGCATCTGTATTGATAAGGGATTTTTTTTTTTTGATACCTTCATCTGGTTTGGGTTTCAGGGTAATACCAGTCTCATGGAATGAGTTGGGTAGTGTTCTTGCCTACTCTGTATTTTGGAAGTTTGTGAAGAATTGGTTGTTTTTCTTCCTTACATTTTTGGTGGAATTCACTAGAGAAGCCATCTGGGCCTGGAGTTTTCGTTGAAAGAAGTGTTTTTTTTGTAGAATCTGTAGTGATATGTCCTCTTTTAGGCCTGATGTTGGTAATCTGCATTTCTTTTTTTCCTTCATCAGTTTAGATAGAGACTTATTGATTGATCATTTCAAAGAACCCATTTTTGCTGTTATTGATTATACTCTATTGTTCATTTTCTATTTCAGTGATTTTGGTCTTATCTCTTACTGCCTTCTTATTTAGGGTTTAATTTGTTCTTATTCTAACTTCTTAAGATCTTTATTCTCACTTTCCTTTGTTTCTAATATACATAATATTGTAAATTTTCTTCTATATATACTGCTCTATCTGCATCCCACAGATTTTGATAATCTTTTCATTACCATTCAGGCCAAAGCAGTTTTCTGATTTTTCTTGTGATTTCTTTTTACACCTCTGAGGTATTTAGTAGTGTGTTTAATTTCCAAATATTTGAGGAATTTCCTGAAATGTTGTAATTGCTTTCTATTTTATTTATGTTGAGATCAGAGCACATACTTTATATGACTACAGTACTTTTAAATTGCTGACTTTTTGCTTTTGTTTTAAATGGCTCGGCACAAGGTCTGACTTGGTGAATCTTGTATTTGCCCTTGAACGGAATGTGCATTATGCCTTTGGGGGACCTCTTTTCTGTCAAAGTTGAGTAGGTTGCTGCGGTTGTTCAGGTCTTTTGTATCCTTTCTGATAGTCTGTTTATTTGTTCTTTCAGTTACTGAGAAGAGCATTGAAATCTCCAAGTATAGTTTTAACTTACCTGTTTCTCCTTTCAAGTCTGCCAATTTTAACGGCAGGTATTTTGAAAGTCTGCTGGTTACAAACATTTGTGATTGTGTGTCTCCCCTTTGGTGTTATGTCCCTCTTTGTCTGGTTGTATTCATCGTGCTGAAACCTACTTTGATCTTAAGATGGCCTTTCTCGTTATCATGTGACTTGTCCTAGGTTGGCACACCCTTTCTCATGATTTACATGTGACTTGTCTGCACGTCTGTATTTAAACAGAGTGTTGTAGACTGCCCATCACTGGATTTCATCCTCTCAACAATCTTTGCCTTCTTATGGGACATTTAGACAGTTTAGATAATTAGTTATCAATATGGTTGGGTTCCTGCCCTCTTGGTATTTATTTTCTGTTTGTTCCATCTGTTTTTTGTTCCATTTTCCCCTCTTCCTGCCCTTTTTCGATTGGGTATTTTTTTAGTATTCCATGTTATCTCCCCTTTTGGCCTATTAACTATACTTATTTGTGTGTGTATGTTTTAAGTGCTTGCTTTGGGTGTACAATAAGTACTTTAATAGTCTATCTTCCGATAATCTACTTATTTATAGATAATGTAAAACCTTAAGACAGTGCGCTTTTCCTTTCTCCCTTCCTGTTTGTGCTGTTGTAGTTACAAGTTGAATTTCTGTGTGTCGTAAACCACACAATTTATTCATAACATTTTTCTCTGAATTATCTTTTAAATAATCTTTTTAGAAAATGAAAAAATAAATGTCTTTTCTTTTTAAAAGATTTCATCTCACGTAATCTTCTTTTGGCCTGAAGAACTCTCTTTGACTCTTCTCATGCTGTGCATCTGTTAGCCATCGACCGTCTTGGATTTTGATTCCATGAAAGTATCTTTCACCTTCAAGAATGTTTTTGCTGAATATAGAATTCTAGGTTGACAGATTTTTTCTTTCAGTGCTTTTTGGGTGTTATTTCATTGTCTTCTGGTTTACTTCACTTCTGATGAGAAGTCTGCATGACTCTTATCATTGCTGTTCTGTGTGTTTTTGTCTTTTTTTTTTTTTTTTTGGCGTGGTTACCTTGAAGATTTTCTCTATTAGTTTGTTTTGATTTGATTAGATTATTAGTTTTGATTAGATTATCTACCCTTTGGTGGGATTTCCTTTGTGTTCATCATAGTTTGGTTCATTGAGCTTCTTGGGTCTGTGAATTTGTAGTTTTTAACATATTTGGAAATTTTCCAGTTATTCCTTCAGGTATTTTCTTCCCTCTCTTTTTTATGGGATTCCAATTACTCGTATGTTAGATTGCTTGATACTCTCCCATGGGTCCCAGGGCCTTTATTAATTTCTTTTTGTTTCTGTGCTTCTGTTTCTTAAAGTTCACATGCCTTTGTTCCTGTAGCATCTCATCAGCTGTTGAGATCACCCAGTGACGTTTTCTTTTTCAGATCCAGAAGTTCCATTTGATTCTTCAAAATATTTTCATTTCTTGCTTTGTTTGCTACTGTTTAATTCTTGAGCTTATTTATAATATCTGCCCTGTGGTTGGTTTTTCTCTGCTTGCTCTGTCATTTCTTGGACTGTTTCTAGTGACGATTCTCTTCTTACCACAGGGCACATTTTCCTCTCTGGATGCCCAGTACGTTTTTTTTTTTTTTCTTTTGGTACGCGGGCCTCTCACTGTTGTGGCCTCTCCCGTTGCGGAGCACGGGCTCCGGACGCGCAGGCTCAGCGGCCATGGCTCACGGGCCCAGCTGCTCCGTGGCATGTGGGAACTTCCCGGACTGGGGCACGAACCCGTGTCCCCTGCATCGGCAGGCGGACTCTCAACCACTGTGCCACCAGGGAAGCCCCGCCCAGTACCTTTTTATTGGATGCTGGACATTTTGAATGTGAAGTTTTTGAGTGTCTTGGTTTTGTTGTTTTCCTTTAAGTAGTGTTTAAGTATGTTTTGATAGGCAGCTATTGGTGCATTAACTTGGTCTTTTTGAGGCTTGTTTGAAAGCTTTGTTGGGGCAGATGTAAAGTAGCCTTTACTCTGGAGCTAGTTTAGCCCTGCTGTTAAGGTGTGTTTCTCTCCGAGTGTGTCGTGAATGTTCCAGGTCACTATGGATGGCTGGGGCTCCGACGTATCTCTCCCCTGTGTGCATTCCGAAAACTGTCCATCTCCCACCTGCTTGGAGGTTTTCTTTGCCCACCATCATGGATTTCGCCCCATGCGTCCTAGCTAAGGTCAGCCCTGTGCAGACTTCTCAGCACTGTCTCCATGTGGCTTCCTCGTTTCCAGTGCTCTGCTCCATACATTCCAGCCACGCTGCCTTCCTGACACTGATCCTTGTATTCCTGACTTAGTAAGTCCATCAGAATGTGCTTGTGTTCATCATTTTTCTGCTGTTGTCCAGACATTGCCTCCAGACCCAGAATCGGGTCAATTTTAGGGTTTATCTCACTGGTTTCCCTTTTCTCGGGGATTGTGTGGCTAGGCTACCTCTTGCTCTGGGTCTTAGATGGTCACTTTGTAAATTTCTGTCCAGTTGTATAGTTGTTTATGGCAGGAAGAAAAGTGTAAAACCACTTACTCCGTTACAGCCAGCTACGGAAATCTCATTGTTTATTTATGATGAGGCCTGTTGCTCACTGCCTAGGGCTGAAGTTGAATGGAACTTTTTTGCTAAAGATTCGCTGTTATTCAAAGTTAAGGAAAAGTCTGGTTTTGCTTTTTAATTTTTCGTTGTTGTTACAGACGTATTTCAAGACAATTAAACCTACCCTGCTTACTCTTTATTCTTTATGAATAGGTAGTATAGCCAACCAAGTTTTCCACCCAGTGATGTTTGACAAATGTATTCAGATTCTAAAGAAGAGCTGGCCTCAGGAATCCAGCTTGAATCCGAAAAGAAAGAAAGAACAACCGAAGAATGCTCAGGCCAACCCAAGGGAGAGTAGGAAGAGAGGAAGGCCCCCCAGGAAAGAGGAGATGGAGGTAAGAGGGAGTGGAGTCGTGAAGCATATCTGATTTACTTAAGAATTTATATTAAGGTAGGGTTTCAGGGGTCACGATTATACCAAAGCCCTAGCGTGCCGTCCGCCATCCCTCCCGTAGGACTTGCAGTCGCCTCATGTACCGCTGAGCGTGTGTTCCCCTTACCATCTTCCCAACCTCCCCATCATCTCTCTCCCGCCTTGTTCCCAGATGTGCTCACCACGGGCCAACAGGTGTGTTTGCCACATTATTTTATTGTCATTAGAGACGGTGGTCGAAGTATCCTGAGGACTCTCGTCCATAGAACATAATAGAATAACGTTAATTCCTAATTTTTATGTGACTAGGTAGGGTGGTAGAGGTTCACTGACACCAGAACTTCTAAGAAACCCAAGAAATCTCACTGACGTGTAAGTATGGAACTAGAGCTTCCATCTGGTCCAGTGGCTAGCAGCTGCGGCTGTGGAGACCCCAAGCAGTTGAGGCACCTGGTCAGCAACCCAGCGTCCACCTGGAGTTTCACTACCCTTGACTGGGTACATTGAAACCAGTCGGGGCAAACTGTTAGGCAGTACTACACAGTCAGCTGTACATTTCTTCATAATCTAGATGGATGAAGTGATTGAAGAACAAGAGGATGAAGAGAATATTTTTTTTTCTTCCCGAGACCTTTGTCAAATTCGAAATGCCATCTTTCACGTCTTGAAGAATTTTTTAAGGCTTCTGCTCAAGTTTTCCCTGAAAGAAAAGCCACAATGTATACAGAATTGTGTAGAGGTAAGTGAGAATTCCAGGAACCTTGGGCAAGTTCAGAGAACGAGGACACGGGCTAATACTTAAAGAGTGGGAAAAACCAGGCCTTTTCTTTGTCTCTGTTTTCCAGGTCTTCGTTGCATTGACTAATTTTGAACCAGTTCATGAATTTCATGTTACACAAGCCAGGTGAGCCATTAAATCTTCCAGTGCTAACATTTAATTATGGTACAATGAGTTTTGCTCCATCAGAAGCCTTAATGCCATTTTACCCTAATTGGCACACAGGTAGAATTTATTCATTTAGATATAGCTTATAGGGTTAGGAGCTATTCCAAGTGAAATCACATCCATTAACTAATCTTTAGCTTTTTTTTTTTTTAGAAACCTTAACCAAGCAAAATACATACCAGAACTGGCCTATCATGGATTGTACTTGCTGTGCTCCCCAATTCACAGAGAAGGAGATAAGGTAAAGGAGACAGGACCCCACTGAGTTACTGGTTGAAGTGAAAGCATGCGGGTCGTGGGATGCTGGAAGCTTTTGATGTGATGCCGTGTGAACTCACTAGGTCATTGTCATGACTTGAGGACGTTTGTATAATGAACATCATCCCCATCACTACGTGGTGCCCACTGTTCATTCCAGGCTTATATCCAAGTACCTGGTGGCCACAGGAAGTTCTTGTTGGGTTAAGGCATAAAGAATGGTCCCAGTGTGACCTGGGTAGAGGAAAAGATAAGCTACTGAGCATTACTTTTTTTTTAAAATAAATTTATTTGTTTTATTTATTATTTTTGGTTGTGTTGGGTCTGTTGCTGCACGCGGGCTTTCTCTAGTTGCGGTGAGCGGGGGCTACTGTTTGTTGCGGTGCACGGGCTTCTCATGGCGTGGCTTCTCTTGTTGTGGAGCACGGGCTCTAGGCGCGCGGGCTTCGGTAGTTGTGGCTTGCGAGCTCTAAAGTGCAGTCTCAGTAGTTGTGGCTCACGGGCTTAGTTGCTCCGTGGCATTTGGGATCTTCCTGGACCAGGGCTTGAACCCGTGTTCCTTGCATTGGCTGGATTCTTAACCACTGCGCCACCAGGGAAGCCCCCTGAGCATTACTTTTACAGAAGTATTTACCAAAGTCTTCTGAGAAGGAGAGTTAGACAGTCACAGACTTCCCAGTTTCCCTTAGCAGTTCCCGTGTGCCCCTGTATTTCTGTTAGTGTTTGTGTTTTAGTGGATGATTGTGCAAACACGCTCCTGGTTAGCATTCATATATGGATTTGCCCCCAGTGACCTTTGAAGCCCTGCAGCTCTGGACACTGGAGTTAACGGCTTTTTAAGCAGTAGGGTGTTACTAAACCTGGATGTTGTTAATGAAACAGGAGTTTGCAAAAAACGTGACGGACCAAGGTCCTGTGCTTTTGGTGGCTGCGATACACCTAGTTTCCAGGGGCAACGATGTGTGAATGAGAAGGCCCTGGGCACTCAGGGCTCTGCATTTTGTCCAGACTTGGGCCTCACCCCTCACTGCCTGTATGTCCTCCTGTGAGGCCTCGGTTTCCTCATTTGGACAAAGAGGGTGAAAGGCTTCCCGTCCTCATGGATTTCTCAGGAGGATTACAGGGAAGAATGCCTCTGTACAATGCCTGCTGTTTAGAAAATGTCCCATATTTCGTTATTATGTCATTGTCACTTCTCTGTTTGAAATATGGATGTGATAACATTCACAGTAAAACCTAATTCCTGAGCCCTTTTTAACATTTTAGAAGATAAGGAGGTTGGGAAATTATCCTTTCAGGCAACAGTGTCTCTAAGGACATGGTGTTCTTCATTGTGAAAGTTCTGCCCTGATGCTGGGCGACATTGGCTGTGGCCTGACCTTTAATTACTTGACTTCGGACAACTCACCTTGGGAGTCTTCTATTATGTATAAAGTAGAAATTATAGTAAAAGCATTAACAAAATGGAAAAGCCTTGCTGACCTCGTGGAGTTGAGAGGTTTCAGAGAAAGTGTGGTCAGATCTAGTAACACGTGGACGTGCTTAATGCAATACCTGTCACATATTTGGTTTCCAGTAAATTGTTTTATCTACTGGATGAATGAATTAAGTAGCTGAGTAAATGATGTGTGATGGTATATTGGAAGGTGCTCTGTAAGCTTCAGGTGTAATACAGGTGTAAAGAATCATCACTTTCCTCTTTTCTGTAAGGGGTAATCAGTAGCATCCTTTGCCCTTCGTAAGTTACAACTAATTCTCTATAGTCCCTAATTTCTGGGCTGGAGTGTGAGAGGGGGAGCAGAGAAGCCAGCTGGAGTTCCTATCATTATCTGTAGGCAGCACTTTCACACTGCTGCGTTGTGCATGTATTGATACCTGGTCATCGTCCAGGAAGTGCATCCTTAGTGTTGAAGCAAAACCTGTATCAGCCTCATGTAACTTCAGGTCCTTGAAGTGGTTCACTGTGGTCTGCATCACGGTCTCCAAGGCCCTAGGATTCTCTGTCATGCCTTAAACTGAATTTTCTTTTCTCTTCCAGGTTATCAGATGTGTTTTCCATCGAATGCTCTATGTAATATTAATGTTAGAAGTGGGCAAAGGCTCCCATCACGCCCCCCTTGCCATCACTTCTCCGGCCATCAGTGGTAAAAACCAGGCAGTCCAGTTTGTCAGGTGAAACACACACAGTTTGGATCTTTACTCTCTGTCCCTCTCCCTCAGTCTTCTGGGCCCTGTACTAAACCAGGATTTCTGGCACCTTTAGAAATTAAGAAATGTCTGGGCTGTTTGTGGTTCAGGGTTCAAAATAAAGCACTTGGTAGCTCATCTGGTTTGTGTGGTCTGGGGTATTGTTGCGGGGATGAGGGGTCTGCAGTTTGTGGGCCAGCCTGTGAAGTCAGCTCTGAGTTCTGACAGCGGCCTGAGTGTTAGCCGCTCCAAGTCTCCCTCCGCCTTTTCTTTTTCTCTCTCCTCTTAGTCTCCATCTTTTTGTTCCTTGCCACTTTTTTTTTTTTTTAAACTTCTTTAGCAATAATTGATAGACTAATTCTCCCCTCAAGAGTCACTTAGCTTCACTTGTGAAGTTCTGTGTCTGGGCTTTACTGGGGAAGACATGTTTGCTGTGTCCTTGGCTTTTCTTTTCTTCTGTTAACTGGCTACTCGGCAGCAGCATGGAGGTGGTGGGAAGAAGGGGAAGATGTGTATGTGAGAGTATGTACATACCTGGAAGCAGCCGCGGTGCGTGCTGTGGGTGCAGACGTGGGGTGTGGATGCTTCAATCCAGGTGCGGGCTGCTGTCTGATCCTTGAGCGAGTGTCTCGTTAAGGACTTTTAAACATTAAATAACTAAGATGTATTAAGTAGAAACACTCATTTTAGTTCTTCCATGAGTTCATGATGTCACAAATTGCAGTAATATTCCTATAATGGTGCAAGGAAACTTAACACTGGAAATGGGTCCAATCTGGGCTTAAAATAGTTTCTTTTGGGGTTACAGTTTGGAGAGGTACTGTTAGAAATGCATTTCACTGAGCTACCACTAGGTGGTACTGTGTCTCAGTCTATCCTCTACCTCAAAAGGATGTATTTCAGCCTTAATATTAAACGTCTTCGGCAGTCCAAGGGCCCTGTGAGGACTGCACCCCTGCCCCTCCCTGACTGGCTGGCTGCTCACAGCAGCTCGGAGAGCACCTGGGGCATGGTGACTGGTGTTCTGTTGTGACACTTTGTCTTTACAATCCATGCACTCGCAATGCTTGCAGTATAGGGGTAGATTGTTTTTAATAGGATTTTGAAAAGGTAGAAATTTCTCTATTTTTGAGAACAGATTCAAGGAAAATTGCTACTTTATTGTCATTATAGGTGTATTACAAACTGTGGCTGTGTTTCTTTCCTTTTATAGCTCACTTGTGGATGAACTAAAAGAAAGTATGTTTCCAGTCCTTCGTGTCTTACTCCAGCACATCTGTGTCAAGGTACTGTTTGCTTTAATGAGGGTGTATAAATACACATGAAGGTAAACATGCGTGTGTGTTCTTGGAAATGAGTCTACATCATTACTAAATGTTGTTTTGTTTAGTATATTCACCAGGTGTTCCCCTCTAGTGTGGTTTTCAGGGGAAAACAACTTTTTATTTTGGAAAATTTCAAATAGAAATAGAATAGTGTGACGAACACTGTCTTCAGTGATTTTGTATAAGCTGTAACTCCTCCAGCACATACGCACGCTGGATTTTTCTTTTGAAGCAGATTTCATCATACCCTTTCAGACATAAATATTTCATGTCTCTGTAAAGGATAAGAACTCGTTAAAAACATAACCACAAAATATTAACACACCTAAAAAATTCACAGTAATCCCTTAATATTGTCCAGTATCCGGTCAGTGTTTACATTTCTACTATTGTCTCATAAAGTTTTATAACAGTTTGGACAGATGATTCTTTACCTGAACTCTATGGACCCTAGGGGTCCGTAAACTCTTTGAAATTAGGCGCTGAGTAGTGGGCGTACAGGTTTCTTATATGCTAGTTTCCCAAGGGGTCTGAGACCTAGAACTGGTTAGTCATTTCTGTAACATGTAAACGCTCGGCACTGTCGCCAAGCCAGGCGCACTCAGCGATCGATCGCACTACCACATGCGTCTCCGTCATCCTGCTTTGGGTACTGGCTGGGCAGCTTCTCAGGGTCTGTGTTTCAGGTGGTCGATAAATCCGAGTACCGGACCAGTGCAGCTCAGTCCCTGGTCCAGCTGCTCAGCAAGCTTCCTTGTGCGGAATATGCTTCTTTCGTGGCCTGGCTTTATGGATATTCACGAAATGCCAAGGTAGGAGCTACATCTGTGTGAAATTGTGGCTCCTGGCTCTGCAACCTTCTAGTGACGGCTAGATCTGAAGATCTGTTTCTGAAGATTAGTTTTCTTTGTCTCTGATGGAGATGTGTGCGATTTTGCTTTACCAGATCCCGTACCGGGTGTTCACTCTTGATGTTGCCTTGGCTCTGCTGGAACTGCCTGAACGAGAGGTGGACGGCACGCTGCCCCCAGAGCATCAGAAGTTCCTGAAGCATAAGTTCTTGGTGCAGGAAATCATGTTTGCCCGCTGTGTAGACAAGGCTCCGACTGTGCGTAGCAAGGCACTGTCCAGTTTTGCGCACTGCCTGGAGTTCTCTGCTACAGCCGCGTCAGAGAGCGTCCTGGAACTTCTGGTGAACAGTGAGTGTGCCGAGCACCATGAGGCCGGGTCTGGGTCCTGCTGGTCCAGAAGCTGTGGTGGCAGAAATAATAGATGTGCTGTGATAGACTGGGACCCTCAGAGACCCTTTCAGTAGGTTTTACTGTCGAATGACTTCTTAGACGAGCCTTACTAAGCAGTTAACGTATTTTTTTTTTTTTTTTTTTTTTAGTTAACGTATTCTTGACCTTAGGCTGAGGTGGTTGGCTGCTGTCACTATTCCTTTGCGTCGTTGGTATTGGCTGTATTGGATCTGATGACCAGTTTAATGCACAGCCAAGGAGAACACTGAACTGTCAGCATTTAGACTCTGTCTTGTCTTCAGGCCTAATTATCTGGGGTTTGATTCCTCTGTAAATATATATGTATGGTTTTTGATACTAAGACTTTTCTCTCTTATCTACTTGCTTACTTTTAGCTCCTGCAGTTTCAGGAATAGAGAGCCACCATGACACTTCACTGAAAAATTCATCAGGTAATGAAATGGGTCAATATATTGTCAGATATTGAATAATTGTCCTTTTAATTAAAGGACTTGCTGAATATTTGAATGTTTTTTTCTATCTCCATATTACCTGTTTTAATACTGCACTTTTTTTCTTCATCAAAGAAATTGAAATTCATTTCAGTAATGATGTGTAGTAATTTAAACGTGGAATATGCCATGCTTATGTTACTTAAAGGTATAACAAGTTTTTACTGTACTGACTGGGCCTTTTTAAAATTTATTTTTAAGCTTTTTCCTATCAGAGGCAGACATTTAACCCTTCTGGAGGCTCAGAGGTGATCAATATAGACAACAGTGGTGAAACAGCTGGATATAGGGGTATGTCAGATTTTATCCCTATCAGATGAGTAATAACTATTGGATTTCAGACAACTGTAAGTAGAGCCTCAAAACCTTGGAATTTTTTTCTGACTAATTCACCCTCAAGAACTGAAACTTTTTTTCCCTTAAAAGTAGAATAATTTTTATTTTATATCTTTAATCGATGTCTTTGCACCATACTGTATTTCATTTTAAGATAAAGAATAAGCTACATTTCCCTTGTCGTGTACTGAAACCCAGTATTTCTGTCACACTTAAGAGAATGTTAGCAAATATTTTATTTCCTTAGTGAAGTCCATTGTTCTGAACACTTGGGCTTGCTGGCCAGAAAGGACCAGTTACTAGGAAAGGTGCAGTAGAAATTAAATTTGTGTTTGGAGAAGAGTCATCACGGAAGAGGGGAAAAGATAAACGGTACTATGGTACTCACCCTTGTGTCTATTTTTATTCCTTATTTTTCCACCTGGCATCTTGACTCTGATTAAGCCATCCCAGAATCCATTTTTAATATGTGGTAGGGAATTGTGAGCCCAAGCTTCCATTGAAAAAGTTCAGAATTTAGGTAATTTCTCTTCACCAGCAGTATGAACTGTTCTTTAATGGGTCATACACATCGTGTGGAGTGGTTATAGGGTGCTCTCTCCCGTGAATCCCAGCACAGGATTCTGAACACAAATGATGCCTGTTCTCTTTCAGTGACTTATGGAAGCCAGAATAATCTGGGATGGTAAAGTGTCAGTGTGATTCGGGAGGGAAGAAACACACCTGGGCTAGGTAGTAGGTAGACCTGGAGCTACTCTCAGATTCTGTTTCTGTCTAACTGTATGGTCTTGAGAAGGTCACTTTACTTTTCTGGGCTTTTCCTTCACTTATACTAGGACACAGCATAATGCAGTAGGGGAAAAACTACATTAGAAATGAGAGGCAATCTGAATTCTTATCCTAACACTGCTACTAAAGAGCTGCATGACCCAAGACATGGGAGTCAGCAGAACTCCCTGCCTGCTTGTCACTTCTGATCCTAACACCTTCTCTGTCTTTCACAAAGGGCTGTTGTCAGGTTTATAGAAATTATGTTTAGAGAAGACTTTAAAAGAAAAAAGAGGGAACATTTGCAGAGGATAAGTGATATAATGAGATTTATTAGTTTATTTGATAAACATGTATGTGGTCCCTTCCAGTCTGTGCAAGGCATTGCAGGTACAGACTGTGACAAAACATAGTTCCATCTCTTAAGGAGCAGTGGGCGAGGCAGGTATGTGTGTACGTAAAATCGTAATATTGTGAGATGGATGCTGAAGCACATGTAAAGTGCCATGAGGATCATTACTTATCATTACAGCCTGGAAGATTACGTTTAAATGACTAGATATTAGCATGTTTTACTCAAATTCAGAGCAATAACTCTATGTATAAACAGATTCCCTAAAATATGTAAAGAAATTTAATCTGGAAAAATGTCTGGTTTAATTCCAGTCTGAGCAAGTTACAGATTCACTGTTGCACAGACAATGGCGAACACTATTGAGTTGTACTGATTTAACGATGCTTCCAAAGTATAAACATTTGCCAGATGTATAGCGACCATGTTCCCATCTTACTGTTTGTTGTTTTTTTAATAAATGTATTTATTTTATTTATTTATTTTTGGCTGCATTGGGTCTTCGTTGCTGCATGCGGGATTTCTCTAGTTGGCAGTGAGCGGGGGCTACTCTTCATTGCGGTGCGCAGGCTTCTCTTTGCGGTGGCTTCTCCTGTTGCAGAGCATCGGCTCTAGGTGCATGGGCTTCAGTAGTTGTGGCTCGCAGGCTCTAGAGCGCAGGCTCAGTAGTTGTGGCACACAGGCTTAGTTGTTCCACAGCATGTGGGCTCTTCCCAGACCAGGGCTCGAGCCTGTGTCCCCTGCGTTGGCAGGTGTATTCTTAGCCACTGTGCCACCAGGGAAGTCCCCTATCTTACTTTTGATAAACTAAAGTGACTTTTTGGGGGCTGGGGGTGGGGCTGTGTTGGGTCTTTGTTGCTGCACGCTGGCTTTCTCTAGTTGTGTCAAGCGGGGGCTACTCTTTGTTGCGGTGCGTGGGCTTCTCGTGTCAGTGGCTTCTCTTGTTGCAGAGTACAGGCTCTAGGCACACAGGCCCTAGAGTGTGCGGGCTTCAGTAGTTGTGGCGTGTGGGCTCTAGAGCGCAGCCTCAGTAGTTGTGGCGCATGGGCTTAGTTGCTCTGCGGCATGTGAGATCTTCCCGGACCAGGGATTGTACCTGTGTCCCCTGCATTGGCAGGTGGATTCTTAACTACTGCACCACCAGGGAAGTCCCTAAAGTGACATATTATTGGTATTAACTATACTTTAAAAAATTTGTATAGTTACTACATGCCAGTCACTGTGCTAATAAGTACCTTTGTTGGTGTTCTTTGGTTTTGTTTTGAGAGAGAATTCACATATCATAAAATTCACCATTTAAAGTGTATTGAATTCAGTGGTTTTTAGTATATTCATAAAATTGTGTAATCAACTTCCAGAAACTTTTCATTAGCTGAAAAAGAAACCCCATACCTGTGAGCAGTCACTCTCCATCCTCCCCTCCCCCCTGCCTCTGTCTCTGTGGATTCACCTATTTTGGACATTCCACATAAATGGAATCCTGCAACATGTGACCTTCTGTGGATAGCTTTCATCCACCACTCGTTTTCAAGGTTCATGCGTGTTGTAGCATGTATTAGTAGTCTGTTCCTTTTTACGGCTGCATATAGTCCATCGTATGGATAGACCACATTTTGTGTGTTCATTCAGTCTGGCGGTTCCTCAGAACGTTAGACGTAGAGTTACCACATGACTCAGCAGTTCACAGATGGCATGATCTGATACGATTCCTGAGTGTGCACCCTCAAGGAATGAAAATATATTCATACCCAAAACTGGTACAAGAATGTTCATAAGAGCATTGTTCATAATAGCCAAAAAGGTGGAAACAACCCAAATGTCCACTTAACTTTTTTTTTTTTTTTTTTTTTTTTTTGCGATACGCGGGCCTCTCACTGTTGTGGCCTCTCCCGTTGCGGAGCACAGGCTCAGCGGTCATGGCTCACGGGCCCAGCCGCTTCGCGGCATATAGGATCCTCCTGGACTGGGGCACGAACCCGTGTCCTCTGCATTGGCAGGCAGACTCTCAACCACTGTGCCACCAGGGAAGCCCCCCACTTATCTTTTTGAGGTGAAAGTTCTTGATCTATTCTGCATCCAAGTTCCTCATCAGCTATAATGTGCACATATCTTTTTCTCATTCTGTGGGTTATCTTTTCACTTTCTTGGTGGTGTTCTAAGAGTTTTATAGTTTTAGCTTTTACATTTTTGTCTTGGTTCAATTTTGAGTTAATTTTTGCATATGGTGTGAGGTAGGGGTCCAGCTTTCACATGTGAATATCAAATTGATGGAGCACCCTTTGTTTAAAGGACTGTTTTTTCACCTTTGAATGCTCTTGGCACTCTTGTCAAAAATTAGTTGACCATAGGCATATGCGCTTATTTCTGTACTCTCAATTCTATTCCATTGATATTTCATTGTCCATCTGTATGCTGGTACCACTCTGTGTTTATTACTATTGCTTTACAGTAATTTTGAAATCAGGAAGTGTGGGCTCTGCATCCTTGTTCTTGCTTCTCAGGATTGGTTTGGCTATTCTGCGTCTCTTGTATTTCCATATGAATTTTAGGTTCGACTGTCAATGTCTGCAAAAAAGCCAGCTTGCGTTTTGATAGGGATTGACCTCTTAATCCATGTGGGGTGCCATCTTAAAAATACTGAGTTTTCCAATCCATGAACAAGGGGTACCTTTCTATATTTAGGTCTCCTTTAATTTGTTTCAATGATGTTTTATAGTTTTCAGTGTATAACTCTTGCTCTTTAAACATATTCCTAAGTATTTTATTCTCTTTGATGCTATTGTAAATGAAATTGCTTGCTTAATTTCAGTTTTGAATTGTTTATTGCTAGGTTTTACAACTGATTTTTGATGATTGATCTTGTGTCCTATGACACTGTTAAATTTGTTACTAGCCTTAAAAGGTTGTGTGTGTGTGTGTGTGAGAGAGAGAGAGAGAGATTCCTTAGGATTTTCTACATATCAGATCATGCCATCTGCGAATAGAGTTATTTGTTTTATCCAGCCTGAATGCCTTTATTTCTTTTTCTTTCCTATTTTTCTTGGCTAGGACCTCTAGTGGTGTTGAAAAGAAGTGGGGAAAGCAGAGGTCCTTGTCTTCTGTTCTTAGAGGGAAAACTTTTCGTCTTTCACCATTGAGTGGTTAGCTGTGAGTTTTTTCAGGAGTTTCCTTCTGTTCTGAGTTTGTTGAGTGTTTTTATCATGAATAGGTGTAGGATTTTGCAAATACTTTTTCTGTGTCTATGGAGATGATCACGTGGCCTTTGTCCTTTGTTCTATGGTGGTATATCACAGTGAGTGATTTTCCCATGTCCTGGGATAAATCCCAAGCATGGCGTATAATCCTTTTTGTATCTTGCTAGGTTTTTAATTTGCTAATATTTTGCTGAGGATTTTATGTCTGTGTTCAGAAGGGATTTGGGTCTGTTGTGCTCTTGAGCTGTTTTGTCTGGTTTTGCTCTCAGGATAATACTGGCTTCACAGAGAGAGGTGGAAAGTGAAACAGAAGAGATTCTGTTTTTTGAAAGAGTTTATGAAGCATTGGTATTAATTTTTGTTAATTGGCGATTTTGTTAACATTTGGCAGGCTTTTCCAGTAAAGCCATCTTGGTCCTGGCCCTTTGTGTATGGGGGGTAGTGTGTCTTTGTTTCTTCTTAGGTCAGTTTCCCTAATTTCTATCTTTGTAGAAATTTCATCTAGATTACTTAATTTGTTAGCATAAAATTGTTCGTAGTGTTCGACCTTTTTATTTCTGTAAAGTCAGAAGTAATGTTCCCTTGTTCATTCCTGATTTTAGCAATTTGACTCTTCTCTCTTATTTTCTTAGTCTAGGAAAATGTTGTTAATTTTGTTGATATTTTTCAAGGAACCTACTTTGATTTCATTGATTTTCTTTATTGCTTTCCGTATTCTGTTTCATTTTTTAATGTTCTTTCTTGTACCTCAGCAGTTCTTAAGTGTGGTTTGGGGTCCCTAAGCCTCCTTCAGTGGGTCCTTGAAGTTAATACAGTTTTTGTAATAATATTTAGATGTCATTTACCTTCTACACTCTGATTTTCTCACAAGTGTAATTTGGAGTATTGTAGAGGTCCCAGACAGGCAGAAGCAGATAGAAGCAGAGATGAGTATCCAGTTGTCTTTTATTAAGCCAGACATTAAAGAGTTTGCAGAAATGTAAATCAGTGGTATTCTTTTCACTAAAGTTTTTTTGTTTTGGACTGTAGTTATTTTTTAGTTAAAAAATATACCATTTATAAATGGTATATAAATATACCATTTATAACAATGCCTTGTTATTTTAAAATGAATTATTAAATGTTTTTACAGTTCTCAGTTTAAATTTCTAATTCATATTAAAAGATATAATCCACATTAAAAAAGCTCTTAGGAGTCTTCAGTAATTTATAGTAGTGTAAAGGGACCATTAATGGAAAGGTTTTAAAGCTACTGTTATGTATTGTTTTACTTAGTCTTTAAAAAACCTGATGGTTTAGATCTTACCATTTGTAGTAAACAGAATAGAGATCTAAATAGTTCATTCAGAATTTTAGACTTAGCAGCCTGGATTTAAAACTAAATTTTCCAGAATTTACGCCCTTCTAAAATTTTACTACTCTACCTTTTTCATTATTGTGAGTAGCTAATTATTTGAATTTTCTTCTTTTTCTGTGTCATTTCATGCTCTGATTTCTTATGATTTAAAACCAGCTAATGAGTCAGTCTGGGATTACAGCATGTTCTCAGGATTGTGTGGTGTGCTCAGGCTGTAATGACTGTGCTGTTTCCTCAACAGGAAGGGGTCTCATGATGATGCTGAGGAGCAGGGTCGGAGATGAGAAGACCAACGTCAGGAAGTCTGCACTCCAGGTGTGAGTTTTTCTGGACATTCTTTTCATGTACTCTTTTTAAGCACTACCAACTTGAAGATACAAGAGACTATTTTAAAAACCCTTCGGCCATATTCATTACTCACTTTTCCCTTAATGTTAGTTCACCTTGTTCCTGTTAAATGTAAATTACATAGATGAACTGAAGGATCATCTGTTCTTAAGTGTTCCTACTGGGTTGCTGGCTTTTTAGGAATCACAATTTTATATCCTTAATTTAATTTTTTAGAATAAGGATTCTTAACCTGGGGACCATGGATGGATTTTGATAGGGTTCACGAAACCCCTGAAATGGTTTCAGAGTACTTGTTTGTATAAAATGTATGTCGGGTTTTCTCCAGAAAGGTGTTAAATTTCATCAGATTCTAAAAGGTGGGAGGAGGGATGGATCTGCGATCTCAAAAATGAGAGAATCACAAACTTAAAAGGCAGTGTTTTGTCTGCAGTTTTGCTTTTTGTATTGACATTATGCCTAAGTCACCCCTTCATGTTACACATGACCTTCTAGGTCTTAGTGAGCATTTTGAAGCACTGTGACGTCTCGGGTATGAAAGAAGAGCTGTCAATCCTGCAGGACCGGTGTCGGGACCTTGCTGTGTCTGTACGCAAGCAGGCCTTGCAGTCTCTCACCGAGCTTCTTATGGTGAGATGCAGCCATCGTGTGTCTGATGGGTGGTATTTTACATTACAGATAATTGAGCTTGATGAAGTACCTGTTAGAAACTCTCCTAAGTCCACTGTAGGATTCTACAGTGTAAGAGAAAGGAATCTGTCCATTACCTCTGGTAGATTGCATTTCATATTAAATATAATATGACTATTGCTAGAGAATGCCAATGGTTAGCTTTCTGTTGACTTCAGGTTAAATCTCGTGTAGAAATGTGAATTTTAAAATTAATTTGGTTAGGTAAGAGGCCTAGATTAATTTTTGTCCATTAAAACCTATATAGGTGATACTGCCAAAAGAGCAGATCCACTAATCCTATATATAATTTACTTTTGCCAAATAATTAATTTTTGAAGAATTTTAAAAGTGAGTTTTTTTCTTTATTTCATGATAGAAGGCATTAAGCAATGCATGTTTTGACTTTCTCTGTTAGCATCTATTCTAATTACTCCTTCGGATAAAAATTTACTCTTTGCTCTCGATCTTGAATTACAAAAAAGTGCTGCTTCACTACCAATAATGAGATAATCACTGTGTAAGTCTAAAATTCCAGTATGGGATTTCCCTGGTGGCACAGTGGTTTAAGAATCTGCCTGCCAGTGCAGGGTACATGGGTTCAATCCCTGGTCCAGGAAGATCCCACATGCAACGGAGCAGCTAGGCCCGTGTGTCACAACTACTGGGCCTGTGCTCTAGAGCCCATGCTGCGCAACAAGAGAAGCCACAGCAATGAGAAGCCTGTGTGCAGCAATGAAGACACAATGCAGCCAAAAATAAATAAATAAATAAATATAAAATTTCAGTATTTACTGATTTACAGTTACTGGAGCTTGAATTTGTTTTTCACATATATTTGGAATGTTGATTTTTTTTTCCACTGTATGTTTTATTTGTAATTATGTGAGCAGCTACTTGTAACATATCCTAAAACATCGATCACAGCTTCCCCGATTTGTGTTCAGACCTGTGATAGCGTAGGCGTCTTTATGACTTCCTGACTTTCAACACCTCAGGCACAGCCTCAGTGTGTCCAGGTACAGAAGGCCTGGCTGGGGGGGGTTGTCCCGGCCGTGATGGACAGTGAGAACACCGTGCAGGACAAGGCCTTGGAGTGTCTCGACCAGCTCTTGCTGCAGAACATCAGGCATCATGGTCAGTTCCACTGCGGGGACAACAGCCAGGTGCTCGCCTGGACGCTGCTGACACTGCTGAGCACAGAGAGCCAGGAACTGGGGTACGTTTGTGCGCAACTGGTTGTCCTTATGGGAGGGCTTTCGTTACAAATTCCTGAGTCGATCTCGGAAAATCAGCTCTCCAAATTGCTTAATATACGAAGGCTCAATCTCGATCTTTTTCCCTTGACCTAGTTCAAATCTCTTAGCATTTTTGTGGTGACAGTTTTTGTGAAGCCTTCCTTTGCTTTTCTCTGAGTGTTTTCCAGCTTCGAATTGATGTCTTAATATGTAGTAGAAAGCATTAATGGATTTGCTGTGTTAACAGTAACTTTCCACAATACTGGTTATTATGATAGATGACTTCCTGGGTATGACAAGTTAGACTTTTTCTGACATTTTATTGGGTCGGTTGACTTAATCACACTGCAGCATTTTTTCCATTTGATAACATATGCTGGGTGTTCACTGTTCAGTGAGCAATGCAGTGAAGAGTTAGCACCTGCACTGATCAATTTTAATCTCTACTGCAGTGATCTTGCAGCTGGTTTGTGTCTGTGCTCCCTTGACTGTCTTTTCCTTTCCTTTTGTTCTACATTTATCATACAAGAAACACCTCCCTGCTTGTTTACATGTACTTATGGAGGAATTATCATCCAATGGAAAGAAGAATAGATTTAGTATCATAATAGGTACTAATAATTGTTAACCATGCTCCAATATAAAATAAAACTTAAAAAAAAATAGATATAGATAATAATAGATTTAGCATACCGTCTGTGGCCCTGGCAAATCACCCCATCTCTCTGGGCCTTAGTTTTCTCATTTGTAAAAAGAGTCGGTTACACTACACGATCTCTTAAGGTCCCTTTTGTTGTTAAAAATCTGACTGAGAATGCATTCACTCATTAAATATTTTATCAGTACCAACTGTATGCTTTGCTGAAATTCCTGGAAGGGAGAGGAATTTAGCCAGCAGTAGAATCAACTACTTTTTTGCTTTTCTTAGGGATATCTTACTGTGCACACCCAGTGTATACTAGCTCATGAGAAACTGTTGGGAGGTTTATTTCATTTCTTTTTTTTTAACTTTTATGTTAAAATATAACGTATAGAAAAACGTACAAACTGTAAGATCAATAAATATCAAAAAAATATAGCCATGTAACCACCACCCAGGTCCAGAAATAGAACATTGCTCGGCCTGAGAAAACTCTTCCTTCCAATCGCTCTCCTTCCCTCCTCAAAGGGAACGACCACTGTGATTTTAACACCATGTGTGAGTTTTCTCTACTCTTCATCTTCATGTAAGTGGAATTATGTGGTATGTATTCTTTGTGTGTCCGACTCGTTTTACTCAAAGGAATACAAGATTCATTCAAGTTATCGTGTGCAGCTATAGCTCATTCACTTTCATTGCTGTGTGTATGATATTTGTGAATAAGCTACAGTTTATTTATCCAGTCAACTGTTAATAGATTATGGGTCGTTTCCAGTTTTTTATTATGAGGTATAATGCTGTTGTGAATATTCCCATGTGTATCTTTGGCACACATTTCTCTTGGGTGTACACCTAAGAGCAGTGCTGTTGAGTATGCTTTTATTCATCTTTCATGGTTACTGCCAGACAGCTTTCCAGAGTGGTGGGACCAAGTTACATTTCCTTGCAGCACTTAATGAGAGTTCCAGTTACTCAAGATTTTGGCCTGCATTTCGTGTTGTCAGTCTTCCTTTTTAGCCATTTTGGTCCATTTTGGACCAATACTGGTATTTCTTGGTGGTTTTAATTTGCACTGCCATGTTGACTAATGCAGTTGAGCCTCTTTTCATAGGTGGATTAGCATTTAGATATTCACATTGTGAATTACCTGCCCAGGTCTCCGGCCCTTTTTTTTTTTTTTTAATTAGGCTGTCACTCTTTTGCTTGTTCACTTCGAAGTGTTCATTATATATTTATGTACAAGCATTGTTGTATGTATTACAGATATCTGTCCCATCCCATGATTTGCCTCTTTACTCTCTTAATGATGTGTTTTGATGAGTTCAGTTTGTCAGTGGTTTTCTTTATGGTTAATGTATTTTTAAAGAAATATTTTCCTACCTCAGGATCATATACATATTTTCCCATATAATCTCCTAGAAGTTTGATTTTTTTCTTTCCCCTTTATAGTTAGGTCTTCAACTTACCTGCAATTAAGATGTGTCATAGCTTCCTTCATAGGCTCTCTGTTTTCATTTTAAGATGGGGGAAACACCTGTGCATATTTGAAGTCAGAAAACCAGTATGTAGAAAATATCGAGGATGACTGAAAGGGATAAAGTTTCTGAAAAAAAAAAACCAATATGTGAAAGGATACACTTTATAAAGTAGGAGGAGAGAGCTCCAGAAATAAAAGGAAACAAAGAGAACAGGGAGAGAGAAACACAAAAGATGACATAATATGAGCACTAGAGCTTTTAGCCTTTTTCTTCTCCATAAAGTGATGCTCAGTGTTTGCCCAGTACAGCATGTTCACAGCAGCACGATCCACAACAGCTAAAAGGTGGAAATAATCCAGGTGTCCGTGCACTGGTGAAGAGATAAATAAGATGTGGTCTATACACACAATGAAGTATTAGCCTTAAGAAGTCACAAAATTCTGACAGATGCTATAATATGGATGAACCTTGAAAACATGCTAAGTGAAATAAGCCAGACACGAAAGGACAAATATTGGATGGCTCCTCTTATGTGAGGTCCCTAGAATAGTTGGACTCTGGGAGACAGAAAGGGGCGGTGGGGAGGAACTGCTTAAGGGGTACGGAGTCACAGTGTGGGGTGAGAAAAAGGTCTGGAGGTGGGTGGTTGCACAACAGTGCGAATGGGCTTAATGCCACTGATCTCTGTACTTTAAAATGGTTAAAAAGATAAGTTTTGTTATGTACATTACCACAATTTAGAAAGCAACGTATTTGCTGAAGTTAGGAAGGAGAGGGTAGAATTAGGGGCAGCAGTTCTGAAAGTGTGGTGGATTCAGGAGCTTAGACTCTGTCTTGTCCTCTTAAAAGCACACATACACAGAGAGCTGTGAGTTCAGTTTTATTTGGGGCTTACTGAGGACTGTGGTCCAGGAGACAGCCTCTCTGTAACTGAGGAACTGCTCTGAAGAGGTGTGGGGTGGGGGGCGGGTCAGTATATATGTGATTTTGGTGAGGGGCGTACGTGCAATCAAGTACACATCTTGGTAGAAGGTTGCTGCTGGTCACGAGGAGCAGATGTCTCTGTTAATGGATTTTAGGGCTTTTCTAGGTATGAGAAGATGCAAGAAATTGGGCTCATAAAATCTTCCTGAAAATACCTACCTATCTGAAGGCCTGTTCTGCCAGTTTTCCCAGAGCACAGAGGGCCTCATTCCTGGTCTTGGCCCAGAACTCCTCTCAGGAGGTGTGGAAGGTCAAGGGACTGCAATGGCCAGTGACCTCATCCTTGTAGAGGCAGATGGCAAGCGGCAGTTTTTAGTTGACAGCCTTTATCGTAATATTAAGATGTCATGTGCCATTGCCACTTTTACTCTTTGACAGTACTGGAGTTTCCAGAAGCCATGTGATATTGAAATAAATTGAATGGAGAATCAGATGTAAGAATGCACATCTTTTGTTTAAGCCGGTCCATAAAGAGATTTACAAAAGTATAAAGCAATGTCACTGTTCTTACCAAGTTTCTTTTTGTTTTGAGAAAGATACCAGGTTTTTTGGGGGAAGGAATTGCATTATTTATGTTAACATGTAATTGGCTTATTGTTATTTCTGACAAATTAATAGATAAGTATTTTAAATTTTCTGTTTTAACTTCTAGTATGGCAAATATTGATAGGTATAACTGGCATGAACAAAAAAGGTCTTCGAGGCAGTCAGTAATTTTTAAGAGTTTAAAAGGGCCCTGAGCAGAAAAAGTGTGAGAGCCACTGAACAAGGGAATCAACTTTAAAAAAGGATTGAGAACAGTAGGGCTAGTGGAATAGAGTTCTATAAATAAACTCTTGTGATAAGTTCTTTAATAAACAGAAAGTAACTAGGATTCCAGGATCTGCTCAGGACAGGAGACTTCACAGAACAGGTGAGCTTCGAGTTTGGACCTTGGCGGTTAACAAGGGGCGGGAGGTGCTCTTGTGGAGGATGCAGCCAGTGCAGAGCCACGGGCGCATGCGTGGTGTGTGCTGCAGGGGCCCCAGGAGTTCATAGCACAGGAGGTGTCACGGATCGGCTGTGTCTGTGACCAGAGTCTGAGGACACAGGCCACCGGTGAATGACTCGAGCTCAAGGCATGGCGACCCGGATCCAGGGGAAGCAGCTGGCTGCAGAGGAGCTGTCCAGCGGTGGGAAGCCGGGGAGCGGGCACGGGCTCTGAGGGCTGAGGACGCCCTGCACCCTCCACTCTGGTTGCCCACAGTCCAGTGGAAAGGGAGTCACGGCAGCCAGCAGGGAGCACGTGGAGCAGTATGGGTTTTTACCTTTTCTTCTTGTTTTTAAGCTTAGGGTAGCTTCCTTTTGATGGTGGTATGACCTCAATCATCCCTAGAGGTGGAAAGAGTTGAGAGTAACCAGGCAGGCCTAATGGTGAGGGTCTCCAGGCAGGAAATAGCAACGCAAAGGCTTAGAGGCCTGCCGCTCCAGGAATCCTAACTGAAAGGGCTTCTGGGTGGGGTTGCTGTTGAACAAGGCCCGGAAAGCAGAGGTGGGGCAGGGCCGGGGGTGGAGGGTGGAGGGAGGACTGGGGATGGAGTCCCATTTTCAGTGTGTGCTTGCGACAATCCTGGTGATGGAGGACATCGCCCAGAGTTAGGTTGTAGGTTAGAGAAGATGACTAAGATCAGACCTCTTCAGAATCAAGCAGTTGGTGTGATTAGAAGAAAAGGAATTAGTGAGAAGGTCAAACAAGTCGACTGGAGTGTAAGGGAGAGCGTGGTCAGTTCTGTCCAGCAGGGGGCACTGAGATGGGCACTGAGGGGGGTTGCTTTGGTTTGATATTAGGATAGACGTCGGCAGTGCTTTTCAGGAAATCAGGTGGTGTTTGCTGAACCGCATTCTGAGTGGTGCGCCATCCCCTGCTTGTGATGGGCAGTGTGGCTAATGGAGGGTCCAGTTGGGAGGCTTTGGGGACGGCCCAGGCCATGTGGAGGGTGTGCGTGGTCAGAGAGGAGCCAGATTTGAGGTCTCAGACCTGGAAGTTCAGAGGATGTTTTGTCATTCTGTTGACTTCCTGCAGTAAACTTCAGTTAATACTCTGTGATGCTTGTACATAAACTTTTAAATATTTGTTGATTTCAAGTATCTTGCTTTTGGATAGCAGTCACATATAAATTATGTTAGTCATTTGCAGTAAAACTCTAGATAGATTTTTAACCAAAAGCTAATTTATTAATAAAACCATTCATTTATATGCATATGCTTATTGTGTGTAGATGTGTTTATTTTCTTATAGTTGTCTTCTGTGTGCTTTGAGAATTCTTTTTTTCATTTAATGAGAAAGTCTTGCTAATCTGAGTGTGTGTGTGTGCCTAGCAGTAGAAGAAATTAATTGGGAGAAGGAATGTATTTTTCTCTCCACTTAAATATGTAATACTGCATTTGTCTCATGAGTCATATGATGTCATTCAGTGCTATAGGAAAAAGTAAAATAAGAAATGGTTTAAAAATAGCAATAACATCACACAAACACTTTAATACATCAGAAGCATTTTTTATTTTAGAAAAGTTTGATATATGTATTTCTGAGTGGTATTGGCAGGTCATAGCAAAGTCGAGCTCATTTAATATCACCATATTTAAATGCTAGGATGTCATTTCTCTCCAATCCTTCCATTGAAAAAAGGACAATGTCTACGTTTTTTTGTCACTAAAACCCTGTAGACTCTGGATGTACCTGTTATTGGTAACTTACCCCATATGTTTGCATAGAAATTTTAGAGGGTCTCAAGTGAACTATGAAATTTTATTATTTTCTTTAAAAATAAATACTTTATGGGCAGGGGAGGGGTAAATATACCTTATTCAGTGTAATAATAATTAGAAAGATACCTAGTTTGCTATCAGATGAGCCACTAGCCAGGAACCTCTGTTTACATGTTTTATGTGCCAGAATCCTGGAGCAGAAGTTGATACCCTTCACCGAGGGGCAGGTCTGAACAGTTTTGTGTATTTACAGTTACAATTCTGCTTTCTCATCTTTTTTTCCAGCCGCTATTTAGATAAGGCTTTTCATGTCTGGTCCAAGAAAGATAAGTTCTCCTCCACTTTTGTAAACAATGTGCTCTCCCACACTGGCAAGGAGCACTCTGCCCCGGCCTGGATGCTGCTCTCCAAGGTTGCTGGCTCGTCACCCACGCTGGACTACACCCAAATCATAAAGTCCTGGGAGAAAATAAGCAGGTTCGCATGCTTGTGATTTAGCTGCCACCAGACACGAGAGAGTCTTGGAAACAAAGCTCATGTCTTAAGGAAGTGGGCTCTTTCATAGCTGTTAATATACACAGATCTTTTCTTTAAATTCTGGCGTAAAAACAAACATGAAAAAAAGAATCACTTTTAGGCTTTGATTGTCCAAGTACATTAAGTGCCTTAATGCTCCCCAACTCGACTCCTAAACCATGTTACCCTACTTCCTCCAATACTGATGATCCAGAAGAAAAGTATTTTGTTGGCAGCAATTTTTACTTTGGTTCTATACTGATATTTCTTCTGCCCTTTCCACAGGCAGCAGGACCCCAATGCAGACACCTTAGGGCACATCCTCTGTGTTATCGGGCATATTGCAAAGCATCTTCCTCAGAGCACCCGGAACAAGGTGACAGGTGAGTGTCTACCGGAGAATCGTGAAAAGGCTTTGCCTCTCACTTTATATATTTTTAAGAGTTAAACTTCAAGGGAATTAACTCTCTTTTTAAGATGTTATCAGAAGTAAGCTGAATGGATTCTGGTGGTCACCAAAGTTGATCAGCCCAGCTGTTGATACTTTGCAAAGACTCTGTAGAGCATCTGCAGAGACGCCAGCGGAGGAGCAGGTACGCTACAGACTCTCCTGGGTGTGTCTGTCATTTGTCTGTACGTGGACATAAAGCTCTGCCTTGAAGCTGGGTGCGTGTTCTCCGCGGAGAACCTGGAAGGGTGGGTGGTCCCCAGCAGTTAGTTCTCCAAGGAAGCACCTACGTGACAAGCAGTTGACAGTCCCCAAGAAGATCTTGGCTGCTGAAGACACACAGCTCCTTTAGGAGGTCACCTCCTTGGTTCTGAGTACCAGTGTCTTCTAGGAAGCACACCTGGCGGACACCTGTTTCCAGGATCGAATCTACAAGGTTGTCTTAATCATCGAAACCTCGATGCTCACAATAGCCTGTTAGACCCTCCTCCCTCACTCCAGGGATGTGTAAGCGGTTTCCTCCTAGTCACGGCTTCCCTCCAGACCCGAAGATTCCTGATTAGCCATCATCCTGTCACCCTAGTATCTCTTGTCCCCAGAGTTCCCAGAGCCTCCTGCTGACATTCTCTGTGGATTCATCATCACAACTCCAAACCAGCGTTCTGTGTGACACAGAGGGTTACTTTGACTCCCCCAAAGCTATCCATTTAAGTATCTCTAACGATAAATTATCTTACTATCACGTATTCAGTTTTTATCATGAAATATACTCCTAGACAGTGCTAATCATAATGAAAAATTTTAGGACTGGGCGTTATTAATAATGATTTTAGAAGTCAAAAATTAAATAATTGCTGAAATATATTTAAATCTCCCAGAATAAAAACATTATTGCTTCGTCTGAGCTACTTGCCACCTTCCTAAGCTTCATTTTCTTGTATAAGTTCTTTTTAAAAAGTCCTTTCCTGATAAGTTAACCATTGTAGTAAGACAATATACTGTAACTTTTTTGCTTAGGACTTAAAGCAGGTTGAAATTTAGTTAATTAAAAATGCCCAGCTCTTTCTGTGTCTGGTGTTTTCCTGGCATAAACCTTTTGGCACTTTTTGGTGAAGAGGATACTTGCTTTATTTGATTTTCTCTTTATCTCTGATCCAAGAAAGTGTGTGGAAAACTTTTAAATAAGGAACATTACCTAAGTAGGGAGCATATTTGAATAGCAGAAAACAGGTAAAAACTAAACAAAAGATGATGAGGAGCAAACGCTGTAGGAAAGAATGGAGGTTCTGTGGCAGAATGTGAGGGCGCCGTCCCCCAAGTGTCTGCGGCATGTCGCTTGTTAGTGCGGAGCCAGGCCTGCACCACGGGCCCCGCTTCCTGGGCCAGTGTGGCTCCCCAGCACTGGCTGGAGAGGGTCTGCACTGGGGGGAGCCAGGGCTGTAAAGACTAACTGTCTGCCCACCACCGGCCACAGTCATTAGGACAGTAAGTTGTGTCGTTGTTAGTCTGTGGGGAAGGCTGAGTTGTCATCAAACATAGAAACTGAGACCCAGAAGGGAGAGGAACTCACTGCTGCGTTAGGAGAACAGCAGGGTGTTAGCTTTGCCAAGACCACCTCCCTTGTGGTGGACAGTGGACTAAGGCCCTGAGACTTCCCAGAATCTCAGGATACTTTACATCCAAGTGACCAGAAACGTACTTGTGCTTCTTTTATCTGTGAATGAATGTCCTGTATTTTACGGAGAAAAACAAGTTACCCAAAGAATAGACCATCAAGATGTAGCTCAACGGCAGCACGTGTGAGAGGCTTGGTCTTTGGGTATCGTTGCTCTCTGCAAGCTTGGTGTGAGCTCATAGCATTCTGAGGCAATCGTTGAAGAAGTGGGTGCAGGTGTGGACTGTGGGAGTAGAGATCGTGTCTGGAACAGATGCTCGTCGTGCTGTCTGTACACTCGATTCTAAGGCCACGTGCTGCCATTCTGTCTCAGTGACAGCCATTCAGAGAACGTGGATGAGACCAGATGGATGTATCCAAGGAGAGCAGTCAGCAGGGTGACAGAGCAGGCTGGCCGGGAGCACTGAGGGCCTGGCGTGTTTAGCTGGAGAAGGAAGTGTGGGGAGGCCGGCTGCCTGGCTTAATACACATGAATGAAGGACCCAAAGGACAGAGAAATGGATTTATTTGGCGTCACAGAGCACTGATTTCGACCAGTGGGTGGAAATTGCAAGGAGACAGATTTTGCCCAACTGAAGAAAAACTGTACTGAGGTCTGCCTAGACTGGACAGACTTGCCTCTGGACACGTCTCTCTGGTTAGTGGGAGTCACACTGGAAGTGTGACAGGAGCCCCTGCGTGGAGAGAGCCCAGGGCTGGCTGGCTGGCGGCTCGCCCAGACTCTGAGGTCTTCCTGTCACTAGCAGCCGGGTGCTGGGCCCAAAGGACTCAGCCAGGCTGGGACAGAGCACGTGCATTTCAGAAGCTCCAGGTTGTGCAGTCTCTTAACATCTTAAGTGCAGTCATTTTGTAAAACGTTAATAAAGACAATAGCTTTGACACATTTTAGGCCGAGTCACACTACAAATGTCTGGATCGTGATGATGGTTTGCCAGCAATTTGGCAAACTTAGAGTACCGTCTTGTGGTATTGCTGCTGGGCACTCCCTGGGGTGTGGTTCACACTGCCCCTTCCTAAGGCACCTGCCGCATAGTGTGGGAGACCTACACATTAACCTGTAATCCCAACGTCTTAGAATAATTCCTGAAACAGAACCGAGTGTCTGGTAACGTGGCGGTCCTGGGGCGGAGCCACTCGGCTCAGCCTGGGTTTGTAGGGTCGGCCTCCTGGGAAAAGTGGCTTCCAGGTTATAGGGTGTGACCGAGCTCCTCACTTGGCCCATAAGCGTGGTGAGATGTGTGGGCCGGAGGTGGGACCCCCTTGAGGTCACTTTAACTAATAAGAGATTTTGAAAACTTTAATAAATACATTTCAGGAGGGTAAAAACTTCTTTTTTATTCTATGTGTTTTTAAAATATACTCTTTATTACAGTAGTTAATTCACCATCTATATATGCCAGAAGAATTGCAATGTTTTTCTCTATTGGAGGAGCACTGCTATTACAGATCTCTTATAAATTAGGGCAGTAGATCTTCCTAAATAGACGTCTTTCCCTCTTATAGGGCAAATGTAACAATAGAAAGATAATACATAAATATATATGTTTGTAGTAAATATAGCATATTACAAAGAACATACATAAGTGTTCTTCGTGAATTCCACTTAGCCAGTTTGCATTGCCAGATTGCTAAAAGAGTAAAGATGCAAAAGCATGATGGCTGGGGTTTCCATGGCTTGCGGTTTATGCATTTGAAGGCCGTAGAGTTTCTTGTGAGCAAGTTGTGTGTCGCAGGCAGTCTGATGGATGCGCGGTGCCCTTCAGAGATGGCCTTTGACTTGCAGGGACTCCTGGTGCAGGCGTGCGGGGACGTGCTCTCTGCCTGTGTGCGCTGCCTCTCTGACATAGTTCTGAAGGAGGACGGGACCGGGAGGATGAGCGAAGACCTGGCGGTGAGTAGCTGCTGCTCTTAGCGTCCTCCTCTCCTGCTTGTGTCGGCTGGGCCTGTAGACAGCTGTGTGAGGTGCGTTTTCAGTACTCTTAGCAAGAAAAGGATTTTCCTAGCCTGGGGCTTACTCTTTCTTTTAGAATTTTTTATCGGTGACCTATTCATTTTTCTCTCCCATACTTATCATCTCGGGGGAGATGATGGTAAATCCTTCTCCCAGTTGGGTCGTGTGAGATTCCTGATCCAACAGGGAAAACACAGTGTGTGTTGTGAGCTCAGAAGTAATAAGGTGAGAAAAGAGTAAAGTGAGCATTCTCTTTGTTCTTTTGGCTTGGTGGTTTGATTTTTTTTTTTTAATTGTCTAATGTGTCTGGCAAGCTGTTTGAATATCAGACTATAGAGCAGCTCCCAGGTCATGTCTAAAACAAATGGAATATTTGAGAGCTGGAGAAGCTGCTGCCCTGGGAGTAGTGAGAGTGTGTGGCATGCACCCTGCTTTAGAAATGGTGCCGTGAAGAGGTGCCTTTGAGCCAGTGAACGTGGGGCCCGCTTTCTGGTTCAAGTAGCTGACTGTCAGCAAAACGTGGTGATTCTGATTCCAGCATCTGACACTGTCCCATAAGGACAAAAATGAGCTGCTTTTTGATGCCCTTCAGACTAGGCCATCATCTCGCCAAAACTGGTCATTTTCCTTGTCTGTTAATTAGTAGAGCACTTCCCTTCTGTGTTCAATTCCTGCTTTGGCCCCTCGCACTTGGACCTGGGGATTGATGGCCGTGTTTAGATTTGTTGGAGGAGGAGACCCTTTGTGCCAAGGCATTAATACGGACCCATTTCAGTAATAAAAATATCCTGATCACCGAGATCCCAGATGTTTTGGGTCAGAGGTCGCAATGTTTAGAGTGGTCCCGACCCAGGGTTTCTCTGGAGGGTCTTGCTCCGCTAATTTGTCTAGGATTCCCTACCCAATCTAAGAAAAACGCTTATTATGACCAGTGAGTTTTCCCCGCTAAGATTTTTTTTTCCTCTTAAATATGTCACCAAAATTAACCCTTTGGTCAAAATATATGGAGAAGTTTGCCCTATATATGTTGTTTATTTCACTCTTCTTTAAATATAATTCAAATGTGCCACTAATCCACTGAGATACAGTTCTTTTTAAACACACACATCCTTATTATTAGCTTTTTTACTCTTAAAAAGCCTTTATTCAACATTTTACTGTTTACTTAGCATCACCCTTGTATTTTTACGATTAAAAAAATAAGTATTAACTGTTCAGCTGAAGGTCCTTAATAAAGACACAGTAGTGGTGGCTTGAGGAAGCAAATTCTCACAAGTTTTGGTAGGAGTCCTACTAGTAAGCTAAGCAGGAGGACAGTCTGGAAATGAGTTTAAAATGTGCAACAGGCTATATGCCCTCTCACCCCGCACTTCCCCTCTGAGGAGGCAGAACACTGTCCCAGGACGCAAAGGTGTCCATCAGAGCTGATGCAAACAGGAAGGGATTATGTCAACATAAATGTATAGTAATAGTGCGGTCAACCTTGATGACATTCAGAGTTTTTAACATACTTATGTAGTCATTAAACATATTGATCATATATATTGACATGAAAGGATGCCTGATACTGAAATTCAGAATCACAAACTTCAATCTAGTGTGACTGGCAAGTGTGAGAAAAGCAAACAGGAAGCCCTGTGACTATAAAAATACTTTGAAAAGAAAGTCATACAGAAAAACAAGGATGGTGTCTGTGGGTGGCAGGATTGTAAGTCAGCTGTTCCGTGTCCCCACTTACCCGGAAGCACCGAGGTACACTGTGTTGTCATAGCACCCCTTTGACTTGCAGGAGTATCTAGATACAGATGATAAACCTATACAGTCACCCTAGTTGAAGCAGTGACTGGATTTTTACAATGGCTGTGTGTTGTTGCAGGGGAAAAAACCAGCCATTTAATTTGGGGGACAGAAAAAGTACTCCACTGACATGGCCTTAACCTAGCTAGTGTTCATTTTTCTTTTGACTTATTCTTACTGCAAAACCAATTCTCTTTGCAGGTGAAGTACATTTTTACCTTAGGAGACGTAGCCCAGCTTTGTCCAGCCAGAGTGGACAAGAGAGCCTTCCTGCTGATGCAGTCCATCCTGGCTGCTTCTGCCAGCGCAGAGCATTGTAAGGCCCTTGGCGTGCCTTCTGCGCCTGCTGCCTCGGGGCTGGGTTTGCCTTGTAGCAGTGCAGCAAGACCTCTCCTCCCTTCTCTTCCCTCCTGTAGTGACCATGTCGGACCCAGGTGACAGTGAGGCCACATCCTCCCAGCCCATCTCCCAGTTCCAGGGCTCTGTCATGCCCTCTGTGATCAGAGCACATGCCGTCATCACCTTGGGTGAGTAAGGAGGCACGGGGCAGCCTCTCCACATGTGCTTTGTGATTTATAAGCTTGTAAGCTCGGGAGGTAACTGTAGGAGCGCCCAGCTCTGCAGGACACTCCCTGTTTAATTTATTACCATCAAACCTGTGATTTTTTAATACTCATAATGTAGCACCATGAAGTCTGTTCTTCAAGAGCTGTATGCCAGGCACTGCACTGAGTTCTGGGAATGAAGAAATAAGTTTGCAGTTCACATCATAAAGAGATGGTTTATCTTAGAGGAAAGCATAGGCAGAACACTCTATGACATAAATCACTGTAAGATTCTTTTTGACCCACCTTCTAGAGGAATGGAAATAAAAACAAAAATAAACAAATGGGACCTAATGAAACTTCAGAGCTTTTGCACAGCAAAGGAAACCATAAACAAGCTGAAAAGACAGCCCTCAGAATGGGAGAAAATATTTGCAAATGAAGCAACCGACAAAGGATTAATCTCCAAACTTTACAAGCAGCTCATGCAGCTCAATATCAAACAAACAAAATCCAAAAATGGGCAGAAGACCTAAGTAGACATTTCTCCAAAGAAGATATACAGATTGCCAACAAACACATGAAAGGATGCTCAACACCACTAATCATGAGAGAAATGCAAAACTACCATGAGGTATCACCTCACACCAGTCAGAATGGCTATCATCAAAAAATCTACAAACAATAAATGCTGAAGAGGGTGTGGAGAAAAGGGAACCCTCTTGCACTGTTGGTGGGAATGTAAATTGATAGAGCCACTATGGAGAACAGTATGGAGGTTCCTTAAAAATCTAAAAATAGAACTACCATACAACACAGCAATCCCACTACTGGGCAATATACCCTGAGAAAACCATAATTCAAAAAGACACATGCGGGCTTCCCTGGTGGTGCAGTGGTTGAGAGTCCGCCTGCCGATGCAGGGGACACGGGTTCGTGCCCCGGTCTGGGAAGATCCCACATGCCGCAGAGCAGCTGGGCCCGTGAGCCATGGCCCCTGGGCCTGCATGTCCGGAGCCTGTGCTCTGCAACCGGAGAGGCCACAACAGTGAGAGGCCTGTGTACTGCAAAAGAAAAAAAAAAACAAAAAACACATGCACCCCAATGTTCATTGCAGCTCTATTTACAATAGCCAGGACATGGAAGCAACTTAAGTGTCCATCGACAGATGAATGGATAAAGAAGATGTGGCACATATATACAATGGAATATTACTCAGCCATAAACAGAAACGAAACTGAGTTATTTGTAGTGAGGTGGATGGACCTAGCGTCTGTCAAAGTCAGAAAGAGAAAAACAAATAGCATATGCTAACACATATATATGGAATCTAAAAAAAAAAAAAGAAATGGTTCTGAAGAATCTAGGAGCAGGACAGGGATAAAGACACAGGCATAGAGAATGGACCTGAGGACACGGGGAGGGGGAAGGGGAAGCTGGGATGAAGTGAGAGAGTGGCATGGACGTATATGCACTACCAAATGTAAAATAGCTAGCTAGTGGGAAGCAGCCGCATAGCACAGGGAGATCAGCTTGGTGCTTTGTGGTGACCTAGAGAGTTGGGATAGGGAGGGTGGGAGGGAAACGCAAGAGGGAGGGGATGTGGGGATATATGTATACGTATAGCTGATTCACATTGTTATAAAGCAGAAACTAACACACTGACACACAAAAAGAGACAGTTTATTTGATACTTTCCATGACCTCACACTGTTGTTTATCTTAAGAAGACCGACTTCTGTCAGTATTCGCAAAAAAAAATTTGAATTTTCTTTGTGATTGTGTATACTCAACGTGAGTTACGAATTTTTGGTAATAATGGTTATTTTTCAGAAATCTCAGAAGTGTAAATAAGAGCAAAATGTTCCCCGGGCCAGAAAAAAAACACAAAACTCAACAACAGCCTTCCTTCTTCTAACTATGAACAAGAAGTGAAATAAATGACACGATTATCTATTCACCTAGCTCAGATTTCAAGTTCATTATTAAACTTTTCAGCTTCTATCAATTCTGTGTATAATCAAAAGTAAAAAGTATCAGCGGTTACATTTTATTTGTCATTTTCCAGGTAAGTGGATAACTCCAAAATTCAGATGTTGACTTTAAAAGGAGGTGAAGGAACATCTCAGAGTGTCTGCCTTGTGAAACCCGGGGGTATATGGTGCTTCTTAATATTTAGTATGGGTCTGTCTGCCTTAGATTTTTTGTTTGTGATTGTTGATGTGATGTTTTCACTTTGATTAAATAAAATCCATAGCAGGATACAGCTGGAGAAAATGTGAGGCAGAGAATGAGAATAGAGTCAGGGTGTCTTTCTTTCTCGGTGGCAGGGAAGCTGTGCTTGCAGCACGAGGATCTTGCAAAGAAGAGCATCCCGGCCCTGGTGCGGGAGCTGGAGGTGTGCGGGGATGTGGCCGTCCGCAACAACGTCGTCATCGTCCTGTGCGACCTCTGCGTCCGGTACACGGTCATGGTGGACAAGTACATCCCCAACATCTCTGTGTGTCTGAAGGACTCGGACCCCTTCATCCGCAAGCAGACCCTCTTCTTGCTCACTAACCTCCTGCAGGTGCGCATGAGGGCTCGCCGGTCCAGCTGCTCCTGTCTGGGGGTCTGAGCAGTGTAGGCGTCGGGCTGCACCGTAGTAGAGGCACAGGTATTTGCTCACGTGCAGTTTCACATACCACTCTTCTGACGTTCTGGACAGACGTTTAAACAGATTGATACTTCCTAATACTCCTTCTGAGTGTTTGTTCAGAGATCCCGTTGTGCAGGGTGAAGTTTGTTTTCACAAGTAAACAGCACATAGAGAAAAGCACGTATAGACGAGTAGGTCTGGTTCCGATTCTGTGAACGGTCGGTGTTCCCAGACGGACGTTCATCGTTTGTACAACGAGGACCCTTGTGCTTGCCCGGGTGACCTTGCAGACATGCTCGCAGAGCCTGCAGAGACATGTCTGCGTGGACAGAGCTCGAGAGCGCGTGTGTAGCCTGATGTGAGGGGAAAATGCTATTTGACCTTTAAGTGAGTTGTGTGTCTGTTCTGATGCGTCCATGCCCTCACTGTCTCGTGCGGGGTGTAGCCGCCTCCCCGCCTGCAGGGGCGCTGAGTCACGGTCGGGCTCTCCTGCCCACACTCTCCCATGTGTGCGCCCACGGCCCCAGGGACAGAGGGCTGTGTGCTCAGGCCCCTGTAAGCGTGAGCCTTTGTTCTCTCGAGCAGGAGGACTTCGTGAAGTGGAAGGGCTCCCTGTTCTTCCGGTTCGTCAGCACGCTGGTGGACCCGCACCCAGACATCGCCAGGTGAGTCTTTTTCCTCACGCCAGCCAGCCGAGTGATTGGCCTAGTTTCTGGAAAAGATCTCTTTTTCTTTAAAATTGGTTTAGAGTTGCGTTATTTAGGATTTAGTGAGCCTTTGGCAGTTGCCAGAAAATTAGCCGAATTTTAAAATGCTGAGCTGTGTAACAAAGCTTTAGTTTTCACGTAAGTTTAAAAACAAAAAACAAAGAAGCCCTTGTCCAGATTGACCATCGAATAATCCCAGCACTGACCACATTTGCTGACACTTTGTTCTTCCAAACGGAGGAGTGAAGAGCAGTGTGAGCCTCTGTTGTGGTCAGCTGTCAGAGCAGAAGCCAGTAACTGTTGACTTCTAGGCCAGTACAGTAAGAGTTCAGACTTTCTTCTAAGTGCAGAAACTGTAAGTAAGAAATTCTAGGGATTAACACAGAATTGCAGTGTGAAATCATATAGTTTACAAGACTCCTTGGAAATGGGTGTTTCCCAAGAATTGGAAGGCAGGGGGACTGCCTTGCCACTGTTAATTCTTCCCCTTCTATAATTAAAGATTTATTTTCAAGGGGTTTAGAAATGATCTCACAGAATTTGCTAACCTTGATTATATTACATGAGTAATTCTTTTTAAAGCAAATCTGCAGTTGGAAAATAGAATGTTGAATGCATGGCAGAAGCTACCACAGTTGGGAAGAGGTCTTTACAGATTCATTAACTATAAATAGCATATAGTAATGGGTCCCTCTGGTTCTAAATATGGTCACCAGTGGTTTATTCTAGTCCCATGGAAGGATTTCTGTTCGGTTTCCTTTGGGTATGTTTTTCCAAGGAGAAACATTTTACATAGTAAACTGGTAGAAGGTTAACATCCTAATTAGCACGTCTAGAGTCAGAGAGGAAAAAGCTAAGGCTGCTATGCTTTCTCTTTCTGTGTATAATTGGGAAAGAGATGGGGCAGCTATGCCGTGCCCTCTCACCTTCCCCCTCTGCCCCAGGCTGGCCCTGCAGCCCGTGTGCCACGTGCGGCCCAGGAGCAGGCAGAAGCACCAGTGCTGGGGGGCTTTGGGAGGACACACCCGGGAGGGGAGGGTGGGTGTTTAACCTGCATGTTGGTGTCTTCCCCTTGCGTCAGCTCCTCCACGTGTATGTTACAGCCTTGTTCGCTCCGTAGACCACATGCAGGGCCTGTTCCACAGGTGATGAGAGCATGAGTCAGAAGGAAACTAGGACAGGCAGACATCTCCACTGTAGTGAGAAAACCAGTACTTCTGGTAACATTTTCTCCGTCCCCCTTAAATCTTTCCATTTTATCCCTGCGATCTGGATTTGTTTGAACCATGGTAAAAATGTGGAGCATGATTTGAAAAGGTTTGAAAAACTAAATCTGTCCTCTATTTTTAGGCCGAAGGTCAGGCCTATCTGCTTACTTTAAACACCTTAATTTTTCCAGATGTATCTGCTAAGACAGCTCCTCCCAAGAGACTATAGGGGCAGAGCCCTGTGAATTTATTTTTGGTCCATGTGGTGGATTTCCTGGCAATTCTGGCATGAACAAAATTGCATGATGTTTTTTAAAATTAATTTTTATTGGAGTATAGTTGATTTACAATGTTGTGTTAGTTTCTGCTGTACAGCAAAGCAAATCAGTTATACGTATACGTATATCCACTCTTTTTTAGATTCTTTTCCCCTGTAGGTCATTAGAGAGTATTGAGTCGAGTTCCTGTGCTATACAGATCCTTAATAGTTATCTATTTTATATATAGTAGTATGTGTATGTCAAGCCCAAGCTCCCAGTTTACCCCTCCCCTCGTTTTCCCCCTTGGTAACCGTAAGTTTGTTTTCTACATCTGTGACTCTTTTGGTTTTGTAAATAAATTCATTTGTACCATTTTTTTTTGGTTCCACCTGTAAGTGATATCATGATATTTGTCTTTGTCTGGCTTACTTCAGTCAGTATGACAATCTCTAGGTCCATCCATGTTGCTGCAAATAGCGTTATTTCATTCTTTTTCATGGCTGAGTAATATTCCATTGTATATACGTACCACATCTTCGTCCATTGCTCTGTCCATGGACATTTAGGTTGCTTCCATGTCTTGGCTATTGTGACTAGTGCTACAGTGAACATTGGGGTGCATTATCTTTTCGAATTATGGTTTTCTTGCACAACATTTTTAATTGGTCCTGTAAACCCCCAATATGAGGGCTACAAAATTGTATGACCTGTTTCCTCGTCTGTCCACTAGGTGGTGCCCGTGTAGCACAGCAGTCTGGGTGATGGCCAGGTGGCTGGTGGGCTGTTTCAGGGGAGCTGGGCAGATGCTCTGGGCATGCAAGAAGGCAGGGACCGGAGGGGTTTAAGGCAAGACGGTGACTACAGTGACGGGCCATGGAGATAGAGAAGGAAGTAAGGCAGAGATGGCTTGGTTTGGGAGAAAAAGGAGGAATTGAGGATCCAGAGGGCTCCCTGCAGGACACGTGAGGGGATGAGGGAGTCAGAAAGCTTCATGGGTCGGCAGGTGAGGGTGGGTTGTCCGACCTCAGAAGTGGGGGCTCCGATGTTGTGACACACAGTCCTGGTGGGGGGCAGTCCCTGAGTCGATGAAGCCGGGGGACCAGGAGACTGTGTGGATACTGAAAGGGCTCTGAGAGATTGTCCCAGGCCTTCTGGGCTGTTAGAACAAGTCCCACAGACTGGGCAGCCGATCAGCAGCAGGAACTGCCCCTCTGCATTTGGAGGTGGCGAGCGTGAGGTGAGGCGCTTCCAGAGAGCACACCTCTCACCCTGTCCTCACAGCACCACGTCTTCACGTGGCAGAAGGGAAGGAGGGACTCGGTCTGCATCTATAAGACGCTCACCCCATCGGTGAGAGCTCTGCCCTCGTGACCCAGTCACCTCCCAAAGGCCCTTTTCCTAATACCACCCCCTCGGGGGCTTGGTTTCCAACATAGGAATTCGGGGGGATACAAACTGGGATTCAGACCATAGCAGCGATGTTGGGGTTTGGAATGGAGAAAACCAGGAAGTACTTACCAAGTGGTCAAAACAGGCGCGTGGCAGGAGCGTCCAGAAGAAAGGCTGAGCCTCATGTGAGCCTGGTGGAGGATGTGGTTTCTCACCAGCAGCCTGCCCAGGGCTTCAAGCCCACACCAAGGCTTGAACCCGTGTCCCCTGCATTGGCACGTGGATTCTTAACCACTGTGCCACCAGGGAAGTCCCTAAACTGTGGAATTTATTTGCACAGTTGTTTAAGCTGGTTATTCACCAGGGTGCTTGCCCATCAGTCACCACCTGTACATGTTCTTGACCTAAAGTGAGTAGATGAGCATTTGACATCAAATGGAAGCCTAAAGCAGCCCGTCTTCTCGCAGAAGCATCACTGGATTCTGTCTGGTTGTACGTATTCATAGGAATGACTTCCAAGTCTGGCAGCTGCGAAAACCCTTGAAGGGTTAACTGTCATCGGATACCTCAGGGGTGAAGTCAGGTTGTTTCTTGGGGATGTTTTTGCTTGTTTAGTGGTTTTCTCCATTCGTGGTCACTGCTGGTTTAGCAGAGTGACCCTGTCAGGAAAGCCCCTCCTCTGACCCTGTGGCCTCCGCCTCCAGCCTGCTTTCAGAGGCTGAGCAGGTTTGTGTGGAGTGGACTGAGGGCGCTTAACGGCGCTCAGGCCTCCTCCCCAGGGAACTCCCTTTGGTAGGTAGAGTTTTCGCTGCTCTGTGGTTGCAGGGCGTCAGGGTGAACAGTCGGAGGGTTGCTGTTGGCAGCAGGTCACGTCACTGTCGAGATCTCTGACCTGCGTCCTCTGACTCGTAGTGGGTGTGTGTGCTGTGAACAGACTGAGTTTATCCTTAGCTTGAAGGAGAGCATCGGGGGAAGGGGCTCTCCTGGGATCCTGCGCGTCCCAACGCCAAGAGCAAAGTGCTCAGACTGCTTGTTGCTGCTCCTCCCCCCAGGAGCGGCGGGGCTCCTGTCGGGTGGAAGTTCCACTGAGCTTGAACTGATGGGTCTGGCCGGTGTGACCGGATCAGAGCCAGCCTCCACTGCCTCGGGTTGACCCCCGAGCGGAGGCCAGGCCTGGGCGTTCGCTCGCCTGTCCGCGTGTGCCTGCTTTGGGGTCGTGGGCGCTGGGCCTTATGTGTCCCTCTTAAGCCTGGGTCGAGCGGCTGCCACCTGTGGCAGGTCCTTGTCCTGCTTACCCGAACTAACCTCTTGTGCTTAATCCCGGTGCTCGAGAAGGTTCAGAGTTCAATTGGGGTGAGAGGGTGAGGTTCACTCGTGGTGGTCGTTGCCAGCGGGTCCGCCTGAAGGAGCGGTTTTGGCGGTGGGGTGGGGGGGGAGTCCCACATGTGAGGTGTAGCTGAGTGACAGTGGCCTGTGAGCTTTGCAGGGAGAGCTGGTGGTGAGACCGGGGTTCACAGGGCAGGATGGGCCAAGGAGCCGAGTGACAGGAGTGCAGCTGTCGCCCACCCTCTCCACGGTCCCCTCTGTTGCAGGGTCTTGGTGTGACTTAGAGGCTGTCTTCCGGTAGCACACGGTCCCCTGTCCCCTTCTCCGCAGCACTGGGAAGTTCTGCCTGGCCCACCTCCTGCTGAAGAGGAACCCTGCCATGTTTTTCCAGCACTTCATCGAGTGTATCTTCCACTTCAGCAGCTACGAGAAGCACGAGAAGTACAACCGGTTCCCCCAGTCGGAGAGGTCAGCGCCGCCGGGGCGGAGTGTGGGGAGACGGGCAGCATCACCTCCTGGGCGTGCGGGTGGCTCCAGCTGCCGTTGGAAGTGAATTCCTCTCGGCCTCGCCCATGGGCAGTGCTCAGAGGGTCCTGTTCTGCCCTAGAGAGAAGCGGCTGTTCTCACTGAAGGGGAAGACAAACAAGGAGAAGCGGATGAAAATCTACAAGTTCCTTCTGGAGCACTTCACAGACGAGCAGCGGTTCAACATCACTTCCAAAATCTGCCTGAGCATCCTGGGTAGGACCGGCTGGCGTGGGGGATGAGACATGTGTGAAGGACCCAGCTCCCCTGCAGCCAGGGCCCCTTATGTCCTTGGCCGTCAGGTGTGCCATGCAGGCCGATGGACCACTGGCTGTGCATCCCCCCTTGCCCCGCCCCCGGCAGCGTCTCTCAGAAGCCCATCTCTGCTTCCTCCAGCGTGCTTTGCCGACGGCGTCCTGCCCCTGGACATGGAAGCCAGCGAGCTTCTTTCGGACGCGTTCGAGGTGCTCAGCTCAAAGGAGATCAAGCTGCTGGCGATGAGGGCTAAACCGGACAAGGACCAGCTCGTGGAGGAGGAGGACCTGGCCCTGGCCAATGTGGTCATGCAGGAGGCGCAGAAGAAGCTCATCTCCCAGGTGAGTGTGCTACTTCCTGAAGGGGCCTGTACGACCCCCGTCCCGAGTTCCGGGTGTCTGCCAAGGCCCCGCCTCATTCTTCCCATTGGCCTCAATGCTCACCTGAGGGGTGCTGTTCTCCACCTGTGCCTGTGGCTCCAGTGGCTTCCGCAAGCCTGGACCTGCGAGCCTGTGGCCTGGCTGTGCTGCGGGCATCTCAGGCAGAATTGGTCATCTCTCCCTCCTACGTGTCTCTCTCATCGTGGTTCCCGGGGGCTCTGTTGTGGAGAAGGGCACCTTTATCTGCCAAGTTACCCTAAAGGGAGCCTGAGTCTGGCAGGCTAGGCACAGAGCGCTGCTTGGCTGATGCGTGTGAGGATTGGGATTCGAACAACATCTGTGGTGCTCACCAGGCCCAGGTTCTGGTACCGAGCCTGCATCGCCACCTGAGCCCTGAAGCCTTCTGAGCCCAAAGGAGTGGACTTTGGTCACATCCAGTGTGTCCCCAGGTCTTGTCCATTCATCCCACAAATCTGTCTGTCTCACGTTCCCACTAGCTCCGCATTTATTTAACCTGTACCATTTTCATCTCGTTTCTTTTTGTTCTGGGCTGTGCACCGCCTTGCTGCCAGGGTAATCTTTCTTAGTGCAGATTTGATCTTTTTATTCTCCTGCTTAAAATAGACTGAGGCAGAGAGGGGGAGCAGGGCACTTTTGGGGCCATGGATCGTGGGTGATTATCTAGATGCAGTGTTGGTTACTTAGCATATACTTGTGCCAAAACTCGTTCATCTGTTCACATAACACGGGCAAATGTTGTGGTATGTAAGTTACACCTTATCAATGATATCTTTAATAAGTCGGTTGGTGGCTTCCTGTCACCTTCTGGATAAAATCCCAATTCTTCTTCAAGGCACACAGAACTCCTGTGTGCACAGCACGCCCTTCCCTCCACGCCTCCTCCCATCCCTCCAGTCTGCTGACTCTTGGCCTCTGTGGAGATGTGCTCTCCTGCCCTGTGCCTTTGTGTGCTGCCGTTTCTGCCCAAGGTGCCCTGTCCCACCCCGTCCTCCCCTCCTGCCACCCAATCCCTACACGTCCCCAAGGTTTTCCCTGATACACATCCCGCCCTGCTCCTTCCCTCTTAGGCATCCCTCTTCCAAAGTCCCTTGACACCTGCCACTCGTCACCTGGCCACACATTGTAATGCACAGCCTGGCCTAGAAGTAACTTGAAGGCAAGGGTTCTTGGCCTCATTTCTGTAGCCCTGGAGGTTAGCCTTGTGTCTGGTAGAGAGAAGGTGTTGGATGATATTTGTGGAGTGAACGCGTTTAAGCCATTTTTTAAGGCTGTCCCTGTACTTAGCCTCTGCTCAGACTCATCTTTATTAAATTATTTATTCCTCTAGTCTTTGCCCTCCTGTTTCAAGAACTCTGATAAGACTTTTTAGAAATTAGTGGATTACAAGTAAGGAACATATACTAGTGACTTTAAATGAGGAAAAGAATAATTTTCAGATTCAGAATGACAGTCTTGCATATGTGGGCTACTGTAATGAGTTATTTTTAATTCTAAGAGATTTAGTGCAGACCTCTGTGGTTAGTGATTGTTCTTGGTGAAGACTGCGAAGGCACTGTGTAAAATACCCAGCACGTTCTAAATGTGTGCAGAGTTACAGAGGGGGACACGCAAACCGTCTCCAGGCCCGGCCCCTCCCACATCGCCCTCCCACCTGCAGGCACGTGATGTCCCCAGTCCCAGGGATGTTGAGAGGAGGGGCCTGGTGAGGAGCCAGGGGTCCGTGGTGGGTTGTGGGGAGGTTTGGAGCTTGTGTCAAGTTCTTCATTCAGTTGTCCCTTGAGCAGTGTAGGGGCTGGGGCACCGACACCCCGCTCTTCCCACGTAGTTGAAAATCTCTAACTTACAGACAGGGGTTGTTCAAGGGTTAACTGTAATTCTAGTTTCTTTTTCTTGTTTAGAAATAAGAATAGTACTTGTCTGCATCCTGCTTTACAAAGCCCTCTGAGCGTTTTGAGGTAATGGTTTTACAGTCTCCCCGGCTGAGGTGGCGTTCCTCTCCAATCCCCAGAATCATATCAAAGATAAAAAGTAAACTTAGGTCGCGTATGAGATCGGCCACGCAGGCAGAACTAGGCTGAGGGAAAGTCTTTGTCTTTCAGAACTTTGTGCATCTCACACAGTCTTCGTTTGTGTTACCATAGGTTCAGAAGAGGAATTTCATAGAAAATATTATTCCAATTATCATCTCCCTGAAGTCTGTACTAGAGAAGAATAAGATCCCAGCTCTGCGGGAACTCATGCACTATCTCAGGGTAAAGTCGGCCTTGGGATTTGTGGTTGGTGCCACGCCCCTGTTGGTTACTCAGGGTGTCTTGCAGTCCTTACCGTGGGTGCATCCGGGCTCGGAGCTGTGCCCCAGGCCGGCCTCTGACTCGGGGGGAAGACAGATTGACTCCGCAGGTTCCTCAGAAGCTGGTCCTGCCTTTTTCGGGCAGTTGAGTCTTGTGTCCTTGCTGACAATTACATTCAGTTTTGAAGCTTCTCAGCTGTGGCTACAAGCAGAGCCCTCGTCTTAGTTCACTCGCGTGGGATAAAGTGGAAATGCTCATCGTTTAATTCAGGACTCTTACCTCCAACGCTGTCTCTGGGTTCCCAGTCGGGAGATGCTGCCCAGAGCAGTGGCTTCGGGGCGTCCTGACCCTGGTCTATGCAGTGGGGCACGCATACATGCAGAGCGGACATAAATGAGGCCTCAGGCCTCTCTGCAGAATCTTTCAATTAGAAAGAAATGCAGCATTTTTTTCCTTTTTGTTTACACTAGGCTATTTTCTTCCTCAAAAAATGCTAAGCATTCTTTTCCAAAAAGGGCGCTGAAAAATTAGATTGAATAATGATTTTTCAAATATCTCTTTATCCTACCGAAGTGAAGGTGGGAAAGACAGGCTGACTGTGGAGAAAATGAGGACTTCAGGTCACTCATGTTTTTTTTGCCCTGCTAAACCTCAGAGAGGAATAAAAAGAGCTTAGGTCCTAGGTAGACTCCTTAAACACGTGAGGAAAGTAAGTCCCCGTTTCTGAGCACACGCCGAGCACGGCCACACGGCTTGAACCGAGGAGGGTGGCACGGCTTCGTGTGGGCCCCATCGGAGCAGCTCCCGCAGTCCTCTCCTCCACCTGGGAGCCTTGGGGCGGCTGGAGGACTGGGCGGGTCTCATCCCCTAATGTGGGGCCACAGTAGATCTTTTCTCCCTCCAACATGTTAGGGAAAATGGTTTCTTCCTTAAGGCAGAGAGGCTGGGTCCTGGCATCCGTCCTTAAGACCTGAGAGCATCCTCGCCCTGATGTGCTCATAGCCTCTGTCAGGATGTACAGATGGCTCCGAGCCGCAGCTACATCCCCTGAGAAAGCCAGCGTGGACAGCCCCCCGTGGCCGGCTCCAGCCAGGACACTGTGTGTTGCCCGCTCCCCAGCCTCTGGCTGAGATTCCTGAGGGGCTGCCTCGTGGCACCACAAGACCCTTTGAACTGGTGGTGACCCAGAGCCGAGCCAGCCTGCCCAGATACACCTCCACCCCCATCCAGCTGTCAGGGCAGTTCTGTGCCCTGTGACGGGCTGCATAGGCTAAGAATGGGGGTTCCGGGTTACCTGGCAGATATGTGGAAGCGCCCAGGGGCTCGGGCCTGCTCGTGTGGCCAGTGCAGTGCAGCCGGCACTTCCTGGGCAGATACGTCAGGTTCACTCGTCGGTCGATGTAGTGGGACCGCCTGGTCTCGGCATGCTCCTGTTGTTGATGATGTCATGTGGGAGAGCTCACTCACTCATTCGAGAGAATGCTTATGGACGCCTTGGGTCTGTTTTAGGAGGTGATGCAGGATTACCGAGATGAAATCAAGGATTTCTTCGCGGTTGACAAGCAGCTGGCCTCAGAGCTCGAGTACGACATGAAACGGTACCAGGAGCAGCTGGCCCAGGAACAGGAGCTGGCGAGGCAGGCCAATACAGACAGGGCGGCCGCGAGCGCCCAGGGGGCGCAGGCCGGGCAGGTGAGTGGGCGGCCCCTCTCCATCTGCTCCCTGCCACCTGCCTCCCCAGCATGTCCCAGCATGCACTTGTGAGCGCGGTCGTCTGAGCGAGGCCCTGGGGTGGCTGGAGGCCTGAGGGTGTCTCAGTGTTCCCGTGTCCCGTGGACAGCATCGCCAAGGGCCTTCTCTCCGGTCGCCCCCGCCCATCTGGAAAGTCCTGAGTCCCAGTGTGGGGAGTGTGCAAGTTCCCGGAGAGCGAGGACCCTGCTGAGGGTCCTTGCTCTTTGATGGCAGAGAACCTGGTCTCCCCTGCAGCCCCCTCGGGCTGAGCTTCTCTCCCAGAATCCCTGACAGCCCTGTGAGTGCCATGCCAGGCAGCTGCCGGTGGCGTGGGTCTGAGACGGAACTGCTCAGAGGTGTAAACATTTCTTGACGTTAAGTGTTGGAAGATACATAGTCTTAATTTCTCTTCTGCGACAGGTTGTTCCGAGTTTGGAAATGCCAGCTCCTGCCGGCCGAGAAAATGGCACCGTGGGCACCGCCGCCAGCCAGGCGTCCGCATCCAGGCCCCATGCTGCCCACACGCCTGCACCTCTGTCCCTGGACACTGGGCCACTGAAGAGGCTGGTGCCCAAAGCCAGGTGTGCAGGGCCGAGTCACCATGTCCCCAAAGGCACCTCCCAGGTCACCCTGAGCATTGTTCGCATGTTGGCGCAGATTGGGTCTGAGGGAGGATGAGGGCGCGTCTCACCTCTGTGCTTCACTGGTGTCTTTGCGACAACAGGCCCATGTCTCCGAGCACCATCGCCATCCTGAATTCCGTCAAGAAGGCCGTGGAGTCGAGCGGCCGGAGCGTGGGGCTGCCACCCTTCACCATGTGTCCCGAGGGCCCAGGCGAGCCCACTGAGCGCGGTGAGTCCACCGGGCGGCTCCAGGGCTCTCGGAGACCCGGGCCCCCTTCTCCTTCCCCATCAAAGCATTTCTGTTTGTTGTCTTTAAACAAGGGACTTTGGGGACTTGGGGTCACAGGGAGTAAAACAATCCTGTTTATGATGGAGGATCTGGAGAATGGGGTGATGTGGAGACCCAGCCGTAGCGGTGAGGTGTGTGTGTGGTTTTGTGTATGCAGTTGTGGTGGAGGTTGCGTGGCTTTGTAACTGTCCTGTACACAATCCCACGACCAAAGCAACACGAGGAGGGCTTCCCGTCACCCTTCTGCAGTGCCTTGGCAGCCATGACGTGTTGCTCACCTGCCCGTTCCTGGAAATGTAGGTTTTCTCAACGTTTTGAAACAAGTCACATCACAAAGAACATCCTGGACCATACAGTCTTGTATGTGTGTGATCTTTAGGATTAACCCCCCTGAACGTCTTTAACCTTTTGATGGTCAAACTGTCGTCTCCAGTTTCCCTCAGTGACATCCCTGCCGTGGCCCATGAGAGCCCAGGTCCTACAGAGAAACACTGTTTCATAATTTTCCACTTTCTCTGCTGAGCTTTTTTTTTTTTTTTGCGGTACGCGGGCCTCTCACTGTTGTGGCCTCTCCCGTTGCGGAGCCCAGGCTCCGGACGCGCAGGCTCAGCGGCCATGGCTCACGGGCCCAGCCGCTCCGCGGCATGTGGGATCTTCCCGGACCGGGGCACGAACCCTCGTCCCCTGCATCGGCAGGCGGACTCCCAACCACTGTGCCACCGGGGAAGCCCTCTGCTGAGCTTTATAGACGCAAAATTTTCATTTTCATTGCCACTTGTTTGAATCCCAGTGAGAAAAGGCCATTGTTTCTCGTGTTTGTAATTTATTTGTATCTTTCTGAATTACCTCTTTAAAAGAATACTTTATTTGGGACAATAAGTGTGTTGTGTAGTTCGCAAGTGTTTTTTCTCATTGGAATGTTTTGTCTCTGGGGCTGTTTGGGTTTTCGGAGAGGTAACGCTCTCCCATTTCATTCCAGTGTCCTCGCAGGGCTTGGAGCAGGAGTCCAGCGGAGCTCTTGACCTCATAACTAAACGGGCGATCAGCACCCCTGACCGTAAGTGGTTCGCGGGGACGAGCCGTTCTCCTGACTCTGCGGCAGGTACCGCGTGTGCGGGGGTCGCAGCAGAGCTGCTTCAGCCACGTCGCGGGGCATCAGGTCAGACTGGGCACAGCTGACCGCCGAGCTCTTCCAGGTGCTTTTACACCTGGTGACTCCTCAGGTGGCCCGCTCCTCAGGCCACCCGCTTCAGGGGCCAGGCGTCAGCGCTTGCGGCACTGCGCGGCACTGCGGGCTGCCTGAGTGGGCTGAGGCCTCCCCTGCCGGCCGTGAGGAGAGCCTGTGTCCTCTCTCTCCCACTGGGAGGTTTTTCTAATGTCCCGTGCTTTTCTTCTATTTAAAAATAGAGGTGAGTTAGAAGTGTGTTTATTCCTATCACTTGTTTTATATATAGCCTATTATCTCAAAACCCATAAAAACCGTTGAGAAAATTACTGCAGTATGAAGAAACTCTGCCTGTCCAGAGTCTGTAGTATGTTTGCAAGGCCCCGCCTGGCGTGGCCCATGGGCCTCTGCCCATCTCCCGCCACCTGCCCCTGGCTCTGCACCCCAGGGTGGGCAGTCCTCCCAAGGGTGCAGGAGCCCCGCTCTCCTGGCGTCCACGTCCTGGGGCCCCTCCCCCAGCCATCACCCCTTCACTTCCAGAAGAAGCCCCGTTTGACCCTCAGAGTGGATGAGGTGCCCCTGGCACCACACTTGCAAGTCCTTCACCGTCCGTCTGGCTTTGGTTTGTAACTGTTTGCTCTCCACCACGTCTGGGGGTGCTGTCCGGGCCTGGACGGCGAGGGCTGCGAGCTGGCGGGACGAGAGGTCAGGTGGTGGCCGAGCTGGGCAAGGACTTGGGTGCTTCTCTCCGGCCCTACTGCTTTCTCGGCACTGGTCCTAGGCGTTATTACAGGAGGAGCGGAACACGCCGTTCCCCGTGGTGTCGAGGCCTCAGGGCATTGGGCCATCGTGCAGTCGTGCTCCGTCAGCGGGCACTTACTGGGCACCTGCTGTGTTCTTGCGCCTTGCCTGGTGGTTCTGTTACCTGTGAGCTCTTAGAATACTTAACGGGTTAGAGATGATTTTCATCCATCGTCCTGTGAAGGGAGATTAATGGATGAACAGAACTCCTACCCCACCCCTCCCCAGATGATGCCTGAATCGTGACAGCTTTTGTCATGAAGAGCAGGGGTGATTGGGGTCTAATGTTATGTATGTAAAAAGCCACCCTTTTCGAGCAGAGAGTGCGGTGTATGCTCTGTGCTCCTGTCCTGGCCGTTCGGTGCCAGATGCTGTGGGAGGGAGTGCATTTCCCGTCCTCTGCTTGTCCCCAGTCCCTGCTCTGTCCTGGCCGCACGTGCCCCTCACAGTGGCTGCTGCCCCTCGGATTTGCACTGGAAGTGAGACTACTTCTCGAGTCTCTTGAATGTAAAATTCCTGGGGCTCTCTCCTCACACTGAACCAGAAAGAAATGCTGGAAGGTTTCCTCCTAGCTCTCCCTCCTCTGAGAATTACCAGATAACTTAAGAAGCCCACGTTCTGCCTTCTCTGGTTTATGTACCGGTTCTGTCACCACTTCTCAGGTGGGGTGACCATGGGGAAGTGGTCTCGGCTGCACTCGGTGTGGACATGGCATTTCTGCTGAGTGGAAATGAGGGATTTTCAGAGCCAGATTTTAACTGAAAATGGGGGGAGGCGGCGGGTAGCAAGTTCCTCTTAGGCTGTAAGTCAGTGGCGAAGGTGCTGCTGCCTGGACGCGCCAGGATGTGCGGGTAGGGGGTTCAGAGCCCCCGGGGGCTCAGGGTCTGGACAGCAGCGGTGGAAACATACCCTGCTGCTGCCTGTTAAGGGGGCGCGAGAGGCTCCTGGGCCCACGGCACCACGGATGCACTGACGCTAGCCAGCCATGGCGCAGGGGATGCCCAGAGCCTGGCCGTCCTGGCGCGTGCGGTGACAGCGTGCCTACCGGGTACGGGGTGGGGGCGTCTCAGGGGCAGTGGGGGCCGGGCCCCCTGAGCACGGAGCCACCGGGGTGCACACGTGGATCTGGGCAGATTTGCCTCTGGGGATGGGGGGACCCAGGTAGTAAATGACAGTCGTGGTTCAGTGTTTTCAGCACTTACCTTGTACCGAGTACTGTGTTAAGGACATAACACAAGTGATCTCATTCAAACCTGGCAGTTCTTCTCAGGGAGGTGCATGGGTTTTCCCTTTAGAGATTAAGAAACTCGAGGTTCCCAGAGTAGCTCACACAACCGGTGGGACGCAGAGCCCAAGTCTGACCAAGGTGGGAGGGGAGGTGGCAGGCGAGGGGACATCCGGGGTAGCAGCAGGGCTGCAGTGACCAGAGGGAGGGAGCAGGGCAGCATCTTCAGGGGACTCTGGAGCAGTGACAGGAAGAGCAGGGGCTCTGCAGGGGGATCTGAGCTGCGGGTGGGGCCTCAGGCACGACAAGTGGCCGTCGAGAAGCCAAGGCTGTGCGCGCCGGTGCTCGGAGGGCGGTCAGGCCAGCGGTCTGGTCCTGCAGGGTGGCCCGATGATGGAGGCTGGGCTTGGGCACCGCGTGGGCCTGGGTGGACCCGTAGCAAGACCCGCATCTGACCTTGTTCAGTTTCTCTCCCTGAAGGCCTTCGCTAACCCTCCACTGACTCTCCCCTCCACCCAGGGACCATCCAGAATGTCACGTTTGGAGCGGGACTCAGCTACATCAGCTCACCCCGGACACCCTTTCCCGTCAGAGGCCACTCCCCCCCGGCCAGGTCCACGAGCCGTGCCGGCACCCCAGGAAGTCTGGGGGTGTCGGAGGCCCCGGGCCAGGGGGACAACGTTCTTTGTCTGTCGCTGCCCGACATGCCGTAAGTTCCCCGGCCCCTGCCCAGAGGTGTTCCCGTTGGGAGGCGGGGAGCTGTCCCACCCCAGGTGACACGCCTATTCCCCCCAGGCCCCCGCAGCCCCCGCAGTGGAACGTGACATCTCCCGCCAGAGGAAAGGACAGCGCAGCCCCCAGGAGGTCACGCCGCAAGGCCCCCCTGAAAACAGCCAACTGACCACTGTGCCCCCGGCCCCAGACGCTTCCACTGTGAGCAAAGGGCTTGCCTGTGAGTCCAGCGCCGCCCAGCTTTTCACCTGTGTGGTTGTGTGTGGTTGGTCAACCTTTTCAGTTTCTCCTTATGAAATACCTAGTTGAAAAGTGTAAAATACTAGAGAAATGCCTTAAGCATTTAATACTGTAACTTTACTCCAGATGGAAGGAGGCTGCCAGAGGGCGGCTTCCCACTCTGCTTCTCCAGGGACCCTTGCTGGACTGGAGGTCCTGCTCTTGCAGAAAGGCCTCCTTCCCTGGCTTCTCCCCGCCGTGGCTTGTGACCCTCTTTTCCCGACTTCTGCCAGCCTGTGTCACGTGCTAATTGTGTGCAATAAACCGAGAATTTGTGAATTTAAAAAGACTTGGACGATACCCAGTCCCTTCTCACAAGCGCTGTTCTGGTCCGTAAAGAGCACAGTCCTGAGCTTTCTCTTCTATAGTCAAGCTTCTGGTAGCTGGTTTCAGTTCCTTACACTAAGTACATAGTTTGCCGTATCTGATGTCAAAATCTTGATTGTCATATTTTTTCTATTCTTATTTATAAATTGCAGACTTTTAAAGCTTTTTCAAATGAATAAAAGTCTGAGTACAGCCTTCGAGTATTTTTAGCGCAGGGCTTTAATTGGTAGTCACTTAATTGACATCAAGTGTTTAAGAACCCAAATCTTCCCCGTTAGGGAAAAAGGACTCAATCTGTCTTTAACGTCCAGGTCCTCTGCCCCTGCCTCTGTCTTTCTCCTCACAGCAGACATCTTAGCATAGACTACAAGTCTCTGCTTAAGAAAACCCTCTGTGTTCCTCACCTGGAGCAACAGCAGCGCTGATGACATGCGCGTAGTCCGCTAAGGGCTGTTCCCACAGGAGAGTGGCCTTAGGTTCCTCTGTTGGCGCTATCAGGTAACCTTAAAACACTTGTATGTGCGTGTTTTGTCCAAGAATGACAAGAAATTTGGTTGGTTCACATCTTAATCCCAGTTCTACAGAAGTAAAAGCACAGGGTTGCTGTTTGCGTGTCCTGCACGTGACGGGGTGGTGGGATGAGAGGGTGGATGTCGTCATGACCCCCCAGCTCCCGTGTGTGTTGACACGCACGCACAGAGTCAGTCAGGGGGCTGCCCCTAAGCAAATACCCTCACCTCCGTCCAGCACTTCAAACCTAGGGCCATGCCTGACATGACACAGGAAGGACAGAAATGAAGAGACCGAGCTGCTTTTTTTTTTTAGAAGCTTTTATAAATGAGGTTTAAGAAATACCAACTCACAGGTGTGTTAGTAGCACAGGTCTGTGGCACTGTGTACAGCTGCAGCCACACCAAGGCCCCAGCAGCCCACGTGGCCTCATGTCTCCAGCAACGTTTACATCTTAAAATCACTCGATGCTCCTTTTCTGTCTGCATTTTTACAGTGACGGGCAGCAACCTCCCAGACCCCACACTCACTCCTCTCTCCTCCGTCAGAGCCAGAGCCAGGTCACATGGCACCGGGGCGGAGGTTTTAGGGTACAAGAAGACTACCCCATCACTAGGACAACCGAGGAGGAGGCTGGAGCTGCCCCCACAGGCGGAAGGGCCCTACCCTTCTCCACCCAGAGGAGCTGAAGATGAAGGGACAATCTTAGGTCTGTCTGCGCTCTCAAGACACAGATGGAAGAAGTCAGGCACCCCAGCATGACGAGGTGCTGCCCTCTGCTGCTGCCAATACTCCATGACAGAGCGTTCACACGACTCAGAAAAGAAAGGGCAACGGAAGTCTCAAGTAAGACACTGAAAGTTTCATCCCAAGATGACTATGTTCTTCTACATAAAAACCATCCTGTAACACAGAGTCGGAGGCATCCTTCTGAGAAGCTCCTTGGTCCCAAGGGCTTCACGCTGAGTTAACACAGCGGTGTGTCTGAGGCTAAGAACAAAGGGTGCTGTTCCTGACGCCCCCACAAAGCAGGCAGCATGTGGGGCACGATCAGGAAGTTGCCTTTGACTCAGGCACACACTTTGCCCATCGTCAGTCGGACCGTCGCCGGCCGCCCTTCCTGCTGTTCTTCAGAGGCTGGCCTCGCGACCCTGCACAACAGCTTCCTGTGCGACGAGACAGAACCTGCGCTGTCTTTGTGGCAGAGAGGGACAGTGGGGTTCATTGTCTTTAACAGATTTGATTTCAAAACTGCCTTTGGCCCTGGACCGTCGTATGAACTACACAAGTAAGTAAAATGAATTTAAAAGCCAGACAGCAGGGCTGCTGTTTCCTGAGCCATCTTCAGCCAAAAACCTCTGTCCCAGGGAAGCCAGGCTGGGGTGCCACACTGAGGACCCTGCCCTTGCCGCCGTCCTGGGTTGACCCACGTGGTACGTGAATGGCACCCTTAGGTAGGGCTGATCCACGCACGGCCAGCGTCGGACAAGGGTGGGCTCAGGAGCCAACGCTACTCCGAGCAGGTGTGCGGCCCCACCCCGGGCACCAACCAGCACGGTCTGCACACCGCGTCTGTGGGTCTGGGGCAGAGGTGGTCTGAGGAGCCCAAGGAAGAGGCAGCTTGAAGCCAACCCCGAGAGCCCCTCATGTCTCTTCTGGAGAGACGCAAACAGACCAAGACAGTACTCAACGGGAATTCTCTTAAAGGTTTCCTAAGCACGAGGAACACTGAGTGGTGTTTCCAATTGAACAGGAGTAGCTTGGGCTCCTGCCTTAAGTTGAACTTTTAAAAAAAGAGGTTATTTAACATTGTATGACAACTTATTTACAGTTTAAATAGAAATTTTCAATAATCAAAATACATCTTTAGCAAAAATTTAGAATGTAAAATTTTATAAAATACCCATAGAAAAGCAGAACATAGTATCAGTACCATTTCAGATTTAGCAGAAGATGAAGGTCTTCCTTCAACACTGGGACCCGCCATGGATGAGCAGGGTTCCTACAGGTAAGAAGATTCCCTCCTTCTAACAAGCAATTTACCTTCCTGATTTGGACTGTTGTTATAAAATGCTGACCCAAATAGATTCCCCAAGATGGACACTAGGACAGTGACAGCAAAGCCTCAGGATGAAGTGGCCTGACCACTTGGCCCCTGGCTCACAGGCCACCGGGAAGCCAGGTCACTGCAGCTGAGGCTCATGCCTTGACCCCCTGTGCCAGCCCTTCGATACCAATGCCGGCGCCACCTGCCACGGAGCAGATCACCATGCCTCCCGGGCCCTTGGCACCCGCCCTGAGGCCACCCAGGCCCCGATGGGGTCGGCCTCGAGAACCCGGTCACTTTTTGGCCTTGTGACTGTGCCCATCTTGAGGAAAACTCTTTTATTCGTGTGGCTTGTTAAAAAGTAAGAAAGGAGTAGTGGTCAACTTTGGCCAAAACAAAAAGCTTTCGTGCGCGTGTCCAGCCCCGTCTGGCTCCCCTCGCAGGGCTGCTCCCAGCAGGGTCCCCCGTGGAGGTATCCACGTGTGCGTGCGGCTGTGCTGCCATCTAGATCACGAACGAGGACTTGTGTCTGAAGTCGCCCTGCAAGGCCAACACCGGGTTAAAGGGCAGCCCGCGGCCATGCAGGGCCCAGCGTGTGGTGGGAAGGGAGCCTGACACCGCTTCCCCACAGCGTGCTCTGAGGAGAGGCCGCGAGGCCTGTGGACTGAGTGCCCCGCGAGCGCACAGTCAGGGGAAGGGCTGAGGGCTCGCGCTTCGGACGTGACTCAGAAATCTCTTCTACGGACCTGCTTGGTTCTCAGGGGAATGTCATCTTCCCTGCTTGGGACACTGCAGCCTCTAGGCTGCCTTACCTCGTCGTCCGTCCTGATGTAGTTAACTCCATCTGGCTTCCCTGGGTTCTTGTAGCTGAAACAGAGGGGAGCCGAGTGACCACCGGTGGACCACAGAAATGCCCACTGGAGCTTTGTGCAGGTAGGACAGGCTCACCTTTCCCCGTTCTGCTTGTTGTTGATGAAGTAGCCACGTCTGTAGGCACAGCAGATGCCCACTGTGATCAGGGCCAGTACAGTCAGGACAACCAGGACTCCCCCAATAATCCCGCCGATGTTGAGGTCATCTGGAGAAGAGAAGGGGTCAGAAGACGCGGCCTGCTGCCCCTGCCCCTCCCGGCCCGGAACACCTCCGCCCACAGGCCACGACACCCACCCCCTGCGCCAAAGCCGTGTGGCACTGCCTGCGGGGCATAACAATCATCTGGGGACATTATTACTGGACGACATGGTTATACTACAAAGACAGCTAGGAGCCAGGGTCATAAGGCAGAAAAAATTCTCCCTTGTCTAGTACAGCGTTCTTGAATGTGAGTGCACTGTTATTTAAAAATAAGTCTTTGAAATTTTGATTTCATAACGTCAGTTCCCAAGCTCTATCCGTAGAGAGTCCAGAGGTCTGGGGCAAAGCCCAGGAATCTTCCTCCTGCCGAGAGCAGCTTCCCAAATCTGACAGCAGCCAGAGCAGCTTCCCAAATCTGACAGCAGCCAGAAGAGTCGCCTGGAGGCTGACTCCACAGGTGAGGGGGGCCCTGAAGTCTAACGCCGTCCTGCCCTCAACCCCCCCTTAGAGCCAACACCCCCAGAGAAAGAAGCACCTGAACAGGGCAGAATTACTGGGGCTAAACCCTGGGTTTCAGCTTACTGCAAAACGGTTAAACTTGATACATTTCTGGAGAACCTTGGATCTCGACAATTCTATCAGTTACCAAAGAAATGGAGTTCATGGAACGTCGTTAAGAGTTACAAGATGAGGAGAGGACCAGCATGTCAGTCCTCCAGCTGCTCCTTGGTGCGTCCTCGCCTCCTCCCACCGGACCCGGGCAGAGCCCGTGTGCCCGCGCAGCGGGGGTCACAGCTGAAGGGCACCCACCGGCCTGCAGGGCAAGGCTCGGCAGAGACACTCACACGCTTCCATGTCCTGCTCCTCGCAGCGGGCTGAGCCTGCATCGTTGGAGGCGATGCAGTAGTACTGGCCCGAGTCCTCCTTGTGGATGGCGCTGAACACCTGTTTGGGGACTGGGAGTGAATGGGGACCCGACAACAGGGCTTGGTGCACAGTGAGCCCCCTCCATGCCAGGGGCACCAGAGCCGGCAGCAGCCGGGCTTCACGTGCCCGTGACTCCAACCCACTGCCTCCTCACGCCCCACCACAGGGTCATCCACGAACATCTGTGTGTCTCTAGAAGGACTTTTTAAAAGTCGTGCCCACGACACCACGACCATGCTGAACGCAGCCAGCAGTTCCTCAACATCAGACGTGTGGCCAGGGAGCAAGTCCCAGATGCCTCCCGACTCTGCCCCGAGGACAGCACCGGCCAGGCCACCTATGCCCTCCTCAGTCACTGTCCCCGCCTTGGCTCTGCCCCCTTACAACTTTTCTGTCTGTAAAGGGAGGGCAGGGTCCCCAATGTGCGGGGCTCAAAGCTGCTGTCTCGTAAAGTTTACTGTCTCTTAATAACTGCTCTTCCCACGACACAGACGTGCGCACCCGCCCCCCTTCTGAGAGACCTTACCAGGGTGCCCGTGTCAGGGTTGAAGAGGAAAGAGGAGTTTCGGAACCGGGGGTTGGCCCTGGAATCTGTGGGCAGCGGCACGTCATTGCGGTACCAGCTGTAATGCGGCCGGGGGTAGCCCTCGCCCTCCTGGCAGGTCAGCGTGGCCGCCTTGCCCACAGGCACAGCCCTTGGCACCCTGCACACTGGGGGCACCGGCTTCACTGCAGGAGAAGCACAGCAGGGGTTACGGTCAGCAACAGGGCCCTGTTCTTACCACGGCCCACAATGAACCTGCTCCAAAAACAAGAGAGCCAGCCAGGCTCCAGACGCTGCGTTGCGGGCAGGCCCGCTCCCCCGCAGCTCACGCTGCCTGTGGTTGCCCCCGTAGGTGACCCCCCAGCGTTCCCAGTGCCTCCACCCCCTCTAGCAGGTGGACAGAAGAAGCAGAAGCTCCCCTTCTCACCTCCAACCCAACGCAGGCAGCCTGAGCTTCCTCTTCCCCACCCTGCCCCGCCAAGCGCCACACCCTCGGGGACGTGACCGTAGAAGCAAAGGAAGGAAGGAAGCTGGTCTTCTCCCCACAGGCAGGCGCGTGAGCCGAGGGCAGGGGCCACCACCCCACGTGCACCCGCACCTTGCACAGTTAACTCGATGACAATCTCATCAATCTCCTTGCGGTCGTGCCGAGCAACCACCTCGCAGCGGTAAAGGGCTGAGTCCGTCCGGGTCACATTCCAGATCTTCAGAGAGGTTTTCCCCAGCAGTTCTGCACGGCCGGCCAGGTCTCCTGTACAGAAGACAGGGCACTGAGGGGCTCTTTACAGACAGCTCTGCTGCTTGAAGGAGGAGGTTCTGGGGCCATCTCTGGTGCCTCGGCAGGAAAACTACAACTGGCTCGTCTCCGTTCCTGTGAGAATGCCGAGCGCCAAGGGAGTGCCTGGGCTGTAAGAGGACTTGGCCATGTGTCTCTGTTGTTAAGGCAAGGGCCTCCTTTCCTTTTCATCATTCCCAGAAAGGGTTCCCCATTAAAAGAGAAAACAAGTTAAACAACATTAAAAGACAAACAGCTTCCACAAATGGTACTGGGACACCTGGGTACCCACATGCAAGAGAATGACATGGACCCCTACCTCACACCACACACCACACAAACCTTGCTGCACAAGCTGAAACAAACACTTAGGAAAAAACAGAGACGTGAATAACCATGACCTTGGACTAGACAGTGATCTCTTAGGTCACCAAAAGCACAAGCCCACAAACACAAAGTTATATCGGCCCTCACGAGCCTTTCATAACAAATTAAAAACTTTTGTGCTTCAAAGGACAGAAGCAAGTAAGAAGACAATCTGCTGACTGGGAGAAAATCATATATCTGGCAAAGGACTAGTATACAGAACGTATGAAAATTCGCAATTCAACAAATAACCTAATTAAAAATGGACAAAGGATTTGAGTAGACATTTCTCCAAAAAGATAGACAAATAGCCAATAAGCACGTGAAAAGATTCTCAACATCATTAGCTGTCAGGGAAATGCAAGTCAGAACCACAACGAGATACCACTTCACACCCCCTAGGATGACTGGAATCAAAACAATGGATAATCTCAAGCGTTACTGAGGATGCGGGGAAACACACAGCCAAGGGAACGTAAAATCGTCCAGCCACTGTGGAAAAGAGCGTGGCAGTTTCTCAAAAAACTGAACATGTGATACCACATGACCCCACAATCGTGCTCCTGCTAATTATCCCCAAGAAGTGAAAAATTACGTTGGCACCAAAACCTGTACAATGTTTATGAACATTATTGATAATAGCCCAAAATGGAAACAACCCAAATGTACAGCAGTTGATGAAATGCGGCATATCTATAATGGAATATTATTCATCGATAGAAAGAAGAACCGGGACTTTCCTGGTGGTCCAGTGGTTAAGAATCCGCCTTCCAGTGCAGGGGACATGGATTCAATCTCTGGTCAGGGAACTAAGATCCCGCATGCCACGGGGCAATTAAGCCTGTGCTCTCTAAAGCCCGTGCACCACAACTAAAGATCCCACGTGCCGCAATGAATATCCCACGTGCTGCAACTAAGACCCGACAAGGCCAAATAAATATATATATTTTTAAAAAGAACAAAGTACAGACACTTGCTACAACATGGATGAACCTTGAAAACGATGCACTAAGTGAAAGAAGCCAGGACCAAATATTGTATGATTCCATTTATAGGAAGCATCCAGGACAGGCAAACCCACCAAGTGGATTAGTGGCTGCCAGGCTGGGGAAGAAGGGACACGGTTTCTTTTGGGGGCGGGGATGTGCTGGAATCTGACAGTGACGGCCACACGACTTTGCTGAATGTACTAACCACCAACTACACGCTTCAAAACAGTGAGTTTCATGCTATGTGAATTACTGTGTCTCAATTAAAACATTTTTAAAGCATAAAGGACACAGTAACTCTTTAAGAAGCACAAAGAACCCGGGCACTGACAAATAGGGGAAGAGTTAGAAAAGAAAATGACACAAAAATTAGAAACGAATTTACTAAACCTGCTAATTGGTGACAAGTCTAGGAAGGATTTACCACACGTGATGGAAACGGCAAAATGCTTTTGCTAAGAGAACGAACGTGTCTGACGGCGTTTTCTAGTGGGAAGGTTCGTCATCCAGGCACCAGCAGGGGTCAGAGCGTCCACCGTGTGGGAAACAAGTAAACGCAAACCCACCAGGCGCTGGCAGCACAGCCCTGCCCTAGGCAAGGCCTCCCTCCAGGCCTCTGTTTTGTGTGGCAATTTCTGGGGGGGGAAGAAACAGAAAGTTGCTTAAGAACATTCTCACTCCGTCAGGGCTTATCCAGAACAGCCTGATGAAGCTGCCAGAGAAAACCGATTTGTTTCCTGAGAATAGCATTGCCATCTCTTCGTAAACCAGAGGTGGGAGGATACTGGTGGGCAAACAGAACTGTTTCTAAAAGCCCATGACCCCCGATGATGTGGAGGACCTGAGGAAGAAAGGCCGTAATTTCAGGTTGATGGCGCAAAGCCTCCACCCCTTCCCTAAAACCCCCACTGTCATATTCTCAGAGGGATCGGGGCTGCCCACCTCTGCAGCTGCGCTGACTCTTCCATCCGCCTGCTGTCCCCCGGGGCGGCCCCCTCCTGCCATCACAACCCCCCGCCCCGTCCACACTACCCTGACCCCCTCCTGGCCTCTGCAGAAGAATCCTGAACTGGGCCCTGCTCTCAGCTGTGCCCACCACCAGCCCCATCTCTAAAGCATCAGTGGGACCACATCACGCCCCTCCTGAGGCCTTCCAAGCGCCATCCACCTCGTGTCTGCCCTCCCCTGCTGGGCCAAGAGCCAGCGGTCCCTCCAAGAAGCTCCCTGCGCTTCCATGTCTTTCTGCCCCACGTGCTCGTGGCCCAGCACCTCCCTGCAACCCGTACCCTGCCCTCCGCATGGTGCACTCAGCACCCAGGTGTGTACAGTGGGTGCTGCTGTCCCCCTGCTGTTCCATACTGTCCTACTAATGAAGTCACTTATAAAGTCGTGGGTCACGATAGGGAGATGGCCTCGGAGAATGCTCACTCAGATACCTCGAAGCTACGGCTGTGCGTGGACTAAAATCCTAACTGATTACGTGATGTTTACTGAAGCAGGGTCACATACACTATTCTCACTACTTTTGCATGTTGGGAGGTTCCATACACTATTCTCACTACTTTTGCATGTTGACTTTTCCATATGTAAAACAAGACAGAACACCAATCCTGGCTACAGATGCAGGTCCAGTTAGAGCAAAGTCTTGGCCACAAGTGCATGCCTGGGCCTTCTGTACAAACCAGAGGACCACAGGATCATACCCTGAATTTTGTTGTCAAAAAACACATATGTGGTTTGTTCATCTTGGATTTTCTTCCACTCAATCCTGGGGTCATTTGTCTGTGAATCCGTAATGATACAAGATAGTTCCACACCTAATGAGCAAGGGAAGAAAGAGAACTGTCAGTGAATGTGGAACAATTTTAGGTTCACTTGTATACCCAGACCCTGCAAGCTATATGTATATTTAGGTCTGTCGTGTAGATTAAAAATCTAGCTAGCGGGCTTCCCTGGTGGCGCAGTGGTTGAGAGTCCGCCTGCCGATGCAGGGGACGCGGGTTCGTGCCCCGGTCTGGGAAGATGCCACATGCCGCGGAGCGGCTGGGCCCGTGAGCCATGGCTGCTGAGCCTGCGCGTCCGGAGCCTGTGCTCCGCAACGGGAGAGGCCACAACAGTGAGAGGCCCGCGTAACGCAAAAAAAAAAAAAAAAAAAAAAAAAATCTAGCTAGCTCCAGGCTCCAAGAGACTTTAGTTTTATCTAGAAAAACAATATAGATGATTAGCAAAGACTTTTATTAAAGAGAGCACACGTTCCCCCTAACACTCTGCTCGTATATAAGAACGTTCTTGGTTGTGTAAACGCAAAGCCAGGCCAGGAATCAGGTTTCAGCCAACAGAAAGCCTGCAGACTTGCCCACGGGCTGCTGAAGCAGTGCTTCGCTCACATGTGCACATCAGATGGCTGCTGGGGAGCCAGCCACCCCCAAGCCTCTTGGGCAGGACACATCTGTGTGTGTCTATCCTGCATCGGCTGCCAGATCACCAAGTGGTGCCCCTTTGCCTAAACCCTTCCTTGGACTTACTTTCAAATTCCTGTACCACTGGGTTTCGGTTGCTGGATTTGAGATTCACAGCCCCTATCAAGCAGCCTGAGGGAAAAAAGAAAAGTAAAATCAGAGACAACGCGACACTAAGAGAGCAGAGAACCCGCACTTGACATCAGACTTTCCCTTCATGGCGGCTACAGTCACGAACCACAGAGGATGTCAAATGTCATGTTCCAAAACAAAGTCTCTTAGATACAGCAGGGTGACTGCTTTCTGAGTCTGACCTTCACTGGAAGGAACCCAGGAGAAAGAGAATTCTCAGAGTGAACTTTCCTTCTTAGTCCCAGAACAAAGCCTCTAGAACTTCCAAGACCTTCCTCTAAGAATGTACTTTTTAAAAAACGATTGTAAGAGAGAGCTACACAACAGACTGGACAACCCAGAAGAAATGGACAAATTCTTAGAATCATACAACTTTCTAAGACTGAATCGTGAAGAAAGAAAATCCAAATAGCTCACTAGTAAGGAGACTGAAGCAGTAACCAAGAGCTCCCCCCAAACAGAAGTCCAGGACCAGTCAGCTTCACTGGTAGATCCTACCAAACATTCGAAGATTTGATACCTGTCCTTCTCAAACTATCCCCCAAAACTGAAGAGGACAGAACACTTCCTAACTCATTTTTCAAGGCCAACATTACCCTGATACCAAAACCAGACAAAGATAACACACAAAAAGAAAATTATCTCTGATGAACATAGATGCAAAAATTCTCAACAAAATATTAGCAAACTGAATACAACAATACATTAAAAAGATCACACACCATGAACAAGTGGGACTTATCCCAGGGATGCAAGGATGGTTCAACATCCACAAATCAATGAACATGACACACCACATTAACAAAATGAAGGATAAAAACCATATGAGCATCTCAGATGCAGAAAGAACATTTCACAAGGTTCAACACCTATTTATGACAAAACTCTCAAAAAATGGGTATAGAAGGAAGCTCAACATAATAAAGGCCACAAATGACAAACCCACAGCTAACATCACACTCTACAGCAAGGGTCCCCAACCTCCGGGCCGTGGACCGGTAGGCCTGTTAGGAACCAGGCCACATAGCACGAGGTAAACGGCGGGCAAGCAACCGAAGCTTCATCTTCCACTCCCTATCGCTCACATTGCCGCCTGACTGCCACTCACATTACTGCCTAAACCATCCCCCCACCCCCATTCTGAGGAAAAACTGTCTTCCATGAAACCAGTCCCTGGTGCCAAAAAGGTTGGGGACCACTGCTCTACAGTGAAAAACTAAAAGCTTTCTTTTACAATTGGGAACAAGGTAAGGATGCCCACTCTCACCACTCTTATTCAACACAGGAAGTCCTAGCCAGAGCAATTAGCCATGAAAAGAAAATTAAAACATCCGGGGACTTCCCTGGTGGCCCAGTGGTTAAGAATCCGCCTGCCAACGCAGGGGAAACAGGTTTGATCCCTGGTCCGGGAAGATCCACGTACCATGGAGCATCTAAGCCCATGTGCCACAACTACCAAGCCTGTGCTCTAGAGCCCATGAGTCACAACTACAGAGCCCACGCGCCACAGGTGCTGGAGCCCACGTGCTCTAGGGCCTGTGCTCCGCAACAGGAGAAGCCACTGTGATGAGAAGCCCGAGCACCACAAAGAGTAGCCCCCACTCGCCGCAACTAGAGAAAGCCCGTGTGCAGCAACGAAGACCCAACACAGCCAAAAAATAAATTAAAAAAAAAAAAAAAAAATTAGGGGCTTCCCTGGTGGCACAGTGGTTGAGAGTCCACCTGCCAATGCAGGGGACATGGGTTCGTGCCCCGGTCCGGGAAGATCCCACATGCCGCGGAGCGGCTGGGCCCGTGAGCCATGGCCGCCAAGCCTGCGTGTCCGGAGCCTGTGCTCCTCAATGGGAGAAGCCACGACAGTGAGAGGCCTGCATACCGCAAAAAAAAAAAAAAAAAAAAAAAAAAAAAGAAAAAGAATTAATAAAAAAAATAAAAACAACCAAATTTGAAAGGAAGAAGTGAAATTATCACTATTTGTATATGACATGATTTTATATACAGAAAATCCTAAAGACTCCACCAAAAAACTATTAGATATAATAAATGAATTCAGTAAAGTTGAAGGGTACAAAATCAACATACAGAAATCTGTTCTATTTCTAAAAGTTAACAACAAGCTAGCAGAAAGAGAAATTAAGAAAACAATCCCATTTACAACTGCAACAAAAAGAATAAAATAACCTAAGAATAAATTTTTCCAAGGAGGTGAAAGACCCGTACAAAGAAAACTATAAGACATTGTTCAAAGAAACTGAAGAAGACACAAAGAAACGGAAAGACATTCTGTGCTCATGGACTGAAAGAATTAACACTGTTAAAATGTCCATATTACCTAAAGCAACCACAGATTCAGTGCAATCCCTATCAACATCCCAAGGGCATTTTTATTTTTCACAGAAATAGAACCAAAAATTCTAAAATTCATATACAACCACAAAAGACCCTGAATAACCAAAGCAATCCTGAGAAAAAAAGAACAAAGCTGGAGATATCACACTCCCTGATTTCAAACTACATTATAAAGCTTTAGAACTCAAAACAGCATGATATTGGCAGAAAAACAGATATAGCTCAATGGAACAGAATTGAAAGTCCAGAAATAAACCCACACATATATGGACAATTAATTTATGACAAAGGAGCAAACAGCATACAATGGAGGAAGGATAGTCTTCAATAAATGGTGTTGGGAAAACTGCACAGCCACATGCAAAAAAAAAAATTGAAACTAGATGACTATCATATGCCATATACAAAAATCAACCCCAAATGGATTAAAGATCGAATGTAACCCATGAAACCATAAAACTCTAAAAGAAAACACAGGCAGTACGCCTTTGACATCAGTCTTAGCAATATCTTTCTAGATATGCCTCCTCAGCAAGGGAAACAAAAGCAAAAATAAACAAATGGGACCACATCAAACTAAAAACCTTTTGCACAGCAAAGAAAACAACAAAATGAAAACACAAGCTACCAAATAGGAGAAGACATTTGCAAATCATATATCCAATAAGACATTAATGCTCAAAATATATAAAGAACAATAAAAAAAACCCCAATAACCTGATTAAAAAATGGGCAGAGGAACGGAACATACATTCTTCCAAAGAAGACATACACATGGCCAACAGACGTGAAAAGATGTTCAACGTCACTAATTATCAGGGAAACGCAAATCAAAACCACAATGAGATATCACATTATATCTGTCAGAATGGCTGTTATCAAAAAGGCAAGAAATAATAAGTGTTGGCAAGGATGTGGAGAAAAGGAAACCATGGTGCACATGGATAATGTAAATTGGTGCAGCCACTGTGGAAAACAGTATGGAGAGCCTCAAAAAACTAACACTAGGGAGCTTCCCTGGTGGCGCAGTGGTTGAGAGTCTGCCTGCCGATGCAGGGGACACGGGTTCGTGCCCCGGTCCGGGAAGATCCCACATGCCGCGGAGTGGCTGGGCCCGTGAGCCATGGCCGCTGAGCCTGCGCGTCCGGAGCCTGTGCTCCGCAGCAGGAGAGGCCACAACAGTGAGAGGCCCGTGTACCGCAAAAAACAAACAAAAAACTAACACTAGAACTACCATATGACTGAGCAATTCCACTCCTGGGTGTTTATCAGAAGAAAACAAAAACACTAATTATAAAAGATATATGCACCCCTATGTTCATTGCAGTATTATTTATAGTAGCCAAGATATGGAAGCAACCTAAGTGGCCATCAATGGAAAAATGGATAAAGATGTGGCATGTGTTTGTATATATATGTGTGTGGGATGGAATATTACTCAGCCATAAGAGGATGGAATCTTGCCATTTGCAAAAACATGGATGAACCTTGAGGATATTATGCTAAGTGAAATATCAGGTGAAGAAAGACAAATACCATATGATTTCACTCATACATGGAATATAAAAAAGCAAACAAAATGACAAAATAAATGAACCAAACCAAACGATAACAAACATGTAGATACAGAGAACAGAGTAATGGTTACCAGAGGGGGTGGGGATGGGTAAAGGGGGTCAATATGGTGATGCGTGGAAAGTAAACCCTTGGTGGTAAGCTGCTGTAGTGGATACAGAAGTAGAAGTATAAAGCTGTGCACAAGAAGCTTATATAATGTTATAAAATCAATGTTACCTCAATAAAAAAAATTTTTTTTAAGAATTTTCTTTTCATCATCTCCCAGACCTACATGGGCCTTCTTGTCATTCCTCCCTCCTGCCCGGTACCTTCCCCTGCATGATGGCATGGACATTCTGGGTACAGTTACCAACCAGGTAAGAGACCACCTTGCTGGATTAGCTGTTTATCTAACCCGTGATTTCTATCCATTAAAAAGTTTGCACCAGTCTTTGGTAAAATAAGAAAAATAACAACATGGCATTTTCATGAGGCTTAGCTGAATGAAGCTATCGATGAAATCAAAATATGCTATTTGCATGGTGACCTCTTTCACAATTAGCACCTGACTATCCACGTGTTTAAACAACGCTGAAATCAGTTATCATGGTCTCACAATGTCTTAGCTGATTTCTTGGAGACAAGATCAACTAGGTACATTGACCACCTACAAAATGTCATTCTTCAGCTACTTGACCTCTAGGAGAATATGCCCTCCCCAGAGAAGGCCTTCCTACGTTAACCCTCATTAAGGTCCCTGGACCTCAGCTTACCACACCAGGTAAGAAAATGTGAAGACTTGTACTCTGAGCTGCAGGTCACAACAATCCATTTTTTTAATTTTTAAATCTTATTTAATGGTTCGGCTACATGTATACATTCCAAGTATGTGTTTTGATGCTTTCTGTCTTATTTAGTAAGACTTCATTAATTACAGCAGAAGCCTTAAAGAATGTAATAATTGGGATGAAAGTCAGAAGTATAGGGGCTTCCCTGGTGGCGCAGTGGTTGAGAATCTGCCTGCCAATGCAGGGGACACAGGTTCGAGCCCTGGCCTGGGAAGATCCCACATGCCGCGGAGCAACTAAGCCCGTGCGCCACAACTACTGAGCCTGCGCTCTAGAGCCCGTGCTGCACAACAAGAGAAGTCACCGCAATGAGAAGCCTGCGCACTGCAACGAGAGTAGCCCCCGCTCGCCGCAGCTAGAGAAAGCCCGCGCACAGCAACGAAGACCCAACAGAGCCTAAATAAATAAACTTTAAAATTAAAAAAAAAAGAAGAAGTATAATATACTTGAACTGTCATTAGTTGCTAAAACAGGCACTTCTGCTTTAGATTTCAGATCCAGGACAAGTGGCGCCTGCTCTGTTTTGTTTTGTAACCACGTGCACTCCTTTCGGGGAAACCCACCCACACTGATGCAGCCCTTTCCACTGCTCCTTCCATCCAGAAGCCCCCAGGGACCCACTAACAGAGAGAAACACGGGACGCTCTGAGTATCTACCAAGGCCACACAGGTTCCCTCTAAGGAAAATGACCTCCGACAGTCCTTTCAGTGCGATCACTGTAATTTAGGTGACGAGACACCAAAACTGTGGTCCCAAATGACTATGACCAGGGATCAGCTTCCGACCCAAAGGCCATCTAAGGGGCCTTAGAGGTAAGTCACCAGAGCTTTGCCTGACTGGATAATGACAGGACAACCCAATCTGAGGCTTTCTCTTGAGAAGTATGAAGCTGAGAGAAATAAGAGAATAAACTAGAGAGTTTACAGTCACGAGAGAAACAGCTGAAGTAGAGCCTGAGGACGCAGAGCTGGCGACAGAGGAGCCAGGGGACAAGAAGGGGACACTGAGGTTACTCTAGTGTCCACAAAGGTCAGATTGTCACGGGCGCCAACTCTTCACAATAAACCTCTTAGGGAAACCAAGACCACTTGTTTCTTATAACCTAAAAGAAGCTAAGGTAACACAGCCCCAGATGATGGAGATAATCACCTCTTTTCTCCCCCTGCGTTGTGGCCAAGGTGAATGCACCCCAAGGCCTGACTCTCTCCTGCCCAACCACATGCGCAAGGGCAGAGCTAGACGAAGTGATGGCTCACAGCAGCCAGGCCCTGGCTCTGCCGAGGCCCCGTGCCGAGTCTCTCCTCAGCATTTCCTTCTGCTCCCAAGCTGTTCTTAAATGTAAAGACGGTTACGTTCCTTACTTTGCCCACCTCCAACAGCCCAGGGTCCCACTTTAAAATACAGAAGTAACTTGTGTATCAGAACAGTGTTTGTGAGGGTTGGAAGCCCCAGACCAAACGCTTGAAGACATCGCAGGTAACTCCTCCGGATATGAGCCAGTGCCTGGGCATGAGGTTCAGACATAAGCCAACCTCCTGGTGCTGTCGGAATACACTGAGGCTACATTATGTACGACTCAGCAAAGGGATTTTGGACGGAAGGAGAAAAAGGGGGAAAATCCATTACAGCATACATCACATGCAGCTGTTCCTCTTTAATTTCATACCAACCTCGGCTTGCGCCTACCAGACTCTAAGCTCTTTGGGACAATCCAGTCATTCAGCAATTTTTTATTTATTGCCTTTTATAAGCCAGATACTGGCCTAAACATGAGGGATGATACATGAATAAAAGATAAAAATCTATGCCCTCATGGAGCTTACATTCTATCAATAGTACAAAGAAACAAGTATCATACACACTCATCTTTATATCTTCAAATCTAGTGTGGAATGGTATTTAGCAGGGACTCCAAAAGTGTTTGCCGAATAAATCGATGTGCATTTTTTTTTTTTTTTTTGCGGTACGCGGGCCTCTCACTGCTGTGGCCTCTCCCCGCGGAGCAAAGGCTCCAGACGCGCAGGCTCAGCGGCCATGGCTCACGGGCCCAGCCGCTCCGCGGCGTGTGGGATCCTCCCAGACCGGGGCACGAACCCGTGTCCCCTGCATCGGCAGGCGGACTCCCAACCACTGCGCCACCAGGGAAGCCCAAATGTGCATTTTTTATGTTCTAGACTGGATCTCCTTGAGTTTCCCAGAAAATCATTTAGTTGAATTCAGTTTGCTCACAGAGCTGTAATGTGGCTACTCTATTTTTCATCTTGCCCAGGAATCCATTATTAAATCTTGGACTTAGAAGGAATCTAAGACATGTGTAGTTGTCTGTTTCTATTCAAATCCTCCGAAAGAAATTTAAGACTGTCCTCTGGAGGCAGGTGTGGTAAGTTCCAAGTATATTGTGTTCATTTCATGTGACCTTGACCCAGCCTCCCCCAGTGGTTATATAATTACAGCACAGTATCAAAACCAGAAAACTGACGCATGTACAGTGTATGTGGATGGTTGGACATCATTTATCACATGTGAAGATTCCTGTAACCACCACTGCAGTCAAGACACAGACCTCTTCCATCACCAAAGACCTCCCTCCTGCAGGCCCTCACCATCCCTCAGCACTGGCAAATGTTAATCTGTCCCCTATGGCCATAATTCTGTCATCTGGAGAATGCTATATAACAGGAAATGCACAGTCGGTGGCCTCTTGAGGCTGACTTTTTCGTTCAGAATAAAGCCCTTTAGATCCATCCACCTTGTGTGTAATGACAGTTTGTTTCTTTCTACAGCCAAGCAGCGCTCCGCACCGGGGATGCACCACACTGTGTTTAACCACTCACCCACGGAAAGGCGTCTGGGTTGTTTCCAGTTTGGGGCTATGATGAATAAAACTGCTGTGACATTTGTGCACAGACTTTCGTATGAACATAAGTTTCCTTTTCTCTGGGACAGATGCCCAAGAGCACAAACCCTCGTCGTATGTTGTGGCATGGTTAGTTTTTTAAAGAAACTAATAACTGTTTTCCAGAGTTGGGCTGGACCAAAAATTCATTGTAGGAAAGTTTTCTTTCTAAATTTTGGTTTTTAAGCTTAGCAGGGTACACCGGACCACTCTGTACTACCTTTGCAACTTCCTGTGAATCTGTAATTATTTCAACATTAAATCGTAGAACACTTCTCTATTTCTAAAATGATGATAGTGAAATCAGTATGGCATTTGGAATCGGTTGGGTGTGCAAAAAACTGAAGAGTTTTAAAGCATTGATATTCACAATACACCAGAAATCATATATATACTTAACTATTTAAACTTAGATAAAAATTTTTATGTAAGGTCTCCTGAATTCTTTCAGTGAATACATCAGTTAAAAAACCAACTGGCATGGGACTTCCCTGGTGGTCCAGCAGTTAAGAATCTGCCTTGCAATGCAGGGGATGCGGGTTTGATCCATGGTCAGGGAGCTAAGATCCCGAATGCCACAGGGCAACTAAGCCTGCACACCACGACTACTGAGCTCGCGCACCTCACGCGCCACAACTAGAGAGAAGCCCATGCGCCGCAACAAAGAGCCCGTGTGCTGCAACTAAGACCTGACGCAGCCAAGTAAATAAATCTTTTTTAAAAATTAAAAAAATCAACTGGCATAACCGTATTCATGACCAAAGTATATAAAAGGAATACTCGTGTGGTCATGAATAATCTGCAGTGCGTTTCACTGAACAGTCATGTCTGAAGTTTTGCTTTTGGACTCTCTAAAAAGCAGCAGCAGGTAGAAAGTCTGCTGTTCCTACCCAGCTGAAGGTTGGTGAACAGAGAAAACAGGAGTCAGGGTGACATCAAGATTCCCCCTTTATCAAATGTGGTATTTTTATCTCAGGAGATTCTTACAACTGAATGTGAGACGTGGGGCTCCGCCCTTTGTACTCTCACTGCGTTTTCCACTTTTCCCACGGTCTCACCATCATCACTATTTAACAATGTTTTTTATTCTGGTACAACATAAAGTTTACCATTCTAACCACTTTTACGTGTAAAACCTCAGCGGCATTAGGTACACGCACAATGTGTGCAGCCAACACCACCATCTGTCTCCACAACTTGCTCATCGTACCAAACAGAAACTCCACCCCCATTAAACAGGAGCTCCCCACTTCTTCGGAACCCTGGCCCCTGGCAACCACCAGGCCATTGTCTCTGGACTTGCCTACTTGACAGACTTCACAAGTGGAATCACACAATATTTGTCCTTTTATGTCTGGCTTACATCATGCAGGATGATGCTTCCAAGGTACATCCATGTAACATGTAGCAGCATCTCATTCCTTTTAAGGCTGAATGATATTCCACTGTACGTATACAATCATCCCTCGGTGTCTGCAGTGGACTGGTTCCAGGACACCCCTCGGCTAGCAAAATCCACGAATGCTCAAGTCCCTCATATGAAGTGGCCTAGTGTTTGCATATAACCTACACAACCTCAGGTACTTTAAATCATCTCTAGGTTACTTATAATGCCTAATACAATGCCAATGCTATATAAAAAGTTGCCAGGGCGAGGCAAATTCAAGTGTGGCTTTTTGTAACTTTCTGGAATCTTTTTTTTTTTAAACATCTTTATTGGGGTTTAATTGCTTTGGGATCTTTTTTCAAATATTTTGGATCTGCATTTGTTAAATCCATGGATATGGAACCCATAGATGCAGAGTGCTGACTGTATACCATGTCTTGTTTATCCATTCATCTGTTGATGGACATTAGGTTGTTTCTACCTTTTGGCCATTGTGAATAATGCTGCTGTGAACAGTGGTGTACAAATATCTATCTGAGTCCCTGCTTTCAACTGTTTGCGGTATGCACCTAGAAGCTTAATTACTGGGTCATATTGCAATCCTATGTGTAACTGTTTGAAGAACTCCCAAGCTTTTCCACAGTGGCTGCACCATTTTATGATCCCATCAGCAATGCAGACAGATTCGAATTTCTCCACATCCTCACCAACGTTCGTAATTTTCTTTGTTTTTCCAATAATATCCATCCTAATGGGTGTGAAGTGGTGTCTCATTGTGGTTTTTAATTGCATTTCCATAAAGGCTAATAATGCACATCCTTTCATGTGTTTATTGACCATTTGCGTATCTTCTTTGGAGAAATGTTTATTCAAATCCTTTGCCATTTTTTAAATTGGATTGTTTGGGGTTTTTGTTGTTGAGTAGTAGGAGCTCTTTATATATTCTGGATATTAATCCCTTGTTATATATGTGCTTTGCAAATACCTCCTCCCACTCTAAGTTGTATTTTTACTCTCTTGATAGTATTCTTTGATGTACAAAAGTTTTTAATTTCAATGAAGTCCAATTTACCTATTTTTTTCTTTTGTTGCCTGCCTGTGCTTTTGATGTCACATCCAAGAAATCATTGCCAAATCCAATGTCATGAATATCTTCCACTGTTTTCTTCTAAGAATTTTATAGTTTTAAATCGTATGTTTAGGTCTTTGGTCCATTTTAATTTTTTATAAGGCAAGGATCCAACTTCATTATTTAGAATGTGTATATCCAGTTTTTCTAACATCATTTGGTGAAAAGACTGCTCCATTCAATGATCGTGGCACTCTTGTCAGAAATTATTTGATTATATACACAAGAGTTTATTTCAGGGCTCTCTGTTCTGTTCCATTGGTCCATACGTCTATCTTTATGACAGTACCATACTGTTTTGATTACTGTAGCTTCATAGTAAGTTTTGTAATTAGCAAGTGTGAGTCCTCCAACTTTGTTCTTTTTTTTTTTTTCAAGATGACTTTGGCTATTCGGGTTCCCTTGAGATTCCATATAAAACTTTAGGATGGGATTTTCTATTTCTGAAAAAAAAAAAACAACATTGGGATTTGATAGAGAATGTATTGAATCTGTAGATGGCTTTCCATAGTTTTAACAATATTAGGTTTTCTAATCCATAAACGTGGAGTATCTTCCATTTATTTGTATCTCCTTTAATTTCTTTCAGCAGTGTTTTCTAGATTTCAGTGTACTATGCCTTTTACCTCCTTGATTAAATTTATTCCTAAGTATTTTATTCATTTAGATACTACTGTAAATGGGATTGTTTTCTTAATTTCCTGTTCTTTGTTAGTGTATAGAAATGCAACTGATATTTGTATGTTGGTTTTGTTTTCTGTTTTCCTGTTATTAGCTCTAACAGGGTTTTTTGTTTCTTTGCTTTGTTTTTGGTGTAATCTTTAGGGTTTTCCACGTATAAGATTAAGTCATCCATGAATAGGGATAATTTTATGTTTTCTTTTCCAACTTGGATAACTTTTAAATTTCTTTTTGTTGCCTAATTGCTCTGGCTAGAAATTCCAATGTTATGTAGAACAAAAGTGGTGAGCTCTGGTATCCTACTCTTCTTCCTGATCTTAGGGAAAAACCTTTCAGTCTTTCACCATTAATTATGACACTGGCTATAAGGTTTTTCATTTATCTTTTATTATGTTGAAGGAGATCTCATCTACTCCTAGTTTACTGAGTGTTTTTATTATGAAAGGGTGTTGAATTTGTCAAATATATTTTCTGCATCAACTGAGATAATCATGTGGTTCTTTTCCTATATTCTATTAATGCGATGTATTGCCGTAATTTTCATATGTTAAACCAATCTTGCATTCTGGGAACAAATCCCATTCATTCACGGTGTATAATCCTTTTAGTGTGTTGTGGAATTCCATCTGCTAGTACGTTTTGGAAGAATTTTGCATCAATGTTAAGGAATATTGGTCTATGGCTTTCTTGTAGTGGCTTTGCCTGGTGTTAGTATCAGGGTAATGCTGGCCTTACAGAATGAGTTAGGATGTATTCTCTTCAATCTTTGGGAAGACTTTGAGAAGGACTGGTATTAATTCTTTAAATGTTTGGTAGAATCCATCAATGAAACCACCAGGTCCAAGCTTTTCTGTTTTTAATTACTGTAGTTCTATTCAGATTTTCTACTTCTTAATGACTACATTTTGCTAGATTTTATGTTTTTAGGAATTTGTCCATTTCATCTAGGTTATCCAACTTGTTGATATATACTTGTTCATAGCATTGTCTTATAATCCTATTTATTTCCATAAAATCAGTAGTTATAGCCCCACTTTCTTTGCTGATTTTAGTAATTCAAGTCTTCTTTTTTCCTTACTGAATCTAGTTAAAGGTTTGTCAATTTTGCTGTTCTTTTCAAAACAGCAACTTTTGTTTTCATTGATTTTTCCCTACTGTTTTTCTTTTCTCTTTTTCATTAACCTCTGCTCTAATCTTTATTAATTCCTTCCTTCTGCTAGTTTTGGGTTTAGTTTGTTCTCCTTTGTCCAGTTCCTAAAGGTGTAAGATTGTCACTGATTTGTGATATATATATATATATTTTTTTTTTTTGAAATTTACATGTCTTAGTACTGCTTTTGCTGAATCCCACTAAGTTTTGGTATGTTGTGTTTTCATTTTCATTTTCTTCCGGTATTTTCTAACCTCCTTTTTAACTTCTTTGACCCATTGGTTAAGAGTATGTTGATTTCCACGTATCTGTAAATATTCTAGTTTCCTTCAGTTATTTACTTCTAACTTCATTCCACTGTGATTAGAAAAGATACTTTATATGCTTAAAAATTTTTTTTAATTAAGACTTGTGTTTTGACCTAACATATGATCTATCCTAGAGAATGTTCCATCTGCACATGTGGAATATGTGTATTCTGCTGTTTTGGGGTGTAGTGTTCTGTATATGTTAGGTCTGACTGGTCCATATTGTTCTTCAAGTCCTATATTTCCTTATTAATCTTCTATCTTGTCTGTTATTGAAAGTAGGGCACTGAAATGTCCGATTATTATTGTAAAACAATCTGTTTCTCTCTTCAGTCCTCTCAATGTTTGCTTCATATATTATGGGGCTTAGATATTTCATGCATATGTTTATAATTGTTATGTTTTCTTGGTGAATCAATATACATTATCATTCTTTGTCTCTTGTAACTGTTTTCTGACTTAAAGTCTATTTTGTCTGATTTGAGTATAGCTACCTCAGCTCTCTTTTGGTTATTATTTGCATAGAATGTCTTTTTCCATCCTTTCACTTTACCATCCTATTTGTGTTTAGGTCTAAAGTGAGTGTCTTGTAAACAGCATAAAGCTGGATCACATTATTTCATCCATTCTGCCAATCTCTGCCTTTTGACTGGACAGTTTGATCCATTTTCATTTAATTAACTGATAAAGGACTTACTTTTGCTACTCTGCTACTTGTCTTCTGTGTATATTATTCTTTTGTCCCTCATTGCATCCACTACTGCCTTCTTTTGTATTTTTTTTGTGCTGACACATTTTGATTCCCTTCTCATATCCTTTAGGTATACTCATGATAACCAAACTTTGTGGTTATCATGAGGATTATCATAACATCCTAAAATTACAACAAACTTGAATTGATAACAATTTAACTTTAATTGTATACAAAAATTCTACTGTCCTACCCCTTATGGTACTGAAGACACAAATTACGTCTTTATACGTTGTGTGCCTTATCAATAATGGATTTATCTTTTAAATTCTACAGAAATAAAAAGTGCAGTTACAAACCAAAATTATAATAAGACTAGCATTTATATTTGCCCATTAATTACCTCTACTGGAGATCTTTAGATCTTCATACAGCTTTGAGTTACTGTCTAGTGTTGCTTCATTTCAACTTGAAGGATTTCCTTTAGCACTTTTTGTAGAGCAGGGCTAGTGGTCACGAACTCCCTCAGCTTTTGTTCTTCTGGGAATGTCTTAATTTTCCCCTCATTTTTTTTTTTTTTTTAGATGTTGGGGGTAGGAGTTTATTAATTAATTTATTTTTGCTGGGTTGGGTCTTCGTTTCTGTGCGAGGGCTTTCTTTAGTCGTGGCAAGCGGGGGGCCACTCTTCATCACGGTGCGCAGGCCTCTCACTATCGCGGCCTTTCTTGCTGCGGAGCACAGGCTCCAGACGCGCAGGCTCAGTAGGTGTGGCTCACGGGCCCAGCCGCTCCGCGGCATGTGGGATCCTCCCGGACCGGGGCACGAACCCGTGTCCCCTGCATCGGCAGGCGGACTCTCAACCACTGCGCCACCAGGGAAGCCCTTCCCCTCATTTTTGAAAGTCAGTGTTGCCAGATATAAAATCTTCTGTTTACAGTGTTGTTGTTGGGTTTTTTTTTCTTTTAACACATTAAATCTTTCATCCCACTGTCTTCTGGCATCCAACATTTCTGATGAGAAATCAGCTTAAGATCTTGTTGAGTATCCCCTGTATGTAATGAGACACTTCTCACTTGCTGTTTTCAAGATTCTCTCTTTGTCTTTAGCTTTTGACTGTTTGATTATAATGTGTCTCAGGGTGGACCCTCTTGGGTTTATCCTACTTAGAGTTCACCGAGCTTCTTGGATTTGTAGATAAATGCCATATGTCAAATTGGGGGAGTTTTCAGCCATTATTTCTTCAGATAACCTTTCTGCCTCTCTCTCTCCCTCTTCTCCTGGGACTCCCATAAAACATATCTTGCAATTATACCCCAATAAAGATGTTAAAAAAAAACATATCTTGGTCAGCTTAACAGCACCCCACAATTCCCTTAGGCTCTGTTATGGGGTGAATTGTGTCCCCCTGCCACCCAAATTCATATATTGAAGCCTTCACCCCCAGCAACCCAGAATGTGACTATATGTGGAGATAGGGTCCTTAAAGAGGTAATAAGTTAAAATGAGGCTGTTAGGGGCCCTAATCCAATCTGACTAGTGTTCTTATAAAAATAGGAGATTAGGACACATAGAATGATGTGTGTGCAGAGGAAAGACCATGTGAGGACACAGCAAGAAGGTGGCCATATGCAAGCCAAAGAGAAGCCTCAGAAGAAATCAACTCTGCCAATATCTTGATTTTGAACATCTACCCTCCAGAACTGTAAGAAAATAAATTTCTGTTGTTTAAGCCACTCGGTCTGTGATATTGTTATGGCAGCCTAGCAAACATACATGCTCTGTTCACATTTCTCCATTATTTTTCCTCTCTTCTCCCAGACATGATAATTTCAATTTTCTTATCTTCTAGTTCACTGATTCTTTTGTCTGCTCAAATAAGCTGTTTATCCCCTCCAGTAAATTTTTCATTTCAGTTACTACACTTTTCAGCTCCAAAATTTCTTTTTGATTCCTTTTTATAACTTTTCTCCTTATTGATACTTTGTTGCTCATATAATGTTTTCCCTTAGTCTAAGCATATTTAAGACAATTTGTCTTTGTCTAGTAAGCCCAATATCTGGGCCTCCTCAGAAACTGGGACAGTTTCTGTTCATTCATTTTGCTCTTTTGAATGAACCACGTTTTCCTGTTTCTTTGTATGCTTTGTGATTTATTTTTGTTGAAAACTGGGCATCTATTATAAAGCAGTTTCTCTGGAAATCAGATCCTGTGCCCTGTGTGTGTGTGTGTGTGTGTGTGTGCGCACACATGTGCACACACGTGTGTATTCAAAATTATTATTGTTGAAGGCTATAGGAGTGCATTTGTTTTGAGTTCCAAACTTTTTTCTCAAACACTATTTCCTTTCAAGCATGATCACTGAGGTTCCTTTACCTCATCATCAAATAACATTCTGATTAAGATTCCCTTGAATGCCAAGAGCTAAAACAAACAAAAATACCAGGAGGGAGAGAGGGAGGGAGAGAGGGAGGGAGAGAGGGAGGGAGAGAGGGAGGGAGAGAGAGAGGGAGGGAGGGAGGGAGGGAGGGAGGGAGGGAGAGAGGGAGGGCGGGAGGGAGGGAGGGAGGGAGGGAGAGAGAGAGGGAGGGAGGGAGAGAGGGAGGGAGGCAGGGAGGAGCCCCCTCTTTCCCAAGTCTTTGCAAACTGGCTCTGTAGGTACTCCTTCACCTCTCAGCTAGGCTTGCTCAGAGTGTAGGGGTCACCTTGAGATGCGATGTGTTTGCTTTTGTCCTACCTTCCCTGTCTCACCACAGTTTCTCTCCTGAGCCTCAGATGGCCTGTTGTGTGCCTCCACCAGAATCTCTTCAGGCAGTTGTGGGTTTGTCATCCCCTTGTAGCTCTTACAAGCAGTGCCTGCTGCCTTTCCCACCTACATCCCAAGGAGACAAAGACAAGCCCCTCGTCTCAGTCTTTCAGGTATCCCCAGGCAGGTGAGAATGATGGACACAATAATTTGCAAATAGGGTTTGCTCTGCTCCCTCTAATTTGGTGGGAGGAGGGGAGGAGGCTGTGCTGGGTAGACGGTGGGGCAAGGTTGAGAAAATGTCTCATGAAACCTTCCTACCACTCTGAAGATCTTTTTTTCTTGATCAGGTATTGACGTGGTTGCTATAAACCTTCGACTGTTTCCAGATCTCCTACACAGTTGGTTCAGCTCCTGTTTGTTTCTCCAATGTTTCTGTTGGGGAACAAGGGCCTGGAATTTCCTATTCTACCTCTTCCTGATTTCACTGCAGGTGAAAATTGCTGCTTTTTTTCTTTTTTATTTCAGCCATTCTTATGCATCTCCAATTCCCTACCACCATACCTGAGATGCAAGAGTTTCTGGAAATGTTACTGACTGTGAGGCAGAGAGACACGATTTCAATAGAATATGATAAATGTCACAAAGAAGCCTGCAGAGCACAGTGAAGCTGGCCGGAGAACCAGGATCCAAGCCCAGGACTGTCCGACTCACCATCTTTGCTCTTTTGGTGTCACTTCTGACAGTGCACCTCTCACTGTAAGTTGGGAAACTGGCAGGTTTGGTTTCCATGATTTCCCAGGATTCACTGCTTCAAGTAGGACTGACAAATGTGTTTTCAACACAGAAGAACTAGGTGGTCCAGTCCAGGACAGAGGACTGATCCAATCAGTCTTGGGCTTGTAATTTCATTTTCAAAGCTCTTCTATATGCTAAAGCTATGAACTACTATCAAGAATCTGGGCCCTTTTTTTTTTGCGGTACACGGGCCTCTCACTATTGGGGCCTCTCCCGTCGCGGAGTACAGGTTCCAGACGCGCAGCCTCAGCGGCCATGGCTCATGGGCCCAGCCGCTCCGCGGCATGTGGGATCTTCCCAGACCGGGGCATGAACCCGCGTCCCCTGCATCGGCAGGCGGACTCTCAACCACTGCGCCACCAGGGAAGCCCTGGGCCCTATTTTTAATACTCCTATTGACTTTCAGTGTGATTCTGCACCCCTCATTTTTTCCAACTATAAAATATTATTAGAAACTCTTTACCCTTCTTTCACCAATAATTGATGATAAATAAACATTTAGAAGAGGGGTCATTTATTATCATTGTTATTATTATATTTGCTTTATAGGAACCAACATTCTTCTAGGGGCCCAAGGAACAGTAAGTTTCATCCTTAATGGCTTTAAGCCAGAGGCCAGAAAATATATTAACCCTGGATACCATGAGTGGAATAATACAAATGAGAATTCCAAGAAAATTCAATACAACGTCTAAGACACAAGAGGGAGAGACAGGCTAAAAAAGAAAGAGGAAAGAAAGAAGGGGAACAAGAGGAACTGAAAAAGAGAGGACTGAAAGGCAGTGAAAAAGAAAACATCAAAGTGATGATTCCTGACTTTACACTAAATCCAGAAATTCTGAATTTTTGAGCATCAAAATATGCTTGAATTCATAGCTGGCCAAGGCTGTTGGTCTTCTGGCTCGATGGTGTTTAATCCCAGCTGGGGTACAGATCAGTTCTGAGGATGCAGACACTGGGGTCCACTCCTGGGAGGGCCATCTCTGCAAGCGAGCAGAGATGACAAAGGATTTATGAAACCACACAGAATGGCATTTCCAACTATGTTAAGGAGAAGACCTGACCTCAAGCTGGTGTGTGCTCCAGCTATAATAATTACAAAAATATACCAGCTCAGTGCTGAGCCAAGGCTAAAACCCAGGAGGGAAATCTTTTTCTTCCTTTCTTTTTTCTTCTTGTAAATAACACCCCAAAGGCTCTGATTTTATTTTTACAAGCAAAAGATACCACCACTTGGTTCACTGTGAGCACTGATGTGTGCTTTCTGCCCGGAGGTACCTCATACCAACCGAACACGCTGCCACACACGGGGGCGGGGAGGGCAGGGTCCGGAGCTGAGGACGCATGCGGGGACAGGATGGCCAGCCTCGTGGGTCTCGCTTCCTGTTGTTGTCCTCTGTGCCCTTCTTCATGCTATCCTAGGAGCAGCAGTGGTCACTCTATTGTCCACGGGGCCTACTCGTTTGAAAACTGTTAAACTGCGTTGTGTCTCCAGAGGCACCATGCTTTGAAGTGGCTTTATTACAATGGCGCCATTTACTCTTGAAACCACGCCCATCAGAGGTGGCACAGTCCGGGCTGGGGACGGGTGAGGATGACTCCGACTCCTTCCTCAGCTCGCCCTTCAAGACGGCGAGGGTGAGTGGCGCTTCCAGGTTACGAAGCAGCAGCTAAGGGACTGGCCTCAGTGGAGGAGCAGCTTGTCCTCTAGCTCATCCTCAGACTGTCCATCTCTCTTCCCATTTCATGTACTGTCTACAGTCCCTTCTTTTCCCTGTGACTCCATGAAAGAATTCATTCAAATGCGGTTGGGGGCTTCCCTGGTGGCACAGCGGTTAAGAATCCACCTGCTAATGCAGGGGGACATGGGTTGGAGCCCCGGTCCGGGAAGATCCCACATGCCATGGAGCGACTAAGCCCGTGCGCCACAACTACTGAGACTGCGCTTTGGAGCCTGTGAGCCACAACTACTGAGCCCACGGGCCTAGAGCCCACGCTCCACAACAAGAGAAGCCACTGCAGTGAGAAGCCCGTGCACGGCAACAAAGACCCAACGCAGCCAAAAGAAAAAAAGAAAACGCGGTTGGTTTTATGTGTGATGCACACGTGACAAGAAATGTGGCAGATGACAGAAGTCTGAGGATTCGTCCTCTACAATCTAACCACTTATTTCCCCAAATGCTAAGTGACACTAAAATGGCCCAACGGCCAGGTTACCTCTGCTCTATGGATGCCCACCACACCCAGTTACTAGAGCGGCAGGGAGGACCCACCCACTCTCCTAAGGCCCAACAGTGGTAGAAGCAGCAGGACCTGGGGAGGAAGAGGCAGAGCCAAGATTCAGAAGGGTGACACGGGGACACGCCCAGGCCGTGAACAGCAGCGTCTGGCACAAGTTTTCTAGTAGGAAACTGGGGCTGACCAAGGCTGACTGCTGTCCTGGCTCGTCAAAGACGTCCTGAGCCACCTCCACTGCTCGTCCCCAGACCACCCAGTAGTGCCCCTTCCAAGCGTGAGGGACAAGGCACTGCTGTGAGGGAGGGCCCCAGCCGGGAATCCCGCCTGGAGGACTCAGAGACAGGTCCCCCTGGTCAGGAGGCCTGCACTCAGACACAGACGACAGAGTCATGTACAAAAAGGGACCCACAGGGCCCTGCGGCGCGGGCTCAGCTGGAGGAAACAGAACGATGGCAGCAGGGCAGGCACACGGAGGCATTGTCTGCATAAGTCAGCGCCCTGGACACCAGCCTTTGCCCCTTGGCTGGGGTGCCCGGCACGGCAGATGCAGAGTAAGAGCCAGAGGACCGGGGTCCATTTCTAAGTTCCAGTATCAGCTGGCTAAGCAACTGGGCTCCAGGATGTCAGGGACCCCCCACCCCTCTGGACAGTGGTCTGCAAGGGAAACATGCTCGTCCTGAGACGACCAGGGTGGGCTGGGGCAGGGGTGCCGCAGGGAGAATAAACTTCACCACCAGCAGGGCTCCAGGAGAGGAGCTGACGGACGGGGGGACGCGAGGCCTCGAGGCACACAAGGAGTCGGGGGGCGTGCGGGTCCGCTGCTGCTTGCGGCTCAACCACGACGATGCTGAAAAGGATAACTGAACCGCTGGGGCCTTTTCCCGGAACAGGACCGATGCCCAGCTTGCAGGATGACCTAACACAGAGAGAGGAACCAAGCGGGAGGGAGTGGGAAGGCCCAGGTGATGCGGGCGTCTCATGCTGTGCGTCGGCTCCAGCACCTCCTGAACGCGCTCCAGCCCCCCAGCTCCCGTCGTAGGGCAGGGGGACTACTCGAGCCCAGCTGGTTCACGTCTGTGAGCGCACAGAGAGAACCAGAAGCCAGTTCCTACTTCCCTGCTCTGGCTCACACAGTCTCTTACAAGAAGGAACACGCCCAGAACCAGAAGAGACAGCAACAAGGGTGTGTGAGGGGGATCGGAGCTTAAGGAAGCCGGGGTCAGACCCGGAAGCCCAGCTCATATCCCACTGTTCTTCCGGACCTCCCTTAGCCAAGGCGCAAGGAAAGCGGCCTTGAGAAAGCCTCGGGAACAACGGGCCGATGGCATCTCCAGCAGCCACCCTTTCCCGCCGGGAAGCTGGGGGAGTGGAGGGGCAGGCAGACGGGGAGGAGGCCATGCTGCGCCCAGTGGTTCCTGGCCCCCCATCTGCCCGCCTCTCTCCTGGTCTGGAACCATCCCAGCAGCTCTTAGAGACAAGTACAGTTTCTTACTGCGGTTGCGGGAGACCTTTCAGAAATCGTGCCAGGGCCTGGGGGCCTGGTGCCAGGCAGGCTGTGGGGGGATCACCTCAGGGGGCCCGTTTAAAAGCCCGCTTCCCAACCCCCCTCCTCGGCCCAAGAGCACACGCCCCAGATTCTAACTCAGCAGGTTAGGAAAGGCCCGGATCTGTGTCTCGCCAAGCCTCTCACGTGATTCTCATGTGCGGCCCATCTGGCAACCCCACTGAGCCCTTCATGAAGTCAGGGCCACCCCAAATCGAGAGCCGGGTCCACAGAGGCACAGCCCTGGGGCTGGGCTTGAGGACGCTGCCTGCTCCCCTTTACTTTCTCAAGGAATGACTAACCTCACGGTGCTTGTGAATCCTCAGGCAAAGGAACTAATAACAACAGAAAATATTATCAAAAAGTACATTTAGGGCTTCCCTGGTGGTGCAGCGGTTGAGAGTCCGCCTGCCGACGCAGGGGACGCGGGTTCGCGCCCCGGTCCAGGAAGATCCCACATGCCACGGAGCGGCTGGGCCCGTGAGCCATGGCCGCTGAGCCTGCGCGTCCGGACCCTGTGCTCCGCAACGGGAGAGGCCACGACAGTGAGAGGCCCGCGTACCGCAAAAAAAAAAAGTACATTTAAGCCGGAACAGCTGTGGAGGTAAGGCAGTCTTGGCCCCAGGCTCCCTGACTCAGCAGAGGCTGCCTTGCTGTGGTCAGCTCTCCCAGGAGCCCACACCGGTGCTCGCGTCCCAGCGCAGAGTGAGACCAAGGGAAAACGAAACGCCGACGTCCACCACTCAACCCACATCCAGACACATCAAGGTGTGAAGTGGAAACCACCCGTCTTTTCCTCCTGTGGAAACAAAACCAATCTGAACACAGCAAGACAGGCCTGCCGGCTCCTGGATGGGCACGGGGTGAGGGCCTTCCTTCTACCTTCAACAGCGCCTGTGATCATTTAACTGCACAGACAGCTCTCAACAAGAAGTCAAACTGATTTGGGTTTCTATTCATTACTGTAAACCGAGAGCAAAAAGCAGCTCTTCTAGAAAATGTTTCCACTCCAAGTCACATGTGTGTCTGGCTCTGTAAAGAGTTATATTTAGCCTCTGACATTCCATCCAGCATGTCCCCCGCTCTCGACCAGGCCTGGAGCAGTGCAGGCGCACGGTGGCTCCACTGCGGGCCTCGCTGCTCCCCCGGGCTCCAGGCTAAATATAAACGGCAGTGCAGGCTCTCCAGCGAGAACACTGCATGGCCATCCTCAAGACAACTTCTGTGTGCTTGCTTAGAGAAGAAAGTACCCCATATCACAGCATGTTTTCAACACTGTTCTGGTTCCTTAACCAATTTTTAGAGGAATTTAAGAGCAGGGGGAGAAGTCCATGTCAGTGATATTTTCCAGACACACAGCAAAGAATCCACAGTAAACCCATCAAATACGGGCTCTGACAAGAACACAGGCAGCTGAAGCTCTGGTTAAAGATGGCCCGTTGTAGGGCTTCCCTGGTGGCGCAGTGGCTGAGAGTCCGCCTGCCGACGCAGGGGACGCGGGTTCATGCCCCGGTCCGGGAGGATCCCACGTGCTGCAGAGCGGATGGGCCCGTGAGCCACGGCCGCTGAGCCTGCGCGTCTGGAGCCTGCGCTCCGCAGTGGGAGAGGCCACAACAGTGAGAGGCCTGCGTACCGCAAAAAAAAAAAAAAAAAAAAAAGATGGCCCGTTGTTACTCTGGCTAAACTACATCATTATCCAAAGAGACTCTTAAAACTAAAGTATAGGGCTTCCCTGGTGGCACAATGGTTAAGAATCCGCCTGCCAATGCAGGGGACACAGGTTTAAGCCCTGGTCTGGGAAGATCCCACATGCCGCAGACCAACTAAGCCCTTGTGCCACAACTACTGAGCCTGCGCTCTAGAGCCCGTGAGCCAAAACTACTGAGCTCGCATGCCACAACTACTGAAGCCCGTGCGCCTAGAGCCCGTGCTCCGCAACAAGAGAAGCCACCGCAGTCAGAAGCCCACGCACAGCAACGAAGACCCAGTGCAGACAAAAATAAATACATACATACATACATACTAAAGTATAAAGAGACCCAACCAAACATCATGGAATTCCAAATAAATCTGGCTGTGATGGTCCAAGTGGCAGCTTGGAGGGTGTTTTCGGATGTGATTAACATTAAATTGTGAACTTTTAGTGCACTGCCCTCCATAATGTGGGGGGCCTCATCCAATCAGTTGAGGGGCATGAACAAGTCAAAAAGACCAGTCTCCCCAGGCTGGAGGGTGTTTCTCCACCAGACGGCACCCTCAGACCTCCTGGGTCTCCAGCCGGCAAGCCTGCCCTGCAGAGTGCAACTCACCAGCCTCCATAATCACACAAGCCAGTTCTTTATAATCAATCTCTTTATCTGTACAGAAGATATATACATAAGGTAAATAAGTTCTACTGTGTTCTATTCACACACACACACATCCTGTTTGTCGTGTTTCTCTGGAGAGCCCTGACTCATACCCTGGCCACGGCGTGTCTTGTTCTAAATCCCGAGTTTATCGGAAACTGCACATGTGCCCCATGAGGAATGCTCAGTGGCGACACTAGACAGTCTCGGCACAGTCACATCCTGCTCCAGGGATCGGCTCGGCAGCAAGACGTCAGCTGAGGCACTACTGACGTGAGTTCACTTAATTCTATCTCCAAGCCAAAGCCGTGGAAGATTTCTGACCATGAGTCCGACCAACCGGGCCAGGTCAAAGCAGATACAAGTCCATCAAGCGGTCACCTGGACAGAGTGTCCGAAGAGCTAATGCTCTGGAGGGACCCCCCTCCTTCTTTCATCTCAGGCACGGTCCAGGGAAACCGTCCGGGGTTACCGAGGGAGGAGTCCCCGTCACTAAAGGAAGCCGAAGGGGACAACCGGGGGGAAAGAGGGAAGGGCTGGGTCCTACACGCCCATTGGCATCAAACCATTCAGTAAACCAGAGCTTGGGGAGTCGGCCCAGAAGGGCAGAGGAAGGGGGGGTGCAGCCGAGCAGAGTGGGGTGGAGGCAGAGGGCCTGGGAGAGGAAGGGAAAGGGCACCCAGGCAGGCAGCACGCCTGTGGCGCCAGTGCAGTGGTCCTCGGTGTCTGCAGCAGCTCCAGGCATGTCTGTGCATGGACAGAGATGCTGCAGGGCCCTGTTCTCCCCATAAGCTGGGCTTGTGCTGAAACGGGTACCAGTTGCACGGGCTCCAGTGGGCCTGGTGGACGGCGGGCACCATCGTCACATGAACCCAGCACCGCAGACCAGTCGGACCAAACGTACGCCAGCCCTGGCTCTAAAGCCCAGATCAACACACAAAAGCCTCAGAGGCACTGGGGTCTGACAAGTATGTGTGACCATCACAGACCATGTGTCAAGCACGTCATTCTGTAAAACGCCTCCTCAGGAAATAAGTCCCACAAATCTGGCCCTGAGCGTGAGCCCCGTTCTGCTATTACAGATTCTGGGGTCAGAGAATGCCAAGGGTGAGAGGACGAATGCTCGCAGCCGCAGAGAAACCCTCCGGGTGTGTCTGTGCAGCCCGTCCCAGAGGCGCTGGGGGTCGCCTGCTGCTTGGGTCACAGGCCCGAGGGGTGTGTCACTGCTGAGGACCACAGTGGAGGCAGGGCACCCGATGTTTCTTTTGGCCGTGTCGGGTCTTAGCTGCCGCGGGATTGTCCTTGTGGCACGCAGGCTTCTCTCTAGTTGTGGCGCTTGGGCTCTAGAGTGCGCGGGCCCAGGAGTTGCAGCATGCAGGCTCTCTACTTGTGGCACTTGGGCCCTAGAGCGCACGGGCTCAGTAGTTGTGGTGTGCAGGCTTAGTTGCCCTGTGGCATGTGGGATCTTAGTTCCCCTACCAGGGATCAAACCCGTGTCCCCTGCATTGGAAGGCAGATTCTTAACCACTGGACCCCCAGGGAAGTCCCCTGTTGGTGCTGTTTCTGTTCCTGTTTTATTCCACTGATCCACCAACAAGAGGAAACAAATTTGAGCTACAGTAAGTGGGTTTTAGGGTCAGCATGTTGGAAAAGCTATGAAATACTCCAGTGGGGACCAAAGTGCTGGGGTGGGGAGGTGGGGCGAGTCTATACACCCTGGTTTTAGCACCGTCCCACCCGAGGTGGAAGAATAGATTCTATTTCTTCTCTAACATGGGAGGATGGCCACTGAGTCATACACAAACTAAACAAATCATTATAAAGCAATTTAATTTGCTTTTTCTTGTCTCAAGAAAGAGTGAAACATTCAATCCACTTATATTTTAAATTCAGACCAAATTAAACATATATATTCAAAAACATAACTAATGCTAAAAAATAAACATTTTAATTTTACATTAAAGCTAGTTGTAAGGAGACAGAAAGAAACAAGGAAATATGAGAGAAAAATCTAGAGTTTAGTGACACAGTCACGACTAAATACATAAAGTTTACTGAATAAATGCACATCTAAATGAATTCAGGAAGGGAATCCCTGTTAGTCCAGTGGTTAGGACTCCACACATTCACTGCCAAGGGCATGGTTTTGATCCCTGGTTGGGAAACTAAGATCCCACAAGCAGCACGGCAAAAAAAAAAAAAAAAAGAAGAAGAAGAAAAGAAATAGCATAAAAAAAACGAACATAGGGAAAGGGAGAAAGTGCAGAAGTGTAAGAAAGGAGATAGAAGAGGAAATGGAACACAGACCAAAAGTCGGCACTAGAGATAGCTCAAACATCTGCTGTGGCAGCTTCAGTCTGATTTTTTTAACCTGGTCTTTACCAGCTCCACTATAGACAGGAAGATCAGAGATGCTGATTTTCTGAAATTCTTCCCTGGGAAGCCACATCAAAGACTCTACCACCCTGGGACAAAAAGCGAGCAAAGCCATGGTTGTCTTCGCTTGTTTCTCTGCTGATTTCAACCTAACAAGAACTCCTGCTCTGGCTGACCTGCACGGTATTTCATGTCAAAAGCTGCTCTGAAGAAATGACTTTAGCATTATATGGTTTATTTTAATATCAAAATACACTATAAGGATCCATGTAATAACTTATTTTAATAAATAACTTCATTTTTAAAAAGAGGCAAGGGGCTGCCTGATAGACATATTAGGGTGCAGTACCATGATGGTGAATCCACGGCCAAGCGTTCACCAAACGCTTCAGAACTCTACACCACAAAGAGTGAACGTTATACCGCATGGACGTTTTAAAAATATGTATCATACAACATGTCCAGGGAACCAGGATGGAATGCGGACTCTGAGAAATGAAACTAACTGTATTACCAGTAAAATAACCCCACTTAAGGAGATGGGGAAGAAAGGAGTTGACATAAATGACTTTGGGAAACAGTGTTTTGACTGGATATAACGAGGCTACCAAGAGAAGAATTTTGCACAAACACTGCACTCTGGCTGATAAATTTACTTCTCCTAGCACGTGGGTTAGCAACTCTGAAAACACTTTACATGCGTAACAGGGTCGAGTAAATAAAAACTACAGACGTCGTCAATAACGAGAGCCACGGCTCCTAGCACGTGGGTTAGCAACTCTGAAAACACTTTACATGCGTAACAGGGTCGAGTAAATAAAAACTACAGACGTCGTCAATAACGAGAGCCACGGCTCCTAGCACGTGGGTTAGCAACTCTGAAAACACTTTACATGCGTAACAGGGTCGACTAAATAAAAACTACAGACGTCGTCAATAACGAGAGCCATGGTTCCTAGCAGCGTGGGTTAGCAACTCTGAAAACACTTTACATGCGTGACAGGGTCGAGTAAATAAAAACTACAGACGTCGTCAATAACGAGAGCCACGGTTCCTAGCAGCGTGGGTTAGCAACTCTGAAAACACTTTACATGCGTGACAGGGTCGAGTAAATAAAAACTACAGACGTCGTCAATAACGAGAGCCACGGCTCCTAGCAGCATGGGTTAGCAACTCTGAAAACACTTTACATGCGTAACAGGGTCGAGTAAATAAAAACTACAGACGTCGTCAATAACGAGAGCCACGGCTCCTAGCAGCGTGGGTTAGCAACTCTGAAAACACTTTACATGCGTGACAGCGTCGAGTAAATAAAAACTACAGACGTCATCAATAACGAGAGCCACGGTTCCCACCGTCAAAGAAAGTTATGAATATGAAAGAGAGAAGCTAGAAGCAGCCCTGTAGGGCTGGACCAGTCAGAGATACTAGTACAAATCAATGTTTATTTCAAATATACACAAATAGAGAAATAAGTATCCATGAGTCCACTAGATAGGAATAATAAATGATGATAGACTGTTATAACACAAAGAATAAGTATCCATGAGTCCATTAGATAGGAATAAGTGAATGAATAAGCAAATGGAAGGGAGACAGAGAACTTTCTTTACGGAAGAATCCCAATTAATAACGTAGAATGAATGAAGGAAACAGAAAACCACCTTTGGAACAACAAAGTAATAGTTGCTTCAGGCAAGATCCACTGATGATTGCCAAACTTAGTTGAAAAACTTTAAAGAGAAACAGAATATTTGGACAGCTTCAGAATATCTGATCCCACTGAATACTTACTAGCTATTGTGGTGGTTTCTCATATGTCCACAAATTATTTGATACTCTGCCCTCCCCTTCAGGTAGGCTGGCTGAACCTCTAATAGTGTTCAAAAAAGGAAAAACAGTAACTTCACAGGGGAGAAACCCAGAAGCCACCACCTAAACTCAGAGATCAAGGCAACATCATCAGTGAAATGTCATGGTAATATGATGATAAGAAGGGTACTACACCTCTATGGAATTCTCCCACCTACCCCCTCAAAATCTATAACCCAAGGCCAATCATGAGAAGACATCAAAAAAACTCAAACTGAGGGACATTCTACAAAATACCCATGTGTCAAGCTCATGAGTAATAGCTAAGAAACTAACAAAGGAGATAAAATAAAATAATAATCTGAAAGAAGTGGGAAAAGAGGAACAAAGAACAGATAAGACATGTAGAAAACAAATAGAAAACTAATAGATGTAAACCTAACTATAAAAAATAATCACATTAAATGTAAATGGTCTAAACATCCCAATTAAAAGGCAGAGATTGTCAGAGTTCTTTAAAATGCAAGACATCTTTAAATATAAAGATACAAAAAGATTAGAAATAAGAGAATATATTGGGTGGGCCAAAAGTTCCATTCATTTTTTTCTGTAAGATGGCTCTAGTAGCACTTAGTTGTCTTTAACTTCATTCAAAACAATTTTGTTAGATTGTATGTGACAGCTGTCATATCAGCACGCATTTAAAAAAAGACTTATCAAAATTGGTGAATTTTTTTTTTTTTAAACATCTTTATTGGGGTATAATTGCTTTACAATGGTGTGTTAGTTTCTGCTTTATAACAAAGTGAATCAGCTATACATATACATATGTTCCCATATGTCTTCCCTCTTGCGTCTCCCTCCCTCCCACTCTCCCCATCCCACCCTTCCAGGCTGTCACAAAGCACCGAGCTAATATCCCTGTGCCTTGCAGCTGCTTCCCCCCAGCTATCTACCTTACTACGTTTGTTAGTGTGTATATGTCCATGACTCTCTCTCGCCCTGTCAAAACTCACCCTTCCCCCTCCCCATATCCTCAAGTCCGTTCTCCAGTAGGTCTGCGTCTTTATTCCTATCTTACCCCTAGGTTCTTCATGACATTTTTTTTCCTTAAATTCCATATATATGTGTTAGCATACGGTATTTGTCTTTTTCTTTCTGACTTACTTCACTCTGTATGACAGACTCTAGGTCTATCCATCTCATTACAAATGGCTCAATTTCATTTCTTTTTAAGGCTGAGTAATATTCCATTGTGTATATGTGCCACATCTTCTTTATCCATTCATCCAATGATGGGCGCTTAGGTTGTTTCCATGTCCTGGCTATTGTAAATAGAGCTGCAATGAACATTTTGGTACATGACTCTTTTTGAATTTTGGTTTTCTCAGGGTATATGCCCAGTAGTGGGATTGCTGGGTCATATGGTAATTCTATTTGTAGTTTTTTAAGGAACCTCCATACTGTTCTCCACAGTGGCTGAACCAAAAATTGGTGAATTTTTGTGTAGCCATTTTAATACTGAAGATGGAAGAAAAAAGCAACATTTTCAGCATATTATGCTTTATAATTTCAAGAAAGGTAAAAATGCAACTGAAACGCACAAAAAGATTTGTTCAGCATATGGAGAAGGTTCTATGACTGATCAAACATGTCAAAAGTGATTTGCTAAGTCTCATGCTGGAGACTTCTTGCTGGACAATGCTCCACAGTCAGGCAGACCAGTTGAAGTTGATAGCGATCAAATGGAGACAATAATAATTGAGAACAATCAACATCATACCACACAGGAGATAGCCAACATACTCAAAGTATCCAAATTAAGCGTTGAAAATCATTTGCACCAGCTTGGTTATGTGAATCACTTTGATGATTGGGTTCCACATAAGTTAAGCAAAAAAAACCTTCTTGACCATATTTCCACATGTGATTCTCTACTTAAATGTAACAAAAACGTTCCGTTTTTAAAACAAATTGTGACGAGCAATGAAAAGTGGATACCGTACATACATTAGTATGTCTTCATGACAGAAGAGATCATGGGGCAAGTGAAATGAACCACCACCAACCACACCAAAGGCCAGTCTTCATCCAAAGAAGGTGATGTTGTGTATATGGTGGGACTGGAAAGGGAGTCCTCTATTATGAGCTCCTTATGGAAAACCAAATCATTAATTCCAATAAGTACTGCTCCCAGTTAGACCAACTGAAAGCAGCACTCCACAAAAAGCGTTCAGAATTAGACAAAAGAAAACGCATAATCTTCCATCAGGATAACGCAAGACCGCACGTTTCTTTAATGACCAGGCAAAAACTGTTACAGCTTGGCTGGGAAGTTCTGATTCACCTGCCATATTCACCAGACACTGTACCTTTGGATTTCCATTTATTTCGGTCTTTACAAAATTCTCTTAGTGGAAAAATTTCAATTCCCTGGAATTGAAAAGACACCTGGAACAGTTCTTTGCTCAAAAAGATAAAAAGTTTTGGGAAGATGGAATTATGAAGTTGCCTGAAAAATGGCAGAAGGCAGTGGAACAAAACAGTGAATATGTTGTTCAATAAAGTTCTTGGTGAAAATGAAAAATGTGTCTTTTATTGTACTTAAAAAAAACCAAAGGCACTTTTTGGCCCACCTAATACTATGCTAACACTAGTCAAGAGAAAAGTGGGGTACCTATATTAATATCAGACAAAGTAAACTTTAGAGCAAAAAATATTAACAGGGATTTTTAGAAAGGTCACTCATGTTAAAGGGGTCGATTCATCAAGAGGATATAATTACAATTTATTTATTTTTATTTTTCTTCCAGTCTTCTTGAGATATTACTGACATATAGAACTGTATGTCTAAGGTGTATAGTATAATAATTTGATTTACATATGTTATGAAATGATTATCACAGTAAGTTTAGTAAACATCTATTACCTCATACAGATACAAAATTAAAGAAATGGAAAAATTTTTTTCATCTGATGAGAGCTCTTAGGATTTACTCTCTTGACATCATTCATATATAGCATACGAGTGTTAATTACATTTATCATGTTGTACATTCCATCCCTAGGACTTATTTATCTTATAACTGGAAGTCTGTACCTTTTGTCTGCCTTCATCCAATTCCCCCTCCCCCAGCCCCCACCTCTGATAACCACAAATCTGATGTCTTTTTCTATGAGTTTGTTTGTTCACTGAAGTATAACTGACCTACAACACTATGTTAGTTCCTGTTACACAACATAGTGATTTGATATTTCTATACATTTCAAAATGATCACCATAAGTCTAGTTACGATACATCACCATACAAAGATACTATATAGCTGTTAACTACATTCCCTACACTGCACATTTCAAACCCATACACCTATTTCTTTCCTCCCCCCCACCCCCTCCCATCTGGCAACCACCTATTTGTTTTCTGTGTCTATGACCTTGTCTCTGTTATGTTTCTTCATTTGTTTTGTGTTTTAGATTTCAAACATAAGTGAAATCATACAATGTTTGTCTTTCTTTGACTCATTTCACTTAGCATAATACCCTCTAGGTCCATGCATGTTGTTGCCAATGGTAAGATTTAATTCTTTTTTTTTATAACCAAGTAATATTCCACAATGTGTGTATGTGTGTGTATGTATGTATGTATGTGTATATGTGTGTGTGTGTATATATATATATATATATATATATATATATCACATCTTCTTTACCCGTTCACCTGTTGATGGGCACTTAGGTTGCTTCTATGTCTTCACTACTGTAAACAGTGCTGCAATGAACACAGAAGTGCATATACCTTTTCCAATTAGTATTATTGTTTTCTTCAAATAAATATCCAGGAGTGAAATTGCTGATCACATGGTAGTTCCATTCTTAATTTTTTGAGGAATTTCCATACTGTTTTCCACAGTGGCTGCACCAATTTATGTTCCAGCAAAAGTGCATGAGGGCTCCCTTTTCTCCATATCCTCACCAACATTGTTATTTGTTGTCTTTTTGATAAAAGCCATTCTGACAGTTGTGAGGTGACATCTCATCGTGGTTTTGGTTTGCATTTCCCTGATGACTAGTGATGGTGATCACCTTTCATGTTGACCATTAGTATGTCTTCTTTGGGAAAATGTCTGTTCAGCTCCTCTGCCCATTTTTTAATCATGTTGTTTGGGGCTTTTTTGATGTTCAGTTGTATGAGTTCTTTCTATATTTTGGATAGTAACTTTTTATCAGATATATCATTTGCAAATATCTTCTCCCACTCACTAGGTGGCCTTTTCACTTTGTTGATAAGCTTCGCTGTGCAAAATCTTTTTAGTTTGATGTAGTCCCATATGTTTATTTTTGCTTTGGTTTCCTTTGTCTGAAGAGACAGATTGAAAAAAAAAATATTGCTAAGACTGATATCGAAGAGTGTACTGCCTATGTTTTCTTCTAGACGTTTTCTGGCTTCAGTCTTACATTTAAGTCTTTAATCCATTTTGAGTTTATTTTTGTAAATGGTGAGAAAGTAGTCCAGTTTGATTCTGTTGTGTGTAGCTGTCCAGTTTTCCCAACACCATTTATTGATGAGGTATATTCTGACCTCCTTTGTCATAAATTAATTGCCCATATATGTGTGGGTTAATTTCTGGGCTCTCTATTCTGTTCCATTGATCTGTGCAACTGTTTTTGTGCCAGCACCATACTGGCTTGATTACTGTAGCTTTGCAGTATAGTTTGAAATCAGGAAGCATGATACCTCCAGCTTTGTTCTTCTTTCTCAAGACTGTTTTGGCTCTTTGGGATCTTTTGTGTTTCCAAACAAGTTTTAAGATTATTTGTTCTAGTCCTGTGGAAAATGCCACTGGTATTTTGATAGGGATTGCAATGAATCTGGAGATTGTCTTGGGTAGTATAGTCATTTTAACAACATTAATTCTTCCAATCCATGAACTTGGCATATCTTTCCATCTGTTTGTGTCATCTTTAATTTCTTTAATCAGTGTCTTATAGTTTTCTGAGTACTAGTAATTTACCTCCATAGATTTATTCCTAGGTATTTTATTCTTTTCTGATGAGATTGTAAATGGGATTTTTTTCTTAATTTCTCTTTCTGATTGCTTACTGTTTGTATACAGAAGTGCAACAGATTTCTCTATATTAATTCTATATCCTGCAACTTTACTTTACTGAATTCACTGATGAGCTCTAGTAGTTTTTTGGTGGCATCTTGAGGACTTTCTATGTATAGTATCATGTCATCTGCAAACAGTGACAGTTTTACTTCTTCCTTACCAGTTTGGATTCCCTTTCTTTTTCTTGTCTGATGTGGCTAGGATTTCCAATACCATGTTGAATAAAAGTGGTGAGAGTCAGCATCCTTGTCTTGTTCTTGATCTTAGAGAAAATGCTTCTGCCTTTCCACCACTGAATACAATGTTAGTTGTGGGCCTGTCATATATGGCCTTTATTATGTTGAGGTATGTTCCCTCTATACCCACTGTGTTGAGAGTTTTTACCATAAATGGATGTTGAATGTTGTCAAAAGCTTTTTCTGCATATATTGAGATTACCATATGATTTTTATTCTTCAATTTGTTAATAGGACATAACAACGTTAAACAATTATGCACCTAATAACAAAGCTATGTTATATGATATATAAATCCAGTTATTATTGGGTACATTTCAATACACTTCTCTCAGTAATTAACAGAACAAGTAGAAAGAAAATCAGTAAGGATACAGAAGATTTTAAAAAGCACTGCCAACGTGACTTTGTTGACATTTATAGAACATTTTACCCAAAGACAGTAAAATACACATTCTTCTCAAGTGCACATGGAATATTTACCAAAGTAGATCATATTCTGGGAGATAAAACCAACCACAATAAATTTTTAAAAATTCAAGTCATACAAAGTCTGTTCTCTAGCTATAAAATTAAACTAGAAATCAATTACAGAAAAGTATCTGAAAAATCCCTAATATTTGTAGACTGAATAACATAATTTTCAATAACCCATAGGTCAAAGAAGAAATCAAAAGAAAATTAGAAAGTATTTTAAACTGAATGAAGATGAAAACATGACATAAGAATTTGTGGTAGGCCACTAAAGCAGTAGAGTGAAATTTATACCAGTAAAGGCCTATATTAGAAGAGAAGGTCTCAAATCAACCATCTCAGCTTCTACATTATGACAGCAGAAAGAGAGAAGCAAATTGTATACAAAATAAGCAGAATAAAGTAAATAACAGAGATCAAAGCGGAGGTCACAAGAGAGAAAACAGACAAATAGAGAAAAACTAATAAAACCAAAAGGTGGCTCTTTGGAAAGATCACAAAATTAATGAGCTTCTACCTAGACTGGTCAGGAAAAATGGAAGACACAGAGTAACACTGTCAGAATTGAGAGGGGTGACTACAACTGCACAGACATTAAAAGAACATTGAGACAACATTCTGAGCAAGTTTATGCTTACAAATCTGACAACTCAGAGTAAATTAATTCCTTGAATGACGCAAACCACCAAAGCTCATTCAAGAAGAAATGAGTAACTTGCACTCAGAGTTTTACTTTATGAGTACTTTTACTTTCCTTTACTCTTTAATGAAGAGATGAATATCTATATGTCTATTTAAAAAAAAAAGAATTTAGGGACTTCCCTGGTGATGCAGTGGTTAAGAATCCACCTGCCAATGCAGGAGACACGGGGTCGAGCCCTGGTCTGGGAAGATCCCACATGCTGCGGAGCAACTAAGCTTGCGCACCATAACTACTGAGCGTGCGCTCTAGAGCCCACGAGCCACAACTACTGAGCCTGCCTGCCGCAACTACTGAAGCCCATGTGCCTAGAACCTGTGTCCCGCAACAAAGAGAAGCCACCACAATGAGAAGCCCGCGCACTACAATGAAGAGTAGCTCCCGCTCGCCGCAACTAGAGGAAGCCCGTGCATAGCAACAAAGACCCAACACAGCCAGAAATAAATAATTTTTTGGGGGTTAAAAAAAGAAGAATTTATAGAGGTTAAAAACCTCCCCACAAAAGCAAACTCCAGGCCTAGACAGCTTAACTGGTAAATTCTACAAAACATCTTAAGAAAAAATAATACCAATTCTGAACAAACTGCTCCAGAAATGTGAAGAAAAGGAAATATTTCCAAACTTATTCATTCTATGAGGCCAGCATTACCCCAATATCAAAACTAGACACATTATAAGAAAAGAAAATACAGACCAATATATCTCATGAACATAGATGCTTGCCTAAACATTTGAAAACCAATTAATATAATTCATCATACTAAAAAAGAAAAACTATATGACATTCTCAATAAATCCAAAAATAATCTGACAAAATCTAACCATTATCCATTAACCATCTAACCATTATCTACCATTCCTGATAAAAATTTTTGGAATAGAAAAGAACTTCCTGAGATAGATAACAGAAAAAAAAAAAAAAGAATCAACAAACCAGCTTGAGAGAATTTCCTAATCTTTTTTTTTTTTTTTTTTTTTGTGGTATGCGGGCCTCTCACTGTTGTGGCCTCTCCCGTTGCGGAGCACAGGCTCCGGACATGCAGGCTCAGCGGCCATGGCTCGCGGGTCTAGCCTCTCCATGGCATGTGGGATCTTCCCGGACCGGGGCATGAACCCGTGTCCCCTGCACTGGAAGGCGGACTCTCAACCACTGCGCCACCAGGGAAGCCCTAAGAATTTCCTAATCTTGATAAACAGTATCCACAACAAATCTACAGCTAAGACTGATTATGATTCATGATAAAAGACTGCTTTCCCCCTAAGATCAGGAACAGGACAAGTCTATCCGCTCTCACCATTTCCAGTCAACATTGTACTGGACAGTTTAGCCAGTGCCATCAGGCATGAAAAGAATTTTAAAATGCATCCAGATAGGAAAAGAAGTAAATCTATCTTTACTTGCAGACATCTGGATCACCTATGTCAGGAGTCAGCAAACTATGATGCGAAGGCCGTGTACATCCTGCTCCCTGTTTTCTCTTGCTGTTGTTTGTTTATTTGGATAAATAAAGTTTCACTGGAACACAGCCCCACCCATTCATCTACTTACTGCTCTCACCCCAAAGCGGAAGAGTAGGGTAACTGAGACAGAGGCGTCATGGAAAGGAAACACAAGAAAAGATGCTCCCCATCCTTAGCCATTATTGAAATGTAAGTTAAAGTACTGAGACACCACTACACACCTATTAGGATGGTTAAAACTAAAAAGACTGACTAGGTCAAGTCTTTTCGCAACAAGGATGCGAGAAACTGGGTTTCTCACCCACTGCAGGCGGGAGTGTAAAGGCACAGTCACTTTGGAAGTGAGCTTCAACACATGCCTATCATTTGGTTCATTCTATTTATCTACATATCATCCTCTTCCCAGATACCTACCAAAGAGAATGATGTTCAAAGAAATACTGGTACACAAATATTCACAGCAACTTTATTTGTAACAGCTAAAAACTGGAAACAACACAAACAACCATAAACAATGAACAGATGAACTGCAGTTATTTCCATTCATCCGTAAAAAGAAATGAGTTACTGACGCTGCTGCAACACGTCAAAGTAATTATACTGAGGGAAATAAGCCAGATGAGAAAGAGTACCTATGGTACGATTCCATTTACACAAAGCTCTGTGGAATCCAAACCAGCGTGCAGTGAAAGAAAACAGTAAGTGGTTGCCTGGGGCCAGGGCAGGATGGGGTGGGATGGGGACGGTGGGCAGAGAGGAAGGGGCAGTAGGAAACTTGGTAGCGGTGGACAGGACCAAATTCTTGACTGTGGCAGAAGTCACAGGACTTCATGTACAGGCCAAACTTATCAAACTGCACGAAATATATGTGGTTTATTACATGTCAATTACATCTCAACTGTTTTCTAAAAGTTTCCAAAACTGAAAAACAGGTTCAGGTGGGTGGCCCTGTGACATGGTGACCTGCAGAATAAGGATGCAGCAGCTCTAAGCCAGAGCCCTCACTCCCAAGACTGGGCACAGGTACAGAGGTACCCGAACTTTTTCCTTTCTGAGGAGCTTAGGGCATAAGGATACAGGACCAACACGGTTGCCTGAAGATGCCGCTTTGTCCTCACTACACCTTTCCTACACCGGGGCTGCACGCCTGCCTGCACCCCACACATCCATTGTTTAACTCAGCTACAGAAAGACACCAGTGACAATTCAAGCACTTTTATTTCTGTCCTTCTGCACGATCCTATGGGTGAGTAAGATCATAGTTTTCAAAAGGAAGGAGCTCCTAATTTTTCTCAGACCAGGTAACAATCTTCCCCACACAGCCAGAATTAAGTTTTTGGGCCCTGTCTTTGAACTTTAAAATGGGACCCTACAATGTACCAAGGAATAAAGCAAAGAATGGCAAAGTGCAGAAATGGTTAAAAATCACAAGTTAAAAGCAAACTATAAGGACTTCTCTGGTGGCACAGTGGTTAAAAATCCACCTGTCAATGCAGGGGACACGGGTTTGAGCCCTGGTCTGGGAAGATCCCACATGCCGCGGAGCAACAAAAAGCCCGTGTGCCACAACTACTGAGCCTGCGCTCTAGAGCCCGTGAGCTACAACTACTGAGCCTGAGTGCCACAACTACTGAAGCCCGCGTGCCTAGAGCCTGTGCTCCACAACAAGAGAAGCCACTGCAATGAGAAGCCCACGCACTGCAGCGAAAGAGTAGCCCCTGCTCGCTGCAACTAGAGAAAGACCACGTGCAGCAACGAAGACCCAATGCAGCCAAAAGAATAAATAAAATTTTTAAGAAAGCAAACTATATAAAATAAACAACAAGGTCCTACTGTATAGCACGGGGAATTATACTCAATGTTTTGTAATAACCTGTAAGGGAAAAAATATCTGAAAAAAAATATAACTGAATCACTGTGCTATATACCTGAAACTAACACAACATTGTAAAACAACTATAATCCAATTTAAAAAAATTACATGGCACATATACATGCACCTTAAATGTATTTGATTTTCATTTCTCAAAAATAAATAATTTGCAAAATGAAATGGAAAAAGCAAACTGGAGCTTTGAAAAAACTGTGTTGTTCTCATTCCAGATAAATAATAAAGCAGGAATCTCTGTGTTCTTTTTAGATAATTTGTCTCAGCAGACAAGTGTTTCATTTTTTCGTTTCTGTAGATCCATAAATTAACAGGATACCCACATGCCCAATCTCCCACTGTTACAACTCAGGCCCAGCGTATTCCCTGAGCCAAGCAACTCGGCTATCCGGGTCCAGCCTCTCCTCCCTCCTCCCCAGCCTCCTTATCACATGAAGGCGAGGGCGGTTTCAGAACCAAGGAAGACAGCAGGTCTCTAGAAACAGAAAATAGCTTGTACGTGACAAGCAGCCCTCTCATGTGGCAACATTTAACACAGGAAAGCAATTTAAAATGAGCTGTACACTCGGGAACAGGAATGACATGCGGGTTCCAAGTCAAAACTACAGCCATACACTAAACAAGAATGCAGGGTGTGTGTGTACATGACATGAATTACAGACGTCCACACAGATACACGGCTGCGCGCCACCTCTCACACACGCACGCGCACCGACGTCCTCAGGAGCATGCCTGCGTGCCAAGCACCGGCCCCTGTAGGCTCTGGGCTCTCACAGTCCTCCGGGCAGCCCCGTGAGGCAGCACTGTGATGACCGCCCCCCAAACAGAGAGGAGGACCCGCGCAGAGGGTCAGCGCGGCCCCACACGTGCACTCTCGCCCGGGCTGCTGTCCTGCCGCGTGCAGTTCCACGCATGCTGCCGCCAAGGAGTACCAGCTCGCCGCCTGCTGGGACACACAAACGAAGAGCGGGACCGCAAGGTGGTCTCAGAGCTAACGGGAGCCTGATGACAGGTTTTTTCATCCTGCTACCTCCCACCCCCACCCCGTTCAGCGTACAGCTTCCTGAGGGATCTTTCTCGTCATCTGGGCCTGAAAAGCACTGGGCTTCCCCTGCATGGCGCCCCCTCGTCATCAGGAAAGGCTGTGTGGGTGGACCCTGGGCCCTGGGCCCTGGGCCCTGGGGTGGGGCTGGTGCAGGGGCAGTGGGGGAGCAGCCATGCCTCCGGAAACGCAGGGCCTTGCAATTAAGTCCCGGAAACTCGTCTGGATCAGAAAAGTGGTCATTCCACGGAAGGTCCAGAGAAAGGCACTAAAAAGGGGGACAGGGGGTCACCTCAAAGCCCTCTCCTAATGGAAGCAGAAGCTTGGGGAGAGTTCACCCGGCCGGTTGCACCATGTTTCACCGCGTGCACCGGACCCCCCACCACGTAGAGGGCGGGGGTGAGGAAAAGAACATCTAGACCAGGAGCGGCCTCGGCGCCCTCCAGGCTGGTGCTGCTGTAACCGGCCCCCCAGCCCAGAGCAGACGCTGCAGGAGGTCGGAGGAGGGGGCCAGCGCTGGCTCTTCAGAAGACCATAAAAATCAGGCCTGAAAACACAAGAGAAGGCAGTGCTATTGGTCTAATTCACAGCCAGTCGTCAGCTGAGGGCCCTGCCGGTGCCCTGGGGTGATGGATGCAGCGGAAGGCTTCCCACCTGTGACAGGTGACACCGACCCACCGCACAGGGAACTCGGCCTGGGAGCCTTTCGGCTCAGGGACCACTGGTTCTGGCTTTACATGCCTGGGAAAAGCAGATCTTGCCCTGGAAAAAACAGTTCGCACCTTTCCTGGCTCATTAAAGCTAATTTTGCAAATTCCGAATATCTCACGTGAACCTTCTAATGGGTTTTATCCGGCTTTGGTTACTGTGCTTTTTGTAAGAACTAGCTTCCTTCACTAACAGACCTCTTTCCAACGGAAGACTTTTGTTAGCTTGGAAGCGCTGAGCCTTCCTCTCCGAAGGTGAACTTTCTGGCTCTCTCCTTAGACAACAGCCGTCTACGCCGCCGTCTACACCGCAGCCTCCACGTGCGTTCGCAGGCAGGCAGAGGCCCACAGGGCGTGGGAGAAGCGGCCAGCGCTGTCTCCTCCCCGGGCGGGGAGGGGCACAGCCTTGGCCACACCTCATCGTGATGGCCTGTGCATACAGCAGTCACTCAATAAATACGGACTGGACCCAGGGGGTGGGGATGGGGGACCCTGAGGTTTGGGGAATGAAGTGGCGAAGCTCAAGGGGGATGTTTCCCGTGCACCCTACAAAGTGGACAGGTTTGTCACGGACGGGAAATGACTGGAAAAGATGAAACCGTGCTCACAACTGAGGAAGCATGAAATGTTCACGAACTCAAGGGCTAGAGCCCTTAATAAAGGCAAGAACTCAGTATCCATCTTACGGCACCAAGAAGGGCACAGATCTGGAAGAGGAAAACTAAGAATAGGTTTTAAATTTAAAAACCTGAAGATCACACCTTAAAATGACTTTCCATGATTTGGGAGATTTTTAAAGTGGCATCTTGTAATAGAAAAAGAAAGCAAGAAAACGTAAACCTGAAGTAAACATTCTCTGGTCAGAAATATAACAAATATTATTTCAAGTAAAATACAGTTTTAAATTGTTCTTAATTCTTTGTAGTTTGGATTCTGCGTTCCTGACAATGCTTCCTTCTCTGCTAGCAGAAAAAAACCTGTAGAGCTGACTCACGGCCACAAGTCAGCCTTCTCCCTGCTCAAGGCCAGCCCAGGCCAGGAGGTGTCTCTGCAAGACACTGAGCTTGTCACTGATGCCCGAAAGAGACCCCAGCAGCGTGAGTTGAGAATGTCATTAATCTAAGGTGAAGGTGTTGCTAAGGACCCTGTTCCCACACACGAGGCAGGGAGCAGGTGACCAGCCAGGACTCCGTCCAACGTGCAAAAACGCCCTGAAACGCAGAGCAGCAACTGCAGGTAGTTTTTAGGAGGTATTTCCACTCTGTGTTAAGGTAGGGGAAACTGGGAAGTGGGTGTAGCTCCACACTCCCACTCAGGCGGGAGTCATGACCCAAGCTGGGCACTGCGCGTCTCTGGGCCTCTCACAGCAGAGGGTTTCCACTGCAGAGACCCTGCCACCCGGGTCACCCGGAATCACCTGGAGTCGTCTCTGGGTGTCATAGCTGGGGGTGCTAGTAGTGGCACTGAGAGGCCAGGGGTGTTGCTAAACATCCACAACACACAGGGCAGCGCCCCCATAACAAAGGATTAACCCGCCCAAAATGTCAACAGCGCCAAGCTTGAGAAACCCTGTCTCACAGTCTCTTTTCGGCTCCAAAATTCTATAACCTACATGTCTGTTGAGTTGAGGGGTAAATACTACTTCTTTGGGTATAAAGCTAACAAAGAGGATTGGAGGACTCGCTGAGACCAAGTGTAAACCAGGGTGAACTCAGGCCTCCTGTAACCAGACAGGTGGTGAGAAATCAGGCCTGTAAGACGTTTCCCTCCTCCACAGACGTCCGACACCAGTATCCCTCGTAGGAAGAGGGAATGGCTTTAAGTATCTTATCTCACGGGTCTGGAACGAGGCGGATTGCAGGACTCGGCTCTTCAGCTGACGCCCTGAACTGAGCAGGGACGTAACCCAGGAGAGCTGGGAGGCCAGACTCCATGCCTAATGCATGCGCTGTTTTAGCACTTTTTGGAAACTACACGCCCCTTGGGTCTAAACAGAGGCAGTGACTTGCTGAGTTCCTGAGGGCTTTCTTTCATTCTCTCCCCTACTTTCTCTGGACACGCCCGCAGCTGAGGGCGCCCACCTTCACGTGGCACCCTGGTTCCAGGACACGGGATTCCTGTGGATACTGAGGCCTCTATACTCACGTGACATCTTCTTGTCCTGAACTCATCCATTCTTCATAGCTATTTATCTAAAAAGATGCTTATTTTTAATGTAAACACACTGATTTATATTGGCAGCTCCTCTACTTAAAGATATGCTGGAATTTCCACTGAAACTTTTTATTATTCAAAGTTTGCTAGTGCAGGCCTGAAAATGTCCCCAAGCAAAAGAGGTCTAATCTTTTCTACAAATATCACTGAACCACTTTTTAAATCCAAGAATGTCAGATAATTTCTTCTTTACTCTTGAAACTTAAAACTGGATTTTTGTTTTTCTAAGAAAAAATCAGGACACCAATATGTACTTTAGATGAAATGTCTTTCCTACACAGAAAAACTAAATGTAAAAACTTGCTATCTCATCAAAATAAGGCATCAGGGAAGCTTTAATAGGAGAAAGTTCCTCTAAATTCGGTTTGTAACCTAAACAATCAGAGAACTATATATAAAATAGATAACTCATAAGGACCTGCTGTATAGCACAGGGAGCTCTACTCAATACTGTGCAATGGCCTGTATGAGAAAAGAATCTAAAAAAGAACGGATATATGTGTACGTATAACTGATTCACTTTGCTGTACAGCAGAAACTAACACAACATTGTTAATCAACCATACTCCAATAAAAATTAAAAAAAAAAAAAAGAACCAGAGGACTAACAAAATCCTAGAACCCAAGGGGAATAAAGCCAAGAATGACACTGTTTACATCCGCATAGCATTTTATAATGTACAGGACCACTTTCACGTACAGTCTCACTTGATGTACCTAAGAGTCCTGTAAAGTGAGTATTTATCTATAGATAAAGAGAAGAGGGCTCGGATATATTAGGAGACAATTACAGCCTCAAAACTTGAAAGTATCAGAGGCCAAGGTAGAAACCAGGTCTTCTGACTCGAAATTATTTAAAATAACAATTAAGAAACATACAAATTAGGCCCTGGTTTCTCATCTGTCCAGGTTGTAATTTGTTTGAATAGAAATACGTGTCGGCCCCCGTCTAAAATGGCTAGTGAACGCCCTGCCCCTTTCCCAAACCACAACTAAGAACAGACACTCACCTCCCTGTGCTGGGCCAGTGCAAGGCCACGAAGGCAGCAGAGGGGAAGAAGAGAACAGTCTTACCTGATTATAGCTAAGGCGTCTACGTTCTGCAAATCTGAGGACACTGCTAGGATGAAACCTGGGGCCTTGGAAGGGGCCTCCTTGTAATGGAGGAGTCCAAAAGCCTACACTTGATAAGGTTCATTTTCCACTTGCCTCTGAGTAATTGAGGATTAAATGAATCGTAGTAAAGTAGTAATAGGAGTATTAGCAGCAGCGTCAACAGTTAGTAGTGACAGTAAATCTCTAAAACCCAGCACTGAGAGCGTATTATACCAGGCCCTCTGCTAAGCACTTAATTATGTAATTAATTTTAATTTTACTATATCGATCAGTGTAATTTTTGTTAGCACTCATATAGATAACTTTGACAGGAACACTATATATAGTCACTGGCTTGCAAAACAATCCTACAAAGTTATACGTTTTTCTGCTTTTTTATAGGTAAGGAGGTTGACCTGGACAAGTCCTACAGTGGAGCTGAGATTCAAACCTTGGTGTAGCTTACGTTCTTCCTGACGGACAGGAATTCAGAAAGGAAGAGATCGCTACAGGCTAGAGACCTAAAAAAGCCTTTACAGAGAGGTGTGTTGAGCTGGATACCAGGGAGTGAGTGGAACTGAACAGAAAGAGGGTGATCTGCGCTGGGGTAGATGGGCCGTGACAATAAAACAAATGGCGACACACAAGGACGATTCAGGAGACAGTGATGGAACACCTCTACAGAGCCCAAGCCCATGCTCCAAATTGCGTGATTTCCCTGAGTGAATACACTCTTAGGGTCAATTTTCTCTTTATGACATAGCCATTATCTTGTAAAAGAAAAGGAAAAGGCTACGTTTCTCTAGAACCCAACTCCTCTATGGAGAGGGCTGGTGTGGATGCCAAAGTGCCTCGTCTCCGCCACCCGAAGCCCAAACCCAGCGATTCTCCCGTGAAGGCAGCGCCTCTGCTGGAGCCCAGGACTTGTACAGCCCAGTCCTGCGGGGCAGGGCAGGAGAGCCAAGACAGGACCCCAGACTGGAGTCTCTGAGCGCCAGTTAAAGAGTCTTCCTCCAAGTTTTGTGAGAAGTAGCTTCAAAACTGGGAGCTGAGGGCTTCCCTGGTGGCGTAGTGGTTGAGAGCCCGCCTGCCGATGCAGGGGACGCGGGTTCGTGCCCCGGTCCGGGAAGATCCCACATGCCGCGGAGCGGCTGGGCCCGTGAGCCATGGCCGCTGAGCCTGCGCATCCGGAGCCTGTGCTCCGCAACGGGAGAGGCCACGACAGTGAGAGGTCCGCGTACCGCAAAAAAGAAAAGAAAAGAAAAGAAAAGAAAAAACTGGGAGCTGAAAGGCGCTGCTCGCACAAGGACAGAAACACCAAAGTCCTAACACGTTTTACTCTGCACATAGAAAACGTACCTGCCGAGAACAGCACAGAAAGCAAATGTGTTAGTGGAAGAGGGAACAAAACACGAAAACGCACTCGTCCCAGAGAAAGTCACCAGCCTGAGGATGCCCAGGGGAAGCAGCCCTCTGTGCTGCAAACCACATGTAGCGGGCAGGGGAGGAGGGTCAGCCACGGGGCCACGGGAGGGTATTTGTTCTGGCTTCAGCAAGGGCCAGATCCCTCATCCAACGTCACGAGACGTCCTTTAGGCCTGTTCTCTCATCACCATTGCCTAGGGTAGAGACAGACAGACACAGACACGGACACCGAGGGAGATGGAAACGCAGCTCCAGCAAGGGTTTCTCTGTTTTTCCTGGGGCTTCACCCTGCACACCTCCTGGAGCTGTGCTGACACGACAGAGCACTGCAGAATCGCAGAATTAAGCATCTCTGAAGCCACGTGCATACTTTGTTTTCCATTTAACTCAAAGTCTTCCCTCTGACCTACCCACAGAGTGAGCTAAACTGGAAATGTACGGAAATTACGACCAGATGCTTCACACGACAGTCACCATCCATAACACAGCCTCCCAGAAGTCAGGCTGGGACGGAGTTAAGGGAAAGAAGAAGTAACAGAATAATAAAAGAACACACTTGTATACCAGTCCTGAGCTCTGCATGCAGTCAGCATCTACTTCAGAAGACACACACTCCAGGGACCCTGGGCCCTCAAGGAGGCCTCTCAACCTGAGGTCACAAATGATCTTTTGGGGGTTGTAACCCCCAAAATGGTATATAAAATTTCCACATATGTACATGAAAGTACTATTTGGAAAAAAGGGCCATAACTTCCATCATCTACACGGTGTTCCTGACATAAACTACTCCACAGATGAAGGTCTGAAACAGGACCTGGTGAATTAAAGACACAAACATTTGTTCTTACTGAACCACTGCTCTAGAGGTTCACGGCTAACGTTCTCTACCGGCAGTGGACTTAAAAGCGAGACCAAATACGGTCAGAGTGAAAACTCCATATCTGACACTAGATATCAAACAACAGATTACCAACCCAACCAAATAGTGGTCTATTTTTTTCTTCCTGGTAAACAAACACAGGAACTCTTAAAACACTAGATCCAGTAAGTAAGGTTGTAGCAGATTAAAAAACAAAACAAACACAAAACCTGAGCTTCTGGAAGATGTAATTTCCTAACCTCTTGGAGTAGAAGAGGGCTTCAGACCAAGGTTACCCGGCTCTAAAAACTTCCAAACTTTCAGAAGAGGAAGACATTTCTATGAACTGGGCTTTCAAAACCTTCAAATGAATTTTCAATGAACAAATAAAGTAATTCAACGAATCAGTTAAAAATTCTCTTGTATTCCCATAAAACCACTTCTTTGGATCTGAAATTCACACTGAGTTATCTAACAGGGGAAAGAAATGTGAATGTATTGGTGGTAGGGGAAGAGGAATGCTGCTTAAATTACTTTCAAGCGACTTGGATTAAAACCAATATTATTTCCCCAAGGTCCCCAAATGAATCACATGCAAAGCTGGGAAGTGGGTCCAGAGTTCCTGACACCCACGTGCGCTCCCTCCTCCACCCAGAAAAGGATCTGAGAGGCAGCGGACAGCGGAGCCTGGGATGGGTGGTCCCTCTCACCTCACCCTGTAGGCATCTGAATCTGAACACCTGGAGAGCTCTTCACCTGTCCTGTTACCAGCAGAGTGGGGAGCTGCTGTCCCAGACACCTGTATAGTGTGGGACAGCAGTAATTCTCCAAATTTTAAGTTGCTGCGTTTCAAATGATCAATGCTCATTACTCTTCAGATAAATCCACCCAAGGATGGGGATAACGGCTGTGCAGTTGGGTATATATATGTCTTTATAACAGGACAGCCCCATCCTGACAGCAGTGATGCTTAGCAAGACTCATTCAACCCCTTCCCCCAACCCTATCAGACCTTCGTGGGTGTATATGTGCTCTGAAAAAGCAGAGCCAATATTTTAATTTCATTTTATACTTGAAAAATGAAAACAAAAGCATTACCTTCAGAATATAAACTTTTAAAGGAAGGTGTGTGACCCTTAAGTTATATAGAAGGGGGCCTACGTTAGGTAAAGCCGAGGTTCTTGTTTCCAGCTCCAGCTGTGGGTTAGCTTCTCCAAAAGGCCTCGGCACTCCAACTTTGGAGAGCCCACGCAAACAAACTGCAGTTTTTACTGCACCTCTGGGCTCTCGAGAAGGGGGCGATCTTTCACGCAGCAAGTAAAATAGCTGTAGGCTGAACCCAGAAAATAATAGGATGGGTGGGGCGTGACCCTGAGGGTCATTAGGGAGACTGCGCCAATGGGCCAGCAGGAAGGCAGAGCTGAGCCTGAGACTTCCAAACACTGCCAGGCCCTGAAAGCCATCCCAGATGACCATGTCTCTCACACAAAGCGTCCCCAGATCTGCACAGATTGCGATCAACCAAACGTCATTTACGAGTAAAGAAAAACAAGTCACTGCAAGTAAGACTCATAAGAAACAACAAACATTAGATTTAGACCCCCAAGAACGTCAGATATTTGAAGTCTCACATGCAGAATATAAAACAGCTGTGCGTGAAATGTTTAAAAATAAAAAAGTAAGGGCTTCCCTGGTGGCGCAGTGGAGAACCCACCTGCCAATGCAGGGGACATGGGTTCGAGCCCTGGTCCAGGGAGATCCCTCATGCCGTGGAACAACTAAGCCCGTGCACCGCAACTACTGAGCCTGTGCTCTAGAGCCTGTGAGCCTCAACTACTGAAGCCTGGACGCCTAGAGCCCATGCTCCACAAGAGAAGCACCGCAATGAGAAGCCTGTGCACCACAACGAAGAGTAGCCCCCGCTCGCCACAACCAGAGAAAGCCTGTGCGAAGCAAAGAAGACCCAACGCAGCCAAAAATAAATAAATAAATGATAAAATTTATTTTTAAAAAAATAAAATTAAAAAGGAGTGAAAATGAGCAGGCAAAAGAAACCAGATTATAAAAAGAATCACGTAAACTTTTACAAATGAATATAATGGGTTAAAAAAAAAACTTCATACATTGGTTAAATAACAGATTAGACATGGCTGGCAAAAGAAACAATTGTAAAACAAAACTAAATAAATAACCCAGAACAGCACAAAGAAAGAAGAACATGAAATTACAACAGAAAGGTTGACAGTCTTGGAAGATGGAAGACTGAATCTATCTAATCAGAGTTCCAAAAGGAAAGAGTTACGAAAATAGAAGCTGGGCAGTATTTGAACTCACACTACCTGAGAATTCTCCAGAAAGGTATAAAGTCACAGATACACAAAGTATAACAAACTAACAAGTAGAATAATTAAAAAGAAATGCACCCTAGACACACATAGTAACATTTCAGAACGCCAAAGAGAAGACAAGATCTTTAAAGTGGCTGGAGAAAGACAGGCTGATGATGTGACTGCAGGTTTCACAACAGGAACGATGGAAACCAGAAAGCATCCGTGTAATGGAGCCCAGGCTCCAAGTCAAAATAACTGTCAACCTAAAATTACATACCCAGTAAATCTATACTTCAAGAACAAGATGAAAATAAAGATATTTTCGGATATAAAGAAAAATGAATTCAACATCAAGAGACCTACCCTAAAGGGAGTGACTGTGAACTATTCTAGAAGCTTCCGAACTGACCTACCCTCTCCCGCCATCTTGAATATAATATCAGTCCAACACATGTAAAATCATTTGATCAGATCACTTCCTGCTTCAAACTGCCACATGAATTTCTAGAACCTACATAATAAGGTCCATGACCATCTATCTGGCTCCTCAACTTACCAGCTGTGACCTGGGCCAGGTAACTAACCTGCCTGAGCCTCAGGTTCAGCACCTGCAATGTGAGCCCTATAGGGACTGGCCGCTGACATGGGCTAAGACCCCCTAACGTAGCGCTCTCCGCAGTGCCTGGCAGCTGTTATTAGTTATCATTACGATAACTCATTGGTCCCAAAATACAACAGATGCATTCCCAACGCCACAGTATTTCCTCCACTTCACCGGCCCCTAACACGTCCATTCCCCAAAAATCTGCACTAAGTCAACCAAATTACTGCCCAAAGTCCAGCTGCTTCTTGAAATTTTCCTCTACCAGGCCAGCCCAAAGTAAGTGCTCTCACTTCTGAACACGTAAAACATTTACCCAAAGTGCTACTCTGTTCATTAACTACCTAAACTGTGTGATGTTTCTGGTCTGGGGAAGCGCTTATCTCAGCTGTCCCTGTTCTGCCTGTGGAAAGCTCTACTGCCATGAAAACGGAGATTTTTGCCTGATAATGATGGATTGGCTGATTGAGCTCCAGAGCCCTGATAGAGACACTTTAGAGGAAAAACATGGCACCAAATTGAAAAAAAAAAAGAAAAAAGGAAAGAAAAGCCAGTTGTCTTAGGATGTGCTGCATTCCTTGTAATCCTCCAGACAGCTGTACTTCATTCTAAAGACGTCAAATATTTTCCTTAGAGAAAGACATCCCACGAGGAAGTCCTGGTGGGCAGGAAGAAGTGATAAGGGAACTTCAGCTGTCAGCTTACTTCAGGAAACATCTTTCAGAGCCTGTTTCCCAAGGAAGTCAATTTGGCCTGGTATTTGTATCACCCAAGGCAAAGAAAACAGTCCCCCAGGAGCTGCCCGGCTGGCACGAACGAGGGGTCCAGTAAACACGGGCTGATGCCGAAAAGGCAGAGCAAAGCAGCTACTCAGATGATTCCGTTTGTTTGTTCAAAAAAGGAAGAGGCAGGTACTCTCATCAACCCTCCTTCAGTTTTCCAGCTAAGCACTCGCTGAGGATGCCACAGCTGGTTGCCCAACCCAAGAGCCAGGAACAGCAAATCTCTCAAATGGGTCACAAAGAATACGTGATCAAACCCAACTCCAAGGCTGCCCGTCCTTCTTGCACTGCAGCTGACATTAATTCAGGAGCTAGAAAAAGCCACAATCACATGCTATCACTTTTAACTAAGTTTTCCCACTTTAAAAGAAAATCTTTACTAAGTGTCAAATTTAAAATTCCACTATTTTGTCTAGGAGGCCCCCAAAATGCAATTGTTTTCATTATATTAAAAAAATCCTTATCAAAGAAAACTTGGGGGAAAAAAACCCAAAAGAATCAGTCAGAAGAACAAGAGAAAAGTAGAAAACAATCAGCCGTAAGACCTGGTGGTCCAGTGGTTAGGACTCTGCGCTTCCACTGCAGGGGGCACAGGTTCGATCCCTGTTCGGGGAACTAAGATCCCACATGCTGCACAGCACAGCCAAAGTATATAAATAATAATTTTTTTTAAAATCAGCCATAAGACCTGCTACTCAAAGACAGCACCTATCAACATTTTGGTTCACTATCTTCCAGATGTTTTTCCTCTAAGGAAAAGCTGTTTTGTGTAATTGGAATCCTATGGTGTATGACTGTGTTACTTAAATGACTCCACAAGCATTTCCCCATGTTTTTCTTCTTCATAGCCTCATATAACTACATAGAGTAGATGATGGAAAGAAGATGTTGAAAGTAAACCAGGCCGAGAAATGCCATTCTCGTTCTTCCACAAAAACTCCTGTTTTTACTGTAGTAAAAACCAAGAATTTCCAAAAGTTTCTGGGGTCACTGGAGATAAGATACATAAAAAAGTGCTTGGACGCATAGGAAGTGTTTAAGAAATGTTAACTGACTTTCAAGTGACAAAGGCAATATTTACTATAGTCCCTGGAAAGATACAAAAGAAATTAAATTCAGCCTCTGTTCCCAATGAATTTTTAATAACACTGAGAAGATAAAATGCATTTACACCCAACAACTAAAGCCCAACATAATTTGGCATGCAATAATCCTGGCTCTTCAAGGGCTTGGGATGCCTTATTCCTTTCTGCACCCCTAGCATGAAGGACATATTACAGATACTCAGTAAATGTCTGTTGTACTGAACAGAACTACAAACTACAAGCTACGCTTCAGAGACAGTAAAGATCACTGTGAGCTGAAGTTGGGCAAAGCGGACAACGTGAACATGGAAGAACTTGATTTGAGCAATATTTTGCAGAAAGAAAGCTGAACCATAGAAGCCTTGGGATGCTGTGAAAATGAAAGATGGCATAAGAAAAAAATGTTTGTGTAGTCCTAATCTATTAACGAGTTAGATGTTTCTACACAAACAGCTTTGAAACCTCAGCTGTACATATTAACTACTCATGGGAAAAATAATATATATAACACATAGTAGATATTACTTAAAAACAAAGAAGACACACCACCAACACAAAGTACTACAGCATTCCTAGACATCAGAAACAAGGGCTAATTCTCAGGAAGCTTTGTGTGTGCCATGACATGTGGGAAAAGGCAGAAAATTAAGGCCTTAGATCTCCATATAGAGAACCACAGTGGATACTGTCCTTACTAAACTAGGTGTAAAAGAATGTGCTTACCAAAACTTTCTTTCAGGAACCCTTTCGACTCCACTGAAGCTATCTGCATGTACTGTGAGCATCCAGGGGGCAAACACAGGAGATGTGAAATCGGCTTCAGCCCTAACAGCATCACATTCACCACCTGATTATACACTTGTCTTAAAGAGAATCCAGTGTCATGACTAGGGTATCACTTAGCAGACTCCATACATCCTGACTTCATCCGCACACAAATTTTCCTTTGTTTTACTCCACTTGTGCTTGTGAAAAAATGCAAAGAATTTATGGAGAAGGAATTTGCTAAGATTACATCGCTAACAGCTGCTGGCTGGATTGTACTAAATCCACAGCCTCTTCAGTCACATTATATGGCCATCTCAAAAAGTGGGCTATTAATACAAATCTGGTTTCTTTCAAAAGAACTGATTTAAGCCTACCCCGCCAGGCTGCCTTAAGAGCAAGTTTCCCAGAGCTTGGGGTTGGGTGTGTGAACACTGTCTGTAGGTACCGCTGCAATTACTTGTGATTAAGAATCTCTAATAGCTGCCCATTCAGTCTCCCCAGCCTGAAGCACTCAGAACAAATGCCTTCAACAGGCCCTTCAGGAATGAACAGCTGATCTGAAGCGGTGCCTGCTTCAGGGCAGGTGGTCCTTGTTTTTCTGAACACACACGTGCACATGCATGTCTGATAACGCTTATATCAGTCAGATATAATTAATTCAAAAGACTGAAAACAACACAAAATAGGTCATTTAAAAATGTTTCAGAGGTCCAAACATATGCAAATGGAAAATTTACAACTTTTTTCAAAAATGTCCTGGAAATTATGATTTTCAGATTTTGCTAAACTTTCACACACAAATTGTCTTACCCCAAGAATACACAAACTGTAACTGTTTTAACTCTAAATGAAGCACTTCTCTAGGACATCAAAAGATTTGGAAACCCAACAATAATTACCACATAATCATTCAAAAAAGACGTGTGGTATATAACATTTGCAAAGATGAATTGCACCTGTCACCAATTCAACAAAAGAATACTTTATCTACAAACCACGCAGCGCTGAACATTTAAAAATCTGGTTAAAATGATCCATAACAAGAACTCCATGTCAAACAGAATAGTACAAGTAACCAAAAAAATGGATTAACACAAATGGTTGATTTCCACATCTGAAACACATGGGATGTCACCCTGAGCAAGTTACTGAATCTCTCCGTACTTGTTTCTTAGTCCACAAAATGGGCAAAATGATACTAACAACCTTTTAGAGTTATCAATATTAAATTAATACATATTAAATTTTTATAACAGAGCCTGGCAAAGGGTAGGTAATAAAGAATGTTTGTATTATATCAGGAACCAGATTTTTTTTTAAATGCGAACACGCGTAAATAATAGCAATTGAAAAGTGTAATCATGAAAATAAAAGAGACACAGCTGTGATGCCCTATGACCAAATACAATTTTCAAGATATTACTGTATATTTAGAGCATAAGCAAATAACAGAAAAGAGCTCCCTACTAAAAATGATAGCTACATCCCTTCAAAGTGTATTAATACATCCTACCACCTCTATTCTTTGTCATTAGTGCTATTTTGCAAAACTGTGATTATTCCTCCTGTGTTCTACAGGTGAATACCAGTCCTTAGCGTTAAGAAAGGCACACAAGTAGCCCCTCCGGGATACCAAAATAAGAAGTTAATGGGGACTTTCCTGGCGGTCCAGTGGTTAAAAAAAAAATTAAATTAAAAAGAAATTTTTAAAAAATAAGTTAAGGGGATGTGAAGGCCTTAGCATCCACTAGTTTTACTAACAAACCACCAACCTGAAACTCATTCCTGAACTAAACTGCCAAATGTTTCTGCGATAAAAACTGCAAACTCTCATGTGAACAGATCTTCTCAATAGGGAGTTGTTCCAGTCTGTGAATAGGACACTGTCAGTGTGACCAACAAAGCCGGGAGGGGACATTCCTGACACCCCTGTCCCCTGGCTAGCCTTTGATCATTCATCTCTGCCAACCACACGTTTGTGGAAACCACTTTCAAGCACAGCATAGGGACAACATCTACTCCCTGAACTTCGCCCTCATCACAGAGTCCTGCTCCCCGGCTTCTGCCCGGACCCTCACTGTTCACGCCACCCCCGAGGACCACCCCCCAATGAGCCTCCAACACAGAAGCCTTTGTTTTCCTAATACGCCGCCCACCCCACCCCCAAACAGTCACTTGGGGCTTCGCTGTGTATACTCTGGCAAACATCACGGGATGCCGATGGCAACTAAGCAGACCACAGACCGACCCGAGAACGGGGAGGAACTGCTGATGCCCCAGGCGAGGCTGGCGCGGCGCTCGGGACCCCGGGTCTGAGTGTCCCTTACTCCTGGGGGCAGACTTCGGGCTCAGTGCTCTCTCTGGACTCTGCTCTGAGGACTACGTGGGACCGCGGTCTCGAGCGCCTACCGCGCGCCCACGGCCCCCAGCTTGCGGTCTCGCCGTCCGGCTGCCCGGGGCCTCCAGCCGGGGGTTGGGGGTGTTGGGGGGGGTGTTGGGGGTGGGCGGGGGGGAGGAAGGACAGACCAACGCCCCGTCCGAGCCGCCCCCGGGCCACTCCAGGGCGGGCTGCAGGGCTGGGCGCCGGCGGGACAAAGGGGACCGGGAACGGGTCGGCTTTGTTCGAGGAGTGATGGAGCGCAGGGCCACGAGCCCCGGGCCGGACCCCGCACCCCGGGACGCCCTGCACCCAGACCCCCAGACCGCCAGGATTCCCTACCTCTGGGACCCCCGACGCCCGCACCTCTTCCCCGGCCCGCAACCCCTACCCCGACCCGGGGCCCGCACCTCTGGGGCCCCCGCACCTTCGGGGCCGCTCCCCGCCCCTCCCGGACCCCCACATCCCTGACCCCGTACATGGCCGGACCCCCGCATCCCCGGGATTCCCCTCCCTGAACCCAGGACCCCCCGCACCGCCCACTCCCGGGTCCCCGCGCCCGCCCCCCACTCCGCCCGGACCCCTCCGGCCGCGCCCGGCGGAGGCCCGCGGACTCACCCCGCAGGAGCAGCAGCAGGGCGAGCGCGGGCCGCCGCCTCAGCGCCATGTCGAGAGCAGCTGAGGGGCCGAGGGCCCGCTCCCGGCGCAGGCGCCCTGCCCGCGGCCCTGCGCCCGCCCCGGTCACCATAGCGACCACGGCGGCGCGCCGTCGCCATGGTGCACTGGAAGCCCGAGACGAGTCTGGTTGCTATGGAGGCAGGGATGCTCTGGACCGGGATCCCGGGGTCTGTTTCAAAGAATTTGGTGGAAGGAGGTGAAGGAGCGCGTTCAAGAGTGGGCGGGGTTAATTTCCACATCTATAAAATGAATCCGTCACTACAGATCCGGGAAGGAACGCTCCATTAAAATTTGAGAAATGAAGTGCTTCTTATTTTACAAATAAGGATGGAGCCCAGTTCCTGTGGAAGCATTATTGCCTGCGCCTCTTTTGGGGCCCAGACTGTAAATGTGATGAGAGGGGAAAGCGCTGAAATCTGTATAAAACATAAGCAAGACGTGCATTATACAGTACATAAAAGTGATGTATTTCTAAAATAAACATAATCCTTCGTTTCTGTTTTAGATCAAAAGCATGATGGTATACCAAATAGTTTGTTATGCAGAAAAGCAAGATAATTCTTTGCTCTGATTTCTGAATATTGGGAAATGTTAAGGTTAGGGAGGAAAAATGGAACAGAATCTTTTGAGGACCAACATACAAGATGAAGAGGATTAAACATACTGGAAATTGGACTCAAGGATGCAGGAGATCTTGATACGTTTAATACTGTGGGAAATTATTTTACTATTTATTTATTTGGCTGCGTGGGGTCTTAGTAACAGCACACAGGATCTTTGTTGCTGCGTATGGGATCTTTAGTTGCGGCATGTGGGATCTAGTTCCCTGACCAGGGATCGAACCCGGGCCCCCTGCATTGGGAGCTCTGAGTCTTAACCACTGGACCACCAGGGAAGTCCCACTGTGGGAAATTCTTGAAATAACTTGTTTTACATCCAACGTAGAAAGTACATCCCTAATGCTCCAGGAAGCAACAGAGTCAAAACAGAGTTCTCAGTATAGTTATTAGTGAAATATGACAGAGTTTCTTTCCAATGACTAATATTTTTTAATGTTTAACTTAGGGACTTCATTTTTCATACAGTCACCCTACGTTTTTTTTGTTTGTTTGTTTGTTTTTCTGTGGTACGCGGGCCTCTCACTGTTGTGGCCTCTCCCGTTGCGGAGCACAGGCTCCGGACGCACAGGCTCAGCGGCCATGGCTCACGGGCCCAGCCGCTCCGCGGCATGTGGGATCTTCCCGGACCAGGGCACGAACCCGTGTCCCCTGCATCGGCAGGCGGTCTCTGAAGCACTGCGCCACCAGCGAAGCCCAACCCTAGGTTTTTTTTGTTTTGTTTTTTAGTATTTTTAGTTTTTACAAAAGTAGAATTTTGTAAGTGTGTATATATGTATATATATACAGGGACTTCCCTGGTGGCACAGTGATTAAGAATCCGCCTGCCAGTGCAGGGGACACGGGTTCAAGTCCTGGCCCGGGAAGATCCCACATGCTGCGGAGCAACTAAGCCTGTGCGCCACAACTACTGAGCCCGCACCCTAGAACCCGTGCTCTGCAACAAGAGAAGCCACTGCAACGAGAAGCCCGCGCACTGCAATGAAGAGTAGCCCTCGCTGGACACAGCTAGAGAAAGCCCGCGCACAGAAATGAAGACCCAATGCAGCCAAAAATTAATTAATTAATTTTAAAAAAAGTATGTATACACATATATAATATACTATAATAAATTATGAATGCCAAGAAACATGAAGTAGATTGACGTTGTTGACAAGGATATGTTTCAACTGTCATCACTATATGGTCTTCTTTATGACTTTGTAACTGCTCACACTTTTGAAAGTGTGAATTAATTACATTCCTCCAAATCTCATAAAGACAGAATAAAAATATTGAAATAACTCCATCACCTATTGTGTTTCTATTGTCTTTCCTTTACTAAACCTTCTTTCTGCTCTAGTTTACCATGTTCCCTAGTCACAAGTAAAAATTGTTTTATGGTGATGGTCTGTCCCATCACTAAACACAATAGAGAAATTAAAAACAGTAGAATTCTACTTAGGCTCATTGACTTTCCTCCTGCTCTCTCTTTGCTCCGCCATTCCCTTTAGCTCCCTTTATATGCTCCCTTTATATTCCCTTTATATGCTCAGGCATGTTTGCCATGGTGGTGACCTGGGAAATATGAGGTGGTGTCTGATTGTGGAAAGAGCAGTTTTCAGAATCAGTGCCTCTTTTCTCCTGCTGAATTTCCTGTGTTTGCGTTGTGAAATTGTTCTGTCTGTTAAATGGTCTTTTCCGCTAAGGAATCTTTTGAAACTCAGAACAAGATCACAGAGAAAGGCTCCATGAAAATTCTATATGGAGCAGAGGTTCCTATGAGAGTGAATGCAGGTGCTTCGTTGTAAAACACTGATTTTCCTCCACAGATGGAGTACACATGTCATGACTAGTGGCTGAGACAGGATCCTGGAATGGAGCCTAACTAGTGACGCGGTAGGAGGCACTTGACTGTCAAGTGATCTGCTTTTCCTTACGATTTCACTGTTCTCTGGAGAGCTCTGGCCCTGTGCAGAAAGGCGGCAGAGCCCTGGACGCATTCAGTGAGCAAGGCTGTGGAGTCTGTGCTTCTATTGCCGCATTATCCAACTAACCACGCTTGTTTCTAATGGTGGCTTACTAAGGAGAGATACACGTCTTAAAAGAGCTCAGGGAACTAAATATATTTGTGCTAAACTTGAACAAAAGCATTTGCAATGCTTTTCAAACCAAAACAAAGTGCAAATCAAGTAGCAAACGGGGAGTGGAATTTTCCTTCGAGACTTGAAATCAAGCAGGACCCTGTGGGGTACCCCCAGGTACAAAAGCCTTTCCATGTCCCCAGCTTCTTATTTGTAGTGTTGACTGAAAAAAAATGCACAACCTAAAAGTTGACAACCTAAAAGTTGACAATTGGGTTTCATTTGGTGGACTTGCTGAGGACTTAAGCCTGGGTGGCAGCCTTTCCGATAGCTCTGAGGCACTGCTCCAAAGAGGTGAGGGAAGAGCCAGGATATATAGGAATTTTTGCAACAAAAACCACATGGTCAGAACAGCAAGAGATTACTGTTAGTTAAAGAAAAACCGGACATCTCAAATTAATGAATTAAGTGCTTTTCTGCATATAGGAAGATGCAAGAGTCTGGACTTACTGAAATCATTCCTTTGATACGCTCCTTAACTATCTAAGGCCAGATCCTGTTTTTCTCCCTCCTGAGTCCCTTCAGGGTATACAGTTGGGGGCGGCTGCAGTGGCTGAGGGCTTGATGGCCGAAACATCCTTTGTTTACTGATATGGCGGGCCGACATTCTTCGTCCACAGCAGGGAAAAGGCTTCAGCCTCCTAGACCTTCCCTGAGTTCCAAAGGACAGATGCAAATGGTTACTAATTAGAGAAGGGGGGGGGCTGCAGAGACAAGGGAGGAGCAGCTGAGAAACCATAGTGCTTCCATAAAGAGGGGTCCTGTTTCCTTAAGGGATTTACATTACAATATGTCTTTGAGTTCTTCAGCAGGAACCAGGGCCCCCACCAGGTGGAGGATGGTAATTTCAGGCTGAGCACAAGATTCCTGGGGCACTGCCCTGTTAGTCCCCACCAACCAAACAGAAGGAAGTCACACACCTTGAAGCCCTCACCCCCAATTTGGCCTTTAAAAACTGTTCCCCAAAAACCACCTGGGAGTATGGGGGTTTTGAGCACAAGCCACCCATTCTCCTTGCGTGGCCCTGCAATAAACCTTTCTCTGCTCCAAACTTCAATGTTTCGGTTTGTTTGGCCTCACTGTGCGTCGAGCACACGAACTCGGGTTCAAAAAAAACTCATCTCCAAACAGACTGGAGAGATGCTGGAAGCAACATGGGGGGACATGGGCTCTGGAGTCTGAAGGACAATGATTCCAATTCTTGGTTCTTGTAAACTTGGGAAAGTTGCTTAACTTCTCTAAGCCTTGCATTCCTTGTCTGTAAAATAGGGATAACAATACCCACCTCAAATGGTCATTTTGAAGATCGTGTGAGATAAAGATTTGGAGCATACCAGGTGCTCAATACATGTTTGTTGCCTGGACCCCTTCCCTTTCCTACTATTTTGGTTCAGATTGGGCAAATGGTATAACAGTCCTGGAAAGTCTTGATAAAGAAAAGAAACAAGTCTGCAGATGGGTCAGAAGGAATGAGAAGCAGAGAGGGAGTTTACATCAAAGTGTGTTTATTCTTTTCGTGTTGATGCCGAATTCAGCCTCTGTACCCCAACACTGAATTAAATCTCAGAGACAGAGCTTTGGGCTGAAGTAGAAAAGCATAGCTTTATTGCCTTGCCAGGCAAAGGGGGCCACAGTGCGCTAATGCCCCTCAAAACTGTGTGTCCCAACCTGGAGCGGGTAAGTGTGGAGTTTTATAGTGATGGTTCAAACAGGAGGGTGTGATCAGCTGGTGGACATTCTTCTGCAATCAGAAGAATTGGTGGTGAGGTAATCAGGGGTCAACGTCATCAACCTGGCTCCAACTGGTCTGGGGTCTACGTGCTTGTGGGCAGCAGACAGTTAACTTCTCCCACCTGGTGGGAGTTTCAGTATCTGCAAAACAGCTCAAACACATTGTGATGTGCATCCCCTGAGGGGGCACCAGGACCCTGCCTCAAGGCTGCACTGTTGTCTCCTGACTGCTCCTCCCTTGTCTCTGCATCCCCTCCCTTCCCTGATTAGCATCTGTTTGAACCTGCCCTTTGGAACTCTGGGAAGGTCTTGGAGGCCGAATGAAGCCTATTTCCGGCAAACAAGAAATGGGGGACACAGGAAGACTTTTGTGCCCTGGAGCCCCACAGGGTCCTGCTCGGTTTCAGTGTGACTAACTTCTGAAAAAGTAACAGGACTGTGCTTCTCCTTTGCTGTGCATTCTACACCAGAGCAACGACCTGAAGTCAGCCTCCGGGCAGGAGAGAGCGGGATCCACTGACCGGGAAGTCACTGACCCCAGAGCCTCCCAGTAAAGCACGCCCGCTGGGTTGAGCCAAGGTTCTGTGGCTCCAGGTTTCCCTCTCGTCAAGTCCCAACTTCTTGCAGTATTTCCAACTCTGTTCTCGCATATTTGTCTCATCTACCATCTTCTCTTTCTCTTCAATGTCTTTCCTTCGTTTTTTTGAATAGAAGGACACCTCTCATAACCTGAGGAAACTGTATGTGGACTGAAGAAAAACGCACAACCTGGAAGTTGAAAGTTATGTTTTATTCGGGACCTTACTGAGGTCAACAGCTGGGGAGACAGCCTTGTAGATAGCTCTGAGGGACTGCTCCAGAGAAGTTTTTGCTGAAAAAAAAATCACATGTAGTGACCACATGTAGTCCAACGTCAAAAGATGACTGCTAATCACAAAAGTAAACAGACATCTCAAATGAATGACTTTAGTGCTTTTCTATGTATGGGAGGATGCAAGAGTCTGGGCTCATTGAAATCAGTCCTTTGATGTGCACCTTAACTAGGGCCTGTATCCTTTTCTCCTCCATCCTGAGTTCCTCTCAGGGCTCACAGCAGGGTGGGCTACAGTGTCTGATGGCTTGCTGGTGGGCAGCATTCTTTGTTTACTGAAATGGCAGGCAACAATTTTTTTGTGTGCAAGTAGCAGACATCCCCTTTAACGATTAGAGTAGGGGGTCCCCAGAGAGAGACAACCAGGCATGACTTTCTAGACATAAGAGAAGGCATTTCTGGCCTGAGCCATTTTGTGATCGAATCTTGGCCACAGCGCTTGCCCTTGAACAGGTCTCAGTAATCAATGCTCTCAGGGAAGTAAGGGAATGTGGGAACACAGGAAAAGCAGTCAAGAAACAACAGCTCAGAAGTAGAACAGAGTCCCATTTCCTCTTCAAGGCTACATATAACATGGGATCCAGTCTCTGAGTTCTGCAGGAACTAAGGCCCCCCACCCAGGAGGAGGACAGAGCAATGATGTGGGACCCTCAAGTGTGGTGACCTTTGCCCCAATTCTATGCTGAGTTTGTCTCTGCTCAAGCCCCTTCATGAAGATGCATGTGACCCTTAGGGTAAAACTTCCCCAGTTTTTGCTCTTCGGGGAGACCACTGCTTCGGGAAAGAGCCCCTGTGTTCTCCTTTACTTGCTGCAAGTAAACAAATCCTCGCTTCTCCCACTCTTTGGCTTGGTTGTGTCTTCTGGCTCCACAACCCACCAAGAGGTGAACCCCGTTTTTCTGGGTTAACAGCCAGACATCTGCTTATGCTGGATTAAGAAGCAAAGTCTGCCCTTTGATTTATTTGCACGTTCCTCTCCTTCGTAGGGGTTCACTCGAAAAAGGTCATATTAATGCTAAAGTTTGGCTTACGGTGGCTTCCTAGAGAGAAACTTTTTTAAGAAGCGATTGAGCAGGCCTTACACGTTTCACCCAAAGGAGGCTCTGTTGCCATGTGCTAGAGTGTGTCGGTGTGTGTGTGTGTTTAAGTAAAGATATCATACATGCTGTGGGTGAAAGAAAGAGCCCCTCCCCTCTGCCAGGGTCAGCATCAGTCAGGAGCTCTTTATTCACCAGTGTACAGGCAGCCATGGCACCACCAACAGGGATGGACAGCAACATGGCCACGAGGAAGCCTGACATAGGAGTTGCTTCTCCCGGGCTGAGAGCCCTAAGAATTAGGAAATCCCAGCTCCCTGTCAGGGTTGTCAGCCTCAGCACCTTCTCTGAGAAAGCAGAGGAAACAGGGCTTGGCTGAGTGCCAGGTTGCCAGGGAAGAGGGGTCAGGATGCTGATAAACAACACTCCCCATCGCCCTTCCAGAAGGACATCCTGCTGAGAGAGAGAAAACAGACCAGCTCTTTCTTTCCCTCCGCTTGGTCTCAAGAACTTTTCCACTGACCTGGAGAAAAGTGAGAAACTTTTCCTAATCTATGCTCCAGGGCTGGGGACACGTGTGCGACCCGGTTGTCCTGAAGCAGAGCCAGGAGCACCTGTGGGGTGGTGAGAAGAAGACGCAGGGCAGACAGGCACCTGCAGCCCGTGGTGCTCCAGTCGTGTGCCTCCAGGATTGCCCCAACCGATGTGTTTGCAGACTGGAGATATTTTTATCCCAACCCTCCAATGAGACCTAATTTTCTCTTCACACAAATGGTACGACGGAGTGTTTACTTCCTGGAGGCACCGGAGAGAGACCAGGGTGCCCTCTTCTGCTGCAGGAAGGCTGTCTGCCTTGGAGTCCCTCCGGGGGTCAACCCCTCCTCCAGGGTTTGGGGTTAGGGGAAGGAGCTTCTCCCTGCTCCTGCTATGATGTTTATCTTGGGGTCTCTGTCCACAGGGGCCAGACTCCAGCTGCTCAGCCTGGGGCCCGTCTGTCTCCTGCCTCAGTTAGGTACAGACTCCTGGATATACATTCAGTTAAATTTAAATTTCTAAATTTAATTTCTAAATTTGTCAGTTATGAAAATCTATCAAATGCATTTTCTTATTCAATTAGTGTTGAAAACTAAGCATTTGCATCTGCTGTGTATCTTACTTACAGTTCGACGAGGGTGCCAGGTTGTCTCACATTTACGTATGGATGCCGGTTTCTATTTAAGTATTTCATTTATTCTCACGTGCTTCAATAGTATTAACGGGTGGCAGGTCCGCATAAACAACCCAACCTGCTGGTGCTCTTCAGAGGGTTATAGCAGATTAAAAAGCAATATATGCAGCTGTTTGGGAATTTGGTTTAATAAAATACTCAGTAAAATGTAATGCACCACTCTACCTACAGCTCCATAATCTATCTGATGACGTTAATTGTGTCTGTCTATATGCTTTACAGTACTTTAACCTTAGCTTCATTTTAGATATCAAGCTCTTTGATTTTTATCACTTGCAAAGTTATCATCAAAAAGCATTGCTTTGTATACATTTTAGCAGATTAGTTTGTGTTGATTATTTTGGAACACTTACGTTACGTCTTATCTAAATACGGGTTTTAAATATAGGTAAAATCGAATGTACTTCTTTTTAAAAGTGTATCATCTTTCTTCATAGAACAATACCATTTTTAACTTCTAAAGAAGCATTTTAAAGTGTTGTATCTTGGAGATATATTGTAATAAAATGTATGATTAAGTCAAAGCTCAAAAAAAAAAAAATTTCCAGGTGTGGGATGTGAACTTACACCATCTCTCAGGGTGTGGGAATCCCCAAACCCCAAAATTAATGTAAAACTTGTTCTCACAGTGGGGAAACCTTGGGGCAACCAGTTGAAGCAAACTGACAACTCTTCCTGTAAAGGCCCCACAGAATAAACAACCTGGCAAGGATGCTAAGCATGCTTTACAAGCTCCGGAGAAGACAGCTTGCCTCAGAGGCAGCCCATGACCAGCGGGAGACTCCCCCCAAATCCTGAGATAATGAAATAATCCAAAAGAGACAACAAAATAAGTTGCCCTACAAAGTGCACAGAGATAAGAGGACTAGAAAAATATGGAGGAATAAAAGGGCACCGGAAGGACTAAGAAGACAAGAAAAAGAGCCACAGAGAGTTTCTGTTAACGCAAGTTCGTGTGCCCGATTGCGTACAGCGAGGCCAAACAAACTGAAACGTCAGAGTTTGGAGCAGAGAAAGCCTTATTGCAAGGCCAGCCAAGGAGACAAGGCAGCTCATGCCCTAAAAAGCCCTGAGCTCCCTGAAGGGTTTTGGCAAAGCACTTTTAAAAGTTTGGGGTGGGGGGGCAGGGGAGGTGACGCAGGGTATGTGATCAGCTTGTGCACAGTTGTCCGACTGTCTGATGGGGAGGGAGCAGGGAGGTGTCACAGGGGTGAACATTATCAGTCCTTAGGCCACAGGAGGCCTGGGGCTATGTGCTCAAGGTCGCCAAGGAGTTAACCTCTTCCATTTGTTGGACGGGGGTAGGTTTACATCTGCAAAACAACTCAGGAAATGTGCCTCAAACACTATTATCTAGGTACTTCAGAGAGGAGCAAAGCAGAGGATCTGGGGGAGGGCCTGTCCCGGGAAGGCCCCCATGGGGTCCTGCTCACATTTCTAGGAATGAAACATTTAGGGGGGAAAAAAAGAACTCAGTGGATGAATTGACAGTTGACTGAAAGAAAATTAGCAAAGTAAGAGATCTTAGGAAATTACTCAGGATGAGGTACAGAGAAGTAAAGACATGAAAATGTGAAAAAGATGTTAAGATGTGCACTAGAGGATAAGAATTGTAGAGGAATAAAATAAGAACAAGGAAAAAGCAGTAATTGAAGAGATAATGGCTCAGAAATTCCAGAATTGATGAAAGACATGAATCCTTAGTTTGAGGAGGTATCCCACATGATAGCCCAGGATAAAGAAATGTCTCCTTTTTGTTTAATCACCCAGCCACATGGACCATCCCTAGACATAACAGGGTGAAGTATCAGAACCCAAAACTAGAAGAAACATCCCGAAATTAGTTACGTTGAAAAGATGGGCTATTTACAAGGGAACAACAGCAGCAATAGTAGAGGCTGGAACAAAGGGAGAAAACTGCCCCCAAGAGCTGAGGGAAACGAGGAGTCAGTCCAGGATTCTATCTCCCAGTAAAACAGGGCTCAAGAGTAAGGGTAGAAAATGTGAGAGCAGATCAGCTGCTCATGTGCTGAAAGAGATGCTCAAGGATGCTCTAAAAGAAAAGCATAAAAGGAAAATGAGGAGACAATCCAGAAGGAAGCAACGGGATGAAAGAAGCAAAGATGAGCCAAAGCTTTGGTAAAAGCAGGTGGGCATCTGCAAGTAAGCACTGGCTCTAAAAACACGTAACAATATAATAATAATAGTAACCTATCCCGTGAATTTTGAAAAATAAAGCCAAACTACTAGACACTAATAACATAAAAACTAGGGGTAGAAGACACTTAGAGCGTAGGGAGGACACTTAATGTTTAAATTAGACTTAAAATTCGAGCATATGGAGCTGGAACATTTAGGGGGTGCTCCTTAAAAGGAAAGAAGTTCTCAACTTCCAGATCAGTGGAGCAGGTGAAGGGGTCTCCAGCAAAGGTCCTTGGATGGCAGGCTGAGCTTTGCAACACATCCCACGGGAGACGGGAATTACAGAAGGCTTTCTAACAGGGGATCGAGCCCCACCTTACACTCCCGACACACCCTGGGCAGAATTAAGCACTTACACCGTGTTCCAAAGCCTCTTGGAGGGTATCTCTGAAATAGCATCTATCACAGTATGTCATTACTTATGTGCACGTGTATATAGCATGAAACTGTCTTTCTTCTGGTCTGTGAACTCCTGAAGGGAAGAAACATTTCAGAAATCTAAGTTAGCTATCTTTTATGGGAATGGTGAGGGTCTGACACCAGCAAGCCTTCTGTGAGTAGCAGAGGGTGTCGGCTCTATGCTCCCCCAGCTTCTGTTCCCTCCCTTGGGTGGCCAGCCCACCCCTCTTCAGGGCACTGCCTGGGGCCCCCGGAGCACTCTGCACCCTGCTCAGGGAGCCCAGTGCCTGGGAGTCAGTGTCCCAGGTGGGGAGGGGCTTCTTCTCCTAGGATGAGGCCCAGCTCCCTGGCTTTCCCTCCAGGCTCCTCTAAGGATGGGCTGGGGCTGAGGCTTTGCCTGAAAGGCACACTTTCTCTCCCCACCCTCTGACTGCCCCCTCCGGGGCGGGGGCACTCTCTTCCACACAAATCCTCATCACCTTGAGTCTGCTTCCCACGCTACCCGGAAGGAGGCCAGGGTCCTCAATCACAAAGCACTGGGTCTGGGCTCAGGGCATGCTGGCTCTGACCCAGCCACCATCGCAAGTTCAAGTCTCTCCAGCTCTTTTCTTTCCTCCCCTCACCCTCCCCGGCCTCTCTCCCCTCCCTTGCCTCCCCCCTCCTCCTCCAACCTCCCCCCAACTCCCCCACCTTCCCCCCCACCCCATCTCCTCTTTTCCTTCCTCCAGGAGCAAATCAGCCACCATCTTCTCGGGCTGGGCTGGGCGGGGAGCAAGGATGCCCGGAGTCGTCCACTGAGCAGGCAGTCCTGGGTTAAATTCTCCCAGTTCTCTGGGTTTGTTCTCCTAATTCTTTCACGGGCGTGGATCGCGTGGTCTCCCGTGCTGTGATGATCTACGGGAAACAAGGGACACGGACTTTGGAAGAAGGAAAAGGAAAGGGCACACGTACAGTGGATGGGTGTTCTGTGCAGCTCGGTGGAGAAAGTTTTCCAGCCACCACGTCCTCCTCCTGCCCCTGGCTGGACGCCTGGTCGGCGGATGCAGGGAGGCCGGTCCGGGTGGGGAGGGCCGCCAGGTCCCTCTGCAGGCCTGGGAGCGCTAACGGAGCGCGGGAGGATTAGCCGCACGCCACTAATTCCTGTTAATCAGGATTGAGGGGCGCGTGTGCTCCTAAGTAGCGGCTGAGCTGCCAACCGGCCGCCCGGGCTCCCCGCCCCCGCGCTCCCATCGCCCCAGTCCCAGGCTGGTCCTCCTCCGGTCCCCCTCAGCTTCCATCCCCTCTCCCGAGTCTGGGATTTTTTTTTTTTTTCCTCCGACTGGCTCCTTGGTCCCCACCGTCCCAGCCCTGCTCCCATCTCTGTGGTGTGGTCCTTCCCTTCTCCTGCAAGTTCCCCCTTGTTTTGAACACACGCAGCCCCACGCTCTTGTAACTTCTGTTCCTGCATCAACAAACTCCCTTGGCTGACCTGCGAAGGCCAAGTTCAAAGGCAACCCTTCCTGGCTCCTGCAGAGCCGAGCGCATCTCCCTCATCCCTGACCTCACAGAAGATTCCAAAGCCGGGGCTCCCTCTCCTCATTGCCGAGGACAGACTGTTCTGTTTCTCCTCGTCTCCCTCCTCAAGCTGAGCTCAGAGCCAGCCTGTGCTGAGAGGGAAACAAACTGCCCACCCAAGGTCAAACGGTGATCAGGCCTCACCCTGCGTGGGGTTGTTATTGTCTCTGCATCACCCCGTGTCTGCTGTCTCGGTGTCTGTGTGTGTGCGTGTGCGTGCGCGTGCACAGGGGTGTGCATCTACCTGTCTGCGTGGAGCAGTGCCTATGAGGTAACATGCATGAATTCTGTGTGGAGCCCCCGTGTGAGAAGCATGGGGAGGTGGAGTCGGGGGGACGTGAGCTGGCGTGGGGAGGAACCCATGTGTGCAGATGTGTGTCTGAGCTGTGTGTTGCAGAAAGCTGTTGGGTGTGTGTGTGTGTGTGTGTGTGTGTGTGTGTGTGTGGAAAATGACATTTGTAGAAATGCATATTTAACCACAGAAATGAACTGAGGTGGGAAAAGTGTTTGATTGTGTGGACTTTGGGAAGGTTGGGTTTTGGATGAAAACCAGAGAGGAAGCTTCTTAGAAGCATCCAACCGGAAGTTGACTCCCTTTTATGGTTATCTCATGGATTAAACCCTTAAAATGTCCGATTCTGGGGCGGCAGCAAACATCAGGGTTTGGCTTCCCTCCAAGAACTGGCTTTGTTTCCAAGAAGCTTGTTAGACTAAGAAAATAGCATCTTTGACCTGTCCCACCCTGACTCTCAAACTTCAAGGACAGGGACTTCCCTGGTGGCGCAGTGGTAAGAATCCACCTGCCAATGCAGGGAACATGGGCTCGAGCCCTGCTCCGGGAAGATCCCACATGCCGTGGAGCAACTAAGGCCGTGCGCCACAACTACTGTGCCTGCACTCTAGAGCTCGTGAGCCACAACTACTGAGCCCACATGACACAACTACTGAAGCCCGCGCGCCTACAGCCTGTGCTCCACAACAAGAGAAGCCACCGCAATGAGCAGCCCATGCACCGCGACGAAGAGTAGCCCCCGCTCGCTGCAACTAGAGAAAGCCCGTGTGCAGCAACGAAGACCCAAGGCAGCCAAAAAAAAAAAATCAATTCCAAGGACACACACACACACACACACACACCCCTCCTCCAGCTCCCCGCTCCCCACGCTGGCCCTCCCACCTGAGTAGGATCCAACCGCGTGGTCCCCAACGGCTGACAAAGAAGAGGAGGGGGCAGAGGGCAGCCCCGGTCTGGGCCTCCCCCGCGCTCCGATCCCGCTGGAGAGCCCACCGTGGCCCCTCGGGACAGCCAACCGGCCGCCCAGACAGCAGGTGTCGGCCACCAGCGGGCTGGCCTGGCGCCAGGCTCATGGCGCCACCTGGCGGCCGCTCCTGCCACCACGGCTCCTTCCCCACCGACCCAGCCCTAACGCAGGCAGTGCTGTCTTCCAACCCCAGCTGTTGGTTCTGTGCCCACTGTTCAGAGGGACTTCTGTGGACTGACGTGGACGGTGCACAGAAAGGGCTATAGTAAACCCACGGGTCAGCGACCTAGGTCGGGTGAGGAAGAGGAGAGGGGTCAGCTAGGGAAATTCCAGGTATTTCAGTCTGGGCTGGGCCGGGCCGAGCCCCTAACCCAGGCTGTGAGATGACTTTTCTACCCTCTTTAAGAACATTTTCGTATTCATCTAAAAATGCAGGATTGGGAGCCGGGCAGCCTGCACTGGCAGCCTGGGATCTACCAGCCGTGAGGGCAAGACCCCTGTGGGGGGGGGAGAGGGGAGTGGGCCACAGGGAGGGGCCCCAAGCCTGGGAGGGGAATCCGCGGCTTAGGGCCAGCAGAAGGAGCGCTGGAGGTGAACTCTGCTTCTCTACTAACTCTGTGACCTTGAGAAAACTGCTTAGCCTCTCTGGGCCTCGCCTTAAATTTCAGAACCACCCACTGTAAGACTTCGGTCTGTGTTCAAGCCGCAGTCGCCATCACGTCCTCTTTCGTGCTGCAGTCACACCGGTCTGTTCTCCTCCTCCCAAACAGACAGCGCTGGCTCTTAAAGTCTGCTGGTGTCCTTCCATTTGCTTGGGGTGCCCACCCCACCTCATCTGTGCCTCTAAATTCCATCCATCCCCACAGTGAACCCAAATTCCACTCCTTCCCTGGAGCTTCTCCTGACCTTCCCAACTGCATATCCATCCCCTTGTCCTCTCCTGGACCCACCCGGGGACTCATGGACCCTTCTCTTGGGTGGCGCTTCACAGTACAGCCTGGTCGTCTGGGCCTCTATTTTACACCCTCGCCAGGTGGCCAGCTCCACTAGTGGATACCATCCTAGCTCGTCTTTGCGGAGCCTGCCTGGCACTGCTCTGGCCACACTGCGTGCTGAGCAGACCCCTTAGTGAATAAAGGGGAATGTCCTTCTCGTTCATATCTCAGCTCAGGTGTCATTTCTCCCAGTAAGTCTCCACGCACCTCCCACCCCACCCCTGCTGCTTCTAGAATGAGCCTTCTTCCTGTCCCCTACTTAGCGCACTGGGCTGCAGCTGCCTCCTTGCCTTTCTCACCTACACGGAGATTAGATCCTTGAGGAAAGACTAGCCTTTGGGTCACCGTTGCCTGGACCGTTCATGACACAAGGTAGGAGCTCAGTAACTATCTGGTGACGGAATAGACGGATACGTGCGTGGACGGGTAGGTGCCTGGAAATGGGGTGGCCGCGGATGGGCTAAGGGTGGTCTTTAAGACCCCCTTTACAAGCTAATATTTGTGATTACAGAGCTGGGAGCTCTTCTTTGAGGGAGAGTAGCCCTGGCTATCAGAGAAACCACACGGAGATCTTGGTGGGCTGCAGCCGTTGTTGTCCCCTGACTGGACGTTGTTTGCTTCTGCGAGGATCCGGCCTCCCACTCCACGAGGAATTTCATGTTCCCTGGGCTCAGCCTGGCCCAGAACTTGGCAAAATCTCTGGGGTGTTCTTTTTGTCACCAGCCCGGGTAGGAGGGCGGACGGGTGGGCGGGAACCGTTTTGGGAAAGAGTGTTGGGGAGTGTTTGTGTGTGTGGTGAGTCAGGGCCTCGGAGCCCTAATCTCTGCCCCCCTCTCCGTGGGGGGGGGGGGGTTCTCACCACTCAGAGGGGGTGGAGGGCCACCAACTGTCTTTGGAAAGTTTTCTTAGTCATAGCTTCTACCAAGTCAGCTGGAGCTTATGTAACGGGGCCTCTGTTCTAAAGACAACAGGACCTGATGGGCCAGGATGGCTGCTACACCCTCAGCAGGACCTACCTGCTCCAGCCCCTCTTACCTGCCCAGCCAGGTGGTGGCCCCTTTAAGAAGTAGCACTTTGACATTTATTCCCACTGGAAAGGGGTTTAGGTCATCCTCACAGGCCCCGTGGGGATGCCTTCCTTTCCCTCCTGTTAGTCCAGCATCAGGCGGGGCTGATGGGAAGATGGGGCGCCCACAGCACCCTGTGACTCCTGCATCCGCCCGAGCCCAGCGGCAGGTGAGGTCAGGGCCGGCTCCCAGGTCCCTGGCTGCTGCAGGGCCGCCCTCTCTCTGCTCTCTTATCACCTCACTCTCCAGGCAGAGGGAGATGCAGCTTCGGGCTTCCTGTCTCTGACACCAGAGCCCATTTGCCTGTCACAACATGGTTCTGTCAGGGAGCCCAGATAAGGCCCAGAGTGATTTTGTAGACAGACTGGGGAGAGGCTTGGCCAAGGGACGCAGGCCCTGGGGCCCCGGAAGAAAGCAGGGCTCGGGAGTCCGTGGAGACTCGAGGGGCTTCCACGGGCTTCTGCGAGGCAGCTGGAGGCCCCTGGGTATGCCCAGCATTGCTGCCCTTTACGACTTGCTGGGAGGAAAGCGCTTTTTCTTTTGCCTCAGGTTCAGGGGGCTGGGACTGGAAGCTCTGGAAAAGTGGGGAAAGTAAGGAGGTGTGTTTTGGGGGGCGACACCATTGCAGCGTCCTGCCGGCTACTCCCCAGAATGAGAGGGAGTGACATCAGGCTGGGAGCTGAGGATGGACTTCCCGATGGTGAGGATGGCCACGTGGGCCCAGTGGCCTGGGAGGGAGCATGTTGTGGACAAGAAGGAGAACTTGAGGGGGGGCAGTCGGAGCAGCTGGCGGTCCACGGGAGCCTCCGGCCCATCGTGACCCTCTGCCCCTTCCTCAATGCGAGGACGTTTCATGGGGGCCCAGGCAGCCCTGAGCCCGGACGGGGGAGCTAGAGGAAGGACCTCAAGGGGCCCTGAGATGAGTGGGACCAGCTGAGAAAGAGCCGGGTGGGCAGCAGGGAGGGAGGCAGGCGGTGAGCCGGGCCCGGATGGCCCAGGTGGATGTGGACAAGTCCCAGAGGAGAGGACACCAGCCTTCCCTCTGCCCGGGCACCTGGCGGCAGGAGAAGCACAGCAGACCTTCCTGGGTCCCATTGAGCAAAAGCTGGGGAGACCTGGGAGGGAAGGCAGGAACAGGAGAGGCAGAGAAGAGGGAGAAAGGACAGAAGTGCCCAGTGACCAGCAGGGCTGGTGGTGGGGGGCGGGTGACAGTGCAGGGGAGGGAGCTGCGGCCCTGGGCGGGGCCAAGCTGAGCCAGGATTTCTGAAGTGAGCTCGAATTTTATTTGGGGCTGCCGTGGTGGGGGGGCGCGGGGGGGGGGGGCCAAGATCTGTTTCACCCTCACAGGCTGAGCCCGGAGGCCCTGGAATTTCAGGCCCTCCTGCCTTGTCTGCAATTTGGGGACATAATCCAACTGGTTAGGTAGGGCCTGGGGAAAGCGTCCAGGAGCCCGGACCCAAGCCAGAGGCGCTCACCGTGGTCAGCGCCCACACCGGTGTCCCTGGCTGGGGTCTGTCGGGCAGTCCACTTCCTCGGGCAGGTCTTTCTTCCTGGGATGCAGCTGTCCCTGCCCTCCTTCTGGATCTCAGAGAATCTCCACTGCTCTGAAGAGGAGGGAGCCACAGAGCAGAGGTCCCGCCTGTACATCGGAACCCGAGCCAGGCTGACCCCCAGGCTCTCCCTGAGCCAGTCACCCCCGGCCCTGACCTGTGTCCCCTCCTTAAGGGGAGGCTGCTGACGGGGCTCACCTGGGGGCATGGGCGAGGACCCCTGGGATGACGTGTGCAGGGACATCTGGCTCTTTGGTTTCCCACGGAGTTGGCTCTGGTTTTCACGCACCACCGACCTCACACATGTGATCCTGTTTGGCCCAGACGGAGACCACGTGTTCCCGTGGCGCTGGCCTCCTCCTCCTGCACCGGGAACAGCCCCTGCTCAGCCCCCTTTTCTTGCCCATAAATGTCCTCCCACCTCCAGTACAGAAAACGCACTAGGCAGCCGCACGGCTTCTTGGAGTGCCGCCTCCTTCCCAAAGCCCCCGCTGAGGGTTCTAACCCACTCAATCCCCTCCTGCTCTGACTTACTGTGTTTCCAGCCAGTGCCTGGAAATTTAACATCGAAATCATAGAACGATAGAGTTTGCAGGCAGGAAGAGCCCTTACAAATGACCCCTGTCCGTTGCTCTTAATCAGGATGGTAGAGAAGTAGCAACATGTTGACTAGCATCCCCGGGCATTCCCCACAGGTGTCACAAATCAACCACAGCCTCAGAGTCCTTGTCAACCCAGTGGTCCCGGCAGAAGTGCTACCGCCATCCTTAACCTAGACAGTCAGAGGTCACCTGCACAGGTGAGGAACCCGCTGCGGGCTGCATGGTGCGGGCTGGAGCTCTGGTCTAGTCCTTACCCAGTGCTCCTTGGAGCACGCCAGGGCCTCTCTGTCTTCCGGCTGTCCTCTGCCCTCCCCATGAGGTGACGTCTTAAACTGCCCTGGCGTCAGCTCAGGACTCCACCTGTTCACCTGCTGATGGCGTGGCCGCCTGGGGTTTCTCCCCGTGTCCTGTAACTTGTCTTCAGAACCCGTGTGAAGGGGCAGGGGAACCGGGGCTAGGGGAGGCTCAGTCTGCGTGCTGGTCAAGCCCACCCGGCTTCACGTCCTCCCCTTTGCCCCCAGCAACTCCGGCCCCTGGGAAGCTACAGAGGGTGCTGGCCTCAGGGCCAGAGTGTCCTCGTCTGTCTGCGGCTGGTCGGCTGAGGGGCCTCTATCTCCACCCATCCAAGGGAGAGGAGGAGGAAATCCGATGCCCATCTCTCGGGGCCCCAAGGGCGTGCAGAGGGGTCTCCTGAAGGGGGTCCTGGGGGAAGGGTGGGGGCAGTGGAGGGGACACGGCTGACGTCCAGGTTGCTGGAGGCGCTTTTGCCCCAACTACGACTCCTGGAGGCCAGACAGAGTCTTTCCCTGCCCGGTCCCACAAGCTAGAAGCCTCAGCATGCCCCCGGCCCCACCGGTCCTCCCACCCCGGCCCCGGCCAGTTCTCCGGGTGCCCCCTTCCTGGTCTCCCTGCCACCCCGGGCCCCTCTCATGGCACCTTGCTGATCTGCAGGTCTGCAGGGCCCCTAATTGAGCTCTGTAGTCATGTCACAACTTGGCTGGACTTTTCTCTCTAGAACCTAGATTTCCTTGTGTCATTCTGTGCTTCAGCTCGTCATCAGCGCGTTGCCTGCAGGAGGAACGCAAGCTCCCTGCCCCGGTTCCCAGCCTCTGCACTAGTGGCCTCTCGGATTGCGTGCTCCGCTGTGCGGGGGCCTCCTGTGCTCTGCGGGACGCCAGCAGCATCCCTGGTCTCTGTCACCTAGAGGCCAGCTCCCCCAGCCCGGCAGCTTTCACCAACCAACGTGTGTCCAGACACTGCAAGACGTCCTCTGGGACACCATCGATTGAGAACCACTGTCTTCGCTCACAGAGCAGGCCGATAACAATGACTAATAAGCTAGTGCGTATTTCACCCTTCCCCTGAATGAATCTTCAGAACCTCCCTGTGGGGCAGCCCCGTCAGGATCCCCATTTTATAGACGCTTAGAAGGCACCCCTTGGAAGGGATTCAGATCTTTCAAGAAAGCCAGAGATTTTCCCTTCCATGTAGGGTGAGAAGAGAGGATTATAATTCAATACCTCTTCTCCTTGAGGCCAGCCTGCTGAGCCAGAGTTGGGGCAGGATCTGAAATTGGGCGGCCGGCTGGCGGGTTCTGCCTCCAACCCCCACCCCACCAACCCACCCCTCCCCCTCCCCCTCCCCCTTCCCCGCCCCACCTCCCCCCACCCCTGCCCCACGCAGCCTGCTCCTTCCGCCGAGCCCAGGCACTGTCTGGGCGGACAAACCGGACACATGCCCCCTCCGGGCACACGGGCTGGGTTCGGGCCCCTCCATTGGCCAGGGCCTCTGAGCCGGGCGTGAACTACAGCCTGGCTCAGCGGGACGTAGCGGAGCTCAGGATGCCCAGAGGCTCTGTAGCTCCTGGTGTGCAGGGGACACTGGGCATTAGCCCTCGGAGGGGCTGGCCCTCTGTCCACCCCCCCTCCATCCCTCCCTTGCAGAGGCCAGAGCGGCTTCTGGTGAAGGCCCTCCGGAGCATCCTCCTCTCCCTCCACTTCTCAGAGAGCAGCGCAGGGCACTGCCATGTGTCTGGTTCGTCTGCCCACGCATACACACAGTGGGCACACGCCTGCACGCCCCCCCGGCGGAGGTGGCCACGCCCATGCGCAGTGACACCGAGAGTGTCTGTCACACGCTGTGCAGAATCTGCACGTGTGCACGTGTGCCTCGTGACACCAGGACACGTGCTCATATACGGTCACGTCCACATAGGCCCTGGGTAAGGGACACGTAGGCCTTCTAGATCCCTGAAGGACGCAATCTGCGCCCTGTGCTGTCCCTGTGGAGCGGGGGGAGAGGAGGCCGCTCTGGCCTCTGCAGGGGCAGGTCCCGAGGCGGAGAAATCAGAGAACACCTCCCCTCCTCCTGTCCCTCTTTCTGAGCAGCCTCTCTGAGCAGCGGCCAGGCCCCCAAACCCCTGCACAAGCTGGCCCCAGCTGGCCGGACCACTGCTGGCTCTCAGGGCCAAGGCGGGTGGGTGGGTGGGTGGGTGGGAGGGTCGGGTGAGTCTCCAGAGAAGCCCAGTTCTTGTTCCCCAGTGACAATCAGAGCAGAGAAAGACCTTCCTGAGAAGATGTCAGTGTTTTGGGGTGAGGATGGCAGGGCAGAGAATAGAGAAAATTCAGGGTCCAGGGCCACTCCAGAGACAGGGGCCCAGGACTGTGTCTGTGTCCACATATTCACGTGAGGGCACCCACCTGGGTGGGTGTGAGGGGCTGGGGCCTGGGAGGAGGCAGAGGTCAACGGGAAAACGCAGAGATACAGCCCAGCCCCGTCAGAGCGTTCCTGCAGGTGGGGGAAGGGCAGGGACCTTCCTTGTACGCCCACACGTGCACGTACCAGAGCAGGGGACCAGTGTGCACCCGCAGACCCCTGTGTGCACCGTCCCTGCACCCCCAGGGGTCCCCTCTCAGCCCAGACTTTGCCTCACATGCGTACACACAGCTTTCACTGCCCCCAAATTCCTCCACTTCTGAAAAAGACAAGGGGAAAAAGGGCCAAGATACAAGAGGAGATAAAAATAGCTGAAAATAAGCTCTTTGGGTCAGAAAGCTCCCTTTTTCAATGAGTCACCAGTTTTCCAGACTGAGCACACACACACACACACACACACACACACACGTACACAATCCTGCCTCCAAGTCAGGCACAAGTCCTTGCACAGACCCTCGGTCTCACGCTCTGTCCTCAGAGGTAAAATTACCCTCCAAGGGGGGGTCCTGTGGCTTTGAGGAGCTTGGCAGGCAAAGTCTCCACCCTGTCCTCTGGGGTCCCTACTCACCAGGACTTAGCTGGACATCATGTCCCTGGGCCTTGTCAGGAAACGGGGATGTGGTGGCCAGAGAGGATTTACCTGAAAATTCGGAGCAAATCCGAGGAAGTGGCTCTGGGCCTTGGGACGTGTCCTGTGTCCAGGATTACGATGAGCCCTTTGGAGGGTGGTGCTGGGGCCACCGTGCCCGTCTCCTCGGGGCAGCTCTGGGACCCCGTATCCTCTTCCCAGACGGTTGTACCCAGGCCAGCTGGGCCTCGCCGTGCTTGGGGTCGGCTCTGCATTCGGGCTGCGGCCTCCACCTGATGGCTCCGTGGCTTCGGCGAGTTCGTGTCTCTGGGCCTTTGTTTCTTCAACTGCCAAAGGGAATAATAATACCACCACCTACATCATAGGGTCCTTTTATGTCTGTGGTGCTTCAACCAGCACGGCTCCTTCCCCTCAGAAGCACTGCCCCGAGGAACCCCATCCCTTCCCTGGGGGAGTTTCTGGGGCGTCAGAGTCAATATGCAGGACCTGAGTCTCCTGTCTCCTCCAGGGGTTCCCCCATCTCCTCCGGGGGGTCTCTGTCCCCCCTGGGGGGTCCCCTGTGTCCCCTAGGCTGTGCCCGTTCGCGCAGCACTTGAGTGTTGCCCACCTGTTTCCCCTCCTGCCCAGTGAGTCCCCCTCTCAGCCTTGGCCCAGCCTGAGCTGGACAAGGGCAGAGAAGAGGCTATTTTTAGCCCCAGACAGAAGCAGCAGCTGTGCAGCCACTGCACAGAGCTCGGCTCCCCAGAGGAGGGTCCTGCCCCCAGGCGAGCCTGAGGAAGGAGAGGAGGGCGGGTCCAGGGGGCCTGGGACCCCAGTTCCTGGTCCATCCTCCCTCCCGGGAAGGCGGCCCCGCCCCCAGATGAGCTGCCCTCCGGCCTCCTCCCTCAGTGTCTTAATCCCCGGGGGGGGCTTAGTGGCTGAGCTGCAGAGGCTACAAAGTGGGACAGGAAAGTAGGGTCAGAGGCGAGGTGGAGAGGCCGGGGCTTGCAGCCTGTGTCCTGAAGCCAGGCACACTGGTCCTCGGTGGACTCAGAATTCTTCTCTCTTTGCAGCTGAGGACTCAGACTCCCCAGGTCCGGGGTCTGAGACATGCCAGGCACAGCTGCCCTGCTTCTGGAAGCTCTGCCCTCCTGTCTGCACGAGCAACCTCCCCCCCACCCCACCAAAGGGTCTTGGGCAGTGGTGGAACGCCTCCCAGGATGCGTCAGGAGGTCTGGGTTTGCTTCACCTCCCCAAAGGTGATCAGTCTTTCACAGGAGATGAAAAGGGTGCTGAAAAATAGCACTGAATCATAAAATAATTCGTGCAATTCTTGAGTCACTGCCTCCGTATGACTGCGATTCTTGTCATCTCTGCAGACCAGGTAGTGGTGGGCATGGAAGAGAAGTGCCTAGATCAATACATTAATCGCATTTTCATCTGCCCAGGCCCTGACCCAGGCTCCAAGGATGGCTTAGAGAGTGAACAAGTGGGCCAGAAACTTGCCCTTGAGGAACTTACATCCTAGAGCTTAGAAGCGCTTTCATATTGAAAAATATACACGCATAAACCCAGGGAACAGGAGCCCAACGCTTTCATGTCTGTAAATGCTGCAAAGGCGCTTAGCAACTGGCTGTGAAGATCTGATTTCTCTGGAGTCTGGATTCCTGATGCTTTCAGGCAACAATTCTCAACCTTTCACCTCCTGCATCTCTTTGTAAATCAATTAAGGCTGTAAGCTTCTCTCCAGAAGAACGTCCAGAGCACAGACATTCAGAAGTCTGCCAAGCTTGGAAGGGCTCACAAGCCCGGGAAGCTGACGCAAGGGCCTTGTGCGTAGAGGCCCTGTTTGAAGAGCAGGAAGCAGCTGCCCGGCCTGTCGCTCCATCACTGCGTTTCCCAGCGAGAGGTGTGCGGCTGAATCTTAATCACAGCGCGGATTAGGGCCCAGACAGTCCAGGCTATGGAAACATTTCTAAGTCCTACCAAACTATAGAAGACCCCTTTGCAAAAATCCTGACACATTAAAGTCTTGGTGCGGCCTGACAAGCTCTGTGACCCTGGCCAAGCCTCCCCGCTTCGGGGGTCTCAGCTTTCTCATCTGTGGAATGAGGGGGCTGGACACTGAAGTAGAGCTGAGGCTCCTCCCGGCACGGATGTGCCCAGAATCTCTGCCGTGGTCCCTACAGGTGTGTCCTCCACTGAGGGGACGGGGAGAAGAGCTTCCATGTGCTGACGCCCCAGGGGGGCTGGGACCTGGGCCCAGACCGGCGCTGTGCTCCCGGCACCCCCCCCTCCGCCCCCACAGGCCCGCCTCCTTCATCAGTCACACGCCCCCACCCCCACCCCACTTTGGGCCTGAGGCCGAGGTCGCCTGCTCTGACAGAGGTAACGGCCTCACAGATCAGTGCAGCCCAGACACCTGGAGATGGAGCGGGTGGGCTTCGACAGGGTCGGCTTCCTGGGCAGCTGGGCGCCCTGCACGGGGGAGGCCCCGCGTCATCAGCCTGGGACACCTGCTGGGAGCGGACGGGGTGGGCGGGGGAGATGCAGCCCCTCTGCTCCAGGGCCTGTGGACTGTGGCTCTGGGCATGGAAGGGGGCAGGTCCTGGTACCACCTGGCCTTTGTGCTTCTGGCCCAGCGTGGCTTCAACAGGACTCGGGGGCTCCAGGTGCCAGGTGCCGCGTGATAAGATCTGCAAACTCCAGTCCCTCCTTCGGAATCCACGCCGCCTTTTCCTCCCTCTTCCTGGGCCTCCTCAGCACTCCTGGAATTTAAATGTCTCTAACTGACCGCTCAGGTCCGATGTGGAGGGCGGAGAGTGGAGGTGCTTCGGGAGGAAGACGCCCTGAGGCCCCTGGGAGAGGACAGCAGAGGCGCCTGACTCAGCATCTTAGCGGCAGCACCAGGAAGCGCCTGGCCCAGGTGTGCTAGTTTCCTTTACACACTTGCTCACCGGCGCCCACACACAGGTACACGTGCGCACACCCGACGCAAAGGCCACGATCATGGACACATGCGTGAACCTGTCTGCAGAACTTCCTTTTTACCGTCACCCAGACAAACACACCCAGACCCTGCTCACATCTCCGCAGGAAGACATCCTTCCCTTCCCTGGGCATCTTCCCGTCCCGCGTTTGTCATGGTTCGGGGGTCGACATGCACGCTGCACGGTGACCTCCAGCATGCTCACGTGCCTTCCCCAGCTCACCTTGAAAACGCGCAGCACAGTACGTGCTCACACGCCCCGAGCCCCTCTGTTCCAGGCCCCGTGCAGGGTGACAGTCCACCCGTCACACACCCCCTCCTTCCTCAAGCAGCATCCCTGGGTGGACACGTCTTCCCAGCAGCGCCTCTTCCCTCAGGGCTGAGTACCGGCAGCAATGTCATGTGGGGAAGGAGGCTGGGAGCCTGGGCTGTCCGCTCAGCCTGGCTCATATTAAGTTCCTTGGTTCATTTATCCTTGCATAACCTCACTTGCCTTGTGAGGCCATCAATAAACAGATACTCAGATCCAGCCTCACTTTCCTCATCCACAGAGTAAATGAAAATACCATCGCTTCATCTCCATCATGACAGTGTTATGGGAACCAACCCTGATATATGAGGAAGCAGCCTGGGAAGTGTAACACGCGTGACACATGGGCTCTTAGGGCCATTGGGCCCATGTGTGATGTCCAGTCTGAGAGCCAGCAAAGGTAGAGGCAGCGTTTTCCCGGTGTGAGTGGGTCCCGCAGCTGCTCTTGCCAGGGCTCCTGGTCCAGGGCTCAGTGAAACAAAGCAGAAATTTCACTCCCAGTCACCCTTCCTTCCCGCTGCTTTCACCCTCATCTTCATTCTTGTCTGCCCCAGACACGTCCTGGCTACAAGGCCAAGGGCTTAGGAAGAGCCAGGAGTGCCGGCACGGGGTCCAGCATCTGCCCTGGGCGTGTGGGCTCAAGTGGGCCCTGCTCCCAGGCTCCTGTGGGCTTGTGCCTGGGAGAGCTCCTCTCTGTTCCTGGGCCCTGGAGCCATGCCAAGCAGCTGCCAGGACAGGAGGCCCTGTGGTGCGGATGGGCTGCTCTTGAAACTGCGATACCCCAGCCCCACTGCCCCGAGGCAACCTCCACTAGCACCCTGAGCCGGGCGTGGGAAGGCCGGGTTTGGCCGAGCCTGAGTCCTCAGTGAGCTGTGCCATGGTGGCTGGTACAGGCCGGGGTAGCGCAAGGAGGGCGGGCAGCACGCTGGGGCCAGTGCCAGCTATGGAAGGAGGCCAGCAGCTGGCCTCTAACTGGCTTCTGTCCACAGGAGCATGTGAGAGGTGATGGGGCCATTCTGTAGGAGGGCTGTCTGGCTTTGGGGCTCAGAACAGTCTCAGATTCAGCTCAGAGCTTTTATTCCTTTAGCTCAGCGCTAATGAGCCCAGGACAGGGCCTGTCTCCCTGGTCGTCCTCCCACAGCACTATTTAGAGAAGACATTCCACTGGGACACCTGGTACTTTGCAGAGCAGACGAACATTTCTGGACTTTCTGGGGGGAGAGGGAGGCTGAGGCTGGGATACCCAGCAGGCTCAGGGCCTTGGAAGCTCGGGGCTCCCCTAGGTGGACGGCGATGGGGTGGACGAGGGCCGCAGGCAAGCCTTCTGCAGGGGTGAGTGTGCGGGGACCCTCCTCCCTTCTCCCTCCCCGGGCTCTGCAGTTTCCCGAAGGCAGGCTGGCCTGGAGGTCTGGTTGGAGCCGGGCAGACAGGGCCTGGAGCTGAGCTGGTCTGGGGGTGGAGCCTGTGAAGTCCGCAGAGCTCCAGCCGGGCTCCGCCCCTTCCCTCCCGGCTCAAAGGGATGACATCACCCAAGTGAGGGCTCCGGCCTGCTTGGGCTGCTATCCGGAAGCTGGCACCGCGGGGCTCCAGGACTTCCTGGGTAGGCCAGGCCTGCTTCTCTGCTCATTCCCTGAATCCTGCTCGGGCCCTGGGTCTCTGCTTTGGGGTCCTGGAGCCGGCACCTGGATATTCAGACGTCCAAGTCTGGGGCTCGGTTCTTCCACCAGAGACCATCCCTGGGGCAGGCGGCCGGGCATTCCTCCCCACCCGGCCCGCACAGGCTGCTCCGTGGTTCTGAGGCTCCACGGAGGGGGCCTCGACCCCTGGTTCCGGCCAAGCGACAGTCAGCCGCAGCAACTCCACTGTGCCCTGCCGTGGGTCCACACCTCCCCACCCCACTGGGTGCCGGTGGCGCCTGCTTGTGGAGCATATGCTTGGCTGGTTGCTTGGTGTCTGCTGTTTATCCGTCTCTTCCCACTTAACTTCTGTTCCCGCCAGGCCCATCTGGCTCCCTGGTACCTGTCTTTCCCGCGGGTGCCCCCCGCCCCGCTGTCCTCCTCCACCACTTCCCTCCCAGGGCCTGGCTCTCCCCTCTGGGCCACCGAGAGAGCCCTTGACCTTGGGTGGAGGGGCAGTGAGGGGCGTCGGTGTCCCCGTAGTGTTCGGGCCACCCTTGGGAAGGGAGGTTGAGGTGGGTGGTGGAGGGTAGCACGGGAGGGGCCTGGACTGGGGAGGGGGCTGGGGCCTGTGGGAACCCCGCCCTCCCCAGTCATTCTGAGCGTCCTTCCCATCCAGGGCTTTGCTGGGTTGCGGAGGGGCCGGGGTGTGGGTGGGACACCATGTAGATACTGCCCTCGTCCCGAAGCAGGGGGAGGAAAGTGACCGTGAGGGGCAGCAGGAGAGAATAAGGACAGGGAAGCCCCAAGGTTCTTCTGGCCCAGAACCCGGGGTGGACCCCAGCCCTTCCTGCTGAGCGGGGCCGCGGCAGTCTGGTGCTTTGGGTGAAAGGAAAATCGGGGGCAGCAAGAAGCCGCAGGACGCTCCCGGTGGGCACGAGGGGACAGGATGGCCTCCGCCCGGCCCATCGCCCCCGAGTCATTGCCCCTCCCCTGGCCTCCTGCCTGCTTGCACACCCGCACACACATTGCACACACTCACCCCCAGAGCGCTTCTCCCGGGTGAGATGTGGTGGCTTCTGGCTCCACCAGGACCCCTGAGGGGCTGGCGGAGCCTGAAGGAGGACGGAGAGGAGGGAACGGGACCCCGCAGGGCAGGGACTGGGTCGCTCCTCCGGGCTGCGCTGGGCCCGAGTCAACAAGGATCCTCCGCGTGCTCCCTGGAAGCATCTGCTTCCCTCGGAAGCCGCGGGGCTTGGCGGCCAGGCCTTGCCTTGTGCTGCTCCGTCTGGCCGCTCCGCCGGCTGCTGGCCTGCTCCCTTGGCTTCTATTCCTCTTCCCCTTCCTTTCTCCTGAGCCTCCTTTTTCCTGCCTCTCCCCCCATCCCTGTCCAGCCACGTCCATCCGTGCCACAGTCCCACCTTCCTCCCTCGGCCTTCATCCATCCAGTTTCTTCTCGCGTCTCTGCTGTTTCTCCCGTGTTCAGATTCTCTCCATCATACATATTCAGCAGCTCCTTGAAAATCCACCTAGACTATTCTCAGTGCTAACAGCCTGGATCTGCTTCCGGAATAAAGAATAAAACTTCTCACCCCATAATTCTGCGTCCCTGTCTCCGACCCCAGCCTGGATTAACTGCCTGGCAAGTGTCGGTGAGGCCGCCTACCCTCTCGGTGCCTCCTCCAGCGTGAGGCCTGCGCTGCAGGGCGAGGACCAGCAAGACAGTGAGGTCAGGGGGCAGGAAGCCCCACAGCTCGGGGACAGGTTCCCGTCCTAGAAATTAATGTAGGCTCCAAGCACCTGACCCTTTGGTGACTGACAATCCTTTTACACCTGCCCTATTGCACCCCGCTTACAACTCGTGTGGGAGGTTCAGAAACGAAGGAACTGTGGCTTCGGGCCGGGACTTGCTCCACCAGCACCTGCAGCGCTGGACAAACAGCTGGGCTTGGGATGCCAGCCCTTGGCCGCGGCCGGTGAAGGACAGAGAAAAGTGGCAGTTGAGGGAGGAGGGCCTGAGACACTGCCCCCCGGCCCCCCCGGGGGGAGGGTGAGCAGGGGACAACAGGGAGGAGGGGGGAGCAGGCCCGGCGGGGCCACAAGCCTGGGAGGTGGGGCGGGGCTCACGGTCCCCCGGCCCCCCTAGTTGCCGGCTCCTCTCTCTGCCTTTTTATCTTCTGGCCCTGGGATTCCTTCTCCGCTTTATTCTTCTTTCTCTGCCTAACCTTAACGGCACCTACCCGTCTTCCCCCATCCTCGGGGTCCAGCCCCCACCTCTGCTCCCTTTCTCTTCCATCTTTCCCATTCCTCACATCTCTTTGCCCCCTGACCACCTCCTCGTAAGCTGCCCGGCCTTTGTCTCTCAGTGACAACGTGGCCAGTGCAGCCTCAAGGTGGCTGAAGCGACCCTCCTTTATGAAGCCCGTGGGCTGTCGGAGGGGACCGCATCCCTCCTCCACGGCTCCTGACTCTGGTCTAAACTCCCAGGGTGGGCCCCGTGCACCCCTTCCTTATGAGCCCCGGCACCCAGCTGACGGGCACCTGGCCACACGGACTCGCCTCGAGGCTGGTCGTGGGGCCTCTGGCAGCTGCGGTGCAGGCAGACCTCCTCTTCTCCAGGGAAGGCTCCTGCCAGCCCCTCCCGCCCACACAGCCAGCCTCCGATACCCAAAGAGGACGCTTCCGCCCTGAGACACCTACCTCGGTTTTACATGGGACTCCTGGGCCAATGTCCTAATATTTTCTTAAACATTCTTTTATTTCTGTCTGGAAAAGAAAAACAAATCTAACAAACACTTCAACACCCACTCTGTTTCAAACACTCTATCCCACCGAAGAGGTTCCATCGGTGTGGTCCTCAGGTGGGGAGGGGCAGCCATGCCCTGTGGCTCCCTTTCATGAGCACTGCCTTCCTTGCTGACCCCCCCTGCTCTCGTGTCCCGAGCCCTGGCCTCCTGTGCAGTGTGAGGCGGTGGAGGGAGAGCTTGGGCTCGGGGTCTCCGGGCCCCCTGCCCTGGGGCTGCAGGTGGCGTCAGTTTTAGGAGAGCAGTGAGCTGGGGGCCCCTCGGATTCCCCCGGGAGATTCCCGAGGGCACAGCTGGTGCCGTGAGAGCTCAGTGAGCCCAGCTCGGCCCGGCCGGTCCAGCTGTGAGGTCTGGGGCGCTCATGAGCCTCTCTGAGCTCAGGTCCTTATCTGTGAGGAAGCAGCAGTAATAATCCTGCATCACCGCGTTGCCGAGAAGATGAAATGAAGAAGCAGGGGTGAGAGCACCGGGCGCATGCACAGAGCTCTAGAGAAGCAGGCGTGGAATGCCAAGGCGCCAGCACTGCACGGGGAAGACGGGCATCCCCTGCCCTCGGGGAGGCTCAGCGAGGAGCACGGATGCCCGGGGCCTCCGGAGAGGCCAGCGACCTCACTGCCTACACCAGCTCCATCAGCGTCCCGTCATCTGCCTGGATGGGCACGGCCAGCACATCACCATCTTCAGACCCTCGTCTTTGGTGCCAGAGATGTGGGAACTAGGTCAGCCCATCCAGGTTGGAGGTGAGGCCCCGGCAAGAGAGCAGCCTGATCTCCTGCCTGGATGAGAAGGCAGGAGGCGGGCACAGAAAACGTGATCTCACTATAAAATCGACAAATACCATTGGTGTGGGAAACAGCAGAGGCACTGAGGAACTCTTTGTCCTTCCGCGGTCTGTGCCGTATTCTTGGGGAACCACAAGTCCTCCCGACGGCCCTTTTCGGCTTGGATCACACGTCTGCACCCAGCCTCGCGGACACATCCACTTAATACAGGTTACTTGACTCAGTGACTGGGAAAGAGCAGGAAAAAAGCGAGGGAACTAAAGGGAAGAAGAGCTGAGCTGTTCTATATAATCCGTTGTGTGGAAGGCCCGAGCTTCCCGGCTTTTGTGCTGATTGGGGCACAATTTAAATTCGACTTCCTGCCTCAAGAGGAATCATAGCACCAACAAACCGAATGCCTTGCACACTTTGCATTTTGGCAGGTTGGCACAGGACAGGGGCACCTGGCTGCTGGGGGCGGAGGCATCGCTGGGTTGGGAGGGGGCCGAGGAACTGCAGAGCTTGGAGGACAGTGCAGTGTTAGGATGGGCCAGCTAGTCCAGAGACTACAGGAGAGGAAGCCGAGGCCCAGACGCTCAAGATCACCCAGCTTGTTGGTGGCAGAAGTGGGAACAGCACAAAGATCTTCTGACCCCCAATCTTGAGCTCTTCCCAGGATTGCAAGCTGCCCCCTAAGAAACAATTCCAAAAGGGGACATGACTCCAGAGACAGGCTGAGCTTGCTCAGCTTCTGGCACAGAAGGCGTCCGTCCCAGAGAGAGGGGTACTGAGGACACCCTGAGACCCTGCCGTGGCCTGCAGACGTGAGGGCTTCCCAAGGAAGCAGAGATATGGAGGAAAGTCTGCAAATGCACAGCCTGCCGCTTGGGGCAGAGACCCCGTCTCCAGGCTTCCCCGATGACCCTCCTTTGTCCTCAGGCTTGGTGAGGACCCCAGTCTCCACCTCTGCTGTGGTCGGAGAGGGGGATGGGGTGAGAGCCTTGCTCTGGCTTCTGCTTGTTGGCTGTGCCTCCTGGTCTCCTGCTTGGATGGAGCCAGGAGGGAAAGAAGAATGGAAAGAGAAATAAAAGTAGCTGGAGGATGAAGGATGCCCATCTGCCGTGTAGTGATGGGGCCTGAGGAGGAAGGAGGCTATGTAGGCTCCCAGCTAAGAGGCTGAATCGGGGCTCCCTGGCGTCCACAGGCCCGAGGAGCAGCCCGTGCTTGTGGGAGGTCAGAGAATAGAACAGAAACCTGACAGACTTGGAGCCAGTTAAATCTGGGCTGAAGTCCTGCTGTTCTGGGTCAAATCGCCAACCTCTCTGAGCTCACTCCCTAACACGGGTAGCACTACCAACCTTAAAGGGTTCGAGTGAAGATTCAACAATAAAGTTCCAGCCCAGCTCCTATGAAGCATCTCAGAGCACAGAAACCAGCACCATGCCCATGATCCTGGGTTACTGGGACATCCGCGGGCTGGGGCACGCCGCCCGCCTGCTCCCAGAGTACACAGACTCGAACGATGTGGAGAGGAAGTACACGATGGGGGATGCTCCCGACTATGACAGAAACCAGTGGCTGAGTGAGAAATCCAAGCTGGGCCTGGACTTCCCCAATCTGCCCTACTCGATTGACGCGGCTCATGAGCTCACCCAGAGCAACGCCATCCTTCGCAAGCACGACCTGCAGCGAGACAGAGCAAGAGAAGATTCGCGTGGATGTAGAACCAGGTTTTGGATGTCCGCTTGTACATGGCCAGGACCTGCTACAGCTCTGACTGTGAGAAACTGAAGCCTGCATACTTGAAGGAGACCCCTGAAAAGATGAGGCTCTTCTCAGATTTTCTGGGGAAGAGGCCTTGGTTTGCAGGGAGCAAGCTCACCTATGTGGACTTCCTGGCTATAACATCCTGATGTGCACTGCATATGTGAGCCCGAGCGCCTGCATGAATTCCCAAACCTGAAAGACTTCATTTCCCATTTTGAGGGCCTGAAGAAGGTCTCTGCCTACATGAAGTCCACTCACTTGCCTCCAGGCCCTCCGTTTCTAAAGATTGCTATATGTGGGGCAACAAGTAGTGCCCTGGAACCGGGAGACAGGAGTGGGGAGCTGGTGCCCTGGAAAACAGCTGGATCTCGTGCACCCAGAACCATCTGTCTTTTTCTTCCTCCTTCTGTTCACTCTAGATGCCTTCTCGGCCCCCTTATCTCCCTCCCAACTCCCTTTTCATCTATCCTTTAAAGCTTCCGTCCCCACTTTTCTTCAGCAAAGTCCCTCCCCAGCCCACATTGTCCCTCCTGCACTAAAGACGACCAGATGACCCTTCCCTTCCATGATGGCTTCTGCTGTGGGGAGCCCAGCCAGACCCCTGGCCCATAGTGCTCGCTCTGAGCTCCCAGCCCTGCCCTGAAGACCAGAATTGGCCTAGTGTGCAGGCCCTGCTTCCTGGTGTGGTTCCGGCCCAGCCCTGTCTGAACCCCAGGAAAGCTTTCATCATACCTGCAGGAAAAAGAAAAAAGATTCAGCAATAAATGTACTAGAATCCCTGGAGCGTAGTGGGTGCTTCTAACTGCTAGTTCCCTTCCTCTCATGATCCCAGCTGGCCCAGCCCCCTCGCTTTGCCCTCCAAGCTTCTGAGAGCCGAGACCAGGTGACGTCCTCCAGGTGCCCCAGTTGTTCTGGCAGGGGAGGGCCCAGTGATTCCTGTCCAGGGTCTTCTTCCTATGGAGCTTCCTGGAGTCACCGCCAGGCACCAGAGCCCCGGTCACAGACTCTCGGGCGCGTGTCTTAAAGACAATGATGCAGATCCCGGGGTTCGGGAGAAATGTAACTGTTGGTCTAAAGCCACAGGTCACCAATGCACAGTGAGGGGGCACTTTGACCGCGAGGGCCCTGAACCCCAGACCGGCTCGGACGGGCCTGCCCTTGTCTGGAGAAGTGAGCAGGTCATAGCCCCGCAGCCTTGGTCCCTCTGCCACCTGCTGGCACGTCAGTAAGAGATGGATTTGCAGGCAGACAGACGTCAGTTCAAATCTCAGCTTTATCACCTTCTGGCCGCGCGACGTGGGCAAGTGGCTTGGTCTCCCTCAGCCCAGCTCTCTGGCCTCAAAAGGAGGACGATGGCTCACTCGGAGGGCGGCCTCCAAGAGCAAGCCGCGAGAGGCACACCATTTAATCACCACCCAGTGGAGACGACTGGACGGTGCTTCAGACGCTGGTGGTGTTAAGTGGCCCGACAGCCAGACCAGTGACTGGTGGCCTTGACAGTGTACTTCACTAACCTCTGACCTCCTCTGTCCCTTTGCCTCACTTAAATCAGACCCAGCGCCATCAAGTCCCGATCTCTTGATTCCTCTTGTCAGCCTGACACTCCGCGGTCCCCGCATCTTCTGAGTGGCCCTGCTGGAAAAGACCCATCTCACCTGGCCGCTGGCTCACCTGGGGCACAGCAGGTAGGTCTCCCTCCTAGGGTGACTCCTTGGGCCAGGAGCCAGAGGTCCCTGGCAGGAGGGGGCCGGGCCCCCTGGCATCCTGCTTCTGGGGTCGGGCCTCCGCTTGGGAGCTGGCTCAGGCCCGTCACCGGTCGCTCAGCCTCCCGGGGAGCCTGCCGTGTGGAGTGTGTGACCAGCCCTTTGCCCTCTGTGCCCCTGGCCTGCATCCAGCAGACCCGTTCACACCTCAGTCAGCCACTTAGGGAGAAGAAAGAGCAGGGGGAGCTGGAGAAATCTGTCCAGACCCTGATGAATAGTTTCCCAAGCCTGCCAGTTGCCATGGCAGCCAGCTGGGAGCACCGTTTCCAGGGCCCAAGGTGCTCAGACCTGCATAAGGGGCAGCTCTGCTGGGCTGCTGCCCACTCACCTCCCCCACCCAGCCTCCTGGCTCCTTAGCAACTGCCGTCACCAGCGCCATCGCCACCACCGCTGCAGCTTCTGCACTGGCGGCTGGGCGTGGGAGTGGGGCACTGTCCAGGGATGCTCTCGGGGGAGGCAGGGAGTGTGTGTCCGGCAGAGCTGAGGTGCTTATGAGGTTGGGAGGGGAAAGCCTGGGCCAGCCTTGCTGCCACGGCCCCGGGATCCTTCGTGACTACATGGAAAAGCAGCTCGTAATCTTGGGGTTGGATGATCACCCCTGATTTCTAAGAACATGTTTGTGTATCTCTGTGTATGTGGATTTTTCTGAGAAAGAGTTTATAGTTTTTCTCCAACTCTCAAAGAAGACTAAGATCCCCAGTAGGTAAGAGCCGCAATTACGGAGCCTTTTGCTTTCAGAGTCAGAATGATCTCAGGGACTGGTTGATCCACAGGCTTGGGAGGTACGCACAGAGGAAGGGGTGAGCGCGGCAGCGTAGGGACAGACGGCGTGCTACCCGGGGACCCCCATAGGGGCTGAAACCTACCATCTGCCCCACTGGGGACCTCTGGGAATAGGGGGTGGGGTGACCCTCCTGACCATCCTGAATGTTCCGTCCTTCCCGCCCTCCTCCACCTCGCAGCTCTGCCCCGAGGTCAGCCGTGTAAGCCACGCATGTTTGCTGTGCCCAGGCCCTGAGCTCCGTGTCTTACACACCCTGTCCACAGGGTCCCATCAACCCTCACGCCAGGGGTTACGTTCCCTCACCACTGCTGTTTAGAGACGAGAATATTGAAGCAACAAAAAAGGAAGCCATCTGCCGAGTCGATGCAGTTAGGCGTCGGAGGGGCAGGGGGCCGCGGACCAGGGTGCCCCGGCCTGACCCCAGCCTGCGAGCTCGGGGCCCGGTCTCTGGTCTCCCAGCCACACACCGAGGATCCTGACGAGTCCCACCCCAAAGGAGTTGAAAGAGGCAGCACGACATTCGAAAAGCGCTTAGAACAGCCCCTGCCACCAAACGAAGCAGAGGCAGAGCAGGGTCCAGCCACATTCTGTCCGGTTCTGGCGCTCAGGCGCCCCGAGAAGGTGTTCAAGGTGCTTCACGTCATCTCGCCAGGGCCGGACCACGACGTGCGGAGCCCCTGCTCCACACTTGGTACCACAGCACCGAGGTGGGACAGGTGTGTGGGCTCCTGGAGCTGGGTTTCCCTGTCTCCCAGGAGCAGGGGTCACAGTGTACCCTATTTGCTTGGGAGACACTGTGTAGAGTCACTGTTGGCTATGCGCCGGTCAAAGCAAGCGACCTCAGGGAGTCCTTGTAGACTGAGCCATGCTCCAGAGATGTGCCCCTGCCTGTGGCTCAGGGCAGAGAGCCCGGGCTGGTGTCCCTGGGTGGGTGCCCCTGGGCAGGCAGATGGCACGGTGCCTCTGGGTGCCATGTGCCTGGATCAGCAGCCAGAGTGAGGGGGCTCGGCGATTCCGAGGGAGCGGGAAGGCAGCAGGGGCCCAGCCGCCCCAGGCTTCGTTGGCAGGTGGTAGGGGGGCTGGAGAGGGAGGTGAGGGGAGCTGCGGGGGAGCCCTGGAACGCCCCCAGGCCGGGTGGGCTGTTGGCATCCTCTCAGAGGGTGATGGGGAAATGATGGCTTTATTTGTCACTGCTGGGGAGAAGCACAGGGTACCATCCGATCCGCAAGCCAAGGGATCCGTCATCTGCAGGCTCTGGGGGGAGCGATCTCACGGCCCCTCGTCTTGCCCCAGAGGCACACGGTGTTGAGAGCAGACGGTGAGGGGGAGGCTGGTGGGTCCTGATTCCTGAGTCACTTGTCTGCCGGGCTTCCTTTTGGGGGTGCCAGCAAGTACAGCACGCTCCAGCATCTTGGACAAACAAGCAGCCGGATGGCAGGGAGGCGAGGGTCAGACAAAGGAGGTGACGCCGTGAGTGACTCGCACCCAGTCAGGAGCCGTAATCGGAGGTGATTAATCCACGGAGGAGAAAGCCTGGGAGGCATCGCTGACTCAGGGCTGAAGCTTCCTCATGGCTGCTCTGTTCCCTGCCTCACCTGCCCCGCCTGCAGGCTGGAGGGGGAGGCTTGTTGAAAAGGTGAGTGATTCAGAGGCACTTTAAAAAGCAGCAGTTTCTTAAGCTGATGAGCTTCTGATTCTGAATCAAAGGTGTTGGTTTTTTTTCTTTAATTTTCCAATGGTAATGTGAGGAGGTTGGGGTCTTTTCTGAGAATTAGGGGCGGAGCCCAGGGTGGACACTGCCAGGGCCCTGGACAGGCGAAGCAGTGATAATGCCCACACCAGAAAAATGAGGGGTTTGGGGACGGCCCTGATGGGAGAGGCTGGCAGGTTGTCCAGTTAAGGCACTTGGCTATGAACCCAGTTTGGACTCCCTAGCTCTGCTCAGGTGACCCCACCTCTCTGAGGCTGTTTCCTCACCCGTAAGAAGAGAATAGAATTCCTGCTCATAGGGATTGTGGGGACCAGACTGTAGCAGCAGAGGCGGGCAGGGCAGCACTGAGCATCTGTCCTGAACGAAGAAGGTAACTTTTCCTCAGTTTCTCGCCTCTGTTCCAAAGACAAGGAAGAAATCCTGACCAAGGGGACCAGGTTTATAGTACACTGTGGTCACAGTGGAACCGTAAGTTGGGTGACACAATGATGCAAATTGCCCCCCAAACACAATAAATATTTAACGAAAGAGGCTGCTTTATTATCGGCAACCGCCTTTGGGAAGGTACCAAAGGTGCACATATCTTGAAAATGCCTGATTGGCTTCTGAGGAGACCTAGATGGTACCCCTTCTGTCTTGGGTCTGGAGTCTTAGAAACTAGAAGTCGGGGAAGTGTGAACATTCGGTGTAGAATGATCAAGATACCATTTTCATAAATAATCAAGATACTAGACCTTGGAGGTTTCGTCAAATGCTCCATCTCAGGCCAGGGCGACACCAAACATAGGCCTTGAAAGAGAGTCTAGTTGTTTTCCAACTTTTCTTTTCTTTCCTTTTTTTTTTTTAATAAGCTTTTTATATTTATTTATTTATTTATGGTTGTATCAGGTCTTAGTTGTGGCTCGCAGGCTCCTTAGTTGTGGCTCGCAGGCTCCTTAGATGTGGCTCGTGAACTCTCAGTTGCCGCATGCATGTGAGATCTAGTTCCCTGACCAGGAATCGAACCCAGGCCCCCTGCCTTGAGAGCGCAGAGTCTTATCCACTGTGCCACGGGGGAAGTCCCTCCAACTTTTCTTTATCCCAGAGGAGAAGCAAGAATCCTTGACCGGTGAGAAGAACAAGGATGGGACTTCAAGTGGCTGCCAGAATGCAAACACGGGGTGGTTGACACGAGGTGCAAAGGTACAAAGTTCGGGATGTCACCACGTTAACCTCTAGGAGGCCTCGGCCAGAGCCTGCAGGGCGATCCCAGACCAGCGGACCACCCGGCAGTCCCAGAGCCCCCGTAAGATCACGGCTGAGGACACCCACCCGAGGGGGCCAGGGCTCTGCTGGGGCTCCCGCCGAGATGCTGCCTCCATCCTGGTGTCCGTGGGCTCCCTCCTGCCCTGACCACCCCAACGGCCTGACCGTTCTGGGCACCGCTGCCATGAGCTGGCCTGTTCAGCCAGTGTGAGGCACTCACACACAGCTTTCCTTCTATTTCCCGGTGTTTATTATGACCTTGGGAAGAGCAAAGGCCGTTTTTCCTTGGCAGAGGCCTGGGCTTCGGGCCTGTCTGAATTCTGGATGCAGAATGCTTCCAGAACAGCCCCACAGACCCAAGGGCTCTACAGTCAGGGTGACCGAACCATCAGATTGGGAGCCAAGTCACCAAGGTCCTGGTTCTTGCACCTGCCGGTGGGAGGGGCCTGGTGCCCGTGAAGCACCGTTCTCTGACCGCAGAAGCCCAGTCCTTCTCCCAAGGCCCAGCTCCTCACACATGCCCCAGCCTCCACTGGCCTCAGAGCAGCAGAAAACGCTCCTGGGAGACTTCCTCCTCGCTTGGCATGTGTGGGCTGCGGCCTCTTGCCGTTGAAGGCCAGGACAACAGCCATCAGTGTATCGATCGAGCTGCTAGTACAGGGAGAGCAGAGTGGAAAGGGGGGGTTACAGAACTGAGGCGGGTTCTTCTAGGGGCAAGGTGGCTTCCCAGACGAGGGGTCAACCAGCCACTCCTGCCACTGTGCCAAGGAGAAGGGGAGGGGCCTGGATGGAGGGTTATCACAGTGCCCGCCCCCCATAGGAGCAGAAGGAAGGAGCAGGAAGACAAGCTGGCTTGTCTCTGTCCCCTCCAGCTGTCAGTCCCAGGCTGTCACTCAGGACACGTCCCCCATGCTAGAAGAATTTCTCCTGTCCATCCTCTAGCTGGATATTGGGTCTTGGTCCTCCTGTGAATTTCTGCCACGAGCACAACTTGGCTGAGTCTGTGACCATGAGGCGTTTAAGATGCAGAGTTTGTCCCCCCAGGCTGGGGGGAGGGGACAGGACAGAGGGTTGGGGCCCAGAATGACGCTCCGTGGGGAGCCAGAGGGGCAGGTAGCTTCAGGGTAGCTACGTGGGAGTCCAGGTGAGGGAGCTGACACCTGGCCAGATGAACCGGTTTGTGTAGGAGCTCACGCTCGTCGGCGGGAGAGCACGACTACACTCAGGTCATCAGACGCCTGGGCCTTCCTGCCACCGCAGAGGCCGTCCCGTCCCGCATGACATGGCGGCACAGCTCTGGGGGCGGAGTGGCAACCCTGTGTAACCTCGACCCCTTTCAGGCATCCCGTGCCCAGCACTAAGTGTCACAGGAGTCCTGAGGTCTGCCTGGCCTGACAGCCTAGGCGGTGGAGCACGGGGGCCACCGGACACTTTGGGGTTTCAGCCTGGGTAAGCCTCCTGACTCTGCGGGAATCAACGCTCTGTGGAAGTCCCACAGTCTCTGCTGCAGCCTCTGTGCCCCCCAGCTCCTTGATCGCTCCTGCTTTCAGGGTGGCTCGTGGCTTTCCCGGCAATGCCGTCACTTCCTTACACTTGGACTCGTCATCATCACACTCCCACAGCTGAGCCCGAGTGTGCCCCCGCCGCCTCCTCTCCACGCGCTGCTCCGGGTGTAGCTGCTCTGTCCCCACCAGACGTGCTCTCCAAGCCTCGCTCCTGCCCGGGGAGGGGCGCCCACCTCTCTGCAGACCAGACTCCTGCTGGCCACGTGAGCTCTTCTGCACACACTCAGCAAACGTCTTGTGCACCCTTGCTATGTGCTGGGTACGATGCTACAACCGGGTCTCTGCCCTGGAGCAGTGCTCAGGTGAGTGAGGAAGCCGCCAGGTAAATCAATGGCTTCACTGCAGCGTGATGACCCATGTTTGGCCATAATGGACACAGGCAAAAGGAGTTTAAAAGCAAAAAAGAGGGACAGTCAAGTCAACCTGGGGAGCAGGAAGCTCCCAGAGAAGGTGGTGCTTGGCTGGACCACTGGGGGTCAACTAGGGGAAGGGCGTGAGGGAAGGGAAAACGCAAAAGGGGCAGCGCTAGGCGGGTGTCCAGCTGCCTGGAACTCACTGGAAATCTCTCCTCTCCTCACCGGGGGGAGGGTGTCATGGTGGAAATTTCCCCCCAGCGGGAAAGTCAGATACAGGTGTGGACCCGGGGCAAGTCACTGACCCTGACCTCATGGAAAATTGGACACGATGGTCTCTCAAGTCCCTTCCAGCCCCAGAACTGCCCTCTCCCCCTAGACCGCTCCAGAAACCCACAGCTGATCAAGATGCCAGTGGGAGCCCTTCTGTCACGACGCTTCACTCCAGCGCCTTCATTTCTATTATTACACCAGTGATTTATTCCAAAACACAAACCAAGCAGCAAGAGTAACTGGCTCCCTAGGGAGAGGTCTGTCCCCTGCAAGCCGCCGCCCCAGCTTGGTGTGCCTGCTGTGCTCGGGCTCCGTCCCACTCTTGGGCGGCAGGGGGTGGGGGATGACAGCAGGGCTGGCCAGGGAGGCTTCATCTCAGAGTCTGCCCGGACACTGGGCCTTACCAAACAGTACTGTCAGCAAGGCGCTGCTCTAGTGGATTTGAAACCTGGGTGAATGTCATTCTGCACTCCGAGCTGTAGTTTCCTCACCTCTGAAATGTGGGGGAAAATTCTTGACGGTTTACGAACCCAGGGAAATGCAAAGACTTGGGTCCTGGCCGGGTGACGGATTAGATCCAAACGGTGCCATGTCTCCTGTTGGCTGGCTCTCCGCATCTGAGAAAGATGAACACGGCTCCAAGCAGTGCCCCTTCTCCAGGGGCCATCACGAGCACCTCCTGTTAGCTCTGCTCCCAAACTGCAGGGCTGGCGAGAGAGACGCTGTCATGGAAGGCAGGGCCTGGGACCACCCGCTGTGTCCTTGAGACGGAAAACCTGGAGTTTAGGGCTTCCCTGGTGGCGCAGTGGTTGAGAGTCCGCCTGCCGATGCAGGGGATGCGGGTTCGTGCCCCAGCGCGGGAAGATCTCACGTGCCGCGGAGCGGCTGGGCCCGTGAGCCATGACCGCTGAGCCTGCGCGTCCGGAGCCTGTGCTCCGCAACGGGAGGAAGATTAGGAGACAACCTGAGACCCTGCCCGCACCCTAATCTTGTCAGCAACCCCATCCTTGAACTATTGCTATGAAACTCCTCATCAAATCCTCCCAGGTTGAGACACGTAGCTTTTCGAGGCAGGAGCCCACTGTGTCCCCCCTTGCCTGGCAAAGCAATAAAGCTATCCTTTAAAAAAAAAAAACAAAAAACCTGGAGTTTAAAACATCCTCTCAATAATCCATTGTGCTTGGCTTCTCCTGGCTGAGATGGAAATTGGTGAAGGTTGTGTAGGGGGGCTGGGCTGGGCAGACGTGTCACTGGGGCCTTCTGGGTAATTGCTTCCTCCTCGGAACCCAGGGGGACGTTCTGCTTTCACAATGCTGTCGTTTGTCACTCAGCATATGCTAGCATGTATGTCAGTGACTTAAAAAAAATATAGCCCGTCTGCATTTCAAGCCTTTCAAGGGAAAGAGCAGAGTGATACACAGTATGTGTTCAATAAATGACTGGTTTTCCAATTGCTCATGATTATAACCCCAGTTTCAGGGTTTATGAGTTTATTAAAGAATTGGAATTGTGAACTGTCAAAACATAGGGGTCTTAAAGTCCCAGGCCAGCTTCCTCACAGACCTGCACAGCATAAGCTGTAATCTTTCTCTTTAAAATCCTCTAACAGGTGTGTGTGACTGGAAGGCCGACACCTCTCATCATCTGACCCTCACTTTGCATCTTGCCCACGGTCCGTCAGCAGCGACAGAGTCGGGCTGGAACACTGACTCCAGGCTCATTCTTTTTTCTACCGCATCCTGAGTCTTTTTGGTGTGTGGACCAAGGCAGTGCTTTCTGGATGGTTCTGTGAACTCGGCTATGGGTCAGAAGGCTGAGGCTACAGAGGAGAAGGCGGCCTCTCCAAGTTCCAAAGTGCAGTGCTGGGCCCTCTGGGCTCTGGGGCAGGATGGCCACACCAAACCCCCCATACCCTCCGCCTCCCCCACCGCTGCCATGTCTCCTTCCACCAGGGGAGGAATATGGTCACGGCCATGTCCTGCGGGCAGTAAAGGCCCACTGGACACCGCCTGGGGGGGGGCGTGTTAGACGTGTAGGAGTGGAAAGTAGTGGATTAAGGCTGCTTTCTCTTCTCTCGCCAAAGGGAAGTCCCCGCACAGCTATGAAATGGCAGCGAGCTTTGAAGAAGGCTTTCTAACCACCCAGAGCCAGTCCTGGATTTTGACGTTCTGTCACTTAGCACAGTTCCTTCCCCACCAACTGTCTGCTATGACACCACGGAGCTAAATAGCAGAGCTGCCGAAATTACAGTCAAAGGAGAGGGGAATTAAGACACCAGCAAGGGAGGAAAGATTTTTTTTAAGCAAGGAAGGGAATAAGACAGCAACCAATAAAACAGACAGAAGCAAGATGTCTGTTCCAGGTGGCGAGAGGCGGGGATGTCTTTTCTGTGGCAACTTAGTCTAAGATGACGAAGATGCTCAGAGAGCGTGTGGTGACAGCAGCCTCCTTCAACAGGGAGCATCTCATCGAGAGGTACTTATCCCATCACGTGACCTCGGGGGCCAACCAGATGGCTTACGAGCTTAGCAGTTCTTCCTTAACTTCAGCAAGAGAAGGCTTGACCAGAGGAAGGAGAAGGGGCCACAGGGAGGGCACATTTGCCTGCTGGACGCCTATGATTTCACAGAGGGAAAGAGCGGGAGTTCTCGTAAGTAAGGGCAGACGCCTGTGTAGAAGCCAATCACTGTGCTCTCTGACCAGGCTGTCTGCCCAGCCAGGACCGATGGATCTGCTCCAAGAACACAGAGGTGGGTTTTCCAGATGATGAGGGCAACGCAGAACAGGCACTTGGCACAAAGGCTTGACTAGAGGACAGTCGTCTTAAGACCCTGCCACGCTTCTAGCCCGAGTGACTGCTGCTGAGAGCGGGAGCGGTGGGTCCGCCCTCTCTGTCACCTGCCCCGTGTCTAAATGCACGGTGAGGATCCGGGCAGGGGTATCACGATAGGGTCACCTGCGATTTGTCCAGGAGTGCAGGAATAAATACTGCATGTTCTCCTCTGACATAATCTTTTCTCTTCCTTGGTCCCCTCCCCTCCCCTCCAAGTCCCCAAAGGGGGCAGCTTTCTCAAAAGAAGGTCTTGGCTCTCCTCCCCTAGTTTCTTGCCTCAGTCTCCCCAGCCCCCATCGTCCTCACTAACCCCCACCAAGTGAAAAGGTCTTCATTTAATTAGAAGACTCCTGGCCCTGCAGCCCCTGTTAGTGAGGGTTTTCTGAGAGCTGGATTGTGCCTGGCCACGATTCCCTCTTCTCTGTGGCATCAGAGGCGTCCAAGATTCCACTGTGAATGACTGAGAAACTGACTTGCCAGTTACCAGTGGTGGAAACTTATAAACCCCAGGACTCACCATTTAGAATCAAATCCTTCTCAAGTTGGGTGAGAGCTCCAGAACGATGCAGTGTTAGAGGCTGAAGAGGTCTTCACGATTTTCACCTTTACGAGAAGGGGAACCTGAAATCCAGAGGTGACCAAGGGCTTCCTCAACGTTCTCCCCCTACCCCAACTCACCTGTAGTTCACCCTGCCCTCACCTTTAGATGTAATTGCTTTAAAGTCATCTCTCCTCTTCCTAAACTTCTTATAAGGGAAAGTGTTTTTAAGCTTGGTATGCAGAAGATCCAGACGCCTCTAAGCCTCTAAGACAGGAGGTGCCATCCTAACAGCAGTAAAGTCTTTCCATCTAACTTTCATTGGTTTTGCTGCCATCGTTCCTAAACCTTTTCAGTAAAGAGAGAAAGGGGGTCCCACCTTATACGTACCCTCGTGTGTTTTTCACGGGGTGTCAAATAGGCAAATCTGCCCTCTCCGGGCCTTGCTTCCCTTGTTGAAGTTGACATATGAGAGATTCCTTGCTCATAAGCCATCTGCTTAGCCCCTGAAAGTCAGATGAAGGTTGTCAGTCCATTGGAGAACTGACTCTTTGCCTAATGACAGAAAAGTAATATCTTTAAAAGCTTTCTCTTTTATTTCATGCCAGAGTTCAGGTTGATTTATAGTGTAGATCCAGCCTGGGCTTCTAGTACCCAAGCCCGTCAGAGAGGAAAACTGGCAGGAGAACAAGACAGAGACCTTCGTAGGTGGGACTGTGGAATAAAGATGCAGTGGGTGGGTCTTGGGAGAGCTCCCCAGTTTTGTACTATGTAGTTCTCGAGACGTACCCGTGAGCATCTTGAAGCATCTGAGGAACTGCTAAGAAGCCAAGCTAAAAATACCAGGGAACAGCGCAGTCAAGGAGGAATGCAGAGCTGGGCGTGAGCTCCCCCTGGAAGGTGTGAGACTCGGGCACGGGGGCCAGCCTGCCGTGCACACCTCGGGCTGAACCCCGAGTCAGTCTGACACAGGTGGGAGGAGTGGATGTTTCTGGCTTTAGACCCTTTTATTTTTGAATCCTCCAGTCCTGTTGTGCACAAGTGTCTCATGAGCACTGACCATGTGCCTGGAACTAACAGGGGAGGACACACCGCTCCTTGGGAACGTGAACTGTGAAACCTGCTGCCCCCTCGCCCTTGGTGACAAGTGGAACTTGGCTTTGGTGGCTTCTGGCTCTCTGTCCACCCCAGTTTCAGGATCGTACTCCTTCTAACACTTAATCATGTGTCCCTGACAAATATCTTCTCTTGTCTGCTTTTACGAACCCTCTGTTCCCGATTATTGGGAACATTTTACCATTGTCACATCCTCCCACCCCTAACCTCCAGAGGTTCCATCAGCAGCTTAAAGGTCTCCGGGCAGCAGGACCCACTCCCCTCAACCTTTCTGCTCGATACATTGTCAAATCTCAAAGGCCTCCCCTCAAGGTTCTCTTAACTTGAGGAGCAGGGGGTGTGGGGTGGGGGAGGAATGCTGAGTAGGGGGACAGTCTTGCTTTCTTCCTGAAGGCCCTGTTCTCCATGTTGGTGAAAACCACTCAGAATCATGTACTTTTTCATGTTTTAAAATAACAATTGTGGGCTTCCCTGGTAGCTCAGTGGTTGAGAGTCCGCCTGCCGATGCAGGGGACGCGGGTTCGTGCCCCGGTCCAGGAAGATCCCACATGCCGCGGAGCAGCTGGGCCTGTGAGCCATAGCCGCTAGGCCTGCGCGTCCAGAGCCTGTGCTCCGCAATGGGAGAGGCCACAACAGTGAGAGGCCCGCGTAATGCAAAAAAAAATAAATAAATAAAAAATAAAATAACAATTGTTATTTGAGACAAAGACTTGTCTTTGAGGAATCAGAAGTCTAAAGACAGACATCCTGATATGGGCAGCCATCCACAGGACAAAAAGAGCAAACTTTAAAAAAGTAACACGAGACATTAAGCATTTATATCATGCATACATTAAGGTAAGTGGGTTTGCACTCTGATATAATTTGGTTAATCTGTTCCTGGCTGTTCCCTCAGGAAACGCTCCCTCCCTTGTATCCTAAATTATTTTCAGAGACTTAGAGGACAGAGGCGCAGATACGGGTAACCTTCTGGCTGTAGCATCTTGCTGCTGTCTTGTCATCTGTGAGAGATGGATTGAGTAAGAGGTCACGGGGTGACTCAAGAGAGCTGAGTGCTAGTGATGAACTTTTGGGCAGGTTTTCAAAAAGGTAAAATACCTGTTTTCATTTGTTCAGCCTCGACCCCTTTGTAAAACTTTCCTTTTGAGCGCCGCGTGGATATAGCCTGTGCACACAGTATGTGTGGTCTTACTTACAAGTCAACAAGTTTACCTCGGGGGTAGGTAGGTTCTGCTTTACGTAGAAACTCTGAAGGGCTTCGCATTTTGTGAATGGAGAAATGGTAAGTTGCTTACGGGCTGGAACCTGGAGATGCTGAAGCAGCTCTGCTTTTCCCGGAGCCAAGATCCCCGTGTGGCCTGTGGGCTGCTCAACACACAGTGGATGCCTGGGAGGCAGTGAGCAGATGAGGAAGGACATGCCGGTCCCTCCAAGCATCCCCGCTCCTTCCCCAAAGTGTCGTTCTTTGGGAAATTCCTGTAAGTACCAGTGCGCCTCGTATAGGAGTTGGATTGAGAGCAGGGCCCTGCAAAGTCCCCACGTGAGGGACTGACCACGGCAGCCTCTTCGAGGAAGTGGAGCTGGGGCTCTGCCGTGGGGCGTTGCTGGAGGGGAAGGACCCAGAGGCTGAGCCCCTCCTGGGGAGTCTGCCATGACTGTGTGGGTGGGGTGCGGGGCTTTCCCAGGCAACTGAGATGGGGATGGTGAACGGCCTTGAGCTGAACCGAGGGCTCGGGAAGATGCTGTTTTCTCTGTCCTCGGGATCTGGGCATCTGCGTCTCAGCTCTTCCTCTGGCAGTCCCGTTTGCATAATGTGATCTTGGCCAGATGTGCTGCATCCTGGCAGGGATCCTGACACCTACTTCACCTACCTTGAGCCCTGAAGAGCGTGGGAGTTGGTGGAGAAGCTCTCCCCCAGAAGCTCTCCCCCAGGGGGTCTGAGGTCAGTCTCTGCCGGCTTCTCCTGTCAGATGGCATCATTTCGTGGGCGACAAGGTCCTGGCTGCCCTTCCATCTCTCCGTCGGCCTGTCCTGCCCCTGGTCCTCCCTCGAGGGACAAAGCATCTGAGCAGATGGGCCTTGATTTTATTACTCACCAGGGTAAATGGGGTCATCACATCCCATGGTCTCTGAGCTCAGACTCACTGCCCCCATGGAGCTGGAGGTCGGGGTCACAGCCACTCTGTGCGGTGGCCCAGACAGAGAGTGAAGCACTGCTGGACAGTTTCCCTGCACCTTCTTCACCTTCCTTCCATTTGCGAGGCCAGCTTCGTCGCCGTCAGCCTCTCAAAGGTGCAGCCGAGTGCTTCCCTGGTGGTGCAGTGGGTGAGAGTCCGCCTGCCGATGCAGGGGACGCGGGTTCATGCCCTGGTCTGGGAAGATCCCACATGCCGCGGAGCGGCTGGGCCCGTGAGCCATGGCCGCTGGGCCTGCGCGTCCCGACCCTGTGCTCCGCAACAGGAGAGGCCGCGGTGGTGAGAGGCCCGCGTACCGCCAAAAAAAAAGTGCAGCCGAGCCGCTGCCATCTCTGCTTGTGGGCTTGGGTGCAGCCTCCGGGGGCATCACTTTGGGCAGTGGCCACAGGGCCACTCAGTGCCTGCAGGCCGCCTCGCTAGTCCTGTGCCCAGCCTTCCAGACCTGGCCTGCCAGTCTGGAAGCACTCCCGAGGGATGCGCCCCAGGCAAGGACACAGAGCCGCAGGAAACACACTTACCCGCTTCCTGCGGAGCCTCACAGGGTAAAGCTTTTAAATGTAACTCATGGTAATTTCTGTTACAACACCGACCACATAAATCACTAAAGGGAAAAAAATCCCAGCCAGACCCAGTTTCAGTGTCCAAGCTGCTGGGTTTCATGGAGGCTGATGTCCTGGTGAAAATTCCTAGTTCGAGGTCTTTATAAATGCTTCTTTCTTGGGATTGTCCTAGGACCACATGAGGAGAGAAAACGTGTGAGGCTTGGACTGTGGAACGAGGGAAGACCGGAGCCCCAGCCGGGGGTGGGCTTCGAGCACCAGTTGGATGGTTTCCTTTGATGCAAAGAGCAGAGCAGCTGAGCGTCCAGGAGGATGGCGTGTCCCTCCCCAGGCCTGCCCGCCTCCCCTTTGTGTCCCAGAGCTTAGACTGCATTGCTCACGCGCTCCCCGCCCCACCAGCACCCCTTCTCTCTGCTTGCCACCCCTCCGCCATGGCAGCATCAGCCCTCCCACTGCCTCTGAACACTCCCCGGCCTCTGTCTTGCCTTCACTCCCTGCGGCGGGGTTAGGCTCCTGGTGGCCAGACCACCACCCACCTTCCTAACAGGGGCGAACGCTGGTGGCTTCTGCATGCTCTCTGATCTCCATCCCTATCCCATCCAACAAAGTGGATGGCTTTGTTCCTTCCTCTCCTTGCCTTCGGTTAGAATTACTGTCCCCTGTCCCCCTCCGTGGCCTAAAGTCCATTCTCTTTCTCCAATCATCCATGTGATGGCCAGTCTCCAGCATGGCCCCCGATGACCCCCACCTGCTGGGACCCACACCCTTCGAGGTCCCCGTCCACAACTGGGTGCCCAGTCGGAAGCTGTAGAGGCACAGAAGGGGGAAGCCGTGGGAAGCCAGCTGCCTCGTCAGGAGGTAGCCCAGCAGCCCCGTGGAGGGGTCTACTAGGGACGAGCTCCTGCCAAAAACCAGGGGAACTTCCCGGCGTGTGACTGAGCCACCGGGAGGTGGGTCCTCTAGCCCCAGTCAAGCCTGTAGGTGACGCAGCCCCGGCTGATACCTGCCTGCAGCCTCAGGAGACGCCCTGAGCCAGGACCATCCGGCAGAGCTGCTGTTGGCTTCCTCCTGGGTTCCACAAACTGTGCAGAACGATAAATGTTTATTGTTTTCAGCAACTGTTTCTTTCTCGGAGTGGTTTGTTCAACAGCAGTAGATTATTGATACGGTGTGTTTCTCTATGACGAGGTTTCTTTCACCATACCCTTCCCAATAATGTCTTTTACTGGAGCCGAGCCTATTGATAAATCAGCCTTCCTTTATCCAATCAAACTGAAGAATGTTCCTCTCATTTATTTTGTGGGCTTAGCATACTGCCTGGTAAATAGCTTGTCTCAGTATTAAAAAATATGGAGCAAATGCCAGAGGAATCAGGCGAATTAATTAAATCAATAAATTTCAGTGTCTGTCAAATAAGTGTTACTGATAAAGTTAAAACACAATGAGGGGCTTCCCTCGTGGCACAGTGGTTAAGCATCTGCCTGCCAATGCAGGGCGCAGGGGTTCAAGTCCTGGTCCGGGAAGATCCCACATGCTGTGGAGCAACTAAGCCCATGCATTGCAGCTACTGAGCCTGTGCTCTAGAGCCCATGAACCACAACTACTGAGCCCGTGTGCCACAACTACTGAAGCCCATGCGCCTAGAGCCCGTGATCTGCGACAAGAGAAGACACCGCAGTGAGAGGCCCACGCACCACAATGAAGAGTAGACCCCGCTCGCTGCAACTAGAGAAAGCCCGTGGGCAGCAATGAGGACCCAACACAGCCAAAAATAAATTTATTAAAAAAAACAAAACCAAAAAAAACCGCAATGAGCTTCTGCCTCGTTGCAGCTGAGAAAGCAACATGGGTCACCAGCAGCTCTACTGGAGCCATCTGGGAAAATTCGGCCAGGGTTCTCGCTCAGACCGGCACGGTGTGATCCGGGAATATGGCTCAATATACGCTGCCCGTGTTTCTGCCCGTACGCGAAGGACATCAGCTTCCTTAGGTTGGACTAAGTGTGAACTTCTTGAATGGGTCATCAAGCATATCTACCTTCCTCAGAAACAATACTAACTCTTTGCATATAAAATAAAAAATTTTAAACTTCAGAAATACCCACAATGAAACTCACTTCTGGATATCTGCCTGTGATTTATGGGGGAGGGGAAGTCAGGTGGTAAAGTTGACCTCCTATTGCTAGATTGATAATAAAAATTACATATAAAAAGTGCCGAGGGTGGTCTTTCAGTTAAGTGACTAGTCCCATGGATGACTGGATCTGAGCCTAGACCTTCACAGTTACCTCGGGTGTCTAGAACATGGCACCCATGGGGTCACCGTCGCAGGTTCCCAGCCACAAACTCTCACTTCTCTCATCCAGCTGAATTCTGTAGCTTCCGTGACAAAGGGGAAGAAATTCTAAGAGAGAGGGAATGAAACTGTTAATGACCCGGGTCCTTGGACTCATTAATCAATAGAAATTGATCAGAGGCCAGAGGGGAAATTCAGGCAAGGCTTTACTGGGGCCCCTGCAGCACAGGGAGTGCAAGCAAGTAACAGGTGCCCTTGCTGCTCCCCAAGGAGGGCGGGCTGGTCCCTTAAATGGGGTGAGGGTAGGGATGGATGCAAGGGTCCGGCCAGAGGTGGGGCTCGGGTGCTCTGCCCACCCCCTCGGTGGTGCTGTGTGCAGGGATTGTGCACAGGACCCGGCTCTTGCCTGTGGCACCTCAGAAGTGGCTGTTGGTTTGTGGCCTTTTTGTATCTTGTTGTTGATAATTTGCACACCCTGCGGCTGGCGTGCAGTTATTTTTAGTCCCTTATAGTTTCTTTGTATCTGCTGCTCAAGGAGATGTTTGTCCAGGTGCAGGTCCTGCAGCAAAGGGCCCAGGGCCCAGCCTGTCTCAAAACCAGAATTTACTCTATGGCAAATGCATTACTTACAAAGTTACGTTTCAACTTTATGGCGACCTTGTGAGATGGGAGCTGTTATCCCTGTTTACAGATGAGAGCCAGGGTCCATTCTCTTAAGCAACATGCCAACTTCACATAATCGAGGAAATCATGAGACCATCATTCAGACCAGAATCTGCCTGGTTCCAGTCTTCCTGTTACCAGACACAAGTTCATGTGCCTGACACAGAGTGAGGCCAAACAATGCCGAAACATCTGAGTCTGGAGCAGAAAAAGGGTTATAGCAGAGCTGAGCAAGGAGACGGGTGGCTCATGCCCCCCAAACCCCCCGAACTCCCAAAGGCTTTCAGCAGAGCATTTCTAAAGGCCAGGTGAGGGGGGCGGGTCGCAGGGCATGCGAGCAGCTTGTGCACCGTTCTCTGGTTGGTTGATGGTGAGGTCACAGGGTCAACATTATCAGTCCTGAGGCTCCAGGAGGCCTGGGTCCTCAGGTAGTTAACATCTTCCATTTGGTGGTGGTTTTAGCATCTGTAAAGCAACTCAGGAAGTGTGCATCAGGTACTATGATCTGGCTACTTCAGAGGGGAGCCCATACGGGCGAGGATATGGGCCCATACGGTCCTGCTCGGTTACATTCCCACTACCATCGTTCACAGAACCCAAGATCGGGAAAGCGGCTTTGGAATCTTCTAGACGAGCTCCTCTAACACACCTGAGGAGACGGAGACTAAAAAGTCACGAGACTGATGGAATTAGCTCAGCTGTTAGCGGTGTGACCAGGTTGGTTTGGGACTTCCGGTTTGTTTTTCTTTTCACACCACCGTTTGAGGGTACAACCCACCGTGTGCATCTCCACAGCTCCTAGAAGGGCACTCAGAGCTTATGAGGACTTGGATGCGTGACAGAGTTTTAATCCACACCCTTGAAGACATCCTGCTTTTTAAAATAAACATAAATATCACACTGTTGAAAATGGAGGAAGACAGTGTTCTCACTTGCCGGCTGCCCTTTGAGCCAACGGGGCTGGGGGCCGGCAGAGAAGGAGGTGCACCCAGCTCCACGTGCGCCGCGCCGGCCAACCTGGAGGGGCTGAGGACCCACTGAGTGGCTTCGCAGACACAGGAGACCCCCTGGGCGGATCGCGGCCAATTCCGAGGTCTTCTCTGATAATAGCACCAGTTTAATTATAATCCAGAGTTTGCTTACATCTCGAGTATGTTTCATTTCAAATGTGACTTTCCAGCTCCTTCTCTCTCCTTTTTTTCGCTTCGTGCCATAAAATATTTGCATATTTGAATGTCAAGATTTTCCAAGTGCTGGAAGCAACAGGCTCTGGTATGTTCTCAAGTTATTTTGTACAGCAGCATCTGTCTTGTTTCAGCAGCCACCAGAGCTGAGAAGTGACCCAAGAGCAGCCTGCCAGGAAGACAGAGTGTGGGATCCAAGGGGGCTCCTCCTAAAACACAGCCCACCAGGGCGGGGGCCCTGTCATCCCAGGCAGCTTCAGAACACGTTTCCCCAGCTTATTTTTATTTATGTATTTATTTTAAAAGAAAGGCAGATAACCAAAGGAAACAAATACTGAATGACAGCTACAGAATGTATCTTTGGAACTTGCTAGACTAATTACTGAGGCTCCAAAATCACTTTAAAAGCAACACATTTTGTTTTGCAATATACATTTTTGTTGCCAATTTTTTTTTTTTTTTTTGGTAATTTCAATCAGAATCCACCTCAAACTGGATTGTTGATTGCCAGAGAAGTGGCATCAGGAGGGAATACTCTCATTAGGGCAGCACATTTCAAGGAAGTGCCTGACTTTTTTCTGTATATAGAATGATGTCAGGAAAACTTTTCTACAATATTTTCTCAGAGCTGTATACGGCTTCCTTCTGAAGTGATGCCTTCTGTTCAAGCAATTATAATAGTAGCTGCTTACATGTACCAGGAGAAACCTAGTCTAATCCTCACGGCACCCCTAGGTAGTAGGCATCCTTATTACCTGCATTTATAGGTACGTAAACTGAGGCTCAGGGAAGACGCTTTTCTGAAGGGCATATGATGGAAAATGGTGGAGACTGGATTTGGTGGGAGATTATTTGCATTTACTGTGTGCGTTGTATTATTGTTATTTGTAAAGAGACCAGGACAGCAAGAGCTACTCATTTAACATCCTGATGTTTGAATGCTCAGACCCTGAGTTTTCTAGGGATCGTCTGACAATTTCCAGAAAATATGATTTTCTGTTAATATTTGATCAAGGAAATAGGACTCTGGCTTAAACGCAGAAATGTGACTGACACTTGCCAGAAACATCTGTTCATTTAACAAAAATGTATTAAGTACCTACCGTGTGTCAGGGACTGTGGTCCCCACGGGGGAAATAGTTGTGAGCAAGTAGAGCTCTTCTGGAAATTTAGAATATGACACTGAGCACAAGGAGAAGGTCCAGATTGTCTGGGTGGGGCCATTCTGTCCATCCCATCAGAGAGTCTTTTACCCTGATCGGAGATGCTCTCGGAATCCGATAGGTGACCTAGTTAATCTAAGCGTACCTTGCTGTTTCATTCACTCATTCAATTATTTACGTGATTCATATTTATTTAATACCTAGTGTGTACCATGGACCTCAGTCAGGTACAGTTCCTGTTCTCATTGAGCCAAGAGGGTGATGGCAAGTATGAACCAATAAACACGTAAAAAATACAATCGTGACTTAGCAAGTACTAGGGGCCGGGGGCCTCTCTGAGGAATGTTTGAGCTTGGGGGCTGCTCTGTACGGCTCTGGGGACTGTTGTGGGAGGGATGGCAGCCAAGCCCAGCCTGTTCTCCAGGCTGAGGGCCTGCATGGCCGGCACCGCCCAGGATAGCCGTCTCTTCCTCATTCTCACGGTCACGTTTGGGGGGGGTGGCCCCGAGGAGGTGCCAGCCAGGTGCGGCAGGGTGACAGGAGGGAGGCGTGGATGGGCTTGGGGTGGGGCCTCGCCAGCCACAGGCAGCCTCGGGACTCAGTCTCAGTGCGTGAGAAGCTGTAGAAGCTTCAAGCAGAGTTTGTATTTTTGAAAGCAATCTCCGTCTTCAGCCTTTTCGCAGGGCCTACACCTCCAGTCTCCCCACAACCTCTCTAAGCCACTACCCCGTCATCTGTAAAACAGGTGTTAATACCTGTGTGTTTCAAGGCTTTTTAAAAAATAAGTAACAAAGTGACACATGTCAGGTTCCCGTGAGCACCCTTCTAGGTGGCCTCCGCGCAGAGAAATCGTAATGGACGATGCTCGGGAGTGTGGCTTGAGTCCCACAGACCAGATCCTCTGGTTTGCCATCAAGAGTTACACTTCCTACCAAATGTAAGGTAGACAGCTAGTGGGAAGCAGCCGCACAGCACAGGGAGATCAGCTCGGTGCTTTGTGACCACCCAGAGGGGTGGGATAGGGAGGGTGGGAGGGAGACGCAAGAGGGAAGAGATATGGGGATATATGTATATATATAGCTGACTCACTTTGTTATAAAGCAGAAACTAACACACCATTGTAAAGCAATTATACTCCAATAAAGATGTAAATAAATAAATAAATAAAGAGTTAACGCTTCCTGTTTGGAATAAGAATTGTTCTGTCACGATGATTCAAAGAAGGTCACAGCAATTGATTGGGAGCGGGGTCCTTGTCCTTTGCACTTGCCTCTCCAACATCTGTCTCTCCGTCAGTGCTGATAACTTAGAAGGACTGTGGGAAGAACCTCAGCCCACCCATCCTCAGCACTGGTGTGTGCGCACACGTGTGTGTGTGTGCGCCAGTGTGTGGTCTTTGCAGGCAATCACCCAGAGGACGTGATGTTGCTGTAAGCTCCTTCAACTTGAGAAAACTATAAAAGATGCAGTTTTAAAAAGCTGACACCTCTGTTATATTTTGGTATCTGTCTGAACGAGTGCAGCATTTAGAGACCCACAGACTTCTCGCCGACAGCTCTGCAGGTACAGTCTGTCCTAAAAGGTATTTCCTGTGGCTTCAGGCCTGGCTGAGATGGATAAAGTGGGGCCCCTGGGGGCGGGGACATCTGGGCCGCGTCTCAGGTCACTGGAGCCTGTGGCTTTACCCATCAGGATGTGGCAGTGACTCTCTCCTCCCCTGCCTGGGCCGCCGCAGAGCCTGGCGGGCTTGCTGGATGACGCTGTTGAGCGGCGAGCAGACAGGCTGGACCTGGTGCAGCTCACACAGGGGCTGGAGCTCAGGAGGCTGAGCGGGGTCAAGGGGTGATGTGTTCAAGGTGTACGAAGTGATGAGTTGACTTACACAATGTTCGGTGTCAATCACATCTCAGTAAAGCTGGAAAAATAAATAAATAAAACTCTTCTGGAAAAAAAATGAGGTGAGGTAAGGACTGTCGCAGTTAGAAAGGCGCAAATGCTCTGAAAGTAGGAAACATCTTAGATCCTTAGACCCAAGGCTGTGACCCAGGCCGCTAAGCCCTGGTCCTGGCCCTCAGCTCCTTTGGTGAGGGGGCAGAGGAGACCCCCGGGACGCAGGCCCAGGGAGGAGACCACCGCCTTGCTGCTGTGTCTAAATTACACGTGTTTTCGTCAGATCTGTTAGCAGCACGTCACCGCCTTCTCAAGTACAGCCAGGAAGTAGGAACCCGCAGTCCCGAGGGGGAGACTTGGAGGGGCTGGGCCCAGCTTTGTGAACAAAGTGGCTGGTTTTTCATTAATAAAATGGCTCAGGCCTCTGGTTTCTCACCCACCTGTGGAGTCCACCTTCAGTCCTTAACCCAGCTCAGCTTCTAGAAAGACTAGTCCTGCCCTGAAAGTGCCCGAGACACAGATGGGCACAGCCTTGCCCACCTGTCTCTCTGCTGCAAGCAGGGATGGAGGGAGGTACGGGCTGGAGGGCTTCAAGCAGGAAGGCTGGTTTGGAATGACTGGGGGGGCTCGCTGGGATGGGAAGGATGGGGCAGCCCACCGTGATGCTCAGGGCTGTCTTGGTTGTCACACTCACCCAGGTCCCACGTCCTGGGAACACTTCGGTCCCCGGTAAGCTGAGATGGCTGGTCACCCTGGGAAGGTACTAATGATGTCGCCGCAGGCCTCCAGCCAGCAGACCGGCCTTGTCGCAAAGCCTTTCCTGGTAGAGGTGTCACATCCGACCAGGATTTTCTGGGCTCTGGGACAAGAGGAGATGTTAAGTGCAAGCGTGGTGTCGTGGGACGTTACCACCAGCGTCCCCGTGTCCCCTCAGCCCCTGCTTCGACCGCTCACCAAGCAAGCAAATGAACGTGCAGACCTGGAGAGAATCTGGAGACCCCCGGCCTCCCCCCCGCCGTGCGTGCCCGCCCCGCCCCGTGCTGCTGCCTCCAGAGGACAGGCACTTCATCTGCCCACAGCGGACGCAGCTTCCTGAGCTTCCCCTGCACAAGGTCTCTTGTTTTCATCAGGTGACGGGTTAAGGGTGCGATTCATGGCCAGAGGGTCAGGGACAGAGCTGGGGGTAGACATCCAGGGGCCGGTCTCCTCCACCAGGTCACGGAGGCACGTCGCTCAGTGAGGCAGGGCCTCCTGGGCAGGGCCAGAGGGGACCGTGGACTGGCCCAGCCCTGTGCTCAGCCTTCGCATGTAGCACCTCGTGAAATCCTCTCAAGCCTCAGGATGTGTCGCCGCCCCCTTCCAGAAGACAGATGAAAACCCAGGCTCAGGGCACACGCCGAGGTCAAGGCAGAGCTGAAACCAGAAGCAGGTCTTCTGACTCTGGCCCAGGCCCTCGATCCCCAGGGGCCTCCGTGGAGTCCTCTGTTTCGGCGGCGAGTGTGCACCGTGCAGGGGTCTAGAGGTGGTCATGGTCTGCCTCGGTCCTGCCCAGAGGGGCGGGATGACTGGCCTGCCCCTGACGGCTGTCCCGTGGCCTTGCTTCGGCCGGCACCGCAGCGGTCTCCCCACTTTGGAAGAGAGTCCTCCCAGCCAGTGCCCAGAGATCACGCTGTCGGTGGCGAATGGTCTGGAAAAGCTGTAATTACCCCTTCTCAACCCCAGGGGGGCTGCACCTGTTTCCTGTTTAAGGTCCCTGTGTACAGACAGCAACACTGTCCTCACAGGTGGGCGGGAAGGAGCATGTTGAGGGAGGTGACGCGATGCCACGTGACAGCCGGCCGTGGCTCTCAGCTGTGGTCCGGCGTGGTCACCAAGCTCCCCACCCCACCCGGAGGCTGGCAAAGTCTCCTTATTCTTTCCTTTAAAACGTGTATAATAAGTTCCTCCTACGTGCCTGGCACTTTTTATCTGGAAATATTACTCATGAAGTAAGTTTTTTTTTCTTTAAAATCACTCCTGTGGGAAGCTGCTTCCCTTCGGCTGGGAGAAAGGAGGGAGGTGGAGGCCCCCCTAGCCCGTCTCACAGGCCTCTTCCTTCCACGGGGTCGTGGGGATGGGGCTGCTGGGGGGAGGAGGGTGATGACTGTCCCTGAAGGGAGTCCCATGGGGAGCCGGGCACCAGGGGGCATCCCTGCCACCACTTCTGGGTCAGGACCTGCCGTCTGGAGGCCAAGACGTGAGAGCAGCTCCCGCTTCGCTCCTGGAGACGAAGCTCCTAACGGCCACGTCTGCTCTGCCAGGAGGCCCCGCAGTGCTGGGCAGCCTGGGCTCACCCAGGGCCTGGGGGCCTCGAGTGACACTGGGTGGGTCCACCACAGCCTGGGCGGGGGAGGGGAGGGAAGGATGGGCTGGAGCATCGGCTCCGGCCTCTCCCGTCCTCCTCACAGGTTCATCTGTTCACTCATTTGTTCTCTCAGCAAGTTATCTGTGTCTCTGATACATGCCAGCTGCGGCTCTGGGCAGCAGAGACACGGTGGAGAGGAGGGACGCTCTCCCCTCTCGGAGCTGCCCTGCTCCTGGGCGAGGCGGACAGGGAGCAGGTGCACAAACTGCGTGGAAGCGACGAGGGAGACCAGGGGGAGGGCGAGGCTGGGGGGTTAGAGATGGGGTGTGTGTGGCGGCTGTGTGTGTGATATTATGTGTGTGGTTGTGTACGGTTGTTGCATGTGAGATTGTTCTCTGTGGTCGCTGCGCGTGTGGTCGCTGCCTGCTGGTCTCGGCCTATCTGTAACCAGCGCTGTGGCAGGACAGGCCCTATTGTTCTTATTGATTGCAAGATGCCCTCAGCAGCAACCATCACGTCCTGGAAATTACACGGCACACCTGGGGCCACACAGCGAGTTGTGAGGGGCTCCGGGGGTGAGCGAGCGAGCAGGGCCTGGGGCTCTGCTTTCACTGGGGTCGAGGGTGGGGGCCTGGGATTTCACAGGCTCAGGCTTTACTGGTGAATTTAAAACAGAAGAGCAGGAATTGAAAGCGCAAAGAGAGAAAACAAGTGGCCCAAGCCGTCAGTCACTGAAATCAACCAGGGTCTCTAAAGCAAAGGGGCCTGGCTGGGGGTCTGGCCATGTGTTTATGCGAGATGCCCCCTACCCCCGCTGCCCAGAAGTGGATGCCTTGCAGTCACAGCCTGTCAGGCACTTGCTTTACAAAAAAAAAACCGAGGTTGGGCCTCAGGCACGGAGATTACGTGCAGGGTGATCAGGGAAGTTTGCCCCAGACGCGTATTTATGTTCAGCAGATACCTGAGCAGTGTGAGGCAGGGGCTGCACGGAAGCTGAGGGAAGAGGTTCCAGTGAACACACACCACGTGCAGAGGCAACCACAGTAACCTGCTTAGGAGAAGAGGCCGGCCTGGGGTGGGCTTCCTGCCCCGGTGAGTAAACGAAGTCCTTGCTTTAGTGTCCGCGGCCCCCGGGACCCAGCCACAAGACCACCTCTGGGATCTGTCTTCTGCGTCCTCTCGTGTCCTAAGGCGCCACCCACACTCACTTCTCCACCGCTCTACACGCATCCAGGGCCCCGAGATCCCAGCTGTCTCTGCACTGACCCACCTCCTGCCAGCAAGGACCCCGTTTCACCCTCTCACTCAGTTCCACACGTGGCCTCCAGACCATGGACACTCTTTCCCCCATGATGACGTTCTTCCAGCATTTGACAAAACACTGCCAAATACATGAGTGACTGTGACCCTCACTACAGGGCAGTGATGGGCAACTTTGTGTGTCCACCTGGCTGGGCCAAGGTGTGCAGATGCAAGTCAGACGTGGTTCTGCAGTGTGTCTGATTGTTCCACGAGGGTATTTTTGGATGAGATTAACATTTAAATCGGTGGACTTAGAATAAAGCAGAGTGTCCTCCATGATGTGGGTGGGCCACGTCCAATCAGTTGAAGGCCCAAATGCAACAAAAGCCTGACGTCCCCTGAGCAAAGGAATTCTGCAGCAGACAGACTTTGGACTTGAGCTGCAACATTGCTCCCCTGGGCCTCCACCCTGCAGGTGTTGGAACTTCCAGCCTACATAATCATGCGAGCCAATTCCTTAAAATAAACTTCTCTCTACACACATCTGTTGGTTCTGTTTCTCTGGAGAGCCCTGACAAATACAGGTGAGAATTATCCCCTATTTACAGACAAAGAAATTGAGGCTCAGAAACGTTAAGTCGCTTATTCATAGCTGGTTAAAGGACTCGAATTCAGCTCTGCTAGGCTTTAAATCTACCAGGTTTTCCTTAAATGCCTGCCTCCTTTGTCCCTTTCGGCTCTGAAATTGCCAACAGTTTTTCACGTCTTAGGGCACTGTGTCTAAATTCCTTCTTGATGTTGAGAGTCTTCATGACATAACTTTATCTTCTCCCTTCCTGTCAGGCAGTTTGTCTCAGCTTCTCAGGTACACACGGGGGAGCAGCTCCTGGGGAAGCGGCAGAATTTATACCCTAAACTGAAGAGACACAGATCATCCAGCAGGTTAACGGTATAATGAAAAGCTAAAGATATAAATCTGCTTTGCAAATATGATGAAAGTAAGGCATCTCTTCTTGGACTAAATAGGGGTTTAAACATAAGTTCCAATGTCAGTGATCTTGTAACCGACAGGGAAGGATAGGCTGGGCATTGATTGGAGCCAGACAACACCAGGGTGACGGTGGTATCTGTGGGCCATGTGGTCACCAACTGATACGGGGCCCACAAGCCACATCTGGCTCTTTAAATTTAAACTAACTATGATGAGGGGGGAGGGATAAATTGGGAGATTGGGATTGACATATACACACTACTGTATATAAAATATTGGGCTGGCCAAAAAGTGCCTTCGGTTTTTAAGTAAAAATAAAAGACACATTTTTCCTTTCACCAAGAACTTTATTGGACAACATATTCACTGTTTTGTTCCACTACCTTCTGCCATTTCTCAGGCAACTTCATGATTCCATCTTCCCAAAACTTTTTACCTTTTTGAGCAAAGAACTGTTCCAGGTGACTTTTACAGTCTTCCAGGGAACTGAATTTTTTTCCATTAAGAGAATTTTGTAAAGACTGAAATAAATGGAAATCCGAAGGTGCAATGTCTGGTGAATATTCATCCTGGCGGATGAATCAGAGCTTCCCAGCCAAGCTGTAGCACTTTTTGCCTGGTCATCAAAGAAACATGCGGTCTTTCGTTATCCTGATGGAAGATGATGCGTTTTCTGTTAACTAATTCCGGACGCTTTCCGTTGAGTGCTGTTCTCAGTTGGTCTAACGGTTCCAACAAGTTAGTACTTGTTGGAATTAATTGTTCGGTTTTCCATAAGGAGCTTATAATAGAGGACTCCCTTCCAATCCCACCATATACACAACATCACCTTCTTTGGATGAAGGCCAGCCTTTGGTGTGGTTGGTGGTGGTTCATTTCACTTGCCCCACTATCTCTTCCATTCCGCATTATTGTACAGTATCCACTTTTCATCGCCCGTCACAATTTGTTTTGAAAACGGAACGTTTTTGTTTCGTTTCAGTAGAGAATCGCATGCGGAAATACGGTCAAGAAGGTTTTTTACGCTTAACTTATGTGGAACCCAAACATCAGAACGATTCATGTAACCAAGCTGGTGCAAATGATTTTCAACGCTCGATTTGGATATTTTGAGTATGTCGGCTATCTCCCGCATGGTATAACACTGATTGTTCTCAATTACTGTCTCGATTTGATCGCTATAAACTTCAACTGGTCTACCCGACTGCGGAGCATCGTCCAGCAAGAAATCTCCAACACGAATCTTTGCAAACCACTTTTGACATGTTTGATCGGTCACAGCGCCTTCTGCATACACTGCACAAATCTTCTTTTGTGTGTTTCAGTTGCGTTTTTACCTTTCTTGAAATAATAAAGCATAATATGCCAAAAATGTTGCTTTTCTTCCCTCTTCAATATTAAAAAGGCTACAGAAAAATTCGCTAATTTTAATGTCTTTTTAAAATGCACGCTGATGTGACAGCTGTCACAATACGATCTAGCGAAATTGTTTTGAACGAAGTTAAAGACAGCAAAGCGCTACTAGAGCCATCTTATGGGAAAAAACGAACTAACCTTTTGGCCAACCCAATAGATAACTAATAAGAACTTACTGTATAGCACAGGGAACTCTACTCAATACTGTGTAATGACCTATATGGGAAAAGAATCTAAAAAAGGAGTGGATGTATGTATTTGTATGACGGATTCACGGTGTTGTACAGCAGAAACTAATACAACGTTGTAAATCAACTATACGCCAGTAAAAATTATTTTTAAAATGAACTATGATCAAATAGAATTAAAGCCTCAGTTCCCCAGTTGTGTTACCCTGAGGAAAGGCCACCTGTGGCTGGCAAGAGGTCACCATGTTGACCGTGTCCACCCGCTGCACCAAGTCCTATCAGACAGCACTGAAGTGGGGAGACTGGCCCCAAATACAAACGTCCCTGAGCCCCCAACACAGCCGGCTAGTGACTGAGGGAAGGCCGAAGAATCCTCACGGTTAAACTGGGGACTAAAATGCCTGTGGGAAGAATCCCTCCCTCAGTTCCGGGGTGGAGAGCAAGGCGTGGGGATGGTGGCTGGGCTGTGGGCAGAGGGCCAGCCCCGCCTAGACCAGGTGCCCAGGGCTGTCCCGCAGGACTCAGCCAGGAGCTCCTTCTGGCTGGAGGCCCAGGTGAGGCCTCTGTCTCTCAGCTGTCAGGTGGTTTCAACAAATGTGTTAGATATGCTTGATACAAATTTATAGACCCAATGAAAAGACATAATATTAGAGTGTTAGATATGCTTGATGCAAACTTATAGACCCAATGAAAAGACATAATATTAGAGTGTTAGATATGCTTGATGCAAACTTATAGACCCAATGAAAAGACATAATATTAGAGTGTTAGATATGCTTGATACAAATTTATAGACCCATTGAAAAGACATAATATTAGAAAGTTTGACTACAATCTATATTGCAAATTATGTTATCCATTAGAGTGCGCTGCTGTTATATCCTAACATAACTTATTCAGTTTGAAGGAAAATGGGGCATTTATAGATTTGATATTATTTTGAATGAACAGAAATCTCAAATCCTGAGGACACTTGGAAACTCTGTCTCTAAGAAGGTCATTCCCACCTGCACAAACAGATGCTCTGGGAGAAAGCAGTGGCTGTGTTTTCTGATTTCCCCTTCTGCTTTTCTCCTCTTACACTTCCAGAATAATTTCAACCTTGTATCAGCCAACCTAAGGCAAACAGGTGATCGTTCCCACTGCAGGGACAGGGCAGAGATCAGATCAGCACCGCTGGGGTGGGGATGCAGGGCTGCTGCCACTGGAGAGCAGACTGTGGCACGCGGTGACACCTGGTGATCCCCACCTGCCTGGGGCGCTCCCTTCCCGGGAGACCGGCTCCAAGGGGTGACCCGAGGCGAAATTCTGAAACCAAAGCATCTGTCTCAGCGCGTCCTCCCCCTTCCTTTCCGGTGGCTTTCCTGGCTCCCAGCTCGTGTTTGATCTGTTCTTATGATACAATGAGAACCCAGTAATACTGCTGTTCCACGTCTCCCGGTTTGTATATTAAGAATAAAATTTACATTTTTAACAAAAAGCTTCCGGAGACAGCGCTGAGCTACAGGCAGTGGGGTGGGGTGGGGGGCGTCTGGCTGAGTCGCCGGTCAGCGTCGCCGGCAGCGCTGAGGTCTCTTACAACATCTGTTCTGTTTCAGCCGCTGTTGCCTGCGCACAGCCCTGGAACTTGGCTTCTAGAGGCGCTGTCAGGTAAGAGGTTTGCCAACGCACCCCTGAGGCTCCGCCGACCCCAAGTGCAGGGGGCCAGTGAGGACCAGGTCAAAGGTCAGTCGGCACCCGGTCCTGGGCAAGTGGTCTGCTGGTCTGGACCTGAGCAGGTTTATGCACAAGGCAGGCTGGGGTTCTGGAAACCTGAGTTGGAGGAGGACTGAGGGAAATCAGGTCTGGACAGAGCAGGGGCTGTGGGAAACGTGTGCCGAGACTGCTTCCTGGGTCAACAGCTGGCCCTCGAGGGCTTGTCCGAGGGGGTCCCCGGGGCAGTGGGCCCTGGTGGGTGGTCGGCACCCCGCGAGTCAACTTCTGGAGGGCCTGGGGGCAAGGCTGGTGGAGCCGGAGGAAGTAGAGTCGTATCTGCGGTCAAGCGAGTTAGAGGTGAAGTGGCTCCAGCACTCCCGTGGACTGGGGCCAGAACCTGGTTGTACCGACACCTCGGTGAACACGTAGGAGCTGGGCCTTCCCCCAGGACCGCCGCGTCAGGGGAGAGGGCTTGCTCTACTTTCTGTGCCCAGCACAGCGTCTGGCTCACTACGAATGCCCAATCTAGGTCTAATCAACACTCATCGAGCTCCCACTGTCCTGGGAATATGGGGCTGAGTGACAGGACGATCCTGTCCCCATGCGAGTAGATGGACAGCGGTGAAGCGGGACGCGACAGCCACGGTCATCTCCGAGGGCTCCGGTGAGTAGAGTGGGGGACTGGAGCATGTCTGGGTGGAGGGACCACCTTGCATTGGGTGGCGGTACCTGAAGGACGAGAAAGAAGCAGCCACGCAACCGCCTGGGGATGGGGAGGCAGCTCCAGGCCGAGGGTAAAACCCCTGGGCAGCAGTGAGCTGGCTGTGTCTGGGATGCAGGAAGGAGGCCAGTGTGGCTTTGGAAGAGGGCATGAGCTCGGAGAGGCCGGCGGGCATCGATCCAGAGTTTCCGAAAGGAGCGCTGTGGGCATTTGGGGTGAGACGGGTGTGGGTGGTAGGTGGCGTTTAGCCCGCTAATTGTTAGCAGCACCTCATCTCCCAAGTCGTTCTGACAACCAAAAATCCCCCAATGCGTCTCCATTCCTACATACTGCCTAACAGGGGCCACTATACATACACAGGACACGTGTATAGGAAGATATTTATCATAAGGAACTGGCTTATGCAATTATGGAGGCTGACAAATCCCAAGAGCTGCAGTCAGCAAGTTGGACCCGGGAGAGAAGATGGTGTGAGGTCCAGTCTGAAGGCCGGCAGTTTCAAGACCCAGGAAGAGCTGATGTTTCAGTTTGAGTCCGAAGACGGGAAAAGACTGCTGTCCCGGCTCAAGGCTGTCAGGCAGGAGGAGTTGCCTGTGACTTTCGGGAGTGTCAGCCCCTTTGTTCTACTCAGACCTTCAGCTGATCGGGTGAGGCCCACCCACACGGGAGAGGGCAATCTGCTTTTTTCAGTCTGCAGATTCACACGTTCATCTCATCTGAAAATCTCATGGACACACCCAAAATAACGTCCGAATACCTGGGCATCCTGTGCCCAGTCAAGTTGACACAAAATTAAGCGTCACAGGCATGTAGGGCCCTGATACTCTTCCCGTGTGTTAAGACCCGGGTGGAGTGAGCTTGCTGGGGTAAGTCATGGGGAAAGTGGGAGGTGACAGTCCCGAGGCACTAAAACTGCCCTGGCCCCGCCTGTTGGTGATCAGGTTTGGGGTGTGTTTTCTTGTACGAATAAGAATAGTAAGAACCGTTTTTAACGGTGCTCAGCAAACCCACACACAGGATCTCATTTCACCTCCCGGTCGTCTTGTGAGGCTGGCTAAGGAAGATGCACCATCATTGCTGTTTTACAGAGAGAACAGCCTCAGAAAGGGTCAGAATTTTGCCAAGTTTGTACCCGTGGTGAGTCAGGGCTGGGGTGACAATGTCTCCCGACGCTGGGGAGGTCGAGGTGGGAGAACAGGGTGGCCGCAGTGTCTGGAGGAAGCTGTGGAGGGCGGGGGGCAGCCACGCGTGCACTGCAGGCAGGAGAAGATCTTCAAGGACGCGGAGTGCTGCCCGAGCCACACAGCGTGATGTAGCAGAGCTGTCACTCACAGGGAGAGACGGCAGCGGGGACGGAGGCTGCTGGCAGTGGCAGCCGGGGCCAGGGTGACTCAGGGAGCAGAAACCGGGGCTGGCAGGGAGGTGGCCCGACGGTGGGGTGAGGACCAGGCAAACCTGTCACCTAAAGCCTCAGAGGGAGAGGCCGGGGAGACGGAAGACAGTGCGGGGGGCGGGGGGACGCGGGCAGCGGTGTGTCCGCAGCCCCTTCCTGGAGATGAGCTGGGGCTGCTGCCCGCCCTGCTTTCCTCCCCGGAAGGCTGGGGCTCGGGAAGGTCTAGAGGAGGCTGCCGGGCCTTTCGGTATCGATGGCGAAGGTGCAGAGAAGCGGGCAAGCCGAGGCCTTGCGCGCTCCCACCCACCCCCCTGGCACATTTTGTGAGTTGTTTCAAGCTGGAGCCCGGTGTGGACACCGTGCACGGGACCTGCCTGCCTCAGGGAGAGGGCTGGGGGTGGGGGAGAGGAGGCAGGAGCCTGTCCTGGGGGGTCTCCTCACCGCGTCGGGGAGGATGGCTGACTCACGGGCCCAAGCCACCCGGGGACCACAGTGAGCTGTCCCGTGGGCAGGGCTTCCTGTGTCTCAGGAGCAGGAACCTGCCACAGCAAAGTCTGGGCGGGGAGGCCGGGAGCGAGGCTGCGGGGAGGCTGGGCCATGGGAGTCCTGGACCCCCAGAGAAGCGCGGTCATGTGGAGAACAGAAGGGAGAAGACCTGGGAGTCTGGAAACAATGGCCTTTCTCCCCGCAGAGTCCTTGGAGGCGGCCTTGCGGGTGGAGGCACCGGCTCTGGGTCGTGGCCTGGAGGACGTACAGTGTGGATGTGGACCTGGTGCCCCCTGGAGCTGGACCCACACAGGCCCTGCCAGGGGCCGGGGCTGGTCCCTCCCTCTGTGAGAGGTCCAGGCTGCTGGGACCTCTGCCCCACCCATCTTTCTGGCCCTCTGCTCACAGGCACCGAAGCCCCCTCATTTCTGGGCCAGTGTCACCCGCCCCGCTGCTGGGTGCACACCCCGAGTTCTCACTGAAGCCGGGCCTGCCTTTTCCGTCACACAGCACAGTTCTGTTAATCCCCGAGCTTTGCCTTGCTTTGTGTGTCTGCATCCATCACCTCTATTCATGGCTGTCCTACACCCATCCATCCATCAACGCATCTAGCCATCATCTGTTTTCCTTTTTTAAAGTTATTTTATCCAGGTATGATTGACCTATAACATTATATTAGTTTCAGGTGTACAACATAGTGATTTGTGTACACTGCAAAATGAATCGATAACAGCTGTCACCATGCATTGCTACAAAAAACTTCTTTCTTGTGATGAGAACTTTAAAGCTTTACTCTTTGAGCAACTTTCAAATACGTAAAATAGTATTAGTAACTGTAGTTGCCATGCTGTACATCCCCATGACTTATTTATTTTATAACTGAATTTGTACCTTTTGACCCCCTTCACCCATTTCACATCCCCCCCCCCCGACTTGTGTAGCCACCAACGTGTTCTCTGTAGGTACGAGCTTGTTCTGTTTGGTTTTTAGATTCCACATATAAGTGAGATCATACAGTGTTTGTCTTTCTCTGACTTATTTCACTGAGCATAATGACCTCGAGGACCACCCATGTTGCTGCAGATGGCAAGATTTCCTTCTTTTTATTTGTATATGGACCACATCTTCTTTATCCATTCACCCATAGATGGACATTCAGATTGCTTCCATGTCTTGGCTATTGTAAATAGTGCTGCAGTGAACATGGGAGTGCAGACATTTCTTCAGATTCTCGTCTCTGTGTTCTCTGGATAGATACCCAGAAGCGGAATTGCTGGATCAGATGGCAGTTTTATTTTCAGTTTTCTGAGGAGCCTCCATGCCGTTCTCCACGGTGGCTGCACCAGCTTACATCCCCACCAGCAGTGCACGAGGGCTGCCTTCCCCCACGCCCTCGCCAGCAAGCTCATTTTGGTGGCAGAGGGTGGGTGAGCCGTGGCCAGACATGACAGTGCGGCTGAGTCTAGGTTCCCAGGACAGATGGAATGCGCTCCCCCAAAACGGGGAAGAAAGAGCTTCCTAGTAGCAAACCGATGGGGGAAAACTTAAACGAATATATTGTTTGCTTTTAATCTGCACAAAAAATGCCGCTCTCCAACTTGCCTTTTTTGATTAAACATAACAAACATTTTTTCTTGTCAATAAAAAAACCTTTCTTACCAGATTTTAAAAACGGCAAACCACTGGGATATTGTCAGAGTTCAGGCCTCTGGTCTTCCTTTCCCGTGAACAAGTCCCCAAGGAGTGACCCCTCCCTGAGACGTTCACTGTCCTGCCTGACTTCCGTCACCTTGCCTGAGAGGGGGGCCGGGGGCCACCTCCTCCTCAGCGGGCCTGCCCCCCTGCCTGGGGGAGAACTCCCACCCCAAGAGGGTCACCAAGGGGTCTGTGGGCTGGGCTGGGTGGGCAGGGTGGTGGATGGCGTCCCTGGAAGGATGCAGGCGATGAAATCGCCTCAGGAATGGCTCCGCTCCCTGCCTCTCACAGGGCCCGTGGGCGGCTCACTGTGCCTTAGGTGCCAGGGAGGGGGCTGCCGGCTGCTGGTGGCCAAGGCTGTCCTGCACAGGATTACTCCAGCACCGTTCATCAGGGTGTTTGTGGCGATCAAAACAATCAGTTTTGATTGTCTAACTAGACATTTATTGTTGCTCCCTCTCTGTCCTTTCCATGGTCAAGTGGGATATGACCTCGGAGCGTGTTTGAGCTGTGATACCCTCATAAACAACCGGGAAGGGGCTTCCGGGGCCGCGCCCTCTGGTCTGCTCCATACGCTGCCCCGTCCCCGAAAGTCTCAAGCAGAGCAGGTGTGACCGCACCTTGTCCCCAGCGTCGCACCACCCAGAGGCTCCAGGGCACTCTTCCCTGTTTACGCAGTTTCCTTGCGAGTGGTGTCTTTCTGTCTGCAGGGTAGGGAAATTAAACTAGTAGACGGGGGTTTGCCCCAAATTCCGAGCTGTTTCCTGCGCCTCAGGCTGACACAGGCTGTGAGAAGTGTCCTCCCGGGGGCACAGAAGTGGCTGGGTCCCAGCTCTCCGGAGGGTGACCAGCGTGACTCCACCCCAAGGCCGTTTTGTTCAGCCATCAGCAGCAACTGTCTGCTGAGTGCAAAGCATTACACTAGGTCTGTACTCCTCCCCCCACGCTCTTCCTTCTGTGCCTCTCCCTGCCTCCCCCATCTCAGGACCCCCCCGAGAGGGGAGGGGGAAGACCGGCCTTCTCTACAGCCCCGGCCCTGATGATGTGGGCAGTGCCCCCAGGTCCTCTGGTCTGACGTTCTGCTCCAGGGCCCCAAGCCAAGCTGTAAAGCCACCTCCCTCGGCCTGGCCTGCTCACTAACAGCCAGGGAGAGAGAGGAAAGAAACTCCGGAAGGAGCCCAAAGTGCCGTTAGATGACTGTTATTATGTTGCAGCGGTATAAGTGAGAGGTCTTAATAAAATCCAACAATAAAATCCAAATTAGCTGTTGCTTAATTAGTATCATGAATATTCAGAGCCTCACGCCCTTTTGCATCCGCCCCCCTCAATCTCTCCCAGCCCAGCCTGCTCCATCAAACTGTACTTGAGAGACCTGGGGTGGGGGGTGGAGACCGCAGAGCTCAGGCCTCCTCTGCCTCTGCAAGGCTGGGCGTAGGCAGGACACCTGAGGTCCTATTTCTCACTACCGCCCCCTTTCAAGGGCAAGAAGTCTCTGGCCATCCGAGCTCCCCGCTGGGAAAATGCAAAAGGCACAGATTTCCTTACTTGCCAAGAAGCCTGTGAGGATGCTTACTTCCGAAGAAGGCCACCCTGGACCTTTAAGCACAGGCTGTTTGAATAATTAAGAAACCTGGTTGCTCCTGCCTCTTGGTGGTTCCCTCCCTCCCTCCCTTCCTGCCTTCCTGCCTTCCTTCCCTTCTTCCCACCTCCCCTCCCTCCCTCATCCAGTGTGTTTCCCGGACGGCTCTCCTGGGAGACCATACAGAAGTGCAAGCCCAGGGGCTCCTGGTCAGATGGAAGGAAGCCGGTCTCCCCGTCAGAAAGAGGGCAACAGGCCTAAAGTGGAATGGTGTGTGCTTAAGCCCCGTCCCCAAATCGAGACATCATACCTCACTTAATCACAGTTTCAGCCTCTCTGGAGTGGACTCTTGAACGAGTCCCTGTGGAATGACCTGGTCTGCACTAGGGAGGTGGTCTGCCGGGCAGACCCCTGCCACCCGGCCCCTGAGGGAGGGTGACTTTGCCACGGCCAACCTTACCAGCGTGCTGTTGGTAACTCCCTCCCCCTGCCCTGCCTGTGGAAGTCCTTCATTTTGCTCCTTGGAGCTCCTTTCTGTCTGCTGGATGGACGCAGCCCGATTCATGAACGTTTTTGAATGAAGCCAGTAAGAGCTCTGACATCTTCTCGGTAGAATTTTGAGTTTTAAACACCCCGAGCTGCACTAAAGGCCGTTCTCTTCCCCTCCCGGCTGTGGGAGGACAGGAGAGGAAGAGCCCTCCCCGGGCAGCCTCACCCCCTCCCCCTGCGAAGCCTGCATGCGCTGCAGTGGCTGTAATTTGGGCTGAGCTTGGAGGTAATTTTCCGGTGGCGCCTGCAGCTTCGTAATGCAGGCTGTCAAAATGATGTAAAATTGTGCTCTGCCGGCCGCCCAGCAGACTTTATTCAGCTACATCTAATGTGACAATTTTGTCACAGCTCGTATTACACAGCGGTTTTGACTGGAGGTTAATGCAGCCTTCCCAATCAGCTGGTCTCCACGCCAGGAGCGAGAGGTGACGATTTCTCCGTGGAGAAAGGTCTCTGTCCCCGGGGATGACCCGGGCCCTGCCCTCCCTGAAGCTTGCCCGGCCTGGGGCTGAAGGCTGAGGGGGGCAGGTGAGGAGGGGGCTGGAGTCCGTGCTAACGGGCCAGTTAGGGGCCTCGGACGCACTCAGAGACGCTGGAGCCAAGAGCACGGTCAGGATGGGCCCGGCCACCGGGTGACTTGGTGAGTCCACTGGTCCAGACTCTTTGCTGGACTGAGGTCTCCCCGCTCTGCATCCAGGTGGAGGGAGTAGCCACCAGGGCCACTGGGCCGACAGCGACAGACACGCTTAGAACCCCAGCCGGGTTCTAACTCACGTGGCTCATCTGAGTTCTAGTTTCCTCATCTGCAGACCGGTGAGGACTGAACACGGTGTCGTGGGCAGAAGATGCAAGATGGCAGCCTCCACCCTCCCATCGTCCGGCCCCTGCTCCTGGCAGAGCGGAGCCTGAGCCGTGCACCGATGTCTGTGTGGACGTGGGGGAAGAGTCTGTCTTCTGCTTCCTCCGTGTCTGTAACAGCCCAGCTTGATTTTTTTTTTTTTTTTTTTTTTTGCGGTACTCGGGCCCCTCACTGTTGTGGCCTCTCCCGTTGCAGAGCACAGGCTCCGGACATGCAGGCTCAGCGGCCATGGCTCAAGGGCCCAGCCGCTCCACAGCACGTGGGATCTTCCCGGACCGGGGCACGAACCCGTGTCCCCTGCATCGGCAGGTGGACTCCCAACCACTGCGCCACCAGGGAAGCCCAGCCCAGCTTGATTCTTAAGCTCTGTGTGGGTAAGAGTTGGGATTTAATATATATTCCAAGGACCCCATATATTACTGCAGAGTCCTTGGCCCCTGATTTACATGAGATGTCTAATCAAGTATTTTATCTTCTGTAATTTAAACCAATTTCTCTACCCAGTGGATCTTGTCTTCTGAGGGAAACAGAACATGAAGGAATGGGTGAGGCTTGTTGAGACCTGGCCCCTGCAGGCCCTTGCCTCCCAGTATACATGTGACACACCTCAACCAAGGCCCCGTGGCCTGCAAAGTGTCCAGCTCCCACCACTGGGATGAGCCCAAGCTCAGGCTGGAGCCGCATCATCCAGCACCAGGCCTGTCCACCGCACCGTCGTGAATGTGAAGGCACTGGTACAGTGGCCACCACGGCTCCAGCCTGGAGAAACAGCAGCTCCGTTCTGGGTTGGGTCCTGAGAGGTGTGGGCAAGGGACAGCCTCCCAAGGGTCCTGGGCCAGGCTTGCTGCGGGGTCAGGGACTGCACCTCCTTGCCTGGCTTTGGGACGTCCCACTTCGTCTGCTTCTCAAAACGTCCCCTCCTCTCTGCCAGCTGTTGGTTATTGATGCTTATTTTTAACTTGCTTGCGATGAAGGTGAATCAGAACTGCCCCCATCAGCTGCACGTGGTCCTAACTGGGGAGTTAGGGGTTTGGGCCTCTAGGTCCCCTCTGGGGCTCCCCTCTGGCCCTGTCCAGTTGAATTGACTCTGGCCACTCTGATGTCCTGTCCTGCTCCCAGGACCAGCTGACTCGGCCACAAGAGATTCTTTGGTCCTGTCTGAATGCCCGGGTCCCGTCTCTCCCCTTCCTCGGCACCCCTGGGAACATCTGTGCTGTGGAAGGCACTTTGTCTTCATCAAACAAGAGTTAAAAATAAAAATCAATAACCACCAGATTATCAACGGAGGATTAATTCAACTTCTATAAATGCTAATGAGAAGGTGAGGATTAGCGCCCTTCTGCTGGGCTCTCAGAGGGCTTAGCAGGCTCTCCCACAGAAGCCTGTGGACTCCGGCCCCTGTGACCTCAGCCTGGCGAGGCCTGAGCCCCCAGGGCTCGGGCTGCATCTGGCCCCTGACGTCGCCCTGCTGATGTGTGGGCAGAGTGTGACCAGAATGCCACTTTCCCGGGGGCAGAATAGACTCTTGGGTCAGGACCCGAGGGTCTCTGGTTTGGGGTTGCTTGGGGGGCTGGGTGTAGCTGTGGCGGGTTAGGGAGGCCGCTCCCTCCGTGGACACGGGCTCCGGTGGCCTTTGGTGCCCTTCCATGCTTGACTCCCCAGGATGTTCCGGGATGTCACAGTCCCAGGCGGAGGCTGAGCCCCAGGCCTGCAGGACCGGCCCCTCCCCCAAGCCGTCGTGCGTCGTGAGCTCTGCTCTAGTGGGACGTCCCCTCCTCGAAGGGTCTCCTCGCCAGGCTGCTCAGCTCCAGGAATCAAGGGGCTCCACTCTCTCCTTCAAGTCTTGGCCCAAATGTCTCCTTCTCCGTCCCTAAGCCCACCCCCTGCTCACACTGCTGACTCCCCTTGCCCTCTGTTCTGTTCCGAAGCATCCAGCACCTCCTAACAGCCCACACTGTCCGCTCGTCAGGGTTACAGTTTGGTCTGTGTGCACCCCCAGTCAGGCATGTTCACCCGTGGGGGACCTCAGCCCACACCCACTCAGGGAGAGACGTGGAAGGTCAAGGTGTCTTCCCTTCTCTTCCTCTGCCCACGACGTGAGGAGGGAAGGAAGGATTTATGAGGCGGCCTAAAGGGCAGGGGAGCAAACTCGGGTCCATCCCCCGGGGACACCGCTCAACACACAGAGCATGGGCTGCTGGTACAGGAAACAGGTCAGCGACTCGCCCAGACGTGCTGGGTGAGAAAGCCAGTGGGAGAGGCTACGGACCACGTGCTTCCATTCGTTAGACACACACTGTGGTGATGGGGAGCGAGTCAGCGGGGTGGGTGAGGGCTTGAGTACAAAGGGGTGGTGAAGGGAGTTTTGGGGGTGATGGAGCTGTCACGTGACCTGATCAGGATTGTGGTTATATGGACCTATATGTGGGTAGGAATTCATTAGAACTATTCACCAAAGGAAAAAAGAGCCGCATTTGCTGCTGTATAATAATTATATGATAAAAATATCTTTAAAAGGGGAAAGGGTGGCGTTTATCCCGAGGTACAAGTCCTAGGATTACCCATCACTGGAGTGTGAGTCCTCAGACACCACAGGCCCTGTGCTTGTGAGTGGGAGGGGTGCGTCCCCCCGCCCCCACGTACACACGGCAGATGCGATGCAGAGTGTCTGCGTGCACTTTTGAAAGGACAGCAGGGTTTTAACACAGAGCAAGGCCTCTTTGGCCGACCATTTACTGTGATAAGAAGGAAATACACCATGAACAGACTTTTCTTTGCAAGTCCCTTTCCTGGCCTCACACCCAGTTATGGATTTCCTGCTGCTAATAGATTTCAGCTCTTTACTCTCCTCTTCTCGCCTGTGCTGCTGCGGCTGCACTGCCTCTGTGTCCTGACAGCTCTCGTTGCCCCAGAGCCGCTGTGTCCGTCACCGCTGGCAAGTGGCAGTCCCGTGACGAGAAGCGCGGGTCCCTCCCGCGTGCGGTGCTCTTTGGTGGAAGTCAGCCATCCCTGGAGGGCTGGGAGCTGTTCCTAGGTACTGTCTCTTCCCGCACTGCCCGCCCTGGTTCTTCTGCTCACGAGGTCACAACGCTACCCAGTAACCTGCGTTGTCGGTCAGTGTCCTTGCGAGGGGTCGGGGACCAAGACCTCTCATGCTGCGTCCCCACGGCCTGACGTGGTCCCTCCGTCAGGAATGAAGTTCCGGGGTAGGAGCGGTGCCCGCCGAGCAGAGGCTTAACAGGTACTTGCTAAGGGGACGAGTGAGCACCTGACAGAGCAGAGCCGGGTCAGCCGTGGACGAGGGGCCCAGGCCCGGGTAAGCACGCCTTCTTCTGGATCCCAGCAAACCATCAGAACTTTCTTTCTTCTCTTTTGGATCTTCGTTTGTCTGGTAGATTTTTCCACCTGAGGGTATGAAAGACAGGCCAGTGGGTGGCCGGGATGTGTGGGCTCCAAACTCTGGCTTTGGACATTGTTAGCTTGGAAGACGGACAGAAGACGACCCCCTGTCTTCACCTGCAGGAAGGGGTGCTGAGCCCACGGCCGGCCCCCACGGGGGGCGGAGGCACAGCTACGGGAGGGCATCTTGTCCTGGTCTGTGGAGAGAAGCGGGTGAGTGCGCCTCCTTCTCCTCTGATTAGTATAGAATACTATGGTGAGCACCAGGCAGAGCTATGTTAATACAACGTTAGGCTGGAGGCAAGACCTACAGGAAACACCATTTGACGTCTTCCGCTGCATCAGCGATTTGGCTTCTCGCACTGTTAGCTCAGGTGAGGGTGAGAGGACCCTGAGGGCGGGCAGTGCATCTGGTTTCCTATCCGGACCCGCTGGCTGCGGGGAGGGTCCAGCGCTCCTCTGCTGGTTTCATGCACAAGCGGGAGGGAGGCAGCTTTCCATGTGCCAAGGGCGAGGATGGTTTGGGGTCCAGGTGCTGCAGGTGTGGTCTCTGCCCCGGACTTGTGACCTGTCCTGACCTGGGGGCTCCTGGCAGGCGCCTTAGAGAGAAGTGCTCTGACCTCTGCTTCCCTGTCCATGCTGGTGAAGTGGGTGTAGACGGAGGGAGGAGGAGACCCCGGCCGCTCTGGGTGTTGCTTCCTCCACGGGGGGTTGCGGCCCAGACCTCAAGACCACACCAGGCCGGCTTTGTCTGCCACGCATTGGCACCACGGGGCCGGGGAGGCATTTAGGCGTGCGGGCTCCGCAGCCCGGCTGAGCATTGTCTTCTAAGTTACCGTGGTTTGTGGAGCGTCACAGGAGGAAGCGGGATGGGCGGCCTGACCTCTGAATGACCTCAGAATCCCCCCAGTCTTCTGCATTCCCAGCTCCAGCTATTGCTTAAGACAAGGGCTCAAGTGAGAAGGGAGAGTTTCCGGAGCGGAGCCAGTGCAGTGTTTCCACCAGAAGTGGCATCCAGGGGTTGGAGAGGTGAGGAGGTGACGCTTGCCGGAGGGCTTGGGGGATACAAGAGGGAGCGAGGACAGGCTCTAGCCTGGGGACCGGCCAGGGCCGCGCTGACCCAGGCAGACCATGCATGTGCACCTGCTCTGTTCCCCATGCCCCTCCTCGCCCCACCTGTGTCACCCACCTCCCCACCTCCCCTGGAGCCTGAGTCCCATCTTCTTGGCTACCCCTGAATGTCCAGCAGTTTCTCACCACGTGGGAAGGACTCTAACTATTGTAAAGTGCGACCCTGTCTTCAGTGCTTGGCGCCGTGCCGCCCCGTAGACCAGAGCCAACCTTGTTGTTGCCCGTACGATGTGGCCCTGGGAGCAGGAAGCCACCATTCGCCTTGTATCCTTGGGAGGCAGAGTGGGTGCCTGCCGGGGACCCAGGGCCGGAGAGGCACGTGGGGGCGTCACTGCTCCGGCATCCACGGTCTCCAGACGGATTCTCCGGGACCTGCTGCTGTCACTTTCTCTTCTCGGCCAGAGCAGATAGCCCTTGGGGCAAATTTGCTCCAAGAGGAATCACCACCTGCTTCTTTCAGGCAGGGGGAGGTGGGAGAAGGGAAGGCAGTGGGGTTGAGGCCAGAGGGACCGGAGGCCCCCAGAGTGCTGCTCTTCCGGCTCTGGTGACTCTGGCCTCCTGGTTAGAGGTGAGAAACCAAACAAGCCAAGATGGGAGATTCCTTAAGGCAGGCAGCATGCAGCTCTGACATCAGTCCCCGGGAAGGGGAAGCCCAGGCATCAGGTCCCTCTGGCATTGTCCCTCCTGGCCAAAGCCCAAGGGCCCAGGGCACCCTGCGGGCTCTTGGGCTGTATCTTGTCTCTGGGAAAGGTCAGCTCTGGCCAGCTCCGCTCTTTCTCTTTCTGGGCGAAGGGAATACTAAGGACGGACTCGGGCCATACAGCCCCTGCTTGCTGTGTCTTTGCAGGGCTGCCCTTGCATTCCCAGCGCTAAGTTTTTCTGTTCCTCCCGGGCTTATGGATGGAACAGAGCTCTCTACAGGCTGCTCAGAAAGAGGGGGTGTCAGACATCCCCTTGCCTCCTGGGAAGATGCTAAGACGAGGTGGCCTTGGAAAGTAAGGCCTCTCCCACCTGCTGTGCCCTTTGGTGGCCCCCGGGTCCCACCAGACTGTTCAGAATTCACTGCAACCCAAACAACAGGTCTGCCTGTGGCAGGTGAGAAGGGTCACACCTTGCAGCTTTATGGTGCCTAATTAATCCCCACATACCTGCAGGCACAACCAAGTCTTTGCTGTGACCATCTTGCCGTCTTGGCCGGAATCTGCTCCACCCACTCTGGCTCAGCTGGTGGGGGAGGAAGGCAACTGGACGAGGAACCTGACCCCGTCTGTCCAGGTGTTACTCTCCACGCATCCTGTAGTGCACTTGCTGTTTCCTACCTCTCACAGGCGGCGCTTCTCCCAGGCCCTTTATCTGGCTGCGGTACCCGCCGCAGCTGCCCTGCAGGGAAACACTGGGGAGGTCGTGTCCCCGCCTGGGTGACCTGCAGGTTACAAAGGCCTTTCCTCAAGGCTGGGGCTTGGGGATTCCAGGGGAGAGTGCGACTTCACATGAAACCCCATCTTTCCTGGCTTCCTCCCTAGCCTCTTAGCTTCCTCCTGGGAGCTCCCACCCCAATAAATCCCTTGCACAAGAATCCCCATCTCAGGTTCTGTGGCTAGGGAACTCAACCTAAGACAAATAGTTTCTTCCTCTGTGTGTGTGTGTGTGTGTGTGTGTGTGTGTGTGTGTGAAAGAAATATTGGAATGGGAATCAGATGGATTCAATCTACTGAGCACTTTGGTTTTTAAAAAATTTTTTTTAATGTATTTATTTTTGGCTGCGTTGGGTCTTTGTTGCTGCGTGCGGGCTTTCTCTAGTTGTGGTGAGCGGGGGCTGATCTTGGTTGTGGTGCGTGGGCTTCTCATTGCAGTGGCTTTTCTTGTTGCGGAGCACGGGCTCTAGGCATGCGGGCTTCAGTAGTTGTGGCACGTGGGCTCAGTAGTTGTGGTGCACGGGCTTAGTTGCTCTGCGGCATGTGGGATGTTCCCAGACCAGGGCTCGAACCCATGTCCCCTGCATTGGCAGGTGGATTCTTAACCACTGAGCCACCAGGGAAGCCCTCAATCTACTGAGCACTTTGTACGGACCATGCAGAGAGGTTATGGGAGAGGCTAGTGTAGAACAGAGGCATTGATGGAGGAGATCCAGGGGACCTTGGGGAGAGGACACTGCCCAGTGTCTGGGCAGATGAATGATGGAGACAAAGGAGAGGAGGGGCAGGAGGGGCAAAGCAAAGGAGCCTAGCCTTAGACAGAGCGTAGGCAGCGTGCCCACACTCAACCGTGGTGAGTGCTGGAGCCAGGCCCGAGCCGTCTGCCCACCTCCCAAGGCCCCCTTTCTTCCACACGCCTCTCTCCCTTGAGCTTAGCCAGGTGGGTGGGTGAGACTCTGCTCCCCCTGCCCTTGATGTGTACGTGTCTGCGTGGGCACCGGGCCAGGGTAAACAAACAGTTTGTGCTCATCAAGAACCTGCTACACTGAGTTGAATCCCAAACTGCCCTTGACCCAGCGTCACCTTGTTTGTCCAGGTCCAGAGAAGGACGACGTCTCCCCTCTAGAGATTCCAAGCAGAGAGGGATGTGCTACAGGGTCGCAGGGGCTTGCACTCTTGGAGGGCAGGAGAGGCAGGTTCAGTGTTGGGACGACTAGAACCTCCCAGACCAGTACAGAATCCGGGCTGCTGAAGCACTGAGGCTGCCGGGGGGCTGAGCCTGGTGAGGTTCGAGCTGCCACTGGCCCCAGACCATAGACTCCGGGGATCAGACAGTCGGATGGAAAGGCTGCTGTTTACCAAATGCAGAAAATGAAGAATAAACACGGAAGCTCCGGCAGGCGACCCTGAGGCCGACAGCCAAGGCTGCAGGCACATCACCTCCACCTGCTGGGCATCCAGATCCTGTGTGGGTGCGTGTCGGGGACGGGGTCTGACTCACACCTGGAATCACAGCATCAAGTGGGGTGGGGGTGGCTTCCAACCTCTCCATGGAGACAGTGGGGAGGGGAGTGACATGGGGTCCCCCACAGGCTTCTCTCCCCCAGACGGACCCTCTGTTATTTTGCCTGGAGTGACGGAGGGATGAGTAGCAGTTACAGCCTGGGGGTGGGGCAGGGGCATGGCTGAGGGTCCTCAGGCCCTAGAGGGAGGGGCTGGGAAGGCTCTGTGTAAGTGAGGGGTGCTGGGTCACGCGGAGAAGGTTCAAACAAAGTGGAGAAGGGGACTTCAGGGACCCCGCCTCCTGGGCTGAGGGCCAGAGTCTACAGCGGGCCGAGGCTGGGCGTCCATGAGCAGGTGCGCCCGGCAGCCCGCATGCCCGTCTCAGACCTTGGACGTGGCATCTGCTACGATCCTGTGAACCCAGAGGACCCCCACTGTCACTTAGGAAGATCAGTGTACAGAATGAGAGCCGGAACCCAAGTCAGGCTTCCTGCAAAGGCTGAAAGCATCTTGGACTTTTCCATCGTCTCCTCTTGCACGATTAAGGTCAAAGTCACCTGCACGTCCTTCCGAGGGGCAGACCACCCGGGGCCTCGTCGTCCGCCTCTGCGCAGCGCCTCCTGTTGGGAGCTGTGAGCAGACGCTGTGAAATGGTGACCCTGTCTGGAAGTAGCTGCAGTAGCAGAGCCGGCCATTTATGATTAAAATCTGCTTCATGCCAAGTGGTGGATGCTGTCGGGAGGAAGGTTTTGACTCTATTTAGAGAGAATCTGAGAGCTGTCCATCCTGGGACTGGATGAAGGTTCTGCATTTCCCAAGTGTCCAGTGAACATGTTTACATAATGGACGGTCATTTATCCAGAAAGTCCTCAAGGAAAGGTGGGCATTGAGAGGATGGGGCGGGGTCCCCGATAGTACCCGGGCCTTTTCTATTTCTGACATTCGGTGCTTCTGTGACTCGACCCAGAGGGGGACCTGGCGTGAGGTCAGTGGCCTGGGCGTGTGTGTGAGGCTGAGTGGAAGAACTTGACCTCGAGGGCAGGGGGCCGCGCAGCCTGAGGCCTCGGGCTTCAGCATGGGCCGTACCGAGCGGGGGTCCCATTCTGCCTTCTCTCTGCTCTACACTTGACGCTCTCTCTTGGTCCCCACGCCGCAGCCGACGGGAGCGCGCTGGTGGCTGTCCCTGTGCTTTGGCTTCTGGATGGCTGGGCCCCTCATTGCCCGCTGTTTGGGGCCCCGGTGCAGACGCGCACCAGGCTTCTCTTCGGATGGCGGTGTAACGGGAGCCTGGCTGAGCTGCCGTGGGCGTTGCCAGGTGAGGAAGTCGCCGGGCGTTGCTCCAGCCCCCGTTGAGATTAGCGGACAGGGCACGTCCTAGAGGTGTGGGCACCGCAGCCCCACACAACCACAGAGGCTTCTGCCCGAGGCGTGTCAGAAGCACGTGGGTGTGAATCAAGCCTGCGGGCCCCTGAGTGTGTGGCCAGGGAGCGGGCGGGAGGGGCTGCGGAGGACTAGAATTCTGCTCTCCACTTGGCCAGGACACTCTTCCTGTGGCTCCAAAGGGCCTCTTCTTTGTGCCAACGGCAGGTGCGTGCCCCCACGTGTGCGTGTGTGTCTGTGGACACTTGTGTACACATGCACGAGAGTATCCAGGAATGGGCATCAGACTACGTGTCTCCACGCGAACACCTACGTGTGGCCGGTGCCCTTTGTGCACATACTCATCCGTGTGCCTTCCTGGGCACGTGCGCACGCGTGTGTGCGTATGTGCCCGAGTGCACGTGCGCGTCTGTGTGCACACGTGCTCACGTGCACAGTTTGGGTGGGCGGGTCTGTGCTGGGCTTGACCTCGGGCCGTCGGTTTCCTCGAGGGGAGTTTGTATTCATCCCCCTGTTCTGGGTCGATGGCATTGACCCAGGAGGAGTGAAGGATCAATTGTAATTTGGTTGCAGGGCTGGTGCCAGAGTGATTAGAGCTGAAGAGCAGTTGCAGGGGGCCGGGCCCTGCGCCTGACAGGCTGGTGGCCTGGGAGCAGCTGGGGTGCTGGGGAAAGGAGACTCATTCAAGGGGGTCCCAGCGATTCTGCCTCGAGCCCTCCTGCCAACGAGCCTTCCTTCCTCGCTGGGCTTGGGACGGGCTCAGGATGAGGGCTGGGGGCCAAGCTTCCTGGCTTTGGCCTTGCCGCCGGGGCAGGAGCATGGGAGCCCTCGACAGATGCTTCGCCGCCCCCACCCATGCATCGCTTACATAAGAATAAAAACACATGTAATTTAGTCAAGGCTTCTAGCTTCTCCACGGGGTTCCACTTTTCTTTTCTCATTTGAACCTTAGAGCATAGTCCTAAGGTGAGAGAACAAGCATCACCCCATCTTACAGGTGAGCAGGCATAGGCCAGGCGCACGGGGACAGTCGAGTCACCGCGGACAGTCGGGATGGAGCTGTGCACCGTCCCAGCCCAGCCTGGGGCTACACCAGCGATTCTCCAGTGCAGCACAGACATGCAAGTGTCTGGGGTGAAGGCTTGTGAGTAAGGATGGCTTTGGAGGCTGGTTCCCGCACATTAGGGCAGCAGGTCCTCAAAGTGTGGGCCTGAGCCACAAGGGGCTCTGCAGGGCGAGTCCTCAGGCCTTTCCTGCTTCTCAGGAGGGCTGGGCCCAGACCCGAGATTTTCACTGATGCTCCTAACGCAGGTGGACCCGGAGCCGCTTGTGGAGAAGCACAGCGCTAGGGGCTGAGAGGAGGACGTCTGGAAAACTTGTTCCAGCTCAGGGCGAGGACGGTCGGGAGAGGATGTGAGTGTTGGGCACTATGTGGGCCTGCGGTAGGTGGAGAGAGAAGGGAAGGTGCTGGGGGGGGGCGGTCCAAGCCACGAATAAAGAGGGGGCGGGCCGGGGTGTCTGGGGTTCATGGGGTTCCCAGCCTCCCCAGTTCAGTACATGCTCCTGAGGAAGCTCATTCTTTGGAATTTAGAGGAGGAGCTGCTGTGTCTTTCTTATGCAGGAAGGGGATCCAGATTGAGTCGAGGGGGACACGATAGGAGATGGAAAAGGGGCGGGAACAAGACAGCTGGGAGGCTTGTGCACCTTCGTGGCTCTGCTAATCGCATCAGGCTCACAGCCATTCCTAGTGAACGGCTGGGTTCGTGCTGCCAGCTTGAGGGGCAGAAGAAAAGGACTCTGTCCTGATGGGTCATCAGCCAGGAGAGGCAGGCAGGAAGGACCAGGCTGGGGAAGATTCTGGAAAGGAGGGTTGGGAAAAGCAGGAGGTGGTATGGTGTGAAGGGTTTAAGGGCCCCTCCGTCCCCGGCCAGTGACTAGTCTGTGTTATGTGGAGCAAGAGAGGTCGGGGGGCGGGGAGCTTCCAAAAAGATGGGGCTTTTCCCCACGTCTGTGGAGCAATTCATTTCTGAGAATCAGAGAATCTTCTCCAGGATGAGTCAGGTTGGGGTTCAAGGACTGTTCAGGGGTCTCCTTTCCCCGAAGTCAGTTGCAAACAGAGTTCCTGGTCTCCACGTCCTGCTTTTTGAGGCGGCAGGGGGGCCTGATACCCGCTCACCCTGGCTCTGCTATGAGACCCTCCTAGGACGCTCTGGGCTACAGCAGCAGCTGTCCCATCACAGCAACTCCCAAATACGCCACCGCAGGTGACACGGTCTACACTAGGGCTGTGGCTGAGGCTGCTGACAGGAAGGGAGCTGGGGAGGCCGCAGTTAGAATTGAGAGGAACTTCCTGGGAGACTTGAGAATGATCTTAACGCTTCACAGAGCCGTTCGGGCGCCAGGCCATCGTGGCCTGAGAAGAGTGTAGCCCCAGTGAAGGATGCTCACAGCTGTGGCGTGGAGCCCCTCTCTCCTGAGTGACGTGCCAGGCCCCGGTGGCACCGAGCCCGTCCTGTTTCCGGCACTCATCCCGGTTTTCGCTCCCGTGAAATTATTCGGAGCACGAGCCAGGCTGGGAGGCATAACAACTGGCCCTCACGTTTGTGACAAGCCTTGTCTGCAAACTCCAAACTAGGCCCACGATGTCACTGGTGCACAGGACACCGAGGAGGAGGTGGTGCAGCATCACGGTTCCGAGCACGGGTTCTGGAGGCAGCTGCCTGGGTCCCAGCCCTGCCTCAGCTCCTGCCACCGGTGGGATCTTAGGCAAGGGATTTCATTTCCTCTTCTGTAGAATGGGGATGTAACAGAGTGTCCCACCTAGCGTCACGAGGATTCAGTGATCTGCTCTTTGTAAAGTGCTGGGAACAGGGCCAGTGCATGGGAGGCTCGGTTAGTGTTAGCTGCTTCCGGTCAATAAAAGGAGAGCTCAAGACTTAGCGGGGTAAGCGAGCGGCCTGGTTTCAGAGCTAAAATTTGGCAAGGCTGGAGCTCAAACGCAGATCACCAGCTCTCAGTCCCTCTTACCAATCAGATCGATATTCTCTGCACAGACTAGTCAGCTCCCGGGCTAGAGGGCCATGGGCTGGAACCCAGGGCTGCTGCCCTTGTCACCCTGCCAGGCATGGTGCTGGGGGCCTTGTGGTCTTCAGCTCACGTGACCCTCACAACAGCCCCCGTTTAGAAGACCCCAAAGTCCAAGGATTGGGACTCGAACGTCTCTGACTGCAGTGCTGCTCTGGGTGCAGATCAGGGAGACCCAGAGTCCCCCGCTCCAGAATGGCCCAGGGGTCCCCGGCAGGTGGAGGCGCTGTCCGCAGTGCTGACTCTGCTCTCACAATCCTCAGACCAGGGGCTCTCGTTGCTCAGAAATTGGGATGCTGTGTAGCTGGGAGAGCCATCTCTCCTGGGAGCGGCGGCACCGAAAGCTCCCGGATACGGCACGGAATGTGCAAGTGTGCATACACGTGACGCGGGTGCTGGGCACCGGCGAGCGTCTTGGAGGCATCTATCCGTACCCCCGTGGTTCTGCGCAGGGCCACATATATGTGTGAAAGCGCGTGGGTGGGCAGGTCCGAACGTGGTGCCACAGCACCTGTCCGCGTGGGCGGTGAGAGCCTGTGTCCCTGGAGTGTGTGGCGTGGAGAGTGAGGACGGGGGTGAACGACAGCAGCGTGTGGTGCTGGCGGTGCGGCGTGGTGAGGAGCCCCGCGAGCTGGGCTTCATCTCCACCTCCGCCCCGAGCCGCTCACGCAGGTGCACACACGCGCGCACACACACCTGCACCCTCAAGCCTGTCCACACCTGCGTCTTCCACATCCACGGGCACAGGCAGCCCAGCAGTTGTGCAGGGCACGCGCACACAGAACGTGAGCACGCGCGTCCACTCAGCTGCCACCCTGCGCCTCCGCGTCCTGACCTTCAGCCCCTCTCCTCCGGAGCCCTTGTTCCTCGTGCTCCCCTCCAGCCCCTCGGCAGTGGGGCTCCTTGGCCTGGTGCTTGTGGCAGATCCACTCACGGGGCCCGGCACCTGCACGGCCGCTTTTCCTCCAGACGGGCTTACAGGCGGCTCCTGCTGGCGCCACCTGCTGGTGGCCTCTCCCCAGTGTCTGCACAGGTCGGGGTGGGGAGCTGGGCCCCCGGAGACAAGAATTGGGGCGAAGCCCAGAGCCGCCTGGACGCGGGGCTCAGGGCGAGTCTGACGAAGGTGGACGTCACTGGGCAAGGCTCCTTGGGGCCTGACTTAGGCAAGAGGACCGGATGCCATGCTGGCCCTCCTGGCTGGGAAGGCAGGAGGTCCGTGCACGTGGGACGCTCGGAGGCGGAAGGCTGAGGCACCCACCTGCCGTGTGAGAGCTCGGGAGGATGTGCACTCCGCAGGCGTGTACAGAGGTGGACATGACACGTACGTGGCTGTCAGAAGAGATCCTGCTTATGGAGGTGGGCACAGGCGTGTCCCGCATCACGTGTGAGATTTTTCATGTGTGAGTCCCTGCAAAGGTGTGTGCACTGTGTGTGTTTGTGGAGAGAGGTGGGTTCCAGTGGTACAAACACGCCACGTGGTAAAGCCTTGGCGTTATCATGCCAAAGGCTTCAACCTAGGTAGGGACCTGGGACGGGTCCACATATTTTCCTGGGCTGTGAACCCCTGACCCCACCCTCTAAACGTGCTGCCCGATTTCCAGCTGCTTCTTCCCTTCTCTCCCTTTCTGCCCCCCTGTAAATACCCGTCGTTCATGGGGGACAGTCAGACGCTGGAATTCTGCATAGAGAGAACAGCCTCTCAGGGGACTGAAAGCCGTGGAACCAGCCGTGGACCCCCTTCTTGTCCACCAGGGAGGACCGTTGCTGCTGAGACTGCAGACCATCCACCCGGCCCCGTGCCCCGCGCCTTTTTGCAGGGCTCATGCCTCAAAGAACCTCCACAAAGGACAGCAGCCCCGGGCAGAGAAAGACTCTTTCTCCCGCAGCAAATGCTCTTTTCAAACCAGGCCCCCTCCTGTTGGAATGGAGCAGGGTCGTCTTGGTGCCCCTCAATTAACCTTGGGAGGCTGCCAGGAGAGCAGCCGTTATGACAGCCTGCCCCCCTCCCCGCCCTGTCTCTGCACAGCCCTCCTTCTATGGGCTTATTGTCTGGGTCCCCCATGGGATCTTCTCAGCGCCTCAACTGGCCTCTCCCACAAACCCTCCTGCCCTGGGCTTCCCTGGCAGCCATGACTCCCCGCCCCGCAAGGCCATGGGCTTTTCCAAGTGGGTTTCCTAGAAAGGGAGGGGGGAGGGAGCTTAGCTTCGAAGCCCTCAGAAGTTGGGGCTCTGGAAGAATTCTCCTCCTTTCCAAAATGGCGCTCATCACTGTTTATGTCTTTACCCCACCCTACCCCAGGGAGCACACCCTTCTCAGAACACACGCCAGAATCTCCCTATAGCTGGTTCTTCCCGGGTTGGGTCGGCAATCCTCTCCTGTGCAGATAAATCTTCACTCTGTCACATTGTTTCCTAGTTTCTAACCACCTAGAAACAGACATTGGGCTGCAAGCAAGGTTAGAGGTTCAGCACCACCTTCTAATTTTAACCGGCGCCAAAGCAGCTGCGTCCCACAGGGGCTTCTGGTACACCTCCTCCTCCAGCTATGGACTGGCCACTGCGCTGGCCCTTAGCTCTCTGTATTCTTCTGAACATCCCTATCGGCTGTTAGCTGTAAGTTCTGTGACAACGAGGATGTGTCTGCCTTTTGCTCATCCTGCACCTCGCGGGGTGTTTGGCTCACAGTAGGTGCTCAGTACACATCTGTGAGTGCCAGCTGCTGATTACATGGTTGGACGTTTCTGGAATTCCCAGCGAGGCTTAGGGAAGTCGCACAGCTTTCTTAAGGATGCACTGTTGGTGAGACAAGGCAGGGAGGGGACTCGGGTCTCCTGACTCTGGGTCCAGCAACTGGTTCTTTACACCATATTTACCTTGTGTCCAAGCACCATGGCAACTTGTTGCTGTGGTACCCTCTGCAATGGATGCTTTTTCCAAGAATAAATCCGGTTCTGTCTCCAGGCTCCCCATACGACTCTGAAACCCAACGAGGGGAGGAACAGAGAGGAAGAGAAGGAGAGAAAATTGGGCAGTGAGGGCTCGCGATAGAGGGGGCAGTGAAAGAAGGAGGGGGCAGGGGCAAAGGGGTGGGGGGTGAGGGTGGAGCCGCTGGGTGCAGAGGAGCCTGGAGACGGGAGGGCGGGGCTGCATCTGCACCCGACCTCTGGCTCCTGTCTGGTCCCCAGCCCCGCCTCCTGTTTCCTGCACCTGGTAGAGCGATGCTCATGCCAAGGCTCTGGGGGAGGGGGGGCATGGAATAAAGATGCCCTGGGCATGTCCTAGCACTCCCGCACAAGGCCCTTTTGTGTGGGGGCTGAGAACCAAGTGTGGAGGGGCCCGAGAAAGAGAGGGCTGGGGGTGGAATGTGTGCCAGAAATAGACACGCTCGAGCCCTCCAGCTGTGGCTGCACCCCACCCCCGCCCGTCCATCTGTGGGTCCAAAGAAGAAGCGCAGCCCCTCCCCTTTCACTGCCCGGGTCCCTCGTTCCCCCCCGCTCCCCCACCGCCCTTGGCCCCTTGGTTTTACTTGAGCCGATAGAGATGCTTCTCTGCAGCCTTTCCTGGCCACCGGTTCCTCAGTCCTCCAGTGCAGTCTCTGCTGTCCCCGTGTCACCGTACCACCCCGCCTGTGGGTCCATCCCCACGCACGCCCACTGAACACCGCCGCCCGGCAGGCACCAGGGTACGGAGAGCAGAGAGCGAGGCAGGCCAACTCTGCCCTCGGGGCTCCCAGACCAGCAGGTACCCTGGCAGCAGCCCCTGTTCCCCATCATGCCTCCTCTGCTACCTGCCTGAAGGTTTAGCTCATTCCTCACACCCTCCACTCAGCTCTCACCCGTCTCCACCTTCTGGAGGTTCGAGCCTGGACCACAGTCTCTCCCCAGGCCCCTGCTGACAGAGTAATAAGTGTTGCTCAAGTGCCCAGCCTGATCCTTCCAAATGGATGCTAAGCTCCCGGGGGACAGGGCTGCTGGCTTGTCACTCTTCTGTCCTCCTCCTCGGTGCCTGGCACAGTGCTGACTGCAAGCTGGTTCCGAGGCTGCCTGTCAGTTGGAGAGTTCCTTCTTCTGATGCGCCTTGAGCCCTGCTCCTTGATCTCTCCATTTCCTGCGTGTTGGCATGACTTGTTCTTTGGCGGATTCCCCATAAATTCCTGATCCTCCGCTGACATCAATCTTTTGCCAATTTCAATGATGCCAGGAGCTCCAGTCCACGGCTCCATGTGCCTCTGCAGAAGCTTCCACACTATACTAGAATCCCTGGTTGGTCAACAGTCTTGGGATGAGGCCGGGCCCAGTTTTTCTGTGATGTAATGCAGCAGGGGCACAGAACCGGAGACAGAGAAATAGTACATACGTCCTTTCAGATTCCTCTCCTGCAGACCCTCATCCCCATCACCTTCTCCTGTCCCCTCTATGGATGGAGAGAGTATGGCTCAGACAAAAGAATGACCCAGACCCCCAGCTTGTTAGGGCCAGAGCTGGATGGCCCCTTTAGATACCTGGAAGCCAGAGCGTGTAAGTGAGGGCCACAGCTTTCCACCTGCTCCAGTGCCTCGCTGCTGGGCCTTTAGCTCTGGGCAGACAAGGGCAGACTCAGGTGGAGTCCTGTCAATCATTTTCTGTGACGCAGCCTTTGGCATGGTGAGGGGTTTCTGAAGAGGGATGGCCGCGTATTCCTGTGGGTACTTCACAGGGAGGGCTGTCATTAGGGCTCCTAAGCTCTGTAGGACAGATCTGATGCAAAGCAGAGAACCTCTTTCCTGCATTCTTACATTAAGCCACAAAAACATGAAACATGTCTTCTTTGAGACTGTTCAGAACTGGCCTGGAAGGCCACGAAGGAAGAGGAGCGTGGCTGGTAAGGCTGAGAGGGTTATCATCTGGTTTTCAGATAAAATGGTCCTAAATTATGGCTCTACTTTCTTCCTGGGGCAAAAACTTGATCTCTTTTCAGCCAGACAAGAAACGAATACAGTTTGGCTAAAATTCCAAGAACTGGCACCCACCTGCTATATGCCACCATACACACGGTTCTGCAGTATCACGCTCTGTAACAGGTGGGGTCCTGGTAGACCCCCTCCCATGTTTGGGGACCCATCTGGATGAGACATCATAAAATGATCCTATGTGGTGGGAACAGGTGTCTTAAGCCAGGAAGGCCTGGATCTGTCTCTGGGCCAGTCACCACCTCCATCTCACCAAGATGTGGCCTTCAGGGAAACTGTAACTGAGCAGGAGAATACTGGATATTCTGGGAAATTAGAATCATAATGAAGTTTGAGTTTTAAAAAGAAAAGTCTCCAGGAATTTATTTTTGGAGAGGACAAAGTGGACTGTTAGAATAGCTATTCAGGTCCAGAAAAACAACGTATGGCCAGAGGCTGCAGGTGCCTGCAAAGATCTGTGAGCATTTTGAGCTGAGATGGAAAATTCTTATGACAAGAAGGTTTAGAATCCTGCAAAGATTTTCCCCACTTCTCCTGCATCAGATCTTAAGATGAGATATTTATACTTCGGAAATCCAATTTCCTTTGTTTATTTTCTTCTCTCCTTCCAAGTTCTTTTAAACATGCTGACTGGTCTCTGGGCTAGGCTTCCGTAATTGGTCACACTCACATCCCTGTGTGCCTGGGACTGGTGGTGGCAGCTTGAATTCAAGCAAGAAAATTCTAAGATCTAGAGGCTGTCTGTCTACAAATGCTTTCTTTCTAGGGATTTCCTCTAGAGTTCATTTTTGGCTGAATTTTGGAGACTGTTTTCCTGGCACATTGTATCATTTCCCCAGTGGCTGCAGCACGACCTCCCATCCCATGAGCTTTGGGATATAGACACTGCTCCCATCAAGAGGTAGGGATCTACATTCTCTGCCTTGGAATCGGGGCAGGGTTTTGACTCTACTGGAAGTGGTGCTATGTGTCTTCCAGGGCTAGGACATAAAGGGAAGTCTATCTTCTGCCTGGTTCTACTGGGATGCTGGCTCTTGGAACCCGGCCACCATGCTGTAAGGAAGCCCAAGCATCCCGCGGAGAAGCCCACCTGGAGAATAACTGCAGTTCTTTGCCTGCAGCCTTGGCTGCCAGCCAGCATCACTTGCTGACAACGTGAGTGAGCCACCTGCAGCGCTCAGCTCCCCTCCCCCGGTTGGTCAGATGTTGTATGAAGCAGAGAAGAGCTGTCCCCACCATGCCCTGCCAAATTGCAGATTTGTGAGCAAATAAGTGACTCTTGTTGCTTTAAGTCGCTACGTTTTGGGATGGTTTTTTTTTTTTTTTTTTTTAATACGGCAAGATAACCGATACAGTTCCTGACTATAGAAACACTAAACACCCTCTCTGGTGCTCATTGGGGTAAATTACTTGGACTCGGAGATGCCTCTCTTCCTCACAAGCAACTGTTCTGACAGCCGTCCTCACCTAGATTCTACAAAGAGGTCTGGGACCACTGAGGAAGGGGGGATGACAGTGAGTGAACAACTGGTTTTGAGTCCTACGTGCTCAGTGGATGTGAGGAGGGAGTGAGTACCCCCTCCTCTTCTAGATTTGAAGCTTCCGCAGACACCTGTCCTTCAGGGCTCCAGGGGGATGTGTGGGTAGGTAGCTAGATGGTTTTACATGGAGGAACTGATAAGACTAGCATTTTGTATTTCCAAAATGTAGGAGGGCTGACATCTACTCCCTTACCTGATGTACACACCTGCATTATTAGAGACACTGTTGACTAACCAGCTACACCCAGGAGCTGCTCCCAGGAGTGGCTTACATCCTTCCCTCATGTCCGTCTTGGATGCTGGGGTCCATGTTCACCTTGAGTCTATTACTGGACGTGTCCCATCCTTCTTGGGTCCCGAGATTAGCCACGTGCCAAGAGGGAAAGACTTAATTGTCTCGTTCCTCACTGGGACCTGACATTGTACATCTCTTTTGAGTTGATATGAAACCAAACTGAGACATGTCTGAGGATGACGCTAACTTTTCCCTTTGAATCTCAACTTTCCTCCCTTTTCTCTCTGCCTTCACTCCCCTGTTCTGCTGCATTTCTGGTAGATTTATCCAGAAGAAATTTAGTCCCCTTTTCAGATCTTTTGAAACCCTTCCCAGCCGAACTCACACTCTTAAGCTCTTTATGTTATTTTTTTCCTTTCGATCTGACAGACAGTTTTAGTTCCCTAGCAGAAACTACCATGCTGAGTAGGACAAAATCAATGACCAAGCAAATACAGTCAAGATGATGGTGAGAGTGGCTCCACCCCTTTCCTTACCCTTCAGGCCCCTAGAAGAATGTTTCCCACTCCTCTGCTGTGTTTATGCCTACAAAGCGCTAGGGACTGGGGCGCCCCTGGGGGACCCAGCATCTCTCTTTAGGCGAGCTAGCTGCTTAGGGGCTTTAGAAAGAGAATCCTGTTATCGTTAGTTCTGCAAAGGGATCCCTTAAGGCTCATAGTCCTAGGACCCTGGTCACGTGTATACGTTGAGGGCAGAGCTCTAGCTCCTGGACACGCTGGCTGGGAATCAGCCCTTCAGTGGGGGACCAGAGCTTCCAACTCATTTCACATCCTCAAGAAAGGCATCTTGGCAGAGAAAGAGACCCTAAAGTGATGGCTCAGGGAGAACTGTCCCTGCATCACCAGAGTTATGTCTCATGACTGGAGCAGTTGGGCAGGGCAGGATTCTGGTTCTCCAGGTTATATCCAAATGCTAAACTTTACCAGTGTGTTTGCTGCTCTGCTGGGGAGGGGGTCCCAGCTTTCCATCTCCTGGCTGGCGGTGAGCTAAGAGGGTTCACCTTCCAGGGAAGGCTGTTTCCCCAGTATTCAGGCTACTTTTGATGTATGGTCTGTGTGTGTGTGTGTGTTTTCTTAGAAGCAAGTTTCCCTCTTGTTTTGTTTTTGTTTTGTTTTCTTTGAGCTCCATGTCCTAGAGCCAGTGAGCTCCCCTTTGCTGCCCCTCTGTCTCCCCTCTGTGGCAGCAGCCCGTCCTGGGGAGCTGTGCCCCTCTCACCACTGCTCTCACTCCTTGAAAGAACAGGCATCTTCACTTCAGCCTCAGAACGCCAGTGTGAGGGGATTGTTTGTAGTAGATGTTTCCATGACACTCGTTTATTTCTTCTGCAAATACAACTGCACTGGGGGAGGGGATGAGATTGGGAAACATGAACACCTTCCAGTTTCCTCCCTGTCCTCTACTGAAGGAATAAGAAATCCACTTTCCCTGGGTCCCTCCATCCCAGACCCCTACACTGCTCCCCAAATGCATTTGGCTTCATGCTGCTGAGACGGGGCCAGGCTCCCAGGAGGGTGGGGAGGGGGTTGGAGCCTTGTGCTTGAGGAGACAGCCTTTTTAGGAGAAGAACAAACACTTTCACTGCTCAAAGTCGAGATTTCGTGGTGATGAGCAACTATGACCCGCACTGGGGGTGGCAGTGTGCACACGTGTGTTCCCGACGGGGCCCGTGACTCTCCCGCAGCTGAGCCAATGAATCACCCCAAATCTTAGCGACTTTTAGAGGTCATTTTAGTCATCCCCCTGCCTTCGGGCTGGATGGAGCTTAATGTAATCTCACGTTTGGGTGGGAGGGGGTGCGTTGGGGAGAAAAGAGTGGCCGTGTGTGGAAGGGAGGGGGTTGGTGGCGGTAGCGCGTGACCCCTTTGAAAAGATATCCGGCGAAGGACGTTCCCAGCTTCCCCAGGCTGCCGTTCCCGGGTTTTCCCATCACTGAATCAGCACCGTCCTCCCGGGACGCCTTTTTGCTGGATGGAAACCGGATGCTGGGTTCACTAGCTGGGCGGGGGCGCCGACCCCTCAGACCTCAGACCTGCAGGGTACCCGAGACTCCAGGGTCCCGTTAGCCGGCCCGGCAGCCACATTCCCTCCCCCAGAAACTTGCCAGGCATAGGGAGCAGGGAGCAGAACCAAGCGGAGACGCGGTAGCGCCTTCTCCCCGGCAATGCGCATGATTCTGCGGCTCTGGGCTGGCCACACGTCAACGCACCTTGAATGGACTCGCCCCCCTCGCCACGACGGGCAGGCGTCCCAGCCAATCGGGCTCCGGGTTTGCGAGCCGCGCCCAATGGGCGGACGGCGGGGGCGGGCCTGGGGCGGTGCGGCCGGGCTTCTCCTCGGCGCTGGCTGCGCTCCGCTCGGGCTCTAGTGCAGGTGCCGCTGCGCCGGGCGGGAGGCTACGCGCCGAGCCGAGCGGAGCCGCGGAGGGATGGGGAGCGGGCCGCCCGGTCTGCAAGAGCCGCAGGAGCCGCGGGAGCACCGGCACGGGGCGTAGGCGGCGCGGGGCACTTTGCGATAGGATGAGGCTCCTGGCTGGCGCGCGGTAGTACTATGATTTGGTATGTGGCCACTTTGATAGCAAGTGTGATCAGCGCCCGAGGTCTTGCGGCTCAAGGTGAGTTGAAGTGCAGCGTCCCTCCCCTGCGCCTCCCGGCGCTCTTGGCCCCGGCCTCCTGCCGAGCCCGCGCCCTCCCGGCGGGCGCGCTCCGAGCACCGCGGGGAGGGCGGGGGCCGAGGCCGCGGCCGGCGGGAAGGGCCTGAGCCCGGGCTGCCGGCGCTCGGGAGAGGACGCCTCGGGCTTCGGTCCACTTCGCCACCCTTGGCCCCAGGGCTTCACAGCGGGTGCCGCGCCCGGTACCCTTCGCGGGCGCAGCCGCCGCCCCGAGCGCTGGGGAGGCGGCGGCTTTCTGAACTCTGCCGCCGGGGAGTTTGCGGGTCCTCGGGCGGCTGCGGCACGCTGGACCCCGCGTAGCGCCACCGCTCCGCAGGAGAGCCGCTGTGGGGCTTGGCTCCGGCTCGCGTCTTTCCGGACCACACGTCTTGGCAGCTGGAAGTCGGGTCCCCTCGCAGGGCGGGGCGCACGGAGCCCCGCGAGAGGAGAAGAGTTGGTTCTGCGCGGGGTTCCTCGCCGGCTGCGAGGAGCGGCTGCCTTCGGCTGGCCCTGCCCGCGCCCCGCTCCGCCGCACCTGAGACTGGCCGGGCAAAAGTTCCCCGGGAGCGCGCCGCAGCCGGGCACAGCTGGCCGGGGGCGAGGGCGGCGGAAGGGGGTCCCCACTGCCGCGTCTCCGGGCGGAGGGAGGTTTTCCTCTTTCCGTTTTTCCGGTCTGAGCTGGGAAGAGGCCAGAGGGAAGCCCGCGCGTTGGGTGATGCGCACGTGAGCGCGCCGGCTTGTGCTCTGGAGACTGCAGAGCCACCTGCCCACCTCTGTGTGACACCCCGGCTCTCGGCCCTTGTATGGAAGTAGGAGCGGAGCCTGAAAGTGCCTGGTCTCTGAGCTCACGGTGCTCAGCGCGTAGACACGACCCGGCTGCGGACAGGTTCCTAGGGCCGGGAGGGATGGCTTCCGGGGAGAACCGCCGGGAGTGGGCGGCAGCAGGAGGACCCGCAGCGGGATACCCCGCGTCCGGCCGCGGTCGCGCAGGAGGGTCCTCTCCTCACCGTGTCTGGGGCTGTGTAGGGGGAGGGGAAGTGATTTGGGAAAGTTTCTGGAATGGAATAGGTCTCCGTGCTGTTTGGGAGTGTGTGAATACAGAGGAGGGCGAAGGGAAGGGTGATTTTGTTAAATGGTGTGTGACCTGGATGGTTTTAAAACTCTCCCTTTGTCAGGTGGGGAAACTGAGGCCAGAGTGACCGCAGAAGCTTGTGGAGTGGGGTGTGAGGTCGTTCGAACTGCGCTTGAGAACCTGTCTCCAGCCTCAGCCTCACCCCCTCATTCCCTTGTAGTCTTCCGATGCCCGCAGCTTCCTCCCCTCCAGTTTTTGGTATGTTCCTGCTATGGGACTGTGGCTGAAAACACAAAAGGATGTGCTGGGATCTTTGAATAAAAAAGAAACTCCAAAGGGAGGCTCTGAAATAGCCTCCAAGCCTGAGACTTCAGGGGATGAGACTTCAGGGGAGGCGGATGGACTTTTTACAAGTTTAAGCACAGAATAAAGGAAAATGGGCTTTATTACAGCAGCACACAAGGCGGCTAGACAGAAGGAAGGACTTCGCAGCATTGAAGGTTGTTGGTTATGAAGCTTTTGCCTTCTGTCTGCGGTGGCTGGACATGAACCCCTGCCTGCCACCCCTGTGGGTCTTCGGGGTCTTTTTAGCCAAAGGGGCTCTGCGTGTGGTGGTGAAGGACCTAGGTCTAGTCACAGGACCTGGAGTCAAGTCCGGCTCGGCCACTTGCTGGCCTGTGACCTTGGACATGTTGCTTCGCTTCTCTGATTGTCACTTGCCTCCTTGGGGGTTAACAGCCTTAGCTTGTAGGGTTTTTGTGAACATTAGCGTTCTTTAGTAAGTAAGAAAGTAAGTAAATGATGATGATGATGGTTTCACTGTCTGGGGTTTCCAGGCCCCCCTCTCAATTTCTTTCCCTTGGGCCATTCAGGGCATTGGGAGCTGGGAATGCCTTGGGGTAAAGTTCAGGTGCTGCCTCTGTCGGGAACCAAGTTTGGTTTCCCAGGCGGACCTTGCCCCGGGAGATGTGGAGGGCTGCTCGGAAATCCTTTGAAAGATCTGTAAAACTGGAGTTTTGTCAGTGGCCAGAGCCTTGTGGGAAGGATGCAGGGAGCCCAGGAGGCAAGCAGCTCATCACGCACAGCCTCCGGGGGCAGGAGACAGGCCTGTGAGGCTGCTGCCTGCACACTGCCAGCATTCAGATACTGCTGTGTGAGCTCAGCTGTTCTCCGACTGGCAGAGGTGACTTCCGGGAGATTCCTGAGGGGAGGGACTCTGCGGTGCCAGCCTTAGGGTTTGGCTGAGCCCGGGCTGCTCCAGCAGAGGGGCGAAAGGGTTGGGACAGAGGGAGGGATGAGTCACGTGTGTCCGGGGGGCAGTGGAGAGGTTGGGGAGGGTGTGCAGAAGAGCCTGGAAGATGGCTATTGGAGTCTGCATCCCAGACGTTTGCTGAACACGCCTGGGGGGAGGACCCGGGCCTTTACCGCCAAGGCTGCCTCCTCCTGTTGACTACAAATCCTGCATGACTAGTGTCCCCAAAGAAAGTGGGTTCTGACTCAGATCCTGCTGGTAGCTGGACCAGTGCCCTGTACTCTTGGCCTGGCCCTGACCCTCCTCCCTCCCTTTGGCAGCCAAGGTGGGAGGGAGGAAGTTTAGGCCTGGAGGCTGCTAGCAAGACCCACGGGCAGCCTCTCAGCTGAGCAGGACTTGGCTCGGGACGTGGCCAAGTGGCATGTGTGTGCATCCCCAGCACACACGCTAGAGGCAGGGGTGTGTCTGGCAGGCTGCGCTCAGGAGAAGCTGAGCAGGGTGTGTGTGTGAAGAATCAGCTTTCAGCTGCTGGCCCCAAGATCGGCGTGTGCTGGACCTGGAGCTGCCGGGTCCCAGGGCTGGTGGTTTCAGGTTTGAGGCTCTGAGATAGAAAGCTGGGATCTGGTTACCTAAGGAGCAGATGCTGCCTGGCCGGGAGGTGCTGAACTCCAGCCTTGCTTTGGCTGCCCTCTGTCCTGGCTCCTGGCCCTGTGCTCTCCTCCCTCAGATCTCCCTTCCTCGGGCCTGGCTGCCACAGCCTTGCTGCGCTGAGGGAGTGAGGGCGGACCTGGGCGCGAGGGGGTGAGGCCCGAGAGGGACGAACTCTCTCCTCTCTGAAAGGCTTCCTGTCCTCCTGCACGTCCCATGCCTCCTCAGGCTGGGCTCGGGTCTCGGGGAGCAGCTCTCTCCTGTCTGTGCCCGAGGATGGGTAAAGCAGCTTGTGTGAGAGTGGATCTGAACTGTGGAAAGAGCTGAATGCAGCAGACAGGTGACCCAGAGTCTCTAGGAATGAGGTGGGGCATCACTCCCGTCTGAGTGTTGGTGGCCGTGGGTGGCAGTAAGGCTAGACTTGGAGCAGACGCCTGACTTTCCCTGCCCCCTGCTCCACACCTGAGTCTGGGCAGCGCAGAAGCCCCCAAAGTTGGAGGCTCAGCCCAGGGGCTGGTCGAAGGATGCCTGAACTCCCCGAGAGAAAGCCTCCGTGGGGACACACACACGGGCAGAGCCCCAGGGATGCAGAAGACGGGTCTGTCTTGTAAGGTGGGCTCTGGTCTCGGCTGCCCAGCAGCCCAGACTCCTGAGTGGAGAAGGGGCTGGGTCCCTGGGGAGCCGGGCGCAGAGGCAGCTTGTAGCCTGGCCCTGCCCATGGGGGAGAGCCCAGCCTGCCCGAGGCAGCTGACCTATTTTTCTTAGGAATCTTCCTGCTTTTCTGTTCTCTCTTGCGTGAATAAGCAGAAGACTGGTGAGCAGCGTCGGGGGCTCCGTGAAGGTTGCGGAGAGCAGTTCCCCGTGGGCCAGGCTGTGAGCGAGGTCTCAGCCAGCCCGCCTGTCCTCCTGGAAGGGAGGGGACTGGCTGCTGCTCTCTGCCCGGCCCTCTCCCCCGCCCCGCCCCCGAGCTCCCTCCTGGTCCAGGCCCGGCCGCCGGCTGGGGCAGGTAACTTGCACACACTATACGAGGGCAGCCGCTGTCCTGTTTTCTGGCTTCTGAGTGGCGAGTGCTGACGCTCCACTAGGAGCAGACACGGGCTTCGATCCCCCGCTTACTCGTGACCACCTGGCGCCTTACCCGAGGGCTCCCCCGGCTCACGGGCACTTGGACCAGGCCTGTACCCGCCCGGCAGGCGGGCGGGTGGGTGTCGCTGGGTCTGTCCATGGAGGAGCTGCTGTAGGAGCAGAGCGGAGGTTGGATTGCTGACTGCTTCCTGCCAGTGGCTCCTGGGGAAAGGCTCTTGGAAATACAATCTAGCCCAGAGCAAATGAAGGCTGCTAATAGCATCGTTGCTGCCTCTCGGGCTGCCTGGGCCAGGAGGGTCAGGGTGGAGAGGCGCCCACAGAGGAGGGGGCCTGCAGATCCTGCCCCTCCCCCAGGGCCTCGAGAGGAAATGGAAAGGTTCCCAGCCAGGGCCAGGCTGGGCTCAACTGACCTTTGACTTGGGCCCTGAGAGTTTGATGGGGAGTGGGGGCCGAAGGGCCGTGAGATCAGCACTGGGGAGACCGCAGAAGGAGGATCTGCCCAGGCGGGGGTGGAGGTCCTGGCCGGAGGCAGGCTGTCCCGGTGCCCTCCGGCCCACCTGCCTCCTGGGAAGGACAACCAGGGTGCGGCCTGACGTGGACACGGCCGTTCCTCCACATCACACTTGGTTTTGGGTGGTATGTCTGTCCTCAGCTTTCCTCGTGCAAGCCTCTGGCTCCACCCCCCCGGGTAGGGGGTGGGTGCTGTTCCTGGGGAGCCCGATCACAAGCTCCCTGGAATCTCCTGGAACCCCCTGGCGTGTCAGGGAGGAGGGACTGGGGGACTGTTGGGGGCTGTGCCTTTTTTGGACTCAGCAGGGATTATTTTTAGGCTGGCAGATGGAGGTGGTGGCTGGCGCTGGTATTATTAGACAACAGGCCTGTGGTTTGGGAGCCTGGTGCCCGAGGGGGAGGGGGACGGGGTTGGGGGGGTGGGGTGGGCGGGGGAGGGGAGGCTCCCTGAGGACTTGTACTCACAGAGGAGGAGGCTGGCGCCGCCGCCACACCCAGCCCGAGCTCCCGGGTCCCAGGTGGAGGGGGCTCAGCCCAGTGCCAGCAGCTGTCTTCTGACCCAGGCGCACCCCGCCGTCCTGCTTGGGTCCAGGGCTGCAGAGCTCTGGCTGTGAGAACCTGTCCAGAGTGTGCGGTGTAGAGGGGCTGGCCTGACTCAGCGGAGGGGAGGGGGCTGCTTCTTGGGTCGGCGTGGGAGGGGCCTTCGTCCTTGGTCCCTGGGCCTGTGGCCTGGCCAAGGGGAGACACGGCAGCTGGAACCTGCTCCGACCTGCTGCCCAGCGGGCGGCTGAGCCAGCCAGGGGGCCCCCAGCCTGCTCACCTGTGAAATGGAGATGGTAGTACGCCTGTCAGCCAGCGCTGCGACCCAGCACGGGCCTGGTATGTAGGAGCGGCCTAGAGGAAGCCGGGTTTGCCTGGTGGCCGGCTCTCCCGCCGTCAGACCTTCCGGTCCTGGCACCTCTCCTCCCCCAGCCCCGCCTGTGGAAGAGCCCCAGCTTGGGGGGTGGGGGCGTCAGGCCCCGGATGCCCTGTGGTCCTGTGCTCACGGGGACATCCAGTGGCAGCCCTGGACCCGGCTACCCGCCGGGCACCACCTGGCCCAGAGAGCAGGAGGTTTGTCCCCAGTGGGCTTTCGGAAAGGTCAGCCAGACCGCAGGGGCACTGCGTCCTCCTTTGCCCTCTCTGCCCACCAGGGTGTGTCCCCAAGATGCAAAATTGCTCTGCTCCTCCAGGTACAGCTGTGTCCTGCCTTCTCTGAAAGGGGTGTGTGGCATCCAGGACACCTCCCACCCCTGCGGTGCTCACCCTGCAGACGCCATCGTCCCTTTGAGGCTCGCGACCTTGTCCCTCCGCTGCTGCAGGCTTCTGTGCTGGGGAGGGGTCTGGGGCCTCCCCCCCGCTGCAGCCCTCCCACTCAGGTCACCACCCATCCCTGTCTTCCCTGCCCCCTCCTTCCTGCTCCCTTCTGAGCCAGCCACCGTGAGCAGCCTGGACTAACGGCCTCCCTTCTGCCCCCTCCTGGCTCTGGGTCCTCTGAAGGCCTGTGTCTCTGTGTCCCAGGCTGAGTCCTGTGTGCCTCTGAGATCTCTCTGTCTGTTTGTCTCTCTCTGTCTCTGTCTGTTCGCACCCTACCATCTGTCTCCACTCTTGCCCCTGGACTCTCTTTCACTCTTCGACTTGGGTTGTGTCCTCCTAGGGTTGAGGTCATCTCTCTCCTCCGTCAAGCCCCTCTTCGGTCTCTGCTGCTAGCAATGTTTACTTTTTTTTTGCAGTGAGCTTTTCTGGAGAAAGTGTTTTATTAGACATGCTTGGCTCAGAAAGGCTCAGGCTGAGGGGGAGGTGCTCGTGGGTGATGGAGTGAGAGCACACGCTGTGTGTGTGTGTATGTGTGTGTGGGTGTGTGTGTGGGTGTGGGTGTGTGTTGAGGAGATGAGGGAAGCTGATAAATATTTTAGGACTCAGAAAGCCAGGAGGGCTGGTCTGAGCGTGGGAGCTGGGGCAGGGCCTCCCCCCACCACGCCCCGCCCCGGCCTTCTTCCTGGGAAGCGGGTCTCTTTTGGCTTTGCTCCCGTCTCTGCACTGCTGGCCTCACCGTGTCCTCTCCGAGCTGCCGGCCGCTGGTGGAAGGGTCCTCGGGAAGAACCGTGGAGGCGGGGCTGAGGCCCGAGTGGGCCTTGGTGGTGTGGGTGCGTAGCCCTGAGTCCAGGCTGGCGGGGGCCGGTGTGGAAGAGGCTGCCTCGCTGCTGTGCGGTGAGAATGAGGCAGGCCAGGTGCAGACCCTCACCCCGCCAGAGCCTCCAGAGCCTTCGCTGTGAGAGGGGGGCAAGCGACCCTGCCCCCCGCCCCAGGCGCTGGGGCCAGAGCCTGGGAAGGAGCCCCTTCTGTGGAGGCCTCTGCCCCCCAGGTGACGGCCCCCGGGAGGAGCCCCCTCCTCTTACCCTGGTTCCTGTATTGCCTCTCTTCTTCTCCTCCGAAGCCTACACACTCACACGTGCATGCACACACGTACACACACACACACGCGCGCACACGCGCTGCTTTCCCTGCTTGCTCAGGTGGCCTGCTCCTTGCCCATCCCTGCAGGGTCCAGGAGCAGCCTTTGTGCCCGGGTGCTGCGAGGCGGGCTCTGTCCCCACCTGGTGCCCCTGGGGTGTGGTGGGGATGCCTGCTGCGCTTTCCCTGAGGGGCTGGAATTCAAACTTAGCCTAAAGCAGGGCTGGGAGGGTTGGAAAACCGGCTGGGGCCTCAGGCAGGTGAGGGCAACAGTCTGCTCTGCTCCAAAAATACTCTGTGATCTTAGCTCTTTCTCTAGAAAACAGTGATGTCACCGGTAGCCAATCAGCTTCTGGAAGGGTTGCCTCCTCCTTCTTCCGCAATTTGCAGGAGGAGAGGGAGCTGGAGCGGGAGGGAGAAAAGGAGAGACAGAGACACAGACCCAGAGAGGTGGAGGCAGAGCGCACCACGGAGACCGGGCAGTGGAAAAGCAAAACCCCTTCCCCCCGGCACAGGCGAACGGAACCCCACACGTTCCCCCAACACACACACGCGCTGATAGAGACATATAAACGGGGAGGTGGGGAGAGACAGGCAGGTAGACAGAATCACCCATGCAGCGGGGAGCTAGAGAGAAATGACAGAGACACAGCGAGACAGACGTTGGAGGAGGAGCCGGAGCCGAACAGAGAGTCAGAAAGACACAGAGACACGAAGGAGAGACGGACGAGAGGTGCGGGGCCGGAGCCCCCAGGGTGGAAGGTGTGGTCAGAATCAGGCCCAGAGGCACGCGGAGGACGAGGGCTGCTCTCCTGGGCGTCCCGGGCTGGGAGCCTCCGCGGAGCAGCTGCTGTCCCTGGTGCTGCCTGGAGGGGCCCAGCCGGGACTGGAGGGGAGGGGCGGGGTGGAAGGGCTGGGGTCTGGGGGGGTAGTGTGGGTACTGGAGGGAAGGCAGCGGGAGGGGCCTCTTTCACTTTGGAAGGGAGCTGGACAAGGTGCCTTTGGGCTGGAGGTGGGGTTGCAGGCCTCGGGGCGGAGCCTGGGTTGACCGTTTCTCTCTGCGGCTGGGCTGGGGGTGGGGCTGCTGGGGAGCCTCTCCCGCCTCATCTCCCGTCCCTTCCAGTCCCTTTCGGGAGGGTGGCCGAGGCCTATCCAGCCGTGCGCCTCGTCCTCTGCCGGAGGTGGGGATGTTCCCCTTAGCTGGCTGAGGTTAGCAGCCCCAGGGTCCCCCTCCTGCGTCCCTAGTCTCCTGCGGTATTAATGGTGATGTCTGGGGCTTCGCAGCCTGATAGGCTTGGGGCGTGGAAACTGGCGGGCTGGAGGCCCCTCCCGCTCCCTCCTCTGCGGCACGCGCGGCGGACCGAGGGAGGAGGGGCAGAAAGGCCAGCTCCGGCCCCCGGGGTTTTCCGTCTGCTGATGCCACGAGCAGCCTCTGCGCAGCCTGTTAGGGATTCCCCGCTCCTGCGTGGAGCACTCTTGTTTCGCGCCGTGAACATCAGGCTGAGCTGGGGGCGGGGCGTGGGAGGACGGCTGCCTCTGCAGCTCCTGCCAGGCTCCATTGGGAATCATCCTGGTGCGGGAAGACGTCCCATGTTCACCCGCTGCAGCGCCCGGGCCACGGTGTCCACAGAGGGGCCGAGGCCCCTCCACCTTCTCAGTGGCCACGCTCCTCAGAGCTGGCGGGGGTGTCATGGGGGAGGGCGCGGTCGGGCTCCGCTCTTTGGGGTTGGCAGGGCAGGGGTGGCCTCTGGGGGGGCCGGGCAGGATCTCCTTTCACCTCCTTCCCTGTGTCCCCGTGTGGCTGTCCCGATAGGTGCCCACGGCCTGCGAGAGGAGCCCGAGTTCGTGACCGCGAGGGCCGGCGAGAGCGTGGTCCTGCGATGCGACGTGGTCCACCCGGTGACGGGGCAGCCCCCGCCCTATGTCGTCGAGTGGTTCAAGTTCGGGGTGCCCATCCCCATCTTCATCAAGTTTGGCTACTACCCGCCCCATGTGGACCCTGAGTATGCAGGTAAGGCCTTCCCGCCTGGCTCCAGGGCCCCCGCACCGTCCCTCTTGCCTGTGTCTCGTGGCCTCTTGTCTTTTCCGACGGGCCTCTTATCTCTGTTTTCCAGTCGCTGTCTCTGTCCTCCCATCCTTTGCACTCTGGTAGGTTTTAATTAAGTGGCGTGAGGAGAGGGACACGGAGGTGGGGCAGACACAGAGCTTCCTGCACAGCCCCGCTGGGCCGCAGGGGCCAAGGCCAGAGGAGAAGGGAGCCCAGGAGCCTGATGTGTGGGAGAGGAGGCCGGCGGAAGGGCGGCTGGCTCGGCAGGCAGGAGCAGCTGCGTCAGAGCCATGGCGGCCGCGGGGTTTGCTCTGTCCGGCTTTGCCCACTCCCTCCCTCTGGCTCTGAAGTCGGGGACTCATCCAGTCCTGAGTGTGGGGAAGTGTCTGGGTGCCTGCTCCGCTTGGTGCCTCGTCCTCCGGCCTCCCTTCTCCCTCCTCCTGGCCCCAGTGCTGTCTTGCTCTGCAATTACTCCTGCCAGTGGTGGCCTCGCTGAGTCACTGTCAGGGCCTGCCCACCAGGGAGGAGGGCGTGGGGTGGTGTGAGTGAGGGGCGTGTGTGCCTGTGCGAGGGTTGCACGTGGGCTTGTGTGTGTGCATGCGTGTCTGAGTGTGTGTACGCATGCGCGTGTGTTGGGGTCTAAAGGAAGAGAGGAAACTGGTGGGACACAGCTTTTATCTTTACCTCTGATTTCTGGGGTCTGCATTGCATTTTTCTCAGCTTCTATTTTTCTCTCTCCCTCTTCCTCCTCCTGTGTCTGTGTCTCTTCGGCCCTGGTTGGTTTTGACTGGTTTGTAGGCAGATTGCCACTACTGAGGAGACAAGGAGGAAAGCACAGGAGGTCGTGACACTGGGGCGAGGAGTGGGCCTGAGTGGAGAGTGAGCGGAGGGGGGACCCCGAGGGCTGCTCTGGGGAAGGGAACGGAGTTAGGGAGGGCGGCTCGGGTCTTTGCTCGCCTGCCACCTGCTCCTCATTCTCGGGCTATAGGCCCTGAGGCCACGCTCGGAACCTGGGCTCTGGCTGGATGAACGCTCTGCTCTCTGGCCTCCGCGACAGGACTAGGAGGGGACGCCGGCACCCTGTCCCCAGCGGCCTCTTCTCTGCCCACCACAGGAGTGCTGGGCAGACAGGGAGCTGGGCGTGGCAGCCACGGGGACCTGCTGGGGCGGGGTCCCGCTACTCTTCTTCTGGGCTCTCTGGCCCCCTTCCCGCCAGCTCCGTATCCCTTCTGCCTTTCCTTGGCCCCAAGAGAATGGGAAGTTGCAGGGACCTGAGGCTTTCTCGGTGCAGCTGGCGGGCGGCGAGGCTGGGGCTCTCGGGGCCGCCCTGCTCTGGGCCTGCTCGGCGGCGGGCTGGGGTCACAAGGGTGCTCTGCGCGCCCCTGACCCACTTTATCCCCTCTCCACAGGCCGCGCGAGCCTCCACGACAAGGCATCCCTGCGGCTGGAGCAGGTGCGCGCCGAGGACCAGGGCTGGTACGAGTGCAAGGTGCTCCTGCTGGACCAGCAGTACGACACCTTCCACAACGGCAGCTGGGTGCACCTCACCATCCACGGTGCGTGCGTGCGTGCGCGTGCGTGGGCCTGTGCGTGGTGCATGCCATGAGTGTGTGTGCGTGCGAGTGAGCGGGCAGACGTGCGTGGTACGTGCTTGCGTGACTGCACGCAGGCGTCTGAGCGTGCGTGCGTGCGTGAGAGCTTGCATATGTGGTGCGTGCGTGTGCGCCTCCTTCCGGCGCTCCCGGGCTGGGGGCCCCAGGCCCCCTTGCTCGTCCTGGAGCCCCTGGGGGCCATGGACACAGAGGCCTGGCAGCTCCCAGCACCAGGGCGTTTGCCGCGGGCGGGGTCGTCAGAGCCCAGCGCAGGGAGGTGGAAACCGGCACCCGAAACTCGTAGGGTTGAGCATCTGCGGGGCGGACTTGGGAGCAGCCGCAGGAAGGCTCTCTCCGGGCACCTTCCCGTTACAGCCTCTTCCTTTAGACCGTTCACCTTAGTAACCGTTGGGTGCCAGTCTCTACGCTGGATGATCCGCAGCAGCAGAGCGCACCCAGGGCCGGGCGGGGATCCTGCTGGTCCCGGTCCGGAGGGTACCTTCTGATGCCCGCGGGTACTTACCGCCCAGGTGAAGGGTGACGGGCCTCGTGCTGTGCCGTGCTTCCCAGGGGCCGGGGTTTCCCTGGACCGAGGGTCCCCTGTGCCCTTGGGAGCCCTCGCTTGGGAGGGGACATTCCGGAGGAGCCAGGGGGCGCTGGAACCGGCAGAAAGTGGAAGAAGTGGTTCCCACGGTGGAGGGGAGCAGGGTTTTTGCTTTGATTTTTTTTTTTTTTTTGTGGTACGCAGGCCTCTCACTGCTGTGGCCTCTCCCGTCGCGGAGCACAGGCTCCGGACGCGCAGGCTCAGCGGCCATGGCTCACGGGCCCAGCCGCTCCGCGGCATGTGGGATCTTCCCGGACCGGGGCACGAACCCGCGTCCCCTGCATCGGCAGGCGGACTCTTAACCGCTGCGCCACCAGGGAAGCCCTTTGATTTGTTTTTCTGACCATACAGTTACTCTTGCTTCAGTTTATGAGCCGACGTGTTCAGCCACCGCGTGTTGCAGACGCTGCACTCGTTATTGAGGTGTCAACAGGTGTGGTTTGGACGCGCCCCCCACTGCTTGCGTCTTTCTGGGTGTGATGTCTGTGACCCTGGGTGCCACGGTCTGGAGAGAGCAATGGGCGCTTGCCTGGGTTGCAAGTTTCTCTGAGCCTCGAGGGTCCCTGCCTTGTGGGGTCGGGTCAGGCTGTGCTCCTTCCGCCTTGAAAACCCATCCAGGGCCCTGGAAGAACAGAGTATTTTAGCCAGAGCACTGGTCTCTGGAAAGCGAACTTAGGGACGGTGGCCCTGGGTCAGTGGTCCAGGCTGCCTGAGCCCCTGGATGCAGGCGCACCTGCTGGTCAGTCCCCAGAGACCGATTGGAGGCTTATTTTAAATCTTGGTTGGGCTGTCCCCACCACCCGCGAGTTTTTGAGTCATCCCTTTTCGATGCCAGCTGTTGTGTGTGCCCAGAATGAAAACTCGGCTTAATATTAGCCCAAGCAGAACATAATTAGGAAGGTAAACCTGCTGCTGACAGCGTCACTGATGAGCACCGAGCCAAGAGCCCCACGCTGCTTGCTTTCTTCTGCCCTTTCCCGAGGCGGGCCGACGCCTCCTGCAGCCCCACCTCCTCCCCTCACATCACTGCTGGGTCCGGTCCAGCGAGCAGAGAAGCAGGCATGCGCAGACACTGCGAGCCGGGACGCAGAACTTCCTCCTGTTAGAGTCGTGTGTCCTGTTAGAGCTCGGGCTCCGTCTGCACCAGGGGGAGTTCGTGGCTGGGAATTCCTCATTGCTCGGATGGACCGGCATGGAATGCGGCCCGATGAGACTCAGCTTATTTCACGGATCCACCACGTTAGCTGTCTGATCCCTGGCACCCATATCATTTCTCTGAGCTTCCCTTTTGTGTTTCCAAGAACAAAGCCTGTTTGTAGGGCTGTTGTGAAGATTAAGGGAAACGCTGTGGGTGAAGACGTCTGGCACTGCGCCTGGAAGGTTGGCTGCGCAGGGTCATTGTATGCAGAATGCTGGTTATCCTCCTCCTTAGGGGAGAAAAGGATGAAGTCGGGTAGCACAGGAGGCGCCTCAGGTTGGGAGAGGTGGCCTGTGGTGGTTGGAGAGCCCTTGGGAATACACCCACAATCACCCATTCAACACACATCTCTGAACATCCACTTGGCCGGCTGTGGGGAAATGCAGTGGGTGTGACCCAGACCCAGCTCTGAAGGACACGTCACGAGGCAGTCAGGTCCAGAGAGGATTGCAGTATGGGCTTTGGGAGCGTGAGGGATGGAGGGCTTCTCTGAGGCAGTGAGCCCTGGGCAGAGACCCTTCGGGGAGGAGGAGTCTGCCAGGTGCGGGGGCAGGAGGCGGGAAGGGTGTTCCAGGGCAGAGGGAACAGCATGCCTGGAGGCCCAGAGGAAGGAGAGCCGGCGCACTTAGGCAACCTGGCAGGTTGTTCGTCCGGAAGGGTCAGGCTTTAGCACTGGGGCTCATCATCGGATGCTTCCCCTCACCAGGGGCCTCCATCTCCAAGGGTGGACACCACAGGCACCTCCCAACGTGAGCGATCTCACCCTTTCTTCCTCATGCGTTCTGAGGTTCCTTCCCGTGTAAATACTTCCATTATCGAAGGAAAGAGTTTGGAGCACCAACATTCCGTTGCTTCCAAACTAGAATATTTAATGTCAGGCATTTCTGACTGGGATCACCTTTGGAAAGTGAAAAATTAGAATCACAGGTTGTTTTATTCTCCTTTTGTGTTTTCTCGAAGACCAGTTGGGAGGAAACAAGCCCAATTGTTTCTCTATTGCATATAAAATACTTGGAAAGCCAGAGTAAAACCTTGCTTTAGGTCGATGAATTGCTTGGAGGAGAGGCCAGCCTATTTCTAATGTGCACGATTGATTATAGGGCATTTGTAAAGAAGAATTAAGCCTAGAAATGCAGCTGGTAAGCTCACACCTAATCCAGTAAATAATCGGGAGTCAAACCATTATTTTCCGGAAAACTCGAAATTGTTCAAAGTGCTTTCCTGATTAGCACCTAAATAGTAAAGTAATTATGTAATTAGTAATTAATTTGTCACTTCAGGATGTAATTTATCATATTATCTTTTCTTTAAGTGTGACGCAGAGGTAACAGAGGCCATGGCTGTGTGAGCTGGAGTTCAAGGGCAGGCGTGGCGGGAGGGCTCTGCTGGGGTGAGCGCACGGCCAGGCCAGGAGGGGCCTGGGGTTCGGACGCCAGGTTCCCTCTGCAAGGACTTGGAATGAGTTTTACCATCACTTTTGGTGTATTAGACGTTGGGTGAGGATGGACTTTCTCAAGGATGTGTCGTGAGTGATGAAGCCTGCTTCCTGGTCACCCAGTCCTCACTCCTGTGCCCCCGGTGCGGCCACGCTCAGCGGAGGGGTGGGGAGCTCGTCGAAGAAAGCCGTCTCGCCATGGTCTTGTCTTCGGTTTTGTGTTTGCATTTGTGTTGCTCTGTTGTGTGTGTGCGCGCATGCGTGCAGGTGTGTGGCTCCTTCATTGCATTCATCCGTCTGTTCAACCAACGTTTGTTGAGACTCTACTACATGCCAGGAACTGCGCTAAAAGCTGGGCACACAGTGGGATTCTTGGAAATCTCTGCTCTCAGGAGACTTGGTCGTAAGTGCTTTAAACAGTCTGAGGAGACAGGAATGCAGCAGGTGCCTTCCTAGACCGGCTGACCAGGTGAGGCAGAGGTGGCATTTTAGCAAAGGCGAGCAGGCGCTGAAAGGGTGAGATGTGGGTACAGCCCAGGAGGGGGGATGGCCGACGCAGAGCCCCCAGGAATGGAAGTCCTTGGCACGTGTAGGAAGGCGGGAAGGCTGTTGTGTCGGAGCAGAGTTGAGGGGTGTGCAACGGGAGGTGAGGCTGGTGGCAGGTGGTGGGTGGCCGCGACCCCCAGTGTGTCCTGGGCCTGGGGCAGGGCAGCCTCCGAGGAGACCCCTCTCACAGCTTCTCGTCGGGGCCTCAGGAGCCCTGGGTGGCCGACAGCGATGACGGTGATGACAGAATGACCACCATTTCACATGTGTACGTTTTACCAGCTCCTTTCACGGACTTTACCTCGCTAATTCCTGCCACTGGTCTTGAGGGTGGGGTTTAGGTAGAGCCCAGAGCGGCTGAGCCCAGGGTTACAGAGCGAGTGGCAGCTGGATTTGAACTTGGTGCCTTGAGCCCGGTGCTGTGGACCCTAGGCTGGTGTCAGCAGTGCCCCCCACTCCAGCAGACCCCACATGATCGTCCAGGGAGTTGGGGTTGATCAGGTGGCTTCTATAGGCGGCTCAGACAGGTGAGACAGAGTGTGTTATTTGTACCGGATGGGATTTTAGTCAGAACTCCGAGGCAGGTGCTGGGGGACAGTCTGGCACAGTCTTCGAGAATTCAGGAGCGAGTAGCCCGTGGATCGGGCCGTCTGCCTGGTCCCCGAGGCAGCTGCAGGGAAGGTGGGGGATTGTCGCTGCAGAGCCTGGGCGAGTCTTTGTCACCTGGCTTGAGATCCGTGCTAGGCCTGACAGGGCTCAGACGGCAAATGTCCCAGAACCGTGGGCCTGGGGTTACAGAAGGAGGGGTGTCTGGACGATCGTGGGGTGACAGGTGCCTCATTTATTGCCGCATCCCTGGTGCTGAGCATGGGGGCCTCCCTGTGGGTGCTGGACAAACAGTCCTTTATTGGGAATCAGGTGTATGTGATGGGGAAAGTTTAGACTCGGGATCCAGCCACACTGCCTCTGAGTTCCAGGTCCCCCCTCACAAGGCGGGGCCTGTCACCTGTGTCACCCCCGACCTCCTAGAGGGCGCCGGCCTCGTGGGGTGGCCCAGCGCAGGGCCCTCGCTGTGTGCAGGGCCGCTGGCTGACCCCACCCCGCGCCTTGGGTCTCTTGCAGCTCCTCCCACCTTTACAGAAACACCCCCCCAGTACATCGAGGCCAAGGAGGGCAGCAGCATCACCATGACCTGCACAGCTTTTGGGAACCCTAAGCCCATCGTCACCTGGCTGAAGGAGGGGATGCTGCTAGGTGCCAGCGGCAAGTACCAGGTGAGCGTGGGTCTGCCGCGGCCGCTGCACCCACTTCTCCTTGCCCTGCGCCTCCGTCCCCGTGACAGTTCACACTTGCGGAGGCGGCAGGCAGAGCGGCTGGCACCCGTGTCCTCAGAGGGAGAAGTCTGCTTCCGTGTCCCCAGGTGCATGGGCCCCAGGCCACTTCCATCTGGGATGGAGTTGGCGGGCCCAGGGCTGGGAGCTGAGCCCGACTCTCCTCGGCCACAGGTGAGTGACGGCAGCCTGACGGTGACTTCGGTCAGTCGGGAGGACAGAGGTGCCTACACCTGTCGCGCGTACAGCATCCAGGGGGAGGCCATCCACACCACCCACCTGCTCGTCCAAGGTGAGAGCGATCTGGCCTCTATGCCCTGGGCCTCTGGCAGGGAGTTCCGGCCCCACTGAGCTTGGGGGGTTCTTTCCAGGGCGTGGGTGGCTCAGCTGGGGGTGGTGGGAGCTCCTCTCCATATCGTGGGGCTCCTTGGTGGCCTGCGGCAGCCCTACCGTGAGGTGGCGGGAGGCGCCATGCCGAGTGGGTTTCTGCTTTCTCTGAATGTCCGGAGGGCATCCCGCTGGGCCTCCTCCTTCCCCGGGGGAGGAGCCCTCTCTCAGGCCTCCACCCTCTGACGATGGCATCAGTAAATAAAGATAGGAATTCCGTCCAACCCCAGAGGGTTAAATAACACGGAGGGCATTTGGTGGGGCTGGCGTCTGTGGGGTCAGCACCTGAGATGCCGGTCTGCCTTGCCTGGGGCCTCGAAGCCCCCAGAGGGGGCAGCCTCCATCCTGCTCGAGGGGTCGGGTGGCGGCTGTGCGCTGCTTCTGCGACTCGGGCCTGTCTGGAAGGCTCGCACTGCCAGGGCTGCTGGAGCTCCACCCCTCTCCTCCCCTGCCACCCTTATCTGGTCAGCCCGCAGCCTCTTACTCCTCCAGAGGCAAGGCGGTTCCTTTCTCCACATGTGCTGCCCTGGGCTCCACTGCAGAGAAGGAGGGGCAGGGAGGGCCGTGTGCGTGTGTGTGTGTGTGTGTGTGTGTGTGTGTGTGTGTGTGTGTGAGAGAGAGTGTGCACGTGTGCGGGCGCGCATGTGTGCGTGCCTGTGTAGGGGTTAACTGGCTGTTCGGAAGCCAGGTTTACAGCGGGGCTGTGCGTGGGGCGGGCGTCTACAGCAGGCTGGGAGCACAAGGCCACACCTCCGGGCCCCTTGCATCCCTGGGACTTGAAGGGAGAGGAAGAACCTGAGCACAGGCAGCAGCTGGATGTGTCTCCATGACAACTGCTTGTCTGCGCTGCCAGCTCCTGGACCAGTGCCTTCCCCACTGTCCCTCCCAGGGCTTGGGGTGCCCCTTCCTGAGGGTCGGAGCCTCCTGGGAGCCCAGCGCTGTGGTCCCCCCCAACCCCCCCGCCAGGAGAGGTCATGCTTGTTCCTGTCCCCCCAGGACCTCCCTTCATCGTCTCCCCTCCTGAGAACATCACTGTCAACATATCCCAGGATGCTCTGCTCACCTGCCGGGCAGAGGCCTATCCCGGCAACCTTACCTACACCTGGTACTGGCAGGACGAGAATGTCTACTTCCAGAAGTGAGTGCCTGCCCTTCCCTTGGGGCCCAGCCAGGCCCCCTCGGGGTAAAGCTTCTGAGCAGGGGCTGCTCTTGGGCTCTGGGAGCTGGCAGGGGTTGGGGGCATCCGGTCCACGTGTCCCTCATGCTGAGGCCGGTGTGTGTGCAGACGGCGCCTGTCCCCCTCCTCAGCCGTGCGGAGCACTCGCTGGCATGTCGTCCCAGTGTTGAATGGAAGACGCCTGCCCCCCGCCATTGTGTCCTGTGTTCTGTGTCCCTGCAGTGATCTGAAGCTGAGGGTGCGGATCCTGATCGACGGGACCCTGATTATCTTCCGGGTGAAGCCTGAGGACGCGGGGAAGTATACCTGCGTCCCCAGCAACAGCCTGGGACGCTCGCCCTCGGCCTCGGCGTACCTGACCGTGCAGTGTGAGTGGGGCAGGCTCAGGCCACGCTGGCCACATGGGGGGCTGGAGGGCTGCGTGGAGGCAATGTGGGCGGAGGAGGGGCCAAGGCGGGGACGGGACAGCGTGGGAGGAGGCCTGACCCGGGCTGGCCAGCGGAGGTGAATCGAGCCCCCGCCGGGCTCTTCTCCGGGCCGCACGGCCGCCCGTGTCCACTAGTCCATTCCGTCAGCCTCGCCCCGGCTGGGCTCGGGGACAGGCAGGCCTTCTGGACGCCGTCCTCGTGCCGGCGCTGGCCAGCTCCTCTGTCTGCACCTTGAACGAGGTGTCTTTCTCTTAGTATCTGAGGGCCACGTGGCTCAGAGCCAGTGGGGCAGCTCTCCCGCCGCTCTCTGCTCCCCTGCTGGCTTCCCTGCCGCGCCTTCCAGGGCTGCCCGAGACCCAGGGGGAGGGGCCGCTCTTGGGCCGGAACGACCGAGGGCTCTTGTGCAGGTCATTCCACTTGCTGGTCTCGAGTGGGGGAGAGGATGAGTGCCGAGGGCTAATCTCTTCCTCCTGATTGGAGGATGGCTCCGTCACTTTGACAATAAAGGCCCCTCTTGACGTGGTAGGTGACAGGCTATCCGTCACACAAGGGCTCGTGTGCAAGAACCACTCCCTCCCACAGCACGGAGGGGCGGGCGAGAGTATGACCATCTGGAGAGGCGTGGCCCAGAGGTGGCATCTGAGCGGAGGATATTAGAACAGCTGGTGACCCCGGGAGGCGGGCTGAGCATGGGCCTGGCAGTGGCCCCCCGAGTCCCGACCTCACGCCCTCACGTGGTGATGCTGCTGGTGCGGGCAGAGGCCGCCTCTCCGCTGTGCACAGCCGAGGACGACTTTCAGCTGCTGTCTTATGTGTCCCGAGTTCTTAAGAGCTGTGAGGCCTAAGGAAAGCTGTGTGACTCAGAATCCCAGGCCTGTCCCACCCAGGAGAGAAAAAGCTCTGACAGGTTACTTACCGTGTGCCCAGGCTGTGAAGGTGCCAAGGGCGGGGCAGGCTCCTTGCGGAGCAGAACCTCTCTGCCTGTGTCACCCGGGCATGGAGGGGGCAGTGGCGGAGGGAGAGGGCCGGCAGGGGTGGTCTCCAAAGGACGATGATCCACCAGGACCAAGGCTCCCATCCTCCAGGCTGTGGCCGTGTCTGCTGAGGGAAGCGTTTCCCTGTCTCCCTCTGGCACCATCACCCACTCCCACTTGTCGTTTTTTACCTCTTTCCTGCCTTCAAAGAGAACCTGTTGGGTGAGATTTTCAGGTGGGTGAGACAAGGATCTTTATTTCTGCCAAAAAGCAGTGTTCAGAGTATTTCCCATTCATAAACCCTTTGAAAACCTTGGAGGAGGAAAAAAAAAAAATCTACCATACAAAAGTAGGAAGCCATGTCTAAATATATACTTCGGCCTGGTATTTATGCAATGCTCTTCTCTGAAGGGCTCCAGACGCTAACAGAGCTGCCCATTCATCCTCACCGCCTCCCGGGCAGTTCTGGGTCCTTCTCCTCCATGGCCCTCGTGGGAGCCCGGGAGCCTCAGGGGGGGCGGCTCACCCACGTCACAGAGCTGCTGCTCCTGCTGTCCCGAGAAACTTCCAGCGGCTCCGTGGCTGACTCTGCACCCCACCTGCACAGATGGGAAACCGAGGCAGGGCAGAAAAGCAGCCTTGTGGTTCCGCCCCTGGTCGCCGTCTGCAGAGGATGTGGGGCGAGGAAGGGCTTGGGGTCCCGCAGACACTCAGGAGGGATGCTGCTATCTTATGCGTCCTGGCGGCTGTTGCGTCTCCGGGCAGAGGTGTGTGGAGGGAGCTGCAGGCCGGCAGGAGCAGCGGTGCCTCCGTGCATTCAGACGGGTGTTCTTAAGGATGCAGGGCTGCACAGACAGGACGGTTGCTGTGGCCTCTGGGCGGTCAGCCCGGGGAGTGGGCTTTGCCATCTCGTGGCCCCCGCTGGGCCAACACCTGGCACTGTGCCGAGTGGGGGGCCCTGGGCTGTGGGGTGGCTCCCCCCCCACCTGCCTTCTCACCTCTGCTTCCCTCCCCACACCCGCGGCCCTGCAGACCCAGCCCGCGTCCTCAACATGCCCCCCGTGATCTATGTGCCTGTGGGAATTCATGGCTACATCCGCTGCCCTGTGGACGCAGAGCCACCGGCCACCGTGGTCAAGTGGAACAAGGACGGCCGCCCCCTGCAGGTTGAGAAGGTGCCGGAGGGCCGTGTGCCGGTCGCGGGAGGCCCCCCGGCCCTGAGGTGCTACCTCTGGGGATCTGGTTCCTGCCAGGGCCCCTCCCCTCCCCCCAGGATTTGGGGAGAGCAAAGAGCTGTGTCCCGTGGGCCGAGTCCAGCAGGGCCTGGCCGTTCTCGCATCGCGAGACGCCCCCCCCCTCCCCCACCTCCAGCCTGCACACGGAGGAGCAGCTCAGGTCCAGCTGAGGGGCCTGGGCCGAGCACCGGCTCCTGACCCCAGCTCCCCTGCGCTGTCTGTGCCCCAGCAGAACCTGGGCTGGACCCTGATGGAGGACGGCTCCATCCGAATCGAGGAGGCCACAGAGGAGGCTCTTGGCACTTACACCTGTGTGCCTTACAACACCCTGGGGACCATGGGCCAGTCCTCCCCCGCGAGGCTCGTCCTGAAGGTGAGGCCGGGGCTGCGGGCCGCCTTCATGCGGGCGGTGGGCGCCTGAAATGCCCCACGTCACGGCCTCGCCATGCTCTCCTAGGACCCCCCGTACTTTACGGTGCTACCAGGCTGGGAGTATAGGCAAGAGGCCGGCCGGGAGCTGCTCATCCCCTGCGCTGCCGCCGGGGACCCTTTCCCTGTCATCACGTGGAGGAAGGTACCTCTGGGCTCCGGGGCTCCCGGGGAGTGCGGTAGGGGCACGGCCTGGGAACGGCGCTGTTCCAACGGGGCGGGGGCTGAGTAGCGACGGTGACTCCTGGCGTGGGAGAGGGCGGCGGGCAGGGAGGGCTGCGGACTGGGGCCCGGTGCCGCCCCTGTCCTTCCTGGACCCCTGAGTGTTGGTGGCTTCTCTTCTTCCCTGCCCCTCCACCCGCCCTCCTCCCCGCCCCCGTGTTTGGCCAAGGTAGGGAAGCCCAGCAGAAGCAAGCACAGTGCCCTGCCCGGCGGGAGCCTGCAGTTCCGCGCCCTGAGTAAGGAGGACCACGGGCAGTGGGAGTGCAGCGCCACCAATGTGGTCACCAGCATCACTGCCAGCACCCACCTGACTGTCGTCGGTATGGGGCGTGGGAAGGCGGGCCGGGCTCTGGGTGCGGGGCTGTCTGCCCCCAGGTCCGGGCTGGGCCTGGCACAGGTGTCCCCTGACCTGGGGCTCTGGGCACGTGTGCCTGCTTCCTCTGCCTGAGACCTCGTCCCCGGGGCCTCGGCCTGCACGTTTTCCCTGCCCCTCTGGGGACAGACAGCCACAGTCGTGACAACAGCCAGTGCTTTTTGAGCATTTACCACCAGCTTTAAGCTCAGCACCTAGTGGCGCCTCGTCACACACGTGTGTGAGGTGGGAACTGGTGTTCCCCCCACACTCGCTCGTTGAGACCGAGGCTGGTCTGGGGGGGACGCACTGAGTGGTAGGCCCAGGGCCCGAGCCCCTGCCGGAGGTGTTGACTGCCATGCCGGGCTGGTGGGCGGCTCTCACGTTGGCATTTGGATCTCAGGCCAGAGAGCTGCGTGCGACGGGGGGCCTCTGGGCTTCGCCTGTGGCCGTCGGCTGCACTTGACGCTCTCCAGACGAGCGCGGGCCTGGTCGGGGCTGACGACCAGGGGCTGGTTTCCCTCCGGCCCTTACTCCTGATGCTCACGCATCTCCTGCTGGAAGGACGAGCCTGCCCGCGGGACGGTTTTCCTCCTCCAGCCCCATGACCCAGCAGGGCTGGGCGCAGCTCCTCGGAGCATCCTTGTCCCCACGTCTCCCCCGGGGCACCGCTTTTGCCAGGTGCACGAGGTCACAGCCAGCCCGGCTCCGCGGGCTCAGTTCCTCCCGCCTGAGGTGTCCGCTTGGCCTGCAGGCACCAGCCCCCATGCCCCGGGCAGTGTCCGGGTCCAGGTCTCCATGACAACTGCCAATGTGTCCTGGGAGCCAGGCTACGATGGAGGATTTGAGCAGACATTCTCTGTTTGGTACGGACCTCTGTGAGTCACCCCCGCACGCCTTGCTCTCTGCTTACCCCCCACCCCCACCCCTCATCAGTCCCTGGGGTCAGGGGGCAGGTTCTGAGAAGGGTGTGGCTCTCCACCTGCCCTGCCTCCCTCCGGATGGTGGGGTGTGTCGCCCGGTGACCAGGCTCCAGGGGGGTGGGGTGTCTGGGATGACGGCGGGGCTGGGGCCTGGATGGTCCGTCACCCCGTGCTGCGCGTCCCCAGCTGATCTCGCGGCCCCTCCCTGTCCTTGGCTCGCTCCTCCAGCCTGCTCTGTTCTCTGGAGCCTGGAAGAGAGTCCTGATGTTCAAGGGCACCGTAAGACAGCCAGCCACGAGCATAGATCTTTTATTCTGACCCTGCACCAGTGGTTCCAGAAACCCAGCGTGAAGTGGCGCTTATCTTCCTGGCCTTTTCTGCACACGTGCATTTTCTCTCTAGGACTGTGTGTCTGTCGTCTTTGTACCTGGTTATACATTCATTTAGCGAAGTGCAGAGGTTTGAGATCTTTCCCAAACCTCGGGGCAGACAGACATCTTAATAACGCATGAAGCAGGCTGAGGACAGGAGGTGTAGAAAAGCTGGGAAGAGAGGCCTCGGCCGAGGTCCGCCCCTGCCCTCAGGATTTTCTCTCCCCACGTCCCTCTCCTGAGCCAGGCACTGGCCACCTGCATCATGGGTGACATCCTCGCGTCGGGAGGGTGAGCCCTCACCTCCTCCTTTCCAGACCTGTCTTATCTGGGTGTGTAGCCCCAGCCAGGCTCACCAGGTTGGGTCGGGGGAGGAGGAAGCACAGTTGGGGGCGCCTGGAGATTCAGGGAGAGCCCTCTGTATACTCCTCAGCAGCAGGGAGTCCGAGGGACCTGGCCTGCTTCCCAGCCTCTGATTACCTAGGTGTTCTGAGCTCTGGATGCCCCCTGGACCTAGGTGGTGAGCTTGGGGGGCTCGGAGTTGAAGCGGAGCCCCCTCCCATCCCCACCTGTTCCCCAGGGCAGGCGGGACGCTGCCAGGCGGCTGCGTGGCCAGGGCAGGGCGTGTGGCCGCCTTTGGGGAGGCCCGAGCTGAAGGTCTGGGCATGGACCGGTTCCCTCGCTGCCTGCGGCTCTGCTTTGCCTTGTCACTCTGCTGCCTGCTGTGGTGCCGGCGGGGGAAGGGCGATCACGGGGCTGGGGAGGCCTCCTTCCAGCGCTGGTTTCTCTCTGCTGTGCTTTCGGCTGCCTCCGCTCCGATTCCCAGGCAGAGGCTTGAGCTGTGAGCCGTGAGCCCTTAACCTGCAGGGGCCTGGCCTCCACGGGGGTCCTCAGGCTGCTGAGGGACTGCACGGCCAATCCCACGGGACGATGTGTCCTCCCCGTGGTGGCGCCGGGCGCTGCGCCTGGGCGCCGGCTTCATGGCTTGCAGGGAGTCAAGTGGGCTGCAGAGCAAGGGTCGACCCTCACCCCTGGTTCCAGTGTTCTGTAGCCACAGCGCGGCCTTCCTTGGTGACCTCTAACCCAGAAGCCGTAGGGGTGGGTCCTGGTCCCCATTGTGGGGAAGCACTGATTATTTCTGTCCTGCGCCCAGCTCCTCCTCAGTGACTCGAGCCCACTTGGACAGACTGAGCCCTCGGGGTCACGCAGGTCCCACTTTGGCTGTCCCTGGGAGGCCGGGTGGCCAAGGGCACCCGGCCTCCCCCTGGTCCTGCTCATCCCCACTTTCCCACCTTGGTACCTGTCTTGTTCCCAGCGTCCTCACTCCCAGGGCTGTGCCACTCTTAGGGCTCTGACCAGGGAGAGATTCTCCCAGAATGCAATTGGTAATTTGACCAGTATCTCGAGCATCAGTAACGCCAAGGGTCCCTTTTCAGAGAATAGGCGCCAGTAGTGGCTGGGGACCTGGCTTCATGAGGACCGGCACAGCCACAGCTGGGGGGTTGTGACCTGCTCCTGACCTCTAAGCTGGGGAGGCTGGGGCAGCGCTACCAACTCCAGCACCTGTGTGCCCTCTCGAGTCTCCAGTGTAACCCACCCTGCGCCCTTGTCCCCGATCCTCTCTCTCTCGGGCAGGATGAAGCGGGCACGGTTTGGGCCCCACGACTGGCTGTCCCTGCCTGTGCCTCCGGGACCCAGCTGGCTGCTGGTGGATGCCCTGGAGCCCGAGACAGCATACCAGTTCAGTGTCCTGGCCCAGAACAAGCTGGGCACCAGCGCCTTCAGTGAGGTGGTCACTGTGAACACTTTAGGTGAGGCCAGGCCGGGATGCTCCTGGAGGGGCTGGGATGGAGAGCAGATATTTCCTGCCCATTGTATGCGGGCGCCTTGCTAAGTGCCTTATACAACCAACACTGACCTCCCAGTAAGGGTCTATCCTACCGTCCCGCGGGGTCTGTCCGGGCCAGGGTGCCTCGTGCCCCGTCTGAGCACTGTGGGCTGCCCTGACGTGTCCTCAGATGGATGGAAGAGCTTCAGTTTCATCGTTCCTTGCTGGCCCCGTGTTTGCATCTTTCTGTGGCCTCCCGGGGTGGTGGGGGTCCTTCCTCCTCCTTTTGCACTCCCGCTGCTCCCTTCCTCTGGCCCCCGGCCTCGTCTGGTGGCAGGCGTAGGGCCGCCTCTTCCTCCCTGACCCAGCGGCTCACCCCGCCCGCCTGCTGTTGCATTTGGCCCCTGTCTGCGGCCAGAGAGGTCGGCTGTGACCAGGCGGCCCCACGCCAGCCTTCTCCCACATTCTTTCTTGCCGAGGCTCACCCCGCCCCGAAGCCCTGTGCCCTGGGGCCTGTTTTTCCACCTGGGCCAGAGGGGAATGGATGGAGTGAGCAGTGCTGAGGGAAGATGTTTCTTCTTCCTTGGAAGAGAATGAAAGATACGTTTTGTAGTATCTTTTTTTCTTTTTTAAGATATATTTGATGTGGACCATTTTTAAAGTCTTTGTTGAATTTGTTACACTTCTGGGTTTTTTTTTGCGGTACGCGGGCCTCTCACTGCTGTGGCCTCTCCCGTCGCGGAGCGCAGGCTCAGCGGCCATGGCTCACGGGCCCAGCCGCTCCGCGGCATGTGGGATCTTCCCGGACCGGGGCACGATTCCGCGTCCCCTGCATCGGCAGGCGGACTCCCAACCACTGCGCCACCGGGGAAGCCCGCTTCTGTTTTTTATGTTTTGGTTTTTTGGCCCTGAGGTATGTGGGATCTTAGCTTCCTGACCAGGGATCGAACCCACACCCCCTGCATTGGAAAGCGAAGTCTTAACCACTGGACCGCCAGGGAAGTCCCTATAAAGTCCCTATAGTATCTTTTCAAAGATACTGTCTTATTCAAAAGATAATTACATTTCCTTCTTCCCTGAAGTCCTGACTCTTTTCCTTTCACGGGACCTGATGCCCTTGTGTGTGTTGTCAGAAGTGCTCTGGAAATGGAGTCAGGAGGCTCGGGCCCACCCACCCTGCCCCCTCCCCCTGGGTCACGAGGGCTCTTCATGGGACACGTGTCCTGAATTGATGCCTGCACCCTGGGGATGTGGCCCTCATCGCCCTGGGGTCACTGCCCCCACAGGGACGTGTGGGTAGAGGGGTTGCAGCGGCCTCGGCACCCCCGCCATCACCTCTCCCTCCCCCGCAGCATTCCCTGTCACAACTCCAGAACCCCTGGTGCTGGTTACCCCACCGAGGTGCCTCACAGCCAACCGGACCCAGCAGGGTGTGCTCCTGTCCTGGCTCCCACCTGCCAACCACAGCTTCCCCATCGACCGCTACGTCCTGGAGTTCCGCGTCGGAGAGCGCTGGGAGACGCTGGATGACGCCATACCTGGCACTGACGGGGACTTCTTTGCCAGGGACCTGTCCCAGGTGAGGTGCCTAGCGTTTTCCCTGCTGCTTTCCTCAATTCCGGAAGTGACGTGACTCTTCCTAGAATCACTGGAAGCTTTGAGTGACCCAGCTCAGGCGTGTGTGGGCCGCTGCGTACCATCCCACAGCTGCACTCCTGTGCTCGCGGGTCTCCTGCCAGGTTTGGGATCCTCAGATCACTGCAGCTGAGGTTGGCAGGTTCAGGGCCTGCCCTGTGGCCGCCGGGAGTGCTGTTCTCGCTTGAGGGGTCTCCAGGTGCCGACACAAGCCAGGGTGGGCTGGGGGCCCAGCTCCCTGCGGGAGTCTGACGTGGGCAGAGGCTTCCCAGAAGGGTTGTCTTCCACTTGCCCAGAGTAGGGTCCCTTCTTTAACAATTCCGAGCCCCTGGAGGAGAAGATGGTACTTTTCTCCAGCTGACTCCCCTTAAACCGGGAGGTCTCTCTAGTTGGAGAGGCAGCAGCTTATTTCTCAGATGCCCACCATCCCACCTATGTTCCCTCTCCCTTCCCTGCACTCCTGAGAGCCCACGTGGCATCTCTGCCCAACTCTGCTTTCAGTGACCTCACGTTGGTAGCTTGAAATCGGCCACGGTGGGAGTATTCATCCCATGGAAATCGGCACATACTCCCGAGTCGCAGAGCTGGGGTGGGGGTAGGATGGGCGGCTGTCGCAGGTCCAGGTCGCTTGGCTGACGACGGGGTGTCCTCCCTGGGGCTGTAGGACACGTGGTACGAGTTCCGGGTCCTGGCTGTCATGCAGGATCTGATCAGCGAACCCAGCAACATCGCCGGCGTCTCCAGCACAGGTACTTGGGGGAGGGGCGGCGTCTGTGGAACAGCTCTTATGGGAAGAGGTTGAGCTGGAAGTAGAGCGAAAGCACCAGCTGAAGCCTGCCAGGTGGGTAGGATTTCTCCGTCTAAAGAGCTGCGTTCATGACCGTTTCTATGAGGTAACCACAGAGGGAAATCCAGTTAAGGTTCTTGTTAGAATAGTCGAAAAGGACTTAAGCCCTTTTGCTATAACATTTCTGTTCCTCTGGTGTCATCCTCTTGGGGGTGGGGGGCGAATTGGAGCAAAGAGACAGAAACAGGTCAGCAGTACTTACTGACGCCTCTCGTTAAGACGGCTTCATAATTAGGGTGTTTCATTTGGAAAATTGCTGTTTGGTGTTGTTTTCCTCCATTCCTTCCTCTCCGTAGATATTTTCAGGCTAAATAAAGACAACTCCCCAGCATTTTCTCCATTTATCTTTCTTTCTCTTGGCTCTGGTCCCATTTCTATACATCTTTCTCCAGCTACACTCCCTCACATGTAGCAGGTCCCTCTCCCAGAAGTGGTTCGCTTGGTCTGGAAAGAGGTTTTTGCTTAGTGATCCAGCAGTGGCTCACGTCCTCGGGCAGTGCTTGCAGAGACCCTCGGAGGCAGTGGGCCAAGAAGCTCGAGCTCGGGCCTGGTAGAGATGTGGGGGCAGCGGGGAGGGCAGGGGGTGGGCGGGCGAGAAAGCCCGGGGGGGAGCGGCTGTGACTTCTGTCGCGTATACTAGGCACTGTGGGGCTGTTTTTCTCTACACGGAGGTGCCTGCTGTAGCAGCAGAGACGAGCGTACTTCTGTCTTGGCTTCCCTCCAGGGAAGAGAGCTGCAGCCAAGCTAGAAGAGAGGACTTGAGGGTTTGGGGGTGCCTCTCACGAACTGTTCTGCGTTCGGTGGCTTTATGTCTCGTTCCCGGCAGTCGGGAGGTTCCCGTGGTAAACAAGAATGCAGCTCCCTTGGCATTCCCTGTCTTGAAGCCTCCCACTTCCAAAGGCTGAGCCCTCATTTTCTACTCAACCAGCCAGCATGATCTGGATTGTTTTAATCCCTCGCTGTCATCGACATGGCAATGGATTCTGGCCAAATGTATCAAGATACATAGGCTTCCCCTTTGACGAGCCTGTAGAGCAGCACTTATTAACACAACTGTCAGGTGACATGTAACGCAGTGGACTGGTCCAGTGTTGGCTGTCACTCTGAGCTCTGCGAACCTGGGCACCAAGTGAGGCTCACTTCTGCCTGTAGAACGAGGACGTTGTTTGATGCCCCTATCCGTGCCAGCACGTGCCTGTGGTGTCCAGGACATGCTGACCCCCTGCACCGTGATGGTCAGAAAGGGGCACCTGCGTTCTGCAGCGACAGCCCCGCTGCTGCTGCAGAGTTTCACCCTCTGGGCCCTGGTCCTAGAGGGAGGCTGGTGGGAGTCACGATGCCCGCGTGACGCTTAGGCCCCTGCAGTGTCCAGTCAGCTAGTCACGGGTTCTGTGTAGAGCGTGCTGGTAGGTGAGGGCGGCTGGTAAGGCGCTGGGCCAGCGCAGACCATCACAGAGCTGGCGTCCCACAGGGAAGAGATAACAGATGGTGTTTCCTCTCCACAAGCGAGGTAGTGATTCCTCGGCTCTGTAAACGCCCTCTTCTCCGTCTTCCCGCCACGCCACCTCTTCATTTTTAGGGCGGAGCCTTAGTGATGTCTCTCCTACACAGGTGGGGGACCACCTGGGGCCCTGGGGAGGGAGGGTCTAACCCGTGCTCTCCCCCTGTCCCCCCAGACATCTTCCCGCAGCCGGACCTGACCGACGATGGCCTGGCTCGGCCGGTACTGGCTGGAATCGTGGCCACCATATGCTTCCTGGCTGCGGCCATCCTGTTCAGCACCCTGGCCGCCTGCTTTGTCAACAGGCAGCGCAAGCGGAAGCTCAAGCGCAAGAAAGGTAGGTGTCGCCTTGAAAACAGGGAAACTGGGACCTCGTGGGCAGAGCTGCCGATGGGACTTGCTCTGATGGTGGGAGAGTCGGCTGGGACCGAAACAAGGGTGGAGGCAGACCCGGTGGGGGCACGTGATCCTGGACCCAGAAGTGCCAGGTGCTAGGGTGCTGCTTCCCTGCGGGGCTTTGGTCTGGGCCCTCCTGACAGCTGGGGAGGGCTGTGTGGCGTCAGGCCTCAGCGGGCTCCCCTCTTTCTCCCTCCAGACCCTCCACTCTCCATCACGCACTGCAGGAAGAGCCTGGAGTCTCCGTAAGTGGTCTAGCCCCAGAGAGACAGGGTACGGCCAGCTGGGGTGGAGGGTGGAGGGCTCGCTCAGCCCCATGACAGTGTTTCTAAGCTGTTTTCCCTTAATTGATCTGCACGGTAATATTAAGTTGTCCGTACTAATAGGGGGAGCAGTAGTGTAGATGACCCAAAATGGTAGATGAGCTGTTCATTTCTTTGATTTTTTTTCCGTCCTAACAGATGTATCTTCTTAATATGCCTTGCTTAAGTTACTCTTAAAATGAGCTTGCATTCCTTGAGCAACCTGGGAGTGAAGTTGCAGGTGTGACTGGAGAGAGGTAGCAAACATAGGAGCAGGCAGAATAAACGCGGAAACGAGGTGTCCATTTGGAAAGTGGACGGCGCACGCCTGGACAGTTGAGAGTTGAGAGTCGGCCAGAGTATTTCACGCTGGCACACGCCACCCGCCAGCATTCCTCCTCCTCACTGGCGTCCTCCTAGGCGCCTGTGGCACTTTGCAGGGAGGACGGAAAGCAGTAGTGTCCTCTGAGCTTCCTCACGCCTCCTGCTCTCTCCCTGTCCCCAGCTTGTCCTCCGGCAAGGTCAGCCCCGAGAGCATCCGCACACTGCGTGCCCCGTCCGAGTCCTCCGACGACCAGACCCAGCCGGCGGCCAAGAGGATGCTGAGCCCCGTGCGGGAGAAGGAGCTGTCCTTGTACAAGAAGACCAAGAGGGCCATCAGCAGCAAGAAGTACAGCGTGGCCAAGGCGGAGGCCGAGGCGGAGGCCACCACGCCCATCGAGCTCATCAGCAGGGGCCCCGACGGCCGCTTTGTGATGGACCCCTCCGAGGTGGAGCCCTCTGCGAAGGCTCGGCGCATTGAGGGCTTCCCCTTTGCGGAGGAGACTGATATGTACCCTGAGTTCCGCCAGTCGGATGAGGAGAATGAAGACCCGCTGGTGCCCGCGTCTGTGGCTGCCCTCAAGTCCCAGCTGACCCCTCTGTCATCCAGCCAGGAGTCCTACCTGCCACCACCAGCATACAGCCCTCGGTTCCAGCCCCGCAGCCTGGAGGGCCCTGGCGGCCTGGAGGGCCGGCTCCAGGCCACTGGCCAAGCCAGGCCGCCCGCTCCCCGGCCCTTCCACCACGGCCAGTATTACGGGTACCTCAGCAGCAGCAGCCCTGGGGAGGTGGAGCCGCCGCCCTTCTACATGCCGGAGGTGGGCAGCCCCCTGAGCTCTGTCATGTCCTCGCCACCTCTGCACACCGAGGGGCCTTTCGGCCACCCCGCCATCCCCGAGGAGAACGGAGAGAACGCTTCCAACAGCACGCTGCCCTTGACTCAGACGCCCACTGGTGGGCGCTCCCCAGAGCCCTGGGGCCGGCCAGAGTTCCCCTTTGGGGGACTGGAGACCCCGGCCGTGGTGTTCCCCCACCAGCTGCACCCGTGTGATGTGGCTGAGAGTCTGCAGCCTGCGGCCGGCCTCCCCCGAGGACTGCCGCCCGCCTCCCTGCCCGTGCCCGCAGCCTACCCGGGCATCCTGTCTTTGGAGGCGCCCAAGGGCTGGGCCGGCAAGGCGCCGAGCAGAGGCCCTGCCCCAGTGCCCCCCGCCGCCAAGTGGCAGGACAGGCCTGTGCAACCTCTGGTGAGCCAGGGACAGCTGAGACACACCAGCCAAGGCATGGGCATACCCGTGTTGCCTTACCCCGAGCCGGCCGAGCCGGGGGCGCACGGCGGCCCCAGCGCGCTGGGCCTGGACACCCCGTGGTATGAGCCTCAGCCCCGGCCCCGGCCCAGCCCCCGGCAGGCCAGGCGCGCCGAGCCCAGTTTACATCAAGTGGTGCTACAGCCCTCCCGGCTCTCGCCTCTGACCCAGAGCCCCCTCGGCTCACGCACCAGCTCCCCCGAGCTCGCCGCGCGGGCCAGGCCGCGCCCCGGCCTCCTGCAGCCCGCCGAGGTGTCCGAGACCGCCCTGCAGCCGCCGGCTGCCGTCAGCTTCTCGCGCAAGTCCACGCCGTCCACGGGCTCCCCGTCCCAGAGCAGCCGCAGCGGCAGCCCCAGCTACCGGCCCACCGCGGGCTTCACCACTCTGGCCACGGGCTACCCCTCCCCTCCGCCGGGCCCCGCGGGGCCTGTGGACCACTTGGATGTGTTTGGACAGACGCCTTCCCCTCGGAGGGTGGGGGAGGAGCTGCTCAGACCGGAGCCGCCCCCGCCACCGTTACCTACCGCAGGGTGAGTGTGAGCCGTCTCTCCTGCCCACCGCCGCCTGGTCATCTTCCTCCCCTTTCCTCCCCTGCCCTCGCCCTTCCATCCACCGACTGACAGGGCTTGTCGGGACACGCTGCAGCATCCCTTCGGGAGAGGAGCGCTGGTCTTGGCAGCGGCAGGGAGCGGTCACTGTGGGGGGGGGGGGTGTGGCTTACCTGCCCAGGTACCCTGCCAGGGGCATGAGGGATCTTCCCCATCCAGCCCAGAGCTCTCAGGAGGCCATCCGGGGGCCGGGGGAGAGGACGTGGCCAGGGGATGTGTGGTGTGTCCCCATGAGTGGTCCCCCGGGGCCTTCTGGAGTGGAGAGCCCACCACGTCCCCGTGAGCCTGGCTTTGGGCGGTTCCAGGGTTGGCCCAGAGACCTTGTATCCAGCCTCCTTTTCTTCCTCGGCCTCTCCTCCTCGATAGCAGGACCCTGGGGCCTGACTTCCCTGGACCACCAGGCTCCCGTCCCCACCCTCCTGCCCTTAGCAGCCTAGTGAGTGCCGCCTCCCGCCCCCACCTGGCCCCCCAGCCTCCCTGGAGGCTGCGTCCTGGAGGCTGGGAGCAAAACCTCAGGCCTCTGAACCGTGTGCCCGAGCCACACGCCCCACCCCAACCTGTGTGCCTCGCAGGGAGCTGCAGACAGACAGACAGACAGACAAGCCCCTGCGATCAGCCGGCCTGGGGGAGCCCACTGTAAACTGTAGCAGCTGGTGTGCCAGGTACCAGTCAGCCTGGACGCCTGCCCGTGTTCTTTCTCTCTGGTCTTTCTTCTGCTCTCCTCCCTCCTCCTCCCACTACTTCCTCCCCAAGTCCGTCCTTCTGTCCGTCTCTCTTCCTTCTCCATCCTCTTTGGGTTGGCCCGACTTGCTGGGAAGAGTCTGCACCGTCCGTAGTCCCCCATCCCTCCTGACCCCCGCCCCGGTTCCGTCCTTTGGTCTCTTCTTGATGTGGCCGCCTGTGCAGGGGAGCAGAGTCCAGAGGAGGCTGGCCTGGTGGTAGGCAGACGGGAGGAGGTCGAGAGGAGGGAGCCCAGCGCCCTTCCCTTGTCCCCTTCCCTCCCCCCCACTCTGGTACCTGGAAGCACAAGCCTCACCTCCCACCCCGGCTCAGGTGGGGAGCAGCTCGGGAGGTGGAGGAGAGCTGCGTGCTGTCTGTGCAGGAGATGCGGGGGGCTGTGCCCTGTCGTCTGTGCTTTGTGCAGCCCTCATCTGCTTCGTCCCATCGTGCCGTCTGGGTCTCTGTCTCTCTCCTTACTGCTCACCCCATTCTCTGGCCTCGCTTGTCGGTTCTCTGGTCCCCGTGCTCCTCCCCTTCCCTCTGGGTGTGCGTGGGTGGTTCCCCGCACCCATGTTGATAACCGCTTTGTTTCTGATTGATCTCAGCTATCTGGGCAGTGTTGTCGAGACAAGCCTCTCTTCAGCTCAATAGGTAAGGGAGCTCCGGCTGGGTGGGTGGGCAGGGGGCGGACCAGCGGACGGGCTTCCGCAGGGCCAGCGCTTCCTCCATAGGGGAATCCAGACCACAGCCCTCACCCCTCTGTGGGGCGGCAGCCTCCGCCCCGATGGCGCGTGGCTTCTGGGTCCCCACGCCCTGCTGCTCCACAGCTGCCGGGCCTCGCTCGCACTGCCTCGCTGCAGCTTCTGAGCCCCTCCCAGAGCCTCCCTGCAGTTTTTGCACTCAGACACCTCGCCATCCTGCTGCCCAGAGCTTCCCACAGAAGCCCTTGGGGCCCTGCATGCACCCTCAGGGGCCTAGAATGCCTACGAGCGCTTTGCACCTCTGCACCTTGGAAACCTGGCTGGGCACGTGGTGTCTCGGAGCACCGGCCCCTTTCTGCCCGGTTTCCCCAGTAGCAGGCGTAGAGACCCCCTTCCTCCCTCAGCCCCCCTGGTGCAGACCTCCCCCTGGGGTGGCCGCTCCCTCACTGTCCTCTCGGGATCCTGCTGATGCTCGGTCCTCCCAGGAGCACGCAGCTGGGCTACGGCCCTGCTCCCTTCCTCGCCAGCCAGGTCCTTCTCAGGACCAGGCCACCTGTCGTCCTCTGAGGGCAGGGGCAGGTCACCACTCCTGAGCCTGCTCTGCAGCCTGTTGGCTGTCACAGGACTGAGGCGTGGACCTCACCCGCGGGCTCACGTTGCTCTCAAGGCCCCTGCAGTAGCCACTCCTGATGTCCCGGGGCCACCGCTCCGGGAAGGGGTCTTGGAGGAGCTCCGCCGGAGGAGAGGAGAGGCCCCCGGGCAGAAGGCAGCTCTGCTCTCCACGTGGGCGACTCCTTCCAGGTGGAGGTCTCGGGAGCTTGACACCAGAGGGGTGCCAAGTCTCTCTGAGAGGTTTTTGTGGTCCCCTAAGGCCTGCTCAGTCTCACGGCCGCTGACAAGATCTTCCTTTTGCCGTGGACGCCAGGCCCGTGCTTGTGGCGATAAGCACACGCAGGCACCAGGCACTCGGGTGGGAGAGGGAGCCTCCTCTGGGCGCTTCTGGCTTCCCGGGTTGAAGTCTCTGCATCCCTTCCCCACCTGGAGACGGCAGGAGGGCTAACGGTCCTCACTCAGGACCATCGGTCTCCTCTGGGCGTTAAGGATGGCCTCCCGTAAACAGGACGGCCGTGCCATGAGAGTGTCTGCAGCCAGAGGTCGCGGGATTGTGTGAGGCTGGCCGGGTGCCACGCCGCAGCCATGAGCTCGGGGAGACCAGGGACAGTGTAGTTAGGAGCGGCCAACGGGGTGACAGTGATGGGACCACCCTCCACCTTCCTGCTCTCCTCCCTGCCCCCAGTTGTGACCCCCCTGCTGCCCCCAGAGGAGTGATGACTCCAGGCCCAGCTCTCACTCCACTCCGGGAAAGTGCCTGGGTCCGGGCCCCATTCTGGTTCGTGACCCCCCTCCCCGGTGTCCCCGCCTGCCAGACCCGGGGGCTGGGTGCCCTCTCACTGCTGTGGTAAACCAGGAAACCAGGGGCGCGACGCAGGGTGGTTTCCGCCTGGCCCGGCCAGCTCTCCAGACTTGGGGAGTCAGGCCCTCACCGTGCTGCCTGCCGAGAGCTCTGGGTGGAGGCTGCTGGGCCCTTGCAGGAGCCAGGCTCCTTCTCGGGTGCCACTCTCACACTGCCTTTGCATGTGTCCCCGCTGGGTCTCGTTGGAGGTGGTGTGACTCGTCTCGTCCACGTGTGTCCTTGCTCTGTTCCCACTTCCTTCGCTCTCCCCTGTTCTGCTCCCGCCCCGCCCCGCCTCCTCTCCCCTTTCCTCCTCCTCCCAGCTCCCTTCTCGGACCTGTCCCTTTGTGGATGGGGCTCTCAGTTCCCTGTCTGACACCAGTAGCGGCCCTGTTCTTTGCATCCCCTCTGATCCCCTTTCCTGTTCATACTGACCTTGGCCTCCACGAGGCAGGTGGGTTGGGAGCGTGCTGGGGCCCCTTGTACTGGGTGAATCGTGGGAAGGAGGTCCCGTTGGTAAAAGCCTCTGCCGAGTTCGGAGGCCACACACTTGGCCCACCAGAGGGGGGCTGTCTGTGGGCGCAGTGGTGGGCACTGATCTCCGGGCTCCTGGCTGGCTGTGCTGTGGCAGAGGGTGGGTTCACCCATGTCCTGGCTACACCGTGGATGTGAGGGGGTGTCCTCGGTCTCCACCCCAGTCCTGTAGTCAGACGGCAGAGTGTCCGCTCAGGACAGGAAGGAAGTGCTCCTCCATCACTGCTCTGCCCGTCACCGGGCACGGCAGCCGCCGGGGTAACGGCCAGCTCTTGGGGCAGGAGGGCAGGAAAAGTCCAGAGGATTTCGACTGTCCTGCCCTGTGGTTTGCCTTTTTGAACCTGGCTGTGTCTTTCTTCCCCTGCTCTGGGTGAGCAGAGAGATAGGCACTAAGGCCTCTGGGGCTATCTCGTTGTGATTTGGATTTTGTATGGATTTTATAACAGGTGAGAGAGAGAAAAAGAGAGTGTTAAGGTCAGTTTCAGGCTGTCTTTGGTAGGTGTGAACCACAAAGAAACACCTGTGGGACAGAGAACTGGGGTTCATGGGGAACACGGTCCGGAGAAGCCCCTGGGCTTTAATTTCAGGACTTCACCTTCCAGTAATGCTCGTACTTTCTGGGGGATGGGGTCCAAGTTTGCTGAATTCTTGTGTGTTCTGGAAGAACTGGGGCTGACTGGAAAGAGAACTCCGGCCTCACCTCCCTGGAGGGCACCCCATGGGTCAGCCCTGGACTACCTGCTGCCCTTGTTCCAGGGATGGGATGGAGCTGCTTCACCCAGCCTCCTACTGTCTGAACGTCATCGGCATCAAAAGTCCATTACCTGAAAGTCCCCTGGAGGGCTTGGTGTTGATAGGGGACGTGGCCCCCCCTTCCCCCTTCCCAGAGAAGGGAGGTGGTTTGATGTCTGCTGGGACACATTTCATGTGACTTTTCTACATAATTAGCTGAATATAAAGACCCATTTTGCCCCCTCCCCTGTACCTCCCGTCCTCCCAGACCCTTGCTTTTATCTTTTGCCTCCTGTACCGGGAGAATGTTCCAGTGCCTTGGGGAGCCTTCTCCTGTCGTGCATCTGAGCCTGAGCACCAAGCCAAACGCGAAAACAGGTGGACAGCAGGTGCCTTGGAAGAGCTGGAGCTTGGCTGCTTCACAGGGGAAAATTGGCTTCCCCCACTCAGTGGATTGTTGCTGCTCAGGGCGTCACTTCAGCCAGCTTTCGCCCTCCCTGGTCTGTCTTCTCTGGCTCTGCCACCGAAGCAGAGGATGTCAGTGACTGTGGCAGCGAGCGCGTGCAGGGCAGGCTGATTGCTCAGGTGCATGCGAAAGCAGTGTTTTCCTTCCGTGTAGCTTCTGCACCTGTTTCCCTTAGGAAGAAGTTGGACACGCAGTTTATCTGATGTTGAGAGTCCTGGCTCTTACCCCATGATAACTGGATTATAAGACAGACTGCCTAACCTCTCTAAACTAACTTCAGTTTCTCCATCTGAAAAGTGGGGTCAATACAGTATTTGCCTCTTAGGGATGTTGTAAGGGTTAAAGAAAGTTATTGCAGGGAACATAGATCAGTGCCTGGCGTGGTAAGTGGTAAGTAAATGCTGTATGATAAAAGTGGTAATAGTAGTAATAGGTTGCTTGTAATAATAATGTTGTCCCTGGAAGTTTCAGCTGGCTTGGAGCATCCCTAGGAGTTTTCGGGGGCACCCTGTACCCATTTCTCTCATGCTCAGAGGGTCACCCTGAATCGCGCTGTTTGCTCACTGGACTCTGGGTCCACTTGCTTGCCATGCACCTCCTCAGACTGTACACCATTCATCTGTATGGCCTTTTGGAAGACTCTGGCCAGGACCAGGAGGCAGATGAACTGAGCTGTGGATTCGTGTCTTTTTCCTTTTAGGCAGCACGAAGAAAGAAGCCTTAGTTAGTCCAGGATGAGCGGGGGGTGAGGACGTTGCATCAGCTCTGGGAAGTCATGCTCCCTCATGCCCTGGCCATCTCCAACCTTTGTCTGCCTCCCAAGTTTCCTTCCTATTGCTGCTGTGCAGGGTCTCCATGGGTAGGCTGTGGGGTTTGTGAAAGAGGAAGGAAGGGGGAGTTGGCAGGCAGGTCTTCGGGGTGAAGACCCGACCTCCAGTGGTGAGCTGGACTCCTTCTCTCTGAGACCGTGTGTGCATGTAGCTGGGTTCTTAGTTCTGTGCTCTTAGGGGGCTGTTGAAAATTAATGTTTCTGACCTGAACTTGGGAGGAGCTTCTCCATGCTGTACCTACTAAAGGACGCTGGAATGATGGCATCCATCAAAGAAGATGTAGGTTGCTTCGCTGTCAGTTAGCGCAAGAAACCCCAGGAACCAGAGGCTTATCTACAGTTAGTCTGTGGGTTTTTCTTTCTCATCCCTGCAGCGATATCTGATGTTGGGGAGGTGCGCTGTAGTCTTCCCACCCCTCTTTCTTTTTTTTAAACCTTGGATTGCTTGCTCACCACTGGGGACTTTTTTTCCCCTCACAGGTTTGGCTGTCTATTCCTTCCTGTCAGAATTTACCCACCACTGATTGTGAGGGAGGTGGAAGAGGGAGGTGTGGGGATGGAGGGAGAGTGACTTGCCCCCATCCACCAGGGTCCTGGAGTGTCCCTGCTTCCCTGATGGCATGCTAATGCCAGCACTGGAGGGAAAGAAAGAGCGACCTGTCTCCCTCTTCCCCCCTTGCTCCTCAGGGTCCAAGTTTGGCTTACTTTGAGAAGAAATGGCATTGATCCATGTCTTCTAGATCTTCTTCTTTTATGATCCTTGAACAGTTCTCTCCAGCAAGCGCAGACTGTCACAGACAGTCCATCCTCTCAGCTCTCTTTGGGCCCCTTTGTCACCTGGGCAGCACAGGCTCCAGTTAAGTTGTTGCCTTTGTCCTAACCATGCAGTTGCTCTGTTAGGCAAACGGCTACACCCACTCGACAACTGGGGCAGAAAGAGACGCTGACGTAGGTGGTCTCCTCTCCCATAACCTTGGTTTTTCTGTCGAATCTTAAAATATGGATCCACTGGATACCTGCTGCGGATATCAAGGGCTTTGCAAGCCTGCCTGATTTGGACACTCTCACCGTCACAATCCACTTCCATCCTCTTCTGTTCTCTCACATGACTGACGAAGCCTGAACCCAGTCTGCTGCTGAAATGTTGGTGGACGACAACTGTTAGTTGCTGTTGGCTGCCGGGGTTCTGCCTGAATCTTGGCGATGGAGGAGATGATTTCACTGGGCATTGGGTTCCCATCTGGCCTGGCCCTGTCTTTCCCGGAGGAGGACAGTCAGTGGGGTGGGGTTGTTCTTCCGGTCCTTTAATCTGCCCCTTTACTTTTCATTTCAAGGTCTTGACTGTGATGATCCACAAACTTCAGACATCCCAGCTGCTTCCTTCTCTGACTTCCTTGCCCCAGCTTGAGTGCCGTGTGATGGGTTCGCCATTAAAGCCTGTCTCTCCCTTTCCTAGGCCATCTGATGGCTCTACAGATTGGTGTCCACCTGCAGCAGGCCTCCCACTGCTGGAGCTCTCCATTGGGGTTCTCTCTTCCAGGAGCAGCAGGAAGGCAGGTGTCAAGGAGCTGGTCATGGGCACCTGGGACTCCGTAGAGCTGTGCTCTGTCTCCTCTGGGTCAGCTACTTGGCTTTCTTCCAGCTCCTCTTCCTAAGCTCTCTCGTCCGGGAGCTGACCTGTGCCTCTCCAATTGTCCCTTCCAGGACACATCCACCTGCTCCTGGGAATGCTGCTGTACCTGAGAGGCTGGAGGCTCTGAAATACCAACGGATAAAGAAGCCCAAAAAGTCATCCAAGGGCTCCTCGAAGTCAAAGAAACGATCCGGTAAATGTCGAGAAGCACCCTGCCCCTCTCTCCCCACCCTGACCTGCCACTATGGGCTTGTCTGGCTCAGGATCCCAGCCCTGGGTTCTCTGCACAATCGACTCCTCCAGCTTATCTCGTTCTTTGCTTCTCTTTAATACTAATTGTCAAGTAATACACAAATAGAATTTTCATATCAAAAAATGAGAAAAGTAAGGTTAAAAGTCTCAGATCCTCCTCCCAGTTCTGTTTCATCCAACCTGGGAACCATCCTTCTTGGGGGTATGTGTGTTCAGAACTCTTCTGTGCATACGCCTTTAGAAAACATGGCATTGTTTCAGTGTATTATTTATTTATTTTTTGGCTGCGTTGGATCTTTGTTGCTGTGCGCGGGCTTTCTCTAGTTGCGGCGAGCGGGGGCTACTCTTCATTGCGGTGTGCGGGCTTCTCATCATGGTGGCTTTTCGTTGTGGAGCACAGGCTCTAGGTGTGTGGGCTTCAGTAGTTGTGGCGCACAGGCTTAGTAGTTGTGGCTCCCAGGCTCTAGAGCACAGGCTCAGTAGTTGTGGTGAACAGGCTTAGTTGCTCCGCGGCATGTGGGATCTTCCCGGACCAGGGATCGAACCCGTATCCCCTGCATTGGCAGGCGGATTCTCAACTACTGTGCCACCAGGGAAGTCCCCTGTATTTTTTAACAACATAAATAGTACTTTTCTTTCTCATTCTGTCATATGCCTTGGACATATCCCTATCTCCTTAAATATTTCCTCTTTATCATTTCAGGCCTCTGGTTGGACATGAAATTCTGGGGTCCTACTCAGTGTTAAGGGGTCACTGTGGCATGGACTCAGCCTCTGTGGGCTGGCCAGACTTTTCTCCATGAGATAGAGTGAAATTGCCATATTTCATGAAAAGGACACCACTACTGAAATGTGTGATGTTTATCCAGCAGCGATAGGTAGCTTCTAATATAGTGCAAAAATAATTCAGCCGTTTTTCAGACTTAGAAAATATTTATCACGTGCTCTCTTTTTACCAGTGGTTTTAGAAGTGCTGTGACAGGCCGTCCAGGAAGACCACTGCACAGCTTCCTTGCCAGTCTTTCTTATCTACCAGAGTGCAACTTTCTGCAGAGGCTGGGTTATGGAAGAGTGATACACAGAGGCCCTTGAATCTTTGGGAGGCAGTGAGCACTTAGTTCTCACTTAGCCTTCAGGTGGTATTATTATCCTGTTAGTTTATAGGTTGGAATACTGAGGTGGAGAGAAAGAAAATGAATTTTTTTAGGTTTTGGGAGAGAAATTAGAGCCCAAAGCTGAATTTTCAACCCATTTAAGCCCATTTCAGGTTAAGACCCATCTACATACCTACCTACCTACCTATCATTTATCTATTATTATTATTATTTTTTTTTTCAAAAAAGTCCCACGAGATGCCTATATTCTCTGTTGTTCTGGTTGCAGCGGTCCTGTTTCCTGTCATATGTCCACAACTCGCAAATGCCCCCCGTATTTAGCCCAGATCTTGTCCATGAGCTCAAGTCTCATATTTCCAGGTGCCTGCTCCACATGCAGCTGGATGTCCTGTAAGCCTTTTCCGTGTCCAAAATAGAGTTACTGATTATCCAGATGTGCTTCTCGGTTCTTTCCCAGTTTCATAAAAGGCACTCCTACCTGCCCAGTTGCTCAGGGTACTTCATCCTTGACCCTCTTCCTTTCACGTCTTACATCCAGTCCATCTGGTAAGATCTGTTGACTTAACTTTTAAAACACATCCTGAATCTGACCACTTTTTTCTGTCTCAAATGCTAAAGCTAAATTACGAGTCATTCCCATCTCTCACCTTGCCCAGAGCAGCGGCCTCCTCTCTGGCCCTCCTGCCTCCGTCCTGGCTCCTGCAGTGTATTCACACAGCGACCAGAGTGATTTTTAGAAAGTCCCGGGAGTGTGCACACACGTACACGCATGCACACGCACACACACGCTTCTGATTAAAACCCTCCAGAAGCTTCCCTTCCCCCTGCAATCAGAACAGACTTCTGCCCGCCCTTCCTGCCTCACCGACTCTGCTCGCTCTGAGTTACCGTGACGTCCTTCCTTCGGTCAACAGGTCACGCTTGCTCTCAGCCTGGGGCTTTCACACCGTGGGAACACTTCTCCCCCAGGTCTGTGGAAGGTTCATAATTCGAGACTCGCCTCGGTGTTACTCCTTCAGAGTAGAAGCAGTGCCTCGTTCATTTGCCGTCTAGTGATCCTATTTTATCTTTCTTGGTAGCACTTGCAGTATCTGACGGTTTTATGTCTGTAGTTTTTAAGTCTTTATAGTTTGTCTCTTCCTCCCCATTGCCACATTGAAGTATAACCTTCTAGAATGCAAGGGCTTTACCTCTGTGTCCCCAGAAGGACCATAAGGCAGAGGGATGGCCCTGGCAGTCCAGGGTGGGCCAGACCTGACTCTAATGCGTATGGATAAAATCTGTGTGACGCCCATCACTGCCTGGGGGAGGCGGTGGCGGGGAAAAGTGTGCTGAGTCCCAACCCCAGTACCTAGAATGATGCCTGGTACCCAGGAGGCACTAAAAGAGACGTATGAATATTTCTTTAATATCGATACATAGAAGAAATATGAGATAAAAGGTACTGAGTATATTCAATATTAAATAGAAGATGAAAAAGAGATGTTGCTTGGCTAGAGCTGTGAATCTGCAGGAAGTACAGCCACAGCCGTCCTGCCTCCTGGCTCTAGGACAGCACTTGGGTGGCCCCGGGCACTGGCCCTTCGTGGTTCCTCTGCTGCCCATCCTGCACTTGGGTGATTCCGGCGTGTGACCCTAGAGGCCGGGCACCGTGCCCTGCAGAGGACGGCTGGGTGTGTGAGGCTGCCTTCTCCCTTTCACCACTGTCTTCTCTTTTCCTGTGTGTGTTCACCTGCTCCTCCTCAGATGGTTCTGCCTCCCAGGCTCAGAACCTTCCAAACTCTCAGGTCCTGTGGCCCGACGAAGCTGTCTGCCTCCGGAGGAAGAAGAGACATTCCCGGCCCGACCCCTTTGCCCGACTCTCAGACTTGTGCCACCGCCAGCTTCCGGAAGACCAGACGGCAATTCTCAGCAGCGTGGAGCATGACGATCCTGGCCACGCCACTCTGCTGTGATGCCACAGCTTAAGCGTCCCCTGGGCAAGGATGCTGGCCGAGGGGCAAGGGTGGGCACGGGCGACGGGTGTGCGGGGCTTCGTCCTCTCCTGCCAGTGGAGGGGTGGCCTGGTCGCTGGTTTCCAGGGCTGCTCAGACCCTGGTTCTGCTTGTTCTCCCTCTGGCCTGAGCGGGTGTCTCCTCTGCATCCTGGCCTGCTGGCCTCGTGTCCAGCAGAGAGGGCTGAGGGCAGACTGGCCGCCGTGGCTGTGCGTAGAGCTCGGGAAGTGAACTGGGGACAGGAAGAGCTATGCCTCCTCCCCCGCCTTCCCCTCTTCACTGGATGGATTTTTCCCACCTCCTCAAATATCTCTGGAGTGCAAAAGAGGAAGCAATGGCTCTCACTGCTGTCTGCTTCTGTTCAGTTTCTCAAGTCCTGAAAGAGGGCTGGACTTCCTGCCATCTTCCAGACTCTACATATATATAGATATAGATGCAACTGCGTATGTGTGGAGTTTGTGGGTTTCTTTATGTATATATATGTACATGGAAGCAAACGCTGTTTACTTCTGTGGTCAATGGAAGGAGGAGGGAGAGGGCAGCTGGCATGTGGGCTTTGTGAGGGGCTCGCGGGGGCCCTGGTGTCTCTGTCTCGGGAGTGAGTCCTTCTGAAGTGGGATTCATGCCTTCTCAGCTGAATTCCCCGTTTGTCTTGACCTTCTCCCATTCAGAGTGGAAGCAGGGGCTTGCCATGGTTCCTGCTGCCTGCTTTGGGGGGTTCAGCAGTGAGTTACCACAGAACTAAACACAGCCTTTATTTCTTGGTTCTGGGTGAAGAAGGGTGGCTGGTGAGCGGCCAGGCAGGCATCTCTCTTCGTTCCATGGTTTGGCTCAGAAGTAGAGGCTGCTTAGCAGCGGGGCCGGGAGGTGGCCCTGTGCTCGGACTCAAGCTCATCGTCAGCCCCTTGGTCCAGCCAGGCTTGGAGCCCTGTGGCCGAGGGCCTCCCACTCTGGAGCCATCTGTGCCGAGCACCAGGCGCCGTGGCTCTATTTATATCCCAGCCTGGCTCCGCACCCTCCGGAGCGCTGTTCCAAAGCCCTGATTGGATTCCTCCTTTCCTTTTGTGGGAGCTAATTCCCCAGATTGATTAATTGCCACGTGTGGGGAGCCCGCCCGCGCTCCTCTCCATGCTTCCCACGTGCAGCCCGCCGCAGACCTGAGCTCCCACAGGATGGGATCAGATAAAGCTGGGGGGCCTCAGATTCTGGGTTCTGGGGGTGCTCAGGCCCCTATTCCCCCAGGTCTGTTTATATAGAACTGGCTGAGGCCTGGGAGTGAAGCTGGAAGGGGTGGGAGGCAGGAGCCAGGCTCCATCCTTTCCCTGCCGAATTCTTGTCCTAACTCAGACTCTTAGCACCCAGAAGCTTCTGCGAGGTCGTCTTACAGCGACTACAGATGTATCTCTCTCTTCCAGTAAGGTAACGGCGCTGCCCTTGACAGGGCAGAAGGCCTCAGTGTGGCTGGGGTGCGTCTGGCGTCTTTCTCCTCCTCTCGTGCAGGAGCCTGCTCTTCCGGCCACCCGAGAATCGAGGGGGCTATCAGGTTCCGCCAAGTACTTCCTTCTTGGTGCTGCTGTCTTGGTGGGTTTGGGGACATCCCTTGTCCCCAGATACCTGCTTGGATGTTGGCCCAGCCAAAGCACTGGAGACTTCTGTGGCTCTCAGCCCGGTGACCCAGGCGAGGCGGCCCGAGAGCAGGTAGATGCCCATCCCTGGGAGCTTCCATCCTAGGGGTGAATCCGCTGCCACGCAGACCCGCCCCGTGCTTCCTTCTCTTGCCCAGCGAGTGGGGACCAATTCCACCCTTGAGGCTCTGCCTCAGAAGTCACAAAAACCACAGTTTCTTTCCAAACGCGACACGTCGTGGAGAAAGGAGTGGCAGGGGCAGCACTTGTGGCCTCGCCATGTCCACTGCCCAGCCCCCGGGTGGCGCCTGCGCCATCTGGCCAGTGCACTTCGCTGGGCACCGAGTCCAAGTCCAAGCCACCCTCCGGGCGGCAGCTCCAGCGAAGCAGCGACTCTGCTTCCTTCCTGAGGCAGCACTACCTCTGCCACCGTGCCCGACAGGGGACACATGGGCACCTCCTCTGGGCCCTGGGGTCGGTTGTGGCCTTTGTGCGCACTCTCATGGTGGCTGTTTCTTGAGCAGAGCAGATCCTGCTGGACTGTACGTGAGACGTCAGGGCTGTGTGTCTTCAGGGTGAACTAGGCCACCCTTTCTGAGCCCCGTGCTGGGACTGTAGGCCCCGAGGTTACAACAGAAGAGGAGATAGGGGAAGGCTCTGCTGCTTTACAGTGGCATACAGGGCCCAGCCCGTGAGCCATCCCCAGTGGTGACAAAGGTGCTGACTTCTTCCTTCCTTCCTTTCTCTGGCTGTGCCCTGTACCTCAGCAGATAAGACCAAATGGTTGGAGCTGTGCTTTTTGCTGGCCACTGGGTGGCAGCTGGGCTGGGTGTCCCCAAAGCTGGGGAAGGACATAAGGCCGACCTCTCTCTCAACAGCTTTGGACTCATTTCTCCTCCCAAGAGGGCCTCCTTCTTGTGACAGTGTGCATGGAGACTGGCAGCCTTGCTGCACCTTGGGGAGCTGGCTCAGTGCTTCCTGTAAGGATTGCGATGGAAACTGGCAGAATACATTTCCCTCTGTCCACGAGACGGAGGCAGGGATGTCACGGGCACACCCTGAAGCGCTGAGTGTGGGCATGTACGAGAGGGTGTGCTCGTGAATGTCTGCATGGTGGGGTGCAGCTGTTTCTAAGGACCAGGTGTCCTTTGCGCTCTGCCCTTGAACAACTGCAGTGACGACTCTGAGGCTTCCTCTGACTTTCACGCTCCAGTCCGTGGGAGATCAGGTGTCTTCCAAACCGCCCCTTGGATGATCTGGTAGCCTCGCATAGAAGTAACCTGCCCCTTCGTCCTGCATCTTGCCTGGAGACTGCAGCTGTTTCAGGTTAGGTGACTCGGAGCCCGGGGAAGGGGTAAGGTGATGCCATAAGCTGTTTAATAAGGAAAGTGGGTTTTCTGTTTCTTGATTCCCTGGCTGACCAGCTGGGGTTGAGTGTGGGCCCTGCCCAGCACGCGGTGGTCAACTTTGTCTGTGAGCTCCCAGCCTGTCTCCCTCAGCTTTCCTCAGAGACACGGGTCTGAGAGGCCTTCTGAGACTCCGCTTTCTCCAGGGGAAGGATGCTTCATCCCACAGGGCTGGCAGGGTCTGCGCCCCCTTTGAGGAGGAGCCCATGTCCCATGGTCGTGTGCAGGGGGGTGTCTCAAGCAGGGGTGAGCTGGAGTCATTATTAATATTTTTCAATACTGTCTTTATTTTTGATTTGAGATCTAAAATAGTTGGGGTTAAACTGATTTCACCTGTTTTCCTTTGCCCTTTTCATGCAGAGGAAACCTGGTAGGATTCACAGGTGAAATTTCCCGACTAGGTTTTTCTTTTTCTTTTTAAAGGTTGACAAGATAGCTTCAGGGAGGAAACAGACTTCACAGAGCATCAGGGCGACTTTGTCACTCGCCAGGATTAGAATTCGGGGCCAAGGTGTGCATAGCTGGAGCTGTTTCTTCCAGTTTTGTTAGAAAAAGCCTTTTGGTGGATTGGGATGGGCTGGGGGAAGGAACTGTAAAGTACATTTTATTACTATGTAGACAAACATAGGGAAAGAAAAGCTCATGGTTAATCCGAGGCTTGCTTTGCTTGCATGTGACAGAGCTTTCGGCGGGGGCATCATAGGGATTGTTGGGGAACAGCAGGAAGGTAGAGTTCCTGGGGGCTCCCCTGAGTTCGTCCCCCAGCCCCTCTGGGAAGCGGGCATCCATGGCTCAGTTATACCTTTCTATCTTCAAAATAAAGGGAGGCTGGAGGCTTGGAGCCCTGTGGGTCTGCATTGTTGCTTTGAGGAGAGGACCCAGGAGTGTTTTGGGAAGGGCGTTAGAAAGCTGGAGCGTGGAGAGGAGGTCGGCTTTTCTGCCACGTGTCTGTAAGGCCGGAAGGGGAGTAGACAGCCAGGTCGGCCCCGGAGTGGAAGGCGGGGATGGATGTGACAGTAAGACCAAAGCCAGGGACATCAAGCTTACCTTTCTCTCTGGGCACATGGTAACTTAGTTACTATTCAGGGTGCTGTGTACAGGTTGGGCGTGGCCCCAGGAAGAGAAAGAGGAGAGGCTGCCCTGGGCTGGGGTGGGCTGGGGGTGGAGGCAGTGAAGACCTTTGCGGGGGGCGATGCAGTCATTGAAAGAAGCCTGGGGGTGAGTCTTGGATCCCGAAGGGGTCTTGCTTCTTGGCTGGACCTCCTTGCCCCCTCTAGAGTCAGCCTATGATGCTGAGTGCCGAAACCAAGCATGGATGTATTCTCTGTGATGTCAGTTTGTGGGGACTCCTCAGGCCCAAAGCTGGGAGACTTGTCTTGAGGTCCCTGTGCTACCAGCAGCTCCGTGTTAGTGGAGAAGGAAGAACTGTTCTTAGGGATTTGTGTCTGTTCTCATAAGGAGAAGGGCAGGTGGCCTCTTCCATGATCTGAAACTGGTCCTGAGACAGTGTCGCTGGGGGTGGAGAGGAGGGACTGAGGCTGGGTTACACCTTTCCTCCAGAGGGGGCAAGACTGCTGCAGATCACAGAGCTACACAGTGGCTGTGTTCCTACAGCTTTCGTCCTCACCTTCTCTTCTTTCGTGAGATGGAAGCTACCAGTCTGGTGGACGTAGGAGGGTGAAAGGGTTCACCCTGAAATCAGACCAGCCATTCCTCTGTCCTCTTTGATGTCTCCAAATCTGCCTCCTTTCACATCAAGAGGCAGAATTTTAAAAGTTGATAAACCAAGGATCAGTGCCCAGATTGGACTTCATCGCTTTAGCAACTCGATGTTTGCTTAGGGGTGTCCATTACCACCCCCTCTGACTGGCAGTGAATCCACACTGGTCCAGTGCTTTATTTATGGGCCCCCTGTCTGTGCTTTCAAATAAGTTTTTCATGAGCAAGTATAATATTTTGTTTGTTAGGTTACTGAGCGGGTAGAAGTGTTTCTATGACCCATTTTAAGCTAGAAGAATAAACAATAGGTTGACTCTTATCCAAAGACATTCCCACGCCCCAAGGGTTTCTGTGTAGGATGAGGGAAAGTGAGGCATAAGTGCAAACATCACTGCTGGCTGCCCATACGTTCTAGAAGAGCTGGTGCATCTTGACTCCTAAATACTCTGGTAGAACAGCAGCCATTAATAAAATCACTTGGACAGTCTCCTCCGTGGTGGGTCAGCAGTGGTAGTTAGGGTTTCCGAAGAAGGCTGATGAAACAGTCATTAGCTTCAGATCGCTGGCTGGGAGAGCTGCACTGGGGGGTTAGGGAGAAGTGGTACAAGTCCTCAGTTCCTGTCCCTGGTCCTTTGCCTTCTGTCTTTCCCATCCCACTTGATGGTGACATGAATGGCTGCTGGGCCTCTTCTTTTGGAGCTTGAAGAAACGTGCTCTACCAATCCCTCCCCTCCCTGGCACTGGATTCCCCGTCTTTATTTTAGGACCCAGGCCACACTCTCCCTTCCGCCCCATATACACACCAGTTACTTCCTTTTCCTTCCTATCCCACTTCACGGCTCCAGGGATCCTGACCTTGTGCGTGGTTTACGATGGGGAAGTGGTTGGGTGGGGAAGGGAATCTGAGAGGGGAGAAGGTTTTGTGGGGGGGGGGGATTTGCATTTTCAGCCTTACACACACTGCGAGCATGCTTTTGATGATGTGCAACATACGTAGAAGGAAGGGGCAAATGCCGACTTTCCTCCTATTGGTTGATGAGGGCTTAGGGGCTCTTTGGTCCTTTTTGGCTTATGGCATCTTAGAGACCTTGTTTCTGGTGTGGGGAGTAGACCTCCTGACGGCCATCTTGCAGTCTTTGGAAGGGAAATTGTCAGTCAGTCTCAACGAATATTTCTATTGCCTACTGCGAACCAAGAGGGGTCTGTTGTGAGCAGACAGTGTCCAGGCTGGGGCAGAGAGGTGGGATTGTCTCACCTGTCTCTCTGCAGTCACCAGGCTATCTCCCTGGTCTCTAGCCCCAGCCAGCTGTCTTGTCCATGTTCCTTTCCTGGGCTCAGTTAGAGAGAGAGAGAGAGAGAGAGAGAGAGAGAGAGAGAGAGAGAGAGAGAGAGTGAGTGTGTGTGTCCCCGCACGCATGCATGTGGTATGTGACGTTTGTATGGTATGTGTGTGTGTGTGGGTGGTGTGTGTATGGTGTGGTGTGTATGTGTGTGTACCTATGCATGTAGTATGTGGTGTGTTGTGTATGGTATGTTTGTGGTGTGGTGTGTATGTGTGGTGTGTTTGTGGTATGTATTTGAGTGTGTATATGTGTAGAAGAGATTTGTAGGGACACACTAATTGGCCTGAGTAGCCTCAGGCCCAGGAGATCCTCTTTTTGGTTGACTCTTTCTTTGCGAGGCAGCTCCTACTTCGGTAGGAGGGTGAAATGAGTAATATACCACCTTTAGTGTATTTTTTATGGAGATTGTATATAAAATTATATAAATATATATAATTTGTTCTATTTTAAGGAGAGAGGGGAGCTTATGTAAGGGGGGGGTGGGTGCAGGGATAGAATGCAGTAGTCATGATTGGGAGGCTTTAGGTAGTGGGACATCTGGGGAGTGGGAAATGGGAGGGCAAGAGACTAAAGCCGGGCGAGAGGATCGGGGATTCATGCCCTCGGCACACATACATAAATGGACAGAAAGCCTACATAAGGTCTATCTATCTAGCTTGTCTGTATCTCTATACGCAGTCATAGTTGGCTTTATTTTTGTACTTGTGCTTAGAGTTGTGTGGGCAGGACCACCTGGGGTGACCTGGGATTCTAGCTCATGCCTTGGTGCCCCCCCCTTCACCATCCATCCTCCATGCCTCGTCTTTTGAGACACTCTCTGTTCAGAGTTGCTTGGGTCTTTCTGATGGAAATGTGTATGTAAACGTTTAAAAAATAAAAAAACAAACAGTGCTCCCGCAGAGAGGACAAGTGAGCCGAGGGTTGTGGGAAACTACTGGATGTGATAGTCCTGGAGAGCCAGGATCCACAGCTCTGGGAGCTTTGTTACTGGGAGGAGACGCTGTGGCTTGAAAGCTTTGGCACAGGTGCATAATATAGTGAGTGTGGAGAGGGGAAGACTCTGAGTCCATCCCCATATTGCTGGGGATGGTGCCCTCATCGAGGTTACCTGGGGGCTGACAGCAGTACCTATCCTGGTTTGCAGCACTTTGACGCAAGCACCCCTGCAGGCATCTCAGGAGAGTTCTGTGAGGCCGATGGCATGGGCTTGGTCTTGGAGAACACCCTGGTCATTCTTGCTGCAGGTTCTTGGAACCAGTGTGGGTGTAGTGTCTGGTAGAAATACATCATAGACGCTTTTTCCAGTTATTATTTTAATTGGAAAATAGGTGGCATTGGAAACAGAATGGTCCAATCCTGGGACACTGAGTGGAGGAGGAGAAGTGGGAGGAGAACCTGGGGCGTAATGGGGAGGATGGGGCCGCTGGACCCTCCTTCTGGCACCTGGCCTGGGACTTCCGGAACTGAACAATGTATCAGTAGAGTCTGACCCAGAACTGGAGATTCTGGGGAGTAGGCACTCAGTGGCACTTGAGCAAGAAACTTTGTGTGCCCTGAAGAATACCTCGCTGAGAACTCAAGACCTCAAATATGCTGCAAGGACCACGTACCCTGCAGCCTCAGCAATCGTCTCTGGGTGCTAGCTTTTTTGTCGACTTGCCAAGAGCTCAGAGTGATGTGTTTGAAGCTGGTGCAGGGCCAAATGGTGCAGACAGCCAGGAGAGACCTGTGGAGGCAGTCTCTCTGCCCACACCCTGCTGGTCAACTAAAAAAAATGCAATACTAACCCCTCCTCCCCAACTAGAGTGTCATGCTAGCCAAGAGCTTTTGTCTTATGGAGTCTGGTCATTAGAGGAATTCAGATACCTCAGCCATGGGAAGCATTTTTTTACATTTGGGATATTAATGGGAAGAGTAGGTAGGGGTGGAGCTTGAGTTTGACTCCTGACCCTTCTCCCACCATACTTTAGACTTAAGGGGCCCTGGCATTCACTCAGGCACTGTCCTTAGTCCCTTGCATTCCTGCTCAAGACATTCTCATTTCCCAAGGATACTGAAGGAAAATGGGCTCTGTCCATGCAATACCGGGGGAGCTCCAACACTGGGTCCCACTGGCTGTATGTCCATCCTTGGCAGGTAACTAATCTTTCCTGCAGTCTTCTCAGGAGGCCAAAGGAGGATATGGCCAGATGTTTCTTGTAAGATTTTTCAGGGAGGTTGAACAAGAGGAAAAGCAGCACATTCTATGTCCCTTCCCGGCTTGCACCCTTTTCCAACCTGCCAAAAACTCCACACCAAGAGGGCTTTCCATTACTGTTTTTTTTTTTTAGCTCTTAGAGCGATCCTCTCTTTCTCCACAGACCCTGTCCCACTTCTGGTACCATGCAACCAGCGAAACAAATCACCTCGGCATCACAGGCCCCTCAGAGGGTTAGTACCCCACTGGGTCTGGGGTTACTCTCAAACTCTTGCTTCTTTCCATATGAAAGCCTAGATGTGGTCCTTCCTTAGCATCAAGGAGTCACTGACCTGTGCATTCCCATCCCATCCCTTACCTCCAATTGGAGTCTTCATTTATGGGAAGAAAAGTGAAGACAAGGGACATAGCCCTACCTTGAGATTTCAGAGCTTGGAAGGGATGTGATGTTTATCTCTACCTGGTCTGTGATCCTGGCCCTGAGCCTCAGAAAGATGGCGAAACGGTAGGCATTGGCGGGGAAAGGATAGATAGCCCAGCCGAGATCTCCAGTTTCTCTGAAGAACCAGCCTTTCACAAAGGCAGGTGGGGCAAAACGGATTGAGATTTGATTATATGTGGAGTAAGCAAAGTTTTTGGTCTTTGAACTTCTCAGTTGCTAAGACAGGCGGGTGGGATGGGTGCTCTGGTTAGGTCTTTGGGGGCTGGAGCCGCGCGCCGCCCCACGTGCTCGTGCCGTACTCCTCGGTCCCCGTGTGGTGGAAGGGATACTGAATGTTGGTGCTTCTCCCTGTTGGTAGGTGGTGGGGGCATCTACAGAGTTGTTTTAGTTTTGCTACCTCTGTCCGCTCTGTGGAACAGGGTTTGCAGTAGACAGATGCACTGCGCGTTGCTCACCCAGGGATCAGCGTGGGCCGTATCCTTTCTCCTCGGTCATCGAGTAGTAGCTTGGGGAAGCGGGGTTTGCCCATTGCCCTCTGGCCCTCCCGCTCCTCTTTGCTGTAGGTATTCATGCTCACCCGCTTTGGGCAACGTCAAGGCAGAAGGTGGGAGAACAGGAGAACCCACACGGCACATTCCCTGTCCCTGAGGGTCTGGCCCTGGTGTTGGCATGTAGGGGTCTCTTCTGTGCCGCCGTGCCCAGGGCCTGGGAGGGGTCGCTGTGTGCAGGGGTCTTGATTGCTGGGACTTTAGACGGAATGGCTGGTTTAGGGAAGAATAGCAGTTTAAAGCCCCCCTTGCCAAGTCGTATACATCAGTCTCCAGAGGCCTTAATGCCTCGTTCAGATTTCATTTCCGAACCGCCATCTGTGGGGCCAGAGGTAGGGGCGCAGGTGGGTGTGCGCTCACCAGTTGCTCCTCCTTTTCACAGCCGCTGATCCGAAGGGACTCTATCGGCTTCATGTCAGTGATGCCCGGTTCCTCTCGCCTCCAGCTTTTTCTCTTTCACCAGGAGAGACTCTATCACCCTGGGTATCATACTTCCATTGCGCACCTGGAAACGTGTGTGGATTTCTTTTCCTCATTTCACCCAGTGGCTTGTAGACACGGAGGGGTCGGGGAGGGGTCCCGCGGCCACCTCACCACACCCCAACAGCCCTGCGCCTCTGTCTGCCCGGGGCCTCTTGCATTAGTTCTTTTCTGAGGAATCTGGGTATGACTCTCGGTTTGGTCATGGGAGTTCCTGCTCTCATAGCAAACGCTTTTTCCTTCTTCAACTTTCTTTGGGGGTTGCCCCCATCCATGCCAGGTCTTCTCGTGAAGATCCTTCAAACCTCGTTTCCATTTCTTGAATGTTGAGTACTACAACGTAACTGCGCTAGGGTGCTTTATGGTGCTGTTCTTGAAGAGGCCAGCTGGGCTGAACCTCCTTCGTCCAACTGGTTCCTTAAATCTTGCTGTATTTTGTCCTCTATTTGATTTTTCCCCTAGGGGTTTGGGGTGGGAGACGTAGGGGTGGCTTTTGTGTTCTCACTCTCTCTCTCTTTTCTGTATGTATGCAGTGGAAAAAGTCAGTTATCATGGGCAGCTGACTTCATGGTATTGGTTGGCTGACTTTGGTTAACCATTAAAGACAAACCAACAAATTGTACAGACGCACACAGAACACCTTTGAGTGTGAATCTGAATGGCAACTAGAGGCTTACTTTTTGAACTTCAGGTATGTAACTCAAAAGTAAATAAAAACACTATTTTTTCAGTAAGCTTTTTTTTTCTTCTAAGAGACAACTTAGAAATCAAACGATAAGAACATTTAATCGGTGCTGTACCAAAGCCTTATATGAACATATTCTACACTCTGTACAACCTGTCTCTGGTGAGTGCCCTGTTCTGTCACCCTCTTCTCAAAGCCTGGGAATGCCAGTGTGTGCCAAGCCTGGGGCCAGGTCTTGGGGACCTGTGGGCCGAGGAGACCCCTTGGAGCGGAGGATGATGGTGAAGATGGGACACCATTCTGCTTCCTGAGTAGACTCTGGAAAGACACCAGGCATTTGTGTGTGTGTGTGTATGTGTGTGCATGTGGGGGGGCTGGGGTGTGTGTGTGCCTATGTGTGTAGGTGTGCTACAGGTGCACAATGCCAAAGTGAATGCACCAACCGGGGGCCTGAAGGGGAGACCCAGGCTGGCTCTGGGAGTGGGCTGGTTGTAATGAGAGGGGTAGGGTGTCCTCCCCCGTTTCCTGTCTCCTTCCCTTTCCTCTCTGTTGGGGAATGGAGGTTTATGGAAATAGCTGCACTCTCAACCAGGTGCTTTTTCTTCAAAATCTCCAAAGTCTAAGCATTTATAAAGGGCCCGTCCAAGAGGCAGGCACCTCCAACCACCAAATCACAGGACGGGCAGGAACCTTTCTCCTTCCCAGCTCCAGCTTGATTTCTTGGAGAAGGGGTTCCTCCTGCAGGGTCCCCTGACCTCCCGTCCTGGTCCTGGGCCTGTTCCAGCTGCCACCCCTTCAGGCTGCCCAACCCCTTCTTCCCAATCCACAAAGAAGACCCGGCCAGAGGTGCCCCTTGGCCACGCCTGCTCTGGGGCCCAAGCAATAAAGCCTGCCCTGCCTGCCACAGACAGTGACCTTTGGCCTTAGGCTCTTGCCAGTTGAAAGCTGAGTGACACCCCAGACTCAGGAGAGGACCTGTGGCTAGCCTCGGCTCAGGTCACTGTGCCGGGCTCCCCTCGCTGGCATTTCCAGGCTTGCCGGATACTAACCAATGCATCGCCAGTAACACTGCATGTTCATATAGTGAGTTAAAGAGCAGAACAAGCAAACACAGACATGGGCAAACAAGCAAAGGGAAAAGGAAGGGCACGATGGGAGACAAGATGTGTAGCCAGTGAAGGAATGCAGGGAGTGTTGCAAGTTAAAATTAAAGAAGTTTAGGATTTAACTGCTTCTCATGTAACATTACTCTGCTTCAGAAATGTTTTGTATTTTGATATAAATAAACATTTGCTAAAAAAGTTCATTTCCTAACTTTTATTTATACCTAGGAGGTACTTTGTGATGACATCTAATCTCACCTCTGGCTTTTGGTCTCCTTAATCGACCCCAGATTTTAAACTCATGGCTCAACGTGATTGTGAAAGGATTTGAGGCTGGAGGTGAAGGAAATACTCTTCATTCACTGAGCAGACGTGCACTGAGGGTAGATCCTGTGTGGGTCACTGTACAATTCACTCGGGATCCATCATGAACACGTAGGCAAGGCTCCTACCCTTCTAGGCCTACATTCTAGTGGTAGGGAGACAGACAGCAAGCAATTATCGCAGTAAGAAAATCACATGTTGTAGAATAAAGTGATACTAGCTTTGGGAAGAAACTCGGGCAGGATGAGGGGCAGGTGGAGTGAGGAGGAGGCGTGGGCACAGTTTGAATCAGTGCTGGCGGGGGGCCCTCAAGGACAGAAGTCAGCCCCTGAGCAAAAGCCGAACGGACCACTCATAGAGTTTTTAACTTGCAGACTTCACAATGCCTGACATCTTTGAGAACAGGGAGAAGACAGCTGACACTTCAGTTGTGTGATGAAGACAGTCTTGGGGCCTGGCTCCACCTGTCTGAGCGGGTCCCAGCTCTAACGGGCCTGCGGCAACATTCACGTACAAGTCAGCGGTGCAGCGCCTCCTCCGACTCGGAGAGGCTGTGGGCCCTGGGGTGGATCTGCGGGACCGACTGCGAGATCAGCTCACCTTCCCCTACCACACCGGCACCCCTCCTCTTCCTCAACAGCCTCTCTTCCTATGTTCTGTCTCGGCAATACTCTGGTAATCTATCAGCTCCTACTATGCTTATTTTTAGTTTCATCTGGTCTTTAGGTGGAGGGCAAATACCAAAATATGATACTTCTATTTATGCTCATGGTTCCAAGTGAAGAAAACAGCCAACCCACCAGCCAAAAAAAAAAAAAACCCAAAAAAACAGGTCCATCTACAAATTTAAAAACACCTGCCGTGGTAAAAAGTCTCCATATAAATGCCCTAAAAGCTGTGCGCCCCAGGGCTGCTGTGCCGGGAGAGCGCCTCCTAGTGTCTCTCTGGCTTTCTCTGCCTCAATGAACTGTCGCAATTCTCCTAGTGTCTGTTTCCTGTTTCCTCGGTCCTTTTTCTTTTTGAGCCTTAATGAAAACCTTTTTGGTATTTCATACACTCTGGTCTTAATTTTTGAAAGCATATACTTAAAGTGTTTTGTAGTCTCCCATTTTCACACAAAAGTGCCAACGCTTCAAACTCCTCTGCACCAGGCTGTGAGCCGGGGCAGACCCCTGGATGGCTGAGAATATGGACAGAAATGAACCTTTTTGTTTAGATCTGTCAGCTCTGTGGCAAAGCTAAGTTTAAAAAAAATTAAGTACTGAGGAGAAATAAATAGTTTAGGTCAGGAGGCCCTCCTCTGTGTTAAACTGTGTTACTTAAGGGCTTTTAATCTATTTTTAAATTGTCCCTAACTTCATGCTAACCCAGCGCTCCACACTTTAGAACATTCTTTTACATGTATTTCATTTGATGCCCATGGTGACCTTATGGATTAAGTAAAACAGGTGGTGGTCTCTCTTTTTTAGAGACAGGAGTGGGCAGTGAGACCCATTAGAGCCAACCAACCAATGTCCCTTCTTCCCTCTCCGCCCCCCACCACTGCCTATACCATCCCTCCGTTCTTCCCTCCCTCCTTCCCTCCCTCCCTCCTTTCCTTTCCTCCTTCCACACCTCTCTTTGTTCCACAAAGGCTTTAAGGCAGCAAGAAGTTGCCTAGAAAGCAAGAAGAGGCCTCAGTCTTGAGTCCTGGTCCAGTACTTTTTCCTTTAGGCTAACTTTCAGTTGAACACAAACCAGTCCCAGGATATCTGTGTCCCCCAGTGAGATCATGTAGGGCAATGAGACTCTGGAGCCCTACTGAGCAATGTCAATACACCTATTAATGGGAATTCAGGTAAATTACGGTGACAAAAAAAGGTGGGAGAGACCATGTGCCAAGGAAGTTTCATGGACTTTATAAACCTCAAGAACGCTGATTTCAGGGATCCAGACCCTTTGCTTTTAGGTTGTGGGACACACCGGGCTGGTCCTGGGGCAGGAAGGGACCCTTTGTCACCTTGTGGATGGCATGGTACAGGGTGTGACCGGGTCAGATCCGTAAACCAGCCAAAGCTCCTTTTGTGTCCCCAGCCTCCCCTTTTGGGGCCCTTTCCCCTATTTCCACTGAATCCTTTTCCTCTATGGTCAGGGGCCTCAGACCCTTTGTCTACAAACATGTTGTCAAGGAAGGATTTCAAGATGCTTTGGTTTCTTCACCAGCCAGGGACAGTGGGCCCTGAGGTCTCAGCTCTGCATCACTCTGCTCTTGAGAAACCGTGCCCTTCTCCTTGATGCCTCAGCCCCAGCCCCTAAACCATCTGCATTTACAATGTCGGCTCCCCATTTAGTAACTGATCAACGCGGGCAAACAATTTAACCTTTCTGAGGAAGTTGGTCTTGCCAGGTTCCCTCCTTTAGAAACACGGTGGGGTGCGGGGTGGCATACAGGCTCAAAAGTCAGGGGTCAGGGGCGCTGGGCAGTCCCTCAGGGCCCGCCTTAGGCCCTAGGTTGAGTCACAGGCTCTGCGGCTCAGCCACTGGCCATTCCAACGAGAGAGATGACAAGATGACGCGCTTTCCTGCTGGGACAGGTTGTCCTGGAGCCCTTGTTTCATTTGGCTCTGAGGGGAAGCACACCCTTTCTGAACCCGCACAGAGAGGAGAGGATGTGCCAGAGCCTTTACAGTCTCTCCTTGTGAGGCAGCCACTCTGCACTGGAGCCTCCCCAGGCTGCAGAGGCCTGGTGCGTGGTGCTAGGGCTGACCAGGCTGCTCCTTGGGAGGGTGTACCTGGAACCGGCCCTCTTGAGAAGGAGAGGCACACAGCTCCTGTTCGTCCTCAGTCTGGGTTGCCAATCTGAAGGCAGCAGGAGTGTCGCCTGTTAAGTGCCCTTAACACTCTGATACACTTGCTCATCGTGTGTCTGCCTCACTAGTGTGTAAGCTCCTTGGGGGTTAGGCCCTGTCTGTCCTGTTCACTGTTGGGGCCCGAGTGCCTATCACAAAAGAGGGACTTATTAAAAACTTACTGAAAGAATGAATGATTAGTCAGAAAACACCTATTTGGCATCACTGGACGAGGAGGTTATTGGTAACCTCGGTAAGAGCAGCGTCAGTGGGATGATGGAACAGACACCAGGCTGGAGTAAGGTGAGGCATGGGAAGTGAGCAGTTAGAGACACAGCAGACAACACTTTTGAGAAGCCTGGTGTTTTAAAATATAGGACAGGCCAGCAGATCAAGAGACAATTGCCATTAAAAATGAGTTTGTTACAGTGCCAGGAAGGGAGACATCCCATGCGATAACGGGCCACATGGGGAAGCGCCAGGGTGGTCAGGAGCTGGGGCTTGGGGGAGACTGTCGGTAGGAGCCTTTATTGTGGTCTCCAGGGGACGAATGGGCGAGGCAGGGTGGCAGGCTTAGGATGGGCTGATTTGAGTAATTTCAACAGGGCATAGGGGCTGCCACTGGTTGTTTGGTACCTGGCCCTGGGGTGGTTAGGGTGGGGAATGACGGCCTGGAATGTGAGAGTTTGATAAAGGAGGTGGCTGCAGCGTAGGCATTGGATTGGCTGACCTGTATTTGAAAAGTGCACTTATGGGCAAGTTATCTACTCTCTCTGGAAAGTGGCTAATCTCGGGAGAGGCAGTCTCTCCAGGGTCATCAAGGCTCCAGAATAAAAAAAGCATCAGAATACAGAAAAAAGACAGAACTAATACACCTTGTAGCAAAGGGGAACAGAGAAATGGGATGGTTACCAATGAGGATATGATGTCACAGGGTGAGCTTTACTCACTTTTATGTCGGGAGATATTAAAGTATGTTTTTACGTTTCAACAACAACAAAATAAAGTACGTTTTTATGTTGCTGGAATGAACCAACAGAGGAAGAAACTAATGACGAGAGAGAGGTGATAACAAAAGTAACAAGGTCCTTGATACAACGACAGTAAAGGGGATCCAGATTACACACGGATGAACCAGCCATTGAGAAAAGCTGAGCTATTTTATTGTTTGGGACAGGAAGGAGGAAGATGCCAGATGTCATGGGAATTGGTGGGGGGATTCTCCTTTGATGACTTGTGTTTTCCTATGAAGTGAGAGACGAGGTTATCAGAGGAAAAGTCTGAGGGGTCATGGTGGTGGAAAAACTATGAAGAGTGAATGAGCTCACCTGAGAATTGCTGGGCTGTTTTCTGTGTCAATCTGAGGTTTGTGATAATACATTGGGGTTTATCCAGACTAGTGGATTTTCTCAGAACGTATGATGGAGGTAGAGGGACATGGTAGTTTAGGGAGATTATAAAATAATAACCATCATAAACCATGGAATCTAAAGTTGATAAGTAAACAAGAGAACAAGACTCATATGCACAAATATAAGATGACGGGTCCAGTGGTTTGGAGTCTTGATTAACACCTGTTTTTTGGGGGAGGGGCAGTGCTGAGCCACTGTACTTGAAGAATAGGAGCCTGGGGTGAGATCTTGGTAAGACATGTTCATAATTTAAAGGAAGAAGAATTTCTGGTAATGACCAGGTCCATACTGTGACTGTGGGAGTGGATGGCTCAGGCAGGGTGAGAGAAAAGTTCACTGAAGATGAGGAGCTCCAAGAGCTAGGAGGCCAGGCTGGTGGCTAGATCACCTAGGTAAGTCATCACTGAGAGGGATGGCAGAGCTGGAAGGAGAGGAAGACTGAGGCAGGGGCTGAAGCCATCAATGAATGAAAGGGAGTCTTGAGGATGGGAGATGTCAGCAATGAGGAGAGGGGAAAGGCGGTAGATTTGAAAGGATCACAGCTTGGAGGAACAGGCTGAAGGGGAGGAGAATGACCTGGAACCAGCAGATACAGTCTCTGCTTTCCCACAGCCTACTTTCTGGTGTAGGGAGCCAGCCAATTAATCAATCAATCAACCCATCCATATTAAATTGTAATGGGCATTACACAGAGAGAGCAACTTGTTGGCTGCTTTAAACTGGGTGGTTAGGGAAGACTTCTCCAAAGTAACATTTAAGCCTTGTCTCATTGGTGATACCAATAGACCAGCCAGGTAAAGTTCTACAGAGAAGATCATCCAGGTAGAGGGTGCAGTTAATGCAGAGACCCTAGAGCAGGACTGAGTTCGGTACGTCTGAAGAACAGAAAAAGCAGTGGGATGCTGGGTGTGTAGGGAAAGAGAAGAAGATAAGGCTGGAGTGGTAAGCCAGGGCTTTGTAGAGCAGCACAAGGAGTCAGACTTTATTTTAGTGTGATGCAAAGTCATTGGAGACTTTTAGACTGGGAAAAAGCTTGATCCCTCTAACTGCCAGTGGTAAGAGCAGGAGAGTAACAGCAGAAGCAGGAAGCTGGTGAGAGACCACTAATGTAGTCAAGACTGAGAAGACGGCATGTTAGACCTGGGTGGTCCTGGTCCAGATGGAGAGAAGTAAGTTTGGGACATGTCTGTAAGAAGAGTTGACAGGCTTGGTGAAAGAGGCGATGTGAGTGGTGAGGGAGATAGAGGAATCAAGAATGACTCCTACATTTTTACCTGGGTGACTGAGAATGAGAAGACTGAAGGAAGAGGAGATATGAAAGGGGAGGCAAGTCAAGAGTTTGCAACATCTGAAATGATTATTAGACAACGTTTTTGAGATGCCAAGTAGGTAACTGGATATATGAGTCTGGAATTCCAGAGGGAGACTGGGGCTGGAGATATGGATTGGGGGATCATCCTCAGAGAGGTGGCATGTGAATCCTAGGAAGAGGGTCGAAAGAGAAGAGAAGGGGTGCGCAAGAGAGGTACTAAGAGCCACTGAGTGAAGACAATTCAGATAAGTACAGAGAAGTGACTTTAGGTTTGGGCAGCATAGAGGTAGGTGGCTGATGATGTTGACGAGGGTAGCCTCAGTGGAATGGTGGGGACAGAGTGGCTGAGAAAGTTGGACAGTGACCACTGATGAATCCTGGCCTAGGAGGCAGGAAATTTCTGACAGCATGGCTGCTGAGTGGAGGTCTCCCAGGACACCAATTAAAGGTTTGGGAGCACAGTAGGGGGTGCTTTAGTGTCCCACCCAGATCCCCTACACTGGACAAGTGCATCCATCCCCAGCTTCTTAGAGTGTTGGTAGCTAATGGCTCACAGGTTCCCCATTGCTGGAGAAGTGCTATTGATTGACATGAGCCTCCTTGCCAAGAGGATGTGGTCTTTCAGGGGTCCTGGATTTACATACATGTCAGGGCAACACTCTGCCTTATGCAGGCATACAACTCATAGCTTGCCACTCAGTGTTAAAACCTCAGCTCTTTACTTACAGGTCTGGACCCTCCCCCCAACCCCCTCCCTCCACAGGCACCCCCATTTAGGTCAACTATGGCATCAGCTTAAGCTTAGGACTCTGGTTTCCAATTCACTTTTTTGGTTAGTGACAATAACCCATGCTTTCTTATAAACTCGGCTATGCATTCAAGAGTATGCTTGTTTTATTCTATCCAGCATTCTAGGACCTTGAGGCAGGAAGCTTTTAGGTTATCTGGTTGGCCTTCTTACCAACACTGGAAGTCTCCAACCTTTATCTTTTACCTTTATCTTTGTTTAAAGTATGCTGTCTTTTTTTTTCTAAATAGCATATTTATAAATATGTTTCTTTTTAAAAAAATAAATTTATTTATTTATTTTTGGCTGCTTTTGGTTCTTCGTTGCTGTGCGTGGCTTTCTCTAGTTGCAGTGAGCGGGGGCTACTCTTCGTTGTGGTGTGCAGGCTTCTCATTGCAGTGGCTTCTCTTGTAGAGCATGGGCTCTAGGCGCGCGGGCTCAGTAGTTGTGGCTTGTGGGCTCTAGAGCGCAGGTTCAGTAGTTGTGGTACACAGGCTTACCTGCTCCGCAGGATGTGGGATCTTCCCGGACCAGGGCTCGAACCCCCGTCCTCTGCATTGGCAGGTGGATTCTTAACCACTGCGCCAGCAGGGAAGCCCTATAAATATGTTTCTTAACTCAGTCTAACAGGGTCTGTTTTTCCAAGGAACATTCAGTTCACTCACATTGAGTAACAACTGTTACACTATATAGCATTCTAATTTATTTAATATTTTTTATTCTTTTTATTTTGTGGTTTCCTGATTTTCCTTTTCCTTATCTTTGCAGGTTTGCTACTTATTTTTCAGTTGCTATTTATTGCTATTTTACCCCTTTATTAAATTAACTATTGTTTCCCATTCCATTAATGATTATATTCCCTTTCCTAATTATTAAGTCCATATGTCCTTCCCCACCTGTTATCTGACTGCTTCCCACACCCTGCACACGATAAGGCTTGAGAACATTTTCACATCCCTACTTTCCTCTTTCCTGATCTGAAATGACATCTTTGAACATTTCTACCTCCCCACCTAATATCTAGGTTTTGCTGAGATAGCTTAGTATATTTATTTTAAGCTATTATTAGAACTTATCTTGCAATAGATAAATTTTAAGAATTTTTATTTCTTAAATTACATATTCTCAATATTCATTTTCAATATATTTGACTACCTACGTATATAAAATGATATCTATGAATGTATCTATGTACATATATAAGAATTTGTATGTGTTTAGTACCTACCACTGTTTCTTTTCCATCATCTTCTATCTTAAAGTCTTTGACTTGAAAACATTTTTTGAGAGTAAAGTCTTTCCTCAAGTTCTCTTCTCAGATAGATTCATAGGTGATACAGTCTCTGGACCATGCCTATCTGCAAATATCATTTTTTGGCTCCTTGTGAAAGCAATATTGGAGCAGGGAGTTTCCAACCCTCTTTAAAGGCACCAAGATGAACCTCTCGGCTTCCTGATCATCTCTTATCTTTCTAGGCTTGGGACAAGAGAAGATGCAGCTCACGTGTTCGGCTCTCCCTCTGCTCCTTGGAGGACAGAGAGACTAGGCATAGTCCCATGGCTGTTATTACCCACCCCCTGGGGCTCAGAATCTCTGCATACCAAGCTCTCCCTGGCATCCCCCAGGTTCCTCGCCCGACCCTGGCTTTTCCAACATGCCCCTAAGTCAATGTGTTGCAGAGGAAGAACAAATGGAGCCTCATGTTAGATCATGGAAGTGGCTGAGATTCCTTATGCAAACATGGCGAGAGGGGTGAGCAGGGGGCCAAAAACAGAATCCTGGGAAACATCAATGTTTAAGGGGCAGGCAGAGAAAAGGGGGCCTAAGAAGCAGACCTAGCAGAATAGGTCAGAAAGGGAAGGAGAACCAGGGGGTGGAGAGTCTCAATAAGGAGGAAGTGGTCAGTACGGTCAAGGATAACAGAAAGGTCGTGTAAATATCACCTGCAGGTCTTCATGAGCTGGGGTGAAAGTCATGTTAGCTCTTCACTGAAAGCGTACATTTCAATGACTCCATATCTTATTTGCCAAGTAGACGGGAAGGATGCACGTTAGTGCTGAGCTCCACAGCCTGGAGAGAGCCACACACTGCATTCGGGAAGTGCCAGCTCCTTCTATTTTATGTGCTTGTTTTCGTTTCCTGTGAGGACACCTCAGTTCCTAGAATCTCAAAGGGATCAGGAACTGCCTCCATTTTCTCCCTCTCTGCCTCAGTGTAAATTACTGGGTGTGATTAGGTGAGGAGGTGCACCACCCAAGTCCAGATGTAAATGGATATGGCGAGACGGAGAGGGGGGTGATGAATGATGCCACGCTGCGTCAGTCAGAGTTCCACCAGGAAACAGGTGATGAGAGGAGGGCTTATTTATAAAGGAGCTATCTCACAGGTGTGGGAGGGGCGTAGGAAGAGACGTGGGGCAGTGCAGGCGCCGAGGCCTAGGACACCATCCTAGGCCTGGAGGCAAGAGGAGAAGGAGAGGTCACTATAACTGGGAAGGAGAAGGAGTCACAGAGCAGGCCACCTTGAGAGGAGCAGTAACAAAGGACATAGCCAGCCCCAGATAACCACAGGTATGGGACCAAGGGAACAAATACATTGACCTTATTCTCCTTTCTCCCTCCAATCACCTGACAAGGATTCCACAGACTGAAGCCAACTAGTACAGGAGTACACTGATGTAACCCACAGTGGAAGAGAGCAGGGAGAACAGAGTGGAGAATGGTCCTGAGGGGCAGTTGGAAGAGTCTGGCACAGACATCTGCGGGCAGAATCAGGACTTAGATTAATGCTCAACTAACATGTTCTGTCCCATAAAATGGGACCAAAAATGCATGTTGGATTTGGCAATTTAGAGCCCATTGGCAACCGTGTTGAAAAGAGTTCTAGCGGAAAGGTGAAGAGATGAAGCCAAAATACAGCAGAAGGGGAGATGAGGAATAGAGACAGTGAGCAATGAAGACTTTCAAGAAGCCTGAGATGATAAGGAGAGATCTAGGATGAACTAGATCTAGGAGACCGCAGGATGTAGTGGATGCCAATTCTTTACCCCTTCTTGTACTCAAATCCTTTGCTGTGTAGCTTTTTAGCCTTCCCTCTTTGACTTTGGACCTGATCAGGTATCTTATTTGTTTTTTGTTTTTTTTTTTGTGGTACGCGGGCCTCTCACTGTTGTGGCCTCTCCCGTTGTGGAGCACAGGCTCCAGACACGCAGGTTCAGCGGCCACGGCTCACGGGCCCAGCCGCTCTGCGGCATGTGGGATCCTCCCAGACCGGGGCACGAACCCGTGTCCCCTGCATCAGCAGGCAGACTCTCAACCACTGCGCCACCAGGGAAGCCCAGGTATCTTACTTTGGCCACTGGGATTTCAGCAGCTGTTACACAGGCAAAAGTCTGAGTGAGCCTGTGCTTTAAGGCTTGCTCTACTGTGCTTCTGCCATTGCTTCGAGAACACGTCCGTGGTAGCTGCTGGAAGACTACTGGGACACGGAGCAGGGCCACGTTGCTCTAACTGCTCCAGTGTGAGGCAGCCGATATAGGAAGCCAGGGTAGACCAGCTGATCCCCAGATGTGTGGGTGAGCCTAGCCAAGGTCAGGAGAGATACCTAGCTGACACCTAACTGATTCCAGAAGGATAGGGAATAAACACTTACTGTTATATGCCACAACATTTTATAGTGGATTTTTTAATGTAGCATTATTGAGCAATCAATAACTGATGCACAGAGAAAACTGATATTCTTAATAAACTCCCCCCAAATTGGAGACATAAATGTAAAAACATGTACTCTCACGAGCACTAGATGAAAACATGGATGAATTCCTATATAATTCACTATGACTCAAAAGCCAGATGCAATTAAAAAATTAATAAATCTGACCATGTGAAAGCTAGGAAAATTTTTACATGGCAAAAAGGCCATGCAAAGCATGGCCAAAATGAAAATGATAAACTGGGAGGAAATATTCGCAACATATAGCATAAACGGAGGACTAATATACCTAATGTATAAAGAACTTTTAAGAATAAAAGTAAAAACTAAGTGTTCAATAGATAAATGGGTAAAACACGTGAAGACTTCACAAAGAATGTAAATGGCTCTTGAACAAATGAATACACGCTCAATTTTCCTCATAATTACAGAAAGGCAAATCAGACTACACAGAGATGCCATTTCTCATCTATCAGGTTGGCAAAAGTTCAAAAACTTGGTAAAGCACTCTGTTGGTGAGGCCCTGGTGAAGTAGGTATGCTCACATCCTGCCAGTGGGAGTAAAAACGGTACAATCCCATGGAGGGAAATCTAGCAACATCTGACAAAACTACACGTACATCACACATGGAAGCAGCAAGCCTATCTCTACAGATTTACCCCGAAGCCCCACCTCCAACAACAATGACGACAACAAATGTACACAGGGTTATTAATGCGTTATCTCACTAGCAAAATATTGGAAGGCACGTTCACAAGAGGCAGATTCAATCAGGCACACAATGTAGTATTATAAACTACAAAAGGAATGAGAAAGATCTTTATGAAATCACATGGAATAATTTCTAGGCTATATTATTAAATTGAAAAAAGGTGCAAAAAATGCATATATATACATTTAGTATTATTTATCTGTTGCTTTATAACAAATTACTCCTAAACTTAATGGTTTTAAGCAACAGTAAATATTTATTATCTCAGTTCTTTTTTTTAATAACCTTACTGAGGTATAATTGATGTACAAAAAAGTGCACATACTTGTAATAGCAGCGGGGCGGCGCACAGCCGTTACCAGGCAACCATTAGGAGAGACCACAGTGCTGGGTTTAGAGGCCCCCTGGGCCAGTGGCTGGCGGGGTTGTGGTCCTGGCTGCGAGAGTGTAGTAAGAGGCGGGTCGTGGCCTTCTCCCTGGGGCCGGCGTGTGAGCTGGAGCCCGGGGAGAAGGCTGGGGCCTGTGCCCCGCAGAGCTCCGGAGCCCTTGCCACGACCACCCACCGGCTGGGCCCAGGCCTTGAGGCAGCGGCAAACCTCTCCCCCATCCCCGCCTCCGCGACCTAGTGGCAGTGGAAGTCTGCATGGGTTGCAGTCCGCAGGACCTGCCCCCCACCCCCAACCCCCGTTTGGACGGCCTGCAGAACCTGAGGGCCAGTTGGGTCCTGGGTGCCTGGCTCCCTCAGTGATGACGTCTGGGCAGGGCCTGGGGACCTGGCCCTGAGTGCACCATCAGCTAGGATCTGCCTCTTCAGCCGGGCCTGGGCACTGGTGGGAGGACCCAGACTGAGTGCTGGACGAATGCTCCCGGACAGGGTAACTGGCTCGAGCAGGGACACCCGTCTCTTAGCCAGGACCTGGACCTCGGAGGGTGAAAGCTGTGACTTGGGGCCTTGCCCTTGCTTGTCAGAACCGGGAATAACATTTGTTTTGGTGGAGATTTACAGGAACATCATTACCTGACCATGACCTGACCTCAGGAACAAAGGATCTCACACCAAGAAGCTTGCAACAACAAACCACGCCCGTCCCTCACCTTTCGTATAAAAGGGCTTTGCTGAAAGCTTTCTGGGAGTTCAGGGTTTTTGAGGCATGAGCCATCCATCTCCTTGCATGGCCCTGTAATAAACATCTTTCTGCTCCAAACTCTGACGGTTTGGTATTGTTTGGCCTCACTGTGTGTCAGGCACATGGACTTGTGTTCAGTAATATACTTAATGTATACAATTTGAGAGTTTGGACATATGTATACACCTGTGACTCCATCACCTCCAAAAGTTTCCTTGTGTCCCTTTTTTGGGTGGTAAGAACACTTAACATGAAATCTACCCTATAACACACTGTTGGGCACACAACACAGCACTGCAACTCTGCCATCCAGCAGATCTCATCTTGCAGAACTGAAACTCCACGCCAACCGAACAACAACTTCCCTTCCCCTGCCCTGGTGACCACTGTTCTGTTCTCTGTGCCTATGTGGATTGGGAATTTGGGAGCAGCTTCCCCGGGTGGTTCTGGGTTAGGGTCTCTCATGGAGTGGCTGCCAAGCTCCACTGTAGCCTGGGGCTACAGGCATGAAGACTTTCCTGGAGCTGGAATATCTGCTTTCAACGTGACTGGTAAGTTGATTCTGGCTGCTGGTGGAGGCCACTGACTCTCCACGTGAAGTCCTCCAACGTCCCCCAAATCAAGCAGTTGGAAAGACCAAAGCAGAGGCTGCAATGTCTTTTAAACTCACCTTGTGTACACAGAGTCCAGCCATGTTCAAAGTGGGAGGCGACTGGACGAGGGCATGAATACCAGGAGACAATGATTGGGGGGGGGGCGTATTTTCAAGGTTGGTGTGTGTGCGTGCGCTTTTCTTAGTAAGGAGGCAGAGAAAATAAGAGTAGGTTTTCTTCTGGGTTGGATGACAGCAGCCCAACTTTAAAAAGTCAGATATATTACAAAAGTGTATTTTAAAAGACTGTGGAGATCATGTAAGCAAAAATGAAGGAGAGAATTGAAATTCCGGAGAGAATGGAGCCCTTCTGAGGAAAGCTGACCATTGCCAGTGATTTTCTTCTCTGGAGGCATTTACTGATTCCAGGCCCAGCCTTACATTTAGTCTTGGCCCCCTCAGAGGAATTTTACTGCGAGAACAGAAATCAGGAAGCTTTAGGGATCACACAGAGCTGGTGTGACAGATTGGAAACTCAAGGGACTCCAAATGTATGGTAAATTCTTCCCAATGGATGTTTTCCTGAGATTGGGGCTGTGCATAGCTGGAGAGCTAGGCCACGGACTTGGAAAAGACAGAATAAACTATCCTGTAATATCGTGGCACTAAGGAGACCAAGTCCTGCTAGAGAGAGGAGCGTCTTCAAATACTCAACCTGCCTTTTCCTCAAGATATTTGCCTGATTTTGAAACAGCATGGGGAGGTAGCCTAAAAAGCTAAACTTAAAATCTTAAAAGGGAACAACTAAATGTTTAGCAGAAAAATATATTTAAGAGCAGAGTACACATGGCAGAAGACAGGGTTGGGGGACTGGAAGCTAGGATAATAATAAATATCCAAACCAAAGTGCAGAGACTAAGAAGAAAAGAAAAGAAAAAAAAAAAAGGAATGGAGCAAAAGAGACACGTGGGACACAAACTAGAATGTCTAATATACATGTAAGTGGAGTCCCTGACAGAGAAGAAAGGAAAAGTGGGTAGAAGCATGGAAGAGATCTTGTCTGAGAAATTTCCTAAACTGGTGAAAGCTATCCCACAGATTCGAGATGCTCAATGAATCACAAGGAAGATAAATACAAAGCAAAACACACCAGGCACATCATAGCCTGTTGAAAACCAAAGATAAAGAGAAAAATCTTAAAATGTTCAGAAAAAAAAATCATTAAATTCAAAGAAGCAACAATAAGATTTATGACAACCTTTTCAACATAGACAATGGAAGACAGAAGACAGTGGAGATATCTTTAAAGTGCTGAAAGGAACAGCCAACCTCTAAGTAAACAATGAAATAATTTAAGTATGTGATCTAAAATAAAATAAGGAAAAGGACAGGAAAGAAAAGATTATATAAATAGAAAAACATAAGATATTAATCTTAAAACTATCTAAAATGTATTAGTAATTACATTGACTTAAAAAGAACTAAATGATCCAATTAATGGAGAAACACTGTCAGACTGGATAAAAACCCAGAACTGTATACCCTTTGTAGAAGCATATTATATAAGTAAACAAAAAGATGGGAAATAATAAAATTTAAAAATATAAAGAGTCCTAACAAAAAGAGAGCTGCTATAGCTACATTAAAGTCAACTTTAAGGTAAGAAATATTATTTTTGATCAATAGGGCTATTTAATGATGATAAAGTAGCAGTTTAACAGCAAGCCACATCAATGCTAAATTCGTATGTTCTTAATAGCATACTTTCAAAATTTATGAAATTGAAATTGACAGAATTAAAAGAAAAAATAGACAAATGCACAATCACAGTTCAAGATTTTAGCATATTTTTCTCAGTAACATAAAACAAGTAAAGAAAAAATTACTAAAGATATAGAAGGGAACAACATGATCAATTAACTTGAAGTGACTGACATATGTAGACCTTCAACATCTTCAATGTACTTGTTCTTTTATGTGCTACCAAAATAGACTATACATTGGGCCAGAACACCAACCTCAGTTCAATTCAAAAGACCAAAGTCAGAGTAGTTTTCTGAATACAGTGGAATTAAATTATAAATTAATAACTAGAATATCACCAAAAGCTTTTCAGTTAAGGAACACAATTCTACATAACGTAAAGGTCAAATAAGAAACCTCAATGTAAGTCAGAAAATATTTTGGATTGGTTGTTATTGAAAACATCATTATTGTCAACTAAAGCAATGTTCTGAGGACAATTTTTAGTTCTAAATGCATATATGAGAAAACAAAAATAGCTGACAATCAGTGATAATACCATCTCAAAAAACTAAAACAATAACAATAAACTAACTCCAAAGAACATAGAAGGAAACAAGTAATAAGGGTAGACATTATTGAGATTGAACACACACACACACACGACAATCAACAAAGGATAGTTATTTGAAAAGATTAATAACATTGACAAACCTCTAGCAAAACTAATGAAGATAAAAACACAGAAATCATAAATTAGCATTCTTAGGAATAAACAAGTAGAATCACATCAAATTCTACAAATATTAGAAAGATATCAAAAGGGTATTGTGAACAACTTTATGCCAATAATTTCAACTACTTCGATAAAATGGATACATTCCTTGGTAAACACAATATTAAAACTTACACAGCAGAAAAGCAGATCTGAATACTCCTATATATATATATTAAAGAAGTTAATTCTGTAATTTAAAACTATCCGATAAAGAAAACTCCAGGTTCAGATAGATGGATTCACAGATGAATTCCTCCACACACATGAGGAAGAAATAATATAAATCATACATTTATTCTTTCAGAGAAGAGAAATAGTGAACACTTCTAAATTTATTTTATGAGTTCAGCATAATACTGATACCAATAACTGACCAGGAAATACAAAAAAAATCACAGGCTAATTATCTTTTATTATCATAGATGCAAAAGATCTAATGAGACTACAGATACATATATATAAAATATGTATGTGTATATATTTATATAAGCACTAAACAAGTATCACAGAATTTCAAAGTTGGTTTAACATCTGAAAATCAGTCAATGTAATTCACCATAATAACAGAATAAAAGAAAGCCCTTACAATCATCTCAACAGATGCAGAAGAAAAGTGGTAAAATTCAATACCATTTCTGGACAAAAACTCTCAGCAAACTAGGAATAGAAGAAACTATACTTAAGGGAATCTGCTCAAAACCTAGTACCCATTCAGTGGTGAAATAGTGAACACCCTCCCTCTAAGTTCAGAAACAAGGCAAAGATTGTTTATACCATTTCTATTCAACATTTCACTGAAGATACTATCTACGGCACAAGGGCAAGAAAAAGAAACACTATAATAATTGGAAAGGAAGAAAAGTGATCATTATTCACCTATGACCCATTCATAGGTGAATCATAGGTGAATTCACCCATGATTCACCTATGATTGCATATGTAGAAAATCCAAAAGAATCTATAAATAACCATTATTAATAAGTGAATTTCACAAGGTTACTGGATACATGGACAATTATAAAAAATCTGTTTATTATTGACTAAGCAGTTGAAATAGAATGGAACTGAAATAAGAAAATAAGTTGAAAGTAGCACTAAAATATCAACTATCTAGGGATAAATCTAGTGAGATATGCCAACTCTGTACACTGAAAACTATAAAACATTGGTAGAATGAAAAAAATGGAAAGATATAGCATGCTCAAGAATAGGAATCTCTTTAAAAATATATCATTTTTTTTTCTCCAAGTTGAGCTACAGAATCAATAAAATACTCATCAGAATTCCAGAAGTTTTTTTTTTATGGTAATTGCCAATTTCATTCTAAATATATACATGGAAATGCAAAAGACCTAGAATAGCCACGACGATCATGAAAAAAAATAAAAATGCAGGAGGAGGGCTTCTCTGGTGGTGCAGTGGTTGAGAGTCCGCCTCCCGATGCAGGGGACACGGGTTCGTACCCCGGTCCGGGAGGATCCCACATGCTGCGGAGCGGCTGGGCCCGTGAGCCATGGCCGCTGGGCCTGCGCGTCTGGAGCCTGTGCTCCGCAATGGGAGAGGCCACAACAGTGAGAGGCCCGCGTAACGCAAAAAAAAAAAAAAAAGCAGGAGGATTTACATAACTAGATACTAAGACCAAAGATAATATAAAAATTAAGGAATAGTGCTATTGATGCCAAAAAAAAAAAAAAAAAGAGACAGATTAAAAGAACAGAAAAGAGAACACAGAAATATCTCTACAATGCACTGCCATCTGTTTATGACAAAGGCATTACTCCAATTCAGTGGATAAGGATTATATGAATGGGAAAGATAAATGAACCTTTTTTTTCAAAGTTAAGAACTTTTGTTTATTAGAACATAACAAACACCCAAAGTGTGAGAAGACATTTGTAATATATACATACAACCAAGAAAAGACTCACATCCGCAATACATAAAGAATTCCTAGAAATCACTATGGGAAACAGAAAATTCAGTAGTATACTGGGCAGAAGACTTGAAAAGGCAATTGAAAAAATGTATGCAAACGGAAAATATGCACATGAAAGGAGCTCAACTTGATTAGAGGAATGCAAATGAAAAACACAATGAACCATAACACCACCAGAGTGGCTAAAATTTATAAAAAGATTAAAATGCTAAGTATTATAGAGTTCATATGAATGAACTGGAAATACTGCTGGAAAACTCTTTGCCCGCGCCTACTAAAATTGAACATACCCATACTCGTATACAGTAATCTCACTCTTAGATTACACCTACCCAAACATACATGCACCATGAAACAGATCAGCATGCTTCTAGCAGCACTGTTCCTCATATCCATAAAATGTCAACTACTCAAGTGCCCTTCAACAGAAGACTGGATAATCATGGTATAGTTAACATCACAGAATAATATTCAGAATGTGAATGAATGGTCTACAACATCACACAGCAATGAGAGAAACATCCAAACATAAAGTTTAGCAAAATAAGTCACACAAAAGAAAACGCAGAGTAAATACATAATTTACATACAGTACACAAAAAAAGAAAAAAACCCGCAAAACTAACCTATACTATTAGAAGTCAAGATAAAGGTTACCCTTAAAGGGTAGAAACAACGGAAGGGAAATGTGAGCAGATTTTTGAGGTTTGGGTAACGTTATTTTCCTTGAGCTGGATGCTATTTACACAGATGTGTCAAGACTGTGAAAGTTCTTTGAAAGGCATACTTTTAGGATATTTGCTCTTCTATGTATATTATACTGCAAAATAAAATGTGTTACAAATAGGATGGGATGTCTCCAATTGCAGTTAGTTTCCAAGTTCAAAATTAAAATAAAATACAATGATGTTAAAAGATATCACAAGTCATTGCAACCAAAAAAAAAAAAAAAGCCAGAGTTGCTACTTGAATATCAGACAAAGTTTTATTTAGGGACAGAAAAAGAAAATGAGAGAGACAGAAATGAATACTCTTACACTGATGAAGTTTGAAATACACAATGACTATTGAACAATTTTGCACATATTTGCAAAAACGAACACAAACTGGTCATCCATGAGGATGGGAGTATAAAGACCTCTGAAAATTTGCAACTTCAAAAAAGCAACAAAAAATGGCAAAAATTTTCATAATCAACACTTTCAGAACTCTGGTAATTAATCAAAGGCTGGCTACAGTAATAAAAAATGATATGGTATTGCCATAAGAATAGATACTCTAGTCCAATGAAATGGAATTGAGATTTCAAAAATAAACCCATACATCCATGGCCAATTGATTCTTGACAAGTATGGCAATACCAGTCAACGGGTATGAACAGTCTCTTTGAGAGACAGTGTTGGGATAACTGGATATCCACATGCAAAACAATGACAGTGGGCCCCCTACATCAACCACATACAAAAATCATCTTAAAATGGATCAATAACCTAAATATAAAAGCTAAAACTACTGAACTTTTGGAAGAAACTTAGGAGTAAATCATCAAGACTTTAGGTTTGGCAATGAATTCCTAGATATGACACCCAAAGCATGAGTAACAAAAGAAAAAAAAATAGGAATTTGGACTTTAAAATTGAAAACCTCTGTGCTTTAAAGGACATGATCAAAAAAGTGAAAAGACAATCACAGAATGTGAGAATATTTTTTGCAAATAGCGTATGTAAAAGGGGTTTGTACTCTGAATATTATAAAGAACTCTTACACTTCAACAACAAAGAGAGGTGACCCAATTAAAACTTTAACTATAATAAGCACTTACCCAAAGATATACACATGGCCAACAAATATATGAAAAGATGCTCAATATGGTTAGTCATTGGAGAAATGCAATTCAAAGCCACAATGATATACCACGTCAGTAAGACAGCTATAACAACAAAAATAAATAAAAATCTAAGGAAATAAGTATAGAATAAGGTGTCCGTGAGGATGTGGAGAAACTGGACCCTTCATGCACTGCGTGGGGGAATATAAAACAGTGCAGCCACAGCAGAAAGCAGCCACTCCAAACGTATAATGCAGAATCAGAAAACGACCTAGCAGTTCACTGCTCTGTGTACACCCCAAATAATTGTCAGCAGAGACGCAAACAGACGGACGAATTAGCGGGAAACGATTGATACTTCAGGAACTAGGGTTGTACAGCCACCTAGAAAAACCTAAATTTGGATAATTCATATGTTTAACCTAAATAATTCTGAGTCTAGGAACAACCTAAGAGGTAAATCAAATCATAAAAGAACTAGCAGAAAGTGTGCTGTAATCTCAGATAAAAAACATATTTCATAATTCAGCGTAAGAGAAAAGCTAAATGACACACACACAGAAAATCTTCAGCACCAAAAAAACCAAACCCCCGAAACCAGAGACACCATGAAATGGTCACAGGGCTTCCGGTGCAGCAGACCAGCCCCCGGAGCTGCCCAGACCCTGCGAGGTCTCCCAGGCACCTGGCCGAGGGGCCCGGGTCGGGAGGGAGGGCGGCGGTCTTGCCATCAACACCCCCCGCCCCGCCCCAGTCGGGAGGGACCGCACCCGAGGAGCGAGGGCTCCAACCGCAGACCCTACCTGAGGGCGGTGCACACTCCCCATCAGGCGGCCGTCCTGTCACGGAGTCGTCCTATCACGGAGTCGCATGATGGCCGGGCGTCCTGTCAGAGGCTCCTCAGGGTAATGGAGTAGCCTGAGCGGCCGGCAATGGGTCTGACCCAAGGGTCGCTAGGCGCTCAGGATCTGACGGCGCGGTCCCCTCACGAGAGAGGAGCGCAGCTCCAGGAGCGGGGTGGGGGGTTTGGCTGGTGTCCGGCTTCTGAGTTAAGTGGGGGTGGGGAGGTTACGCCTGGGCCCCAGGTTTACGTCTGGGCCCCAATTACGACTGGGGGCGGTTTACGTCTGGGCCCCAGGTTTACGGCAGGGCCGGGTTTACGACTCAGGTGGGTTGCCTCTGGGCCCCAGGTTTATGTCTGGGCCCGGCTTGCGACTGGGGACAGTTTACATCTGGGCCTCAGGTTTAGGGCAGGGACCCAGGTTTGCCGCTGGGCCGGGTTTACGACTCAGGGGTTTGCCTCTGCGCCCCAGGTTTACGTCTGGGCCCAGCTTACGACTGGGGGCGGTTTACGTCTGGGCCCCAGGTTTGCCTCTGGGCCGGGTTTACGACTCAGGTGGGTTGCCTCTGCGCCCCAGGTTTACGTCTGGGCTCGGCTTATGACTGAGGTGGTTTACGTCTGACCCCCAGGTTTACAGCAGGGTCGGGTTTACGACTCAAGGGGCATTGCATCTGGGCCCCAGTTTTGCATCTGGGCCTGGCTTACGACTGGGGGCGGTTTACGTCTGGGCCCCAGGTTTACGGCAGGACCCCCGGTTTACTGCTGTGCCGGGTTTACGACTCAGGTGGGTTGCTTCTGGGCCCCAGGTTTACGTCTGGTCCCGGCTTGCGACTGGGGAAGGTTTATGTCTGGGCACCAGGTTTACGGCTGGGCCCCAGGTTTACCGCAGGGCCGGGTGTATGACTCAGGGGTTTGCCTCTGCGCCCCAGGTTTATGTTTGGGCCCAGCTTACGACTAGGGGCGGTTTACGTCTGAGCGCCAGGTTTACGACAGGACCGGGTTTACGACTCAGGGGGAGGTTGCCTCTGGGCCCCAGGTTTACGTCTGGGCCTGGCTTGCGACTGGGGACAGTTTACGTCTGGGCCTCAGGTTTAGGGCAGGGACCCAGGTTTGCCGCTGGGCTGGGTTTACGACTCAGGGGTTTGCCTTAGGGCCCCAGGTTTACATCTAGGCTCGGCTTACGACTGGGGGTGGTGTACGTCTGGGCCCCAGGTGTAGGGCAGGGCCCCAGGTTTGTTGCTGGGCCGGGTTTACAACTCAGGGGGGTTGTCTCTGGGCTCCAGTTTTACGTCTTGGCCCAGCTTATGACTGGGGGCGATTTATGTCTGGGCCCCAGGTTTACGGCAGGGCCCTAGGGTTACTGCTGGGCCAGATTTACGATTCTGGTGTGTTGCCTCTGGACCCCAGGTTTACGTCTGGGCCCGGCTTGCGACTGGGGACGGTTTATGTCTGGGCCCCAGGTTTACTGCTGGGACAGGCTTCTGACTGAGGGGTGGGGTGCATCTGGGCCCCAGGTTTATGTCTGGGCCCGGCTTATGACTTGGGGCGGTTTACGTTTGGACCCCAGGTTTACGACTGGGGGGTTGGTGCATTTGGGCCCCAGGTTTATGTCTGGGCCTGGCTTACGACTGGGGGTGGTTTACTTCTGGGCCCCAGGTTTACGGCAGGGCCCCAGGTTTACGACTGGGGGGGTGGTCATCTGGGCCCCAGGTTTATGTCTGGACCCGGCTTATGACTGGGGGCGGTTTACGTCTGGGCCCCAGGTTTACGACTGGGGGGTTGGTGCATTTGGGCCCCAGGTTTATGTCTGGGCCTGGTTCATGACTTGGTGGGTTCATGTCTGGGCCTGGTTTACGACTGAGGGTGTTTACGTGTGGACCCCAGGTTTACAACATCGGTGGTGTTATGACTGGGCCGTTTAGTCTGCCCCCGGTTTCATGACTGCTACCAGCGGCCACCTCTCTACCACCTGGGTCTGGTGGCCCCACTCTTATGCCCAGGAAGGTACCCAGTGGAGAAAGAGTCTTTCAGCGACCACCAGCTCTAGGGTGCAGGAGCCTGGTCTTCCTGGCTGAGAGGGCTCCCTGCATCTGGTCACAGCTGTCCCTGAGGGCGAGGGAACCGGAAGCTGAAGGTAACCCTTTGCGGGGCCCTGGGCGGGCGGGCACCATGCTTGCCCCCTGCCCGGCTCCTTGGCACTGCTGTGTGTACATGCAATTAACCCTGAGCGGCTTGGGTGCAAAGTGTACGGATCCACTAATGTCACGGGTTTTCGTTAGACACGTTCTGTGGTAGCACTGCGTGATTCTAAGTCATCACACGTCACACAAGACGATTTTGACATGGAACATAGGTATCAGTATGAAAGCTTCTAGGAAAAGACAGAAGGCTGTCTTCACGACCTTGGGGTAGGGTTTATTTTCTTAAGCGTGAAACAGAAGCGTAATATGAAGGACAACGTTGGTAAATTAATAACAGTGTCTGGGCCATTAACAGTTTCTGCCTGAACTGGGCTGTTGCAGTTTTCCGTGACCTTAGCCACAGGCCATGATGGTGCTCAGAGACACTCTGGTGTCTGGTGTCTCCCTCACCCTAGGCAGTAGGATAACTCCTTGCTTGGTCTCTTGATTCAGATGCATGTGAGGAGCCCAAGGTGGCCGGGCAATAGAAATAGGTACCATTTCCATGGAGCCCTTCTGTTTCCTGGTGAAAGCTGCCCTCTCTTTGGAACTAAGGTCTCTGGACCAGAATGGGACATGGGGACAGGAAGAAAAAACTTTGCTGGTGGGTCACTAGGGGTAATAGTGAATGGTGCCACTGCCGTTTCCACCCCTTGATTCCTAGAGCCCTGAACCCTGATTATGGGAGGAGTAACAATACACTGGATATTGGTGTAGGACGTGTACCGTTTCTTGGAGAACATTGTCCCAGCTCTGCAAGGCGTTGCCACATTGATGGTGCTGTAGTTGAGTCTCCAAAAGGCCGTTCCGCTGTTCTAGCAAGTCAGCTGCTACAGGGTGGAAGGGAGTGTGGTGAGATGAGTGCTAGAATAGGCCATGGCTGCACTGCAACTGCCGTAAGGCCCCTCGGTCAGAAGCAGTGCTGTGTAGAGCACCGTGAGAGTAGATAAGGCATCCTGTAAGCTCACTGATGGTACTTTGGCAGAAGCGTTGTGTGGAGGGAAGGCAAATCCACGACCAGAGTGAGTGTCTATTCCAGTAAGAATGAAATATTGTTCCTTACATAATGGATGTAGGTCAGTGTAATCTACCTGCTGTCTGGTAGCTGGCTGGTCACCCCAGGAAATGGCACAATGGCAGGGACTCAGTATTGGTTTCTGCTGCTGGTAGACTGGGCACTCAGCAGTGGCTGTAGCCAGGTTGGCCTTGACGAGTTAAGTCCATGTTGCTGAGCCCAGGTATCACCTCCATCCCTGCCACCACAGCCCCTTTGTTCATGAGTCCATTGGGCGATGACAGGGGTGGCTGAGAAAAGAGGCTGCTTGGGAGCCACAGGACGGGTCATCTTGTCCTCTTGATTAATAAAATCCTCCTCCACTGAGGTCACCCTTTGGTGAGCAGTCACATAGGACACAAATGTCTTTGTGTGTTTTGCCCATTCCGAGAGGTCTATCCGTATACCTCTTCCCCAGACCTCCTTGTCACCAGTTTTCCAATTATGTTCCTTCCAGGTCCCTGACCAGCCAAACCATTGCCCCCAGCCCATGAATTAGTATACAGCTGCAGGTCTGGCCACTTGTCCTTCCAAGCAAAGTGCACGACCAGGTGCACTGCTCCAAGTTCTCCTGCTGGGAGGATCTCCCTTTAGCGTGTTCTCCTGGAGAGGGCTGCAGTGCTGCAGCTGCCCACTTTCAGGTGGTGCCTGCATATCCCGCAGAATCATCTGTGAATCAGACCCGTCTTCTCTCCCTCTGTCGACCGATCGTAGGGAGCTCCCCAGGAGGCCATGGGTGCAGACTGGGAGAGAAGGCAACGTGGCAGGAGTGGGGACCACGGACATTTGGGCCACGTACTCTTTTGTGCCTTCAGGGCCTGCCTGGGCCTGAGTTCAGTGATATCACCTCCATTTACTGACGGGGTGCTGCTGTGTATGCCCAGCCTTATGGCCCGGTGGGTCAGACAACACCCAATTCCTGAGGAGCTCAGGTCACATGGTAACTTGGTGGTCCGTGGTTAAGCATTCAGTCTCTACTGGGGCCCAATAGCAAATCAAAAGCTGTATATCAAAAGGAGAGTAGCTGTCCATAGATGATGGCAGAGCTTTGCTGCCAAATCCTAATGGTTCCCACTGTGACTCACCTGTAGGGGCTGCCAAAGGGTCCAGATAGCCTCCCTATGTGCCACTGGTAGTTCAAGCACCATTGAACTACTGGGTCACAGGCCTAGTGGCAGAGCTACTTCTGGGGGTTCTCACTAACAGGCATTGGGAAAAAAGTGCTTGCCAGGTCAATGTCTACATATCTGGTAGAGGGGAATGTGTTAATTTGCTCAAGCAGTGAAACTACATCTGGAACAGCAACTGAGTTGGAGTCCCCACCTGATTAAGTTTACAGTAACCCACTGCCAATCTCCAAGGTCCATCTGTCTTCTGCACAGACCAAATAGGCAAGTTGAATGGGGATGTGGTGAGAATCACTGCTCCTGCACCTTTCAGGTCTTTCGGGGTGGCATTGATCTCTGCAGTTCCTCCAGGAATGTGACATTGCTTTTGGTTTACTGTTTTCCTAGGCAGAGGCAGTTCTAATGGCTTCCGCTTGACCTTTCCTACCATAATAGTGTTCACTCTGCAGGTTAGGGAAGCAGTGTGGGGATTGTTCCAGTTGCTCATTATGTCTGTTGTAATTTTGCATTGTGGAAGTAGAGAAATAACCACAGACTGGGTTCAGAGACTCACTGGACCCACTGTGAAATCGACATGAGCTAAAACTCCACTGACCACCTGACCTGCATAAGCCCTGACTCTGACTCAGGGACCACAGTAACTTTTTGGGTCTCCTAGAATTAGTATTAGTTCTGAGTCAGTGTCCAGTAATCCCTGAAAAGTTTAACTTCTTTCCATCCAGGCACAGTCACCCTGGTAAAAGGCTGTAAGTCCCTTTGAGGTGGGGGCAGGAGAAAGGTTAATAGTAGGCGTGTTTCTTAGTGTAGCAGGGTCCTTCCTTAAGGGGATCTGGCCTCTCCCTTATTCAAGGAGTTCTGGGTCTGTACACTGGCTCAAATCAGAATTGGTCAAGGGACCATGGCTCTGTTTTTATGATTCAAGTTGACTTCTGTTCACTTGACCTAAAATTCTCCCACTTAAATAGATCAAGCAAGGATTTAGTGGACCGCCCATCTATTTTACATCTGAGGATACCGTGAGCAACTAGCCAATACCATAGGTCTCTGTAAGTCAGACTTTTTAATTACTGCTTTCACTCAGCTGTCCATTACAGTAATCACGCCCACCTTGCCTCTGATGATTAAGTGTTACCACCTGGCCCCTGCTACTCAGGACCCAAGTGCCCCATTGCATTTAGATCCCCCCAGCTCGGTGGTGGCAGTTGCCACTGTAATTTCTGACCTACAGAGAAGTGTGACCTCTGAGCTCTTCGAAGATGCTGGAGCTCCCCTCAGATTTATTCCTCACAGTCATGGTGAAAGGTGTGTCCTCTGGATCCCCGAGGGTGGGTGAGCATGCCTTACGTGATAAGTACACTCGAGCATTCCAGCCTCCCTAAACCTTTGGATACCTTTCTCTAAAGCACACCAAAGCAATTCTGGCATTTCAAATTCATTGAGTGTAGGTCACCTGCTGGTCCATGTTTCAACCAAACAAACTGTTAGAACGCTTTCTAACTCCTCAAGCTGTAATATTAAATGAGAATCTGCTCAGTGGGCCCGCATCAATAAATTGGTCCAGATCTGACTTTAGGTTCCTTCCACCATTATCTTAGACCCTTAATATTCACCCACACACTTTCCCCAGATTTATGTATGTAGAAGTTGGAAAAATCACATTGTTCTTTTTCCCGGTACGCGGGCCTCTCACTGTTGTGGCCTCTCCCGTTGCAGAGCACAGGCTCCGGACACGCAGGCTCAGCGGCCATGGCTCACGGGGCCAGCCGCTCCGCAGTATGTGGGATCTTCCCGGACTGGGGCGCGAACCCGCGTCCCCTGCATCGGCAGGCGGACTCTCAACCACTGCGCCACCAGGGAAGCCCCACATTGTTCCTTTGGAGTGTAGTGTAGCTCCTCGTGGGACACACTTTGTCCCTCACCTGTTAAGGACTGCTGAGTGCAATTACAAATGTAAAAGCCAATAGGGGTAGTGGGGATGGGTCCTGTGGAGAATCAACAGTGTCTTGCAAGGCAAGTATCTTGGGTTAGGCCATTGCAGTTTCCTGAGGCAAAGCAGGATTCATCTCTTCAAACTTGGTGAAAGGACTGCTTCTGCTGGAAAAGAAGACTCAGCAGAATGTCAGGGTTCGGTATCCCCAGCTTCCTCAGGATCTGCCCATATGTCCCCATTCCAGTCTTCAGGATCCCATTACTTCTCAGTCAACACCTTCACGGTACCAGCAGGCACCTTGTGAGGCTGGAAACTCAACTTGGGTTGTAATTTAGCCACCTGCAGGGTGAGACTGCGGGTTTGGTTTAAGGTAATCTCAGCACTGTGACAGGAGATAAAGGCTTCTTTCAGGGAAGCTATTGAAACTTTCAGGTCGTTTATGCAGTGCTTAAACTGGGAATCTGAATCCCTAAGCTCATCCTTTTCTTTCCCCACGTTGTCTACTGTAATTAGGAGCAGCCAGTCAAACTCCTTATACTTGTTACACAGAAATGTTCTAAAGTATCGAATTCAGTCACCTAGAACCTTACCTCTTATAAGTATTGATTAGGAGGATCCAATAGTTATATTATGAATATCTCTTTTACCACATCTTGTCATGGAAAATGCTCTCTGGAGAACCAATTCCAGAAACCCCAGAGCCAATTCAGAAAACATCCTTAGAATTCTGTTCTTCCAGATCTCTTCTTGATACTAAAGTCCGTATTATTCTGGCTTCTGTAGAGAAACAGTCAACAGGCTAGCTATGTCATATTTGTACCTATATCATCTATTTACCTGTCTCTCTACCTACGGGACTTATTTTAAGGAATTGACTCATGTGATTGTGGAGGCTGGCAGGTCCACGATCTGCAGGACAGGCCCACAGATTGGAAACTCAGGCAGAATTTCTCCATTGCATTCTTGAAGCAGAATTTATTCCCAAAGCAAGCACAAGGGGGAAATAATGAAGATTGCATTAGACATCAGGGAAGTAGAAAACCAAAAAATAACATAGGAAAAAAAATAGGGAAAGACAATGTAAGCAAAAGGTGGTCTTCAAGAAGATTAACAACAATAGTAAACACAAATATTTACCTAAGATGAGCAGGAAAAAAAGAGAGAAGACACAAATTGCCAAAATCAGAATTGAAAGAGGGAACATCGCCATTGACCCCACGGTATTAAAGAGGTTCTGTGGGAATACTATGAACAGCTTTGTGCCAACAAACTAGACAGCTTAGAAAAAATGGATTTATAGCTTCAAAACAATGCCTATTGAAATTCCAACAGTATTTTAAAAAGAAGTAATTGACAAGCTAATTTTAAATTCTACATGGAAATTCAAAGGACCTAGGATAGCCAGAAAAAAAGAAAGAGAACTTATACTACTTTGTCTGAAAATTTACTATAAAGCTATAATTATCTAGTCAGTGTGGTACTGGTGTAAGGCTAGGCATGTAGGTCAATGGAACAAAATTGAGATACAGAAATAAACTCTTATGGTCAATTGAATTTCCAGCAAAGCTGCCAAGGCAGTTTAGTGGGAGGAAAGGATAGTCTTTTCAACAAATGATGCTGGTATAATTATATACTTCTATGCAAAATGATATATTCAGATCCTTCCTCATGCTATACACACAAAAAATAGCTCAAAGTGGATCATAGGCCTAAATATAAGAGTTAAAATTATAAAACTTCTGGAAGAAAACATAGGGAAAAAGTCCTCATGACCTTGTAGTTCTTAGATATGAGACCAGAAGCATACTCCGTCAAAAACGTAGAACTTGATGTTATCAAAAGTAAAAGCTTTTTCCTTTCAAAAAAAAAAAGAAACTATTAAGCAAATGAAAAGACTAGCTACAGATTGGGAGAAAACATTTGTAAATCATATATTTGATAAAAGCCTTGCATTCAGAATATATAAAGAACTTAAAACTCAACAAAAAGAAGACAAACCTAATATAAAAAATGGAATAGATATTACACCAACTAAAGTATATGTAGGGACTTCCCTGGTCATCCAGGGGTTAAGACTCTGCACCCCCAGTGCGGGGGACACAGGTTCAATCCCTGGTCAGGGAACTAATATCCCACACGCCATGTGGTGCGGCCAACAGATTAAGAAAAAAAAAAAAGTATGCAAATAATAAACACATGAAAAGATTATTGACATTATAAATGATTAGGAAAATACAAATTAAAACCAAATGATATACCTCTTTCCACAACAACTAGAATGGCTATGACTTAAAAAGACAGGGATTTCCCTGGTGGTGCAGTGGGTTAAGAATCTGCCTGCCAATGTAGGGGACACGGGTTTGAGCCCTGGTCTGGGAAGATCCCACATGCCGCAGAGCAACGAAGCCTGTGCACTACAGCTGCTGAGCCCAAGTGCCACAACTACTGAAGCCCACGTGCCTAGAGCCCGTGCTCCGCAACAAGAGAAGCCACTGCAATGAGAAGCCCATGCACTGCAATGAAGAGTAGCCTCCACTCGCTGCAACTAGAGAAAGCCCGCACGCAGCTACAAAGACCCAATGCAGCCAAAGAATAAATAAATAAATTTATAAAATAAAAAGACAATATGAGTGTTATAAAGATACAGAGAAACGCAAACCTTCATACATTGCTGGTGGGAATGTAAAATGTCACAGCCTCTTTTGAAGAAAGCTTGATGTTTCTTAAAAAGTTAAATATATACCAAATATTTAGATGTTTAATATTATCCATCTTTTGCAATCTCTTTCCAAAAATATAAGAGAAGGGAACATATTCCAATTCATTCTATGAGGCCGGTATTACCTTGATACCAAACTAGACAAGACCATTACAAGAAAATAAAACTGTAGGCCAATAGCTCTTATAAATCTAGATCTAAAATCCTCAACAAAATACTAGCAAACTGAATCCTGCAACATATAAAAAGAATTATATACAAGTGGAATTATCCCAAGAGTACAAGACTCATTTAACGTCTGAAAATCAAAAATTAATATATGATATTAATAGAGTGAAAGACAAAAACCACATGATCGTCTCAAATGCAGAAAAAGCATTTGGCAAGATCCAATGCTTTTTGGTGAGAAAAACACTCAAAATCGAGGAATAGGAAGGAAAAGTCTTCAACTTGATAAAAGGCATCTACAAAGACCCCTCATTTAATGCCATACTTAATGATAAAAGACAATGCTTTTCTCTTAAAATGAGGAGCGAGAAAAGAATATCTACTCTCTCCAGTTTTACTTAACAATGCATAGCTGGGGCAGTTGTGCAAGAAAAAGAAAAGGCATCCAGATTGGAAAGGAAGGAAAATTATCTCTATTCATAGAAGACGTGATCTTGTATGTAGAAAATTCTAAGAAAACCACTAAAGACTGTTACAAACAATGATTTCAGCAAAGTTATAAAGTACAAGGTTAATACTTAAAAATCCACTATATTTCTATATAGAAGAAATGCCAAATTCAAAAATGAAATTAAGAAAATTCCATTTACAATAGCATCAAAAAGAATAAAATGCTTAGGGATAAGCCTAATAAATGAAATACAAGTCTTGTACATTGAAAATTACAAAACTTCGATGAAAGAAATTAAAGAATATATAAATAGAAAAACACTCCATGTTCTTGGAATGGAAGATTGTTGTGAAGATGACAGTACTCTCCAATCAATCCACAGATTCAATGCAATCCCTATCAAGATACCACAGGCTTTTTTTTTTCTTTTTGCAAAACTTGACAATTCTGATCCTAAAATTCATGTGGAAATGCAAGGAACTCACAATAGCCAAAATAATCTTAAAAAAGAGAACAAAGTTGGAGACTCACACTTCTCAATGTCATAACATACTAGAAAGCTATAGTAATCAAGACAGTGTGGCATTGGCATAAGGATAGATACATATATCAATGGAAAGGAGTTGACCATCCAGAAACAAACCCTTACATTTATAGTTAATTTTTGACAAGGATACCAACACAGTTCAATGGAGAAAGTACTTCTTTTTTTAACGAATGGTGCTAGGACAACTGGATTCCACATGCAAAAGAATGAGGTTGGACCCCCCCACCTCACACCGTATATAACTGAAAATAGACCATAGACATAAATGTAAAAGCTACAGCTGTTAAACTATTAGAAGAAACAAAGGAATAAATCTTCATGACCATGGGCTAGGCAACAGTTCCTTAGATATGGCACCAAAAGCACAAGCAACAAAAGTAAAAATAGATAAATTGGACTTCATCATTTTGTGTGATAAATGATGACTTTATTGATCACTTTGTTCTTCAAATGATATCATCAAGAAAGTGAAAAGACAGCCCATAGAATAGGAGAAAATATTTGCTAAGCATGTATCTGATAAGACACTTGTACACAGAATACATAAGGAACTCTTACAACTCAACAATAAAAGACAAATAAGTCAATTGTAAAATGGCAAAGGATTTGAATATACATTTCTCCAAAGAAGATATACAAATGGCCAATAAGCCCATGAAAAGATGCGTGGCATCATTAATCATTAGGGAAATACAAATCAAGACCACAATGGGATACTACTTCATAGTCACTAGAATGTCTCATATCAGAGTGACAGATGCTAACAATGTTGGCAAAGATGTGGAGAAATTGGAACTCTCATGTATTAATGGAGGGAATGTGAAATGATGCTGCCATTTAGGAAAGATTTTGACAGTTCCTCAAAAATAGAGTTACCATGTAGCTCCGATGCATAATGCCATTAATCACTTAAGTGAAAAGTAAACTATTCCTGATTAGCATTATAACTCCAATCATCTGTCTAGACTTTAAAATAGTGACAATAACAAGTGTTGGCAGAAACATGAAGTAACTATTACAGGCAGTAGTTGGTACAACCGACTTGCAGTACTCTTGTTTTTTTTACCATTTTGTGAGAATTTGTTTTTATTTTTATTCTTTTTTTTTTTTTTTTTTGCGGTACGCGGGCCTCTCACTGTTGCGGCCTGTCCCGTTGCGGAGCACAGGCTCTGGACGCACAGGCTCAGCGGCCATGGCTCACGGACCCAGCCACTCCATGGCATGTGGGATCCTCCTGGACTGGGGCACAAACCCATGTCCCCTACATCGGCAGGTGGACCACCAGGGAAGCCCCTATATTTATTCTTTAAATATTTTGTTTATTTACTTATTTGGTTGCAGCAGGTCTTAGTTGCAGCAGGTCGGCTCATTAGTTGCAGCTCACTGGCTCCTTAGTTGCGGCAGATGGGCTCCTTAGTTGTGGCATGTGAACTCTTAGTTGCGGCATGCATGTGGGATCTAGTTCCCTGACCAGGGATCGAACCTGGACCCTCTGTATTGGGAGTGCAGAGTCTTATCCATTGCTCCAGCAGGGAAGTCCCCAGTACTCTGTTATATACTGGTACTAAATATATGTAAAGCCTGTGACCTAGCAACTCTGCTCTTTTGTTATGTATATGTACAGAAGATTTAGTGATTATGTCAGGGAAAAGATAGGTAAAAGAATGTTCGTAGCAGCAGTACTTTAAAAAGTGTCAAACTTCTAGATATAACACAAATGTCCATGAGTTGTAAACTTGATAGATAATTTGTGTTATGGTAATACAGTGGGATACTAGGCAAAACACTTATGGTGATAGATGTCAAAATGTTGGTCCCCTTGTGGGTCTGGGGGCCTTTTGGGGTGCTGGAAATGTTCTATATCTTGATCTGGGTGGTGGTTAAACATGTGTATGTATGTGCGTGTGTGTATATAAACACACGTATGTGTGTGTGCGTGTGTGTGCACACATGCTTAAAATTTTTTTCTGAGCTGTGAATGTATTTATATATTTTACTGTATGCATTTCATAACATAGTAATAAAATGTGAGAATAGATTTATGTATGTGTTTCATTTTGGAAACATAAACACAGATGCACAGCCTAGAAACTTATGAAAATCCTTCTGAAGAACAAAGTTGAAGAGACAGGGAAGGAGATGGAACTTCCCTGAGTTTGTCTTTTCATGTAGTTTTAATTTTTGAATAACATTGATGTTTTAAGTATTCAAACAATAAAATTACATCAGTAAGGATGGAAACAGTTTTTAGGAGATAGTAGCAGAAACAGAGGTGTTGATGAGTAATTTCATCTTCCGGTTTGCAGCTTCCAGTCTCCCTTGGCATTGGTTTGGGGTCATATGACTAATACTGGCCAAAAAGCTTTAAGAAGAAGCCTTTGGGCTGGAACAGAAGAGGTGATTTTATTCCTCCATGTGTTCTCTTCCTTTGTTTGGCAGTCATAGAGGTCACATGCTGACAGCATGGAGCCAGAGGACGGATTCATCCCTGTATCTCTAAGTCACCAAGTGGAGCACAGCTACCCTGAACTTGTGTTTCGAGAGTGAGAGTGAGTCTCGGCTTTCATTTGGGGACTTGTTTGTTGCCTTGGCATAGCCTAGAGAAGATGTAAAATTGAGATGATTTGTTGAGAGTGAGGAGATATAGTGGCTATTTTAGGGACGTTGGGGAGAGTGAGATAAAGGTTTTCTATACTCTTCAGAAGAATCAGAATAGAACATTTATGGACGGTTAGAGCTGGAAGGAAACTAGAGACATTATCCTTTTCTTTTCATTTTAAAGACAAAGAAACTAGGACCAGAGGGACTAATGATTTTGTCAACATCACATAACAGGTTAGTGGTGGAGACAGGATTACAACCCTCATTTCTGAGACCTTGAGAATAGTCTCAGGGTTAGGCTACAACTACTTTAGAGAGCAGCTAAACATTTGCTTTAGGATATCGTGAACTTCACTTCCCTGGTGAAGGTTCTAGATGGGAATAGCAGTTATCTGAGCCCCTGTCAATTGTTTGCCCCCAACTATGAAGTCACAACAGAGCCCCCCTTTCATTTCCACTTAACTGCCCTTCCACCTAGGCAGTCCACTATGGGTGACTTGGGAAAATCAGGAAATATGCTTCACAAGAAATGGCACTTGCACTTTTTACCCTTTACCTCTTATTGTTTGGATTATTTTTTGTGATTTGAATCACTTGTGTAAACAAAGTAGACACAAAAGTAAAACGTCCTTGTTGAGAGTTTTGCTCCTCCATCTTCGATGTTTTCTGGGTGGACAGGCCCTTTCTCCCCATTTGTAAGAGGAAGAATAAGAAATGCTGTGGCATGGTTTGAACGAATGTCTAGAGGGCCCAGGTTATTTTGTTACAAATGTATTCTTTTGACTATAAAATCTCTTTCTGCTTCAGCAGTGCTCAAGAGTGGGTGACCAGCCATAAGCCTCCCTTACCCTCCATAATTTCTATCTTTGATTCAGTAACTTCCCTCTTGTATCTTTCTCAGGCTCATATCCTGACTGCCCACCTCCCACCTCCATTTCTGAGCTGTGGCCATCACTAATGTGGACACTTCCTCACCTTTCTTTTCTACATTCTGACCCTGGGGATTAAAGGAGGTCATTGTCACATCATCATTGGCCAGCCAATCAGATGGGCACCTCCCTCCAAGGACCTCCTTGTGCCAGAGGAGTTCTCAGCCTGCTTCAGTGGAAGGAGGGAGCCACGAAGGAGGCCTGGTGTAAGTCCAAAGATGATAATTACAACATGGATTGTGTACATTCTCGCCCGGAAAGGTGCCGGGTTCCCCTTCCCACCGAAAGTCAGTTCGGTAAGTGGGGCTGGTGGTAGCCACGTGGAAAGTGTGTCAGGTATCGTTTCCCCTCTGAGCCCCTGCTGCACTTCTGGAGAGAAGATCTCACAGTGCTAACTGTGGATAATGGAGGAGGGGCTGGGTCTCTCTGTATTCTGAGGACATCGACTTACCACTTTCTTGCAGGACGTGGAAGTTGTGGAGAGCGAGGCTGTGTCTGTAGTACAGCACTGGTTGAAAAAGGTGAGTGAGATTCCTCTGGGACTCAGGGTACCACAGATTGTAGAGAGCTGGCCTCAGTGGGTGCAGGGAGCTGGACGTCCCTCCCCCTACAACCAGGAAACCCAAGCTCATTGCCCACCAGCCTGCCTAGAGCCGTGTCTGATCCACCACATGTCCGGAAGGACCCGGGCTGTCCCCTCGCCAGAGACGGGCTGGCGTCACCACCAGCCCCGCCCTGCTTCTCAGGCACACGGGAGGGGAGGGGGTTTCAGATGCGTGGCCCCACTGCAGGGTGTCTCAGGAGGACCTTGGGCCCATGACTTACTGAGTCCCTGGAATTCCACAGGAAGGTAGCAGTAGACGAGCTAATTGCAATACAGCGATACAGCGTGTTTGTGTGGACATGCGTGTGTGTGTTGTGATGGGGAAGAAGAAATGGGAAAAGGAAGAGGAGGGAGAATAGGGGCCAGATAGAGTGACACTTTCTGAGGGAAATTGCTTGTCTTTCAGACTGAAGAAGAGGCTTCCCAGGACATAAAGGAGAAGATGTCCACCAACTGCCCTCCCACGCATGGCCAAGATGTACATGTGACCAGAGATGAGGTAATGGAACCTTTGAGCCGCCCATCCTGGGGAGGGGACAAGGGGAGGGAAAGGGGGAGGTGGGTCCTACTGCAAAGGGTCCTGGGCAAGTGGGCAGAACTTGTCCAGGCTGGGCTCCACCCTGGCCGTGGGGTCCTTGCTGGGCAGTAACCACTGGACTCCACCCGGATTTCCTAGGTGAAACACCATCTCTCAAAGTCTGGTTTGTTAACAAACCAGAGTCAGGAGGTCCTGGAGGAAAGAACAAGAATCCAGTTCATAAGATGGAGGTAAAGCATCTCATCTGCCCCAAGCTAGGCACGCTGTGGGGAGGGGGAAGCAGAGAAAGCACAAGCCCCCCCTTTGGGATTACTGGCCAACACAAACCCTCGGCCCTCCTTCTCTAGAGACGTTGACTCCTTTGAGTTTTTCAGCCTTACTTTGGGGTCTCTTTTTTTTTTTGTCTGCGTTGAATCTTCATTGCGATGCGCGGGCTTCTCATTTCTCATTGCGGTGGCTTCTCTTGTTGCAGAGCACGGGCTCTAGGCATGGAGGCTTCAGTTGTTGTGGCACCCAGGCTCAGTAGTTACGGCTCGCGGGCTCTAGAGCGCAGGCTCAGTAGTTGTGGCACATGGGTTCAGTTGCTCTGCGGCATGTGGGATCTTCCCAGACCAGGGCTCGAACCCGCGCTGCCAGGGAAGCCCTTGCTTTGGGGTCTTAAGGGAATATTTTTGCTATTTTGAAAGCCCAGCTCATTGCTAAATTTTAAAGTGACTAGAGGGGTTGGAAAACTGGGCTTGCTTACCATTTCTTAAATGCTTCTGAATAAATTTCAGATTTCTGTTGTTTTTGCACTTGATTTGTCCAGAAGTGGCTGCACTTTAAAGAGACCTACTACAGAATGGACTTGAGGACGTGGGGAGGGGGAAGGGTAGGCTGTGACAAAGTGAGAGAGAGGCATGGACATCTATACACTACCAAATGTAGAATAGCTAGCTAGTGGGAAGCAGCCGCATAGCGCAGGGAGATCGGCTCGGTGCTTTGTGACCACCTAGAGGGGTGGGATAGGGAGGGTGGGAGGGAGACGCAGGAGGGAAGAGATATGGGGATATATGTATGTGTATAACTGATTCACTTTGTTATAAAGCAGAAACTAACACACCATTGTAAAGCAATTATACTCCAATAAAGATGTTAAAAAAAAAAAAGAAAATAGGCTCATAAAGTGCAAAAGCCAAAGCCCTCGTCTTGGGCGGAGGTGAGAGGAGGTTTCTCAGCCCTGAGGCTAGAATTCTGTGCTCCACAGTAGCTGTTTTGTCAGCCCCAGCCTGCACAGACCATCTACACTGCCACCACCTCTCCTGGCTCTGAAGAGCAAGACTCCAGGCAGGGGAGCTGGGCCTGGAACCTGGCTCACTGCCTCGGCACACGCTTCCCTGCCTCATTCTGGGATGGTCTCTTTTCCCAGTAGAGTCATTGTGGGGTTCCACTGGGCTTCCCCCCGCTGTGAAGGAGCCCTCTCTCATCTCTGGACTTGACTTCCTTTCTGTGCCCCCATCGCCAGCTTTGCTGTCTCCTATCAAGGAAGATATGTTTCTCAAGAAATTTGTTTTTGCTTCAAGATGTACAGTTTTCCTGTGTTTACCCCTTCCAGTGGCATTAGCATTTTAAAAGAGGATTCAAATGCTCAAGAATTGCATAAGAGGAATGGTCTAATTTGAGGCCTCCCTGGGAAAGGGTTTTTTTGGATGGAAGCCGGCCAAGGTCGCCCAAATCATGAACATCGGTGACTGTCCCCCGTCCACCGCCCTGCATGTGGGAGGCTTGTCCTCCCCTGACCTGGCCACGCTACCAGCTCTAGCTGTTGCAGTTTCTTGGTTTGGACAATCTGAACATCATCCTCTGGTATTTTTTAGAGCTTGGCTGTGTAGCGTTAAGTAGGTTACAGCTTTGAAGACACGGGACAGAAATCAGTCAATTTTCTACATACAAGTTCTCCACTCTGGATATTCTGTGGAGATTTTAGACCAATAAACTCAGCCTGCTTCTCCCTCCGATCCACTGATTTTGGTATCCTCCTATTAGTTTCATTAAGTACGTAGTCAGGGTTGCATATCCCTTTATTAAGCACCACTGAATGCTCATTTATATGGTAGATGTGTACTGGCCACCTGATGTTTGCTAGGGCCTCTGGAAGAGAGAACAACATAAACCAAGTTTCCCATTTGAAAGGATACAAGTGACCTGGGTGGAGAAGCATGTGAGCACTGAAGGACATGTTGGGGACACCAGTAGGAGGGCACAGTAGGGGGCCGGGCTGCACAGGTTCTCGGCTTTGCTGCCTAGGCTTCAGAAGGGTTCCTAGCAGGACGTTCACCTGGGCTGACCCGTGTCTGGGCAGGGACTGGACACACAGGAGCCCGAGCCAGGTAAGGCCTTCCACACGGGCAGGAGCCTGGCACCTTGGCCAACCCCATCCAGCCTCTGTGTCCCCTTCTTCTCGGAGGCATCCCCCTGTCCCTTCAGGCCCTCTGTCCTTTCTTCTCTCTCTCTTTGGGCACTGACCAGCTCCATTTTATATGAGCCATATTCCGGAGCACGTTTGGGGTGCGGGTCCTCATAGGCGGTATCAAAGCTGAATTCACAGGGAAAACCCCAAAGCACCTAGAGCAAGGCCTTACCCAGAAGGCACTGTCAAGCATGGGGTGGTCCGGTGTGCACAAGAATGGTGGTCCGGTGGGCAGGCTGCTTTTCCTGGAGTGGAGGGTTTGTGAGGGTTTGTTGGGGTGTGGAGTTGGGAAGGGCATGAAGTGGACTGTGGTGAGGAAGGCAAGTCCAGAACAGTGAAATAAAACAAAAACAGCAGCAAAGAGGAGCCTGCAGCTTCTTTGTGACAGAATGTTCTAGAAGGATCTCTAAACCATAGTGACTGTGGCACAGTGCTGATGATAGAGAGCTGGTGATGAAGCTGGAGAGGAATTCAGACTCCCTCTGTAACTCTAGCAAAGGCGCATAACCTCTCCATCTCCTTGACTCTCCTTAGGACCATTTGCTACCTGCCCAGGATCATTGGGGGGCTCAGGGGTACTTGGTTAGTAAAAAGAATGCTTTGTGTTACTGATACAAGGAGGGTGAAGGTGCAGCTCAAAAGCTCATGGTGACAGGGTCAGAGCTATGGTCCCCTGTGATTCCAACCCTGGAGGTTCCACGGTGACTGGTTAGAAGAGAAGGAACCCGGGAACCCCAACGTCTGATGGTGTTTTGCAGCCATACCCGTATCTTCCAAGTGCCAAGCGAGGTGAGAAATGATGCCATGCGAGAACGGATAGAGCAGGTGAGACGAAGGTAAGCGTTTGAGAGGAGTTGATTCGTGTCCTAACTGGGGGCAGGTGGGTGGAGTGCTGCTGGCCTCTCCGTGGGTCTCCCTTAGCTCCAGCCCTGGGCCCGGCCAAGCCAGGGGCCCTTCTGGGCTGAGCGCCTCTTCCCAGGACTCAGCTCCTGGGCCTAGGCTCGGGCTGCCGGCCCACCCGGCCCTGTGCGACGGTCTGGGTCTGTGCTCTCGGGGGGGCTCTGCCGCCCTGTGGTCTCCCCACTGCCTCTCCTCTCCTCTCCTCTGTCCCCTGCAGCATATGCCATCTTACGAATGAGGCATCTCAGGAGCTTCACAAGAGAAATTCCTACTCAGACTGCTGAGAGCAGCAGGTGAGAGGGCTGACAGGTGAGGGGCCGGGCCAGAGGATGGCCTCCCTGGGCAGGGAGCCGGCGCACTGGGTGGCGCTTGAGAATACCAGTGAGGGGCCTGCACCTGGGCCACTGGGGGTCGGGGAGCAGGCAGCTGCCTGAGGCTCCTGCCACGCCTCTTAGATTTCCAGAAGGACTTGGAGTCAAGGTCAGGTTTGCGTCTCTGAGTCTTCACTGTGGGGTCGCAGACCAGTGCTTCTCAGTTGTCCATGGGCCCCGGGGTCTCAGGGGCCGGGCGGTCGAGGCTGTGGTGGGACCTGCAGCTCTGGTCTGGGTGTAGCTGCTGCTGGTCTGCTGACCCCTCTCTGAGTCACAGGGTCACACAGCACTGGGGTGGGAGGGAGGGTGCACAGGTTTTGGCCCGGCCCCCGATCAGGGCCGTGACCTTGGGCCATGTGGCCTCTCGGCCTGCACACGGCACCAGCGGTCATGGCAGCGGCTGTTGGTGCTGCTCTGGAAGGTGGTGTGCCAAGGCCAGGAGTTGCCTCTCCAGGAGGTACCTGTCCGGGAAGGGTTGCTGCACCCCTGCCACGCAGTAGAGACCATGCTGATCCTCGTGGCGGCTGATGGGGGGCCACCAGCATGCTTAGAGGAGGGCCGTGGAGGTGTATGCTAGCAGTTATTGAGCGCTTACTGTATGCCAGCTCTGCACAAGACACTTTGCCTAGGTTTCTCATCTGACCCAAATGACTGTAAGAGGAGGGTGTGGTGGTGCAGCTGTACTCACAGTAGAGGTTAGGCCACCCTGGGGAGCAGGTGATGGCTTTCTTCCAGCTCCAGCGTGGGCGATTGCTTCATGCCCTGGTGCCTGTTTCCTGACTTCAGGACGTTGCCTTGTGGACCATGGGGTCCAGCACGTGGCAAGCGCCATGTCAGTGGTTTGCTAACGTCAGCAGGGACGAGGAGTCGGGGGTGCCTGCTGGCACCTCTGTGTTTGAAGGTGCAGAGCCAGGCTCCTGCACCAGCTCTGCCTGACACCACCCCTCCTCCTCGTGGGTCTTCCCACTCCTGCATCCTGCTCTGAATGTCGAGAGCAGCGGGCTTAAGGAGGCATTGCCAGCCCTGCCTGTCAGCCTTCGCACATTTCCGTGATGCGCCCCTGGGCATTTCCCTGCCTCCCAGGTTGATGCCCTTCAGGGTCAAGGAGCTGCCTGTGTCGGAAGGATGTCCAACCCCCCTTGACCTGAGGAGCGACCACACCTGGGCAGAGAGAATCCAGTGGGTGAGCGCTTCCTTGTGACAGTGGCAGCACTGGAGTCTTCTTGCTGAACTGCTGATAAAGAGATGCACTATTTAACCACCATCCCAGCCTCTGGTGTGAGTGCTTTGCCATCATTCATTCATTGGACCCTGAGCACATCATGGGCTTGCCTCTGGGGACACAGGCTCTCAGCCTTGCGGGGAGACAGCTGACAGGCCCCTACCATTGTGTGAAGCAGGATAGCTGGGGCTCCTGGGGTGTTAGGGGCAGGGCTGTGCTGGGGCAGGAGGACTTCCTGGGGAAGGTGTGGCATGTCTATTTCACTCAAGTATTTTTTGTTCATTTACTCCTCCTCTAGAGCACTTCCTTTCCTTATGTAGACCCATGTTTCTGACCTACATCCTTGTTCCTCCTGAAGAACTGTTAACATTTCTTGCAAGGCAGGTCTGCTGGCAACAGTTTCCTTTGTCTGAGAAAGTATTTCCATTTCATTCTGAAGGCCAGCTTTGAAGAATACAGAAGTCTAGGGGTTTTTTCCCCCCCAACACTTTGAATATTTTGCTCCACTCTCTTCTTGCTGGCATGGTTTCTGAAGGGAAGTTGGATGTGTTTTTATCCTGCTCCTCTCTGGGTAAGGTCCCCCCACCCCAGCTTTCAAGATTTTTTGTGTGTGTGTTTGATTTTCTACAGTTTGAATATACGTTCAGGTGTAGATGTTTTGGTGTTTATCCTGCTTGGTGTTCTGAGCTTCCTGGATTTGTTGTTTGGGGTCTGTCATTAATTTTGGGAAATTCTCAACTATTATTACCTCATGTATTTTTTCTGTTCTTTTTGTTTCTTTCCTGGTGTTCCCATTACTCAAACGTTACACCTTCTGTAATTGTCCGCCAGTTCTTGCATATTCTCTTCCACTTCTTTTCATTCCTTTTTTTTCTCTTTGCTTTTCCATTTGGAAAATTACTACTGGCGTTTCTTAAACCTCACTGACTCTTTCCTTGTCCATGTCTAGTCTGCAGATGAGCCCATCAGAGCGTTCTTCATTTCTATTTTAGTGTTTCTTATTTCTGGCATTTCCTTCTGATTCTTTCTTGGGGTACCCATCTCTCTACTTATGTTACCCATGTGTTCTTGCATGGTGTCCACCTTTTCCACTAGAGCCCTTAGCCTGTTTATCAAGGTTGTTTTAAATTCCCAGTCTGGTAATTCCAGCCTCTCTGCCACGTCTGAGTCTGTTCTGATGCTTGCTCTGTCTCTTCAGAATGTATATTTCACCTTTCACCATACCTTGTAGTTTTTTGCTGAAAGCCAGGTAAGATGAATGAGATAGAGGAACTGAGGTAGACAGGTCTTCAGTGTGAGGTTTTATACTTGTCTGGTTAGGGGTCAGGCTGTGTTTACTCCTTCCAGCAGCTGTGGTGTCAGAGGCTAAAATTTCCTTTCATGTCCTTGCTTTTTGTCTTTGGGTTTCCCTAGAGATTCTTCCTTAAATAGGGCCTGAAGCTTGCAGTTCTTTGAGGTGTAATCCCCTCTTACTTTACAGGAGCCTTATTGATGGGGTGAGGTGTGAGGGGCAGGGAGGGGAGCATCCTGTAATCCTCTAACTTGGTCTTGGTCTCAGTTAACCTGTGCGCCTGGCCTGTGACCTTCACATATGTTTCTCCCCCAACTCCTACCTCAGGACGGACGGGAAAGTGGGAGGGGGCTACAGTTGAATATTTTCCTTCCCTCGGCCAGGTAGGCTCTGGCAAAATAGTTTTCCTTGAGAGCAGGCCTTTGTTAAGGAAAACAGAATGCTTAAGACATATTTCAAAATGGCTATTTCCCCCTCCTCTTGCTGGGAGATGGGGGTGGGGGAGGTTTCTCTGACCTTCACTGTGAGAACCTGGTGGGGTTCCTTAGGTCCTTCCTAAGACTGGCCTCCTGGACTTGTTAACTCTCAAGCCTGTCCACACTGAGTTACCAGTAGTCCATCAGCTATAGTTTAAGCCTTGCTCCCTGGCCCTGGTTCCTGGAGGTTCTGCTCTGGTACATTGTGAGTCTCTGTATCCACCTGTCTGTCTCTCCTAGTTTCAGGTCAGCGGTTTGCCCCGTGACCTTAGTTCTCTGATGGATCTGGGAAGAGTTGTTGCTCTTCGGTATATTCAGCTTTTTCTCTTATTGCGAGGACGGGTGAGGACTTCCAAGCTCTTTACACACAGACCAGAGACTGGAGGTACCGTCTCACATTTACTGAGTGTCTAGTAGAATAACAACCAGTGTTTGGTGACCTCTTAGCACGTACCAGAGACTATAAGCACTTAACCCAAGCAGCCCTCTGGTGTAGGTACTTTTATTATTAGCGAGGAGACCACGTAAGACCACGAGGTGGTTACCTTGACCAGAGTCACTTTGCGATAGAGGAGTGATGGAGCCCAGCCCGGCCTTCTGGCTCCAGGCCCCCCTTCCCAGCCATTTTGTGTGTGGGCCCTGGGCTGGGCTGGGCTGGGGAGCATGCAGTGAACAAGACCCCCATCCCTGTCCTGGTGGAACTTTTGGGTTGACAGGGGAGACAAGTTTTAGACTACATTAGTCACAATTTTCTCAACTACCATAAAGGAGTACTATGTATAATGGGAACTTGCCCTGATCAGAGAAGAGAACTGAGATTGACTTTCGCTTATTTTAAAATCATCACCTCATTTTGCAGGTGAAGAACTGGAAGTTCAGAGAGGTTAAGTGGCTTTCCTGATGCCACACAACCATTAGATGCATGGCCAGGATTGGAATGCAGGCCGTCTCAGGCCATACCACTGTGCAGTACGCTGGGGTGAGGGGTCGTTCAGGTGGACAGTAGTGGTGGTGGTGGTGACCTTGGCCAGCCCGACACTGTGGAGGGGAGGGGGTAGAGGTAGGATGGGTCCTTAGTCCCTGCCCCACTATATCTAGAGGTCAGGAATGCCTGCACTTCCTTCTCATCACTGTCCCCTCCCAGCTTCCTCTGCCTGTTCATGTAGCAGAGGAGGGGAGTGAGAAGAGCGGCAGTAGGACTGGCCAGGCAGGGGCTCCAGGACAGGAGGAAAAGCAGCAAGGCTGCTCTGGCTGGACAGGAGCAGAGGGAGAGGGGCACAGAGGAGGGAGCTGAGAGGGGCCCGGACCAGGCCACGCGGCTGGGGCCCCAGCAGAGGTGGGAAGTGCAGGAGTGTTACCTGTGGAACCGGGCTGAGGTGCAGGTTGGGGGCGAGGAGCCCAGGAGGGGTCCCCAGGGAGCGAGGGGATGGGCTTGAGACAGGACGGAGGTGACCTGGTGATGGTGGCACCTGCAGAGTAGGGAAGGAGGGATGTGGGGACAGCTGGCGACAGGGGTGCACTGTCCAGGAAGGGGTCTCATGAGGTAGGCTCAGTTTGGGTCCTGATGTGGCCTTGCATGTGATGTCCAGGAGGTGGATGGACAGACAGGGCTGGGCTGGAGGGGTGGCCCCTGAGAGTGCCTGGGGCAGAACCAGGCTGACCTTTGCGGGCAGAGCTGCAGTCCAGACCTCGGCAGGAGGATGGAGGGAGGGAAGAGGTCCACGGGCCACTCTCTGCAGTCCCAGAAGCTCTGCCTTCCCGACCTCTCCTCACGCTCCTGGGGAGGCGCCAAGAGACGCTCAGCTGGCCGGGCCTCTCAGCCTCAGGCTCCTGGGTCACAGTTCAGTGAAGGGACAACGCCTGTTCCACAGTCCAAACTGAGCGCCAGTTTTGCCGGAAACCACCAGATGGTGCCATTTCCATGCAAAAACAGGTTTCCTGAAGGTGAAGCCTGTGTGCGACTACGGGTGTAGATTTTATTGCCACTTGGGAGGCGTGAGCAGACGGGAGGCCTTCGAGCATCTTAGTTCAATGATGGCGACAGTGCACGTCCACATCCGTGAGCTGTGCTGGGGCTGCTGACTCAAATGAAGCGTCCTGAGCGTTTACGTGCAGCCGTGAGCGGCTCCCCAGGCGGACATTCTGTGGCGTCCTCAGGGGCTCAGGGTGGCGGAAGGCCGACAGGCACAGACATAACTCAGGGTTGTGTGAGCATAGACGGGAGAGCAGAGGAGGGAGTGGTCTCTGCTTGAGAGAAAGTGTGGACTTTCCTGAGAGGGGACATTTAGCAGAGGCTTCTGCAGGCTTTGGCAGCGAGGAGGGGTCTTCTAGGCAGGGGACACTCCTGCGGGAAGGTGTGGAGGACAGTTAGGGACGTGGGCCTGGCCCTGAATGTTTGGAAGGCAGGTTGTGGTGGAGATCACAGCAGGAGAGGAGGCGGGTAGCCTACAGGTGTGTGCAAGAGAACCCCGTGGAACCTGCCACGGTACCCGAGGAAAGGAGCCAGACGTGCGTGCTGGCCGGGGGCGGGGGGCGGGCGGTGTGCCCTCGGCTCCAGCTTCAGGCACCTGGAGGAGCAGGGGCGCTGTAGCCCTCGGGAAGCAAGGGAGACCGCAGTCCTGGGCCCGGCTGGCCCGCCCTCTCGCTCAAGCACGTGGAGTGTGCGGAGCGAGGGACCTGCATTGGTGTTGTAGCCGCAGCTCCTCCAGACCCTGGGTGGAAATGAAATCGTTAAGTGGCTCAGATGGAGTTTTGTTCTGTGCATGATTAACCCCAGGAGGGGAGTTTGGGAACAAATATGCCTCCTCTACCTGTATTACAGGGGGACTGAGCCACGGTAAATTAAAAGAAAATCACTGGCAAATTTGGGACCAGTCAGCTGTGACCAAGCCATTAATGTAGTTAAATGAAGCTGAAAGAGCTAATAAAGGCTTTGTGGGTCATGGATCCTTCCGGGAGGGGAGGGTGGGGCGAGGGGGGGCAGGTGGGCGGGGAGTTGGTCCCCATGCTGCACATAGCGGCCTTCCCTGGGACTTGGCGGAGGTGCCGCTGGCGGTGGGATGTATGTTGTTTTCTAACGGGGAACTTAATTCTAGGAAGAGACAGGACCAAGATCCAGCCTTGGCCTCTGGTGTCTCAGAAGACAGACTGGGTCTCGGCAAAGTGGAGCCTTGGGACACGGACGTGGGAGCAGCACCTCCTGAGTCTGTCGCCCAGAGTGAGGTGCGAGGGGCCCAGCGTCATGGGGACCCCCAGGACGGAGGCCTAGCCTGTGCCCTGGATGTCCACCAAGAACTGGGGTGGCTCTGGTCCATGCCCAGAGGAAGGTGTTGGACGCCCAGCCAAACCAGGACCTGAATGTGGGGCGCCAGACAGGGAGGGGATGGGCTCCCGCCTGTGCAGGCGAGTTCTGCAAGCTCCTAGACCACTCCAGGGTGCAGGGTGCGGGCGCCTGTGGCTGGAGGGCAAAGCGGGAGCTGGGCTCGGTTCTGTCAAGGAGGGCGGGCCCCAGGCCTGCAGGTGCAGGGGCCCCAGTCAGTGGGCTTTGCTGGGGTGGGGAAGCCTGGGGGGTTCGAGGGGAAGATGGCAAAGGCTGTCTGTGCGGCTGAGCCGCCCTCCCTCTGCTTCGCGGTAGCACTGGGAGGGCGGCCGGCTCAGGTGCTCCCCCCGCCTGTGGAAGAGATGCCCTGCTGGGCCTCAGGCGAGAGTGTGGGCCTCCAGGTTTGCAGTGCCATTTCCTAGTGCTCCCCTCGGAGCCTCCACCCTTGCGGGGCTGTCACTTGGGGCGCCCTCCTAAGGCAGCTCTCTGTGGGTGGGCCTGGAGGCCCGCGAATGAAGGGCTTGGTCCCAGGAGGAGCTGTGTGGTGTGCGGGGGCCCCCGAGCCAGGAGCTCCCGCCTTCCGAGGGGGGGAGATGGCAACCTGTCACTCCCAGAGGGACTCTCAGCCACTGCCCCCAGGAGTTGGTGCTGGACAGTGGCAGGCCCTGGGTGCATCTAAAGTTGCTGGGGCGCCAGACAACGTCTGGTGAAAATAAAGCTGTTGGGAGCGCTTCTGGGAGCCGGTGTGTGAGGGGTGTGTTTTCAGACCCACGCATGGTCGAGTCAGGTTGGCCCCTCAGGTGGGTGAGGTTTGCTACCTCCGCGGGCTCTGGAGACCTGCCTTGGGGACCAGCTGGACCCGGGGACGCCCCACACCCTGGGGAGGGACCTTCTCTGGGCCCGTGTGCCAACTGAGGAAAGGTACTTTCTCTGGCCTTGAGCTCCCTTGGGGTCTGGGGAGAGAGGCGCCAGGCTTGGCCTGCTCCAGGCGGGAGGGTGATGTGGTGTCCTGTGTCCAGCAGAGGGTGCTGTTGCCCTGGTAGTGCCAGCTGCCGGTGCCTCTGATCACACTGTCCACCACGTAGGGCACAGCAGCTTCCAACACCTCCATCAGCACCTGCACTCAGCTCCTCTGCCCACTCAGGGCCCCTTGTTTGGGGAGCAGGCAGAGGACCTCAGGCCTTAGTTTTATGGGGGAGGAGGCCCCTTGCTCTGTTTGGCTGCACAGGCAGAGGCTGGAGGAGGGCGGTCACCTTCCTAGTCCACAAAGCCCAGTCCCTGCCTGCACGCCACTCGGGGCTTCCAGGGCCCCCTTCACGAGGGGAGGGATGGGGGCTACGCAGGGCATAGCAGCCAAGGAAGGAGCGTCACTGTGAACAGTGCTGGGCCTTTGGAGTCCCTTTTCAGGACCTAAGTCCTGTGTCCACTTTGTGCGAAGCTGGTGGGCGTCAGAATCCCACCAGAGTGCCAGGGCACTTGTTAACAGTGGACATTGCTGAGCACCACCCGACTCATTTTACTGGGTGGCCTGGGGAGGGAGCCCAGGAACCTGCATTTCTATGAGGCCCATGCAGGTGGTTCTGAGACAGCTGTCCTCAGGCCCTTTGTTGGCAGGAGAGAATCTGGGGACTCCTGGGTCAGCCTGGGAGGGAACGTGCTGCTCTTGTTGCTGCCTCCTCTACGCGGTCTTTGGCCAATTAGCATCTTTGGCCAGTTAGCTGGTGGCCACCCAGGGGCATCCTGCTCTGCTTTGGTCCCAGGATTAACAAAAGGGAGAGAAACAGAGACAAGTCATGCAGAGCGTGGTTCCCCCGGGCCCTCTCCAGCTCTAGTCCCTTCCACACCCTCACTTTCCTGCCTCTCTCACCTTTCATCCCCCGCCTCCATCCAGGGCCCCTTAGGTTTCTAGCGCTTTCTGAGTACTTCCTGGAGGGGGTTGTCTCTACTTCCTGCAGGGGGGACACTTAAGTGTCAGCCTGGGGTGTGTGCGTTTCTCTACGCGGGTCTCCTGCCATCAGGACCAGTGAGGCCTTGGGAAGCAAAGGGTGCACCCAGGTGCTTTCCTTGGGGCTGGCACTGTTTTGGCTGCCTTTTATGGGGCCATTGCCAGCTCTTGGGGAGGGGGGCGGGCAACAGCACTGAGTCCCTGCTCTGCCTTTGCTGGCTGTGTGGTCATGGCTGAGTCCCTTAGCTCCTCCAGCGGTGGGCTGTCCCCTCTGTCAGGTGCGAGTGTCCCTCTCAGGGTGGCGGTATCAGAGGTGGCAGAGCCAGCACGCAGTCTGTGCTGTGTGCCCTCCCGCCCCTCCCTGCCCTCCGCTGCTCCAGCATGTGCAGGAGTCCTCGGGCAAATCAGCCCAGGTGTCTACACCCCCTTCCCTGCACTGCCCTGGGGGTGGGACTGTCGAAGCCCTGCCCAGAACCGATGGTGGTCGTGTTGTTGGAGCGGGGAAAGCAACTGTGATTTGATTGGTACTTTCTCTCCTTCCTGCTCTCTGTGCCTGGCCAGGACTCTGGGGTCCAGCTGGTCTTGGGTCTTGGCTCTGAGGCCTGGGTCCGGTCGCCTGGCCTTGGGAGCCACGTAGGAGTCCCTCAACAAGGTGTGTTGAGGGACTCGAAGACTGGGCTGACTGTGGCCTTGGGCTCATGGGTAAAATGGGAGTCAAAGTAACTCTGAGCAGGGCCAGAGCAAGGCACCTGCAGCTTCTGATGGTGTCCTGCACGCCGCTGAGATCCCAGGGATGTGGATACAGTCAGTGCAGCACAGAAAGAATGGTAGCTTTCCCTTGCCTCCAACTCTCAGGGGTCTTTTTCATCAGAAAAGCTGTGTTTCCATCTAGGCATCCAGCACCCTGGGCTTTGAAGGAGTGGGGAGAAGCCTGGGGGATGTTGTCAGTGACCAAGCGTAATTTCGCGACAGGCAGAAAGGCCCACGAGGGGAGAGGAGGAAGCTGCACTGTGGGTCGAGGCGGCCTCCCTGCCAGACCCCCAGATCTGAGACCCTCCCAGCTTCAACCCCAGGACCCTCCAGGTTTTGCATCGGGAGGTTCAGTTTGGACAGACGTTCCTCAGTGAGCAGGTGGTGGGCAGGATTGTACGTATGTCATTCCCGTCTTCGGTTCGTGCATTTCTTTACTTCCCAGAGCTATTGTGAATGATGAGATGGGGCCTCCAGTTTCTCCTAATCCACACCCCATGCCCATTAGGTCAGACCCAACCCTCCCAGATGGTGAGGGCCCTGCTTGTCCACACGCCAGTGGGCTGTCCTGCAGGCTTCATCCTCTCCTACGACTCGGTGTGGACCTTGGGTCTTCAGGCTGGAATGCCCCCCACCCCAGTCCCTGTCCTGGACATTCCACTCGCCCTTGGAGGCCCAGCTCAAATGCCACATCCCCTGGAAATGTTTCCTCTTTCTCCTTGCTCCTAACTTGCTAATAGGATCATGTTTAGTTCCATATCTCACTGTCTCTCTCTTTAGCATAATTTCTTTTCATACTGTATTTAAATTTTTTTTTTTTTCATTTGTGGTCCTGTCAGACTTGCTAGATGGTAAGATTCTTTAGGGCAAGATTGATGTTTTGTTCATCTTCGGTAGGTGCCCAGTAGGGGCTGAGCTGATGCAGTGCAGCCTAGCCGACCCCCTGGAGATGCAGACCCTGGCTGGCCCACACCCTGTCTGCGGTACTGACCCCTGCGTCTCTCCACAGTGCCCCTACCCACCACCGCCCCCGGGCGTGGAAGGTCTGACGTACAGACCGTGGGCCTCCTCTCCGAATGGAATCTCTCATGGGTGTGTGAGGCCCGAATGAAACCCAGTGGAGGAAGCATCTCCCCAAGGTCACTGGGGTGAGGGTCCCTGTAGCGATGAACAAGCTTGGGGGCCGTCCTCTGGGACTGCAGTTTACATTTGTCACTGAACACGAAAGGCCGTCTAAGGAACACAGAGACTGACAGAGCAGACGGGCATGAACAGCTCTCGCAGACTTCCTCCTCTCAGGGGCCTCTCTCGTTCTCTCTTCCTGTCACCTTCAGCATCACAGGCCCCATCAGGGCTCCTGCTCTATTGCCAGGAGTAAGCCCTCTCCTGGCTCTTCATGGACTGGATACAATGACAACAAATACAGGCAAAGAGGCAGAAGAGTTCCCCAGAGAAGGACCCTCGGTGTGGGGTCTTGCGAGTTTTGGTTACCTGGACATGATCCCCTGAGTACGGGCCCGGTTCCCTCCTATCCCCCCACCCTCGGTCACCGCAGGTGCTGCTGGACGTGAGCGCATGGCTGTGTGAGTGGCCTCCTCCATCACTGCGGGACGTCTCTGACCCTAGGAGTCCTCTTTGAATTGTATTTCTTAGAATTTAAGTTTTCCTGTGGTAGAAAGAACACCAAACTTGAAGTCCCAGCTCTGTTACTTTCTAAATGTGTCTAATCAAGGGCAAGTGGCTTAATTTCTCTGAGACTCATTTAAAACATTTAAAGAATACACAGACACAGACACAGACACACACACACACACACACACACACACACACACACACACACACACATTGATTTCTGCTCTGCCTGTCTCGTAGGGTGGTTGGGAGGCAGTTTGAAGACTGAAGCAGGGCTCTGAGCTGCTGAGAGCAGTGTAGGCACCTTCCCGAGGACAGGGATGGCCGCCCTGTCACAGCTGCCTCTCCAGCAGCAGCCGGGTGCTGGGCACGGGCAGGTGTTGATTAATGAACAAACGAAGGCCCCGGAGAAGGGTCCAAGCTGGATGCGAGGCTGTGAACGTGGTGGGTGACGACAGAGAGGGTGGCAGCTTGGAGTCCATTTTTCAGGAGATGTGAGGACAGCTGGCTGAGGCACAGTGTGTCTGGAGCGGACAGTGGGTGGGGTCCCGTAAATTCCCCCAAGGCTTCAGCTGCATCCCCTTACGTCTCACTGGCCAGGAATGGCACAGGGGAATTCAGGTTCTGTGATTGTGTCAGGGCAGTGGGTGGCTCATCCCTGGGCCTGGCTGCATGGCTGTCCCCCCAAATGAGGTTCTGTTACGGGAAAGAAGAGTGGAGGTGGTGGCTGGATGGGCGGCATGCAGCGTCTGTTTCAGGACGGGGAGAAGAGAGCGTATGTGTCTGTGGCTACGGCCGTTCTCTGCAGGGTGGGGTGGCGCCGGGGCAGGCGTCTGCCCGCGTGTCCAACTGTGGTGAAGGGGACAGCAGGGGATGGCGGCAGCAACCCTGGCTGTTAGCCGGCGGGGCTCTGGTTCCTGTCCCGCTGGAGGCTCGTTTGTGACTTGGTGCTGTTAACGTCTTGGAGTCTTTATAAATTTTATTTTTAAAGCATCCTTTGTTGTACTGACTCCCGGGGTTAATGCTGATGTGGCGGTAACGGGTAACGATCATCACAGCAGCAGTAGGTAACACCTACTCAGCCTTTGCTGTAAGCTCGGTCACATCGTTCACTTCTCTCGACAGCCGTACGCTCTTGTGCTGCCAGCACCCACGCTTCACAGACGACGAGCCAGACACGGGGAGGTGAAGACACTGGCGCGAGATGGTAAAGGTCGTACACGGAGGGGCCGGGACCGTAGCCTATACTGTGTGGCTCCCAGCCTGCTCACTTAACCATTAAACACCGCCTCTCAGTGCGTGAGATTACTATGAGGATGAAGCATGAGAGCAGCAGTGATGACTCCTGTTGTCTGTTGAGCACATTTTGTTTGCCAGGCACTCTTACAGGATCTGACTTAAGAGTGGTGGGTAAAAGGAGGTCCTAGCTCTTCCTTCTAGTGAGGGCAGGGGGTGGACAGTAAGCAAACTGTTAGATAGATGATAGGTAGATGGACAGATAGATGGATGGATAGATAGGTAGATTGTTAGATAGATAGGTAAATAGATAGGCAGGTAGGTAGATGATAGGTAGTTAAGTGGATAGATAGGTGGGTAGTAGATAACTGGTCTGGTGACGCTCTATGCCTTGTAGGGAAGAAAAGAAGAAAGAGGAGAGAGGGAGTGACTGGAAATTGCTCTTTTATGTGACACAGCCCTGGGTGGCCTTGCTGCAGAGGTGAATGTTGAGGACGGACTGCGTGATGTGAGGAAGTGAGCCCTGGATGTCTGGGGAAGAAGGTTCCAGGCAGAGGCCCCAAGGCACAAGTGGGCTTGGCCTGTCCACGGAACCGCTGTATGGCTGGAGCAGGGTGAGCAGAACGGCAGAGGACGTGGGAGATGGCAGCGTCCACTGGGAGATGGACAAGGCCACGCAGCTAGTTTGGAGAGTGGGGACAGATGGCGCAGGAGGAGGCCGTGAGGATGTCCCGGGTCAGGTGAGGTGGGCCTTAGCCCTGACTGCGATTCTGCTCCTCCCTCCTAAGGTAAAAGCTTAAGGTAGCGGCAGAATGACTCGATCAGCTTTGCATCTTAGAAGATCTCTTGGTGCTTCTGTGATCCAGTTTCTCATCTACTAAGTGAAGACAGTGACAGCTGTGCTGCCAAACCTTATAAGATTTTGTCACGATCAGATGAAATGGTGGAGAAGGGCCGCGTGGAGCTGTGACGCGTGGTGCAGGTGCCCGCTGCTGCTGCAGGAGTTGGGCTCGCTGCTCATTGCCGCAAGGCTTCCCTTTCTCCAGACCAGTGGCCAGATAAGAGTCTCAGTCTCAGAACTCGAAGAGCGCTTTTCCCATGGATTGTTTCACTTACTGTTTATACCTTGTCCAGAGCGGTTGAAACGATTGTCCTTCCCATTTAACAGAAAAGGAAACTGAGGCTCGGAGAAGTCCGAGAGGTTAATACACAGCTACTAAGTGCTGGGGTGGGTTTTCACCCAGCACTGCCTGATTCTAGATTCAGTTTCCGAGAAGAGGCTGCTAGGTGCTGTGGAGGTGGGCTGTGGAGAGGTGGGTGGGAGGTCAAGGGTTAGACTTAAAATTTGGTTCTATGTGCGCAGACTGGATCTACTTGGAGTGACAACTGCTGTTACGGTCACACACACAGTCCCTGGGAAAGAACGCAGCATCGTAGACAGCACAGATTAATACACAATAGAAATTGCTGAAAATAGTCCAAGCAGATGCTAGCTATAGCACAGAAAGCTTAGCAAAATAAGGTGCAGTCCTAACATACCAGCTGATGGCAATTAAATGCAGAAGACAAAAGAACAATCTAGTTCAGCTAAGATCTGAGAGCCTAGCTCTGTGACAGTGGCCACTGAGAAAGAAAAGCATGCACAGTGGGGAGGGGTGCAGGGGTGGTGCTTCCACCCACCAAGAGACTCCCCCCAGCCCCCTAAGCCAGAGGAGCCAGGAAGGAGCCACAAGTGTCTCCAGGAATCTCACCCCAAGCCCCACTGGTCTACACTCTTAAGGAGTTCCTGGTGTTCTTTGAACACTGAAGTCCCTGGGGCTTTTGCTTTGCTTCTGGAAGTGTCAGAGGGCTGGGGAATTCTGTGAGTGTCCGGCCCATGATGGGCAACCTAGCAAAGAACATCTCCACAGACGTCACTTAAGGCAGCCCTTGCCTCCGGGCAAGACTTTCCTCCACTTGAGGCAGTGTGCATCTGGCCACTCTCAGAGATTGCAGAGAAGGGCCTTCTGTAGCCTTGATGTTTCCTGCTGACACAGAGACTCACTTATTCCTCTTGTTCATTCTTCGTCTACTGTCCTGCCTCTAGTCCTTCTCAGGAGAGCATATGGATGCTGAGTTTGCATGCTCGTGGGGAACAGAGTGCGCCGGAGTCGGGGTGAAGAGCAGAAGGGAAGGGAGCGGGGACGAGCGCAGGGCCGCGCTCACTGCAGTTCAGGGCCACAGACGTGGGGGCGTCCCTGGTACACCTTTATCAGCATTACCATGCAGTATCCCCCGCCGGCTTTGTCTTTGCTTTGCACTTTATCAATACCTCCAGCGGACCCTGCTGTCCCTTTCTGTGGGTTTATTAATATTGCCCTATGATCTATGGGTAGCTGCCATGCTTTATATTCCAGCCCCATCCCGGCTTCTCCAAACTCAGACACCATATTTAATTAGATTTTCTCCTTGGCTCAGGCAAACAGAAATTGAACTCCCAGTATATCTCTATTGCTCTGGAGCCCGGGCCTGACAGAAGCAGACAGCTCTCTTTCCCTCCCTGGCTTCCTCCACCTCATCCCCTCCAGTCCTCCTCTGACACTCATATTCCAACACAAGCCCATTTCTAGGTTCATTCTTTGGCCCAAACTCTGAAATTCATCCTCACATCACCCCCTGCCATTAAAAAATGACCCATGTGCTGAGGCTTTGCTGCTCTGTTTGATCTCCCTCCAGACTTTGGGCAAACCTGAGAGCTGACGGGTGGGCAGAGAGTGGAAGAGACGGAGGGGCGGAGAGCTGTCTCGCTCTGGATGCCAAGCTGATGGGTGGTTCTGCCTGAAATCGAGGAGACATGTGAGATATCCTTTCAAGATGACTCCACCCTTAGAAAAGTCTTAGGGAAAAGTCACTGTACTGTGTTACAACTTTTCCATCTGGAAAATGGAGAACACAACAAGAATTGGGCTTTATTGAAGTTATGAAGAATGAAGATATCTGATCTCACTTTCTGTCAACAAAATGTGAGGGGACGGAGAGGGGTTCAGAAGAGATGTAGAGAGGAGAGCTCCCAAGATGACCGAGTAGGAAGACCTGAGCTCACCTCCTCTCACAGACTCGCCAAAACAACAAGCAGAGATGATAAAAATGGGAACCTACCAGAAAAGATCGTCTACAACTAAAGGTATAAAGAAGGAACCACAATGAGATGGGTGGGTTGGGAGGAGCCATGTAGTCAAGTCCCACACCCCCAGGTGGGTGACCCATAAACAGGAGAATATTGCAGAGGTTCTTCCTGAGGAATGAGGGGTCCAAGCCCAACATCAGGCTCCCCAGCCCAGCGGTCCTGCTCAGGGAAGATGAGCCCCCAGAATGTTTGGCTTTGAAGGGCAGCAGGGCTTCTTTTGGGAGACCCAGAGGGCAGTGGGAAATAGAGACCCCACTCTTAAAGGGCACACACAAAATCCCACGTGCTCCGGGACCCAGGGCAGAAGCAGTAATTTGAAAGGAGCCTGGGTCAGACCCAACGCTGATCTCGGAGAGGCTCCCAGAGAGGCAGGAGGCCACTGCAGCTCCCCTGGGACACAGACACTGACAGCAGCCATTTATGAGCGCTCCTCCTACCACATGGACACTGGTGCTGGCGACTGTCATTGTGGAATCCTCCCTCTCGATTATTAGCCCCGGACCCAGCCCCATCTCCATCCAACAGCCCGTAGCTGCCAGTGCTGGGACGCGTCAGGCCAAGCAGCTAACTGAGCATGGGCACAGCCCCACCCACCAGCAGACAGGCTGCCTTAAGGTACTCTGAGCCCATAGCTTCCCCTGGACACAGCCCTGCCCACCAGAGGGCAGGAACCAGCCCCAGAATATGATCCTGGGGTCCTGCCCACCAATGAGCCTGCTCTAGTCTCAGGACCAGCCTCACCCACCAGCAGGCTGACACCAACCCCAGGAAAACTGCAGCCCCACAGCCACCAGCAGGCCAGCACCAGCTCTGGGAACAGCTTAGCCCTGGCTCCATCCAAAAGCAAGCCAACAGAAGTTTCAGGACCCCACAGCAGTCAGCTTGCCCCAACAGAAGGGTCCATGCAGCTCACACAGGGGCAGCCTTAGAGCATATGGCTTTGGAGACCAGAGGGGAGTGGGCCGCTGGGACCCATAGGATGTCTCCTACAGAAGGCCACTTCTCCAAAGTCAGGAAACAGAACCAACCTACAGATACATAGAAATAAAAACAGCAAGTTAGGCAAAGTGAGACAACAAAGGAACATGTTTCACAAGGAGGAACAAGATAAAACCTCAAAAGAAGAACTAAGTGATGTGGAGCAAGGCAGTCTCCCTGAGAAAGAGTTCAAGGTAATGATTATAAAGATGATCAAAGAGCTTTGGGAACAGAATGGATGAACAGAGTGAGAAGTTAGAAGTCTTTAACAAAGAGTTAGAAAATATAAAGAACAACCAGAGATGAAGAATACAATAACTGAAATGCAAAATGCACTAGAAGGAATCAACAGTAAACTAAATGATACAGAGGAACGGATCAGTGAACTGGAAGACCGAGTAATAGAAATCACTGGTGCTGAACAGAAAAAAAAAGAATAAAAAGAAATGAAGACAGTATGGAAGACTTCCAGGACAACATCAAGTGCACTAATATTCACATTATAGGGGTCCCAGAAGGAGAAGAGGGAGAGAAAGGGGCTGATAACATATTTGAAGAGATAATAACTGAAAACTTCCCTAACCTGGGAAAGGAAACAGTCACCCAAGTCCAGGAAGTGCAGAGTCCCATACAAGATCAACACAATGCCAGGACACATTGTAATCAAAGTGACAAAAGTTAAAGGTAAAGAGAGACTATTAAAAGAGTCAAGGGAAAAGCAACAAGTTATATATGAGGGAACTCCCATAAGGCTATCAGCTAACTTTTCATCAGAAACTCTACAGGCCAGAAGGCAGTGACAAGATAGATTTAAAGTGATGAAAGAGAAAAACCTACAACCAGGTATTCTGTACCCAGCAAGTCTTTTTTTTCTAATTAAAAAAATTTTTTTTAATTTAATTTATTTTTTTATACAGCAGGTTCTTATTAGTCATCAATTTTATACACATCAGTGTATACATGTCAATCCCAATCTCCCAATTCATCACACCACCACCACCACCGCCTGCCGCTTTTCCCCCTTGGTGTCCGTACGTTTGTCCTCTACATCTGTGTCTCTATTTCTGCCCTGCAAACCAGTTCATCTGTACCATTTTTCTAGGTTCCACATATATGCGTTAATATACGATATTTGTTTCTTTTTTTCTGACTTACTTCACTCTGTATGACAGTCTTTAGATCCATCCACGGCTCAACAAATGACCCAATTTCGTTCCTTTTTATGACTGAGTAATATTCCATTGTATATACGTACCACGTCTTCTTTATCCATTCATCTGTTGATGGGCATTTAGGTTGCTTCCGTGGCCTGGCTATCGTAAATAGTGCTGCAGTGAACATTGGGGTGCATGTGTCTTTTTGAATTGTGGTTTTCTCTGGGTATATGCCCAGTAGTGGGATTGATGGATCATATGGTAATTCTATTTTTAGTTTTTTAAGGGACCTCCATACTGTTCTCCATAGTGGCTATATCAATTTGCATTCCCACCAACAGTGCAAGAGGGTTCCCTTTTCTCCACACCCTCTCCAGCATTTGTTGTTTGTAGATTTTCTGATGATGCCCATTCTAACTGGTGTGAGGTGATACCTCACTGTAGTTTTGATTTGCATTTCTTTAATGATTAGTGATGTTGAGCTCCTTTCGTGTGTTTGTTGGCAATCTGTATATCTTCTTTGGAGAAATGTCTGTTTAGGTCTTCTGCCCATTTTTGGATTGGGTTGTTTGTTTTTTTAATATTGAGCTGCATGAGCTGTTTATATATTTTGGAGATTAATCCTTTGTCCATCGATCCGTTTGCAAATATTTTCTCCCATTCTGAGGGTTGTCTTTTCGTCTTGTTTATGGTTTCCTTTGCTGTGCAAAAACTTTTAAGTTTCATTAGGTCCCATTTGTTTATTTTTGTTTTTATTTCCATTACTCTAGGAGGTGGATCAAAAGAGATCTTGCTGTGATTTATGTCAAAGAGTGTTCTTCCTATGTTTTACTCTAAGAGTTTTATAGTGTCCGGGCTTACATTTAGGTCTCTAATCCATTTTGAGTTTATTTTTGCGTATGGTGTTAGGAAATGTTCTAATTTCACTCTTTTACGTGTAACTGTCCAATTTTCCCAGCACCACTTATTGAAGAGACTGTCTTTTCTCCATTGTATATCTTTGTCTCCTTTGTCATAGATTAGTTGACCATAAGTGTGTGGGTTTATCTCTGGGCTTTGTATCTTGTTCCATTGATCTGTGTTTCTGTTTTTGTGCCAGTACCATATTGTCTTGATTACTGTAGCTTTGTAGTACAGTCTGAAGTCAGGGAGGCTGATTCCTCCAGCTCCTTTTTTTCCCCTCAAGACTGCTTTGGCTACTTGGGGTCTTTTGTGTCCCCATACAAATTTTAAGATTTTTTGTTCTAGTTCCGTAAAATTGCCATTGGTAATTTGATAGGGGTTGCATTGAATCTGTCGATTGCTTTGGGTAGTATAGTCATTTTCACAATATTGATTCTTCCAGTCCAAGAACATGGTATATCTCTCCATCTGTTGGTTATCATCTTTAATTTCTTTCATCAGTGTCTTACAGTTTTCTGCATACAGGTCTTTTATCTCCCTAGGTAGGTTTATTCCTAGTTATTTTATTCTTTTTCTTTCAGTGGTAAATGGGAGTGTTTCCTTAGTTTCTCTTTCAGATTTTTCATCATTAGTGTATAGGAATGCAAGAGATTTCTGTGCATTAATTTTGTATCCTGCAACTTTACCAAATTCATTGATTAGCTCTAGTAGTTTTCTGGTGGCATCTTTAGGATTCTCTATGTATAGTATCATGTCATCTGCAAACAGTGACAGTTTTACTTCTTCTTTTCTGATATGTATTTTATTTCTTTTTCTTCTCTGATTGCTGTGGCTAGGACTTCCAAAACTATGTTGAATAATAGTGGTGAGCGTGGACATCCTTGTCTTGTTCCTGATCTTAGAGGAAATGCTTTCAGTTTTTCACCATTGAGAATGATGTTTGCTGTGGGTTTGTCATATATGGCCTTTATTATGTTGAGGTGGGTTTTCTCTATGTCCACTTTCTGGAGAGTTTTTAATATAACTGGTTGTTGAATTTTGTCAAAAGCTTTTTCTGCATCTATTGAGATGATCATATGGTTTTTATTCTTCAATTTGTTAATATGGTGTATCACATTGATTTGCATATATTGAAGAATCCTTTCATCCCTGGGATAAATCCCACTTGATCATGGTGCATGATCCTTTTAATGTGTTGTTGGATTCTGTTTGCTAGTATTTTGTTGAGGATTTTTGCATCTATATTCATCAGTGATATTGGTCTGTAATATTCTCTTTTTGTAGTATCTTTGTCTGGTTTTGGTATCAGGGTGATGGTGGCCTCATAGAATGAGTTTGGGAGTGTTCCTTCCTCTGCAAGTTTTTGGAAGGATTTGAGAAGCATGGATGTTAGCTCTCCTCTAACTGTTTGATAGAATTCACCTGTGAAGCCATCTGGTCCTGGACTTTTGTTTGTTGGAAAAGTTTTAATCACAGCTTTAATTTCATTGCTTGTGATTGGTCTGTTCATATGTTCTGTTCCTTCCTGGTTCAGTCTTGGAAGTTTATACCTTTCTAAGAATTTGTCCATTTCTTCCAGTTTGTCCATTTTATTGGCATAGAGTTGCTTGTAGTAGTCTCTTAGGATGCTTTGTATTTCTGCGGTGTCTGTTGTAACTTTTCCTTTTTCATTTCTAATTTTATTGATTTGAGTCCTCTCCCTCTTTTTTTTGATGAGTCTGGCTAATAGTTTATCAATTTTCTTTAACTTCTCAAAGAACCAGCTTTTAGTTTTATTGATCTTTGCTATTGTTTTGTTTCTATTTCATTTATTTCTGCTCTGATCTTAATGATTTCTTTCCTTCTGCTAAGTTTGGGTTTTGTTTGTTCTTCTTTCTCTAGTTCCTTTAGGTGTAAGTTTAGATTGTTTATTTGAGATTTTTCTTGTTTCTTGAGGTAGGCTTGTATAGCTATAAACTTCCCTCTTGGAACTGCTTTTGCTGCGTCCCATAGGTTTTGGAGCATAGTGTTTTCATTGTCATTTGTCTCTAGGTATTTTTTGATTTCCTCTTTGATTTCTTCAGTGATCTCTTGGTTATTTAGTAATGTATTGTTTAGCCTCCATGTGTTTGTGTTTTTTACGTTTCTTCCCCTGTAATTCATTTCTAATCTCATAGCATTGTGGTCAGAAAAGATGCTTAATATGATTTCAATTTTCTTAAATTTACTGAGGCTTGATTTGTGACCCAAGATGTGATCTATCCTGGAGAATGTTCCGTGCACACTTGAGAAGAAAGTGTAATCTGCTGTTCTGGGATGGAATGTCCTATAAACATTAATTAAATCTATCTGGTCTATTGTGTCATTTGAAGCTTCTGTTTCCTTATTTATTTTCATTTTGGATGATCTGTCCATTGGTGTAAGTGAGGTGTTAAAGTCCCCCGCTATTATTGTGTTACTGTCGATTTCCTGTTTTATAGCTGTTAGCAGTTGCCTATGTATTGAGGTGCTCCTATGTTGGGTGCATAAATATTTATTATTGTTATATCTTCTTCTTGGATTGATCCCTTGATCATTATGTAGTGTCCTTCCTTGTCTCTTGTGACATTCTTTATTTTAAAATCTATTTTATCTGATATGAGTATTGCTACTCCAGCTTTCTTTTGATTTCCATTTGCATGGAATATCTTTTTCCATCCCCTCACTTTCAGTCTGTATGTGTCCCTAGGTCTGAAGTGGGTCTCTTGTAGACAGCATATATATGGGTCTTGTTTTTGTATCGATTCAGCAAGCCTGTGTCTTTTGGTTGGAGCATTTAATCCATTCACATTTAAGGTAATTATGGACATGTATGCTCCTATTACCATTTTCTTAATTGTTTTGGGTTTGGTTTTGTAGGTCCTTTTCTTCTCTTGTGTTTCCCAGTCAGAGAAGTTCCTTTAGCATTTGTCATACAGCTGGTTTGGTGGTGCTGAATTCTCTTACCTTTTGCTTGTCTGTAAAGCTTTTGTTTTCTCCATCAAATCTGAATGAGATCCTTGCTGGGTAGAGTAATCTTGGTTGTAGGTTCTTCCCTTTCATCACTTTAAGTATATCATGCCACTCCCTTCTGGCTTGTAGAGTTTCTGCTGAGAAATCAGCTGTTAACCTTATGGGAGTTCCCTTGTATGTTATTTGTCATTTTTCCCTTGCTGCTTTCAATAATTTTTCTTTGCCTTTAATTTTTGCCAGTTTGATTACTATGCGTCTTGGCATGTTTCTCATTGGGTTTATCCTGCATGGGACTCACTGCGCTTCCTGGACTTGGGTGGCTATTTCCTTTCCCATGTTAGGGAAGTTTTCGACTATAATCTCTTCAAATATTTTCTCTGGTCCTTTCTCTCTCTCTTCTCCTTCTGGGACCACTATAATGCGAATATTGTTGTGTTTAATGTTGTCCCAGAAGTCTCTTAGGCTGTCTTCCTTTCTTTTCATTCTTTTTTCTTTATTCTGTTCCGTAGCAGTGAATTCCACCATTCTGTCTTCCAGGTCACTTATCCGTTCTTTTGCATCAGTTATTCTGCTATTGATTCCTTCTAGTGTAGTTTTCATTTCAGTTATTGTATTGTTCATCTCTGTTTATTTGTTCTTTAATTCTTCTAGGTCTTTGTTAAACATTTCTTGCATCTCTCGATCTTTGCCTCCATTCTTTTTCGGAGGTCCAGGATCATCTTCACTATCATTATTCTGAATTCTTTTTCTGGAAGGTTGCCAATCTCCACTTCATTTAGTTGTTTTTCTGGGGTTTTATCTTGTTCCTTCATCAGGTACGTAGCCCTCTGCCTTTTCATCTTGTCTCTCTTTCTGTGAATGTGGTTTTGTTCCACAGGCTGCAGGATTGTAGTTCTTCTACAAAGGTTGCTTCTGCTGTCTGCCCTCTGCCCTCTGGTGGATGAGGCTATCTAAGAGGTTTGTGCAAGTTTCCTGATGGGAGAGGCTGGTGGTGGGTAGAGCTGGCTGTTGCTCTGGTGGGCAGAGTTCAGTAAAACTTTAATCCACTTGTCTGCTGATGGGTTGGGCTGGGTTCTCTCTGGGTTGGTTGTTTGGCCTGAGGCAGCCAAACACTGGAGCCTACCTGGGCTCTTTGGTGGGGCTAATGGCAGACTCTGGGAGGGCTCAAGCCAAAAGGTACTTCCCAGAACTTCTGCTGCCAGTGTCCTTGTCCCCATGGTGAGCCACAGACACCCCCCGCCTCTGCAGGAGTACCTCCAACACTAGGAGGTAAGTCTGGTTCAGTCTCCCCTGGGGTCACTGCTCATTCCCCTGGGTCCTGATGCACACACTACTTTGTGTGTGCCCTCCAAGAGTGGAGTCTCTGTTTCCCCCAGTCCTGTCAAAGTCCTGCAATCAAATCCCACTAGCCTTCAAAGTCTGATTCTCTATGAATTCCCCCTCCTGTTGCTGGACCCCAGGTTGGGAAGCCTGACGTGGGGCTCAGAACCTTCACTCCAGTGGATGAACTTCTGTGGTATAAATGTTCTCCAGTCTGTGAGTCACCCACCCAGCAGTTATGGGATTTGATTTTACTGTGATTGTGCCCCTCGTACTGTCTCATTGTGGCTTCTCCTTTGGCTTTGGATGTGGGGTATCTTTTTTGGTGAGTTCCAGTGTCTTCCTGTCGATGATTGTCCAGCAGCTACTTGTGATTCTGGTGTTCTCACAGGAGGGAGTGAGAGCATGTCCTTCTACTCTGCCATCTTGGTTCCACCCAGCAAGTCTTTCAATTAGATTTGATGGAGAGATCAAAAGTTTACAGACAAGCAAAAGCCAAAAGAGTTCAGGACCACCAAAACAGCTTTATAAGAAATATTAAAGGGACTTTTCTAGGTGGAAGAGAAAAGTCCACAACTAGAAACATGAAAATTGTGAAAGGATAAAGCTCATTGGTAAAGGCAAATATACAGTAAAGGTAGTAAATCAATCATGTACAAAGCTAGTAGGAAGGTTAAAAGACAAAAAGCAGCAAAATCAACTATATCCAGAATAAGCAGTTAAGGGATACACAAAACAATTCGATGTAAAATATGATGTCAAAAACAGTAATTGTGAGACAAGGAAAGTAAAAATGCAGGGTTGTTAAAATAAGTTTGAACTTAAGAGATGAGCGACTTAAAATAATTACACACACACACATATATATATATTGCTATATATAAAACTCATGGTAACTAGAAACCAAAAGTCTGTAATAGACATGCAAAAAAGACAGAGGACTCCAAACATAGCACTAAAGGCAGTCATCAAATTGCAAAAGAAGAGAACAAAAGAAGAAAGGGGAAAAAAAAAACCTACCAAAACAGCCCCCAGACAATTAACAAAATGGCAATAAGAACATCCATATCAATAATTACTTTAAGTGTAAATAGACAAAATCCTCCAACCAAAAGACAGAATGGCTGCTACTAACTACTACGAGAGCCCATCAATGAATCCAGTAAAGTTGCAGGATACAAAATTAATATACAAAAATCTGTTGCATTTCTATTCACTGACAATGAAATAGCAGAAAGAGAAATTAAGGAAACAATCCCATTTATTATCACATCAAAAAGATTAAGATACCTGGGAATAAACCTGCCTAAGGAGGTAAAAGACCTGTACTTGAAAAACTATAAGACGCTGATGAAAGAAATTGAAGACAACACAAACAGATGGAAAGCTATACCATGCTTATGGATTGGAAGAATCAATATTATTAAAATGACCATAATACCCAGTGCAATCTACAGATTCAGTGCAGTCCTTATCAAAATACCAATGGCATTTTTCACAGAACTAGAACAAAAATTTTTGAAATTTGTATGGAAACACAAAAGACCCCAAATGAAGAACAGAGCTGGAGAAATCAGGCTCCCTGACTTCAGACTATACTATAAATCTACAGTAATAAAAACTGTATGGTATTGGCACAGAAAGAGTCATATAGATCAATGAAACAGCATAGAGAGCCCGGATATAAACCCATACACTTATGGTCAAATCTATGACAAAGGAGGCAAGAATATGCAGCAGAGAAAAGACAGCCTCTTCAATAAGTGTTGCTGGGAAAAGTGGACAGCTGCACGTAAAAGAATGAAATTAGAACATTTTCTCACACCACATAAAAAATAAAATCAAAATGTATTAAAGACCTAAATGTAAGACTGGGGAAAACATAGGCAGAACACTTTGACAGAAGTAGTAGAATTTTTTTTTTTTTTTGGATATGTCTCTTAAGTCGAAGCAAAACCAAAAATAAACAAATGGGACCTAATTAAACTTAATTTTTTTTTTTTTGCACAGCAAAAGAAACCTTTGACAAAACAAAAAGACCTACTGAATGGGAGAAAATATTTGCAAATGATATGACCAATAAGGGCTTAATATCCAAAATATATAAACATCTAATATAACTCAATATTAAAAAGAAAACCCCCAAACAACCTGATTAAAAAATGGGCAGAAGACCTCAATAGACATTTTTTCCAAAGAAGACATACAGATAGCCAACGGGCACATGAAAAAATGCTCAACATCACTAATCATTAGGGAAATGCAAATCAAAACCACAGTGAATATCACCTCACACGTGTAAGAATGGCTATTATCAAAAAGAACACAAATAACAAATGTTGGTGAAGATGTGGAGAAAAGGGAACCCTAGTACACTGTTGGTGGGAATGTAAATTGGTGATAAGTCAGATAAAGACAAATACTGCATGTTATCACTTATATGTGGAATCTAAAAATTAAAACAGACTAATGAATATAACAGAAAAGAAACAGACTCACAGATACAGAGAACAAACTAGTGGTAACCAGTTGGTGGGGGAGGGGGGACTATAGCGGTGAGGGATTAAAAGGTATAAACCGTTATGTATAAAATAAATAAGCTACAATGGTACATTGTACAGCCAATATTTCATAATAACTATAGAGTATGATCTATAAAGTTTCAAATCACTATGTTGTATACCTGAAACTAATATAATTTTGTAAATCATCTACACTTGAGTAAAAAAAGAAGAGGAGATGTAGTGAACACAGCAAGGAGTTGCTCCTGGGCCAGCTTCCGGTGCCAAAGAAAGTCCTGCTGGCAGGAGCTGGACAGCCAGGGTCCCTGGCAGCCTGTGACCCTAGACCCCTAGACCATGGAGCCTGGGACCCAGCAGAGCTCACCCCCGAGCCCCACCCCGGTCACTCTTGAGAAATTAATTCAATATGTTTGAGAGTCAGGCTCCTCGTCAGTTAAATGTGGATAATGGCAGCTGCCCTGTGTGCGTCTCACAGCTGTCACACTCAGGTAAAATTGCGCATGTGAATGTGTCTCATGAGCTGTGATGCCCTCCACAAGAACAGACATTCCCCTTCTTGGCTAAGTCTTGATTTGTACTTGCTGTTGGAAGAGAACAGGGCATGGGTGATGTAAAATAGATCACAGGATATTTTTTACTTGGCTTTGAAATGATTTTTATTTTCTTTAGCAGGGAAATTTGATAATTAGCTTTCCTTGCCTGAGCACTTAGACTGATGTCAGGAGGAATTTAGGCTGTCAGAAAAAAAAAAAAAGGAAGGAGGGGAAGAAGGAAGGAAGGAAGGAAGAAAGAGGAAGAATGAAAAAGAGAGAGAAAAAAGGAAGAAGACAAGCAAGCAAACAGCAGAGAGGGTGGTTTACCTGACTTCCTTGGGTATGTTTGAAGTGGCGTTATACCAAGATGTGAAAATATGCACATTTACTTTACATCGTGGTGAATATTTATTTATTTTTAGTGGGGTATAGTTGTTTTACAGTGCTGTGTTAGTTTCTACTGTACAGCGAAGTGGAGTTCCCTGTGCTATACAGCAGATTCTCATTAGTTATCTATTTTATACATATTAATGTATATATGTCAGTCCCAATCTCCCAATTCATCCCACCCCACCCCCTTTCCCCCCTTGGTATACATACGTTTGTTCTCTACATCTGTGTCTCTATTTCTCCCTTGCAGACAGGTTCATCTGTACCATTTTTCTAGATTCCACATATAAGTGATATTATACAATATTTGCTTTTCTCTTTCTGACTTACTTCACTCTGTATGACAGTCTCTAGGTCCATCCACGTCTCTACAAAGGACACAGTTTTGTTCCTTTTTATGGCTGAGTAATATTCCGTTGTATATATGTACATCATGGTGAATATTTAAGAAACTTAAGTGTGAGAGCTGCAGAGCATTCCACAGAGGGTAGGAAGGGCTGGGGCTGGGAGGGTCTGCATGCCGCCCCGAGGACTGCAGAGGGAGAAAGGAGCTCTGGAGGGTGACCTGCCCACAATCAGGGGTCATCCTGGTCCCCACCTGGCACTGCATCCCTGGCATCCTCGGAGGAACTCCTGGGTAATTATGGGGAAGGAGAGCTCCTCCGTGCCTTGGCCACGGAGAGGGCGGTGAAGGGCACGTGAGGGGTAGAGAGAAGATGCGTCCCCGGCCTCACCAGCTGACCAGATGGGGGCATGGTGGACGTGGTGCTGGGCTGAAGGAGAAGGCTTTGGAGTCTGGTGGTCATGGGCTGGATGCTGGCTGTGTCACTCGCTAGCAGTGTGACCGCTGGCCAGTTGTAAATCTCTCTGAGCATCAGTTTTGTCAGCGGCATCAAAGGGAAATTAACGCCTGCTTCATGGGGTTGCTGTGAGGATAGAGGACATTCTGTGCAGAGCACCCTGGGCGGACGTCTGTCCTGAGTGTGCCCGGCCCCTCCACTTGATCCGTGTTCTCTCCTGCCCAAGTATCCAGGGCCCCCTGTGGCAGGGCTCAGGAGGCTAGGTTGGTACACGCTCCAGTCAGATTTTCAGAGAAGCCACCTTTGCGTTCTGCTCTGAGATCGGACAGTTGGGGAGCTTGGTGGGAGGGGGTCAGGAGAGGGTCAAGCAGGGCAAAAATAAAGGTCCTCAGATGCTCCGGTGGCGTCTGGCTTTATTCTTATCAGCACACCCCTTGGGATCTCGTTTCTTCAGACAAAAGTCCTACCTGGAAGCCCACAGGCACTCACCAGGTAAGGGTGAGACAGTTCTGTGGTGGAGCCCCTCCCAGAGCAGACCCACCCTCCCTTCCCAGGGGGAGTCCCGAGACTTCTGGGGCACAGAGCTGGTTAATTCAGAGCCACTTCTAGAACTAAATCTTCATCCAGGGATTATCTCCAGACACCATGATGTCTCTTGGCAGAGGGGTTCTTGCTATTCCCTCCTTGACTGGGTTGCTGCATATTTTAGGTAAGATGAACTAGCTACTCCCAGACATCAGTGCAGTAGAAGTTTGCTTCTTGCTCGCATGACGGTCCGCTACAGAATTTCTGATCAGCAGGGGGCGTTCCATCCCGTGATGGTGGAGGAACTCAAGGTCCTTCATCAGTGGTTCTATTTCAGAAGGCCTTGCTCCCTCTTTATCTAGAGGCGGGGGCGGGGTGGGCGGGGGGAGAACCCCGGGGGGGGCACAGATTCTTCCTAGAGGCCAGGAAAAGGCACCCTGTGTTCGCTCGTCTTCCATTGGTGAGAGCTTTGCACGTGGCCACGTTTAATGGCGAGAGAGGCTGGGAAGTTGAGTCTGGCCGTGGGCCCAGAGAGGAGGGCACAGCAGAAACCTGAGTGTTGGTGGATAGCCGGCCAGCTCTCCCACAGGTGGCCCTCTGGTCCCCGAATACCTTTTGGGGCTGTCCTTCCCACGCAGAGACCCTCGCACGCCCTAGCCTCTGAGGACACACGGTCTTCCCTGCCAGGATCCCCTGTGGTTTCTCGAGGTCTGTGAACTAAAAGGCAAGCTCTCCACCCCTCACACTTGCCCCCAGTACCACCAGGGTCCCCCCGGCCCATTCGGATGGTGCCCAATGGCAGGCACTCAGCATCCACAGGAGTGGTGACATCTTGCTGGGCGGGCAGAGTGAAGACGCTCTACGCTTGGTTGGACCCTGCTTCTGCTCTGGGAGAAAAGTCCTTGTCTGCTGCTCTCAAAGTGCCTGCTCTGCCCTTTGTCCACGCCTGCTGTGGTCATGTCTGAGGCGGGCGCTGGGGAGACTGACCTCTTGGGAGCGGCACCACTTGCCCAGCCTGCTCCCGTCTGGGGCGGGTTTTCCACTCTCAGGCTCCTTTGGTATTCAGTTGCTTTAAAAACTTTGGTGGGTTTCTGAGCTATTTGCTTCCAGTCAGTGCCAAATGCGGGTAACAGCACCCGAAGTTCTTTCCGAGGTACAGTTCTCAGTGGGTTTCATTTTTTCTTCTTTACTCCTACCTCGCGGGCTTCCCTGGTGGCACAGTGGTTGAGAGTCCGCCTGCCGATGCAGGGGACGCGGGTTCGTGCCCCGGTCCGGGAGGGTCCCACGTGCCGCGGAGCGACTGGGCCCGTGAGCCATGGCCGCTGAGCCTGCGCGTCCGGAGCCTGTGCTCCGCAACGGGAGAGGCCACAACAGTGAGAGGCCTGCGTACCGAAGGAAAAAAAAAAGGTCACCCCTACCTCGCACCTAGGGCTCCTCCCACCTCCCCAATTTAATAGCATCCACCGTGAGCAGTCGGAAACAATAGGCTTGGAAGGTGATTGGTTTGCCAGGGCTGCCGTCACAAAGTACCGCAGGCTGAATGGCTTATAAAAAGGCACTCATTGTCTCACGGTTTTGGAGGCTGGAAGTCCGAGATCAAGGTGTCAGCAGGGCTGTTCCTCCCGAGGGCTGTGAGAGCCTGTTCCCTGCCGCACCCCAGCTCCTGGCGGTCTGCCGCCAGTCTCTGACGTCCCTTGGCTTCTGCTACATCACCCTGGCCTCTTCTTTCATCTTCACATGGCATTCTTCCTGCGAGGGTATCTCTGTGTCCAAATTCTCCCTTTTCATAAGGACGCCAGTCATATTGGATCGGCCCCCCTACTCACCTATGGCCTCATCTTCACTGATCTCATCTGCAGTGACCCTATTTCCAAATAAGAGGTCCTGGGGCTAGGACTTCAGCGTCTGAATTTTTAGGGGACGCAGTTAACCCACGGCAGAGGGCAGACAGCCTCTTAAATCTGATCTCTGTTACAGGGCTGAGTCCCTCTGGTTCACTGAGGATTCTTAACGAGACTGCTACTAAAAGCCCTTTCAGTTTCATCCCTGTCCCAGCTGTTTGTTGCCCCAATTTCTGAACTCTCTTCAAACATTCTTCCTAGAAAGAAAACTAATCCAGAGGAAAGGAGATTATCATACACTGAAGACCTACTAAGTGCATGATATGAGTTTCGGGCGTACGATATAATGATTCAATATTTGTATATATTGTGAAAGGATCACCTCAGTAAGTCTAGGTAATATCCATCACTATATACATAGTTGCAGATTTTTTTTCTTGTGATGAGGGCTTTGAATCACGTACCCTCCTAGCAGCTTTCAAAGACACAGTGCAGTATTTTAACTGTAGTTACCATGCTGCACATCACACCCCCAGGGCTTATGTTTTTGACCCTCTTCACCTATTTCAGCCAGCTTGGTTTTTGCTCTTCGTTTTTTATTTTAGATTCCACACAAAAGTGAGATTATACGGTACTTGTCTTTCTCTGTCTGACTTATTTCTCTCAGCATAACGCCCTCGAGGTCCATCCACGATGTCACAGTCCATGAACAAACTCTGAAAAACATGTCCCCTCCCTAACCTCAATTCTTGTCCAGATGTCAGCTCCTGGGGGAGCGTTCCCTGAACACTCCATTTAGAATTTTGCTGCTCCAGTATTTCTGATCTCAGACCCTTTCTTGCTCTTTTTCCTTGTAACACTTGTCCTGATCACCTTCTGATGAAGTGTGTCATTTTCTAATCTTGCTTATTGTCTGTCTCTCTAGGTGTTTACTCCTTGAAGACAGCAGAGATTTTTGCTACTTTGTTCAGTGAAGTACTCTCAGTGCCTGGAACAGTGCCGGGCACCTCGTTGAATGAATGGATTGAAGGTGTCTCGTGGAACCTGGGAGATTGGGGCCGAGGGCAAGTTCCCAGGGGCTGAGCCAGTGTTACAGGTAAGCAGATGGGCGAGTCCCAGCCCAGTGGTTTCCCAGGTGTGGACCTGAGTTGAGGGAAGTTACTTCATCTTTCTGTCCTTTAGTTGCCTCGTTGGAAAATGGGGGCAATCACCGTCCTTCCCCTACCGGACTGTTGGAGGATTAACTAACAGAACACACAGCGTGCGCAGGGGTGTGGCATGCTGGTGGTGCTGACAAATGTTGGGTCTTACTCATCCCGTGTTGGTGACACTGATGCTCACAAAGGAAAATCGCCCTGCCTTTTCTCCTGTCGCTTCACTGTTGATGTATTTTTTGTTTGACCCCTTATGTTGGAGAATGCGAAATGATGCCCCTGTAGGTAAGAAGGCAGAAGGTGGCTTTTGCTATAAGATACTCAGTGTTATTCCACTTGGTTTCTTCCTGGCCCCATGGACAGTCACCCAGTTGTGTGCACAGCTGTGAGACCACTGGGCTTGCCAACAGCCTGCCTGGTCCCGGGTGTTGCCCTGCCCCAGCCCCACCCGGCCGGACACCTCAGTCCTGGAGTCTCATCACGCCCCTTGCCTCGTTACTTTATTTGTGAAATAAAGGGGTTTCTTTCTTGGTAGGTAATTTGAAGAGAGTTCTGGCATTTGGGGCATCGAAGGGTTGTGATAGAGATGAAACTGGAAGGGACTTGAGTAATAACAGCCCATTACTAGTTTTCATTAAACAAAGTGTGTAAAGTTCCTTCAGTTCCGACTTTTCCTGATACTGCCCTCTATGGTTTAGCCAGAACTATTTCTCCCCTGTTACTGTCCAGCCGCTAAAGTCTCTAGGTTCTATAGACTGTCATGCTTGCCAGACTCCCGTGTCTCTCCTGGTGCCACCTGGGCAGATTCTCCTTTGGCCTCGGGACCGTCTTTCCATGAACTGTCCTGGACCAATGGGATCAGCCTTGGTTCTCCAGCTTCAGAGCGCAGGAGATCTGGCACTCGGCAGGCTCCTCTCTGCCCAGGAGGGCTGGGATGTGCAGGCGCAGAGAGGGTGCAGGGAGATGGGAGGTCAGGGACAACAAGGCACTGACACCCCAGCCCGCAACCCCCACCCTGTCCCTTCTGCACATGGGAGCTAAATCAGGGCCAGTGAGGACAGGACCGGACAGCTGTACTCTGACTGACTGTGCGCTCATTAACGAAGGGAGCAGACAGCACTGGACTGTAATGACATCACGGTGTGTCGGGTCTGATTATGCTAATGGATTCCTTTGGCTTATCACAGGGACTCCTTGTTGGGTTCGTGTCAGGGATTCCCAGAGTGTCTGGAGAGGCTGTCGGGGTGGAGTGGGAGCTGCTCCTGTGGTCCCCATTGCCTGTCCAGGGCAGCGGCTGCGGTGTTGCCCTGGGATTCGGGCCGAGCCCATCCTGGAGAGCATCCTGGAGCTCGTGGTCCCCCAGGAGAGGCAGAGCTCGCACCTCTGCACCCTCACCACGGTGGCTGCAGGCCAGGGGCCTGGCCCCAGCATTGGTCCAGCCACCCCTGCCTCCACCCACAACCTGTGAAGCACCTCTTGACCCCCAGAGGGTTCATCGCTCATACTTTGGCCAGAACATTATCCCGTTCTGTGCCTGTGTCTTCAATTTGTATCTCTTTCCAGCTCTCTTTCTCCATCTCTTCCTCCAGTTGTGGGTGTATTTTCATGATGGGGCTAGACTTCACTTTTGGCTGGGCAGGTAGCATATTGCCTATTTAAGTCATCTTGAGAAAACTCAGAAACCCCAATAATTGTACTCTCACCTCACCAGCTGCCTAAAATTTTGGGGGGCTTAAATCATAGATATGTGTTAAAGGGGCCCATCTCCCATGGGTAAATGTGCAGTGCTTTAAGCTCTTATCCATCATACCCATTAGGGGATAATCTTCAGGTCCTCTCTTTAGGGGAGTTATCAAAGGTGGTGGAGAGAAGGGACATTGAGAGCCTTGAAGAGAGGGTGGGGTCTCTACAAGAGACATGGGGAAAGAATAGTGAGACCAGGGGTCAGGATGCTACATGGTCATACTTTCTCCACAGCTGCCAGGGCTACATCTCCAGCGGTCACTTGTAGTACACACCGGTGTATCCCTCTGTTCTACTCCGGAGGGTCCCCCTCGAAGCTGTGTCTCTGGACAGACCCTGGCAGATCCCGAATTCCAGGAGGCAGGGCCGCGTCTCACAGCGTGTGGACAGAATGGTGTTCAGAACCAGCGTTTAGGGCAGGCCACCTGAGTCTCAGAGGACTGAAGAGGATGTGGGTGGAGCCATGGGGTGTGGACAAGTCGCGTCTAAGTTCTGGCAGAGTTTCAGGACCATGGAGCGCATTTCTCTGGGAGCTCTGGACATGATGCAATATTGGAATAGGAGACTCAGAGTTTGGAGCTGACGGCATTAGTTTTCTACTGCTGCTATGCAAATGGCCACCAGCAGTGGCCTGAAACACACATCGGACAGTTCTGTGGGTCAGAAGTCCAGCACGGGTCTCAGCGGCTAAAGTCACAGCGCCGGCAGGGCCGTGCTCCTTCCTGGACTTGCCTCCTGTGCCTCTTGCCTCTTCCAGCCTCTCGAGTCCCATGGCTCACAGCTCCCTCCTCTGTCTCCAGGGCCAGCAACGTTGCATCTCTCTGACCTTCTTCTGTGGTCACACACCGTCCCCCCACCCCCACCCCTTGTGACCAAGGCAGGGGAAGGTTTCTCTGCTTTTAAGGACTCGGGTCATTAGGTTGCACTCGGCTGGATGATCCTCATGAAGGTCCTTAACTTTACTGACCTGGACACAGTCCCGGTTGCCATGTAAGGTCACACACTCACTGAGTAGGGGGATGGGACACAAACATCTTCGGACCATTATCCTGCCGCCACCTGGCAGTACTTAGACAAACCTCAAGCAGGTGCCTAAGGACAAGCTGCTGGGAGGATCTGGTCCTCAGAGCAGAGACTCTGGGGAGGGGTCCGTCGGGGCCCAGTGCTGACCTTTCTCTCTGACTCTGGGCAGACGGGAGGGGACTGGCGGGATGCTCGTTTCTTCTTCCCGGGGGCATAGCCGAGCCAGGCTACGCTTTCCTCATAGTTATGTGGGGACAGTGGTCTGTGGGGAGGAGTGAAGCTGGCAGTGCCCAGGCCTGGTGCATGCTCTCCATGCCGGCGGGATGCAGACGACCTGGGAGGAGGGCTGCCGGGCACTGCCGGAGGGGAGTCTACTGGCCCAGCAGGAGCCTGAGTTGGAGCAGGGGCCCCTCCCCCGCCCACACGCATCAGGCTGTGATGTGAGTGCAAAGCAGACTTTAAAAAAATAAAAAAATCTATCTGTCTATCTATCTATCTGTGCCGGGTCTTAGTTGTGGCATGCGGGATTTTTTTTTTAGTTGCGGCATGCAGACTCTTAGTTGTGGCATGCATGTAGGATCTAGTTCCCTGACCAGGGCTCGAACCCGGGCCCCCCGCATTGGGGGTGTGGAGTCTTATCCACTGGGTCACCAGGGAAGTCCCGAAAAGCAGACTTTGAAGAGTTAAGCTGCTGAATTTTGGACTCTCTGTTATAGGGTTAGGTCACCCTGAGTGACACAGAAAGCGATCCCAGGAGTGGTGCTTCCAGAACAAAAAGTCTAAACCATGGGACATTGACTTACTAGTCAGGTGGCAGGTGGTGAGGGCTCGGAGGTGGGAGAACCTGTGAGTGGGGATAAAGCGCTTGGTAGGGCTTCACGGCGATGACTTGGAAGGGAGGAGATCTTGTGCCTCCTGAGGGTCAGATCCAGGAGGGGTGTTGGGAAAGAATTAACTAACTTTGAAGAAAAATAAAAGGGAGTGGAGAAAATGTGGAAATTCGGGGCATCAAACGTGTTCCAGCTGTTACTGCTGTGTAAGAAATCACTCCAAAATATAGCACATAGCCCTCGGTTCATCTGAAGCACGAAGATTTCTTTTCCTCCCAGAGATTCTGGGCTTCTGGAATTCAGGCAGGACATCGCAGGGGCGTCTCATGTCTGCTCCACAGTGTTTGGGTCTCAGTTGGGAGGCTGGAGGGCGGGGAACTGGGATCTTGGGATGCTCACTCACTCAGAGGTGTGGGACTGGCTGGGGGCCTCTGCATGAGGCAGTGAGCGCATCCTTACAGCCTAGACAAGCCAGCCGCCAGGCATGAGCGTCCCGTCCTCCTCCTGTTGGCACTGTCACCAAGTCACTAAGGCCGCCCGTGCTTAGAGGGAGCGGAGCGAGGCCCTCGCGCACGGTGGGCTGGGTGTCAGGCTCGGGAGAACAGAGAGCCTGGCTGGCAAAATGGCCAGGCGAGACGTGCCCACTTCCAGTTCCCCTCTGACCTTCCCTTTGTCCTGCCAGCTGGGCTCAGAAGGGCCGGGGCAGACTCCGAGTGATCCAGCAGCAGTGCCCCTCCTGGCCTCACCCCCAACATCCCTGCCACCCACAGTCGACCGGGATGTGAGCAAGAAATAAGCCTTCGGGGTTTTGTAAATAGCAGTTAGTCTGCCCTGACTAGTGCAGACTGTTTTCCTGACATACCCTCTGAAGAGACAGTGAATGACATTTGCAGGTAAGTCCATTTGTTTAATGCACCGGCACGTCAATTCCCTGCCTCCCCCGGTCCCGCCAGCCATGGCTGACTGCTTCGAGGGCGTACAGATGACCTAAACCGAGTCGGCCACCTCACCAGGCTGGGGCATTTGGGTTGGGAGTTTAATGGGCTGCTGTTGTGTGTTGTGGATGAGAGGGGCCCAGGAAGGCAGCCGTTGGTTGCTGCTGGGCACAGAAACAGGGGACTGGGCAGCGGGAGAGGACGGTGCAGAGAGAGCACAGTCAGGTGCCATGTGCCGTGGAGAGTGAGGAACTGGTGCTGGGCCTTCCCGTCCCAGCTGTCCTTTCCTGGGTTCTAGGACAGATTCCTGGTTTATATAATCAACTCCCTTTGCGTCTACTTTTAGTGGGTTTCATTTGTCATAAACCAGCGTTGACTAAGACAGAAGCAACATGGAAGAGCGTTCATGGAATTCCAGGTGGAGGGAGCAGGGCACACAGTAGATTGTATGTATGTTATGACCTGGAACTTGTGCTGGTCATTGTATATACATGTATAAGAAATGTAGAACGTACAGCAACATATAAACAGTGGTTATCTCTGGGAGAAGGGGCAGTGTAGGTAATTTTTAAACGTTCTTGTGCTTTTGGTAGTTAAATTTTGTACCACCAGCTCTGGACCCTGGATGTTCTACTCTCAGCCCCTGACTGGCTCTTCTGAAGGCTTGCTGGCCAGACTTGAAGGCTGGCTTTTACCCTTTGGTGCCTGTTGAATTCTTTCGCTTTTGTTCCAGTCTTGTCCATCTGGCCTGGCCACATCTGCTTGCTAGGAGCCAGTTGGCTTGATCTGTCTCATTTCCCAGAGCAGACATTATCGTCCTACTCCAGCCCCACCCACGTCCCCTCTCCTTCCTGCTTGCCCCTCAGAGGCTTGGTATTACAGAACTCTAGCAATCACACTGCAAAGGCAGCAAACAGTGCGGGGAAGACCTAGGCCTAGAGAACGCAGGCCTCTCCTGGAGCTCCCAGGGGACCCAGCCAGACTCTCTCCTGGAAGGACACGGTGGTCTCCCTGCTTCCAAGATTGGGGATGTTTGCCAAAATGGAATTGCCCCAGCTCCATGTACAATGCTGTTGGTTGAAACTCATGTTTTGAAAATGCTGATGACATTTTCATTTTATTGTTTAGTTTAATTATCACCCTCTTATTGCCTTGAAACAGTGTTCTCTTTCCCCTGCAGGAATGTTAGCCCAAACACAGCTGCATCCTTGGGTTATGTGGGAGAAGGGACCTGGAAGGAGTGAAACAGACTGCAGGCAAGAAATGAGTTTGACCCGCAGTCTGTGTGCGGGATTCCCAAATCTGCCCTGGATTTGGGAAGTGTCTCTGTCATTAGAACAGGCATCCCTGAGAGGGGGCATTGACCCTGGGGGCCAGCACAGCTGACCAGTACTCCAGGCACAGGGATATCCACTCTCAGACACGATTGTCCTTGAGGGGAGGCAGAGATGTGTTTTCAGTCTTCTTTTTGGGAGACAGGGGGATTTATTAGGAAATCAGAAGTCGAAGGTACGTAGGAATCCATAGTTCAAAGTGCTGAAGCACAGTTCAGAAATAACTTTGCTGCTTTAAATGATATCTGTGTTTACACATGAGGCATCTTGTACGATTCTTGAGGATTTTGCATCATTTACCAGGGAGGATCAGCAGCTATAACTTTCACCTTCTTGTAACTTTGCAGGTCCTAGGCATGCACGGCCTCACCTGACAGGCACATTTGTACCACTGCAGGGACTTTGTGATGAGCGTGGCAGCACTCACAGGGTACAGATGTCATTGATAACAGCAATTCTTGGCTTCCAAACAAACCAGGGAAGTCAATATTATTCCCATTTCTACTCCTGTTCCTACCCCAGGAACCAAGGCTCTGAGAAGTTGCGTGTTTGAGCTAAGGTCACAGCACTGTGGGGCTGCAGTAAAACTCAAGGCCATCTGGCTCCAAGGCTCATGTCTTATTTCTCTAAACATGGCAGTGATGGAACCAAAACGCACAACAACCCAACCCAACCCCACCCAACCTAACCCAACCCAATGCAGTGCAACACAATACAACCCAACCCAACATGACTGGACCCAACACAACCTAACTCAAACCAAGTCAACCCAAGCCAATACCACCCAATGCAATCCAACCCATCCCAACCTGACCCAACACAACACCACCCAATTCACAACCCAACCCAATGCGACAGTACACCCAACACAACACAACCGAACCCAACCCAACGTAAGACCCTGTTGCTTGGAGGACAGGAGACAGCTCTCCCCCCTGCACAGAGGGAGGCATTTACATCCTTCAGTTTTCCAGTTCCCCTTGGATTTACTCTTGTTAGGCTGTTAGACTGTGACATTTCAAGGAGGGAGACATCACGTAGGGTATCCAGATCCTCCAGATATTTGATACTTATTTTGATATAACGGGATTTGGTGGGGGCTTTGCTAGGGAAACCCTGGGGTAGCATGTGTCGATGGCTGTCAGTTTGTAACGTGTGACAGGTGGAGAAAATACTGTCAATCTTGAGAAGGATTAGGGCAAACATTTCATATTTTGTTCCATGGAATTGCTGTTCAGCATTTACCTTGACACTCATTTGGTCATTTTTCTGTCCTTCTGATTCTCTCTCTGTTCACAGGTCCCCAAACTCCACTGTTGCTGGGGAGATAGTTATACAGACGCACTGTTCTGTTTTCAGAGCACATAGGACTGTGTGCTGAAGGCTGTCCCCAGCCTTTCCTTATGGATCCTTTGAAATTTCATTGTCTTATCAGAGGATCGAATCCAGTGAATCCTTTACAATTAGGTTTCTATGGATAAGAGACGGTGAGAGGTACTAGTATTACAACATCCACTTGCAAATATTAATTATTAATCTGACAAGCTGGGGGATTTAGGGCTTTCTGAGCCAGACACTGAGAGGCTGAACATTTTCAGTCTCTAAAAGCTCGGGATCTGGGTCCAGCAGTCCAGCAGGATCACTTCCTTGCCATGTAAATTTGTGTTTTGGCCGAACGTCCTTCTCAGTTTAGGCAGAGGCCTCTGTCAAAAGCAGGCTGAGCATGGCAGCTGTCCCAGGCCTGGCTCCATTCCCTTCCCTCCCCCTCCTCCTTTCTCGTGGGCCTTTCTGTGGGGCTGGGCCCTCGTGGGGCTTATCAGGTGCACTTCATTCACTGGGCCCCACTGTATGAGATGGGTCTCAGCTGGAGGCAGCCGTGTAGGGGGGAAAAAAGGGCTGATTGAATTTGGTTTGGGACCAGCTCCAAGTCCCGCAGGGCTTGCTAATGTTTGGGGGTGATTTCCATATCACTCTAAAGTTGCTTGTCTTTCTCCCAGAGGCAAAGGCTGCTGCCAAGAGTGGAGGACTTAAAGCTGGAGGCTGCCCTAAAGATGGGAAATGAGGCAAACTCCGCTTCTGGAGCTTGTGCTGTGTGTGTGCGTGCGTGTGCGTGTGTGAGCGTGACGGTCCTTGGCTCCCTGCTAACTCCCTGTAGTAGAGATCACAGTGCCGAGGAGAAGACCAGGGCTTGGCTAGGCATCTGGCCAGTGACGAGCACACGGTGACACCGTGTGAGGGGGAGAGGGGGTTCCTGGGAGAAAATGGAACGTGGCAGCGTGAGCCTTGGATACTCTGGAGAGATGTGCAGGGCAGGGTTGACGATGAGTGTGGAGTGACCCTCAGTGAAACAGGAGGAGCCAGGACAAGCTTGTTTGCAGCTGGTTCTGGTGGAATCCCTTTATGCAAGTCACTGGCTGCTCTGTACCACATAGGTTTTAGGCTGTGGATGGAGACAGTGGTTCTCTTGGAGCTCTCTGGTCAGTGATCACATAGTGGAAGGACGTACTGGGATGAATGAGCCGCTTCCCTGGTCCTCGAGGAGCTCCCTGCTGAGCTGGGGGACAGGTGCAACGTTTGGAAGAGGCTGTGACATATGTGACTGTGCATTTGGTGGGAGGAAGACTAGGTGGCTTCTGAGGTCCGTTTCAGTTTGAGGGCTGAGTTTCTACGGAGCCAAGTCAGACACATTATTCATTCACTTGATTCTTCAGCAGTTATGTATGAAGCACGTTTGATAACCCACGTCCTGGGGTCCAGTGAGAAGGAAGACAGAAGCGCCCCTGCACGTATGGAGCCTGGTGTCTAACAGACGTTGAAGGGACGATTTGTATGACACACAGACCTAGGCAGGCCCTCTCCTCGGGGTGGCAGGCGTGGCTTCTCAGAGAAAGGGGTGACTAAGTGATACCTGACAGTGATTGGCTGGATGACAGGGCGAGGGAAGGGGGACAGATGAGGGTGTGGCGTGCATGCAGGTCCTGCCATGAGGGAGAAGGTGACATCTTCAGGGCTGGGAGGGGTCCAGGCTGCTGGGAGGAAGTGGAGATGAAGTTAGACAGGAAGGGAGGCAGGAGCTGAATTATGTCTGGCTCTGCCACATGTTATCTTTATCCTAAAGAAGGAGACTGTGACCCTGTCAGCCTCAGGTCAAAAGGGAAGCCTTTCCCGAGTGCCTGAAAGTACAGGAGGCTTCCCTGGTTACACAGTCTCAAAGGACAGATCTTTTCCTTCAGAGCTCTTATGCAACTTATAATTAAAATGATTTTCATGTTTGTTTTTTAATGGCTGTCATGCTCGCTGTACCACTAAAAATGCAAGGGTCGTCACGACTTTTCTAACCAGTCTGTATCCAGTGCTCGTTACAGCGGCCGGCACATTGTGGAAATGTCATAGATGATGACTGCCTGAATACATGCGGCCCGGTGGGAGTGTTTAGGGATTCCTTTGCCCGCGTTGTGGGCAACTCTTACAGAAGACCAGGTGAGATAAGGGCAGGTTGAAACAGGTGGGAGGTGGTATTGACAGATAGAAAGAAGTGGGCAGACAGTGAGAAGCACCCAGGATGTTGTGGTGGGTTAGCTGGGAGAGAGGGGGGACGGGCTGCCCAGGTTTCTGGCTGGAGCAACTGCATGGATAGGGTGCCTTTACTGACGTGAGTTCTCGAAGAGGAGCTTAATGAGTGGCCTGGGGTGGAGATAACACGCCCAGTTGCAGAGGCCCACGCAGTGGCACGTCTGGCCTCTTGCTCGTTACCTGTAGATGGACCACTTCCTGTCTCCCTGTTCTCTGCACATGGATGCTTTTCCATTGGGCTCTCGTGGTGCACGAGTCTGTTGTCCATGCAAATAGTATGAAGTGAGGAATTCTCTGTTGTCGGCTCTTCACATGGTCACTTGAGAAGTCGTGTGGGGAAGACAGGACGAATGCTTCAGCACAGTGCACTGTCTTCACTTCTGGGCAGCTCTGTTCTGACTCCGTGGACTTCCCTCCCCACTTAAACCAGGTTGACAGGCTGGATGGGGAAGTTGGTGTGCTTTACCAAACCATCCTTGAGATCCTGTCTAGCCCACAAGCCCTGAAAAGACATCCCTATTGATTGTATTACTTCTTTTCTCTCAGCCCAAGCTGGCTGAGTTAGAAGTAGACACTTGGTCCAAGGCCAGCTTACCCGAGCAGTGGTCAATCAGATTCTCTCAGGGATCTGGTCAGTGGAGGTATTTGAGCAGAAATGTCTGTAGGCTTGGCACTGGGGTACTCTGAGGGACCAGGAGAATATAATGAAGTGAAGAGACAGAGAAGGACATAGATACACAAGTGGCGATGAAAGGCCAGTTGGAGGGAGGGGGAGAAGAGACCGATTTCCAGTTCTTATTTCAGTGGAATTGAAGGGACCTTACGTCCTTTCTCCTATGTCAAATGCAGCCCATAGAGAATGGGAATTTTGCCTTTTCTCCTTGCAGGAGCAAGCTGGGGATGAAGTCTCTACTACTTGTTCCTACTTGTTTACCCGAAATATTTAGGAAGTACAGTCAAGGAGAGTAATAGCAAATGTTTGTGTACTCACCAACTAGATAGGCCAGATCTTAGCATTTTCTCCTTTGCTATATTTCGTTGACATCCCCACACTTCTCCCCTGTTCCATCCTACTCCTTTCTCCCTCAGAGGTACCCACTGCTCTATATTTGTTGTTTATCAGATAATTTTTCCATATTCAATATACTCATTGACATTATAAAGTATTGGGATGTTTTGCTTGGTATTAAACTTTATATAATTGGTTTTATTCTGTAAACAATTTTGTACTGTTCTTTTCACTCAATGTTATGTAGTTTAGGTTTGTCCGTGTTACTCACTGCAGGTCTAATTTTTTCACTTAATGTTACGTATTTTAGGTTTGTCCGTGTTACTCACTGCAGGTCTAATTTTTTCACTTAATGTTACATATTTTAGGTTTGTCCGTGTTACTCGCTGCAGGTATAGTTTTTTCATTTGCATTGCTGTAGATTACTGGGTTGCATGACTATATTCCAATTTATCCATTCTTCTATTGATGATCTTTCAAATTGTTTTCCTCTATTTTTCCAATTACAAACACGTTACAATGAATATTCTCACGCAAGCCTCCTAATGAAGACACACAGGGTTTTCCTAGGGAAGATACTTAGAGTTGTAGGTGCTACATCTTAAGGCCGTGCACATCTTCAACATAACTAGACTTAGCCAACTTGTTTTCTAAAGTGGTTTGCTAATTCTGCCTGCTCTGTATTCTCACCAACATTTGGTATCATTAGACTTTTAAATCTTTGCCAGTAGATGGGTGTGAAAAGATATATCACTGTTGTAATTTACATTTCTATGATTACTAGTGAGTTGGCTATACTTTCTAATGTTGGCCATTTCAGCTTTTTTTTCCCCTAAGATTTGCCTGTTTATTCCAGTTGCCAATTTTCCTCCATAGGATTGTTTGCTTTTGCTTATTTAGTTTCTATATGTTCTGGATATAAATCCTTGTTGGCTATATGTCTTGCATAAATCTTTTCCTTATTTGTGGTTTGTCTTTCCAATTTGTATATGGTAACTTTTCATAGGTTTTAAGTTTTAATGTGAAATTTATAAGCCTTCTTTATGGCTGGTGCTTTTTGTGTCTTAAGAAATCCTTTTGTACCTGAAGTCATAAAGATATTCTTTAATTTTCTTCTGAAGGTTTTTAAAGATTGATATTGTATTTAGTTTTTAGATCCACGTGGAATATATTTTTGGTCTGAAGTGCGAAACATAATTTTGGTTTTCTCCAAATGAGTACCTTGTGGTCTTGGCATCATTTATTTATTACCCTGTACTTTACCCAGTACTCATCACTCTGTCCTATATACCAACTTTCATTATATTCAAGGTTCTGTCCTGGGCCTTCTGTTTTGTTTTCTTCATTTCTGCACCAGTGTCACATTATTTTAACTTTAGCTTTATATTAATATCTGATATAATGATTATGCCCACTTTGCTCTTCTTAAAAGTTTTTGGTCAATTTTTCATCTTTTTCTTTTTTTAACATCTTTATTGGAGTATAATTGCTTTACATTGTTGTGTTAGTTGCTGCTGTATAACAAAGTGAATCAGCTATATGTATACATATATCCCCATATCCCTCCCTCTTGCGTCTCCCTCCCACCCTCCCTATCCTACCCCTCTAGGTGGTTACAAAGCACCAAGCTGATCTCCCTGTGCTATGCGGCTGCTTCCCACTAGCTATCTATTTTATATTTGGTAGTGTATATACGTCCATGCCACTCTCTCACTTTGTCACAGTTTACCCTTCCCCCTCCCTGTGTCCTCAAGTCCATTCTTTAAGTCTGCGTCTTTATTCCTGTCCTGCCCCTAGGGTGGTCAGAACCTTTTTTTTTTTTTTTAGATTCCATATATATGTGTTAGCATATGGTATTTGTTTTTCTCTTCCTGACTTACTTCACTCTGTATGACAGACTCCGGGTCCATCCACCTCACTATAAATAACTCAATTTCGTTTCTTTTTATGGCTGAGTAATATTCCATTGTATATATGGGCCACATCTTCTTTATCCATTCATCTGTCGATGGACACTTAAGTTGCTTCCACGTCCTGGCTCTTGTAAACAGAGCTGCAGTGAACACTGTGGTCCACGACTCTTTTTGAATTATGGTTTTCTCAGGGTATATGCCCAGGAGTGGGATTGCTGGGTCATATGGTAGTTCTATTTTTAGTTTTTTAAGGAACCTCCGTACTGTTCTCCATAGTGGCTGTATCAATTTACATTCCCACCAACAGTGCAAGAGGGTTCCCTTTTCTCCACACCCTCTCCAGCATTTGTAGATTTTTTGATAATGGCCATATTGACTGGTGTGAGATGATACCTCATTGTAGTTTTGATTTGCATTTCTCTAATGATTAGTGGTATTGAGCATCCTTTCATGTGTTTGTTGGCAATCTGTATATCTTCTTTGGAGAAATGTCTGTTTAGGTCTTCTGCCCATTTTTGGATTAGGTTGTTTGTTTTTTTGATATTGAGCTGCATGAGCTGCTTGTAAATTTTTGAGATTAATCCTTTGTCAGTTGCTTCATTGGCAAATATTTTCTCCCATTCTGAGGGTTGTCTTTTCATCTTGTTTATCATTTCTTTTCCTGTGCAAAAGTTTTTGAAGTTTCATTAGGTCCCATTTGTTTATTTTTGTTTTTATTTCTATTCTCTAGGAGGTGGGTCAAAAACGATCTTGCTGTGAGTTATGTCATAGAGTGTTCTGCCTATGTTTTCCTCTAAGAGTTTTATAGTGTCTGGCCTTACATTTAGGTCTCTAATACATTTTGAGTTTATGTTTGTGTATGGTGTTAGGGAGTGTTCTAATTTCATTCTTTTACATGTAGCTGTCCAGTTTTCCCAGCACCACTTACTGAAGGGGCTGTCTTTTCTCCATTGTACATTCTTGCCTCCTTTATCAAAAATAAGGTGACCATATGTGTGTGGGTTTATCTCTGGGCTTTGTATCTTGTTCCATTAATCTATATTTCTGTTTTTGTGCCAGTATCATACTATCTTGATTACTGTAGCATGTTAGTACAGTCTGAAGTCAAGGAGCCTGATTCCAGCTCCATTTTTCTTTCTCAAGATTGCTTTGGCTATTCGGGGTCTTTTGTGTTTCCATACAAACTGTGAAATTTTTTGTTCTAGTTCTGTGAAAAATGCCATTGGTAGTTTGATAGGGATTGTATTGAATCTGTAGATTGCTTTGGGTAGTATAGTCATTTTCACAATGTTGATTCTTCCAATCCAAGAACATGGTATATCTCTCCATCTGTTTGTATCATCTTTAATTTCTTTCATCAGAGTCTTATACTTTTCTGCACCCAGGTCTTTTGTCTCCTTAGCTAGGTTTATTCCTAGATATTTTATTCTTTTTGTTGCAATGGTAAATGGGAGGGTTTCCTTAATTTCTCTTTCAGATTTTTCATCATTAGTGTATAGGAATGTAAGAGATTTCTGTGCATTAATTTTGTATCCTGCTACTTTACCAAATTCATTGATTAGCTCTAGTAGTTTTCTGGTAGCATCTTTAGGATTCTCTATGTAGAGTATCATGTCATCTGCAAACAGTGACAGTTTTACTTCTTTTCCAATTTGGATTCCTTTTATTTCTTTTTCTTCTCTGATTGCTGTGGCTAAAACTTCCAAAACTATGTTGAATAATAGTAGTGAGAATGGGTAACCTTGTCTTGTTCCTGATCTTAATGGAAATGGTTTCAATTTTTCCCCATTGAGAATGATGTTTGCTGTGGGTTTTTCATATATGGCCTTTATTATGTTGAGGTAAGTTCCCTCTGTGCCTACTTTCTGGAGAGTTTTTATCATAAATGGGTGTTGAATTTTGTTGAAAGCTTTCTCTGCATCTATCGAGATGATCATATGGTTTTTCTCCTTCAGTTTGTTAATATGGTGTATCATATTGATTGATTTGCGTATATTGAAGAATCCTTGCATTCCTGGGATAAACCCCACTTGATGATGGTGTACGATCCTTTTAATGTGCTGATGGATTCTGTTTGCTAGTATTTTGTTGAGGATTTTTGCATCTATGTTCATCAGTGATATTGGCCTGTAGTTTTCTTTCTTGGTGACATCTTTGTCTGGTTTTGGTATCAGGGTGATGGTGGCCTCATAGAATGAGTTTGGCAGAGTATATAGCCAAACTATATACAGAGGGAGTTTTCCTCCCTCTGCTATATTTTGGAAGAGTTTGAGAAGGATAGGTGTTAGCTCTTCTCTAAATGTTTGATAGAATTCGCCCGTGAAGCTGCCTGGTCATGGGCTTTTGTTTGTTGGAAGATTTTTAATCCCAGTTTCAATTTCAGTGCTTGTGATTTGTCTGTTTATATATTCTATTTCTTCCTGGTTCAGTCGCAAAAGGTTGCGATTTCCTAAGAAATTGTCCATTTCTTCCAGGTTGTCCATTTTATTGGCATAGAGTTGCTTGTAGTACTCCCTCATGATCCTTTGTATTTCTGCAGTGTCAGTTGTTACTTCTCCTTTTACATTTCTAGTTCTGTTGATTTGAGTCTTCTCCCTTTTTTTCTTAATGAGTCTGGCTAATGGTTTATCAGTTTTGTTTATCTTCTCAAAGAACCAGCTCTTAGTTTTATTGATCTTTGCTATTGTTTCCTTCATTTCTTTTTCATTTATTTCTGATCTGATCTTTATGATTTCTTTCCTTCTGCTAACTTTGGGGTTTTTTTGGTTCTTCTTTCTCTAATTGCTTTAGGTGTAAGGTTAGGTTGTTTATTTGAGATGTTTCTTGTTTCTCGAGGTAGGAATGTATTGCTATAAGCTTCCCTGTGAGAATTGCAAATTAAGGATGTTTTCAACTATAATCTCATCAAATATTTTCTCAGTCCCTTTCTTTTTCTCTTCTTCTTCTGGGACCCCTATAATTCGAATGTTGGTGCATTTAATGTTGTACCAGGGGTCTCTGAGACTGTCCTCAATTCTTTTCATTCTTTTTTATTCTGCTCTGCAGTAGTTATTTCCACTATTTTATCTTCCAGCTCACTTATCCGTTCTTCTGCCTCAGTTATTCTGCTATTGATTCCTTCTAGAGAAGTTTTAATTTCATTTGTTGTGTTGTTTATCATTGTTTGTTTGCTCTTTAGTTCTTCTAGGTCCTTGTTAAACATTTCTTGTATTTTCTCCATTCTGTTTCCAAGATTTTGGATCATCTTTACTATCATTACTCTGAATTCTTTTTTAGGTAGACTGCCTATTTCCTCTTCATTTGTTTGCTCTGGTGGATTTTTACCTTGCTCCTTCATCTGCTGCGTATTTCCTTGTCTTCTAATTTTGCTCAACCTACTGTGTTTGGGGTCTCCTTTTTGCAGTCTGCAGGTTCGTAGTTACCATTGTTTTTGGTGTCTGCCCCCAGTGGGTAAGGTTGGTTCAGTGGTTTTTGTAGGCTTTCTGGTGGAGGGGACTGGTGCATATGTTCTGGTGGTTGAGGCTGGATCTCATCTTTTGGTGGGCAGAACCACATCTGGTGGTGTGTTTTGGGGTGTCTGTGAACTTAGTATGATTTTGAGCTAATGGGTGGGGTTGTGTTCCTGTCTTGCTAGTTGTTTGGCATGGGGTGTCCAGCACTGGAACTTGCTGGTTGTTGAGTTGAGCTGGGTCTTAGAGTTGAGACAGAGATCTCTCAGAGAGCTCTCGCCAATTGATATTACATGGGGCCAGGAGGTCTCTGTGGTCCAATGTCCTGAACTCGGCTCTCCCACCTCAGAGACTCAGGCCTGACACCTGACCAGAACACTTAAGACCCTATCAGTCACACAGCCAGGTATGTGGGGAGTTTCTTGCCTTTGGGGAAGTCTGAGGTCTTCTGCCAGCATTCAGTAGGTGTGCTGTAGGAGTTGTTCCACATGTAGATGCATTTTTGATGTATCTGTGGGGAGGAAGTTGATCTCCACGTCTTACTCCTGCACCATCTTGAAGGTCCTCCTCATCCTTTTATTTTCTATACACATTTTAGAATCAGCTTGTCATAGTCCTCTAAGATCCTTGTTTGAGTTTATTGAAATTACATAAAATATTTAGATTAGTTTCAATAGAAAGATCAGTTTCATAATATTATCTTCCCACTTATGACATACCTCTTCATTTATGCTTTCTTCAACATCTTTCAATAACATTTTATTATTTTTTTAAGAAATGTAATGTATAGCTTTTGTTATTATTATTTCTCTATACCATTATTTTTATATACTTAAAATTTTTTTAAAATATTATTTTAAAGCTACCTTTGGGCCCGTGGCCGTGGCCACTGAGCCTGCGTGTCCGGAGCCTGTGCTCCGCAATGGGAGAGGCCACAATAGTGAGAGGCCCGCGTACCGCAAAAAAAAAAAAAAAAAGCTACCTTTGCTTATACATAGGGCCACTACTGACTTTTAGAAATTAATTACATCTGTAACAAACTTGCTGAACTTTCTTGTTGGTTCCAATTTTTTGTGTTCTGTTTATTAATTTTGTTCTTAGTTTTTATTATTTTGTTTTTCAAAAAAGCTTTGTGTATCACCTTGTTATTTTCTACATTCTTCATATTCAGATAAAACTCAATCTTTATTTTCTAGTAAATGTATTTTAAGACTATACATTTACCTCTAAGTACAACTTTAACTACAGTTACAGTTGTACTTAAAGCTGTATAAGTTTTAATATACTATAATTTTATTGCTCAATTCTAAATATTTTGTTACTTAAGTAGTGATTTACTATATCCAAGGGGTTATTTAAGAATGCATTGAAATTTCTAACATATTTATTTCTGGGACTGCATTGGTCTATCTCTTTATTGTTCTTTTTCATATAAATACAATTTGTCAGAACATTTGTTCTATGATATTAGTACTTCTAAAATTTCTGAGATGTTTCTGCACTAGTTCAAGTTCAATTTTCATGAGTGCTCCGTGGATGTTCTTCATTTGTTGGTGCAGCATTCCATGTTCATGTCTGTCTGATCAACCTTGCTTGCTTTGTTGAGTGAGTCTTTAATATCTTAACTTTATCTACTTGCTTTATCTATTTTGGATAGAAATATTCTGAAATTTTCAAGTATGATTGTAAAATATTCATTTCTTAATGTAATTTTGTCAGTGTAAGATATATTTTGCAGCAAAATCATCATTTACATAAAATAACAGTTTTTACAACTTCCTGGTGAATTGTTTTGTTGATCATTCTGCAGTGGCCCATTATGGTAGACTGTATTATTATGAAAATATTCACTCCTCCCACTAAGGGGAGATTCTACTTCTCTTCCCTTGTCATAAAGTTTACTTGTGTAACTTGGCTGGGGCAGTGAAGTTGAGTGGAAGTGAGAAGCACCACTTTCAAATAGAAGATTTAAAAGCCAGCACATGGTTCATGATGTCTTTTTCTTTCCTTCTATCATGGGACCAGCAAAGTTTTGGATAGAGATTAACCCAACAGCCAGGAGCCAAGGGTGAAAGCATTATAAAGCAGAGCTGCTCCCACCAGTGATGGGTATGTTCCTGAGTGGGAAATAGACCTTTTTTGAGTGAGTTGCTGAGATCTTTTGGGTTGTTTGTTACTGCAGCCTAACCTAACCAATCATGACTAATGCGTCCAACTAACTCTTATGAATGCCGTCTGCCTTAAGGTTGATTTTTGTCTATCATGACTACAGCCACTCCAGCTTTCTTTGAAATAGTGCTTTCCTGTTGTATCCTCTTTAATCTTTCTCCCTTCAGCCTTCTTTAGTCTTATAATTTTGGTATGTCTCCTCTAAACCACGTTTAGCTATATTTTGTTTCCATTCTATTCTGAGATGCTCTGGCCATTTAATTTTACTCTTTTTACTGATGCATTTCTTCCATCTTAATTTGTGATTTCTGCTTAGCTTACTTTTTACTTTTGCCTTTGTCATCTTTCCCATCATCCATAAACTGTTGTAGTGTGCTGATGGGAGCATCCAAAAAAAATATGTTCGCTTCCTAATCCCCAGAACCTACTATTTATATGGCAAAAGAATGAGCATTACCTTATATGGCAAAAGGTATTATTAAGTTAATGATCTTGGGAGAAGAAGCTTATCATGTATTATCCAGCTGGGCGCTAAGTACAGTCATATGAATCTTTATAAGACAGACACACAGAAGAGAAGGAGGCAGTGTAACCTTGGTGGCAAAGATTGCAAAGACGTAGCCAGAAGTCAAGGAAAGTGGACAGCTTCCAGAGGAAAGGACAGTTTCTCCCCTAGAGCCTCCAGAGGGAATGTGGCCTTGCCAACACCTTTAGTTAAGACTTCTGGCCTCCAGAGCTGGGAGATGATAAATTTCTGTGGTTGTAAGCCATCCATTTTGCAGTGATTTGTTACAGCCACCACAGCAAACTAACACAAGTGGAAATAATAGTGTTCATATCCCATAGGATCATTGTGAGAATTAAATGAGATAATACAGATAAAGGACTTATCAGTGCCTGGCCTACATTAAGTGCTTGATAATTTTTAGCCATTATTCTAATTATTATTGTCAGTTAAAATATGTCTTAGTTCTGGTTCCCTAGAAGAGCCTGAGGTGGAGACTTTTATTGAAGGGTAAACCTGAAAGATAGTGAGGGAGCAAGGCGGGGGCAAGGGAACCGTGTAGAGTCTAGCTGCTAGACAAGTAGCTGCTAGACAAGAGCTGAAGGCGAGTCTCAGCCTGACCCTGTGAGAATCTATGAACGACACCTGGAGTTTTCCTACCTTGGGACAACAGAGCCAAACTTTTCTTTTTTTAAAAAAATTTATTTAGTTATTTTTGGCTGCATTGGGACTTTGTTGCTGGGTGCTGGCGTTCTCTAGTTGTGGTGCGTGGGGACTACTCTTCATTGCAGTGCGCGGGCTTCTCATTGCAGTGGCTTCTCTTGTTGCGGAGCATGGGCTCTAGGCACATGGGCCGCAGTAGTTGTGGAGCGTGGGCTTCAGTAGTTGTGACTCGCAGGCTCTAGAGCATAGGCTCAGTAGCTGTGGCACACGGGCTCAGTGGTTGTGGCTCGTGGGCTGTAGAGCGCAGGCTCGGTAGTTGTGGCGCATGGGCTTAGTTGCTCTGCGGCATGTGGGATCTTCCCGGACCAGGGCTCAAACCCATGTCCCCTGCATTGGCAGGTGGATTCTTAACCACTGCGCCACCAGGGAAGTCTGAGCTAAACTTTTCTATTCCTACATTAGTCACTGGATGGGGGTGCTAGGGAATGGGGTGGGATGGGGTAGTGAGGGGTGGAGGCAGCATAGCCTTCCTTTCACTTCAGGGTGAGCGGGTTCTTCCCATCCCAGGGCATATCCCTTGAGAAGGGTGCAGCTGTGAGCTGCTGGCATCCAGTCCTCACAGCAGCTGGGGAAAGAAGCGCAGCCCATGTAGTGGGGGTGTGGCTGGACACCACCAGTATGTCCTATACAATAGAAGCTGAAAGACAGTAGTTCATTGTCTTCAAAGTGCTAAAGAAAAAATAACTGTCAACTCAGAGTTTTAACCTCACTTCAGATAGTATTCAAGTGCTAGGAAAAACACAATAGCATTTTCAGACAGTAGAGTTTTCCACCCATAGCCCATCACAAAAATATATTAAAGGATGTATTTCAGCAAGTAGAACGGTGAATCCATCAATGAACCAGTAGAATTTGAAGTTAAAAACACATTACTATTTACATTAGCACCCCCCAAAGTGAAGTACTTAGGTATAAATCTAAAAAAAAATATATAGGACCTATATGGGGAAAACTGCAAAACTCTGATGAACAATATCAAAGAGGAAATAAGTAAATGGAGAGAGATTCCAAGTTTACGAGTAGGAAGACTCAGTATTGTCAAGATGTCAGTTCTTCCCAACTTGATCTATAGATTCAGTGAAATCTCAGTCAAAATGCTAGCAAGTTATTTTGTGGATATCAACAAACTGATTCTATAGTTTATTTGGAGAGGCAAAAGACCTGGAACAACCGGCACAATCTTGAAGGAGAAAGAACAAATTTGGAGGACTGATACTACCCAATTTTAAGACTTACTATAAAGCTATATTAATTAAGACAGTATTGGTGAAAAAATAGACAAATACATCAATGAACAGAATAGAGAGCCCAGAAACAGACCCACATAAACATAAGCAGATATGACTCAGCCATAAAAAGGAACAAAATTGGGTCATTTGTAGAGACGTGGATGGATCTAGAGACTGTCATACAGAGTGAAGTAAGTCAGAAAGAGAAAAACAAATATCGTATATTCACGCATATATGTGGAACCTAGAAAAATGGTGAAGATGAACTGGTTTGCAGAGCAGAAATAGAGACACAGATGTTAGAGAACAAATGTATGGACACCAAGGGGGGAAAGTGGCAGGGGGTGGTGGTGGTGGTGGGATAAATTGGGAGAGTGGGATTGACATATATACACTAATATGTATAAAATGGATAACTAATAAGAACCTGCTGTATAAAAAAAGATAAGCAAAGGATCATTGGCAAAGGAATAAAAGGCAATACAGTGGAGCAAAGACAGTCTTTTCAACAAATGAGCTGGAACAGCTGGACATCCACATGCAAAAAATGAATCTAGACACAGGCCTTGTACCCTTCACAAAAATTAATTCAGAATAGATTAGAGACGTAAATGTAAAACAAACTGTAAAACTCCTAGAAGATACAGAGGAGGGAATCTAGATGACCTTGGGTGTGACCTTGGAGATGGAGATGACATTTTATGTACAACACTCAAGGCACAGTCCACAAAAGAGATCATTGATAAGCTGGACTTCAGTATAATTAAAAACGTCGGCTCTGTGAAAGACAATGTCAAGAGGATGCAAAGACAAGCCACAGACTGCGATAAAATATTTTCAGAAGACACATCTGATAAGCAGCAGGAATCTTCATTCAGTACTGGTGGGAATGCAAAATGGTGCAGCCACTTTGGATTGTGTTGAAGTTTCTTACAAAACTAAACATGGTCTTACCATACCATCCAGCAGTCATACTCCTTGGTATTTACTGAAAAGAATGGAAAATTATGTCCACACAGACACATGCGTGTGGATATTTATGGCAATTTTATATAGAGGCAGCCAAGATGTCCTTCAGTAGATGAATGAATACATAAACTATGATACTTCCAGACAATGGACTATTACTCAGCTCCAAAAATAAATGAGCTATTAAGCTATGAAAAAACATGGAGGAACTTAAAGTCATATTACTAAGTGAAAAAAGCCAATCTGAAAAGGCCACGTATTGTGTGATTCCAACTTCGTGACTTTCCAAACAAGGCAAAACTATGGAGATGGTAAAAAGATCAGTGGTTGCCAGAGGCTAGGGGGAGTGAGGGATGAACAGGTGAAATACAGAGGATTTTTAGGACAGGAAAGCTACTCTGTATGATACTATAAAGATGGCTACATGTCATCATACATTTACCAAAACCCATAAAATGTACATCACCAAGAGTGAACCCTAATGTAAACTATGGATTTGGGGTGATAATGACGTGTCATGTAGATTCATTGATTGTAACCAATGCACCATCTGGTCGGGGGGGTGTTGGTAGTAGGGGAGGTTGTGTGTGCCGGGGCCCCCGGGGGGAGGGAACATATGGGAATCTCTGTACTTACAGCTCAGTTTTTCTATGAACCTGAAACTGCTCTAAAAATAGTTTATTAACTAAAAATAAATGAATTGAAGAGGGATGAATGGGATACAAGATACAAGGCAGAACGCGGCAGAGAGGCAAGATTTGAAGAGATAGTGATATTTCTAATAAAATTAAAGAAAAAAATGAACCTTCACACTGAAAGTATGTTCCAGAACAGAGCAGAATACATACAAATATGAATCCACATCGAGAGACCTCACAGTGAAATAGCAACATATCAAGGATAAAAAGGAAAATATATAGTTTAAACTTCTCATTTCAGAGAAATCAGACTGCTTACAAAGGAATCAAATTAGAATGAGAGCCTATTTATTATCAACAGCCTTTGTTATGAGAGCAGGGTTTCAAAGGTGAACAGAAAGTGAGTTGTATGTCTGTGTGTGGGAGTGTCTAGGCAGTGTGGTAGGGCCAGCGTGAGACAGAGACAAGAGGAGGGGGAGAGGGTTCGTAGTCAGATGACGAGCTCACCTGGGATGAGCTGGGCGCGAGGCATTGAGGAGACCACAGGGACCACAGGAATGGTCAGATGGTCAGATGTGGCCATGGGGCCAACGTGGGGTAGTGACCACATGGGCCACTGTGCAGCCCACTGGTGAGGAATGCTGGGTGCCTCCGTGCTCTGAACCACCACTCGGGCCCTATTTCCATGAAATTTTCAAGTGCTACTGGCTTGGCAGGATCTGAAGAAGTCTGGGTGGAGGTGTGTAAAGATCTTAGCAGAAAAGTGGGGGTGAGGATAGAGGAGAGCAGCGGTGGAGGCAGGTACCGGGAACTCGATGTCCCTGGCGCTGGAGCATTCCTGGCCACCCCATCTCTGCAGGCACGTCCCTATGAGTTCTTTGTGCAGGATAACAATGGGAGCAATTGATGACTGTGGTGGACAGAATTCTAAGGTGACCTTCTGATATTCCTGGCCTCTGGTGTACCCATACACCTCCCAGGTTATTCAAACATGTGTCTAGATACTGCTGTGAAGGGTTGCAAATGTAATTAAGGCCCAAATCAGTTGACCTTAAGATAGGGGGGTTATCCAGGTGAGTCTGACCTAACCACCTGAGCCTTATAAAGGAAGCCAGAGATTTGAAGCAGACGCACAGGAGAATTGGACACAGAAGAAATTCTCTGTTGCTGACTTTGAAGATGGAGGGGGGCACTTGATAAGGAATGTGGATGGCCTCTGGGAGCATGACAGCTCGCAAGGAAATGGGAACCTCAATCCTATAACTACAAGGACTTGCACTCTGCCAACAGCCCGAGTCAGTAGCAGATTCTCCTCTGCCCCAGATGAGAACCACAGCCTGGGAAACACGTGGATTTCACCTTGTTGGACCCTGAGTGGAGAACCCAGCCACACCAGGCCCAGACTTCTCTCTTCAGAGACTTTGAGGTACTAAGTCTAGGTGGTTTTAAGCCGCTTAGTGTGGTAATTTGTTACACGAAATAGGAAACTAATCCAGTGATGCTGATGATGATGAAGAGAGAAAGAAGGCTCAGGAACGGCTGGAGCAAAGAGAGAACTAGAGAAACCCAGGTCATCAGTGCAGTCTTATGACTCAGGCTCTCCGTCGTCTGAGCTCGGGAGCAGCCCCGGGTCTTGATTCTGCTCTCGGCCACTTCAGGCAGGCTCTAGAAAAGAGGATTCAGACCTGCTTAGTGAATGAATGTCTTCCTTTTGTCTGGTTTTCCCTTTTACTCTGAGAACAGAGGCACGCGCTGTTTTTCCACTGATCCCTTCTCTAATAAGTGTGCCGACCTGAAACAATTGACCTTAAAAAATAAAAATAAGTAACCAGTTCTCAGAGCCCTAGCAGGCAGCATTAGCATTCTCCTGTCTCGCTGGCTGTGTCCTGGGAGTCTCAAAGAAATGAATCTTATTATTAGTCTGCTGCCAGTGACTTCTCCTGACGGCTTCTTCCTGCCAGCCGCAGCTGCCGAGCCTGGCACAGGTGTCATGAGCCTGACGGCTCCGCAGGGCGGGGTGGGGCGGGGCGGGGGGGGCATATTGAGCCGTCAGCCCCAAGCTCAGAGCAGGCTGTCTGGGTTCCCCCAGACAGAGGAGCCTCCAAATCGATGTTTCCAGGACTTTCTCGCAGATAACTGATAAGCCATTATCATGAATGGTGATAAGATACACCATTCAAGCCTTCAGACCCTCTCTTTTTGTTGTGAGATATATCCTTCACTTAGAGGAGCACGTATAATGTGTGTGTACAGTTTTAAAAAATTATAAAGCCAACGCCAGTGTGAAAGGAAAGACAGACATCGCCAGTACCCCAGAAAACCCCCGTTCCCCTGTTCCCATACACAATGCCTTCTTCCCCCAGGGGAAGATTATTGTTATCCTGATGTTCAGGAAAATTATTTCCTTGCCTCTAAAAATACTAGTTAATGCCTCTCTCTTCCCATGCCTGGAGAGGAAGTGTCTAGTTTCGCCTGCTTGCAAACCTTCTGAAAATGGAGTGTGTTCCCTTGTGCATCTTGCTCCCTTACCCGATACTGTGCTTTTGAAGTTCATCCGTATTGTTTATCATGTGACCGTAGTGTGTTCACTTTCACTGCTGATCAGTGTTCCATTTCATACCATGATTTATTTGTTCTCACGGTGGACATTTAATTTAGGTTGTTTTTACTGTCTGGATATTTAAACCACACTTCTGTGGACATTCTGGTAGCTGCACACTTGGCAGGAGGTTATGTAGGGTTAGGTACCAAAGCACAAAATTGAATGGACGCAGCGTACGTGTCTTCAGTCTTCCTAGATAATGTCGAACTGCTTTCCAAATGGGATCCAAGTGCACTTCCATAAGCGGTAGGTACAATTTCCTAATTCTCTGCATCTTTGCCAGCGCTTGGTGTACTAATTTTCTATCGCTGCATAACAAATTGCCACAAACTTGGTGGCTTAAAACAACTTAAATTCATTACAGCCCTGTTCTCAGGAGCCAGGGTCTGGGCACCGATTACCGAGTCCCCTGCTCAGAGTCCCACTAGGCTGTAATCAATGTGTTAGCCTGGTTTGGGGGCTCATCTGACTCTTGGGTTCTCTTCCAAGCTCCCCCAGTTGTTTGTAGAATTCATTTCCTCGAAACCGTAGGACTCGTGGAGCCTGCGTCTTCAAGGCCAATGGGAGGATGCCTCTGACACTTATCTTCTTCTAAAGGAGCCTCTGACTAGGCAGGCCCACTTGGATAAGATCCCTTTTGATTAACTAAGTCAGTGGGGCACTTAGGTTGATTCTATAGCTTGGCTCTTGTCCATAATGCTGCAGTGAACATGGGGGTGCAGAGATCTTTTTGAATCAGTGTTTTTGTTTCCTTTGGATAAATACCGAGAAATGGTATTGCTGGATCATATTGTAATTCGATTTTTAATTTTTTGAGGAGCATCCTTACTGTTTACCACTGTGGCTGCACCAGTTTACATTCCCACCAACGGGGCACAAGAGTTCCCTTTTCTCCACATCCTCGCCAACATTTGTTATCTGTTGTCTTTTTGATAATAGCCATTCTGACAGGTGTGAGGTGATATCGTCTTGTGCTTTTGACTTGCATTTCCCTGATGATTAGCAATGGTGAGCATCTTTTCATGTGCTTGTTGGCCATCTGTATGTCTTCTTTGGAAAAATGTCTGTTCATAATCCTCGGCCCATTTTTTTTTTTTTTTTTTTTTCCGGTACGCGGGCCTCTCACTGTTGTGGCCTCTCCCGTTGCGGAGCACAGGCTCCAGCGCAGGCTCAGCGGCCATGGCTCACGGGCCCAGCCGCTCCGCAGCATGTGGGATCTTCCCGGAGCGGGTCATGAACCCGTGTCCCCTGTATCGGCAGGCAGACTCTCAGCCACTGCGCCCCCAGGGAAGCCCCTCGGCCCATTTTTTAATCAGACTGTTTTTTGTGTTTTTTTTGCTATTGAGTTGTATGAGTTCTTTATATATTTTGGATATTAACCCCTTATTGAATATGTAATTTGCAAATATTTTCTCCCATTCAGTAGGTTGTCTTTTCATTTTGTTGATGGTTTCCTTTGCTGTGCAAAATCTTTTCAGTTTGATGTAGTCCCACTTGTTTGTTTTTGCTTTTGTTGCCTTTGCTTTTGGAGTCAGATCCAAAAAAATCATTGCCGAGTTTGATATCAAAGAGTTTACCGCCTATGTTTTCTTCTAGGAGTTTTAGGGTATCAGGTCTTACATTCAAGTCTTTAATCCATTTTGTGTTAATTTTTGTGTATAGTCTAAGATGGTAGTCTAGCTTCATTCTTTTGCATGTGGCTGCCCAGTTTTCCCATTTATTGAAGAGACTGTCCTTTTCCCATTGTATATTTTTGCCTCTTCTGTCATAGATTAATTGACCATATATGTACGGGTTTATTTCTGGCTTCTCTATTCTGTTCCATTGATCTATGTGCCTGTTTTTATGCCAATGGATAAAGAATAATGTAAGATTGATCTGTCTATCTATCTATCTATTTATCTATCTATCTATCAATGGAATATTATTCAGCCATAAAAAAGAATGGAATCTTGCCATTTGTGACAACATGGATGGATCTTGAGGGCATTGTGATAAGTGAAATAAGTCAGATAGAGAAAGACAAATACTGTATGATTCCACTTATATGTGGAATCTAGACAAAACAAACAAACAAGCCAAGCACATAGATACAGAGAAGAGATTGGTGGTTATCAGAGGAGCAGGGGTTGGAAATAGGCAAAATGTGTGAAGGGAGTTAAAAGATATAAACTTTCAGTTATAAAATAAAATACTTCATATGCTTCTCATTTGCAGATATTTCTGACCTGGTGGAGCAATATTCGTTAATAAAAATATTGTATGGGGCTTCCCTGGTGGCGCAGTGGTTGAGAGTCCGCCTGCTGATGCAGGGGACACGGGTTCGTGCCCCGGTCCGGGAAGATCCCACATGCCGTGGAGCGGCTGGGCCTGTGAGCCATGGCCGCTGAGCCTGTGCTCCCTCAACTTAGTGCTTATTTTTGTCAGCCATTTACACACAAACCTCTTTTAATATACTTAAACCCTTTGTAATAGGTCCTACGAATTTCTCCATTTTACAGATGAGGAGCCTGAAGCTCCAAGGAGGTAAGTGACCTGGCAGGGTCCAGTAGGAACCACTGCTTTGTCTTGGAGCCAGCTTTTCATGGCTTGAGAGCCCATGTTCTCAAGCTCTAAGGACATCTAGGCACGCTGACTCAATGGACAAGGAGATCTGCTCTGTGCCATGTTAGAGGGGCAAGTGCTTTCTTATTCCTTTCATGATTAAAATGCTGCTTTTATGGAGAAGAGTAACTGTTTATATTGCCATTCTCTTCCTCCAGCTAGCCTCTTCTCCCCTCTCCAATCTACCCAATACACTGCTGTTAATTCCTCTTCTCCAGTCTCTGAGTTCATCATGTTAGCTCTGCCCCAAAGCCTGTGGGATCAACTGGGAATCTGGTGTCTAAGGCTTTCTCCCATCTTTGGGGAGTCTGACTCCAGACTCATTCCCAGCCTCATCTCCCACAGACCCTCTCTTCTGCCCTTGCACAGCACTGAACATACACAACCCAGTGCTCTACTCAGCAACCACTGCCCCTAGTTGTATAGCCTAGTCCCACTTTCTTTCTCTTCCAAATTCTAGTAAGCTTTCAAGGCCCACTTCAATTCAGACTTTCTAGATGAATCACCCTTTAACCTCTCTGTCCCAGGAGATCTTTTCCTCTGTCGTTTGAGTCGCTATATCATTTATAATTTTTACCATTTGACCCCTAGTCAGATCCTTCATTATAATGCTACTTAAACGTTCATGTCTCAATAAAATTATATACTTATTGCTAGTTGGTGAATCTGCTGAATCTTTCTCAATTCCTGTGTTATTTGAACTTTACGTGGCATCTAATACTGTTAAGCAAGGAATTATTCTTGAAATTTTCTTCTCTATCAGTTTTTATGACATATTTATTTCCTAGTTTTCTTCTTTCTTTGGATTCTCATTTTCACCCATATCCTAAATGCCTGTTCTTTGGGATTCTGCCTTTGGCCCTTTTCTCTTTCACCCTGTACTTCTGTGTGCAGCTCTTACTATACTGTCACTTTATTGGATTCTCTCTTCCATTGATCCATTAGCGCCTTGAGGTCAAGGACAGCATCCTGTCTTCATTGCATCCCAGGGGGCTTGACCCAGAGATTAGCCGCATGCATTCCTTGTGAATTCCTGCAGTTGCTCTGTTGCTGCAGTGTCAGAGGTGATGCTCGTGGGTGGAGGAAGGCAGAACTGATGCTTGTGGATGGACAGGATGTCTAACTGATGAGACCAGGATGGAGGTACAGTGTTTTCTGGAGAAGACCCTCTTGGGAGTTTCTCTTTTCTGGGATTTTTTCCTTTTAACTTGGGGTGTGTCTATATGGGAAATGCTAGTTGTCTTCAAATATTTAAAATAAATATTCAGAAAGCTCTCATGCCTTTAGTCCTGTTCATGCATTTCAGATTGTGTCAGATCTATTCTGGTCCATCGCTTCTAAGATAACCAGAGCTCTCTGACTTGGCTCCCAAACCAGACATAGAAGTTAAATCAGATAACTCACGTTTGGACACAGATTTTCTGTCTTCAACAAGTTTCCACATCTCATTTTGTCTTCATTAGAATACCCTGTGTATGAATTCATTCACTAAAAGTATTTCTTTTTTTTTTGGTACGCGGGCCTCTCACTGTCGTGGCCTCTCCCGTCGCGGAGCACAGGCTCCGGCCGCGCAGGCGCAGCGGCCATGGCTCACGGGCCCAGCCGCTCCGCGGCATGTGGGATCCTCCCGGATCGGGGCACGAACCCGCGTCCCCTGCATCGGCAGGCGGACTCTCCACCACGGCGCCACCAGGGAAGCCCCTAAAAGTATTTCTTGATCCAGGCACTGTCCACGGTGCTGGAGGAGCCGTGGAGAACAACTCCAGGCTTCAGTGGCAGCACCAGCTGCCCTTATTCCCATTCAAAGCTGAGGAAGTGGAGGCCCTGGCAAATTACAAGGTTTCTAAATGTTCCTCTGATGGTAAATGAAGGAGCTGGAGCCTCCTTATCTCAAGCCTGTATTCTGCCTGTTACACCACCTTGCTAAGTGACCTTGCTAAATGACCTTGCTAAGTAACTTGCTGAACTCTAAAGTTCAGTGGAAATGTGCTTTTATTGCCATGTTCAGTTTGCAAGTTTTGTCTTTTTCTGAAAGAGAAACTCGGAGGAGACCAATGGTAACATTTGAAGCAATGCTTCGCTTTTCCTTTCAAATTCTTTCATGTTGAATGGCCCAGGTTCCAGGGAGCTGTTTCCAGGAATGACACCCAGACTCCTCGTCCTCTCATTGCTGACATACTTCCCCTGGAGTGGGGCAGAGGGCAGGACACTGTGAGAAGTGTGCCAGCCCTGCCCAGCTCACACCCTTACTGGTTTTCTCTGAGTCCTGGGGGCCCAGCTGCCTGGGTCTCTGCCCCAACCCTGCTAACTTTCCTTAGAAGAAAGCAAAGGTTAGCTGAGATCACACAGCCAGGTGGATGCCCGGATTCGCTTTCCCTGGGGCTAATTATGGAACCACATTAGATAAAAGTCAACATATGTTGTGAAAGGCACTGTGTATCACTGCTTGACAGTTTCTAACAATGTGCTCATGTAACAGCTGTCAAAGGCAGTGCTAGAAAATGAGTAATATGTTGATTTATGTATATCAGATCTGTCCTGCGCTCTGTGCTGGAACAGACCAGGCTCTGTGGGTGGAGACTTGGGGAGGGCGCGGAGGAAGGAAGGAAATTCCCTCATCTTCAGAAGCGCCTGGAAGGCATGGCTGAAGCCTGTAGCAGCTGTTACTTTCCGAGGTCCTTTGGAGAAAAATTGCCAAGGGGACATCTGCTCCCTTTCTACAACAGTGGGAAGAGTAAAATCTGAGCCTCCTTAGGCGACGGGGGCTGCTGAGGTCATCACCTGTGCATTCCTTGGCCTCTGCACGGGGCTGAGGGTGACACCGTCGGGCCCACTCTAAATGGCTTTTGGAAAAGGGGGTTTCTCTCCAAGTAACCAGTTTGGGTTTTCTTTAGAGTTAGGGCATTTTCTTAATGACCAGCTTGATTTCCTTATTTGTTTCGTAAGTATCTCATTTTGTTTCAAAAGTACATTGAAAGAGGAAGTAGAGTAAGTTTTCTCTTGCATTTGAAATGCTGTCTCCACTTTCTGTGTTGTTTTCTCTTGAGGCCATTCAAAGGGCCCACTCAATTCCCAAAGGGGCTGATTAGTACGCAGGGGAGGTCACCTTGGAGTTGCCCTTGGGATCTCCACTAGGTTCCAGATTTACCATCAGCTCCTCTTTCTGGCCTCCTTCTCTTGCCTTTGCTAAACTGTTCGCTCACCCATAATGTTCTGCTTCTCTAAATGCTAAGTGACTTAGTAAGAGAATTAGGTCTAAATCACAGAGCCAGCCCCTAAAAGCTGACAGCAAATCAAAACTCTGACATAATCACTACCAAACGTGTAGTTTGGGGGAAACTTTCACAAATAAACATAAACAAATATTCTACTTACTTGTTGGTATTTGTTGGGACAAAAATAGAAACTCCCTGCTCATTTCTATAGCCTTCGGAACAGTATCCCCACAATAAGATTGGGGCTGGAGTCCAAAACACACTTGCCTTGTGTTTAAGGTGGGAAACATTGATCAACAAAGCAGACTTGAGGGCTCTTCCTGTGGGTCTGAGGGTGTGAGCAGATGGGGCACGCTTTCCTCTCTCGAAGGTTGTGGCATTGATTGTGTTGACAAAGGCACACCCCTGCTCCCCATGTTGGCTGGCAAGAACCTGGCGGATGCCAGGTGTCTCCTGCCTCTGCACTTCCCACCCCCAAGGCCTGGATGCTGCCTCCATGGAACAGGACTTCATCAGGCTAGTGTCCTCCAGCTCTAGATCTGATGCGCTCCCAGGGGCATCCAAGTCATATCCAGGGGTAGCCAACCCCCTACAACAGAATCCGCTTCCAGCAGGCTAGGTAATGGAGAAAGCCGCTTGCAAAGCGCTCCTGGTCACTAAGATGCTGTAGGAGTAGTTGACTGCACACCCAGTTAGTGAAAGTTCATGGGCACTGCACACATGCTCGGTCAAGGGTTTAGAAAGAAGCGAAGATTCACAGTAGACCAATGGTAATTAATGTAGCCGATTCAAAGTTTCAACCTGCAAAAGCGGGTGTCCTTTCCCCAGAGAGATATAATGAAGTGAGCAGTGTTGAGCCATTTACTCCAGGATCCATTAGCCCTTTCAGTGATGCAGATCTGCTCTTGGGAGGCTGCATCTTTGGGGGACAGCTGTATTTCTATTTGACCCATCAACTCACAATGATTACAGAACTTGACTTGTACCAACTCGATTACAATTGGTATGAAGGCAATCTTAGCTAAGAGTGAAGGAATCTCCGGAGCAGTTAGGAAGAATCTGCTGTAGCAGTCTTTTTAAAAATTATCTTTCCTTACTAGTGATCAGCAAGATATTTTAGATTAAAAGGTTCTACTAGTTTAAGACAGAAAGCTAACATGGGGTGGTGGAAAGAACACAGAATTTAGAACCAAAGAGTTAGCGTCCTGGGTTAGTAGCTGCGTGATCTTGAGCAAATTCATTAACGTCTTGGAAGCTTGGCTTTTTAGTCTATAAAATGGGAATAATAATCATAGCTACCTTGTGAAATGGTGGTAAGATTACATTAGATAATGAATACAAGAGCTCTTCAAATTGAGTTTAAACTTGCTGTGTTTTCTCTCTTCTAAGACACATTTCCCCTGTGTTTGAATGTTTCTAAAATCCATGGGTTTCTTATAATTGATATATATATATTCAGTGGTAGTACTTTCCTTTTTCCCCTGGAAAGTTATTAAATTGGCGGCATGTGTTGCAATCCATGGCTGTTTAGAGACATGAACATATGGTAGTTCAATAAAAAGAGGTCAAATTTATTACTTTTCATTTGGTATTTAGAGTCACTTGTTCATATGGTGTAGTCACCATTTATTAAGTGCATTTCATTATTTGCAACAAAATACTACCTAATGCTAACACTTGTCTACAAAATTTCCGTCTCCTCCGAATTATATTTGACTTCACAGTTGGCACGATACTTGCTTGTCAACATTGCCACCTGGCAAGTCACTGCGGAGTGGCGATGGCTGGAATCTGCTGCGTAGCAGAGCCCACCTTTACTGATGGAGGTTAGCTGGATGGCTCTGGGCAGAAAACCCCATGAGCTCAGAGTCGGCAAAGTCTTAGAGATCTGAAGAAAGAGCCCTATAAGTTGATGGTTTTATTACTATTAAGAGGTGAGATTACTTAGACACCGAAATGCAGGTTGCTTTCCTCTAGATTGATTTTTTTGTGTGTGTGTGTGGTACGCGGGCCCCCCATTGCCGTGGCCTCTCCCACCACGGAGCACAGGCCCCAGATGCGCAGGCCCAGCGGCCATGGCCCACGGGCCCAGCCGCTCCGCGGCACGCGGGAACCCCCCGGACCTGGGGCACGAACCCGTGCCCCCTGCATCGGCAGGTGGACTCCCAACCACTGCGCCACCAGGGAAGCCCTAGATTGATTTTTATTAACTTGAAAGCAAACCGTTCTTTGTACCTGATTGTACCATTTTATTTTCAAACACACTGCGTTGATAACCTCGCTCCCTCTTTGCATTTTCTGCAGGCTGTTGTTGTCTTTCATGAGGCTATTCCAGTGAGGAAAAAAGTAAAATGGACTTGATGGTGATATATTTACCTGGCTAGATTATAACTACTGCTAAAATCAATAAAAGTTTTAAGACAACAAAACTGAAAAAGTGCAGATATCCACTGAAGCCTTCTCACCTCCCCTGGGAGGGATAAAAACACATCCCACTTACAGCATTCCTTTTTCTAAGGCCCTTTCTGGTTTTCCCAAATAACCATTGTCTAAATAGAGTAGCTTGTATGAAACTGTACACGTGGTGGGTGGTCCTATACATATTCATTAGTAAAATGTACATAAGGCACTGATCCATGGGTTTTTTTAGCCAGAGATATGGTTTCGGCAATAAAAAGTTCAATTCGGCTCTACTGGGTAGAGTCCATGTAGTTCTGAGATCATGATCCTGAACTCCATCCGCTCCCATCCTTTCAGAACTTGAAAGATATATTAACAAATTTGGCCCAAAATGAAGCTGGGAAGACAAAAATGAAGCAATAAATGCTGGTAGATGCCAAGTTCAGAATTCATCTGCTCCCGTTGAGGGCCTCATGGTGTTTGCAATGCAAATCTCAGACTCATGCCTTAATCATTACCGCAGGGAGACAATTAGGGTTAAAATATAGATTTCTAGATAACGAGAGCAAATAATAAAGAAATAAATACACAGAACAAAGCGAGCTAATGTGACTCATTTAGAGCAATGCTTTGTTTACAGCTTGCAGGGCCTTTGTAGCCAGGAGATGGGCTTTCTGGACGTGAGACTGTGTAACTTGGCTCCAGATTGTTTATTCATAATTCATCAGTTTAATACTTTCTTGAATTGAGAGAAATACGGGTTTTATTTTTTGGCTCCGGATTTTATGAAGGGAAGATGGGAATATCCCCTCAGGACCATGGGTTCAAGGATTGTGCCCTAAAATCAAGGCACATGAGTTGTTTGATGTTTTCCATTTTATGCTTTAGGGGTTAAATACTCAGGCCCTGGAATCAGACAGGCCCAGCTCAGCAGATTAAAGCTCTGGCCTTGGGCAAATTATTAAGCCTCTTCAAGAGCTAAGACTTGAAGGTTCCTCGTCCAAAGGGTTATCAAGCTCATGGGCTCATTGGGGAGACTGAAGGGGGGAGTGCGTGTGGAAAAACCCAGCGTAGCTGTTCCTGTTAATCACGTTGCTCTTTTCTCCTGAGACAACCTCCTTCAATCTGTGCCTCCTCACTGTTGTCCCTCCAGCCCTCCTTCCTGATCAGAAGTCTCTGCTGCTCATGAGCACCTGTCTTGGAGGAGAAGTGGATACCTGTCACTGGGGATCACGTGGACGTCCCCTCCTAACCGTGGTGGTAACAGCTACCCTCCTGGGGGTCATCCACCCATGTGCTCAGAGAGAAGCACTTCTGAGTAGGTACTGCCCTGGACGGGAGTTCAGGGACACGAGGTTCCAGGCTTGACACAACCCTGACTATGGTGTCTTTGCTGTGTCACCGCATATCCCTGGGCTTTCGTTCTGTCCTTATATTACGGAGTTGTTCTAGATGGTGGCTTCCAACCATGGCTGCCTTTAGAATCACCAGGGGAGCTTTGGAAAAATACCAGTGCTCAGACCCCATTTCAGCCCCATTCAACTAGAATCTCTGGGGTGGGGTCTGGAGTCGATATTTTAAAAAAAGCCCTGCCAGGTAATTCTAGTGTGCAGCCAGGCCTGAGAGTCACTTGGAGAGGTTGCTGGTCTCTGAGCTGTGCCTCTCCGGCAGGGAGGGAAGCTGGTGCCGTGGGTTCTGGGCCCACCGCATCCTCAGACAGGGCAGCTGGGTTCCACAGACAGTGGTGTTCTGCTTGAGGTTTAGGTTAAAGGAAGTTCCGCTGCTACAAACCAAATCAAAACCTTTGAATGGTAGTGATGACAAAAATTTCTTCTGTCCACAGTACAGCAAAACTCAAAAAAAAAACAAAAAGGAAAAAGAAAATTAAGGGACTCAATTGTCTCTGATGTTATTTGGCACTATTCTCATGATCTGGAGCTCATTTGTTCTGAAGGTTACAATTGTTTTTTCCACTTTTCATCATGGGGTCTAATGAATCCCTTTACATTTTCTGATTCATCTTGGAAATACCTACTTAAGAATTAAGAAAATAATGTTTTGTTTGCATAATCATTATTAAAGGCACAATGTGGTATATTAACATTACATTTATAGCACATCCTGCTATATGCATCCATCAGTTATTTACATATATGAATTGAATTAGAAATTTATAACAGATGTCCTCATCCTACACCAACAGGAAATAAGGTTGTATTTACATATAAGCTACGTATCTATATATCTGTATATGTGAATACAAGTTTTTTATTATTAATGTATTTTATTTGTTTTATTTTTGGCTGCCTTGGGTCTTCGTTGCTGCACACGGGCTTTCTCTAGTTGCAGCGAGCGGGGGCTACTCTTCTTGCGGTGCCCGGGCTTCTCATTGCGGTGGCTTCTCTTGTTGCGGAGCATGGGCTCTAGGCACGCAGGCTTCAGTAGTTGTGGCTCACGGGCTCAGTAGTTGTGGCTCTCAGGCTCTAGAGCACATGCTCAGTAGTTGTGGCGCACTGGCTTAGTTGCTCCGCGGCACGTGGGGTCTTCCCGGACCAGGGCTCAAACCCGTGTCCCCTGCGTTGGCAGGCGGATTCTTAACCACTGTGCCACAAGGGAAGCCCCAGTACAAGTTTTTTATCTTTTAGTTTCAGCTTCTGTGCATCCATCCATGTATGTGTTCATTTATTTCTTCCTTTAAGAATTACTTCCTGTTGGATGTCTGGTTTGTACGAGACTTTGTGCTGTGGGGGATTGTGTGTTTGTCATGTGTTCATGTATGTATAAGAAATGAGGATATCTGTTTGTAGATAAATACAGGAAAATAGTTATACGCATAGCAAGCACATGCTTATAATTGTAAAAGATGCCAATTCATTTCCAGATGCTACGGACTCAGTTTTCTGTTAACCGGGTAAAAAGAAATAATTTTCAAAACTACCCTGGAAAAATGTTTACAGAAAACTTTTACTTTGTTCACTTGCTTAGTTCAAGATATCCAAAATATATTTGATTAAGAAAGAATAAAATCAAATGAAAATGCAAATATATGTAGAACATATCTGAAAAAGACAATGATGAAAATCATAAGAGTGAACAATAAAACATATAAAATAAGGACCTACTGTTAGAAGAAGCAGGTGTCAATTAATCCAGGAAAGTGTGTCTATAATGAAGGAGGAGGGGCGGAAGCGGGGTTCCAGAGACTCCAGCCATCTCTGTGGGTAAATTCACACACCCCGCTGTTTTTCAACCCTGGGGATATTTTTTAAAATACTGATGCCTGGACCCCCAACTCAGACCAGTTGAACCCGACTCTCTGGGCATGGGGTCTAGGTCTCAGTGATTAAAACTTGCCCAGTGAATTGTCAGATGCAGCTGGGGTGGACGAATGCAGAGGCACCAGTGGCTTCTGTCCTGGGGCACGTTCTACGCTGGAGCCAGGCCCAGATGCACACTATTTTTGCAAGAAGCACACAAGTTCTACAAGGAGTTTTGGTGTCGTGGGAGGTTAGTTGGGTTATAATTGGCTCTAATTGGCTCTCCCAGCAGCTGAAACGTTCCTTGCCTTAGCTGAGTGATATTCCAAAAGGGGAGCGTAGTGTTCCGACCTTTGAAAACATCAAAGGAGTCACTTCCCGCTGGTCTCACAGCCCAGCGCCCTACAGCTCAGCAGGGCTGGGGCCAAGCCCAGTGGAGCTGAGAGGAAAGAACTTATGCAGTCAGATTTTTATCTTTGCCCCCAGATCAGCAGTGCCAGCAGACTCGCAGGAAAAGAATGGGGCTGGGAAGGAGGCCGAGCCCTAACGTAAAGTCAGCATCTGCCCTGTAACTTACTCAGCTACCACCAGTGTCTTTGGGCGGCTTGTTCCCCTTCTGGTGGTGAAGCTAAACTCCATTCACATGTGTTTTAGTGCAAATGTGGAAGGGTTAACACAGGTTACATGCCAGGTGATTAACATGACTTGTGAGGTATCTGTGATGTTCACTCATGTCTCCAGTTTCATCTCTTACGACTCCATGTACCAAACATATGGAACCATTTCTCTTTCCTTAATTAAGCCTGGTGTTCTCTGTCTCTCTCTGTCACTCGTCTGCATTCTCCTCTACACAGGTAGCTCTGCGTGGACAGGGACATTTGCTCTCCTGTCGAACACAGTAGGGTTCAAATATTTGCTGAATGAGTGGAACGTGTACGATGAGGTGAAGTGCTGAGACGTGGCCTTGATTTTCATGTGGCTTGCTGTCCAAGTCAGGACTGAAAGACTCAGAGACAGCACGGCCCTGCCGTCTGGGTGGCTGCAGTCCAGGGTGGGAGCAAACCTGAGGATAAGTACACGAGGAAGCACAGTGCAGTAGGGGTAGGAGGGGATTTCTTATTCCTTCTCTCTTGGGGTGGGCCTGGTAGGGGGCGAGGAAGGGCTGAGACCCCAGTGGGTGAGAACAAAGGATCAGGGCCTGCCCAGATGTGCTGGTGCTTGAGGGGAGTGGGGCCAGAGGCCAGGGGTAGCTGTCTGGAGGAAAGAGCAGGATTAAGAAGGAAAAGGCATATTTGCATTAGAGTCCAGGTTATGGGAACAAGCCAGGAATGCACTAGAGTATGGAGAGAGGAGGATGAGGAGGTAGCAGTACCGGAGAAGATCCACGGCCTTGAGCAGCCCGGATGCCAAACACCACTTCTGTTAAGTGGAGCCCACACCGCGTGGTGGGTCAGAGCCCTGGATCTGGGTTTGGGTGGGCTTGGGTTCAACTCTCACTTCTGCTACACGTTAATTGTGGGTGTTTGGGCAGGAGATGTCACCGCCCCCCAAGCCCCCCAAGAGCGGGAATGGCATGCTTGCTGCTGCAGAGTCTGTCACAGGGATTAGGGGACCCTGCCCCCCTCAGCACTCCTCCTGGACCTGCCCATCCTTGTGTTGCCTCCCCTGAGGCTTGTACGAGGGTCCTGAGCATCAACGGTGGCAGCGTGCTTCTTTCTCACAGCCAGCTGGGGAAGTGGAGGGGCTTCTTCCAGATTTCCTGAGAAGCCCCCTCTAGTGCCCTCAGCCCAAGCCGGCTGAGGACAACTGAATGCGCAGGCTGCTGTCCAAGCTGACCACGACTGGGAGGCTTAGAACAACTGACACTTGCCGCACAGTTCTGGAGACCAAGAGCCTGAAGTCGAGGTATGGGCGGCCCCCCGTGAAGGCTCCAGGGAAGGCTCTGTCCAGGCCTCTCTCCCGGCTTCCTTTCCAGTGGGTCCTTCTCTCGTGGCAGCATCTCTTCAGGCTTCACATGGCATCTTCCCTGTGCTCACGTCTCAGTGCCCCAATTTACCCTTGTAATCAGGACACCAGTCCTATTGGGTTAAGGGCCACCCTAATGACCTTGTTTTAATTCTATTACTTCTGTGAAAACCCTAATTCAAATTAAGGTCACATTCTGAGCTACTGGGAGTTAGGATTTCAATGTATCTTTTAGGGGAGCTCAATCCAACCTGTAGCAAGGCCCACCCCTGAACTGAACGCCGCAAGAGAGAGACTTGTCATGACTGTTGTAAATCATCTGCGGGGGGGGCTGGACACTGGAGTTGTCTGCGTGCCCACACCCTCTACTCTCGGGGTGCTGGGAGAGGGGCGGGGACCCAGCGCCTGCAGAGGTGAGGCGCCTAGAGCCTGTGCGTAGTCCACATGTCACCTGGACCAGGTGCTCGGCCTGTCTAAGCTTCAGCTCTCGAGGCTATAGAAATGGTGACCTGGCCGGTGGCTCTAGGAGCTGAATGAGCTGATCCGTGTTAAGAGCCAGGCCCTGGGCCAGGCCCCAGAGTGAGTGCCCGAGTCACAGGGCTGTCACTCGCTGTTGTTACTATGACAGTTTGGCCATGGTGAAGGAGCAAGAATGTCACCGTGTCACCAGAGGAGCAGAGGAAATGAAAACATTTGGCTTTGGAATCTTTGAATTAAGGCCCTTAGAATGTTCACAGAGGATCCCCGGCAAAGATTCAGGCCTGGAGCTCTGGAGAATGTTGGGGACCAGAGGCTCTGTCAGTGGGTAACTGTCAACTGTAAGTGTAAACCTGCGAGCTCAGGGACAGGCGGGGAGCAAGGGGGGCGGCGATATGGACAGAACCCAGGTGCTGCTGTGCTCAGGCAGGTGCTGGATGGAAAGAAATGCTGGATGGAGCCCAGAGGTCCTGACAGCAATGTCTTATTTGGTGGCGCAGGGTGCAAAAGAAAACGCTATAACTGAGTGGCGTGAGTTCCAAAGAGAAGGAGTCGTGGGGCAAAGTCAGGGGCCAGCTTCCACTCAATCCCCGTGGAGGGCTGAGTCAGCGTCCCTCTGCCTCAGGGCATGCAAGGCTTGGAGGGGAAATTGGAGCCCGGGGAAAGGGGAGCAGACAGAGTGTGGGAGCTGAAGGGGGGTGCTCAGCACCAAAGCTGAACACTGGGCAGGAGGCTGGGGTCCTGGGGCAACTCGAAGAGCAGGGGTAGAGCACGGGGCATGTGCTTTGCCCTACAGTGATGGCACCGTGAGATGCAGCCAGCATGGGTCCAGTCTCGGCAGGATCCTGAGGAAGATGCCGCGTTGGGAGCTGTCTTTGGTCACCAAAGCCCTGGAGGGTGGAGGAAGCCCCGGGGCTCTCAGAGGGGGTTCGGGTATCATGGCAGGTGCTGCCCCAGCAGACACAGTCCGGTGTCGGGGGCTGAGGAAGCTGGGTTGGTTCTGGCCCACGTGGATGTGATGACAGAGCGGCTCAGAAGGCTAAAATTGTAGAAGCACATTTGGGGCTGGGGGTGGAGAGATGACTCCTTACAAGGAATATGCTATAAAAATTCTGGGCTTTTTTCCTGTAGCCTGGACCAAGTTGAAGGCTCTGCAAATGTTATAAACCAAAAAGAAGTTGTTTCCAACTTTGTCATAATACTTTGAATTGGTAAAAGGAATGCATACTGTAATTATTTAGTGGTTTATTCTTAATTTCTGGGTTTAAGCATCATGCTTTTGTGAAGCGTCTGCGTTTTTCATGGTTTACTTTTCCACAGTCTGTTCTAGCGTATAAACCCCTGGGAATAGGGGGTCTGTCTCATTGGACTCTGAACTGTCTAGCAAGGTTTGTAACTAAAGATAATTCGGTATATTTCTTTTGGGTGGTGCAAACTGTTGGAAAGACTTTCTTTTCTTATTTTTTGTAAATTTATTTATTTGTTTATTTATTTGTTGGCTGCTTTGGGTCTTCATTGCTACACACAGGCTTTCTCTGGTTGTGGCGAGCGGGGGCTGCTCTTTGTTGCGGTGCGTGGGCTTCTCATTGCGGTGGCTTCTCTTGTTGCGGAGCATGGGCTCTAGGTGTACGGGCTTCAGTAGTTGTGGCACACGGGCTCAGTAGTTGTGGCTCGCGGGCTCTAGAGCACAGGCTCAGTAGTTGTGGCACACGGACTTTGTTGCTCTGTGGCATGTGGGCTCTTCCTGGACCAGGGCTTGAACCCCTGTCCCCTGCATTGGCAGGCGGATTCTTAAACACTGTGCCACCAGGGAATTCCCATGAAAAGACTTTCTTTTATTAATGGAAATTAATAAAAGCGCTGGAAGCAGGAATCAGGTATCAATACGCCTGTGTTTGTTCTGCCAGTGAGGACCTCGGGGGCAGTGGAGGAACTGCTGTGGAAACCCCTGGTTCCTGGTCTCCTCCTGAGGTGGTAGTTCCTAAACTTTGCTGCACTTTGGAATCACGTGGACATTTCTAAAATTACGAGTACCTGGTTTCCACCCGCAGACATTCTGACTTCATTGGTGGCATTGAGTGCAACTTGAGTGTCATTGTTTTCACAACCTGCTCAGATGGTTGTAATGTTCTGAAAAAACTGGGTGTCACTGTCCTGAGGGCTTCTCTATGACAATTCAAATGAATATCATCATTGCATCTTTCAAAACACAAGTTATAAAACATATTATAAATCTGTATGATACTGATTTATGAACCAGTATCATGAATAGAATATCGTAAGTATCATGTTTACCTATAGTATGTAATAGAATGAATCAATATCAGGAGTAGCACATACAATAGAGTAAAACCCCGAGGCTTAAGTATATAAATATTCAAAGATGTAATGAATATTCAAAGCTGTAAAATGAAGGCAGGCTCATGGATTGGTGAGGATGGAACTATTATTTAGTTAGAAATCAGTTTAAATTTGGGGGACCTGGGGGCTTGACAAATGACCTCCTCTTCACTGCCCACATTCAAAAGGAGTGAGTGCCGGACATAGAGTCAGAAAGATGGGGATCAGTGTTACGCGGGTCACTGGTGAAGACTGGGTGGGGAGTGTGGATCTGGATCCGCTGGGAAACGAGGCTGGCTACCACTCTGCACCTGGGCTGGGTAGACTTGCCCGGGTAAGTCCCTGGCAACACTGAATGCCTCAGGTCTGCCCTGGGGGCCAGCTCTTGTGGAGCTGCCGGGTGGAGGAGCAGACCAGAACTGAGAGCTCTGGATGGGAGGGCAGGAGCGCAGAGGGCGAGGGAAGGGCTGAGCATTCACCCAGGGCACTTGCTTATGGTGGGATCTGGGCAGAAGAGCAGGAGGGAGAGAACTCTCCATGAGGAAGCAGGAAGGAACTGGCAAAGGGGCTCCACCCCAAGGGGAGAGCCCTCCTGTCACATTCACTAATTTCTAATGGGTTGTACAGTTCCGTGTAAGACAGTGAAAGCCTGGAGAACAGAATGATATTTAGGTGGCTCTTTTTCTTCCGTTTGAATGAGCACGGTCTTTCTCAGTGTTGGAATGGTGGAAGAAACCACAAAGAAACAGATCAATACTTGACGACACACCATTTGGGGCCTATCAGATTATTAAAGATTTTTAAACATGAGGATAATACATGAGGGTGGGAGTATAAGTTGAAGCAACCTTTCTGTATATGAATTTGGCAACTTATTTTAAGAGCTTTCACATGTTCATCCTTTGACTCAATATTCCACCCTTAGAAACCTGAGAATGTAATCAATGACAAGGTCAAAGATTTATGTCCAAAGATATTAATTCCAGGTTATTCATCATAGTGAAAAGAATGGAACCACCTGAATGCCCAACAGTAGGGGAATGATTAAGTAGATGAGGGTGACTCCATTCTACAAGAGTGTTATGTTTTAACTAAAATGGACCTTTTGAATACTTTTCAATTGGGGAAATGCTTGCAAAGAATTAAGTAAAAAATACACAGTACAAAAATAAACACACCCTGTGATTATAATGGTGTAAGCAATTTTATTTTAAAATATTGGAAGGAAGGGCGTCCAAATGTTAATAGTGACTGGGATTGTGTTTTTTGCTTTATTTTTTAAAATGGAGATTCTGGTTTTTACATTATTTTTATTTTATTTATTTATTTACTTAATTTGTTTTTATTTTATTATTCTTTGGCTGTGTTGGGTCTTTGTTGCACACGCAGGACCTTTCGTTGCGGCGTGCGGGCTTCCTTCTAGTTGCAGCGGGTGGTCTCTAGAGCGCATGGGCTCTGTAGTTGCGGCACGTGGGCTCTCTAGTTGTGGCGAGCTGGCTTAGTTGCCCCACAGCATGTGGGATCTTAGTTCCCCGACCAGGGGTGGAACCCACGTCCCCTGCATTGGAAGGCAGATTCTTAACCACGGGACCACCAGGGAAGTCCCTTTACATTATTTTTAGATGAATGCTTACTAATAATGTTTTTTAAAGCACATATTCTTTTTTTTTTAACATCTTTATTGGAGTATAATTGCTTTACAATGGTATGTTAGTTTCTGCTTTATAACAAAGTGAATCAGTTATACTTACATCCCCATATCTCTTCCCTCTTGCGTCTCCCTCCCTCCCACCCTCCGTATCCCACCCCTCTAGGTGGTCACAAAGCACCGAGCTGATCTCTCTGTAAAGCACGTATTCTTTGTGGAGGTCTGAATGTCATGGGCCTTCAGCATGCCAGCCTGGTGGCATTGGGACTGAGAGCGAAAACTACCTCCAGACCATGAGTGGGAGAGGAGGACATGACAGCTTCGCCCTGGGGCCAGTGGTCTCGCAGCCACACACAGCACCCCCGAGATGGAGATGGAGATGGAGGGGGCTGCTTGTCGTCACCTCTGTGCCAGCGCACGTGCTGTCGGACACAAGGAGATTTATAAAGAATAGATGATACTTGCTCTTTGATTAATTTCTTAAAATAGGCAGTCAGCCAGTTAGACATAAATGCCTGTTAGGACTGCTAGGCCTTGGTGGAGACCATGCCCGTGGAAGTTTCTGGGAAAGAGCACTTTGGGAAGAGGCGTGCCGGAGCCATCCCAGCAGTTAGAGCAGCTGGAGTGAATATGGGTACCTGATCCCTGACAGGTGCAGCTGAGCACCTGCCGCACACCTGCCCCCCCCGCCCCCCGCTCCCCGCAAGTGCAGGGCCAGGACGGCTCCGCACAGGGGAGCATCCAGAGTAGCCCCCATCGGCCTCTCCCCACGGAAAGCCAGGTGGCTTGTAGGCAAACTAGGTTATAAAATTCCTAACCATGCTATTTCATCCAGGCCTGGAGAGTTTGGCCCTGTTCAGATTCAGATATGACCACAACAGAACCTGGTTTCCTAAAAGAAAAGGCTTAGAGATTTGAGTGCAGGGTGAGGCTGAGACCAGGACAAACTCATGGTGCAGAGCACAAGTTCCCAATGAAACATTTCCTCCACAGTTAGGCTTTGCTTTCAGTCTTGGCTCTTCTACCTTTTTTCAAATATGTTTTTTTTTTCTTGAGTTAATTTTTTTTTTAAGGAAAAAAAGTCCTGAAAACAAAAGCATGTTAACTCAGATTGGTATTTGACTTTGATAAATCACTAGTTGAAATTAAGAATATTCAGGGACACTTTATTTCTCCTATTTGAAAATTTGCCCTTTTTCAGAATTTTAGTATTCTTTATTTAAAAAAAAAAAAGCTGGGAAAAGTGTGCTACCAGCTCCGCTCTTTGTATTAAGATCTCTGTATTTTCTGTACAGCACTGAGCAGTATTGACAGCGACCTTGAAAGACGAGAGAAATAACTGCTGTGTTAATATCTTTTCCCTATTTCCTTAGACCTGCACTACCCTCTCTTCTGCATTGTGCTGCTAAAGCCCAGTTTGGTTTGTGATGTCTAAATTATTAAATGGTGCAGGATGTAATCAATGCAGGACTAGGGAGGTTCCGTGACCTGAGATGGGAGGTGGCTTTCACCACGTGCAATGACGTTTCAGAAACGTGTAACCAAGCAGGTGCCCTGATGTTCCTCAAACTGCCTCTTGCTGGGTTTCTTCCTTTGTACCCGGGGAAGATGTGGGTCTGTGGCTGTGCAGTTGGGCCTCCCGGGAGGTCGTTCTCCAGGCTTAGGGCACTTTCTCTAGCATTGGGACTGGTTTGGACTTGGCAGGCAGCAAGGGGAAATGCTTCCTGTGTCAGTGTCTCGCATGCATTTCCGCACTGACTCCCACAGGTGTGAGGACCTAAAGTAACCAGGGAACGGTAGGAGGGGGGAAGGGATCAATCTGTGCCGAGGTCTGTCTCACTGATCCTTCTAGCGGAGATGGTGTCGCCTCTGAGCCCGAGCGTTCTTGTATGGGAAACGCATCCTTTTAAAGAATTAGTCTTTAGCATTCTGTCAATTATGGCCTGCAAATCTGCCTGAGTAATTAAACGCCAGCCGACAGTAAATATCAAACTGCTTGGGAGCTGTAGCGAGATATAGACAAGTGGATCCGTGTGATTGCTTTTGTAATTTGCTTTTTAATCTTTAATACCAATTAAATGCAGGGGGGCTGAGCCTGAGTGTCGCCCAGCTGAGACAGCCCATCAGCTGATGCTGTGAGTGTCCAGCACGGATTTCTTGGCTCCCGTGACTGCACCGGGTCTTGGGAGACGGGGAAGTCTGATGGGCAGTGACTGGTGGGCCCTGCACTGTCAGCAGGCAGAAGAGCCCCCTGCCCTCAGGGCACGTCCTCAAAGGCTTATGTCAGTTCCCTTCCCTGTACTTTCTCCCTTTGGTTGTCCCCAGCGCCACTGTGGGTTCAGTTTAAGGCTTGATTTTTTTTTAACCTTCTTGCTTTGGGGGAAGGCAGAGGAGGAAAAGAAGCAGTACTTGACCCCCATCAGGTGTACTTACAAAGTGGAAACTGCTCTTCGGTGGTTTCTGCCAAGACACCGGCCAGTACGAGCGCAGGCTCCTGGCCCCAAGAACAATCCCAGAGGGACTTAAGGGCAGTGGTCTCAACCAAGGATGAGCCCCCGCCCCACCCCCAGGAGACCTTTGGCAGTATCTGGAGGCCTTTTTGGACATCTCAGCTGGGGAGGGGATGCCTGTGGCCTGTAGTGGATGCAAGCTGGGATGCTGCAGGGATCCTACAATACAGAGGACAGTCCCCACAGCAAAGAATGATTTGGCCTCCATGTCAGTGGTGCCGAGGTTGAGAAACTTGCTCTAGAGTGAAAGCAGGAACTCAAAGAGAATTGAGAATATTCTTGTGGTTATAGAGGGTTTTGAACTGTGAGTGGGCGGGAGCGAGTCTCGGGGCAGGACGGCCGACACAGCGATGGGAGGGTAAGAATTGTTGGGGCAGCTTTTGTGTCCTCTCATCGTTTTTTTAGGAAATGCAGAGCCTGTGCTGTACCCTGGGTAGCCCAGGCTCCAGCCCAGGTGTTCTCCAGAAATAGACAAGGGCATCTCGGGAGCCCGGTGCTCCTTGGAGCTGACAGAATAGGTGTACATGCACCTCCTTGGGCAGCTGCCTCCTACCGCTTCCCTCTAACCTTCCCCACCCTCTCTCCTACCCCTCGGTGAACTGTTTACTATCTAAGGAGTGTCTCTTTTTACTGTTGTTCCTTTCAGGTTGACAAAAAGTAAAATACCGAATGAGGCGGTTGTTTGTGGAGCAGAGGCTGATTGACTGCAGTTCATTGTACCTAAAGTTCTCCAATACAGGCTTCATTTTAGCTAATTAGGCTAATATTGACAGGGGCTCTGGCTTTCCCACCCTCATTGATACCCTTAGGGAGCTCACTAGCCAAAACATGAGACGTTTGAGAAGTATAGTTACTGCAAAAGAAAGGTGGTGTAATGCATTACAGATTGCAGCAGATGTATTAAAACATTTAGACCAAGAGTTTAACATGAGCCTAATAAACATACTAATCACTTATATGTGGAATCTAAAATATGACACAGATGAACTTATCTATGAAACAGAAACAGACTCACAGACATGGAGAAGAGACTTGTGGTTGCCAAGGGGGAGGGGGCAGGAGAGGGTTGGATTTGGAGTTTGGGACTAGCAGGTGTTAGATATTATATACACAATGGATGAACAACAAGGGCTACTGTATAGCACAGGGAACTGTAGTCAATATCCTGTGACAAACCATAATGGAAAAGAAAAAAATGAGCCTAATAAACATTATAAAAGAAGCAAAGAGACATAAAACAAAAACAGGAAAACAGAAAGTGGACAAAGTAAAAATCTAGGTATAAAATAATGGTTGAATAATGATGGGTTATTTAGCAAAAAGGATATAGCTGAGGAATGAATTAGTGACTGGGAATATCAGATTTAGGAAATTTCTGAGAAGAAAGGACAAGGAATTAGAAAAGCTGAGAAAGATGGGAAAAAGAAATAGAAGAGTGAAATACAGTCCCTGGGGGTTACACAAAGCCAGCCATGCAGAGGAGGTCACAGGATACAAGAAATAAAGGGAGAAAAACTCTTGGGAGAAATGATGGATTAAAAAAAAATTAAAAAACTTTCTTTAATATTTTCTGTAGTGGAGTCTGCTGGCAGTAAATTTTCTCAGTTTTTGTTTATCTACAATAATCTTTTTTTTTTTTAAACATCTTTATTGGGGTATAGTTGCTTTACAATGGTGTGTTAGTTTCTGCTTTATAACAAAGTGAATCAGTTATACATATACATATGTTTCCATATGTCTTCCCCCTTGCGTCTCCCTCCCTCCCACTCTCCCCATCCCACCCCTCCAGGCTGTCACAAAGCACCGAGCTAATATCTTGTGCCTTGCGGCTGCTTCCCCCTAGCTATCTACCTTACTATGTTTGTTAGTGTGTATATGTCCATGACTCTCTCTCACCCTGTCAAAACTCACCCTTCCCCCTCCCCATATCCTCAAGTCCGTTCTCCAGTACGTCTGCATCTTCATTCCTGTCTTACCCCTAGGTTTTTCATGACATTTTTTTCCTTAAATTCCATATATATGTGTTAGCATACGGTATTTGTCTTTTTCTTTCTGACTTACTTCACTCTGAATGACAGACTCTAGGTCTATCCATCTCATTACAAATAGCTCAATTTCATTTCTTTTTAAGGCTGAGTAATATTCCATTGTATATATGTGCCACATCTTCTTTATCCATTCATCCGATGATGGGCGCTTAGGTTGTTTCCATCTCCGGGCTATTGTAAATAGAGCTGCAATAAACATTTTGGTACATGACTCTTTTTGAATTTTGGTTTTCTCAGGGTATATGCCCAGTAGTGGGATTGCTGGGTCATATGGTAATTCTATTTGTAGTTTTTTAAGGAACCTCCATACTGTTCTCCACAGTGGCTGAACCAATTCACATTCCCACCAGCAGTGCAAGAGTGTTCCCTTTTCTCCACACCCTCTCCAGCATTTATTGTTTCTAGATTTTTTGATGATGGCCATTCTGACTGGTGTGAGATGATATCTCATTGTAGTTTTGATTTGCATTTCTCTAATGATTAATGATGTTGAGCATTCTTTCATGTGTTTGTTGGCATTCTGTGTATCTTCTTTGGAGAAATGTCTGTTTAGGTCTTCTGCCCATTTTTGGATGGGGTTGTTTGTTTTTTTGTAATTGAGCTGCATGAGCTGCTTGTAAATTTTTGAGATTAATCCTTTCTCAGTTGCTTCATCTACAAATATTTTCTCCCATTCTGAGGGTTGTCTTTTGGTCTTGATTATGGTTTCCTTTGCTGTGCAAAAGCTTTGAAGTTTCATTAGGTCCCATTTGTTTATTTTTGTTTTTATTTCCATTACTCAAGGAGGTGGGTCAGAAAGGATCTTGCTGTGATTTATGTCATAGAGTGTTCTGCCTATGTTTTCCTCTAAGAGTTTGATAGTTTCTGGCCTTACATTTAGGTCTTTAATCCATTTTGAGCTTATTTTTGTGTATGGTGTCAGGGAGTGATCTAATCTCATACTTTTACATGTACCTGTCCAGTTTTCCCAGCACCATTTATTGAAGAGGCTGTCCTTTCTCCACTGTACATTCCTGCCACCTTTATCAAAGATAAGGTGTCCATATGTGCGTGGGTTTATCTCTGGGCTTTCTATCCTGTTCCATTGATCTATCTTTCTGTTTTTGTGCCAGTACCATACTGTCTTGATTACTGTAGCTTTGTAGTATAGTCTGAAGTCAGGGAGCCTGATTCCTCCAGCTCCTTTTTTCATTCTCAAGATTGCTTTGGCTATTCGGGGTCTTTTGTGTTTCCATACAAATTGCGAAATTTTTTGTTCTAGTTCTGTGAAAAATGCCAGTGGTAGTTTAATAATCTTTATTTATCATTTATTTTTGGAAGATACTTCACTTGGTATAGAATTCTGGTTTATAATTTTATTTCTTTCAGCTCTTTGAAAATGTTACTACATTGTTTTCAAGCTTTCATGGTATTTGAAGACAAGCATAATATAATTCTTATCTTTGCTCCCCCATATGCAATGTGCATTTTTTCTCTGGCTGCTTTGAAGATTTTCTCTTTGTCTTTTGTTTTCAGCAGTCTGACTGTTCTATGACTAAGTATGCTTTTTTTTTTTTTTTTTTTTTAAACATCTTTATTGGGGTATAATTGCTTTACAATGGTGTGTTAGTTTCTGCTTTATAACAAAGTGAATCAGCTATACATATACATATGTTCCCATATGTCTTCCCTCTTGCGTCTCCCTCCCTCCCACTCTCCCCATCCCACACTTCCAGGCTGTCACAAAGCACCGAGCTAATATCCCTGTGCCTTGCGGCTGCTTCCCCCCAGCTATCTACCTTACTACGTTTGTTAGTGTGTATATGTCCATGACTCTCTCTCGCCCTGTCAAAACTCACCCTTCCCCCTCCCCATATCCTCAAGTCCGTTCTCCAGTAGGTCTGCGTCTTTATTCCTATCTTACCCCTAGGTTCTTCATGACATTTTTCTCCCTTAAATTCCATATATATGTGTTAGCATACGGTATTTGTCTTTTTCTTTCTGACTTACTTCACTCTGAATGACAGACTCTAGGTCTATCCATCTCATTACAAATAGCTCAATTTCATTTCTTTTTAAGGCTGAGTAATATTCCATTGTGTATATGTGCCACATCTTCTTTATCCATTCATCCGATGATGGGCGCTTAGGTTGTTTCCATGTCCTGGCTATTGTAAATAGAGCTGCAATGAACATTTTGGTACATGACTCTTTTTGAATTTTGGTTTTCTCAGGGTATATGCCAAGTAGTGGGATTGCTGGGTCATATGGTAATTCTATTTGTAGTTTTTTAAGGAACCTCCATACTGTTCTCCACAGTGGCTGAACCAATTCACATTCCCACCAGCAGTGCAAGAGTGTCCCCTTTTCTCCACACCCTCTCCAGCATTTATTGTTTCTAGATTTTTTGATGATGGCCATTCTGACTGGTGTGAGATGATATCTCATTGTAGTTTTGATTTGCATTTCTCTAATGATTAATGATGTTGAGCATTCTTTCATGTGTTTGTTGGCATTCTGTATATCTTCTTTGGAGAAATGTCTGTTTAGGTCTTCTGCCCATTTTTGGATGGGGTTGTTTGTTTTTTTGTTATTGAGCTGCATGAGCTGCTTGTAAATTTTGGAGATTAATCCTTTGTCAGTTGCTTCATTTGCAAATGTTTTCTCCCATTCTGAGGGTTGTCTTTTGGTCTTGGTTATGGTTTCCTTTGCTGTGCAAAAGCTTTGAAGTTTCATTAGGTCCCATTTGTTTATTTTTGTTTTTATTTCCATTACTCTAGGAGGTGGGTCAGAAAGGATCTTGCTGTGATTTATGTCATAGAGTGTTCTTCCTATGTTTTCTTCTAAGAGTTTGATAGTTTCTGGCCTTACATTGAGGTCTTTAATCCATTTTGAGCTTATTTTTGTGTATGGTGTTAGGGAGTGATCTAATCTCATACTTTTACATGTACCTGTCCAGTTTTCCCAGCACCATTTATTGAAGAGGCTGTCCTTTCTCCACTGTACATTCCTGCCTCCTTTATCAAAGATAAGGTGTCCATATGTGCGTGGGTTTATCTCTGGGCTTTCTATCCTGTTCCACTGATCTATCTTTCTGTTTTTGTGCCAGTACCATACTGTCTTGATTACTGTTGCTTTGTAATATAGTCTAAAGCCAGGGAGCCTTATTCCTCCAGCTCCTTTTTTCGTTCTCAAGATTGCTTTGGCTATTCGGGGTCTTTTGTGTTTCCATACAAATTGCGAAATTTTTTGTTCTAGTTCTGTGAAAAATGCCAGTGGTAGTTTGATAGGGATTGCATTGAATCTGTAGATTGCTTTGGGTAGTAGAGTCATTTTCACAATGTTGATTCTTCCCATCCAAGAACATGGTATATCTCTCCATCTATTTGTATCATCTTTAATTTCTTTCATCAGTGTCTTATAATTTTCTGCATACAGGTCTTTCGTATCCTTAGGTAGGTTTATTCCTAGATATTTTATTCTTTTTGTTGCAATGGTAAATGGGAGTGTTTTCTTGATTTCACTTTCAGATTTTTCATCATTAGTATATAGGAATGCCAGAGATTTCTGTGCATTAATTTTGTATCCTGCTACTTTACCAAATTCATTGATTAGCTCTAGTAGTTTTCTGGTAGCATCTTTAGGATTCTCTATGTATAGTATCATGTCATCTGCAAACAGTGACAGCTTTACTTCTTCTTTTCCGATTTGGATTCCTTTTATTTCCTTTTCTTCTCTGATTGCTGTGGCTAAAACTTCCAAAACTATGTTGAATAAGAGTGGTGAGAGTGGGCAACCTTGTCTTGTTCCTGATCTTAGTGGAAATGCTTTCAGTTTTTCACCATTGAGGATGATGTTTGCTGTGGGCTTGTCATATATGGCTTTTATTATGTTTAGGAAAGTTCCCTCTATGCCTACTTTCTGGAGGGTTTTTATCATAAATGGGTGTTGAATTTTGTCGAAAGCTTTCTCTGCATCTATTGAGATGATCATATGGTTTTTCTCCTTCAATTTGTTAATATGGTTTATCACATTGATAGATTTGCGTATATTGAAGAATCCTTGCATTCCTGGAATAAACCCCACTTGATCATGGTGTATGATCCTTTTAATGTGCTTTTGGATTCTGTTTGCTAGTATTTTGTTGAGGATTTTTGCATCTATGTTCATCAGTGATATTGGCCTGTAGTTTTCTTTCTTTGTGACATCCTTGTCTGGTTTTGGTATCAAGGTGATGGTGGCTTCGTAGAAGGAATTTGGGAGTGTTCCTTCCTCTGCTATATTTTGGAAGAGTTTGAGAAGGATAGGTGTTAGCTCTTCTCTAAACGTTTGATAGAATTCACCTGTGAAGCCATCTGGTCCTGGGCTTTTGTTTGTTGGAAGGTTTTTAATCACAGTTTCAATTTCAGTGCTTGTGATTGGTCTGTTCATATTTTCTATTTCTTCCTGATTCAGTCTTGGCAGGTTGTGCATTTCTAAGAATTTGTCCATTTCTTCCAGATTGTCCATTTTATTGGCATAGAGTTGCTTGTAGTAATCTCTCATGATTTTTTTTATTTCTGCAGTGTCAGTTGTTACTTCTCCTTTTTCATTTCTAATTCTATTGATTTGAGTCTTCTCCCTTTTTTTCTTGATGAGTCTGGCTAGTGGTTTATCTATTTTGTTTATCTTCTCAAAGAACCAGCTTTTAGTTTTATTGATCTTTGCTATTGTTTCCTTCATTTCTTTTTCATTTATTTCTGATCTGATTTTTATGATTTCTTTCCTTCTGCTAGCTTTGGGGTTTTTTTGTTCTTCTTTCTCTAATTGCTTGAGGTGCAAGGTTAGGCTGTTTATTCGAGATGTTTCCTGCTTCTTAAGGTGGGCTTGTATTGCTATAAACTTCCCCCTTAGAACTGCTTTTGCTGCATCCCATAGGTTTTGGGTCGTTGTGTCTCCATTGTCATTTGTTTCTAGGTATTTTTTTATTTCCTCTTTGATGTCTTCAGTGATCACTTCATTATTAAGTAGTGTATTGTTTAGCCTCCATGTGTTTCTATTTTTTACAGATCTTTTCCTGTAATTGATATCTAGTCTCATGGCGTTGTGGTCGGAAAAGATACTTGATACAATTTCAGTTTTCTTAAATTTACCAAGGCTTGATTTGTGACCCAAGATATGATCTATCCTGGAGAATGTTCCATGAGCACTTGAGAAAAATGTGTATTCTGTTGTTTTTGGATGGAGTGTCCTATAAATATCAATTAAGTCCATCTTGTTTAATGTATCATTTAAAGCTTGTGTTTCCTTATTTATTTTCATTTTGGATGATCTGTCCATGGGTGAAAGTGGGGTGTTAAAGTCCCCTACTATGAATGTGTTACTGTTGATCTCCCCTTTTATGGTTGTTAGTATTTGCCTTATGTATTGAGGTGCTCCTATGTTGGGTGCATAAATATTTACAATTGTTATATCTTCTTCTTGGATCGATCCCTTGATCATTATGTAGTGTCCTTCTTTGTCCCTTTTAATAGTCCTTATTTTAAAGTCTATTTTGTCTGATATGAGAATTGCTACTCCAGCTTTCTTTTGGTTTCCATTTGCATGGAATATCTTTTTCCATCCCCTTACTTTCAGTCTGTATGTGTCTCTAGTTCTGAAGTGGGTCTCTTGTAGACAGCATATATAAGGGTCTTGTTTTTGTATCCATTCAGCCAATCTGTGTCTTTTGGTGGGAGCATTTAGTCCATTTACATTTAAGGTAATTATCGATATGTATGTTCCTATTTCCATTTTATATATTGTTTTGGGTTCGCTACTATAGGTCATTTCCTTCTCTTGTGTTTCGTGTCTAGAGAAGTTCCTTTAGCATTTGTTGTAAAGCTGGTTTGGTGGTGCTGAACTCTCTCAGCTTTTGCTTGTCTGTAAAGGTTTTAATTTCTCCATCAAATGTGAATGAGATCCTTGCTGGGTAGAGTAGTCTTGGTTGCAGGCTATTCTCCTTCATCACTTTCAGTATGTCCTGCCACTCCCTTCTGGCTTGTAGGGTTTCTGCTGAGAGATCAGCTGTTAACCTTATGGGGATTCCCTTGTGTGTTATTTGTTGTTTTTCCCTTGCTGCTTTTAATATGCTTTCTTTGTATTTAATTTTTGACAGTTTGATTAATATGTGTCTTGGCGTGTTTCTCCTTGTATTTATCCTGTATGGGACCCTTTGTGCTTCCTGGACTTGATTAACTATTTCCTTTCCCATATTAGGGAAGTTTTCAACTATAATCTCTTCAAATATTTTCTCAGTCCCTTTCTTTCTTTCTTCTTCTTCTGGAACCCCTATAATTCGAATGTTGGTGCGTTTCATGTTGTCCCAGAGGTCTCTGAGACTGTCCTCAGTTCTTTTCATTCTTTTTTCTTTATTCTGCTCTGCAGTAGTTATTTCCACTACTTTATCTTCCAGGTCACTTATCCGTTCTTCTGCCTCAGTTATTCTGCTATTGATCCTATCTAGAGTGATTTTAATTTCATTTATTGCATTGTTCATCGTTGCTTGTTTCATCTTTAGTTCTTGTAGGTCCTTGTTAACTGTTTCTTGCACTTTGTCCATTCTACTTCCAAGATTTCGGATCATCCTTACTATCATTATTCTGAATTCTTTTTCAGGTAGATTGCCTATTTCCTCTTCATTTGTTAGGTCTGGTGGGTTTTTATCTTGCTCCTTCATCTGCTGTGTGTTTTTCTGTCTTCTCATTTTGCTTATCTTACTGTGTTTGGGGTCTCCTTTTTGCAGGCTGCACTTTCGTAGTTCCCGTTGTTTTTGATGTCTGTCTCCAGTGGCTAAGGTTGTTTCAGTGGGTTGTGTAGGCTTCCTGGTGGAGGGGACTAGTGCCTGTGTTGTGCTGGATGAGGCTGGATCTTGTCTCTCTAGTGGGCAGGTTCACGTCTGGTGGTGTGTTTTGGGGTGTCTGTGGCCTTATTATGATTTTAGGCAGCCTCTCTGCTAATGGGTGGGGTTGTGTTCCTGTTTTGCTAGTTGTTTGGCATAGGTTGTCCAGCACTGTGGCTTGCTGGTCGTTGAGTGAAGCTGGGTGCTGGTGTTAAGATGGAGGTCTCTGGGATATTTCCACCGTTTAATATTATGTGGAGCTGGGAGGTCTCTTGTGGACCAGTGTCCTGAAGTTGGCTCTCCTACCTCAGAGGCAGAGCCCTGACTCCTGGCTGGAGCACCAAGAGCCTTTCATCCACACAGCTCAGAATAAAAGGGAGAAAAAGTAGGGAGAATTAGTAGAAGTATGAGTAAAGAAAGAAGGAAAGGAGGAAAGGAAGGAAGGAAGAAAGAAGCAAAGAAGGAAAGAAAGGAGGGAGGGAGGGAGGGAGGGAGGAAGGAAGGAAGGAGGGAAAGAAGGAAAAAAGACAGAAAGAAAGAAGATACAGTAAAAATAAAATAAAGTATAATATAGTTATTGAATTTAAAAATATTTAGAAAAAAAAAAGGGACGGATAGAACCTTAGGACAAATGTTGGAAGCAAAGCTATACAGAGAAAATCTTACACAGAAGCATACACATACACCTTCACAAAAAGAGGTAAAGGGGGAAAAATCATAAATCCTGCTCCCTGAGACCACCTCCTCAATTTGGGGTGATTCGTTGTCTAAAGGAGGGAAGGAAGGAAGGAAAGAAAGAAAGAACGAAGGTAAAGTATAATAAAGTTATTACAATTAAACTTAATTATTAAGAAAAAGAATTTTTTAAAAAAAGTCATGGACGGATAGAGCCCTAGGGCAAATGGTGGAAGCAAGAGTATACAGACAAGATCTCACACAGAAGCATACACGTACACATTCACAAAAAGAGGAAAAGGGAAAAAAATCATAGATCTCGCTCCTAAAGTCCACCTCTTCAATTTGGGATCATTCCTTGTCTATTCAGGTATTCCACAGATGCAGGGTATATCAAGTTGATTGTGGAGCTTTAATCCGCTGCTTCTGTGGCTGCTGGGAGAGATTTCCCTTTCTCTTCTTTGTTCTCACAGCTCACAGGAGCTCAGCTTTGGATTTGGCCCTGCCTCTGCGTGTAGGTCGCTGGAGGGCGTCTGTTTTTTCGCTCAGACAGGACGGGGTTAAAGGAGCCGCTGATTCGGGGCCTCCGGCTCACTCAGGCTGGGGGTTGGGGGATGGGGGAAGGAGGGGCACTGCGTGCGGGGCGGGCCTGCGGCGGCAGAGGCAGCGTGACGTTGCGGCAGAGGCCGGCGTGACGTTGCACCAGCCTGAGGCCCGCCGTGCGTTGTCCCGGGGAAGGTGTCCCTGGATCCCGGGAACCTGGCAGTGGCGGCCTGCACAGGCTCCGCGGAAGAGGGGTGTGGAGAGTGACCTGTGCTCGCACACAGGCCCCTTGGTGGCGGCAGCAGCAGCCTTAGCGTCTCCCGCCCGGCTCTTGGGTCCGCGGTTTTAGCCGCGGCTCGCGCCCGTCTCTGGGGTTTGCGCTTTCAGCCGCGGCTCGCGCCCGTCTCTGGGGTTCGCGCTTTTAGCCGCGGCTCGCGCCCGTCTCTGGAGTTCCTTTAAGCAGCGCTCTTAAACCCCTCTCCTCGCGCACCAGGAAACAAAGAGGGAAGAAAAAGTCTCTTGCCTCTTCGGCCGGTGCAGGCTTTTCCCCGAACTCCCTCCCGGCTAGTCGTGGTGCACTAACCCCTTCAGGCTATGTTCAAGCCGCCAACCCCAGTCCTCTCCCTGAGCTCCGTCCAAAACCAAAACCCGAGCCTCAGCTCGCAGCCCCGCCCGCCCCGGCGGGTGAGCAGACAAGCCTCTCGGGTTGGTGAGTGCTGGTCGGCACTGATCGTCTGTGCAGGAATCTCCCCGCTTTGCCCTCCGCACCCGTCGCTGTGCACTACTCCGCGGTCCCGAAACTCCCCCCTCTGCCTCCCGCAGTCTCCGCCCGCGGAGGGGCTTCCTAGTGTGTGGAAACTTTTCCTCCTTCACAGCTCCCTCCCACTGGTGCAGGTGCCGTCCTTATTCTTTTGTCTCTGTTTTTTCTTTTGCCCTACCCAGGTACGTGGGGAGTTTCTTGCCTTTTGGGAGGTCTGAGGTCTTCTGCCAGCCTTCAGTAGGAGTTCTGTAGGAGTTGTTCCACGTGTGGATGTATTTCTGGTGTATCCGTGGGGAGGAAGGCGATCTCCGCGTCTTACTCTTCCGCCATCTTCAAGGTCCCCCTCTAAGTATGCTTTTTATTTGCTTGTTTGTTTTGGGATTTATTCTGCTTGCTGTTCTCTGAGCTTCTTTAGATCTGTGGTTTGGTGTCTGTCATTAATCTTGGAAAATTTTTGACAATTCTTTATTTTTTAAAAAATTAATTGATTTATTTATTTTTGGCTGTGTTGGGTCGTTGTTGCTGCATGTGGGCTTCCTCTAGTTGCAGCGAGTGGGGGCTTCTCTTCGTTGTGGGGCGCAGGCTTCTCTTGTTGCGGAGTGTGGGCTCTAGGCGCACGGGCTTCAGTAGTTGTGACACACAGGCTCAGTAGTTGTGGCTCTTGGGCTCTAGAGCGCAGGCTCAGTAGTTGTGGTACATGGGCTTAGTTGCCCTTCAGCATGTGGGATCTTCCAAGACCAGGGCTCGAACCCGTGTCCCCTGCATTGGCAGGCAGATTCTTAACCACTGCACCACCGGGGAAGCCCTGACAATTATTTCTTCAAATACTTCTTCTGTTCTGTTCTTTCTTTCTTCTCCTTCTGGCATTCCAGTTGCCTGTTTGTTAGATGTTTGATTTGTCCCCAAACTCATGGATTCTCTGTTCTGTTTTTCTCTTTCTTTCTTTTTTGTCTGTATGCTTCAGTTTGAGTAATTTCTTGAGATCTTCAAGTTGTTTTATTCTTCAGCTTGTTGAATATATAGATAGGCCAGTTGAAGGCATTTTTAACCTCTGTTACTGTGTTTTTCATTTCTACCATTTCCATTCTTTCTTTTTTTTTAACATCTTTATTGGAGTATAATTGCTTTACAATGGTGTGTTAGTTTCTGCTGTATAACAAAGTAAATCAGCTATACATATACATACATCCCCATATCTCCTCTCTCCTGCATCTCCCTCTCACTCTCCCTAACCTGCCCCTCTAGATGGTCACAAAGCACCGAGCTGATCCGCCTGTGCTATGTGGCTGCTTCCCACTAGCTCTTCCATTCTTTCTTAATGCTTCATTTCTCTGCTGAAATTACCCAGCAACTCTTGCATCTGGTTTGCCTTTTCCATTAGCACCCTTAACATATTAATTATAGCTATTTTAAATTCACCATCATATAGGTAGTGTCATATCTGAGCCAGGTTCTGATGATTACCCTCGTTAAGTGCTTTGTCACTTTGTCTTGAAAGACACACAACTTGTGCAAGATAGTAGAGACTGAGGTAAATATCTTTTGTGTCAGAAAAAAGTATATATCTTTACTTCTGCTAAGACCTTAGCACAGGAGTTTGAGTTAATCTACTTAGGAGCTGGGCTGGATTTGAGCTTTGTTATTGCCATGGTTATGCTTAGTGAGTTTTATAGACTTCGTATTTCCCTGGTATTACACTGAGTTTAGGGTGGGGGCTAATTTGCCAGAAAATATTTTTCAGTGTACGCTCCACCCTCTGGCTCGAGGTCTTCACCATGACCTGCGCCTGAGAGAAGGGGTGTGTCTTGTGATTCACCTGTTACTCCATGCTTGTTGGCCCCGCCATAGGGATATTCTGTCTTGTTCTGACTAAGCGTCCGTCTGGGAGGTGCTGTGTCCCTGCGTCTCAGGGAGGGGTCTTCTCCGTGCTGATCCCCTCCCCCAGTGTGACGCCCCTCACCTTGGGGAGAGGGATTGTCCCCTTTTCCTTTTCTCAGTCGCAGTGGGTCTTCACTAGTGCTCCAAGTGAAGTTCACTTGCTGCCTTTTCCCTCATCTGTTAAGGCTTTTGTTGCAGAAGGGGATGGAGGTACCAGTGGGCTTTGCCCCTCCTGCAGTGTCTGCTCATCCTTTACATCTGCACCACGGGAAACTCTCCCAGGTACCTCCCAGTCTTGTTGGTGAGCACCCAGTAGAGTCTGTACAGAAAAAGCCTGTAATAGTGTGTGGGCCCCCAGTGCCCATGCCCTGCGGAAGCTTAATCATGGGTTACTACCCTCTCCTACGCCACCAATTTGCCAGCCCCGCAGCTGAAGCCCCTCCTAGTGCCTGGATGCCACCGGTCAAGCTAAGCCAGGTCCTGTACCTCATCTCCTGTTGGTACATGCTCTTGAGCTCAGCACTCCAACTGGCTCAAGAAGAACCATGAACTTGCCATTTGTGTCACTTTGTTTTTTGTTTTTTTTTTATGTTGTTGTAGGCTTGGGACAGTCATTCTTTCCCAAACTCTACCTGCCTGAGGGGAAACCAGATGTCTGAAAAAGTATTGAAGAATACTTTATTCTAGGATTATATCCAGCCAGGTTCCTGTTCAAATGTGAGAGTATAATACAAATATGCTCAGATATAGTCTTTGTCACACAACATCCACACTGCGAACAGTTTCGTTTGAAACACTTAAATACCAGGAGAGAATAATCCAGAATATTTTACCTATGTAAAAGAAGGGAAGGTAATAAAATGCCTAAGCTTGTTGTCTTTTTATAAAGGAAATTTATTCATGGTGACCCAGACTTGAAAGTCTAGAGTACTATAAATATGATGGGTGCTGGGAAGGAGATCAAAGAACCTAAGAGTAAGCTAAAATTCCTGTTTAATTTGGGGAAAATAATAATTTTTTAAAAAAAAGTAAGAATAGATTAAAATACAAAAGGTTGGGATAAATTAAACAAGTAAATAATATCGTAGGAACAGGCTCAAGTATATCAGAGTACAAGAAATATAAATAGATTAAACTCACCATTTACAAGACAAATCTTGATACATTGGATTAGGAAATATCCAGATATAGGCATAATTGCAGAATTTTCCTCTGGTTCAGATTTTTCTGGTAGAAAGTTCTTTTACTAGCCAATCTTTACAGAACATACATACTTCCTAGTGCAGTATTTTCCATCCAATGTTGTAATGGGAAAAATTATATTTATACCCACCAAGCTCAACTCAATTTTAGCAAAATGATTTCAGGGAAGATAACAAGTTATGTTCTAAATACAATTGGTGAAATCATGTGTAGAGATTTTGAAAATCTTGACAAGTGTTAGCAAGGAGGATGTTATCTTGGATTTTGCTGAAAAGCATCTCAGAGTCGTTCTCAGTTGAGCAATTCTCTGCCATTGTGCACTTGTTCTCAACGTGTTTCCAAAGTGCTTTCGTATTTAGCTTCATGTTGTAAAACAAGTCCTCAAGAATGTTGAGAAAATGTTGAAGAAAATTGCAGAGAGGGAAGCAAAATGAGTAAGGAAGATGTTTGAATGGTAGAGACGTTCCTGCATGTGAGGAAACTTTTGTTACAACCATGTTGATTTTTGGTGATTGAGAAGGAATCTTTAAAATACTTTATGATGTAATAAGTTTGTTACTGACAAACAGGTATTTTATTTTAGGAAATAGATCGGGGGGTTTGACTGATGTGTAATGGATTCTTGGAAAAATAAAATAAAGGAGACTAGGCTCCTGATTACTCTTTCACATAAGAAGCCTGAATGTTGGGGAAAAATTGTTGGCCTTAAGTGGAAGCTGCCTCCAAATGAGGTAACATAAAGGTGGAAAGTGAAAAGATGTGTGAGGACAAATCCAGCCAAATAAAGTTAGCCTGGCTATCTTATTATTAGATAAAACAGACTTGAAGACATTTCTAGGAATGGAGAGGATCACTGTGTACTAAAAGTGTTTGTTTCACCATGAGGATATGGAAATACTGTGTATGCATCTATAAAAATCTTTCAAAATCTGTTAAGTGGGGCTTCCCTGGTGGCACAGCGGTTGAGAGTCTGCCTGCCGATGCAGGGAACACGGGTTCGTGCCCCGGTCCGGGAAGATCCCACATGCCGTGGAGCGGCTGGGCCCGTGAGCCATGGCCGCTGAGCCTGCGCGTCCGGAGCCTGTGCTCTGCAACGGGAGAGGCCGCAACAGTGAGAGGCCCGCGTACCGCAAAAAAAAAAAAAAAAAAAAAAAAAAATCTGTTAAGTAAAAATTGATAGAGCTATAGGAAGAAAATTGATTAATCCACCTTCATGATGGGAGATTTCTACATATATTTGTTTATAATTGATAGGTCAAGCGGGGAAAAAAAAGCAGCAAGTGAATGAGATTTCAAAAAGACGATTAATTTGAGTTCTGCATATTATTTTCAAAATATTTCTTGAATATTCTCAGGTATTGAGATTTCAACATCTCTTTGATTGGAAGATTCCCCCTTGTCTTGTGTCTCAGTCTTTTCTCTCTGTAGTTTACATCCAGTGTTTTTTCATTCTACTCCATTAGATCATACAGAAAAGGACTATTCCCTGCATGTGATGTAGAGCAATTTGTTTTGAGTTAATTTTTTTGTGGGGTATGAGGTAAGGATCTAAATTCACTCTTTTTTTCATATCCAGTTGTTCCAGCACCATTTGTTGGACAGACTGTCCTTCCCCCAGTGAATTTCCTTGGCACCATTGTCGAAACCAGTTGATTGTAAACATAAGTTTTGCTTCTGTCTACTTCTATTCCGTTGATCTGTATTTCTACGTTATGCCAGGACCACGCCGTCTTGGTAATGGTGGCTTTATGTAAATTTTGAAATCTAGAAGTGTGAGTACTCCAACTTTGTTGTTTTTCAAAAATACTGTTTTGGATTTTTTAGATGTTTTGCATTTCCATACAAATTTTATAATCTGCTTGTCAATTTCGGCAAACAACGCTGCTAGAATTGGGGTGGTTGGTTACCCAGCAGTAGACACCCGAACAATACTATTTACTCAGAGTCACTTTATCCTGTACTAACATCCAAGTCTTCCTCCAGAGAACTGCTTCAAAGATGTGTCTCTCTTATCCCACACAGTGGATTTCTTTCCCTTTCTCTCCTTTTGGTTTGGCCCCTGTGAGGCACTTCACCTTTTTTTTCTCTGTCATGCTTCCTGCGACTGAGTTTTGCTCATGATTTCAGCCAGTCATCAGTTGTGTCATCCGGCGTCTCCAGCGTCTCCCAGCTGTGAGCCATCGAGGGCTCCAGGAGCCGCACTTTCCTGTGAATTCATGCAAGCGCAGAATAAGATTGTGGAGAAGATCAGGAGAGACCTGGGCCCAGGTGTGAGTCCTCAGGGCTGGTTCCCTAAAACAATAGTTCAGAAACTGTAGGAAACTGGGGAGCAGCAGGGAGAGTGACACTTGTCTGGGGGGCAGCTGAGCTCTTCCCCAGAATGCTTTTTGTCTTTGCAAGAGTAGAAGATCACCATTCCTTCTGATGAAGAGAGTCAGGGATTGATCCCTTCAGCCTTACCTTGTAAAAGGTGACTCAGGGCGGGAGCTCCAAGGAAGGGCTGGGTCTTTCTCAGAAACATGCAGGATGACAGGGACATGGACTGTACTTCCTCAGTGAAAGCCAGGAGCGAGGGAGGAGCAAGGTCGCAACAGGAGAAAGGCCTCCCTCCATGGAGCCAGGAAGACCACCCCGGAGACTCAGGCAGTCTCTCTGTAGTTGAAATTATATGGAGAGGAAAAGAGATTCAAGAGGGAGAAACTGACCCACGCACCAGCAAGAGGAGAGAATTGATGCCGACTCTCCCCTGATGGACGCTGAGCTCGCTGGCAAAGCAGTTCCTGCAAGAGAAACCAAGCAGTGCGGACAATTAGGAATAATGAACACCCCACAGAAAGAGCAACGGGCAGAAACAGGTGATGTTTGGGAAAGTGGGACGCAGAATACCTGAATCTGTGACAAGCTTGCGTTCGCCCCCCCTTTCTGCCTCACTGTCCATTGATGTGCATTTGCAGCGAGAGAACCCCGGAGGGTACTGTCTTTGGAGACACGCCTGGTCAGACCTGACTCCCAGGGTTGCCTCTAGCAAGGGCGGAGATGGGGCAGTGGGATGGCAGAGAGGACTTCCGGGATTCTCACGAGGTGCAGCCTTAGGCAAGACACCTCACCACAGCGGCATCCTGCTTTGTGGGAGTTTATCTCACCAGCATCCTTCCCCCCCCCCACCAACCCTCCCGTGGGGAAGTTACTACCCCCTCTCCATTCTACCTGCTTTTGGTGGAGCTGCCAAGCAGAGGGCCCTGCTTTGCTGAGTGTAACCGGAGCCAGGGCAGCCTACGGCAGACAGTCTTTTGCAGACTGAGGGGAAGGGGAAGGCACAGAGATGGTCAGAGCGGGGGCCACACCAGAGACACACCAGGAGTCACTGCGCTGCTTCCTGCCCTTCCCAAGCCTTGGTTTAGGGGGTGAGGCCAGCGTCCTTCCAGTGAAGGCTTTCTCTCTAAAACTTAAGTCAACAAATGTCTGTTTGGTTGTTTTTAACCAAACCAGGTTATCTGATATCAGAGGAGAGGGTGTTCCAGGGATGTAGAGAGAGAGCTTCAGGCAGAAACACAGGAGCTTTTCATCTCTGGCTGCTGAGATGGGCAGCGGCTCTGGCTACAACCACACATACAAGTTCTCCAGGCCCCGTGTGGGTGGGGGACTCGCATGGGGCCTGGAGCGAAGGCTCTTCTGCTCTAAAGCTCGGCTTCCCTGGGTATGGTCCCAGCTCCATGGCTGTCTTCCATGGATATTTTTAGAGTAAATAAAATGCTATGAAGTGCTTTGATGATTCTGGAAAAGCGATTAAAAATTAATCCAAGATAGTATGAAAATCTGGGCCCGTCCCTTTAGCCAGCTGTAGGCATCTCAAAGTATCTGATCCTACAGGAATGGAGCTTCTGTGCATTTTGTATTCTGTCACACATGGCCCTATGGATTGGCCAATCTGGGCTAGAAGGGAAGCAAAACACATAAAGACAAAAAACCCTCAGCAACTAATTAATTATTTTCCAGTTTCAGAGGGAAGTTGTGGGGGGGAACCCATTAAAACCAAGTAACCATCATTTTTAAAGGAACCCAACCAACGCATTTCCATAAAGCAAATGCGTTGGACCTAGTAAGAGGCAGAGGCTCACTTGGAGCTAAAACTTCTCCAAAGTTGCATGTTTTTAAAATAGGGGCTGAAAAAAGCAAATACTCCAACACAAATAATTATAATATTTTAATTGCATTTCTTTGGGGCTTTTAAATTAAAAAAAATAAACATATGTAAGACGAAGTCAGCGCTGGCAAGTGGCAGAGATTCCGTCAGATCCAATTGCTCTTCTGGAGCTGCATGAGGAAAGAAAGGGGTGAATGTGGGCTGCTCACCTCTTCGAATTCCAGAGCTGCTGGGGATCAGTCAGGTCTGGGGCTCGAGTCCTGTTTAGGGAAGATGTCACAGCCCCTCTCTGCTCTTCCGTATTTTGTCACTTACCTACCTGCCCTCTGACTAGCACAGTCCACGGCACACAGTAGGGCGTTCGATAAGCACTTGGAGTGGGAATCCTCTGCTAGCACGTGGGCAGCAACACCTCACAGGTTCCGTGGATCACAGAACATGGAGATGTTAGGGGCAGAGAATCCAGCCACACCTACAGACTGGTAGCAAAGACTGAGCCCCCAGGCTCTTCTGGGGGCCTTACTGCAAGCTGCTGGAGCCACTGCAGTGAGAGACAGTGCCAGGGCGTTCAGTGTGCCTGGTGGGTTTTCCTCAAGGAGACACTGAATAGGAAGCTCTTCCTCTCTCCGCTCTGATTGTCCAGAGCCACCCCCAGATTCTGAGGCATCTTATCTTGTGTTCTGGGTCAAGCCATGGACCCTTGGAGCATAGGATCCCATTGCTGCAGCTTTCCATAGCTGTGTGGAGGTCCAAAGAACTTTACAAATCAATAAGCTGATGAACCCTTCAAGGCTTACTTAATTTAACACCATCACAATTTTGTAGGCAGGACTTGGAAAACTATGGCTCTAGAAGTGGCCCAGCTGGTTCCCAGCCACTGGGCTCCCCCTTCACACCCAGTAGGTCAGTTTGGTCCCCACGTGCAGGCCCAGGTGAATCCCCAGAACGCAAGTTCTACCCTGCTCTCAGACCCCACTAATCAAATATGCGTGGTCTGGCTGGGGCCACCCAGGGTCCTTGTGTGGACTTGGTGTGTTGCTTCCATTTCTAGCAGCAAGCCCTTTCTTCAGTTCCCGTAGTTTCCCTCCTGTCCTTGGCGTTTCCTCTAGAAGTCCCATTCTCGGCATAAAATGCTCCTTGCTCTCTGTAACCCAGGCAGAACGACAGCCTCTCTGAGCCTCAGTTTCTTCCCTTGCGGAGTGAGGATAATGATACCACTTCAGGGGGCTTCCCTGGTGGTGCAGTGGTTGAGAATCTGCCTGCCAATGCAGGGGATACGGGTTCGAGCCCTGGTCTGGGAAGATCCCACATGCCACGGAGCAGCTGGGCCCGTGAGCCACAACTACTGAGCCTGTGCGTCTGGAGCCTGTGCTCCACAACAAGAGAGGCTGCGACAGTGAGAGGCCTGCGCACCGCAATGAAGAGCGGCCCCCGCTTGCCACAACTAGAGAAAGCCCTCGCACAGAAACGAAGACCCAACACAGCCAAAAATAAATAAATAAATAAATTTAAAAAAAAATGATACCACTTCATAGCAATATTGTTATTGCTGGTATTTAGGGTTAGTTGACATAGCGAAGAGTCTGGAATTGTCGCGAGAGAGGTGGAAATCATCATTTATTCCTCGTTGGCCCTTGCTGGGTGTGTGGCTCCATCCTCTTGGCCTTCTCTCCTCTCTGGAGCTGGAGCACTGCTGTGGCCGCAGTGTGGCAGTGGGGCCTTGCTCTTACTGCACAGACTTCCAGAACCCTGACTCTAATCTAACCCTGACCCTAAAGCCCAGCTTCTCTGGGTCCCAGTCTGGCCGGCTCTGATTCCCAATCACTGGCTTCCAGTCTGCTGGGCTCTTTGTCCTAGACTCTTTCCTGTGACTGCTTGCCTGGTCTTGGCCTGGTCTTGGCCTGATCTTGGCCTGGTCTTAGCCTGGTCTTGCCATTTCCCTCGTGACCCCTCCAGGAGCTGGCTCCCTTCCCCAGGGCAGACCCTGTGTCTGGCCCCAGGACCTCCTACTGCCAGCCCTGAGGGCATGACTTTGACTTGTCAAGAATCTCCAGGGAAGGTACTAGAAAAGCTCACTAGCCGGAGTTTGTTTGGTGCTACTCACTATTCTATTCATGGACCCTCTGGCCCTCCTCCCTTCAACCCTCTCCAGGCTCAAAAAGGAGAAATATCTGCCTGCAACCCCCAACTCAGGACGAAATAACAAAACATCCGTGAAAACTGGTTTTGGTAGGAATAGACAGAAGCACAGCCCATCACAGGTCCTGGAGGCCACTTTACAGCGTGAGCGTGAAACTTCATGAGACCAGGCAGGGAGAGGGAGGGAGTGGTGTTGAGGTCAGGGGGAGGGACCAGGGAGAGGAAAGAACATGGCTCAACGTTTCTTCAGTTCATTCTCTTAATCTTAAATGCAGAAAAGTTCCTGAACCTCCCTCCTCTCCCTTTACACGTGCAGTTGTAGCACCTGTCTATGGAGCTTGCACTAGAGCGTTTCTTTCTGTTGGTCTGTTCCATATGTAGCTTGTGTTCTGGTTGTTTTCGTATGAATATATTTTCTTTCCCCAGCTAGACGCCAGGTACAGTCCTTTGTGTCGAGTGACATGTTCAAACAATGCGTGGAAATCGGTGTCTGAATCCCGGTGTCCCACCCGCCAGCTTTATTCTCTCTGACGCCTCCTTCCATCTGCAGCCCGCCTTGGGCATCTTACTCTTCAGAGTCACACGTTCCCTGACTTCCTCCTTGCTCCTTCATAGCCTGAAGTCCTCAAGTCCTACTGTTTTGAAAGTTGTTTTGTACCTATTCCCGTTTCAGTTCCAGCACTCATCACATCACACCTGGATCATTGCCACCATCTCTCTTGGTACCACGCAGCATCCTCTACCTAGAGACAGTCCCCGCAGCGCGTCAGTGAAGCCAGTTCCAGGACCAGGTCGTCCCTGAGGTCTGTGGGGCTGGGCCTCTGCTTCCCCCGCATGTGGCCCATCTTCTCCAGGCTGTGGCTCACCCCACCAGGGTGCACGGTGCCACCCCCCACCCCAGCGCTGGCTGTGCCGACTCCCTCTGTCCTATCTTCATTCCGGGCTCAGCCAACGCCCTGTCTCACGCGGGAAGCCTTGTGGACCCTTCCAGCCACAGCATCCTCGGATCTCGGTGGCAGGTGTTTTCACTTTGGGATTCAGCCATGAGCGTTCACGCACAGGTGCCTGGCTGTTTCCTGCGACTCGTGTCACCTGGACACAGCCGTGACACCCCCTCTAGTGAGTAGGGGCCAGCAGCATTGCACAGCAGCCCTGCCGCTGCATTTGTTGAGTCCCCCCTGCTGGGCGTGTGTCGGGTGCTGGTTCAGAAGTGAATGATCATGTCGCCATCGGCCATCAGCTGTCTAGACACATCCATTGGTCTAGATTGAGCCTCAGGAAGACCCAAGGTCAGGCCCTGCCCCCCCACTTACCAGAAGGTCATGCACCAGCTCTCAGACCTGGCTTCTTCATGGGTTAATGGGGTGTTTATAGGACATGTTGTTATAAAGATTCAGTGTGTCATGTGTGTACTATTCCCGTGATGGCCCTTGACACCTAAGTTATTGACATGTGTCGGTCCTCTCCTCCTCTGGATGGTGACAGAACTATTTTCTTAGGTGGCCACCACTGTCAGATGTGCCCTACTCATACTTGCAGTGTCGTCTGATAAGACCAGAGGAACACAAAAGACCACGAGCTCTACCTTCTAGTTTCACTTAGAACTGAGGTCACAGGGCTCCGTGGGCCCCACTCCGTGGCTGAACCCCAGGGCCATAGAGCCTGCCGGGCATGGCCTTTGCAGCTGCCCATTTCCCGTGAGGCTGTGGAGTGACGGCTAGGTGAGCTCCCGACCTCTTGGCCACTCCTCTTGCCTGCTTGCCTGCGTGGCGAGCACTAAGCGCATAGTAGGGCCGCATGAATACTTCCAGGATGAGTAGATGGGGCCCAAGGTTGTGGCAGATTAAAGGGGCACGTGGTGGGCGGTGCAGACGTCCCCGGGGGAGGACGGTGGGAGTGGGGGTGGGGCTGTCCCGCCTTTCTGCAGCCGGGCCTGACTCGCCGTCTGTTTCTGCAGCTCCCGCTGTTTCTTCCTCCTGCCTTTGCCCCAGGACCCCGTGTGGCCCTGACGGTGGGCGGGGGGAGGAGGCCCGAGAGGAGGGTGTGGATGTGTGTGTGTGGAAGCGGGACCCATGGTATGCGGAGGGCTGTGGATAAAAGAGCAAGTGAGGAACTGGGAGGGAGAAAGGGGTGAGGCGGGGAGGGGGAGGGAGGCGGCGGGGGGGCGGGAGACGTGTGTGTGTGTGTGTGTGTGTGTGTGTGTGTGTGTGTGTTTGGAGAGACAGAGAGAGAGAGAATCACGGGGCCAACGGGCAAGAGCCCAGCAGGACACAGCAGCAGCGGAACGGCCGACTGAAGGCACGTTTGGAGTCTGAGCAGCGGTGCGTGTGGGTGCGGGTGCCCCGGCGTCAGAGACCCTGCCTCTCCAGGAGCTCTGGGCGTCCTGTCTCTCGGGTCCATGCTCGGCCCTTTGCCCTCCCTCTGGGATGGGAGGGGAGAGACAATGAGCCCACCAACGCCCCTGTCGTTTTGGGAGGGGGTGGAGGGACGCGCTCAGGGAGCCGTTGTGACAAATGCCTGTCTCCCAGCGGCTGTTGCCCCAAACCCTCCTCTAGAGCATGGCCGTACAGGCTCTCCTGCAAACCTGGGCCCCAGAGGGTCCCCAGAGACACAACCTTGACCTCTCCACCGGCCCCTCCTCCCTCTGGGGCTCCTCCCCTCCAGCTGGGGGGCTGGCTGTCCAGGTGCAGCGGTGCCTCCCTCACCTGCCATGAAGCCCCCGGGGCCGGGAGACCACGGCGCCGGGCCGGACTGGAGCCTGGCCCCAGTGGAGCTGGTGTCATGTGAACTGCTTCTCCCGCTCAGAGCTTTGGAGCCACCCTGTTTCTCAAAAAAGCTTGTTCCCAGGAAACTCACTGTTCATCCAAAGAAGGTTCTGAGGGAGGGAGACTCTGGTTGCACTTTGAGAAGCTAAAGATACACCCCACGTGGTCTTCTTCTGGGTTTAGAGAAGGGAGGTGCGTGAGGCCACATCAGTGGCCTGGAAACGCTGAGGTGAAGAAATGGAAGAGATAACAGGACTGAGCTGGGGCCACGAGCGTGAGGTGGTGGCCTGGGCACCTGGGAGCTCAGGCTTCCAGATTTGGGGCTAAAGGCACGTGTATCCACCACGGGGCCTGATGGCCTGGCCAGCCCTCTTCTCTCGAACCTTCTGTCCTGTCCTGGGTCACCAGGAGGCTTGCCCCCTGCCCCTTACTGTCAGCTCTGGAGCCATTTGGATAATGAATTCCGTTTAAGACTGAAAACCTCGAAGTTCCATCTGTAACAAGACTCAAAATAATTACAGCTGATGATTGCCTGGTACACTCAGCCAGAAAAAACAGAACAGCTTTTGGCCGCCAGCAATTACAAGCAGCACGGGCTTCAGCACAGAAAGAACTTTTAAATGAATACATGAATACATTGCAGAAGATCAGAAGGCAGGAGAGCCTGTTACGGCTGGGTGGGGCTGGGGGAGGTGAGTTGGCAGAAACCGGATGGCTTTACCCACCGAGAGAGAGGGAGGGGAGAGAGAGAAGGGGAGAGAGAGAGAGAGAGAAGGGAAGAGAGAGAAGAGACAAGGAGAGAAAGAGAAAAGAGAAGGAGAGAGAGAGAAAAGAGAAGGAGAGAGAGAGAAAAGAGAGAAGGAGAGAGAGAGAGGAGAGAGAGCTCTTCCCCGAATCCACTTGCCCATCCAATACTTGACTATGAAATAGCAAAAAGAGGCTAGGGCTCCGTTTTAGGGCTGGCTCCGATTTAAACGCATCCTGGGAGACAGTGAGATGGAGCAGCTTGCTTCCATGGATGTGGTTTGAAGTTACAGAACGTGGTGCTTCTCTTCTTGCCTGGTGTCGAGATACTGTAAGCTTTGGAATCAGAGAAAATTGGGCTCAAATGCCAGGTTTGCTACAACCGTTATCTTGCTTGGCCACTGAGCTACCCTGAGCCTGTTTTGTCACCTGTGAGTACCTTCTTCAGAGCATTCTCCTGCGGACTGAATAGGCGAACGCTTGTTAGTGCCTGATGCTGCCGTCTGTCTGGAGTGGCGCCAGTGTTCGTTAGGGGTCGGTGGTCTTCATCCTTCTGTCTCCTTCCACCTGGGGAGGGCCCCTCAGTCCTTCCCCGCTGGTTTTACCTCACATCTTTAATCCTTTCTTGTGTCCACTGAACCTGTCCAACCTCCCCCAATGATTTAGAAGAACCAGGGTGTTCAAGACTCTGTAAGAAAAGTGTGGCCAGTCGTTTGGTTAGAGACGTTTAAAGATGAAACCGAAAGGACTTCTGAGCCACAGCGGAGGGACAGGGCGATCGCCTCCGATCTTGCCTTCTCATTTTGCACAAGTTTACTTTGATTTCCCTGCCTGATTCACACATCTACCTTCAATGGCGAATTCCAACCAGGATTAGAAGTAAAAGCCTGAAACTCTCGGGACTTTAAAAATGAGTGGATGAGCCGTCAAAGTCCTGGTAATCGGGCCACCGGAGTGGGGAATTTCAACCTCACTTGAAGACTGTGATTTTGGTGCACTCCGCTTCTCGCCAGCGCTCTGACTCAGCCCTCCCACGCCCATCTGGCAGTCTGGGCAGGGCTTACGGCTACTTCCTGTCCCCACACTTTGGAGCCATCTGATGGGGGTTCACAGACCAGCCTCTGTGCAAACCCTCTGACGTTCTCCAGGGAATTATCTCAGTGAGCCCAGTGTGGCCATTTCTCCTCTGCAAGGCAGGGTGCATGACTTGTTCCCCTCTCTCTGTCCATCCTCTCTCCCTTGTTTCCCACTCTCTCACCCGTGAGCATCTGCATGGGGCAGGGATCTGCCGCCCCCCATAAACCCTTCCCTCTAAAACAAGAGGCCTCTCCACGGGGCTCTGGTTCTATGCCATCTTCCTGACGTCATCTGAGGTCAGAGCATCTCTCGGATCTGATGGGTGTTTTTGACTTTGCCCCCAGAGCCCTCCTGGGCTTTCAGGTTGAGTGCATCTGAGCCGCTCGGGAGCTGCGCTGCGTCTGCCCCTTTCTCCGTCTGCCTTTGGACCATCCCATCGCTCCTTGGCGCTTGCCTCTAGTAGAGCGAGGGTCAGGGGACAATGGAAGAGAAAATGGCACCATGGAAAGCAGATCCCATAGTTTAAGGTGAAGTGTATGGGGGCAGCACGGTTGGTGAGAGAAGCAGGGGACCTGGGACCAACTATCTGGGGTGGAATGTGGGACACCTGCCCCGGAGCTGTCTCAGGTTCCTCATCGTCAAGTGGGGCTGCCACAGGGCTTGGACTCTGTGGGTCAAAGCGTGTGGAAATGACGACCCAAAGAGGACGCTCAACGTTACACGGCACGCAGGGTACTGCAGATCACATGACCCAGGTCTTCCTGCTCCTGAGAGGAGGAGAAATAAATAGGAGAACTGGTTGCGGGGGTGCGGGTTGGGATAACGACTCCACGGTCCTGCAGGGGCTCATACTCTTTCCAACGTGAGCTGACTCTCCTGAAGTTCCCGATATTGAGACGCCCCCGCAGAGTTGCTCTGGGCGGGGTGAGGCACTGTCCTGGTCACAGGCTCCCTCCTGAGGCTCCCCTAGATCCCTTGTCCAGGGAGCCTCAGGCTTCCTGAAGTGCTGGGCCCAGTAACGGTACCGGCCTGGGTGCCTGGTACTGGCCCAAAGCTCTGACTATGCCACTAGCTACTGGGGTCTAGGTGATTTCAACCCTTTTTAGATCAAGTTTGGGTATCAGTACACAAGAGGATAGTAATTATAATACTTTGTGATGCTGGCTGATTTGCTTAATGTCTCTGAGCTTTGTTTTAACTTTTAAATCAGCTTGACTTCGTTAGTATTTATCCCTTTAGGATTTACTGTTTGGATTATCTACCTGTATCTGTCTGTCCACCAACGTGTCTATCCCTTAGGTGAACTTGAGGTTCTCTGAGTGCTGAGGCTGTCTCACAAGATAATACATGAACACTTATTATTAAATAAGCATCATTGAGATCGTTTTGGAACCACCAAGATGAATGTGAATGATACGTGATTCCTTTATTCTAGACAGAGACAGAGAAAGAGAGAGAGAGAGAGATTAGCTTCTACTTTTTCTTGTTCCTGTGACAGTATCTTCCACATGGTATGTAAATTTCTCAGTAGATACTTACAAATTGACTGATAAATCGGCCTAATTCCCTCATGGCAACACCGTGTGTCGTGACTTTTAAGTGGAATTAGTAACTGGTAGAGGATTTTTGGTTAAACTTGGTGATGGGAACACATGGTCGCATCTTGGCTTCTCCCCCAACGTCCTCTAAAATGGCAGTAAAGGATTAAAAAAAGAGAAATATCAATAAATACAAAGGGATTAAGAAAAGGGACAACAGCATATGAGAGATGACCAGAAATATTAGGAGCTGGAAAGCAGGTGAAAGGGGCGCAACTGCCCTGGAGTATTCAAGCTAAAGCTTAAGCGCTTGTGTGCGCGTGCGCGTGCGTGTGGGCACGTGTGTGCGTGAAGCAAACAAAAAGCAAACTGAAGAAAGACTTGGATGCCAAGCTATCTCTGAAAAGCTTTCGACCCCAGATGAACTCCCCCAGCCTGTACCTGGTGCCTGCTCTACTGCTCTATCCGCCATCCCCGACCCTTCCCAGAGGAAGTGTGAGGCACTGTTCTGAAAATAAAGCAGGACCACATGAAAGTTTGCATAATGAACAGTGGCTCTTCCAGCTCCTCCCCAAAGCGGGCAACCAGTCTTCCTAGCAGGAGATTGGATGATTCCTCTCCGGGAAAACTGACTGCCATTTCATAGGAAGTTTTCAGATACTGAGCAATCCAAGTCAAGCCCCCAATCTGAGTCAAGTCAAAATCCAAGTCAAATCAAGCCCTGCCCAAGCCCAGCCCCCGTGAACCTCCTGTCTGCCATGGGTTGGCTTGGGATTCTGTTCCAGCTTGTCCTCACCCTGAGACTCAGTGGAATAGCCGTCATCAGGCACGTGGGCCATCGTCATGGAAACGGTGCTGTGGGCTCTGCAGTGATTCCTGAAGTTCCCCACGGAAGTGAGGAGTCTGTGTCCCCCTTCCCACTGTCTCTCCTTGAATAGCTCTCTCTCCTGGGCCACTGAGCGATGGCACCAACTCAGCCTCTGGAACAGCGGTACCCGCAACCGTTCTCTTCAGCAGGGGTGCTGCTCAGGAGTCCCTATTTCAGGCTCATAGGGAGCTCCTAGCAAGTCGGTGACCCAGGAATTCAACATCACTCCCCCTCCCCCCCCAAAAGCAAAAAGCCACATAACAAACAAGTCACTTGCCTCCCCTCCACCCTCTGGATATATACTCATGGAACAGGACAGAACGACTGCAGTAAACACTCTTGTTCAGAAAGAGGACAGAGGGTACCCCCTGGGCCGTCCTGTGTAGGGTCCCTGGCCTGAGAGAGGGAAGTGCTCCCTGATGACCCTCGGTTCCTTCCCCTGCCCTGTTCCCTGCCCTCTGCGTCCTGTGCTGCCTTTTTCAATGTCCTACCTTTTTATCATCCTCCTTTGCCTCATGAGAGGTGGATGTTGGGGAGTATGCTTCCTTCGGAACCAAGCAAGCTTTTTTTTTTTTTGCGGTACGTGGGCCTCTCACTGTTGTGACCTCTCCCGTTGCGGAGCACAGGCTCCGGATGCGCAGGCTCAGCGGCCATGGCTCCCGGGCCCAGCCGCTCCGCAGCATGTGGGATCTTCCCGGACCGGGGCACGAACCCGCGTCCCCTGCATCGGCAGGCGGACTCTCAACTGCTGTGCCACCAGGGAAGCCCCCGAGCAAGCTTTTTAATCCTATTTCCCGTCCATAGATAGTAGGAGCTCAGGGGTCATTTTATGTTTTAAAGAGTCACAGCCCAGGCTGTAGTATTTTTGACAACATAAAGCTCTCAGAAATGTAGTTAGCTTATAATTTATTTGATCATAGCTCCATATGCAAATAGACACATAATCATTTTATAGAAAAACTTTAATTTGCTCCATTTATTTGCTCTCTTGCTGTCCTGCCTTTTTCTCTCTCAATTTCATTATAGGTATCTTGGGAAAATCTGATCAGGTTTTGGTAGGAGAGCCATTCCTGCAGCTTCTTTCCTAAGTCATTTTATCATTTGAAAGGATTTTCTGAGTGCCATATCTTTTTTTTTTAAATGAACATCTTTGTTCATTGAGGAGTTTTAGCCCTGCATTTGGTGGCTGTGCTTTTGTGGTTCTTAATTCAAGGTTATTTATAGTCATCCTTTAATTTTTTTTTTCCTCACAGACCTTCTCAGTTTTTTCTATTACTATTTGGGCTTGAGAAGGAGCTCCCTCTTCCAACCATGAAAATCCCCAGATTTTTGACTCTGTTGCTTTGCATTCCTGCTTGGATGCCCACACACTCTCTTCTAGGCTCGTCACTACCTTTTTGTTTTTTTGGCTGCACTGAGGGTCATGTGGAATCTTAGTTCCCTTACCAGGGATCGAACCCTCGCCCCCTGCAGTGGAAGTGCAGAGTCTTAACCACTGGACCACCAGGGAAGTCCCCTTATCACTACCTTTTGTATTTAGCTTTATACCAAATGCAACCGATATCAACACATGCACACTCCTGATACTCTGCTTCCCCAGAGCTGCAGGGTCTTTAGGGTATTGTGTTGGGGACACCAAGTCAACAGGGTGTGTCTCTGTCTCTACATCTGTATCTATATCTAATCTCTCTCTCTCATTAGATACCTACATAGATGTATCTATAGCTCTGTCTAGATATATATAGGCCTGAGAACCAGGAGGGCCAGTGCTGTAAGTTCTCGTCCACATCTGAGTCTGAAGGCAGAAGAACACGTCCCAGCTCTAATACAATTGGACAGAAAGAAAGAATTCTTCCTTACTAGGCCTTTGGTTCTACAGAGGCCCCAAGCAGGCTGGACGAGGCCCACCCAAGTTGGCAAAGGCATGTGCTTCGCTCGGTCCACGGTTCACGTATTCATCTCATCCACAAACACCCGCAGACACACCCGGATGATGTTTAACCAAACACCTGGGCACCCGCGGCCCACTCACGTTAGTTAAATGAATCATTACAGTTGCTTTCTGCTTCTCAGGGCGTCTCCCGGGAAAGTTTTCCAGGTGTTCCCCTTTCCTCTAACCCCCCAGTAAGTCTTGTTCGCTGCCACGCCACTAAACCAATGCCACGTATTTCAGGTGTTTGCTGTGGCAGCCCCCTAGTCCACGTGTCAATTTTTGTGTCTCGGGAGAGCATAGGTTAAGCTATAGTAACAGACAATTCTAGAATCTTGGTGGCTTGTATTAACAGAGGTTTATTTCTCACCCACATCAGCTGTTTCTGGCGGATCGTCTAGGGTTTCCGCACTGAGTCATCCTCGCTTCTGGCGGTCTGCTACTTGACGTGCGTGGCACAGGGGGAGATGCAGGGTCACCTCTGCTCGATGGCCTGGGTCACCATGAGTCACGTGGCCACAGGTAACGCAAAGGCCACGCATCCAGCCTGTGCCAGGAAGGAGGGCTCGCGTGGCTGTGCGCAGCCCAGAAGACCACCGCACAAGCCCAGCACACGTGCACAAACCCCCAGCCAGCTCTTTAGGGGCTGCTTCTTAACTATGAAAGGAGGGAGACCCAAGGCTCACCAGACACCTGACAGACGCCCCTAACATGAAAAACAGAGACCGATGCAAACGAAGCTTTAAGAAAGGAACTGGGAGAAAAGAGGCACGCGGGGAACAGAAGGAAACTTGAGGAAAGGCCTCCAGTTGATCTCAGGATGAAACTGTTCGACTTTGGCTATACATCGGGTTCAGAGATCAGGCAGCCCCTTGCAGGGATCAGGGGGGCGGAGGCCTCCCTGGCGGGAGGAGAGGACGGGAATTAGCACTGAGGAGTGTGGGGCAGAGCTGCCTGTTTATGTCATAGGCCTTTTTGCCTTAAAGTGGCATGTGTGTGTCTTCTGTTTAAAAAAAAATCCAAAATGTCAGTGTCTTGTGTAGCAGTGGATTATAAGTCGAAGAAACCATGAGATTGAGTTCTGATTCTGATCACTAACCCACTGTGTGGCCTTGATCAAGTCACTCAGCCTCTTCTGCAGAGTCTTTCTGATTTCTTCATTTACAGAATAAGGCAGCAGGAAGATGTGACCTCTTAGGTTCTCTCTGGTCCCGATGTTCTAGAATCCTGAAGGGATGCAGGTGTCAGCTTCCTTAAACAGAGTGGCCCAGGCTTGGCCCAGAGTTGCCCTCCTCTAAGGCCAGTGTGCACTGGCCTGTACCTGACTCAGCCTTTCAAAGAAGAGACCAGGCCTCAGGGCTTACGGTTTATGTAGATGCTTTGGGCTCTGTATCCTGGAGCTCCCCCTGAGGCTCCCTGCTGCACAGTGGGGCTGGCTAGAAGCTGATCTGGAAGCTCGTTAACACTCAATTAAAGCTCTTCTCTCCAGCATGGCATTACTTTTTAAAAATTTATACATGCAATTGAAGGAATTAAGTGCAACTGTGGTTTTCAAAGTGGCTCACGTGAGGGAGGCTGTGAAATTGTTCTCATCTGCCTAGTCTTCAGTTTTCACATTTATATGTGCGATAGAGTTGGAAATTAAAGTGCAGTTTTAAGGTGGGTGTGAGTGTCTAACATGGCACCACATTAACTGTTTTAAATTTATAAATGTAATTAGAGTGGGATTGCTTTGGAATTAAAGAATGTAGGAAGGAAAAGATACACTTTCTCAGGGACATGCTGCTTTTTCCCCTTCCTATAATCTGAATTCACGATGCATCACCTGACACCACCCGCCTTGCCTGTCTTTCCATGTTGTGAATGAGGGTTGCCTCCCATAGGACTTGGGAGGGTGTGTAGACTGTACCCTTGGAGACTCATTAGTCCTGGGAATGTTACTTTGCCTTAGTGATGCTATGGTAGGGATCCAGAGGTTACATTTCCCACTTCCTGGAGTCATGCATAAACTGGTTTTCTGGAATTAAGGGAGCAGGTGCTGTGGACACCTCTACCCGCAGGCACCAGCAGGGAGGACACCTCGTGACTCCATCCCCGTGCTGAGCACGCTGCCTTTTCAGGTGGGGGTCCGCAGACAGGGGGCACTGCTGGGTCTTCAGGAGGATGTGGAGACTGGGGCAGATGCTGGTGAGGAACACGGGCAGCTCCCTAGCCTTGCGGGGATGCAAACAGCATATTCTAGAAAATTAGAGGATTACTCTGCTGTGTCTTTTCTGACTCTTATGACATTGTCAGAAAATTCTTAAGAAAAGTTTCCCCTTCTGGCTTAGACCGGTTGCTTTCAGACCCCTGTGTCTTCTGACTGCATGCTTAGGACATGTCTGAACTATCTGAGAATGCCCGTAACTCTGGAAAATTCCAAGATGAAGATGCAGCCTGCATGATCTCTGAGATGATGAGGTACGGGGGATGCACGTCGGTGAGCTCAGCTCCGGATGGTCCAGCCTCCTGTCTGTCTCTCTTCCTTCAGGGCAGGGAGCTTGCACCCTGGTCCCCATCCCCCGTACTCACCCGGCCCCATGACTGTCCAGAGCAGCGCTTTGTGAGGGAGGGTGAGTGGCTTTCTTAGGTGCTTCTGCCCCATCCGGGATCCCCAGGCATCCTCTTTGTCCTCTTGGCGGCTTTCGCAGGTCGGGCGCAAGCTACAGTCCTGACTGTGCTGAGCAAGGACAGGGGGTGGGCACCACCCCATTGTGTCTGTCATCTAAGCCCCTTTATCATTCATCCTTGTCATTTTCAGAAGTCTTTGAATCAAGGCCCCTTTCTCCTTTTCCCCCTAATACATTTGCATGCTCACTGAGGCGAAAAATTACATGATTTCAAGATTGCACCGAGTCCTGTTTCAGGCCCTGGGCCTACTTAGCAGGGCTGTCACTTTGCAATTAGGCTGGGACTCTCCGTCCTCATTTAATCCCGCTCTGCTCCGATGTGAGGACTGGCGGCTTGCAGCCCCCAGGCGTCTCTCTGTCCCATCGAGAACTGTCCACGCAGCCTAGACAACCCCCCTTCCCCCGGGACAGGTCCAAGGACACCCAGCATGTAACTGCACAGGGAATCACGGTAAAGGACTGACTGAAAGACTCAATCAGTGAAACATGTCATTAAAAAAAATTGTTTAAAGAGTTCAGAAGAAAAGGTTAAGCTTCACTCGTTGGTAAGAAAGTTAGTCTTGCTATTAAACAACAAAGCCCAACAACCCAGAGGAAATCACTGACTGCTTCGCCCTGTGCCACAAGTCACCAAAGATTTGTAGGAACCTCCAAAAACAAGTAAAAGGCAGCAGGGTTGAAATGGAGGAATTAAGGGTGATGAACAGAAAAGATCAATGAGGAAATAATAGGCCTCCTCCCACTTTTTTTGAGAAAGAGGAAAGTGTGTTGTAATTCCTGGCTAAGGGAAATGCAGACGGCGGTTCCTGCCAACTCTGAGGCCGCTACCTGCCAGCCAGAGGGCCCTCCAGGAAGCCATGAGGGTGGCTGGCCTGGCATAGAGGCCGCTCTCTGCTCTGCCGCTGGGAAGCGAGGGGTCCAGGCTGCAGCTGAGCCCCAGCGCCCGGTGGACCTGCCTTGTGTGCACTTCTGTGAATGGATTTTCACTGGACTCCATGAATTTCTCATCCACGTTTTCTCTTCACCTCCAATGCCTCAGTTGTTTCAGAGTTCCTGCAGATCTGTGCTGACTTGAAGCACAAAGTCCATCAGTCAATGAGTCAGAAATTATTATAGAATTTACTCAGAGGATGAGAGAAGCCACTTATTATAAATCTTCCTAAATTAACCTAACTGAAGGGCAGGTCAGAATGACTCGTCTGATTTAGTGGACTTCATTTGTTAGTACCTTTACGAATTTTCAGTTCATTAGTGAGAATTGACAGCACCCACATTCATGCATGACCCTGACTGTGGAGACTCTCAGGGAGACGCTGAGAAGACCCACACAGACAGGCCCCTGTCGCCTCTGGACCCCAACTTTCCAGATGCTGGGAAGCTGGAGATGGAACGGGTGGGCCTGAGTCTCTTCCCTCTGCCTCAGTGGGTAGGTGGTCCCACCAAAAATGAGCGCGCCTGAAGGGTCGGGATGGGAGGGCGGTGGCCTGGAGCAGCAGCTGCGGGGCCCGGGCCTCCGCCCCCATCTGGATGGCCATTTCTGGTCTGAGAAGGTGGGCTTTGGCACTTAGCCTGACTCTGCTGGGGCCGCGCTCTCTCCCTGCCCTTCCTCAGGCGGCCAGAAGCTCTTTCCAGGGAACAGACAACAACATATAAACAAAGTCATAACGTAACTTAGAGTGCTGTGTGCTACAAAGGAAGATGACACAGGGGAGCATGATGGGGTAGTAGCGTGGTCGGATGTATGTTCTTAGAAGACAGTGTTCTGGGCAGAATAAACAGCCCGTGCCAAGGCCCTGAACCCCACCCCCAGGTGCTTAAGGAATGAGAGGGGCCTGGAGCCCGGGGAGTCCGGGAAGGCAAGGACATTGGGAGGAAGTGAAGAGCCTTGGAGGCCATGTGAGGAGTTATTCCAAGGGCGATGGCAGGACACTGATGCTTAGGGAGGAGAGTGATATCATCCGATTGCTGTTTCCAAAGTTCTCTGACTCCTCACCCAGGATGAGTTAGAAAGGGGGTTGGGGAGGGGAAGAGGGAAGCAGAGGGACCAGGTCAGGGCCAGCTCTGCCGTCCACGGGAAAAGTCATGGCGGGGTGGCAGTGGTCAGGACGTCTGGCCAAGGCCTGACCAGCTGTGTCGAGAGGGCTCCCACCATCAGCATTCCTGGTCACCTCCCGGGGCCTCTATGTGGACTGAGTCCCTCGGAACCCACACCATGCACGTGAACACGCCTTCCTGTAATTGCTCTCTGGGCCAATCACCTTCACCAGAGGGTGAGCACGTCTAGGGCAGGCGACACACAGCTGGGGGTGTTGCTTAAGTTATGGGCCCAGGGGAAACGTGTGGTGGTGGTGGTGGTGGTGTGTGTGTGTGTGTGAGTGTGTGTGAGACCCATCTCGCACTGGCTTCCAAAGGCTCAACGCCTGATTTCTGTGACTGGACATAAAGCGCTGGTAATGAAACAGACATTCTAGGAAAGTCTTTTTACTCACGGGGCCTCAATTTCCATATCTGTAAAATAACCATGTTAGATCTAAAATGCCCTTTCCAGCTCAAATGGGAGCACGGACCCCCGCTTTGGGGCTTGGACATGCACAGGGTCTCACAGACCTTGATTGTAGAGTTAGGACATTACTTGTCATCACATGGGTGCCTGCTGCTCAGGAATTACATCAGCTTGGTTCTCCTGTGCAAATCTTATTTATACCATTTATTTGCCCAGAACAACTCTCCACCAACTTCTTCCCCCAGGTCACTGTAAAGGTAGGTTTCAGCCCAAACCAAATAATCATTCATAGCAAATGAGTTAAGTCCTACCGTGATGTTGTAGGAGAAAACTGGCGGCCCAGTGGAAGCCAGAACCAGGTGAGGCTGGAGTCCAAGTCAGGGGCAGATTCATGGCCTTGTCCCATCTGGGCGGAAGAGACTTGAGGGCAGTGTTGTTGTTTCTGTCTCTGGTACCATGTCCAGCTTCCCTGCAGGTACTTAACAGCTATTCACCGTTATCCTGGAGACTGACAAGTGATGGGAGCCCTCCTGCCACCCAGCACGCGGAAAGGTAATGGCTGCCCGGCCGGGATCAATTCCAACCACACCACTGCCGCAGGGACGGGAGCTCTGCCTTATCGGGAAGCCGTCCAGCTGCCGGGAGCAGCAAGCCAGAGTGACCTGCTGGTGCTTTTAACTGGGTAGCAGTTTCTCAGCAAACAAACACATCAAACTCTTAATGGGGTTTTTGAAAGTAAATCTCCTATTTGAAGTGAGAAAGAAAGAAGTAGACAGTTATTATTCTATTTCTCTTCTTTAAGAGAAATTCCTTCTAATTTGGGGGAGGGGGCAATTGAGTACAATGTGGGTGGGCAGAATGATTCCTTAAAGCAAATAGCAGTTCCGTTGGAGAGTCGCCTCATGCAGCCTCTGGTGTGCCCGGAAGCCGTGCAGATAAAGCGTTAAGAGCCAGGGTGGCAGCAGTGTGGTTGCCATAGAGGGAATCAGATGAGTTGGTCAAGGGCAGGCGTTGGTGACTGATCAACCTGCAAAGTAACTAACCCTGCCCTTTACATCTGTGTAGCAACTTTAAATATTTAGTGAATCCGTAAGTCTGTGAGGGTTTGTCCTCACCCCGCTCCTGGTCACCTGTGATTTCTGGATGAATTTATCAAACGTGCCTTTTTATGGACTTATGATCTAGGATGTGGATGCAGGAAGCACCGTTTAGAATTCGTGTCCCATCCGCTTCTTGGCACGGTGCTCACTGGGGCCAAACTCACACGCAGATGGTGTGGGGGGAGGAGGCTGTGCTTGTGGGCACAGTGTAGGGGCCATCGGGACACTGGCACACCTCACAGGCACCAGTCACAACGTGTATCTGCAGCTGAGCCCGCAACGTGACACAGCTCAGAACGGGATCTGGTCCCTTGCTGATGGCTACTTGGGCTGCAAGGGTTCCCAGCCTGGAAGGCCTGCGATGGGGAGGACGCAGGGTAGTGCCCCAGGAGCAGCCTTTGTGGTTCACGTGCTCCACGGGTTGGGGTGGTTCCATCAGAAGGTGCTACCCAACCTTCAGTGCTGGGGGGCGCCTGTGTTTGAGAGCTGAGACGTGGCTCTGCGGGTGCGTGAGGACCAGCCATTGCCGCTGCGCTCAGAGGTGCTGGAGATGGGGGACCCGCACGGGACTCAGCTGTAGCACGTTTGTCAGAGGAGGGGACCTGGCAGAAGCGGCGATGAAGATGGACGTCTGAGGTGGCCACGGCCAGCCACCTGCTTCTGTTCAGCTGTCCACTGTCAGGGGGTAATTGTTACTGGTGCCTGATGGGGGGCATGTGGCCTCACATGGGCCCAGCCGCTCTCAGGGAGTGTCCACCCCTGTAGTCTTATTTTGGAGACGATACTGAGTTTCACTGAGTCGAGAGATACTAAAGGCTGCTTGGAGTCGCCAGGAATGTGTTTGGTCTGGATTCACTGAAGGGACGAGACGCAAGGCCACTGAGCCTTTTGTGCTCCACTGTCTTAGTAATTAGACAGTGGTGCTCAGTAATGAAGGCTTTCATTTATTAGAGTCAATACATATTTATTAAGTGCTTATTGTATGTCAGGTCCAATGCTAAGGACGTGGGGATAAGGCCTGAGAGATGTGTCTTGACTCAGAGAAGCGGTAGGTCCCTACCAGAACTGTTATCTCACAGACAGGATGACACCTGTGGATCTTGGTGGAGAGTTTGTTCCAGAGCTTTCTTCGATAAAGGGTAAAGAGCAGAACATGTATTCAGGGAGAATCTCTGTGGTTATACCCAGAAACTCAGGTCAAACGGGAAAAACAGGGAAAGGCAAGGTTATCTGGAATTGAAAGACCAGTGATAACTCTAGGAACTAGCAGAGGAAGCGGGCTTTGGTGATAGAATCCAGATTTTGCCTTTGTACGCGTGCATCTGGGACCAGGCTCGGCAAGTCCCAACCAGCGGGTGCTACCAAGAGCAGATGGAGAGGTGGGTCCTTCTTCTTGGGCCTTGCGCAGCCCTGACAACGCAACAGATGGCCCCGCACAGCCTAACGAGGCCAAGTTGGGGTGCACGGCGGGCCCACCTCGCCCGGCTGTGCTCAGTGCCCCGGAGAGGCGGGGAGCGCAGGCCGTGGAGGACGCGGTTCCCCGGGGCTGACCTTCGCGGTGGCTGGAAGAGAGGGTGGGGTGAGGGTCATGAGAACGGGGAGGCCGTGATGGTGGCCCTGCTGGAGTGACAGCTGGCGGGCAGCTGTGGGGAGATCTTGTGTGTGCATTAACAGCCACAGTGACTGGGTGTTTATTGAATTGCTGTTGATTTTCTGAAAGCAAAGCAAGCATACTAAATTGCTACAGATTACCAGGGGCTTCCCTGACGTTCGATAAAAATACCATGAACGTTTAAGGACACGGGCTCTGGATGTGGGTGTAGGGAAACTCTTGCTTTGAGAACAAACGTGCCGGCTCTTGAGTGCAAATAAACGGAGCTCACAGAGTGATCCTGGCACCAGAGGCTGCACGTTCCATATTCGAGGTGGCGGCCCCGCTCCTTTCAGTATTTGCTTCCGTTTCTTCTGAGCAGCCTGGCGTGTGCCTGCCGTGCCTGCGGGGTGGTGATCGCAGTGGGGCACTGCCTGGTGGGTCGGATCATGCCTCCAGTCCGGTTGTGGCAGCTTGTCTTCTGGTTCCGGATGAAAACAAGTGCAGGGGGATGGGCTAATTTTTTAATCGTCTTCCTTAATCATCCCCAGTCTTGTCACCTTTCTCAGTGTCCCTGAGTCTACCCACCACGGTCTGGGAACGGAAGTCTCTTGCAGAAAGCGGGGCCCAGAGGTTTGGACGAGGACACATTTCCTGCTTAGCAGTCTAATCCCTCCTCGTCCCCATACCTGGTTTCTTCAGGTTCAACCTAATTTCTTTCTGTCCCTGGGCCTTTGCACTTTGGCTTATTTTCCTCCCTGACTTAGGTCATATTCTTTGGACAGAAATAAACCATAATTTTTGTCCTGAGGAAAAAAATATTGCTAGATTCAAAGATTTGTGGCTTCCAGCCTTGTACTGGGAAGTACAGGAGAGTTGGGCCTCCAAGAATTAAGGCCCAACGCACTTTCAGTTAAATCAGTTCAAAGCATCAGAAAAATTGTTAGAAATATTTGAAGAGCACAACAGGTGGCTGGGTTTGCATTTCTTAACCTGTGTCATTTGATGTTTTGCTTCCACAGGGAGGGTATGAGGGATTTCATTGCCTTCCAGCAGTTAAATGCGTTCAGGAATCCTACATAGCCTTGGTGGTTTGCAACCAAATTTCAAGCATAGGGGCTTTGCCTCCTGTCTGATAATGGTTACTGTGGCTAAAACCATCACCTTCCAGTCTCAGTGTGCAATTCTTCCAGTCATGAGGCGATTTTGCTGAAAACCAAAAAGACTAGTATAATTTCCAAAGCCAGTGTGGGTGCACTCTGGAGGTTTGCCCAGGCAAGGGAGCCAAAGGTATTGAAGTTTCCATAGAGTCTAGGAGAGAAGGTCCGGTACTTTTGGGTTAGAACAGATGCTTCCCAGATCAACACAAAAAGTAAACAAACAGCAACAGAGACTAATGCTGGGCAGAGGGGGAGGGGAGTAGCATAGGGACGGGAGCCACGTCCTGTGCAACACAGCACAGCAGCCCAGCTGTGATGGGACCAGCACTAGGGGTGAGGCAGACGAGAGAAGATGACCGTCGATGGCTTAGGAACAGCAGATGTTTCCCTCAAGGACAATTACTGAGCAGTAATCCCAGGAAGAGGCAGACTCCCGTTATGAGCAGGTGGACTTTATTAGCAGCCTTACAAATTGGTGCTCAAAGACCCCTCTGATGATCTTTGAGCCCTTAGCCAGGACTTACTCTCCTGATGGGACAAAGGCCTGATCAACCCGGCAAAGCACATTCTAGAGGAGGCCTTTTTGAGGCGTGGCTTCTCCGGGTGAAGGAGGATCTCTGGGGATGAAACTTAACTTTCCTAGGATGTGCTTCTGCTCCAGGACTAGGAATCCATGCTGCTGGATGGCTATATTTTGAAAGGTGGTCACAGAATTGGGCATAAATGTGACCTACATCTCTGTGAGTGCCAATTTTCTCATCTATAAAGTTAGGGAGTTGGGTATTCTGATCTCTTAGGTTCCTTTCATCCCCTAAGTTTCCCAATTCAGTCTCTCATGCTCCATGTCAAATCTTTTGGGGAAAATAATCGAGGGAAGACAATTGTGCAATGTCCTGTGCTCAAAGCTCAGAGATGTGTGTCCTTGTAAAAGACCATCCATCCATCCATTTAATCAGCCACCCATTGATTTATTGGTACCTTTTTTTTTTTTTTTTTTTTTTTTGCAGTATGCGGCCTCTCACTGTCGTGGCCTCTCCCGCTGCGGAGCACAGGCTCCGGACGTGCAGGCTCAGCGGCCATGGCTCACAGGCCCAGCCGCTCTGCGGCATGCGAGATCTTCCCGGACCGGGGCATGAACCTGTGTCCCCTGCATCGGCAGGCGGACTCTCCACCACTGCGCCACCAGGGAAGCCCGATTTATTGGTACCTTTAATGATTCATTCATATCATTAATACACATCACTCAGCCCTTAGGATATAACCGAATCCATGATATTTTAACCTCTGGTGGGGACAAGAACTGTGTGCTTCCTGTTGACACTGTATCTATTCCCCATGCCTGGCAAATTGTGAATGCTTAAATATTTGCCAAATGAATGAATGAAAGGTAACTACCCTACCCGTTTTACAAGAACAACAGGATGGAGAATGGTTCTGCTTTGCTCTAGTCCAGTTCCCTACTTTTTTGGCAGTGGTACATATTTCAGCACTAAATAAATATTTGTTAAAGGAAAGGAGGAATCTCTGTGAAGCTGCGGTTGTTTGTGTTTATGTGTTTTGGCCATATGCTCGTGTACCATCTCCTTAGGCAGTGTGGTATAGTGAGTAGGGCATGGTGGGTCTAGAGTCAGGGGATCTGGATTCTCCTCCTCACGCTTTCGAGCAAGCTGTGCCAACTTGGATAAATCATGTAGCCTTTCTGGACCTCTCTGTTCTCATCTGCAAAGTGAGAGGTCTCATTTGACTCCTTCCAACTTTAAAGTGCAGGATTAGAGCATGAGGAAAAACAGATGTAGGCAGAGAGTATGCCCCTAAAAATGATAGCTGTTATTACACCAAAGGCAGGGGGCTTGTCTTCTTCACCACAATATTAAGGAAAGGGTTGAATATCCTTTGAATATTCAGTAAATGCTTTTGAACCACAATAATAAAATAACTGAGAAGCATTTACTTAGACATTTCGTAGGAATCGCTATGTGACAGGCACTGTTATATATGCTTCATTAATGAATTTCATCTTCATGACAACTAAATGAGATGGGTGCCATTGGTCCCACTTTGCATAGCAGACAACTGGGACGCAGAGGGGTGAAGTCAGCTCCCACCGCAGCATTTGGAGCCAGGGGCTCAGGCACTCATGCCTGTGATGTTGACCGCTCTGCCACGCCCTGGCACGTGTGGCAACTGTGTTAGACTCTTTGGTGGCTAAAACAGAATATGAAGCTCAGTCCCTACCAAGAGGTGCTCACAGTCTCATTGGGCACGTGAAATATTTAGAGAATGAGAGAGTGGGCAATAAAGCCTCAGTGGAAGGTGTAAATCATCAGAGAACAGGAGAGCACATCACAGGTACCGGACTTTTAGCGAACATGTTATGCCTTTCTGAGTGTTTTTACATCCATCATCTCATTTGCTCCCCATAAAAGCTATCATTATTTACTGAGGGCTTACCATGTGCTGGGCACTGGGCTAAGTGCTTCGCTTATATTATCCAACCAAGCCTCACAGCAATCCCATTATACAGGCACCACTTCTCTTTTAGCATCAAAAACCCAATTCAGTCCGTTCATGGAACAAAAAGTGGAGGAGTGAGGACTGGCATCGAGCACAGCTGGTTCCAGGGATGCAAACAATGCCTTCGGGATGCCTCATCTATCCCGCCTCTCCTGTCGTAGCTCCGACACGTGTTGGCTTCACCATCAGATGAGCTCTTCCCTCAGGTGGCCTCACACAGCCCCAGGCTGAGGTCATCCTCAATGCAGATGATCTCAGGAAAGAGAGGACCTCCCTTCTCAGCATTTCCAGCAAAATGTCCTGAAATTGAGCTCCGTGCATGTGACTGTCCCCGAACTGGTCACTCTGGCCAGAGGGATGGAGCACGTTGATGGGTCAGACCAGGGTCACAAGACCAGCCCTATGTTTTGGAAGGAATGGACCTCTCAGACCCTAAAAGGAAAGCAAAGATGATGTTTTCAGAATAAGGGAGGAAGGATGCTGGGCAGACACAAAGTGAAAAAGTACACAGTGGTTATTTTCTATATTTTATGGGGAAACAGGTTCTGAGAGTTGAGTGCTTTGACCAGGGCTGCACAGCTAGAGTAGAGAGCGGGGGTTTGTGTGGCCTGTCTGCTTCTTCTCATCCGTTTATAGATATTTGGAAAAGTGGGACACAGACTAGTTGAACGCCTCCTGGATCTGTCTGGATAGGAGAGACCTTCTAGGATTCAGGGCAGTGCTCTCTGCAGAGCGGCAGCTGACAAAGTCCTGAGACAGACGTCTGCACTGTCTGAGGGAGGCTGTTCAGGGTACGAAATCTGGACAGCTGGCATTGCATCTTCTTTCAAAACCTGCAACTCGGGTTTTTGAACCACAGCTTCTGGTTGAAAAACCCACACGGTCCCTAAATTTGGAGGAGAGACACGAGTGGTTCCTGTTGGGTGGCTTCTTTCAAAGGAGATTTTCAAAACGTGGCAGTGGGTGGTGGCTCTGGGCCCAGGGGATGGGGGCTTGGCTGTGAATTTGAGGCAGAAACTTGCCGGTGGACACCGCCAACGCCAGCGCACACGCCAGCCTCGCGGGCTGCACATGGCTCTTCCTTTACTCTGGTTTGGGGAGAAGCCGACTCGGTCGGAGACTGGTGGTCAGGAGTGGTCTCAGGCAGAAGTCTGCAGGCGTTGCTGTGTGGTGGGGAGGCCTGGCTGCAGGTGTCAGACCGTCCTCCGTCTGACTGTTAGCTCTGGCTCTCCTGTTGTGCGGGTTAGGTGTCTCAGCTAGTCCCTCTGTAGGTGGGACCCGTAGGGCAGGCCTCCTTGGGGTAGGAGACAGGAGTCCTCATGATACTGACCAGGGTTCCAGGCCTTCCCCAGTCAACAGAAACTGACTAGAGGCCAGGCAAGACATTCAGGCAAGGCTTTACTGGGGCCCCTGCTGCACAGCAGCGTGGCGGGAGAACAGACAACAGGTTCCCACGCTTGCTTGCTCCCTGGGTGGGGGAGGGGAGCTGGCTCCTTACATGGGGTGAGGGTAGGGGCGTGTCCAGGGGTCGGGCTGGAGGGGTGGCTTGGGTGTTTCACCCACCCCTCTGGTGATGCTGAGTGCAGGGGGCATGTGCAGTACCCCGCTTTTGCTCCCGGCTCCTCAAGAGTGGCAGTTGGGTTCCAAGGTCTCTTTAGTCCCATAGAGTTTTCTATTTTGTTGCTCCAGGAGAGGTGTGTCCAGGTGCAAGCACTGCAGTAGAGGGTCCCAGGTCCCAGCCTGTGTCACTCAAACCGAGGTCAGGCCACTATGGGAAAGGCCCCTCACCAAAGCCAAGGTTCCCTGGCCGAGGAGGAGATGGACCGCCCCCCAGGTTCTGTGCCACCCTTCATACCCGCGAGGCTGCGACCAGGCCGGTCAGTGCCCTCCTTCCCTCCTCCACACGGCGGCCTGTCCTCTGCCCTAGTGGTTCCCCGGGATCAGCCCCGCACCCCTTGCCTTTCGCCCCAAGGCCCAAGTTCCAAGCACAGGGGCAGGGCGGGCGTCCAGACACGACCGCCTGGGTTGGTCCGGCCCCTCCGGCTGCAGGAGCACATCCCACGGGTGCCAAGTCTCGGTTCCGGTTCCGGCCTGCTGTTGAATAAATCAGAAAAGACCTTAGCGTGCTCGCTGATTATTCTGCCCTGGTCCCCAGAGACTGAGGACGTGACTCCCGTTGACTTGAGGCCTGCGTGTCACGGTGCCCCGCCAGGCCAGGGGAATCCCCTCTGTGTGTCCCCGGGGGTCACGACCCCACCCCCTGCCTGGGCGGTACCGCGCAGCCGCACTTGCTTCGCTCCTCCCCCCACTCCCGCCCACTGCCCTCTGACCTCTCCGGCTGGCTGGTGGTCCTGCACCATTGGGGGCGTCCGTCCTCCGTGATCCTCTCTCCACTCGCGTCCTGCCGCTGTCTGGCTGGTTCACAGAGCTGCTTGTAGCCTGTCAGCTAGTAACGGAGCTCCCGGTGCCGACTGCGGGAAGAGGGGCGGTGTCTGCGGCTCCACAGCCGCGGGGGGCGCCAGGCCCCGCGTCAAGCCCACAGAAGGTGAGGCGCTGTGTCGTCTTCTTTGTTCTGGTTTCCGCTGCGAAGGCTGCCTCTTCGCACAGCCCGGCCCGCCCCGGCGCCCCTTGGTCCTCACCGGCGTCGTGTCGCGGCTCTTCACCCCACCCTCCCAGAGTTGCTCGGGCAGCTGGCCCCGGCCTGGGTGTGGGCGTGGGATGAGGAGACCGGGCGGAACCTCAGCTCCCTCGTCTGACCAGGCGGACGGGCGCCAGGCTCAGGGCGGTGAGCAGCTACCTGACGGGGAGCACGGGGTGTCAGACAAATGGTAGGGTTTTACATTGTGGAAAAACACACAAAACATAACATTTACCATTTTAATCATAGTCAAGCGCCTGGTTCAGTGGCACTAAGCACATTCACAGTGTTGCGCTCCCATCTCCTCCATGTAGTTCCAGAACATTCCGTCACCTCAGACACACCCACACCCGTCCGCAGTCACTCCCCTGCTTCCCCAGCCCCTGGCAACCCCTAATACACCTCCTGCCTCTATGGGTTTGCCTGTTCTGGACGTTCCGTTTATGCTACAAGTTGTGGCCTTTGTGTCTGACTTCCGGCCCTTAGCGTAGCATGAACCAGTGCTTCACTCTTTTTTATGACTAATAATACTCCACTCTGAGCTGTACAGTAGTGTATAAAAATGGTAGTTTCTATTTAAAATCTCATTCAGAGGCTGGTGATCATAATGGAAAAGGGGTGGTTTGAAGCTGGGGAGCAGAGGTGCTGCATTTGGAGAAGAGGAGGCCTGGGGGGGTGTCATGAGACAGGGAGCTCTCATGTGGAGCTGGACTCTTCCCTGCCTCCCATTGCCAAGACCAGGGCTATTGGGGTGTAATTTCTGAGTCCCTTCTGGTGGGCTCGGGAAGACCTCTAGGACGCCTCCCCACAGGCTGCCCCTGAGGAGGGAGGGGTGCTTTGGGGTGTCCTGCAGCCACTGAGAACGGTGACCTGACAGAGGAGAGGAGCTGTCAAGCCAGACGGAGGAGCACTGCGTGTGATGGGTGTGGGGCTGGGTGGGAGGGCGTGAGGCCCCGGCTGGAGCCAAGGCGAATGGAGGGGACACGTGTGTGCAGAGGGCTGGGATCGGGGTAGAAGAGGGCAGGCCTTGGGACCCAGGCCAGGAACAAAACCTGGGAGCTGGTCCCCAGGGCTTGAGTGCACCTTCCTCTCCACCCGCTGTCACCACCCTCGTGTGTCCGGGGTCACCTGCTACAGCTTACAAGTTCCCTGAAGGACCCTTGTCTGGACCTCTCCCCACCTCATTCCTACCACTTATCCGCCCTTTGACTTCCTGTTAGATCAGTTCCAGCTGAGATGCTGCCTCTTCCAGAAAGCCTTTCTTGACCTGCACCCCCGTGACCCACAAAAACACCCCGGTGGCATCTCTCCTATGTGCCCCCACAGGTCCCTGCACATCCAGCCGGGCTCTAGAATGTGAGGGCCGTTTGCTGGTTTGTGTGTCTGCATGAGGGCGCACTGTGTCTTATTCCCCACGGCACCTCTGGCATCATGGACCAGCTCCTGGCATTGTGTACCGGTGCCTGGCACATGCAAGGTGATCTGCACACAATTGCTGAATGAATTGGGCTGGATAGCGGTTAAAGTGAGGCAGGCTTGAGTTTATTTTTGTAACAAATTACAACCGTGGAGTAGAGAACCTTGGGAGAAATGAGGTCGTCCACATCGGAGAAGCTCCAGGTGCTCCAGGCGGAGTCTTGGTGACGTGATGTGTTGCAGGGGGACCAGGTGACCTCTGAAACCCTGTTTGGCTCAAATCTTCTGGGGTTTGATGACTCAGCTGCGCCTTGCCCTCCGCCTGGGCCGTTCCTCATGCCAGCTGAACCCCCGTGGAGACCCAGTTGCGACCCAGATGCTGGTCAGGATTCTTCAATTTAGCAACTGCTGCTGTTTATTGAATTTACTCTAGTAATGCATCGCCCACGTGGCCTTTTCATTAATCACCCCTTCCGACTAGGAAGCCAGAGCCAGAGGCTGGGGAAGCATGAGAGGAGAGGGTGAGGAGCATCTGACAGCTTAGCAGGTTCTGTTGGAGCCAGAAGAAGGTAGGGGCTGTAGGGACGATGCTGGGCCTGAGGGTGGACAGGGTCGAAGACTGGAACTGTGGGCAGGTGCTGGACGGGGCAGAGATTGCCGTGCTCCCTTCCTGGTGGGAGCTGTGTCCGTTCAAAACCTCCGATTCCAAATACTTCCTCTACCAACCAACCCAAGCCCCTCGCTCTTCCTCAAGGTGGCGAGATCCGCCCCACTCTGGTTGCTCTGAATCCAGCGAGTCCGCTCAGTTCCCTCCATGCAAATGGGACGTTACAGAAGGAGAAACAGAGGGCCCGAGAGGTATGTGACTTGCCCGAAACTGGCCTCTGTGGTCAGAGGGGGCGAGGAGAGAAAGTTGGAATCGGGTAGAAGTTGGGGTAGATGAAGTGGCAGGCTGGGGACTAGCAGTTGTGGAATCTCATCCCTCTGTCATTTCCTGCCAGGGGCCCAGGGCCCATTTCGTTTTGTTTTTCGGGAGTATTTTCCCTTTGGTTTCCTTCTGTTACTTGCTGTCCCCTATCAGCGAAGACTCCCGGGGCTGCCCTGTCCCTGAAATCCGCAGCATGTGCGGTGAGCAGCCTCCTCGTCCCGGCCCCTTACCCTGGGTTTGCCCTTCATGGATGCCCCTCCGACCCGCCACAGTCCCCGAACACACTCGCTTCCTTTCCTGCTCCCTCTGGATCACAAAAATGGAGAAATGTAGGAAAAAGCAGAAATGTGCACAGACACAGGCTGGTGAAAGGAGTACAGGGAACGTGACAAAGTAAAGCCCAAATTAAAGAGTGAGAAGGGGGCCGAGGGCAGGGAGATGGGGCTGAAATGCAGATCAGAACAAGCGGGCACATGCCAGCGCGCACTGGGCACGGGGTCGCTGGGCATAGGGGCTGCGCACGTGGTGAGGTAAGCGTGTCCTCCTGCTAGGCCCAGTTGCCGGCCTCGCGAAGTATCGCGGTGTTTTATCTCCCGGAGGCGGCTTTGCTCGCTGAGGCGGAGGTAACGGGGTTAATTAGCGGAGATCCCTTTCCCGAAGACACAGAAGGCTTGCTGGCCGGAAGGGGAAGGCAGAGCTATTTAAGGAGGAAGATGTGGAGGTCGGCGCCGTCCCCGCCGCACCCCGCATCCGGAGCACACACTTATGTGCCCTGTGCCCTGGCTTGCTTAGGTAGTTTCAAAGGCCCAGGAAAGGAGACCTTTTGCAGAAAATGTCACTTTTTCTGTGGGAAAGCAGGGTATGATGATTGAGGTGGCAGTTGGGTAAGTGGGCAGAGGGTGGGATCCTTCTAGCCCCGGGGCCTTTGACGTAAAGGAGACACTTCCTGTAAGCTGTCCATTGTGAGACAGGGAGGAGGGAGGGCAGCCTTCTGTCCGTGCTGGCCGCCATCAGGCGCAGAAGCCCTGTCCATCCCGCTTCTTCATAGCCTTGCCCCGTGGGCAGACCTGGCGTTCAGGGCGTCCTCCTCCTTGGGGCAAAGGCATCATTGAGGTGCTTAGCGGGGGCCTCCCCACATGGCTCAGCTCATTAGAAGGGAGCCGTGCCTTGGAGCGGCACAGATCATGAAGCATCCGGGGTGCCTGCGGCTCTAAGAAAGTAGAGAATTAACTTGGTAGGATCAGTTCCCTGGGCGGCAGGTTGCTTGGAATCGCTTCTTACCCCAGGGCCGGGAATTGTAAACACATTCCTCTCCCAGGACCAGCGCTGACTGGTGGGGAGGCTGAGCTAGAAAAGACCACAGGGCCGCAGAGAGGAGCCCCGGGGGGCGGGGGGGGGGGGAGGCTGCAGCCAGCAGCCAGCTCTCTGCGGGGGAGATGCCTGTTTTCTTACCAGGATGTGGCTCAGGATGTTGGGCTGAACCGTGACCCGCACGCCTGTGGGCCCTGGACAGAGGCCCAAGTTGAAGTTGCAAGCATTTGTCTTCCCAATTCTAATCCTAATTCAAGTGTCTCCTGGGTTACAGGAGGCGATGGAACGAACAGATAGGACGCAAGGCATCCTTAGGATTCCGTTGTGCGCCTGCCCCACAGGGCTCTGTGCCGGATGTCTCGGGAGAGACTGAACAGAGCATGTCCTGTGCCCTTGAGCTGCTCACAGACCCTTAGGGAGACAGCGGGACACCAGCCCCAACACTGCCGCGTGGCCCAAGGTGACAAGAATCCAGCAAGTCTGCTTGGCCACGGGCTGCGAAGGGCCTGGAGGCCTTTACAGCAGAAACCGCTTTTTCTCCTTTACCTGCGTGGGCTACTGCATCACCAGGTCATGGGGTGCTGGGATTGGAGGGGCCTCAGAGACTGGTGCTCCCTCAGATGTGGGATTCGTTCTGGGTCCCTGTGAAAGATACCAACCCCAGGCTTGTGCCTGAGGCCCAGTGTTTGTCCTGCAGCACCTGGGAACCTGCATTCAGACAGCATCCCAGGTGGTCCTGCAATGAGCTGAGAGTGAGATACACTGAAGTACCCCATCCTCTGCCTTCACAGGGGAGGACTTAGCCTCCAGGTTGGGGGTGCTCAGTGCTGGTTCGGGGCTGTTAGCTGGTACACGGGGTGTGCCGGGCCCTGAGCTCAGATCCGAGTTTCCAAATCCAGTGCTGTCTTCACTAGGGGTGGCCACACTTGGCATGTCCCACAGCGGGGACCCTGCAGCACGTAGCAGGCTGTGTTGGGACAGAGTCTTCTGTGGGGTCCAGAGCACCTTCAGAAGAGGGGAGAGCTGGGTGTCCAGCCACTTTCCATCGCTCTGCTGGCTCTGGTGGGGTGTTCCCTGTTAACCCCACCTGCTCCAGGCTGCAGCGTCATTTCTGGAAGGTCATGCTTTCCTACGTGGAGACTAGCAAAACGCTTGACAGACTGGGGGTTTCTCACACTCTAGATACAGATGGCAGTATTTGGGAGGGAACAAAGTTTTGCCATAGAAAGTTACCAAACTCTTGTTTCTAGAAACAAGGCTCTCCGAAAGCCATGAGCAGGAAGGTGTGACTCTAGAGCATCATAGCTGTCCTTCCTGAAGGAGCATTGGATGCCTTTTCTGCCCTGGGGGGGTGCCCTTTGTGACCTGTTTGACTTGCCCAGCTAACAGCTGCTGTGGCCAGCATGTGGCCTTGGCTTACCAGCCACCTCATATTCAGTACGAGGAAAGAAATGTGTTTCCATGTTCTGTTACATCCAAGCTGAGGAGCCATCACTGGTTTCCCAGGCTGAGCGGTTCTCAATCTCAGCCTGGCCTCTAAGCAGTGGGCTGGTGGCCCGTCCCCTGGCGGCCTTGCATCTCCCGCTGTGCTTTCTGCCTGCACAGCCTCCCTCGGGCCCCTCTCTCTAGGCTCTTGGAGGTAGGAAGGAGGGGTTGCAGGTAATATCTTTGTCTGTCACTGTGGACGTGGTACCTGGAGACTCACACCCAGGTATCCGGTTCTAAATCCTCCCTTCTTGGTCCGGCCAGCCGCATCACCCAGGCTCCTGCCCAGCTCTGCGCCTTTGCAGATGTCTTCCCCCTCCAGACTGCCTGCCTTTTCTCCAACTTTCTCTTCCTTCACAGCAGAGCCTGAAGCTCCTGCACAAGCCCTCAGTCCTCTCTGAACCTGAATGACACTATTTAGTGCTTAATTCTGTTCCATCATATCGTTGGCTATTTGTCTAACGTGCGCCATTTCTCTCAGCACATCTAGTTTGTAAATTCCAGGATGGGGGTCACTTCAGGCACGAGTCTTTGATCATGGTACCCAGCCTGATGCTCAGCACAGAGCTGAAAACTTTTTGCTGAAAGCCAGCCTGGAGAATGCTGCTGGCGTTTATCTTCCCAAGGGAATTAACAGTGACCCCGTTTCACACATCTCATTGTGTGTGGTTTCTCCCCATCTTATTAGTGTAGAGACAGAAGCTATCTGGCTCGGAAAAAGCATCCAGCTGTTCAGAGCAGCTGGAAACCAAGTACGGGATATTTTGGGATGAGTTATTTCTTGCTTCTTAAGCCCTTTCACATGGTATTGTCTGGGATGGCGCTGCTTGATGGAGAGGACTCCCCTCATTCCCATGAAACCGATAGAAAAATTACTCCAGGGCAAGATCGAGGACAGGCTGGGAAGAGCAGGAAGCCAGTCTTGCGGCCAGCTGCTTTAGGGGCTCTTACCGGGCCCCATCACTGCTTCTGTACAGCAACTGTTCTCGGGGGCAGGGGGACAGCGTGGTTCCAGACTCGCTTCCACCCAGTGCTTCACGCATTTGGGGGCCTAGTGTTTGCTTATTCTGTCTCTGCCTTTAGGGATATCACAGGTTCCGTGGGGACGCATGTAGATAAATGAAGTGATTGCAGTTAGTATGTGCTTGGAGGGAAGTGGTACAGGTGCTGGGAACAGTGGGTGAGTGGGTGCGAGTTGCCTTAGCTGGAGTGGTCGTGGTGGTCAGAGAGGGTTCCCTGGGGAGAGTCAACTGAGACCCGAGGGAAGAAAAGCTGGTGGGGCGAAGAGCGGGAAAGGCATTCTGACGAAGGCGTGCTGGCCTGTGGCGGGTGATCGGGAAAGGGTGGGGGACGGATGGAGGCCAACGTGACAAGAGCTGAGCCGGGGAGGGGGGAGTGGTGGTGCAGGAGGTGCCAGGAGACCAGCCAGACATGGTCCCCAGAGAGGATTTCACCGGAGCGGGTGCGGTGGAGATGGGGGTTGCGGAGGAGGGAGGGAGGGAGGGATTTGGGAGCTGGGCCGGGGCGTGTGTTGAATGTGGCGCAGCCAGGCCTGCGCAGGTGGGGTCTGGGGTCACAGGGAAGGGAGGGGTCAAGGATGACTCCCAGGTTTCCAGCTCTGGTTGGGGAATCGTGGGCAACAAAACAGGTGTGTGTGTGTGTGGAGTGAGGGCAGGGGCTAGAGATGGTGTAAGCCACACGCTGTAGTCTGGATGTGTTGATACGCAGGGGCCACCACTTCTTCATTCAGCCGCTACTTTGTGCACCTGCTGTGTGCCAGGCGCTGTTGTGGGCTCTGGGGATGTAGCAGGAAACAAAAGCACAGCATCCAAGACAACAAGCAAGATGAGTAAATAAATACACAGTACTGCACTAGGGAGGGAGCAGCGCCTGGCGGGAGACAGGGCAGAGGAGGGAACTGTGGAGAGGGTGAGCGTTGTGGGTAGGACGTCGGAGAAGTCCTCACAGATGGTGGGATTCAGGCAAAGCCTTCTAGGAGCTGAGCAGGCTTTGGAGCAAGGCCTTCCAGGCAGGAGAGATAGCAGGTGCATTCCTGGTCTGCAGACAGGAGAATGCCAGGGGTGGGTGACCCAGGAGCAGGGAGGTGGCCGTATAGCCAGAGCAGCGTTAACGGGCTGAGAACAGGGGCGATTACAGAGAAAGGGAGTGGTGGGCTGTGTGGGCCTGGTGGGTTGGAGCAATGTCTGGCCATGTGTGAGGAAGTGGGTGGTTCTCCGTGTATGTGAAAGGGCTGTGACTACATTTGCTAATGGATTGGACGTGGGGCAAGGAGGCAGGAAAGGTCAAGGGTGACTCCAGTGTTTTTAGCTTTTCAATTGAAAGGATGATTTTGCGTCACCAAAAAAGTGGCAAGAACGGGTTTGGGAAGATCAGGAGCACAGTTCTGAGCAGTCAGGTCTCTGGCGTCCATTAGACATCCGTGTGGGGTTGCCTACTGGGCAGCGTGACATGTGAGTTGAGTTCGGAGCAGGGCCTGAGCTGCTGGTACAAATCCGGGTAACATTTTCAACATTGATGGTGTTGAAATCCAGAGGCTGGATGACCCAACCCAGGCAGTGGGAGGAGACGGAGAAGAGGTCTAGAATGTGAGCCCTGGGACCCTGGCACTTAGAGGCAAGGTGAGAGGGACCCAAGGTGGACACTGAGAAGGGGGGGGTCAAGATGTGGCTGGAAACCAGGTGGCATGTGGTCCAGGGAGCCTTGCTGAGGCAGTGTTTCAGGAGGAGAAGGTGACAACCAGTGTAACACGCTGATGATAAGAGGATTGAGGCTGAAAACCCACGTTGGCTTTTGCAGTGTGGGTGACACTGGTGGCCTGAATTAGAGCAGCGTTGGTGAGAGGTGGGGGCAATTTCATAGGAGGATGGAGGAGATGCAAACACACAGCAGGCACAGACACGTTGCTTAAGGAGCTCTGCTCTAGGGAACGAGAAACGGGACAGCTAGAGAAGGAAGCATCGCTGGGAGATTTTTAAAATAGAAGAAAACATCAGTATGTTTGCATGCTGATGGAAAAGGTGCACTAGAGTGAGAAAAATTGAAGCTGCAAGAGAGAGAAGGGCCAATTGCTGAAGTGTCGTCCTTGAGCAGATGAGGAGAGATGGGATCAAACACACAGGGGAGGCCGGCCTTAGAGCGCAGCCGTCACGGTGACAGGGGAGGGAACATCACGTGCACACATGCCGAAGGCAGATGGATGTGTGGTGGGAGCCGTGGACATTCTTTCCCCACTACTGCAGTTTTCTCAGTCGAACGGAAACAAGGCCGTCGGCCCAGATGAGGATTGGTGCGGAGCCATCCTACGTTAGAGACGAGATTCCTCAGCATGGTGTCTAGCAGTGGAGAGAGCGGGCACCACAGGTGTGAGTGCTGACAGCGCCCCAGGCCCCCTGGAGCCTACTGGCCGCAAATGGAAGCAAGCAGCACAGTCGTGTGTTCTCCTTAAACTTGTTCAGTTGTGCAGGTCGGTCTAAGTCTGGTTGGAGAAGACCGGTGGCAGGGCATGGAGGTGCAGGTGAGGGGTATGCACAGCGATCCACATGGGATCAAGATGGGGACCTGGGGGAAGTAAGGGACAGGCCCGGGTTGTAGACTCAAGTACCAAACCCACGGGGGTGGGTAGAAAGATTGCTGGAGACCAGCTGCTTGAGGAAGTGGACTTGAAATATGGGAGGTGGTGGGCAGAATAGGGGAGGTTTGAAATTATGCTTATGATAAGTTAGGAAAGAGGAAAAGCTCCCTGGAGGAGTGGAGGATGTGGCATTTGTAGCGTGATTATTTGTATGTTAAATCACCAAAGCAGGTAATGCTGGACAAAGGGATTATCAGGTGCTAAATTCTTCAGGGTGAAAGGGGCAGGAGGTACATTACAAGGATGGGAGGTGGGTGGCTCAGTCATTAGTCACATGACAGGAGCTTCCAAGCAAGGTCCTTTATAGGGGAGTCTGGTAGGGGGGCTGGGTAGCAGCAGCCCCAAGCCTGGGGCAGATGCACCAGGAGGGCCCAGAGGCCAAAGGAGCCCTGGGCGAGGGTAAGCGGGTCTCCAGGGAAGAGCCGGGTCTTAGTTAGAGGCACAGGTGGAGGGGGTTCATAGGAGAAGGTGAGGCCGGGGGTCTTGCTGAGGGTCGGCCGTGAGTCCTGGGGGGCATGTGGCAGCCGGTCCTGAGAAGGGGAGGGAGGGGACAGATGGGAAAAGCAACGTACAGAGCCTTTGGGTTTGGGGTCTAGGGGCCGAGGGCCGCTCGTGGTGACTGGATACGAGCAGGTGGAACGTTTGATAAAAATAGCCAAGATTTATTGAGTGTATGCCACGTGCCAGACGTTTCCCCTGTCTTTCTACTTGCATTAACTCCTTCAGTCCTCACAATGACTTTATCAAGTCGGCACTATTATTACCTTCGGTTTATGGATGAAGACACTAAAGCACAGAGCGGTTAAAACACTCACCACGGTCACATAGGCTGTTGAGTAGGATTTGAACCAGGCAGAGAGATTCCGGAATCCACCTTCCCACCAGTGGTTGTCCCGCCCCTTATTAGGTATGCAGCCTGGGGAACATCTGTTAACCGTTCTCCGCGGTTCACTTTTCACATCTGCAAACTAGGGGCGATAAATAGGAGAACGCAGAGCCCTGGTCACGTGGCTGCTTGTGTGTGTCAGGGTCAGGACACCTGCTTTGTCCAGTAGTGACTTTATGTGTTGACACTGTGTTTGGATCAGTAGCGCTAGGGTGGGCCCTGCCCTCAAACGGCAGAGTCAGAGTGCCGTCTTCACCCAGAACGAGCTGGCCTTGGGCATCTCTAGGGGTCCTGAGTCCCAGCTCAGGGTGCGACAGTAACCAGAGCCTGGAGAAGGGACCTGAGGTCATGCAGATGCCGGGCTCACTGACCGCGGGTGCCTGTGCTCCCACCTGTTCCAAGGAAGTCCTCCGGGCCAGCATCCCCGGGGACAGAGACGATACTGACACTTCATTGCCCGGGGTGCACTCAGCAAAGAAGGATAAGAGGGATTCCGTAGGGTGGACGGAGGCCCACCGGTCCCAGTAGTTTCTCCCAAGGCTTGTAAGGGTGGCCGGGAGAAGTCCAACTTCAGCAGGCCAGGCTCTCATCTGCGCGCCTCAGACCTACAGCAGTGGCTGCAGCCGGGTTGAGGTGGGAGCAGGGAATAGACGCAGCACTGTCCAGAGCAGGGGCCCGCAGGGCAGGCTGTCCAAGGCCCTGCTGTCTCTGTAGGCCTGTGTGGAAGGAAGCACTGCCTCTTTCCTCCTCCCTGGAGCTCCAGCAGGTCTGCTTCCTTTGCATGCAGCTTGCATACTAATTGGAGTCTCTCCCTGGGAAGAAGCCCTCTTTTTGAGACTCTTTAAGAATAGATGTAGGTTTTGAAAAACCCAAGATGGCATTGCCTGTAATTAAAAAGTAATTGGTGTAATTGAGAGCGCAGGGTCTTATGCAAATCACCCTCCTGTTTTTAACTTTACATCAAGACTATTTTTATTTTTAAATGCAAGAAAAGCGCACCCCACAAGCCACATGTGCATCTGGGTCTGGCGCGTGTGCATCTCGGCCTGCGCCCCGTGTGCGCGGAACATGACAGTAGCTGTGCGGGAAGAACTGCCTTTGCCTGACCGTCAGGTTGCTGTGGTCCTTGTGTGTCTTGGAGGGAGTCACTGGACTCCTCTCAGCTTTCGTTTTCTTCGTCTGTAGAGCAGGGGTGGCAAGAGGAGCCTCCCGTGTTGTGAGAATTAAGTGGTGTGGTTATGGGGGTGCTGTAGACTCTAAGGAAGGTGTGTTCACAAATGTTAAGTTGGGTTTTTAAGTTGGGTTTTAAGCTCCTCCCCTCCCCCCCCACCCCCCGGTCATTTCCCTTCTCGTGGAGTTGGATCTGCACAGTGGGGGGAGCGGTGCCCTGAAGCAGAAGCCTGGAGTCCACGTCTCAGCTTTTATGTTTGTAAACTGACAAGTGACCTTATTTTTTCTCTTGTGTACAAAGGAGATCAGGTGGGGGTCAGCTGGTCAGCTGGTAAGATCAATGGGAAAGCACTTTGGAAAGTGCTAGTGCTGTTGAATTACTCCTTTGGCCAGTGATGCGATTGGCTCTGCGTTTCCTCTTCACTAACACCTTTCTGTGAGCAGTGGTGGCCGCTGTGATTTCAGCTGAGGGTGGACTTTTCCAATAGGAGATGCCCAGCTCCTGGTTGGAGCGAGAATACTTTCCTGCGGCTGCTATAACAAATAACCACAAACCAGGGGGCTTGAAACAACAGAAGTGTCTTCTCTCACAGCTGTGGCAGTCAGACGTCCACAATCCAGTAGGAAGGATCTCACTTCCCTCTGGAAACAGTGGAGGAGGGGATTGGTTCCTTGGCTCCATCACCCCAATCTCTGTCCCATCTTCACATGGCCATACCCACTGTGTGTCCCCAGTCTGTGTGTTTGTGACACCTCCCTCGTGTCTCCTTTAAGGACATGGGATGGCATTTAGGGCTCAACCACAAAATCCAGGGTATTCAAAATCCATAAGTATGTCTTCAAAGATCCTTTTTCCAAATAGCAAAACATTTTCCAGTTCCTGGGACCAAGACTTGACACATCTGGGGCATCATTCAGCTGACTTTAGGGATGAAGGCTCCCTGGAGGCCAGGAGGGAATCAGTGTGACCTCACACTAGTTAATGTCATTGCTCTGCAGCTCAGTTTCCTCATATGTAAAGTGGGGAAAATAATAGCATCTACCTCATAGGGTAGTTGTGAGGTTAAATAAATTCACATACGTAAAGCACCTAAAAAGTCCTTGGCTCGTGGTAAGTTCTCTCAAAATGTTCAGTACTGTCATCTCTAGTTTTCCTTTAGTACCTGGCGATAGATTTGTCATCATAGTTTCATCCAGACTCTTCCAGAACTTGATTATATTTGGCCTGAGCAAACCTTTGGGTGTAAATTACTTTTTATTTCCTCAAAAATTATTTTTTCATGCTTAAAGAAATAGCATCTATAAAAATATTTAACAATTTTATGAGCGAGTCTGTTTTTGCCTTTACCATCATTTTATAATTTTATAGAATTTCATTATGTCCCCTTTTATACTTTTTCATGTTAAGAAAACAAAATCATTGTAGCTTGACCCTGTACAGAAGAAGGAAGCTTATGACTCTCATCATATGTTACATCGTGTCATGTCCTAGTAATTCCCAGCATTTCCCTATAAATGACCTGTTACATTGACCCCTCTCTCCCCACCACCAACCACCACTGAACCACAGGTTTTGCAATGATTTTACTTATGATGCAAATATGATTAAATACTAATTAATTCAGTTTTCACCAATAAAAAAATATAAGCCTGGCAATCAGTTTTTCATCAGGCTGATTTGACATACTTTTTTTTTTTGCAGTATGCGGGCCTCTCACTGTTGTGGCCTCTCCCGTTGCGGAGCACAGGCTCCAGACGCGCAGCCTCAGCGGCCATGGCTCATGGGCCTAGCCGCTCCACGGCATGTGGGATCTTCCCGGACTGGGGCACGAACCCGCGTCCCCTGCATCGGCAGGTGGACTTTTAACCACTGCGCCACCAGGAAAGCCCTGATTTGACATACTTTTATCAAAAAGTAAAAACACTTGCTACTTTGGGCATTCCAGTAAGCTTTTAAAATACGAAAAACCTGTAGTTAACATCATACTCAAAGGTGAAAGACTGAAAAATTTTGAAGTGAAAAGGACTGAAAAATAAATGAAAAATATCTGTTTTCACCACTTCTATTCAACATAGTATTAGAAGTTCTATCCAGAACAACTAGGCAAGAAAAAGAAATAAGATGCATCCAAACTGGAAAGGAAGAAGAAAAACGATCTCTTCACAAATAACATGATCTTTTTGTACATAGAAAAGCCCTAAAGATTTCCCAAATAACTGTTAGAACTAATATATAAATTCAGTGAAGTTACAGGATACAAAATCAACAAAAAAATTAGTTGCGTGTCTCTACACTAACAATAAACAACTGAAAAAATTAAGGTAACAATTCCATTTACAATAGCATAAAAAAAATGAAATACTTAAGAATAAACTTAACCAAGGAGGTGAGAGACTTCTATATTGAAAACCCCAAAGCGATGCTGAAAGAAATTAATGAGGACATTAAAAAAAGGGAAAGGCATCCCATGTTCATGGATTGGAAGACTTAATAATTGTTAAGATGTCAATACTGCCCAAAGAAATTTATAGATTCAGTGCAGTCCCTATCAAAATCCCAGTTCATTTGCAGAAATAGAAAAACCTAGCCTAAAATTCATATGAAATCTCAAGGGAACCTCAATAGCCAAAAACAATCTTGAAAAAAAGAAAAAAGGAAAGAAACTTGGAGGTCTTACACTTTTGGAATTCAAAATTTACTGCAGAGATACAGTAATCAAAACAGTGTGGTGCTAGCATAGAGATAGACCTATAGACCAACAGAATAGAATAGAGAGCCCAGAAATAAACCTTCACATATATGGTCAATTGATTTTCAACAAGGCTGCCAAGACCACTGAATGGGAAAAAGACAGTCTTTCACCTGGTGCTGGGAAAACTGGACCCTTACTTTATACCGTATACAAAAATGAAGTCAAAATGGATTAAAACCTAAACGTAAGAGTGGAAACTATAAAATTCTGAGAAGAACACATGGGGAAAAGCTTCATGACGTTGAATTTAGCAATGATTTCTTGGATATGATACCAAGAGCATAGGAAACAAAAGAAAAAATAGATAAATTGGAGTTCATCAAAGTTAAAGAAAACCTTTTTCTACATCAAAGGACACTAACAACAAAGTGAAAAGGCAACCCACAAAATTGGAGAAAATATTTACTCATCATGTATATGATCAGAGATTAATATCCAGAATATAAAAAGAACTCTTGCAACCCATCAACAGAAAACCAAAAAACCCAATTAAAATATGGGCAAAAGAATTGAATAGGCACTTTTCCAAAGAAGATAAACAAATGGCCAGTAAACAAAGTAAACTGTGCTCAGCATCACTAGTCATTAGGGAACTGCAAATTAAAACCACAATGAGATATTATTTCATGCCCCAAAGAATGGCTATGATCAGAAAAACAGAAAATAGCAAAAGTTGGCCAGGATGCGGAGAAATTGGAATCCTCTTGTGTTTCTGGTGAGAAGGTCAAATGGTGCAGCTGCTGTGGAAGTGTATGATGGCTCCTCAAAAAATTAAACATAGAATCACCATATGATCTAGCAACTCAGCTTTTAGGTATGTCTCCGTAAGAGTTGAAAGCAGAGACTTGAACAGATACTTATACACCAGTGTTTATTAGCAGCATTATTCATAATGGTCAAAAGGTAGAAACAGGGCTTCCCTGGTGGCGCAGTGGTTGAGAGTCCGCCTGCCAATGCAGAGGACACGGGTTCGTGCCCCGGTCCGGGAAGATCCCCCATGCCGCGGAGCGGCTGGGCCCATGAGCCATGGCCGCTGGGCCTGCGCGTCCAGAGCCTGTGCTCCGCAACAGTGAGAGGCCCGCTTACCGCAAAAAAAAAAAAAAAAAAAAAGTAGAAACAACCCAAATGTCCATTGACAAGAGTGTGGCATATGCAGGCAATGGCATATTATTCAACCTTGAAAGGGAAGGAAGTATTGATACAGGCTATTACATGGATGGACCTTGCAAATGTTATGCTAAGTGAAATAAGCCAAACATGAAAGGCCAAATATTGTATGATTCTACTTACATGAGGTACCTGGAACAGCCTAACTCATAGAGACAGAAGGTAGAGTAGAGGTTTCCAGGGGCGGGGGGGGAGGGAGGAATGGGAGGTAGTGTTCACTGGGGACAGAGCTCCAGGATAAGGTGGTGAAAGTTCTGGGTGGGTGGTGGTGATGGTTGCAGACCAGTGAGAAGGTACTTCATGCCACTTAAAAATGGTTAAAATGGTAAATTATGTATTTTTCATCACCATAAAATATGAAAATAAAAAAGATAGCACTTAGACCCCCTTTCCTCCCTGTAAGACAAGGCACAGAGTGGACCTGACAGGGTGTCAGGGCACAGCACAGATCACAAACCATGTGGGAACTACCCAGCCCCATCTCTGTTCTTTCAAGGAGGAAACGAAGGCTCATAAAGGCTTGGTTGGGAAGAAATCCTGACCTGCTGTTGAATGATCAGGAGAAGGTCCTGGGGCTGATGGCAGGGCTGCTGAGCTGTAAGAGGGAACCAGGTCGAGGTGGTGAAGTTCTGTGTTCCTGTAACGGGGCAACGCTGGTGGGGATCATCAGAGCCCAGGGCTCCGTAACGGGGTCTGCACAGAAAGAGCCAGGACCTGATTGCTGAGCCTCTTCTGTGCCCTGGTCAGGGGACGGGGGAAGACAGATTCCTTGAAGGAGCTTGCCAGCTGGTTGGGGAGGGGAGGCATAAGTATCCACACCGGGAACACTGGTTCAGGACAGCAGTGGCCGAGCTATGACAGTGCTGTGATTCACTAACAGTCAGAGCGGCTGGGGAGGCACTGAGTGCTCACGGAGCCCACAGCTTGGCTCCGCGCTTGAGGACAGAGGGGCCCAGTGGCTTAGGTCCCTGGGGCAGAGGGCTGGCCCCGGGCTCTCCCCGCAGCGCTGCCGGCCTGGCTGACCCAGGGCCAGTTTCTTAACCTCTTTAGCCTCTGTTTGCTCACCTGTGAGAGGGAATAGTGTCTTTCCCCACATGGTTGCAAGGAGGTCGTGTGTCCAGAGCACTTAGCGCAGAAGCAAGCACACCTGGGACACACTCGCTGTTAGTGCCCAGAGGGGAACTGAGGCTCCAGGAGGGAACAGCAATGAGGGCGGGCCCGGGCGTGCAAGGCAGAAATAGTGGGTGTGGCTGCAGTGCAAGGCTTCTCCCTTTCCTGCAGAGGGAAGGTGGGACTTCTGGTAGACCTGTCACGGAGCCGAGTCTGAACAGTCTTAGAAAGACCGGCTCTGAAGCAAGAGGAAAGCCTGTGGGCAGACTCTGGCTGCCTTTTCTGGGGCTCTGTCCCCCTTTGGCCAGTGGGGTCACCCGGGACTGTTATCCTAAACATTTAGCCTTGATGCCAGTGCACAGACTGGCCATTGGGAATCGGCATCCCACGTTGGCCTGGGATCCTCGCAAAGAACTTTACAGTCATTTGTTAGTTCATCAGAAGTTTAATGAGAAGCAGGAAACATAATGTCTGCCTCATAGAACGAGATGGGATTGTTTGCAGGATATTTATGGTCTTCAAATGGTGCATCACCAGCAATGATGTTACCTCGCAGGAATGAACTTTTCATATTCAGTAGTTATCAGGGACTGCCCTATGGGGAAATGGGAAATGACTAAAACTTAATTTTATAAGGAGGAAAAATGAACCAATATTATCCCATAGGCTTTATATGATGAATTTTACATACATTTCCCTGAAATTGTGGGTGTTTATATTATGATTCTCTGAAACTTATCTTATTTTTCTAACTCAGGTCTGTTTAGGTAATTAATTAATCTGTGTGGTAAATGTCACAGCTGAATGATAGTCTTATTTCAGTTTTCCCAATGAAAACAGATTTACCTGCTCAGTGAGACAAAGAACTTGATTACCATTCTTCAGAATTTTTTTTTTCCTAATGTCCCTTTCCCTTTCAATTCAAGATGCAATTCTGTGATGGTTCAGTTCTGGTCCAGAGCGTGGTCAAAGGTGCTTCCTCGCCCTCCTGCTTGGATCGGACTCAGATGAGCTTGGCACCAAGGCCGCTGGGTTCGGAGCGATGGTTGTCTCCAGCCCTGCCCTGCTCTCTTGAGGGCGGCTTCCTCCCTGTCTCTTTGTCTGCGTTTCTCTCGCCTGCTTTCTAAACCCCTCTTCCGGTCACCCTCTTCCGTCCCGCTGTGGGCCTCCAGCCCTTCGGAGACCCCTGTGGCCACACTGTGTGCTGCTGACTGGGGCAGCGGGGGCTGTGGAGGAGCTGGTGCTTAAGGGTCCCGGCGTGCGCGTGTGTCCCCGGCCTTCTTTCCCGGGTCTCCTCCACCCGCAGAGTCCCCGCCGCAGCCTGGTCAGAGCGGCACTCGCATGCCTCATTCCTTCGTTACCCAGCAGGTACTGCTTGAGTATCTACTCCATGTCAGATGCGCACCTACTGTGCACAGGGAGGAGGCATCGGACAAAACAGACTGCTGTCCTCAGAGAGGTCACCTTCCAGTGAGAAGACAGAACGGACAAGTGAAGGACACCCGGGTACGTGGCTGCTGCGGTGGCAGCGATGGCTTTCGGGAGAGTTAAAGTACCTAGAGCAGGCTTGTCTGGTGAGGCTGGCGTCACGGTGGAGACGTGAATGAGAAGAGGGAGCCGGACACACACATCCCGGGGAAGCAGTGTAGACAGAGGAGCAGGGGCTGGAAAGGCCTGGGGCCAGAGTTGGCCTGGTGTGTGAGGGGCAGAGGACATCCCGAGGGCTGGAGGAGCCGTGCCGAGCAGCTCCTGGCTGGGCTGAGGGCCCCTGTCCTCTTCCTTTCTGGTGAGAGTTGAGCTGAGAGATGCTGCATCTTCCTTCTGATAGAGTCACTCCAAGAGAAGTCTTTTCATCAGCATTTCCATTTTGTCCTGGGCCTAGCAGGAAGAAGAGTGCAGGGTGGGTGTCTGCGCTTCTGCCTCCTGACACTATTTCCTGCTCTTTGGCTGCTGTGTCCTGTTTCCATCCTCCCTGGACCAGCCCAGGTGTTCACATGGACTCCACCCCGCACTGGCAGGGGGAAGACTTGACCTGGGTCTCCACTAATTAGCACGTTGCCTCCTCCTGGCCACTGGATCACGTGACCCAATCTGACCAACGGGACACAGTGAAGACTTTGCTGGGAACCATGGAGAAGAGTCTGCTTTTCTCACTAGTTTAATGCTAGCCTGTATGCGGTACACAGAGACAGCAGCCTCCCTGACTGCATGCAGGGGCCTGAGACCAGAGCCCCACATGACATGCAGCTGAGACAGATGGACGCTGAGTCCGTGATGTAATTTGAGGCCTTGCGTCAAACTACACTTGAAACAGTAATGTATCTTGAATTTTCTGTAAGCTGTTAAATTTCATTGTTGCTTGAGCCAGCTTGCGTGGGGTTTAGCAACAATTTTTTTGTCACTTGCACCAAAATGAGCTCTGTCTCACTGACACAGGACTAATACGGGATGGTGACATGACCGAGACCACAGACTGAAACTAAAACCAGCTCTGTGACTTTGGGCAAGGCCTTCACCTACCTAGGCATAACTGTCCTCACCTGTAAGTGACAGCACCTACCCGGGGACTCTTGTGAAAATGGATGAATATATATATCTTTGGGAGCACACAGTAAGTGATATTTAAGTGTCTGCTGCTGTGATTATTTTTTCCCCACTTTGTGAAATAAGGTTTCTGAAGCTGGTCTCTGTTAAGTGACTTCCCCTGAAATTAGACTCCAGGATTTTAAGGGGCAGCAGTTACCCATCAGAGAAGGCACTTCTGAGTGCCTGCTATGCTCTGAGCCCCCTGCTGATGCTGCTATGTGGATGGAGAGTGCAAATTCTGCGAGAAGAGAAGCTGCACTTTGAAGTCGTTTATTTTCCTTGTTCTGTGACAGGGTTCTGCACCCAGTGAGTGATTTATCAGTGGTGTCAACTAACCTTGCCTGACACTACTCAGCCTCCCAGGGAGGAGAGGCATTTTCTGAAGAGGCTTTATTTGGGGAATCAGTGACCCGCACAGACGGAAGCCCGGCTCCCAGGGCCGGTGCTCCCCCGCTGGCCTGGCAGCCCCTCTGCCCGGAGCGGTGGCTGAGCCAGCAGCTGAGGCTTGGAGCTGCCCCCTGCCCAGCTTCCCCGGGCCTCTGCCTCCGCAACTTGCTCTTGGTCTCATGATAAATTCATTACCAGAAAATGAAACTGGAGTTTCCTGGTGACATAAAATATTGATGAGAGAAATAAGGACGAAGATAAATGAGCCAGGGCTGCTCGCAGACCCCATGTGCCCTGTTCCGCTGGGTCTGCAGACACTTGTTCTCGCTCCCTTTTTGGTTTGCTCGGGAGGGGCTTTGTTCTCTTCATAGGAAGTCTGTTGGAACACTAGTGAAGAGCTCCAACCCCTACGTCACACCAGAGTGGGAAAAATAGACATGTCTCCTGGTTACTGTCAAAACTATGAAGCCCAATCCTGCCACTTCACAACCTTCTTGGCATGTTCTTGGCACCCTTGGGGCGGCATGCAGAAACACATCGTCCCTGCTCAGAAACTGCTGATGGCTTCCACGTGCTGTGGAGTCAGACCTGAGCCCCGTGGGGTGCTGTTCAGGACCTTCTGTGACCCTGCTGCAGCCAGCCTGTCCGTCCGGTCCTTCGCCTTATCACCGAGACCCTGCGCTTCCACACATGTGGTCTCTCTGAGCTGCTGTGCTGTTTCATGCTGTGCAGCGCTCTCCCCAGCCACTCAGGGGTCAGCTCAAACACCGCTTCATTCACAAGACGTCTTCCTTGCTGTTCTGCTCAGAACTAACTGCTGCAAAGGTAAAACAAAAGAACCAAACCCGCTGTTGGTAAGCGCGCAGAGAAACGGCTGTCTCCATCATGCCTGAGGCCGTAAAGCGTCAGCTGTAGGTTCAGGTCCTTGAGCAGGTTCACAACTTTTGACCCAGTGACTCCATGTCTGAGAATTCATCCTAAGGAAACAATCAGGAAGGTGTCAACATTAATGCAAGTATGTATAAGGCTATTCGTCACAGTGTTCTTTAAAATAATGAAAAATTGGAAGGAATCTAAAATCTAAATGCTCTCAAAGAGGGACTTAAATAAATTGTGATACAGCTGTATGATAGAGTGATATTCACCTGCTTAAAAATTATGGTGTAGAGAAGTAGTTGATGGTTTAGAGAAATGTTTGTGATGTTTTTGTAAGTGAAAGACATAGGAACACAACTGAGTGAAGGGGGTGGGGAGAGAGAGTAAGAGAGGGGGAAGGAGAGATGTCTGAGCCTAGAGTAAGCTTTGGAAGGGTAGGTGCCAAAGCCTTGGGTTGTGAGCCCATGAGTTATGTTTATACGATTTTTCTCTTAAGATCCAGTCCATGAGTTGACCTTACGATCCGGTCCTCCTGTGTGAACAAGTTGCCCATCTTCACTTCGACCCACTTTCCTGGCTTTGCTCCTCTAGTGGAGGAAGGCCCCTCACGTGATCCTTCTTACGCTTTCACTCTGTTAAACTCACTCACTTGCGCTGGTCTTTTCTCCTAGGGCCTTCTTTTTACTGTTTTCTTATGTTGGCGGTTCTGCTCCAAAACTTCCCAAGCCCCAGGCTCCGTCTTCAGTAAAGATCTGACCATGTGTGTTCTACCATTGTTGCTTTCATATATTTTAATGTCTGACCATTTGAGGTCATCCTTACCGTTTTTAAATGCCTATAAGGGTGTGCAGGAAGTGTTCTCCAGCAGAGGTTTTCTGCCATCTTCTCTGACACGTATACATCCAAGATGCTCTGGGAGGTCGTATTAGACCGGGTTCAGAAACAGGACATGTATATTTATCATCGGGAATTAGCTCCCACAGTTATGGAGGCTGAAGGCTCCCAGGATCTGCCTCCGGTCAGCAGGCTGGAGACCCAGGCAGGGTCAGGGTGTCAGCCCGAGTCTGAAGCAGGACAAAACCATGTCTTGGCTCACAGTCAGGCAGGGGTGAGGGGCGGTTCCCTCGTACTCGGCCTTTTTGATCTCCTCAGGCCCGCAGTCCAGCTGAGACCTGCCCACATTAGAGAGGGCAGCCTGCTTGACTCAGCTCACCAACTCAGGTGATGATCTCCTCCCGAGCACACTCACAGATGTGCCCAGAAGAACGTTGGACCAGGCATCTGGGCCCCAGTGCCCTGTCAGCTTGACACACAGAATTAAGTATCACAGGTTTAGTTGCTGAGAGATGCTCTTCTGGCCACAGGTCATGTACACGTGCTGAGGTCACCCTCTTCTCCCCGGTGTGTTCAGAGCCCTGGACCAGCACAGCAGCTTCACAGGAGCTAGAAGCGCAGGACGAGGGCAGTGGGGTCTGCAGACACATAGGGACGCGTCCAAGGCCACGTGTTTGGTTTTTTTTCCCAATTAATTAATTAATTAATTTATGGCTGTGTTGGGTCTTTGTTTCTGTGCGAGGGCTTTCTCTAGTTGCGGAAAGTGGGGGCCACTCATCATCGCGCTGCGTGGACCTCTCTATCGCGGCCTCTCTTGTTGCGGAGCACAGGCTGCAGACGCGCAGGCTCAGTAGTTGTGGCACACGGGCCCAGCCGCTCTGCAGCATGTGGGATCTTCCCAGACCAGGGCTCGAACCCGCATCCCCTGCATCGGCAGGCAGATTCTCAACCACTGCACCACCAGGGAAGCCCGGCCACGTGTTTTTTAAGTGGCAGAGCCAGGACGAGCCCCGGGGGCTGACGGTCATGCCGCCCTGAAGGCGGGGGGAGGGCGAGGAGACCCTGGTCCTCTTGAGCCTCGGAGGAGGAGTGCACTCTGGGCACCTTCCCTTGAACTTGCCGTGTCCTGTCTCCCCTCCCCCATTGTTCCCGACCGTGGACTGTGTGTTCCTGCTGCTTTCCTGCCCCACCGATACTCTCTGACTCTGACGTGTGGCACGTCTCTCCCTGCGGGTGTGGCTTTGCTGTTGTGGCAAATTGTGTGGAGCACAGTTAACTCGTTCATGTCTGCGAAGGCTTTCTGAAAGTGAGAGAGGGGTGCTTCCCACCCTGCGGTGCCCAAGGCCTGGGAAGCTGCTGGCGTCCGGCCGAGATGGGGGCTGCGGGCCCCCGGCCAGTCCTGGAGGGGGAGGACCTGGACCCTCGAGGGGCCTCTGCGTCCTTCAGTCGGTGTGTTCTGGTCTTGCTGTCGGGTTATTTTCCGTCTTGCAGCCTTTCCTTGTCACCATGGGCTGTCTCCTTTTGGCATCTGTGTCTGGCCTACCCCGCGATGGCACTGATCAGTAACTTTGCAGGTCTGTCCCCTGTTCACACTGTGACGTCCTGTTTCCGCCTGCCAGGTCCTTATGTCTAACAGGCAGCAGGTATCACAGACTGAGGAGGCTTACTTTGGGGCCAGGAGCACAGCTGCACCGCAGTGCTCCTAATGTCCGTTTGTACTAAAAACTCTGGATGACAAGAGGGCAAAAGGTGTTTTGGTTTCACTTACTTGGGAAACAAGCATGTACAGCTCCAGATGATGTGTTTTGGGGGCATTTGCAGTTTTCTTTGTTGTTGTTGCTTTTGAGTTCTTTATTAATAGGTACTTTATTTAGTAGTTTTGCAGGTATTTGTTTTACTCCAGAGCATCATGTAACGTATGTGTTCCTTCTGCAACCCCCTCCCCTTCTCCGTGCTCCTGCCTCCTCTTTACTTCTTCCGGTTAGAAGCAGAGGCCCTCCCAGACCTACAGGGGGGCAGAGAACCCATGTCCCCCACAGCCTGTCCAGGTGATAGGGTGACACTGGGGTCACCAGCTGGGAACTGTATACAGAAAGGGAGAATGGAGCAGCCTAAAGCATTTGGAACTTCGGAGGAGGCAGGCCTGGAATCAGACTGTAATTCTGAGGTGTGTAGAGGCCTGCCTCCCGGCTGAGGGCCCTGCGTGGCACCTGGGACGCAGGTGTTCAGTGAAGGTCACTTCCCAGCAGTGGTGGAAGGATTCTTAGGGCTCTCAGAGAGCCCTTGTCCTGGGCGGCTGGCCCAGGAAAGAGCGGCTGAGAGGAGCAGAGGTCGAGATGAGGACCAGGCCCTCAGGACTGCGACCGGTCTGCTGACCAGGTGTCCACGTGCCTCCCACTAGTGTTCTGGTCCCTGGAGCAGTGCCCTCTCCAGCCCTGCCAGAGAACAGGGCCTGAGCCTTCGCAGCCACGGCCCCCGGCCCCCTCCCCAGGGAAGGGGAGGCTGGCATGGCCTGTGGGGCGGCCTTCGGTGCTGATGGCAGGGGTCCTCAGAACCAGGACGCTAAGCCCATTTTGAGTCACTCAGACAATCTTTGCAGGGTTGGAACTACAGGCTCTGGTTTAAAACCTCCCAATGCTGCCTTGAAAAGGCCACTACTACTTTCAAAGGAGGGCAGTTGTATTTGAAAGACGTATTTCAACCACAGTCTTTAAAGGCCTGGGATGGTCAAAAATAGATGGTGGCCGAGCATCACCAGCCTGTCCTGCCTCCAGATGTTCTTAAAATTCCCAGGTTGAAAACTGGGGGCCCTTCCTCTGCTCCTGGGACATAACCGTGCCCCGCCCCGCAACTGCTGGTTCTAGTTCCTTCCCAAACCCCCTGGTGGCTGTTAGCCTCAGAGGAGTGGCCCTGACTCTCCACCAAACCTAAACCTGAGCCCCGGGGCGAGCTGTGCTTCAGGAAGAGAGTGATGAGCGAAGCATCCCAGGTGTCCATGGAGATGAAGGAGGAAGACGCAGCCCTTCTCATCTCCTGAGGCTGGTGGCCGTGTGCACCCGGGAAGGGCAGAGGGGCTGGGCTTCAGGGGATGGGGTGGCAGTCCCCCAAGCCCTGCCCAGAAGTACTGACAGACGGCCTGCCAGGCCTGGCTGAGGGCTTTGTGGGGAGAGTCTGCAGTTTCCACGACAATCCCATGAAGTTGTGCTATTATTATCCCAGTCCACAGAGGAGGGAAGTGACACCCGCGTGCGGTTATGTAACTCTCCTCTGGTCTCGGTCACCCTGCCAAGCGGGGATGCTTGTCCTTGAGCCCAGGTGGTCGGGGACCCAAGCCCCCTCGCTTAGCTGCTGCAGGCTAAGGGTCGGTAAATGTTTTCTGTAAAGGACCAGATGGTAAATATTTCAGGCCAGGCAGAGTGTGTCGAAAGAGTCTGTGTAAGTGCTGGTCTCCGCCTTTGTGGTGTGAAAGCTGAGTAGACAAACAGGAGCACGTGGGCGGTGCTCTGGTCCAGGGAGTGCACAGGGCGGGCGGAGAGAAGGCGGGCGGAGGCCTGAATGACCCGCGCCCGCCCCATACCTGCTCACTGAGTGATGCTGGGCTGCACACTCCTTTTCTGCAAAATGGGGATGATAGCATGTCTCCGGGCACCGTTGTAAATTGATTTAATGAGATAATGTATGTGAAAGATTCACCCGGTGTCTGGCACGTAATTATCTCTCAATAAATGGAGCTTTTTGTCTCCCTACCTGAGGGCAGCCCGCGAGGAGGGAATCACTCGTTGTACAGCCCAGGGGCAGGAATGATAACCGGCACTTAGACAGCAATCTGCAGTGTGCACAAGGCCTTCTGGGAAGCCTTCTGAAGTAGACTTGCCAGATCACAGGGCTGCTGCTGTTTTACCGATGAGAGGATGGAGACGTAGAGGGTGAGTCTGCCTGGCTAGGGTCTTACCCCTGGATCCCATGTTGCATAAACTCCAGTCCCGGTTTGCAGCTTCCTCTGGGGCTTGGTGCAAGCCTCTGTGTCCGGTTCTCCTATATAAAGTGGGGATGATAAAGCCATCTCCTTCCGAAGTTGGCAATTCCGATGATTTGATGGGAAGAAATCTCATCTCTTACCCTTAGGGAAAAGCTGGTTCACTGCCCTTTTGGGGACCCTTGATTTTCTGAAGTGAGTCACACTGTGGTCCCTCTGGACAGTTGGGCAGCTCTGTCCCTCCCTGGACTGCCATTGGCCTCTTCTCCACCCGCTTGCCCCCTGCAGTCCAGCAGCTCAGGAGTGCTGCACCTGACCCTTCGTATAAAGCCGTGAACACTGCAATGGTGGTAGCAGTCAAGGGAAAGTGACTGAGGTGCCTCTGTCAGAGCAGATGGAGCACTAACCACAAGTGGCCTGCAAGTCCCTGACCAGCAGACACACAGCGGGGCCCGTGTGCCCCATGGCGCTGTGATATGTGCTGTGTTTTGACTCAGGGAAGCCAGGGTTGGTCCTGGCCTGAGCATGCCTCTTGGAGCACTTGGCTGCATTTGTTGTTTTGGGGGATGGTGGCAGCCGGGGGATAGGAGAGCTGAGTAAACAGTTGGAAAACAGCCCACATCTTTTCCTCGTAGGCCACGGAGGAAAGGGGTTTAATTTACAAAATTGTTGGATTTGTAACGTGGCGAGACTGCTCCCTGCCTTTGGCTGTCTGTCCTTTGTGGTGTTGGTTTAGAGGCTCCACTTCGTTGTCTATAGAGAGTCCTCTTAGGCAAGTCTCTTAACCCTCTGACCCCTCGGTTTCCACAGATTTGGATGCTGGAGATGCTTTGGAAATCACTAAGTTAATGAATGAAAGAATCTTCTGTAAACTGTAGGATGTGGGTCTTGTATGTGTGTATCAACCCATGGCGTTTACAATGACACTGCAGAGAAAAGCTGTCACCCCCATGGAGGTGAGGCTGCAAAGCTCAGTGGGTGGACCCAGGTCCTCCCACGGGTACGCACACCTTCTGTTTTCCATTTTAAAAATTGCTGTTGTATCCCAGTCTTGCGCTTTGGGAACCTTCTTATCGCATCTCATCTCCACCAGCCCTGAGCACTGAGAGACACTACGGTTCCAGTTTGCTGGACAAGGTCAGGATGACAACAGCATCCCCTGTGCTGCTGCCAGAGGCCACTGCTGGCCACAGGGTGTGTGTTTTTATGAGCTATGATTCACACAACATAAAATTAATCCTCTTAGATTAACATGTACACACTACTATATATAAAATAGGTAACCAACAAGGACCTACTGTATTGCACGGGGAACTATACTCAATATTTTGTAGTGACCTATAAGGGAAAAGAATCTGAAAAAGAATATATATATATATATATATATATATATATATATATATATACACATGCGTGTGTGTGTGTGTGTGTGTGTGTATAAAACTGAATCACTTTGCTGTATACCTGAAACTAACACAACATTGTAAATCAACTATACTTCAATTAAAAAAAATAAATAAAAGAGGAAGTAAATAAAAAATGGAATAGAAAGAGCTTTCTATAGTTAAAATAAACAAGCAAAAAAGCAGAGAGAAAAAAATTAACCTTTTTAAAGTGTACAGTTCAATGGTTTTTCAGCGCGTTCACAACACACTGTACAAACATGACCCTCTTTAATTACATAACACTTTCATCACCCAGAGAAGAAGCTCCATCGTCCTTAGCAGTCACACTCTGTTCTCCCCTTCTCCCAGCTCCTGCTTTCTGCCGCTATGGACTTGCCCGTCCTGAACATTTCATGTGTGTGGAATCACACAATGTATGGCTTTTGTGACTTACTTCTTCCACTGAACATAGTGTTTTCAAGGTTCATCATCCATGTGGCAGTGTGTGTCAGAGCTCCATTCCTTTTCATGGCTGAATAATATTCCACAATATGGATGGACTACATTTTGTTTATCCATTCATTTGGACATTGGGTTGTTTCCATGTTTTGCTGGAATGAATAATGCTGCTGTGAACATTTGTGTACAGATTTTTGTGGGGACACATAATTTCAGTTCTCTTGAGTACACACCTAGAAGGGGAATTGCTGGGTCCTGTGGTTATCCTATGCTTGTCTATACTTACCTTTTTGAAAACCTGCAAATGGCTGCACCATTTTACAGTACCATCAACAATGTATGAGGGTTCCCTTTTACCTCCTCACCAACTCCTGTTATTATCTGACTTTTTGATTCTGACCATCCTAGCGGGTGTAAAGTTTTGATTAGGATTTTTCTCACAACCAGTGATGTTAAGCATATTTTAATGGGCTTCTTAGCCATTTGTGTATCTTCTTTGGAGAAACGATTTCAGATTCTTTGCCCATTTTTTAATTGAGTTATTTGTCTTTTTATTGTTGAGATGTAACAGTTCTTTATAATATTCTCTCTATAAGTCCTATATCAAATATCATTTGCAAATATCTCCCATTTTGTGGGTTGTCTTTTACCTTTCTTGATGGGATCACTGAAGCACAACAATTTTAAATTTTGGTTAACTTCAGTTTCTTTTTTCTTTCTCTTTTTTTGTTCTTTTGGCGTCATACCTAAGAAACCATTACCTATGGAGCAAAGAGACACTGCTTTTCTTCTAAGAGTTTCACAAGTTCAGCTCTTACATGCAGGTCTTGGATCCACTTTGAATTAATTTTTGTATGTGGTGTGAAGAAAGAATCCAGTTTCATCTCTTTTCACTTGTATATTCAGTTGCTCCAACACCATTTTTTGAACAGAATATTTTCCCCCAATGAATCGTCTTTGCATTCTTTAAGAAAAACGTATGGGTTTATTTCTGGACACTCAATTCCATTGATCTATACGTATATCCTTATGCCAGAACAATATAGTCTTTTTTTTTTATAGCTCTTTACTGCAGTATAATTGCTTCACAATACTATGTTAGTTATCCCCTCCCTCTTGAGCCTCCCTCCCACCCTCCCTATCCCACCCCTCTAGGTGGTCACAAAGCACCGAGCTGATCTCTCTGTGCATTGCAGCTGCTTCCCACTAGCTATTTTACATTTTGTAGTGTATATATGTCCCTGCCACTCTCTCACTTCGTCCCAGCTTACCCTTCCCCCTCCCCGTGTCCTCAAGTCCATTCTCTACATCTGTGTCTTTATTTCTGTCCTGCCCCTAGGTTCATCAGAACCATTTTTTCTTTTTAGATTCCATGTATATGTGTTAGCATACAGTATTTGTTTTTCTCTTTCTGACTTACTTTACTCTGTATGACAGACTCTAAGTCCATCCACCTCGCTACAAATAACTCAGTTTCGTTTCTTTTTATGGCTGAGTAGTATTCCATTGTATATATGTGCCACATCTTCTTTATCCATTCATCTGTCAATGGACCATTTAGGTTGGTTCCATGTCCTGGCTATTGTAAATAGTGCTGCAATGAGCACTGTGGTACATGACTCTTTTTGAATTATGGTTTTCTCAGGGTATATGCCCAGTAGTGAGATTGCTGGGTCGTATGGTAGTTCTATTTGTAGTTTTTTAAGGAACCTCCCTACTGTTCTCCATAGTGGTTGTATCAATTTACATTCCCACCAACAGTTCAGGAGGGTTCCTTTTTCACCACACCCTTTTCAGCATTTATTGTTTCTAGATTTTTTGATAATGGCCATTCTGACTGGTATGAGGTGATACCTCATTGTAGTTTTGATTTGCATTTCTCTAGTGATGTTGAGCATCTTTTCATGTGCCTCTTGGCCATCTTTATGTCTTCTTTGGTGCAATCTCTATTTAGGTCTTCTGCCTATTTTTTAGTTGAATTGTTTGTTTTTTTGATATTGACCTCCATGAGCTGTTTGTATATTGTGGAGATTAGTCCTTTGTCCGTTGTTTCATTTGAAAATATTTTCTCCCATTCTAATGGTTGTATTTTCATCTTGTTTACAGTTTCCTTTGCTGTGCAAAAGCTTTAAAGTTTAATTAGGTCCCACTTGTTTATTTTTTTTATTTCCATTACTCTTAAGAGGTCGGTCAGAAAAGATCTTGCTGTGGTTTATGTCAAACAGTGTTTTTCCTATGTTTTCCTCTAAGAGTTTTATAGTGTCTGGTCTTACATTTAGGTCTTTAATCCATTTGGAGTTTATTTTTGTGTTTATATTTGTGTCAGGTAGTGTTCTAATTTCATTCCTTTACATGTAGCTGTCCAGTTTTTCCAGCACCACTTATTGAAGAGACTGTCTTTTCTCCATTGTGTGTTCTTGCCTCCTTTGTCATAAATTAGGTGACCATATATGCATGGGTTTATCTCTGGGCTTTATATCCTGCACCATTGATCTATATTTCTGTTTTTGTGCCAGTACCATACTGTCTTGATGACTGTAGCTTTCTAGTATAGTTTGAAGTCAGGGAGCCTGATTCCTCCAGCTCCATTTTTCTTTCTCAAGATTGCTTTGGCTATTCGAGGTCTTTTGTGTTTCCATACAAATTGTAAAATTTTTTGTTCAAATTCTCTGAAGAATGCCATTGGTAGTTTGTTAGGGATTGTGTTGAATCTATAGATTGCTTTGGGTAGTATATAGTACTACTATAGTAGTATAGTCATTTTCACAATATTGATTCTTCCAATCCAAGAACATGGTATATTTCTCCATCTGTTTATGTCGTCTTTAATTTCTTTCATCAGTGTTTTATAGTTTTCTGAGTACAGGTCTTTCGCCTCTTCAGGTAGGTTTATTCCTAGGTATTTTATTCTTTTTGTTGTGATGGTAAATGGGATTGTGTCCTTAATTTCTCTTTCTGATTTTTCGTGGTTACCCTATAGGAATGCCAGAGATTTCTGTGCATTAATTTTGTATCCTGCGACCTTACCAAATTCATTGATTAGTTCTAGTAGTTTTCTGGTGACATCTTTTGGGCTTATGGGTTTATTTCTGGACTCTCAATTCTATTCCACTGATCTATATGTATATCCTTATGCCAGAACCATATAGTCATTATTACTGTAGACTTTGTAGTAAGTTTTGTGAACTAGAAGTATGAGTTTTCCAACTTTGTTGTTCTTCTTCAAGGTTTTTTGGCTGTTTTGGGTCCCTTGCCTTTCCATATGATTTTTAGGAGCAGCGTGTCTGTAGTGCAAAAAAGGCAGCTGAGATTTTGGTAGGGATTTCACTGACTCTGTAACTCAATTTGGGCAGTATAATAATCAATATTAATTCTTCCTGTCCAGGAACGTGGAATATGTGTCCATTTATTTAGATATTCTTTCATTTCTTTCAAACATGTTTTATAGTTTTCAGTGTACAAATCTTTCACTTATTTTTCTTAAGTTTACTTCTAAGTATTTTATTCTTGCTGATGTTATTGTGAATAGAAGTTTTCTTAATTTCACTTTTGGATTGTACATTGCTAGTGTATAGAAATACAGTCTTCTGTCCATATCTGTGGGTTCCACATCTGGAGACACTGAGGGCTGACTGTATTTTGCTATTTTATATAAGGGACTTGAGCATCTACAGAGGTTCTGGAATCAGTCTCCCACGGATTCAAAGGGATGGTTGTACAATTGTTTATTTTTATTTTTATTTTTTGTATTTGATCTCATATCCTGCAAATTGTTGAACTTGTGTATTAGTTGTAATAGTTTTTTAGTAGATGCTTTGAGATTTTTAAAAAATATACAAGATCATGTTATCTGTGAATGGGGATAGTTTTATTTTTTTCCTTTCTAATCTGAATGGCTTTTATATCTTTTTCTTGCTTAATTGCCCTGGCTAGAAACTCTAGTACAATTTTGAAAAAAAGTGAAGGGAGGGACATCCTTGTCTTGTTTCTGATCTTACGGGAAAAGAACTCAGTCTTTCACCATTAAGTATGATATTAGCTGTGGGTTTTTCAAATATAAATTTATCAGGTTGAGGAATTATCTTCTATTCCCACTTTGTTGGGTTTTTTTCATCATTAAAAGTTGTCAAATTTTGCCAAATACATTTCTGTATCTATGAGATGAGCATGAGGTTTTAGTCCTTGATTCTATTACTGTAATATATTACATTAATTTATTTAATATATTAAATCAAACTCTCATTCCTGGGATAAAAGTCAGTCAGTCATAGTATATCATCTCTTTTATATGTTACTGGATGTAGTTTACTAACATTTTGTTGAGAATGTTTGCATCTCCATAAGGGTATTGGTTTGTAGTTTTACTATCTTGATGTGTCTTTGTCTGGTTTTGGTATCAGGATGATAATGCCCTTACAGAATGAGTTGGGAAATGTCTCTTCCTCTGGGTTTTTAGAAGAGTTTATGAAGGGTTGATGCTAATTCTACTTCAAGGTTTTGGTAGAATTGACCAGTGAAGGCTTTCTTTTCAGGAAGCTTTTTGATTACGAATTCAATCTCTTTACTTGTTATATAGGTCTATTCAGATTTTCTGTTTCTTCTTGAGACAGTTTTGGTAGTTTGTGTACCCCTAGGAATTCATCCATTTCATCTAGGTTCTCTAATTTGCTGACTTACAATTATTCATAAAATCCTCCCTATAATCCCTTTTAGTTCTGTAAATTTCATAGTAACCTCCGTCCTTTCACCCATGATTTTGGTAGTTTGAATCTTCACTCTTTTTTTGGGGTCAGTCTTGCTAACAGTTGTCACTTCTTTTCAAAGAGCTAACTTTTGCTTCTGTTGATTTTCTTTATTGACTTCCCATTCTCTATTTCATGTATTTCCATGTTGGTCTTTATTATTTTCTTCCTTCTCCTTGCTTTGAGTGTCATTTGCTCCTTTCTTTGTTTTCTTAAGGAAGAAGATCTGTTTATTGATAGGAGATCTCTCTTCTTTTAAAATATACACATTTATAGCTATAGTTTTCCCTCTAAGCCCTGCTTTTACCACATCCCTTAAGTTTTGGGATGTTGTGTCTTCATTTTCATTCACCTCAAAGTATCTTCTAATTTCCCTTGTGATTTCTTCTCTGGATCATTGGTTATTTAGGATTGTGTTGTTTAGTTTCAATATATTTATGAATTTCCAAAATTTCCTTCTGATGTTTATTTCTAATTTCATTCCATTGTGATCCAAGAACATACTTTGCATGATTTCAGTTCTTTTTAAAATTTAGTGGGGCTTGTTTTACCACCTAACACATGGTCTGTCCTGGAGAATGCTCCATGTGTACTTGAGAAGAATATTTCTGCTGTTTTGGGTGGAATAATCTATAGATGTCTGTTGGCCTATTTAGTTTATAGTGTTGGTCATCACTTTTATTTCTTCATTGATATTTTGCTTAGTTGTTCTATGAATTACTGAAAGTGGAGTATTCAGAGCTTCAGCTTTTATTGTTTCTCCTTGTCAGTTTTTGTTTCATGCATTTTGGGGCTTTATGATTGGGTGCACTGCCATATTGTTTAATGTTACACCTCAAAGCATCCCTCCTTGGGCCTGATAAATTTGTTTGTGATACTATACTTGTTTCCTTAATCAGCTTTCTGTAGATTTAGTGCAGTCAGCTTGTGTCTGAGCATCCATCCAAAGCTTTGTGACTTGTTTTGTTCTAGAATTTGCTTGTAATTGATTCAGTCTTTCCATTAAGTAGGGCTTATAAATGATGCTGAATAAGAAGGCATAGATTTTTGGAAATCGAATAACCTTTGGATATTATTTAGTCTATTCTCTTCCTTCTTTTTTCAGATGAAGAAAGCGGGGCCCGGCTCAGAGAAGTGAAGTGATCTGTTCTAGGTCACACAGCAAGTTAAAGGCAGGAAGACGACCAGAACTGAAGGTATTTGGCTCTTTGTTCACTACTCTTTTGCTGAAGTACTCACATCTGCATATTGTTATTCTGTGGTTTCTTTGTGTGTGTCAATAGGCTTGTGCTTGATGGGGAGACTCCCCTGGGAATCTTGTTTAAAAAGCGTATGTCCATGCATATGAATATGTATATGTGTCTACTCCCCACCTGTTTCTCTCTCAGCGACTCTCATTCAGTAGGGCTGGGATGGGACCATACGTCTGCTTTTTAGGAAGTCTCTCCCAAGTGATGCTGGTGCACAGCCAGCTTTGGGCACACTGGGTGCTTCTTTACTTGATCCTGCAGTTTTATGACATATACACTCTTAGTAAAATTTTTCTTAAAAATAGCTTTTCTTTATAATTTTTTAAATCATTTTGTCATTAGACGGTTTTTTTTACACCTAATTATCACAATTCTCTGGACTCTTCTCTCGCCTCTCTCTCATGTAGCAAGTGAAGCCTGGACGGTAATGAGTATTTCCCAGTCCATCTAGAAAGAAGACAGAGGAGGGTTCTGGTGACAGTGGGAGGTGGAACTGAGTGGATTTTCACTCTCTTTATGCCTTGTTGTGTGTGTGACTTTTCCTTTATGTGCTCAAAGTAGGAGATGCAAGGTTTCTGGAATTATAAGGAGGCAGGGAGACTCTTGCCATCCCTCTGTAGGCAGGCTCTGTAAGTCAGGGCTTTAAACCTCAGATCTGTGGACACCTAGAAATGTGAGGATGGGATTCATAGTGTCTGTGACTCCCTAAAAGGCTAGTCCACATTTTGCACGCACATTCTTGAGTTATTCTGAGCAGGGGCCTTACAGGTTTTACAGCCTTACAGCCTGCTCTTTGAGGTCCCATGATAGTCACGAGCGATGCTGCTGAGGCCGGCTGTTTGCTGGCAGGATCATCCCAGGGGCCAGGTCACCACCTGCAGTGTGCGTAGTGGTGCCCTGGGTTCAGTCACTCAGGACCAGGAGACTGTCCCTAAGGTGTGGATAACTGAGGAAGAGTAGAAACAGAACTCACGGTGACCAGTCATGCTTTCTGTCAGCACACAGCTCCTTTCTCTGGTATAAGAGGCCTAGAATAGATAAGTGGAACAGGATGTGATGAGAAAGAAGTGTGAACACGGACGAACATTGACAGTACTTATAAATTATCAATAGCTATGTAATGCTGTTGGCACCTTCAGTCGGGAGCAACATGAATGGCACATTTTTATGCCAAGCTTGATAGAATCCCAACAAGTTAGGTGCTAAGCCAGGAAGATGACCTGGGCAAGGGATCAGCAAACTTTTTCTGCAAAGAGGCAGACGGTAAGTATTTTAAGCTTTGTAGTCCGTACAGTGTCATACTACCCCACTTTGCTGTTGTAGCACTAAAGCAACTGAACACATTACGTAAATGGATCGATATGGCTGAGTTCCAATTAAACTTTATTTATGGACACTAAAATTGGGATTTTATATACTTTGCACTTGTCACAAAGTTTTTTTCTGCTTTCAATTTCTCTTCAACCATTTAAAAATGTAAAAGCCATTCTGGACCTGCGGGTTATAAAAAAACCAGTGGGGACTTGCTTTTGGCATGTGGCTCTATTTTCTTGACCCTGAACTGGGGTTACCAAGAAACTTAGGATATTAGAATTCAAGCTGAGAATAACATCATTCTCGAATTTTCTACTCTGGCCTTGGCTGCAGAACCCAGAGATAAGTTAGGCAGCAATTGTAATAATTGAGTTTTAATGTCAGAAGGTGCTTAAAACTTGATTAAATCGTGTTCCCCGTTATATCTTCCCTTAATTATGCCCAGCTATTGTATGGTATTTTGCAGCTCACAAAGGGCTTGCACGTAATTATCTCATTTAATTTTGTTAAAAAAATCACTTAAAATTTATTTTATTCACAAAAGTAGAAAACGAAAATACTCTTTTTGTTAAAAAAATCGAACACGGGAAAAGTAAAAGTTTCCATTGGTCCCCTTCTCAAGTCCATCCTTCTCACCAAAGGAAACTTTTTTGAATTTGGTGTGACGACTTCTAAAACTTTTCTTGTGTGTTTATGTAGCATTTGTACATGTAGTTGTGTTTTGTGGGCTTTTCTTTTCATTTGCTCACTCATGTGGTAACATGTACTTATTCTATAACTTGTTTTCTGTTACTTTACAATAAGTATATCATGAAGACCATTCCATGTTCACGTAAGTATAATACCTATTTCATTGTCACTCACACAGACGAGTCCATAGTTTGTATGTATCATAGCTTGTTTACTTTTTCCTTTATTGATCATTTTAGTTGTTTCTCATTTTTCCTGTTATGAACAATGCTGCAGTGAACTTTAACACACGTGTGTGGGATGTCTGTGTTATCTACGCATTAAATTTTAATAGGTACCACCTAACTACCCTCCAGAAAGTATAAGCCGGCAGTCGTGCACGAGAATCCACATCACCCAGAGTGGCATCTCCTGAATTTAATTTGCATCCTTTCACGTGTTTATTAGATGGACATATATTCCCATCTGCAACTTAGTATTGTCTTTGGTTGCAGAGGCATTTGTTTGGAACTAGATTGATCATCTTTCCTCTTTGGCCACTTCCTTTTTTTTTTTTTTAATTTATTGGGCTGCATCGGGTCTTAGTTGTGGCATGTGGGATCTTTTGTTGTGGCACATGGGCTCTCTAGAGCGCACGGGCTTAGTTGCCCCACGGCATGTGGGATCTTAGTTCCCCGACCAGCGATCGAACCCCTGTCCCCTGCATTGGGAGGCGGATTCTTAACCACTGGACCACCAGGAAAGTCCCTGGCCACTTCTTTTCATATCTAGTATAAGAAACTAGACTTTTGATCATAAAAATTAAGAATTTTTGATCAATGAGGGAAACTGAAGATAACTTTAAAAGTTGAGTGAAAGATTGATAGAAGACAGTTGCAAGATAAAAGAATTGATAAGAGTAATATATAGTACCCACAAGTCAACCAGAAAAAAATGCTGGGGAACCTAATAGAAAAATGAGCAAAGGCTATGGATAACAATTCACAGAAGGGGAAATCCACATAACCAGCAGTCTCAGTAAAAAGTTTCTGAATCTTAGGAGAAGTTAGAGAAATGCAGATAAAAACAATTAGCTACAAAGTTATACTTATTAGATTGGCAGAAATTTAAAAGTGAAATAATACTACATGATGTCAAGGATGTAGGGAAATGGGCAAACTCCTGCATTTTCAGTAGGACTAGTCTACTAGTCTGCTGCAGCCATCCTGGCAATTGTCTAGGACCTGGTGGCTCCCTCCTTGGTGGGCACCTTAGAGAAAGGTGTGCGTGAGTCTGCACAGGTGCGGGTTCTAGAGTGCTCACTGCAGCCTCCTTGTGGTGGCTGAGCAGCACTGCAGTGTCACTGCCAGGCGAATGGATGGGCCAGGGTGATGGGCTTAGCAGCACAGAGAGGGAGGCATCATGGGAGACAGCCAGCTCCGTAGCTCAGCAGAGTCTGTGCGCATTTCTACCATTAGCGTAAACAGCGGTGATGTCAGTTCATTGCAGTGGGTGCCTGTGAGGGGTGGGGGTGGGAGGGAAGACCAGGGATACATGTGGGGAAAACATACGAAGAAGAAACCTTGCATAGATCAATGATATAAAGGGCCATCCCTAGGAAGTTTGATTAGCTTAATTCTGTGCATCTGGGGTCCACGGGGAGGCAGGGTCTTACTGCATGATTACAAACATATTATCCTATAATCGTTTTTAATATTCATATGATTTGCTTTCTAGATGTAGCTTTTTATCTGTTGGAGGTTATTTTTTTCCTGTATGTTTTCGGAGATGTAACAAATGCCTTCTCACTGATAGGCAATGGTTTTAACACTATTAAAGAATCCATGCCTTTCCTCACTAACTTGATATATAACTTTTATCATATACCAAGTTCCCATTGTGGGTATGGGTTCCAAGGTTTACTTGGGTATTTTGTGGCATTTCCATACTATTTTAGTTACAGTCGCTCTGTACAATGTCTGTGTCCTGTCAGGAAAATCTCCACCCATTGTTCTTCATTTCAATATTTTGTCAGCTATTTTTACAGATTTATTATGAAGATTGATTTTTTTAATCAGCTTAAACATCTCATTAAAAGTTTAGAGGGATTTTTGAGGTGGCAGAATTTATTAAGTTCATACACTAATTTAAGGAGAATATCATGACAAGGCGTCTTCCTTCTTGTGCAGGAGCATGGCATGCCTTTCCATGCGCCCAGGTCTCTGTTTTCTTCAGTAAAGCCATAGGGTTTGGTTCATATAGGTCTGACTCATTTCATAGAAGGCTTAGTCATAATTTTTCTTAATATGACTGTTTCTGTTACAACTTTCTAGTTTAACGTTGCTTCAGATCTTTCGATGTCGATCTTCCCGTCTTGGTGAACTGCTGTCAGTTGACTCTAATAGTTTTAAAATCATTCTTGTGGACTGTTTAGGCAGACAGTTGTGTATTTAATAAATAATAACAGTTTTCTTCTTCTTAGTGTTTATCTTATTGCATATATAGGACCTCACCCCCCCGCCATTACAAGGCCGTTTGGAAATGTTGAAAATGAGCTTCTTTACTTTAATGAGAAGTGTTCTGATGTATCACAATTTAGTATTAGATGGCCTTTCATTTTCTGGCAAACATTCCTTATTGAGTTAAGGGTGAAGAAGTTTCCTTCTATTCCTAATTTTCTAATAGGTTTTTCTTTTTTTTTAAAGCCAAGAATAGATATCAAAGTTTGTCAGGTTTTTTCTTTGCATCTATTGCAGTGATAGTGATCGTGTGTGTTTTTTGTTATGTGTTTTAATTTTCTCAAAAACTCAGTGAGGTAGGTATTGAAACTAACCAGCCTGAAAGTTAAGAATGGTGCTCTGGGCTGAGCCAGTGGTGTGGAGCCTTGTGCAATTAAACCTGGACCTTTTCCGCGTGCTGTTTGTTCTGTGTGCAATGATGTAGGAGCCAAGGCTCATAAGTGTGAAGCAGAGATGGAGATTAGGAATTTCTAACATTTCATGTTGTTGATTCTACTTCGGAGGAGGTATCCCAGGAAAATAAGGTGTTGCAAAATTTATGAACAAGGCTGTTTGTCACATCATAAAGTACAAAGAGTGAAAAAATAGCAACAGTCCAATAAGAAGTGAGCTGTCGTCCATAACACAGCCATTAAGTGAGAAATTATGTTCTTATTAAAATGTTTCTGGAAATTATTAGTGAGAAGACGTAGTCTCTTGATAACATAATGTGTGAATATAAACAGTAAGTGTACTACATTCTTGAAAATCTCCAGAACGAATACTGGTGAGAGGCAGGAAAAGGAGGAGCTGATTGGAGTAGCAATAACAGGAAGGCTCCTCTGTAGAAGGGTTTTGGAAATAACCCAAGCATACTTGGTCAGGCTTCCCAGCAGGGTCATTTGCTCAAATATGCAGCCAGTCAAGGTTAGTTAAGGGCAGGAACACAAGTACTTTCCATTCCTGCCATGAAGGGCTTGGTGTGTGTGGTGCCTGAGTCTGAGCTACCCTTGCACTGAGTCAGGAATAATCCTGCAGCATCAGACTCTTTGCCTCTCTCTCTCTCTCTTTTAGTCTCTATCTCTGTCTGTCTCTGTCTCTCCTCTCTCTATCCCTCTCTCTCTCAGGAACCCTCTGCCTACTCCCCTGCCCTCCTACCAGCCGGCAGCTGTCAAGCTGTCACTACTGGCTCTGTCCAAAGAGCCCGACACCCTTCATTTGAATAATCATCTAGACAGGCAGGTGAGGCAGCCCTCTGGGTACCCCCTTCACCTGGAAGTGAGTTAGTGGCCTATTAGCTTAACAAGGAGCTCTTCCAGCCTCCCCCAAGAGAGGAATTGGGTGCCTCAGGAACGTAGAGAAGATCCTTAGATTCAGGACACAGCCATGGCCAACTGAAAACTGTGGTCCAGGGTCCCCTCCGCCCACACGCTGACTTCTTGGGTGATGCCTCTCAGCTGCTTTATTCCTTCCCTTTTGCGTACAGCTTGTCATTTGATCTCAATTTAAACAGCCCTGGCTTGTGTGGGGAGGGAATAGGCAGAGGATGGTACGGGTGACAAATGCTTCTCACAGCTGATATGACAACCTGAAAGAAACTCCCTTTCCACTTTGCCTCATGTTTCTGCCTCCAATTCTTTCTTTTAAGGCATGGATCAACTCCAACCACAAGGTCCTTTCCGAGTTCTTCAGCATATTAACAATAAACTCTTACTACCTGCCAGGCGCTTTGCTAGGTACTTTTCAAGGATTATGACATTTAATTCACAGTAATCCAATTTGTTGAAAGCTATTACTATCCCCATTTTAGAGATGAGAAAAGTGAGACTTAGGACAAGAAACTTGGCCAAGATTTCACAGCCAGTATATAGCTGAACAAAACAATAGAGACATTTGCTGAGTACTTTCTGTCTGCCCAGCATGTTACCTATATTAGCTCATGTATCCTTACAACAACCTGTAAAATAGGTAGTATGATCACCATTTTGGAGCTGAGGAAACTGAGACTCAGATGTTAAGTAACTTGCCCAAGTCTGCTTAGTAAGTGGCAGAGGTGAAGTTTGTACCTAAATCAGCATGACTCCAGCACTATGAACCGTCACACTCAATGTCAGCAAATATATACTTAGTGTCAGTTACTTCGCAGGTGCCATGTTGGGTTCTTGGAATCCCAGATTAAATATGGCCACGCCATCAAAGAATGCATAGACCAGACAGAAGCAGACACGAAACAGACAATTCCAACATAAGGTAGCAAGCATAGAAGATGGGCATTGAAATCACAAAAGACTTCCCAGGGGAGATGATATTTGATTTAAATCTTTTTAAAAATTGAAGTATAGTTAATTTACAATGTCATGTTAGTTTCAAGTGTACAGCACAGTGATTCAGTCATGTGTGTGTATATATATATATATTTTTTCAGATTCTTTTCCCTTATAGGTTATTATAAAATATTGAGTAGAGTTCCCTGTGCTATACAGCAGGTCCTTGTTGTTTATCTGTTTCATACATAGTAGTGTGTATATGTTAATCCCAAACTCCTAATTTATCCCTCTCCCCCTTTCCGCCTTGGTAACTACAAGTTTGTTTTCTATGTCTGTGGGTCTGTTTCTGTTTTGTATGTAAGTCTATTTGTATCATTCATTTTTTTTAAGATTCCATATATAAGTGATATCATGCAATATTTGTCTGTCTCTAATCTTAGAAGGTGAATTGGAATTACTTGAATATGTGGTCATGAGGGATGAAGCAGGGATCCAGTGGGATGCTGAGGGCAGTGGGTGGCATGCGGGTCCACGTGGCTGATGTGGACGTGGGGGGTTTTGGCTGGTGAAGCCGATTACGTCGACAGCATCCTGATCACGGAAGACACGAGATGCCATGAGAAGCAGTTTGGAATTTATCTTGGAAATTGCCAACCATTAACAGGATTTTCAGGTGTGGAGAGTGATACGCTCAGAGTGGGGGAAAGAGAGATGAGGACTAAAGTCATGAACAGAGTCTGCACTGACTGCTTTGCCCCACCCTGATTGTGGGCCAGGAAGCTGAGCCTCCCTTGGGGCGAACGGATGGGCTGTGGACAGGCCAGAACCCGCCCCGTCTACACGTGGATTCTGAGAGCCAGGACAGGATGCCTTCGGAGCTGACAGCTTGGTCTCCTATGCCTGAGGCTCGGGTGTTGATGGAGAGGATGCAGACGGGGCAGAGCTGCATTAGTCTCCTCCAGGACTTGGTTTCTTGACAAATTTTAAATTTGCAATTTCATGGTTTGGTCATAGTGAGGTTAGTTTCTAAAATTCCTGAACTGTTAGGGGAGACTCAGAAATCCCTATGGATCAGTGAACACGGTGGCAGGTGCCACCAGCCTCAGGAAGTCCAGCTGCTCTGAGTTCTCCGTGGTGCCCCTGATTGGAGACTAATTTCTCCCAGGACAGATTGGCATTGCAAGCCCCAAAGCAACCAAATGTTTAACTCTGGATTCCCTAATCCTGTTGGGAAGGGAGTAACTGGGGATGGTAGAGTGATTCACGGAGCAAAGTGGTGTTGGCAGTGGGATGGGGAGGGTTGGAGAAAAAAAGAAGCAATGCACTCCCAGTGGCTTTGAAAGCCTACCTGGAAGGAATGTTTTCAGACTAACTCTTTGCGACTGCATCCTTTTGGGTAAGAAAACTTAGAAACATATGAGGTGTTTTCTTATAAAAAGATTTTGGTTTTTATTGTGTCTCTAGAAAGCAAGGAGACCCTGGAAAGCATGTGTGTTTACTTTGAGCCAGTTCTTCATCTGATATTTGAGAACCAGGGACTAACTGGATGATCCCCAAAGGATCCCAGAAGACAGCCTTAAGAATGGGGAGGGTCCAGAGTGTGAACTGGGTGAAAGATGCAGGTGGGGTGGTGGGCATTCTCGGCAAAGGAACACATTCCTCAGTCTTGGACCTGGGGCTGAGAACGAGGTGGCTTAGCTGTTGGTGTGAGAACTGCCATTGAAAAGGAGGTTTTTATTTTTTGCAAGTCATATATGTGCATGGAACAAAATTTTAAATGGGCCAAAGGATATGTAGTGTGCAAAGCACATCTTCCTCCTTCTCCCATCTTCTGGCATCTTGTTCCTCTCCACGGAGGCAGTGCTGCCCCTAGTTTCATGTGTTCCCTTCAGAGACAGTCCATGCATTTACTATGGGTGTGTATGTTTTTATTTTTAATTAATTAATTTTTATTTTTGGCTGCATTAGGTCTTCGTTGCTGTGCGCGGGCTTTCTCTAGTTGCAGCAAGCAGGGGCGACTCTTCGTTGCGGTGGCTTCTCTTACTGCAGAACACGGGCTCTAGGCGCGCGGGCTTCAGTAGTTGTGGCACGTGGGCTTCAGTAGTTGTGGCTCACGGGCTCTAGAGCGCAGGCTCAGTAGTTGTGGTGCACAGGCTTAGTTGCTCCGCGGCATGTGGGATCTTCCCGGACGAGGGCTCGAACCCGTGTCCCCTGCATTGGCAGGCGGATTCTTAACCACTGCGCCACCAGGAGAGCCCTGGGTGTGTATGTTTGTGTGTAGTTTTTCAGACACAACACAGAATACTCCCATGTATTGTTTCAAACCTTGCATGTCAGTGGTGCCATTTTGAAATACCATCCGCTGCAGAGCCAGGCTTTTGATTCGGTTTGTTTTCAGACTATTTGCAAAGTTCCCTTGCACCTTGGAATACTTATGAGCTCTGAGCTTGAAATGGTGTTAGCAAATTCTGACCCTTCAGCTTCAGTTTTTCTAGACTGATGTCTTCCCTCCTAGCAACCAAAATCGATCGTTTGGTTTCATAGCTGAGGATTTTTCATTTGCTGATGAACTGAGGAAGACCACAGAGAAGAAAGCAAGGTTGGGAGGCTGTGCGAATAGTTACCAGTTAAGGTGACAGGCAATAGTTCAAGGTGCGAGAGGGAAAAGGGTGTGATCTGGGAAGTATTAAATCAGACCGCGCTGCAGAGAGCTGCAGGCCAAGCGCAGTTTATGAATCCTGTGAGATTCAAAGGAACAGTTGTTGATCAGTCTCATTCAGGGGCTGCACCACTCCGCCGCAGTGTACTGGGGTGGGCAGTTGTCCTGGTTCCAGAGTGCCTCCTCCAGCTCGGGACCGTCAGTCCCTCGGGTGAGCAGCCTGGTGGAGCCGTGACTGCCAGGCTCTAAGCCTGGAGCGCCGGTCGGGGCCGGTGTGATGGGAATAAGAATGCCCATGCAGCCTCATCCACACGCGCCACGCACACAGGAATAACGTATTTGGACATGTGTATTTCCTCTAGGACCTCTCTTCTCAGCAAAACACCCCAATCTCAGAGAAGTAATTACAAGAATTACATAGGCTATAGAATATTAATTAATGTTCCTTGTAAGTGGAAATGTTGCTTCTCAGGCTGTTTCTCTCTCTTGGTAGCTGACATATTTCTAGAATTCGATTGTTGTTTCCTATTTTTAGTGAATATATTTGCTCAATCCACCCTGATAACTTTCTGCTTCCTAAGATTGGATGGCCTCCAGAATTTCTAGTATTTTATGCAAACTTTTGGGTTTTTAAATATCATCTTCTCATAAGTTGAGTTGCACATTCCCATTTATTTCCTAGGTGTTTGCAGTCACTAGTATTAATTCTCATTAGCTCTCTGGGCTGCCAGCCACATCTGTTTGGGAATGCCATAGGAATTGGCCTGCCATGTGCTGGCGTGACTGCAGCTCTATGGGGATTGTGGCTGCCCCTGGTTTGCTCCAAGGACCCTGGAAAGCCACATGGCTAAACATATAAAATGAAAGGTCTTTACAAGTCATTGAATCATTTTTCCAGATTAGATTTCCAAATGTCAAAAGGAACAGCAGCTCATTAAAACTGCAGCTGGAAAATCCACCAACACCACACGTAGAAAAGTGATTACAGAGCAAGCTTGATTAATTAGGTGTGAAAATTCAGGACCAGCGTGGTAATAAATGATGGAACTCACCCAGCAGCCTGCTTCCCTTGCACCGTGTTTTGCTGAATGGCCAGTTTCCCAGTTGTCTCTTGTACGGAGATCACGTTTCAAGAGCTGGTAAAGTTTACATCTAAATCATGGAGCCAACAGAGGACCACTCAGAGCTGCAGCCAGTTCCAACTCGGGCTTCCTTATCTTCTTTCTCTGTGCCCTTTCATATATTACTAAATCTTCCTGAATCTCATTTTCTCCATTTATAGAAAATGAATTTCTGTTCCTACCTATATACCAAGCTTTTGAATAGAAGCAATTTCATTAAAAAACAAACAAAAACTCTGCATAATCCTGTGTGTGGCTTTGAATCTTTGGGTCTCAGAGATCCTGTGATATGTAAATACTATGTTCATTGTCTAGTATCATTTAGAAATCTGATGATCTGGTTTATCAGACTGATCTTTTGAATTGAAGCAAAATAGCATTTGTGAAGGTACCTAGCCTAGGGCTTCATACATAGAAGGTATTCAGTAAGGTTTGGCTGTGTCACCATCATCTGAATGGAGAAGGAAGACTTCTAGTTCCAGAGAATGACAATAGGAAGCAATATACTTACTGGGACAGGCCTACTCTGGTAAGCACGACATCATCCTTCTTTGGTGATGGAGAAGGTGGCATTGTGCTGTGCTTTAGGGTCATAAATATTAATCATCATTGTGAACATAGCACTGATGAGCTTCCATTTCTTCTTTAGTGACTTCCAGTTGACGACAAAATAAAGCGTGCTTTCCTGGGCTTTTAACAATTCTGCACCCAGCTCCAGTGTTGGGGTGGTGATTTCCCCACAGGACCAGGTGACGCTCCGACACGTGCTGGGTGTCGTAGGATTCAGCTCAGCTCTGACACCATCTACCCAGAGGCAGCGTCAGACCCCACAGTGCACGGGCTCAGTCTCACAAGGCTGCCCCCCCCCCCCCCCAGATGCCAGTCTCAAGTCCAGGGTGCCACCTGTGCTCCTGACCGAATGGCTAAAATCAGTGGCTCCCACGACCCCCTCCTTGGGTTCCATTAATCTGCTAGAGCAGCTCACAGAATTCAGGAAACCAGTTTACTCACTAGATCATGGGTTTATTAGAGAGGATTGGAAAGGATACAGATCAGCAGCCAGATGAAGAGATATGAAGGGCAAGATCCCAAACAAAGACCTCTATCCCCAGGGAGTCTGGGCCCAGCATGGGGGCCTTCCCCGGGGGCCTTCCCCAGCCTGGAAGCTCTCCAGACCCCATCCTTTTGGCGTTTTGTGGAAGCTCGAGACATGGGTATGAGTGGTTAAACCATAAGCCGATTGATTCAGCCTCTATCCCCTCTTCCTTCCCCAGAAATCAGGGGGTGGGGCTGGAAGTTCCAACCGTCTATTAGAGTCTGTTCCCTTGGCAACCAGCCCCTTCCTTGGGCGCTTTCCAGAAGCCACCTCATTAGCAAAAGAAAACACAAATTCCAAGGGTTTTAGGAACTCTATGGCAGAAATGGGGATGAAGACCAAATGCACGTTTCTCGTAAATCATGACCTTGCGGCCTGCTGTCCCAGGACACCCTTATCTTCAGGACATTTACCCAACATCCTTCTCACTCTTTATTTTCAAGCCTCTGAACCAGCTAGATTCTACTGCTCCTTGCATACGCCCCAGAGTCCCCCACTTCCAGGCCTTTGTCACTCACTGTATGCTTTGCTGAACTTTCACTCTGTCCCAGGAACTGTGCTAGGTGCTGGGGACATAACTGGAATATACATAGTCCTTGACTTCCAGTAGCTCTTTGTCTGGTAAGGACAGACGCATAGAGAGACATTTATAACCCAGTGGAATGAATACGGTGGTAAATGCTCACCCTACCTTCAAGCCTCAGGGGTCACAGCTTTTCCTCAAACACTGGTGTCCTTCACCTCCGTGTCACACCACCTGTGTGCTAAAGCCAACTGCAGCTACAATCGTGTTTACCTGGAAGAGCTCTGTCTCCGTCTTGCCTGAATAAAGGTGGCGCCTCTACCTGACTATAGTCTCCCTTTGCTGTGATCTTCATTCCTCTTAAGTCTCATTGAAACTGCCAGTCTTTTATTTCTAGTCTTGTCTTCTGCCAACCTGTTCGTCTTCTCCCTTTCACTCTCTCCATCAAGCCTGGACCCTGTGGACCATCCCTTTACATTTCAGTGGCTTGCTGGACAGTGTCCCAAACCCTTTGTTTTTCTACCACGGGAATCCTGGATCAGTCCTGCTGTCCACCTTCTCTGCATCTATACTGACCCCTTTGGGTAGTGCTGAGACGTCTTGCCAGGCAAATATGTCTAAAAAGTCATGCTCTTTCCATTCCTTTGGGCCTTTGGTGCCGCCCAGAAATCCTTCATGTGTTGCTTACTGGCTGGTTTCAGAACTTCTCCCTTCTATGATGGAAAGATCACAAAGGGCGTTGTATTTCACGTTAAGAAAATTGGATCTTATTCCCAAGAAATGTATAGCTGGCAAGGACATGTGTGCGAATGTGTGTGTGTGTGTGTGTGTGTGTGTGTGATGCTAGGTTCTTTCTGGCAGATGTTCAGAGGTGAGTGTGAGGCCATGAGATGAGTTGGGGAGGGCAGAGCTGAGAAGGTCGCGAGCCAGGACTTGGCAGGAGTGACAGGATGGAGGGGGCAGATTTGAGAATTATTATATAGTGAGTAAAATCAGCAAACTCCAACTGAGGCAGAAAATATAAGAGGAGGTGACATCTTAGGGAAAAAAACTAATGATTTTCATTTCCAACATGTTGACTTTTAGTTGCCTGTGGGATTTGAAGTGGAGCTTTGATATATGAGTCTGAAGCCCAGGGGATGAGGCCAAGCCTGGAAATATAGATTTAGGAGCCACTGGCATATAGATGGTAATTACAATCACGAGAATGGCTGTGATTACCCAGGGAGCATGTGGAGTGAGAAAAGCAGTGGGTGGAGGACAGAACCCTGTGGAATGGCAGCCTTTGCAGAGCAGATGGAGGAAGACGAGCCCATGAAGGGACCAGAGGAGGAACTGTCCAAGGGACTAGGAGAGCCAGAGAACGTAGGATCACGGCCGCCTCAGGAAGGAAGAAGTGATTAATTACCTAACACGTAACAAAGAGATCCAATGAGATTGGGATTGTAAACTGCCCATTATGTTTGACATTTAAGAGCTCTAGCGGCATTTTCTGAGAACATATTCAGTTGAAGGTAGGAGCAGGAGCCAGGCTCCCGAGAGCTGGGGAGAGGAGGAAGGGGACCCGAGTGTCGATTTCTGCGAAAAACAACAGAGAAGGGAAGGGGTAGACCAGATGGCTACTTCCTGGATGCTTCCTCGGGGTTCTGGGTGGCAGTGGTCCAGCTGATGCTGCTTCCTTTGGCTGGAAGGCCCCACCCCCACGCCTGCTCCACATTCTCCTCTGTACCTCAAGGAATAACTAAATGGTAGTTCTTCCGTGGGCAATCTCTGAAGATCTCCTCATGGGGAAGTATTATCTCCCCTGTCTGAACTCCTGCAACACCAAATCTGTGGTCCTCTTATGCCGTTTATTGCTGTTTCTCTTTACATCCCATACTGTAGTTATTTAGCTACATATTCATTTCCTTATTAGATTGTAAGTATGTCATATATACAATATATTTGTCTGATATTTATTTTTCTGTATTCTATATACCTATATTCATTTTTAGAATGAAATGGCATGCTGCAAGGCCAGTAGGAACTCAATAAAGAACTATTGAAGGAATCTATCTATCTGTCTAGCTATCTGACCATCAGTCATAATTACATAGAAATATTTTGGAACTTTGCATGGAGTTTTGTTAATAGAATCAATTAACAGGAGGTGACCTATAGGCAATATTTGTGCCCTAATTATTACCAAATTCTTTAGATTGGGCTTCTGCTACACGTAGTCCTCAGAAAAACTGAAGCCGAGTTTCTAACAAAGATGACAGTTTGCACCACCCCGTGGTATGGCACCTTTAAATCATTGGAAAGAAAGGTCAAACTGGAAAGGCTTGAATTTGGTTCTCTCATATCTTTGACAATAACAAACAATACGAAACCCACTCTTACAGGATTGGTTCAACTGCGTCCTGGGATTTATAGAAGTATTAAGTACATTTTCCTCTTTTTGTGTCATTTTAAAGGGTGATGGTTTCCAAGTCCTGGTTGTTTTAATATTCATATTTATATGAAGAATTACATAAGTTTGGATATCCTCGTCGTTTTAGAAATCAACATGTATGCATTTTTTCCCCTGGGAAGTAACTGCAGTGAGAGGATATGGAAAGAGACGGGGGTCGGTTCCTATGTCTTCCCAGAAATCTGAGCGCTAGGGTAGCACTCAAATTGTTTTCTTCTAAAAAATAGAATTTTAGAGAGACTGGGTACTTAGGAATTTAAGTGCATTTAACTCCTTCTCAAAGGCAAGCTCGTGTTGTACCTCTTCTTTTTTTTAATTTTTATTGAGTTATAATTTACATACCATACAGTTCACTTGCTTTACTTGTACACTTCAGTGATTTTTGGTGTATTTACAGAGCTGTGTAACTATCACGACAGGCATAGAGTTTTCTGGGGGTTTTTTCCACATGGCATATGGGATCTTAGTTCCCTGCCCAGGGATCGAACCTACGCCCCCTGCATTGGAAGCGCAGTCTTAACTGCTGGACCGACAGGGAAGTCCCTCTTGTTGGACCTCTTTTACCCAAGAAGGAGGGAATACTGATTTGGAGTGTTTGCTGGGTGAGTGGAGGTAGCTTTCTCGGGAAGGTTCCCTACAGTCTCCCATTTGGGCCTCGGTGGTAATGTGGCCCAGTCCTGTCTCCTCTGGGTGTTTCCAAGGGAAAGGCTGATGGAGCAGCAGGCTGGCTTCATGGGCCTGAGACCTGTGCCGTCATCGTCATTTTCACTTGCTCTTGGCCCTGCAAGTGATGCATCCTGGTCATAAGTCTCCACTTGGGTCCATGCTCAGGGGTGCCCTGAGCTCCGTTTGTTTCCACGACCAGAAGATGCTCGTCGGGGCCGTTGCAGGTTGGGTGTTGGGTCTCCAGGGGCAGTGAATGAGAGCGTGGGAAGGGCTGGCTGCTCACCCGTCAGTACTCTGGAAACAGCCCAGGGTATTCACGGACCAGCAGGGACGTCTTCGTATATAATAAGGTGAACACTTTCTGTGCTTAATAAGACCATTGGAGTGTCTCTTCTAATTACCTTTTTGGGGAAAAAGAACGGAACGTACCGGCATGAACGAAAAGCAGCGAGTGTTCATTTAAAAGGTCAAGTGTACGTGGTCTCTGCTTGGCATGCCTGTCTCTCTGCTCTGACTCTGGGTGCCTTAATCAGACACTGGATTCAGAGTCCTGTGTACACACCTAGGGTTTGATGGGACCAGTGAGGGAGGCATCCATTTGTGTTAACGCGTCTTTTATTGAGTTTTCTTTTCAAAGAAGTTTATGCAGAACAGCAGACAATGAAGTTCCTGCTGGAAGGCCATTGGGGGACGAGGGGAAAAGCATTTGCTGGAAGAAAGACGTTTTAAGAGTGTGAATTCAAAGTGAAGCAGAGCTTGCCTGGGGAGCGATTTTCCTAAAGTGGTAGTGACAAAATCTCATACAGACGCAAAGATCATGTCTGGAAGCCTGTAGCCACCCTTCATCTTGGATGACCACGGCCGCCAAAGACTGCAGACATATGTGGAGAAGTTACAAGAATGCCGATAGCGCCGTGGGAATGGCGGTGGAAGTGTAATTCAGGCGTAGGCGAGGGTGGCAGAGCAGAGCTGCCTGATTAAGTTAATATGTATCGATATTTCTCCTTTTGTTTTGACTTCCTAGGCTGTTTAAATTCAGTCTTGTCACAACAAGATACAAAAGAGGCTGCTATGACATTGATTTTTTTAAAAATCCTGCCTCTGAAGTATCCTTCAGAATGTGTTTTTTGTTTTGTATGTGTGTGTGTGTGTATTTGTACTCCAGAGTTGACAGGAAGGCAGAAATGTTGAAATTGTGGCACAAATAATTATGTTAAATTGTTGAGCATAAATTATCAAGGGAAACATAGTTCGGTTGTAAGCATAAATCAATTTCATGCATCACAAAATTGCCACCATTAGATTTTGCTGAGGTGGCTTATTTCTGGCAGTGGTGAACACAGTGATGGTTTGAGAATAGAAGCTCTGGTGTCTGAGGACTCTGTCAAAACCTGGTCTTATTGATTCATGGGGGAAAAAACGTGGGTGAGGAGTGGTGTGTGCGTGTGAAGAAACGCATATTTCACACTCTTTAACCTGAGACAAGAGAGCTTCCACATCCCTTCAGCAAAGCCTCACCCACACCGAGCCTCTTCCTTCACTGTAACCTCGGATACCTCTGCTTCCAAGTCAGAAGCAAATGTAGCTGTAAACGCCCAGCTTATCCGTGCACCATTAAACATGCCTCGTTATAATTTAAAAAGACTTCTGTTTTAGCAGACAGACAATAGGCTGTTACCTAGCCATTGCTCTCTTATCCGAACAGAAAGAACCAGTCATGTTTATAATCAGAATATCTATAAACCAGAATGTTCCTCTCTGTATTTTATATTTGGAGTTTTGGGAGGTGTTGGGGAGGAGGGATTCATATAGCTGTGTCTAACTTAGGTATCTTCAATACTCAGAACAAAATAATAACGCTTCTCTTAGGAAGCCCTAATCAGAGATGCTGGAAAGTTGTCTTTCTGGCCCAGCTTGTGACCCTGCCCTCCCTTCCCGCTGGGGACAGGGAGATCGTTGCTGCAGCCGATGGAAAGCAGCAGCCTGTGGAGACTGCCTCTCCTCCCTTTTCTCTCTCGTTCTGTGGGTGGGCTTTCCTGGGACAGTGGGAGTACTTGATGGTTTTGGTGTGGAGGGTATGCCAGTGGGACTGCAGGGAGGAGAAGAAGCAGAGAGCATGAAGGAGTATCCCCTATTCTCCTTAGCTGTGTTGAAGAGGCTGTTAAAGCAGCCCTGGCTCATAAAGGTGAGGAAGTGCCGCTCACGGCCCACGGCTGTTAGATGCCACACTTTCCTCCTGAGCCTGGCCGGGTGCGCGGGACAGAGGGCCAGCGAGGAGCTGAGAGCCCGTACTCCGGAGACCAGGTGGCTGGCTCTGGTTCTCGCTAGCCGGGTGACCTTTGGCAAAGTATTTAACCTCTTCCTGCTTCTGTTTTCCCAAAGGTACAGTGGGGACAATGACAGAACCCATCTCACAGGTCTGTTGGGTGAAATGAGATAATATATAGAGAATTGTTAGAGAATGTGGCACCCACGGGAAAAACAGCATGTGTCTTACCTGCTGTTTACCTCTGTGTGGACAGAGCAGAATGCGTCACTCCTTACGTGGGCATTCGGGAAAGAGCTATAATTGTAACTTTACATGTAACTTCATTTCTTCCCTTTGATTTGGAAAGGACAGTTCCAGTACTCATTTCGCAAATGTTTTCTTAACTCCTTTTATTTCTCCATCCACAGACTGGGGTAGGTACTTTCGTCAATTCTGGAAGTTTTACAGGACTCTCCAAAATGAATGGAAATGTTGAAATATCCCCCAAAGGAAGACACCATGCAAGTCTCTTGGAAATAGTCAATATTGGGAGTTAAACTGACCCCCAAAGCAGTCTGAATTAAAGCAGATGCTTAAAAATGCTTTTTAAGAAAGAATAAATGTAAATAGTAAATCAAAGGTGAAGTAAAATCTGAAACTGTTATTTGCAGATAATGTGATCATATGTCAGCAAAGTTATTAAACACAAGCTAACTTAAAAAAATCAAGTGCATTTCTGAATACTAGCAGTAACTAACTTGAATATTTTAAAAATCTAACATACAACTTATAACAACCAAAACCAAAAGCAAAATACATAGTAATTAGCGAAGGATACACTACATGTTTATGGGAAAAAATATAAAAATCTATTAATGTATATATAGATGCAATCCAAATACTATACGGTGGATCATTTCACACCTTTATTTTTTAAATTTTTTATTTTATTTCTCATTTTTAAAATAAATTTATTTATTTATTTATTTATTTTTGGCTGTGCTGGGTCTTCGTTGCTGCACACGGGTTTTCTCTGGTTGTGGTGAGCGGGGGCTGCTCTTCGTTGAGGTACACGGGCTTCTCATTGTGCTGGCTTCTCTTATTGCAGAGCACAGGCTCTAGGCACGTGGGCTTCAGTAGTTGTGGCTTGTGGGCTCAGTAGTTGTGGCTTGCGGGCTCAGTAGTTGTGGCTCATGGGCTTTAGAGTGCAGGCTCAGTAGTTGTGGCACATGGACTTAGTTGCTCTGCAGCGTGTGGGATCTTCCCAGACCAGGGCTTGAACCCGTGTCCCCTGCATTGGCAGGTGGATTCTTAGCCACTGTGCCACCAGGGAAGACCCTCATTTCACACTTTTAATATGATCATTTATTATAATAAACATGTCAACATTTCTAAATCTATAAAATCAGTAAATTTCCAATCAAAGTACTAGTAGTTTTCTTAAGAAAGAACTCAATAAACTTACTCTAAAATTTATTTGAAAGGGAAATGATGCAGGTATAGCTAAGTCAACTTTGTAAAAGAAAAGTTTTGCTCTCCTATGTATTAAGATGTGCCCTAGGGATTTCCCTGGTGGTGCAGTGGTTAAGAATCTGCCTGCCAATGCAGGGGACATGGGTTCGAGCCCTGGTCTGGGAAGATCCCACACGTGGCGGAGCAGCTAAGCCCGTGTGCCACAGCTACTGAGCCTGCGCTCTAGAGCCCATGAGCCACAACTACTGAAGCCCACACACCTAGAGCTCATGCTCCACAACAAGAGAAGCCACCGTAATGAGAAGCCCGTGCACGGCAACGAAGAGTAGCCCCCGCTCACCGCAACTAGAGAAAGCCCGCGCGCAACAACGAAGACCCAACACAAAAATAAATAAATAAATAAAAAAAAAAAAAAAAAAAAAAAGATGTGCCCTAAAGTCATAGTAATTCAAATACGTGGGCATGAGTGTAAGAACAGAAGACAGATAGACCAAAGGAGCAAAACAGACATCTCAGAGATGGACCCAGATTTATCCCATATATTTTATAGGTGGTACTAAAAACAATCAGGAAGGGACTGTCTCTCTATTTGATGTGATTAGGAAAACTAGATTACTACATGGAGAAAAATAAAACTGGACTCCTAGCTGAGACCGTATACAAAGGCAGCCTCCAGATTAACTGAAGACCTATATATTGAATATAAACAGTAAAGCTTTAAAGTTAATAGAAAGCGATATTAGGAAACTCTTTGTGACCCAGGTCTGAGGAAGACTTTTAAAAACACTAAAAGTTCATAAAAATCATAAAAGTACATAAAGGCAAAATTTGATTATTGTGAGATTGAGGGTATCTGTTCAATAAAGGGGATCATAGATACAGAGGACAGTAACAGATTGAGAGGTAATACATGTGATGACAGATGGACTAGAGATTAACACCTAGACACTCTCGCAACTCAGCAAGAGAACACAGGCCCTTCGACAGAAAGATGGGATACAAACAGGAAATCTGCATAGGGTGAGACCAAAATGGGAGCAGACGGCATCCAAAGAGATGCCGAAAATCACCTGAAATTAAAGAAAGAAAATCTAAAACCCCCATTTAATGGTCAGTAACCAGGAAGCTGAGTAGTAAGTCAGAGGAGACGTGAGGAAATGGGAGCCTCCTAGTGGGAGTGCAGACTGAGGCTGCCATTTGGAAGAGCCGTCTGGCAGCGCAGCTTAAACTGAGTACCCATGCACCCCAAGGTCAGGCAGCTCCCTCCTGGGCTACACCCCAGAAGGGTTTCCAGGCCAACTTGGGCATGTGCACGAGGATGTTCCTTACAGCCTTGTTCATGGTGGTGGAGAGGTGGGGGCAGAGTGAGTGGATAAGGAGAGCCTGTCGGAGCTGCTTTGGGAGCTATGAGGTCACATTCAGGTAGAAGAGAACATGCCTACCCAGCATGGCACGGCTGAGTCCTAAAACCACAGTGCTCAGCACAGAGGGAAAGCGGTGGGCTCTCCCGCACCATACGACCCATGTGAAGTAAAATATGGGTATTCAGGTCAAATAACATGTTTTATACACATATGTAAAGGTGTGTGTGTGTGTACACATCTCTGTCTATCCTTCATGTATCTCAGAGATGTCTACACGGTTGCCTGTGGGAGGGGGGACATAGGAGTGAATATGAACACACAGATGGGAGCATGCATGAACCAGTGGGGTGGTGTGTCCATACGTGAGATTGGGATCAACTCAAGTCTCTGCACCGGAGGTGAACGCTTATGGGCGTTTATATGCTTGTGCACGCGCGTGCACACACACATGCGACTGGGGGTTGAATAATCAAAGGGTTTAGGAACCAGCCTCTTCACACCCTCACCAAACCCCCACTAAAGACCACCTAGCAAGGCTCCCTTTGTGCAGCAGGAGAGCCCCTGTGTTAAGGACTGATCCCTTGCTTCTGCAAGCAGAGACTTTGATTTGTCCTGTACCAAGGTTTGATGTAACTCTGTCTTTGGCTCAGAGCCACTTTCCCACAAGTGGAGTATCAAGACCTTCCTCTCCCCAGGGCAATCTGGGAATTTCACTCCGCTTCATTATGATAAAATTCACCCTGCCTAAGAGCATGATAAGCAACTTCTATTTCATTTTCTGAGTTCACGTGTTGAAGCAGGAGGCAAGTTGTTCTCCAAATTCATGCAGATGCTAAAATTCTAAGATGAAAAATAGTGGGGAAAAAACCGCTCCCATGCCTCGGATGCTAAACAACGGCAAGGTTTCAAAAACTGTTCCCAGATTTTCAGAAAATCTTTAACTTCATCAAGGGATAAATCAATTTGTAGGTGCTGTTGACAGCTGTTTAAGCTGGAGGATGGAATCTTGATTGCAAAATGCAAATTAAAGAGACAGCCAATTAACCCTTTTGTATGTATCATTTAATCTATTTTCACAGACTTTTTAAGGTTTTTATTATACTTTCTAGGAACTTAATTATCAGAGGTCACTCTTTTTTAAATCAAATTTTATCTATTAAAAAACGTTACATTTACCAAAAAGGACAGCAGAAAATAGAAATGGAATATATCACTCTCCAGTCAGAGACACATTAAAAAAATTTCTGGGAACTAGAATATTCCATATGCATTCAGAAGTGCCGTGTACTTTATCTACCGTCTACGTTCTTAGTGCTGAGTATCAAATAATTATTTATGTGCACTAAAATAAAAGGTTAATTATGCTCAGAAGGTTAATGGACTTCCATATTAGAGTTTTTCTCAAAACTGTTGCCTATGCAAGTGATTTGTGTTCGTTATTTTTAGAGGGTTCATTCATTCTTGAGTCCATTCTTTCACTCGTTAAACAGTGGATGCCTACTCCTTGCCAGGGACTGTCCAAGGACCTGCCTGTCCCTGCCAGGAGGAGCCTTTGGCGTCACCCTCACTCAGCTCCTTGTCTGTGATGGGGTCCGCATCTTAGTTCATCCCTGTAGCGCCAGCACGAGCAGCACCACAGCAGTCGGGGGACGCGTAGGGCTGGTTGAAGGAAGCTGTAGAGGGTTGCGGGGCCCCTCCTCCAGGGCCACCTGGGACATGACGTGGCCCATTTCCTTTTCTGGACATTTTGGAAAGGTCCTTTCTCACATCCCTGTCTGTATCTCTGTCTCCTGTTCTTGACTCAGTATTTAATAGCATAGGTGCTGGCGTGGTGTTTCTTATTCTTTATGAGAACGTTTACCTCCTATTACGGCTTCTCAGAAGCCTCTGAACAAGGACAGTGAGTTGGCGGCGTTTGCTCTGTGCCGGGCGCTGTTGTAAGAGTTTTTACATGCGGCTAGTCATCTCGGCCTCGCCACAACCCCCCGAGGAGGGAAGAATGCCTGCATCCCCTCTCAGGTGCTAAACAAGTCAAAAACTGCTTCCAGATTTTCGGAAAATCTTTACCTTCATCAGAGGGTGAATCAATTTGCAGGTGCTACTGACAGTTGCTATCCCGGCAGTTATTATTACCATCGCACAGGTAAGAAAGCTGAAGCCCAGAGAGTGTAGGGGAGTTGTTCAAGGCCAGGAGAGAAGATGTGAATCCCATCCTGGGACACGGCTCCAAAAGCTCTTCCAGTGGAGTCTCCGTTCCCTTAGACTTGACCTGGAAGATAGGGGGTCTTCTGCTCAAACAAGAGCCACTGGTCTGTAGACAAACAAGGCCATGCCCACCCTTGGCCTATCTCCTTGGGGTGTGAGACGATACCACTAAAGGTCCCCACTGCCCCAGCAAATGGATGGACCAAACGAGGGACCTGAACCGGGTGTCCCATACTCTGGTGGCAAGGAGAGAGGAAGGAGGTGGGCTGAGAAAAGAGGGATAGAGTCAGGAAAGGAAGATGGGCCGACCACAGAGCCGGAGGTGCGGCAGAGGGGGCGCAGGTAGGCGGCCGTTCATGCAGGGTCACGTGGGAAAGGTTAGTGCTAACCGGAATGACCGGCTCCTGAGTGTGTGACAGAGCAAGCCGTCTGAGCAGGGGCAAGGCCCCCAGCCCTTGTATTTTTCCTTGTTTGTCTTCATGGAAGGCCTTCGACCCCCAGTTTCCCCCCACACTGACCCTATTCCGGGAACTTTGTGGAGGACAAATGCTTCATTTCAGACTCTTCTAAAGATGGGTTGATTCTGATTTAAACTCTAACATGTGCCTTGCAGAATCAGCAGTAGCTTATTTTATTTGGTGGGGGGGATGGAGAATAGCAGCTGAGAGAGGGTTCTTATTTTCTTTTTTTAATCTCCCCCCCTTTTTTCTTAAGCAAAGGGTTTCTTGTATGTAGAATAGCTCTCACAAACTAACGCTTTGATGAAATTAGAGGCATACATATTAATGCCACTTGTTTTTACAAATTTCCCAGAGAATGGTCTTGAAGTACAATGTTGTAGGTTCTGCCAAACTCACATGTCAGACAGGGGCTTCTTGAGAGCCGAACGTATCATCTGAATATCCCCTCGCTTGTCCGTGAGCACTGCAGAGCCGCGGATGGTGCCACTCCGTCAGGAATCTTGCCTGTGCCTTTGGCTCGTGGCTGCTGACTGAAGGATGTGGCATATGTCCCCTAAATATAGACATGCATAGATCCATATGCGGCCACGTAGCTGCAGATAGACACACCGACAGCCCCACACATGGGTCTGTGCAAAAATTGTCTCCACTTTTTCCTTCAACCCAACAATTCCTAATGGTCTGTTCCCCATCTGAGCCAGGTTGCTTCTCATGGTTAAGCAGTCCCAGCACAGACCTTCATTTTAATCAATAGAGCAGTCAGAAGAGAGAATAGATCTGCTTGTTTTTTCTCTTTTTACGTTTAAATGAAAAATTTCAAGTGATTACCAACTTGCGTAGATCTCAGAGTTTAGGAAGCAGTAGTAGGTAAGCACGTAAAGAAAGTGCAGGTTTGGGTCTGCAGAGAAGGTCGTTTGGTGGGAACTATGTCTGAGCAGTAACCCAGTTGCCCAGTTGTCTCTCCCACCATCACTACTGAACTCACCTAAGACTCTGGAATGTCTCTATCCAATCCCTCACCTCACCCTCACAGCCACCACCTGAATTCAAGTTCCATAATCACGCCCCCGTGCTCCTGTACATCTGGTCTACTTTTCCTTCAAACTGCCCTTTGGATGAGCTTTCTACAGAAACTCTGACCTTGCCACTTCTTTGCTTGAGGACTAGATCTAACTCTTGTAGCAGAAATTAGGCCTCTGTACACGCACACTGAATTGAATCTCAGAGAGAGTTTTGGGTGAAGTAGAAAAGAATGGCTTTATTGCTTTGCCAGGCAAAGGAGGCCACAGCAGAGTAATGCCCTCAAAACTGTGTGTCCTGCCCTGGAGTGGGTAGTGAGGAGTTTTATAGTAATCGTTCAAAGAGGGCGTGATCAGCTGGTGGACGTTCTTCTGACTGGTCGGTGGGGAGCTAAGCGGGAGTCGGCATCATCAGCCTTCTGGTTCTAACGGGTCTGAGGTCTACGTGCTCGTGGGTGGCAGACAGTTAACTTCTCCCGCCTGGAGGGAGTTTCAGTATCTGCAAAACAGCTCAAAGACGTTGTGATGTGCATCCCCTGCGGGGGCGCCAGGACCTGCCTCATGGCTGCACTGTGGTTTCTCCTCTGCTCCTCCCTTGTCTCTGCAGCCCCTCCCTTCCTAATCAGTAACTGTTTGAACCTGCCCTTAGGAACTCAGGGAAGGTCTTGGAGGCTAAATGAAGCCTATTTCCTGTAATCAAGAAACTGGGGACACAGAGAGGCTTTTGTGCACCGGAGCCCCACAGGGTCCCGCTCAGTTTCACTCTCCATTGCTATGTGGCCTTGAACTTGTCACTTAAGTTCTTTGGGTTTCAGTTCTCTTACCTGTAAAGTGGGAATAATAATCCAGATGCTTTAGCAGGGGAGGCAGAGTTCTTTGCCCTCTGCCTGGACCATCCTCTCCACCCTCTACTGAACTACGCGAGTCTGAACACACCATGGCTTTTCACATCATCCTCTCTCTCTGGCAGACTCCTACCCCGCCTTCAGGACTCAGGTCAAATATCCCCTCTACTGTAAAGCCATCACTCTTTGGGAGGATTACGCATCTCCCCATTCTGGGTTCCTCTCCAGGTTTTCGGCCATTGCCTGATCACAGCACTGACCACTGGTGGCATTGGTGTTCCTGTAGTCAGGCTGCAGGCTTCACAGGGGCAGGGCCTGCCTCGTGTCTGTCTCCACTCTCACCTCTAAATGCCCAGCACAGAGCCCAGCAGATGGTGTGGATGAGCAAGCATCGGACTGTGGTTCATAGAGCAATGCCTGCAGGCTTATCTTCTTCATGTCAAAGTCGGACTCTGTTCTAGGAAACTTAGAGGAACGTTTTCTATATTCGAAGTTATCCTGCTGGTTGAAGTTGGGTCAGAATTTAAGGCCCTGTTAGATCACTGCAGGCAAGTTATTAAGAGAGAAAACCATTTGGGGGAACAATCTTGCTTGGTTTTGAAATGCTTCCTTAGTCTCTTCTGATGCAGATCACTGTACGTGTAGATCACTCCCTTCCCCTATATTTTCTCATACAGCCGATCCTTGTATTTTCCCGGTAGGACTATAATTTTATGGACTGCCATTCTCCTTCACAGTGGAGAAACTGAGCCTTAGGGGACATACTTCTCAACTGTGTTCAAAATAAATATCACTTGAGAGCCCATTAAAGCCTCCCGCTACTCAGACCAGTTTCATCAGAACGCTGTGGGTGGGCCCAGGCGTCAGTTTTTCTGAAGCTCTCCCTGTAACTCCAAATTGTAGTCAAGTTGAGAACACTGCCCTGGCCCTGGGGAACTTTGATTGCACATTCGTGGGGATTCCAGGTGCTGGAGTCAGGGCTAGAACCCGAGTCTCTGAGTCCTGCGAGGCCTGCTTCCCGAACTCCGTGCTGTCTCTTCATTCTGACCCCACACTTGGTACTGGCGTCAAGTTCGCAACCACAGTGCTGGCTTCCCCCATGTGACCGGCGTGGGTCTTCTGGTCTCTCTCCCCACCTGTAGATGAAGATGCTAGTATTCTTCCCTTCCAAAGCTTCTATATGAATCCATTTAGATGTGGCTCTGTAGGAAGGGAGAACTTTTTTTTTTTTTTTTTTTTTTTTTTGCGGTACGCGGGCCTCTCACTGCTGTGGCCTCTCCCGTTGCAGAGCACAGGCTCCGGACGCGCAGGCTCAGCGACCATGGCTCACGGGCCCAGCCGCTCCGCGGCATATGGGATCTTCCCGGACCGGGGCACGAACCCGTGTCCCCTGCATCGGCAGAGGGACTCTCAACCGCTGCGCCACCAGGGAAGCCCAAGGGAGAACTTTTTAATCACAGAAGACAATGGAGATTATAAAGTTTAGAAAGAATAATTCCTGCTCTGAAAATGGACCCCTTAGAGTAGGTGGGCTTTATATAGAAGACCTGGTGGGAAGCTTGGGAGTTTGAGGTCGCTGAATGCGGCATTCTCCTCCAGGGCAGCTGTGGGGCTGGGGGTGTTGAGCAGGGAGTCTCATCTTGGGCGGGTGGGTGGTACCTGCTGGAGCAGTCCACACCTTCATATGTGGCTCTAGGCCGGTTTCTGTCTCGAAGTGGATGGTAATTTGCCCGTCCGCCCAAAGAGACCTCGCACAGACTGAGTGTTCTGCAGGCGAAATCACACTTAGAGCGGCACACAGGTTATCAGATATTACTCAGACACCGATCTACCTGTAATCGGCAGTGACGAAAAAGGAGGTGAACAGGAAGTGGATGGCGATTCAGGGGTTTAGGGGGCTTTCTTGCTGGGTGTCTTTAGTCTCACAGGCCCAGAGAAGGACCCACTGCCCTTTCCAAGTCCCATTAACAATGCAGCTCTTCTGTGGCTTGGGCATGTGGACACATAAACTCGTAATTTTGGAAGGATTCAAATGGCAACGTTCTTGAAAGGATCTAACAACGCAAACTTGGTTTCCAGTCCAGAAAAATACACGACAGAGACGCGGTCCTGCAACCCAGTGGCTGCAGGGGATACTTCGGTAAAGCCTGCCTGCCCGCGCGGGGGACTTCGGAGAAACCCGAGACCGAGGGGGTTTTGAGATGAAGACTTTCACTTCCAAGGGAAGGAAGACAGGTGGTTTGCGGTTGTGGGACCCTCAGACCTGGACGGTGGAGGCCCGATTCTGTCCTCACCTGGCAGCTGATTGACTTGTAACGTCACCTTTCTCTTAGCCGTGTATGGGTCTTAGCTGCTGAACAGACACATATTGATAATCAAGTAAGCAAATGTTATCTGACTTTTTGAAACGTTGATGCTTAAAAACTAGCAGGTAAATATGATCGATAGCCTATGAAAACCTCAGCTTTCCTACCCTCAGGCTGGCGATCTGACGTCTCCACAGAGGAAGCCTCTGAGAGTCTGCGGGCTTGTGGCCACAGTCTGAACGATTGGTGCATAGCTGGGGGCGGTTGGCGTGCAGAAAACTGCCTTAAATGCTCTGCGGATTGTGAGACCTCTTACTTTTCTTCTGTATGAACCTGACCTCAGAATTGAGGTTCTGCACACACCCTCCCTCTAATTAGGATCACTTGCTTTTCTCTGGGAGCAAAGCAGAGGCAGCCTTGTTTCATATGCAGATCACAGGCAAAGTTCCACCTGTCCCTGTGGTATCCCAGGACTCAGGAAATCATTGGCAGTCCTGCCGCTGGCTGTCTGGGGGCGATGTTCTCGAGCCTTCCTTGTCCATTTATTTATTTATTTATTTTTAACATCTTTATTGGAGTATAATTGCTTTACAGTAGTGTGTTAGTTGCTGCTGTAAAACAAAGTGAATCAGCTATATGTATACATACATCCCCATATCCCCTCCCTCTTGCGTCTCCCTCCCACCCTCCCTATCCCACCCCTCTAGGTGGTCTCAAAGCATCGAGCTGTTCTCCCTGTGCCCTAAATGAGTGTTTAATAAGCTTGGAAATGGCATTGCCACCAAGCAAGCCAGCACTGGAGAATTCGAGCCTGTTTCCTTGGATAAATATGAAACTTTGAAATAGTCCAAGAAGACCCCTGCAATCCCCACTAAATGAGATTTGATTTCTCTTTAAGCTGTTTTTAATAGCTGGAATTACAGAACATTGCTGTTTACGAGGTAATAGGTTTCTGAGCAGGCAGCCTGCTTTGTGCTCACGGTGACAGCATTCACACCTGAATTCAAGAAGTAGCCCCTCGAGTTCGCAGGCCTGCCAGCAAAGTGCAGCCGTGCTTCTGCCGGTTGAGCTGCAGGTCACGCCCTCAGGCTGGTCCCTGTCACACCTCTGTCGCTGTCTCTGCTTCTTTCCCTTATTTCTCCATGTGTTTAATTTGTTTGCTTCTTTCCCCAAAGCAGTTCTACCCAAATTTTGCTTCCAGTTTGTGGTGTTTTGGAGGAAATGAAGGAGCCCTAGACGGTTTGGACTCTATAGCTATTAAGAGAAATGTAGGCCCAGGCCCCCAGAACCGCTGCTGCCCCGAGGAAACAGGTCTTCCCTTGTACATTCTGTTCTTGACCGTGACCCGGCCCACAAAACACACAAACACCTGTGAGGTGCAGGCTGCTGGGGTCAAATAGGAAGAGACGATCAGCTCTTTGAACCCCAAGTGTTAACGACAACTAGTTACAGTGATTCATAGGTGCAGTAATCAGTGTTCGTACTGTTTCTGAGCTCCAGCAACCTGTGGCCTGAAGTTTTGTGCATCTCATCATGTGGTGCTCTCACCTGCTCTTGGGTGTGGATATGGTCATTCCTGCCCCACAGACGGGAACCTGAGTGACTTCCTCACTCAGGCCTCCAGGCAGAGCTGGTCAGTGGCTGAGCAGGGTTCGAACGGCTCCCTCTGACGCCAAATAAGATGCATGTCAGCCTGCTGGCTGCAGACCGTAGCGGACACTGGCTGTGTGCCAGGCACCCTCACCTGTTAAATGATCCAACTTGGGGAATTCTCTGGCCTTGCAGTGCTTAGGACTCCATGCTTTCACTGCCGAGGGCACGGGTTCGATCCCTGGTCAGGGAACTAAGATCCCACAAGCCGTGTGGCGTGGCCAAGAAAAAAAAAAAAAAGAAATCATCTAACTTCCAGCTGCCCTGTGAGGGAGGCACTACATTATTTCCCATTTCACAGCCGAGGAAACAGAGGCACAAGGAGTCCTGTACCTTGTCTAAGCCATGCAGCCCATCAGGGAGAGGAGGTGCTGGGACTGTGAACCCAGGCCGTCTGCTCCCGGGGCCTGTGCCTCCACGTTTCCTAAGTTCTGGAGAGATACCTGCAGCCTCTGAATCCACTCAACAGGCACATACTTAAGCACCTACCAGTCTCTGTCATCTTCATCTCTGAGCAGAGAAACAACTAGAAATGCCACGTTGGGTTGGGTGAGTGGCGGGGGTACAAGGGGGCTACTCACTCCCCTTTTCTACCTGTCTTCAAAATTTGAATTTTTTTTTTTTTTTTTTTTGTGGTACGCAGGCCTCTCACTGCTGTGGCCTCTTCCATTGCGGAGCACAGGCTCCGGACGCGCAGGCTCAGCGGCCATGGCTCACGGGCCCAGCCGCTCCGCGGCATGTGGGATCCTCCTGGACCGGTGCACGAACCCGTGTCCCCTGCATCGGCAGGCGGACTCTCAACCACTGCGCCACCAGGGAAGCCCCAAAATTTGATTTTAAAATTATTACCTTTAAATGAAAGCTGCCAAGAGTGAGGTGTCCTTTTAAGTACAATTATTTTGCCTAAACCCCACACTCTCCAGGATGGGTTGTCCTAGACCTTGTGCCCTTCTGAGGATGGCCCTGGTCCCTGTGCTGGAAAGCAGGCATTCACAGGTGAATAGAGTGGCTGAGCCAGGAAAAGAGCCCTGAAAACCAGCAAACGAATCCATCCAACCATCCCTCCATCCAACTACCAACCCGCCATCCCCCCCTCCATCCCTCCCTTTCTCCCTCCATCCATCCATTTATCCATCCACCCATCTATCCATCCACCCATCCATTCATTTAATCACCCATCCATCTATCCATCCACCCATCTGTCCATTCACCCATCCATTCATTTAATCATCCATCTCTCCATCCAATTACCCATCCCTCTATTTCTCCATCCCTCCCATCATGCATCCCTCCATGTCTCCCTTCCTCCATCCATCCATCTAACTACCATCCCTCCATTCCTCCCTCCATCTCTCCATCCATCTCTCCCTCCCTCCATTCCTCCATCCATCTCTCCCTCCCTCCATCCCTCCCTCCCTCTGTCCCTCCATCCCTCCATCCAACAACATGAGCTGAATACTCCGTGCCTATGTTAGAGGGGGTACTTGATACAGTGGTGATCAATAGAATCAGTGGTTTTCTTAGAAGGACGGGGGTTAGAAGTGCCTTCATAGAGTATGTGATCTCTTGGCATCTTCTAGAAAGGGGAGTTGGCAATAGAGGCTCACGAATATTTAGAAAATTTCTGGAACCATGTCTGTGACTTGGAGCGGTGGTGTCTTTTCTTGTATTCAGCCTATTCTGAGCCCACTCATCACATCCCTCAAGCCAGCCTCCTTCCTTCCTTTACTCACCTTGTCAGTTTCTCCCTCCTCATTCACAGTGTGTCATGGGAACGTGAGAAATAACAGACACTGCAAGCAGTGTGAAAGCAGATTAATAAATCATTTTAAAGTATTAAAATTGATATTGGGGTTTTCTGCAGTATTTTATCATTTGTAGTTTATTAAGCATGTTATTTGTCACCTGGTTAAGCGAGAACAACCAGTATATCATTGGGGGATCTGATGGCTCGACAACCCGAGCCAGCGTGGGTTGGAAGTGACAGAACCTCTTCTGCGGGGACAAGACGGGCGCCAGCCTGGAGGTCAGCTGGCAGGTGACTGTGTGATGCCTTAGTTTGTTCACAGATTATGGAGACAGTCCAGAGCCCTCTGCATACCCAGGGCAGGCAGTGAGTGTCTCCCTTCAGCAGGGAAGATGGGGGTGGGTGAATCACAGGCTCTCCTGTGCTTGCCATCACCCACCAAATACTTAACCAAGAGCCTACTATGTGCAGGCACTGTTGGAAATGATCGGTGTATGTCAGTGAATAAAACAATGATCCCTGCCCCTGTGGAACTTAGCAGCTGGCAGGAAGAGATGGATAATGAAAAATAAGCCCAATAAAGACATGCATGTGATAGTAGGTTCCAGGTGATAAGTCCTATAGAGTTAGAAGGGGGAAAAAGGAAAGGCAGAGCGCGTGTAGGGAGCTCACCAACAGCCCTTGTGTGCAAGCAGCAATGTGGGTTGCTATGGAGCGAGGTCCTGGCGTTTTCCTGGCTGGGATGGCATTTGGATCCCAAAAGACGGGAGCCATTTGCCAGCCCTGTGAGGTGTCTCTGGGCAGGAAGGCCCCATCGAGGAAAGTTTTGCCGTGGCCTGTGCTGCCCCAGTTACTCCTCATGCCGTGGAGGGGCTGTGCTACCTGCCAGGACCCTTTCCCTGTCCTTGGGGGACGGGCTGAGCGCGGGTTGGAAAGGCCAGGCCGACCACCCTTGGCCATGGAGATGAAGAGCTGCCCCTTCCCTGCAGAGGATGTCGGGGGAGCCAGGGAGAGTTCATGCCATCCATCGCTGTTGGACCATCTCAGCAGCCCGGACAGCAAAGGGCTGCACCTGGAAAACTGCAGCGATTCGGCCGTTTTCTCCCCAAATCATGCTGACCATCCCTCTGTGTCTGGCTTTGAGTTATCTCTCGATGGAACTGTAAAACCAGGGCCTTGTTCCTGGACATTGCGGGTGAGCTTCTGGTGAGAGCAAGCCTGTGAGCATCAGTCTCCCAGGGCCTCCTGGGCGCCGGGCTGTCATCTGAAGTGCCTCCTGGAACTTATCCCGGGGGCAGGCTGTGCTTCTTGTCACTGGTCACAGGGCAGCCCAGACGCGGGGCTGAGGGAGGGTGGGCAGCCCAGGGGAATCATCACCGGCCACCAGGGCACTTCGGGCAGAGCTGTGGGACGGGGGTGCTGAGAACCAGGAGTGAAGGAAGGAAGAGCTTAGACTCCTCCTGCAGAGCACTGCAGAGTCATGTAGCGCATCTGTCTACCACCATCTCAGGAAAACCCTCCAGCTTCCCCGGAGGAAGGGTGGTGTCAGTCACCGGAAAGGCGCCCTCCAAGGGCATGTAGTGGGGAGAGGTGAGCGTCATGACTTAGGAGGAGGGACAGGACAGCCAGGGCTCGCTTCTTTTAGAGGCAGCTCAGCATTTTTCAAATGTGCCGTATCACAAGAATCTTTTGGGGAACTTGATAAAGGTAATGATTTTTGGGCTCCACACCCCTGAGTGATACCATCAAGATGTCGCGGGGAGGAGCCTGCAAATTCTTTTTAATTTTAATTTTTTTAAATTTTACTGAAGTATAGTGGATACACAATGTTGTGTTAATCTCAGTTGTATAGCAAGTTGACTCAGTTATACGTATGTATATATATTATATATACATATTCTTTTTCATTCTGGTTTATCCCAGGATATTGAATGTAGTTCCTGTGCTGTACAGCAGGACCTTGTTGTTTATCCATTCCCTGTGTACTAGTTTGCATCTGCTGATCCCAAACTCCCAATCCATCCCTCCTCCACCCACTTCCCCCTTGGCAACCACAGGTCTGTTCTCTATGTCTCTGAGTCTGTTTTTGTTTCGTAGGTACATTCATTTGTGTCATATTTTAGATTCCACATAACAGTGATATCGTGTGGTATTTGTCCTTCTCTTTCTGACTTACTTTGCTTAGTATGATAATCTCTAGGTCCATTCCTGTTGCTTCAAATGGCATTATTTCATTCTTTTTTATGGCTGAGTAATATTCCAGTGTGTGTGTGTGTGTGTGTGTGTGTGTGTGTGTGTGTGTGTGTGTGTACCACATATTCTTTATCAGTTCATTGGTCAGTGGAGATTTAGGTTGTTTCCATGTCTTGGCTATTGTGAATAGGGCTTCTATGAACATAGAAGTGCGTGTATCTTTTCGAATTACTGTTTTATCTGGATATATGCCCAGGAGTGGGATTGCTGGATCATATGGTAGCTCTATTTTTAGTTTTTTCAGGAACCTCCATACTGTTTTCCTTAGTGGCTGCACCAATTTACATTCCTACCAACAGTGTAGGAGGGTTCCTTTTTCTCCACACCCTCTCCAGCATTTATTCTTTGTAGACTTTTTGATAATGGCCATTCTAACTTATGTGAGGTGGTACCTCATTGTAGTTTTGATTTGCATTTCTCTAATAATTAGTGATGATGAGCATCTTTTCATGTGCCTATTGGCCATCTGTATGTCTTTTTTAGAGAAATGTCTATTTAGTTCTGCCCATTTTTCGATTGGGTTGTTTGCTTTTTTGTTATTGAGTTGTATGAGCTGCTTATATATTTTGGAAATTAAGCTCTTGTTGGTCACGTCATTTGCAGATATACTTTCTTGCATTCCATAGGTTGTCTTTTCGTTTTTCATTTTGTTTTGTTTTAATGGTATCCTTTGCTGTGCAAAAGCTTGTAAGTTTGATTAGGTCCCACTTGTTTATTTTTGCTTTTATTTCTGTTGCTTTGGGAGACTGAACTAAGAAAACATTGGTATGCTTTATGTCAGAGAACGTTTTGCCTGTGTTCTCTTCTAGGAGTTTTATGGTATCAGGTGTTATACTTAAGAGGGAGCTCTGTCTTTGTCTTGCAGTTCTGTCCAGGGGGTTAGGATGGAGCACACAGGTCTCAACAGGGCTGCACGTTAGAACCAGCCTAGGAGCTTTTAGACTAATTGCCAGTGCGCAGGCCTCACCCAGAGAACCTTCTGCAGTTCATCGGGTGCAGTGGAGGGAAAGCGGCTGGTGTTCCAAGCTCCGCAGGGGGTGGTCACAGGCAAGTAGGGGTGCGGCTCCCATGTAAAGAGCTCACTGTGTGCCCTGGGGTGGGTGCTGAACCGCAGGCTCTCAGGGGATGTGAGGGCTTTGTCCCGATCTGTCCCCGTGGGCAGGGTGAGACAGTGGACGTGAGGCTCTTTCCATCTCTGCGGAGAGTCTGACCTCTCCAGCTGTCCTCTCCCCCCTGGCCTGGCCCTTTCTGGGTGAGAAATGCAAAGGGCACGGGGGCCCAGGTGACATGGTGGCCGAGTCAGCCCCTGCCCCATGCGGCCTGTCCCCAGGCCTCTGGTAATGAGGAGGGGCGGCTCAGGGCAGGGGACGCGCGCCAGTGCCACCCTGTCCACTCGCATGTTATCCTGACTTATTATGTTGTAATACATTGAACCATTCCACTTCATTATTTCATATTTGAGGAGATTTATAGATTGTCCTGGTGGCTGAAGGGGCAGTGATTAAAGAAGCAGTGGCTAATGAGGAAGGCTCTCACAAAGCCTTTTCAATTAATGCACGGCCCAGGGGCTGTAAACCGTGTGCTGAGAGCAGACCCATCAAACTCATCCCCTGTGGAAGGGATGAGCGACAACTTCCCGCAGAATGAGGGCTGCCAGCGACAGGAGTCATCCGAGCGGCAATTAGGCTGCCCTGGGCTTCCTACAGCGGGGCCGCCAGCACACACTCAGGCTTTTCTGCAAAAGAGAGTTTCTACTGCCCCCCGGCCCCCTGGCCCCCACCCTCCTCATCCCCTCCATTCCAGTGGCTCCGGACTCGAGCGTCACACTCAAACTTTCTGAAAGTTACGTCGGCTCAGGCGTTTGGGCTGGAAGATGCCCATCATCTTTCTCAAAGCTCTTGTGGTACAAGAATTCTTTTCACCCTGAAATGCTTGCAGAGCCCTGGAGACTTAGTCAAGTCTGGTGTTTTTGTGAAAGGCGTAAATCTATATACCTTTTTGTTCTTTCCTCTTCGTTTCACAACACCTGTTGGCAGCTTGGCTTTGGAGGACTCCATGTCACCAGCTCCTCAAGCGCTGAGCGGCCTGGCTTCCTTGCCTGGAGATGCAGGGGGTTCTCCAGAGAAAGCCCCCAATATACTCCATGCTGGTCACGCTTCTCTGTAACCAGGGCTCCTCAGCAAATGCTGTTTCCTGCCAAACTCAGTCCGAAGGGTGATGAGAAATGCAATAACCTATCTCTGCTCTTTTAATGGTTTCCTGCCAGGATTTGGTGTTTAGACATCCAGGAGCAGAGTGAGCCAGTTGGTAACTGATGCCTTCTGCCAGGAGACAGAGCTTCCTTGGTCCTGTGACCAGCACAGGGAGCAGGGGTCCCAGCGACAAAAGGAACGCAGCCAGAGCAAGAGAGAGACATCCCGGACAACGTAAGGATTGGAGAAAAGAATATCGATAATGAAGTGGGGCTTATTGAATCAGCTGGTCCATTTAGCAGACGCATCAGCACGACCAGGCATGGAAGAGGGTAATCAAGAGTGTGACTCGTGACACAATTGAACCGAACACGGAGATCGGGGACCAGCCGAGGAAACCCCGCCGTGATCCGCGGGCGGGGCCGCTGCTGGTCTCAAGGAAGCCCCACGTCCAGAAGGGTTTCCGGGGGCCATGCTGCCCAGACGTGGTGATTTTGGCAGTGAGTGGTTCTTGCTTGTGGCCTCTGACCTGCGAGGACTCCCCAGTGGGAGTGTCATCCTGCACAACCAGGGGCTCAGGCCTCCCGGCCACGAGGGGCCACGCTGCGTGCCAGCCAGCAGGTCCCATGTGCAGAAGCCAGGATCTGCTGTCACTTCTCTCCCTTCTCCCTGCCCTGGGTGCGTGCGGGCCCCCGCCCCCACCTGTCCCCTGTGTTCACAGCTGGGTCGGGTTACTCTGTTGTTCCCGGGCGACCCGAGTCCTGTGCACCTACCCCGTCTTGCTCTCGGACCCTCTCTCCTCCCGTGCTGAATCATCTTGGCCGGGCCGCACCCTCCCAATGAGGTTGGCTCTTAGCTCTTTCAGGGACTCACCCCCTTCTCCCCTAGAGAAGGCAGCTGCGGTGTTTACGTAAAAACGAAAGTTTTAAGAAATCTGAAGAAAAGGTTAAGGTGGGTCGCACAGTTAGTATTTAATGTCATATATTAAAGAGTATATTAATCTCAGAAATAATTACGTCAATACCAACACTTGGCATTTTTTAACAATAGCACATTTTCTCCTAAGAGTTTAGAGACTATTCGCATGCAGTTTAATTGACCTGCTTGTCATATTACCTCCATTTGACATTTGGAGAAACAGGCCCCTACGAAGTGTGTGACTGAAGCAACACAGTGTATCCAAGTTGAGAGAGCTGCTGGCTTGGCAAATTTTGTGGGGTTTTTTTTTGAGGAAAAAAACTTTATTTTTTTATTATTATTTTTTAAAACATCTTTATTGGAGTATAACTGGTTTGCATTGTTGTTAGTTGCTGCTGTATAACACAGTGAATCAGCTATACGTATACATATGTCGCCATATCCCTCCCTCTTGGTCTCCCTCCCACCCTCCCTATCCCACCCCTCTATGTGGTCACAAAGCACCGAACTGATCTCCCTGTGCTATGCGGCTGCTTCCCACTAGCTACCTATTTTACGTTTGGTAGTGTATATATGTCCATGCCTCTCTCTCACTTTGTCACAGCTTACCCTTCCCCCTCCCCATATCCTCAAGTCCATTCTCTAGTAGGCCTGTGTCTTTATTCCTGTCTTACCCCTAGGTTCTTCATGACATTTTTTTTCTTAAATTCCATATATATGTGTTAGCATATGGTATTTGTTTTTCTCTTTCTGACTTACTTCACTCTGTATGACAGACTCTAGGTCCATCCACCTCACTACAAATAACTCAGTTTCGTTTCTTTTTATGGCTGAGTAATATTCCATTGTATATATGTGCCACATCTTCTTTATCCATTCATCCAATGATGGACACTTAGGTTGTTTCCATCTCCGGGCTATTGTAAATAGAGCTGCAATGAACATTGTGGTACATGACTCTTTCTGAATTATGGTTTTCTCAGGGTATATGCCCAGTAGTGGAATTGCTGGGTTGTATGGTAGTTCTATTTTTAGTTTTTTGAGGAACCTCCATACTGTTCTCCATAGTGGCTGTATCAATTTACATTCCCACCAATTGTGCAAGAGAGTTCCCTTTTCTCCACACCCTCTGCAGCATTTATTGTTTGTAGATTTTTTTGATGATGGCCATTCTGACTGGTGTGAGGTGATACCTCATTGTACTTTTGATTTGCATTTCTCTAATGATTAGTGATGTTGCGCATTCTTTCATGTGTTTGTTGGCAATCTGTATACCTTCTTTGGAGAAATGTCTATTTAGGTCTTCTGCCCATTTTTGGATTGGGTTGTTTGTTTTTTTAATATTGAGCTGCATGAGCTGCTTGTATATTTTTGAGATTAATCCTTTGTCAGTTGCTTCATTTGCAAATATTTTCTCCCATTCTGAGGGTTGTATTTTCATCTTGTTTATGGTTTCCTTTGCTGTGGAAAAGCTTTGAAGTTTCATTAGGTCCCATTTGTTTATTTTTGTTTTTATTTCCCTTTCTCTAGTAGATGGGTCAAAATGGATCTTGCTGTGATTTATGTCATAGAGTGTTCTGCCTATGTTTTCCTCTGAGAGTTTTGTTGTGTCCGGTCTTAAATCCATTTTGAGTTTATTTTTGTGTATGATGTTAGGGAGTATTCTAATTTCATTCTTTCACATGTAGCTGTCCAGTTTTCCCAGCACCACTTATTGAAGAGGCTGTCTTTTCTCCATTGTATATTCTTGCCTCCTTTATCAGAGGTGAGGTGACCATATGTCCATGAATTTATCTCTGGGCTTTCTATCCTGTTCCATTGATCTGTATTTCTGTTTTTGTGCCAGTACAATACTGTCTTGATTACTGTAGCTTTGTAGTATAGTCTGAAGTCAGGGAGCCTGATTCCTCCAGCTCCATTTCTCTTTCTCAAGATTGCTTTGCCTATTCGGGGTCTTTTGTGTTTCCATATAAATTGTGAAATTTTTTGTTCTAGTTCTGTGAAAAATGCCAGTGGTAGTTTGATAGGGATTGCATTGAATCTGTAGATTGCTTTGGGTAGTATAGTCATTTTCACAATGTTGATTCTTCAAGAACATGGTATATCTCTCCATCTGTTTGTATCATCTTTAATTTCTTTCATCAGTGTCTTATAGTTTTCTGCATACAGGTCTTTTGTCTCCTTAGCTAGGTTTATTCCTAGGTATTTTTTTCTTTTTGTTGCAATGGCAACTGGGAGTGTTTCCTTAATTTCTCTTTCAGATTTTTCATCATTAGTATACGTATAGGAATGCAAGAGATTTCTGTGCATTAATTTTGTATCCTGCTACTTTACCAAATTCATTGATTAGCTCTAGTAGTTGTCTAGTAGCGTCTTTAGGATTCTCTGTATAGTATCATGTCATTTGCAAACAGTGACAGCTTTACTTCTTTTCTGATTTGGATTCCTTGTATTTCTTTTCCTTCTCTGATTGCTGTGGCTGAAACTTCCAAAACAATGTTGATTAATAGTGGGCAAACTTGTCTTGTTCCTGATCTTAGTGGAAATGGTTTCAGTTTTTCACAATTGATAACGATGTTGGCTGTGAGTTTGACATATATGGCCTTTATTATGTTGAGGTAAGTTCCCTCTATGCCTACTTTCTGGAGGGTTTTTATCATAAATGGGTGTTGAATTTTGTCGAAAGCCTTTTCTGCATCTATAGAGATGATCATATGGGTTTTATCCTTCAATTTGTTAATATGGTGTATCACATTGATTGATTTGCGTATCTTGAAGAATCCTTGCATTCCTGGGATAAACCCCCTTGATCATGGTGTGTGATCCTTTTAATGTGCTGTTGGATTCTGGTTGCTAGTATTTTGTTGAGGATTTTTGCATCTATGTTCATCAGTGATATTGGCCTGTAGTTTTCTTTCTCGGTGACATCTTTGTCTGGTTTTGGTATCAGGGTAATGACGGCCTCATAGAATGAGTTTGGGAGTGTTCCTCCCTCTGCTATATTTTGGAAGAGTTTGAGAAGAATAGGTATTAGTTTTTCCCTAAATGTTTGATAGAATTCGCCTGTGAAGCTGTCTGGTCCTGGGCTTTTGTTTGTTGGAAGATTTTTAATCATAGTTTAAATTTCAGTGCTTGTGATTGGTCTGTTTATGTATTCTATTTCTTCCTGGTTCAGTCTCAGAAGGTTGTGCTTTTCTAAGAAATTGTCCATTTCTTCCAGGTTGTCCATTTTATTGGCATATCGTTGCTTGTAGTAATCTCTCATGATCCTTTGTATTTCTGCAGTGTCAGTTGTTACTTCTCCTTTTTCATTTCTAATTCTGTTGATTGGAGACTTCTCCCTTTTTTTCTTGATGAGTATGGGTAATGGTTTATCAATTTTGTTTATCTTCTCAAAGAACCAGCGTTTAGTTTTATTGATCTTTGCTATTGTTTCCTTCATTTCTTCTTCATTTATTTCTGATCTGATCTTTATGATTTCTTTCCTTCTGCTAACTTTGGGGTTTTTTTGGTTTTTCTTTCTCTAATTGCTTTAGGTGTAAGGTTAGGTTGTTTATTTGAGATGTTTCTTGTTTCTTGAGGTAGGAATGTATTGCTATAAGATTCCCTGTGAGAATTGCTTTTGCTGCATCCCATAGGTTTTGGGTCATCATGTTTTCATTGTCATTTGTTTCTAGGTATTTTTTAATTTCCTCTTTGATTTCTTCAGTGATCTCTTGGTTATTTAGTAGTGTATTGTTTAACCTCCATGTGTTTGTATTTTTTACAGATTTTTTTCTGTAGTTGATATCTAGTGTCACAGTGTTGTGGTCAGAAAAGATACTTGATATGACTTCAGTTTTCTTACATTTACAAAGGTTTGATTTGTGACCCAAGATATGATCTATCCTGGAGAATGTTCCATGAGTACTTGAGAAGAAAGTGTATTCTGTTGTTTCTGGATGGAATGTCCTATACATATCAATTAAGTCCATCTTGTTTAATGTGTCATTTAAAGCTTGTGTTTCCTTATTTATTTTCATTTTGGATGATCTGTCCATTGGTGAAAGTGGGGTGTTAAAGTCCCCTACTATGATTGTGTTACTGTCGATTTCCCCTTTGATGGCTGTTAGCAGTTGCCTTATGTATTGAGGTGCTCCTATGCCGGGTGCATAAACATTTACAACTGTTACATCTTCTTCTTGGATTGATCCTTTGATCATTATGTAGTGTCCTTCCTTGTCTCTTGTAACATTCTTTATTTTAAAGTCTATTTTATCTGATATGAGTATTGCTACTCTAGCTTTCTTTTGATTTCCATTTGCACGGAATATCTTTTTCCATCCCCTCACTTTCAGTCTGTATGTGTCCCTAGGTCTGAAGTGGGTCTCTTGTAGACAGCATATATACGGGTCTTGTTTTCTATCCATTCAGCCAGTCTGTGTCTTTTGGTTGGAGCATTTAATCCATTCACATTTAAGGTAATTATCGATATGTATGTTCCTGTGACCATTTTCTTAATTGTTTTGGGTTTGTTACTATAGGTCTTTTCCTCCTCTTGTGTTTCTTGCCTAGAGAAGTTCCTTTAGCATTTGCTGTAAAGCTGGTTTGATGGTCCTGACTTCTCTTAGTTTTTGCTTGTCTGTAAAGATTTTAATTTCTCTGTCAAATCTGAATGAGATCCTTGCTGGGTAGAGTAATCTTGGTTGCAGGTTTTTCTCCTTCATCACTTTCAGTATGTCCTGCCACTCCCTTCTGGCTTGCAGAGTTTCTGCTGAGAGATCAGCTGTTAACCTTATGGGGAGTCCCTTGTGTGTTATTTGTTGTTTTCCCCTTGCTGCTTTTAATATGTTTTCTTTGTATTTAATTTTTGACAGTTTGATTAATATGTGTCTTGGCGTATTTCTCCTTGGATTTATCCTGTATGGGACTCTCTGTGCTTCCTGGACTTGATTAACTATTTCCTTTCCCATATTAGGGAAGTTTTCAACTATAATCTCTTCAAATATTTTCTCAGTCCCTTTCTTTTTTTCTTCTTCTTCTGGAACCCCTATAATTCGAATGTTGGTGCATTTAATGTTGTCCCAGAGGTCTCTGAGACTGTCCTCAGTTCTTTTCATTCTTTTTTCTTTATTCTGCTCTGCAGTAGTTATTTCCACTCTTTTATCTTTCAGCTCACTTATCTGTTCTTATGTCTCAGTTATTCTGCTATTGATTCATTCTAGAGAGATTGTAATTTCATTTACCGTGTTGTTCATCATTGTTTGCTCTTTAGTTCTTGTAGGTCCTCGTTAAACGTTTCTTGTGTTTTCTCTATTCTATTTCCAAGATTTCAGATTACCTTTACTATCATTACTCTGAGTTCTTTTTCAGGTAGACTGCCTATTTCCTTTTCATTTGTTTGGTCTGGTGGGTTTTTTCCTTGCTCCTTCATCTGCTGTGTGTTTCTCTGTCTTCTCATTTTACTTAACTTACTGTGTTTGGGGTCTCCTATTCACAGCCTTCAGGTTTGTAGTTTCCATTGTTTTTGCTCTTTGCCCCCAGTGGCTTAGGTTGGTTCAGTGGGTTGTGTAGGCTTCCTGGTGGAGGGGACTGCTGCCTGTGTTCTGGTGGATGAGGCTGGATCTTGTCTTTCTGTTGGGCAGGACCGCATCCAGTGGTGTGTTTTGGGGTGTCTGTGGCCTTATTATGATTTTAGGCAGCCTCTCTCCTAATGGGTGGGGTTGTGTTTCTGTCTTGCTAGTTGTTTGGTGTAGGGTGTCCAGCACTGTAGCTTGCTGGTCGTTGAGTGGAGCTGGGTCTTAGCGTTGAGGTGGTGATCTCTGGGAGAGCTTTCGCCATTTGATATTACATGGAGCTGGGAGGTTTCTGGTTGACCAGTGTCCTGAACTCGGCTCTCCCACCTCCGAGGCACAGGCCTGACACCTGGCCAGAGCACCAAGCCCCTGTCAGCTACATGGCTCAGAAAAATGGGAGAAAAAAAGAAAGAAAGAAAGAAAGAAAGAAAGAAGAAAATAAAATAAAATAAAATACAGTTATTAAAATATAAAATAATTATTAAAAATTAGGGCCTCCCTGGTGGCATAGTGGTTGAGGGTCTGCCTGCCGATGCAGGGGACACGTGTTCGTGCCCCAGTCCGGGAGGATCCCACATGCCGCGGAGCGGCTGGGCCCGTGAGCCATGGCCGCTGAGCCTGCGCCTCTGGAGCCTGTGCTCCACAACGGGAGAGGCCACAACAGTGAGAGGCCCGCGTACTGCAAAAAAAAAAAAAAAAAATGAAAAAAATAAAGTAAAAAGTAATAAAAAATAAAAAAGAAAGAAAGGAGAGCAACCAAACCAAAAATCAAATCTACCAATGATAACAAGCACTAAAACTATAGTAATAAACACAAAACAAGACGGATAGAACCCTAGGACAAATGTTAAAAGCAAAGCTATACGGGCAAAATTACAGAAAGAAGCATACACATACATACTCACAAAAAGAGAAAAAGGAAAAAAATATATATATCGTTGCTCCCAAAGCCCACCACCTCAATTTTGGGATGATTTGTTGTCTATTCAGGTATTCCAGAGATGCAGGGCCGCATCAAGTTGATTGTGGAGATTTAATCCGCTGCTCCTGAGGCTGCTGGGAGAGATTTCCCTTTCTCTTCTTTGTTCGCACAGCTCCTGGGGTTCAGCTTTGGATCTGGCCCCGCCTCTGTGTGTAGGTCGCCTGAGGGCATCTGTTTCCTCTCAGACAGGACGGGGTTAAAGGAGCAGCTGATTCAGGGGCTCTGGCTCACTCAGGCCAGGGGGAGAGAGGGGTACGGAATGCAGGGCGAGCCTGTGGCGGCAGAGGCCAGTGTGACCTTGCACCAGCCTGAGGTGCGCCGTGTGTTCTCCGGAGGACGTTGTCCCTGGATCACGGGACCCTGGCAGTGGCAGGCTGCACAGGTTCCCAGGAGGGGAGGTGTGGACAGTGACCTGTGCTCGCACACAGGCTTCTTGGTGGCTACAGCAGCAGCTTTAGCATCTCAGTCCCATCTCTGGGGTCCACGCTGATAGCCGTGGCTCGCGCCCGTCTCTGGAGCTCGTTTAGGCGGTGCTCTGAATCGCCACTCCTCGCATACCCCGAAACAGTGGTCTCTTGCCATTTAGGCAGTTCCAGACTTTTTCCCGGACTCCCTCCCAGCCAGCTGTGGGCACTAGCCCCCTTCAGGTTGTGTTCACGCCGCCAGCCCCAGTCTTCTCCCTGTGGTCTGACCTCCGAAGCCCGAGCCTCAGCTCCCAGCCCCTGCCCACCCCGGCGGGTGAGTAGACAAGCATCTCATGCTGGTGAGTGCTGGTCGGCACCGATCCTCCATGCGGAAATCTCTCCGCTTTGCCCTCTGCACCCCTGTTGCTGCGCTCTCCTCCATGGCTCCGAAGCTTTCCCTCTCCACCACCCACTGTCTCCACCAGTGAAGGGGCTTCCTAGTGTGTGGAAAGTTTTCCTCCTTCACAGCTCCTTCCCAGAGGTGCAGGTGCCGTCCCTATTCTTTTATCTCTGTTTTTTCTTTCTCCTTTTGTCCTACCCAGGTACGTGGGGAGTTTCTTGCCTTTTGGGAAGTCTGAGGTCTTCTGCCAGCGTTCAGTAGGCATTCCGTAGGAGTTGTTCCACATGTAGATGTATTTCTGATGTATTTGTGGGGAGGAATGCAATCTCCACATCTCACTCCTCTGCCATCTTGAAGGTCTCCTCCTGTGTTTTTATCTCTGATGTTGGCGAACAGTTTGAACTCATTGCTGTGCACTTTTTGACAGGATGGGGAGGACCTAAGCCTGAGAGGTTGGGGACGGGTGGTGGCAGAATTCCGTGATTTTCAGTGTTCTTATCTTAGATCCCACTTCCTTCACCATCAACAGACTGCCGGGTGTGTTTTTGGAATTAAATTGAGAAGGAGAGTGCATTTGAGAAATAGAACAGAATTCATTTGTAAATGACACATGAAGCTTAGATTTTTGATGCTGGAGAGTAGCCTGTCTGCACGTCTGTAGATAGGGAAGATGGGCAGTAGAGAAGACAGGGTTTTAGCCAGCGAGACTGTAACATAAGCAGTCTGATTCCACGTAAAAGCAAGGGAAAAGGATTTCTCAGCCAGAGTCCTGCCTCCAGGACCCTACTCTGGTTCAGGTACAATGAAGGACCTGGCTGGGAGGGAAGACACCAAGGGAATGGAAACTTGTATGATGACTGAATAGGGACAGCTAGTTTTCTGTTTGTCCAAACAGCGCTGGTTCCTGAGAAGTCTGGACACAGAAAGAAGGAAGGGAGAAATGATTTCTGTAGTTCACACCTGCTTGGGAAGAGCAAACACTTGGCCACTGAGATTTTCTAAGGAGATACAGAAATTATTTCTTTGCTCTTAAATTCACACATGCTAACCAGTATCCTGGTGATTTGGGCCATCTCCAACTGCTTCTGCTTCCTTGTTTTCTTTTTTAAAATTTTGATTTCATTGGACTATAGTTGATTTACAATGTTGTGTTAGTTTCAGGTGTACAGCAAAGTGATTCAGTTACATGTATACATATATTCATTCTCTTTCAGATTCTTTTCTCATATAGGTTATCACAGAATATTGAGTAGAGTTCCCTGAGCCATATAGTAGGTCCTTGTTGGTCATCTATCTTATATATAGTAGTGCATGTGTGTATGTTAATCCCAAGCTCCTGATTTATCCCCCCTCCACGTGCTTCCTTGTGTTCCTTTTAGAGTGTGAACTGATTTATCCTTCCCCTTCTGTTCTTACCCCTTTGACTGTTATCACCACCCTCCCTGGAGAATATTTCTGTGTTAAATGTGCTTTCTAGCACTTTCTTCTATTTCTTGTACCTTGAGCTGATCAGAAGAATTGAATCAATATGGCATCTGCTTGAAAGATACAGAATCAATATGGCATCTGCTAGAAAGAGCCGTCAGTGGTCAGCCAGAGAGGCGGGTCGAATTCAAAGCTCCAAGGATGCAGGCGTTGCACACCCATGTGTGGGAGAGTAGCTGCTGATGAGGGCTAAGTAGCTCTTATTGGGACCAAGTATCATGCCCTCCAGTTTGGATTACTCGTTACAGTGCATTCATGGGCAAAACTAAATGGCTCCCAAACACTCAGACATGAGCTCTTCCAAGGGGACTCAGTTGTGATCCTTGGTGGCTGTGAGCTTCTAAAGCAAATGCACCTCCAAGTTGCAGGGGTGACCTGGCTTCCTGTCCAGGACGGGATGGGTGGCAGTGTTTTTTGGTGACCCTCACATCAGATGGAAGCCTTTTGATTCCGCACTAGAAACTCCAGTCGGAAGAGCTGGGTGCGAGGCCTCTGCACGTGACCCCCTGTGAGCAAGTGAAACCTGACTAAGAACAAAGGATAAAAAAAAGGATCTTTACTTGTCCCAGCCAAGGTTGTTAAGAACCCCAGTGGTGAAGGTCAAATAGCTTTAATGGACGGGGAGACCTTCAAGATGGTGGAAGAGTAAGACGTGGAGATCACCCTCCTCCCTACGGATACATCAGAAATACATCTACATGTGGAACAACTCCTACAGAACACCTACTGAATGATGGCAGAAGACCTCAGACCTCCCAAAAGGCAAGAAACCCCCCACGTACCTGGGTAGGGCAAAAGGAAAAACGGAAGCCTTTTATCCTTTCTCCTCAACAAACTTCATCTCCCGTCACCCACCTATCCCTCTTTTCTTCTGTTCTCCTCCCTGAAATTGCCTCTCCTTCCTCTCTTTTCTTCCTTTTCTATGTTTGTTCCTATAGGCATGTTTAGACATAGGTAGCTACCAGACTCATTTGCAGGATCCGTTACAAATAAAGAGAAGGAGGGCCAGGGGTCTTCTTTTGAGACTGTCTCAGATGGCAGATCCTAAATTTGATCTTACTCTCTGCCAGTCACTGCTTGCAATGGTTCGTAATCGTATTTGGGAAGTCATCTTTCTCTAAACCATTTTTGTTTTGCGTTAAACAGTTCTCTTTTTTTTTGTTGGATTTAGAAAACAACCAATTATTTCTTTTTAAATATATATTTATTTATTTATTTATATTTTTGGCTGTGTGTGTCTTTGTTGCTGCGAGTGGGCTTTCTCTAATTGCGGTGAGTGGGGGCTACTCTTTGTTGTGGTGCGCGGGCTTCTTGTGGAGTGCAGACTCAAGGCGCGTGGGCTTCTGTAGTTGTGGCGCAGAGGTTCAGTAGTTGTGGCTCCCAGGCTCTAGAGTGCAGGCTCAGTAGTTGTGGCTCACAGGCTTAGTTGCCCCGTGGCATGTGGGATCTTCCCGGACCAGGGCTCGAACCCGTGTCCCCTGCATTGGCAGGCAGATTCTTAACCACTGCGCTGCCAGGGAAGTCCCCCAACCAATTATTTCTATTACTGTAAGGAGCCCTGATGCAATTTACTATTGGAGTGAACTTTCGACTCTGTAGATTTCACCTCCTAAGTGCTGGGAGTTGGGTTCCTGGGGAGGCGGGGCTTCCAGAGCAGGTGGTTTGTCAGGGAGCACTCTGGGTACAGTACCTGTACGGGAGCAAGGGAAGCAGGGCTGGGTGATGGGAGATGGCTGTGTAGTCACAACAACAGCCTCAGCCGATCCCACGGCATGTTCTAGAAGCTGGAATGACTCTTCAGGGTTGCCCTGATTGAAGCAAAGGGGCCAGGTCCTTGCACTGCCACATCAGTCCTCAGCAAGGCAGCTCCCTTGGGCTGGGGGAAATTCCTTGGCTGGGAGACTCAGAGGGCAACTTTCTTTCTCAGTGGAGGTGGGGTGAAGGATCCGGTCTGTGCACAGGAAGATGGATGGGTAGGACTTCCCATCCAATTTCTTTCTGGTCCAGATATAATTTTGTTTTTGAAGTATCTCATGAGATAAGATTAACTTCTGGCTTTGAGTTGGAACACTGCAACACCAATATGACTATTATTTATGGATGAAACATCATGGTTCTTTTTTTACACTCTCCCTTTTCACTCTTTTTACAAGTTTTCTGTACAATTATGTGACAATATGCATGGTTCTCTCCCCACAAAGCCTCTGCTGGCTTCTTGACAGCATATTTCGTAGCTGTTTATAAGAGACATATAAAGCCTGTTCCAGGGAAAACAAAAAGATACGTCACTGTATTTTTGGGCATTCATGGCGCATTTTCTAAAGGGCTACCCCAGAGGAAGAAGTTTAAAAATGCTTGTTTGTCTGAGCTCACAGATGCGTGACCCCTTTGCCATCCGTGTCCTAGTTAGAAAGGTTCATCTGAGACTGGATTCTGAATCCTTGCTGCCCTTCACAGTAGATTCCTGGTTGCACCTGCGTCTCTAGACAACTGGTCTCTTACAGGTATGTCTGAAGTTGGCACGGCAGGAGGGAGTGGAGATAAGCCACAGCGAGTTTTGAGGATCCTAGGAAAAAGTAAACAGAGTACAAAGGACGGTGCCTGTGGTGTACAGTATTGACGATGTTTACCGGGTGATGCATGAGCGTGGAGGATGCGGTGGTGCAGGCTGATCAGGGTGAAATGGCCGAGCGGGAGAGCTGCGAGTGAATCAATCACAGGACCTGCTCCGCCAGCTGGTGGGGTTCATCAGTCTCACAGCCTCGCACACCAGGCTTATAAATTACCCCGATGGAGGCATGGCGGTGGAGGCCAGGTTTCGGCGACTTCTCCAGCCGAGATCAATAGACCGAGGCAAACAGAAACAGCACAACTCCAATGAGATGGTTGGCCATGCACTCTGACTTTATTCCGTCAGCCGTGCTTGCTTTTATAAACCCGTATATTCTGTGCCCAAACTTAAAGACTCCATCCAAAAAAAAAAAAAAAGTCTGGACTTAATTTAATATCTGTATGTATTGTATGTGTATGTGCTCAAGGGCATGGGTCCCAGACACGGCTGCTGCCCTAAGTCACTGGCTGTCTGACCTGGGTGATTTACTTAACTTCTTTGTGCCTGAGGTGCGTCACTTTAAAAAATGGCAATAAAAAGAATAAGTACTATTCCTTCCTCTTAAAATTCTTCACAGAATTAAATCAGTTAATTTTAATAATTTTAGCAGTTATTATTATGGGATTAGCTCTTGTTGCCTGGTCAGCCTCAACGCCGTTTAGTTGTAGAAGATGAGCTTGTGTCTTCCTTCACTGATAAAGGAATGTGCTGCCCATCGCCCTAAACTACATACACCCACATCCATCCTCATGGGGTTTTTCAGTCTGCGAGGAGGAAGTGTGTCTTCTGTTATTCAAGCGCAGCCTCTCTGCCTGTGACCCTCATCCTGTTCCCTTCCATGTTTTTCTGGGTCTGGCTTCACATCCTACATTCCCACTTACTGTTCTCTCTCTTCAGTTTCTTTTTTTTTTCTTTCTAATGGTCCTAGGTCCTTACTCTCTCTATATCTAAGTCTCTCCAATTGAAACACAGTAAGTGTATCAAGCATGTCTCTTGATCCTGAATCTTACTCTTGCTTTTATATTTTCACTCTCATTCTCATCTACTCATGTTCTAAACTTTATATCTCCACTACCTCACCCTTTAGTCATTTATCTACCAACAGCATCTTAATTATTCTGTTGAAATATTAAAGGTATTCTGGTCTATTGAAATTATTCCAGCGGTCACCAGTGGCCTTCTTATTGTCAAGTCCAATGGACATTTTTCAGTCCTTCCCTAATAGTGGACTTCTTTATAGTTACTGGTGCTATTACTCAGTCCTTCTTTGAAATCCTCTATTCTCCTGGCTTCCATGACACCACATTTTTCTGATTCTTTAAAAATTGCTTTGAGTGTAGTGTTTTCAGTGTTGCTCTTTATAAGTAGTCTGTAACATTATTTTCCATTTCATTTTATATCCTAAAATTCTCTAGGAAAGTATTTTCAATTTCAAAAGAATAGGTATTTGTTTACTTATCTTTCTGCCCTTTTTGTTGTTGATACCTAGTTTTATTACGTTAAGGTCAGAAAGTAGTCGGTACATTTTGGAATATATTGAGATTTTCTTTGTAGTCAAAACTTGATCATGTGTTTTTCAGTGTTTGATGGGCATTTGAAAAAAAATTCTCTTCTTTATATGTGTGTACATAGATGCGGATTATAGTAAGTCAGACGTATATGCAGATTATTGGCAATCATACTTTTCAGATAGTTTCTATCATTGACTATTTTTGTTTCTTTGATTTGTCCATTTTTGAGAGTTTCATTAAAGTCTCCTCCATTTACTTCAACTATTCTTTCTGCACATGGTTCAATGCTCTGATAGTTGATGCATGAGTGTACATTACTGTTACATCTCCTCGGGGGATTGTATCTTTTCTTTCTGTAAACCATCCCTGTTGTAAGTCTTCCTCCTCCACTCTGACGTTTCCTCTTCTGCCTCCTTCAAGAGATGTTCCACAAGGTCCTTCTCTCGCCCCTTGCTTTCCCATGTTACCTGTATGTCCTGAGAAACCATCTCTGTTCTTAGGTGTCCACATGGCATGCAGTGATATTCAGATTTAATCCCAAGTGCAGACATTTATCCAAGGTTCTAACGACTACAGCCAGCTTTCTGATGGGCTGCTCCACCTGGACGCCCTCAAACTCAACAGATTCAAAGTTCTCTCATCCCCTTTGTCCATAAACCATCTCCTCTATAGAGATATTCTCTGGCTCATTTCATGGCCTCACCATTTACCTGGTCATCCAAATAAAAATCTTAAGAGTTCACAAACTTGGGTCTATTGTTTGTCTGGGGTCTAAGAAAAAATAACGATCTGGAGGCAATTGTGATTCATGGTTCAGGGAGAAATTGCTAATGATTTTTCACAGTTGCCTAAATAAAAGAGTTATAATCACTGTACCCCCAGGTCATGGTCTAGTGCTCTTCTTCCAGAAAAAATCAATCTAAGCATTTGGGAGAAGGGGATCTGGCTGAAGACCCCAGGATGTGCCAGGATCCGAGTTAATAGCTAAGTGATTTTGGACAGTTGGCTTCTGAGGACCTCAATTTCTTTATCTTGGAATTATTGTAAGAATTAAATACACTGATATAGTTAGAGATAATTTTTTCTTGAGCTTACAAGAAAAATTATTTTGATAATCTCATTATCTGGTCCTCATGATTTCAAAAGTTAACAATCATCATAAAGAGACCAATATGCCTAATATTCAAATGTATCTTAGACCATCTTTTTGTAATGTATCCTCATATCAGGGAGCAGTAGCCTCTGGTTTTCTTAAAATAATGTCTCCTTTGCATCGAGATACCTGGTCTACCCTAATTTTTCTTTTCCTTTGATAAATCATCCACATTCATTTAACCTTTTTCCTGAGTTTCCACTCTCCACCCCTTTAATCATTTTCACTGCTCTGTCTTGGATCCTCTCCAATTTCTCTGTACCTTTCGGAAAGTTAGAATTCCCAAACGGAGCATGACACTCTAATAAGGGCCACGTCGACGCCAAATATAGCTCATGACACTCTTTCTTGTCACTTGAGTGACAGACAACACCATTAAGACTTCTCAGTAGCTTAACAGATTTAAAAGGCACACGCCTACCCTGCAGACCCCAAGATCAAACTCCAGGGATGTGATCGGCATGCACTTACGGAAGGAACTTAATGCTGTTATCGATCGCCTCTGGAGAATGCGGAGGTGTGCCCAGAATTTCTAGAGGAGGCAGCCCGATGCATCTGTGTGTGGATCCGGGGAGGCCAGCACACACGTGGGATTTGGAAGAAAAGCATGGCAGTTGAACTTACAGGGTTTTTTTTTTTTTTTTTAAAGAGCTGATTCTTTTTACCATTTAGACCTCAGACATTTTGGGGTCCTCTTAATACAGTTGCAGTGAGTCTAGTTATTTAGCTTGCATGACTACACGTTTTCTTTTTCGACAGAAAGCATTTAACTTTCTTAGTTTAAATGCAGAGGGTTCCATAGGAACTAGTGAGGTATGGAATCTGGAGAAGGAGGCAAATTCGTTCTGATAAGTGGTCTGATTGGTGTCCTGGAAAGTCTTGAAATAGTAGAAGCTCATTACAAAGTACTGAGATTCAGCGAGCTTGGAACAAATGTAGAAAAGGAAATTAATTTGGGAGTGAGAAGGGTCGAAGATCTTGCTTCAGAAATTTTTACCAGTGTTAGAAGTTTAGGGACATCGTCATGGAGACAGAAAGTGATGGTTTGAGGAGGAGAGTAGAGTGGGCAGTCCGGCAGAGTGGTGTATTTTTCAGATGAGCCTCTCACCCAGGCTTTGCCATGAGAGGGAGCTCTACAGGCCTAGATCTTACAGCCAGACACTGGGCCGGGGGCAGTGCCGGCACATGGGCATTCAGCTGGTATTTGGAGACTAAGGAAGTTGCTAGGAGGATCACCCACCACTAGATCCCAGGGCAAAAGGGGGCAAAAAGTGGGTTCACCATGCTGCTGACTGCTGTCCTCCCCCCACTGGCTCATGAAGGAACCAAAGCCTTGCCTCTTCCCTCCACTAGCCTGGCTGAGGCTGAGCTCGTGCCGAACCGGTTAAACATTCTCCACGGTGTGGAGTGATGGAGAGGGGGTTGTTTTGGCTGGAACCAGATGAGGACGGGTGGTGCCACCTGCTACAGGCGACTTCCTTCCAGTTGGCTCTAGAGCCGCCATTCTTGGTCTTTTTGCAGTTTGTGGGGTGGGGAGATGGCCGGTGAGGAGGGAATCTGGAGGCGCTCAGAGGTGTCAGTAAATCACAACGGCTTTCACCAGCTGGCAACCCTTTTCACATGGCGCGGCAGAGGCGCTGGCACTGAGAGATGGTTGTGCAGACACACAGCTGAGTTACTGATGTTCCAGGAGCCCTGTGGGGGCCTCTTCCGGCTGCAGGTGCCTGAGATCTTTCTGTGCTTCATCAGGGCGGCAGAAAGTGCTTCGCAGTTTCGGAAGCTGAAGTTCTTTGGGGCCTGGAGTCCTGGTAAGGGACCCTCCAGCGGCCCAGACTTCCTGTACCTGTTTCCCTGGTAGACGGCCCCTCAGCCCATTGATTCATTCTCAAAACCTGGATGGCAACAACCTCTGGGTCTTCATGAAGTTCACCCCCAGCAAGCCAGGCAGGCCGTCTTTCTCTGGAGCAGAAAGATTGAGATGCGTTGTCTAGAACTGCCTCTATTAGTTTTTTTTCTTTTTTAACATCTTTATCGGAGTATAATTGCTTTACAATGGTGTGTTAGTTTCTGCTTTATAACACAGAGAATCAGCTATACATGTACTCTATTAGTTATTGATGGTGACAGTACAATCTCACGCAAGCCCCGTGGTGTCTGAAAGCCCATATGTCCCCACGATGGTCCAGCATTTGAATACAGTCGTGCTTAGCAGTGGGAGGGTTCTCTTGCGGGAGCCGCGGTGCCTGGGAGCAGCTTGGGGACCCTGTCTCAGCCTTTCTGTCTTTACCAGCTTGTGAAAGGGATGCTTTGCTCATAAACATCAGGTGGGAACAGCAGGTGCAGGTGCCGTGGCCACCCCTGGAGGGAGAGGGGTGTTGGCGTGGGCAGAGGGACCGTGCACGCTTGGAGGTTCTACTGGCCAAGCTGAGACACTTGCTCGGCCCTCAGGGTCTGTGCCCAGCTCTGCAGGACGGCAGAGGGGCCGCGCTTGCTGAGAGTCTGGAGACGCTGTGTCTTCTGTTCTCGATGGTCTTCCTGCCCCCAAACCTACGCATAGTTCCACAGATCAAGGAGCACGAGCTGTGCCCCTTCCTGAGGAACCGATCACATTTATCAGATGTCCACATGATCGGACACTGAGCCAGATCCTTTGCATGAATTATCTTTGATCCTCACGGCATCCCTATGCAGTGGGTATTATTTCTGTAGTAGCTTGAGCAGGGAGGGAGGGAGGCGGGGTGGGGTGTGTGGGATAATGATATCCCCGGGGGTAGGGATGATCGCTGTGAGGTTCAGAGGTCAGGGGGTAGCAAGTGTGCCCCTGAGGGGTGAACTGAACAGGAACAACCAGTTGTGTGGCATGTGGTCTCTGGGCTTTAGAGGAAGATGCCTTCTGGCCCAGCAGGGATCCTGGCAGATTTTGTTTCCCTGGCTAATTGGACGTTTGTTCACGCTGTCGACAGCCCCACTCACAGAACCAGGCAGCAGAGAGGTTTTCAGCATCCACAGGAGGGGGGCAAAGCAAAACAAAGCCCTGAGCAGTGCAGTGCTATTAATTCAAATTAGTGACCCTCACCTGCGAATGAAGCTGGTGCCTGACAGATTGCTGGTTCTGTGGGGTGCAGCAGAGAACAGACCAGGGGCTCTGCTCGGCTGGCAGGTGATGGATGCCACCTCCCTGTCCTGCGCCCCCTGTGGCCTCTTCCAGGTGTTTCCTGTCTCCGGCAGTGTCCCCTCGCTGCCCCCCTACTGCCCAAAGTCCTGCAGGTCCACGTGTCGGCCCCGGGGGCTGGCCCCCGAAGGAGAGGCCTGCCGACCGCCCCCGATGTAAAGTGACGTAAAGTTGCACAGGTGGTATCTCTGGAAATTCACTCTGCAGAGGCTGGTCTGAAAGGGGAGTGATTTCCGGGCAGCGCTCAAGGGTGTGTGGATGCCACGTAGGCACATTTCTCTTATTTATCTCTGCCGACATAAAGGTGTGTTTAATTATGAAGCCTCTTTTCATTCATGCCTTCAGCCACTCCAGCAGTACAGATACAGAGTGAATAAGACAGGGCTCTTGAGAGACAACTTGATCTTCACAAGAAACCCTTTGAAGTGGGTACGTTTAATCTTACTTTAGGGCTGGGGACTCAGGGAAGTAAAGCAGTTCTCCAAAGGTCACCCGGCAAGTAGATGGTAAAGATGGGATTCGAATCCAAGTCCTCTCATTGCAGAGATGGATGTTAATTTTACGTCAGTGATGGGCCTGTGTTTCCCCCGTGTACTCTGTAGCATGAAGGTGGCCTGTTCAAGTAACCGCACTGCAGAAGGATCACAGAGCCTGGGGACTGGCACGTCACCTAATCGAGCTGCTGACTCAGGGCTCCTGTGTGTCAGGGAGGGAGGGGGTGTCAGGAGGTCGGTTGCCCCCCGAGCTCCACTTGCTTTCACTGGGAAGGACATGAGGGGGAGAAGGTTGAGGCAGGCATTTCACACGTGCAGCTTCACACGTGGACATGGGCACCCTGTACCGTTTCTGTCACCCACTCATCTCCCCTCTGTCCTGTCCATCAGAGCTGTGTTAGGGCCTGCAACACTTGCCTGCAAACCTGGATCTTTGTCTTCTATCTGGGAAAAAGGCTTTCTTGTAGGAGTGAATGGAAATCCAGGGGATCCCTGCCCCCATTCTTGACCCAGCCCCTGAGGGTTATTTTTTTGCAATAAATCCAGACTCTCATTTTCTAGACTGCTGCCTTGGTGGTGAGAGGCATTGCTATTTAAATAACATGTTTTCTTTTCTGTGAAGAAGGAATCTCATTCTGCACCAGCTTTTCCATACATCTAACTGCAAACACAAAGCCCTGGGAAAGCAAGTGGGTCTTGGATTTGTCCCGTGTTTGCTAATTGCCTGAGACCTTTCTATTTAAACAAGTGCTTCTTTCATTGCAGACTTTCCACAAACACAGCTTTGGAGAGGGTTTATATTTTTAGGGAAAAGTAAATAGCTCCGCGTTGTGCTGTACAAGCAACTGTATATGGTGGAGAAACCTGGGTGCCGGCCACAGTATCTCCTGCTTTGGGAGCTGCGCCCAAATGCTTCTCTTTGTTATGTCATTTCTTCATTCATTCGTTCAGCCAATGCACATTGAATGTCTTCTATGTGCAGGTGACATGGTACTTGCGGGGAATATCGAGGAAAAAGAATTTCTAAACTGATCTCTGCAGGGCCTCATAGTCTAGTGAGGGACAAAGGCCACGATGCAGATTATAATGCAGAGAAGAAATCGTATCAAATGAAGCAAAGAGATGGAACTTCTGACCTCCTCTGGAGGAGGAGAAAGGAGTTCCAGGAAGTTTCCTGGAAGTGGTAAAGTTTGGGTTAAGAATTAAAGAGCAGGAATTAGCAAAATGGAAAAGTGAGGGTGGTCTCAATTTGCGAGAGCATTTTTTAAAGGTTCGTGAAAGAGAATGGTGCCTTGCAAGTAGTTCTATTTGATTCTTTGGGGTCCATGCGGCAGAGCGGAGTGCTGAGAGGTTCCATTGGTGAGAGAAAGGCAGGGACCAAATTATGAACTTCCTCGCTAAGAATGCCCACCCAGGGAGGAGGTTAAAATTATCCAAAAGCAGTGGTATGCCATGGAAGGGCTTTAAGCAGTCGACCTTAATGTGTTTACATTTTAGAAAAATCATGGAGATTGCACTGGAAAAGGGCAAGACCCTTTTGTGTTTGACGGACAGTGACTGAGCAGGTAGGGAAGAGGCGGCCGATTCCCAACGTATTAAGAAAGCAGAGCTGATGAGACAGGAAGGCGGCTTGTGTGTAGGAGAGCATGAGGGGGAGGAGGAGTGATCCCCAGGTCGCCGGCATGGTGGACTCGGGAGGATAAGAGTTTGGAGAAGGGAGAGCGTGGCTGTTTCTAGTTGCTCTGGAATCTGCGGGACCCAGGTGTCATGCCAGTGGAGACGTCCAGGAAGTAGTTGTTCACGTTGGTCTGATGCTCAGAAGAGAGATGCTCTAGAGAGTTAGACTTGGAAAATACAAGTGGTTGAAAGTATAAGAGCAGGCGAGATGTTCCAGGAGAGCAGAGAGCACGTGAGTGGGGAGACCCTGGGGAACGTGGGCATTTAAGAGATGGGCATGAAGGAGACACGCTGATCCCTAGAACCCAGAGAGCCAAGGGGGTCGAGGTCACACAAGTCAGGGAGAACAGAATTTTGAAAGTGGAGTTGCCCATAGTATCAAATGCTGCACAACACAGTTGAAAAATCTCCATTAAATTCAAAAACTGTGGAGCCCACAGGTAACCTTTCGGAGGTGCTAATACAGAGAAGATGCTTTCAGGAAGCAAGGCTGTGAAGCCAAGAGCAGAAACGAGGCAGCAGCTGGAAGGGTGTGTGAGGCTGAGGGGACTGACGCCCGCCCCAGCACACGGAGTGGATTCGGCATTGGTGCCGTCAAGTCTTCTTGGGTAAGGGGATGCTAGTAAAAACCGTGGGTCATGGGCTTCCCTGGTGGCGCAGAGGTTGGGAGTCCGCCTGCCGATGCAGGGGGCGCAGGTTCGTGCCCCGGTCCGGGAAGATCCCACATGCCGTGGAGCGGCTGGGCCTGTGAGCCATGGCTGCTGGGCCTGTGTGTCCGGAGCCTGTGCTCCGAGACGGGAGGGGCCGCAGCGGTGAGAGGCCCACGTACAGCAAAAAAACCCCAAACCAAACCGAAACAAAAAAACCGTGTGTCATGAACTGCTCAAGCAGTAGGATGACTGGCTTGAGAAGGAAGCTACGCCAGGAAGATGAAGAGAAAACACCAGAGTCGGAACTAGTCTTTGGACATGGTTTCCTGACTCATACATGAGGAAGAGCTAATTGTGAAACCTGCTTCTTACGATGCTGTGATTAGGAGAGCAGGCTCTGGACTCTGAAATCCAGTTGCCTTGCTTCACATTCCAGTTCTGTCACTTACTAGCTGTGTGAGCTTGGGAGAGTTCCTTAGCCTTTCTGTGCTTCAGTTTTTTTGCTTGTAAAATGAAGATCGTGATAGAATCTTCCTCACAGGATTGCTAAAACAGCGACAAGTCCACACATTTAAAACACTTAGCACAGTTTCTGACACACAACTATCATTCAGTAAATGTTAGCTACATTATCCTTACAGTATTTTGCATCCATATCATGCTTTTGATCACATGTAATATTTAAAGCTTCTGCACACATTTATTCACATTGTGGAACACAGAAAGGGAACTAATTGTGAAACTAGGGTGTATTGCATCTGCACAGTTCCTTCCCAGTTCAAACAAACTCAGGGAAACTGGGACCCAGGGATTCACATGACTTGTCTAAGGAGACACAGCTGGTGGGCAGAGCCAGAACTTATCCCGGGTCACTGACTTGGTGGTCAGTGTTTCTCCTGATGCTGATGATCATAGAACATCAGACTTAAAGAGGACTTTTAGTTTAGTGGTGGAAAGAGGGCAGACTTTGAGGCCAAACCTTCCATTTGATTTAATCCAGGTTTAACCATCGTGCTGCCTCTATTATCCGTACAGCATCTTTTCGTGAGATTCAGAAATTCCTATACTTAAGAAGTTCACACTCTTGATGTTCTTTGTCATCAAGTCTATTTTTATATTATTATAACTACCAGATATTGTTAGTATTTAGCCAGTCAATATTTTGGTAATTTATTTTTTTCACACTTAACATTTTAGAAAAATCATGGAGATTGCACTGGAAAAGGGCAAGACCTTTCCAGGAGGAGTTCCTCCTCTTCCATCTCCATCTCCTCCTCCTCCATTTCCTCCTCCTCCATCTCCTCCTCCTCCTCCATTTCCTCCTCCTCCATCTCCTCCTCCTCCATCTCTTCCTCCTCCATCTCTTCCTCCTCCTCCATCTCTTCCTCCTCCTCCATCTCCTCCTCCTCTTCCATCTCTTCCTCTTCCTCCTCCTCCTCCATCTCTTCCTCTTCCTCCTCCTCCTCCATCTCTTCCTCTTCCTCCTCTCCTCCCTCTCTTCCTTTGCTCCTTCTTTGTTTCTTGGTCGCATATCCGTAGGGCAGTGATCCTCAAATTTAGTATTCATCAGAGCCTCTTGAGGAGCGTGTTGAGAAGGAGCATCTTGGCCTCCCCTTCCTTAGGTCTGGGCTGGGAACAGTGGTGTTTTCACAAACATCTCCCTTGGGTCGTTGCTGGTATACCTTCCCTTGAAAGTTGGTTTCCTGGGGAGTTGAGGCAGGAAGATTGCAGTGTGGAGTGAAGATGTTTTCATTTGAAGGAAAGGATATCAAGCCACAACATTGGTGCTGTTCCTGCTTCTCCAGTCCCAGTGGCCATCAGATTTGAACTGAATCTGCAGTTTAGATTTCCTCCTTTTCTTTTTAAACATGGAAAGTAGCTGCCCCAGGAAAGGGCTCCCACAGAGGAGAGTGGCTTCTGTTTGCAGGTGTGGATGAAAACTATTGCTGCCATATCAGTAGACAAAGGATGTTGAGGCCATGAAGCCATCACATTACAGCCTCCCCAGGTGAGCCCTCAGGGAACTCAGGATAGAACTTGATGCCACCATGGTGCACCTGAGGAGATTGCGGATGAGAAGACACAGGACACTGACCCCAGATGGCTGAGGTGCATATCAAAGGAATGATTTCAGTGAGCCCAGACTCTTGCATCTTCCCGTACATAGAAAAGCACTAAATTCCTTAACCCGAGATATCTGGTTTTCTTCAATTAACAGTAATCTTTTGATGTTCCAACTACCTGGTCTTTATTGCAAAAACTCCTACATATCCTGACACCCACCTTGCCTCTTTGGAGCGGTTTCTCAGAGTTATCTGAGATGCTCTGTACTGGGCTTAAGCCTTCAGTTTTGTCCGCCAAATAAAACATAACTCTCAACTTTAAGTTGTGCATTTTTTTTCAGTTGACAGAGGGCTGGGGCTCCACTGGCTCTGAACCAGTGAAGGGAGCACACTCCTTCTAGCCTTTTCCACACAGACAGCTCAAATACCTTTGGTTCGGGGCTATTTGAATGTGTCCCGTCAATCTGTTTATTCTTCCATTGGATAAAAATTCCTTGAGGCAGACTTTATCATGTGTGAGAGGAATATGACCATGACTAAGACCCACATCTATTTTCCAGGAAATCACGGTTCAGTGGAGGTATGATGGGCATGGGGAGCCATGTGAAGTGGAAGAGACAGGAATAAAGAGGTGTAAACAAGAAATTACAAAGGTGGGAGATTTACAGGTATCTTCAGAGTTCCTTGGGAGGCTTCAGAGGGAAGTGAAAATGGAACCTGGTTCCTGACAGGTTACTAAAAGCGGAGGGTAAAGCAGCTTGTTATACAGTAATATTAGTATTTAAAAATGTGATTCATTACAGCTTATCGTGGGGTTTAGCAAATAATTTTAAAAACTCAAACCTAATATTCCTTAAAAGGCCTTTGTTTTCAATTTCACATGGCATTTGTGGGGAAATACCTATTTCTCCAAGTAGCACAGTCACTCATCCTTGGGTGGCAGTGGCGTCTCCTCACCGAGTGGTCTGTGGTTGGTTCATCTCTGGCCTTTCCGTTCCCTCTCTGGCTCCTCACTGACTGTCAGGGATCTTCCTCATGGTCTTATTCAGTCGCTGTTTCCCGAACCTTCCATGTATCGTATTTGACTGCTGTGGACAGTGTCTGTCTTTGTTAGTCTCCTTCATCCTCTTCTGGCTCTGGAAGAACAGCCAGGTCATCAAGGCGCTGACGTTGTTTCCTCAGAAAGTGGAGTGATTAACTTCTTTCAAGGGTGCCCCTGTCTGAAGAAGATGAAGGGGGGCTGCTGAGGGTGAGAGCCCGATAGGAGTCCTGAGTGTGTTGAGTTACAGGGTGGTGATGACGGTGATGATGATGATGCCGAAGGTCAAGGCTTGAGGAGCGCTTGACTGGTGGGGGGCCCTTGCAGGATGCTGAATGGCAGGTGTGCAAGCAGAGCTTATCTGGAAGCTCTTGAATTTTCAGGAAAATCAGGGCTTACAACGTCGGATGAATCTCCTGCCAAGTCAGCAAATAATGGATTCTGCCAGACAGTGTGGGACATCTCAAGAATTTTGATGTCTGTTCTTTGCCTCCTTGATTTACTTATAATTTCAGTTTCCTTCCACTTTCACAGATCATATGTGTTTCATTTTACCCGCCTACCCCTGTCGCCATGCATCCATGAGACCCTGGACAGGCAGCCTGTATTTGGGGACCACAGTAGGTCAGACAGAAGGAGGTGGGGGACTGTGACAGATCCTCCACTCGGGGAGCAGCTACGGAATGTGACCCAGCCCCAGCTTTCCCTTCTGAAAAGACTATGAGATGCTCTAGGCAGAGGGCAGGAGGCTGGTTTCCCTGGACCGGGTGGGTGCATCCGAGGAGAGAGGGGAGCAGAAGACGCTGTTTACCTCATGTCCTTGCCTTCAGGTGGGACTTCAGTTAAATCACACCAGGAAGGTCTGAGTTCTTTTCTTTATTCAAATGCCAGAAAAAGATGAGTTTCTGTGATATGTTTTAAAAAAAGATTTTATTACCTAGTAACTTTTGCCTTAAGAAAATCATTATCAAAATTAACAAATATTTACTGAATCTCAGATGTCATTTATTGAGTCATTATATGCCCAGAATTGTTTTCTGTGCTTTACATACAGGAGCTTCTTAAAACCAAGCAACTGTTGTCTGAAGTTACTAGACTCAGTACACAGGCAGGAAACTGAGGCTCAGGGAAATGACTTATCCAGGGTCACATGGGCAGCAAGTGAGGAAGTCCTGACTTCTCTGAGTCTGAATTGCGTGCGTCTGGTTGCTCCTCTCCATGGAGTACAGCAGGAGACACAGGATATGTTTAAAAGAATAAGACACAGGCCCTGTTGTAAATGCTCACATCCCACGATGGATTCTAAATTCTTCACATTTTATTTAAACCTGATGATTCTCTTTAAGTCCTAGAAAAGAGGAACAGAAAAAATTCTTTGTAAAATCTTAATCTTTAATAAAGACAGTTACTAAGTCACTCTCAAGACCTTTTTGATGGTTAAAGAATCATCGTCTGATCCGTCTTTCAGTGGCTATTCAATTGCTATTGTTTTCTGTGTGTCTGCGTTCCTACTGATGTCCCTTATATGATGTAAAGTCCAGGTGACCTTTGTACAGAGAGTCAGCATGTGCCCAGGGGAGAAGTGAGTCAACCGTTCATTTAGACCAACCCTGGTGTTGTCCTGGCCTTGTCTTCCTCCTACACAAACCTTCAACCCTACATCAAGGAACCCTAATCGTGTCTCTAAAACATTATTCGTAACAGTCATGGGCGTCTTAGCTTCGGCCTCCTTCCTTGCAGCCCTGCCCTGTCCTTCTTTCCCATGGACGACAGCGCATTAGAGCTGTTAAGCAAGGGCTCTTCATCCTCTAACTTCTCTTGAATTTGAATCTTGAGCTGAGTGAAAAAGAGCTTAAACATGCTTGCATTAGACCAGCCTGTTTCTATCACAGGACCACTCCTACTTTCTTGCCTCTTAGACATCTAAAGCTGCCTCTGAAGGTTTTTGCGTATTTCCGACCTGAGGACCCAATATCCTATCCCAGAATTCCCCTTTGCTGGAGTCAGCTCGATGTGGGTTCCCTTGCTTGTAACCGAGTAAGCTCAACTGGGTCTCTTCTCAAGTACCACTCCTTGCTCAGTCATGTACTCCATACATATTTATTAAGGGCCTACTGTGTCCTTTGGGGAAGATGGTTCTGGGCTGTCTGTCAGCAGCAGGAGCCGTGGCATGTGCACCTCAGGGCTCTGTGTCTCGCTGGGAGCTGGGTGGGGAGTGTTTGCACTGGGGCATTTCAGCCTGGGCTGGCGGATAATTAATGAGTTTGTTTTTGTGCTGGTGGTTGGAGCTGACACGGTGCCGGCAGGTGCCTTTGTCTTGCTTCCTTCCATCCATCTTTATCGGATCTGCCAGACTCGCCTGTGCTCCTTTTCTTTCTGTCTGCGTTGAAGGCAGCTGGGGATGGGTCTGCAGAGGAACCCTCCCAGGACAGTCCTGGCAGCGGGAATGTCCTCTGTCTGTGCGACGAGCCTTTTCTAGTGCTTCTTGCCCACCCAGCCCGCCCTCTGCCTCCTTCATCCATCACACCTGCAGCAGAACAGGGGACTCGGGCATTGGGAGGATGGTGTGCAGACGTTCCCCAGGACGCTCTCTTCTTGAGCAGTGAGCTCCATCAGTTTCTCCCTCGTCTTTATCTTCCTTCACGTGTGTGGCAAAGGAGAAGTCATACGAGATTCATAGGAAACGCAGTTTTGCAGCTGTTTTCTTGTTTCCTTCTCTTCTGGAGAAACCTCGCTTTGACCTCTAGACCCAGAGCTGCCTGCCTGCAACATCTCACCCTCCGGCTTGGTTCTCCTTTTCTGCTCCAGCAGAAAAGGCACAGTTCATCCGCTCAAGGCGGAAACCCAAGTCCACTTTACTCTTTCCTATTCTCCGTCCCCTCCATGTAATCAATTAGCAGTTTCTGCCAACTGCATCCACTTAACACCCCGTGTTATTTTTGCATTGCTACTCCCATGTTATCTCAGACCATTGTCATTTTTGGTCAAATTTTTAATTGTAGAATTAGAAACCCCCAAAAAAAATCACATGATTGCTATGGAATTCATATGCATTATTATTTTCCATCTGTATTATTCCAGCAACCCCCAAATGGGAAGCCACGCTTGGCAGTTGGGCCCTATTTCACTCCCTTCATCCGTGTTTGGAGGATCTAAACAAAAGCCTGATTGTTTTATTCCATCGTTTAAAAATTTCCAGTGGGTTCTGACTGTTCTCAAGCCTGGAGAGGGACTTCCCTGGTGGGTCCGGTGGGAAAGAATCTGCCTTCCAATGCAGGGGACGCGGGTTTGATCCCTGGTCGGGGAACTAAGATCCCACATGCCACGGGGCAGCTAAGCCCGCGCGCCACAACTACTGAGCTCGCATGCCTCAACTAGAGAGCCCGTGTGCCGCAAACTACAGAGCCCACGTGCTCTGGAGCCCACATGCCACAACTAGGGAGAGAAAACCTGCATGCCACAACTAGAGAGAAGCCCGTGCGCTGCATCGAAGAGCCCACGTGCCACAACTAAGACCCAACACAGCCAATAAATAAATAAATAAAGCAAAGAAATTATTATCTTAAAAAAAAAAAAGAAGACTGGACAAACGACTTAGCATCTTATGGACAAAGTTTGACTTATAGTCAGAGGCCCCCTCCCCTTGAAAGTATCTTGCTGTCCTTCCCCTGAAAGTAAACACATCAGGCTCTAGCCCTGCTCTGCCTTCTTCCCAGGATGTCTTTTCCCACCTGCATCCCTCCTTCACTGGGCTAAACTGTACTCACCGTTTATTTCAACCTCTATGTCATGTCCGTTGGAAACCTTTCCCGCTCCTTGTAGCCGGGGTCATGCCCTTCCCATGTGCTCCCATGTGCCTGTATGTACTCACAGCATCATTTCCTGCAGTGTGTTGGAATTACCTCTTCGCAGATGGTCTTTGCACTGGATAGGAAGCTCTTTTAGGGCAGGGCCTGCATCTCATTCACTGTCACTGTATCCTGCAGGCCGACGCGGGTGTATTAGGTGCTAGGTTATTGGAAGGCCACTGGCAGCATTATGTGTCGTTTCCCCTGGATTTTCTGCCGGGCGCCTCACCTATAGATTTCTGAAAGCACAGACAGCAGGGCTTTGTAGTTTCCTGTCATGTGCCTGCGCCCGCCCCCCCCACTAGGTGGTATGTTCCACATTGGCTGGGTCTGTACTCTGTCCATCTCTCTGTACCGCATGGGACTTGATACAGTTTCTGCACACAGTAGGCACCTACTGTGTGCTGGTTCTTGCTAGACACTGGAGGTACCGCGATGATCAAACCTGTGTGCTCTCAGTCCTTACAGAGTTCATGTCCTTGCATCAGGGCACAGTTGTGTGCAGTCTGAGGAACTAGCGTCCTCATCTATAAAAGGAATCATCCCTAGTTGGCCCTGCAAGTTGAAGTCCCCTGTGAGGACCAGCATCCTAGAATTCTGACTGTCAGCCTAGTGCGTCCGCTCATGCTGAGATGACCATGGACTCAGAGACATTGCAGTGTCTTGTTCTTTCCCAGCGCCTACTCTGGTTTGAGCCTCTCCAATCACACAGCTGAGGCTGGTTTGGGGGCTGGGTGGGTTGGAGGTTGGGTCCTGATGCTCGTAAGCAGTCCCTCTTACAAGGCCCAAATCCCAGCACCTCTATGGTAGACCTGGAAATCCTTGGGAGGTTTCCATGTAGTGCTTGCCCTCGGCGCCACTCTGTGCAAAGAGCCAGAGGCAAGAAGGCATGGGACCTTTTGTTCTTGCCAAAGGGCTTGTAGCAGGTTCTGTAAGTTTTGGAAGGAAGCTGAGGCTCTTGATTCCTTTTACTTTTCCTCGTGTGGAGGCTGAGCTGGAAAGACAAAGCACTGAGCAGTCTTCCTGAATCCCGCCAAGCAGACATAGTATGGAGAAGGACGTCTGGGAGGCTCTTGGCAGGAGAGGGGCCTCTGCAGCTTTGCGAGAGCTAGGTGAAGATCTCTGGAGATGAGGGGCTTTCCCTCCTGGATGGACACCCAGTGTCTGTCCCCTTCGGTTTGTTGTGACACCCAGAGCCTCCGGGAGCACAGTGAAGCTGCGCCCCGCGTCTCCCCTGCTCTTGAGGTGAACAGTGCATCCTGACGGCGGGGGTCTGCTGTGTCCCTCACTCTGCACAGCACCTCACGCCTAAGCGTCACCCGCTCAGAGTTACCTCCTTGGCTCCCTGAACTCGATCTCCTCACAGCAGCCCAGCTGGGAAGCCACATCCTGCAAATCCATTTAGGAAAAGAAAAGCCTTTTAACTTAATTTCTTCCTCAGCATTGTTTATGTCCCCGATCAAAAACGTGCTCTTTTTACCCTTGCCCCATCTTCTGAATGATGTCAGATGTTGAGATGTCACCCAGCGGCAGGATTCTCGAGCTGCAGGCTGCTTAATGCTTTGGAAATGATGGAAGGCTGAGAGCCGAGCGCAGTGCGGTGGCGGGGAAAGCTCATTTCCAGGGCCCGGCATCCCCAGCTCATCTGAATTAGGGGGCCCGTGAGTTATGGCAGCCCAGTGGCCTTCGGAACAGATGGCTCCCTTGACTGCTCAAGGCAGATCCGGGAAGCGCCCTCCTGCGGCCTCTTGCATAGCAGGCTCTAAGTGCACGTAATGGGGACATCTCAGAAGATCTTCTCTCTTTTCTTACTTGGGTTAGTGAGGGGCCTTTGTGCTGAGACCTGTAACCTCTAATGGCTGTGGGCCAGATGTAGTGCTGTTTCCCTGCTGCCTTGTTACCCGAGGTTTCCCCAGCCTGGTCTGACTGCTGGAGTGTGAAGAACACCTGTGCCCCAAAGATTACCATGTTCTCATCCACACAATGGGGGTAAGAAGCACTTATCTTTGTGAGTTTTAATCAGTGTCTTAGTAAATTTGGGCTCCTGTTATAGAATACCATAGACTGGGTGGCTTATAAACAACACAAATTTATTCCTCATAGTTTTGGGGGCTGGAAGTCCAAGATAAAGGTCCGGCAGATTCAGTGTCTGGTGAGGACCTGCTTCCTGGGCCATAGCCGTCTTCCTCCTGTGTCCTCACATGGAGGAAGGGGTGTGGGAGCTCTCTGGGGTCTCTCTCATGAGAACACTAATCCCGCTCATGCCCTAATCACCCCCCAAAGGCCCCGCCTCCAAACACCATCACATTGGGAATTAGGTTTGAATTTTGGGGAGACACAAACATTCAGCCCATAACAACACATCAGGGTACCTTGTAGGATGTACTTCCCTCAGATATAAGATGTAATGTACACTCCATCTTGTTTATTTCTATCAGAGCCTTTATCATCCTCTGAAATTATCTTCTTTAATTTTTGTTTGTTGTTTATTGTCTGCCTTTCTCTTCCCAACACCCATCAAAATGTAACATCCAGAGGCAGGCAATTCTGGATTTCCAGCTCCTCTGGTTTAATAGCTTACGTTGTAGTAGACCCTCGCTCTCTCTGAGAACAAGTAAAAATGTCAAGCGAAAAACATCTATTTGAACACATCAGAAATGTACCAAGGCATCCGGGACTGGAGTCCTAAATACCTCAGACGGGGAACCTCAGGGGCGCGTCAGCAGCTCTTTTCCCCTCGGGGTATTTGCTGAGGGTTCAGATGCGGGTCTCAGGCAGAGGGTCCCTGCTGAGACGCACAGAAACAAGAAGAGGTTTTGGCAAGTCTTCTGGGACTGGAGAGACAAAAATTAGACATTTGAAGGGCCTGGATCAGAAAGGAAATCTGGAGAATTGAGCCTAAAACTTTGCCAGTTTTTGCTCAAGACATGTGCCAAAGTCTCAGATTTCAGGAGACCATGAAACCTTAGCATAAAGCCTTTGAAAAACAGAACACAGCCTTTGATAATCTTATAATATAAAGGAGACAAGAATTAGAGTTGAAGGTGTACCAGTGCTACTAGTACCTGGTGAAAATCCCAGGCTCTCAACTGGAGCCTCCAAAGAACAACCAGAGGTGGACAGAGCCTGACCCAAACTGTAACCCCTCCGTAAAGGGATGTGTTAGGGTCCAGATCCACACTCTTCCTGAGCAGAGGAAAGGGTAAGCCCTCTCAGGAAGAGTATGACATCATTTCGAGTTGCTACAGCTTATTATTTTTGGTGTCATACAGTCAGTAAAGTATTGTCAGGCATGCCAAGAAACAGGGCTGAAAGCCAAGAGGAAACAACCCAACAGATAAGAGGAAATTCCAATATTCAAGTCACCTCTAGGTCTTTATCAGACAAGAACTTTACAATAATTATGATTAAAATATTCAGGAAAATAGAAGAAAAGAGGAACAAAAGTAAAAGTTCAATAGAGAACTTAGAATTTAATTTTAAACAGTATCATTGTCTGGTTTTGTTAATGTATTTGGTAATGTAAGACACTATTATCAGGTGTATGGGAACTCTGTATAATTCTTGCAACTTCTTGTGAATTTCATGCTATTTTAAAATGAGAATCGATAATATAAAATAACTAAAAAAATGTGAATTCTAGAACTGAAAAGTACAATTGCTGAAATTAAGAATTCAGTAGGTAGGTTTAACATTAGATTTAAGCAGAAGAAAAGAATACAGGTCAATAGAAAACATCCAGACTGAAGCACAGAGGGGAAAAAATACGAAAATACAGAAAAGAGGTTAAGGTACGCATCAGACACAGTGAATCTAAAATAATGTAGTTGTAATTCCGGAAGTAGACGAGAACTAGGATGGGTTAGAAAATTATTTGAATATTGGATGATTTTTCCAAACTGATGAAAGGCAGCAAATCACAAATTCAAGAATCTATGAACAGGATAAATATAAAGAAACCTAGGCTCAACACAGTAAATCTATAGAAAATTAAAGACAAAATGAAAATCTTAAGAGCAAAGGAAAAATACACATCACCTTTAAAGGAGCAACAAGAAGACAAACATCTGACTTTTTCAACAGAAACAAGGGGAGACAGAAAACAATAAAACATCGTTAATATTCCAAAATAACAAACAAACCCCCAAATAACCCTGTCAACCTAGAATGATGTATCTAGCAAAATTATTCTTCAAAAATTACATGAAAACATTAACAAACAGGGCTTCCCTGGCGGTGCAGTGGTTACGAATCTGCCTGCCAATTCAGGGGGCATGGGTTCGAGCCCTGGTCCGGGAAGATCCCAGATGCCGCGGAGCACCTAAGCCCGTGTGCCACGACCGCTGAGCCTGCGTTCTAGAGCCCGTGAGCCACAGCTGCTGAGCCCGCGTGCCACAACTACTGAAGCCCATGCGCCTAGAGCCTGTGCTCCGCAACAAGCGAAGCCACCACAAAGAGAAGCCCGTGCATCACAATGAAGAGTGGCTCCCGCTCGCTGCAACTAAAGAAAGCCCACGCAGCAGCAAAGACCCAACGCAGCCAAAAGTGGATAAATAAATAAAAATAAAGTTCCATATATACACTACCAAATGTAAAAACAAAACAAAACCAAAAAACATTAACAAACAAAATCTGAGAGAATTTGTAACCAGCAAAGGTTCACTAAAAAAATTACTAAAAGGATTTCTTCACACAGATGACAAATAACCCCAGATATAAGAGAGCAAATACAAGAATAAATAAAGAATGATAATATAAAGCATTAATGTGTGGATAAATATAAATAAATATTACCGGTACAAGACAATAGTAATAATGTTTTGTCCTGTGGGGTTTAAAATAAATGTAGAATTAAAATACATATCAATTAAAACATAAAATTTGGGAGGGGAGATAATAGATTTAAGACATTCTAGGGTTCTAGCATTGAAGAAAAGTGCTAGCGCTAATAATTTCCATCGGAATGTAGTTAAAGATGTATGTTGTAATCTCTAGGATAACTTCCAAAAGAAGGATAACTAATAAGCTAATAGAGGGAAAAGGCAAAATAATAAAAAGAAAATTAACCAAATAATCAAATATTAATTAAAAAGAAAAAGGCAAGAAAGGGGAGAAAAGAACATAAACGGTTCTGTCAAATAGAAATAAATAGTAATCTACAAGGATTTGCTGCATAGCACAGGGAACTATATTCAGTAACTTGTAATAACTTATAATGAATATAATCTGAAAAGGATATAACTGAATTACTTCGCTGAACTGAAACTAGCACAATATTGTAAATCAACTATACTTCACTAAAAAAGAGAAATAAGTCTAATAGATAGTAATTTACATCTTTCAGTAATTACATTCAATGTCAATGGACTAAATATTGCAAGTGAAATACTAAAATTGCCAGATGGGATATATGCTACTGTAAGAGAAGTGCCTCAAATGTAAGCTCACAGAAAGTGGGAAAATAAAAGAATGTAAAAAGGTGAAACACACAAGGATTAATATACTTATTGGCTCATATTATATACTCAATAGATAGTTGTTGGTTAGATACATGTTATTCTTATTCAAATACTGATTGTAGTGAATAACCCCAAATGTTTTCTATGGCTTTATGAAAAGGCATGTTTGATTTCAAAATTCGTGTTTAGTGACTGTATTGGTGGTCAGAGATGAACACCCCTAAGATGAAAATCTTAATGGTGATATTTTGTAAAGTTCATGATGAAAGAAGATCTTTTTTGATATTCATAGGACTGTATTGTCTACATATTCAGCTGTTAAAGCTGTCCATTTATTTATTTAGTATCATTTCTGGTCCATCTGGCATTTCTGCTTGATTACAAGCTCTGAAAGGCAAGGGTAGGTTCAGATTACTTCCAAGAGCCCTCGACTGCTAGTCTAGGACCCATGTCCATGGGTGGTGATGAGCATGGTAGATAAATAGAGAGAAAGAATGAATGAGATACCTCTGAAGGAGTGACTGGGTGCAGAAGACAGCCAGGATGGGTAAATGTTTCTTGACTTTTGCAAATATATAAAACTCAACTAAAGCCACTCTACCTTTACTTCCATACAAACATTTCATAGTAGTTAAAAATACACATCCAAGTTTGATGACTTAGTGGATGAGCTAAGTTTAAAAATTAATTTTTTAAAAGGCAGAAACTTGTATGAATATTATTATCATTACAGAGTAATTTATCCAGTGAAATTCATCTAGTAACTTACCCAGAACATTTATCAGGTAGTTTATCCTTCACAGGAGTTTCTTCATGTTCCTGCTCTTCATTCCTGATCTAGTCACATCCTTATTTATTCAGAATAACCACTGGGGTAGCGGGAGATCCTTGGAGGACGTCGAGGATTAGGACCCGAGAGTCTGGGGGATCAGGATTGAGATTCTCATGTTCAGGAAGGTGAAAACCATGGTTCTCCTCCCCTCCCATTTCACCCACCTTCTCCCACTCTCCTTCTCTCCAGACCGTTCTCTCTTTTCATTTTTTCAATGTTTACACAACTCAGGTACTGTCTTCTTTACTAAGGGCTGTCGGGATGTTTTAAGGTGAATGCTATGTAGACCAACTGCAGCTGATCATTGAGCTATTATCTATAATGGTTGCAGTAATGAATAATAGGTCATCTGTGGGTCGTGCCAGGGTGTAATTCCTTGTGCTGTTACTTTACTGATTAATTGTTTGCAATTGGTCCTGACATGACTTTGTCTCTAAAATAGTGCAGAGCCCACACCAAACAAAGGCGCAAGGTCTGCTGTGTAAGCTCTCCTAATATCACATACTGAACAAAATGTCCTCAGTGGTTTTGAAAATTTTGTGGTTTCCGTCCTCCTTCATGATGTGGGGAAGACTATAAACAGGTGCTTCTCAAACTTTAATTGGCATACCATGCAACTCACCTGCGGACCTTCCTAACTGCAGGCTCTGTAGATTCTGCAGCTCTGCGTGTGTGAGTTGAGATTCCCCAGTTCTAATAAGTTTCCAGGTAATGCAGATGGTGCTGGTCTTCAGACCACAATTTAAGTAGGAAGTCTAAGAGAAGGGAGGAAAGTAAGACATGATGGTGTAGCCCTTCAGCCAGGTTGTTTCAGGACTCCTGTCTTTTTTTAAGGATTAAAGACAGTAATTTTTTTTCTTCCTTAAAATTTTTTTCTGATTATAAAACAACATGATTATTGTGTAAAGTTTGAGAAATGTGAAAGTACTGTGCATAAACTAAGATCATTTATCATTCCAGTCGATCAGTCAGTCAGTCAGTCAGACCAGTGACTCCTAGTCCTGACTGCACAAGAGAATCAAATGGAGAACGTTACAAAATACCATTCCCGACGCCCACCCAGCAGGCATTAAATTAGAGCCTCTGTGTAGGGGACTTGGCATCTTTTAAAAATCTTTCCATGGTGCATACAGCATTTAGAACAGTGAATATAGACCCCCTCTCTGGAAAAGTTCATACACATGGTATTTTTGCATGCAATTTCTGGAGTTCAAGGACCCTCAGAAGGCAATATATGAAAATTTAAGAGCCTGTGCTTCAAAAGAAAAATCTCTTAAGGAAATGACACAGGGCATCCCCACCCCCAATATATTTCTATTATGGACTGAATTGCTTCTCCCTGAATTCCATATGTTGAAGCCTCAAACCTCTAAGTGACTGCATTTGGAGATAACTGCCTTTACAGAGTTAATTAGGTTAAATGATGTCACAAGGAGGGACCCGATTCCCACAGGGCTGGTGTCCCTATAAGAAGAGGACGAGACCCCAGAAGGGTGTAGGCACAGAGGAAAGGTGGCCACCTGTGAGCCGCACTGAGAGGCCTCAGGAGAAATACAACCCACCAGCACCTTGATCTTGGACTTCCAGCCTCCAGAACCATGAGGAAATAAACTTCTGTTGTTGAAGGCACCTGGTCTGTGGTGATTTGTTACAGTAGCACTAGGAAACTAAGATTTGGTCCCTACAAATGGGGTGCTGCTGCAACGAACACCTGCAAGTGAGGAAGTGGCCTTGGCACTGGGTGATGGGTAGAGGCTGGGCGAGTTCTGAGGCACAGACTTAGAGAAAGCCAAGATTGCCTTGAAGAGGTTATCAGAGGGATGTGGGACCTGAAAGGTGATTCTGGTGATGTCTCAGAAGCAAATGAGGAACTTGGCATTGGGAATTGGAGGAAGGGCGATCCATATTGTAAAGTGTCAAAGACCTTGGGCCAGATTGTTTTCTAGTGTTTTTGTAGGAAGTAGATATTGTAATTGATGAACTTAGATGTTTCACTGAGGAGATTGCTAAGCAGAATGTTGCAAATCATGGGTATAGAAATTCAAAGATGCAAAAGCACTTACACTAAATGGCCTACAAATAAATAGTGACTTCTTTAGCGTGCTTTAGAATTACTCCTGTGGACCCACACTTTACCCCGATTCTGCTGGCGTGTCTTACTTCTGCTGGCCCAAGCAGAGCCGAATCTAGAGTCCTTGTTTGCCTGGCCATCTGTCGGGTAGATACGGAGGGGACGTTGAAGACGGCATTCCGTGAAAACTGTTTCCTCAAACTCCCCATCTAGTTTCAGGATTTGATTGGTGTGTCACAGTGGTTCCCAAACTCTGAGCCGAGGCACCCTGGGGTGCTGCAGCCAGGGACACTGCAGTTTATTTGAAATTTCGGAGGAAAATACTTGGACATCTATCAGATGCTGTAAAAACTCCTGGTTCAAGGTAGTTCACAGGTTCAGTAGCATGTTACATTCATTTTGGTGATTTCGTATCTTTGTAAGCCTTGTTTTTTGGTGTTTACGTGATTAAAAAACCACAAGTATTGTATCCAAATCATTGTGGCATGAAGGCACGTGGTAATGCATGTGGTTGCATCCAATCTGATTCTGATCTGGTTCAAGGTTTGAGAAGTTGTGTGGTGCCCCAGGGGTGCATGTGTGCCATTAGTAAGAATGAAATAAAAGTATATTGTCTTTCAGTTTAACTGTTTTTTAAACAGCTAAGTTATGAGGAAATAACTTATCCATTTGTCTGCTGGTAACTAGTTAATGAATGAAGCATGGGGTTTCCCCTTTGTTTTGTATCGTTGTTGTTGGCATGGGACATTGTGAAAAAGACACCGTGACACTAAGGGTGACGTGGACTGAGAGTGTGGACTGCGGTGTGGTGGTTCACCCAGACCTGTGCTCCCTCTGCGGGAAGCAGCCACCTGTCAAGTAAGGTCCGGTTACCCCAAGACCACCATGGTCTGAGGAAGCCGCATAGAGCCATGTAGAGAAGCTGCGCAGAGGGAGAACGATGCCCAGTGAACCTTAGGGGTTCCGGTCCTCTGTGCTAAGGACAGAGTGAGGAGAGGCTGACATGGCTCCGTCGCCCTCTGACTGCGGCCAAGTGAGAGGTTCACCCACGACAGCTACGCAGGTGAATCCACACACTCTCAGACAGTGAGAGAGAAGAGTACATTAAGTCACTGAGCTGTGGGATGATTGTTTATAAGCTTTACTTTTGAGGGGAAGGTGCAGAGGTTCCCATACACGCCCTGCCCCACACATGCACAGCCTCCCCCATTGTCAGCATCCCCACCAGATGGAGTATTTGTCACACTGATGAGCAGACACTGGCGCATCATAGTCACTGCAAGTCTATATAGTTACGTCTTGGTGTTGTATATTCTATACGTTTGGACAAACGTATAATGGATAAATGCTTGGATAAATGTGTAATAACATGGGTCACTATGGTATCATTCTTCTTCGTGGTATTATTTTCACAGACCTGAAAATCTCTGTGCTCCACCTGTTCACCCCTTTCCCTCCCCAAACTCCTGGCAATCACTAATCTACTTACTGTTTCCTTAGTTTTGCCTTTTCTAGAATGCCATTAGTTGGAATCACACAGTATGTAGACTTTTCAGACTGACCTCTTCCACTTAGTAATATGCATTTAAGGTTCCTCCCTGTCTTTTCATGGCTGTATAGCTCATTTCTTTTTAGTGCTGAATGACAGTCCATTGTCTGGATGTACCATAGTTTATTTCTTCATTCACCTACTGAAGGGCATCTTGGTTGCTTCTTAGTTTTGGCAGTTTTGAATAAAGCTGTTATAAATATCCATTGCAAGTTTTTGTGTGGCTATAATTTTCAACTCCTGTGGGTAAATGCTGAGGAGCATGACTGCTGGATCATATGGTATGAGTATGTTTGGTTTTGTAAGAAACCTGCAAACTGTCTTCCAAAGTGTTGGTACCACTTTGCGTTCCCACCAGCAATAAATGAGAGTTTCTGTTGCCCCACGTCCTCGTCAGCATTTGGTGTTGTCAGTGTTCTGGATTTTGGCCATTCTAATAGGTGTGTAGTGGTATCTCATAGCTTTTAAAATTTGTATTTCTCTGATACCATACCACATGGAGCATCTTTTCATATGCTTATTTGTTATCTGTACATCTTATTCGGTGAGGTGTCTGTTAAGGTCTTTGGCTCGTTTTTAAATCTGGTTGTTTGCTATTTTATTGTTGGGTTTTAAGAGTTCTTTGTATATTTCTGACATCAGAGGTGTCTTTTGGAAATATTTTCTCCTGTCTGTGGTTTATCTTCTCTTGACAGTGTCCTTTGCAGAGCAGGGGTGTTTAATTTTAGGGAAGTCCAGCTTATCAATGATTTCTTTCACGAATCATGACTTCGGTGTTGTTTCTAAAAAGTCATCACCATACCCAAAGTCACTGAGGTTTTCTCCTATGTTATGTTCCAGGAGTTTTCTGGTTTTTACCACATTGCTATAATGACTGTAGCTTTATGGTAAATCTTGAAGTCGGGTAGTTTATAAAGCAGAAGTTGATAACTGGAACAGAATTTGGTACCTAGAAGTGAGGTGCTGCTATAACATAAGCTGAAAGAATGTGGCATTTGCTTTTGGACAAGTGATTGAGGTGGAAGTTGGAATAGCCACAAAAATTCTGTTAGCAAAATCTGGAAAGACTTCAACGAGACCATTGGTGAGGGCTTGAAAGACAGAGAAGAAAATGTTGCCGGAGGTTAGAGCAAAAGGAGCACTTGTTTTATATATGTATTACATATATGGTAGAAATTTTGATGGCACCATCAGCTGTGATAATGTGGAAGAGAGAGAGTACCCAGTGAACTCATGGATCTGGCCAGAGAGATTTGCAGGCAGAATGTAAAAGGTGCCAACTGGCTGCTTCTAGCTGCCTGTTACAAAGTATGAGTGGAGAGGAGCTGAAGAAGGAACCATGTAGTTTCAAGCAGAATTTCTAAGAAATGGAAATGAACCCTGGCTTACTAGGTTCAAAAATACAATTATTTCTCATCCTCAGTCTCTCCCAGCAAAAGCTTCTCAAACTAGAAGTGCCCTCAGGGAAGAGATTAAAATCTAGGGCATTATGAATAAATTATGGTGTCAGAGTAAAAGTATCAAAGCTATAAGACCTTTTGTTGAGACTTCATGAAGAGTTAAGGGCATGCATACTAGTAAGGCTTCTAAGAATATTAAATCTGTGTCTCTTAGACTAGATTTGCCAGAAAAAATCTGAAGGGACTACCTTGTAGACCCTTTAAACCAGACAAAAGGCATCTGAGGACCTTAAGAGCCATTCCACAGTATCTGGGCTCTGAGACCAATGGATGAAAGAGAAAAGGGACCGTCTCAGAAAGAAAAAGTGGCTATGGCTTTTGCATCAGTGAATGGCTTATAATTTGATATACAGGAAGACTACAGATTTTTTAAAGGAATTACATCAGCTGGGGCTAACAGGAACAGAGACAGTATAGAAAAGGTCTTTAGACTGTCATTCTTCTATGAGCAGGAGGAAAATGAAGAGGCTTCAGTTTAAAACTAGGACCATTTCTTATGGAAAGAAAAGAAAATTCAAGGTATGAACCAAAAGCCCCGAGGAAAGAATGAGAATCATTTTGTGGGAACAGGGCTGGGCCCTAACCGAGGAACTAGCAACATGTGTCCAACAGCATTTCAGAATTGCTGTGAAACAGTGACTGCTGTGTACCACTGTCTTCTCTTCCATCGGAGCAATAGGGTATGTTGCAGTTATCCCGTGCCTGTCTCACGGGTACGTGTCAGGGCTGGGTGGGTCGGTGGGCAGAACACTATTTATTTCATAGGAGTCAGATCAAAACAAAATGCACTCAAGGAGCTGTTCCAAAGGAGGCTCCTTTGTACCCGAACCTAACTTAGATGTTATGATCCTGGGCTTTGAGCTGTTTCTGTAGTGGGATAAACGTTTATTGGCCTTGGGAGGGGGCGAGTATATTTTTCATGAAGGAGGGCCGAAATATTGGGGCCCGAGGCTGGACTGTGATTGTTATCGGCAGAGATGCTGACGGTCACCTCGTCACCGCCTTCCTTTCCTGTGTGCCTGCCTTTAGGCGGGCCTTGAGGCGGAGTCTGCTCCCATACTCCCTTGAGCTTGTACTGGCCTTAGTGACTTGCTTAACTGATAGGATGTGCTCGAAGTGACATCCTGGGACTCCTGAGGTCACACCAGGAGAAGACTTGCAGCTTCTGCTCGAGCCTCTTAGAAGACTTGCTCTTGGAACACATGGAAGAATTCAGGCCCGACATGACAGGTTTGATTCCCCTAAGATGGCCAGGCTGTAAAGAAGAAAAAGCCACACACGGAGAGGCTGCACAGAGAGAGAGCTTCTCAGTCAGTTCCAGCTGTTCAAGCATCCCCACCAGGCAGCAGACACGTGAGTGACAAGGTCTCACATGACTGCAGCCTCAACCATCAGTCTGATGGACCTCAGGCGAGAACTCACAAGCTGAGCCTGTCAAACCCCAGAGGCAAGAGAGATGGTAACGCCTTGTTGTGTGAAGGTGCTAAACTTTGTGGTGCTTTCCTACAGAGCAGCAGATAGCTGGTGTGATTGGTAGCATCTCATTTTTCTTACTGGCATGTCTGTGAGGGCTCTGCCTTTACAAAACTGTGTGGCCGTTGAGGCCACATTGAATTACTTAGATGCCTAGTCCTAAAGGTCGGATCACTGGATATTTGATGTGTCTTTCTTGAAGAGGCAGTGGAAAAAGACCTGGTTTCCAATCCTAGTTCTACCACACAGTAGCTGTATCTTTGTGCAGGTCAGTATTTAAATGCTTTGGGCCTCGATTTCCTCATCTGTAAAATGGGACTAACGTTTTTCCTTTCCTACCTTACAAAATTATGATAAAAAGTTGAAGTAGATACTGTTTTGAAAATTCCACCCCCCCCCAAAAAAAAAACTATACAGCATAGCATTAATCAAATGTAAGGGCTTCTGGAATGAGTCTGTTTGTAGGAAAGAAATTTGGTCTTGATGGAATGATCAAGTTGAGTGGGACAGAAGTGTCCAGTCAATGGAAGCCATGGTCCAAGTCCTGAAAAATCTGTCCTGGAGATAAATGTACAAACTTGGGGATCCTAGTGTCGTATGGCCAGGGAATGGTGGTCAGGGGCCGAAACATACAATGGGAGATTGTATTTGTTTTCTATTTCTGTTTGACAAATTACCCCAAAATTGAATGGTTCAAAACAGTATACATTTATTATGTCACACTGTTTCTGCAAGTCGGGAGTCCTGGAGTGGCTTAGCTGGTGGCTGCAGTTGGAGTCTCTCTGGGACATGGCAGTCAGGCTGTTGTCATCTGAAGGCTTGATCGGGGCTAGAGATCTATTTCCAAGATGGCTTATTCCCATACTCTGTTCATAGGAGGCCTCCGTTCCTTGCCTCATGGAACCCCTCTCCTTACTGTTGCTTCACGAGTGTCCTCACAGCATGGCAGCTGGATTCCCCCAGAGCAAGTGATCTGAGAGAGCAAAGCAGGAGTCCCCCCTGGCATGGCTGCCATACCCTCCTGGTTCACACAGGCCAGCCCCGTTCCTTCAGGAGGGGAGAGGACCACATGAGGATGTGAATGCTAGGGGTGGGCTCACTCTGGAGGTGGGCCACCACAAAAGCATGGAGTGCACAAAGTAAGGGAAGAGGAAGATGGTGAGGAGGTGAACAAGAGAGGCAGGAGATGTGGTTCCATCGTGATGCTGTGAAATCAGAGTGACAGTCAGCTCACGGGGAAGAAGTCAGCCAGCAGAGTGGCATCGAGAGAGTTGGTGAAGCGGGCGGATTGGTGACTTTCCCCGTATCTTCTGTCTTCCAGCACGACTATTTCATGAGGTCTCTGATTCTTGTGACTCACATACATCTGGGAACTGGGCTCACTTGCACAGAATCAGTTCTCTCCCCAGTGTCCTGACACCATCACGAGGGTTTAGACATTCCGCCAGCAGGGGTAGGACTTGTGTGCAGCCTTGGGCTTGTCTGACCCCAGAGCCCTTGTTCACTCCACTCCATTATGTTACCATCTTGGTTCCAGGACTGAGGGAAGCCCTAGTGTCCTAACCTTCGGTGCCCTTGCCCCTCTGAGCTTAATCGCAGGGGCTGGAATTCTATGATTCCATGTTGGGATCATAGCCTTCTTGGTCATTTTTTCTGCCTGTGATCACCTTATTGTGTGTTTCTACCTCGTTGGCTTCCATCTCCTCTCATGTCTGAGCCTCATACTTCTTCATTTATCTTTTCCCCTGTTGTTATTTGTCTCTGTTAACAGGGTTATTTATCCCCATAAAGCATTTTGAGAGACAGGGACCAAAGGATGCTGGCGCTGAGTCATGGGCTGTTTAAGACACTTGGTGGGAAACTGGGTGCAGAGACACCTCTTCATCTGATTGGAGTCAAAGCTGGGTGACGTGAAGGAAGGGTGAACTTTAGACTTCCTTTTCCATGAGGAGACAGAGCTTAGACAGGAAGAAATTCGAGCAGCAGGCGGGTAATAAAAATTCCTAAATTTTTAGTGCTGAGTTGAGAATGTAGGCTTGTGATTGGCAGCACTCTGACTTGCATCCTATCAAGCTTTCTATCCATTTTACAGAAAAGGGGGGAAAGGAGTGGGTGAGATACATTTTTGGATGGTCATTGGGACCCCGAATCCCAGGAAGCATGGCTCTGTGCCTGGGAACTATCTCCTCAACCTTGCCGCTTCTCCTACCTATACCCACCCCACCCCCTGCCAATCCTGATTGAACAAATACACACATACCTACAGAGTCACACATGGAAAGTTATTTCTGGTCAGTTTGTTTTGGTTTCTTGACGTCCTTCGTCCTTCATCTCTCCGCACATCCATTGTTGAGTGGGACATGACCTTTTCCTGGAGAAAGGCAGTGCAGGTCTTGGCCTTCTGAGAGGTTGGTGGATTTCACGTTTGACGTGGCATCTGGAAGAAATAAAGGAGCTTTAGATATGAGCTGTCAGGGCTTTATTGGAGCATCAGCATTTCATGGGTTTCTTTACGGCAGTATTAAATGAGTTGACATGCCATAAACTGTCCCACATGTTGGCTTAGGGGTGGGGAGCTGCTGAGAGGTACAGAAAGCCAATGCTGAACACAGGCCAGCTGTCGGGTTCCTGAATCGCCAACCCTCTGGGACGGAAGTCAGGCTGCTTCTCGTTCACTCTGTACCCGGGGTTGAGCGGGTCTGTAAGTGTTAGAAAGCAGACCATCTGGGTGGCTACAGCTCCTACTCAAAGGGAATGGGTGTCAGGGCCCTTTGAGAAACTATGGACATGGGCTACCGAGGGCTCTCCGTTCCTGGAGATTGCTACGAATCATGCAGGTCCCTCAGATGTTTTGTAACTCTTGTGATGGAGGATTCTGTCTGGGGGCCGAGGACCAGATTGGTCACTTTGGTTAGCACCAGGGTGGTGACCTGCCCACTCAGGAAGTCTCTGTCCCCACTCCTCCCTTTCCCCATGTGGGGTGCCTCATCCGAGGGCAGTGGCTGTGTGGGAATCAGACAGTCAGGCCCTGCCCCACTCGTCTGGCATTTTGACAGAAGTGGGAATTATACCCTTTGCCACTCGAGGGCTGTGGAGATTTGAGTGTGTCCTAACAGCAGGCTGGCTTTGCTCGCATTCTGATTGGATGCAGGAAGTTGGATGGGAAGGGCCCTTGGGGATAGGGTTAATTTCTAATGATGCACACCGACCAGAAGGGAGCTCTCGCCAGACATGCCCACAGTCCTGGGCCCCCAGCCTTCAGACCGTATAGCTCTTCCTGCTGAGATGCTTCTTGACACAGCCCAGCACTGCTGGCTGCATAGTGACCCGGGAGGGAGCCGGTTGGGGGGAGGAGTTCCCGTCCACAGGCCCCACCTGGGCACCTCACCTGGGCCCAATGGTTGTGCGTGAGGGTGAGATGGAGGGCCATTGTGGAGGCTCAGACCCCTCCCCGTCATGTCAGGGTGATCAGCTGTGTCTGGACCCTGGAAGAGCTTGAAGCCTTTAACATGAGGTGTGTGGAGCTCCTGCTGGCGTGTCAAGCTCCCGAGGGAACGGTCATCTCTGCTGAGGACATCCGACAAGCAGGTGTAGGGAGGGCAGCCAGGAGGCCTGACCATCAGATCAGCACAAAGCGCGGAAGCCCAGGCTGCTGGATCGCGCCCGGCCACCTACAGGCTCTGTGTCTGCCAAAAAAGGCCTCTTGCTGATGAAACTTTATTTCTCTGTATTCAGGAATGAGGTCCACCTGCTGTGTTGTATTTATTCGTTTGTTGATTTACTCTCATTGTTTTAGGGAGGTAGAGCTGACTTAGACTATTTTATTGGTTGCAGGTGTACAGCACTGAGATTCTGTATTTATAAAGCCTGGCACGTCCCTTCTTGTATCACGGAGGTTGGGACAGTCAAGACACCCCGATGGAGAGGGGGCAGTGGGGCCACGGGGAGGGCCAGTGCGGACCTCAGCCGCGCTCGGTGCCTTCCCCTCACACCGCCACGGCCCTGGTTGGAGAGCAGGAGGCCAGCCGTGGGGGGCTCGTTTCCCTTTGTTAGAGGCCAGCCTCTAACGGAGGCTGTTAGAATTTGCACTTGTGTCTGCTCAGTCTGACGGGGGCCGGCCCTGGTTTTATTCCCTGACTGCTCTGCTTGCCAGAAGGGCCATCTTTGATATCCAGCATCACAGGTGTCTTCCATGCAGCAGATGAAATGGATACTTTTCTCCTTTCTTCAGTGCACAGCGAGGGGGCAGGATTTGGTCTTCACGACATTTCCAGCTTCCTCAGGGTGTGTGATTTTACACAAGCCCACTGAAGTATATGTGAGCAGGTGTTCGCATGTGGACACGGATGCCTCCTCTTGAGGGGCAGGTGGTGCCGTGGGTATCGCGTGGACACTGGCGCACCTGCCTGGTTTGAATATGGGTTCCTCCACTAACCAGCTTTGTGCCTCAGTTTCCTCATCTGTGAAATGGGGTTAAATTTAGCTCTTATTACTTTATCATTTCCTCTTCCTTTGCTGCACACACATGGGCTTTAAAATAGGAACTGTTGGCATCTCAAACCCAGGACACATTCTCTGCTGAATTTCCAGTACTTGGGAGTTTGTGCTTTTGACCCGTTCTCCCTTGGGTCAGGGTTCCCTGGTGTGGGGAGCTGAGAGCCTTCTGACTGGGGTACATCTGTGTTTATTCTCCTCCCCAGCCACCTCCACACCCACGTCGCCCCAGCTTCTGTTACCTGCCTTGTCCTCGACAAGGAGGAGCAAGAAGGGAAATGAACGTCTGACCAGGTCCTCTGCCCTTTGATAAAGTTTAAGTTTATATGCAGATGTGTTAGAGAGGTGCTGTAATCATACTGGTTTTTATAGGAATGTGCAAAAGCCTCTTCCTCAGTTTATGGATGCTTTAGTATGCAAATCCAATGGGATATTTATAAGCAAGGAATGCCCACCCATCAGTGTAAATCTACATTTCATTTCATTGTGCCCACTTGCCCCTTGGCAGCACCATCTTCAACCTGCTGGTTATTTTTGCACTTGAAAGGCACTGTGAAATCGATAATGATCACAAAACACTCAAAAGTGAGGCAACTGTGGAGTTGATATATTTATACCAGGGGAAGTTTGTAAGTTGAAGCTTCCTTCTGTGTAAGTTAATGACTGTGTTCATATGTGAGCGAGGCTTGGCTCTACTCAGCGGGCTCACTTTTGCTGACCAGCGAGATCAGAAACTTCAGGCTGTAGTTGAAGAAGCGAGGTCTCAGGTGTGCTCGTGCCCTGGGCGGGGGCCCTGGGGGGTGAGGAGGGGCTGAAGTCCAGCCTGTCCTCCACTTGGCAAACCACGGGGGCTGGCTCCAGGCCCATCAGCCAGAGGAAGTGGCGTCTGTCCAGAAGAGGCACCTGTTTCCAATTGGCATTTTTTCCTAATTTGCAGAAATGCTAAAAATGGCCCTTAGCAAGTATGGGTTCAAGTCCCAGCAAATGAGTAGTTAACACCTCGAACTTGGGAAAGTCAGTCTTCTGACTGGCACAGCCCTGTCTGTGGCTTGTGTTTCGGGGATGCTGTGAGAAGTGAAATAAGATGTCTACCCCACAGGACACGCTCTGAACCCCTGTCTACACCCGTATCCACGTGGGGCTCTGGTGAGGCCCTGGGAGCCCAGACATGAACCAGACGAAGCCACTCTGCTGGCCTCCAGAACACACCCGCTGACGGGCCCCACGGCCTTGAGGCTCCCCACATCCACGGCTGGAGCTGGTGTCTTTCTCCCCGCCCCACTCCTCTCCCCGGGTCCATGCCTCACAGACGGGTACCATGTCGGCCAAGCGCCTGAGTCAGACACGCGAGACCCAATCTCAGTCTCCCTGTGCTCAGTCATGCAGGCCTGTGACCTCTTTCTCCTTCATGTTGATATTTCTTCTACACAACTGTCACCGCTTTTGTTCAAGCTCTCATCTCTTCTTGCAGAAGTGAGGGTGTTGAAGAGGATGGTGATGGTGACATTGATTTGTTCCCGCAGTGGATGTTTACCAAGCACCCATTACGTGCCAAACCCATTTTCCGTCAAAACGTTCTCCGTACCCATACCCAAGATCGTCTATCATCAGGAAAATGCAAATTAAAACCACAGTGAGACACAGCTACATCCTTATTACTTTGCCTAAAAACAAAGATGAACTGACAATTCCAAGTGCTGGCGAGGTTGCAGAGCTACTGGAACTGTCACACATTTTTGGCAGAAATGTAAAAGAGCACAGTTACTTTAGAAAAGAGCTTGGCATTTATTATTTTATAAAATTAAACAGGAATTTACAATGCAACCTGACAATCCTACTCCTAGGTATTTGCCCAAGATATGTTCACATAAAACCTGTATGTGAATATTTATAGTCGCTTTACTTATAGTCTCCAAAAAATGTCCTTCAGCTGGGGAATGAATAAATAAATGGTGTTATATCCACGCCACGGAGCACTACTCAGCAGTGAAGAGGAAGGAACTATTGCTACAGGCAACAGCATGGACGCATCTCAGGTGCGTTGTGCTGAGCAAAAGAAGCCAGTGCAAACACCCCTGACTCTGCCGTGCCGTCCACATGGCTTTCTGGGAAAGGCAAAGCTGTAGGGACAGAGAACAGATCCATGATGCCTGGGGCATCCCCTGACTCTGCCATGCCGTCCGCATGGCTTTCTGGGAAAGGCAAAGCTGTAGGGACAGAGAACAGATCCATGATGCCTGGGGCATCCCCTGACTCTGCCGTGCCGTCCACATGGCTTTCTGGGAAAGGCAAAGCTGTAGGGACAGAGAACAGATCCATGATGCCTGGGGCGGGGTGAGGGCTTGGTTAGAAAGGGGGTGGAGGATGCACCAGGTCTGCCGGGTTGTTGTGTTAACCCCCTGCAGCCTCACCGCTGACCTGCCAGTTTTTGCTCCCTGCCCATTGGAGTCTCACTTCCTCCTGGCTGCTGGCAGGACCTTGGGAAACTCAAATCCAAGTGAGGAGTCCAGTGGTGAAGTCTCTCAGAGGCTCACTGTTGTTTTCAATATTCTTATACCTCAGTGGGTGCTATTCGGTGCCCGAGCTTTTAGGGCACGAGGCCCCTCCCAGACTTGCCCTGCTGGCCCCCTGCCTTCCTCTCCCATTCATCCTCCTCATAGGCTCTTTAGCTGTTCAGAAATCCTTGAAGCTTATGTGCTTCAGCACTTCTGAGACCCCATGGTGCCCTCCCTTTGTTAGGACCCGTCAGTCCTCTATTTCTCAGTCTAAGCGGCTCCTACTCTTCTGTTGAAAGCCCGCTGGAGCGCTTCCTCCTCCAGGAAGGCATCTAGTCCTGCTGCGGCTGCTTCATTCACACTTCACACAGTCAGGAGTCTGCCTGCCTAGACTCTGAATTCCTGAAGCCAGGGACTGTGTCTCTGTACCCCTGACCCCTGACACAGTCCTGGGGACAGGCAAGACACACAATAAATATGTTTTGAGCAGAATTGCTTTCTAATTGTAAACTGCAATTATTGTCTTAGAGTTAAGCCTCTTACCATCTCAGCATAGAAACACGTATGCGATGCGATGCATCTGTTCTAATTTATTTGGATCCACTATGGTCTTTTCTCATATCCTTGTGACCAGTGACTTATGACCAGGGGCCGAGGGGGAGAGTGAGAGCAGGTGGGGGTATGAGATCACATACAGGGGCTTCCCTGGGACCATCAAGTTCTGGTCCCACGTGTGTTAATCTCAGGTGGGAAAGATGAATGCTAGTGACAAAGATTCCTTGCTTTTTGGAAAATATGGCTGTTAAAGAATGCTTGACCTTGGGACTTCCCTGGTGGCACAATGGTTAGGAATTTGCCTGCCAACGCAGGGGACATGGGTTCAAGCCCTGGTCCGGGAAGATCCCACGTGCCGTGGAGCAACTAAGCCCGTGCACCACAACTACTGAGCCCACGTGCCGCAACTACTGAGCCCGCACGCCTAGAGCCCATGCTCCACAACAAGAGAAGCCACCGCAATGAGAAGCCCACGCACTGCAACGAAGAGGAGCCCCCGGTCACCGCAACTAGAGAAAGACTGCACGCAGCAACGAAGACCCAACGCAGCCAATCAATCAATCAATCAATCAATCAAAAAAAGAATGCTCAACGTGCATGGAGCATGTGGTATGAACCAGAGCGGCTAAGGGTGCAGAGGTTTGCCAGAGAGGTGATTAGGTGGTCAGTCATCTGTCTCAACGTGGGCCAGCTGGCATCCGTGAGGCTGCTTTGTGGTTAACGAGGACGAGGCCTACAGCCCCGGGACCTCCACATCAGCAGCAGGGATAACTCTTAGGTGGACTTTGGCTCTGCGAGTGATCAGAAGGCCTGGAGGGACGCACCAGTGGGTCTGAGCTGTGTAATTCCCTTAACTGCCCTGGCTGACCTTGTTATTAAGAACTCCTAACTCCCTAGTCTTGTTGGCCAGAAAATCACTGTTGCTTCACATGCAGACATACATCTGCATGTGTGTCTTTCATCTTGGTCTCTCGTGGTCCTAAGTTCTATTTAACAAAAGCGGATCTACAAACGTGGAGGGCCTTTTGACATTCTTAGAGTCAACATCCATCACCGATATTACAAGATAAGATCTCCGAGAGCACGCATCTCTGGGAGGGAGAGCCTGAGGAAGGCTGGCGGGCAGGGGGCTCAGTTCCCAGCTCGCCTGTAGAGAAGCCTCCTCTGTAAGCCCCCCTTCCCTCCGCCCAGGGCTCTTGCAGAGGCAGCAGGCTCCTGATCGCCCGTGGAGCTCCTGCGATGTGCGCCCCTGACCGCCATGCTGGAAAAGTCAGCCCCCGATGGTCTGCTGCTTATGTTCTCTCAAAACAGCTGAGAGCCCCTGCCAACCGCGCTGTGGAAGGGAAAAGACAATTTTTCAAAATGCTGGTTAACAGAGCGACATGTACTTGAGCTGGAAGCAGATTTTTTTTCCTCCTCCCTCCATCCGCTTGCTGCCAAACAACCTATGGTGATTCAAACTTGAGAAAGAAGCTACTGGCTTTACCGAGAGACAGTACTTCAGCAGAAGGGGACAGACGACGTGGTGGCCAAAGGGTGAAGCAGCCCCCAGGGGGTGTCAGAGGATTCCCCCCGCCCATTCCTCCAACGCTCGAGCCTCTGACAGGTCAGCATCTGCTTGCCAGCCTGGGATGCTGCTGCCCGTCCTGGGTGGGCTCAAAGCCCAGCAAGTCTGCTGGGACTCTCTTTAGGCGCCCTTGTCTGGCCTGCGGTGTCCACTCCAGGGACTGGAGATCCAGAGATGCCCCGTGACCTCCTGTGAAATGCACTGAAACCCCAGGAGCCAAGGGTGTGATCAGGTGAGGGCTGGAAAACTGAAAGCACGTTTGTTCTTTTTGTTCCTGGTGCTAAGCCTCCTCTTGGTTCCCTGACAAGCCAGGAGGCCTGATCCAGCAGCGTCAGCCCGTCCTGCAATGAGGCAACCAGCTGGCCCATGTTTGCTTGAGGAGATCAGAAGCCTGAAGGCTAAGTAGTAACTGACTCCAGGCCGTTGTCTTGGATCCTACCTGAACACTGGTGCTTCTCATGGTGCCAGGTGTCTGCATTCCATCCCCTGTCCTGAGAGTTGGCGAATTTCACCGTCCACTGTTTCTGATCTGCATGTGTCAGGGTCTCCAAGTACAGTCATGTCGAGGGGAGCTTAAGAGCCTTCAATTCTGAACCCACTGTCTCATTTTAGTTTTAACTGAGCCCATCAAATAGGCAGCAAAAACAAGAGAAGAGCAGAAACCTAGGAGAGATCCCCCAAACTCGCCCTGGATCTTTCTCTGGATGGTAAAGAAAAATGGCCATGTTTGGATAAGATGGTTAATGTAAACCTGTGGAACTTGGTGTTTCCTCCCCTGAAGCCTTCCAAGTTTGGATCTCTGGGCCAGAAGTGCCCACTGTGAACTCGAAGCAGGAGCTGTAGACTCTACAGAGCCCTGGTCCTCACCACCCCCGTCAGGCGCTGCATGCCAGGCTTCTCCTGGTCAGCACGTCATGGGCACACCTCCACTCTTGAGGGCCCTCAGGGACTGCAGCCGAGCACCCTTGGACTGAGGGTTCTCGCCTTCCTGCCCTGGGTGCTTATGCAAGAGGGCAGTCATTTAGTGGCCTCTCTGCGGGTGGTCTTCTCCCTCCCCTGAAGGATCCAGGAGGCTGCCCGTGTTTCTTCTGAAGCTCCAGCCCCACCTCTTCTGTTCATGCAGAGGTTTCTGGCTCTAGCCCCTTCCTTCCCAGTGGGCTCAGGCGGCCTTTTTGCAGTGTCCTCGGCACACATAGAGGCACTGTTTGCCTATCGATCCATCATCGGCCAGCAGTTGTGGGTGGGAGGTAGGTGGACCTGGCACCTTAGGAGCTACACGGCATCTGGACAGCTGGGTTACTTTCCCAAACCCCACTGGGACCTGCAGGAGCCAGGGTGGCTGATGTCGCATTAACTTTGAGGGCATGGAGTCAGACATGACAGACCTGAGCTTACTGGGACTTCCAGGGCCCAGATTCATCACCGTCCCAGGACCTCCATAATAACCTTCTATCTTGACACATAGGCTCTTAGTTTCTACTCTGCCAATGGGCATTTATTTACATTTTGCTTCCTTAAGCATCCCTTCAGCACTGTGGCTGTAACGCTCTAACACACACAGGCACACAGGCACACAAGCATATTTATAAGTACATTCTTTTAGTTTTTAAAACTCAATTGCAGACTCTCTAGCAATACTTTTTTATCTTCTTACTGAAGATATGTCTAGCAAAATTTACTCAAAGCACATATATTAAAAGCAGGTATTATCTTTGCCTTTAAGAAACATTCAAAAAAAAAAAAAAAGAAAGAAACATTTAACGACCCAGAAATAATTTCCACTTCTAGATTTCTAGGTATACTCTCAAGAGAAATAAAGACATATACCCCCTCAAAAAATCATACAGGAAGGTTCATGGAAGCATTATTCATTATAACCAAAAAGTGGAAACAGTCCAAATGTCCATAACTGATGAATGGATAAATAAAATGCAGTACCTCCATTCGGTGGAATATTATTTGGTCATAAAAATGAGTGAAGTACCAATATATTCTGTAAGATAGATGAGCTTCAAAAACCTTATACTGAGTGAAAGGAGCCAGACACAAAAGACCATATAAAGTATGATTCCATTTATATGAACTCTTCAGAATCTGGAAATCTGTGGATGCTTATAGCTGCATACCGTCCCACTGATTGTACTGATGGTTGCCCCACTCTGTGAACACACAAAAGCTAGTGTGTACTTTTAATGGGTGAGTTGTATGGTACGTAGATTATATTTCAGTTATACAAAAAAAGAGAAATATTCAAACAGGAGTCGGCACAAACTTTTTCTGCCTAAAATCCAAGATGAATTCTGCTGGTTTGTTCTCCCTGAAGCACCCACACAAGGCTTCTTGTCTCTCCAGGGGGCACCCAGTCCAGAAAGGTGGTCAAAGGGAGGGTCTCCCTCCCCGGTATCCCTTTAGAGCAAAGCACAGGTGACAAGCTTAACCAGAATCAAATGTGAAGCCCTGACGCTGGAGCAAATCTCTCTCCTGACATTTGCCACTTCTTATATAACGAGTTGAGAGATTTTTATCTCCAGGTTTTACTGCACAAAAATAGCATTAATGCTGCGATAGTCTGTCCGCTGGGTTGCCTGCACTCTATTTCTTTGATGAGCTGGGAGGGGAGATGGAGACGCCTATTGGGGAGATGTGGGGGAGGAGGAGGTGCTCTTGCCAGAAACCGAGGATCGTCTCTGATACCCCACCACACTTGCCCTGGGGGTGTAACCAATCGCCAAGTTCTGGGAGCTGCCACCTGAATGTGTACTTCTCTTCACCTCCCCTGGGGCCACTCGGATCTAAGCCGCCATCCTCCTCCTCCTTCATCAGGAACATCCTCATCATCACTTTTTCCCTGAGTTACCATAACAACCTTCTGAACTGGTCCTCCTGTACCACACCAGCTTCATGCCTGATCTCACCTGCCACCTCCTCCTAATCTATATTTCAAACTGTGATCAAAGAGAACGTTTATCCATGCAAAACTGACCTTGAAATTCTTTCCAAAACGTATCCCTTCCAAATTCTTCTGGATAAAGTCCAGAGTCTCCTCACGGTTTAGAAGATCGCCTACCTTTGTAGCTCACTCTTCCCCTGATGCTTGAACCAACCCACAGAGCTCCTTCCAAGCTCTGGACTCGCATGCGAGCCATTCCTTCTGTCCCACCCCTCCCCCAGCCTCTCCATCTCCGAATGAATCTCTCCTTGTCCCTCAAGCTTCAGTTGAGTGTTGCCTTCTCAGCAAAGCCCTAGCTCTTCCCTCCCAGCGTCATAATGTGTCCCCCTGCCAGTGCATACCTGTCTTGCCTTTGGAGCCCTCATTGCAGTGAGAGTGAATTGTTCATAGAATTATTTGTGTGGTGTCTGTCTCCATAACTACACTACACACTTCTAGCGAAGAGGAATGTGTCAGATTATCCTCAGTGCCTGACCACGTCTGGACACACAGTTTAAACTCCATCACTGTCAGAAAAGGGAGGCAAAGCAGCAATCGGGAGGAAGAGAGGGAGGACGAACGGGAAAGCTGGCAGGAAGCTGAGTCAGCAGGGCAGCCCCTCACGGACGAGGCCACTTGGTCACTGAGGCTTGCTGAGCCGGTGCCTGACCACGGGGAGCGAGAGGGGCCAGAGCGGAGCCCGAGAGCTGGTGTGAGTGGAGGTGCTGGGCGGTGGGGCGGGCGGGGCAGGACTCAACGAGGCTTCTCGCGTGTCCACGGTGTTCTGGCAGCGCCCAGGTGTATGGAAAGGGGGCCCCGAGGGTGGCAGGCAGGGGAGTGGGACGGGGGCTCAGATGGCCCTGTCCCTGGTAAGACACCCTCTGAATCTAACGAGATGGGAGGAGGTCATTCTGGCACGTGCGGCCGTTCTCTTCCAAGGAAAGCCACCATCTGTCGTCCTGCAGGTGTCTGCTCCGGGGCCGTCACTGGTGATGGTGGCTGGCGTTCTTGGGATCACAGATTTATTTTATGGCCACCTACCATGGCAGCAGAGTCAGGCCTTTCACTCCAAGTGGGGTCCCTTTCTAGGCTGCCCTGCCTCTAGCCCCCATGGGAAGTACTTGCCCTGCCCGGATGCATCCTCCACAGTAGAAACCTGGGGTCTGCCCAAGAGGCAGCCGTTGCTAGTGGCTGAAGTCAGACGTAGATTCACTTCAGTTCCAGCCCTGCCGCTCACGCTGTGACCCTGGCACTTGGAAACCGCCAGGCCTCAGGAGCCTCATTTGCAAATTGGTCACAATTGTAGTACCTATCCCGTGTGGTTATCAGAAGAATACAATGAAATGTTCCATGTAAAGCCCTTAGTGCTTGGAAGAAAATTCAATAAATATTAGATATTTTATTAGAAATTTGTCCTAGTGCCTCATTACCCTTCATGCAAAGGCCTGTTTTATTAGTAACTTATGACCTGATAGTCTCACAGCTCTACTGTGTGCCAGTTTTCTCCTGCAGTCCTTCAGGTGAGCGTGGGGAACAGATGGCCATCATCTCCTGATGGTGCCTTTGGGGACAGGTGTTCAGGAGGTCAAAGACTCGGACTTTGTCACCATGTCGACCAGTTGGCCTTTCCCTTAAGCCTCAGGTTGCTTTACCTGCTCCATCTGGTTTCTGGCAAATGTGGAAGAGGGCCATACGCCCGCCTGAACTTGGATAAGGACTCTCAGTTTTGCTGCTCAGTAGAGCTGAAACCTTGGGCAAACCACTTGATTTCCCCAAATCCCACTTGCCTCATTTGTAAAATCAGCCTCCGACCACCAACCCTTTGTTCTCTGGGTTGTTGAGAGGATTAAACAAAATCAACATATATAGAGGCCTAGAACAGAGCCAGAAGCATAGTAGTCATGTTATACGTGCCACAGCCTCCCAAGGACTCACCCACAAGCCACCCAAAACTGTTCCAGCTTTTAGGACTCACCAGGGTATTTCTCACCTTCATCCCTTTCCTTTGTGTTATTTCCTCTTGGAGTGACTTTTAACATAATTCCACAACTTAATTTACTTTCACTTATCTTTCCAAATTTATCTCTAAGTGAAAAGATAAGCCTTAACTTGGGAGAAAGTACTTGCAATTTGTATATCTGATAAAGGACTTGTATCCAGAATAAATATGGGACAGAATTCGAAAATAAGAGGATAAACAATAGAAAACAGACACAAGATTTGAATGGACGGTTCATCAAAGAAGATACGCAGATGGCAAACGACACACGAAAAGATGTTCAGTGTCATTCGTCAGCAGGGTATGCAAAGTAAACCACAGTAAGACCCCTCCACACATCTGTTAGAACAGCTCGACCGGTTAACAAGCCCAACCACAGCGAGTGTTGACAAGGATGTGGAGCCACTGGAATGCTCCTACATGACTCCTGGGAGTATAAGATGCTACAACCACTTTAAAAAATAGCCTGGCAGTTTCTATGATCCAGCCAATCCACTCCTAGGCATTTGCTCCAGAGAAATGAGAGCATATATTCATACAAAGACTTGCATGAATGTTCACGCAGCTTTGTTTGTAGTAGCTGAAAACAGAAAGCAATGCCAAATGTCCCTCTTCAGGGGAATGGATAAACAGACTCTGAATAGAGTCAGACAATGGAATGCTGCTCGTGATAAGCAGGGATGAACTGTTTGTACACACGACAGCATGGGAATCTCAAAATAAGTATGCTGATGGACAGAGGCAGGCAAAAAGCATACGTACCATATGATTCCATGCGTATAAAATTCTAGGAAGTGCCAAGTGCTGTATGGAGACAGAAAGCAGATCATGGATTTCCTGGGGAGGGGTGCGAGGGGCAGAGAGGGATCACACAGGGGTACGGGGAGACTTCAAGTTAGTGAAAATGGTCATTATTTTGACCATGGGGATGGTTCTGTGGGTCTACTACGCGTGTGACAAAATGCATAAAATTGTACACTTTAAGTATGTCCTGTTTATTTTGTGTCAAATATATCTCAACAAAGCTATTAAAATTGTTTATAAGTAAAAAAAAAAAAATCAGTAAAAGAAAAGAGGAAAACTTAGTTCTAGTGTCCCATTTTTGAGGATACTCCCCTGGCCGCCCCCAGGCCCCCCTAAGGCAGAATGTGTTCTCTCGGACTTCAGACATCTGCTATAGCGCCTGCTGTATCAGCCTGGAATTCCTAAGGTGCTGTCTGTCTCTTCCACTAGATTGTGAGCAACTTAAGCACAGTGGTTGTCAGGGACTCTGACATTTGTGTCTGTACAATCTGATGGAGGTTCTCCTGCCTGAGCGTTGAATCCAAACGATCATTTGTCTTCTTTGAAACTATAACCTAAGATGATTTTCTTAAAAATATGGAAGCCATATCCCTTTAGCAAAATCTACTTCCTCAGTGAAATTATTTCAAAGTCAAAATTTAAAACACACCTGTGGATTTAAGAAATTATAAAAACAATGGCTGTAAATTCATCAAAGGAAGCTCTAGGTCTCTGGAGGACAATAAATTCATGTTGGAAAAGCAGTGGGTGTGGCTGAGGAGAGGACATTTAGGGCTGGAGGCCGTTCAAGATACCTCAGTCAGGAAAGCAGCAAACTCTGGCCAAGTAGCACCTTTGAAATGATCCATGGTGGGGTTTTTCATTTTGGAAGGCAGGTTTATTAGTGAAATTAATGTAAGTAGTAGTCATATCTGGAATTCTGTTTTCTTGCTAACGATGCTGTGATGGGTCGCACTGGGTGAGATCTGTCTTATTGCTCTGAGCGCACAGCTTACCTGAGCTGCTCCCCACGATGCCTTTTGGCCTCCTGCCCTCGTTGTTCTGAGGTTGTGCTGGCCGTTGAGGGTGAGTTTGGGAGATCCTCAAGTTTCACGTCACAGATGACTGTAGAGAAGTGAAACAGTCATTGCATTTTACGGAAACGGGGAGGGTAAGTGACAGGACAGCCAATGAAGGGACGCAGGCCTGACTTCTCCCAGCAGCTCCTCACACGACAGGGTAGCCTTCGATAGCCTTCGAAGAAGCCTTCTCACCGTCCTGGCCACACTCTCCACTTGGTGGGGGGGGGTATGAACATGTCTTACAAATCTTATTTAAAAGTTGCCACGTGTGACACCTGATTACTGGGACTACTGGTGATGCCACCTTTTACTTCCTGCCCTTAGGTGCGAGGGTTCCTTCCCACTGTGTCACGCTGTGTCACATTGCTGTGTGTACTCAGTGGACACCCCTTACAAAATCAGTGCCCACAGCCAAGGCTGTGGAATGGCCGAGTTGTGCAAGGGCGCATACTTGGTACCAGGAGACGGTCTGGAGGAAAAACAACACAGTATGTTTTTCCCTAAGAAGCAATTTGATGTTTTTACCCTGAACATTGCCAGGGCCCTGTGTTGTTTTTGTGGAAAACCAATGGAATGAGGGCAGTGAGTGGAAGGTCGCTAGGTTTTGGCGGCTTGGGGCTACGCACACACCTTCCCCCTCTGCACGTGCTCATCAGGTAAAACCTCCTTTTTGGAATCTTCAGTTAACATAGTTGTTTCCACTGGTCCTAATAAAGCTGCAGAATAGCCAAGCGTGTGACTTTCCAGGCTCATTCGAGGTAGTGAGGAGACCAGGAGGGAAGCTGGTGGGGCAGAGGTGGCCTTGGGGACGGTGTGGGAATATCAGGCCAGGAGAAGCACGGACAGTGGGCCTTCAGCTCCTGGAGAGGCAGCCTAGTACCTGGGGAGAAGCAGGGGCCGTGGGAGCAGATTGGCCTGAGTTCTAACCGCCGCGCAGCGGCACGCTAGCGGTGTGTCTACAGGCGCGCTGCTCACCGTAGTTTCCTTCTCCGTATAATGGAGATTATAGCATCCACCCTCATAAACCATCGATATTTGATCAGATGACTTTGGAAACGCTGGGCTGGGAGCTGGCACATAGTAGGTCCCAAATAGGTATCGTTTTCCTCCCCTCTTTCTGTCCTTTTCCTGCTCAGCCAGCATGAGCTCCACATCTTCCTTCGCTGCGTCAGAAGGCCGCCCTCGCTCTGCTCTGCACAGCAGGGTGTGGGGCTGGGACGGGAGCAGACCCTCCATCCTCCCGGCCCCATCAGAGGGGCAGCCTCCCTTCCCCAGGTGATGCCAGGTGCCAGATGATGAGCGTGAAGGTGCTGGCGAGAAGTCCATTTCCATCACGTTTTTTTTGTTGTTGTTGCCATTCTTTTTTTTTTTTTTAACATCTTTATTGGGGTATAATTGCTTTACAATGGTGTGTTAGTTTCTGCTTTATAACAAAGTGAATCAGCTATACATATACATATGCTCCCATGTGTCTTCCCTCTTGCGTCTCCCTCCCTCCCACTCTCCCCATCCCACCCCTCCAGGCTGTCCCAAAGCCCCGAGCTAAAATCCCTGTGCCTTGCGGCTGCTTCCCCTAGCTATCTACCTTACTACGTTTGTTAGTGTGTATATGTCCATGACCCTCTCTCGCCCTGTCAAAACTCACCCTTCCCCCTCCCCATATCCTCAAGTCCGTTCTCCAGTAGGTCTGCGCCTCTATTCCTGTCTTATCCCTAGGTTCCTCATGACATTTTTTTCCCTTAAATTCCATATATATGTGTTAGCATACGGTATTTGTCTTTTTCTTCCTGACTTACTTCACTCTGTATGACAGACTCTAGGTCTATCCATCTCATTACAAATAACTCAATTTCATTTCTTTTTAAGGCTGAGTAATATTCCATTGTGTATATGTGCCACATCTTCTTTATCCATTCGTCCGATGATGGGTGGTTAGGTTCTTTCCATCTCCGGGCTATTGTAAATAGAGCTGCAATGAACATTTTGGTACATGACTCTTTTTGAATTTTGGTTTTCTCAGGGTATTTGCCCAGTAGTGGGATTGCTGGGTCATATGGTAATTCTATTTGTAGTTTTTTAAGGAACCTCCATACTGTTCTCCATAGTGGCTGAACCAATTCACATTCCCACCAGCAGTGCAAGAGTGTCCCCTTTTCTCCACACCCTCTCCAGCATTTATTGTTTCTAGATTTTTTGATGATGGCCATTCTGAGTGGTGTGAGATGATATCTCATTGTAGTTTTGATTTGCATTTCTCTAATGATTAATGATGTTGAGCATTCTTTCATGTGTTTGTTGGCATTCTTTATATCTTCTTTGGAGAAATGTCTGTTTAGGTCTTCTGCCCATTTTTGGATGGGGTTGTTTGTTTTTTTGTTATTGAGCTGCATGAGCTGCTTGTAAATTTTGGAGATTAATCCTTTGTCAGTTGCTTCATTTGCAAATGTTTTCTCCCATTCTGAGGGTTGTCTTTTGGTCTTGATTATGGTTTCCTTTGCTGTGCAAAAGCTTTGAAGTTTCATTAGGTCCCATTTGTTTATTTTTGTTTTTATTTCCATTACTCTAGGAGGTGGGTCAGAAAGGATCTTGCTGTGATTTATGTCATAGAGTGTTCTTCCTATGTTTTCCTCTAAGAGTTTGATAGTTTCTGGCCTTACATTTAGGTCTTTAATCCATTTTGAGCTTATTTTTGTGTATGGTGTCAGGGAGTGATCTAATCTCATACTTTTACATGTACCTGTCCAGTTTTCCCAGCACCATTTATTGAAGAGGCTGTCCTTTCTCCACTGTACATTCCTGCCACCTTTATCAAAGATAAGGTGTCCATATGTGCGTGGGTTTATCTCTGGGCTTTCTATCCTGTTCCACTGATCTATCTTTCTGTTTTTGTGCCAGTACCATACTGTCTTGATTACTGTTGCTTTGTAGTATAGTCTGAAGTCAGGGAGCCTGATTCCTCCAGCTCCTTTTTTCGTTCTCAAGATTGCTTTGGCTATTCGGGGTCTTTTGTGTTTCCATACAAATTGTGAAATTTTTTGTTCTAGTTCTGTGAAAAATGCCAGTGGTAGTTTGATAGGGATTGCATTGAATCTGTAGATTGCTTTGGGTAGTAGAGTCATTTTCACAATGTTGATTCTTCCCATCCAAGAACATGGTATATCTCTCCATCTATTTGTCCATCATGTTTTAACTGAAGAACTAGAAGTGGGTGTGTCCCCTGCCCTCACGCCAGCCTTTTGCTCAGTATGAGTGATGATACACAGCACCCCTGGCCCGTCTTTAACTTCTCCCGAAGTGGAATTTCCATTTCAGCAGTGGACAGGACACTTAGCACGTTGGGGAGACCGGGTGTGAAAGTTTTAATGATGCCATTTTTATCATACTTTGACCTGGTGTCAGGTTCCGTGCAAGAGGCAAAGAAAACAGAGAGAAGTAATACCTGGTTCCCGTCCAGAGGGAGGTGGGGTTCATGGGGGAGACGGGTAAGGTGTGACAGGGTGGAGAAGGGGGACCCCACCTTAGCCAGAGGCCGGAGCTGTCTGGGAACCAGAGGAGGCCGTCCTCGAACTTAGTCCGAGGGATAGATAGGAGCTGGTCAGGTGGGCAGAGAAAGTGTCACTTCAGTACAGCTTAATACGCATGTGATCTCGGGCAAGTCATTTCATAATCACCTTAAGCAACAAGTTTGGGGCTGCTTTAGCCTCTGTGCCCTTTCTTGGGTCTGATCCTCTGTGGTTGCATGTTTGATCTGGGGAGTAGCTTGCTCCGCCCCCAACTGGAGCAGCCCCCTAGATGGAGCTCAGACTCCACTCTGTGTGCTCCCCAGCCCCGCTGTCAGGGCAGGGAGTGGAGCCTCGGGGACTCGGCACGGGTTCTCCATCTCGTGCACCAGATGCGGGATCTCACGGCCTCCGGGGCTGAACCCCTGTACGGGGAGGATTAGCACTCAGGCTGTCCCACAGCCTGGGAAAAGGCGGTCTCTGAAGAGTGTTTGGGAAGATGGAGAGCAGGGGCTTGGGGAGAAAACAGGAAGTATCCTGAGTGGGGCCTCCTCCCAGGAAGCCCTGCTCCAAGCCTTTCTGATAAGGTATCTGACAGCTTTTCTTCTAGAAACAAAAGCCCATGTTGTACATATGACTGCAGGTGCCCGGCTGCCAGGAAACGTGTCAGAACAATTGTGCCCTAGTGTGGATGGGCTGTCAGCCTCCCGGCCACCAGCAGTTTCCGCTTTCAGGGTTGCTCCCTCGCCTGACGGTGGGGTTGGAGGAGAGGAGGGCTTTGCTTCCCTCTCTCTTGCGCCAGGACCTTGGAACCTGCCACCGAAGTGACACAGTGATGGAGGCCAGGGCTCCAGGGCCTGAGCAGGTGGGCAGGGGGCCCAGGAGGCTAGGATCCCCCAGAGGCAGCCCCCATGGTGGTGAAGAGCTCGAGCGTGGCGCCAGAAAGACCAGAATGTTGTAACCCAGACTCCACCACTTACTCACGTGGTCTTGGGCGTGTTACTTGTCTTGCTGAGCCTTGATTTCTTCCCACTTCTGAAATGGAGATTTTAACGGCACCCCCTCAACCGGGTGTTTTGGAGGATGGAGCATCCCCCAAATGCACCTACGCAGAGTAGGTGCATCATTGGTGCCTGATGAAGTGCTGATAAATCTCACCTGTCATGTCACCCTGACGGTTGTCATCACTAACATCCTGTCTTCAGGAGACTAGGAGGGGTTGGCGGTGGCAGAGGGGGTGACACCAAGGGGACAGGGAAAGGAGCCTCACCTGCATTGTCTGTCCCCTCAGAGCACCCTGCTGGAGCAGGTAGATGGGCACCTTCCTGAGACATGCTTTTCCTGCCGTTGGAACGTAGCCGTGGCACTTTCTGTCCCACTGGAGTGTTTGGAATCATCTTTGCAGGGGTAACGCGAAACAAGGCAAGCAGTGGAGTTTCTCCAAAATTGTTGGGTGCCAACATCCGACGTCTCTGTTCAAAATAGGAACCGCCCCAGCAGGCGGCGTTATCTGTGTGTGTAACTGGCGGGATTAGCCGACTTCCTCTTCATCACACTTCTTTTCAGAGTCCCTGCTAGACGGTCCTGTCCAGCCCCTCTCTTTATAGCGCACATAGAAAACACTCAAATATTTAAGTGATTGAAAAGCATCCTCGTTTTCATACCCAGGCCAGAACATGTTCTTATTTTTCATGCTCTCTTGGCCAACTGGCTATTGGCTGGATGTCTCCAAGCTGATTAACCAAAGGCCTTTCAAACCCAGTGTGTTCCACACTGATCTTGACACTTTGTCCACTCCCCGCTGTGCATGACCGTGTACCCAGGTAGCAGCGAAAACACATTCAGGTCCAGCCCACATCCAGTAGGTTCTATCCTCTGAGCATCTCTTGCGTCCACCTTCGCAACTCCACCCCTGCTGCCACCTGGCATGGCAGACCTTCCTCCTTTCTCCCCAGAGTTATCAGGAGGGCCTCTTTGAACCTGACTTCTTCCTGGTCGTCCGTCGTCTGCCGACACGTCAGGGTGTTTCGTCTTAAGAATGTGAATCTGGTCTTGGTGCTGCCCGTAAAGTGTCAGCGGTGCCTCACAGCCTGTCTCTTCGTGAGGCCCATATAATTTGCCTCCATGATCTGACCTCGAGGTCAGTCTTGCCTCCTGCTGCTCCCCTCCTGGCATCCTAAACTCCAGACATATTCAATTATTTGCAGTTTCAAAGTACCCCATGTTGTCCACGCCTCGGATGCTGTGCCCTGATCTCAGTCCCCCAGCCTCCATTGACCTGTCTGCCTGCGGAAGCGCTCCCCTTTCAGACTCCACTCCTGCCCTGAAATGTCGCCGATGAAGCTCTTCCTCGGTGCTCCCCACCGACCGTGTGACAGATGCCTGTCCCGTCAAGTCCACGCTAGGCTACGAAGACTGTGCCACGGATATCTCATAGCTCCTTGCCCCATTTGTTCACGTATTTGCTTCGTCTGCCAGATCGAAAACTGTTTAATCAGAGACAGCCTCTAACTGTCTTTCTTTTCACTTTTACTGTTTAGCACACCCTTGGCACTTAGTAAGTGCTCAACAAACGTTGGCAGAATTACTGATGCCAAATGTGTGCCAAGGGATGCGAAAATCAGCCTAAACTAGCCAAATGCAGATGGGGCTGTGGAGAGTCCAGGGGAGAAGGAAGCAAAGGGTCCTGTGCTATTGTACCCCCCCATCCCTCCAGGCTGGGGTGGGCATGGGCACCCCCTCGGGCCTCCTACTTGGAGAGGGAGAGTTACCCATGTCCCGGCTGCTGGGCCCTGAAGCCCCCTCTGTGCCCAGGCCGTGTGCCCCCGGCCGCTCCAGCCGCAGGTGAGCGGGCAGGAGAACCCAGGAGGCCTCCCCGAGGGAAGAGGCAAGACTCCTTCCACGTGTGACTTTGGCTCAAGGACCCCCCGTCTGCCTTGTCAAATCTCACTCGACCTACAGTGCCAGCTGGGACCTTCCTTCTTTCCTTCGTCTCCCCCCTTCCCCCCTTCTCCCTCACGTGGGATCCGCATTGAGGTTGGAGGAGTCTCCCAGGCTGTTTCATCCCCTTCCCCACTGTCCTTCACAGCCATTTCCCAGGCAATGTTTTGTATGTCTCATCCCAGCAATGTGGGTTCTTGGGGAACCCAAATTGACATAAGTGATACCAACTGCCAAGTATGCCAAAACTTCTGGTTATATGTTCAGGGACTGGGGAAACGACCATTGGCTGGCTCGGTGGCCCCTGTGGGCCCACTGTAACCTGGACTTTAGCCACACTCCCATTACTACCTGGCGCCCACGAGCTCTAGAGTGGGCACACATAAATTCCCACTCTGACAGGCAGAAGGACACATGTCAATGTCCACTGGTCCTAGATATGTCTGGACATTTCTCTTTCCCCGGAGCGTGGTCACCGGAGTAAATGGTAGAGAACTGGGGGCCACCCCTGTGTACCTGCCATAGCTTTGCAGGGTCCCCGCTGCTAGCGAAGTAGCGTCTCCACTCAGCTACTCTCACGCGTCTCTCACTGCGCGTGATCCATTAACCATCTCCGCGGATCCCCACGGGTCAGGCCCCCTTGGCTGGCGCTCCCTCCTTTCCAGGTGTATAGGAATCCTGGCTCCTGGCTTTCTGGCTTCCATACTCTGGGCCCCATCATCCTCATGGAAACTAACCAGCCTGGTTCTGGGAGCATCTCTCCTACCATTGACCTTGACCTGCAAAGGTCAGCGTCTTGGTGAGGCTGAGTGGCCCCTCACCAGGGCTTTCCTCAGTGGACGGTTGTCCCCAGGGCCTCTTGTGGATCGTAAACCTCACATGTTCCAGCAAGCCCACTCCCTCCTTCTTTGTTCCTTCTTCCAGCGTCTGCCAGGATAACTCCAGCATTTCCATTCACTGGGGGCAGGCACCCCTTTTCCAGGCTTCTAAGAACCCCCCAAGCAGCGAGTTAGCCCATCCCCGGGTCCTTGCCAGGCTTTTAGGTCCCACGTCCTGGGAAAGTGCCCCAAGCCAATGAAGCCTTGCTTGTCTGTCTTACACGTGAGCCTCTTGGTTGGGTGCCTGACCCGAAGGCTCCCTCCTGGCTTTGCTGAAGCTCCTCCTGCATTGTTGTGGTCAGTGGCCTTTCTTCATTCCTTCCCTCGCTCCCTCACGGGCCCAGGCCTGAGTTAGGGTCTGACAGCTCCCCACTGCTCCCTATTTTCCTCATGGGTGTTTCCCCTAACAAATTTCTCTAGCATCTAATGCTGTCTTGGCATCTGTCTTTTGGGGAAGACCCAGACCAAACAGGACTAAGACATACGTTACCCACTGAATTTGCTCAGTAATGTTCTGGAGGGAGCTATTTTTAATCCTGTCATCAAAAGGAGGGGGCCGCAAAGAGACATCCAGAGATGTACCCGAAGTCATACACACGGGAGGTGGAAATCAGAATTCAGTCCTTGACATCAAACCGGACAGTTTTTGCTATAGTGGGATTTGTCAGAGAAGGGCTCCTGAGGACAGACGGTAGGAAGATAATTGGGGGAAGCAGGGTTTTATCTTAATAGACAGGGAGGAAGAAACAACGACCAGAGACAGGAGAAGGCAGGTTTTATGTCTCCGTGTGTTTGTGTGTGTTTCCTGTACACACCTGAGAACTGTGTGCATGTGCATTCACACACACCTGTGTCAGGATGACCCACATGCACACCCAGAACGCGTGCAGGCTGCGTGCAGGGCGGGGGTGCCAACAATGAGACAAACCCTTCTTCTGTAACCTCTCCAAGATGGTGCAATTTACAAGATCTGGAAGAAAGCTCTTTTAACTGTAATACACACTCAGTTTTTCTTTTATGTTTAGTGTTCTATTTGCGATGGGTTTTACGCCAGTTGTGTGCTCAGGGGTCACCCCAGTCTCCTGAGGGCCCAGGGCCCCCCAGCCCTGCCTGCCGCCAAGGAGGGGTTCTGCCGTTTCCAGGAGACAGAGGCCCCTTGATGGACCACTGAGCCCATGGTGGGGAGATGCCTCACCCCCGGGGAGGGTGACATGCTTCCCTTCTCTCTGGCTGGCTGGGGGCTGCTCCCGGGAAGATTCCAGGTGGGTGCAGAGACCACTGGGCAGTGACAGGGAAACAGTGCGGGCCCTGGGCCGTGACTGTCTCCGTCACTTCTGAGAGAGACCTCGCCGTTCCCAGAGGAGGGATGACAGCTGAGCGCCCAGGCCTCCCCTGCTCCGCCCCTGCACTGAGCTGCAGCCGTGGTCGCAGCTGTGGCTGTGAGCGCCTGGCTGTGAGCTGTGCTCCCGGGGAACTGGGGCGGGGGGGGGGGGGGGGGGCGCTGGCAGCTCCCGGGCCACGTGACGGGTGGGAGCCTGGGTGGGTGAGGGGGAGAGGTGTCTCCACTCCATATGCAAGTCACTTAATGAGCGAGTGTGCATCTGCTGGGCAGCCCCACCCCAGGGAGTGCTGCCAGCTCGCCTTGCCTTGCCTCGGGGTGGGGGTGGGGGGGTTGGTAGGACGGCTGCCTGGACACACGTGGGTTCTCCAGGCTCTGTGCGTGCCCCAGGCACCGGGAGTGATTCTGCAGGAGGGCTGCCCCTGCCCAGCCGGTGTCCTGGGGCCGGCACTGCCCTCAGGGGCTGGGGCAGGGTGCCAGCCCCGCCTGGCTCTGGGGGCACTTTACTACCCTCTTCCCAGCCTCCAGCATCGTAAAAGCTGCGCCCACAGCCAGTCTCCTTCCCTTTGTTCTGTCGACAGCAGGGGCTCGGGGTCTTGAACCAATGTTCACTCCCACCTAGGCTCCCTCCTCCTGTAGCCGCTCCCCCGCGGGGTCCCTGCTTCCCAGGTCACTCCCCTCGCCCACGCTCTCTCCCACCCCAGGAGTTAGTCCACCTGGGCTCCTTTGATGGGTCTGCCCTCTGGCAGATTATGCGCACCCTGCCTCGGAAGCAGGCGGTCTGTTCCCTGGTCCACCCTTTTCCTGCACCCCCCATCCAGAGGGACCCTCGTGTCATTTGTAAGGCTACAGAGACCTCTCCCTGGCACTTACCCCTTCCGTGGGTCACGTGGTCTCCAAGGGCCCGTCCCTCTTTCTGTGGATTTCCTGGGTCTTGGCCAGGTCCCTCTCCACTGACCTCTGCCTCCGAATGTGTTATTTCTAAGGCCCGCTTCTCTGCCCTCCTTTTACTGCTTTTCTTCTTTTTTTTCATGAAGTAATTTAGGTGACACTCAGAACATCTGTTCAAAGAGCATTTAAAATTTTTTTTTCAAAATTTAGAAATACAGAAAGGCGCAAAGAATAACGTAACTCACATGAATATCCTCCCCAGCCCAAATCAGCAACTTAGCATCTGTCTCCTTTGCATCTAATGCTCTTTCTTCTTTTTGAAGGAATAAAACATTACAGAAAGAGTAAAGTTAAAGTTCCCCTCAGCCGACACCCCCGTTCCCGTGGTCTCCAGTGGTTCCGAGGAGACACTGCACGTTGTGTTCATGGCATCCATGAGCGACTCAAACTGCAGCTAGCGTTTGTCACCGGCCACTTGGTTATTTAGAAAGATCTGTATTTATGCCTTTCAATTGCTAGATGGTATTCTAGCATTACATAGACTGAATTATTTTTCTGATGCCTTCTCCTATTTATAGAAATTTACATTCTTTCCAATGTTTTGCTAATAACAGCAAAAAACATGCTACAGTCAACATCCTGGCCTGTGTTTTCTTGTGCACATTCGCAGGAGTTTCTCTAAGGCATATATTCAGAGGGGGGAATTGCTGGGTTCTAAAGTAGGCATATTTTCCACTTTGTAAAATATGCCATTTTTCTCCCTCCAAAGTAGATGTACCAATTTATATTCCCACTCAGAGTTTAGGAGTATCATTTCACCCAAATCCTTGTCAACACTTGATAATTGTCATCCTTTAAAATTTTTGACAACCTGTGGGTGAAAAATTATATCTCATTGTTATTTTAATTTGTATTTTCCTATTATTAATAATAGCTAACAATTGCATGGCACTTACTCTGGGCCAGACACTGTTTGGAGCGGTTTACATACGTTAACTTATTTAACCCTTACCACAGACCTTTCAGATCGTGCCTCTTGTTCTCATTCTCCTTCTGCAGATAATAAAGCGAGGGTTAAGGCCTGGCCCGAGCTTTCCCAGCTAGGAAGGAGCAGGGTCACATCCAGACTCACCTACACATTCCACTGGCTTGGCCCACGGGTCCCCAATTCTGGTGAGGCCCAGTTCTCCCACGTACACTGATGGGCCATTTGTATTTTCTCTTCTATCAGGTTGATTAGGTAATTAGTGTTTTTTTTTCTTTTTCCTTTTCTTTGGTGAGAACTTATTTCTATAGCTTGGACATCCATCCTTTGCCTGTTGTATAGGCTGCCGCAGTAACATTTTCCAGAATGGCACTTGTCTGTTAACCTCATTTATGGTCTTCTGCCTGCGTTTGTGTTTTTGCCAGAACTTTAAGTTTTTCCTTCTTGACACAGTTCTGCCCCGTTTCCACTGCATTGGTGTGCTGGTGACGTTCCCCAGCCGATGCCGACGTCACATCGACAGCTGGTTCAGCAGCTGCTTCCAAGGCGTCTCCACTTGTCCCCCTGTTCCCCTCACTCCAGACGCCTGCGTGACCCCATCTCCTCGAGTTTTCTCTCCCGTCCATCTTCTCCAGTCTCGTAGACAGCGCTCCTCCTTAAAATCACATAGGTTGTAATTCTGGATCGTTTTTGCGTCCCCCTCTCCTCTGTTTCCTATGTTGAATCAGGAAACAAACTACACAAGGTCCTTCAACACATAGTTGCTGCTCCCACGGCCAGTGTCCCACCTGGCTCCTGGATCCCTCAGCCCTGCACTACATAGCAGGTTGCAGGTTGCCTGCCTAAAACATCAAAAACCTTCAGCGATTCCCCATTTTCTCCTGGTACTTTCTTTTTAGCTCCACCATGACCTGGCTCCATCACTAACTTGCCTCTTACTGCTTTTCCGGAAAACACCTCTGTTCCAGTCCAGGAAAGCCATCCCTCCCTGATGCGGGAGCCTGCTCCTCCCCGTACTAGGACTCAGCTCAGCTGCCTCCTCCGCCTGGAAGCCCCCCGTCCTCTGCACCTGAACGCTTCTGTCCCTCTTTGCCCAGCTGTCCATCCACCTCCCCGCTGAGGTCTCCGTGCTCCAGCCCTGCACGTTTTCTCCACCCCCCCTCACATCCTTTGGATTACGCCTGTAGCGCTTAGTCACATGGTCCCTTGACTTGTTATTTGGGGCTTCTTTAAGCTGTACTGTTGGATCCCCCAGGGAAGGGACTGTGTCTTAAGTTTCCTCTGTGCCATCAGAGCACCCAGCTCAGTGTGATGCACACATAAGGGCTTGCGTGTGTGTGACACGGCCAGGGCTCGGGAAGGTTTTCCACACAAAGATATTGGTACATCTCCTGGCAAACAAATTCACTCTCTACCCTCCACTGCCTGACTTAGTAAGGACACAGGGTTCCCACGGTCATGGGTGGGTGGACACATCTAGGTGCTCCTTCTAAAACTATAAGATTTATCATTGTGTCTTCGTGCGACCAGGCGCTGAGAACAGAAGGCTCTTCTCTTCTGTTGCCTCTGCCGTATGCACTGTGCCCCTCACCACTGCTTCCCTTCACCAGACACCGGGTCCTACCCGTGAGGCAGACTTGGCAGTGGAAAGGCTGCTTTCTAGCCTGTAATCATAAAGGAGCGTGAGCTCCTGTTTACACGGTGAAGGAAGAAGTGCTGGTAGCCCCTTAGTACTTGCTGAATGAGTGAGGGTCTTAGCAGGAGACACAAGTTACTTGATCCCAGTTTCTCTGGGTCGATAATGAAAAAAAGAGGATTATAATCTCTGCCTCTTTCCTGACTCTGAAAGTAGGCCTCATAGATGGTTCCCAGGGAGGAAGGTTTCTGAGCCAGCCTGGGCCTGGTCCACCTGCCACCTGTCTACGTGGAGCCCAGGTGGTCTGCCGAGCCCCGGCTGCACCCCGTCCGCAGGAGGGTTGGAAGCTTCCTTCCTCACCTCCGCACACTGGCCATACACCCCACCCTGGCATCTCAGCCAGTCTCTCCACTTCATTCTTGGATTCCTTCTGTCTGCCCAGCATCCATGCTTGGACACAGGCATACCTTGGCGTCTCTTTCGAATACGTTCAGGCCTGCGTTCGGCGACTTGCTCACGGGCCAGCCCTGGGCAGCATCCAGACCTCACTGTCCAGGCTGTGAGTTCACACCGAGAGTCGTGAGCTTTTGCCTTTTCCCCTGAAACACGTCCATGCATGTGGACCCCTTCAAACCTAGACATGGGGATGACTAGGTCTCCAAACAACAAACCAGGTGCAGAAGGAAACGGTGCCGGCCTCTTTCTGTTCTTTTCTGTCCTGCAGAACTTGCCCACCTGCTCACCCTCCTGTGAACCCTGGGACCAGACATGACAAGGGCATGGGTTTGGTTCCTTCCCGGGCCTGTTTTCTTTAGCCTCACCTTTCATATAAATGGACATCCAGCCCTTTTGAGCCTGGAGACGCCCTCAGCAGCTGAGCATTTCCGGAGGGGTGGGGAGGAGGGTCCAGCGACATGAGGGCTGCATCTCGTGGAGAAGCCATTGGTCTTGGAGGCTCCTGCAGGAGATGCAGGGCTGTGAGCCTGACCCCCTTTGCCTGAGCTACAGAGCATTCTCCTCGCTGCCTTCTGCCCTGCTTCCGCTGTCCTTTCTTACAGGACAAACTGCTATCAGCATCTTCAATAGTTAAAAAAAAAAAACCAAAACCAGACAAGAAACCCTCTCTCAGGTTCTTTTCGTGGCTATTTTGACGCAGAGATGCATTTCAGCATCCTGAGAAATGGTAACTTTATTCCTATACGTGACATGTAGAAACAGTATAATCAAATAATCAAGATGCAGATAAGCAGAAAGGCACATCCTGATCGAGGGGGGTGTGGGGACCAGGGCCAGTAGAATAGTAGGGATCCAGAGGGGAGAAGTGGGAGATTCACACACTCGGTGCCAGTGCTCAGGGGAGCCATCCCCCCCCCCCACGTCAGCATCTAACCCCAAATCTCGGGGGAGCCAGGACCAGGCTTGGCTGCTGTGAGTAGGTTATAGACCTTGAATAAAGCCCAGTCCACCCGATACATACCCTCTCCTTCCTGGAACTGGAGCTGTCTAGCCGGCACGGTGCTCTCATAAAGTAGATGCTGAATAAATATTTCATGTTTGATAAATGAACAAATAAATAGAAACACAGGGAACGTTTGTTGCTTGCATATTAGACGCAGGTCAAGGGGGCCTCCTAATTCTGGCTACCTAACTTGGTCAGCTGGGTAACTGTCAAGTCCCCAGAGGTGTCTTCCAAGGACTGTTCCACCTTTAGAGGAAGAATAAGCTGGAGGTGGTGAATTAAATTCTGATTTAAGAATCTCATGTTGGAAGTTTTCTTCCTCTGGCCTTAACTCTCCAAGAAAAAGGAACAGAAAAGGAGATCAGGACAGTGTCTGCCAGCTGGTGGGCAGACCTGTGGTCTCTTCCTGGGCGAGACTGTTTTCTGGCCTTCCTTGCAGTTGGGGTCATCAGGTACCTGAGCATAGAATATGGCCAATAGGAAACGAATGGAAGAAATTTATGCCACATTCAGGCCAACTCCATTTTAAAAAGAGAAAGGATTTCACACTCTGTCCTCCGTGTTTCTTCCTCATCTGGGTCGACGTGGATGAGTGTGGTGGCCTTCAGGGTTCCTGAACTGGGAAATGGGGGGCCACAGGCCAGTAGGAGCTTAGGTCCCTGACTCGCCACTTGAGGAAGAGCCTTTTAAAGATTGGCCTGTTACTGTCTAAGGAAGGTGCTAAGAGTAGGGGAAGGGGTGTAGAGGATGAGAGACAGGGCCTTATTCCCACGGAGCTCTCAGCTGATTCTGAGAGTTTGCTGACCTGAATTGGACTCGAATATCTCGCATTTCTGACTGTGGCTTGAAAGCTGGCTTCGGAACTCTCAGTTACTTCTCCCACTTCTCGCCCCAATCCCTGTTGTTTTCAGTCCTGTCCTAGTAACCTGACATAGATCGGTAGTTTAGTGGAGTTGATTTTGGTGCTCCTGACTCTTGGGCCCGATCTTAACTCAGATGAGGCCAGCCACACTGATTAACCTGGAGAGGTCAGTTCTCCTTCCCTGGTGAAACCTGGATTTGTGTTGGTTCCCTGAGCAACGATGCAAAACAACTTACGTTGGCTGGAGAGACGGCAGACAGTAAGGCGTGACAGCAGCAGGACTCCTTGTGTTCCATCCGCCACTTCCGAGGTTTGATCACTTCTAAATTGTGCAGGATGAGAGCCTCCGATAGGTGATGGCAGTGACAGCTTATCCATTGCTAATGGGTTCCGGGTGGCCTTCTTCCCTCATTAATAGCATGTGCTTCACCGTTCCAAAGTCTTAGTCCCCAGGAGGAACCCGGTCCGAGGAGCCAGCTGCATTCTGATGTCCGGATGGGACTGGAATGTTTACGCGTGGATGGCGTAGCTGGAACGCATGTCTCTTACGGGCCTGTCTGTACACAAGCTGAGGCATAGGGACAGGGAGCTTACGCAATTAAGCACCTACATTAAGTACCTGCTGTGTGCAAGGCAGGGAATTACATGTGACTGGAGAGGGTACTGCAGGGGGTAAAAAGACCAAAGCACTGCCTCTGTCCACTGAGGACCTCAGTGTCTAATGTGGAAGGACAGCACATAGGTGCTTGTAAAAATGTCAATTTAGCGGTAGAGACGTGAGCCGGGTCTCCTGGGAGGAGAGATGGGGAAAACTCTCTGGAAGAGGTGACACGTGAGCTTGGTGGGATGAGTGGGAGTTTGCCAAAGGTTGGTGGTTGGTTGGGTGGAGGAGGTGTCATGTAGCTTTTATTTTATTTTTATGAATTTATTTATTTTATGAATTTATTTTTGGCTGAGTTGGGTCTTTGTTGCTGCGCGTGGGCTTTCTTTAGTTGCAGCGAGTGGAGGCCACTCTTCATTGCGGTGCGCAGGGCTCTAGGCGCGTGGGCTTCAGTAGTTGTGGCTCGCGGGCTCTAGAGCACAGGCTCAGTGGTTGTGGCGCACGGGCTTAGTTGCTCCGCGACATGTGGGATCTTCCCGGACCAGGGTTCCAACCCGTGTGCCCTGCATTGGCGGGCGGATTCTTAACCGCTGTGCCACCAGGGAAGCCCTGTCATGCGGCTTTTAGGCACACGGCCTAGCTTCAGCAAAGACACGGTATTTAGTGTGTATACTACGTTGTGTACATAGATACATTAACAGGTACATATATACGTGCTAATATGCTGCATACTTACAGCAGTGTGTTCAGGATTTTTGTGGGTCATCTCATTTTTGGGGCATTATATTCTTGCAAAATGATTTATTAAATGGTTAAAAGTGATTTTGTTATGCTTTTCTATGATCTCCCACATTGGCCGTTTCAAATAGGGAAAAAAATACAGCCCCTTGTCAGCTGACATGACCCAGTTAGAGTCGAGGTAACACGTGCACTGTAGTAACTGTCACGTGTTGCATGCCTCTCATGTGCCGGCCCCTCACATGTAACACTTGACGCGTTGCAGCCGGGCCCCTCACATGTAACACTTGACGCGTTGCAGCCGGGCCCCTCACATGTAACTGTCGCACAACTTGACGCGTTATATATTATGATTGCCATATTATGTGTTAGGGCTCCGGGGCTCAGAAAGGTAAAGTGACTGCAAGTGGCCGTGCAGCTTAGAGATCAAGTAAAAGGATGTTGAGTCCAAAAGTAGGTCCACATCCGTGTGGTCTTTTGATGGGGAAAGGAGTCTTTGAAACACGTGCTTTGATTCAACTGAGGATGCCTGGATGAGAAAGTATCGGTTTGAATCTCTGTGTAAACAGGGTGACTGGACCTCCTGTCAGTTAGCACTAATGTGTGAGCTCCCATCTATGGAATGCTTTTAAGAGGAAAACCTGGTTTCTCTGTGATTGTTTACAGTAAACAAACCTGGACTCTGTGGGAGAATGTTTGCGTCACCTACGTAATTACCAGGCAATTCTGGAATATAAAATGGTGATGATTCATGAGCAGACTCCCTCCCTTTGTGTAAGTGGTGCCCTGTGGGGTATGCATCACTTACAAATCTCATATGTTAATCCTGGGATGGCACACATCCTCATGTAGCAAGAAAGGCACATTGATACATCCCACTATGTGTGTGTGTGTCTCCACAGAATTATCCTGAATGGAAAATGCCAATCTCAAAAGGGTACATCTGTACAATTACATGTATATAACATTTTTTAATGCTGACGTTTTAGAAATGGAGGGTAGATTAGTGGCTGCTAGAGATTAGAAAATGAGGGGAGGGAGCTGGCTGTGGTTATAAAAGGACAAGGCGGTGTAGTGATGGAAATATTCTTTACCTTGAATGTTAATGGTGGATAGACAAACCTACACATGCAATAAAGTTGGATAGAACTAAATACACACAGAAATGAGAGCAAGTAAGATGAGGGACATCTGAGTAACGTTGGTGGATTTTAGCAAAGTCAAGATCCTCGTGTGTGCTGTAGTTTTGAAAGTTATTACCCTCGGAGAAAATGGGTAAACAGCACAGGTATCTCTGTATTATTTCTTACGACTGCATGCAAATCCACAATTATCTCAATTAAAATTTCAATTAAGAAGTCCGATTTTTGAGTTACTATTGTACCACATAACACTTCCCACACTTGTTGCATCATTTCCAAACCGCAGTGATTATGAAACAGTGCATCTCCATTTTACCCAGCACTAACTTGGTGCTGTTATTTAGTACTTTTCACTTTTGCCTCCATATAAATCCTGCCCCGCAATGTAGTGTCTGCTTTCAACACAGGTAACTCTCACTTTGCATAGCTTTTTTTTTTTTTTTTTTTGCGGTACGCGGGCCTCTCACTGCTGCGGCCTCTCCCGTTGCGGAGCACAGGCTCCGGACGCGCAGGCTCAGCGGCCATGGATCACGGGCCCCGCCGCTCTGTGGCATGTGGGATCCTCCCGGACCGGGGCACGAACCCGTGTCCCCTGCATCGGCAGGCGGACTCTCAACCACTGCGCCACCAGGGAAGCCCTGCATAGTTTTGATATACACAGATTTCCATTATCACATTTACTTAATTAATACTAGTCTTCCAACAGCAAAATTTATATATCGGTTTCCAGTGTATTAACTGTGAATAACTGTATAAAATGCAAACTTTACTTCTAGCTTTCCCATTCATAAATCACAACATAAATAACAGATGTACACCGGGTTAGATCCACAAACATGTCACTTCTTGCAAAGTCTGTCCCTGATTTTGGCACCGTGCATCTGTTATGTAGTTTATACACAGATACCAAAGCAGGTAGGGGTGTCACCTCTTTGTCTCCCAGTGACAAACCCACACAACATTGTACAAAAATGGATAATCAAATGAGGACGTTGTCCAACAAAGAAAAAGGAGCAAGAAAGAAATGAAAATGAAGAAGTAGTCGACCATGGGAATGTTGGCCCTGCCACCACTAGAGACTCTGGATATCCAGCCAAAGGACTTAGTGAAGACAAAATCACCACCGTAAATGAGGAAAGCTGTTGTGGTGCAGAGGGGTAACAGTGTCTTAGAAGAAGTAATGCCACCTAAGAAAATCACATTAAAAACCTTGGAGATACGTCATGACACTGAAAGCACAAAGACTTAATCAGGTAGAAACTAATGCAAACTTTAAAAAGAGATTAGATTTTTTCCAAGGCATAGAAGAGATGCCTACTCTGTATCATAAGTTACGTGAAGAGAAAAAGGAAAGCACTTCTCAAACTAATCTTGGTAATTTGTATTTTTTAACAAAGAAAATACTTCAGTTCTCAATGTTTCTCGTTTTAAACTACAGTGTACTACATAGGTATTAATTTTACTATTTTTTAACTTTCCTGTACATTTCTGTAATCAACAGTAGGAGAGTTAGTATTTAGACAAATAATTTTAAAGGTCATGGAACTGTCTTTTTTTTTAAACATCTTTATTGGAGTATAATTGCTTTACAATGGTGTGTTAGTTTCTGCTGTATAACAAAGTGAATCAGCTATACGTATACATATATCCCCATATCCCCTCCCTCTTGCGTCTCCCTCCCACCCTCCCTATCCCATCCCTCCAGGCGGTCACAAAGCACGGAGCTGATCTCCCTGTGCTGTGCGGCTGCTTTCATTAGCTATCTGTTTTACATTTGATAGTGTGTATATGTTCATGCCACTCTCTCACTTCGTCCCAGCTTCCCCTTCCCCTTCCCCGTGTCCTCACGTCCATCCTCTACATCTGCGTCTTTATTCCTGTCATGGAACTATCTTAATTACGTGCCATTGATTATGAATTTTGCGCAGCTGCGGTGTGCTAATTTTTATGATTGTCTGTCTAGCACCGTGAAAAGAAAGGGCTACCTGTAGTCACGTGGTTTTTAGGAAATAACAAAAAGGAAAAAGCCCAGTGTTTTATATTTCCTTATTGACCATGAGCTTCTGTCTGGCATTGTTCTTCAGCGCTCCTTCAATCTACCGGTGAAAAGTTCTTTCAGCTTTAGTTTATTTAAATATGTCTACATTTCACCCTGATTTCTGAGGGGTATTTTCACTGGGTACAGGGTTCTGGGTGGAGGGATGATGCTCTTTCAGCACTCTACAGATGTTCCATTGTCTTCTGGCTTCAGTTGGTTCTAAGTTGGAAGTAAATCCGGTAATCCACATGGCTGTTTCCCTATATGTAATTTTCACCCCAGCTCCACAATAGCTGTTTCAAGATTTTCCCTTTTCTTTGTTTTTCTTTTAGCAGTTTTCCTATGTTGTGCCTAGCTATGATTTTCCTTGTATTTATCTAGCTTGGGTTAGTTGAACTTACTGGATTTGAAAGTTGATATTTTTCATCAAATCTGGTCAATATTCAGCTATTATTTTTTTTTCAAATATATTTTCTGCATCATTCTCACTCTCTTCTCCTCCCTACATCTATTATGTGTGTGAGACCGTCTGGGTTTGTCCCTTGGATCCCTGGGGCTCTGCTCATTTTTCTCTCATCATTTTTTCTCTCTTTCTTCTTAATATTGGATACTTTCATTCATATATTTTCAAGTTTGCTGACTCTGCTGCTACCTCCAATCTGCTGTTAAGGCCCTCCAGTAATTTTTAAAATTCTAGCTATTGCCCTTTTTCCTTATAGAATTTGGTTCTTTTTATTTGGTTATTATTTATAATTTTCATTTCTCTGCTGAGAATCTCCTTCTGTTTTCTCGTTAGACCATCCTTTCCTTGAATTTTTAAAGTTCTTTGAGCATATTTATAGAAGTTGCTTTAAATCTTTGCTAAATCCAACATCTGGATCATTTGAGCATGTTTTTATTGACTACTTTTTTTTCCTTTACTGTGGGTCATATTTTCCCATTTCTGAGCATATCTAAGATTTTTTGTAGTTTAGTGGACATTGTTGATGGTACATTGTAGAAATTGGATTCTGTAGTTTTTCTCTGAAAAGTGATCATTTTTATTCTAGAAGGTAGTTCAGTCACTGCCTGAGGGACTTGCGTTTACCCAGAGTTCAGTTTGTGCTTTATTGGATGATCTGAAGAAAGCCCAAGGTGGTTCCAAAATCCCCCAGCCTGGCAACGTTCAACCTCCAGATTCTCTCGCCTGAGGACTTTGTCAGTGCTCGTGTGTAGACCCCGTTAGGGTGGGTCAGGATGTCTTATTCTAGGGCTTGGTCCTTGATCCTAAGGCACGGCCGCTCTTGGTGTCTCAGGTGGATTCTTGGAAAATCAACAAGATGTGAATGAGGTCTCTCCACTCGAGTGGGGCAATATTTCCAATACTCCCCAGAACTGCTTTAACTTAACATCTCTCTTCTGTCCTCAGCCTGGAGGATTCGCTCTCTGGTAAGCCCTGTGTAGTCTTACCCTGGGCACATGCAACCCAGACTTTGGGTATGGATTTTCGGGGATCCACTGCATACACTCCTGGCAGTCACCCCCCGACAGATGTGCTACTTCTTCCTCTCTGGTTCTTTGCCTTAAGGATCCCAGCCTCTTCAACTACCTCAAAGTCTGAGCTCTGCATCTCTAGCCCAGTAGGGCTACTGTGTTGGACTCCAACTTGTGTTGCTAATGTCAGGAAATTATCCACAGGCAGATCTGAAGTACTCATGAGGCTCCCTTGTGAGTTTTTCTTCTCTCAGAGATTGGGGTCTCGGGCTGCCTGTTGTCCAGTGCCTGAAAACAATTGCCTAATAAATTTCATTCAACTTGTATGGTTATTTAAGGTGGTCAGGATAGTCCATTACCAATGAATATGTCTTGTTCAGAGTTGTGGCCTCACATCCCAGTTTGAATTGATCAAAGTGCACGGGAGATGATCACTAATTTGGCATAATCGTGGTCCCTGGAACATCATCTACATGACAGCTCCTGACACCTGGTCGTTAATTTTATAGTTGGTCTGAGTTTTTCTAAGAACATCTTTTTTGTGTGTGAAAGTTATGAATCTATGTGAATTTCATCCCAGTGTTGAGTGGACCTAGGAAATAAAACTCAGTTTTCATGTTCCATATAGTTACTGCACAGTTTCATGAGAATATTAGGATGACAAACAGTGAAGTAAACAAAAACATACAAAACCGTATTCCCTGGGTTCTAAGGTGCACAGGCTCCGGATGCGCAGGCTCAGCGGCCGTGGCTCACAGGCCCAGCCGCTCCGCAGGACGTGGGACCCTCCCGGACCAGGGCACAAACCTGCGTCCCCTGCATCGGCAGGTGGACTCTCAACCACTGCACCACCAGGGAAGCCCTTAGCTCTCATTTTAACAGCTCTGAAATGTTGATGTATCTTACAATAGAAGTTAAAATTTTTTTTGCCATCACAAAAAGCTAAAAGAAAACTGATGATTTGTCTTAAAACCAATGGAATTTATAATCAAGAAAAGATATTTGTAGGCATCTAGTAAATTATACTCTTCTCAGTTGCTATTTCGTTTGGCCCCAAATTTCCAAATACTTTCAAATACGTTTCCATATAGTGTCAGTAGAAATTGCCTCTTTTCTTCACAGAAGATAAAACAATAGGAAATTGATTTTTTTGAACATCAGTGGGTTTAAGGAAAACTATCCTGCCTTCAGCGTGGCTCTGTGTTGAAATGCATCTGCATAGAAAAGGCTGAAAAAAACGTAAGTTCCTTTACATAAAGGACAACACGTGTTGATGAAGACGGTGATGATGGAAGATGTTGCGTGTAGAGGGGTCTTAGCCGGGAATAAGGAAATTGATCCGAAGACCCCTGAGGGACTTACTTTTGAACTCCAGAATTTCATTCCCAAAGTCCTGATGTTAATTCCCCCATGACTAGGCATCTCCTGACCCACACAGATTAGCTCAAATTATGACAGTTTACTATGTAAGATTGATTACAGGCATATCGTTCACCTTTCACGGAACCCCATTTTTACCATGTCATCATTTCTTGTTTAAGGAAAGAAATGCTTCTCCTATCTTGACATATTTATCATTGCACGTCTGAGCTAATTATCTCTATGGGCTCAGCGTAGCTCCTAGAGCTGATAGATTATTATCATGTCCTCTGGAAGTGATGCATGCCACACATGTGCAGCTGTGTGCCAGAAGGAAGCAGTGTTTGAAGACTTCATCTGCGAGGTTTACTGGCAAATTGCATGTTGCGTTCGAAAGACCACTTGAGTGAATGACTGTGTGCTGAGTAAGACTGTATATAAAGCCGTGTATGTATAATATGTAGTATATACTATGTGTAATACATATGTGTGTGTGCATCGAGTTTGCTTTTTTATGTAGCTCAAGGTTCGTGATGATCTCATCAGCTTGATCTCTTATCTGAGATCTAAGATGTTCTGTTTCTCATCTGTTTATCTCTAATTGTTCTCTGTGTCAGGTTCAGAATTTAATAACTCTTCTCTCCTTCTGCCTGTGTCTTCTAATCTAAACCCTTACGGCGACTTAGCAGCTAACAGGAGAGATAAGGAACATTTCTTTCTGTAACTGGAAACTGAGGGCTCCATTTTCATTACGACTTTAAATCTGCCCAAGCCACCCTGCTGGCACAGAAACTCAGAACAGAACATCACCAGGGATGCTTTTATCCGAACCACTAGCTTTGTTGCTCTTCTCTTTTGGGGAGAACCTACACCAGACTTTCAGAGTTGTAGTGAATACCTGGAAAACCGCAGGGTTGGAACAAGCTTTCAATCTTCCCACAAGCGCCCCTCAGTCCCCGGGTCTCTGTGAGCACCATCTTTTCTCCTGTCTCCAGGAGTTACACCCGCGGCTTTGTCCAGTTGATGTATTGAGCGACTGGTTGATGATGCTTCCGGGCCGGCGTGAATACCAGCTGGATGAATTGAGAACTGTCTACGTGGCAAACGGCCCTTCTGAACATGTTGTAAGCTCTCTTTCTCTAAAAAAATACTACCAGACCCAAAAACTGCAAGATTCTTGATACTTTAAAAAAGTGGATGTGGTAGTTACAGCATATGAAAAATTGGTTGGATAAAGAGGGAGGCTACACAGGAGGCCTGCGTGGCCAGCTCCAATCCACGGTCTAGTCTGATAGCCCGTTGCTTAGAGTCCAAGTCCTGTGTGTCATTTTTTTCAGTCTCAGAGACCTTTAAATCCCCATGGTTCCCCGTTGCTTATTTGCAGTGTGTTCTCTTAATTCCCCTGGCAGACATTTTTCTTCACACATTTGGAGGTTAAAAGGAAGGGGAGGAAAAAACCATCCAAAACATAAACCCCAAACTACAAAACATAAGTAGGAAATGTTGAAGCTGGGAGCCTGGTTACCGTGGCAACTCGGCTTTGCCAAGCCCCCCTCTCAGAAAGCTGGACCTTTGCTTGAATTGGTTGCTCCTCGGATGGGCCTCCGCCACTAGGTATGTGGCTCCAGCCAAGCTCATTGAAAGGGAAGGCTGGATTTGGAACTGTCTCATCTCCTGGGAGCATCGAAGACATGAGAGCTACTGATTCCTTTGTTCAAATCCGTCTCCAGCCCACATCCTTTCTCTGGGGGAGCTAGAGAAGGCCAGAAGCTTCCTGGCCATAGTAGCTGAGAAGAGACATAAAAAAGGCAGGGAATTATCTGGTCTCTACAAGAACAAGACTCTATAGAGCCTCAGGAAGACAGTTTTGTTCTGCTGATACTCTTCTCAACAAACATGTCTGGCATCTTTTCTAGGGACAGGGAACCATACTAGTTGTGAGGAGTAAAAACAGCAGCTGTTAAATGGACCTTGCCTTTAAGGTTCTTGTGGCCGCCTTGAAAACCACGGCATACATGAGGTAGTAAACGATGAGCACAGAGGACGTTTTCAGAGGAGCTGGAAGACGCTAAAGGCAGGTGACTTGACGCTCAGAGAAGAAGGGGCTAGAGCTCAGGGCGGCAGGAAACGGGGGGTGCACCCAGGTCCCAGCATCATGACGTGGTTGGAGTGACGGGCCTGCCGGGTGTCGGGGTGCTCACAGCGGAGCACGATGGAAACGGGCTGGGGGTGTCGGTCGCGCTTCTGTTCTGAGAGCCTTTGAACTAAGACTTCAGATTGAACGAAGCACCACTGCAGCTTTCTCAGCAAAGACGTAGGTTGATGTAAATAAACTTTTAGGAAATTTAATGTGGATGGAAAACTGCTACAAAGAAAGATGTTGGAAAGAGAAGAAGCAAAGGAGGGGGCTCACGTGATACTCCTCTGGTTTGATTTTATTTACTCTTTCATGAAAGCGTATTACATTCTGAATGCTTCGCAGAGAAGGCGGAACCATTTTTTGAGCCAAGTTTTTGTAACTCTTTCTTTCTCTTTTATGAAGCAAACTGGAGTCCACTGGCTATGTCCTCGGTTTGCAAGTCTCAGGGTCCACCATATATCTGTCAAAAACTAATTTTGACACTTACATCGACATTTATCTCAGAAAATGGAAGGTTGGCATTTTCTGTAGCAGGAAATTACATCTTTAATCCATTAAGCCCTGTCGCCTTACCAGTCTCCCGCCGCTCACTGGGAGATGGACCCCTTTGTGAAATACCTTTGCATGGGAGGTTGCAGGATCCCACTTTCATTATTCAAGATAAGCAATGTGAGTTCTCCCATCACAAGCCTGTTAGAGATTTTATGCAAAAGAAACACGTTTTCATTTTATTCCTGTTACTACTAGTGAGAAAATTATATTTCAGTTCTATGAGATTTTTTATTTTCCAAGTACATCTAAATAAACAATAAAACTCTGTAAACATCTACCAACGGTGGTAAACACCAGTATGAATTAGTGGAACATCTGAACTCTAAAATATATTTTGAAAAAAGAAATGCCATTAACAGGAAAAAGCCAACTCAAGCAGTCCTTGTCAGCGATGCTACCTGCTGGTGCAGAGCACCAGCCCTGCTCTTATTTTCAGAGAAGTGTTGATACAAGGCCACCCAAATAAGTAATAGTTTTCATGTCAACCGATACCATTGGCAGGAAGAGCCAGGGTCCATTCCAGGGCACGGCTGGCACTGAACCGCATCCAGTGTCCCACTGGTGCCGTCCACACCGCAACTCCCGCTACCCTGCAGCCGACATCCTGTGTCATGTGGACATGTTAGGTATTGCAGTGGAAGGAAAACAGAGACGTAGAGCGGGGGTACCAGGACGGGGCAGGAGAGGGAGTTTGTTGCTGAGCAGGAATCAGTACTGGCTCCTCGCATCGATCCCCAACTAAAGGGCATTGCTTTCAAATGTATACGCCTATGACTCAGCTCGTAGGGATCCTTAGAGGGGGAAGGGTGCTTAAAATAATGATAACTTTTGTGACCTCTATTTCTGTTCAGCATCATTAGAGCACAGTGAGGTAGCTATTATCATCCCAATATTACAGATGAAGGAACGGATGCTCACAGACATCAAGAGACTTTCTGAGATCACACAGCTGGTGAGGTCAGGATGCAAATGCACATCTGACGGTACACAGCATGGCCTTGCGTATTCCGCGAGCAGGTCCGTAAAGAAGAATTTGCAGTGAACGTAGACGATGAGCTTAAACTAATGCTTCCAAAGAGCCTGGTGAGACTCAGTTACATGATGCTCCCACAGGGAGCAAAACATTTTCTCGGTGATCCTTAACACAGGGAATTGCAAACTCAAAGCCCATGGTGTCTCGACAGGAACTATAAATGTGCAAAAAGGGCCGGGTGAGTGGTCATGAGAAGCTGCAGGGCTTGGGGGACTCCAGCGACCTGCCCTGCTAAAGATGGCGGGATCGATGCTTGTACAGACACTGTGTGGTTGAAGAAAAGAGTTCAGTTTACTATTCAGTACCCTAGCTTTTCAAGTGTACAGAATTATCACATGTAGTGTTTTTTTTTTCCCATCGAATATATTAACAAGACCACAGCGTTGTCCATCCAAGCATGAACTAGTTGGGACCAAATCAGAGAAGACTTTTAAAAAATTTAGGCCCAGAGCAATGAAACTAGATATCTTAGGAAAGCGCTGTAAGCCACCATGCAGTGCTGGGCTAACTTAGAGATGAGCCACTTCGTGCCAGGCTACACAGCCAGTTACTCATGAAGTTTGTGCCAAGGCTCAGAACGGATGGGGTCCAGACGGTGGTGGGCTAGGAGACAACCTTGAGTGCAGGTCTGACAGGGTAGAAGCCGGATAAGCTTGGGCCGCTAAGGCCCCACTAGGCCACATGTAAAAAGGAGAACAAACATGTATAATATTCTGAATAATGAAAAAAAGGGTTGTAAAGGATTCTAACATAAATACTTATAAATGTAAAAAGATGCTTACATCTTTATGAAATCAAAAAGACATTAGTCTGGTGGGAAGGTAAAGTTATGCAGTCACCGCGTGAGACCCAGCAGTTTTGCTCTCAAGTATATACCCCAAGGAATGATGAAAACAGCTGTTCAGATACAAACTTGTACTTGAATATTCACAGCAGCTCTATTCACAGTAGCAGAAAGGTGGACTCAACCCAAATGTCCATCTACAGAAGAATGAATAAACAAAATGCGATGTTTGCATACAAGGGATGTTAGGGATGGAAAGTTATGTGGCCACTGGAAGGTGTGGAGCGCTCGGCTGGCACCTGCTACAACAAGGAGAAAATGTGAAGACATTTCCTTGAGTGAAAGAAGCCAGTCACAAGAGACTACACATTATACGACTCCATTCCTGTGCACTGTCCAGAAAAGGCAGGTCTATAGGGACAGAAGGCAGGTTAGTGGTCGCCCAGGGCTGGGGAGGTGGAATGGGAGGCGCGGCTAGAGGCTGCGGGGCTTCCCTTTGTCCTGACGAGAAGCGTGCTGGTGCAGACTGTGGATACACTAGAAACTATTCAGTCGTGCACTTTGAATGAGTGTGTTGTGTGGGAAGCGAACTACATCCCAATGAGGATTTTTTTAAACTCAATTTATTTAAAAAATTTTTATTGGTACGTAGTTGATTTACAATGTTGTGTTAGTTTCAGGTGTACAGCAAAGTGTATCAGTTATACATATATATCCACTCTTTTTTTGGATTCTTTTCCCATATAGGTCATTAGAGAGTATTGAGTAGAGTTCCCTGTGCTGTGTGATAGGTCCTTGTTAGTTAACTATTTTATATATAGTAGCGTGTAAATGTCCATCCCAACCTCCCAGTTTATCCCAATTCCCCTTTTCCCCTTGGTAACCATAAGTATATTTTCTACACGTGTGACTCTACTTCCGTTTTGTAAATGAGCTCACTTGTACCCTTTGAATGAGTGTGTTGTGTGGTAAGCGAACTACATACCAGAAAAGATGCTTTTAAACTGGGCGTTGGTGCCATGTGGGTCTCCTGCTTCCTCTTCCCGGGCACCTGTGGCTTCCAATTGATCACGATAACGGCCGGGCTCCGGTGGCACCTTTATTTCAAGGACGTCAGGCGGTTTGCAAACACTAATTAAGCCTGTGCTGCTGGCAGATGGGTAAACACTGTTTTGCTTCTCAGATAAACATTCCAGGAAAGCCGCTCGGGATTCCTGCCCCAGTGCCTCCTGCTGGCTGGCTCTAGAGCATTCTGAAGGATGTAGGAAGGGAAGCATCCTTACTGGAATGTCCACCAGGCACTTCCGGATGCTGGAGGACATCCTGTGAACCCCATGTGTCACTTAGACCTCTCATGTCAGCTCAGGAAGTGAGGATCGTCCCAGTATTTCATGTGAGGAATTGAGCTCCAGAAAGGTTGAGAGCACCGGGCAGGGGTCTTGCTTCCAGGCAGTAGGTACCCACTCTGACTTGTAGCCACCAAGGGTTTAGAAGGACACCTGACAGCACCGAGAAGCACAAGGCAGGGGCCAAGGCGGGGGCGTGGAAGTCGAGAGCACAGCAGACTGGACCACCGGCACCCCACCCCCATGGCCCTGGAGACGCCACTGCAGGCCCTGCCAACCCTGGGTGCTTGGGGTCAGGACCCCAGGGTCCTAATTAGACTCCTGCCCCTATGATGAATCTCTGACTGTCCCTGTACTTTGTTAACACTTTTTCGTGTCAGAGTTCTGAGCCCACACATCCAGTTTGCTGAGCTTGTCACATGGCTCCCCTGCACGGCCGAGGGGCAGAGAGGGGGAACACCGCTTCAACTTACCTTCCAAGGGGTGGGAGGGCCTATCCTGGCCTCCCCAGAGCAGGGGAGGTTCAGGCGCTGGGTCGCCAAACGGCACAGGAGATGTGAGCGCAGGTCTTCTGGGTCCACGTCTAGGGCTCCTTCTGTCTCATGGCTTGAGCTCAAGCCTGTCTCATCCACTCTGGTCACTGACTAGGCCTTGGGCAGCTGTGGAACCTGTTGGCGAGAGGGAGATAAAGGCCACACTGTGCCTCAAGTTCAGGCCAGTGGAGGAGATGGGGAAGGAAAGGCCCCTGAAAATGTGGCATGTCATGTGGAGGGACCTCCAGGGACTGTGGCACGTTGGGGAGGGGTCCACAACCCAGGCCCCGGGGCGTTAGGGAGGGCTTCCTGAAGGACGTATGGACCAGTGTGCGGACTCACTTAGGTCCAGGTGTTAGCTTCTGATGGACTGTCTCCTGTACGTTGCACGGTTTCCTCTCTCCTGTTAGGCATTTGCTGAAAGCATAAATAACCCTCCTATTGTATTTATTACTCTTAACGGAAAGGATTCTTATTATAGCAAGAACACCGTACCTGACAGTGGAGATGGGTCCCTGATCACAGAGGCTTCCTCACCTGTCTTCATCCTTGGACATGTCTTCATCCTTTCATTCGTTCATGTGTTCGTTGGGCATCTGCTACGCCAAGGCCAGTTCCAGGCACTGAGGATTCCCAGTGCATAAGACAGAGTCTGCCTTTATCCTGGCAGGAAAGGCATGCAGTAGACAAGTATATAGTCCCGTGTCGGGTCCTGGGTACTGAAGCAGGGTGAAGGCCCGAAATGAACATGGTGGGTGCCTGCTGCTTTAGACACGGGGGTCAGGGGACACATACGTGGTCAGTGTCCTTAAGCCGAGCCCAAAAAATCTTTCTTATATCTCAGTGGAGGGAGGGAGGCCAGAGTTTGGTGCCCTGGAGGGAGGGACACACGGGGCTGTTCCTCTGACTGGGTCAGATTGACGGCTTCTCCAAGAGGGGAGGCTTTCTCTGCAAATGATATCTGGCCACTTACCTGTTAGTTACTGCACGGAGTGTCCACGTGGTCCAGTGTGTATGAAGCAGGCAGGTGAGAATGAGAGGGAGGGAGGCAGAGGCCAGACGATGGAGGCCTTGGTCTCACCCTTGACCCTTGATGGCTGCCATGTGCTGGGCACACATACTGGTTGGATCATAAATACACATGTCAGGCCCTGGGAAACACCGAGTATCTTGAGTGGAAGGGTGGAGATGGGGTCAGATTTGTGCCATAAGAAGGTTTAATCTGGTGGCAGGATGGAGACACTGTCAGAGGTGAGGGCAAGCTTGGAGTTGGGAATACTGGTCAGCACGGTCCTGCAGAATCCAGGTGACAAGTGGTGGGACCCGAGGGGAGGGTGGGGCGTGGTCTTCTCCCTGGTGGTCATGCCAGGCGTGGCCCTGGGTGCAGAGAGAAAGGCCAGCAGTGCCACCAAATCTATACCATTTATTGTAAACTCCTGGGAAAAGCCAGTCTACTTTCTTTCTTTTATAGACTTTGTGAAGCCCTAAAATATACCAGTATACTCAGTAACAGTTGTTTTAAATAGATTAAAATTTTTAATTTTGCAAGTTTTTCGCCACGACTGTGTCCGAGGCAGGTCTACTCCCAACCTCAAAAAAGGATTTTTGCTTCTCAGTTTGCTCTCCTGTTGCTTGGTGGATTCTTACAGGAGTTCCGTTGGAGGACAGAGTCTTCATGAATACCTTCCTTTTTATTGCTACTTCTCTGAGGTTCCTTCGGCCCTGAGGTAGTAGCATCCAGCATCCCACCCAGTCACTCCACAGTGTTCTGCCCCCTTGGTGTCAGAGCTATTTCATGCAAAACTGTTTCCTCTCATGAAGCCACAGTGGGAGCCCGAGGGCGGTGGTTTGCTGGTATTGGATGGTCCAGCCCTGCTGGGAAAGTAGCTGCCGCTGAGCTGCACGGTGCTCACCACCCAAGACGGCTGGTGCTCTAGGTGGGCATCCTACCCCTTCCCTGGTTCCCATTAGGGACATCCAAGCACACTGGGGGACGGGGTCTTGTCTCCTTTCTGGGCTGGGCAGGGAATGTACTGCATTGTATCTGGGACCTCACAGCATCAGGAGACTCAGACTGGGGTCTTCTCCCGAGAATGAAAACTCTTTCAGACGCCATCTAACGTAAAGCTTCTGGCTTTGGTAACTCTTTCCTTCTTCCCTTCCCTCCATAGATTATGGTCCACGACATGCCCTTGTTATAGACTCCGGTGTGCAAAGGAAAATTAACTTGGCTTCTGCCCTGAAATTGCTCAGTCTGTTGGTAAAGAATGAAAAATAAACAGATGACTAAAATATAGAGAAATAAGAGCTCTGGTAGAGATTTATCTTTTCACTTTTAGGAAGTTTTTTTAAGAAAAAAATATCAGAGAGGCTTATAAATTTCACTTTAATTTCCTGTTGGAGTGTTTACAGATATATTTTAATGCTTCGCCAACCCTACATCAAGAAAAAAAATGTCACCTCAGTCTTCTCGTCTGTATTTCTCCGTAAGAGTCAATTGTCTAGTTCAGGAGTCACAGACACAAGTGTCTCCCAGGGCCAGGCAGGGATGTGAATGAGTGCAGGGCCTGGGGGTGCCGGGGGAGGGACCGGGGCAAACTGAGGACTGAGTCTCTTCCAACGCGGGCAGCTGCTCCTCAGAGCAGGCAGACTGTCGCCAGGCAGGAAGACGCTTCCAGTGAGTGATGCCAGCTCTTATATTTTTCAAGAGAAGCTGGGTTTTATGTGAAATCCCTGATTTTTAAATGTTAGTAATGAACTCAAATTTTTTAAAAAATCATGCAACGCCAATGCCATTCTTCTTGGGCTGGATTGTCCAGAGTGATAGCACTTAGTGTCGTAGAAGAAGGTTTGCCTCATCTCCTACGGATGGGACGGATGGGACTTGACAACCAGGGCAGAAATGCCTGGAGTTATCAAATAGCTCTCATCACAGATAATGCCTTTGTCTTGGAGAGACAGAAAGGGAAACTCAAATGCTTGTCATTTGCTTTCTTCTCTTTGTCATTGCAAAGCACTTTGCAGTATTTGAAGAACAGCTCAACTAAACAACGCTATTTTTTCTCTGAAGATGAAACAAATCCAGAACACACCCAGTGGAGGCTTTGACGGAGGCTGACCGTTTTCCTGGTCCCCCTGCAACCAAACCAAATGAGCCACCCAGCGCCAGGCTCTTTGCAGAAGCGAGCAGAAGGCTGAGGCTTAGGGAGCTGGCTGTCCCGGGAGAGCGGGTTCCTTCTCACAGCAGGTCCACCCGACCCCCTGGTCCTTGGGCTCCGAGGACCCCTGCCTTCCTCCTGCCCCGCTGTCTCTCCTCCGTGGATGCTGGAAGGAGCCCCTGGGGTCGGGGGTGGCCTTCAGAACTGTGCCCCTTCTGGGCCCAGTCCATGACCCTGGGCATCACTGAATGTCTGGCAGCTACAGCCTAAGGCGGAGAGACATGCTTGATCCTGGACGATTTGGCATAAAACTGGTGTGACTTTTCTTGGAGGATGAGTAGGCCGTGAGCGCTGGGAGCAGTGGAGGCTTATGGGCATGGGGTGTGCTGGGCAGGCCGCTCCTGACCCTGGGCAGGAGCCCTGCTCCTCGGCCGGCTGCGTTCCCCACGCTGTCGATGGTGCCGGCTGCCCTTTCGCTTTCCACCAGCCAATGGCTATAAATACAGTCACATTTCCCACATACTGTATTTATGTTTCAGAAAATGTCTGTGTTGCATACGTAATGGAGCAGATATAATTATAATATTTCAAAACTGGCCAAATTTCGTGAAATATAAAATAACAGATGGCACCACACAATATTGGTGCGGTGCGCTTCATTTAAATCCTAACTCGAGCCTGAAAACCTTCCCAGTTGGTGCAGGGCAGTGATGACAGTGTGTGCTGGGAGGTGGGGGTGGCCTGGTCCCCTCCCCTGTCCCCTCCACGCTTTCCTTTCCAGGGAAAGCGGAGTTACAACGATACACATTCCTAGGAACCTCAGGTTTTGGTCTTGCTGATCTACCAATTTTATGCTGCCTGGGTTTCCTTGCGCCGAAGAATAGAAAGCATGATGTCTGATCTTGAGCTTGGACACCAGACAGCCCACCAGACAGGGCACCTGGGTGTCGTGGCTGACCTGGACCCCTCTCAGCCATCCAGTCTTATCTAACTACCAAGAAGCTGTTGCTGAAGTTTAAAACCTTCAGACACGTGTTGTGCACCCTCGGCCGCGGCTGCACTGGGCCTTCCTGTGCTGGGCTGTGCACCCTGGAGGAGTAGCAGGTGGACCTGCTTTGCTTCGAGTCCACTGCTTGTTCCCACCTTCCCCCGAAGCGGACACGATCCGAGACCTCCCTGACCCTCCACAGGCCTGTGGGGCACTGGGGTAAGCGTAGGAAAGTTGGTTCACTCTCAAGGGCACAGGCTTGTCTAGAAGGAAGCCTGGGTTGCCAGACACCCTCACTCAAATCTCCGCATGACTCATATCAGGATTCCTATAAGCGTTTGTGTACAATCCACGTTCTCCAAGTGGTAGCATTTAGCTGCTGCTTTTTTTTTTTTTTTTTTGCATCTCAACTGCTCTTCCCATCTCACTGAAGAAACCATAAAATTTAGCAATAAGGTTTCAGACTCCCAAATTCATGAAAAAAAGAGGCCAAGGAGCCATGGATGTCTGTGGCCGGCCTTCCTGACCTGTACGTGAAGTCTCGTGTCTCAGCCTTTAGGGAATCAAAGGGCGGCTGGAAGAGCCACACCTGGGCTCCCGCAGTGACTGGGACTTTGCTCCGGGCATCCGATCATTCCTTCCCTGTTCCGGTCTTTACCCAGGAAGAGCTTCCAAAACCTTCTGAAGAAGTTAGAAGAACTTACGATGCCGCCTTCCCGTTAACAGCAGGAGGAGAGTCGAAAGGTAAAGGCGTTTCGTTTTCCCTCTCTGTCTTCAGAGAACAAGCTCACAGATGAGGTCCGGGTTAACTTGGAACCGTCTTCTCCGTACACTGGGACATGTCGGTCTGTTCTTGAGTTTTCTTCCCTAATGGGCCGTCTAGGCTGGAAACGTGTCTGTTCTGTTGTGCTGTGATAACGTGCAGGGAACACAGAAACCTCTCGATCCATGTGTGTCCTGGGATGCTTCCTCTGTGGTGGAGTTGGGGGAAAGGCCAGGGCTGGGCACGGGCTGTGGAAGGAGGGGCTGACTTCCCTGTGAAAAGAGCTGTGGGGCTGTGGCTGTACTTTATGATGCGTCTGTATTTATCTGGGGAACCACCAAGGGACCACAACATAAAAACAATCGGCAGGTATGCTTCTGAATCCTGCATTTACCCTTCTGAAGGGAATTATTTCCTACAGTTCCTACCCATCACAGGTCCTTGGGAATCCGTAGGTCAGGAAGTTGACCTTGGACCTAGTGTGGTCACAGGTGTTACCTGAGAGAAGACCTCAGTGTCTTCCTGTGGCCCTAGTGGGTAGAACACATTTAATGGGTGAGGTGACAGATCTCAGCTCAAAAGAAGGAAGTACATTCTGATAATCAAGGGGACCAAGAGTGAAGAAACTACCTTAGGAGTAGTGAGCTCCCCATCCGTGGAGGAACCCAAGGTAAGTCCAGGTGGCCCCTGGGTCTTGATGTGGCAGAAGGAACTTAGAGCCTTGTTTCTCAGACTGCGGTCCCAGAACCAGAAGCATCCGTGCCACCTGGAAGCTTGTTAAAAACGTGGACTCTTGGGCCCCACCTAAGACCTGCGACTCAGAATTAGCATCTCGGCAAGATTTCCCCCAGTAATTTGTATGTGCGTCAGAGTGTGAGAAGCACCGTTGTGTGGATTCCTTCTCAAGTTCGGATCTGCTTCTAAGTGAACTAGGCGAGAGGCACGTGTTTACCACGAACATAGACTTGCTTCACACTCAGCACCCACTCGACCAGAGAGACCATGTGTCAGGAGGATCTGGAGAGACTCCCAAAGACGCCTTCACTCAGAAGCATTTCTAAAACAGTGGGATTAGAGCGTTTATTCCTCTTCTCCTGCCCTCCACGCCACCCTGACCTGCCATGTGTGCTGAGATGCACACAAGTTATTCCTTTCAGGCCGAACATTGAAGGACCCCATGAAAGCGATAATGTCTTAATGAGATGGGGTGATGCTTTAAGCCATTATTGCCAGTTAAGCTATTAATGTTAATTAGTGCATCAGTTTACTATCAGAGAGCAGGGCTTATCATCTTTGTATCCCTACCACTTAGCATGTTTCCTGACAAATATTAATCTGTAATTTATTTTCTATGACAGCTCTTTCCAAAAAAAAAAAAAAAAAGATTTGGGGTGGCATTACCTGGACTGTTAAATCCTCATGGAAAGGGAATAGCTCAGACTCTGGGAGAATAAATCGTGTCTGCTGGTTGGAAGGATTCTTCCCAGTGGAATTCCTTAGGATAACGGGTCCCAGGAGATGTGGACAAGCGTGGGTGGTACCCAAGAGAAGCACACACATTGGAAGCTCAGTGATCCACATGGAGAAGGCATCCCAGGACATCCCTGCCTCTTGCCTTCCTCCCATGGGCTCTAGAACTTGGATTACATGCCAACGCTTGCAAGTTTAAGTGTGATGTAATGAAGGAGCTCAGATCATGGGCTCTGGAGCCAGAATATCTATGTTCAAGTCCTGGCTATGTAGCTTATTAGTTGAGTAATAGCCTTGGGCAAGTTACTCAACCTCTTTAATCCCCTGTGTCTAAATCTGTAAAATAAGGAAAAGAGTAGGACCAACCCAGAGCGTTTTTGTGAGGATGAAAGGGTATAACACCTGCGCTTTGCAGGGTGCCCAGCACAGAGTAAGTGGTGAGTGAATACTAAATGCTCTGGTCACTGGCATTGTTTTTGATGGCATGTTTCGCAAGCCATACAAACTTACATTTGAATATACTCATAACACTTAGTAGCCTCAGAATGTCACAAGCCATATTATTTCTTAGTACCACTTAAGGTTTCCGAACCTGCCATTTCCACTGACGGGCCTGTGTGCTCCTGGCTACAGATGTCATTGTTCTTTTTTAAGTGCACACAGTTTCTTGGACAGCCTCCATTTGCATAAGGCTATGGAAGACCCACATTCCCTGATGAGAAAGGGGCAGGGCTGGAGGTATTTCATTTGATATTCATTGTCATATGGTTGTTAAATAGGCTCTCCAGGAAATCTTTGGGCATGAGAGCAAAATGCTAAAGATGGAACCAAGTGGAGTAAGTTATGACCAAGTTTCCTGCACCTTTAAACAATCCTGCCTGAAGGAACTGGGTGGGGTCCTGGAAAGGAGGTTGACACCTCTCCCTTAATAAGAGATCTTTTTGTGAGGAAGGCTAACTTGTTTCCCAAGGAGGCATGAGTCTAATATCATTTGACCTTTCCATACCCTTGTGCTCAACTGCTTCAAAGCAGAGAATTATACCTCTCAGCTCTTTCTAAGAAATGGAGAGCCCTGGGTACAAGTAATTAGGGTCCAGTGCCTCAGGCTAGGTGCCCTGAGGGCATTTACCAGTTTTCCCACTAATTTCCTTCTTTTGTTCCAGGATCCCATCCAGGACACCATATTGCACTTAGTCATCATGCCTCTTTAGTCTCTTTTGGTTCGTGTCCAACACAGAAATCCAATTTTGTCAACAAATATCACCACAGGCGTGGAGCGGGATGCTGCCACTTCTCGATTACTTTACAGTCACTTATTGAGTCCTACCACGTGAGACAAGTGAGAATGATTGAATCCCTGCCCTAGAGAAGTTTACCAGCTGGGGGTAGTTACATACAGATAGGTAAAGAAATAATGACTGTACCTTGGGATACGTGCCGTAACAGGAAATACACCAGGCACTATAACATCGCTGGCAGAGGGATGACTCTTGACCCTTGCCAGGAAAAGACAGTGGCCCAATTCGTATTTTTGGGGGGATGGACCTCACGGTCAAATGAATCCATTGAATTGGGATGTTCTTTTTTTTTTTTACAAATTTATTTATTTATTTTTGGCTGCCTTGGGTCTTTGTTGCTGCCTGTCGATTTTCTCTAGTTGTGGCGAGCGGAGGCTACTCTTCGTTGTGGTGTGGGGGCTTCTCATTGCGGTGGCCTCTCGCTGCGGAGCACGGGTTCTAGGCACGTGGGCTCAGTTGTTGTGGCTCGTGGGCTCTAGAGCACAGGCTCAACAGTTGTGGTGCACAGGCTTAGTTGCTCCGTGGCATGGGGGATCTTCCCGGCCCAGGGCTCGAACCTGTGTCCCCTGCATTGGCAGGCGGACTCCCAACCACTGTGCCACCAGAGAAGCCCCGGGATGTTCATTTTTATAAGTGATATGTTTCAACCCGGTCTTGAAAGAAAAAAAACATGCCTGTGAGCATTGTTCCTATGAAGCAATGATTAAACAGAGAGTGTAGGGTGGGGGGAATTACATACACAGAGCCGAGCTCCTCCAAACCAGCTGTGCAGTGCAGATTTGGGGTTTCCTGGGACGGAGACCTAGATGGGAGATCCATTTCCACTGTATCTTGCTCTGCCTTTTCAGAGCTACATTTCTTGAAAAGTTGTCATTATATGCTTTCTCTTTTTCCTCGCCTTCCACTCACGCCCTGACCCACAGTAGTCTGGCTTCTGTCCCTTTGTTTTACAAAAGAATTTTCACCAAGGCAATTAACGACTCTCCTGAAAACAATCTAATAGAAAAATGTTGACGACCATGTGCTGCGTTTCCCGGCACCCTTCTGCATTGCTGATCATGCTTTCTGCAGTCTTTCACCTCTTGGATTGATAACCTGTTTCCATCTTCATCCGCCTCCCCTTGTCCTCGGCTATTCCTTTAGCCAGGACATTCAAAAGCATTTTTCAGGCTTGGTTCTAGCTCCTCTTATCTCTGTCTGTTTTCCTGAGATTATCTCATAGACATCAGCAATGGCTTCAATTCCTGTTGGGATTAAAAGGTACAGTTGATCATTTCTGTCTTCCACGAAGGCCTGAACCAACTGAGAAATACAAAGTCAAGCAGGCATCAAACTCTCCATTTTATTGCGGGTGAAGCTGAGTTGCAGACTGCAGTCTTGAGTCAAGTCCAAAATGAGCTCCTCACTTTATACCCGTCTTTCTCCCAGTCGGTTTTATTCACTTAGCCACAGGCAGAATAATTTGTCAACTGGAGCTGTAGGCCTCCCCTTGCAGAGACAGGACCTGCCAGGGGGCTTGGCATGTAGAGGCGGAAGGAACAGAAAGGAAAGCACACACAAACCACAAGTAGTCCTTTTAAGGCGAAAAAGGGAAAGAGAGAAACGGAGAGAGGGAGGAAAAACGAATGCATATAAGCAGAGGCCAGAAATACATTAACCCTGCCCAGTAAGGAAACAAGGATGCAGACGTGCCACACCTTTGTCTTCTCCCTAATCAGATAAATCAATCTTTGTTTTTATGAAAGATTTATTTTTTATTTATTTAATTTATTTTTGGCAGCGTTGGGTCTTAGTTGTGGCACGTAGGATCTTTGTTGAGACATGTGGGATCTTCATTGTGGTGCATGGGCTTCTCTCTAGTGGTGGTGCACGGGTTCCAGAGTGCATGGGTTCTGTAGTTTGCGGCACGCGGGCTCTAGTTGAGGCGCGCGAGCTCAGTAGTTGTGGCACGTGAGCTAGGTTGCCCTGCGGCATGTGGGATCCTAGTTCCCCGACCAGGGATCGAACCCGCATCCCCTGCATTGGAAGGCGGATTCCTTACCATTGGACCACCAGGGAAGTCCCCAGATAGGTCAGTCGTATCCCTATATGGGTGAAAAACAAACAGCGAGAAGTGAAGCAAAGACGGCAGCTTCTTCTCCGATACTTTTCCTGGGCAGGCAGAAGTTTCCATTCCATGAGCCTGAAGAAACAGATACCACAGATCACCACCTGCACTGGGACATCCTTAGTCAAAAGCTCTGCTCTGAGCTTCAGGTTTGTATATTTAATTTCTGAAGTGATGTCCCCTCTTGGACGTCTCACATGTAACTGCAACACAGCTTGCCCCAAATAATCACCCTGGTGACCAAGTATTGAGCTCTTACAGGTGCCGGGCCCTGTGCTAACAGCTTTATGTAGATTTTCTCATTTGAGCTTCAGGTCCACTGTATGAGGTGGGTAGGGCTGCTTCAGGCATTCGAGCAGAGAATTCTGATCACACTGCCGGTGAGCAGTGGATGTGGGATTAGAACCCAGGTTGTCTGGCTCTAGAAGTACCCTCTGGGCCATTATTCCGCTTTCTCAGCTGAACCCATACCTGCTCTCTTAATCCACGCTGCTCCCCTACACCGGGTCTGAATCCAGTGAATCCCGCCTCAGTCATTGCCATAATGTCCATCAAGAAACACAACTGGGAACCAAGGCATCAGTCTTGAAAACTCCCCTTGGCTTGTCCCCGTCTCCACCGAGTCCTGCGGATCACGTCTCCTAAAAACCTCCACCGTCCCCTTGGGGGCGTCCACATCCATCACCATCGTCTAGGACTGTAGACAAAGCTCCTCTCGTGCCTGCCTGGACCCCCTCTCCTTTTTTCTTTATTTGAAAGAATTACTTATTATTTATTTAATTTATTTTGGGCTGCATCAGGTCTTAGTTGCGGCACGCGGGATCTTTCGTTGTGTCGCATGGGTTCTCTCCGTGTTGGCATCCATGTTTTCTTTGTCTAGTTGTGACGTGCAGGCTCCAGGGTGTGTGGGCTCTGTAGTTTGCAGCACATGGGCTCTCTAGTTGAGACACGCAGGCTCTCTAGTTGTGGCGCGCGGGCTTAGTTGCCCTGTGACATGCGGGATCCTAGCTCCCCGACCAGGGATAGAAGCCACATCCCCTGCATTGCAGGGTGGACTCTTTACCACTGGACCACCAGGGAAGTCCCTGAGCCCCTACTTTTAACTGGCCACGCCCATGCTTGGTGTCTTCCAACCCCCTCTGAGTGCCATGTGCAGAGTGGTCATGCATGTCCCCTCCCCCAATCTAGAAATCTCCCATGGCCCCCACCACACTGGGGATGAAGACAGGGCTGCTCTGCAGAGGCTCTAGGTCTCCACCTGACCTGGCCTCTCTCATCCCCCAGCTCCTCTGTTCCACAGGTCCACTCACTCTATGCTCTGGCCACCTGGGCTGTCTTCCAGTTCATTAAGTATGTGTGGTCATTTCCCACAGCTGCTGTTTCCTCTCCCTGGGACCCCCCCTGCCCTAACTTGAAGGCTTTCTCATCCTTCAGGGCTCGGATGAAGCGTCTGCCCCCCAGGGAAGCCCTCCCCAAGCCGTCGCGCCCGTCACGCTCCCGTCCGTCCTGTCTTAACACAGTGCCCTCGTTCAAGGCAGCCAGCGCTGTTAATAATCAGCATCTCTGGCTGTGATCATTGGACAGACGTCTTTGCCTGCCTCCGGATTTTAGACTCAGGAGGCCCGAGGTTCTGCTTTCCATTGCGTGTCACGTGCCCAGCATTGGGTGCAGCAGGAGGGAGTTGGTCCATAAACGCCAGCGGGAACCGCTCACTTTGCTATCGGAGTCAGAGCGCCAGCATCACGAGCCCCTGACACCCTGAGATCATGGCCAGAAAGTCACAGCCGGGAGACCAGGGCCAACGGGCCCTCTGCATGTCTGGACCCCATGCTGCCCATCGTGCCTCACTCTGTGCCCCTCAGCGAGGACCCTGGAGCTGGCGGTTCCCAGCCAAGGCTGCACGAGCTGAGTTCTACCTGAAAACACTGACATGCGGGGGTGGAAAGCAGCCTTTCGAGGACCTTGGAACCATCTAGGGTGGAGCTGTGACAGCGGGTGGTTCCTAAAGGGACACGAGGAAGCAGCCTGTGAGTGAGCGTCTGGTGGCCCTGGGGAGTCCCGCGCAGCTGCTGGGGACTTGGGGACACTGTGCAGAGGCCACTGTGTGCATTTAGCGGCAACAGCAGATCTTCTGACCCCTGATTCGGTGTTTTCCCACATATTAATGAAGTGAGTTTCTCCAGCCACACATTTCAGATAAGAACACGTGCATTTAAGGAGGCTCCGGACATATGAACGTCAGGCCATGAGAGAGATATCCTGGAAGGAGGTCACTGAAATCTGTGGGCTGAATCATTCTCCGTGCTCCAGGGTTGCCGAGGCCACAGGCCTGATTTCCCTGGCGAATTCAAAACCTTTGTCGGTGGAAGTACAGAGGCACCCGCCTAGTTTACGTGGAAGATGACGAAGGAGGCGCTAGCCAGGGAGACGCTGCGCCAGGTGCCCCAACAAAGTCCACGCGGCCTTCTCCTCAGCCCTGGCCTCTCACTTAGCAGCTCCACGTCCCAGGCACGGCAAAGATTTGGGGGAGAATCGTTCATTCCAGGGAATACTCGGCATGTCCCTCAGCAGAAAAGAAGCAAGAATGCTTAGTTCATGATCTGCCCTTGTGGGGACACAGCACGGCCCTCGGAGCAGGGGCATCTACAGGTGAGCATCCTAACGTGTGAGGCCTTGGTTCAACTGAACTTCCGGGGCCTCAGAGGCTCTTACGTCCTTCAAGGAAACGCTGAAAGCAGAATCGAGTGTGTCAAACACAGGTACCTAGTGAAGCTTGAAGAATCTAATTTTGCAGGAGGACATCTCCTAAGTGCTGCAGTTCTGCTGTAAAGTGAGTCAACCTTCTGCTGAGGAGGGAAATCGGATTCATTTCAGTCTCAGGCGATCCACAATTTCCAGGCCAAACAGACAGAGCTTGAGTTTGTTTTTCCCTGTCATTACTGCTCGGTCCGGTGTTTCCATTTTAAAAGGCGTGCGTGTGGACTGAACCAAAGCCGGGATTATTTAAAACACTGTGCCTGCTGATTCATTTAAATGGCCCCAACATCTCTGGCTAATAGTAAGTGCATTCTTAGTAAAGCTCACAGATTTGGCCGGGCCTAGAGAATTTAATATCAGCTGCAGCAACAATAGCCCCAGGCATTTGTACGACTGGTTATCGTTTTCCGACGGTTTTCCCACATGTTCCTCATCTGCTCTCTCCCTTCCCTGAGAATGCAGGGCAGGATGGCAGGGCCACGACCCCTTCCGCAGCGACTCAGTCTTCTGTTCGGACCCAGCTTCCTGTTGTGTGCACTGTTGTGCCAATTAAATGCTCAGTAAACGTCATTTGAAGATAAGCTAACATGGCCCACAGTGAGACGCCGACTTAATTTTCCACGTAGAAAGACACATTTTGAATTGAAATAATGCCCCACGGAGGATGAGCTCCCAGCCCCCAGCAGAGCCAGCCCATGTCTCTGTGCAGCCGTGGACGGGTGCCAGGTGCTGGGTGTGGTCCCTTAGAGAACAGGCCTTCCCTGTGGCTGCCTGTGGTCTCCCAGAAGAGATGAACGTGGGATTAAGTGTCTCATGGCCAGAAATGTCAGAACCTAGCATGTCACCTAGGCGTATGGTTCCTAGCTGTGTGCTCTTTCATTACTTGGGCTTTATTTTAAAGTGGTTAAGAGCAGAGGCGTTGTCACGTGGTCTCCGGACCAGCCTTTACTAACCAGGCCTCCGGCCTCTTCTGAGCCCCTGTCCTGCAGGAACAGTTCCTTGGGCCTTGAGCCTCACACAAAGGGTCAGTGTCAGCCCCGCCTGAGCCCATCAGTGGAGGAGGGGTGATGCTGAGATGCAGTCTCTGTGCCGGACCCTCCAGCACCAGCACGTGGGCTCCGGGCTGGGCGGGGCCAGAGCAGCAGCTGGTGTGATGCAGAGGCGGGTGGAGCTGGGGGGTGGAAAGAGGCACAGTTAGAATTCTCCGCCGTCGCCTGAACATGGCCCCCTGGTAGCCTTGAAGTCAGGCAATGTGTGACTCTGTGTTTCTCTTTTCTAACCCCCCCTTCTCTTTTTCTTCCTCCAAATGCAAATCAATAGACGAGTATTCACAGCCCAAAAAGATGTCAAGGAGAGAGAAGAGTAGCCTTTTTATCCAGAGAGGAGCACAGGCAGCAGCCCCTCCACACAGGGAGGGGAGGAGGACAGGAAATGGGAGGGGGAGAGAAAGGGGGCGGGGAGAAAGGGGGGCATATCTGGCGAGAAGACGATGGACATTTGGCCGTGGGCGTCCTCACATCTTCCTGTACTCCACTTCCGAAAGGGGTGATAACTTTTCTCCCTTACTGGCTAGAATATTTCCACTCTTGCTCAAAAGCTGTTTTGGGAAGAAAAAAAAAATTGCTACTTAGGTGAAAATCGGATGCCATTTTCTTTAATAATTGGCTAACATTTGATCAGTCATATCTAAGTAGAAGGCTTTATGATGATGTGAGATTGGGTAAGATATGCTCTTGAGCAAATCTAGCAGTTTCTGGGCTGTATATGAACTGGGGTGATGCTTATCTGATTGGAAACAGCAGCAAGAACAGTAGTGACCGTTGCACCGGACGTTCATTGTTGGATTGGCTGATGGGAGAGGCTACCTGTTAGGAGATGTGCCTTCTAGTCCTGGTGTCTCCCTTGACTTTCGGTCTCTTGGGACACATTGATGCTGTAAACAGCCCGATACGCCAGATGTTGGAGAGTTGTGTGTGACCTTCCCTGAATCCAGGCACTAAGCGCAGTCCATCACAGAGGGCCAGCCTCCCTCTTGGCCTCCGGTGTCTTTCAAATCCCACAGAGATGGTAGCCAAGCGTAAACAAGGTACAAACCCCAAATACAAAAAATAAAAATTGGAAGAGGAAATAAAAACGGGTGTGAACTTTTCTTGGAAAAAGAATAAAACGAGTGGCAGGTGATTCAGTGGAGTAAAGAAGGCTGAGGTGTGAGGATCTGCGGAGGGAAGCGGTAGCTAGAGCCAGGCGGTGTGCCACTGAACCAGGAGGCCCAGGAAGGACAGCCATGGTTGCCGTGGGCGGCAGAAATGGGGAGGCGCCAAAGACAAAGGGTGGGTCAAAGTCTGTGTTAGACACTCCCACTCCAGAATTCTCTGCTTCCCCACTTCTGCATGAGTGGGAAGTCTATTTTCTGAAGGAACTGAAGAAGAAAGCTCCGGGCTCAGCCCCAGAAGAGAGCTGAGGGTCCCACTGCAAGCAGAGAGGCGGAGGGTCCCCAACCTGAGTGGAGAATCCCCCGGCCTTCCTCAGGACGCGGGAAGCCAGGACTTTACCCCCTGGCAGGAGAATGGGGAACACCTCCAGCTCGAGACAAAAAGAGCCCCATGACTAACACTTGGGGAAGTGGTCCCAAGGCCAGTTCCCAGCCTCGTCATCTTTAAAGGGTCACAGGTAGATAAACTCCATTGATGAACACAGAGATTCCAGTCAGGCTTTTATTGCTTTGCTCTTAAATACGAAAGGAAGGCCAAAGATCACCAGACAGTTGAGGAGGCTTTCCTGCAGGAAAGACAAAGATGACAACAAATGAGCAGAATAAAAGGACCCTGAGGAAATGGAGCCTGAGCTGCCCCACAGGGGAACTTCGGAAGCTATGACCGACATCCTCAGAGAGATGCGAGAAGACACGGTACCCAGAGAACACGACCAGGCGCTATAAAAAATCGGACCACAAGAAGACAGAGGGAAACTAATAATTTGTAGTAGAAGTTTTAAAAAAAGCAGTAGGAGTACTGGAAGTTAAAACCAAGGACATCTTGATAAATGAAAAGAGAAAATATAAGAAAATTAGGGAACTAATCCAGAAGATTAACATCCATTTAATAAGAATTCCACAAAGAATGAATAATATAGAGGAGAGAAAAATTTCAAAGGCACAATACAGAAAAATTTTAAAAATCCCAGAATTGCAGAACATGAATTTTCTGTATTGAAAGAGTATATTGAGTGCCTGACACAATGAAAGAAAAGAGACCCACGTTAGGAAACATCTTTGTGAAACTTCGGACAGCCATGGGTAAAGAGAACACCCTCAGTGTTTACTGAGAGAAAATAGAGCCATTTCACATACAAAAAATACAAATTGACATTCATCAGACTTTTCAGCAATTATGCTTAAGCTTAGAAGAAAACAGAGAAATGGCTTTGCAGCATTTGGAGACGATATTGATTTTAAATCTAGAATTCTGTTTGCAGCTGAATTAACTATATGTAAGTTGAGTGAGATTAGAATAAAGCCATTTTCAAATAAACAAGATCCCTGCCCGAATGACCACCTATGTGTGCTTTCCCAGCAGACTGTTAAGAGATTTGTTATATTAAAACAAGGAGGAACACCAAGTGGAAGAAAACCTAGATCCAGACAACAGGAGAGAGACACGGGGTTCTGTGAACTCTTAGGAAAGGGAAGTCCCAGATGACAGCAGAGGACCAGGGAACAGAAGGGGCAGAAGGAATGCCTTTAAAACGTGGTGCCTATAAATTACTAGACGAATTTTAGAATTCTGCAGGGAGTTTGGGGAGATTTAACAATAGGTCCATAGAAAACTAACAAATGAAACAAAAAGGCAAATATTTCTGGGGAAAGCAAAATGTTGTACTAGAAAGACAAATAATCATAACAATATCAGTGCTGAACATTGAGATAGTTGAAAGTCATGACTTTATACTGGGTTGGTGGAGGGGGGAGCAGGGTGGGGGTGGTGGTCAGGGCTGAATCCTCACCTTCTGTAGTAGGAAGTCGCTGGATAATTGTTAAAATTGTTAAATCAAGAAATATCAGAATAAGCACATCTTTAAAAAGAAATAAGGAGGCAAATACCAGACAAAACAGCTAAAAGAGATGAAAAAGGTTGCTTCTGAGGAATGGCATTTGGAATGCAGTTTTTAATCATGAGCTTTTAGTCCTAGTAACTTGAAAAAACACGTGTGTCATGTATTATTATTAGTTTTTGGAGTGAAGTGCAGTTGATTTACAATGTTGTGTTAGTTTCGAGTGTATATAGCACACTGCTTTGGTTATACATACGTACATATATGTATATATATTCTTTTAAAAATTCTTTTCCATTATAATTTATCACAAGATATTGAATATAGTTTCCTATGCTATACAATAAATCCTTGTTTATTGTCATGTATTACTTTGATTAAAGTTTTTTAAATGAAAAAAATACTGTGCGACGCTGGCAGCCGCGTAGTAAATCTTTTTTTTTTTTAGCGTAGGATTTTTTAAAAAATTAATTTTATTTTTGGTTGCGTTGGGTCTTCGTTGCTGCACACGGGCTTTCTCTAGTTGCAGCGAGCTGTGGCTGCTCTTTGTTGCGGTGTGCGGGCTTCTCATTGTGGTGGCTTCTTTTCTCTTGGAGCACAGGCTCTCGGCGCGCGGGCTTCAGTAGTTGTGGCATGCGGGCTTCAGTAGTTGTGGCTCGTGGGCTCTAGAGCACAGGCTCAGTAGTTGTGGCGCACGGGCTTAGTTGCTCCGCGGCATGTGGGATCTTCCCAGACCAGGGCTCGAACCCATGTCCCCTGCATTGGCAGGCGGATCCTTAACCACTGCACCACCGGGGAAGCCCGTAACTCTTTATAAAGGCTTCATGTGAGTACATCAGAGGACAGAAGGGCTTCAGGCTTTGGGGTCAGCTCTGGGTGCGAGTCTCACTTCTGCCAATTCCCTGGGGCCCAGGGACATCCTTGCTGAGGTGTCTGAGACCCGTGAGGAACTCTGTTCGTGGGAGCCATTCATACCTATCAGCCACCAAGCAGGGAACTGAAACATCGTGGGTGTTTCAAAAGCGGTATTTATTGATAAAACTCTCGTGGGCATGACCGAGCTATTCTGTGGACATATTAGAAGTCTGGGGACGCATAGGAGTAGATGAAGACCTGAGACCAAAGGTGAGACCCCCGCTGTGAGTGGGTCCCTGGGCCTCAGAAGCAGGGTTACTCTTCTGGCCATGAACCCGTCACTTCATAAGTTGTTGCTCCTTAGAGGTAAATGGCACCTTGTGGTTTGAAGGAGTTCACGTGCCTTCCAGCCTCTTCAATTTGCCCTCAGGGATCAGAGCCCAGGAGGCTCCAGTTCAATCTGGAAAATTTAGAGCTAACATGGCAGAGTCAGATTTTAATCTGTAGTATTTTCTCTTCCGTCCTTTTTTATTTTTTTACGGGAAGAAAACCCAGTGTTAACAAACAATATCTAAAACTCCATCCTTCCTGTCCCTCCGTTGGGCTCCAAGTGCGCTGATCCGTCATCTTCAGGCTGTTTACCCGCCGATTTCAGCGCAAAGTTGGTAAACGGATATTGCTCAAAGAGCCTTGGGTTTCCCGCAGCCCCAGGGCTTCTGCTTAGGCCGTGCTTTCTGTCCAGAGCAGTCTGGGGTCCCTGCTCCTGGCCAGTCCCACCCCAGGCCAGCCTAGACATCACTTCTCAGGCAGTCTCCCTACCACCTCCTCCTGCCCTCCTTCAGGTGTGCTACTGTCTTTGTTTTGTGCTTTCCTATCGACCTATATTTTTTCTACATCACTTATCACAAATGTAATCAGTGACATGATGAGTTTCAGGTGGGTGAATTTCGGGGTGGGTGGGTGAGTTTCAGGCTTCTAGCTTGCTCTGTATTACTTCTCCCATACTCACACACAGTAGGTATTTACCCGGCTCATAGTAGGTACACGATGAATGCTTATTCTATGGATCAATGAATGAATATATGAAGTACCAAAAGGCAGTCTCTTCATCCATGTGGTCTTTTGTATAAATATTTAAAAAGTGTAGATCAGAGGGAGTCCTTGAATGCCTTACCCAAGGTCATAATGCCAGCAGGGAAAGAGGCAGGCTGGGGACCCAGTACTATCTCTGGGGAGAGGACGACCCTGACCCAGCTTTCCCTGTTTCCCATCCGGCTCTAAGAAGCTGTCACTCTGTCTGAAGAGGGTGGCCTGGCAACTCTCCCTGGTCCAGAGGAAAGACACGTAGGTATGAAGGAGTGAAAGTGTGACAGCCAGCCTTGCCACACAATTGCCTGGTTTCGGTTGGGTTGTTCCCCTACCTTATTGCTATTTAAATACAGTTTTGATGATTTTGTTTGCTTTAGAGGGAGGAAAAAAAAGATTCATAGAAGGTATAAAATTGCATATTATTTACCTCAGAGAAGAGAACAGTCCCCCTAGTAAATATGCATTGAAACATTTTTATTTATATTTGTATTTTTTAAGGTGTTTAAACAGACCTAGTAGACCGTAATATCTCTTTTCAGAGTTGGTGCCATCTATTGATTAAATATGTATTTATACATTTCTCCTTCTACTTTTTCTTTAAATAAGAGACATATATTTTAATCATTTAATAGACCTAGAAGAATTGATCAGTAAAAAATACATATTTATGTTTTCCTTAAGAAAGATTTTATTAGGCAAACAAATGTAAAAAACTAAAATATTTCTTGTTATACGTTGATGTTTGTTAAACGTGAATTTAATTAAAAGTGCAGGGTGTGCGTGTGTGTGTGTGTGTTAGGGAATAGTTTGGTTGAAGAAATGGGATTTTTTTTTTTAAAGAATCAATTTTACTTACATATTTATTTATGGCTGCGTTGGCTACTCATTGCTGCATGCAGGCTTTAGGTAAGTCGAGTGGGGGCTACTCTTCATCGCGGTGCACAGGCTTCTCATGGTGGTGGCTTCTGTTGTGGAGCATGGGCTCTAGGTGCACAGGCTTCAGTAGTTGTGGCATGCAGGCTCAGCAGTTGTGGCACACGGGCTTAGTTGCTCCGCAGCACGTGGGATCTTCCCGGACCAGGGCTCGAACCCGTGTCCCCTGCATTGTCAGGTGGATTCCCAACCACTGCGGCACCAGGGAAGTCCCAAAATGGGATGTTTTTAAAACACAAATATAACTGATGGGAAATAGGGAAAGAACATAAACTTGGGAGTAAGAAAGACCTGGGTTCTCTGCCACTTCGTAGCTTTGGAGAAGGCACTTGGTTTTCTCTGCCCTGGTATGCGTCTGCACCTGTGGAGGGAGGAGAGCAGTGAAGGATGGGTGGGAATCAGAGAAAATACGCCCGGAGCGCCCAGCATTGTGTCGGGTCCAAGAGGCTGAAAAAGGTTGATTCCTGTCCCCCATCAGCTCACCGAGGGGTTTACGTGTGTGTCCTGCCCGAGAAGGGCCAGAGGCTGTGCCCTCGGAGCCTATCGGGACACAGCACACCCTTGGGGCTCAGGGAAGCGTGTTGAGTGCATGCTTGGGTGCAGGAGCCACGGATGCTTCCACCGAGGTACAGCCCTGGTGGGGACGGCAGGCCTGGGCTCAAACCGGGTCTCCGTGCATGCACCCTCTGCAGCACCGGGCAGTCATGGAAAGTGTTTGAGTAGCACGTGGCTAGTAGTACTACTACACTGGCTGGTTGCAAAGATAAATACGGGATCTGTAGGCCAAAGACAGAGGACCTGGCTCGTGGATAAAAGTGACCAAAAGTGCTTGACATTAATCATTTCTTTTTAGGGAGGCATTCACCTTGAAAAATAGAAAAACCTGGGCTTGAATCTTGGCTGTGTTACTGACTAGCTGTGTGACCTTGGATAAATCACCTAACTGCTCCAAATCTCAGTTTCCTTATCTCACAAAAAAGGTGTAATTATACCTTCTTGGGAGACAAGGCTAGGGATAAAATATGATATTTGAGAAAACCGTGGTCCCCAGAGGGTGCAGAAATGCTGTCTGTTATTTATATGAAGCTATCAGTCACCAGGCCCTACTAATTCTGCCCTTTTCCCCCGGCCCCCGCTTTTCCTCTTCCACTGCTACGACCTTGTCCCAGGTCCGTCAAATCTGGGATGGCCCACCAACAAGTACTCCTGCCTCAACCCATGCTGTGCACTCTACACAGATTAAAATCAATAAATTATTTCCCGTTTCTTTGTAGCACTCCCTGCTTAAAATGAAATTATTTTTTTCCAGCAGCAATAGGGAATTTCTAAATATTGTTGGTTTAGAATTCAAGGCCTTTTCCACTGTGCCTTTCACCTACTCCCCCAAGTCCTCTCCCCATTTTTCCCCAAAGGGTTTTGGCCTGTCTGTTCCGTTTCCCCTCCCTGGGGCATCCATCTCATTTCAGTGGCCCACCTGATCCTGCACCCACCCCAAGCTAGTTCTGTCCTGCAGATCTAGCCACCAGTGACAATTCTGGTGAATAGGATTCTGGCTTTGTTCAAGAATTCATACGTGAATTTGCTTGTGAATGACATGTTTGCAACTACTGGCTCTGTAGAATCTGACCTTAATACTTAGTATGTACATGTCCTAGTATCTTTTATGTAGAGTCAAAAATACGTGAATTTTTCGAAGGTCTCTGCAGATATCTTGTTTACCCTTTTCAGACAAGAGCAAAATACGTTCTTTATATTGCCAGCCTTTGAAAAAGGACTTTAAGTACTTTGTAAGTGCCAGGTGATGATACTATCACCATAGTATAGAAAACCTTTCAGACGTGTTAATAAGGAGGGAAGTAATTGATTGTTTTACTTCTTAAAAGGGAACAGTCTTAGTTTTGTAGAAATGGAGGCACTCAGACCAAAATAACCCACTGGCAATTGGCGGTAGGCATAGCTGCTTAATGGCAACTGTGAGGTGTTGGGTTTAGGACAGCTCTGGGTTTGAATGCTGACCCTCTTAACTGTGTGGCCTTTAGCCAGTTGCTGAACCTCTCTGAACTTGAGTTTCAGCCTACTAAAGTCCAGCAGTAGTGTTGCTACGCGGTGGGACTACGGTGAGGATGAGCTAAGATGGGAACTGTGAATACGTGCCCACGCAGGCACTTGGGAAAACGTTAGCGATCGTGGTGAAGGGGAGGGAATACTGTCTCCCATAGGGTCGGTCACTCACCTGCCCCTGCGGTGAGCTGCGCACACACTGAGCTGGGGGGGAGTCCAAGCCACCATGGGCTCTTGGGAGGACACCCTGGGACAGAAGTAGTTGCGCCCTGTGTGCCCAGCCCCTTCTGTAATACCCCCTGCTGTTCTTTTCCCAGATCCTCAACACTGAGCGGATCCATCAGAGGGGCACCTCCTCAGCAAGCAGAGGGCGCAGCCCATGGCGGGCCGGGGGGCCTGGGGGTGGGTGCTGCAGGCCTTCCTTAGAGCAGGCGTGGAGCTGGAGGAAATCTGCCGCACGGCACACCCAGAATACCACCCACGGGAGCTGCTCTTCCACGGGAAGGGCCGACTGGACTGTGAACAGGAGAAGCCAGGATGGAAGACGGAAAGCCACAGGTTCCTTCCGTGACCTTGTCACCTTGGAGATGTCCCATGACTTCAGCTGTTTCCTGCCTCCTTGCCGTCTAGTCTGAACGCACCCCGCCTGTGCTGCGGTCACAGCAGTTGTTCCGGCGTCTAGGGCATCTAGTCTAGGGAGAGCTTGAGGATGCTCTAATTGTGGGGAACTCAGCCAATTCTCTTTGCATCCTTGGTGGAAAAAACCCTAACGCACCCATCTTCCTGCTGGGCAAACTGAATTGCGTCCGATTTAAACGTCCGAGTGACCCCGCCATGGGCCACGGCTCCTGCCCTCCCAGCCTGGAGACCAGGAGGAGGAAGGATGGTGAGGAATTGGCACAAGGTTTGGTCACACTGCCTTTCTTGTCCTGCTCTGAGCCCTGCTCTGTGAGGTCCCCACTGCCAGGCCCAGCCCCTCCCACCGCCCACGAAGGGGCTCCGGTGCCCACGGAAGGAAGCCCTGCGCACTGGCATCTCCCCCAGAGACCAGTGCACACGCGTGCTCCGGGCGGGGGCGAGCATGGGGCAGACCCAAGCTCCCCAGAGCCCAGCCTCCCAGCTGGAAAGTGCCCGCGTGTCGCTCAGGAGAGTGGAACCAATGCGAGCCTTGGAGGAGGTCTGCTCCGCGCCCCGCGCAGATTGGTGCTCATGGTGTTCACCAGTTGTGTGTCTGTGCAGCAAAAAACCAGAGACGCTGCCTGCCTGCTCCCTCTCTCTTCTGCTCTCTCCCTCCCTTTGCAAACATTGGATTTAAACCTGCTCAGAATTCAGCACAGAGGAAGGCGGCAGCGGCAGCAGCGGCAGCCGGCCCAGCCGCGGGGACACCGCAGCCTCAAGATGCACCACCCCGCCTGCTGGATTGTGTTCTCCGTGACAACCGCCCTGCTCTTCATCCCAGGTACCCAACAGGGGCTCTCGGCTCCCCCCGGGCGGTTCGGAGCAGAAGGGGAAGGGGAATGGGAGCCCGAGAGGAAGAGGGAGTGTGAGCTGCGTGTGTGGGGAGAGGTGGGCTCGCCGCGCGCACACACTGCTTAGCTCGTCGCTCCTGCACACACGGGTGCTTGCAGCTTGGGTTTGGGGGTTCGCTCTCCTTTCAGGCAGTGGGTCTGGTGAGCTGGGTTCGAGATGTGCACCTGCTGTGAGGCACTGCAGTTGCTCTGCAAGGTGCTGGCTGGCTTTAACCAGTTGTGGTCCCAAGGGTAGAAGAAGAGGGGCTTCAACTCCCAGGGATAAATCCTTCTCGCCGCTTCTGTTGGGACCGGCAGGATAGAGGGGACATCCTGATTCCTCTCTGCATCTGCCGGCATCTCTTTTTCTGTCTCTCCCTCTTTCTCTCTCTCCCTCTCCCCCTCCTCCCTCCCCCCCCCACCTCACCACCCTCTCTCCTCACTCTCTCTCCAGCCCCTTCCTCTCCCCTTCCTCCTCCTTTGCTCCTGCATTTCTCATCTTAACACAGTCCTGCCACCTCCATCCTTTCTTTATCCTTCCACCAAATGGGCAGATTGTGCCTTTGAAATTCAGAATCCCGTTTCCCCTTCCTTCTCCCCGCATCTGAAACGTGAATGTCCCTGACAGAATTTGGAATGTGCGTATCGGGGGTAGGGTGGGAATCTGGGTTTACCTGGTCCTCCTCAGCGCCTTCCCTACCTTATCGAGCCATTTAAACGTGGTCCACCTATCGCAGCAGTTACTTGTTTGCAGTGACACAGGTAAGATGCTGCAATCCTGCCAGAATGGGCTTAGTGGAAGTGTTGCAAAACCCAACACGTTGTAATAGATTTGATGATTGCATGCGTGTCTTCGCAAGCAGACAGCTGAATGCCTGCAGGCATCCTTCAAACAATGCTGAAGGGACGGGGTTATGCTTGCAAGGGTTTAGGCGGCATCCAGGGGTCTGTGGGGTTTCTACCCTAAACCCCAGCCCAGCGAGAATTTTCCTTTTTTTTCCCCCAAATTGAGACACATGCATTTGGTTAAACATGAGCTTAAACCTAAAATCCTGTGCATATATACACAGACATAAATAATAAGATTCTTAAGCCTTACATATCCTGTATGGGTAAAACATACAATTTTACATTTTTATATTCAGAATTACTTGGTTTTTGTTTTTAAGAACATAAAGCCCAAAGTATTTCTAAGCTACCAAAGTGAAATCAGAAAAATGAAAAGTTTATTGGGAAGAAGGAAGAAGAGGATGGACTGAAAAAAAAAAAAAAGGAGTAAATCCATCGTTTAACGTTTTGTAATGCTGTGTTAAAATTGCACTTTTCCTAGCAGACATGGGCGCTGCGTAAGCACGTTCCAGGCTGTCTGCTGTAGGCTGAGAAGTTAGAGTGGGTGGGGAGTGTTGCTCTTCTTCCAGATCCAAGCCTGGGAGGGGATTTCAGCAGGACCAGCTCAGAGGGGAAGGCCTGCAGGGCGCTCGGCACCTGCGCCAGCCTGGTAGAGGGAGCCAGGTGGGCGCTCTGGGTCTGAGTGAGGGTCCAGACTTTCCCATGGGTGTGAGCCCTGGCCTGGGTGACAGCCCTGGGCCCCCAGCCCCCGTCCTCCCGCTGAGCTGAGGCACAGCTGGCAGAACAGCAGCGCTCAACCCCTTGGGATGCCGGTGGTGGGTTTGGGCTCCTCCCGTGGAATCAGAACATTGTACTTCCAAAGGGGGAGGGAGCGAGCCCCAGGAGCAGGAGCTGCATTGCGGTGCACCCTGAAGAGAGCTGGAGCCCGGTGAGGCTTCCCTGTAGAGCTCCCAGGCTCATCTCCTCTCCCCTGGTGGGAAGCACCCGCACCTGTAGCGGGCTCTGCTCCAGGGCATGGCCTCCCCCAGCCCCCAGCCCCTTGGCCTCACCAGGATGAGCTCGGCAGAGGGAAGGCATTTCTGCTGGTGGGCTGCTCTTTGCTGCTAATTGTGCTGGAAGCTGGCCCGAGCATCTCAGCCGGAGGAGGAAAGTTGGCTTTGGAGGTACCCGGAGGAAAGGAAAGCATCACCTCGGGAGGGTCCCTGCGGGAAACGGGACCAGGCTGTGTCCTAAAGTTCTGACAAGCGAATGGCTTACTTGTGACTTCTTCCTCGCCTCTTTTACTTCCTTTATTATGTGTTTATAGACTTTTCCCCTTTGTTTCTAGTGATGCTTTTCCTCCCATCAGGGTTAATACCAGCTCGTTAGCCATTTACTTTTCCTGCTTCTAAAGACAGAGGCTAATGCAATCACGTAACCTTGACCTGGTTGGGCCTCCATGCCGTTTCACTCTGCAGCCTATTTCTCAGTGAAACACGTTTCCATCCCAGAATAATTTTAAGGCTAATGTTGTTGTCGCCTGGTGCCTTCCAGGGGGAGACCGATGGCCATGAATTGCTTTTCTAGGCAGAATCTCTGGGACAGCAAAGACAGTAACAAGTGGAAACCATAATGAGCCCACACCCGAGACGGGGAGAGGTCTCTGTTGACAATTCAATTGTCACTCCAGGCTTGAGATGTTCCTGAGACCCTGAGCGCCGAGAGTGGGGGGGCTTTTGTGGTCCCGGGCAGGAGGAGAGATGGGCCTGTGCAGGGAGCCTTTCTGACCGTGGTCTGGGGACTTTGTGAGGGAGGAGTGGGCTGGGAAGCAAGCCTGCAGAAGCAGGAGGTGAAGAGTGCTGGGGTTGTAGGTTAAAATGCAGAACCCCTGCCCCACCTCAGACATGTGTTGCTAACAAACACCCCCGGTCCCTCTCAGCCCACTTCGTGTGTACTTGAGAACCTGTCCACGGCCTGCAGCATTTGAGTCCAAACCCATCTGTGCCTGCCTTTTTCCCTCTAGCCTGAGACATGGCAGGGCAGCATGGAGGTGGGCACGGGGGCTGCTGTCTTTATGGCCAAGGCTCAGTTTCTGAAGCAGAGCGTAGAGTCACACCAGCTGGGGGCCCAGCTCGCTGATGGGAGGATTGGCTCTCTGATCCGGAGGGCTTCTGTTCCCACGTTGCAGTCATTACCTCCTGTTTGTCCCCTTCTCCTCAGGTTGGTTTGGCCGGCTCAGAGTGTCCTCTGGGCCTCAGTCTATCAGTCTGTAGAAGGGGTTCCAGCAGCATATGCTGCTTATCTCCGCCTGTGTGGAGTAGCCAAAAGCATAGGTTAGATGACAGCAAGGTGAGTGTAAAAACCCAACCTGGTCTCCTAGTCAGAGGGCAGAAACGGGGGGGTGTCGCACAGGATGGGGGCGGGCATTCCTTCTGGTGGAGCAGGCTGAAGGCAAAGCTGACCATACCCACTTCTGTGTGTCATTGTCACAGTGCTGGGAACTCACGGCCCAATCTCCCCCTTCATTTATCCAACAAGACTTTACACAGGTTCTGCTTAGACATCGTACAGTGAGTAAGTCCTCTCCTGCCTCAAGAACAGAGGTCCGTAAAACAGGGAGTTACTCAGTGTGTTCCTGCCCTTGGACCCTGATGCCATAGGCCCATGGACTTTGAGCTCCCTGGGCCTTGGTTTCTCTGCGTGGAAAACTAGGGCAGCAGACACACACGGCCCCTTTGGTCCCGATGTTGCTCTGCGGTATTTCCGGGTGCTCTGCACATGGGCTTGTGCATCAGCTTCAGACAGTCGGTGCTCCAGGGGCGCTGTCACCTGCGGCCTCGGCTGTGGCTGTCCTGTCCCAGGCTTACTGGATGGGGGCCCCTAGGCTGCTGCCTGGGCTGGGGGAGAGGAGACACGGACGGCCCAGCCTGGCTGTTCCTGTTGCTGATCTCAGGCATCAGCCCACAGAGGGCCAGTGGCTGCCAACAAGCCCGGCTGTCTGCAGGGGTGGCTGTTCGCACCTCCAGATGCTGAGTGGCACCTTCCAGACACGGGGGCCGGGCGGGCGATCAGAGGAAGGAGACAGGCTGGCATCACCTTGGGATGGCACCTCTCTCCTCTGCCAATCCTTCTGACCCTGCTAAAGGTGCCGAGCTCCGGGCCCTGCGACATCTGCCCCTTGAGCTGTTTCATGCTCTTGATGGAAAACTAAGACTTTGCTTCTCAACCCAGGAGGCCTTGGCTGCCTCTGCCTTCCCTTAAGTGGGGAGGCACTAACATGGGGGGCAAGGATATAGTTCTATCTGCTAGATTTCTACACCACTCAAGTCTACACCCTGAGATGGAGGTGCTTGTGGGGCCCGGGGCGGGACTGAAGGTAATTCTGAGAATGGGCAGGAATAAACCCTGTAACCAGAGACGAACTTGAAGACAAATGTCCTTGCTATTCCCTTCCTGTAGGTGTGAGAATACACACCCCCCCCTCACTGTCCTCCACTCATGTCCACACACACACACACACACATACACACGGATGCCTCTAAGTCAGAGCTTAGCCACCCTCACAGTCACATCCACAGCCCCTTCTTCCTCTGGACTTACGTCTCTGCCCTTGCAGAGCTCCCTGCTGTAGCCACAAGCCTGGGTGCTCTCCCTGTGGGCGCTGTGGCAGCAGGCCTACATGCTGCCTGTACCGCAGTCAGCTGTGGCCGTGCGCGTGGAGCCCTGCCCCAGCGATGCAGGGACCCCGTTCATCCTCCTGCCACATTTTGGCCCCGGAGCCTGGGCGAGGCCGGCCTTGCATTCCTTTCTCAGCACCTCTGTCTGTCTGCCTAGACCCCATGGTGCTGAGAGGCTGGGGACTCGCCTGCAGTCACTAGACTAACTAAATTAAATGTTTGCCAAAGGCTTTGAGACACCCCTGGGCAATGCGCTGGGTAAGTGCACGGCATTATCATTATGAGGCAGGCACTTGCCTTTAATGAGCAGAGATGCTGTGCAGAGACACCCCCGAAAGGCCCAGATGGATCAATGCACTGGGACACAGGCCACTGATTGGAGTGGCTGCTCGCATGCTCCCAGGAAGTGGTAAGTGACAGGCAGATGGCATGCTGACACGCAACTCCGGAGAACCAGCATATTCCACATCTCAAGGTACAGACTCTCTGAAACAGCCTGAGTGGTCATTCGTGAACATTTATTCGTAGGGAATTTACAAATGCTGTTTCACCACTCTTGGGAGTTTGCTTAGTGGTTATACGAAGCATAATGAAAGTATCACGCTTTGTGGTCTACCTGGGAGATTTATCTTTGGTCTCACTTGCTTCTCAAAGAGATCATGAGCTAGGCAGAGCTGAGCTTGTCTTTCCTTTGCTTAAAACCCTATGCAGACTTCGGGTTGCCTCTGGAATAGAGTCCAAAGCTCTCAACCCAGTCCCCGGGCCACAGCCTGGCCCGTGCTCCATATCGCTCGGGAATCAGTCCCTCAAACACACCGTGCTCTCTCCTTCCTCAAGGGCTTCCCCTGTGAGGCCACCTGAGCTTGGAAAACTCTTATCCTCCTTTCATGGTGTTTCTGGATAAATATCCTTTCCATCCTTCAGGGCTCAGCTTAAGTTCCTCTTTCCCAGGAGAGCATTCTCGATGCTCGTTTCCTTCGTTACTGCCAAGTCCAGGATGCCAGGTTCCTCCCGCCTAACGCTGTGGGCCCATATATTTTACAGTGATTCTCTGTGTTATGCCTCGCTTCCCCCCCTGGACTGCGGTCCCTCAAGGTAGGGAACACATCCGTTTTGTCCTCCCACATGACCTTGGTGCCCAGCACAGTGACGGACATAGAACACGTGCTCACAGAGCATTTGTGGAGTGAACGAGTAAGCAGATGAATGGATGGACACACGCACGGGTGGCCAGCCAAGCTCACACGAGTACTAAGGGTCAGCTTCTCTGTTCTGTCATCCTGTTCCATCCATTGAATCCTCAGGCATCTGGGCCCCGGGGCTGGCCTGCCCATCGGCTTCCCCATCTGCAGAGTGAGGGCAGACAGGCTTTGCTAATGGGAGGTGGAAATGTATGAAGGATGCTGTAGACATTGCTCATTCCAGTGTTCATGCCTGTCAGTAAACACCAGCCCCGAGCTTCCAACCAGATATGCACGCGGCGGCTCCGAGCTGGAGATGGTGCTTTTGGATTTCCTGTCGCGTGTCGCCACAGACACGCCTGAGAGTGAGAGACTCTCCGTAAACACAGACGTGGGCCCTGATGTGGGCCAGCGGCTGCATAAGAAACAAAATCACTCGCAGGTTTACGCAACTCCGGGTACTGATGAAGTGGCCCGGTTATTAGAAATTTAGAGTCATGCCTGCCGTGCCAACAAGTACACGCTATAGCAATACGAGGAGGGACTGTGACCACAAGAGGACACTGATCGCATAGGGTGAGTCGTGCTTGAGCAAGTGACACTTACACGGGTTCATGTTCATATGGACGAGGTCAGAAGGGCTCGGTAAATCCGAGGAAATGGAAACAGGGCTTCTCGTGTCTTATACCGAGTCACTTCTTATAGCTGAGCCGATTTCAGACGTGCTTGTTCGTGGCTGTGGGCTTCTGAGCAGCAGGGGTCTTGCCTTGCTCCTCTCTGACGACGATGCCACAAGTAGCAGGCAGGTTCACTTGTCTGACATGTTTATTGAGTGATTACTATGTGACAGGCACTGTTCTGGGCACTCGAATGCAGTGCCTGAACAAAAGTCTCTGGTCCCTGCTTGCAGGAGGTTCATAGCCTCGGGACCTCCCTGGCGGTCCAGTGGTTAAGACTTCACCTTCCAATGCAGGGGGTGCGGGTTTGACCCCTGGTCAGGGAGCTAAGATCCTGCATACCTCGTGGCCAAAAAAAAACCCAAAGCATAAATCAGAAGCAGTATTGTAACAAATTCAGTAAAGACTTTAAAAAAATGGTCCACTTCAAAAAAAAAGAGAATCATTCTAAACAGAGAAAAGAGGTTCACAGCCTCGCGGGAGAGACTGAGTGCCTCAAACATGTGTCCCTGTGGGGGGAAGTCAGAGCTGATACAAATCTATGGGAGGAGAGGTCTGTGCTGCCCATAGGAAGGGCTTGACTTGCCAGGGAGGTAAGATCACTTGCCCGAGAAAGTGACCATTGAGCTGAGGTCTGAAGGATGAAGAGCAGAATTTATCCAAACCCCGGGAAGAGGCAGAGTGAAGAGGACGTGCAGAGGCCCCGGAGCAGAAAGGACCAGGGGACGTTCTCCTGCTTGGCTGGAGCGTAGAGGAAAGGCGTGTGCTACGCGATGAGGCCAGCAGCCCTGGACGCTCACGTTCGTCATTTTGGTGTTTATTCTAGAAGTGACGGAACCCCACCGATGTGGTGCACCTAAGTGGGGGTGAGGATCTCGCCTTACATAATTGAATCTTGTTCTTGTGCATGTTGAAGAATGAATTAGAGGTGAGCAAACTCGGAAGGGGTGAGGCCCCCAGAGTAGCTCAGGTGGGAAACTGCTGGTGGTGTTGGATTGGAGAGACACAGGTGATGTGGAGCCGCTGCAGGAAAGTCAGAGGTGCCCCAGGTGTGTCTGAAGAATCTGAATCTAAAGGAAACCCACCGTGAGCACCAGCAGTGCCTTTGGGAACATAGAGAAGAGGATCTGTCCTCCATGTCCTGCTTACAAACCATCCGTTCAGCTCAGGTGTAATTTTGCCCAGAACCAGAAATAAGTTCTTTCGGAAATTCCATCATTCCTTGAAGTCTCATAATCTCAGTCCCTTCACTGGTGTCCTCTCAGGGTCCAATGTAGGAGCTTAAAATTGCATCATTCATTTCCCAATCTGTCAAAGGGATTGCAGAGAGCTCTAGCTGTGTTATCTGCTGGATCTTGCCCAGGGTTATTTGCTCCTAAAAGAAACCAGGCATTTTAGAGAAGCTTTGATTGGACTCTAGATTGATGTAAGGGCACCAGGATGCAACGTTTTCACAAATATTATTGTGATGTCACAAGAGCATGCATGACCTCCCTGTAACCACCACCACCTGGGTGAGTCATATTAATTTATGTAGAAAAGTAGAGCCCTCAGGACTGAAAGGGATGCTGGAGATCATCTGTCCCTTCCTTTCATTCTACAGATGAGAAGACTGAGGCATAGGGAGTCCGGCATCTTAGCTAATGTCACATAGTCAGCAGGGACCCGACCAACATGTCGACACGGAGCTTCAATAACCTGTGTTCACAGCCCAGCTGGTGTCATTTCAGCGTACGCGGGGCTGAGCTGAGCTTTGCCTCCCTGTCGGATCCCCTGTTGGAAAACAGACTTGTAACCTCAGCTGCTCTGTTTCCCCGAAGCTCTCTCATCTTGGTGCACAAGGAGCGTGTGGAACAGGGTGACTCCCCGGTATCCGGTACCCACGGATTAAGGTGACAGGTCAGAAACAAGAGAGAAGCCTGTCCTCCTCAGAGGCATCCTCATACTTTGAATGAGCTTTGTAAATGAACTGGGAGACTTCTAGAAATCAATTGATCCTTGATATGCAGAAGGAGATGCCCAGGGTGGTACAATATCAAATTCCAGGTACATGTCAACCTGTCCTGTTTGGTCTACACACTGCAAAAGGCACCTGCTTTTATCATCACCAGACTATCAAACCCAAGAGAAAATACACACCGAAAACACCATAAATGTGACATTAACAATTCATGGTGAAACGGTAACTGACGGTGCACACAGCACCTCCCCGTACATCGTCACTGCTCCGTGAGATAGTGGGTGAACGCCCGTCCTCCCCCTGCCCTGCTCTGCCCTCACGGTGGACCATGCGGGCCTGGGCACGATTGAGAGATCAGCTCAGAAGAGCCATGGACAGTGCAGAACAGGAAGCAGGGCTTCAGATTCAGAGCAGACAGGAATGCACTGGTGACTGTGCTTGGGCCAGGCTCCTACGGGCATTTCCCTGCTAGGAAGACAGGCCTGAGGAAGCCTTTGCTTCTCTGAATGAGCCAACCTGCTTCTTCCAAAGAGCCCAGTGCCAAGGGAGCCCCAGCTCCTTGAAGGGAGAAGAATGCTGGAAGAAAGAGTGTGGAGATGGAAATAGCCCGTCAGCCTCCAAGGGAAGCTGGAGTTGCCTTGGGAGTCCCCCTGGCTTCATCCCACGGAGACGACAGTGCCCAGTCTTACTTGGCACTGGGGTGGATGCCTCTTTGGGTGAAGCCCAGATGGGAAGGGATGGGGAAAACCACTCTGAGGATTCTGCATCTTTTCCTGATGGGCCCTCCCCTCCTTTTGTTTAGGGTGAGATTTTTGGGAGTAAAAGGGCACCGCCTTACAACTGCCCCCAACAGTGTCCATGAAGATTGGACCACTTCTTTATTATGACCCGGACAACTGTTTTCTTTCTTCTTTCACTTATTTATTTTTACTGTTAGGTATAAAATGAGGTACAAGGATATATTGTACAACACGGGGAATAGAGCCAATATTTTATAATAACTATAAATGGAGTATAACCTTTACAAATTGTGAATCAGTATATGGTACACCTGTAATTGTATAATATTATACACCAACTATACTTAAATAAAATATTATTTATTTTTATGGTGGATGCTGAGCCCTTCTGCCATCCCCTGTGGGAGAGTGTGGAAGCGGGACCCGGCCTCTGGCTTTGCCTCTGCACTTGTGAACTGGGTGGCCTTGGGCAAACGGTTGGACCTCTCCTAGACTCCTAATCCTGTCTACCAAATAGGAGGAAATAACTCGTTTACCTACTTCCTGGGGCGGCTGGGAACGTCGTACGGGATGCAGGCAGGCGTGCGGGGCTCGGCGGCTCCAGGCGGCAGGCCTGGGTCTCAGCGCGTCCCTTGGGTTGGCGTGTGTCTGGGCCTTTCCTGCTTCTCCTCCTGCGTCGGCCCCCTCACTGCTGACCCTGTCCTGCTCTGACTGCCACAGGCCGTGGAGCACATGCCCGAGTGTCCGTGATAGTGGTTCAGGAGGAGGAGGCCCCTTTCCGGCCACTCCTGTGTTCATGCCCCTAGGCTTGGAGCCCTGTTTGCTTTGCTTCTCCTTCTTCTGTGGAAAGCACTGGAAGTGGTTTGTGTTTCCCCAGCTGAGCTGCTCTGGCCCCGCTGGGTCTCTGTTTTTTGGGTTGAGATGAGAGAAACCCAGACGGGGCTGAGAAGAGCGAAGTTCGGGTGGAAAGTGCTCTGCAGCCCTGAAAACCGGGCTGCCCCGTGTGCCTGTCTCCTGAGCTCGCTGCCACCCCTGAAAGTAGACTTTCAGGGAGCAGTGCGGGGCTGAGGGGCACCTTAGTGGGAGGGGGCCTGCTCGCTCCCCTGACACGTGCTGCAGGGGACCGACCAGTTCCTCCCGCCGCGGGCTCAGCCGCGAGGCCCTAGTGACCCAAGTCCCTCTGTTCAGGCCCAGGGGACCACAGACCCTGCGCCTGTACCGGGCCGAGTCCAGCATGAGAGCCAGGGACGCGGCTGTGTGCTTGGCTGGTGAAAGGAGGTGAGGTCCAAGGTCACAGTCCTGTCTCGTGTCCTCCCTAACCCCACCTGCTCAGCTTCTCAGACGCCTCAGAAAGACCCAGGCTGAGTGGAGATGCCGAGCGGGCCCAGGGATCCAAGGAGGGCCCCACACACCAAGCACACCGCCCACAGCGAGAGGTGAGAGTCTTTCTGTCCATGTCACCGGCTGCCTTCTGAGTAGCTCAGCCTGCGGGCCCCACTGGAGGCCAGGTCCCCGCGGGAGAGTGGAGCCTGCCTGTACCTTCACCATGTCCTGAGTCTTCCTCTAGTCTGGGATCAGGGCGGGCGAGGGGTGCTCTAGCTTGGAACTAGAACGCTGGTTTTTCATCATATTTTAGTTTCCAAAATCAGATTTTATGCTGCAGTTGAAGAGCGGAAGTGGTAGAAGAGCATTCAGAAGGATGGTGGGGGGGAATCACAGTACACCGGAGATTATGTTTCCCCCGTAAGAGCATCCTATATTCTCCATCCCTCTTTATTTTCAATTCTTCGTGACAGTTTTTTTGTTCCGCTGCTTTGTGATGTGCCATCTGGGAAGGCAGTGACTGTGGTAGGTTTTCAGTAAAGAGAAAGTTCTTCCGTTAGTTTGGCTTGTCTTCTGTCAGGGTTCCTAGGTATCGGCTAAGGGCCTGGTTACCATCAGCAGATCTCTCTCGCCTGTGTTTGGACGTGACCTCGCCCCAGGAACTGGGTACATAAGAAGTATCTTCATATTCTCTTGAGATTTCCGAAGGCCCCTCTTCTGCATCGCGCTGAACGTGGTGGAGGAAGCAGGGTCAGCGTGAAGGCCGAGAGAGCAAAGGTTAGGGCTGGAGGGAAAGTCAGGGACAAAGCGGTGCTGGGGGTGGCTGGAGGCCAAAGACAGGGAAGGGTGAAGGCCGAGCACCAGGCCACTGGGCACCGGGGGCATAGGGAGGAGACTGGGCAGAGGCTGGGCCGCCACCCAGCACGTGGGCAGGGGAGCCGGGGTCTCAGCTCCGGGGACGCCCCCTCCTCAGAGCAGAGCCCCTGCCCAGTGCTGAGGTGGTGTGCAGACGCTTTCTGTGCCTATCACCCTCTGGGGCGGAATCCTCTGTGAGCAGAGCCCTGCCCAAGGCCCCAGAGGGCGAGCCCAGCAACTGAGAAACACCAGGGGCCCCAGGCGTGAGCACAGGGCATCCTGGTAGGTACAGCGACTGCCTGTCCCTGCTCCTGCCCCTCCCCCTGGGGGCCTTTAGCCCAGAGCCCCACAGGCTTGGTTGCAGCTGAGCGGGTGCAGTCTGTGCCCCACTCCCGGACCCCAGCTGTCTCTGATCAAGCCGAGTAGTTCCACTCTCACCTGTTTCATACCATCACTTTCTACTATTTACAAAAATTAAGACCTACTCTATGACCAGTGGTCTCCAGACTTCTTTGTTTTAGAGCCTATACACACAATGTATTCTTTTAAGCAGAAATAATCTATGTTGCTACACATATGTGGTGACCAAAAGGCTAAGATAAAAATCAATAAACAACAATAGGAATGCTGGTACTCCTTCCCTTCATTCCGTGTAACGCTCAAAGCATTCCTGGAGACCAGCACCACTCAGGGGCTAGGGCACCGGCTCATGGGACTGGAGTCAAGACAGAAATGTCTCATCATGGTTGGCAGAAGGCTTCTAATGGCTCTGCTCTGGCTGCTTCTCTCTGGGTCTTAGCATGGGATGTGTCCTTGGCCACAAATCACTCTGGGTGCTGGTACAACACAGTTGCTATGGCAGACCCCATCTTGGAGCAGCTGTCATGTCCTTCAACAATTCTGTCTTTGTGGTAAAAATGAGTAACATGTCAGTGGATACAGACCAGTATTACAGATGTTCTCTTGTTTATCAAAAAAGACCATTGAAGGGAAGTAAATGCAAAACAGTCTTTGGGAGAGAAAAAGCTAAACAGGGCGACCTTCCGTTCCAACTGCACGTGGTTCCTCACCCGAGTTCTTGCCCTCCTCTCCCTCTGTCCCAGCTCTTCTCCACGGACCACCTGCTGCAGAGACATCCCCCTGGGGGAAAGTCCAGCCAAGGGAGGGTTGGAATTTTTCGCATAGGTGTTAGGAGACCACAGAAAGGGAGATGCACAGGAAGGAGTAAAGTAGGAGACTTGGCGGCAATGGATGCATTTTCCTGTGCGTTGTCCCAGCATTGGTGGCAGCCCCCAGGATGGGGCTCTCGGGTCTTCAGCCCCTGCCTCTGCTCTCTGAAGCCCACAGGTGTGTTGGCTTTGCAGCCACGCTTCTCACGGCTGCTCTTGGCCAACGACCAAGCCAAGCAGAGGTGCTGGGTCGTGGCCGTTCTTGAGAGACATGGCTTCCTTGATGGTCGACTTTGGCCTGAAGCTCCCCAGGGGCCTGGCCACACTCCCCTCAGGAGGACACTGCGTCCCCACGTCCACTCAGCCTTCCTGCGGCCTCGCTCTCACACTCCCCGGGTCAGAGGGCCTGGGTCTCCAGCTCTGTCCCCATCTTCTCTCCCAGGTGCTCCCCTGGCCCATGTCTTGACACTTCGTCCTACCTGACGTCTGGTTCTGGGGGATCCAGGCTGACATCGTGCTGGGCCCAGAGCAGGCCTGCAAGCCGAGGCTCTGCTCCCCAGTCCAGCCCTTCCCAGTTCGAAGTCGCACAACCCAACCCGCTCTGCAGAGCTGAGCCAGGACTCACGGGCAGGCCTGGGAGAGCTGTGCAATTGTCAGTTCCAGGAAGAACTTGCTATTTTGGACTCTCCTAGCCCTGGCCCTTGGAAACCCTCCTCTGACCCAGAGTAAATGAGACATTTTTATAACAAGTCCCCCAGATTCTCACCTGGGTTTCTGGCTTCTCTGGACTGATGATAAAGGTGCTTCCTTTCTCCCTCGACAGGACCTGAGTCCATTTGGAGATGCAACACACACCTTGCGTTCTTTGTTGTCTTCCTGGTTTGTTATCTGGAGCACATTCACTGTGTAGCTCATAAAGCGGGTTCTACCCTCCCGTGATGCTTCCATTGTTAATTGTTATGGTCACACGTTAGCTTCTGGAACGTGATTTCCCTAATGCCCCTGTGGCACCGGCACTCTTGACACTTGGCAGGACACTTCTCGGTTGTGGGGTCTGCCCGGTGCATTGCAGGCTGTTTAGCAGCATCCCTGGCCTCTGTGCATCAGGTGCCAGCAGCACCTCGCCGGTTGCGAGAACCAAAATTGTCTCCAGGCATAGACCGACGTCCCGTGGGGCAGAAAACTGCTCCTGGCTGAGAATCACTGTTCTTTGGTTGTAAATGGTCAGTACAGTATCCTAGCAACCCCCTAACTTATGTCAGTTGTCTTTCTCACAGCTAATGAAGGACAGCCATCTCTTTTTATCCCATAGGCCCGCACCTCTGAGCGGTTCTGGTTTCGAGCCTGTGAGAAGCTTCTAGTTCTCAGTTTATTTGTCCCACTGAAAATCGATTTATCCCAAGCCTGTAAATCAGGTCATCAACTCCCTCATCTGGGCCGGGTGCTCTCTGATGAATGCTTTGTAGGAATGGCTGACAAGAGGAACACATTTGATAAGAATACCACTAGGCATGATGGCGGGGCTGTTCTCTGGAAGACTACGTCTGGAATAAAACAGATGTGAAAAGTCTTAAGGCATAACCGCGTTATTAGTTTCGCTGGACTGACTCTCTCAATGAGCGTGCCATCTTTATTAGCCAAACTATTCCAGCACCTTTTCTTTAGGGCAGACTTAGATTTTACTCCATTAGCTTGCGGGTAGTCAGGAGTGTGCGTGACAGCCCAGATAAGATTCCTGTATACAGACACGTAAAGCTAATCTAAAATGCAATATCTAAGATCGTGGGGGTAGATAGTAGCGTAGACCTGCTCACAGTGATGGCAGTAGTTTTGAGATCAGTTCAAAATACTGAGCCAGCTTGAAATGAATTTCCTACAATCAAGAAGTGAGAATGGCGCTAAATATTTAAAAGGACCCTTGACTAAAGTGTTTGGGCTGCTTCTTGATGAAAAGGGGGCTCTCTGGCCAGATACTCAAGAGTGTCCTGGGCCTACCCTCAGTCACTTGGTGACAGGGACTGCCAGGAGCTCCAGGTGTGGAGGGCGGGAGCAGACACAGGTGAGCTGGAACGGAGGAGGCGAAAACCACGCAGGCGTGTTGCAGGAATTCCTTCCTCTTCGGTCCGTTTGGAAGTGACCTGCAGGCCAAAGCAGCAGGCCCATATTAGAGAGGTCAGTGTCTCAGGGCTCCAAACGTAAGGAGCAGTCAGACGCCTGCTTTGTAAATCACTACGGCAGAAGGCAGACCAGACTTTGTCCAGCCACCTCCCTGCACTGACTGCTTGTTGCCACGTGAGCCTCTTTGACATCCTGTAGACACCGACAGTACTGGAGCTCTAAGTCCACACGGATGCCCAGGGATGGGATCCGTTACCGTGGCCCGGGATGCCTTTCTCATGGCCTTGACCAGTCCTGAGGCTCCTCTGCGCCTCGCAGAAGCGTCCCCGGGCTCCTTGGCCATTGCAGAATCCTTTGTAGCCCTGGCGGGCCTTGGGTGTGTAAGGACTGACCCTGTGGGGTTCTGAATCGTATTTCTTTGCTGTACTCAGCTGGTCCTGTGGCCTGATTTCTCTGCTGCTGGGTCGTTCACAACACTAATTTTAGAAGCTACACTGTTAATTTCTGCGATCTGGCTCACTGATTAGGATCTTTTCGCGAACCCCATTATAAATGCCAAATTTGGTTTAGGTGAAAGCTGCTTCATGGTGAAACTCCACGTCGGACGATTAATTCGACAAGGTCCTGCGGGCAGTGGGCATCTGGTGAGCACTCAGCCTCTACCGGGCGCTGGAGGCTCGGGATGTGGGGTCACTCGGGAAGGGGCAGCCCAGAAAGCCTGCAGGCACGTTGCAGTGTGCTCTCCTGCAACCGTCTGCATAAACCTCCTCCTGGAAGCACATAGAGGGAAGAACATGCTCTTGAAGCTTCACCAGGGAGGTTCCTGGGCGGCGGGGGCGGGCATTGGAGCCAAGTTTGTAAAGGGCTGGAAGGTCCCCTCGAGGAGCAGCCGGCCAAGACCCGCATGAGGCACGTGCAGGGTGCCCGGGGCTGGGCAGGAAGGTCAGAGGCCGGGGAGGCAGTGAGAGAGGTGGAGGGTAGTCTAAGGGGTCCTCCAGTCTGCAGCACAGAGAAGGTGCCATGCTCTGTAGCCCAACAGCCTTAGGCAGAGTAAATACAGGGGAAGGGGTAGGAGAAACGGCTAGAGAGGTGGGGTCCCCATTCAACGAGCCTTGTCATCCTCTGTCAGGAGACTGGCTTTACTCTGAGTTGGATATGGGGCTGCTTTCGAGATTTGAGCAGAGGAGTGCCATGACCTCACTGCTGAAGGTGGAAGCAGGGAGACTAGTTAGGGGACTACTGCTGTGGTCCAAGCAAAAGATGGGGGGGGTGGACTAGGGTGACAGCAAAGGAGGTGATGGAAGTAGCTGACAGGCATCCAGTGAAGGCCGAGCTACTGGCCGATGGGATGTGAGAAGAGAACAGATTCACGGAGTCCTCCGGATTCTGTGACCAGAGCAACTGGAAGGATGGAGCTGACGTCAGCCGCAGGGGGATCTGTGGGTTTGGGGGAGAATCAGGAGTTTACTTTGCACACAGTGAACTTGGTGCGTGTACTGGGCATGTAGGGCAGGCAGTTGGATGTAAAGAATTGGGAGTGTGTGTGCGTTTGTGTATGTGCACGTGCGTGTGTGCACCCAGGCATCCTCGTCTGGATTTGTTGGCGCACGGGTAACACCTCCAGCCTCAGTGCTGACTGAGATTACGAGGGGAGGGAACACAGAAGGAAACAGGAAGGGGTCCAGACCCTGAGCTCCGGGAACTTGAACTTTGAAAGAGGTGGAGGAGATAATTACGTGGAAGAGCATCCGTGGTAACGTGTCGGTGGGCTGGTAAAGGGCCGAGGCAGCAACCAGCAGGTGAGTGGCCTGCAGTCCTGTTAGGTACAGAGCTCTTGTCCACATGTCACCCATCACTGCAGGATTTGACTCAAGGGCCACGGGTGGTGTTATTATTAGGAAAGTACAGGCCCTGTTCAAGTATTTAACGACAGGGTGAGAGGAGAAGCCGAAGGCTGGGGAGGCCACGTCTGTGCCCACAAATGGTCAGCATCATAAGGGACCTTACAGTCACTGGAGCCCAGTGGGGAGACTCGTGTGGGTTCACACAGCGTCGTGCGGGACGGCCAGGTACAGAAACGAGGTCTGATTTGTCCCAGTTCAGGGTGCTTTCCACGCTCTTCCCTCTTGGTGAGAGTTTACCGTGGATCACACCAGAGAAATAATACTGTGAAGATCTGAAGGCCTTTCTGCTCAGCCTGGAATGGCAAGACTTGGAAAGGGTCGTCCAGGTGTTGGTCCTAGGCTACTCAGACCCGCATCTCGCGGCTGTGCACGACCTGCACCGTGACCAGCCAGGGGCCTCCGACGGCTGCACAGAGGCCCGTCTGCATTTCTAGAGGCGCAGAGCTACAAGCAAACGTTCAGCAGAATGACTTCTCCCTGTGGCCTCCGTGCTTCTGACGTCAGAGGTGTGGCTCCTGTGTCTGATTTAAGGGGAAAGTGTGGGCGTGAGATGGATCCCAGCCGCCTTCAGAGGAGGGGCCCAAGAGGCGGTGGTGTCTTACACAGAAAAGGCGATCAGTAGCTACTTCTTGAATAAATATCCAGTGGGCGCCTCCACCAAGTGGAAACATCCCCTGCAAGCAGGTGAGCTGGAGAGAAGGGAGCCCCTGAGTTGCTAAGTACCCACACACCCTCGGGCACCGTCTCAACCTCTCTGGGACTTGGATTGGAGCCGCTGGTGTAGATCAGGGTGAGAAGGCTGACGAGCAGTCACTGTTAGAGGACTTCAAGGCAGCCTCAGGGTAAACGCTGAGCGGCGTGGCCACCCTGCTGCAGAGAGGGGCCACGCAGGAGTCAGGAGAGGGTCTCGGGAAGCACAGCCCCTTCTGTCTGTGCCGTCCTCCTGACGGGGGCTGCTGATGCCAAGCACGAGGGGCGCCCAGCCAGCCTCCGCCCCGTGTTGGTGGCCCTGGGCTCTTTCCCGGCCGTCGGGTGTGCGCCCGTTGGCATCTGGCTGCTGACACAGGCAGCTGAGATCTGGGGTGTGGAGCCTGCCCGGGGGAGGTGAACTTGATAGAGCTCTCCGTCGCCTCCTTTCTCCCCCTCCTCTGCGTGACCAGGGGCTGGGGCCGATTCCTCGCTGGGCCAGAGAGCGCGGCACTTAGAGCAGCCCCTGACCCCTGGCTGATGGCTGTAGGTTGAACTTGCAGGTGGGCTGGGTCAGGGTCAGGGCTGTGGACCTGTAGTCCCGCTCCCAGACGTGGGGCCCTTACTAAGCCGGCCTCACCCCTCCGCGTGGGAAACTGGGGGCAGAAATCACCCTGGATCGCTATGCTGAGTGGACCAAAGGCTCAGGGAAGGAAGGTACCAGTGTTGAACGGCTCTTGTGCTCTGTGCTCCTCGCGGTGTGCTTCCTGGGCTAGCAGCGTGGAAAGGAAGACTCTTGGCGCCCCCGGGTCTAGCCCACTGCTCTGATCTCAGCCCAGAAACAGTTTCTTCCAAGCAGCCTTTTTTGGCAACTTCACCCAATAAGCACCCCTCTCCCTCTGAACTTCCAGAGGGATGGTTCTCAACCTTGTCGGCACATTGAGACCACTGGGGAGGGGGGAGCTCAAAACACCCGGACGCGCGCCCGGGTCCTAGTCCCTGAGATTCTGATGGAATTGGTCGGGGTACAACGTCAGGATTTTAAAAAATCTCCCCTGGTGATCTTAATATTGTCCCTGGCTCATTTGGGATTTTCGTGATTTACTACCCTCAGGACAATCACTTCAAAAAACGTCTTTACCTTGTGCCTCTAATCAGAGACTGAACCGCTTGGGCACAGGAACTCTCCTCCCACTCCCCGAGTGAGCACACGTGGTGTCGGAAGGGATGGTGGGAGTCAGCACCCCTGAACGCTGGTCTTTCACGGCCGTGCCTGGCTGCGTGACCTTGCGTGGGTCGCTGGACTTTCTCAGCCTCAGATTTCTTCTCTACAAAAGGAGGTTGTGCTGAAGCATCCCTTAAGGTGCCTGCCGGCTCTGATGTTTCGTAATTCTAATGAGCACTCAGAAAACGATTGATTGCAGCCAGCCCACCGCCTTGAAGCCTGGTGTTTGACCCATTTTAGCATGCTTCTGTCACCCTCCTGCTTCACGGGAGTAAGCTGCTTGTGTTTCTCACCTCTGAAGACGCGTCTTCTCAGCTGGACGTTCGGCCTTTCGTGAGCTCATTTCACCAAGCCTTCTCCTAGTCCACCGTGCTGCTCAGTCCGAGTTACAGCAGGGAATCCATCGGGCCCTCGGAACGGGCTGGCTTGGCCCTAGGAAAAGGTCTTCTCTGTCCTGATTCCCACCCCGTGGAGCAACGGGGAAAGCGGGCGCACTTTTTAAACTGACACTCACAGGTTAGAAAAGGGATGTGGGGGAGAAAGATCAGAGTGCAGGGACTAGAAAGAAAACATAAATCAGAGAAGTCAGATGCCCGCTGGGTTTGGAAAGAAGAGAGTGGGCGAGCACGCATGCTGGGAACTGCAGACTCAAGTGGAGAACGTGACGGCCCCAAGGGCGGCGGCCTCCCCAGCCCTGCACAGAGGCCGCAGTGGAGACATGCACAGAACAGGGCCTCCGGCCGTCCCAGCACGGGGCACTCACACACGCTGATTGAACAGCAGCTCTCCTGCTTGGGGTTCCAGGGTAAAGCTTTTCTGCTGCTGTCCTTCAGGCAACGCCCTTAGTTGTCTCTCGCAGCAGTGCTGTCTCTGACTGGACCAGGGACGGCTCGCCCCACCTCCTGGCATCTTCTGTCTCCCCAGAAATTCACCTGGAGCAAACCAAACCAAACCAAACCCACCCACGCATCTCCCGAGGGATCACGATGACAGAGCAGGTGCAGGAGCTCGCAGCTTGGGGTCTGCGGGCTCCTGCAGCAAAGCCCCCTGAGGCCCTTGCTCATCCCCGCTGAGCACCTGGGGGCTCTTCTTAGGGGGTCAAGCTATTTGCAGGCCTTTGGGAATTAACCCTCTCCCAGCTCTCCTGGGATCCTTTGCTCTGCTCCTTAAGACTTGGGCAAAGTAATTCAACAATTTGGACTGAACCGAGGCTTCAGACGTGTGGCTTTTAGTCTCTTTGCTCTGGACTGTGGGAAATTGGACGAGACATTTTCCGTGCTGGGGCCTCAGTTTTTTTCAGATATGAGGAAGGAACTATAATATCTGCCTTAGTCGCAACACAGGACTTTTGTGTGGTCCGGGGTGCTGTTGGTAGAGATAATTTAGAAAACGGGAAGGACTGTCATGCTAGCAGAAGGTACTGTCACTCTATCATGGTGCTTCCAGTTGTGTTGGTTCATGCTTGTTAGAGGCTCACTGTGTTCGGTGAAAACAACAGCCCTCGATCTCAAGGGGGAGAACCACGTGCCAGCTTCCGATCGATAGGAAGTGGTCCCCCAGCCGGTTCGGGCTCAGCAGGGAAGAGGCCGGGGCTGGTCATGGACGTCTGTGTGGAGAAGCAGGCTGAGGCAGGAATTCAGCCTACTCAGTCACGGTTCCTGCAGGGAGGGGCTTCGTGTGGCTCTCCTGGGGGGGTGGGCAGGCATGGTGGAAGTTAGAATTAATGTCCTTCCTTGAAGGCGCCGAGGGAAGGATTGGTTCTCTTCCTTTTGGGGGCACGGTTCACACCATTGCTTGTTCTGGTCAGCGTCCATAGACTAGGCATTAAGGGCAAACGTCCAGTGGTGGGAATGAGAGACGCGGGAGATGGATATTATGTGCCTGGGGCCAGGTTTCTGGGGTCAAGTCTGAGGGGCCAAAGGAAGTAGGTGTAGGTGAAAGAGACAGGAAAGAGGGAGGGGTCAAAGGGCAGGTTGGGTGAAGCAGCAGAGAGTAAAGGGTCTGGGAGGCAGGGAGGGTGAGCCCCACAGATGGTAGGAGGTCAGGGAAAGGGCTGAGCTGACATCAGACAGAGTCGCAGTCAGAACCCCTCTCGGTACCCCACACGGGGCCTCCTGGTGTAACCGAGCAGGACTGTATGGGGCCTTCCCGGGACACACCCCTTGCCCGTATCCTCCCCTGGGCTCCCCTCTGAAGTAGCCAGATCATAGTACCTGATGCACACTTCCTGAGTTGCTTTACAGATGCTAAAACCACCACCAAATGGAAGATGTTAACTACCTGATGACCCAGGCCTCCTGGAGCCTCAGGATTGATAATGTTGACCCTGTGACCTCACCATCAGCCAACCAGAGAACGGTGCACAAGCTGCTCGCATGCCCTGCGACCCGCCCCCCTCACCTGGCCTCTAGAAATGCTTTCCTGAAACCCATCGGGGAGCTCGGGTTTTTTGAGCACTAGCCGCTCTGGACTCCGTGCTTGGTCCTGCAGTGAATGCTACAGTTTCCTTCACCACGACTCCATGTCGGTAGATTGGCTTTACTGCACTCGGGCAAGTGGACCCAAGTTTGGTTCTCTGCCTGTGGCCACCCTTCTTCAGAAAAGCCGGGGCTGTCCTGTGAGGACACCTCCGTCCCTGGTCAGGTCAGTTATCTCTCTGCCCAACGGGGCTACCTGCCCCCTTCTTTCAGGGGACCGTCTTCCAGACGGTCTCCAACTCATAAGACCATTTCTTTATTCCTTTTACTTAGACGTGAAGCTCTTCACAGACACGTGTGAAAGGTGAGGTCACTTTCTTATCTTCCCAGAGAAGGAATTCAGGGGTCAGTGAGGCCATGCACCCTTTCTGAGGCCCCTCGACATGGGCGGTGGCCGAGCGCAGCAGCTTTGGCGCCCAAGCAGTGCCGTCCCGCCGCCCGCTGCCTGCCCACCATGCTGGCTCCATCCATCTCTCCTGCCTCCTTGGGGGCGTCTCAACCTTTCTTAGTCTGTCTCATGTAAGGTCCCTGTTGGCCATTTTCGCTTCTGTATTTTAATGGTTTGGACTAATTTCCACTTTATTTTTGTATTTATTTTAACACAATCACTTATAATGAGGCTAATGACATTTTGTCTCCATGGTGGTGCATTTTAATTTGGTCTCGGAAATGTCAAAGCGATCAGGCAATTTGGTATCTCGGAAACACAAAACATGGCCGTGACAATAGGCCCGTCCATCATTGCATCTCCTTGTTATCTGCAAGCTCCTGGGGCCGCCCTGTCCCACTGGGCCGTGTCGCGGCACTGCCATGGACGGGGACAGCGGTAAAACATCGCCAAGACAAAAGGCGAGGCTCCCGCAGACGGGCCCTTTCCAGAAAGCAGAGTGAACACAATTAATCAGATCTCAGCACTCAGCAAAATTTGCCCCTTTGGAAGTGGGCGTTATTTTCCCGGTGGCATTTCTGTGTCAACCCTTGTCCTTCCCTCCATCCCGCGGTTCTCCTCTGAGCTGCCTGCAGTCACCTTTCTCTGCACTTTCCCGTTCTTTCTTTAAGACAGCGCCGGCTGTTTCTGGTGAAGTAAATATTCTAGGCTTTTCGCCCCTGAGGTTTCTACCTCATATTCCTCTTCCTCTTTTCACAACCTTTTAAAAATGTAAGAAACATTCTTAGCTTGCATCCCATATGGATGGTCAGGCAATCTTGAATTGGAGGGTGTTTAGGGAAGTGTTTACGGGTATTTGGTTGGCGAGTTGAGTCCCGTTGCTTTCAGCGAGGAGGTCATTGGAGTCTCTGTCCCACGTAACAGGGCCCCGAGCAGCCAGCTGGGCTGAGGTTGGGGTGGGTGGACTCTCTGATGGTTAAGTGTCAGCAAGCGTCTGCAGAGGTTGCTGACTGTGGCTTTGCTTTGACTGTGCGATCCCGTCTTGGCGGGTGTCCGTCAGGAGGCCTGCCTTGTCCCAAGTTTGGCTGAACTTGGAGCTCTCGCCCTAGACCTGCCCGTCGTGCTCTTGCATCCTTGCCACCCAGCTCTCCTCTAGCCAGCCTCCTCTGCACCCTGCTCTGCCCTTGGCAGGAAGGAGACGTTGTTTCTGCAGACTGTCTGTCTCGGCTGAGAGCACCAAGGCTTGCTCCGTGGACGCTGATCTTTGAGATGGAAGCAGAACAGTGCAGGGGAGAGTCTGTGGTGAAACCTTCAGGGCAGGGCAGGGCAGGGCAGGGCAGCTCCGGCCTAACCTAGACCCAGCCTGTGTCCTGGGAGGCGGCTATTTAGAAGCCACTTTGTCAAATTCTTTGCCAGCTTTCCCATGCAGTAAAGATACTTTTATCTCTATAAAGCAGCAATAAGTGGACAGTATAATATATTTCACTTTTAATAAGGTGTTGCCAGTTGCACAGACTCTGTAGAGCAATTAGTGTCAGAAGCGCTAAGCAATGGCGAGAACCGCATTCGTGTTTACAGATGGGAAGGATTTACAGCTGCGTTTGGAGGACCGAAGGGCGGGGGAGGAGATGCTGACCAGCTGAGGTTAGTTAAATCCACTGCCCGCCCCGCCCAGTGTATCTGAAACTCCCTGAAGGCAGGCCCTTGATGGTGCCTCGAGGTTCCTTCCTGGGGCCGGGAGGCCGTGCTGGTCCTCACAGGCTCCTGGCCCGGTAAAGAACATGGGTTTAGGGCTCCCACAGATCTGACTTTCAGAGTCAACTCTGCCACGTAAAGTTGACTCCTAGGCAGACATATTTCTATGAAGCTCATTTTCTATGTCTTTAGAAATGAGATGAGGAAATTATGGAGTTTAGAACATGGAGCCTCTTTGCAGTTCCGCCCTCAGACCAGCTGCTTCCTTTTACTCTATGTCATTCCTGCCCCATCCTTGCTGCTAAGGATGGGGGCATTTTCAGAAATCATATCTAAGCTAGATTATTCAACTTGGCCCAGTTTGCTCAGAACTGTCCTGCTTTCAGAACTGGGAGCCCTGCACCCTGGGGACTGCCCGTCCCAGGCACCCCAGGATGGCCAGTCACACTAAGTCTAATCAAGAAGTATTTCTCCTCTCACAGGGGATGGGCCCAAGTGTTGCTACAGCCTTTGCATCAGCAATCCTGGCCGCGCGTTTCACTGCACACCAAACACAGGAGCAAACGCCCCTGAAGGAGAATGGCTGAGGGAAGCTTGTCTTGCAGTGAAGTGCCGCAGGATCTGGACAGAAAGTCAGAGGATCTGGCTAAAGGTTCTTAGATTAATTTCTTCCCTGAAGATGAAGCTATGATGGAGCCTTGGGAGGGAGAGGAGGCATCTGTGTTTTTTTTCCTATGCTACTGTGTATTGAGGGTGTGTCCGTGGACTCACACACACCTGTGGATCCACTTCCCTGAATCTTGCACGAGACCCTTAGCCCAGCCCACCGAGGGCAGGCGGTGGGTGGAGTTGAAGACCTTGGACCAGGGAGGAAGGGCCTCAGCTTCTCGGAGGTCCTGGTGCCCGGCCGAGGGGTTCAGGTGACCCCGGGCCATGTTCTCAGGCTCCGACTCGTCTCAGTGTGGACCTGGCAGGAGGTCTGAGGCTCTGCTCCTGTTCGCAGTGAAGTAAGCACCCCCTTCAGTCCCTGGGAAGGGGGTGGGTGTGTAACGGAGAGTAACTCTACCCCACGTCGTCCCTGGTCTGGGGGGGTGGATGGGGGAAAGGTAGTCTCGTTGGTTTACTGTTCCAAGCTCATCCCATGATAATGTCGTCTTTCCTTAAATAACAAGACAGGCTTTATGGAGGGCAGAACACCTTATTTAAGACGTTAGTTCAAGTATTTGCTGGGTACCTACTCTATTTACGTTTTATAGGGGACAGGATGCCGATATAAAAAGGTCATGGAACCAATTAATTTCGACCACAGAAGCACAGACCAGCCCGAGACTTAATTTTCATCAGCGTTACTAGGACCCGCCGTGTGTTTGGACACCCCAGGCCGAGTGGCACAGGGTGGGGGGCTCCTAGGAAACCTGCGGGAGGGTGAAGGCCCCTCAAGGTGTGCACGGTTGCCATGATCACGGGCTGCCCGTGGGAGCCAGGCGGGACGTCTGGGCTCTGCTTCTGCCCTTGGTCCCGCTCCCCCACTGCGGGTGAGGGTCTCCCCGCAGGGTGTGCGGCCCGTTGGAGGCACTGGGGCTCGGGGCTCTCTGTACAGGGAAGTGACCAGTGGGGTTGGGCTGGTGCTCGCACAGGCCCACGAGGACCATCCCAGCTCCAGGTGCCCCGGCCCGTGTGCTTCCCTGGCTTGTTGCGGTTCCGGGGGCCCCTCTGGGTGGTCCCTGTCTGCAGCCTCCTCTTTGCCTGCCAGTCGCCTCCCCACCCCCCCCCCCCCCCCCCCACCCCGGACTCCTCTCTTCTCTCCACCTTCCTGCTCAGTTCAGTTCAGTCCCGTCTCTGGGTTTGTTCTCCAAACGCCAAGGTTTCTATTTTCACACCTCGGTAATTGGTGCTATCTGTTGAAAGTAACTCTGGAACTCCAGCCTGCCGGGGTCAGGAGGAGTGGAATTGAATTAAAGGGAGTAGAAATTGGCTGGAAGCAGGAGGAAGACTTGAGCGGCGTGATTTCTCTCCTCCAGGTGGCCAGCAGCCTCTGAGCCTTCGGAGCCCCCTGGCGCGCGGGCTCCCTGCTTTGTTCCCTCCCTTGATGGGAGCCCCCGGGGGTGGGGAGGTGGTGGGGTGAGGGAGGCTCCCCGCCTGGCCCTCCCCTGCCCAGGGAGTGGCACCGAGGACCCAGACAATACTCGCCCAGAAAGAGCATCATGTCAGTGAAAGGACATTGGAGCAATTAAATACGCAAAAACACCCCCTGTTCTAGTAGTGCAACGGCTGGGAGAGAAGCTCACAGGAGCCAGGGGTGTCTTGGTGACAGCGGCTAATCCATCCAGATGACGCCAGAGCGGCCACCACAGTCCCGCCAGCCGGGTCTTGGTGGCGAGGCAGGTGTGGCCCCCGTTGGTGCTCACAGAGGCTGTCTCTGCCCACTTGAGAGGGAGCAGTGGTTTCTGCTTTTTCTCCTTTGATGTTACAAATTGAGTTGATCCTTAGATTTTAAAACAATTGTTTTCTGCTGGTGTTGTTGATCATCTGTTTCTGATCTCCTGGGAGATTTTTCAGTTATTGGCAGTATCTCTTTTACAGCAGGCAGCAGATGAACGGCCCTTGCTCACGGCTGTGAGGTATCTGTTCTCACTCCAGTCCTGTGTCCGTGGGTCTGCCTCCAGGACAGGGATGAACTTTGGGTGTGAATCTCAAAAAAATCTCAGGATCTCAAAGAATGTACTTCCCCTAGGGGCCCAGGAAAGGTCAAAACAGTGAACTTCCTCTGTGGCCAAAGGGCTCCTGTTCCCTCCTCCACACTTGGAGGAATGCACACACCCATTTGTGTGTTCTGGTTAGGACTGTATCACCTGTCGATGGTAGAGTATTTGGATAGCAGAAAATACGAAGAAAATAGAAGTTATGCTTCTCTACCGTTTGGGATGCCGATGGAGGTTTCACAGATGGAAACTCCCTGACCCTCCTTGTGGTTCCAGAAGCTTCTCCTCACTCCCCACTTTCCACAAAGGCTGCTGTGGTTCCATTCGGGTGAAGAGGTTCAGGAGGTGTCAGGAGGGAGCTGGGCTGCTCTTCTTCAGTGACTGGTGAGCAGAGCTGCCGGGAGCCGGTTTCCTCACCTGTGAACTGGCAGTGACGCTGCCCCTCACCACGTGGGGCTCTTGCGAACCTGGACACACCGCCCCTCCACAGTGATGTCAGCTCCTTACGTTTAAAACTACCGCAGGCCAGGCCCCATCCTGCCTTTTCCCTAGAGCTTTAATTTCTAACCTTCCCCTTCTCCCCCCGCGTTTCTCCTTGGGACCCGAGCTAGTTACTTTTCTGATCCTTCATATCAAGCTCGAGTCCGTGTGCTCTGTCTGCCTAGCATCTGAGATCCGCTGCACCTGGTCCTGGGGTGACTCTTAAGCTTCATCAGGTGTGTAAGTGGGTGGGCGGAGACTGAGGGAGGTTGTCTCAGGTCTCGGGGCCGGAGCAGCAGGGAAGGGGCCTTCGTGTTGCTGTGTGTGTTCTTGGCGTTGCTCTGGTCCCGACTGTCTCTCTGATTCTTTGGTCTGCGTGCGTTTCCCTGCCTGGTCTTTCTCCTTTTCTGTCTTTCTGTTGCTGGCCCTTCCGCATTTGGCTCGGGCATGGCCTCTGCTCCACGTACTGACGCAGAGCAGGGAGGGTTTCAGCTCTTCCCTGCGGGGGAGTCGGGCGGGTTGCTCTGAGGAGCCCCAAGTCCCGTCCCCACCCCCTCCCCCGCCGACTCTGGACCGGACCCTCCCGAGCTCCTGGACCTGCTCAGGCGTTTGGAAGGAAGGGGGGCCGCTGGCCCGCCTGACCTGTATTCCTCCCAACCCACGTGCAGAGGGGCAGTCCTGGCCGTGGCCTGAAATTTATACAGGTGCAGCTGGTGTTCCCTCTCACATTGGCAGAGGCCAGAGCCTGAGAGGCCCTCTAACCTTGTGCCCTGGTCCCTGGAGATGACAGACTACGTGCAGCGCGTCCCTGGATGCACTTGCGGTGGGGAGGTGCTGGTTAGTTTCTCAGGACTCAGAGGTGACCCAGGTTTAATAAAGAGGATTAATGGATTTGAGCTAAAGGTCCTGGCTGTTCCAGGCAGAGAGCCTCTTCCTTCTGAGACAGCGACAGGCTCTCGGTCTGTGCCTCCTCTTTGGGGAAATGGCTCACATGCCGCCTTAAAGGGGCCTCCTTTCCTTCCCTTCCCGCTAACCCGCCTGAGGTGGCAGTGTGCCCTGCAGCCCCCTCACGACCAAGGGGCTCCTGGTGACAAGAATAGCAACAAAAAGGACACTTTTATTCTGCTGGTGGCAGATAATCACCTTTCTGAAAAGCACTTTGGCCACAAGAATTGAAACCTTTAAAAATATCACCTCTACCCTTTCCCATGGCAAGTCGACAGCAATGATTTTCTTGCAGGATAATTAAGGACGCTTGCAAAGATGTGTCCGCCAAAGAGGATGGGGACAGAGATGTGTAGCAGTGGGGACTGAGTTAAATGTATGACACTGCATTTGTGCATTGGAATCATGGGCATTAAGAAAAGATGCTATAGAAGCATTTTTTGAAATATGTTCACAAGTTCTAAAGCACCATGTGTAGTTAAACTCATTTTTGTAGATATGTCTGCCGCGTGTGTGTACAGGTGAAGGATGTGTGCCTGCATGACTGGATGGTGAAACTCAGCAGTTTTGTTGTAGTGTTTGACTGACTTACCCTCACTTTCTAATTATCTCCATAACTGTGTGTCACTTGTAATGGTAGCAGAGCAGAGTGGGATCTGTCGGGGGCCCGGCAGCTCCTCCGGATGCGCCCACCGGGGCCCAGCCTCTTCCCCAGGAAATACGGGTGCAGCTCCCGACAGGTGGGAGGGGGGCCTCTGGGTGACAAAGCCACGAGCTGCTCAGGGTCACGCTTGTGATGACTGGTTCCAGGCGGTGCTTCCGAGAGTCCTAGGAGAGTGGGGCCCTCTGCCAGGGACACCCTGCCTGGGCCCCCGGGGACAGGGTAGCCCTTCCCAAGGGAGCAGGTCTTAATCGAGCCCTCTGCCTGCCCCAGGATGAGCCAGATGGCTTCCTAGGGTGCATCTCAAGTGCACTTTCCTCTCCTGGCTCCCTTGCCCCACCCCTCATGTGGGTGATGCCGCCATACCCCCCAGGAGTCTGTCCTGTGTCCAACAGGAGATCCTGCGTCCCGGGGCCCTCACCCTTAGGACATGTCCCCTCAAGCCTCCGTCAGCCACGAGGCACTTACTCATTTCCTCTTAATATTTATTTACACTTTTTAGTGGGTACTGAATTTCAACTTTTCTGACATTAATTGCCTGCTTATGTCTTATCTGTCTCTGGTCTTAACATCAGGACGACTTTTTATTTTCCCTTGTGACAGTTTGGCGTCATTGTCTCCGACTTAATTCTTGTGCACCTCTGGGGTGTGTGTTTATCTATGGTCATGTCTTAGTTTGCTATTAAAACAGTGTTCCGAGCAGCTAATTTTACCAATGATTTTAGCCTCAGATCTGATGTTCTGGCTGTTCCTCCTTGCTTTTATATGCTAGCTGTTTTCCGGAGTAGAGAAAGGGCAAGCTGAAGTGGAAAGAGTCTGTGTCCTCAGGGACCAAGTTCTAAAAGGAAGGAAGAAAAAAGGCAGGAAAGCACTCTGCAAAGCTGTCCATTATCGGATGAATGGATAGAGCAGATGCGGCACATATGTACAGTGGGATATTACTCAGCCGTGAAAAGAAACGAAATTGAGCTATTTGTAGTGAGGTGCATGGACCTAGAGTCTGTCATGCAGAGTGAAGTAAGTCAGAAAGAGAAAGACAAATACCATATGCTAACACATATATGTGGAATCTAAGAAAAAAATAAATAAAGAACCTAGGGGCAGGACGGGAATAAAGACACAGACCTACTAGAGAATGGACTTGAGGATACGGGGAGGGGGAAGGGTAAGCTGGGACGAAGTGAGAGAGTGGCGTGGACATATATACACTACCAAACGTAAAATAGATAGCTAGTGGGAAGCAGCCGCATAGCACAGGGAGATCAGCTCTGTGCTTTGTGACCACCTAGAGGGGTGGGATAGGGAGGGTGGGAGGGAGGGAGACGCAAGAGGGAAGAGATATGGGAACATATGTATATGTATAACTGATTCACTTTGTTATAAAGCAGAAACTAACACACCATTGTAAAGCAATTATACTCCAATGAAGATGTTAAAAAAAAAAACAAAAACAGGCCTTCAGCACCGGGCGCATCTGTGAAAAGCAGCCTCTCTGGGAGGGCTGCAGCCGGCCCTGGGGGGAGGAGTCCACCGGCGGGGCGGCGCTCGGGGTGGAGCCCAGGCTGAATCCAGCCCTGCAGCTGCTGTGAGGTCCCCACCTCCTCCCTTGTGCCCACTGAGTGGCCTGGCTGGGTTTCCCGTTACAGCAGGACAGGCCTCATGAGACCCACCTGATGTAAAAACCAGGGTATCCAGGAATGACCTGGTTTCCCGAGTATCGGAATTAAATATATGATGCCATCCTGTGTGATCCTAGTGCATTGTTTCTGCTGTAGTTACCTGAGCTCCTGGCCTGCTCCCAGGCTGTTAGGAGTTTTAATCAACCCGTGAAGCTCCCCGTGGGATCCCGGGATGGAAGGTGCGAGCGAGACGGTCATTCTGCTGCTTCTGCGTTTTCCTGATCCTTTTACTCCTCTGGCCCCATTTTCTTTCTGGCATATCTGTTCTGCTAATCGAATTGCAGACCCTCAGTGTTTCCCCCTTTTTAAGCTATATCATCCGTTTGTAGCCAGACAGAGGTTCTGTCTCTAGAAGGAATATTTCAAAGCACGCAGTGCTGGGCCGCCTTCTGTCTCTGGGTGTCTTCTGGGTTCCTCGCCTGCCTTATGGCCACTTGTCTGTGTTCTGTCTCTCCCAGTCTTCCTTCATGTCCTTAAGGAAATAGAAAGTAGGGATTCCTGGGCAGGGATTTATACACACGATAGTGGAATCTTGTTTATGATCAGGAACTAAGCTGTAACCAGGTAGTAGATATTTTCCCAGCCCATGACAGTGATTTCGATCAAATGAGGTGTTTTTCTCTCCTCACCTTGTGTGTAGTGACGCCTTCCAAAAATGAGTGAAGGAGGCGCTTCTTAAGGTTGAGTGATGCTGAGGGCTAGGTGGTCACGGGACCAGGACGGGCCGACACCAGCGGCTCCACACAGGTGGCCAGCTGCCCATGGGCCAGCCTAGCGTCCAGGCTGCCTCCTGCACCTTCGCTGCTCCCTTCCTTCTCTACCCCGTATCTTAACAAAGATCTAAAGGGGAGTAGGCAAGAAGCCATAAATATCTCTGGGAAGCAGCCTGTCTGCTGCATGTGGGCACCTGTCTGGAATATAGCAGGGTGCCCTCCATGACCAGAAAGAAGCAGGACTGCACAGATGCTGGTTTTTATTCTGATGGAGATGGGAAACAATTAGATGCGAGGCTACTGGGACCTCTTCGTCAGGGAATTGACGTGGGCTGACCCGGCTTTCAGGTGGGGACAGCACCTCCATCCCTTTGGGGATTTCCCCTCCTATTGGCGTCTGCAGTGCCTCTGGAGCCTCATTTGACTGCACTGACCCGCCATCCTATCCCTCATCTTATTTCCCCAATTGCTCTCTAAATCTGTTAGAGAATGTGAGATGCAGAGATGAAATTGTAGGAATATAAAATATTCCAGTTTATTGGGGTATAAACAGACTCACAACATGAGTAAAATACTGACCTATAAAAAAGCAGGTCCTTTTGGAGTTTTCTCGTCATTTGCCTGTGGGCCTGGTTGGAAATTAGAGTGGTGGGTGCCTGCTGGGAGTCAAAACGTCATACCGTTTTATTTTTATTTTATTTAGTTCCGCTTGGAACTTTGGCTTGTATGGGTTCCTGGCGCGGGGGTGTGCTGTAACAACCAGCTTTCTGAAGGAGAAAAAAACAAACCCTTATTTAAAATCTCCAAAACTTGGAGGCAACCAAGATATCCCTCAGTACGTGAATGCATAAACAAACTGGTCGATCCAGACAATGGAATGTTATTCAGCACTAAAAAGAAATGAGCTACTGAGCCATGAAAAGACAGGGAGAAAACATGAATGCATATCACTGAGTGAAAGAAGCCAGTCTGAAAAGGCCAAATACTGTATGATGCCAAGTCAGTGACATTCTGGAAAAGGCAAAACTGTGGAGACAATGAAAGGATCAGCGGGTGGGTGGGGGATGAACAGAGTGAGCACGGAGGGTTTTTCGGGCAGTGAAGATACTCTGTATGACGTGATGATGGGTAATGTGTCATTACACATTCGTCCAGACCCACACAGTCTGCAACGAACGGGTGAACCCTAATGTAAACTGTGGACTTGGGGCGATTGTGATAAGTCCATGCGGGTTCAGTTGTGACAAACGTCCCACTCTGGGAGTGAGGGATGTTGATATTGGGGGAGGCTCTGCATGTGTGGGGCAGGGGTTTTGGGGAAATCTTTGTATCCTTTCAATTTTGCCATAAATGTAAAACTGGTCTAAAAAATACCTTGAAAATAATCCCTGCTTTGTAGCATTTGCTAATTCCAGGGTATAAAAACTTCATCCATGGCTCATTTCCAGATACCAACACGCACAATGTGAGGTACCTAAATCCCCACAAATGTGGCGTACCGCTTTGCCGTCTGCTTAGGTTCCCACATACATGAGTTTCTTTCTAGACTGTCACTTTGACACCGTTGATCTATTTGTCTATCCCTGTGACTGAACCATACTACTTATAATTACCATGGCTTGGTTAGTTTAATAAATGTTCCTTTAAAATAATGTCTTATTGACTAGTCAAGCACCAACCTCACTGGGACTTTGATTGCTATTACTTTAAATGTATACACACACACATTTAGCATCTCTACAGTATTGAGACCACACATCCATCCAATAAGTAGAGGCTGTTATGTGCCAGAGACCATCGTCGGCTGTGTGATAGACAAGATTGCCACAGTTCCTGCTCTTACAAGAACACATATTCTGGAGGATGAGGTCGGGAAGATTGGTAATGAGCAGGTGAACAAAAGGAAAATGACGTAAATACTGTGAAGGTTTATAAAATGGAACACAGCTAAGGGGGGGTCTACTTTGGATTGTATACTCAGGGCATCGTCTCTGAGGAGTGACATTTTAGCTGAGGCCTAATCACAGGGAGACAATGGAGGAAAAGTCTGAGAAGAGCCTTCCAGGCAGGACAGCCAAAGACCCTAAGATGGGAACCACCTTGTCAGCTTTGAGAGATTAAAAGAGGCCAGTGGGGAACATGGTGCAGTGTGAGGTGTCTTCCCAGCGATCAGAGGTGGAGACAAAGATCCTCGCCGGTAGGGTCTTCCAGGCTGCGGTGCAAGGTTTGGATATTATTCTAAACACAATAGAAAGCCTTTGAAGGGATTTGTGTAAAGGGGAATGATTTGATTCACAAGTTAGCAGCCCATTCTCATTTCTGTGACAGGCATAGATTGTGTGTGTGCCGGGAGAGGAAAGAAAGGAGACTATTTAGAAAATTGTTGCTGTAATCAGGATGAAAGATGACGGGGCCCTGGATCACGACGTTAACAGTGGAGCTGAGGGATGCTCGTGGGCTTTGCATATGTTTTGGAAGTAGTGCTGGAGAGCTTTCCGATGCACTGGTTGTGTGGAGGGAGAACCAAGAATGGAGTGACTGCAAAGAGCTCAGGCTTGAGAAACTAATTGAATGGGAAGGTTACAGAGGGCAGAGCACGTGGGTCCCTCCCGAGTCCTTGTGGACTGTGTTTTTACTCTAGACTATCATCCCAGTGGAGAGGTCAGGAAGGAGGTTGGAGTTGTGAATCCTGAGTTCTGGGAGAGTTCTGCCAGCGATAGTTATGTGAGAAACATCGGTGTGAGGGAGCAGGGGTTGAGAGAGGAAGACAGACCCGATGGTGCATTTCTGAGCAAGATAGAGAAGCGTTTCAAGAAGAGGTGGTTATTGTACGGAATGCTGTTGATGGTCAAGTTTGGAGGACAGAGAACAGGTGCTTCAGAGCTCAGGAACTGGTGATCGGTAAACTTAACCAGAGTAATTAAAATGGAATGGTAATTTCAAGGCTTGACTGTCGTTGAAAGAATGGGGCTTGGAGAAATTGAAATACAGTCAGTGTTCGTTATTGCATTGGTTTCATTCTGCAGAATCACTTCAAACACTGTATTAGTGATTGTGGAACCACTGCTCCCACGGGAAGAAGGGAAGAAGGGTCATGTTCCTGTGAGCCTCTGGGTACAGCCTTTCATCAGCTGATCGATACACAAACTTATGTGCATTTCTGTTTAAAGACACCTTGTTTAATATATACTGTTGCTTCATCACCATTGAGCTTGTGGCCCAAAGCACTGTAATTTATACCTGGATGGAGCTTATCTACACACATTTCCTCCATAAGGCACATCTCAGCTTTCTTGCTGTTAGGGGCACTGCAAGGTGCTTCTGTAATACCCTTGGGGGCTGTTTTAAACAGTGAAATCACCAACAAAAAGCACAAAAATGGGGAAACTGTGGCACTGAATAGACTAAGAAAAGGGCAGTTGTTTAGAGTGTGATTTGCTGAAACGAGGGCACGTGTGTCAGGGCGAATCACATTTTGTGCTGCTCGGCTCACGTCCAAGAATGGCGGCAAACATGCCGTGAGTATTGGCTTTGGGTTACAGATAAGTTTCAGCAAATAGGTGGATTTGCCTACATGGAATCCGTGAGCAATGAGGGCTGACTGTATTAACTAACCATAGGTAACTCTTCGGAGATGTTTCTCTGCAAGGTTTGGTATGGTAATGGAGGTCTTATTTTGCTTTCACTATTTAAACTTTTTTTTATTTTATATTGGATTATAGTTGATTTACAACGTTGTGTTTCAGGTGTACAGCAAAGCGATTCAGTTATACATATACATGTATATAATATATATATATATAATAATATATATTATATAATATATAATATATAATAATATATAATATATATATAATAAGCTTCTTAGGTTATTACAGAATATTGAGCAGAGTTCCCTGTGCTGTACAGTAGGTCCTTGCTGATTATCTGTTTTATATAGTGTGTATATGTCAATCCCAAACTCCCAGTTTATCCCTCCCCCCCACCCCAACCTTTCCCCTCTGGTTACCATAAGGTGGTTTTCTAACTCTGTGTTTGCTTTTAAAAACATGGGTGATCCTAGAGTATGTTTTTAGGGTGGGAGGACTGACCCAGTACAGAGAGAAATTTGACGATGACCACTGACCAGCAAAGTCTTCAGGAACGGGAAGGGGAGAATCCAGGTCATCAGTGTAGGAGGAGGCTTTGATCAGAGCAGTAACATGGCGAATTCCCTGTCAGGGCTGTTTTTGTGTCCTTTTATAATTTTTTATAGTCTTATTCACATAGTTCGTTTATTATTAATTCCTAGGCATGCTATAATTTTTGGTGTTTCGAATGGGTTTTCCTTATAATTGTACTTTATAACCACTTATTGCTGGTGTAAAGGAAAGCTATTGATTTTTGTATGTTTCTCTTATATCTAGTCACTTTTTAAACTCTTAGCTTTGATAATTTTTTAAAAATTTGTTTGCATTTCTAGGGAAACAATTATATTGTTTTTAGATAACATATCTCCCCCCAGTGTTTATTTAAAATCTCTAGATGGATACTCTTTTCTTGTTCATAATTTTATAGAATTGCCTTCTGTGTTTCAAAATTTAATATGAACTTTGCTACTAGTTTTGCTATAAAACTTTGTGAGCTTTAAACTGTTTCCTTTTTTTGTATTTTGTCTAAAACATTCTTTTTTTTCATTATGAATGATTGTTAATTTTAACAAAAGCTCATTTGGCATCTAACAGTATTATTACATGATTTTTCCCTCTCTCTCTCTCTCTCTCTCTCTCTCTCTCTCTCTCTATATATATATATATATATATATATTTTTTTTTTTTTTTTTTTTTTTTTTTTTGCGGTACGCGGGCCTCTCACTGTTGTGGCCTCTCCCTTTGTGGACCACAGGCTCCGGACGCGCAAGGCTCAGCGGCCATGGCTCACAGGCCCAGCCTCTCCACAGCATGTGGGATCTTCCTGGACCGGGGCACGAACCCGTGTCCCCTGCATCGTCAGGCGGACTCTCAACCACTGCGCCGCCAGGGAAGCACCTTCCCTCTATATTTTAATGTAATGACTTATTGTTGATAGATATTCTGTAGTTGAAATCCGGTGTGCCTGGCATAAACCCTACTTGGATTCGGTGCAATTTCAAATATGCTGCTGGATTTTATTTTATTATTGTTTTACGTCACATTATTTAGTAAAATTCATCTAAAATTATTATTTTCTGTAGCTGGTTTTAGTATGAAGGTTGTAGCTTTCTTAAGTGGGTTGGGAAAGTTCCCAATCGTCTTTTCCTGTGGTTTTCACCACCTCTTCTGTGTCGTCATCCCCTCTTGCTTACTTTTCTTGGGTTCGTTCCTTGGCAACATATCTACTGCTTGAACATGGATTTGGGCATCACTTCTAGGTGTGCATTTGCCAATCTTCCTCTTCATTTTGATTCTCTGAGTTGTCAACTCAATTTTCAACTGCTGCTTGGTTTCTCTTTCTCTCTCTCTCTCTCTCTCTTTTTTTTTTTTTTTTAATTTAGAATCTTAGGTGGAGAAGATCTGGTCTTTCATTCATGGGACATTACCATCATTGGACCACGTATTAAGTCCCCTTTCTTGTTTTATTTATGTAATTATTTCCTGTTATCTCCATTTTCCAAATGCCATTCCCCTCATAAAGAACCATTTAAGTGGATTTAACGTGTATCCTTTTAGACTCTTATGTATATATCGTTTACTTAACATAAATGGTATTGTGTTACATATTCTATACTGTTTCTTTCTTTCTTCACTGTCTTAAAACTCAATATTTCTGTGTGATGATCTAACTTCTAACTACTCCTAACTCTCAGTGGGGCGCATCTATCAAATTACATGTGTCTTCTACTCCAGTGTGGACATTAGACTACTTCCAATATAAGATAAGTATCTTTCCAGGGTCTCTCTTGGAGACCCGTGTGAGAATTCTTTTGGTTTGTATTCTCAGGCGTAGAATGCGTGGTTGCAGGGTGTACATCACTTAATCTGCCCTCCAGGATGGCAGCTGCGGTGTCCACCTCTCCCCCTGCAGGGCCGTGGGGTGTCCTTCTCACCACTGCCTTCAGTATTTGGCTTTTCCTACTTTCTGAATTTGGGCAGCGGGACAGGCATAAATGTATCATTTTTGTTTTACTTTGAAAATTTTCTGATTGCCAGTTTACGTATTTCTTCATATACTTGTAAACTCTCTGTGTTTCTCCTTTAAATTCCTCATTTAAATTCTTTGCCCACATTTTTGTTAGGGTAATTGTCTCCTCCTTATATGCATTCCTTTTATAGTCTAAATACTAGGCTTTTGTCAGTTTCAGGCACTTCAAATATTTTTTTCCTACTCTACTGTTGCCTGTTAATTCTGTCCATCACGTACTCAGAAGTAAATTCCTAATCTTGGTGTGATTAAATTCATAAACCTTTGTGGACCATTCTAGGCTTTTGTTTAAGCAGTTCTCCACCTCTAGGACACAAAGGTATTCTTCCATATTTTCTTCTGTTACATTTTTAGTTTTACCTTCTCATTTTTTCTTAAACTGTCTTGCATCTGTCTTTGAATGTAGAGTTCAATAGATAACAGTTTTATTTTCTTCCATATAATCTGATTTTCATAACATCATTTTTCTGTTCCCCAATTATTTATGTTGCCATCTTTATTGTATCTTAAAGCTCTAGCAGCTCTTTTCAGTGGTAACAAGACCGACAAATTTTGCCTGCAGGTCACAGCAGACCGTGTATACCTTCATCCACATACCCTCTCACCCCATCTCCCCACCGTCCTCAATCCCTGGGGGTACTCCCTCCCTGCCCCCCACCCCCAGGACTGAGCCACTCAACATCAAGGCAGAGCCTGAACACTCCAGGGGTTTCCTGTGGACGTTGTTGATATTTTTGTTGTGTAACTTGGTAAATCCCATGCTGTCCTCTAGTTTCCCCGTGGTTAGGAGAGGGAGTCAGAGCCCAAGCGAGCTGGGTACCTTGATGAGGAACACCTTGCTGGACGCCGTTGGCCACCTCAGACCTGGGACAGCTGTATTCAAAGTGACATTCCCTCTCCTGACACCAGTGCTGGCATTGTCATCAACTCAAATACCTGCCCCCTGCCCCACTGGTTTCTGTAAATCTGGGAGGCTGGTTGTGGTTAGGTAGAACAGCCTGGGGCCCTCGTGCTGGATCTGCCTGGAGAGCTGTGTGGCCATCGGCTGGTAACTTCCCCTCTCTGGGCTTTGCTGATTAGATTGCTATCCTCTAAGGACTTGTTAAGCCCTGATGTTATATTTGACTAGCGTGAGCCCATTGGGGACAGCCTGTCTCTGCGTCTAGAAGGTGTCCAGTGAACGTCTCTTAAATTAGCCTTATGATGAAATCCTGGCCCGAAATTTGCGATATACTTTTACATCCACACACACTTAACCTCTGTGAAGTCGTTTAGCATCATTGGGCCGTGTTAGCTTAGTAATAACCTTAGTCCTTCCTGTCACCTGTGTACGCACAGGCCTGGTAGAGCCCCATGTGTGCTTGTCCCCCCGCCCTGCCCCCAGCGTGAGCACAAGCCCTTGCATTCTTTCTTTAATACGTTAATTAAAAAAAAATTTTTATTGGAGTATGGTTGCTTTACAATGTTGTGTTCGTTTCTGCTATACAGCAAAATGAATCAGGTATATGTATACACATATCCCCTGTTTTTTGGATTTCCTTCCCATTTAGGTCACCACGGTCACCACAGAGCATTGGGTAGAGTTCCCTGTGCTATACAGTAGGTTCTCATTAGTTATCTGTTTTATACATAATAGTGTATATACGTCAATCCCAATCTCCCAATTCATCCCACCCCTCCTTCCCCTCTTGGTGTACATAAGTTTGTTCTCTACATCTGTGACTCCATTTCTGCCTTGCAAGTAAGTTCATCTGTACCATTTATCTAGATTCCACATACAAGCGATACTATATGATATTTGTCTTTCTCTTTCTGACTTACTTCACTCTGTATGACAGTCTCTAGGTCCATCCATGTTGCTGCAAATCGCATTATTTCGAGGCCCTTGCATTCGTGATAATCCCAATAAGACAAGATGGTAAGACTTCTTGTTCATGCCCTGAGACTATGTAGTTCGTTTAGATAAAAGTTATTCAATCATCTCATTCATATTGTACCAGCTTTTGGTACAGCCCTATGGTAGATGCCTCCAAGCTTAAAAAAGACGTACATGATCCTCTGTAAATAGTTTGAAGTCAACTTGGCAAAGTCAGGTACGGATGATACTGGCGCAGGTGCATAATAGCAGCGTGGGGAATTAGTACAGGAACGATTTCAGGGGAAGGAGATGGTGTATTGAGGAACCATGGTCGGCAAGAGCTTCACGGGTGATGCGGGGTTTAACCTAGGCTTGCGGAGAATGGTTAGGATTTTATCCTCAGAAAAAGAGACTGAGAGATGCCACCTGAGGGCGTCTTGATGGGGGACGGAGCAGTGCACAGCCTGGGACACACCGAGGACCGTGGGACCAACCAGTCAGGAGGCAGTGGGTCACCCAAGCCATCTGGGCCACAACACCAGTGGGATAAGGATGGTGCCCGTGCGTGGTGGCCTGGAGCTCAGGACGGGCAGAAGGCAGTCATTCCGGGTGAGGATTCTAGGCGGGTTGAGTGGGGCGCCTGGAGCCCTGTGTCTTGGGTCAGGGCACACAGCAAGCACACAGAAATCACTTAGGTCAGGAAGAGCCCCCTTTCGGAGCTTTCTTCCTTTTCGTGATGATGAAGTGAGAGGCATCCTGGCCTGGCTCCTTGGGTGGTGCCTGGAAGGGGAGCTCAGAGTTCAAGGTTCTTGCAAGGCCAGGCCAGGCCAGGCCAGAGCACTGTGGATGAGAGGGCTGGGGCTGGTTCTCAGCTGGGATGTGGCCTGATTGTGGTGTGTAAAGAATACGGATCAGCCGCGGGGTGACGTTCACTGATGGCCACGTGGGAACTGCTGTGTGCGAGGCTGGTTCCCAGCACATCTCACGGGGATGTGTGAATTGGTTGGGGTCCAAATGGGCAAGTACCACACTGAGCAGCTCAGGCCGGGGCAGGGCCCACCCTGCTGCACTTCAGCTGAGTCAACATAGGGCGTGTCTAGAGCACTGCTTCCCAACCTCTGGACTCCCTCAGGGCTGTCGTGCAGGTACGCCTCCCCACACACCACATGTGTACCGTAGGGGTTCAAGGCTGGGGCTGGGATTCTGCTATTAATGGTAACGTGAAACAGTGGGCATTTCCAGGTTCTTAACTCACCTGGCTTACCTCCTTTAACCTGCTCCCGTCATGACTTGGGCTGATGTAGGGGAAGCCTACCCAAGAACGTTCTTTGTATTTGGGACACCAGCACCGGTGCCCAAAGAGAACTGCATTTACTGCGGTGGCCCTGAAGGGTCACTGCACTCGGGAATCACCCGGGCTGTGCTCGTGGACAGTGGGACACCTGGCCATGGTCCCAGTTTCTGACCCAGTGGGTCTGGGGTGGGGGGCAGGCACGGGTACCTGTTACATCCACCCCTGCATGGTTCAGATGCAGGTAGTCCTGGCCTCCCCCACGTGGAGGAAGACTGATTGGCTGAGTCTTGCTGCGGGGCCAAGCACTGCCCTAAACTCTAAACAACTTATTGTATTTAATCCTTATGCATCCTTTAAATTGAGCACTGTTATTATCTTTATTTTACAGATCAAAACAAAACAAAACAATATAGCCCTGAGGCTTAGGTAGATTGAATGATTTGCCCAAGATAGCAGTGGCACAAAGTGACTGCATGCGATCAGGTTGGTGGGTGGGGCTTTTTTCACTTAACTCTACCCCTCAGCTGCTCCAGCCCCAGGGGAGTTTATTAGATAGCAGGGAACAGAGTAACAAAATGAAAAATGGATACAGCTTCTGCTCTCAAGGAATTCAAAGCCTAACACTGGAGACCAGGCAGAAGCAAATGTTAAATGAGGAAACATGTAATTGAAATGTCAAAATAGTGTATCAAATGGAAACACTGGGCAGAAATTATTTATTTTTTTTAGTTGTCTGTAGCTTAGGTTAGTCTCCATGGCCTTTGAAGGTGGTTGAACCTGTACCCAATTATAGGTCTGTCGTTTGTCTTCTATCACTTCTGGAAGAAAGGTGCTCGAAGGAAATCAGTCATCTGCAATGATCCCCTTAAGCATTGCAAGCCATGCCCGGGGGCTGGGATGTAGGGGCAGCTGTGGGCTGCTTCTCCCCCATGTGGCATCACAGACCCATGGCAGGGTCCGCTCACTGAGAACACAGACACACTCTGTTCTCCCACGTTCAGCCTGGAAGACCCTTGGCCAGATTGCCGTGGTCTCTCAGTCAGTCAGCTTCTTCCTCAGCAACACAAACTCCAAGTTCTGTGAGAAGGAAGGAGGGATGGGACTCTGGGGGGAAGAGCTGGGGAGAAGCAGAATGAAACCTGGTGGTTAATTCGGGGGGAGCAGGGAGGAGGCCAGGTCAGGAGGCCGTGTCCTCCACCCTCCTGCTCTTTCCAAAGCCCTGGATGCTCTCTGGGTGGATTGTGGATTCTGCCCTTTTACCCTGATCCACCCTATCCTGAGCAGATTTGCCCCTTTTTCAATAAAGGCAAACCAAAACTAAATCTATAATTATCACTACTAATTCCACTTAATTAGTCACAAGCCAGCCGCCAAATTGGCTTTCTCATAATTATCTGATAAGCAGTAAGCACATCTCATAGATTATAATTAACACTACTTAATTAAAATCTAATATTCATACACCCTTTCCTCAAAATACGTCTAATTGGTTGGGTTCATAACAGCAGCAGAGAGAAACTCTTCCTTGGCTGCCGCTCAGTAAGGACTTCCCATATCTACTTCCTTTACTTTCAGTTCCCTGAGCGCTGAGGGGGACTTACAGATACTGTTGCTGGTTTATTCCTTCAGCAAGTTCTGCATTTTCTCCCTGGGGGACTGAGGAGAGTTGCGGGCCTCTCCTCTCTCGGGGAGGCGTCTCACCAAACGACACAGACCGCTGGGCATGGTGGCCACTTCGCTGATGCATGCCTCACGCCAGGGAAATCTCAGCTTCCAACTTGGCTTTCTTTACATTCGTCCTGCTGCAGACAGTGTCAGAAGTTCCTGTCCACCTCTAAACTGGAAAAAAAAATCCTATCAAACTTCCTAGTGCAATTTTTGGAAATGAATGGGATTCAAAGCCGTTTTGAAGTTCGGAGTGGCTGTGATGTGTGTTTTTCAGCCACCGCGGTCTCTGGGTGGGCTGAGATCACAGGTGTCTGGTGTCTGATCCCTCGGGCGCCGGCTGGGTTGAGAAGCAGAGCCATCAGCATCTTGACAGTGAAGAGACTATTCTTGGTGAGGTTGCTGGCCGCCCATTCCTTAGATAGCTCAGAGAGCGGGTAGAGGAGGAGCACACGGAGGCTGTTTCCTGTCCTTTCCGAGCTCGAGCTAAACCGACCCGCTGGCAGAGAGTCCCAGCCTCCCTTCCCGCGCTGGAGCCGCTGGAGCGGGGGACTGGAGGGTGGGGAGGGCGCCTGAAACAGAAGGGGCGGAGCTCGGCCCCAGGGGAGGGAGGACCTGGGGCAGAGGCGAGGCTGCGCTCAGGACCCACTGTTCCTTGGCCAAGTAGAGGGAGGCTGAAGCTGCTAACGCGGTGTGTTTCCCGAGGGGCTGCTCTGTACGGTTCAGAGCATTCTGTCCACCATATCCTGGTCATCTCACTGTCCTTAGTGCCTCGTCTAGTGCCAGGAAATGGAAGGAAATGGATAGATGGTTTCCGTGTTGACACCTAGGTGCAGGTGGTTTAATACTCACGTTTCAGAATCTCAAACAAGGCGAGGGTCAGTGGAGGTGTGGGAGGTTGTCACCGCTGCCTCTTCTCCAGGACACTGACGCTGCTGTGAATCATGCCGTACGCATCTGCCCTCCCCACAAGGTTATGCTTCATGAGAGCGAGACCTGGGGTCAGTTTACTCACTGCTGGCTTCTCTGCCACCTCCTCCATAGAATCCAGCAGGTGATGAATATTCACCATATCCCTGTTAACGGCTGGACGGATGAATGTCCTGTGACTTCTTTCCTAACTGGAAAAAAAAAAAAAGGCAAATCCACTACCAGTTATTAAATATTTAATCCTGAACTGTGAGGTTGCTCTCATTTTCATTGTTGCTGCATTTCTCCCATGCAGTCCATCCGGATCAGGAAAAACTCACCACCCACCAAGCGGGAGGGAAGATCTACCTGTGATGTGTCTTGGTATTCCTCTACGTGCTTCTTTCTCTGTACCCAATCAAAACATTTGGCCAGCTGGTCCATCTTTAGCAATTTAAACTGGCTTTGGGCAAGGAATTCTATGTTGATCTGTCCAGTTATTCATGGCCCACCAGGGAGCAGCTGTAAATGCCTTGGAGCATGATCCTGTGTGTTCAAAATTACTTTAATGGGTTTTTGGCCCAAATGCCACTGTCTCCTTGTATCATGGGTTCCTGTTGACATTGCCAGGTCGGTTGGGTGGTGACAGCTGCGTGGATACAGGGAGACCTCTGTCTGGGCCATCGTTTTGCTGGTGGCCCTGAGAAGTCTTTGAAGATTCTCGTCTTTCATCCTCTCTCCACTCCCAGGGAGCCTCCAAACGAGCACAGCTTGCCATCCGCCACCCATTAGTCGGCGGGGGGTTCTGCTGCCATCTTGCCTCTGTCATCCTGCCCCTCACCCGGCAAGGGCTTTTTTAAAACTTCAGTGTCTTGGCTGAATGCATTTCCCTCCAGTAGGAAGGATCTCAGGGGAGACACTCTGTTTATCCTGTTCCTTTGACTGAAGCTGCCTTGGCCACCTAATCCCCCATGCATGCTGGGCTTTCTGTGATACCCTGGGCTTGAATAAATTATATTTTCAAAGGTTAAGACTGGATTTCAGCAGTCGACTCTCCCGCTGATGTCTTGGTTATTTTCTGAACGTAAGAAAAAGAGGGAGAGCTGGTGGGTTTACGAAGGGAAGAGCTGTCTTCTGCAGTGCTGTCACAGGATGGGGCCGTTAGTTATTTTGCAGAATCTCAAATGCTGTCTTCTCTGGGCTCCTGCAGCAGGACAGAGGGGGCTGTTTCTGCCGGTACTGCTTGTTCTGAAAGCCCGTGAGCAAGGGCTGGCAGCTGGGGCGTTGTCTCTCTGCCTGTACCATCTAATGCCAGAGGGAGGAGATGGGTGGAAAAAGACGTTGGGGAATGGTAGAGGAGGGTGTAAAATAGAGGACGAGAAACAGGTGATCAATTCTCCCCTGGTCTGCAGCGTCCACGGAGCAGGTGCCCGCTGCATTTGCGTCTTACCTGGCTTGACATACTTGCCTTCTCTGGGACGTGCTATTAAGTGGCAGAAAGAAAAAGCCCACACACCAGAAAAAAGAAAACATTCCTGAAATGCCCAGTTGTGTAGCAGTGATATTAAGTAGCTACAGTGTCTGTGAACACACTGCTGTAGAGAAAGGCGGCGAGAGCAGGACTTGTTTCAGGGCCCGGGAGTGGAGGCGGAGTGTCGCAGACTTCAGCAGCCTCAGTGGATACCCATGCATGTCGCAGGCTCCGGCTCCTGGGCAGACAGGAGCGTGCCCTCCCCTGGGCCTGCAGGTCCTCCCCCAATTCCTCAGCATCCTTTCTCTTCCACATCGTCCCTGAAGGAAGTAGGTGCTTGCTGTGCACACTCGAAGGCCAGAGTCCCAGCACGCCCGAGGTCCCCCACCTTCCTCTCCCACATTCTCTCGCCACGCCTGCCATCTGTCCTTCCGTGCGCAGAAGGAGTCTGAAATCTGTACATTCAGGCCGAGTCTCAGAGGGCAGCCAGTCCTCTGAGTCCCGGGTGTTTACAGCCTATTGGTGTTTTGCCTTGAATGTCCTGAAGGGAATCCGTGGTTGTGTGGACCTGTGACCGCTCGAGGAGTAGTTAGACTGCACAGATAGAAAAACCTTTCAGTCTGGAGTTCTCAAGAGTGGTGATACGAAATGAAGGTGCAAACGCAACATAGAGATCATTTCTCCTCACTCCCACCCACGCTTCTCCTCTCATCAAATACTATTAATTGAATCTCTCGAGTTTCTGGAGCCTCTCCGCTTCCCTCCTTACCCACTGCCTGTATCCTGGTTCAGGTCAGCGTGGTCCTAACCCCTGGGCCCATCACCACTTGGGAGTGACTTGCCTGTGATACAAAGCCGACAGTTGCCTGCTGTCCTCCTTCAAGGACCCCTGGCTGCCTTCGGGGAAAAATCAACTCCAGAGCTTGGCATTGGCTAGCTGCACCCCACCTCCCCCTGCCACCTTCACATCCTCATGTATCACTGGTTCCCCCCCTCCCCCGCCCCCAGGACTCTGACTCTCCAGGAGTAATGACTGCCTTGCCCTGACCCCAGCCCGGCCTTGAGATACCCGTCCTGTGCTCCGTGGCACCTTTGATTTTACCTGTCCTTAGACTTACCACAGTGCAGTTTACTTGTCTTCTTTCTTCCCTTGTTTTAGACTGTGATCTCCATGAGAATAGCCACGTTTACCTAGAACAGTTGCTGATTAATAAAAGCTTGCTGAATTCGTATGAATGGCATCTTGAGTTGCTCACTTCAGAAGTAGGTGGCAATCTGATAAAATTAGAGAAATGAATGACAGCCTGCGATTTCCAGTCTGTGCTGTCTGTGTTTTCTTATCTGGATGCTGCAGTTCTCTAGGAGACTGTGATACCCCTGGCTTGAACCACATCCATATACCCTAGTACAGGCCGGGACTGGCAAACCAAGAGCTCCCGAGGAATATTAAATTAATGTTTATGTAGATAATGTAACGGTTTATTTATAATGACAAGGCAAACTGATTAACTTATCAAACAAAAATAGATAAAATAAATAAGAGCAAGTAGAACAAGAAAAACAGAATGTAAGAAAGGGGGAGACTTCTGTGTACCGAAGAGGAACCATCTTTCTTTTCTTAGCTAGTCAATAATAGCGTTGACTTAACCATTTCTAGTTCAGCCCATTTTCGGTGATTTTAATCCATTCCAATTACAAAGATCATATTACTAAAGTATTGCTTTCTAACACATTGTGCTAAGGGCAGTAGGCATTTATAAATTCTCACAGCATCTCTTTCCTCTTCTGCCGGTCACCAGTGTACACGTAGGGCTTGGGCAGCCTGTCCTCACACCAGCTCAGCCTGGGTGATTTGAAACACTGGCTACAGACCTGGCTCCAGAGATGGGCCAGTGACCCTGCGCAGCTGAAAGCATTGACCCCTTCTCTGCCGTGACCAGCTCAGAAATCAGCCTGGGCCCCATGTTCTACATCCCCTCAGCTACGCTCCACTAAGCAAAAGCGCCTCACAGGCAAGCACGGGAAGGGCCCCCAGTGTGAGATCCAGCTCCCCAAAATGTGATAACCTTAAAAATACCTTCTTTCCATTAGATGAAAGGTGGCATTAGATTAACTAGTGGCATATATATGTATACATTTTTATTCATTGGTCTTTTTTTTTTAAGATTTATTATTTTATTTATTTTTGGCTGCATAGGGTCTTAGTTGCGGCACGCAGGATCTTCATTGAGGCAGGCGGGATCTTACGATATGGTGTGCGGGCTTCTATCTAGTTGCAGCGTGCAGGTTTTCTCTCTCTAGTTGTGGCGCGTGGGTTCCAGAGTGGGTGGGCTCTATAGTTTGCGGCACGTGGGCTCTCTAGTTGAGGCGTGCAAGCTTAGTAGTTGTGGCGCGTGGGCTTAGCTGGCCCGCGCCATGTGCGATCTTAGTTCCCTGACCAGGGATTGAACCTGCGTCTCCTGCATTGTAAGGCGGATTATTCTTTACCACTGGACCACCAGGGAAGTCCCTATTTATTTGTCTTGAGTACTTGTAAGACTAAACACTCTCCCCTAAAAGGAACCAGGGTACTGTGGAGTGCTGGTTGGCTGATTCCAGAACTGGGGCCTTGGAAGTCCAAGGTGATCCTTGAATATCTTACACCAGAAAGCAAGTGTTCAGAAACTGATGAGAATGTGTGAAAACTACAGAGGCGGCAACTTGAAGAGGGTAAGAATGGCCTAAATTTGGTAAAATTTGAGCACCAAAATATAAAAAAAATAATAATTGTGGGTTATAATATGTCTAATGAAACAGAGTTCATAATATTACTACGAAAAATAGAGACAGGCTCTTCTTATAGAAGAATACCAGCCAACAGATATAGAAGGAGAGCTAGAATTATGAAGTAACTATTTCATAATCACCAAAATAATTTAGGCAAGTATCATCAATGGGTATAAAACTATTGGCTGAAAGTTATTGGAATAGGATATTCACATAGTCTCAAAGTATCACCCACAGATTGTATATTGATTACAAATGAAAACATGTGACATTTTGGAGAAAGCTGAAGGCACTTCTTCAGCAACCAAACGTATCAGCATCCCCAGTAATGAGGCGAACTATACTCCGAGTCTCCTGATCCCACGTACCGAGAGTTCACAACGTCACCCCCGTGGTATTCTTGGTCAAAAATGTGTAACCTGAGTCTAATCATGAAACAGTCACATAAATCTAAATGGTGGGACAATCTACAGAATAACAAGCCTGAACTCTTTAAAATGCCAGGGTCATGAGAGATTATAGAACAACAAAAGGCAGAGAAGACTGTTCTTGATTAATAGAGGTCATAGAGACATATCAGCTACATACGATGCACCATCTCTGATTAGATTCTGGATCAAATAAAGGAAACTCTGTGAGACACTGGCAGAATTGAACATTGCATATGAGCCATAGATGAGAAGCTCTTCTTGTATCGATGTCAACTTTCTTGAATTATTGTGGTGTTCTCAGGAGTCGCTGGAGTGTGTGGGGATAAGTTTTTATCACCGTGTCTGCAGTGTACTTTGAGCTGGTTTGGTGGGGGACAGAGGGCCGATGGGGACACGGAGAAAGCAAGCACACGAGGCGAAAGGTTAACAATGGGTGAATCTGCGTGAAACGTAAATGAATCTTCATGGTAACATTTTTTTCAATTATTTTCTGGGTTTGGAATTTTTCAAAATAAAAAGTGAAGGGAAAGAAAATAAAAAAGAAAAGAAACAGAGCGGGCTCCCCACCAGTCCCATGAGCTGAGTTCTGAAGCTTGAGTAGAGCACGGGGAGATGCAGGGCACGTGCCTCACAGGACTCCCTCGCCCCTCTGACTCTCTCTGGTTTCACGGGCCTTTGTCCTCTGTATTTTTTTGCAGGGACAAAACACAAAGTCACGTTGTTCACTAACCAGCTCCACTTCCTTGTGTCCCACTTACGTGCATGACTCAGCCATCCGGCCTTTAAAGGGGTTCAGATTATTTGAAGCCACAGGTAACTCCAAGTCAGCCAGACTCGTCAGCATCCCCATTTTAAAATTAGAAAGAACATTTTCTCAGAGGCTTTTCTGCTCCTGGAGGAGGCTGGCCTATTTTCATGAGAAAGACTCGGTGAGCTCTGTTGTCCGTGCAGCCCCTAGCCCTGGCTTTATTCAACCCTGGAGTCTGGGCCAGGTCTCCGTGCTGCTGTTTTCAGCTCTCAACCCTCCTGGACCCTTCTCCTGCTTGCAGTGAGAGGTTAGCCGTTCAAAGAAGGCCATGCTCAAGACCTAGAAGTGGTCCAGGTAGGACAGCCCATCCCCTCTGAGCTCCCAGGATGGACCAGAGGGAGAGACAGTCTCGGGCACAGAGAAAGCACCACCTTCCTGGCTCTTCGGCCCTCGGTCAGCGGTGGCCCTTTGCACGCCGCTGGGGAGGCAGGTGGGCGAAGGGTGGGCAGGAAGGGTGAGGCCGCGCTCCTGGCCCTGTCGGTAGGATCAGGCTAATGTCCACACACCCGGGGAGGACACTGCCAGTCCTCGGGGCCGGCTCACAAGTATCTTTGGCCAATCTTGGACTTTCATTTGCCAGAGACACTGGAGGATTAGTCCTCTCAGGTGAGAAAAATAAAAGGATTCCTTGCAGTGGGAAGACAAAGTATAATTTCCACGGGCTACTTGTGGATGGACATCGGGACTGTGGGGACTCTGCCGGCTGTCTCAGTGTTGGTGCTCAGGCAGAGGCCCTGCGGAGCCATGGCGATGTAGCCCCAGCCGTGTTCCCCGCCCTCCAAAAACTGAGCGGGGTGGTGCGGTGTGGCGGGCTCCTGACCTAAGGCTGCGGCTTGGCCGACCTGGGGCTCATCATTACTGCAGGGAGAGCCTGTTCTCCACCTCTGCCCAGGGGGCCATGATGCTCTAAAGTCACTGTCGCCTAAATACTGTCTTGTGCCCGACTGGGGACGTGCAGGTCGTGTTGCTTCCTACAACAAGCATGGCCCATTGCCTCCTATTTCTCTGTAATCGTGAGTAGATAATGGCGGGAAGTGTGTCTCTATTGAAGAGACCACATTGTGCCATTCAGAGTGTCGCCAGGCAAAGGCTGGGCCTGGCTTCTGGCATTTGCAGAGGATTTGAGGATTAGTGCTAAGAGTTGTGTGCAGAAAAGAAGAGAAACTTAAGACCCTCATCTCTGAGAGCAAGTGCTAAAAGTGTTCCCTTGTCTTCTTGCCAGAGGCCAAGAAACAAAAAAATCCACCAACTTTCCATTCTCGCTCCCTGCCGCCCCCTGACCCCAATCCAGACCCAGAGCCTCCTGCCCTCAGCATCGCCCAGCGGCAGCCGGTCTTCCACGTCTGCGTGCGGATCCCGGACATAACCTGTCTGATCTCAGCCCCCCTGCCGGGGCACCCGTGACCTCTTTCTGTTTGCTACTCTCTTTGCCAGGTGTTTCTGGCAGAAACTGTGTTTCAGCTCGAGTAGCACATGAAATACACTGTGACGGTTCTTTTGCTCATCTCATTCCATATTTCCCTCTTTTTTAAATCACACTTGCCAAAATTTAAATGGCAGAGGGAGAGATATGACATCTCAGAAGTGGCCTTCCATTCCCATGCCACAGACAACAGTTCCTGTGTCCTAAACAGTTCTTTAGTGTCCTTCCCAAACTCTTCTGTGTGCAATCAAATATTCTCTATCTCTGTTCCCATCTCTCTCTCTCTCCCTCCCCCTCCCCCTCCCCCTCCCCCTCCCTCTCCCTCCCTCCCTCCCTCCCACACACACACACACACCACAGCATATAATATACCATATTCTGTATCTTGGCCTTTTACTTAACAATAGTTCTTGGAGGTCATTTCAGATCAGTGAACAGAGTTTCTTTACCCTTCATACATCTCCTTTTGGTTGCTTCTCCTGTCCGTTTTCTGTTTCTCTGAAATCTTTCTTTCAGATTCTGACTTCAACGCTGCTTCCTCTGAGAAGTCTTCCCCTGTCACTCCAGCCTCCAGTGAGCTCTTCCAAGGCTGAGCTCTAGATGGTTTGTTTTCTGAATTACTCATTTTCCATATTGCTGCCTGTCTTTAATGTGCTTGGGTCCTAGTTTCCCAGAGAGACGGTGGGTGATGTCCTTCAGGGCAGGGGCCGTGTCTTCTCCTGCTTCATATCTCCTACAGTACTCTGGCATCTAACACGGGGCCTTGTCCACCTCAGAGGTGCAGTTCGTTTGATTTGATGGACAGCTCAGGGGACAGAATTGGTCAGTTCTGCCTTGACAGAGAGTCTGTGTCCGGGCCCAGGTTTGTTCGCACTGACCCCGAATGAGTTCTCCAGCCAACAAAGCCTTCTCGGGCATCTCTGGGAATGAAATGGGCACGCATGCTGCGCAGGGTGTACAGGGCAGCCTTCCCGTGCCCGTTTTCCTTCCACCGCCAGTTGCTCTTTGCATTTTTCCTCCAGAAGTCAGCCAGTGAGTAGCGTCTGCTGAAGCTCCACGTGCAGAACAGAAAGATCTGCTCTGGGTCAGACGTGCTTGGAGTCAGGCCCTCGTCCACGCGGGGCTGTTGGGTCCCCAGCATTTCTGCTGCGGTCAGGGCTGAGGACGAGGCGAAGCGGGGAGACCGCTTTCTGCCAGCGTCCTCACTGCCCTCGTCCAGGTGACGCCTGCATGGTCCGCGGGGTGGGGAGGCTCTGGGGCTCCGGCGGGAGTTGCTCCCCTGAGAGACCATCCCCGGGTGAAGTATTGCTACATCACTTCACGCCGTCTAGTTACTGCTAATAGACTGATTAATGCAGACTTAGGACGCATTCCCAAAGGAGCCATGGTCAAAAGCCCTGCAGAGTGTTTCTTTTGTGAGACAGTCATGTTGTTTTGTTCAAGTTGGGAATCCGCACTTGGCTCCTGGGACTTAAGAACAAATCTGCAGTTTCTGGGAGTTTTATGCATCTGAGCCCGGGGGCAGAGTCAGCATCTCTGGGAAGGCTGCCCGTGGTGGCTCCAGGATCGCGGGATGGATGGTTGGGTGCTCAGCGTGGCTTATTGTCGTCTCATCTAGGAAGACGGAAAGCAAGCAATCAGAAAGATGACACACACACAGTAGTACGGTCCAGGTGTCCCAGACAGTAAACGTTTTTAATTGTTTAGGGGCAGGAGAGATTATAGTGGACTGAGATGGTTCAGAGAAAGTTTCACTGACGTATTGGACTTGAAAGACCCCTTAGATATGTATAGGTATAACTGAGTCACTTTGCTGTACAGCAGAAATTAACACAACATTGTAAAGCAACTATATTTCAATAAGTTAAAAAAAAAAAAAAGACCCCTTAGAAGGAGCCAGATTATTGAAAGAAGAAAGGCAGGAGAAGAGAAGGAACAGATGTGAGAGGCGAGATTCCAGAGCCTGAGTTCTTATCCTCCAACTACCAGGAGGGTGGTGTAGCTGCAAGGGGGCCTTTGTGCAGATTAGGACAGAGACAAGCTTCAAAAGGCCGTTGGGTTCAGACCTAGGAGAGTGAAGGGGAGTGAACTTAGAATTGTGGGTTCTTCCCGAAAGCCATGAAGACCTCCTGATGGGTTGTTTCTGGAGGGAAGCGACTGTTAAGGAAAAGCAGAGAGACGTTGTAGAATGGATTGAAGTGGGCTGAGGTTGGAGAGAAGAGTTCAGGGTCACTTACATTGGTTACTTCAGGTGATTTGTCTACAACCCAAGGGAGGTATTAGGGTACCAACATTTAGGAGAGAAATAGCTCTTATTTAGTCATTCATACTGTAGTGGGAATGAGCTGACCAGAGTCTTTATTTACGGGAGAGGAAGTACGTCAGCCAGTTAATTCTGTGCCAGGTCAGGGTGGGTCGGCACCTGGGGTCTGGGCCAGACGGGCCTTCTGCTGTGGTCCCACTGGGCGGCCCAGGATGCACGTTCCTAGTTATCAGTGATGATTGTTTTTCTACAGCATCCTCTACTCTCACCCGAAGAGAGTCGTGAGCACATTATACTGATGACCTCCACCCAGAAGGAGAGGCTGCAGCTGATTTCAAAATGCAGGGGAAAGGGCTGGGGCAGGATGAGCAGAGCTGTTGTGGAGAATTCTCCTGACTGCTGGTCAGAAGCTTTTCCTCCTGGTGTCTCAGTGGAACCCGTGGTACCTGGAAGGGCTCTCGGCCAAACATGATTTTGTCCTAATCCTGTTTGCTTTTTTTTTTAACTTCAAGTATAGTTGATTTACAGTGCTGTGTTAGTCTAAGGTGCACAGTGAAGTGATTCAGTTAGACATATATTCTTTTTCAGATTCTTTTCCATTATAGGTTATCATAAGACATTGAATATAGTTTCATGTGCTATACAGTAGGACCTTGTTGTTTATTTTGTATATAGTGGTGCATATCTGCTAATCCCGAACTCCTAATTTATCCCCCTCCTTCCCTTTGGTAACTACAAATCTGTTTTCTATGTCTGTGAGTCTATTTCTGTTTTGTAAATAAGTTCATTTGTATCATTTTTTTAGATTCCACTATAAGTGATATCATGGTATTTGTCTTTCTCTGTCTGGCTTACTTCACTTAGTATGATCTCTAATTACGTCCCTGTTGCTGCAGATGGCACTATTTCATTCTTTTTTACGGCTGAGTAATATTCCATTGTATATATATATGCACATATATACGCATACATACACATACATACACACATACCACATCTTCTTTATCCATCTGTCTGTCAATGGACACTCAGGTTGCTTCCATGTCTCCTGTTTGCTCTTTGAACATTTTCTCCAGGGCTCCGCTGTTTTAAGTCTGGTGCTGGAAGCCCATGAGAGGTGGTTGTCCAGCTCTGAGCGACCTGGGACCCTGCAGCCAGACGGCCACGGGCTGAGTCCTCCAGGGCTTGGGAGGCTCTGCCTGTGGCTCCGGCTCCAGGGCTGCAGAACTGCACTCGCAGGCGCCTGGGGAGGCCTGGGTGTGCTGGGAACGTGGGAGAGCAGCCTACAAGCAGCATCCTTCTACCTCCCGTGGGGAAGGAGTGGTGGGGGCAGAGGTCTGGGGACCACGCACGTTCAGCCGACGGGAGATGTTGAACAGCAGACCGCTGTGCCGGGACTGGGCTCTGAGGGACAGCGGGGAGGTGGCAGCAAGGGTCACGCGCAGTCTTGACCCCGGCCATCAGTGATGGGCAAGGGGAAAAAGCCTTGAGTTTTGTCATTTGTTTTAAAATTTTTACATCTTTGGAAACTACAACACCACAATGTGCACTAGCCCATATCACCTAATATGTCAGTTATTGTGGGCATTTACTGTGTGCCGGGTACCAGGCATCCTACGTGAGAGTTTGTCTGCCATCCCCGCTGCAGGGCTGGCAGGTCACAGCCAAGTGGCAGAGGGAGTAGGTGGCTGAGGGGGAGGAGACTGGATGTCTATTATTATACTATACAAATAACCTATTATGGAAACAAGCCTCCACTGTTTCCCGTCCTCCACACTGCTTCCCAAGGTTCAGACACCAGATTGACTGATTCCATTGTAGTGGCCATTGTCTGTTTTCAGCTTAGAGGGTGGCAAGCACTGGACTGCTGGCCAGTGGACTGGGGCATCGTGGATTGGGGGTGCAGATGGTGTGGGATCCTGTGGATTGGGGGTACAGCAAAAAGGGCTGGGGAGGCAGAGGCGTGGACACAGGGCCCTAGACGCAGTTCTTCCCTTCCCCTCAGTTGGTGAGATGAGAATGACCACCTGACCCACAGGTGTGTGAAAATATTGATCTGGTAAGCTGCCTGGAGTACCTGCCATGGGGGAGGGGAGGTACTCAATAATTCTTAGTTCCCTCTCTTGTCTTTTTCTTGGCTTTTTTGTTTTTGTTTTTTTTGAGGATTTTCTCCCCCTCTTAAAGTACTATTAATCCAGTGCTTGGGCCATTATAGGCATTCAGTATATAACTTCAAAACAATAAATACGTAGAAGTATACGAATATGTTATTTTACTCAACTTGCTAGAGAACTTTCTTGAGCTCCTGTGACTGCTTAGATCTGGGGATGCAGACGGGGTCGGGGAGTGATTTGTAAAACCAGGTGTGAAGATCCTGAAGGTGTCCAGCAGATCACGATGATAACTTCCGTCTGTATCACAAATTGTGTCACATTTTGCACTTGAAAAGGAAGGGCATGTGTGCCTTCTCCAAGCTCTCGGAGGGAGGGCAGGGATCCTGTGTGCGTTTGGCTGCGGTGGGCCTGGTGATGTGATGGCAGGAAACCAGGTCTTAGGGGTGCACTGGGTGCAGCCTTTTCCTCTTCCCAGAGCCCCCAAACCCCATGGAGTAGCAGGGGGTGAATTCATGGTTCACAGATGTCTCACTGCGTAACGTGCAAAAACGCAACAACTTCCTCAAATGAACTTTTTTGGGAAGGGGAAAACAGCAGTAGTTGACTTTTTTTTTTTGAGCATTAAACTAAACATAAATACCTGTTTTAGCAAAACAAGAGCTCTTGAAGAGAATATGCCAGAAGCATCTGAAGCAGCGGGTTTCTGTGTTCTTCCATGGGCTCTAAGGATGAAATGCTTCTTTGGGAGTCTCGATGCCATCTGTCTTATCTGTTAGGTATCGGCTAGGATACCCCGTCTTCCTCTCCCTTCCTCCTGTCCCTACCTTCTTGTCCCCTAATTAGTGAATCTGAAGTATTAGTGCATTACAGTTGAAATTCATCTAAGTTTACTATTACATCTAAAAAATGTTTTTGTACATTTTCTGAAGTGAAAACAGATGTGGTAGTATTTGTATTATAAATACGAGTTACGATTCCTTGGCCGGAGATCGGACATTCTCATAGTTCAATCCCAGACTATCTCGTTGGCCCCATTTCCCACGCTTCCCTAGAATAGCCTGCTGCTTCAGTAAAACTGGTTTCCTTACTTCTTTGTCTTGTGCTTCCACTGGCCTCCTGCTTGTGAATCCTGTCCATGTGGGAAGGTCCTTGTTCAGGTTCTGCTTTTTCTGGAAGATCACTGATCAGTCAGTCAATAACCATAATGACTTCGCCTTCCTTGAATGCAGATTTAGCCTTGATTCCAGTTTCTGTGCCGGTCACTTGTCCTGGGTGGTCTTGTGACTTCTCTTTTATTTCAGTCTCAGTTTACACCGTTAAGCTTTTTAAGCATCGGCCTTGTCTTCTAGCAGATTTCGCTCTTAGAGCTCCGTCCCCTGCCCTTTCTGTCCAGTACACAAAGCAGAATACTTTATGGGTTGAGGAGTTTGTTGTATACTCTTTGCACCAGTGGTGCCGTTGTTGTCGGGTGAAGAGGGAGGGGCAGGGTTGTCTGACCTTTTCCTCTGAGATGCAGCGATTGGTTGAACGAAATAATATGCAGAGTTGTGATTCAGACACCCCCATGTTTGAAGTCAAGTCTACTGATCAGATTAATTTCAGCAAACATTTTATTTTGCAAGACACTGCAGATAAACAATAGACTAAGATATTTTTAACCTCTGGAAACATTTAAGCTTGAACTCAGGAAATAAACAAGCACATTTATAACCAAAAAAAGACAAGAAAGTGAATATGACGATATGCTAACTTCTGTGTGCTGGGTTCAATGGCCTGTTTCTCATAGGTTATCTCCTTAATCCTCCCAGTATCCTTATGAAGTCGATGATAATATCATCTCCATTTTATAGTGTGGGAAACTGAACCTTTGAGAGGCTGCGTAATCCACTCAAGGTCGAACAATTAATGGAGGAGCTGGGATTTGAGCTTTCATCTGACTCCGGAGCCCAGAATCTAAATCGCCAACTTTACATTTTCTCAGAATTCCATCATGAAACGAATGACATTATAAAATATATATATGCTTATTGACTTAAGACATGTGAGGTCCACAAAGGGAGGAAGCTTACTGTTATAACCCCACATCACCACCCGACATAGAGTTGATGCTCAGAAAAGTGTTTGTTGGACAAATGAACTAAAAATCTTGTATACAAATAGTGGTGGACTGAATATGGTGCTCTGATGATGCCCAAATGCAAATCCCCAGAACCCATGAATAAGTTACCTTCCATGGCAAAAGGGACTTTACAGATGTGATTAAGTCAAGAATCACGGGATGGGGGGTTGTCCTGGATTTCTTGGGTGGGTACAGTATAACTATAAGCATCCTTATGAGAGGGAGGCAAGGGGCCAAAATCAGTAGCAGGAGATACCAGGACAGAAGCAAGAGGTTGGTGCGATCTGAGGAAGGGGCCGTGAGTTTGGGCTGCCTCTAGACTCTGGAAAGGCAAGGTAACACTCTCTCCTGTAGCCTCCAGAAGGAATTAGTTCTGCCAGCACCTTGGTTTTAGATGTCTGTCCTCCTGAACCATGAAAGAATAGGTTTGTGCTGTTTAAGTCGCCACCTTTGTGGTAAATTGTTACAGCAACAATAGGAATTCTCGTTCACTCTGGTCTTCACTCTGCCCGCCCTCATCCACTGTCAAAGCAGCAGCCTTGGGACTTCCCGGGTGGTGCAGTGGTTAAGAATCTGCCTGCCAATGCAGGGGACACGGGTTCGATCCCTGGTCCGGGAAGATCCCACATGCGGCAGAGCAACTAAGCCTGTGAGCCACAACTGCTGAGCCTGCGCTCTAGAGCCCACGAGCCACAACTACTGAAGCCCACGTGCCATAACTACTGAAGCCCGCGTGCCTAGAGCCTGTGCTCTGCAACAAGAGGAGCCACCGCAATGAGAAGCCCGCGCACCACAACGAAGAGTAGCCCCCGCTCACTGCAACTAGAGAAAGCCTGCACGCAGCAATGAAGACCCAACGCAGCCAAAAATAAATAAGTCAAAAAAGATTAAAAAAAGCAGCAGCCTTTACAGAGCAAGAAGGGCTGAGTCCATGAGCCTGAGGTCAAGGCTTCGGTTTTCCTCACCCCATCCTCTCACTTGACCCAAAGTCAGGTCCTCCTGAACGTCCCTCAGATTCACTGATTTCCACTCCTGTACCCTACCCCTAACCTTAGTTGATGGTATTTTTATCACCCCCTTAGATTTCTGGAAGCGTCCTAACATCTCCTGTCCCCAGTCTTCCTGATAAAATCTGTTTTCTGCTTGTGTCATACCAGCCACCCTGATCTTTCCTGGTTTAACACGTTTGAGAGCTAGAATTCAGTATAGGAACTTGTGTCCTCTTCAGAGATAACATCTGAAAGGTTCTACTTTAAAGTTTATTTATTTAGATTACATTTTAAATAACACTGTTGTTGTCAGGTGGAGTTCTTACCCTGTTGCTAGGAGTATAAACGGCAAATCCTTTTGGAAGCGTAACGTGCATCAGAAAGCTTTAAAATAATGCTTTAAAACTATTCAGTCATTTTCGTTGTGGTAAAATATAGAATTTGTCACTTGCATCATTTTTGAGTGTGTACTTCAGTGGCCTGCAGTATTTTCACTCTTGTGTGACCACCATCACCATCCATCTCCAGACCTTTTATTATCTGTCCTCCCAAACTGAAACTCTGTACTCATGAAACAGTAATTCCCCATTTTCCCCAGCCCTCATCCCTGGCAATCATCATTTTCGTGTTCATCTCTATGAATTTGGCTATTTTTAGTACCTCATCTAAATGATATTATACAGCATTTGTCCTTTTGTGACTGGCTTATTTCATTGAGCATAATGTCTTCAAGGTTCATCCATGTTGTAGTGTGTGATAGAATTTCCTTCCTTTTTAAAGATGGACAATACTTCATTGTGTGAATAGACCAAAGATGGACAGTATTTCATTGTGTGAATAGACCACATTTTGTTAATCCATTCATCCATCGATGGACACTTGGATTGTTTCCACATTTCGGCTGTTGTGAATAATGCTGCTATGAACATAGGTGTGTATGTATCTGTTCCTGTCTCTGCTATCATTTCTTTGGGGTGTATATGCAGGAGTAATATTGCTAGATCACGCGGTAATTCTATGTTTAATTGTTCGAGGAATCACCAAACTTTTTTCTGTAGTAGCTGCACCATTTCACATTCCAACCAGCAATACCCAAGGTTTCTAGTGTTGGCCATCATTTGCACATCTTCTGTGAAGAAATGTCTATGAGGTCAGTTGCCCATCTTTTTAAAAAATTGGGTTGTCTGTTCTTTGGGTTGTTGACTTCTAGGGATTCTTTATATATTCTGGTTATTAGTCCATTATCAGATTTGTGACTTGAAAATATTTTTTCATATTCTGTAGATGACATTTTCATTGTTGATAAAAACTTTTGCCTAGAAGTTTAAAATTTTGATGAAGTCCAATTTATCTATTTCTTCATATCCTAGAAACATGGCCAGATACGTTATCATGAAGATTTTTCTGTTTTTTTCCAAGAGCTTTATAATTCTAGCTCTTGCATTTAGCTCTTTGATCTATTTTCAGTTAATTTGCATATATGATGTAAGGTAAAGATTCAGTTTCATTTTTTTAAATATGTGGGTAACTGGTTTACTCCAACGATTTATTGAATTGACTATCCTTAATTCATTGAATGGTCTTGGTACTGCTGTCCAAAATTATTTGACAATAGATGTAAGCGTTTATATCTGGACTCTATTGTATTTCATTGGTCAGTATGTCTGTCTTTATGTCAGAACCACACTGTTTTGATTCCTGTAGCTTTGTGGTAAGATATCTAGAAGTGTGAGACCTCCACCTTTGTTCTTTTTTTAAGATTGTTTTGGTTATTCAGGGTCCCTTAAGTTTCCATGAATTTTAGGATGTACTTGTCTATTTCTATAAACAAAATCATTGAGATTTTGATATGGATCGTATTGAGTCTGTAGATTTCTCAGGGTTATATTGACATCTTAACAATATTAAATCTTCCAATCCATGAACAGGAGATATCCTTACAATTATTTAAATTTCTTTCAGCAACATTTTGTTGTTTCCAGTGTACAAGTATTTTACCTCCTTGGTTCAGTTTTTCCTAAGTATTTTATTCTTTTTTATACTACTATAAATCTAATTGTTTTCTTAATTTCCTCTTCAAATTATTCATTGTTAATGTATAAAAATGCAGTTGATTTTTGCATGCGATTTTGTGTTCTGTAGCTTTACTGAATTTATTTATTAGTTCTAATAGTGTTTGTGTGTGTGTGTTTAGAATGTTTATGGTTTTCTACATAAAAGATCATGTCATTTATGAACAGAGCTAATGTTACTTCTTTTTGAATTTGAATGCTATTTCTTTCCTAATTTGCTCTGACTACTACGTTCAGTACTATGTTGGATAGAAGTGGTGAAAGTGGTGACCTTGTCTTGATCTTGGATGAAAAGTTTAGTCTTTCATGATGGAGGGTGACTTTTACTCTAGGTTTCTCAGAAGTGGCCTTTCTTATGTTGAGGTAGTTTCCTTCTAGTTTGTTGAGTATTTTTATCATGAGAAGGTGTTAACTTTTGTCAAATGCTTTTTATGTACTAATTAAAATGATTATGTGTTTTTTCCCCTTCGTTCTGTTAATTGCTGGGTATTACACTGATGCTTTAAAAATATATTGATCCATTCTTGTATTCCAGGAATAAATCCTGCTATGTCATGGTATAGCAGGATGGTTGTTAATATGCTGTTGAGTTCTGTGTGCTGGTATTTTGTTGATGCTTTTTACATAAGTATTTATAAGGGATATTGCTTTGTAGTTTTCTCTTCTTGTGGTGTCTTTATGTGACTTTGTTATCAGGGTAACATGGATCTCAAAGACTAAGTTAGGAAGCACTCCCTCTTCAATTTTGGGGAAGAATTTGAGGAGGACTGGTGTTAAGTCTTTTTTAAACGTTTGTGAAAATTGTGAAGCCATCTGGTTCTGGGATTTTCTTTGTTGGGAGTTTTGATTACTGATTTCATCTCCTTACTAGCCATAGGTTTTGGATTTTCTATTTCTTCATAATTCAGTCTTGATAGGTTGTACATTTCTAGGAATTTGTCCATTTCATCTAGGTTATCCAATATGTTGGCATATAATTGTTCATAGTACTCTCTTAAAATCCTCTTTTATAAGTTCTCTATTTCTTTATTATACTTTATTATATCTTGGTTACTAATTTTGCAGAAATAATTGTAAAATTGGTAATAATTTCCCCTCTTTCATTTTTGATTTTAGTTATTTGAGTCTTCTTTTTCTTTTAGTCAGTCTAGCTAAAGATTTGTCCCCTTTTTTAAGAAGAACCAACTCTTGATTTCACTAATATTCGTTACTGTTTTTAAATTTTATTTCTCTTTAATTTTTATTATTTCCTTTCTTCTGCTAGTTATGAGATTAGTTTGTTCTCTTTCCACTTTCTTAAGCCCTAAAGTTAGGTTGTTGATTTGAGACTTTATTTGTTTTGTTTGTTTTTTGAAAGGAGGTTTATTTCTTAGAGAGCACAACTAAAGATTAGAAATAATGACATTTGTGTCTACTATCACCGTAGTTGGAGTCACAATTACAAGTGGGAAGTTTTTTTCTTTTTTTAACATCTTTATTGGAGTATAATTGCTTTACAGTGGTGTGTTAGTTTCTGCTTTATAACAAAGTGAATCAGCTATACATATACATATATCCCCATATCTCTTCCCTCTTGCGTCTCCCTCCCTCCCACACTCCCTATCCCACCCCTCTAGGTGGTCACAAAGCACAGAGCTGATCTCCCTGTGCTATGCGGCTGCTTCCCTCTAGCTATCTGTTTTACGTTTGGTAGTACATATAAGTCCATGCCACTCTCTCACTTCATCCCTCCCCGTGTCTTCAAGTCCATTCTCCATGTCTGCGTCGAGACCTTCTTTTTTAATGTTAGATTTTACAGCTACAGATTTCCCTCCTAACATCACTTTCGCTACATCCCATAAGTTTTGTATGTTGTGGTTTCAATTTAATTTGTCTCAAGATATTTTATAAATTTCCTTGTAATGTCTCTTTTGGTTGTTTAAGAGTATATTGTTTAACTTCCACATATTTGTGAATTTTCTAGTTTTCCCTCTGTTGATTTCTAGTTTTATAACATTGTGATTGGAAAAGATACTTTGCGTTATTTCAATCTTTTAAAAATTACAACTTATTTTGTGGTATAACATATAGTTTAATAACATATAGTTTACTGTGGAGAATGTTCCTTGTGTACTTGAGAAAAGTTTGTTTTCTGTTATTGCTGGGTGAAAAGTTCTGTATGTATGTGTTGGGTCCGATTAGAGTATTGCGTTGTTCAAGTCGTCTCTTATTAATCTTCTGTCTGGTTTTTCTATGTATTATTTAAAGTAGGATATTGAAATATCCTCCTATTGTAGAGCTATTTATCCCTTCAATTCTGTCAATGGTTGCTTCACATGTTTTGGAGCTCTGATGTCTCATTCATATATGTTTATAATTGTTATATTTTATTTATTATTTTGTGGTGGTAAGAACACACGAGATCTACCCTCTTAACAATATATTTGTTTTCTCTTCCTGATGAATTGAACCTTTTATTATCATATAACATCCTTACTTGTCTCTTGTAATAATTTTTGACTTAAAGTCTAATTTGCCTAATTTTAGTATCGCTGCCCCTACTCTCTTTTGGTTACAATTTGCATAGAATATCTTTTTCCATCCTTTCGCTTTCAGCCTATGCATGTTCTTACATTTTATTTTTATTTTTTAAAATATTTATTTATTTTTAAAAATGTTTATTTATTTAGTTATTTAGGCTGCACTGGGACTTAGTTGCAGCATGCGGACTTCTTAGTTGCAGCATGCATATGAGATCTAGTTCCCCGACAGGGATTGAACCCCGGGCCCCCTGCATTGGGAACATGGAGTCTTACCCACTGGACCACCAGGGAAGTCCGTGTTCTTACATTTTAAGTAACTCTGTTTCAGACAACATGTATTTGGATACTGAGAACATTCACTAGGTGCGAAGGAAACCCTCACGTTGCATCTGGTATATAACCCGGATGTGGACTACGTAGGGATCACAAGACAGAGGTTGGGGCTAGGAACCATGTAGCCTCTCAAAAGGAAAAGGGGGTCAAAGAAAGAATAAAAGAAACCATGCTACCCTCTTTTGTTTTTTCCTGTTCTAAGAAGATTGACCCCGTATTCAGGATGGCCTGGTAGTAATATGTGAGACACTGCATTTTAAAATCTGCATGGACAAGAATGTTTTATTGCAAACTTTCAAAATTCATTAGTTACCTTTTAAAATATGTTTGTAAGAAGCGAGTGCCTTTCAGCTTAGTGAAGAGGGCAAGACAGGCTTGGGTTTTGATTAATGAGCTTTGGCTTTAGACCTGTGTATGTTAAGTCAAAGGAGGACATCCTGTTAGTAATGTAAACTTCCAAGGGAAAAAATAAATAATCCTTTTGAGGGAAAAAAGGTAGATCCTCATATTTGTTTTCTCTCTCTCTAAGTGATAGAAAACATTGAAACCTTAAGGACCATTCATTCCTTTTATCCAAGTCTGGACCATGCTGTCTCTTTTTGTAACATCAAAGGAGGAGATATTGGTGAGTGACATCTTTGCCGTCAAGATGTGTTTTTCTCAGTCCAGTCAAGATAAATGAGTGTTTGACTTATTCTTTTTTTTTTTTTTGCGGTACGCGGGCCTCTCACCGTTGTGGCCTCTCCCGTTGCGGAGCCCAGGCTCCGGACGCGCAGGCTCAGCGGCCATGGCTCACGGGCCCAGCCGCTCTGTGGCACGTGGGATTCTCGCGGACCGGGGCACGAGCCCGTGTCCCCTGCATCGGCAGGCGGACTCTCAACCACGGCGCCACCAGGGAAGCCCTTGACTTATTCTTCAACTTCTTCAAAGAGGTCGTAATATCACTTCCTTCCCTCAAATAAGTAATCTCTCCCATCACATTTACAGTCAGGATATAATGTTTTGCTTTCTTTCCCTTTACATTTTTTTTCTTTTGTCCTCTGGAATTAAACTAATAATAATTGATCAGCATCTTAAGACAATTATAATATATTAGAAAATACTTGAATTCTACCCCAGGCTTCTCTTCACCCAGCTAAATAGTTCCAACGCTCTTTAACCTTTCCCAGCACAGTCAGTGCTCAATAAGTATTGATCCCATTTTTCAGTGTTCTAAGCACTTGGGACTGGAGGAAATTTTATCAGCATACCTGGGTTTGCCTGTGTTTATTTTGTTGCTAACCTAAGATTATGAACCCCTTTAGGGCAGAAACCATGCATGCCTTTTAAACTCTTTCACAAACAACAGTGTAGGGATAGGAACACACTGGCCTGTGATAATCTTGCCACTGATGACCATCTGATGAATGCAACATTTTTAATATCCCATATTGGTGACATGGCATCAACGAATATGTTAAAGATGAATGTTTAGAGCCCAGAATTCAAAACCCTGAGGCAGTTAAGATAAAAACAAAATGAAACTTGATCTCCAAAGTTCTGCAGCTTTGATTACCTGGTAATCAAATCAAAGAGCCTTAGCCTGGCTCTTCCTAAGGAGAACTGCCAGCCCTCAGGATTCCTGCTTGGGGAACATAGTTGGATTCGACGGCCTCTGAAGTCCCTTCCACTCCTGAGATGATGCGGTTCTGTGAGACCCCAGTGGATATAAATTCTGTTTTTCTCCCACCAGATTCCTGTGTGAATGGATTTCCTTTCATCTACACCCAAACATCTAATACCGTCACTTTAGACAACCGTGTGTTTGAATTCACTTGCAAGCTCTGTCCCCAAACATTCTTGTGTATTTTGGCTTTCTTTTATCTCCGTCTGTGGAGAAATACGATCGATTTCTGTGTTACTTGTGGACATGTAGGTCTCTTATCCGTGGCACAGCTTATGCTGTGTAAGGATACAGTCATCCAAAGACCATCTTGAGAATTCAGGGCTGGTGAGCGGTGCCCTGGACGGAAGTGAGAAGTTGGGGCTGAGCGGTGTGTGGAGCTGGGGCACCCACACCAGCCCACAGATACGCGCAGGACAGTGGGCTGTCAGCTCAGCCCAGTGCAATGGAAAACAGCGACGTTTCAAAAGACACATCCGTTTTTAAGCAATCTATACATTTGGCTTGTCTTCGTTTTTGGCAGTAGTTTATCACAGGAGCAAAAAACAAGCTTGTAGGGAAATTAATCATCTCTGTAAAAGGGAAAAGCAAAGTAATAAATTATATATACTTTTTTCGCGTGTCAGAGTTTAACATTTCAATATTTGATCAAAAGTTTTAAAACCCCTTTTCTAGGCTTACAGTCCATTAGATAGATGGGTTTTTTTAAAACGCACTTAGAACAGAACCTCGTTGTGATTAAATTTTCAGTTCAGTCACCACCCACGTTATTTTTTATGGGCTTCATAGGAGAAACTTTAAAAACATCATTCAGTGCTCCAAACATTGCTGGAACTTGGTGTACTGTGAATGGTTTTGGTTTCCAAATGCGATTCTGCTCCATCTAGCTTGGGAGAGAAGTAATACCTAGGCTTCCTCTCAGTCGAAACATCCCGTTCAAGGCTCCTCTCAGCCCTTACAAAGCGCACAACATGTCTTTGTGGCGTGAACTGGGATCTGGGGTTGGCCCTGTACTGCATTTATAATTAAAGAAATTACTGAAGGTAATAAGTGCTTGGTTAAGATTTCCTGGTTTTGTTTAGTTCAGGTGTTGGTGGTAAGTGGAAGACCTGTATGTTGATCTTCACTTTTACACTAACTAGTTTTGAGATGGTTAGCAAATCACACCTAAAGGCTTGGAGATGATTTAGGACCAACGTCACATGTGATAAGAGGAACACGACACTGTCCACTGAGGTTCAGTGTCTCATTTAATGCCATAGAGAGCTTTTGTACTGAAGATGTGGTTTTCTTGACTTGGTGTGCAGCACTCATCAGACTGTTACTACCACACTGTTTAAGCTGGTTAAGCTCCAAGGTAATAGTGGTGACCAGCTTTACATGATACTTTTTTTATTAAGACAATAGAAGTGAAATTATTTTCAAAGATATGAAGTAAATTATTAAAATAAGACAATTATTTGTGCATTTTATAGTGTGTTATTTCTCTGCTGAGTTTCCCCTTTGTTGATACGTTTTCCTTTCTATTCTTGAGCTTAGTTATAATAACTGCTTTCCAAATGCTTGTCTCCCAGTTCTATCTTCTGGGTTGTCATAGATTTGGTTTTCACTGATTACCTTTTCTCTGGATTATGGGTCAGATTTTTCTTTTTATTTTAGTCTAGGAATTCTTATCTTATTCTGGACATTGTGACCATTACAAAACTCTAGATTCTGTTTTGCTCTCTGAATATATTGATTTTTTTGTTTTAGTAGGTAGTCAACGTGACAAGATTTAAATTCCAAACTGTCTTCTCTGTGGTGGGCGGCAATAAAAATTATTGTTCAGTCCTTTTAGCCTGAGCTGGGTGGCTTGTATTCTTCTCTGCACATGAGTTCAGGGATTGGCTAGAGATTTAAACAGATTTTTTTTGTTTAATGCAGAATTTAGGACTTTGCTTCTGTGGAATTCTCTTTCATGGGATTTATCCCCTCAATTTGTAGCTGCGGTGGTCACTTCAAACTCTTCTGGTTCTGCAAGACAGTAAGATCATAGATATCCTTTCAGTTTTAGTAACTCCATTTGGTGCTGACCAGAACTGCCTTCAGGCAAAAGTTTGTAACATATTGGAAATTTACCCAGTGCCATTCCATCCCCTTCTTTTAAGTGAACTCCCTTCAACTTTTTGCTAATTTCGTTTGCTTGCCATTGCCTTCAGGTAGTTTGTTGGGTTTTATTTCCCCCTTAATTTAATTGTGTGTGTGTGTGTGTGTGTGTGTGTGTGTGTGTGTGTGTGTGTGATTTGATAGCTATTATCTGTGTAAAGGTTAATCCATTGGAAGCTATTCCTCCATTACCAAAAAGAGTAGATTGTTTTTAAATGAATTTCTTTCAGGAGTAAATTTTATGAATTATTTTCAAGTTCTATAGTCTTCCTTCCCCCTTTACATACAAGATAAACACTCCTAGTATAAATATGGTAGAAAATCTTGTGTAACATACATTCTTATTGTATAGCTTGAATATCCATATATATGGTATATTTAATGTTTATGCTGCATGTATGCATTAAGTATAGAGAACACATATATATCATACTTTTAAGAATATACACTATATAGCCAATGCTTTCTTTTGTTACTTGGGCTGGTACACCAGACCTTTGATCTGCATATGTCTTTGTCAGCGTCGCTGGAACCTCACTGGATCACCCTGAGTGATTGGGGCAACTATTCTAACTTCAGTCTAACCACCGTCTCTCTGCTCTGCTGTCTCCACCTCTGCTTATAGCTGTGATCTTTTTATTTTTTACCATGAAGCTACAGCACAGACAGGAATTGCTGCCTACCCAGCCTAATCTTCAACGTTAGCAGAGAAGGAATCAATCTCTTTTTTTATAATTTCCATTTTCCTCCCTTTCTTTTCTTTCTGGACAAGTCCCATTTTTCTCTGAGAATTGTTGCCATTCCCACAGGGTGTTCCAAGGCTCTTTCTGGCCTGTCTCCATTTTATATCCCTGAATTAAATTTGAAAGGTTAGTGATACCCTTTTTGCTGAGTTGAGTCAGTGTCAAAGTGAGAAAATTTGAAAGAAAATGGATTTGTACTGGTGTGTCTTCTATTGTCGGAGGGCAGGTCAACAATTCCTGAGTCACTACAGTTTCTAGTTGTTACCTTCTGAGGATACCTTGTGAAATACTTAGGATGATTTGACTTCAAGTAATAGTGAACCTTAAATTAATGGCTTAATCAGTAAGAGTTCGATTATCTCTTAAAACAAGGAGCCCAGAGTTAGGAAATAGCCAATTCAGCATCTCCATGTTGTGAAGGTGTTCCCTGTCCTTCTCCTGGCTTTCCCTTTATGGTCACAGAGGATTGCTTCAACTCTTAGCATCACTTCTTCATGTGACAACATCCAGAGACAGGAGCATATAAAAGTTGTCCCTTTACTTAAAAAAAAATCAAATAGGAACACATTTCCCCCAGATCACCCAAAAAGCTCACCCAATAAGCTTTTTCAGGCTCATTAGCCAGAAGTGAGTCGTTTACTCTCTGTAGACAATTAATGGGAAAGGAGAATGGAATTATTATCACTGCCTAGACTAGGTAGAGCAGGTTGAATAGCTCCCTACCCCGAATTTATGTCCACCTGGAATCTCAGAATGTTATCTTATTTAGAAAAAGGGTCTTTGCAGATGTACTTAGTGAAGAATATTGATAGGAAATTATCCTGGACTTAGGGAGAGTCTTACATCCAATGATAAGTGTCCTTATAGCAGGAAGGGGAGAGTACACAGGGACACAGAGAGGAAGGGCAGGTGAAGATGCAGGTAGAGATTGGATGGATGCAGCCACAAGCCAGGAACACCAGGGGTTGCAGCCACAAGCCAGGAACACCAGGGGACCGGTACCTGGCCAAGGCAAGAAACAATTCTTCTCTAGAACCTTTGCGAGAAAGTGGCCCTATCAAACCTCGATTTCAGACTTCTGGCCTCCAGAGCTGTGACAGTATAAATTTCTGTTTTAAGCCATCCAGTTCACAGTATTTTGTCAAGACAGCCCTAGGAAACTAAGATACCAGAGGTTGGCAAACTAAGGCCATAGAGCAAATCCTGCCTATTACCTATTGATACAAATTAAATTTTATTAAAACATAGCCTCACCCATTCATTTATCTATTGCCTATGGATGCTATTCTGCTGCAGTGAGAGAGTTGAATAGTTGTTACAGAGACCTTGTGGCCAGCGAAGCCTGAAATATTTATTCTGGCCTTATGCAGAAAAAGTTTGCTGGCCTTTGGACTAGACCATTTGTGGTTCATCTTCTAGGGCTACAGAGAGGCTCATCTTCGTGAGAACACTGCTTCTTAACACCTGAACAAAATGATGTTTTGTTAGAAAAGGAGAATGATTTATGGATAGACCACCAAATGTCTCATACCTTGATTAGTTCATGGGCATGTGACCACGAAATCTGGGTTATACACGATAATAAACTCATACTCGTTAATTATCCACACTTGTAGTTTTAATCTAGTACATTCAACGAATTCATAGGTTCCCATGTAGTTTTTGTTATTAATACAATTTTCAGTAGTACTATATTTTATGTGCTAATAGGTTTCAAATTTGGCCGTATAAATGAACCGTGGTATTTACAGTGATCATCTTGATTTTGTAAGTTGTGCATACAAAGTACAGACTACAAATGTTTCTTTTATATCTCTGGGTCTCCTGATGATGACATCCAAGATGTGGAGTTAAAAGCACTGAAGATGTCTAAAATAATCAAGAAAGGTGTGCAAGCTTAGTCATACAGCTCACGGACTAGAATAGAGTCCAGGAAAACATCCTTGTAGTAGATGGTCTGTAGATTTTTGGTAAAGGTGCCAAGGTAATTTAATGGGTGAAGGATAAACTTTTCAACAAATGGTGTTGGGACCATTGGAGATCCACAGGCGAAAGGATTAATTTTTGTGTGTATGACCTTTGCCTCACACTCCACACAAAGATTAGTTAAAAATGAATTATAGACCTAGCGGTAATAGTTAAAACTATAAAAATGAAGAAAATCTTTGATCTTGAGTTGGGCAAAGAGTTCTTAGATATGTACCAAAACCATGATTCATAAGAGGCAAAAATAATTTGAGCTTTTTCAAAATTTAAAGCTTTTAAGCTGCTACACGTACCATTAAGAAAATGTAAAGACAAACCACAGTTTGGGAGACAGTAGTTACAAATCACATATCCAGACGTGTACACAGAGTATATAAAGAATACTTATAGCTCAGTAAGGTGAGCAACTGGTTTAAAAATAGGCAAACGATCTAGATAGAAACTTCCCCAGAGAAAATAATCTGAATGACAAGAAGACTAACGTTATTACTCATTGGAGAAATGCAAAGTAAAACTACAGTGAAATATCATTTCAGTCGAAAAAGACAGTAACAAAAGTTGGCAAAGATGTGGAGAGCCTGGAATGCCCATACATTGCTGGTGGGAATGGAAGCGGTATGGCTACTTTGAAAAGAGTTTGGCAGTTTAATAGAAACTTCAACATTAACTTATTAATTCTTCTCATAGGTATCTGCCCAAAAGAAATGAAAATATATGCCCATAAAAAGACTTGTACACAAAAGTTTATAGCAGTGCTATTCATACTAGAAAAAACTCCAGAAACAATGCAAATGTCCATCAGTGGGTGACTGGACAAAGAAAATGGTATTCCATCCATTTGAAAAAATTATGCTATAAAAGACAGCAGCCACAAACGACAAAGTGTTGTATGATTCCGTTTTTACAAAATGTCCAAAAAAGGTAGATCTGTAGAGAAAAAGTAGATTAGGGTTGCTTGCAGCTGGGGTGGAAATGGAGAGAAAAGCATCTGGGAACGTGAGATCTCTTAGGGTGTCGGGAAGGTTCTGAAACTGGATTGTGGTGATCACTACACAACTCTATGAATTTACTCAAACTCATTACTTTATACTTAAAGAGGGTCGATTTATGGTATGTAAGTTATACCTCAATAAAACGGTCTAAGAATACATAGCAAGGGAATTAAAAAATAAACCTCCAGATATCCAACAGACAACATGGATGCAAAGTAAAAAGTGTGTAAAGTTTATCAGTTGCTGTGTCAACTAGAAAACTTATTTTTAAAAAGGCTGAAAGGAGATTGGGAATTCTTGCTCTTGTTAAAGAGCTGTTTAAATCCCATCACCACTGTGTAGCTCGGAGCTGATGCCTGAGTTTCCTGGCCTCCCACTGACCCAGAAAGCAGAGTAAAAAGGTAAGAATCCCGTTAGCTGAATGAGCCGAGCATACTTTTATAGCTTTTCTCTTTATTTCTTTTATCTTTATGCCATCCTGTGAGGTAGGTTGAATAGATATTTTGGGCCCCTTTCAGGTCATAAAATCGCAGACCTGTTACTAAGATGAAGTCCCGTCTGACTTTTTAAGCAGCCTTTTGAGGCCCATCTTCCTTTGCTCGCTCAACCCCATCTTTACGTCCCTCTAAGCAGCTTCATGGCACCAACGTCACGTGTAACTCCTCCTTCACTTCTTCTCCTCCTCTCCTCAGAGACACAAAGCAAGGCTGTCATCCTGGAGCGAATCTCTGTTTAAAGCCAGCTTTAGGACAACCTTTTTAGCCAGGAGGGAAATTACACTTCAGAAAATGATTATTTTGAGAGTTTCCCTCTTTTTCCCAAGTTGAATCTAACTTAAATTGAATCTGACTACATTCTCCAGGGTATGAATGATGATAGAACTTAGTCACCAGGTATAACCACCCATGGCAATTTTTAACTATTTAGTAAATGCTAATTAGTAAGTCTAGTAAACTCCCTAATTTCTCTCTTTTACTCCTCACTCCAGTTCTCTGAGGAAGGTGCTGTTATTATTTCCCCTTACAGATGAGAAAATTGGGTCTTAGGTTAGATTTAGTCAAGGGTGGCACAGTGCAGACTTAACCCAGGTCTGCTGAGTTCTAAGTTCATGCCCTTGACCCGTACACGATCCTGACTTGTCATTTGACCTACACAGGTGTCGAGAGGGGGAATTGAACGTCATCATCTCTTGGTGCCCCTTCTCACTCTGTCTGTCAGCTCATCTGCCACAACAAATGTCATAGATGGGCGGGGGCGTGGATGGTTAAACAACAGACATTGATTTCTCACAGTCTGGAGGCCGGGAAGGCAAGTCAAGGTGCTGGCAGATTCAGTGTCTGACGAGCCCTCTTCCTGGTTTGCAGGTGGCCACCATCATGTGTCCTCACGTGGCCCGGGGAGGGGTAGAAATCTTTCTCTGTCTCTTCTTAGAAGATCCCTGTTCCCATCATGGCACCTCTACCCTCACAACCTCATCTCAACCTAAGGCCCCACTTCCAAATACCATCACGTTGTGAATTTAGGCTTCAACATATGAATTTGGGGGGATTACAAACATTTAGGCCATAGCACTTTGTAATTCTGTAGATGGGTGTGGTCATTTCTGTCCACCATCCAACGACTACCATGCACATAGCTGTGTAAGAAAAAAAAAATTGTTAAGTTAGAAATAGATCATATATTAGGCCACAAATTAAGTCTCAAAAGATTTTAAAAGGTAGCTGTGATACAGAGTACCTGCTCCAACAGAATGAAGCTGGAAATCAATAACAGAAGTAAAACTTAATTCACTAATTTGTGGAAATTAAACAATACAATCTTAAACAACCAATGGATCAATGAAGAAATCACGAGGGAAACTGCAGAACACTTAGAGACAAATAAAAATGAAAACACAACACACCAAAACTGCATGTTCTTTCAGTGTCATGATTGAACATTGGCTATTAGGCTACCCAAGATTTAAATTTACCTAATTCTCAAGGGGCATGATTCTTTGTTTGACTCACTACTTCTTATTGATTAGGCTGCTTTATCACTGTGTAAGGGTAAATATTAACTTTTATAAAACTGATATCAGTGAAAATTACTCTTGTCCAAAGCAGGAAGAGATGACCCTAGAGGTTACAGTTTTATTGCTCTGTAGGACTTTAACCAGTTTTGTATCTAGTTGAGCAATTCTGTTCTAGCATTTGTTCAGTCTGTTATAACTGTTCTAACTCAGTCTCTCAAATCTTCTTTGAACTAGCTTTACCATTTTTTTGTTCCTCTCATTAATGAGTTAAATAAGTCTTTACATGGCCTCACTTAATATTTGTGTAAAGGCATGTTTAACATTTTGAATATTATTCTCTGAGAGCTTTAAACTTGAGAGCAGGAAAACTGATTTTTTTTTCCTGCGTCACCAAGTGACTGGTGTATTCCTTTCTCTCTCAAAACGTGTCAAGTGCCGCCCTCTTTATTCCCTGCTTCTCTTGCTTGTACGGCTTGGAGAAGGCAGGAGGGAGGCAGCAGCCTGTGTGTCCTACTCCTCTCTGCCGCTACTTGAAGGGTGTGGAAGCATCTAGAAGAAGCTCAGTGTCTGGCTGTTCTCAGAGAGTCCCCATTGCGGACAGAGGAAAGCTGGCACCTGCGTGCTGCAGTCCTTCTGTTCTTCTGGGTTTCAGGCGTGCTACACGGAAACATGTTAGTAGGACCCCCAAGGCCCCCTTTCTTAGTGCAGGTTGCCCGCTGTGGGTGATCCACACATGCAGCTCCTTGACCGGGACGGAGGCTCAGCGGCCTTGAATTCCCGCTTCTGACAAAAGAAGTGTGGCATGCACATTTTGTAACACACTTCAGAGCTGAGTGATCGTGACTAGGAAGATTGGTGCCTCGAGGGAATAATAGGTGTCAGCTGCGGCAATGAAAGGGTAGTGCAAGGGGGCGCGTTATTTTCACCCGGGATGGAGTGTTGTGAGTCTGGTTAACTGGAGTGAGGGATGCTGTGCATGTTTTAACAAGGAAGAGAGAACAGGAACCAAAAGGGATTTCTGCCCCAACTAACTCTGCATCTGTCTGTGAATTAATGCAGGATCCACCTCGTGTTAAGGATGCAGCTTCACGTTGGTAAAATGAGAGGGAATCTGAAAACTCCAGGCTGAATTGCCAACAGATCTTAGCAAACGATTTGACATGATGTAAAAAAAACCCAAAAAACCCCCAAAACACCCTGGGTGGAGCCCAAGTCTCTCCTAAAATAGGAAGATGTTGTGAAGTTTGTATAAAAGATTGATCTGGGTTCTTTTAAAAAGAAAGCTAACTAACCCTGGACCTCTAGAGTGATTTGTCACATTTATATTCTAGATATTTTATTTCCCTGCCATGACCCTGAGCTGGTCATGACACATGCAACTGTGGCAAATAATATGGTGCCCAAAATTTTCCTCTTATTATCTGGGTTTTCTGTGGATTGAGTTTCAGTTTCATCACTTTCTTATTTAATTTTCTTTGTATTATTGTTTTTATTACATGAGCATCTTATCATTGTAAAAGATTCAAGGAATAGCCATTATTATTAAGTGTAATGTTAAAGTTTATCTTTTTCCTCTCCCTGCCTTTCAACCCAACACATTTGTTCCTCTTTCCTGCAGGAACTATGGGTGATGGTGAAAACAGCTGGGTGTGCATCTTTATAGTTCTTTTTCCAAACAATTATACTCATACATGCAAATCTCCCTCCCTCCCTCCCTCCCTCCCTCCCTCCCTCCCTCCCTCCCTCCCTCCCTCCTTCCTTCCTTCCTTCCTTCCTTCCTTCCTTCCTTCCTTCCTTCCTTCCTTCCTTCCCTCCTTCCCTCCTTCCTCCCTCTCTCCCTCTCTCCCTCTCTCCCTCTCTCCCTCTCTCCCTCTCTCCCTCTCTCCCTCTCTCCCTCTCTCCCTCTCTCCCTCTCTGCCTCCCTCCTTTCCTTCCTTTCTAAAAAAATATAAAAGGGTTTGTTTTTGCAACTTGCTGTTTTTCAAGGAATAGTCAGATTCACAGTCATTCCATATCAGTTCATATAAACCTACTTCATTCCTATCAGAGGCTGAATCCTATTTTATTGTGTAGAGATATTCCCCAAATTGTTTCACCGGAAGCCTATTTACTGACATATATGTTGATTCTGAGTTTCCACTCTTACAAATAATGCTGCCACGACATTCTTTTTCAAACATCTCTTGCATATGTCAACTGTTTCTTAATGATAGCTTCCTGGAGGTAGAATTCTTGGGTCTGCTTTAAAATGCTTTGGAAGAGGCTGCCATATTGCCCTTCAAAAAGACTTTATCAATTTACATGTCCACCAAGAATGTTTGAGAAGAAAGGTTTTCCCTCATTCTTACCAACACTGAATATTAACCTTTTAAAAGAATTATACCAATTCATCATTTTTTACTCATCAGTGAAAAAAAATCATGGCAGAGAGATGAACTGGTTTGGGAGCCAGACCGACATGGTTTAAATTCAAATTGCCCCACCACTAACTGTGTGCTGTTGGCAAGTTCCTTCAGTTCTCCTTGCTCCCCCTTCCTTTCTCTGCAGTGGGGAAAATACCCACCACAAAGCCTGGTGTAAGCCTTTGATAACTTGCACGTGTCAAACCCTGAGAGTCGCTGGCCAGAAGCAAGCACTTAACAAATATTAGGTATATTTATTATTATTAGCATTTTATAGATTTTGGTAGGGCTTTAAACATATTTATATATTTATTGGCCACTTGAAAATCTTATTAGAGATACTTTTTAATATAATTTGTGTTCTGGTAGGCTCTAACTTTCTCTTAAATTTGGAATACTGTATATACCCACACATAGATACATGCATGATACTAAATATTAAGCTTTTGTCTGATAATATGTTAAATATTTTTCGGAGATATTCATATGTCCTGTAATGTTGCGTATACTGTTTTATAATGCTACGGAAGTTTAAAATTTTTCTGTCATCAAATTTGTTTGCCTTTTCCACTGTGATTTGTGCTGTTAATGACTATTTATTAACCAAGATTTTGGGTTAATCATAAAGCCTTATTGGTTGATTGACGATTTATCTCTAATCCTTTTGAAATTCTGAAACTTATTGTTTGCACTTAGTGTGAGATATCTAGCTTTCTCTTTTTAGAAACATTTACATGAATAGTCCATCTTTTCTGTACTTACTTGAAATGACACTTTCATACCTTATCATAAAGTGAATGCCTATATATTCATGGGTCTGTTTCTCAGTTCTCAAATTGTTACTTTTTGATATCAATAATCCAATTGTTTTTACAATTTTTTTTCTTTTTAATATGGTAGATAGTAAACTGACAGAGCAACTGACTTCTAGTATTTTTTTCTCCCCCTGAATTTTAGTGCTATTCTTGGGTATTTTTTTCCAACTGCTTTTTATAGTATATGAGTGTGAGTATGCGTGTATGATCAGGATTTATTTTTTCATTATGTTTTCTAATTTATACTATATGCTAACATATGAGACAGTTACTGATTTTTGTATGTGATGGTGTCTGTCACCTTATGGGACTCTCTTATTCTAACAGTTTGTCTTATTTTAATAGTTTATCTGTAGAGTCTGATTCTTCTAGAGAAGGGAGATCGTACTGTAGAAAATTATGACAGTTCTGTAGATGCCTTTACTTCTTTATACCGCTTATGTATTTACTTCGACATTTTTATTGGCTAAGCCTGCAGTGTAATGCTGAAAAGGACTGTTCCTTTTTTTCTTCTTACTAACTCTAATAAGAGTGCTATCAGTGAGTCATCTTATGTATAGTTGTTGTAGACTTCTGCAAAAAGCCTTAATAGCACTGAAGACATTTCTGTCTCTTTCCAGCTGGCGAAAAAGTTTGTTTACTCCGACATGTCTGTCAGATTTCATCAAAATACTTTTCAGCCTTTATTAAGAAGATTATATTGGGTTTGTTTTAACCTGTTACCATACCCAGTTGCATTAATACCTTCTTGATGTTACACCATTTTGGTATTCCTGAGTTAAACTTGGTTTGCCATGATACAGTATTCTATTAATTCACGGCTGGACTTGATTTGTTCATATTTTATTTAAATATTTAATTACAAAGATGAAACCGCTCCTTTGATTTCTTCTTTGTGGCTTTTGCTTGGTTCTGGTATCAGCATTAGGCTGGTGTCATAATTTTCCATTCTCTGAAACAGTTGGAATTTTTCTTATAAACTCATCTGGGTGTGTGATGGTGTGGTTTTCTGTTTTGTTTTATTTTTGTTAAGGGTAGCTCTATTTTAGAAAAAATTTGAAAACTTTTGAGAAAGTCATGAACAAATTTCTATTTATTTTTTTTACTCGGTTTTTCCAGTTCTTCTCGAGTCACTTGTAGAACATCTTCTCTCGCCCTCAGTCACTCTCCTCCCCTCCTTCCGTTTCTGTCTCTCTACCGGATCAGCTGTCGAAAGGGGGCTCTGGATAAAGCTCCTCTCTGTCTGTGGATTTGTCAGTTTCTCCTTGTGTTTTCATCAGATTTTGCTGCACACACACGGGGATACACATATTCATATACACTGAGCTTTGTATTTAGATGCAGACAAGGTTGACTGTTGCCTCTTACTGGATTGCATGTTTCCGTAATCATAGATATCCACTTTATCCTATTGAATGCTTTGTATCAATACTTTATTCTCTTTCCTGATGTTAATTTTGCTATGCTATACCATTTTATAATCATTTTTATTATTACCATTTGCCTAGTATATACTTTTACATCTTTTAAAAGAAATCCATTTTGTCTTCATTTCAGTGGACCTCTCTTATAGTCTACATATAGCTGAATTTTTTTGAGTTTAAAATGGACTTTTTTTGGTGATTGTGTTATACTCTGATTTTGCTATTCTTCTTTCTATCTTGCCCTTTGAACTGATTATATATATAACTATATATATAACTATATATATAAAACTATATATAACTACATATATATAACTATATATATAGTTCCATTAAATTTCCTCCCTAGTCATTTGGAACTTATATATCTAGTTCTATTCTCCCAGTGATTATACTTATATTTTTTAACAATTTTAACAATTCTGTCAACAGCTATAGTGTCTATGTCTTACTCTTATATAGGAAAGAACATTGTAGTAAGTCTTACACTTCCTATACTCTCTCTGGCAGATTCCACTGCTGAGAACATCTGGGATTTTAGTTCAAGATGGCTATTTTGTGCATTTTTAAAATATCATGCATTGACAGTTATTTAAACTTAACCGTAACTTTCTGTGTTTTCTCTGATCACTATTCTTTCTTGTATCCTTTTTCTTGGTTTTGTTATTTATTTTGTTGGATTATCCTTTCATAAGTTTTTTCAGAAGTATTTGTGGGTGGCAAAATTCCCAATTCTTTGCACGTCCAAAGCCTTTATTTTGTCCCCAAACTTGAAAGCAAGTTTGACAGATATGGAATCTGGGTTCAAAATAGCATTGAGCCTGGATTTTTCTAGCATCCAGTGTTGCTGTTGAGAAATGAATGGTAAATGTAATCCCCACATCTTTGTGAGTAATCCATCATTTTACCTTTGGAATGCCTTAGGATTTTTCTCAGTGATGATCTGACATTCCACAATGATGATTAAAGTTTTGGGCCTTCTAAAACTTGTTCTTTGGCACAGAGTAGGTCCTTTTAATCTGATGAACTGTGTATTTCTTCAGCTTTAAGTAAACTTCTTCAATTATTTTGATATTTCTGTTCATTCCTCTTTTCCAGAATTCTCCATGTCTCTTAAATTTTCTCTTATGCTTTCTATTTCTTAAGATTTTTCTAGGAGAAACCATTTGCTGCGTTTTCCAGCTCACCAATTGATTCAGCTGCATCTGTTATGGTATTGTCTTAGCATTTATTTTACTTTGAAGATCAGATGTTTTGTCTCAAGATCTAGTTGTTTCTGTTTTAAGATTCAGTGTTATATAAAGAACTCTAAGGATATTAACATGATTTACAGTCTTTATCGTTGTTCTATAAAGTACTTATTTTTTTTAAAAAGAATGTGTGTTAGCTCCCTTCAAATGGTGTGTGGGTCCTGATTTGTGTGTTTCCCTTTTTATTGGAGGTTTCTTCTCCTCTTGGGCTGGTGATTGCCACCTGTGCTCTGCTCCCTGTGGCTATGGAAAGAGGCTCCTGGTGTGCCGCTGGGTGCAATGTGCCAGGTGGGGTTTGCCTTTGCGTATAAGTATCTCCTATCCTGGAGAAACCATCCGCTAGGTCTTAATTTCTTGGTGTCTCTTTGTCTCAGTGCCCACACAAACGGCTTTATAAGTGGGACAAATACCAGGGACCCCTGCTGACTGGTCAAGTGGAGGATCAGGGCCAACAGCCCTAGAGACCTAAGCACAAGCTCAGGTCACCCTCTGCACACTTTTTCTATAAACGATGCACTGGGAACTCCTTGGGTTTCTCCGTCCACAAGTCTTCTCTCGAAGAGTAATGTATTTTGGATTCTTGGTTTAGCTGGTTTCACTTTTTCCGTGACTCTGATCCTGTATTCTTTCTGTTGTTTAGAGAGTCATCAGCACTTCTTGTTCACTGGGACAGCTCTTGTTTTCAGTGCTCTTAGAAGCATCCTCTTTTTTTGCCCTACATGTCTTACTTGTCACTTTGTAGGATTTGGGATGGGTAAAGGGACCCACGTGGCTCAGACTTATCTTCCTCAGTAAACCTCAGTGTCATCTGTTTGAGGAACAGGGGCTTAGGTTTTCTAAGGCTTTCAAGGTAGAGGGTCTTCCATTTTTTCCATGCATTGACATTTAACTGTTGTACCTATTATGTGACTGACACCTCCCTGGGTTAGGAGTATGGGGACACAAGAATGTGTAAGATTCAGAACATTTTCCTTTCTTGTCAGGCCCACCCCGTGTACACTTTGAAAAATGCTTCATAATGTGAAGAGTCATGGGTGAAAAGATGGTGGAGTGACTAAATCTTCCATTAGGGAAGGTGTAAGGGGAACTGCTTTATAGATAAGATGATATTTGAGTTGTTTCTTTAAGATAAGTAGAACTTGGCAGTCAGAGAAGGTGGGTGGGTGTCAGAAGTGGGAGTGTGAAGGGATTCCGGGCAAGAATGAATAGCAGAGGGACTGCAGTGCATGGTGTACTTAACAAATGTTAGATGATCTGCTCTGGTCATCTCGGGTGTTTGGAAAAAGGATGAGGGAGAAGCCACCTGCAGAGGTGTGACAGGTCTCTGAAGGAAATGTATAGCAGGCACTAATTGTCCCCCATGGGAGATCTCTATGGACGGACCCACAACTTCCCAGGTGCACATGACATTAAATCATTTACACTGTGAACCCCAATACCTCCTGATTCCCCTGGAAGGACCTGAAAGGGGTGTCCAGAGAGTGGGCGGAGGAAGGGGCTTCTGCTCTTCGTCTCATTATAGACTCTGTGGACATAATTGGTGATGGCTTCTGTCTGTGGCAGATGGTATGAAGTCCATCCTTTTGTAACTCTTACCTAATGACATGCTGGGTTGGGCTGATGCCTAACATACTAGGATCTGGGCCCTGGTCATTGAGCAACGTTATCATCTAACAGCAAATAAATGTTGTTTTACTGTCAGAGAAATATAACATCATATAAATTAGACAGGTGTGCTAAAAACTTGCACAGTCATTAGACTTAGATAAAAAGAAACAAAGCCAAGAGTATGTGTAAATAATGAACCAAAACAGAAAAGCCTTCCAGCACACTGCTGTGTGGCACCAGGGGACAGGGTTTAGGGCTATGTAGTCACGTAAGGGTTTTCTCGTAAAGTATTACACTTGCTTCTCAGAAGAACTGTATGAGTGAGGTGCTACAGTTATCCTCACTTTACACGTGAAGAAACTCTGACGATTTTAGTAACCTGTTCAAGGTCAAACAGCTAGTAAATGCTGGGACTGGGCCAGAGCCCATGTTTCTCTAATTTTACGCTCTTTCATTTTCACAGCTATTCCTTGATACCGGACATTACTATGTCCTGGCACTCACACACGAGTGTGGGAACTTTTACTATGGGATGATGGACTTTGAGTTGACATTTCTGAGCTTCGTAGATCAGAACCCTCAGAGCCTGAGAGAACTTCCATTTTTTAACCTGCAGGAGAAAAGTGAATGGGATGAAACTGTTAATTCACTCAATGTGGGAATTTTGACTTTAACTGCACTGCACGTTCAGCCTTCTTTCAGGGTAGGGGAGTTCTGTCAAAAGCCTGGGAGATAGGGGGCAAAAGACAGAAGATGGCCACACAGTTCCCTGCTCACCCTCCCTATATTCTGCCTTCCTTCGGGCTGAGTCAGAAGTAAACTCAGTGGAGGCTCCAAAACGCATCATCCTTTGCCATTCATCTACTGTCATTGCCTGCTCGCGGGTTTTCCTTACTTCTTCACTGAATCTTTTCTTTTGAAAGTGACAGTATAAGAAACGGACTATTTCACTGTTGTTCTTGTTGCAGTAGGTATGCTAGCTTTTTTTTTTAATTTTAAGAAATGAGCAATATATTCCTCGTGCTAAAAGTCATTACCACTCAACTGTGGCTGCTCTTCGTGTGTGTTTGTATGTGGCTGCACAGTGAGTGTGTGGTGAGAGTGTGCTCGTGCATTTTGGAAAATGTTATTTATAGCTCCTAATTAGAATTTTTAAGAAGAACCGCACAGGCTCACTACTTTGTTTTCAAATGTGAGTAGCTGAAATTAGCTCCCTCTTAAACCTTGTCTGAATAAAGCTGCCATGTGCATCACTCCCTCCTCCCCCCACTGTGAGAGGAGGGTAGAGTGGAAAGTGGTTAACCCTCTTCATGGGGGATGGAGTTGAAATTGAGCTTTGCAAGCAAAGTCAGAGATGAGTTCCCATCTTCATTACTTATGGAAATCAGTTACTGTACTTTAATTACCCACTTGTTTGTATCGTCCACATGAAATGCCTTTTCTTTTATTTAAACTGCAGATAATTGCCAGTAGACTATTCACTGGAAATTGGAATCCACTTTGATCTCTAGAAAGCCTGTTACTAATGAATGAGGATGTTATGTATTTGTTGTGATTCCACAAATGGAAACTGAACAGGACTTTATATTCCTTGCTTAATCCCTCTGACATTACTTAAATACGATCACCCCAGGAGAAATGCAAAGATGTGGAAAAGCAACATAAAGATCAGAACAACTTCCTCATTTTCTTCCTTTTTTCTCTTCTTTCCTTCTTTCAGCAAATACCGATGTGTGGTTACTTTGGGAAAAGCTCTATTAGGTGAAGTGAGGAAGAGGAGTTAAACGCCTTCTAGGACATAATAAACATTCATAAAATCCTTGACATTTGCAAGGGATACACCCTGAGACCTTCAAGAATCCCCATATTCCTAAATCTTACTGTAGCATATAATTTCCTGCATAAAATTCAATAAAATATAACTGAAAATTTTAAGTGATCACTTTGGACTCAATGATTCCATAAATACAGGACTCAAGTAATTTATAAAGCCATTAAAATAAATTTTTCCGTTAACATAAACTATCCACCATGCTTGTTCCCACTTGGGCAAATTTTATGCTCTCCAGAGCACTTGCTGAAATAGTTTCATGAATTGCTTTACCCAGTTTCCATACAGAACATGGGGTAGAATCATTCATGTCTCAGCAACAGTGGAATCTGAATCTTTGCTCTTAAATTTATTTTTAAAAGTCTATTTCCTGACCATAGCCATAACTTGGTTGGATCTCCTCATTTTCTCATTGTGTTCACTGCCAACAGTAGACACCAGTTTTCCTCTTAGGAAACTCTTTTCCCCCTTGACAGAACCGAAGTTTTACCAGCTTTTTAGCGTGTATATGGAGATAAACATGGGTGAACTTGGAATGGGTGCCTAGGGCTCCCCAGTTGTTTCCAGGAGCTCCTGGAGTCACTTCTAACACTGCCTGCTTGCGGGTTTTCCTTATTTCTTCACTGAATCTTTTCTTTTGAAAGTGACAATATAAGAAATGGACTATTTCACTGTTGTTCTTGTTGCAATAGGTATGTTAGCTTTTTTTTAATTTTAAGAAATGGACAATGTATTCCTTGAATACTGGATCCAAATTTTGGCCTCAGCAAAATTAAAGTATAATATCAACGATGAAACTTTGAAAACTTTGTACATGGTCAAAGTTTTATCTTCGATAATCACAAATGAGCAATGTCTGCTATATTTAGATGGTCCGATACGAGAACAGAATAAATCCTCAAAGAAAGGTAGAGATAAAACTCTGGAAGCCTTCGTGGAGGAGGCAGGATTTTCCCAGACTTTATGTAAAACAGGAATGTGTCAAAGACAGAGACATTTCAGTAGAGGGATCAGCATGAGGGACCACATAGTTGAGGATCTAGGGAGCTCTTGTGGGAAAAATGAGTGCATTTCCACCTAATTACAAAGGTACTCTGTCCACATTGTAGAAAGTACAGGAGATGCTTTCTCCCCTCCTTTTTTATGGTGATATGGCAGACTTGGCATACACAGAAACATTCCCAGTATAGAATATTTTAAAACACTGGGAGAATATATTTAAACAAATACTTAAAAATGCATGGTGACTTGGCAAGAAAGCAAGGAAAGTTCAAGGAGCACAAAGCAGTGAAAACATATTACTTCAAAATGATAGGCTGGGGACTTCCCTGGTGGCGCAGTGGTTAAGAACCCACCTGCCAGTGCAGGGGACACAGGTTTGAGCCCTGGTCTGGGAAGATCCCACATGCCGCGGAGCAGCTAAGCCCGTGAGCCACAACTACTGAGCCTGTGCTCTAGAGCCTGTGAGCCACAACTACTGAGGCCTGCGTGCCTAGAGCCTGTGCTCCGCAACAAGAGAAGCCACTGCAATGAGAAGCCCACACACCGCCACGAAGAGTAGCCCCTGCTCGCCTCAACCATAGAAAGCCTGCGTGCAGCAACGAAGACCCAACGCAGCCAAAAATAAATTAAAAAAAAAAAAGGCTGCACTGAAGCCAGTTTTGCTCTAGGATATTTTCCTATTGCTTGTTTCCCAGAGCTTGAATTTGAAAGACTGTGTGTGGATAGTGGAGAAAGACTGGGACCTGGACACAGTGTGGGTGCGGGGATCATAGATTCTGTCCTGGAGCCACGGACTCCAAAGGCAAGACCCCCAAAGGAGAAAATGCGACAGTCCGCCTTGCAGATGGAGAGGGTGGGGATACTTGCCTAGTTGAAGGCCCCCCTGGATGGGAAGGGAAAGAGAGGCTTCTCTGACTATCCTTAACCACAAAACTGCCTTCACGGGAGTTTGAGTGTAGTTCACAATTTCTGTGTGGCTCTCATAACTTGCAAGGTAAAATTTAAAATTGAGCCCAGGTTGGTAAGACTCCACAAAAGCAAATGCAATCTGCAGTGAAGGAATGTACTTTAGGTCCAATCATCACTAGCATTTCCACAGATCTTTAAGAAGTGTAGCTCACCATACACCCGAGGAAATGCATCCTATGAACAAAAGTCAGCACACGTAATAAAGTGGAGGACAGAAACTGCACATGGTACAACTTTTTCACATTTGGAATATAAACTATGTACATATAATTATGCTGAAAGAAATAAAAGTGTCAGAAAGTAATTAAGGAACAAAAGAACATAAAAATTTACCAGTTGTATTTTTCAAATAACCAAATAGAATTCTAAAAATGAAAAACATAATAATGGAAAGTAAAATTTCAATAAGTGGATGAAAAGTACATTAGTTTTAGCTATACAAAGAATTAGTGACCTGGATGATACATCATAAGAAAATGCCGAGAAAGTAGAATAGTTTCCCAACCTACCTTATTTTATCAATACTTTTTAGTATCTCAATACTTTTTTTTCACAGCACCCCTAGATCAAAAGAACTACCTAACTTTTTTTTTTTCTCAGTAGTTACGCCCAAACAACTTACTGGTAATATTTTGCACGGTATCCCACAGACACTGCTGTTTCCCTCAAAAATTTAAAATTCCACAGCGTCCCTGTGAGATCACTCTGGTTCCCCAGCACTCTGTGGTCAACAATTTGGGACCTGTGGATGTAAAATGAAGAAACCAGTACTGGACTTAAGAGACTTGAAGGACTGGTCTAACATGTGTCTAATTAGAGTCCAGAAGAAGGAAAGGAAAAAGACATTGCAAGTGGCTTTTCCAGAATTAAAACAAAACCCTTAGATTCAGGAAGCACAGCAGATTGAAAGCAAGATAAATACAATACATATCTGGACACGTTGTACCCGCCTGCAGAACACCAAAGACAAAAGTCACACTGACAGCTCTTGCTCAGATTGAACCACAAATATTTTCAAATATTTTCTTGCAGTTTTGTCTGTGTATATATTATTTTTAAATGAAACTTCACATAATGCAGAGTTTTGCATCCTACTTTTTTCGTTTACTACAACACGAATATTTTATTCACTATTTGACAAAGTTTGGTTTTAAAAGAAGTGATTAACATTTGCTAGGCACTGTTGTAAGCACTTTATGAGTATCAGTTAATGTTCAGACCAATTCCATGAGGTAGTTCTTTCCCATTGTGCATTTTCCCAAAATAATTTCCTCAAGGGCCCTCAGTCAGTAAGCAGAGTCAGGATTTGAAACTAGGCAATGTGGCTCAGAGTCTGTGTTCTTAACCTTGACAGCATGTTACATTAAAATTTTTGACTACTATCTTAAACAATTCAAAGAAATGCAAGTTTTAACATATACATATATATATATATATAATATCATCATTTGCATGTACGATAATTAAACAGTGCTTTCAATACAGTTTTTAAATTTCAAACACTATAAATAATACTTAATAAATATCCTTTTGTCCACATATTTGTCTAAGTGATTTGTTAAGATACATTTTTAGAAGTTTAAAAATGTTTAATGTTTAAAACTCATGAACAACCTAAAGGCACTGATAGAGCCAGTTTGCTTTCTGGTAAGATTTTATCTTTAACCTTGAGACCATACCCTCAGTAGAACCTTACCAACAGTGAATATAAGAACTTAAAGTTTAATGATTTTGATTATAATTTGAGAATGTTAAAAATTTATCTCGTTTTACTATGATTGTAAGTTCTTGATTTACAAATGATTTTGAATGCTTTTCACATGTACTATAAGTCAGTTGTATTCTTTTTTTTTAAACATTTTTATTGGAGTATAATTGCTTTACAATAGTGTGTTAGTTTCTGCTTTATAACAAAGTGAATCTGCTATACGTATACATATATCCCCATATCTCCTCCCTTTTGCGTCTCCCTCCCACCCTCCCTATCCCACCCCTCTAGGTGGTCACAAAGCACTGAGGTGATCTCCCTGTGCTATGCGGCTGCTTCCCACTAGCTAACTATATTTTACATTTGGTAGTATATATTAGTCCATGCCACTCAGTTGTATTCTTGTTTGACCTTTGCTGAGTTTTCCCTTGGTGTTTTCATGTTTTTTCTCTGAAGTTATTGGTCTACGTGTCTCCCTGATACATAGCATGAGCGGTAATTTTGTAAGACGTATTTATATCATGTATTCCTCAAGAATTTGACTTACTTATTTTGTGGTTCTCTGGCATTTTTGCAATCAAAAAATTGTGTGTATCTTCCTTTTTGTTGTGCTTACATTATCAATCATCACCTAAATGTTAGATATTCACCTCTGTTGTCTTATAAATGCTTAAATATTTTATGTTACATTTAATTCTTTAAGCCATCTGGATTTTCTTTGCAGTATATACTAGTGTGAAGATCTATTTTAATTCTATTTTCCAAATGTTTCACCTTGCCAGGAGCTCCAGCTTCTTCCCACTTTCTCTATTCCTCTTTACAAAGAGTTGTCCTACAGAGAGACTTCATTTTTTCTTTTTTCCTTGAACCTGTTTACAGTCAGCCTTTATATCCCATCTTTCCACCCAAAAACGTCTTATCGTTATCACCAGTGAGCTCTACGTCATCAAGTCCATTGGTCCCTGTTCAGTCTCAGACAGTCTGGCCCATCATCACCCTGCACCACCCACCCCTGTCTCTTCTGCCCCCAGAACTCCTGCCTCTCTGGCAGTCCCCTTACTGTCCCCTTTGCTTGTTCCTCCTCGTGGTCCTGACTTTCAGTGTGGACAGGCGCTAGGTCTCAGTCCAAGGACTCTGCTCACTCGCATCGTGGTGTCATCTAGACACATGGCTTTGGATAAAATTCCTATGTTCTGACTCACAGATTTACACCTGTAGCCTAGATCTCTCCCCTGAACTCTCCCGTACATACCCTAGGTTTCTCAGTATTTCCGTCTGGATGTAAATTCTGGAGCTTCTCTTCCAGAGCTGCTCTCTGTGAGGTCATCCCAACGCAGCTGAGGACACTCCATCTTCCCATCTCAGGCCAGATACTTTAGGTCCCCGTTGACCTCTCTCTCCTGCTCCCACCTGACTTTCACTCCAGGAAATCCTGTTGACTCTTCCTTCTCCAGAATCATCCTTACCATCGTCACTGTTTTCTGTTCCCCATATCTCGGGTGGGTTATTGCAATAGGCTTCAACTGACGGTGCCTTTTTCACCCTTGTTTGTTTTTTTGCTCTTAAATATACCAACATTTTTGTTTATTAAAAGAAAACATAGTATAGAGCCTACAGTCAATCAAATACATTAGTAATTGTTTTAATATTGGGTCGGGGGAAAGAAGAGAAAAAATAAGCCTGTCCATAATCTTCTTAGGTAAGATACGCTGATGATTACAAGGGCATTAGAAAAGCAAAAGCAAATACAAGAGTATGTGTAAGACTGAAAACTGTAGACACTGGAAACAACTCTTCTCTGTTTCACCTCTGTTTCTTTACAGTCTATTTTTAAAAAAGCAATCAGAGTGAACACATAAAACTGACAGATCATACCATGCCTCTGCTCTGTACCTTTCAATGGCTTGCCGTTTGACTTGGAATAAAAACTAAAATAATGGCCTAAAAGGACCGCATGGTCCCCAGTACCTCTCGGGCCCCATTTCTGTTGCTTCTCTGCCTTGCTTTGCAGTTGCTGTTCCCTCCGGAAGGCTCTCCTCTGAGATACACAGGTGGGTTAGCCCTCACTCCATCGCCTTCAAATCTTTGCTCAGTTTACCTCCCCCGTGACCCTTCCTCTCCATCCTGTTTGAAATTCCAATCTTCCCCCACACTGCTATCCCCCTTCCACATCCATCATGTCACCCTTGTCATCTGATACATTGTTACATATATTAGAGTCTAATTCTAAGCAAATTCATCGCTTTCACTGATCTTTCTGTCAATTATTGAACCAGTAGAATCCGATTCAGTCATTACAATTTTGTCAAACATGGTTCATGTCTGGTGAGGAAAGGCTTCTATATTATTAACCCTTTCACAAAATTCTCTTGGTTTTTCTTAGCTTTTATTCCAGATTAACTTTAAAAGTACTTTGTCATGTTCTAAAAGGAAAAAAATTCAAATTGGGTTTTTTTATTGGGATTTCATAATATATGGACATCCATTTGGAAAGAATTAATATCTTTACATTATCCACTCTTCCTTTCCAGGAATGTGGTATGGTTTTCCATTTATCTAGGCCTGTTTTCTTTCTGTTATTCAAGTTTTTTAATTCTATATATTTTATAGTTCTCATATATTTCACATTTAAGTTATTCCTATATGTTTTAGTCTGTAGTTTTTCCTCCACTGTGTTTCTGTTGTTGAAATTGTTTCCATTATATATTTTCAAATGATTATTTTCAGGTTTTCAAAAAATTTGTACCCACCATCATTGTTCAGCTGTCTCATTAGTTGCAATAGATTTTCGTTTTGTTCTCTTGGGTTTTCTAAGTAGATGTGATGATAATCCTGTCACCTCTTCCTCCTCTTTCATCTCATGCTGTAATGCCTTGGCTAGGCTTCACAAGGGTGTTGATGGATGACGGTAATAACTGGACTCTTTTCACCCTATTTACTCCTAAGTCTATGGAGGCTGTCGGGTCAGGATGGATCTCTTTTATCATGCTAAGGAAGTATCTTTACCCGGTTTGCTTAAAGCTCTTTTGGAAAAAAAGGAAGAGTTGGGAAGTTTGTCTTGTGCTTTCGGTTTGCATCAATTGAGTTAATATTACCTGTGGATTTGATTAACAGATTTCTCAATATTAAACCACAGAGATGGTTGTCCCAAGTGATTTTAAAAACACACTATTGAATTTAATTTATTGATATTTAAAGAGGATTTTGCATCTATATTCATAGGTGTCTCTAGTCTGTAGTTTTCATTTTAGTGGTGTCTTCTGTCATTTGTTGGATTCTATATTATGGTATTTTTATGAAATAACTTGGGAAGCAATTTATCTTGTTCCACACTTAGGATAGCAGTGTGTGTGCGTGCACATACATAGGTATTTTTGTGGTGAGTATCTCCTTCTAAGAAATTTCACAGAATTTATTCTTAAAAACTACTTGGTCTCAGAGCCTAAATCCTTTTGATAACTTATTGAATTTTTCCCATGGTTTTGGGCGTATTCCAGTGTTCTACTACTTTTAAAGGGGATCTTGATAGCTTTTTGCTCTTCTAGCAAATAGCTTATTTCAACTGAATTTTCAAATTATAACTATGAAATTGTACATAGCATTTTCCTATACTTAAAAAAATATGTTCTGAATCTGTTGTTGTGGCTCATTCTCATTTCTATTTCTGCTTATTTTTTATTTTCTCCGTTTTTCTTAGTTTTCCCAGAGGCTCATCTGTGCTAAATTTTTCTTTCTAATAGTAAAGCATTTAAGATGTGTACCCCACCATTTTGGTAAATCTTGAATTCAGTTTTCTTGTGCCCCCAAAACTGCTTCCATTTTAGTTTGTCTTTGATTCCATATTCATTTAAGAGTAATTTTTAGTTTCCCACTGGTTACATTTTCATTCATTTGTTTAAATTCTTATTATTATCTTACTGGAGTGTGCTCAGAGAATGTGACCCATGTAATCTCTGTTTACTGGTACTTTTTTGTGATCCAGTAGATGATGTTTCATAATGGTCCATGGTCACCTGAAAATAAGGTGCTTCCCTAGTTGTGAAGAAAATGTTATTAATTCAGTCTTTTAAATTATATGATCATATTCTCTATATCTTTTTATTTTGGGGGTCTATTTTATGTCTTAAGGTGTTACAGTCTCCTGCAGTAGTACATCTGCTAATTTTTCTTTATACTGCTGACAGTTTATCTCTTTCACTTTATATATTCTTTTTAAAACATTAATTTTTTTGCATAAACATTCATTACAAATACCTGTTTATTTAGAAGTGTACTTATTTTCACTGTACTACTTGGCTTATATGAAGTTGAATTCTCCTTTGAGTGACACTAATATTTCTAACCCTGCTTTCTGCATATATTAACATATTTTTGGAAATGTGAAGATTAGGCTCCAGCATTTACTGACTCTGGGGCCCGTTTCCTTTCCACGGTGTATGAAGTGATAGACCAGGGGGCATCCGAGTCTATGGGAAGGTCACCTTGGCCTCCTGCTCCCCTCGCTGGTGCGTCTTTCCTGATAACAGCGCTTTCTGAGCACGTTTGTGGTGGGGACACCCTGGCTGCCTCATGTGGTTCTCAGGTCGTGTGAGCTTCCCATTTCCGCTTCGTCCGTCAGGTCACACCCCGACTGTTTCATCACATGTGCCGCTTCAGCCTTACCCTGTGTGGAAGTTGGCTTACAGATTCCAGCAGTAACTGGAATTTACAGTAACTCCTGTCTGTCTGCTTTTAGGGATTTTGTATGTTTTCTTTTTCATCCTTTTCCCACCAGCATCTTAATAGGCATTTTGGTGGACAGTTGATAGGGGCCACGTCACGAGGTGCTAGTCCAGTAAACAACAGAGAACAGAAACCTGCTCCCAGAATGTTCTACAGACCTGTGGTCTCTCCAGTCAGCGCCGTATTTTAAGAACTCCCATCTGGTCGGAGTGTAACAGAACGCTCGGCTAGGAGACCGACGTGCTGGTGGTGGGAAGGGGCGACAAGTAAGGACACAGAGATTTATAATTTGGCCGAGCCTGTAATATGGAAAATAAATAACTTTGTATGTATGTGTAAGACTGAAGCAGGCGGGAGGAGGAGGGGTGCAGGAGGGTCACATCAGTGCTGACCTTGTGCGCGCACACACACACACAGTTAGTGAGAATATTCGGCTGGCTGCTGGGGGAAGAACAGCTTTGAGACGAAATAATTATGGTTATTTTATTTTGTAAAGAAACGCATAGGGAAGGAACAAGATGAAATGCTATGAAAAACAGATGAATTAAGGAAGAAAATATGTTTGAAATGGTTAAGTCAAGAAGATGGGTATATTAATGTCAACTTCTGTGTACGTAGAGAACGTTTTCATAACAAAAAGCATAAAGAAAAAGGAAAAAGATGACTCAGTGTGGGACATACTGTCTTGACACACTAGCCAAGCCCCCTCCAGGTGATAATGTACAGCGGGTGGGAGGGCGCTGGGGATGGAGGAACACGATGTCCCGAGATCAAGTAGGGATGGGCCGTCAGGACAGAAGTTGTGACTGAAGCTGCTAGACGCTGCGGTAGAATTCATTAGGCCACTTTCTCAATATGTAGTATTTGGCAACTTAAGCCACAGTGCTTGGTCCACCTGGGTGTTGTGAGGATGACAGGAGACAACGCAGACACAGGTCCTGTACACCTGCCTGCATCCCAGGGGCTCAGCAGGTGCTGCCCTCTCTTCCTACAGAGACCTCCAAAGTGACTTGTGGGCCCAGCAGAGCTGACTGTGTTGCTTACTGCAGTACGGAAGACTGCGACCTTTTCAGTAGTGTTTCTAAGAAGGAAGGAAAAGGGGGGCACACTCATGTGAGTTGTGGGAGGCGTGTCTGGTTTAAGGCAGGTGCTTCTATGCGGGGCTCCCACTGGGACTGTGCCAAGGTTGTGATACAGTCTATATTAGGATGTATTATAATAGGGTTAGTGGACTCAGAGGTGAGGATTCTGAAGCAAGCCTCAAAGAGAAAACAATTGGATCATAGCCGAACAATCTGTTTTTCTAAAAAGTGGTAGTTTACCCTAGTGCAGGCAGGTAGAGTGGTCTATTATTGACATCAATGAATTTTCAACATGTTCCTAAAACAAAGTTATTTGCAACTGAATTTTCTGGGTCAAGAATTTTCCGGAATAGTAAAGTTATGATAACGTAGAGCATCAAATAGTATAGTAACATTTTGTCAGCTCTAAGCTGTGTGGCTACAGACAGCCCCGGTTCACAGGGGCTTTTATGGTGTGGATTCTTTCTGTTCGATTTTGGTGTTTGTGGTATATTGAGATACTCATAGCAAATGCATGCATTGTTTGGAAAAGTCTAATGAGACTTATCCATTCGGCAATATCTATCAAAGGCCTTAAAATAATCTTTGAGCTAGTAGTTTAACCCCTAGGAAGCAGTCATTCAGAATCAGCAAAGACATGGATGAAGATGTGAGCAAAGATGGTTATCATAGCACTTCTGGGATAGAAACAATAAAGCAAACAAAGTGATCTTAAATAGGGCAAACAGAGTACAAGTTATGATCTAGCCAGAGGGACACTGTTTATAACTAGAACAAATCGTGCTTTTCAGTAGTATTTAATAATGTGGGAAAATTCTCTCCCAAGTAAATTAAACCAGGATATAAAAGCATATGAAATGATAACATACATGACTGAATGGAAATACAGCAGCATTTCACAAGTGGTTATCTCACAGTTGTGAGATGACAGATTAATTTCATTTTCCTATTTGTTCTTTTATTTTCTACAAATATTTAAAACAAACACTTTTCTTATCTGAAAACACTAAATACTAATGATGATGATGATGGCATAATGGAAGGGTGGTCCTCATGCCTTCCAAAGAGGAAAGGATCTGTCTGTCTTGGCTGCAGTGTCACTAATGATGTAACAGAGGCAGTAAAGTCGAAGTGAGGGATGTCTAGACAGGGAGAGTTCGTTGGGTGTTCATCCTGCTTCTGAACACGGGCTGTAACCTGTGTTCATAGGGATTGGCATCCTATGATATAGGAAATGACCGTTGCCTTCAGATACACTGAATATCCCTTGGTGCCTTTCAGCCCCAGATAACATTGAAAATCCCACCAACTGCTCAGCAGATGTGCCTGTTCCTCATTGGTTCATCATCCTTGATCATCCTTATCAGGTCTGGTTTGAAACTCCTTGAGGACTTCTCATTAGTAACTCTTTTCTCCTCATTGGAAACTTCTATGACTCCTTGATGTCAGGACCCTTATTTAACTAGTGTGCACAGAATTTACATGATCTGCCTACAGATGTGTTGTGGGTTGAATTCTCTGGGTCAGCTGCCACAGAGGAAGAGATGCTTGCAGTTACTCTCCACTATCATTTCTATGTAGCTGAAGCCCAGATGGCCACCAGATGCTGAATGTTAGCTGGAAGTCCATCCAAACTGCATTTTCTTATCTAAAATTCTAATTGCTGAAATGAAGGAGAGAAAAAATTAGGTAGAGAAACTCCAAAAAGAGGCAGTTAACGTTCAGGGGGATGATTGGGTACTGAAGCCAAAGATAAAATTTTTTCAGAACGCAAAGACTAATGCTGAGAGAAGATGAATGTTTCTAACATTATGAAAGGCAAATATAAGCCCACGGTTTGATTCTGGGTATGCACTGGCGGGTATTACTTGAAATCTGAAGGAGGTAAGAGGAAGAGTAGAGTAGGTTTGGCTCGAGTGATGGAGAAGGAAGTAAAAAGGAAGGCATTTTATGCCTGTTGTGTCAGACCGGGGCACGAACCCGTGTCCCCTGCATCGGCAGGCGGACTCTCAACCACTGCGCCACCAGGGAAGCCCCATTCCATTATTAATAATAATAAATAATAATGCCTCAAAATATTACAGAGACTCTAAGTGTAAGAAGTTTTGGGAAGTGTTTGTAAATAATTTGAGGTCACCTGTGACATAATTAAAAGGAAGTTAGTGATTCCTAACAATACATGAAATAACGTGGCTGAATCTTCCTCTCCCACATTGGTCCCTAAGCAGTGACAGACACCTGGAGCACAGGTTTGAACTGCTGTCTATGTGCATACTGGCTTTGGTCTGAGAGAAAATGCCACCCAGTATGGTTTTGGAGGGATGACATGGGAAAGTAATTTGAAATTCTTCTTGTGCTCCTCCTACCCCATATCTTTGTGCCTGACAGTGATTCCCACAACACACTTGCAGCAAGTGAGAGCCCTGGCCCAGGGTCCTCAGGTGTAAAACCCATGAGGAACCAAAGCCTTTGACTTATAGGAAGCTACAGTAACCCCCACCCCCATGCCTAAGGCCATGATACTCCACAGTATAAGGAGTGTCTACCTCAAATGCTGCTGCTTCATGGGGCCAGAAGGTGAGGTCCTGACTCAAGAGTTGGCCTGCGCTGTTCTGAGCCATGGGCTGTTTCCTGGTTCCTAGTCTTCACCTCCTCTTGCCCCCAGAGCCATCGAGACTGAAGGCTAGAGTATGACCTTCTGGAGTGAGATTTGCCTGGCAATGTGCTCACTCCTAGAGGGAAATGAGCTTAAAAGGTATTTAAGAAGTATTACTATCTCAAATGAAATATAAAATACCAGATTATAAATTTCATCAGAGGCATAAATAGTAGAATGGCTGAACTAAAAAAAAATTAAAATTAATTTGATAAACAAAAAAAGACAGATTAGCAGTTTGAATCAAGAATAAGAATATTAAATATAAAAAAATAGTCAAATTTTAAAGAAACAGTAGATGGATAAACAGAATGAATACTGAGGAACCAATTAAGTCTGGAAGATCACGTTTAGCAAATTCTCAGTGCAGAAAAAGGAAAGGCAGCTAATGGAATATACATGGCTAAGAAATATGAAGAAGGATAGAGAGAGCCATAGTAATATCTGAAAACTAGATCTCAAAAAGAGAATCTTTTTAATGGAGATGAGAGATTGTTTGAAATAACAAATTTCTTAAAATTAAAAAAAAATTCTAGATGGACAGAGTTCAAGGAATGTCAAAGGGGAAGAGCAGGAAAGGTCCACTCCTGGAAATATAATAAAATTTAAAGACATTAAAGTCAGAGAAGGTTCCAGAAGTTGACAGATAAAATAGAATAAGAATCAAATTAACAACAGATTCTTTGGCAACAACACTTGATGCAAGATGATAAGCATTTAAAGCCTAGAAGCTTATATACAAAGGTTCACTCAAACATGATATGTATGGTATGCTAAAAATATTCTTCCAAGTATAAAATCTCAGAAACTTTATCAGAACTCACAGTCAATTGGATTAAAATAGATTTTATAAACTATTCAAATAAAAGGCAAGACAAATCTAGGAGTCATCACAAAAGCTATATGAAATGAAGGTTATTAAGTATCTTGTTAAGGTTTTATTGTAACCTAAAATAGCAAAGATACAATAGAAAAGAAATTATAAGTCTAGATCTGCACTGATACGAGAGCCACCAGCTATTTGAAATGTGACCATTTTGAATTAAAGTTGCCCTCGGTATAAAGTACACACAAGATTTCAAAAACTTATTACTAAATAATGTAAACTATCACATTAGTATTTTATATTAATTACAATTTAAATATTTTGAATATATTGGGCTAAATAGAAACATAAAATTAATTCATCTATTTCTTTTTACTTTTACGTGTCTGCTACAAATATAAAATTTCACATGTGCTTTAAATTATATTTTAATTGGAGGGCACTGATATAGATTATCATGATCGGAGCTGGAGAAAAAGGAAACTGAAGTTCTAGACTTACCAGGTCTAGTTTTACAGGTCTCAAAATAAGAAGTAAGGATAAAAGAAATATGCAAAAGTTTCAAAACTGATTATGATAAAAACAAAATAAGGATATAAATTAATTTCATATTTGAAGATAAACTTTGACTAATTGGATTAAATATATACAGATATAGACTCTTTACAAGAGATACACTTCAAACATAAAGACATGGCAAAGTTAAAAGTGAAAAGATGGAAAACAGACATAAGAATGTTAAGCAAATTAAGCTTGTGTGCCTGTATTAACGTCGGATGCAATTGTGTTTAAGATGAAAAATACAGTAGTAGAGATGGAATGGGACATGATATAGCGATATGTGATTTAGTTTACTTAGACAATATAGCAGTTTTAGGCATGTATAAGTCTAATGGAATAGTTTCAAAAATAATGAAGAAAAAACTGATAAAGCTATAAGGAAAATCCACCATCGTAGCGGGAGATATCAATACATGTCTTGTTAATTGACAGAAGAACAAGCACCTAGGTTAAAGAAAATAAAGCAATACAGCTAGGAAGCCTGATTTAGTGGTCTCATATAGAGTTCCACGCTTCAATAATTGAGAAGAAAAATTTTTCTCCATCAACATGAAATAAAAAATCATCATGTATGTTTCACCATAACAAAATCTCAATAAATCTCAGTGGCAGTTATCATACAGACCACGATCGTTCACTACAACACCACTAATTTAGAAGTTAATAACAAAAAGATAAATGTAGAAATTAAAAACATACTGATAAATACATCATGGATTATGAAAGAAATTGTCGTAAAAAATTTAAAATAATACATAGAGCTGGTAATAAAAATGCTCCATATCAAAATGTGTAGGATTTGCAAAAGTGGTGTTTCAAAAATTTTATAGTCTTAAATATTTGTAATAGAAAGGAGTAAATCCTTAAATAAGGAGCAGATTCTCCAGCTTAGAAATTAGAAAACGTTAGAGAATAAACCTAAAGAAAAAGATATAAATATATATAAATAATATATATAAATATAAAGGTAGAAATAATGGACTAGAAAAATAGGTTACACTTGAGATCAACAGAGTCAAAAGTTATTCTTTGGAATAAAAATACTGTTGGAATAGATAAACTTTTGAGAAAGACCTAATCAAGAGATAAAGACACACATACATACTACCATGAATAAGGAGGACAATAACTATACATAAAATGGAGATTTAAAAGATGAGAGAATCTTACTACTATGCTGGACTTTTAAAAAACTTAGACAACATGGACAATACCATACTAAAATTCATCTAAAGTGATTAATTAATAGCATTGTAACTAGTAAAGAAATTGAGGGGCTAAGAATCTTTCTGGAAAGAAAATAGTATGCCTATATGATTCTGTAGACAAATTCTTCCAGGAACTGATAGGAGAAATCATCCCAATTTTACATAAGCTTTTCCAGAAATACAAAATAAATGAAACACCAATTTAGTTCACAAATATATCGTTATTCTGTTACTAAAACTAGAAAAGAAAGGAAAACTATAGATTCATTTTACTGTTTAAGATAGAAACAAAATTCCTAAATAATATGTTGGCAAATTAAGTCCTACAGTGTACTTAAAAAGAATCATACTATACCATGATCAAATTGGGTTTATACTGGGTATTTAAGAATTATTAGAAAATCCATAATGTAATTTATATTAACAGATGAAAAGGCAAAAAGCTGTATGAACATCTCAATAGATACATAAAAAAGTATTTAATAGAATTCAACACTTACTGTTAATTGAGAAAAACATACTATTAGGAAATCAGGAGTATTTGAGAACTTCCAAAACCTGGTAGAGTGTATTAGTAAGAGTTCTCCAGAGAAACCGTATAATGAAATGTGTACATATAGAAAAATATTTGTTACAAATAATTGGCTAGTGGGACTACAGAGGGTGGCAAGTCCAAAATCTGCAGGGTAGGCTGGCAGGCTGGAGAGCCAGGAAGGCCTGATGTGAGAGGAGTCTGAAGTCAGTCTGCTGGAGAATTCCCTCTTGCTCAGGGGATGCTGGTTGTCTTGTCTTTTCAGGCCCTCAGCTGATTGGATTAGGCCCACCCACATATGCGGGGCAATCTGCTTTACGTAGAGCCCACTGATTTACATTTTTTTCTTTAACATTTTTATTGGAGTATAATTGCTTTACATGGTTGTGTTAGTTGCTGCTGTATCAAAGTGAATCAGCTATATACATATCCCCTCTCTCTTGCCTCTCTCTCCCACCCTTCCTATCCCACCCCTGTAGGTGGTCACAAAGCACTGAGCTGATCTGCCTGTGCTATGTGGCTGCTTCCACTAGCTATCTATTTTACATTTGGTAGTGTATAAATGTCCATGCCACTCTCTCAGTTCGTCCCAGCTTACCATTCCCCCTCCCCGTGTCCTCAAGTGCATTCTCTACATCTGCGTCTTTAATCCTGTCCTGCCCCTAGTTTCTCCATAAACATTTTTTTTTATATTCCATATATATGTGTTAGCATACGATATTTGTTTTTCTCTTTCTGACTTACTTCACTCTGTATGACAGACTCTAGGTCCATCCACCTCACTACAAATAACTCAAGTTCATTTCTTTTTATGGCTGAGTAATATTCCATTGTATATATGTGCCACATCTTCTTTATCCATTCATCTCTTGGTGGACACTTAGGTTGCTTCCATGTCCTGGCTATTGTAAATAGAGCTGCAATGAACATTGTGGTACATGACTCCTTTTCAATTATGGTTTTCTCAGGGCATATGCCCAGTAGTGGGATTGCTAGGTTGTATGGTAGTTATAGTTTTAGATTTTTAAGGAAACTCCATACTGTCCTCCATAGTGGCTGTATCAATTTCATTCCCACCAACAGTGCAAGAGGGTTCCCTTTTCTCCACACGCTCTCCAGCATCTATTGTTTTTAGATTTTTTGACGATGGCCATTCTGACTGGTGCGAGGTGATACCTCATTGTACTTAGGATTTGCATTTCTCTAATGATTAGTGATGTTGAGCATCCTTTCATATGTTTGTTGGCAATCTGTATATCTTCTTTGGAGAAATGTCTACTTAGGTCTTCTGCCCATTTTTGGATTGGGTTGTTTCTTTTTTTTGATATTCAGCTGCATGAGCTGCTTGTATATTTTTGAGATTAATCCTTTGTCAGTTGCTTCATTTTCAAATATTTTCTCCCTTTCTGAGGGTTGCCTTTTCGTCTTATTTATGGTTTCCTTTGCTGTGCAAAAGCTTTTACGTTTCATTAGGTCCCATTTGCTTAGTTTTCTTTTTATTTCCATCTCTCTAGGAGGTGGGTCAAAGAGGATCTTACTGTGATTGATGTCATGGAGTGTTCTGCCTATGTTTTCCTCTAAGTTTTATAGTGTCTGACCTTATATTTAGATCTTTAATCCATTTTGAGTTTATTTTTGTGTATGGTGTTAGGGAGTGTTCTAATTTCATTCTTTCACACGTGGCTGTCCAGTTGTCCCAGCACCAGTTATTCAAGAGTCTGTCTTTTCTCCATTGTATATTCTTGCCTCCTTTATTAAAGATAAAGTGACCATTGTGCATGGGTTTATCTCTGGGCTTTCTGTCCTGTTCCATTGATCTATATTTCTGTTTTTGTGCCAGTACCATACTGTCTGGATTACTGTAGCTTTGTAGTATAGTCTGAAGTCCAGAGCCTGATTCCTCCAGCTCCATTTTTCTTTCTCAAGGTTGCTTTGGCTATTTGGGGTCTTTTGTATTTCCATACAAATTGTGAAATTTTTTGTTCTAGTTCTGTAAAAAATGCCATTGGTAATTTGATAGGGCTAGCATTAAATCCGTAGATTGCTTTGGGTAATATAGTCATTTTCACAGTGTTGATTCTTGCAATCCAAGAACATGGTATATCTCTCCATCTGTTTGTGTAATCTTTAATTTCTTTCATCAGTGTCTTCTAGTTTTCTGCATACAGGTCTTTTGTCTCCTTAGGTAGGTTTATTCCTAGGTATTTTTTTCTTTTTGTTGCAATGGTAAATGGGAGGGTTTCCTTAATTTCCATTTCAGATTGTTCAGCATTATTGTATACGAATGCAAGAGATTTCTGTGCATTAATTTTGTATCCTGCTACTTTACCAAATTCATTGATTAGCTCTAGTGTTTTCTGGTAGCATCTTTAGGGTTTTCTGTGTATAATATCATGTCATCTGCAAACAGTGACGGTTTTACTTCTTTTCTGTTTTGGATTCCTTTTATTTCTTTTTTGTCTCTGATTGCTGTGGCTAAAACTTCCAAAACTATGTTGAATAATAGTGGTGAGAGTGAGCAACCTTGTCTTGTTCCTGACCTTAGTGGAAATGTTTTCAGTTTTTCACCAATGAGAATGATGTTGGCTGTGGGTTTGTCATCTATGGCCTTTATTATGTTGAGGTTAGTTCCCTCTGTGCCTACTTTCTGGAGAGTTTTTATCATAAATGGGTGTTGCATTGTGTCAAAAGCTTTTTCTGCATTTATTGAGATGATCCTATGGTTTTTATCCTTCAGTTTGTTAATATGGTGTATCACGTTGACTGATTTTCATATATTGAAGAATCCTTGCATTCCTGGGTTAAAACCCACTTAAGCATGGTGTATGATTCTTTTAATGTGCTGCTGGATTCTGTTTGCTAGTATTTCGTTGAGGATTTTTGCATCTGTGTTCATCAGTGATATTGGCCTGTAGTTTTCTTTCTTTGTGACATCCTTGTCTGGTTTTGGTATCAGGGTGATGGTGGCCTCGTAGAATGAGTTTGGGAGTGTTCCTCCCTCTGCTATATTTTGGAAGAGTTTGAGAAGGATAGGTGTTAGCTCTTCTGTAAACATTTGATAGAATTCGCCTGTGAAGCCATCTGGTCCTGGGCTTTTGTTTCTTGGAAGATTTTTAATCCCAGTTTCAATTTCAGTGCTTGTGATTGGTCTGTTTATATATTCTATTTCTTCCTGGTTCAGTCTCAGAAGGTTGTGCTTTTCTAAGAATTTGTCCATTTCTTCCAGGTTTTCCATTTTCTTTTGGCATATAGTTGCTTGTAGTAATCCCTCATGATCTTTTGTATTTCTGCAGTGTCAGTTGTTACTTCTCCTTTTTCATTTCTAATTCTGTTCGTTTGAATCTTCTCCCTTTTTTTTCTTGATGGGTCTGCCAATGGTTTATCAATTTTGCTTATCTTCTGAAAGAACCAGCTTTTAGTTTTATTGATCTTTGCTCTTGTTTCCTTCATTTCTTTTTCATTTATTTCTGATCTGATCTTTATGATTCCTTTCCTTCTGCTAACTTAGGGGGTTTTTTTGTTCTTCTTTAATTTCTTTAGGTGTAAGTTTAGGCTGTTTATTTGAGATGTTTCTTGTTTCTTGAGGTAGGATTGTATTGCTATAAACTTCCTTCTTAGACCTGCTTTTGCTGCATCTCATAGGTTTTGGGCTGTCATGTTTTTATGGTCATTTGTTTGTAGGTATTTTTTGATTTTCTCTTCGATTTCTTCAGTGATCTCTTGGTTATTTAGTAGTGTGTTGCTTAGCTTCCATGTGTTTGTATTTTTTACAGATTTTTTCCTGTGATTGATATTGAGTCTCATAGCGCTGTGGTCAGAAAAGATATTTGATATGATTTCAGTTTTCTTAAATTTCCCAAGGCTTGATTTGTGACCCAAGATATGATCTATCCTGGAGGATGTTCCATAAGCACTTGAGAAGAAAGTGCATTCTGTTGTTTTTGGATGGAATGTCCTATAAATGTCAATGAAATCCATCTCGTTTAATGTATCATTTAAAGCTTGTGTTTCCTTATTTATTTTCATTTTAGTTCATCTGTCCATTGTTGAAAGTCGACGTGTTATTAAAGTCCCCTAATGTTATTGTGTTACTGTCATTTTCCCCTTTTATGGCTGTTAACATTTGCCTTATGTATTGAGGTGCTCCTGTTGGAGGTGTTGGGTGCATAAATCTTTAAATATGTTATATCTTCTTCTTGGATTGATCCCTTGATCACTATGTCATGTCCTTGTTTGTCTCTTGTAATAGTCTTTATTTTAAAGTCTATTTTGTCTGATATGAGAATTGTTACCCCAGTTTTCGTTTGATTTCCATTTGTGTGGAATATCTTTTTCCATCCCCTCACTTTCAGTCTGTATGTGTCCCTAGGTCTGAAGTGGGTCTCTTGTAGACAGCATATAGACCGGTCTTGCTTTTTATCCATTCAGCCAGTCTATGTCTTTTGGTTGGAGCCTTTAATCCATTTATATTTAAGGTAATTATTGATACGTATGTTCCTATTACCATTTTCTCAATTGTTTTGGGTTTGTTATTGTAGGTCTTTTCCTTCTCTTGTGTTTCCTGCCTAGAGAAATTCGTTTAGCATTTGTTTTAAAGCTGGTTTGGTGGTGCTGAATTCTCTTAGCTTTTGCTTGTTTGTAAAGATTTTAATTTCTCCGTTGAATCTGAATGAGATCCTTGCTGGGTAAAGTAATCTTGGTTGTAGGTTTTTCCCTTTCATCACTTTAAATATGTCCTGCCACTCACTTCTGGCTTGCAGAGTTTCTGCTGAAGGATCAGCTGTTAATGTTATGAGGATTCCCTTGTATGTTACTTGTTGTTTTTCCCTTGGTGCTTTTAATATTTTTTCTTTGTATTTAATTTTTGATAGTTTGATTAATATGTGTCTTTGCGTGTTTCTCCTTGGATTTATCCTGTATGGGACTCTCTGCACTTCCTAGACTTGATTCACTATTTCCTTTCCCAAAATAGGGAAGTTTTCAACTGTAATCTCTTTAAATATTTTCTCTGTCCCTCTCTTTTTCTCTTCTTCTGGGACCCCTATAATTCGAATATTGGTGCATTTAATGTTGTCCCAGAGGTCTCTGAGACTGTCCTCAATTCTTTTCATTCTTTTTTCTTTATTCTGCTCTGTGGTAGTTATTTCCACTATTTTATATTCCAGCTCACTTATCCGTTCTTCTACCTCAGTTATTCTGCTGTTGATTCCTTCTAGAGAATTTTTAATCTCATTTATTGTGTTGTCCATTATTGTTTTACTCTTCAGTTCTTCTACGTCCTTGTTAAATGTTTCTTTTATTTTCTCCATTCTATATCCAAGATTTTGGATAATCTTTACTATCATTACTCTGAGTTCTTTTTCAGGTAGACTGCCTGTTTCCTCTTCATTTGTTTGGTCTGGTGGGTTTTTATCTTGCTCCTTCATCTGCTGTGTTTTTCTGTCTTCTCATTTTGCTTTTCTTACTGTGTTTGGGGTCTCCTTTTCACAAGCTGCAGGTTCGTAGTTCCCGTTGTTTTTGGTGTCTGCCCCCAGTGGGTATGGTTGGTGCAGTGTAGGCTTCCTGGTGGAGGGGACTGGTGCCTGTGTTCTGGTGGATGAGGCTGGATGTTGTCTTTGTTGTGTGTAGGACTGCGTCAGTGGTGTGATTTGGGGTGTATATGAACTTATTATGATTTTAGGCAGCCTGTCTGCTAATGGGTGGGGTTGTATTCCTGTCTTGCTAGTTGTTTGGCATGGGGTGTCCAGCACTGTAGCTTGCCGGTTGTTGAGTGGAGCTGGGTCTTAGCGTTGAGATAGAGATCTCTGGGATAGCTCTCATTGATTGATATCACGTGTGGCCAGGAGGTCTCTGGTGGTCCAGTGTCTTGAACTCAGTTCTCCCACCTGAGAGGCTCAGGCCTGACACCCGGCTGGAGCACCAAGACCCTGTCAGCCACACGGCCAGGTATGTGGGGGAGTTTCTTGCCTTTTGGGAAGTGTGACATCTTCTCCCAGCATTCAGTAGGTAGGTGTTTTGTAGGAGTTGTTCGACATGTAGATGTATTTCTGATGTATTTGTGGGGTGGAAGGTGATCTCCACGTCTTACTCCTCTGCCATCTTGAAGATCCTCCTCTGATTTACATTTTAATCTCATCTAAAATACCCTCACAAGTAACATTCGGAATAATGTTTGACCAAATATCAGGGCACACTTTACCCCAGCCATGCTGACGCATAGAAATTAACCATCACAGAGATATCTAAAATGTAAAACAAATACATGGAGCAACAAAAAACACAGCAAACATCATAGCAAATGGAAAATGTTAGAAATGTTTGGTTAAAAATCCACATGAGATGCAGAAGCTTTTAACACATATATTCAGAATTGGCAGTCCTTGCCAGTACAGTGAAACAAGCATAAATACATTAGTGGCATTCAAATTAGAATTGAGGAAATAGTGTCAGTACTTTCATATAATATAATCATTCACATGGAAAACCAAGTAATCAGGCCAATTATTATAAATGTCAGGGGAGGGATTAGAAAAGTAGCTGTATATAAAAATAAAATACAAAAAGCCAGTTGTCTTTTTGTACATCAGTGGCTAAAGTGTAGAAAACGTAATTTACAAGATTCCATTTACAGTAGTGTCACAGAATACCAAATACCTACAAATAAATATATCAAAAGATACGCAAGATCTCTAAGAAAAAAAGCTGTAAGCTTTATTTAGAAATATTAAGGAAGACCTAAATAATTGGGAAAGTACACCATGTCCAAGGATAAAAAGGCAATATTACATAAATGTCAGTTCTCCGCAAACTCACCTAGAGATTCACCACAATTAAATTAAAATGTCAGCAGGATATTTAATGGATCTTGATAAGATTTTTCTAAAAATCTGTATGTTTGAATAAAGAACATAACTGAAAGAGATTAGCTATAATGAGAAACTTGCCCTATATAATATCAACATTTATTAGAAAGGTGTAAAAATTAAAACAGTATAGTATTAGCATACTGATAGACTGAGCTGTGGAATTGAAGGGAGCATCCAGGAACAGACTCACAGATTTGTGGAAATCTGATGTATGACGGATGTCATGTCAAATCAGTTCAAAACTTTTAAATTAAATACTTGATAAGAAAAAATGTAAAAATTAAATCCCTACCTCACATGGTAAACAAACATCAACCTCAGAATGATTAAGCATCTGGATATAAAAAGATAAAACTTTGAAACTGTAGGAAATATGGCTGAATATGATTTGGACCATAGGGTATTTTTTTAAGACATAGAAAGCATTTTTATGAAGACGCTGTTAAATTGACAGGGTGATTCTACACCCAGGTCTATACCCAAGGAAACTCACGCATGTGCACAATAGCGAAATGGTCCAAGTGTTTAGACAGCACTGTTCACAATGGCAGCGCCTGGAAACAAGTGCCCATTGTCAGGGAAAGGGCTACACTATGGTTTATTCACCCAGTGGGGTAGTGTACAGCAGTCAAACTATGTGGTGGAGCACATGGATGAATTTTAGCAACATAACATCAACTGAAAAATGTAAATTCCCAATTGTAACATATAGCATGATATGTCCTATAGCCATGTACAAAAAGGAAAGCAGTGAAATGATTGATTTGGAATTCAGGATGCGGTTTCCTTGGATAATAAGGGAGAAGGGGATGGGCTGCTGCGTGGTTATGGATGGATTATTATAAAGGTCCTAACTTCTTTGGGTTCTGGGTTCGTGTGTATTAACTATATTATTAAAAATTAATATCTTATGTGCTTAGTCAATCATGGCAATTTAGTCCTTCTGCCTAGGTCTACCACAGTCAACACTGCTGCAGACATAGCATGTTTTGGGTTAGCAAGAGCTGTATTTGTTATCCTTTGCTGCATAAAAAACTACCCACCCACCCACCCCCCCCCCAAAAAAAACCCAGTAATAATTATGTTTCCTCACAGTTTCTGTGGGTCAGGAATGCAGACAGGTTACGGTGAGGACACTTGTGTCTGCTCCATGGTGCCTTGGGTCTCATCTGGAAGGCCCCAAATCGATTGATATCTGGAGCATTAAGGACCATTGTTATTGCTGTGGTCTGTTTGCCAGGATGTTTATCTGGGTTACTCCTTACTCTGCAAGAAGGTAGGCAGGTTTCAATAAACAAAGGATTCATTTACATCTAAGAGGAACAAAGTAAGAGTGAATAACTGGGCCCTTACTTTCAGTGGTTGCTGAGGTTAAAACTCCCAGTTCTCAAATTGTCTTTCCGTCCACATAATGTAGCTGAACCAACAATCCCAACCCTATAGTTTGCAATAGTTTGTGCAGAGGCTGAGGCGAAAAAACAAAGGATGTAGAAAGCCAGAAAATTTTAACTTCAGTTTTACCTCTGAGCCCCAACAAGAACAGCTGGTGGTGAATGGACACGATCAAGTCTCTGCTTTTCCTTCTGGTCCCTGGGTGGACCTTGATGCCTTCCTGTGTGTCTGTGATCTTTTCCTGTATGTCTTTAAATGCACTCCCTTAGGCTGGTCACACTCTGCAACCAGTGTTTCTCTATATAAGCTCAGCAGCATGGGCTGTCCTTGTGCAGCAGGACATGGCCCTTGCTTCCCGGGGCACCTTGTTCTTTCCCGTGTAACTAATGGCTATCGTTATATGTTTTCTCAACAGTTCATCCTTTATCAGAGTCTAGAGAAAACTCATAGAGTTGGTTTGGGAAACATTTGTGTAACACTGCTGTCTATATTGACCTGAGAGTTTGCTTACTCTCAGATAATCAGGCAAGATCTCAAGACAAAATCTAGACACTGTGATTCTCTCCTACTTTAGCTGGATTCTAGGCTTATGTAGCTCTTTTCCAACAATGCACCCTCCTGGTTCAAAGGTCTCATTTTCAAGACTAATTATCAGCCACTGTGATCCTTTTTTACTGGTTTGCTTGAAGGCTCAGGGGACACTCACATAAATAGAACTTACTGTGGCTACCAGGAGGTACCAGTGTTATCTTGGTGTGAAATCTCCCTGTGTTCCTTCTGGTATCAAGTAATGCCGTATGGGGGGATGTTGAATTTCACCTTGGATCCTGAGTTCAGTTACTTTATAAACTGAGTTGCCAAGCCCTTGGCATGCCCCTGACAATTCATGGTCTGCTCGGATTCCTCCTTTTTTCAACGTGCCAATTAGATGCCAAACTTCCCAAGGCTTCCATACCCTTAACCCCATGGTCATTACCGAAGATGATGATAAATGACCATGTTTCGGTACTACTGAAGGAGTAAATGGCGTGTTAATCACGTTTGCAGATGCATCTACATCAGGAGGAGCTGTTAACACCAGTGAGGCCAGAAAGAAAACACTAAACGTCCTAGAGAAGAAGAAATACACAAAAGGAAAAACCAAAAATGAAAACAAACTGAGATTCAACTGATAAAATACACATTATTGTAAAGAACAAAGAGCTCAGCTTAAAAGAACCAACTACATACTGTCCTGGACACCTAAAGACAGAAGGGAACAGCAAAGTCTATCCAAAGGGGACCTTATCCATGGCTTGAATTAATTCTGAGGACATTATACCAACTACTTCCAAATGTATCCTTAGATCTGTGACCAGCGATGGGCTGGTAAATGTTTAACAAATAGACCTCTGACTACGCACCGCCTGCCCCCCCACCAAAAAAAGGGTGTGCACACACATGATGATTGTAAAGTTATAACATAAAGGTTGTGTCTCACACTGTTTACAAATTATGAGTATAGACAGTTGATTCTCATGGAATACTTTTCTTGATTTTCACCAAACTCCTATGTCCATAGCCCATCTATGATGAACAAGGATGATTCTAACATGGATGTCGCTTGATATTTTCATCTGCATTGGATATAGTGAAAGTAAAATAGCAAAGATGCATGTCAGAACTTCTTTTGTTTGCCAGTGACTTAAACAACATCTTTGCTGAATCAGTTAATAGTCTTTGAATACTCAAAGAATATTTCCTCAATTACTTGTGCTGTTCACAATGTAATGGCTATAGACTTGATAGACTTTAATCTTTATTACTAACTTTTTCTCCACCATTTTCTTAAGTCTAGACAATCAAGAAAGCAGTTAATCAAAATCAAGCTTGTTTCGTTGCGTTTGCTGATTTTCATGGTGTGAATACTCTGCCCTTGACGGTTTCAAGCTACCAACTTGATGTCACTGAACACAGACTTGGAAGGGATGCACAATAGCCTACCCTTGTGTAGTGTTTTCACCCTATGGAGACAATAGACATAAGAAACTTTATGAGTATAGATAATAGATAGAAAAATGAAGTCAATCACTAGGAAGTGATGGCTTTTGAGCATTCGTTGCCTTCCGAAACGTTATTTAGTTGAAAGTTTATATAATTTAATTAAAAATTGTTTTAAAAAATGTTTGGCCATACTGCGCAGCATATGGGATCTTAGTTCCCCAATTAGGGATCGAACCCATGCTCCCTGCGGTGGAAGCGTGGAGTCTTAACTACTGGACCGCCAGGGAAGTCCCTATAATTTAATTTTTAATAATGGCAGTCTTTACTAGCTGACTCGTAACATTTCTGAAAATTTGACAACTGGCCGTCACGAGTAGGTACCAACGGCTGCAGCACACACTCTCAGTGACTTTACTCCTGAGACTCAGGCCTCATTTCCAGTTGATGCTGGTCATTGTAGGAGTCACAGACTCAACACGCTCAGAACCAAACTCAGCTCCCCTCCTCCAGGGATGACTGTTTCTCCTCATCCACGCCATCGCACAAGCGAGAAACACGGAAGGCTTTTAAGACGCCATCTCCCTCAGCTCCGAAACCCCCCAGTCAATCACCAATACGTATGCGTGTTGTTTCTGAGATAGCTCTTGAGGGTTTGTCCTTCCTGTTGCGTTCAGAAGCACATCTCCTCCTGATTAGGAGACCAGCCTCTTCCCTCATCCCCCCTGTCACTCTAGAGCCGTGTGGGCCTTGCCCTTGGCCTGCTTAGAAGCTGGGTACAGGTCTGTATTATTGGGTGGAAACCCTCTCACTCTGCTGTAGCAGGCAGCTGAGGCTGATTTCCTGGTCTTCCCTCCCAAGTGCTGACATTTCCCACCTCACTCCATGTCTGGTGACTTACTCATGGCCCTGATGGCAAATTTCACAGGCTGGCCCTTCGTCCAAGAAGGTCTCTGCCTCATGTGTCCTTCCCTCTGCCATCAGAGCAAATGTATTTGTCTCTCAAGGAGCAAATCAAACGTAAAACTTTGCCAGACTTTCTGAAGAATTGCATATTCCCCCCTCTGGACCCCCATTACCATTTGTTTACATTTTTTCTGAAAAAAACGTATAGAACATACCTTACATAAGGCACAGCATGGAATGAATATTCAATGGGTGGTCTCTCCCCTATTTCCTATTGGCAAGAGCATGAATTTTAGAGTCCAGGTCCCAGGGATTTGCTAGCTCTGTGATCTTGGGCAAATTATATAACCTCTTTACGTTTCAGTTTCTTCATCTGTAAAATGGAAATAGCAACGCTGCCTTTTGAGCTGCAGGGGAGACAAAATCAGATATTGCTTGTAAAGCACCGGGCCCATTTTGAGTACCCCCTCTGGCTCCGTGTCTCCAGCTATGTGTATATTTGTTCTTATCTTTTCCATAACATCGTGGGTTTCTTGGAGGCTCAGACCATCCTTCTTTTCTATGCTTCTTGCAGACCTAGTGTCGTCCTTGGTGGATGCTCCGTGGCTGTTTGTGGGACAAGCAGAGGGGCCACATCTTAGATTTCCCTGTGGTGCCTGGGTGTAGTATGGACAATCCATACTACATCTGAGAGCAAGATGAGCCCATGAAATGAACTGATCACCTGGTAATAAGTGGGCATCTATTTCAGGTAGAATATAAAAGAAACCGAAGACATAGTCATTGTTCTACTCTGTTGGCCAAAAAGTTCGTTTGGTTAGCGAATAAAGTTCTTCGTGAACATGAAAAATGTCTTATTTTTACTTAAAACCGAGTGAACTTTTTGGCCAACCCTATAAGTGAGCTCTGTATGAAAATTTAGAAAATATGATGAAAATACTTGATAAGGTCCTCCATGTGCAGAATTCTTCACTGTGAACAGAAGGTCCAGTAGAATATGGGATATTTCCATGCTGGGCAAGAACATGCAGGCATTAGTGGAGGAGGTGGGATCTTAGGGGCCCCAAGTGCTAGATTAGGAAACTGAATGGATCGTCAACAGCTAGTGATGGTTCTTAAATAGCAACACGGCATAATAAAAACCCTTTGAACAAATGAACATGTCCAAGTTTTGCACAGGAGTCTGAAGGAATTAGCTATTCAGGAGGTAGTTTTTATTAAACAAACAAACAAGCTTGAATGTTATGAACTGAATTGTGTGCCTGCAGAATTCATATGTTGAAGTCCTAACCCCCAGGATCTCAGAATGTGATTCTATTTAGAGACAGACCTTTAAAGAGGTGATTAAGGTAAACTGAGGTCATATGGAGTGGGCCCTGATCACATATGACTGGTGCCCTCATAAGAAGAAGAGATTGTGACACAGACACACACAGACTGAGGGAAGACCAGTGAGGACACTGAGAGAAGGTCACAGCCCCACTGACACCTTGATCTTGGACTTCCAGCCTCCAGGCTGTGAGAAACACATTTCTGTTGCTTGAGCCACTGTGTCTGTGACACTTGATGTGGCAGCCTGAGCTGACACACTGCGCAAGGTTGACAGCAATTGGAGGGGGACGGGAGACGTGCATCTGAGGTTCCCTGCAGAGGATCTGTGAGACCCTGGGATTCAGGGGCAGGGCTTAGGCCGAAGCAGATCCAGTGGGAGGCTGAGGCCCTCACAGACAGGCCTTTGTCCCTTGCAGTAGGTTGGGGTCGCTTCCTGACACCCTCTGGCATTCTGCTCCTTGCCTCCCCCCACTCCTTGCTTCAGCCTCTTTCAGTGTCGGCTAAGCTTGTCCTGTGGCCGCCGTCTGCCCCGCTTGGTGTCGACTTCCCCACAGCTCTAGTCTGTGGGTCTGTCTGTCTCCTCGGGCTTTCGCCTGCTGCAGCCAGTGGCCTCCTGTCTCTTCCCCCAGTTGACCTTCATTCCCTGCAGTGCTGTTGTGGCTCCTGGTACCTGTATCTTGATTGATCTCTAAATTGCTGCCCCTCAAAGGGTGATCAGAAACATGGAAACTTTGGACACCATCCTAAATCTAGAGAGTGAAGATGGGCATTTGAGTCCAGGTATTCATATGGATGTTAAAGTTTGAGAAGCACTGCTGTAAGTAACTCACGTTCTCATCTCTTTCCTTAGACGGTTTAGATTCTTGTTGTCCTGTTGCCTTGAGTTGTTGAGGGGTTTGATCGGGCTGATCCCCCTGTGTTGAGCACCCAGTTGTCCTTTTGCCAGTGATCCCCACCAACAACTAATGTCACTCTCTGGTCCCGTATCTATGTCTGCATCTCTAGAATCACAACATCTCCAAGGTCAGGATGTCACTGCCAGCGAGGGGTAGAAGGCACAGAGAATCTTGGGGGGTAAAGGAAGTGCTTTTAAATGACACAGTCTGTTCAAATCACCATGCTGGTGAGGCAGCAAAGAGCAGGGAACTAGTGTTTGGTGAATCCAGGCTGTTAACTGGGTGTTATGGCGGGTTCTCAAAGCCCGGAGAATTGGCTTCCTCTGAAAGTCTATGGGGTTAGACGCGTCCCTAAATTCACGGGCCAGATTGACTTGTCGGAGGCTTTGTGTAAAGCAGGCTTTATTTTAGGGCAGTGATTTTGGGTTTGTTTCTGTCACTGCCAAACTTGAGGACCCAGACACGTGTCTATAACCGACAGCAGCCCACAGGGTCTCAGCTTGGTGTGTGGATGGCAGAACAGCTGAAGGTGATGTGGCGACCTTGAGATTTTCCCCTGTGCGTCCTGCCACCCATCCCCCACCCCCTCCTCCTGCAAACCACAGGATGGTGTAGCAACATTTCTGAGAAGCTGGGGCTAAATTCCAAAGAGGCATCAACGTGATTTCGATAAATCCCTAGGAAGGTCATTCTTGCCAAGGATATTTTTAGATCCAGGTCTTAGGGTGAGAGGTCCCACTGTAAGTGCCAGAGGCTTTTGTAGGCCTGGGTCCCTTGTCCCTATGGTTCAGATGCTCAGCCCAGGGCCTGTGCCACCATTTGGTACAGAGTCGCCTCCAGGTGAGGAACTGCCGCAAGAAGGACACACAGACGAGAATGGCTGCGAACTGTTGTGTTTCTGCCATCTTGCAGCCGCCATGCTTCTAAGCAGACACACGTTGAAGTGGCTCTGGGGAGAAGGAGAAGGAGGGGGGCCCTTCCCTGTCCATTCATCTTCAGCTTAGAGGCAGCGTGGCTGAAGCCCCTCTTCCCGAGACCCGTTTCCCTCAGCAGCAAGTCCTTGGGCCTCCCTGGGGCTGGATGAAAGGACCTGTATTAGCTTTTCTTTCACACCCTGACAGGCGCCATCACTCTTGTAGGTTTTAATTACAGTGTTTAATTAAGCACAGTCCTAGCAGAGAAAGTCAGCTCTCATTCTGGCCACATCCCCAGGCGCAAGTGGAAGAAGGTGGAGGTCCCGGTAGGGGCCCAGGAGGGACCTCCAGTTTCCTGCAGCCACGGGACGTTACGTGGTGCGGCGAGGAGAGATGGTTAGTTTGCTCCTCCCTTGAGCCTGGCTTCAGGTCAGCCTCAGAAAGAGTGAACTGTGGCTTCCATAGTCCTCTGTCCCTGCTTTTAGCCCTCACCCCCTGTCCCTGTGGAATGGCCTCCGGTCTTCCCATGGTCTCCAGAGCCTCACCACTCCCCTGCCAACATCGTCCCAACTCTACGCACCCTTCCACGTTCTCTAATTTCCCCAGAAATTGCGGCCCTCCCCAGGGCCACTGTCCTCAAAACGTGCCATCCTGGTCCTTCTCTCCCCAGTCCCTGCCTCTGTTTGTGGCCTGAGTGGTGGTCCTTCTAAGTCATGCCTCGATTTTAGTGAATAACACGTCTTCTGAAAGAACCTGCAGGTTCTCCAGGATAAAGGAAAGGATTTTAGCCTTAAGGGGAGAGAGTTTTGATTGAATACAGCCTTTTGGCACTCCTCAAATCAAGGCACATTTACTAGTTTTAGAATGTTGTGTCTTGTATACAGCAGTCACTCAATAAAAAGCTGCTCAGACTCTCCATCCCCCTTGCAGGCTACTTGACCCCAATCTCATTTACCTCCTTTCCTTCCCAAGATCAAGGCCGAAGCAACCATGAGACAGAAACAGCAAACTACACAGGGAAATGTTGGGTTATGGAGGACAGATGGAGAAAACCAGACTGTTTTCTCTCCTTGTCTTATAAGCTGGGCTGCTGGTAATGAGACAGTTTCTTACTTTTAGCAAATAGTTCTCAAATATAAAACCTCCAAAACAGTAGGGTCCCTCGATATAATGAACCGACATCACGGTATTGAAGATGGAGGTGAGGTGTTTCCAGGTGCCAGTGGCCCGCCCGCGGGCCTGCAGGAGTCGCGTCTTGCCGCTCCCTGACCCTCTGGTCTGCAGCTGGTTTGGCCAATGAGGGGCAGGAGGTAGGAGGGTGAGAGTCAGGTCTGGGTATTGATTCTTCTGGTTCCTTCTTCTGACCCAGCTGTGGGATCACAGCTGCCCTTCGTTGGGCCTTTCCAATCATTCCTTTTTTCTAGGTCACTTTCCAGTAATTTCCCCTGCTTCAGGGCTAGGGGTGGTGACAGTGTTTGGAGCGACGCGTTCAAGGGAGCTGCATGCACGACACATTAGGGTTTCCTTACAACCAGCCCTTGCTTTTGCAGACCGTTCCTCCATTACATTCACCTCAGATTAACCCATCTGAATGTGCCACGTGTTTCCTCTTGGGGCCCTGAATGAGTCAGTGGTAAAAGGATAGAGCTGGAGGGATTGGTCACTGGGTAGCTGCTTAGATGAAGTTCCAGGCAGCGGGTGTGATGACTCTGCTTAGAGGCGATGTGAGAAGGTTTCGGTTAAGGGGGATGTGGGCTTTCGTTTATTTCCACCTGAAGCCACGTTAGAAGCATAGACATGTATGGGAGATGTTGAGCTGTATCTTGGGCTCCACCAGCCGAGCCCAGTGTTTCCTCGTTGTAAGTTGAGATGATGATACTTGTCTGCCCTTCCTCTCAGGTTTGTTGTGAGAATCACATGAATAACGTCTAAGTTGTTGAGAAAGCCATTGTGGGTGCTCCTGAGACTGAGGGGTGACAGGCCCGGAGTCAAGGAGCAGTGTTAGACTGAAGTCAGGGAGCATCTCCCCTAAAGTGGGAGCCAGCATTCTGGGCCTGGTGAGCTGCATCCCGTCTGGGCCATGACCTTCCTCTTCCTGTCTCGTCCTGGGCCCGTTGTCTGGGGGATGCACTATGGGACTGTGCTGACATGCCCGAGGCTGCTTTCAAAGGAAATCTCAGAATTACTGTTCTTTCATCAAACCCCTTTTCAACGATTCCTTAAAAAAAGTGGTCAGGGCTAAGGAGTTGGTATGACTCTTGCTCCAAAAACTCAGATATGAAACAAGTATGGCCTATGCTTTAAAAAATTAAGTCACACTACATCCAAGTTTGAGGCTGTATCTTCCCAAGGTGACGGGAAATTCAATCACAGGCTTTCTCAACCCATCCTCCACCCCCACCTCCAGTCCCCAGGGTCCCAAGGCCTCCGGAGTCTCAGGCAGAGCCACAGGGCTGTAGCGTGTATTCCACCTTGGCATCACTGAGGCCCCGTCACCCATGTCCTCTATGGCCTTTGAAGTCGACCAGCTCTGCAGCTTCCAGGCTGAGCTCGGGCAACTGAAGTCTGCCTGACCTCCCTCCATGGCTGCTCTGATACCTACCCAAGTCCACGGGGCCCTGCGAGGGGGCTCCTCCTGGCTGTGGGTCTAACTACATGGGGAATTCGAAGCCATCTGTCCTCTTGTTAGCTTGGGGCGATCTCCCACCCCCTTTGCTGCTCGTCACTCCCCTCCCCGCTCCTTGATGCCTCGTGAGCTTAGGCCTCTGAAAAGGAAGGGCAAGAGTTTGTCCTTGAATCATTGGGCCCAAATCACAAACCTCCTCCTCAGGCAAGGATGCAAAAGCTTGGTGGCCTTCCTGGAATACAGGTAAGAAAAAATACAGGGAGAATAAATCCTAAATAGTTTGCAAAACAATTATTTTCTGGAGGCTGCTTGTCTTGAACCAAGGAAGGTCAAAATGCAAGGAAGCTGGGGGAAGGAATAGAAAGTGTTGGGATAACTTTTGGGGACCGTGCCTGGTCTGGGTGCCTCTGAGTCTGGGTCACTGGGATGGGCGGTCCTGCCGTTTCTGAGTTAAGCGCGACTCCTACATTACTTGCTTACTGGCCCAAGAGAGTCCTTCTCATGCAGGAGGAGGCGGATGAGAATGTACAGCCCATCTCCAAGTGATGCTTTCTGCTTGAAGGGTTTATTTAAAATATGTTTCTTCCGTAAAGCCCATTTGGAGACTTGCTATTACTTGCTTTGTCTCCTGGCAACTTCAAAAGAGCCGATGAGAATGGCATTTTTTCCCTTAACGTGTGCTTTCAGTCAAGGGAAAAAAAAAAGGCAACAAAAACCCTGCAACTTCTAAACCAGTTCCCAAAATAGAGCCAGGAAGAAAGAGAAACAAAAGCATACTCCACAACCCTCCTCGAGGGAACAATTATAACCTAGAGAGAAAGACACAGGACTACAGGGCTCCTGGAGACACAGGCTTTCTTGCCCGAAAAACGTGCTTCCCGGGACCCTAAGGAGGTAGGAATCTTAGACCGATAGGAGAACTCTGGACACTCACGAGGCCAGGCCAGCCTGGGTGTAGGACTCGAGTCCAGATGTGGCCCAATGTCCGCCCACCCCACAGGGCTGGGAGCGGCTCTGCAGGCCCTGTGCTGGGTGCTCCTGGTGTAACCAGAAATACTGTCAGCTGTGTACTGACCACTGCTGTCTGATCTCCCGTCACTTTCCTGTGTGTCGTAGGGGGTGTCCCTGTCACCCAGACTATTTCAGGTTCTGCGCTCTGCTTTGTCCTGAGGGGTCACAGGTGCTGTCCCCTCGACCTCATGCATTCTCCTCTCCTCCTTCACTGTCCAGGGCATCTTTTCTTTGCCTGTTACCTGGGCCAGGTCTGCAGGTGGACATCTGTCCTTGTATGTTCCCATAGCATACAGTATTTTTTCTGGGATGAAATCAGATGTTACTGAGATTTCTCTTTTTCTCTCCCCACCCCCCTGGACTGTATGACCCACAAGGGCAGATGCTATTCTCGTTTTTTCGTCTGTGTCTGCGGTGCCTAGAAGGCACTCGGCAGTTTCTTGGTTAAGAAGTTAACTCCAGAAACAAGATTCCTTGTTCTGAACAGGCTGAGGAGACACTCAGACCTACGACTATCTCTGGGGCCTTGGACGACTGTCCAGCTCTCAGTTTTATCAGCTGTAAATCAGGGATGAGAATATCTTTTATGATTGGCAAATCGAAGGGTAAAATATACATAAGGCACCAAGTATCTGTCACATGACAGGAGCTCTACGGTAGTAATTATTATGATGCTTAGAGCTAATGTTAAAGAAAATGTTGATGTCGAATTCTTCATTCCTACGGCAAACTAGGTGCTTTTAGTTTCTATTTATGGAGTAAATACTTTCACTGACAGTTCTAAACTCTTGTCACCTTACCCCAAAGATTTTTAACGTTTTCCTCTAATCATATCATTAGTTTCTCGATCAGGTTTTATAAACTTCCTACTTAGCCAGTAAACAGCACTGGGGTGAGAGCTGGGGGGGGGGCGGCTCCTCTGTGACGCAGGTTGGCACTCAGGTCTGGAATCACAGCTCCTAGATCTGTGAGCAGTCGTATTTCTCTGCCTCGGTTTCCTCATCTGTGAAGCAGCGATCATGATGTATTGATTGGTTCTTCTGGGAAGAGACCCGTGTTCTAACCTGTTACCGCTTCCTTTTTCCGCAACCCAGATTTGTCTTCAGAACTGCCTTGTTCTTTGCTCAGGGACATACAAGTGGCTGCTTCTGTCTTCCAGGAGTGCCAGGGACATGCAGGGGGCCTGGTAGCCAAGTCTGGTCAAACATCAAGACATCAACAGAGGATGGATGATGCTTGGCAGAGATGTACTAGAGGGTGTTCAGTCACCAGAGAGATGATTGAACTAAAGTTTCCAATCCTCTGACTCTGGTTATTTTCTAGGACAGCAGATTGCTAACCACACAGTGAGTGTACGGCCTCTAGAAACGCCCAGAATAACACGGCTTTATACATGAAAGGGACCCTGGGCTTTATCCTGTCCAGTGGTTCCTCCCTGAGGGTGACTGAGAATTACCAGGAGCCTCAGGCCCTTGAGATCCCGGTTCAGGAGGTCTGAGGAGAATATTAGTTCACGGATTTTAAAAAGTACCCCAGATAATCCTGTTGGACACCCTCTGATCTAGTTCTCTTTCCCCTGTCTGAGGAAATCCTCCAACATGTAAAACTTCCTTACTCTAGGGAGCAATTATAACAGAGAGAGAAAGGAGCTGAAAGCAGCAACCTTCCAGAATAGGTCTGGGCACGGGCCTGTCTGCGTGTGTGTCAGAGGGCAGCCCATCTTTTGCAGTGGGGAGCTCACACCTGCAGATCCTTGGGCATGATGGCGGTTCTACACAGGGATGTAGACCCATCCATGGCCCCCTGCACTGAGGACGGGAAGGAAGCTTCCTTCTACCAGCCCACATTACAGGCTGGGATAGGTCCCCATATAAAGCTCTCTCGAGCACAAAATGTGCCTCTAATGGAATGTCATCTTTCAGGGCAGCAAATTCACACGTAAGCGTAAAATCCTTACTTTCTTGCCTTCTATCATGAAATACAACTGTATCTGAAGATTGGTGACTCTTGCTAACCCTCTGATCCTAATTCCTTGGATTCATATTGGATATTAACTGAAACTCTGTCTTTTGGTACTAATTCTAGATGTTGATTTCTTGAATGCTAATAGAAACCGTAAGTCCTAGAATTTATCTTGTGGCTTATTCTCGATTTTAGATCCATCTTCTAAGACGGTTTGCATTATCTTGAAGCTGTCACAGGTGGATGGGTTGAACCTCAGACCTGATGGGGAGAAAGAGATTGCTTAGTGGTCTGAAGGTGAGTGAAGGTAGGCAGGACAAACCTCAGTTTGGATTCCACTCCACTTTGAAATTGAGTGAAGGTTTTGGGGAATTGTGGCTGGAAAACCAGACTTCTCCAGGTTGTCTTCCACCAGGTGATCACTGATGTATTTATTTCTCTGATTAATGAACTTCGCAAATTAACCTCTACGCGACTCTGTAATTGTGATGAAGGTTTCGAAAAATCACTTCAGTGTTATGTCTCCGCCATTCCTGCGTCTATTCCAGCTGGATGGGCAGCTCGCTGTGCTGATTTCACAAAGATAGTGGCTGTCTCCTGACCTCTGAATTCACGATTAATTATTGCATTCAGCACCCCAGTCACCCCCAGTGTCCATGGGCCCAGCTTTATCTCTCTGCACACACAAGCCTGGCTTTTAATTAAAGGCCCTCCAAATTAAATGAAAACAAATTCAATTATTACATCTCACTGGCACAGCTCACAGCATATCCTGACAGCATTTATCCAGTGGACAACCCAGGGAGAGCTCACCTCCCACAGCCTAAATTAATGTGCCCAGTAAATGATTTTTCTTATCTTTGCTTGAACAGGTTTTCTGCCATTGGGTCAGCCCTTGCGGTGGTCTTTGCCGTCTCTGAGAAAACTATGGTCTTAATACTGTTTCTCTTTCCTCGATCGTTTTAATCTCTACCCAGCTCTTATTCACTCTTTCTGCAGGGAGAGAGCATGGTCTCACGTCCTGCTCCCTGTGAGGATAGAAGATAATTACCCTCCAATCTCTGCAGGTTTGGAGGTGCAGCTCAGATATGCATCCGTTAAATGTAGGTCCTTACCCTAAGCTCTTAGGGAGGTCCAGGGGATGGTGTGTGTGCGCCTGGCGCTCGAGGCTGCCGGACGTTAGAGGAATGTGCGCTGAATTGTGATTACTGTCATGATCTATCATAACAGTATGTTTATCGAGGACTGTATGTGCCGGGCAGTGCAGACAGCACACAATTAAACAGAGGCCCTGCCCAGGGGACCTGTTACATAGCTAGGAAGCGAGACCAGACCCAAATGAAGGGAACAATAGAGCTGCCCTGAAACGTGGTTTCTCCTGATGGTGGAGGTCAGGTCTCTACCTTGACGGGGCTGCATTGCTTGGGTTGTGTTTCAACAAGGCCTTCTTTTCTGTGTGAAGCCCTTTAGCTGGTGGCAGGTTAGGCCTGGGGTTAGAGGGTTCGTAAGAAGAAGAGCATCGGGTGAAGAGGCAGGAAACTGGATCTTCACACCTCTGTAGGGATGGACACAATCTGGTCTAGGAAAGGCTCCGGAATTTGGGGGATGTCGGTACAAAACAGATGCTGTGGTCCCTGCCCGTGGCCCAAGGCAGACCCCGGCAGCACCCTCGCTCTGCTGCCCCCAGCATGAGGGCCGGACCACGTGGAGGGCACACAGGTGAGGAGAGAGACTGGACGCAGACTTCGGGGCCGCGGCGGGGGGGCGCCTGGACACGAGGAGTCCCCTGACCTCGTAGCCAGGGGTGTCTTTTTTGTCATGTTGACTGGATTTGTCTCATATCCCGTGTTGCTGAATAGGAAGCTCCAAATGCTGATGGAGACTGAAAGGAAACACGCAGGTTGTAAAACCTCCCCAGTGTGCTTACCCAGTCGGTCAGGGAAAAGCGAAGCAGGAGGAAGGAGCGTAGGCGCTGTCGTCCCCAGGCTGAGGCTTCTGGGCCATCTGCCTGGCATCTCCCGGGCCCCGAAGCATAGCCCACACGCCTCAGACCAGACAGGTTTGCCTGAGAGCTCTGCCGAGTATCTGAGACTCCAGGACAAATTGTGTCCCTGCGCTTCACACCTCCAGGCGCCACCCGTCTCTCTCAGGGGTGTCGGCAGCTGGGGCAGCAGAGTCTTTGGGGGACAACACAGTTGAGGCTCTGTCATCTTTTTTGCACCCTTGGTTGAGCAGGCAGCCCTGATGAGCACCTTTCCTGAGTGTCCTGTGTGCAGCAAGCACCGTAAAAGCCTTTTGGGATGAATGCAAGGGAACGGAAGAGATCATCTCAAGGCATTTGTAATCCAATTGGGGGCGGGAAACACACACACGTGCATAAAGAGACTCTAAAATGGCAGGCTCCATCTCCCACGGTGATTTCCATAATTTCTGCATGTGTTTACAGCTCATCTTAACACGTTGCATTGCTACTGTGTGTTTATATCTTATTATTCTGCTCTAGACTAGCCTTTATCAGAGCAGGGCCTGTGCCTTTGTTTTGTTTTGTTTTTAATTTTATATCTCCAAAAATTAGTACTGCCTCTGGCATTTCACGGTATTTGTTTACCTTTGAATTGAATACAGTAAACGCCTAATCCCAGTGCACCGACCAGAGCAGTGTGGGCCTACGCCGCTCCCCGCTGCGGAACATGGGGCAGAGGAGTGAGCGGCTAAGGCCAGACCTCAAGACTAGGCTGCGCGGCCTTGACTGAGTTACTTCCTGTCTCGTCTTTCCTGCCTGTAAAGTGTGGAGGATGACGGTCATATTTACTTCCCAGAATCCTAACGAGGATGACATGAGTGACCCACGAGCCAGAGCGGTGCCTGGCACACGGAGAGTGTTACATAAGTGCTGGCTTATCTTGTTGTCATTACAGTCCTGAAGGGTACTTATCACGGGTTGAACTGTGTCCTCCGAAAACACGCGCCGATGTCCTGTCCTGACTTACAGTATGCGAGAACGTGACCTTATGTGGAAGTAGGGTCTTTGCGGAGTAATCAGGTTACGATGAGGCCATACTGGGTTACAGTGGGCCCTGATCAGTGACTGGTGTCTTTAGAAGAAGAGGGAAATTTGGATTCGGGCACACAGAGAGGGAAGATGTAAAGACGCAAACAGACACCCAGGAAGAACCAAGATGGCGGAGGCAGAGATTGGAGGGATGTGTCTATAAGCCAGGGACCACCAGGGACTGCCAGCCACCCTCGGCAGCTTGAGAGCAGGGAGCAGACCCTCCCTCAGAGCCTCCAGCAGGAACCATCCCTGCCAGAAACCAGATTCAGAGTTGAGCCTCCAGGATGGGGAGAGAAGAAACGTCTGTTGCTGTAAGACACCCAGTTTGTGGTCATTTACAGGATGGCTGCGCTTTATCTTCTGTGTATGCATCCAACACAGCACCTAGTAGAATGCTTGGAAAGCAGAAGATTCGGGCCGATAAATATTTGTTGAAGTGGACAGAATCAGCTGTGGGATATCGTTAACGTGAGTCTAGAATTATAGAGTGGTTTTAGTGGAAGTAGTGTTTACCAGCTCATTCTGAGTGTCACCTATTTGAAATGAACACAGGGCGCATATTTGTCCAATTCCACTTGTTACTGGTGTGATGATATTACATATAAAATTACCTTTGGAAATATAATAAAGGAAAGGGGGCTACCGTAAGAGGTTGATCTCCTATGGGGACCTGTCCTTAGTTTATTCCATCCAGTTCTGCCTACTGCAGATTCTGGTTTCTTCCTGTGACCTTAGGGGCCCCTTAACAGATAACTGATAACTCCAAGTAGAAACATTTAAAACAAACCAATCAAGGTAATTTGTATGTATAGGATTATGTTGGTCTTGAACAGAGTTTCACTCGTAAACTTTTTTCAAACGGCTAATTGTGTGTCTGGCCCTGTGCTAGAGACAATACGATGGAGGATGAGACAGATTGAGAACAGCACTGAGGAACGTTTTTTGAGGTCTTTATTTTGGGCCAGGCAGCATACTAAGGGCACTATCCGGTTCGATCCTTCATATAACTGAGTTAGGTAAGTCCATTTCACAGATGATAAAAAATGCCTAGTGAGATTCAGACCATGGCCCAAGGTCACAGTAAATGGTAGAGACCCAGCTTTGTGCCTTGGCGGTCTGGCACTTGAGCTCGCCAATCACCACACCAAAATTAGACACCTCTCATCCCCACAGAGCTTCGAGTATAGCAGCAAAGACTTGCCAGAGTTGTGGGAAAGAGCGTGGATGAGAACACTTGGGGTGGAGACCCGAACTCAGGATTTTCCCGGAGTCGAACCACACGCCAGCTTGGGTAGAGAGGGGAGAGGCTGGTTGATCCTTACAAATCCTACCCTGCTTTGGCCTCAGATGTCCAGCCGGCGAGAGGCTCTGTGGTTCAGGGTTTCTGTGGATGCCTGCTGGGCAGGAGCCACGGGGCCGGGCGTCTCAGCAGTTTTCCTTTTATGAGCCAACGGTGGGGCAGGGGCCCGAGCTGCTGGGTCGCCCCCCCACCCCCTGCGCATCCCAGGTCTGGCTGCTCTCTCTGGCTCACGCTGCCTTGTCAGACCCAGGAGATCTGGTGCTGACATAACTCCGGGCAAGTAGTGGTAAATGGGGAAATATCTCTTGTCTTCGCAAGGAGATGGGGATCCAAGATGAGATGCGGTGTGTGCTATTGGAGAGACCGACCTTCCACCCGGTGCAGCTGCCTGCCTGCTCTGGCTGTAGCTCTCAGGATGCTAAAACCCTTGTGATGTACTGTTTCCGGGATCTTTTCCCACCTTCATGGAGTCTGTGCCTTTGGCTTTCCTGTGGCCCTACTGACTTAGAGGCTGGGATTCAGCACTGACTCCAGCACAGAGTTTGCTTGGCCGCTGCACGGAGGACTCACTGCCGTGAGTACTGTGTGCAGCCTCGGTGCACTTCCCAGAGGTTGCCTTTGAAAACCTCGTGCTCACCGGTTTCCCACTCACTGAAGGCTTGAAAGAGGACCCATCTGCAAGCCAAGGGCTGTTTTTGTAAGGAGATTGGTTGAGTGGGAGAGTCAGCCTGAGGGAAACGTGCATCTTCCCTTGGGCTTTTTTTTCTTGTTGCTGTTAATCTGTTGTTTGGAGTGAATCCTCCAAACCTCAGTCACGTTAAGACCAATCCCATCAAAACGCAACTTGAATGAAGAGGGTTATTGTTGTTTACAGTGGCACCAGCCCAGCTTTTCACAACAGAAAGCCTGGCGCAGGACACAGCCCTGCCACTTAGGGATTCGGTGACCCGGGGCCAAGATGCACACTCTCTGCGCTTCTGTTCCCCCCATTATAAAATGAGAATAATAACATTAATAACCGTTTATTTCACAGGGTGTTTGGAAAAGTCAAATGAGATAATGTGTGTGAGTGTTTTGCAAATTGTAAAATACTGTACAAAGCTCAGTTCTTTTCACAGAAAATACATATGGATTTTCTGCCCTTTTGGATTATTCATTTTCTGTCTCTTTCTAGTGGTCTGAGCAGTGGGGTGTTTGATTTTTATCTTACTTCCTTGGAACTATATACTTGCATATCAGTTATTTCATTTCACTCTCACACCGTGTCTCTCTTCCGTACAAAATACAGAGTGTGATAGAGTTGTCTAACGTTTAAAATGAGTTGGGCTCTGACTTCTAGAGCCCTTGGTATTTAGTTTTTAGTTAACTTTCTGATATGAACTCGGGAAAATTTTTTGGGTGGATAATTGGATTATTGCTTATTAGACTGAATAGACTTATGGAATAATAACCTTTTCTCCAGATTCTGAATATTTGTAAGTAGGCAAGCCGTTGGGTGCTGGATAGAAAAGTACCACATTGTCCTACGTGGCCACAGCTGGTTTTTTCTCTGAACTTGTGGCTTTTCCAGGCCATCCGACTAGCATCCTTATCAGGCAGCCTTGTTAGGAACTCACTCCCTTTGGGGCCCAACCTGAGTTCTGGTGAGACCAGGCTTCGCCAGCGGGGCCATGTCAGGGTTGGTCCGAGGCCACGATGCTCAAGGGAAGAGCGTTGTACTCAGGGTCAGAGGCCGCCCCGTGGGCCCCCTGCCATGAGCATGTCGCTTCCTTTTCCAGTATTTCCCAGCTGCCTCAAAGGACCGCTTTATTTTTAATTAATATTTTTTATTGTGGTACAATATCCATAACAGAGAATTTACCATTTCAGCCATTTTTAGTACATTTCGGTGGCATTCAGTACGTTCATGCTGTGTAGCTGTCGCCAGCAGCCATCTCCAGAACTGCAAAGCGTCGTCTTTAGAGTAAAATAAAATCATTTCTGTAAAAGCCTTTAGAGCACAACACACCAGAGAAATGCAAAAAAACGTTATGACTACTTTTGCCCAGTAGTTTATTAGCAGGAGGGACAAAGTGAGCATAAAAGCGTTGCTTAACTTATAACTGGTTCAAGGAGGCTGTGCCCCCATCTCCCTGGAGGGTTCAGGTGAGTGGAGATGCCCCGTGGTCAGGGTCGTGTGGACATAGTTTACTGCTAAGGGGAAGCTGGGACCACCTGTACACATGGTTCATGTCCAGCCTGGACTTTCTATAGGTTCGCAGCAATCGCTTCTTCACTCGAGTCCACATGAGATGTAGTCATTTCCCCTCGTGGGTCAGATAAGGGGCCCGTGGTGCCCAGTGCATAGGTCTAGAAATATTTGGGGGAAGAACTCTATAAAGTGCAGAGTTTCCGTGGTCTTGTAGATGATAGACAGCCTTCTAACTTTATCCGAACCAGGTCTTTTGCCCTAAATTCACAGAAAGGGTTTTCTAGCTTGCCAAATGTCGTGCGGGGGAGAGCTGTGCATACATGAGTAGATAGATGCAGAAAAGCATTTATTCATTCAACAATAGAGATACTTTACTAATCTGTTTAGCTTTAGGAAATCAGATTAAAGAGAAGACAAATCTAGAAATTACGTGCCGCTTAAGGGAGTCAAAATCCAGAGGCATGGGTCTCTGTCTGCTTGGGTTATTTTGGGAAGTGCCGTTCTCTTGTGGAAACTGAATTCGTAGAGAGAACAGGGCTAATGGCCGTTTGCATCCAGCTGCCGTGTCCTTTACTCATCCACACAAGGAGAGTGGAGGGGGGCTGTGCGCATCTGTGTTCATCGCTGGACTCCTGTTGTCCTGAGGCTTCCCCGCATGGTTGGGTTACTACCAGTGGTGTTGGTTTGCAGACGCACGATGGGAGGAACCAGAGGAGGTGCTGGTGAGGAGGATTATGAAGATGACAACTGGGGGTATTAAGAGCTTACTAGTACCCACCACTGCTAATCCCGTTAACTGTTTCACCACTTAATTATCGAGTTAACTGAAGCTTAAAGAAGTTAAGTAAAACGCCCAAGGTCATAGAACCGATGAGGGAAAGAGTGGACTCAAACCCAGACCTGTCTTACTCCTGAGACCCAGTGCCACCAAGTGCCACCAGTGGAGATGACAACTGAGAAATCTCACAAGTTTGAAGAACAGGGCAAGTGCCCTTCTGTCCTTTTCTCCTTTATATTATAGTCCCTTTCCTAAGCCTCTCCCCACCGGGTAGAGGGATAAAAAAGTGAATCTGAAATTATTTCAGATATCAAAAAGAAGCAAAGAATTACATAATAGACACCAAGATTCCCAGTTTAGGCATGAGAATACAAGCACGGTGGCAGTTCCCAGTGGCGCCCTGACCCCAGCGCGATCCACATGATGAACGTGGCATTTCTTCTCTTGAGGGGGTTGTTCTTCGGCAGCAGTAAGTCCTATGCAGGGTGGACTTAAGAACAGAACAGAACAGAACAGTGATTCCCAACTCACGTGGGAAAGTAGGGCTAATAGCAACTTGGGTTTGGTGAGGGTGGGGTCACAGGAGGGAGAGCTGAGAAGGAATTGGTTAGCGTTTGCTTTTCATGTAGTTGAAAGCGGGTGGCAAGGACCTGGATTGAGAAATATTAGGTGAGGGTCTGAAGAAAGGGCCGTACCCTTGAGGGTGCCGGTATGTATGTCTTAGGATGTGATGACAGAGATGTTGTAGTTGTTTAAAGCTCAGTTTTGAACATGCATCTTTTCTGTTTGCATCTGTTTAGATTGTTTTATTTAGAAGACGTTTATAGTCTTGTCCTTCCCGTTAGACAGAAAGAAGGAATATGTGCCTTGAGGTCCCACATTAGTAAATTGTTCTTAAATTTCTTCCTGGAGGAACAGAGAAGAAGCGTCTTATTAATTGAACTAATATTAAGTGAGTCAGGAAGACAGATATCCTCACTGCCTGTGAGGAGTGTGCACTCAAGCGATTCTTTGAGCTTGTCCTGTCTTAAGCCAGGCAGCAAATGGTTAACATGGACTTGACGAAGGAGCTCCTTTCAGAAACGACCACACTGAACTGCACCGGGACATCCAGGAGACCCCTTCAAAGGTGAAGATCAGAGACAAAACTGGGAAATGTTGGTCAGATAAATCCTGCTTGCCATGAGGGAGGTCTGAGTTTTGTGCTGACCGATGTAGTTTTGTTAGGGGTCTGTGTTTCTCAGCCTGGGACCCCCAGGTCGGCAGGCCGGCCCCTCTTTGTTTCAGTGGCAGGAGGTGGGGTCTCTCGTCACACACAGGCTTCTGCAGAAGCTTGTCCTTGGCAACAAGGGGATTAGTTAAGAGTATGGGGCTGGCTACGTTCAAATCCATCGCGACCACTGGAGAAACATTTCAGAGCGCATGCCATACTAATGACAGGTAAATGACATCATCTTCCATGAAGAAATGCCTTCCGCTCACCGGAAATGAATGTGATGTCCTCTGCCTTTATGTAGGGTCGATACGAGACCCGGCAATTGAACGGCATTTTTCTACCGCTTATAAAAATGGGGTCGAAGCCATTTTTCCTTTAGCGGTGGTGCCACTTGAAGTCTTTTTTGTAAATCCTGTAAATTGCAACTCCACACTGTCTCTCACAGTAAATTTCTGCTTAAGTTTGGTTCCAAGGAAAATGCTGTCTTGACGGACGAATTTGCATGCTTTCTGTTTTTAGAGAGCAAACAGCATAAGCCAGTGTCCTTTCCATTCACCTTAGCTGGCCCCAGCTTGGAGCCAAATGCGTTACCCAAGTGTTACCTGCTCGGCGCAGGTGCCTGGGCGCCCTTCCTTCTCCTGCCTCCAGATGACCTCTGCTTTGACCTCCCACCCCAAAAGCCTCGCTTTACCCAGCCGGGCACCTGAGGTCCACTCACAGATCTAACAGTGATGATGATTTTTTTGGTATTTGACTTGTTTTTCTCTTCATCTCTCTATCTGAAGGGCAGCAAATAACAAAGGAAAATCAGTCTTTCTTGAGTGATTGGGCGATCGGGTGATATCTTTCTGATCCTTGAGGATAAAAATTATAGTAAATGAAATGTTTTTGGATATTGGAGACTCCACACCTCCAGTCCAGGTATTGAAGAGGAGCCTAGAGGAGGGAAGAGATGGGGGCCTTGTGCTTGGAAGGTCCCCGACTGGGTGGGGGACCACATACACTCCATCCCCTCTCCATTAACAGTCACTTAGAACTGACCTCCTGACATTCACCACCGACCTGAAAATAAGCAGTCATTACAGTCACTCTTCAGTGACCAAGAAAACCCTCCAGAACCACTTCTTTAAACACATGGACATGTGGCCCTACTACGTGCTCACTATCGAGGAGGGAAGACAAGTCACACTCAGTTCTTATCCTCAAGGTCTGATGGTCCAGATGGGTGTTGAAACAATCCCGTACATTTCTCTATTAGGGCAGAATGTAACTTCCTCAGCAGTAGGAACACAGTTCAGTGGTGACCCAGGAAAGCAAGGCATCATTTCCTGTTGTTGTCACTGGGGCGTCAGGAAAGGCTTCAGAGAAGGAGGTGACAGGTTGAGCCAGCAGAGATGTCAGGCGGGTGCTGAGTGTGCTCGGGGACCGAGGCAAGGCCGTTTGTCTAGTCGCCATCTGCAGGAAGCAGGGGAGGAGCCGGGAAAGGCCAGGGGGATGTGGCCGCATCCCCTGACAAACGTGTACTTGATGTTGGGATCAAAGGGCAACGAGTGAGGGTTTTGGGCAGGAGTGGTGTTGCTAGGCTTGTGCTTCAGAAAATTGAACTGAGCCTCGGGGTAGAGAAATGCCAGCAGTTGGGAGCCTGGGTGAAAGTTCATTCCAGTGACATAGAGCGTAAACTGTACCCCTTGCTCAGGGTTTGTTCAGGGCAATGAGAAGGGATAAGAATGAAGGAGGCGGATGGAGAAGAGCGTGTCGACAACATAACTTGGCGACTGGTGACGTGTGGAGGAACGTTCCCGCTGCGTGAGCCGGCCGTGATGCCATCTGGGAGGGGTGAGGGGCCGGGCAGAAGTGGATGGAGGGACTTGGAGAGGGGGGACTGCCCGGGCTGCAGAGGCAGGGCTGGCGGGGTTGTGGCGAGGATGAAGCGTGGGAAGGCGAGCTGAGCTGTGGGGGCAGGGGCGGGGGACAGGAGGGCGGGGCAGGGACCTTGTAGTTCTCAGCACAGGCCACCCCAGCCGGGGTGAAGTGGGGGAGGCAGAGGGCCTTCTCCTGGAGGTGATTCCAGACTCTTCGGGGCTCCCGAGCCTGACGTGGGCTGGGGGGAGCCTGACAGAGCTGTAGCCGTGGCATCACCTGTGTTAACCACAGGACACAGTCCTCCAGAGCTTGGGTGGTTCCTGGAATTAGCCTGAGAGGGTGGAGGGGGTCCTGACAGGCTTCGTGAGTTGCCCCCCACCCAGCGAGGGGTGCTGGTGATGGGCACAGTGGTAGCAGCTACCGTCCCTTGACCTTACGTACTGTGTGCCAGGCGTCATGCTACGCACTTGGCCTCACCGGAGTGTCACATGAGGCAGAGGCTGTGGTGACCCTCATTCTCTAAAGAGCAAAAATGAGGCTTAAGTGGATTTCTCAATGGCATGTAGCTTCCAAAGCCAGGAAGCAGTAGACAGGCATTCTCTGGGTTGGAGACCAAATTACAGCCGATTCTCATTATTTGTGGCAGTTCTGGCCTGCAGAAGCATCTCGATGCCTGAGTTGTGGGATCCCAAAGCATCGCTGCTAAGGGAAATGAGGAGTTAGGTTCCTGGGAGCCCCTGGTCCCATCTCTGTCAACTGATCAATATGTGAGCTTGTTTTCCATGTATTTCTGTTTAAAGACATCTTATTTACTCTGTACTGTGCACTCATTAGCCCTGAACTCACGGCCGACAGCCCTGTAACTCACGCCTGAAAGAAGTTCATCTAATACACGCACTTCCTCCGTAAGGGCACGTCACAGCTGTCCTGCACTTAGGACACCAGACGGCCCTTCAGCACTGCTCTTGGGGGGCATTTTACGCAGTGAAACCACCAACAAAAAGCAAAAAATGCAAAATCCGTGGCACCGGGTAGACCTCGAGAGGGACGCTTGTCCCCCACAGCTGGGGCCACGTGTGGGTGACTCAGTGTTTGCTGCTCTGCTCGTGTCTGCGGCTGGCTCTGAGAGGACCACACATATTGATGTTGGGGGTCACGAGTGAATTTTGGTGAGTAGGCAAATGCGTAGATGTCGACTCTGAGTAACGAGGATCACGTGTATCTCAGGCCAAAGGCACGTTTCTCAAAATTCATGCATTTCTGGGAGAATCTGGGGAGAAGGGACTGGCATACATCTCGCTTGCTCTTGTGTTTTTTTTCCCTTCAAGCTTGGGCTCGGCGTTTCCCTGCCACCCCCGTTCAAAGAGAACCCTCCTTGGAGGACGTCGGCAGCCCTAAATGAGAGCGGGTGGCCCTGGGCAGAGGGTCAGGCCGGGACCCAGGACCTCCTGAAGCCCGCCGTGTGAAGGATGGGGGCACCCAGCATCCTCTGCCCGCCGCCTGCAGTTTCCGGGCCCTCATTTACCTGTTCTGATCTCTCGTTGGGGCTCGACAGTAGTGCGAGTCAGGACAGCTATCCTCAGCTCACATTCGTATTCATGTGGCTACTCGTGACTCCTGGTCTGTTGCAGAACATGGCAGGTTTCAGTTCAAGTTCCTAGATCCACAGAGAGAGAAGTTCTCTCCAGGTTCCGGTCCTTAACCCACCGTGTGATCTTATGTAACTTAGTCTATTCAACTTTGAGTTTCTCCGTCTGTGAGATGAGGGCAGTAACTGTATCTACTTAGACTTTTTGCTGAAGATTAAGTGCATTCACTCATGTAAAGTGCTTAGCATGGTGTCTGCGGTGTGAGAAATACCCAGTAAGCATTAGCTTTTAGACTTTTATATGTAATTTAAAAAATTAGCCTCTGATTTTTTTCTGTATACCATCTCAGGATGAAGGATGGGCTTTGGAGTCAGATCACCTCAATTCTACTCCTGTCTTCTCCTTTCTTTTGTCTGAATAACTTTGGGCAAATTACTGATTCTTTGTACCTCAGCTTCATACTTTGTTAAAGAGGGGGAAAAGTCTAGGTCTCAGATTTTTAAAAAAACTAAAGTATAATTGACTTATAATATTATATTGGTTTCAGGTATACCACATGGTGATTCGCTATTTCTGTACATTGTGAAATGGTGACCAGGAAAAGTCTAGTAAGCATCTCTCACCATACAAAGGTATCACTCTGTTGTTGACTGTAGTCCCCATGCTGTACACGACATCCCCAAGACGTAGTCATTTCATAACTGGGAGTTCTTTCCTCTTAATCCCCTTTACCTATTTCGCCCATCCCCCCACCCCACCTGGCTCCCCTCCGGCCACCACCCCTTTGTTCTCTGCGTCTAGGAATCTGTTTCAGTCTCAGGTTATTCAGAGTGTTAAATAATACACTGTATTTAGGAGAACTCTAGCACTGGGTCTGGCACACGGTGAGTCTTGATAGATCCTTGCTGTTGTGGAGATTATGATTATTAACAGTAATATGGTAGCTGCATTTCTGACAGCGCGTTGAAATTCGTCCTGTAGATTTGGGGCGCTTCTCTTATCTCTGTGAACAGACTTTCTTCCAACCCGGCGCATCACCGGAATGCACCTGCTGTTTGATGGGGGGATTGCTGTGTGGTCCTGCAGAGGCTCTGGGTGGGCGAGGGCTGAGGGTCCAACGGGTAGAGGATGGCTGGGGCTGCAAGTGAGGGGTCTGCTGAGACAGCAGGAGTTCTGCTGGGAGAAGGCATTTTGCTCCTTAAAATTCCAGTTCTCCTGTGTCTGGGGCTTGTGGAGGAGGACAGCCACTGGGGAGGAGCCGTGTTTTTACATCACGTGTCTGTCACTGAGTAGTAAGGTGCCAGCCGTGATCACAGGAGTCCCTGGAAGCAGGCGGGTCTCCTGTGGGCTTGGAGAGGTCAGTAGGTCTCTTTGTGGCCCGTCATCCTGTGTCTCTGCGACTACACCGCACTGTGGGATGCTTCGACCAGGCTGCCTCGTCCACGGCTGCCTGACGGGACAGCCTTGCTCACGCCGTGTCTTTGCGTTAAACCGTCCATTGCAAAGTCATTGACATCGTTCCACAGCTGACCTTTCTTTCCCCACCTCTCTTCCCCAAACCTCTCCTTCCGTGGGTCCCGTAGGTGGGTAAATCTGCCTTTGCTACATCCCATGATGGGGAAATCAGCCGGCTCTGCTAAGTGTGATTGGAGCTGTTTGTTTTTAAGCTGCACTTAAGCATCGGGCGAGATTTATGGCACCTTCCTTCTGCCGAATCGACCCACTGGGAGCCATTAAAGTTTTACTGCTCTCTGCAGTTGCCTGGCCAGAGTGGAACTGAGGGGGCCTGCAGTTGGAAAAGCTTTTGCTTCTGTTGGCCTGTTCACAGGCAATACCGGGGCGTGGGAGGGAATAAAAGGGGTGCTTATTTTGTTCAGAGCCCTCATTTTGGTCCCAATCCTTTTCCAAACTGCACTGAACTTTCGGGATGACTCCCCATATAATGTGCACTGCGTGCTAAGCCCTCCCCCTCGATCAAGACCTGCCCAAGGTCCCGCCTCTTCCAGGAAGTCTTGTAGTGACTCAGTGAAGGCCAAGAGTCTCCCTGATACTCCTCTCCCCTCTCTCTCGGCTGGACCCCAGTCTCTTTTTCATTGCCACGGTCTTGGTCCCAGAGTTTGAGATCCATTTTCCTCCAGACTTGTGGCTGCCTCGTATTATTGGTCAGTGTACAGGTGCTCTGCTCCTGAATCTTAAAGTTGTAGAATCCTAAATCTGGAAGAAGTATTAGAAACTCTTCAGTTCAACTGAAGCCGTACATGAAGTTACTCAGGTTCACGCAGTGACTGAGGTCTTTTTATGCCTGTCCTCAAGAGAGCGTGTTGGCGAGGTATCTTCTTATGGCAGGTTGAAAAAAGGAAAAGTATTCCAGTGATGACTTCACCTGGCTCCCGCTCTCTCGTTAGGCCTTTGGATGATAATGCTTACACATGGCTTGGTGTCTACAGGAGGGAGACATCCTCATTCACTGTCCATCAGTAACAGGTACTGCATGTTTATCATGTGCCAGGCACCCTGAAAGGTCCTGGACAACAGACACGCAGGCCGCCGTGCACCAGAGACACCTTAAATACTGTCCCCTGAACAGCAGCTGGAATGAGGGGGTGGCCTGTGTCTTGTGGTCACTTATCGAGCCCTGAGGGCCAAGCCGCAAGCAAAATCAATCTTTAGTGTAGTACGATACAATGTAGAAGGATGACAGCAGTGGCCATTTTTGAGCATCTGTTTTATTCAGGTACTACATTAAATACATGAATCATTTCCTTTTGATTCTGATAAAAACCCTTCCAAGATGGGTTTCAGCTGTGTGCTCTCTATAAGAAAACCAGCATTGAAACAGGGTTCGTTGATGGACCCAAGGTGGCACAGCCGGCGGTGGGTAGAGCTGGGCCTGGCAGCCGGACAGGGGACCCGCACCATCCCTGCACTCTGTCTCCCGTCTCACTCACACCCGTCGGCTCTGGGAAGGGTTCGTAGTCGTACTCGTGTCAAGCTGCTTCCCTCTTCCTTATGTATCTGCATTTCAAGAATAACCGTTTTAGATGGTTTTACCCTCAGGGGTAGGAATTTTGATGTGAGTGCCTTGTACGAGGTCACCCCCTCAGAGGCCTGCTCTACCAGCTGTGTCATCCCAATGCTTACGGCACCAAGGACCCTCCGCTTTTACTGGGGGTTGTCAGCAATGTAGCAAAGTGGTTGAGAGCCATGCGCCGGGGTCAGAGTTCAGGGTTCCCTTCTTGCCCTGCAGCTTGTTACGTGTTAAGTGACCGTCACCTTCTGTGGGCTTCAGTTTCCTCATCTGTGTCATAGGAATGGAAAAAAACAAACCAAAAAAACCCCTACCACACATGCTTTCTAGGAGGCGGAATGAAAGCCAATACGTCTAAAACACTTAGGATGATGCCTGGCACATAATAACGTCTCAATAAATTTTAATTTTTGATATCTCTCTTTTCAAGCATCTAAAGCCATTCACACTTATTGTCACATTTAGCCTCGTAATCTAGGGTAAAAGCTATCATTATAAAATCAATTAAGGAGGTGCTCTTAGTAAGAAAGACACATGACAGGTACTGGAATTCAGTGAAATGAACCCAAGGCAAAGCAGAGGGTTCAAATTCCTCGATATAGATCTCTCTAGAAGAAACCCATCTTCTTATTACTACAGATGTCAGATGGTCAGCAGCCCTGGTTGAGTAGCCCTTCTGATTTCGAAGCTAAGTTGAAGCACAGAGTTTGGTTGTGTTGTGGCAGAGACACTTTCCCTCATCACCTAATCATCCCCAGAGTTGTTGGGACAAGGTTAACCATCCAGAACACCTGTGGGCCCAGAGCCCTGAGTACCCATCCCCTTCTCCCCTCACACGTCCCACAGGCCAAGAACAGGGGAGGTTGGCCCACTTTCCTGATAGCTCTCAAACGTTTATACTTCCTAGGTTTATTGACGAGGGTTAAACTGGCAAAATGAAACAAGTGGAGGGAATTCAAAATAGGTACTTACACCTGTTGTGCCTCCGTGTGCTGAGCAAACCCATCTCTTTCTAGCCATTGTCACAACATAATGGTCTTAATTATAAATGCAATTCTTGTAGTTATAATAATTTATTGGAATTTGCTACGTGCCAGTCATAGTGTGAGGTGGGTTGATCCAGGGTAGGAAGCTTCCCAACCGTCTAATGAGGCAAGGACATCTGTGGCAGTTTCCTCAAGACTCAGAGTCAGGACCATGGACAGAGGCCACGGCCCCTGTGTATCTGTTCCTTGCTGGCCTCCTACACCCACTCTGACCGCCACCTTCTTGCTGTCCTCCAACATACAGAGCTGTTCCAGCCTCAGGAGCTCTGCCCTGGGAATCCCTCTCATTGGAAAGTGTTCTCCCTGCCCATCAAATGTCTTACTTTCTTTTGAGAGTTGGGTCCTGGGGCAGGTCTGCCCTGACCAGACTTTGTGAATTAAACCCTTTCATTTTATTCACAGCACTTTTCACTTTTTCATGTGTCTGTCTCATAATCTAACTTCTTTGTTAGGATCGCAGGCCCATGCAGACAGGGGTTTTGTGTGTCTTGTTCACCCTGCGTTTCTCTCTAGGGAAATGCTTGCAATAGAGCAAGCTCCAGATAAATGTTTACTGAGTAAACACAAACCCTGAATGAAGGAATGAATCAACTAAGTGGATGGCTTAGAGGGACTGATTAACTTCCTAAATTCACACTTCTGGTGTTGGCTGGGCAGCTTCTCCTGGGAGAGGCTGGCTGATGCACCAAGAGGCTGTTTCGTCCGGTCCTCTTGTTGGAGAGGCGGAGGATGCAGGTCTCCTGACACCCGGCCTGTGGTGGTTCCCCTCACCTTCGGGTCTTTCCGTGAAGGGACCAGATGCTGATGTCAGTAGACAGGCTCGGGGGCGCGTCTTGCCTCTTCGTGGGGCTGGGCTGGTTCTGGATGGAGGGTGAGCGCAGGGTGGTGGGGGACCAGAAATCCTCGCCACGTGCTTGACCAGCATCTGATAGAAGGCCGTGCAACGAGCACAGACTGAGGCCAGAATGTCTGAACTGAGGGGAGCCGCCTCCCTAGCCAAACTACGAGAAGTCCTTCATCTTCCTGAACCTCAGCTTCCTCAGCTGAGACGTGCTGGGCAGGCAGGACCGGACCGTCTGTGGTCTGCAAGAATGCCGTCAGCTCTGAGGGACCGTCGGGTGTCCACCTGGTTCCTACCTTGTTCCTGCCGATGCTGCGGGCCGGTGCTGGCCCAGTGTGAGGTGGAGCCCAGTCATTCTGCAGAGGGCCCTGGCCATGGTGGGGAGGGGTTGGTGCCTGTCCGCCAGCCACTGTTTCAGTCTGGTCTCTTGGGTTCCTTCCTTGGTCCAGTTAATTAAAAGGGGACATCTCAGAGGGAAAACAGAGCAGGGGAACTGGAAGCAATGTTTCTATCCTGCTGATTATCAGGAAATTGTAATGGTGGGAAACACCCAGTGAAGTCTCGAGAGACTCTTGTTTGTTCAGGGAGCGCGGAGACCCACCAGGGTGAGGGGAGAGAGGGGAGGGGCCCTTTCTGAGAGAGAAGGAGGAAAAATACTTCCTCGGAGCTGGGAGCTGGCCCGTGTGTCTTCTAATTTAATTACTTATCTTTCCCTCAAATTGTTTATGGTACGCTAAGCTATTAAATGCGCCATAAGCAGACTGCTCTTGAAAGAGGAAGTGGATTTATTTGTTCTAGTTACCACTCCAACAAAAGTCTATTTCTTCCTCCAATTAAGATTCCATTCGCTAATTTAAATGTTATGCTAATTAAAGTATAATTCTGAAAATGTAAAAAGAGGTTAGAAATAAAAGGAAGAAAAAACTGGGTTGGCCTTTAGGAATCATGGAATTTATTGCATTGTAATAATGGTAAGCTGGGTTATTATTTCATTTGCTGTGTTCATGCTTCTCCTTATTCCTAGCCGTCCTCACACTTCAGCTTGTTAACACACGCTTGCCCTCTCCCCCCATGGGAGTTTTCTTGTGCTGGATTAAGATGAGGTGTGAGTTAGGTCCTTGAAGCAACTTTTAGAGTGTCTTCAGCTGCGTCACACAGAGTGCCTCAAGCTGCTGCTTGATCTGATGCTTAGAGAGAGAAAAAGGAAACATCTGGATTTCTGCTTCGTAACCAGTTTCTGGAGCCCAGTTGCTGCTACTCCAGCTTTTTCTCCATCCTCTCCAGAAGCCTGGGTATTTTATAGAAGACAGAGATTATGATATTTTACAAGAAAGAGGATGACTTTTCTTGGCCACATTTGTGCCTAATGCTTCTGGTCTGAGCTCGGAGATGGGACTCTGGTGACCCCTGTGCGCTTCCGTGACGTGGGCTAAACGGGTCACCTCCCAAACCTCAGGTTCCTCATCAGCCACGTGGAGGTTGTTGGGAAGATTAAAGGCACTCAAGCTTATGAAAGCTCCCAGCGCACGGCTGGAGCGTAGCAGGCTGCCTAGGTGGCCCCTTTCTCCCCGTGTCCTAATTCTGAGGCTGCAGCCCCAACTGGAAAATAGGCCTGGAGTTTCCTTCTCAGCTTGGACTCTGGGCTTCCGGGTGATCAAGGGAGAGAAGAGTTAGCTTCTGCCTCCTGTTACGGCCAACCACGTGGAGCTGCACATGTCGGTTATTCACCGTGGCTTAACTCGTTACCCCCAAATGTAGTAGATGAAAGCAGAAAACACTTAGGATCTCACAGGTTCTGTGGGTCAGGAATCTGAGAGGCTTCTCCGGGCGTTTCTGGCTCAGAGGCCCTCGAGGGACCTGACCATTAACACGCCAGCCATGGCTGCAGCCACGTCAGGCGTGAGGACCCAGGACCACACTCGCTCATGGGCTACTGGCGGGAAGCTTAGCTCCCCAGCACAGGGTGTCTGCACAGGCACTGGCTTCCCGAGCAAGTGGTCCAATGAAGAGGGGGCAGCACATTGCCTCTCACCCCCGTCTCCACTCCACACCCTCATCCCTTTCCTCTGCCCACTGCCAGGCCCCAGGTCCTCCAGCCAGCGCAGGAGGGGGTGACACGGCAGGGAGGGAACCCCGGGAAGCCGACCACAGGACCCTGTCGGAGGCCTGCCTGCCTCTTGGGTTCACCTCCTGGCCCGACAGTGCTTAGCTCTGTCTCACCCTCCCCTCCTCAGAGCCTGGGTCTTCAGGCCCTTCCGTGGCTGAGCTTCTCTCCTGCCAGGGCCGCCGGGGATGTGCTTGGACCCTGCTGTCCTGGGAGAGACCCCACCCATTTCCATGACAGAAGGACTTGGAAGAGGGCTGGCAAAGGTGGGTGGAGAGAGGCGTCGTCTCCTGAAGAGTGTCTGCTCCAGGCCGAGTCTCTGAGGATACTCGCGGCCTGGGCAGTTCCCAGTAGCATAGGGCTTCCTTTGGGGATAAGCCTCCAGAGCTGGGATTGATAGAAAGGGGCGGATGAGAACGAATGCACCTGCATCCCTGTTGGATTCTCAGTGCCAGGAAGGCAACGCAGAGCGCACGCAGCGTGGAGTGAATAGCCTTTCTTTCCTCATCTGCCTGGGTGGCCCCTTCTCTTTACTGGCATCTTCCTTGCCAACTGTTGACAGAGAGATTAACACTATAAACACAAGGCCGAAGTCTCAGCTAACTCTTGACAATTCCTGCTCTCCAGCCTGAGGCTCCGGAGGGAGGGGAAGAAGATGGTGCCCGGGGAGCAGAGGGCGGGAAGCGGGGGCGGGGGGGGGGGGGTCAAGTTGGGTCCTTCGCCGCTTCCTCAGCAGAATTGCCTTTGGCAGGTGCGTTACTCTTCGGGGCCGTGGGAAAAATTCCATTCGAAGTCTCCATGAAAATTGGATGCGGTGTGAATTGTCACGCGGCTGGGAAGAGGGGCTCTTACACTGGCCGCCCACAGGCTTACTCCGTGGCCCGCATGTGCCCCCTCTGCTCATGGGGTGCAGACCTGGCTTGCCCGGGGTCCCACACAGTGTAGAGGTCAGGACACAGCGGAGTCTCAGGTGACAGATGGATCCTGTGAGCTTTTATGGCTCAGGGATGAATAACTGATTCCGACCCTATTGAAGTTTACAGATTGCTCTCTAAGAGCCTCAGTCGCTATAGTTTTTTGGTTGCTGGATCCCAAAGAAATGCCCCAGAAGCACCCATGAAGATGGACTCGCTCACACCTGACGTCCTCTCAGGAGGGAGTTTGTGGTACCTTCCGTGAGCAAACGTTAACTGAACGTCAGCTGTCATGCCCACCTCTGGGTTATTCTGGAGACAGTGGTGATAACAACTCAAGACTGGATCGCTGCCTTCAGTCCATCTACACTGGGGGTTGGGACGGGGTGCGGCGTCTCAGGTGGGCGAGCAGCTGGTTACAGGTGGCCGGGCTGCACTCGCATCCCCCCTCAGACATCAGCCAGCTGTGTGACTTGCGGCATGTCACACCCCCTTGAGAGTCAGGGAACAGTGTTCAGATGGGATTTGTGGTTTAGCAGGTGCGTCATCCCAGGGATTCAGGCGGTTGTTGAGGGGGAACTCGAGTGGCGGGGTCATGGATGAGCTCTTGCCCGGGTCTGGATGGGATGCGTCCAGAGTCTGGACCGAGATGATGGGGCGATGGAGGTGAGGCAGGATTCACGGAGCGGCAGAGAGAGGAGGTTCGGGGGAGGAGGGGGAGGGAGGGAGATAGCTCAGGGCCAGCGCTTGGGCGACTGGACGCTGGCGTTACTAACTAGTGGGGGGAAAGTGGGAGAAAGAGCAGAAGATGGCAAAGAGAAGAAGTTTAGAACTCGCGTTCTGGCTGCATTGTACTCAGGGCTCCCAAGTGTCTGTGGTTTTGCACTGTGACCTGGGTTCCCTGCCCCAAATTCAAGGTCACCTGAGCAGCTGAGGATCAGATAAACTGCCTAGGAGCGGGTCTCCCATGGTGGTTTTAAAAACTCCTTTCAGGCGCAGTGAAGTAAACGTGGAGAGATACTGTCCTGTTCCCTCAGGGGCCCCTCCTGTGTCGGGCTGGACGGAGAGGGGGGACAGGACATTGATCAGGTCGAGATAGATGGGAGGCGAAGCCCCCGCTGAATCAATGTTCCCTTAAAGACTGCAACAAATGGGATTAAAGGTTGAAAGACATTTATTGAGGGTGAATCTGAGTGTGTGTTTTATTAGTGAGCCACGGCCCTGGGTTGATAGAAATGCCCAGCCTAGACACGGCCAGGAGCAATGAATCAGGGCTTTCTTCCTTGGCCGGCTGCCTGGGCAGTGATGTAGGGGTGCCCAGCCCCAGGACAGAAGGATGGAAGAGAACCTTGGCTGCAGTCCCTCTGGGGTGGGGGCGGGGTGCGCCGGGAGGGCGTCGCTGGGGCCCCTCAGGCCTGCTTCCCCTCCTCCATCACTCACAGGTGAGATGACACTGCTCACTGCAGGGGTGGCCGCTCCCAGGCGCTCTCAGGACTAGGATGCTCTCCGCCCCTCCCGCCAAGTTCATTTGCCCAAACTTTTGCCCAACTGACGCAGAAGCTGTTCAACGGAGCGGCAGCCACACAGCTGGCTGTTAATTGGCAGCCAGCGCTTGATGAATGGGCCCCGTGCTAATGTCGGGTCGGGGCTGGGGGCTGGCAGCCCTGTGTAAAGGGTCAAAGCAGTGAGCCGAGTCAAAAGCAGTAATACCGCCTCCCTGCCTCCCCGGCCTCCCAGAATCAGCTGGCGGCTGCAGGCACCTGAGGAAAGGCAGCTCCGTGTGGTCGGCGCATCAGCCAGGCGCTCACCCCGGCTCATGGCGTCCACGGGGACCGTCCGAGGGGCTCCGGGCCCAAGCTTGCTTCAGGGGCGGGCGGGCCGCTCTGGGGTATGCTCAGACTCACCATGAGCATGTCCACATAAAGCCTTGTGTCCAAACGCCGAAGTGAACTTGGACACACAAATCCAGAATCAGCCCCTCCTTGGCAACCTCAGCTCATTCAGCAGGTGGGTTACCGCTCGCTCTGCCCCGGGCTTGCCCACATGTCCTGTGGCCTCTCCTCCGCTGGTCCCTCCTCCATCTTCCCCCCTTGGATTGAGAAATTCCCTGCGTTCTGCCTTCTGCCCCTTCTCCTCCTGCGCGGCGCCTTCTCCACGTGGGAGGTCCCTCTGCACAGCGTCAGCCACCAGAGCCGCCTCCCCAAGGTGTGTGTCCAGGTACGGTTGTCCCCTGAGCTCCCACCTCCCCCGGGGCGTGCCGCCCAGCACCTCCCCCTGTAGATTCCAGAGCGTCCCTCCTTCACTGTGCCAAGCGGAACGTTCCTCCCTGTCCCCTGGTTTGTGTGGGTCACAGCACACGCGCACCTGCTCCCCGATGATGCAGAGACACAGGCTTCTTTCTGAGTTTGCCCGTCGCTTCTTCCGCCGCCCCTCCACTTCCCTCCGGTGTTTCTCCGCGTCTCTGCCGCTCCCACCCTCCCCTCCAGGCTGTTGCGCAGGCTTTCCTCCAGCACCCCTCCTTCCCCGATGAGCCTCCCCGACCCAGCCCAGACCGCTCTCCCTTGGAGCTTCCGGCGCACGCCCCACCCTAGGCTCCCAAACGTCACCCACGACTCCCCAGATGGGCTTTGCTGATACTTCACCCCGTGTCCTGCTCTGCTCCCCCCTTTCCTCCTTCCACCCTGCACTGGCTGACAGGCCACTCCCATCCTCCTTCATGTCCTGGTCATGCCATGGTCTTGCTGTGAGTCTGCAGGGCTCAGGTTTCCATCCTCAGCCTCGTCCTGGAGACTGATTTCACGGCTGACTCACGTGAGGATGTACGTAGTGACAGAGAAAGTAAACCTACAAGATCAGGAAGGGCAGGAATCTGCAGGGAGACGGAGTGTGTTGGATGTCAAAACCAGAATCACAAAGGAAGGCCTCAGTGTTGAATTTAATAAGGATACATGCCAAATCACCTTTTGAGGTTTAAGAAAGAAATATCTAAAAGCTACTGAGTAGGAAAGGTATGGTTTAGCTAAAGTACCAACTAAAAAAATTCTACTCCTAAGTATAACTTAAGACACAGAATATAGTTATCAAAAAAGATAACAGAATCTCAGGCAGTAGTGAAATAATCTACCAGAAGGGTGGCGAGAGTCTTCAGTTTTCACTTTCAGGCATTTTACAACTGGAATATGATATTGTAGTCAGAGTAACATGTTTCATGAAATTAGACAGAAGGCCTGCATCATGGATGTTAATTAGGAGAAGTTAAAGCCCATAATGTATGTGAATTATCTGTCTCAGTATCTCTTCCAAGACTGAAGTTGTGTAAATGACCTTTCTGACCCCACACTGAGGCCCTTCGAAGTTTTATTTATTTATTTATTTTTGATCTAAATGAAATGTCACCTCTTTAAATCCTTCCTAATGCATGTCGTGTGAATTCACTGTATCCTCTTTGATTATCCCATTGAATTTCACTTGATTTTCTACTTATATTCTGGCCATTTGCTTACATTTCTGTCTTTTGCCACCAGACTTTAAGCAACATCAGGCCAAGGACTCTGTTGTACTCATCTTTGTATTTCAGACATTAGCACATAATCAGTAAATGTTGAACAAACTCGGATACAGAGACAAAACTGTCCTTTAAACCAGGATTACTCAAGCTGTGAGCTGTGTTCTAGCTGTTTCTGAAAGTTCTCAGAGAAGCCTGGTTTCAAAACTATTAACACATATTCCAGGAAGAGTTCTATGGCTAATTAAGTTGGGGAGATTTGGGGTTCAATATAGTGGAGCTGGCTTCTTTACTATAGGACATTTTGGAACCTTTAATACATTATGTACCCTGTGAATCACCAAAAGTTGGCTGTTATGTATAGGATATACCGAAATCATCTGACTATAGAACGCAGCTTTTATGTATCACCATTTAATGTTTCACGGAGCATAGTTTGAGAAATGCTGAGCTAAGTCTTTTTTTTAGAGAAATGGCACATAACCTGTCCAATAAGTGCTGGAAATGAAAGTAAAAGTCTAAGAACCAGAAGCACCTTATAAGGCAAAAGAAGGAGATGCTAGACAAACACATGCTCTAGACTTGAAGAAAATATATATCGAAGAGTTGAGAGAAAAGTTTGCCATGATGACAGCTAGAAAAGATTGGGACACAGTATAGATCACAAAATTTCCTGAGAAGGAGAAAAATAAGTGAAGCTGCTGAAGAAACCACAGTTTCTTCTGACCACAGAGGGAGCTCTCTGAGGAGCTTGGCTCAGAGGATGAAGTAGAGATGGAAATCTGTTGGGTGATACAGGAATGTCAAAGGGTAGCACCTTGGCACGCAAGGCAGTGATAGCCAGGGGTGAAGGGGAGTGATTGGAACAAATCATTAGGGTGTGAACTAATTAGAAGGCACAGGGGACCCTTATGAGCCCATGAGCAACCTGTTTCGGATGACTGGTGTGGAAATGCATCATCCAGAGTTTGAATATAGCCTCTGTTTTTGGTTCTGTCTTTTTTTTTTTTTTTTTTTAACATCTTTATTGGGGTATAATTGCTTTACAATGGTGTGTTAGTTTCTGCTTTATAACAAAGTGAATCAGCTATACATATACATATGTTCCCATATGTCTTCCCTCTTGCGTCTCCCTCCCTCCCACTCTCCCCATCCCACCCTTCCAGGCTGTCACAAAGCACCGAGCTAATATCCCTGTGCCTTGCGGCTGCTTCCCCCCAGCTATCTACCTTACTACGTTTGTTAGTGTGTATATGTCCATGACTCTCTCTCGCCCTGTCAAAACTCACCCCTCCCCCTCCCCATACCCTCAAGTCCGTTCTCCAGTAGGTCTGCGTCTTTATTCCTATCTTACCCCTAGGTTCTTCATGACATTTTTTTTCCCTTAAATTCCATATATATGTGTTAGCATACGGTATTTGTCTTTTTCTTTCTGACTTACTTCACTCTGTATGACAGACTCTAGGTCTATCCATCTCATTACAAATAGCTCAATTTCATTTCTTTTTAAGGCTGAGTAATATTCCATCGTGTATATGTGCCACATCTTCTTTATCCATTCATCCGATGATGGGCGCTTAGGTTGTTTCCATGTCCTGGCTATTGTAAATAGAGCTGCAATGAACATTTTGGTACATGACTCTCTTTGAATTTTGGTTTTCTCAGGGTATATGCCAAGTAGTGGGATTGCTGGGTCATATGGTAATTCTATTTGTAGTTTTTTAAGGAACCTCCATACTGTTCTCCACAGTGGCTGAACCAATTCACATTCCCACCAGCAGTGCAAGAGTGTCCCCTTTTCTCCACACCCTCTCCAGCATTTATTGTTTCTAGATTTTTTGATGATGGCCATTCTGACTGGTGTGAGATGATATCTCATTGTAGTTTTGATTTGCATTTCTCTAATGATTAATGATGTTGAGCATTCTTTCATGTGTTTGTTGGCATTCTGTATATCTTCTTTGGAGAAATGTCTGTTTAGGTCTTCTGCCCATTTTTGGATGGGGTTGTTTGTTTTTTTGTTATTGAGCTGCATGAGCTGCTTGTAAATTTTGGAGAGTAATCCTTTGTCAGTTGCTTCATTTGCAAATGTTTTCTCCCATTCTGAGGGTTGTCTTTTGGTCTTGGTTATGGTTTCCTTTGCTGTGCAAAAGCTTTGAAGTTTCATTAGGTCCCATTTGTTTATTTTTGTTTTTATTTCCATTACTCTAGGAGGTGGGTCAGAAAGGATCTTGCTGTGATTTATGTCATAGAGTGTTCTTCCTATGTTTTCTTCTAAGAGTTTGATAGTTTCTGGCCTTACATTTAGGTCTTTAATCCATTTTGAGCTTATTTTTGTGTATGGTGTTAGGGAGTGATCTAATCTCATACTTTTACATGTACCTGTCCAGTTTTCCCAGCACCATTTATTGAAGAGGCTGTCCTTTCTCCACTGTACATTCCTGCCTCCTTTATCAAAGATAAGGTGTCCATATGTGCGTGGGTTTATCTCTGGGCTTTCTATCCTGTTCCACTGATCTATCTTTCTGTTTTTGTGCCAGTACCATACTGTCTTGATTACTGTTGCTTTGTAATATAGTCTGAAGCCAGGGAGCCTTATTCCTCCAGCTCCTTTTTTCGTTCTCAAGATTGCTTTGGCTATTCGGGGTCTTTTGTGTTTCCATACAAATTGCGAAATTTTTTGTTCTAGTTCTGTGAAAAATGCCAGTGGTAGTTTGATAGGGATTGCATTGAATCTGTAGATTGCTTTGGGTAGTAGAGTCATTTTCACAATATTGATTCTTCCCATCCAAGAACATGGTATATCTCTCCATCTATTTGTATCATCTTTAATTTCTTTCATCAGTGTCTTATAATTTTCTGCATACAGGTCTTTCGTATCCTTAGGTAGGTTTATTCCTAGATATTTTATTCTTTTTGTTGCAATGGTAAATGGGAGTGTTTTCTTGATTTCACTTTCAGATTTTTCATCATTAGTATATAGGAATGCCAGAGATTTCTGTGCATTAATTTTGTATCCTGCTACTTTACCAAATTCATTGATTAGCTCTAATAGTTTTCTGGTAGCATCTTTAGGATTCTCTATGTATAGTATCATGTCATCTGCAAACAGTGACAGCTTTACTTCTTCTTTTCCGATTTGGATTCCTTTTATTTCCTTTTCTTCTCTGATTGCTGTGGCTAAAACTTCCAAAACTATGTTGAATAAGAGTGGTGAGAGTGGGCAACCTTGTCTTGTTCCTGATCTTAGTGGAAATGCTTTCAGTTTTTCACCATTGAGGATGATGTTTGCTGTGGGCTTGTCATATATGGCCTTTATTATGTTGAGGAAAGTTCCCTCTATGCCTACTTTCGGTTCTGTCTTTTTCAAAGACTTAAATGGCTAAAAGCCAGGATTATCAAATTTGCATTTTGCATAAAGCAAAAATCTGGATAGTCAACACAAGAGACAAGGAAGTCAGGATTAGAAAGATGGCAACTGCTGAGAATCACTGATCAAAACAATTGCAAAATGAAAGTAAGTGGAAGTAAAGAGGAATAGTTAAAATTACTTCATTTTCCTGGAAGTTTGTACTTTTGACTACCTTCATCCAATTTAAAATTGGATATTTAAAATTAATCTAAAATTTGCAGGTTGTGGGGTCTGACTTCACCGCCTTGGAGAGGAGAAAACCAAGAGTATTGGCAGCACGGTATGCCAGAAAAGTAGAAAGATGCCCCGCCTACCGCCAATATATAAGTAAAAATACTAAATTTAATACCAGTGTAATATTCGGGTAAAGGAGGTGGTTATTTAACTGTCCTCCTTAAAGGCCATACAAACTATGGAGTATTTTGTTCTGTTTTGGGTATGATTGGAGACACAAGACTTTGATTCAAAGGAGGTGGCTTAGGAAAGTGAAGGGAAAGGTAAAAATCTCATCTGAAGAAAAATGGTTGGGAGTACTGGCGACATTTAATTTGGAAAAGAACAGACTTTGGGGAGACATCGCTTCCTCCAAACATCTGAAACGTAAGAAGGAAAATTGGGGAAATTGGATGGCTTCTGATGTCAGAGTGGAGAGTAATGCCTAGGACTGCCGGGAGGCGGATTTCAGCCCCCCGTGGCACGTTAAACGTTTTAACAACCAGTGCTGTCAGCAGGGAGCTGGCTCACCCTGAAGGCCTGGGTGAGTGGCCTGTTCTCTCAGTGAAGTGATGTGCTCTTGGCTCTCAGCGAAGACCCAGGGCAGCAGGGCTCCCATCACTTCCCTCTCTCCCTCCCCACTAATCCGGGTCCACTCGGGAAACAGGAACCATACTAGGTGTTTCAAACAGAAAGGACTGAACACAGGGAGTAGTGTCTGGGGACTAAACGGACCGGGAGAATCACTGAGTGCCCAGAGGTAACTGTCCAGGGTGCCACCACCCCTGGAGATGGGGGATGAAGGGGACCAGAGGACCCTCAGGGTGGAGGAGCTTGGGCAGAGATCTGGAGAGTCAGTGCTCAGATTTCTGAAAAGAGGACACCTCTGAGAGCCTGGCAGGACCAGCTCTGGGATTTCCAGACAGAAGGAAGAGGTGGGAGCCACCTCTGGGTTCCCCAGGCAGGAGCAGAAGAACAGAGGGGTGCGTCCTCCCCACACCACCCTTCACTTTTACTCTGGGCTCTTCGAGTGACAGGACATCTGGAAACGGGGTTCTCAGCATGGCGGCGTCAGAGCCGCAGGGCAGCACGTGGTCGAGGAACTTGGAGTCCACCACAGCCGAACTCTCTGGCTCCCGGGAACCCGCACACACCCTTCTGCCTGCATGGGGACCCCAGCAGCAAGGACAGACCCCTGCTTCATCCCCAGCCTCCACTCCTGCATTCACTGCCCATATCACACACCCTTTGCCCTCAGACAGCACCTGGGCCTGGTTAGTTTCCTACCTGCTGGGATGACTCACATCTTCACTCCTCAACGGTGTGTCCTGCTTTGGCCGGTGCTTCAGTTTCCCACTGACGTGAACGAGTGGACGTGGAAACACTGTGGCAGCTCCCCCCCGAACCCTGACACCATTTCTCTTTTCTTTTTCTCCGCCCTTTCTCCTATTTCCCTGCAAAATACCCAGGTGGGTGTTGTAGGGGGGGTTCCTGTAGTGGGTGAGAGGTTAGACCAAACTATTTTTCATGCTCCTTCAAGGCAAAATGTTCAAAGTGTTAAACATAAGCAGATGGTTACTATTTTGCATTAGTTAGTTGTGTTGCATTAGGTCTTTTGTGCCACTGGATATCTTATATCTGGACTGATTTCCACGTATATCTCTTCTCAATTACTGTCTTTATCAAAGAGTTCATATCTAATGGAGAAAATCTAGAAAGTGGAGGTAAACAAAAAGACTACAAAGCTTATAACTCCGAGCAGTTGTCGCTGATCAAATGTTGGTAAATATCCTTCTAGGCATTTTTCTTTACTCATCAATTATATATAGAGGTATTTGTATTGTTAACTACAAGTAGTTTTATAATGAATTTTTTAATGTATTTGGGCATCCTTCCTTCCACAGATCATCCATGTACCATTTTTACTGTCTGTCCAGGACTGCAGCATGTGACTGTATCATATTTCATTGAACCAGTCCTCCATCACTGGCCGTGGGTGGCTTAGGATGGTTGCAGTCTTAAGTGTTCGTGCATATTTTCAATTATCATCATAGAATAAATTCTTTCTAGTTAATTTCATTTATAACTTCTTAATTGCCAAAAATATTTACGTATCTGCTTATTGCAAAAGACACACTAAGACAACTCTTGCGATTTTTAATTCTTAGGTAAACCTGATCTTTTGCTGAATCTGACCCTTTGCCCGCAGCCCGACCCAATGCCTTCCCTCTGCTCTTGAGTGATAGGAAGTCAGTCCAGCCTGTTCCCTTGTCCCTTCTTGCCTCCTTCACACACACTCTGCTTGGCAAAGTCTTAGCATATGTCCCTGGCAATATACTTTCCCCTCCCCAGCACCAACTCTTGAATCAAAATATCCTTTTTAAAATGTGGAAGGGCCTGGAAATGAGCAACAAGGAGCCAAGACTTTGGTCTCAAGGTTCCCGAGGCTTCGTCTAGGGACCGCTGCCCCGCCCCGCCCCGCCCCAGCCGGGGGGAGCAGAGAGGCGCGGTGTCTGTCCTCAGTACTGACAGCTCCGTACGCAGAAAACAGGCAGGAGACTCAAGACGTGACATGAATGTAATAGAGGTCAAGCCGCAGCAGCAGCTCAGAGGATGAGGCGGCGCTTACCGGGACATTTGGGAGACCCCGGGTCCTGTCCTGTTAGCCAGGCCACACAAGTGGTCACATCGGGGCATGGTCCCAGCGCCAGGCCAGCCCCGGTGCGTGTCAGGTTTGCAAGTTCAGTTCTCAGGTCATCCCTAAAAATGGCTCCTGAGTTATTTTCTCCTCGGAAGCTGAGAAGTGAAGCCTAAGTCGTGATGACTCTTGCCCAAGGGCAGGACTCCCGGGTTCCTCGTTCCCTCCACCCTGAACAAGAACTTGTGGCCCGTTGTCTGCAGGGCAGGATGGAGAAGGCGTGGACGAACCAGGCGGCGCTGCCGTTGTGCAGCTCACTGACTGCTGTAAGGGGAGCAAAGTGCGTGCTTACGGGGGGAGCAGACGGCTTGGTACCTGACAAGCTGATGGTTAAGTGTCTGTTCACCTGGCAGGCTGCAAGAACTCAGAGGAGGGCTCTGTGCAGGAGTTGGTCGTGAAGGGTGGGCAAAGCTGGGGTATAAAGACAGGCAGGGACCAGCCTGGACAGAGGTCAGGGATGAGAGAGCATTGGTACCTGGAGAGAGTGATGTGGTGTGAACTGACAGTTTACATTCTTCTCTGGAAACATTTGATTTTTGTAACAGCCTTCTGGGTAGATTATAATTATTGTCCCATTTTACAGATGAGGAAATTGAGTCTTGCACTTGAAGTGCTGTGCTTCAGGGCCATTTCCAGCTTGCATGTGACACACGAGCTCCAGTAGATAAAGAGCTTAGAAAGGGGCCAGAGAGGTGGCACCTGGATGCCAAGATGAGGAGTTTATGTGGAGAGTTGATGAAACAAAAATGCATGAGGAAATGATGGCCAAAGGAAAAGTTTTGATCAGAACTGTGCTTTAGGAGGACTAATCCAGCAGAAGCAACAGTCCGTAGGAAGGTCAGATTGGTAGCAGGGGGATCTGTTAAGAAGTTACTTTAACAGTTAGTACCCAAGGCAAAAGGATTCTAAGGAGGGAATTCCACCATTTTGCAGAGATGCGTGAACAGAATGTTCCACACGGCATTTTCCCCCCATTTTTAAACAGTGTTATTGAGACACAGTTTACACACAGTAAACGATGCGTATTCAAACCGAGCAAATTGGTAACTTTTGAGCTATGCACAAGATCACACAATCAATGTGTGAACATAACTGTGCCCCACAAATGTATCCTCCTGCCCCTTGGTGATCCCTCCCCCTCCCCCTCCCCCCTCCCCCCTCAGGAAACCATTAATCTACTTTCTGTTAGATTAGGTTGCATTTTCTAGAGTTTTGTGTGAAAGGAATCATGAAGTATGTACTCCTCTTTGTTTAGCTTTTTTGTTGTTATTGATAATAATTCTGAGATTCATTCATGTTATTGTCTCCATTCCTTTGAATTCCATTGTGTGGATGACCAACTGTTCATCTATCCATCCACCTATTGATGGACTTTGGGTTGCTTACAGTTTTGGATTTTACAACTAAAGATGCTGTGAACATCTGTGCACAAGTCTTTTTATAGAATATGCTTTTATTTCTCTTGGATAAACACCTAGGAGTAGAACGGCTGCATCATATAGTAGGCGTATGTTTAAATTTTTAAATAACCTGCACAGCACTTTTTTTATTGAAAAAAATAAAGTAAAAAAAAAATACTTCTGAAACATCAGAAGTAATTTACATTAAATGGTTAAATGTATTCTGATACATTCATTTGATAGAAGAAGACTTTTAAAATGATTATGGATTTGTATTTAACAAAAATATGACCACAGCATAAAAAAGACAGGCTATCGACTTTCATATACATATTTACCAAAATATCAATAGCATTTGTTTTATTTTTCTTAATTTTGATGTTTGTGTGTACTTTCGGCTACTATTTATTTATTTAACATCTTTATTGGAGTATAATTGCTTTACAATGTTGTGTTAGTTGCTGCTGTATAACAAAGTGAATCAGCTATACGTATACATATATCCCCATATCCCTCCCTTTTTTTTTTTAAACATCTTTATTGGAGTATAATTGCTTTACAATGGTGTGTTAGTTTCTGCTGTATAACAAAGTGAATCAGCTATACGTATACATATATCCCCATATCCCCTCCCTCTTGCGTCTCCCTCCCACCCTCCCTATCCAGCCCCTCTAGGTGGTCACAAAGCACCGAGCTGATCTCCCTGTGCTAAGTGGCTGCTTCCCACTAGCTAGCTATTTTACATTTGGTAGTGTCAGATACTATTTAATTTGTTTTCATTTTAAGCAAAAACATTTTTACAACCTTCCCCCCAAACTAATAAGGCTCTTCTAATATTCGAAATTGGAAAGGAAAGTTACATTGGTTCAAGCAATCAGATTGTCATAGGAAGTTTTTGGAGTGTGGAATGGGAAGTGAACCATAACCGCCTTATATTGGTTTTTTTTTCTTTTTTTTTTTTTTTTCGGTACGCGGGCCTCTCCTGTTGCTGAGCGCAGGCTCAGTGGCCATGGCTCACAGGCCCAGCCACTCCGTGGCACGCGAGATCTTCCCGGACCGGGGCACGAACCCGTGTCCCCTGCATCGGCAGGCGGACTCTTCAACCACTGTGCCACCAGGGAAGCCCTATTGTTTTTGTTTTTACTTTTTATTGTGAACTATGTACTTTTCCCTGAAAGAGAAGAGCATTTTATTTTTTGGTATAGAAGAAGAAGAAAAAAAAAGGAATGGGTGTTAATAATAGCTTGATTATTTTCAACCCAAGTGCTTAAGTAAAGCAACAATTGATGTATAACTTATGCAGATCTATGCAAACAATTATTTCAATTGCAAGAGGAAGGATGGTTTGTTGAGAATGGCGATATTTGCGGGATTGCTTATGTGTCAGGCAGGCTCCTCGGTACGAGGCCACCGAAATGAGGAATGAAGGACCTTTCACTTTGAGAAGACCCAGCTCATTGTGGTAGGTGATCCTGGGGATTTCAAGGTTAACCAAACATAGTGAGAGACATTCATGAGGTGCTTCGTTGTTTCCCAAACACATGATGTACGTTCTCTTGCTTAGTTAGTCCTGTGAAGCCCTGTCAGCAGGCCGGAGAGGAATTTTAATTTAATCCGCATTTCAGAAAGGAGGAGGGTCAGGTCCACAGAAGTCAAATAAATTAGCAATAAATACTAGGATTGCTCCTTAAAGATGCTTCTAGAGCTTGCCTGTGCATCTGCTCATTTAATCCTCACAACAGTCTCAGGAGGAAAGAGGTAAAGGGACAGTTTTCTTCCTCCTCACCCATTTTCCAGATGGAGGAATTGAGCTAAATTAGACTGAATCACGTGAACAAAGACACAGATGGGGAACTGGTTGATAGCAGATGTAAACTCTAGGCTTAAGTCCTACAGCCGCCATTCTTTAGTGTGCTCTGCAGCCTTGAGCTGTGTAAAATCACATGCTAGCGAACAAGGAGCCAGGGCTTAGCTTCTGACTAAATCGAGCACTCCTTACCCAACACCACGCGGTCAGGAGACTGTTCGTACACATCTTCCTTCCTTATCTGTATTCTATTTACTGTGGCAGAGAGTTGAAGAAGTCGATAGGGTGTGTGTGTGTGTGTGTGTGTGTGTGTGTGTGTGTGTGTTGAATGGTGTAGAACTGGGGATTCCTTCCAAACCCATGGAGTTTGGAGTGCACGGCGTGGGGTTGTGAGATGATGTATTGCTCCATTACAGCTCATGACTCCCTATACTTTGTGGCAGTATCTTATGTCATGATGAAATATGGTGTGTGTGTTTAGAAAAGTGTAGATATGCCAGCTGGCCCTGTGCTTTGATTCAATTGTTAACTTCTTACCACTCTTATCCTGCTGAAAAGCTTCCTCTTCTATGGCATGTCTCAATAATGCTAACAACTTGCCTCTTCCTCCTTTGGGGGAGCTTCTCCACATTGACACGTTTGAGCCCCGTGTTCATTGCCATATTACCTGCTAAGAGTAAAATTACTGGCTTAACATTAAGTGTTTAGTAAAAATTTCTCATTTGCATTTACTCCTAAGTATTCTTTTTCTATAAGGATAAGACATTTCTATGCTAACATGACAATCCATTTAAATTATTGCACAACAAACTATTACTTTTGTTACAAGCTAAGCCAGGACCCATATGTTCCCCTTTTCTTGTAAACAAGAGGGCAGATGAGTGCCCTTGGAGTTGGTGTTGTGTTTTCAATCACTTGAGACTTGCTTGCACCAGATCTGATTGGACTGAATGCTCCTAGATGGGATTTCCTGGCCTTCTGCCCGTGGTTAAGAATGCCTTTGATTTCTAGCATCACCCTCCTTTCAAACATCTAAAAGGGATTCTTCTAGAAGTTCTAAATTCATTTAATTGTATAGCTATGTTTATCTGATGGAGAGAAGTCAAGTGAGGAATCAGATATCTAGGACAAAGTCTTGAGTCTTTGAATTCAGTTCTTTGCTCTGCCAAGCTGATAGCATGCTGGATGGTTACAGCATTGTCCTAAAACCTTGTGTCATATCCAAACTGGGCACCCCATTACTGTATCTGTATGTTGAGTTCTCCTAATGAATATCAAGGGTTCTGGATTCCTGAAGATTATAGACGTTCTGTGAGTCTTCTCTCTTGTGATTATGTGAGGACCCTTTGGAGATTACCAGGGGACTGGTGGTTGATTGCATGGTCTCAGTTTACCCATTGTTTTGCTTGGCTTTTTTTTTTTTTTAAATTAACGCCCGTTTTTATTTGTGCTCATTCTTTATAAATCACAGGTTGTCAGCAGCCTGAATATGGCCTTAAAACCAACACTAAAAAGAGATGGCAGTAAATAACCAGAAGCAATTGGTGTAGAGTAACAGACAATGAATGGGCTCAAATCCCTGAACCCACTCACTTTTCACCTTTGGAGCCAGAGAGTCACACCTGGGAGCCCAGAAGATAAAATCTGTTGGTAGAGCCCCTCCTGATCCCAGGACCCCAGGGCTCCACATGGGCACAGCTGCCAGGGCACAGACCTATCATCTGGATGCAGGGCCATAGGAAAGGTCACAGGAAGATCGTTTGTTTTGATAGAAATGGGATCGTTATTGGAACGAGTGGGTAAAGAAGAGAAAAAGTCCAGCAAGGAGCTGGGTGGCGCTGTCCTATGGAGACTGCGTGTCTTGCCCTTCATGGCCCGCCTCAGAGTGTTAGAGCCGGTCATGAAGGTCCAGGGGCCTTTTCAGTTCTCTTCTGTCACTGGCTTGGGGAGACCAAAGTGGCTGGGCTGCAGGTCCTTCTACAGCGTGGTGCCAGGTTCCCTGCGACCTTAATGGTTGATCCCGTCCCGTTGCTGCCATCCCCCAAATACCCAAATTCTTTTCCGCCCTCCCCCAGCCCCTCCCCTGCCCTCACTAATAAGTGGACTAATAAGAACCAAATGGCTACTGTGAGCATGTTGAACGTCAGTTCCCCACTTACAGTAGCATCACAGAAATCAGCGAGGAGACCTGAGGAGCAGCGCGTTCTGCCAGGACTGCCCAGGGGCTTCGCACTAATTCTCGCCTGGGCCGGGGAGGGTGGGGGCTGCAGAGGCTGCATCTTCCCCTCTTCGTAGCTCGACAGAGAGGCGGGCTGCGGTGCTGCCGAGATACACGCTGAGTCAGGGAACAGGCCCGTTTTCACACCCAAACACCCCCACACTCTTGTGCTCGGAGGCTGGGCTGCTCTCTGCCGGAGAAGTGGCTAATGGGTGCTGCGTCAGGAGACAGAGGTCAGCCCCGAAGGGGACCAGCAAGTTCTCTGTGGGTGTTTGTGATGTGGTGGAGGAAGGGCCCTGCACACAAGTTAAAGGAACAGAAAATAACTAGTCTTCGGGTTCTGCAAAGCTCTTTGCACAGAAACAGATGGGATCCATGCCTTAATTGAACCCCCATTAGATGCTAAATTTGAACCACTGTTAACTCTGCTACCTTCCCTCAGAAGCACCGCTTTACTCAAGAAGCCCTGACTGTGTTTCTGTGGCTTTTGGCAGAGGTAAATTGAAAGAGCCACGATGTCTGATTTTAATTGTCCTTTTTTATTTTAATGTCAGCTGCTGAAAGAGGATCCACCTTCTCAAAGAGGCGGCAGCCGACTCGGATGACAGAGGTGGTTTTTCCTTTCTGTTTACAGTGGTGTCCGTGAGATTCTGGGTCTGGGAGAGTCATCTCCACCCTGAGCTCCCCCCATGAGCTGATGGTGGGGTGTGTGTTTGTGTGTGTGTGTGTAGGGGGCGTGGAGTTGCAGGAAAGAGTAACACTCATGCCGTGTCTTTGGATACCTGGAGAACTTGCCTCCTGAATCAGGAAGTGCATTTTGTGACAGGTGGGGTGGGTGATGCAGACTCGGTGCATCCCCTGGGGCTCTGGCACTGCTCGCTGTGTGGGGGGTGGGAGGTGTGGAGGGTGGACCTTTGAGCGGGCCGTGGCGTTATGCTCATCTCTGGCGTGGGCCGCTCCAACGTGTGGGTGGTGGGAGACCCAAGCCAGCTCAGTGGATGCCCAGTTGCTCCAGAAACTAAACACTGCAAACAGGAGAGCAGACTTGGTTGTCGCTGATGCCGAGGAGTGGGGTCAGGTCTTCCTCGGAGGTCGGTAGGTTTGTTCCACATGAGCCGGGGCAAGTGACGCCTGCGCTAGAGACGTTTCTGCGCCATTGGAACCCCGGGTTCCCTGGATCCTCGTCGCCATTAGGCAGGTGTGGTTGTGGAGATGTACGTCTGCCTCCTGGGCTCCAGCCCCAGGCTCAGGATGACCTCGGCCTTGGTCCTGACACTTTCTATCCTTTCTTCAGACACGCTGAGCTCTGTCCTTCCCCACAGGGAAGGGGTGAAAAGTTCAGCCTCAGCTTGGGTCACGCTGCCCTTCTCAGGTCTCTGCTGCTGATGGCGCTTGGTCAGCCCCCTTTGTCCTCAGCGGACAGGGCAGCCTGGGCTCCCTGCCCTCCAGACTCTCCCGGTAGGGTTGGTGTTTGTGGCCTGATTGACACATTTTTCTTCCTGCCAATAATTTGTGAAGCATGTGTTGAGAGTGAAAGGGGGGGGGGTAACGCACCCCATGTCAGAGGTCAGCCCACTCCACGTTAGAGCTGAAATGAAGAGGAGCCATGGCGTGTGCAGGGCTTCCTTGCTAACAGAACCCCTCGTCTGGGGCGGCCGGGGCCCGTCTGGGATCGGCCACTTCCCTGATTGCCCAGCATCCCTCCGCAGCTGTTCTTGGCCACGTGACCCGGTGCTGGGCAGTGGGATGTCAGTGGACGTTGGTTTCCAAGAAGGCTTTTCCAGCCCCGTGAGAGCTCAGTTATCTCTGGCATCAGCCTTTCCCTCCTTTTTGCCTTGAACGTCAGCAGCCGTGTGCCGAGCACACACGCTGTGGGCAGGGAGCCGGGCTCGGACCCCAGGGGCCCCCTCTGAGCATCGCAACAGTGGTGACCCCTCCTCCTCCAGGCACCCACTCTGTGAGAAGAAATCTCTGCTCGTTCAACCCACTGTACCTGAGGGTGTTCCTTCCGGTCACAGGCGCTCCTGGGAGTGTGGGTGCAACCGAGTCTGAGAGGCTGTGCAGCCCAGGCGGGTCCTGCAGGCTTTGCATCCAGACACGCCCAGCCAATGCAAAGAAGTGGTTTCCACGGGCTGAGTGTGCCTGTGTGCATGTGTGTGTCTGTGTGTGCGTGCGTGTGTATGCACGTGAGTGAGAGAGGCGTGGGGGAGGAGAGAGAGGGGAACAGACGGGTGGGGGAAGAAGCATGGCCATGAAGAAGAAGAAAGATTCAAATCCTGGGAATATCTACCGAAACCACGTATTTGGAAAAGATGTAGCTTAAGAGTAGGAGTCCCAGTAACTTAGTCTCCATTCTATTGACTGCATTTAAGGCTCACGAGGCTCCCCACCAGCCATTTTCTCCTTTCAGGAGGCCTCGTCCACTTTAACAAAACATTCATTCCACAAAACTCAGAGTCGCCACTCAGCACGCCGTGTTATTCTAAGGATTGGGGGAGCAAAGGTAAAAAGGAGGACGACAGCTCACGTCGTATGAGGCCCGTGTATTTTGCAGTATTTAACTATTGTTGACTGTATTCTATTTATGCTTAAAATAATATTATGAAATAAGTTGTTCTTTAAACAACATCTTACAGATGGAAAAACTGAGGCTTCGTTTGAGGTTAAGTAACTTCCCCGAGAGCACACGACCCATCACTGTTGGAGCTGGTGTTGGCAACCACATCTAAGTCCGGAGTTGCTTGCTTTCTGCTAACTGAGCTATTAATGTCTGCTTTCTAGGTGTCCCCAGTCTAATGGGTGGGGTGGAGATAGGAAGCGTATTCAAGAAGAGCACGGCTTTGGAGTCACAGGGACCAGGGCTGGACGCCCAGCTCCACCACTGGTCGGCTGTGTGCACAAGCACAGCTTGGCCTGAGCTTCTTTTCTGGGAAGTGGGTATATGAGCATCTACTTCACTGGCTGGAATTTTGCAGAGGTTCCACATGATAGCAGGTGGTACAGGGTGTGTGTGCGTGTGAAACAGACCTTTAAATGACTGAAATGAAATGTGCTAGCCATATTATTGGCATTTATAAAGCACTGCTATTTACACATAGAAGTGGGCACTGAATAACTGAGGGAAATCAGTAATGTGATGGAAGAGTGGCCACGTGAGCTGGGACAGCCGGCCCTCACTAGTCAGAATCCGGAGGAGCGGGACGGCAGGCCCTCTGGGCAGGCGTTTGTGCACCTGGCGATGTGATGCAGCACAGGTGTTAGAGCCTCGGGCACCAGGAGACCTGGGTGTGGCCCGAGGAATGGGGAGGGGTTGGTGAGATGGGAAAGTGTGCTTGGGGCCGGCCTATGAAGGTTCTTGGGTTTGTATTAAAGCAACAGAGACAGTGAGGCTGCTGTCAGCTCTTCCTCAGGGGGAAGTGGAGAGCCTTCTGTTTGCCCCAGAACACAGCATCCAGGAGCCAGTGGGCTCGGGGTGGGGGTGGGGGGCGGCCGGAAGCCACAGCGTTCTGACTCCGCGTGGCAAGGGTGATTCTGTTCCCTCCTCCTCTGCCACCTGCCACGCCTCCCTCCATAGCTCGGCTGCTTGAGGTGTAGCTTTTCTAAGCAAGTGTGAGAACACACCTGGGTAGGAAGCGTGAGCCTCTGCTTCTCCCCGTCACAGAAGCATCTTTTAGGGAGGAAATAGCTCTGATGGGCTCCTCTATTACAGTGATAGCCAAAGGCATTGCTTTCAAGAGGTATTAGAGAGGCAGAGAGAAGATGACCCAAAAATCCATGTGTGGAGGTGGGCAGGGCGACAGACCTTCTCCTAGAAGGAGAATTTACCCTAAACCAGGTGAGCCCGGGCACATCGGCGCCTTTACTGAGAGGACTCCCCAGAATGCCATAATCCCGCCCGACCCTCAGCGCTTCCTGCTGGTTTGGGGTGTCTCTTTTCCATGATCCTATTTTGTTCAGCCCAGGAAGCCTCCTGAAGCAGGTGTGAGAAGAGCTCTCTCGCCCTGTCTGGTAGGAGCCGAGTGGAGCCCTGCTCATGGGCACGGCAGGGAGCCCAGTGTCTCTCGGGTCCCCTTCAGTCCTCGTTCAGCCACGAGAGATGCATGACTTGCCGCTTTCCCCACGGGCCACTTGACCAGCCTCATCTCTCCCCGAGCGGTCCTTCCCGGGACAGAGTTTGCCCGCTCTTGGGATGCCCAGCTGGCTTAGTGCAGCGTCCTCGGGCTCTTCCCTGAGGAATGGAGCCGCCACGTGACAGCTCAGCCCCATGTAAAGACAGAGGGCAAGCTGCTTTCTCTCCATCCTCTTTTGAGCATCCTCAGAGCTCGGGCCCTGTGCTGGGACCGCGGGCACTGTCACCGTCTCCCTGATAGGAAATGGCTTTGTCGTGTGCAGCCTGGCTTGGGGGCTGGGGAGGGGAGTGAGGGGAGGCCTTGGGGAGGGGGGACGAAGCCTCGGATCCTCAGTCTTCACGCTGTCAGGCCCTGCGGGAGTCTGGAAACGTGCTCTTGGTATCCTGTCATCTTGGCCTGCTTTACTTCTCGGCTCCGGCTTCCTCGCCTAAGGCAGGGTTAACACGTGCGGCTAATCTCCCGGTCCCTGCAGCCAGCATGAGCTCTTCAGCCCCATGGCTGCTGTTACGTTTGTCCCCATCAGGGAGAGATGGGGTCTTCCCCCGCGACTGTGGCCGCTAGAGAAGCTTCTGCTTTTCTGAGTGAATAAGCCTGTCTGGGGGGCATCTAGGGAATGGTTCGCACCCCCTGAGCGTGAACTTCCCTTGGCGTGATGGTACGGGCTCCGGTCCTATCTGATGGCAGGCGGGCTCCGGTCCTATCTGATGGCAGGCAGGCTCCGCGGGGAGATGGGAGCACCCAGCGTTCCCAGTGGGGGACAGGCCGTTTCTCCCAGCTGTGGGGGCACGGCTGTGGGCAGCACAGCTGCATCTCAAAGCACCTGCTCGACTCGCTGAGCCCAGCATGCACACCACAGGGCCTTTCTCACCACCGTCAGTGTCTTTTTTCAGAATCCCAAGTAACTAACTGTGCCTTTTCCCAGAAAGCCTGTTAGGTGGGCTCTATCCCTCCGGGGGATAATTGTGGACAGTTGAGAGGAAGGTGCACTTGGGGGGGAGTAGATGATCTAAGTTCAAGACTCCGTTCCCCGGACCCCCTCCCATGACCCCACCTGTTCAGGCTGCGTGTGAACACGTTGTTGACCTGTCCAGAAGGGCCTTGTGCAGACAGTGCCCGACCCCCCAGCGGCTTCCCTGCCCTGAGAGCATCTTTGGGTTATTGTAGGAGCCGCATGTGTCCCTCGAGAGCCAGGGCCCAGCCTCCTCCTGCTTTGCCATCTCCCGTGTTGAACACGCTGTTCTTGTGTTGGATCCCCGTCAGCAGCGGTGAGAGGTTTGCAGGAGAAATACAGTGTGCCTGTCAGCCTTCTACCAGCAGTGGTGCCGTCAGAGCCCTGTGCCGGGTGCGGGCTGCACGGTGAGCGGACGAGGGGACGGCTCTCCAGGCGTCTGGCTGGGTGACCGGGAGTGATGTGCCCCTGCAGGGTGGACTGCGCACTTCGATCCGGGGGTGCGGGGGCACCGGGCACCTGGAGGATCCCAGTCTGACACCCTCGCGTGCACAGCATGTGTGCGGTTTTCTGTAGATCACACTCACACGTAGACTGACTCCTGAAGTGTGTGTCCACTCTTCTCTGGTCACAACCAGGACGGGGCAGGGGACTGGCTCTGGGCTCCTTCCCCCATCCCCCCTGCCCTGTCCCCAAGTCCTCGGCGCCTCATTTGGCAGGGGTCCTGCCTGAGGGCCCAGCATGGTGACCGCAGCCTCGCGGTGCCCTCTGGGCTCTTGTCTGCCTGCCTGTGCAGGAGCTGGGACACGTCACCCTTGTTGCCGGTGGGCCAGTCACCTCCGCCGGTGGGCGTCACCCCGGAAGGGCCGTTCCTCTGAGTCACCGTCACCCCGGCATCCTGCCCTGTCTGGCTCAGGAAACTCCCAGCGTTTCAGGCTGACATAAGACCGTCTGTCTGGGGCAGATGCTGGGCGCTGACAGCCTGGTGGCCCAAAAGGTTGGAGGCTGCAGGCTCCAGCCCCTATTATAAGCGGAGGCCACGGAAGCACCCTCTGAAGCCAGGGACCCGGGCAGCAGTGTGAATGGGACTCAGCCAACCAGGGCGGAAAAGGACAGTGAGCGGGTAGCGTTCTGCAGCTGGACGTGTAAGGTTTTAAGGCCACTGTTGTTTGGGCACTTCCTGCGTCACAGACACTGGAGCAAATCACTGGACCTGCACAATAGCCCTTAGAGCAGGGCTGCTACGATCCCCATTCTGCCAAGAAGGAATGGGAGTGCAGAGGTGTTCAGTTCTGGCCAAGCTAGATAAGAGCCGTAGCTGATACTTGAACCCAGGAGAGCCTGAGTGCAGTGTTCAGGGCACTAAACATTCCCCTAGTGCAGCATGTGGGTAGGACAGACATAACAACTAATAGGAGTGAAAAGGCATTGGCTAGACTGACGTTGATCAGAATTCAGCATCACAGGTTGCCTGCCTCCCTCCCTCCCCCCTCCCTCCCCCTCCCTCCCCCCTCCCTCCCCTCCCTCCCCCCTCCCTCCCCCTCCCTCCCCCTCCCTCCCCCTCCCTCCCCTTCCCTCCCCTCCCTCCCCTTCCCTCCCCTCCCTCCCTCCTCCCTCCCCTCCCCTCCCTCTCCCTCCCCCTCCCTCCCCTTCCCTCCCCTCTCTCCCTCCTCCCTCCCCTCCCCTCCCCCTCCCCTCCCTTCCCCTCCCCCTCCCCCTCCCCTCCCTTCCCCTCCCCCTCCCATCCCTTCCCCTCCCCCTCCCCTCCCTTCCCCTCCCCCTTCCCTCCCTTCCCCTCCCCCTCCCCTCCCTTCCCCTCCCCTCCCCACCCCTCCCCTCCCCCTCCCCCCCCCCCACCAACGCGTATTAAAAGCTTCCTGTTTGTGTGCTTTCCACAATGACTGTCAAAATCATGTGCTCCCAGGCGCCAAGGCCCTTTTCTCGCACTCGCAGCATCAAGGCCGCCTGGGCCTCTCTCTGCGTTTATCCTCGTTCCCAAGCCCGCCCTCTGTGGGCTTCTGGAAAGCCTTCCGTGCCTTGCAGTGAAGTCTGGTTGTGAAGGCACCTCCTCGTGTGCTATGATGGTGTGGGTAGAATGATAACATCTGGGCCCAGGTTGCTGTCATGGAAAGAGAAGAAGGGGTTATGGAGTTGGTCAGACATACACTCACATCTCAGCTCTGCTGCTTCCTTACCGTGTGCTTTCAAGAACTCTGTTTACCTTCCTTGAGGTTCAGTCTCCTGGTATTGGTGACGCATCCTGATGCGTAATTAAATAAGAAAAGAGATGTTACGTTTCTGGCAGAGCCCCTGGTACATTATGGGTGTGAATAAATGTGGATTCCCATCTTTCATTTCCTGTAATTGGATTCTAAGCTCCTTGGGTTCAGTGCTTGTAGTTCAAGCACACAGTTTTACATGTCGGGGTCACATAGGGTTGTGGGCCAAATAGATACAGAAATGAGAAAATAAATAAAAAGTGAGCAAATGAAAGATTTTTCAAGGAAGAAGCCTCTGAGATATTCTCCTGGTTGTCATTTTCAAAGTTTCATTTATTGGTAGGTAATTATTAAGCAACTACTCAAAGCCTGAGGCTAAAAAGGTGAGTGAAATACAGTCCATGCAGTGAAGGGGCTTCAGTGGAGGAGACGTTACTCAGGAGCCACCATCGATGGTACAAGTGCATGAACGGGCTCGAGCATCTGAGCCACCTGGGCCTGACCGTGGCTGCCTGAGGTGCTTGCGATGCGGTCTCGGGAACTTGCTTAACATACCTGAGCCTCTGCAAGATGGACGTGGGATGCTAATTACTCTACTTCATGGGATCTTTGCAAGAATTAAGTGAGAAGTGCCCAGCAGAGAGCCTGACCCATAGCAGATGCTAAATAAACAGTCGCCGATACGGTGATGTCCCAGATATAGTCATCAGTACTGTGTCGGGGGGACGTGACTTCCAAGAAGATGTTGCTCGTCGTGTGGCGCCCTAACGGTTGGGAACAGTTATGAAAGAGGATGGAAGCCTTTCCCGACGGCAGGAGGATCCGGCATGAGTCCACAGGCACAGGCGTCGAGCTTGGCTTGAGAAGGAAGTGAGGAGATGGTGGGGGGGTGATGAAAGTCTGGATCACAGAGGAATTTAAATGCCAAGCAAAGGCATTTGGAAGTTACTTATTTACCTTAGAGGAAAGAGCAAGTAAATAAAAATTTTAATACGGGAGAAACGTGATCAGAACTGTGTAGGGACCTTAGTAAACCAAGGTCCCTTTTCCAGTTCCTCGGGTGCTTCCCCTACAATTCAGAATAAACCCCACTGTTCTTGCCATGGCCCACCAGTCCCCTCCTCACATCATCCCCCATCCTGTCTCCCTGGTCCCCCCAGCACTGGGGCCTTTGCCCCACTGTCCCCTCCGTGTGGGCTGCTTTCCTGTCAGGCTTCTGGATGGCACTACTTCCTTCCACCCAGGTCTCTGCTCAGAGGTCAGTGAAGCAGGAAAACCTTTCCTGACCACCTGTCTGAATAGCGTGGCCCCTTGAGAGCCCTGATCACCAGCTCACATGCACTTGTGTGTTACCTGGTTGTTGCTTCCCTCACCTGGAATATAAGCTACATGGGAGCAGAAAGCCTCTCTTTGTTTCTTCCCAGCACCCAGATCAGGGCCCAGCACAGAAAGATGCTCCACAGATACCTGTCAAATGAGTGAATCATCTAGATCGTGCTGAATAAATATGAGGATCTTCCAGCAGCACAGAGAGAAGAGGAGGCCCTAACACGGCAGCTGTGGGAGTGAAGATGGGTCAGCGTTTCAGCGTCTCGTACGTTAAACTCTGTTCTTGGGTATCTCGTCGAAGCCCCACAGAGAGTGCTGAGAAGACAAGACAAATGGGGTCCCTGCCTGACTCTCGAGGGGAGATGGGCCAACAGACCAGGTGATCACCAGACAGAACAGTGAGAGGTCTGCGGGATTTCGGGTGCGGTGGAGGAGAGATTAACCTGATAAGCGTTTTCATCCATTCGTTCATCATTCTGTTCATCAGTTGGGAAATGAAGGAGAAGGAGACAGAAAAGCCCTTTCCACCTGAGCCGCCTGTGAAGGTGGCGGTGCTGTTGCGTGAGATGAGTGTGACCCACAGAGAGGCTAGGGAAGAGGGAGCCCTCGTGTAGGAGTCCAGGGTGTGTGGCGGGCCGGGCATAGGGGAGAAGTAGCGGCAGGTGTGCTTTTTCCCCGAGGGTTGGCAGGGAATCGAGGGAGAGTGAGTGCAAGGCTGCTTACTGGGGAGGTTGTGGCTTAGTTCTGATTTGTGTTGGTTGTTATTTTCGGGGGATTTGGGCATATCTGTAATCTGGCAGGAAAGGGGTGGAAAAAAGGATTCCAAAGAGTCACTAGATTTGATGGAAGATCATGGAGGAGACAGGGCATTGTGGGGCTAATGTTTGTTAATGTTTCTTAAGGAGGAACGTTTATCCCCCCAAAAGGAGGAGGAACATCCCTTCTCAGGCTCAACACAGGGCATGATTTAAGTGGTGGACACGTCTTCATTTAAGGAAGAGCTCCGGGCCCTTGTAAAATCTTCTCCGTTTGCTTCTTGTCAAAGAACAGAAGATGGGATTTGAGAAGATTAGATTTGAAGAGCAATTGGGAGATGGTGTCTGAGGGGTGGTGTCCTTGAGGTGAGCATCTGCCGTGAGTCTGCATCGCAGGAAGGGGTCCCCACCTGCCACGCTCCCTTCTTAGAGGAGCTCAGGCTCACCATCCACTTACTAGCCCAGCGTCTGCCATGGACTGCCCATGCGTTATTTCTGTGAATTCTCCCACAGCCCTGTGAAGATGAGGGTCATGACCTACGTCCTGCAGATGGACGAGGAAGCCCTAGAGACGTAGAGTAACGTGAGCAGAGTTAGGTGGCTACTGAGACGGAGAATCAGTGCAGAGCTCACGTCCCGGCTTCTGATTTATCAGCTTCCTCTCTCCCCTAAGGAACCCACCTGAGATGGCGGTTCTCCTAGCCATGATCTCGTCCAGAGGAGTGTGTAGGCTGTTATAATTTAGTGATTATTTAGAGTCACCAAGTCTGCGCTGGTTCCAGGAGCCCTGCAAGGAGTAGCCATGAGTTTATGTCCGTTTCTTAGGGCAAACTGTGGAATGACAATTCCCGTAGATAACCCGAATTTCTCAGCGTATCTCTGTATGGCCGTAGCGTGTCCTTTGTTTTGAGTAGAACTGGCCCCTGGTCTAGCTTTGATAGAAGCAGCTCCTAAGATGACAAGGAAGTTTGTTGATTCCTTCTACAGGAGGCCCTTTAAGATGAACTGTCAGCCAAGTCTGGCCAGCTGACTGCTTGCACGGGTGTTTGCTTAAAAAAGAAAAACTCTGAACCTGACCTGAATGAGACCTTGAGGTTTCAGAATTAATACATGTCCTGTTCCTGCCACACCTGTGACACTGTGAAGTTGTAACCACAAACAAAACCTGGACAGGTTCCATGCCAGCCTGACCTTAATTAAAGCTATTTGGAGGGCTGAAGGCTAATTTAAAGGTGATTGCCAGAGGGGTTTCTCAAGTCTAAAAGTGCTAGTTTGACAATTAATGATAGTGAAGGGCTTAATTGGCTTGAGTTAAAATAGCAGGGGAAGGTAAGCTGATGTCCCCTCTGTCCACATGGGGACGGTCACCTGAAAACCCCCCAAGGTCCTCCTCACCGGGTCGGAGCAGGAGAGAGAGAGCTAGCCCTGGGTGTGGGCAAGCAACAGTGTGGAGTCCTTCCCGTCCATCTCTCTGGTTTCAGTGTGCTGTGGAAGCTGCCGCGACACGACTTGTTGCCGACGTTCGGAAATTCGGTGCTTAGAGCACAAACCGTAGAGTGTAACCAGGAAACGCAAACACCCTTCCTCCTGTACTGGGGTGTCAGGTCTGTGTCCTAACCCCAGCATTTAGAGGTGTCCAGTTGTATTTCGTAATAGAAGAAACTTAATGGTGGTGAAGTCAGACATATAACGCAGTGTTTTGTGTTTTTTTAAATTCATTAATTTATTTGTTCTTTGGCTGCATCGGGCCTTAGTTGCAGCACGCGGGATCTTTTGTTGCAGCACGTGGGCTCTTGGCTTTGTTGCAGTGCGTGCACAGGCTTCTATCTAGTTGTGGCACCTGGGCTCCAGAGTGTGTGGTCTCTGTAGTTCAGGCGAGTGGGCTCAGTAGTTGTGGTGCGTGGGCTTAGTTGCCCCGAGGCATGTGGGATTTTAGTTCCCCGACCGAGGATCAAACTGGTGTCCCCTTCATTGCAAGACAGATTCTTAACCACTGGACCACCAGGGAAGTACCTATGACATACTTTTAAGTTACTGGTGAGAGGAGAAATTCCACCTGATCCCAGTCATTTCTGTCATTACTGACGGCTCCCTTTTTGCCTAGTTCTACAAATGGACCTCCCCCTGACCCCCCACCTGCTTTCAGAAGGTGGCGGAGATGTTCTTTACTTACAGGCAAAACCAACCGCCTTAGACGGAACAGACACTCCATTTAAATCCCCCTGGTCCCTCTTCTAACACAGAGAAGAAGAAAGCTGATCTGTACGGCCATTGGGAACGTGGTCCCCACGTGCACAGCCAGGGGTTCTGTGAATTGCAGACTGACTTCAGCTACGTGTTTCTGTAACCGTTAGGGACCTGTACCGAATTTGACTGAACCGTATTTTAAGTGACAGAAGACTTAGCCACTTAACCACTTTTACCAGCTGCCATCTTGTTTTGCGGCGGCAGATCGAACCGCTTCAAGTATTTCTTGGATTCCTTGAGCTAAGAGAAAGCATTAAAAGCGTGCGGTGAGGCAGGGAGAGTGCCGGGCCGGGGGTCAGGAGGGCTGACATTCCAGACCCAGCTGTGCCACCTATTCAGCCATGCGTCCTTAGGCTGAACACTTCCCGGAGTATCAGCCCTTCATCTGAGTGCTGGCTTTGCTCTGAATGGCCTAGCAGTTTCTTTCCAGCTCTGTGTTTCTCTAACTCTAGTTCATAGTCACAAATTGAGTTCATGGATGGCTTGAGTATAGAATCCTGGACTTCCAACTCCTAATCCAGTGCTCTTTGCGTTCTGCCAGGTAGCCTTGAATTATGGCTCAGTGTCTGTGGTTAAAATGGGTGAACTGCATTAACAGTGCCTGGGGGCAGAAAAACAGGAAGTGCTGGAAGGAAGAGCTGCAAGAGAGACCTCATTATGTTTGGTCAATTAGAAAATGGGCTGAGGCTTCCGTATCTATTCCATGTGGGCAGCTGCCATTAGACCTAATTTGAAAAGTCACTGGCATTGACTCTGAGTTTGCAGAACCGCTCTGTCAGTTAATTCAAAGTCCTTAACCTTGTGTTCAGCATTATTACCTTTGTCAGGCAGGGTGAACCTTACGACCTTTCTCTTACAGGTAGATGGAACCAAGAGATCGGTCACATATTGTGCAGTGTTGTAGCTAGTCATCGTCTTTCCACCCCACACCCTGGTCCTTCTCTAACTCACTTGGGATTGTTTTCAGTTCTCTTTAAGAAGGCCTAAAAGTTTATCTACGTTTTAAACAACTTATTTGAGGAGACATTATCTTTCTACAGCTCCACGCTCTGTGTGCATGTCATCTCATTTTTATTGCTAAGGCATTTGCAAAGTCAAATTCTTAGAGTGCCTTTCCTTCTGTAAATATGCATGTTGCCTCACTCTGCAAACACTGATCCTGGATTTAGAAACTGTTGCACTCTAATATTTCCCTACTTACTCTGCATCTTTCTTCCAGAGCTCTCAAAACATCCAGGACACAGAAAGGTACAGCAGGTAGAGATGACAGTTATTACTACTTACGGTTAACGCATGACAAGTTAGAGGTACTTTTAAAAGTTGACCAAAGTTTAAACAGTCTGTTAGTCAGGAGCCGGCATCCTGGAGCTCGACTGCATGGATTTGAATCCAGTGGAACTAAAATCCAGTCCTGCTGCTTACCAGCCAAGCAAGTCATAGAATATCTCTGTGCCGATCTCTCCTGTGTCTGTAAAGTGTGGGTGGTAATGCCTCCCTCATAGAGTTGTTGTAGGAATTATGTTTTATTCTAAGCATTCTGATGTGTTAGTTCTTCTTTTTTTCTTCCTTTTATCATTGTCACTGCTGCCTCCACCACCACCACCACATCACCACCATCACCGTCACCGTTGTCACCACCATCACCATCGTCATCACCATCACCACCATCACTACCACCACCACCACCACCACCACCACCACCACCACCGCCACCACCACCACCACTCCCACCATCACCGTTATCATCCAGTCAGTGAATGGCAACAGCACACAAAGGACATAAGTAGCTACTTAAATTTTGAAAACCTGGACTACAAGTCCTCCAGACGTAAATCTGGAGCGCTGTATAGACGTGGCAGATGCAGACTTTGAAAACAGGTTTTGGGCTGCAGCAGAGAGAGACTTTGCTTACACTCAATGGGGAAAAAAGGAGACAGTCTGCTTCCACAGCCTATAGTAAACGGACAGGAATGTGATACGAGGTATACTTTTTTAAATCTTTGTGGAGAGCAGGTGGATGGAGGATGTCATCTAAGTCACCACGCCCACAGGAAGGGTAAAATTCTTACAGCTTGAGACCTTCCTAGGCTCCTTCCTGGGAAGTTGAGGAAACAACGGGCAGGAAGCCACTAATTTTGTTTTATCTACATCATCCAAAAGTTTGCACCCCTGGGACGCCCTGGGATAAAGTCAGTCTGGAAAGAGTCTGGCTTGGTGGCAGAGTAGCTGGAAGCAGAGAGCAGGCTCCTGCCTGCCAAGCGAGGATCTTACCAGTTAGATGGTGGTGGTGAAGCAGATGACAGTGAGCTCGCTGATTTCCTTGGAGAGGAGAGACCAGAGGATTGGCACAGACTGATTTCTTCCCCATCGTCTGCTTTTACCACCCCATCCACATGGAGATTAAGCACTTAAAATATGCAGTCAGGCCAGATGCTCCCTTCCATCCCTAATGAGAACTGACCAAAAGGGGGACTCGCAGTAAAAAGGCAGACTTTTGGACACATGTGATTCTGAGGCAGCTTCTAGGGAAGGGGATGAAGCTTCTGTCGTTGGAAATGTTTGTAATACGGGAATAGATATTTAGACATACAGCCCATACATGAGACAAAAGCGTTTTAGCACCTCTTATAACTTAGAGACTGTGGCAATGATTACTTAATTAATCTTCGTGGTAACAGTAGGGATTATTCTTCTCATTTAATAGTTGAGGAAACTGAAGCCCATTCTTTCCCACCATCAAACAATTTGACATGAACCTGGATCTACTGATTCCCAGTCCACCTTGACGGTGATCCCCATCCAGGCCGTTGGAAATATTCGTTTTGGGGGAGAGAAATGGAAACTGACTTTTCCCAGTCCTCCAGTCCTCACTGCTCTTGTGTCCAGGGAAACCTCATTCATTCATTCGTTCAGTCATTCTTTTATTCATTCAGTAACTTGTGATCATCTACTGGTCTATGGGTATATTAAGTACCAGGACAGAGCAGTGAGTAAGACAAAGTCCTTGTCTTCAGAGAGTCCCCGTTTCTATTCACGTGAAAGATACACATGCAAAACACATGAATAGATTTCTTCTGTGAACAAGGCAGTGGTAGAAAAAGTGATTGGTGATTCGTTTGAGGGACTTCAGCTCAGGCAGTCAGAGGAGGCTCAGTGAAAGCTACTCTGAGAAGAAAAGTACTTGGTGCTTTTGGGGAAGAGCATCTTTGATGATAAGAGACAAGGGACAGCAGCAGGGGTAACGTTGAGCATTGCCTGATTTGGAGGAACAGAAAGAGAGCCGGTGAAGTGGAAACATGGTGACAGTGGGAAAGTTTCAGGAGATGGGGCCCCCAAATTGACATGAACCAGGTCATCTAAGTCATTATAGGCACCATAGGAAATTTGAAGTTTATTCTAAATTCAACGGGAAGGCATTGAAGGTTTTAACCATTGGAATGCAGTGATCTGATTAGAATGTTAAAATGATCCTGACTGATCGATGGAGAATGGGTTTCAGGAGAGAAAGAGGGAAAGGGATTCGAATTTAGTCATCTAGGTGAGAGACAGCTGCATAAACTTGGGTGGTAGTTACTGAGATGGAAGGAATTGAAGAGCTGAGATATTTGTTGGCGGTGGAACAATGAAAACCGACCGATGGTTTGAATATAGCGTAAGAGGCAAAGGGAGATTAAGGATGGCTCTTGGGTTTAGGTTCAACAAATAGGGAAGCGGTGGTACCCTTTGCTAAGACGGAAGCATCTCAAGGGAGGAAGTGTGTGCGTGATGGGTGTAGTGTGGCGTGAAATTCTGTTGTGTGTGTGTGTGTGTGTGTGTGTGTGTGCGTGTGTGTGTGAAGTCTGGGAAGCCTGCTGTGGGCACTTAGATGTACGAATTTTGTGCTCTGGAACTTGGGCTGGATTGAGGATGTAGGTTGGGGAGTAAGAAGGATATGGGTGGCCTTTGAAACCTTGCAATTGCACGAGGTCAAGCCAGGAGAGAGTGTGAGGAAGGGGGAGGGGAGGGTTGAGGACAGAGCCTGGATCCTCCTTTCAGAGGTCAGCGAGGTGACCCAGAAGGAGCAACTGTCCAGCAGATAACAAGGGTCTGCCTAGTAGGTGATCTAACTACCTAGTAGATGACAAATAAACAGCAAAGGAACAGGAGAGTGCAGTGTCACAGAGGTGCGGAGACAGAGCATTTCTATTCAGTGCTGCAGGGAAGAGAGAAAGGCTCTTGGCACTTTGGTAAGATGGAGTCGTTGATGACCTTGATAAGACATTTTGTTGGAATGGATGAATTTGAAAGCTCAATTGTGGTGGGCTGAGAAGGGGATGGGAGGTGAGAAAGGGGGGAGATGGGGAACACAGACAACACCATCCTGAATCCAGTCCTAATTACACTCAGCCCCGAACCACAAAAGCTAGATATTGACAAGACTTTGAAAGACCATTTGCTGCTCCTAAAATAGCCATGGCGAGTGGGGGAAAGCCAATTCTGTGGTCTCTCTTTGTGACTCAGTCCGTTTTTAAACAGCTTTCACCATCAGCAAATTATCCATCTATCGACCTGAGAGGTTTTTATCCGTTTTGATTGGATGGAGTTAGAGACACCCTAAGGGCATTCGTGCACCACTCCTCACTCAGGCTTCCACAGCCCTTACCTTTCTCCACTGGTCCCTCCACCCCGCAACTCTCCATGACGACAGGCCCACGAGACTCCTGTGCAGCTTCCAGATGGTGCTGTGTGCGTCTGCTCGTGCGCTGGACTCTCACTCACATGTGTCCTCCCAAACAGAAGTGCCTGCTGTCAAGTGGGTATGCCTTGTACATGGTAGATACTGAATTTTTTTAAATAACTGATTTTTGGTCATTTTAATCTACATTCATTTGCTTGGTTCTTAAGTTAGAATAATGGTCTAGACCTCTAAGTATGGAGTCTGCAACGTTTCACATAAAAACAGTAGTTTGGGGCGGAGGGTGTGATGTTCTGTCCGTCCCAGTCCCCAGTTTCTCAGCCCAGCCCTTACTCTGCTGCTAAGGGTGGTGCTCCCATGCCCTCCTTTGTTCTGCTTTCACATCGCGGCCTCCGTTTCTGGAAAGAGGACAGATGCTAATTTCTTTACAAATACCTCACGTGCTCACGTCCTACGGATGTTTTCAACCTAAAAAGAGTTGGGGGAAGGAGATCTGGATGGTTCTCCATTAGAAATGTGCTATTAAAATTGTCAATTTCCTGAAATACATGGTTGAAAAACCATCATTATTTTCCCTACTGTGTGCTACCCTAAACTATAGACCTGTCACCAGTCAGTGTTCCAGCGTGTAGGTACAGAGAAGCTGTGGGAAGATCCGAGTGGCACTTAAATTACATTCTCCCTTTGATTTTGAAGACATTTAGTGCCATTTTGTAGAATTCCGAGGCCATTGGTTCCCTAGAGGAGGGGGCTGTCCCTTTTAGAAGCAGCACTGCTGCAGTGACTGAGGAGAAGAAATTAAGCCATCAAAACAGGATTGGCTCTTCTCCGCAGATCTTCATGGAATTAAAAGGACAAGAAGGTTCTGTGGACTCCACTGCTCTCTTGCTGTGGAGCAAACTTCTTCACTGCTGTGCCTGAGCTGAGTAGACCAGGTGGCCCACGTAGTGCGGCCCATGTAATGTAGCCCACTATCTGGGCACCACCTGTGTTTCAACAAAAGGTTGCTTCTTACGAGAAGGTCAGTGTCTAGGGAAGACATGGCTTTTCCTGCAGAGAAATTGTTCTTTCTGTCTGCTCGCTTCCAGAGATGTGTGCTCTGTAAGTCAAAATATTTTTTCTGACTACTTAGCATCTTCCATAATTTCCATTTGGGACTGGAAAGCACAGCTGTGTTCTTCCTGTCTCATTCCTCACCTTCAAAAAGAAAACGCCAAGGGGACTGTGGCCACAGATGGCACAAAATCTGTAGGGAAGGGAGGTGCCGTGTTTGGAGCGGCCCAGGCATCCTAAACAGATTCTACAAAGATCCTGGAGGTGTGGGTCTTCTTATCCTTGGATAGGAAGAGATCACACTGGTGCATCTCTGGCTGGTACCACTCTCCACTTGCAAGCAGGGTGTTCTCACACAGGGTAGCCAGGCTCAGAGTCCATCCGGTGAGTAGTCCCGTTTGCTTGCACTCTGAACGCCACTTACAGGTTGTGAAATGGAACCCCCTGCTTCGGGTACTTCCACTGTGATACCTGAAGGAGTTCTTTCCTTAGAACCGAAATAAGAGTTGAGGATGAAGACACTGCTACACAAGGAACCAGCACTTAAAAAGTTAAAGATTTTGGGACGTCCCTGGTGGCGCAGTGGTTAAGAATGTGCCTGCCAATGCAGGGGACATGGGTTCGAGCCCTGGTCCAGGAAGATCCCACATGCCGCGGAGCAACTAAGCCCGTGCGCCACAACTACAGAAGCCCGCGTGCCTGCAGCCCGTGCTCTGCAACAAGAGAAGCCACCGCAATGAGAAGCCCGCGCACCACAACGAAGAGTAGCCCCCGCTCACCGCAACTAGAGAAAGCCCACACGCAGCAACGAAGACCCAACGCAGTCAAAAATAAATGAATAAATTCATTAAAGGAAAAAGTTAAAGATTTCCTCAAAACTGCAGACAGCTAAGTGAACAGTTAACTGTCATAAATGGACAGCACAGTTTATGGACATGCTGGTGTTCGTTTCCAGTCCGTACTCAAGAAGGAGACGTCAAATATTCAGCCACTTTTAGTGAAGGGAATGCACTCTGTCCTGCCCTTCTGCCACCCTCTTAGCCTCTCATAAAAGTCAGAGCTTAGATTTATTGAGTGGTTACCATGTACATGGTCTGCCTAAAGCCTCGGTATTCACTGAGTATGAAGCGGATACAACGAATGCTGTTTTGGGTGTTAGAAAGTGGAGCTGGGAGAAGCCAGGCTACTGCCGAGGTATCTGGGTTACTGAGGTGCACGCGTGCGACCAGAACCTGAGCCCCTTGCCTTCAAGGTGCGCGAGTTGAATTTTTCTGCCCCCGTGTCTCCTCCTGGTGCTGATTCTGTCTCACTAGACGGAATTCTTTGAAGGTCAAGGCCATGTCGTCTTCATCTTTGCATCCAGCTCGTGGTAGGTCCTTCTTACTTCCGGTTCAAACATGGTTTGGATCTGTCCACGTTGTGTGCTTCTCCTCGACATGGTTTGACTTCTCCTCTTGTATCAGGGCTGTTCTACTAACAAAAAGGATTTCTTCATCAGGAAACAAACACAGGTCAGATAAGGAAATAGCATTTTGCCATCAGTTGTTAGTTATCGCCATTAAGGCCGCATCAACCACGAAACCTTAGAACTTGGTAACGAAGTTCTACAGCCTCTCAGAAATGGTGTGCTTGTCTGTTTGTAAACGGTTCTTTTAGCAGCATGGAGGGGCTGGGGGAAGTTGATGCCTCTCCAGTGGGTTGAGCATCTCCTGAGTAAACCTTCTGTATGTTTCGCTGTGGTTAGTTCATGGATTGTGTGGCCAAACACCTCCCTTCAGTTAGGAAAGCGTCTCCTATCAGTTACCCAGCACCTGCTCTGGGCAAGGCGTCCCGCTGGGTGCCGTGGGGGATTGGAATCAGGCATGGCCCCTGCCCGCAAGCAGCTCACCGCCGAGATGTGCTGGAGGAGACTCCGTGGGCATCTGGGCTCTGGGCAATCAGTGGCTCTCACTTGCTATAGAACTTATTCTACACAGTCACGGAACATGCCATGAATGGTCATTGAACACACACAGTTCAGTAGCAGAGACTTTAGTCAGACTGACTAATCGAAGAAGACACATTCTTTGCCCCGAGTCCTTTCTCCCTGCCGGAGAAGGAATAGCTTTTGTCAGCTGAGCGACAGAACACACGCACAACTGGCTCTTGGTCAGATGCAGCAGGATGACATTTATCTGTGTATTATCAAGCTCTGTGTATTTGGCTTTTAATATAGGCTCCCCCATCCTCCACCACATTCTTTTAGGATTCTCCTCTTGCTGCCTTTTCTCTCAGCTCATCGTTGTGTTTTATGGACACCCACACACACTGGGATTATAATAATTCAAGCGCTTCGAGGATCCTTCTTTTCTTGCCTGATTCTGGATTTCTCCCCCAAGTACATTTAATGTTGAAATAAATGCTATGCAACTTCCAGCCCCATCAGGGGGAAGAGAAATTTGGCCAGCGGGAGCTTTCTTTTCCATGTCAAGATAATCTGTCTGCTAATTTGGAAATGAAATTAATAGCTTGTTGCTGTGTCCAAATGCAGATGGGGTCTTCCTCTGCTAGAAGCCCCTGGTTTCCATCTTTAGCCTTAGTTTCAGAGGTCAGCCTCAGTGTAGAGCGAGTCACGTATCGAATGTAGAATGAAACTTTCATAAGAGCATTTGAGCGTCTTACTGTTCTGCTGCTTTTAATTTAAGCCTGCGTTTGGTTTGCAATAACCATAGCCTCAGTTTGGAGTCCCGTTGGCCCTCTGATCTTCAGAGGGTATGTCCAAGGACATGCCACCTGGTTTAGTGGCCTCCAGAAAGCTTATCTTTGTAATTCTTGCACGTCAAAGCAAAGTAGGTGCAGCTCCCGGGAGAACTTTTGCAGTTGTGTAAGGCTGCCCTCGAGGGGGAGGAAACAGTGAGCCCAGCCACGGAGAGCCATGGCAGCCAACTGCCTCTCTCTGGCCACAGTTGCTTCCCAAGTGGCTTAAAAACAGAAGCTAAGGTACCAATGAACCACTGAGTCCTGAAGAACACAGCACAGACACAATGGCACAAGCAGTTAGTTCTCTGGCAACAGCAGCGTCCAGAGTAAATAAACAGCAACACAACTTTGTGTTCAGCCCAAAATACAGGTCTTTAATTAAGTTCATCCTCTCCCTCACCCCCGAATATTATGAATTCCAGTATCCTTTTAAAACAACGTGAAGCCATTCCTTCTGCAGGGCTACCAGAAGTAAGGAAAGATGGTCTTCTGTAGGATGGATCGTGATAAATTATAGAACGTCGGCACCGAAAAGACCACAGCTAGCATCTAGTTCAAACTGTGATTTTACAGATGAGTTTTTAGAGATGAAGTGAACGATCAGCGCTCACGTAGCTATTAAGTGGCGAAACACAGCCTGCAATCAGGTTTTTGGATGTACGTTTTCACGTTCTTTCCACTGCCACCGTTTTGTTTTGAATCTTCTTTAACGCCGACTTGAAAACGGATGTGGTGAAGTTCCCGTCTAATCGGCAATGGCCATTCTGTAAGGTGATGGGGTCCCGCAGAGACTAGACACCCCGGCGGCTGCATTTCCTCCTCTAGGCCTTCATGTTTTCAGTGAGTCGTTTAGTAGGGTGCATTCAAAAACTGCATTTGCATTTCCATTCTTCTGTATTCCTCTAGTACTATTCGCCTCTCTGAATATTGGCCTCTGTTCTCTCTTCTGCTTTTGGAAGGAAGAATTACCCAGCAAAGTAACGGGTGTTGCCTATTACACGCTGAGGCTTATTTTTCAGCGGGACTTTGGCTCACTGTGGAGCGTTCTGCTTGGCATTCGGGGCACCGTTCCTGCTGAGGGTAGAGGAGGAACCTACCTGTGCCAGGCCTGTCAACTCGCATTAGGACCCCGACTCCTTGCCCACAACAATGGTAATGTTGACAACTAAAGTCCATCACAGCAGGGGGATCTGAGTCACAGTCTAGTTCTCTCTGGGTCTGTTCCAAAGTACCCAAGGTTTCAACACTTAGGTCATCATTCTCACGTAAATAACCAAATTTTATCCATCTGGATGAGCTAAATAACTTCAACTTTGGGTCAAGAACTACTTTAAAATAGATAAAATTCCAGCTTATTCTAGTAAAATCTCCTGGCTTCTTCTTGGTATACCAGTGTCCAGAGCCAGGAAAAGAGCCACCTTGCTTTCGTTTACATTGGTTTGACCAGATGTAGAGTGTCTGTGTTCGCGCAGCCACCGAGCTTTATGAGGTGTGTTGGTAATTGAAGAGAACTAAGCGGAAGGGACCAGGCTGGTGCTAGCATGTGGAATGTCATCAGAGTTATCGTGGGAGGCCTGGCTGGATTTTAGCCTGGGGGGATGTAATTAGCAGAACCCTGAGAACTTTCTTCATGTGTTTGAAGAGCGATGAGGTTTGCTCCAGGTGGCCCTAGATGACAAATCTGAAAGTACAAGAAGGAAGTCATAAAGAAGCACGTTTTGGTTCCATGCCACGAAGCACATGGTGGTGGGGAGATTACACCAGCAGTACGTTCTCTAGCGGTGGGATGAGCGAAGGGAAACCAGTTATGACCCCAGAAGTGATGCTGTAGCCGAGAATAAAGCATTCAGTGAAGGGCTGGGGCTGGGTGATTCCAGGGGAGCACGCTTCATGGGGCATTACTGCTCCAGGGGGTGGGCGGCCAGGCAGATACGTTGGGAAAACAGTCACTCAGCAGTTATTCCTGGAGGTACATTATTAACGTTGGGGTAAAAACAGTCAATAAGTTTGTTTAAATTAGCTTAATCTCGCAAATGCATTTTGGTTATCGTGACTGCCTATTTTTAAAGTAATCCCTGTTTATATCCTTTGAACACTGTGAGGGTCCTTTGAATACCTTCCTGTAAATTCTTTAATTACAGAATGGCCATTGCAGATTAGACGGGAACTTCACCACATCCGTTTTCAAGTCGGCGTTAAAGAAGATTCAAAACAAAACGGTGGCAGTGGAAAGAACGTGAAAACGTACATCCAAAAACCTGATTGCAGGCTGTGTTTCGCCACTTAATAGCTACGTGAGCGCTGATCGTTCACTTCATCTCTAAAAACTCATCTGTAAAATCACAGTTTGAACTAGATGCTAGCTGTGGTCTTTTCGGTGCCGACGTTCTATAATTTATCACGATCCATCCTACAGAAGACCATCTTTCCTTACTTCTGGTAGCCCTGCAGAAGGAATGGCTTCACGTTGTTTTAAAAGGGTACTGGAATTCATAATATTCGGGGGTGAGGGAGAGGATGAACTTAATTAAATAATACCTACCCTGAGATTTGATATATCCAGAAATTCCACGTTCTTTAGAACAGATATGACTTTGGTGTGATGACAACACTTCTAGATGTTGTGCTGTTATTCGAGGGTTCTGCGATGGGTGCCGGGCTGGCTGGTTTATGTTATTTGAGATAAATATGCTTGTCTAGATTAATGTGGAACAGATCCTGATGGGGAGGAGGGGCACAGATTTGAAGAACTGATCTGCCTGAGGCAGTCTGTTGGGGACACACCGGGCAAGTCTTCAGGTCCTCGGCGTCTCTGAGAGCTGACCAGAGGGTCGTGGTTCTCAGGGTGGCCCTCAGCGAGCATGCCACACACGGCTCCATTGCTGAGGTTGCAACTTGAGACTTAGACAGACTCTCGTCAACGGAGGTAGCATCATTAGTGGTTTTTCTCTTCGCTGGACCTTCCATACTTTCACCAAAGCAGAGGACAGGAGAACTTCCAATTTGACAGTGAATTCTGATGTGTAGAGTTTGGCCTTTTAATACAGGCAGAGTGTAGAAGAGGGTTTGCAAAAAGAGAGGATTTAATACAGGCAGAGTGTAGAAGAGGGTTTGCAAAAAGGTCAGGATTCTTGAGTCATTTGGGTCTCAGGTGATGGCCGGCACACCACGGGTGGCTTTGCTCAGTCTGAGCGGTACAGTGGGCAACGTGCACAGTGACCCTGAGAGATGGGAGGGAAGGAAGGTCTTGACTATCCTCACGGACCGGGATTTGTCCCACTGGGTGAGGAAAGGGTGTGGTGGATAAAGGTGATTCCGGATGCCAGGTGGACAAGCGGAGGAGGTTAACAGAGCACAGAGAGCCCAGGCCGTTCCAGCAGGTACCGCAGCCAGCCTCCAAGTCAGAGACACTTGCTCCAGGGGCCGAGGGCCGAGTTGTGGCTCGAGGGCTCCAGGGGCCCGGTCAGGGGACTCATTTTTCCCACGGTGACTCAGTAGGAGGTATGTCCCCGGGACTGCAGATCCTGTCCCTTGCCCCAGGCCCGCACCTGGGCTGCCGCTGTGTCAGCGTGAGCCCCGCCCCGGGTTTGGGGTAGAGCGAGCTGATGACGGCGCAGACCTCTGCGGATCCTGACTGATAGAGGAGGAAGTGGGGTTTAAGGAAGTGTTTCCTTGCGGGGTTTAGTCTTTCACGGTGAAGCTATTAGGGATTTCATCCCATGCTGCTTTGGCAGTTCAGAATAAACTGAGAAAACTGCAGGGACATTGCTGAGGAGACTTTAGCCTCTGCGTTTACAGCACTTGTTTAAAAAAGTGAAATCATGACTGTGTAATTTAAATTGTACAGCGATATTTATAAAAGTGATGAATTTTCAAGCTGTTCTGAGGAGATGTGGTCCAGGAGGAGAGTAGGAAACAGACCCACCAGCCACCCAACAGTAGCTGGTCTTTAGTCCTCTTGTGAAGTTCCTGAGTTCGATTTCAAACCTGAGTGATTTTTGTTAAGTCCATTACAGTGCTAGGCAGAGAGCTGCAAATAAGTTAACCGAGTCTTAAATGTTAGTGGAGTGTAACCCTATGGCTCATCATTTTGAAGTAAATATCCTGGTCGCCAACAGTTGAGAAACTGCTCTAGCTCTGGGGAGACAAAACCCCTGTGTGCCCAGAAGGACACTGCAGCACAAGGCTTGGCCCCATCTCAGTGGGCCCTGTGGCCCCATCAGGGTACTTGATTTCCATTACTTTAATTAACAAAATTTAATTTTTTATCTAGTGAGGGACACTTGGGTGTGACCTGGGTAGCTGGCAGGATGGCAAGTGCTGGCCCTGTGGTTATGGGGTCTGGGGGAGAGAGGATGGCCCGGGCCCTGCAGGGGCTGGGGGTGGGGTGAACACAGAGAACCTGCAAGCTGCAGTCCCCAGGGACAGGCAAAGACACCAATGACCACGGCTCTCTTCCCTGGAGGGGGCTTGAGGTTCATCATCCCCTTGTAGTGCCGAATTTCAGGGATCCATCCTTCCTCCTCGTGAGGCCCCCAAACTAATGACTCAGAAAAAGTTTCAGGAAGGCCTAAGGTGCCACCAGCACCCCTCCAGGCTCCCCCTGCCACCTGAACTCTGGGTCCTTACCCCTCACAACACCAGCTGCCTTCTCACAAGCCAGCATCGTCCTGAGCCAGGCCAGGGCAGCTGAGGGGCCTCTGTCCTCGCGAACACGGGGCAGGGGCCCTGAGCTGTCCTCTGCCCTGGACCGCCCCTCCTGGGCCCTCCCCAAGCCCCGCACATCTTCCCCAGCCTCAGCACCAGCCGCTCTTGGGGAATGGGGTGCAGCCCCCCTGGTTTACACATCTGGCGCCAGAGGCGGCAGGGAGATTTGCTTCTCGTTGGTTTGATCAGTCTTTCTGCTGTGGAAGCCTCTCCAGGAGTCGAAGGTGACTTTCCCTTCGCAGGCACAGGTAGCCATAGCCGCCTCAGTTCCCAGGGCCAGGCAGCGCTCTCCGTCAGCGGGGGGCTGCAGGAGCAGGTGTGGCTCAGGATGGGCACACGTGGAGGCCGTGAGCACACTTGTTCTCTTCCCTCGGGGTCTCTGAGATACGGAGGCCTCGAGGGATGGTTGAAAGGACAACAGCCAAACCGAGGGATTCATTTCTGGTGCCTCAGGAAGGCATTGCTCAGCCTGGAGAAAACACAGGAGCCTCAAAGCCATCCTCCTGCCTTCCCTGGAAACGCCTCTCCCTCTCCTTACGAGTTCTTCTCTGTGGGACCCAGGAGAGAGCCCTGACTCTCCGTTTGACGGTATTAGTGGCTGGTTTCGTTAGGAAAGCCAATCCGCCTTTCTCCTGCAAAACCAAAGGACGCAATCTGGGATTGTCCGCAAGCAGGCGTTCAGGCAAGCCTTTCTGTGGGAAGCTCCACGGAGGGTTGCGTTTCCACCCTGACTCCTGGGCACGGGAAACAGCATCACCCAGGGTCACCTGAAAGTCACTGGGAGGGTGGGCCCCCTGCATCACCTGTTGACATCAAGGGGATTCAGGTAGACTTAGACAGCGGTACTTTGCTTGTCTTGTCTCCGGACCCACAGAGACGAAGTCATTTTCTGAGGTCCCAGATTTTGTTAGTATTAAGTTAGGGTGAGACTCAGGACCTCTGTTTGTTAGAATTCACTCATGTGTTTATTTAACAAGTTTTGATGAACCGTTGTGCATTCACCATGTTCTAGGCAGGCTGAGCTCTAGGCCCTGGGAATCCAGACATGAATTGAATAGACAGGACCTCTGCTCTCATGGAGCTTACACTCTGGGATCTGTCTGCAGACAGGAAATCAGTACGTAAATACCTTCATAGTGTCAGCAGTGTTGGTGCTGTGAGGAAGATGGGGGTGGACAGAAAGTGGTGGGAGGGCTATAACACAGGAAGTGCTGGGGAAGCAGCTAACAGCTGTGCTCGGAAGGGCCAGGCGGGAGGCGAGGGGCAGCGGTGTGGGCCTCTGAGACGGAGGGATTGCAGCTGCAAAGGTCCTGAATTCATGATTTTTTTACCCTGCATCACAGAAACAAGTTTTTAGAATTTATATATTTTCTTATGCATGTATTTAAGCCTCTCTCTCTTTCTTTCTCTCTCGCACATACAGACACACACACACACACACACACACACACACACACACACACACACAAACACACTCTTAATTAGTGGGCTAGAGTGGTTATAGAGGGATCAGCTGTGAAAAACTGGGGGTGGGTGGAAATGTACAGGATTTGCAGACGACCAGTGGACCGGAGGTGGAGCTGATTCTAGCATCTGTCACTCAGCCCTCCACCCTTGGTCCGCTCGGGGTGGGGAGGCTGGTCCGGGAGCTGAGACATGCGTTTCTAATAGCTGGAGTTGGCCGGCATCCCACTGTGGGCATCTGGATGATCTGAAGGGTAAAACGACGCTCTTTGGGGCCTGAAAGTCGGTTCCCAGTTTCTGTTTCTCATATACCCGGAGATCAGTGCCAGCAGATCAGGGGGGAGGGTGTCCTGTTGCAACCCACAGAGGTCTCACTGCCACATAAACAAAGACAGTGTTGATTGGCACACCTGGGTATTCTGCAGAGTTAGAAAAGAAAACCATTTATTTCTAGATGCAAGCAGAGGACCAGAGATTCTAGGGAGGAGGGGTGCATGTGGATTGGCTCAGCTGTGTATGCATTAAAGGCACAGGAGACAGGCAGAGCAGCTGGAAACTCTGGCAAGTAGGAGAAAGAAAATGCCTCAGACGTTGGAGGGTCCGGAAGTGGCTGGTGGGGACTTGTGTGTGGACTCTGCAACTGCAGAAGAAAGCCTTGCTGTTTTTATCATCTTATGTCGATTTAACATCCCCCCTTTGTGTTTAAGGTCGGTGTTTGCAGGGTTCTAAAGTGATGTCGTGGATCTCTGTGCACCGGATTTTGCCCTGGGTTGAAACCTAGCCTGGGTGGACTTGCTTTGAGTTCTATTTGGAGGCCACTTTGACATGGAATTTTTGATGAAGGATGGCTGGAAAAGCTGAGGAGTGAGAGTTGGCAGGAATGGGAGCCGATTCCCTCCCTCAGAGGTCAGCTGGCTGTGGAATGTCCACGGCCTCTCCTCACGGCAGATAAAGGCACTGAGTGCTACTGATTTCCCCAGTAGCCCAGGAACCCACAGCGTGTGTCACAGGCTTAGGGCAGCTGGCCTTTCCATCCCTGTCACCTGGGCCCCAGAGGCACCTGCCAGCCTTGTGCATGGATCCCTGGTTCCCCAGGCGACTGGGCTATTGTTTCTGGTGCCTTGTAAGACCAGACCTGTTTTGGTTTGTTTTTTTTTTTTAACATCTTTATTGGGGTATAATTGCTTTACAATGGTGTGTTAGTTTCTGCTTTATAACGAAGTGAAGCAGTTATACATATACATATGTTCCCATATCTCTTCCCGCTTGCGTCTCCCTCCCACCCTCCCTATCCCACCCCTCCAGGCGGTCACAAAGCACCGAGCTGATCCCCCTGTGCTATGCGGCTGCTTCCCACTAGCTATCTGCCTTACGTTTGGTAGTGTATATATGTCCATGCCTCTCTCTCTCTTTGTCCAGACCTGTTTTGAGGGTGTTTATCAACAGCAGCACAGTGGGGGAGTAGGCCAGCAGGGGGTTTCAGAGACCACGGGAGTCTTTGCACCTCTGTGACTGGCAGAGAGGCCTGTGCCGGTGATGGGGGGACAGGAAAGCTCGCTAAATGGTGCCTGACCCCTAGGCCCCCTTGCCTTAGGAAAAGTGAGGGGTTACCCATACATCCTGTCTTGTTGGTCACATCTTAGGAGAGTAGTCTCACTCCAGCTATTTCTACTGTCACAGAACATCTTTCCAGGGCACGAGGGCTGTGTACACGTATGGCGGTTTTTCTGTTTTCCCCTCTAGGATGCTTTGCCCCACGTGAGGTAATTCTTCATTATACATTCATTCGGTCCTCTGTTGCCCTTTTGCAAGTTTAACCACCTTAAAAATTGGATGCTTCTCACTGGTTCCATAATGAAGAAGCAATTTGTCTCCCGATCCAAATCCAGGTGAAGCTGTGCTAACTTGAAGCCCTGCCTTGAGCACCTGGAGAATGTTAAATATCTCTGGGTGTAGGAAATCCTTGGATGTCACCAAAAGGTGGGGCAAAAGGTCTTTTAATAGCGTGTGGAGGTATGAGGAAGTGAGGAAGGAGGGGAGCGAACAGCAAGAAGGTTCACTAAAATTAGAACCTCTGACAGCGAGGGCAGCTCGACACCCCCCCACAGGCTCCGTCCTCCCCTCCGAGCCAGCTAGATGCTGAGGTGGGGCTGGGAAGCCAGCTGTTCTCTTTTAAGCGGCTCTTCACTGAATTTTTACTGTTTCATGGAACAGGGCTTTCCTATTTCTACTATGTCACTTAAATTTCCCGACCCTGTGAAGAGATTCTGTATCGACTCCCATCTTAAATGCAATGACAATGTCTTAGCGACACTAAATACCTCTCCAGGCCCACACAGCTCTTCAGTACTTGACCCTGGATCCGTCTGATCCCGTCTCCTGTGCTCCGAGCCACTAGCTCCTCCTATGTGAGTTTATTTCTTTCTTTATTCCATTACGAAGAATTACAAATTCCGTGAGACCTAGCGAGGCTGAGGTGCTTTCTGAAGGTCCTCTTGGCTCTGGGTGTCCGCATCTCATACCCGCTGGGGCCCCTGCTCTCTCCCTTTGGTCCTACAGTCAGCGCTGCTCTGAGGCAGGCCCTACGCTCTGGGCACTCCATCAAGCGTGTTTTTATCTCACTGTGATGCGTTCCTCAGTCCGGATAACAGGGCTCCCCTTTGTTCCAGCGTCCGTTTCCATAACAGTATTGATTCTGTTCCCTGAGCTGGTCCCCGGTTTCATCCTGGGGTCAGCATCCTTACTGGTCCCCTTAGGACCAGCATCTCTCCCCGGCTGGTCCTGCTACTTTCATACACAGCCCCTGGCTGGAGGTTCCTTTCTTTCGGGATCCCCATCATTGTTCTCTTCACTGGATAGCAGGCACATCCTGCCCCTTCATTGGGCCACGCCAGCTGTCAGCTTCCTGGCCGGGCGTCAGCAGATCATTAGCTGGGTTCCTGGGAGCGGCGCTTGCATTTGGCGGGAGCCCCACGGTTAGCCCGCACCGCTGGCTACATTCGCGGCCTGGCTCCTGTGCTGGTCCAAGGTGCTCCCTCGTAAGGAGATTGAGAACGAGAGTGAGGAAGGTGTTGAAGACTCGGAGGGTGCTATTCAGTGGTTGAATCCACTGCTGTTCTAATTAAAACTCAGCCCGCCCTCTAGTCCAGAGGCCCTTATTGGAGAGCCGACACTGCGGAGGCTGCACACCCTGGACCTCCTCTCTTCCCCGTCACACCCAGCCCCACACATCTGTCAGCCCCAAGCGCAGCCTGTCCGCAGAGGCGCGGATGTCGCTGGGCGTCCGGCAGGTGAGGAGCCTGGGATGAACGTTGCAAAGAAAAGTCCTGTTTTTTTTTTTTTTTTCCTGGACCATATGGTAGTTTTATTTTTAATTTTTTGAGGAACCTCCATACTGTTAGCCATAGTGGCTGCATCATTTTACATTCCCACCAACAGTGCGCAAAGGTTTCAGTTTCTCCACATCCTCATAACAGTTGTTATTTTCTGTATTTTTTTTTATATGATGGCCATTCTGACACATGTGAGATGATGTTTCGTTGTGGTTTTGACTCGCACTTCACCAATAATTAGTGATGTTGAGCATCTTCTCATATACCTGTTGGCCATTTATATGTCTTCTTTGAAGAAATGTCTATTCAAGTATTTTGCCCATTTTTAATTGAGTTACTTGTTTTTTTCTTTTTGCTATTGATTTGAAGGAGTTCCTTATATATCTTGGATATTAACCCCTTATCAGACAACGGTTTTCAACATGCATACATGGCCAATTGATCTTTGACATGTTGCCATAAATACACAATGGGGAAAGAATAGCCTGTTCAAAAAAATGGTGTTTGGAAAAGTGGATATAACCACTTGCAAAACACAAAGTTCAATCTCTGTGTTACATCACACACAAAATGAAACTCAAATAGATTAAAGCCTTAAATGTAAAACCTGAAACTGTAAGATGCCTAGAAGAAAACATAGAGGAATATCTTCATGACATTAATCTCATCAAGAATTTCCTAGATAATGACACCAAAGCCACAGACAAGAGCAAAAAAAGACAAGTGGGACTACTTCAAACTAAACCAGTTTTGCACAGTAAAGAAAACGATCGACACATTGAAAAGGCAACAGAGTGAAAAGTCCCTGTTCCTTTTTTAAAAATTAAAAAAATTTTTCAGTTTATTTTTATTTTTGGCTGCGTTGGGTCTTCGCTGCTGTGCGCCGGCTTTTCTCTAGTTGCGGCGAGCGGGGGCTACTCTTCATTGTGGTGCGCAAGTTCTCATTGCGGTGGCTTCTCTTGTTGTGGAGCACGGGCTCTAGGCGCGTGGGCTTCAGTAGTTGTGGCACGCAGGCTCAGTAGTTGTGGCTCGCGGGCTTAGTTGCTCCGTGGCATGTGGGATCTTCCTGGACCAGGGCTTGAACCCGTGTCACCTGCATTGGCAGGTGGATTCTTAACCACTGTGCCACCTGGGAAGCCCAAAGTTCCTTTTCTTTATCCGAGGGCCGTGTCCTGACCACTTGTCAGGTGTGAAGTGCAGACACAAAGTACTGAAAGGAGCATGGATTTGGAGTCGAGAAAGCAGGGTACCTAGGCCACTCTGCAGTCGGTGTGACTTTGCATAGATCACAGCGTCTTGGCCTGAGCTGCCTTTTTTGTAAAAGGAAGAGGATAATGGCTATCTTGCCCTTCAGGAAAGACGGCTGTAAGGATTAAATATTGTTGCTTCTCAACGGGGGTGATTTGCTGCAGGGACATTTCACAGCGTCTGGAGCCATGCTTGGTTTTCACAGCCGGACACGGAGTTGCTACCGGCATCTGGAGGGTAGAGGTCAGAGCTGCCACCAAACGCAGCAGAACCTTCCAGCCCCACATGTCAGGAGTTCATGCTGAGAAGTGAATTCATTTAATGTGTCCCAGATGTTAGGGCCCAGCACTAAGCAGGCTGAACCCTGCTCAGAAGGGGCCCCCAGGAGGTAGGCACAGAGGCACAGAATCCACGGACCTGTTCCCGCCACTCCCACACGGCCTCCACCCCAAGGTCACCCTAGACAGTGGAGGGGAAGCCTCACAGACCCTCTCCCTCAGAGGCTTCGAGGCCTGGGCAGCCTTGACTGAAGCCCCAAGTCTCTGAAAGGCAGGCACGTGGGATTTACCAGCACGTGTGCTGCAGGCTTACCCTGGTCCCTGACGTCCACACCCACTGGACTGGGGGAAGCTGCTTTAGCCAGGAGGTTGAGGGTTAGATTTCGAGGCCCGTGGACTCGAGCCTGAGCCCTGCCTCTGCCTCTTTCCACCCGACTGAACGTGGAGAAGTTGTCTGATGCCGAGCCTCAGATTCCTGACCTGTAAATCAGGAGATAAGTCGTTCAGCGGGGTCCCTGACACGAGTTAGGGCTGAATGGTAGTAGTAGTAGCTGTCGATGTAGTAATTGGTTTAATTATTATTATTCCTGGTAAAGCTAATATGGTTATTTTTTATCACCATACTACAAACTGGTATCTTTTTATCTGCTCAGACAGAGACCCTATTTCCAGAGATTCTCAACCCTTACATGTAGTAGAGTCCTCTGAAAGTCTTTTTTAAAATATAGATGCCCAGCCCACGCCCATTCAAATGACTTCCCTGGAGGCCTGGCGAGGCACAGGCTGTTTTTGGTTTTGTTGCACTAAAGCCCTCCAGGTAATTCTAATAAGTAACCAGGGTTGAAAACGGATTGTTTTATGCAGTACCCCTGGCCTAACCTTCCCGAGGACCCAGGTGGCGTTGAATATTCCGACGGACACGAGGGGAGAGGCAGCGTAGGGGTCTATTCCAAGTCCTGGAGCCTTTCTATGCCATTGTCTGGCCTCCTTCCTCAGCAGGCTCAGAGGAGACCCCCTGGGCGTGCAGCACCTCTCGGCTTGCCCCCCCCCCAGTTGTTAGATGAAAGTCAGAGCAGATGAAACAGGAGAAGAGGCCCCGTCATTTGTCTGCTGGAGTCCATCTTAGCTGTTGGTGATGACCGTGACTTAACTTCCTGTGTACATTATACTTTATAGATTACATCACTTCATGCTAACCAATTTATTTAATGAATGAGTGAAGTCACCTGTTTCAGTAAATGAACAGTACCGTCTGCAGAGGCTTAGGGCTTTCCTAAGGGTTAAGCTGAGGCCTCCCAGTCTCTGTGGCAGAGGGTTCGTGGAAGCTGCTTTTCTGGTTTGGGTGGCCTTAGGGTGGAGCCCGAGAGCAGTAGGAAGAGTTCTGATCACATAGGTCACTCTCTGCCCTTGCCTCTTGGTTAGGCTCCGTGAGAGCAGGGCTCCGTCTCTTTACTCCTGACCCTGACATCTGGAAGGAGACTGATGAAATTACCACCATGACCATGCTTCTTTTTGTTACTGTAAATACAAATCAAATATAGGAAAAATTCAGTAAACAAGCAAAGGGATGATAATACGTGTGTGTGTAAATATATGTGTATATATGTATAATTTTTAAAACATATAATAATAATAAAAAGTAGAGGACTTCCCTGGTGGTGCAGTGGTTGAGAATCCGCCTGCCAATGCAGGGGACATGGGTTCGAGCCCTGGTCCGGGAAGATCCCACATGCTGCATAGCAACTAAGCCTGTGCACCACAACTACTGAACCTGCGCTCTAGAGCCCGTGAGCCACAACTACTGAGCCCACGTGCCATAACTACTGAAGCCCGCATGCCTAGAGCCCATGCTCCGCAGCAAGAGAAGCCACCGCAGTGAGAAGCCCGTGCAATGCAATGAAGAGTAGCCCCCCGCTCGCCACAACTAGACAAAGCCCGCGTGCAGCAACTAAGACCCAACGCAGCCAAAAATAAAATTTTTTAAAAAGTAGAAAGATAGGAGGGGATTCTTTACAATTGCTAAAACTGCAACTAGAAATAAAGTAGAATTTTAAAATAACGGAGCTCTGGTCACAATAGAAATAGAAGGTAAGAGTTATACAATGCTACATGAGATTTAAAGATGCAAGCGCCTTGGAAGCCAATGCAGCAAAGGAGTAAAAAATTAAGACAAAAGGCTAAACTCATAAAAAGTCCTAAAACAGAGAAATATATAGGATTAAGAAGAGGAAACAACTAAAAAACAAATTTTTAAAAATTTAGAAACTATTGTAGTACTTTTTTAAATGAGGAGGCTTTTGGTTTGGTTATCTTTTTTTTTTTTTTTTTTTAAGGAAATAGGCTAGTACTTGAACATTAGAGAGAATGAGAAGGAAAAAACATGCCACTCTACTGAGAAGTAGACATGAGGCAAAGGCTGACTAAGGCCTGGGGGGTTCTGACCCCCACTTGGAGAAGCGTAGAAAGGGCAGCATCCCTCCTGGCTGGGAGACGGCAGGGGAGTGGTACGGGGCCCTGGTCTCTTGTGTGCACACCTGCAGGCCGTGCCCCACATCAGTCATCCATATCAGACCTGCCGGTGCGGGCCAGAGATGTGGGGTAACCCGGGCAGCTGGGTCAAGCCAGACCCCGCAACCACCTCTCCTGTGGAACGTACCACCTTGCCAAGGGACAATGAGGTCATGGGATTTCAGGAGTTCTGATCCCACCCGCCCAGTTCTGCTTATCTATAACCTTCTGTAAGAATAAGATAGCAGAAAGGGTCCTGAGTGACCGGATCCCCTTTCTCTTTGGTTTTCACTCCTGGATCCTCACCAGTCATGAATTGTCATGGAAAGCAGATAGAGGAAATGCTCTGTAACAACTTGGACTTGGGTTCACTCCTAGCTTTGTTCATTACTAGCTATGTAACTTTTAAACAAATGTATCAACTTCGTTGAACTCCAGTTGCCTCATTTGAAAAAAAGAGGGAGATTAAAGAAAGTTTCTCTCTCTTAATTACGCAAACGAATTATTTTCTAGACTGTGAGCTAGTCAAGGCTGTGATCTGTTTCTGAAGTGCCTTTGTATCCTCAGTACTTGGTACACTGCCAAGCACGTGTGAAGTGTTCAATGCTCGTCTGATAATATAAAAGCTGATTTTTTTAGCAATGCCTTACTCTATGCCAGGAATTCTGCTGTGCGTTTTACTTTGATTCTCTCAGTTAAGCTTTATAACACACACACACGTTTGTAATATTAATATCCCATCCTGCACCTTGAGCTTAGAAGTTAAGTAACTTGCTCAGGGCCACCTACCTAGTTTTGAGTTTTTAACGATAACTTAATGAGTGTCCATGTTTTCAGTAGCATGGAGTGAAGATGGGGTAAGCGGGCACTTGTGCTGACTCCACAGTATTTCCTTCCGGCCTCCCTGTCTAGGAGTCTGGCCCTGGAGAGCTGCTTTGAACTGCCACCACTCCAGATGGAAATATAAGGCCATGTTATCCCCGCAGTTAGCACAAATCGGAGCATAAGCACAGATCTCAGAGTCTAGGCAGAATCCTCATGCCAAGTGTACCAAACGGATCTTCTAGTACGTATAAGGACTTAGTAAAGTTAGACGCTGTCTATCCCCCTCCCTCCTGGCAACACACAGACACACACACACACACACACACACACACACACACACACACAATCTTCTCTTTGTTTCCCACAGAAAGGAGGGACAAAATTGGTGGAATAAACTCTCAATTGTTTTTTGAGGGAAAGAAGATTTAGTTATGAAATGACAAGAAAATAAAGCTGTGAGAAAAAAAGGCTCAGGACTGCATTCAGCTCTGCTGAGGAAAACAGGAAAAGATGAGATAGAAATGAGGCTTAATTTTAATGAAGGGAAATTTGCTGCCAAGTAGAGAGATTCTCAGCAAGTGGGGCTGCATGGCTTCCAAGGAGAGCAGGGCCTTGCGTTGTATTGTGATGGACAAGGCTTGATTCCTTAGGAAACAGCCTCAGCGCACAAAAGACTGAAAGGCAGAAAATGCTGGATGCAGAGCACAAAGCAGAAGTCGGCCATGCAGGCGCGAAAGGCCCCGCTTTCTTCCCAGACGAGCTCTGGGGAGGTGGGTTAAGGACATGCCTTTCTCGCTCAGTAGTTCCTGTTTTTCTTCCATATGAGCACTGGGAGCACGTGAAAGATGCTGTGGCTCTTGGCAAGGAATCTTCTCTCTCTTCCCCGGAGTAACTTGATAGACTTCCCAGTCACGGGTTTCTGGGACGTCTTAAAAATTTCATTACCATTTATTACCTATTAATATAATTTTTAAGATTATATATAAATACATACATTCTAATGTGCTAAAAGTAGGAAATATACATGTATATACACATATATATATAAATATATATGTCTAGCTATATATATATATATATACATAATCTCACTATTTTTGGTTCTTTCTGCATTTTGATAGGTGTTAAAATTACTTCAGTGGGAATGCAGTTTAGTTGGAGTAAAAAGGCAAAGCTAAGTCGTCTCATCCTGCTAGCTCAAGGTAATAAGCTAACGGGTAGCGTGCAGTTGGTCCTCCGTATCCGCGGGCTCCATATCCCGGGTTTCGCATCTGCGGATGCAGCCCATAGCGGATCTGTGCTGTGTTTACGATCTGTGGTTGGTTGAATCCGCGGGTTTGGAATCCAGAAGTATGGAGGGCCAACTGTGAGGCTTGAGCGTCCGCGGATTTTGGTATACATGTGGGGTCCTGGAAGCAGGCCTCTGCGGGTACTAGGGACGACTGTAATTACATTTGTGGCTGTTTGAGCAGAACTGGTCTATTGAAAGGCAGGTGGGGCTGAGAATGACCCCAAATAACGCGGTCTAACAATCTGATACGGGTGGGGTGGGGGAACTTAGAGGGCAGAAAAGGATGCCTTGGTGTGTGTTTACGCCAGGTCAGAACTTCTAATACTTCCTACCAGAACACAGCGCATCTGAAGCAGTGCATAGTGGGAAATTCTGGTGCTTCTAATTCTAGAAATTCTAGGTGTGTAGAGGTATAGATGGGGAGTCTATGTAATACTATATGTGGAACGTATCCAAATGTATTTATATCTATAATACTATATACTATTCCACATCTATCTATAATATCAATATAATTCTGTCTATATAGAACATATGTACATGTATAAATGTATATTTTAAAATATATAAAAAAATATTTCTAAGTTAAAATTTGGTATTTTGTGAGCAAGAAAGGATTAGCCTTTAATGCCCTGTTGCAGAATAAAGCAATGCCTGCTTTGCTGTGCTTTGGGGCTGGTTGGTGAGGATCTGGCCGGCAGAGGCAGAGGAGTGAGGCCGTGGCGGTGGAGCTGTGCCTGGGCAGCTGGGACGACCCCAGAAACAGGCTGGCTGGGGTGTGGCCGGACTGTGGGGCTTCTGAGCAATTCCTTCTAGAAATCATTTCCTTTTCTTCCGTTTCATGCAGTGTTTCATGCAGACCCAGAATTTCCTCATTTTCTTAGAAGTTCTGTAGAACTTTAGACAACAAAGTTTTTCTTCATCTTGATTCCAGCCCTGACTTCTTAGATAATTGATGTTTTCACTTTGGCTGAGCAGAGGCGGCATGGCTGTAATTATGGAGTGGTGGCATGCCATCCCTAAATTTCCTTTTTTTTTTTTTTTAAATTCTCCCAGAAATGGCTCACACCTTGGACGTGAGTGATGGAGAGGCAGTCTCCTCAGACTGTGGACCAGGAGGGGGTCAGACAGCATCTGCATTTTAAAAAGGGCAAAAAAAAGGACCGTCTTCAAATATTCAGGGAGAGCTACAAAATGCTGAAGTAAATCCTTATCAGGAATTTTAATGAGCAAAATAAAATATGAAATCTGTGTGATTAAAATCAAATCTTCCCCCTTCTGCTCCGCGAGAGCAGGCTGCCAGACACCAGCACAAGGAAGGCGCTAGGCGGCCTTTTGTGTTTAATTACTGCCAGGGCTGCTTCTGTGTTCAAAGCACCCCCTCCCCAATCCCCTACGGCGTGATGGAGAGCTTGAGAGAACACAGGGGCTCCCTTCTGAGGGATTTAGAATCCTGGACAACAAACAATACTCATTTTAACTGAATTGGAGAGATCCAAGCCAGTTTGGCTTCAAATACGTGTCCCTGATGGGGTGGGGGGACAAGTTAGGGGGAAGCGGAAAGGTGGAACCACTGCCTACCATCCCGGGACCACCCCTCAGTGGCCCCTCCATCCTTGTTTCTCCGTCTCTCCCTTTAATTACTCCTATTCTCTCTTCATAGGTCTCAACGCCACAAGCTTGGGTGTTGGGTTGGGGAGGCATCCATCCATAATAAACCGGATGTCTGGAATGTAACGTCCACTTCTGTGCCTGGTGGCTTGGTTGGTGCCCCCGCCCATTTGGAGAGGAGGCTGGTTCTGTTAGCTCATCTCCTGACCTCTGGTGCTGCCTGAAGGTCATAAGTCGCATCACCCAGAAGGATGTCCTCAACCCCGGAGTGTTTTCCTCTTGGTGGTCACAATGGTTGCTCTTCTTGGGTGCCTTTTGGGTGCTTGTGAACTTGAGATGCCTACTTACGCTGTGTCTGCCTTTCAGTTCAGTCCATATTATCTTTCCATTTACCTTCAGATTTATTTCACTTCAAGCAGTGGTTTCATCACCTTTGTCCTTTGCGAGCAACCAAGGGTGTTTTGTGTAAGCATTCGAATTGAGTGGAGTACAAGGGGGCCGTGGAGACCCTGCGGAAGTCCAGTTTTCTCCTTCTCAGATGAGGAGGCGATAACTGACGTTTTGCCACCGGATACCCCCGTGTGGACGGGGAAGCTGTACAGCTCCGCGCGTGCATTTGCCCAGCTTGTCTGTTGTGAGTAAGAGACACAGGAGACTTGCAGGCGTGGACCACGGTAGCCACGTCTCCGGGTGCTCAGGTGACCGACGTGCCAACGGACTAGTTCTCTTGCCTGCCTTTTAGTCCAACCCATGCGGTGTGCCTTATAGTTAGACATATCATCAGCCTTTTTAAAATTGAAGTATAATTAACTTACGGTATTGTGTTAGTTTCTAGTGTACAGCAAAGTGATTCAGTTTCATACATATGTATTATTTTCCATTATAGGTTATTACAAGATATCGAATATAGTTCCCTGTGCCATACAGAAGGACCTTGTTGTTTATCTGTTTTATATATAATAGCTTGTATCTGCTGAACCCAAACTCCTTATTTATCCCTCCCCTCCTTTTCCCCTTGGTGACCGTAAGTTTGTTTTCTATGTCTGAGTCTATTTCTCTGTTGTGAATAAGTTCATTTGTATCATTTTTAGATTTCACATGTAAGTGATAGCATATGATATTTGTCTTTCTCTGACTAGCTGCACTTTGTATAATAATCTCTAGGTCCGTCCATGTTGCTGCAAATGGCATTATTTCATTCTTTTTTATGGCTGAGTAATATTCCACTGTATATATGTGCCACATCTTCTTTATCCATTCCTCTTTCGATGGACATTTAGGTTGCTTCCATGTCTTGGCTATTGTAAATAGTGCTGCTGTGAACACTGGGTTGCATGTATCTTTTCAAATTATAGTTTTCTTAGGATGTATGCCCAGGAGAGGGGTTGCTGGATCATGTGGTAACTCTATTTTGAATTTTTTAAGGAGCCTCCATAGTGTTTTCTATAGTGGCTACACCAATTTACACTCCCACCAACAGTGCAGGAGGGTTCCCTTTTCTCCACACCCTCTGCAGCATTTATTACTTGTAGAGTTTTCAGTTCTGACTGGTGGGAGGTGGTACACACCAGTTTGGATTTGCATTTCTCTGATAATTAGCAATGATGTGCATCTTCTCATGTTCTTCAGCCTTCTTTTTAATGCAATGTCTGTTACTCTTTAATTCAGTTTGGTATATACCAGGTCTTGTGCAAGTAGTTGTTGAAAAATATATCATTTATAATTGCTCAGTTGTTTATTCTTTCAACAAATTTTTATAGAGCAGGCATTATGTGTCTGGCACTGTGCTGATATCAAGAAATAAAAGCAGAGGGTAGGTAGGGAGGGTGACAGCTTGGACTAAGTTGATGGTTGTGAAGTAGAGAAAACATGGACATATCTGAGAAGTGTTTTGGAGATAGAGCCAGGAGCACTGGGTGCTAGTTGGATGAGGAAAGTGGGGAGTCAAGGATTATTCCTGTCTTGTTGGGGTTAGCAGTTGGGTCAGCAGTGGTCCCCAGTGACAGACGCAGTGGGTCTTGGGAAAGACAGGACTCTTCTCAAGTTCCTAAACAACTGACACTGTAAAAACATCTGATCTTTTCTTTTTTTTTTTTTTTTTTTTTTTTTTTTTTGCGGTACGCGGGCCTCTCCCATTGCGGAGCATGGGCTCCGGACGCGCAGGCTCAGCGGCCATGGCTCACGGGCCCAGCCGCCCCGCGGCATGTGGGATCTTCCCGGACCGGGGCACGAACCTGCGTCCCCTGCATCGGCAGGCGGACTCTCAACCACTGCGCCACCAGGGAAGCCCAAGCATCTGTTCATTAATGCAGTTGCTAGTGCCTGTAAGAAATAATTTATACGGTTAACAAATCTTTTTTTAATGCAGTCGCATGGGCCCATGCCAGTCTTACTGAATCAGATCATTTGGATAGTGGGACCTAAGCATCTGTGTTTGAAAAAGACCCCTAGGTGATTTTTTGTATATTCCTGGTTTAAAAAAATACTGCTGAAAAGCATCACCATCAACAGATGTGGGTATTATGTGTTTGTGTATGGATATGCATGTGTGTCTATATAATTCAACTATGGTATGTTTTAAATCCCAAAATGAGTTCTCCAAATACCTGTCTTTAATTAAACTCTTCCCAATTACCATCCGTCAGCGACTGTTTAGAGAATGAAAGTTGATTTCAATATTGGTCTTAAATATTGAAAAGCAATATTGGAGCATAAATAAGTGAGCCATGTGCTGAGTGAGAGACTGCAGGCCGCACCCACTAGCCATCAGCCGTCTTGAAATAATTTGGGCGTATTTTCTCTTTCTTATTTTTTAAATTAGCAAGTACCTTTCATTCAAATAAATAACTGAAAGTTGATATGTGTTAATATAAAATCATATTAGAATGTTGAGTACTTTTCAGCAGAAGCCTTCTGTTTGGTGCTACAGATTTTTTTTAAGACTCCGTGGTTTCTGAGATGCTGTGCTACTCACTTTGCACGGAGACGCTGCGATCATGAACACACACACCAACTCACCTGTTTGAGATAGGCAGACAGGTATGTTCCACAATCGATGCCACCCTGAACCCATGGAATCAGACTGGAGTCCCTAAGAGGCAGCGGGCACTTGGTGCATATATCTGTTATTATATATTTCAGCTAAGTTAGCGTCAATAGCTAATCTGCATGAATATAAGGTAATGAGACAAACAGGTATTCCTGCACAGGAAATCAGAAGCAGTGTTGAGAAGGCTGATTCTATGCTTTTGATGTAACCGAAATTGCAGTATACTACTTCCATCCTGAGTGGCCCATGCTGGGAAAATGTCTTTTCAGTCGTCTTAGAGGCCAAATCCCGCCAAACTATAAATAGAGGAAATGTTTAGGACCATACACATACGCACACACACACACACACACACACACACACACACACACACACACACACACACACACACGCATGGATCTGCTCTCCCAGCCTCTATGTGCTGACAGCCTGATACAATCACCATCCAAACCAACTATGAAAAAAATCAATTTAACCAAAATTGATGCTCTTTTGTAGAGCTGTTTAAAACCTAAGTGGAAGTGAAACCTTTGAAGCTGCCTTCCCTCTGTAAATGCAGCACTTAACTGAGCTTTTGATGGTCAAGGGAGCTGTGGAATCTTCCTCGTCCCCGGGAGCCCAGCACCTTTGTTCCAGGAGCTGGAAAGGGGTTAGGGGATGGGCAGAAAGTGAATAAATTGTGGGGTTTGTCTTTTACACAGTATTTCTTCCTGTCCAGTCCCAAGCCAGCCCGAGGTGGCTGCCCCTGTGTTCCGTGTACCTGGACAGGCTGCTGGGCCCCGTTAGAACAGTTTCCTTTACAGACTTTATATCCAGCAGAAACACTGAGAGGAAGACGAGATGACACAGGGCCAGATACCGCTTCCAGTTCTCAATAGTGGGCTGACCAGTGCCGTTTCTTTACCCATTGGCAGAGTTAGTTGATTGTTTTCCAGAGAAGAGCATAATTTTTAAGAATTTTTATTCTAAACTATTAAATAAATACTTCATAAACAAACAGAAAGATATTGATAAGATGCCAGCATTCTGGAATTGGTGAAAACACAGAATTTTTAAACTTATATGAAGGAGGAAGATGAGGATGAGAACTGACATTTACAGACATTTATTATGGACTCAGCTCTCTGATCCTTGCTGCACGCAAATTGTGTTATTTAATCACAGCAAGAATCTCTGAGCTAGCTGGGGTTGTTATCCCCATTTTATGTGCAAGAAATAGATAATTAGTGAACATCTCGAAAATCTCAGATCAAATGAGTGGAAAAAACAGAAATAACGCAGTTCCATTAAGTTGACCTCAAGTCCATGGGATCAAGAAAGAAAGAGCTGCTGTTAAAGAGATGGGAGCGGGCAGATGGGAGAGGGGGAGGAGAATAAAGGAACTAGTCCAAATTCTCTTTCAAGTAGGTTGTCTATTGATTAACCACACGCTCGGTCAAGTTATAAAAATTGTGTCATTCAGTGAGTTTCTGTACCTGTTAGGGGAGGGTCCAGTTTGAGTCGTGTTAAACATCTAGAGCAACCAGCTGCAGTGGGAAGACAGGAAGTGGGGAGCACACGCGTTCGGGGTGCTGGGTGTCACCCCCCAACCCCGGCATCATTCATTCAGTTCAAGGACAAGGCAGATGTTCAAAACCAATCTCTGCGAGGCATTTCCTGGAAAGCTTTGACCGACCGTAAGAGTGTGGTTCCACCAACCTAATGCAAATGCCTCGGGAATTTCAGAAGATGCAGTTTTCTCTGAACTGCTCAACTAAACACATCTGGCGGAAGACTTTTGTCAGCACTGCGGGGTCACAGGGTCATTTTGTCCCGGTCCTGCCTCTAGGGCTGAGCTCTCCGGTCAGGGACCCTTGTGACACTGGCGTCTGCGTTTCTTTCTGTGAACCTTTATTTTAAACTCCCTAGATGGTGGCATTTAATGCTCAGACAGGCTCAGACTTACAGTAATGGAAACTGTGGCAGAAATGAGTCCAGAGCGAATCCTGAAAAATAAGTGTTGGAGTGACGTTGGTTGCTTTAATTCATGGGTGATCTTCCCTTTTGGGAGGTCACAGCGGGCTTGCCACCAAGTGCAACAAATTCCAAGTGGTTTTGAATAAAGAATTTTCACCCTGTGAGGAGCTCAAAAGAAGCCTCTTGTTGGTGTCAGGCCGGGTAAGCAGCCGCTGGGCACACGTGAAAGGGGCTGTGGGTCAGTTGTGAGGCGGGGCTGGTGAGAAAGGCTGCCCAGATTTCCCATTCACGTGCCTCTCACCTGGGCGCACGACCAGACGGGCCGCCTGAATGTCTTGACTTGTCAACATGATGTGCTGTGAATTTTAAAGAGAAGGCTCGGCAAGGGACAGACTCTGATTACTGTTCTAGGTTAAAATGATCAGATTTGAAATAGAGGAGTCTCAGCATCTTAGACCAGTGGGGATCACTGAGGCGGTGAAGCAAAGCAAGTTTGCATACCTACAGCAGAGTCAGCTCGGCTGTCTAGTCTGTGAGCTAGCAGGCTCGTGGGATGGGGCTGGTGAACAAGCGTGCACTCGGTGAGGCAGGGTGGCCCGGCAGAGAGGGTGTGTGTGTGCTGGTGCCACAATGTGACCCTCATAGAACAGCTGGAAAGGAGCATCTGATAGAAAGTGTGGCGCTGTCGACCACAACGACAGGTAGGCTCTTGCCTTGGTTTTTGGTCCAATGACAAATAACACAACCTGTCTGTGCTTCAGTTTCCTCATCTGTAAATGGAAATAATAGTCATAGAATCTCACTCACAGGTGAGTCCTGAAGCTCAAATACACACAAAGTGCTTATAAACAGGCCTATAACATCAGCAGTTACTTTTATAAGAAAAAGTTACATGGAACTGTCTGTCCTCACCACGAACTTACAATTTTAGATGAACACACTGGCCTTGACACACTGATGCATCACACATGCAAGAGAAGCGAATGACACAGAATTTGGAGATTCTGCTGAAACTACTAATGTGGATATGAAATAAGGCAGACATTGCAGGGACAATCACTTGCCTTGCTGACTGTTGCCGACCTCGCTCACCAGGTGTAAATGTGCACGTGGAATGTGGTCAGGCAGAAGCAGTAGACAGAGAAACATAAATACTCCATAAATATGTGACAGATTCCATCACTATGACGTGCTCCTCATTTCTAGCTCTACCGCCACTGCTACAGTTAAATTAGTCCTCCTGCTTATAAGAATACAGACATCTGAGGCTGAGTAGCGCCCAGGATTAAAAGCCTTTCGCCTCTCAGCTGGTAGGTTCCAAAGAAAAGGAAATACAAATGCAATTTCTTGCTTTGAGTCGAGGTTAACAAACAAGCCTTGTAAAAATAGTACATCAAAGTGAGTCAAAATTTATGCATTTTGTAGGTCAGGAGAGGGGTGAATGTACTGTATCTTATTCATTCTACAACACACAAGTTTTCACATTGAAAGGCATCTCTGAGATTGTGATATGTCCTTGGTAGCATATTGTAGGTTAATTGGAAATTTTCATTATTTCTTAGAGGATTGTAAACTGTGGTATATTACTAAACAGTGACATTTTGATTCAATTCAATATAGTAATTGAACTGAGTTTAGGAAAAATAGTCAATGAACACTGAAAAAATATTCTCGTGGGGCCTGGTGATGAGTCCTTACTTCTCTAATTTCTCTTGTTTTCCTAGTACTGAATCCTTGTATCTGTGCCATACATACAGACACTTGTACCATATCATATACCCACATGTATTAATATAAACAGAAACGAAAAGCCAGGGGCTAAGGACCAGTGGTTAAATCGTATAACTCAGTTTCTGATTCCTGTCCTGTTATCCTCTGATCAGGATAAAAAGGGCCGATGCAGGTATCCTCTCAGCGACGTGTGTTGTCCATGGTGAGCACTTGCCTTTGCACCGCAGGGATGCTGTTGTGGCTGACGGTGCCTCTCCCCGCTCCTTTCTCTCTGCTCAGCCTCCTGGGTCTCCTCTCTCCTTTCCCCGCCCACGGAACGGGCCGCGGCCTCACCAACCTTGTACTCGGTCCCTCTGCCGGGAACGCTCTCCCCAGTCCCGTTTTCATCCTCTCCCTTCATTTTCCATCACCCCCACCCACACCCCAACTCTCCACTTAATTTTCTCCATGTAGCATTTATTGCTATCGGGGACATCATTAGTATCACCGAATAGATGAGGGCTCAGATGAAAGCAAGACATTTTGAATATTTTCTTCTTACTATTTCCCCCGAACCGAAGACAGTACTTCCACACAGTATAAATTCAATACATATTTGTTGAATTAGTTCATTGATGAGTTCAGAGATTGGTTCTGTGGCTATTTATATTACAGAGGAAGGTGAGGCGAGAGATGAAGTGGTTTTGAAGTCGCTGCTTTAGCAGCGACCTCAGATGTGAGTTTCACCTTGGGGTGACTCTGGAAAGAAAGAGTTTCCTGGCTCGATGTTGGTGGGGCTTTGCCTGAGTGTCAATCCAGCATCTAGGCCAGTGTGTCCACTCTTAGTTTTTTCAGTAGTCGAGGCTATTGTATAAGCAGATGGGTTTAGCGGCACTTGAGTTAATATATCACAAGAGTAATAGGTCCAGTGCTGGCTGAGCCCACTGACTTTTATTGCCATTAGATTCCGCTTTAGAAACTGCACGTGCATTAAGTTTCATATTTTAAAAGAGGAAAGGTAGATGCATGGCTTTTCTGGACTCATTTGAAACCTTCGTTTTTTAAGGTTAAATAAATACTAAGTGAAATAGTGCTAGCAAAGGGTTTAGGAGACAGGCATCTAATTTATTTTTAATGAACCTGCAAGGCTCCCCATTTTACCTTATTCAGCTAGTTTCTACTTGACTCCATTTTTAATTCTATAGACTACACAGCACACATGGTGTCTCTTCACAAACACACAGACACACACACAGAGGCTGAGGTGTGGTTTTCAAGGTCCTATCATGTTTAACAAATATTTCAGATATGTTCATCTGTTCCACTGATTGCCAAGATTACAGCATGACAACAAATTTTATTTGATGGATAGGAGCTAAAATTACAGCCCGCTCTGCCGTCTGCAGGGATGAATGGATACACGTTGATTTTCTGCGGCGATGCTCGTCACTCGGGAGCTGAGGGCTCCCAGGCACTGGTGTCAAGGACGCCGGGCAGATGGCTCCGCGTTGGGGACAGGAGACCCAGGGTGCTGCTGGAAGGACCACACACCTCCAGGGCCCTTGGCTAGGGAGGCTCTAACAATCAAAGTGTCAGGGAGGTGCGGACCACATGGAATGGCGGCACCATGACCTTTTTTCTTTTTTCTTACAATGGAAGTCGGCGTGGAAAGCAGCAGCAAAGGAAGGTTTTGGCTCCGAAAAATAGTGCCCCCCACCGCGTAATGAGTAATATGTGGAGGCCAGCCCACATGTCTGGAACAAAGAGAATCAGTCGAGGTTTCGAGGTTTCTCTTATGAGCGTTATGTCGAGAGAAGAACTTTTACAGTTGGCCTCAAGTCTTAAATCTAATCTTGGCCTTAAGTTGGGGTTAGGGGGATGTTTAGAAGATAGTTTATCGAATCCAGTTAATATTTTTCTTAATTTGAGTGGAAGTTTCTTTTGATGTCTAAAATCCAGTTCTGGTAGCAAGCAAGCAGTGGACGTCCTCGAGCTGGCAGTGGTTTTCTATCGCTGCTGGAACACTTACCACAAACTTAGTGGCTTAAAACCACACAAATTTGCTCTCCTATGGTTCTGTAGGTCAGAAGTCTGGCCCGAGTCTCTGGCAGAAATCGGTGTTGGGAGGGTGTTCCTTTCTGGAATTCTAGGAGAAGACCCATTCCCGTGCTTTTTCCATCTTCTAGAGGTGCCTGCATTTCTTCGTCCGTGGTCCCCTCCTCTGTCTTCAGGGTCAGCATCACAGCATCCCTGACCCTGCCTCACTCTCACAACTCTTCTTCTGACCACGGCCTCAAAAAGTTCTCTGCTCTTAAGGACCCATGAGAATGAATCGGGCCCACTGCGTAATCCAGCATGACCTCCCCGTATTTCTGTTCTAAACTTAATTACGTCTACAATATCCTTTTTGCCATATAAGGACACATATTCACGGGTTCTGGGTATGACGATGCGGATGTGTTTGGGGGCGTTATTCTTCCTACCAAAGTTATGTGAGAAAGCCCCGGCATGGTGCTGAGTGACATCTGCCTCCCTCATGTTTGGAGTTGATTCATTCGTGAGCAGTTAGTTTAGCTTTGTGGTTAAGGGCACAGGCTTCGGAGTCAGGCAGGTCTGGGTTCAACACCCGACTGCCTCGTTCATTCGTTCATTCAGGTGACACCTATTTACTGAATGTCTGCTAAATGCTAAGCTTTGTTCTGCTCACTGGGGAAATAGCAGTGAATAAGGCCAATCTGCTGCCCACGAGACATTTATATTTTAGTAGGGGAAGCAGGTAGTATGTAAATACATATGTCCCGTCAGACAGTGACAAACACCATAAAGATGCACGGTAGTATAAACGCCTACGCTGTTCGTGTATGGAAATTGCTCAGTGACCGTGGCCACGTGTTCAGTCAGTCATTCACTCTCTCACTTATGTCAGCATCAGGCTTGTCATTGGAACACAGTTATTGTGTATAGAGCATCACAAAAAGGGTTTGAGTATACGTCTGACCCTTTTATCGTCCATATAAGCCTGAGAGGTTGTGTTTCCTGACTTGTTGATGAGAAAATACAGAATCGAAGAAGCTAAATGACTTGTTATCATGTGGCTGAGCAATAACATGGACTCAGAGTCCTAGGATGTCGTCAGTCTTGGAGTTTGTTGACTTCTCCTTATCTTCTCCCTAAGCAAGTAGCGTCTCCTGCTTGTTGGTTGTAGACCGGAGAGGAAAGCCTGGGCTGGGGTTTGAAACACTGTGTTTTCCTCCAAACCTGAGATGATAGGATTTCTCTGTGCTTCCCCTGGTTTTCTTTAGGTCATTATGTGACTGTTCCATCTTTGATCAATCACTGAAGTCTGTGTTTACACAGGCCGAGCGAAGGGAAGATCTAGACAATTACCCAAGCCTTGGGACTGATTTAAACAGCCTATTCAGGGCCCTGCTCATCCTCCGTTTTTTCATTCTCTCTGCTCAGATGCAGCTGGTGAGCACACACACATTGGGTGACATGAGCAAGAGGAACCATCTGAGAATCCTCACAAGGGTCTTTCCGTGGGGTGTTTGGTGGCTGTTGACGTCCTTGGTGGTGGTGGGTATGCTGCGGGGGGTCTTCTCTGGTTAATTAGATGTGCCTCATTAGCTATGTACATTGATTACTTGAACACACTTGCCAGAGCATATTTTGGAGAGAATTTGGGTATAAATGCGCTCTCAGTCTCTACGAGGAAAGGTAAAGATACCTAGCAGGTGGGTGTCAAGTCAGCCTCCCCCTCCGGGTTCTCTCCTCCTGTGATCTGGTTTCTGTATCTCGGGGGTCGCTCTGCCGGGCTGGGTCCCGAGCGCTGGGACAGGCTCCGGCGGGGAGTGAATGAGCCCGCTGCAGGGAGTAATGTGTGTCAGCATCAGTTCTTCTGTGCCGGCCCTGTTCTACCTTCTGCCCAGACCTTGGAGGAGAAGCCCTGTGATGTTTGTCGCCAGTGCCCAGCTGTAACACTGTCCCCCATCTGCCCTGTCTGGTGTCTCCGCTTTAATGCCCCAGTTGCTCCGAAGCTTGGCCTTGGCCCTGACTTGCCCCCAGGCACTGGACTCCAGTCCCGTGGTGTGGACCCTCGCATCTGCTAGACCACATTGCAGTCCTGCCCTAGCCTGTGGACCCTCGCATCTGCTAGACCACATTGCAGTCCTGTCCTAGCCTCCTGAACTCCGCAGAATGGCTCTTTCTGGAGCCCTATGAACCGTACTTGGTTTTGTGACCTGTCTTCCTCCTTAGGGTACGTTTCACCTCCTGCTGCTGGGTTTGGCCCAAACACCCGGCCCCACTGTCCCTGAGTTTCCGCTGAACACCAGCTGGGCCCATCGCTTTTAGAATCCTGGCTCTACCACTAATGATGCGGTGTTCTTGTTTACAACTTCTAGAAAGTCTGGGCCAAATTCTCAGCACTTCCAACAAACTGAAGGAAAGGCAGCGCACTATATAACAAGAAGAATCACACCTCCCTGGCATCCTTTCTTCTGGTTTTGTGTCTTTCCCCCTCCCAGCTAACCACCCTTCCCTCCCTGGGTCCACCCCTGGAAGAGCTTCAAGGGAAGTGCCAGTAAGTGCAAAGATTATAAATCAATAATCCACAGTAATACTTTAAAATGATTTTTTTCCCTTGAAATGTTAGCATGAGAAAATAAAACCGAAAGCGGGGAGGGAGAAAGTAACCCAACAGTGACAGAACGGGATTGTGAGCACAATATCCTACTAAATGACACACAGAAGGAGTTGGAGCTCTGTAATACCTTTTATATTGCCGCCTGCCATCTGGCCGGCAATTCTTAAGCCTCAAATATTCAGGTAAGCTCTATTTTTCCAAATAGTGCGAGGTTATGGGGATTTCAGCAGCCACTTGTCTTTTGAAATATCATTATATTCTACTGTTTTCCAGAACAAACTGTGTTAGCAGGATATTTGCATAGCGCGCAGGGAGTTACGTGGCACGTACTGGGGACCCTGCACGCAGAGGATTTGCGGATGGGAGTGAGGTCCTGTTTCCTGTCAGAGCCTAGAGGTTGGGCTGGGAATTCTCATTTAACCTGGATTGAGTCATTCCACCTGGATCCTGGCTGGAAACAGTCCTCTCAGGGAAGAATGACCGTTGCACATTCAGCAAGGACAGTAGGAAGGAAGCGAGCTCCTCTTCCTCCTAGATGAGGTCCCCTGGCAGAGCATGGGCCCCAAGCAATGCATCTCCTAATTTTTAAAAATTCTAGGGGTTTCCCTGATGGCACAGTGGTTAAGAATCTGCCTGCCAGTGCAGGGGACACGGGTTCGAGCCCTGGTCGGGGAAGATCCCACATGCCGTGGAGCAACTAAGCCCGTGCGCCACAACTACTGAAGCCTGCGTGCCTAGAGCCCATGCTCTGCAACAAGAGAAGCCACCGTGTTGAGAAGCCCACACATCGCAACGAAGAGTAGCCTCTGGTCACTGCAACTAGAGGAGGCCCGAGCACAGCAACAAAGACCCAACGCAGCCAAAAGTAAATAAAAATGAAATAAATGTATTAAAAAAATTCTAAGACTATTTGTTGGTTGTTTTGCTGTTCTCTTAGAAGTGGTGAGGGGAGTAATAGGTCAGATATAACCTGATGTTGTTCCATATCTGAGGTCTCACTGCTATCAATTCCCTAGATTTTTAAACTAGGGGAAATACCTTTCAAATAAAACCTGAGATGTAGGGATGGTGAGTGAAATATGCTTAATGAGAGATGTAAACGCCTGTGGACTCCTCCTGGTGTCCAAGGAGTTGGAGTCACTTTCTCCTCCATCCACTTATGTGAACGTTATTTGCCTAGCACGACTCTAAGTGGTGAGAACACGGAAGTGAGTAAGCCACATCCCCGATCCACGAAAATGTGTAAAATAAAAAAGGCTAATGTGAACAGAGTTAAATATGGGTTTCATCCTCCCAACCCCTTTCTCTTCGTCCGTGGTCTTTATGGCTCCGTCCTCCTCACGCCTCTAACAAACCTCTAGACGCTGACTGCTTCTCAGTTTATACGCCCAATTCATCTCTCTCTCTTAGACTCCAGACACGATCATCAAACTGCCCACGTTTTGTGTCCATCTGGATGTCCCAGAAGCACCTCACGCTCAGCATCTCACGAGGTGAAGTCCTCATTGCCCTCCAAGCCTGTGGACCCAACTCGTTGCCCCGTTTGGTGGGTGGATGCCGCTCAGCCGAGTCCTGCCTCTCCTTGATGCTCTGCATCTCATTTATGCTGGTCTTGTAGACTCTGTTACCCTTCTTCCACCATCTCCAGTCCACTGCCTACAATCTGGCTTATCCTTTCTTTTAGAAATAAGTTGAGACTTCAGAAAGTTTACCGAAGAAGTGCAGAGGGGCCCAAACAGCCCTGTCCCAGTGTCCTCTCATACCAGCCTCCTGCATCATCACTAGGTAGTTACCTTGGTACAGTTCTACTAACTGATGTACAGAACACAGAGTTCACCCAGTTTCCCACTAGCCCCTTATTTCTGCGCCAGGATCCAATCCAGGATCCTGTGTTGCCTTTAGTGTCTTCTTAGTCTCCTCCAGTCCTTGACAGTTCCTCAGCCTTTCCTTGTCTTTTGTAACCTTGACCCTTGGACGGAGCACTGTTCATTATTTTGTAACTATCCCACACTTTAGGTTTTACTGATGTTTTCTCATGATTAGTATGAGAATTACTGCAGCAGATGCCAGAGAAGTTACGTGTCTCTCACCGTTCATGGTATTAGCAGGTACATGCTGTCACTATGTGTCAGTAACCCGTGATGTGGTCAGTGTGTGGTGTTGACATAGTATCAGCTGGCAGTCCCTGTTGTAAGGTTACTTTTTTCCCTTTAAGCATTTGGAGGGAGAGATGTACCCTGTTTCCACTTAAACTTTTGCCCGTTAATTTTAGCATCCATCGACGGTTCTTGTGGAAGCAGTTATTACTGTGGGCTTCTGACAGTGACTTTTCTGTTCCCTCATTTGTTCTCCTCCTCCTCCTCCTCCATTGGTGGATGCGTTCAGTTATTTATTTATGTCGATATGTACTCATGGCTATTTATTTTAATCTTTGTTACTTATTTTGTTTCTCAGGTTGTTCCAGCTTCAGTCATTTGTTGTTGACAGGAGTCAGGTTGGCCCCTCTAACTTTTTACTATGGACACCGTCCCCTCTCTCTCTGTCTGTAAGCCCTTTATTAGTTTCTGGTGCCAGGAAGTGCTGCAGACTTATCTTACGTTTTCTCTTCCCTGGAACCTAGCTGTTCTCTAGGGAGCCCAGATTATTCTCATTGGAGAATGGTGTTTAGAAACCAAGTCTCAGGGCTCAGTGCGCTCACTGCTGCTGTGGGGTGATGGCGTCTGGTCCTGTGCAGTGGGTGGGGCTGGGGAATACAGGTGTGCACTGACTCCTGCGTGGGCTCAGCTGTCTCTCTCTCTCTCTCTCTCTCTCTCTCTCTCTCTGTGTATATGTTTTAGGATCCCATAAGTCCATATTGATACCTCTGATTCTAACCAATACCACAGGGTTTATTCTAGTCTCCCTCTTTCTTTCTTTGAAACTTCTTCCAACGGTGACAAACCTGGCTCTCATTACCTACAATATGTTTACTTATTCATTTAACCCTATTATGCAAATAGAATTATTTCAGAATTGAAATGATCCATTCCCCTCTGAGGAAAAACAAGCACCAACTAGGCTATAATATTTAGGTATAGTTCTTTTGTTTTTATCCTTACCATAGGCTACTGCTTAAATTCCTCATTTCTCTGTGGCGAGACCACTGAAACTGGAATTCCTGGATTTTATTTTTCCACCTCTGATCCATTCTTCACAAGACAGTCAGACTGATTCACCTGAAATAAAAATCAGATTATAATTCTCTGCTGTTAAAATTCGTCAGTATGTCCCTTTAGCTCATCAGATAAGGCTCAAGGTTTTAGTATTGCATGTAAGTCCTTCCCGATACTGCTCTTATCTTGTCATCTGGTCATTAGTTCTCTAGCCCCTTGCATCGAACCTGACTCCAAATTCCCTGTGTGTTTATTGATTGAAAAAAAGGATAAAGTCTTCTGATTAATAAAAATGCTCTGAGAGCAATAAGTCTATGATCATTTTACTGGGAGACAAAACAGAAAAGGGAACTTGGAAAAGAGAGAAAAGAGCGTTGAGGCTGAGTGTTTACCGTGGTCCCAGCACTTTCTGAAGGCTGTCTCCTTCAGCCTTCCTGGTCACTCTGAAGGTGGCACAGTTCGTGGTGCAGGTATTGGAATCAAAGCAGACCTGACTTCAGTCCCGGTTGGCCACTTGCTAACTACCTGTGAAACCAAAGTTGGTGCTATTGCCCTTACCCCATGCTCTTTCCCTCAGAGGGGGTTAAGGTGGAGGGTCAGAGAAGGCGGCATTTGACCTGAGTCAGGAAGGATAACAAAGTCTCCACCGTGGGCACGTGAGCAGCTGAGAGAAATGCTCAGGAAAGGGCAAGGGGATTACCTATGAAACAAAGTCTGTATTTCAGTCTTTTCCCTGGCTACTCTTGTACCTAGTTATTATGTACCTGTGCGCCGTATGGAAAGTGACTTTGTAATATAATGTAGCGGAAAGGAAATAGAAATCAGAATTGGAATTTTCATTCTAGTCTCAGCTGTATCCCTGACGAGCTGTGTAATCTTGGTCATGCCATTTCATCGCCTTGAATCTGATTCTTCCTGCCCAAAAACCTAGCAGCGGAATTTGCTGATCTCACCCCACTTCCTTCTCCTTGCTTGGGGACCATTATGCACTTTCTCCAGCCTCACCTACCACTGCTCATCCCGCTTTGCTGCCTCTGACATTTGTTTATTTTTACTTGCAAGTTGGACTTATAAATGCTGTGAGATGCTGTGCCAATTCGGAGATGGAGGAGGTGAAGGATGGTGGAGTGAGATAGAGGCAGTCGCAGCTGTGGCCACTTGGCGACGGTGACCAACCACCCCAGCTTCAAGTCTGTATCATTCCCAGGCCACCGAGTGTTCTGAGAGGCATCCCAGCTGATCCTTGGTGTGGCGGTGCAGCTTCTACACTGACCACACAAATACTGCCCTGAAGCTGACCAGACGGCTTTCAGCTATAGGACTGCCTGTTGTGTGGCCACCTGTATGCGCCTCTATTAAGGATAAAACCAGAAGGAATAGAATGAAATTGTGTCAGGAAAAATCTGTGCTGATCATGGGGAGAAACTCTGATGTCAGGCAAATCATGAACCAGCATCAGATTGTGGGATATCCTTTTCTTTTTCCCTTTCGTCGTTTAACTGAACTGCTAGGAGGCAAGACAGACTAGATCACCCTCTTAAGGCATGTTATCCCATTTTATTAGATCAGATTTTTCTGCGGTTATATAACATTCGCAATTTTGCCATTTCGTGTTCATAAAAAAACTCTCCTAAGCTCTCAGGGAAATAGGGACCACAGCTCACATGTATTTACTACTGCCTCTTGTAACCTGTCCTGTATGTTCAAAACTTATATTTTATAGCAATCCCATGACAAAAAAATTTTCATTATAAATTGAAGTCAAGGTCAGCTTTGGCTGAACCAAATCATCATTAACCTTAGGCACCACTGTCATTTTCTTAAAATAGCTGTGTTTGGGAGTTGTCCTTGTTTTGATTTTTTGCGCTGCTTCTTTTTTGTTTAGGTCCAGGAAACTTCTGAATCATTTCCTGGTAGCATTTACAGCTTTCCTAGTGTACTCAGATACACAGATACTGTTCTGTTGACTTGTAATACAACCTGCAGGCGTGATTTCAAGACCGAGGGCAGCTCCGCTACAGCTCCTTCCAGTGCCTACGCCAGTCGAGGCAGCGCTATACTATAATGCTGCCGATTCAGTTATGTTGCCGTATTTGAGGGAGCAGAAAAATACTCCAACAGTGATACACTTTAAAGCACCTCTTCGGCCCTAAAAGGCAGTGCGCTGATGCTCTTGCAGTCGAGACGAAGATGTGAGGGTCCTTATTATTTAAGACTTCTAAAGAAGCCAGATTTACCAATGTCAAATTACTGGTGAGTTGTTTGACCCCATATTTATTTCTGATTTCCACAAGCTGTTGGTAAGAGCTGCTGTAAATCAGGTTGCCATTGATCTTGGCTACGCTCGTGTAATTCTAAGAGGAGCTGTTTATGATCAACGGAAAAGGACTGCAGCTCCAAGGAGCACACGTGCAGGAGTCCCCAGGATGCCCTGGAAGTTGTGTGGGCATTAATTATCAGGGGGTAGGAGAGGCAGACACCAGTGCACACATGGGGGGAGGCACGAGGTCAGTCTACACATCAGGAAATCCAAGCGTGGAGAGTGGTGAAATTTGGCCGTAGAGGAGAGATGAGGGAAGATGATGAGCGTGGTGTAACAGACAATCACTTAAACGAGGGTCCCCAACCCCCGGTACCAGTCCGAGGCCTCTTAGGAACGGGGCCGCACAGCAGGAGGTGAGCGGTGGGCGAGGGAGCGAAAATTCGTCTGTATTTACAGCTGCTCCCCACCGCTCATATTACCACCTGAACAGTCTCCCCCGCCCCTGTCAGTGGAAAATTTGTCTGCCATCAAACCAGTCCTTGGTGCCAGAACGGTTAGGGACCACTGATTTAAATGATTGATTTAATTAAAAGTAACTGTGTGTCCATGTGCAAGGCGCTTAAATGATTCTCACACTCAGCCTCCATACCTCATGGCCCTTCTGGTTGCGTTCTCTGCTTTCTCAGCTGAATGGAAGGGAAGGCTCTGCACCTCCTGGAGGGCTTTGCCCATTTCACCTGCAGAGAAACTTTCTGAGCTGGTCATCGTCCCCACAGTCAGCGTCCCCACGCCACGTGGTCCTCTGTGAGGGCACGGGGGCCCACAGGTCCAGAGAACGATATGGTAATAAGTATTCCTTGAGTTCCCTCTAAGACAGCGACTGTGCATTTTGCTTCATGTCTCTTACTTAATTCTCACAAGGAGGATTTTTCTTTCTGCATGGGAACAGGAGAAAGAGGGAATGAGAGCAGAGTTAGGATTCGGGCTGTGCTTATTACCGTCTGCAGGAAAAGCTCCCGTTGGAGGCGGGTGTGAGTCCATTGGAGCTTCAGGGCCTGAATTCAGGCTGTTACTGGCTGGCAATTCCTAGCCCGGGTCTCGGTGTAGGGGGTCTCCTTCCACATAAGACAGTGTGTAGGAAATTTGGTTGTAAAGCAAATTGTGAGAAGTGGATCCTATTTTTCTATCAGTTCCCATTACGTAATTTAAGATTCATTTTTATTAGGAAAGACCCCTCACAGGTCTTTGGATGAGGGCCGAGTTGGGTGAGGGTTCAGCAAGGTGCTTCAGGGAATTTGTCATTCACCCTCATGGCGACGTCTGCGCCCTTCATCGATTCCACTATAGCAGTGGGTTCAGGGATTTCAGGTTGCTTTTCTTTGCAGAAAGCCTGGCGTTGAACGGCTAAGTGAATGGTTCTGGAATCCAAGTGCAAGTTGTGGAGTTAGTTACACACTCTCTCTGGGTGCTGCTTCTGCTTCTGCTTCTGAAACATGAAAATCCTACCAGTTGCCAGTTCCCAGCCCACTGTGAAGTGCTCTGTGTGGTGTCGGCTGTGTGCTGAGTTTATTCTGTGAGTTTTGTGGCTCGTCAGGTCTTTGGTGTTCTTCAAGGAGAGGGGCCAGGACGCTGAGTTCCGTAAATACGAACGTGTTCGTTTTCAGGTAGTTTGTTGCCCTCTTCTTATCTTAATGATGAAGGGGTTAGATAACAGTGCATATGAGCCTCATTTCCCAACAGACGTCTGCTGCCTTTGTGAGTAAAATGTGTCATACCGGTGGGCTGCAGAGTCATACCTCACTTGTGGGCTCAGCTGTCCACACGCCGTGCCTCTTTGTGTGAACATCTCTAATTTTCAAAGAGTTTTGTAAACTGGAAATGACAGCCCTCAAATCTATCGCCTCTATTAGTTAAAAATTTGACACCTAAACCTGGCTAAGAAAGACTCACCCTCACACTCGCTGTTCTCGTAGTTATCGGGACGGCAACAGTGATGTTTTCAGTCTCTTATCGTTCACTTTGACCTCAGCGATAACACAGAGAAACTCGCCACAGCGGTATCTTCTTTGGCGACTCTGTTCTGCAACTTTCCTTTTGCTGAACAGTGCCCTCTTCCTGTTTTTGTCCATGCATACCTTCTAGAGTTCTCCTTTTCCCCAAATTCCAAGCTGCTCTCTGACCAATAATTGATGCTAAACTGTGCGTGACCGACACCAGCTCGTCAATATCAGGCAGGGTCAACCTCAGAACACAGATGGTAGCATATTTTCTAAAAGTCTCGTTCAGCATATCCTGCGGGACTCACACATCCACCGTGATGCGATTATTTTTTAACATAAGAAATGCTTTATTTGCTAATAATTAATGTTTGCCATTTTAGACAAAGCAAATACCAATATATGTGAGCCAAAAGATATAAACAGAGTCCACAGGAGAAATTGCGGGGAAATACAACGTGTACCTTGGATTTAGTACAGATGGCATTTTCATCTTACTGATTCACAAAGATTAAAGAAAACCGAACTTCCTTGTCAGTGATTTTTTTTTCTTTCTTTCTTTGTTGGGAGAACTTCTATCATAAAACGAAAGGGCTTTATTTTGTTTACTCTTCTTAATGGTTTTTCAGGGGTTCAATATAGATTGAAAAATGCCACTCACCTCCATCCACACTTAAAATCTTTATTAATAGCATGTGGGTCAAAGTGTTCTTGGTGAGGGAAAAATCATAATTATTGAGAAATTATTAAGAAAATGATATGGTAGTGATGCAGTTATTAATAGGACCCAGGTGTTCTTTGCTTTCTTGGTAGATGGTCTAGTTCTCTTATTTAGTGAAACTCTGAAGAACCAACAGGCCACCTGCAATGACACAGGTGACTGGCAGTCAGGAAACCCTCCAGCTCATCCTCTGCACTCTGGGTGCAGTAGGTCATGGAGGCGGAGACCGTGTGAGCACAGGCACATCTCTGTTCGTTTTGTCTTCTCGTGCCGTGCGTAGGATTGCCTCCTGATAAGGACGTCGGTTGTACTTGCTTAAACACTTTCCAAGAGCCACTTTCCCCTATGCCAGCTTCCACTTCTGTTTCTTAACTGTCTTTCCTGTGCACCGAAGGGCCTCACGTCCATTCCCCTCTCTGCTCCAACTTCGTTATCCAAAAACAGACATCAGTGTATTGGCTTCTGCATTGCATTTGCTTTATTTTTGCTTGCTTCCACTTGCTTACTTATTTGCAAATACTTCATAACGAAGATCAGACCAGGCCATGCGGTGTTTAGGTACCTGGAACGGTAATCAGTGTGTAAGCACGACTCCTTTCGTGAGGAGGACTTTTCCTCAGCCGAGGAGCTGGAAATTCTCGTATGCTCGCAGATTCTCTAACCGTCCCTAAGCTGCTGGCAGTTCAGTAGTAATAGAGAAGGGAGGGGCTTTGGGTGATCTTTCCTAATTAAATTTATTTAAATGAATTTCCAATGCTCCATCCCAGTGTGCAAACTCAGATCCCTTTAACTTGTGCGAATCTCATCCGCTCAGCTCAACTCACAGGAATTTACATTCAGAGGATAGGTGGACATTTTCCTGTTAGCCCGAGGAATAGAGTCAGGAGTTCTAAGTTCCATGGGATTTCAGAAATACTGTAACACATATTTGAAGCCAAATTTAGCAGTTAACATGGAGTAAGGCGGAGGTGAGATGAGATCGTCCTTCCAGCTGACACGGGAATGTTCCTGTCATGTCCTGTTCACCTGGTTGATCCCTGTGTATTCTCCCATCCTGCCCCTTTTAGTACCTGTGTGAACACTTCACTAGGTTCAAACTCCAGCTCAAATCACATCTCTTTATGAAGCTGTTAACAGTTATCTCAGCTCACAATGGACTGTCCCTTCTCTTAATGTTTCTGGCACTTAAGAGTCGGTATCATACAATTCAGCACAAAAAAGCCTCGGTTTGTCCTTTGATTGGTTGAGGTCTAACACAGCTTTCCAAGCCTTCTGTGTCCCCAACGAAATTCCACATGTGGAAGAGATCTCCATACATACTCGCGTAGTATGTACTGATTTATACTCAAGCATATTTGCTACTTGATTCATGTAACTGCCGGCTGTGAATCCTAAGGATATTATTGGCTGGAATGATTAACTTGTTTTTTTTCAAAACGCATCTTCCTGCTATTCCATTTATACTCAGCACCCGGATTGAATTGCTTCCTGATCGATTGTTTCCCTATCCACCCCCCAACCCCGGCAATATAAATGTGCACAAGCAAGCAGTTATTTTCTCTAAAGGAACCCATGGGCACTAAGCTGTGTGTCAAGAGATCGTTTTAAATGGGCCTCCGGCTTCCCTCTTCCAGTCTCATCAAATAAGTTCAGGTAGATATTTCCTCTGAAATAAAACCTCATTTGAAACCTAAACACATCGAACATGCCCCTCATACCTACCAAAAGTTCTCAGTGTACCAATTTTGGAAATTTGGGCTGGGAATTAAGATCTTTGTTAATTTCAAGACAAGCCCCAGATCAGTATTTTGTGGGCGAGGCCAGATCGAAAACCTCATTTTTAAACAACATATGTCTCTGCACAAGTTCTCTGCTTCAGCCAACCGAAGCAGTTCCTTATTTCCCAAATTTGGACAAAGGATTGTGAGCAAATTATTTCTAAAATGACAGAGAATTTTTCTTCTCAACTTCGAATACTCTGTACTGCTTGCCTGCTGTGGGCGTGGCATTGTGTTAATTGTACTGAGTAGGAAGGGACAGAGATTCAATACCATCCAATCAAGGGTGACTACATAACTTATGGCCAAACTAGAAGTTTTGAGAGTGAAAGGGGAACTGTTATAACTATGCCAGGATGATAGGCATAGAGTGGGACTTGCAGGGAAATTCTGGATGTATGGTTACCCTGTACATTTGCGTTAGTTTCTTATGGATGCTGTAACAAAGTACCATAAACCTGGTGACTTGAAACATCAGAAATATATTCTCCTGCTATTCCAGAGGTGAGAAGTCCAAGATCAGTAACACTGGGCAGAGATCTACATGTTGGACGGGCTGTGCTCTCTGGAGACAGTAGGGGAGGGGCTGTTTCTTCCTTGGCCACCTTCTGGTGACCACCAGCATCCCTTGGCTTGGGACGGTGTCACTACAGTCTCTGCATCTGTGGTCACAAGGCTTCCTCCTTTTGCTCTTTATGAAATCTCCCTCGGCCTTCCTCTTATGAAGGAAACTTGTGAGGGCATTTAGGGACCCTAGGATAATCTAAGATAATCGCTTCATCTCAAAATTTTACCTTGGTCACATCTGCAAAGACCCTTTTCCCTTATATCAAGTGATATTTATAAATTCCAGGCGTTAGGACCGGATATCTTTGGAGGCCATTATTCTGTGTGCTCACCTTCTCTGCCTTTCCAGTCTTTATGATATTACTAAGAGTGAAAGTACACACTCGAGGAAGTAGAACCGTATCAGGAAGTACACACGACTCAGTGCCGCGTGAGGGCATGGGCAGTGCTGCGTGTGGAAGAGGCAGGAATCACGTGAGCCTGGGGCAGCCTCACCGTAAAGCATAGATGGGATTTAGAAAGTGGTGGGAGAATGCGTTCCAGACAGACGCAGACTGAGCAGAGGTTCGGGGGAGGGGACAGTCGTCCATGTCTGGGAAACACAAAGGAGAGGGCTCTGGCTGGAAAGCAGAGTCTGTCTTTGGAGCAGTGGGGGTGCGTTTGGAGTTAGGCTGATGTCAGGATGGTGGTCCCGCCTTACGCCAAGCTCTCCACACTCCCCTATTGTATTCATCCTGAAGCTTTTTCTCTTCACCCTCTCAGTTCATCCTCTTTAAATCTCCATGATTCATCTTTTTGTTTCCCTTTGATCATTTTTGCAACTTTGCTTCTGCGTCCTTTCCGAGTCCCACCCATGCTGTCCTGCTGGGATGACGTCTGTATCTCTGCATGACTGTTCTTACTAGATTCACTTTGCAGGTCTTGTGTGTTCCACTGTGAGCTCTTGGAAGAAAGGGCCCTGACGTGCGTCTGTGTCTCCGGTACCTCATGAGCACAGGGAGTAACCTGCAGGAGGTGCATTTGGAGTGAAGAGACGTACAGATTTATACCAAGGACACGAGACTCCATCAAAGGTCTTTGGTGATTGTAATAGCAGTGGTGGTATTTGGTTTTTGTCAGGTAGTGATTCCCTCTCATCTATCAAATATGAGTTTGGAACTACTTAGACCCCATCTGGGGCCTAAGAGTTTTACCCCTTAATCTACTTAGGGGCAAATACTGAAGTCATCCTTATTAGGAGCTATGTACAGTACGTTCTTCCTACAGGTGTTCAGAGGTGATAGAGACGATTTTCCCTCTGTCAGTCTCAAGCATATTTTTCTCACTTCTTCCTTCGTATTAAGCCACTTTCATAATCTACCCATCTTCTCTCGTTCTGCCTTCAGGCAGTTGAGAAATAAGAGATCGGCTGCTTGGTCTCGATGGCCTGCAAGTGCTATGGCTTCTGGTTGCCGTGACGAAAGGTGACTTCAGGAGAAGAAATGAGCTGTCTGCCCATTAATAAGCAAGGCGACGCGCGTAAGCTGCGTTGCCTCTGTCAGGCGCCCAGATCCGACCCCAGCAGCTTCCATTAAAGCAGGGGGTTAACCGCTGGTGCAGCGCCGTGGAAGGAACCAGAGACAGTTCCTTGGGTCCCAACAACAAATTACCTCTGAATCAAACCTCTGATTAATAGCCCCAGACTTGCCGCTCTGCTTTGCATAATTAAGTTTCATGGAGTGTTGAAATTAACAGCCGTGCCATCGCCCAGGTAGAAACAGCCACCATTTATTTGGCCAGCAGAGCTGGAAAGCGCTGGGTGGTGAAAAAGCATTTATGAGGGGATTAGGTGCATTCTGGGTCATAAATTGAATGAGGCTGTAATTACCTTCTAATAAAAAGCTATAAACATGGTGATCCCATGATACTACCCCAAAGTCGCATTCTATTTTTTTCTGCTGCTGCGGGTCAAAGCACTTCCTTCCCTGGTCACATGCCAGCCACGGCCTGAGACAGGTGTTGGTCTGCGTGGAGGTGGATGGCCCCCGCTTTCTGAGATCTCGTGGCCTTTCTGAACTCCCAAGGTGTAGCTTGTTTTGTGCCATATATTTTAGCTGCGTTTGTTGTCACGCAAGGAGTCAGGCGTGCAATGTACATGTCAGGTAAGCTTCAGACTCTTGGAATTACCTGGGAAGAAAGCCAAGGTGTCATTAGAAGTGCTGGGATGCAGCAGAATGCCGGACACTTCATTGTTGGTGAGCAGGCCAGGAATTAACCACCCATCAATACTGGGGGATTAAAATATTACACACGACCAGAACATACTCCTTTTAGAGTTCGTTTGGTTTTTTTTCCTGTAAAATGACATTTCTCGAACACAGTTATTCCCTTCACCAATGTTATTTAGCTATTAAGGCAGACGGATCAACGGTAGCCACCAAAGGGATGATGTCTGCCGTTCTAATGAAGTCTTCTTTGGATCAGTAGACGTAAAGGAATGAATAATAGCTGCTCCTTTCATGGAGTTTCTCGAGTGTCGGGTACTTTTCTATGCTCTCTCCTTGTACAAATGTATTTAACGAGGAACTCGCTGCCGAATAAACGTAAAGCTGTGGTGAGCTTTACCTTGTCCTGCCGTTCTTACCTCGTATTCCTCTTACTCTCTCCCTCTTCCTGCCTCCTTGTGTTCCCCTTTCTCTGCAATTCTTCTTAGCTGCCCGTATGTTATGTCTGAGATTGAATCGAGCGCAAGCAATGGGAAACCAGGGAACGTGAAGTCCAGTCCTGGAGCCGTCATTCTCCATGAGCGTGATTTGGGGCGAGCTGAGTAATTAAATTGGGCCCCAGGTTACTTATTGTAAAATGAGAGGAAGAAGAAGGATGTGGGAGGAAGGGGTACAAGGGCGCAGGAGTGGGGAGGAGAGGAGGTGATCATACCTGTCCTTCCTACAATAAAATGTTGCCCTGAGACTCTGAAGACATAGTATCTACGAAAGCCTCTGCAAATGGTATAGAACTCTACAAATGTCACGTCACTTGTTTTTGCTAACCTCCTGATAAATATTTTCAGGAATTTTACTAGGATTTAGAGCCAGGCACATTTGGAAGAAAAAAAAAAAGAAGGAACACAGAAGCCATGCTCTGGACAAATTGTGTTTCTCGTTCTGCACTTACCAGGAGGAAAATGATGCCATTCCTTGCTCAAAAGCCATTTGTCTTGCAAATTTCTATAATGAACAGATCTTGCAATAAATACCATGTAATCGGCAATGACAGTTCTCTCGTTTCTTTTTTATTAGTTCAGTCTTCTCAGCATCTGAACCACATAGCTCCAGAACCTCCGTAATCATTAAGGCAGCTGGGTTGCCTGCATTTCCCCTGGCTTTTGGCACATAGCAGAGTCCCCAGCCAGTCTCTTGTTACCAGGCCCACATCTGGCTGCTAAATGCACCTGGCTAAGGACGCCAGGTTGGAAAAGAAAGCAAACAGCGAGCTGCTTGGCTTTTGCAACAGTATGCCCTTCTCCCCACCGACCTTTACCTGGGCGCATTTGAAATCCGAGTCCGACTTAGAGCTTGTGGGGAATTTGAGTTGTGTGAAACATCCCTTCACTTAAAATAGATCATCTCTATGGAGCGCAGCGTGGTTGTCAACACTAACTCTTCTTTCTCTCTGCCCTTCTCCCTTTGTCTCTCCCTAGGTAAGTGCTGTTTGATTATTGTTTTGAGCATCTTCAAGAGAGAGCTCAAGGCCGGCCCGGTTCTTGGTCCCATGGGAAGGAAGTCTTTGGCCAGTTTCTGGCCGTCCTGCTTGGTGGCTCCTTCAGCACGTGGGGTGCACGGAGGTATGGCTGTTTGCTGTTGCTGGGTTTGCGTCTGCTCGTGGTAAAGGGAATGTGGGTGTTGGATCAGCGTCAACGATACAATTAAAAGAAATTACTGGGGGCTGAGTGCCAAAAGATGGTCGTTTCACCTCTGGAAGTCATCTCGTTTTATGAGTGCTCGTGAATTCTAAGATAATCTATTTGCTAAAAATGGACTTCATAAAATAAGTGAATTATAACAATTTCATTTCTACTAAGGGCTTCACAAATAATTTTTGCCTTTTGTTAAAAGAAGAACACAGGGTTGCAATATATTTTGTTGATATACCGGTTGGGTACATGACTGGGTTTGAGGAAAGCTGATCCATTCCTTATTCCCAGATGATGGCATTCGGTGTGCTTGAACATATAGTTGAAATATCATATAAAATATTAAGAAGATAAAAGTACAGAGGGGCAGCGTTTGAGGCAGTTCTGAGGATGAAAATTTTACGTATTCCTTGTGTCTGTAACTTTTGGTGCATTGAGTCATTGTTCCGTAAAACGTACTGCAGAGTTGTTCTATCAGCTGTAGGGTCAGAATCGTTAGTGGAATTGTCGAGAGGGTCATTAGACTCGTCAGTCTCAGCTCAGAGCACCTGGAAGGGGTCTTCTCTTCAGGTTGTGAAGGCCAGACATGGGCTGGTGGCAATGACTAACTCTGTACCAGGAATAACCATGATGGTATCACAAACGCTTAACTACAGACCTCAGTCTACATGGAATACAGATATAATTGCAGTGTATGGAGTATTTCTACTAGAAATCCTCCTGGTCTGCTAAACTGATGGAAGCTTTAGGTGTGGCTAAAGGAAATCTCTGACGCTGAATCAAGAAGAAGACGTACTCTTTTTTTGTCTCACTAATTCTCGATCAATGGAAGATACGTTTTACATCTCGCGATAGTCTGTTGTTCTCTTTATGTGGAGCGTCCCTGCCTACTTGTTAAAAGGCAGTTTTCAGAAAAGGGAAAATGATGGTTCATATACAGATACAAAATGAACAATATTTTATTTAACTCATTATTCATAAGGAAACCAGGCGATGTTATATATGTTTGGAAAGAGAAGTCGAAGACACACAAGTGTATGTAGGTTGAAGGAATATTGAAACCAGTTTCCAAATGGACGGGACACTGGCTTTTTCTGAGGTGTTGGGAAGGGGGAGCTGACTGAAACTGCAGCAGACAATTTATTTCCATGTCTATAGACAGAATTGTTTTGCTTGGCTATCAATTATCTATAATTTACAGAGTTGTAAAATAGCTCACAGGCAATGAAAGGCTGGGATGAGATAACCCAGTGGGGTGTGCTCGGGGCGGTGCTCTGCTTTCCATTAGAGACACCTAGTGATCTTTTCTGCTTCCTTCTGATTTCCTTGCATACTCGAGTGTGGATTTTAAGATAGGAAGTCATCCTCTACCCCATTTTCAGATCCTGACTATCTATGTTCCTATTTATTAAAGTTCAGATCTGTGCCGATTCTGGAACTTCAGATGGTACAGCCTGCCTTCGACTTTGGAAACATGCCTACCTTCATTTTCTGTGACTTACTTCCCTGAAGTGCCTGGCTTTACCACTGCTATAAAAGAAGCTTTTAGTATTTCCCTAAAAAAAAAGTACAGATTCTGAAGAAACATTTGCTCCATGAACTAGATCTTGGAAGTTATGCATTAGTTAGATATTGTTTATTCTTTGGTTATTTATGAAGGGATGTTGTCAGAGTGCCCCTCCAGTGGAAGGAATTGGATTTGAAACTTTCCGTTTGCAACCCCTTTGCCCTTGAAGCACGTTTTGTCCATGTTAATTCATCTCCCTAGGTGGTGGCATCCCGCGGATCTCACGTGGGGCTCACGTCGACGGGAGTATGATGTGACCACTGCACGTCGTCTTAGCTAAGTGATGGCTTTCTCCAAGTGTGGACATGCTTCAGGGGGTCTCATTCATCCACCTGGGGGCACCTCCCAAAGCGAGCAGGGACCAGAGGGGGAAAGTGCTCAGTCCGACGGGGAGGAGAGGGCAGGCGTCACCCAGGCGAGGTTGGTTGGCGGGACGCCTCCTCCGTGGGGCACGATGGCTTCAGCCCCAGTCGCCAGCACCGGGGGAGTCGGCTGGTCTGCCCCAGTCCGCGGGTGGGATCGCCTCCTGCAGATGCATGAGCGCTGTTTCCCTGCGAGCCCGTTTGCCTCTGCAGACCCTACCTCACGCTGTTGTCACTGATGAGAATCGCCCTCGGTGTCCAGAGCTGAGGCAGCACACGGACCCAGGCGGTGGCTTTTTCGGGAGAGGCGGTGCCTCTTTCCGCCACTTCCCAGAAAACGGTGTCATTTTCACCGTCAGCATCGTTCACTGAGATTCCCGAACTCAACTCCTGTCACGTGGGAGGCCCAGCTGTGCCCCTGAGAGAAGTTTGAAAGGGAAAGTACCTGTTCCAATGTTTTTCTTGTGCACAAACCATCTGGATGTTCTTTTTTGAGATTTTTTTTGAGGGTGTAAAGAGAAAGCTCCCAATGAGAGTGGACTCCTCAGCTGAGACGTCCCCCTGGGCTCTACCCTCACGGGCACCTGTGTGCTGCTGGATGCACCATGAGGGCTTCTGTTGGAGTGCTGGGGACCCGCCGTGAAATAGATCTCAGCCGTGAGCTTTACTTCTTTGGCTAAAGTGGGACCGGAAGGTTTAGTTTACTTGACTAAGATGATAAAGATGGCCGTTGGTGCACTTTAACTCAGATCTGTTTACTCTTATTTCTTTGATTCTCCTTGGCACATGTGATGTGAAGGAGAGAATCTGAACATTAGTTGTTTATTGTTTAGTAGCTGATTTTTACTGCCAGTTGCATGAGAGGCCCCAGATCTCTAAGAATTACCTATCAGACACCCTCAGGATGAGGACCCATCAGCCTGAAATCTGTTCACTTTCTGAAGGGCTCATGGAGTTCTGAGATAATTAGCCTTCTGGCTTTAAATCGTAAAGGACCAATACGTTTTGTAAATAAAAAAACATATGACCACAGTTGCTACCTTTTCCTCTCCCCTGTGCACCCACCTGGATCACAGAGGGTGTGTGTCTCCAAGATGATGGTGAAGAAGTAGGGGTTGAAAATAGGGGGCAAAGGAGAAAAGCACGGGGTGTTTGTTGTGACTGTTGTTTGTGCATGTTTGCTGGGCCGAGTCAGTCATGCTGTGTCCTTCCTACCTTCCTGTCCCCAGAGACTACCCAGATCGAAAAACAGCTGAGTTTCAGAGCAGACTTCTCCGAGATCGAGACACAGGTTTTTCAGGGTGGCCGCTGCAGGCACCTGTCCCCGTGGCTTGCCTTCCTGTCTCCCTCTGCCCTCTCAGTATCCCCTCCTCCCCAGCCTGCAGTCCAGACAAGAACAGCCCCGTGTGCAAGCTTTAGCTGCCCATTGATTCCTAGAACCGTGATGCGAAGTCGCACGCAGTCTGCCAGCTGGTGGGGGGTGAGCCGGAGCCTCCTTCTATAACCCTCTGTGGCTCGTTCACCGAATGGCCCTTTTCCTCGAGTCCACATATCAACTCTGTCCGGCAGGTGCAGTAAGGTAGAAATAAAACAGGGCATTTGGAAAGCAGTCTATTAAGTCGCATTTTGGAGTCAGTTGGAGGGGCCCTGGTGGAAATGAGCATAGTAACCGCGGCTGCGTGGCTCTGCTTCCTTTCCTCCTCAGCCCTGGGGAATTGGGGCAGGGCACCGGGCTGCTGTCATTCCAATTCAGGCTGTGATTACTATGGTGATTTCCCTTCTGGCATATGTATCAAACTCTATCTTTTTATTTATTGCGAAAACAACAAAATGATATTGAAAGCATCACAGCATGGTCACTCTGTTACACGTGGAGTGAAAAGACAGGGATTCTTAGAGGGAGGTGGGGCAATTTTGAACCTCTAGGAGATTTTCTGGGTGTTGGAAAGGAACGGAGAAGCCACAGTGGGAAAAAACGATATTGCATCTCTACTGCAATGAGCTTTTCTAGGAGCTGGAAGCGGCATTATTACTCTTGGAGAAAAGAGCTCTTTCTTTTTTCCCCTCCCTTTTGATTTAGACTTCTGTGAGCCAAAGTGTTCCGTGTTTTAATGGTCTGTTTTAAAGATGGAAAGGGCCCTTATGTGTCAGAACACAAGCCTGTCCCAGCCAGCACGGGGCTTTGTTTGATTAGGAGGCTTGTTTGGGATAGATGATATTTTTATAGCTTCTGCTTTGCTTCACCGATGGCCATATTGATGTGGCTCTCCAGGATGGGCCTAATAAATAGTTTCTAGAGCCTCAAGGCCATTCTCTGGGCCGATCCACCACTGAGCCTTCCCCGACTGAAAACCGAAAGTCCAGAGAGCTGGCTTCTTGCCCACAGCTGGCCACAGGCCAGGGGAGGAGATCTGGGGGGGTGTGAGCTCGTGGGCCTTCAAAAGAGCCACCGGCATTTTCCTGTGAACATTTCAGAAGAGCAGCGGGAGTGAAATGCCGAGATGGGGTGTTTCATCCACGTTGTTCAATTTGCGCTCAGATGTCGTGGCCGCCAGGAGGGCTGGGGCTCAGGAGAGCAGGGGACAAACCCTCCCAGGGCGCTTGAAGCTGCTGTGATCTCACCATTTGCCAGAAGATCAAGAGGGAGCAGGGGGACGGTGGGAAGATGGTGAATGAGATGTGCTGGGGCAGAGGCGGTGGGCGGTGATGGAGAGGAGGGCCCCTCACGGGCAGGCGGGGCCTGGGTGCCTTTCAGGGCCCGGAGGCGGTGGATGCTGGCACTCTGGGGAAGGACAGGCTGTGCCCGTTGGGGACGCCCTATGGCAGCATCCTGGCGGCGGTGTGGGGTGGGGGTGGGGACCGGCGGGGGTGAGGACACTGAGACAGTTGATGAGTGCAGGCCTGGATGGGTGGAGTGCCTCTGGGGTCTGGGTGGAGCACGCCTCACCCCTGACCTTGGGAGCATCTTTGCTGGGACAGCAGCCGTGCCAGTAGCTCTCCATGCAGCATCTTGTTTAACGCTCACATAGTATCATGATTTTGCAGATAAGGAAGTAGCCTCAGAGAGGTTTACAGAACAAACAAAACACAAACACGAAAGAACGACAACAGCAAAACCCGCACACGTGCCTTGTAGCGCTTCAGCTGGTAAGGGGCAGGACCGGGTTTCGTCTGACCCCGTGTGGCTGAGGAGCCGTGGCGCTGTATTCCAGCTCAGTGTGCCGCCGCCGATGAGGCGTGAGTCTTCACACGGGGCAGCACCCTTGCCCTGGGTTCCCACCGCTCCAAACACCTGAGCGTTTCAGGCTGGCAGCGGAAAACACCTCGAATTTGAGGGTTCGAGACTTAAGAAGATTCAAGTGTCCCGAGAGAGAACAAGAAAGCTGCTGTTTATTCTGAAAGGTCCGTTCCTTAGTCACAGCAGTAGTTGAGAACAGTCTCTCTCAAACCCTGGTGAGAGTGGAAGCTCTTCGAAAGCCCTTGTGGAGGGTTCTGGGAACTCAAGGCGTGGTGCGTGTGCACGCGTGGGGTGGCCTCCGTGGCCTCTTGGGGCTGTCTGTTAACCGCTCTGCCCCTTCTGTTACCCCTGATCACATGTCCTGGCGCCTCCACCGCAAACCGGCCACAGAAGCCCACCCGGCATGTGTGCTGCAGCTGCCTCGGCGAAGCCGCCGGGGAGCCGATGCAGAGGGCGGCCCTCACTGCCCATCACTCATCATCCGGCCGCCCCCGCAGCTGCTAAGACGCTGGCCTCTTCCTATTGGCAGTCTACACAGGGCAGAGTGAACTAGCTCTTGTAGTTTTTGTTTGTTGATTCATTGCAGTCAGAATCACCCTAGGCCGCAGGGACAGGCCAGCAGGTGGCTCGAGTCACAGGCTCCACCCTCCCTCCTCTGGCACTCACCACTCCCTCCCTTTGAACCCAGCTGTGGCAGTGCTCCCCGTCTGTCAGCAGGTGCTGCCCCTGCAGGTCTCCGGGGGTGCCCACGTGCACCTGCGCGCCGCGGTAGAACGCTGAGATGCCGCAGTCAGCAGGCTTTCCTGGGGCTTCTGTTCCAGGAGCGGCCTTTGTCACCGTGGCGGGAGAGCAGGTCGCCTTGGTGGGTCGGGAAGGGAAGGCTCTGGGAGCTGGAGTACCGGAACAGGGGTCTCTGAGGTCTTCCCAGGTGACTCCCACACCTGCACGGCGGTCGGGCGGCCTGATCAGAACAGCACAGATCCCCCCACCCCTAGCCCTTGGAGACCCAGCATTCCCACAGTTGTCTTTTGTGGGGAGAGTGGCCAGCAGGCTTCTGTGGGCCCTAGAGTTTGGGAATGGCCAAGGGAGAGGGAACAAGGGCGTTAACTCACCGTGGGGACCTCAGGGAAGCCAGCCCCCATCACTAACTCTGGCTCCCTTTCTCTAACTACGAACAGAGGGTAGCAAAACTGGCCCTGCTCGCTAAGATTGAATTGATGGTAAAAATGTGTGAATAAACATCACTTCAGGTCAAGTGAAATTGCCATCAAAATGGAAAGAAGAAGCTTTTGCAGCAACGCATATTGATCTAATCATTCATTGAAGTTTCTTAAGTCAGTGTCCATTACTCGAAACAAACAAACAAACAAACAGTATCAACCTAATCCAAAAGCAAAGACCACCAGCTAGGAAAATTCTGGTCCTCGTTATTTCTTATCCAGATTACTGCTGCGGTGTCCTGCCCATCCAGTGTATTTCCCACACATCGGTGATAGCGTCCTTTGGAAGAGTTCAGCCAAAGCAAAGTGCACCATGACGCGCCCAGCCTGCTTGTGGGGTGATGCTTAGCTGACCTCCAAGTTCAGGGCATCCAGGGCTGACACTGCTCCCCATGCCCACCCTTAAAATCCCCAAGAGAGATAGGCTAAGGGGCAGAGTGGGGCAGGTGCACACTCGTCATTTCCGTGCGTCTTTGGCGTGAACCCTGACGCGGTCAGTCTCCCGTGAGCCGGCCGGGTGGTCTAGAGCAGAGGTCTCAACTCTGGCTGCTCACGAGAATCACAGGAGAGATTTGACAAATCAAAACCAAAGAAAAGGGCTTCCCTGGTGGCGCAGCGGTTGAGAGTCCGCCTGCCGATGCAGGGCACACGGGTTCGTGCCCCGGTCCGGGAGGATCCCACGTGCCGCGGAGCGGCTGGGCCCGTGAGCCATGGCCGCTGAGCCTGTGCGTCCAGAGGCTGTGCTCCGCAGCGGGCGAGGCCACAGCAGTGAGAGGCCCGTGTACCGCAAAAAAAAACCAAAAAAAACAAACTTCAGTGGTGGGACTTCCCTGACAGTCCAGTGGTTAAGACTTCGCCTTCCAATTCAGGGGATGCAGGTTCGATCCTTGGTCGGGGAGCTAAGATCCCACACGCCTCACCGCCAAAAATCCAAAACGCAGAACAGAAGCAATATTGTAACCAATTCAACAACAAAAAAAACAAGACTTCAGTGTCTCCTCAGTGCCGGTGTCGGGAAAGGCCCAGATCACCTAACTCGGCGTGCAGGGCCCTCTGTGCCTTGGCCTTTGTCCTGCTCCCCACAGACCCTCTGCTCGGCCGCAGACGTCTCAACTGGACAAACACATCTGGTGGACTTGCCTCTCTGAGGTCACACGTGCCCGTCCGTTTGCTGGATGCTCATGGGGAACCCCGTCCTTAGTGCCCTTCTCTGCGCTCGGGGAGCGCTGCCCGTCACACTCGCCTTAGCGCCCTTCTCTGCGCTCGGGGAGCGCTGCCCGTCACACTCGCCGTGGTCTCATCCGCTTGTTAGGCACACCTCCAGCACCGAGTTGCAAGCAGGCGTCCCCCTCCCCGCGGACTCGGGGCTCTCCTCCAGCAGGGGCCTTGTCTCCCAGCTTCCGTCTGGTGCGTGCCCGCTCTGTGCCGGGCCTGTTACCCCTGACGTCGCATTTACATCTCTCAGCTGTTTTCCTGGACCACGCTAATGTCCTTATTTTGGACACAGCGACACTGAGCTCTGAGATCCTTGTCATTTCCCCAAATCACCACAAAAGCCACGGTTCGTTCTGCAGCCTGTGGCCTTCCCCACAAAGTGTTACCGTCCCTAATTCAAATGTATACCCCCGTGCCGAACGAACGGAGAGTTGTTAGTCAGTGCGCTGGTGTTACGTGGATGAGGCCGGCTTCCGGCTTTCAGCAGCCCCCGGGTGAAGGGAGCTGCCTGTCCTGCTCCTGCTCCCAGCTCCCAGCTCTGTCTTCCGTCCCCCTTTCCCTCCCTTTCATCCTCTCCGTCTTGCTCACCACACAGGCCATTTTTCCAGTTGGTCGTCGTTTGTTTTTACTGCAAACCTCGTGACGCTCCCCAGCCCTCAGTGACATCCCTCAAACACCCCTTCTGCTTTCTGACATGTTCATTGTCTGTTGCCAAGCCCTGATGTGATCCATGTGACACGCAGGCCGGTGTGTGGGCTTGACCCGCCAGAAGGGCCTCCGACGAGACGCCTTCACTGAGCCCGTCAGGACGCGGGGATGTAACGAGTTTGCCATTTGAAAGACCTGGATCGCAGGTTTTGAGCGGGTCCCTCCTCCCCCGTGGCCTCCCTCGCCATTTGATGTAGATTGGCACAGACCAGGTTTTTCTCGGTGTAAGGGCATAAAGACATGAAATACCCTCAGAACAGGAAGAGGCCACGCGGCTCAATGTATTGACCTCTTCTGTGCACGTTTTCAGTGGTTCTCCGCTGTGGGGGAAGAGCTCTGCTGCTTATTGATGGCAGGTGGTGAAGGGCTGAGGAGGTGCTTTTGGACTCAGCTTTGGGTGGGAGAGGTGGGAGAGGTGGGAGAGGGCTGTGCGAGGGCCAGCCCCGACCCTACTTTACAGACGAGGAAAGAATGCTCTGCAAAGCTGGGGAGCTTCCCGAGGCACACGGGGGTTTAGAGCTGGGATCAGATCTGAACCCGGACTTCCTAAGGCGTCAGGCGGTGCCCACAGCACGGGCCCAAACCGCCGCCCCAGCAAAATGAACCTCGTACACGGCGAGCGGGTTCATTCCCCCAACTTCTATTTCAGAATGTTTGGGCGGAGTTAGCTGGGGTCTGAGACTCAGTGCTCTCCTTAGACCTGAACTAAAGGGCAGAGTCATCAGGGTTGGACGAGAATGGTTGGAATGTGGCTGTGATGATGACCACGTAAAATGCACCTGTGGGCGCTGGTCCCTCCTGGCAGGCTCCCCCGACCCCCAGTTCCGAGCTTTCTGCAGGGATCTCCAGAGCTAGGAGTGACCCCAGGCAGGGCAGGACCTGCAGGACAGTCAGTCCACAGTGGACAGGATTGTTCAGACAGTCGGTCTGCTGTCTCTGTAGAAAACTCTTCAGCCACCAGGCTGGGATGAGCTTCCCTAACGGGTCATAACAACACCCAAGATGCTCAGGAAGGCAGATTGAGTTTCCGAAGGGCAGCACCTGCCCATTTGCCTGTGGTGAGAGCTCAGATTACCAGTTGATCCCAAGTCACATGGAGTCCTGACTCTCTTGAAATACTTAGCACTCTTTGCACCATATCCCTGGTGGGTAGAGTGGATCACAAAAGATCTAAAACACCTCCTTGTTTTCTTGTAACTAGGGCTAAAAGGTTACATCAACAAACCTGTCTCCCACGTGCACTGTCATCCTTTTGCACCCCTCTTTCCTGCCTGAAATACGCATCGGCCACTTAACAGAGTGCAAGATACAGAGAAGGCAGTTATTCAAGCATGGGCCCTCCAGCAGCTGTTGGCCAACAGAGCAGCTGTTGCGGGGGGGGGGGGGGGGCTGTAGAGATGTGCCTGGATGTTGGGGGACTGACTTTGTCTTGAACATTGTGGTGGGGAGCAGAAGTGGCTTCCCCGATGAAGTGCTGCTACAAAGCCATCTGCTAACTGATGTTTTAGCTAAGGTGACAAGACCCCTTCGTTCCCTCAAGCTACTTTCTCCCTTTTCACGGGTGAAGGATATTCAGAGAAGTTTCTGCTCGACAGTCTTTTCTTCTGCAGCATCAGATGGTGTTTATATTCTGAAATCACTGCTGCCGTGGACACTTCTAACACTGGGAAAAGTTCTGAAGGTGCTGTTTCTAAGGAGGGAGATGGACAGGCTGGTAAAAAGAGGGCATTTATTTGCAAGGCTTAAGTAAACGGAAGGATGCAATGAAACTGATAGGTGATTCCACGTGTGTATGTGGGAGGGCGTACCTCTTTTGTCTGACGAGCATAAACTCATTTGGAACGGAGACCTTGTATGTCGTTACCCTACACTCCCAATGCCTGCACACATCTCAACTGTTAAGGTTCAGTAAATATTTCTGTCCTATCAGAACCCACGTCTTATTCTGGTCTCTCCCCGTTATACCTGCTCTTTTATTTTTATCTGGGTTGAGGGACGGGAGAGTGGCTGGAAGAGAGAGACAGACCCCTGTTTCCTCCAAAATAAGCAATTAACGCATCATGTGCCAGAATGTACACAAACACTTTCAGCTTCTCTCCTGAAATCTGAGAGAAAATGAAATTCTGAAAAGATCTGGATTCCCTTTGTATTTGTCAGGAGCAGAGCTGTTTTTCGTTTCTTTGCTTGAGAAAGGGAAGTGATTGAAATGGGGAAACATTTTCGTTTCTCTGCCTGCTGTGGAAGGACACTTGCCAGTAACGACGGGGGTTCTCTGAGGTGTTTTGTGGCCAGGCTGGCGGGGGCAGCAGCAGAAGCGGCCGACTAAGTGGGGGGCGAGAGGGGCTTCCTTGTGAAAACTGCCCTGGGAGTCCCCCGAGCTCCAGGCGACAGCAGCTGGAGGGAAGAGCTGGGCAGGGGACCAAGTAGCGGCTTGCCAGGACCAGGGCCTGCTTCTCCTCGGGCTCCTGGGCCCGACAGCTGCTTGTCAGGAGCCGTCAGACCGGAAGGCAGGGGATGAATCTGGACGGCGGGGCCTTGTGCTCAGTGCCCAGAGCTGCTCTGGGGAGGCCACGTCTCTGGGCTTGCAGTGAGCTGCACCAGGCTTTCTGGAGCAAGAACTTAGACCTGGAAGAGAAGTGGTCTGTCCTGAGTGGGTCAGAGCCTCAGGGATGGTTCAGCCATAATGTGATGCCTACTTTCAACAAGGAGAGATTCGTGACATGCAGGATCCTCTGTGTGCAGGGATTGAAGAGGGGGACTGTTGTTCACTTACTGTCACATGACTGAGGCAAGGTTTGAACTGCAGAGGTTTTTGCTTCAGCCTCTCCTGTTGACCCCTGGCTACAGTGGCAAAGTCAGGAGAACTGACCTTGGTTCTGTGAAACCACCCAGGGTTGTGTGCCAGCCCTGAGATTCGGTGGGTGAACGCACAGGCTTCGGGGTGGAACAGACGGGTTTAATTCCTGATTTGCTGTTAACTAGGCAGTGAAAGTAATAAGTTACTTAAAGGCTTAAGCCTCAGTTTTGTCACCTGAAACATGAAGATAATATAGATTGCAGGGGATTTCTGTGGGTTGAGTTTGGGACATTACAGTAAACATACCCCTTGATTCCTCCACAGTGAATTTGGAGTCAGCCAAGTAGATGATAGATTTTTAAAGAACTGGACCAGCAAAAAGATTAGTTTTCTTGCTGTTAGTGTTAAACTAGAGGACATAGCTTGGACCTACAGCTACAAGTGGGCTTCCTAATATCCTCAGAAGGAAACTGACCCACCTGGAACCACGGCCTCCTGTCTCAGATCTCCCTCGGTGCGCACGCGCACGCACACGCGCACACACACACGCACACCCTTTGTGGGTATTTCCCTCAGGAAGCAGGAATTCCTTCATGGGAACAGAACGAGAGGGAATACAGGTTCACAATGATGAAGGTGAGTCAGTACCTACCGACCCCCAACATTTGTGGTCTGATTTTATTGATTTCTTTCCACCCACGTGTAGCAATGGATTCATTAAACACTTTTTTTGTTTAAGGGAAGGCAGAACAAAACAATAGCAACGAAACCTAGTCACTGCACACTTCCCTCCCTTCCTGCCGCCCTCGTGCTGGTTTTCATAGGGCCCCGAAAGCAGAAACGGATACCCACGGTTTCTATCTCTGTAGTCGTGGCATCTGGTATGTTCTGTGCTAAGAGGTCCAAGCCTGATACTTAAGCAGGCTTACAAGAGCTGCTTGGGGCAGGGCTGGGTGTGCATTACTGTCGGGCAATGGTATGAAGGCCGAGGTGTGGTGGGCTTCCTCTCAGGGCCCATAGAATCACACTTAGAAAGCTGCAGGATTTAAAAGACGCTCCAGAAATAACCTGAAACTGGGATTCAGGATGGGGCTTGACTCCCACCTCTACCATGCCCCTGCTAAGTGAACTTTGACAATTGGTCACTTCCTCTCTCCTAATCTCATTTTCCCCGTGTATAAAGTGGGGACAACATATTCTATCCTATAGAGCTCTCGACAGGCTCAAATAAGGTGATTATGTTGAAGGACTTGATAAACTAGGTGCTCAGATGCATATACGCTGAGTCCAGGAGGAAAACATACAACAAGGAATCATCCGATTTGCCTCCCGCTCTGCCCCCATCCCCCCACCACGCTGGCCGACCCCCCGTAACTTGAAGGAGGGGGATTTGAGAACATCATAAGACAGGTCGTTTTCCAGGATCATATGGCTAGACAATATTTACGATGCATTTTCTTTTTTTGCATGATATTATAACTTTATCTAGAAGTGACCCAAATGCCTAAATGAATACCAAAATTAATGACTATGTAAAATGTCTGTCTTCTCTTTTTACATCAGAAGGAAAGGGTGTGTCTTATTTGATACAAAATGTCTGACTGTCAGTTCCTCATGCACATTTTATTTCATGAAAACCAAACTATTAAGGAAACAAGGATTCTTGAACAGGGGAGCAAACTGATTGCCTCTGTTCAGGCCTGGTTAGGAGGCTGGCAATGGGTTAAATGAGAGGTCTGGACTCAAAGTCAGTCAAGGGCAGAGAAGGGTCAGGGATGAATAATAAGTGTTTGTGTGTCTTGGCCTGGGTTGTGGGGAGTTAGGGTTCTGCAGCAAATTACAATGAACAGAAGTGAGGATGTCAGGAAGCAGAATTTGTGGGTAAAGTAAAGGAATAGATGAATTTAAAATACCTATAAGACACCTACAGAAAGATGGACGATAGCTATAGATAGATATAGGTATAAATTATTGGAAATGTGTCTCGAACGTGAGATTTGGAAGTCTTCTGCACAGAGGAAACAAGGGACGCCATTGAAATGGACGAGGCCATTTAAAGTTCTTGGATCATAGCCCAAATTACTAGGAGAGGGAGGAGATGGCAAGAGAGAGGCCTGTGAGAGAAGGTAAAAAATAAACTGGGTGACCTGAGGGCCTTGGTGTCTGGGAGAGGGGCATTTCACAAAGACGGGGATCTTCTGTTGTGTCAGATACTGTAGAGGCTGAGGAAACTGGGAGTTGAGAAAAGGTCTCCAGATTCGGTTAGGATTAGGGAGGCATCACGGATTAGGACATTTTCACATGCCGGTACGTTAGGGAGGAAGGAGAGGACGGATGTGGACATAGAGACGTTAATGCTCATTTAAAAAGACTGAGGTGGAAAATGAAAGAACGAGAAGGCTCTGGAGATTTTTGTTTGTTTGTTCTTTATGAGGAAAAAATGTAGACTTGAGCATGTTTACAGGGAGAAGTGGAGAGTGGAAGAGGGTGAAGAGCTGTGAGTGGAAAAGGATCCAGGTCCTGATGGATCTGGAAGGATGGCAGGAGGGGCAGGGGGACAGGTGTGACAAGAGCTCACCTGAAGGGAATTGTCCCCTAGTAGCAGGAAGTGGGCCGTCTCAGAGACAGAGGGAGAGGAAAGGTGGTGTGGGCACAGCCATGCGGGGAGCGTATCTGGAGGCTCCTGAGAACAGTCCCAGGAACACAAGCAGCGAGGGCTTGGTCGATGCTGGAGACACAGGAGCGTCACCGCTGCTGAGCTACCCTTACTCTTCTCTTCACTTTACGTGGTGTGCAGCACGCTGGGCTGGCCCAGGCCAGGTTTCAGTACACGGGCCTCTCACCGTTGTGGACTCTCCGCAAGGCATGTGGGATCTTCCTGGACCAGGGCATGAACCCGTGTCCCCTGCATCGGCAGGCAGACTCCAGGATTTGGTTTTCAGGGATACGCTTTGGGATGTGTAAGGAGCAACCTGCATTTTATTAATGAACAGGCTCCTAACCATGTGGACATTTCTGGGTGGGTTTTCTGATGTCATCATTGCCATGCCTAAAACTTGCTGTAGCAGAGCTATAGTCTTGCTTCCAGGCTTTGTATTTTTCCAGAAACTCTTTCTTTTAGGGAGTCATTTCTTGTCCTGAATTGTGGGATTAATTTTATCTTTGAGGCTTTGCCACTACTCCCTCTCTGATCACCTCTCACCTTTTTTGTTTTCCATTTGGACATCCCTTGGTGGGGATATCTCGGGAATAAAAAATATGCCCTAGGGATAAAAAAGCAGTAGTTCGGCTGGTGTGACACTGATGTCAGGGAGGAGCAACCACGGGGTCAGTTTCTGTACATTGCCCGCTGCTTTCACCAGCAAACGTTTACCAAACGCCCGTGTGCTGGGCTGTGGCTATGGGAGAGAAACTTGGGGAATGGACAGATCTTCGTCTCCCGACACTCCCAGCGTCCAGCAGGGGGAGGGGAGGGGCATCTCACATGGCCCCTCTTCAGCCAGGGGCTGGGTTCCATATCCGGGTTGTAGACGCAAAGCAAGGTAGAGAGTGAGGACTTTCCTGAGGCCAATGGTCTCTTAAGGGCTGACCCCTGAGCTGGCGCTGGTCCGTGACGAAGACCCCAGACTGTGCAGGAAAGAAAAATAAGGGGCTTCAAGTCCGGGGAAGTCTGCCAGCGTCCCATCATGTCAACAGCTGTCCTTCGAAGTGCGATGATACCCCCTGTCTTTGTGGAATAGAAATGGCCCCCTTAGTTTTAAAATTTAATGATAAGAGATAATAGACATTTTACTTGGCAAAATGAAAGATTTTCCACCTAATTTCCGACTTCTGTTTTCTTTTAAATTTTACTGATCTGTAAAATCCAGGAGTCTGGGGATTTTTATCCAAAATGATCCAGGTTATGCAAGAAATATGTATTTTTTTGATACAGATAAGATCCTCAGTTGGCAAAATCCGGGGTAGGTCTTGACAATTGATTTGATTTACCCAGTATTTATGCAGCTCCCTCCCCCCACCCCGCTTCACTTCACCTGGATAGTGTGGATCCAGCCAGGCAAACTCAACCAGGAGCTGAAGGGTGCTTTTCAGTAACTGAGTCTTAACTGCCAATGTCGCCTGGGCCCAGAAATATTCTTGAGGCATCTAAAATCGCAGATGCCTTTCTGACCCTAAGGGTGGGAGGCGTAAGTTTGAAAGACACGATCTAAGCTAAGTGTCCCAGGGCAAATGAAAATAAACGATACCCAGGGTTTCTGGGAAAGAGAAGGTCGCTAGCTTTCCGGCCAAATTACATTTTCCCTTTATTGCTTTGTCTTTTGGAGTATTTGAAGTGGAAATTCCAAGGGGAAAGGGAAAGTTGGGGTTAAACTGGACAAATTCTTCTTGAAAAGCTTGATGACTCCATGTGGCATGGCAAGGTGGAGGCCACTGTAGGATGGACCCTGAGCTTCTGGAAACGGGGTTCGGGGGGTAATCATTTTGATCACGTGTCCTCCCCAGCCTAGCATTTCAGTGCCGGATCCACTTCCTTGGCTGTCCGAACAAAGTGCCGTAATTGGATGGCCTAAACCCACGGAATTGTATTGCCTCGGTTCTGGAGGCTGGAAACCCAAGACGGAAGTGCTGGCAGGGCCATGTGCCTCTGGGGCCCGTAGAGGGGGTTTCTTCTGAGCCTTTTCCTGGCACCTGGTGATGGAAAATCCATGGTGTTCCTTGGCTCGCAGGTGACGTACTCCCATCCCCGCCTCCATCATCACGAGGCCTTCTTGCTTCCTGTGACTCTGTCCCTGTATCGCCTCTCTTTCTTATAAGGCACCAGGCATGTGGATTAAGGACCCACCCCTCTGTTGTAGGACCTCAGCTTAACTACTTCTATCTGCCAGGATCCTGTAGCCAAAAAAGGTCCCCTTACAAGGTACCGGGGGCTGGGACTTCAACACCTCTTTTTGGGAGATATGGTTCAACCCACCAAAGGTGCTCAGTAATGAACATGTGAATAAACAATTCTTGGAACTACCACCAGTTAGGACTTGGCTGTGGGCATGACAGTGAGCAGAGAAGTGTGGTCTTTCCTTTGTGCTGAATGTGGATGCGTGTCCGCGTGTGTGTATGTAAATGTACTTAGATACATTTGTATAGCACATGTGTATAATAGTTAACATTGTACTAAAATGGGGCCAGGTGCTTTAGAAAGGCCCAGCACATGGATTCTGAAGTGGAAATGATTGAACCTGCACGGACTGCAGATCTCACCCCTGGTCCGGCAATTTCTCTCACTCCTGAGATTATCCCTTATTGAAAGAGTGCATTTATACTGAGAGAAATCAGCTTGCAGTGGAACCCTTTCCTCCTAAAACAATCAAGCATTCCTGAGGCAGGGAGGGCCTCCAGATAGGAAAGTGGTTCTTTTTTTAGGCAACAGGGCTCATTCTTCCTGCAGAAGGAGGAAGACAATCTCTTTGGCTTCTGGCTTAGCAGCTCCTTTGAGGGACTATTTAAAGCCCAAGAAGAATTTTTACTGATTAATTAAAAAAAAAAAAAAAGTTTCTGCAAAAAAAATCTTCTGTCTCCTGAATGCCAGTTCTGCAAGAGAAAGAACAGCAGGTCCTCCCATGGTTACAACCCTGACCTTTCCCAGGACAGCTTAGGGAGGTGTGGTCAGGGGAGCTGATCCTCAGTCCCCAGACACCCTGTCCCCCACCCTGGGACTCGCTCTGATGTTCATGCTTGCCCACGTGTCACTTTCCTTGTCCTCCCAGAGCCCGGGGGCCCGTTAGTCTTTCCAGTTTGTTCTCAGGTCGCTTCCTCCCCTATAACCCTCCCCATCCTCGTTCACGTAGGCGCTGAAGGGAGAAGATGCTGATTTGTGTCTGTTCTTTGGCTCCAGCTAGAATAAGATAAAGAGGATGGCCCTGCATATCAACAAGTTGTCGTTTCCTCGCGTGGCGACCCTCACTTCCAGGAGTCCACTGCTGGCTCTCGCTTGGCCTGGCTCTCCTTGAAACCCCTGGCAGCCTTCTGAGAGTGAGCGCCGAGCTCTTGAATCATCTAAGCCCAGCAAGGAGGCACTATCTCAGCGGCAGGCCTAGTGTTCCGGACTGTCATCTTATTAAGAGCGAAGGAAAATTTTGACTTACAGGAAGGCCCTTAATTTTCCAACAAGGAGTGGCAGTGATAACGTTTCTCCTGCCCCCTGCTGACTCACCACTTCAGGGAAGCTGGGCTTCGCGGAGTCCCGTTCACTCCTTTGTGCTCGAGTATTTTGTCAAAGGCTTTCACGAAGAGATGTTCTTTAACAAGAAATACATTGAGGCTGTTGAAGGGAACAGATTGGTGGATAATTGTGAGTTTGGTAAAACGAGAAATAATGTGTTCTCAGCGTGAGATCCTGCACGTTCAGACCTAGCTCACCCGCCACCCCTGCAAGCCACACCCGCCCCTCACCTCTCTTCCTCTGTACCAGAGCATCCCCTTGCTGGGTGGACAGGGAATGGCCGTGACTTTCATGCGACCACAGAAGGCAGGTGGGGTCAGAAACACCAGTACAATTCCGTGACAAGGAATGCTGCTCCTAAGGGGTGCTCTGTGTGTGGAAAATCTACATCCTGATGGATGCCCCATAGATAGAATGCTTTGTGGTTCTGGTTGCGATATATTTTATTTAATCAATAATCCTATACAACACTGTCTGATAATAAATAACTAATTTGCATGACATTCTGGGATGTTAGGTTTTTTTCTTGTTGTTCTAATTAGCAAATTGCATTTATCTTTCACTCTTTCTTCTTCCCCCCAGCTCAAAGACCCTACAACTGCCTAAGTCTAGACCAGTTCAAATTGCCATTTATCACTAATCCTAAATATCCCAGTAAGAGTATCAGAGCTAAGAGGCAGGAGTCTGTAAGAGGAGGCTAATCTGTGAATAGGATACTGTTGTGATGCAGGTGGGGACCGAATATGAAGCACCCCCTCCCCTCAGGAGTGGTCCCTGGGCTCGGAGAGCTTGGACCTAGATAAACACCCACGATGGTGAGCACGGATGGGACGTGGGTGGGTGTCCCACCCAAACCTGCCGCATTCTTCTTCTTTTTTTTTTTTTTTTTTTAAATATTTATTTATTTAGGGCTCTGTTGGGTCTTCGTTTCTCTGCCAGGGCTTTCTCTAGTTGTGGCAAGCGGGGGCCACTCTTCATCGCGGTGCGCGGGCCTCTCACTATCGCGGCCTCTCTTGTTGTGGAGCACAGGCTCCGGACGCGCAGGCTCAGTAGTTGTGGCTCACGGGCCCAGCCGCTCCGCGGCATGTGGGATCTTCCCAGACCAGGGCGCGAACCCGTGTCCCCTGCATCGGCAGGCGGACTCTCGACCACTGCGCCACCCGGGAAGCCCCACATTCTTCTTCTTGATTTGCTCTCTTGGTTTGCCTGGGCAACCCGGGTTCAGAGACTATATGTTTCTATCTTCCTAGCCCTTGCGTCTAGCAAACCACTCAGTGCATAATGAGTGCTCACCTAATTTTGTAGAAAAATTGGTGCACAAACAAAGGAATGAGGAAGTCGTTCTGGACTCAGCACCGTGTATCAGTGCATAATTGACTCAGCCATAAGGTGTTTAATTCTGGTGGCAGTTTTGTACTTGCAGTAGTTTCTGGAGCACTCCTGTAGAGTGGTAACATTACATAAGGGTAAGAATACCAGTTCTGGCAATTATAGTTTCTAATCTTCCGTGTCTGCCTCTGTAAAATGGGGGCTAGCTCTTTCATAGTGTTGTACATGCATGTAAAGTAGTCAGCAAAATGCCCCAGAGATAGTAGGTACCGCTCGAATGAAAGCTAACTGGAATTATGATAATTTTTGATGGCTGTGATGATATCCTCTATTCTTACCATTTAATCCTACTAATGTTTTTATCTTTAACATGTTTAGGGCCTATCTACCTCCATGTTTTGTTTTGTTTTGTTTTGTTTTGTTGCGGTACACGGGCCTCTCACTGTTGCGGCCTCTCCCATTGCGGAGCACAGGCTCCGGACGCGCAGGCTCAGTGGCCGTGGTGCACGGGCCCAGCCGCCCCGCAGCATGTGGGATCTTCCCGGACCGGGGCACGAACCCGTGTCCCCTGCATCGGCAGGCGGACTCTCAACCACTGCGCCACCAGGGAAGGCCTACCTTCATGTTTTTGGTTTAGATTCAGGCAATGTATATCAGTGTAAGGCAATGACCCAGGTTGTGAGAACTAAAGAGACAGGTGTGTATGTGTGTGATTCTTTAAAACCTTAATAATACCTCAATAAAACCTTAGAGAGGACTACTATTTATCTGGTGCCTACTCTGTGCTAGGCTCTGGGATAGCGAAATCCTTTATGTCATTCTCTTTAATTTCTATAAAAATATTTTGAGGTAGGTATTACTATCCCCTTATTTTATAGGCTAGGAAATTTAGGCACAGAAAGCATACACAACTCATTACAACCTTAGATTAGGAAAAGGGTGAATTCAGGCCCCCCTGGGTGCAGGATCACTCTCTCCATGCTGTGTGCTGTCAGCGCCCTTCCTCGTCAGCCTCGGGGTGACTGGTGAATTGGTGCATCTGTCCCAGGAGGCAGCTTGGAAGCGAAACCACAGATCTTAACGAGGACGCAGCAGCCCTGATTCTCGGGCATGCGCCTCCTCAGGCTGGGGTTTCTGGTCACCTCCCTGGGCCTCCTCTGCGCCCTCCGCAGGGTCAGTGTGCAACGCAGACTGAGTCCGGTGTACTCCGTATGTCCTCCACGACCTGTGACTCCAGACTTGGGATGGGCACATTTGTGGAAAGAAGGTGAATGAACAGGAGCCATCCCATTGGAGGGAGGTGTTCTCTCTCCTTTTCCTGGCCATCGGAGTCTCTCTGAGCCCTGCATTATTTAAACCTAAACCACTGAAATCAGCCATTTACAATGTTTTCAGTCTCTCAGCCATGTTGAATTAAACAAGAAATTGCTATGGGGACGCACACGTCTGAAAGAATAAACAGATACCCAGATATCTGTTTTAAATGGAAGCCAAAAATATGTTGTTGGTACTCAGCATTTCTCTTCTAAAATGCTCCCTATGGTAGGTCTCTGGGAATCAGGGAAACAGCAGTTCAGACCCAGAGGAGACCTGAGGCATTTGTCCAGCCCTCTCATTTTCCAGATGAGCGAGGAGATTCTTTTCCCCAATTGTGTAATATTTTTAAGTTCCCTGGTGGCATCATTTTCCGTTGAGCTAACGCTCATGGTGGGGTCCACAAAGCTTTGAGAGCATCAGGCATTCCCCAACTTACCAAGTTGTCTCAGAGGTGACGTTTGCACTCTCTCCTCTTTCAGTCAGTCCTTCCATTATCATCAATCAGTCACTCCAACAACAACAAAAAACCCCCATCAAAATAAAACCTCAAATTAGACACAAAAATGAACAAAGTAGCAAGTCTGTCCTGGGTGTCTTTCCTGTAATTCCTAGCACCTCTGCATTGAAAGGACCACGGGGTGAGTTGTGAGAAGTAGGTTCCAATGTCTGCATTCAGGAACCTCTAAGTACCATCTCTAGTTCAACGTCCCTGTATTTTTATATTATACCTCATAGTTATCCAGCTTTGGAAATAAAATGTACAGAATCACACCCCTTGAGGTACTTTCCTTTGATCTGTTCCTCTCATTATCAAGAACGTCCTGCAGGGGCTCCGAGGTCTGTCCAAACCCCTGCCCAGTGCTCTCTTCACCACCGAATGGCAGGATATTTTTCTTGCTCTTACAAAAAGGTAATCTTACCAACATGCTCCCCTTGCTGGGAATGGTTTGCTGGTCTGGGTGCATATTAACGACATCGTCCACGCCTGGCATGGAATTCAGACCCGTGCGCACCTTCGTTCAGCCTGTTTATGCTAGCTTTGCCACTGCCTGAAATGGGTAGCAGGTGGGCTTAAAATGCAATTCTCAGTGTTCTTGCTTTCTTTATTTTTAATCATCATCTTTTAAAAAAAAAAAAACTGGTAAAGAGAATCCAGTCTATAGCGTGGTGAAAGTCTGGAGTGGCTGTTGGGACATGGAATGCCAGCCAACCGTGAGCAGGTGAACCTGGACTAAGTACAAAGGAAAAAAGAGCCCCAGAGTGGTGACTGCTGGTGAGGGTGCTGGGTCCTGATGCCGTGTGGAGCCTCTCAGCAGGCACGCAGGAGAGCAGCTAAGACGGCAGAGCAGAAAGACCCTGAGCTCACCTCCTCTCCTGGGCACACCAAAGTCACAACCGTCTGCAGAACGAGCGTCATTGGAAAAGACTGAAACTTACCAGAAAAGACCTTCTACAGCTGAAGACATGAGGAAGGAACCACAACAAGACTGGTAGGAGGGGTGCACTCGCCATATAGTTAAATCCCATACTCCCCAGGGTGGGTGACCCACAAACCGGAGACTAATTATATTACATAGGTTCTCCCGCAGGAGTGAGAGTTCTGAACCCCACGTCAGACCCCCAGCCCAGGAGTTGGGCACCAGGAGGAGGAGCCCCCAGAGCATTTGACTTTGAAGACCAGTGGGGCTTGATTGCAGGAGCTCCACAGGATTGGGGGAAATAGAGACTCCACTCTTAAGGGTGAACACAAACTCCCACATGCACCAGGACCAAGGGCAAAAGCAGTGATTTCACAGGAGCCTGGACCAGACCTACCTGCTTGTCTTGGAGGGTCTCCTAGGGAGGCTGGGGACGGCCGTAGCCCACTCTGGGGACGTAGACACCAGTGGCAGACATATCGGGGAGCCTTCATCTATGTGAGCTCTCCTGGAAGCTGACATTTTGGCAACAAGACCTGGCCCCACCCAATACCCTGTAGGCTCCAGTGCTGGGACACCTCAGGCCAAACAGCAAACTGGGTGGGGATGCAGCCTCACCCATCAGCAGACAGACTGCCTATAGACTCTCTGAGACCACAGCCACCTCCAGATACCCCCCTGGACACGGCCCTGCCCACCAGTGGACAGAGATCCAGCCCCACCCACCAGTGGGCAGGCACCAGCCCCTCCTGCCAGGAAGCCTGCACAAGCCACCTCTAGATACCCCCCTAGACACAGCCCTGCCCACCAGAAGACAGAGACCATTTCCACCCACCAGGGGTCAGACACCAGAAGCAAGAAAACTACAGTCCTGCAGCCTGCAGAATGAGTCCCAAATGCAGGCCAGACACTACCCTGGGACCAGCTGGCCAATGACCTTGGGTGACCAGAGGGGAGTGTACTGCCGGGACACATAGGACGCCTCCTACAGAGGGCCACTTCTTCAAGGTCAAGAAATGAAACTAACCTTACAAATACATAAAAATTCAAATTTAGACTAAATGAGGTGGCAGAGGAATATGTTCCAGATGAAGGAACAAGATAAAACCCCAGAAGAACAACTAAGTGTTGTGGAGATAGGCAGTCTACCTGAGAAAGACGTCAGAATAATGAACATAAAGATGATTGCAAGAACTCATGAGAATGGATGCACAGAGTGAGAAATTAGATGTTTTAAATAAAGAATTTGAAAATATAAAGAACAATGAAACAGAATTGAAGAATACAATAAATGAAATGAAAAATACACTAGAGGGAATCAATAGTAGACTAAATGAGGCAGAAGAATGGATCAGTGAGCTGGAAGACAGAGTAGTGGAAATCACTGCCACCAAAAAGAAAAAAGAATGAATGAGGATAGTTTAAGAGACCTCTGGGACAACATCAAGTGTGCTAATATTCACATTATAGGGGTTCCAGAAGGAGAAGAGAGAGAGAAAGGACCTGTGAAAATATTTGAAGAGATAGTAGCTGAAAACTTCCCTAACCTGGGACAGGAAACAGTCACCCAAGTCCAGGAAGCATGGAGAGTCCCATATAGGATTAACCCATAGAGGACCACACCAAGATACATTGTAATCAAAACAACAAAAATTATAGATAAGGAGAGAATATTAAAAGCAACTAGGAAAAAACAACAAATAACTTACAAGGGAACTCCCACAAGGCTATCAACTGATTTTTCAGCAGAAACTCTGCAGGCCAGAAAGGGGTGGCACAGCATACTAAAAATGATGAAAGAGAAAAAGCTACAACCAAGAATATTTGATTCAGCAAGGCTCTCATTCAGATTTGATGGAGGAATCCAAAACTTTACAGACAAACAAAAGCTAAAAGAATTCAGCACAGCCAAACCAGCTTTACAACAGATGTTAAAGGAACATTTTAGGTGGAAAAGAAAAGGTCACAAATAGGAAAAAGAAAATTTTAAAAATGGAAAAGCTCACTGGTAAAGGCAAATATACAATAAAGGTAGGAAATCATCCACACACAAAGCTAGTAGGGAGGTTAAAAGACAGAAGTAGTAAAATCATTTTTATCCACAAAAAAGCAGTTAAGGGATACACAAAGCAATTAGATGTAAAATATAATATCAAAAACAGTGATCATGAGGGGAGAAGAGTACAAAAGCAGGGTATCTAAGCTGCATTTGAAATTAAGAGATCAGCAACTTAAAACAAGCACAAATATATGTAGACTGCTATATATAGATATACACACAAACCAGAAAAAGGAATACAAACATAACACTAAAGATAATCGTCAAATCACAAGAGAAGAGAACGAAAGAAGAAAGTGGAAAAGAAGACCTACAAAAACAAATCCAAAAAAATTAATAAATGGAAATAGGAACATACATATCTATAATTACTTTAAATGTAAATGGACTAAATGCTCCAACCTAAAGACACAGACTGGCTGAATGGATACAAAAACAGAACCCATATATATGCTGTCTGCAAGAGACTCACTTCAGATCTAGAGATGCATACAGACTGAAAGTGAGGGGTTGGAAAAGATGTTCCAGGAAAGCCAGAGCAGCAATACTTATATCAGAAAAGGATAGACATTAAAGACTATTTAAAATAAAGACTGTTACGAGAGACAAAGAAGGACACTGCATAATGATCAAAGGACTAATCCAAGAAGATTTAACAATGGTAAATATACGTGCATTCAGCACAGGAGCACCTTAATATATAAGGCAAATGCTATCATCCATAAAAGAGAAGTTGACAGTAATACAATAATAGTAGGAGACTTTTTAACACCCCACTTACAGCACTGGACAGATCATCAAGACATAATCGATAAGGAAACACATGACCAGATGGACATTCGACCAGATGAACTTAATTGATATTTATAGAGCATTCCACCTGAAAGCAGCAGAATACACATCCTTTTCAAGTGCACATGGAGCATTCTCCAGGATAGATCACATGCTGTGCCATAAAGCAAGCCTCAGTAAATATCAAAAAACAAACCGAAATCATATCAAACATCTTTTCCAACCACAACACTATGAGGCTAGAAATCAATTACAAGAAAAAAAAAAAAACTGCAAAAAACACAAACATGTGGAGCCTAAACAATATGTTACTAAACAACCAAGGGATCACTGAAGAAATCAAAGAGGGTATTAAAAAAAATACCTAGAGACAAATGAAAACAAAAACATGATGATCCAAAACCTATGGGATGCAGCAAAAGCAGTTCTAAGAGGGAAGTTTATAGTGGTACAGGCGTATCTCAGGAAACAAGAAAAATCTTAAACAACCAAACCGTATACCTAATGCAACTAGTGAAAGAAGAACAAACAAAACCCAAAGTTAGTAGAAGAAAAGAAATCCTAAATATCAGAGCAGAACTAAATGTAATAGAGACTTAAAAAAAAAAAAGATCAATGGAACTAAAAATGGTTCTTTGAAAAGATAAACAAAATTGATAAACATTTAGCCAGACTCATCAAGAAAAAAAAGGGAGAAGGGCCCAAATCAATAAAATCAGAAATGAAAAAGAAGTTACAACTGACATAACAGAAATACAAAGGACAATAAAAGGCTACTACAAGCAGCTATACACCAATAAAATGGACAGCCTAGAAGAAATGAACAAATTCTTAGATAGGGTCAATTTCCCAAGACTGGACCAGGAAGAAATAGAAAATGTAAACAGACTGATTACCAGTACTGAAATTGAATCAGGAATTTAAAAACTCCCAACAAACAAAAGGCTAGGACCAAGATGGCATCACAGGTGAATTCTACCAAACATTTAGAGAAGAGTTAACACCTATTGTTTTGAAACTATTCCAAAAAATTGCAGAGGAAGGAACACTTCCAAACTCATTCTATGAGGCCACCATCACCCTGATAACAAAACCAGACAAAGATATCACAAAAAGAGAAAGTTACCGGTCAATATCACTGATAACATAGATGTAGAAATCCTCAGCAAGATACTAGCAAGCCAACTCCTACGGTACATTAAAAGAATCATACACCGTGAACAAGTGGGATTTATCCACAAATCAATATCTGCAAATTTCACTATCCACAAATCAATCAATGTGATACACCACATTAACAAATTGAGGAATAAAAATCATATGATCATCTCAACAGATGCAGGAAAAGCTTTTGATAAAATTCAGCATCCATTTATGATAAAAAATACTCTTCAGAAAGTGGGCACAGAGGGAACAAACCTCAGCATAATAAAGGGGTTATGTGATAAGCTTACAAGTAACATTATACTCAATGGTGAAAAGCTGAAACTATTTTCTCTAAGATCAACAACAAGGCAGGGATGCCCATTCTCACTGCTTTTATTCACCATAGTTTTGGAAGTCCTAGCCACGGCAATCAGAGAAGAAAAAGAAATAAAAGGAATCCAAATCAGAAAAGAAGAAGTAAAGCCGTCACTGTTTGCAGATGAGATATACTATACATAGAAAGTCCTAAAGAAGCTACCAGAAAACTACTAGAGCTCATCAATAAATTTGGTAAAGTTGCAGGATACAAAATTAATACCCAGAAATCTGTTGCATTTCTGTACACTAAAAATGAAAGATCAGAAGGAGAAAGTAAGGAAACAATCCCATTTACCATTGCATCAAAAAGACTGAAATACCTAGGAATAAACCTACCTAAGGAGGCAAAAGACCTGTGCACCCAAAAGTATAAGACGCTGATGAAAGAAATTGAAGATGACATAAACAGATGGAAATATACACCATGTTCTTGGATTGGAAGGACCAATATTGTTTAAATGACCATGCTACCCAAGGCAATCTACACATTCAATGCAATCCCTATCAAATTGCCAATGGCATTTTTCAAAGAACTAGAACAAAATTTTTAAATTTTTATAGAAAGACAAAAGATTTTGAGTAGCCAAAACAATCTTGAGAAGGAAGAACGGAACTGGAGGAATCTTGATCCGTGTCTTCAGACTGTATGTACTACAAAGCTACAGTAATCAAAACAGTATGGTACCGGCACAAAAACAGAGATATAGATCAATAGAACAGGATAGAAAGCCCAGGAATAAACCCACACACATGTGGTCAATTAATCTACAGCAAAATAGGCAAGAATATACAATGATGAAAAGACAGTCTCTTCAATAAGTGGTGCTGGGAAAAGTGGACAGCTACATGTAAAACAATGAAATTTGAATATTCTCCAATGCCATATACAGAAATAAACTCAAAATGGATGAAAGACCTAAATATAAGACTGGATACTATAAAAGTCTTAGAGGAAAACAAAGGCAGAACACTCTTTGACATAAATTGCAGCAATAATTTCTTTAGATCCATCTCCTAGAGTAATAGAAATAAAAACAAAAATAAACAAATGGGACCTAATTAAACTTCAAAGCTCTTGCACAGTAAAGGAAACCATAAACAAAACAAAAAGACAACCTGTGGACTGCGAGAAATTATTTGCAAACAGTGTGACTGACGAGGGATTAATTTCCAAAATATACAAGCAGCTCATACGGCTTAATATCAAAAAACAAAAAGCCCAATCAAAACATGAGTGAATACCTAAGTAGACGTTTCTCCAAAGAAGACATACAGATGGCCGACAAACACGTGAAAAGATGCTCAGCATCACTAATTATTAGAGAAATGGAAATCAAAACTACAATGAGATATCACCTCATACCAGTCAGAATGGCCATCATCAAAAAGTCTACAAACAATAAATGCTGGAGAGGGTGTGGAGAAAAGGGAGCCCTCCTACACTGTTAGTGGGAATGTAAATTGGTGCAGCCACTAGGGAGAACAGTATGGAGGTTCCTTAAAAAAACGAAAAGTAGAGTTACCATATAATCTTGCAATCCCACTCCTGGGCATATATCTGGGGAAAACTCTAATTAGAAAAGATACATGCTTCCCTTACCCTCCTTTAAAAGGATTTCCTGTGCTGAGATTTTTAATTTGTTTCCCATTGGGCCCATTTTGTTTGTTTTTGCCCTTTATCTGTCTATCTATCTATCTATCTATCTATCTGTCTATCATCTATCTATCTAATTTATCATCTGTCTGTATTAACTGAAGTCATCTGGTGATCTCTCTATATAATGTTTTGTGATGGAGAGTAGTCTAAGAAATAAGTTTAGATAAGTAGGATGAGTTCAGAGGGGCTTGGAACTGAAATTTTCCCACTGGTACAAAATTCTCTCTCATTGTCTTCACACGTGTAAATTCAACTCTTTCTTTAATGCCTTTCCAGTACAGGACTTGAAAGATGGGACTTGATAGCTTAGAAATAATAGTAAAAAGTCATGAGAGTGAAAAAGCTTGCATATGGAATGAGGAGCCATGGAAAAACCAAACAATGACGTTCACTATATTACTAAAATGAAAAAAAAAAAATCATATGATCGTATTAATAGATACTGTAGCTATTGGCAAAACAAAATTTCAATTCCCGTTTTTTAAAACTCACAGGAAAATAAGAATAAAAAGGAAATTCCTCAACTTGATAAAGGACATCTTCAAAAAGTCTACAGTTATAGTGAAGTGTCAGAGAAAGACAAATACTATATGTTATCACTTACATGTGGAATCTGAAAAATAAAACAAGTGAATGAGTATAGCAAAACAGAAACACGGGCTTCCCTGGTGGCGCAGTGGTTGAGAGTCCGCCTGCCGATGCAGGGGCCACGGGTTCGTGCCCCGGTCCGGGAGGATCCCACATGCCGCGGAGTGGCTGGGCCCGTGAGCCATGGCCGCTGAGCCTGCGCGTCCGTCCGGAGCCTGTGCCCTGCAACCAGAGAGGCCACAACAGTGAGAGGCCCTTGTACCACAAAAAAAAAAAACCCAAAAAAACAAAACAGAAACACACTCACAGATATAGAGAACAAACTAGTGGTTATCAGTGCACAGAGGGGAGCGGTGAGATAGTAGTAAGTGATTAAGAGATACAAACTACTAAGCATAAAATAAATAAGTAACAAGGATACATTGTACAGCACAGGGAAATACAGCCATTATTTTGTAACAACTTTAAATGGAGTATGATCTATAATAATATTGAATCACTATGTTGTATACCTAAAGCTAACATAATATTGTAAATCAAGTATACCTCAATAAAAATTTAAAAAAAAAAAGAAAATATGCATGCACCCCAGTGTTCATAGCAGCACTATTTACAGTAGCCAAGACATGGAAGCGAGCTCAGTGTACATCAGCAGGTGAATGGGCAAAGGAGATGTGAGATATATATGTGTGTGTATATATGTATATATTAAATGGAATATTACTCAGTCATAAAAAAAGAAATAACGCCATTTGCAGCAAATGGATGGACCTAGAGATTATCCTAGTAAGTAAAGGAAGTTAGAGAAAGACAAACATCACATGACATCACTTATATGTGGAATCTAAAAACTGATACAAGTGAACTTATTTACAAAACAGAAATAAGCTCACAGACATAGAAAACAAACTTATGGTTACCAAAGGTGATAGCTGGGGTGGGGAGGGGGGCCCGGGGTGGAGGTAAATTAGGAGTCTGGGATTTACGTATACACACTACTATATGTAAAACAGATAAACAACAAGGACCTACTGTAAAGCACAGGGAACTATATTCAATATCTTGTTATAACCTATAATGGAAAAGAATATGAAAAATATATACACACACACACACACACACATATATAACTGACTCACTTTGCTGTATATCTGAAACTAACACAAATTGTAAATTAACTCTACTTCAATTTAAAACATGGTTTAAAAAAATAAGAAACCCATAGGTCTTTTCTGAGCCTCAGACTTCTTGCAACCGAGTCCATAGATCTTAACTGTCTCTATGAAGAGGCAGAGTATTGCTGGGTCCAGGGCCACCAGGTTCCCTGGAGCACCCACATAGAGATGCCACGTACATGTACTGCCGTGTAAATAGCATCTTCCAGATTGTGTAAAGTTGCAATACCAGTTGGTTCTGCATTTTGTGTTGAATGCATGTCATTAGGGCCAACACTTCCTACTGTGAATCCTGAACAGCGTGGTGGGCAACATTTGCCTTTAGAGAAATGCATGCATTACTTAGCAGTTTCATTTCTTTCCTTGTTATAGGAGACATTATCTAATCATATCATACTCCAAGCTCTTCTATCTCTATTCATGCCAAGTTATTATATTTGGAATCTAAAATTCTCTTTTATAAAGATGATGAATTCAACCTGTTTAATACTAATTACAGTTTTGGAAACACATTTTTTAACATATGCATTATCTAAAAATTATAAATCTATGGTTTTGTGCTTTTTCCTATCTATAATTAAATCACATGAAAACACTGATTTTACATCATTATAATAAAGGTGTATTCTGATATCTCTGATGACTGTGGCTTCCTGACATTCATTATTTAATTGCTAGACACTTTACTACCAGCTCACATGATGTTATCTAAATTAATTGTGAACTTTAATACACTTGGATCGGAAAATGAAATTGGCTGTCTCCTCCATAAAGAGGGCTTAGAAAGCTGAAAAGACCAATTTTATGTTAACAACTTAATATCCTCCTACAGTTAGGAACAAAACCTGAATGTTTAGGGAAATGCCCCTTTCAGTTTATAAGAGCTTCTACATTGTAACACTATTCCATCAGTTGAATGGAGAAAGAAGTTATTTTATTCAACTGTTTGGTGATTGTGTTCTGAATTAATTTCAAGACTGCAAAGTCAGTGGATCTAAGCCATTACCTTAAATATGGTCTGAATATTCAGGGCTCTCGCTCTGGCCTAAAGTGCTTGCTAACCCTTGGCTGGTCTCGGAGGGGACACAGTCCAGGGAAAATGCCAGGGTCATTCATCAGTGGTTGGAGGAGCTGCAGACCACATGAAAGCCAGCACATCTACTGGATGGACCAGAGAGGGAGATAAATGTCAAAAGGCAGAAAACAGTCACGTTCTTCCATGGATCAGGGCAAAACAATTTTGACAAAATCTCAGTATTGTCAGTACAAAAAATAAATGATAAAGATTTCTATTTGTTAAGTGTCTGTTATGATGGAGGTACCAAATATGGAGCTTCATAAACGTACGTCATTTAATCATTACATTATGTGTGCAAAGAAGATTTGATTGCCTCCATTTTATAGATGAGAAAACTGAGGCTTGGAGTGATCAGAAAACTTACTCAGGAGCCCACAGCTATAAAGTGGTAGAGATAGGGTGTGGGATCTTTATTTTATACACTGCTGACAAAAATGGTTGAGGCTTAAGTCTGTAATGTAATATTAATCTGTACAGCTCTATAGCAATGCTAAGTGTAAGGCTCAGAGAGACTGGAACTGGGTCCAAATCACACTGCTAGTAAACTGCAGAGCTGGGACAGGAGCCAAGGTCATTTTAATTCTAAAACTTATGCTCTTTCCAACACATGGCGTTCCACCACCCACGATGTCCTTTCTGTTACACTAAACAGCCTCTCCAGGGAAACAAACAATTATTTTTCTGCCCAAGGTGCAGAATCCTAGTTCTGCTTTTAAGATAGACAACACGGTAGATGTATCTTCAAGGTCTTCATCTATCCAAAGATTGACAGGCAGGTCTCGGAATTTAAAAGGGGCTCTGCATTGAGCATCTCGGCTGCCCCGGCACCTGGGGATGCTCTCCAGCCTGAAAGGTTCTACTGGAAGAGATTCTCAGCTAAAAGCAGCAGCGTGTGCCGTGGCAGCAACCGGGAGGTTCCGGTTTGGAATGTTAAAGCTTGCTCCTCCTGTTCTTCCTTTACATTCAACACTTTCTCATTCCTTTGGGCTGTGTGTCTGTCTCACCCATGGGATGGAAAGCTTCCCCTAGGTCAGGAGCGTGTCTCCAGTTAGCCCTTCCACACGTACTTGTTGAGATTCTCCTACAGGCCAGGTATTGTGTTTCTTCCTGAGCCAAACAGACGCGGTCCCTGCTTGCACGTTTTAGTGGAGGCACCAACAGGCAATGACAACAAGGTGGTGTGGTAAAGATAGTGACAGGAAAGCACAGCGTGTTGTGGGAACACATCTAATCCATATTTAGAGACCAGGGGTGGGTTCTTGAGGGGATGTCCAAGAGAAGCCCCAAAGGATGGGCCAAAGTCAGCTGTGAAGTCTGGAGGTCCCGGCAGTTGGCGAGGGCTTGGGAAAGGAAGAACACACTGTTTGAAGGGGTGGAAGTGAGGAAGCGAGTCGGGTATTTGAATGATTGAAAGTTCGGTGTGGACGGATCCAGAGTGCTTGGGCCGGGAGGGGTTGGAGGAGGGGCACCGTGTGGGCCGGCCTGGTGCCCTCCTCGTGGGGCATGCGTAAGGACCCATGTGTGCGTTTGCACGTTGGTTTTCTTTGTTGGTTGGTTTTTAAAGGCTTTGGATTCATTCCTCCTGTCCGGTGTTTGGTGTCTGCTCTCTTGGCTTTTTTGGTTTTTTTTTCTTTTTTGTGCTGCTGTCAAATTGTGATTTTGATCCTTGGCCAGGTTGCCTCGTTTTGCTCCACTCCCTACGGGTCTTGTAAACGGAGTTCTATTAATACCTTATTCACAGTGAAGTTGTTGGGACTCATTATCTGATGCCTGTAAAGCCATGTGAGATGATTGGCTGAGAGACAAGCCAAGGAGTCGCGTTGCCTCTCAAGAGCCCTGATTGCTTCCGGCAAGCTTCCCTTCTGTTTTTGTGGGACTGCAGCAGCAATTTACCCCAGCGCCTGTTTTCCCAGTCTGTGACTCAGGGATCATCTGGCAGCTGGGAGGAGCGCTGGCCGCATCTCTGACTCCAGCCCGAGTCCTTCAGGCAGATCTGCACCTGCGGACGGGTGGGAGGAACCTGACCCCCCTCCCCACCAGGAGGGGGATGCAGCCCCACATTGGGATTCTTGTGTAAGAACAGAATCACCCCTCCTCCCCAACCCTGGCTTCCCTGTCCTGTTTCCAAGTCATCAGATCCTGCTTTCTCTTGCTTTCTGGGATATTACATCCTTCAATACCTGTCAGAAACAATTAGCAGTGAGTTTTTTTCCCCTACCTGTTTTCAGAGGAGAAATTAATGGTTGATATTCAGACCTTTCTCCTGACATTTTCTGCAAAGATGGAAAACAGAAAGTGGCAGCCTCAGAGATAGGCAATGCCTATCAGACTTTGAAGACACACTTCACTCAGTGAGGGATGGGAGATGTCAGTGCAAACGACAGGAGAATCAGATACTTGAGGAGCTGGACCAGTTAGGAAGGAAGTGTCTGTTCGTCCCCCGAATGCCCATCCTCTCCACTCCTGTTCATCTGCTGGTCACAGAATGGCAGCGTCCTCTTGAGTCGCATCATTCAGCCCCTCCCCACCCCCAGTGTACTTTGTACAGTGGATGGATTGCAAAGAGCATACCTGAGCCCAGCTGTCAGCCCTCCGATGGCTCTCTCTGTACGGGGCCCCGGGCAGCGTAAAATCTCTGAGCTTTGCTTCACTCCCACGCAAAATGAAGATAAGAGCAGTAAACCTATGAAGGTGGGGGAGGAATTCTAAGGTATACTTAACTTAAACAGTCTGTTACATGTGCAAATATTAGAATCTTATCCCTTTTAAGTGCTTAGTTTGCTGAACGCTTTATGCATTATTTATAATTAATTATACTGTATCAATGACAGTTATATAGCTGTGTACATTTTTATAAAAAGGCATCACGTGTATTTTTCCTGTTGATTTGCAGAAAGTCTTGTGATTTAGGAGAAGAAGGTATTATTATCATCTTGATATTAAAGTTGAAGAATCTGAGGCTTGCGCTTTATTTCCAAAATGCCCTTACCTGTTTGTCGCATGGGCTGTAGCTTATGGTCAACACTAGAGTGTTAGTTCACCTGCGGTGCCCAGCAGGTTGGGTGTGCAGTGACCACGTGTGCCTTGCCCGGTTAGATCAGACAAGGACCATTCCGTTCCAGGAGCCCACAATTTGATATTGGTGCATGGGGACAGGTGGAAATTCTCAGGTCGGCCTCACTTGTAAGACAGAGAAAACCTTCTGAACACTTCCCTCGTGAGAATTCACCGAGAACGGCTTTGATTGGGTTTGTCAGCTTCATCAAGTCCAGGAGATGAGAATGTGCTTTCGTTCTTGAAATGATAAGATCCTGACGCACGCGTAAGAACCTGCAGTGTGGTGCTTGCGTCTCTGGGAAGGAGTCATTTTCCCTCAGCACCAGCGCTTACGCGGATTCTTGCCCTTCGGGTGTGGATCCTCCTTGGTCTTTGCCTCCAGCCTCCTTCCTCCCGTTTCCTCCACTTTCCATTCTCAACAGCTCACATGGTGGAGTTTCTGTCTGTTTTTAGCGTCAAAATATTCATTTTCAGTGGAACGTTGTATTGTGATGTCTTCCAGAGTCTAGGAGGGAATGCGGGATAAAACAGCATCTCTTCCTCGTTCCGTGCTGAACGTGGCGCCGGGTCTCGAGGCGGCCCGGGTGAGGGAGCCGTTGCCGTGTCCTCCCAAACCAAATCCTGTCGCACTTTCACAGAATGACTGCAGTGCAGCCCGGAGAGCACCAGCTCTAAAATATCTGTCAGCCTTTTGGTCTCTGTGTGAGAAGTAGAAGGGAATACGCACCGTTATGTATTCCTGGTTTCTGGTTTGTCCTCCTGGGTAGATCTTTCTCTCGCCCCAGGAAGGTCTGAAAGCATATATTCTGTCTCCAAGCCACGTCCTCGGCTTGTCGTCCGCTCGCGATGGGAACCGCGTAGGTGGTGAGGAACACCCGCCCGGCCCGTCACAAAAAAGAAGTGATGATCTGTACCTCCGGGGGTGCTGGCTGCCTTATGTAAATTGTTCATTGAGTCCCTGCAAAAACCTCCCTCCCCGCAAACCCAGCGGCGAATCCAAGTGGCTCTCCCTCCAAAACCTTTCCAGGATACGGGCCCTTCTCAGCGCCGACACCGTTACCACTGGGGTCCTGGCCTCTGCTGCCCGGATTCCGGCGCAGCCGCCCCGCTGCCCAGTCGCGCCCCGTCCGGACTCTAGCCCAGTCTCAACACAGCGGCAGAAGGAGCTCTTCCAAACGTGCCCCCAACACGTCCCCCGGCTCCCATTCAGAGTAAACTCCCCAGTCTTGACATCTGCCTCCAGCACCTCTCTGACTTTGCTTCCTACTCCTTTCAGCTGCACCCCCGGGGCCCCCAGCCTCCAGCTTTCTCCGAAGCTGCCAAAGGTGCTTCCGTGTCCCGGCCTTTGCCGTGCTCTTCCCTCCGCTGGTCTTCACCCCGGAGCCTCGGCTCACTCCGTGTTTGCTGGATGACATCACCCCCATCACGCCCCCATCCGCTTTGCCTGGCTTTATCACTGTCCAGTATAGTATATATTCTGATTTCTTTCTTTCTTTGCTTATTGCCTGTCGTTTTTTATTAAAATATAGGCTCTGTGAAGGTGGGAACTCTCTGTCCGCTACTGCATTCCCAGAATGGAGAAGATGCTTCATAAAGAAAAATAAGTGGGTTAATAAAGGCATTTAATAACTAATTAATCAATATTTGTTCCTTGAGTAAATACAAAGGCATTTTCTAGGGTGTAAAGAGTTGTTTTGGCCTCTTCATCTCATCCCTAACTGCCCTTCTCTTTTGGTTTCTCTCAGGCAAGATAAATTTTGCTTGATAGTTAACATTCTTTTTTTTAAATGTAATTCTTGCATTTCAAAGCTATGATTTCCTTTCTACTTTCTTCCTCTCACGTTTGCATCAAAGATTGAGGAGAATTAGCTTGTTTCTACCAAACAGATGGACACGCTTGTGCTTAGATGGAGATACATGAGGTTTTTTTACACTAAGTGTTCTCGCATCCCAGATTTCCAGGATTAGCCTTACCGTGAAGGGCAGAACATCACATGGAGGAATACAGTAGTCTGGTCAGAAGCCTGGTAGTGGTGAAAAGCACTGACTTTATAACCTCATGACTGAGGTTCAAATCCCAATTTGGATGGTTATAAGCTGTGTGACATTGAACACATTGCTTAACCCCTCTGTGCTTCAGTTTCCACTTCTGGAAACTAGAGAAGGTAATGATGATATCAATTATATAAGCCTATAAATTTGGACTGAGAATTAAATGTGTTTACACTTGAAAAGTATTTAGAGCCAGGCCTAGCAAATGAAGATGTTTGTCGAAAAAACAAAAACATCACAGGGCACTTCCTCTTCCTGTCTCTGGGATGGGCAGATCATTTCCTGTCACTGGGCCTCCAGCTATAAAATGGAGGGGATAGTAGAGATTGAATTATTTCTAATTGTGATTTTTATCTGCTCTAAAATGTGAAATCGAAGGTGAGGTTGTCTCAGTGCCAGGAAGACAGATTTCGTGCTTCTGTTTTAATTTAATTTTTACATTACTTCTGTCCGGGTCTTCAAGTTTCAAATGGATTATCCAGATTTCAAATCCAGAGCCTGCCAAGCCCTTCTGTTTCCCCAGAAGTTTTTTTCCTGATACACAGGGTGGACACCTAGTAAGTGTTCCTAGGGGCCTTGAAGGGCCAAGATGGAGCCACGGGGTTCCTCAGCATCCTGGCCCCTGTGGCTGGGGGCATCCTGGCGTGGCTGCATCACCAGAACTGTGCATGTGAGGGGGACAGGGCGGGCTGGGCCTCAGCAGGACTTTGTAGAAGTTGTGCCAGAAGTGACCTGTCCGCTGTCTCCAGGACCCCTGAGCGAAGGTGAGGAGGAACAGAGCCCGAAGGTCTGTTCGGTCTCTCTGTGACCTCCTCGGGAGGACACTGAAACACTGGGTGGGCCTCCTCCTCAAGGTGACAGGAATTAATCGTCCCTCCCTGCGGTGATGAAAAGGGAGTTGTGCCTATAACTCAGGTGCCCACAGGCGTGACCGTAACTTCCTACCCTGGCTCCCAGGAGCCCCTACCCACAAAGTGTTGAAACGTGTGCTTGACTACACAGCTGGCCTCAGCCAGCCAGTCCCTCCTCCTTAGAGAACGCATGTGTTCCTTCCTCCGTGCCCCATGCACGGGGATACCAGGATCTCTGTGACTCTGCTGACTGTGACGTGTGTGGCCTTCCCAGGCTGGAGGTATTCCAGTGCAGGGACCAGAGCTGGCAGGCTGTGCTGGTGACCAGCATGTGTGCAGTAAGGCCTGAGGACCCCGGAGAGGGGTTCGAGGACATGGGGCTCTTGGAGGCTGTCATGCTAGTAGGAGAACAGAGACCCACCTGAAGCTCTCAGCAGCTGACTCCATCTCAACTCAGCCCAGATACGATCCTACAGCAAATCTAAAGGCCGAGGAGCTGTTCCAATAATCAGTGGGTTTAACAGTCCTGGTTTTGTATTTTCCAGAAGTTGCCCCAAAGGTGTTCAGGTAGATTGATCTCCACAAGGAAAGTAAAGAAGAAAAAGGGGAAGTAGCGAAGAAGGAAGGAGAGAAAGAGGAAAGGATAGACCACCTGGTGGAGAATAGGTGCCCGGAGATCACGGTGGTTGGATGGGTGAGCGCACACATGGCACAAGTCACAGCAAGGTTGTCACTGACATGGGAGCGGGACCTCGTTGGCCCTCCTTGGTCACAAAGTAGAAACAAGCCCTACATTGTAACCAGTGGGAGAAAAGACACTGAGAATTGGACGTCCGGGTTCTGGTCTCCGCTGCTGTCTGATGGGGTGGGACGCCTGGGAACATCGCCACCTGCGCCGGAACTCAGGTTTCTCATCTGCTATATTAGGGAGTCAAACGAACATCTCTTCAGTCCCGTTAAGTAAAGAGGCAGCGGTTTATGCATCCACCTCGCAAGCATCTGCTGAGTGTGTACGTCTTCCAGACCCTGGGCTTCGAGGAGAGAGGCGTTGAGGAGTGGAAGGAACTTCAGCCACGTGGACACTGCAGCTGAGGGCGCAAGGGCTCAGCTGGCATCAGAGCAGAGAGGACTGGGCTTCCGAGAATGGGTCTCACACACACCTGGCGCAGGTTACACGTACCAAACCCCTGATGATAATGCATGCCATTCCTGGTATCAGAAAGGTGTGTTTCCATGAAACTTTGGCTTTGCTTCAAAGCACAGTAAAGCAGGAATCATCTCATGGGGTGATCTCTACCCACAGTTCTTTCATTAAGAACCCGCACTCCTTCCTAAACACTTGGACCCCTATTCAGGACTAATCACTTCTGGCACGTTTTTGAAATTGTAGATCACTGAGATAGAAATGCAACTTACAGAATTCTGAATGCTCTTTTTTTTTTTTTTTTTTTTTTTTTGCTGTACATGGGCCTCTCCCTGCTGTGGCCTCTCCCGTTGCGGGCCATGGCTTAGTGGCCATGGCTCACGGGCCCAGCCGCTCCGCGGCATGTGGGATCTTCCCGGACTGGGGCACGAACCCGTGTCCCCTGCGTTGGCAGGCGGACTCTCAACCACTGTGCCACCAGGGAAGCCCCTGAATGCTCTTTTCATAGCCAGTTCGGTCCACTTCAGTTACCCAAATCTTGGCTTTAGCAGCGAAGCCCGCCATGGTGCCGAGGGGCTGGCTGGTAGGAGTGTGTGGGGAGCTGAGTGTTAGACATTCAGGGATTTTGCAGGTCAGTTTACAGCACTGGTAACTTCAAGTTGGCCCTGGTGGGAGTATTTACCTCACAGAAATCAGCAAACAGTACACATCAGAGCGTTTTTTGTTTTTTTTTCAGAGAGCTGGTGGACCAGCCTACCACTGGGTGGAACCCACTTGGTGCAGGTACTAGTTGATAGAATTTACCCAGAGGAATTTTTCACAACAAATATATGGAGAATAATTGAAGCAATACATGATAATAATACAGAATACTAGAACCCAGAGATCAACCATGTGTATGTGGTCAACTACTGTTTGACAAGGGAGCTGAGAATATTCACCGGGGAAAAGACAGTCTCTTTAATGAATGATGCTGGGAAAATTGGATATCCACATATAAAAGAATGAAACTAGACCCCTATCTCACACCACTCACAAAGATTAACTTGAAGTGGGTTAAAGACTTAAATCTAAGACCTGGAACCATAAGACTCCTAGAGGGAATCAGAGGAAGAAAGCCCCTTGACATAGGTCTCGGCAGTGATGTCTTTGGATATGGCACCTAAAGCACAAACAACCAAATCAAAAATAAACAAGTGAGATTACATGAGACTAAAAAGCTTCTGCACAGCAAATGAAATAATCAGCAAAATGAAAGGACAGCTTACAGAATGGGAAAAAATATTTGCAAACCATGTATCTGATAAGGGCTTAATATTCAGAATATATAAAGAATTAATACAACTCAATAGCAAAAAAAAAAAAAACACCCCAAAACAAATAATCCAATTAAAAATGAGAAAAGGATCTGAACTGCCATTTTTTCCAAAGAAGATGTATGAAGGGACAACAGGTTGATGAAAAGGTGCTCAGCATAGCTAGTCATCAGGGAAATACAGATCAGAATCACAATGAGAAGTCACCTCTCACCTGTCAGAATGGCTGTTATCAAAAAGACATGAAATAACAAGTGTCGGTGAGGATGTGGTGAAAAGGGAACACTTGTGCACTGTTGGTGGGAATATAAGTTGGTGCAGGCACTATGGAAAAGAGTATGGAGTTTCTCAAAAAATTAAAAATAGAACTACCATGTGATCTAGCAGTTCCACTTCTGGGAATATATTCAAAGGAAACAAAAACATGTCGCAGAGATATCTGCACGCCCATGTTCACTGCAGCACTATTCACAATAGTTAATATATGGAAACAACCTAAGCGTCCATTGACAGCTAAATGGATAAACAAGTTGTGGTAAAGAATTCTATATTATAGAAAAAAATATATGTTATTCAGACATAAAAAGAAGGAAATCCTGTCATTTGCAACAAGGTGGATAGATTTTGAAGGCATTATGCTAAGTGAACTCAGAGGGAAATACCATGTGATCTCACTTATATGTAGAAGCTTTGAAGAAAAAACTCACAGAAAAAGAGATAAGATTTGTGGTTACCAGAGGCAGGGAGTAGGTTGAAGGGGAATTGGATGAAAACGGTCAATAGCGACAAACTCCCAGTTATAATTAGTCCTAGAGATGTAATGTACAGCCTGATAGCTATAGATAACACTCCTGTGTGATATATTTGAAAATTGTTAAGAGAGTAGATTGAGTTCTCATCACACACAAAAAACAAACTTTTTTTTTTTTGTATCTACATGACGTGATGAATGTTAACTAACTTATTGTGGTAATCATTTCACAAGAGATTTAAGTTAAATCATTATGCTGTACACTTCAAACTTGTAGTCACTTTTATCTCAACAATACTGGAAAAATATATGAAAAAAATACAGAATAACAGTCATTCCCAACCTTCACATTTTTTGCCGTATTTGTGTATAACCTATATCAGCGCACTTATTTTCTAATTTAATGCTATTCATGTTTTTACTTAAATAAACTAATTTTAAAAGGAATTTATATTGCTGCTGTAAATGGAAATAACGTATCTTTTGCTCTAATATGTTGTAACAAATGAATAACATTAAAATAATCTCATCCAGATATTCCTCAGAATCATTCCACATGCTGCCAGAGGTGTATACAGTGGACAACAAGAAGGGTATAAAATGAGTTCTTATGGTAGTTTCCAGTGTCTTTTCTTTAAGGAATAATAATTGCAAAGATTATGCTACATTTACTAGAATGAGGCATCACTATAGCATGTATACATTGTATACAATATCATTACATATACAAGTGCATTAGTTATGTACGCTAGCTCACTTGATCATTGTGAAAATATCCCATGAGGAAGGTGTTATCATAGTCCAATGTTACAGAGAAGGAAACCAAAGCACAGAAAGTTTAAATGACTTGCCCAGGATGAGGGGTAAACCCAGGATGGAGCCCAGGCAGCTCTGCTCTTCTCAGCTATACGTCACACCTCTAACCAGCAACTCCTGTTAAAACTCAAAATACATAAATACTGGGATTGCTCCAGTAATCCTAAACCTTGGAAGACCTTGAAAGCTATTCCATAGATATAAAAGCCATATACTTAAGAGTATATATTTGTGATTAAGTTATTACAGCTTTGGTAGCAAAAAGTAAGACTGCCCGCTGGTGGGTGAATGGTAGAATAAATTTGGTTATATTACACTGGGAATTTATGCAGTCTTCAGAAAGACTAATTCAGACTAGGTCAGGTAATTTGGAGGAATTTCCGCTGGGTTTCCTTGAATAAGAAAAGGAAGATGTGGACAAAAAAATGTGCAGTCATCCTAGTTTTATAAAGTACACGTTAAAATGATCTGTTCTCCTGGCAGCCATAGGTGATGGCAGGCTTGAAAGTGTCTGCCTTGTAATGAGTGTGGAGCTGCAGCTGTGTAATTTTTATTTCCCCACAACTGCTGAGATGAGCACCATTCCATGTCAGCTTGCCATTTGTATTCTGTGAATAATCCTTTGCACGTCTTCATTTGTTTATTAATCATCTCTTTTTAATTTGCAAGAGTTCCAGATTTTTAGGTTGGTTTGTTCGTTTGCTTTTTGCTTTTTTGAAGTGTGGCCTCTTCACTGTAAATGTCTTTTCTTTCTTTCTTTTTTAAACAAATCTCTTATTTGTGTTTGGTCTTTCTTACGAAAGTTTCCGATTTTTAAGTAGTCAGATGTATTTATTGTCTTCTTTATAAGCTTCTGTTTTATTCCGTCTCAAGTCAAAAGTGGGGGAGAAAGGAAAACCAAACAGACCCAAATAAAACCTTGGCTGGAAGGGGCCTCTTCTCCCGAACAAGACTCAGAACCTAAAGTGAGTCCCCTACCTGCGCTGTTGGTGCAGTGTCCTGCCTCCCACTGTGTAACACCACCACGCCCCTCACCCCAGGGCAGGAGATGAAGACTTCACCGTTGAAGCATTTTCCGCCCCAACTGTGTGCTTCACTTTTCCATCCAGGCTGGAAACCTGGATGGTTAGTAACCAGCCCAGGCCCTCACAGATAAGCTTCAGAATTGCAGTGAGGAGAGAAGGTAGCAGAGTTGAGTTCCATTAGCATATTGATGGCACAGCCACTCCTTGTATTTTATTATCCTAATTAGATGGGTATTAGGTTATATTTAAAGCTTAAATCTTCGTTATATCCCATTACTACTGTGGATTTAAAAAAATCCAACATGGCTTTGAATCAAGGTAGATTTTTAATTTGACTTTCTTGCCCATTATTTTATCTGTGAGCTGGATGGAGTCTTCTCTTTTTGGAACTCCATGCAGTGTTTAAGGGGCTTGTCAGACATATCGTTAATTTCATATTTCTCATGAAGATCCTCTGGGGCCCCTGGGGCAGTGGAAGATGACTGCGTCCCCTCTGCTTATGGCTGTCTCCGGGCAAATCTGCCTCCCTCCAGCGTCCCCAGATGCCCACGTGCACAAGCTGAAGCCATCAGGTCACTCAGACTCCTGTCCCTCCCGCCCCAACAGGACTTAGGCGTCATACAGTCTAAGGAACATGTGTAAGCCGTCTCCCCGCCCCATCCTCCCTGTAAGGATCCCTCATTCTCACCCTCATCTCCTTTGACCCCAGTATCAGAAAGGCACCAGCGCCCAGACAATTCTCCCTCGCGCCCAGACAATTCTCTCTCCTAGTCTCTCTCTGCTGCCAAAGCATCTTTTCTGGAGAACACATCTTTGTCTTTCCCCTTTGAAGAATCTTGAATGCTTAGGAGATGAGACCCAAATTCCTTGGTGTGGCACCCAGATACCTTTGTTTCCTGACCCCAACCTGCCCATGCAATCTTACCCTCATCGACACCATCCTCCATAAACAACCAAACATACCCCAGTGTGATGAGTGTAGGTTGAGGCGTGAAATGGACCAAACTCAGGCCCTGCTCTCGCCGTTCTGGTTTGAATGGGCCGCACTTGCCCTCCCGTGACCTCAACTGTCCTTCCCCCTTCTCTGTCACCTCCTATCTGAAGCTTTCCTAATAGCCTAGTGAAAATGAATCCCCCCTTTCTTTGATGCTCCTTGGTAATTTTTAATACCCTAATTCTTAGTGATGAAGGTCTTGCTGTCGCTGGCCTGATCACACGTCTTGGTAGGCAGAGCCAACACCATGTTCATCTTGGTGACTTTTGCCCACAGCACATGGAGCGCAGTTGTTCCTCAGTGCAAGTTTGTGGGAAGGATGGAGGGCGGAAAGGAAGGAAGCAAACATGTTGTGTGCCTCCCTGGGCCACCATTAGCTCCTTTGCTTCTTGCTCCCCTGCTTTGTTTTACTTGTTTGTTTATTTTCTTATTATTTGAAATGATACAGCTGGCTTACAGCTTCGCTTGTTGTGAGGATTCGAGAAGTGACTTGCGCTGTATCGGACACATAGCAGGCGTCCCCAAAGATTACATATCGTTACGTTCATCTTTAATCACGTTATCACTTCTACCTGTATGAATTCCAGCTCCGGTTCTAATGTGCGCTAAATATAGGAGGAAGGAAGGACCCTTGCATAGAATCCAGGTTAGCATGCTCTCTGTTTCTTTTGCTTCACTACGAAATCCACCACCACCTTCCTACCTGGTCTCCTTCCCAGGAATCAGGGAAAGGGTTAAGGGAAAGGAGAAAAGGCTGAGCCACCAGCATGTGCAGGGGGGGCAGAAGCCACTTGGGAGGCTTGGTGGAGCAAAGCCCAATAGCTAATACTAACGAGATTCCTGGAAGAAATCCCTGGGACTGTAAACATTGGGGGCCATGCCGAGGTCCTTCTGAAAGAACAGAGTCAATGAGAAACAGCACCTCCAGAGGTTTTCCCGTCTCCAGCTCAGCATTCCAGCCCCTGATCAGGTGACTTTGTTGCTGATGGGTGACAGCTTAATTTACAAGAATGCCGAGCAACAGCAAATTTGAAAATAAACCACATACACACATGATAAGAAAAGGGAAATGTGATCCTGAACTCTACTGCGTAGTTCCCCTGAAGCTTCACCAAGCCCGTAATTAGATGATACCTAAACCGTCTGAAACATTAACATTAAATATTACGGGAAGTTTACTGGCGACTGTGCCATACGTCCTATTTATATTTCTGGTCTATCTTGTCTCTCTTATTTTCACAGAGAATATATATGTACATATGTGTGTGTGTACTTGAAAATTTTCCATTGGGAATGAATTCTGATGTCTTAATAGATTAACCTTGCTGGTACCTAATATAAGTAATTAAAAAAAATGAAATTCCTACCACTGCGCAGATTTTAATGGGTAGGCGTTCTTGGTTTCCCTCTAGAGATCTCCCTGCCCGAGGCTGCAGTTTTCCTGGAGGCGCTCTCCCCACAGAGTCCGGTGGGAAGCTTGCCTGCACAACAGCTGTGAGCACAGGCCAGTGCTTCTGAGCAGAATCTCTCTCCAAGGATGGCACTGGCGTCTACCTGACCCCCTTGCAGAGTCTGAAATGACTTAGTCTTTTAATAGCACAGCCTTGCAAACATCCTGGGGCAACCAAGAGGCATGTTGCTATTCTAGGCAGGCAGACAGGCATCACCTCCATGCCAAGGAGACACAAGGAACCAAGAGATTAGCACCTCGAATGCCCCGTGTGTTTAGATTCTTCGAGAGAGGAGTTCAGCAGACTCTTCGATACTGATTTTTCTGGGAAGTTGTGAGTCCAGTCATCACATTGCCTTCTTGGCACAAATTTCCTAAGAAAACTCTTCCAAGGTTTCCAAAAATATAAAACCAGGTCTGGTTCTTGTGGGCACTTGAAGGGTGGAGGGTGGAGGAAGACGATCAGAGCTGGGGCTCTTTGCCTTCATCTGTCACCCTCCCGCCCTGCAGAGGGGGGACGTGGTCCTCTCATCAGGAGGGTCCTGCTGTTTTCTAACAGATTCTGAAAGGCCGTGCTCCTCTCTGTACGTCTAAAAAGTGCCAGGAAAGAAGTGGTGACCAGGAGTTCACGTCATGTAACATTGAAAGCGCACAGTGGCCTCTATTTCAGAACCTACAGATGCTCGTCTGTTTGGGATGCAGGGGGCTCTGCTGTATCCCTAACTCTGCCTTCCGACCCTCCTCTTCTGCCCTGCAGAGCGGCTCGTGTTCAAATTCGGGGCGTCTTAAGCCATCTCTACTGAGGGTCTTCTGTTGGGGCCCAGTCTCTGGAAACATGTCTTATTGTGTGCCCTTGAAAGTTCCTGCCTTTGGTGAGGAAATTCCTTGCCCATCACCTTTTAGCAACAAACATTTGAATATAGAATTCCTCATATAAACCTGGTGGAGTCACAGAGTGCCAGTGGGTCCTCTACTTGAAGGACAAAGACCCCCCTAATTCCCAGTGGCGTCTCAATCAGCAGCGGCAGGTGTGCTGCAGGAATCCGGCCCGCTCCTGCCCAGAGCTGCCGTGGTGGCCGGGGTGCCAGGGATGGAGAATGGAAGGGAGTCCTTCCAGGGCCCCTGGTCCTTCTGAATCTCAGGTCCGTTGCTAATGAGAGTCGTAGAGATTAAATTAAAGAAGACCTGTCAACTACCGTCCTTTCTTTGCTCTTTGAAAAATGTTTTTTTCTCCTTTTAGGTGCCCTTTTTTTTTTTTTGCGGTACGCGGGCCTCTCACTGCTGTGGCCTCTCCCGTTGCGGAGCACAGGCTCCGGACGCGCAGGCTCAGCGGCCATGGCTCACGGGCCCAGCTGCTCTGCGGCATGCGGGATCTTCGCGGACCGGGGCACGAACCCGTGTCCCCTGCATCGGCAGGCGGACTCTCAACCACTGCGCCACCAGGGAAGCCCAGTGCCCTTTTTATGAGCTTGAAAAAGTTCTAATTAAGGAAATCTCTCCTTGGTAAACACTGTATTCTTTCAGTCTAATGAAGCTAAGGTTAGGGTGATTCTTTTTCTTTCTCTCTTCCTTTACCGTCACAATGAGCTATGTTAAAAAATGCATTTTCCAAAAGACCTTTTGTTTAATTCCTTCCTTCCTTCTTTTCCTTTCTTCTTTCCTACTTCCACTGACTGAAAATTTCTTTCTTTCCCCGAAACCCAAGATTGCTACTTTGGTTGATATAGAATTATGGGTTATTGTACAAAACATGGAAAGCGTCACTGTTTTGTAAACTTCTTCTTTTTAAAAAATTTTTATTGAACTGTAACAGAGACACAGAAAAGGGCACACATTATGAGTGTAAAACTTAAAGAAATTTTTTTTAAAACAAATAAACATACTCATATCACCTCAGAGGGACTTGGGGTTACGTGGGTATACTTGCTACTTCGTTACGTTTTTGAGCACCTATTATGTGCAGGAAAAATTGTGCTCTGTGAGGATGCTCTTTAAGCCAAATTGGGAGACTTGGTTGGTTCCTCTGTTGGCTCTGACAAGGGAAGCTGGGGGTGGTAGGGGTGGTAGCCTCATCCACCCATCCCTCATTCTGCTTACAGGGGACCCTCACCCCATTCATGAATCCAATCATAATGAACCCATGATTTTATTTTCAAAATCATCTCTTCAGACATTTTCTTGAAAAAAAGAAAGAAAAGAACATGCTCAGGTCTCCCCATCTTTGCAGAGCTCTCCTCCTCCCAAGCCCACGGCTGGTAGGCCAGTTTGTGCTGCTGCTTCTTGGCTTAGTCCTGAGCTAGCCTCTCCCCATGGTCCATTTCCTCTTCATCGCCCTTACGACACTTCGTGCTCAGACGGTTGGGCTACCTCCTGGCATTGTTACGTGGAAGAATTAATAAGCACAGTCCTAAAGTGCTTTGACATTCTAAAGTGCTATAGAGCTGCTTAATGATGAGCGAATCACCATGGAGCTGTCTGGTTGCCGTCACATCTTCAGAGGGAGTCTGCATTGAATTGACAGCTCTGGGAGGTAAAGTTTAAAATATATGAAAATAAAAAGATCAGAAGTGGGTGGTGACATTGTCGGCTCATCCTCCTCTGCCTTCGTCTGGGTTACCTCAACCCTGTTGTAAAATGTCTCTTCCAGAGCATGGAGGACACCGTAAAGGTCTGTCTGTTCCAGGGTCTGGTGGGGACCAGCCGGCAGCTATGCCTGCTGTGGTCTGGCTGCCTAGACTCCAGGTGGCTCCACAAAAGGAACTAGAAGGTATCATTGATTTTATGCCCAAACCACTCTACAGCATTAGATAATGAGACCCTGCCATTTCCCAAGATACGTTCACACCCAAGCAGGTGACCGAGCACCTGAATGATGTCTCCTGGATTCCAGAGACCTTCACCTTCTCTCTCCTGGCCACACCCCGGGGTGTGAAATTGCTCGAAGCTTCTGCAACCTTCAGCTCCTTCTCTCTGATACTGTCATTCCCTCCTTCTAGGGCCCTTGATCTTCTATCAAACCTAAAACTCCCATCCTATCCAATCTGTGGGTTTCCTCTTAGCTTCACTTAATTCTCCATCTGTCTTAGAACATCTCAGCCGACCTACCACTTGTCCCTTTTCACAGATGGCTTGAAAAGCCTCATCTCTGAGTTCCCCATCATCAAGCTTCCTTACAGCCAGGACTGAGCACCGCTGCAGGGAGATTATTCACCCACGGAGACTGGTTTTAGGTTAAACGTGCCCTTTGTATTTCTTGGTATTTCTCTGTGTTGACTATTTGGACTTTTCCACTCCCTTCAAGCTTCCTACGTATCCTTTTTCATTCTCAACGTGGCCTGCCCCACGGTTGCAGATGAAATAATCAGGTATGAATTCTCTCCAATTTTGTACTTAACTCCTACTTACAAATGTGTCTGTAGCCTCATCCACCCATCCCTCATTCTGCTCACAGGGGACCCTTACCCCATTCATGAATCCAATCATAATGAACCCATGATTTTATTTTCAAAATCATCTCTTCAGACATTTTCTTGAAAAAAAGAAAAAAAGAATATGCTCAGGTCTCTCCCATCTTTGCAAAAGTCTCCTCCCCCAACTGTCCATTCCTGTTCCTTCATAACTGACTGAAGAGAGAGGAGTCTCCCCCCACATCTCAGGGGCTCGTCAAGACACAGCCCTTTCACTGACTTATGCCCCGTTCACTCATTCCTCTCACCAAAATCAGAATGGGCTCTCGATGCCCAGTCTGTCACCTGCGCGACTTTACGTCTGTCCGGCATGGAGATTATCAACCATTCCTTCTGTTTTCTCTTCAAAGCTCCACAGTCTTCTTCATAACTTTGTTAGCAAAAAGTTGTACATTTATGTAATTATTTGATAAATCTTCCTCTCCTCACTTGTACTGTATACTCAGTGGAAGGAGAAATCATGTCTTTGTGCTAAACATTTTAACCCTGGCGCCGAGCACACGTACTAGGTGGACAATTTATATTGACTAAATGAGTGCTTCCATGGGAAGTGTAGCACCAGTCTTTCTCCTAGTGTTTCTCTTACTTTTCTAGGCTCTCCTTCCTGGTGTTTTCCAGAGTGTCATTCAGCCTCTCTTTTCTCGCTCTTGACGGCAAGCTTGTAGAATCTGTTCTGTGACTGTGGTTTCACGTGCCTGCTTCGTCCTCAGCTCTAAACTTACATAACCATCTTTCTACTAGATGTTTCCATTTGAATGTCCGTAGGTACCTTAAATACATGTCTACAGAAGCTGATGTCGTCATCTCCGTCTAGTTTCGTTCTAGTCTTAGGTTTTGGTCCAAATCGTTGCCGCTGGCACAGTGTCCCACCCAAGACCCCTGGCAGTCACTTCAAATTGCTACCCATTGCCGTCCTCCGCATCAACCACTGCTATGCCGACTACTGTACCCCAGCGATGCTACCTGCTTCCCAGATGTTTAACTTGTCCTCTCCTGACCATCCCCAGTGGTACCATCATTATAACTTCTTGCTTGGAAAATACTTTCCTAACTGGTCTTTCTCGTGTTTTCAAACTTACCACTGTCGGTCTGTTTTCTATCATGCCGTTAAGTGTTTTGTTTTTTTTTTTATGTAACAAAATTATAATATTATAATTACTTGCTTTGAAACCTTGGGGAAAAAAATGGGAAGACTTCTGAGTAGTTTGTGTAAGAAGTATCCAACACTTCATCACTCTCAAGGCCAGCATGAATCTCCCTGCCCGACTCTGCACTGTGTCCTCTCCCTGCCCTGGGCCGCTCACAGGCCCTCGTGCGTCCTTGCCTTGCACGGAAGGTTTCATTAACCTGCAGCGTGCCCCCTACCATCCCCACCCAGCTTTCCTACTGGAACATTTCTCTTGCTTCATAGTTTGGTTCCTGCATCCTCAACTCAGGGGACACTTTTCTGACTACTGCATGTTAAGTGCCCTCCTCGGAGCTTGCAGAGACGCCTGCTCCCCTCTGCTTTAGTGACAGTCATGTTGTCTAAGCGTGTCTGCCCTTCTGTCCCTCACTAGACTGTCCGCGGTGTGAAGGCAGTGACTGCATATCCCCGCGTGGTGCACATGGTATCCATCATATAATAAGCGTTTCATGAATCTACCTTAAATGAATGTTGAACCCTTCACATTAGTTATTGTGAAAGAATTGGGCTATTTTTCCACTAAGCTTCTGAATCCTGGAACTACTGCTGTGGTTTGGAGGAAAAGAATGAATGCATATTCTACCGCCGCTGAGTTGTGGGGAGGGAGTGCTGTCAAAGTCTGCACACGGGCCTCGGGGAGGCCTCCACTCAGGCCTGGGGCCCTTGTCCTTTCCTGGGACCTACATGCTGCGCTGGGTGCTCGTGTGGATTTTTCTGCACTGGTGGCAGGAGTGTCATTCCCAGACGGCTTCCTTTACCATCCAGAGGCTTCGACCTGCCTTCTCCAGCTGCCAGGGGGCATGTGCTTAGGGATGGAGACCCATTTCAGCGCTGACCTGAGACAGCCTGCTGTACCTGAGACTACCTGGGAGAGAGCAGTCACGGCTTCCAGATCATCCAGAAGTGTGCGCATTCCTCCTTGAGTCTTTGCCTGGGGTGCAGACACTTGAGAATTGGCTGAGATTCAAAGCCAAGTACTCCAAAGAGCGGCAGGAGGGGTGCGTCCTTAAGCTGTGACACAGCTTTTCAGTGTCACCTTTTACACGACGGCAGATCCACTTAGGATCAACCACGTAAAATCACGAGGAGAGGCATGTGGGCAAGTCCCATGTCCTCATGAATCACCGCAGATCAGAGCCCCCAGCTGACAGGCTTCATGATCTCTTCCCTCGGACCTTCACAGAGCACATTTATCCCAGGACATACCTGTTCCAGGTGCCATGCATTCGGAAGCACACTTTGCTACCTTAGTAGGTTAACTCATTGGTCCTGACGACGTTGGTGGTTAACGGAACTGGTAGCTGACATTGCCGTGCGCCCGGCAGATAACTCAGAGCGGCACACAAATGGTCTCACTCAGTCCTGCCTCGACCCTTTCAGGCATGTCTTGCATCGCCGTTTCTGCTTTTTCAAATGAAACAATTGAGATATGAAGGATTCAGTAACTGGGCTCAGGGCGCTCCACAACTCAGCCGGAACTCCAAGCCCAGCAGTCTCCTCCCGAAGCCCATCCTCACTGTCCGTCGGGTTGTGATGGGCTAGCAGACACCGTGCACCCTGCCCGCACCCCCTGACTTCCCACCGCCAGCCCTGGCTGTCTCCGCGTGGAGGCGGCCCGCCCTCTTACCCCTGGAGCCCACTCTGTGCCCAGGAGGCAGGTCAGAAGGGCCGTGGTTGATGCGCCCTCGCTGTCTCCAGAGCAGCCTTCCTCCAAGTGATACGGGAGTCGGTGTGTGCACGTGTCCTTGCCCTGCCCCGCCTCCAGAGGGTTAACCTCCAGAGGTGTATGTCTACACGGGATCCTGAGTCCCCACTGAGATGTAGCCCCACTGGCCAGGAGCAGTCACGCACAGGCCGACGGGGGGCTCTGAAGCCTGTGGGAGGGTCCGGCTTTCCTGCGGACCTGGAGGCCTGGCTGTGTCTTTCCCCACCTCTCAGCATCCCCTGCTTTCCTCCTTCCTCAGCAGGTGTCTGGTCCTTGCCGAGGCCTTCTCGCATCCGCAGTAAGACGCTGCCCCCCTCCCGCCCCCGCCATGCTCCACTGCCCATGGGAGGATAAACGATTCTCACCTCTCGTCCCCTGGACCGAGTCATTTGCCAGCTGGTTATTGCAGCAAAAGTAACTGCAGGTGAAAGTGGCAAATCAGCCCCCTCTGTTGAGTGCAGACGGCCTGGCAGCCCAGCCCACACATTTCCAAGGGAGGCTCGCTCCACTCCGCAGGAGAGACCCCCTCAACTCATGCCAGGTCGCGTAGTTATTGAGCCCCTCGGGTTTGGTTGCTATTCTAGACACTTTGACCTGCAACTACCGTTAGAAATCAGCTACTCTCAAGGATGTCTTATTTGCCCTGAGCTCAGGACTCCTGCAAGTTCATTGCACCCTGGAGTTTCACAGGAATCTCCCCGCTCCAAGCAGATGCCTTCAGCAAACGCAAGGTGCCCTCCGCATTCCCAGAGCAAGGGGAGGCCAGAGACAGACAAAGGAAAGAAAAAGCAAAGGCAGTGGTATGAAATTTTTGATTATACTGCCAGACTTTGTTTGACATTTTTTTCTTTTACTCTTTTTTTTCTTCATCTCTTTACTGGAGTATAATTGCTTTACAATGGTGTGTTAGTTTCCGCTTTATAACAAAGTGCATCAGCTATACATATACATATATCCCCATATCTCCTCCCTCTTGCATCTCCCTCCCACCCTCCCTATCCCACCCCTCTAGGTGGTCACAAAGCACCGAGCTGATCTCCCTGTGCTATGCGGCTGCTTCCCACTAGCTAGCTATTTACATTTGATAGTGTGTATATGTCCATGCCACTCCCTCACTTCATCCCAGCTTACCCTTCCCCCTCCCCGTGACCTCAAGTCCATTCTCTATGTCTGTGTCTTTATTCCTGTCCTTCCCCTAGGTTCTTCAGAAACATTTTTTTTTAAGATTCCGTATGTATGTGTTAGCATATGGTATTTGTTTTTCTCTTTCTGACTTACTTCACTCTGTATGACAGACTCTAGGTCCATCCACCTCACTACAAATAACTCAATTTCATTTCTTTTTATGGCTGAGTAATATTCTATTGTATATATGTGCCACATCTTCTTTATCCATTCATCTGTCGTTGGACACTTAGGTTGCTTCCATGTCCTGGCTGTTGTAAATAGAGCTGCAATGATCATTGTGGTACATGATCTTTTTAAATTATGGTTTTGTTAGGGTATGTGCCCAGTAGTGGGATTGCTGGGTCGTATGGTAGTTCTGTTTTTAGTTTTTTGAGGAACCTCCATACTGTTCTCCACAGTGGCTGTCAATTTACATTCCCACCAACAGTACAAGAGGGTTCCTTTTTCTCCACACCCTCTCCAGCATTTACTGTTTGTAGATTTTTTGATGATGGCCATTCTGATCTCTGTGAGGTGATACCTCATTGTAGTTTTGATTTGCATTTCTCTTATGATTAGTGATGTTAAACCTCCTTTCACATGTTTGTTGGCAATCTATATATCTTCTTTGGAGATATGTCTAGTTAGGTCTTCTGCGCATTTTTGGATTGGGCTGTTTGTTTTTTTCATATTGAGCTGCATGAGCTGCTTGTAAATTTTAGAGATTAATCCTTTGTCAGTTGCTTCATTTGCAAATATTTTCTCCCATTCTGAGGGTTGTCTTTTTGTCTCATATATGGTTTCCTTTGCTGTGCAAAAACTTTGAAGTTTCATTAGGTCCCATTTGTTTATTTTTGTTTTGATTTCCATTTCTCTAGGAGGTGGGTCAAAGAGCATCTTACTGTGATTTATGCCATAGAGTGTTCTGCCTATGTTCTCTTTCAAGAGTTTTATAGTGTCTGGCCTTACATGTAGGTCTCTAATCCATTTTGAGTTTATTTTTGTGTATGGTGTTAGGGAGTGTTCTAATTTCATTCTTTTACATGTAGCTGTCCAGTTTTCCCAGCACCACTTATTGAAGAGGCTATCTTTTCTCCAGTGTATATTCTTGCCTCCTTTACCAAAAATATGGTGACCATATGTTTGTGGGTTTATCTCTGGGCTTTCTGCCCTGTTCCATTGATCTATATTTCTGTGTTTGTGCAAGTACCATATTATCTTGATTACTGTAGCTTTGTAGTATAGTCGGAAGTCCAGGAGCCTGATTCCTCCAGCTCCATTTTTCTTTCTCAAGATTGGTTTGGCTATTTGAGGTCTTTTGTGTTTCCATATAAATTGTGAAATTTTTTGTTCTAGTTCTGTGAAAAATGCCATTGGTAGTTTGATAGGGATTGCATTGAATCTGTAGATTGCTTTGGGTAGAAGAGTCATTTTCACAGTGTTGAGTCTTCCAATCCAAGCACATGGTATATCTCTCAATCTGTTTGTATCATCTTTAATTTCTTTCATCAGTGTCGTATAGTTTTCTTTATACAGGTCTTTTGTTTCCTTAGATAGGTTTATTCCTCGGTATTTTATTCTTTTTGTTGCAGTGGTAAACGGGAGTGTTTCCTTAATTTCTCTTTCAGATTTTTCATCTTTAGTGTATAGGAATGCCAGAGATTTCTGTGCATTAATTTTGTATCCTGATACTTTACCAAATTCATTGATTAGTCCTAGTTTTCTGGTAGCATCTTTAGGATTCTCTATGTAAAGTACCATGTCATCTGCAAACAGTGACAGCTTTACTTCTTCATTCCCGATTTGGATTCCTTTTATTTCTTTTTCTTCTCTGATTGCTGTGGCTAAAACTTCCAAAACTATGTTGAATAACTGTGGTGAGAGTGGGCAACCTTGTCTTGTTCCTGATCTTAGAGGAAATGGTTTTAGTTTTTCACAATTGAGAACGATGTTGGCTGCGGGTTTGTCATATACAGCCTTTATTATGTTGAGGTAAGTTCCCTCTATGCCTGCTTTCTGGAGAGTTTTTTTATCATAAATGGATGTTGAACTTCTTTGAAAGCTTTTTCTGCATCTATTGAGATGATTATATAGTTTTTCTCCTTCAGTTTGTTAATATGGTGTATCACATTGATTGATTTGCGTATACTGAAGAATTCTTGCATTCCTGGGATAAACCCCCCTTGATCATGGTGTATGATCCTTTTAATGTGCTGTTGGATTCAGCTTGCTAGTATTTTCTTGAGGATTTTTGCTTCTGTGTTCATCAGTGATATTAACCTGTAGTTTTCTTTCTTTGTGATATCTTTGTCTGGTTTTGGTATCAGGGTGATGGTGGCCTCATAGAACGAGTTTCGGAGTGTTCCTCCCTCTGCTCTATTTTGGAAGAGTTTGAGAAGAATAGGTATTAGCTCTTCTGTAAGTGTTTGATAGAATTCGCCTGTGAAGCCATCTGGTCCTGGGCTTTTGTTTGTTGGAAGATTTTAAATCACTGTCTCAATTTCAGTGCTTGTGATTGATCTGTTTATATTTTCTGTTTCTTCCTGGTTCAGTCTCAGAAGGTTGTGCTTTTCTAAGAATTTGTCCATATCTTCCAGGTTGTCCAATTTATTGGCATAGAGTTGCTTGTAGTAATCTCTCATGAACCTTTGTATTTCTGCAGTGTCACTCGTTACTTCTCCTTTTTCATTTCTAATTCTGTTGATTTGAGTCTTCTCCCTTTTTTTTCTTGATGAGTCTGGGTAGTGGTTTCTCAATTTTGTTTATCTTCTCAAAGAACCAGCTTTTAGTTTATTGATCTTTGATATTGTTTCCTTCATTTCTTTTTCATTTATTTCTGATCTGATCTTTATGATTTCCTTCCTTCTGCTAACTTTGGGGTTTTTTGTTCTTCTTTCTCTACTTGCTTTAGGCATAAAGTTAGGTTGTTTATTTTAGATGTTTCTTGTTTCTTGAGGTAGGATTGTATTGCTATAAACTTCCCTCTTAGAACTGCTTTTGCTGCATCCCATAGATTTTGGTACCTCGTGTTTTCATGGTCATTTGTTTCTAGGTATTTTTTTATTTCTTCTTTGATTTCCTCAGTGATCTGTTGGTTAGTTAGTAGTGTATTGTTTAGCTTCCATATGTTTGTATTTTTTACAGACTTTTTCCTGGAATTGATATCTAGTCTCATAGCGTTGTGGTCAGAAAAGATACCTGATACAATTTCAATTTTCTTAAATTTACCAAGGCTTGACTTATGACCCACAATATGATCTGTCCTGGAGAATGTTCCACGAGTACTTGCGAAGAAAGTGTATTCTGTGTTTTTAGATGGAATGTCATATAAATTTCAGTTAAGTCCATCTTGTTTAATGTATCATTTAAAGCTTGTGTTTCCTTTTATTTTTTTCATTTTGGATGATCTGTCCACTGGTGAAAGTGGTGTGTTAAAGTCCCCTACTATGATTGTGTTACTGTCGATTTCCCCTTTTATAGCTGTTAGCAGTTGCCTATGTATTGAGGTGCTCCTATGTTGGGTGCATAAATATTTACAATTGTTATATCTTCTTGTTGTACTGATCATTGTGTAGTGTCCTTCTTTGTCTCTTGTAATAATCTTTATTTTAAAGTCTGTTTTGTCTGATATGACAACTGCTACTCCAGCTTCCTTTTGATTTCCATTTGCATGGAATATCTTTTTCCATCCCCTCACTTTCAGTCTGTATGTGTCCCTAGGTCTGAAGTGGGTCTCTTGTAGACAGCATATTTATGGGTCTCATTTTGATATCCATTCAGCCAGTCTGTGTCTTTTTGTTGGAGCATTTAATCCATTTACATTTAAGGTAATTATCGATATGTATGTTCCTATTACCATTTTCTTAATTGTTTTGGGTTTGTTATTGTAGGTCTTTTCCTTCTCTTGTGTTTCCTGCCTAGAGAAGTTCCTTTAACATTTGTTGTAAAGCTGGTTTTGTGGTGCTGAATTCTCTTAGCTTTTGCTTGCCTCTAAAGGTTTTAATTTCTCTGTCGAACCTGAATGGGATCCTTGCTGGGTAGAGTAATCATGGTTGTAGGTTTTTCCCTTTCATCACTTTAAATATGTCCTGCCACTCCCTTCTGGCTTGCAGAATTTCTGCTGAAAGATCAGCTGTTAACCTTATGGGGGTTCCCTTGTATGTTATTTTTGCTTTTTCCTTGCTACTTTTAATATTCTTTCTTTGTATTTAATTTTTGATAGTTTGATTAATATGTGTGTTGGCATGTTTCTCCTTGGATTTATCCTGTATGGGACTCTCTGTGCCTCCTGGACTTGATTGACTATTTCCTTTCCCATATTAGGGAAGTTTTCAACTATAATCTCTTCAAATATTTTCTCAGTCCCTTTCTTTTCCTCTTCTTCTTCTGGGACCCCTATAATTCGAATGTTGGTGCATTTAATGTTGTCCCAGAGGTCTCTGAGACTGTCCTCAATTTGTTTCATTCTTTTTTCTTTATTCTGCTCTGTGATAGCTATTTCCACTATTTTATCTTCCAGCTCACTTATCCGTTTTTCTGCCTCAGTTATTCTGCTATTGATTGCTTCTAGAGAATTTTTAATTTCATTTATTGTGTTGTTCATCATTGTTTGTTTGGTCTTTAGTTCTTCTAGGTCCTTGTTAAACGTTTGCTTTGTTTTCTCCATTCTATTTCTAAGATTTTGGATCGTCTTTCCTATCATTCCTCTGAATTCTTTTTCAGGTAGACTGCCTATTTCCTCTTCATTTGTTAGGTCTGGTGGGTTTCTGCCTTGCTTCTTCACCTGCTGTGTGTTTCTCTTCTCATTTTGTTTAACATACTGTGTTTGGGGTCTCCTTTTCGCAGCCTGCAGGTTCGTGGTTCCTGTTGTTTTTGGTGTCTGCTCCCAGTGGGTAAGGTTGGTTCATTGGGTTGTATAGGCTTCCTGGTGGAGGGGACTGGTGCCTGTGTTCTGGTGGATGAGGCTGGATCTTGTCTTTCTGTTGGGCAGGACCACATTGGTGGTGTGTTTTGGTGTGTCTGTGACCTTATTTTGATTTTAGGCAGCCTCTCTGCTAATGGGTGAGGTTGTGTTCCTGTCTTTCTAGTTTTTTGGCATAGGGTGTCCAGCACTGTAGCTTGCTCGTTGTTGAGTGGAGCTGGGTCTTGGTGTTGAGATGGAGATCTCTGGGAGAGCTTTCGCTGTTTGATATTACGTGGAGCCAGGAGTTCTCTGGTGGACCAGTGTCCTGAACTTGGCTCTCCCACCTCAGAGGCACAGGCCTGACACTTGGCCAGAGCACCAAGCCCCTGTCAGCTACACATTGCAGAAAAATGGGAGACAAAAAAGAAAGAACTAACATAAAATAAAATAAAGTTATTAAAATAAAAAAATTATTAAAAATAAAAAATGTGAAAAGTAATTTTAAAAAAAGAAAAGAAAGAAAGAAGAGGGCAACCAAACCAAAAAATCAATCCACCAATGATAACAAGTGCTACAAACTATACTAAAGAAAAAAAAAAGGCAGAACCTTAGGACAAATGGTAAAAGCCAAGCTATACAGACAAAATCACACAAGGAAGCATACACATACATACTCACAAAAAGGGAAAAAGGAAAAAAATATATATATTAAAAATAAAAAGGAAGAGAGCAACCCAATCAATAAACAAATCTACGAATGATAATTAACTCTAAATACTAAACTCAGGTAAACATAAACCCAGAAACAAATTAGATGCAGAAAGCAAGCCTCAAGTCTACAGTTGCTCCCGTAGTCCACCCCCTTGATTTGGGCATGATTCATTGTCTATTCAGGTATTCCAGAGATGCAGGTACATCAAGTTGATTGTGGAGATTTAATCCTCTGCCCCTGAGGCTGCTGGGAGAGATTTCCATTTCTCTTCTTTGTTCGCACAGCTCCCGGGGCTCAGCTTTGGATTGGGCCCCGCCTCTGCGTGTAGGTAGCCGGAGGGCGCCTGTTCTTCGCTCAGACAGGACGAGGTTAAAGGAGCCGCTGATTCGCGGGTTCTGGCTCACTCAGGCCGGGGACGGGGGGAGGACGGAGTGCGGGGCGGGCCTGTGGCGTCAGAGGCGGCGTGACGTTGTGGCAGAGGCCGGCGTGACGTTGCACGAGCCTGAGGCGCGCCGTGCGTTCTCCCGCGGAAGTTGTCCCTGGGTCCCGGGACCCTGGCCATGGCGGGCTGCACAGGCTCCCCGGAAGCGGGGGTGTGGAGAGTGACCTGTGCTTGCGCACAGGCTTCTTGGGGGCGGCAGCAGCAGCCTTAGCGTCTCATGCCCGTCTCTGGGGTCCGCGCTTTTAGCCGCGGCTCGCGCCCGTCTCGAGCTCGTTTAGGCGGTGCTCTGAATCCCCTCTCCTCGCGTACCCCGAAACAGTGGTTTCTTGCCTCTTCAGCAGATCCTGACTTTTTCCCGGACTCCATCCCGGCCAGCCGTGGCGCACTAGCCCCTTTCAGGGTGTGTTCACGCTGCCAACCCCAGTCCTCTCCCTGCGCTCCGACTGAAGCCCTAGCCTCAACTCCAGGCCCTGCCCGCCCCTGCAGGTGGGCAGACAAGCCTCGGGCTGGTGAGTGCCGGTCGGCCCTGATCCTCTGTGCGGGAATCTCCCCGCTTTGCCCTCCGCACCCCTGTGGCTGCGCTCTCCTCCGCGCCGCCGAAGCTCCCCCACTCCGCCACCCGCAGTCTCCGCCCGCGAAGGGGCTTCCTACTGTGTGGAAACTTTCCTCCTTCACAGCTCCCTCTCACTGGTGCGGGTCCCATCCCTATTCTTTTGTCTCTGTTGTTTCTTTTTTCTTTTGCCCTACCCAGGTACGTGGGTAGTTTCTTGCCTTTTGGGAGGTCTGAGGTCTTCTGCCAGCGTTCAGTGGGTGTTCTGTAGGAGTTGTTCCACCTGTAGATGTATTTCTGATGTAATTGTGGGGAGAAAGGTGATCTCCACGTCTTACTCCTCTGCCATCTTGAAGGTCCCCCCCGTTTATTTTTTTACTTTTTAAAGAAATGTATTCTTATTTCTTTTGAGTCTGGAACTTGGGAGAAGTTCAAGTGTTTGTTGTCACTTCAAGATTGGGCAAGAAAATACAAAAACAAATAAATAATGAAAAAAATAGAACATTGTATAAAAAGTATGCACTGTATTCTCTCTCCAGACTTAGTAGGTCCGGCTTCAACTACGCTTAGTAGGTCCGGCTTCAACTACGCTTAGCTGGTATTTATTGTACATACGGTGCAGTTATGTACAAAGTGCAGTGAGAATTCTGTTACAGGATGGCTGTGTCCCCTCCAGAATCAAATGTTGAAGCCCTAACCCCCAGCTCCTCAGAATGTGACTGTGTTTGGAGGTGGGGTCTTTAAAGAGGTAAATAAAGGATATGTAGGTTGGGCTTCCATCTAACATGGCTAATGTCCTTATAAGAAGAGGGAGAAACACCAGGGACACACCCAGAGGAAAGGCCACATGCGGATGCAGAGAGAAGGTGGCCATCTGCACCCCAAAGAAGGAGGCGTCAGGGGAAAGCATCCCCGTTGACCCCTTGATTTTGGACGTCCGTCCTCTAGAACGGTGAGGAGATAAATCCCTGCTCTTTGAGTCACTCAGTCTGTGGTACTTTGTTGGGCAGCCTAGCAGGATAACATAAATGTCTAGTGTGAACCAGGGCCCCTGGGTTAGAACCACAGCTGCGTCCTTTCACCCACTCTCCACTCGTAAGAGCATCACTTAGTCTCTCAGGATCTGATCCCTAAACCCTGGTGAAATGACATATTTACCAAACGTCCACAAAGATACCCAGCACACAGGGTTTACACATGGGTGCTTAATATATATTTGGTGATTTATTTTCAGAGCGTGGGAGGGGGAGACAGGATCCATTTTTTATAACTTAGCCACCACATAAGTCATAAACATTTATTAGGACTAACTGAAAAGGTATGACTCTGTGTGTGAAAGTGGTGATAAATAGATCTCTGCCAATCGCCAGGAAGGATGTGGTGGATGGTGTTCTCTGGGGCACCAGGGAGAGACCTTCTGGAGCTGAGCCTTAAGCTGGACCCTGTAGGGCGGGTGGGTTGAGAGACTATGTGAGGAGGGAACAGACTCAGAGCTGCAGGCATGGCAACACACTAGCGGGTGGCCACGAGGGGTCCTGGTCAGAGGATGGCCGTGTCCCAGGGCGTGAAGGTGCTCCAGAGGGCCAGTGGGAAGGGTCAGTGCTCTTCTCTTTGGGTTTTGGGAAAAGTGTGGCCCAGAGGAGAATTTTTCATTGGGAAGGAAGTTGCGCTACATTATCCATGACCTCTTTCAAATCTCAGATTCCTGAACAGGGCTAAAAACTGAGGGCTAGTTTGGTATGTGAAAAGCTCAGAGTATATCTGTTGTGTAATTGGGATCAAGTGAAGATATTTTTATTATCGTATGATACATGATAATGAAACATGCTCTGAAACAGTTAATCTGACGTTATGCTAGGAGCATCTGTCAAGGAAACTAGTTAGGAACACAGTAGGGAAAAAAAAGCCTTGGTTCTTGTCTCTGGCTCCACCATTTACTAGCTGTGTGATCGTGGGAACGAGATCTCATTCATTTATTCTCATGCATCCATTCTTTGAGGATAACGTACTATGTGCTTCCTGTCTCCCAGGTGTGGTGTTGAGCAGCATGGGAGTGATGGCAAATAGTTACTGATCTCAAAGTAACTCTCAAAGGATAAAGTATTGAGTGATACAGGCGTTGAAGGAGGCACAAAACCAGTCTTCAGGGTTCAGGGAAGGCATCCTTGGGATGCCTTGGGGATATCAAGGCTTCCCAGAAAAATGATGTCCAATGTGCACCTGTACATGAACTTTATTTCCCCACCTGTAGGAAAAGAAGGAGGGGGTGTATTTCACCTCTGCTTCGTCAGTTTCCTAGGAGAGCGAATAAGATGGATGTCGGGGAAACACCCAGATGCTCTAAGTGCTACATGAACACAGGTTCTTCTGCTTTAAGGAAAGAGGTTGATAGATTGGATGCCAAAGAAAGGTAAAGACACAGGTACAAGGCTTTAGTTTTCAACCTGGAGAAATTAAAGATTTGGGGTACCTTCAAATTCTGTGAAATTAAGTGTAATGGTTTGCGATGTGATGCTTGTTGGATGAGGAGAAGGGGATGGGGGTAAGGGCGATGTGAGTTTTGAGGTGCTCTGTGAATATAAGATGGGGGCAATTGAAAATAGAGACCCGCAAGGTAGGGCTTAGCTGGAGAAAGAGGAATTGTCTGTATAAAGGGGAGTCTTGGAGCCAGATCAGTGTTGCAATAAAGAAATGCAAGGGAACTCTCCCCATCCCATTTTTAAAAAGAATGCTGGGGTGCTGAACTTTTGTGTGTCCAGTCCCGTCCCGGCGGGCTGGCTGCTGGCTGTTTGGTCTGTAACGGTGCTCTTCTGAGCTGCAGAGTTGAGGCCAGGTAGGGAAGGGAGGCACCATAACGCTGATGCCTGGTCTAGGGAACCAACGGGGGAGGCTTTGCGACCTAACAGCTGAAGAGTGGTGGGTGAGGATAAGAAAGTAGGTGACTGAGCCTGGGGAGAGCCCACCCCTGGGGGGCAGGATTAAAAACAGTCGAGGGATGAGGAATAAAACATTATGGAGAGACACCCATAGCATGAGACAGGTGTGCACGAGTAAGCCTGGTTTTCTGGCCCTTCTGCGTCAGAGGGTGAGGGGGCCCTACCCCTTCAGGCCAGACTCATCTCTAGGAAGGAAGGGCACAAGGCAGAGGCTGTAGAGGCAAAGGCAGGGCTTCTGCGGAGGCCTGGGTGGGGTGCACGTTCCAGTGCTTTTGTTGCAGCCATTTCCAATTATTTAATGTTTGAATCTAATCATTTCCTTGATTTAGCAAATCAAAGATTTTTTTTTCCCTCCAGGGCAAACTACCTCCATTTTAGTTTCCTCTCCATAATTAAGTAATTTCTTAATTAGTAATGTTCAACTTACCCAGTCTGAAATGGCACACTCTCTTCCTTTTATAAAAGCTTACATACGCACAGCCGGCCCCTGCCAGTGGTGAGGTGCCCGTCACTCCGGGCTCCCCTGTGTCCCGAGCTCTCTCTCCGCATGGCCCCCTTTCTCCCTTGGTGGGAGGGATTAGGCATCTCCAGCATCCCTTCCTGAGTGGGGGACTCCAGCTGTGTCATCTCATACTGTCTGACTTCCTGGTGGCTTTAATTAGCATAAAGGAACTTCTCCTCAGAGGTGGTGTCACACTGGGGCACCACCTGGTGGGCAACCCTCTTTTACACTTGGCGGGGGGGGGGGCTCTGCTGGAGGGGACCCTGAGCATCCTTGGCTGTGACACTGCCCAGGGCACCGAGGCACCGTGCACCTGAGGCCAGGCTGCAGGGGCAGCCCCTCTCTTCTGCAGCTCTCCGGCTCTGCTTGGCTAAGCACAGTGTCACATGCCACTGTCCTCATGTCAGCCTGCAGAGATGGCAGGGGGCCCAGCGAGGGCTGCTCTGGATTGCACTGAACCCCGCATCCAAGCGCTTTGGTCGGTCCCAGCCCAGACTGTCGCGTCCACTGTCAATGCTGGCGATTCAGGACAGACCCCTCCTCCACCAAACCGCTCTGTTCACCAGCACATACTGAGAGCCTGGAGTGTGCTCGGCTCTGTGGAAATCCGCAGGGAGGGCAGAGTGCAGGGGCAGGTGTGGGATAGGGCAGTGTGCAGGGTCTTTCGCCAGCACGTACTGAGAGCCTGGAGTGTGCTCGGCTCTGTGGAAATCCTGCGGGGAGGGCAGAGAGTGCGGGGGCAGGGCTCTATGGAAATCCCGCGGGGAGGGCAGAGTGCGGGGGCAGGTGTGGGATAGGGCAGTGTGCAGGGTCTCTCCTGCAGGACGCCCCTTCTCTGTGCCTCTGAGCCCAGCCCCTGAGACGTGGCCTGGGGCCCGGGACAGGAGCTCTCCGTCCCTGTGGCTGCCACTCTTCCCTGACCACAGGCCCCAGGCCACTCTCTCTCCACCCAGCTTCCCTGTGCCTGATGGCAGGAAAGATAATGACGCAGTGACCCGATGAGACATAATTAATGTTAAAGTAATAGAACAATACTGCCTGCCTGTGTTGGGGACTTTGAAATCTCCAGATGAAAGGCCCACGGCGGTGCACGGCCATTATTAGCATTTATGTACTGTATTTCATCTTCAAAGCACTTTGCAAATATTAACTAATGAACACGGAGTACTGTCTTTTTCCCCCTCTAGGACTGGGAGGGGGAGACGCAGATGAGAGTCTCCACTTAAATAGAAACATTGCTCCTTGATGTGGAGCAAAGAAAACCCCATCTCTCGGCAGCATCTGTAGTCCCTCAGGGAGGGCCCTCGGACCAGCCAGTCATAGACAGCCTGCGAGCCTGCATGTTCCAGCCAGGCCAGTGCAGCCCAGTAGAAGTATAATGTGAGCCAGATACATGATCCCGAATTTTCTAGAGCCACGTTTTTAAAGGGGAAATAGGTGAAATTAGTTTTAATAATTTCTTTAACTCAATATATCCAAGATATTATGATTTCAACAAGTGACATAAATTTACTGAGATACTTTACATTCTTTTGTACAAAGTCTTTGAAATTAGAGTATGTCTCACACTGAGAGCACATCTCAATGTGCACTGGCCACATTTCATGGGCTCTATGGCCACATGTGGATAGTGGCCACAACAGAGAACAGCACTGATCAAGATGGTCTTTGAATGGCTATGAATGGATAAAGAAGATGTGGTACATATACACAATGGAATATTACTCAGCCATAAAAAAGAACGAAATCATGCCGTTTGCAGCCACATGGATGAACCTAAAGAAGTCAGTCAGACAGAGAAAGACAAATACCACGTGATGTCACTTACATGTGGCCTCTTTAAAAAATGAACTTAGTTACAAAACAAATAGCCTCCTAGTCATAGAAAATAAACTTATTGTTACCAGAGGGAATAGAGAGGGTGGGGTGGGAGAGAGAAAAATTAGGAGTTTAGTCTTAACATATACACACTACTATATATAAAATAGATAAACAAGAGGGACCTACTGATGGTACAGATGAACCGGTTTGCAAGGCAGAAATAGAGACACAGATGTAGAGAACAATGTATGGACACCAAGTGGGGAAAGCAGCGGGGGGCGGTGGTGGTGGTGTGAAGAATTGGGAGACTGGGATTGACATGTATACATTAATGTATAAAATAGATAACTAATAAGAACCTGCTGTATAAAAAAAAATAAAATTCAAAAATAAAGAAGGCCCTACTGTATAGCACAGGGAGCTATACTGAATATCTTGTAATAACCTATAATGGAAAAGAGTCTGAAAAAGAATATATATATGTATGTATGCATAACTGAGTCACTTTGCTGTACACCTGAAACTAACAGAACATTGTAAATTAACTCTACTCCAATAAAGGAATTGCTAAAAAGACGGTATTTGAGAAGGAAAGCCCAGAACACGGTAGCTCACAGGGCAGAGTGGGGCAGTCATCAAGTATGAGCCCTAGTCTGACTGAACCAAGCTCACATCCTGATCAGAAACTCACTCTCTGCGACACTGGACCTGTTGTTTAACCCATTCGGGCTTCTGTTTCCTCATGTGTGATGCAGGAGTGTTACTAGGCCCACTGTAGGTTTTATAAGGACTCAGTCAAGCTGTTCTGTGAAGCACAGAGCACAGGACCTAGCATGTAGTAATAGCGCGATGAAGGGTGGCTCTTCTCACCAGAAAGCATGAGCTCCTGTCTCCGGGCCCTGCCTCCATCCCATTCCGTCCTCCAGCATCAGATACCGCCTGGTCCTCGTGCGTCTGGTTGGGTTTGGCAGTGGGGTTGATAGATGTGTTCTCTCATCCTCACCCGTGTATGACCCCTGTTCTCCCTGGACGGAGGCTCACGGCTCTGTGTGCCCAGGGCCAGGGGCCCTTGTAGGGTCACGTGGTTGTAGGAGGGAAAGGACAAAGGGGTCTAGAATCGGAAGGTTGCTTCTGCAAGTGCCTTGGTCCTTCAGTTACTTTCCTGTCTATGTAACAGGAACTGTGAACCCCATCCCATCCCAGTAACACTTGCCTACCTGGAGTCTAGCCTCCCTCCAAGGACGCCATCCTCCAAACGAGTTACAATGCCTTCATCCCCGGGCCTTTGCTCACCCCGGTCCCTCTGTCGAGAACCCTCTCGCTCCCCCTCAACCCTCAACCCAGAGGCCCCGAGTCAGCTTTAATCCCGGCACTTGTACGGGTTCATTTGTCTTAGTCGTTCACGGCACGGCAGCTGGAGTGTACCAGCTCCTGAGTGAATGCTCCCGCGACTTTGTAAGTCACGGAGGAGGGAGTTGGTGACACGGATACAGCGGCCAGGGGCCTCTGGGCACCACCACCCCCCCCCCCCCGCCAACAGACCCAGGACACGCAGATCCTGGGTGGTGTCGACTCTCCATCCTGAAGCGCAGCGACTCCAAAGGTTATTGACACCAACAGTTCCTTCACTTTATGCCATATTAATTAAGCAACGATGGAAGCGTAAACCATCTTATATTTAAATGCATCACTTCTGGAGACATCTTTTCGGCGAGCAGCTTTCCTACGGACGTGCTGTATGGCATTCCTCAAAGCTTCTCACCTCGAGGAGTGGACTCCTTCCTTGTAACCCCAGATATTCTAGTGCAGCAGGCATCTCAGTGCGGGTCTGTGTGACAACCCCACTCCCCAGACATCGGCCCCTCCAGCCTGAGCTGGTGCCGCGCCCCTGCCTGGCTCCCGACTCCCCCCGGGCTTGGCGTCGTTCTCTGAAGGATGCACCGAAAAGGACCGTGGCCGGACGATCCGGTCGTGGGTGAGGGAGGGGGTCCTTCTGGGTCCCCAGTGGGTGTCATTATTCCTGCAGAAGCACAAGCATGAGACCGTGAGGGGCAGCTGAGCCCGGGCTGGCGTCCTCACAGAGCTGTCTGTCTCGGCGCTTCTCAGCGCCGCACGCCGGCTGTTCTAGCGCTGGTGCTGACACGGGGCCCCTGTTCCGCATCGGGTTTGAGTGAACACGTTGGATTCCTTCCCCTCCTTGCTCCTCCTCTTCCCTTCTTGCATCTTATTTCCCTGTCTTGGTTCTCATTTCCCTCCCCCTGTGTGAATGTCGGGTGCTAGGGCGACATAAATAAATCACCTGCCTCAATTTCTGTGAGGTCAGCCGGCTCAAGTTGGTCTCTTACTGAGGGTTCCTTGCCTCCAGGAATTTCCTTTGGGGGCCTTTTCAGAGGAAAACACAAAAGCACGACATGCAGCTGCCCCGCTGTGCAGAACTCTGTGCGGGAAAGATAGTGTGGTGGGGAGGGGAGAAGGATTCTTCGGGAGCCCTGAGGTGGCCAGCTAAAGCTGCGAGCCCCTGAAGCATGAAATTTGATGACTCTTATCTTGGTGCACAGCTCCTGATAGCTGCTGCCGGTCATTCAGTTACCCAGCAACCTCTACAGATGTCAGCAGCGGCCCCTAGCACGGCGTCAGGGTGGAAGGCAGCCTTCCTTGAGCAGGACCTCTGAAACGGCAGCGGACATCCGTCCTGGGAACTCGCCCTGCTGGGACCACTGGGTGCTCTGATTGCTCCCATCAGATGATTGATGTCTCCCTCTACTGTCAGGTTTTGTGGGCCCCCTCCTCAGGTCAGAGAGTTAAGAATGGCTTGGAGAGATTCCAAGGTGATTAAGGAGTTTGGAGAATAAAACCAGCAAAGAAAGGCTAAAGAAGTAGCATCATTCAGCTTGGAGGAGATAAGGCTGAGGGCGATTTAATGACTGTCTCCAAATGTGCAGAAGACTTAGGAGGAGGGAGACAGTCGGCTGCTCTGTGCACCCCGAGTGCAGCAGACAACAGCCGGGCTGGGTGATCCAGACACCAGTTCCGTCCCTTCCCTTAAGTGATCTGTGTGACCTTGGGTACGTCCCTTAGCTTTCAGGGCTTCACACCAGGTGGGCTGCTTCACACCAGGTGGGCTGCTTCACTTCCTGCATTTTTTATGATTCCGTGAGTCATTAGGTTAAAATGCTGGGTAAATTGAAATAGGGCAAGTTTTCACGAGCTGGTGTAATTTTGCCTGGAGACAGGAGAAGCTGCTGAGTTCTCCAAAGGGGCTTTTAAGGCAAGTTCCAAAGATTTTGGTTAGTCATAAAAAGTTGGAAATTAGGATATTTTTGAGGAAGCTGAGGAACTGGACTCGTCAAAGAACTGGATTTTAGGAGTGATATCCGCTTCCATTAAGAAGGACAGGCAGCCAACAATTCTGAGCTCTTTCTTATGACAATATTCCCGTTGACTTCTTGCCATCAGGGAGCACCTATCAAGGAACATGGCCCATCACCAGGTCAATGCTGATGGCAGTTGAGCTCTGCAATCATTTAAATTATCCAACATGTGGCTGGGACTGGACAGCAGGGTGTCCAGGCTCTGATGCTTGTCTAAAGTGGGCAGGCCAGTGGGCTGGGTAGGTGACACCCCAGGCGTTCTGGTTCTTATCTGCCGGGGAGGAAAGACTTCCGCTGTCTCTTAAGTGTGGTGACTAGGGCCTGTGAATTAAGCTGACAAGAGGTTAACAAGAGAAAAGCATACGCATTTTACTTGATGTTAATACTTTTATGTGACACTGGGGGGCTTCATAGAAGTGAAAACTCCAAAAAAAATGGTTAGACTCCGGGGCTTATATACCATTTTAACAAAGAATGATAAATTGTGGAGACATGATAAAACGAAGTAATAGGGGACTTGGGCTTGGGACAGGGACAAGGAAGCTAACATTTGGGGGAAACTAGTGGAAGATCAAGGTGGTTTTAGTGGGTCTGTTTGTACAGGTCATTTCGGTGCCAACTCCCAGACTCTGGTGATAAGAATATTCTTCCCCTCCTAGTACATGGAAGTTTTCTCAGGGAAATGTCATGTCCTGCTTTTAGGTAGAAACAGGGAGGGCAGAGATCCCTGCCTGCACCTGCTGTTTCTCAAGTGCCTTCAGCTCAAAATAGCTGATATACCAAAGTGGCATATTTGGGGGTGGCATGTCCTGAACCCCTTCACATTCTTCCTACAAAGGATGGTGCAGCAGCTGGGGGACACAGCTGCACCTCCCCCCTCCCCACCCTGTCTCCCCAGTCCAGAAGGAAGTTCAGCATCTCTTTTGGTCCACAGTTTCCCTAAATATATTTCCACAAAGGTTGCTGTTGGTCTTTTGTAAAAGAATCTCAGCTGCTACGTAGTCCAAGGTGGCATTGCCCATGGTCACCTGCAAGACCAGGCCAGGGGTGGGCGCAAAGAATGGCCCACGTACCCAGGTGCCCTGACAGTAGAAGCAGGTGTTAGTTAGAGGAGTCAACAGCCTCCCTGATGAGTCCCAACTACAAAGGCAATATATCCTAATTAACTGCAACTGCCTTGCTCATCAAGCTGTCAGCACTGGGCTCTAATGTCTGTACTTCTAATGATGCATTTGATTAGAAGGTAATTTTATTCACTGGGTGGCAGTTGGACCTGTTTGGTGAGGGTTTCTTTCCCTTCCTCTTTCCCTACATTTTCTCTCCCATTGGAAACATTTCTAAAATTATGATGTCCCAAACTGTCTAATGAGTAAGGAAATAAATCTACAAAGCAATGTCACCATGTCTCCTCGACACCAGCCTGCGTGTGTATTTGTGTGTGTGTTGTGTTATGTGATGGAACCAAGTGAGGAGTTTTTCTAATTTCTCATCTTTCTCATTGGGGTCCACAGCTGGAATCTCTTCTTTCACAGCCTAATATTCTCTTCATTCCAAGTCCTAATTATTGACGTGACTTCACACACGTCACATTTTGCAAATGGGATCCGTGTTCTTTTATCTCATTTACGTCTCACAATCAGCCCATGAGACGATCGTGCCTCTGCTGAAGGACCTGAAACTAAGAGATTAGTCACCGGTCCTGGGGACCCCGTCCCTCATCAGTAACCCAGGAATTCCAAACCAAATCTCAGAGTAAGTCCTGGGCTTTGTCTACCAGGCTGTATGCACCTTTTCAAAGAGGAGTTTTATCTTTTCTCCTTGGAAACCAAGCATGGGGCTGCCTGGCACTGGTAACTTGCTTTTGCTGGAGGACATCTAGGGAACAGCCAAGTTCCTGGGCCACGTGTTCTGCTGTGGCAGCAGAAGGTGATGAAGGTGACTCAGAGCCCAGACTCCCGGGTGAATCCAGGCACCCAGTGAGCTGTGCTTTGTCTCCACCTCCCGCTCCTACACCCTATTCTTCGTGACGGTGCTGTCTGGTCTCCTCTCACCAGGTCTGGAGCCTCGTGCCTTATGTGTCCCGCTGATCTGATTCCATTGCCCTCTTCTTACTTTTACTAACAGTAGCACTAGCTAATCTCCAATGAGGGCTTACTGCTTGCATGGTCTTTACATGTACCATTTCATGTAACCTACATGTAGTGGAGGCACAGTACTACCTGAGGGAAGCTGTCCTGTCAGCCAGTTACAAGCGTCCCCCAAGGTCACAGGGTGGTCAGTAGAGGGGCTGCACATCCCACTTCAGGGCCTGAGGTCTCCATCGCCACCCGCGTTAATCAGCTTACTGCTGGTAGCTACGTGCCGTGCTCTGCACTCAGCTAGGTGCTATGAGAGACGCCGAAAGAGAAATACACAAGTTTTAACTTGAGATCCCGGAAGGAGAGCGCTTTTCTAAATTACAATTTAATGTTTGCATGTCAAGACATCACACATTTTCACTGGGGAATCTCAAAACCGGGCCTGAGTGAGGAGTGATCTCAGCTCTCAGACCTTCTCCTTTTTTTTTTTTTTTTAATATTTTTTAATTAAAAAAAAAATTTTGGCTGCGTTGGGTCTTTGTTACTGCGCGCGGGCTTTCTCTAGTTGCGGCAAGTGGGGGCTACTCTTCGTTGCAGTGCACAGGCTTCTCATTGCCATGGCTTCTCTTGTTGCAGAGCACAGGCTCTAGGTGCATGGGCTTCGGTAGTTGTGGCGCATGGACTCAGCAGTTGTGGCTTGCGGGCTCTAGGGCGCAGGTTCAGTAGTTGTGGTGCATGGGCTTAGTTGCTCCGCAGCATGTGGGATCTTCCCGGACCAGGGATCAAACCCGCGTCCCCTGCATTGGCAGGCGGATTCTTAACCACTGCACCACCAGGGAAGTCCCTCAGACCTTCTTTTTCAGCTGAAGGTCAGGAAGGTTAAGTGGGTTTGACTTGTGTGGTGTGTGGATTTGGTCCCATGTCTTGGGGCTCCTGGGGCCAATCTACTCCCCACTTCACTACTCCCGCTGTCTGTAGTCATCAAGACAGGGGGACAGCTCACTACACCCATCTCCTGGGAACTTCTTTATCTCAGAGGTTTCATCCCTAACTACCCTCTAGGTGGTCCATTATCCTTCCACGAAACCTCCATTTAAAGGGAAACCATCTAAAGTGTTAGGACCTCGAGCAGAAAGCCCGTGACCTTGCCTTGCTTCGCACCGCACTGCCTTCCTGATATCCTCTTGTGCAGGGAGTCTGTGGCGTCCAGGCAGACAGCCCCGTATTAGTAAGTCCATTAACAAAGGTGTGAAAGCAGCCTGCACACCCACCCTCTGAGCAGAGGCAGGTCGCAGATATTAATCGGAGGCTCCTAGACTTACTTACTGCTCCCTTTCCTCTCTCTTTTCTTAACTTTTCAACATTTCAGAAACAGTCATGATAATGATCCCAGATCATCAGAGCCATGGAGCGGTACCCTGCAGCCCCGGGACATGCCACCGTGAAGAAGGGGGCACTCTGTGAAAGGGGCTCCACCTCCTCTGGGTGCACTGAGACAGGCGGTTGGGCTGAGGTGGGGTGATCGTGTGCACACCATCCACTTTTATGATGCCCTTGATCGTGTGGAATTAACTTACAGAGTTAATGCCAAGCATCCTAGACACGCCGAGTGCTTGTGAAATTCATGATCTCATACCCTAAGCAGGTTTGAGTTGGGTGGGTGCCCAGTGGGGTCAGCCTCTTGCTCCAGTTCTGGTTCAGAGTCTGTGCTTCGTGCTTGGGTCAGCACCCTCCCACCCCGGAGACCTCAGGGAGGAGGGAGGGGATGCGGCCTGGTAGCCGCCCTGAGGGAACAACCCAGTACACGCCAGGCCTCGGGCTGGGATGACATTGAGTACCCGTGTGTCCCCAGGTCCCGCCACCTCCGTGCCACATCTGCACCAGGACGAGGGTCTCCCTTTCCACTTAGTTTGGAAAGTGCCCTTTCCATCCTTCTGCCAACATTCACCGCGTTCTTCATTCAGCCATCTCCCCCTGCAAAGACTGTGTGTGCTCAGCACCTGCTGGACCCCACGACCCTGTGAGGGGCGCTGCAGGTCACATGCATCTTCTAATCCTATGAACTGACCTTTTCTCCCCCATTTTGGATAAAAATCTTAGCAGGGAATTTTTATGAAATATCGAATATAGCCAAGGCACTGCCCTGGAGACTCAAGCGAGAATCCATGCAGTGGCTGTGCGCATTAGGTGAGGAAGTTGTATATTCACACAACAAAACTGCCGATGCAGGATACGTGCACTGCACGCAGGAAAGGGTTTTGGGGGTTTATTAACAGGATTGAGCATGCGAGGTGGGCTGGTCTGGGAAGGCTGCTTGGAGGAAGTGAGACCGAGGAGGAGCCTTAGGGATGTGAAAACCCCTATTCACCATCTCCCAGGCTTTAGGGTCAGAACAGTCTTCCGAAAGTGAATAATTTTAACTGATGCCGCGTGTCGTGACCTTGCCCAGGCACTATGGTAACAGCAACTATTTTTTTTCTTTTTTAAAAGAAAATGGAAGAGATATGGGAATATATGTATATGTATAACTGATTCACTTGGTTATAAAGCAGAAACTAACACACCATTGTAAAGCAATTGTATTCCAATAAAGATGTAAAAAAAAAAAAGAAAAGCAATTAAACAGGCCCAGTCGGAGTCCCTGGGGTACCCTTTGCTGCCCCGTTAGTCCCCTGGGCTCGCTCCCAGCTCGCCGGGGATGAAGCCTCTTCTGGCTTTCTGGATGTTTCTCTCAGAGGAAGATATCTGGGGATGAGGTGCAGAAACTTACTGAGAGTTATGGGGTGTCCCCAGGACACTTTGGCTTTCAATTGAGACCCCTGCCCATAAAAGTCTGCGGAAATGTGGAGGTTTGGCTTCAGAAATTAAGGGCTGTCACTTTACCCTGATTTCCTCTTCCTGAGCCTGTTCTTGTGGCTCGGCCAGAGGCAGAGGAGAAGGGATATTTCATGGGGACGGGTTCAAACAGCCTCTACACGTGCGCCGCTATCATTTTTCATGGGAAGCCTCCCGAGTGCGCGCTGAGGGCCCCCGCAGGATCCAGTCTCCCTCCATAAATTCTTGAGAAGCCTGGTGCGGCGGGCAGCAGGAGGGGCTGCCCGACGGGGTGAGGGAGCGAGACAGTGGCTGGAGCACCCAGAAAGGGAGGCCCCGCGGGGCAGGGCACCCTGGGGCTCCATGCACATCCGCCTGGGTGCTGCTGGGCGTCAGTGGGCGGATCAGGGCCCGCCCACCCCAGGAGCAGGGCGGACCCTGTGAATGAAGAGGAAAGTAGTGTCTGAGATTCCGTTTCCGTGAGGTGCGGTGGGAAGAACTGGAATTAGAAGCAGAAAGCCTGGGATCTAGTCCCATTTCCCGAAGTGCTTCTGCTGCGTGACCCTCCAAGTTTAACCTCTGCAGCCTCACCAGATCTCACCCGGGCTGTTTCTGCTTGTAGACTGGGGGCGACGATGCCACGATCACCTCCTAGCGTTCTCGGGAGGGCCACGCCAGCGGCTGGTCTGAAAGTGTTTTGTACAATGCAGGGCCGTACAAATGAGCGGCATTTATTGCAGGGTCACCACAGCAACTGCAGAAGTGGAAGCCGGTGATGGGGTCGTAGTCACCTAATCTGCTACTCTCACAGCAGAACAGTGAGTGCCAGACTCCTCAGCACTTACTCAGAGCTGTGACCATAATTAATAAATGGGGTCCCTCCCATCCCGAGGGCAAAGGTCCCCTAATAATGACGAGAGCCTCAGCTAAGGAGCTGAGTAACCCCCAGCCCAGCTCTCCAGGCGCAGTCCCCTGGGTCCTGGCAGGAAATGGACCCTGGGCATTGGGCTCCGACCCAACTTCCCTTTGCAGTGGTTGCAGATCCCAGCTCCTGCACCGCGGGAAGCCGTAGATGGAGGGATTAAGTCCAGTTTGTTGCCTGGATCCCGATGAAACTGTCCTCACTGCTCCCCGTGGTGAGAAGAAAGCTGTCCGGGGGAGGCAGGCGGCTTCCTGGCTACTGTCTGGCTTTGCTCCGCTGGTGGGCACAGACATCCAGACAAGGCCACGGGGATCCTGGCCTACGGTGAGAGGGGTGGTGGGGTGGAGAACTGCTTTGTCTTCTCCCCTTGCTTTAAAATCCTGTGCTTTTCTGAGCAGTTCTTAGCTTGCTGGCCAAGCTGCACAGCCACCGATATATTTAAACTTTCGCTATTAAAAATCTCAGCAGCGTCTCCCAGGAGGGAATTACCTCCGCGATCCAAGTAAGGCAGGTGCCCGCTCGAGATGTGTGCGATTTGTGTCCCAGCAAAGACCCCTTTCTTTTCCAACTGGGAGCTGGCAGTACAGAGGCCTATCACTGGAAATAGACGCATTTATGAATTTCAACATCCTATTAGCGGTGATGATCTGACAAAATCACAAGAATGGAGATATTTGGGTGCACAGCTGACAGATGATTTATGTGCTGAAATGTCACGAGGAAGAGTGTGTCTCTTCCAGGTGCAGCCGGGGGGTGGGCGATCCCGGCACCGTGACCCAGGGTTGCCCCCCGACCCCCAGGTCACGGGAACCCTTCGGGGCACCTGTCAGGCAACGACACAAACAGCAAGCGGGCTCGGGGTTGGGGAGGGCTTATGAGGACGCCCCCAAACCCCTACCGCTGCTCACGCCGCAGCCTCCTTGACACGGGTTTGGGCCGACGCAGGCGGAGTAGCCAAGGTAAATTTCCTTTGCCTCCAATGTAATAGTTTAACTGGAATTGATAAAATGAAATATATTTGGAACCACTGTCCATCCTGGTGAGGTGGCATCACGACAAGAATGTATTGAGATATGAATGTCTAAGTGTGGAGGCTGGGGACCCTCGGGGCATCCCCAGACCCAGGCCCTGTTCACTGCCTGATGGGATGTGGGCTCCCCGGGCCCTGGTGACTATGTATCCAACCTCTTCTTCCCTCACTTCCCCCCAGAGCAGACAGTTTCTTCGCTTGTTATTGGCTCTGATGCCTTCCCAACTCCATCCATAAGAGGAAAATTGAATTGGTCCCATTAGCTTGATTTTAGTAGCCATGGAGAAGGTAATGGACTCCAGCCTTGCTGCATTTAATCTAGACGTTAAAATATTGCATGTGGTTGACCTACATCACTGCCACGAGTAGGAAGCATACAGCTAGGGGCGTGGGCAGCCTTGCAGGTCACTGGAGACCCTGTTTGTGAAATAGCTGGTTAATTAAGGGGAGATGGTCACCAAGTCCAGATGGAATTCCCTCAGGGGTATAAGGAAAAGGTTGGGAAGAGAGTTTGTCACCGCTGGCTCTTTTCAGCCATCACAGTTCAAGAATAAACAGAAGGGAGCTTAGTCCCGGCTGGAATGGAGTAAACAGATCACAGCATTTTAGATCCGAAGCCTCTAGCTCTGTGGGTCAAGAGCCATGCCTGCCCGGTTGACTGCCTACCCTCAGGGTCCATTCCAGTGGCTGTCGGACAGGCAGCGGCTGGGAGTGGGCTGGAGAGTTGGAAGTGTTTGTTGAAGGAACCATAGGGTTGGTAGAGAATTTTAGGTATATCCAGTCTATCTGTTCCTCAGCTTTGTTATCCTACTTGTAGAGGGCTCTGCAGACAACCCACAAAGTTTCAAATCCAAGCTTTGCCGCTTAGCTGCTCTGTAACCTGGTGCAAGTAACTTAAGCTCTCTGTGCAGTTCCTCATCTGGAAAATGTCCTAATAATACATACTTCATAGGGCTGATTGTGGAGTAAATGACTTTTTGCATGAAAGCTCTTTGAAGATTATTTACTATCTATTTAGTTATAGACACAAGATTACTTAATATCTATCTAGCTGTAGAAGATTTAGTTACAGACTCCAGTGTTAATTGTTGTTGTTAAGTGATGTTTCCATCTTGCTTTTCATTATTCTAACCTTACACCTAATAAAGATGTGAAACTCCACCTTATAAAGTGTTATTTGCTATGACTTAAGGTACTTTTTCTTATACTGAACTCCATCAGTTACTCCATCAAAACTACCCTGGTGGCCGTGGATAGGTGTCTGTCCTCTGTGGACCGAGGTTTGCTTTGTTGTATATGATGCGGAGGCTGAACTAGACCATCTCTAGAGGGCTCTCAGCTCCTGCAGTAGTTGTGTCCACGATGGCTGCAGTCACATCACAGGACACGTATTTTGTTGCTAGGCGCTGGTTTACCTGCTTTACTTGCGTTAACTTATTTAATTCATACAATAATCCCTTTAAGGAAGTTAATATTCATGTCTTCACCCTAACGATGAGGAAGCTGAGGCCCAGAGAGGTCAACTTGCCAAGGTCACCCAGCCAGTAAGTGGAGCAGCCAGTATTTGGACCTAGAGGAGACCCCCTGAGCCTATGGAGCAGAATCAGAACTTCTGCGGTTTTCTGTTACTATGGTTTTACGAATCTTCCTGAACTCAGGGTGAATCTGGAAATCAGAGTATCTCTTCTCTGTTGGCTTTATGCAGTGATCTGACCTTGGTATCAAATAATATTTTCCAGCCATAAATAGCAAAGCACATGACTGCCCAATAAAGGGGAGAGTGTTTGCTCCTGGGAAGATGCCATGATGGTAACAAGAATAATGTTCGTTTACAGAGCACTCGTGTCCCCCAGGCTCTTCATAGCCGTCCTAATTAGGCAGCCTGTTGACAGCATCCCAGAGAGATGACTGCAGACGTTTGTTTCAATGCCTCGCCGCCATGAAACTTAGAAGTACCTTGAGCCTGGGACGGAGGGTCGGGGAAGAGGTACAGGAAAGCTGCAAGGCCGAGCCCAGGAGACTGGCTGATAGGGAAGAGCACCTCATGAGCCGGAAGGGCAGCCCTTGGTCCAGTTCTCTCTGGAATGTGTAAGTCAACAGCTAATTACTGGGAGGGCTCCGTTTGTATTTTTACTGCTATATTTACATTTTATGAAACCATCTGGTATCATTAATATGCTCAAAGTCAGTTTGGTTTTATTTGTAGTTTTACAGCAAAAGGAAAAAGCTCCTTCTTCCTCGAGTGGGAGAGACCCAGGCCTGGGGGAGGAAGATGTCCGGCGTGGGTGCGCCCTGGGCTGGAACAGTGACCTCAGGCAGGCGGGATCCGGGCCGGCTCCCGGGGATGCTGGCGGCTCCCTGGCAGGCTTGGTCACTCGGAGGGCAGCGAGGTGCTCCGAGCTGAGGGATAATCTGTGTCTCTGGGACATGGCGACGTGCTCGGAGTTGTGCAGTAACAGGTTGAGGAACAGGAGAACGAGCTCACCAGCTGCCCTTTCCGGGCACGGAGCTGCGGTGAGTTGGCCAAGACGTTGCTGCCTCCAGTCAGGCCCACCTGTGGGCCTCCCAGGGGCCACACACACAGAGGGGACCTACCAGCCCCTTGTCCTCTTCCTCTTGTCCAGCTTCCCTAGGACACAGCCCAGTGGCCCGCTCGGCGGTGCCCTGGGAGACCAGAAGCCACCTCCGGCCACTCTTGGCTCAGGGACTGATAGCAAAAGGCTGCTTCCCCGTCTCAACCCAAAGTAGCAGCTGCTGGAGGATTACAAAGCCTTGGACCTTCTCGTGTTCATCGTAAATGTTATCTCAGCTGGGCAGTTCTTGCAAATGAGCTCTTAACCCTCCCCTTCCCCCCCGGTCCCCACTGCCGCCACCCTACCCTCTACCCAAATGAGCGCGGGCAAGACCAGGGCCTACGAGTGGAGCACGTTATCTAGACTGCAGCTTACTGGCCATGACAGTGGTGTTCCCAGACTGACTTCCTCTGGCTTAACGCTTGGATGCTAATGGCAGGAACTGGTGGGTCAGATGTGGCAGAGGGACAGCCTTCCAAATCGACATGGCACGAGTTAGCAGCCTGGAGCTCCAGTTTTAGGTGGGCTCCTGGCTCTGTAAGTAAGTACAGGCAATCCTTTTTTTTTTTTTTTTGGACAATGGAAACATCGTTCTGCTGCAGAAAAACTTGTACTTCATAACTGTCTACAATCGTACCCTGCAGGTTTCAGAAACACAAAACCAAACCTTTCATTGATTCCGTTGAAAAATAACCGTCGTTTCTTTCTCTAAGTGCTCCCTGGTGCCGTTTCTTCCCTCTGACCCCTGTCTCCGTGGTTTCCTGACTCTGCATCCGTCTCCCACCCAGTAGTTTTCTCTGCGTCAAGATGTGAATGGGGGAAGGATCAGAGGCTTTGAGCAGGAAAAAGAGACAAATGAGCACAACAGAGCAGAAGTACTGCGCCTTCTCCCAAGTATTGCCATTTCTTGGAACCTGGATGGAGTGTTTTATCCTTCCTTTCCTGCTGCGGGTCCTACTCCTTGCGGCACCCCCTGGTGCCCCAGAACTAGTCCTAGAGACCTTCCTGCACAAAGCAGGCTGCTGCCTGAAGTAACTCCCACATCTGAAGCCCTTGCACCACGCGGGTGGGGACCAAGGACAGTGGTTAGGCTACCAAGCTCGTTGAACAGGTGTTGGAGGGTCAAGAACCTCCTTCAGGGGCCGGGCCTGGTCTGGTGCTCCCTGAAGACGACCCTGCGAGGTGCCGTCACTCACTCCCACCTGAGCTGGTTTGGGCCGCGCTGCCCACCTCTTGGCAGGACACTGCCCTCTGCTCCGACGCTTGTGGTCTCGAGGGAGGGGGAGGTCTGGCATTCCCCAGGGGACGGGACACTGGGGCCCGGGGAGGGCCAATCCGGTGCTCTGACCCCCACACAATCCCGAGTCCTTCCCACCCCGCTCTGTGGTCCCTCCTGTCGCCGCGCAGGCGTCACCGCACAGCCTGCATTTGATGAATGATGTGCATTCGTTCATCCCCGGCCCTCCACACCTCCATGCATGTCCATTTTAATTCTCTCCTCCTCCTTTTGGCATCTAGTTTATTTTGTATATAAACTGCTGATGCAAATGTCCAAAATAAATTATGCTGAATAATAGATGAAGACAGCTACATAATTTATAACGCTGAAGCCAGACAGAGCCGGGGGGCTGTGCTGAAGCCCGTGGCCCCTCCTCAGCGGCTTACGGCTGCCGGCTGGCTGGTGTTCACAGCCTTCAGGCTAGAAACCACCAGGGTCAGGGGTCCGTGGTGCAGAAGCTCTTCCTGGAGGTGTATGCTCGCCCCTGGCGTGGACCCAGGCCCCCTGCCCAGCAGCAGCCCGAGAGGATCACAACCACAGAAGCAGTAAATGGTGTGCCATCTACCGCCCATCGGGAGGCCCCCAGCCCCTGCCCTTATGGCCACCCTGCTGCTCGTTTTCTCCTTCGCGCCTGGGCTCCGGCTGTTTCAGCTTCTCCTCAATCATCTCTTCTCAGACTCCACTGCTGGCTTCAACTTCCCAGCTTGGGACAGTCTCAGGGAAGAAAAAATGGATGAGCATTCTAAAACTTGGTCAAGGAATAAGGCCACAGCATGCCAAGGTGCAGGGTGACACGGAATAGAAATGCTGTCCCTGCAGCCACTTTTGTGGCCAGAACATGACTGGTTTGTGCAGGGTCTAAAACTAGACAGCAGTTTCAGGCCATGACAATAGTTGCTGAATGAGTTCAGATTCTCATTTGATGCCCAGCTCTGGCACACTTGGAATTCTGAGCTGCGTAATTTTTTGCTGGGGGTGGGAGGCTGTCCCATGCATGGGATGTTAGCAACATCCCTGATCTCTGCCCAGTAGGTGCCAGTAGAGCCCCAGCCCCCAACTGTTACTGCCAGTGATCGATTTCTCCAGGCGTCACCCCTGTCCTGCATGAGCACGCTTGTCCCGAGTTGCTGACCGCTGAGCCATGTAACCCCAGGTGTCTCCATCAGGGTGACTTAGAGCCAGATCCTCATATCTGCCACAGCGGGGTCATCTGGGGGCTGTGAGAAATGCAGGTTTTCACATCAGACCCAGACCGACTGAATCAGAACGTCTGGCTGTGGGACCCGGGAGTTTATTTTTGGGCAGGTGATTCTTACTTGGGCTGGAATATGAGAAACACTACACGGTAGCCACTTGAATCTTTTTAGTTAACTGAATTAACGTCAGTTTCTCAGCCTCTGCAGCCACGTTTCACGTGCTCTGTAGCCACATACAACTGGTGGCCATTAATCCCAGCTGGGACATTTCTAGAACATGCTCATCACTGCCAAAAGTTCGATGGGACTCACTGTTTTCTACCACGGTGAAGTGCTGCCAAAATGTGGACGCCTCCAAGGATCGTAAGACCGTCGCTTTTGCTATCAGCCAAGTCTCATGGAGTGTGCGCTCGCTACCTTATGGCGGTATGTAGCTACATATAGAAGCAGATTGAGGGAAGCACATTTCTTGCTTTAGACTTGCAAATAAGATAGGCTCTGGGAGCTAAGCGCTTTAATCTATCTATGGAAACAGTCAAGGCAACTGGGTAGAGAAGCGTAACGTTTGGGGCAAAATGCATAACACAGAACAGGCCTAAATCTTACTTTAAGGCAATACATTAGGTAGGGAAATAAAAGCTATCACAGGTTCACTCCTACTGCATGGATAATAAAGAGATACAGGCTGGGGTGTCAGGTACTTCGCTGGGGGCACCGGGCTCTATGGTGGGATGATGGAGGCTCGCTCCTTCTGTGGCCTCTACTAAGAGCCCATGGACAACTGATGAACTCAGATGAAAGACCCCTGAGGACCTCTTTGCAGGCTTCTTACTCTATCAAACTCTTGGAGTTCAGCAGCTCCAGAGAAAAGCATAATGATCCTGATAGCACCAAGATTCCAGGCCGTCCTTGGAGTAGGGCAGGCTGTTCCACATGTGCTGCTGCTTCTCTGCCCTCTGCTGTGCCAGCCGCAGACATCACTAGTTAGTCCTCCTACTACTTCCCTTGGATCTTTTCGCTTGGAGGCAGACAGTGCCAGTCACTCTAGTTTACACCCACAGGAGGACACCAGCTCACTGTTGTCTTCAGATTCTCTTCCTGGCCTCTGTTTCTTTTGGACACCTTTTCCATACAGTAGCAGTTCTCCTTTAGTGACTCAGGCAGTGTTTCTTGGCTTCCTGAGGCAGTCACTTAATGTCTACTGTCCTTGCTCCTTCTCAGTCATCAAACCCTGTATTATTTCAGCACGAATGTAATTTGCCCTCCCCGAGAAGTCCTCAGACACAAGTCACCATCAGAAGTGCTCCTGGACTGCGTTTCAGCAGCTTGCCTCCAATTTGGATTATACCAAACCTGGAATCGTCTAGAATGTATTCTCAACTAAAAATAAAATAAAACATAAGAAAAACACACTTCCACCCGAGCCTGCAGTGGTTTCAGCAAAACCTCCTTGGCAGGTACACAGTTCTGGGTGAAACTGGCATGGTGAGGAAAAGGCTTAAGCTTCTGCCAGAAAGCCCGGCAGGTGCAGGGATTTGTCCTGGCCTCGCTCATCTCCCCGAGACACGTTGGGCAAAGGCTTTACTGAACAAGAAGATGCAAGAGTGCCGACCCTCTTGGCCTGCCCGGCCAGCTGGCCCAGCACCCACCCCCCGGGATGATGCTTCCTGCTGCTGTCGGCACTCGAGCTGGGCCGGCGAGGTGACCGCAGTCTGACTCCTTCCCCTGGTCAGTTCTCGGGTTCCCCGGTCCTGTGAAGAACATCCTCCTCTCGACACCCCTCTTCCCCTGCCACCCCATGCTCCGTTGCGCTTAAATTAGAAGTATTTGAAAGCACGAGAACAGAGAGTGAACTTCCGGTATGCTCCTTTGCAGGGGCCCCCGGGGTCCACGGGTCGAGAGCTAGATACTGGGCCCCTAATTCTACCCGTGGGAAGGGGAGAAAAGACGAGTAATTTAAAAGATGTTTATGGGGGAGGTCAGGGGGCAGCAAGGGGCCTGGGGCAGCAGACCGGGCCCTGGAAAAGTGTAGTCAGGAGAGATTGTCAGGGTCGACTAGAAACCAGAGGGACAGCGTGTTTGGTGAAAGTAGGCTACAGACCTAAAGGTGAGGGGCTGTTCCTGTTCTCTGAAAGAAAATGACCAAGTTCCTGCGAAGAGGAGGGATGTGTGTAATCAGCTCATTTGGGTGGAAAAGTGAGTGAGTCTTCAACAAAATCTGCAGATTAAACTGGCTTAAGCCACGTGCCCTGGTTAGCTTTATTTCTGAGACACACACAGTATTTACTTCTAGCTATATACATATTTATACATTTATTTGTACAATATGTATTTATACGTAGACGACATATTTGTTTGTATATCAATTACCTATATACACACATCTATGCATATGAGCACGTATATTTATTTGTATATAAATTCATATATTAATAACACAATAAAAAGGCTTGACTGTAAAATATATGCGTATACATATTTGTACATGTAAATATGCATATGTACAAATTGTTACGTGATAATCAAAAAGGCACAGTCTTTGTATTCACATAGTTCTCTTGAATTCCGTTCTGTCACTTAGGGAAGGTGTTCCCTTGGGTGGATTATTTAGTTGAGCCTTAACTTTCTTACTGAAATTAGGAGTAATGATAATAATAATAATAATAATACATGTAAATTCCATACAGTTACGAGGAATAAGGTAACGAATATAAAACACGCCCAGTAGGTGACAAGTGGTGGACACAGCTGTTTATTTAACTACCATCCCCACTACTACAGCTGGGTGGAGAGCTCATCTCTCATTCTCTTGGGCAGATGGTGGACATCAGGGCAGAGCAGGCGGCCTTTCCGTGTGCGGCGTTCCTACCAAATCCATCCGCCTTCTACCATCCACAGGGTGCATAAGGGATTTTTTTTCCTTTAATCAAGTTGCTTCTGTTGCAGGAATGACTCATTTCTGTGTCCTACCTGGAAACACGGGGTGTAAGTGACAGCTTGTAGAACCGTTTCAGGGAGGTGTTGATGACAGACAAAGGAGACCTTCCTAAGAAAGCCACCCCCGGAGGGGGTGAGTCCCGCGTGACGAAAGGTCCTTCCGCAGAGGCTGGGCGAGGCTGTGTGGGAGTTCACACGCCCCACGAGGACACTGCGTGTTTTCTGAGGTCCCCTTGCAGCAGAAAAGCCCCATGCTCCGGATTTTTAAGACGCTGCCTTCTGCACGTGGTGTGCTCTGGTTTCTGTGTTACCTGCCACCTCCCCCGGCGACACGCTCCGCGCCCGCTCTGTTCCTCGTATTCCTCAGTTACAAGGCCCTGGAGGGACCCAGTAGTGAGGAGGTGAGATTGCATTCTGAGGAAATGGGTGAGCCGAAATGGAGCTGGGATTGCACTCAACAGGGCAGCCGGCTTCATTTAGCGGCCTGAGCAGTGTCTGATTAGGAAAAGACCGCGATCCAGAACAGAGGCTGGGCTGCTCTCCTGGTGACAGCGGGGGCGGGCGGCTGCTGCAGGAGGCCACGGGGACCTCTGCGCTCAGGCCCGGCCCCCCCTTCCAGGCTAGCTCCCCGGGTGAGCAGAGCGGACGGGCCGATGCCATTCGGCCCCTGCAGTCTGTTGTCTGGAAGCTTCCTTCCAGGTGAATTTCTCCTCCCGCCCCTCTAAGCCTCACCCGGGCCATTTCTGACAGATATGTCTCTTAACCAGCCTGGAGATAGAAAAGCGTGTTCCGAGGGCCCTGGGAACAGAACACGGGCTACACTGAGCATTGAGCCCAGAGCCGATGGTGGTAAAGGGACATTAGGAAAGTGACGTATGATGTACATTTGGAACATCCCCAGGACCATGTGTGCCGCCTGCGAGGACAGACAGTGAGTGACCTAGGAGCGGGGGATACAGCACAAGCAGCAGCTGGAAGTTGATCTTGGGGTCCTGAGATTCCAGCCTGGCTCCCAGTGACCTCACCACCCCAAAGAGATGGTGCCAATGGAGTTCTTAAAGCCTCCGTCACTGTACCTCCCTGTCCCTGTCCCTGTCTCTCTTTCTGTCCCTGTCACTCTTTCTGTCCCTGTCACTCTGTCTCTTTATCTCCCCGTCACACACACACACACACACACACACACACACGTGTGCGCACGCGCGCGCGCACACACACACACTCTCAAAATATGACCTTTTCTTGAACTCCTTTGTGCTTCAGAACGAACCATCAGCCTGGAAGGAAGATCCTGATGGCAGCTGAAGCCTTTCCCATCTGTAAAAAAAGGTAGAAATATTTAGAGAGAGAGCTAGGTGTTTTTGTGTCTACGGCAGGTTCAAAGATATGTGCTTATGCCATTCTAAAGGCAGCCTTGACAATTTTCACATGAAAAATGTCACAGGAGTTTGAGATTCTGTAATTATCTATTTATGCGCTGTGGAGGCTGGATGAGGAGGCCAGAGATTGCCTCATTTGCCGGCGGGACTGCTGTTCATAAGTAAGTGTAATGTGACACACACCCTAGATTGGTTCACAGGGATGGGAAAATTAGTTATGTCACATCTGAAAGCCACTTTACATTCATAGGTCATAAACCGAGAGGAAAAATAACCAAAAGTTTCAGTATTCAATTTGTTTACTCTGAGCCAAATGCAGCCTCTTAAGCTGATGAGAGCAGGGTGGAAGGGAGAGAAAAGGCTTTTAGAAGCTCACTTTAAAAGCTCAAAAGTGTCTGGGACATTAAATAGCTGTTAAAAGCTCTAGATGGATAATTTAAGTGTAAATGAGTATGAACTCTATGGATTAAATTTGCCTTAAAATACCAGTCTGAAAAATTAAGGAAAGACTACTTGAGACAAACACAGTTTGCCTTTTTTCAAAACCTGAACATTTTGAAAAAATTATTTCGAAGTCTCAACGAAAGCTAAATGCAGCTGGATTTAACTGCCCCTCATGATCTCCCCATTAAAAGCTACAATTCAGTAATACCTATACCCACATTGAAATAAGTACATGTGTTTATACACACACCGCATAAAGTGTACGGATATAGTGTAAGCTTTAAAAACCTTTTTCTGTCAGAAATGATAAGAAATATGTATATATTTATACACAAAAAATATATATATTTACATATATATATATGCAAAAGTTCAGCCTGTGAATCTGAAACTGTAGATTAGAAAAAACTTCACAGTTTGATATACTGGTTCATTTTATCCTTTTGGGTACTGTTATTCTTATGATTAAAATTGTAATATTATACCCTCATAGTATATTTTGCCCCAAAATTATGACTGAAGTTCCTCACTTTGCCAAATTAATGTGTGAAGAATATCTGTGCTTCCTTCTAAGTATACTCATATTGGAAATAACGTTACTCTGATATACCAAGTTTTCAACCCTAATTATAACCTGTGTCTTTCTACATTGTGTTCATCACGCAGAGAAGTTACACATGAAAACGTGTCTTTTTAATTATTCATCATTATTATTATCATTATTGTTCTATTAAAGCCATTTTTTCCTTGATTTTAATGTGATTTTCTCTTGAATTCAAACATTATGAGCAACATTTGGCAAAAAGGAAGTTTATCATGAATATCACGTGCTCTCTATTGCTCGGTTTTTAGAATATGGTGACTTTTCTTTTTTCTTAACTCATCGGGGTGCTGTGGGTTCAAAAGGAAAGGGAACTGAGTTTGAGAGATTAGAAAATTGGGGCAGAAGAAATGCCCAAGACCTTGGCCTAGGTTGCAGAGGCAGCTAGGGGAGGTATTTGGCTAAAGAAGGATTTCCTACTCTTCCCATTTCCAGTGTTCCATTGTAGTATGCCGCTAAAATTTAAGTTTTCCAGCCCAATATTATTGATATGATTTTTGGAGATATCATCAGAGTAGCAGTTTGAGGTGAGGTTGAAAAGAATGATATGGATATGCACATGGAATCTTAGAGTGTGGAAATCCACACTGAGGATACTGTGTCATGAGATCACCGTCTCTTAACACCTGTGGGGCCAGGTTCAGTCCCAAAGGGTCTGAAACCTCCTCGGTATCACTGAACCTCAGGCTGATGGATCAGGGGACCTGTGTAGATTACTACGGCGGCACTAAGTTAAGCCATCCTAAACCATAATTTCTATGAAATCATGGATTTAATGTGCAAGTTACACCTTTAAAAATATTCATTAAATCAGTATATGTTATGGTTTATGGTTTCAGCATTGTGAAAATGACTACACTACCCAAAGCAATCTACAGATTCAGTGCAGTCCCTATCAAGCTACCAATGGCATTGTTCAAAGAACTAGAACAAAAAGTTTTACAATTTGTATGGAAAAACAGAAGATCCGGAATAGCCAAAGCAACCTTGAGAAGGAAAAACGGAGCGGGAGGAATCAGGTTCCCTGACTTCAGACTACATTACAAAGCTACAGTAATCAAGACATTATGGTACTGGCACAAAAACAGAAATATAGACCAACGGAACAGGATAGAAAGGCCAGAGATAAACCCACAAACATATGGTCACCTTCCCTTTGACAGAGGAGGCAAGAATATACAATGGAGAAAAGACAGCCTCTTCAATAAGTTGTGCTGCGAAAACTGGAGAGCTACATGTAAAAGAATGAAGTTAGAACACTTCCTAACACCTTACACAGAAATAAACTCAAAATGGATTAAAGACCTACATGTAAGGCCAGACACTATAAAACTCTTCGAGGAAAACATAGGCAGAACACTCTGTGACATAAGTCACAGCAAGGTCCTTTTGGACCCACCTCTGAGAAATGGAAATCAAAACAAAAATAAACAAATGGGACCTAGTGAAACTTGAAAGCTTTTGCACAACAAAGGAAACCATAAGCAAGATGAAAAGACAGCCCTCAGAATAGGAAAAAATATTTGCAAATGAAGCAACTAACAAAGGCTTAATCTCCAAAATATGCAAGCAGCTCATGCAGCTCAATATCAAGAAAACAAACAACCTAATCCAAAAATGGGCAGAAGACCTAAATAGACATTTCTCCAGAGCAGATATACAGATTGTCAACAAACACATGAAAGGATGCTCAACATCACTAGTCACGAGAGAAATGCAAATCAAAACTACAATGAGGTATCGCCCCACACCAGTCACAATGGCCATCATCAAAAAATCTACAAACAGTAAATGCTGGAGAGGGTGTGGAGAAAAGGGAATCCTCTTGCACTAGTGGTGGGAATGTAAATTGATACAGCCACTATGGAGAGTAGTATGGAGTTTCCTTAAAAACCTAAAAATAGAACTACCAGATGACCCAGCAATCCCACTACTGGACGTATACCCTGAGAAAACCATAATTCAAAAAGAGATATGTACCACAAGGTTCATTGCAGCACTATTTACAATAGTCAGGACATGGAAGCAACCTAAGTGTCCATCAACAGAGGAAGGGATAAAAAAGATGTGACACATATATACAATGGAATATTACTCGGCCATAAAAAGAAATGAAACTGAGTTATTTGTAGTGAGGCGGATGGACCTAGAGTCTGTCATACAGAGTGAAGTAAGTCAGAAAGAGAAAAACAAATACCATATGCTAACACATATATATGGGATCTAAAACAATAATATGGTTCTGATGTACAACATAGGGACAGGAATAAAGACACAGAGGTACAGAATGGACTTGAGGACACAGAGAGGGGGAAGGGTAAGCTGGGATGAAGTGAGAGAGTGACATGGACATATATACACTACCAAGTGTAAAAGAGATAGCTAGTGGGAAGCAGCTGCATAGCACAGGGAGATCAACTCGGTGCTTTGTGTCCACATAGAGGAGTGGGATAGGGAGGGTGGGAGGGAGGGAGACGCAAGAGGGAGGGGATATGGGGATATATGTATACGTATGGCTGATTCACTTTGTTATACAGCCAAAACTAACACACTATTGTAAAGCAATTATACTCCAATAAAGATGTTAAAAAAGTATATATATATATATATATATATATACGATATGGTTTAAACTTCCCTTCATGCATATACCATCTAAAATTATTGTGCATGGTAAGTACCCCATAATTTTTTTTTAATGTGCCTAACATAACAGTAATTGGGCCTAGCGACAGGGCATACCTAAAAAGTAGTAGTGGGTATGCTTTTGGCATCATGGAGTTGTCTGGAAGCAAATACACAGAAAACCCATAAAGTTTTTTTTTTGCTTTTGAATTTTATTTTATTTGTTTATTTTATACAACAGGTTCTTATTAGTCATCCATTTTATACACATCACGGTATACATGTCAATCCTAATCTCCCAATTCATCCCACCCCCACCCCCACCCCCCGCTGCTTTCCCCCCTTGGTGTACATACATTTGTTCTGTACACCTGTGTCTCTATTTCTGCCCTGCAAACCACTTAAACTGTACCATTTTTCTAGGTTCCACATATATGCGTTAATATACGATATTTGTTTTTCTCTTTCTGACTTACTTCACTCTGTATGACAGACTCTGTAGTCATCCACATCTCTACAAATGACCCAATTTCATTCCTTTTTATGGCTGAGTAATATTCCATTGTATATATGTACTACATCTTCTTTATCCATTCGTCCGCCTGTGGGCATTTAGGTTGCTTCCATGACCTGGCTGTTGTAAATGGTGCTGCAATGAACATTGGGGTGCATGTGTCTTTTCTTTTTTTTTTTTTTGCGTTATGCGGGCCTCTCACCATTGCGGCCTCTCCCGCCACAGGTCATAGGCTCCGGACGCACAGGCCCAGTGGCCATGGCCCACGGGCCCAGCTGCTCCGCTGCATGCGAGATCCTCCCGGACCGGGGCAGGAACCCTCGTCCCCTGCATCGGCAGGCGGACTCTCAACCACGGTGCCACCAGGGAAGCCCGCATGTGTCTTTTTGAATTGTGATTTTCTCTGGGTATATGCCCAGTAGTGGGATTGCTGGGTTATATGGTAATTATATTTTTAGTTTTATAAGGAACCTCCATACTGTTCTCCATAGTGGCTGTATCAATTTACATTCCCACCAACAGTGCAGGAGGGTTCCCTTTTCTCCACACCCTCTCCACCATTTGTTGTTTGTAGATTTTCTGATGATGCCCATTCTAACTGGTGTGAGGTGATACCTCACTGTAGTTTTGATTTGCATTTCTCTAATAATTAGTGATGCTGAGCAGCTTCTCATGTGCTTCTTGGCCATCTGTATGTCTTCTTTGGAGAAATGTCTATTTAGGTCTTCTGACCGTTTTTGGATTGTGTTGTTTGTTTTTTTAATATTGAACTGTATGAGCTGTTTATATATTTTGGAGATTAATCCTTTGTCCATTGACTCATTTGCAAATATTTTCTCCCATTCTGAGGGTTGTCTTTCCGGCTTCTTTATGGTTTCTTCACTGTGCAAAAGCTTTGAAGTTTCATTAGGTCCCATTTGTTTCTTTGTGTTTTTATTTCCATTACTCTAGGAGGTGGATCAAAAAAGATCTTGCTGTGATTTATGCCAAAGAGTGTTCTTGCTATGTTTTCCTCTAAGAGTTTTATAGTGTCCAGTCTTACATTTAGGTCTCTAATCCATTTTGAGTTTATTTTTGTGTCTGGTGTTCTAATTTCACTCTTTTACGTGTAGCTGACCAGTTTTCCCTGCACCACTTATTGAAGAGACTATCTTTTCTCCATTGTATATCCTTGCCTCCCTTGTCATAGATTAATTGACCATAGGTGCGTGGGTTTATCTCTGGGATTTCTATCTTGTTCCATTGATCTATATTTCTGTTTTTGTGCCAGTCTCACACTGTCTTGTTTACTGTAGCTTTATAGTATCGTCTGAAGTCCGGGAGTCTGATTCCTCCAGCTCTGTTTTTTTCCCTCAAGACTGCTTTGGCTATTTGGGGTCTTTTGTGTCTCCATACAAATTTTAAGAGTTTTTTTTCTAGTTCCCTAAAGATTGCCATTGGTAGCTTGATAGGGACTGCATTGAATCTGTTGCTTTAGGTAGTATAGTCATTTTCACAATATTGATATTTCCAATCCAAGAACATGATATATCTCTCCATCTGTTGGTATCATCTTTAATTTCTTTCATCAGTGACTTCTAGTTTTCTGCATACAGCTTTTTGTTTCCCTAGGTAGGTTTATTCCTAGGTATTTTATTCTTTTTGTTGCATTGGCAAATGGGAGGATTTCCTTAATTTCTCATTCAGATTTTTCATCATTAGTGTATAGGAATGCAAGAGATTTCTTGAATTAATTTTGTATCCTGCAACTTTACCAGATTCATTGATTAGCTCTAGTAGTTTTCTGGTGGCATCTTTAGGATTCTCTATGTATTGAATCATGTCATCTGCAAACAGTGACAGTTTTCCTTCTTTTCCAATTTGTATTCCTTTTATTTCTTTTTCTTCTCTGATTACCGTGGCCAGTACTTCCAAAACTATGTTGAATAATAGTGGCAAAAGTGGACATCCTTGTCTTGTTCCTGATCTTAGAGGAAATGCTTTCAGTTTTTCACCATTGAGAATGCTGTTTGCTGTGGGTTTGTCATATGTGGCCTTTATTATGTTGAGGTAGGTTCCCTCTATGCCCACTTTCTGGAGAGTTTTTATCATAAATCGGTGTTGAATTTTGTCAGAAGCTTTTTCTGCATCTATCAAGATGATCATATGGTTTTTATTCTTCACTTTGTTAATATGGTGTATCACATTGATTGATTTGCATATATTGAAGAATCCTTGCATCCCTGGGATAAATCCCACTTGATCAGGGTGTGTGATCCTTTTAAGGTGTTGTTGAATTCTGTTTGCTAGTATTTTCTTGAGGATTTTTGCATTATATTCATCAATGATATTGGTCTGTAATTTTCTTTTTTTGTAGTACTTTGTCTGGTTTTGGTATCAGGGTGAGGGTGGCCTCATAGTATGAGTTTGGGAGTGTTCCTTCCTTTGCAGTTTTTTGGAAGAGTTTGAGAAGGATGGGTGTTAGCTCTTCTCTCAATGTTTGATAGAATTCACCTGTGAAGCCATCTTGTCCTGGACTTTTGTTTGTTGGAAGACTTTTAATCACAGTTTCAATTTCATTACTTGTGGTTGGTCTGTTCATACTTTCTATTTATTCCTGGTTCAGTCTTGGAAGGTTATACCTTTCTAAGAATTTGTCCATTTTTTCCAGGTTACCCATTTTATTGGCATAGAGTTGCTTGTAGTAGTCTCTTAGGATGCTTTGTATTTCTGCGGTGTCCGTTGTAACTTCTCCTTTTTCATTTCTAATTTTATTGATTTGAGTCCTCTCCCTCTTTTTCTTGATGAATCTGTCTAATGGTTTATCAATCTTGTTTATCTTCTCAAAGAGCCAGCTTTTAGTTTTATTGATCTTTGCTATTGTTTTCTTTGTTTCTATTTCATTTATTTCTGCTCTGATCTTTATGATTTCTTTCCTTGTGCTAACTTTGGGTTTTGTTTGTTCTTCTTCCTCTAGTTCCTTTAGGTGTAAGGTTAGATTGTTTATTTGAGATTTTTCTTGTTTCTTGAGGTAGGCTTGTATAGCTATAAACTTGCCTCTTACAACTGCTTTTGCTGCATCTCATAGGTTTTGGATCATCGTGTTTTCATTGTCATTTGTCTCTAGGTTTTTTTCGATTTCCTCTTTGATTTCTTCAGTGATCTCTTGGTTATTTAGTAACGTATTGTTTAGCCTCCATGTTTTTGTGTTTTTTACATTTTTTTCCCTGTAACTTCTAATCTCATAGCGTTGTGGTCGGAAAAGATGCTTGATATGATTTCAATTTTCTTAAATTTACTGAGGCTTGATTTGTGACCCAAGATATGATGTATTCTGGAGAATGTTCTGTGCTCACTTGAGAAGAAACTGTAATCTGCTGTTTCTCGATGGAATGTCCTATAAATACTGATTAAATCTATCTGGTCTACTGTGTCATTTAAAGCTTGTGTTTCCTTATTAATTTTCTGTTTGGATGATCTGTCCATTGGTGTAAGTGAGGTGTTAAAGTCCCCCACTATTATTGTGTTACTGTCTCTTTCCTCTTTTATAGCTGTTAGTAGTTGCCTTATGTATTGAGGTGCTCCTGTGTTGGGTGCATATATATTTATAATTGTTATATCTTCTTTTTGGATTGATCCCTTGATCGTTATATAGTGTCCTTCCTTGTCTCTTGTAGCATTCTTTATTTTAAAGTCTATTTTTTCTGATATGAGTATGGCTAGTCCAGCTTTCTTTTGATTTCCATTTTCACGGAATATCTTTTTCCATCCCCTCACTTTCAGTCTGTATGTGTCCCTTGGTCTGAAGTGGGTCTCTCGTAGACAGTGTATATATGTGTCTTGTTTTTGTATCCATTCGGCAAGCCTGTGTCTTTTGGTTGGAGCATTTAATCCATTCACATTTAAGGTAATTATCCACATGTATGTTCCTATGACCATTTTCTTAATTGTTTTGGGTTTGTTTTTGTAGGTCCTTTTCTTCTCTTGTGTTTCCCACTTAGAGAAGTTCCTTTAGTGTTTGTTGTACAGCTGCTTTGGTGGTGCTGAATTCTCTTAGCTTTTGCTTGTCTGTAAAGCTTTTGATTTCTGCATCAGATCTGAATTAGTTCCTTGCCGGGTAGAGTAATCTTGGTGGTAGTTTCTTCCCTTTCATCACTCTAAGTATATCGTGCCACTCACTTCTGGCTTGTAGGGTTTCTGCTGAGAAATCAGCTGTTAACCTTATGGGAGTTCCCTTGACTGTTATTTGTCATTTTTCCCTTGCTGCTTTCAATAATTTTTCTTTGTCTTTAACTTTTGCCAATTTGATTATTATGTTTCTTGGCATGTTTCTTCTTGGGTTTATGCTGTCTGGGACTCTCTGCGCTTCCTGGACTTGGGTGGTTATTTCCTTTCCCACATCAGGGAAGTTTTCGACCATAATCTCTTCAGATATTTTCTTGGTTCCTTTCTTTCTCTCTTCTTCTGGGACCCCTATAATGTGAATGTTGTTGCATTTAATGTTGTCTCAGAGGTCTCTTAATCTGTCTTCATTTCTTTTCATTCTTTTTTCTTAATTCTGTTCCGCAGCAGTGAATTCCACCATTCTGTCTGCCAGGCCACTTATCCGTTCTTCTGCCTCAGTTATTCTGCTATTCATTCCTTCTAGTGTATTTTTCATTTCAGTTATTATGTTGTTCATCTCTGTTTGTTTGATCTTTAATTCCTCTAAATCTTTGTTAAACATTTCTTGCATCTTCTCGGTCTTTGCCTAGGTCCTTTATCATCTTCATTATCATTATTCTGAATTCTTTTTCTGGAAGGTTGCATATCTCCACTTCATTTAGTTGTTTTTCTGGGATTTTATCTTGTTCCTTCATCAGGTACATAGCTCTCTGCCTTTTCGTCTTGTCTCTCTTTCTGTGAATGTGGTTTTTGTTCCACAGGCTGCAGGATTGTAGTTCTTCTTGCTTCTGATGTCTGCCCTTTGATGGATGAGGCTATCTAAGAAGCTTGTGCAGGTTTCTTGATGGGAGGGACTGGTGGTGGGTAGAGCTGGCTGTTGCCCTGGTGGGCAGAGCTCAGTAAAACTTTAATCCACTTGACTGTTGATGGGTGGGTGGGTTCCCTCCCTGTTGGTTGTTTGGCCTGAGGCGACCCAACACTGGAGCCTACCCGGGCTCTTTGGTGGGGCTAATAGTGGACTCTGGGAGGGCTCACACCGAAGAGTACTTCCCAGAACTTCTGCTGCCAGTGTCCTTGTTCTCATGGTGAGACAGAGCCACCCCCCACCTCTGCAGGAGACCCTCTAACACTAGCAGATAGGTCTGGTTCAATCTCCTATGGGGTCACTGTTCCCTCCCCTGGGTCCCGATGCACACATTATTTTTGTGTCCTCCAAGAGTGGAGTCTCTGTTTCCTCCAGCCCTGTCAAAGTCCTGCAGTCAAATCCCGCTAGGCTTCAAAGTCTGATTCTCTAGAAATTCCTCCTCCCAATGCTGGACCCCCAGGTTGGGAAGCCTGATGTGGGGCTTAGAACCTTCACTCCAGTGGCTGGGCTTCTGTGGTATAAGTGTTCTAGGCCATAATTTTTAAGACACTGATCTAGCCTATTTGTGTGATAGAATATCTTTGATTAAATTAAATTAAAATCAACAGACATTGGTCTGCTGTGGGATAAGATCCCAATAGCCCCTGGGGATTCAAAGGTGAAAAATACCCATTTCCTGTACTGGAGGTGCTCAGTGCCTCCTTATATCCTGGTAGTAGCAACTATCTTGTATACCATTTGGCTTTTCGTGCATAATAAATAACCTCCAAAGCTTAGTGGTCTTAAGCAGCAAATGTTTATTATTTCCTGAGGAATCTGTGGATGGGCTGAGTGGTGTTTCTAGTCCGGGCCGGGCCAGCTGATCTCTGAGCTCCACTGGAGGCTCAGCTGGGCTGGACAGATTCACTCATGTCTGGCCATCGGCTTGGTGTCAGCTGGGGTGATGGGGAGACTTGGCCCTGCATCTCTCGTTGTCCCACTGTCTAGCAGGGCTCACTCCCATGGTGACAGCCACAGGCGTCCCAAGGGCAGTAAGACCACGAGCCCCAGTGAACAGTGAATAGGAGCCTCTCTAGGGTCTGGTTTGCTAACATCTCATTGTCCAAAGCAAGTCACGCAGCCAAGCTGAGTTTCAGGGAGTGAAGAAACAGACCACACCTTTTCTCCGGAGGGGAGAAGAGTCACATTACAAAGTTGCTTGCCTACAGGGGTGTGAGGAATTTGTGGCCACTTTCGCAATCTACCACATCACCTTAACCTTACCACATAGTACATCTTTGAACATGTCAGAGACGTAATCAGTACAAGGACTTGAAAAGGGAATCAGACTTGATGGACTGAGGAAGACTTGGTGGAGCTGATGAGCTGTGCATAATATTTCAGAGGATAAATGTGAGCTCTTTGAGTTTAAGAAATCTGATTAGAAGAACTAGGTCAGGAAGGACACATACGGAGAATCGGGGCTCAAGAGCACAGAGGAGAGAAAAAACCAGACTCCGTTGCCCCGGTTAGAGGCCAAGCCTGCGCCATAGCCGGCATTCCTGGGATCACATATCAACTACTACATCGTTAAGATTGCTACTAATTTTATTATTACAGCATTGTTTTTCAGTTTTAGATTTTCTTTCAACTCAAAACGAACTACCTTTTTTTTTGATAGTGTAAATTTACCTTTTTTATTTTCTAAGGTGTTTTTGTTTTTCGAAGCCATCTTTTGCAAATGAACTGTAAACATTTCTTTTGAGAAGGATGCTTTAGAAAATGTATACAATCAAACCAAGACCTGGATGTTTTCTAGACTATAGATTCTCAGAGCCCAGTTTTCCCAAGTTCCTTTTACTCATCTCTTTCTATTTATTAAAACATTCAAATGCTCCCTGAACTGCAACTTGAGACTCATCTCAAATCGCAGTTGGATTTTTCATTTTATTATTTAGAGCCCCGAATCTTTCAAAAAAACGTTCAGCAAGATTCCTTAGTCCAATCATTCATCCAGACGCTGCCCTAGACATGTGGATAAAATAGACATAGAGCCATAAGGTCATGGAGCTTCTGGACTAGCAGGAGACTGACAGAAAACAATGTTTATAGTTAGGAAGTAAATCATAGGGATTGTTTGGTGACAAGAGCTTTGGAAAAACCAAACAAGTAAAACAGATTAAGATTAAGGGGGGGGCTTCCCTGGTGGCACAGTGGTTGAGAGTCCGCCTGCCGATGAAGGGGACGTGGGTTCGTGCCCCGGTCCGGGAAGATCCCGCATGCCGCGGAGCGGCTGGGCCCGTGAGCCATGTGAGCCATAGCCGCTGAGCCTGCGCGTCCGGAGCCTGTGCTCCGCAGCGGGAGAGGCCGCAGCAGTGAGAGGCCCGTGTAACGCAAAAAAAAAAAACCACAAACAAACAAACAAACAAACAAACAAAAGATTAAGGGGGATCAAGAGTGCAGTGGGGTAGGGAGGGTGGGTTGCAGTCTCACCAGGGTGCTCAGGGAGGAGCTTCCTGGGAAAGGAGACAGCTGAGCAAAGGCTTGAAGAAGGTGAGGGGTTGGCCACGCGTGGCGAAAGCAGAGACAGGGTGTGCGGAGATCTCGGTGAAGAAACGCAGCTGACACATTTGCTGAAGAGCAGAGCAGTCAGAGCGGCTGGACTGAAGGAGCGTTGAAGGAGGTGAGATGCGAGACGTGGCGGGGGAAAAGGCAGGGTATTCGCAGCCTCGTGGTCCATGGGAAGAGCGTCACGCAGCTACCCGACTCGGGGCAGGGAGAGCGCACGGCAGAGCTGTTTCCTTGTTGTCCTTGCTGCTTCGCCTGATGGTGATCGGTGGCGTGGCTGTTGTCATGCGCGGCTGAAGCATGTGAAGAACCCCGACCCCCGTCCTCCTGGGCCGGCAGAGACTCCGCTCCTCTGAAAAGCTCTGCTTACAGCGACGTGTATTGTGAAGGTGGCAGTGGGCACGGCCAGTCTGCTTGTCATCTGAGGCCCCAGAGTCCATGGCTCGGATTGGGTACCTGGACTGCTTTACAGTATTTGTCATCACAGGTCTTAGACTTACTGTGCGTTCTTTCACTCCCTTCCTGGGTGAGTTTGGGTCAGATGCCTACACGCTTTAAGCCTTAGCTTTGTCTACTTCATTGGGTTTTGTGAGACTTAGAAGAGATTTTGTGTGAAAAGCGTGATGTGATGGTCATGATTTAATCCACATAGTCTGTTCTGCAAAGCTTGGTGGTGCCGGCCCCGGGGATGCCTTTCGGTGCAAGAGTCACAGTTGCCGCTATAGGGGGGGACCTCTGAGCCCCTCAGCTTCCTCCTGGGAAACTCCTTTCCACTCTGTTGATGGCAAATCAGGGCATGGTCACAGAATCCTTGAAACAGTTCAAGGTTTTCACAGCCCCTGACACACACAATACACTCACGTCTCTTCTGGCTTATAGGCAGGTTACGTGTGAAAAAAACATTACCTGTAGGGCCCAAGGCTGGTTATTGAGAATGTCTCGCTGCAGCGTGGGAAGTGCAACCATCACAGGTGAAAAGTGTTGAGGTTCCGTTGCTCCGTGTGACAGAGGACTCGGCACTTGCGAGGGTTCAGTCACCAAAGAAACCAAAGGGACACCAGGCTTGGAGAGTGGAGTTGTGAACACTAGGTGCTATGGTCTCACAAGTCCTCAGAATAATAAATAACAACCACCCTGCTCCCCGGGCTCCAGAAAACCATCATCAGAAGGCAGAACCTGAAGGGATGTTCACTGAATTCTCAGAACCTACAGGGGTATTTGACTCCTTCTGGGAAGCTCATCAACCAGTCAGTGACTAGAAAGCTGAGGTTGCAGTGGGCAGGTCTCCATTCAGAGCAGAACTTCATTTCATCTCTGATAGGAGGTAGTTGCAGTGCATAGAGAGACTTCTCCCGTATATCTTCTATTATTGCTTTTAGCGACATCCTCTCTTCTTACGGGAATAAGAGGTTATGGTGATGCTTCACAGTGTGGGAGAGGGACATGCAATTAGAGGACACCAACAGCGTGAGAGACCAAAACCGTATCACTGTGCACCTGTTCTGTACCAGGCCCTTCAGTTCATCTTCAGAAGTTTCACAAAAGTAGTCTATCCAGGAAAGTAAGTTCAGAGAACTTAACTTACTAAGATCATACATCTATTAGGAAGTAGAAGTGGAATTTGAATTCTAATCTTCCTGAGTTAGGGTCCTGGTTGATTTTTAGGAAGAAAGCTTCATTCCACCCCACATTTCGCCCCAAAGAAAAAGAAATTATAATACATGTAGAAACCCCAACTCCTCTGAAGACATTTCCTTCTGCGCTCTCGCTATGGTGGAGCTGGGAATGAAGAACGCAGCAAAGAGGAAATGCCCCTTTGAGCTGAGTTTCCATGGCTTCACTAGTCAGAAAAGAGGGTCAGTCAAAGCAGCATCAGTGCACACAGGCTCTCCCAGCACAAGGCTCGGAGGGAAGTTCAGCAGAGAGAGAGGACAGCCAGCAGAGGAGGCTTAGCCGTGGAGCTCTGCTGTGTCAGTGATGGTAGAGCCTCAAAAGCCCCCAGTGGGAAACACCTGGAAAGAGGGAGAGAGAAGGGAGGGGCTGGCAGAAGAGGAAGTCGGGAGGAGAGCGGGGGAGCTACCTCATTTCCGTATTATCCTGTCCATTTGCCTTCGTTTCTCTGATGTTCTGTCCATCAGCTGATAACACTAATTCTCTCAAACATAAATACAACTTGAGCAAATTAAGGGAAAAGGCTTTGGAGAGCCCAATTACTGTGTCTCCCCCAGTTGCTTGGAAATGGACTTCATTTCCCATAATGAACCAAATGGTGAGTGGCAGCCTGGCCATATGAGGCACGTCACGCTCTCTTCGTCTGTAGGCACGTGAGGAGAGAGGGAGGCTGTGTGGACTGTCGCTGCGGCACCCCCAACTGTGTGTGTGTGTGTGTGTGTGCACGGGCACGCGTGTGCATGCATGCTTAGACCAAATTGAAAGACACCTGTTCCTGGGAAAGCTGCTACTTTTTTTCTCCCCAATTTGTCACAGCAGTCGCCGCCACTTGAAAACCTAGTAGGTTTCTGAGAAAAGTTATGTTTATTATGGAAGTCATGTATTAATAATAAATAGAGGGGGAACTCAGAAACAGACATACTTTGTTTCCCCACACCTAATGTGAAGGCATCAGTGGATAACTGACTTCACAATCTGGGATCGTTTCTTTAGTTACTTCTCTATGTATCTTTGGTTCACTCATTCATTCATTCAACAAATACTTCATGAAAGTCTGCTCTCTGCCATGCACTGTGATAGGTGTAGGTTGGTTGCAAAGCTGGGTCATCAGTGTTCCTCTACAAGAACTCCTGATCTGGGGAAGACAGACACACCAAAAGTCAACTATCTAGAAGATAATTTGTATTATATTCTACTAGAACATTCCCTTTGAAGAATAATATGGTGTCTTCCCAATTCAGATTATTAATATTTGCCCCATATATTTTTTGATGGGTGTGCTATTTGTCAAGCTCTATCCCAAAGTATACACACTCACATTTCTATTTTAATCCTAAAATGTAGATTAGGATAGGTGACACTGTGCCTTTTCTTAGGTGTGATGTGAGCCTTTCATTCTGAAACCTCTCAACACTGAAAAATTATATCATTTCATACTGAACCACTCAACAAATAATTGTTGGACGTCTCTTCCATTCCAGGTGTCATGCTAGATGCTGCGATTCTAGGGGTAAACATGTTTTATACAGTCCCTACCCTCGTATAGATTTTAATCCATCAAGGGAAATAGGCATTAAACCAAGAATTGCACCGTAATTAATTACAGCTGTAATTAAGTGATATGATGGAAAAGGGCAGAATGCTGTAAGGGTGTGCAGTGAGGACCTGGCATAGTTTGTAGGAAGACAGTGTTCAAGAATGGCATTCTTGATAAATGAAACCTATAATATGAGTTAGTCATGTGGAGAGGACATAGGACAGCTTTTCAGGTAAAAAATATTTTATTGCTGTAAGTGTGTCTTGTTCCGAGTGCGGGTGGGTTTGTTTCTTAGACATCCATGTGAGATGTGAAAGCAGGGCTTCTGTGGGAGCAGTTAGAACAGGTAACCACAAGGTGGCATGATTTGTAGGGGACGGGAAGCCCCATCTTTTGAACTTTAACCTGCTCCAGCCCTTGCTATACACCTTTGGTCCTAGAAAAATCGAATGATTTATATAAAACGTGTTATTTCCGTCGTACAGTATCCTTTATTCACATGGGCATTCTTCTGGGATGGCCAGCACTCACAAACTCCTGCAGTAAAGAAACAGGGTGCATGGAGCTTAGCAGCAGGAAAAGGGGGCATAGCAGGTGAGATGTGCATCAGGTGTGCGTCAAAGGCAGGCTTCTCCCACTTCACGTTCATTAGTATTGGATGTACGGATAGCCAGCGCGAGGGTTCTATTCGTGAGACCCTACCAACGTACTTCACTTCACTTTATCATCCCGATCCATTCACGCACAAATGGAGTGGTTAAGGGAGGCTTAATGAGTTGCACCGTTCCACATCCTATGCCCAGAGCTGACTCCAGAGAGATGCACGGCTGGCCTGGTTGCCCCTCCGCAGTGATACTGACTGTAGCAAGATACATACGGTACAGGTACAGATCCTCCCTACATTAATTCACCCTCTCACGTATTGACGCTTGACGGTACAATGCAACACAACACTCAAAATGCAATGCAACGTGACACAACACAGCAGAGTGCAGTAATCGCTTGTTGAGCTCCTCCCGAGTGCCAACCAATGTGCTGAGAACTTGGGATACGGGACTGAGCAAGACGGACAGGGTTCCTTCCCCAGTGGAGTTTATAACCGAGTCACCAAGAGCAGCCACCAGACGAGCCCTTAGGATGCAGGGTGGTGGGTGCTCCCTGCACAGAGAAAGTAGAGCACGCGGGAGAGCAGAATCGGGGGCCCTGCACCTGCCCGGGGTGGTTAAATGCGGCTGAGGTGTTACTTACACAGCTGAGAGGTATGAAGCAGACCGGTAAGAAGCCAAGGAAATAGTTTCCAAGGCAAAAGAACAGCGTGAGTGCGGACCTGATGGCCGGCCAGGGCTGAGTGCCTCGCGAGGTTCAATATGGCCGCAGTGGGGCGCGAAGCGGGTAACGACAAGAGCGGGGGACGTCCCTGGGTGTGTCTGGCTTTCTTGCGTTACACGCTGATCACCGTGACGGTGATGCGTCCAGACACCCGGGCCTGGAAATTGCATTTCAGAGTCTACCTTCTTTCTGTGTTGGACCGTCTTCCGAGAGGGTGCCCGCTGCCCCGCACACCTGTGCTGCCTCTGCCTCTCAGAGATAGCTTTCTTTGAGTGAATATATGGCTGGAGTGTCAGAAGCCAGCTAGTTCTACTGGCCCCACCCCAACCCCTGCCATTTTACAGGTGAGAAAACTGAGGTCTAGTGATGAATCATGCAAGGTTGCAGAGCTACAGGCAGATCTAAAGTTGGAATCACAGTTGTACAGTCCAAAGCCTTTACACTGGGTGATCATCATTATTCATTGCTAGGAGGAGTGTCTAAAATGTGGATACTCGATTGCTGATGTCTGACTGAAGGCCTGTTAATTTGTTCAGTAGCACAGCCGCCCGTCTCATCTGAGATTCCCCACGGCTTTCCCCGGCAGCCCTTCTGGAGGAGGCGGCGGGCCCCCTGCAGGGGTGCCGTTTTGGACCATTGGGTCCCAGGCTCCATTCCCGCCCTCCCTGACCCCAACTTGCCCGTCCTCGACCCTGTCAAGAAGTCCCCGTGGCTGTGGGAACACAGAGGGGAGCAGAGAGGGTCAAAACATGAGCCTCTGTTCATTCACAAATTTGCTGACCAGAAGAACCTTCGGAGTTAGTGCGCGCCTTGTTTCCTTTTGGCCCAGAGGATGACGGCTGGTGAACAAGGACATAAGGGACGTAAGGTACGAGAATTCGGGATCCTTGTCGGCTCTGGTGACCACTCAGAGTGATACTAGGCACTTGCTTTGGGGCGGCCTCTAAATGGTCTTCCAAACCCACCAGCGCTTACTGACTTAATGGCTTAGAATTGGAAGTGTTTCCAGGAGCATGAAATGTCCCCGAAGGAGTGATGGAGAACGTAAGTTCTCTTTGCTCTCTTCCTCTCTTAACACACCCTCAGCGCTCTGAAGAATCATAGCACCCAGCTGTTTCACAGGTGAAAGGGCCTTTGATCACCTAGTTTTTATATTTTATAGCTCAGGAAACTGAGGACCCCAGAAGTTATACAATTTCCCGAAAGGGCAGCACAGACAGACAGAAGTGTAGCCAGTTGTACTCGTTGTCTTTAGTTGTTTTGATCTTTAATAATAATAATACTGCCTCCCCATTCCCTGAGCACATACGTTGTGTGTGTTGGAAGCACCCTTTGTGCATTGTTTCTTTTAAGCCTTGAAACAACATTGTGAAGTGTAGCTAATATCATTGCCATCCCTGTTTTACAGAGTAAGAGGTGACAGTTTGGGGATGACTCCCGTAGGCACTGGACACTCTTTGAAATCCTTTATTCCTTGTATTCCTCGCAACAGTACTAGAATCTCCATCTCACAGACAGGAAATGGAAGCAAAGCAAAAGTACGTAACTTGTCCAAGATCATACAACTAGTAGGCATTTGGAGGCAGGGCCTGTACGAGAGCCCTCACTTAATCTCGCTTCACACCATGACATCACGAGGCAGAATTTGAACTCAAATCTTGCTGGAAGTCTGTTAGAATCCAGACCCCTTGCTCTACTTCACAGTGCTTTACTCTTTCTAAGTTGCATAAACACAAAATATGACTTGTACCACAGGGCATCTTCTTGGGATTCTTAATCACAAAAGATAATACAGTGATATCTCTTTATTCTCAACTAATCTAAAGTCAAAATCAACTGACAGGGGGCTTCCCTGATGGCACAGTAGTTGGGAGTCCGCCTGCCGATGCAGGGGACGCGGGTTCGTGCCCCGGTCCGGGAAGATCCCACATGCCGCGGAGCGGCTGGGCCCGTGAGCCATGGCTGCTGAGCCTGTGTGTCCGGAGCCTGTTGCTCCGCAACGGGAGAGGCCACAGCGGTGAGAGGCCCGCGTACCTACCGCCAAAAAAAAATCAACCGACAAACTTTGATTTTCACAATTCTGAGAAACAAGAGCTATAGGACATCAAGCATTCTCTCTGGTCGCTAGGCCTTCACTGTCCTGTCCTTTGGAAAACTAAGATTGCTTTTGTTCTTTAGGAAGTTACTGCAATCCTAAAGAATCATGAAACTGATTATATCATTGTATTACCGAGCCACCAAACATCACCCCTACAAAAATTATATATATGATATGATGAAGTGTCAGCCCACTGGCAGCCTATACATCTTCCTTGGTGCCCAGATGTCATAATACCCTTCTGTATGAAGACTTGTACATCACATGATTTGAAAGCCGTATAATCCAGGCCTTGTTTGTGTGTTAGAGGAACAGAGAATGGAGAGTGAGGATGGGCTTCAGAGGTTGGGGAAAAGCCACCCACTCGTGTCAGTATCAAGACAGGCATTTCAAGTTTGGGTTTACAAACATTTTCATGGTAAATCAAGTGACCAGTTTATCATTTTTCTTTTCCTTTTTTTTTTTTTTTAACATCTTTATTGGAGTATAATTGCTTTACAATGGTGTGTTAGTTTCTGCTTTATAACAAAGTGAGTCAGCTATACATATATCCCCATATCCCCTCCCTCTTGCGTCTCCCTCCCTCCCACCCTCCCTATCCCACCCCTCTAGGTGGTCACAAAGCACCGAGCTGATCTCCCTGTGCTGTGTGGCTGCTTCCCACTAGCTGTCTACTTTACATCTGGTAGTGTGCATACGTCCACGCCACTCTCTCACTTCGTCCCAGCTTACCCTTCCCCCTCCCCGTGTCCTCAAGTCCATTCTCTACGTCTGTGTCTTTATTCCCGTCCTGCCCCTAGGTTCTTCAGAACCATTACGACATTCAGATAAATTACCTTGCCTTAATTCTGCTTGTCCTTTTATTTTCAGACTATGTATTTTTGCATAGTTTAAATACTTCTTAATTGACGATGCCAATTCTGTTATGATGAAAAGAGTTCCTTTTCCATTGCATCTTTTTAAACTGTGCTGTGGTAAATAGAAGTCATGTTATTTAAAAACACGTGGTACAGTCTGACAGTTGTACATGTACTATGCCAACATGGCCTCCAGGAATTCAGAGTTTCCTAATAATTCACAGACAGGTCCAGCCCGAGGTTGGACGATCTACCCCTCCTGGTAGTTCATGTCCCAATCCCACATCTTCATCTGTGTAGTTCACAACTACCTATCAGCTGTATCTTGAGAGAGAGAAGTCTTGTGCAGAACTTCTGTGAACTGAGTAACTAGTGACATCCTCTCCCTACCTAGCCCTCCAGGCCCCTCGTGGCCTCCACCTGAAGGCGAGAACACTCACTCTTGGCCAAGGAGACATTCCAAGGCGGTGGTTGAGGGAGGAAAGAGCAGCAAAGGGAACTCACCTCCAGCTCCTCTTCCTGTCACAGCAAGTTTACAGTCTGCTGAGAACCCACCAGTGCTCTGTGCATTTCTTCTTCTCAGTACTGAAGGTATTTGTATCCTGTTTTACAGATGAGGAAACTGAGGTCCGAAGAGGTTGCGTAACTTGCTTAGACAGTGTGTAATTGAAAGCGTGAGGTTTGGAGTTAGGCCTGGGGTTGAATTCTGGCTCCATCACCAGTTTACCGCCTGGCTTTGTGGTCTTTAGCAGGTTACTTACCATCTTTCTTGGAGCCTCATTTTCTGCATTTATAAAATGGTGACATAGGGGCTTCCCTGGTGGTGCAGTGGTTAAGAATCGCCTAGCCAATGCAGGGGACGTGGGTTTGAGCTCTGGTCTGGGAAGATCCCACATGCCGCGGAGCAACTAAGTCCGTGTGCCACAACTACTGAGCCTGCTCTCTAGAGCCTGCAAGCCACAACTACTGATCCCGTGCGCCACAACTACTGAAGCCCATGCGCCTAGAGCCTGTTCTCCGCAACAAGAGGAGCCACCGCAGTGAGAAGCCTGCTCACTGCAACACCGCTCGCTGCAACTAGAGAAAGCCCGCGTGTAGCAAAGACCCAACACAGCCAAAAATAAATTAATTAATAAAATAAATTAAAACAGAATAAAATGGTGACATAGTAGGACCTCATATGTAATAGTAGAACCTCCTGTGATAAAACATACATAAATTCGGGTCACAGGCTCGGCACTGGCACGTAGGGAGTACTTAATGATGGTAGTGATTTGTAATTATCGTTCAAGATCATACCGCTAGTAAGAGAAGGAGGCAGGGTGGAAGACCAGGAGGGAAGTTCCAGAGCCTGTATCTCTCCCCTCCCAACCTCCTCCTGACCCATACACACTTAACCCCAGGCTCTAAGGCTTTCCAGTGAAATAAAGCAGGTGCTCAGTAAGGCCGGGTCCTGGCAGAATCCCTCGGGAGGTGTTACAGAGCATCTGCGTTTCCACATGGATTATAGCGCCCTAACTCAGAGGAGGAACCGAGCGGGTTGTTGCTGGAAGACGTTCCTCTGCAAGGAACGTTCCCTTGAGGCCATCAAAACAGATGACGAGGCTGCTGGACCATTGTTCCCTGTCTCAGGCACTTGGGCAAAACAAGAGGTGACAGAGTCCCTTATACCTTCTTCTGCTGCTGAGTGGTCCGCGTGGCTCTTTTTCTGTTAGGAAGGGGTGCATGGAGGGGTAGATTGTAAAGATAGTGAAGTCCCTCTGACAGCACTCTTGCTGTGCAGAAACATGACACCGTAGATTATTGTTATTGGTGGAGGGACCCTAGAAGCCTCTGGTTCAATTCCTTATGGTACAGATAATGAAAACAAGACACAGAGTAGAAACAGTTGCCCGAGATGATACATCTAATTGGTGTCAGAGAGGAGAGAATGGTGGAGGGGTTCTGTTGACGGAGATGGGGGCAGGCAAAATCCCAGCGGTCTCTGCACCCGGCTACCAAGTGAAGGAAGAGGGCTTCTTCCAGATACTAGCACGGCCAACCTCCTCACTGCATTCAGATCTCCGGGCACATGTCACCTCCCCCAGAACCCTTTCCTGATTGTTCTACCGAAATTATTCCCCCCTATTTCCTTACATTTCTATATTTTTTCATAGCATAGGCATTTTTTTCATGCTATTTCATAGTAGCTGACAGTGGATTACGTCTTTTATTATGTAAGGATCACCTGCTGTTTCCCTCGCGTATAAGCTCCATCGAGGTAGAGGCTTTGTTTTGATAACAGCTGTATCCCCAACACATAGAATGGTATCATAGTGTAGTAATTAACATACATTCACCAGATGTTTCTCGAATCAATGAATGATGTGAAATACCGACCTGTAAATATAATAATAGGTCTGCATCACCGTTTTATTGATGGTGTGTAAGGTCCCATAGGTAAGGGGAGTTAAGCTTGGGGGCAGCAATGAGAAGGCAGGAGAGACTTGCATCCTTGTCGCCCTGGAGTAATGGCTTTAGAGAATGTTGGGCTTTTCTGAGCTGCAGGCACAGCACAGGAGTGAAGTTTTCCAAATCACGCATCTCCTGCTACTCTGCAATCTCAACTTTCTGGAAATCCAGAAAGACCTATCTTTCCCTGGTCCCCTTCATTTGCTCCCTGTACTGTCACCTTCCCTGCTGTCTGCTCTTGGATGAGACCTTAACAACTTCCAGATAATGTATCTTCTGGATCATCACCAGCCTGCTCACATGCTACTTACCTGCTCACCTGTGATAAACTAGAATGAGATATGGTTGCCTGCTTTATTTCAGGAAAAGCTTGGAGTACTTGGAGAGAAACACCCACTTGAATTATAGGTAGGACCTGGCCACGTATTAGGTATCAAGCATTGCGCTAAGTCCCACGAATGCGAAGTAGATTGAATCGCGTAAAATATATGTCCTTGCTATGGAATCCTGTTGATCTGTAGAGAAGCCTGTGCTATTTTCTGTATACACTGACATGGGGGATATCCAGGACACATAGTTAAGTGGAAAATATAAGTAGCAATTTGGTATACATATACTAAGAACTTAAAAAAAATCACAATGTATCTATATCCATATCTGTTTGTCCATGTCCGTATCTATGTCTCTATCCATAAACTAGTATATACCCAGGGATTTTTGACTGATTGCACATACAGAAAAATAGCTCTGAAAGAAAACACTGATTTGATACAATCCCTCTAAAAGAATGGGATTGCTGAGGGTGGATTTCTGTACTTTGGTATTTTTTCCAATCATTTTACGTAATGATAAAATCATTTATAATTTTAAAACAAGAGATAGCAGCAGGAAAAAGTTTGTACAGTGAACATCTATAAAATTGCTCCCGTGTGCCTCCAAATAAGCCATGGCCTCTCCCTAGGGAGACAGACACTTGAGAGTAACTACAGACCCACATGCAAACCAGTGCACGCACCACATACCTAGAGTCATATCGGGTTAGGAAGAGGGAGGGGCTTTCCTTGCAGTAGTCATGGGCGATGTCTCAGAGAGGTTCTCGAGCTGGTCTTGAGGCATGAGTAGGAGTAAGCAGGCATGTCGGGCTTTCCACACAGCTGGGAGCAGGTGTACAGGCTGTGGGTGGTGGAGCTTGTCTGAGCAGCAGGGAGGAACTCAGCATGGAGGGAGGGCAGGGTGTGAACTGGACAGAGCACCAAGGAGGCCGGAAAGGTAGGCTGGATCCAGACTGGACAGGACTCATCTTTTCAGGGGGCTCTCCAGAGTCAGGGCAGAGATGGAGTCTCTTTATTCTTTAATTTCAGAAAAAATTTTTATTTATAAAAATATAGGTTTATTTATAAATCTACTGGACGTTAGATTTTTACTAAGTGTGGGGATTTAATGATAAACAAGAAATACAGGGGCCTTGCCTTCTTGGAAACTGTTTTCCTAGCTGGAGCATTTTCTTCCTTCTCAGAAAAGACAAGAGACAAATTGGTTAGTAGTCAGCATTAATTAAGAACTGAGGACTTCAGGTGAAATTAAGGTGTTGGTAAAAAACAGTGTTTCAAACCTGCAGTTAAAAGCAGCTTGGACTATGTGAGTCTCTTTCTGTTTTGTAAATAAGTTCATTTGTATCATTTTTTAAGATTCTGCATATAAGTGATATCATATATTTGTCTCTTTCTGACTTACTTCACTTAGTCTGATAATCTCTAGGTCCATCCAAGTTGCTACAAATGGCATTATTTCATTCTTTTTTATGGCTAAGTAGTATTCCATTGTATATATATATATATATATATATATATATATATATATATATATACACACCACATATTTTTTATCTGTTCATCTGTTGATGGACATTTCAGTTGCTTCCATGTCTTGGCTACTATGAATAGTACTGCAATGAATATATATATATATATATATATATATATATATATATATATATATATATATATATTTTCAAAACTGAATCACTGTGCTGTACACCTGAAACTAACACAATATTGTAAATCAACAATACTTCAATTTAAAAATACTTAAAAGAATTTTTAAAGGAAAAAGTATGCCTTAGAAGTGATGGATATGTTAATTTAAAAAAAAGCAGCTTAGACTTTCTGTACTTTGTGAGATACTTGGAAAGGATGAACATGTGTAAGGAGAGCCAGGGTTTCTTGAAATCAACTTGAAATTGCTGTGGCATTTATTTTCTCTACTGTCTTAGAGGCAGAGTCAATTTGTTGAGCTCGTGTGTCTGGCTAGCTGTTTCTCTCTCCTCTGTGTTACCGGATTTCCATCACTAGGTGACAGGAGAGTCATGGGTCTGTGTTGGAGCAATGACCTGTGAACCTTCCTATTGTAAAAAAAGAATTCTCTTAAAACTAAAAATAAGAAAAAAATTGATTCTTTGTAAAACAATAATGGAAGCAAAGATAATGTCTAAAGGCAACAAAGAAATAAACTCTTCTCTCTTTGTTTTCCCCCAGAGCTAATTTTAAGCAAGAAACTGTCCTCAGATCTTCTAAAGAATTCTGGTAAAAATCCTCTCTCTCACCACCCGCCTCACAACCTCCTGCACAAGGTCAAGCTACTCTCGTTCTTTTCCTGAATTTCTTCTGTGCTTGAAGACTTAGGTGTGGCCCAAACTGTATGAACTAGAGCCTCCTGTTCTTTTCAAGTAGCCAGCTTAAGATTTTTTTCTCTTCTCCATTTTTAGATACATTATTTTTTTTCTCTGAGAAAGACATCCTGCTGTTTTCCTATTCTTCATGTTGTTTGTACATTGTGTATGGGGGAGTAGTTTCTTTATTTAAATGCCTTGATTTTAAATAAGCATATAAGCGATTTTAAGATAAAAAGAGATGAATTTCAGAGATTCACACACTGTTGTTATTAGAATAAAACTTACAGCTCATCTTTGATGTGCCCCAGATCCAACGTGCATGTCTTCTGCAGCCGTCCTATCAAGTCCTCCGGTGGCCTCTGTCCGAACGTCCCTGAGGACATCTCTGCTGCTCTAGTAACCATGGCTTTGGGAATAGGCCTCCTTCTCTTGCAATTCCACCATCTCCCAGGGAAGACCACCCACTAATGTCAGCTCTACCCTGGAGGCCACGTAAAATAAATGTGATTCCACATTTACACGAGACCTCTACACTTACTCAAGGGCAACTGTGCTGTCTCTCTTGACACTGCCCATCTTTGCCTCCGTCCAGAACCTGGGGTGGGGCCCTTCTCGGCTCTGCGTGCTCTGTGCCCAGCATTCCTGGTGTGCACAGGCCTCTCTGATGCACTGTCCGCAGATCCAGTCTCAAAGGAGTGCGAGTTTTATTTGTTTTCACACTTCACTTTCATACTTAGCTTTTTTTTTAAAACATCTTTATTGGAGTATAATTGCTTTACAATGGTGTGTTAGTTTCAGCTGTATAACAAAGTGAATCAGCTATACATATACATATATCCCCATATATCCTCCCTCTTGCATCTCCTTCCCTCCCACCCTCCCTATACCACCCCTCTAGGTGGTCACAAAACACTGAGCTGATCTCCCTGTGCTATGCAACTGCTTCGCACTAGCTATCTATTTTACGTTTGGTAGTGTATATATCTACATGCCACTCTCTCACTTCATCCCAGCTTACCCTTCCCCCTCCCCATGTCCTCAAGTCCGTTCTCTACGTCTGCGACTTTATTCCTGTCCTGCCCCTAGGTTCTTCAGAACCATTTTCTTTTCGATTCCATATATATGTGTTAGCATACGGTATTTGTTTTTCTCTTTCTGACTTACTTCACTCTGTATGACAGGCTCTAGGTCCATCCACCTCACTACAAATAACTCAGTTTTGTTTCTCTTTATGGCTGAGTAATATTCCATTGTATATATGTGCCACATCTTCTTTATCCATTCATCTGTTGATGGACACTTAGGTTGCTTTCATGTCCTGGCTGTTGTAAATAGAGCTGCAATGAACATTGTGGTACATGACACTTTTTGAATTATGGTTTTCTCAGGGTATATGCCCAGTTGTGGGATTGCTGGGTCACATGTTAACTCTATTTTTAGGTTTTTAAGGAACCTCCATACTGTTCTCCATAGTGGCTATATCAATTTCCATTCCCACCAATAGTGCAACAGGGATCCCTTTTCTCCACACCCTCTCCAGCATTTACTGTTAATAGGTTTTTCTGATGATGGCCATTCTGGCCAGTGTGAGGTGATACCTCATTGTGGTTTTGATTTGCATTTCTCTAATGATTAGTGATGTTGAGCATCCTTTCATGTGTTTGTTGGTGATCTATATATCATCTTTGGAGAAATGTTTATCTAGATCTTCTGCCCATTTGTGGATTGGGTTATTTGTTTTTTTGATATTGAGCTGCTTGTAAATTTTGGAGATTAATCCTTTGTCAGTTGCTTCATTTGTAAATACTTTCTCCCATTCAGAGGGTTGTCTTTTTGTCTTGTTTATGGTTTCCTTTGCTGTGCAAAAGCTTTGAAGTTTCATTAGGTCTCATTTGTTTATTTTTGTTTTTATCTCCATTCCTCTAGGAGGTTGGTCAAAAAGGATCTTGCTGTGATTTATGCCATAGAGCGTTCTGCCTATGTTTTCCACTAAGAGTTTGATAGTTTCTGGCCTTACATTTAGGTCTTTAATCCATTTTGAGCTTATTTTTGTGTATGGTGTTAGGGAGTGATCTAATCTCATACTTTTATATGTACCTGTCCAGTTTTCCCAGCACCACTTATTGAAGAGGCTGTCCTTTCTCCACTGTACATTTCTGCCTCCTTTATCAAAGACAAAGTGACCATATGTGCGTGGGTTTATCTCTGGGCTTTCTATCCTGTTCCATTGATCTATCTTTCTGTTTTTGTGCCAGTACCATACTGTCTTGATTACTGTAGCTTTGTAGTATAGTCTGAAGTCAGGGAGCCTGATTCCTCCAGCTCCGTTTTTCGTTCTCAAGATTGCTTTGGCTATTTGGGGTCTTTTGTGTTTCCATACAAATTGTGAAATTTTTTGTTCTAGTTCTGTGAAAAATGCCAGTGGTAGTTTGATAGGGATTGCATTGAATCTGTAGATTGCTTTGGGTAGTAGAGTCATTTTCACAATGTTGATTCTTCCAATCCAAGAACATGGTATCTCTCTCCATCTATTTGTATCATCTTTAATTTCTTTCATCAGTGTCTTATAATTTTCTGCATACAGGTCTTTTGTCTCCTTAGGTAGGTTTATTCCTAGATATTTTATTCTTTTGTTGCAATGGTAAATGGGAGTGTTTTCTTGATTTCACGTTCAGATTTTTCGTCATTAGTGTATAGGAATGCCAGAGATTTCTGTGCATTAATTTTGTATCCTGCTACTTTACCAAATTCATTGATTAGCTCTAGTAGTTTTCTGGTAGCATCTTTAGGATTCTCTATGTATAGTATCATGCCATCTGCAAACAGTGACAGCTTTACTTCTTCGTTTCTGATTTGGATTCCTTCTATTTCCTTTTCTTCTCTGATTGCTGTGGCTAAAACTTCCAAAACTATGTTGAATAAGAGTGGTGAGAGTGGGCAACCTTGTCTTGTTCCTGATCTTAGTGGAAATGCTTTCAGTTTTTCACCATTGAGGACGAGGTTGGCTGTGGGTGTGTCATATATGGTCTTTTTTATGTTGAGGAAAGTTCCCTCTATGCCTACTTTCTGCAGGGCTTTTATCATAAATGGGTGTTGAATTTTGTCAAAAGCTTTCTCTGCATCCATTGAGATGACCATATGGTTTTTCTCCTTCAATTTGTTAATATAGTGTATCACGTTGATTGATTTGTGTATACTGAAGAATCCTTGCATTCCTGGAACAAACCCTGCTTGATCATGGTGTATGATCCTTTTAATGTGCTGTTGGATTCTGTTTGCTAGTATTTTGTTGAGGATTTTTGCATCTATGTTCATCATTGATATTGGCCTGTAGTTTTCTTTCTTTGTGACATCCTTGTCTGGTTTTGGTATCAGGGTGATGGTGGCCTTGTAGAATGAGTTTGGGAGTGTTTCTCCCTCTGCTATATTTTGGAAGAGTTTGAGAAGGATAGGTGTTAGCTCTTCTCTAAATGTTTGATAGAATTGGCCTGTGAAGCCATCTGGTCCTGAGCTTTTGTTTGTTGGAAGATTTTTAATCACAGTTTCAATTTCAGTGCTTGTGATTGGTCCGTTCATATTGTCTATTTCTTCCTGATTCAGTCTTGGCAGGTTGTGCATTTCTAAGAATTTGTCCATTTCTTCCAGGTTGTCCATTTTATTGGCATAGAGTTGCTTGTAGTAATCTCTCATGATCTTTTGTATTTCTGCAGTGTCAGTTGTTACTTCTCCTTTTTCATTTCTAATTCTATTGATTTGAGTCTTCTCCCTTTTTTTCTTGATGAGTCTGGCTAATGGTTTATCAATTTTGTTTATCTTCTCAAAGAACCGGCTTTTAGTTTTATTGATCTTTGCTATCGTTTCCTTCATTTCTTTTTCATTTATTTCTGATCTGATTTTTATGATTTCTTTCCTTCTGCTAACTTTGGGGGTATTTTGTTCTTCTTTCTCTAATTGCTTTAGGTGCAAGGTTAGGTTGTTTATTCAAGATGTTTCCTGTTTCTTAAGGTAGGATGGTATTGCTATAAACTTCCCTCTTAGAACTGCTTTTGCTGCATCTCATAGGTTTTGGGTCGTCGTGTCTCCATTGTCATTTGTTTCTAGGTATTTTTTTATTTCCTCTTTGATTTCTTTAGTGATCACTTCCTTATTAAGTAGTGTATTGTTGAGCCTTCATGTGTTTGTATTTTTTACGGATTTTTTTCCTGTGATTGATATCAAGTCTCATAGCGTTGTGGTCAGAAAAGATACTTGATACAATTTCAGTTTTCTTAAATTTACCAAGGTTTGATTCGTGACCCAGGATATGATCTATCCTGGAGAATGTTCCATGAGCACTTGAGAGGAAAGTGTATTCTGTTGTTTTTGGATGGAATGTCCTATAAATATCAATTAAGTCCATCTTATTTAATGCATCATTTAAAGCTTGTGTTTCCTTATGTATTTTCATTTTGGATGATCTGTCCATTGGTGAAAGTGGGGTGTTAAAGTCCCCTACTATGATTGTGTTAGTGACGATTTCCCCTTTTATGGCTGTTAGTATTTGCCTTATGTATTGCGGTGCTCCTATGTTGGGTGCATAAATATTTACAATTGTTATGGCTTCTTCTTGGATCGATCCCTTGATCATTATGTAGTGTCCTTCTTTTTCTCTTCTAATAGTTTTTATTTTAAAGTCTATTTTGTCTGATATGAGAATTGCTACTCCAGCTTTCTTTTGGTTTCCATTTGCATGGAATATCTTTTTCCATCCCCTCAGTTTCAGTCTGTATGTGTCTCTAGGTCTGAAGTGGATCTCTTGTAGACAGCATATATATGGGTCTTGTTTTTGTATCCATTCAGCCAATCTGTGTCTTTTGGTGGGAGCATTTAGTCCATTTACATTTAAGGTAATTATCGATATGTATGTTCCTATTCCCATTTTCTTAATTATTTTGAGTTTGTTATTGTAGGTCTTTTCCTTCTGTTGTGTTTCTTGCCTAGAGAAGTTCCTTTAGCATTTGTTGTAAAGCTGGTTTGGTGGTGCTGAACTCTGTCAGCTTTTGCTTGTCTGTACAGGTTTTAATTTCTCCATCAAATCTGAATGAGATCCTTGCTTGGTAGAGTAATCTTGGTTGCAGGTTTTTCTCCTTCATCACTTTACATATGTCCTGCCAGTCCCTTCTGGCTTGCAGAGTTTCTGCTGAGAGATCAGCTGTTAACCTTATGGAGATTCCCTTGTGTGTTATTTGTTGTTTTTCCCTTGCTGCTTTTAATATGTTTTCTTTGTATTTAATTTTTGACAGTTTGATTAATATGTATCTTGGCATATTCCTCCTTGGATTTATCTTGTATGGGACTCTCTGTGCTTCCTGGACTTGATTAACTGTTTCCTTTCCCATATTAGGGAAGTTTTCAACTATAATCTTTTCATATATTTTCTCAGTCCCTTTCTTTTTCTCTTTTTCTTCTGGAACCCCTGTAATTCGAATGTTGGTGCGTTTACTGTTGTCCTAGAGGTCTCTGAGTCTCTCCTCGGTTCTTTTCATTCATTTTTCTTTATTCTGCTCTGCAGTAGTTATTTCCACTATTTTATCTTCCAGGTGACTTATCCTTTCTTCTGCCTCAGTTATTCTGCTATTGATCCCATCTAGAGTATTTTTCATTTCATTTATTGTGTTGTTCATCATTGCTTGTTTCATCTTTAGTTCTTCTGGGTCCTTGTTGAATGTTTCTTGCATTTTCTCTATTCTATTTCCAAGATTTTGGACCATCTTTACTATCATTATTCTGAATTCTTTTTCAGGTAGACTGCCTATTTCCTCCTCATTTGTTAGGTCTGGTGGGTTGCTCCTTCATCTGCTATGTGTTTTTCTGTCTTCTCATTTTGCTTATCTTACTGTGTTTGGGGTCTCCTTTTTGCAGCCTGCAGTTTCGTAATTTCCGTTGTTTTTGGTGTCTGTCCCCAGTGGCTAAAGTTGGTTCAGTGGGTTGTGTAGACTTCCTGGTGGAGGGGACTAGTGCCTGTGTTCTGGTGGATGAGGCTGGATCTTGTCTTTCTGGTGGGCAGGTCCACATCTGGTGGTGTGTTTTGGGGTGTCTGTGGACTTATTATGATTTTCGGCAACCTCTCAGCTAATGGGTAGGGTTGTGTTCCTGTCTTGCTAGTTGTTTGGCATAGGGTGTCCAGCACTGTAGCTTGCTGGTCATTGAGTGAAGCTGGGTGCTGGTGTTGAGATGGAGATCTCTGGGAGATTTTCGCCGTTTGATATTATGTGGAGCTGGGAGGTCTCTTGTGCACCACTGTCCTGAAGTTGGCTCTCCCACCTCAGAGGCACAGCACTGACTCCTGGCTGCAGCACCAAGAGCCTTTCATCCACACGGCTCAGAATAAAAGGGAGAAAAATTAGAAAGAAAGAAGGAAGGAAGGAAGAAAGGAGGGAGGGAGGGAAGGAAGGAAAGAAAGAAAGAAAGAAGATAAAATAAAATAAGAAAATAAAATAAATTTATTAAAATAAAAATAATTATTAAGAAAGAAAACTTTTTAATTTGTTTTTTTAAAAAGAAAACAAAAAACTAAAAACGGACAGATAGAACCCCAAGACAAATGGTGGAAGCAAAGCTGTACAGAGAAAACCTCACACAGAAGCATACACACTCACAAAAAGAGGAAAAGGGGAAAAAAAATCATAAATCTTGCTCTCGAAGCCCACCTCCTCAGTTTGGGATGATCCGTTGTCTATTCATGTATTCCACAGATGCAGGGTACATCAAGTTGATTGTGTAGCTTTAATCCGCTGCTCCTGAGGCTGCTGGGAGAGATTTTCCTTTCTCTTCTTTGTTCTCACAGCTCCCAGGGGCTCAGCTTTGGATTTGGCCCCGCCTGTGTGTGTAGGTCACCGGAGGGCATCTGTTCTTCGCTTGGACAGGACGGGGTTAAAGGAGCCGCTGATTCGGGGGCTCTGGCTCACTCAGGCCACGGGGGCTGGGGGAGGGAGGGGTACGGATGCGGCGGCAGAGGCCGGCGTGACGTTGCACGAGCCTGAGGCGCGCCGTGCGTTCTCCCGGGGAAGTCGTCCCTGGATCACGGGACCCTGGCCGTGGTGGGCTGCACAGGCTCCCCGGAAGCGGGGTGTGGAGAGTGACCTGTGCTAGCACACAGGCTTTTTGGTGGCGGCAGCAGCAGTCTTAGCATCTCATGCCCATCTCTGGGGTCCGCGCTTTTAGCTGCGGCTCGCGCCCGTCTCTGGAGCTCCTTTAAGCAGCGCTCTGAATCCCCTCTCCTCGCGCACCAGGAAACAAAGAGGTAAGAAAAAGTCTCTTGCCTCTTCGGCAGCTCCTGACTTTTCCCCGGACTCCCTCCCGGCCAGCCGTGTTGCACTAACCCTCTGCAGGCTGTGCTCACGCCGCCAACTCCAGTCCTCTCCCTGCGCTCCGACAGAAGCCCGAGCCTCACTCCCAGCCCCGCCCGCCCCGGCGGGTGAGCAGACAAGGCTCTCGGGCTGGTGAGTGCCGGTCGGCCCTGATACTCTGTGCGGGAGTCTCTCCGCTTTGCTCTCCGCACCTCTGTTGCTGTGCTCTCCTCCGCGGCTCCGAAGCTCCCCACCTCCGCCTCCCGCAGTCTTCGCCTGCGAAGGGGCTTCTTAGTGTGTGCAAACCTTTCCTTCTTCACAGCTCCCTCCCACTGGTGTAGGTCTTGTCCCTATTCTTTTGTCTGTTTATTCTTTTTTCTTTTGCCCTACCCTGGTACATGGGTACTTTCTTGCCTTTTGGGAGGTCTGAGGTCTGCTCCCAGCGTTCAGTAGGTGTTCTGTAGGAGTTGTTCCATGTGTAGATGTATTTCTGTTGTATGTGTGGGGAGGAAGGTGATCTCCGCACCTTACTCTTCCACCATCTTTCCCTTTCCCTCTCATATATTTCTGATCTGATCTTTATGATTTCTTTCCTTCTGCTAACTATGGGGCTTTGTTGTTGTTCTTTCTATAATTGCTTTAGGCATAAGGTTATGTTGTTTATTTGAGATATTTCTTGTTTCTTGAGGTAGGATTGTATTGCTGTAAATTTCCCTCTTAGAACTGATTTTGCTGCATCACACAGGTTTTGGGTCATTGTATTTTCATTGTCATTTCTTTCTAGGTATTTTTTGATTTCCTCTGTGATTTCTTCAGTGATCTCTTGGTTATTTAGCAGCATATTTTTTAGCCTCCATGTGTTTGTAGTTTTTGCAGTTGTTTTCCTGTAGTTGATATCTAGTCTTATAGCATTGTGGTCAGAAAAGATACTTGATACGATTTCAATTTTCTTAAATTTCCCAAGGCTTTATTTGTGACCCAAGGTATGATCTATCCTGGAGAATGTTCTGTGAGCGCTTGAGAAGAAAGTATATTCTGGTTTTTTTGGATGGAATGTCCTATAGATAACAATTAAGTTCATCTTGTTTAATGTATCATTTAAAGCTTGTGTTTCCTTATTTATTTTCATTTTGCAGGATCTGTCCATTGCTGAAAGGAGGGTGTCAAAGTCCCCTACTATGATTGTGTTACTGTCGATTTCCCATTTTACGGCTGGTAACATTTGCCTTATGTATTGAAGTGCTCCTATGTTGGGTGCATAAATATTTACAATTGTTATATCTTCTTCTTGTACTGATCATTATGTAGTGTCCTTTTTTGTCTGTTGTAATAATCTTTATTTTAAAGTCTATTTTGTCTGATACGAGAGTTGCTACTCTAGCTTTCTTTTGATTTCCATTTGCATGGAATATCTTTTTCCATCCCCTCACTTTCAGTCTGTATGTCTCTAGGTCTGAAGTTGGTCTCTTGTAGACAGCGTATATACGGGTCTAGTTTTTGTATCCATTCAGCCAGTCTTTGTCTTTTGGTTAGAGCCTTTAATCCATTTACATTTGAAGTAATTATCGATATGTATGTTCCTATTATCTTAATTGTTTTGGGTTTGTTATTGTAGGTCTTTTCCTTCTCTTGTGTTTCCTGCCTAGAGAAGTTCCTTTAGCATTTGTTGTAAAGTGGTTTGGTGGTCCTGAATTCTCTTAGCTTTTGCTTGCCTGTAAAGGTTTTAATTTCTCCATCGAATCTGAAGGAGATCCTTGCTGGGTAGAGTAATCATGGTTGTAGGTTTTTCCCTTGCATCACTTTAATTATGTCCTGCCGCTCCCTTCTGACTTGCAGAGTTTCTGCTTGAAGGATCAGTTGTTAACCTTATGGGGATTCCCTTGTATGTTATTCGTTGCTTTTCCCTTGCTGCTTTTAATATTTTTTCCTTGTATTTAATTTTTGATAGTTTGATTAATATGTGTCTTTGCATGGTTCTCCTTGAATTTATCCTGTATGGGGCTCTCTGCTCTTCCTGGACTTGATTGACTATTTCTTTTCCCTTATTAGGGATGTTTTCAACTCTTATCTCTTCAAATATTTTCTCAGTCCCTTTCTTTTCCTCTTCTTCTTCTGGGACCCCTATAATTCGAATATTGGTGCATTTAATGTTGTCCCAGAAGTCTCTGAGACTGTCCTCAATTCTTTTCATTCTTCTTTCTTTATTCTGATCTGCAGTAGTTATTTCCACTATTTTCTCTTCCAACTCACTTATCCGTTCTTATGCCTCAGTTACTCTGCTATTGATTCCTTCTAGAGATTTTTTATTTCATTTATTGTGTTGTCCATCATTGTTTGTTTGCTCTTTACTTCTTCTAGGTCCTTGTTAAATGTTTCTTTTATTTTCTCCATTCTATTTCCAAGATTTCGGATCATCTTTCCTATCTTTACTCTGAATTCTTTTTCAGGTAGACTGCCTATTTTCTCTTCATTTGTTTAGTCTGGTGGGTTTTTACCTTGCTCCTTCATCTCCTGCATATTTCTCTGTCTTCTCATTTTGCTGAACTTACTGTGTTTGGGGTCTCCTTTTCGCAGGCTGCAGGTACACTGTTCCTGTTGCTTTTGGTGTCTGTCCCCAGTGGGTAAGGTCGGTTCAGTGGCTTGGGTACGCTTCCTGGTGGAGGGGACTGGTGCCTGTGTTTTGGTGGGTTGGGCTGCATCTTGTCTTTCTGGTGTGCAGTGCTGCATCTGGTGGTGTGTTTTGGGGTGTCTATGACCTTTTTATGATTTTAGGCAGCCTCTCTGCTAACGGGTGGTGTTGTGTTCCTGTCTTGCTAGTTGTTTGGCATGGGGTGTCCAGCATTGGAGCTTGTTGGTCGTTGAGTGGAGCTGGGTCTTAGTGTTGAGATGGAGATCTCTGGGAGACCTTTCACTGATTGATGTTACGTGGGGCCGGGAGGTCTCTGGTGTTCTATGTCTTGAACTCAGCCTTCCCACCTCAGAGGCTCAGGCCTGCCACCCACCTGCACCAAGAAGACCCTGTCAGCCAAACGGCTCAGAAGAAAAGGGAGGATAAAGAAGAAAGGAAGAATAAAATAAAGTTATTAAAATAAAAAAATATTAAAAAATTTATAAAAGTAATTAATAAAAAAGACAGCAACCAAACCAATAAACAAATCCACCACTGATAACAAGCGCTAAAAACTATACTAAAATAAACATAAAAAGCAGAAACTAGTCAGTTCCATACAGCAAACCCCAAGTCTACAGTTGCTCCCAAAGTCCACTGTCTCAATTTTGGGATGATTCGTTGTCTATTCAGGTATTCCACAGATGCAGGTACATCAAGGTGATTGTGGAGATTTAATCGGCTGCTCCTGAGGCTACATGGAGAAATTTCCCTTTCTCTTCTTTGTTCGCACAGCTCCTGGGGTTCAGCTTTGGATCTGGCCCCGCCTCTGTATGGAGGTCACCCTCTTGCGTTTGTTCTTCGCCCAGACAGGAGGGGGTTAAAGAAGCGGCTCATTAAGGGGCTCTGGCTCACTCAGGCCTGGGGGTGGGAGGGGTATGGATGCGGGGCGAGCCTGAGGTGGCGAGGCCGGCGTGACGTTGCACCAGCCTGAGGCGCGCCGTGCGTTCTCCTGCGGAAGTTGTCCCTGGATCACGGGGCCCTGGCAGTGGTGGGCCGTACAGGGTCCCGGGAGGCGAGGTGTGGATAGTGACCTGTGCTCGCACACAGGCTTCTTGGTGGCGGCGGCAGCAGCCTTAGCGTCTCATGCCCGTCTCTGGCGTCCGCTCTGTCAGCCGCGGCTCACGCCCGTCTCTGGAGCTCGTTTAGGCGGTGCTCTGAATCTCCTCTCCTCATGCACCCCGAAATAATTGTCTCTTGCCTCTTCGGCAGGTCCAGACTTTTTCCCAGACTCCCTCCCGGCCAGCCGTGGTGCACTAACCCCCTGCAGGCTGTGTTCACGCCGCCAGCCCCAGTCCTCTCCCTGCGCTCCGACAGAAGCCCGAGCCTCAGCTCCCAGCCCCGCCCGCCTCGGCGGGGGAGCAGACAAGCCTCTCGGGCTGGTGAGTGCCGGTCGGCCCTGATCCTCTGTGCGGGAATCTCCCCGCTTTGCCCTCCGCACCCCTGTGGCTGCGCTCTCCTCCGTGGCTCCGAAGCTTCCCCCTCCGCCACCCGCAGCTCCACCCGCGAAGGGGTTGCCTAGTGTGTGGAAGCCTTTCCTCCTTCACAGCTCCCTCCCACTGGTGCAGGTCCCGTCCCTGTTCTTTTGTCTCTGTTTTTTCTTTTTCCTTTTCCCTACCCAGGTACGTGGGGGAGTTTCTAGCTTTTTGGGAGGTCTGAGGTTTTCTGCCAGCGTTCAGTGGGTGTTCTGTAGGGGTTGGTCCACGTGTAGATGTATTTCTGATGTATTTGTGGGGAGGAAGGTGATGTCCGCATCTCACTCCCCTGCCATCTTGAAGGTCCTCCCATACTGTCTTATCCCTACTAGGTAAACTAAAGTAAAGCTGTGATCAGATTTACCTTTTAAACAGTCATTTCACTTCTTAAACTCAGGGCTTGGGAGAACGCTATAAAACTCTTGAGGATTTTGCACACATATTGCTTTTATAACACACCTCCCTGCTGAGTTTTTAAGTTATCATCCAAGGATCTGTAACAATTGAAAGAGAATAGGGGTTAAAGAGTTTCATCATTCCCATCAATATACAGATTATTGAATGAGACAGAAATCTTTTGAACTCATTCTGGAAAGATACTCAAGTGATTTTTCATTTGTTCCAGGAAAGTTGAAAAATGCCAATTTCCTTCATTTTTCTACTGGTATAAAAAGTGTGGCTGCCTTCTCAGGAGGGGAAGTAGCCGCTGACGTGTGCTGTATGTGGGGTGAAAAGGGTGTTTTGGTGTAGGCCCTGCAGCTGTGCCATGAAGCCTGTAGGAGGAAATCCCTTCAGGATCTGGTGCGCTTGCCTCTGTAGGCTATGCTAAGGCCTTGGCTTCTTAGCTGTTCTCATCTAATTGCAGCGAATGGCTTATTTTCTCGGCATTTCCAGACTGGAGTCACTCCCAGGAAGCAGCAAGGTGTGGAAGTTAGTCTGCACTAGTGGGCTTGGGATTAACGGTGGCTCTCCTATCCCAGTGTCGCGTTTGTTAGGCAGGTACCAGGCACCGAATGTGACACAGAACTCTGAAATGTCAGTGAACAGGTGAAAGTCTAATGACGTTTTATCAAAGAGCTGATCCTTTCCTAGATAAAGGACCAATATATCATCACTCTAGAAGTTATAGGCTTTTTTCACCTCTAAACCCTTTGAGCTCTCATGGAGCAAGATTCCAAGGATCCCTTATACCCCGATGGCATCACTTAGGGGGCTAGTAAGGGGAAAGGTCCTCTGGCGGGGGCAAATCCTTCTGCCAAAATGCTATCTTGTTTGTAATGAGTGTAAAGTATTGTGTAGAAGATGGATTCCAACTTCCACTGTGGGAAAAACTGAACTCAATTTAATGTAAGACAGAACATTTCTGGTAGCATCTGATTTGCATCAAGCTGACACACTCAACACAAGTCATCACCAGTTGACTGGCTTCCTTGGCTGTGTGGTCCCTGCAGCCTGTCTAGATCAGAAAGGGCGAGATTCTGTGTCTCTGAGTAATGTCACATTGCACACAGAATCAATCATGCCTGCTTCCAGGAAGCCTTCAGGGTCACTGTAGTTACAGGTCCTTAGGCCTCAGGCATGTAAATAAGTAGTCCTTTAGTATTTCAGAAGCTCCTCAGTTATGAGTCCCTCCCCACCCTAGTGTAACTGGGCGAGTGACCATGCGCCTTGGCTCACAAACTTGTTTTTCTTTTATTTGCTGCAGCCCTGGAAGGGACCCCATTGTTCTTCATTCTCCTTGCCAGCATTGCCCTCTTCTTCCATTACTGTATTCTGGGCTTTTCATGAACAGGAGGAAATGATATTTGATTGTCAATAAATGTTTCAGTGAACAGTGCTACTAAGGGGCAAAGTATGTTTACCTGAAAGTCTGGTTCCAGGCAATGGAGGCTTTTCAGAGTTGGTGCTTAGGTTACCGTGCTCTCCCCTCTGGCTCAAGAAACAGTCTGCTTGGCAAGAAAGTTAGAAAATAGCCTTCACCAAGGATTAGATTCTGCCTTGCCATCTTTGCAAAGATTAGCATGCAAGAGTATTTCCAGGAGCCTCTGGAAGAATTGTTGGGTGGAGGGTGGAAGCCCAGTCATTGGAGTCCCCACGGAGGAGAGATGAGGAGTCAGAGTGAGAAGTTGCCTGATTGGATGCATTAGGCTGATATTAAAACCATGAGGTGGTTAAGAAATCCGTGAATCACACCCTGCGAGGCTCAGGGGCAGAGTCGATTTGGGGAATTCAGGAAGTTCCACACATGGTGCAGTAAACCCCAAAGTCATTACGAAGGATTAGTCAAATCCCCTTGTTCCTCATACGATTATTTTCCCTGATCCTATTTAGTTCTTTCTTCAATTTGCTGAGACACAGGTGTACGCTGATAAAAGCAGCCCATGAATATTTGCTAACTAAACTTTCTAGCGAGTAAATTTAAAGGCACAAATCACTGCCTTAAATTTATATGGTCTGATCACTGAAGCTCAAGGAAGTCTTCGGGATTGCTTCAACTTAGAGAGATAAAAGAAGTATTCTGGCCTATAATTGTGCCACCCCTAGAGGGCCATTGCTGATTTAGTCTGACAGTATACTTCATTCATGTAACATATCTATTGAGCGTACACTATGTATCAAGACTCTGCTTGGTGCTGAAAAATATGACGATGCAGACAACAGATGTAGCCCCTGTCCTCATAGAGTTTATAATCTAAAGGGAAGATAAAGACGCGTGAGTAGGCAATTTTAATAGATGGTAGAAAATGTCATCCTTTTGGAGGTGAAGACCGTTTTCATGGTGACTTTTAATCCTATACTTCTTCCCATACTAATTTAATCCTACATGGATACGTTGGAGATGTGTTGTGAACTGTGTGATCGATGACAGAACATAACCATTGATGTTGTCAGTGACACTTGATTGGACTCAGTGATGAGTGCTGGCAGTAGAATCCAGAAGAGCTTCAGTGTATCGCAGAAGAGTTTGTCAAGGTGAGGGTGGGGTGAGTGAGGACAGACAGATTCTGCAGGGGGCACAGGTGGTGTGTGTTGAGGACGCCAGCGTCTTTGCTCAGGGGCACTCACCCCGCTTTACTGATGGCCTTTCAAAGGAGCATTTATTGATCACCTACAACGTGCCGTGAACAGTTCATGAGGAGACTTTTACATATTTGAGAAATGATTGTTGATTAACAGGATGAAACTAAATAATAACATGTTCAGGATTTTTCTAAAAGGCATCATCATAAAATTTCAAGATACTAGCATTTTTCCTTATGGGTGTCCTCCTCACTGTAGCCATGGAATTCAATAAGTCTGTACGAAGCGCCTACTACATGCAAAACACATGCACGCTGGAGTCTTACAAACTTCTAAGGGAGAACTGTGTATACATTTAATCTTATACAAAGAAAAACTAAAACATGTTATAAAAATGCTACAATTACGATTCCACTGGGATACAAAGGAGTCAGGAAGCAACAGTAAATAAAGGAACAATGAAAGGCTTCATGAAGGAGCAGGCATTTGAACCTCACCTTAAAGACGCATCTGTCTGAGCAGGTTGCAAAGTGAATTCCCCACGGGAATCAGCCTGCGCCGAGCCACAGGCACAGGTGAGCTGTGGAGTGTGGGGTTGTTATGAATGAGTCAGTGGAAGAAGATTCCGCGAGAAAATGCATTGGGATGTGAAGCTGGCAAGCTAAGGTGGGGACAGGTCATCGGTACAGATTTTGAATTTCACTCCATAGCAGGGAATATGTAATCACTGAAGGATCTTGAGAGGGGACCTTTTGTGTTTTCTGAACCTACTTGAGGAGGCAAAATGAAGTCTGAATTAATGTGGAGGAGTCAGAAGGTTCTAAATCATTATAATGTCGTCATTCTGGGAAGATGTGGCCGGAAGTAAATCCAGGGTGGTCACTGTTGGTAACAGTGGACATGAGCTTCAACTGGCGGAAGGTGTTAGGTGTGGATGGACCAAGAGAGCTGGATGAAGGTGTATTAGCTCCTCTCTTCACTGAGCTGGGCAACCTACCTCCTCAAGGAGCAAACAGAAGTAGACATTTATACCTGGGACAAATCTTGTTTCTGAATCTAGGAGTTTAAAAGTACTCATGAAATCTTCCTCTTTTCCTAGAATCATAACTTTTATTATTCTGGGTGTTGTTTTCTTTTTCTTTCTTTTTTTTGTTATGGGCCATATAGAACATTGATTACTGTTGTTATTATGGTAATTCTTAAAATTACATTTTCTTTGAACCATAAATCAATAGATTATCTTTACCTCAAGGCACTTCTTCTATTTAAAGAGGCAGATGGCTTTTCACAGGATCTGCCAACAGTAAACCTTTGGGGCTCATCCTTCCTCCTGAAGACTTTGTATCAGGATTATTATTATCATTATTTATTATTTACTGAGTGCTGTCAGTGAGGTCAGCAGTGTACAAATGTAAATGGATAAACGTCATCATTAAGTCCGTTTCCAAAAGGAGCAGGGGTTTATCATGAAAGAAAGTATTTGAATTACCAAAATAATTCCCATCAGTGGTTTTCATTTCCTAGAAAAGGTGGTCTTTGTGGTCATTCAGCTCCTGTGGCATTAGTGGGATAAGTGGAAGCAATCTCTCTTTTCTGGCTTGTTTCCACGTTGGGAGTTACTTCCTGCTTTCTGAAAGTTATCTTTGATTTAATTGGGTCATTTGGCCTGATATCGTCTAAGATTTTCTCTTCATTAGTGACCTAAACAAAGCCCAGATCACTTCTTCAAGACAGAACGTTTCACTTATCTCTTGGCTTTCTTCTCTTGGCCAGCTAACAAGGAACCCAGCCCATTCAGGAGCTGCCTTTTTTTATTCCATTTACAATGGTGAGGAGAAGAAGGAGTCCGGCCTGGAAAAAACAGGTTCAGAATTCTTGGTTCTCCCCACTGGAAGTTGGAAAGAGACAGGTTCTATCATGTGCCTCCTAGAGGATACTGAAGTAGGCCCTTTATATTGCCACCTCCTCAAGGACCACCATCAGCAAGAACATTTTCCTCCATTCTTTTGGGTCAGGTTAAGCAATAGCTATGTATCCATAGAGTCATGTTCCCTCAAATTTTCTTATGTTCTGTGTTAACAGTAAAGAAATCAGGACAGGGCTTCCCTGGTGGCACAGTGGTTGACAGTCCACCTGCCGATGCAGGGGACACGGGTTCATGCCCCGGTCCGGGAAGATCCCACATGCCACGGAGCAACTGGGCCCGTGAGCCACAACTACTGAGCCTGCATGTCTGGAGCCTGTGCTCCACAACGAGAGAGGCCACGACAGTGAGAGGCCCACACACCACAGTGAAGAGTGGCTCCCGCTCGCCACAACTAGAGAAAGCCCTCGCACAGAAACGAAGACCCAACACAGCCAAAAATATAAATAAATAAATAAATGTTTAAAAAAAGAACAGTTAAAAAAAAATAGTCATTAAAAAAAGAAAGAAATCAGAACAAAAAAATGCAATTTATCTCCAACTTTTATTTTAGTTATTTGTTTAAAATTTTCAACAAATGTCATTTTATCAAGAGCTATGAAGGAAAAAAATAAAAAGCAGAATCAACTAATATGTTGATTTGAGGTCACACAACAGTTAGAATAGCCACAACTAATATTTGTTTTGGGTTTTGCACTTTGAAAGGAACTTTGTCTGTCATCTGCAGTGAGATTCACAACAACACTGGGACGGAGGGGAACAGCACGTTATCCTTAGCATCTCAGATCTATACAAGAGCAAGTAGACTCAGAGAGGTTAAATAACTTGCCTGCAATTAAACAACGAATATGTTGCATAAACTGAAGGCTTGTCCCTTTTTAATATTTATAATTGAATATAACCAAGAAAGGACCACAGAGCAGGCAACAGGGAGCAGAAACAAAAGAAATGCAAGGAATGAGTTAATCTTCAGAGAGTTCCTGCTAAAGGCAAGGGCGATGGAATTGCTGTCTGAATGACCTTAAACATCCTTCTAGATCTAAGAGTAAGCAGTTGGTCTGATAATCACAAACAACTCAGGTCTGTTTATCTTCCCAGAACTAGATAAAAACCACCTCATGTATATATTATGACCTGCCCTGGGAAATGGACCCATCTGTAGATAGGGTTATCAATCTGCAGATGAGCTTCCGTCCCTGTGCACATTTGGAAAAGCATCAGGGCCATCAAGACATTAGGGTTATTGGCTTTGGCCTCAGATGATCCACAGCTCTTTGACCAAGAAGGAGTTAAGTCTTTCCCTTCATCTTCTTTTCTAAATAAACAAAGCCAAGCACTTAAAACCCAATGCTCTACAAAGGCCTTATGTGTGTTGTATTCCTTCAACCAACGTTCAATGGGCACTTGCTACAGGCAGTGATGTTTATTGCTCTTTTTTACTGTACCTATCTCAAATGGATATGACTTCAGATTTGCCTCAGGACTAATTAGTGGACACTTCAGATGGTTCTGTACAGTTCTACTATTTTCTATTCTTTGGATTAGTGGAGTTAAACAAATGGACCATTCACCCAAAGCCTTGCCCATTTACTAATATGACAAATGACCATGCACAGGATTCAATGTGCGATATACATATGGGCCAGTAGGAGTCTGTGAGATTGTAGGAGATGAGAAATGTTATAAATAGATGCTTTCATTTTCTTGTAGAAAGTAGAATTTATTTTGTTCCAATGAGTTTTAATGTTGTGAAATACACATTTAACTTTCTAAATTGCCATCTAAAATCATTAGCAAGAAAGCTCAGGGAAAGAATTCTTATAACTCTTCATGTCAAGACACATAACCCAATTTTTAGATGACCAAATGATCTGAATAGACATTTCTCCAAAGAAGATATACAAATAAATGGTCAATAAGCACAGGAAAAGATGCTCAACATTACTGATCATTAAGGAAATGCAAACCAGAACCATAATGAGATATCACATCATACCCACTCGGATGGCTATAACAAAAAGAGAGATAATGACCACTGTTGGCGAGGAAGTAGATAGAGCAGTTGGAATCCTCATATAAATGAGAAAGTAAAATGGTGCAACTGCTTTCAAAAAAGAAGTCTGGCAGTTCCTCAGAAGTTTAAACACAGTTACATAACTCAGCAATTCCACTCCTATGCATATTCTCAAGAGAAATAAAAACTTACGTCCACACAAAAACTTATACAACAGTGTTTACAGCAGCAGTATCCCTAATAGCTAAAATGTGTAAACTACCCAAATGTACACCTGATGAATGGATACATATATAAATGGATGAATGGAGAAATAAAATGTGGTGAATCCATCCAATGGAATAGTATTCAGAAACAAAAAGAAATGAAGTGCTGATACACGCTACAACACGGATGGACCTTGAAAACATGGTGCTGAAAGAAAGAAGCCAGTTATAAAAGACGACATATTGTCTGATTTCATTTATCTGAAATGTCCAGAATAGGCATACCTATAGAGAAAGAAAGTGGATTAGTGATTATATAGGGCTGGGGGAAGGGACTCTGTGGAGATTGGAGGATGACTGCTAAAGGGTACAGGATTTCTTTTGGATGGGGGTGATTAAAATGTTCTAAAATGGATTGAGATGATGATTGGACAACTCTGTGAATATACTAAAGTCCACTGACTCATACACTTGGAATGGATGAATATGTTATGTGAATTGTATCTCAACAAAGTTGTTATGAAAATAATTAAAGAGGAAAGCAACAAGAGTTAAGGGCAGTGGTCATTCCAAGCATCACCAGAATATTTGTGATGCACGTTGGTTCCCTTCTTCCTCCTCTTTCCTGTCTTAGATCGGCTCTGGCAAAGGCAGCAGTTATGTCTGCACGTGCCACCTGGCAAGATGGAACCAAGCTCCCGTACAGCTGCCGCATCTCTTGTGTCCGTGGGGAAGTTTTAGATGGCGGGGCCTGGTGATAGCTTACAGCCAATTCCCAGTTGGTCACAACATGCTTGGATTCTGGCTTTCGGGATTGGAATTCATCAGGAACTTTTGTGTTTGCTGCTGTCTGTAGGATTATATCTTTATTGATCTTGCCTGTCTGTGAGCAGTGGGAACTATGTGGAAATGATGAAGCCCTTTGGAATGAAAATTCAGAATCTGGTGAAAACACAAACAGGTCTCACTAGGGAAGGGTGAAGCATGTGTGCAGAGTCTGTTCAACACAAGACAGCAACCCCCCTGCTTGTTTCTGCTGTTCAATTAGAAGAATGTTCAACTGCCCTCACTGCAAGCAGCCCCCAGGAACAGATGTGAAGAAATGATGGCTTTTTCCCAATTACTTAGAAAACTGGTTCATTCGGGAATCAGCCATGAGTTGATTGTAGCCCTACCTGGTGAATATCCTCTAATTTATATTAAGAAGTTGGTAGTGTATTACATAAAAACCCGGTAGGGGCTTCCCTGGTGGCGCAGTGGTTGAGAGTCCGCCTGCCGACGCAGGGGACACGGGTTCGTGCCCCGGTCCGGGAGGATCCCACATGCCGCGGGTTGGCTGGGCCTGTGAGCGATGGCCGCTGAGCCTGCGCGTCCGGAGCCTGTGCTCCTCAACGGGAGAGGCCACAACAGTGAGAGGCCCGTGTACCGCAAAAAAAAAAAAAACATAAAACGGTAAAAAGATATAATGGGTGAGGGAGGCAGAGGGGACATGGGATTGTGAAACCCAGCACAGCCTCGGGGGGACCAGATACCTGAGATGCTGGGATATTCTGAAGGACTCTTGTTTATAAGAAAGAGAAGAAAAAAGAGAAGGGGACCACAGGACTTTTCAATAGTCCAATGTTTGTAATAATAGATACCGTGTTTATTAACCAGGTGAGATTTAGCTAGTATTATGTATACAGTACTTTCTAATTAAGAGTCCACTTAATTAGAAACACTAGGCAAGTGTTAAAATACAAGAGAAGAATATCAGAGGGTCATTAGGTGCCAGAGGTCGCCAGTATATATGTAGCCTAGAGCTTTCTTCTTGATCTTCAGTTTTCCCATCTATTAAAACATGAGGACTTAGGCCAGATAATCTTTGAGGTCAGTTACACACCTAATAATCAGAAGTTAATGTAAGTCTATGGAAAACCATAGTATCTTTTATTTCTTTATTCGGGTCTTGATCCATTCATTTATTTAGCGATACACAATGAACACTTCCTACATGTTGGTCACAGAGCCAGGACCTGGGGTCACAGAAATAAAAATGATAGATAAAGTCCCTGCCCTCATGACGTAGACACTAGTGAATAAGTAGGCAGACAAATGCACAAACTGTTTATAGAGAGCCTGATTATCGCACCAAAGGGAATAAACAGGGTGATGTTACAGAGTGGAACTGAGGTGTAGTTAAGGCTCTACTTTAGCACAGTAAGGGGAGGCTTCTCCGGACAGGTGACGTCTGAGTCAACACTGAAGAAAGAACAAGCCTGTTGTTCAGAGCTTTGAGGGATGCAAAGGGCAGGAGGGAAGCAAGTTCACAGGCCCCAGGGTGGAAGAGAACTTCAAGGAGCAGGAAGAAGACATGTGACATGGGCCTGGTCACCGTGTCAGAGGGATGGGAGGAGGGGGGAGTTGCAGGCAGTAGTGACTCTTGGGTACCATGGTAGGCAGGTAGACCCTTATTCCAGGAGAGTGATGTGAACTGACTTACAGTGAAGAGGGACTCCCCAGGCTATTTTGTGGATGATGAATTTGGAAGGTGAAACTGGGGCAGAGAGACCAGCTGGGAGGCTATGGCATCAGTCAGGGTGACAAAGGGTGGTGGCTTGGACAATGGCGGTGACAGCAGAGTTGGGAGGAGGCAGATTGAAAACATGTTGATAGGGGAACAAATGGGATATGGTGGTGTGTGGGAAGTCAGGGGTGGGGGAGAGAAGGAAACAAGGATGAGCCCTTGACCTGGGCGACGGGGTGGATGGAAGAGATCCGGGAGAAGCCTGTTATTTGAAAGGTGGGGAATGTGGGGACCAGAGGCCAAGAGCTCATTTTGGATGTACCGAGTTTGTGCTGGGACAGCACTAGAATTACAAGCGTGGTATCACATGGGTAGTTCTCTAGGCAAGTCCACTGTTAAAATGGCTTTCTACTGATGCCAGAATACAGAATCAGGCCTGAGTAAGGAGTGAGAGATGGATAGGTAATGTCTGCAGGGTAGGTACGCTAAGTCACATCTAGATGCCACAAACAACCTCACTAGTGAGGGTAATTTAGAGACTTTCCCTCTATGGTTTTGGAGAAGATCAAGTACCTACAGTTAAAAATAGAAAGTAAAACGATTCTCATTACTTCCCAATTATTACATTTTTTCCCAAACTCGGAATGCTCAATATTCCATATTTTAAAAATGTGTTCTTAGAAGCACATTGTACAACAGTACAATTTTTTTCTATCCCCTGCCTCGGTAACGTTTTCCTCTTATCTTTCACGTAAGACAAATCTTAAATGATTTTTCAAATTCTATCTTCTGTTTTCTGTGGAAGAAGAAATGAAGATTTCTTTCCCTTATTTTGTTTTTCCTTTTTGAGTGAACCTGGTGGCAGTAAGGATAACTATGGACTTGAGAACAGGAAGGCAGACTTGAACACCTTTTCTTTTTCCACTGTTCCATAGAGTAAATGGTGAAATCATTTTCTCCTGACCAGTGACTTTCAGGAAAGAATCAGTGATAAAGACAGACATGAAGAGAGGCTTGCTCAAAGATATGGTCCAAACGTTTGCTCCTGGAGGTGGGTGAGGCTCGTGTAACCCTTGTAGTGTGCGACAGCACCCAGAAAGGAACTCAGTAAGTTCCTAATGGAAACGGTGATGCCGGTTTCTGGGGAGCTAACTTCACTCTTTGCCACTTAGTTAATCCTGACCAGAAATAAACCTTCTGTTATTTTTTGTTTTTTTTTAACATCTTTATTGGAGTATAATTGCTTTACAATGGTGTGTTAGTTTCTGCTTTATAACAAAGTGAATCAGTTATACACATACATATATCCCCATATCTCTTCCCTCCTGCGTCTCCCTCCCACCCTCCCTATCCCACCCCTCTAGGTGGTCACAAAGCACTGAGCTGATCTCCCTGTGCTATGCAGCTGCTTCCCACTAGCTATTTTACGTTTGGTAGTGTATATATGTCCATGCCACTCTCTCACTTTGTCCCAGCTTACCCTTCCCCCTCCCCATATCCTCAAGTCCATTCTCTAGTAGGTCTGCATCTTTATTCCCATCTTGCCCCTAGGTTCTTCATGACTTTTTTTTTTTTTTTTTAGATTCCATATTTATGTGTTAGCATATGGTATTTGTTTTTCTCTTTCTGACTTCACTCTGTATGACAGACTCTAGGTCCATCCACCTCACTGCAAGTAACTCAATTTCATTTCTTTTTATGGCTGAGTAATATTCCATTGTATATATGTGCCACATCTTCTTTATCCATTCGTCTGTCGATGGACACTTAGGTTGCTTCCATGTCCTGGCTATTGTAAATAGAGCTGCAATGAATATTGTGGTACATGACTCTTTTTGAATTATGGTTTTCTCAGGGTATATGCCCAGTAGTGGGATTGCTGGGTCGTATGGTAGTTCTATTCTTAGATTTTTAAGGAACGTCCATACTGTTCTCCATAGTGGCTGTATCAATTTACATTCCCACCTATAGTGCAAGAGTGTTCCCTTTTCTCCACACCCTCTCCAGCATTTATTGTTTGTAGATTCTTTGATGATGGCCGTTCTGACCGGTGTGAGGTGATACCTCACTGTAGTTTTGATTTGCATTTCTCTCATGATTAGTGATGCTGAGCATCCTTTCATGTGTTTGTTGGCTGTCTGTAGATCTTCTTTGGAGAAATGTCTATTTAGGTCTTCTGCCCATTTTTGGATTGGGTTGTTTGTTTTTTTGATATTGAGCTGCACGAGCTGCTTGTAAATTTTGGAGATTAATCCTTTGTCAGTTGCTTCATTTGCAAATATTTTCTCCCATTCTGAGGGTTGTCTTTTTGTCTTGTTTATGGTTTTCGTTGCTGTACAAAAACTTTTAAGTTTCATTAGATCCCATTTGTTTATTTTTACTTCCATTCCTCTAGGAGGTGGGTCAGAAAGGATCTTGGTGTGATTTATGTCATAGAGTGTTCTGCCTATGTTTTCCTGCAAGAGTTTAATAGTGTCTGGCCTTACCTTTAGGTCTCTAATGCATTTTGAGTTTATTTTTGTGTATGGTGTTAGGGAGCGTTCTAATTTCATTCTTTTACATGTAGCTGTCCAGTTTAAAACCTTCTGTTTGTTGGCTGGTGTCCTTTCCTCTTGAGAACAGAGGGGTAGTAAGATTTAGAGGTTGGAAGCTAGGTAAGATATTCTTGAACCTTCAGCTGGGACAGACATTTGAAAACCTGTTTTCTCTTGTCACCAGAGCTGACTTAGGTTCTGGAGCATCGTGCACCAGGAGTAAAACGTCTCAGAACCGTGTCTTGACTCCATCACTTGTCAGCTGTGTGGTCTGAGACAGTTGACTTCATCCGTTTTATCTCCAGTTTCTTCTTTATAAGTTGGGAATAAGTTGCTGAATGACGGAGAGCAGAATAAAAACCCATGACAGTTCCATCTGTACAAGTTACTTCACAGGGACATTACAAAAATCATGTGAAATAAGGGACAGTACAGCCCGTGGAAGCTGTTGTACACGGTATATGCGTAATAGTGCACCTAACACTGGGGAAGGAGGTGACCTTTCAAATCTTCTATACACCAGCAGACCACACTGGATAGTTGATAGCTCGCTTCCTGAGAGAGTGTGAAGTCCCAATTTCTCTTACCCTCCGGTGTTCCTGGCACCTGCCCACGCCCCTCTCTTGCTGAAGCAGAAAGGGAGTGTGGCTGGGGGGAGAAGCTGAGTATCTGAGTAGAGGGAACAGCCGGATCAGGCAAACATAAGTGACTGCGGGTGCATCTCATTTGGGCAGACAGCTGGCTGGGACAGCATTTGATGACCAGAGCTCTCTACAGAAGGTGCCAGGGCGGAAACCAACACACAGCAGAGCTCTTTCTGAAACTTGGCTGCGGTCCATCCGGGAACTGTTCTGGAATTCCTGCTCGCCATCCAAGTAGAGGCAACCTCGGAGAGACCGACACTTGGGTGGAAAGATGAGGAATGGGTATTTTAGGGGAGAACCTGAGCACCAGTGTGTAAATGCGGCGTTGGGTACGGGTCAGAGGGCAGGGCCAGCCACCACGCCCGCCTGCACCGTCACCTGCCCGCACAGTTACCGCAGACACTTCGTCACTGGCTCCCTGCTCCTAACCTGGTTCCTACAGTCTGTTCTCAAAACAGAGCCCTTTACAGGAGGAATCAGGTCTCGTCACTCCTCTGCTGGCAGTGCTGCTACGCCCCACGTTCTACTCAGAGTTAACGCCCAGGTCCTACCGGGCTCTGCATCATCTGAAATCTGAATAGCCACGCACGCACCCCCCGCCCCCGCCACCCACGCACCCCCCGCCACGCACGCACCCCCCGCCACCCACGCACCCCCCGCCACCCACGCACCGCCCGCCACGCACGCATCCCCCGCCACGCACGCACCCCCCGCCAGGCACGCACCTCCTCCTGACCCCCCCACGCCCTCCACCACCACTGTCACCACCATGGACATCGCCAAGTCCTCTTTGATTCCCTTCCCTGTTCCGCCCTCTTCGCTGTTCCAGCCACACTGCCTTGCTCTTCTCTGGCCTCAGGGCATTTTCTGTGACCGGCCTGGAATATTTTTTCTTAGATACTTGCAGGGTAGCGCCCTCACCTGCCTCAGATCCTTGCCTAATTGTCACCTTCTCGAAAAAGCCAACCCTGACAACCACGTTTAAAATCGTAGCCTTCCTTCCAGCCCTGGTCCCTGATATATTCCAGTATGTGAACATTTTCTCCAGCACTTAACACCATCTAAGACGCTGTATAATTGACTGTTACGTTATTGATCATTGCTCGCCTGCATCTTTTAGCATAGACTCTATGAGGACGAGGATCCTTGTCTGGGTTGTTCAGGGATGTGCCCCAAGCCTCTAGGACACCTGGGCATTGTAGACACAACAAATATTTGCTGAATGACGGAGAGCAGAATAACTGGCAAAGAGGTGAGGGTGGCGAGGAGGCACGTGGGTGACAAGGCCCTTCTCCTTTGTCCTCCTTTCCTGCTCTCCATTTCACTATTTCTTCTTCCTCCATCTTTTCTACTCTCCCTCTCTGTCCCGTATCCTACTTTCCCCATCTGATGTGAGCACCCACTTCAGCTGAGGCAGGCAGTGAACCTCAACTTACGTAACTTCACTGTTGGGTCACATAAGTGATATTTATAAAGAAATAAGCATCCCAGACTGCTGCAAGCAAACCAGCTCTGTGCCATTAAAGAGCGACCCTCTGGGAGGCCGGGTGCTTCCTCCTCGCTGTGTCACTCTCAGATATCTCCTCCCTTGGAATTACATGCACAGCCCTCGGCCCATTCTTTGCACGTGGTCTGTGGTGACGAAGCCGATTTCCCTCAGAGTGGGACCGCTTTTGCAAATCAAATAAATGCCACGGAAATTCAAGTCTGATGAATGAGCTAAATGATCAACCTGCGTGGTATCTGTTTGGATCAGAACCAAAATCACTACAAAGGCTCGAGGCTAGATTTCTGGTTTTAAAAATAAAGTGGCAGTACTCAAAGATACACCGTAAATGCCCAGAACCGTGGTCATGTCATCCTGGCAGTAAGTACAAATGCTCTCAAAGTGACTACTTTGAAAAACAGTACTCATGTCTGTCTTCTGAGAATTTTATTTAGAAATCATTATTCTATCATCTCACCTCACGCATTTTATAGGGTTCATAAGCTGTCTGTATTTAAGTCACTACATCTGTAGAAGGGGAGTTGAGACTGTCTTCTCTCCTTGTTATTCTGGAGGGTAGGAGGACAAGGAAGGGAAGGAAGGTGTAAACTGATCAGAGTTCCACCAAGGAAAGGCATCGTGTCAGCCATGAACCAGAGTGTTAATCCTGAAATAAAATAGTCATGGGAGCAGAGAACCACAAGACACTATTTGTCTTGCTTTTCTTTCCCCTGTCCATCCTCTGCTTCCCCCTTTCTCACCGAGTTTTCTTAGATTTAACCTTCAGGGTTATTCTCTAGGCACCGCCATTTCCCTAGTTCCTCCCAACTGCCCATCTCCACCATGCAACCATTCCCTCGTTGCTCTGGGACCCGTTGTGGACGCGTCTGCCTTTCCTGCCATTGGCTGAAGCCTGCAGTATCTCTCAGGGAGGCCCTGCCTACACAGTGAAATAAAGTCAGAAACCTGGATTAATTTGAGTGTCTTTTCTTCACATTTAGGACTGCTCTTATGGTGTTGATGGCTGGTAATAAAAGACCTTTTAGTGTCAGAAATCAGATCATCTTATACAAACATAAATGGGTCCGGACCATGATCATCTCAATGTAATTGCACAAAGAACTCCGATTATGGGTGTCAGCTCTTGCCTTTCCTAAGGTATCATAGGGCTAATCTAGCGATTGCCGGACTGACACTCTTTGTAAGGTATGCAGTTTATCATTAATATGCTGCATTTCTTATATTTGGCTTCTCTGTACCCAAGACTTTTTGAGTATGAGGTTTGAAAGCTCGGCAGCATTGGCTTTGCAGATGTTTCCAGAAATTTTCTGCAGTGAAACATGATAGAGTCAAAATTGGGGGAAAAAAATCAAGCTGGTCATCGAACAGAATTGCCATACGCAAAGTCTGCTTATCCCTCACTCTGGCTCCCCAGAGAAGTGAAGAAATCCACATTCATGAAGGAACTGTTCAGGCTGAGATGGAAATGTGCTGTAGGAAACAATCTCTGCTTGTCAGTAGGAAATAATTTACCTGCTTAGGTAAAGATGCCCATTTATCCTGGAAAATGTCATTGCTCTATGTATATTAAGTAACATATGATTGAAAACATATTTGTGAAGATTTAATAACCTTGCAATCAGTGTCTTCTGGGAGTAGCTGCCTCCTTGGTAACAAAGAACTACTGCCCTACTGAACTGGAGTCCCCTGTCTTAATTACTTTAACTAGATAGTTAATTTAATGGACCTGGCTTTTGTAGATCTGCCGACGGCCATTTTTGTGTGTGCCTAGCATAACACACTTCTGTCTGAGGGGCAGGTACCTGCCCTGCCCAGTCTTGCCTTTGCTCGCCTGCTCCCGTCCTCATGGGAAGCCTGCTGTCCCTCCCTCTCCCTTCCAGACTGTATCGCATTCACAACCTCCTCATCCTTCAAGGCAGAGAGCCCAAAGGCCACGTCCTCCAGGAAGCCTCATCTGACCTCCGTAAGAAGTCAAACCCTCCTCTGAATGTGCTCACCCCATTTTCTTGTCCTCTGTTACAGCAGTCGTCCCGTCTTCCCATTTTGCATCGTATTCATCATTGTATCTCCCCAAACATCTCTCTAGTGATGTCTTGTTACAAAGAGGGCACTCAGTAAAGGTTGAATGAGTGAGTAAACAGACTAATGAATGAATCTCAGACCACAGTCTCTGGTTGCTCTTGACATAAAGCATCTGTCTTATTAACCTCTTCCTTCTGCTCCAGGATTAGGGTCAATAGCTGAGACCCTACTTCCTCCCCTTATTTCTTCAATCTCAGATCACCTCTGCTGAGCTAGACAACCAGACTGAATTTTATCAGACGCAGCAATAGTTTGTGCTGCATAATAAGTGGGCCCTGGTGACAGTCAGTTAACCATTTTGCAATGTGTGTAGAAGTGGGCTTGAGCGTAATTGAAAACCAAGCCATTTGCTCAGAGGGTGGGATGTGCCGGAAGTGCTTTGCAGCCCTTTGGAATCTTTAAGGGTTGATTTTCTCTTCAGGGTACAGGTTTCTCTGAGGTCCCATATGCTGAGGAGTTCATTTTGGCACTAACTATACACTGCCTTTCACTTCTATTTATGTGTTTTGAATACTTGTCTAGTATCTCCAAATTATTATAAGCACGTTGAAGGCAAAAAAACTCAAGCCATATGACTCTTTGTATCCCTTAAAATAATATGACCATGGTCTCATATATGATATAGTCTCCAAAAATTAAGGTGGGATTGTGCCAGGTTAATAGATCTTTAATAAATGAGTAGAAGAGTGAGCTTGTGATTTTTTTTAATGGAGATGATACTTATCTCACAGTAGTTGGAAGAAAATATTTTGCAGTCATGAGACTGTAATTCAGTAATACTAGCAGAGTCTTATTTCTCAGCTCAGAATGTTGCCATCAACCAGAATGTTTTGTTCTTTAGGAAATTCTACAGGTTTCCAGACTCTCCCAGGTGGAGTAAAGGTTTTCCTGGATGGTGAGATGTGGCTTTGCAGGATGAGATTGGATTCAGGACACAATTTGAGATTATTACGAGTTTTCCCTCTGTCTGCTTTATCCAGCAGAAACCGTACAGCAAGTGGATGCTTCCTGTTGACTTTTGGCAGAGTTCAGAAAGATTTAGCTCGAAACAGGTTTTATTTCTTAGAGTTTCCTGTCTACCTAGTAGTCCCATGAGATCGGGACTCCTGAGGTTTTCTTTTCTGTAGATACCTATGATCAGAGATACAGACCCACAGTAAGTTATAACAAGACCTTATTTTGAGCTAAAAAGGGCGCCATATGGCCTCTTTACCAGCCCTCCTCATCTGGTGGGGTGGACATAACTAGCAACTGTTCAATTTCCTGGACACACTTGGGTCCTCACCTTGGCAGTTTGTGGGCGAGGCCAGCTAACTGAGTCGAGGGTATACTCCCCCACGGTCCTCTAGGAAGAAGGGGTTGCTTTCTGCTTCAAGACAACAGGGGTCTCGGTATCCGCCACGCACCTTCTTCTGCTTCCGTTCCACCAACTTCCTGGACACTTGCGATGGGAACTCTTATTGACCACCTCTTTGTACACGCACTTAATCAGGAACTTGGTTCTTTATTTTGTTTGCTTTTCCTTAAGGCGATGCCTTTGGCATCTTGGCTCGGGCTTCCTCCCTTTCTGACACGTGGCTTCGCCACTCTTGGCCTTCCTGGGAAATTCCTAGGACCTGGCACCTCTCGCTGGAGGTTCACATACCTCCTCCGAGCATTCAGTTGGCCGCCTTCTTTAGCAAAAGGATTGTCTCTTCCTTTCTTCCTGCTTTGTCATCCTTGGAGGGCATGACTGCCAGTCAGCTGGCAGCTGTGCCAGCCTCGGGCTGGTGTTAATAAGAAAGAATAAGAGATCTGTTCAGCTTAGATAACCACACAGATTGCACTGCTGTATTTTTTCTTTACCTTTTAGAAAGGTTAAGGTGTTTTCCTATCACCCAAATAATAAGAAATCAAGGGAACGGCTCATCTTGTGGTCCCTCTTTAGCGTGGATTTCAGGTACAGGAGATTAGCCATCTCTCAGAAGATTGGCATCTTGCAGAGGAAGCCTTCTTTTCTTTCCTGCTCCGTGGATTTTCCTTTGTGAGTCACTGAAGACGTGCCATCGGCTGAGAGCAGTAAAATCATTTAGCGTGAGGGGTGACTTCACATTTTGTCTGGAACGGCTCCAGGTGTCAAACAACTAAAGGAAAGATACAGAAGAGCAGGAACGGCACTTTGCAAAGAGAGTGTATTTCGGAGCTTCTCTGCTGGGAAAACCTGTTTCTTGGTTGCAGGCCTCTTGAAGGTAGATCGCAGGAGTGGCCACGCCGTGGAGGAGGGTGTTGTGAGAGAGCTTAGCCAGCCACGAAGGGAGCCTGGGCCTCAGGGCTGCCCTCCGGTTGCCATGCCGGGGGCGGGGGGGGGGGGGATCGGTATCGCGCTCTGCCTTTTGAAGATGGGGCTTTGAGGAAGTGGCCGGTGAAGAGAGTGTGAAATACGTCTAATTTATGTAAAGCCCTGCCAGCCACGGGAGCACACGGGTTAGAAATTTGTCTGATGGCAGCTTTTCGCCAGTTACATCTTTTCTCCAGACTGGAGACTGAAGGCACCTTGGCCGACTCCAAGGGGGATATGTGTGCAGCGTCGGTAGCTGGTTCCAAACCAGAGGAGAGTTATTTCTGACGAGGAAGGACCACCTGGAGTGTAGTTTTGACTCACGATTTAGGACCCCAATGAGCATTGCTTCTCCTGAACAATGGTGTAAGTGATGTGGAAGGGTTTTCTCTCCCATATCATTTTCTTATTACACTTTTTACGAAGCTAATTATAGATTCACATGCAGTTGTGAGAAATAATGCAGAGACATGCTACGTACCCTCTACCCAGTTTCCTCCGTGGTTAACACCTCGTAAAGCTGTAGCGCGATATCACAGCCAAGAAATTGACAAACATGCAATCCACCGATCTCATCCAGATTGCCCTCGTTTCACTTGTACACCGCTGTGCGTGCGTGTTTAGTTTTATGCAGTTTGATCACATGGGTGGGTTCCTATATCCACCACCACCGTCAAGATTCTGAGCCATTCTGACAGCATCAGCGCCTTCCCGTTGCCCTTTTATAACCATGCCCAGCTCCCTCCTGCCCCCGCCCTTCATCCCTAACCCCTGTCAAACACTATAGTGTGTTCTTCACATCTATAATTTTGTCATTTTGAGAACATGACGTAAACAGAATCATACCGTATATAACCTTTTGAGGTGGACTTTTTTTTCACAGCATAATGTTTTGAGATTCATCCAGGTTGTAGCTTGTCAATAATTCATCCCCTCCTAATGCTGAGTAGGCTTCCAGGATGTGGCTGTATCACAGTCTGGTTAACCGTCCACCTACTGAGAGACATCTGTGTTGCTTCCTGTTATTGGCTATTATGAATAAAGCTGCTATAGGTATTTGTGTACAGGTGGTGTGGACAGAATAACCTCTGGGAAGGAAAGGTTTTTAAGTCCTACCTTCCCTCACACATTTTTGCTTCTCTGAACACTACTTGTCTCCACAGTCACAGCTCACAACTTCCGAGATTAATTGCGATGCGTTAACGGAAAGTTGTCAGGACTTTCCTGGAGCCACGAGGGTGAGCAAGGTCACGCTTACATCATAAGAAGGAAAGGAGGGAAGGAAATGCATTCCCCCCCCCCAACCCCAGCCATTCCTCCTATCAGATCCAGCCTGAGCTCCATCGTCCTTGCGGAGGCCCTGCCTCTCCTCTCAGGGGTCTCTCCCTTCCCGTTCTTTGGGTTAAATGCGCGCACCTGCAGAGAGCGGAGGGGATGTGGTCCTCGTGTCCTTGCACTGCCACTGCTCCTCTTGTGGGTGGTTTACATGCAGCCCATACTTACTTGTTCTGACTTTAGTGGGGTTGGCACTGAGCAGGGACGTGGGGCGGTGGAAGGGAGGGAGGTTCTGGGGTGGAGCAAGAGCTGTTCATTGATGGCATTTGTCATCAACTTCCGAGGGGGCGCGCTCACCTCCCCTCGACAGGAGCTGCCTGTCTCTCCCTCCCACCAGCAGCCAAGAGGGTAGCCCAGGGACTGGCAGGTGTGAGGACCCACCTGGGCAGGGTGTACAAAACCCTGGCCCTGGCTCCCTGATTCACACGACCCTTCTCATTCAGAGTGAGGCCAGGAGGGATGACTTGGCCTGAGGGCCGTGCCTGGTGCAATGCTCAGATAGGCACGGGGACACCTTGCTCACCACTGCTGTCCTACTCCCCTCCCCTCTTGTTCTTGCTGCCTTTCCCAAGCAGGGATACAGGTCATGGTCTGTCCTCCAGTCACCATCTGTGGGCTTCCAGTGGCCTAGACAACTGTTCTACTGTCCAAGGCCCTCCATCTCCCGCACCTACCACCCTTCACGGCCCCCGGCAGGCACCTGCAATCCTGCTGCCAAACTCCCCACAGCTGCCGGCACGTCTTGTTCTTTCCCTGCCTGCAACGCCCCTTTCTCTGCTCTTCCTGGCAAATCTCTAGGTCATCTTCAAGGCACAGTTTCAACCTCCCGTTCTGTGACTTGCCCGGGCAGGGTCAGACCTTGTGTCCCACACACTGCTTGTGGCCCATATCCATGGTCACCGTCTCTCTGTGGGTCTCAGTCCCCAAGGATGCTGAGCTCTCTGACAGTAGAACCATGCCCGCTTTGACCTGCTGGTGTCCAGTGTCCCTTCACCACCTAATACATGTCACAGCTACTGCTGCCTGAAGGGTGGGGATGGAAGAGAACGTTTGCTGGTCTGCCTAGTGGGTCTCCCTGGACTTGGGAGACCCAGCCTTCGCTCACTGTTTCCTTCCTCTGAACAGCAGCAGGGAGCCCTCTTCCCTGCAAGGCCATATGGACATCTGCACGGAGAAGAGGCTTTGTCCCACCCATGGGGCTCAGTTCAGTGGTACCTTCCAACCCCCTGAAATGCCACCCAAGCCCTGGAGTGTCTGTTGTCACGATGATTTTTAGTACAGTGGCTTCTAATCGTCTTATTTATGTATCTTAACCTCACATTTGTATCTTTCAGGTGTCTACGTATTTCTCAAACACATCACTAAGCCAGTGCCCCAGGGACAAAAATTAGACATTTGCTCCAGGGTTTCTGTTTATGTGAGGGGTGGGGGACTCGAGCCTACTCACCCCCAGGACAGTAAATGAAATGGGTGTGGCCCAGAGCAAAAGAGGTAGAAATAGATCGACAGCCATTTAGAAAAACACCTTCTGTCACTCAAGGGGACTTAGGTGAGTCTTTCCCCTCTTCAGAGACAGCAAGGCAAAACAGTTAAAAAATCTGAAATAGAAATAGTTTATCTTTAAAACACCTGCATACCGTGCACGTGTGTGTGAAGGCCACGTGTGCTTACACGAGTCTCCTTTTCTCAGAATTTGAACAATAATTACGTCAGTTATGCTTATTAAACTCCCCCCATATTATTAGTCCGGATCTCTGTAGAAAAGGTGCTTTGGCTGAATATTCTTCTAACTTGACCTCTCTCTGAAACTCTTGGCCTCTTCATGGCTGTCTTGCTTGTTCGTCCTCTGACTTTTGCTCAGAGCACGCTGTTCTGTGTGTGTGACCTTGTGCTTGCAGCGTGCTGGCCTCCAAGCCAAGTACTAGACTTCCGTGCTTTTCTTTGATTTCAGGGAGTGTATCTTATGTCTCCCAACCGTGAGTGTGTCTAATCTCTGGGCGATAGGAAAGCCGAGTCCACTATGCACTTTGCACCCAGCAAGTATCTAATATATATATATTAGATGATATTCATGTTAAGAGAACAGCCTTCTGGGTTGCAGAAGGTCCCAGAGGCTGGGTCAGGCCACTTGGGAAGGTCACCGGGACCCACGTCACTCAGAGCTGGCAGCCTGCCTACGGCCATAGAGCCCTCTTCATATCTGAGGCATCACGCACACGTACTAGCATTCCCTGCAACCCCTGCCTGAACCAAGGGCGGAGAGGCTGTGCTTCCAGAGGCCGTTTCTCACCACCACCTGCACAATCCAGGCCGTGATTCCCCTTTTGCATTGGAGGCCAGTGAGGCTCAGAAACATTTCGTGGCCTTAGTGTATTAGTATTGAATCAGGATTTATATTGATAAGAGCGAATGAGTTTGTTCCTGTGTTGTCATCTGTCCCTGGAAAATAACACCACCCGAGTGATCCAAAGGAGTCCTAAAGCGTACGTGTGAACAAAGCTGTAAAGCGACCGTAAGTCGGCCTGAAACCTTGGCCCTGCCCTCATTTACTCCACGTGGCTCAGAAGCACAGGGGCATCTGGAAAACGGCCCGAGAGCCCCACGCCTGTCTCCCCTCCGCTCTCTCTTCCTCACAAAGTAAATGCAAGTCGGCCGGCAGTGATTCTGAACGTTGAATTCGATGCTTTAATATGAAATTCTGGATGTGAGGCTCCGATTCCATCTTGAGGTTCTGTGTTGACTGGAGTAGCTGGGAGAATCCCGGGCGTTAGTGGGGTGCCCCCCTGCCCCCCGAAACTGAGATGTCAGTGGGCAGTTCTGGGACGTGCTCCCCGGGAGATCTGAGTCACGGACGTGCTGGCCAGCAGGGAGGGACTGGAGCTGTGTTTACTTCTCCCTTTGCTACCTCAATGTGTAGGTTCTGGAGTTTCCCTCCCCGTGAAAGCTGGGCTCTCGTGTAGTCTTTCTTGGCCAAAGGTAGCAGGATTTTGATTTATTTGCTCATTCATTTCTGTGGATTAGTTAAGCTTAATAAAGTTCAAGCAACCTGTCCAAAACATAAATTAGCATCAGTGATTCAAGATGACTGATTTCCTCGGGTTCTGGCAGAATTAACAGACATCCTCCCTCCTTCTCTCGTATTACAGAATCTTCAGAAGGCCCCGGGAGTCAGGCAGGCTCCCTGCCCGCCCTTGGTGGATATGCAGCAGGCCTGCGTTCCGCTCTGCTTGGAGCAGTGGCTCTCAGCAGGTGTACAGACGCAGCCGTGTTCCCGGGGCCCTTCACAGCTGCGCCCCTAAATATTAATAAAGGAGGGAACTTTGTTTTCACAAAACCCGGCTTGTGCAGGGCTGTGGTGATGCCTGAAACGGGAAGGTGCGATGCCACCTCTTTTTGGAGGAACACAGGAGAACGAGAAGACGGCCGTGGACACGGACTTTCTCCTCCATCGCCTCCAGAAGACGCCAAGACTCTGGAGGGCGGGGTCCTGAGGCGGCCAACTCTGTTCACCCGGGGGGCCAGGGCAGCAAGGTGGCCAAGGAGGCTGTGAGGCAGCCGTGGACCCTCTTGTGGACGGGGCGACTTATTTTTAGACCACAGTAGAGAGTGTGTGGTGAGTGTTGCTGACTTGCCTGGTGCTCTCTTGAAGGTTTCATGTTAAAATAATGCCATGAATACAAAATCGTTGAGGACTAGTGTGCTGCCCCTTTTCAGGATGGAGGCTCATTCCCCATTAAGCAGTCTGTTCCAGTCTATTCCAGTCTGTTCTAGTTTTGCACAGCTTCAGTCTTGGACAGACTATATTAAGATACTTGCTTATACCAACCTGGCTCTCGGTACCTTCCACCCAAGAGTTTGTGTTCTGTTTTTGGAATAGAAAGAAATGTATCAGACTCGGTGTTTACCAGAATTGGCTGTCCACCGGATCATATGGCAAGATCATCCGCCCGCAGAAATCCCCAGATGATGTGTATCTTTATAACCTTCATAGGTATTGCTGGTGGGCAGCCAGGGTTGGGCTATTTCCCATAAGCTTCAGCTGGTAGTTAACTCTTCTAGCTTAATTGAACATTTATTAATAACCTAAGGACCAGGCTCCCAGTATACACATCTCATTCATTGCACCTTCTCACTGGCCTTGTGTGTCGATTCACAGGTTTCATCTACAAAGGAAGACAGAGTTTAGACTCTGGGTGTATCTATTTACATCCTTTATACCTGTCCTGAGGGGGGGTGGTCATACCTAACAGTGACCATCTAGATACACTTTAAATCCAGACTCCCTTAAAAGAGCACACACAGGTAGGCACAGTCAGTGAATTACAGAATTTTCTTTTAGGGCTCATCATCCTTTCCTTTCCATTTCAAGTTGCCTAATTAAATGTATGAACAGAGAAACTGTATTTTTAATAGATGTTACCTGCCATGGTTTGTAGTCCATAATGGAAAACCTGGTTGTTCTGTTTTATTTTTTTCCCTCCTGTTATACTTGTAAACCTATATAACAGAGAAAGTAAGGCATAAACACTTTTTTTTTTCTTTTTTTCTTTTGCGGTACGCGGGCCTCTCACTGTTGTGGCCTTTCCCGTTGCGGAGCACAGGCTCCGGACGCGCAGGCTCAGCGGCCATGGCTCACGGGCCCAGCCGCTCCGCGGCATATGGGATCTTCCCGGACCGGGGCACGATCCCGCATCCCCTGGATCGGCAGGCGGACTCTCAACCACTGCGCCACCAGGGAAGCCCCTAAATGCTTTTAATAACGAGAATAAATAAGCAACAGAGGAGATGACTCATCGGACTTTGAGAGAACTTGATCACCATCAGCCCTGAAATAGAATGACTCCCCTGGTCCCGAGCAGGCAAGAGCCCTTCCTCCCAGCCGCATCCTTTCTGGCCATCGCCTCTTCCGTTTGAATCGAGCTGTGGTCTTCTTCTGTCTGCCCACAGAGATCCTGGCCCTCTCAGGTACAACCTGGTCTCCTTTTACACCTGCTCAGACTATCCTATAAAACCAAGTCAAGGTTTTATAATGCTAGCAAGCTCGTGACAAACAGATCTAAATTCTTCTTCCAGGGTTTTGGAATTCTACTTTCCCGTCTTTGTTAAGGCTATTCTCAAAGTACTTTTTTCTAGTGCACGAGAAATAGGTATTTATCATAAATACTTAGAACATGGAGTTTAATAGACTAAAATGATAGAGAAAAATATAGAAGAGATACATATTTCTTCTAGAAAACAACAGAAACACAAAAATTCAGTTATTTAACTTTTTCCCCACCAAACAGCACTGCATGAGCGTTTCTCGCATATAAATAAATTACTTTCCATACAAGTGAACACCTCTATTTATATACTGTATTGACACAGCATAATTACTTTTGCTGTTCTTGGGTAGCCGGGTTGTTGCTAGCTCTCCACTATCGTACGTGGTAATGTTCATGATAACTTTTGCATCATGAGAATTATGCACTGATGTATTTTTCTAATGTCGCTAAGAAAACCATTATATCTCTCACTGGGGTGACGGTCTGTTACCTTCTTTCACTGTGAAGTAGAGGGAATCGTGCTTCCGGGAACCGGAAAGCGGTTATTTCCGGAACCTGGGACCCCTGTCCCCATTTTTCTCCCTGAGCTGGGGAGAAGACGGTGCCCGTCGTTGTGCTCATTCTTCTAGAATCTTCGCTTGTGCTCCATTTCCTTCTTCCTTCCGTGGTGGTAGGCAGGGGCCCTTCTCTGTGCCAGAGAAGGTGGAGAATGAGGCGAGGGGGAAGGTTCCAGGGACGGAGCCTGACAACGCTGAAAATGCTGACATAAATTAATCAAAAGAGTCCTCTCACAGGATTGAATTAGTTGCTGATTTATGGCTGCGGCGCCTCGGCTGCGAGGCCGTTTCTTCATGCTCAGACGTTGTTGCCCCTGATTTGTGTCAGAGTCTCAGTGCATTGGCTCACTAGGGATCCTTGCAGGATGGACGGAGGGGCGAGGGCCGCTCCCGTGCCGGTCGCCCTGATCCAGTCTTCATCCCACCCCTCAGAGTGCAGCCCCCCCATCTATCAGCCCCAGTATTTGCCTCATAAACTCTATGTCTGCATCGTTAGGCTCTGTTACATCACGGTGGAAGACGGGCTGGTGACAGAAGAAAAAAATCTTTTCTTTTTCTTGTCACTCATTCTTAGAGATTCTCCCACCCGGGTGGGATGAAGCTAAGGCCGTGCCTGTGTGCCTCGTGACGACCTGCAGGAAGTGCCCCCCGCCCCAGGTTGGCCTCCTCGAGTCACTGTTATTTTTTGTAATGAGAGGGCCTGGGGGTGATTTGTGCGCTGGTGGCTTCCTCCTTGGGGAACTTATTTAATACTGCTGCAACATTTCTTTGTAGGAAAAAGTCGGTTGTGAACACTGCTCATTCTAGAAAGCTCTGCCCTAGAGGGTGTTCGTTCTTCCCATGGGCTTGTTCTTCTTTTTCTCTCTCTCAAGTTCTTTCTCTGTGTCATGTACCGATTTCTGTGCTTCTGTCTATGTTTTCTCTCTGAGTCCCAGTCTTCAAGGGTTTTGTGGAGATAAAGACATAAAATGTATTAGCAAATAAATAACCATATGGTTATAGATGCGTGGTTGCTAATGATGACAGCTCTGATAAGTGAATTCACAGTTACACAGAGCATATCTATTTTTTTAAGCAGACATGGAAAGGTTATTATCTTTGGAATTCATGTGAAACATTCTTTTAAATGTATTTAGAGGAGACGACTTTTTAAAACATAGACTTGATTATTGGATATGACTAATGTTACTTAGAAACAAGCTTCATGGTAAGGTGGAAAATCACATTCACTAATAATAGCTTTGGTTTGAAATTGTCTAAACGATGTTTGATTATCAAAGCGTAGAAGTCTTTTTTTTTTTTTAAATTAACCTTTAAGTGTTATAATTTCCAAATCTGTGTCTCAGGAAAACAGACAACATCTCTAAAACTCATTTTTGTTATTTTTAAATAATATCTACCTCATGAAGCTATTATTAAAATGAAATAATGTATTTAATATGTTTAGTACAATACCTGGCCTCTAGTAAGTATTTGACATGTCTATTATTATTTTATTCGTCATTGGTTACCTGTTATTATTTTAGTTCTAGCACACATCTGTGTTTCGGATTCACGTAGCATTAGACATCACCAATTGGATAGCCTGTTAACTTCAAAATCAGAAAATTAAACAAATCTTCTGCTCCCACTGCTTGCCCTAGGTTAACACACAGCCACCACCTTCTACATAGATGGCCAAGCCAGAAGTTTGGTGCAGTCTCTCACCCACCCCATCCCCGGCATCTGGGCTCCAGTGACACTGAGCTCTCCCTCCTTCCACCCCGCCATGCTCTCCCTCCCTCGAGCCTTTACCCACATAGTTCCCTCTGCCTGAATCAGTCTGTCTTCCCTCATTTCAGCTATTTATTTCCTATGCATCCTTCAGGTCTCAAGTAGAAGTCACTTCTTCCAAGAAGTCTTCTTAACCCTCCGTATCTCTCTCACAGGCTCCTTCTAAGTGCCCCATAATGTCTTGTGTTACTGCTATCATAGCACTTGGCATATGATACAGTAAGTAACTATTTTTTGTACTGGTCCACGATCTCTACGATTGGTTGACCGTCATACTCATCCCACTGAATCCCCGTGCCTTCCACAGATGGAGGAGGAAGTGCTTGGCACTGCTGCTGGATGCATGAGTCTGTCTTCAAAGTCAATTCTAGTAGAGTGGCGTTTTGAAAATAATTTAAAGAATGTTTTAAACGAAGGGAGAGGTAATCTTCCATTTGAGTTCAAAGCCTCTGCCTGCACATGCTATTTCCACACAGGGGCTGATGCTATGCATTCAGATAAGTCCCAGGACTCACATTTTACAGAAGGAGCAGACCAACATTAAATCAATTTCCATGAATTTTTCCAAGAACGATACAATAAGCCAACTATATTGGTAGTACTCTGTCCTAGCCCCTGGCCTTCTCCTCGGTATTATGCCTCCTCCACCTCTTCTCTCCTGAGGTGGTTCTTAAAGGGAGGGAAGAACAAAGATTCCTCATGGTCCCCAACCTTTGCTATTTCTTGGACATCTTTCAAGAATTTCAGGTGGCAAAGGGCGCTTTAAAACGATGACCTCTTTCCCTGGGAGACCAGATCTTCAGAAGGATTCTTCACTAAGCCTTTGGGAGAAGATAAGCAGTCTTAGACTTTGCAGAATTTTCCCTACACAACCTGGCATCAGACACAAGAGCAAGCAGAGCATTTGGCTTCCTGTGGGATATTGATTTCCCCTCTCTGCTACAGCATTCTCCTCATCCTCTTGGCATCCTCTGCAAAAATAAAACATGAGATTTGCAAAACTAAAAATACTGGAAGTGACAGGTTGTTCCAGCATCGTGGGTGCGTGAGTTCCAGTGGAGAGAGGACCGATGTAGCGCCGTTGCCCTTCAGGGGTCACCAAGTGCACTTCTAGACTGTGGAGCAAATTGAGATAAGTAACAGGTATTAGGAATGGCAAGATTAAAGCCTTTTGGAAAACTGAGCTGGGAGAGTGTAAAGAAGCAGAGCTAGGGAGATAATGGAAGACCAGAATTATGGCCCCACGAGGCGGACAGGCAATGCCTTCCTGGGTTCGTCTTGTAGCAGCAGTGTAGGTGACCACATACAGGTGGGAAGGTGAGTTTGGATGATTGGTCCGTAAAACAATGAGCGAGATGACCCATTGTGTTCCCCGAAAATCTGCTTATCACTTTAGCCTGTGCCGTCAATGACATTGAGCTCTCCGTGGTCAAAGCTGATTGACTGTGGCCACGGTTCAGCTCCATCCCTGTTGTCCATGTTCAGCCCTACCTCATGGAGGGAGGGATTCAGGGAGCGTTTCCTGAGTGCTCAGGAACTCTGTCTGCAGTCCCGTTTGCGGCCCAGCTGGCTTTAGTTTAGCATCCACTTCAATTAACAAAGAGAACTCTTGGGAATTCCCCAGTGGTCCCCACTGCAGGGAGTCTGGGTTCCATCCCTGGTCAGGGAACTGAGATCCGTCAAGCTGCGTGGCTTGGCTAAAAAAAAAAAGAAAACCAAAAAAGCAAAGAGAAGTCTTGTTTCAGACACCACTCCTCACCCTACCCTCCAGTTCTGAGGACTGAATTGGATTCTTACTTTTGGCAACTGAATCTCTACATTGAAAACTTCCCCTAATGCTTTAGCTTCTCCTAGACTTTATTTCCCTTCTTGGTTGTACATTCTTCCTACTGGTTGACACTTTTGGGCTACTTCTTGTGGTCCTAACCTCCAACTCCATTGCCTGCAACTTACCTGAGCCAACAACTTGCTTGCTGTTGTATTCCATAGATAAGTTGTCTTTAGGTCGTACCAGACTCCCAACCAGTGCATGGTCACTTCAGTGGAGGATTTAATCCTAGATTTTATTCTCTTCTTGCTCTAAGTAGATGTACCTGGACATTTTGACATTGGTCTTCTCTGCTTTTCCAGCTGATCCTTTAGTCTAGCTGCACGTTATCTTCTGACCTGTGTTTTAAACTGTCCACCGGACACCTCTATCTGCATTTATTAAAGGCAACTCAGACTCCACGTTTGTAAGTCTGACTGTGTCACTTTCCTTCAACATGGGCTTCTCCTCCTCCATCCCCTTTTGGTTCATGAATTCACCATCTGACCACTTAACACAAGCTAGAAATGTGGGCGTCAAATTGGACTCACCTTTTCCCTTCACCCCCCTTTATCCTCTGTTCTCTATGCCTGTATGTCTGTGTACTGACCATCGGTGAGCTCAGGGAATCCCGCAGCTTTAAATATTATCCATATTTTAACGAGATGAAAAACACAATGAAAAAGAATGTGTGTGTGTCTACTTGACACTCCACACCTGACGTGGATATCTGCCTAACAGGCATCTCAGACTTAACATATTCAAAACAGAGCCCTCGCTCTCAACCCCAGCACCCACCTGCTCTCCCCACAGTCTCCTCCCATCTCAAATGGCATCGCCACATTGCCTAAAACCAAACCTCTTAGAGTTACCTTTAATTCTGCCTAAAAATACCCCTCTCTCCCCCATCCAATCCAAGCGAATCCCCTCGATTCTTCTCCTGGATATATCCAGCACCCGCCCTCTTCTTTCCATCTCCACTGCTACAACCCAAACCCAAATACCAATACAACCTGGACTATTGAAATAGCTTCCTAACGCGTGCCTTTGTTTTGTTTCTGCTTGTCCACCATCCATTCTGCATTCAGCAGCTAGAATAGCCTATTAGAAATGAAATACTATCACTCTTTGCCCTAAAGCCTCCTATTACCTTGAAGTATACTTTAAATGAGGTCTGGCCAGCAGTGTCCAGTTTTGTCTCAGACCCACCTCCTCACTAGGCTCTAGTCACCCTGGTCTTCTCCTATTCATGCCATACGTGTGCCCACCTAGGGCTTTTGCACTTGCTGTGCTCCCTGCCTGGAATACCTGCACCCAGACCTCCCCAGGTGCAATGCACCATCCCAGTGAGCACTGATGGACCAACCTGAGTCCACAGCCTTTCTCTGAGCAACACCTCTCACATCAGCCTATTTTGTTTTCTTTGTAGAATGCCTTGCTCTCTGAAGAGATCTTGCCTCGTTACTTATTTTTGAATTACCTGCTTCTTTTCACTGAAATGTAGGCTCCAAGGGAACAGGGCCTTCGACAGCCTGGCCGAGCAGTGTAATCCCAGTGCCTACACATAGCAGGTACTTAATAACTAGCTGGACAGTTAATTGATTGGTTAGTTAACCAGTCCCTATATCTTTGCTTGTTAAATTAGCGTTATTTTGCCTCTTCCTGTAAACAGTAGATCAGCTGTGTTTATAATTCTTAGTTTATCTGTGTTTAAAATTCTCAGATAATAGTTAAAAGCCCTAAGTGCTTTCTATTTCCCACTTATCCCTTGCAATAACCCTAATGAGATGGGTGCCAATATTTCCTGATGACAGATGAAGACACAGGGCAGAGACGTATTAAGCTAACTGTCAAGGTCACTCAGCCGCCCAGCAACCACGCCAGGATCTCCCCCTAGGGTAGTCTATGTCCAAGTCCCTTTCACTCTGGCCCTGCTCCTGGGGGCAGCTGTGACTGTTGCTCTTTTCAGGGCAAGCTGTCTGGCCGCGACCTCCAAGTTTTCACTGGGATCTCGCTCCTTCTAGATGTGGCAGGGGTGGAGGCTTGTGGCCCCAGGCACCCCTGCTGCTGTTCCCAGTCTCAGAGTTTCATCAGACTGTGGCTTCCACCCCCTCTAGGCTGCAAGGTAAAATACATGACACCTGGTTAAATCTGAATTTCAGGTAGACAGCAAATCATTTTTTAGCGTAAGCATGTCCCACACATTTAATCTGAAACTCAAGCTTAATTGTGTGTCTCGTATTTTCATTTGCTAAATGGGGAGACCATATCCCCACACACACTCACTGGTGTGTCTGTGTTCCTTTCTGATCCCATAGGATATCTGGCTTGTTTTCAAGGGTAATTATATAAGTAGTAGAGGCAGGGGTCACAGTGTGGATTCACTGTGCTGCTTTAATTAGAAGTTCACTTCCTTTTCATAAAAAGTGTTTCCTCAACCTTTTGTAACTCTTTCCCTCTTTATAAACAGAAAAACTCATACAGTGTTCCTAATCTTCTTCATGTCCCACCAGCAAAAGTGATTTTATTTTGTTTTAATGTTTGGTGCCAAAGTAAAAATAGTATTTGTTTTGCTTTCCAAATATAAGATTATTACAGCATAGTTTTCTTCAATTTACATATCTACCATTCTACCAAGATGAGTCTCAAACTTATTCTTTAAAAATAAATCTTAACGGTACCTTCTCCAAGAAACCGTCCCGGGCTCCCTCCGGGAGAGTTCATCTCCGTCCTCTGGGCCACAGGGCACCTTCTGTCCCACCCGTCACCCCACCTACTGAAATGTTCCACCTCTGCATCTGGGGACCAACTGGGCACTGACATGCTCATGGCAGAATGTTTTGTTTTCACTTCTATGTTTCCAGTCCTTTGAAAATCCAGTAAATATGTGCGTTCAACGACCTTACTAATAAAGCATTACGAGGACAGTGGAGAGTGATATATATTACAGCAGCTAAACTTGTATCCAGAGCAAGAAACAAGCGACTCTCCAAAGAGAGATTTTTTGACTGAAAGGTGGCAGAAAGTAGTGCCAAAGAGTCACCCAGACTTGTCTCATCTCTGCTTGTTATGTATTTGTTTCATTTTTAAACTCCAGAAAAGGAGGATTTACTGTTCCCTCTTTCATGTAGTTTTTGTGAACTAATGTGACAAAGTGATAAAGTGATTAGCCTCTGACCCAGACCGGTTAAGTTCAAATCCACACTCTGTCACTTTCTAGCTGAGTGGCTTGGGAAAGTTGCTAGATGTATCTGTGTCTCGGTTTCCTTATGTGTAAAGATGGAATAGTCATAGTTACTTTCCCATGGGGTCAGACAGTAAGGAGACGGAGTAGGAAGTGTGAGGAACGTACCACAATTCCTAGAACGTAAAGTGAACATGGTGCACGAGATGAGGGTGGACAGGTCTGTGTGGTCCAACTCACGTTTGCACCATCGAGTTTTACTTTTAGAAGAGCTGTTGGTTCCTGGAGGCCTCTGGAAAGATGTGGTCCGTGTGTTCTTGTGCAGAATGGAACAAACCAAAGTTTGCTATCAAGCAGTTCCCCATAACTTTCCTCAACGGTACCACATTTTATATTTCCTTATTTTATTTTATTTTAAAGCTCTGTCAGCTTGACCTCAGTTTTGTTCTTGGCTTTCAGCTTCCTTTGTTCTCAGGACACAGTTTTCTGTCACTTGCTGTTGGCCTCTGGCCACCCCCAAACTTGCACCCCACGAAAACCATCGTGCCTGGCTCTTTCCGACCAACTAGTTGGAAGACACAGGACCATGCTGCCAGAGTTATCTTCGCCGCTTCCCTTTTCACTCATTGACTCTCCTCCCATCCCCAGTTTTCCTGCATCTGACCTTTTGGAGGCCATTTTGCTAACAGCTCTTTCTCCAACCTCAAGGCATCCTCATTCCAAGGGGAATGGACAGCCCTGGCGTTTCTCACTAGTGTCATCGCTGCTGCCGTGCAGGTCAGGGAGGTGATTCACCTGCTGGCTCAGGGACACTGAAAGTGACGTAGAACATTCTGGTTCCCACCCCCAGTCAGGTGAGGTCTCTTCCTACTTTCCTTACTGGGAAGCGCTGCATAGCTGAACCACTTCTGTCCCTTTTCCGTGGGAATTGGTTGGCATGCCTTCTAGATTGCATATAGTCTTTTAAAAGCACAGACAGATAAGTGAATGTAATACCCTAAGGGGGGAGCTCTTTTCTGTAATTTCCATGGATAAAGGAGCAAAAACAGTATCTACCCAGATAGACGGCGTGTGAAAGAAAAGAAAATTTCTGTCTGAGGTGACTGGGTGTAGATGTCGACTGAGATGGGAAAACTGGGAAAGAGCTGGTCAGGTGAGGAGTTAAGAGGGAGACTTACTGTGTTTGGTTCACTGTGGCAGAAAGTCTGTGCTGAGACGGGATGGGGTCTCCAGTGTGTGGGTGATCACTGAGAACCCCAGAGTGGATGCTGTCCTCCTGCAGGTTATGTGGAAGGACATCTAGGAAATGTTAACACTGAACTGGGATTTCCTTAGGAATGGAAACCCTCAGGCATGTTTATAGCCTGAGGAGAAAGGTAGAGAAAGAACCTTGTTGCAAGAAATTCCCCAAAACAAATGTAAGTTGGTGCAGCCACAGTGGAGAACAGTATGAAGGTTCCTCAGAAAAGTAAAAATAGAGCTACCGTGTGATCCAGCAATCCCACTCCTGCACATATATCCGGACGAAAAGACACATGACGAAAAGATTCATAGCAGTACTATTTACAGTGCCAAGGCATAGAAACAACCTAAATGTCCATCGACAGATGAATGGATAGAGAAGATGTGGTACATATGTACAATGGAATATTACTCAGCCATAAAAAAAGAATGAAATAATGCCGTTTGCAGCAACATGGATGGACCTAGAAATTATTATACTAAGTGAAGTAAGTCAGACAGAGAAAGACAAATACCATATGATATCACTTACACGTGGAATCTAAAATATGATACAAATGAACTTGTCTATGAAACAGAAACAGAATCAGGGACATAGAGAACAGACTGGTGGTTGCCAAGGGGGAGGGAGGTTGGAGAGGGATGGATTGGGAGTTTGGGATTAGCAGATGCAAACTGGTATACATAGAATGGGTAAAAACAACAAGGTCCTACTGTATAGCACCAGGAAATAAACTCAATATCCTGTGATAAACCATAACGGAAAAGAAGATGAAAAAGAATGTGTATATATATATATATGTATGTATAACTGAGTCACTTTGCTAAACAGCAGAGATGGGCACAGCACTGTGAATCAACTACACTTCTATAAAACATAAATTAAAAAAAAAGAAATGCCCCAAAACATTGTGAGCCTGTAGAATGGGCCTTATACAAGGTTCACTGTAGTTGGACCTCTTGACCCAAATTAGAAAGCCACCAGCTTTTAGATCTGCTTGGAATTTCACAAAGTTCAGCATGAAAATAGGATGGTGTTTACCAGTAACCCCCAACACGGGTCTAGCGGTTTCCCTTATGTTATTTATTTTGCATTTCTCATTAACTCTACAATTTAGGTATTATGAATCCATTGTTACGGAAGAGGGAAACAAACAAACAAAGCCCCAGTGGGAGAGGACACATGCCCAGTTAGTGCCCAAGCAGGCTTCTGGCTTTAACCACCCAGCTCTAAATCTTATCACTTTTAAAGAAGACACTGTACTTTTCTGCTTTTTCAGCACCTCTCCTAAATCGTTTTGTGGCTATTTAGTATAACTCTTTTTACTTTTTGCTTCTATATGCTGCTATTTCACTATTCTGATGAGAATCCTAGTAAGAGGGCAGGGACAACTAAACACGGGGGCGGGGGGGGGGGGGGGAATGCAAGTTCATTTGCCATTAATCACACACTGTCCTTCTAGATAACATGCAGACGATGCAAAGGTAGTGATCCAAAACAATGCCGATAAGCACTGAACGGGATTACTAAAAGGTTTGCAGTGCTCCCCGCAAAGAGAGCAGTTCTGGTAATTGCAAATGAGTTTAATCTGTTTCACATCTGAATTATCCTGGGCTTAGTATCCAAATTGGTTTGCTTCTCGGGTTTGTCAGGTCAGCCTCCTGCACACTCTCCCTTGTCAGGGGAGAGTAGGTCTGATGAAGAGCAGGCACAGCTTGGAGCCAGTCTGCTCATAAAGCCGGGGTATATTTTACACCTACACTCTCAACTCAAATACGATCTTTCTCCCAAGTCTCCTGTCACCCCCATTTCTGCTCCCAGCAGAAGTCATTGATTTTCCTCTGTACTCCCATTGCATATGCCAATATTATACTAGTAACTATACCACACACACAGTAGTCTGAAGAGTTAAAAGTGCAAACCCTTCCTGGGTTGACTCAGATCAGCCATTGTTAGCTGTATGACCTTGGAAAGGTCATTTAATCTCTTTGTCCTAGTTCCATCACTTGTAAAATGGGATGTTAATAATACCTACCTCATACGATTCTTTCATGGATTAAACAACTTAATACACGTAGGGAACATATAGCAGCTCCTGGTACCTAGGAATTACTATATAAATGTTAGTTGTTATCATTCATTTCTTTAAAACACTCCCTGTTTCACTGACCTGTGAGAATCTTTTAGGCAGTGGTCAGTCCTTAATTATTTTATATTTTCCCCCATAGCACTCTGTGAAAAAGAGAATTACCACTGGTTGGAAGAAGAGAGAGACTCATCTAATTGTCAGTGTCTGGCGATCAATGAATTGAGTGATGAGAGAGAGAACATAAAGCTTGTGGGCTAGTAGCTGATGCAGAGTGGGTACTCAATAAATCTCTCAAGATTCCTTGTCGCTATCATCAAGGCATCCACCTGCTTTATGGATGGATTCCATCGTCTTCCAACTCCTTTTGTCTAGGTGGTACGCAGCTGGGGACCAATGGGTCAGAGGCTCTGGTGTTGGATCTCAGGGTCCAGGGACCATTGTGGTCCACAGCTACCTAAGAATCATCTTGGAGGAAACTGTGGAGGGGAACCTTGAGGGATAGACAAGTATCAGATACATAAGGAGGAGAGGGGCCTGCCATGAAGCTTCTGTCCTTCACTTGGTGCTGTGTGGTAAAACAAGCATGAAACCCAAGGAACAAAGACCTGAGGGCACAACCTCCACCCTCATTGAAAAGGCCATTGCGTTAATTAGGCAGGAAATTGGAGGAAGTTTATTCCAATGGATTCTTTAAAAATGAGAAATTAGACAATATTTTAAAACTCTGGAAGTGTGAAGCTCCAGGTTCAGAGACAAAGAGGGAATGAGAACAGTTGTCCCTCAGTATCTCTGGGGGATTGGTTCCAGGACCCCCATGGATACCCAAATCCACAGACACTCAAGTCCTGTATATAGAATGGTGTAGTATTTGTATATAACCTACTCACGTACTCCCAGGTACTTTATCTTATTTTTCAGCTGAGGTATAGGTGATTTATAATATATTCGTTTCAGGTATACAAAATAGTGATTCAAAACGTTTATAGACTATTCTCCATTTATGGTTATTATAAAATATTGGCTATATTCCCTGTACTGTATAATATATCCTTGTAGTTTACTTATTTTATACATAGTAGTTTGTACCTCTTAGTCCTCTACCCCTGTATTTCCCCTCCCCCCTTCCCTCTCACCACTGGTAACCACTAGTTTGTTCTCTACATCTATGAGTCTGTTTCTTTTTTGTTATATTCACTAGTTTGTTTCCTTTTATAGATTCCATGTATAAGTGATATCACACAGTATTTGTCTTTGACTTATTTCACTAAGCACAGTACTACCCAGGTCAATCCATATAATTGCAAATGTCAAAATTTTATTCTTTTTTTAAGACCGAGTAGTATTCCACTGCATATATATATCACATTTTCTTCATTCATTTGTTGGTGGACATTTAGGGTGCTTCCATAATTTGGCAATTGTATATAATGCTGCTATGAACATTGGGATGCATGTATCTTTTCAAATTAGTGTTTTTGCTTTTTCTGGATTTATACCCAGGAGTGGAATTGCTGGGTCATATGCTAGTTCTATTTTTAGTTTTTAAAGAAACCTCCATATGGTTTTCCATAGTGTCTACACCAATTTATATTTCCACCAGTAGTGTACAAATGTTCCCTTTTCTCCGCATCCTCGCCAGTATTTGTTAGTTGTGGGCTTTTTGATGATAGCCATTCTGACAGGTGTAAGGTTATATCTCATTGTGGTCTTGATTTGCATTTCTCTGATAATTAGCAATGTTGAACATCTTTTCATGTAACTGTTGGCCATCTGTATGTCTTCTTTGGAAAAATGGTCTTCTGGCCATTTATTAATCAGGTTGTTTTTGATACTGAGTTCTATATTTATATATTTTGGATATTAACCCCTTGTTGGTCATATCATTTGCAAATATTTTCTCCCATTCAGTTGTACAAAAGCTTTTAAGGTTAATTATTAACTTTTTCTTTGTACCTTTGACTTAGGAGAAAAATCCAAAAAAAATATTGCTGCAATTTATGTCAGAGTGTTCTGCCTATATTTTCTTCTAGGAGTTTTATGGCTTCCAGTCTTAAATTCAGGTCTTTAATCCTTTGTGGTCTCTTTTTGTTTATGGTGTTAGAGAATGTTCTAATTTCATTCTTTTTACATTTAGCTGTCCAGTTTTCCCAGCACCACTTATTGAAAAGGCTGTCTTTTCTTAATTGTATATTCTTGTCTCTTTTGTCCTGGGTTCATTGACCATAGGTAAGTGGGTTTATTTATGGGCTCTCTATTCTGTTCCATTGACCTATTTGTCTGTTTTTGAGCCAGTACCGTACTGTTTTGATTACCATAGCTTTGTAGTTTAGTCTGAAGTCAGGGAGTGTGATACTTCCAGCTCAGCTCTGTTCTTCTTTCTCAAGATTGTTTTGGTTATTGAAGGTCTTTTGTGTTTTCAAAGAAATTTTTTAAATTGTTTTGCTCTATGTTTGTGAAAAATGCACTGGCATTTTTATAGGGATTTCATTGACTCTATAGATTGCATTGGGTAGTATGGCTATTTTAACAATATTAATTCTTCCAATCCATGAACACAGCATATCTTTCTATCTGTTTAGGTGGTCCTCAATTTCTTTCATCAGTGTCTTACAGTTTTCTGAGTACAGGTATTTTACCTCCTTAGGTAGGTTTATTCCTAGGTATTTGATTCTCTTTGATGCAATGGTAAATGGGATTGTTTCCTTAATTTCTCTTTCCAGTAGTTTGTTAGTGTATAGAAATGCAACAGATTTCTGTATATTAATTTTGTATCCTGCAACTTTACCAAATTCATTGATGAGCTCCAGTAGTTTGTTGGGGTGTCTTTAAGATTTTCTATGTATAGTATCATGTTATCTGCAAACAATGACAGTTTTACTTCTTTTCCAATTTGGGTTCCATCTTTTTTCTTCTTCTTGTCTGATTGCTGAGGCTAGAACTTCCAATACTATGTCGAGTGAAAGTAGCAAGAATGGGCACCCTTGTCTTGTTCCTGATCTTAGAGAAAATGCTTTCAGCTTTCCGCCATTGGGTATTATGTTACCTGTAGGCTTATCATATATTACCTTTATTATGTTGAGGTATGTTCCCTCTATACACACTTTCTGAAGAGTTTCTATCATAAATTGATATTGAATTTTGTCAAGAGCTTTTTCTGCATCAATTGAGATGATCATATGGTTTTTTTTTTATTGTTAATGTGGTGTATCACATTGATTGACTTGCAGATATTGAACCATCCTTGCATCCCAGGGGTAAATCTCACTTGATCATGGTGTATGATCCTTTTAATGTATTACTGGATTTGGTTTGCTAATGTTTTGTTGAGGATTTTTGCATCTTTTCATCATTGATATTGGCCTCTAATTTTCTTCTTTTGTGGTGTCTTTATCTGGTTTTGGTATCAGGGTGATGCTTGCCTTGTAGAATGAGTTCAGTAGCATTCCTTTCTCTGCAACTCTTTTGGAATAGTTTGAGAAGGATAGCTCTTAACTTTTCTCTAAATGTTTGCTAAAATTCACCGTGAAGCCATCTGATCATTGACTTTGTTTGTTAGGAGTTTTTTTGTTATTGTTGTTGTAGTTGTTGTTGTTACTGATTCAATTTCATTACTGGTAATTGGTCTGTTCATATATTCTATTCTTCCTGGCTCAATTTTGGGAGATCGTACATTTCTAGGGATTTGTCCATTTCTTCTAGGTTGTCCATTTTATTGGCGTGTTGTTGTTCACAGTAATCTCTTGTGATCCTTTGTATTTCTGTGTTGTCAGTTGTAACTTCTTTTTTAATTTCTAATTTTATTGATTTGGCTTCTCTTTTTTTCTTGATGAGCCTGCCTAAAGGTTTATCAATCTTATTTATCTTTTCAAATAACCAGATCTTAATTTCATTGATTTTTAAAATTTTTTTCTCTATTTTATTTATTTTTGCTCTGATCTTTATGATTTCTTCCTTTCTACTAATATTGGGTTTTGTTTGTTCTTCTTTTGCTAGTTCCATTAGGTGTAAGGTAGATCGTTTATTTGAGAGTTTTCTTGCTTCCCGGGATGAAATTTCATCAACAAAAACTTCCCTCTTAGAACTGCTTTTGCTGCATCCCATTGATTTTGGATCATTGTGGTTTTGTTTTCACTTGTCTCTAGGTTACCTCTTTGATTCTTTTCAGTGATCTTCTGGTTATTTAGTAGCTTATTGTCTAGCCTCCACATGTTTGTGTTTTTTGCAGTGATTTTTCTTGTAGTCAATGTCTAGTCTTGTTGTGTTGTGGTCGGAAAAAAATGCTTGATATTATTTCCGTTTTCTTAAATTTATCCAGACTTGTTTTGTGACCTAGCATGTTATCTATCTTGGAGAATGCTCCAGGCGCACTTGAAAAGAATGTGTGTTCTGCTGCTTTCAGATGGAATGCTCTGTAAATATCTAGTAAGTTCATCTATTCTAATGTGCCATTTAAGGCCAGTGTTTCCTTATTGATTTTCTTCCTGAATGATCTGTTGATTGAGGTAAATGGCATGTTAAAGACCCTTAGTATTACTATGTCACTGTCGGTTTCTACCTTTCTGTTTCTTAATATTTGCTTTATGTATTCAGATATACCTATGTTGGGTGCATGTATATATTTACAATTGTTACATCTTCCTCTTGGTTTGATCTCTTGACTATTATGTATGTACTTTTTCTTTCTTGTTAACAGTCTGTTTTAAAGTCTATTTTGTCTTATATAAGTATTGCTACCCTAGCTTTCTTTTGCTTTTCATTTGCATGGGATACCTTTTTCCATCACCTCACTTTCAGTCTGTGTGTGTCTTTAGATCGGAAGTGAGTCTCTTGTAGGCAGGATATATACAGGTCTTGGTTTTGTATCTATTCAGCCACTATAGAGTGGCTTTTGATTGGAGCATTTTGTCCATTTATTTTTAAAGTAATTTTGATATGTATGTAATTATTGCCATTTAAAAAAAATTAAGCTTGTTTTTGTAGTTATTTTCGTTCCTTTATCTTCAAATCAAATTCCTTCTGATTTGATGACTATCTTGTATTAGGTTTGGATTCCTTTTTCTTTTTTGTATGTGTATCTATTACAGATTTTTGGTTTGTGGTTACCATGTGGTCTCGATGTAGCAATCTTCATATGTATGCGATTATTTTAACTTGCTGATCTCTTAATTTTAACTGCATTTTAACAACCCTGCATTTTTACTCTCCTCCCCTCACGATTACTGTTTTGACGTCATATTTTGCCCCTATTTGTTTTGTGTATCCCTTAACTGCTTATTCTGGATATAGCTGATTTTGCTACTTTTGTCTTTTAACCTTCCTACTAGCTTTGTACATGATTGATTTACTTTGGAATATATTTGCCTTTACCAATGAGCTTTTTCCTTTCATAATTTTCATGTTTCTAGTTTGACCTTTTCTTTTTCACTTAGAGAAGTCCCTTTAACATTTCCTATAAAGCTGATTTGATAATGCTGAACTCTTTTAGCTTTTTCTTGTCTGTAAAACTTTAGAACTCTCCATCAAACCTGGATGAGAAACTTTCCAAGTAGTGTATTCTTGGCTGTAGGCTTTTTCCTTTCATCACTTTAAATGTATTGTTCCAATCCCTTCTGGCCTGCAGAATTTCTGCTGAAAAGTCTGCTGGTAGCCTTACTCACCCTTGTATGTATCTTGTTGTTTTTCCCTTACTGCTTTAAATATTCTCTCTTTATCTTTAATTTTTGCCATTTTAATTACAGTGTGTCTTAGTATGTTCCTCTTTGGGTTGATCCTATTTAGGACTGTCTGTGCTTCCTGGCCTTGGATGGCTGTTTCCTTTCCTCTTTGGGTTGATCCTATTTAGGACTGTCTGTGCTTCCTGGCCTTGGATGGCTGTTTCCTTTCCCAGGTTACAGAAATTTTCAGCTATTTCTTCTTCAAATATGATTTTTGCCCCTTTCCTTCTCTCTTTTCCTTCTGGGACCCCTATAATATGAATGCTAGTATGCTTGATGTTGTCTCCAAAGTCTTTTATACTGTCCTCCTTTCTTTGTATTCTTTTTTCTTTTCTTCTGTTCAGCTTCAGTGATTTTCACTACTCTGTCTTTAAGCTTGCTGAAGCTTGCTGATCCGTTCCTCTGTATCATTTAGTCCACGGCTGACTTCTTCTGGTGCACTTTGCATTTCAGTTATTGTAGTCTTCGTCTCTGGTTGTTCTTTATATCTTCTGTCTCTTTGTTAAAGACTTCTAACTTCTCACTCTGTTCATCTGTTCTTCTGAGTTCTCGGATCATCTTTATGATCATTGTCTTGAAATCTTTCTTGAGTAGATTGCCTGTCTCCACTTCACTTAGTTCTGGGTTAAATCTTGTTCCTTCATTTGGAATATGTTCATCTGTTGCCTCATTTTGCCTGACTTGCTGGGGGTTTTTGTTTGGTTTGTTTTGTTTTTTTATGTATCTGGTGTCTGATAGGTTGATTACATTTCCTGACCATGGAGAAGTGGCCTTTTTTTAGGAGATGTCCTATGTGTCCCAGCAGTGCACTCCCCTCTTGTCACCAGGGCTATATGGTCTAGGGCAGGGGTCTCTAACCCCCAGGCCATGGGCCAGTACCGGTCCACAGCCTGTTAGGAACTGGGCCGCACAGCAGGAGATGGAGCGGCGGGCGAGTGAGCGAAGCTGCATCTGCCGCTCCCCATCTCTCCCCATTGCTTGCATTACCACCTAAGCTACTGCTCACGCTACCACCTGAACCATCCCCCCCATCGCTTGCATTATGCCCGAACCAGCCCCACTGCCGGTCCACGGAGAAATGGTCTCCCATGAAACCGGTCCCTGGTGCCAAAAACCCCTAGACCACTGCTCTAGGGGTTCCCCTTATGAGGGCTGTTTGGGTCTTTCTGTTGTGATGGGCTGACTATGTGGGTGGTCTGGTAGGGGTGGCTGGTACTTGTTCTGGTCAGTCGCCAGGTCCTGCCTTGTACTGAGGCTGTGGCTACTGATTGGTGGGACTGGGTCACAAGGTGGCTGGCTGCAGAACCCATGGGGGCCCTGGGGCTAGTTCTGGCTTACTGGTGGGTGGAGTCAGTGTCCAGGAGGCCTGTTGGCTGAAGCCAGCTCCTGGGTCTATTGCTAGTTTACTGGTTAGCAGAGCTGGGTCCTGGGACCTGGCTGCAGGGCCCTGGCGTTCCTGGGTCTAGTGCCTGTGCAGTGGTGTTTGGGGCAGGGTTCTGGGCCCTCTGGTGGGCAGGGCTGTGTCCAGGGGAAGCTATGGGCTCAGAGTACCTTAAGGCAGCCTGTCTGCTGGTGGGTGGGGCTGTGCCCACGCTCAGTTAGCTGCTTGGCCTGACGCGTCCCAGCACTGGCAGCTACGGGCTGTTAGATGGAGATGGGGCTGGGTCCGGGGCTAATAATCGAGAGGGAGGATTCCACAATGACAGTCGCCAGCACCAGTGTCCATGTGGTAGGAGGAGCTCCCATAAATGGCTGCTGTCAGTGCCTGTGTCCCAGGGGAGCTGCAGTGGCCTCCTGCCTCTCTGGGAGCCTCTCCGAGATCAGCGTTGGGTCTGACCCAGGCTCCTTTCAAATTACTGCTTCTGCCCTGGGTCCCGGAGCACGTGGGATTTTGTGTGTGCCCTTTAAGAGTGGGGTCTCTATTTCCCACTGCCCTCTGGGTCTCCCAAAAGAAGCCCTGCTGCCCTTCAAAGCCAAACATTCTGGGGGCTCATCTTCCCTGAGCAGGACCCCTGGGCTGGGGAGCCTGATGTTGGGCTCCGACCCTACATTCCTTGGGCAGGACCTTTGCAATTGGGATTATTCTCCTGTTTATGGCTCACCCACCCAGGGTTATGGGACTTGACTAAAGCACAACTCTGCCCCCCTACCCATCTCATTTTGTTGTGGTCCCTTCTTTATATCTTTAGTTGTAGATGATCTTTTCTGGTAGGTTCTGGTCTTCTTCATCAGTGGTTCTGCAAATAGTTGTAACTTTGGGGTGCCTGTGAGAGGAGGTGAGCTTAGGGTCTTCCTACTTCTCCGTCTTCCTCACAGCCCCTCCCATGCACTTTAAATCCTCTCTAGATTATTTACGGTACCCAGTACAGTGTAAACGCTTTATAAATAGTTTCCACAGCAGGGTAAGTTCGAGTTTTGCTCCCTGGAACTTTCTGGAGTTCGGGGGAAATATATTACCTCCATTGTTGGTGGAATCTGTGTAACCAAACCTCTGTACTGTACTTGTGAAAACCCAGGTGAGCACCAGGAATTCGGTTAAACGAGACTCCTCATGCGGGCAGCCTTTTGCTCTAGGCTGTGGCCACCACGCTGGACATCAGGGCTTCTGGCTGAACAGTAGGGGCCTCCCCTGAGCTCACCGTAACCTGGCCCTTGTGGTCTGAGCAGGCAGACCCTCATGCAGAGCCTCAGTAGCACAGCCTTGGGATGGCAAGTCCCTGTCCTCCAGCAGCTGGGGGACGGACGCCCATGTCAGAAGCCTCTGCCGGCTTTGCTGAGAGCCAGACCGCATGGCTGCAGCGGGCCTGCTGGACTGGACTCGGTTCACTCCGAGTGCTCCGGCTGCCACCAGATCACAAATAGGTTTTGCTCCGAGTATGTTCCCCCTTAATTTTTAAATGTAAATGTATTTCAAGGGAAATTAAATCCATGGGTTTTTAGTTCATTTATCCTTAAATCATTAAAATGCTGTTTAAGAACATTACAAGACCAAAAGACAACCCTCAGAATGGGAGAAAATATTTGCAAATGAAGCAACTGACAAAGGATTAATCTCCAAAATTTACAAGCAGCTCATGCAGCTCAATAACAAAAAAACAACCCAATCCAAAAATGGGCAGAAGACCTAAATAGACATTTCTCCAAAGAAGATATACAGATTGCCAAAAAACACATGAAAGAATGCTCAACATGGGCTTCCCTGGTGGCGCAGTGGTTGAGAGTCTGCCTGCCGATGCAGGGGACATGTGTTCGTGTCCTGGTCCGGGAAGATCCCACGTGCCGCGGAGCGGCTGGGCCCGTGAGCCACGGCCGCTGAGCCTGCGCATCCGGAGCCTGTGCTCTGCAACGGGAGAGGCCACGACAGTGAGAGGCCCGCGTACTGCAAAAAAAAAAAAAAAAAGAATGCTCACCATCATTAATCATTAGAGAAATGCAAATCAAAACTACAATGAGATATCATCTCACACTGGTCAGAATGGCCATCATCAAAAAATCTAGAAACAATAAATTCTGGAGAGGGTGTGGAGAAAAGGGAACACTCTTGCACTGTTGGTGGGAATGTCAAGTGATACAGCCACTATGGAGGTTCCTTAAAAAGCTAAAAATAGAATTACCATATCACCCAGCAATCCCACTACTGGGCATATACCCTGAGAAAACCATAATTCAAAAAGAGTCATGTACCAAAATGTTCATTGCAGCTCTATTTACAATAGCCAGGAGATGGAAACAACCTAAGTGTCCATCATCTGATGAATGGATAAAGAAGATGTGGCACATATATGCAATGGGATATTACTCAGCCATAAAAAGAAATGAAATTGAGCTATTTGTAATGAGGCGGATGGACCTAGAGTCTGTCATACAGAGTGAAGTAAGTCAGAAAGAGTAAAACAAATACCATATGCTGACACATGTATATGGAATCTAAGAAAAAGAAAAAAAAAGAAAGAAAAGGTCATGAATCTAGGGGTAAGGTGGGAATAAAGACACAGACCTACTAGAGCATGGACTTGAGGATATGGGGAGGGGGAAGGGTAAGCTGGGACGAAGTGAGAGAGTGGCATGGACATATATACACTACCAAACGTAAAATAGATAGCTAGTGGGAAGCAGCCGCATAACACAGGGAGATCAGCTCGGTGCTTTGTGACCACCTAGAGGGGTGGGATAGGGAGGGTGGGAGGGAGGGAGACGCAAGAGGGAAGAGCTATGGGAACATGTATATGTATAACTGATTCACTTTGTTATAAAGCAGAAACTAACACACCATTGTAAAGCAATTATACCCCAATAAAGATGTTAAAAAAAAAAAAAAAAGAACACTAGGCATCCAAGGAGCCTTGCAAGCCGGTTCTCATAAGCATTTGAAAGACTCTTTTCTCTGCTTGGCAAGTTTCATCTGCAGCAAGTGGTTCCGCAGGATGTGGGTCTGCCTTGGAATTCGGAATCAACATTTTATGTAAGGGTAGGGACCCTAAAGCCAGTGAAATACACACGCCTCTCAGTACAGGGGGATATAAACATAATTGCACTCCTTCTACCAACTGGGAGTCAAGGAAAGGGTCTTGTATTTACCCCTGAAATCTTGAGCCACTGAATGTCCCTCACCCCTGTAGCACTGCAAGGGGGCAGTTGTCCCCTTATTCAAATGAAGCTTAGAGAAATGGGTCCTGTCACCCTAGATCTCAGCTGGTGGCCCTGGGTCAACCATTTCACCTGTGAGGTTCTTTCTCATTCTGCTCATCTTGGACATTTTCCTTGGATGAGAGCTCCAGCTGGCTTTTTAAAGCACTTACAAATAATGGAACTTTACCAAATAATGGATTCAATATTTATTCGTTCATTCGAGGAATATTTGTCACAGGCCTCGGTTCCAGACACTAAGTGAATACTTAGCATAGTCTGCAAGATAGGCATTAAGATTTTCGTTCCATAAATGGGGAAGGGGCGTGGGGCTTGGGAAGACAGGCAGGTTTAGTTACTTGTCTAACCTGGAAAGCCCCTGTCACTGTGCCAGTGCCTCCCAGGCAAGGGGCTGCCTGTATTACCGCGCTGCAGCCGCTGATTTGGGTGACTTCTTTTTAGTAGCAACTTGGCTAACACAGGGCATGTTGGCTCATGGGTTAGCGGCTTGAAGCCCTGACCTTTACGGAACCAGCACAATGGCTGCTGTGTTGAGTAGAGATGTTGGTATAAAACATGCAGTCATAGAAGGGGGGAAACCTTATTCGGTTCACTAACAGAAGAGAATTTATCCATATCCCACAGACATTAAGTTGAAAGCCATACGATAGTTTTTGGGGTTTTTTTTTGCGGTACGCGGGCGTCTCACTGCTGTGGCCTCTCCCGTTGCGGAGCACAGGCTCCGGACGCGCAGGCTCAGCGGCCATGGCTCACGGGCCCAGCCGCTCCGCGACATGTGGGATCTTCCCGGACCGGGGCACGAACCCGCGTCCCCTGAATCGGCAGGCGGACTCTCAACCACTGTGCCACCAGGGAAGCCCCATATGATAGGTTTTTAATGCAAGTCTGGCTGAAATGCCTGTGGTAGCAAAAGCAGAATGAAATTTGGGAATCGGGCATGGTGCCTACTCATTTGAACTGGAGCTGTTACTTTTCTGCTAATATAAGTATAACAGAGTTAAAGGATTCAGGGGCACTTCCCTGGACCACTGAGGAGGAAAATCGGGTGGGAAATGAAATCCCATCTTTCCTTCCACACCTGTGCGGAAATGTTTGGAGAAGGAGGAGCCACTAGAGGGCGCAGTCCGGGCAGCCAGAGAGATGGAGGGAAGGGACCCTGCGCTGAGATCCACCGGAAGAGGCTCATCCTCCAGATACAATGCGATGATCGGTCTGTAACCTGCAAACAAACTGTTACTCCTTAATCACGCCGGCCTTGTTAACTTTCCCTGACGTGCCCTGAGCGCTGATAGGATGAACCTTTTGCTTCCTTCGTGGGACTGAAGGGAGAGAATTTTCATTCCTGAGCACTGGGTCACACTCCGTCAGCAGGTGCTCTGGGATCAGTAGCTTTGAGGCTTATTGCATTTTCTATCTACCCAAATTTTACTCTATAGTGGTCACATTATGGGCTTAACCTTGGCCTTAACAGTGGTTCCAGAATGTCCTATAAACTGGTCTTCCAGGAACATGTGCTGAGTACCTTCTGACATTTGTACCGTGTTGTAAAAGGAGACCCCAAATTAAGGGTAGCCTGGCTTTTGGCCAGGGTGCTCTAAAGTAACAAGAATAGCAAGACACATAAAAGAAACACACGAAGAAGTAGCGTACAAATAAATACAATGAGTGTTACTGCGTGGGTATTGTCTCACACTTGGAGAGCAGTTTTCAAAGAGTTATCAAGGACGTAGCTCACGTTATCAGTTTATCTTCCTCACAACCTCGGGATTTGGGAGGGCCTTTATCAACATGCCTATTTCCTAAAACTGTAAACAGAGGCTCAAGGTGGTACAGTCGAGATCACAAGGCTAGTTATTAACAGGGTCGGGACTCAAACTCGGCTTTCTTTTTTTCAGTCGAAAACGCTTTCATGACTGGGAGATGCTTCTTGGTTTTTAGTATACGTATCAGTGAAACAGATTAATTCCTGATTTTACACAAAGAAACAAGGGCATGTGCATTAAGCAAATTAAGTCCCTGACAGAAAAGAGAAGGTAGCCAGCCTCTGGGATATCTTTCCAGCTGACCCGACCACTGACCCTTTCCTTATCCCCTTTTGGCTGTAGCTGTAAAGGTTCCGCATGTGGATACTGTCAGAACGAGAGTGGCAGCCATCATTTCCCATCGGATCGGGCTTCGTATAGCTAGTGTGAGGATTCCTACATAAGCCAGCAGTGGCACAATCCCCAGACCCATGGCCTCTCTGGCTGCTGAATTTCCGTTGGGCTCGTGCACCTGGGCCAGGCCCCCAGGTCTGCACAGCTGGTCAGCCTGTGTCAGCCAGAGCTCTACACGTTCCCTGCGCTCGCTTCCTATGCTTCATCCGACTTCTCCAGACCTCTTCCAGGAACGAATGCGGTCTCTGCTTCTCGTGGCCTCAGCACATCCTGCCAAGATGGGGCTAAGTCCTGGCGAGGCTTGAAGGGTCCTAGACCAAGTCTGGGAGGGTCCATGGCGACACGGCGCCAGGTCAGGAAAACGTAGAGCTGGGAATCGGGGGAGAAGTTCAGGAGGAAATGCGTAAGGTGGACCACCCGTCAGGCTGGTGGGCCTCGCGGACCGGGTGGGGGACAGACACAGTGAGAGGAGGCACCCGTTCACAGCAGCCTTGTGCTAATGGGCGGCGATCTGTGCATTCTTGGGGCAGGAAGTGGGGCCGGACATGAGTGCCTGGTTTACAGTAAGTGCTTGGTTAATATGTATTGTTTCTTCTCCTCCTACCAAGGGCACCAAGGCTGGGGAGTGTCTGCTCCCCTTGGGCTGACCCCCTCAGCTCCTTTTCCCAGATTGGCTGGGCAGGATCAGTTCCGTTTATCATAAATCCAGAGATCTGGGGACAAGACATGAGGTGTGGCTGCACATTTCATTGTGGAGGTTCCTAGAAGGTCTTTGGTGAGGGTACTTTTGAATTCCTGAAGAAAATAAAACATAATAGAACACATCCTCCCTCCTGTTGGGTTTGTTTGATAAAGATAAAATGCAGCAAACCCATGTCCTCCAGCCTTCACTCGGCCAAGATGGGCTTATGATAGCGGTTCTTTCTCCATAGTTCGTGGCCCCTGCCTTTGACTCTCTATTCCCAAGACCAGGCTGAAACCACAGGGTACCAAGAAGAAGGCCAGGTTTTTGTTTCTGTGTTTCACAGAAACAAAAACCCTCTGATGATAACCCGGCTGGCGTGGGGCACTGTGGCTGGAGTGGTCATGGTGGGGACACGGTCTTGAGCTCGTTTTGTGACTGGACTGGAGGACAGTGCTTTTGTGAGAGATCCCACAGCAGTGGGGACATTTCTTATCCCAAAAGTGACAAAGCACTGACTAGTATTGGAGGAGATTGCAGCTGTGTTTGCAGACATTTGCCTGCCTTCTCTGTGGGAGGGTGGATTGTTGCTTCCCTGTAGAACTTGCTTTAGCCAAGGTCAGGGGCAGGGCAGCTCAAGGGCAGAAACAATGGTGTCAGTTCCAAGGAGAAATTTTAATTCGCCAGACCTCTCCTCTCCCTGGAATGGGAGACAGGCCGTAGACCAACAAGGGGCTGCCTTACCAGTCTTGGTGCAGAGTAGGTGCCGAGTGTGCTCAAGAGTTGGGGTCATCTGTTCTTGTAGCTTCACTTCTCCCATCCTGACTGCCTTGAACCCCAGAGGTCTCTGACCACAGGAGCCAGCAACGTGCAGAGCGCTTGCCAGAACATAGAGAATGGGCCAGTTGTGTTTTCAAGTGACTGGATGGGCGAAGATTGTTAAAAATATCCCCCGTGGCCTCGGTCTCACCCGCGATCAGGCAGATACCTTAATTCGCCTTCGGTCAGCTTGGGAGTGTTTTCAGAAGACAGGAGGCAAAGGCAAGCAGGACTTGCGGGGTCACCTCAGGACCTAGGCGATAAGGCCACTATTTTTAACGAGTCTGTGACGAGTGGCACGTGGCAGTCGGTGTGTCACACGGGTGGCATCGTTTCCTGCTGCAAATCAGGTGGGCAGCCTTCCTGGCTCTCACGGGCCCTGGGAGAGACCTGCTGTCCAGATGGAGTGAGCGGCACGCCTGCCTGTGCTGGGTTCTTTGGGACTTTCCTCCCTTTCTAATTAGGGACTTTCACACCTCTTGGAGCTTGCTTTCAGAAATGGATCTGAGACACTTAGGAATATGGTATTTGTACTCTCGACACCTTCCTTATAATTATCATTTGCTGATGACGTTTGGTTTTGGTTTCGGTTTTCTCATCTAAGCCTCTCATTTATATTTTGTTCTGAAACACAAACGTCTTTGGGTACCAGGGAAGGCCTTCATTTCAAGAGAAATTGAAACATGAGAAGAGACTTGTCCCACCTTTTCAAACTAAGCGTGCAGGACACAAGACTCTGATACTCCAGGCCCTGTTGGCAAATTCCAAACCAGACCCAGCATCCTGCCCCTGCTTGGAATGGCTGGTCTCCACCTTTATCTTTCTCCCGAGTTCCAAATGTACCCTTAAGACAAAGCAGAAGTGTTTGTTTCTCCTCTCCTCTGTTATTTTTCAGTTTCCTGGGGCTCTGCACTTCCTGCTGGCCCTCACTGGAGACCTGATTACGGATCCTGGATGTGCAGCCTCCTGCAGGACCAGTGCCCGTGGGGCTGGCAGTATGCGTTGGCTTTGGACATGTGTTTTTCTCTTTTCTCAGTTTCTTGGATCAGTGCAGAGGAGGCACACAGGGTCTCAGGTTTTTAGAAAATAAAATTAAATTAGCGAGCTAGGTGGACACACCAAAATTGCAATTTAGGTCCCATTTTCCTTGGGTTGTTTAGACAGATTGGTGCAATCTGAGTTTGCGGTTTGATCCAGAAGGGGAGTTGATTACTGGCTCTGAAATGAGCTTCCTTCACCCCCTGCGTGAGTTGGTTGAGACGCTGCATCTAGCAGCAGCCAGGAAAGGCCTGCTAACCAGGGAGGGAGGAGAGATGGGGGAGGAGGGAAGAGGGGCCTCGAGAATAGGCGGGAAGGTCGGGAGTTGCTAAGGACTGCCCTGCCAGGCCTGCTGCTGGTCTACCAGGTGATAAAAGTCAGCTCCATGAGGCAGGTCTGGAGATGAAAAGGGAGCCCGAAGTGGATATAAAACATTCTCCCTTTGCTTAGAAGTGGACAGCTGATGTTTCTCCAGGAGGCTGTGGAAGGGCTGGGCCGGCGACAGTCCCCTGGTGAGATGCTTCCCGCACACCCGATAAGGCAGAAGTTTCTTCTGCAGCTTTTACCCCATAAGGTTGTGTGCCAGTTCTCCACAGTGATGACAGGCTGCCGGTGGTGTCTGCGGCATGCCGCGCACGCCCCGGCTTTCTTATCCTTCAGCAAGAGCTGTTTTGCTCATCAGCTTCAGTACGAGGGAAGAATTGCCGGCTCCTGTGAAGATCTTGCCATTGGGTGACCTGATAAGCAGAATGCAGATGTGCACGTGTAGCTGGAGACCGGCATCTGAAACCTCCACACGGCTGTGGGAGTGCATTTTCTAAGTGGTTTCACAGACAGAGATGCAAGGGTGAAGAGGGAACAGGCTAGAGGTGAGAGCTGCTGAAGGGGATGGAGAGACATGGAGTTTCCCGATTTCTTGGTCTGGGCTCCAGGGTGACATAAATTGCTTGATGTCTGGGTCAGATCTTTTGGGCAAAATATTCATAACAAAAAAAACCCAACAAAACTCATTCTAGTTTTGTTTTTGTTTTGTGTGTGTGTGTCTTTTAAATTAGATATTAGATTTTTTTTGCTTTGGGAATTAAAATAACCATTTACCCAAGGAATATTATTTGGAAGACATCTTTTAAAATAAACATTGGATTTCTTCATAATTCTTTATAGGTAGTTTTGTGGTACACTACTACATATTGTTTTCATTTTGTAAACAGTTCAGCAAACTTTTTCTTAGCTCCTATGATGTGGCAGACATGCTACTAAGGGATACAGAAACAGGGGTCTTGTTCCCAAGAACCTCTCAGCCTAGTGGGACAGTCAGATGAGCAGACAGGGATGTCTGAATGCGCATGGCAAGTGCTGTCCTAGAGCTAGTTTCTGGGAATTACAGGGACGTGGAGAAGGAGAACCAAAGGAGCCATCCCTTCCCGCAGACAGTGATGGGAGAGCTGGTCTGTGCAGGCTGGAAAGGGGGCTCCTGGAAGAATATATGCCTTCAGGTTGCTGCTAGGATCTTGAGATGGCTAGAGCGAAGGGTCCAGGTAAGAGGGGGAGCAAAGAGACGAGGATGGACATTAGTTGGGATATTATAAATGTGGAGTCCTGTCTACCATGCTAAGGAATTAGGATTTTATCCTCAAAAACAAAGGGAGACAGCAAAATATTTAAGCAGCAGAGTGAAATGATCAGATATGCATTTTGTAAAGATGCTTTGATAGCCAAGAAAATGGACTGTGGCAAGAGATGAATACTGGTGGCACAGTGTAGCCATTAGTAGCCATTCTGATAAATTAAATAAGAAATGATGAGAGGGGACGTCCCTGGCAGTTCAGTGGTTAAGACTCCATGCTACTACTGCAGGGGGTGCAGGTTGGATCCCTGGTCAGGGAACTAAGATCCCACATGCTGCATGGTGCCGCTGAATTGAAGGAAAAAACAGCAAAGTAAAGAAAAGAAAAAAGAAATGATGAGGGCCCGACCTTAAGACCATGGGATCATAGAAAAGGGAGGTTTGAGAGAATCTCAACAAGTAGAAAGGTCAGGATCTGTTAATACCTGAGACTTGGGAGATGGGAGGGAGGGAGGGAGGGAGATGTAGGCAGAGGTGGTCCCCAGGATTCTGGTTCTAGAAGCTGGGTGGATGAAGAGCCATGCTCAAAATGGGGACTGGGGTAAGAGGAACAAGCTGAGAGCAGGCTCTGGGGGAAGATGTAGGTTTAAATTTGGATCTGTGGTGATGTCTAGTAGGCAGCTGAATAAATCTGAGTTCAGAGAAGACCTCTGGCCCAGATATAGATGTATAGATTATATATAGTAGACTGGTCCATGCAGTTGGTGACAAGGGTGTGGAGCAGATAATGGACAGTGATGTGTGAAGTGAGCAGAGTTGAGGGTAGGGCAGGGCGTGTTGGGGACCACACACACACACACACACACACACACACACACACACACACACAAGAAACTGTACAAGTCCAGGGAGACGAAAGGAAGGATGTGGCCAAAGGACTGGGAGACATTTTAGGAGATGGTTTCATGGAAACCAAAGTAGGAAAGGGTTTCAAGGACAGAGGGGTCAAAGTGCTCACGAAGAAGGAGACAGGTCGTGAAAACTTATCTTCAAACTTTACAGACCAGAGCTCCTTGAAGGTCAGCGTTGTGTAGGAATGGAATCCGGATGGCAGTGGGATGGAGTGAAGGGCGAGGGAGGGAAGAGGAGATAGCCCTGAATGTAGAAACTGAGAAATGTCTCTGTCCAGGGAAGGAGGAAGGTGATGCATTTGAGATGATAAAACAAAGGAAAACACAGAAGGAGGCAGAGCCTGGCTCTCAGCCTCTTGGTCTTTACTCAAAGTAAAAATTTCCTCATTCTCATCCAATCTTCTACTCTGTCTTTGAGAGGCCTTCCCAGTAGTAAAAGAGGCAAATTTCCCCTCAAGGGCACATTCACAACAGGCCTTTTTTAAATAGAAACACTTAGCAACCTATGCTAAGCAAATAGTGGGATAAACAGAGTAAGATCTGATCTCGTCTTGTATCAGTTTTCTGGAAAGACCCAAGAAACGGCGCTGGTGCGAAGTTCTCTGAGAGGAGAAAATCACCATTCAAGGCAGTGCAATGCCTGTGTCGTCCCTACTCCCAGAAACCTAGGTTCTTTCTTTTGCAAAGTTTAGCATTTTACTATCCTTTTGGCTCTTCTTCCTTCCTCAGACTTCCCTCCTCTTCCTTCTTTCCTGTCCATCGCCCATCTCTCAAACTGGATTCGTCCTCAGCTCTCCATTGTGAATTCTTCATTCTGCCCCGTACATTTCCAATCGTACTTCTTTTCTCTGACATGTTGGAGTAGCTTCCCTGACAAATGGTTTTTCTCTTTAATTTTCAGGCAGCCCTTTAAGATCTTTTCATGCTGATAATTAAAAACAACAGTAGGTGAAAGACACCTTTTCCCCAATGGATGAAATTTCCCAAATATTTGGACATGAAAAATTTAATCTAAATTCTATGTGGGAGAATAGTCATAATTGCATAATCTGTTATAAAAATAAAAGTATACTCTGGTTTCTCTTCAGATCATATAAATCTTTTGCTATTTACTAAAGATTTCCGTGGAGAGGAACAATTCTGAGTCTTTACCCGATTTTTTGAGACCTTACTCTTGTGAGGCAAAAAAAAAAAAAAAAATTTCAAGTTCCCAGTGACATGAGGAAGCAGAGAAGGGCTAAAACCCCTAAAACACACAATTTTATAAAATTTAGAGAAAAAATTCATGATTAGGAGACAGTTATCAGATATTTTGTCACATTTTTTGGCAGATCAACCTGCACATGGCAACATCTTTAGACAAATAAAAATGAACTACATGGGGCACGAACACACTTGTGAAGATGGTGACAATGACACCCATCTCCTTTCTGGTCTCAGCCTGCTGAGCCTCTTCTCCCGTGGAGAAGGAACCTGTCGGATGGGGACCTGAAATGTTGCTAGGGTGGAGCACGGACCTTGGATCCGAGCTCTCTGGATGAGATGCCTCTAGGCATCCTCTCTGCAGGGCAACCATGGTGACTCCTGGGCCCTAATCAACCCCCTGCCTCTTAAGACCCACTCCTTCTCCCCCAGGGTCCTCCAACCAAAGAGTAGGCACTTCATCTTCTCTGTGAATGAAGGAGAGTGTCAGCTGGTGCGAACGTGTCTCCTGGGCTTACTTGTATGTATGTGCTTCTTCTTAAAGGGACTCTAACTTCAGAATCTAGATGGAACCAGGTGTGTGATATTGGACGTCCCTGGGGCGGTCACCTCACTGTGCCAGCAGGGAGAAACCAGTGTTCTCCCCTTTGGCTTCCTGCTTCTAACCTGGGCAATAAGGAGAGGAGACGATGAAGGCTTAAGAAGAAAGGTACCCGGGGTACAGCCTAGAGATGCTTCCATCAGGCATCTGCCTCCCGCTCTTAGACCAACGCTGGGGGGAAAAGAACTGAGTCAGGTGGTTTTGGATTCTTCAGTGGATGGGCTAGCTCTCTAGCAGAGGGCCAGCTTCCCAGGGAGGAAGAGACCCTCACGTGGGCAGGCCTGGGTCTTGAGAGCTTTTTTAGAAAACCACCAGGAAGCGATGCCACGGGTGGTTTGGAATGTGATCTAAGCACCGAGGGACGTTGGCTGTGGAAAGGTTCTACGCCCTGGGAGCCCCCGGCCCTCGCTTCAGTGTAATTGCAAAACGCCAGGTAACAGCTGAGCCTGCCATTTGGGCAGCTGGGGTCCTCTCTCTCCCTGAGGGATTGGCTCCCCTGCAGAGAGGTCTTCTGCCATAAGCCCTCCCTGCAGCTCACACTGGAACTCAGAGCCATGGCCTTTCCCTGCCCCTCTTCAGAAAGTGGCTCCCGGCTGCAGGCTGGCTGGCTCTCCCACGGCCCAGAAGCTGCAGGAGTTCTCCGTGCTTTGCTCCAAGCTGCAGCAGGACGTGGGAGGCTTGATGCCATCCCGATTCAGCTGCCAACACGGAACCTCCCCCCAAGCTGCCCGCATCACCCTCTCGCTGCCCTTTCAGGGTCCGGCTGCAGGGCCCTGCCGAGAAAGGTCACCCCGTGATGCCACGGCTCTCGGCATCCCGCTTCCCCGCCAATAGCTGCTAAGGTTTTCAGGCTGTGAAATGAATATTTCATTACCTTAGGAAGGGGAAAAAGATTAAATTAGTAAAATGATGGTAAAAAAAGGATAACCTGACTTCAACCCTTTTATTATGCTTCCCAACTAGACAGCAAATTGCGTTCTGGGGCTTCTGCTTAGATGGCTGTAAAGAATCTCACTTTTGCTTTCAAATTAACCTGTCAAATCATATATTTATAAAGGAATGAAGGGAAGAAAATGAGGGGCCTAGGTAGTCCTACGCATCAATTAGAGGGAAATTAATTACAATTTACCTGCGTTAGCGCATTCACACCCTCAGATTACTGAAGGGATGTCTCTGTAACAGGAAGGGAGTCAAAACAGACCACTCGGTGGGGAATGGAGAGGGAGGGTTACCGGGGTCCACAGCGGGGGGGAAGGGGGGCTGCTGGCGGTGTAAAGGATGCTGGCAAGTAGATGTCCTGTATGTTGATGCAGAAGCCTCTAATGATGACATATTTTGATGAAGCAACTTCTGAAAGGCCCTCCGTGCTCTGCAGTAATGAAGTGGGCATTCGCGTGCAGTAATACTGCAAAGCGGCAGGTAAGGATAGAGCCTCTGGCTGTCAACAAGAATCACAGAACAAAAGGCAAACACGCGTTTCCGCTTCCTGTGTGGCGCTGATAGGAAAGGATCACAGCAGAGGAGGTGAGGAAGGGATAGGAAGGGGAGTCTGAGCCCCCTTTTAAGTAGCTCCTCAAATGTGCCGAATGGCATTGGATTCGGAAGAAAGTTCGGGAAAGTCACGTAGCACAGGACTCCTGAACACCGAGGTAGAAACAACGCGTGGGAGAAAAGTCAGCTACTTAGCAGGTTATACTTTCAGTCTTTGTCTCTGTTTCTCTTAACTGCGAACAAAGGTGCCGTTTTGCTTCGTGCAAGAATTCCTGAGGCCCTCTGGAAGGTCAAGAGTAGATGCAGGCTGTCCCCTGGGGACCTCACAGCTGCTTCTAGTCCTGGTGGGGAAGGAGAGGTCTCAATGGCTCTGTGGTCTTTCTTCACCCCCGGGAAGCTCAGCTGAGATGTGTGCTGAGATCCAGAGAACTCCAGACCAGAGCTCCCTGCTTGGTCTCCCAGCTCTTCTCTCTGGACATCCTGGCACCTCCTGTGATGGAGCAGACACAGGGGCACGAGGGGGCGTCTGCACCGCCTGCTGGGTGAGGGGCCGAAGACTGGGTTTGGGTGGTTGGCAGACCCTTGAGCGCTTGAAGACTCAGTTTCCTCATCTGAAAACTTAGGTTAATGAAAACTGTAGTGTTCTCACCCCATTCTTCTTTTAAAGATCACAGTGTATGTATGAAAGCTCTTGGTAAACTCTAAAGAGCCGTACAGATTCAGGGTGTACAGATGTGCTGCGGCAGGCTGCTCTCCCTTTAAAAGGTGTGCTTTTGTTTTTTCAAGCCAATACATCCTTCCTCCCCCCCCCCCCCCCCCCCCCCCCCGCCACCGTCTCCCATCTTCCTGCACTCCAGCAGCTGAATGCAAAAACAACTTTGCCAATCATGTGGGAGTCTCTGAGGCCCATTAGATCTTTGTTTTCCTCTTTAAAAAATTGTTTTCTCTCCCCTCTGGGGTTGATGAATTATTGATGTCTTTGAAGTAGTTTCAGAAGCCACTGTCTGGGAGACATTTCCCTGGCAGGGGACCGTGTGGCTTCCCGATGGCATGCCCCGTTGTTCTCCGCAGCCGCTGGCCCAGCTCTGCCCCCATCTGGCACAAATGCTTCCAATGGAAGCGCCCATTTCACTTCCATGACTAGGACCCTGGGGTCCATTGGAGACTCCTGTGGCCCTGCAAGAACTGGGGAGGGGAGGAGGGAGAGAGCCAGGTGCCCGGACATCACATGGCTTCATGTTTTAAAGAGGGCGCTTTAAACCGTCGCCACACACATCAAGTGACAGAGCTTAACGAGCAAGAGATTTAAAAAGCACAGCTATGGGTTCAAGTAACTGAAGCCCTGGTGTTTACTGACGCGGCAGCTGACGGCACAGGCTCTGCAGTCCTGGGCTTAAACCCCACCACTTAGTATCTGTGTCAACGTGGGCAGGTTTCACAACCTCCGTGAGCCTGGGCTTCCTCCCCTGTAAACTGAAGCTGATGATGGAACATCTCGGGGTTGTTGGAGGGTCAGGTGACATCCACACAGAGGGTTAGCACAGCGCCGGGCAGACGGCGAGGGTCCAGTCCGCTTTAGCGGGTGTCATTACTGCCCTTGTGCCTCCAACGTGAAGTTGATAGATCTGTGAAGCTAGTTCCTCATTTGTGAAGCGGGGGCGGGTGAGGAGGGTGAAAATGTCCAAGACACGTTTCCCGAGGCCACCTTGAAGGTCTGGTGAGATGACCAAGGAGGCTGCTCCCCCGGGGCCCGGACTGAGGCGAGAGCAGGGTGAGCAGGTGGGCAGCCTCAGTCCTTCCTGGAGGCGCGGGCTGCAGGGCCACGTGCTGGCGTCCCTCTGTGGGCAGGGACAGGTTCTCTTAGCAGACGGGCTCTGGGTGGTCCCCTTCCCTGTACTGAGTGGAAGCGCCTCGGTCCCTTTAAGCATTACTGTTAGTTACTCACCGTCCACGTCTCCACCTTCCCGAGCATCACCATCCCCACTGCCCCCGCGGTGACTCTGTTTTGATCTCGCCACAGGAGACTCCTCTGACCTGGGGGTCTGCCGTCCGGACCGCAGGCTCACCGAGCTAAGGGATGTGTTTAGGGCAGCCTCAGGGGTCACCTGTGCAGCCCCAGGAAGCAGATAGGGGCTTTGGGAGCCTGCAGGACGCTCTGACAACGAAAGGGACAAGGCGTCCGCAGCTGACTGTTAAACCGAAAACTGGCGTTTATTCTCTCAATGACGGCGACAGATGTGGCGTGGGGACTGAGGGCATCTGGAGGGGGCAACTGGTTTATCGGTAAAATATGGAATAGTAGAGGGGAGAAAAGAGGAAACTTAAATTTTGTGTCATTTTTTGCAATGAAATTTGCATTGCTGTATGTGGAGCGGGGAGGACAGGAGATGGCCTGGGGCTCCCATTGCCTTCCCTCACAGGTAGGCTGGGAAGAGTAAGAAATGGGATTTGTGGTGGGAAAATACACGTGTTTTATTCTGCAGTGTCGAATTGGAAGATTTTCTCATATCCACACATCAGGGTTCACCTTAGTCTCTTATAGGACCTGCTGCAAATGTTGTCGTTGCCAGTTCTTAATTTCTGTGACCCCATTTGCAAGTATCATGGTGCATGGCGGAGTCAGGGTGAACAGAAAACCTAAATAACAGGCCTTCGCCGGGGAAGAGGGGGGCCGTCGATTTAGATATTTCAACTGCTCAGTAGAATTGAGGTAGCCGTCTGGGTGCTTTGATTTTCCCAGTTCAGAGAGCAGGTGGATTGTGGTGTTCCGACAGAGGAGAGCAGGCTGGCAGTGGGGAGGGCCTTTTTTCCCCACCCCTCTTGGCCTCACCCTCTCTCCCCACCCAGGACGGAGGCAGCAGGCCCCTTAGGAGTCAGAACCCTGACCCTGAATCTCGGTGGTTACTCTGCCGTGTCATCCTCTAAGAACTTCCCTCCTTTCCTTCATCAGCTGTCAACTTGGGCAGCCGCCCCCCGACCGGGTGCCAGGTGTTTTCCACACTTGGAGTCAGGATCTGAGCTGTGTCCTTGTCCAAGCCGATGCTTCCTGCCTATCTGACCTCGAACAGATCACTTAAACTCCGGGCCTTGTCTCTGCCATTTGTAGGGTTGGGGCACCAGGACCGCCCCCGATTTCCACCTCTGGGGGTGGTGGGAACAGAATGAGGACTGCTGTGGTCTCCTTGGCCGTACCAGCCCTCTGTCCTGCAGGCCTGGAGGCCAGTCTCAGGAGACGTGGGCAGAGCTTCCAAACCAGTGCCCCTGGGCTATGAAAACCAATGCCCCGTGGTGATTCCCCTCCTCCTCTGGGGGAGGTTGGACTGAAACAGCCATTTCCATTTCCTGATTGCAGTAAAGGACAGGGTCCAGAGGTGGGGGCATCCACAGGCTTCACTCCCAGCACCCCCGCCCCCCCCCCCCCCGGGATGTTCCCTGTACAACTTACCTGACCCACATCATTGGGCCACAAGGTCCGTCAAAGATGGAGTGAGGCAGTGGGCAAACCTCACTTCACAGCACCTGGACCACAGAGGGGGCCTTCAGTTGGCAGAGAAGGAGAGGCACTTGAATCTTCTGTGCATCTCCCCAAGGGAAGAGGGAAATGAGACCCCCGGTTCTAAAGGGTGACTAAGTGCCTCTAAAAGGTGGTTACTCTGGGGAAGGACTGTGGCAGAGCCCTGGTGCCGTAGGATGAAATCCTCGCCTTTGACACCACGTGTATCCCTCCTGCTTCCATCAGATGGGTAACTAGGGAGGGAGCAGGTGAGCAGAAGGGAGAAAGCACTTGTTGAGTGGCCACTTGCAGACAGGCGGTGAGCTGGGGGATTTGAGTCAAATGTGACCATCATTCCATTTTTGCAGATGAAGGAATGGAGGTTATAAACTAGCTGAGTCTGCACAACTGATACATACGGGGAGTCAGACTGTGAATTCCTCAAGGACAGGGGTTTTTCCTCCACAGTTCCGTACAGCCAGGGCCTGCCTGCTCTGGTGCCTGGCGCTCGGTAGCACTGATTTAAAATAAATAAATGGCAGAAGCAAGACATGGAGAGCTGGCGTCTGGTGCACCGCATAGCATTGGATGAGTCTTCAGGAAGTGTCAGGCAAACCACCTGGTCACGTGTGTATATTCCTTCATTCAGTTCCCACAAACCCATCCCAGGTAAGCTTTGTCATGCCGTTTTACAAACCACACTCACTTGCTACTGTCCAAGTAAATGCTGCTTATAATCAGAATTGGCTTTCATTCTGCTCGGGTGATGGGTTCTCTATATTGTGAAGCAGGCGGGCGTTTCTCATCTACCTGTCTGCTCAGATGGTACTTCCCTTCTCGCAGGTGCTGCCCCTGCCAGTGGCTGGTCAGCCTAGATTTAGCCCATCTCAGCCTTGTCCTCCAGCCTATCAAAATCTCATAGCTCCTCAAAGCCCCCCTGTCCTACTGCCACCCTGGTCTTGGCCATCGGCCCCTCTCCCTTCTGAATGGTCTGCAGACTCGCTTTGCCTTCTGTGCTCTGTCTGAGGTGCTGAAGCCAGAGCCTGCTTATGGAAAATGGCACAGCAAGTCAGGCAAAGGGTTACAACCTCAGAAACAAAAAGCATCCCTCGGACAAGCTGTTGGAAGTGCATGTGGGGGGGAAGCTGGGAGTCCTGACACTCAGGGATTGGGTCCTGTGCCCTGTTGCTGACTGAGGGAGTCTGTTCTTTCAATATTTGATGGGGCTGCCGTGGAGACGTTTAGTTAAGTATGCTCCGTCCATCCCGCTCCCGCCGAGGAGAAACATGCCGGGGGAGGTACTGCTGCCTCTCAGCACTCCACAGGGGTCGGGAGGGGAACGGCTGACAAATCTGACAGCTCTTTTTAGAAGTTTAATCTCAAGTGTGATTTTCCCCCCTTGTCCATACGGCACCAGCCCTGTCATGTTAGGAGGTCTGGACAGTGAGTCCTCCGGGTTAGTAGAGACAGCCCAGGGTGGGGGATGGAGCTGCGGTGGGGAACGTCTCTGCATCCTCATTGGTCGTGGCCCCTCCTCCCGGAGCCCAAGGGGTCTTACCTAGAGGCCAGCATGTTCATCATCCCTACGACCTTATCAAGTGGGCCATTACTGGCCATCATTAGCCCCATTTCTGTCAAGCAGTCAGAGTCCCAGAAAGGCTGAGGGATGTTTCTGGCAGTGCATGGCCAGTGAACGGTCAGCCTGGAGTGAAGCTCGCAGAATTTTAGTCCACTGCGCCAGTCATGGGTCCATGCTAGCGCTTGCAGATGGGGTTAATAAAACCTCTTCACAGAGCTGACATCGTTAGAATTGTATATCAGCATCCTTAACACCTTGTAAGGTATTTACTAGTGTCACATGGTCCTGGTCTTCTCCTTACCACATACGTTAGAAGTTTAGTGCCGAGGCCTCTAACTTCTTGGGGTCTAGGAAACCAACTCCTTGACATATATAAAGGTCAGGAAATTAAGGTGTTGACCTTGGTACTGAATCTTTTCATTCTTTCAATTCCCCGTATCCTAAACCTAGCTTGACAAATTGAAAGGAGTTATGTGGGAAGCTGCGAACGCTGGGGAGGCTGTACCCAGTGAGGTACAGTTAGTGAGGCTATCTGAGATGGGCCATGATGCGCTTGGATGCTGGAGGGGGGAGGGCGTATCTCCAGGGATCAACATTCTCCTGGTAGGGTACCAGCCGACCGTTGGAGGGAAGGTCCATCGGCAAATGTAGATCACTATCAATAATTGAAATTCAGACTTAACCAGGTCTTTTAGAGTAGAGGACAACACTTCATTATTTTTTCTTCTCTAATTAATCCCCTATTAAACTCACAATAGCTCCTTCAGATATTTGCCATTTTCAATACTCCCAAATCCATCTCTGTCTCCCTTTTTTTCGCTCAAGACTCCTGCCTTACTTTATATAGAAAAATTGAGCCCGTCTAGTACAACCTCACTCTTTCTTCTCCCCCGACTTCCTTTTTGTTGTTGAATTTTTGAATTTTGTGTTATTTATTTTTTTATATAGCAGGTTCTTATTAGTTATTCATTTTACACATATTAGTGTGTACATGTCAGTCCCAATCTCCCAATTCATCCCCCCCACCCCCCCATCACTTTCCCCACTTGGTGTCCATACATTTGTTCTCTACGTCCCCCGACTTTCTTGACACCATCCTCCTCCTCCTTGTCACTGTGGCTCCAACTCCTAGAATGTTCCTCTGCTTCTCTTCTCCTCACAGTCGGTCAGCAGCCACAGCCTGCCCATCTGGTCTGCCCTTCAGCCCGGACCCCTCCTGACACACAGCTACCAGCACTGCCCTGTCTCAGAGCCTCCTGGTCCTGCCTCACCTTCAGTGTGGTTTTCCGACGTCCAGACCCTTCTTTACACACTGCAGCTTGCCCATTGCCTTCAGCATTATCTTCCTAAAATACAGGTTTTGTCCATTCACTCTTTTTTTAAAGCTTTATCGGATTATAGTTGATTTACAATGTTGTGTTAGTTTCAGGTATACAGCTAAATGAATCTTTTATACATATACATATATCCACTCTTTTTCAGATTCTTTTCCCATTTAGGCATTGCAGAGTACTAAGTAGAGTTCCCTGTTCTGTACAGTAGATCCTTAGTAGTTATCTGTTTTATATATAGCAATGTGTATGTGTCAGTCCCGGTCTTCCAATTTATCCCTCCCCTGACCTTACCCCCTGGTAACCATAAGTTTATTTTCTACATCTGTAACTCTATTTCTGTTTTGTAGATACGTTCATTTGTAGCCTTTTTTCAGATTCCACATACAAGCAGTATCATATGATATTTATCTTTCTCTGTCTGACTTCACTCAGCATGAAAATCTCTAGGGCCATCCATGTTGCTGCAAATGGCATTATTTTATTCTCTTTTATGACTGAGTAATATTCCATTATATATATGTACCACATCTTCTTAAAAAACTAAGAATAGAGCTACCACATGATCCAGCAATCCCACTCCTGGGCATATATCCGGAGAAAACCATAATTCGAAAAGCTACATGCACCCCAGTGTCCATTGCAGTGTTATTTACAATAGCCAGGACATGGACGCAACCTAAATGTCCATCGACAGATGAATGGCTAAAGAAGATGTGTTCATTCACTCTTATGCTCACAAGCTTTCCGCGGCTCCTTGCTGCGTTCAGAACAAAGCATAAACGCTTAAGCCGCACACTTAAAACCCTCAACAACGTGAGCCTACCAACCTTTCCAGTATTCTTTTCAGCAAAACCTTTTCTCTCCTTCTATACCTACTTCTTTTACTGACCAATTTAATAATTACCTTTCTCTGGTTTACCATTAAAACATTCCTTCTTGCTGTAATTTCCTTTCCTAGCTTCATCTGCTTCCATAATTACCAGCCAGCATGATAAATAACTTACAAAGCTCAAGTAAATTCTACCTCTCTTAACTGTCCTATCATATACACCACCATCCCCACCTTGACAAAACGTGTCTCTCCCTTCCGGTTCCAGTGCAGTCTGTGATTGTGGTGGACCGCTCATCGTGAATCATAGTCAGCCTTAGATTAATTAGTGGTAGATACCTCTATTTCTCCCATTTCTTTCACAGAAATTGGTGAACAAAGTTCTGATCACTCTTTGTTTCTCCCCCCAAAGAATCAGGCAAGCATAATTTAGGAGCCCAAAACATATTTGTTGAAATGAATTCTCATTTGATCTCACCTCCATTTCCTACCAGTCTCCATAGACTACCTGAAGACTCAGTTCCCATCTGGTCCTGTTTTTTCTAAAGAGTCCAGGATTTTTCTTGCTTAGATACCCAAGAAGGAGTTGTTTCCTGCTTCCCAGAAACTTGAATTAATCCACTTCACTTTTTGCTAATGTCCCTTTGTCTCTCACCCAGATGTCTGAGTATTGTCTTTGAGTTATTGCTTGAATTAAGACCCATAGCTCCTTTTTTTTCCACTAGAAAATGATAGAAGCATCTCTTACTTGCCTATGAACAAAGAACATGTAAACTTAGTTGCCGTTGTTAGAATATAGACATTTGTCCAATCTGTTTGTAGTGTGATTGGATATCAGCTGCTAAATATACATTTATAGGAAGTAAGACCGTAATCACATCATCCATTCACTCAATGAACATTTATGAAGTGCCGACTGTGTGCCAGCCGCCATGTCGAAGGCCGTTGGTGGATAGGAAGGCAGAGCAAGGGCTTCCCTGAGCCCACAGGAGGACGCTCTTCGTAGGTCCACTCGTATCAGGTCCATTCAAGTTGCCATCACTTCTGGCTTTGGAGGAATTTGAAACGGATACACCCTCCAGCTGAAGAAATAAAGCTCATAATTGCTGAGAAAGGTAAAAAGGAAAGAAAGAGGGACAAGAAAGAAAGGCACCGTGTCTCTGGATGGCGTTGGCGTGTTTTATCCCTTGGGGCACGAGCCGGGCTCAACTCAGGATTTGTGTCAGGCAGGTGGGAGGGAGAGGGGTGAGGAGGGTGGAGACTGGACCCTCGTTAATCCCTGGCAACCACCCCGAGGAGCAGCACAGCCCAACAGAGGTGAGCTGCTGTTTCTCCCCTGTTCTTCCAGCAACTGAAGGGTCCTTCGTGCAAGGAAAAGGATGTCACTCCTCCACACATCCGCTTCTTGAAATTCCCCTTAAAGTCCTCTCATCAGGAGAGAGAGGAGGACAGGATACAAGGAGGCAGGCAGACCCTGACTAAGTAGTCGTATCTTCACTCTGAGATAGAAAACAAGAACCAGACAAAACAGCACGCGCTCAAGGGCCAGCCGAGCCCTCCTCCATTTTCACGTGGCAGGGTCTCAAGAGTCCTCTGCCTCCCTCCTCTCCTGCCGCTTCCTGCCTCTTAAGAAGAGCAACGTGGTCTATAAACCCGAGTTGCAGGTACTGCTACAGAGATGGAATACGTAGGTCTGTGGGAGAAAATTACAGCAACAGTATTCGGCAGCAGTTCTGACACTTATGAGATGCGGCAAAGTGGGAAGATAAGTATGCGATTTCTCCAGGCGTCCTAGCTTCTGATTGTGAGGTTCGGGACAGGCCAAGGAAACATTCCTTTCCTCACAGAGAAAAGGGCACAGACGGATTCATCCTTCCTTTATCCCACACTTGCTCTGGGGTTCAGCCGAGATGAGATGTGGGGAAGTGCTTTGAACGGTGTATCTGTTACTCTAAATAATTTCTACGTGTTACCGTTGACAACCCACAGATCTTAGTACTTAATGCAGAAAGAGTCATCTTTTCCCTCTCTCAGGTCACAGTCCTCTGTAGATCATCCTGGGACTCAGATCTCCCCATGCCGTGGCTCTGCCATCTTCAGACAGCTTGCTTCAAGGCCATGCTGGCCGTTCTGACCACAGAGGGTGAGAGAGAGCTTGCCCTCAGCCTGGAACCGCACGTTACCTTGCCCACATTCCACTCAGGAGAAACACTGACAGTGTCCATTCTAAATGTAAGGCAGCTTTGCAATGTGGTCTGTGTGAGCCCCACAGGGAGAAATGGGCCTGCTGACCAGCTAGCCCCTGCCTGGCTCGGCCACTCTAGGTTATTGCTCAAATGCCACCTGTCGTTCTATCTAGCAAACAGATAGTCCAGGGTCTTCTTCCTCCAGGCAGCCCTCCAAGATCATCAGCTGTGCTCTGCAATCAGACTCATCCGCTAAGGACACCCCATGGAGCAGATACTCAGCACACATATGGCTGACACGTGGTCCCTGGCCATGTCTGAGGTGCACAATTATATTCATGTTGAAGGATGGCTGGTCCAGGAGTATGGACAGGTCCTTGGCCGTTTCTGCCCAGGCTGCGTCATACAGTCATGGAGGCAAAGGGCTCAGATGTTGGCCTGAAGCCATTGGAATGGCCGTTATCAGCAGCTCTCTCGGCCTACCGTGCTCACCCATGCACGGAGAGCCCCTGCTTCTCCTGTCCATGCCCCCTTCACAGCTTTGCCTGATTCATCAACCACTTAGGGTTTCAGCAGAGATAAGCATCACTTACATTCAACAAAAATCATTGAGAACCTAGTGTTTGCTGTGTACGGACAGGACGACAGCTGTGAGCAAAGTCAAACCTCAGACCTCTAAGGTTTTAGAGTCTAGAGATAAAAATAATAAACAAGAGACAGCGTGTCATTAGTATTGAGTCAGCAGTACCCGCAGAAACGCAGAACGGGGGCAGAGGAGGTTAAGGAGCTGGGGCTCTGGCTGCAGCGCTTTGAGTGGGCTCTAGGCTCCCATCCGAAGTTGCACAGACTTGCAGACAGCACAGATGGCACGGACACAGGTCCTGCGAGCCACGGACCGATTGTTCTGACCAGAGCAGAAGAAAGATTCTTAGATTAGGGGACAAACCAAGAAGACACTGAGTGCCAGGCTACAGAGTTTGGATTTTATTTATTAACCATTTCGGAAACTTGCGTGGTTTAACTTAGTGAAGTTGTACTGTCAGAACGTCATGTTGAGAAATTATTCTTTTGGTAGAGGACGTGATGGATTGGAACAGAGGTGAACCTAGAGAAAAGTTACATTAATGATAACTACTGCTTATCGAGAATTTACTCAATATGCGACTATTTGCTTGATCTTATCAACCACTCTGTGTGGCCTGTACTATTATTATGTTATTTAATTGCCCTAACAAAGGCCAGAGTGTGGGCTCTCACCCACCAAACCTTTAAATACCAGGGACTTGGTGTAGTGATCGGAACAGCTGGGAAGGCGATGGGGTGTGATGAGAAACCGGGAAGAGGGATGAGGCAGAGATGGCGAAGACGGTCAGATGTGCCGATGGCTCGGATTTAGGGGATAAGGGAAATGTGGAATGTTTATCCACCTTTTCATCCTGGATGATTCTAGAAAAGGGATACTGTTAGGGAAATTAGGAGGAGAAGATTTTAAGGAGGGCGAGAAGGTCGTTTTGGCTTCAGATACGTTGAGGTTCAGGTGACAGTGGATGAAGGGGGCAGCTGTGCTGTGGTCCAGGAGTTTATCCTCCTCCAGCAGAGAAAGCAGATTTCAGTTCTCAGCTGGGAAGACCCCGGAGCAGTGCCCAGGAGGCAGGGGAGCATGGGATCAGGGAAAGATACAGAGTCACCATGTCGAGGCAACCCTTAAGAAGTACAACAGTCTGTAGGACATGAGGGCGAGCGACAGAGGGTTAGGGCTTCAGGAGAGCAGAAGAGAGCTGGGGGGGGGGGAACCTCGTCAAGAGAGGACCAAGAGACCCAGTGAGAGGACGGCCGTTGTCTCCAGTAGCATCTGAATACTTGTTGGATCCAGTTCTGTGTACACAGAGATTCTGGTCCAGAGGAAGAGGGAGAGCAAGAGAGCGAGAGAAGAACATGTGTGTTTTGTGGGGCTGGGTCTACAGGCAGGAGTGGAGGATGCCAGTGGAGAAATGGAGAGCGGACAGTGCAACTCCAGGGAAAAGCCCAGCCCTGGATGGGGACCATCCTTCCTGCTGCCCCCGCCTGTCCCCTTCAGCAGTCACGGGATCTCACTTCCCAGGGCAGCCTCTCTCCAGTTCACACACTCTCATTTTATCTTTCATTTTATATTCATGTTTCCTCCTTTCCTTCTTGCTAAGACTCCCCAGTCACCTCAGGAAAATCACCCTAGTCTTTATTTCCATTTGTCGGGAAAATGTAAAAGACCTATCCTAACTGAGCAGTGAGAAGAGCCTTCGCCCTGCAAATCTCCCTGCAGGCTCAAGCCAACGTTCACATGGGAGATCAGACCAATAGCGATAACATCCCCGCTCCTACAGCCTCTAAAGTATCAGAGGCTCCCGTTAAAGAATCAGCCTAACATACCTAACCTCTTCCGATTAATCATCCGCATCTCTTTACATCTCTGTCTTCAACAAGCAGCTCTGCAGGGCTCTTTCAGAAGAGGGTGTGTTTGGAGGCAAACACACTGGGTTCAAATTCCAGCCCCACCTCTTACCAGTTAACACCAGGTGACCTCAGCCGTATGGTGGGAATAGCAACAGAGCCCGTACCTCACTTGGTTGGTGTGGGGATTCCGTTAGTTACTATACTGAAACCCTTAGAAGAGTATCTGGCACACGGTGGGTCCCGTGAGTGCTGGCAGGGACCACTGATGCTGGTGAGTCGTGCAAGGACGGATACGATGCCATCTCTGTCCTCAGTGAACTCTCATGAAAGAGAGGATGTTTTGTTTCATTGTTTTCATATGTTGCTTAATTATTAGTGTAGCAGGACCATAGAAGAGGAATTTAGTTACATGAAGGTTAAAGTTATTTTTGTGAGCCCGCCCGTGGAGGACACTGCCAACCATTAACAGCATTATATCTGCACGAATGAACAAATCCCTAGGAGATGCGTCCTCCTGTGAGCTGGGGAACACATCATGCACTTAACATTCAGGGTCTGTGCCTTTGGCCGGAGAGGAGGTTCATATGTCCTGTGACACTCTGTGGGTTTATGAATGAGAAGGGACTTCCTACCATTGGAACATCCCTGGAGATGGTGGGGAGCCCAGGAAAGGCAAGTCCCTTACAAGGCATCTCAAGGGAGGCTGTGCAGGAGGGGACAAGAAGCGATCCCCTAAGACATGGCTTTGGAGCCATTACAACCGATAGCACCACTGGGGTGGGAGAGAGCTACCCCTTCCACCTGTGGGAGGGGGAGTCTCTCTTGTAGGATGTGGTGATCCAGGACGGGGAGGAACGGTGATGCAAGGCGAGTTTTGTGCCGTGGAGTCACGAGCAGAGAACTCAGCAGATCGTCCTACTTTTCAGATGAAGAAACTTGATTTTGAGAGGTTAGGAGACTCTCTTCAAATTAGAAGCAAACTCTGGCTGTCCAGCCACCCTAGAGGATCCACGATGAGGCTTCCCAAATCTCCCCTTCCCCACATAGCTACCTCCATTGAACAGTGGCTCTTCCAACAAAGGGTTCTTCAAAAGAACCTGTGTTTTAACTTCTTGGTGCATTTAGTTTGCTGTCTGCAAACCTCTCTAGACTGTGCCCACTTTGACTGGAGTTCGATTTTTCTGGCCTGCTAAGAGCTTCTGACGTTCCTAGAAAGTACAATTTGCTGCTAAAGTGTGCAACTTCACCCTCAACGGAACGGGGAGGAATAGGAAACCAGCACACGCTTCACCCTCAACGGAAAGGGGAGGAATAGGAGACCAGCACACGCTTCACCCTCAACGGAAAGGGGAGGAATAGGAGACCAGCACACGCTTCACCCTCAACGGAAAGGGGAGGAATAGGAGACCAGCACACGCTTCACCCTCAACGGAAAGGGGAGGAATAGGAGACCAGCACACGCTTCACCCTCAACGGAAAGGGGAGGAATAGGAGACCAGCACACGCTTCACCCTCAACGGAAAGGGGAGGAATAGGAGACCAGCACACGCTTCACCCTCAACGGAAAGGGGAGGAATAGGAGACCAGCACACGCTTCACCCTCAACGGAAAGGGGAGGAATAGGAGACCAGCACACGCTTCACCCTCAACGGAAAGGGGAGGAATAGGAGACCAGCACACGCTTCACCCTCAACGGAAAGGGGAAGGAATAGGAGACCAGCACACGCTTCACCCTCAACGGAAAGGGGAAGGAATAGGAGACCAGCACACGCTTCACCCTCAACGGAAAGGGGAAGGAATAGGAGACCAGCACACGCTTGTTTTCCGGGCAGGTGAAAGGATGCAAAGCTGCAGTGGGCCTCACTGCAGGCCAGGACCGGCACCTGTTTCGTGCCCCCTTGGCGTTCCGGGAGGGTCACAAAGCGGCATGAAATGGGAGCTAGGGACACACCAAGCTCGGTGCTAGGAATCCGGCAGGTATCAGAAGCCAGCACCGTATTCACTCTTACAAAGCACCTAACCGGTGAAAGACATCTGGAGCTCCTGACATACTTTTTATGTATCGGTCAACCCTCCTTATTTAAAACAAACAGAAAAGCAAAACATGTCAGAATATTTAATAGCAAAAGTGTTGAATTACTGTTCTTCTCTGTGCCTAAGTAAGATTCCAGAATAATGTAAACCTCAGTTTTAAGTAGAGTTTAAAACAATAACTGAATAAACAGTGTAAGAACACCATTTATCCCAAAGAAGCTTCCTTACCTTCCCAAAAGAATGAGTGCTTTTTCCAGACAGAATAGTTGATCAAGCTTGAACTCATTAGGAAAAGCCGAGAATTAGAAACATTTTCCAAGAGAGGCTCAGCCAAATGCTCTGTAAAAAATAATTCTCTCTCTCTTTTTTTGGACTATTTCCACATAAAAGCTCCCTGTTGTTAAATGGGCTCTGTACCGGTGATGACAAAATCATCCTTCACATTAATGGTACTTTTGGCCTTTTTGGTCCTGGAAATATGCAAATTTTTGAGGGCATCAGTTACAATTGTTTTCCCAAAATACTTTGCCTTTTTAAAGGCAGATTTCTGATGACCATTGCCTTTTGCTAAAAAATGATATCGGCTAAAACACCCCCGCAAAACATTAGCCTCTGCACCAAATGCACGTGTGCATGCGTGCGCGCGCGCGCACACACACACACACACACACTCTGCACTGGCTTTCCTTAACAAATACCTAAAGCCTACACATTCCAGATCCTTCAAAATCCAGCCACACCCTAAATTTCCAATTTATTTTCCGGTGGAGCATGTCCTCCCACCGCTCCCTCCATTACCCTCTCTTTCCCGCTCCCCTGAGAGCTCCTACCCTTTCCAGCCTATGTGCCGCTCCTCCTTCAATATGTTGAAAGCCCACCTGGCCCACAAGGAAACAGCTCTATTTTTAGTGTTGGAAGATTCCACAGTTGTGCTGCAAAGCCTTCCGTAGCGATCTGGATCCTGCTTGCGGGGCCCTTTCCCCAGTTGGCCCCTGCAGTGCTTGCAAACTACCCTCTGGAAGCATGAGGACAGAGTGATGAGCCTGCCCAGCGCCGAGAGCTCAGCCTGTCTTGTTTGAGGGTGGGTTTGGGTTTGGAAGTTTATCCCCTCCTGCAGTTGCCCTGTTTCTCCCCAGCACCCTTCTGCCCAGAGAGAAACCAGACGCATCTCATTGCATGCAGGACTAATTCTTCTCACCCGTGTCCTCCTCTCAGCCTCAGACACCGCATCCCCGAGCATCTGCAGGTGCCAGGAATGAGTTTCTCATCCTAAGTGGATAGACTCTTAGGTCTTGTGAATAAATATGGGTGAGAAGCAGACTATCACAGTGGTCCTGCGAAGGGTAATGATATTTCTTGGTCAATATTGCTTTTTTTTTTAATCCCAATCTCTCAATTCAACACACACACACACACACACACACACACACACACACACACACACACACACACACACCGCCACTTTCCACCATGGAATTCTGCAGCTGTTGTTAGGTGGCAAGCCTCCAGCCTGGGTGATTACATTCTGCTTACCTTTGTTTCTCTTGTAGTTTGAAGATAACTTATTCTTCATGGTTTTTTCCTAAATAAAACAAAGAAGCCTGTTTTTGGTGTTGCTATTTGCAGTGGCAACAGGGGCGGGGCAAGGCAGCAGAGCAGAGAAAGAGGAAGACCACCTTAGGAGGCACGGGCCCGGCCGCGTTCTAGGCGGGGCCCTTAGCTCCACAGGGCCTCAGTAGTTTTGCATCCATCTTTTGGGAATCTTATTCTCTACCCTGAGTTGTTGCCAGAATTACATAGGATGATGCTGGTGATCTGCCACATGGAAAATTTTACTGGGTGACTGGGTAGGGACCACCTTAGCAGAGTGTGCCATGCAAGAGAGGAAACCCTCCTTCCCTCTGGAAGCTGAGCCGGTCTCTACCAGCTGTTAGAAAAGAGCACCGCTGTGGAGGGCGAGGCGGTGACCTCACAACCGCCTCCTGCTCCAAGATGGGGGTGAAAACTATGGGAGGGAAACAGCACAGGAATAGGGGTCTTGGGGTGGGCTTCTGGTCAACCGGCTGCCGACCAGCCAACCACTCTCTGGTCATAAGGTCATTGTGCCCGTCCTAAGGCCCTCAGTAACAAGCAGGAGTAAATAGTACTTCAGCTGTTATTTGTTATTATGAATATTTTTTATTCTGGGTAGCGTGTGGACAACTATTAAACACGGGTCTCGTACGCTGTTCCATAACCAGGAGGAGGGCCAGCCACGGCAAGTCAGGCTAGCCAGCAAGAGCGGTCCCTTTCAGAGCAGTTCTTCCAGAAGTTTCCTTCTAGGGATCGTGCAGTTCTGTACATTTCACTTGCTTCTGAAGTGAACAGGGGGCTGTTATTCAATAAAGGAAGAGAACTGGTGCATTTAGGTAAAACGTGCAGTAGAGCTATATGCAAGAAACCACGGGGGTCTGGAAACAGAAAACACTCCAGAAAATACAGGTAAAGGAAAGCGACTCTGAAAGCACAAAGCTCTGAGCCAAAGACCCTGGTTGGTATCCTCTACCCCGTCCGAGCGCTGAGGGCTCCCTGAACCCTCCCAGCCCGGGTGACCTGGGGCCGTGCTGGCAGCAGGATACCCTCTCGTCTCCCTTTGTCTTGGTGAGGGTCCCCCCGGGTTCCCAGTGAAGCAGAGAAGGCAGAGGACCGGAGCTGGAGCAAATGTGGAGGACATGTCAGGACAGGAGCTTAGGGGCTGGTGGGACAGAGCAGGAAGACAGGGCTAAGAGTGGATGCCCAGGGGGGACCGCCCAGCCCTTCTCTTCCTCCTGCTTCCGCTGCCCTGAGGCCACCCACCCAAGACTCCCGGGGGAGGCCTCCCTGAAGGACCACAGCTCCCCACAGAAGAGCATCCTTGTATTATTTTATGTGAATTGTATTTCCTAGACCCTCAAGCTGACCCGCGCCCCTTTCCTAGTCAAGTCTGCACGCGGGAGGTTAAGTGGGCTGAGTGGAAGAGGGGGCGTGGGGAGGCCGCAGCGGGGTGAGGAAAGGCCTGTGGAGCCTTATTAATAGTTAAGTGGACAAGGCTGTTAATGGGGTAGCTTTTTATTGGCCCAACAGATCAGTTGTAATATACAAGCTCGCAGGCAGCGCCTGTGATTTGCGTTGATACAATTCAGGCTGAGGTTTTCATTATACGGCGGGGATGATACAGGAGCCTGTATTATCAAAGGCAGCTGAAAAGGGTTGGGAGCCATCTCATGTTCTGTGTATACCTATTCATTAGCGGTGAGTAAGGTGCTTTGTCCCAGGCGGTATTGGATGTTTCACAGTGAATCATTAACAACTCAAACAGCTTCATACATATGTCTTATTGATGTGCAAAGTCATTACAGCCCAGGCTTTTTTCCTCTTTCTCTCTTTTTTCTTTTTCTGAATGAGTGAGTTCTGCTTTACTTAGGATTCTGCAGAAATCCTAGTGACATTTTCAGTGATTCAGGGATCTTGGGGCTCAGAGAGGAGCTGCTCTAAGGCTAGCCCCCAGGAAGCTGACCGTCTGATTTAGGAGAAAACAGGGTGATAGATTTTTAAAGAAATAGTCTGGAGCAGGAGGTGCTCTGGAGCTGCCCCTCAAGGGAAACAGAAGGGGAGCCAGTGCATGGCCCAGGGACAGCAGAAGGGGCAACAGTCTCCAAGGGTGACCAGCAGCCCATCTGGAAGGGGGCACTTCGAGAACATGCTGTCCATGGCGAGGCAGAGGGCCAGGCAGGGAAACTGGACGGTCAGCAGCCCTGAGCTGAGCGAAGGGCTATGTGAAGTCGGGGAGGGAAGAGGCAAGGGGACAGGAGGAGACGAAAATGTGCCGCAGCTGACAGTGAGGGAACGTGGGGCTGGAAACAAAGGAGGCAGCTTTTCCTAGCAGGGCCGGAGGAGAAACAGATCAGAGCTAGAAGCCAATTATCTCTGATTGTGCAATCAGGATCCTGCTTCCAAACCAGCCTCCCGCCCCGCCAGCCCCAGGGCTGGGGCCACCTGAGAATGACGTCAGATCTGGGAGCGGATACGTGGAGAGGACTCAGCCGTGATTAGCACAGGCCACATTTGGGGGCAGTGCCTTCTGAGTGCTAACAAGGCAGAGAACTTCCTGGCCTGGCGTGTTGGACCTACTTTGCCAGCAGAATTTCAATGTCTGAGTTGCTAGCTGCCAAACCTGAAATAAACTTTCTGACTTCCCTGACTTTTGTTCTCAGCCCTCAGAGTCTCTTCAGGGCTCTCGTCCTTCCTGCTGGCCCCAAAGGCGCCAGCCCCGCTACCCAGGGCCCTGTCACTGGCCCCTGAGCACCTTCGTGTCTAGTCTATACAGCTTTGTCTCCCCCTACCCACCTCCACAGCTAACCCAGTGCAAATCCCATGGGGTTGCTTCATGGTCTGTTTTTGTTTTTACGTTTTATTTTTTTTTACAGTTTTATTGAAATACAATTGATGTACAAGAAACCACACATATTTAAAGGGTACAGTTGTATACCCACCAACCATCACCATCAAGATAATGGCCATAGGGCTTCCCTGGTGGCGCAGTGGTTGAGAGTCCGCCTGCCGATGCAGGGGACATGGGTTCGCACCCCGGTCCGGGAGGATCCCGTATGCCGCGGAGCGGCTGGGCCCGTGAGCCATGGCTGCTGAGCCTGCGCGTCCGGAGCCTGTGCTCCACAACGGGAGAGGCCACAGCAGTGAGAGGCTCGCGTACCCAAAAAAAAAAAAAAAAAAACAAACATAATGGCCATAGAACCCCCAAAAGTTTTGTCATTTCACTTTGTAATCCTCTCGATCTTAAAGAACCTCTGGTCAGCTTTCTATCACAGTAGATTACTCTATACTTCCAATATTTTTTATAAATGGTATCATGGAGAATATACTGCCTTTTTTTCTGGCTTCTTGCATTCATCATAGTTACTTTGAGGTTCAGCCAAATGTGTGTATCTGTATGTCCCTCTCTTTATTGCCACATAGCACTCCATTGCAGGGACATAGCACAGTCGGGCTGTCTATTCACTAGTTGGTCAGTACTTGGGCTGCTTTCCATTTGGAACTGTTATAAATGAAGTTGAGATGAACATTCGTGTACAGGTCTTTATAAACATACACCTTCATTCATCTTGGACAAATACCTAGGAGAAGAATAGCTGGATCACTCGATATCCTGGTGTGTTTAACTTTTTAAGGGACTGCCAAACTGCTTGCCAAGGTTGCATCGTTTTACATTTGGACCAGCAGCGTGGGAGAGTTCGGTCCCTCTGCATCCTTGCAGACACCAGATATAACCAGTCTCTTTAGTTTTAGATATTTGAATAAGTGTAGAGTGGTTTCTCATTGTGGTTTTAATTCGCATTTTCCCTAACAACTAATGATGTTAGGTATCTCCTCATGTGCTTGTTTGCCATCAGGGTATCTTCTTTGGTGAAGTGCTTTACGAATCTTTTGCCAACTTTTAAATTGGGTTTTTTGTTCCCTTACAGTTGAATTATGAGTGTTTTTCTATATTATGGGTAAAAGCCCGCTAGTAACTATGTGATATTTGCAAATAGTTTCTACCAGTATTTAGCTGTCTTTTCAATCTCTAAACAGTGTCTGTCAAAGAACAGTTTTAATTTTAATAAAGTCCAATTTACCAGTTTTTCTCTATGGATCCTTCTAAAAGTTTATAGTTTTAGGTTTTGTTTTTAGGTCTGCAGTCCATTTTAATTTTTGTATGTCTTATGAGATAGGGTTTGAAGTCCATTATTTTGCATACGGATGTGTAATTTTTTCAGCGCCATTTGTTGAAAAGAGTATCCCTTCTCCACTGAATTTCCTTAGCACATTTGTCAAAAACCAGTTGTTCATATATGTGTTGGTCTACTTCTAGATTCTCTCTTCTGTTCCGTGGATGCATTTCTCTGTCTTTACACCAAGACCACACTGTCCTGATGGCAGTCACTTTACTATAGTCTCGGAATTAGATAGAGTTAGTTCTGTAACTTCATTACAGCCTTAGAATTAGATAGTGTTAATTCTGTAACTTTGCTCTCATTTCTCAGAGTTCTTTGGCTATGCAAGTTCTTGCATTTCCATGTGAATTTTAAAATCAGTTTGTCAGTTTCTGCTAAAAAACCTGCCAGAAGTTTCATTGGGATTCCATGGAATCTGTAGATCAGTCTGGGGAGAACTGGCGTCTTTGATTAGTTTTGGTGTTGGGCTCGACTCATGACTTGAGTTGGGAAATATTCTCTCCTTTTCAAATTTCTGAAAAAATTTCATATAGAATTGGCATTATTTCCTTCTTAAATATTTGATATATTTTACTAAGGAAGTCATCTGAGACTGCAATTTTCTTCGTGGAAAGATTTTTAACTACAGTTTCAATTTCTTTAATAGATATAGTACGTATTCAAGTTCCCTATTTCTTCATGAGGGTCCTGTGATGGTTTTTGTGTCTTTGAGGATTTTTTTTTTCATTTAAGGTGTCAATTTTATTGGCATAAACTTGTTGATAATATTTCTTTGTTATCCTTTAACTATCTGTAGAAACTGTAGTGATGTCACTTCTTATAATGTGTGCCATCTCTCTCTTTCTTGTTTTATATTCATCAATTTGAATTTGATTCTTTTGGGTCTTGCCTTTAAAATTTGTTAGGCTGGGCTTCCCTGGCGGTGCAGTGGTTGAGAGTCTGCCTGCCGATGCAGGGGACACGGGTTCGTGCCCTGGTCCGGGAAGATCCCACATGCCGCGGAGCGGCTAGGCCCATGAGCCATGGCCGCTGAGCCTGCGCGTCCGGAGCCTGTGCTCCGCAACGGGAGAGGCCACAGCAGTGAGAGCCCCGCGTACCGCTAAAAAAAAAAAAAAAAAAATTTGTTAGGCTGACCCGCAGTCCTGCTCACTCTAGGACTAATTACTCCCTAGCACTAAATATTGTCCTGTGTCCTCTGCCCCATATCCTGTGAATCAGTCTGGAATAGGAAGAGGCACTTTTCCTGCCCCACCCCCCCGCCCTGTGGTTACCGCTAACCTCTCAGTAATTCTTCCCCGAGACTTGGGTTCCTCCCATGCATGGTCTCCTGTGCTCAGCTGAGACCCTGAGGAGAGCCCTGCAGCTCTCTGAAATTCTGTCTCCATGTAGCTGGCTCTCTCCTCTCTAGTTCTCTGTTCTTCATCTCTAGCTGCTGGGGTCTCCCAAACTCTCAACTTCAGCTCAGAGAGACCCGAAGGCTCCATCTGTTTCCGTAGCCTAGATACTCTTTTAAGGCAGCAGACCACAGTAACTGCACAGATTACGATCCTTGTTCCCCATCCCTCATGGATCACTGTCTCTCGTTTCCTGATGTTCAGAGCCTTGGCAATCATTGTTTCATACATCCCGTCTATTATTGGTTGTCTTGGTCAGGAGGGCAGAACTGGTCCCTGCTACTCCACTGTGTCCAGAAGCAGAGATCCTCTGGTCCAGAAAAGACTGCTCGGGGCCCTCCAGAAAAAGGTGGGCTGTGCCACTTCATCTTGGTTGGCTCTGCTTGTCCACTCTCTTGGCGCTCCTGACAGCTCCCCGTCTCCTGTGTCAATGAAAAGCTGGATCCAAAGATGCAGATTCTCCCAGGAGCTGTGTGGATAGACCCAGGATTTATATCTTTTCCGCCCTGGAGTTGGCAGTCAGTTGGCAAAGAACCCCGCACCTGGGAAGTCTGCTCAGAAGTGGAGCCAGGGTGAGGCTGTTCCTCTGACCCCTCTGAGAGACCTTCCTCGGTGGTTCTCTTTTCTGCCGGGATGGCAGCATTGGAGAGTCTGAGCCATGCCCTCCGCAGGAGGGAGAAGCTCATTTTGTGTAGCAGAGAGCTTAGTCTAGACAACTACACAGGAAAATTGACTTTCAAAGGAACAAAAGGAGGCAATCCCTAGGGAATATTTCCCTTCCTTTTCCTCTCTTCTACTTTTTATATTTGAAAGAGATGGGGAGGCCAAGAAAGGTCTCTGCCAGATCCTTCAGGCAGATTGTGCAAGGCCAGAGTTAGGACAGCTGTCAGAACAGCAGGACATCTGGAGTCCATCTCCGTGGGGTTGTCGGGTGACACCCTCAGGTACAAGGAGGGAGGGCGTCCCGTCCACTGAACTTCATTCATTTCTTCATTCTATCAGTTTTCATGATACTTTGACATCCTGCCGTCACTGTGAGATGCTGGAGATAAATGAGAAAAACTGGTGCAAAAGAAAGTATCAGGAGTCAGGGCACAAAAGGGCAGAGTTGACGGGGTTTCTGGAAAAATTCAAGGGGAATGAGTCCTTTTGTGCTCATGTGGACCGACAGTTATTCACACTGCAGGAACAGCATGTCCTAGGAGTCGCACCGTTGTCCAGTTTGGAGCAGAGCCCGAAGGCATCCCTTTCTCTCCTGGCCAACTCCCCCCATTCCCGAGGGCTCAGCCTGGAGGCTTCTATCTTGGGTCTCCATTAGGTGCCTTTCCTTGGTGCTTGCATAGAACCTATATTTGCACTTTGTTTGGCTCTTCGTTTTCATTTCTTGAATAGATTCTAAGTGTTATGAAGACAGCAGTTGTTCTGTGCACAGCTGCATCTCCACTGTGAGCACAGGTCTGCCCATTGCCGTTAACTGGTAAATACTCCTTAAATGAAGGCATGTGGCTTATCGTTCCCTTCAAAGAAGGTGTGACTGTGGCAGAGGCAGAGGACCTGTAATATCATCGTTTGACAGATAGGCAAAAAAGGCCCCGAGTGGCTGGATCCTGAAACCTTGGAATAATAATGTTTGAAATTACTGGGGATTTTGAAGAATGTTCAGTGCAGGACATGCCAAGACCCCTTTGAGCTTAGCAGTACAAGAAGCTCAATGGAAAGAGAGAAAGAGCATCTAAGGACAGCTCGGGGTGATCCTTCTTTCCTAGTTTCGCTGATACTATCATATTCTAAAGAAAGTCTGGAGGTGGGAAAAGACGTGCCAGTAGGGTCAGAAGTCCTGTGAAGATGTGGAAGCTCAGTCCAGTCATTTCCCCGCCTGAGTGCTGATTGCGAATGAACCATGTCTTTCCTTACCTGCTTCTCTTGGAGAGACGTTTTTAATGATAATTCTGCATCTTCTCCTTTCCCACCTTCTGTGAACCTCCTGCATGTGCCTGCAGCTCAGAAATCCAGGAGGGAGCTGGCCTCCCAGTGCCAGTTCCTCTGTTTCACTGGGTGAACCCTGGGGAAGGTACTCAGCTTCTCACAGCCTCACTGTTCCCTGAAAAAAACATATATGCATATATACGTGAAGGATGCATACCACCTTCAGCATAGTGGCTGCCTCTATAGGATTAGGGGGTGAAATTCAAAGAAAATTTCGAGTCTATCTGTAAGATTTTCATTGTTAAAAAAATATGAAGTAGAAGGGGCAAAATATAAAACGTTAATTTTTCATGGTGGGTACATGAGTATCTATGCGTTGCCCTGTGTACTTTTTTGTATGTTGCTATACATACAAACATTAAGGGAGTGGTGATAGGGTGGTAATATAAATACCTTGCAGAGCTTGGTGGAAATGAGGGTTAAAACGTGATTACCTAGCTGACACAGTAGGTGTCAGTATTTATGTAGCGTTGGTGGGATAGGGAGCTGGAGAAAGAGATTGAGTGATGAAAAGTTCAGGTGGATAAAACTCAGAGATCCTGGGGACAGCTTTGCTCCCTTAACCTCAGATAAACCCAGGGGCAGGGCTTGTTTCACTCAGGGACAGTGGATACATCGTGGATCTTTAAAATGTATAAAGAAAACCTTGTGACGGCCTGAGCCTTAGACCTCCGGGATGGGATGCTCTCCACACACATCCTGAGCATTAAGAGAGACGCTGCTGCTCGGACTTCCCTGGCAGTCCAGTGGTTCCCACTGGGTGCTTCTACTGCAGGGGGCGCCAGCTGCATCCCTGGTCGGGGGAAGTTCCATGTGCTGCGCGCCGTGCGGCCAAACCAGCCAACCAAAAGAAGCTGATCCCCACTGTGCTTCTGGTAACCACGGACGTAACCAGAGGCTGTAATCCCAGAGGTTACCACCTACCCTCCCCAGAGGCTGCTTAGACAACAGAGAACGGAGACCTCTGGGCATCGTTGCTCTTGTTTGCATCACTTCCCGGCCCACAGGGGCGGGTCTAGGCAGAGACGCCTGCCCAGTACGTCCAGGCGCGTCCAGGTATGCGATGGCTCTCAGTGGGTGTCCTCGGGGATGACCTTGCTTCCTCTGGTGTCGCCTGGCTCGTAGGGGCGGCCAGGGCAACAGGAATTGAATGGGAGGATTTCTCAGGTTTCCATGCTGGACTCAGACAGACTGCGGGCGAAGTTACTGTTGTGCAGGAGATGCTGGGGAGGAAGGCGGCGGGGAGGACAGAGGGGAGGGGAGGATTCCAGGCCCCGGGATGGGACGGCTCCGTGGAGGCGCACGCACCCTGCAGGGGTGCAGGAGATGGTGGGGCCGCGTGACGCTGAGGATGGCGGCTCAGCCTCAGGGCCACCAGGCTGCCCGCCGGGCCTGCGGTGGGATGCTGTAATTGGAATGGGGACCTTTGCCCCCTGGGGATGCTCAGCAAATGTCAGGCCTTAATGAGATTCCCGCTCAGTCGAGGGATGCTTGTGCAGCGCTCGCCTCTCGCAGCAAGTCGCCAGCCGGAGGCGCCATCACCTGCCACTCGGCGCAGGCGCACTGACCCCGCGATGAGGCCGATCATACGTGGAGAGGCCCAGGGCCCCTGAGCAGAGGAGACGCGGGACTCCAGGCTTCGTACTGGGCCGTCCCTGGCATCTGCTGAGGGCTTTGCAGAGAGCCCAGGAGTGGGAACTGGGGCCGAGGGAGCTGTGAGTGACCGAGGCTTAACCTTTGCCTTCATGAAACGCGGCGCTTTAAGAGAACCCGAGGAGCCATGCACTGCCTTCAGATGTCTTCTTTATTCCTTGAGGGTGACTTAAGTATGGGAGAGAAATGACTAATTCTCCTCTGATTTGCACTCCTCTTTTTGCATTTCCTTCCCTCTGAGTCCCTTAAGCCTCTGGGTTACTCGCCTGTAGAGCAGAGATAAGACGACTCTCTGAGTGTTGATCAGCCTGGCAGCCGTCGTGGGCATCTCTGCTGGAGGTCAGGGGCCACACTGAGCACCTTGGATGGGAACCGTCTGAGCCTCGGGAGCTGCTCTGCTTTCCTCTGGCACAGACTACCCAGCGTGGTCCACCCCGCCTCTCAGTTTTGTTTTCTGATACCTCAGATGAGGTAGCAAGGCTGCTATCAAAGATATTAGTATTTAGAATGATGATAATAACGCAGTCATTAAAACCCACAACCCCGGAAGGCACCAGGGTGCTGACTCCAAATGAAAGGCCACAGAGGGAAAACCAGGAAGGCTGCCACGTGGGTCAAGGTGACCTTTTAGCATATGGCGACTCAGGGGTTGGATGCATGGATTTTTAAAGAACTCTCCAAGAACCCTTCCCTCTGGATCCTTGTGCTACTTCTCCACGCGCGCCGCACTGACCGGATGGCCCTTGATAAGGTGGCTTTGGAGGGGGAGGCAGGGAGCCTATCCACCACGGCTCCTGTTCAGAGGCGGCCGTCCATGGCTGAAGCACAAACCTTGTTTAAATCTTAAAAGCAAAGCTCTTCTTTCGTTTTAGTTCGGTGTTTGTGTGTGTGTGTGTATGTGTTGTCATTTCCACCCGGGCAAACAAGAAGAAGAGTGCCCAGCAAATATACGTCTGAGTAAAACACAAAGAGACCTTGATGAACAAGGCTGTGGTCTCTAGCATGAGAATTTCTCCCTGCTGGTCTCTGTCTGTTTAATATTCAGGATCTTTCCAAAATCTTTTAAAGCCTGCAAAATGCAAGGGTAATGCAAGGACAAGAATCGTCTGTCACCCAAATGAGCCGGCTGATCCCAAACCATATAATCAATAGAGTATCTGGAATTGAGGGAATTTCTTACCAAATGATGTCCTGGGAGAAGGTTCTTCAAACCCATGTCCTTGGGGTTGTCACAGTGTGCTCAGTGGTCTGAGAGGAAATTGATTCTACGGATTGATATATTTTTTCCAGGTCACTTCTTAGGAAGAGGTCATGGAGAAACAATGTCTGCTTTACGAAGCCTCTAGGAAAATTGTCGAACATCTCCTTCACAGTATTCTAGATGCACTTTGCTAGTGATTTCCAAATGAAAGGACGATTTAAATACCTTATAGGGAAGAAAGCGGGTGGAAAATGGAAAAGCCTCTTGCTGGTCAGTGGTTAGAAAACCACAGCCATGTCGAGCCTTCTGTCAAGTCGTCACTGTGGAAAACACCGATTTCCCATTTACCTTTGGAGGCAGGTCTGTTGGAGGTCCTAGCTGGGCTTCTTTAAGGTGAGACTGAGAGATGCCAGAATCATCTGAGAATTACCAGGCGACTGGTTGGGTAAATCAGGGCTGCATCAAGCTGGGGCGAAGGTGAGGGTGGAGGAAAGCAAGTCCACGTGGGCTGAAACCACCTGAATCTGGTGGGCTGTCTGCCCCTATCTCCACCGCATGAAGACCACCGCCCAGTTTTGCTAAAGGCACAGCAGTGTGATAAACCTAGTAAGTCAACAACAGCAAAGAAGAGACCCCCTGCTCAGAAATGCAGGACGAACTCAGCGCTAATACTTTGGAGCTTGAGAATCGACTCAGAAGTCGGGACTCCTGCTCTGTAGCTGTTACTAACCAGCGGCATGACCCTGCAAAGCCCATGTTGTGCAGAGATGACATCATCCTGCCCTCCTACTGTGGACAGGAACCGAGATCCCAAGAGGATGGACGCCAAGGTCAGGCAGCCAGTCCGCAGCACAGCCGGGATCGGGCTCCGTTCGTGCTGAGACGATGACCGCCGTACAGACTCTCATCAAAAGCACCACCATGAACAAGGACGGCTGCCTATAATCCGCTAGGATTATCTCGACTTTTACCAGGAATAATAGCTGTGCTAGTCCCCAGTTGCTTTTGCAAATGTTGTACGGATAAATAGAGGATACCGGGAGCCTTGACAATAGGGATCTTCAATAAGCGTTTGACCAGGCCCTACGTCAAGAAAGACAGCTTTAAAATAATTGTAAGGAAATGACACTAGTATTTTGTAATTTCTAGGGGTCAAAACAAAACATAATTATACATGGTCCCATGTCCCTGGAAACAAAAATGTTAGTGTTAGAAGTTCCTTGGGGCATTTTTCTGAGACTACTTTTATTAAATATTTATACTCACATAAAAGATTATTTTTTAATCTCAAAAATTTTAGGTCTTAAGGATTGTCAAGAAATGAAATGGTATTCATCTGGAAAATATGCTGGCAGATTTCAAGGGCCTGGAATGAATGGGTAGGCAAGAAACAAACTTGACGGTGATTAAGTGTAAATTAACAGATTTAGTGAACGGACCTAGAGATTGTCATACTGAGTGAAGTAAGTCAGACGGAGAAAGACACATATCATGTGATATGGCTTATATGTGGAATCTAAAAAATAATAAAAATAAATCTGTATACAAAATAGAAACAGACTCACAGACATAGAAAACAAACTTGTGGTTACCAGGGGGGAAATTGGGAGATTGGGATTGACGTATACACCCTACCATATGTAAAATAGATAACTAATAAGGACCTACTGTAGAGCACAGGAAACTCTACTCAATACTCTGTAATGACCTATATGGGAACAGAATCTAAAAAAGGGTGGATACATGTATATGTATAACTGACTCACTTTGCTGTACACCTGAAACTAACACAACACTGTAAATCACCTAAACTCCAGTAAAAAAAAAAAGTTAATTAAAAAATAAAGTGTAAATTAATAGATTTAGGTGAGTGCAATCTAATATATGTGAACTGTTTCCCCAGGTCTCACCAGCCTTGGGGGTAAGAATGCGATTATGTGAGTGGCGATAAACAGACACAACAGATAACTGCTTCCTGTTGACTTTGCCCCAGGATCCCTACCACAGCCCTCCCCGCCCAGGTATTTCAGGGCAACCTAAGGACCATTAACCCCTGCCAGGCTCTCACTGAAGGGGAAGATGAGTGAAGAGCCCGGGATTTGATGATTTAACAAAGTGGAGAGCCTTTCTAGAAAGTGTCTTGCCAGCCAGAGGAAATGCTCTGTAATTACAGACTAATTGAAATGCTGTGGTGTGGTCCTTAAATGCCGCATATAGATGAATATAGGGGGGTGTTTGGTGGATGACAGTAAATAAGTGAAATTGTGGGCAGTCGTGGGAGTAAGTGATGGTGGTTAGAATCTGTCTGGTAGTTGGAAGCTCTGGTCCTGGGATAGACCATCTCGCGCCCACTGAGACAACTTCTAGGGTGTAGGTGGCTACAGTAGAATGGCCAAAGCATGAGAGTCTGAGACTGATCAGAATTACTGAGTAATGCTAACACAGTGATTCAACCTTCTCTGAACTTTGATTTCATCCTTTGTGAGACAGCCTCTCTTCCTGCTTAAAATGCATTGGGTGGGTGTCCTTGTGTATCTTTTTTTTTTTTTTTTTTTTTGTCCTTGTGTATCTTTATTAACCTGTGCACACTTCAGCTTATCTAGTGTGGAGGCGATAATGTTTACCTTCTAGAATGGTGAGGATCAAGTTAGTCGATTCATGTGAAAGGCCTAGAACTGTGCCCGCGTCCCGTAGGAAGTGCTCAGAAAGGCTCGGCTCTTGTTTTGCTGAGGAAACACCTGAGTGCAGTGATGGTTGCCCCTTTAGTGCCCCGGCCAGTCCGGTTTCTAACATCGTTTCCTACACATCAGGAGGAGTACATAATTCCGGGTTTTTCTTCGAGGACATGGAGATGTAGAGACGGGGGCCCCTGCTGGCTGAGCAAAGGAACAGGGACCTCCGAGGAAGGGCCGAGCCTGAACCACCCGGGCCTCAGCTCTCGAGTCCACTGTCCATCTGGGCTTCTCAGGCTTCGCTGGAGCCACCAGCCGTTTTTCCAGGGCCTGGGGCACAGCAGTGCTAGAGGTTGCCCGAGTTGATGCTGATAAAAACTTGCCAAGCCGTGGTATGATGTGTGATGTTTATCTGCCAAGTTGGCCTCTAAAAAAGGGATTATCTAAGGGAAGGGATTGTTTAGAGCCTCACATTGAACTCCAGGCTCCTCTGGCCCGCGAGGCTAGCGCCGCTGCTTGTGACCAAATGATAGCTATTTTCATACTTGAATTATAAACAAGACCAGCCATTTGCTCGGCTGAGGGTCTTTACTGGACCACGTCCACGCCTGGGAGGCCACTTTGCTAGATTCCTGGTTGCAGCGAGCACTCTGCTGGGGGAAGAGACAGGGCTGGGATCACCCAGCCGCCTCCCGTCTCCCCCTTCTCAGTTCTCCAGGGACAGAGCTGCTGGCAGGGAGAGGAGAGGTCCTGTGCTCAGAAACGGAGTTGACTGGGGATGAAGACTGTTCATGTGAGAAGGGAGCAGCTCGTGAAGACAGAGGCCATGAGGGCTTCTCCCCCGACCCCTGCGTCCCAGCTCTTCTGATTCTTGCAGCCGAGCTCTCCTCTCTCCATCCTGGTTCTTTGGCCGCGGCATGGTATAAGGGGACGTCCCTTCCAGTCTCTTCTCCGGTCCCCTTTTGGCTTCAGTCAGGGCCACCGGGTAAACGCCCTGGAAGAAAAACCACCTGATGCTGATAAAGACTCGTTTATTTCTCTCACTATTAAGCAAACTAAATGCCGTGGCTCCAGCCCTGGACCCTGAGTCCTGAGAGGACAGACTTTCCCTCAGAGGAGCCTCCCTTCAGCTCTGATGATGTGGGCCAAGCCCAGGACAGAGGCATCTCCCGGATATGGCAGATGTGGTCTTCGGGAAGAACAGGCATCTTAAACCAGGAGACAGAGGCCACAGCCCACTTCCAGAGACGTACTCCAAAGCAGTCACGGGTTGTCATCCAGGGCTGTCAGCTGAGTCACAGGTAGCTAACGGGAGCTGGGACTCAGATTGCGACGTGATTCTTTCTGAGGAGTGTTTTCACCTGTGCCCGCACAGGCTCAGGTGGAAAACAAAAGCCACTATCTGACATTCAGTCCACTTCAGCTCTCCAGGGATGGGAAAACATGGACGACGCCAGTTCCCTTCTGGAAACGCTTATATCTTGCATACTATTTGGAGACCTGACTTGATAAAGTCCTGGAAAACTTTGCAGTGATGCTTTTACGATCCATTATTATCGCTGTTGTTACCGTTACTCAAGAGTCAGAGCGCCTGCTTCTGAGCCGAGCACTTGCCCCAGCTTAGTACTCTGCTGCCGTTGTACATTGCTTCCATTTTTATTTTCTGCAATTGATAGTAGTCACACTTGATTTTGAAACTGATTATCAGTCTGGTCACTCTGAGCCCAGCGACAAGGTAAATTATCTAGTGTGTGCCCACATGCTAGGTTTACAGTCAGGCTCTCACCTGAGCGATTATCTGTTTAAACTACTTTTCATGTGAGCATAACATGAAAAAGCAATCTGTGCTAGAAACGGGCATATAGAAAGGGAGGGGGGAGAGAATAAAGGAAATAAAACAAAAATGGAAGTACTATAACTAAGCTACAGAAATTGCTTAAATTAGAAGCAGACTGTACTGCAACTGGATGGAAGGAAGGAAGGAAGGGAGGGAGGGAGGGAAAGAGGAAGGAGGAAGGAAGGAAGGAAGGAAGGAAGGAAGGAAGGAAAGGAGGGAGGGAGGGAGGGAGGGAAAGAGGAAGGAGGAAGGAAGGAAGGAAGGGGGAAGAAAGGAAGGATGGGAAAGATCAGTGACAACTCTGTTTCATCCTAGGCTGTCTTTAAAAGAAAGCAGAACTCTAAAACTCTCAAGTTAATGAGATATATGAGGTGGAAAAGAGCTTATACAAGCTACTCAAAGGCACCCCAAACTCCTTGCTGTTGAGGATGGTCCAGGACTGGGGTATAGGGTCTACAAAATGAGCCTAGAGTGTTTTCATGGGCTACAAGATAAAGAAGGACTCCAAAAACAATGGGAACAGTTAAAATGACACTGGAGCTAGCTTGAAGGGACACCCATTGGATGATCTGGGACAATTTGAACATCAAAATAACAAAGCGTACTTAACAAATTATAACAGAACTAATAGATTATAATCCACTGAGTAAAATAAAGTCAGTGAGTCTGTATGGAATGTAATAGATTAATGAATAAGTTAATGCATGAATGAGTGGGGAAAATCTCTCCCACAGTATAATTCTAACCAGTAATGTAGAATAAAAGAAAAACGTGCACCCCCATGTTCATAGCAGCACTATTTACAATAGCCAGGGTATGGAAGCAACCCAAGTGTCCATCAACAGACAGACTGATAAAGATGTGATATGTGTGTGTGTGTGTGTGTGTGTGTGTGTGTGTGTGTGTGTGTGTGTAAAATGGAATATCACTCAGCCATAAGAAGGAATGAAATTCTGCCACTTTCAGCAATGTAGATGGACCTAGAGAATACTTCGCCTGGTGAAATGTCGGACAAAGACAATACTACATAATATCACTTATTTGTGGAATCTAAAAAAAAATACAACAAACAAATGTATATGCAAAACAGACTCACAGAAATAGAAAACAAACTAGTGGTTACCAGTGAGGAGAGGAAAGTGGGAGGTGCAAGATAGGGGATTAAGAAGTACAAACTACTATGTATAAAATAAATAAGCAACAAGGATATATTGTACAGGACAGGGAAATATAGCCCTTATTTTGTAATAACTTTTAATGGAGTATAAGAATACTGAATCACTATACTGTATACCTGAATCTAATATAATATTGTAAATCAACTATATTTCAGTAAAAAAGTTAAAAATAAATTTTGCCAAGAGAAAGTCAAAACAAAAAGGAAATTGGAATATCAGCATTGTGCAACCACCCTAGCAGTAATTGATGCAGGCAGTTATCATCAGTGGGTACTAAACCTGGCAGATGAATGTTTGATGAAGAATAGGCTGTGTACGTAGTTTTAAAGCATCTTCCCGCAAATCGCTTATGAATTACAAAGAAAAGAGAATAGTAACCTGACATAATAGAAACCTGCCAGACAACACCTTCACCAAGTAACCAAATAGTGAAAGTTAACCAGGAGTGAGCCAAACCTGTATCTCACATACCTTCATGCTGAGATGCCCTGAGCAGGGTACAGGACCACTGCTGTGTATTTCTGCACCAAATGCATCACCTGAATATAAAATGAGAACGCATCCAGATGTCTAAATTAGGCACCCTTCTACAAGTTAACTGGCCTGCATCTTAAAAATCATTAAGGATGGGAAGAAAGAAAGCTGGAGGAAAGGTTCCAGACTATAGCAGACTGAAGGCACTTGACAACTAAATGTGACGAATGCTTTTGGATTGGCTCCTAAGAACCAGGAGGCTAGAAAGCCGTAAGGATATTATTGAAAAAACTGATTAAATTTGCATGTAAATTATAAATTAGATAGCACTATGTTAATGCTAAAATTTTGATTTTGAAAGTTGTACTGTGGTTAAGTAAAGAACATTCTCATTTAAAAAAAAAGAGCATTCTCTCTTTTAGGAAATAAACACTGAAGTATTTTAGGGGTAAATGGGCACAGTAACTCACATTTATTCTCAAATATTAATAAAAACATAAGAAAGTAAGTATGTGAGCACAAATAGTAAAGAAAATTAGGCAAAATGTTAACAACTGGTGAATCTGGGTAAATGCATATGGGAGATTTTGTTAATTTTTTCTCTAAATTCAAAATTATATAAAAATATACTTCAAAATATTGGAATACTCTGACAATTCAGCTGAATGTGGAGTCCTTTAGTTTTCAGCCACCATAAAGGGCTGCTTTCATCACTGAATTTTTGTGGGAAATGGAATATTTCTCAAAGTGTTGCAAAGAAGTGAGTTTCTGAGGCCTCATAGATGCATGTGGACATTTACAAAACTCTGCTCACTTTTTACCGCCTTAGACCCCGGATGGCTCTGTTCCCTTCTCAGGATGGCTGCAGAATAGCACATTGCAAGTCTATCCCAGGGGAGGTCACCCTCTGAGTCCCCTTCAGTTGCTTCGTTCTCTATTACTATTGGCTGGATCTGCAGAGGGCTCAGAGCAAACCCCGGGAGGCACTGCTGCCAGCCAGTCAGGGTGCACCTGCCCGCCCAGCCCCGTGACCTGACGGGCAGTGAGCTTTCATGATCTTAGACCGAGACAGTCAATCCGCTCATGACCGGGGCCAGGACAGCATGTGACCTGGCTGGGAGGCCCCCGAGCTGGGCTGTAGACTGAATAGCTGCAAACAAGCAGGCGACAGGTATACGGGCACAGGTCAGGGTGGCCTTCCAGTATCTTCTTTGGCTGCCCACCCCCCCCCCCAATGACATATAAACAATCTGTAACCAGAGATTAACTGGGACCCTCCATAATTCAGCCTTTGAAGAAACTCAGGTCAAAGGCACAGGGACTGACAGAAAAAAAATAAAACTGAAAGCAATTTCAAGTTTTATTCAGTTCCAAGAAATCATGAAAGAAAAGAGAATATCTTTTTTAATGTGCCACAGAGCACCTTAACTTCTTCACCCATAGCCACCTCTCTCTCTAACACTCCCTCTCTAGTCTTTGAGGCTCCTGGCCCCACCTCCTTGTTCATTCATCCCACAAGTATTTATTTAGCTCCGACTTCATGTCAAGTATGATTCTTTGCCCTGGAGATACAGTGGTGAAAGAAATAGAAGCAATTTTCTGTCCTTGTGGATTTTATATCTTGTAAAAAGACAGGTGTTATGTAGAGGGTGGCAGAGAGCAGGCAGACCATGTATTACTGAGAAGGAAATGAGGAACTGTTTTAAGTGTTGAGGTGATATGGCTCACACCTTTAAAAGATCACACTGGTCTTCAGTTAAGAGTAGACTTGCACCAGAGTGATCTTTTAAACATGTGAGCCAGATCACGTCAACTCTAGACTTGGAGAGAATTCCCTGGCAGTCTGCTGGTTAGGATCCGGCACTTTCACTGCCGAGGGCTTGGGTTCAATCCCTGGTTCAATCTCTGGTTGGGGAACTAAGATCAATAAGCCTCTCGTCATGGCAAAAAAAAAAAAAAAAAAAGAATAGGAGGCAAAGCAAGAAGAGAGCTGGGAGACCATGTTTTGGTCCAGGACAGTAGCGGTGGAGGTAACGAGTGTGGAGTCTGGATAAATCTTGAAGGTAGAGCTGGCAGGAATTGCTATGGATATGGAATGAGATGTGAAAAAAGAAAGTCATCAGAACCCCAAGAGTTCAGTCAGAGCAACTGGAAGGATCCTATTTCCACTGAATGAGGTTGGGGAGGTGATGGTAGGAGCTGGGGCACAGGTGGGCAGGAGCCCCTCTGGGGTGTCTTTGACTCATGCAAGTCCGGTGAGCAGTTCACGCTGGAGCTGACATTGTGTGCACAGCCGGTGTGAGCCTGTCCCACGAGTTCTGTGAACTGCAGGGTGTGAAGCACGTGGAAATTCTTCAACATCTGCCAGGATCAGGAATTGCTATTCTTTTTATCTGATGAAAGCAGAGGGGAGCTTATGTAGACAGCAGGGTATATCATGGTCTCTTCCCAAGCATGGGTCCAGATTCCCACAAACGTCACAACTTGGTCTAAAATGCTCATAGTGTTTTTTATAAAAATAGGTATTTTAGAAAGGGGTAATGTATTTCGTTTTATGCCGATGAGGAAAGACTCCAATATGTATCTGAAGCTCAGAGGTCAGAGCGACAAACTGGATAATAATATTCACACTGCAGGGGAAGGAGTCACAAATACTTCTTATCTGAGGTGAGGCAACTGAGAAATACCCTCAAGTTTATTTAGGATTGGTTTACTCTTTGCCCTTAGTCATTAGTGAAATCACCTTCCCTTTAAGAGAACAAGGGATCAGTGAGCTGTTGTCAACATTTGGCTTGAGCCTCAGTTAAGGTTTCCTATTTCTTCTTCAGCTACGTTTCTATCCCATTGTGAAAAGAGCCATGAACCGTGAGTCAGAAAATCCAGGTTTATGTCCTGGCTCTGAAGGACCTCTGAGCTTCACTTTCTTGGGTAGGATAAAATCTAATGTGCCTACCCCCGAGTGGTTTTGAAAGAATTAAATAAGGATGCACATAGAATGAAAATAGTTCTATTATTTTTCTCTCCTTCTTCCTTGGTCCTCCCTCTCCTGCTCAAGTTTCAAAATCCTCAGGTCTAAAATGATGCCCTAGGCAAATAAAAGAGAGTGTGATATATTGATCGATTTAAGTGATTCTTTTAATGAGTTTCGTTTTCTGAAAAATCTCCATTCCACTTAAAGGGTAATTCCAAGAAGAAAAGATGGCGAAACAGATCCAAAATAAGGCAAATGAAAGAGCTATAAAAAATTTTATACCCATCCAGTTTAGCTCTGGGCAGACAGAGTAAATGGGCTTCTTTTCTGCGTGGTGACTGGGAGCAGACTCTGCACTGTCATTGGGCTTTAAATGAGGTTTACAGATACATTTTGGTGTGTTTTTCAATTTAGCCAGGAGATCTAGAGGATGAAACAGGCGTATATATTCTGTAATTGCAGATAAGCCGCCAGTGGGAATTGTAAATCCCAGGATCTGCCCGGGTCTGGCATGGAGGAAGGAAGACATATGTCACAGCGTCTTTCCTCAGGGGCTGCTGGCTGAGGCAGGCACAGTGAAGTCCCCCAAAGGGCAGGCGGATGACAGTTCTCTATTCCTCGAGCCTTGAATAATTAAGGAGTTCCGTAGTGTCCTGTAACTCGCTTGCCCTTGGATCTCCTAGACACTTGCCCTTCTCCCCAGATGCTGGTGATGGGGTAATATTCTGTGTAGGAGAGCAGGAGGTGACGCTGAACTAGTCAGCAGGAGAGGAAAATGCACTTTTTCTCCTCCCTAGCTAGGACGCACTACACCTGGGGACCTTGATCTATCAAAAAAAAGAAAATAAGGCAAATACCCCTCATCTCAGGTCTGCTCTTGGGACCTCTTTTATTCTAAGAAAAAAGCCAATCTCCTTTTTCCTCTAAGAAAATAACATACCATTTGACAGCTACATGGCAGCTCTTTCGGCCCACGTCGAGAAAATTGTTTGAAGATTTTCTGATTTAGGAAAAAACAAGACTGATTCTGTTGTATTCTTTTTTGTATTTTTAATTATTTTCTCTTGATTTTACTCATTTTGAATTCATTTCTTATGTGTTACATACTCAGCATCATAGTAACTGATTTTTAAGATCAAGATTCATTTTTGTAGATTTACATTCCACTTGCTTTTCTAAGGGATATGAAACACTTTGTTTGAGGAATATTTCCCCTTCTTTAGCCAGGAGTCCATGAACTAGAATGTCAAAAGGTCTGATACTTATTCAATTTTTTTAAAGAGTACAAAGTATAATTGTAAAAAATAGTGGAATGAAGCCATACTCCTAGGATTAAGGTAAGGAATAAATAGCTTTGTCACAAAGCTGCCTGTCACCATATCGAAACTAGGGTAGTAAAAGTTCATAAATGCGTTATTTGAATATTACCTGCAAGCTTGGCAATATATTTCCTAAGAACCAGCATGAAGGTGGATGTGCAGGACAGTTTCCCCCACCCAGTGTCTGTAGATCTATAACAACATCTTAAGAAAAAAAAATAATATCCTTCACTGCTGCCCTTGAGTGACAAAGCTGATGAAAAACAAAGTCATAGGTAACTCTGGCTGACAGCGTAAGCATCCTCTCCCCTTCTTGCAGGTTATTAACAGGTGTCAGTCACAGGTGGGAATCTAATCAAATATCAGTGTATTTTCGTAAGAAATGATAGACCCAGTATCACCTATAAAGGATCAGCTCTTCCCTCTCCCCAAAAAACAAGCATGAAAACAAAAGCAAAAACCCTTTCCTGGCACTAACTGGGTTTTACGGGAGCCCTGTCAGCACAGGAAAGTCACCTAAGTTCATTGTTTGCCCAGGCAGGCGGTGCCCCCTGAGTTTAAAGGGAGCTCCAGATGGGCAGAGATGATGAGAGAACCACCCGAGTCAAGCCCTTCCCTCCTGGGCATGAAATGGTGCATCTGCTGTGTCTTGGGGCTGCTGAAGCCAAGAGGGCTAATGAGAGGGCTGGCATCTGAGAAAGCCCTGCCCCGGCTAACACAGGGACACACGCCACGTGACCTCTGGGAGGGTGGGGACGTGGGGAGTACGATCTTGGAAAGCCTTGCTGCCCAGCCACGAGCAAAGAAAGGGAACGAGATTTATTCAGGGACGGCGAGCTTTCATCTAAGTCACAGTGAAGGGACGCTTTGGAACTAGAATAGACAGAGGAACAGCCACTGTGCCAGTGGGTAAGTGATTTGTTTCACTATCGCGTTGTAATGGTACAACAGTATTCTGCTAAGGTTAGAGCATGTTTGTGTATTTTTTTCTCACTCACATAGACTTAAATATAGTACCCCAAACAACGTTGAGCATTCTCTTTTCTACGGAGAGCAGACTGACTTAGGGAGGAAAATAATATCCCTAACCTTTGACCCAGAAACCAAGTCACATTGGTGGGCCCATGATGTATGTCCTAAACACTCTGCATTACTGCATTATCTCAGTTTTTCCTGACAATAAACATGTGGGTAGGTATTATTATGATTCCCACCTCACAGATGAGAAAACTGAGGGCTCGAGAGGGTACATAACTACGTAATAGCGTGAAGTTGATGAGTGGCGGCATTCGAGAGTCTATCCTAGCAGGACTGGAGAGTGCAGGGTCCATACCAGTGCACCAGATTTCCCCCAGTCGGTTTCTGCATTCCACCCTGCCTCTGCCCCTCTTACTTAGACTTACTGGCAATACCCCAGTTCATAAAGGGAAATGCTGTAACGCAGCTTGTTTCCCACCGAAGTCAGAGCTGGGAGAGGGGCATCAGGGAAGGAAAAAGAATCCTATAGCTCATCAGAACCGGAAGCCACTACATTTGAAGTCACAGATCACCATCACATCCAACAGACCAAGAAGACTCTGAGCCCAAGGATGGAGGAGACATAGGTTATCCCAGGCCACGTGAAGAACTTGCAGCTGGGCTGGAGTAGAAGCCAGACGTCCTGACTTCAAGTCAAGGCCCTTCTCAGAAAACTGTGCTTCTTCCTAATATGGCAAAAGCCAGTTTATGGTCTCAGGATTAATGTAGGATCATCCACGAGGGCCTGTCGCCTCTGCTACGTACTCAGAGCCTGACGGACCTGACAATGCACAGAACTCCTGCTGTGGCCATGCCAGGCAGAGGCAAAACCTGGTGAGTGGGGGCCACATGTCTTCAGTGCCTGGTGAATAGAAGGTTTCCTTGGCATCCCATAAGCTTAGTCACGTACCGCTCCCTATTGAGGACACCCATTATCCCAAGTTTCCTGCTCTGTGGGGGACAGTTATGCCAGAACCCAACATGCAAAATTTGCCTTTTTTATCCGATCCTTGCCTATTGGCTTTATGTTGCCTTAATGGACCAGAACAGGGTTTTCCAACTTCAGCACCATTGGCTTTTGGACGGAATAATTCTTCTCAGGTGTGGGCTGCCCTGTGCCTTGTAGAGCGTTATGACCTCCCTGACCTCTGCTCATTGGTAGCAAGCCCTGCCCAGTCTTGATGGTTCTGAGTTGTCTCTAGACATTTCCGAATGTTCCACAGAGGGCAGATTGCTCTTGGTTGAGGACCACCGGGCTAGAGGCTTCCTGAGGTTAAGTACCACGCGTCCCATTTGTTCTCTGTTCCTGTCTCACTTGCTTCAGTTGTAAAGTAGAAGGGCTGGGTGACATAAACTCTGACTTGCCTTCCCACTCTCTCCCTTGGGAGAGTCCCTATGATGACACATCTCCCTTTCTTGGTCTGATCTTCCAGTGTTCCGCAGTGCTTCTTGCCAGGGCAAACCCAGAGGAGAGTCCTAGGCGATTCCAAGGAGGTCCATTTACTGGGTGTGCTAACACAAAGGCCTCTTTTGCAGCTGAGAGGGTAGGAGATAAGGAGTTGACCAGAGCACAAGAAGGGAAATTTTATGAGCTAAAGGAACCAGTTAATGCAGACAAAAGACAGGAAGAATGATCCGAAATTCCGAGGAAGGAACAGATGCGTCACAGGCTTGCGAAAAGAGTCAGCTTGGGTGTGAGTCTTCACGAGGCCTCAGGGGTTGTGGAGGGTCTACAGCAGCACAACCACAAGACTTCCTACGTGCAGACACACGTGCAGGAAAGGCTCGGTAGAAGCTTTTCCCCGCCTGGTGATTAACAGGATGTGTTTCATTGTGTATTTAACACACATTTTCATCCACTACAGCTTGCAAAGTGCTGGCTTTGGTAACATGGGAGATATGAAGATTAATGAAATACCGTCTTTGTCTCAGATCTAGTGAAGGTGATACATTTGTATTCGATCCATGGAAGAGTGTAAGTGGAGGCGTGAGGAAGGGCTGGCAGGTGCTTAGTGTAGATTCATTATGGGGAGCCAGTCATACACGTAAAGCCAGAACACCAGTGTTTCAATTCTGCCCCGCTGGAAGGCTCTAGGGCAGAATATTCTGACCCAGCCTTGGGACAGGAGACTGCAGGGGTCTTTCCTCCTTGAGGTGTGATAGATCTTTGACTGCAATTTTAGTAGGAAGGATTGAATTTTCGTTATGGATTCTTAGACCAAAAGTCTGACAATAGCCCATCAAGGAAATGTGCGGCCACGTGTCTGTATACTGTTAATCTTACAACTTAGTGATATATGACCACCTAGAAGAATTAACAACCTTCTCAGGCCTAAGTCTGGAGAGGGAGGTGCATATTAACCCACAGAAAATCTGCCTCTTGGCCCAACCTGAAAATATACCTCGACACTGATCAACAAATGTATACCAGCATTTTCTCTGAAATTCAAAGGCAAAAAAAAAAGAAAGATTTTTCAGGGCTTATTTCTCTGTTAATGTATTTCCGTCTTGATCTGAAGTGAACCCTCTCCTGCCATAAACAAGGACAATTTGGCTGCTGCGCTTTTGCACATCCCGCACCTCTTCCTCGAACAATCTTGATGAGCGTGTGGGGCTGTCTGCTGCATACCAATAGCCACTCCAAGCCTGCAAAGGAGGTACTCAAGCCAGCCCACACCATCTGTGGTCTCAGCTAGATTTGTGGCATGTCTCCCTGAGCTGAAGCAAGCCTCCCTCTGTCTCGAGTACATTGAGAATCAGAAATAAAAAATAAATTAAGACAAGTAGGCAAACATTAAAATGAGTTGTTACAGAACATTTGTGTAGATTCCAGTCTTCAATGTCAAGAGAGCATCACTGTGCTATAATGGCATCTTTGCCTGAAAGCACTCCCTTGCAGTTAGTCATAAATAAGCAGCCAGTGCAAGAAATGCTAACATGAAAATGGAAACTGAGTCACTGGGAATCTGTATTATCATTTAAACGAAGCATCTGTGACTTTGAAGAGTGAAGGGTGAGCAATGACAATGAGGAAAAGGGGTTCCCGCCATTGTGTTGCTGTCTTGTCTACATCAACAGAAAGCCTAGCTCTAGTCGGCTGACAGGTTGTCTGGATAAGTAGGTTAGGGCCAGAAATGTTCATTTGTGATGAGAAGTTTCTCACAGCCTGAATCAGGAGTTCCAGAAACACTGACAAGGACAGCAGTGGTTGTAGAATCCGACACGGGCATTTTGTCTGTTTGAAGAACCTTATCTCAGCTTTTGTCCAGACAATATTGAAGGGCTCCCTCCCTCCCCTTTATCAGAGAGCAACAGCTCTAAATGCAGATAGATACCCTCTAATAAAAATGCAAGCAGAAGTCTTCAATCCTTGTAAGTTCTGGTTAATAATTTACTTGGATGTACCTTGGCATTTCTATCCAAATTTAGAGCCGTTTGTGTACCACCGACATTCCAAAAGTGGTCACAGTTCTACCATGGGGTAGGTGTCCATCACAACCCACCTCTCCGGTGGAGAAGAGAGGGATGCCCGAGGCTACAGGGAGTTCTAAGTCTTGATCCAAGCATGACTCACCTGGAGACACTTCACCTGCTTCCCCCTCATTTGTAAACGGGATGCCTAAGACTGGAACATATCACAAGGATTTTATTACCTACTAGTTAAACGTAACTGTTCTTGGGAGAGTCTTCTCTTCAGGGCAATGGATAAAGAGCCCGTGTCTTCCTCTAGTGCAGAGGGTGGTCTGTCGGCTTTTGCCTGTCGAGTGAGCTCAGGCCAAGGGAGGTCTGGAGGCAAGAGTGGGGAACGGAGGCTGATCTGCGAAGCATTGAGTGCTTCTGAAGTAGTGTCATGCATTTGTATTTATGTTTATGGAGGGCATATTTACTTTTTATTTTTGTCTCCTCCTCCCCCATCCCAAGCAGCTGACTTTGACATGTGCTCCATTGTCTGGTCCTGGGTATGTCATTTGTGCTTGCATTTGCTTTGCGGTTTGCTATTTGAAGTATCATTAGTTGCTTCCTCATCCTGGCTTTGCCATCATCCCATTTGCCATCTGGATGGAGCACATTGCTATAAGCGCTGTAGCCCCATATACACAATTATGTAGTTCCTTACACTGCTGGGGGGTTCGTTATTTCCTTAGAAAACAAGGATGTGATGTGCATAAAAGCTTTCGCTTTGATTTTACCATCTAAGGCATTTGATGAATTCTTTGAGACTATTTCTAGTTGCCATCATCATTTCTTGCGGCAAGTCTGTTATGTATCTCCATGGCGCTCTACGGGCTGTGACAGAATTTTCTAAATGGGTGCAATGCTGGCCTTCTAGAAACCTGCAGTCCCAAATGGATGGTCTGAGCACGTGCTGCTAATGATAGCCAACTGCACAAAACATCTTTTTCTCCAGTGAGTTTTTGTCTGAAGTAAATTGGTAAAATTAGTGTTAAATTGGTGTAAGAGAATATAGGCGCTGTTTAGCAATTGGAGCAAATGTTAGAATGGGGAAATAAGGAATTTAAGACATTAAAATAGTTCAGACTGGCCAGACCCATGTGGATCTAGAAAAAATATTATGCTATTTGAAAGCAGTGTCATTGAACACGTTGATTTTTCTACAAAACTATCCCTTTTCTATTTATGACCCAATAATTCCAGTTGCCCTGGCTAAAAATCTCCAAATCCTCTTTGAGTCTTGCTTCTTTTTCTTCTACTAAATCAAATCTGTCATCAATATTTCCATATACAGTATGTCTTAACATTCGTATTCTTTTCATCTCTATTTTGGACCTGTTTCTGAACTTGGGCAGCTGTCTTTTAAGAGACCTCCTTGTCTTTGGTTCCTGATCGTTTCAATCCATCTGCCCGCTGACACTGAAGAATGGCTCTGACATGCAAGTGTCATCAATGATTATATGCATCCCCATCCTTTCTTCACTTCCTGAACCTGAAATTCCCTTTTATTTTAACATTCAATGATATAAATCATATTTACGCCTCATGACCCCTTCGATCAAGCCCTCAGCAGCTACACTTGGTCTGAACAAGACTTTCTCTGCCTTAATTTGAGCTTCTAGTCAGCACCACAGTTACATAATTAATTGCTTTCTCGATTATTTCAGATATGCATTTCCCCCTATATTTTAGCTCCAGGTCTTATATTTCATTTTTAGTTACCACCTCACCAAGCATAGAGTTGACTGAACACACATAGTAGGTGGGCCACAAATCTTTGATTGTTTTTCCAGGCATATCTCTAAACCATAAATTCTGAGGATACACAGAAAATTCTTAATGTGCCCAACAACCTACTATACATCTATAGCATATAATTTGTTAAAAATTGTGTTGGCCTATTAATATTTTGCTTTACGTGACGTCTTCGGTTAGCTGGCATTAATGGCTGAGTTCTGACTGAGAGTGACCTTTGTGGGAGAATCATACTCACAGTTCCTGGTTTTGATTTGGAACCTTAATATTTTCCTCTATACCTTGGTTGTGAACCACGATCCATTTAGTTAACATCCACTTTTAGATACAAAAGAAGTCAACAATCGGAAGAAGAGTGAAATGTCACATTCTTCAGCTCTCTCCCTTGAGTGCTCTGAATGTCTTCCTGAAGCATTTGCTGAAGGCATTTATAGGGCCTTTTCACCAGAAATAAAACCTAACAGCAGCTGAGTCAGACTGGAGATTAGTTCAGATCTTGGACTTGTTTTATTTTCAGTGTCTCTCCATCTTAGCAGCACTATGAGAGCATGTTTTAAGTACCATGTGCATCTAGGATGTATACTTTCCAAAGCACAGACAGACAGAATATCGAACCACCACCAAATGGACAAACGCCCAAGAAATTGGAAAGTATTGCTAAAGAACTTGTTTTATGAAAATGTCCTTCTTTTGCCAGGATCCTCTGAGGTTAGGGTAAGTTTACTGTAAGTCACTAAACATTTGGATGCATTGGAGAACTAGACTCTCTCAGGCAGCCCCAGCCCTCCGTCTAATGAAGGGAAAGGGGAGGAATTTATGATGACTCTTCAGTACCTTGGACAGCTCCTGCTGCCTGCCTGCCTGCCTGCCTGCCATGGAAAAGCTTCATCAACAAATCGCTAATTTCCCTCCTTTCTCCCTGAATAGCATTATGCCTTCCGGCAAGAAACAGTGTGTGGCATCCATCCCGAGGTCTCACCTGTGGACACATGAAGCTGTCTAACGGCTTCCTGCTTTTTGCCCCACTGGGCTGCAACTGAGCAAGGAGCCAGAGCTGCCCAAGTTGCTAACTGTCTCAGCCTGTAACTGTTGAATGATGAAAAAGATTAAAAGGGAAGGAAAACAGCTATTATGTCTCTTTCTTGAAGAAACTTGCACCGTGAAAGGTTCATTAACATCATTAGTGTTCCATTAACCTCTAGCCAGACAAATAGGCTGGAGGTAATTTCATAGCATGGGGAGAGAGAAAGAAAAAAAAAGGAATTTAAAAATTATCCAGGTGTAGATGACATTTTCCAGCTACCTCGATTGAACAGTTGGACAGCCGGCAACTTTACTTACTTTAATGCCAGCCTGGTGTTGGAGTCTAGCCAGAACCCTGGCTGCTAGGAGGGGCTTTAGGTAATAGCAAGTGGGGAGATTCATTGATTGGGACAAAATGAAATTCATTTTAACACGACACATGAAATCTTTCAAAGGAACACTGTGTGATATAATACAAGCTTAAAAAATGTCTACCACGAAATTATGTTCCACTGTATCAACAAAGGGCATTTTCACCGTATAATTTTTTCCCTGTCACATTTTGTTTTATTCTAATCCACCCCTCCCCACCTGGCTCTCCTCCTTTGATCCCCACATTCACAAAGTTGGCTGCAAATCTAGAAGTTGAATGCAAAGTACCGTTAAGGTGATTAGCCTTTAGGTTTCCTGATAAGAGAGGGCAATTTTTAGACGGAGACATCCTAGATTTTTTTCTTGACTCGATCTCCAAATACATCGTGAATTTTGGTGACTTGGTTTTTCCTTCAATAAAAAGAAGATGCTTTCAGTTTCCTCAAGTATTCTGTGTGATACACAGTAGACGTGTGAAGTCTGATCAAGTAGAATAAGTAGTAAAACTATAGTTCCATGATTATCTAATATAAGCCTAAACAAATACCAATACATAAGAAAATGACTATTCATTTTAACTTATGTATTCTCAAAATAGGAATCCCCAGATCACTATCGGAATAAAGCAGTGCTGTGGTTTTTAATTAATTTTAGATAGAGCAAGAATTTGCATGATGTCCTTGATTTTTTTGTCCAAGTATGAGAAGTTTATGGCAGTGATTAAGTCACCTTCACGGGGACGGTCTCCCCAAAGGCCACTGATCATTCGCTCTTCTACCCCCCGGAGAGCGGATGCTGGCTCTTTGCTGAGAACTTGACAAATGGCACCTGGGGCTTAACCCCTGCTCCACAGCCCATGGGTCATACACTTATCTCATTTAGAGAGATTTCAGAGTTTCCACCTGTACAGACACTTAGCCTCAGATAGTCAAAATCAAAATCGGCTTAATCATAGAGCACACACTTCTCTACATAGTGCATATTTGAGTCTTTACCACTCTCTGAACAATTCTCTTAGCTTTGATGGAGTGGTTTAGCCTTTTTGGTTATAATTCAAGGCCACTGCATTATTAGTTACAAAGTAAATGCCAGATAAATTTTATCCCTGCCCTTGGATCTGGGAAGTAAACTTTGAACTTTTCTCTGCCTTAGGAGACTTAGGGCAAGGTCAGATGGCTAAACAGATGAACTTTTCTGAATTCTCCTTTGACGCTATTAAGCCCTTCATTTTACCACACAAGTGTTTACTCATTTGCTCCCTCCCTAAAAAATGCCTACTCGTTACTAGATATTTTGCAAGACGCTAATGATATAAACACCATGAGTCCCCCACTAAGTCCTCCCCATACCCAAATTCTGAGACAATCTCACCCCTTCCCTCTGCCTTCTTTGGTCCCCTGGTCTTTCTTCTGTCCTGTTCCCCCTGGCGAGAAATAGATGTGAAGTTTCAAGTACGATTTACATTGAAAAATCCTCTTAGCCTCAGCAAATTGGGTAAAATGGGCTGTTTTATGGGAATGCGTGGCTAGGAAACATCTGACTGACTAGAGGAAGAAATGTATACCACTCATTATATATTGATTCAGTGAGATGCTGTCTGGCCCCAGTGGAACAGCTGGATGAGCAGGGTGCCAGCTGGAACCTTGACACAGCATCACATGTAGATCGCCAGTATCTCTGACACTGTTGGTTTTCCCTTGGGAATATAATGCATTGTATGAGCTTTGTACTACATACTAGCAACCAGATAAAGAAATATTTGCACAAACCTGGTAGTATTTTAATGCCTAGCATCACTAAGGTAAAATATTCATGTGACATCCCAATATTCTCTTTATATTTATGTTCTCATGAAATCTCCTTCCCAAGCTCAAACATCTGCTAGGTACTTGCTTCAAGGCCCTGCTGTTGCTAACTCATTTCCAGCATCTCAGGAGAACTTTAAGGCAGGTGTTTGAGTGTGTAAGCATCCAGTTCATTCCAGACATTGGTTCCCTAATATTTTGGCATTTGGTACCATCTTGCTCTCTCTTGAGATTCGAACAAACAAGGAATCATCCTTAGATCTTGTGATTTGAGCATTCATCCAGACCCTTGCATCACGATAAAAAGAGCAGAACATCATTACTAACAAGATAAACAACTCCAAAAATGCTTCTGAGAAACTTGCATTTGTAGAAGCATCAACAATGCTGTGTGTCATCTGCTGTAGGTCATGGAGATGGAGGCATTGCAAGGGCCAGCAAACGAGGGTGATTTGCAGACTGGAAAAGTTGTCTTGAGCTTCTTGGGGGAATTATCACCTGTTGTACACCTGAAACTAATATCTGAACATTTGCCCCTAGTTTTGTGGATTTTTATTCTGGAGTTTTCAGCCTCCTAAACCTTGTGTTGGCACATTTGGCCTATAAGCGAACTGACTTCAGCCAAGGGCATCTATTGTTGCCTGGGTGCTTGGTGTTCGGTGTTCTCCTGTGACTGGCCTCCTTGATGGAAACAAGTACCACTTCTCCATTTAAAGAAACTTCGATCTGAAAGCCTCAAAGGCAAAGTAATTAACAACAATTCTCATATCACCAAGTCCACGAAGGTAATTATAGCAGCACCTGTATTTTTTCCAAAACAGTTTATCCCAGATCCAGGTAAGTAGAATGATGTTATTCTAAAAGAAATGAATCTAATATGTAGACACACTAGGGCTCCTGACTTTTATCACTCAGATCACACCAGCAGAAATGAAGACCACCTGGCGGCCACCAGACTTATTCCTCTGCCCATATTCTTTTTTATTTTAAATTAATTAATTAATTAATTTTGGGCTGCGTTGGGTCTTCATGGCTACACACGGGCTTTCTCTAGTTGCGGCGAGCAGGGGCTACTCTTCATTGTGGTGCTCAGGCTTCTCATTGCGGTGGCTTCTCTTGTTGCGGATCACGGGCTCTAGGCGCACAGGCTTCAGTAGTTGTGCCTCGTGGGCCCTAGAGCACAGGCTCAGCAATTGTGGCGCACGGGCTTAGTTGCTCCGCGGCATGTGGGATCTTCCCGGACCAGGGCTCGAACCTATGTCCCCTGCGTCGGCAGGCGGATTCTTAACCACTGTGCCACCAGGGAAGTCCTCCACCCATATTCTTGACTTTGACTTAATTTTGTATTTCCTGTAAGAGAAAAATTAAGATTTGTCCATCCCGTTGTTGGAAGTGAATTGAATTTACTGAAGCTAATGCTGAGATGGCATTTGCCTTGAGTCTTTCTTCAAGAATTCTAATGGCTGTTGTTAAGAAGGTTAAGTGCAGATTCCTAACTTTGGCCTAAGAGACGCTACTCGACGTCAGTTTACTACTTTCTCTGGAAATAATCCCTCTGCTCCAGTCAATTCGTATGTTTTAAAACTATATTAAATGCGTGCATGGTACTCACTGGCTTTTGAGATGTATAGATAGATAGAATTGGATTTGAATTCAGGCCCCATCATTTTCTGAGAATAATACTAATCTCATAGATCACTGTGAGGATTAAATAAGGTCCTAATCATAAATTATCTAAGATTCTACTGGATACATAACAGGTAATAATACATGAGTCGTTAGTTACTATGCATGCATCAAAGAATTTTGGTTGCAAGTTATGGAATCCAATTCAAACTAGCTTAGAAAAATAGTGGGATTTATTAGAAGGATATCTCTTATAACCAAACTATAAGATGGGAAAGTATGCATCTAGATCTCAGAGGTAACTGGCATTAGGAACGTAAGTGCTGTTACTCCAACACACAGAACTCTCTCTCTCTTTCCTTCTCCCTCTCCCTGATTTCTGCTTGCTCTCTTGCTCTCTCACCTTCTCTTTCCTTTATTACTTCCTGTGTGCTGGATTTCTTTTTAATCTTGTGTTGTAGACCAACCTCCTCCATGTGGAAAGAACACAGTAGTTGATGGCTCTTGAGCTTTCTTTCGTAATTGACTTACATTCTCTGTGAATCTCAGTGGTAAAGTTTCAGGGAAGGTTTCCGTTTTGTCCGCTTGTATTAGATACCCACCCCTGTACCAATGAACCGCGACCAGGTGGCAGAGTCATGGAGTATACACGTGGGCAGTAAGACACAACTGTGTATTGAGAGTCCATCCCACAGAGGAAAGGATTGTCGTTGGATGGGACATGCCAAGGATTATCCATTATAATGATTTTAGAACCTGAGCATGTAAAAACAGCAAAGTTAAATCCCTGCCCTCAAATTACTTAAAGTTATGTGTTGACGGTTGTGTTTGAGAAAGGTAAAAAGTTGAAAGTGTAGACAAAGGAACGCCTCACTCCGTGGGGTCGGACAAGGCGGGGGTCATGACTCATATGGGGCGTGAGCGGAATGCTGAAAGACACGGTGCGTGTATGCATGTGCGCGTGCGAGCACACACAGCTGTGCAGGAGGGAGGTATCGGGGATGGTGATATTCCAGGCAGAAAGAGCTCCATTTGCAAAAGTACAGAAACATGGGAAAGCCTGCGAAACTCCTGGGCAGTTTCTATGGCTATTTATACGATCTCTTAGGCCCTACGGACGTGGAAGAATCTCAGCCTGAAAAGCACAGGAGGTGCACACCTTGAAATGCCTTTTATGAGACATGATGGGGTTAGATGCTTTATGATAGATGCTGGGATCCATTCCAGGATCTCAACTGGGAGAACGACACAATCAGATGTACTTTTTAGAAAGATCATTTTGAAAGCGTGGAGAATAGGTCAGAGGGGAGCAGGCGGAGAGACCTAGCATCATCTTATTAACTCAGGTGGAATAAAATGAGAATCTGAACTATGAAAAGTGATTCCAGAGGCAGTAATGAAGCAGAAATGATAAGGCTTGTTGATAAGACTTCAGGGAGAAGACAGAAGCTAAGTGTGGCTCAGGCGTGGGCTGCATGGAATAGGAAATGAGAAAAAGAGCCAGGTTTAGGAGAGAAGGCTGTGGAGCCCATATTCGGATGTGTTGACTTTGGGATGTTTGTGGAACATGGCTTCAGCCCACCCACACCTCTCTTTGCTCCCCTACCGTAGATGACGCTTCCTCCATTAGTTCTTTAGACTTGCCGTGAAGCCGTGCACAGACACTGCTTCCTCTGACTGCAGGGCTCTTTCCCCTATTTCTCACCAAGTCAAGGGCAACTCATCCATCCCTGAATTGCAATTTGATCATTTGCAATTCCCTCCAGAAATTCCTTCTTGTTTCTCCTTATCCTATGGTGTTCTGCCCACAGGTACCTCTTCCTTACGAGAGTATCACAGTTATGATTTTTAGATTTTGTTAAAGAGAAAAACTCACCAGATGTTGTTAAAAACAGCAAAGAAGACTTGATTCAAAATGACTGCAACAGGGGTCAAGACCATCAGAACAGGAGAGAGACTGAACTCAGCTCTGAACACAGGCAGGGCCAGGTGGGGATTTGGAGCCAATGGGCAGGTCAAGGAGTGGATGGAAATGACTAAGAGGAACTTGGTTAGGTATCAAGGGTGGAAGAAGAGGAGCTTGGTTAGGTGTCAAAGTGGGGGATTCTTGACAAACTGGCTCAACAGGACCCTTTGCTAAAACTGGACGTGGCAGGTCAAGGGCAGGGGCCAAAAATGAAGGCTATTTGAGAAGGGGCTCAGAGGAGCCTAAGGAGGGGTTCTTGCCACTTTATATGGGTGATTTTGATGATTATTACATCCCCTACTAGAATGTCAGCTCCATAAGCGTAGAGATTCTGTCAGCAGTACGGGCTCAATAAACATGCTTTTTAAAACCGTGGAACATGATATCAGATTTGGGGCCTTAATCAAAACTTTCTATCACAGTATCCTTCTTCAGTCCCCTTCCCCTGTGTCTCTGTCCAACCATAAGCCACTGGGCCTTTTTTAGAGGTTGCTTGAAGCCCCCTTCTCCACAAAGCCTTCTCTGATAGCTTTTGTGGAAACTGTATTCCGTTTTTCCTGAGCTTCAGTAAGTATAAGTAGTTATTTTTACTTCATTTATCAGGAATTAAATCCTATTCTTCCTTATTTCTTAAGTACTTCAAATAGGTGATGCCAAAACAACTGGGTTATGTGTCCTTAGAGAAAAGACTCTAGAAGCCTTGTGTCTTGCATTTGGGGCCGAGAATGTTGCTGTCACCTGGTAGTGATCGGTCAGTATCTTCAAACAAGTGCGTGAATTCATTAATTAATACAGTTGATGCTTAGCCTTAAAGAAGTTTATAATTGATAAAGGGCACAGGATAAATCCTCGTTTTATTTACAAAAAGTACTATAGCTTATCTCTCTAGGTAAGTAAAATTCCCTTCAAAGAAATTATGTTGGGAGACAATGCCACTGTCGTTAGAACATATCCATTGCTCAGGATGTACTGAGAATCCCTCTTTAGATCGGAACGCCTGCCTGCTTGACATATTCCCAGATGCTCTCTCTGTATCTGTACTTGTCACATAGCAGCAATGACCTCAACAGGCAATTGGTCCTACTCCCTTACTATTATCAGAAAAAAATGGCTCAAGATCACCTATTCATTTCTTTTTTGGCACTTGTCCTTCAAAATCTAATTGGCTTAGATCCAACTGTTCTGTATAGTGGGTCACAGCATTCCATTCCATCATGATACATTTGGCAATCAGTGTATATCAGCAGGTTCACCCAGAAAACACATTACTTGATATTAGCTTTCTTATGGGAACTTTCAGAGATTTTTTTTTATTGTTGTGATGGATGATTGATATCACTTGCTTGAAAATGTTTCTAGTATAAAATGATAGTAGTTCTGCTATACATATTCAAACATGGGGACCTGATCTTCTATCCTCCCTGTTTTATAAGAGTTGGCGATTGTACCCTTCACTCAAATGGTGGTCAAAGCATCTGGATCATTCCGGGGAGGTATATAGACTACCTGCATTCCAGGTGTTTGCCACAAACATATTCTGTCATTTTCTGTTGTTCCACTCTCATTAAAAACCAGTTGTTTATCCCGGTTATGTAATTAACCCATTACTTGAATTAAACTAAGGCAACTGCAGGTTTTAGCTTGTTATCAAACTATCTGTATAGTAACCCCCTTTGGTATTATTACCTAGTTCGCCGTAAGCCGTCAGCAAGAGAAACAGGTGATAACGGTTGTCGTTTCTCATTGAGGGGTATCGCCGAGGGAGTGTGAACTGTAACTCCCATCCGCTCTGGGCACAGTTTTCAGGGAAGTTTCATGTACTGTCCCACCTCAGGGACACAGCATCCTGTTCGTGGGCACCTGTAACCTGCCCATTGTGTGGAAGAGGAAATTATGGCTTTTAGAAGTCACGTCATTAGCTAAAGTAACCAAGTAAGAGGCAAAGGTGGGTCTCCAGCCCAGGTCTGTGCTCTTGAGAATTGATGGAAAAATATGGAGTTTTCTGATGGGCTTCAGTATTGAGAAAGCTGTGGTTCTCCTGGGAAATGGACTCACTTTTACCTTACCAGCTGCTTGCCTATAGGAAGTGAGAGCTCTCTTCTCTTAGGCTGACAGCAGCGTCCAATTCTCTTCCCACTGTTCACGTTCACGTAAGACTTTACAACACATATCTTTGCACTTTCTCTGTAGTTGTGTTTTATTTCTCACTTTTATCTTCACATACATTTTCTCATATGTTTATTTTGTTATGCTGGATCATGGATACTTTTGCAAGCTGTCACAAACCCAATTTGATAATTTTGGTTTACACATTTTACTGACCTATGCCATTTCCTAAAATCTAGTAAGATAGGTGAGTTCCCATTTTACAAATGAGAATTCAGGCTCACAGAGTGAAATCCGCATATGCAAGATTACCCAGCTAGTAAGTGTGGGAAAGAGCTTGTGACATCAGTCTGTCAAACCTAGTCCTACTTGTGCAGTATTCTAGCAGAAGGAGGCATTTCCCAAACGTTGTTCTCTGGTGCACTAGGGCCTGAGATGTAGTAGTAGTTGCTCATAAAAGTCATTTTAAAAGGTCTGTAGTCAAATTGGTTGGCCAAATTGTGTATAGCATATCTGTCTTGGGGGGGTGGCAAAAAAATGAACATTTAAAACTCTCTATGAAGCCCTGCAGTAAATAAACCTATTAAACAAATTTATAAAACACCGGGTTAAACTGGTGCTCTCTATAAGTTTATTTGGCCCAGAACATTTTTTTCTTTTCATTTGAAACACGTATTAACATTTTCCTGGAGATGGCTATTTTAAAAAGCACGGCTTGGAAAATGTTGGTAAATGAAATAAAAATGTCAAAACAAAAATCCAAGCAGCATCTAAATGCTAGCCCGAGCGCTCTGCTAGCCAGTACACGACCTTCCTCCACTCACTTACCCTCTTTGGGTCGTAAGTTTATCCTGTGTTAATTTGTGAGCCTGGACTAGATGCTCTGCATTGCCCTTCTCAGCACTAACGTTTTTGATGTCTGACTCTGAGTGCAATCTCATTTGAGGGAGGTTCAAGTGTGTACTTAGGCTTGAGGGTTCACGTGGCATGCAGAAGTAAGCTCGAAAACAGCAAAGATTTAGCTCATCAAGACATACTAAGGCAGTACTTCAACAGCAAAAGGCAACAACAGAAAACGGTCATAGACCAGTTACAGGGACAGTGAGGGGTGGGGCAGAAGGAACACAAGGGACAATGTAGAATCCTCCTCTCCCAAATGGAAAGGGAAGCACAGGTCCTTGGGCAGAATTTCCAGCTGCAAGAAGAAGATGGAGTAAAGAGGAAGATCTTTATCAGACACTAAATTGACTTTTTATTTCAGACGGGGAAAATGGAACTTATCTGCATTCCTTTTCCTGTTTATAATGTTCTCCAAATTGTAGGCAGCTCAGAGGGGAAAAAAAAGACAAGAAAAAGCTGATGTCCCTTGCAAAGTTGAAAAAGGAAAATCACATCACATTTTATGTTAGGCTTCTAAAATGGGGGAACAATAATTACACCTTGAACTGAGAACAGTGTTTGACTGTAATATCTCTTTTCAAGTAGGTTCTACTAATTCCAGGTTGAGAAAATGAAAATGTGTTCACACAAACCATCAGAGCAAGACAGATGGAATAAGTATTTGAAAAATCTTAAAGCTGCCCTTGAATTATCACCTTTGGATCTGCATGTTTGAAATATATTATCAAAAGCCTTTTTCTAGCACGGTTTTACACCATCTTCTCAAGCGCATAGAGGAGCATCTTTAACTGTCCTCTGTTTTCTGGGAGGACTGAATAAAGAGAAGAGAGATTTCAACAGCAGCAGCAACGATCTGTGTTAGATGTTAGAACCTCCAGGTTAATTAGACAGTGCATCTAACACAACCAGCTTCCAAGGATGCCTTGACTACTGCACATGTAACGTGTACCTGATTTCCTAGATCCAAAGAGGACCCAATGAGTCTCTTTTTCCTTCTCCCTTCCCAACCTGGAATACCTATTTATGTCTTTGCCCAAATCCCAACAACTCTTTGAGGTGTCCACAGAGCTTTCTCTCTTTTTAAATGTTTTTTATACAGAGGGTTCTCTACTTTATGTAACTATTACATATGGCTCTTTCTTCTACTCATCAATAACGTATGTTTTGGAACTTTATTGTGTATGTAAATAGAGTTAAGTAGGCTGGCAGTCACTGAATTCTTGGTTAATTGCTGGGTATGGTTTTTCTTGTCGAATGGATTGAGAGCTCTTCCAAACCTGCTTAACAAAGAGAGTGTCTGCTTTTGTGCTAGGTACTGAAGGGATCATACAGATAAAGGGAACCCCATTCCTGATCTCAAGGAGCTTATTATCAGTGGGGAACGGCACCCGTGCAGCTGGGGAGAACTCAGAGCAACCTGGAACGTGGGCAGTGGAGAGAGAGGGGAAGATATTTTATGTGGGAGAAAACAAGGGAAAGCTTCGTGAAGGCAGATTAATAGCCCTACTGTGCGGCACGACGCCTGGCACATAGTAGGTACTCATGAAATACATTTGGTTGCAGGAACAAATGAAGAGATGAATATATTTTGACAGACAATGGCATAAGGGGAGTGGAATTTAAAAGCAGGGATGAACATGAACATTCAAAAACAAGGAGTCTGTTTAATTGGCCTTTACCTGAAGGGAAGGTAAAGGAGATGAACTGGGAAACCTGGGTAGAAACAAGCTATTTGAGTCCTTGATGACACAGTATGTCGTTTAATCTTTATTCTTCACTAATGAAAGCACAGGTGGATTTTGAGCAGAGAAATGATATGATGGAGGTTTTTGCTCTCAGCGTTTTTATACCACAATTCTTCAGTAAATCTGTTTTGCACGGTAGGGGCTCACTAGGGCCTGAATTGCTGTTTGACTTCTAACAAAAAATGGCAGTGATTTAAGTAGAAAATATAAGACCCGTGTTTATAAAAAACACTGACAGAAGAGGTCATCACACACTCACCGTGTGGAACTCCGAGGAAGCAGGTGGGGCTCAGCAGGAGAGCTGGGATCAGGACCCGCGTCTCCTGCTTCCAGGCCAAGCACCGTCCCCCGACTGCCCCGACACCCCATCGTCCTTCTACAGTGATGTTCCACCCAGCCCCACGCGGGCTTCCCAGAAGAGCCTCATCTTCTGTTTCATCCTAAAGGTGGACAGCGTGCTTCAAGTTTTCAAGCTCACACGTTCTCAAGCGATGCCTGGGTCAATATTTGCCTCCCAGGCATGAAGTTCTCTGTGTCTAAGCTGAGTCTCAGCCGAAGCTTAAGGCCAATTTATGGGAAACCACAACATGAATTTGAAGATTGACCTTCATCAAATCTTAACTATGCATCTTAAAACATCGATGGCTAAGAAGGATGAGACTTGAAGGGTGTCTATTGAGTGCCTTGCGTGTGCTTGTCAGTGTGCCGGGCTCTGGATTAGAACCATCCGGGTGTGAGTCCTGGTTCTGCCACTTATTAGCTGTTTGTTCTAGACCAGCTATTCCCCTCAGTTAGCCACCTTCCTTGCCTATAAGGTGAGAACAACAAAATAATAATACATAATAAAATAATAAAACCTCCTCTCCAGGTTTCTTTGCATTGGATGCAACATGGAATCTGGCCTTCCTGCCAGTTGAAAATAACCAAAGCAGGTCTCTGCTCTCAAAGAATTTGCCATCTAGTTAGGGAGACAAGGCAGGAGCACGAAAAAGTTAATTAGTAACAAAGATTAAAATAACAGTTCTGGACAGCAATAGAAAAGATGTCACAAGGCTGTATAAGGTTAATTGCCGAATGAATTCTTTACACAATAGGAGCTCAAAGAGAGGAGGAATCCTTTAAGATTGGGACGTCTACCAAGTTCATCAGCCCCTCCTTCCTCCCCGCATGTGGGGGAACCCTGCCTGCACACCAGCAGGCCCGCCCGGCCTCTCACGGCCCATGTGGACCGCCAGCCTCCTCCTGGAGCACCGGGCAGCGACCTGGGCTTCCCCTTCGTTGGTTCATGATCTCATCTCCCACAGCAACAAGAGCACGTTCAGGCTAATATCCTCCAGAACACCTAGAATGAAAGACATCTGTTCCATTAATAGTGCGTTACCAGGTCGGTTTTGATTACAAGTGTCAAAGGTACAGCTAAACTCAATCCTGCTTTTAAAATGTGGATTTATCAGCACAATGGCTGAAAATATCCAGGGGTGCAACTCCTGGCTGCAGGCACCACTGGCTCCATGGGGCCAAGTGGCCCCATCAGGACTCTGCCTTTCCCCGCCCCTTTGACCTGCTCTCCTCATGGACGAGGGGCTGTGTTGGTCTCTGCATAAGGCAGAGTGGCCTCAGTTTCCCCAAGGGCGACAGCTGATGACCACCGGGAACCAGTACAGGCCGTTTCCCCGGCCTCAGGACAGTCCCTTCCAGGATGGTGTGGCTGGGTGAGTGGCGCCACGTGAATGACTGTCCTTTCAGCGTATGGGGAGGGGGTTCCCCAGAGGAAAAGATCCAGGGCTGACAAAGTAGCAGTACAAGTCCAGGTCGTGGTAAATTCTAAGCATCTTAAAATTGTCTGTATCAACGGAGAGAGAGGAAGAGCTGCAGAGAAAGTTGTGCTTTAATGACCGCGCGCCAGCTCACTGGGGTGTGCATGCACGTGTGTGAGCACTTGGTACGTGTGCACATGTGTGGTGTGCGACAGTGTGTGTACTGTGTGATGTGTGTCCGTATGCGTGAGTGTGCACGTATGAGTGAACGTGCGTGAGTGTGTGCAGCAGGCGGGAGCGGGCTGGGCCCCAGCGCTGGTGGGTAACTTCCCCCCTGAGGCACAGACTCCCCTCAGGCTTCAAAGTCCTAAAAGGAAGAGATGCCATCAACGCATGGAGGCGTTTTTCTATCATTTCCTCAATCCCTGCCATGTCGTAAAGAAATGCTGGGCTTGAATTTTCCAGGTTAGGAGCAGTCTGGGTGGCCGGGCAGGTTGGAGCAGACCCAGCTGCGTGAAGGAGGGGCGTGGGCACGGGAGCCCCCAGCCTAACTGGCATTCCCCCCTCGGGCATCTGCTTGATGACTGTCCAGGCAGGGCTGTCCTTAAACTCCTTGGCCACGGTCGTGTTGTGCTCTGGCCAGATTCTCATCTATAAAAGGAAAGGCTGGTCCAGGATGAGCTCAAGGCCAGTATGGAGACTTTCTGGGTCACTGGCCAGAAGAGGGTACCTGGGGAGGCGCCCAGGCCGGGGGAGGATGGCGGACATGTAGACAGGACAGCAAGGCCCTCAGCCACAGCCCGTGATGGGCTGGCGGGAGGCTGTCACCCACGGAGGTCTCACAGGTGTAAGGCGGCCCTTCCCACTCCCGCAGGCCTGGTTGGACACGCGGTAACTGAGGCTCTGGCGGAGGGACTGTGCTCTCTCCAGCTGCACAGTCGGAGTAGGAGGGAGGGGCCCTCCAGACCAGGGGACAGTCCGGCAGGAGGATGCAGGGCTGTGCAGGACTCAGCTTGCAGCATCCCCAGGGCAAGAGCTGGAGCTGAGGAGGGGCCGGCAGTGCTGCATCACGGACCCCTTCAGGGCCCGAGTGCCTTCTCTCAGAACCCGCAGACAAAGGACTGGCTCCCAGCTGCCCCTGGGACTCTGCGGGTGCTCTGACCTCCCGCCCTGGGAGAACTTCTTGCGTTCCGTGGGTGGAGAGGTCCTGGGCACCACTGGCCGAGCGGAGGCGCAGGCATCCCGCTAGGGGCGGGAGCTGAGTGCTGGGCGCTGAGCGGAAGCCAGGCTGGCCACTCCCCCGGCCTGTCCCGGAAGCACTGCGCTAGGCCTGGGCGTTCCAGGACCGACCAGACTTAAGCCCTGGATCTCCAGGTGCTCTCAGCAGGGCAGTGAGCTCCAAAAAGTAACTGGGCACAGCACGTCAGAGCCAAGTGGAGGTCTCTGTGACACTCAGGAGGAGGGGCCCAAACTTCTCCCTGGAGGCACCCACTGGGGGTGGCACTCCAGTTGGGGTGGAGGACGGACATTAGGACATTCCAGCGGCGGGGGAATGACGGCTACAAAGATACACGGGGTGTGGGGGGGCCGGTGGGAGGTGGGCTCGGCCGCTGACAGGATGTGTGTGCAGTGGGGGGCTGGCCCCGGTGTGTCGGAGGGCAGCCCGTGATGGCTGCGTCATATTCTGGCTTTGACCTCAGTTCTCCTCCTGGGAATGAGATTCTTGACTGGGTGCTCAGCACGTCGAGGTACCTTCAGGGCCTGTGGTCCCCACACTCTGCCTCCCCCTGGGGCTAAGAGGATTCTTAGGCAGGTCCCATAGCAGGAATGCACTGCATAACTTCTCACTCTACCTGGGAGATTCTGATAGAGGCTACCTTCTGTGACCTCAAGAGGAGAGGCAAATCTACCCAACCCGTGAACGTGGAATGCGTGACTGTGCACAGAACACTTCATTTTCCCACTCACTCACTCAGCCAACCTTCACCAAGCCTGTACTTCACAGCAGACACTCGGTTAGGGACTGAGCAAACGCAGAAAAGCAGACTCAGTTCCTCAGTCGTCGAACTTGCAATCTAGCGGAGAGTCATTCACTTAAATAAACAGAGCGCAGCATCCAGAAAGATGTCTGTTAGGGGTCTACCCGGTGTGATGGAATCCCAGAGGAAAAAGGGGGACTAACTCTTCATAGAACGCCAGGGAGTTTTGGAGGGAGGCTTTCATGGAGGGAAAGTACCTTGGGTAGGCTTGCTCTTTCCAGGTGGAAGTTCTCTAAAGTATGCTTTTTGCTATCTCTTCCCCTCCTGTATATGGTTCCTCCTTCCCCACCAGTGAGCCCTGAAATCATGAACACGAATGAGGACACTGCAGGAGGGTCCTGCAAAGGACACCCACATTGGACTTCAGTTTCTCCTAGTTGCTCTATCATGGGGTGGCTTAGACAATGGACATTGATTTCTCACAGTTCTGGAGGCTGGGAAGTTCCGAGGTGGAGGCGCCAGTATGGTCAGGTTATGAGCGAGTTCTCTTCCTGGCTTGCAGATGGCCACCTTCTCACTGCATCCTCACGTGGCAGAGTGAGCTGGAGAGAGCGAGCTCTCTGGTCTGTTCCTAGAAGGGCACTAATCCCATCATGGGGGTCGCACCCTCATGACCTCATTGAAACCTCACCCCCCCCAAAGGCCCCACCTCCAAAGACCATCATATTAGGGGTTAGAACTTCAACATGAATCTGGGAGGGACATGAACTTTCAGTGGTCCCCTCCAGTGCTAAAACTTCTGATTTATATTTCTTTGAATGTAATGTTGCAAACAGTTCCCACCAGAAGCTGGGTAAGGCCTGGAGCTGTGTGCCTCTCTCTGCTTGGTGGGCCCACGCATTTCCTCTTCACCTCTGTCTCCCCTGAACTCGGAGGTGAACAAGTCCTGTTTGTGTCGACACCTCAGACTCTAGGGCAGAGTTTGACGTGCAGTAGAAGCCCCCAATGAGAAAGAAAGAAATGAACAAATAAGCAAGTGAGTACCTGCAAGGCGTTCAAGGGTTAGAAGCATGACACACCAGCTCCTTCATGACAACATGCGCTTTGGTGCTAATGTTCTCTCCATCTTCCAGGCACGCAGGGGCTCCTCAGTGGCCTGGGTGAAGACCCCAGCTAAGTGGGTTCAGTACTTAGCTGTTGTGTGGGCAGGGAAGCAACTGTTTCATGAAATATACGACTGGAACCCCAGGTCCTGTCAGACAAGCCCCTGGTCTCAGGCAGCCTTGCACCGGAAACATTCCACAGAGGAGGGTGAAGCCTGCTCTAAGGAAAGCAGTTTCCACAAGAAGAGGGAAAAGGCATTCAGGAGTCCCCCGTGCGTGTGGACTCGTGGGCATCCTGCTTCGTCTCCCCACAGGCCCTGCCAACGATGTGTGCTGTGCGGTCCGCACACCAGCTGCAGACACTCTGCTCAGGGCACTGTTAGAAGTGAAGGGTCTCAGACCCACCGAAGCAGAGCCTGCATTTGGACAAGCCCCCTGTGGGCGGGTCGTGGGCACCTCATCATGTGAGAGGCACTGCCCTGTGGCCGCGTTTTTGTAGATCCAAGGTCAGCTCTGCACATCTGGCTGTCTGTATGTCTGGCTGGCGTGCTGTAGTTCTGCCTACAGACTGGTCAGTGGGCCTTGGTGCGGGGAGCGGGTGAGTGGAGGCCCTGTTCATATCCCTGGGATGAGTTTTCCTTTCCCTTACACCCTTGGTAAGATGCTCATTCTCGTGTCGAACTAATCCTATCAGATTGTATTGCTAATGTGGTTGAAGTTCCAAGGCTTCGCCTGTGAGCCGTTCATTTAGCGGGGAGAGCAGAGCCCGCTCTTGGTCCCCTTGGAGAGGCGGTCCGGCTGGCCCCCGACGTCTTCAAGTAGCGCCAGCAGTCCCCGCAGCAGGCTGGAGAGGGTCAGCGGGCCGATGGTGCCTGGGGCCTTGGCGAGCGATCTCGTAGATTCCCAACAGAGGGTGGTGACCGCATTTAGGAGATCACACGATGGCCTGGTCCAGGAGATGAGATGTGAACCCAGACTTGCCCATCCGGGGCCGCCCTCAGTCCTGGTCATTCGAGGTCGCCCCTGCTGTGCTCTCACACGGTCCCCACAGTCACTTTCCTGTCACCCCAGGGCAAGGTTGGAGTATTCCAGGTAGATGTTTTCTTTCTCCCTATGTATAGAGGGAATTTAAAGGTATTTTAAAGATTTTTTTTAATGTGGTCCATTTTTTAAAGCCTCCATTGAGTTTGTTACAATATTGCTCCTGTTTTATGTTTAGGTTTTTTGGCCGCGAGGCAGGTGGGATCTTAGCTCCCTGACCGGGGATCGAACCCGCACCCGCCTGCATTGGAAGGCGAGGTCTTAACCACTGGACTGCCAGGGAAGTCCCTAAATGTATTTTAAAAGAAATCAGATTGGAGATCACAAATTGAATTCACAAAAATGAAAAATTAATAGTTAGAAATGATCTTCAGTACCATCTATCCCAGCTACCCGTCAAAAAGGTGGGCTTCTCTAGAGCATCCCTGCATTGTGGATGTCTGGCCTCGAGCACTGCCGGAAAAGGGGACTCTTCTGTTGTGAGATAACCCCGCGATGAGCTCTGATGGGTCATTCCTTCCTTCTCTTGAGCAGAAACATGACTCCCTCGGGTTTTACTCTGGCACAAAGTGTGTATCAAAGAAAGGTATCTGCAGTGACGTAAAATACACTCGTCAACAGCAGATGTCTTACGGGGGGCACAGTTCAGGAAAGCTGGGTGAGGCAGGGGCGGGGCTGTGCCTGGGCAGACAGAGCACTGGCCGGGGGGAGAGGATGAACCCCAGGGAGGATAGACAGGGGCCCTCTGAGGAACCCAGGGAGGCGGTCCACCAGGTAAGAGGCTTTTCTCTCTGGACTGGTTGTGCCATCCACAACCCCAAAATGTGTGTGCTTCCTATTTCTCAAGCAGTGGAAGAAGAGCATGGAATGAAGGATGTGGGGTGTTGTGGTGGAGCTCAGGCTCCCATGAGAGATTCTGGTTTCACGCTTCCAGTTCGGAGAGACCGCCAGGATTATTAAAATCCACGGGCACGGAGCGCCCTCTGGTGTCTGAGAAGCGCCAGTGCAGTTCCGGGAGAGGAGGCGGCACCAAAGAAACCGCTCAGGGGACCAGGGCTTCTTAGCAGAGGCAGTTTCCAGGGCCGCCTACTTCCTTCTCCGGATGGAAGAGGGGCTGGGGCCCTGGACAGGGTAGTGGAAGGCCCTCAACTTCCAAATCCCACTGCCTGTTACTTTCTCCGGCACAGGCCAGAGAGTGCATCTTATGCCCTCTTCACAGTGGGTTATCCTTGCTGGTTTGCACAGGACGCTCCATTCCTCCTTCCGTGTCCTGTGATGTCACTCCCCACCCCTGTCACTGCACACGGGCCATGAGTCTTGTTACCACTCCGGTCACATGTCGGGTGGAAACTGTGTGCCGTCGTGGCTGTTGTCACTTGAGGTCAGTGATGCTCTGACCCCTCCTTGTTCCCGTTTACCACCGGCCCCTGGTTCTGAGGTTGTACGCCTCGCCCTGTGCCCTGTGCGCCGAGTCTGGCTTTTCATCCCTGCAGTGTCTCCACCCGTGTGCCCACCACCTGTGGGCTAGCCATCACCCAGGTGACGTGCTGCTTGAACGTTTCCAGTCCCCTTCACTACAACAGCCCTGCAGGGGACATCCCTGCCAATGTCCCTTAAGGACTGGGGGCTGACATAGACCCAGAAGTGAAAATGTTGGATTGTAGGACTATTAACTTTATTCCTTTCTGAACCTAAGTGCTACCCGATCCCTCACCAGACTTCCTGTGTCCCCTACAACCCTTGATATCTCCAGCTGTCCAATCTTTGCCAGTCAATTATGTGTAAAGTGACCTGATTCCACCTTCTCATCATTTTAATCTGCATTTATTTGATCACCTGTGAGATAGGGCTGTCTTTCGGTGGCTGATCGCCATTTAAGTGTGTAAAGTAGCTAGCTAATGGGAACCTGCTGCATAGCACGGGGAGCTCAGCTCAGTGCTCTGTGATGACCTAGGTGGGTGGGATGGGCATGGTGGTGGGAGGGAGGTCCAAGAGAGAGGGGCTATATGTGTACATATAGTTGATTCACTTCGTTGAACAACACAATGTTGTAAAGCAACTATACTCCAATAAAAAAAATTGTCCGTTCATATATTTTTGCCTGTATTCCATTAAAATTCTTTTCTTTTCTTTCTTTTTTTTTTTTTTTTTTTTTGGTGGTATGCGGGCCTCTCACTGTTGTGGCCTCTCCCGTTATGGAGCGCAGGCTCAGCAGCCATGGCTCATGGGCCCAGCCGCTCCGCGGCATGTGGGATCTTCCCGGACCACTGTGCCACCAGGGAAGCCCTGGTTTCTTTTTTTCTTGATGATTTGAAAATTTTCTTTGCAGAAACAAAGTCATATTCCTTGGTGTTTTATACATTGCAAATATTTTCTCCCAATAAGTCAACTGTGTTTAAACCATATACCGTTTCCTTCATTGCACAGAAAGTCTTAATTCTGACATACTCAGAGTCATCACATTTTCCTTGTGCTTTTTGCCTTTGAAGTTATTTATAGAAATTCAGGAAATTCTTCGCAGTCCTAGTTCAGAGACTTGCTTTGACATTTCCCTCTATTGATTATATAATTTCACAATTTAGCTTTTAAATCATACAGAATCCAGCTTTGCAAGTAACATGAGGTAGGGATCTTGCTTTATTTTATTTTTGAGTTCAGACCTCTACTTCTCAGTTACACAAGGTATCACACCAAGCCCCCAAGGAAACTTGGGGCAGATCGTCAAAGCTTGAACCTCATTCCTTGTGCTTAGCTTTTTGAGTCCTGGGAACTATCCCAGTGCCTTTTCCTCAGGATGGACAGGGCACAGGATCTCTTCCAAACATTCCAGGGGATTCCCAGCCTTCCTAATTTCAGCACAGGTTAGGGTCTTTAAAAAGTTCACCGAGCTGTTTAAGAAGCTTGGAAGATGGCCTTGTTGGATTTCCTCAGTGTCACACTAGGGAACCCAGGACTCAGAAACTAGGTCCAGGTGTCCATAAACCAGTGATTCTGTCTGTTGTAGAATTCCTTCAAGGAAAAGGTCTCAACCGCCTGCTGTAGCTAGGTTGATAGGAAAGAGCAGAGTAAGTCACACGTGCTAACTTCAGTCCAGCAGTGACCATCACTGATTGATCACCAAGCTATGTCCCCACACTACATTTTACATGTTGTGTCACTAGTAATTGATCAGAGCCGGTGTAAGAATTGAAATCTCCTTTGTTCGGCCTTCACCTGCTTGAAGGAGAATCAGGTGAATTGTGTGCCAGAACCCCAACAGTGGAGTCAGGAGATAGGTTTTCATCAGCTCTAATCCACCCTGAGGGCTGCCTGTCAGGGCCACTTAGCTTCTCTAAGCTTCAGTATCTTCATGACGATGGTGATGACGATGGTGGTGGTGATGACGATGCTGATGATATCATGGCGGTGATGGTGGTGACGATGTGACGGTGGTGATGGTGGTTCTGATGGTGATGGTGAGGATGGTGAGGATGGTGGTGATGATGATGGTGGTGAGGAAGCCAAGTTTCTGCAAAGACTGAGCCTGAGAAGAGGGTCCTTGGATCTCAGAGCCTTCTCCTTAATAAAGACATAGACAGGGACAAGGCTGTGTAGCAGGTGAATCCCTTCATTCTTCCTGTGTGTCTCTAAAGAACGGATGACGTTTCCCCTGCTGGAGGGATTAAGAGGAGGGTGTGGGATGGCGCTGAATTGTGTGGGACGTTCAAAGGCCGCATGGAAGGCCTTAGTTTGCTGCTGTTTGCCGCAGGCCCTTCAGCTCTGAGGCTGGATGCTCCCGTTTGTACATACGGACCACTTATTGCTGCCTCTCACACCTGAGGCCCATAAAGAAGGTCTGGCCAAGAAAAAATGCAACCTATCTGTCTGGGGACTCTCGGCACATAATCAGGATGAGGAGATTCTTTAGGGCAAGCCCAGGACACCGGGATCCTCCCAGTTCCCCTGGGTCTGAGGCGTTCTTTACCTTGGGGAGAGCTGGGCCCTCGCAAAGCATGGACACTTCTGGAACCAGAAAGGAACAACAGTGATCAAATCTGCCTCCAAATCCCAATCATCGTTTAGTTCCTTTGTCTGTTTCTTCAGTTATTTGAATTATAAAGTTACGCACGTTCTTTGAAATATCTTGAAATATATAAAACACCTCTTGTCAAATCCATAGTTTCTGCCTCTCCCACCTACATTACTAATTTTTAGAATTTTAGAAATACGCTGTGTATTCTTCCATAGTTTATTTTGGAAGCGTACATGAATAAACGTATATAAAATCTGTGCAGACTTCTTTTTTTATAGACATGTTAATGGAACATATAACATTTTACACTTTGCTTAATATTTTGTATATATCCCTTCAAGTCAATACGTGCATATATTTGGTGAACAATTAGCTACTTCTAATTATACATTTACTTTTCCAAATAAATTGCCCCCCTTCCCCAATTCCAAAAATGTTTCTACCTGAATGATTCAGGTTTTTGAGGAAAAGGTCATTTCTGGGATGAATTATTGTAACTCTCCACTTCCTTGTGCTATGTAGACCTCTAAGCTATCATCTTCAGTGGCTCACCCTTTTAAAACCATGTGTGAATGCAGGCTACCATCACCATCATCGCCATCACCACCATCATCATCACCACCATCACCATCATCACCATCACCACCATCACCATCACCACCATCATCATCACCACCATCACCATCATCACCATCACCATCACCATCATCACCATCACCACCATCATCACCATCACCATCACCACCATCACCATCACCATCACCACCATCACCATCACCACCATCACCCTCACCACCGTCACCATCACCATCATCACCATCACCATCACCATCACCACCATCACCATCACCATCACCATCACCACCATCACCACCATCACCACCATCACCACCATCACCTGGCTTCTGTACGACCCAGTGATGAAAGGCTGGTGAGCATGTACCAGATTGCCAAACCAGTCCTTACAATGTCACAGAAATATGGATCCTACAGTCACCTCTGATATCTGTCAGTGCCAACATTTTTCATCCTTGCAGAGCTACTTTAGGGGAGAGAGAGTGAGAGAGTCCACATTCTACTTTTCTGACAAAATGCAGCTGAGGCTGATGGAAGTGGGGGGCACGTGAGTGGTTCACATCTGCTCCACTCACTGTCTTCCCTCTGTTCTGACTCCCCAGCCCTGAAGTGTAGACACCATTTCCTCACGAGCTGAGGATGCCTGAGAGAGAGTGTGATCGTGGGTGCCCAGGAATGGCCGGGTTCTGTGCGTGGCTGTTCACCTCTGTGACTCGCTGTGGACAGTTTTTGAAATGGGCTGAAAGATGGCTTTCTTTCCACCTATTTTTAAGCATTTTAAGTGCTCAGTAGCTTGCAACGCAAAGGGATTGGATAATGATGAATGACCATGGATATGGCCAGATTCATTGCTACTCATATTTTTGCAAAAGTAAATAGGCAAATTAGATTAGCACCAGCAAGAGTGTCCTGCTTCTCAGCATCTGTGAGCCATCCGTCTTGTTAACTTCATCAGGGATCCTGGAGTTGAGGGTCCAGACTGGCGCTTGGGTATTATTTTCTTCCCCCAGGTCTCAGCTTCCTTCCTCCTGGGAGCTGGACTAAAGTTTCTCTAAAGTCTGATGGTGAAAGTCTGTGTGTGCTCTTGTCAGCTTTCTTCTCCACCTAAAATGGAACTGGAACGCACAGGATCTATTATAACAAGCCAACACCAGAAATATGGTTAAGAGAATTACTAGAACTCTGAGCCTCCTAGTGGACAGAGTAAAGAGAGGGGCCGCCATTATACCAGCACCAGAAGAATGAAACCTCTGACCTGGTTTTCTATTTTGGTTCAAACAAGATGCAGGATTCCATCATATAACATCTGAGGCAAGACATCAGGGAAGCCAAGTAGCCTTTTACTTCGTGGTCTTAGAAAAATGAAAGATTATCCTTTGAAATGAATTCTATGTAGATGTTCCAAGTAGATTTGCATACTGAGAGAAAGAAATGTGGATTGACTCGTTCTGTACAGCCCCAAGAGCCCTCTAAAGATTGAACAAGCTCTCTCGGCAAATAATGAATGAGATTCCCGTTACTGGAGTCATTTGTGTAGAGAATGGATGGCGTGGGGTGGAGGGTAGATTCATAGTTAAGAATATACGTTTTGAATAAGTCAAACGGGCTTTGAATTCTGGCTGTGCTGTATACCACCTGTGTGACCTTGGGCCACTATTCTAAGCCTGTTTCTTTATTTATAAAACAGATGTGGTAAGTCATTGCTCTTCTTTAAGGGATTTGGTGACTTTTCAATGAGGTGATGTATATAATTGTTTGGCTGTTTATACTTGGTTGGCAGTGGCATTGCTGAGGATAAAGGTGCCAAGACCAGAAGGTAGTTTAGTTTCGCGGCAGTGCTGTGACTCCACACTCACTGGGTGTTGGCTGAGAACCTGCTCTGTGGCCAACACTGACATGCCCACTGAGGACGCAGGAAAATGGAGTTGACGTCACCTTCATGGCATCCAGATTCTGTGAGGGGTTAAGTGGCAGGAGAGGTACTGACTTCACTTTAGGGTCAAACACTGAATGGAGCTGGAACTCCCCTCGCTGCATACCGCTCCCGTGAGGTCTTGGGTCTCCACTGTTGGAAACTTGCTAGCAATACTATACCCTGGCATCACTGTTTTTGGATTCCCTATGGACTATGGAAAGGTACCGTATCTCACACCTGCTGTGTCCCCACTCGCCTCCTTTCTGCCCAACTTTTATTCCAGCCAGTCTTGCAGTGAGGAGCTTCTCATAGATGTGAATGGGGAGCATCTCACCTCAGCTGCACCTGTCTTCCCTGCCCCGGGGCTTGGCAGGTGGCTGCAGGAACCTTCTCGGCGCTCAGGCATTAACCTGAGTGTGAGGCAGTTGACAAGCCACGGTGCAACCCGGCAGGTGGGGAATTAGAGGTGGAGGATGTGTTCTTTTCTCTCCAGCCCTCAGGCAGGAGACGCGGATGTGTATTTACACGGCTCTTTAGAAGGGCTCGGCAGGATTGAACTCACCTGGTCCTCGGCTTGGGTCTGGAGGCCCACTCGAGATCTCCCCTCTCTACCGGCTCTTCCTCCTACCACGGTGCACCCCTCCCAGGCTCCTGGGGTCGCTTCCACAAATAACTGTCTTTGCACAAACCCTGTCTCGGGCTCTGCTCTCCTGGCTGAGACGCCTAATCACAAGTCTGTATCACAAGGCTCAGGGAGCATCTCTCCTAAGTCTCTGTAACTAGCCCTCTGGTCCTGAGAACCCAGATATTTGCTGAGGGGGGTGGGTGTGTCAGTGGTTGTCCCACAGTGGAGATTTGTCACGTGACTTCAGTGCAGGCTTCTGTGTCCCCTCGTCAGACCAGGGCTGTGCTCAGAGTCCTCTCCTGTCTAATACACGGGGAATATACTTTTCTGACGGGTCATAATATAGCAGTTCCAAAATACAGCTTACGCTTTGTGGACTTATGTCATCTGTGATGATCAAGCAGTCCCTAGAGTTAAGTAGGGTAAGTACGAGAATGAGTTGTCCTTTGGGTGATACCCCATAGCTGTAACTCGTGATAAGCTCCTTGTGGTGTGACAAACCATATCCACTTTTCTGTTTTCTTGTTCTAAACGCTTTTACCCTCCCTAAAGCCCACAGGTGATTATGCTGCCATTACCTTTGAATTATTTTGAATATTTCGTCTCTCATTTATGTCCTTCAATATAAAGTTCTTGAATAGCATTTTGAATGATTATCGTAGTAGGTTTTTTAAAATGAAGATATAATTCACATACCATAAACTGTATCACTTTGAAGTATGTACTTCACTGGTTTCTAGCATATTCACAAGGTTGTGTGTCATCACTCTTAGTTAATTCTAAAACAGTTTTGTCACCATTGAAGAAGTCCATACCCTTAATCGTTACACTCCACTCCGCCCCCCCCCCCCCACCACATCAATAGTTTTTGTCTTCCTACTTCTTTCCTTACTTTGCCTATTCTGGTCTAAGTGCTGTGGATCAGCACATAAGGCTCTTCTAGGAATATAGAGGACAGTGACACAGGGCTGTCCTGGATACACCATTTTGGCTTAACTACTTACCTGCTCTGTGACTTTGGACGAGCATTTTATCCTTTCTGAGCCTGTTTCCCATTTATGAAAGGAGAGGATTGGGCTCTTTCAGGAAGATTTACTCTTGGATTTGCAGGATCTTAGGAATAGAAGGCTTTACGGGAGGCCCATGAATGCTAAGTCTTCAGAATTTTGAATGAATGTTGATTGGTGCCTTTTTCTGGAGAAGAGTCCAAAACATTTAGCAAGACTATAAAAGAGCCTGGCACCGTCCCCGTCACTTAAAAAATGAGCAACTGACGGAAGTGACAACAGAAGTGACAACTGTTACAGCTCTAGCGTCTCATTTTTGTCCACTTTTCCCATTTGAGGAAACAGTTTGGGGGCGTGACTTGCCCACTTCACAGGGCAGGGAGCAGCGGCACACAGCAGACGTCTGATTCCCGGGCCGGTGATGCGTCTTTAAGGCCCTGCTATGGCTTTGAAAGAATGTGTGTTTTGGAATCAGAAAGGTCTTCAAGTCTCATGTACACATCAAAATATGCAGCTCATAATACTAACGGCTTGGGGACGATAAGGATTTTCCACAGGGGTCCCAGATACAGTAAACACTCAGTAAATCACATACTTATCCTCACTCACTCGACTTGTGAGAAGGGATCATGGCTAAGTGTTTTACAAAATACACAGTACAAATATTTATATGTGTGTACATATATATAGACAGATAGAGAGAGAGAGATCTATATATATATCATTTTTTTTTTTGGCTGAGTGGAATTGCCCGCATGTCTCAGCTCTACTTACCTCCGTCTCCTTGAAGCGCAGCAAAACCTTTGGTTGTCCTGATTCATCTCACTGCTTGGACTGGGCAAACCCATGCCCTTCGGTGAGATCCGAGGGGCTGTGGATGTGCTGCCAGTCTTCATGCTTCACACACACCAACACGGTGTATTTTCTTTTGGCAGATGAAACGTGTCTGGGGTATGTGTACAAACATTCTCTGTCATTTGGCCCTTTGAGAAGGTGCACTGAGAACCCACGTTCTTTCTTCCGAGCTCCCTTTTCGGGTGAACTTCCATATTCATCTTGATGGGTGCTTGCCGTCTCCCTGCACAAGGATTAAATCAGGTGCTTCCGCTGCTGCTGACTTTCAGCACCCCCCGAAAGGAGTTCAGGGTGGAGAGTGGGAATGAGGCACTGTGCTCGGCGGGGGGAGAACTGGCAGAACAGGCCGTCAGATGGTTCAGATATTTTCAGGAGCTGATTTCATGAGCCCAATTCTCGTACCTCCTCACACCTAGAAAAGCACGAAAATCCTTCGTGGTGACGTCTGCTCCTTCTGACGAGTAACCTTCACGAGACTAGCAGAAACCTTCTGCAAAAAATATGTGCTTGATTGCATGTATTCCCCCTTCACCAAAATCACGTACATACTGGCCTTCCCCCCCGCCCACCTCTTTGGAGCAGTTTCTCAGAGCTGTCTGAGATGCTGTCTCCCAGGCTATAGTCCTCATTTTGCCCCAAATAAAACAACTCACAGCTCTCACACTGCATTTTCTTAAAGTTGACAGTGTGGAGGAGCTCAGTTTACCAGGGAAGGATGCGGTGCGTCTCAGGAGGTTGGGGGCTGCCCCTGAGTTTGCAGAAACATCTCGAAGTTCAGGGTGTGACCTCACCTGCCTGCCTGGTCTTGACAGAGTCCGAAAAACCAACATCAGTCAACCCTCAGCCCACGTACCCTTAGCATCATCCCACACAGTTTTCAGCCTTGTGCTTTCAGCTACCTGCCCTGACCACCCAGACATCAGGAGCCCAGGCAGTGGGAGACAATTATAATATTAGCTTAGACACAGCCTAATTATAAAGGAAACTGTTGATAAACAACATGGATTTATGCATTCCCAAAATCAACTGACTATTACTTGGGTTGTATCCTCTTTAGGGGTTAACCATACTGCTGTTCTGTCCCTAGGGTTTGACATCTGAGAGTGGAGATTGCGTAACCTTGTCCCTTTGTCCACACACAGGAGAACCCCCCGCTGGGCTTCTGGTCACCTACATCCCCAGGTGGAGACCTGCATCCACTTTCTCCCCAGGGCAGCTGGGTTGAGGTTGTGAAAACTTGAGCCTAAATGGACCCGTAGGAGAGAATTTAGCAACTAGCAAAAGCAGGGCCACGGGTTCCAGGAGCTTTAGACAAACAGGGACGACAAGGAACAGCAAAACACAGAAAATTGACATTGAAAGTTGCATGTTTGAAAGACACGACAGCCTTTGCTTGTTGTAGAGCTAATTATTATGCAAATTTATGCTAATACACTCAGCCTCGAATGTTGTCGAGAAGCTGCATTTTCTCCGTTAACATAGCTGTAATGAGAGGTAAACTTGTAATGCAGATGCCCGAGGTAATATATCCTAAATCACTTTATGGTGTAAAGGACTCTCTCTCACCCCACCCGACATAAACGTCAATTTAAATTAGTTTTTGCTTTGCATATTTATTGAAGCTTTATTTATTGTTACTATGTACTAAGGATACCAACTAAACAGACCCCCACTACTTGTTAGAAGTGGAATTGAGCAGAGAGCTGGGATTGATGTTTGCTCATCAGGAGAGGGTAGAATTTTCTCTTCTCCCAGCTAGAGCCGCCATCAGCTTGGGTGATGCCAGCACCGCTCCTGGGTCTCCCTTCTCCTCTGAGCCTGCTGTCAAGTCAGGCTCTGCCATGAGCGGGTTGTCCAATGACGGTACTCATCGTAGGGCATCTCTGGAGGTAAGAGTCTTTGTCACCTCTGCATCTGCGTGTGTGGTACTGCCCAGAGCTGCAGAAGCTCGCTCCTGCCCACAGGGAAGGGCGTGGGGTTCAGGCGGCACCAGCTGTCGCGTTGGGAAGCTCACACACACCCTCACCCACATCTTCACGCCCTCCCCAGGCAGGCTCACACACATGCGTGCACTCCGGCACTTTTTCTTCTGATAGCCTTTAGTCTGACCGCCTTGTACACGTCCTCTCTCGGTGTTTACACTCAGCTCAAACACACACAAATCTCCACTCGCCCTGTGCCCCCAGCTATGGTCCTGCAGTACCCCCGACTCTTTGAGGAACGGAAAGGGACAGCGTATGCTTGAAAAGTTTCCTGCAGGCAATTCTACCGCTGGGCGAGGAAACAATGGCACTAAACCATGAGTGATCCTCTAGTTCTGGCTCTGTCACATTTTAAAAAATAAAGTGCCTACTGTGTGTCAGGATATAGTGTGAAGCATTTCACTTGCACTGTCCCTTACTTGGCAGTGACCGGTATGTTGGTATGGCGATGCTATTGGGTTGGCCAAAAAGTGATGTTGCGGGAAAAAACAGAACGAACTTTTCGGCCACCCCAATATTTTGGAGACCAGGAGACTGAGGCTTCATAGGCTTAAATACCTGCCCATGTGGTTCAGTTGCTACACACAGCAGACAAAATTCAAATGTACGTTTATCAGGCTCCAAAGCTCATGGTCTTTTCATGGCACCGTTCTGTTTCCTAGCTACTATCTCAGCAAATTGGAGTTTTTGTTTCCTCTGTAGCTTAAGAAGTTGGATTTGACGGTCCCAAAAGTTCTCTGATCCCTCTAGGTCCAAATTATATGATTCTGCGGTGATGTAAGTGATCATCTCCTGATCGTGATTGTCTCCTTCCGTCTTTTATCGTGAACTGAGCTTAAGCTAGTGACTTGTGCAAAGATCCATGGCTGAGGCCGCCGACCTCTTCAGTTACTGTGTGTTGATTCGCGGGCCCCTGAACCTCAGTTGTTCTGTCTGACCCCAGCGTGGACAAATGGGCCTATAAAGAATCTGGGCCGACCGAACACGGGAAGATGCAGACCCGATGTGTTAATTCAGGTATACATAGATTCAGGGCTTGCCAAGATGTCCACCTGTTACAAAATGTCAGGGACCTAAAATGTTCCTCATTAGCATAACTCCTGTGAATCGATTTATCCTGGCAGGCCCCTCTGTGAACATGTGAGTTCACAGGACGCGGGGTAGTATACCAGCTGTTTGTGCAGGTAACTCAGAGGCGTGTATTTAGCAGATACCAGAGCCTGAATAGGGAAGCACCAAGAGAACAGAGCCGTGGATTCTGATGAAGAAACAGGCTGAGAACTGGCTTTGTTTTGTACCATTTGGACATAGGACAAGATTGCTGCTGTACATTTCCCATATGGAAATAAAAACCCAACTAACAAGGATTTTTTAGTTCAGATCTATTAAGGGAAACAGTCATTTTGTGGCAATTTAAGGGAAAATTATCCAAGCAGATTTCAGGGGCTTCCTCACCTCCCTGTACCCGACCCAGCCCCAACTCTAAGTCTGTCCCCAGTAAACCAGAACGTCTTGATTCCACTTTAGAGGTTCAAACTTCGGCTTAAGGAACTAAACTAGGTTATGATGTTGAGTCTGGAACCAAAACACAGTCTGTGCATATCCATCTCTGATACTTTAATATAAATAAGCTTATCAGATCAATTTTAGTTGTGACAGTGTGCTGACAAAAGGCTTTGGAAAGGTGTATTGTTTCATGTTTAGAAAGGAAATATATTTCTCTGTTAAAAGTTTTAAAAATGTGAAAATAGTGAACAGTATGAAGAAGGGAATAGCAATTACGTATAACTCCACCCTCAAAGATAACCATCCTTCAAACCTTGCTATGGCCCATGGGACAGAGTGAGGAGGAGTTTGTCTGAATGTATCGGGAACATTTTCCCAAAGCAGGATGGACAGCATGTCACTCTGGAAATGGGTGGACCTGGATATGAGCCACACGGGGGTCAGGGGTGGCCGTGCTGATCCCGGGGGAAGGGGCCACAGGACAGAGCAGTGACAGAGGCGTAAGGGTGTGGTTCCAGAGGGCACCCGTTCTCCACCTCGCCACTCTGCAAGCTGCGCTCAGGCACAGAACCGTGTTTGTACGACTGATTCAGATCCCTTCTCCTCTCTGCGTCTTCCTTTGCTCCTTGGTAAATTGGCAGACTAGTACATCTCGTAAGCTTCCCTTCGGTCTGTGGTTTGTTCCACTTGAGAAAGGAATTGTAATTCTGCTGGCCCTGAGTTCTTTCAAGGGTTTGGTCAGAGGCAAGCATGAGAGTTCCCAGATTCAAGAGTTCTTCATTCCAAACCGCAGGGAGTCCCCCCAAATAGATGAGTATTTGTCGCTGTTGAAGAAACATGAGCGATGATTTTACAAGAGGAAGAGCCTGGCCTCTGGACCCAGACAGCCCTATTCAAGTTCAAGGTCACCCTTTCCTGCTGTAGATCTCTGAGCAAACAGCAATGGCTTCAGTTCTGTGAGCCTCAGATTCCTGGTAAATAGCACCAATTATACATACTTCAAATTATTGTTATAGAAATGTGTAAGTACATCCACACAGCGTGTTCCACAGTTTCTAAAGCACTCTATGCCATAAGTGAGTAACAAGGTAAAGGATAAGAACTGATTTCGTAGAAACAAGTGTAATTGCTTCTTTTAGTAATTTTTTTACTTTGTTTGGTGGTTTTACTTTTCAGATAACTTTCACCTGTATTATCTCCATACAGCTTTACAAGGATGGGGGGTGGTACACAGAACCGGAGGTGGCAGGCTTATCTGATGGATGAAGGGGCCCGGGGTATCCCGACGGTTTGCACGGGTTTACCTAGTGCCTTCCTTCCATATGGTTCTGCCATCAGATCCCAGAACTGGATTTATCCTGTTGTATTGTAAACACTGCGAAAGACTCAAAGCAGGCTCTGAGTTTGGTTCATTGAACTAATGAGAACCTCAGTCAAGTCTCAGACCCTCTGGCCCGGGGGCCTCTTCTGTAAATGATGCAGTGGGCCCGGAACTGGCATTTTTCAGAGGCTCTCTTCAGCGCTGTTATTTTGAGTGTTCCCAGAACATTTCTACGTTTGGGAGGTGGCTGTAGTTGAGAGTCCCGGTGTGTTCACCGCCTGTAGGATTGGCTTCCGCCCAGGAGGAAGGCCACCAGCATGTGTGGAGGTGGGGCGAGCAGGGCGCCCTCTCAGCCGCTCACTCCCCTGTATGCGGTGCCCTCCTTGGTGGGCAGTGGTGTAGACAGAGCCGCGGGCACCACGGTCCCGAGACAGCAGCTCTTCTTCCAGCCCCCGAGGGATGGGGCGCAGGGCCTTTCTGGCCCTTGTGCCCGGAGAGGATGGCTTTTCCTGCCAGGAGGTGAGGACTAGGTAAAGGAGGCTCCCCTCGGACTGCACACGCAGTGTGGGGAGCACGCAGCCACAGGGAAGGGAACGCCCCGGACAGGACGGCACGGCGCCCGGGTGTGAGTGTGGGACACAGCCTGAGACTTACCCCTCAGGGGAGAGTCAGGAAGGCGTGATCTAGGATTTGAGGGGTGCGAGTTTAGGTTGCCGGAGGGGAGAGGGCAGGGCTCTCGGTGAAACAGCACGGCTGTGAGCACCCGCGGGAGGGGCTCAGCTGGGCTGAGACCCTGGCATCCCAGCCCGGGTGACCACGCCGTGGCTGGACTTCAGCTCTGCCGTCGTCCATATCAGTCCTTGTGTCCACACACGGGGGACCTCCAGGGAGAGGCTGGCAGGGGGCCTTTGTGATCTAGCTGCCTGTCTGGAGAGGCGGCAGACAAGAGCCGCACTGTCAGGGACCCCAGGGCCCGTGGTGAGGTGCGTCCCACGTGCCTGGCTGTGGCCGCTGTGCTCAGAGGACGCATGACAGCATCCCTCCATGGGAGGAATGAAATGCGTATACACACCGCCTGTTTCCATCACTGCGCACACCCCGGGCCCTCGGAGCTGTGTGCAGGCCCTGGAGGTGGCCCATCTCGGGAAGAAGGCCTGGCCGGAGGGCAGGTCGGTGCCCCCGGGACACAGCACACCCTCCACCTCCGTGGGCCCCTCTTTAATGCTGCTTCTCCCTCTGACCGTGTTCACCTCGTGGGCGTCACATACACTGTTTAGAAGTGCAGTTTCCCGATTTGTCCTGCATCCGTGTTCCCAGTTAAGCTGCGTGTCCTGGGGAGAGGCACAGGGACCACCTCCCTTCTCAGCAAGGACCCTGCTCCCCAGGGGGCCCTCACAGCTCCTTAGCTCGCGCATCCTGCCCTCTTCCACGTGTGTGCCCATCACCTCTGACCCCGGCCACTCCCCTCTCCCTCCCTGGTTTAATTTTCCTCTTTGTTCTTCTCACTCTTGCACATATGGCACATGTTAGGTAGGGGTCGTGGTTTTCGTGGGCCTTGGGATGGAATATAGGCTCCACGGCGGAGACCTGTATCTGTTATGTTCAGTGTTGTGTTTTCAGCTTCCGATAATGTCTCTGTAGTAGATAGATACACCCTTTCTTATACCCACTACGTACCGCACATCAGGCCACGCGGTCACAGGGGCAGAGGAGCTCCCTGCTCTGCACGCTTGGGGTCTGGGGTCTCCTCCATGTCCCAGTGCACCCCTGAGGCCCACCCACCGGCTCTTAGGAAAGGACCAGCTTTGGTGCCGGCCCACCCGGGAGCAGGGTTTCTGGAGGCTCGTCATGGCTGGCAGTGCATTTCCCTCCACGACCCATCTAGAACCGAGGCGGGGGGCTGGGGACTAAAGAGAACTGGCCTCTGATGGCCGCACAGGGACTCCCAGGAGAGAGACACGGGCCCTGCTTGGCCCAGCATGCAGCTTCCTCTCCCCGTCGGGCCTGCACACAGGCCACGCCGTCCACTGTGATGCAGCCACAGGACACAGGGGACCCTGCCCTTCTGAGGGGCCAACCTGCCGCCCGCTGTTCAGCTGATGGCACTGCCTTCTCCTCCCACAGAGGAAGACCGTCTACACCTGGGCCTCAGCTGGGAGCCTGCGGGGTGACGTGCAGTGCTGACAACTGCCCACTGAGTGGAGACAGTGTTCCATGAGCGAGCTGAGACTGGGTGCTGAGACAGCATCACTTACTCGGGCCCCCAGACTTCCTCACAGGAGTCCCTGCTTTCCTGGTTCCTGTCCCTGGTCCCCTCCACCCTCTCCGGGGCTGTCTGTCCTCGCTCTCCTTTGGATCAGAGCCACTTCTTTCCTTTGCCTCAGGCCCGCTCCCTTCAATAGTCCCAGAGACGAGGGGCTTCAGGAAACAGGTTTTTGTTTTTCTTTTGTTTTAAGATTTGAAAGCAGTATTTCCCAGCCCGTCTACAACTGACACATCAAGCGATCAAACCCTGTTCACAGTTACCAGTTTGACAAAAACATCCAGGAAATTTTTCTCAGTTCAGAAGCTGCTTTGGAAATCTGTCTTGTATTAATGATCACAAACGACTCTGTAAATGACCTTTCTGGGGCATGTGGCTGAGGAAAACCTTACGGCATGTGTAGGACCCAGTCATCATACAAATTCTATCAAAGCGAGCGCTAGTGCAGACGCGCTTCCCCGTGAGGACGCACGGACGCCACAGAGAATCTCGCGGAGCCCGGGGAATGTGCTCCAAAGACCTCTTAAGAGAGTGCAGTGTACCTTTCCTTTTTTTGACACCATGGGAGGCTGTCTCGCCTGCTGGACTTGACAAAGAGACGTGAAAGGTGGAAAGAGCCCCTGGGGGTAGCTGGGGCCCCAGAGGAGCAGGCACTTGGTTATTTCTCTCTCCCTTTTTGTGTGATGCGATCCGTCTGTACTGGCTCAGAGCCGTCCCGTTCTGCTTGCCTGTTACAGACGGAATGGCCAGGAAGGGGCAGGAAGGATGGACCTGCCCACTGGCCTGGCTAGTCTCTGGATGAACAGATCTCACGCTATGAGCTGAGTGAGTGACTCGGATAAAAAAAAAAAGGACAGCACGATCCCTACAAACCCAGACAGGTGCAGTGAAGTGACAGGCAGTAGGCAGATACAAGGCTGGTGAGATAGTCTGTACAGACAGCGGGTCCTGCAGGGGCGCTGGGAGCAGCCACTGCAGGGGAACCTGTGAGCCCCTGGGCTGCCGGCGGGTTGCACGCGGTGGTGACAGGAGCACAGCAGAAATCCACTCCTAGAGCCCGCACGATGGATGGATTACAGCCAAGCAAGACAGCGTCTGGGGCACGGGAGCAACGCCTGGTACCGTTCTCAGAATTGGTGCCAATGGCACGGCTGCTAAGACAGCCCCCGCTCAGAACTAGGCCAGGCGATCCGAGCTGAAGCAGCCACACGGGGGGCATGGTGCTTCCTCCTGGGATACTGTGGTCAGTCCTGGGCTTAGTGACGTGCGAATATACGCGAGGGGTCAGGAGACCTCATCTGTTGGGAAAGCAGGGACGCAGGGCAGGAAACCCGGCAAGGCAGAACAACCTGGGCCAAGAGCTTTACATGAACCTCTACGTGGAAATCCTCAACTGGAACTGACGTGTTCTAAGAAAGGACGACTCTCAGTCCCCAGTTCCTTAGATCCTCGTGTTTGCAGGCTAACTGTTCTGGGAAACTTCTTGGGCCTGTTGGCGATAGCGGCGGCATCCTTCAGGGTAGGAGAGAAGGCTCTAGACACAGCTGGTGTTGACTCTGCCTCCACCTGCACACAAGGACCCGTGGGACCCAAGACAGTGATGGCTCAGCAGGTGACCACGGATCCCCTTTCACCAGGGTGTGGGCAGTGTGGGAGAACCGAGGTCAGGCAGCTGGGTGGGCTGAGGGCAAGGGGCGGGTGGGGTCTGGACTGAGGGGTTTTCCTGCATCCTGATGGGGCCCTGAGTGGAGACTTGGGGCCCGAGCACCACCGAGGTTAGCACAACACACACCCTGGAGGTTACACTGAGCACAGGCCAGACTGAAGGACCTCCTCTAAAAATCATCTTTACACCCATTTCTAAGAAATTTATTCTAAAATTCTTGTTAGCGTCCCTTCTTGCTGCCAAAGGAGACCCCGTGTCCCCTTTCACTGAGCTTCTCAAAGGTTCCACCAACCTTCTCAAATTTTCTAGCTCCCACCTCCCTTCCTGATTTTACTTTCTTGTGCCATTTATGGACGTGCCCAAGTGTCCATGGATGGAAAAAAGATAGGAAATAAAATCAAGGGTCCTGCCTAATTATACTTGCAGAAAAGTTTGGGCAGGAGAGGTGAGAAGGTTTCTTTTGCATAGAGCACATTAAAATAACATATGGAGAACCTCTCCCTTCCAGCTAAGGAAGTGGTCAAGACGAGAGGATCAATCTTTAAAAGAATAATGTTTTCCAAATCAGGTTCCTTGCCCTCAGATTCTTTGATGTATGAGTGTAATAGTGGGTAGGACACGGTGAAATATACATGAGCTTGCCCGAGAAGAGCTGAGTAGACGGAACGTTAGTGTTTACATCAAGACTCAACTGGAGCACTCCTTTCAAGATGATAGTTTGTTAGGCCGAGTGCCGTTTAGTCCCACAAGGCTGTTTCCTTCCTGTGTCTGGGGAGCCCCCCATCCCTGCCAGGACCCCACTGTCCATCCACTGCCCTCTTCCTTCCTCCCGAGATCCAGGTATAAGGATGCAAACACATCCACAGCGTGATTCCTTCTTTGTGGCTGTCCATTTTACAGGCTGTAAAGGAAAAAATAGGAGGAGGTAGAATCCCCTGGACACCGCCAGCGATGCCTTCGCGCTTTCTGGAGACTTAATCAGACAATTTAAAACAGACAAGACATTAGGACAGAGAGCGCTTTTTTTTTTTTTTTTTTGCAGAAAATCAACCAAAGAGATGAGCAAGAATATCTTCCTCCTCTCTCTCCTCAGCCTTTATTTCTCTTACACACGCTTGACGGGAATTCAACCACAGTGAAAGACAGGCGGTGGCAAAGCTGACCTTGCTGGGGAGACCCGGCTTGGTAAAAGCAGTTTCTGCTCCCAGACGCACACTGGCAGATTCAAGCTCGGATGCAGGCAGAGTCTGGCACATGCCAACTCTGCAAGCAGCAAGTCCCCCTCGACAAGCGTTTAGCAACAGACGGCTGCGTGCAGATTCCCAGGCCTCTGTGTGGGACCCGAAGAGGGGCGCTTTTAAATGTCGTGGGGCGTCCTTCAGCATCGTGAATGGGGAGGCTTCCTCCCAGCAGGGTGCCTGCTTCTCTTGCCCAGCCGCTCCTCCCAAGCTGCACCGCAGGATGGCTGCAGGTGCCTTGGCCCGGCGGGACCAGGGGGCTACAGCAGGCTGACCACCTCCTCGCCTCCACACCTGCTGTCACCCAGCATCCCCGCCTCCCTCAGGGTGATGGGCACAGAGCGGGCAGTTCCGAGCACGAACCTGCACACAGGTGCTAGGTTCTATTTCAGGAGTGGAGGGGAGCGCCTTCCGTGCGCGGCTCTGACAACACGTGGCTATTGTGATGTGTCAGAATCATTGCTTTCAGACTCAGGTGACACAAAGCCCAGTGTAGGGAGTGGAGGGATGGTTCCCGTCTAACAGCTTTGTGGTCTCTCTTTATCCCAGTAGTGGATGTCCTTGCTTCTTTCTTAGAAGCTGTGAAGCCTGAGAGGATGGGAGGCTGGGGTTAGCAGATGCAAACTATGACATTTAGGATGGATAAACAGCAAGGTCCTACTGTAGAGCACAGGGAACTATATTCAGTATCCTGGGATAAACCATCACGGAAAAGAATATGAAAAGGAATGTATACGTGTGCGTAACTGAGTCAGTTTGCTGTACAGCAGTAATTAACACAACATAGTAAATCAACTATACTTCCGTTAATAAAAAAAAAAAGAAAAGAAAAAAACGAAACCTAAGAAGAGAGTAGAAAAGGAGAAAAGAGAGGAGGGGGTGGAGAGAAATGGAAGAACTGAAAGTGACCTCAAAAATCCTTTATCCTAATTCAGATTTTTTTGAAGTTTAGGATATGAGAGACCCAAAGAGAGGAATAGCTTAACAGAGGTTTTATAGAATGTTGGTGGCAAATCTAAGATTCAGTCATGTCTCTTGACGGTGAATATCCCCAAAGTTCTCATCAGAAGAGTCGGCATATTAGAAGCTGTAAAGACAGTAGTGGCTGATGCAGGTTTCCCCCAAATGATCATTTTTACCTGAAAGCTCAAATTTTAGCATTGACAGCAGATACTGGCAGGTGTTTTCCATGAGGTGATGCTTTTGAGAAGGTGACTGTCAAGGACCCACGTCTGAATAACCGTAGATGGTCTGTCCTTCTTTCAAGTACAGATCACGCCCCAGGAAGGCAGCCGCTGGCATGGCTGGCAACGCGCGCACAAGGGCGGGTCCCTAGGGCGACCACAGCCCCGGGTCAGGGAATGTCCCCTCTCACCACTCCTAACATTGTGAACTTTGTACTCGAGAGCTGCGACTTAGTATATCGTTTTCCTGTTTAGTGAAGGATGCTCGTAAGCGCCGCAGGCTTTGTCTGGGGTGCGGGGCAGTGGCAGCCGGCGCACTCCACGGCAGATGCTTCGATCTGCGCCGAGGCGCTGGGGGTTTTGCCCACCGTTGCTTTCGCATCTTCGGTGTAAATACCAACACAGTGAAAAATAAAGCGTATCTTAATATTATTCCGAAAATAGTCTGACCTCACAGGAGCCCGGGAAGTTCTTGGAGACCCTGGGAAATCTAGGGCTCAGGCTTTGAGAACCACTAAATTAAAGAATCACAGGATCCTCTGGGGACTAAGGCTCTGGGCCCAGAAACCCTTAGGTGTCTTTTGTCGGAAAACAAGAGGTGTTAGTGCGGCAACACAAATTCCAGACAGGCCCGTAGGATTCATCTATGATATTACTGTGCTCATCTCTGAATGATACAACATAGAAGCACTAGTGCCTACCGTTGAGTCATTCACCCAGAAAGCCACCAGACCGTCCTGGAGGAGAATCTGGTTAGTTTCAATGACAAACGATACAGGTCTTTGCAAAATTACCGCAGGCCAGACGCCTACAGCACGGCTCCCCTGGCACCCTCGTTCCTGGTTCAGCCGTGGTCCCAGGTGACCCCGGTCAGTGAGGCTGCCACCAGTTTGGAACCCACCCCGGGGGGTGTCTTTAAGCACCAGGCTTCCTTTGTCTCCTGAAGTGCGATTAGTTATTTATGTCTATTGAATGTGAAGACATCTTGCCATTTTATTTTCATTTTTAGCTTTTAAAATGCTTAGGTCGTATGTCGACAGCTCTCAGAAATCTGCATCAACTTGGGCTAAAAGTGGGAATGGGTGTGCTGCTGCCCCCTCCTGGTAGATACTGAGAAGCACAGACGGGGTGGGGCTGGGTGCTGGCACTGGGTAACTGCAGTGACGGTGGGGTAGGGGACTGGCTTCTTCCTGCTGAGGTGGGAAGGCCCAGGCACTGTACCATAAGACAGAAATGGAGGCAAGAGGAGGTTCCCTGACTTGTTACCCAGCGTACCGTGTTCTCCGTGGAGTGTGTCTTTGCCGCCTTCCTGGCGTCTACTCTTCAGTTTCAGATACAGCAGGACGCTCCACATCATTCATCCTCCTGTCCAAGCCCTTCCCTCTGTCTGGAACACGCTCTCCCGTTGCCTCTTTCTTTCTGAGAAGCTCGTACTCATCCTTTTACACCTCATGCCATGTCACCACCTGTCAGAGGTCCCTTATCGTAGCCCTCATCCTGCCTGAGTAACTCAGAATCAAGCCCTTCCTCCTTTATGTTTTGATAACTTCAGTCATACTATGTTTAGTCATTTATCCCATTATGTTATACTTAGTTATTTACCTGGGTTCACTACTCAGCTTAAAATTCTTCGAGAACGTTCCCAAATGGAAGTGAGCTTTGGGTCGGGAATGGGTCAGGTGTTGGGTCAACACTGAGTAAAACAGATGTACTGCCAGCACTCGAGATAGTCCCAGTGGAAAGGAAGGCAGATAGTAACCAGTGAACATAAAGTGTACTCTGATGTGTTACAAAAGGTAACAGGCATATACAGTGATAGAGAAGACAGGGGTTTGTGTATTACAGACATCGAGAACATTACTGTATACAAGGTAGGAGTTCAACACATTTTGCTTCGTGAACATATCCTAGCTGTGCACTTGAAGGCTGGACAGGGCCCTACGGAGCCCAAGTTCAGGAAGGAGACATGATGACGAGGCTGGTGTGGGCGGTGGCTTTGGAACAGCAACCACCCAACAGGAGCTGGGCTGTGGGTCCCCGGCTTCTCCCTCCACCACCTCCCATCTCCTCCTGGGGCACCCACTGGCCAAACCCAACCAGAAGCTGAGGGCGAGGGAACCTGGCTGATGTGTCAGTAGAGGTTGGCCTCCGAGGGCACAGAACGGGTCGGGTCAGGAAGAGTGGGGAGGGGCTGGAGAGGGAGTCTAACCAGAAGCAGAGCAAGCAGCACGCGTGACTGGGTGACTTGTTACCCACCTAGATGTGCATCACATCTAGGCAGCCTTCAGCCTTACATAATTCCGGATCAAACTCCACGCCACCTTGGGGTCTGCGCTGGTCCTTCTGGTGACAGAGTTTGTACAAGGGGATTCCCTTAGGACCTGGGACCAAGTACTTGACATAGGATTGTGGCTACCTGTGTGCAGGCTATAGAACCCTGGTCACGTACAATTAAGACAAAGAGTGAAAGAACATGTGACCTCATGTCTCTCCCCTGGAGGCACTGCCAGTCTGTTTTAGGAAGAAAGCAATGTCCATGAGTGAGATTTCACAGTTTGTCATATATGACAAAGATTAACATACAGTTATCTGAATACTGCACATGTCTGAGGGCTTGGCAGAGATTAGGGGTGATCAGAATCGGGTTAAGTTAATCAGGTATTAACGTCTTAGCTGTAAGATAAAGTCCACTTAAACTGAGTTTGAAGGAATGTTGCCCCGCTGTAATAACAGACGTCTTCCCCAGACATTTAACATTTGGGGGAATCCTTCAAATTACAAGATAATTTCATAGTAGGTTTATTCTTTAATGTGTCCTCGTTCATTTCCATTTTCACTGGAAGAGATATTCTCTCTACTCTCAGAAATTTACTGAATCCGGGGGGAGATTTGGCATTGATCTGGCTTACCCCATCGATTTCCAGTTCCTCAGAGACTCTCAACATGTATTGATTGAGATGTTTCTGCAGCTAATCATTCTGTCGTCATGTTTGCTCTGCCTGTCTTTTTTCCTATTAGAACATGAGTTAGTTTATGAAATGACAATCTTATATCAGATGTTCAAGAATGACCACATGACTTTTTAGTAGATACCAAATATAGCATGAAATTACTTCTAACTCATCCTCTGCTCCCCTCACCTGCCAGCCTCCCCGCTCAGTCCATGATAGTTGGGCTTATTGAGTAGTTTGAATGCCAAGTTTTAAAAAATTATTATTTCTTCTACAGTAAAGGCAGCTTACCCCAGGGTAGTCACCGCCGGGAAGTACGTTCCTCCACTCCAAGCTCCCAGAGCCGACTGAAGGGGCTGGTGAGACTCTCCAAGGTGTGATGAGTAGAGGAGAGACTCTGACGTCCCCACTGACATCCCCTGCTGATGGGCAGGTGAGAACAGTCCGTGCCTGTTCCTTTAAATCCCCGCACGTCTTCCACCTGCACTGATGGGACGTGCACCCAGCCCACGAAGGCGGCCAGCCAGTAGGTGAACATGAAAAATAAGGAATCTAAAGAAAATAAGGCAGAATACAAGAAAGGGAGTGAACGGGGATGGGAAAGACACTTCTTTGGGTGGCACTGTCAGGCAAGGCCTCTCTGGGGAGGTGACGATGGAGCACAGGCTTCACTGATGGGAAGCCAGCCTTGGGAAGGCCCAGGAGAGCCGTGCTCCAGGCAGAAGGAGATGCAGGAGCCAGGGTGGAGTGTGTGAGGATGCCCGAGCACGTGGGGTGTGACCGGAGCCCCCAGGGAGGGGCAGAGGAACGGAGCGTGCCAGTGGTGGTCAGAACAGCATGCAGACACCCACAAACCAGGGTCGCATGGGGCATTTATAAGAAGTTTGGATTTTAGGCATAACGGGAAGCCCTTGGAAGCTTTGCAGTTGCAGAGGTGTGACCTGATCTCTCAGCGTTAAGGGGCAGATGTGAGCGTGAGGGCCCGTGGGAGGCCGCTACATAGTCCTGTGCTGGGACTCTTGTGGAAGGCGTGGAGCAGATGAGATAGAATCAGATTCAGGATAAGTTTAAGTCAGAGACTGCACCTGCCAATGGGTTGGATGTGCAGATAAGGAAGAGAGGAACCAGCGATGCCGTTTAGGGTTTTGCCCCAAGAGAGCAGGAATGGAAATGCCCTTTACCAAGGTGGAGGCTCCCCGAGGAGAAGCAGATTTCGGGGTGGAGGAGGATGGGTAATTAGCAGGTCGGTTTTGTTGATGGAAGAGCCCTTTAGACATCTGGGCCACATTGTCCTACAATGGGTGATGGAGCAGTCGACCCCCAGGGAGAGTCTGCGACTAGAGGCACACATTTCAAAGGCATTTTCCCAGCGATAGACTCAACAGGAAGACCCAGGAGTGGATGTAGAGATAGATGATCCACAAAAAGGTGGAAGAGCCAGCGGAGGCCTCTTCTTCCAGGGAGAAGAAGACGCCAAGTGAGGTGACGGCTTCAGGTGAAAGAACGCGTCCACCGTGATGCAGGTACTGAAGGGCTGAGGAAGATGAGAGAAATTGTAATCATTGTTTTTGGCACAAAGCAGTTCATGGGCGACCTTGACAATAGCAATTTCAAGAGTATAACGGGAACAAAGCTGATTGGAGTGAGTGGAAATCAGGGGCTAGAAAGTGAAAAGTGCAAAAGAGAGCACACGTGATTTTTTAAAAAGAGTTTTATTGTGAAGGGGGGCAGGGAACCGGGGTGATCGCCAGGGGGATGGGTGTGGAAGCCCAGGAGAGATGGTCACGTTTATGGTGATTACCGTGATGATAGCCATTACCATCGCGATCACAAGGACCACCATTTATTGTGTAGCTAACACGTGCCGGGCCCGTGCCAAGCGCTTCCCACGTGTAATCTTATTGCATCTTTCAGCAAACCTGCGGAGAAGGCTCTGCTACTGTTATCGGTTTAGAGGTGTGAGAACAGAGGAACCAGGTCCTAAGTCTGCTGATAGACCTGAGAGCTCAACCTAGCTGTGTCTGACACCAAATCAGAGTGTCTTAAACACAGCAGATGGATATGTTCCCTCGAAGAGATCAGCTGGAAATGAGTGAAGTTCTTAACTGGACTTAGTCAAGGGGATAGAAGCCCAACTCAAACTGGCTTAAGAGAGAGGAGCGAAGGAGATTAATTCATGTATCCCAGAAATCCAAAAGTAGGGCTGACTTCAGGTATAGCAGGATCCAGGGGCGCACACAGGGTAATTAGAATTTAGTCTCTATCTCTGAACCACTGGGCTGTGCTTTCCTTTCAAGATTCCCAAGCAGTTTCTCCATGTGTCGGTCTCTAGCAGCTCGAGGCTGACTTCCAACAGTCTGGAAAATCCAGGGTCAAAGTCACAGGTAGGGGTGGTTCTTAATGCACGACCTGTGTCACTGTCACCTGCCCATCTCAAACAGTATCTATCCTGAGGGCACCTGATGACCTCATGCCTGCCTCCAGAGCCACGAGGACTGTCGTGGATGTAGAGCTTACTCTCCAAGGGAAATAGCTAGGCATTATTAACCAAGAAAGGGATACTGGGCAGGCAGCAAAGGGCAGATGTCCACTAAACCATGGTGTGTTCAGATGTTCACTCTTACAGCATCAGGGTACGCTTCCAAATCCTCTACCGGAAGATAGGTTCCGTGAGGACAGAGGCCTTTCCCGTCTTGTCCACCAAATACAGTTCTGAGCGCAGCGAATGGCACATCATGGGCTTGGGTTTAAACGTGCATTAACTGAATGAATGAGTGACCTTAAGCGATTCATCTGTAATGCCGCCCCCTTTCATTTGACTTGTTTACATTATTTCATCTTTAGTGGGAGAGCTCTTCATTGTATTTGAAGCTCATTACGTTTCTGACCTGTAGTTCTCCAACTCCCCCAAGCTCTTAGTTTATATGGAAATAGTGTATTCAGTTAATGTCCTACTCTTCAGAACAGTGTTTTTAATGTTATTTTTTGCAAAGGGGAACTGAAATCCCCACAAATTCTAATGAAGCTCTGCTTTGTCTGACCCTCCCGGGGTTTATTTCCTCCCCACTGACTCTGGAGGGTAGAGCCCTTGGGAAAGACAGGTACGTGACAAAAAGCTGTTTGGGTGTATCTGCTTCCGACGGCAGTGCCTGTGGCAGAACTATCTATCTGGAAAGCTCTCAGGTGGGTGGAGAGAGGAACATTGCACTATCCTCGTAGGCTATGTGAAATTTTGCATGTACGGAGTGCCTAGGTGAGGATGCTGAAGGGCCTTTAATTGCGTAAAAAGAAATTTGAATTTTGTGTAATGATTGTGAGGGAAAGGCTTATGATAAAACAAAATCAGGAAGGTCAGTCTTGTCCTGCATGAACTTAATGCCTTCTTCCCAGTCGTTTAGAGACTTTTTTCCATGGTACAACCTTATGAAAGGGACATGGAAGAGAAGCGTGACACAGTACATAGAACCTGGATGGAAAGGGGCAGTCTGCCGTAAAGACAGAGAGTGTGGGCTGCAGAGCATCACTGCCTGGGTGCAAACCCTAACTCTCCCCTTCCTTAGATGCCTGCAGGCAAGGTGCTCACCACCCGCTTCTCAGTTCCCTTGTTGGTAAAATACGGATAATAAAATAGTGCTACTTCCGAGGTGCTAGACGTTACTTCACGTGTTTAAAGCGTTTAAAACTGTGCTTGGCACGTAGAAATCAATACGTGTGTGTTTATTTCTGTTGTTATTATTTTGAATGGGAAAAAGAGGGAACGTAAGTATGAGTGTGGAGGAAATGATGAGTTTGGTCCAAATCAGCCACGGTGTGTGTGTGTGTGTGGTATGTATCTGTGTGTGTGTATCAATGTATGTGTGTGTGTGACTGTGTGTGTGTGTGTGTGTGTGTAGTGTGTGTGAGTGTGCATGTGGGTGTGTGTGTGTGGTGTGTATCTGTGTGTGTGTCCATGTATGTGTGTGTGCATGTGTGTGTGTCTTTGTGTCCGTGTCTGTGTCCATATATGTGTGTGTGCAGTGTGTGTGTGGTGTGTGTTTCTGTGTGTATCCGTGTATGTGGTGTGAATGTGTGTGTGGTGTGTGTCTGTGTGTGTCCATGTATGTGTGGTGTGTGTGTGTGTGCAGTGTGTGTGCAGTGTGTCTGTGTGTGTGTGTCCATGTTTGTGTATGTGTCTGTGTGGTGTGTGTCTGTGTGTGTCCTTGTATGTGTGTGTGTCTGTGTGGTGTGTGTCTGTATGTCTTTGTGTGTGTCCTTGTATGTGTGTGTCTGTGTGTGTGGTGTGTGTCCATGTATGTGTGTGTGCGGTGTGTGTGTCTGTGTGTCCATGCTTTTGTGTGTGCGGTGTGTGTCCATGTGTGTGTATGTGGTGTGTGTCTGTGTATGTCCATGTATGTGTGTGTGTGTCTGTGTGGGGGGGTGTGTCTGTGTGTGTCCGTATATATTTGTGAGTGTGTGTGTCTATGTATGTGTGTGTCTGTGTGGTGTGTGTGTCCATGTATGTGTGTCTGTGTGTGTCCATGTATGTGTGTGTGTCCACATCTGTGTGTGTGGTGTGTCTGTGTGTGTCCATGTATGTGAGTGTGTGTGTCTGTGTTTGTATCTGTGTGTGTGTGCGGTGTGTGTCTGTGTGTCCATGTATGTGTGTGTGTGCAGTGTGAGTGTGTATCTGTGTGTGCGTGTGTGTGGTGTGTGTGCAGTGTGAGTGTGTGTCTGTGTGTGTCCATGTATTGTGTGTCTGTGTGTGTGTGTCTGTCCATGTGTGTGTCTGTATGTGTGCGCTGTGTGTCTATGTGTGTCCATGTATGTGTGTGAGTGTGTGTCCATGTTTTTGTGTGTGCAGTGTGTTTGTGTCCGTGTGTGTGGTGTGTGTCTGTGTGTGTCCATGTATGTGTGTATGCAGTGTGTGTGTGTCCATGTATGTGTGTGTGTCTGTGTCCATGTTTTTGTGCGTGTGGTGTGTGTGTCTCCATGTATGTGTGTCTGTGTGTGTCCATGTATGTGTGTGTGCAGTGTGTGTGTGTGTGTGTGTGTGTGTGTGTGTGTGTGTGTGTGTGCCTGTGGAGGAAGTTGGGGGAGAGCTGGTTCTGAGACCGTCTCTCCAGGCTCTGGGCAGAATAGTTTGACACTCCAGGAACCGAGAGCACCTGTTGGGTGTCTCGCAAGTTTGAGAAGGGCAATTGCTCTGAAGTCGGAATGGGATTAATGTCCTGGAAAAACCGGAGGCTGATGTGAATAATTAAGCCTCCTAATGAAAGCATTAATATTTCCCCCAGTAGATTGATTTAGTGTTTCTCTTGCTGGGATTGTTGTATAAACTCACCTGAGCTGGCCATCCATCTTGATTGTTCAGGACAAACTGCACTGGCAAAAATAAATAAATAAGTAAAGCTGGTGGACCCCCTAATTTCACACTGAAAAGCCTTGGCAGGTAAAGGGAGCACAGCACCTAGGAAACCACGAGCCCGTGGAACGGTCCTCAGTGGTAGAGATTTCTGAGGAAGGCGTCTTCGGTCTTGGCCTTCGTTGTGTTTATTAATTCTCATGTGAAGATGGGCTTCGTTGCTCAGCTTATTCCTCCAGCACGTGATGTGCAGCAATCAGAGGCAGCTGGGCCTCCCAAGTTCACTAACGCCAACTTTTCTTCAAGTATAAGGACACCCATGGGTGGAAGTGATGTTGGCATTGCAGGCAAACCGCTAGACAGGCCGGCAGGATGGAGTGTCAGTGAGAATTCGCCAGAGCAGCGGTACCAGGAGGAGGAAGATATGTACAGTGATGGATTTTTGCAAGGAGTGGTTTGCCCCATGGTGGGTGCTGGCTAAGTCCAGAGTCCTTAGGGGAGGCATCCCAGTAGGAAAAGTCATGAATGGATGGGAACCCCACTGGCATGAGCTCAGGCTGGTCGTCAGAAGTGGCTAGCAGAAGGGCGGGAGCACACTGCTCTCAGGAAGCCTTCCTTTGCAGCCTTCCTACTGGACAGGTCAGGCCCACAGGGATAGCCTCCCTTTGATTAACTTACATCACTGATTGGGAACTTCATCATATCTGCAAAATCGCTGCACTGCGGCACCAGGATGATGGTGTGATTGGGTAACCGGGCGAGGATGCACGTGAGCTACGACACGCAGCTCTTCCCTCTGTCCCCCGGTTCTCCTGAGGTCATCTGCCCTGCAGCCCAGCTAACAGGAAACACACCAGCAGGGGATCTCGGGAGCTGGAGTTGCACCTCCCGAGCTGACCCATCAAACAGCTCCCCCCAGATAGCAAAGGGCAGGGTGAAATGAGCTCCCAGGATAACTTAGACCTGCAGGTTGTCAAAGAAGCAGACCAGGTCACAAGACGGCCTATGCGCATCTCAGTCAGCATGATTTTTAGTGATATCAACACTTCCCATTTACATGCCAGTTCATGGATTCCAAGCATTTTCACATGTGCAATCCATTTCCACTCTGTTTTGTTTTGCTTCGAGCTGTAAACCACCCTTTCAAACAGGGACTCTGGGTCCTACCTGCCCTTATTTCACACTGAGGTGCCAGGGAAGTCAAGTCCAGGGTCAGGGTGTGGTAGGTGTGCCCAGATCTTCTGACCCCAAGTCCAGGGCTCACACCGCTGCCCGAGTCTGGCCGGACGACACCAGCTCCTCAGCGTCTGGAGCACCACCTCTGCGATGACACGTCACGTCACCACTGAGTCTTTGCAGCAACAGGAGATGATCCTAGGGGCCAGTGTCCAGATTTCGGCTGCAGGCCTCCTGCCTGCAGATAAATCCTGCTCCCTGTAACTGACAGCCTCGGAAATTTGGAAATCACACAGAATCCAATGTTGTTCTCACGGAAGGCTCTGTATCCAAGCAAAAGCCTCTAGATGACAAGCCCCACGAGGGCAGCATCCTTTACCCGTGCTGTTCACCACGGTACCCAGGACGCTCAGAGTAGAAGCTGTCACATCGCAGGCTTCCATATATACTTGTGTATAAAGATGAATTTTTAATGAAGCTACGATCCTGAATCAATGGGGAACATTCATCTCTAGTTGAGTTTTTGTGAAGTCAGATCATCTAAACTTTTAAACTGACTGGGTTATCAGACATACTAGCTTACTTGCCACTTCATGGACAAAATGCACATTATTGATGCTGGGAGTCCCGGGAAATGGGTTCTAAACCTTCAAAGACCAGGGCCTGGATGAATCCAGGAGAAGACAGAGTGCCCTCCCTTGATCTTGAGAGACAGTGTGGCTTTGGGGCATCATAGGAAGGCTGTCAGCCCCAGCGTGCTAGAAAATTCCTCTTTCTGGGGTCTCTTTTTGGTAGGAGCCATGAGCCCATCAGAAGAATGTTTTTTTCTCAAATAAGTAAATGCCACACAAAGGAGGACTTTCACTTCTGAAGGCACAAGATGAATTAACCTGCAGTAAATGGAGGACTGCCCTGTCTCCAGCAGGCTCTTTCTGTCCACAGTGGGTAGTTTCTGGCTCTAAGTGGTATGCGTTGGCTGCTATCTTTTAGGGGATTTTAGGACCCTCTCCTGAGCGGTGACTCGCGCTGTGATGGCCGAGAGAGGCTGGTGGTTAATGAGATCTGCTCTGCCATCACTCTGCTTGCCTTTGAAACTTATTTCACCATTTATCAGTGGATGGAGTTAGTCTCCCTGCCTGGGTCTCTGTGTCTTTTCTGATAAAATGGGGATGGTAAGAGTGTTTGCCTCATAGAATTGTGGTGAGAATTAAAATGAGTTAATCATGTAAAGCACCTAGAACAGGGCCTGGCGGGGAGGAAGCACGGGGGATTATGTGCAGTGTTGGTATGGTGTTGGTATCCCTTACTGAATCAGCGGGACATTCTACTGGGGGAAGAGGTGAGTCTCAACCTCTTTCCGAAGCCTGGGGTCTCAAGTCCGTGAGAAGTCTGGGGGTGCTGGGGGCGTACGGGGAGGGCAGCCACCCGGTGGCCTTGGTCCAGCAGAGGTATTGGGGTTTCCGAACAAGAACAAAGAAGGCAGGACCACCCTGCCTCCCCCCATCCCGACACGCACACAGAGCCCCCGGGTAGCAGGTTATACCATGGAGATGGAACACCTCCTGTTCTCAGAGGAAGCTGGCTAATACCTCCCAGGGGATCCTTCACATTCAGAATTCGGACAAATTACTGCTTTTTAATTAACAGAGCCCAACAATTCTATTATCTGTCTTCTCATGAATCTATTTTCCTCCAATCCCTTCCTGTTTTCCCACCTGGTCTGCTTCCGAGCTGTAATCTGCCAGGAGTGGGCGCAGCGGGGGAGGAGAAGAAGGGGAGGCGGCCACGGGGAGCCCAGTGACCACTGAGGTCGGTGGCTGGCAGGCGCCCAGCTCTCTGTCTGCGGCCACAGAGGCTTGTGGCCGAGACCCCAAGTGAAGCGCGTGGCTGGGGAGTCATCCACAAGCCAGGGGTTATTAAGGACGTGGCAGGTCTCCCTTGACAGAAGCGAGTGGAAGCAGCATTCAGGGCTGTCTCCCAATACCCCATTAATTTAAGTTTAGTAGGACAGTTACGGAATAAAATAAAAACCAAATCGAGGAAACACATTTGTCAAGGACTCGTGCCCAGATAACGCAATTGCGGCTGCACCAGTTGAGAAGCCAGAGTATTAATAGCTGCATCTCTGTGAAAAAAAACTCCTCCAGTGATGGTAAGAAGGGCTCTACCTCATGCTGCCGACGCCCCAGGGTTCCCCTAAAAGAGGCATGTTTCGTTCAGGCAGAGGCTGCACTTTGGCCGAGTAGGTGGACGCACGTGTTCACGTTGGGCCAGGTGAAGCCGTGATTAGGTTTTGTTTCCCGAGCATCCTCCGTGTGATGGAGACGTGAGATTGGGGTCACCTGTCTCTCTCACCATTTCAGATCCCACCTAGGACTCCGGAGCATCCTCAGTTGCTAGCGAACAGTTTCTTTCCAGCTCTGTTCCCAACAGGGTACGTCAAGAAAAATAATGAAAGTTTTTGAGAAAAAAAATGAAGTTAAAAATATCCCCTTCCACTTGCCTGTTCCTAACTTATTAGAACAATGCCTAAGGCAGCAGGGGTGTCATTGGCAGTTCTATTTGTGATGGGTCCGGAAGAGTTGATATATTTATGAATATTTACATCTCCCAGAGGAGAGTGCTGTTAAGTAGAACTTGTTTAAAAAAATTCTTTAAATCTTCTCTCGTGATGTTAAAGTGCTATGGACCACAAATAGGCAGAGGGGGGAATGCAAAAAGGAAAAGGAAGAGGGACCCCTATGTGGGCCCCCCAAAGCCTGCACTGCAGACCCCCAAATGCCAGTGGGTGAGAGAGAGAGAGGGGTGGGTGAGGTGTTGGCTCTAGACCCCTGGGGTCGTGCTGCCTTCCCTCAGCTTCCTTTTCATCCGACGCTTTCCTGTGTTAGATTAAATGTTCCAGGCGTCGGAATCCATCAGCAGAGGACGGGGCAGGGGGCAGGCTCATTCACACGGGAGCGGAGCGTGAGGCAGGAAGGCAGCCGCCTGAGCGTCGGGTGGAAAGGGCGTTAGGACGTGATGTTCTTTAGGCAACCAGCGACTCTGGAATTGAATGGTCAGTCTTTTTCAGGCTGTCAAACATGAACTACTGCTCCATACTGCACATACACACCGTCTCCTTCCAAGGAACTTGAACATTTACATTTTTGGAAACACGTCAAAGGTACTGACCTGGTACAAAGTAGGGCCGACGCCCTGCTCTTAGTTTTCCCTGAGAATCTAAGTAAGTCGCTTGAGAACACACAGCAAATCGGGAACGAAAGGGCGGTGCGATCCCCGAGTCGTCTCCGGGCCAGCCTCGGGGCTGCGTCTGCAAAGTGTGACCATGACAGAAGCCTTGCTTCCTGTGCCTCGTCCAGCAGGAGGGCAGGGGCGGCTGTCTTCCCTGCCGTAGCCCCTTGCAGGCGACCGTCTTGATGCTCGTCTGTTGGGGGAGCGGCTCCCACCGACCATCAGGGATTTGGCTCGCCTCCTGCTTGGCTACGGGGCCATCGAAGCAGGTGACTTTTTTTTTTTTTTTTTGCGGTACGCGGGCCTCTCACTGCCGTGGCCTCTCCCGTTGCGGAGCACAGGCTCCGGACGCGCAGGCTCAGCGGCCATGGCTCACGGGCCCAGCCGCTCCGCGGCATGTGGGATCTTCCCGGACCGGGGCAAGAACCCGTGTCCCCTGCGTCGGCAGGCGGACTCTCAACCACTGCGCCACCAGGGAAGCCCTGAAGCAGGTGACTCTTGAGCCATTACTGTGCCCCCATTTTCAAGTTTCTTTGCAAAGAAGCCTTCCCCCTGGCAGGCTGTCTGCCATTAGGAAGCTGTGTAGCAGTAGCACCTGTGTGCTCATCTCTCCGCTAACTTACAGAAGCCCAGAGTAACTGACTCTCTAACATTCAAGAGGATGCAGACATCGCTGGATGTGCCTTGTTCAGAAAATGCAGTGCCTGATTACAGGCGATGCTTCTGACTGGGGAAAGGGAAGAAGTGGCAGAGGCCGACTCACAGGGCACAGCTCTAGTGGGGAGGCTGTGTCGTGCCCTGGCCGAGCGCTGGGACCCTGGCTCCTTATCGACTGTAGAAACAGGGAATTCCCCTACTTGTCCCCCCATGAGGACTGTGCTGCTTCACTGAGCAGCCGCCACCCCGTTTCAGGGAACCAGCCCAGCAGCCACTGGGTTTTAGGAAGGAATGAGGTGAAGCCACCTGTGACTGTCCCTCTGAGGTGGGTGGGTCCTTTGTTCATTCAACAAATGCTAAGTTCCTGGAATGCAGGACCATAGGAAGAACCAACCACTGAGTGGAGGAGATGCACATGGGAAATGATGGGCAGAGAATCAGAATCCAACCTGTAGGCAGGTACAGAACACAGCGCAGAACTGACTGACGATGTAATTTCATGAGGGACCCCAGTCCACCAGCCAAAAGAGACGGGGTGTTGAGAGGCGGGGTGGAATCTGCTTGTGGGCTTTCTGCCTGGGGGCTGAGTGGGATCAGCCCTTGAACCGTGGCAAGTGTTTTCCTTAGAGACAACATATGTGGATTCCTAAATCCATGATGGTTATTTTGTTCACAAAAGGGTGGAGAAGCCCTGAGACAGGAGAGGTTCCTTTTCCGATCATCGTCTGAGATTCAGGGCTGGTCTCCAGTGTCCTCGTTTTGAAGTGAGAGGCTTATTTCTAAGGCCCTTCTTTGACTAGTGCTTTGTGATTTTGTGACTATTCCATTCCTTAGAACTTTGAAGTTTCCTTCCACACTCCCCGCTCTAAAATGAACTTGAAGGGCCCAGACTTCAGTTCGGGCTTCCTCTGTGACTTTGTGCAAGTTACTTAACCTCTCTGTGCCTCAGTCCCCCATCTATAAAATAAGGCTGGCAATGGCACCCACTCCTAGAATAGAACGTGGATTAAAGGAGGTAACACATAAGAAGCCTGGAAGGGAGTAAATGCTGAATAGACAAGCTCCATCTCAGCTCCCTTTGTGGGCTCCTCCTTGGATGGGCTTCTCATCACTGGTGTGACTCTGTCCCCTGAACGACTTTGCCAATTTCCCCTCCCTCCTCCCTACTGTTCCAAACTGACTGTGATGTTATCTACCCTCACATTCTCAGTTTGCCCCCCATACTAGGGTCCCAACACTTGACCTTCAGCCAGTGGTGTGCTGAGTGGCGGCGTGAGGCCAGATGTGTCCACCGTACTCACTGACCACGCATTGGCAGCTTGAAATGGGCCATGGTGGGAGGATACCCACCACGGAAATGGGCCAACCCTGAAACCCAGGCTTTTCTCCTTCTTCCAGAGGCACTTGCTAAACACTTACCAGCTCTGCATCTCTGGAGCTCCAGACCCACATATCCAGCTGCTTGAATGATGTGTCCACTAGCTGTTCCATGGACACTTAGAGCTCAGTATATTTAGTCCTAATTTATCTGTTTTCTTTATCTGTTCCTCCTTTGAGTCCCTTCTTCGAAAATGGCGCCCAGACGCTCCTATGGCAACCTGGCTCACCCGTGGCTATTCCTTCTCCCTCACCTCCTACCAGCCCCCAATCCTACTGATGTTCGTCCTGTATTTTTCTTTGTCTTCTTCCCTTCCACTGCCCCCACCCGAGTTCGGGATGCCCTCATCTATTGCCAGGCTGACATTATCAACCTCCAAGAAGGTCTCCCTGCCTCCCTGCCGACCCGCCTCTAATCAGGGCTACACTCTGAAGCTGGTGTGATGCTTTCAGGACCACACACCCCAGCGTGGCACTCCTTGCTCACCACTCCTCCCCCAGAGACTCCTCAGGTATTTGTTAGACGCAGATAGCTTTCTACAGACTCTCACAGCTTATAAAGCATCGCTTGTCTCACTTCTTAGTGTCTTTCTACACATATTTCTCACCCTTTTTCTCCAGCTCCCACCCCAAGCGGGAGGGTCCCTATAGGTGTGCACCCATGTGTCCACATCCACACCCACCTGCACACACGCACCTGCACACACGCCCCCGCTTCACCTGACCGGTTTCTGCTGGTCTTCCTAGTTTCAGCTTAGACTCGGCTTCCTTGTGGCAGCCTTTCCCGATCCCCTCCGTGGGGCGGCAGAAGTCTGGGACTGTGCCATCACGTCATGTAACAGCCCACTGCAGAAGCCTAGCCGTGCTTCTGCATTTCCCACAGGAGGGCAAGCTTGAGGGGGACAGGCATTCTGTATCCCCTGCCCAGCACATTGCCCGGTGTCCAGAAGGTGGCCAACAAGTGTTTCTTTATTAATTGAATGCAGGCCCAAATGAACGAAGAGACAAAGGTATCGGCAGATGAATTCACTCTCAGATATGCTTGCTTTGTTCCCAGTGTTAACTGGCTTGCAATTATTCCAGATCTATCTGCTAGGAACGATTTGTCTGGATGTCTCCCGTTATTGTTCTGCCCCTTTTTTCTCTGTCCTTTTCGTGATGCATAATACAGACAACCACATGCAATCACTCACAATTGGGAGCATCCATGGATGGATGAGAATGCATGAGAGAAAGGTCTCTGCACGGGCTGAGACCGATTCCGTCAGAAGGCATGTTGTCAGAACCCACACACCAGCGCTGTGGACCAGGGCTCGGGTCCTCCTGAAGCCGTATCACGGCCGAGCCGGAAATCTATTTTCCTGGGTGTGCACAGCTGTCGCCTCACATTTTGGGGAACGGCGGGGGGTTCGGGAAGCAGGCAGGAAGGGAAGGCTGAGGAACAGCAGGCCCAGCGAGGTGGAGGCTTGGCCGCCTTGGCCTCCTCAGAGGAGGAAGTAATGAGGAGAATGGCTCCTCGAGGATGCTTGGCGGGGGTTCATCTGTGTTCTCTCATGATCAAATTCCAAGGGAAATTTAGGCAGGTTTCGAGTCAAGATACGGTTTCTCTTTCTCAGCAGCCAGAACGGAACACTGCACCTGGACCCGCAGTCCCAGCCCCTTGCGTCCTTCCCAGTAATAAAGACTGCCGGGTAAGAAGAGGGTTGAGATGATGTGCAAGATGAAAGGGAGTCCATCTGGGGTTTGCTGGAGCCGTCCTGGCCGTTCAGGGGTCCGGCTGCTCTGTGCTCGGTGGGCTGGGAGGGGGTCGAGGCTGTGCGGGGCTGCCCCCCAGAGAACAGGCCGGGTGACCGCACGTGTTCTGCAGGAGGCCTTCTCCTTGAGATGCAGTGCTCGGGAGGGGCTTTCTTTTCTCTCTGAAGCTCATCCTCTAATTTTTATCCCTTGATCATTAAATTACAGTAGCAGGTTGACACCGAAAATAGAGGGGGTGGATTGAATGTCTTCAACATTAAACTCACCCTGGGCCAGAAGCATGCTTGGGCGAGACCCAGGCTTTCTGCTCCGGCAAGTCGCTGAGGTGCCCAGCGTGACCTCGGCAGCTGAAGGGCCCTCGGACAGGATGGGAAAGGAGCCCAGGTCCCACCGCTCGGGTCCCCGAAGGGTTGAACGGCGTGGCTGGCCCTAGGCAAAATGGCAAAGGGACGGGGTAGGGCCCGCGCTAAGGGGACAGCTCGGGGATGGTGTTCTCTTGAGCCTCACTGGACCCGCATGGTGGGTTGCTGCCAGGGACTCCTGTGGCTCTGGTCCTCCTGGCAGCTCTGTTGCCACGTCCCTGAGGCGGTGACATGATGGCCTGCCTGGCGGAGTTGTCAGAAAGATGGAGAACGTGCCTGTCAAAGGGTTTCTGGTTCCTTCTGAGTTGGGCGCATGATGGCAGCATGTGTATTTGTCTGCTCTGTACGCAGGAGGCCATTCCTCCCCGTCGGGCTCCTGGGGCCTCTCTGATGAACACTGGAAGGGACGGTCCCGTCGCCGTGACCCTGGGCACTCCTGGAGCCGCACAGACCGCCAGCCCCGGGAGTCTGCCTTCACTAAGCAGGCGTGGGGGCCTCTCTGGGTCCCCGTGTCACCTGTGAACGTGGGCCTAATGGTGGCGATTAGTCGGTGCCCCGTGAGGGAGCGAGGGGGTCCCCTGCTCCCACGCTAGCACAGCATGCCGAGCAATGCATCCACTGAGAGGGTGCAAGGTCATTAGCCAGCAGGACTGGGTATTGATCCAGAAGTGAGGTCCTGGGATTTAGAGGCGAGTCACGGCTCCTTCTTGTGCAATTCGAGCAGTTACGCCTTCTTGGAGGACTCTGTCTACCCAGGGGGCCAGGAGGACCACTGTCCTTTGCGGGGTGGAGAGGCCCCAAGAAAACCCCTGAACCCAACCCACATCAGCCTGTGTCTGTACAGTGTGGTGCCACAGATGCCACAGGGTCCAGAGTGTTTCGGCTTTTTAATATCTTCTTCAACTTTTCCGTTCTTCGCCCATGCCGCTGCATTCCCAGGAGACGCCCTCCCGCTGTGCAGACAGAAGAGCGCGTCCATCAAACCATCCGAGCGAGGCACTGTGTTTTCTTTGAATAGCACTGAAAGGGCAGCGTCGCGTTAGTAGCAGAGGGTATACGGGACCCACTTCGTGGAAGAGGGCAGGTGAGGGTGCTTAAAGACACAGGACAGGACGTCATTCACCTTTCCCAGAAGCTGTTCCTCGTCTGCTTCTTGACTAAACGGTTTAAAGGCAGTTTAAGCACAAAAGGGAGCTGCAGGTGGTGGAGAGGTTGTCGGAGCCCATGGAGGTGGCGAGCACAGGGGAAAGAAAAGAGTACAGGATGGGAGGCAGAGCCCAACCGTAGGGCTCACCGCTATCGGAGCGTCGGCTCAGTCGGTGATAGTGGCACCGTGTCATCACCTAAGGGTTATTGATATATCGAACCTTTGACCAGGTGCCAAAAAAAAAAAAAAAAAGCCATGCCAAGCGCTTTGGATGCATTATCTAATTTTATCCTCACAGCTGCCCTAGGAAGTAGGTGCCATTGTTCCTTCCCATCCCACGGATTTATAAACCACACACACACATGAATAGGTCACTGCGATACAGAAAGGCTAAGTAACTTTCCCGAGGTCACCAGCTAACAAAGTCTTGCGGCTTAAGTAAGAAGCTGGGATTTGAACTCAAACTGTGCCCGGTAGTTAATACTTTCATCTGGCTTTTTTCCGGCTAAATCGCAGTATTTCTCAGCCTTTTATAACCCAAGCCCTCCCCCCCCGCCCCCCCCCGCCCCCCCCCCCCCCCCCCCCCCCCGCAAAGTGTGGTGTTTTACTGCACAAATCCCGCCCCAGGCCGTCGGCTGGGCCTCCGTCCCCCTCCCCCGTCCTGCAGTATTAATCTGTGTATTAATACGACAGCATCTCCTGAGTTCCTACAGTTTCTGTGGGGAGAGAGCATCACATCAGTGATGCTCAGGATGACTCCCTGCCCCACCACCAAGAAGGCGAGGCCCCACTTCGTGCACTGGGCATTGCTCCTGGTGTGGCAGGTCTGCACGTCACCCGCAGCGTCTACACGTGGGGGATTCCACCCCGCGTCTCTCCACACTCATCCCAAAGCCAGCTCCTCTCTCCACACACACACAGAAATTAAATGAAACATCCCTGCAGGGGAGGACTCAAAAGTCAATTTAGAAAGGCAGGTGGCACCGGATGGGGAAGGGCTTCAACTGATGGACGGAACAGTTTGGCCTGGAAGCAACGGGCAGTAGAAGCAGGTTGAGGACCTTTGAGGAAGAGAGCAGCACGCCAGGGGGACGGGCTGAGGCTCCAGATTGTGGGGCAGGTTGGGTGAATGTTAGGGATGGATGAGGAAGAAGCAGACCAGATCGGGGATGGGGGGCTGAGGTGTGAGGATGAGGTGACGTGGAGCACATCCTCGGAGAGGAGGCTAACATGGGGGAGGGTGTCAAACAGCACGTTAAGGAAACAGGGAAACTCACACCTTTTTAGCCACCTTTCAGGAGTAAGGAGTTGACTTGAGGGTGTCGATAAATCTGGACATGTTTCATTTGGGCAGATGACGAGGTGAGGAAAGGGAAGCTCTTCCCTCCCAGATCCTCAAGTGACTGACAAGCCGCCCTTTCGGTCTGTGACGTCCGCCCTCCAGCAGTTCAGACGCACCACCCAGCTCGCCGAGGATGACCTGACTGGTGGACTGGGCTCCACCAGCCGAGGCTCGCTTCCCGCAGAGCCCGGCCCCGGTGCTCCGAGCTCTTCCTGTACCGAGAGCAGAAGCCCCCTCCACCCTTTCATGCTCCTGGCCGGTCAGCGCCTGGGTGGTATAGTCCCGCCTCTCACGTGACTCTGGATGAGAGGGCAGTGAATGTATACGTATCACTTTAATGGTCAGGGTTCACCTGACCTGAACACCTCTAAGAAGCGCTGTAGGGCTTGAAGGCCTGAGGGTCCGTGGGAAAATGTAGTGAGCATGGAAACTATTCCTTCATTCCCTCTGTCCCTCCCGAGAACCCCCGTTGAGGTTGCCTTGGACACGATGGTGCCACAGGGCGGGAGGTGGCGTTGCTCGCTACACTCACCTGCTCAGGTGTGTAGAGTGCACGTGAGGCTGTGGAGACAACAGAGTCTGTTCTCTGGTCCCCTCCCTGACGTCTCCCTTCTGATCTGCTGCCTATGAAGGCACTGAAGAGGCTTGCAATTCTGAAATCCCTGAACATGGGGATGAGAAAAGGAACACCAGCCGGTGAGGAAGTGGCGGGTCACTTGCTACTTTCCTGCTCACTGCTTTGAAAGGAGAAGGACAGGTGTGGGTCCTGCCGATTCCGACACTGTCACAGAGGACAAGGAGCATGAAGTGGCAGGACAGCTTTGGAGAGCGCAGTCTGGCACCCTTGCCAAGATCGCAGAGACCTGGAGGAAGGGCTGTTTCAGCCAAAAACAGCAGTGTTTTTTGTTTTTGTTTCTTTTTTTTTTTTTGGCGACTTAGAGGCCACAGTGAGTCAGAAGAATAAGAAGGAGACCAGCCCTAACTATTACAACCAATTTTTTTTTAAACTGGGTCTGCGCTCACTTCTTCAGACAGCAGCAGAAGGATGTGGGATCCTATCCCAGCTCTGCCACTGGCTAGCTGTGTGACCTTGGGGATCATGCTTAACCTCTCTGGGCTACAGTTGCTTCATCTGTAATGAGAGGTAATAATAGTACCTCCCACACAGGGATTTTCAAGAAAGTTAAGTTAGACTCTGGCCAGAGTGCCTGGCAATATAGAATAGCTCGATTTTAGTTGCCATTATTTAGAAAAAATAATCTTTAAATTATAAATCTTTTTATAAAGTAAAATTGTATATGTCGACGACCATGGTCTACTGATAATAACCCATGTTGGTTAAACAACCACCTTGAGGCAGGGAAGTTATTATTTTCTCCTCATTTTATAGATAAAGAAGCCAAAGCCCAAAGATGTTGTGTAGGAGGGTGAGGGATGGAGGCAGGCAAGGCTGGGAGACAGGTGTCCTACCTGCACTGGGAGGGGCCTCGGGGGAAATGCCACCCCGGAGAAACTGACTCAGCCCCTTGCGTGCACAGGCCACGTGGCCGGTGCTCAGGCCCCTACCTCTCTGCCCAGAGCTCTTCCTACTTCCTCTTCTCCTTCACATTGGGCCACGAAAGCATCAGATGTGAGAATCAGAGGCGGCCACAGCCTTGATTTGCAGGGACAATGGGCCGACGGTAATATCCCTCTGCTGACACATGAAATGTGCTGTGGAGGAAGAGTTCACGCCCCCATCCCAGTAGTCTGCATTCACTTGGTGCTGAAGGGGGCTAGTGAACTGCTGTCCACGGCAGGGCTTGTTCTCAAGGGGCTGCTCCCCAGGAAGCTGGACTGGGTACCAGCACGGTGGACCCTCAGTTAGAATCCCCCGTGAAGGCCAAAGTTTGTCTGAATTCACCCAAATTGCAGCCCCTTCAGAGCCATGGCCCTTTTCCTGCCCACTGGGAGTTCCAGCCTGCACAGCACAGATGCCAGCTTGCTTTCCTTTAAGGTCAGGGCTAATTGCAAGGTGACAGAAACCTTGACAACATGAGAGGGTGATGAGTGAAAGACAGCTGGGGCTCCTTTTTCTTCAGCAGGATCTGAATTTCCTACCCGGCAGCTGTGGGAGCCTAAAATTGACATTTGTGCTAAGTATAAATTTCACTGGCTCTCGACAGGTGGCAAAATGAGCCCATTTAGAGGAGCTGCACTTTCCACCCCAGCCTGGCTCCGGATAAAAGAGAGTCCAACGGGGTTAGAAGAAAATATAGAATTTAGACTCAACACTAGAGGTCATTCCAACCTACCTCCCACCCAGTGCAGGGGTCCCCTTGGCAAGACCCCACAGAAGGCCCTGCAGCCTCTACTTGACCACTTCCGGGAGCAGAGAGCTCAGGAACCGAAGAGATCACCAAATCCAGTTTTGAACCTCTATTTTTTTGGCTTAAACTGGATCTCATCTTTGATTTCCTGTAGCTCTTACCTGTTGGAGTTGCTTCCCAGGACGAATATATCTTCATCCTCAGGGTGGCACTCTGGCTTATTTTGAGGTTAACTCTCTTGTCTTCACTTTTGTTCATTTTTCATTTGTTTAGTCAATCCTTAAAATGTTTGGCCTTTCGTTCTATCCTCAGTGCCTTGTTCTAGGGCACTGGGTAAACCTTGTCTGAATGTTTTCCATCAGGGCATGCACAGCGGTCAGTTCTAACCCTTTGTTCCCTAAGGCAGGATGGCCAGGACAAACCTTACACGCAGGAAGGGAGCACTTGGGTCATGGCCACAAAGATCACTCAGACCGTCAGCACCCAGAGGAAGCAAGCAAAGAAGCAAGAGGGAGAAAGTGTAGCAAATGGACAGAAAGAGGAGGAGTCATAGGATGACTCAAAGATCTAGGTTTGGGGCTTCCCTGGTGGCGCAGTGGTTGAGAGTCCGCCTGCCGATGCAGGGGACACGGGTTCGTGCCCCGGGCCGGGAAGATCCCACATGCCGCGGAGCGACTGGGCCCGTGAGCCGTGGCCGCTGAGCCTGCGCGTCCGGAGCCTGTGCTCCGCAGCAGGAGAGGCCACAACAGTGAGAGGCCTGCGTACCGCAAAAAAAAAAAAAAAAAAAGAATCAATTTCACCAAATTAATCTTGGACCATACTTCCCAGAGATCAAGATCTTTTTGACTCCTGATTCTGCCTCTTTGGGTGTTAACTACTTTTCTCAGCTTGGTATGGTCCATAGAAGACATCAGGATGCATTCATATCTTTTCTCAGGTCATGGCTTAAATTAAATATCCAGTAAGACAGGGCCGTGCACAGAACCCTGAAACACGCCCCTGTGTTTGGCATGCGTTGGACATGCTGAAATGTACCTGTTGTAATGTTTGGTGAGTGGACATGGGTTAAAGGAAGGAGAACAACGTAAAGGAAATATCAGATCATCTAACTACCGCATGTAGGCATGGAAAGAAATGTGAACAATAAAATTTAACATTTCTCTCACTAGACCACGGGGAATATTTCATTGATCTTTTGCAATCTTGGTAGCTGAGCAGTGCCTGGCACATCATAAGAATTTGTTGCATGCTTATTTCTTTTTAATGAACACGCAGTGTTGCATCATCCTGGGAGAGAATGGGGATCATACACGTTCTCAACTCTGTTTCACTGCATTTCAGCAGCGAGTCTGCAAAGCCACCCTGATTCATTGTCTCTCAGCCAGCCCTGGTGATGGGCCTCTCCTCTTTCCAATCTGACCTTGTCAGTAGATTTTGAATTTTCTGTTTATCAAGATCTCAACTTCCTTGAGCAAATCTGCTCTTCATGCTAGGTGTGTTAGTCTGCTCAAACAATAACAAAATGCTACAGAATGGGTGGCTTCAACGTCAGAAATTTGCTGTCTCGCAGCTTGGAGGCTGGAAGTCCGAGACCGAGGCGTTGGCGGAGTTGGTATCTCCCGAGGCCTCTCTCCTTGGCGTGCAGATGGACGTCTTCTTGCCGTTTTCCTTATGTGGCCTTTTCTCTGTGTGTGTGCTCCAGTGGCTCTCTTATGAGGACACAAGTCAGTTTCGATCAGGACCTACCATAACAGACTCATTTTAACTCCATCACCTCTTTAAAGACCTTATCTCCAAATGTAGTCATATTGTGAGATACCGGGGTTGGAACTTAGACAGATGAATTTCGGGCGGACACAGCACGATCCACAACAGGAGGGTACACAAGCGAAATAGCACACGTGAGCGGAGAGGTCCGGGTTGGCGCTAATGTCTGTGAAGCGGCATTAACATTGGAAAAGCTAAATGATGCGGTCCAGACCTATTCTGGTCCGTTTCCTGACTTTTCACCGCTGGCCTTTTTTGTAGGAGGGGCACTGGTGTCCATTTCCTCCATCAGTCTGAGCCGGGAAGTGCTGTAGGGCCCATTTTCTTTTTCTCGGTACCCTTGATCCAAAGATTAAGTCTGCAAATGGGATTTGCTGGAGAGATCTATGAACATGCACCTGCAATATGATTTTTGTAGTTGATGGAGTAGATACTTTCTCTAGGAAGAGGAAGCTTTGCTGCCAGCTCTGGGACCTTGAGAGATAGGGTGCCAGGCCGCCCTGCGCACTCCTGTCCTGCGGGGCTGACGGCAGGCTGGGTGCAGATACCCTACGAGCAGAAGTGCGTGTCAGTATCACCTTCCCTCCATATAAATCACAAGGGGTGTAATGCTTATGAAAGCAAGGCTCCCAGTGCATCCCTGCTTCCGACTGGGGCGTTATCCATCTGGAGTTGAAGGTCACATCAACCTGATGGGGGCGGGGCGCGGGGTTGGCAGGGGAGGGTGGAAGGGATAATCCTCCTTGCAAAGCCTCCCTCCCCCAACCCCGCTTCATCACACCCACACCGGGTGGAGAACCTGGCTCTGCTGGTGCTGGTGGGAACTCACACTGTCCCAGTGTGAGTGACAGGTGCACAAAAACACAGGATCCCGGGTCCAGAATGGAGTGTTTCCAAGTTAAACATTCAGGCTCTACCTCTCCTAGGCTCTGTCCTCACGCCTTAGTGACGATAAGAACAAACAACTCTTCCCCCCAACTTCATCAAGCACTTACTGTATCTCAGCCTGGGCTCTAAATGCTCTTTGCATCTCAGTTAATGCTCCCGACTCTCCACATGGCATCACTCTTCCTTGGAGGATGCCGAGGCACAGAGAGGTTACACGATTTGCTCAAGCTCACAGAGGCAGAAGGAGATAAAGCCGGCATTCGATCCCAAGGAAGCTAACTCCAGATCCATTGCTCCTTAAAGGCTGCACCCCAGGTAGATGGAAGCTCGCATTCACTAAGCACTGGATGTGTGGCAAGCAGTGGTCTAAGGTCTTGTAGCTAGTAACTGCCGCTTCCTCTCTGTTTCTCTCACTCTCGCTCTCACTCCCTTATACACACGCACACACACGCTCTGTTGCTCTTCTAGCTAGAATGATACTGCTGGTCTTGGGGGAGCTGCTTGGGATCTACTCCTCCAAAGAGAACCCCAGACTTAGGGGGAGTGAGTGACATAGACATGCTAGGCCCCCAGGACTGACCAAAGGGGGCTTCCGTCCTGGAAGAGCATCTTCTCCATCCTTCTCTCAGAATACCACTCTTCAATCAAACACCGGCAAGAATGCCCTTTCACACCCATTGGATAGGATCTATGCCTAAATGAACAGCTATACTTGTTTCAATCACAACTAAGTCATTTTCTTTTTCTGCATCAAGGAAGCAATAAAAGATGACATTAAGACGACTGTTTTCAAGGACAAACAGATTTGGCCATCCTGCATTTCGCATGTATCAACGAGCCGGCCCTATGCAAATTAGATAATTTAATTATTTTCTGAACTACAGTCTCCTGATCTTAAAGTGGGGATATCACGTCTGCTTCGGCATTGCTGTGAAGTTGACCCCACGACCACACAGCTAGGAAGATGCAGAGATAGGGTTCAAATCCAGATTTGTCTGTTTCCATATCCGTGACCACCAACTGAGTCTGTTCTCCTACCTGTTCTTAGGCTCTGTTCCTTTTTATACTTTTATTCATACTTATTCTCACCTCACTTATTTGTGATAATGAAGTGAAATGACGTACGTAAAACATAACGCAGTGCTGGGCACGTGGGGTTCAACATGGCAGCTATCATGGAAAGATAAGTACAGGCTACAAGGAAAGCTTTATTCCCTACAAGCGGTAAAGAAGAAGATATTTGTATGCAATTATCTTCTTGTATCTACTTTTGTTTTTAATTTCAGAATGTATGGATATGAATGGTAGTCGTACTTTCTGGCGTGTCTGAGGCTTCCCAGTAGCTGGAGGAGCGAGGCTGGTAGAGAAGATGTAAGAAATGCAAGCTGCTGAGTCAGCGCCTTTCTTCTCAGATGTGGCCCTGCCCTTCACCAAGGATGGGTCCCCACCGGTGGTGCTGTGGAGATGGAGCTGTCGGCTTTAAAACAGCCAAAGTACTTCGTCGTGTCAGCTTGCTGGTAATTCATCAAAGAGAATAAGTGGACAGAGTGCCTTGTGTGAATCTCATCTCCCCTAAGCTACCAGACTCAGTTCCCAAGAAGGCAGGAGGTGGGCCCCGGACGGGAACAATGGGATGGAAGAGATGAAAGGACCTTTCTGTCCTAACATCTCTGCTTTCTTTTTTTATGAATCCATTTTTAGTCCTTGAACAAATGCACATAAATAATTCCAACCATTAGTAGCTAAAAATGGACAACCATTTCTGGATCAGGAGAGGGACAGGCTAATTATATTAATGTAGAGTAATTACATATATTTATGCACCAAATCCCCACTGCAGTTCTGAGATAAATGTTTCTTCAGGAGGGACTTGGTGAGGCGAGTGAAGATGTAGGCTACAAGGTGGGTGTTTAGGAAATTGCAGCTGTCTGAAAATCAAAGAAATACCCGCATTTGAGCCTCTGACTTGTACCACATGCTGTGGGAAAAGGGCCCTGGCCACTAGGGAGCCTGCAGCAGCGGATAACTACCAGCTGCTGGGAGAGTCCAGGGGGAGCACTTTTTTTTTTTTTTTTTTTTTTTTTTTCTTTCACATTTTAATACTTGCATATCATGCTATTTGTGTATGAAGTTGACTGTCTCTCTATAGGGATATATGTAGATCTTTTTTTTTTTTTTTAACGTCTTTATTGGGGTATAATTGCTTTACAATGGTGTGTTAGTTTCTGCTTTATAACAAAGTGAATCAGCTATACATATACATATGTTCCCATATGTCTTCCCTCTTGCGTCTCCCTCCCTCCCACTCTCCCCATCCCACCCTTCCAGGCTGTCACAAAGCACCGAGCTAATATCCCTGTGCCTTGCGGCTCAGGGGGAGCACTTTTAATTCATATCTTGCATTAGGTTCTTGGTTCCACACCCACCAGGGACCTGTGTGAGGGTCGTTGCCGGAAGAAGATGCTTCCGTAGAATCTCTGGCCATTTATTGCAGTGAGTTCCGGACTGGCTGCCCCAGGTTCTCACACAGACTTGAGAATTCAGCCACCAAATGATGACCCCAAGCTTTCGCAATCACGGCCAACAGGAGTATGTGACAACTTCAGTTCTTTCCCGAGTCCCCTGTTGATTTGCAGGGGGAACGTGTGTGTTGAGCTGGGCTCAGCTACAGTCTGCGCGAGGACTGTGTGTGTCTCAGGACACGTGCAAAGATCTGCACCTCACTGCCCTGGTGCAGGTGCAGGATGGGCCCCCCCAGCTGGGGCTCTACAGACGGGGAAAATTATGGGAGTTGTCCGATGGGTCAGACTTGGGTCAGTCACTGGAGCCAAAGCAACTGGTGCTATGACTCCCTAGTTCTAGGTCACATGCTAGCGAGGTCCGATCTGTCTGGAGGAGGACCAGCCCCACCAGCACCCAAGGAGCAGGGAAGGGCAAGAAGAAGTCCATTTCAGAGCAGCTTGAAGGAAGGGACGTCGGGCAAATACAGCCACTAGGCACCACTCTCGCCGTCTTTCACCGTGTGATGTGGGCAGCGAATGTAGTGTCTTTTAGCTCAAGATAAATGGCGATCATAATTTCTCCGTCATAAGGTTGAAGATTAAATGAGCTAGCATACATAAAAAACAAAGTACTGTGTCTGGCATAGAATAGACACCCAATAAATGTTCATTCTCTGTGTACTAAATGAATACCTGCATTTGAATTCTTTTTTAGAGGTCTTGGAGTGCTAATTTGAAAGCTTGGTTCTAATGTTTCTGACAGGGCTGGGAATCAGGGAGGCAACAAGGAGGAGAAATATTTCTTCTGCCACATTGCCCTATAGAAGTCCCAGTAATTCCAGAATTTTCCTGTGCCCTTCAGCATCCATCTCTGGGGCAAGAACGGTGGCTACCCCTTCCTTTACATGCATGCTCTCTGGTTGCTTCTTATCCATCTGTCTGTCCATCCATCCTTCCTTCCTTTCCTTCGTGGGGTATTTTTGAGCACCTATGAAAAGCCAGATGCTGAGCTAAGAACCGACTATACAGCCGTGTTTTAAATAAAGCCCCTGCCTTGTGGAGCTATATTCTGAGTAGCCTTTCAGATCTCAAATCCTATTTCAGCGATCTTGTAGACTGGGCGGGGGGGGGAGGGGGGGGGTGGTGGGGGGGTGGGTGGTGGAGAGGGGAGAAACAGGCAAAAGACCCTCCCTAATGGAAGTCAGTGAAACTTTTCCATGTGTAGTTGCTATAATGCCTTCTTTGGAGAAAAGAAGAAGTCCCAACTCTGAGCACAGGGCAAAGGTTAATGGAACGATTTTGGACGCCTCTGCTTGGTAGAGAGGAATTCATGAAGGGAAAAAAAGACAGGAGTTCAGACTTCCCTGGTTAGATTTGTAAGAGGCCCTGACCATTGAAATCATCTCCAAATAACCCTTTTCAATCTAAAAAGAACAGTCTTGTTAATTAAATGTTTAGTGAATATTATAGCTGGCATATCAGTTTTAGGTAAAATTTATGAAGCAGTGGGCTGCATTTTATGTGCTGCGTTATTTTTTGACGGTCGTGACTATTAATAACAGCGTGCACTCTGTGGTCTCAACGTGGGCTCTTTTCCCAGAGCCTATGATGATTCTGTTAACTGGACAGGGCAGAGCGGCCTGTCTTTATGTTACACATTAGGGAACCAGACTCAGATACCTGGGGCAGGGGTGGTGGGCGAGGAGTCGCAGGGCCAGAACTTTTTCGGCTTAAAATCCACATTGTTTCTTTTTTTTTTTTTTTGAATCTTATTTATTTTTTTATACAGCAGGTTCTTATTAGTCACCAATTTTATACACATCAGTGTATACATGTCAATCCCAATCTCCCAATTCATCACACCACCGTGGTCACCACTGCCTGCCGCTTTTCCCCCTTGGTGTCCATACGTTTGTCCTCTACATCTGTGTCTCTATTTCTGCCCTGCAAACCGGTTCATCTGTACCATTTTTCTAGGTTCCACATATATGCATTGATATACGGTATTTGTTTTTCTCTTTCTCACTGACTTCACTCTGTATGACAGTCTCTCGATTCATCCACGTCGCTACAAATGACCCAATTTCATTCCTTTTTATGGCTGAGTAATGCTCCATCGTATATGTGTACCACATCTTCTTTATCCATTCCTCTGTTGATGGGCATTTAGGTTGATTCCATGACCTGGCTATTGTAAATAGCATAGCAGTGAACACTGGGGTGCATGTGTCTTTGTGAATTATCGTTTTCTCTAGGTATATGCCCAGTAGTGGGATTCCTGGGTCATGTGGTAGTTCTATTTTTAGTCTTTTAAGGAAGCTCCATACTGTTCTCCACAGTGGCTGTATTAATTTACATTCCCACCAACAGTGCAGGAGGGTTCCCTTTTCTCCACACCCTCTCCAGCATTTGTTGTTTGTAGATTTTCTGATGATGCCCATTCTAACTGGTGTGAGGTGATACCTCATTGTAGTTTTGATTTGCATTTCTCTAATAATTAGTGATGTTGAGAAGCTTTTCATGTGCTTCTTGGCCATCTGTATGTCTTCTTTGGGGAAATGTCTGTTTAGGTCTTCTGCCCATTTTTGGATTGGGTTGTTTGTTTCTTTAATATTGAGCTGCATGAGCTGTTTATATATTTGGGAGATTAATCCTTTGTCCGTTGATTCGTTTGCAAATATTTTTTTCCCATTCTGAGGGTCATCTTTTCGTCTTGTTTGTAGTTTCCTTTGCTTTGCAAAAGCTTTTAAGTTTCATTAGGTCCCATTTGTTTATTTTTGTTTTGATTTCCATTACTCTAGGAGGTGGATCAAAAAAGATCTTGCTGTGATTTATGTCAAAGAGTGTTCCTCCTATGTTTTCCTCTAAGAGTTTTATAGTGTCCAGTCTTACATTTAGGTCTCTAAGCCATTTTGAGTTTATTTTTGTGTATGGTGTTGTTAGGGAGTGTTCTAATTTCATTCTTCTACATGTAGCTGTCCGGTTCTCCCCACTTAGTGAAGAGACTGTCTTTTCTCCATTGTATCTCCTTGCCTCCTTTGTCATAGATTAGTTGACCATAGGTGCATGGGTTTAACTCTGGCCTGTCTATCCTGTTCCATTGATCTATATTTCTGTTTTTGTGCCAGTACCATATTGTCTTGATTACTGTAGCTTTGTAGTATAGTCTGAAGTCAGGGAGTCTGATTCCTCCAGCTCCTTTTTTTTCCCTTGAGACTGCTTCGGCAAGTCTTAGGGTGTTTTGTGTCTCCACACAAATTTTAAGATTTTTTTCTTCTGGTTCTGGGAAAAATGCCATTGATAGTTTGATAGGGATTGCATTGAATCTGTAGATTGCTTTGGATAGTATAGTCATTTCCACAATATTGATTCTTCCAATCCAAGAACATGGTATATCTCTCCATCTGTTGGTATCATCTTTAATTTCTTTCAAAGGTGTCTTATATTTTTCTGCATACAGGTCTTTTGTCTCCTTAGGTAGGTTGATTCCTAGGTATTTTATTCTTTTTGTTGCAGTGGTAAATGGGAGGGTTTCCTTAATTTCTCTTTCAGATTTTTCATCATTAGTGTATAGGCATGCAAGATATTTCTGTACGTTAATTTTGTATCCTACAACTTTACCACATTCATTGATTAGCTCTAGTAGTTTTCTGCTGGCATCTTTAGGATTCTCTATATGTAGTATCATGTCATCTGCAAACAGTGACAGTTTTACTTCTTCTTTTCCAATTTGTATTCCTTTTATTTCTTTTTCTTCTCTGATTGCCATGGCTAGGACTTCCAAAACTATGTTAAATAAGAGAGGTGAGAGTGGACATCCTTGTCTTGTTCCTGATCTTAGAGGAAATGCTTTCAGTTTTTCACCATTGAGAATGATGTTTGCCGTGGGTTTGTCGTATATGGCCTTTATCATGTTGAGGTAGGTTCCCTCTATGCCCACTTTCTGGAGAGTTTTTTTTATCATAAATGGGTGTTGAATTTTGTCAAAAGCTTTTTCTGCATCTATTGAGATGATCATATGGTTTTTCTCCTTCGATTTGTTAATATGGTGTATCACATTGATTGATTTATGTATATTGAAGAATCCTTGCATCCCTGGGATAAATCCCACTTGATCATGGTGTATGATCCTTTTAACGTGTTGTTGGATTCTGTTTGCTAGTATTTTGTTGAGGATTTTTGCATCTATATCCATCAATGATGTTGGTCTGTAACTTTCTTTTTTTGTTGTATCTTTGTCTGGTTTTGGTATCAGGGTGATGGTGGCCTCATAGAATGAGTTTGGGAGTGTTCCTTCCTCTGCAATTTTTTTGGAAAAGTTTGAGAAGGATGAGTGTTAGCTCTTCTCTCAATGTTTGTTAGAATTCACCTGTGAAGCCATCTGGTCCTGGACTTTTGTTTGTTGGAAAATTTTAAATCACAGTTTCAGTTTCATTACTTGTGATTGGTCTGTTCATATTTTCTGTTTCTTCCTGGTTCAGTCTTGGAAGGTTATACCTTTCTAAGAATTTGTCCATTTTTTCCAGGTTGTCCATTTTATTAGCATAGAGTTACTTGTAGTAGTCTCTTAGGATGCTTTGTATTTCTGTGGTGTCTGTTGTAACTTCTCCTTTTTCATTTCTAATTTTATTGATTTGAGTCTTCTCCCTCCTTTTCTTGATGAGTCTGGCTAATGGTTTATCAATTTTGTTTATCTTCTCAAAGAACCAGCTTTTAGTTTTATTGATCTTTGCTGTTGTTTTCTTTGTTTCTATTTCATTTATTTCTGCTCTTATCTTTATGATTTCTTCCCTTCTTCTAACTTTGGGTTTTGTTTTTTCTTCTTTCTCTAGTTCCTTTAGGTGTAAGGGTAGATTGTTTGAGATTTTTCTTGTTTCTTGAGGTAGGCTTGTATAGCTATAAACTTTCCTCTTAAAACTGCTTTTGCTGCATCCCATGGGTTTTGGATCATCGTGTTTTCATTGTCATTTGTCTCCAGGTATATTTTGATTTCCTCTTTGATTTCTTCAGTGATCTCTTGGTTATTTAGTGATGTATTGCTTAACTGCAATGTGGTTGTGTTTTTTACATTTTTTTCCCTGTAATTCATTTCTAATCTCATAGCATTGTTGTCAGAAAAGATGCTTGATATGATGTAAATTTTCTTAAATTTACTGAGGCTTGATTTGTGACTCAAGATGTGACCTATCCTGGAGAATGTTCCATGCACACTTGAGGAGAAAGTATAATCTGCTGCTTTTGGATGGAATGTCCTATAAGTATCAATTAAATCTATCTGGTCTATTGTGTAATTTAAAGCTTGTGTTTCCTTGTTAATTTTCAGTTTGGATGATCTCTGTCCATTGGTGTAAGTGAGGTGTTAAAGTCCCCCACTATTATTGTGTTACTGTGGATTTCCTCTCTTATAGCTGTTAGCAATTGCCTTATGTATTGAAGTGCTCCTATGTTGGGTGCATATATATTTATAATTGTTATATCTTCTTCTTGGATTGATCCCTTGATCATTATGTAGTGTCCTTCCTTGTCTCTTGTAACATTCTTTATTTTAAAGTCTATTTTATCTGATATGAGTATTGCTACTGCAGCTTTCTTTTGATTTCCATTTGCGTGGAATATCTTTTTCCATCCCCTCACTTTCAGTCTGAATGTGTCCCTAGGTCTGAAGTGGGTCTCTTGTAGACAGCATATATATGGGTCTTATTTTTGTATCAATTCAACAAGCCTGTGTCTTTTGGTTGGAGCATTTAATCCATTCACGTTTAAGGTAATTATCAATATGTATGTTCCTATTACCATATTTTTAATTGTTTCGGGGGTTCTTTTTTTTTTTTTTTTTGTAGGTCCTTTTCTTCTCTTGTGTTTCCCACTTAGAGAAGTTCCTTTAGTATTTATTGTAGAGCTGGTTTGTTGGTGCTGAATTCTCTTATCTTTTGCTTGTCTGTAAAGCTTTTGATTTCTCCATGGAATCTGAATGTGATCCTTGCTGTGTAGAGTAATCTTGGTTGTAGGTTCTTCCCTTTCATCACTTTAAGTATATCATGCCACTCCCTTCTGGCCTTTAGAGTTTCTGCTGAGAAATCAGCTGTTAACCTTATGGGAGTTTCCTTGTATATTATTTGTTGTTTTTCCCTTGCTGCTTTCAATAATTTTTCTTTGTCTTGAATTTTTGCCAATTTGATCACTATATGTCTCGGTGTGTTTCTCCTTGGGTTTATCCTCTACAGGACTCTCTGTACTTCCTGGACTTGGGTGGCTATTTCCTTTCCCCTGTTAGGGAAGTTTTTGACTATAATCTTGTCAGATATTTTCTTGGGTCCTTTCTCTCTCTTTTCTCCTTCTGGGACCCCTATAATGTGAGTGTTGTTGCGTTTAATATTTTTCCAGAGGTCTCTTAGGATGCCTTCATTTCTTTTCATTCTTTTTTCTTTATTCTGTTCCACAGCAGTGAATTCCACCATTCCGTCTTCCAGGTCACTTATCTGTTCTTCTGCCTCAGTTATTCTGCTATTGATTCCTTCTAGTGCATTTTTCATTTCAGTTATTATGTTGTTCATCTCTGTTTGTTCTTTAATTCCTCTAGATCTTTGTTAAACATTTCTTGCATCTCTCGATCTTTGCCTCCATTCTTTTTCGGAGGTCCTGGATCATCTTCACTATCATTATTCTGAATTCTTTTTCTGGAAAGTTGCCTATCTCCACTTCATTTAGTTGTTTTTCCTGGGTTCTATCTTGTCCTTCATCTGGTACATAGCCCTCTGCCTTTTCATCTTGTCTCTCTTTCTGTGAATGTGCTTTTTGTTCCACAGGCTGCAGGATTGTAGTTCTTCTTGCTTCTGCTGCCTGCCCTCTGGTGGATGAGGCTATCTAAGAGGTTTGTGCAAGCTTCCTGATAGGAGGGACTGGTGGTGGGTAGAGCTGGCTGTTGCTCTGGTGGTCAGAGCTCAGTAAAAGTTTAATCCGTTTGTCTGCTGATGGCTGGGGCTGGGCTCCCTCCCTGTTGGTTGTTTGGCCTGAGGCGACCCAACACTGGAGCCTACCTGGGCTCTTTGGTGGTGCTGATGGCAGACTCTGGGAGAGCTCATGCCAAGGAGTACTTCCCAGAACTTCTGCTGCCAGTGTCCTTGTCCTCAAGGTGACACACAGCCACCCCCTGCCTCTGCAGGTAGGTCTGGTCCAGTCTCCTATGGGGTCACTGCTCCTTCCCCTGGGTCCTGTTGCACACACTACTTTGTGTGTGCCCGGCAAGAGTGGAGTGTGTGTTTCCCCCAGTCCTGTCAAAGTCCTGCAGTCAAATCCTGCTAGCCTTCAAAGTCTGATTCTCTAAGAATTCCTCCTCCCGTTGCCGGGCCCCCAGGTTGGGAAGCCTGACATGGGGCTCAGAACCTTCACTCCAGTGGGTGGATTTCTGTGGTTTTTAAGTGTTCTCCAGTTTGTGGAGACCCACCCAGCAGTTATGGGGTTTTATTTTACTGTGATTGCGCCCCTCCTCCCATCTCATTGTGGCTTCTCCTTCGTCTTTGCCTGTGGGGCATCTTTTCGGTGAGTTCCAGTGTCTTCCTGTCGATGATTGTCCAGCAGTTACTTGTGATTCTGGTGTTCCTGCAAGACGGAGTGAGAGCACGTCCTTCTACTCTGCCATCTTGAACCAGTCTCCTCCACATTGTTTCTAATCTGCCATTGTTGCACCTGGGGGTCGGGAGTGGACAGCAGGATACATGCGATGGGAGCACACGTTTCCACGCACTTCGTGGACCTTTGAATGTGCTGCTCTAACCCAGTGTTTCAAAGATTTGCCTTTGCCTTTGTAGCACCTTGTCAGTGGTGTCTCAGCCATCTTTAGGGTTGAGACCTTCGTGATAGCCTTAGCCTGGTGTCATGTTGCTGTAATAACCAGGAAGTTGGTCTACCCGGGCAGGACTGAGGAAGCCCCACTCCCCAAATTTGCTCCTTCTGTGACGGGGACTGTGGAGCAGAGGTCAGGAACCCAGACCAGATCCCAGCGCCTCCTCCTAAGATTACGAGGAAACTGACCAAGGGATTCCTACCCCCCCACCATATTTCACCTCCTTCCTCTGCAGCAGGAAGGGAATGGTACCCCCTGCTTCGGCTGCTACGGAGGCTGGATGAGCCTTATCCGCTGTGTGGGGAGTGGGCGGTGAAGGTGTTCATTCAAGAATGAACACACACACACACACACACACACACACACACACATACACACACACACACCAAATAACTCACACGTGTATACATATTACAAACAGGCTGTAAACTTTTGTGTCACAAGAAGTGATGGGTGCACTTGTCAGAATGAATCAAATGATGGAATTTGGATAATTATCTCAGGAAGTTTCACATGAGCAGAGGAGAGGAGAGCTAGTACCTTGAGGAGTGAGCAGTGTGGAAATTCGTCCTCCCAAATTTGTCTTTGCCAGCCTAGCCAGTGCTGGAGATTCCATCACTGGTCCACTGTTCCTTGTGTCTTAGAACTGTTTTCTCTAAAGGACACTTGAGGTGCAACGCTTCTGAGAAACCGATTCTCCACAAGTGAACGGTGCTGAAATTCAGAGATACGAGTTGCAAAATATCACTGGTTGAGGAAAGATGTGGGAGATTTCACACTCAAAGATCCATTCTTCAGATTTCACTTTTGTACCTGAAGGAGGGGCTAAATCCTCAAGTACCTCAAAAGTAGTTTTTTCTTTTTTTCTTTCTTTTTTAAATTTGTGCCCTGAATGTAGGATTTGTAAAAGCATGTTGACACTTGGTTGAGTTGAGTCAGGCTTTATCAGTCTCCCATCAAACTCCTTCACACAGGAAAGCTCTCATGGGGATTGAGATGAGACACACACCCACACACCCCACACACCATACACTTCACACACACACGATATACCACACATACACCGTGCATACATACACCATACACCACTCCCACGCTCACACTCTATACACTGTATACTACACACACATGCCCGCCCCCCACACACACACAGAGGAAAGAACCCCACCTCTGTAGACCCTGACTCCACGCTGTCACTTGCTGTGACACCGCACAAGCCATTGGACCCTCTGAGCCTTGGTTTCGTCCTTGAGGCTTTAGTGTGTTATCACCTTTCCTGCCTCTGGCACAGAATCCATGTAGGGGCGGTTGCCACGTGGGAAGATGCTCTGTGGCCGCGGGGGCTCCTCACTGAACGGTGGGCAGGTCTTCCCCTCAGACCCCCAGTGGGGTGTCCAGGCCCCTACCATCTCCCCCCGGCCTGTCTACACCAAAGGCACCTGTGAGTTAGACGCCGTCTAGTCTGCATTGTGCTTCCACCAGCAAGTCTGTGCCAGCGCCTTCTTTTAACCTGCACTGAACCTCAGTCACGTAATAAGAGAGACGTTACTCAGCTCTTATCCCGAATTATTTCGTAACAGCCACACATGGAATATACCTTTACTACATCTCCTGCACTCAGTACAGGAGAGGGAATGGCTAGGGTAACCTCGGCTTGCCGGGGACCTCGTGCCGGGAGCACGAGACTTGCAGTCTTAAAACCGTGACAGCGTAAAAGTGAGGCACAGAGACGCTATGTCACTTTCTCAGGGTCACACAGCTAGGAAGTGTGGCAGAGCTGGGATTTGAAGCTACCCAAGCATGTCAGCTATACATCCCTCAGCTTCAAGTTCCCATCTGAGCTCCGTAACCTGGCTCAGCTCTCACCATCGCCACTATGGGGGAAATTTTTCAAGGTTAATGATATGCAAATAAAAATTAAAATGTGTCAAGGTTAATGATGTATCTCATAAATTATGTACATCAGGACATTCTCATATATTTGTCCAAACTACATGTAAAGTAAGAATAGGAAACAGCAAGGTATTAAAAATCTAACAAAAAATTTAAATACAAAGCATAAATACTACATATGCAGGGATAATAGTTCTGAAAAGATAAAACTGATCAGACTACTTAAAATTAATGACCGCTAAACACACAGGGAACAGGCAAAGCGGCGAGGGGCAGGTTAGAGAGAGAGCACCGTGGATGTGGGACCTGAGCTGGAAAGAACCTCAGTTTTACCCAGATCAGACTTAGAAAATTGGGAAGGAGAGATTTCTAGGTAGAAAAGCAGCAGGAGAAAAAGCAGGCAGGCAGGCAGGCAGGACAAAACCTACTGATCCAGGCGTTCCAGGGGAGCCTGGGAAAGGCTAGGAAAGGCTGGGAAAGGGGATGAGAGCAGGGGTGCAGGGCGCCCGTGCACGTCATTTGTCAGACGCCCACACGCAGGGTGTGGGTTACCCCTCAGACAAGCCAGAACTCCAAGTCCATTTTGACCCCTTTTTTTTTTTTATTGGAGCATAGTTGCTTTACAATGGTGTTAGTTTCTGCTGTACAACAAAGTGAATCAGCTATACGTATACCTATATCTTCTCCCTCTTGAACCTCCCTCCCACCCGCTCCCCCATCCCACCCATCTAGGTCGTCACAGAGCACTGAGCTGAGCTCCCTATGCTAGAGAGCAGGTTCCCACTAGCTGTCTATTTTACACATGGTAGAGTATTTATGTCAAACCTAATCTCCCAATTCATCCCCCCCTCCCTTTCCCCCTGTGTCCACATTTTTCACATGTATGTATTTGAGTGTTTGGGGGGAGTCTCTACAGTCCACTTCCATAAACTTTATAAATTATAATTTTTCACCATTATAAAGGCTACTAAAAAATAACAATATTCAGATAGGCAGTATTTCCTGTACGTTACTATGTGCAGCAGACAATTTGAACACGTTTGCCCAAACCACTCAAGTCGTGATGAGGGAAATAATAATACATAATAATAAAAACCGAATTAAAATAGCACACAAATACGCAAACAACCCCTTCTTTTCCGATTTCCAGTCTTGCCTTCAACTGAGAATCCATGTTCCTGAGAGCCCCTCCTGACTGACGTACCAAAGAGTTAAGGCCTATAAAGTTTGAGTCTCTTAAATGCAGTTATCCAAACTCCACTGGAGCCTCCAATTGTGGGAGTGCTTCTGCCCAGCAGTGTTTCAAGCCAAGAGACACCACACCGTATAATCGAGGACTTAATCACAGCCATAATCACCCACGGAAATGCCGGCATTAAAAGCAGACAGTCCTGATACTTGGAGGTGCGATTCACAAGTGAGAAGACTGCATACATTTGCACAAAGAAAAATAATTTACGCCTCTGTGAACTATAGAATAAGTTGCCCCATATTTATGTATTTATGTTTACCGCTGGGCTGTACACTGCAGCCTGATATTCTAATTACTCCCGAATCAATCCCATTTTCCTCTCTATGGAGGAGAAAGAGCTATAGGCCCCTCTGTGCATGTTCTTCAGAGAGATCTCAGCTCTTCAGCCTCCAAGTGTATCTTATAGTTGGAGGATATCCTTCTTCAGAATCATCGGGGTTGTGTATCAAAATGCAGATTCATAGGACCTGAACAGTGCATAAGTTCAGGGATTCAGGCACGTATGATCTGTTCTTCGGGGGTCTTTATGCACTCTGGTTGGGAGGATCACTGGTATACAGGTGCAAGAAAACAGGTCCTTTTTCTCAGCAGCTCACCCATGGCAGTGCTAGAACTGAGTCCTGGAAGACTCGTTTTGCACTCTAGATCTTTTGCAACACGGCCTCACCAACCCAAGTTCCAATGCAAGAGGGAAGGCAAAAATGCAACATACAAGCACTATCCCCCCAATCTTTTATTGATGAATCTCTTCACCACTACCAGAATCGTCCAGGGAAAGTACGTGACTTGCTTGACATGTTTTGCAAGTTGCAATTACATATTCACAGAGCAAAAATTCATACGTAGTTCTTTGTTGTACACGAATTAACGTGCAAAGGGTCTATTATCGCCGGCAAACAGTGTTTCTTAAACTGTACGTCTTCTTGACTGTGAAATCAAACCCATTCTGCCCCATGAGTGTCTGCTTCTCTTCGTTGCATGCATCCTTTACCTGCATTTGCTCCATTTTTACACGTTTCCAGAAGCTTCACCTGCTAATGAGTTAAGACCAGCCGGTGGGTATACTGCTTCACTCTCTCAAAGCAGCTCCTAACTTCCATCAGAAGTTCTCAGCATGGGCTTCCCTGGTGGCGCTGGGGGTGAGAGTCCGCCTGCCGATGCAGGGGACACGGGTTCGTGCCCCGGTCTGGGAGGATCCCACGTGCCGCGGACCGGCTGGGCCCGTGAGCCATGGCCGCTGCGCCTGCGCGTCCGGAGCCTGTGCTCCGCAACGGGAGAGGCCACAACAGTGAGAGGCCCGCGTACCGCAAAAAGAAAAAAAAAAAAAGTTCTCAGCACACTTGCTCCAGTAGCCTTCTCTTACTTTCTCCTCCTCCACCCAGCCTCCTGGAGTCTCTGGCGGGTCATCTGATTCTCCCTGTCCCCTGTCTCCTGTAACACAGACTGGGACGCCGCCAGCTTACGCGTGCAGGTTTCTGTAACACGTGCTGCTGTTTGTCTTGGCTTCCCCACGGACCACGCGATCCCAAGGCACGAGGGTATCTACCACTTCTTTCCTGCACCCTGATGCTGCCCACTTAACATTCTGCACACTTAACTCCAGGCCTCTGTTCAGAGCCGGTGCACCGTCAATGCTGCCAAAGGCCAGGCTCTGTGACCCTTCTTCTTTGACCTCCTGATGGGTAGACCTGAAGTGCTTCCTGCCACCCACAGAATGGAACTCGGTTTCCCCAAGTGTTAATTGTATAAACCCAGGAGAACCAAGCTGCCGTGAGTCCGTCAGCGTGAGCTAGCCTCTTCGCTCCCACCGCACAAACTCAGGCAGCCTTTCTGTTTTCCCTTTTCTCCCCCTCGCAGCCTGGTTTTCAAAAGCCTCTCAGTAGAGACATTTAATAATCAAGTTGGTGGATTAGCATATAAAACCAGTCTTAACTGAATTTGAATTCGATCTTTATTTGAGGCGGTGATGGCTCATATCGACTATTGCGTAGAGTTACGAGAAAGCCCTGAGCAGTCAGCTCCCGTGGAGCCCGGATCTATTTTTTAAAACTAGTTATTGATTTCTGCAAATAGGCTTTCCTGGAGCCTCCCACAGATCATGCTCCGTAGGTGAAGTGTGGAAGGTGATGGATAGGGAGGGCGAGTACATTTTCCCTTTGTTCATCTACATTCTTATTAATAATAATATCTTTCATTTATAACTCCTTTCATCCTCGAGCATCGTGAAGTGCTTTGTAGACATAATAATGCTGTGTGGAGCGATCCATCACCGAGCCTGGGGAGAGACACAGCTGTTGTCTGGCTACACTGCTCGGCTGGACCACAGTTCGCGACCCCGCAGCTGTTTCAGGGAGACAGTTACAGGTGCTGAGACTGGAGTGGGGCTGAGCCCTTTGACCAAACAGCCACCTGTGTGGTGATGGGCTCTGCACCTTCTAGTGGCCCTGAGTCCCCGACCGCTGCACCAGGTCTGGGTGGCAACGGATCCTGTTTTCTCCAAGAGACGACCCATCTAAGAACAGTGCCTACTTTCCCTCTTCCAAAAAAATCGGAGGTAAAACATTAACTAGGCAAGTCTGCTGGGTTGTGCTGTGTCTACAAGTGTGTGCTCCCCCTTCATCCACGGGCAGCGGGGGCAGTGAGAGCGTTTTATGTGGTGCTGTGATCATGCAGGCCTGTAAGCATCTCCTCTGCAAAGCTCTCGCTTTGTGTCTCTTAATTGCAAAGGGGCAATATGGAAGAATAACTATTTGGGCTTATTAGGTCAACCTCTAAGAGGAGGCTGAGGTCAGATGGTCACTTGTCACTTATCAATTGTGTGACCTCGGGCAAGTGGCTTCACCTCTGAGCCTCAGTTCCCCCATCCGTATGAGGAGAACGACAGTAGTACCCACATCTCTCAGGGCTGTTGGACCACTGAACAGGAGAGTGCAAGCCATGCTTATCATGGCACCTGCCTCACAGGAAGCCCTGAATGCCAGCAGTACCGTTACTCTTCTATAGATGAGGTTACAACCCCATCCAGAAGTCGGAGAGCCATCTTTGAACCCCTTAGGTGATTAATTCTTACCAGGCTCTTTTCCTCCTCATTGGTGGATAGCACCTTACAGGTATTAAAAACATGTTGGTTGGTTAAAAAGCAAAATAAGAGAGCAGAGGAAAGCATGAGAGGGAAAGAATGCTAAGCTCAGTTTCCCTTCCCAGGCGTTTGCCGTCAGGGTTTACAAGCGATTTCTTGTAAGTGTGTATTGTATAAAGTAATTTTCCAGATCATTGGGACATTCCAAAATCTACCTTCTCCAGGAAAACTTTCCGTCTCCATCAGCAAGGAAATCACCGGCCCTTCCAAACCATATCGGGAGTTTCCATGATGAGTCTCGCAGGTCCCACTTCTAATTAGCAGCCCAGGTTCCTCCCGCCCCAAGCAGCCCATCCACTGTGTCCTGTGCAAGGTGTCAGTGCCCCCCTCTCGTTTATGGCTTCGTTCAGTGACTTTACTTCGCTGTGCTTTGAACTATCTGTGTGTATTCAGATCACTGCCTGTGCTTAGAAAGCAGACTCTCAAAGCGTAAGCATTCTGCCTGCTTTTTTCCCGAGCACCCGGCCCAGCACGCTGTCCTGTCATGGGCGGGTGGATGCTCACGTGTCCCCTGGTGCCCGTGGTTCGGGGTGTGCTATTTTGTTGTGTGCCCTGGGTGTAGGTTACGTTCCACGAGCTCAGTGGTGGTTGTATGAGCAGGACGCTGGCTTAATTACCTCTCCTAATAGCTGATGAGGGTCAGAGGACAGGTGAGCTGGAATGCTGAGTGGTACCAGCTGCCATTTCCCATTTCCTTACTGTCCCCAGCCTTGCCCACGAGAGGCAAGATTAGAAATGACATCCAGTTATCACCACTTTTCTCCAGTGACATGTGGCTCATACCTGTGAGTGGGCAAGTGTCTTTCCTTCCTCCACGTGACAGAGGGAGAAAGCTCTGTGGTCCCCATTCCCCTGGTGACCCTCCGTCCAGCTGAGACACAGGAACCCGACTGCTGTTGAGTAAATCTTATCTGCAACTGTGTCCTCAGCTCGTGACCCAGGATCTATTACAGAAATTCTGGGCTCGGGACTAACAGATCTTCTTGAACAGAGGGGTATACTGAGGGCTCTCGCTCGGAGTCCCCATTTGCCTCTTGAGGTCATTAATAAAGACAGTCTCTTCGTCCCTGGAGTCACGGGCACAACTCGGAGATGTTGAAGGTTCGATTCCTGACCTCCTCCATAAGGCCAATATCACAATAAAGTGGGTCTCGTGAACTTTTTGGTTCCCCAATGCATAGGAAAGCTATGTTTACACTGTAGTGTGTTAAGTGTGCAATAATATGTCTAAGAAAACAATGTCCATACCTTAGTTAAAAATACTTTATTCCTAAAATATGCTAACCATCACCAGAGACTTCAGCAAGTTGTAGTGCTTCTGCAGTAGAAACATCGAAGACCACCGATCACCGATCACCATAACAAATATAATAATAATGAAAAAGTTTGAAATATTGCGAGAATTACCGAAGTTTGACACAGAGACACGAAGTGAGCAAAAGCTGTTGGAAGATAGCGCCCATAGACTTGCTAGACACAGGGTTGCCACAAACCTTCAATTTGTAAAAAATGCAGTATCTGTGAAGTGTGATCCATCCATGCACAGCAAAGCGAGGTGTGCCTGTGTGATTATTTCTAAGAAAATATTCTGGCCTAAAAATTCAGGAAAATAATGTATTTCAGCGTCAAAAGTCAGTGGCCCGCTCGCTCTTTTGCAGTCGTTCATTTACGCGACGTGCCCTCTTACTAGACTGTAAGGACTGTGTATTCCCAATGCCTAGCCTCTGGTCCGTGACAGTTGCTGGACGGCTGTTTGTAGGAAGACTGGAGCGGGGTAGTAAGGAGGGGGTGAGTCCACAGTGTGACTCCCTCAGTGAGGCTGCAAGGGTGCGGTCGTTGCTTAGGCTAAGTGTCTGTGATGTCGGTTAGAACAATCCACACAAGAAATATGTGAAGCAAAGGGGAAGGGTTTGGGGGAAAAGAGATTAAAATCCATTCCTTGCTCAGGTCCACGAATGCAAAATTTTCTGAAAGATGTAGGAAAATAGAAAAGAAAAGGTAAAAGAAGACAGTTTCTCAATGGGATTTCTTGAAGTTGGCATGCATGAACCCAAATCTTAACAGGAGGGCCTTGCCTCTCCATACTGTGAACTAATTTTTTAACTCTGGAGTTGTTTGGTCTCATTCCCAGGGGCCAGGCAAGAGCTTTGGGCGCTGGTTTGTTTCTATCGGTCGGTCTTGAACGCCACCCTCTGCCCACCCTCTAATGCTGAGCTCCCAGGAAGGAGGAGGAGAAAGAACCCCAGCTGCTTGCTCCACGGTGCAGACAGCTCAGGGCAGAGGAAATACTTGCTGGGGCGCTCCCAGGGCTCTGAGCCCCCAGCCCCTCGTGGGGATGCGGGCTCCTTCTCAGGAGACTCTGATGGGACGGGGCTCTTGAATTAGGACTAAAGCGTAGGAACGAGTCGGGTTAGAGGCAGCCAAAGGGCTTTAAGGGCTTTTCCAGGCAGCCATGTGCAGAGTTTGTGGGTGAGACGATGGGAAGTCATATGGCGAAGAAGGAAAGGCAGGTGGGGCTCAACCCAGGGGGACTGGCCACCTATCTACCCATCCGTCTCCCACCTGGCCTGACTCATTGAGATGGACAGGCCATTTGTGAGACCCCCTTCCTGTGTATGTTTACGTGGAACACCCAGCATCCCTGCCAGGCGCTACGGCTCGTTATCTTGACTGATTGCAGGCCAGTGATTATGTTGCAGTGGCCGCGACCACTCATTAGCTCGGGCGGGCCAGACAGAAATTATCAGCTCATTCCGACCACATCCGCCCCTGGAGGTGAATATTCAACAGGAATTGATCTCCTTAATGAGAACACAGCCCGCACCACTTCGATGAACAACACTGGAATTTTAAACAGTTAATGATGACAGAGTTCAGCATGTGCCCACGTGCGCACCGGGGGGCACGTGGGTGTGTGAGGACGTTGACGCACAGATGGCGGGGGGCAGCGCTAGGCCAGTGCTGGGCCACGAGCCTTGTGGCACGTCCCGGAGAGCAGCCCTGAGCCGCTGGTGGCTGGAGCGAGAGTGGCCCTGCTCTCAAGGAAATCCCTTAAGGGAAGCGCTGGAGGATGTGCCCTTCACTCCATGCCCGCAGGGCTGCCAGGGATGCTCTCCAGGACACTCTGTCCAGAGCCTGCCCAGGGCCCCTTGGCTGCGACAGACAGCCGTGGGACACCCCGCCTCCCCGGGATGATGAAGATGAATGCTGTGGTCGAGGAGGGCAGATCTGCCTTCCAAACAAAAAGCTGGTCTTTTCTAAAACTTGCCTGGAAGACCTCCTTCCCCAAACCCAAGGAACATAATTAAGAATAGGCTGAAATGGACAAGAAGGCCTGATAATTGATTGTGGCCTTTCTGCCTGTGGCAGCTACACTTAATTAACCTTTAGATTCAAATACCAAGTGGTGTCTGCGTGGGGAGGCTGGGCAGGGGCTGTCCGGCCACACTCGTCTCTGCTCCCCGAGGGGCTGGTTCAGAGGTCACCTTGGAATGGGGCTGGGCCATCCCCATTCCCACCCAAACGTTGCTCATGTACGTAGAGTTTCTGCTCAGATCCTCAGGGTCACGAGAGCGTCCAGCACAGGGTGACGCTGTTGCAGTCTTCTCTGTAGCTTTGAGTACTAGCGCCGGCCCACGGGAGTCCATCCTTGGGGTCTTCTCAGCCGTGCTTTCAGAAGGCAACCAAGGCACAGGCCCGATGCCCGTGTCCAGACAACAAAGGTGGGATAGCCCTCGCTGGTCCTTCTGTCTCACGAGCCTGTGGGTCATAATCTCTCAGAGGAACATCTTTGAGAACAAAGCCCGGCGAACGTGGGGCCTGCAGGGGGGCACAGGGGTTGGGATGCCGCGCACTCTTAGTCAGCACACCGCAGAGGCCGAGGGCCAGGCTGGGGCTCCCGGGAGCTGGACGCAGTCTGGCTTTGTCAGTCCTCCTTCAAGGCCTGACACCGGCGGCATGACCTCAGCTGCCCTGTCTTTGAGGCTTGTTGCTGGGGGACAGAGCACTGTGCTTCGGGCATACAGGGCCGGGTGATGCCCTGTGTCCCCGGACGCTCCCGCCCTTTGGGATCCGGCAGAGGCTGTTTCCGGCACAAGCCCAGTTGGGGCTCTTTACTGTCTGGCTTCTCAGGGGCTGGTGTGGAGCCAGCAGCAGCACAATGGACTGTCTGACCTCTAGATACAGTTCGGAGCACAATTTCTGTCTCTCTTCCTCCGATCTCACTGGTAATCTGGCTTCAAAAGAGAGTCAGACTTTTCTGACCTGCAGAAGGGCATGTCTGAGTCGACATGGGTTTTGAAGGCTGGTTGTAGTGTTTCTGGCTATGCTCTGTCTACATATCAAAACAAGAAAAGAGAGAGAAAAAAGGAAAGACAGGCAAAAAAAGAAAGAAAAGGGGAAAGCACAGAAAAGAAAGAATGCGATTATTCACATTTTTTTCCTCTTATTCCCTGCATGTTCTATTCCTTTTAGAATTTTTTCAAAAGCAACCCTAGTTATTAGACTCTTCAATAAGAGAGTAATTACTTTTACCAAAGACAGTTTTAGCAGGAATACAGTGGGTCCCAAGGAAGCGAGATCTCAGGGCCAGCTGGCTCCCCTCCTGTCACAGCTACAGTTGTCAAGAGTCCGGCACCCTTCTCTCCTTTTCTTTGGACCAGTCTTATAGTTTCTGGGAAACGGAAGACTGTTCTTCAAGAAGACTCCTGGCCCGTCGTTCATCCATCGCTCCAAGAGTGGGTATGTCATTCCTCCTTCTGCTGGCAGCGCTGAGACTGGTGGGGTCAGCCATCTGCGGTGGTCCAGGGATAAAGAAAAGTGGGACGGCGACTGCCCAGCTGAAACTGACTGGTATCATAAATAAGGACTAAAGGACAAAAGTATCCTCTAAGAGGAGAGGGACCCAGAGTGTGGTTCTCAGATACTGAATTCCCTATGAATCACCTGGGAAGCTTATTAAAAACGCCTATCGGGCTTCCCTGGTGGCGCCGTGGTTGAGAGTCCGCCTGCCGATGCAGGGGCCACGGGTTCGTGCCCCGGTCCGGGAAGATCCCACATGCCGCGGAGCGGCTGGGCCCGTGAGCCATGGCCGCTGAGCCTGCGCGTCCGGAGCCTGTGCTCCGCAACGGGAGGGGCCACAGCAGTGAGAGGCCCATGTACCGCAAAAACAAAAACAAAAAACCCCGCCTATCGCCAGGTGCCAGGCTCAGAGATTCTCAGTGATTAGCCCTGAAGTGGAGCCCAGACATCTGCACTTGCACAAGGACGCTGAGGTGACTCTTCTCTAAGTGGTTCCCGGGTCTTACCTGGACAGACGTTAGCGACACTCTTCTGAGGACATTTCTCCCACACAGGCCAGTGTGAGCCACGACCGCAGGCCCAAGTGTAAAGGAGCGGAATGGGCTGTGCTTGCCAGTGTGTGTCGTTGTACGTGACGCGTCTGTGTGTACAGGCGTGGGGCACACGGGGCGTGCAGAAATAGGTTTTAGAGGCTTCCTCTTTCTCCCTTTCCTTTTTATTCACTGTGGCAGATACCGCAGGTGGCAGGGAAAATCTCTAAAACGGCCTCCGTGCGAGGTTTCATCCTAATTCCAGGTACCCGTGAATATGAGGACACACCTAGCACTCCAGTGGTTGTGTTAATGTGACATGGCACAGCTGACCTCAGATAGGACCAGCAGCAGCCTGGGTTTTCCAGGTGGGTCCAGTGTTATTGCATAAACCCTTAAAGCAGAAAACTTCCTCCAGCTGGTGACAGAAAGAGACATCAGGGAGATTAGAGGCACCAGGGGAGACTGGCTTTGAGGACGGAGGGTACCGCGTGCCGAGGAACGCAGGTGGTCTTTTGGAGCCAGGAGCCCGAGGAATCAGGGACCTCGGTCTCACCTGGACCCGAACTCAGACGACAGCTGAAGTGAGCATAGTTGCAGATTCTTCCCCAGAGCCTCCAGGTAAGAACCCAGCCTGGTCGACACGTTGACTTAAACCTTGTGAGACCCTGAGCAGAGAAGCTCACCAGCCCACCTGGACTTCTGACCCTCACGACTGTGAGATGACAGACAGCTTTGAGCCGCCACATTTTTGGTAATTTGTCAGCCATAGAAAATTGCTATACGCAGGGAATATGAAATGAAGAAAATACTGCCTGTGCTTCAGGATCTCATCAAAACCAAGAGGCCAGCGGTACACAACCAACTGAAATATGATGTACTGAGCATTTAGGAAGGAGGAGCCCCGAGAGCTACGGAAAGCAGGAAGGGGTCCTACGTGCTCAGTGTGGCAGGGGTGAGTCAGGCAGGGAGGCAGTGTCACAGAGAAGGTGGTGTAGGGCCTGGGTCTTGGAGGACATTAGTGGGGAAGGACACAGACAGAGGAGACACAGGACCAAAGGCAGAGTGGTCTGAAAGTACCTGTGAGGGGTGGGAAGGAAGACAGAGCCACCTGCGGCGGTAGCCTGGAACAGGTGGAGAATCACACAGGTGCCCTTGGAAGTTAGGCAGTGGTCGGTGGAGAGGATTTACACATCGTGCCAAAAGCGATCAGGCAGTGCCCCGCATTGGCTATGGGGAGCTGGAAGTTGGGAAGCACAGGGGGACTGATAGGTGTGTCTACTTGGAACTCAGGCACCAGAATTAATTATAATTGTGACCCCTGCCACGCTCTCGTAACTGTTAGGGCCATGGCTTTGTCCTCATTCTCCCTCCCTCCCTCCTTCTTTCCCACCTTCTTGATACAATGCAAACTTTTGAGCATCTCCCCAGCACCGAAGCCAGAACATTGACCTCGGTCTACCTGTGTGTATCCTCTCCTATCTTCCAGCTTCCATCTGCCGATCAGTTGATTAATCCATTACTCTATCAAGCTATCAGTTGATCTATCTTGCAACACACCTGCATGGTTTTGTCCTATCTATGCCTGTCTTTCAACTGTATAATATGGTTTAGATTTTTTTCTAATTTAGAAGATGGCATCATCCTCTTTGTCATCTTTTGTGTTTGTAATTGCTGTGCTCAGTTTCATCCTACGTGTTGTCTGTAGCTATATACCCCAGTCATTTGGATCGCTGCCTGTTACTCCGTTAAGTGAACACACTGAGGTGAATCGATCCGTCCTTTTATTCTGCAAGTTCTGGGGATTTGGGAGGTTTGGGCAAGAGTTTTCTTAGTAGAAAATATGGCACCAGAACTGGGTTGGGGAAGAGGTCAGGCTGGAAACGGACAGATAAATTGGTCGTGATCAGCGTTCAGAAGGGCTGGCGTAGGAGATAGTTTCCTTCAACTCAGGTTGAAATATTAGACTCTTTTCTCCCACCGGACTTCCTGTGCCCACACAGAAGGAAGCCTCATCTCCCTGAGCCCTGCGGTCCGAGAGAACAGAGCAGGGCCGAAATGTCAAAGTGCAGGTGCATTCCATGCATCACAGAAGGAAAGCAATGATCTCCTGCATGGAAATACAGACGCCCTCTGCATCCTGCTGGTGGACGGACGACGGTGGCATGCGGATTCACTGTGAGCCTCCCAGCGCTGCTTCACACCCCCCTCCATGGGAAAGAGGCCTGTGATGGGATAACCGTCTTGAGATGGAGAAGCGGCGGGAACAGAAAATTTTGCAGCCTAACGGGCAAGAATTGAATACAGCGCTGGGCTTTTCTTACACCGTACGACCAGCTCATCAACTGCTGCAGGTGCCCCCTTGCGGTTTCAGAAGGTACAGGGCGCCTCGCTGGCTCCGGAGGGATGCTGCAGAGGCTGACCGCGTGCTGCTACGTGAATTTATGAGGTAGACCGGGGGCATTTCTGACCATCTCTCTTTCAAAATATGTTACAAAAAAGGGTGGTAGAAGAGAGGTCTTTAATTTTTATTAGAAGTTATCCATACATTTAATTTCTTCTGTCAAGTGGACCGTTATGCTCACAATGAGCAATTATCTTTGTCCTCCGAAAATACCTCATCTTCAAAGAAAATGTTTAAATAAAGCTTTGTTAGAATGCTTAGAGATGCTGTGCCATACTGGGTTTCTTTTTAATGAAATGTGGCCTTCTTGTGGGGCTGGCCTGAATTGGATGTGTAGCTCATTTAAACTAGGTTTTTGTAATCCATTGCATTATTTTAAACATTTAATTTTTGAGGCATTGTACACTCACCAAAAAGTGATTTAGGTCATGACAAAAGGGAAGGTTCTTGTATTTTTTCCCAAATTCAAGAGAGGTTTTTATCTTGCATAACTGACTGCCTTTTTCTTTGTGCAGCAGGGCTCAAACAGTGTGGGGGAAGCAAAGTCAGCTTCGCTGGGAAAAATGGTTCTAGTGTCAGCCCTACCACCAAACAGCTATGTGACCAGGAGCCATGTGCCTGTTCCCTTGTTTGTACAATGAGGGGGTGGATTAGGTAACACTGGTACAAATTCCTGTGGGAGCTGCCAGCCCAGTTCAGATGCAGATAAAACATGCCAACAAGAAGTGAGCCATCTGCGAGTCTCGGTCAGGATGCTGAGATGCCCAGGATGCTATGGGAAAGCCCGACCGCAAAATTTCAGGATTAGAAGATCTCTCAATTCCATCTTTATTTTTAACTAATTTAAACTATGAGTTAGTTTCTGCCATGTGCAACATGCAGCTTTATTAAAGAAAAAACTCTTCTTTGAGACATGTTTACATTGAGTTGTTTTACATTGACCTGAAGTAACACATTCCCCCTCTTTGTTTTACAAGTGCTTCCACCCCAAATCTTCTAGGGTTCTGTAGTCGTGTGGGCTCTAGAAGCCAAGCAGGAGGTTGAGGTTGATGCTGAAGGCCTGAGATAAACACAGGGGATGATGATGATGGTGATGGTGGTGATGATGGTGATGATGATTTTGTCTAGACCAGGGTTTCTCAAGCATGACACTGTTGTTATTTTGACGCAGATAATTCTCTGTTGTCGAGGGCTGTCCTGTGTACTGTGGGATGTTTAACAGCATCCCTGATCTCTACCCTCTAGATGCCAGAGAAATTATACCTCTACTCCCAGTTGTAATAACCAAAAATGTCTCCAGACGTTGCCTAGTGTCCCCTGTGGGTCAAAATTGCTCCCAGCAGAGAACCATTTGTCCAAGACCAGGTGTCAACCAACTATTAGCTTGTGTTCCAGATCCGGCCAGCTCTACTGGAACGTGGTCATGCCCATTTGTTTACAGATTGTCTCCGGCTGCTTTTATGCTACAACAGCAGAGCTGAGTAGTTGTAACAGAGATTGCATCATCCACAGAGCCTGTATATTTACCATCCAGCCCTTACAGAAAGGCTCGTCAGCGCCTGCTCCGAGCCATACAAGGAGGCAAGTGCTTTCCCTACCTGGCAGGAATAAAGTATAGCTCCTTAGGGGTCAGTGAGGGATGCAGGGGATGGAGGTGAGTGGAGGAGCAAGGAGGTCCCAGGCAGCACGAACAACGATGCGACGAACACATCAATCTTGTACGGAACTTGGTCAACTTCTCTAGAAGCTTTCAGGGCATGCTATTAAAAAAAATATATTTATTTATTATCTTATTTTTATTTTATTTATTTACTTTTTTTCTTGAGGTACGCGGGCCTCCCACCGCTGTGGCCTCTCCCGTTGCGGAGCACAGGCTCCGGACGCGCAGGCTCAGCGGCCATGGCTCACGGGCCCAGCCGCTCCGCGGCACGCGGGATCCCCCTGGACTGGGGCGTGAACCCGCGTTCCCTGCATCGGCAGGCGGACTCCCAGCCACGGCGCCACCAGGGAAGCCCTATTTTTATCTTTTATTGAGTGTAGTTGATGTACAATATTATAGAAGTTTCATGTATACAACCTAACGATTCAAAATTTTCAAAGGTTATACTCCATTTATAGTTATTATAAAACATTGTCTACGTTCCCTGTGTTGGACAATACATCCTTGCAGCTTATACAGGGGAGGGTAACATTCACACGGGAGACTCATTTCTGCTTTCTTGTGAACAAAGGACAGTCAGAGTGTCTTTCTTGCACTGTCTATTCTTTAAGTCACTTTAATTCAGAATAATCACTATGCCAAAGTGGCCCATTCTGGGGTGGCCTGTTCTGCTTTCCTTCATCGCCGTACTTACTCTGCCAGACTCCGGTTTCCTTTAACGGCATGGTTTCAAGAGCTCTCTCCATGTTTGGCTGCTCTGTTCTGAACACAACCAGTAGCAGTTTATCTAAAACTTAGATATTTCTAAATTCTAAAATTGTCCAGATACAGCACTACCCGTCATGTTTCCTACATTTGCATTGACTTTTTTTAGGTCAGTTCAGGATGTGACCTGACTATGAACTTATACTGCACCAAACCCCCCGTGGATTTTTACAAAAGCTGCAGCTTAGCTACTCTTTTCTCTTCTATTTTGCGGTTGTTTTGGATCCTAGGGCTTGGCTTTCTGTTTCCCTCTTTCTCATGTCAACTTAGTAAACTCAGCACATAATTCTAGCCTCTTGAGACATTTTTGGTTCCTGTTTTTGTCTTCCTATTTATTTACTCTTCCACCCAGCTTTGTGTCATCCACAGATTTTGACAAGTGTGTTTTTTGTATCTTTGTTCAAGACACTAATGAAAGTATTGAATAGGATAAGGCTAGAATCAGTCATCACTGGAGACCTCCTTCCAGATTGCCAGTAATTCATTCATCAGAAACTTTTGGTCACAGTTGTTGAATTAATAACAGATTCATGCCATTAAATTAGGATCCAGTCTATATTTCTTTATTGTGTTACAAGGATACTTTAATGACTCTTTAAATATTTGAAGGCTCTTCCACCTCTTACACGTCTGCCTAGAATCTGCTTCTTCTTTGTTTGAGTCTAATCCATTTAGCAAGTATCCAAGAATACTTACCCTACGTCAGATGCTCCTCTAGATGTGGATCTACAACATGGTGCACTGGCATCTCTCCTGTCAGTTAGCGTCCCGAGGGGTAGAAGAGGCGTGAGGAAGGCTGTGATGGGGGCCCGGAGAGGGGAACTGCTAAGCCCCAGGAGGGGGAGAACTGGAGGTAACTTTCAAACTGTCTCTTGCAGAGTGAAGAAGACTATTCCGGGTAGAAAGGGTGGAGTAAATATACAAGAACACTGAAGCAGGAGCAAGGCCATGTGACGCTCTAGGGTGCATTGCAGGATATGAAAAGGGGCTGGTGGGCATTAGTTCTCAAGCACCTGAGTGTCTGGACCTTTTGCCATTCTGGGCACGCTGCTCTCAGTGTCCTCGGATGCTGGCATCTGGCCCTGAACCAGCACTTCTTATTGTCCGCCTGGTACAGGACAGAGTGGGCTGATACCTTTCTGGGGCTGGACGTTACTCGGCTGAAATCAATCACCTGGGTTTTTTGCACTTTGACTGTTAAACCCAGTTCACCGACCTTGTATCATCAGCATTAGTTGACTTTTAGTTTAAGTACCAGACTTCCTTCGTGTGCTGCTGGTAATAGCAAATGGTTACATTTGGACAGACAGTGAGCATCGTTTTTTTTTGTTTTGTTTTGTTTTTTGTTTTTTGTTTTTTGTTTTTTTTTTGCGGTACATGGGCCTCTCACTGCTGTGGCCTCTCCCGTTGGGAGCACAGCCTCCGGACGCGCAGGCTCAGCGGCCATGGCTCACGGGCCCAGCCACTCCGCGGCATGTGGGATCTTCCTGGACCGGGGCACGAACCCGTGGCCCCTGCATCGGCAGGCGGACTCTCAACCACTGCGCCACCAGGGAAGCCCAGTGAGCATCTTTTTTACTCCAGAATCTAGTGTTTCTCACCTTAACCAGCTCTTCCAAATGTGTATGTACTGTTACATTTTTGACAAGTACGTCTCTTCTGTTTACTTACAAAATTTGAAGTTTTGTGAGATCGGGGATTGTATCTAGATATGGTAGACACAATGTTCCTTTTTTTTTTTTAAGGGTAAAAAGTAAATAAATAGTAATCTAAATCATTGTTCTGTATTAAATAGAACACATCAGAGCATGCTTTTAATCTCATCAGAAACTTCCAGACATGCTGACTCTGGTTAAATAACCAGAACTTTTGATGGAGATGTCCAGATAGCCATCAATCCATGTCAGTAAATAATCCATACCAGTGTCCTTAGCAATGTGGAAAATTCATCTAGTCTTCTTGCTGTGACTCCTTAATCAGGCACGTTTGTGTACAGATCATTCACGTTGCGGATATCTTAGGGTGGGTTCTGTGGAACTCTGCAGAAAGTTTATTTGAGAGCGCTCCCGGGAGCAAAGCCTGCAGGAAGGGAGGGAATCGGGACTGGCTGAAGAGAAGGATGGATTTTACTGCGTTTTAAATTTATTTATTTATTTATTTTTGGCTGCGTTGGGTCTTCCTTGCTGCACGGGCTTTCTCTCGTTGCAGCAAGCAGGGGCTACTCTGTGGTTAGTTTTTATGGGCTGGGTAATTTTATAGGCTAATGCATGGGAGGATTATTCCAACTATTTCAGGGGGAAAGGGTGGGGATTTCCAGGAATTGGGCCACTGCCCACTTTTGGCCTTTTATGGTTAGCTCTGAACAGTCATGGCACTGGTAGGTGTGTCATTTAGCATGCTAATGTATTACCATGAGTGTATAATGAGGCTCAAGGTCTACTGGAAGTCGAATCTTTTGCCATCTTGGATCTAGTTAGTTCTAGCCAGTTTTTGTCATGTCCTATGGCTGCGTCATTCTTTTAAAGCTTGTGCCCTGCCCCCTCCCCTCCTGTTTCAATAACTCTATTGATACAGTGCCCTGTGCACTTGAGGTACACATGGGCACGTGTCTGCCCTCGTGGAACGCTCTGCATTGCCACGGAGCTCAAAAAACATACAACTGCAGTAGCTCCCAAGTATAGGACAACATATGCAAAAAACTGTCACCCATTTTCCCCAGAATCCTTTGTCCTTGGATAGAATTGCCATCCGTGTACCAACAGGTAAAGATCCAAGAGAAGATCTGGACCTGAGAAGACCTGCTGTGAGTGCTAAAATGTCCGTGCCGAGCACCTCTGCTTCACTCTGCACGGGCGTGAGTCTGTTTCTATCAGACACTGAAATTTTTTCCAGCCTAATTTCTGTGTCTTTCTGTGTGCCTTTTATTTCAGTAAAAGATGAAAAAACACAGACCGAAACAAGCATGTGTGTTGCAGCTTCCCCCAGCAGTCCCAAAATTCTAAGCTTTAGCAATACCAGGGCTCCAACCCCTTCCTTTAAATGCTAAGTCCCCTACTTTGCCTTCCAAAGGAACAGAGAATCTGTCTGCCGGACAGGTTCATTAGCAAATTAATAGAATAATCAGCAGGGCTTTGTGTGCGTTTTAGAGATAAAAAACTGGTAACAGCATTCTTTGACTCTTTAATGGGCTGATAAGCACCAAGTATCTGCTCTGTGGCTGAGCTAATCACGCAGATAACGGAGGTGAAATCAATCCAGAGTTCTGCTGAGGTCATTTGCAGCTGAAGCTGTGCTCTGCAGAGGCTAGAGGATGCAGGCCTTTTGAATCTAATAACAGGGATGAGCTCAGAGAAAGGGAGGAAGGCAGGGCAGGCAGCCCCAAACTCTAAAATAAGCTGCGCTGTGCTGTGCGGGGTAAAATCCACACGGCCCCCATCTGCGGGGCTGCGCCCTTAGAGGCGCTTTATAATTTCGGGAGAAATGCTTTGGCGATGTGTCTGGTCTTGAGCTGGTGTGACATCTGATCTGAAAGTTGGGAAACTGAAGGACTTTTCTTCCCCTGTCTTGCCTCTCCTCCTGTTTTAAATTAAGTGAATAAGACTGCTTTCGAGAGTGAAGGATTAATAGTTGAGCTATTCTGCAGACAATTATTAGGCAGGTCTCCTGCTCAGCCTGCAAGCCCCGCCCCACCCCGGGGCGGCTCCTTGACAGGTAAACGCACGTGCCTGGGGTCCTCCCCTCCCCTCCCCTGTCCAGGGATGTTTGCCCACGTTGTGTTTGGCCACCTGCAGGGCACTGCCCAGGCCTGGGTGGAAGGAAGGACCTGGGGACACGAGTAGCCCCCGCGTTGTGCTGTCAGGACAATGCATAGGCTTTCACAACTCATAGTGCAAAGAGGTATAGCGATGATTCTGGTAGGAAAAGCGACGGCGGGTTTGTGATTTCATTCTAAGCTTAATGGGAAGCCATTGAGGGTTTTAAGCAAGGGGAAGGCATATGTGGAAGGCAGCTCTGCACGTCATGGATGAGAGAGGAAGGGGGGCAGAAGAAGGCAGTGGAGAAGCACAGCAGTCCAGGCAGGGGGTGGGGGCAGAGTTGGATGGATTCAGAGCAGTGGAGGGAATGGGAAGGACCAGGCATTGCAGAGAGAGCCCGTAGACGTTAGTGAGGGCAGAAAGGAGACAGAAACATCACAGCCCCATGATTCCTGCCTCGGGGATGGAATTCAGTCCATCTTTACTCCCAGACAAAGGACGGGTGCAGTGGAACGAAGGAGATGTGGTCTAGGTTCCGGGTGCCTGTCCACTCGAGGGTCCAGCGTGGACCAAATCCATGGAAGGCTAACGTCAGCTAACATCAAGGGGGCCTTGAAGCAAGGTGGGAGCACAGGTGCCCTCACCCGCTGACCGGTGGAGCAGAGCTGACCCTCCGTCCGGCATGCACCGTGCCTGTGTGGCTCCCACGGGAAGGTCCTAGAGGAGCTGCGAGGTGCAGGCAGCATGACACAGTCAGGCATCCGTAGCCACAGAGGGCAATTCCAGCCTGGCCGCTGCCTCTCCTCTCTACCTGGCTGTCAATTGCAAATGATGGACAGGATTCCAACTGCCTCTGAGGAGAGCGCAGAGCCATTAATAAAACATCAACACCACAGGAATCCGAAGGAGCCAACAACTAAAATAAAAATTAAATAACAAGTCAGAGCTACAGCAAAATCACACTTTCTTGCCTCCCTGGGGTCTCTAAGGAGACAGTTATGTCCCAAGAGGTGTTGACTTTGGGGAATGACTTTCAGTAGTGGCGGATGGAGGAGGCTTCAGATTAGACAACAGAGGAGAAGGACCCCCTCTGGGGGACGCCTGCTCTATGGTAATGCGTTGGCGCCCAACTTCCTTCCAAACCAGAACACCGCTGAGCGCCCCTGGTCTTTTGCCCCTTCATCTTCTCCTCTCCAGCTGGCTTTTCCGCCCAGCCTCAGTGGGGTGAGGGTTGTATGCCAGCTTCATCAGGAGGTGAAAGGGCGTGGAGTGATCTACTTCCTATGGGGCAGGTAACAGGTGCCACCAACCTGTACGTCCAGAATGATGCTGACGCCTGTCAAAGGTGGGGGGCAGGGACACGAGGTGCCTGCAGAGGTCTGCTGTGTTCATTTGTCCATCTCTTGCAGAAGTTTTGTTTTGTAAGCAGAGCAAAGGACACTCTCCGTTGACCCCCTACTCAGACTTCAGTCTATGCTGTGGCCTCCAGAAACATAGTCAAGAGTTAGAGACCTTAATTCTCTATAAGAAGCAAGAGTGTTCAGTGTTTTCCAAGTTTGCCCCTGAGAAACAAGAGAAGACAGTGGTAGGCTGAAAATGCCCCCCAGAGATATTCACACCCTAATCCCAGGGACCCAGGGACCTTAGTTTACATGGTAAAGAAGTGTTGCACAAATGTGATTGGAGATTAAACTGGATGAAGTGGGCCCTAAACAGGACCACACATCCTTATAAGAGGGAGCAGAGAGAGATTTTAACGACACAGAGGGGAAGGTGATCTGAAGACAGAGCAGAGAGATTTGAAGACGCTACTCTTGAAGGTTGCAGTGACGTGGCCACAAGCCAAGGACTGTCAGCAGCAAGCAGATGCTCAGAGAGGCCAAGAAAGGATTCTTCCCTGGAGCCCCAGGACAGAGCCTGGGCTCACCTGATTCTGGCCCAGTGATGCTGACTTCAGACATCTGGCTTCCAGAACTGTGGGAAAATACATTTCTGTAGTTCTAAGCCACCAATTACGTGCTCATTTGTTACAGCAGCTGCAGGAAACTTATACAAGAATCAACAGTGACATTTTCCCAATTTAAAGAAAAAATGAGTTAATAGATAAAATTTTCTTTGTTTTCTATTGCATTTTTCTTCTCACATCTTTGGCAGGTTCTGGCATCCCCAGATGAATGGAGAAATTGTACTCGATATTTTATGAATATCAAAAAAGGCACTGTGACTTGCAGGTCTCCTTTTCTCCCATGGATGTAGAGAAGATAATACCTGCAACTCCTGGTGGTGTTTTAATTCAGATGAGATCAGGTGTTTGCAAGTGCTCTGTCCAGCACCACGCAGAGTGTGAGCATAAGGTCTTATCAGGTCGGTTAATTTATGGAATAACCTACAATCAACCAATCAATCTCCCTTCCTCCTCCTTCTTCACTTCTTCATCTCCTTCTCTCTCTCTGTCTCCACACACATACAATTACCTATGGAAAATAATTTTATATAAAGGTGAACAATGGCGTTATAATTATGTCTTATATTTGAATAACATTTTGTCATTTACTGAGAACTTTCACATCCACCATCTTATCTAATCCTCACAACAAACACCCCTGTGGGTACACGGAACTGGCATCACCACCCTCATTTTGTAGGCGAAGAAAGCAAAGGCCTCCGCCATTGGCATGTCAGAAGGCTACGGTAGAATAACGTGGTAAGCCAGGATTCAAATACTGATCTTCATGAGGACATGAACGAAGGACTGAAAAGGCCCCAATCCAGTGACCCCCGAATGAGCACTTCACATTCCTACAGACCAGAATCGAATCCTTGCCTTCCCTGTGTAGCTGTGTAACGTTGGTCAGTTATTTAACCTCCGTGGCATCTTCCTCCTCTATCAAACTGAGATAATAGTACATACTTCATCAGGCTGAGTGCATATTTGATAGAATAAGTTAAGGGAAAAACCCTGGATCCATTCCTGGTCCCCACAATTCTCCTTTCACAAATACAGGTTTGTTTGCTTGTTTGTTTGAAAGAGTTCAACCCCAGTCTTAGCATCTGACCTATTTATTTCATCCCTCTCAAACAACCTGTATCAAGTTTTCTTTCTTTCTCTTTGTGGAAAGTAAAGTTGCAATCCCAGCTACTTCTCGCTTAAAAGATGGAATTCATTACTTATGACTAAAAAGACTCTCACGACAATGATCGCACCACATTGAAGCAAGACCGTTAGGAACGCCAATGGACAGATGTTGAGGGTCCCTTTGTGCACGTCAACCTCCCCCTGGAGGTCAGCTGACACCGGCGGTCACTGTAGTGCTCTGAGGATTAGGTGACCTGTAGACCCCCCAGGCTCTGATTGCAATATCCCTGGTGGTCTCTACTTTGGACGATGTTTGATTGAAGCACACCTGGACACTTATACTCAAGATGGCCCCGGACACTTGCTCTTCACTGATGACACCAGGTCCATGTCGTGGTCACTCTTCCACCCTCCGAGCAAGTGGTATGATGGCTCGGGGTTGGCTAGCAGGGCTGCTGCTATTTCCTGTTTGGTTACAACCGGCGGCCATGGTGTTAGGGAGAGGCTGAAGTTTAATCCACACAACAGCGGGGTCCAGGTGAAACACATAGCCCTCACTTTTACCTTCTGCTGAAACTCGCTTTTGTCAATTCAGCCTAAAAGCCAGTCTGGTTTTCTTGTTATAAAGGTTCACTCTTAGGAAAAAAGGGAGATGTTTCCTCTCAGGAGTATCGGTGTGTGTGTGCATGTGTGCCCCGTGCGTGTGTGTCCGTGTGTAAATGCAGGCATGCGTGTACTAAATATTAAAATAAGAATTCCACTCTGTTGATTCCATAGTTGTTAGTTTTTCGTTTTTTTCTTTTTAAGGATCCCTGTCTAACGATTCCACCTTCTTTATCCTCACAAACATTTTTTTAAAAATTTTAATTGCATGCCATTGGCTTTTCTTTGAATGAAATGGGATTGTGGTTTTTACATATCTTCATGACTTCTTCTCTTTTCTGGAGTTTTGCATATTTCCTGGAGGATTTTGCTAGTATGAGGAGTGATAAAGCCCCCTGCAATTGTAGATGATGGATGACGCCCCGGAGACACCTTGAGAGTTGACATAGTCCAACATGGGCTACTATCAAGTACTTACCTTGGTCAGGGATATTTTATAGCAAATCTGTAGTTCCAGGTGTGTATTTGGAAGTTCTAGCACACCTTTCTCTTTTGCCAACTTTAGTTTTCTTTTTGTGTGTCATTAGTGATTTTATTTTTTTATTTTTCATTTTTATTGAAGTATAGTTGATTTGCTGTGTTTCAGGTGTACAGCAAGGTGATTCAGTTATTCATATGCATCTATTCTTTTTCAGAATCTTTTCCATTATAGGTTATTATAACATACTGAATAGAGTTCCCTGTGCTGTACAGTAAATCCTTGTTGTTTATCTATTTTATACATAGTAGTGTGTATCTGTTAATCCCAAATTCCAAATTTATCCCCTCCCCTCTTTCCCCTTGGGTAACCCTAAGTTTGTCTTCAATGTTTGTGAGTCTATTTCTGTTTTGTAAATAAGTTCGTTTGTATCACTTTTTTAGATTCCACATGTAAGTGATATCATATGGTATTTGTCTTTCTCTGTCTGACTTCATTTAATATGATCATCTCGAGGTACAACCATGTTGCTGCAAATGGCATTATTTTATTCTTTTTTATGGCTGAGTAGTATTCCATTATATATATATGTACCACATCTTTATCCAGTCATCTGTTGATGGACATTTAGCTCGCTTCCATGCCTTGGCTATTGTAAATAGTGCTTCTGTGAACACTGGGGTGCATGTATCTTTTTGAATTAGAGTTTCCCCCAGATATATGCCCAGCAATGGGATTGCTGGATCCTATGGTAGTTCTATTTTTAGTTTTTTAAGGAACCTCAATACTGTTCTCCATATTGGCTGCACCAATTTACATTCCCAACAGGAGGGTAGGAGGGTTCTCTTTTTTTCCACACCCTCTCCAGTGTTTGTTATTTGTAGACTTTTTTTTTTTTTTTTTTGCGGTACGCGGGCCTCTCACTGCTGTGGCCTCTCCCGTTGCGGAGCACAGGCTCCGGACGCGCAGGCTCAGCGGCCATGGCTCACGGGCCCAGCCACCCCGCGGCATGTGGGATCCTCCCGGACCGGGGCACGAACCCGCGTCCCCTGCATCGGCAGGCGGACTCTCAACCACTGCGCCACCAGGGAATCCCTGTAGACGTTTTGATGATAGCCATACTTATGGGTGTAAAGTGGTACCTCATTGTGGTTTTGACTTGCATTTCTCTAATAATTAGCAATGTTGAGCATCTTTCCCTGGGGCTGCCCAACTTCAGTTTTCATTCGTCTGGCTTCGTGAAGTACCCACACAGGGAAGGTGGCTCCCCAAGCTGGTGGGCTGAGTACAGTCAGGCTTCCCGAAAGGTTGCATGTGAGGTAGGTGTTCTGTTCTAGGAGGTCAGGATACTTTGGAAGAAGGAGGGAGGGGCTTAGACTTCCCTTATGTCTGCCCAGATATGGACCCTTGTCTCCTTTCCACTGTGTTGGCCAAGGGGACCACCCTCAAGCTCCACTTCTGCTATCTGGTAGCTCTTTCTTTGGGGGACACTCAAGCTGTTTAACGCCAAGCTGACAGCCTCCTTGGCTCCCGAGTTCCTGACGTTTCTGATGCCCACCTCTGGCTGCACCGCACTGGCAGGCTCATGGCAGCGTGCAGAGCTATAAGAAAAACCTAAATTTAAATGTTAGAAAACTTTTGTTCATTACCGGTGGCATCCCCCCCCCCACCATTTGTCACTTGGAGCAGAGCTGTGACTCTTTTAATATCAAACAAATAACAAGCTCCCTGTAAAGTGATTTTTCTGACAAGGAGCTCAATGTATTAAACTTTATCTATATTTTAAAAGCCAATTTCACACCAAACTGCCTTATTAATAATGTATTTACCACCTGGGGATATTATTCCAACCCATCTGGAAAGAACTGGAAATGAAGTGTCCCTAAACTGAGTCTGTGTGTGCTTTACGCTTGCTGTAGAAAACAGCGGTGCCATTGCTGGTTGTGGGGAGGATGAGAGGGGTCCTTCCACCTGGGGAGGGTGTGATCTGGAAGAGGAATGATAGTAGGTTTAGAGCCATGAATCCCTTCTCCAGAGGCAAAGCTCATTCCTGGGATGAACTGAGAAGAGCTGCTGCCCGGGAAGGCAGGGCTGGCGGGAACAAGAAACTATCCCACGGCATTTAGAGAAATGTGGACTTCCTTCACTGCCAACTGGCAGCTAGTTGGCTTGGGACAAGTTTCTTACGGGTTAACCTGTAGTTTCCTCTTCTGTAGAAGGAGGGGGATGGCTGGATGCCTTCAGAGGTCTTTCGTGTGCATAAAACTTGTATGCACATAGGCGGTTCGGGGCTCTGTCCTGAAAGTGCTTTATCCTTCCTCACCGTAAAGTGCACTGTTGCTTTGCTCTGATGGTTATTAATACCCATGGAAATTGACAAAGACTGAGAGGCTGTGTAGACACTAAGGTGAATGAAGAACCCTTGGAGTAGACAGAAAATCTCCACTGGGGGGCTGTGAACAGGTGGCCATATGGACCAGTAAACACAGGCTCCCTCCCGTGATGAGAGGGAGAAATGACCAACCTGTGTCTAACAAACCATTGAGTGAGTGCCATCAAATCACTTAGAGTTAGCAAGCACTTCCTAACTCACAGCCCGCTGGGGAAGACATCAACAGTTTGTCCCGTGATGATGAGAGAGTTCCGAAAGGGAAGGAAAGTGGCAGAGCAGGGGTGGGGCCTCCTCCTTGGGGACACAGGGAGGATCACCAAGGAGAGCGGGTATTTTACATGTGGCCACAGGACATTCGGGTCAGAGAATGGACCTGTGCCCAAGCCCAGCTCTGTGGACCCTGACAGTGAAGCAGGAGGAAGGGGCTAACTAGCGGTCGCGGGCACGCACGTTCTGGGTCCCAATTCGAATAGAAGGCGGAGTTCTGGTGTGCGCTAAAACCAGCTAGGTTTCAAAGGGGCCGTGGAGAGAAGAACTGTTTTGTTTCGTTGTGAATCTGAAGACACAACATTTGTGTGCAGGGTCACCCTGGAAAAAGTATCTGTGGTGGATACAGGGCAAGATTTCAAGAGTGAGAGAAGCAAGGACTTCCCGGGCAGGCCAGTGGTTAAGACGCCACACTTCCAATGCAAGGGACACAAGTTTGATCCTTGGTTGGGGAACTAAGATCCCCCATGCCTTGCGGTGCGGCCAAAAAAGAAAAAAAAAGAGTGGGAGAAGGAGGAAACTTTGTGAGGGATGAATTGAAACTTGTGGGGAACACACAGGCTCTTTGAAGCAAACCAAACAGGAGGAACCTGACGTGCCTCCAGCGGGCCAGACTGGCCAGGAGTCTTCTCTCCTGAGATCCCAGGGTGGGATGGTGAGGCGGGTCCCCCCACCCCTCCTGCTGACATCCTGCCTGGCTCCCTGCTGTCTGAGAAGCAGAGAGCCTGGAGGGTCCCTTGCGGATGCCACGTGCACGAGCCCAGCACCGGAGTCCCCAGTCAAGTCCGGGCTGTGCAGAGCAGAAGCAGATGAGAAGAACGGCCTTTCCCAGGAGGACAGCCATTCACTGGTGTTCGCCTTAGAGGGAAATGCATTGATTCACCAGGACAGAACAAAAAGACTTCCACCGGAAGGGAGAGTCTGATGGGATGTTTGTTGGCTTGGGCTGATAGCAAAGCCACAGAAAAGCCAGAAAGTGGTGGTATCAGGGGACTGCCCTGCCTCATCTTGTGCCTGTCGCCTTCCTGGGGCCCTGGGGTCACTCAGGTGCCGGCATGTGTGTGGTGAGAGCGCAGGAGTGATAGCTATCTCCCAGGTCCTGGGGACCCAGAGTCCCAAATTAATCAGCAAACAAGAAGACTAACCGTGACAGGCAGGTCAAGGAGGAGAGGGGAGAAAGGCTCCTTTAATCCTGCCATTGGAGGACGTGTACTGCTGACAGTTACCTGGGGACCCTGAGACACCAGATTCCCTAACTTAATCAGACAGATAAAGGCGGCGCCACAGCTGAGGCCACAGCAGGAGCCGAGGGATAATAGGAGCCGGTCCTCCGGCTGCTGCAGAGATAATAAACTATATAAAAATCTGTCACCGAGCGATAAGTGATGAATTAGAATCAATTACATGTTTAAAATAATAGACATCCCGGCTTCTCTACTGCCAGCGTGATTGCCTGAACTGGCCTCAGCGGTAGTAACAGAAGGATGACTCCGTGATGCCATCTACACGGGTGGATGGGAAGCACGGCCAAGACAGACCTTTCTGGCCAGATTGTCTGCTTTTTGGTGAAAGGGAAGGAAAATACACTGAGCGTCGCAAGCCGAGTTTTCATCTTAACCCCCCTCCCCCCGGTGAGTTTGTCTTCCCATCCCGTGTGCTGGGACCGAACCAGTTGGATAAGGAGGTCTTGGGCAAGGCATTTCTCCATGCCTTTCTTTTTCCAGGAGTACAACACACGTAGTTGCCTAATCTATGATGAGGATTGAGGTTTGTTAGAAATACGCTAAGGTCCAGGTAGAATCATCCAGAATGAATGTGTAGCAGTGAAGAGAGATTTGGGGTGTTGGTTGAAGGAACAAACCTAATCCCATTCTTCCGTCTTGTCCCCTCTACTCCCCTACCCTCTTCTTAATCATATGAACACAGCCAACATTTGAAAAAGAGAAAAAAAAACCCAAGAGCTTTTAGCTTTTTTAGCATTTTGGATTCTAATTCTGACTTTCCACATTCTCTTGTATTATTATTACTGCTACTGCTACCATTTGGTAAGAGCTTTAGCCCCTAGATCCAAGTTCTCTCTATAAATGTGACAGTCACAGCGCATCTGGGTTGCCATTTCCTCCCTCCCCCTACTGTCTACCTAGCAAACTCCTCTTCATGCCTCAATACCCAACTCATCCTTGGTCGCCTTGGCAAAGCTCCCTCTGACCACAATTTCCTGCAGGCATCACGTGCACCAGTAGACAGTAAAGCGATGGTTACTTAGGGGCTTGGGTCTCATAGGCAGCTGCTTACTAACTGTGTGATCTACAGAGAGTTGTCTTCTCAAAGTCTCAGTTTTCTCAGCTGAAAATTGGTATTAAATTAACAGCATTCAACTCCCCTGTTTATTGTGCATGGTAAATGAAATAAGGCATGTAAAGTGCCCGTGTCTATTACGTGCTCAATGGACAGTGGTTGTTGATGTTATTAAAGCTCTTTCTTACTTACTCTGCTCTCTTGGTTTGATCACGTGTCTGTATCATTTACAATAACGTGAGTGTCCCGAGGGCAGGGACCCTGTTCCATTCAGCTGCTACCATTCCAGCACAGAGTACAGAGGCTGATGTCAGGTCTCCTCCTTATTTCCCTTGGGGCCATCAGGGATTGCAAGTGCACCTTGACGCAAGAAAATCCCTGCCCCGCCTTTACCGCGTGGGGACCACCCCCTCGTGCACACCCTTCTCCCAAGCAGGGCTCCGGCCCTTCTCTCTTCTCTCCTTTGTTCCTCCTCCGTGCACTCAGGCTGACCTGTTAGATTTAGTCTTTTGTGTGGTTCTGTATCAAAAGTTTAATTAGAAAATCGCTCCTGGGCTTTTTAATAGCCTGAGTTCTGGCCGCACAGCCCTGGCCACAGTCCCGGGTGCGTGCCGGCTGTTCGTGCAGGAGCGCGCCAGCCGCTGGGACGCACTGGGACTCCCGCCCTGAGTCTTATTTACATTCGGACTAACAATAGCTCTGGAGCCTGGCTATAAATAATTTCTGGGGAAGAGTTGTCTAATTAAACGTGTAGCAGCAAGGAAAGTGCTTTAACCACAAGGCTGGTGTCCTAATGAACGTAATCACTGGATGGGGACAGTTTAGGAATCACATCTAGACGTGTCCCTGTGGCGGCAGAGAGATGGAGGGAAAAATACTTGGAGAGAACTCCAATCAATATTTAATTGTGGAGTGTGTTAAACTCATTAGAAGGCCTCTTTTTCCTTCTGTTTTCCCACACTCAGAGGTAGAAAGGATTTCCAAATGCAGCTTTGCGGGGTGGCCTCAGCCTCAGATCCAGTGCGAAAATTGTCTGCAGGTTGTCAGTACTGAATAAAAATGATCCGAACGTAAAGGCATGACTTAATAAGTCGTGGCACGCAGTCTTGATAGGTGCTGAATTTAAAGAAAAAGTTGGGTGCGAAGTTGGATTTCAGTCTTTTTCTGCTAGTCTGCTGCATTTCTAGACTCTAGTCTCTTGGAGAGCGGGGCTGTATGTGGGGTGTTCGGCCCTTTCCTAGTAAGGAGTCGGGACAGGGTGTCTTCTCCCAAGAGTGAATGATGACAATGGAAGGGCAGCTTCCCGACGGCTGTCTTCGTGGAGGACGGTCCTGGTGGCACCCAAGCTGCCGTTAGCCAGCCCAACCGGGAAGGAAGCAAGCCCAAGGCAGCCATGCTTGCTCTGCGTCATTAGAAACAGACAATGGAGCGTCAGCCTGATGGAAAAGGACAGAATCAGGACGTAAGGTCGTTCTCTCTCCACCTTCCTGGTAGCACGCTTCTGAGGACAGAAAGAGTTCCATGCCAGGTAGAACAGCACAGCATCAGACTCCTGTGTAGGGAACAGAAGAAATGCATGTACACACAGATTCTCACAGATACCTATAAACATGCACGTGTAGAGGACAGATGCGCATGCACGCTCACTCTGGGTAACATGCATGTTGTTGAAACCCAGTCACACCAGTGTCCTGACCGTGTACATGGAGCTGGTGAGGGTGGGTGCCTGCAGAGGAACCCCGCTGAACCCAACTGTGCTGACAGGCCAGTCCTCATACCCCACTGTGCTTCCCATGCACGGGGTTTAAGAAACAAGTGTAGGCACCAGTGATTAATCTAATTCGCCACTGGATGTCAACGTTGCTCTAGCCAATTAGGGAACAAATAGAAATCCCGATATCCTCTGTCTGGTAAAAGAAAAGGTTGACGTGCTGAGAGTGTGAGTATACCTGGGGCGGGGGGGTGAGGATGGGGGTGGGTGTTGGACACCCATTCTCTGATACAGCCCGAAAGGGAAAATGATCAGATTCCAAATTCTTCTTCTTCTCATCACAAACACCAACTTCTTCAACGCTCCCTATTCCCTTTCCCCATTTATTATTCCCCTCAATTAACACTTCCTAATCAGCCACATAATATGCTCATTTGTTTTACTTACTGCCTGCCTCTCCCCCTGACTAGAACATAAACCCCATGAGGACAGGGAGATTTTATCTTTGTTTCTCATATGGTACCCCTGATGCTTAAAAAACCGCTTGGCATAAAGTAGGTATTGGATAAATATTGGTTTGGAATACATAAATGAATAAGTGAATTAATGAAATTTGTTCAATAAATACGAATGCAGACAGAGACATTATGTCAGTACCAGTGGATGTTCTGTTTTCTTTTCTGAGTGATGTCTCTATGGCTAGAGAAAGGGGCACAGAGGCAGATGCCCGAACCCACAGAGTAGCAGGTTTGGCAGAGACTTCGAGGCAAGCCTGTGCGGGTTCATCTAGTTTAATCATAGCTCTTTTTCTACCTTGTTTTGTGGACTTGGAAGAATGGCAGCTCCCCAACCCCTGCCCCGAGCCGCAGCTTCCTTGTCAACACAGTGGGATAATCGTGATAATTTTGGCCTCACCCACCCTTTGAGAATTGTATCAGATGAAATGTCAGTGTTAGTTCAAAATGTGTTTTTCCCTAACTCATATATACCAGGTCCTCCCCAGCCCTCCACATACATGCTAGAAACCCAGAAGCTCTATAACCTACTATTGATAATAGAGATACTATAATCCTTTTTCAAATATGAATATGGAATTTATAAACCTTTTCCAAATAATTCACTTAACATAAAGGCCTTAACTGTTAAGGTAAACTACAATGAAAACGGAATCAGAAATCAGTCTTGGGGTAGGAAATAAACAGTTTGTCCATCCCAAGATGTGAAGGGATTAAAAAAGAGCCTTTGCTTCAGAGGCGTGAGCCTTTGCTGCTGTTTTCTCTTTCTCCTATTTTAGGCAAATATCGAAGGACCGGGCTTCCAGAGCAGCTGAGCTAGCATCCTTCCAAATCCATATGTTTAATTGTTAATAAATAAATTAAGCAAAAAATAGGTCTGCAGTATAAAACCCTTTCAAAGTATTTACTGTGCTGTCACTTTGGGCTCATTGATGCTTGCTAATATTTCAAATTTAATGATAAGCCCCATTTATAAGCTAACTAAGACGTTATTAGCACTCTACTGGCAGGAGGGTACAAGGACACCGCTAAGGTAAGGTGAAAAATGTATTATTGAATGAAATTGAATTAGTAGATTTTGTTCTATTAGTGGCTTATATATTGCATTTATGAAAATGAATACAAATATGATCCCGGCAATCTTTCCACTGAGAAAATGTCACTGATAATCTAACTTCACTCCAACTCTTTAAAGCAGATGCCGGACGGAAATTGATGTCTTAGTCTCTTGCCAGTCAAAATATTTTCTCATCTGTGGTTCTAATAATAACCAAGTTGTGGAGAGATGACTTCTCTGGAGCTCTGGCAGGTGTGAAAAAGGGTGTCTGGTGTGAATTACTTGTGGCCTTTTCTCTTACGGCAGCGCCTTGAGCAGTGGGTCTCAGAATTGGGTGGTACTGCGCTCTGCTTAGCTGTCTGCGTTATGTGTTCCGAGCAAGGGCAGGACTTGGGGTCATATACCCATGGGTTCAATCATACTTACACCATTGATGAACTTCGTGCAGCTTATTTTTTTAAACACACCTCATCTCATTATTTCTCCCAATAGCTCCATGATGTTCATTACTCTTATAGTTTTCATTTTTTAGACAAGGAAATGGAGCTTCGGAGTGCCTGAGCTGGTTGCTCTAGTTCACACAGCTAATAACGTGGGTTCTCTGAATTCTCCATCTTCCTATCCTTACAGGGGAGGTGATGACCCTGCCTACCTCCTAGGGGTATTGTAAATATTAAATGAGGTAAAGATTCAGTGTACAGACAGGTATTCAATACATGTGAGTCTGAGCTCCCTGTTTCAGCCTCTTCCTTTCTGGATAGAATCTTGGAAAGGACATGGCAGGCTGGTGAACAGAATTTTCTTTTCTGGGTCGCCCAAGTAACGTCTCTCCAGACCGCAGCTCTTTCCTATGACAATGAGGAAAGAGAAGCAAGCCCACCCTTGCCCCTGAGGCTGTTGAGAGACTCCTGTGAGCAGCATACAGGTGCTGTACAAATAGAAAGTGTGGTCCTTAGTACAGGTGATTGTTCCCTGGATTCTGTGCTGAGTTACACTGACAGAAACACGAGGAGAGGAGGTGCCTGAGACCACTGCCGCCAGGGCATTTCTTGATGGTGAGTTAGGACTTAAAGATGAATGCAGGTGCCTGCACCTACTCTAACCATCCACCCAGCAAGCAGTGCCTGAGATTCTTGGACAACATCCCTCTGGAATCCCCCAGCCTGCTTTCAGAGTCTCTTATCTCCAGAGGTCCTTAGCCTCAGCTGTTCTAATTCACACACATCCTTTCCTGCTCTTCCTCCTTCTGCCTTTCTTCACTCGCTATGACCTTGGTAAATCAGGAAAGTCATCCAAGGGTAATAAAATGAAGACATTTGTTAAGGAGCGACCTAGAGTAATGATAGAGTGGAAGGATTTTTTTTTTTTTTCTTTAAAAACGAACCATGTCAAGAAAAAGATGTTTGATGGCTGAAGTTTTACCTTTTCTAAACGAAACTCAGGTGCACAGAATCGGATTATTTATCACCATTGGTCCCCGAAACCCTCTAATCAGCATTCTGTGAGTGACCAACCTCTTATTTTTCTCTTTTAAAAATAATATAATAAGCAAACACATACTCACAACCCTTCCAAAGAACGCAAAGGCTAAGACCTTGTCATCAACCACATGACCCCCTCAAAATTCCTCCTCCCGCCTCCCTCGAGAGGTAACCAGCATCGAGAATTTTGTGTCCATCTCATGCTTTCATTTTTATACAGTCTCATCGTGTGTGTGTGTGTGTGTGTGTGTGTGTGTGTGTACGTGTGTGTGTGTGTGTGTGTGTGTGTGTGTGTATAAAATGAATTTTTTGTTTTGGTTTTTCATCTTCATGAAAAGGACATGCATTCTGATATGTGCAATGGTGAAGAAACTTTTTCACTTCTTGTACTTCTAAGATCATATTTTCTGTGCTTTGTTGTGGTTCGTTTGCTTTGACTGCTGTATATTATTCCAACTTGTGAATATACCTCTGTTCATTTACCCACTTAATGCTGATGAGTTTTTATGCTTAATCCATGATTTTTTTCCTATTCATAAACAAGGCTACTAGGAACAGATAAGCCAAGGAGAGAAATTTCTGGGCCACAGAGTTTGGGAATGTTTAAATATAGAAGGTATTGCCAACCTGCCTACTGAAACACCAGCTTGTACTCCCACCAGCAATGTCTAAAGAGCTTGAGGAATCACATCTTCCCCAAGTACCGAGTAGGGACAGACATTTTCATTTTTGCAGATTGATTCTGTATAAAAAGCTATGTCATTTTAGTCTTCATTTATCATTTCTTCATATGTGTTTTCTCCTCTCTACTATGCCTGTTCATTTATTTTGCCCATTTTTCTATTGGTTTGCTGTACTCTTCTCATTGACTTATTGTTAGGAATTTGTTAAAGGTTCTTGACGTTAATTTTGTCAGTTTTATGAATAGCTCCATTTTCAATCCAATTGAGATAACTAGTCCAGAGGACAAAGGAAGCATGAATTTCTTTTATTCTTTGATCAAACAAACCCACTATTCTTGATCTACCTCATCGCCTTCAATCTTCTTCCCCGTGACACGAGCAGATTGAACGGAGTTGAGTCTGAGCTGGGAAGGAGTCGACGTTCATTAGCACATTCCAAGAGGAAATGACAGAGCTGGTCAAACCCAGAACAAAGGCTTCATTTTATTTATTCTAAAAGAAAGGCAGGGCTGCCCTCCCAATGTCTCTCCAGCTTTAAGCAGTGGTCCTTCTCGATGCCCCTACCATCTTCTCAGAAAGCAGGCTGTCTGTCTCCAAGATGAGCAAAGCATTACGGATGAGCGTTTCTTCCTTCCGTGCTTCCCTTGGCAGAGACAAGGCAGACACTGGAAAAGGCATGTGGGGATTCGTCATTCATGCAGATGAGCCTCACAATTCAATGGAGCTAATTAGGAAAATGATGGAGTAAATTAGCAGTTTATGCAAGTGTATTAATATGAATAAAATTGCCATTTTACCCTGAGGTTAAAACAGAAGTGGCGGAGAGCACAGGTCTGACCGGAGTGGAGACTGTGGACGTGGTTGCTTGCTGGGACCGTGGCCAGCCTCACCCACCCTGGAGGATCCTGTTCCTTTTCTGCTATCAAACGTTTCTTAATAGAAAGAGAGAGGGCGACACATGTCAGTGTCATGGGGGAGCACTCTTTGCTTTATTATTTGGGCTTCTTGAAAGAAAATTCCGTACTTTCCCACATTGTTGATAATAGTAACATGGTTGTTCGTATTGCAGTTTCAAATCCGTTCTCTTATTCAGGTTTTACAACAAGCCTATGGGGTGAAGTGTTAGTATCGTCCCATTCTTCATTGAATCCTTTGCCCCTGTGTCCTCCCATCATTCGTTTCTCTCCATGTCCATTCCGTGACCACTGGCTTAGCTCCAGCCACCATCCTCATCTCGACTCTAGGCCCCTAAGATTCACCCTCCAAACTGTGGCCAGAGCAATCACTTGAAATCACACATCTGCTTGGGCTGCCCCAACCCAGCTATAAACCTTTTGGTAGTTCAACCTTGCTTTCAGACTTGACCCAAACTGTCTAGCACACAGGACTCTTTCCCAAACCAACCTCATGGGTCTCTGCATCCTTTCTCAGATCAGCCCCAGTTTGACTTTCTATTTCTCCACATTCCAGCTACAGGGAACTACTGGCTGTTCCAGGTGCGTGCAAGGACCTCTGTGCTCCATCACCTGGCTGCTCCTTGGTGTATTTGTGCAGAAGCCGTTCTTTCCCAGATGCCTTCCTTTGACCCTCTCCCCCACAAAAACAGCTTTCAAAAAACGCTCTAATTTTCTTCCCAGAGCCCTCCCAGTATGCTATTGTCCCTTATTTACTAGCCAGTCTTCTACCAGGACATAGAATTCCTAGAGGACAGGGGTCAGTCCTTGTTGACCGTAAGGTTCCCACCCTCGCACATTAATCGGAATAAAGTGTTGTCAAAAGGATGAATGAACGAGTGAGAGGATGAATGAATGAGTGTGGGTGGATCACACAGTCACTTAGAGAAGGAAGACTTAGAAACCCATCTTGAAATCCTGTTCTCTCTAATATTCACGTGGTCGTCTGGATTCATGTTTGGTTCATTACTTTAAGGGTGCTGGTTTGGATGACCTGTAAGATTATTCATTAGATAGAGCTTAAGAGGTTCAAATTTTACAAGGCTTGTTATTGGAATTCTTTCTACATCTTCAGTAGATTTGTTTAATTTGCCTCCAGAAGGTCATGGGCTCTATAGGGAATTTTCTATTGTAGTTTACTGGACTTTTCTTTTTCCCTGATCGCAATTAACTCTCTATTGCCCATTCTTGTTTTGATATTCCAAATCCTAAACAGATTCCATTTCCATATAATAGGAGAAAAACTTCCTAAAGCTATATAGATCCAGAACCCTTATAAGCCTAATTACCTATATGATTTCCCAATTCAATTTTTTTTTTTTTAACAATCCTTGACTTCATTCAAAAACTTTTATCACATGGACACCTTATTGTGACCCAGGCAAAATGCTAGGTATTTGTTCTTATTTGGGGATTGGATTTGGTAATAGTCATGCCAGATTCCTAAATGCATGATCTCAAATGTGCAGTTCTGAATGGCTAGACAGTCCCGAAGTCTGTTGGAGGTGTGCTTCTCTTCCCTACTCTGACTCTTACTGAATGCACGATGTTCAGTGGCTTAATTAACCTTAATTATCCTCAGTTTCTCCATCTGTAGAATGATTATTATACTTGAATTCATGTAGAAAGTGTGTAACTCCTGAGGTAGTGCGTTGTTTTTCAATATCAAATAAAATATAGTCTATGATCTCAAAGAATTGAGCCACAGTGATAGGTGAGTCAATCCGTGATTATTTTACAGTGAAAGAAGGGCTGGGTTGGAATTTGCAAGGAATGCTATGGGAAAAACAGAGGCCAGGAATCTCCACTAGAGGGAGGGGAAGTGGAGTCCAAAAGAGTTTCCAGGAAGAGTTGGCGTTTAATGAGATTTCTGAAGGATGAATGAAAGTTGACTAGAAGATGAAGAGAGCATGGGAAGGACGTTCCAGGCAGCAATGAACATATGTGTAAACAGTCTGAGGTGTGATGTACAATGATTTTTCCTTTTGGAAAAAATGGGTAGCTCGGGATTGACCACCAGAAAGCAAAACCTGTGAAGAAGGTAGAAAAGAAAAGCCAGGGAGATAACTGGGAAAAGAAGAGAAAGCATGGTCAGACTAGCAGGGTAAGGTTTTTATTTTGATGAAGAGAGAAGAACAGGCCTATTAGGAGAAGCCTTTGGACGCATGGAGGGTGGTAGTCAGAATTCTAAGAGTTCTTCCTACGCATGCCCCATATAAACCCCTCCTCCAGAGGGTGGGTAAGGCCTGTTAATAGGACAGGATTTTATGCTCAGGGTCAGGTTACAGTAAATGGAAAAGGGAAGGGATTTTGTGTATGTAATTAGGGTCCTTAGAATCTGTTGATTTTGAGTTAATCAAATGGGAGATTACTGTGGATGAGTCTGACCTACTCAAGTGAACCCTTTGAAAGAGGGTTCAGAGTGAGAGGTGCCTCCTGCTGGCCTTGAAGAAGCAACCCTCCACCTTGTGAGCTGCATAGGGAGGCTCCTCTCATAGTCAGCATCCACATGGTGGGGACCTGAGAGCATCCTCTAGTGGCTGAGCGGGGTGCCTTGCCCACAGCCTGCAGGAAAATGGGAGCTGCAGTCCCACAACCACAAGGAACTGAATTCTTCTCCCTACAGCCAGTGAGCTTGGAAGAAGACAGAGGCTCACGTGAGACTACAGCCCTGGCCGATGCATGCCTTGATTTCAGCTTGGTGTGGCCCTGAGCAGGGGACACAAATAACTTGTAACAGGACCCCTGATTCGCAGGAACTGTGAGAAAACATGTGTGTTGTTTGAAGTTGTTAAATGTGTGCTTGTTTGTTACACGGCAATAGGAGTCTCATACAGGAGGCCATGGGTGTCCTGTGCCAAGGGACATCTCGTGGGATGGTGAGAATGGAAACCAGATGATATGTAATGAGGAGTAAGTGGAAGGTGATGAACTTACGGTGGGTGGAGAAGAATAAAAACAAACAGCTTTCCCTGGATGGGATGGAAAGAGCAGGTTGTCTAATTGGAAGTACCAGCGACAGGAAGGTGGGGAGATACTCGTAATTAGGGCAAGCCTATTGGGAGAGTGTTTATTACAGATGCACCATGTACAGAACAAGGGAACAATGGTTAAGAGGAGTAGAGGGAATGGGTGGCAGGGTGTCCAGAACACTACGGGGTTGAGACTGTGAAAAAGTATAGATAAAAGGGGTTTTGAAAGTCAGCAATGATGCAAGGTGGCAGAGGTTAGATACTCGATGATATTAACGGGACTCTTATTGCAAATGTTACGTAATGTTTTCAAGCCAGGGTAGGCAGAGGCAATAGGTGATGGCTGAAGTTGGCTCCTGTTCGCTGTTTGGGGTCCAGTCTGTGGTCACTAGCCTAAGGAGCCCACTGGTGTAGGTTGGAAGGCAGAATACCTAGTGATGGAGCACCTGGGGCTACGTACTTAGACGACCAGAGTGCCTATTCTGGCTCTAACCAGCTGGTCCCTTTACTCTGGACAACTCACTTAACATTTTAAAGCCATATTTTTCTTATCTATCTATAAAAGGAGAAAATAATGGTTAACAATTGCTAAATATTGTGAGGATTCAATGGAATCATAAATCTTGTGAAGTTTTGTAATACAATTATTTATTAGTATGTATTATTCAGTTTGCCCTTTAATAAGTGTTACATCTTCGTTCCCCAAGGTTCCCACACTGAGGGCCGTAACGGATTTATCGAGATTATATCATAAGTACTTAATAAACATCTGTGAAATGTATCTTGAATGAATTATAACTGAGTAGCTGTAAGGACCCTCAGAGCTCCATTTCTGAAGAATAGTAAGTGCTCATTAAAACTTGGCTGTCGCGGGCTTCCCTGGTGGGGCAGTGGTTGAGAGTCCGCCTGCCAATTCAGGGGATACGGGTTCGTGCCCCGGTCCGGGAGGATCCCACATGCCGCGGAGCGGCTGAGCCCGTGAGCCATGGCCGCTGAGCCTGTGCGTCCGGAGCCTGTGCTCCACAACGGGAGAGGCCGCAACAGTGAGAGGCCCGCGTACCGCAAAAAAAAAAAACAACAAAACTTGGCTGTCACTTCGAGTTGTTTTGGTGGCTCAGCAGATCTAAGCCGAAGGTGACGATGGTGGCATCATCCCACCAGAATCCAGGACAATGCAATAGGTACTCAGTTTTCTGCCCATGACACGGGTCACCTAGAGGGCGGCGTTAGACCCACTGGAAGAACGGCGCTTTCCTGAATTTCAGGTCTCTGCAAAACTCAGCTCTGAGTGATGCTTTAGTATCAATGCAGGGCCAGGGCCCTCCAGGAAATTTCTGAGGAATCCAAAGAATTCCAAGTGCAATGGACAGGAACCCGGGAAGGTGGCTGGTACACAGTAGTCATACTTCTTAAGAAAGCAATTTCTCAGTGCTCACTTTAATCCCTTTCTTTGTTTTCCTTCAAACTGACCAATAGAACAGCAATGGGCAATCAACATAATTGACTTAGCCTTAGAAATACACATAGCTATGTGTGGGCAAGAGATGCCATTTTTGTTTTAAAAAATATGTGTAGATATATATAGTGCTTTGTGGAACGCTTGGTGTAAACAAAGAATCTTGTTGGTAATACGGGGGGACCAGGAAGAAGAAACGTAAGATACAGGCTTCGCTCTCCAAGTGCTTGAGCTGGTCAGCTATTGCTTGGCGATGAGGTGGTAGAGAAATATGACGTGATCTCTGCTCTCCAGGGGCTCACACGGTAAATACAGTACAGAGTTACAGGACACGCCGCGCACAGAGCAAGGGCAACCCGTGTGGCAGGCATCATTGGCATCGCCCATCCGATCGCCAGATGAGGCAGGAACTTTTGAGTTTTGCAGAGACCTGAAATTCGGGAAAGGTAGGAACCCTGGCTTTTTCATCGAGGGTAGTCGCTGCCTGGCGCAAAGCTGGCGCAGTGAGAACTCAAAGCTTATCTCTTGAGTGGCTGAGTGACTTCTGTTAAAGTGAAAACTCGACCCAGCAGGCAGCAGGTCTCCCTCAACCCAGAAGGCATCTACCCGGCATTGTTCCAGGGTGCCAGCGCTGGCTGTTTTGCCTCCAAGACTGTGGTGCTGTCGGAGTCTTTGCTGCGCTGTCTGGAAAGGTCCCTTGGCAGTGACTTAGCAGAGATTCTGACACGGGGAGATGCCGCCGGATGACTCTTCTTCTTGGAAAAGCAACTTTGGAAGCTGGAGGGAGCTGGTGCCATTCTTCTGGTGGTGATGGAAGACTGAGCAGGACACCAGCAGCTGTTCAGAGACAAGAAAGGCAGCTTCATTCAAAAAGCTATCAGGGTGAGGGGGGACCTTGAAGATGGCGGAAGAGTAAGACGCGGAGATCGCCTTCCTCCCCACGGATACACCAGAAATACATCCACACGTGGAACAACTCCTACAGAACTCCTACTGAAGGCTGGCAGAAGACCTCAGACCTCCCAAAAGGCAAGAAACTCCCCACGTAACTGGGTAGGGCAAAAGAAAAAACAGAGACAAAAGAATAAGGACGGCACCTGCACCAGTGGGAGGGAGCTGTGAAGGAGGAAAAGTTTCCACACACTAGGAAGCCCCTCCGCGGGCGGAGACTGCGGGAGGCGGAGGGGGGAGCTTCGGAACCGCGGAGTGGTGCACAGCGGCGGGTGCGGAGGGCAAAGCGGGGAGATTCCTGCACAGACGATCGGTGCCGACCAGCACTCACCAACCCGAGAGGCTTGCTGCTCACCCACCGGGGCGGGCGGGGCTGCGAGCTGAGGCTCGGGTTTTGGTTTTGGACGGAGCTCAGGGAGAGGACTGGGGTTGGCGGCTTGAACATAGCCTGAAGGGGTTAGTGCACCACGACTAGCCGGGAGGGAGTTCGGGGAAAAGCCTGCACCGGCTGAAGAGGCAAGAGACTTTTTCTTCCCTCTTTGTTTCCTGGTGCGCGAGGAGAGGGGTTTAAGAGCGCTGCTTAAAGGAACTCCAGAGACGGGCGCGAGCCGCGGCTAAAAGCGCGAACCCCAGAGACGGGCGCGAGCCGCGGCTGAGGGCGCGAGCCCCCGAGACGGGCGCGAGCCGCGGCTGAAAGCGCAAACCCCAGAGACGGGCGCGAGCCGCGGCTAAAACCGCGGACCCCAGAGACGGGCGGGAGACGCTAAGGCTGCTGCTGCCGCCACCAAGGGGCCTGTGTGCGAGCACAGGTCACTCTCCACACCCCTCTTCCGCGGAGCCTGTGCAGCCCGCCACTGCCAGGTTCCCGGGATCCAGGGACAACTTCCCCGGGACAACGCACGGCGGGCCTCAGGCTGGTGCAACGTCACGCCGGCCTCTGCCGCAGCGTCACGCTGCCTCTGCTGCCGCAGGCCCGCCCCGCACGCAGTGCCCCTCCTTCCCCCATCCCCCAACCCCCGGCCTGAGTGAGCCGGAGGCCCCGAATCAGCGGCTCCTTTAACCCCGTCCTGTCTGAGCGAAAAAACAGACGCCCTCCAGCGACCTACACGCAGAGGCAGGGCCAAATCCAAAGCTGAGCTCCTGTGAGCTGTGAGAACAAAGAAGAGAAAGGGAAATCTCTCCCAGCAGCCACAGAAGCAGCGGATTAAAGCTCCACAATCAACTTGATATACCCTGCATCTGTGGAATACCTGAATAGACAAGGAATGATCCCAAATTGAAGAGGTGGAATTTAGGAGCGAGATCTATGATTTTTTTCCCTTTTCCTCTTTTTGTGAATGTGTACGTGTATGCTTCTGTGTGAGATCCTGTCTGTATACTCTTGCTTCCACCATTTGTCCTAGGGCTCTATCCGTCCATGACTTTTTTTAAAAAATTCTTTTTCTTAATAATTAAGTTTAATTGTAATAACTTTATTATACTTTACCTTCGTTCTTTCTTTCTTTCCTTCCTTCCTTCCCTCCTTTAGACAACGAATCACCCCAAATTGAGGAGGTGGTCTCAGGGAGCAGGATTTATGATTTTTCCCCCTTTACCTCTTTTTGTGAAGGTGTATGTGTATGCTTCTGTGTAAGATTTTCTCTGTATAGCTTTGCTTCCAACATTTGTCCTAAGGTTCTATCCGTCCCTTTTTTTTTTTTTTTTTCTAAATATTTTTTAATTCAATAACTATATTATACTTTATTTTATTTTTACTGTATCATCTTTCTTTCTGTCTTTTTTCCTTCTTTCCCTCCTTCCTTCCTCCCTCCCTCCCTCCCTCCCTCCCTCCTTTCTTTCCTTCTTTGCTTCTTTCTTCCTTCCTTCCTTTCCTCCTTTCCTTCTTTCTTTACTCATACTTCTACTAATTCTCCCTACTTTTTCTCCCTTTTATTCTGAGCTGTGTGGATGAAAGGCTCTTGGTGCTCCAGCCAGGAGTCAGGGCTCTGCCTCTGAGGTAGGAGAGCCAACTTCAGGACACTGGTCAACAAGAGACCTCCCAGCTCCACATAATATTAAACGGTGGAAATATCCCAGAGACCTCCATCTTAACACCAGCACCCAGCTTCACTCAACGACCAGCAAGCCACAGTGCTGGACAACCTATGCCAAACAACTAGCAAAACAGGAACACAACCCCACCCATTAGCAGAGAGGCTGCCTAAAATCATAATAAGGCCACAGACACCCCAAAACACACCACCAGACGTGAACCTGCCCACTAGAGAGACAAGATCCAGCCTCATCCAGCACAACACAGGCACTAGTCCCCTCCACCAGGAAGCCTACACAACCCACTGAAACAACCTTAGCCACTGGAGACAGACATCAAAAACAACGGGAACTACGAAAGTGCAGCCTGCAAAAAGGAGACCCCAAACACAGTAAGATAAGCAAAATGAGAAGACAGAAAAACACACAGCAGATGAAGGAGCAAGATAAAAACCCACCAGACCTAACAAATGAAGAGGAAATAGGCAATCTACCTGAAAAAGAATTCAGAATAATGATAGTAAGGATGATCCGAAATCTTGGAAGTAGAATGGACAAAATGCAAGAAACAGTTAACAAGGACCTACAAGAACTAAAGATGAAACAAGCAACGATGAACAATGCAATAAATGAAATTAAAATCACTCTAGATAGCATCAATAGCAGAATAACTGAGGCAGAAGAACGGATAAGTGACCTGGAAGATAAAGTAGTGGAAATAACTACTGCAGAGCAGAATAAAGAAAAAAGAATGAAAAGAACTGAGGACAGTCTCAGAGACCTCTGGGACAACATGAAACGCACCAACATTCGAATTATAGGGGTTCCAGAAGAAGAAGAGAAAAAGAAAGGGACTGAGAAAATATTTGAAGAGATTATAGTTGAAAACTTCCCTAATATGGGAAAGGAAATAGTTAATCAAGTCCAGGAAGCACAGAGGGTCCCATACAGGATAAATACAAGGAGAAACACGCCAAGACACATATTAATCAAACTGTCAAAAATTAAATACAAAGAAAGCATATTAAAAGCAGCAAGGGAAAAACAACAAATAACACACAAGGGAATCCCCATAAGGTTAACAGCTGATCTCTCAGCAGAAACCCTACAAGCCAGAAGGGAGTGGCAGGACATACTGAAAGTGCTGAAGGAGAATAGCCTGCAACCAAGACTACTCTACCCAGCAAGGATCTCATTCACATTTGATGGAGAAATTAAAACCTTTACAGACAAGCAAAAGCTGAGAGAGTTCAGCACCACCAAACCAGCTTTACAACAAATGCTAAAGGAACTTCTCTAAACACGAAACACAAGAGAAAGAAATGACCTATAGTAGCGAACCCAAAACAATATATAAAATGGAAATAGGAACATACATATCGATAATTACCTTAAATGTAAATGGACTAAATGCTCCCACCAAAAGACACAGATTGGCTGAATGGATACAAAAACAAGACCCTTATATATGCTGTCTACAAGAGACCCACTTCAGAACTAGAGACACATACAGACTGAAAGTAAGGGGATGGAAAAAGATATTCCATGCAAATGGAAACCAAAAGAAAGCTGGAGTAGCAATTCTCATATCAGACAAAATAGACTTTAAAATAAGGACTATTAAAAGGGACAAAGAAGGACACTACATAATGATCAAGGGATCGATCCAAGAAGAAGATATAACAATTGTAAATATTTATGCACCCAACATAGGAGCACCTCAATACATAAGGCAAATACTAACAACCATAAAAGGGGAGATCAACAGTAACACATTCATAGTAGGGGACTTTAACACCCCACTTTCACCCATGGACAGAACATCCAAAATGAAAATAAATAAGGAAACACAAGCTTTAAATGATACATTAAACAAGATGGACTTAATTGATATTTATAGGACACTCCATCCAAAAACAACAGAATACACATTTTTCTCAAGTGCTCATGGAACATTCTCCAGGATAGATCATATCTTGGGTCACAAATCAAGCCTTGGTAAATTTAAGAAAACTGAAATTGTATCAAGTATCTTTTCCGACCACAACGCCATGAGACTAGATATCAATTACAGGAAAAGATATTTAAAAAATACAAACACATGGAGGCTAAACAATACACTACTTAATAATGAAGTGATCACTGAAGAAATCAAAGAGGAAATAAAAAAATACCTAGAAACAAATGACAATGGAGACACAACGACCCAAAACCTATGGGATGCAGCAAAAGCAGTTCTAAGGGGGAAGTTTATAGCAATACAAGCCCACCTTAAGAAGCAGGAAACATCTCGAATAAACAACCTAACCTTGCACCTCAAGCAATTAGAGAAAGAAGAACAAAAAAACCCCAAAGCTAGCAGAAGGAAAGAAATCATAAAAATCAGATCAGAAATAAATGAAAAAGAAATGAAGGAAACAATAGCAAAGATCAATAAAACTAAAAGCTGGTTCTTTGAGAAGATAAACAAAATAGATAAACCACTAGCCAGACTCATCAAGAAAAAAAGGGAGAAGACTCAAATCAATAGAATTAGAAATGAAAAAGGAGAAGTAACAACTGACACTGCAGAAATAAAAAAAATCATGAGAGATTACTACAAGCAACTCTATGCCAATAAAATGGACAATCTGGAAGAAATGGACAAATTCTTAGAAATGCACAACCTGCCAAGACTGAATCAGGAAGAAATAGAAAATATGAACAGACCAATCACAAGCACTGAAATTGAAACTGTGATTAAAAACCTTCCAACAAACAAAAGCCCAGGACCAGATGGCTTCACAGGTGAATTCTATCAAACGTTTAGAGAAGAGCTAACACCTATCCTTCTCAAACTCTTCCAAAATATAGCAGAGGGAGAAACACTCCCAAATTCCTTCTACGAAGCCACCATCACCTTGATACCAAAACCAGACAAGGATGTCACAAAGAAAGAAAACTACAGGCCAATATCACTGATGAACATAGATGCAAAAATCCTCAACAAAATACTAGCAAACAGAATCCAACAGCACATTAAAAGGATCATACACCATGATCAAGTGGGGTTTATTCCAGGAATGCAAGGATTCTTCAATATACGCAAATCTATCAATGTGATAAACCATATTAACAAATTGAAGGAGAAAAACCATATGATCATCTCAATAGATGCAGAGAAAGCTTTCGACAAAATTCAACACCCATTTATGATAAAAACCCTCCAGAAAGTAGGCATAGAGGGAACTTTCCTAAACATAATAAAAGCCATATATGACAAGCCCACAGCAAACATCATCCTCAATGGTGAAAAACTGAAAGCATTTCCACTAAGATCAGGAACAAGACAAGGTTGCCCACTCTCACCACTCTTATTCAACATAGTTTTGGAAGTTTTAGCCACAGCAATCAGAGAAGAAAAGGAAATAAAAGGAATCCAAATCGGAAAAGAAGAAGTAAAGCTGTCACTGTTTGCAGATGACATGATACTATACATAGAGAATCCTAAAGATGCTACCAGAAAACTACTAGAGCTAATCAATGAATTTGGTAAAGTAGCAGGATACAAAATTAATGCACAGAAATCTCTGGCATTCCTATATACTAATGATGAAAAATCTGAAAGTGAAATCAAGAAAACACTCCCATTTACCATTGCAACAAAAAGAATAAAATATCTAGGAATAAACCTACCTAAGGATACGAAAGACCTGTATGCAGAAAATTATAAGACACTGATGAAAGAAATTAAAGATGATACAAATAGATGGAGAGATATACCATGTTCTTGGATGGGAAGAATCAACATTGTGAAAATGACTCTACTACCCAAAGCAATCTACAGATTCAATGCAATCCCTATCAAACTACCACTGGCATTTTTCACAGAACTAGAACAAAAAATTTCGCAATTTGTATGGAAACACAAAAGACCCCGAATAGCCAAAGCAATCTTGAGAACGAAAAAAGGAGCTGGAGGAATAAGGCTCCCTGGCTTTAGACTATATTACAAAGCAACAGTAATCAAGACAGTATGGTACTGGCACAAAAACAGAAAGATAGATCAGTGGAACAGGATAGAAAGCCCAGAGATAAACCCACGCACATATGGACACCTTATCTTTGATAAAGGAGGCAGGAATGTACAGTGGAGAAAGGACAGCCTCTTCAATAAATGGTGCTGGGAAAACTGGACAGGTACATGTAAAAGTATGAGATTAGATCACTCCCTAACACCATACACAAAAATAAGCTCAAAATGGATTAAAGACCTCAATGTAAGGCCAGAAACTATCAAACTCTTAGAAGAAAACATAGGAAGAACACTCTATGACATAAATCACAGCAAGATCCTTTCTGACCCACCTCCTAGAGTAATGGAAATAAAAACAAAAATAAACAAATGGGACCTAATGAAACTTCAAAGCTTTTGCACAGCAAAGGAAACCATAACCAAGACCAAAAGACAACCCTCAGAATGGGAGAAAACATTTGCAAATGAAGCAACTGACAAAGGATTAATCTCCAAAATTTACAAGCAGCTCATGCAGCTCAATAACAAAAAAACAAAAAACCCCATCCAAAAATGGGCAGAAGACCTAAATAGACATTTCTCCAAAGAAGATATACAGAATGCCAACAAACACATGAAAGAATGCTCAACATCATTAATCATTAGAGAAATGCAAATCAAAACTACAATGAGATATCATCTCACACCAGTCAGAATGGCCATCATCAAAAAATCTAGAAACAATAAATGCTGGAGAGGGTGTGGAGAAAAGGGGACACTCTTGCACTGCTGGTGGGAATGTGAATTGGTTCAGCCACTGTGGAGAACAGTATGGAGGTTCCTTAAAAAACTACAAATAGAATTACCATATGACCCAGCAATCCCACTACTTGGCATATACCCTGAGAAAACCAAAATTCAAAAAGAGTCAGGTACCAAAATGTTCATTGCAGCTCTATTTACAATAGCCAGGACATGGAAACAACCTAAGCGCCCATCATCGGATGAATGGATAAAGAAGATGTGGCACATATACACAATGGAATATTACTCAGCCTTAAAAAGAAATGAAATTGAGCTATTTGTAATGAGATGGATAGACCTAGAGTCTGTCATACAGAGTGAAGTAAGTCAGAAAGAAAAAGACAAATACCGTATGCTAACACATATATATGGAATTTAAGGGAAAAAAATGTCATGAAGAACCTAGGGGTAAGATAGGAATAAAGACGCAGACCTACTGGAGAACGGACTTGAGGGTATGGGGAGGGGGAGGGGTGAGTTTTGACAGGGCGAGAGAGAGTCATGGACATATACACACTAACAAACGTAGTAAGGTAGATAGCTGGGGGGAAGCAGCCGCAAGGCACAGGGATATTAGCTCGGTGCTTTGTGACAGCCTGGAAGGGTGGGATGGGGAGAGTGGGAGGGAGGGAGACGCAAGAGGGAAGACATATGGGAACATATGTATATGTATAGCTGATTCACTTTGTTATAAAGCAGAAACTAACACACCATTGTAAAGCAATTATACCCCAATAAAGATGTTTAAAAAAAAAAAAAAAAAAAAAAAAAAAAAAAAAGCTATCAGGGTTTGGCAAGGAGCACGCCAATCAGTAGCCTTCCTAATGCGTGTAATTGTTATGCAAATAAGCCACAGAGTTTCCCCAGGCTGGGAACAGGAATATCAGCACTGGGGGCCCAGGAGAGCACTGGCACAGATCCTGTCCCGGGCGTTGGCTGTGCTGTCTTGATGCTGGGCTTCTGGTGAACTGGTTTATTAAAGTTGACCGTTGGAGGGAAGCTGATTCTTTAAAAAGTAAAAATATTTGAGTTTAATAAGATGGTCCAGGCCTGGATTTTTGCTTCCTGCCTGCAAATATGGGAAACGGAATGATAAAATCGGACGCGGTTCAGGGATTGCCAGGTGTCCAAATGCCTCACATTCTGGAGGAGAAGTGGGTCCAGGGTGGGAAAGCGATTTGTCCAAAGAACCCAGCGTTCCGGCCTCCCAAGTTCAGGGTCATGTTACACCCGCCCGCCACCCCTTAAACCTGTGTAGCTGCAACACCGTCTGCTTTTTCTCCAGCCCTGCGCCTTGTCTTTTGTCCTTTGTCACCTTGTCTCTTTTCCTGTCCAACAAATTTCTATTCTAAACGAACCACGAAGATCCCTGGACAGATAAGAGGTCTTATTTTATTCTCAAGAAGCCACAGTCTGTTACTATACCTGCAGTAATAAGTGGAAGGTAGAGGAAGTTGAGGGGAGAGCGATCACGTACCTGTGGGAGAAATAGAAAACTTCAGAGGGTGGAGGATGCTAGGAAACAGGCTTTAAATCTTAAGAGGAAGGGAGCAGAGATACGGGAGCTGGTGGTGGGGATGGTAGCAGCAGTGCAGATGGGGCTTGTGGGAGGAGCTGCAGCCTCTGGATGTGCCTGGGATACAGGGAAGGTGGAGGAGAGGCAGGCAAGTATGAAAGTGTGTACAGAGCAGTGAAATCAGGGCTGAGTCTTGGCAGTACTTCTTGTCATGGGAAGAACCCCCTCCACCAATGCCTGGATAGGTGATCTTGCACAAGTAACTTAAACCTCTAAACCTTCATTTTTTGGGTCCTCTTTCTAAGGGTACTGTGAAGATAAAATAAGGTAAAAATGCAAAACTCCTAACACGGTACCTACACCTGACATGTCCTAGATAAGAGTTTCCAATTGTTCCTTCTTTACCTTGGCTTGGAAATTAGAGTTAGCTATCATGGTTTTCTGTTGGTTCTTATGTGCTGGTGTCACTTATTTTTACCTTTAACCCTCTTTCTAGAATTGGCCAAGTCCAAGTGCACCTCGGAAACCAAGACCGTAATAATTACTGTCTTTCTGGTTCCTTTTGTAAAAATCTCTCTTCTCTAATTATTCTTACATGTAACTGTCAGATTAATTTTCCTGAAGCAGTTCTTCAGCAAATAGTCAATTGTCAACTGTTTATAAATGGGGGAGGGGGGTGGTCCCTGTCTGTGCTCCTTGTACCAAACCCACACTCTTCCCTCAGGGCCCTGTCCCCGCTCCCACCAGCCCACCACATCCCTCCCAGCTCCCTCAAATGTGTCCTCTAGTGTATGTCAGACATTTTCAGTTTGTCCTCAGATGTAGTGGACACCTGTGTATCTGTTATCCTCTGCAATCCAGGTAGGACTCAGCCGTTCAGGACAGGCCATCTCCATCATTTTGGGCGTTGCCATGACCACAGCATGGCCTGTCTATGTCACAGCTTTACACTGTTGGGTATAACAAACCACGTCCTGATCATTCCACTACATTGTATCTGTCTCAGCGCGGCTATGGGAGTGAACATACTTTACAGACTAAAACCTTTTCAGTTCCCTGTGTAGCCTCCCTGTGCCTGGCACTGTACAAGGCACTACATAAATGCCTAATAAATGCTTGTGAAATAAAGTCACTGTTGACCTCAACATTCACAGCAGACTCTCCTTCCTTGCCCACAGGGACATGGTAAATTGCGGGGAAACCCTTGGGCCTGTGTTCCCAGCTCCTGGCAGAGTTTGGGGATTCTCTCTTGCCTGTGAACTGAGCAGAGATGACCCAGACCTCACCGAGGGAGAATAGAGAGGAAAACGTACATTCTCGTTTTAGAATCAATTTTCTGACCATATTATGCACTCAAACATTAAATTTGCTAAAGGCACTTCAAGTGCATTCCTGGTTAACACTTCATTATAAGGTACTTATCAGTAATAAATCCACAGGGCCCATGTGTTTTAAAGAAAACAAGAAATACTCAGAACAAATAAATACACCTTGCTTTGTTCTCATCCTGGAACTATTTCTGTTCTAGATGAAATATGTCATTTCTGATCGAATTGATTAAAGATGTCAGACTATTATAAATGTAGTATTTTTAATAATCACACAAAATGGCAAACTTTTCTCTAATTCCTCTTACAGGAATTTAATATAAACTGGTAATTAAGAGAAGAAGGGGAGTTTCTTGCTGACATTCTATGTCAACTTCTGATTATCCCAGTAGGAGCTCTCTCTGGCTTTCTTTTCCTACTTCTGGATCATCGCTAATGGTTGCTGAGACTTCAGGAAATAACATGTCTGCTCATGGAGCTAATCTCTACTCAGCATCCATGCTGTTCTCCTTTGTCCTTTCGGAAAGTTCAGGAAAGAGAAGGGCTATCTTTGCCATCCTTATTTCTTTTTTTTTTTTTTTTTTTTTTTTTTTTTTTTAAACATCTTTATTGGGGTATAATTGCTTTACAATGGTGTGTTAGTTTCTGCTTTATAACAAAGTGAATCAGCTATACATACACACATGTTCCCATATGTCTTCCCTCTTGCGTCTCCCTCCCTCCCACTCTCCCCATCCCACCCTTCCAGGCTGTCACAAAGCACCGAGCTAATATCCCTGTGCCTTGCGGCTACTTCCCCCCAGCTATCTACCTTACTACGTTTGTTAGTGTGTATATGTCCATGACTCTCTCTCGCCCTGTCAAAACTCACCCCTCCCCCTCCCCATACCCTCAAGTCCGTTCTCCAGTAGGTCTGCGTCTTTATTCCTATCTTACCCCTAGGTTCTTCATGACATTTTTTTCCCTTAAATTCCATATATATGTGTTAGCATACGGTATTTGTCTTTTTCTTTCTGACTTACTTCACTCTGTATGACAGACTCTAGGTCTATCCATCTCATTACAAATAGCTCAATTTCATTTCTTTTTAAGGCTGAGTAATATTCCATTGTGTATATGTGCCACATCTTCTTTATCCATTCATCCGATGATGGGCGCTTAGGTTGTTTCCATGTCCTGGCTATTGTAAATAGAGCTGCAATGAACATTTTGGTACATGACTCTTTTTGAATTTTGGTTTTCTCAGGGTATATGCCAAGTAGTGGGATTGCTGGGTCATATGGTAATTCTATTTGTAGTTTTTTAAGGAACCTCCATACTGTTCTCCACAGTGGCTGAACCAATTCACATTCCCACCAGCAGTGCAAGAGTGTCCCCTTTTCTCCACACCCTCTCCAGCATTTATTGTTTCTAGATTTTTTGATGATGGCCATTCTGACTGGTGTGAGATGATATCTCATTGTAGTTTTGATTTGCATTTCTCTAATGATTAATGATGTTGAGCATTCTTTCATGTGTTTGTTGGCATTCTGTATATCTTCTTTGGAGAAATGTCTATTTAGGTCTTCTGCCCATTTTTGGATGGGGTTGTTTGTTTTTTTGTTATTGAGCTGCATGAGCTGCTTGTAAATTTTGGAGATTAATCCTTTGTCAGTTGCTTCATTTGCAAATGTTTTCTCCCATTCTGAGGGTTGTCTTTTGGTCTTGGTTATGGTTTCCTTTGCTGTGCAAAAGCTTTGAAGTTTCATTAGGTCCCATTTGTTTATTTTTGTTTTTATTTCCATTACTCTAGGAGGTGGGTCAGAAAGGATCTTGCTGTGATTTATGTCATAGAGTGTTCTTCCTATGTTTTCTTCTAAGAGTTTGATAGTTTCTGGCCTTACATTTAGGTCTTTAATCCATTTTGAGCTTATTTTTGTGTATGGTGTTAGGGAGTGATCTAATCTCATACTTTTACATGTACCTGTCCAGTTTTCCCAGCACCATTTATTGAAGAGGCTGTCCTTTCTCCACTGTACATTCCTGCCTCCTTTATCAAAGATAAGGTGTCCATATGTGCGTGGGTTTATCTCTGGGCTTTCTATCCTGTTCCACTGATCTATCTTTCTGTTTTTGTGCCAGTACCATACTGTCTTGATTACTGTTGCTTTGTAATATAGTCTGAAGTCAGGGAGCCTTATTCCTCCAGCTCCTTTTTTCGTTCTCAAGATTGCTTTGGCTATTCGGGGTCTTTTGTGTTTCCATACAAATTGCGAAATTTTTTGTTCTAGTTCTGTGAAAAATGCCAGTGGTAGTTTGATAGGGATTGCATTGAATCTGTAGATTGCTTTGGGTAGTAGAGTCATTTTCACAATGTTGATTCTTCCCATCCAAGAACATGGTATATCTCTCCATCTATTTGTATCATCTTTAATTTCTTTCATCAGTGTCTTATAATTTTCTGCATACAGGTCTTTCGTATCCTTAGGTAGGTTTATTCCTAGATATTTTATTCTTTTTGTTGCAATGGTAAATGGGAGTGTTTTCTTGATTTCACTTTCAGATTTTTCATCATTAGTATATAGGAATGCCAGAGATTTCTGTGCATTAATTTTGTATCCTGCTACTTTACCAAATTCATTGATTAGCTCTAGTAGTTTTCTGGTAGCATCTTTAGGATTCTCTATGTATAGTATCATGTCATCTGCAAACAGTGACAACTTTACTTCTTCTTTTCCGATTTGGATTCCTTTTATTTCCTTTTCTTCTCTGATTGCTGTGGCTAAAACTTCCAAAACTATGTTGAATAAGAGTGGTGAGAGTGGGCAACCTTGTCTTGTTCCTGATCTTAGTGGAAATGCTTTCAGTTTTTCACCATTGAGGATGATGTTTGCTGTGGGCTTGTCATATATGGCTTTTATTATGTTTAGGAAAGTTCCCTCTATGCCTACTTTCTGGAGGGTTTTTATCATAAATGGGTGTTGAATTTTGTCGAAAGCTTTCTCTGCATCTATTGAGATGATCATATGGTTTTTCTCCTTCAATTTGTTAATATGGTTTATCACATTGATAGATTTGCGTATATTGAAGAATCCTTGCATTCCTGGAATAAACCCCACTTGATCATGGTGTATGATCCTTTTAATGTGCTGTTGGATTCTGTTTGCTAGTATTTTGTTGAGGATTTTTGCATCTATGTTCATCAGTGATATTGGCCTGTAGTTTTCTTTCTTTGTGACATCCTTGTCTGGTTTTGGTATCAAGGTGATGGTGGCTTCGTAGAAGGAATTTGGGAGTGTTCCTCCCTCTGCTATATTTTGGAAGAGTTTGAGAAGGATAGGTGTTAGCTCTTCTCTAAACGTTTGATAGAATTCACCTGTGAAGCCATCTGGTCCTGGGCTTTTGTTTGTTGGAAGGTTTTTAATCACAGTTTCAATTTCAGTGCTTGTGATTGGTCTGTTCATATTTTCTATTTCTTCCTGATTCAGTCTTGGCAGGTTGTGCATTTCTAAGAATTTGTCCATTTCTTCCAGATTGTCCATTTTATTGGCATAGAGTTGCTTGTAGTAATCTCTCATGATTTTTTTTATTTCTGCAGTGTCAGTTGTTACTTCTCCTTTTTCATTTCTAATTCTATTGATTTGAGTCTTCTCCCTTTTTTTCTTGATGAGTCTGGCTAGTGGTTTATCTATTTTGTTTATCTTCTCAAAGAACCAGCTTTTAGTTTTATTGATCTTTGCTATTGTTTCCTTCATTTCTTTTTCATTTATTTCTGATCTGATTTTTATGATTTCTTTCCTTCTGCTAGCTTTGGGGTTTTTTTGTTCTTCTTTCTCTAATTGCTTGAGGTGCAAGGTTAGGTTGTTTATTCGAGATGTTTCCTGCTTCTTAAGGTGGGCTTGTATTGCTATAAACTTCCCCCTTAGAACTGCTTTTGCTGCATCCCATAGGTTTTGGGTCGTTGTGTCTCCATTGTCATTTGTTTCTAGGTATTTTTTGATTTCCTCTTTGATTTCTTCAGTGATCACTTCATTATTAAGTAGTGTATTGTTTAGCCTCCATGTGTTTGTATTTTTTAAAGATCTTTTCCTGTAATTGATATCTAGTCTCATGGCGTTGTGGTCGGAAAAGATACTTGATACAATTTCAGTTTTCTTAAATTTACCAAGGCTTGATTTGTGACCCAAGATATGATCTATCCTGGAGAATGTTCCATGAGCACTTGAGAAAAATGTGTATTCTGTTGTTTTTGGATGGAGTGTCCTATAAATATCAATTAAGTCCATCTTGTTTAATGTATCATTTAAAGCTTGTGTTTCCTTATTTATTTTCATTTTGGATGATCTGTCCATGGGTGAAAGTGGGGTGTTAAAGTCCCCTACTATGAATGTGTTACTGTTGATCTCCCCTTTTATGGTTGTTAGTATTTGCCTTATGTATTGAGGTGCTCCTATGTTGGGTGCATAAATATTTACAATTGTTATATCTTCTTCTTGGATCGATCCCTTGATCATTATGTAGTGTCCTTCTTTGTCCCTTTTAATAGTCCTTATTTTAAAGTCTATTTTGTCTGATATGAGAATTGCTACTCCAGCTTTCTTTTGGTTTCCATTTGCATGGAATATCTTTTTCCATCCCCTTACTTTCAGTCTGTATGTGTCTCTAGTTCTGAAGTGGGTCTCTTGTAGACAGCATATATAAGGGTCTTGTTTTTGTATCCATTCAGCCAATCTGTGTCTTTTGGTGGGAGCATTTAGTCCATTTACATTTAAGGTAATTATCGATATGTATGTTCCTATTTCCATTTTACATATTGTTTTGGGTTCGCTACTATAGGTCATTTCCTTCTCTTGTGTTTCGTGTCTAGAGAAGTTCCTTTAGCATTTGTTGTAAAGCTGGTTTGGTGGTGCTGAACTCTCTCAGCTTTTGCTTGTCTGTAAAGGTTTTAATTTCTCCATCAAATGTGAATGAGATCCTTGCTGGGTAGAGTAGTCTTGGTTGCAGGCTATTCTCCTTCATCACTTTCAGTATGTCCTGCCACTCCCTTCTGGCTTGTAGGGTTTCTGCTGAGAGATCAGCTGTTAACCTTATGGGGATTCCCTTGTGTGTTATTTGTTGTTTTTCCCTTGCTGCTTTTAATATGCTTTCTTTGTATTTAATTTTTGACAGTTTGATTAATATGTGTCTTGGCGTGTTTCTCCTTGTATTTATCCTGTATGGGACCCTCTGTGCTTCCTGGACTTGATTAACTATTTCCTTTCCCATATTAGGGAAGTTTTCAACTATAATCTCTTCAAATATTTTCTCAGTCCCTTTCTTTCTTTCTTCTTCTTCTGGAACCCCTATAATTCGAATGTTGGTGCGTTTCATGTTGTCCCAGAGGTCTCTGAGACTGTCCTCAGTTCTTTTCATTCTTTTTTCTTTATTCTGCTCTGCAGTAGTTATTTCCACTACTTTATCTTCCAGGTCACTTATCCGTTCTTCTGCCTCAGTTATTCTGCTATTGATCCTATCTAGAGTGATTTTAATTTCATTTATTGCATTGTTCATCGTTGCTTGTTTCATCTTTAGTTCTTGTAGGTCCTTGTTAACTGTTTCTTGCATTTTGTCCATTCTACTTCCAAGATTTCGGATCATCCTTACTATCATTATTCTGAATTCTTTTTCAGGTAGATTGCCTATTTCCTCTTCATTTGTTAGGTCTGGTGGGTTTTTATCTTGCTCCTTCATCTGCTGTGTGTTTTTCTGTCTTCTCATTTTGCTTATCTTACTGTGTTTGGGGTCTCCTTTTTGCAGGCTGCACTTTCGTAGTTCCCGTTGTTTTTGATGTCTGTCTCCAGTGGCTAAGGTTGTTTCAGTGGGTTGTGTAGGCTTCCTGGTGGAGGGGACTAGTGCCTGTGTTGTGCTGGATGAGGCTGGATCTTGTCTCTCTAGTGGGCAGGTTCACGTCTGGTGGTGTGTTTTGGGGTGTCTGTGGCCTTATTATGATTTTAGGCAGCCTCTCTGCTAATGGGTGGGGTTGTGTTCCTGTTTTGCTAGTTGTTTGGCATAGGTTGTCCAGCACTGTGGCTTGCTGGTCGTTGAGTGAAGCTGGGTGCTGGTGTTAAGATGGAGGTCTCTGGGATATTTCCACCGTTTAATATTATGTGGAGCTGGGAGGTCTCTTGTTGACCAGTGTCCTGAAGTTGGCTCTCCTACCTCAGAGGCAGAGCCCTGACTCCTGGCTGGAGCACCAAGAGCCTTTCATCCACACAGCTCAGAATAAAAGGGAGAAAAAGTAGGGAGAATTAGTAGAAGTATGAGTAAAGAAAGAAGAAAAGGAGGAAAGGAAGGAAGGAAGAAAGAAGCAAAGAAGGAAAGAAAGGAGGGAGGGAGGGAGGGAGGGAGGAAGGAAGGAAGGAGGGAAAGAAGGAAAAAAGACAGAAAGAAAGATGATACAGTAAAAATAAAATAAAGTATAATATAGTTATTGAATTAAAAAATATTTAGAAAAAAAAAAAAAAAAAGGGACGGATAGAACCTTAGGACAAATGTTGGAAGCAAAGCTATACAGAAAAAATCTTACACAGAAGCATACACATACACCTTCACAAAAAGAGGTAAAGGGGGAAAAATCATAAATCCTGCTCCCTGAGACCACCTCCTCAATTTGGGGTGATTCGTTGTCTAAAGGAGGGAAGGAAGGAAGGAAAGAAAGAACGAAGGTAAAGTATAATAAAGTTATTACAATTAAACTTAATTATTAAGAAAAAGAATTTTTTAAAAAAAAGTCATGGACGGATAGAGCCCTAGGACAAATGGTGGAAGCTAGAGTATACAGACTAGATGTCACACAGGAGCATACACGTACACCTTCACAAAAAGAGGAAAAGGGAAAAAAATCATAGATCTCGCTCCTAAATTCCACCTCTTCAATTTGGGATCATTCCTTGTCTATTCAGGTATTCCACAGATGCAGGGTATATCAAGTTGATTGTGGAGCTTTAATCCGCTGCTTCTGTGGCTGCTGGGAGAGATTTCCCTTTCTCTTCTTTGTTCTCACAGCTCACAGGAGCTCAGCTTTGGATTTGGCCCTGTCTCTGCGTGTAGGTCGCTGGAGGGCGTCTGTTTTTTCGCTCAGACAGGACGGGGTTAAAGGAGCCGCTGATTCGGGGCCTCCGGCTCACTCAGGCCGGGGGTTGGGGGATGGGGGTAGGAGGGGCACTACGTGCGGGGCGGGCCTGCGGCTGCAGAGGCAGCGTGACGTTGCGGCAGAGGCCGGCGTGATGTTGCACCAGCCTGAGACCCGCCGTGCGTACTCCCGGGGAAGTTGTCCCTGGATCCCGGGAACCTGGCAGTGGCGGGCTGCACAGGCTCCGCGGAAGAGGGGTGTGGAGAGTGACCTGTGCTCGCACACAGGCCCCTTGGTGGCGGCAGCAGCAGCCTTAGCGTCTCCCGCCCGTCTCTGGGGTCCGCGCTTTTAGCCGCGGCTCGCGCCCGTCTCTGGAGTTCCTTTAAGCAGCGCTCTTAAACCCCTCTCCTCGCGCACCAGGAAACAAAGAGGGAAGAAACAAAAAGTCTCTTGCCTCTTCGGCCGGTGCAGGCTTTTCCCCGAACTCCCTCCCGGCCAGTCGTGGCGCACCAACCCCTTCAGGCTATGTTCAAGCCGCCAACCCCAGTCTTCTCCCTGAGCTCCGTCCAAAACCAAAACCCGAGCCTCAGCTCGCAGCCCCGCCCGCCCCGGTGGGTGAGCAGCAAGCCTCTCGGGTTGGTGAGTGCTGGTCGGCACCGATCGTCTGTGCAGGAATCTCCCCGCTTTGCCCTCCGCACCCGTCGCTATGCACTACTCCGCGGTCCCGAAACTCCCCCCTCTGCCTCCCGCAGTCTCCGCCCGCGGAGGGGCTTCCTAGTGTGTGGAAACTTTTCCTCCTTCACAGCTCCCTCCCACTGGTGCAGGTGCCGTCCTTATTCTTTTGTCTCTGTTTTTTCTTTTGCCCTACCCAGTTACGTGGGGAGTTTCTTGCCTTTTGGGAGGTCTGAGGTCTTCTGCCAGCCTTCAGTAGGAGTTCTGTAGGAGTTGTTCCACGTGTGGATGTATTTCTGGTGTATCCGTGGGGAGGAAGGCGATCTCCACGTCTTACTCTTCCGCCATCTTCAAGGTCCCCCCGCCATCCTTATTTCTTTATCTCTCACTCTCATTTCAAGCCTCTCTAATGGGCCCTCTCTGCTCAGCTGAAACACGTTTCCTTAAGGTCGCCAACCTCTTCCCCAAGTCCAGACTCAGTGTTTCATGTGTGACTTTTATCTTACTCAGCCTCTTAATGACATTTGACGAAATGGCTAAGTCTCATGTTTCAAAATTTCACGCTTTCACTCTCAATGGCCAGTCTTCCTCCCGGCTTTATAATTGTTCCGTCTCCTTCTCCCTTCCCATTTCTCTTCAACGTTGGTTTCTCCATCCCTAAGCTTCTCCTGATGAAACACATCCAGTCCCACGGCCTCAGATGTTACTTCCATTCTGATCAAGTCTCCATTTCCAGCTCCCCCATTTTTCTGAGTGCAGTGACGTCAAGCAAGCATTTGTCCTAGTGGAAGAGACAACACATGCATCAATTCATAAAAACATAAAGGAAAACACAGTATGCTAGGTGGCAGTATGCACCAGGAAGATAAGGCGGGGAAGGGGTGGGAGACTGGGTGGGTGCTTCCCAGTGAGAGAAGCTGACGTGGCCTGGAAACCTCATGAGAGCCAGCCGTGTGGATGTTTGGAGGACGAGCTTCTCACGCAGGTGAAGCTGCAGCCTTGAGGTAGGTAGGAGTGTGCCCAGCGGCCCAGGAACAAGAGGGTGTGGCTAGTCTGGAGTCACATGATGAGAGGAAAGGTCAGAGGGGAGGAGGAGACAGACCGCTGGAGGCTCTGCTTTCAGAGTGGAGGGTCTGGGGCAGAGTTGTGACATCATCTGGCTTGTTTTCAACAGACAGTCCCTGTTGCTGTCCTGAGAATCTGACGTAGGGCAGACAGTGCCAAAGCAGGGGGACCACCCAGAGGATTTGGACCACCCAGAGGATTTGCAGGTGGTTTAGTGCGGGTTGGCATGTGTGGAGGTGGGCAGACGGGATGGGATTCTGAATGTACTTTGAAGGTAGATCTGGCATTATTTTCTGATGGGTGGGATGTGAGGTGTGAAAGGATGGGAATCCAGGATGATTCCAAAGTTTTGGTTCTGAACAACTGAAAAGATCAAGTTGGCATTTGCCGAGATGTGGAACGTGGGAGATACAAGTTTGAAATGCGAGAAAATAAGGAGTTTGGGTTTGGACTCTTCAAATTTGAGATGTTTACTTGAAATCCAAATTGAGAGGGTAAGTGGGCAGAAGAATATTCAATTCTGGAATTCAGAGAAAGATATAGAGGTGTAATCTGAGTTATTAGCATGGCAATGATACTTAAAGCCAGAGGTCAAGATGAGGTCTCCAGGGGAGAGCAGGTACGTAGAGAATGGAGGTTCAAGGACTGAATCCTTCTCCCTCACCCTGAAAATGTCCGTAGTTACAAAGCCTTGTCAATTCCATCCCAGAAATATCTTTTATTAACCCCTTCTTCAGAGCTACACGCTTCACACCTCCAGGGGACACCACTCACGTAGCCTATGTAAAGGGAACCTCCCTGGAGCACAGGTGCAGGAAGGGTATCTATTTTGCAAATGGCTGTGCCTGCCTTACGGCTGGTTTAGTTTAAGCTCTCATCATTTTAATGGCAAAAGCCTCCTGACTGGCCTCCCTGCTACCAATCCCTCCTCTCTGCTGTGATATCAGAGTGACGATTTTAACCCAAAGCTGATCGCACCCACCTCTGCTTTCTTAAAAACTATAGGGGCTTCTTGCTTATTAGATGTTAAAGGTCTCATCCTGTTAAAGCCTTCCCAGGCTTGGCCCTTCATGAAGGCCTGCCTTCACCTCCGGCCTGACCACTCACGTTCACCAGCTACTGCATTTCGTCATACCGCCTTTGCTGAGTGTGATGGTCCTGGCTGCCGGGTCGGCCAGGAGCCCCAGTTATGCGTCCTGCATCCGGCATTCGTTTCTGCCGCCACCAGCCTGGCAATGCCATTTCTCCATCCCTTCTCTCTCCTCTGAGACCCTCCGTGTCCACCAAGCATTTGTGGCTCAGCTCAGCTCCCACGTCTTCTGCCAGGACTCCCATGGGTACCCTGGTCCATTTCAACTCTTAATCAACCGTGTATCATCTCACGATTCCTCCAGTGATCTCCTGTGTGTATCTGCTATCTCTCCAATGCGATTATAAACTCCTTTAGGGCAAGAAAATGTACCGTATTTCTTTCTAGGCACCATAGCACGAAGCAGTGGAGAGACATCTTAATAAATACTTCTTTGAACTGAATTACGTACATTGAAACGGCTTCCTATGTTAACAAGTTCATAGATCAGGTAGGTCACCAAAGACTCCTATACATGCACTAAATAATTATGTCTGCTATTGTTGGGTACAACAGTTCCCATGGCTCCTAAATATCTCTTTTAATACTTACAATTCAAGGACTAGATGGCATAGGTTCTGCCAAGGTGTATTTATCAGAATATGAAAAAATATGGCCACGTGAGTGTGAGTGTGTGACGTCACGATAGTGAGAGTGACACGTGATTTCTTGTGATTTGGAAAATGCAGATGAATAGATAGCTATCTAGGAGCTAAACTGAGAAGGAAGCTGGCTCAGTTCCAGACTGGGTATTCTGGGGGTATTATTTCGTTGTTATTGACACAGTGGAGAATTCGGCTCAGAGATCCAACAGAGAAGGAGATAGATCTTCCTTAGGAGCCTAGGGCAGGGAGAACAAACAGCTGTAAATAGCTTAGCAATCGGTGCTCCCTATTTTGAATAAGTGTTTCCAACAAGCAAAAAAAAAACCCAAAACAACGAAACAGAGCTCTTCATAAATGGAAATAACTAACATCCATCAAGCCTGATAATTTCCAAAACACTTTCACATTTACTGTTTTATTAGACACGCCAACTACCATGCAAATAGATAAAGGGGAGAGATGAAAATCCCACTTCTACAAATAAGGCGATGAAAACCCTTAGATACTGAAAGATTGGTCCAGCGTCACCCGGGCAGGTTGCAGAAGAGCAGGGATACAGAACAAGTGTCTTCAGACACAACGTCCAGCAACTTTCCACGATGCGTGACCTGCTCCCCAAACAATTAAGGTTTAAGAAAGTTTAGATGGCTTCATGTAAAGATTCTACCTCTTCTCTCCCTACTCTCTTTTGCAATAGGAATACCATGGAGACACTCAGTCACTCATATATTTGACAGCAAAGTGGGAACAATGCTTTATTTTTCCCCTTGGACTTTAAAAGGTAATTTAGGAAATAGATGAAAAATAAACTGAGAAGAGTAGCTGAACCAGGTCTTCGGTTTCTAATAGAATCATAAATGCCAGAAAGTACTGGGGATGATTTATTATCCCGTTATTATAAGTGACTGGGAAGCTTTCAGTGGAGTCCTTGCTAATTTCTAGCAGCTGCATTAAATCAGAAGCTCTATTAGCTGTTATAAAACCATCATTCCATTTTCCTGCAAATCAACTTGAACACCTGATGGGGATTGGAGCTGCTTGTTACTCTCTGTGCTAACCTCATCCTTGGCCTCCAGAAAGGAAATAAACACAAGTCAGAGGTGGCATGCCATTGGCCACATCAACTGTTAGGGCTTAATAAATGACTGTCTACTTTTTATAGGAGATATTCTTGATGGGAGAAATAGCTTCCCTCGTGAACACCACCTCATTAAGAGACTACAGACTGAGACATCATCAAATCCCATGTTCTGAATTTGAGCACCCCCCTCACTCATTCTACCCAGCCTGACGCCTAAATCCAGTACCCATCCCCCCTTGTAAGAGCAGAGCAGAGAAGCAGCTGCATATAAATCAGCTGGAAATTGCTGGCACTTCTTCCCTTCGTCCTGACGTTCACAACGGAATTTACCTGCAAGGATTCACTCTCCCATGACCAGATCAGTAACATCTTATGTTGGACAAGTAGTCGATATCACTAACTCATGTTTCAGGAGACAGCTGGGCAGGCATGGCTTAGGTGCAATCTGATGGGGAAACCAGGAGAGGCCACCACGTAGAAGATAAGCCTACTGTGTTCGTGCAGATGCTGGAGTCTGGGAAGCAGAGCAGGCTGCTGGGAACAGGAAGTATCTCACCAGGTAGAATAGAGGAGAATTCTCAGAGAAGTATACGTTATAGGACTTCGTAATGGATTGGATATGGAAAGTGTGGTTTCTTGCCTGAAAACTCAGGTAGACATCCAGGCTGGAGGAGTTGAATAAATCAGGGGACTCCTACAGGTTTCATTTTTATGATGTTTATATTCCTATATACTTACCTCATACGCTCCCACCTGGTTGTCTTCGTTCTCGCTATTTTCTCTGCCCAAAATTATTTTCCAGCGAGACGTCTCGTGGTTCATCCCCTCACTTTGAGTCTTTGACTGGATGTCTCTTCATCAGAGAGGAGTTCCATAAGCACAATTTAAAATAGGATTTCCATTGCTTGTTATCCTCTTACCCGGCTTTAGTTTTCTTCAGAGCACTTATCACTTGTTATCACTGTATTTTGTTTTTATCTTTTATGTATTGTTTTGTATGCCACACTAGGTTTGATGTGGCAATGCCATTGTGTATTTTGTCCCCTTCTGTATAAACAATCACTAGAACAGCTCCCGTCTCCTGCTGGGTGCTTGTAACTGTTTGAGAAAATGAGCAGGTTTGTCCCAGAAGCAATCGAGAGAGAGAGAGAAAGAGAGAGAGAGAGAGAGAGAACTGTAGGCTTAAGAAGCCAATTAGTGGGTTATCTTCATATAAGTAACCATTGAAGCCATAGGCTCTGGAGGAAGTATGGAATCAAAAGATAAGAGGGCCTTGAAGAGCTCCAACCTTCAAAAGCCAGGTAGAACTCGCAATGAAAACAAAGAAGGAACAGACTTAGAGGAAGAAAGGAAATCAAGGCAAAGTAGAGTGTGTACGAGGAGAAAGTGTTGAAAGATACAGAGACATCAAGAGGATGGTTTAAGAGTATCCAGTGGAAATAGTGTTTGTGATGTTCCCAGAGGCCACAGGAAGGACTGTGTGGTGGAGATATTGGTGTGTGTGGAAGTGTGACCGAGAGATGAGAGCTGAGAGCAAGCATGATTTGAGATGCTTGTCTAAAACGGGGCGAGAATGATAGAGAGATAGCTAGAAGATGAAGGCCCAAATAATTGTTTTTTTACGTTTAACTTTTCATGTATTTAAAAGCCAGTGGGGAAGATAAACTCGAGACGGTGAGACGGAACGTACAGTAAATTCAGGGAGTGTTCATTAGGATTATTTGCCTGGGAAACCAAGAGGGATGGATCAAAAGCATGGGCAGAGCTATCAGGCAAGACAGGAAGAGGGCTAGCACCTCGTCATAACCAGGGGAAGGAAAGCCCGGCCGTGGATGGGCTGGTGTGCTCAGGTGGCGAAGGTCCCACCAGGGCCTCTCACTGTCTCTAAGGTGGAAGCCCTGTGCGCTGAGAGCAAGAGGATGTGAGTGGGACTCGAGGATGGAGATGGACGGAGAGGTGAAAAGGCGCCCTGGGGCGGCAGGATGAATGGTAGAAAACACGTAGGACAGGCTCGTGAGGCCCCTTAGCTTGGGCGAGTGTGAGTTTATGGAGAAATCAGCCTATGCTGTTGTGCTGTGCTTCTCAGCTGAGGCTCAGAGGAGCTGGGTTCTTCTTCCAGGCTTGGAGTTTGGTGACAGGCTTGTGACAAAAAGAGTAAAAGGAGCAAGGGAGTTTAAGGCGTTGGACCAAGTGGACCACAGACCATGAAATCCAAGCTGGTTCAGGGGGATGTGAAGACAGTAGAGGTCTTTCTTGAGGAAGTAGAGGAGCCCATGGTGAGGGCCCCAGAGCTGTCGAAGAGACGCTAGTAGTTAGATGAGCGTCTGGAAGCAGGGGGTGTGGTTTCATAAGAGCAGGCGTATTTGAGTTAGTGATTTGCAGGGAGGTGGGCAATTCTACTTCCTGACGAGGCTCACCTGCTCAGAGCCAGGCTGGCATCATGCACAAAATGCACGAAATCCCTTAGAATGAGGACAACGTCCGTCTTTAAATCTAGGCCAGAACTGAGCCCAAAGTGTGGCTGAAGAAGCCTCTTCCAAGAGTAAGGTGCCAAGGCAGGCACCGGCTCTGGCGGACAAGTTGATTAAAAAGAAACAAGCAGCAAACACAAAATGGCCATCTTGTGGCACTACTCGGGCAGAGGGTCAGCTGAGGGACGCGTGCCGGGCAAGGGCTGGGAGAGGCTCTCCTCAGACCTGGGGACACCCGGAGTTTCCCGATCCCTGCTTCCAGGTGGCAGGACGCTCTGGGGAGTGAAAGGCGCTCTTGCCCACCATCAAAATTACGTGCAAAGGTGACCGACCTCTAACCTGTGATGTGAGTACTTGGGGCCTTGAGCAGAGGGAGCAGAAGGCCACGGTTTCCACGAAGACTGCAGAGCAAGGAAGGGCCTGTTTCCGCTTCTGTTTTTACTCAGCAGCAAACAGAGCCTCTTGTCTGTTGGGCTGCCCGTGGCCACTGCAGCCATAGTTTGAGAGAGGTTGGAGGGAAAAGGAGGAAAAAGACATTAAGAGGAAAATATCACCGTTTCCAAACGTCCTATCACTTGACAGTTTCTCTTCGTGGGGCAACAGCTGCTCACCATGACAAACAATGGCTTTAATAAAAACGCACACAAGGAGATGCAGCAGCAGAAAAATGAATAATGGAGATTTCTCCCCGACATGTCGTGTGTGGGGGGGGGGGGGACATACACCCAGCGACGAATAGGACCTTGGGAATTGTGCATTGCCAGTGCCTTTCAGACAGTCCCTGGTAGGTGGCCAGCCCTTGTGTCAGGCAGGTTCCGGCTGCAAAGAGCAGAATACGTGGCATCTGGTTTGAACAGAGGTACTTAGCGTGGGACATGAAACGGCATGCCCATTCATTGAGAGGGATGGCAGAGAAGGTTGAGCGCTCGGAAAGGCACGCTGCAGAACTGGGGCCACCGACGGATTCTGTTTTACACACAAGAAGCTGTCCCCACCCCCTAATCAAAGCCACCCAAATTGGAAAGCCACTGCTGCCAGGAAACTACTGCCTTGGGGAAGCTGCCTTGAACAGGAAGCCACAGCAGCCCTGCCTAGGGGACCAGCGCCAACGGGCATGCCCTTTCCCTGTCTCTGGGTACCTGGGGAAGCAAGTACTTGGGCCCTTGAAGCCCAGAAAAAGCAAGTGCCTCCACGATAATGCTCACCGGGGGGAACGGCAGCTGTGGCGGCAGCGGCGCTGGTGCCTCTTGTGCGAGAAGTACAGCGAGTCACACGCGGGGTGCGGTTTGGTGGTTTTAGGATCCCACAAATCCGAATTTGGGGACAGATGGCGGTGACTCTTCTATGGGTGTACCTTAGAGGAGGGAGGACACAGAGTAAAAGAGAGGGCTGGGAAAGTGAGAGGGCGGTGACAGAGCAGCCTGTCCTCAGCCTGGGGCTGCAGTGGACACAGCCTCCCTGGAGTCTCCATAGCCATGTGTCCTTACGCTTCACTCACTACCTGTCACCTCTGCACAGACACGTAAGGGGGAAAGCTCTTAGCCACTGAAAATTCCACAGAGGGGCCATTTCAAGTCAGAGATAGAAGTGGAAAACGAAGGCACATAGAAATATTTTATTCATATTATAAAGAGATAGAAGTGGCGAGTGAAGAAAAGCCCCAAAGCAACGTGAATGCACAGAAGCACCAGGAATGGCGGCTGGGGGTGAACATGTGAAGTCATGTGAAGAAAGGCAGTGTCTACAGGGGGCTGCAAGGATCGCCTAGACACTGATAAAGTCATGAAGGGCTGCTCCCGTTTGTTTTAGCACACTAAGGACATGAGCGGTAGTTAGTGGAAAGGAACAAAATAAAGGGAGAATGGCACAGCAAACTGCATTTCAGCCATTGGGGAGTTTTACCCAATATGCTCTGATCACCTACCATGTGCAAGTTATCAAAATGAGGGAAATAATAGTTTGTCTGTGTCCTCAAGGGAATTAAGACATCCGCTGATCTTGTCAGAGCCATTACCAGGAGGAATCTAAAAGACAGAGATTTTTTAGCTTGGCTTCTTTCTCAACATCTGGAAGAAAAGACTTCTTTATTATAGCTGGTCACTATGTGTAAAGGGTTAAAAACCCTATAGCACTGTGCTGTAAGGAATAGAAAGAAAAATAAAGACTGTGTCCCTGCACCCAAGGAGCTGAGAGTCAATTTGAGGAGCTAGAATACACCAAGGAAATAACAGTACACATTTTGATTGGCAAAGACTTAGTAGAATATAGGACACAAAGAAGTGCCTTCCTAACTGCCAAAGGAAAGGTACACAGAGTAAAAGCTATAGCAGCTCAGAGAAATGAAGGATCCCTTCAGTTTGGAGCGCTGGAGGAAGTTTTTATAGTGGAGGTAAGATTTGAGCTAAATCTTACAGGAAAACGTATATATGGGAGACATGTGTGATGTTTGAAGTGAGGGTTTATAGAATACTCATGGGAAAATGATTTCATTAAAAAGAAAACATTTAATAGCTGGCAGGGGAGGAAAAAGTTGGGTTTTTATTGTAAACAGCCATGACTGCCAAGATAATTAGAAATATGTTCTGTAGGCATTCCAAAGGAGATCAGCTTGATACTGTCCAGAATCAAGTATATATGATTGTGGACTTTTCAGGACCATGGTAACCACTTGATCTCTTTTTAAACTGAAGTAAGAGCTAGTTTTTGTTTGTTTGTTTTTGCTTTTGCTTTAAATTTCCTCCCCTTTGTATTTTTAACTGTATGATTCTCTATATTAATATTATATTAATTCTCTATTTTAATATTAAAATTAGTAAAGCATACAGTATACTTGACGATAATATTATATATTATTATATAATAATATTATTATATATATTATATATAATAGTATATAATAATATTATATACTATTATATATTATTATAAACACCCCCACCCCAAACAGTGCTTCTGTTTTAGGCAAGTCACCTCCAAATATGAATAAAATATTTTTATGTGCCTATATAAACATAAGTCTTGAGAATTTTTCAAAGATAAGATAAGTTTGAAAGGAAAAATGTCTTGGAGCCAAGATGGATGTGAAGACAAGGTGCTTTGGTACACCTGCCCCTTTAGGATGGAAGGTGAGGGGCACAAAGAACTAGAAACTATAAAGAGGGAAATGGACAACTCACACACAAGCAAACAACTCACACACAAGAAAATAAAACATGTCCTCAGGGAAATCAGTATCTAAAGTTGCCACAATGTATTATCTAAAATATCCAGTTATCACCAAAAAAAACCATGAGACATGAAAAGGATCAGCAAAGAGTGGCCCATACAAGGAAAAAAACATAGGCAACAGAAACTACCTGTGAGTGGTCCCAGATGTTATACTTAAACAAAGACTTCAAAGCAGCCATTATAAATATGTTCAAAGAACTAAAGAAAACCAGGCAAAAAGAAGTAGAGGAAGGTGTTATCACAATGCCTCATCAAATAGAGAAGATAAAATTAAAAATTGTAAAAAAGAGGGCTTAGCTGGTGGCGCAGTGGTTAAGAATCCGTCTGCCAATGCAGGGGACATGGGTTCGATCCCTGGCCCAGGAAGATCCCACATGCCATGGAGCAAATAAGCCCGTGTGCCACAACTACTGAGCCCGTGCTCTAGAGCATGCAAGCCACAACTACAGAGCCTGCGTGCCACAACTACTGAAGCCCATGCGCTTAGAGCCCGCTCTCCACAACAAAGAGTAGGCCCGATCACCGCAACTAGAGAAAGCCCACGCGCAGCAACAAAGACCCAACGCAGCCAAAAAAATAAATAAAAATAAAAAAAGAACCTAATGGTAATTCTGTTGTTGAAAACTATAATAACTGACGTTTTTTTAAAAAAATTACTAAAAAAACTCAACAGTAGATTTCAAGTAGAAAAAAAGAAAAAGAAATCCTTGCACTTGGACATAGATTGATAAAAATTATGCAATCTGAAAAACAGAGAAAAAGGAATAAAGAAAAATGAACAGAACCTTAAAAATGCCTGGGATACCATGAGGCACACCAACATACATGAAGTGGGAGTCCCAGCAGAGGAGAGAGGAAAAGGAGCAGAACCAAATATTAGGGGAAATAGTGGCTTAAACGTTTTAAAAATGATGAGAACATTTATCTACATACCCAGTAAGCTCAACAAACTCCAAGTACAAAAACTACAAAGATATCCACACCCATACACACCATAGTAAAAATGTCAAAAGACAAAGAGAAAACAACAAGAGAAAAATGACTTATCACATGGCTTTTCATTACAAATAATGAAGGTCATGAGGCAGTAGGGTGACATATTCAAAATGCTTTTTTTTAAAAAAAAAAGAAAAGAAAGTCAACCTAAAAACTTATATCCAGCAAAACTAACATTCAAAAAATAAAGGTGAAATAAAGACAGTGCTAGATATAAAAACTGAGAGGCTCCATTGCTCGTAGATGAATGTTCTTCAGACTGAAAGCAGGAGGCTCCAGGCAGTGAGGCAAATCTACACCAAGAAGCAAACATCACTGATAAAGGTAGTTATATAATTATAAAAGACTGTACAAATGCCTATTCCTTCTTTCTTCTGGTAACTGATTTTAAAAAAATAAAACACTTGTATAAAACAATATGTATGTAATTAAAATGTTGTGTCCATACATATAGAAATGTAATATACTTGAAAATAGTAGCATAAGAGGTGAGTGGGAGCAAAGGTGTATTGGAGTAAGAAAATGACCCCAGACAGTGACTCAAATCCACGAGAACATAGAAGCAAAACCAGAAATAGTAACTTAAATGGTTAATACAACAAAATTTATAAATATACCTGTGCTCTTTTTCCTCAGCTCTATAAAAGTCATAAAGTTAATTAAAATTATGATTTGTGACAATATGTTGTTGGGTTGTAACATATACAGAAGTAATATGTATAAGACTAATAGCACAAAAAGTGGGAAGAGGGACTAGATCTATATAGAAGTAATGTTTCTATATCTCACTGGAATTAAGTTAGTATAAATGTGAAGTAGATTCTGATAAGTTAAGGTGTATATGATAAGCTTAGAGCAACCACTAATATCTAAAAAAACAGTAGAGTGGAACTTATTAAAGAAATTGTTATACTAAAAATTATTCACTTAATGTGGAATAAAGCAGTAAAGGCAAAGTAGAAGAGCAAAAAGACATGAGAGACGTAAAAAACAAAAAAATCTAAATCTAAATATATCTGTAATAACATTAAATGTGAATAGATTAAACAGTCCAATCAAAGGGCAAAGATTGTTAGACTGAATAAAAAACAAGATCCAACTATATGCTCTCTGTGGGAGACACACATTAGAAACAAATGGACTGAAAGTAAAGACATGGAAAAGATATATAATGCAAACAGGAATAAAAAAGCTGGACTGGCTTTACCACAAAATAGACTTTAAAAGAAAACAAATAGTCCAAAAATATAGATTGAGAGACATTTTATGACGATAAAAGGCCAATCCATTTGGAAGATATAAAAATTATAAACATATATGCATCTAACAACAGAGCCACAAAATACATGAAGAAAAACTGACATAACTGTTGGAGAAATGAACAATTCAACAATAATAGTTGGAGACTTCATAACCCACTTTCAATAACAGATATAAAAGTAGGCAGAGGATCAATAAAGAGAAGACGTGAACAACACTATAAACCAACTAGAACCAACAGATATTTATGGAACACTCAGCTTAGCAACAGAGCAGTACAGATTACTCCCAAATACACCCAGAACATTCTCCAGGATAGATCGTACGTGAGCCAGAAAACAAGCCTCTACAGATTCTAAAGGATTGAGATCATACAAAGTGCGGCATCCACCCATAATGAAATGAAAATAACAATCAATATGAAGACATAACCAAGAAAAACATACGGGATGCAGCTAACATATTGCTTAGAGAAAAAAATATATAGGTGTAAAAGCCTATGTGTAAAAAGAGGAAAAGCATCCAATCAAAAATCTAACCTTCCACCTTAGGACAATGGAAACGAATAGTAAACTTAACCTCAAGCAAGCAGAAAAAGGAAAATAAAGATTATAGTAGGGGCTTCCCTGGTGGCGCAGAGGTTGAGAGTCCGCCTGCCGATGCAGGGGACGCGGGTTCGTGCCCCGGTCCGGGAAGATCCCACATGCCGCGGAGCGGCTGCGCCCGTGAGCCATGGCCGCCGAGCCTGCGCGTCTGGAGCCTGTGCTCCGCAATGGGAGGGGCCACAACAGTGAGAGGCCCGCGTAATGCAAAAAAAAAAAAAAAAAAAAGATTATAGTAGAAGTTAGTGAAATAAAGGCTAAAAAAGAGGAAAATCAATGAGACTAAAAGTTGGTTCTTTAAAAACATTGACAAACCTTCAGGTAGAGTAAACAAGCAAAAAGTAGAGAATACTGAGCTCAGAAATAAAAAAGGGATATAACGAATGGCCTCAGAGAAATAAGAATTGTAAGAGGATATTATTAACAATTGTATGCTGATAAATTCGATAACTCAGATGAAATAGGCAGCTACCAGACTGTGTAACTGAGCTTTGGGAGATGGTGCGGTGTATGCGCTTGTGAATTATTCCCAACAAAGATTAGGAGCTGGTTTACTTACATAGTCATTTCTGTCAATTATTGTTTGAAGGTTGCCCTTGGCACTTTTGACCTGCTACATACATTGTGGGAATGGCTTCCTGTCATCCTACAAAGGCCCTCAGGCACAGAGATGTAGAAACTAGAAGCAGGAAGTCATTTAGATCACACTGAAATGGTAGGTGTATGGGTGGGGCAGTAACAATTTCTGCTATGAGGTGAGAGAAAAGGTGATGACATAAAATAATTAACACATGGTTTTCCTTTATCATGGATTTGGACCCTGTATTGAGAACATACGTCTTTTTTTTTTTTTTTTTTTTTTTTTTTTTTTTTTTTTTTGCGGTACGCGGGCCTCTCACTGCTGTGGCCTCTCCCGTTGCGGAGCACAGGCTCCGGACGCGCAGGCTCAGCGGCCATGGCTCACAGGCCCAGCTACCCCGCGGCATGTGAGATCTTACCGGACCGGGGCACGAACCCGCGTCCACTGCATCGGCAGGCGGACTCTCAACCACTGCGCCACCAGGGAAGCCCCACATACGTCTTTTGATGTGAGCGCTTCATGAAGCTGTTAAAGTCCTGGTGATCTCCATGGTTGCTGTTTAGAGATTTCTTCTATTAACCATTTTGTACAATTGACAATTACACTTAAATGGAAACACAAACATGCATGAAGCACAAACTCTCATCCCTGTCATGTGGACATCTCCCACTCATATTCCCCAGAGTGGCTCCTCCAAACATGGATTTCCCTTCCCAAGCCCCCTGTGCTTTCTCACATTCTTCAAAAATGACCTAGATTCCCATAACTCCAAAAAGAGTCGGAGCCGCCAGATGTGAATTATTTCGATTTCCACCAGCCTATTTACACGCTCCCTTAATATCAAAGTATTGAGTTTGTTGGATGTTTGTTTATTAAGGAGTGTCCTTTAGAGGGAAAAAAAGGAAAGGAAGCCGTATTAGGCAGAAGAAACTGAGCTGCAGTGTGGAAGCAGGAGCTTCAGCTGACCTCACCAGGCATTCTAGGGCCTAAATGGCCTGGTACATGTCCCACGTTGGGCCAAAATGACTTGGCCTTTAAACGCTACCTCAACCACTCATTGGTTCAGGGCCTCCCTAAGAAGGGCAAGACTTCAGACAAGGCAGTTCCCTGTAGCCGCGTTGTCCCGGCAGGGGTTGCTAACACTCCCCATAGCAGGACAACCCTACTAAATCCTCCTTTAAAAGGAGATTTGCACAGCACGTCTCCAAATCCACCATAGCTCACCTTGTGCCACCCAGACCCATTTCTTCCCGTGTCTCCAGGATTCTACTGGGGTGTTCTTCCCAGAGGAGACTTAGTAGAGGAATGTTAGCAGGATGAACTACTGCCCCCAACTCTGCAGCTGGTTTGGGGATCGCAACTGAAACTCAGCCTCTTCTTCCTCCGCTCTCCATCTGGATACCCTGCAGCATGCCCCGCTGCTGTTCCCCGTGGCGTACCTGGGGGTGTGAGCAAGGCTGTCATCCCTCTGAGCTTTTCTCAGGCGAGGGCTGATGCACAGGCATCCGTCCGTCATCACCATTGGGCAGGGGCGTGCGAGAGGCACCAAGTGGGTCACCTGGATGCCAGGTACGGCTCCCCTGCCCCGCTGCATCACAGCAGTATTATTTCATCGTTTTCGTAGCTTCCTTCCTGCAAGTCCCAAAATACATTAATATCCAAACAGGCGGCCGTGATAGCAGTCACAGACTTCTCCCAGCATCCCTCACTTTCATGTGCTTCTCTTTCTTTGTTTCTTTTGTTGTAAAACCCTTGAGTGTGTAGTCTAGATGTTATTCTGTGCTCCACCTCCTGACTTTTTAGCTGATTTGAGAGTGGCTTCTCCCTCCAGCACCATCTCCTCTTTCCAAGGTCAAAAATCTGGCCTAACTGCCAACACGCCTTCAGATCTGATTCTGCATCATGGGGCAGAGCTGCCCACGTGTCTTCGACTTTCCCTTCCTCACTGGTTCCTGTCTTTGCCTCACTCCCTGGATCCCGCTGCCCTCCAGGGCTTTGTCTCCTACCTCCTCTCTCCCTGCACTTCATTATTAGCAAGGGTGTCATTCATCAGCTACCAACTCTAATCCCGGGCATCTCCAGACGACCTCTCTGTCTTCACTTCCCTCCTGTTGAAGACAGTTCAGACTCGAGGTACCATGAACAACCCGCTAAACTCTTTTAAAGCCAACTCCTGCCACGACTGCCTCCAGTCTCCTGTCTGACAGCATCGTCAGCCTTGCACGTGGAAGCAATGGATGAGTCGTACTTCTCTCTCTCCCCCCTGTTGATGATGGAGTCACCTGTCTCCTGTCTCGCTCCTTCCCTTGGTTCCCACAGCCTCTGACCCAAGCCCGCTGCATCTTGACTGAGCTCCCATGCTTGGTGCTGACCGGGCTTCCATCTGGCTGCTTCGTCCCTGGCAGTGGCTGTGGGGTCGTTTCCGTTAGGCAGAGCTCAGAGTCAGCTCAGTCTGTGTGTAGGATCTGGTGGAGTTCTTGCCTTTCCCTTTCATTACGAAGGTGAGCAGACCTTAAAGGGGCTACATTTCTCTCTAGGGGAGGCAGGAGGGTTGAGACAAATTGTGAAAAGCTGTCAGGTAAAGTGGGATGAAGTTTGGGTAGGTGTGCACGCCGGGAAATGGGTTTTGCAGATGTGATGTCCTGCTCTCCCTTTGAACGCACAGGGTTAGTAGGGTCCTGGCAGGGCCGAAATCAGATAGACACACATGACAACTGTCACCCAAACCAAGGACCAAGGACCTATTCTGGCTCAATGATTCATTTTCACTCATTTATTTCTGTGCTTCCTCTTTTCACTAAAGCTTTTAGGAAGTTTTTAAAACATTGTTCTTGGGATGAAGGTATAGTAATAATAGTTTAAAAAAAGCAAACATTTCGGCCATTATTATATTATTACTATTTATTGTTTACTATATTATCACATATCATATTCCAAAATAATATGTAGTAAAGATTTAAAACCCATGTATGTGAAATAGTTTCAGGATCTTTACAAATATCAATGTACCGCTCGGGGCATTGAGAGCAAGGAGGCTGCTGTCAAGTGTGGCTTTAAGAGCAAGGGATTCCCGGATGATGAGTCCGCTGTTGTGGCATCTAGAAAGGCTGGCCATCACGTGGCCCGTCCCTCAGAGCATCCAAGCGCAACACTGCTGCCCGCTGCTTTCTCTAGCCCGTAAGGGTCAGCGGACTGTCAAGTATGCACAGAACTCTCTGCGAGATGTCCACAGCTGTGTCAGCCCCGTCCCAGGTGTGGGGTGCTCTGCCAGAGACCCCCACACACCATTTAAAAAATTCTCACAACAACCCTGTGAGGCAAGTTTACAGGTCAGTAAGAAGAGGCTGGGAAAAGTGGATAACGGTCTTGATGGCGATGGTTATAGCTGTCCTAAGCTGGGTCCCCTGAGGCGGTGTTTGGGGCACAAGATGTTTATTAGGGAAGTCCCTGGGAATCAACAGCTGTGGTGGGGGGAGGAGCGGGAACAGGAGTGTCAGAGGTCAAGGTCAAGGTCAAGGGGGTGACACAGCTCAGTCAGGATCCTCTCTCACTGGGTGGAAATCACTAGGCCTTTACTCTGAGCCTTGATCAGTCACTGGAGGTGGGCCGTACTGGGGAGGGATTTCCCTGCCTTGCAAATGAGGAGATCCCAGAAGCCGTCGTCTGTCAGCCCTGCCAGCAGCTGGACCAGCGAGCATTCCCTCGAAGAAGAACTGGGGCAGTTCATCTCTGCATCCACCACAGTCGTGGGAATTAAAATGTATTAAGTGCTTAACAAAGATTAATGAACTTAATCGTGATAGCAGCCCTATAAGGTTGGACGGCTAGTCCTTTTGGGTGAGGAAAATGAGGCTGGTGAAGATAAGGAACTCGCCTAGTCACACAGGGTCCAAATCTGAACTGCGATATCTCCCCTTGCCTGTACGGTCGGCCATGCACGAGCAGTGACAGAGAAAAGTATAGGAAATGCTCATATCCTGAACAAATTATTTGTACAGGTAGGAATAACACCTGGGAAAGAAGAATGCAAAACAGAGCACGTTGCCATGTAAAGAGAGCAGGGATTGGAAGGACGTTGACCTGAGTTTGGATCCACCACTGTCTGGCTGTGAGGCTCCTACCAAGCCACACACACCTGCCAGGCCTCAGTCTTCTCATCAAGATAGCCTGAGAATACCCTCCTCTCTGGCCTTCAAAAAAGGGGCAGTGGAGTCTGCCTAACAGATGGTCACGTCACATGACGTTCATGTTAAACTGTATTGTCCACAGTGTCTTCTGGGGTGTCCCAGGGGACCCTGGTGAGGACGGTGACATCATGGAAGCATGGGAGCTTGGCTGAGCTTTGAAAGTACTGATGGGGGTGAGGAAGGAGGAGAGTGGGGAACAGGGAGGGCTGGCGAGAAGGGCAGAGGCAGGGAAGGGACAGCGGTACTCTTAACAAAGACCTTGATGTTCCCCGTGCCATTTCATGACGTCTTCCCACCTCCAAACGGACAGGTGCCATCACCCCCCTCAATTTCCAGATGAGAAACCTGGGCTCTGAGGGTCTATGAGACATGCCTTCAGGGGATATCCTTACTCAGTGGTGGGACCATGACTTGGACCCAATCTGCAGGATTCAGAGTCCATGCTCTGACCGTGATGGCGTGCTCATGTCTGCTGCGTGTGCGTCCATAACATGTCTCTGTCGAAGGAGATGGGGAATCAGGTGTTTCCGGTGATTCTCTTCTTGTTCAAGTCATAGCTCCACGTGTGTTTGGAGTCCGCATTATTCAGACAAGGTCTATGCAGAAAGGGTTCTTTCCTTTTACCTGTGTTCCCACGTTCTCCAGCTTCACCTGCCATTTGCTGCCCGCCCCGGGGTGTTTCCTGGACTGTACCTTTCCTCTCACAGCTGTATGCACGTGTCTTGCCCTCTGGGCTCAGCGCAGAAAGATTCCTCCGCCAGTTTCTGAAGGCTTTCCTTCCCAATAGCTGCTGCTCACGGGATGGGCAGAGCCCCGATCCTGCCATGTATGTTCACTGGCCTGAGCCGACATCCAGGGGGGAGATAACTCAGGTGCAGGTGTGTAACGCCAGAGGGGGTCAGCACACAGCTGGTGGCCCTGCAGCTAGGATGGGGACAGTGCTCAGGTGGAAAATAATAATAAATAATGATAAAACAGCAACAACAACCATGGTAACAATTAGTAATAATAATATTGTCGTTATGATAGGAAGAAGAACTAATGTTTACTGACACCCTTGACCTTGGCATCCTCTCCTGCCTCCCATTTCTCTTCTGCTAGGTCAGAAATTTGAATGAATGGAAATAGGAAGAGCATTCTGACAGCAAGAGCTGCCTATCGATATCGCAAGGCCATCTGTGATGCAGCGATAACTCATGTGCATGGAAGTGCCCCCCAAAACCTGGCTACCACGAGCCAAGGGTCGCACACAGGATTTTAGCGTTAGCTACAGGTTAGCACAAACAATGTCTGAGATTCCTCCCTAGTCCAGAATTCTAGGACACAGGGATCAGGCATTTCCCAAGGAACCTGAAGCTGCCCTGTCGTGCCTGTGAGGTCCTGAGTGTGGGTGGGTGATGCCCCGCCAAGGTCCCATGCTTTCGGCGTGGGGGTCAGGTGAAGTGTCACAGCTGCACGTCCACATTCATGGTTCCCTGTGCGCTCTGCCGAGCAGGGCTGCTGTTCTGTCTGGCAGATAAGACGGTCTCTGTCTTTGTTTCTCGTCTACTCAGGGAAGGCAGACTGGTGGGGACTTGATGTTCTGAGGTCAGAGGTGCTGAAGTGAAAAGCTACGTTGGGGGACAGCTCCTGATTAAAGCAAATCTAGCACAAAATAAGGCAAAGACTCAAATATCGAACACAGTTACGTGATTGCCGGTGATTGGATCCACGCAGCAGCTCCCCAATCTCCCCAGGCTCCCCATGCGCCCCAATCCCAGCTGGCCGGGTCTTCTCCGGAAGGTGGGCTGTCTTTAAATTTAGAACCACACAAGTGCAACAGCCCAAGCAAGAGCCAGTGTGAAAAGCCGTTTTCAAGGTGGATTTGCACATTGAAGGAGCATCTCTAAAGAAACAAACAGCCAAATCCTTAACTTGGTGCCCCCTCTATGACAAATATAAGAATAACAGTCAGGTTTTCCTTTGAGCCACCATCTTCCATTCAGTCACACCGTGGTCTAGACTCAAAATCTTTTCCTCCAGATCTGAGTGGAAATCACTGATAAGGCAAACTGCTGACGTACAAGCAAAATGAGCCTGTTTACCATGTGGGAGGCTGCTAATTGCAAAGAAACGTGAGTTCCAGGCTCGCTCCTTTGTCTGGGAAAAGCTGTCTTTGCCGTGACAGAGGAGGGTGTGCAGGCGTGGGGAGCCCAGGCCTGGAATCAGGATGATAACTGGACTAGTTTTTGTGCTTGGCTTTTCTCTTATTGGGTTTTCTTCCTGAGACAATTCATCAAGAAGCATCCTCGACCGTCTGCTGTGCAGTGCTGCACAGCCCAGTTAAAGACAAAGGCTGCTAGGAAGATGACCCTCCTGCGGAAAAGTGTCATACCCGTTCACTTAGTAGACGTTTATTGAGCACCTACTTTTTGCCAAGCTTTATGCTTGGTGCTGAGGAGAGAGACTGACTGATCCTCCATCAGACAGAAGAGAGAAAGTGTCCTGTACTTACCTAGATCAAACCCACTGCAGTAAGATGACAGTAAGAAAGGATATGACTCTGAGGAGGTGCCGAGGAGGCAGGAATACTCATGCTGGGAAACTGGGGACGTAGCCAGAGAAGGTGACTTGTGAGCTGGGTGTAGAGGTGAGCTTGGGAACTGGACACGCAGAGGAGGGCACTTTGGAAAGGACAAACAGCACGGGCTGAAGCCGAAAGAGATGTGAGTGGAAAGGCCCGTGTTCCCACAATGGGCATGGATCCATGGGCTGTTACCTCTGAAACAGGATTTGCAGATCATCTGGTTCAGTGACTTAGTTTTCAGGTGAGGACCTCGAAGGCAAGAGAGTGGAAGTAACTTCTCCAGAGTCTGAAGCTCTGACCTCTTCAGCCCCTTCGCACCAGCCCCCCGTGTGTATTTGTATCTGCTGTTCTTGGGGCATATTTATGCTCTGGAGTTACTTGCATCTCATATCCTTGTGCCTGGCGCTGGCTTTCTTCCCCTCGCCAAGTCTGCAAATAGCATTCTCTTCGCTCTTCCCCTTAAATGCATCCATCCATCCACCAATCAATCAGCCTATCTATCAAACATATATATATATATATATATATATATATATATATGTACAGACTACCATGTCTGGCCCTTTCTACGCTGTTTCTTTCTTTTGCTCTTTAGAGCTACCCATCTCTTTGTGTTGTTCATCTTTAAAATGAACTTATTCTTGATTGATTTAAGATATGAAGATCTCAGAATCTCTTCTTTAGTGGTTTCAGCATGCCTAGAAGCATAGGTATTTCAGAGCTGAAAAGACACCAGGATGTAACTTGGCGTGCTGTATGTGTCTGTCTTAGTTTCTACACTTCCAAGAAAACTATTTTTAGAACCCCCTGCCCAGCGCCATTGGTTTGTGCTAATTAAAATGAGTACGATGAGGTTCATTTCTGACAGACCCTGCCTCTTGCAGAAGACAGTCACCTGTGTCCTATTTCAGAGTCTGGGCAGGTTATCAAATTCTCCTGCTTCTCTTCTCCGCAGGCCCCCGGTGTCCTCAGCCTCACTCTCGTTCAGCCTCACGGCCTGATGACAAGGTTTTTTAGCTGCAGACCTGGTCTCTCTTCTCTGCAGACCCTCAGTGACTGGGGTGGGTGTCAGAGCAAATGACTAAGTCCAGGAGTTGTCAGAAAGACGGTCTGTGGGACAAAATGCACACTTTGCCAGAGGGTGGGGAGGTTAGAAAGCAGCATATCTTGACACAGAGAGAGAAGTGCTGGAATTAATTCATAAACGTGTTGGATGGAAATTAGCAGATGAAGATTTGCAAGGGGAGAAGAGACAGAGGGGGAGAGAAATGGGAAGAGACAGACAGATGGAGAGGGGGAGGGAGAGGGTGGAAAATAGAGCAGGAGATGCAGCTTTATTTCGCAGTCTTGCTTTACCCTCCGTGCAAGCAGCCTGTGCTTTTGCAGGGATCCTGCCTCGCCTGTGTTTTCTGCTCCCCTTTTTAACCTCTGCCATCCTCACCCCCTGATCCTGGCCTCACCCCAGCTTCCTGCCTCCACAGCAGTTGTGCTTTTCACACACACGGGATTCCTGCCTTTTGATGAGGGGCCTCTCTCTCTCTGCAGAGAGCACCAAACTTCTGATGTCCCCATGCTAAGAGGAAAGGGCTGGGCCTTTAGGGGGAGATCTTCACTCCTGATGCTCTGATCTTGTTCAAGTCACCCTCTTTTAACCTCGGTTTTCCACCTGTAAAATCAGGATTCTTGGGCAGGCTGAATGCGATTACGTGTATAAGTCACTTACCTTAGAATCGGGCGTGCTGTGTGCGTTCAGTTATTACTGTTATTCGTAGCAGCAGTACAAGTACCAGATCCTAGATTCTCTCTCTGGTGTCCTGTAACTAGTAGCTCAGCCTTTCTAGTAGAGGTAAGAGGTCCAGGCGCCGTGTTTAAGTTCAGCTTTAGGGCCAGGACAGACACACGTTACTCTGTTTCCGTTCCTTAATTGATGGTTGGAGTCTTGCCACGTGACACAGCGTCTGTTCGATGATGTTCCTTTCTGGAACAGACTACAGGCCATCACCCAATCCCATTTTGAGAGAACGCTTGAGATCACCGCGTGTGAGACCAGACACGGTTGGGTTCATTTTCTTCCCTCTATAACAAGGGTTTGCCCTGAAGTATCTCCTCCCCTCAAGCCCCTTTCTGCCTCCCCAGATTCAAGGTACCGTCTCTAAATCAGCACCTGCCTGTAGTCTTACTGTGGGGAGATCCTGAGTTTTTTCCAAAGTAGATCTAGATAAACTGAAGTGTGTGCACTCTTAAGATTCTTGCAAGGTTATTTCAGCCTCTCTGCATCCTGATTTCTTTCCCGTTCTCAATGACATCTAACCCCGGGTTTCTGTACCACTGCTTTAGGACCTCTTCCCCGACCTACGAACGGGAACAACAAAACAAACTTTCCATAAAATCCACTCACGCCAATGCACACACTCTTCCCGAGTGTTTTACAATTTGAATTCTTTAAGCACGAATTGGACTTTGTCTTTTGAGAAGGAAACATCCGGGATTAGCTTGCTTGTGATAAACTACCTTGGGAGAGGGTAGAGAGGTTTTCCCCCCTTCCGTTTTCTAGGATGTTCCTGAGGAAAGCAGTACCAGTTTAAACTCTTTTAGGAGGATTGCTGCAAAGGGAAATTGAGATGGGTGGTGGTTAATCTTATGTGTCAAAGTGCCGGGGCCACAGCACCCAGGTATCTGGGATAAATTATTCTAGATGTTCCTGTGAAGGTAGTTTTAGATGAAAGTAACATTTAAAATAGTAGACTTTTGGGGCTCTCCTGGTGGCACAGTGGTTGAGAGTCCGCCTGCCGATGCAGGGGACACGGGTTCGTGTCCCGGTCCCAGAAGACCCTACATGACGCGGAGCGGCTGGGCCCGTGAGCCATGGCCGCTGGGCCTGCGCGTCCGGAGCCAACGGGAGAGGCCACAACAGTGAGAGGCCCGCGTACCGCAAAATAAAATAAAATTAAATTAAATTAAAAATAAAATAAAATACTAGACTTTGAGTGAAGCTGATTAACTTCCATCACGTGGGTGGGCCTTATCCAAGCAGTTGAAAGTTTCCTTAATGGAAAACCACTGACTTCCCAGAGGAGGAGGGAATTCTGCCAGCACACAGCCTTCAGATGTGAACTACAGCATGAACTCTCCCCGGGTCTCCTGTCTTCAGGTCTGCCCCGCAGACATGGCGCACCAGAACTGCAGAGGCCAGGTACTGGAAATAAATCTAGCTAGATAGATAGGTTAGGTAGGGAGATAGATAGGTAGGTAGATATTGGATTATATATCTTCTCCCTATATATCCTGTCTAGCTTCTATCTTCATATATATATCTGTCTGTCTGTCTCTCTGATCCTGCTGGCTCCTTTTATCTGGAGAATTCTAATATAAGATGCTTGGATGCATCTTTCTCTCCCCTGTAATGCTCCCTTCCTTCCTTTTCTTCTACTTTCTTGTTGCCATTTCCTCTGGCCCAAGACTTCCTGATGCTTGGAGGGGGAAGTGTCAGGAGTGTATTCTATTTCCCCCCTTCCCGGTTCTCGGCCTGCATTTCCTGCCAGCACGGGCAATGGAGAGCTCACGACCCAGAGTGTGTGTGGTTTTTTTTCGTTCGTTTGTTTTGTTTTGTTCTGTTCTGTTTCCCTGTATTGATCTCTGTAATATTGAATCCATCCAGCAAGGTGACTGGGAGCTCAAGCAGCTGGGAGGAGATGAGAGTGAACTTTGGGGATCACATCAGAGAGAAAATGGGTGTTCAGTTGAGAGGTGGGGGGTCGGCATTAGTGGTGAGGAAAAGAGATTGCTTAGAGACAAATCCCAGATGTCAGTGTGGTGGTGGTGATGATGCTTAGAGGCTAGCAGAATTTTAGAGACTCTCCAGGCCAACGCACCTCAAACTTTTTTGGCCAAAACCCACAATAAAAGGACATGTTAAAATGTGACCAGAGCACAAGTGCATGTGTGAGAGCTTGAGAACATGTATAAATAAACACATAAGAGCTGGATTCTGTGATGTGATAACATTTTATGAGAGGCTTCCTCTTTCCATCACAATGATCATGTCCATCACAAGCTATGCTTCTGGTTAGTATGGTTATATCTCATTAATTAGAATCCTAATATCTAGAGCCCGTACACAGTGTGTGTTAACCCAGACACCTGCTCTCCCACCGTGAGGCACTTCCTCCAGGATAAATACCGGTGTGGTCCAATGTCAGTGCTGTGTGGGCACAGGGAGTCTGGACTGACACACACTGAACTACTTTAACTCTTCTCCACCTCAAGCCAAATTGCTACCAAGGAAATACCATCCAATGTCCAAATGAAGCCAGATTTCTTCAATTATCTAATATTTGGAATGTGCATCTTGAATAGCTCCAATATCTGTGAAATTGGGGGCTATGAAATGGAGATACATAACTGGTCTTCATTAATTGAATAAATATTTATTGAGAATGTGCTATTCGCCAGGAACTGTTATGGTTGTTATTGATATAGCAGAGAACCGTGATGGGGACAGGAAAAGATACAGCATTTTCTACTTTGAGTTCTTAGAAATGACTAGAAACAATCTTTCTTCTCCATGCACTGGTTTCTTAATCTAATAATAATGATACCTTTCTCACAGAGATGTTAAAAGGATGACATGAGGTGATACCTGTGAGGTGTGTACCCTAGCGTCTGGCACATAGCGGGATGATGGTGGTGGTGATGATGGTGATGATGGTGGTGATGATGGTGATGATGGTGGTGATGATGGTGGTGATGGTGGTGATGATGGTGATGGTGATGATGGTGATGATGGTGATGATGGTGGTGATGATGGTGATAATGATGATGGTGATGGTGATGATGGTGATGGTGATGGTGATGGTGATGATGGTGGTGATGATGGTGGTGATGATGGTGATGGTGGTGATGGTGGTGATGATGGTGATGGTGATGATGGTGGTGATGATGGTGGTGATGATGATGGCGATGATGGTGGTGATGATGGTGATGGTGGTGATGATGGTGATGATGATGATGGTGATGATGGTGATGATGATGGTGATGATGGTGATGATGATGATGGTGATGGTGATGATGGTGGTGATGGCGGTGATGGTGATGGTGATGGTGATGATGGTGGTGATGGTGATGGCGATGATGGTGGTGATGATGGTGACGGTGGTGATGATGGTGATGATGGTGATGGTGATGATGGTGGTGATGATGGTGATGATGGTGATGATGGTGATGGTGGTGATGATGGTGATGGTGGTGATGATGATGATGGCGGTGATGATGATGGTGATGATGGTGATGATGGTGGTGATGATGGTGATGATGGTGATGGTGATGATGACGGTGGTGACGGTGATGATGGTGATGATGGTGGTGATGATGATGGTGATGATGGTGATGATGGTGGTGATGATGATGGCGATGATGGTGATGGTGGTGGTGATTTAGTCCAGATTTAGAGCCAGGCAAGTTGGCTTCTGACGGGCATTCTCTCCTCCACACCCTGGTTCTCGGGTGGAATGATCCACTTTCCGCCTGTCATAGTGGAAGCTGTAATGAGACTCTGGAGGGGTAGACTGTAATAACTCCTACTGAGCATTTAAAAAACACATTTTATGGCTTGTAGGTTTCAATATAAAGCTTTTTTCGTCATTTGATTTATAGAACTATATGTGGTGTGGCTATAAAGTAATGAGGCGGATTTTATTGTATGGTTTGTGGAAACTGGTCTCTTTGCAGGAGTCTCCAGGTTTTCTAGAAGGAGATGTTCAGTGCAGTTGATGCTGGTGCCTTATGATGTCCCACCATCGAGGAGTTTGGGGGCCAGGGAGGAAATGAGAATGGGAAGAAGCACATTCTTGGCCGTCGGCTTAACTGACATTCTACAGACTGTGGAGAGTGGACATCAGTTCTCTCGTGCAGCAAATATTTTCTGGTATTTACTCCACGCCAGGCTCTAGTCCATGGCAGAGGAATCAGGGATGAGCAGAAGAAGTGCCTGCTCTCAGGGACCCTGCAATACTAACGCGAGCGAGACAGTTACATGCAGGCACGTGCACGACACTTTGAAGGGCAGGGTGTAGGGTGAGGAGGCTGATGTTACAGCAACTGGATTGTACGGCCATCGGTGGATCACTCCCTTTGGTCTTGGGGAATATCTCCTCTGGATCTTTTTACAAAGCGAATCTTGTGTGCCTTAGGTTTTGTTTCCTTTCTATTGCAGTTTCGTTTGTTTTGGTCAATTTCAGTTATTTTGGAATAGAGCAGAGAAGAGGAATTTTATGTTCATTGATAGCGGTCACTGTGCCAGGCATGGCAAGAGGAGTGAGCTGTCTTAATTCTCAGGGCAGCCTTGCCAAGATGCCCCTGTTAACCCTGTTTACAGATGAGAACATACAGACTCAGAGAAGATAAGAAATGTGCCCCAGATCACAGAGTTACAAGAGGCAGGGCTGGGATGCAGAGCGTGGATTTTAATTGCTGACCCCTATCGGTGCTTCTCACTGGCCCGAGCACATGGGGCCTGACAGAGAGGGTGTGATTTGGTCAATGATGGAAGGGGGGGCGGCAGAGCAAGATTCCACTGGCCTGAAGTCTGGCCTCAGGTCAGCAGTGGACGAGGAAAACCACTGAACATCTCTTTGCCTCAAAAGTCCTCATCATAAGAAAAAACATGATGGTGATGATGGTGATGATGGTAACTATGTAGGGACAGATGTTAACCAGACTTACTGTGGTGATCATTTTGCAATATATATAAATATCAAATCATTATGTTGTACACCTGAAACTAACATAGCTTTATATGTCGATTATACCTCAAATTTAAAAAAAAGCATATATATTTGGCTCGGTTATCAAGAGTGCAAAAAGACAAAGAGAAATGAAGTCCCTCATTCCTTTTTAGCACTGATCTTGTAGGCAGCTATCACACAGGGATTGCTTTGAGTTTTATTTTGAACAGAACTTGTGTCTCATCTCAAGTATTACATTCTGGTATGTGTTTCCATGTCTTGGAACTTCCTTGAGCCTAAAAACTGAAGGCTTTTGGTTCAGTTCATTTCGAATTCTTACCTCTCTATTCACTAGCAAACATCTCTAGCTGGTAATACCTGCACGTCCTGAGGGCCCAAGACAGACAACATCCCCCAGCTAAACCACGATGCCTACTCAATCGTCCCGCCCCACTGCGTCCTCCTGATTTAGGTCAGTTTCTGGAATATAAATATGCATCATGCACGGGCTTCTTATTTTATTTCTTTCTAATGCACACACAGAGCAGCTGGGTACAATCTTCTCTCAGATAAACACAAGCTGTAAGTTTTCCTTATTTATAAATAACGCACAGTTTGAAATTGCTTTTACAACTGGATATAAATTTCATTAGATAAATTCAGATATTTCTGTTGGATCCAGAGTTCCCCACAGCCAACCTCATCTAGGCAGCCTCTCCATGGTACAAGGAAACCATTTTAACAACCACTTTGACCCTTAGGTGACTTCTAGTTCTAAAATTGGCTCTTTAAAATTAGAGAGAGACCTGTTCAGTTTCCCATGTTACACACGCGCGCACACACGCACACACACACACACAAAACCTCTGGACAACTTGGAAATTTGCCTGCCCTGCTCTGTACAGCTTATCTGCCCCCAGAGCCACTTCAGAGAAAAAAACCTGTGATGGTGGGGGAATTAGGTCTCTTCCTCTAGGTAACCAGAAACATTTATTGGGTCCTTACGGAGGGCCCTGCAGGGTGCTGACAACTTGTATTTCATTTAACACTCAAAAATACTGTACGCATTCATTACTATCATTGCCTCTATTTACAGATGGGGAAACTAAGGATTATCAAAGTTAAGGATATTGTATAAAATCACCCTGAAGTAGGTTTTAGAGGTGGGATTCAGGTGGACTCCAGTGTCCAAGTTCTGGTCTGACCCACTACCCAATAAAACAAGGGCTTTTGATTGAACTGTATCATAGCTGGTAAGTTACAGCAGAAACAAGGACTTAAACCTGGGCCCCCTGGATTCATTAAGGGTAAGTGAGTAGCATTTTTTAAAAACCATACCGATATAATTCACAGCCTCATCCCCAAACAATTTTAGAATCTAATGTCAAAAGCTAAGATACGGCCGAGCAGAGGAAGTCTATTAAGAGACAAACTGAAAACAGTGGAATCGCTCAACTTCAGAATAGCTTAGGTTCTAAAGTTTATACTGATGGGGTTTATTTCTAATTTACAAACAAAGGTAGAGGGGCCTCTACATCTGGAGGGAGGTTTCCATGGATAACATCTCCTCGCCACACACACAGAGCAGAAAGAGAAAGACGTTTATCACCGTTTTCCCTTTAACGGTGAGCCTAGGTGACGTTTGTCACCGTTTTCGCTTTAACGGTGAGCCTAGGTGAGCTGCTAGGGCTGTCTTCAGTGCTCCGCTGCGGCTCCAGCCTCCTTCCTCCTGCTGCCAGCCCACGGCTCCCCTTGACGGTCTCCTACAGCACTTCACTCACTCCTTCAACCTCTGCCTCTCTAAACCTGTTTCTTCTGGACCCAGCCTCATCACAGGGTACTGTGCCACCCCAAACTCAACCCCTTCTTTTTCTCAATCCCAGCAGCCAGACTCTCAGGAAGCCCTGACTACTGTACTTCCACAATACGCCCCTTACCTTTCCCTGTTTCTCCATCACCATTGTCACCGACATCATTTCTTCCCTCTTCTGCTCCCAACGCTCTCCCTGAATCCCACTCTGTGCCCTTGCAACTCCTCTTCATGACAAAGTGATATTTTAAAGCTCATCAGATCAGGTAACCTCCCTGCTTTACGTTTTCTAAAACTGCCACATTGCGCTGGATCCAACTTGCGTTTTCTATTACAAATCGCCCTAAATATCTAGACGTCTGTAGGTCTGGATCGGAGCTTTAGTTGGTACGTAGGGCGTTTACATCCTTTCATTTGTAACTTTTTACACGTCACAAGTTGTAATCACTGGAAAGTGGGGATTTTGCTATATAGTCATAATTTATGATTACTAAGTGCTTCCACTGTACCGAGTCCTTTGGCAATTATCTCATTAATTGTCACCCTGTATTAATCAAGTTTTGAGGTTTTCTATTCTGTATTTTAAGATGCTTTGACATCTTGGAGGCTTGCAAATTCTGGAGAGACTGTCTCTCCCAGGGCTATAGCTAATTTCTAGAGATAGCAAACAACTTGCCTTCAGCACGTCCTTCATATGCAAACCAACCCAGTAAGAGCCCACATCCCTAACCATTTCCTCTACCCAATTGTCACGCGCCAAGCCAATGTGTCCCCTGCCCTGAGTCACCCCAGGGCCAGGTACTGGACAACTAGAGACCACATCCAGAGTCCGGGCCTGCCACAGTTATTCAAAAAATCCAACCCTAAGTCTGCTCAAGCTTGCCCTCCCCACCTTGCCAATTCCTTCTCCTGGAAACCACCATCAGGTCTCTTGGACCTTGCTTTCTCCTTGTCCTTGCTGCTTCCTCTCTCATGTGGCCCTGCGTAGTGTGGTGTGCCCCCTCCTCTGGGGAACGCCAAGGAATGAACTCTTCTTTCAAGACAGTATTTTCCATGTCTGCCATCTTACCAGACCTTACAACATAATCTTGGGGACGTTTCACAAAACCCCAAAACCCTATGAAATAGGTGAGACGGGTATTATTAGATAGCAGTCACACAGCTGAAGGATCAAGGAGTCAGTATCTGATTGGTCAATCCAACTGCAGAACCAATACGCTTAGTACTGTAATCCGTCCTCATTTAATTTGTCTTCATATGTGTCATCAAATACCCAAAAGAGGTTTAACCGGGGGTTTCCCTATCATAGTACTCAGTCGAGAATTTCATAGAAACCTCCTGCTATAAACTACTTGTTCATTGTTCATTGCAAAGCTCACCCCCTTTTAACTTTCCCATTTCAATCTGGTTTGGCCTTCCAGTCTCTAAATGGATATACTGGTCCCTAGCAATGCCTTACAGATGAATGAAATCTCCCCCACCAAACTGTAGACAGGCATAGATTCACACAAAAATCAGACCTCTGTAGTTATTTCTCTGATTCCCTAGCCCTTAAGTTCATGTATTCACCCACAAATATTGAACCAGGAAGCCAACTTACAGAAGAGAAAGATCACGGCCCCGTTCTCTAGGACTCCGGATACCTAGAGGGTGGGGAGTCAGCCCTGCAAAAATAAAAAGTTTATCCTTTTCCCAAGGGCAGGATTTGTTACATGTTATTAAGAATATATAATGCCTCGCTTCATCCTATCTCTGCCTCTCTTCTTGCCCTGCCTTTTCTCCTCCCACCCGGAATCTCACGTTCTTTCCTGCTTTCCTTTCTTCTCCAGTAACTCCTTGCATCTCAAGTAATCCTTCGTGGGCTGATTCAGCCTTTGGCAACAGCCCACCTGCACCTCCTGAGAAGCCCTAGAACCAGCAGATGCGTGAGTCGGCTGTGTCACCCGTGTGCCCGGCAGCCAAGCAGCGTGGCTTGTACGGCAGCCTGACCCATCCCCACGGCTCCCATCCTTGGTGTTCACGAGACAGACCCTGTCATTGAAGAAATTCATAAGCCCAGCCCTAGTTCTCAGCTTTGCACAGATTAAAGCGCTAAAAAAGTCTTTCCGGGCTGTTGATAGTGGACAGGAGCATCTCGGAGTTTAGAGGATTATGTACAATGTGTATACAGAAAACCCAGGTCTTAAGGAAAGACGTGTGTCATGAAAACTGGTGGGTGATCCCAAAATAAGTTGTTTGGCTGCTCGCTGAGGCCTTGCCTCTCCTCCCAGCATCATGACCCCTCCCAGCCGGAAGCTCACTGGAGAGTGTGCTGCTGGTCCCTGCATTATCGATGTCTGCATTCTGGGAAGGAGAGGCCACGTACTTTCACTCTATTAAAACTTAGAAAACATAGGTGGCATAACTAGTGACGAGTACTCTTTCTTCCTGAGGTACGATGCTCTAATTAAAAACTTTAGACCTAAGGTGTATGTGGTTCTCTTTTTACAGGGGGCAGGGGATGGGCGGTATTTATTTATATTACGGTATTCATCATAGTATAGTATATAGTAGTACAGTATTTATTTGTGCCCAGCTTTTATAACTGAGAACAGGTAGCACACTTTTGTGCCCTTCAGCAACGAACACAATTAATGGTATAAGTTTAAAGCTTATTTTTGAATTACACTTCATTGCAACAGCTGTTCAGAGCCCAGGCTAATTTTACAAAAGGATGTGAGAAGGAATGCAGTAAAGCAAATGCACGTAGCAACTATTAAATTATGATACGAGGGCAGAAGCCACATAATAAGGGGTGGCTTTTGTCAGGGGGAGCAGAAAGAAAGCCTCTTGACAGGCCCAAGGAAAGCCTGAGATTTTCAATTCTTAACCAAAGGAAATGCCTCCGTACTCCAGACTGACAGGCTGGGCTCTAAGAATGCCTTATCACCAGGTCCCCTCCGGATACGGTGATGGTGCCACTTTATGTTGTGATCATAAAGCCACAGATGGATTTTATAAGAATCTGTCTTATTACTTTTTAGGATCTCTACGTGTTTTTCCCAGTTTTTGCATTTTTACAATAAGATACTTGGGTAATAAGCGTGGAGTAGGACAGGGACGATTTTGCTCGTGGCGCAGTAGGAAGAAATTCTGATTTGCCAGCTGGAGAGCGAGAGCGCGCAACTCAAGGGCCAGGAGTATTTCCAAGGTGGGTCACCGGAGGAGAAAGCGCTCCACCTTCTCGCCAAGGCCTAGGAGTGCTCTGCCTGGGATGGGACTGTAGCTCGGCCACGTGGAGAGGGGGCTGCCGAGCGGTGGACGCGCACACGGGGTCAGAATCCCGGCGTGGGAAACCTAGTTGAGCTCTCCAGGGCGGGGTTTGGCAACTTCTGCGTTGGCATCCGGCATCCGGGGAAGGAAGGTGCGAGTCAGTTTCCAATTTGCTGCGGTCCCGAGCTCCCTCTCGTGCCCTCCCCTCCCGCCCGCACGCAGGGAAGCCGCCGAGAGGGGCGCAGCTTTCCCGGGCAGGCGCCGTGTCGGGAGAGAGAGGAGCGGGGAACGTGGCGGCCCGACACGCGCGGCTCCCGGCGCGAGTGGGCGGCGCGGCTGGGGCTACGGTGTGCGCCCGCGCCCAGCGCCCGCCGCGTGGCGCGCGGTCCGCCAGCTCGCTCTGCGCCGGCCCAGCGGAGAGCTGCGGTCAGTGATGGAGCTGCTGCCATGACAACCGCGGCGGTCTGGGCCCGCGCGTGTTGGAGCTGCTCCCGGGAGGCCGGTGGCGCGGAGGCCGGGGGCGGCCGCTGAGCGTGGCGTCCGCGCGTCCCCGCGCCCCGCGCCGCGTCCCCGGAGAGGCGGGCGCGGCGTCCGCCAGCTCCCCGTGGGCCCCGAGCCTGCGCCGCCGGCGCTCCGCGGGCCGGGCTGGCCGCCAGTCGCCACGCGGGCTGCGGCGAGGACGCCAGGCACCCACCGCACAGGAGGATCCTCGGGCTCGGCGGCGGCTGCGGGTCCCCGCGGTGGAACTTTTTACCGCCTTTGCGTTCCAGATTGGAGACTCGGGCTGGTTTCTAAATACAACTGTACATCTGTGTGATCTAATAAAACATTCTCTCCTCTCCTTGAAGCGGCAGCTTTTTATGACATCTCCTTTATGTCAGAGACACTTGCCTGGCTTCTTTGGGTCATAAACTTTTGATGCCAGACCTCGGCAGGACGTGCCCAACTGAATGTTAAAGTAGCATCTCGGAGAGAGGCAGAGAAAGAGCAATCTGTGACCTTCATCCCTGCACCTTCCTCCTTCCTCTCCCTCCTCGGCCGCCTCCCTCCTCCCCAGGGGAGCGTCGAGAAAGCTCTTTTTGGATGCAGGAGGGGGCTTCTGGTTCTGCCAGGCTGGAAAGCTGAGGCAGGATTTGAGGAAGAATCATTAGAGTCGGGAGAGCCTGGACTCCGCTTCTGCTTCCCCCTCTCTGCTTCTGGCTGGTTCCAGCCCTTTCCTCCCTCCCCACGCGGCTGCCTGAGACCCGCCGGTGTGCGGGGCGGGGGACGAGGACCGAGCGGCTGCCGGAGTTCTGGGAAGTTGTGGCCGTCGAGGATGGGGGTCTGTGGGTACCTGTTCCTGCCCTGGAAGTGCCTCGTGGTCGTGTCTCTCAGGCTGCTGTTCCTTGTACCCACAGGAGTGCCCGTGCGCAGCGGAGATGCCACCTTCCCCAAAGCGATGGACAACGTGACGGTCCGGCAGGGGGAGAGCGCCACCCTCAGGTAGGGAGCTGTTCTTCGGCGGGGGCCTGAGCCCCTCTGATGTGATTCCGTGGGAAGGGGCGAGCGAGAGAACCGGAGACTTGCGTGGGGGATTGGAGCGTGGGAGAGGGCCTTTTGCAGGCCCAAGAGGTGCCCACTTGGCGTTCTGTGGCAGCTAGCACCCATTCTCCTGGACAGCTTTGTCATTTGCTGTGGCTTTTCTGGTTCCGGATCTTAGGAGTGAGCCCTGAGTCCATGCTTGGGGCTCCATGTATCTGTGAGGCCATGACGTGGCTAGACTCACTTTTGCCTTGGCCCCGGGATGAGAGCCCTGGCATTGAAATATACTGGGGGTTTTTAGCCCAAGATCACTGGTACCCTGGTGGCTGTCTTACAGTCCGGAAGGTATGTGATGAGGCAGGGTAGTCCTCCCAATGGGCTGGCTGGTCTCTGTCAGAGAGATACCTGAAATTTCAGGCTCTGGAATTGCTGTTGCTGGGCCGTGTGGCCTTTTATGAGTTTGCTTAAGAGGCAGCCATCCTCGCCAACCCGGTGTGGTGCTCCTGGGGCCCCAATTATAAATTATGAGGGCAGTTTTATCTTTGCAGGCTCAGGCCAGGGAGAGGAAACATGTAGCTTTTATGCAACAACACGCCTATGTGAAAAGCACAGTGCGGAAAGCTTTTTGTTTTACCTTAATGAGTTACAGAGGATCACTTACATGCTCCAGGCGGAGGGGTGGAGCTTCTTGGAATATGAACCTTTGGGGACCAGGCCTGCTGCGGCAGAGACTTTAATAAAAATGCAGCCACCACTTTCCACCAGCTCAGCAGATATCATCTTTTATCCCTTTAATGAGGCAGTTCTGGTCCTCGGAGACCGATTCAGGGACATCCCAGCTTAACTCTGCTCACCGTGTACACAGAGTGACTGCATTTGCCCTGTCTGTGACTTTGATGGTTATGGTGGAAATAAAACATCGTGCCCCGGATTCTGCAACCAAGAAGCCTGGCTTCTCCAAGGAATGCATGAGGGTGGGGCTGCCTTCCTGTTCGTCCCTTGACTTCCTTGGTTGAACCCTCTCCATCTGGACAAGCCTCTCCCTGGGGAAGGAAAGAAAGGCTCCTGCCTCCTGCGCTTCCTAGCTAAGCCCAGGCATTAGGGTTGATTCTTGCCACTTGGAAGGTGGTCTTCAGTTGAGTCTTCTTTTGAGCTTGAGGACAAGAGCCTTGTCTGTCTGCTGGTGCATGGGGGACCCAGGAGGAGAGAGAAAACAGAGGATGGAGACAGACCTCCTCTCTAGACAGCAGGAGGGAATCCCTCTGGGCACGTGGGCACCCCTCAGCCGGTCCCAGACTAGAGGGAACGTAAAATGCCTACTTCCTTGCCTTAGAGAAATCCTGGGGGTCCATGCCCTGAGAGGCACATGTGCAGAGGGCCAGTCTGCTCAAAGAGAGGAGTAGCAGCCTGGCTGCAGTGCATGTTAACTAAGGAAATGTGGGGAAATGGTGGTAGGTGTGAAGGGATTTTGATGCTGCCACGCACCTCTCTTCATCCTCCAAACTATTACCAGGGACAGAGAGGCCCAGCATTGAATAAGGCCTCAGTGCTGAACTTTCCAAAATCCCCTGTCCTCTTCTTGCCGCTGAAAGTTAAACCAGAAACTTAAAAACTGGAGCTTTCTGCTGTACGGGGTGCAATAAGATAGTTCCACCAGCAGAGGGCCAGCTTTGAGCTGCCTTTTTTTTTTTATTAGCTGCTGGCCTGTTTTCACGGTCTTCAGTTCTCATGTGTAGCAGCTGGGCTTCATAATGGGAATGGGAATAAAAAAGGGAAAGCTGAATAGTTGCTTTTTTGTGCTCTGTGGAGAAAAAAAAGAGCCTTACGTATTTGAGGATAACTGTTATCTGTTACCTGACGGCATGCTTTATTTTTTGAAAAGTAAGCGCGTCTTATGTTGATTTTGCCTCTCAACTTCTGTATAGTTTGCCCTGAAATAGAGAAATTCAGTGCATTGTTCCCGTTTTGATCCTTCTTTATCCTCTTTCTTTTACCTCTCATGTTCTCTTTTATTACGTTTTGTTTTGTTTTCATCAGATACCTCCATTTTGTATATGTTTCCATGCTGTTCATTCTCAGTCTTTCTGCCTTTGCTTTCATCGCTTAATTCTTACTATTTCCTGATTTTTAAGGTCACAGTGTTTCTTAAAATAACATAACTAGCTCCTGCAGATCTCTGGGGGTCTCCATCTCTCCCCTTCTGTTTTCCCTGCCCCTTTGGTTTCCTGGTTCCACAGCTGTGTGCCCGTCTCAATGAAAACCTTGTTCGTCAGGACTCAGAGGGGGCGTCCGCTGCTTCCCGTCTCTGGAAGTCCATGACCTCAACCCCAGAGAGATGTATCATTTTGGGTTCTTCTTTTGCTTCTAAAAACTGTAATCCTTAACGGTGGCCACTCTTTAGTCTCCTGAAAGGTACACGCTTGGGCATTCAGCGTTCGGGAGTTCAGTGTCCTGAATGCATCAAACGTTCAGAAGGCATTGAAAAAACTGAATGATCCCCAGGCTCGTCAGCCACAGAAAGTCTTTTCAAATGTGGCTGCCCTGGATCCAAGTATCCCAAGCCTGTTTCGAAATCTTGAATGAAGTCGCATAGGAGGCCAGAGACCAACTAGGAGAAGCAAAAGAACGGAGGAAGCTGGGTCCTCCTTTGAAATTCACAGTGAGACATTGCCCGGCTTAGGGAAGGATGATCTCCTTCCTTGGAGACATGATCTGTGGTGCTAGGTCCTTGACTGCACTGAGGGATGCTGGGAAGTGAGGTGCCAGAGGCGACACTGAAGTTTTGAATGTGGATGAAACTCATTTTATGTAAATGAGGCAATATTATCTTCCTCATAACTACACGGGGCTACTTGAAAAGTAGAAATAATTACGTGACTCTGGAATTATTTGCCTTCTTGGAAGAGAGATGATATGGAAAATGAAGGTGATATTCACAGTGTCTGAATTATAGCTCCTATGAATCGGATTTGAATTCGTTATTCTAAATGGGCCCTCTTGGCCAGAATCATTTCATGACAGTTATCTGCTGTTGGGTTAAAAATGTTCTGTGCCTTTCCGTTAGATTAGATATGACAAGTATCTAGAAGTCCTGTGTCTGAATCATTGCCCACGTCAGGAAAGGAGCCCGGAATGTTCAGTGTGGTCAGCTGGTGTCTATTAGGCTATTTCAGTTACATGACGATCTCACCAGATGTGTTTTCTTCCTGGACCTCAATCTTCTCTAAATGGGCTTTGGTTCCTCGGTGGGACCACATCGTGCGTTTCCACGAGCATTCTGAGGGGGGTGCAGTAGCATGGAGGTGAGAGTTGTTGCTCTAATTGTTCCACTAAATGGGAAAAGTTTCCACCAGCAACCTGGGTGGGTTTTTTTTTTCCTTTTAATTTTTTTTTTAGTATGGCAGGATAATCAGTTTTGCTGATCCAGGTTTGCTGATCTGGGATTATGCTTAGGAGCTCTGTTCTAAAATACCCTTGCATTTTCATTTGGAATTGTGAGCTAATCCCTTTGGAACCAAGTATTTGAGGGTTAACTACTACCAAGGAAGAAGCTGAGCAGCAGGGGTAGTCAGGCTCCCAGGGGTGGCGTCCTGTCATTGGCCTGGGTGTTTTTCTGTCTTTTACACTCACCATCGGCAGCTTTTCTTTTTGTGTAAATTAGAAATTTCAGACTAGCCGCCAGGTTATTCCAAACAAGGCCACAGCATGTGCATTTCAGCGTTTAAGTTGCCTAACCTGAATACGGACTTGCATTAGTGCAAAGGCTTCGCTCTTGGCCTGGGAAGATGGAGACACGGACACCGAACCAAGCGCAAGTCCTTGCGGGGCCCCTCCAGCTGCACTGTTAACCCGGGCTGCACTGGAGTTACCTGAGATGCTTTTTAGACGTTCCAGTCAGGATCCCAGACCAATGAAAGCAAAATGTCTGGAGTTGGGCATAGGTGTGGACGTATTAAAGATCTCTTCCACTATTTCTCATGCTAAGAACCACTGCCCCAGAGTCCTTTCCTGACCCAGAGCATCTGAGCTGGTCTCCAGTGGCCCTGCCCACACTTACGTGTCCCCTACTTGCGTGCGTGGACCTTACCACTCACAGCTGCTGTAGTGCCCGGGAAAGAACAACGGGCTCAGGGGCCTGAATACTCACCTGGGTCTGATTCTTACTCCATCCCTCACTAGCTACATGATTTCGAGCACTTCACTTCCTTTGTGTACACTTGGGAACAGTATCTGCTCCGTCTGTGGCATCTGGGAGATGAGTGGATGGCATTATTCTGCTGGCTGTAAAGCAAAACACACGTGCAGGTTGTTACAGGAGCTAAAGAGAACCCCAGTGACAACCCGTAATACTCTCCATTCTTTCCAGTTTCCTCTCTCATCCCCACTCCCCCCGCCCCCATACGGACCTTTAGAATTCTCAGTCCTTTCCCAGTTCCATTCAGCATCCCGCTTCCTGCTCTGGTCAGGATTCACCCTCATCTGAGTCCCGGTAACCCCTGCTGTAGATCTTTGTTCTGACGGGTACGCACTGTGGACTTGTGACCTACGAGTGGGCATGGTTGGACTGTGAGTTTCTGGGGGTCGGCGGCCACGTCCTAGGTGTTGGGTACAGACATCATCATGCCTACTGAGGATTCAGATAATAAGCCTTGGCTGAATGCTTTCATCCATCAGAAAGGGGCTCAGTCTCTTATAATGGAGTTACCTCTGCAGTGACGAAGTGCTTACAGCTACAGGGTTTCATTTTCTTCAAAATACGGTGCCGGCCATTGAGGCAGGTAGTCGGTTAGAGCCCTTGGAGGCCTGAGGGGCTCGAATTCTGCTGAAGTCACTTGTCACGGGGAACAGTTGAGTCCACCGGCGGTCCCCATCTGATCTGAAACTGTGCAGAAGGTTTCACCATCCCTGAGGGCACGGCAGGAGTAGGGCGGCAGAGCCAAGGGAGTCTTCTTAGCAGCAGCGGTGGAACGGACTTGGAAGTGAGGGCGTTCCTGCGGAGACCTGCCTCCTGTAGACGAGAGGAGACACAGAGCAGGGAACGAGTGGGGCAGACCGGGAAGTTGGCGTGTCCTGGGTTGGGAACGGCGGGGGTCAGCAGGCCTGACTGGCTCGACTGACACTGTCAAGTCCCTGACTGGTAGGGATGTGTTTGCCTCCCCTGCACACATGCCACCGCCACGTGCCGGAGCCAGGGATGGGAGGAGGAGTTTTAAAGCAGTCAGGATACATGCTCAGTGACTTTCTGCATTGCTCTAGACCAGCGGTCCCCAGCCTTTTTGGCACCAGGGACCAGTTTCATGGAAGACAATTATTCCACAGACTCGGTGGGGGAGGGGGGGGGGGCGATGATTTCGGGATGATTCAAGCACACTACATTTACTGTGTACTTTATTTCTATTATTATTACATGGTGATCTATAATGAACTAATTATACAACTCGCCATACATACTGCAGACAGGAGGCGGAGCTCAGGCGGTAATGCGGGCCATGGGGAGCGGCTGTGGATACAGATGAAGCTTCCCTCGCTCGCCCGCCGCTCACCTCCTGCCATGCGGCCCGGTTCCTAACGGGCCATGGACCCGTACCTGTCTGTGGTCTGGAGGTTGTGGACCCCTGCTCTAGGCAACTTAACAGCCCTTATGTAAGCCCTTTTGTTCAGTTTTTGGCCTTCGGGTTCAGTTTAGTCCTGTCATTCTAAGAAGGGGCCGTGCCCTTGGTCTTCCTACTGTGCTAACTGTAAAGCTGCCTCTGGCGGTGTGTGTGGGGGCGGGGGGATTGGAATGAGCGGGACTGAGCAGCACGTGTCCCAGACCTGATGGGGTCCAGCGGTGAGATGCAGCGGACAGGAGGCGCCACCTAGGTCCCACCTGACCTTCCCAAGGGAGGACTTTTAATGTTGTTGTTAATGGGAAGCATCTTCACAGTCCTGAGGTAAGAAGAGGGAATTATGGAGTGACACGCTTAGGGCTGGCAGAAATGTGCGTTGCCCGTTAACTTAGGAACCAAGTGTTAACCTTTCTTGAATTTTTTTTTTTTTTTTTCAGTCTGCTCAAGACAGCCCCAGACTATCTCAGGTTCATTCATTTATTTATTATTTTCCCTGCAGGAAGATGCGTTTGCTGATGTTGGGTCCAGATGAGTTGGGGAGGAAGGTGGCATGGCTGTGGGGGGAGGCTGCCCGCTAAGTCCCTCCCCACCCCCAGCAATGACACCTTCCTGGAACTTCTGGTACCACCTGGTGCATCTTTTTTAAGATGTGAAAACTGAAGTTGTGATGTTTCTGCAGCTCAGCACTTACCCTGCCTCTGTCTGTGTGCCATTTCCTTGGTAGAGAAGGTTAGAGAAAGGAGGTGTTTGAGCCTGGTGCCACTTTTCCTGCCAGATCACACCACAGACCCTTCAATAAAATCTGCGGGGCGGCGGGATTGGGGCAGAGGTTAAAACACATAAACTCTATCATCCGTGATTGACTCTGTGTCAGGTTCCAGGACAGTTACTTATTGTTTCATGTAATTTTCAGAATGTTATGGTCCTGTCAGGGAGGAAGGCATTTTCTTCTGCCCTTCCAGGGTCTTCTGGCTGGTCTAAGGATTAAATTTAACTGAGATAGATGAACAGGGTGAAATCAAACAGAAGTTTAATAACTTGTGCATATGGAAGAGACCCAGGAGAACTGAATAAGTCAACAAAATGGCCAAAACCCTCACCCTAAATACCGTCTTCAGCTGAAGAGAAAAGAGGGTGTTGGGGGGTAGGGGTTTGGGACGTCTAAGTGGAGGGACGCAATTCACATGGAGATGGAAAAGCAAATGTTTGGTAAATAAATGTTTGCTGGGCCAGGCAGATATTGACACAGAATGGGCTCTGATCTCTGGGAGTTTCCCCACCACACCTGGCAGACACCTCTTGTGATGCTCTGTCCCTGTAACAGGCCCTCTATCTGTAGATTCTTCAGGCGGTTTGGCAGAATGGCAGAGTTTCTTCCTGAGTCTCTTGGGCCTTGACTGTTTTCAGCTTGACATAATCCACATGCCAGAAACATTGTGGGGTGGCGAATTTTGTTCCCATATGATCCCCAGCTAATAGACTAGGAGACTGAGGTTTAGAAAGTTAAGACGCTTGCCTTTTGATCACATGGTTATTATGTGTCAGAGTCTGCATTTGTCCTTAGAATGCCTGTTTTTCTTCTTCCGAGTTTTGTAGTACCCCCTCCCAGATAGAGAGTACAGAGAAAGTTTCCATGAGCTGCAAGCAGAAAAAACAAACGCCCCCCTCTCTATTCCTGGGACCTGTATTTGAGCAAAGGTCAGGAAATCCGCAGTGGGTTGAGGGCTGTAGCTGTCTGCTGTCCTGCCCTGAGCAGTGCTTCACTCCCCTCACTTGCACGCCAGCAAATGCTGCTCTGTCTCTTGGGGCCAGAAATCATGCACCTGCGAACCTCGAACAAAGTGAAGCCTCAGGGGGGTCCTGCCCACTGTGTGCGCTGTCGGAAGATCACAGTGCCCCTAGCTTTGACCCTGTCCTAAATGCTGCGCCCTCCGGGTGTGTGCGTGACCTCTCACAGCACGTGCAGTATCTCCAAGGACCCTGCAGACAAGACAAAACCAGCAGGTAAATGATGACAAGGACACTAGCGCCAAAACGTTTCTCCGAGAGCTGTAAGGAATCCAGTGATCCGCATGGAAGGATGGAAAGATGAGAAGCCATGTGTTTTTAAATCCTAAAACCCAAGTCATTTCGTAAACCCCTCTCCCCATCTTTATGCTTATGTTTTAGTTTAAACTGTCAAGCTTGTGGCAACAGCGGGCACAGACCCTCTTGCTTACCTTGCGGTTGCCTCCTACTCTACAGGAAGCTGCCTGACCCCTTGTGGCTTCCTCTTCCCTGGAGATGGTACATTTTGCTTAAATCAAAGATATGCTGAAGGACTTGACCTGGCTTCCGTAAGAGTGCTGATCAATACAATGTTTAAAACTTAGTTTTGAATATTAAACATTTCCACTGGGTCTGAAGATTTATGGCATCTCGATTAATCAAGTTTCCATTGCATAATAGAAATACAGCGTGTTTTAAGTGGTTGTTAACTTTTCTGGCTAGCCTACAGAAGATAATTTAACTCATAATTACCCAAAATGCTATAGACCGGCAATGAAGAATAATAGAAAACAATGTTGTTGTAGAAGAAGTAATTACGCAAAAGAGGGAAAAAACGAATACTATAATTTTCTATTTATCGCGAATGCCGGTGCTAAAGAAAAGTAGGCATAATTACAGGAAGATAATATGGAAACATTTTCCCAAAGGCATGTGAGTACTTTCAAAAGTTTTAGAGTTTATTATTATTGTTTCTTTTGTTGCCAAATTAATTTTAAGATGCAGAGCTTCCCTTTTATTTGATTCAAGTGTGCATTTGCCTCCTTGCTAATGATTCGGGGTAGTTTCATAAGTATTAATAAGCAATGAAGACGGATTAAGGAAACGAAAGACAAAAATTGAAAGCAAAGAGGAGAGAGACTTTCCCAAGGCATCAGGAAGAGTTGAAGGAAGACAAAGGCCCTGCACAGGTGAGGACAAAGTGGCCTAAGGTGGCGTCCCTGACTCCAAGGTAGAGGAAGGAGAGGGGGAAGGAAGTGGCCGTGTCCCACCCGCCAGGCTCTGCTGTGCAGATTTCTCCACCCCTGACTGTCTGGATCACGGGACTGCACACGCACAGGCTTGCAGCGCCCACCCTAAGTCAAGCAGTCTGGGGCTCAGGTTCTGTCTTGCTGCTGGAACTGGGCTCTTTCTGACCCTTGGTTCCCACCTTCCCTGCAGCTGGAGACCCCCCTTCTTGTCACTGAACCCTAGTCCATGTCCTGCCCCTCTGTGTTGGACCCACCCCAGGCCCTGGGTGATCCGGAGTCCCACCTTGTTCTGTAAGAACCTCTTCTCCAAGAGCCCAGCTCCACCCTTTACCCCACTCCTCTCGACCTCCGGGTTCATGGACTTTCCAGAGCTTACTCTTTGCCTGCCCGCCGGAATGTCCCTTTAGGAGACCGCCTCATGTGCAGGCAGCAGGTGAGAGCTCAGCCAAGTCACACTTGCTCCTCTGCCGTTAAACCATTTATTCTTCGTCGTTAGGTATCTGGGTTGCCCAATCAGATATCGTCCACCTTGACTGGGCTTGATTGCAACTGAAGCCATCACAACATAGGGATTCTTGCTTGCTGTTTGGAACTCACCATGATGGATTAAAAAAAAAAAAAAGCCAGCGTGTGTTTCACAAGGAAATGTGTCAGGTGTGTTATTGGAGAGGCCATGCTCACGTTCACATACGTGACCGTAAGGCATCTGTGTAGGAGGAGGGAATAATGGGATTCATATTTGTGCTATCCTGTGCTTTCTAGGCCATCCCTAAAAATACCCCTCTCCCTGCTGTTGTTTGCACTGCTTCCATGCCTTTTGTTAAATGCGTTAATGCCTCCTCTCCATCTTTGTGTCCCAGCGTCCAGTACAACGCCTAACACGTGGTGGGTGCTCCAAACGTGTTGAAAAGACAGATGTGTGTCCTTTATCTCTATCTCTCTGTGTGTCCCCCTCTTTCTCACACACACAAACACACACATGCACACGCACACACACCCCTGCTTTTTCTAATGAAGATATTCTCATCCATTTTTAAGCAATTGGGAAGTCACTGACATTACAGCCAGAGATTCTGGCATTTGAGTCCTAGTTGAGATAATGATCTCTCCCTAGATAGTTGGTATTTAACTTGTCCTGTCTGCTCCTGCTTATTATAATTGCAGTATTTGTGAATTTCACACTATTCTTAAAGCCACTGTCAGGAGATGCTGAGCAGTTACAAGGGAGGTATACCAGCCTCCTCCCTTTTTATTAAGGTTACAGAATAGGGGATGGCATATTCTGGAAGTACATCTGCAAACTCTAGGGAATGGAAACAAATCAATGAGAGCAGTCTTCTAAAATTGCAGAGGGCATCTCAGGATGAAGGGATTTGTGGACTCATTTCCTTGGCCATGTGAAATGTGGTGGTTTCTGTGATGAGCCCTCACTGTGAGGTCCTTGAATACATCTTGGGAGCATGTATCATGCTTTATCTGTGCGGTGGGAACAGTTTACAGGATCCTCTTGATTATATGCTTAGTTTACAATTGGCTATTCAATGGATGCTTAGTGAGATGTAAGATAAAGTATAACCCCTCTCAAGGGGTTAAGACACAGACTTTGCAGTCAGGAAGACTGTTCAAATCCCAGCTCTGGTACCTACTGGCTGAACGTGGTCAGACAAGTGAACAAGTTTCTCTAAGCCTCAATTTCCTGATTTAGAAAGAAAGGGTTGGGTCGCTATATGCTCACTTCGCTGGGTTGTTGGGGAGGAATACATGGCATCAGGTTTGTAAGAGCTTAAAGTCCGATGTAGCAACTTCATGATAAACAGTAGCATTAATGTTTTAAAAAATGTAAGTTACTGAATTCACAATTTAAACAACCAGCTTTTATTGACTTCTCTATGCCAAGCCCTGTTCTAAGTGGCGTGGAAATTATAAAGTTGAATTAATACCAGAGTCTCCTCTTTAAACACTCACATCTAGTGAATATATTAGCAGAATAAAGGGCCCACAGATCAGGAAGTGGGGGAGAAAGGAGAGAGAGGGAGGAGAGGGAGGAGAGGGAGGAGAGGGAGGAGAGGGAGGAGAGGAGGAGGGAATTTACATAGAATGCACTATATTCTGTGTCCTCTTAGACAGACTTGGGCATTCACATTCAACCATGTAACCACCGCTCTGAAAGGTATAGAATATTTTTTATCACCCTCAAAGAGTTCCTCTATGCCCTTTCTTTTTTTGTGGTCAAATGTGCATGACATGAAATTTACCATTTTAACCACTTTTAAGTATACAGTCCTGTGGCATTAATTACATTCACGTTATGTGCAGCAGCCGTCCGTCTCCAGACCCTTTATCATTTTTTCTAAACTGAAACTCTGTTCCCATTAAACACTAACACCCCATCCTTCCCCTCCCCATTGCCTCTGGCAACCACCATTCTACTTTCTGTCTCTGTGAATTTGAATGCACTAGAGACCTCATATACGTGGGATCATACAGTATTTGTCCTTTTATGGCTACCCTATTTCACTTAGCTTAATGTCTTCAAGGTTCATCAGTGTAGCATGTGTCAGGATTTCCTTCCTTCTTAAGGCTGAAACTTATTCCACTGTAAGCTTATACCACCCTTTATTCATTTGTCAGTGGACACTTGGGTTGCTACTATGAATAACACCGCTGTGAACATGGATGTACAAATACCTGTTCGAGTACCTGCTTTCAATTCTTTTGGTATATTCCCAGAAATGGGATTTTATATACCTAGAAATGGATCCTGTGGTAATTCTGTATAATTTTGAGGAACCACCATACCATTTTCCATAGTGGCTGCACCATTTTACATCCCCTTCAGCAATGCATAAGGGTTCCAATTTCTCTACGTCCTTGCCAACACTTGTTATTTTCAAATTTTTTTATAATAGCCATATTAATGGATGTGAAGTGTTTTATGTCATTGTGGTTTTGATTTGCATTTTCCTAATGATTAGTGATGTGCTTTAATGCCTGTTTATGTATGTTCTTTAGAGAAATGTCTATTCAATTGATTGTCCATATTTAATCAGGTTGTTAGTCTTTTGTGTTGTTGTTGAGTTATAAGAATTCTTGATATATTCTGAATATTAATATTTTATTAGATATGATTTGCACATGTGTTCTATCTGTGGATTGCCTTTTCACTCTGGTGATAATGTCTTTTGAGGCACACACATTTTTAATTGTGAGGTAGTCCATTTTATCAGTTTTTTCTTTTGTTGTTTGTGCTTTTGGTGTCCTATCCAAGAAATCACTGCCAAATCCAATGTCATGAAGCTTCTTCCCTATTTTTTCTTTGAAGAGTTTTATGTTTTAACCCTTATGTTTAGGTCTTTGTTCCTTTTTGAGTTAGTTTTTGTATATGGTGTAAGGAAAGAGTCCAAGTTAATTTTATTGCATGTGGATATGCAGTTTTCCCAGCACCGTTTGTTGAAAAGATTATCTTTTCCTCATTGGGCTTCTCACTCGTTTTGAAATTCATTTGAACATATATACCTGGTTGATTTCTGTGATCTCTATTCTATTCCATTGGTCTATGTCTGTCTGTATGCCAGAACCATACTGTTTTGATTACTGCAGCTTTATAGTAGGCTTTGAAATCAGGAGTGTGAGACTTTTTACTTTATTTTTCAAGATCGTTTTAGCTATTTGGGATCCCTTGAGATTTCATATGCATTTTAGGATGAAGTTTTCTATTTCTGCAAAAAAAAAATCACTGGAGTGTTAATAAGGATTGCACTGAAGGTGTAGATAGCTTAAAGTAATATTGACAGCTTAATAATATTGTCTTTCAATCCATCAACATGGGATGTCTTTCCATTAATTTTTGTCTTTAATTTCTTTCAGAAACATTTTGTAGTTTCCAGTGTACAAGTCTTTCACCTTGTTTAAGTTTACTCCTAGTATTTTTAATGTTATTATAAATTGAATTGCCTCTTAATTTCCTTTACGGATTGTTCATTGCTAGTGCATAGAAATACAACTGATTTTTATGTATTGATTCTATAATTTTGCTGAATTCATTTATTAGTTCTAACAATTTCTTGTGGAAACTTTAGGAGTTCTTGAATTTAAGATTATGTCATATGCAAACAGAGATGGTTTTACTTCTTCCTTTCCAATTTGGATACCTTTTAGATGTTTTTTTTTGCCTAATTAACCCTGGCTAGGACTTCTAGTACTGTATAAATAGAAGTGATGAAAGCAGGCAACCTTGCCTTGTTCCTGACATTAGAAAGAAATATTTAGTTTTTCAACATGGAGTATGATATTAGATATGGGTATTTCATATATGGCCGTTATTACATTGATGTAGTTTGCTTCTATTCCTAGTTTATTGAGTTTTTATCACAAAAGGGTGTTGAATTTTGTCAAATGCTTTTTCTCCATCAGTTAAGTAATTTTTAAAAAAAAATTTCATCCTTCTAATATGGTATATTCATTGATTGATTTTTATATGTATTCAACCATCCTTGTATTCCAGTAATACATTCCACTTGTTTAGGCTATATAATCTTTTAATATCATGTTGAAATCAGTCTGTTAGTGCAATTGACCCTTAAACAACACGGGTTTGAACTGCACAAGTCTACTTATATGTAGATTTTTTTCAATAGTAAATGCTACAGTTACGACATGATTTTTTGTGGGTGGTTGAATCCACAGATGCAAACCACAGGTACAGAGGAATCAAACCTTACATGTGGAGGGCTGACTATAAATTATATGCAGATTTTCAGCTTCACAGAGGGTCAGCACCCTTAACCCCCTGTTGTTCAATAGTCAACTGTATATCCTTGAGGGTTGTTGCATCAATGGTCCTAAAGGATATTGCGTGTAGTTTCCTTTTCTTGGGGTGTCTTTCTCTGGCTTTGGTATTAGGATAATGCTGGCTTCATAGGATGAGTTTAGAAGTGTTCCCAGCTCTTCAATTTTTTTGAAAGGGTTTGAGGATGACTGTTGTTAATTCTTTAAATGCTTGGTAGAATTCACTAGTGAAGCCAGCTGCTCTTGGGCTTTTCATTGTTGGAAGATTTTTGATTACTGAATCAATCTCCTTACTAGTTATCTATCACTTTCAGATTTGCTGTTTCTTCATGATTTAGTTTAAATAGGCTGTGTTTGCCTAGGAATTTATCTCTTTTACCTTGATTATCCAATTTACTTACATACTATTGTTCATAGTACTCTCTTGTAATCTTTTCAGTCTCTATAGTGTCCCTTCTTTCATTTTTATTTTGAGTCTTCTTTCTTTTTTCTTTTTTTCTTAGTAAACCTAGCTAAAGGTTTGTTAATTTTATTAATTTGTTCTAAACACTAACTTTTGGTTTTGTTGATTTTATTTTTTTCTATTTTCAATATCATTGATCTCTGCTCTAATCTTTATTATTTTCTTCCTTCTGTTGATTTTGTGTCTGGTTTCGTTAGAGGTCCAGGCTACTGCTGCCCCAAACTGCACTGCACTGCAGGTGGGTGGAGTAAAAATACCATGAAATTTATTGTCATTTTAAATGATGCTGTTTTCTTTTTTTGGATTGGGCATTTGTTCAGGTTCTGTAATCTTTGATTGATTTACAGAGCCCCTGTAAAGTTATTATTTTCAGTTTCTAGTTGTTTGTTAAGTGTTTCTATGGGTAAACAAAGGCTTTGAGCTTCCTAGGCTGTCATCTTGCTGACGTTTCTGCTGTGCCCTCTTGAAATCAAGCCTCCAGCCCTAGGCAGACATCTGTCTCCTTTCTGACACCATAGATTAATGTTGTTTGTTCTATAATTTCATATAAATGGAATAATACCTTATTGCAGAGTACTTCTTTATATATGCCTTTTTTTTCTTCAGGATAATGTATTTGAGATACATGCAAGTCATTTCTTGTAGTTCATTCCTTTTGATTGCTCTGTAGTATTCCATTTTATGGATATAACACAATTTCTTTTCCCATTTATTGATGGATATTAAGATAGTTTCTCGTTTAATGAATATTTGAGTATAAGTCTTGATAAGGAAATGTATTTTCATTTTTTTAGGAAACATCTAGGAATAGAACTATTGAGTGACATGATATGTGTAGGTTTAACTTTAATGAAACAGCCAGACCATTTTCCAGCACTATTATACCAATTTACATCCCTACCAATGATGTCTCAGAGCTCCAGCTGCTCCACAGTCCCAACACTTGTCATTGTAGGTCTTTTTAGTTTTTTTGTTTTGTTTTTGTTTCTGTTTTTTGCCATTTTAGTGTGTATATGAAGTAGTGTATCGTTGTGAAAGTTTAATTTGCGTTTCTTTGGGGATTAATTAACATTCAGCATCTTTTCATTCTTTAAATTTTTAAATTTTTTTACATTAGCCAGTTATGTATCTTCCCTCAGACCATGGCTGATTGATGTGTTTATCCATCCGTTTATTCAACAATTGTTTGTTGGACACTATATGCCATGTGCTATTTTCCCGGGAGTGATATAGAAGCAGGTTTACAGCGGTGAGCAAAAGAGACCAAGCCTCTGCCATCATAGAGCTTACATTTCAAGGCAGAAAGACAAATACCAAACATGATAAGCATGTTAAGATAGGATGTAATGTTATATCATGATATGTGCTTTGAAGAATGATAAAGTAGATAAATGAATCAAGACAGACAGGTGGCTCTGTTTCTCCTTACTGTGGTCGAGAACTGCTTGTACGATGAAGTGGCATTTGAGCAGAAAACTGATTACAAAGCGCAGGAGTGATCCAGGCAGATGTCTGGGGGAAGAGTTCCAGGGAAAGGGAACAGTGAGGGCAGAGGGCAAGCACATGCTTGACACATCCCAAGAACAGTAAGGAGGGGCTGCAGCAGAGAAAGCAAGAGAGTGGTGGTAAAGGACAAGAGAGTCGTGGACGAAGATTCAGGTTTCTGGTCCAGCACATAAGGAGCTTGGAATATCAGTCTCCTCCCAGAAGAAAAGCTGAGCAAACTGAAAATCAACAGTGCTTCTTCCATCCGTCAGAGAATTGAGACCACAAGCTAAACCACCAGCCTGAAAACTGGAGGCAGGTGAAATACAAAGAATCACAGTTTATTGTGAGCAGAAACCACAGCCATCATCAGACTCTGCTGGCAACATTTAAAGGGAAATTGATCCCTAGAGATCGAGTGTGGACTAACTTGATAAATAAGTCCGGATGGCCGAGCCTCGGGGGTTGGGGGGCTCACGCTTCTGTGTTTCACGTCCAGGAGCCCTAGCAGATTCTCAGGGTGAAAATACGAGAACTGGCAGGAGGAGGTAACCGTTCTGAGATATACCAGAGCATTCTCCTCTGTTTAACAGAAGGCTGCCCTCAAGGAAAGTATTTTACCAGAGTCAAACCACGGTGGGTTTTGCTGGAGCCTGAACTGCTGGGGCAAGTGAAATGCCCAGCTGCAGCCTCCTTTAGCTGAAAGGCATGAAACACAGTTTGAAGAGAAACTGAGAATCAGAATCAGAGTCAGATATGGCAGGAATCTGGACTTATCAGACCAGAAATTTAAAATAACTATGATTCATATGCTAAGAGCTTTAATGGATAAAAGGGACAACATGCCAGAACAGATGGGTAATGTAAGCGTAGAAACGGAATTTCTAAGAGAAAATACAAAAAGAAATGCTACAAAAATTGTTACAGAGATGAAGAATGACTTTGATGTGTTCATTAGTAGACTGGACACCGCTGAGAAAAGGATCAGTGAGCTTGATGGTATGTCAATGCAAACTTCCCAAACTGAAAAGGCAAAGAGAAAAAAGGCTGGGAAAAGAAAAGAACAGAATATTCAAGAACTGTGGGAAAATTATAAAAGGTATAATGCACATGTAGTGGGAATTACCAGAAGGAAAAGAGAGAAAGGAAGAAAAAAAGCAATTGAAACAATAATGACAGCAAGTCTCAACATTGTCAGGGACCAAACCACAGATCCAGAAGGCTCACAGATTCCCAAGAAGGATGAATACCCAAACGACTACACCTAGGCATGTGCTATCCAAATGAGGAAAGCCAAAGGCAAAGATCGTTGAAAGAAGCTGGGGTGGGTTGGGAGAGAGGAGCAAGGATAAGAATTATACAGACTTCAGATATCATGCAAGCAAGAAGACAGTGGAATGAAATAGTTACTCCAACCACAGGTCTTTACAGGTATAGCTGACTCTTTGGTACGCAATTGATTTGTTCACTATTGCACTCTCTCTCTCTCTCTCTCTCTCTCTCTCTCTCTCTCTCTCTCTCTCTCTCTCTCTCACACACACACACACACACACACTTATTTTCAATTGGATGTTAGTTCCTTGAGAACAGGAATAGGGATTCAATTTAATTGTCTCAAGTACCTCCTGTGACACTCTACAAACAGAGCGTCTTAATAAATTCTGCTTGACAGGAGGCAGGTAGATTGCATCTATCTCTCTGTCCTCATCTCATTCCTGAGTGTAGATGCAATCAGACATTTATATATCTGTTATCATAGCAAAGGTGACAGTAATAACGAACACAAGCAACTTTTATTTGTGTAGTGATTTGCAATTTGCTTTTCCTCCTCCTGAGAAGTTCTTTTCCAACCTCTTTGTACACATGGCAGGTCTTATGTATCTTCCAAGCCCCACTCAAATGTTACTTCCTCTATCAATCTTTCCCCGTTTTCCTTGGTCCCATTTATCTTAACAGTTTCTAAGCTTGGCAGACCTTGCTGGGGATCAGAGTTAGCCAGGAAGATCGTTTAGAATACAGATTCCTGTTCCCAGCCACAGACATACAGAGTTAAGAATGCTGAGACATATACTCAAGAATCTGATTCTCATGCAACCAAAACTAGTTCTTTGCCCCATTCTTTGGAAATATTGCATCTGATTTTTGCAGATGTTTCCTGCAAAACGTGCAGAGGGAGTAAACTGGCCCTCTCCTTACTCTCCCATCACTGCTACATCACTAACTGTAACATAATCTGTCAAGTTCCCTAATAGGGTTTACGTGGATCTCCATTCACAGGACTTAAGTTTCAAGGAGGCAGTGAAAATATTTCATTCATCTCTGTATCTCTAATTCTGAATACAACCTAATTTTTTGCCTTAGTTTTTGTGGTTGTTGTTGTTGTTGTTAAGACTTATAAAAACCCACTCAAGCTGTTGAACAAAGAAGTAGGCTCTGTTCTAAGGACCATGGAACCCAAGAGGAGTGGAGACGTTGGCTTCTGTAAGGAGGGGAACTAGGCATCCACTCTGTCATCTGCCTCTTTCCATGTGGCCACATGGTCTTTTATTCTAAAAGTAGGAACCTTTCCAGCACATCTGCTTTCTTTGTCTTTTTACCAATCAGCTCTCTCCATTTCCACAGGGTATAAGAGACATCCTGGGTCTTCGGAGCTCACTGGTTCTCAGCTCAAGCTAGTTCCCACAGATTTTTTCCATCGCTATTTCCCATTTCCAAATTTATTTCTAGGAGATAAATATGAGTGTCCCACTTGGGTTGAATGTCTACCCCTAGTCCAATCAAGCCACGGTTGGGAAGAAAAATCATGTATCAGATGGGATGGTTTTAGTTCCAAGTGATAAAATACAACAGTTAAAGTGATGTAAACAGTGGTAACATTTATAGTCTCACTTAATGACCATGCTAGAGGGGTGCAGTTTCAGGGTTGGTTTCCATCAATGAAAGTGCTGAGATCAGACCTGTCATGGCTGCAGCAGGTCCAGACATCAAATCCTTATACAACGAAGTCTAAAAGTAGTCATTAAGGGCTGGTGGGTGTCTCTTTTGAAAATACTCTCCAGCAGCTCTCTTCCAGCGATTTCCCTGTTGTGTATTGTCCAGGATCGCATTATATGCCCAGTCTCTGGATGGAAGAGTGGGCTTAGAAAGTGGGTTTCTGGCTTTTTTAGCCCCTCTAGTGGGAGGCAGGCTCCATCAGCAAGGTCCTGGTGGGCAATTGCTGTTGGGTCGACAACTAATACTGTACACAGTACCCATGGAATACACATGGCTTCCTGAGGTGGCTGGAGGGACGGTGCTGGTGGCGTGGTCAGAATTCTTAGAGGATAGTAGGTGTGGCCTGAGCAGGTCCCTCAGGTGCTTTTCTACAGAAGTTAACACACGTGGATTAGGGAGTAAGACCAGACAGTGTGTGCCTGATTTGCCCACTGTGGTCGTCCAGCCTGATAAGAAGGAAAGTACCTTGAAGGGAGCTGACTTTATGCGAACACTCATGATGTCTGAATCCGTCCCTGCTTGAAAAACAAAAGCCAAAAAAAGGATGAGAAACAGGAAGAGTCAAAGGAAGTTTAAACAGCTCCACACCCTAGAGTCAGGAAAGAAAACAGCCTCGGTGGAAGGAGCTGGGGGGAAGGAAAGAGTGATGGAGAGAGAGAACCGAGTCACGGGGAGAAGAAAACCTCCGGGAAAATAATGCACAGCGGGAAGCTTCTGGAGCTGAAGGGGTCAGAGCGGTAACTTCTTAAATCAAGCCAGGGTGGACCAGGAACCCAGCTGGAGGACAGGAGGGAAGGGTGCTGGGAGGAGAGAGCAGAGATTAATGAGGATGGGCCACGCGCGGCTCCCCTCTCTTTTGTGGTCAGTTATTTATTTATTCTGTAATGGAACCTAACAAATTCTAAAACCGGATAAATCCAATTACCCGTGTTTTGCCTTCAGGGAGTGCGAGAGATCAATGGTGGTATTTTGGCAGCGGCATAAAAAGAAATAGGTGGTAATAACAAGGAGACTCATAAAAGGAGCTGCATCCCAGAAAGGCCCAGCTCGCAGGTAGCTCTGCCCTGGGCCAGGCTGCTGCCTGCACTGGGGCCCTGCTTGCAGCCTCCAGGTGTGGAGGGAGTGGGGTGGACCCCAGAGACCTCCCAGCTCCTCCCCCAGCAGTCCTGGAACCAAGAGAGCTGACCGGGAGCGCACACCCACCTTAGCCCGGCTCCTTTTCATGCTGTCTCTCCTTCTCCCTTTAACAACTTGGATTGCTTACATTTTAGAATTAACAAAGCATTTCCCCAAGAGCTGCTCCATGGATCTGCACACAACTCCTGGGGGAGGGGTTTGACAGTGATTATTTTCTCCCGTTTGCATACAAGGAGCCTGAGTTGCGGGGGAGGTCCTATAACCACTTCTCCTGACAGCATCTTTGGTCTTGTGCCCTTTTCTGGGCTGCTGGTGGGATAACCTTTTTTTTTTTTTTAAAGATTTTTTGGTTTTTTTTGATGTGGACCATCTTTAAAGGCTTTTTGTTGAATTTGTTATAGTGTTGTCTCTGTTCTGTGCCTTGGTTTTCTGGCCCCAGGGCATGGGAGATTCCCAGCTTCCCTGACCAGGGATGGAACCCACACCCCCTGCACTGGAAGGCGAAGTCCCGACCACTGGACCACCAGGGAAGTCCCCTAGGATAACCATTTTCGTAAACATGAACTTGGGAACAATAATGCATCTGGTGCGCTTGCCGCAAACCTGCCAGGAGCGTGGTTGCAGCTGATGTCTGGGTGCAGTGACTCCTGCATATGGGAGGTGGGGCAGTCAAACTGCTCTCTGGTCTCGGCTGGTGTCTGCAGTTTTGTCTCCTTAAGTTTCATTGTATGAAACTCCTGATGTCTTCCCAGAATGGATCTTGGCTTGTGAAATGTTTCTTCCAAAACGCTTTGTTTGATATTCACACATTTGGCTTTTTTTAAAAATGTAATTATTGGGCTTCCCTGGTGGCGCAGTGGTTGAGAGTCCGCCTGCCGATGCAGGGGACACGGGTTCGTGCCCCGTTCCGGGAAGATCCCACGTGCCGCGGAGCGGCTGGGCCCGTGAGCCATGGCCGCTGAGCCTGCGCGTCCGGAGCCTGTGCTCCGCAACGGGAGAGGCCGCAACAGTGAGAGGCCCGCGTACCGCAAAAAAAAAAAAAAAAAAAAAAATTAATTAATTAATTAAAAATTAAAATGTAATTATTTTTATTGAGGTATGAGTCACATACCATAAAATTCACCCTTTAAAAGTGTACAATTCAGTCGTTTTAGTATATTCACGGAGTTGTGCAGCCGTTACCACTATGTAATTCCAGAACATTGGCATCCCCCCCCAAGCCTCATGCCCGTTAGCACGCTCCCCACGCCCTCCACCAGCCCCCAGCAGGTCCAGTCTACTATCTGTCTCCGTGAATCTGCCCGTTCTGGACATTTCACATACGTGGGTTCATTCCATGCACAGGCTCCACATTTAACTTCTCCTTTACTTACTTTCTCTCGCTCCCTCACTCCCTTCCTCATTCATTCCAAAATCATCTTTTGCGCTTTTGTCTTTTGTTAGGAACTGTGGGTGGAGATGAGTGAGCTTTTAAAAGCTTGGACTTTTGAAACGGGGGAGATAGAAGCAAGCAGTTCAGCGCGTCCTGTCCTCGTGTCCTCTGAAAAGGTGCGTGTGTTGTCAGGCTCTCCTGGATTCTGTGAGTTCTGTTCGAGCAGTGTCTTCATGCCCAGGGCTGGCCTATACCCTGTGGAGACTTACGTTGTTGAAGCAGCTTCTTGCCCTGGGACTCAGCGCTGTTTTTCATAATTGCAGCCCAGCTCTGACACTGCTCCCCAATGCCAGAGAAGCAGGCTCTGCTTAGAACCCTCATGCTCACCTCTGAGACCGCTGGTTCCCACACTTCAGCCAGTATCAGGATCATCCAGAGGGTTTTTTGTTGTTTTAATTTATTTTACTCAAGTCTAGTTGAGTTACAATGTTATGTTAATTTCTGCTCTAAAGCAAAGTGATTCAATTATACACATATATTCTTTTTCATATTCTTTTCCATTATGGTTTATCACAGGATATTGAATATGGTTCCCTGTGCTATATGGTAGGACCTCTTTTTTATCCATTCTATATATAATAGTTTGCATCTGCTAACTCGTAACTCCCAATCCATCCCTCCCCTCCCCCCTCCCCTTTGGCAACCACAAGTCTGTTCTCTGTGTCTGTGAGTCTGTTTCTGTTTCATAGATAGGTTCATTTGTGTCATATTTTAGATTCCACATATAAGTTGTATCATATGGTATTTGTCTTTCTCTTTCTGACTTACTTCACTTAGTACGATAATCTCTAGGTCCATCCATGTTGCTGCAAATGGCAGTATTTCATTCCTTTTATGGCTGAGTAGTATTCCATTGTATATATGTACCACATCTTCTTTATCCATTCATCTGTTGATGGACATTTAGGTTGCTTCCACGTCTTAGCTATTGTGAATAGTGCTGCTATGAACATTGGGGTGCATGTATGCTTTTGAATTAGAGTTTTGTCCAAATATATGCCCAGGCGTGGGATTGCTGGATCATATGGTAACTCTATTTTCAGGTTTTTGAGGAACCTCCATACTGTTCTCCACAATGGCTGCACCAGTTTACATTCCCACCAACAGTGTAGGAGGGTTCCTTTTTTTTCCACACCAGAGGGTTTGTTAAAACATATTCCTGGGCCTCATTCCAGAGTTTCTGATTCAGTAGGCGTGGGGAGAGGTCTGAGATTTTGCACTTCTTACAGGTTCCCTGGTGGCGCTGATGATGTCACACTCTGATAACCCGGTCCTAGAACAGTCCTTTTCCTTGTTGGTCTCTGTCCTGGTAGCCTGGCTAGTAAATTGATCCCTCCAGGGCTAAAGCTCTTCTTTTCTCTTGCTCATCTCTTACCAAGAACCCACACCATGCAGTTAAATCCAGGCTCAAGGCTTAAGGCTCTAAGTCCTACCTGCCCGCTCATAGTCTCAAACGTTGCCTACTTCTAGGCTTCATGGTCTTCCCCTGTGCCAGTTATATCAACTCCGAGGTACTGAGTCTTGCCACCGTCCACGTCTACCGAGTCTGTCTATTGTGCATCTTACTGACCTCACCATCACGAACCTCACCATCACCATCACCACCGACATCACCACCGTCACCACCACAACCACCACACGAAACCTGCTCAGTGTGGCAGAGGTTGGTGAGCGTAGCCTTGTTCTCCTGCACGGTAAGGAAGTTAGATGGCTCCAGGGCAGAGAGGTAAGCTCTTCACTCACATTCCAGGGAAGGATTATGGCTAACCCAGTCCCAGGTACCATGACAGCACAAGAATCCACAGCTTCTAGACTTAGAAGGTGTTTAGCGGAAACCAGGCGTCTCACATCACTGATGGTGGTTTGTTCTTTCCCACACACCCCCCCCCGGAAGCAGCTCCCCCCTCCGGACTCCATCAGCTGTGATGTTCTTGGTCCAGCCTCACCTGCAGGAGCAGAAAGATGCTCCTTTGTAGCTCAGAGAGGAAGGAGAAGTCAGGCTGAGCAGGGAGACGTGCTAATTACCCTGTAGTTAACCGGTAGCACACATGTCTGAGGCCCAGCCTTAAACTTTAATCGATAGTTATTAATTAACAGAGAGAATAATAACTGTCTTATTAAATCAGCAGTGATTAAACAGGTCTGAGCTGCTATTGAATGCTAATTGTCAGCTGATGACTCCATGCAGTTTCCGAGGGTAAGCAGGCACGTTCCAGGGATAATACAGCACTTCCGCTCCATGCCATGATGTTAAATCCTCGTTATGGCGTCTTAATAATCAATTGGACTTCAGTGTACGGTATTTGTCTAATTAACTCCACGTCGGCACTTGGGAGCCAGACTTGCTGGCCACAGATGATGGATTGGTTATGGTACCTTAGACTTGACTATGGGGGTGGGAGTACATTCTCTGTGCACTGGGGACCCATCTCCAGAGTCCAGGTTCAGCAAAACATCTCCAGGGCCTGATGGGCAGCTCGCAACACATTTACAATAAGATATAAGTGAGAAGAATAACGCTGCCTTAGTCACAATCCAATTTCCCACCTACTGGAAGGGCCTGGTGTCTGGTCTCCCTTGCTGACCACCTCACCCTGAACCTGGATGTGAAGGGCAGAGGCAGGTGGAGGGAGCAGCTCTGCTTTCTGCCCCGCTGCCCTCGGATGCCCCTACACAGTCTCAGGCAGCCGTCCGTGACATTCTCTGCACTCGGCCCGCACAGGGTGTATTTCCCCTTCTCTTCTACCAGTTCCCACCTCTTCATCCATCACTTTCCTTCAGCTCCCGAAGGCCTAAGTAGAGGCTCTTTATCCTCATGGTGCACCTTTCTTCTGCTTTCTTTTCAGATGTGTTGTCTTGGATGCTTAGATGGTGTGTTCAAGGTTAGGGACTGAATTTTATTTGCCTTTCCCTGTCTTGACAACTATTCATAGAGATTCAGTGATGTCCACAACTGTCCAGAATGTTGGCGTGTGAACGGTTGAAGGGGAGCAGGCACGTGATTCTGGTTTTCGTGGTTCACGTCGGCATGACTGCATCGGCCATAGAAACCCAAAGTTGTGGAGAACAGGGGCCCTGGGGGATTGTCAGCACAAACATTTGATAAGGGGCTGTTTTTCTTGGCAGTGATAACATTTGTAAAGATGATTATAGTATCCTTTCTTCAAAAAAGATTAAGGAGTCTTATAAGGATATCATGTTATCATAAATTAAAAGTTGGTAAGACTACACCTCATACTGCAATAAATAATAAATGGCAGGTGGGTCAGGGAGCTGAGTATTAATATAAATATCCTGACAGCATCAGGAAAATAAAGAGTTTTACACATACACATAATCTTGAGAGTGGGGAGACTTTTTGTAATTAAGATGGGAAATCCAAAAGCAATGAAGGAAAAGATAGATATGTTGATAGATTGGTCTCATTAAGCCCAAAAGTCCCAAACAGGAAAGAAAAGATAACATAACTAGTTAAAAGGCAAGTAGTAGAGTGGGGGAAACAATATTTATGACATTAATATCTGGATTTATGACATTATTATTTATGACATTATTATTTATGACGTTAATATCTGGATTATATAAAGAACAGCTACAGATCACCAACAAAAAAGATAAATAACCCAACAGAAAATACACAAAGAATATGAACCAATTTATTGAAATAAAATAGTTCATACATTTGGAAAAAGGTGCTGGACCTTGTGAGTAATCAGGGAAACACAAAGCACAAAATACAAATTGCCTCTCAAAATCTAATAAAAAAATATAACAGTTTATGTCAGTGAGGACTTAAGGAAAAGGTAAGTCGTGGACATTATTGGTGAGGGTACAAATTTGTGAATCTTTGGTAGAAGGCCATTGAAAATTAGAAAGTGAAAAAGCAACAGTCCCAGCCTGTGGAGGAGGAATTTAGAAAACTCTTCCAGAGGTAACCCTGATGAGCCAACCCCATGTCGAACGAACGGTGGCTGGATGCAAATTCGGACACAAACTAAATGGCTACGTAGGCGGAAGCCTTGCCAGCCATTCTATAACCTGTCTTGCAGCTCTTACGAAGAACGAGGTATCACAGCTCATTAGACATCATTAACTTACCCGCCTTACTGGGAGGTAAAAAAGCAGAGTGTATAACACTGCATGTAATATGTTTACAAAAGAGGTACCTGTGTAGACACACTCACATCTATAATGTCGGAATATGGGTTAGGGAGGTCCCCTGAGGAGGGGGAGGTAAGGGAAAGTCAGGTCCCTGTGTCCTGCATGCTTCTCTATTGTGTGACTCTCCTAGATTTCATCTAGCGATGTCTTTAGAAAGAAAGGTGAATGGATAGTCACAGAAAGAGAAGGTAAGAACAAAGCCGACATACAGACCACGTGCTTGTCCAGCCCACAGGGCCACGTGGGCAGCTGTGTCCTTCTTCTCAGTGTCTGCCTCATAAAGAGACATCAGTCTCTGGGGAGAAGCTCACTGTTTCTCAGACCACGACCACAGCTCAGGCGGTGGCTGCTCTGGGTTTGCACAGGGATCAGACAGACCACAAGCACTTAGTTCTGCTTTTGCAGGGACTCTGGGTGAGGTAGGACCCGGCTGGCAGTCTCCTGAGACCCAGCGGGGCACTCACCTTCCCGAACAGCAGCTCCTGCTCTCAAGTTCAAAGATCAGGACGATGGGATACAGACATTGAGGCCGTGGTGATAACTGAGTTGAATTTCATTTCATTCTTCCACACACAGAAGCGAAAAATTGGGTAGCATTTAGTATAGTTAAACAGTAACGTGAGCATTATACTGGAACAGGAGACTTAGGGTCACGTAAATAATGTGGCAAACGACCAATGTCGTGTTCAGAAGAATTTCAAAAATTATGAGGATGTGCATTCAGATGTGCACACTTAGCCACATCGAGGTGTCACCAAGTTCAGAAGGGATAAAACGGAGTTTCCTTATACCTGGGAGGACACTAAGGGTGTGGAAGTGTGGACGAGCCCCTGTATGGACCTGGAGCAGGGTCCAGGGTGCCTGCAGCTTGCCCAGGGTCATCCCTCTCACCTGCTTGCGGAGAGACTGTGGGGAACTTGCTTCCTGGGAGCAGTGAGATGCTTGCTATGGCCTCGGGCTCTTTGAGACAATCAGGTCGTCCTTCACACTCCAAGTGGATGTAATTAACTGCACTGATAGGATGTTATGCCAATAGCAATGCAGAAAACACCGGAAAATGAGTCCAAAGGATGCCTGGTGAAATGGAGGAGAGGTGGGGTGGGGGACTGGCGGAGCGTGCTTGGTGACTAACCCTCTGGTGTAGCTTAGAGAATGGCTCAGGTCCCATGACTTTCTAAAGCAGTTGTGGGTTTCTGCTGTCGCCAAAGAAAAAAGAGAAGATGCGTGTCCTTGGGTCTTCTCTCTAAGTTGTGGGTTATTTCGAGAGGGAACCATGGTCAGAGAAGGATGCCAGGAGCTTTGGGATTCTTGCCTCAGGGCCACCTGCTATCATCTGGGCAGCCCGAGACAACCCCTTAACCACACTGAGCCGGAAAGGCTCCCCCATGGAGTGAGGAGGGGACCACCAGCACCCTCAGCCCATCTTTCAGTTCTCAAGGTCTCTGGTTCTTCACAATAGTAACTCAGAGGGCGACAGAAAGTAGGGGATGGGAAGTGAGCCAAATTACTTTCAACGATATAACGTTAGTCATTCTGTTTCCTGATACACCATAATCAGAAGTGATATTTGTAAGCAAAATGTACAAATGTTTACTAACGGATCATCATTTTAAGTAATTAAATACAAGTTAATTGATTTCCTGAATAATAAATTTACTTTCCAGTAATTGTCCTCCATTAATGGATGTGCTCCTATAAATGTTTTTACTATAATAAGTCATTAAGATTTCCTGAATAATTTCTCTCCAAACCATTGATTTTAAGTTACTTTTGCTAACACAAATGCATAAAATCTCATAATGTTGCCATGCATCAATTTCAATCAATGTAGCTATGACAATTGGTAACGTGTATGTTTTACTTTTAAATAATTAAAGAAAGGATAGAAAAAAAAAAAGAGATTACAGTAATAGGTAGAACATTTTCCAAGTTGCATAAAGCATTTTTCAAATTGTATCTTTAGGCAACTCTAACTGCATTGGTACCTCTTCTAAAGGATTACTCTAAAAGGATCAGTTAAGATTATAAACATGAAATCATCCAATAGTCCCTGACATGTATTTGGCATGTGGTGAAATGATGTCTAATTTATTCGTTTCCAGGAGGCCCTAGGAAGATGTGGCATGGATTTTATCCTCTGGGGAGTCACTGAAAGGTTTTAAGCAAAGTCACGATGTTTTAGCAGATCACTCTGGCAGCAGCATAAGGAAGACAGAGTGATGTGGGCTGAGATGAGAGTGAAAAGCAAAAGCAAACAACCCACCCCAGCAGGGCTGTCCAAATAGATGATGCAAGAGATAAAGGCGTAAACTTGAGGAACATCTTAGTGCGTATAAGTAAAGGATGATTGTTTTGAAAGCTGTCCTAGGGGTTGATTTACCACCCTGGCTCTCAGACTGGATCTACCCATAAAGAGAGAACCCAGCCCATCTTGTGGCCAGCAGCTGGTCTGATACTGGTTCTGATACTTAGCCTCCGAAGTGTCTGTGATACAATTCAGGAGAACCTCTTCTCTTGATATTTCTTCTCTCCATCTCCCTCACCATTCCCAGAAATCACTTCTTGCATTTCAACTTTAGGAATGATATACACAATGGAAGTTATTAAAGTAAATGAAGAAGGATGGAGGGAGGGAGAGAAGGCAAGAGAGAAGGAAGCAGGGAGGGAGATTGTGGAGACAAATTAGCACCCTGGACAAGATTATGATGAAGGAATATTGGCTTCACTGAGTCTTAGAGGATCCAAACACAGTATTTAAAGAGTGATGGAATACTTTTTTTTTTTTTCTCTTGGCAGTACCTGAAAATACTAATCCAGCTGACTTATTGTCTTGGAGATGATTTTTTAAATCAACTTTAGTTTTTGGGTGTTTTTTTTTAATTTTTAAAAGTATATTGATTACTAGTTTCCAAAGATTTATTTAATTTGTTTTGTGGAAGTGCTTTATAAAAATATACATTTTTCATAATAATGACATTGATGATGGTGTTGAAGATGAAGTGAATTACTACTTGTGCTTCGCTGATCTCATAACCAAGATGTGGAAAGAAGTTCATCACATCCTGGTGACTTAGGTATATTGGTCTAAAGATAATGATTCCGTTATTAGTCGAAACAATATTGCTCATCTCCTGAGTTCATAGCTCACCATATTATGTAAATATTTTCCTACTGGTACTTTACCATTGTAGTTTTGAGCTTTGTGAAATAAAGTCAGAATCTTATTTTACAGCTGAGAACCCTGCAGGCTTACCCATCTGTCCTTCTGTTTATTTGCTGTAGCTTTGGGGACCTCTCTTTCTTCTACGTGTGAAAAAGTCTCCTTGGCTTTGGGGGGGATGGTGAAGATCCCAAGGGCTCTAATGGTCCTCAGAGCCTGATCCGTGGTGCCTAACTGGTACATCTCAGTGTGTTCTAGCTTTTCAAGCTGATTCAGCTCTACAACCTCCATTTACTGTGTGTCCCAAAGAGGAACAAAGGATAGCTCACCAGATGCCTTCAGCTCTGTACATTCTGAGCCCAAGATCCTGTGTGGTGAGAGGGTAGACTGCTTACCTTCTAAAAAAGTACAGAAATATTAAACACGCGCAATATTTAAGTGAACAGAGACAACTGCTCCCGTTATCCTTCTTGGACACTGAGAGGAGAAAGGGGAAGGCTTTCTGTCAACAGTCTTTGTGCCGTAGTTCTGCCCTTTGGATGGCCTTGTGGCTAGGAGACCGTTGAGTGTGAGCACAGAGGTGGTGGGTCCCACGTCGTACACAGGACCCCCAGGCTCCAGGCCCCTTGTATGGCTGGACAGTCACTTGACCTGGTGTCTTTGCTGCCCGGTGGCACCCACTCATCTCTGGGTTTGGCTCTCTTTGTGTATCATGTCTGCTTACTCTTAGGAGAGGTACCAAAATAATCAGGAGAACTCTTCTGGATGTCTTGCTGAATGTGTGAATCATCAGGACACTTTGCCCACTGTGCCTTGGTGAGAAGGTCCTAGGTTCCAACCTCCTTCTGTCGCATCCCTTCCTGCACCGTCTCCTGGTTAAGTGTTGGACAAGAGAGGAGACACATATCATTGCTCAAGTGACTGATGCCCAGCTGGGCTGGAGGGGGGTGGTCATCAGAATTCCCCTGTAATTGTCCGCGAAGGCTGAACCCTTTCATGATCGATGGTGCTGGTTTCAGAATGAGGGTAGAAGTGAGGATGTTTCTGTTTCCATGCGGACTTCTGTAAGAACTGGTGGAAGACTATTAGAAACGTGGGGTTTCTAGAGTCAGAGATGCAGGTTCCTGGTGCAGCTCTATATCCAGATGTATCATCTTGGGTAGTTGCTTAACATTCTTGGCTTCAATTTTATCATCTTTGAAATTAGGGAGGGGTTTGCCCTGGATGATCTCCACCTTTACGTTGCTACATCCTTCTGTGTTTCCCGGAGCTAGCCTGGCTTTTTGTCCATTTCCTACTGTTACCAGCTGCTGCCATGCAGCTACAGTAGTCCTGAGGTGCATGGAGATAGCGGGTGATAGAATGTATGGTAGGAACGGCAATGAACTGCAGATATAAAGCTGTCAGTTTTCCATTAAGCTCCATCGTAGTAAAATTGAGCTTTGTCTTCTCCATGTGTGCATATATTTATATTTAAAGCTGTCGTCATCATCATACCCAATTCCAACTTCATTAAATACCTCTACAAGGAGATCATGTGACGAGATAATCTCTCACTCACACAGGAGGGCTTGGTCCCCTAGAGACATGCTTAAAGGGTAGTGATGGAGGAATTTGAATAAAAAGGAGGGAAGTGACATCATCCCTGCCACACCAGGGGGCATCTCAGGGCGACCCACTGCCTGCTGTCTCTCCCGAGGGTGGACATTTTGGAATCTCCAAGTTTTATTCTGTAATATCCTTGCACTCGGCTTGGCCTCCAGTGGTGTGAAATTCCAAGACCGCAGGCCGTGTAATTAACGTTATACCTGAAAAGTCGCTGCTCTGTAGAGCTCAGGTCCCTGCCATTGCTTCAGGCAGCTCGGGGGCCAGGCCTGCCCACATGGAGCAGAATGGCCAGAAGACCTTCCAAGGCCCCCGCGGCCCGTCCCCCTGCCAGGCCCAGCGCCCGCAGGCTGCATCAAGAATGCGGCTGAGGCTCACCTTTGTCCTGTGGTTGCTTTAATTGCAATGAAAAGAGCTCATTGAAAGCACTGCTCCAAGAAGGAGGGCCATCTCCATCAGGATTTCACGGGCAGGACTGTTTCTATTTTCAGAAGCAACTCTCTGTCTCACTGGAAATCTTTCTCCCTTGCTCACTCCCTGTCTGCTGCATAAAAGTCCTCCACACGGTGATGGTTAAAAACATCAATTAACTCTAAAACAATTATTACTTTTTGAAATGCCATTTTATAAATGTAATAACACGACACAATAATCCAGGGTTATTTAACAGAGCATTTACCCTGAAAACAGTCATTACGCTTTAAACGCGGTAGACTCTAGAAGCCTCTTAACATTAGATGGCAAGTGAGGCAGAAGCAATGTTGTCACAAACGCCACGTCTGCTGCATACATTACATTAGTGCGAGAAGGCTGGCGATGGCCCTGCCCACTGGCCGCCATCTCCCTGGCATTTCTTGGGCCCCAAGGCTTTCCTGTCCCCAGTGACAACAGGCAACCCTGATCTGACAAGCTGACGGTTGAAAGAAATGTCCTGTGAAGCATTTCCCTCCTAGGGTCACCCCTCACTGTCCCACGAGGGATTGAAGTGGGACTTGGTCGTCAGCAGGGAGGCGCTTCCTGCGAATTCCGTGGAACAAACGTCGGTCGGCAATGATGGAGGGCTGGTGACCTTGCTGCCAGATGTCCCGAGGGATTACAGGGATGCTGCTATATCCATTAACCTTTGAGGTGCAGATACTCTCCTGGCCCAACAGTCTTCTTTCTTAACACATGCCTCCTCCTAGATTTTTTTTTTTTTTAATTTATTTTTTGGCTGTGTTGGGTCTTTGTTGCTGCATGCGGGCCCTCTCCAGTTGCAGCGAGCAGGGGCCACTCCTCATTGTGGTGGGCGGGCTTCTCATTGCAGTGACTTTTCTCGTGGAGCACGGGCTCTAGGCGCACGGGCTTCAGTAGTTGTGGCTCACGGGCTGTAGAGCACAGGCTCAGTAGTTTTGGTGCACGGGCTTAGTTACTCTGCGGCATGTGGGATCTTCCCGGACCAGGGCTTGAACCCGTGTCCTCTGCATTGACAGGCGGATTCTTAACCACTGCGTCACCAGGGAAGCCCCTCCTCCTAGATTTTTAACTAAACCTGAACTTCACTTCTGTTTTGGACCTAAAGGACACAGGGAAGGGCTTTGACCTCCATGAAGTTTCTATGACACTCAGCACTTGGGGTCTAGGGTGGCACCCAGAATCATTAACAAACTGGCTGTTTCTTAAAAAGCATACGTGTGTGAGAGGTGGGGAGACGTGCCCCCAAGTAGGGCTCCCTGCTGTGATAGGTCGCATGGTGCAGCCGAGAGGGGCTCCAAAGGGTTTTGGCTAAAGGGGTGCGTGTCTGGACTCTGGTGTGTGGCTGGCAGGCGTCTTGCACGACCTTTCTCTCGCTGAAGTGAGTTTGGTCTTTTGAAGAACGTCTTACGGTGACACCAGAGTAATATTCTAATGGGGTGATGGGCTCAGGAAACCCGCGATTCCCGTGGCAGGGAGTGCGTGAGGCTGGGATTCTGCAGGTTGGCCCCCATGGTGGGCGTCAGGCACCAGACCCCTTCCCTCCTGAGGCTGACCTTTCTTAGCTGGGTCCCCAAAGTGTGATGTCTAGACCGTCCAAGCAGATCCTGGTCTAAGAGGCTCCACTATCTTCATTTATTGATATGAATGTGCAAAATGAGGTGCGATCTTACTGTATGTACAGAGCAATGAGTTAAGTCTTTCAAACCCAGAGCAGCATCCCGTGTCTGTGTTACAGTAAAGAAAGCAGACTGGCTGGTGGGACTGGACGGGACTGTGGTCAGACGAGGGACGGTGAGCACACTGGTCACTGTGACCCTCAGACTACGTGAACTGAACCAGCACAGGGGCTTTTACTGAAGAGTCTAGAAGGCTGACGGGGAAACCTTGGGAGAGGGGCTACAAGCATAGATTTTTACAGCAAGAATGAAACTGAGATTCGTATACACTTAGTTTTTTGAACTCTGAAATAATGTATATACGAGGGCCCAGAGGGGTCAAGTGACTTTCCCAAGGTTGAACAGCTAATTAGTGTCAGGGAGCCCCAGATGTGTGTGGGGCTTCTGGCCTCAGGCTGTGTGTGTGTCTGTGTAACTGTATGTTTCTTGGGAGAGGGTTACTTTCTTTCATTTTGGTTTTTGGTAACACCAGGCCCCTCCTGTCATCTCCTGGTTACACTTGAAGGACAGGCCTCCATCCTCTTTCTAAAAGTCCTCTTACTTTTCCTCCCATGGTTGCTTTTTTTTTTTTTTTTTTGGCTTACTTCATTATTTATTTGTGTTTCCCTGTCTTGCTGTTTTATTTTTTTTTAATTTTTATTTTGTATTGGAGCATAGTTGATGAACAGTTTCAGGGGTACAGCAAAGCGATTCAGTTCTACATATACACGGATCTATTCCTTTTCAGATTCTTTTCCCATTTAGGTTGTTACAGGATATTTTCGTTGCTCTTTTTGTCACCACTGCTGAGGGCTGTAACCGCCAGCCTCTTTTTGGAAAATAGCTAATCCTGGTATCAGAACCTTGACCACAGAAGATTTCAAGAGAAACTTAAAGTTCCACACAAAAGAGCTTCCAGGAGCACTGTGTGTTCTGGAACTTATTTCTTCAAGCTTGTTTTTTCACTGGTTCATTGGTTCATTCCACATCTTTTAGCTGCCTCCCACGGGCCAGCAGACGTGCTGGGAACGGAAATACTAAGGGAACTCAGACGAGGCCTCCACACGCAGGGGTTTCACAGTTTAACGGGAGAGGCAGCCACGTAAAGTACTGATTGGGCTGCAGTGTGCTGCCGGTGTAGTAAAGAAATAGGCAGAGAGCAGCCAGAGTATGGCCGAGCCAGTGGTTTATTCTGCCAGAGTCGGGGCAGGGCTAAGGCACGAGGTCCTTTGGGGAGATCACGCAGATGGAGTCAAAGTTACAAGAAGTTGAATTTCTTGACAAGGAACACAGCGGCAGGAAGAGCATTCCAGGAAAAGGTAGCAGCAGAAGGAAATACATAACAGGAAGGAAAACCCACAGAATGACCCGAGAATGGGAAAATGCTTTTCCTGGTTAGAGAAAGTAATAAAATATGAAACTAAAAGCATGTCGGGATCGTATCGCAAAAGGAACCATGTGCCCCTGTGGAGAGCCAGTGACGTGAATAGAGAACAGTTCTTGAAGTAAAATGGGTGGCAGCTCCTAAGACATGTTAGAGGCCCGTGAGATGATAAACAGGAAAATCTGGTTAGTAGGAGACCATTGTACTCCGGATGGAGTTTTTAAAAAAATTTGTGTTGGAGTATAGGTGATTTGCAATGTTGTGTTAAGTTTCAGGTGTACAGCAAAGTGAATCAGTTATACGTATACATGTATCCACGGTTTTTTAGATCCTTTTTCCATATAGGCCATTACAGAGTATTGAGTAGAGTTCCCTGTGCTCTACAGTAGGTCCTCATTAGTTATCTATTTATATACAGTAGTGTGTGTGTCAGTCCCAATGGCTGGGATGGGAAACGATCATTAGTTCTAGGAAGCAGACGTATTCAAGGTGTCATATATAGAACTGTTCTTGTTGTTATTGCTTAAGTAAACGTGAGTATCTTTTAACATCCTGTCCCTTTGCTCCAGTCCTCACTCCTCCCTACTGCATGATGCCAGTCTCACTCTGGCTCCTGGGTTTCAACCAAGGAGATTTTAGTGTGGATGCCTAGGAAGGCAATCTCTGCCACCACAAGAGGCATTTATAAGAGAGGCAGCACGCTCCTTTCTGGAAATATCTGGCTCAGCTTTTAGCCTTCCCCTGAGTCCTCCCAGCCTTATAACCAGGGCCCTGCCTTACTGTCTTTACTGTAGACTCACTGACCTTTTTGATGGTGTTTGGAGGCTAGTCCTTGCCCCTCAAGGGTATGGATTAACCAGCTGCTTCCTCTGAAGCGATTCCTAATGGTACCTAAGCCTGATGCGATGGTATTCCTTCCCCTGGCCCTGTGCTGCACTCACGTCACCAGACTGGACTTCAGCAACACAGAGACCCCCCAGGAAGCCGTGCGCTGAGGCAGGCTTTCCTAGAAAGCACTTTCAGGGCTGCACTTGGGGGAACCATGGCCCCAAGGCTGACTGAACACAGAGCCCTAAAGATAAAACAAAATAGCTTTATTTAAAGATTTATTTAAGATGTTTTAAGAATTCAGTAGAACATACATTTTTAATACTGATTGATATTATTGCAAAGCATTCTAATGCAAGTCTGCCCTACGGGCCCTTGCAGGCTACACGGACAGCATATCCCTTTTCATTGCCTAACATGAGTCATATTTCATCCATGGATGGATTTGTTGATGAAAGGTGCCCCTGCTGTGGGAGAGGCAGAGGGACAGATCGTGTGGAAAGGCAGCAGGAAGGAGAAAGAGGGGAACAGTGGTGTGAAAATGTCACGCTTTAGGTCGCATTGCAAGAACCCTCCCCAAATACAGAGGCCCCTCTCTGAGACATATCTTGTAGTTGAGAAAATGTGTGCCCTTGAGGAGCTGTTGAAGCCTGTGAATGCTTTAATCAAATCATACTTCCCTTTTATTGAGCACCGGCTCTGTACCAGGCGACGACTTCCTGCTTTTACACACATTGATTGATTTAATTCTCAAAACAACCATGATATTATTCCCATCATACAGGTGTCACAAATAAGGCTTAGAAACATTCGCTAGCTTATCCAAGCTTATATTACAAGCAAGTGCTGGAACTAGGATTTATCAAAAGTCATTTTGACCCAAGGACGCACTTATTTTTTTTTAACCTCGAGGTTATCTTGCCTCTATTCAAGTCTTCCTAAAACAAAATCAGTCTCCTACTTCTTTTCTGTGTTCTCCCACTGTACCTTTATATATATACACACACACACATTTTTATTGGAGTATAGTTGATTTCCAATGTTGTGTTAGTTTCAGGTGTACAGCAAAGTGTATCAGTTATACATACACATGTATCCATTCTGTTTTAGATTCTTTCCCATATAGGCCACGACAGAGTACTGAGTAGAGTTCCCTGTGCTCTACAGTAGGGCCTTAGTAGCAGTGTCCTCATTTTGCATCACGAAGGTCCGTATGTCTCATCGATCCTCAGCCTTCCATCTCTGGAAGCTATTTACATAACATGATGGTTAAACTTTGGGCTTAGGAGTCCAGTTCCAGCTCTGCCCTGGGCTCTGTGAGACACTGGGCAAGTTAGATCATGTCTCTGGGCCTCAAGGATTATAAACTGGGTGTGGCATTTTCACTGGCTCCATAGCAGTGCTGTTAAAATTGGGAGAAACGGTCGACCTAGCGCTCACTCGGTGTGAAGCGGCACGGCTCAGTAAATGCACGTGAAGCCGTAGCTGAAGTTCTGAACAGAAAGGGAACCGGCTTGGGTCAGGGTCCTCGGAGTCGTGCCAGCTGTGTGCGGGCAGCTGCCGCCCAGGGGTCCCCGGCTCCCGAGTGCACAGCCCGCTGCGGACTTTTGTGGTATTTCTTGCTTTTGAATTTATAGAACCATTAGCCTGCGATCCAAGCAAAACACCCAGTGTTAATAACTTAGGCAGGAGGTGGTTCCACAACAATTTCAAAAACTAGAAGCAACAGTAAGTTCCTCGAGGAGCAGCAGTTGTTTGGAAACAATGCTCCAAATTGCATTTATCTCACAGCGGTCTGAGGTCACAGATTCAAGAGCAATGAGAACGCTATTCAATTAGACACCTTGATCAAAAGAGATCTATCAGGGTGACATTCCATCTGAAGCGTCAGTTGGGATGGAGAAATCATTTAGCTGTGGCTGTTGTTAGTCAGGTTTTTTATTATTATTTCACGATTGGTTGGAGTCGGGGAGCTGGCTGTGGAATGCTGGGCAGTTCAAGGCATTTGTCACTCAATCCAATAGAAATGCGTCCTCCTTGGTCAGATGTCCGTGATGTATTAATGGCCAAATGGCTGAAAAATGTTTCCCGAATGGGTGGGTGGATAGATTTCTGCTGGGCTCAGCTGTCCAAGGTTTTGTCCAACTGTGTGTGGGCCCACCTCTTCTCCCTTCTCCTCCCTCCCCACCCTGTTCAGGAGGCCCAATCTGTGTTTGCCAGCCCAAGGCAGGACTTCCAAGACTCACCGGGCTATACTGGCCCCTGGTCCAGTCACCTAGGATTATAGATTGGCGTTGGAGTGTGTTATAAGATACTATATTTCCTGAAGCCACACAACCAATTTCTGATTTCGGATGGAGGATACCATCTACCAGAGACACATCTTGGAGCTGCAGTTCAACACCGCTTTCATTAACCACTGCCACTGGAAACTACACACACACACACACACACACACACACACACACACACACACACACACCCTCTGTGTCCCTTCCATCACAGAAGGAGGAGGTAGAGTAGCAGTGATGGAGAGGTGAGGAACGCTGTCTCTAAGGTGTTTCCTGATTCACTGCGGTAATGTTCCATTATTTTAATCTTGGCTGGGAGAGCAATGATGGGTTGACCTTAAAGCCCCAGTTTATCCCTTACCTCCTCTCTTATTTTTCTCAATAGTGAGAAATCATCACTCATTTTGAAATAAAATGTCCGTGGTGCTGGGCAGTGTGTCTGAAATGCCTAAAATTCTTAGAGCTGGAAAATGCATTTGCAGTCTGTTTTGGAAGTCCATCTAGCTGGAGAGAACTGTGGCCCGGAGACCAAGGGCACTCTGGTGTTGACGGCCAGGCCTACCTCTGACCCAGGGTCTGTTTTCTAGCTGGTTCTTCTTTCCATCGCTGACACTGCCTTTGAGAAGCCACATATCATTTGACCGCAATGTCAGGCTGCTTAGAGTATTCGGTAAATAAGAAGAGGGAAATGACAGCTACTCAGTGTGGTTATAGAGATCAGCCCGCTCTGGTTTGCAGTGTAAATGCGGTCTTAAGAGAGCCTGTTCTCTAGTCACGTGTGAAACGTCTGATGGCTGGTCTTCTCTTTGCAGCGCAATAAAATGTCTATTATCTGTTTGCAAGTTCCTGTCTCATCCCCCCTGCCCTGGGTGAGAGCCTTTGCCTGGTCCTCTGGTCTCTGCACCTTGCTTCGCAGCAGCTGGGCAGCTGGGTCACGGGAATGGCCCCGGTGCGCCCCCCACAAGTGCCAGCCACTCTGCAAAGCGCTCACACGGAGCTCCTCACCCACACAAGCCCTCGTGAAGCAATCCTTTATTTTGTATTTCCTACCAGCCAGTCGAGCTGTTAACCAGCTCCCCCTCCAGCCCCGGCTTCTTGGCCTGATCCCCTCTAGGACAACTGCTTCTCTTCTGATTCAGTTTACAGCGAAGAAGGCTCACAGATATTGGGCCTGCAGCCGTGACTGAACGCTTCCTCTGAGCTGGCGTCCCAGTTGATGGCTTTCCAACGGAAATTAACATTTAAAAGTATCCTCACTTATATAAGTCATACATAAAGTTGCCCCAGACTGGAGCAAAAAGGGATTACATGACGCCCATGCTACTTACACAAGGGGGAGAGGTTAGCCTTCATGCTGGGGATTCTTTTTCCAAGTGGGTTCCTTGAAATACCAAGATTCCCTTGTGAATTCAAAGTATGATTCGGTTTACACGTGATTTTCAGGAACACACCTGTCACGTGTAAATCAAGATGCCTTTGAATAATCCACTGCCATCCTGAAAACTGTCATTTCTTTTCCTTTTTTGTCTCTTCCTCTTTTCACTTTCTCTGCTCCTGATGGCTCTTCTGCTGTCACAGAGAAATAGGAAGGCAAGGTAGAAACTGAGGATACACAGCGCCCATCACTGAGAAAGGCTTTCCTGGGGAAAATGGAGTGACCACTAAGTCAGTGTGGTGTAGTAGTGGGGAGTCTGCGTGGCAGGTGTGTTGCCCTTGTTTCAAACCATGGCTACTGCTACCTTACCGCCTGGCTCCATGCCATCACGTGTGTTTATTTTGCAGAGAAGTAAGGTAATCTCACCTCTACTGAGAGTCTGTTACATGACAAGCACTAAGCTGGGCTATTTGAATATATTATCTTATTTAGGCCTTAAAATAGCTCTGTGAAATTTTCCTATCATATATTTTAGAAAACTGAGGCTCAGAGAAGCAAAATGAATTGACTCAGTCATTTGTTTACAATACTTCAATAAGACACTGTGTTGTTCGTTTACTTTGGTGAGGTTTTCGTTGTTTCCCTCACATTCGTTTTACTTCCTCTGTGTCTCATATACTGTGCCGTCCACTGGGCGGGCGATAAGGATCTCCAAGGACTGAAGACAGACTTTAAGCATTCACACAGACCAAGGTGAACTTGCAGTGGCGCAGGTGGATTCAGTGGAGAGGGACCTGGTGCTAGGGGAGAGGGATTTGCGAGGAAGACTTGGCCTAGTTAGGGATGCTAGGAGAAGATCCCTTCAACACAGAGCTGGAGGAGGGGGAGCTAATTTGTCTCGGGATGGCTTTCTACAGGAGAAACAGACTGTGCAGCCGGGCATAAAGCAGGCAGTACAGATGGAGCGGAGGACAGGTAGACCACGGCACGTATGATGGGCATACTTCAGAGCTTCAATGAGTAGGAGTAGGGTAGGGGTAAGGTTGATTTCTTTACAGGTCATTCTGATGCAGTGTGGAGAATGGGTGTGAGGGGGCCTGACTGCACCTGGGGACACCTTTGGGACGCAATGCCAATGTTTGGTTGAGAGATGATGGTGGCCTAGACTAGAGTAATGGATAGAGAGAGAGAGTTTTGAGCACTTCGGAGGTAAAGATCAGTAAGACTTCGGAGTAGAACAGACACCAGAGAGGATGAAAAGGGAGATATCAAAAATAACACCCAGTGTTTCAACTGCCTATTGAATGGCTCGTGGCCATTCACTGAAATAGCACAGGAGTAAGACCCAGTTGGGGGAGAACATCGCGAGCCTGTCATGAGCTTCCTTGGACATGGCTACTTTGAATCGTTGCTTCAAGGCAAGCAAGGCCTGTGGGTCTGCTGGTCAGAAGTGGTGAGGGACGTGTGCATGGAAGAGCTCGTCTGAGGAGAAGGGAGAAATTAAGGACACAAGAGTGCCTTGGACAGAGCCTGGTAGAGCTTCGGTGCTTAGTGGCTTGAGCTTTGATGAAAGAAAGACAAAGATCAACCAGAAAATTTACAGGAAAGCCAGACTCCTCATAGATGAGAGAAGCCTGAGAAAGACTGTTTCAAGAAGGAGAAAACTGTGCAAAGAACCAAATGCTTTCTGGTAAGTAGAGACCAAAGACCTATTGGATTTAATAAGATCATTGGTGACGTTAATGAAAAGTATTTCAGTCCAAGATGAGACTGGAACTTAGATTTGAGTAAATGGAACACCAAGTGAAACCGCCCGTCCTGGCCAGGCTCTGCAGTAACCATTTGCACGAGTTATCTTACGACAGGAGGTCCTGGTAAGGAACGCAGAACCAACAAGCTACCACCAACCGGAAGAATTCGGGAAAGGTCAAGAGGAGGGAGGAGAGGCCAGTCCATAAGTCCTGCCAACCTCCCAGAATCCTCGCTGGAATCCATCTTGGCTGAGTGATGCATGTGCCACCTGGAAGGACCCTGAGTCAGAATGATTGGCCAGAGACAAACTGGAAACTAACCCCATCACCGTAAAACCTGAGACTGCAAGCCACGTGGCAGAGCCGTCCTCCTGGGTTCCCTTACCCTGCTGCTCTCCGCCCGGCCGCCCCTTCCCCATAAACTCTCTTGCTCTGGCAGCACGTGTGTCTCCTCGGACAATTCATTTTCGAGTGTTAGACCAGAGCCCACTCTCAGGCCCTGGAAGGGGTCCCCTTCCTGCAACACTTAGAGGAGGAAAGAACAGAACTCTGATGGAGAGAATATGAGTAGGGGACCAAGTTGTTGTTGTAATTGTGTACGTGATAAACACAAAGACCTTCTTACCTTCTAGATACTTTGCAAGTTAATGGAGAAAGCCAGGCGCAGAAACAGGTGTGTCACACTTTGATAAATGGGGGTATGTAAAGGTGGCCTCTCGCTGTTCCTGGAATGTATGGAGCCAGGAGGCAGGACACAGGCTGCAGCGTCTTTGGAAACTGTCGTTTATCATGGGATTTTCTTTCAGTTTTGACTGAGGCCCCAAAGCAGTGGGTGCCAACTCTGTTCATACTGCAAAGCGAGATGCTGGACTTGTGGCAGTCCAGCATCTCTTGCAAAAGAGTTGACTAAACCAGTGTAAAACTGGCTTTACAGTCTTGCTAACTGCTCACCTCTAGCCTCTGAAAGCCAGACCTTGGTGAAGAGAGAGCTGAAAATTAGGGAGATGTCTTGTGGCTTCTCTGACAGAGAGCTCATGGGGGTTTGTGAGTTGCACCCTTCCCCGGGGGAGGTGTTGTGGAAAGTACTTTTCTCACCTCAAGATAGAGCACCTGCAAAGAAGCCACACACAAAGCTCGATGGTCCCAGAGGACCAAACAGGGACACAGGTCCCTAGCTGGATGAGTCCTCCGTGGCAACAGATAATAGGCTGCATTTGGGGGGTAACTGCCCTCCTAGCAATGGTGGTTCAAAGGTCTGTGTTTCCTGAGGATGATATATGAGCTATGCTAAAATGCTTAAGTCTGGGGTTTTCCTAGATCCTGTCCAAGGGGATGGCCACGTGATTCAGTACTTTAAAAAAAATAAAGGTCCAGAAGTAGCCAGTGGAATTAGCCAACATGATCGGTGATCTTAAGAAGAGTGGATTAGTGGGGGTGGTTTGTTGATGGCAGAAGAGTGAAATGTGAGTGCAAATTGAGGGACTGTATGCGCTGGATGAGGGCAACCTTTCACAGAAGTGGGGAAAAGGAGAGAGGTACATGATGTCAGCTACAGAAAAGGTTTTTTGTTTGTTTGTTTTGTTCTGTTTTATTTTCAAGAATGTAAAACTTAGAGTATAACCCAGATAAGGTTGGGTTTTCTTGCCTCCAGTTTATGCCCAGCCCTTATATTATATCCCATTTAAATAAACGGCGGTCCTGCCAAAACAATAGAAAAGCAAATGAATCTTTACTTTTGAAAACCAGAAAGGGCGCCTCTCTTTATGACACACGTCAAAGTATCTTAATTTTTTCCACATTTCTCTTAATATCTTCCATGCCCAGTATCTGTTCCTCACCCCAAACAGCTTCCTCTTCTTCTCAACCAGGTCAGAATAAGATCTTGATTCTCCACTCTCCTCCGTATGCCGTTAGGATCTAGTCTGTTCTTCCGCAAGGGGAACTCTGCCTTTTCCACTGTAAGTTTAGCTCTTTCTAGCCTCTCCACCTCTTCAGCTTCCTTTTAGCCCATTACTACTCCATGGAATGATGGACCCTTTGTGGGTGATGATCTGGTGACAAATGCTCCTACCTCTTACGGGGGGATGGAGGAGAAGCCTTGAACATCCGTGTTTTATTAGATTTGCTTTGGACATAAGCAGATAGGCAAATCTGTGTTTTTAGAGTTGCTTTGGATGTAAATATTCTTAAATGTTGCTGGAAAAGAGTCAAAGGAGATGGCGCTAGCAGGGTTGATACAGCAGGTCCTTGAGAAGAAGGAGGGTTTGACTCAAAACATGGATGAAGATGAGAGGAGGACCCTAAAACAGGAGGAGGACACTTCCTTCATTGCAGCAGGGATGGCAGCTGGAGGGGCGGGGAGGGACAGAGAGAAGATCTTTGCAGGTCAAAGTTGAAGAGTCTGGATTATAAGGGACTTCCTTTCACACAGCTGATTTACTTATCTAGCTAATAAAAGTTGTGAAGACGATGTTTGAACCAAATTAGTGGAAATAAGATTTTACCCCAAATAGTCATTCATTCATTCTTTCATTTTTTCATTACTTCAGCAAATTTTCATTGAGCACCTTACTCTGTTCCAGGCCGTGTTCTAGACACCAGAGGCATAAAAGTAAATAAGAGTAACAAAGTCTCTGCTTTCATGGAGCTCATAGCCTCTGAGTGTGGGGTAGAAGGAGACCGCTTGCCCGTAAACAAACTCAGTTTTAATAGTGGTACACATTTTAAGGAAAATAATACAAGGTGATGGGAGGAGAGAGGTCATGGTGGGAATGAGAGCAGTTTATTTAGCTCCTGTATCAGAGAACATCTCCCTGAGATGATATATGAGCTCAGATCTGAGCTAGAAGAGGAATATCCACCATTTCTGTGCCCCTAAGATGTAAAGATAGTTGTTGAACCAAGAGGCCCAGACACTTTGGGAAACTCAGATAATTTTGATAACACAGACTTCCCAAAAAGTAACCAACAGACACCTAGAACTACCTTACCTGATTCATTTAAATGTTCTAAATTATGTATGCTGACTTCTCTTAAGACACTTAACTTTAGATGTTGCTTATAAATTGTAATCCTACCAAGTGGGGCAAAACACAGGTAGTGTTACGCTGCCTTGTCTTTAGGGAGAAGCTGAGGGGTGGAGATGTAAAGAACGTTAGTATTATGCTGAGATGATCACCAGGTTCTGAAGCCATCTTTCCTGTGTCTTATCCTAGGGACATTTTTCTTTCTTATTTTTAAGTCATTGTGTCTTGCCCTTTTGTATGCATCTTTTCTAACCCCCTTAAATTCCTTAGGGTAAAAAATTGTGTGTGTAAATAAATAAATAGCATACGCTAGAAACTCAACTGTCTTTCTTTTCTGCCTCTTCACTTCTCTGATCTCCAAATACTGATGTGGAGGTCTGCACCTATCCTGTTGAATTAAAATGAAAGAGCCATGGCTTTCTAAAAGGTTGGCTCTTTTGTAACTTGATTTCCCCAGAAGCTGAGCCTGAGATTGGAAGGGTGAAGAAAGGCGTTGTTAGTAGAGATGGTTCTAGCGTTTTAGGACTTCTTTGAAGTGCAAGATGAAATACTTTAATCAAAACTCAGATGCTTCCAAGAATACCGCTGACTTTAGAATTTCCTTAAGATAGATCTCAAAGCATTAAAATTTTTAGATTATAAAATAAAGAGGGGGTATAAGGTAGAAAAAAACAATACAAAAGCCCTCAAAGATAAAAATATTGCCTTGTTAATGAGGATGGAAGCTTCATCCAGAATCCCTTGCCTAAAATGTGAAATTTCAGGTTTTGCCAGAGTCTGAAATAAAAAAAAAAAAAAGTCCATTCCTGCCTATTAAAATGGTATATAGCTCAGTGTCTACTCCCATTTTGCACACATGAGGTTAGACTTTTTGTTTTGTTTTTTTTTTGCGGTACGCGGGCTTCTCACTGCTGTGGCCTCTCCCGTTGCGGAGCACAGGCTCCGGACGCGCAGGCTCAGCGGCCATGGCTCACGGGCCCAGCCGCCCCGCGGCATGTGGGATCCTCCCGGACCGGGGCACGAACCCGCGTCCCCTGCATCGGCAGGCGGACTCTCAACCTCTGCGCCACCAGGGAAGCCCGAGGTTAGACTTTTGACTTACGCCTACAGTTCCTACCAGCATCATATTAGGCCTCTATTTATGTATTCAGATGAGCCTCATCCCCATCTTAATTGAAGTGTGGCATCTTAAAGGTTCCCTACAAGACTGCCACCCCCTCTAAGCTCCAGCAGAGCAGAGAGTAACCATGGAGTTGGAGGGCAAATGTATTGATGACAAAATGTAACAATGCCCATTACATCCTGGTCACCGGCTACAGGAAGGAAACTTCTCTCCTAGGAAACATCAGGAAAGAAAACCTACTAGTTCTACTCTGCCCTTCGCTGTTGATCACTTGAACCTTTCAGTAACCACATGTTCCTAATGAGAAGGGGGATGCTGGCACAGATCCCAAGGTCCTCAGCTGGAAGGAGATGGTGTTGGTGGAGCTTTGTTACCATCCTGGGTACAGATTTAAAAGTCTCTTCTCATGGAGTCAGAAGCACCTGCTTGCTGAGCATCTAAAGGTAGTGCCAGACGGACATTTCGCAACAGGCCACCTTCTAGTCCTTGACCATCATGGGGAGGAGGGTGCGGGGGTTAGAACTCAAGGGCAGCAAGAGCTAGCATCGCTGCAACCTCCTCCTTTGCCCAGAACTTAACGTGAATCATCTTGAATGGATCAGCTTTCTTCATTTGTCCACCCTTGAGGATTTCTCTGAAATGGTACTTAAAGATGGAGTCCTGAGGCAAACAGGGAGATGGTCTCTACAGACCCCCTGCAACCACCTTTTTTCGTTCTTATATCGTCATCCTCCCTTTGTGCCTGGACATACTTCCTGAAAACCCCTCACTAGCTGCCAGGTGCCGTACAAACCATGGCGCTGCTTTCAGATAAAGAAGTAAAATGTATGATTTCTAAGAGTTTAGGACTGGTTTGTCCTTTTCATCTATTCTGACATGATTTAATGTTCCAGAACTTGTAAAGGGAACAGATTTTTTCTTTTTTTGTTGTTGTAAAATTTGTGAATAATTTATCAAGTGACTGCAAGAGCTGCAGCTTTAAATTATTAAAATGCGTTTTGGTTTTGAAAGACGACATTAGAGAGGTTTGCCTTGGCCCGTGCTTATGCCTCCATGCAGCAGCAAGGGACCCAAATTCAGGGAATGGTAAGGTGATTCGCAGTGATTTATGGGGTGACTGAGAAGGAGCAGAGGAAAAAAAGCACCAAACAAACAAATGAACAGAATAGACCACTTTCATTTATTTAAGACAGAGCCTCTTTCAGAAGCAAATAACCCTTTGTCGCATCTCCGGAGAAATGACATTTCCTTTCCTCTCTCCTGCTCTGCAAGGACAGCAGCTGGGTGCGGGTAGAAGCTGAAGTAAATGAAAAGAAAGGCATTCCCAGACCCCTCCTCATTCCTTGTCACTGTCCATCCTTCACCGAGCAAGCTGAAGGGCATGGCTGTGCTTCCTTCCATCCGTCACACGTCAGAGATGGAGCATAGCCACCGATCTCCGGAGAATATTATCCGTTCCACTTACTCTGACCTAGATAATAAATTTACTCTGGGCCAGGAGAATAAGGAGAAGCCTAGAATATTTCCCATCTGGCCAAGGGCCCTGGTCTGGCTCATCTGCCCCTGTGTTGGGGGCGTGGCCTTTTCAGGGCAGAGCTGGTAGCAGAGACAAAAAAGAGGACAGGTACCCAGGCCGCTCTGCCTGTGCTCAGAGTCATCGGCTCCAACACCTTGCTTTTCCTTCTTCCCTCTTTCCTTTATCCGCCCTTCTATCTCTGCCAGCAGTTTCTCTTCTATGGTGCTATGCAAGGGCCATATTTTCCTCTAAACGTCCCCCCAATCCTACTCTGCGTGGGAAAGGACCATTCCATCCTGGTCGTAGGATCAAAAAAGTCCAGCCCTAAATCCCTAAGAGAAATTGATCGTGGGATTGGAAGTCTATCTTAGATGATACAACTTAGGCAGAGTAAGTACAAAGCTAAGGCTTAGCAGACAGTGTGGCAGAGGTGTGGCATGTGGGCAGGGCCGTAAGACAACAGGGCCTTAGGATTGTAGCCTTCTTCCTTAGGGGGAAAGCATCTCTTATCCCACCAGCCCTACCTGTTTCTCTCATTTGCCATCCCTTGTTCTGAAAGGAGGGGAGGCATAAGGACTCTCTACCCCTTTTTCTCCCTTGGACATACCCTGCATATGGGCATCATCATCTCGTGTACAGGTTTAGAAAAGTTACAGCACCCTTCACCTCGTAAGGTGGCAGTGTGGTGGGTTAGAGTCACGTTCAGGTTGTGCGATGCTCATTGTGGTTCACTCTTCTCGGTTTGGCTTCATCTTTGGGGTGAAGGCAACAAAGTCTGGAAAACTGGAGTTGAGTTCTATCCATTCTACCCTTTGTTTCTTCTTCTCAGAATAAGGAATTGTAAGATGAAGTATATAGGTAGAGTCTCAGATGGATACAGTTTTATAATCGAGGAGGCTTGGATCTAATCTAGTTCAGTCCCTTCCTTTTAATGATAAAACTGGGGCTCTAAGAAGTTCGGCGCCTTGAATCCATGTCCATTCACCATGGAGCCAGTTCTCTTTCCACTATGTCTATGTTCTCTAACAGGGCCTGACGACATTCTGGGATGCTTACGTGAGAAATCGGGAAACATTTTCACGGGAGCCCTTATCTGTGACGGCAGGAAGGGTTTTGCAAAGGATAGAGGCAAAGGCACGCACTTTTCAGACAATTGTGGCAGATTGATTTCCAAAGACGCTGCACCAACATCTTCCATCCAATATGCTCCTATACAAGCTGACCTGGCTGCTGCTCCCTGAGCAAACGGAAGGGGTCTCCTTCCCCTCTTTGTGGACCTGGTCTGGCCTATGACCTGCTCATAACCAATGGAATGTGGTAGGAGTGACTGCATGACTCTGAGGCCAGGTCCAGAAGGGCCGTCAGCCACCCAGAGGGGCCACCCACCCTGGAATAAGTTTGCTGACTCAGAACAGGGACCTGCTGGAGGCTCCCAGGTGGAGCCAATCCTTCCAGCCACCTGCCAAGATGCCAGACAAGTGAACGGTGACACCTCTGGGACAGTCCAGGCCCAGGTGTGTTAGTCACCTCGTCATCTGAGCTCCTCAGACATCATGGAGCAGAGACAAGCTGTCCCTGTCCTGTCCCTTTTCCTGACCCATAGAGTTCATGCACAAAAGAGCATGGTTGTTGGTTAAGTTCACTAAATTTGAGGGGGCTTCTTATGGAGCGATAGAATGGACAGTAATACATGTTTACAATAAAAAAATTTAAATTGTTTATAAGTAAAAATAATTTTTAAAAGTTCCATCAATATGGGACTGGCTGGTTATGTAAATTATTATAGTCCACATAATGGGATACTCTGTAACCCTTATAGAAATGTGATAGATTTATACCTGTTATGAAAGGATGTCTTAAGACATATTAAAAGGTGAAAAAAGCTTCTTGCCAAGCAGTGTGTATACTATGTCATTGTTTGTATGAAGAAGGAAGAGGAAATTGTGTGTGTGTGTGTGTGTGTGTGTGTATGTCTGAGTGAGGCTTACAGATGCACAGGAAAATTCTGGAAGGATATTCAAGAAACTCTTGAGCTGTTAATTCTGGACAGTGGGAATGAGGAGTCAGGGTCAGGGGAGTGTTAAGTGCCAAGATAAATTTTCTTTTCATGTTACCCTGTTCTCTACTGTTTGATTTTCTACCATAAATTTCTACTGAAATTGACACTTCCCAAAATTTTAAGGGCATGAAAATTCTATGTATCACCCCCAAAGAGAAAAAATATATATATTTAATGCAGGTACCAGCTGAAATTGCATATTTTCAACTACCGTGCAAAGACGATAAAGAAGAATTATTTTGCAATATTTCAGAAAGACCTTTTAACCCTAATACTGACTTTATTTTTTGGATAGCTCAGCCCTAGGTGCCACGCATAGAATAATATAAAATGTGACGTCTGTGAAACAGACGATATTATTAAAGAATTAATTGTATTTTCTTTCTACACTTCCTGACCCCCAACTAAAGCAGTATAAACAGCATGTTTAACCACAGGCAGAAATTAACTCAGTCACCCAAAGAGAATGGTAATTAGCAAGATGTGGTTTTAGATTACTGGATGCCCAGCTCCTTTCTAGTAGGAATCCACATGTGTTTTGCAGCCATTGGAATGTAGACCTCCCCAGTCCCTCCTATTTTAGACATCTCTTTCAAGCGACACACACGGTAGTGCCCTGCAGATAATGTCAGAGGCCATTTAGGAAGTGATCTTATGCCATGGCTCACCTGGGGATCCATGGCATTTGGGGGTGGGGTGCATTTGTGGCTCTTTGATAAGTTGATTTATATGGTGGGAGGGAAGATGGGGAAGAGAGGGGCAGCCTGTGATCTGGTAGTTGCTGTCCATTGCCCACAGCAAACGCCCGGGGTAGGCTTGGGACTTCTCTGTCATTTCACCAGTGATTAGCTGGGCATAGATTTCTGTAGCTCAGCTTTTTCCCTTAGGAAACGATCTCCATTGGAAACCACAATTTTTTAACTAATGTATCAACACTGATCTGAGCAGCTATTTCTTAGCGCCCTGAAAAAGCACCTTTGGGTATTCCATCTATATAATTTTGGTAGAAGTAATTTTGTAATGCTCCTGAGTTATTTGTATGTGTGCGTGTAGGTACGTGTGGCAAATATGGTAGACCTTTAGTTGTAGCCACTATTGAAATCTTGTACAAAAATATGAAGATTGCTCTGAATTTGTACGTAGCTGTCAGCAGTTTTTCATCTCAACAAACCCCAAGTGATTTTGTAACGTGATATCCTCTCTAAACCACAGCAAACCAAAATACATTTTCACAGAATCCCCACTTTACATGGCTCCCCGTAAACTGTACCTTCTCCTCTAAGATCGAGTCAAAGAAAGAAACCCAGGCAGTCTTTCTCACCCCTGGTATTTGTCTCCTTTTATATTATTTTCCTTGTTTCTTTGGCAGGTTCTCTCTAAGGCAACCAAGGAACTATGAACAGCCATCGACAATAACCTTGTTTTCTTTGACTTCTCTAAAATATCTAGCATTTTTGATTACCCATTTTTTTCCTAACAGTCTGCCAGTCCTGATGTGAGAGCTACCTTGACTATCTCCTCCCTTTTCAAGAAGCCTCTGCTTTGTTGTCAGTAAGCCTCATTCCTTCCCTCTGTCCCAGAAAGGTGGGCACAGCCGAAGGACAGTCAGTAGGCTTTTAACATACACTTTCCCTCCTATAGTGATTTCATGCGTGCCCTAGCGTGTTAATTTTCCCAAGTGGAGAGCCTCAGCTCTAATCTCTTTTGGGAATTTAGGTTCCATGATTATGTAATTTTAAAGATTCCTTCCAGCCTTATAAATCTGTGATCCTATTATGTCTAACTGCTTGCTAGATATTTCCTCCCAGATGTTCCACTAGCATCTCAAACTCACCATGCCTAAGTCTAAACACACCATGTTTCTCTTCAGAACACATGCAACATATTGATAAGAGCCGAGACGGAACTTGGAGCACGGTAGATCCAGGATTCAGTTTGGGCTCTCCAGTTTATTTGGGAAATTTGCACAACCTCCTTGATTTGCAATTTCTTTATCCGGAAGAATGGTTTTTATCTTATAAGGGTTTCATAAAGATTAAATGAGCTAAAGAATGTAAAATTGATAGGTCGATACTAGAAATACAAGTTGGTACGTAATAAAAGTTAGTTCTCTCCCCCCTGTGTTCCCCCATCTCTTTGATTCCCCTGTGCCTGTCATTAACCTACTTAGTCAGAGTCAGAACTTGAGCACCATTCTTTTTTTTTTTTTTTTTTTTTAAGATTTTTTTGATGTGGACCATTTTTAAAGTTTTTAAATGAATTTGTTACAATATTGCTTCTGTTTTATGCTTTTTGGTTTTTTGGCCACGAGGCATGTGGGATCGTAATTCCCCAACCAGAGATCAAACCCACACCCCCTGCATTGGAAGGCGAAGTTTTAACCACTGGACTGCCAGGGAAGTCCCAAGTACCATTCTTGTGTGTGTTACCTGAATCAAATCCAACCTGAATCAAATCATGTGATGTCAGTCTCCCTTCGAAATGCCATTATGCCCACCCTTTCTATTTATCCCATTAGAATCCACCTACCTGTGAGCTTCTTCCATTCACATCTGTAACATTACAAAGGCTCTGTAACAGCCTCTACACCAGCCTCCTAGTTTACAGGGCTGATTAACCCTGTATACGTTTCAGGCATCTTCCTAACTCACCTGTCTGTACTTTCTACAAAGAACGACCAAATGTGTGTGTGCCAAACACAGTGCCTGACCTGAAAAATAATTAATGCGATTGCTGCCTCCTTTTTATTTAAGATAAATAAATAATGGCCCCCGTCATGTGTAAAACGTTTTTCTTAGACACCTTGGTCTGTAATTTACTGCTGCCTTCCCTTGGCTGTAGTTAAAGAGGTACGCTCGTTTCTAGCATAAGACACACTCAGCCCGTGGTCAGGGCTCGGTGTGTGCCGGCTCTTCCTTCTGAAGGCAGCTAGTCCTCACATCTGACCTTTCTGGCTTTAACAGGGAGGTCTCACCTTCCCTGTGCCCTCTGTCCCAACCATCACGGCCGAGCTCCTTTCTCTTTGTTTCCATAAACACATGGACTATTTTTGGATCCATTCACTGGACACTCAGACTTGTGGATGTAAATGCTTTTAGATGTGTAATCCCCACTGCCTACAAGTCCTCCTCCCACTTGTACTAGTGAATTCCTTACTTCCTTAGCCTGAGCAAGGTGAGACAGTCTCTCCTTCTGCAAACCTCTAATGGCCTACTCACCCCTGCTCTGTCACTCCTCAAGCGGGTCTGGGCATTTGGTTTTGTGTGCACTCGTTACATTTTGCACTTTTAGAACTTGCTATATAGTAATTACTTTGTCTCTCAGTTTTCCATGTGGCTCCCTAGCAATCTGGGTCTGTATTTCTTGTTCATTTGTATACCCTCCCCCCATGTGGGCTTCCTACCGTGATCGGGTAAAGGAGTGGGGTGGAAGAGTTAGTGAGGTATGATGGGCATGTTAATAAATGTCAAGATTCCAGAATGATCTAGAAATATCAAGTATGTCTCCAAGGGGATATGAAGACCACTCAAAGTCAGAGAGCATGGGATGAAAACAAAAGGCCGGAGGGCAGAGACAACCTTCGCTGGCCACTGGCTACCTTCCTTCAAGGCTCCTGCTGCCGTCTGGGCCAGCTTCCCGTCTACAAACACATCATTTCCACCCTGATAGGAATCTGCACGGCACTAAAAGCATGATGCACTGGATTTGGTTTTCTATTACTTTTTGTTCTGTTTAAAAGCAATTTGCCTTATATTTACTTATAAAAATATTTACATGGTTCATTTTTTATTTCCTATTTTATCAAGTTGGCACTTAAAGGTACTTTAAGGTAGGAAATGCACAACCCTATTCCTGTATACGGCTGGTTGTTCCTTTTTTCGTGCTCTCTTTCCCCCCACCCCCGCCCGCTATAGTTGGGGGTTTTCCTTGAAATGTCTCCAGCCTGAACACCAAATGACTTCGGATCCCAAAGGGAATAAGCCAGAAGGAGGAGGAAGAAGTTGGGTTAAGTCTCTTTAGCCCCTAACCACAGGGCTGGAATGCAATGACAGTAAAATGCACGATTATTTTACATAATTAGAGTTAGGGGCTATTGAACACAGAAATGCAAATGTATGCTAAATATGCAAATGAGCCACATTTCCCAGATTCTGAGAAGGGGGAAATGTGGTAGCCTTATGTCAGATGGTTCTCTCTTAACTGTGAACACGACTTTTCAGCACTCTGAATGCAAGTAACTGCACAGTCACAGTTGGGGCTGCTAATTTGGAAATCCAGTTTAGGCTGATTTGAAAAGACAACAACATTTTTGCAATCACTGGTGTATCTTTTATGATAGAGCTGGTCGTGTCATTTCTCGTTTTCTGAAGATAGCATTTTTATTTTTTAGGTTGGGATCTTGCCCAGCTCTATAGTACAAGGTCTGGGACCAACCGGAACTGCGGAGTAGACGTTTATGGGGGATCCCTCCATCTGGCTGTGGTTTACTTGCCCAGATAGGTCCCTGCCCAGCTGGTCACCCCCATCCGCGTCCTCCCAGCTTCAGTGAAACTGCTCCTTTGTGGCTTCTCGTCCCCCTTCCCAGGGCAGCTCATATCAATGACCAAGGCGGGTTGGGGGTATCAACCTCAGGCTGTTTTGACACCTGGTGAGATAACCATGACGGGATGGGCATTACTGTCTCCGAGCTCCCACCAGCCAGCTGAGCCTGCATCCCAGCTGAGCTGCCCTGGGCCGGTAGCCCTGGTCCAGTTCCTTCTCTCCGTGATCCCGCTTCCTTCTGCTTCCTGTCCCGGGTGTGGGTTCCTCATAAACATCTTGAACTCCAGACTTCAATTCAGCATCTGCTTCCCAAAACCAAATCTGTTTTGAAGACCTCCCTCCCTTACCTGTTTTCCCCCATTTTAGAACTTTTGTTTTCTAGAGCTAGGGACCTCCTTTTCTTGAAAATGTCCATGTAGGTGGATCCAGTAGGTTCTTCCTAATACTTCATCCTAGCTTCAGTTTAAATGGTGACATTTCAGGTGGTCATGACCCCCAAGTGGCAAGGACAGCTTACGTGAGCCCCTCTCAAGTCAGGTCATGTGAATGACCACACAGTGGTAAGGTCAGACTTATAACAAGGCTATTTTTATGTAGCCTTGTATCCCATCCTGATATTACTTTGGCCAAAAGTGGCAAGAAGCTGGGGATGGCTAGCGGGGGCAGGGAGTGTCGTGTGCAGGTTAAAGGAAAATCCAGCTCCGTCTCAGAGGTGAGGAAGGAGGTATGGAGACCCTGAATGGGTATCAGTTTCAAATTACTGTCTGGACTCTGGCAAGGAAATGATGTACAATTACTTGAAGTTGGTATGCAACGTTCTTAGGAGGAGTAGAGTAATATGACCATTCTACCAGTAATTTGGCTAGTAATTTGGTAGTAATCTCTAGTAATTACTGTAAATGCTAATCAGTTCGTTTCCTCAACCACATTTCCTTTGGGGTGTTCACTTTATTTTGTACATTTCAATTGACTTTTTGTAAAATGTGCTCGCGGTGTTTTTACGTTCTATGGCCTTACCTAGGGCTGAGAGTGAGAACTGGTAAGCCAGTATTCTGAGTTCTATTTTGAGCATCTGTACAGTTGCTGCTTAATTCAAATTAATCCCTGTGTGTGTCAGTTATGGTTATAATCAACTAAGGCTTTTTTTGAACATTGAATATCTTTGTCATATTATAATGGGGGAAAATAAGATACCAAGTTAATCAAAAGATAAGGTCAACTGGGTTTGCAATCAGAAGAGATACATAGGCACAGAAGCACTTAGATTTGTAAGAGTTTTCACAATAGGTGATACACTCTCAAAAGAGAGTCTGTGTTTGTTTTGTATGTACGTGCATGCACTGGTCCCAATTACTTAATGTCATGTCCTTTACAGATTGATTAGAGAAAGCTCAGTGGGCTGAAAGAGAGAACTAAAGAAACAATCAAAAGTTTAAGGGATAAATTGAGATGGTGAGGTAGGATTTGGAAGTAAAGGAGGCACGGAAGAGTAAAAGGTACTTGATACCATCTGGGAATGAGCTGGATTTTAACTCTGCAAGCTAGGGATGCAAATTAATTCTGGAGAGGAGAAATCATGTAATTCGCATGTGATTTGATTTGAAATCTTCCATTATCTTTCTATGAACAAGATCTCAGGATACCCCAAATGCCAGAGTTACCATAAGGAACGTATGATGGGACCGTATGTGTTTCTGTTTGTTTGTTTGTTTCCCCAAAACGATCCATGCATGCAATAGGCTCTTAGCATATTTTCCACTGTTATTACAAATGCATGATGAAGAAAAATCTACTCATTAACCCCGAACTAGTCTTTTAATCATCTCGTTCAGGATAGCGGTTACCTGGGACTTGCTCCTCAGTGCAGGAGTTTTAATAAATATTCAGCATGACTTCACACTGAAGTTTGTTATTCTCATCCATCATGTTTTTATCACAAAAATGTCACTCCGGAGGCAGGAGCTAACTTTCCCAGTATCTCTCCCACTTTAATTCTTGCAAAATGTAATTTCGTTCATGGGCTGCCACTAAGAACTTGCAAAGTCTGAATTCTACTTTAAATCTTCCTTTCTAATATCACCTCACTTTGTTTTTTGAAACCTAGAGAAACTTTTGTGTCTCTTTGCCTATGTTTAATGTGTTGATTTCTGAAAAGCTATGACTGGAGAAGCTCAGAGTGGTCTTTAGTTCGTTCACCCTATGCCGTGTTGGTCTTTGGGTTCATTGAGGGCTTTGTAGCGTTGGCTGTGCACTTTCCATACTTTCACTACCAACGTTTCATGTTTTTCTTATCTAGCCGCACAGTACAATGTCCAAGCTGTAGCAGAAGCTCCGTAAATATCTATAGAACAGTAGTAAAAACAGAACCAGCAAGGTCCATTTTATGTTTTAGACTCTTGATGTCAATGAGGAGAGTAGCTCTCTTATGCTCATTTTATTTGTATAAGGTTCCTGCCACTGAGCCATGTGAAGTGAGGTATGTTGAAGGACGTGATTCTGACACTCCCTGTCGTAACTGTTAAGCAGTGATCACAGCCCAGTGCAGGGGTCATTCATCGCCTGTGAGCCTTTGGTGAGTTTACCTCTTAAGCAGAGTTTGCAAGATGGAATGTGCAGACTTAGGGACCAGATCCTTGAATTTCAATCATGCTCTCCTGTGTCCTCGTCACGATACCTGTACAGAATGTCGGAACTTTCAGACATTCAGAATTCCAGCTCTGGAGGTGACGGTCAGTGTTTCCTATGCCAGCCATCATCACAGAACTACCACCAGCCAGTAAAAATGATTGTATGGAAATGGTGCGTGAGTTAGTGTCATTATTTATATTTGTCAGAGAAACAAAGAATAAGATAAAATGCAAACAGTTAAAAAGAGGACCTTCTAGGTGATGTTCCTGTGGCTGTGTGTCGACACTTGATAATCATTCACTTTGGTCTGGTCACTGGTGTTTACATTCTCAGCCTTCTTGAGGAAGAGCTTCTTTGCATGACCGTAGCTTTGAGGCTGGGTGAGGAGTGAAATCTGGGGTAGAATATTAGGGAAGATGCTGACCGTCCACCCTGAGTTTGGTGAAGGAAGCAGGTCATGGCTCCCTTGCAGCCAAAGTCCCTCCAGACTGAGATCACCAGGAAGGGGGTCCCCGGGGGATTGTGAGAGTGAAGGGTCCTTCATTGTTCTTAGCTGTTTACATGTTATCTATCAAGACTCTTAGAGCAGGGCCTGAAATAAGCAGGACAGCCATTGATGCCCCTTTCTACAAATAAGGAATTCAGACTGGGAAGTCAGATGAAGTCCTGGCGTTAACGTGGGTAATGGGTGGCCGAGCTGGGTCCAGGCTCCGGTGGGTCTGGTTTACATGCTGCTCTTTGCTTATGGTTTGGTCCCAAGCTTGAATCCTTCATTTCCTGAAGACGTCACGTTTTCTTTCACCCTTATTCAAGGGAAGATTTCATCACCTTTTAAGAGAACCACCTTTTCAGTGAAGCCTTTCCGTTCTAAGAGTTTGTTTTGGTCTCTGCTGGTCGGCTCAGTTCCCGTCAACGACTGTCATCAGAAACGCTGACCACGGGTTTCAGAACGGAATGGTTCAAACCTTCTCTGCAGGTTGAAAAGATGGATCTCACACTTTGCACGTCCATCTCTGCAGAATACAGCTGCTGCTTCTCACTTTGTGGGACGTACCTCACTTTTAAAAGGCTTCTGCTGCCTCTTGGCACACTGAGAAGTGAGTGGGTCGTTTACTCGGCTCCCAGCGCACGTGGAGTCAGAAATTGGACGCAGAGCCCTGTTTCTCTTCTCCCGGGAACAACCATGCCAGTCACGTCTCCTTATGTAAAATCACACCCTGGAGAATACTGAGCATCTTTTTGCTTCACTTTAACAGTCTGTGATTGCAGACGCCTCCCCAACCTTACCTGTCTTGAAAAGCAAAAACCACATCCTCTACCCTCAGAGATCCAGACCGGCAGTACAAGAGCCCTTCCTGAAGCTGGTGTGTCTGATTCCTTAGAAAGCACCAGGCATGTGTACCCTTTCTTTTCATCTTCAACCTCCCCCTTCCATTCTGCACAGGGCAAGATAAAACTGGGGCACTAGTTCACTCCCAGCCTTTCCAAATATCCTACCATCGGCACATTTATATTAGATATTGACTTCTGTTTAATAGAATAAGCCAGGAAAAATCACACTCTTTGTTGGCGTTCAAAGGATAAACCATAAAAGCCATTAAGAAGTCCTGTAAGCGTGAGGATGATTAATGGAACTGGAGGTGCCATCCACGGCCTATTTCCAGATAATGTCTTTGAGAGATTCCATTGCTTCTGGCTGCAGTTCAGAGCTATTTATTTGCAAGGTGAAACCCTGAGTGATGATGTTTCCCTTGTAGTCCTGACTGACGGTATTAAAGGGACAGAACTAGATGGCCCTGAACTCAGATCATAAAGGATTTGTGCCAAGGAGTTGCTGGGATCCTTCAGAGGTCCTGCTTTGAAAGACATTCTATCTGCCCTCAAAACGCCTCTCCCTCTGTGAGCCGTGAGTCTCCACTCCGTGAGGACCTGCTGGGCTTAAGCTTTTTTTGGGAAGAAGTGATTGTCAAGTACGTCAATTCCCAACTTCTGTGAAACCAGTGTGAACTTCTGCCTTCCTTGCACTGGACTTTGTTTGGACTTGGACAGTGGTAAACATCTGAGAGCTACAACCTCCCTACCAGGACCTGCCAGGACTGCGTGTTTGCCTTTGTTTTTTTTTTTTTTTGGACTTCACAGAATCTTACACAAAGCCCTTCAAACTCTCCATCATTTCTCAAGTTTTCTTTTATTTGTTAAAATTGATCTCATCTGTGTTCATGAGTGCAACTCCCAACAATTATTTATTGACACCCGGGCTGCAGTACCATGGTACATATATCAATTTGCGTTTTGGCGCTTGAAAATCTAACCCACTCCCTCCAGCAAAGCAATCAGAGGAGCCCAGCTGTCTTGATAAATGGTGACTCCCTACCACACAGAGTGGTGTCTGCACGGTCACTTCAGTAAATATTTATTAGCTGAATGGATAAATGGATGGCTGGCTGGATGAATGGAAGTTACCATTTTCTGAGCACCCATAATGTCGCCTGGGCCACCGACTTATGGACAAAGGACAAGTTTGATATTATTATTCCTATCGTACAGAAGAGAAAATCAAGGCTCAGAAGTGACTTGACCGAGATGATAGCCACAGGGTTTAAATGCAAGACTTGATCATTTTTCAGTGTAGCCCAGAGAAGGAATGGGTTCAGCAGTGTGTAGCGTGGGTACATTGCATTTTCCACTTTACATAAAGTGAATAATTATACATTTTTGCAAAAGCTGAAAGTTTCGTGGATCTCAATGTGCATATCCCCTGTTCTTTGGGAATATTCAAATGATAATACCTGGCATGCTGAAAAGCTTACGTAGATTCCATATCAGATGATCCTAACGTTCCATTAGGATCTGAGACTGTTCCTTAAATATTTGCTTGGGTTGCAATTTATCTTAGGTCTTTTCTGGTAGTTGGCGAGGGGGAGGTTGGTTCTATGTCGACTACAAAAGGTGTTGTTAGTTGCGCTAAGAGTTGAACCCGTATTTCTCCACTTTTGTTTGCACTGTGACTCACTGGCCAAGTAAGCATCCCCAGGCCCCTCGTGGACCCCTGCTCCCCAGACCTACGTAGCGCCAGGTACTTCACCTGAACACGGATTGTCAGAGCCGCTTTTTTCATTAATCCGCCTTAGGGCTTCACTTATAAAGCTTCTTTCAGGTCCATGTTGCTTAACCAGGGCCCATCTATTGGTTTCACCTGTCTGTTCTGATCGGTAGTAACAACTGGACTCGGGTCCCTCCCAAGACCCAGCGGCAAGAGCCAGGGTAGGGTGCTATTTCCTAAGAACAATCCGGCGGTCACCCTGGGAGTCTTCCCAAACAGCCTGCACTTGGAATACATTTTCCCAAGGAAGACAGCTTGTTCTTTAGGAAAATTAGGGGGGGGGGAAAGAAAAAAAGATTTTTCTTAGTTACTCCTTTGGATCATTTCAGTGATAATTTTCTCTCAACATTGCTGCAGTTTTCTTCAAAGTAATTACCAATGCCGCCCTGACACCCAGGATGCAATAGATTTTCTATCAACGCAGCCAGGCTTGGATAGTTTGTCATTGAACATAATAATGATGATAATAATAACAACAAAACACGCACCTGATGAAGACTGGTAAAATGTCCTACAGAGAAAGGGAGGGTATAATTGATTGTAGTCATTTACTACAGGTAGGGATGTGGGAGGGGACCAGTACCCTGAAAGAACACACCCCTCTATTAATGGAAACAACCGGAAACCTGACCCTGGGCTGGTGTGCAAACCAGGGCCCGATCCAGAGAGTGGCGGGGCAGTTACTTATTTCTTCAGCTACCAGTTTGTTAAAACACCAAGGGGGCAAAAGCAGGAGAGGTAGATTTGCTGTGTCTGGGCACCGTTTTATTTTTTTGAACAAACATACAAAACCAAGTGACGAATGCTTGGACTACATTTCAGTCTCTCAATCACTTTCTCCTTTCACTTAAGAAAATTTTTACTTGCTTTTGTCACTTTCCACCTCTTTTCACATTTCTTTGTTACTTTTCACTGGCTTTTTAAAAATACATATCACCCTTCCTCCCTCTGTTTTCCCTTTGCAACTGTCCCCCCAGCCTCCAGGTTAATTTCCTGTCTCCCTTCTGTTATTTTTCTTGCTCTTGATTCCTCTTGTGGTTTCTTTCTCCTTGGCCTTGGCCTCCACGTCCCCTGCCCTTTCCCGGCGCTACACCCTCTACACTGGTGATAAGGAAGCCTTTGTCCCAGGATTTTCATTTCAAGAAGGAAGCGCGGACTTGTAACAGATTCCTCTGTCCAAAGGGGAGGCCGTCAGTGTGGAGCAGGCGGCCCTGGAGGCACGGCTACACCCGCAGCTGCAGGATCCTTGGACTCGGAAGAAAGTAAAATGGTTTACTCGAAGGAAAGCATGCGCTCCAACGCGGTTCCAGACTCATCTTCAGAATATTATTTAAATCTACTGGGATGCTTCATTTTCATCTGCATGTACGGAAACATTGATCAAAAGGAGAAGAGACGGAAACTAAGAAGTCGAATCACAAAGTGGTTGACATGGAATTTTCATGAAATCTAAATTCAGCCCAGCTCGCAAAAGGATCCTCAGAGGCCATTGGTTGGACTTCTGCCTACTCCTAGAAGGAAGAGTGAGTCTCTTTCCTGACAGGGTAAGAAGCACCCCAGCCTGCAGGGTGGTCCCAGCTTTCGCAAGACAACAAGGTGGAAGGTTATACAGGGGGTCCCTCTGCTCCGCAGGGTGTGGTTTTGAGGACGACCAGCAGAGCTTGCATTTTCTTGCAGGAAGATGCCTGTACGCTAATTGCCTCTGCACTGCCGGCCACAGGACTTCCCAGACTCTTCCTGGAAGGGAGAGGTCTGTCCTATGGTGTGACAAACGACACTGGCAGATAGGGAGCAGGCACGGTGGCATGGCAAGAGGAAAAACTGAGTAAGGTAGGATGGTGGCAAAATCAGGAACACGGAGCCCTCTCCGTGTGTTCCTTTATTCACTCATTATCCTCTTACAGATGTAACTTTAGCTCCCAGGAAGAGCAGTTTAGACTAACGGGGATCTCCTGTCTTTTGCACCTGACTAGTGGCAAGTTCCCTAGCAGTTCTGGGCCTCAGATTCCCGCCTATAAACTGGGAATGAGCACAGTGCCTCCTCAGGGGTTGCGTGACAGGATTGCGTATCTCTGCCCAGCCAGGCTCCAGCTTTGCAAACTGGGCCAGATGGACCTGCTGAGTCTCAGCTCCTCCCGTGTAGAGGGTGTGACATGGTGCCCGGCCTCCTCTGCACAGCTCGCCAGGTGGGCAGGGGCTGCAGAGATGATTATGTACCTGGCAGCCTTTTAGACCTGTGATTGGTTTACCCACATGCAGACACAAAGCAGCTCAGAGTGTGTAGGCTTCCAGCCGTCACCTTCAGAAGGCTGGATTCATGGCGTAGCAGAATAGTTAAGGAAAAACAATTCCTCTTTCAAAATGCTTTTAGAGTACAGGTTACTTTCATTCTTTAAAGATAAAAAGAATTGAACCTTCTATTCATCCTCTCAACAAATAAGTTTGAACACAAACTAAATGCCAGGCACTGTTGTAAGAGCTCAGAAATAAAGAGCAAACCAACCAGTGAAATCCCTGCCCTTGAAGGAAGCAAGTAATTTAAAACCACGTAATACGTTAGAAAGTAAACGATACTAATGAGGGAAAGTAAAGTGTTGAAGGGGGGCAGAAAGTTCCGGAAAGAGGAGATGAAATTTGAGTATGGGTGAGATTGCATTTGGAAACCACAGCCAGAACCAGGTTTGGCAAAGGGAGTTGATAGTCACCCCCGGGTGAAGCAGGTTTTGTTTAACAGTAAACAGCCAAGCAAAACACAGACACACGTGCATTAATGAGACGTGTCTGCAAAGTAAGGAGAATCGTCACTCATCTGGAATGCTCTGCTGTGCTGAAGGGGACTCCAGCAATGGCAGTGGGGTTCATTCAATCCAAAGACGCTGTTGGGTGTGTGTTCTGGTCCAGGAGCTGCCGAGGTAATCCAAGCAATAAGCACCCCGCGTTCCTGGTGCTTATTCCCTTGGAGGGAGACAGGCACTGAACACTGGACATAGCAAATAAGTAAATGACACAGTATTTATGGGCTTCATTTCATTGCCCTCAGGGATTGAGGCAGTGTTGTCACTTCGGGTGGAAGGAGTTCCCGTGGGCTCTGAGGCCAGGCTGACTCCTGGTAGCTACTTACTAGTTCTCCATCCTGGGGCAGGTTACTAACACTCTCCCATGGCAGCTCTCTTATTAAAATGGCGTTAATAATGTCATTAATAATGGCTGTCTTATGTAGTTGCTGGAATATTGTCATGTGTTTGAAGCATCTCGCATGCGGTAGGTAGGAGAGACGGGACCGCAGGGGAGAGGGGGCCATTCACACGTATTGTTTAACTTAATAACGCTGAATGGTGATAGTGACGATTTCTACAGTACTTTAAACACACAGTGCTCGATTGTTACTTCCTCAGACATTTATCATTGCTTTTTGGACACACTTTGGAACCGGACGTAAAGAACATATGAGAAGTATGTCTGTGCTCAGACTTGCTGACGTTGTCTAGTACTTTTCTGACTCTTTGAGGCAGTCGAGTCACCCATATGCATGGTGGCCTCCTTTATGCCAAGTATGATCCGGACACTGCGAGGGATGCACAAAACTAGCCAAACGGTTCTGCCCGTAAAGAATTTACCAGAGAGAATGTCAGTCCTCCTAAGAGCGCTGATACAAGGCAGTACATTTTGTCAGGTAAGGGCTAGAGATACACGCACAGGATTTCTTCTTTTTATGGTAATGAAGGTGCTATTACCAAATTTATTTAAAGAAGAAAGACGCGTTGTCCTACCACCCCGTTTTTACCATTTCTGGGTCATTCCTCCCCGGTATGTGCAAAGGTGCATGTATAGATTCATACACGCATTGTTCAGAGGTTTTGGTATCTGCTCCTGGGCACACGGTTACATGCCCTGTGTTATCCACACACACCCCAAGTCCTTCTCTTCCTCTCCATCCCTCCCCTGGGCCTGCTTTCAACGCCTGCTCCTTGGGCAGCACGGGCCCAGGCCTGGGTCCCCTTCCTGTGACAGTGGACGTGTCTAGTTTAGGCCTTTGCCTTGCCAAGCAGTCATCGCCTCCTGGCCTCCAGGACACTAATTTTTTACTTTTTCCGTCACAAGGCTGAACAGATATGAAGGACTTAACTGAGAGTCTGGGGAGGCCTCCGTGGAAAAGAGACAGGGAGCCACCAGCACAAGGTCAAATATTGTGATCCAGAGCCCAGTCCGTAGGAAAAGAAGTTCAAACACACTGGGGCGCGTGGGAAGGGGGTGTCCCCTCGTCCCCTCTTCCTCAGGGGGAGCTGTCCTTCAGGCGTCTGTGCCCTGTGCCCACAGCCCGTTAGGAGCACCCCCTCTGGTCCCACAGACACGGTGCCCTTCCGCACCAAGGTCACGCCCACTGATGCCCCCAAGATCCTCTGCAGACGCCCTCAACCGCAGCTGCCCCTTTAGGTGAGGGCAGCTGAACTGATATATAGAAAGGTTAGTAACGTACCCAGAGCCACGTGGTGCCTCTAAGACTGGCAGTGTTGTGTCAAATTACCTGATCATTCATACACTTTTCTTTTTCACTGAATTGGATGCGTTCCATGACCCTAAGCATGTATAATGCCTTCTTCTTTTCTAAAATCGCCGCAGCAGGGAAAACACTGGAGAAAATAAGCATGATCTCATTGGCTAAAAATACCCTTCCCTCCACCGTGTGTATCCTTGGCCTTATAGCCCAATTTTGAGAGAATGAGGAGACACCGTTGTTGGTGCCTCAGTTCCTCCACTTGTGAAACAGAAAATAACATGACACCTCCCGGTTTCCCACAGCAGTGGGGAGGCTTAGTAGGTCAAGCCTAGCAAGACATTCTGCTCTCCTCGAGTCCTTTTCACTGGGGATGTTGAAGTGTGACTGTGCCTCTTATTGGCTTGAGCCTGGAGCCCCCAGAGAAGCCCTTGTCACCCCCATGCCTGCGGAGTGGGTTCATTCTCCATGACCACGTTCACTTCGCCGCCAGCAACGTGCTCCTCAACCTAGAGAATGACACCACTCTGTACTCTGCCTCTCATCGAGGGAACTCCAGATGCCTGAGTGGCGCTGTTGAATCAAGCATCCTTACCCAGAGGTGAGGTGTTACAAGTGCCATCAACTTAGCAGGTGGGTGGGGAGGAGGTCAGAGGGATGGAGAGGTGGAAGGTCTGCTCTCCTGAGCCGACACCACCCCACTGACTGGGTTCACATCCTGCCCCCGAAGCTATAATCCCTCCTCAGCTCTGTGGGCCTCCCCATCCTTGCTTCCTGAAAGCTCCGTCTAAAAGGTAAGAAAATTGCAGTGGGTTCCCGGGGATGCTCTGTTCTCAGCTACTTCCATAAAGAAATCAATTAAGTTTGTCTGACAGTCTGCTTTTCCTAAAGGTTTGCTGGCAGAGGGTATAACTTTATATCATCTTGCACAGCTCCAAAACAAAACAACCATTTTATTTCAGCTTCCATGAGAGTCCTTTCTGTTTATCTTGGTATGGTTCCCATCCGAGCTATTCTACGGTCCCCAGTCGGACCACCTTTGTTCTCAGCACTTTTTGGCAATAGCCTCTTGTGCGTGACTCTGAGTCCACGACAGAGGAAGCTGTTGTCATTTTAATGAATGGGGGTCTCTTCCAGCTCCACTCTTCCCACGAACAGTCTATTTCCATAACCATCAAGATGTCGGATGCAAAATAAAGCCAGTTGCAATATTACACAGTGCAAAAGGCCATTCAGATTATTATTGAATCGTGTGGCTGGAAAGACTTTGCAGGATCGTTTTGTTCATCTCTAACTTCTGGAGATTTCCCTCTAATTGGAACTACGTTATCACCAATTACTACAGGGCCTTTAAACCTCAAAGGACCTAAGCGAGTGGAAGGAAATAGGATGTGTGTGGCATTGTGTGAAGGAAATATGGAAGCCTGGGCTCCAGCTTCGGCTCCAACCTCGCACCTTTAGAAGTTGATCAGTGAATACAAATGAGCAGTAGCAAAATATGGCAGTAAGAACAAGGGATTTGAAGTCCCAAAGCATAGATTCAGGCTCAGAGCTGTGTGATTGGGAGAAAGTTGCTTAAGGCCCCCAAACCTTGTTTTACTCACCTTTGAATTGAGGATAATGCAATTGACTCACCTGCCTCACAGTGTGGAAGTGATAACTTGTAAGACAACACTTGAAAGGCCTCTGCATATTCTAATATGCAAATATTCATTACATTGTTATTCGAAACCGAACTTAACCACAAAGGAAAATCCGCAGTGAGAAATGTGGAAGGCGGCCAAAGCACCAACAGAAACGACATTTTTGGCAATCCACAATTGTCCCTTGTCCATTATGATGGCTCTCTTCCCTTGGTACAATTTGAAGTGAAACAGTTGAAAATTGGCAGGAAAAGTAGGAAAACCTCTAGGTGACCAATCGGGATTACTCCTTGACACGGTGCTTTAGCAGGGATGCCTGCGGCGCTTAGAAAGCGCTATCTGAGTGACAGCAAAGGTGAATCCAAAGCTTCACACCATGAGAATTAGCGTTTGATAATTTAGTGGTGAACTTTATAGCATCCTCTTCGGTCTTGCAGAATTCCCCGCTTGACAATGACGTTATGCGGACAAGTGGCTTTAACCTTTTCCTGCCTCAGTTTCTTCATGAATAAAACAGTTTATACCCTTTGGTACCTTTACTGCATAAAGTGGTAGGGATCAAAAGCAATTATACGTGCAAGCATTTGGAAATGCTTACTGTAATTTAGGGTCTCGTTAAGGTTGATTCTTGCTTTTTACGTGCTATCATTTTAGGCTACGTTTTCTTCCTGCAGGGCAGAGAGAAGGATGACTAGGGCTGAACCTAAGGGTACTCCAAGGACACAAAATTTCTAAGAGTAACAGGATGAAGTGAAATATGAAAAACGTCAGCTGACCACCAGGAATAAACAGATTCCTGGCAATAGCCATTGTTAGATTGTGGAATTGCCTCTCTCGGGAAGTGGTAGAAACATTTACTGCCCCACTGGATAAAGTACTCTCAGGGGCCAGATGACTTGCCATTTCCTTCTACGTTATCGATGAGTTTTTCTAATAATAATAAAACGGCTGAAATTGGCTACACGGCTATAATCACTCATGTATATAGGTTTCTAGCTGCACCATAATCGCGGCTGGCCATGTCCTCAAATAATTACTCTCCATTTGGCCTTGGTCTTGGCAACTCCTGCAGACTATTTGCTGCTAGGTCTGCATCTACAGAGGGCTACATTAACAGAGTCTGAATGAGAGCATTACATGCTTTTAACAGCGTTGAGTCACTGTGATTTTTAAACAATGAACTGGGTTCAGGCAGCTTCAGAAACACCAGGAAGGCTGTTTAAATGTTAATGCTGCAGCCCAGAAGGGATGGTGCCTGACTGGAGCCCTAGCGCCTCTGCTGAGTTGAGCATATGATTCAGTTTCTCCTATTTGTTCAATTGTAGTAAACATTTTTCACGGACTTTTCACAGTGTTTGCAAAAATGCCTCCTAAGCAAAAATAGGAAGAATACACTTTCTTCTTTGTACGGCTTTCAGAAATATACCTATTGAATTGAAAAAAAAAAAAAACTTATGGAAGAATGATGAACTTCTCCCAAAACAGACCATATTTGATATTTGCAAATGTGTGGGTTTTTTTTTTTTTACTGGTTTTTAAATTCTGTTTGTAAGAAGATATATGTATATAAATATATACATTTTTTTTTTTCTTTCTTTCTAAAGCTAAATTCTGGGGCTGGGCTCTAGGAAGATGTTAGAAATTCCTGTGTGGTGTTTTTTAAGATAGAAATACTATGTGTAGAATTATATCCCTTTCTTTGACTTGCCCAAAAAAAAAAACCCCTCACTTTCAGAATTACAAATATTATGATTATTATCTTTAAAAAAGTAACTATGCCTATTTTACTAAAATGATGAATCATGCGAGAAGGAGGTAGTGACTGGCCTGTTCTGTGCCCTCCTCGTGTTTCCGTAGCAGCCGGGCACACTGCCCATCGCCACTGGCATGTGACTCTCGGAGGCCGGGCCTGGCTTCACCCATCCTGGTACTTCTGGCTCTGGGCATAGTGGCTGGCACACAGCAGAGGTTCAGTAATTGTCTATTAAAGTAATAAGCTCTGAGGGCTTTTCCAACTATTTTTTAAAAAAGCATTCTAGGAGAGAATCTCAAAGAGCCTTCTGTAGATTTTTGAAACCAGAGAACCATTTTGAATTGAGATGTGAAATCTGGGGTTCATCCTTACCTTGAGACTTAGGATTTATGCCTTCACTTCCTTTTCATCCAAAGTACACTTCCCTATTTTGCATCACGATCATACTTTCGTTCAAATTTATTGAATTCCTGTTTGTAATTTCTGTCAGATCCTACGACTTATAGACTGCTGATGGCAGAGAATTTTCAGACCTGATCTTTACATAACACTTTCCATTTGAAGTGCTTTTATTTACATCATCCACAGCGTCACCTGGACCCTGTGAGGTGGAAGCCCAGGTACTATGACTTTTACTTTACAGATGAGGAAACCGAGGTTCAGAGATGTTTAGGTGATTTGACTGAAGTTACATATGAGCTGGTGACAGATAGGAGCCTGAAACACATATTCTGACTCCAAATCCAGTCCTGTTTCTGCAACACCACAATTGCTGCAAGGCAGTTTCTGACTCTTAGATGTCACCCAGTATTTATACGTGGGCCACCAGCTGGCCAAAGTCTGGATGGCAGAGAGCTCGGTATCTCTTGAAGTTCCTGCCATCTTGCACTGCTCTGACTTAGAAGGGTCCCCAGCTCAAAATGTGTGAAATTACCTTTCAGTCAATAAGCCAATTCAGAAATGTTATTGGACACCCACGAGGTGCTGGGGTCTTTCTGCTCTTTGTCAGTGAATATAATCTAGATATCAGGGGGTCCTGTGATGGTCAGTGGGCTTGAATCCAGGAGCTATAAATGCTGTGTGCTCTGAACACTGAGAAAAAGAGCCTGGGGGCCTTAGGAGGGACTAAGCAAAGGAGGGATGGACAAGGGAAAGGGACACAGGGAATATCCAGATGGAGGGAACCAGACTCGAGTGAGTGAGGATCCCTGGGAGATCACAGAGGCAACATGCAGAAATGGGGACAGGGGGACAGGAGAGGCCTGAGACGGATGAAGGAAAACTGACAGGTGTGGAGGAAGGTTAGAGTTCACTTCTGCTCGGATATAGGAAACACATTCACTAGAACGGGATCCACTCAACAAAAAGGGTATAATCAAAGATGCGTGGTGCTTAAAATGTGGAAACAGCTGAAGAGTGTTAATTAACTGAAGTTGTTTCTGGTGTCGTTATTGTTGTTTAGTACAGAAGGGTGGCCCACAATTCCATTTTCTGTTTCCTGTGTTTGGACATGAAATCCAAGGTCGCAGGCCCCCCAGCCTCTGGATACAGGAGACCATGTTCTGTCAGAGCCCGTGTACAGGTGTCAGGTTCCTGGGAACCAGCCCAGGGCGGTGGAAGCACTTGCTCTGGAGCAGAGCTGGGCCTGTACTTCTGTTGGCCCATCTCAGTAACGCATCAACATGTTACCGTATTGATCCCATGGCCACAGCCATTCTCTGCCAGTGGTTGATTGTGGCTCCAGAGTGCCAAGGTCCCCCCTCTCCTATGAGGGCAAAAATTGGGGAGATGGGAAAGAAGGACCTTTACCCCACTTTATCACCTGGGCCCCAAGCACACCTCTAGTGCCAGAACATTATACAACTTCTCATAAACGCGATTCATTCAAACCTAACACTGCTCTCTGTCGGGACCCAAAACCACTTCCAGGATAGACGTGAACAAACACCCACTGCTGCATCCTCACCACCGATCTCTAATTTCCACCAAATAGAATGTGTTCATTTGTTCCTCTTTCGAAAGCTCCTGTGCACAGTTGACCCTTGAAGAACATGGCTTGAACTGCGTGGGTCCACTTATACGTGGATGTTTTCAAATCAATATACGTTCGGTCCTCCTTATCTGTGGATTCAACCAACAACAGCTTGCGTGCTGTTTCCATCTGCAGTTGGTTGAATCCCAGGATGCAGAACCCAAGTGTAAGGAGCGTCAGCTATGAAACTTTGAGCATCTGCAGATTTTGGTGTCTGTGGTGGGGTCCTGGAACCAACCCACCACGAATACTTAGGGATGACTTTATTAATTTATGCAACTATATTTCCGGTCATCGCCAACAACCAGACTGGCTGCAAGAATAAGCCCAGTGAATTCAGGACTACCTGCTGCAAACATATTAAAGGCCCAAGAATGCCCCTTGCAGCCTAACAACATGTATAGGTTCTGACCTACAGTGAGTATCCTGTGAAACAGATACCAATCCTGCCCCCAGCAGAAGTGCATGTATTGTATGCTGGGAGTCATCTTAAAAGCAGTAAGAGGAATGCTTTCTATAAAGAAAATATGTTCTTAACCTCAAAGAAATATCTTAGTGTAACCATGCAAGATAAGGTTTTGCATAAAAGGTTAGCTTTAGGATGTATAATCCTCTTTTATAAAAGGATAGCCTGGAACATTTAGGTCATTCATGTCTAAGGATTTGAAATATTTTAATCCAAAGAGAAAAGCTTTCAGGAAGAGTTTAGCTGTCAGGGGATTTTTTTCTTTCTTTCTTTTTTCCCCATACCTGTCAGGGATGAGGTAAGGGAAGGATAGCATTGTCCAGGAGATGGACCCCATTAAAATCTTATTAACATGCTTTGAAGTTACAGTATCACCATGTCCAAAATATCCTCCCAGTCCACTGCCTTCTTCAGCCATCTCTGCCCGAGCTGGAGTACTTGGACACAGCAATGGAAAGAGCCCTGAACTCGGCACTTGTTTCTGAATTTATCCCAACTAACAATTTGACCTTTGAGAAGCCATTGTCTCTCTCTCTCTCTCTCTCTCTCTCTCTCTCTCTCTCTCTCTCTCACTCTCTCACACTCAGTTTCTTTATGTGTAGATAAAGCAGTTAGATGTAATGGGCTTTCAGATCTTCCTCAGCCCTTCCCTGTGTGAATCTACGAGGAATTTGCTACCCTGCTTTCATTGGTAGGAAACCCAGATCCGGGGGATATTTCAAAACAAAGCCAGAGGAGAAACTGACAATGAGCTGGATTATCCAACCTTCAGCTTCCATCTGTGTGCAAATGTAGACAAACAAGCATCTTACACGGATAAGTGCTAAGAATCGTTGGGTGCTTTAAAAAATGCTATTATTAAAAGTAGGATTTCCAGAATTTCAAGATGGCGGAGGATTAAGATGAGGAGATCACCTTCCTCCCCACAGATACATCAAAAATACATCTACATATGGAACAACTCCTACAGGACACCTACCGAACGCTGGCAGAAGACCTCAGACTTCCCAAAAGGCAAGAAACTCCCCATGTACCTCGCCTTGTGAATGACATGGTCTTGGTGCTGCGGCTGGGTTTCAGGACTGAGCCTCTGAGGTGGGAGAGCCGAGTTCAGGACATTGGTCCACCAGAGACCTCCTGGCCCCACATAATATCAAATGGTGAAAGCTCTCACAGAGATCTCCATCTCAACACTAAGACCCAGCTCCACTCAACGACGAGCAAGCTACGGTGCTGGACACCCTATGCCAAACAACTAGCAAGACAGGAACACAAGCCCACCCATTAGCAGAAGAGGCTACCTAAAATCATAATAAGTTCACAGACACCCCAAAACACACCACCAGACACAGTCCTGCCCACCAGAAAGACAAGATCCAGCCTCATCCACCAGAACACAGGCACCAGTCCCCTCCACCAGGAAGCCTACACAACCCACTGAACCAACCTTACCCATGGGGGGCAGACACCAAAAACAACGGAAACTATGAACCTGCAGTCTGTGAAAAGGAGACCCCAAACACAGTAAGTGAAGCAAAATGAGAAGATGGAAAAATAATGCAGCAGATGAAGCAGCAAGGTAAAAACCCACCAGACCAAACAAAGGAACAGGAAACAGGCAGTCTACCTGAAAAACAATTCAGAGTAATGGTGGTAAAGATGATCCAAAATCTTGGAAATAGAATGGGGAAAATACAAGAGATGTTTAACAAGGACCTAGAAGAACGAAAGAGCAAACAAACAATGATGAACAACACAATAAACGAAATTAAAAATTCGCTAGAAGGAATCAATAGCAGAATAACTGAAACAGAAGAATGGATGAGTGACCTGGAAGGTAAAATAGTGGAAAAAACTACTGCAGAGCAGACTAACGAAAAAAGAATGAAAAGAATTGAGGACAGTCTCAGAGACCTCGGGGGCAACATTAAACGCAACAACATTCGAATTATAGGGGTCCCAGAAGAAGAAGAGGAAAAAAAAGGGACTGAGAAAATATTTGAAGAGATTATAGTTGAAAACTTCCCTAATATGGGAAAGGAAATAGTTAATCAAGTCCAGGAAGCACAGAGAGTCCCATACAGGATAAATCCAAGGAGAAACATGCCAAGACACATATTAATCAAACTATCAAAAATTAAATACAAAGAAAAAATATTAAAAGCAGCAAGGGAAAAACAACAAAAAACATACAAGGGACACCCTGTAAGGTTAACAGCTGATCTTTCAGCAGAAGTTCTGCAAGCCAGAAGGGAGTGGCAGGACATACTTAAAGTGATGAAAGGGAAAAACCTACAACCAAGATTACTCTACCCAGCAAGGATCTCATTCAGATTCGACAGAGAAATTAAAACTTTTACAGGCAAGCAGAAGCTAAGAGAATTCAGCACCACCAAACCCACCTTACAACAAATGCTAAAGGAACTTCTCTAGGCAGGAAACACAAGAGAAGGAAAAGACCTACAACAACAAACCCAAAACAAGTAAGAAAATGGTAAGAGAAACATGCGTATTGATGACTACTTTAATGTAAATGGATTGAATGCTCCAACCAAAAGACGTAGACTGGCAGAATGGATACAAAAACAAGACCCGTATATATGCTGTCTACAAGAGACCCACTTCAGACCTAGGGACACAAACAGACTGAAAGTGAGGGGATGGAAAAAGATATTCCATGCAAATGGAAATCAAAAGAAAGCTGGAGTAGCAATTCTCATATCAGACAAAATAGACTTTAAAATAAAGACTATTACAAGAGACAAAGAAGGACACTACATAATGATCAAGGGATCAATCCAAGAAGATATAACAATTGTAAATATTTATGTACCCAACATAGGAGCACCTCAATACATAAGGCAAATACTAACATCCGTAAAAAGGGAAATCGACAGTAACACAATCAAAGTAGGGGACTTTAACACCCCACTGTCACCAATGGACAGATCATCCAAAATGAAAGTCAATAAGGAAACACAAACTTTAAATGATACATTAAACAAGATGGACTTAATTGATATATATACGACATTCCATCCAAAAACAACAGAATACACTTTCTTCTCAAATACGCATGGAACATTCTCCAGGATAGATCATATCTTTAGTCACAAATCAAACCTTGGTAAATGTAAGAAGATAGAAATCATATCAAATATCTTTTCCCACCACAACTCTATGAGACTTGATATCAATCACAGGAAAAAATATGTAAAAAATACAAACACGTGGAGGCTAAACAATACACTACTAAATAACGAAGTGATCACTGAAGAAATCAAAGAGGAAATCAAAAAATACCTAGAAGCAAATGGCAATGAAAACACGACGACCCAAAACCTATGGGATGCAGCAAAAGCAGTTCAAAGATGTCACAAAGAAAGAAAACTACAGGCCAATATCACTGATGAACATAGATGCAAGTATCCTCAACAAAATATTAACAAACAGAATCCAACAGCACATTAAAGGGATCATACACCATGATATAGTGGGGTTTATCCCAGGAATGCAAGGATTCTTCAGTATACGCAAATCAATCAATGTGATAAACCATATTAACAAATTGAAGGATAAAAACCATATGATCATCTCTATAGATGCAGAAAAAGCTTTCAACAAAATTCAACACCCATTTATGATAAAAACCCTCTGGAAAGTAGGCATAGAGGGAACTTTCCTCAACATACTAAAGGCCATATATGACAAACCCACAGCCAACAGCATTCTCAATGGTGAAAAACTGAAAGCATTTCCACTAAGGTCAGGACAAGACAAGGTTGCCCACTCTCACCACTACTATACAACATAGTTTTGGAAGTTTTAGCCACAGCAATTAGAGAAGAAAAAGAAATAAAAGGAATCCAAATCAGAAAAGAAGAAGTAAAGCTGTCACTGTTTGCAGATGACATGATACTATACATAGAGAATCCTAAAGATGCTACCAGAAAACTACTAGAGCTAATCAATGAATTTGGTAAAGTAGCAGGATACAAAATTAATGCACAGAAATCTCTGGCATTCCTATACACTAATGATGAAAAATCTGAAAGTGAAATCAAGAAAACACTCCCATTTACCATTGCAACAACAAGAATAAAATATCTAGGAATAAACCTACCTAAGGAGACAAAGGACCTGTATGCAGAAAACTATAAGACTCTGATGAAAGAAATTAAAGATGATACAAACAGATGGAGAGGTATACCATGTTCTTGGATTGGAAGAATCAGCATTGTGAAAATGACTCTACTACCCAAAGCAATCTACAGATTCAATGCAATCCCTATCAAACTACCACTGGTATTTTTCACAGAACTAGAACATAAAATTTCACAATGTGTATGGAAACACAAAAGACCCTGAATAGCCAAAACAATCTTAAGAAAGAAAAATGGATCTGGAGGAATCAGGCTCCCTGACTTCAGGCTATACTACAAAGCTACAGCAATCAAGACAGTATGGTATTGGCACAAAAACACAAGTATAGATCAATGGAACAGGATAGAAAGCCCAGAGATAAACCCACACACATATAGTTACCTTATCTTTGATAAAGGAGGTAAGAATATGCAATGGAGAAAAGACAACCTCTTCAATAAATGATGCTGGGGAAACTGGACAGCTACATGTAAAAGAATGAAATTAGAACAATCCCTAACACCATACACAAAAATAAGCTCAAAATGGATTAAAGACCTAAATGTAAGGCCAGATACTATAAAACTCTTAGAGGAAAACATAGGCAGAGCACTCTATGACATAAATTACAGCAAGATCCTTTTTGACCCACCTCCTAGAGAAATGGAAATCAAAATAAACAAATGGGACCTAGTGAAACTTAAAAGCTTTTGCACAACAAAGGAAACCATAGACAAGACAAAAAGACAACCCTCAGAATGGGAGAAAATATTTGCAAACGAGGCAACTGACAAAGGATTAATCTCCAAAATATACAAGCAGCTTATGCAGCTCAATATCAAAAAAACAGATAACCGAATCCAAAAATAGGCAGAAGACCTAAACAGACATTTCTCCAAAGAAGATATACAGATTGCCAACAAACACACGAAAGGATGCTCAACATCACTAATCATTAGAGAAAATGATTCTCTAATGAGAAATAGAGAAAACTACAATGAGGTGTCATCTCACACCTGTCAGAATGGGCATCACCAAAAAAATCTACAAACAATAAATGCTGGAGAGGGTGTGGAGAAAAGGAGCCCTCTTGCACTGTTGGTGGGAATGTAAATTGATACAGCCACTCTGGAGAACAGTATGGAGGTTCCTTAAAAAACTAAAAATAGAACTACCATACGACCCAGAAATCCCACTACTGGGCATATACCCTGAAAAAAACATAATTCAAAAAGACTCACATACCACAGTGTTCACTACAGCTCTATTTACAATAGCCAGGACATGGAAGCAACCTAAGTGTCCATCGACAGATGAATGGATAAAGAAGATGTGGCACATATACACAGCGGAATATTACTCAGCTATAAAAAAAAACAAAATTGAGTTATCTGTAGTGAGGTGGACGGATCTAGAGGCTGTCATACAGAGTGAAGTAAGTCAAAAAGAGAAAAACTAATACTGTATGCTAACATATATATGGAATCTAAAAAAAAAAAAAAAAAGGTTCTGAAGAACCTAGGGGCAGGACAGGAGTAATGACGCAATCATAGAGAGTGGACTTGAGGACACGGGGAGGGGAAAGGGTATACTGGGACGAAGTGAGAGAGTGGCATGGACATATGTACACTACCAAATGTAAAATAGATAGCTAGTGGGAAGCAGCCGCATAGCACAGGGAGATCAGCTTGGTGCTTTGTGTCCATCTAAAGAGCTGGGATAGGGAGGATGGGAGGGAGACGCAAGAGGGAGGAGATATGGGGATATATGTATGCATATAGCTGATTCAGTTTGTTATACAGCAGCAACTAACACAACATTGTAAAGCAATTATACTCCAATAAAGATGTTAAAAAAAAAAAAAATAGGGACTTCCCTGGTGGTGCAGTGGTTAAGAATCCAGTTGCCAAGGCAAGGGACTCGGGTTGAATCCCTGGTCCGGGAAGATCCCACATGCTGCAGAGCAGCTAAGCCTGGGCACCACAACTACTGAACCTGCGCTCTAGAACCCATGAGCGACAACTACTGAGCGCAGGTACCACAATTACTGAAGGTCATGTACCTAGAGCCCGTGCTCTGCAACAAGAGAAGCCACCACACTGAAAAGCTCGTGCACCGCGATGAAGAGTAGCCCCCAATTGTCACAACTAGAGAAAGACCGTGCAGCAATGAAGACCCAGTGCCTCAAAAAAATAAAATAAAATAAATTAATTAATTTTAAAAATGTAATAATTAGTACCTAGAAAAGTTATCATGTCTGAGGTGCATTATTACTTCCTGAAATCACAATGCCCCCTTGCCAGCTCTGTAAAGACTGGATTCTTCTAGTTTCTTGGCTGCCTTTGTTTTTCATTCTAAGTTTCAAAATAGGTAAGAATATGAACTAGAAATGACTACTCATCCAGGTTAAGAGTATATAAGTAAGTCCCCTACATACGAACCTTCAAGTTGCGAACTTTCATAGATGTGAACGTGGAGCATACTAATGAAGACCTGAGGAGGCCCAGAGAAGGGATGAAGAGAGACAAGAGGAAGAAGAAGTAACTGAGGAACCGAAGAGATTCATGACGCAGGAAATGGCAAGGGGTTTTTCTTTGTTTGAGCAGGCACTGTTAGTTTTAGAGGCACAGGACCTGAACACAGAAGGTTGCAGCAGCCGTTCAGAATGCAGTCCAGTGCTATCGTGTCATCTATGATGAGAAAAAAAGAGCTACTACCTAAACGTCACTGGATCGTTTTTTCAAGCGGGTAGATGGAATTGAATCCAACAAGGAACCAGAACCTGTGCAATCAGCGTCAGGCGTGAGTGGCATTGCAGCTCGCGCTCCGTCTCCTATTGCTGACGATCCTTCAGCTCTACCGCCTCCCGCCCCCTCTCCCTCCTTCAGTCAGTAGTCCTTCTTTCCTGTTCACTCGATGCCAGCCCCTGGATGCCAGCTAGTGTACTGGACTATACTGCCCTTTTCAAAGTACTGTCCTGTAAGGTTAAAAACGTTTTCTTTATTTTTTATGTTTGTTTTTTATATATTATATGTGTGCAAAGTATTATAAACCTATTACAGTACAGTACTATATAGCCAGTTGTGTTAGTCGGGTACCTAGGCTAACTTGGTTGGACTTACGAAAGCGCTTTCAGAACAGGACTCGTTCGTATGTAGGGGAATTACTGTATTCAGGTTAATATAATTTAACTTGAAGACACTATTTAAAGAAAAAAAATAGATAAACGCATCGTAGTATCTAGAAGGATTAAACTCATTTTCAAAACCAACTTAGCTAGCTTAGGGAGAGTGTAAGATTAGCGAAATAGTTTTAATTGGTAGATCTATTAGTCTGTGCCAGATTCTGTGCTACACATACATACAAACATGTATGTGTGTGTGTGTGAGAGTGTATGTTGGTGTTTATATGTACATAAATAAGAATATATGAATACTTTGCGTAGTCAATACAGTCTTAACATATGGCAGTTATTTTCCTATTTTTCAATTAAAGAAACAGATTCAGAAGTGATCATCAGGTGCCCCTAACCTAGTAAATGAAGCAGCCGGTTCATTACTTTTACGTTATACCCCATTTTCTGAAGGAAGAGCCTGTTTGTAAAACATCCTGGAGGCCTGATGTTTATAAAGAGTTAAATTTAACTTAAATAGGCTACACAGGTTACTTAGCATCTTGAGCTTTGATTTCTTCATCTGTAAAAGGAGGAATAAAACGAGCTCCCTCAGGGGGCTGTCATCAGGATTCAGTGCCATTCAGGAATGACAACATTTTCCGCCAAAGTTCCCGGCGGGTCATCGGCTGGTGCAGTGTATCATCTGCACCTTCTCCAACTCCCTTTGGACTTGGATCTTTTTTTTCATGTTGGAAAAAAATGTGCTTATTACCTCAAAGAAGTAAGAAAATACTTACTGAATGCCTTCTATTGTGTTATGACTTTTTATGTATCAATCTTCAAAGTTGGTTGAGATAATCATTGTGAAATCTTCCCTGTGGGACTGTGATGGTTAACTGTCAAGTTCAGTGATGTGGATCCCAGGGCTTTTAATGTTCCCAGGAGTTCAAAGTGCTTTGTTGTTAAATTGAACTCTTCGAAACTAAAAATATCCCTAACCCTTGCCTTGCCTGAGGCCTTCATCCCTAGTTTAAGAGTCTGTTTTGCTCTAGGGGCTTTGAAAGCGAAAGTTTTCCTCTGGTCAGACTCACCTTGAATCTAGATGAAATAGATGGCGGTTGCTTTTGCCAGGAGTCTTGTCTCCGTCCAGGCCTTCGGGGGACAGGCCTGTCACATTACCCTGTCTACAAGGGCAGGGAATTTAATAAGGTTATTATGTTTTGCCGCTATAAAATGACTCAAGAACACTATTTTATAAAAGGTATGTCAGATACTGTTCCATTTAAAATTCAGCTACCAAACAAGGCAAGTGAGTCATGAATCAGTGGACATTTAGTTTAACCCAGGTTTGCAGGTGGACACCAGGCCTGCAGGTCTTTGCTCTGAGTCAGGTTCAGGAATGGAAGCCTCTCATGTATGTCTGCATGTGACTAAGGTCTCTGAAGTAGGATGACATCATCAGACAACCCTGGTGAGGCCCCTCCTACTCTCCTAGAGTTCGCTTTTTAAAATATTTACTTACATGATCAAGTGTTGACTCCCCTACACCGCCCTGCATATGCCAAATTCAGACTTTTCTGAGTTAATGCAACTGATAGAATGAACCTTTCAAGGAGTCTCACGAAGTGCTGTCTGGCAGCCAGTGGTCTTTCCGTCTTCGTATAGCAGTGTTTGCTGGTACAGTTATTTGAGTGTTTTATTGCATTTTCCCCTTATTTTTTTAAATGAATGGAATGTGGAAAATGAAAGCATCTGGATTAGTGTCAGGAGGCTGAGACATAGTTATGTGTACCTGAGCGCACAGTTCAGCTGAGAGTTGGGGGCGGGAATGAACAGGCATGCAAGAAATAGCAAACTTTACAAAATTAAGAATGTGAAATACTGGAAATAAAATGTTGAAAATTGTCTCTGAAGTGTGACGTGTAATTAAGAACATGATCGTATTTGTGTTGCTTTCTCTTGTAATCACCTCTTACTAAAAGTAAGCCTGTTTCTGACCCTTAACCTTAGAACTTCCTGGGGACGTTCAAGAAGCTCTGTCTGGCAAGGTAGGGATCAATCCATAATTGTTCAAAGCCCTGCTTGCTGTGGTCCAGTCCAGCTATTTCCTGGGACACAGATGCCACCCGAGGAGCTTTCTTGGATGGTGAAGATTTCTCACTTCTGAAGAAGTCCAAACAAGTTTCCTCAATTACTAAAGAATGTGTGTCAGGATATAAATTCTAATCTGCACAGCTGTGTACGGTTTGAGACCTGGTTAACTTAGAAACTGATTCTCTTCCTCTGCACAGTCCAGACAATTGAAATAAGTTGAAGGTTTTCTTCCAAACACAGTTACCCACTTTTAAGGCATGGTGACCTAAATTCTTCCCTTAAGAAGTCACATTTCTGAAAATCTGCTACCTTTAGTCCTTAATGCTTGCTCCAGGGGTGTATGGAGAAGAGCATAGCATTCAAGGTCTGCTTGTTTATTGTGGCTGCCTGGGGTGTTTCTCCCCTTCCTTTCCTTCATCCAGGCTGCTTTTCCCCAAAGGGATATGAGCTATCATTTATCATCATCATCATCGTCAGTATTTTACTTTATTCTTCTTGTTTTATTTTATTTTATTTTTTATTGAAATATAGTTGACATACAATATGATGTTAGTGTCAGGTGTACAACGTAGTGATTTGACTTTTAAATACATTTCAAAATGATCTCCACGATAAGTCTGATAACCATCTGTCCCCACACAAAGTTAATACATTATTATTGCTCATATTCCTTGTGGTGCATAATACATCCCAAGACTTATTTCTTATATACCTGGAAGTTTGTACTTCTTAATCCCCTTCACCTATTTCATCCATCCCCCACTCCCTCCTCTCTGGCAGCCACCTATTTGTTCTCTGTTTCTATGAGTCTGTTTCTGTTTTGTTTAGTTTGTTCATTTGTTTTGATTTTTATATTCTACATATAATTGAGATCATACAGTATTTGTCTTTCTTTGTCTGACTTGTTTCTCTTAGCAGAATGCCTTCTAGGTCCATCCATGTTGTCACAAATGACACGATTTCATTCTTTTATGGCTGTGTAACTGTCCATTGTGCGTGCGTGCGTGTGTGTGTGTGTATGTGTGTATGTATACCAATTCTTTTTTTATCCATTCATCTACTGTTGGACTTTTAGGTTGCTTCCAAATCTTGGCTATTGTAAATAATGCTGCAGTGAACATGGAGGTGCACATATCTTTTACAATTAGTGTTTTTCTTTTATTAGGATAAATCCCCACAACTGAGATAGATTGATAGTATGGTAGTTCTGGTCTTAATTTTTTGAAGAACCAGCTTATTGTTTTCCACAGTGGCTGCACCAATTTACATTCTTACCAACAGTGCATGACGATTCCCTTTTCTCCACATCCTTGACAATACTTGCTATCTCTTGTCTTTTTGTTAATAGCCATACTGATATATTTTTTTACATCTTTATTGGAGTATAATTGCTTTACAGTGGTGTGTTGGTTTCTGCTTTATAACAGAGTGAATCAGTTATACATATGTTCCCATATCTCTTCCCTCTTGCATCTCCCTCCCTCCCACCCTCCCTATCCCACCCCTCCAGGCGGTCACAAAGCACCGAGCTGATCTCCCTGTGCTATGCGGCTGCTTCCCACTAGCTATCTACCTTACGTTTGGTAGTGTATATATGTCCATGCCTCTCTCTCGCTTTGTCACAGCTCACCCTGATAGGAGTAAGGTGATTTGGATTTGCATTTCCCAGAGACTTAGTGAATTAAGTATCTTTTCATGATCTTGTTGGCTATCCATATGTCTTCTTTGGAAAAAATGTCTATTCAGCTCCTCTACCCTTTTTAAATTGGGTTGTTTGTTTCTTTGATATTGAGTTGTATGAGTTCTTTGTATATTTTGGATATTGGCCCCTTACCAGAGACATTGTTTTCAAATATCTTCTCCCGTTCAGTAGGTGACCTTTTCATTTTGTTGATAGTTTCCTTCACTGTGACAAAATTTTTAGTTTGATGTAGTCCCATTTGTTTATTTTTGCTTTTGTTTTCTTCCCTGAAGAGACAGATCCAAAAAAATATTGCTAAGATGTCAAAGAGCATACTGCTCATGTTTTCTTCTAGGAGTTTTATAGTTTCAGGTCTTATATTTAAGGCTTTCATCCATTTTGAGCTTATTTTTTGTGCATTATTGGAGAAGTTGATATAGTTTCATTCTTTTGCATGTAGCTGTCCAGTTTTCCCAATACCATTTACTGAAGAGTCTCTCTTTTCCCCATTGTACATTCTTGCCTCCTTTGCTGTAGATTAATTGCCCATATAAGTGTGGGTCCATTTCTGGGTTCTATATTCTGTTCCATTGATCTGTGTATCTGTTTTTGTGCCAGTATCATACTGTTCTGATGACAGTAGCTTTGTAGTAAAGTTTGATATCAGGGAGCATGATACCTCCAGTTACGTTCTTCATTCATAAGATTTTTTTCAGCTATTCAAGGTCTTTTATGTTCCCATACAAATTTTAGGTTTATTTGTTCTAGTTCTGTGAAAAATGCCACTGGTATTTTGATAGGGACTGCATTGAATCTCTAGATTACCTTGAGTGGTATGGACATTTTAACAATATTAATTCTTCCAATCCAAGAGCAAAGTACAGGCAGAGCTTGGAGATATTTCAGGTTTGGTTTTAGATTACCACAATAAAACAAATGTCACAATAAAGCAAGTCACACAAATTTTTTTATTTCCCAGTGCACATAAAAGTTATGCTTACATTATCCTATAGTCTATTAAGTGTCTAATAACATCATGTCTAAACAACAATGTATATACTTTAATTTAAAAATGCTTTATTGATAGAAAATGCTAAGTATCAACTGGCAAGGCAGGGTTGACACAAATCTTCAATTTGTAAAAAAAATAAAAAACAAAAAAAACCACAGTATCTATGAGACATGATAAAGCAAAGTACGATAAAATGTGGTATGTCTTTATATCTTTCCATTTGTTTATGTTTTCTTCAATTCCTTTCATCAGTGTCTTACAGTTTTCAGAACACAGGTCTTCTATCTCCTTGGTTAGATTTATTCCTATGTATTTTATTCTTTTTGGTGCTATTGTAAAGGGTATTACTTTCTTAATTTTTTTTTCTGATAGGTCATTATTTGTGTATAGAAACACAACAGATTTCCATACTTCAATTTTGTACCCTGCAACTTTACTGAATTTATTTATTATTTCTAATAGATTTTTGGTGGAGTCTTTAGGATTTTCAATATATAGTATCATGTATCTGCAAACAGTGATAGTTTTACTTCTACCTTTCCAATTTGGATGCCTTTTTTTCTTTTTCTTCTCTGATTTGCTCTGACTAGGATTTCCAGTTCTATGTTGAATAAAAGTAGCATCCTTGTTTTGTTCCTGATCTTATAGGAAATGTTTTTAGCTTTTCACCACTGAGTATGATGTTAGCTGTAAGTTTGTCATATATGGCCTTTATTATGTTGAGCTATGTTCCCTCTGTGCCCACTTTGTGGAGAGTTTTTATCATAAATGATGATGAATTTTCTCAAGCTTTTGCTTCATCTATTAAGATGATCGTATGGTTTTTATTCTTTAGTTTGTTAATGTGATGTATCACATTGATTGATTTGTGGATATTCAGCCATCCGTATATCCCTGGGATAAATCCTACTTGATAATGGTGTATGATCCTTTTAATGTCTTGTTAATTTGGTTTGCTAATATTTTGTTAAGGATTTTTGCATCTATGTTTATCAGTGATATTGGCCTGATTTTCTCTTTTTTGTGGTATCTTCTTCCGGTTTTGGTATCAGGGTGATGCTGGCCTTGTAGAATGAGATCAAAAGCATACTCTTCAATCATTTTTCTTTTCTTTTTTTTTTTTTTTACATCTTTATTGGAGTATATTTGCTTTACAATGGTGTGTTAGTTTCTGCTTTATAACAAAGTGAATCAGTTATACATATACATATGTTCCCATATCTCCTCCCTCTTGCGGCTCCCTCCCTCCCACCCTCCCTATCCCACCCATCCAGGTGGTCACAAAGCACCGAGCTGATCTCCCTGTGCTATGCAGCTGCTTCCCACTAGCTGTTTTACGTTTGGTAGTGTATATATATCCATGCCACTCTCTCACTTTGTCACAACTTACCCATCCCCTTCCCCATATCCTCAAGTCCATGCTCTAGTAGGTCTGTGTCTTTATTCCCATCTTACCCCTAGGTTCTTCATGACATTTTTTTTTTTTTTTTTTAGATTCCATATATATGTGTTAGCATACGGTATTTGTCTTTCTCTTTCTGACGTACTTCACTCTGTATGACAGAGTCTAGGTCCATCCACCTCACTACAAATAACTCAATTTCATTTCTTTTTATGGCTGAGTAATATTCCATTGTATATATGTGCCACATCTTCTTTATCCATTCATCCGATGATGGACACTTAGGTTGTTTCCATCTCCTGGCTGTTGTAAATAGAGCTGCAATGAACATTTTGGTACATGACTCTTTTTGAATTATGGTTTTCTCAGGGTATATGCCCAATAGTGGGATTGCTGGGTCATATGGTAGTTCTATTTGTAGTTTTTTAAGGAACCTCCTTACTGTTCTCCATAGTGGCTGTACCAATTCACATTCTCACAAGCAGTGCAAGAGTATTCCCTTTTCTCTACACCCTCTCCAGCATTTATTTTTTCTATATTTTTTGATGATGGCCATACTGACTGGCGTGAATGATATCTTATTGTAGTTTTGATTTGCATTTCTCTAATGATTAATGATGTTGAGCATTCTCTCATGTGTTTGTTGGCAATACGTGTATCTTCTTTGGAGAAATGTCTGTAAAGGTCTTTTGCCCATTTTTGGATTGGGTTGTTTGTTTTTTTGTTATTGAGCTGCATGAGCTGCTTGTAAATTTTAGAGATTAATCCTTTGTCGGTTGCTTCATTAGCAAATATTTTCTCCCATTCTCAGGGTTGGCTTTTGGTCTTGTTTATGGTTTCCTTTGCTGTGCAAAAGCTTTGAAGTTTCATTAGGTCTCATTTGTTTATTTTTGTTTTTTGTTTTTATCTCCATTCCTCTAGGAGGTTGGTCAAAAAGGATCTTGCTGTGATTTATGTCATAGAGTGTTCTGCCTATGTTTTCCACTAAGAGTTTGATAGTTTCTGGCCTTACATTTAGGTCTTTAATCCATTTTGAGCTTATTTTTGTGTATGGTGTCAGGGAGTGTTCTAATCTCATACATTTACATGTACCTGTCCAGTTTTCCCAGCACCACTTATTGAAGATGCTGTCCTTTCTCCACTGTACATTCCTGCCACCTTTATCAAAGATAAGGTGACCATATGTGCGTGGGTTTATCTCTGGGCTTTCTATCCTGTTCCACTGATCTTTCTGTTTTTGTGCCAGTACCATACTGTCTTGATTACTGTAGCTTTGTAGTATAGTCTGAAGTCAGGGAGCCTGATTCCTCCAGCTCCCTTTTTCGTTCTCAAGATTGCTTTGGCTATTCGGGGTCTTTTGTGTTTCCATACAATTTATGAAATGTTTTGTTCTAGTTCTGTGAAAAACGCCAGTGGTAGTTTGATAGGGATTGCATTGAATCTGTAGATTGCTTTGGGTAGTAGAGTCATTTTCACAATGTTGATTCTTCCCATCCAAGAACATGGTGTATCTCTCCATCTGTTTTATCATCTTTAATTTCTTTCATCAGTGTCATAATTTTCTGCATACATGTCTTTTGTCTCCTTAGGTAGGTTTATTCTTAGATATTTTATTCTTGTTGTTGCAATGGTAAATGGGAGTGTTTTCTTGATTTCACTTTCAGATTTTTCATCATTAGTGTATAGGAATGCCAGAGATTTCTGTGCATTAATTTTGTATCCTGCTACTTTACCAAATTCATTGATTAGCTCTAGTAGTTTTCTGGTAGCATCTTTAGGATTCTCTATGTATAGTATCATGTCATCTGCAAACAGTGACAGCTTTACTTCTTCTTTTCTGATTTGGATTCCTTTTATTTCCTTTTCTTCTCTGATTGCTGTGGCTAAAACTTCCAAAACTATGTTGAATAAGAGTGGTGAGAGTGGGCAACCTTGTCTTGTTCCTGATCTTAGTGGAAATGCTTTCAGTTTTTCACCATGGAGGACGATGTTGGCTGTAGGTTTGTCATATATGGCCTTTAGTATGTTGGGAAAGTTCCCTCTGTGCCTACTTTCTGCAGGGCTTTTATCATAAATGGGTGTTGAATTTTGTCGAAAGCTTTCTCTACATCTATTGAGGTGATCATATGGTTTTTATCCTTCAGTTTGTTAATATGGTGTATCACGTTGATTGATTTGCATATGTTGAAGAATCCTTGAATTCCAGGGATAAACACCACTTTATCATGGTGTGTGATCCGTTTAATGTGCTGTTGGATTCTGTTTGGTAGTATTTTGTTGAGGATTTTTGCATCTATACGCACCAGTGATATTGGCCTGTAGTTTTCTTTCTTTGTGACATCCTTGTCTGGTTTTGGTATCAGGGTGATGGTGGCCTCGTAAAATGAGTTTGGGAGTGTTCCTCCCTCTGCTATATTTTGGAAGAGTTTGAGAAGGATAGGTGTTAGCTCTTCTCTAAATGTTTGATAGAATTCGCCTGTGAAACCATCTGGTCCTGGGCTTTTGTTTGTTGGAAGATTTTTAATCCCAGTTTCAATTTCAGTGCTTGTGATTGGTCTGTTCATATTTTCTATTTCTTCCTGATTCAGTCTTGGCAGGTTGTGCATTTCTAAGAATTTGTCCATTTTATTGGCATAGAGTTGCTTGTAGTAATCTCTCATGATCTTTTGTATTTCTGCAGTGTCAGTTGTTACTTCTCCTTTTTCATTTCTAATTCTATTGATTTGAGTCTTCTCCCTTTTTTTCTTGATGAGTCTGATTAATGGTTTATCAATTTTGTTTATCTTCTCAAAGAACCAGCTTTTAGTTTTATTGATCTTTGCTATCATTTCCTTCATTTCTTTTTCATTTATTTCTGATCTGATCTTTATGGTTTCTTTCCTTCTGCTAACTTTGGGGGTTTTTTTGTTCTTCTTTCTCTAATTGCTTTAGGTGCAAGGTTAGGTTGTTTATTCGAGATGTTTACTTTTTCTTAAGGTAGGATTGTATTGCTATAAACTTCCCTCTTAGAAACTGCTTTTGCTGCATCCCATAGGTTTTTGGGTCGTCGTGTCTCCATTGTCATTTGTTTCTAGGTATTTTTTGATTTCCTCTTTGATTTCTTCAGTGATCATTTCGTTATTAAGTAGTGTATTATTTAGCCTCCATGTGTTTGTATTTCTTCCAGATCTTTTCCTGTAATTGATATCTCTTCTCATAGCATTCTGGTCAGAAAAGATACTTGATACAATTTCAATTGTCTTACATTTACCAAGCCTTCATTTGTGACCTAAGATATGATCTATCCTGGAGAATGTTCCATGAGCACTTGAGAAAAATGGGTATTGTGTTGTTTTTGGATGAAATGTCCTATAAATATCAATTAAGTCCATCTTGTTTAATGTATCATTTAAAGCTTGCGTTTCCTTATGTATTTTCATTTTGGATGATCTGTCCATTGGTGACAGTGCGGTGTTAAAGTCCCCTACTCTGAATGTGTTACTGTCGATTTCCCCTTTTATGGCTGTTAGTATTTGCCTTATGTATTGCGGTGCTCCTATGTTGGGTGCATAAATATTTACAATTGTTATATCTTCTTCTTGGATCGATCCTTTGATCATTATGTAGTGTCCTTTTTGGCTCTTCTAATAGTCTTTATTTTAAAGTCTATTTTGTCTGATATGAGAACTGCTACTCCAGCTCTCTTTTGGTTTCCATTTGCATGGAATATCTTTTTCCCTCCCCTTACTTTCAGTCTGTATGTGTCTCTAGGTCTGAAGTGGGTCTCTTGTAGACAGCATATATATGGGTCTTTTTTTTGTATCCATTCAGCCAGTCTGTGTGTTTTGGTGGGAGCATTTAATCCATTTACATTTAAGGTAATTATCAATATTTATGTTCCTATTGCCATTTTCTTAATTGTTTGGGGTTTGTTATTGTAGGTCTTTTCCTTCCCTTGTGTTTCTTGCCTAGAGAAGTTCCTGTAGCATTTCTTGTAAAGCTGGTTTGGTGGTGCCGAACTCTCTCAACTTTTGCTTGTCTGTAAAGGTTTTAATTTCTCCATCAAATCTGAATGAGATCCTTGCTTGGTAGAGTAATCTTGGTTGCAGGTTTTTCTCCTTCATCACTTTACATATGTCCTGCCAGTCCCTTCTGGCTTGCAGAGTTTCTGCTGAGAGATCAGCTGTTAACCTTATGGAGATTCCCTTGCGTGTTATTTGTTGTTTTTCCCTTGCTGATTTTAATATTTTTTCTTTGTATTTAATTTTTGACTGTTTGATTAATATGTGTGTTGGCATGTTTCTCCTTGCATTTATCCTGTATGCAACTCTCTGTGCCTTCTGGACTTGATTAACTATTTCCTTTCCCATATTAAGGAAGTTTTCAACTGTAATCTCTTCAAATATTTTCTCAGTCCATTTCTTTTTCTCTTCTTCTTCTGGGACCCCTATAATTCGAATGTTGTTGCGTTTAATGTTGTCCCAAAGGTCTCTGAGTTTGTCCTCAGTTCTTTTCATTCTTTTTTCTGCTCGGCAGTAGTTATTTCCACTATTTTATCTTCCAGATCACTTATCCGTTCTTCTGCCTCAGTTATGCTGCTATTGATCCCATCTAGAGTATTTTTAATTTCATTTATTGTGTTGTTCATCGTTGCTTGTTTCATCTTTAGTTCTTCTAGGTCCTTGTTAAATGTTTCTTGCATTTCCTCTATCCTGTTTCCAAGATTTTGGATCATCTTTAGTATCATTATTCTGAATTCTTTATCAGGTAGACTGCCTATTTCCTCTTCATTTGTTGGTCTGGTGGGTTTTTATCTTGCTCCTTCATCTGCTGTGTGTTTCTCTGTCTTCTCATTTTGCTTATCTTACTGTGTTTGGGGTCTCCTTTTTGCAGATTGCAGGTTCGTAGTTCCCGTTGTTTTTGGTGTCTGTACCTAGTGGCTAAAGTTGGTTCAGTGGGTTATGTAGGCTTCCTGTTGGAGGGGTCTAGTGCCTGTGTTCTGGTGGAAGAGGCTGGATCTTGTCTTTCTGGTGGGCAGGTCCACGTCTGGTGGTGTGTTTTGGGGTGTCTGTGGACTTTTTATGATTTTAGGTGGCCTCTCTGCTAATGGGTGGGGTTGTGTTCCTGTCTTGCTAGTTGTTTGGCATAGGGTGTCCATCACTGTAACTTGCTGGTCGTTGAGTGAAGCTGGGTGCTGGTGTTGAGATGGAGATCTCTGGGAGATTTTCGCCATTTGATATTATGTGAAGCTGGGAGGTCTCTTGCGGACCAGTGTCCTGAGGTTGTCTCTCCCACCTCAGAGGCATAGCACTGACTCCTGGCTGCAGCACCAAGAGCCTTTCATATACACGGCTCAGAATAAAAGGGAGAGAAAGTAGAAAGAAAGAAAAAAAGAAAGAGGTTAAAATAAAATAAAATAAAGTAAGATAAAATAAAATAAAGTTATTAAAATTCTTCAATCTTTTGGAATAGTTTGAAAAAGATAAGTGTTGACTCTTCTTTAAATGTTTGGTAGAATTTACCTGGGAAGCCATCTGGTCCTGGACTTTTGGGGTGTTTTAGGAATATTTTTTGATTACTGATTTAATTTCATTACTGGTAATTGGTCTGTCCAGATTTTCTACTTCTTCCTGATTCAGTCTTGAAAGATTGTATTTTTTTAGGAATTTATTCATTTCTTCTAGAGTGTCCAATTGGTTGGTACATAACTGTACTACTGGCTTATGATCCTTTGTATTTCTGTGGTATCAAATTGTAATCTCTCTTCTTTCATTTATAATTTTATTTATTAGGGTTTGCTCTCTTTTTTCTTGATGAGTCTGATCAGAGGTTTATTAATTTTGTTTATCTTTTTACAGAAACAGCTGTTAGTTTCATTGATCTTTTCTATTTTTTTTTTAGTGTCTATTTAATTTATTCCCACTCTGATTTTTATTATTTCCTTCCTTCTACTAACTTTGGGTTTTCTTTCTTCTTCTTTTTCTAGCTCCTTTAGGTGTAAGGTAAGGTTGTGTATTTCGATTTTTTGTTTCCTGAGGTAGATGTGAACCACTGTCAATTACATGTTAGAACTTCCCTTGCTCCTTCTGATAGATTTTGGAACAAAGTGTTTCCATTCTCATGTGTCTCCAGGTATTTTTTATTCCCTCTCTGATTTGTTTAGTGAGCCATTGGTCAGTTGTTCAGTAGCATATTATTTAGCCTCCGTGTGTTTGTGATTTTTTGCAATTTTTTCTTATAGTTGTTTTATCGTATCATACTGTTCTGGTTTGAGAGGTGCTTGATATGATTTTAATATTCCTAAATTTACTGAGACTTGTTTTGTGGTATAGCATGTTATCTATTCTGGAGAATGTTCCACATGCACTTGAAAAGAATATGTATTATGCTGTTTGGGGATGGAATGTTCTGTATATATCTATTAAGTCACTCTGGCTGAATGTGGCATTTAAAGCCAATGCTTCTGTATTCATTTTCTGTCTGGATGATCTTATGTAAGTCAGGTGTTAGAGTCCCCCATCATGATTGTATTGCTTTCAGTTTCTCCCTTTAGGTTTGTTAATAATTGCTTTATGTTTTAGGTGCTCCCATTTTGGGTGCACATATATTTACAAGTGTTATATCTTCTGGTTGGATTTATCCCTTGATCAGTGCTCTCCTTTGTCTCTTACTACACTATTTTTTTAATGTCTTTTATGTCTGATATAAGTATTGCTACTCTAGATATCTTTTTCCACCCCCTCACTTTCAATCTGTGTGTATCTTTAAATCTGAAGTGAGTCTATTGTGGGCAGCAGGTATATGGGTCTTGATTTTTTACCCATTAGCCACTCTGTGTCTTTGATTGGAGCATTTAGTCCATTTATGTTTTAACTAATATTGATAGTTATGTTCTTAATGCCACTTTGTTAATTGCTTTCTGGTTGTTTTTGTAGTTCTTCTTGGTTCTTTTCTTCTTCTTTTGCTCTCTTCCCTTGTGATTTGCTGACTATCATTAGTGTTATGTTTGGATTCCTTTCTCTTTACTTTTTGTTTATCTATTATAGGTTTTTGTTTTGTGGTTACCATGAAGTTCATACATAACAACATATATATCTATATGTATATATAGATATTCTTTGAGTTGATCTCTCAAGGTGGAACAAATTTCAACAACCCTACATTTTCACTCTCCCCCAAATATTTTATGTTTTTGACACCATATATCACGTTTTAATTGCGTGTATCTCTTTAACTTCTTATTGCGAGTTTAGATGATTTTTCTACTTTTGTCTTTTAACCTTCCTACTAGTGAGATTTTTCCTTGCATAATTTTCTTGTTTCTAGTTGTGGCCTTTTCTTTTTTGCTTAGAGAAGTCCTTTTAACATTCCTTGTAAGGCTGGTTTAGTGATATGAACTTTTTTAGCTTTTGTTGTAAAACTTTTTATCACTTCTCCTTATGGGACCCCTATAATGCAAATGTGGCTGTGCTTGATGTTGTCCTAGAGATCTCTTAAACTGTCCCTTAAAATTTTTTTTTCCTTTTTTTATTTTTAGCTTGGGTGGTTTCCACTACTTTGTCTTTCATATCTCTGATCTATTTTTCTGTATCATTTAATCTACTGGATTTTTTCCAGTTATTTTATTCTTCAGCTCTGATTGGTTCTTCTTTCTGTTTTCTAACTCTTTGTTAAACCTGTCACTGTGTTCGTACATTTCTCTCCTGAGTTCATTGAACATTGTTGGTATCATTACCTTGAACTCTTCATCAGGTTTATTGCTTATCTCCACTTTGTTTAGTTCTTTTTCTGAGGTTTTGTCTTGTTCTTACATTTGGAACATATTCCTCTGTCTCTTCATGTTGCCTAATTCTCTGTGTTTATTTTTATGTTTAGGGAAGCACATTACTTCTACTGAGCTTGGAGAAGTGGCCTTGTGTAGGAGACTTCCTATGGGCCCAGCAGCATGCTCCAAGCTGGCCACCAGAGCTACTTGCTCCAGGAATGTCCCCTATATCAGGGCCAAATTCTGTGGGCATGCTGGTAGGTGAGGCTGCTGGCATGGAGTCTGTTTCCTATAGCCCTCTGGCTCTTCCAAATGTAAGCCCCACTGGTTTTCAAAACCCAAGTTTCTGGTGGCTCATTTCCACAGAGCAGGACTCCAGGCAGGGGAGCCTAATATGAGGCTCAGACCCCTCACTCTTTGGGCAGGACCTCTGTGGTTGGGATTTCCCTCCTGTTTGTGGGTTGCTGACCCAGGGATATGGGTCCTGACCAAAGCACATCTCCAACCCTCCTATCCATCTCATTTATACACTTCTTTATATCTTTAGTTGTGGAGACTCTTTTCTGCTGGTCTTCAAGTCATTCTCATAGATAGTTGCTCTGCAGGTTGTAATTCTGCTGTGTCCCAGGAGGCGGTGAGTTTAGGGTCTTCCTAATCTGCCATCTTGATCCCCCTCTCATCACTATTATTTTAAATCACAAGAATGTCAGCTCCTTTATTTAATTTTTTTTTTCCTATTCTGGTTCTACACAAATTGAAAAATGAAATAGAGACAGTAAATATTCATATTTCAGAGAGAAATCCAACCCAATAGAGGGGAAGAAAGGAACACATATAATATTTAAATTAATCAAAGTCAAGTATTCTTAGCTCAGAAAATAAAGAGGATATAGAATGTTCTCTTTTGAATTGCAAGTATATATGTGTTTACAGTGCTACTTACAGTCTTTTGCATTTCTATGCTGCATTAACCCATAGTCGAATAGATTTATGTTAATTTATGAAATACTCACAATGACCCATTGAGTCAGGTATGAGTGCTTTTAGATTTACATTGATAAGAGTTTTGTATTGAAAAAGCACTTGTGTATGTATTTCTTCAATAAATATGAAAAGAATCCATAACCCCCATAGAGTAGATGATAAAAATGAGATTCTGAATGGCTAAATGAAGGTGACAGAGTCAGGGCTTGGATTTAGATTTCTGTTACCCAAGCCAATATTCTTTCTTTCATTGTGAAGAAAGGCTCTACAGGAAATCCTTCTGGGTTGGGTGGGGCCTCTCCAGCCCTGAGTGGAGGCTCACAACCTGTGAGTCCCTATTCTCCCTTCCCTATTTCCTAGCAGTGTTTAGCAAAGAGCCGTCACTTTCAAGGGCACCTGTGCTTCCTTTAGGCAGGAGAAGGAAGGGATGGCTGAGGAGGCTGCATACATCTGTTGTTAGATGGAGGAGACCGTGCAGGTGTTTCAAGAAAAGAAGGAGAAGGCCCAGTGTCTGGGGCCACTGTAGATGAGGAGAAGGAGATCCGGGGACACAGACCGAGCTGGGAGGGGACATCAGAATAGCTGGAGAAGGGCCCTAGTGAGGCATGTCAGTGACAAGCCCAGAGCCTGAGTGTTGTGTGGGTAAGTTATGGATGTGAATGTTCACAGTGTGTGCTGCTCTGCATTATTGCACAGAAAAGAAGACACACATGCCCTTCCTTCCAGCTCCCCTCAGTGAATGGCTGTCTGTATACATGTGTATATATGCACACAAAGACATCAGGCTCTGTCTCACTTCACATAACCCACACCCTCTCCTCAGAAGGGTAGCACTGTCCTCACCTCCTCAGGGGCCTGGGCCCACCCACCTTACCTTCCCAGGGCTCAGATCAGCAACTTTCACACTTTCTGGTCTCAGGACCCCTTTACACGTTTAAGATATCTGAGGATCCTGAAGACCTTTTGTTCACGTGGGTTATATCTGTCAATACTTCCATACTGGAGAGCTGAGAAAAAATTAATGGTTACGCATTCATTTAAAATTAAAAATAAGAGCCCATTCCATGTTAATTTAACATATTTTTACGAAAACCTGTTTTATTTTCCCCTGATAAATTAATGAGAAAAGCAACATTACATTTTTGAAAATCTCTTAGCTAAGAGCTGCATTCCCATATCTGCTTCGATGATCATTCTGTTGTAATATATCATTTTATTTGAAGTATTTAAAGACAGTTTGGCTTCACATAGATTGTACTTGTGAGGGAAAGAGCATTTGAGTAGACTTTTAGGAAAATCGTGGATTTTCTTCTTTGATGCTGTACCAGAACTCAACAAGTGGTAATTTCTGAAAGAGTAGTTACGATGTGAGATCTGAAACCATATCAACTACATAATCTTACCCCGTTACATTAAAATCTACTGGTCTTTTCTGTACCATCTTTGCAACTTCCTGTGAATCTGTAAGTACTTCAAAATAGTTTTTTAATTAGGCAAATAATTTAAGCAGACTTTTCTCCATAGAAGATATATGAATGGTGAATAAGCAAATGAAGAATGCTCAACATACAATAGGCAGGACATGGAAGCAACCTAAATGTCCACTGCCAGATGAAGGGATAGAGAAGACGCGGTACATATGTACAATGGAATATTACTCAGCCATAAAAGAAACGAAATGGAGTTATTTGTAGTGAGGTGGATGGACCTAGAGTCTGTCATACAGAGTGAAGTAAGTCAGAAAGAGAAAAACAAATACCATATGCCAACACATATATATGGAATCTAAAAAAAAAAAAAAAAAAATGGTACCGATGAACCTAGTGGCAGGGCAGGAATAAAGACATAGACATAGAGAATGGACCTGAGGACACGGGGGGGAGAGGGATGCCAGGGCAAAGTGAGAGTAGCATTGACATATATACACTACCAAATGTAAAATAGATAGCTAGTGGGAAGCAGCCACATAGCACAGGGAGATCAGCTCGGTGCTTTGTGATGACCTAGAGGGGTGGGATAGGGAGGGTGGGAGGGAGACACAAAAGGGAGGGGATATGGGGATAATATGTATGCATACGGCTGATTCACTTTGTTGTACAAGAGAAACTAACATAGCATTGTGAAGCAATTATACTCCAATAAAGGTGTATTAAAAAAAGTGCTCAACATCATTAATCATTAGGGAAATGTAAATCAAAATCACTGTGAGATAATACTTCATAACCACTAGTATAGCTATAATAACTTGAACAATACAGGTGTTGGGGAGAATGTAGAGGAATTGAACCCTCACTTATTGCTGATGGGAATGTAACATGGTGTAGTTACTTTGACTGTTTCTCAAAATGTTAAACATAGTTACCATATGACCCAGCAAGTCTACTCCTGTCCAATCACTCAGGAGAAATGAAAGCATCTGTCAACAAAGACTTGTGTGCAAATGTTCACAGCAGCATTATTCACGATAGCCTGAAGGGGAAACAACCCAAATGTCTGTTGACTAGTGAATAGATAAACAAAATGTGGTCTATCCATGTAAGAATACTATTTGACAAGAAAAAGGAATGGAGTACTGATACATGCTACAATAAATATGAACCTTGAAAACATTATAACAAGTGGAAGAAACCAATCACAAAAGCACACATGCTACATAATTCTATTTGAAGGAGACACCCAGAGAAGGCCACCCCATAGACAGTAAGTAGATTAGTGGCTACCCGGCACTGGGATAGAGAGTCACTGTGAACAGGACAGAGGTTTCATTTTGGGGTAATAGAAACGTTCTAAAACGAGGTTTTGGTCATAATCACTTTAACTCTGCATATCTACTTAAATGCATTGAATTGTACACTTTAAAAGGGTGAGTTTTGTAATAAGTAAATTTTATGTCACAATCCATCCACTGATCTGTCTTGCACTTGGATATTTTATCACGCCCAATTTTATAGAATTGCACAGTGGTCATTTGGAAAACATTGATTCAAAAGTTACGCAGATCTCACAAGTATTGACACATTTCATTACACAGAATAAAAAGTAACACTTGTTTGAACACCACCAATCTCATAAAAGTCTCTTTAAGGGCTTCCCTGGTGGCGCAGTGGTTGAGAGTCCGCCTGCCGATGCAGGGGACACTGGTTCGTGTCCCGGTCCGGGAAGATCCCACATGCCGCGGAGCTGCTGGGCCCATGCGCCATGGCCACTGAGCCTGCGCGTCCGGAGCCTGTGCTCCGCAATGGGAGAGGCCACAACAGTGAGAGGCCCGCATACCGCAAAAAAAAAAAAAAAAAAGTCTCTTTAAGTATTTGAAAGCTGTCAAGCTCAAGGTGACAGATTCAAGTTTTCCAAGATCCTCATTTTCCCCATGAAAGCTCAGATTGTATCACTGGCAATAAATAATACCAATTGTTCTCCTTGAAGTGACACTTCACTCATTTTTGAGAAAACGTCTGCAAGACAGCGATTCTGCATAACCATCATTTGTCTGTCTCTAGACCATTCAAGGAAAAATAGTGTGTCTTGAAAAATGCAGTAAGTTCAGCTCACAGTTAAAGCAATCACACAGTTTCTTTGCTCCTGCTGGCAGGTTTTTGTTTGCTAAGGGCCAGTGAGTAAGTGTTTTAGGCTTGGTGGGCCACATAAGGTCAGGCCAGATGTGGCCCAGGGCCATAGCCTGCCAACACCTATGCCTAGACAGTCATAATTCTTGGGTGTGCAGAAGTGCTGTAGGTATGCTTCCTCTTTTCCACGCAGACTAATAAAAATACATACAGTTGAGGATCAGAATATATTAAAATTATTAACTTTCACTGCTTTATCAATGATATTCTTAAGTGAAATGGACATTTTTATTCCTTTTTCCTTTTCTTTTTCTCTCTTTTTTCTTTTTTTCTTTTTTTTTTTTACCATGCAGGCATGTTGGGTACCAGTGCTTTGCTTCTTGCCAAGGCACAGAAGTTTTAGCCACCATTGCTTTTTTTTTTTTTTTTAAATTTATTTATTTTTGGCTGTGTTGGGTCTTCGTTTCTGTGCGAGGGTTTTCCTAGTTGCAGCAGGCAGGGACCACTCTTCATCGCGGTGCGCGGGCCTCTCACTGTCGCGGCCTCTCTTGTTGCGGAGCACAGGCTCCAGACATGCAGGCTCAGTAGTTGTGGCTCACGGGCCTAGTTGCTCCGCGGCATGTGGGACCTTCCCAGACCAGGGCTCGAACCCATGTCCCCCGCATTGGCAGGCAGGTTCTCAACCACTGCGCCACCAGGGAAGCCCCGCCACCATTGCTTTATCACCTTTGGTGCAAATGTAACACAATGAAAAAGAGAAAGAATGTCATAGAATTATTCTGAGAAGAGCTGTGACCTCACAGACCCTCTGAAAAAGCCTAAGGGACCTCCAGGGGCCTGCAGACCACCCTGGAAAACTGCTTGTCTAGATGTTTTTTTCCATCCTTCCTTCCCATCATGTTCTTAGTGTGAAACAGCATCACATAAAAGTAACTCCCAGCGTCTATTGACTTTAGTTCAGAAAGGATCTGGCTGGGTGTTCTTGGGCAAGGTACTTAACCTTTCTGAATTTCAGTCTCCTCATCCATCAAATGGGGAAAATAACAGTACCCGCTCATGGGTTTGTTTGTTTCTTTGTTTTTTTAAGATTAAATGAGATTTTAAGCAAAATACTTAGCAGAATGCTGGGATAGTAACTACTTTATTGTCGGTTGTAATTTTTTCTTTTCATGTTACGAATGAACTTCCTTCGTGCTGTTACTTATGTGCACAGAGGAAATATTATATTCAACGTGAACTCTCTTGTTGGTGCGCTTTTAGGCACTGTGCACCCAAGGCCAGGGAGGTCTGTTGAATTGGAGCCTGTCCACACTGGACCCTCCAACAGAGCTCCTTGGGAACAGCAGCCCCACGTCCCTCGAGACCTGGGCGCCTCCATTGTATTTTAAGCTCTAGACCCCTTTGACATATACTTAGGATTACAAAGGAAACCAAGCGTGCTAGGATGCAGTTATCAAAATATTCTAACGTGTGATAGAGCACATGCTTCATGATTACTGCATTAAATGGAATCTAGCAGTGAGTCCAACATAAGTCTGAGGAAGTGTGGAGTGATAAAGGATATTTCAAGATATTGGTAACAAGTATAACATGATACGAGAGTAATTGTGATTTCTCTTAGTGATAGACACACAGGCACTACTGACAGGTTCCGAATATTCATAACTCAATAAAGGATACGCTGCACTGCAGTTAGAGGGCAGGGAAATACAGATGTACATTTCCTCCCCACTGGAATTGATGGACCTCCCTGAGTTCTATACACAGACCTCTTGGGGGTGAGGAGAGGATCCTAGATTAATAACCTTTCTGATATCTCCTTTAGCTTTTTATTTGTTTTGTTTATTTATTTATTTGTTTGCCTATAGTTAGAAAGAATATTAAAGGCAGGAGGGGAAAAGTGCTGGAGAACTGTCAGTTGTCTGGTGAAATTGGGAGCAGAGGCAATTAACTAGCCAGGTCTATGTTTTTACCTGGATTATGAATATTTAGATGCAAAGCCTGTTTGCAAAATAATTATTCATCTCCCCTATAACTACCATCGCCCTAGATTTAGAATATGGGAGAGCTACAAAATGCTTACTTACAAATGACAAAGTTACAAATACAAGGCTTCTCTGACTCTTCAGACAATAACCTCTCGCTCTATGGGTAGTTTCCGCTCCAATCATGGATTGAATTATACTATACACATGAGTGATTTTAAATCTGAACTGAAATGTAAACACACATGCACACTCTTTCCACCCTGCAGAATCATAAGACACACAAACTGCTTAGCTTCCAACACCCTGTCTGGCCCTAATTGATTCTTCTTACTCAACTGTGCGTTTTAACCGTGTTCTAAGTTGGAGAAATCTACCAGCACTAATTCCGTGCTGCAACTGTTTATGAGCCTTTTTAATGGGCAAAGGGGGATCGATCTAATTTCTCAAGATGGCTGGGGAATATGTTAAGTGGCACCTGATTGGTGTTCTGGGATGAGGTAGGAACAGTCATCTATAACCATTGGGGGGAAGAAGGGCTTTTTTTTATTCCGTGAGAAGCAGACCCTGATGGCGAGGGGAGCTTTCCTATAAGGACTTGAGACTTTATTAATGAGGATGCCTCTTTGGGGAATAATTTCACTGAAAAAGGGAGGAGGGTTAAATACAAGATTTTAGATGAAATGCACACAGTCTAGTTTGAACTTCCTAGTAGGGACAGAAAAAGTTGTCCTTCCCATTAACTTTAAGATTAAAGATGAAAGTGTTTAGGGAAATTATTACAATGCACAGGTTAAAACTGGAAGATGGGATGGAGCCAGCATTTCACCTGCTCAAGTGAAAACAGCAGATACCTCCAGAGATTCATGAAGCACTCATTCAGCATCAAATTTTAGGCCAACAAAGATCTACATAATCTGTGTCTCCATTTATGTGCTGTCTCACTTGCACCAGCAATGACCGTGTTCGGTCAGGTGACCCATGTCGGCCACCCTGTCGTCCCTGCCGGTCCTGAGACAGGCCTGCTTGGTCTCCCTGAGGGCTGTGCACTTGCCCTGAGCCTGCCGGTCCCTCTGCTGAGGACATCCTTCCCTCAGACGTTCGCGTGGCTCAATCTCTGACCTCATCCAGGTGTCTGCACACACGTCACCTCCTCACACAGGACTCCCCTGGTACATGGATTGAATAATAGTATTGTCACTCTTCACGGCCATCCCTATTCCCCTTTCCCTGCTCGGTTCTTCTCAGAGCACTAACAAGTGTTTGGCACCTGTGTGGTTATGTGTTTGTCTATGGTCACCATCCTCTAAGAACAGAGGTCCCCGACCTTTTTGGCACCAGGGACCGGTTTTGTGGAAGACGGTTATTCCACAGACTGGGCGGGGGGTGGGCGGGGGGAGACGGTTTTGGGATGATTCAAGCACATTACGTTTATTGTGTACTTTATTTCTATCATTATTACGTTGTAATATATAATGAACTAATTATACAACTCACCATAATGCAGACAGGAGGCGGAGCTCAGGCGGTAATGCAGGCGATGGGGAGCGGCTGTAAATGCAGGTGAAGCTTCCCTCGCTCGCCCGCCGCTCACCTCCCGCCGTGCGGCCCGGTTCCTAACAGGCCGTGGACGGGTAGCGGTCAGTGGCCTGGGGGTTGGGGACCCCTGCCCTAGAAGATAACTTCACGAAGGCAAAAGCTTTGCCTCTTTTAGTCATGGGCGTATCTCCGTCTCCTAGAAGAGCCCCACGGTGTAGAGTGGGTGCTCAATACCTACATGCTGCCTATGTAGAAGAATCAGGTAGACAGTTGGTAGCTTGAGACGATAGCGCTGCCTCCAGTGAAACCTTGCCCTTGTCCCTCAGTTCTTCTCATGACCCACGTTGAGACTGAGCAAGTTGCTTAACCTCTTTCAACATCACTTTGGCTGTCAAATGGTGAAAGTAGTATTGATGCCTTGAGATAGCGGATAATGCAAGTCAAAGAGCATGGCTAATTCTTTAGCACTTTGCCAGCTGGAGTTTAGTAGACGAGCACCAAAGCCCAAGAGGCTCTGATCCTATTTGCTTGGTCGCCATTGCGTGTGGTCCCAGGGAGCAGTATCATTGCCGAGGTCGTGACTGCGTGTGAGGACTACCCGCGGTGCCTGGGGTTCATCTTTACCGGGTTTGCCAATTGCAGCCCCCCCCCTTACCTTGTAGAGGACGCTATAAAGTTTATTGCTGGCGTGATCTAGTTTGATTTTCACAATTACTCTGTAAAAAAAAGGAAGTGTCTTTATTATCATCTTATAGGAAATGGAAGACAGAGAAGATGAGAGATTTGCTGATCACGTAGCTGATAAGAGGCAGAGTAAGGACAATAATTTGGATTTCCTAAGTCCATCCCAATATTTCATTTACTATATCTTATTACCTTAAATTGGGAAAGGTCTCATGTCCAGGTCACTGTATATTATACTCACAGAATTCCATACCTCATCCAAATCTGCGCCCATCACAATGTCCTCCTCTTCTGGTCTTCACAGAAATCACAGGAAGGTCAGGGAAATGTTCACGAAAATCACAGGAAGGCCGGGGGAATGCCTGCAGCTGTCACATCTTCTCAGAGACTCTGCTGGCAGAGCACAGGTCCACAGTAACCTCAACACCAGAAGGAAACACCATGCGCTCCACACACAGAATCTCGGGTGGGGAGCTTACTTGGAAGGTCTTGAGGGATGGCTTTGTTCCTTTCCAAGGTGAGTGGAAAGGTGTGTGAATACGTAAAATGCCGCAGTGGAGAGCATCATCCATCACCTTTGCAGGACCGTATAAGCCGCGTTTCCCACAGGGAGACTATCCCTTAAAGGTGGCATCACACCTGTGAGATAGCGGTGCAGTCACAGGAATGAGTGCAAGCTCCCCCAGAATGCCTGGAGTCAGTGCTTTCCCTTGGAAGAGACGATCTCACCTGGGAATATTTACAAAGTTTTTGCAATGTCCTACTGCCTATTTGCTACTGATGCCCACGGATCCTGGTGCTGGCGACTCGGTGCTATGTGTTTTTACCATTTTCCTTCTCAACACAACACGTGCGTGATCGACACCACGCAGGACAGTCTGGTTTGTTCTCTGAGGAGCCTGCCCTGGGTTGGGGGCAGGGGCGCTGCAGATTCCTCAGTCTGTCTGCCGATAGCCTGCACTTCTACTACAGAACGCTTCCTGACGGATTGAGTTCAGCTGGAAGTCGGAGCATCTGGTGATTATGTACAAAACAAACATAAATAAGAAATCATGTACAGACGTGGCTCCAACAAATCCCCAGCAACAAGAAAAGAAGTAACATCAACTAGTGAAAGGAGAGAAATCAGTACCAAAAGGGGAGAAGAGAAGAAAAGAATCCTCTGAAGACTATACTTCAGAAGTTTAATTTCAGGCTCAAATACCTGACGAAAACAACGGCATGTTTAGTGGTACCTGAGATTCCTGAAAAAGAGTGAAAAGGTTTTGAATTCCCTATGTTACTCTCCCGTCTCCCTCTAAGAATTAGGAGAAATACTTACTGAGAACAGCTGACGCACATAGAAGAAAAAATAAGTGTTAGAAATCAGTAACACTAACATCTCCTATCATTTAAGAAGCCAGGGCCCAGGCATTCTCTTAGGTCCAAGTTGAGAAATGTGAGTTGCATCGTTTTAGCTGGTTTTAACCCTAATAACAATGTACAAATTAGCACAGTTCTGGAGTCCTACACCAATAAGACTCGTTCATATCTTTTGATAAGAAGATATACTTCTTATTCTAATGTAACAGATATACCTTTGGCTAGCCAAAGAAACATTTTAATAAGAAAGACATAAAATACTTAACAAAATAATGAGGAGCTCAAGCTTGCTGGCTCTGGAAGGGTCTTTTTACCCTATGCTCGCCCAGGAGAACACACCTGTTCACCTGTTCACCTTCAGCCATGTGGGTCCACAACCTGACTTAGGGTTTACCCTCAGTTCCCAGAGACAGTTCTGGGGGATGAGTGGCCAGACTCTCCGAGATGGGCCACATTATCTGTGACCCATCAAGAAGGGTATCATCTCATGCTTTTACTGGCGTTGGGGGATGCAGTTATATATTCTAATTTTTCTGCTCAGTCATTTATGAAGAAGGAGAATGAGACCTTTGGGGGGAGGCTTATATTCCGGTTAGAGAAAGTGCACCACGTGAATCTCAAGGGATGGAATTAGGGTCATGAGTAGCGTAAAGAAAAACTTCAGACACACTGAGCTATTCCAGGTGAGAGTGGAGTATGTGGGAAGGTCCCCATCACTAGAAGTTTTCAAAGTAAAAAGAAGGGGCTGCTGGGAGTCTCATTCCTGTACCCCTAGTGTTTCACACAGTGCCTGGCAAATGGCAACTTCTCAACGATCAGCTATGGCCCAATGACAGGTGTCCCCTTGGTGGGTTCGGAGAGTATGCTAAGCTATTGAACTAGACTGACACTAAGGCTCCTGTCGTCCTCAGATTCTATAATTTACTATTTTTTGTCCAATGTGAGTCATGTGCTGGTAGAATTAGAAAGTCTTTGCTATTAGTAAAGTCTTAGTCTTTGCTCTATTTCTGGATTATTTGAGAGATTTTACAAAATTATTCTTTCCTCTTAGTGGCCGTGAGCAAGCTCGGATTTATGAGAGGGAAGGAAAAAGTACTTGGTACTCAGCAGCTGAAAGAAGTTCTTCCCGAACACTTCTGCCTTTATTTCTCTACTGCCGGTAGAGCTGACTAGTAGACCTCGGGAACCATTTTAACCTTCGTGTTTTCAGGCCCCAATGAGAAAGGCTTAGGAGAACAATCCCAAGGGTGGGGTTTATCTTTTGCAGCTGGTTAAATTTTGTCTGGCCTTGTCTCTGTACGTTGAGACAATGAAGCCCTTGGCTGTAAATCTTAGACTCTTGGACCCCATTTCAAGGAAGTTCACTGAAACCCGGTGAAGAAAACCCTGATCAACAGTAGCTCTAGAGGATTCTATAAGTGGATTTGCCCTTAAGTGTTGTGTTGCTTTATGCAAATGTGTTCTGTCCTTTTCTTTAATTAACTTTTAATTTCTGTGACACTGTGAAGGAGTGATAGTGACAGAGCTACTGCTCTCGGTGTTCTGAAGCATAAAACAGAAGGGATCAAAGTTAAGTGTCCATATTGAGCCAGGTGGCTTGGCTTCATCCAGTCTGCCGTGTTGAATGTGAGCCAGTCATCAGGAAGGTGTTCGTGACATGGAAGGCTGTGCGAGGAATGGGGTGTGTGGACCCAAATCATTGCTGGGTCTAGAAGAAGCAGTAAGGCAGAAGGGCAGAGGGAGGGAGAGGAGAGGGGGTGAGGAGCTTTCAGTGTATCTACCAGTGGTGCACAGAGGAACTCTGTGGAACAGAACATACGAAGAAGTTTCAAGAAGGCTCTGTCGAAATGAGAGGGTGCAGGGCCCACTAGGAAACACGAGTATTATCCACCTCCTGGAGACCCCACCCCGAGAGCCAGAGGGCACTTGGCCACTTCAAGCTAATCCCTTCTAAGTCTACAGGAAAGAGAAGAGTCAGGGCTGTGACCCTGTCCTGCAATCTTCCACACACTTTTAAAGGCTGTGTGGGTTTGAAATGGGATGCTTTGCTCCGTATTTTCTTTCCTAACTGTATTTCCTTAAGCTGTTGTAAAAAGGAGTGTGCTTTGTCGGTTCCAGATAACCGAGGTGGCCTCAGCACATGGTGAGTGGTGGTGAAGGTCTATCCTATTTGTAGAAATTCAAGTGCTAACTTTATCGAGAGAAAGAAATTACTAATGGGTTTAGCATGAGTATGAGGTACTGATGACTAAGAGGAAATCATGCCAAGCAGTGATTCTCAAGCCTATTTACAGTGACCTACCTCCTGGTTTCTCAGCAGTGGCCTTTGAAGAGTCCCCGCACCCTTGCCTTGGTCCTACAGCACTGAGCAAAGGAGTCAGGAGCGGGGAGTGTGGAAGTGGGTATAGGTTTGTTGTCTATACAGGGAAATGTCTTTTTGATATTCTTTCCAAAACTATGGTGAACTTGTTTTTTCTTTTAACATTTCCTTTTCATTCGTCACACCTTTCTTACATCTCTTAATGGGGGTGGCAGTTAATCAACTATGTAGGCCCACCCTCTTGTGAGTAATGTAGTCTATAAGATGGTGATCCAGAACAGATAATTTCCTTGATCCAGACAACGGGTAGCCAACTACAGCCCAGAGACCAAATCTGGCTCCACATGTGTTTTTGAAACTAGAGTTTTATAGGAGCAAAGCCTTGCTCAATTAAAAAAAAAAAAAAAAAAATCCATGGGGTCCTTCCAGCTACAACAGCGGAGCTGAGTAGCTGTGCTAAAGGTGGCAGAGTCCTGCAAACCCTAAAGTATTTCCTGTCTAACGCTTTCCAGAAAACATGTGTCAGCACCTGATCTAGCCTCGGCATTCTCACCTGGATTAATTACAGAAGTTCCCAAATTGGTCTGATCTCTCATCTTTCTGACCTACATATATATTTTGCAGGGATCTTCCTAAAACTTAAATATGAATCTGCCACTCCCCTTCCCTTTCTTCCCACAAGGGAAATCTAGCTCCCTCCCACGGCGGGCTTTCCAAAGCCATTTCTCATTGCTTCCCTTCCAGTCAACTCTCTCCTCTCCCTAGAGGGGCTATGTTCCCTTTGCCCAAACCTGTGCTATCACAAGCAGGGATTCATTTGTTTGGAATGACTCCTTCTTCCTTTCCTTGGATCATCCCATCTGTGGAACCCAGGCCAGGTACAAGCCTGCCAGGGACGTTTCCTAAGCGCCGTATTGCACTGTCTCTGTTCCCATCGCCCCGTGTACATCTGCACGATAGTGTCATCGTTATGACACCATGTTGTAACTTGTCTGCTTACTTGTTTTTTGACCAGTCGATAAGTTCTTGAAAACTGGATCCCTGCCGTATTTTCCTACCACAGTTCCTGCCGCTGGCCAAAGAAATATGTATGAAATCAATCAGTTAATGACTGTTCGTCCCAATATGCCAGGTGTGTCCCTGAGGAAACGCTGTCCATAGTTACATCATACGTGAAGATTTCCATGCCGTGGTTTCGTCTTCAGATACTGAGCAGCCCTTCTTTAATCCTTCCATATATACATTTGTTTTTCTAAAACTAAACGCGACCAGGAGGTGGGTTGCGTTGTAAATAGACTTGAGAATTATCGCTTGGCGTGTTTTCATCTCAGTCATCAGTGCCTCACACTCATGTTAAATTCACGAGTTCAGCAAAGCCTAAACAAGAGTGGTCAGGTACAACGTAATCTAGAACGACACCTCTGTCCTTAATATCTGTGGGAGATTTTTCTTCTCATTCATACAGACCCGTCCACTACGATCTAAATGACCGGGCTCAACACTTCATAAAGTATTTCTCTGAAGTCATTGCTCATTCTTTAACAAGTATCACTTGAGCATCTGTTTTGTGCCAGGGCCTGTTCTAAGTGCCCAGCAAACATGTTCTACATGGACACACATGCACACATGCATTTAAAATAACGTCAGTGCTATGTCTTAAACAGAGTTCTCCTTCTGGGGTATGTATCAGCTTCATTAAAATATCCTGTAATCGTTCTGTGGCATCAGAATCTTGCTGGTAGAACTTATTTATCTTGGAAAAAAAGATTCTCAGTTGAGTTTGATGCTCACTCCTGATTTAAAATCACAGTTTACCATGTTAGAAGTCTAAAAGAGTAGGGCTGGTCTTTGGTAAGTTATTTCTACAAATCAATGTAATGTCTTAGGTTAACTGATCAACAGATTTTTCAAAGCCAAGAACCAGCCACGTGTGAGTGAGTAGCTGGGAAATCCAGTACCTTTGGCTGACGAATGTAAGCAGATCATGCAACTTCTCTAACCCTCCGTGTCTCAACATCACCTAATGTCTCAGGGTGGGTATAAGGCTTCTGTATCGACTGAGAGGGTTGAAGGAGAAACATCTAAGGTGGGTTTGGTTTTGAGCCTGTCTGCTTTTCACAGGAAGTTGTGGCGATGTGTCCAGGTGGATGCCTGGGACCCTTGAATGGGTTTGGAGGGAGGAATCCTTTCTATTTATAAGACCAGGAGTTGGAGACAGACCCTAGAGGTGGAAAAGCTCTAAGGGGCAAACATGAAATCCCTGAACTCTCCATCACTCGGTTAGGAGTCTTCCTTACCTTCTGTGACGATCAGGGTTTCCCCCTTGGGTTGAGAGGGCTACTACTGTCTTCCTAAATCCCTTGGTTGACAGTGACAGAGAGTCAAATTGCTTCAGTTCCCTGGTCCTCAAACCAAGTTTGTTTAGCCCTGAAGCTACTGTGAATATTGCTGGGAAGAAGGAAAGCTGTGGTCAGAGCTGCTGAGTAATGCTTGACAGCTTCCCTGAGATCCTGCGAACAAAGATAGCACTTCCTCAGCATGAGGCTTGGAGACCTCTTGCAAAGATTAACAATGGGGAGTAATTCACTCGAGGGAAATGTTGGCCCGTGTGAGAGGGAAACCTGGCAATGAGCAATGGGAGCTCTAGGCGACTACGCTGCTTGTAGGGGGAGAAGAAAGGGAAAGATAATAAATAGGGCTACAGAAGAACACAGGACCTTCTAGGGGCCCTGGCTCAGGGGATGAAGCTGACTTCCTGAATGGGAAAGCAGAAGTTGCCTTGATTCGTAGACTTCCACCCCATTACCATGGCTCTTCACATTTTTTCTGTATCAGTGAGAGGCTGTCTCCTTAAAATTTCCCCTGACGATGTAATTGCAAATGTCATTTTCTTTCTACAGGATGTAGATAGATTGGCCTGGGTGTCTTGTCCTCTGTTGAGACTGTTAGGTAAAAGTATAGTTTTTATAAGTTGTTAATGCAGATTGCATCTCCTCCTCCAAAGGTGTATTGTATTTTTGAGGGACAGTCTTCTCCTAAGGTACTCAAAGCCCCTCTCCCGACCTGGGGGGATTTTTGAATATTTTCGAGGACAGTTATAAAAAAAGCTTTGTCCTCACTTGAATGAAACCCTTCTGGGCCAGGCAGCTCCCTGCCACAGGCTGCAGGAGTAGTGATGGGTCCAGCCAGCCCATCACGTCAGATCCTTGAGTTCACATTTTTATTTATACTCAGGGTTCCCACTGGACCTCTTCTGCCCATTTTCTTTAGTGAAGGGCATCGTTAGTGGTGCTGTTTGGGCAGGGCCAAGGCGTCAGTAGGTGCTGGGTAGATGAATTCAAATTCCTGCCTTAGATTTAAAGCGGGACAAGAATATGGCACTATGGTTTGCCAAAAAAAAGAAAATCCCTCTCCCCTTAATGCAGTGTGTAATCTTAGATAATTGCATGCAGCATTCGTTAATGGCTAGTTTAATGGCTGATGCTTAGGGAGCCCTTACTTTGCCAGGTAATTTGTAGGAGATTTTCTCCCTCCATTTTCAAACAGCCCTATGGAATAGGTTTTATTTCCCCCTTTTAAAGGTGAAGAGTCTGAGGTCCGAGAGATTGGAGAACGAGGACCACACAGCCTGTGAGGGGCAGCCGTGGGCTTCCTGCTGCATCTCCATACTTCCCTCCTTCCCCTGTGGCTGTCCTATACTCTGTCAGTGCCCTTTTCCTAATCAGCCTTTTCCAGCCCCTACTTCCTCTTTATATTTTCTACTGTCCGCCTTAGAAAGGACTCTTCTTGTTTATTAGAAGAAAGGTACAATTATAAAAACACATACGAATAACATTTTACAGTGTCCTGAGCATTTAAAGACAGATGAGTGCTTTTGATTTGAGCAGCCCCATGACAATTTTATTCCACCCTTTCTTACAGGTGAGGGAAATGAGGTTTGGGGACATTACAGTACAGAGGTGTAGTGCATGCCTGTATCCTTGGCCTCTGCTGGGCATTCACTCACCAGGAAATTTCAAAACCAAAGTCCCGTGGGACCAACGGCCATGAGAAAGAGCACAAGGCGCCCATAGGGAACTGGGAACCTGGGACGTGAACCTTCCCCCGTCCGCGCTGGCCACGCAGGGAGGAGACAGGGTTGCAGGGTTTTTCTAACGTTTCCAGGGAGGCCAGAAATCTGAATGTTTAAATGAAATGTCCTGGTCTTTCAGTGACTCCACGTATCTGAATAAGACCCCAAGGGTCCCACGTAACACTTGTGCTTGCTGGATGCTGTCCCCTGGCCCCAGCTCCCAAGCCTTCCACCAGACCCTAGACCCCCACCTCCCTTTACTGTCCCTTCTTCTCCTAAGTGTCTGGTGACTGCTCTGACTATTGTCATTTCCCTTTCTTGTCTCATCTGTACCCTCCTCTTGGTGGCCATTTTCATTGTAAACACCCGCTTCTAATTCCTCAGGGGCTCCCCCATCCCTGCCAGTGTCTCCTCCCAGCAGCCAGGATGCCCTGGGATGAATCACGAATGGCTGTTTACAAAGCAGGAGGAAGGAATAGGACGGAGGAGCCTCTGTCCACAAAGCAAGGAGCCCTCTATTCAGGCAGTTCGATGGAGGGAAGCAGAATGGGAAATGATTTTATTTCAATTAGGTTTTAATTAGCTTCTGTCTTGGAACCATTGGATCGGTTGCCAAATAATTGAAAAAGCAACCATATTTGCATCTGTTCCTCCTAAGAATAGCGATTTTGCAGCATCTGATCCATATTTTATTCAGAGGGTGAGAGGGAGGAAGCGAGCTTGGTGGGGGGAGGGGAGATTTCAGATGAAATACTCAGAGTCAACAAAAGCAGCATGGGTCTGTGGAGGAACTAGGAACAGCCCTGTGTAGCCTCGCCCCGCCCCCACTTCACGTGGAATTAACATGGGAGGGGTGGCAAGAAGCATTGGATTAGCAGCCTGCACAGACTTGTTACAGAGCTCTAGCGACTGTAATGCAAGCATTGGACCATTAGGGAAAGCAGCCACTGCAGCCCTGGGAGGGTGGAGGGAGGCGCCTTAGGGAGAGTCAAGAGGGGCCCTAGGTCCTGAGCTCAGAGTTGAGAGCTCCCGGGTCCCAGCCTCTGTGCTTCTACTGAGGAGCATCCCTCTGGGGTCCTCCCCGTGACCTGCTGCTGAGAAAAAATGTCAGGCGGACCCCGAGGGGGACTCACCTGCCTCCCACCTGATTTCCCAGGGCCGTTCAAGATCTCTCTCTTTTTTTTTTTTTTCTGACAAGACAAAACAGGTTTTCCAAGGCTATGAAGTTGATGAAAATGCTCTCCCCACGGGGAAATACAAGTGGACGTCTCCGTGCATTTTCTCTTGAGGAAAATGTGGTGTTTGGGAAGCTAAGGAGCTCATGCCCCCGTTCCCTCCAGAGACCCGTTTTCTGTTCACGGAATAGTGTGTCCCAGAAAATCTCTCAGCAACATTTTTCTCTGTTTGTATGTGGTCGGGAATGTCTTTGAATCAATTCTCAAGGATCCCCTTCCTGTCAGCTTAACAACCGCGTGCTGGACTAGACTTCTTTCCCCGTCTTAGAGGATGCTGAAGAGGTGATTATTCTGCATCCTGGAACCAAGTCACTTCTTCAGATGCTCTGCACAGCAAGGCAGCTTCCCCAGAGCCCCCAAAGCGAGGTCACACTGTAATGACTCTAATCTCTAAAGCTTCTCTCTCTTTCTCTCTTGCTCTGGGTATACGTCTGTGGCATCTGAATCTCTTGCAGGCGGAATGCATTAATGCAATACTTGCATAATACAAAAAGAAGTGTTAAGAAGTCTGCTGGCTGAAAATAAATCTAATTGAGCAGATCATGGTCGTGTTGTATGCAATCAGAAATAAAACTATGCTACTCATACTTTCAAGAGTCTTATATAATATAGTTATTAGTCCAGGATCACAACTGGTACCTGTGTCTCCAGCATTGCCACTGGACAGGCGGTTGTTCTATAACAGAGTCAATTCCCTGTAAGCAGAACCCGGCCATTCATTCAGGACCAATGCCAGCACAGCATACATTCTCCTAGGGCTGTTTTCCTTAACTACCCTGTGTAATTTAGTGCCCACCACCCCGTCCCCTTTACCGCATTTGTTTTATTTTCTGCATGGAATGTATTACTGTTTAAAATCGTCATGCATTTTGTTTGCTTGTTAGCTGCCTTGTCCCTCTTGAAGGTCAGAGGCAGGGGCCGTAGCCCCAGTGCTGGGCTCACGGTAGGCTTTTAATGAATGCTTGTTTAGTCATTTGATAAGTATTCCTAGAGACTGCCCATTTGGCCAGACTGCTCTAGGCATGAACATGCCAGACGAGGTCCCTTCTCTCATCAGGTGCACAAGTTGGCAGGGCAAGGGGGCAGCATGCAGTCAGGTAAATGAAGAAACAGGAAATAAACCAGAGACACATCAAAAAACAACATGCATTCTGAGGACAGAATAAAATAGGGCGATGTGACAGTGGCCCCTCACTGCACTCGGGGTGCTCCAGGTTCAAATGCCAGGTTGGGGAGGTTGAGCCTTCCCAGAAGACCAAAGTGAGGAGAGCCGAAGGAGGCACGTGCTAGGAGCCTCTGGGGTTCATAGCCCCGACCTCCATCCACACGGCCCCTCTCCCTGGAATGCACTTTCCCTCCTGGTGGATGCCTGTTTGTCCTCAAGACTTAGGTCAGGAATCATCTCCTCGGTGAAGTCTTTCCTGGGTCCCGTCTCCCCCAGGTAACTGACTGCTGTCCCTTTGTGGTATACACACTGTCCCCTTCACATATTTATATTAGTATCCGTCACCTAACCCTTCTCCTCTCTCGTTTGTTCACGTGTTTTTCTTGATCCTCTGTTGAACAATAAGTCCCTTGAAGGCAGGTGCTATGATTTCCCCCTTTATATCTAAAGTTTAGCACAGACCCCGACCTTAGCTTCTTGATGGTTATTTATTAGATGAATGGCCAGGTGGGTACGTGTGACAATGGATAAATGTATAAATGAAGAGAATAGAAGGCCACTGAAAGGGTTTTTTTCCGTTTTTAGGATTTCATGATTCCTATTTTAAAAACCTGGCCTTCTCTGTTTGTCCATCTCACAGACTCTCCTTCCGTAAGCATTTTTATTTTCTGTGGTTCCTTTTGTGTTTGTGTCTGTGACAACTGGTCCACAGTCCTCATCAAGTGAGTTCCAAAAATGCCTCGAATCCATGTCCACCTTTGACTGTTCTATAGAGTCCCCATGCCTGCGCCCAACACGCACACGCATGCACCACTGTGTTCTGTACGATGGTCTAGATTTTCCTTCCCCATTGATTTTCCTGCTAGGGCTTAAATACATTTCAAGTCTTATTCTGTCCTGGCATGCACATCCCTGCTTCCAGCTCTCAGTGGTAAACCTATCTGTCTTTTGATGTCTGTATTAATATAGAACAAATATTAGCAGATGATGTGTTGGTGGCCAAAAGATGAAAAGAGGTCTCATGCTTGGGTAGTATTCGTAAAACGCTTGATTTGAACTGTCAAAATCCCATGAGGCTAAATTTCTCCTCAAATAGATGGAGTAACATCAGAGGTTCCCCTAAAAGTTATAATATCTTAATGACTGCCATTAAAATCTCATATACACACATCATACGTATCTTGAACTTCAGAGCCTTGAAACAGATCTGTTACTTCTCAGAGAATCCCGAGGGGACAGGGTCACGTGATGCTGCCTCCATGTGTCCCCTCCTGCACAAATAGTCCTCGGCCGGGATCTGACCCCACCGACGGCGCTGAGCAGACAGGGTATTCCTCTCTCCTAACGCTGATGAGATTCTATACAGCGTTCTCCTGTGTGTATTTTTCATTATTTGGGAAAGGCCAACACAATGTTTATTTGTGGGTGAGACACCATGTGTACAGGTGATAAGCCTTTTAGATCTTCCTGCCTAAGTTTCCTATTAAAAATATAAACAGTGTTCTCCCTGCTTCGTTTTGCATTTTGAAATACACCCCTTATGACCCACCCGGGTGCAGGAGCCTGCGTACAGACTCATATATGAGTGTGTTAGGGCCCAGTTATATAGAATGGATTCCGTCAGCGTATGCTCCCAACCAAAGAGGGTGGAGGATTGGAACAGAAGGATGAGTGCGTGCACGTAGACAGTGCGTGTTAAAGTCCTCTCGCTTCTTGATAGGCAAAGAAGAGGGATGAAGGAGAATGTTTGAGACTTTTTTAGGGTGGGTGCTTTAGTCTGTAAGTGGTGTCACCTCTGAGAGAGTGAGCACAGAGACGGAGGAGGTGTAGGGCGGACCACAGCTCGCTTGGATGTCAACAGCCTGCATTGGAGTTGGATGCAGCCCCCAAGGGCAAGGTGGCACACAGATGTTTTCTGTGTGTCTGGGCCTCTTCTCGGGTCTGGGTCTGACAAATGAGCATAATACACGGGCATCTCACAGGGGGTTAAAATCTGTCAGAGATACGTAAACTTCCAGCTATTATGCAAACAAGTGCAAATAGAAAGTGCTATTTGGAATCTACAAAAAGTAAGCCCAGAATAGGAGCGTGTTACCAATTCCCTGGTTCTGTCCAGGGAGAAACAGACTCTGGTTCGAGATCACGGGTCTCTGTCTGATTACCTGATTAAGCTAATCCGCAGGCATTATCAAGTACTTCTTTTGCACCCAGTACTTAGGTGTTTAATTATCATATTCCTGAAATGGGGAATGGCAACTTCTGATACTTTATAACGCAGTTGTATTCTTCAAGGCCATTTCTACTTCCTTCGGTACTACTCCCACACTTAACTGCTAGTTTGCTCACCTGTAATATGCATCCTCCCAAGTGGATTTGCCCAGGGAAGGGGCACGGCCAGAGTGTGTGCCCTTCCTACTCTCCTGCCGGGGAGATTCCTCATTAGTAATAAATGCTGTCATGGTGGTTTACAAATCCGTCTTCTGCCGGTTAGGTGGGCATGAAGCAGTCCTTCACAGCCTGATCGCCTTTGGTTGAGCTGATGAAGTTGACGTTATGATCCTGCAGCCTGGGCACCCTGGCTCTGGAAAGGTGGTTGTGTCCTGGTGGCCCCCTTTCCAAGAGCTGCCAGCCAGGGGACTCTGCCTCAAATGGCTAATTGACTTCTTCTCATAATGACCAACATCCCTGCAGCACATTTCCACTTCAGATTTCTTGTTTTAATATTAATGTCATTGCACTGGTAAAATTTCAAGCTAATAAGATGTTATGGGTTGAATTTCATCCCTCCCCCCAAAACATACGGAAGTCCTAACCACTGTTGTCTGTGAATGTGACCTAATTTGGAAATAAGGTCTTTGCAGATGTAATCATGTTAAGATGAGGTCATTAGGGTGTGTCCTAGCCCCAAATGACTGGTGCCCTTATAAGGAGACAGAAATCTGAACACAAACCCACAGAGAGGTAACACGACGTGAGCACACAGACACAGAAGGGAGACGACTCCATGAGGCCAGAGGAGGAAACTGGAGGTCTGTTGCCACAAGTCAAAGAATGGTTAGGGCTACCAGAAGCTGGAGGAGGCAAAGAAAGACCCTCCCCAAGATGCTTTGGAGGAAGCAGGGTCCTGCCAAAACCTCGATTTCGAACTTCTAGTCTCCAGAACTGTGAGAAGGTCAACTTCTCTTCCTTGGAGCCCCAGGCTATGGTAGTTTGTTGTAGCACACTTGGGAAGCTGGTCCAAAGGTTCTGGCCAGCTTTCAGCGGGACTTAGAGTTCACCTAGGGTTTGATTGGACCTAGAGTTTTTACCCCACATGTGTTTTCTGAAGAAGGCAGAGGTTAAAGTTGAATCCTACAGACCCAAAGGCATTTGGATCTAACTCCTGTGATTTTCATTATCTTCCTACCATCCTTTGCCTGTTTATGAAGAAGGGCTATTGTTTATTGAGTGGAATGTAACCCATCATCAGATAACTTCTCAGAAAAGGGAGCTATGAGCTAGGAATTAATGACCTAGAAATGTAAAATAACAATTCATTTAATCTCATAAGTTGACTCAAAAGTGATCTGGAATCAAGGCACCGATAGGTCAAGAGTTAGCAACTCTGTTTTGTTCTAAACTGTTGACTGTGCCAGGATAAATAGGCAGTTTTGCCTTATATTCTTCGTTTATTTTTTGGATTTGATTCTTTTTCTCCAAACTATATAGTTCATCCTAAATACTCTTATAGGGTTGCCTTTAAATATTTGAAAATTCCTATTCATTACAAATTGTTAAAACCATTCATGAAGGAATAGGTATGAATCACTAATTCTCAGGGTTTTGTTTGAGTTTTTTTAAGTGTTGACTCCTTTGGGAATCTGATTAATGCTGATTTATATATATATATATATATGTAACATATATGTGTATATATATTTGTGTGTGTTTTGTGTGAGAGGTATGTGTGTGTGTGTATGTGTATGTAAGTGTAAGTTGTGTACCATTTCAGGAGGTTAACAGATATTGTCTGAAGCCTGTCCATGGTCTATATGGGCTGAATGATTGTCCATCAGTGGAGGGTATCTATTCTTTGACTGGGATAAATAATTCAGCGAGAAATCATACATTACATTTTAACATGGTCTGGGTCTCTTCCAGTTTTGTTTCGAAGTTTGCGTCTCCAGCTTTAAAGAATGTTGGTTTGATTTTCCCTTCTTTTATTTTGGATTGTTCTTTCTGGAACTTTAAGTAGTATGATCTTTTTTTTTTTTTCCATCGCAAGCAAAAAAGAGGTTGGCAATGAACATGCAATTAGATGCTTAATTGCCTTTTGATGAGGCTAAGGGTTGTGGAGTTAGGGTGTGTGACTAGGGATTCTTTAGCTACTTAGAGCCTTGCAGAAGGAGGCTCTGGTTCAACAGGACCACTAGGTCCATGGTCATGCTTTGAGACGGTGTTGTCAGGCTGTCACGGTCCCACAGGAGAGGTAAGCTTCATGGGGAGGATTGAGGCAAGCCTGCTTCTCCTTGAATGGAGACAAGAGATGGCAGAAGCAAGAAAGGAAAATGAAGAGTGCAGACAGGAGGTGCACTTGGAGACAAAACAATTGCTGTTTGGTGGCCATATTTTGTAGGACAGGACCAAAAAGTAAAACAGCCATGAAGGTCTCCATTGCCACAAGGTTTGTGCAGGGCTTCTGGTACCTACACAGATTTGACAACCCGACTTTGAAGTGTTGAGAATGTGAAGGGCGGAAAGCAGAAAGGGAGCGGTTGTGTAGGGGATGTTGCCTGGTGGGGGCGGGGGGGAGTCAGGAGAGAAGGTCAAGAGAAAATGACTAGAGTGGTCATTTCTGGCCCTATTACCAATGATGATGGATGGCTTAGGAGAGGCAAGAGGAACAGTGTCTATTTAAAGGTGGCAATTAAGAAAATATGTCGAAGTCGAGGGAGAATGGCAGTTCCGATTCTGGCTGTTGATGTATCTGATGAAGCAGGACTGATTCACCTACAAACTGACACAGCTGCATTAATGTGGCTGAAAATAGCAGTTCTCCTCCGCCAGTCATGGAGCTGTGGTAGCGCGTCATCACCTGTATGCTCATGAATGCAGATTATTCCCCTTTGACTGAAAATCATTTCCATCTGGTTTCTTCCAAGGGTGTTGAATCATTGCCTTCCGTTGTCCGCTAAATGAGTATTTAAACACCAATTTGTTGTTTGGAGTTTGGACCTCTGTTCATTGGGTGATAGTGAGGTGTATTAACCTTATGCTTTCAAAATTTCCTCTTGTATTTTGTGCGGGTCTTTTTTTTTTAATGCCGAATGTAATTGCTATGATTTGCCCAATTGAGTTCATGTACAAGTAGTAAGGCTGTATTATAATACTGGGATATACGAGTCAGTGAGCAAAATTAAGCCTTCATTATCTGAGTCTATGACTGTAGCTCGATGATAAAAAAAAATTGCAGGTGGAATAAATTTGATTCTGAACTTAAAGAGACCTTGCCTCACACAGACGTATTCTAAATATATACTATTGCATCAAAACTATTGAATTTAGTTATGCTTCCTCTGCCCCTTCTTTCACCAATCCTGCTGAATATCAAGATTGCTGGGTGTAAAGAGATGCATTCCCTTGTAGTTTTAAATTAAAACATATTTCCACTTTTCGCTGATAACGCCCATGTATGGTTCTTGTCCTTAGAAAGGCAAGACACATATGCAGTTTAAGGGAAAAGGAAGAGAGGCAGAATCCATCAGAGAAAGGTAACCCCAGCCTTCTGTTTCTCGTGGGTCATGCCCTACAGACACATCTTCTTAGAAATCTGTCTGGGTTCCGTCCACAAACCAGCACCCCTGGCATTGTCTGTAGTTGGGCATTATGATTTGGGATCTGATATTCTTTGAGGGGAGAGCACGGATAGAGGGGCTGGTGATAAAGTGAGAATTTCAGGGGATTCTGGTGAACCGGCATTCCAGGGCGGACAGCGCGGGTGCAGGAAAGGCTTGAGCTGCGAGCTGGTTAATCAAATCAAGGCTCCTGGCTGGTACTTCATGTGTTCTCCCAGTCCCAGCCTCACAGGTCAAGGTAGAGGTGATTCCAGTTAAGTAGGTGATACAGTCCAAACCAGCTTTATGGATCTGTTGAGATGAAATTACAGATCACATGCTTGCCATCTTGGGGAAGACTAAAAGCTCACAGAGGTTTGTGAAGCTCAGGCCAGCCCTGCCGTAATTGGAAGGAACACCAGATGTGCAGTTGCCTTACAGGCAACTGATGGAAAGCATTACACAGGCTAAATTAGTGAATAAAGAGGAAGATCAGCGCGTGAGCCAGTACAAATGCAACGTACGCGTATGAAAATAGTGCGGATTGGGAAAAAAGGCATTTAGTACATTCTCCTCTGCTATTTCAGACCAGAGGGTTACACACACCCTGACATCTCCAGAATCATTATGCCCTTTTAAATGTTAATAGAGGATGTTTTATTTCTCTACCTATATTCCCTGGACTGAAGTCTGGATTATCAATACACAGTTAATATTACACTTAATATTAAATGTATATTATCGATATATAGTTAATGTTAACAGGTGTAGACCGGCAGGGACCCAGAATGCAGGGATTGCGAGCATTTATGAGACATACATGAGAACAATGAAGTTTGTGAGCCCTGATACCAGGCAGGAAGGTCTCTACCAGGCAGATGTGAAGCATGTCCTGAGGGCTGAGCGGTAAGGCTCTGAACGTTGACCATCACTGGACAGCAGGTGAGAGGCAGGGTCCGATGCTGTCATACCTCTGATCTTTTTGCCTCTCCTTAGGAAAACTAGTCAACAAGGGAGAGCAGAGGGCTTCCTCAAATACGACCTGCACAGGGTAGCTCTTTTGTATGTGAGTTTCCAGTCTCATGCTTTTCTCGGGGCCTGTCCCGCTTTCCCATCATTCGTTCGCTGATGCATTCAGTAATATTCACTCATTTATTCATAATCAAAGCCGCCATTCACTACACATTCTACCCCATCACTGGACTTTACAAATATGCTTTCTAACCCTTACTAGATACATACACGTTGTTAAGTGATCCTCTTTTTGCGTCAGTTTCCTTACCTGCCAAATAGAGATAACAGTCCTATCTACCTCAGAGGGTCCCAGTAAGGGTTAGATGAGCGAATTCATATAAGGCATGTAGCACATGATAAACAGCCAGTGTAGACCAGCTGCTATTACTTTTTTTTATTGAAGTATAGTTGCTTTACAGTGTGTGAATTTCTCAGTTATACATATATATTATATATATATAATATATATATATATTCCTTTTTATATTCTTTTCCATTCTGGTTTATTTCAGGATGTTGAACAGAGTGCCCTGTGCTATACAGGAGGACCTTGTTGTTTATCCATCCTATAGGTAATCGTTTCCAGCTGCTATTATTTTTAAACCAAATTTCCGTCTGTGTAGCTCAGTGTAACCATCCTTTGGGGCTAATGCTACCCCTCCGGAAATGTCAAATTATACTTAGGCTCGCAGGAACAGGTATAGCTTGACCTAATTATTTGGAAACCAGAACAAATAACGTCCTAACTAAAACCTTCTGATGAAAGTAAGTAAGTTTCAAAGTGGGATTACTCTGGATTTTTAATGTTAATCATTCCAGGTCCTTGCTATGATGTTGGGAAAGTTACTTGAACTCCCAGTGCCTCTGTTTCCCTGTCTTTAAAGGAGGGTGCTCTTGTCAGCGTAGTTTGATGGCGGCAAGGCCACCTGCTCCATTCCGCGTCTGGCCAGGGGTCCAGCATATGTCCAGCCACTGAAATCTGGTTCTCTGTCCAGAATTTCCTGCCTACTTAGTCATTTGTTAGGGAATTCAGCACTCTATCAGTAATAAATAATCAGATATTCTAGATAATGTCAAAGTTAACACTAGCTTTCTTTGGGGCAAGACAGAGTTTTTCCCAGCCTAGATATTATGTCTAAAGTTTCCCATTTGCGCATGACATGAGGGAAAACTGGTACACAGTAGAGAAATTTTACTTTTTCTTCTCTTGGTAAACAATAAAATAATTTTAGTTTCTTGTTCATAGAACTTTTTAAAATTAATAGACATTATATCTTAGAGCAGTTTTAGGTTTACCTATGTCGACACATCATTAGTAACCAAAGTCCACGGTTTACATTAAGGTTCATGCTTTGTATTGTACATTCCATGGATTTTAACAAATGAATAATGGTGTATGTCCACAATTACAGTAGCGCACAGCATAGTTTCCCTGCCCTAAAAATCCTCGGTGCCGCACCCACTCACCCTTCCCTCCCCCACCCCCCGGCAACCACTGATCTTTTTACTGTCTGCGTAATTTTGCCTTTTCCGGAATGTGTTACAGTTGAAATTGTACAGCAATGTAGCCTTTTCAGATGAGGCTTGATGGCTCATTTCTTTTTAGCACTGAATAATATGCCGTTTTATGGATATACAAGTTATTTATCCAATCAGCCATTGAAGAACATTTGATTGCCTCCAAGTTTTGGCAATTATGAATAAAGCTGATATAAACATTGTGTGCAGGTTTTTGTGTGCACATAACTTTTCAACTCATTTGGGCAAGTACCCAAGTACCAGATCGTATAGAAAGAATAAGCTTAGTTTTGTGCGAGACTGCCAAACTGTCTTCCAGAGTGGCTGTACCGTTTTGCATTCCCACCAGCAATGAATCAGAGCTTCTGTTGCCCCATGTCCCTGTCAGTATTTAGTGCTGTCAGTGTTCTGGGTTTTAGCAATTGTAATAGGTATGCAGTGTTATCTCGTCGTCTTAATTTGCAATCCCCTAATGAGAAATGATGTTGAACATCTTTTCATATTCTTATTTTGCCATCTGTATGTCATATTTGATGAGCTGTCTGATCTTTTGCCCATTTTTAATTGGGTTGTTTATTTCTCATTGTTGAGTTTTAAGAGTTATTTTTGTAGTTTGGAAAGCGGCACTTTATCAGATATGTCTTTGGCAGATATTTTCTACCCCTCTGTATGGCTTGTCTTCTTATTCTCTGGGTGGTTCGTGGAACTTTAAAAAGTAATTTTCCATCCTTAAAAAGGAAATAAAAGTGGAACAAGAAGAAATTTTTTATTAACTTAAGTTACAAAATGTTGAGATGAATCTGATGCTGAACAGATCAATACTTGGAGACTTACCGATTTGTTCCTCATGTCTTTCTTCTCCTCTGGCCTCCATCCCTTCTTAGAAGCTCCGCTTCAAGCATGGTGATTCCTGGTATAGGCTATTTACTGTTACTGAAAGTATTCAGATTAAGTCCTCTTTGTGTGTGTTCGTACAAGGGAGTCTTGCCTCACCCTACCTCTTATTAGAGAGAGAGTAACCACAAATACCACCTTTCCTATGGCTACCAACCTTCTTATCTATAACCAAGACTCAGAGCAATGAGGCCTGAGTAAGAGAAGTTCTGTGGGTATAATGCAGTAAGGGGTAAGTTAAGAGAAATATCTTCTTACCAGACAAACGAACAATTGATCATTAAAACAACTGAGACCATTTGGGGAAATGCTCTGGCCATGCTTTATAAACCAGCCTTTTCTGCTCTTTGCAATAATCATGGGACAGAGGTCGCGTGGGTGTTGGTCATGTCTGTGAAGGCAAACACAGATGCCTCTTGTGTTTTCCCCCAAGTCCGCATTTTCCCTCTGCGGTTGCCATTCTCTGGGGCTTCCTTTGCTACCTGTGTTCAAAGGGAAGTGTCACCTCTCCACTCTGCCTGGCAGACTGGGAGTTCAGAAGATTAGAAACCCTTCTCTGCATGAAATGCACTGTGAAATGTGTTTGAAAATAAAGTTGTTAATGACAATTGTCATCAAAAACTTGCTCTTTCAAATGCATTTTTCATAGTTTCCAGGCCCGAAAGAGCTTGCTTGTATTGAAATTTCGGATGGCTGGCTGACGGTGTGACAGACAACCACGCATATTTAAGTGTCTGCAGGCACATGGAAAGCACACCTGTGCATCTAATTGCCCATCTATCACCTACATCCACACCTACCGTTCCCAGAAGGAGACAGGTTTACACCCCATGGAGCTGCTCCAGACAAACGACAGCCACATCTCTGGGCATTTGTAGAAACCTCCTTTCGGAGAGGATGAAAAAAATACTCTAAGAATAAAACCAACAAATAAAAAACCTGAGTGCTCCAGGAGGTGGTAGGTTCATTATGGACGAAGAGGGGAAAAAATAACATGAAAAGGATGAACAGTCCGTGGGAGGAGACCCCCTTGGCCCAGAGGTGTATCCCATCTGCTGGCCCACCATCCTAGCCCAAAGGTATATGCCTTGTCTGCCTGAACATTCCCTTCACTCTATTAAACTAACAGAGATTCTACCAATTAGTAATGCATTTAGGTTAATAAGCTTCCTCTGGAATGGCTGAAGGGCTAAGCGTCATTCACACATTGGTGTAAATTAGTTTAATTAGACTCGTTTTTTCCAACCCCCTTTCCCGGGGGCAAGTCGAGCTCATGTACACTGAGGGCAGAGGAAAGGAGTGACCGTTTACTGAGAGCAAAGCCTGGTCATTCTAGGGAACTTTATCTCATTAACCTTCTCGTAGTTTTTCAAAGTAGGAACTCTTATCTCATTTTACTGTTGAGAAAGTGGAGGCGTTACACGGGTGTAAACTTGACCAATGATACCCATCAGGTGGAGGACGTGGGATTGAAGTCCAGGTCTGTGCTGGTCATGGGTGGGAGCATTGATGGGGAGAAGGAAGAAGGAGATGCTCCTGAGGGTACGCAGGAAGGGCACTGCTGAGGTTGGGTGACGGGCATCCTTAGATTTCAGGGTATCTAGAGGCCCATTATAGTCATAGTGGTAGACTCTAAGGAACTTATTCATTCATTAAATGAATCAACAGGTCTTAAATTAGACTGTACGCCAGGTACTTTTAAAATTGTTGGGGTTGTGGAGATAGATGGAACAGGCTGGCGGCTACTGTTACGGGGCTCAGGGTCTAATAGGGGGAGACAGATCATAACCAAGTGTATAAATAAGAGGTGAAATCAAATAATGATAAAGGCAGCCAAGAGTGGAAACAATAGCAACGTGGTAGAGCCTGAGGGGGTGGGGTGAGCTGTGTCTTTGGATGACATATCTGAGGAGCCGTCTCTGACCTGAGACCTGGAAGACAGAGCATCCTCCTACACAAAGGTCTGCAGGAGAAGCCTTCCCGATACGGGGCCGAGAAAGTCCACCAGCTTTAGACGGGTGGGGCCCCCTGGGCCAGCGTGATGGCGGCACTGTGAACAGGGGGCTCCAGAGGGAGGCTCGGCAAACATAGAAATGTGATTGACTTTGTTCCCCGGTTGAAGTTTAAAGCCATTGGTAGATGTGTTGAAGGCAGCTGCTCTCTGATTTTCAGATTAGAAAGGAGGCTGCTGGGTAGGGAATGTATGTTCAGAGGTGAGTAGAGGCGGTGAGGCTGGTGGTCCCTTTACAGTGTCCAGGGAAGACCTGAGAGTGACTTGACCTGGGAAGGAGGGCAGAGGGGATGGAGAAAGTGGGCAGACGCTAGATATATGTTGGAGCCAGAATGGACAGAGGCAGCCGATGGGTTGGATGTGAAAAAAAAATAGAGCAATCAAGGGTGATGATTGGGTTTTTATGTAGAACAGCTACATGCATGGTAGCTGTGTTCAGTGAGAAAGTGAAAGCCAGAGAAAGAAGACTAGTTATTCTTGGAGGAAGGTGGGTGATGGTACAGAGAGCACGTCCTTAGCTAGAACTGGTGATTCCTATTAGATATCGAATGGGGGAGGTCCAGGAAGTGGTCAGCATCCCAGCCAAGATTTAAGTTGGGGGTCTCCCGCATACAGAATGTCCACTAAGAGTACTGATGAGATCGAGGAGGGAAAGGTGCGAGTAGAGAGGAACATGAAGACTTAATCCTAAGACGTTCCAGCTCGTATCCAACAGGACGACACAGGGTAGGAACAGTGAATGAGGCAGAAGCCAGTGTCACAGGAAACACAGGGCGTTTTTCAAGAAGACAGTGGTTGTCTGTGTGGGAAGCTACTGACCCATCATGGACCAGGTTCAACAATGTGGAGGTCATCTGAGACCTCAAAGGGCAATTTCAGAGGGATGGTAAAGATGAAAGCCTGATGGGGTGTGTTCAGGAGAAAATGAACTGAGAGTAAGTGAAGGCTGGGAGTGTATAACATCCCTCTGTGACATTTTACTGTGACAGGGCAAAGAACTGAGGTGGTCAAGGAGAGAGCTGAGAGGTAAGTAGAGAGCCTCTGTCTCTTCTGTTGTCTTCTTTGTAAGGTGAGACATCCTAGGTAGTGTTTGGATGCTGACAGGGATGACCCAGGAGAGAAGCACATGGATGATGCAGTAGAGTGGCAGAGACCATGTCATGAAGACCTTGAACACCAGGCAAGGGGTTTGGAACCTAGGGCATCTAGATTCTAGGAATCTCGGAAGAAGGGGTCGGCCACTGAGAGTGGCTGAGACACGATGTCCCTTTCGAGAAGTAGAGGGGAGAGAGCTTGGGGACAGGTGTTCAGAGTTTCTTAAATATGCTGAAGGGAAGAAAAGATTTGTCCCCGTGCCAGCGTTCCTGTGTTCTCATTAGCTTCTGAAGTTGAGTGTCTGTTGGGAGGGGAGGGATGGCAGGGTGCGTGGAGGTGTGAAGGTTTGAGGAACCCAGGAAGAAAGATGGTGTGGAGACTGGGTGAGCAAACGAGCAGACAGACTAGAGAAACGGAGAAGGATGACCCGGCAGAGCTGGGTGCCCATCAGAGTCCTAAAAATAAGATATGACGTTCTCTCGAGATCATTGGCAAGGTGTATCATCTATGAAGAAATACATTCAGAGATTAAAAGCCGACAACTTATGTACATCGTGGTACAATGATAATGAAGAGTCACTAGGTCCTGTCGGCGTGCATTATTTCATATAATCCTTTCAAATTCGTGAGATGGAGACTGTTACAGTCTTCATTTACAAATGAGGTGATTGAGACTTGGAGAAGTGAATTGGGCTACAGAAAGTCCCCTGACAGGGAACGTGGACAGGCAGGGTAGAAACGGTCTCCTCAGTGACAGAGGTGTGCCCTGCGTCTCCCTGCTGCATCCTCGAGCACAGCGAAGCTGTTGACGGGTGAGGCTTGCACATAGATGGGAACACACATATGTAGTACTTTTCTATTATTAAAAATCTCAGCCGTGTACCACAAATTGGCATTAGGGGAAGAGAAGGGCTTGGGTTTGGTTGTTGTGTGTTTCACTCTGCCAGCAGTGATCTGGAACCAGGGGTCATCAGGAAATGGGAGGCGGCCGGCTGGGCCCTTGGAACTGCTTTTGCACCGGGCATCCTGCACAGACACACACCTGGTCTCTCTGTCGCAGATGAAAAGCCTTTCTCTGGTTTCTCCTTGTAATCCATCCGCTGCCTCGGAGAGTCCTGATTTCTCAGGGGAATGTCCCAGATCTGCTTGGTGTCCCTGAGAGCAGAGTTCCCATCCGTTGCAAGAAACTGTCCAAGGTATTTACAAAAGGCAGGAAGAAATATGGAACCTCTTCATCCAGTGGGGAAATTTAGGGATACCCGTGACTCCGGCAGGTGGCAGGGGTGAGGGTGGGGGTGATCCCTGAGACCCTGGAAGGCCGAGGGGTCCTCGGGGCTGTGCAGCTGTGAACTGGCTCTCCAGACCTCCCACACCCTGCCCACCATCTGTGCAGTGCAGGGCCAGTGGAGTCCCAGGGGGCTGTGCAAAATACTGTCCTGGGGTCTCTGATCCCTCCCTGAGCCAGGCTTTGGCCTGAGGATGGAAAGTAAGCAAGAAAAGGTGAATAAGAGTTAAGTCTTTGGGGCTTCCCTGGTGGTGCAGTGGTTGAGAGTCCACCTGCTGATGCAGAGGACGCAGGTTCGTGCCCCGGTCCGGGAAGATCCCACATGCCGCGGAGCGGCTGGGCCCGTGAGCCATGGCCGCTGAGCCTGTGCGTCCGGAGCCTGTGCTCCGCAACGGGAGAGGCCACGGCGGTGAGAGGCCCGCGTACCCAAAAAAAAAAAAAAAAAAAAAAAAAGAGAGAGATAAGTCCTCGTTTGTTTACTCTGCATTCTAATAATTGGCTGATTATGGTCCATTTTTATTTGGTTTCACTGACAATCAGATAGAGAGCTGTAGTACCCACTCACACCTTGTAATTACCATTAATTTCTTCCCTTTCCTCTGCGCAGAGTCAGGACGAAGTTGGCAGAGAAGCCATGAGAAGTTGAATCAGGCTGAAGTCAGATGCATATGCATGAGGCTGGACCAGCCAGGCTCTGAGGAGGTGCTTGGAGATGGGGGTGAGGGAAGGGGAGGACTGGAAGAAGCCTGCAAGGTTGTAAGACGGAAAGAGAGGGAAATACCTTGAATCGGAGACAAAGGCAAAGGGAGGAAAGTGTCGAAGTCAGCACGACAGACTCGCGAGCTTAATTACCATAATGATGTCAAACAGGCCAATCAGCAGTCTGAAGCTAATCTTCCGTGTATTACAGGTCTCTCCTTTGTAGAACTTCACAGCTTAAATGCATTTTTTAATGAAGATATTCGAGGCAAGCAGATAATTTCCCCGTCTTTACAGGAGGGAATTAGAGCACGTTAAATCGGCTGTTCTTCTTGCCTGTCGCTGTCTAAAGGCCTTGCTCTGTCTGGCACGTGGGAGCAGATCCTCTTCCAGAACCGACATCGAGGCAGAGCAGGGGCCTCTGCTCTGCCTTACTGGGTGCTGAGGGATGTCTGCATCTCCTCCCAGGGGAGGAGAGAAGCGACTCCAGGGCCCCCCAGCAGCCCCTGTGTTATGCTAACGGTCTAGATGCCACTAGAAATCACTGGAACAGGACACTTGCCCTGAAGAATGCATGTGAAGCACCTACCTGTGACCCTGATGGGTTTGCATGTCAGCTTGGGCAAAAGAGCAGTCCGAAGCAGCAGCCCTGACCCATTTCTAGCCCATGCGGCCGGGTCATCCCAGTATCCAGGGGCTCGTGGCTCGCAATAAGTTTAAGTGACCTGAAAGTTGATTGATTTGATTAGTGTAGGCTTTTCTATTCAATGTTTAATGCTGTTTGGTCCAGAAGCCTAAAAGGTCTGGGCTGAACATACGTACTAAGTGTCTGTAATAGGACCCGCTCAGAAGGACAGGTCGGGGGAAGAGAGGAGGGGAAAGAACTCACCGGCTACAGATCGTGAATGTCCTGGTAAGGCAAGGACAGGCCAAAAGGGGGCTCTTTATAATTTGGGGAAAGCTTTAACTGGCCTATTGTTAGCCTTACCTCCTTTCACCAACTGGTCTGAGATAGAACTTTAACTATTTAGATGTATATAGTGAGTTCAGCAGAGTTTCTGGAACCCTGCCCCATCCCCACCCCGCCATATCCCATTAAACTCCCTGGTTTCCGAGGAACTCATCCCAGTGAATTAGTGTAGGGCAAAGGAGGGCGCAACACTGACCAGCATGTTCTCAAGCCAGACCCTATGTATGTATGTACATATCTATCTATCTATCTATCTATCTTTTGATCATCTATTCATCTACCTATCTGTCTAAATACCTATCATCGATCAATCTATCATCTATCTACAGTATGTATCTACCTATCTACCATCTAAAATTTATCATCTATCTATCTAATCTAACATATATCTATCATCTATCTATCTATCTATCATCTATCTATCAATCGATCTCTCATTTTTTAAGTCTTTTGCTTCCTTGAAGTAGAAGCTTAAATGTCTGGCTAGGTATTTGTAAGACACTGGATGACCTGATTAGATTCAACCTCAAATATCCATAAGTGGAATAAGAAATGCTTTGCTTCTTCTCTCACTTTTGTGGTTCACGGCAATGATGACAAGGAAGGTAGTACAGAGCTTGCATGTGAAAGCAGGGTCCTCACTATCTAGAGGTTAATGGACCTGCCTATCATTGGCCCCTGAGAACTCAAGACAGCGGGAAGGAAATTCATACTCCACACTTCCTTTTCCTTATTTCTTCCTTTGTTTGATTCGTCTATTTATTCAGGTTTTACTGTGTGCAGGCTATGTGTAAGACCCCCTAACATCTCCAGAGGTGGGGAGGCCAGCAGGGATATCCCTGGAATGAGAAGAGGAGTGGAAGCATTCAGAATAATCCCCACACTCCGCAGGCTGTGGGTTAACAAAGGGCATTAAAGGAAGTTGGACCCTGTTCTTCCTCTAGACCATTATGAACAGCACAGCAGAGGCCGCAGTTACAAACATGCTATGTTATGTAAGTTGTTTGGTCGGTTATTTGGAAATTAAAATACATTTAACATAACTCACTGATGATGTCCCTTATTATACTTCTTGAGGAAAGTATAGATAATTAAAAGAAGAAGAGTACAACTCATTCATCCCATGACTCGAACTAATCTCTGATATCTTAATTACAAACATACATATATTGTGTCTTCTTAGCAGAAATGGAGACATCATGTACAACTGTTTGTAATCAGCTTATTCACTTTATAGAACATATATATTTGGAGGTCATTTAAATATTCTTCTACCAAGTAATTTGCAATGGGTAGTTCATCATATGCTGTACTGTATGTATTTCATTTAATTAATTCCTAAGTATTTTTTTCTACAAGAAACAGCCTTATGACTAACATCAAATTACATTTTGCATATCCAAAAGCCTACTCAACACATAAATAGGTGGAATGTACCTTTGTAATGAAAGTTTCAGAATTTTTTTTCAAATGCATATTTTAAGGCATTCTTATCGATTACATTATTTTACAAATATTGATTTTGTGCCTACACTGCCCTGTTATTCTGGGAATGTCATAAATAAGTAGAGTGGGAAAGTCTCTGTTCTCTAAATCACTTAATAACTTCGTTTTGTCCAAATATAAATTTCTCATTATGTTTCTTTCTTCTAAGAGATAAAAAATTTTCAAGATTAATCTGAAATGTATCATATGGGCCTGTTTTAGTATGGCAAAGCTTCAGGTACATGTCTGTACTGTTTTTTTTTTTTTTTTATGCGTTACGCGGGCCTCCCACCGCTGTGGCCCCTCCCGCTGCGGAGGACAGGCTCCGGACGCGCAGGCCCAGCGGCCATGGCCCACGGGCCCAGCCGCTCCGCGGCATGTGGGATCCTCCACAGACCGGGGCACGAACCCGCGTCCCCTGCATCGGCAGGCAGACCCTCAACCACTGCGCCACCAGGGAAGCACCGTCTGTACTGTTTTTAACGCTCCCTAATACAGTACATCTCTCTTTCTCTGTCTCTGTCTCTTTAAATACCTGTCATGCTTATAATTGCCTTTTTAATGCCTGTTTCTCTTCTGGGGGTCAGGGACCTGCTTATCTTTTTCACCCCTGTCTTTTAGGTGTTTCAGATAGTGTCTGGCACATGATAGGCACCTAGTAAATATTTGTTGAGTTAATGGTTGAATGAATGAAGCAGCGCCAGTTTGTCAATTTGTTTTAGCAAAATATCATACACGGGCTGTGTCAGTGTGGGTGACTAGTCTTCATCCACAAAACTACCACTTTTGTTTTCTCTCCTAACGTTTTCATTGTCCTGCCCTCCTTAATTTTCTTAAGGGCCCTTTCCCTCCTATAACAAAGTACATCATCTTTTTTTTGTTTGTTTATTACTTTTACCTTATAGTTTCATTTTACTTCAATAGACAGTAGAGTGAAAGTGCAAAAGGAACACAGTGAAAATAGTGAAACGACTGTCTCCCGCCTCTGTCCTTCAGCAACCTAGTTCCTGGAGACAATCTGTGTTCCTAGTTTTTGGTCTGGTGTGTATTAACAGGGATATTTTAGTCCTAGAAAAAAATTTATGTCTTTGTTTTTATATGCCCAAATGGTAGCATGCTATATAACACTCTTCTTTCATATCAGTTCTTCAATTTGGATATTTTCTACTGGCCTATATTCTGTTTTGCTAATTCTGTGCCAACCACCATTAAATCCATCTATTGTATTGATGATTTTGGATATTGTATCTTTCAGTCCTAGAATTTCCATGTGATGTTTTTCTAATAGATCAAAATACTTTGTTAAAATTCTCAATTCTTCCACCTATGTTATCCAGTTTTCTATATTTTCTTTACTAGCCATAGTTATTTAAACTCTTTGTTTGCTAATGCCAATGTAAGTATTCTCTGTAGGTCCGTTTCTATGCCTTCTTCTTTTCTCTATTGACTGTCAGTCATGTTTTCTTGCCTCGAGTGATTTTGTACTGAATAACTGACATGACACGTAAAGGAACTATGGAGGCTACAGATGTCATTTTCCTCTAGAGAAGTTTTCTATATCCTCTGTTATGCATAAAATATCTGGCATTATACATATATCTATTGTATATAATGTATATGATATGTGAAAAGGTGAGGACATATGACTGATAGTAAAGAGAAAACAAGATAATAGAAATAGACCAATATATGATTTAGTAGACAAGTATTTTTAAATATCTGTAATTAACATGTGTAGAGTCAGTGCTTTACAGAGAAACAGCAACAATATGATGTGTATCATCATATATATATATATATATATATATATATATGAGAGAGAAAGAGAGAGAGAAAGATTCATTTTAATAAATTGGCTCACACAGTTATGGAGGCTGGCTAGTACAAAATCTGCAGGGTGGGCGGGCAAACTAGACACTCAGAGAAGAGCCAATGTTACAATTCAAGTGCAAAGGTCATCAGCCACAGAGTTCCCTCTGGCTTGGGGGAGGTGAGTTTTTTGTTCTATTCTGACCTTCAGCTGATTGGATGAAGCCCAGTTACATGATGGAGGGCAATCTGCTTTAGTCAAAATCCACTGATTTTAATGTTAATCTTATCCAAAACACACCCCCATAGAAACATCCAGAATGTTTGACCAAATAACTGCACATTATGGCCCAGCCAAGTTGACGTAAAATTAACCAACACGTGTTTAAGAATTAGATTAAACAGATGAAAAGATGGAGAAGTTCAATGGAAAATTAAATCCATAAAATGAATGAAGGACCTTGAGGAAGATGTTTTATTGGTGGGCACCACAAGACTGCACATAATTTCACTTGGTTAGTGCCCCAACCTCCTGTGCAGCCCAAGGACACAGCAGATATCTCATAGTGAAAGCTAGCCATGCATTTCAGGTGTCTGAAGGTTTCAGTTTGTCATTCCAGCCTTACACTACTGGTAAAAGCTTTGTTGAGTCTCTTTTTTTTTTGCATAAAGTTCTGCCTGAACCAAACCCAATTTCCAGCCCAGTTGCAGGTGGGGATAGCGAGGAGACAGAAGCTGATGATCCCTGAATGGTCTTTCCTTTCTGGAATTGAGTTTATCTCGTCTTTATGTCTGCAGCTCTCTGATTACCTTTAAAAGTGTTATTTTTGTGATTTACAGAGCTTTTAAAATTATATTAGGAAGAACATTAGTCCATTATGACTATTATATTGTACACAGAAACAGAAGTTTTATGCACTTTTTATTCATCTAGTTTAATGATTCTTGAATATGACTGCTCATCAAAACCATGTACGTGAAACATATGAAAAATGCAAGGGGCTTCACATACTCAATTTACCCAATTTAGAGCCCTCAGCTTACCTGACCAATGACTTACTATTTCCAACTTCTTTTCTCTATATGCATCCATTTCACGTATAAATTCATGTCCTGTCTTACCTACTCTCCTTTCCCTACATCCACATTCTGTGGGCTGCTCTAGCAACAAAGGAGAGAGCCAAAAAGTATTTACTGTTGCATTTCACCAATGCTTTATGTTTCCCAAAATTTTGATGCACAAATGAGTGCTTTCTTATTTCCAGCTTGGCTCTGTTTCTTAGTCCATTCCTTTCCCTTGTCCGTTTATCTAACACACATTTATGAATACTTTTTACAAATGTCCTTGACAATTGGTTTAAGGGAACAAAATAATAATAAGACATGTAACTCAGTCTAGCTAAGGAGATAGCTGTTTAACTAGTGATCGCAAAATAGAGTGCTAAAATAGAGTACTAGTTGGATGTATAAGACAGAACAGCAATGCAGGAGAACATGCTAAATCTAGCCATGTGTGACGATGGGAAATGAAAAGAAAGTTTTGCAGGGAATGCATGTTTTTAGATTGATTTTAGCGGTATTTTTCCGGGCTCAGAGTTTTCATAGTTTTCATCTGTTAATGTTTGGGTCCTTGGCCCTCTTCTCCTAGTTCTCAGCACGGCCCAAACCTGCTAAAGGGGCTCCAATAATCATGAAATAGCTGTTCTCAAGTTGATGCTTTCTTAATATAAAATGCCTCTTTCTACCTCTTCAGAGGTTACTTTAGGATGAGTTCCTCACTTGTACCGCTATGTTATGGTCACTATTTCGTCGTGTCTTGGTGATACTTAAATTATTTTAGTTTAACTCTTTAGAGTAAATTTTAAAGTTCATTTTGTGTTTTACGAATACTCCCCACATTGATCTATAGACTTCAGTAGCCGTTAAGTATTTTCTCCTGATAATTACTAGGCATTTCCTTTCTTACAGTTTTTTTTTTTGTTAGATTGCACTTATCTTCTAAAAATATAGTTATATCTAATTTCACCACTGCCTTTGCCCCTGAAATTTAAATTCGAAGCCCTCCTGGTAAAGCTGAGTTGTCTCCTGCCAGATTCATTATTGTATTTCAGAGAATTATGAGATATTCTCTGCCCTTGTCATGAGATCACCTATGTGAGAGCAGAGGCATCTTTCCAGAAAAAGCAAATGTTATTTTCCTTTAGTATCATCTACCTATCCAGCTGTCTGCTCTACAAATCCTATTTTCTAAAGACAAAAAGAAGGAAGAGATGAAAATACCACCTGTGGTCCCAAGTCCTTCAGTTTCCTACCAAGGACTTCAGGGCCAATGAAGAGACAAAGTAAGTTTCTTTGGGAATTCCCCATTAATACAATGATATATTCTGGCCTCTACTGGCTTGGTGGATTTGGGTTTTAGATAAACATTATTTTTTTTTATAGTGAGTCATCTTCAAAAGCAAAGCAATAGCCCGGCTCCCACCCCCACCCCAGTCATCTGAAACTTCCATTGTATGATGACATGATATATTTTTCTTTAAGATTGACCATTGCATCAAGCCACAGATCAGTCATGGCTGCCACACAGAGAAAATTACCATTTGGCAACATCCGTCATCTTTACAAGCGGTACCCTCATCTTATACCACCGGAGCCAGTATCCATTGTTGCTTATTCCCATCTTCAGTGAGTTTGCAGGTCAACTAAAGGGTCTTAGTCCCTTTATTGGGAGAAAACAGGAGCACAGAAATATGTTTGTGAGGGGAAACTATTTCTTTCCAATCCCGGAGTCTCTTGATGCCAGATCCCTACTCACCTATGATTTTTATAACATCAATAAAGACCTGAAACTCTCCTACTTTATTTGTTGACTCACTACACCGATCTACCCCAGTCCCATTGATTTTGAAAAAGAGGGCTATGGCTCTGGAGGGAGGAGATTGTAGCTGAGGATGAAGGACAATGCAGGCTGTGTATTTGTGTTCTATCTGGGTCGTGGAAATGCTATAATGCAGTCTCACAATGGGCCAAAACCTCTCTCAAGGCTCTCGAACTCACTTTGTGATTTTTAGTTTTCTTCATCTCCTATGAGTGGTACCCTTGCTCCCTGAACACCAGGCACCAGGTATCTCTTCCTGTTGTAAATAAGTCTTATCTGCAGGTGGAGGTAAATGCACATAGCTCTTATTTGAAAGTTCAGCCATGAGAACTGAATGAGAAATGATAGAATGCACAGTGACTAAATATATGTGACGGTAGAAGTGTGTGAACAAATAGGAAAATCATTGGTCAGATTCCTGAGAAAAGTGAGCCATCTATGGCCCGTGGGCCAAATCCTGCCCACTCCCTGTTTTTGTATCACACATGAGTAAAGGATGTTTTTTTTATATTTGTAAAGGATTGAAAACAAATCAAAAGAAGAAGGATACTTCATAATACATGAAAATCATATGAAATTCATATTTCGGTGTCTGTAAATAAAATTTGATTGATACATGCACACTCATTTATATCGTCTATGGATGCTTTCAAACGGCAGAATGGAGTATTTGCAGCACAGACCGTATGTTCTGCAAAGCCGAAAGACTTCTATATGGCCCTTTCCGTAAACAGTTTGCCAAGCCGTGCTCCAGAGCAGAACTGACCTAGGAGAGACTGCTCGTCTGTGGTCACGTTAAGTCATAATACCGTGAAGGTTGAAGCAATAACATCCTGTGTGATTTCTCATGATGTTTGGAAACCCTCTGGATCCTTAGTCCGAACTCTCTCATTTGACAGTGCTGCTCTCCCAAACCTTTTCATTTTCCTCCAGATTCCACACTCCCTGGCCACCCTTCATACTCTTACCAGCTGACCTCATTTGCTGCTCCTCAGAGAGGACAATTAGGCCATCAGGTGTGACCTAACTCAAGCTGCTTCCTCCTCTCCTTCTTTTATTTGCATCTAGTACCCATCTTGTCTCCCTTCCATACATCTTAGGTGAGCATTTAACACACATCCCTTTACTTACATATATTTCTTTCTCCTCCAGGATTTTATTCCATCAAATATTGTTTTCCTCCTCTAGACATCCACGCTCAACTATGTCACAACATAGAAACATAGAAACATGTATTGTCAACTCTGTGTCTTCCTTTAACCACCATCATCTCTCTCACTCTCCTCACAACTAAGCTACTGGAAAGAGGGCCCTATATTCACTCTTGTTAGCCATCCCCCATTTAACCTGTGAAATCTTAGAGAGACATAAAAAAACATGAAATATTTGGGGGAAAAGAATCTAAGCTAAGGGCAGGAGTCGGGTTTAAAAGGACCTTAAATTTCATTGCTAAGGACTTTGAACTTCATCCTAAGAGTGAAGGGAGACACTGGAACATTTCAATCTTCATCTCTTATCTATTTTTTTTTTTCTGATGGATTCCATGTTTGTGTACCCTCCTCACATCCTCACATACTTCATAAGGAGTCCCTTTCATCTGAAGTATAATACAGGATCTGCGGATACTCAGTGAACCAGGAGGTCAAGACGATGAGCCTTGTATTCTCCTAGAATGACTTGAAAATCCTGGTGGGTCCTCAAAAGGAAAGACACAATCTGATAGGATGTTTTAGAAAACTGACTCATGAAAGAATGAGGCATAAATTTAACTTGGTGAACCTGGAAGCAAAGAGATAAGTGAGGAAACTATTACTATAGTCCAGCTGGACAGTAATGATAGCTTGGGTCAAGGGCTTCTGCTTACAGCAGAGGGTTTTATGAGAGTCACTAAAATCAGGCTAGAAATGAAACTGAGCACCCTGGGGAACGGTGCCTGTTTTAAGTTCACAATAAAGGCTTCACAGTGATTAAGTATAACCTTTTCGCCTCTAAAGGTGCACATTCCATTCAGCTCGGAACATATATGAGTAACTCTGTGGTCTTGTAGGCAGTGTCTTCAGCTCCTTCCACATCACTCCAGTGAGAATCCTTGCCTCTTGTGGAGCTGTGGCCACAAGGATCCTCTATTCCACTGGATTCTGAAGTCTAAAATCCTGATTTTCCCGTAACGCCCCATAGCAAGTTCCGATCATGATAAACTCTATTAGGGCAGGCGACGGATCCAACTCATCACTCTCCAGTGCCCGGTACACACCACTCCGGGGCCTAGCATCACTTGGTACGTAGTAAACATTCAAAAATATTTTGAGTGAGTGAACAGAGGAAGCTGTGAACTTGGAAATGATTGTGGTCATTTATCTAACATGTATTAATTATCAATTAAACAGGTACGTGGTAGTCAGAACTGTTCTTACACTGGGATTTGAGTGTGACGAAGACAGACTTGCTAACTTGCTGGTTTTAAAGTCGTTTTTGCAGGTTTAAAGTCTAGTTTGTGGAGGGGACTACCAGAGATGCAATGCCAATACAGCGGAGACATTCTTTGAAAGGGTGTTATTGGTTCACGTAAAGCAAGTACCTACTTCAGAGGAGGGAGGGAATGCTGGCTTCCAGAACGCGATTATGTTTAAGGTGAAGCTGAGGACAAATGTGAATTAGCCACGGGAAGGTAGGATGGGGGAGAGCAATGAAAGGGGGGAAGCCATAGAGAAAACGGGGGCAGTTAACAAGCGTAAGTATTAATAGTTCAGTGTTGCTGGAAGGAAGGGTTCAAAGGTGAGAGATGAAGCTGGAGAAGAAACAGATCATGAAAAGTTTCTGTACTGAGGTGTCTGGACTTGATACTGAGGACCCATGAATCTTTAAAGAGGTTCCCTCCAATTCGGTCAGGATTCAGATAAGAGTGAGGTTTAGGATAAGGATCCGGAAGAGGAGGGAGAGCTCCTACTGCAGACTGTGGTACTGTGATACTGACGGTGTGAGCTTCTGACGATGGTGGTCGGATGTTTAGTGTATAATGTGTAGTAAAGTTATTATGGCATGTGGTTAGTGTCTATCAATGTCCTGATGATTCTGCAGAATTAAAGAAGCTTTTCTAGGTTCACCTGGTAAATCCATCAAGTCTCTTAATAATCTTTCTATGGGAAAATATGTTCAAGAGTTCTAATTACCACCTTAAGAATGGATTTCAGAAATGGTAGCATGTCATTGTAATTCAGAATTCACGCATTATTTCTAGGTATGTTATGGGCTTAAAAAATAAATATACAGATGGGCATGATCTTTGAACTCTATAAAGTCAGAACCAATATTTCCTTAAGACATCAACAAAATGTACAGTTATCTAAAATGAACCATATATCAAATTCACAGAACTTCAATCCAAAAGCAATGAAATTTTTAAAAAAGAGAACCAATATGAGTCAAAAAGGGAATATTTTATTGATTTTCATAAAAGTTTTATATTAACTTGAGAGTTAATATCTTACATAGAACAGCTTAGTATTTTCAGGGAGGTCTCATTTATTAACTGACAGGCGACTTCTAATCATAGAGCTTCCTTGAAGATCGAATCTATCTTGCTTTCAACAAACATTTTTTTGAGCACATACTATGTGCAAATCACTATATTAAGTGCTAGAGAAACACAGAAAAGTATTAGTGAAAATGGACTACTGCCCTCAAGAAAAATTTAAGTTAGTGAGGGAGCTATACTCAAAAAGGTAACTGTAACACAATCTTTGTAATAACAGAGCAGGAAACGAATGAGTGATAAGATAGATAGTGAAGATCATTGTAGTTCTGAGGAGTGAGCCGTTTAATTTGGCTTGAAGTGGAATATTAGTTGACTTCTGAATCTTGGGTTTACTTTTAATAGTCAGAGGAAAGGAGGGAGACCATCTGGTTTTCTACTTCATCATGCTGTTGAAATGATACTCTGGAGCAATTCTAATAACCCACTAACTGCTGGCTCTAATGATCTTTCCTCAGCTTTCAGTTCATACCCTTTCTGCAGAATTTGATTGTAAAAGGTCCTCCCTCCCTGGCTTCTGTGATGTCAATTTTCTGAGTGCCAATGGAATGCTGTATTTTTTTGGTTGGACTTCTTTCCGCCTGTACACTGGTCAGGACCATTTAGTGCAGCCGATCTGTATTATGGCTTATTCCTTTTCTTGTCTTCTGCAGCTCAAGTTGACCTCCCAGACGCAGGTAGTAAAGCTGAGGAAACCAACCTGCAATTTGCAATGGCCAGTGTAAAGACTGTCCTACTAGGGTGCTGGAGGATGGAGCAGAGCAGGGGTCCTCCGTCCTGGCTGCTCAGGGGAATGGCACAAATTCAGATATGCTTCTTCCCAATCCCCTTCACTTATTACGATTCCAAATCCATAAGGCTGAGTTAAAAGGGCCACCAGTGAAGATGATGTACAGCTAGCAATGAAGAATGTTAGGGTCAATTTGGGGATCCATTCTAGTGCAGGTATTCTTTGCTGAAAACCAGTGCATCTAAGTCGGAGAAATGAACTAAAATGTAAAAGAGATGGCAGCATCACTGCATATATAATATAAGCATCAGCGACTAATGGTTCTGCGATTATGTTCCTTTAGTCCTGTGACCAGGTTGATGCTTTCATCCACCTGCGTGTCGATAGACTGTCTTACTCTTTAAACCCATGGGTTCTTGTTGTGATGCTTGTAAAATAGGAGATGACTGTGCTGCCATCTCTGAGTTTGAACCCTTGGTGGGCACTGACCGTTCCAGCCACTGAGTCATTAAAGCTCTTATTAACTTCCTGTAGGGATGCTGGCACTCCGAGACAGTGGAGTGGTGGGAGTTCATTAACATGTAGGGCTCTAATTAGCTGACACAGGATTCGTTTCTGTCTTCATTCAAATATCTAACGAAGCTGTAAATATAGACATATAAGAACAAACATAAAACCGTAACTGGAAGAAAGAGGTGTTGACATGTCCAGGGAAGATCTTTAAGTCAAAATAACCACCCTGTTTTTTTTTCCCTCACACTCTCCAGGGGCCCAATCAGGCTTTTCTAGAAAACTGCATGTGGATGGGATGGATGGCACAGAGTGGGAGAAAGTCTGAGGGGGTCTAGATCAGCGCTGGAAGGAATTACTGATTGGTTTATATTGTGGAGTCCCTTCTGAACCTGCAGTTCTGTGAATAGCAAGTCTAAGGAGAGGTGAAAAGACCTGAAGTTCCTAGGTGTTGAAAAAAGGAGGAAGAAAATGTAATAATTGTCATTGTGTCTGGGTAGGATTTTAATAGAATAATGACCACATTCTTCGTTTCCCAAACTACAGAGGAAATGCATTTAGATTACAGCTGGGAGCAGTCTGATTGCCTAATTAATATTTGGGGGGGTCGTTACAAGATACTAAACCTCGTTCAAAGAGCCGGTAGGTAGTTAGTACACAACTCTTGGGGATACCTAAAACCGTGCCAGATGTTGCTATGGAATCCCTTCCCACTGATGCCAAATCGATCAGTTGAGGTTCCAGGAAGTACTCTGAAGATTTTTAATTGCTGCACTGAATTCCCAAGTAAGCTACATAATTCCCTCCCCATTCAAGGTCTTTATAAACAAGAAAGAAATCTATCCAACGGAGGTTAAGGATCTGGCTTGCTGAGATGGATAACTGGCTGTATAGAGTCAACCCCTAGGAAGGGTGGCCCTCCACCACCAGATGCTATGCATTTGAGGTACCAGGGGCAGACATTCTGAAAGTCCAGCCACCCAGTTCTCCATTCAACGTTGCTCTCTGGTCTTTTCTTCTGACCTGAGTCCAGATATGCTGGTGTTCAGAAATCTCCATTGCTAGAGCCCTTCCTTTCTTTCCACACCTGGATCCACCTGGTCCAGGTTTCCTGGGAGCAGGAATTCTGAATATCTAACAGAAAGGGTTCCCAGGGCAAAACCATTCTTGAGGTCTGACATGCCACTGTCCTTCCATGACTTCCTGGTTTCTCTTCCTTCACGTCGGGCAGCCCACACAAAGGAATGGCCTTCAGAAGCCCATCTGAGAAAATGGAGGTGAGGGCTGTGTACCTGCTACCAGAGCTGAAGGAACTCAGCACTTGAAGAACTGGCTTCTTGGCCGGAATCAGTGTACGTTAAATGGGGACGAATTTGCACCACTCAGAGACCAGTTTTCGTAGAATTGAACTATAAATCATAAACAGATACCCAGAGATGGCATTTTCTTTAATTAAAGTTTTTATTTTTTAAGATGACATTTCAAATAAATGGGCTATAAGTGTATTAACCCTAGGGAACATTTAGGAACATAATATTAAAATGTTGTTACGATTTACAATCTGTAGCAAGGAAAACTGAAAAAATAAAAAACCAAAAACAGGAATAAGCTCACACGAACTTAAATGAAATAATCCAGGTAAAGCATTTAGGGCAGTGCCCGGCACACAGTGAATATGACATAAGCGTTAATTATTGCAGGTACCTGCTTTGTCCACATGAGGTTCCTAAGTCATCCCTGGACCGTGGGGTTGGAGTGGGTGACTAGTGCTGGGTTACCGGGTCCCTTCACACGCATGCTTTTCCCCCTCCCCCTACCTCATTTGGACATTTACTGCCTGTTAACAACACAACCAGTGGACCTGGGAAAATGACTGACTAGTCATTTTTGTGGCTTCTTAGCTTCAGTGAATAGTTTAGTCAAGAAAATGGTTAACATTATTGACTAAAATCATTTCAGCACTCATTTTTGCTTCTTCTGTGTTTCCTTTGAAATCCCAAGAGTGAGTACCACTTCCTCTTTAAGCTCTCTGGAGCGCTTCTTCTGGTGTGGCCTTCCCGAGGCTGCCAGTTGGTGGCGCGGGCAAAGAGAGACTTTTCTCCTTGGACTTCTAGAAGAACGAGGTATTGGCAGCTGAATTATATTCATAACTGAAAGTGTGCACTTTGGACAGCTCAGTACCCTGGTTTGGCCAGAGGCCCTGGCATCACTCAGAGACCTTCTCAATGCGGGATCGAAAGCATATTAACAGGATAATCAATGACATGTTAGTGGGTGTTAGAAGAGTTCCTTTCAGCTCTGTGTTTCTGTGTGCTTTGCCAAGAGAAATTCTGTGCCTCCCAAATTGCTTCAAATCTGTTTCAATAATTATTCAGCAGCAAGTGTGTTGAAACAGAGAACAAAGTAAGAAAAGAAGACGATCATGCCATTCACCGTCCTGTCTGGTTTTTACTGACTAGTGAAGTGCATACGTTGTTGCTTGGGTTTTACCGAAATAGGGATCGTAAGATCAAAAACGTATCATTAAAATTCTTTGAAAAAAGAAAGTGGTAACCTTCTGGATCCAGTCTCCAGTTTTACCACATGTGTCATGATCCCATCACCGTTCTTGGTCATCTCCATTGTATTTGTTTATTTCTATGTATATTTATTGGTCTTTTCAAATGTCTTTCCTCTTGGCCTGCTGAATGCCCACTCACATTTCACGTCCAGACAGCAAGGAGGGATTCCTCATCCACGCGCCCACAGTGCCATTATAGCACCTCATCCCGCTAGAGTCAGAGCATGACTCACCTTCTTGTGAGAAGCATCTCACCTTCTTGTAAACGTCTCTGTAGATGTCTGTCTACCTTCTCTGAGTTGTGAACCTCCTTAGGTAGAGAACTTCATTTGGCTTGTTACTGTACTAAAGTTCCAACTGAGGCTTTGGAATTTATTCAGACTTATTTTATGGCCAAGAAGATGGTCTGTTTGGCGAACACGCCACATACGCTTGAAAAGAAAGCATATTCCGCTGCTCTTGGGTGTAGTGTTTGTAAACGTCAGTTACATCGAGTTGCTTGTCCTTTATACTCCATTTCCTTCCTCATTTTTGCCTACTCTTTTGTAGTGATTACCAAGTGAGTAGAATTAGAACATTCAATTTTAGTTGTGCATTTGTTCATTTCTCCCTTTCAGTGTTGTCAGTTTTTCCTTTATGTATTTAAATACTCTGGTACTGGATGAATTCCTGTTGACAGTTGGGGTGCCCCCCAGGTAAGTTGCTCTTTTTTTTTTCGGTACGTGGGCCTCTCACTGTTGTGGCCTCTCCCGTTGCAGAGCACAGGCTCCGGATGCACAGGCTCAGCGGCCATGGCTCACGGGCCCAGCCGCTCCACGGCATGTGAGATCTTCCCGGACCGGGGCACGAACCCGTGTCCCCTGCATCGGCAGGTGGACTCTCAACCACTGTGCCACCAGGGAAGCCCAAGTTGCTCTTTTTTATCATATAATATGTCTCATGATTTCTTGTAACATAGTTTTTTCTGATGTCTCTTTGTACAACAGTGATAGAGCCACACCAGCCTTCTTATGCTTGTTTCTGCATGGCATTTCTTCTTCATCCACTTACTTCCAACTTGTCTATATCTTTCTATTTAAAAATGCATATTTTGTAGATACCTTATAATTGGCTTTGCTTTTCTAGTCATTCTGATAATCTCTGCCTTATAATTGTGATTTTTTAATCCATTTATATTTGCTGTGATTATTGTTGGGGTTCAACTTAAGTCTACCCTTCTGCTATTGTTTTCATTTGTACATTTCTGTTTTGTTTTGTTTGCTATTTTTTTCTTTCTAAGCCTTCTTTTATGTTAATTCAGTACTTTTAGAGTTTCAGTTTATTTCTTCTATTAACTTCTTAGCTATAACTCTTTTTGTTATTATTTATTATTGTTCTTCTTTTACTTTAAACATTTGGTGGTTTTGAAAGCACATTATGAGAAGTAAGCAAACATAGTCCTTTATGTCTGCTTACACATTTGTCCTTTCTGGTCCTTTGAATTGAAAAATATCTTCTAGCACTTATTGTAGGGCAAGTCTTCTGGCAACAAATTTTTTGAGTTTTCATTTATAGAAAAGGTCTTATTCACTCTAGCTTGTGGACTGTTCTCTAGACATGGGATTCTGGGTAGACGTTTCCCTTCTGTTTAGCGACTTGGAGAGTTTGTGCCACTGTCTTCCACACACTAGTTTTCTGATAAGTCAGAGTATTTTTATTCAGTGTTTTTATTAATTAATTAATTTGTTTGTTTGTTTGTTTATTTATTTATTTTGGTTTTCAACAGTTTGACTATGATCTGTCTAGTGTGGTTGCTTTATATTTGTCCTTTTTGATGCTTGCTGTACTTCTCGAATCTATATATTGGCAGGGATTTTAAAATACATTTTGAGAAGTTCTCTGCCATGATATTTTCAAATATTTGCCCACTATCACTGTCTTGTTTTTTGGGACACTGATTACACATAAATTAGCCTATTTAACAGTGTTCTCTGTGTCCCAGAAGCTCTATTTGCTTTTATTAATATGTATTTTAAAATTTCTGTTCTTAAAATTAGATAATTTCTATTTATCAGACCAACGATTCACTGACTTGCTTGCCATCTGGAATCTGGTATTGAGTCCATCCAGTGAGTCTTTCATTTTGGTGGTAACTTTTTAGTGCTAGAATATCCATTTTGTTCTTTTTTTTTTTAATGGTTTCCATTTGTACATTGAGATTCCCTGTCTGCTTACTCATTTAGACCATGTTTTCCTATAATTTTGTGAACACATTTTGTTTAATTCTGTGAATATATTTATAAGAGCTGCTTTAAATATGGCTGATGAGCCCAACATCTGGGTATCTTGAATTCAGTTTTTTTGTGTGTTTTTTATTCTTAAGTATAGATCACTTTTTTTTCCTGCTTTTTAATGCCTATTGATTTAACATTGGAATAATGGCTAATACACTGTAGAGTCTCTAGATTCTGTAACCTTGCTCTGAGGACTATTAATTCTTGTTTCGGCAGGCAGTTCATTCACTGGATGATCACACTGATATAATTTGCCAAGACTCAACCTCCAAACTCTGAGTCCACTTTGGACCTTGCTAGGGCTTCATTTTAGGCTTTGCTGAAAGGGCTGAGGGTTGGTCATGTATATGTGGTCACTACTCCTCAGGGCGACCTTTTGCTGTCTTGGCTGGAGCCTGGTGTATTAAGGAGTGCTAATTATTCTGGCAGGGTCCAAACTCCATAATCCCTGGGCACTGCTCTTCCCCCAGCAGTGCCTGTGTTACCCATGTTCTATTCTTAAGTCTGCTGCAGCTGCTATCCACAGACCTCTGGCTCTCTTTCTCACTGGAGGGTCCCCTCAGCCACAGACTTGTAAGGGACTCCCAGAGACACTTCTGAGGCTCCCTCTTTGCACAATTTGCTCCTTTTCAATTTCCCACCCTGTAGACCCCAGCATCTCCAGCTGCCCCAAACTGTGATCTCTGCCACCTCAGCTCAGCAGGAACAGGGTTCTCTGCTGTGACACCGTCTTTATGCAATGAGCTTGGGAAATTGCCTTGAGATAGAAACCTGGCCGCCTTTGGGACTCACCCCCGCTCAGCCCTCTCAGCAGTCTTATACTGCCTGTTTTTCATTGTCTGAAAACAGCTGTGTCATGTATTTTATAGCTGTTTATAGCCACAGGGCTTGTCTAATACAGTGACTCCACTATGGCTGGAAGTGGAACTTAATTGTATAATCTGTAGCAAGTATCCTTATTAGGAATGGTAATTTTTCTTCTGAGTAAACATACTAAATAACAACGGTTAGTAGTTAAGGCGGTTTACTGTAAGCAAAGGCATTGCTTTGAATGCCTGACCTCTTAAACTCGTTTAATCCCTACCGCGTTTCTAAGCAAAGAAAATGAAACACAGACATATTAAATAAACTGCCAAAATTCATACATTTTCAAAATGATTGAGTCACTCCCCTGGTTTTAGCTCCTGTACCTTAACAACTGTACATTTTGCCTCCTGGTAGAAAGTGGGTCATGACTAAACAGGGGGAAAGGATCATAATGAAAAGCACGTTCAAATTCATGAATAGGGGGTGAGTATTACTAGTTGAGTCAGAGCATGTTTGAGCTTAGGGCTTTAGCTAATCCTACCACGTGCCGCCACTTTTACCCCATCCTACCATTTTGTTCTGTGTTCACCACTGAGGACCACACACATCCAGAAAAAGTGCATGGAGTAATAGTGAGACTCATTTGTATTCCTGCCCACACTCTCTCTCTCATTGCTTTTCTTTTTCTTAGTGTAGATGTGGGCTCATAAATGTGCCACCCTAAGAAGCTCGTTTAAAATGTAAACCTTTGGGTGGAAAAATATATGTTAGATTGGTCGTTTGATCTGTCTGTGACAAGTGTTAAAACACACGTGCATTGATTTTTCTTTGAGGAGCGTATTTCTAAGGGTAACTTAATAGTAGTATTGAGCATAGCTTTTACTGGTGGGAAGGAGGAGGGGAGAACAGATGAAGAAAGGGAGCTGCTAATGGCATCTTCCTAATGTAATTGCTTAGGTCAGTGGAAAGCTGTCACAGCTTAATGCGCTTGCCGTTTGAGGATGTTATCATGTACAGGATCAAGCTAGTGCAAAACATGAAAACAGCAGCTTTGTTAGAGTGGGAGCTTGTTAAACACCTTCTATCCAGCAGTTATGACCATTTGAAGAGAGAAGTTATGGTTCGTATTCTTCCACCTTTATTTCTACGTCATGTCTAAGTGCTAGGAAGAAAAAGCATTTAACTAGCAAAAGCAAGTAGGAGATGGCACAGTAAATTCCTTCAGAGACCACTGTCTTCCCTTCCCATCCACCTGTGGAGAGCAGGCCTTATTTCTAGAGGGAGTTGAGGGATTTGGCTCTACTTGTTTCTGGAACCGGGAGAACGTTTAATTTCTGATGTCTTCGATCTGATGTGCTGCTCTAGTATTCAGGACGGGAAGGTACACCCTTTGTTGAAACCGCATCTTCTGGTGTTGAGAATAATCCAATTCTGGGATATATCCTAAATTCATGTTTATTTTCTGCCATTGGTTTTTATGATGTTCAGGGTATACGGTTCAGAAAATCGCTCTAATGGGGAGATAAAAATTAAGGTTTTGTAATTGGATCACAAAGATTTTAGAAGTCATTTCTAAGAAATTCTTGAGGATCAGTTCTTCATACATTCCTTGAACAGAGGTGCACAGCCTACAGAAGGCTAGGGAGCACAGATCATATTAAGGAGGTAAGGGGCTGACTCGTGAGACAACAAAAGGACCTAGCAAACGAGACTTTAGATTTCACTTCACATACAATAGGAGGGTGGCGGAGGGGTGGGTGGTGAGGAGGGACGTGCTCTTCTTTACAAACTAAAGATCACTCTGGGTTCTGAGTACAGAATGGACTTTGAGCAAGAGAGGGAGGAAGGAAGAGTTAAGACGTCAGAGAAGGTGGAGATTTGGACTAGTGAAGGTGCAGTTAAGTGGACCTATTCCAGATATAAATCTGAGTCAGAAGTGAAAAGATTCTCTGATGGTCACGGGGGAAAGGGAATAATCAAAAATGGCTTCTAGGATTTTGGCTTGAATTTGGTGGTTGGTGGTGCTATTCATTGAGATGGTGAAGGCTGGGTTCAGGGCAGCAGGGGTGGTGGTGGTGAGGAGATAGGCTTGGACACAGAGAAATCGAGGGTAGAATTGGGGAAATGTTACTTTTAAAGCGCCTTTGAACAAAGAAGGGGAGTTTCCAAAGTTGGAAATTTGACTCAGAGCAAAATGTAATTGATTTGAGGGCAGGGAGTACTGGGTGGCAAATAAGAACACACAATAAATGTTCCCTGAAATAGTGAGTCCAGAGCTGAGACAAGAGGCTGGGATCTGAATGTGAGTGACATCGGCATGTATTCGAAACACAGGAAAAAGGAAGCTCAAGATAAGAAAAAATTATCTATTTGTCTCTGTTCCTTCCCTTTAAAAAGCAGTTTCAAATTATAATCTCAGAGTTTTCTTAAATGCTCATATTCAATGCAATTTATTTATTTGGATTAGGAAGTTTCCTAGAATTTTAAAAAGGAACAACTTAATTAGTGTTCCTCTGGTTGTACTAGGGATTGGTTATACATCATTCTGGTGTATAATGAGAGTAAAGAGAACTGGCATTCTCATTCTGGAAGACCTAATGTTCTCTACAAGCATGAATCGTTAGGAGTGTTCTCAGTTCTGGTATAAAAAAAAGATCAAGTGGAAATCTTTGTCAAAAATCCTTCTAAAGCAGGACTATCAGTTAGTTCTTTAAAAAGTTAAACACATTGACAAAACTTTAGCTAGACTGATCAAGAGAAAAAAAGAGAAGACTCAAATTACTAAAATCAGAAATGAAAAAGTGTACATTACTACAGACCTTACAGTAATAAAAAGGAGTATAAGGGAATATAATAAACAATTGTATGTCTACAAATTAGATAACTTAGATTAAGTGGGAAAATTCTTAGAAAGGAACACTCTGCTAAAACTGACTCAAGAAGAGATGGAAAATCTGAGTAAACCTATGACAAGTAAATAACTGTAATTTGTAATGAAAAAAACTATCCACAGAGAAAATCTAAGGCCCAGATGGCTTTATGGTGAATTATACCACCCATTTAAAGAAGAAATAACATCATTTCTTCACAAACTTTTCCAAAAAATGGAAGATCAGGGAATACTATTCAGCTTATTCTGTGGTGCCATTATTTTTCTAATCCAAAATCAGAGCCATCATATGCAAAAAAGTTACAGGACAGTATGTCTTAGAATATAGATTCAAAAATCCTCAACAAAATACAAGCAAACCAAATACAATGATATATAAAAAGGATATACCATGACCAAGAAAGTAAAGTTTGTTTAACATCTGAGAATCAATTAATACAGTCCATCATATTAATGGAATAATGGGCAAAAACTACATGGACATCTTATTGAGACGGAAAAACATTTGACAAAATCCAACACCACTTTTCGATAAAAACACTGAAATAATTAGAATAGAAGGGAACATACTCAGTTTGTTAAAAGACATCTACAGAAAACTATAGCTTATATCACACTGAATGATGAAAGGCTGGAGGCTTTTCCTGTAAATCAGAAACAAGACAAGTCTGTCCACTCTCACCTCTTCTACTCAACATTGTACTGTGGGTTCTGGCTAAGGAAGTTCATCGAGAAAAACAAATGAAGACATTCACATTAGAAAGTAATAAGAATGAACTCTATTTGCAAAAAGCATGATCCTTAGAAAATCCTAAGGAACCCACTAAAAACTCTATTATAACTACTATATAGCAGGATAAATCAATATATAAAAACATCAACATACACCATCAATGAACAATTCAAAATGAAATTAAAGAGTTCCATATCTACTAACATCAAAAAATTAAATATTTAGGAAAAAATTTAAAAGTACAAAACTTATACTCTGACAACCTCAAAACATTGTCGAAAGAAATTAAAGAATACCTAAATAAATAGAAAGATATCCAATGTTCCTGTATTTGGAGACTTAACATTGCAAAGAAGGCAATCTTTTCCAAATTGATCAACCAATGCCAAACAAGTCTTATCAAAATCCCAGCAGACTTTTCTTTGAATTGGATAAGCTCAAGATAAAGTTTATATGGAAATATAAGGGACCCCAACGTAGCCTAAATAATCTTTAAAAGTAACTAAGTTGGAGAAATTACAATTCCCAATTTTGAAACTTACTCCAAAGCTGCGATAATCAAGAAAGTGTAATACTGACTTAAGGATAGGCAATAGATCAGTAGAATATAATTGAGAGTCCAGAGAGAGAGCATCACATTTACACTCAATTGATCTTTGACGAGGATGCCAAGACAGTTCATTGGGGGAAAGAATCATCTTTACAACAAATGGGGCTGGCACAACTGGATATGCAAATGGAAATAATGCAGTCGAAGCACTTTGCCACGTCACACACAACAATTAAGTAAAAATGGATCGTAAACCTATATATAGTAGCTAAAATGATAAAACTGTTAGAAGAAAATGGGGAATAAATCTTCACCACCCTGGGTAGTGAAAGAGAAATTCACTTTCTTCTCTACTTACCACTGTATTCATACCCGACACTTTCTGGAACACTCCTGACATCACATGTGTGGGTGTTTCCCATACCAACCAATTCCCCCTTACCAGCTGCATATCCTACACTTTAAATTCAATTCTGACACTAAACTGTCTGGAATTAGTACAGACACCACAGGTTAAGGAGTCCACCCCACAAATCTGCCCCCCACTTCAGAGCCAGGTGCGAGTGGTGGGTCACCAGGTTAATCACAACTTCCGTCCAACTTAGCTACCAGTTGGAGGTTCCCGTGACCCCCTCTGCAGGTTTGATCATTTCTAGAACCGCTCACAGAACTCAGGAAAACAGTTTACTTACTAGATTTACCAGTTTATTACAATGGATATATTAAAGACTACAAAAGGGGAAGTCTGGAAGGGTCCCAAGAACAGGAGCTGCTGAACCCTGTACTTCAGAGATTTTATGGAGGCTTTCTTATATAGGCATGACTGATTAATTCATTAGCCACTGGGTATTAATTCACTTCTAGCCCCTCTCCCCTCCCTCGAGGTAGGCAGTGGGGACTGAAAGTTCTAATCCTCTAATCAATGTGTTGGTTCCCCTGGTGACCAGCCCTCCGTCCAGTGGTTATCTAGGGGCTTTCCAGAAATCACCTCATTGGCATAAACTCAGGTGTGACTGAAAGGGGCTTGCTATGAATAACAAAGGACACTCTCTTTACCTTTATCCTCTGGAGCTATTTCAGGAGCTGGGAACAAAAACTAAGGTATAACAAAAGATGTTCTCCAGCTCTTATCACTTGGGAAATTACACGGGTTTTAGGAGCTGTGTGCCAGGAGGAGCCATGTACGAAGAAAAAAAAAAATGTATATTTCTTATTCTATCACAATATCATATGTAGACAAAACCTTCCTATATATGACACCAAAAGCACAAGTGACAAAAGAAAAAAGTAAGTTGGGTTTTTATTAACTTTATAAACTTTTGTGCTTCAAAGGATACCATCACGAAAGTTCAAAGAAAACCCACAAAAAGGGAGAAAATATTTGCAAATCATAAGGTACTGGTAATGAACATTTATCTAGAATATATTAAAAAACCCTTACTTCTCAATATCAATCAGACAAATAACCAATTAAAAAAATGGTCAAACAACTTGAGTAGATATTTCTCCAAAGAAGATATACAAATGGCCAATAAGCTCATGAAAAGATCCTTGAGTTAGCTGTTAGGGGAAAACAAATCGAAACCACAATGAGATACCACTTCACACCCACTAGGATGACTATAATCATAAAGACAGGTCATAACAAATGTTGGCGAGGATGTGGAGAAATTGGAACACCCATACGGTGCTGGTGGTAAAGCGGTTTAACCTGTTTTGGAAACCAGTCTGGCAGTTGCTCTAAAGGTTAAGCATAGAGTTACCATATCACGTACCAATTTCACTACTAGGTATATATTTAAGAGCACCAAAAACATATATCCATACAAAAACTTGTACACTAATGTTCATAGCAACACTATTCATAATAGGCAAAAAGTGGGGCAACCTAACTGACCATCAAATGATGAATGGATAAAAAATTTGATTTAGGTATACGATTCAATATTATTTAACCATAAAAGGAAATTGAGTACTGATGCATGCTACAGCATGGATGACCTTGAAACAGCATGATAAGTGAAAGAAACCAGTCACATAAAAAAGCCCACGTCTTTATATTATTTTATTTATTATATATGGAATATATGTAATAGAGAAGGAGAGAGAGAATGAGAGAGGGAGAGAGAGAGAGGGAGATTTTAAGACGTTGGCTCACATAATTGTCCAAACTCTGCAGGGTAGGCTGGCGGGCTGGAGACCCAGGGAAGGGTTGCATTTTGAGTCCAAAGGCTGTCTCCTGGCAGAACTGCCTCTTCTGCAGGGGAGGTCAGTCCTTTTCTTAAGGTCTCCAACTGATTGGACAAGGCCCATCCATATTATGGAGGGTAATCTGCTGTATGCAGAATCTACTGATTTAAGTGTTAATCTTCTGCAAAAATTCACTTTATGAAAACATCTAGAATATTGTTTGATGAAATATCTGGTTAATGCGGCCTAGCCAAGTTGACACATAAAATTAACTATCTCATATGTTCTCTGAGAATTTTTATGTTATTATCCATATGACTATAATTAATGAAATTGCATTTAAAAATTTCTTATACCCCCATTTATTTTGCTGTTTTTATTGTACAGGCTTTATTCTTAAGTTTAAGGTTTAATGACAGAAGTGATGGCAATCATAGTTTTCTTGTCCTTACTTTGAAAAAAACCTTGCATTTAATATTTCACCACCATGTAGGACATTTACCGTAGATTCTTGATAGAGATGCTTTTATTGAGGGTGGAGGGTCATTTAAGGATGACTCTTTGTATTTCTAAGTGTGGCTAAAGTGTATTTTTATTTGTAATAAATAATTGGAATTTATTCTTACTGAATTATCTTCCTGTACCACTTGGGGTTTTTATGTTTTTCTTTGGTAACTATGTGAATATAGTGAAATAAAAAAAAAAAAAAAATTCCTGCTATTTAATTATCTTTGCGTTCCCCAAATAAAACCTCTTTTATTTATGACTGGTTTTACTTATACATGCATGCACATACATCTATATTGCTGAATTTGATGCACTGATTCTCTACTTAGAATTCTTCCATCTTTGTCTGTAAAGATGACCTATATGATTAATTTTTCTGTGTTGGCCTTCACGAGCTCGCATATCCAGCATACACTAATTCATTTGTTGTCTATCGCTGCGTATGTTACTCAGCAAAACCAAGTGTCTTCGAAGAACATAAACTTTTTTTTTAATCTCTCTAAACTTCTGTAAGTCAGAAATTGGGGAGGGACTTGGCTGGACAGTCTGGCTTGAGGCTTCTCACAAGGTTGCCATCAGGATGTTGGCTGGGGCTGCAGTCATCTGAAGGCTCGAGTGGGCCTGGAGGGCCGCTGTCACTGCTGGCTGTGACAGTGTCAGCCTGTGTTAGCAGGGAGTGTCAGCGCCTCTCTGCAGGAGCCCCTCTTCGGATGGCTCAAGTGTCCTCATGATGGCTTTTGGCTTCCATCAAAAGAACTAATCCAAGGCCGAATCTCAGTGTGTTTTATGGCCTTCCTGAGAAGTGAACAGTGACACTTCCATGCTGGTCGATTGGCCAGAGACCAGCCATGACTCATGTGGGAGGGGCCTGAGCACCAGGAGATGAGGGACCGCAGGCCATCTTGGAGGCTAGGTTGGTGCCATGGTGACCCACATGCAATGCATGTGCCCCTTTCTCATCACCTGGAAGAGCTGGCATTACATGGGAGTTGTTGATGTTTGAAGAGCCCCTAAAACTCACCAGGCAAATCATCTGGTGCTTTACTGTGAAAAGGATGTGTCTTTTTATTCAGTGTTTTACCACTGATAAGACTAATCAGGTTTTAAAATTTTTCCTTGAGTCAATATTGATCATTTAATATTTACATAAAATTTGCTTATTATATGTTTTGCATCATAGGCATCAAACATGGTATTTTCTCATGATTTGAAAACTCAGTACTGAATTTCTACTATAGACAATCTTTAGTTACTAGTTTGCTTTACCTTCACGTCATCTTTAGTATTGATCAGTCTTGTAAAAGGCATATCCTTTTTATTCTCTTCAAATAAATGGTTTATTTGAAGAGAATAAAAAGGATATGCCTTTTACATCAAAGGATATGCCTTTGATCCTCTAGTTTATTACTTTTTATTATGTAAATAACAATTATATAATATTTCTAGAAATATGCATTATATAGTATAATACATATAATAATATAATATTATATTATATTAACATTATATTAATTTGATAATAATATATTATTACAATAATATATTAACATGATAATATATTATCATAATATGTATAATATTCATATTATGTTATGTGTATAATATACATATAATAATATTATAATATATTAAATATGAGTTAATATAAATATAATATATATTATTATATTAAGTAACATTACATAATATATAAATAAGTTCATAATATATTTATTATGTATTTATAATATGAATGACATATAAATAAATCATGTTCTTACCTTAATTTCCTTCCTTCTGCTTTCTTCAAGTTTACTCTACTATTTTTCTCCTAATTTCTTGAATTGAACATTTATCATTAATTTTCTTTCTTCTTTTCTAATGCATACATTTAAGGCTATACCTTTCATTTTACACAGTGTGCGTGTAGTTTTATATGTATAATTTCTATTGTCATTTGGGCCTATGCATTTTATACCTTTTATTATAATTATTTTGACCCATAGATTATTCAAAGTTCTGTAATATTCAGACATAAGCGTGTGGTTGATTTTCCTCACCAGCTTTTACTTACTGATTAGAAATTTTGTTTCATTTTGTTTACACTATATGGTCTGTATGATAGTGATTCTGTAGTGGTTTTTGAGATTAAGCTTATGCCCTAGGATATGGTCAGTCTTTTTAAATGTGTCAGACGTGTATGAGTAAAGTAAGCAATTTCTACACTTGGGGTGTGGGGTTTAAGATATGTTTGTTTGGTCAAATCTTCACTATATTTTGTCTGCCTGATGCAATGGTTTCTGGGAGAGATGAACTAAAAACTCACACTGCAATTTTGAACTTTTTCAATTTCATCCTGCAGTTCTGCTAGGATGTACCTCATAAGGGTGCCTTGAGTTAATGAGTTAGTTACCAGACTAAATGTTATGTCTGACACACAGTCAACACGCAGAAATGTTAGCTGTTTTAGCTGGTTTAGTTATTTTACTTAGATTAACATTTCTGTACCAGATTACCTTTTAAAACTTATCTGTTTCCATGCTCAAAAAAAACCTTTAATATCTCTTTCTCATATACATCTCTTGTAAAAGCTTATTACTGGATGTGTATGTGGGTGTTTATGTGCATGTAAAATCTTTTTCTACTGAGCATATTTAAGATCTTCTACCCAAAATTTAGATAATGTATATTCTCTTCAAGCATATCTAACACATTTTTAGATGCTAACCACATTCTAGACCACAAGGTGTTCTTATATATATGTATTATTAATTATATTAAATAATAATTACTGTGAATATTTGACCGAAATTCTGAAGTTAATTGACGTCCTCCTTCTTTTCCTAAACAATAGTAGGACCACAGAACATTTCAATTCTCATCATCCTTTTTTTTTTTCTTTTGTAATCAATCCTTATTTATAGATACCAGCATGGTTACAGATTTTTTTCTTTGATTACTGTTTCCTACATTCTATCTTGTATGTATTCTATCTACATTCTGGGTTCAATTTCCTTTTTTTTTTAAGTGTAACATTTCGTAATGGTCTAAAAGTAACAAATGTATTTATTTTTCTTTTTTAAGCAGCATTTTTTGTGACGTAATTCACATATATAATTCATCTATTTAAAATTTAAAAACAATTCAATGGTTTTTTTAGACTACCCACAGTTATGTGTGCAACCTTTACCACAGTCAATTATAGAACATTACCTATCAAAAAAACCCTGTATCCCTCTTTTCTCAGTCCCTCCACCATCACCCCCGCAACCCTGAACAACCCTTAATCTGTACTCTGTCTCTATAGGTTTCCCTGCTCTGAATTTTGAATATGGATAGAATCATGTAATATTATTCTGTATGATATATTCTGTGTCATACAATACATAGTCTTTTGTGACTAGCCTCTTGGAGCATATATCAGTACTTTATTTCGTTTTATAACAGTCCATTGTATGGATTTAAAATTTTGTTTCTCCGTTCATCAGTTGATGGACATCAGGGTTGTTTCTACCTTTTCACTGTTATGAATAATGCTGCCAAGAACATTCACGCACACATTTTTGTGTGGACATATATTTCCATCTTTCTTGGATTTATACCTAAGAGTGGAGTTTCGGGGTCACATGGTAACTTTATGTTTAACTCTTTAAGGGGTTGCCAGAATGCTTTCCAAAGCAGCGGAATCAGTTAACGTTTCCACTAGCAGTGTATGCGCGCTTCAGTTCTTTCACACGCTCTCCAACAATTGTTATTATCTTCTGATAACAGCCACCTTTACAATCATAAAGTGGTATATCATTGTGGTTTTGACTTTCATTTCCCCGATGGTTAATGATGTTTAGCATCCTTTCTAATGTTATTGGCCCGTGATATATCTTCTTTGGAGAAATGTCTATTAAAATCCTGTGCCTATGTTTTTAATTGGGTTCCCTTTTGATCATTGAGTTGTAAGTGTTCTTTGTATATTTCAGATGCAAGCTTATTATCATAAATATGATTTGTAGATATTTTCTCTCATTCTGTAGGGTTTCTTTTTTCACTTTCTTGATGGTGTCCTTTGAAGTACAAAAATTTTACATTCGATAAAGTTCAATTTAGCTATTTTTTTCTTTTGTTGTTTGTACTTTTGGTGTCATGCCTAAAAATTAATTTGCCAAATTCAAGGTCATGAAAATATACCCTTATGTTTTCTTCTAAGAGTTTTCTAGTTTTATCTCTTACATTTAGGTTTATGATCCATTTTGAGTTAATTTTTGTATATGATATGAGGTAGGAGTTCAACTTCATTCTTTCACGTGTAGCTATTCAGTTTTCCCAGCACAGTTTGTTGAAAAGACTGTGATCAGTTGACTGTAAGTGTAGGGGTTTATTTCTGTACTCCGAATTCTATTTTATTTATCTATATATCTGTCCTTGTGCCAGTACTATACTCTGTTGGTTATTGCTGCTTTGTAGTTAGTTTTGAAATCGAGGAGTGTGAGCCCTCCTACTTTGTTCTTATTCTTTTTTTTTTTTAATATTGCCTGTGTCTCTTGAAGTTCCATACGTGAATTTTAGAATAACCTTTAAATTTCACCAGTTTATTCTTTGTCTGGATAATGGGAACTCTGTTCAGGCTTCTCTCATGTATATAGCTCACTGACTGTAAAAATCCTAGGTTGACAATTTTACCTTGTTTTTAAATTATCTTACTATTTTGGCAATATTATTTGATGGTTTTCTGCCCTGTGTTTTTGCTGATAATAAATCTGCTGTTATCAGTCTAACTTTTGTTCTTTAAGATAGTTTATATTTTTTTCTCTTGCTACTTTTAAGGTAAGCACCGTGTCTTTGCTGCAATGTAGTTTCATTATGATATATCCATGTTTAGATTTTTTTTCCTACTTCGATTGAGTATCCTTCATGGGTCTAAGGTCTCATGCTTAAATTCTGAAAATTCCTATTGGTAACATGTTTGATATTTTAATTTCATTCATTAATGCCTTTAATATCCAGTATGATTTATTTATATTTACTGTATCTTTATCTCTTCATGATGCAGTCTAGATGAATTTCTCAAGTGCATTTTCCATTTCCTTACTGTTCTCTTCATCTGTATCTAATCTTCTGCTTAACCATGGAGTTTTAATTTTAATGACTCTCCCTTTTTATTTCTGAAATTCCATTGTTGCTAATGGGGATTAAAGGAACACTGTCAGGAGCAAGACAGCCTGCTTTCAAATTCTGACTTCTTTGCTGAAAAGCTGTATGATCTTGAGCAATATCTAATCTCTCTGTGTCCTCGTTTCCTCATCTGAAAAAAAAGCAGAATAGTATGTATATCAGAGAATTGCTATAAATGTTAAAATGATTAGATGAAATGCTTACCACAGTGCCTAGCATTTAATAAATGCTAAACTATTTTTTTAAACAAAGCTCTCTATATTCTTTTTAAAATAGCCTGCCATTCTTTCTATTTCTTCTTTTGTTGTCTTAATTGTGTTAAACCTAACACCTGTATTGTCTTTCATCTCTGGTTGTGGTATGCCAGTACTCCCTTTTGTTTCTTCCATTGATTCGTGGCAGGGTGGGTTGTTTCATACATGGTTGTAATTTTCCCTGGTATGCTCATCTTGATGCTTCAGTGGGTATTTCCTATTTTCTTGTTTCTCTGTTTCCCATGGGAGTCTCACTCATGCACCCTGGGTTGTGTCTATTCCTAAAAGACATATTTCACATTTGTTTTGTGGGAGCCTCAGGTGTTTCAAAGTTCCTGGACCAGAGTTTATGTGAGATTTTAGCACCATGTGATTTCAGACACTACATCTACATGTGACATGTTTTTAAGGATATGATTTCTCAGTTACTTTTACAGAGTCCAGGGCAGACAGATTCTATTCTTCTCTGGGTTCAGAGGTAGAGTTTTTTAATCCTTTTTTTTCCCTATGACATTGATGGATGTTTGAGAGTAGTATCTTCTTACAAGTCTCTGAGTTCCAGCTTCCAGTTTTATATGAACCCTTGGCCACAGCTGTTTCTGTGTAGATCCTTAAACCTTACTGTCCAGCACCAGTGTCAATATCTAGGCTTAATAACCTCCCACAGTATCAGCTCACTGGAGTGCTCTGGTGTTGAGTTCCCTCTTGGTTTGTTTTCCTGGGACTAGGGGATTATTTTCTCCTTTGGAATCAGGAATATATTTAATTATTTTTGTCGTACTGTATTGTATCGTATCTGACGTTTCTATGGGTTTGATGAAAGAGGACCCGAGTCTGTATGATCTGAGTTTGCCATGTTGCCGAACCACATATCTTCCATCCTTTCATGTTTATGTTTCAGTTTACTGAAGTTCAACGAACACTGGGTTGTCTGCTCAACTAGCCCTACAGCTTTTTGTAACTCATGAAATTGTTCTCCGAGGTTCAGAAGAATGGGGAAATGAGAACAAAATTCACCTGCCAGGCCCAGTGCTAGATGCTCTACTTATCTTTTTAATAAATAATATTAGGAATATTCCCACCAAGTCGGGAAACAAAGGCCCATAAAGATGAAGCCTGACTTAGACTCTGTGCTCTTCCCATTTTGTCATTCTGTATCACCTTAGTGCAAAATGAACTCACGGTCCAAATAAGATATCTAACAATCCAACTAAACTTAAAAAGTAAAGTCTGTGATGATGTTGAAATACACATTCTTTTCCAAGCTCAGAGCCCATTCTCATTGTGCTTAAATGGTGCAGTTGGCTTTGCATTACCTGTTGGTGTCCAGCAAGGTACAACTTTATATATACTTGTAAAAACGGATTTATTCAATCTTTCATTTGTTCATTCATCCAATAATTATTGAGCGTGTCTTGGCTGCTAGCAGGGGGCTAGGATTAGAGACAGCATTGCCCTTGCCTAGGCAAGAGGGACACCAGCCCTGAGCCCCCAACTGTGCTCCCTCTAGTTGTACCATTTCCTTGGAAGGGATGAATATATGGATCCAAGGTCACCTGGATCTTGAGGTCTCCCTTTATAAAGTACCCCAAGCACTGAGATCACAGGTTCCCCGCCAAAATTATTTCCTGCCCGTCCCCCAAGGCTGTCCTTCCTAGACAGACACACCAGCCATGTGTGCACCTCCAGGCTCAAGCAGTGATTGGTTGCAGAGCAAACCAATCTGTGGGCAGAGCCTCTAGGTGTGGCCTCAGGGGTCCCCATACATGCACACAGGTCCTTCTCAGATCCAGGCGAGGTAGATTGGGATCCAGTGGAGGGGGGTTAGGAGAGCTCCAGGAACCAGGACAGCTCTCCTGGTGGGTCCACATTCTGGCTAAGAGCCATGAGGAATTGCAAGAGTCTAAATCTGGACCTGGCCTTGGATGCCATTATGAAGGAATATTTTTCAAGGTCTGAATACAGACTATATATTTAATTAACAATTTGATCCCTTGATTTATAACCTTAAAATATTTAGACCTGGCATGTGGACCTCCATGTGAATTCTTGCCCTGGGCTCTGCAGCTGTTAGGAGTACACAGAATTCAGTTCTAGTGTCAGAAACAGACTCTTAATGAAAGCGTTAGAATAAAACATGGTAAGTGCCATGTGGAAGCACACTCCGCGTGTCATGGGGGCGCAGAGGTAGAACGCTAATTCAGCAGCCGCTTCCACATCAGGACGTTTTCCCGGAGGTGGGGTGGGGCGGGGATGAGGACCGCAGATGCAATGGTGCAGACAACAGCCTGTCATTGGAAGCGGCGCAGGGGAAGTGAGGGGATTTCAAGAGGAGTTGCGTGGTTAAGGCTAAATACGTAAGTAAGAAGTTCGGAATCAGAAGAGGAGGCTGCAGTGGGAGGTGGTCCCACCTGAGGGGCTTTGGCGGCCTTGGTCCCGTAGCTGGCCATTCCCTGTGGGCGGAGGAAGCCACTGCAGCCCCTGTGTCACCTGATGCTGTCGGGCAGCAGGAGGCAGACTGTGACGGGCAAGACCTGAGGCCAGGAGATTTGTCTAGAAAGTCGTCGTTGCGCAACGGCGGGAGGGGATGGAGGCCTGACCTGGGGATGGAGAGGCGGGAACAGCGCTAAGAAACACAACGAGGTCACCCTGCATCACGAGCGTGCGCTTCCCTCTTCGGGCGGGAAGCTGTTTATGCCCTCAGAGGTGCTCACCTTTCAGGCCGCACCGAAGTTAGGAAAAGAGCATTGACATCAGCCCCAAAGAGCAGTCAACGCACTCAACTCATCAGATCTGCTATGAGCGTGTTGGTGGGTGCTAGCCCTGCTTCTTCCGCGAACGAGGTTGAACCATTCACAGATGCCTGAGCCTCGTTCCCTTTAGGTTTCAGGACATGGGGACAGAATCAGAGGCCTCGAGAGGCTCCTGCCTTGTGGCATCTTTTAATATTTGGTGAGGAAGCCATATCACTATTTTCTTGGGCAAGAAAACATGCAAATACAGGACTATGAATTGGGAGTAAAGGGCTGGTTATGCCTCTGGATGGATCCTGACCTGGGGGAAGGCACAGGGGCCGCCTCTATTCCCTCTGACTTGGGGCAACTGCAGTCTCTGTGCCTATGGGGCTGCTTCACCTATTGAGGGTCTCAGGTGAGAGGAGCTGGGTCAGGGCAGGCAGGGCGACAGGAGGCTGACCCCTCGGTCCCCCTCGTGCCAACACTCAGGGCGTCTCGTGGCCCCTGTGCTTGGGATACAGGAGTGATGGAGCCAGGGACGCCCCCAGACTCTGGTCGATAACCCCCCTCCGCAGTCCCGTGCAGCTCAGCCCTGAGTCCCCCCGCCCTTATCTCCTGGTCTAATTCCCAGTGCCTGCGTCACGTAACTGGCACTGTATCTGCTGGAACTGTGAGTCCTGTCAGGTGCGCTGGGCTCCATCATGCTTATCAGAAATGCATTATCAAGTGGGGATTAGACAGAGGCTGGTGCTACTGTACTGTCCATAGCCCGCGAGAGATGAATGATGGGAATTCAACGGGCCAGAGACAAACACAACTGGCAAGGCAGCCGGAGTCACCCTTCTGCTCAGCTCAGAGGGACGCATCCACGGGGCTCCTGGAAGGCACTCTGCTTCAGTCGCCAGGGCCGCGGTCTGGGGGCCAGGGGCGGAGGTAATCGCCTCCTCTCCTCCCTCTCCTCCCTTCCATCCCGGCCCGCTTTTCTCTCCAACTTCCCCTGCCCAGCAAAGGTGGCGTTTAATAGAACCTGTGGAACCATAACAGCAGAAAGAAAAGCGTGGACAAATGCCCAAACCCTTTCTCATGGAAATGGGTTGCTGGCCGGTGGAGGGTCAGCCATCTCCCTCCTCTGGGGAGAGCCGGGGTGGGAACCACTAAAGAAAGGCCTTAATTATACCGAGCTTTAAATTCATCACTTCTTCTTGGACTTGAGTTGGCTTTGAGAGAGGTGGTTAAAGTTCTCAGCATGGTGACATGTTCACAATAAATAGATCAAAGTTTATTTTAATCGCCCCCCCCCCCCTTTTTTGGGGTGGTGAAGACCAAAGTAGTGGAGTAAGTAGTTTTGGCAAAGAAAACAGCAATAATAGCAAATCACTGTCTCTTGCTCCACAAAAATAATACCCTTCATTCTTATACTGTAAAGGTGGAATAAGCAAAAGTCACAAGGCCTGATTTTAAAGAAAATGCAAAGCGAAAAGCCAAAGGAGATAATGAGGCTTCCCACCATCCAGCTTTTATAACCTAGACTACGGCTCCCGGAGAGGCGGTGCTCTCTCATGGAGAGGCTCGGGATCGAGGCCTGGCTTTCGTTCATGACTCATTTGCTCATTCATCCCTTTATTTAGCAAAAACGGGTGCTATTATGTGATAACGATTGCGCTGCGCACAGGAAGGGGGCACGAGGACACGCATCGCCTCGCCGCCTGCCGGGGAGCTCAGACCCCAACAGGTGAGAGGGCGTCTCAGGAAGACACGTAACGCAGGCAGTGTGTAGAGCAGCAAGTACACGCAGGCATAGGTGAGCTGCCCAAAGAAAGTGTAGCACAGCTGCAATTGTGTGACCTCCACAAGTGAATCTAGCCCAGCCCTGCTTCTCTTGTCTGCAAAATGTCATTGTCACCAGCTCAGGGTCCATGCGAATCCCAATCCCTCCCCATAGGCTGGAGCTTTCCAACACCTCTCAGCCAATCCCAGGAAATGCTGGGTTTTGAAAACCATAATATTCCAAGTAAACATAAGGAGATGTGAATAATTATTGCCATTGCACTGCCTCTACTATGTAGGTACTAATTACTGTTTTAGGGTTATGGCTGTGGGATTTTCAGGATGTCCTCACAGCAGCTGCAGGAGCTCAGTCTCTTTTCTCCCTGACCCTGGTTTGGTGTCCTTTCTATGGTGGGTGACTCTGTTCTCCTCCAGTAGAACCACAATATTCGAAGGTAGCTGTCCACTCAGCCATCCAAGTTGGTCCTTGACTGAATGGCCTGTAGGGGGCTGTGTGTGGGTGAGCCTTAGATTGAAGAGGTGGGGACAGAGCTCTCCTAGCCTGTGCTGTCCACAGCAGGCCTTTCCCACTGAGGTTTTCCTGCAGATCGATGCCACACGGGGTTTCCCGCGTGGCAGAGATCAGCTCTCACAGGTGCCACCGTGCTGCTCCATCAAGGCCGGGATGCCAGAATCTCTTAAGGAACCAGTGAGGCCCCAGCAAACATGAACACACCCCTGGTTGTTCCATGGCGTTTAGGTTGACTGCTTTTCTGTTCTTCATATTTAGGAAGGCCTTTGAACCCTGTGGTCTTGATTGCTTGCAAGCCCACTGAGGTGTTTTACAAGGTATCAGAGGTAACCGCTGGGGAAATGGCTGCTGTGGGCCAACGCAGCTACTGAAGAAGGCAGTGCTCAGACAGGTGCTTTGTGGTCAATATGCCTGCGGCCACTGCAACCCTAACCAGACCAGGAGGGCTGACGCCCCTGCTGGCTGAGTACACACTGGCTGCAGCTGCCAACCACGCTTCGAACAGCACAGAAGAGCCGTTTCAGGTTCCTTGTGTGTGTGTCATTTCAGACTCCCTCCTTCCCTGCAGTTTTCATTCCTTCCCTCCCCACGGGAAATATTGTTCTTTCTGTTTGGTTATCAAAGTACTGTCTCTAGGGTTGGGCCTAGACGCCTCTGTGGGACCATCTGTCCCTCCTGGGCCATTGGTCCAGAAATAGCTTCTGTTGCTCCCTTTCCCTAGGCCCCCAGCTGAGGTCAGTATCAAATTCTGTCCTCATCATATTTCATCTAAACCAACTAGATGGATTCTGCTGTCAGGTCAGCCTCTTCTCATTTCCAACTTTCTCTGGGCCTCCATTGCCTTTCATATCTCCTTACTTCCCAGTATATTGGCAGCCTGTTTTTCTGTTTTCATGGTCGTTGTTTTTGCTAGGACATTGGTTCTCATATTGCGCTGGGTTTGTTAGACGCTGTCTAGACCGTGGTGGATGAGGCAGTCTTGGCCATGTACCCCTGAAGCCAGACATGCAATAAACCGTTGCACGCATAACTGCTCAGCCAGCGTATTGAGTGCTATTGAAGAAGGGACGGGATGTGATAAACAGAACGAGGAAAGCCTAATCTAGATTCATAGGGTCAGAGAAAGCTTCTCCGAAGCAATGAGATCCAGCTAAGGGAACGGCGTGTTCAAGACCCTGGAGAACACCTGATGTGCACAGGTGTGCACACAGACGAATAAAGCCGGCCGTGGCCGGCTCAGCCTGTGGAGGACAGGATGTGTGAAGTTGAAGCTACTGAAGAGTGCCAAGGCCAGGCTGGATAAAGCCCCAGAGTTCCTGCTTAAGTCCACAGGCTTGATCCCAAAGGTAATGGGAAGCCATCCAGAGTTCAATCCAGGGAGTGACCTGAGAGGAAGTATCATACAAACTGGATTCAGTCAACTATCTGGGTTTGAATCACAGCTCTGCACTTCCAAGCTGTGCGACCTTGGACAAGTTACTCAACCTCTCTGTGCTTTCATTCCTTCAACTCTGAAAAGCATGATGACGATACTTCAGAGGTTGTAGCTCTGTAGGTTAATAGATATAATGTTCTTTGTGTGTGTCCTGGAGAAATTGTTGTGTAAACGTTGGATGACAGTGATGATGGTGATGACGATGATATTTCAAGGAGATCCGAGTCTCTGCTGTGCGGAGGAGGTGAGATTGTAAGGGCAGGTTTGTGGGGAAGAGGGGAAGTCAGGAGACCAATTAGGGGAAGTCTGCAGACAGACGGGGTGGTCCTACATCAGAGTGGCAGTAACAGGGATGGAGAGAGAAGTTCATAGATTAAAAATACATTTGAGAGGCAGACTCAGTGGACTTGATGGATTGGATGTGACAGTGACAGTGAGGGAGCTGTTGAGGGTGATTCCCAAGCTCCTGGTGAGATTACCTGGATGGATGGAAGCCCTGTTTCCTGGAGAGAGAGTAGATTTCACAGAAAAGAGCAAGCGGTCAGTCTGGGACATATTCAGTTAGAGATGCCTTTGAAATCTCTAAGTGGAAGTGTGAAGGACCTTGTTAGATAGACAGGTCAGGCACACAAGGAGAGTCCTGGGCTGGGGAAGCACACTTGGGTTTTTAGCAAGGACACTGGATTGGCTAAGTTCACCTATGATAAGAGTATAATCAGAGGAGCAGAGCTATAAACCAGGACGAAGCTCTAAAGAACTTGCGCACTTGGGGGCTGACTACAAGAGTCTGCAAGGGTAGGGATGTCTTTGGTCAGCTGTAAAGAGGCGCATAACACAGCATCACCAGGGACCCTAGGAAGCTTGGTCGTGCTGGCAGTGTTCAGATGACTCTTAGCACAGCTGACTCATCCTCATAATGACCCTGTGGTGAGCCCAGTCTCTCCTCATTTTACTGAATTTGGCTGTGTGATTTGCCCTCAGTAAAGACGTTAAATTGTTTGTAAAAAGTATTCATGAAGTGTTTTTTGTTTGCATCCGAAAGGATTCTCATCCTTTGTTTATTATTCATAAAATAAACAAATTCTGTGGTTATGTACATTTATTAACTAGGTGTATGTTTTTGTTTCGGTTAAAGACATGTTAGCTCAGAGAAGTTGCTCACAATCAAACAGCCAGTGAAACAGCATCTTTATGGCTGACACTGGTGTTGAATTTGAAGCAATCTGTAGATAGCATAATGTAAGCTAGAGTAAATATCCCTAGTTACCAGGGAATGCTGGAGCTTTATTTTAATCTAGATCCCTGGTTCTCAAAGTCCGGTCCTCAGACCAGCAGCATCAGTATTACCTGGGCACCTCTCAGAATTGCAAATCCCCAGGCCCCGCCCCAGACCTGATGAGTCAGAAACTCTGGAGTGAGGCCCAGCGACGTGTGTTTAGCAAGCCTTCCAGGTGGTCCTGATGCTCGCTGACATGGGAGGCTAGACTTAGTCTGGACCAGAGGAACTTCCACTCTGCAGGCTCCATCCACCCTCTCCCTCCGTAGACTCACCACACCCCATGGGACAAGCCCAGATACGCTCTGAGGAGCTTGGGATTCAAAGGCTTTAAAGCTTGTCCGTGTAATTCTACGCGGTGGGGAGCCACTTTTGAAGAATGATAGACAAACTGTTCATATGTAAGAAGTGAAGTATGTTCAGTCTAGCAGACACTCTTGAATACCTACTGTATGCACGTCTAGTGACTAAATACAGAAACACCTGTGTGTTACAACTTAAGTCCACAAGTGATAGCACTGAAATCTGCCTCATAATAGTGTGAACATGTCTGCTTCTTAATACAGCTTTCTCATAGTGATCTGAAAGCCCTTCTGAAATATTAATATTCCTGAGAGGCACAAAGGTAAACGCTATTATCTTTACCTTCCAGGTGGGTAAGAAAAGGTAAAGGGATCACACTGGGAAATGGCCAGGTGTCAGAGTCAAAGCTGTTCATTTTCCCTGGAAGTGACAATGAAATCACTTATTGTATTTGAGTTATCCAAACGATATCTCCGGCTTTAATATCATTTCCCCATTTCTTTGCATTTTAGTTATTACCCTAGATTTGTACTATTGTGTGCAATTTCAAATTAATTATTACACTCTAATGCCTAACTTTGGTTAGCACTTTAATTATGAGGTTATTTTAGTTTTTAGATGAGTTACAGCTGAAGTGAATGAACAGTATTTACCTCCATTAATGGCAATTTTCATTACTGTTCCCTTCCATGGCCACCACATAGTGAAAGCTTTCAGAGCTAGAGGAAAAATCCAATAAAGGAAAGATTCTACATGTCCTGCCGGTCTGAGGAGAGCAGACGGAGATGCAATGGGACAAATCCCATTTCGGGGATTTGAGGATGGGAGGTTTAATTGTGTTTAGTATCATTTCCGGTGTTTACATCCTCTTCCATCATCCATGTGAGCAGTGATCGCCACCCTAAACCCAGGATTCTATCAGACATGGACACTTGAGCTGGGAACCCTGTGTTTGTACAACTCCGAACTCCCCGGCTGAAGTAGTTTTTATAATTTCTATCAACCCACTCTACGCTTTCTTTATATGGTCAGGAACATCGGGCTATTTGGAACATTTAGATCTGAGCCCCCCACCCCCCATCCCTAGGTGCACGTCAGAATCATCTATGGAACTTTTCCTCAGGTTGTACCCACCTGACACATACTCCATGGGAGAAGCTAAACCCTGGAGGTCAAGGCACAGGCAGGCGTGCTTTGTGCTTACAGAGCAGCGGTGTGGTTCTGCGGCCAGATTTGGTCGTACTAGAATACTGCCATGACCTTTCTTTTTACCCTTTAAAAAAAATCCTGTATTCTGTAGATGTTTCGTTGCTTATTATATATTTAATGGGGAATATTATATTGTGTCTGGTTTTTGTTTTTTAATAGGAAAAAGAGGTATTTGCTCCCAATTTATGGAAACATTTCTGCAAAGTTTCTCTTTCTCTGGGCTTCTCGTAATTGAAGCCAGGACAAGCCTCCTGGATTTGCTGCTAGAAGCCTGGGTGTGCCCTGGTGAGACTGAGCACCACACGGGCCCCGCCTGTGTTAAATGGAGCCAATAGGAGCTCCTGTTCTGGGCTGCCCTGGGGAAGTAAATGAATGAATATGTGTGAAGTGCTCTGATTGGTCCTTGGCACGCGTGGGTCAAGATGGCTTTTGTGTTGCTGGGTGGCCGTCACCATTATGACATCAGCATCACCATAGTTATTTATGAAAATAAAATAACAAATCGTTTCTTTGGGCACGCTATAAGAAGAAATGCTTTTTTAAGCAAAGAAATTATGTGTACACGATATTAAGGATACAGTGTAACCCACTTAAAAGAAAACAAACTTTTGAAAAGAAATTATCATTGTGGAAATAAAGACAGCCAAATGAGAGCAAACAAACGCTGTTTATTCAGAGCCTGGTGTAGCGGGGGGAGTCCCCTTCTATCACTTGAAGTTGACGGAGACTGAAAGCAAGCAGAGGCGTGGGAAAGCTTTGCGGTGGAAAAAAGGGAAGGCTTCAAACGGGGGCGGGCCGATTGGAGGCTGCTGGTGGGGGGAGGCTGCTGGTGGGCGAGCCAGAAGTGGGGCATTTATGCCATTGGTTAGGGGTACATGTTTGGTTTTCTCTGGTTGGTCCAAAGTTGGAAGCAGGAGTGAGAATTCGGGGAGCTGTCAATTATGAATCTAGCTCTGGCCACATGGGGCCGATTGCGGCAGGGGTTCCTGCATTGTTGGCGGGGAGAGTAGTTTGACTTCTTACGAGTCTGACTTACAGCGCTCTGATCCCCGGGCTGTCACTGGACATGACAGGCTGGTTCCCCAGGCAGGTGGCTGCAGGTTGTGGGTTCTACTTTCATACACAGTCCGGATATTATCTCCCGCCATATTCAGTTAGTATGCAAATGATTTTTGCTTCACAGGCTTAACTGACCCTTAAATCAGAGTGGCTAAAACGTCTAGTTAGAAGTTCTGTAAGATTTAAAAAAAAAAAGTAATAAAGTTGTATTGATTTTTAAAAAAATACTCCCATAGCAGTTGCTAAATGAATAAGTATTTCAGATTGATTTCAGAGCTTATTTTAATGCATGGTGGTCGATCCCCCACTGGGTTTAAAGTTTTACTTAGGCTCACTTGGATTTTTAATAAATTCAGGCAATATGTCTATACTCTTAAAGTGGGGGAATGGTGGTAAAAATAGATCATATGAAAGGATATATTTTTAGGAAATAATTTCTAATGCTTTTGGGGAATCTTGTATCTTTATTTGTTTTTCACCTAGATTTTCTGTTCAGGTTGCATTTACAGGATACTTTTATGGTTGAATTGTATTCCTGGAGAACTTGGGTAGAAAGAGAATTTCAAAATGTATTAATTGATAAGGGCTTCCCTGATGGCGCCATGTTAAGAATCCGCCTGCCAATGCAGGGGACACGGGTTGGAGCCCCGGTCCCGGAAGATCCCACATGACGTGGAGCAACTAAGCCTGTGCGCCACGACTACTGAGCCTGTGCTCTAGAGTCTGCAAGCCACAACTACTGAGCCCACGTGCTGCAACTACTGAAGCCCATGCACCCTAGAGCCCGTGCCCCTCAACAAGAGAAACCACCGCAATAAGGCCACGCACCACAACGAAGAGTAGCCCCCGTTCGCCACAACTAGAGAAAGCCCGCGCGCAGCAATGAAGACCCAACGCAGCCAAAAATAAGTAAATAAAATAAATAAATTTATTTTAAAAATGTATTAATTGATAGAGATTAACTTGTTTAGGAGTAAAATTTGGCAAGATGCAAGCCACCTAGGAAAATCAAGAGTTAGTTGTTTTGATACTGTGATCCATCAGGGAATTGTTATGATATGATATTTCAATGTGGCTTCTAGTGTTACAAAGTGTTGCCTTTGGGGTATGAATCCGTTATGCATATGGCCTAACTCCAATAAGGCAGAAGGCTTGATGTGCTGAAGGCATGAAGAAGTAGGTCACGTGGAAAGTTTATGGCTCTGGTCATCATGAGGGCAAACAGGGCTGGGCTTAGTGACCTGTTGTCATAGGGTATTAAGCTCTGCATTCCCCTCTCTGGCTCTGTCCCTCTAACTTGCATTATGTAAGAAGCGACTTCGAGACATTTGGAAAGGAAAGAGATTGCAAGGACAAATTCTTCCAAAATGCTGAAGTTGAAGATAAATGAACTTCATGTAGTAAATATGTGTACACACACACGTACACACATGCATGCACACACACACCAATGAAATTATTCCCTTGACCCTTTGTTTCAGCCTACCTATTATTATACAGAAAAGAAAAGAAGCATTTTTCCCCATCCTTAAGGGAAGAATCTTCAGGAGAAAGTGATTTTTCCTTCTGAGGAGAAGCTAGGGGGGAATTTGACACGGCATTTGCTCTTTATATCTCTTGAGTCTCACCACTAACTGCCCCGGCCCCTCAAAAGACAAAGAGTGAAGAAGCCAGAACCGTGATCTCATGTATAAGTGATGTCACATCTTAGTCTAATTAAATGCCTTTCCAGAATTAGCACTTCTCTGGGCAACTCATTGCTGAGCACTCACGTTACTAAGAAACATCCATCCTGGAGCAGGGAGAGGAAAGATTGAACCTGTGAGAACTGCCGAAAAGTCAGCCCCCATTGGCATAATCCATCTCCACTGGTGAGTATGGAGATGCCAGAAGAGGGGCTGCTGGACTGGCCTGGGTACCAGTGTGCAGAGCCGTCTCCATGGAAACTCAGCTGGCAACGGGGAACCAGGACTTCACAAGGAGACACACCTGCAGCTCTTAAGTCTCAGTGCATTGATTTCCTCCCCCTTACTTCACTCACATCTTTTTATTAAACGAGTCGATTTGTCACCACCAACTCTCTCAGACAGCAGCCCAAGGTTCTGATCTAAGGGAAAAATAAAACTTGCAGTTCAAACTAGAGACGTGGCTGCCCTCTCTGAATTGAATGACTTGATAATTCCGGCTGTTCCTTCCCTGGAAAAAATATAGCAGAAGCAGCAAGCCAACTTGACTATTTCTGTCATCTAAGTCACTGATAGAAGAAACCCTTGGACACTTCAGTTGTGTGTTTGTGGTCTCTGGGGTGTGTTAAATCTGTACTGAGGGCCGGCTTTAAAATTTATTTAACCTAAAGATTATTTTCCTGCTGGTTTCAAACAAATTTCCCAGATGCCTCATTTTCTGTAAAACCTTCGTATATTATGTTCTGAAGAAATAGCTGCTGCTCGAGCCCAGACCCCACTGGGGGTGAAGACCCCATGGTTACTTTCCCTATTCTTCTTGGGCACCTTTTAGTTTTAACTTCTAAAATGTTCCCAACTAGTAGATGGTAGCTGATAAACTGCCTCAAATCCTTTATGTGAAGGGACAGAGCATAAATAAATAAATGGAAAAAAATATATATTTTTTATATGTTTATATATATATAAAATATGTACGGCTTGTGTATATAATTTGCCCAATGAGTCTTTGTCTACAAGCCCCATAGTCAGGAGCACCTAGAGTAGGTAGCTCTTTCCTTGTTTCCCAGCTAAGAGAATGTCATTTGCAATTAACCAGTTCTTAAGAGTTTCCAAAATGAAATAAGTAAAAGGATCCAGCCCCTTCCACACTTGCCAGCATGCAGTAAAAACCAAAATGGGGCTAAACACATACGTACACACATCTTCTACATGGAGTTGGACAGCTTGTAGATTTTCATCAAAATCCTTACCTGCTTACAATCTGATATGGCTCAGGCCCATCCTGAGTCCACTGAAATCTGGGACGAATGAATTTGTGGTGGACACTAATGATTTTTAATCCATATTTTTCCTGTCATTTGCTTTAAAAATCCCACAGCGTCAAGCCCTGGTTCTAACACTTTTCCAGATATCAAGCTTAGAAAGGGGTATGAAAGGGGCATTTAGCAAAAAACAATCTGAAAGGAAGGAAAACAACCCACTATTTAGAGTGAAAAGCCCCGAACGTCCTATCAAAAAGCTTCTGTACTTGGTCTTCCTCCTCCTGGCACCTGCTGATCCTACTTAAACCCCCTCATTCATCAGAGCAAATGCTGCCCAGTGTCTCGCAGACAGTGTGGGGCAGAGATCTTACCACTCATTAACGTGGCGATCAAGGAGCTCACGGCCACGGTGCCGGCGGCCTGGAGAAGTGCACGCCCCTCTGTCGTTCACAGAGCTTCACGGTGTTTGCTTAAGGCCTGACAGTGCTTTTTGAAGAGTGTTGGGTAACAGGTTTGGGTTTTAGAAGCATTTGGACTTCTCTTGGGAAACGCACACACACACACACACATTCTACTTTTTTCATACACCACGTGATCTACTCCAGAATCAGAGTAGCAGTTACTGAATATTAAATTAAACTCCAAAAAAAAGAAAAAAAAAAAGAAGGAAGAGGAAGAAGAAAGGAAAGCCGGTATGCATGAAAACAAGCTGAAAAGGTTAGGAGCAAAAGGAGGATCCTTGAACAGTTTTGGTCTGTTTGGAATGAATTAATCAGACCATTAAACAGATCTTTTAATCTAAAACATCCCTTTCATTTCTGTACCCTGTAAAACAAAGTGATGAAAAGTTGACGGCGGGATCTGCCGTTGCTCCTTATTTGTATTACACAGATGGGTGTTCTGGCCTCATTAACATTCTGCTGCGGTCAGAGACCACACATTCAGGCTGAACACTGGAGTGGGAGAGTCTGGGGGCCCTGAGATCTCTCCCAGCTTGATATAAACCACCAGGAGGAGTCTTCCCCTTTATCTATCAGTTGCCACCCATAACTTGGAGAATGTGATACAACCTCTGAAGAGCTTCTTACCCACCCCCCAGAAAAAAAAAGTACCATTCAGATTTTGAGCACAGTTTCAGGGTGTGCAGGGAACCCCAGAATCCCATCCGTGGACTCTGAGGTTAAGGGTAAGGGAAAGTCAGTGTCATCTCAATAGCCATACTAATGTTGTAGGAAATGCCTATCTTCAGATCCTTTCAGTGGGATTTGGTAAATTTCAATTTAAAGAAAGATACAATTTAAGTGCAATTCACAGTGTGACTAATTGTATAACAGAGTTAGATGAAAAAAGATACAATTAACATTCATTTCTATTTTTTACCAAAATATACACTGATGACAAAAGCCTTAAGTCGGGGACGTGGGGAGCCTAAATCTAATCCCATTCTTCTAATAACTGAGACTTTGACGCTGGACACATGTGGTTCCTCTGGGCCTTGGTTTTACGTATCTGTGAGATTACTTGGTGGGGCTGGAGGACCGCAAAGATCCATTTCACTTTTCCTTCCCACCTTCTTATTTGCTGGGGGCTCCACAGAGAGAATTACAGTGATGGTAAAAATGGATAGAGAAATAAAAGGCACAACAAAAATATAATTACCACAGTGAGACTGTAAAATTCCACAGAAGCACGGGGATGCAGAATGCATCTGAAGTCCTCTTGCTGTGTGGATAGTTTTGTTATCTGTGTAAGAGGTGCTGCTCTTCATGATTTATCTTTGCACTAAATTTTAGTCCTTTGAGGTTATGATTTGCATTGGATTCTTTTTTTTTTTTTTTTTAATTTCCTGTGTCTCTTAGTATGGTTCCTACCGCCAAGGAGATGCTCAAGAAGTATTCCTTGGATGACTTATGGATGCCTAGAAGGAAAGGTGAGAGAGGGTTGAGTGAGCTCCCATGCAGTGTAGGTATCCTGGGGCCAACAGTGGCTCCTGGATGGCCAATTCAGTAGAGTTCTTGGAAACTGTAAGGTTTTAGTGTTTGTGATGAACACAGACAGGGATCATCTGGCAAGCAGAATGGAAAAGGACACTTCATGTAAAGTTGTAATGGTATGACATGATTCTCTCCTTGGTTTATCTAGTCACAGCCGCATTTCAGTGCCACTGTTGTCCTGCTGAATCTCGCCATCAATTACCGGTCAGCCTTCCAGGAGCACACAGATGTCTGTCCTTTCAGGAAGCAGAGAGGATGGTTGGCTTAGGTCTCCCCCTGGAAGTTACTGCTCGGTCCACCCAGAGAAGAGGGATGCCACATGGAGAGACAAGAGCTTTCTGTCCCTTGAGTAAAAACAAAAAAAGAGAAAAGGTTTATCTCATTACTTGGGAATTAAAGAACTCAGCTGGCTTCAAAGTGGTGTGCCTTTAAACACCCATATGAAACCGTCAAGCGTGAGGCCAGATTCAGATCAGGAAGCCCCTCTTCCCAATGAGCTTGCCCTTCTCCTCTCCCACCCTTACCTCCCCTCTTCTGAATCTAGGAAGATTATGTGGCCGATTTATCTCCTCAGCGCTGAATTGTAAAGGGAACAGCTCACCGTGTGATCATATTATTAATATTTATACCGTATCACTGAATGTTGACAGATTAATTATGCAACGTAGTATAAAAATCAGCAGGCAGCGTGGGTGAGCGGTGGCAAAGTTCATATATTAATAACTCAGCGGGGTGGCTGGCACGTGCCCCAGGATGACCGCACGCTCCTTGAGCTGCAGGTCCCAGTCTCTCTCAGGGCGATGACCTGCTGGTTTTATTCCGCTCTTCCTTACAGGTCAGCGTACCATCTTTTTGGACATCAAAAACTGGTGTTCATTAAGCCTTCCTTGTATGCATTCTGGCTCCATCTCTGGGAGGTGACCACCTGAGCCAGAAAACCCGGAAACAGGGTTTTCTGAAACATAAATGGGACCCGTGATGGAGCAGAGCCAGCTGAGGTCTGAAGGGGACCCTTTCTGGACTGGGCTCTCTCAATGAATGGGTCTCCTTTTCTTAGAGTGTAAATAACCCACGGTTGATTGGTGAGTGTTTTTGCACATTGATGCTCTGCTAGGTACTTAGAGCATGTACAGCACAGCAAAGTGGGTTCCAGTCCTTAGGGAGCTTCTAATTCAGTTGGGAAAGCAAGGCTTCAGCTCAGCAAAGGAACATGGTTGAGGGTAACGTGAGAAGTCTTCCCAGCTTCCCAGCTAATCGTTGTTGCTTTGCCTGCCTGGACCGCAGGTCCCCTTGATGATGATGTTGAATCTGCAGGACCCAATGAAGTGCAGTAGGAGGCACTTTGCTGTCCCAGACCCGGGATCCAGTGCTGTCAAATAGCCGTTTGGTCTTGGGTAGTTCATGTAACATTTCTCAGCCATAGTCTCTGGGGAATAGAACAATAACCCCGCCGGGGTTTATTATATAGGAGGTATGCATATGCATAAAGGACTCGAGTGTGCTGTTTACAGGTATATCATAAAATGCTAAATAACACTATAAGAGCTGTTCCTGAAAGACACAGGATGAGGTCACCTTCAGCCTCTACTGTCTTCCGTTTTTCTGTTTTGTACTTGTTTCTCCCTGAAGAAATCTGTGTACTTAAAAGAGTAGCATACTGTGGTGAGCGATTCTGCCACGTGGTACATCCAGTGTGCCATATTCCGTCTCTTTGTGGAACCACGTACTGGTAACTTTTGACAAAAGCCAAGCAGCTTTACTGTACTCCTTGGGCCTCTGCAAGATACACAAGCCCCCGCTCTGCGGCATTTCAGTGAATGCTGACAAGCAGCCACCTTAGCAGTGATGGGGATCTTGGTGGCGGGATTCTCCACACACACCACGGGAGATTCTGCAGTGGCGCTTGGCTGGTGGCCTGCTCCTGAGGGTGGCGATGCCGTCTCATCTCAGAGAGCTAGGGATGCCTGGGGGACAGATGTTGCTTGTGTACACTTTGTCACTGTTCCTCTGGGTCAGTCTGAATGTGTGCTTTTGGTGGTTGTTGAAGGAAGATGAGTAGATAATTCTGCAGAGTTCACTTGAGCCCATCGGTTATCAGGTCACATAACAAAAAGCTGGTGCAATCACAACACATCTAATCAAGTCTGGGAGTGATACACCTTATAATCACACAATGCAAATATTCAAACCCAATAAGCAAGCAAAGCTTCACTGTCATCAAGCAAAACTCCAACTTACAAGTAGCTCTGATGGCCTTAAATCAGCTCTTAAACTCTTGTGCTCAGCGACAGGAGCCTTGGATGTGCTCTCCACACTGAGGTGGGTCAGTCAGCATCTGCAAAGATGCCAGTTAACTACTGTCTTTACTTAGCAAGTCAGTTGATTACATTAGCCATTTAGTAATATTCCAAGATCATCTGTGAATGAGAAGAAAAACCACCAATTGTACGTGTAAATGAAATGCTGTCATATCCATTCTGACGATAATTCTTCACATGTGCCAGAAACCACATTAGTGGCGTTAGATTGGAGGAAACACGAGAACTATAGGATATGTCTCTGCATATGCTAAAGTGAATGGGAGGATAAATGCCATGCCAAAAGCAAACGGAAATGCGGTGCGGTCAACGTGATGCCGTGTATACATTAATCAGTAGGCATTTGTTAATTACCTACTGCGTGTCCAGCCCTTACAATGCACGCAGTCAAGGAGGCAGAACAGAAAACAACCACCCCTGTCCCAAAGGAACCCGAGCCTGCTGGAGAAGTAGGACAGTGGAGAGCAAGGTGGTGAGGCTGCGAGGAAGGGAACACAGGTGAAGTCTAGGAAAGGGGGGACCAGTTAATTGTGAATCCCGGAAATCCATCTCTGAAAAGCTGGAATTGTGTGCACCGTGCTTGTTCAACCTATTTCCGTCGGTAATCTCCCTGCCCCTTGGAGTTGTCCCTGGTGAAACTGAACTCCCTTTAGCCAGCAGACTTAGAATCCAGGGGAAAAGAGGAGCTGCAAAGGCAGCTAGGCTTTGGAATTTCCAGCACAAAGGTCCCTCCGCATCATCTATCTGTTACATTCTCCATTCCTATTGGCCAGAGCCTGTAGGATGAAACGCCAGCCCCCATCCAGGAGGTTGACATAAGGTATTTGGAGAGGTAGTTTAGTGCTTTTAAGCCGTTGGAATCTCGCTTAGTGCATTTGTAATAGATTAGTAAAGTTAAGCAGAGTGGGGGATTATTTCAGCATGTGGACCATAACAGCGGGGAATAGTAGAGGAGACTCCATATTCGGGACCCGTGAGCACTGCATTTGCATGTGTCAAGTGACCTTCTGGAAGGTGCGACCCAAGATTCATCCAGACTGTTTGTGCGGTAGGACACGATTTGGGACCAGAAATCTTTGAAAGTCAAATCCTTACTATTCTAGTATGACTCCAGACTAGTGGCTGCTAAGAACAGAGCTTTTGCTCTCTACAAAACTCAATTAAAATGTGCATGTGCAATCCTCTCGCCCGTTCAGAGCTCCCGTGGTGCTTGATAGAGTTATCTCCAAGCACGTTTAGGGGCAGTGGAAGCGCTTAACTCACTGTGGGACAGCGCGGGTGAGAAAGGAGAGGCGATAAAAAGTAAAAAGCCAGAGGAGGCAGGTGACTTCCCGAAGACAAGGGGTGCAGAGAAATATCCTGCACGTGGCCTGCAAGAATGGGAGAGGATGCAAGTGGGTCCTTGGAACCCTGCATGGCGCCCGTTTTCCAAAGTAAAGAAACCCTGCGCAGGGGGTGAGGAATAGTTTTTGATGCAAAGCTCGTGGCGTGTTTACCAACGTGAAGGTTAATTGTGAGGCAAGAAAATGCCACCAGGAGGCCGGGGCTTTTCAATCGCCGCTTTTTGTCGAGTCTCTAGGATCCTGCAAGTACAGAAAAGGTCCTCTGATAGCCGAGCTGGCGGCCCACCTCCCTCGCCGGGACCCGGCAGGTTAATACAGCACTGCCAGCCCTCCAGACTGAGACAATCAGAAGCGCTGCTTGATAGAAATAAAATGAAATGTTCCGGGGAGGAGGGGCAGGGCCTGAGGTGGGCATTTCAGCTGCTGGCAGAGCCCTCTGCAGATCAGACCGTCACGGAAGGTGGGTATTAGCGGCGAGGCTGAGGGGCACCTGCAATGCTGAGATTAATCCCCTTTTTGTTTTCTTTCGGGTCTATCCAGGCACTGCTGAGTGGAAGAATTTATGTTGGCCTCCTTCCTAGAAGGGAGCAGCGGGCTGAGAAAAAAGGACGTGTCATCGTATGTCCCTTCTCTCTGCGTCTCCGCCACTGTCTGTCTGTCGCTCTGCGCTCCCTGCCCATCAGGGCTGCCTGCCATCCTGCTCCACGATGGGCTTTTGTGCCCTGAATCCCTAACCCCCATCAGAGCGAGACAGCCACAGTCTCTGATGACAGAGCCCTTCTCGGATGCCAGTCAGGTCCGACTCCAAGACCGGCATTCAGTGACTAAGGGGGGGACTAAGCTGAGCTTTGATCACGCCCCGGCTTTGAGCCCAGGCTCTGCCCAGGTGTTGCAGATGTCTTTCTCAAATTAGCTCATGCTGCGGGGGAATAGCCCTCGGGGATCAGTTTGAAATGTAGGACAACCGGATCTCTCACCGTGGACCTCCATGATTTTATTTAAGGAGCAGAGTCATTTTTTGGAAAAGAAAATGTCATGGATAATGTCGAGACATAAAACAGAGGTGGAGCTGCTGGGGTTGTGATGGGGGTGGCAGGGAGGCGAGGTCCACGGTGAGAGATCCGGTTGTCCTATGTCTTATGCTTGTGCATGTGGTGTGTCAGGTGCCCTGGGGTCCCTGAAACTCATGTTGGTTCCACTAGGACTGTTGCAGCCCCATGTTCTAAAGGTAGGGTCGTACTAAGTGCTCATGGACTGGGAGTGTGGGATCAGCAGAGGAAAAGCATTACATACGGGATGGATAAACAACAAGGTCCTGCTGTACAGTACAGGGAACTATATTCAGTATCGTGTGATGAACCATACGGAAAAGAGCATGAAGAAGGAAGTGTGTGTGTGTGTATATATACACATATGTATATGTAACTGAGTCACTTTGCTGTACAGCAGAAATTAACACAACACTGTAAAGCAACTATACTCCAATAAAAAAATAAATTAAAAAAACATTCAAACAAACAAACAAGAAGAGAGCCACTCACTCTCCTAGTAAACATTTATTAGTCACCAGGATGGGCCAGGCACTGCTCTGTTGTGTATATTTTACATGAACTTTCCAGGCAGGCCGTAACTAGGACCCAGTTTTAGATCTCAGAGCTTTCGTACCTGGGTTCATACTATTCTAGATAAGGATTTTGGCAAACAAAGTAGTTGCTAGTGAGCAGTATCCTCTTGTTGCTACGTCAGATGGCAGAAAAGGTGAGTTGATCCCAGTATCCTCAGCGGTATTTCATCTCCCAGCAATGGGAAGAGTGCAAGCATTTTTGCCCTAAGGATCCCTGTTCAGGAAAATGGCGTGTGCCCTCCCATAGCCGAGCCCTGGGTAGAATCCTGGGCTTCAGGCTGCTTAGCTTACGTCCAGAGGACAGGGCGGGTTGCGGGTGAGGGCTGTTTGCGCGCAGGCTCCAGCCGCTCCGACATCCTGCCCAGCTGAGCATAGCGATACTTCCTTCACAGGAAGAGGCCGTGCGGTCTCCTCTCTCCTGGGGCGTTAAATAGACACGAGGTGTAACCCTGTCTCCTAACATCACCAGGCTCCTTCCCCAGGAGGGTCACCTTGAGGAGGCGTGGTCTCTTGTAGAATCACTGGCTGCCTGGTTAAGTCAGAGAACCGTGAGACCAAACCCTTGAGTTTCCATTCCGTGCATTGGCACTGGCTTGACCTTCTCCATGGCTTTTTGGAGAACTGCATTTCCTTGGTGTTACTGTTAATTGACGAAGTCTCACAGAGGCACTGTGTGCGTGAAAGATGCCAGACACGCATCAGTAGCTACCAACATGTCCCTTGGGGACGTCAGTCAGGAACCCAGGGAGCCTCGGCATAAAGAAGAAATACTGACGATGGGGTTCATTTCCCACCTTCCACATCTCACCTGTTGCCTTTGGAGTCCATAGTAAGAACCACCAGTCTCTTTAACTGTATTTCTCTTCTGATGAACCGTCGGCTAATTGATTTATTGCGGGTGTGGCCTTTGTGCCCTCTGTTCTGTCCTGCGTCCTTACATGCAGTGATGTTTGTCACCTTCTCGGCCCTATTTATTGCATCCGCATCACGCAAGTAACTGGAAACTTGGCACCAAGCAGGTGGGGAAAAAATGCATTCTACAGATATCAAAGCTTAGTGGTTAAATGTTGGTCCATTCTCAGGCATGGCTCCCGAGCCCCTCATGCTTTCTGAAATGTGCTCTAAATAACCTATTTTCCATGTGAACACAGGGCTCGGTGGACGAAGGTTATTTTCAAGTAGCCCTCAAGGTTAAAGCTGGTTGCTCTTCCAGATGGTTTCTATCTGATGCCTTGGATTATGATATTGAACCAACTTGTGATCAGAACTCCTAGTGTCAAGAATAACAAGAAGTGGAAGCCAGCCACAGCGAGGGCTGCTGCTCGGAGGGTGTGCTGAGATGTAAGGGTCAAGGCCAGACCATATGGTCTATCAAGGCCCTGCTGCCATAACCCCAGGAAATACAGATCAACCCGCAGCCCCGCGCGTCACCTCCCTTTCCTGTTGCGTCCGTCACTGTACCTCAGAGCCCCCCCTTCCCCACTCCTTCTTCCACAAACGTTTACCAGAGGCCTTCTTTCTGCAGTCACTGGTTTGATTCTAACAGCCGCGGTTTCTAGCAAGCTCCTCGGGAACGTGGCTGAGAATGGCCACATGGGCAGAGAGGGCTCCCAGGTTACAGATTCAAGGGTGAAGCATTAGCCTAACATGAAAGCAGGTGATGTGCACAGTGGGGCCTCAGCCACCCTGGCAGGAAAGTCTGGTGTGCAGTAGTTCCCCAATGAAAACCTTACCGTTTCCGGGTGCTTGGCAAGCTCGTCAAACCTCTTCCACAATACGGGGAACTTGAGCGCAGAGCCCCTGAGCGGGTAGAGACTTATTTCAGTATCTATTATTCTTGTCTTTTTTCTTTCTTCCTTTTTAAAATTTCTTATCCTGAAGGCAGTTATTCTAGCACAAAGCTAACTGACTTCAAATACTTGGGGTTTTTTGGTTTGTTTTTTTTTTTCCGCAAAGCTATAATGAGGTTCTATGCACTCAGCTAAAACGTAGGTTCTGGGAAGGCAGGAATGTGTATGTGTGTTGTACTGCAGTACATCCAGTATCTAAGATAGTGCCTGGAACATAATATGTGTTCAGTAAATGTCTCTGGGTGTCTGAATGACTGCATATGGTTTGATAACAAAAGCTCAGATTCCGAATGTTTTCCTTTCTCTAATGCTCTTCCAAAAATCGAGTCTGAAGGATCTTGCTTCAAAGTCATGTAAAACTGCTGTAATTTCCTCACCTTAACTCTCAATACCACACCTGCCCGGCATGAGACATGTATTCAAGGTTTATTCTAGTCTTCTCCCTGCCCTCCCTTTGCAAACTTCTTCAGAAATACATCAGCCAGGTGCTGTGGTCACATGGGCAGCGTTTCCACAGGCTGGAATCTTGTAAATGTCCACAAACCCAATTCCACTTACTTTCTTTCTCCGTAGATGATGGGGAAATGGGATGAAAGTAGTGTCCGTCCCTGGCATAGGGACAAGATAAGAGGGGATCCAACACTCTGACCTTTCACTGTCAGTTTTGGGGTGCGCTTGTTCAATTTGCACGTGCTCACGTGCACACTGTCGTTGGGTTTCCCCCCATTGAGATGTTGAGGACTTCCGTTGCTTGGTCAGACTACGTGACTTTAACAACCAGAGGCAATGTCTGCTTTGGGGGTAGGGGCAGATGCTGCAACGAGAACTCCATCTAGGTGACGGGTGGCAGGTTTGCTATGAGAGATACCACAGCCTGACGCCAGGAGGGTATTCTCTCATGTCGAGACAGTGTGGTTCTAGCCTTAGCTGACCACTTGCACCGCTCTACTCACAGACTCTAGTTTGTACCGATGCCTGGATGTTTTCCTTTATGAAAACCACCAGGCTTATTTATCGCTTCTTTCACTGCAGACCCCAATCACAAGACGCACAGACCCAGCACCCCTGCATCCCCTTCCTGTCCTCAGCAGCACAGCAGCTGCCACAGACCCACTCGTCAGAACAGTCTGGCTCCCCAAGGGAGCACTTATGGGGCTGACCTTAAAGAGCAATTTCAGGCAGGAATGGAGAGGCTCACTTGTTCATCAGCCTGACATTTATTACTCGGAGATTCTTTCTTCACAGTACAAGCTGCTCTTTACAATTTTATCAAATAAAGTGCTTCTTTCATCAGCGCCCCACTTTCTCCTCCGGGCTTCCTCACACTGCCTGCTGCTCCCATCTACCTGTGGCTTTGCATGGGGCAGAGCACAAAACGCAGGGGCCATCACCCGGAAAGCCCGTGATCCCCTTGGTGAGGGCCAGGCTGGGGTCCAGAGCGGAGGGTGTGCCCTCCTTTCTTCTCCCTTTACTTGGGCAGCAGTGATGGATAATGAAGCTTCCTCCACCTTGAGATGCATCAACTTTACCTGGCATTTTCTAGGTCACCAGCTCAGGCCAACACTTCGAGTAAATCTAGTACAAGTCTTCAGAGCCCCCAAATTGTTAACAAACGATAGCAACACACGTAAGTTGTTTCCCAGGCTGGAGAATGAGAGGACCTACTGTAAATCTGTCTAGTTATATGATTTTAATTAACAGAGACCCAAATTGTAGAGATCTCAGTGCTTCCCAGCTTGATCTAATGGAACTCATAGTTTGGGACAGGGATGGTTCAGTGGTCTGGAAGCAGGAGAGGAGGAGAATGGGTCACATCGAGTCCTACTACGTATTAGTCAATAGCATCATACGTGATAGACTTGGGACCTGGCCTTTCCCAATTCTGAACCACAGGTGGTCTCTTATGTAATCTAGACCCATGAGAGTAGACCTGTGGGGAATGGGAATTGTCCAGCCCTGTTGATCTCAGGTAGGAAGAGCAGGTGGTTTGTAATCAGGAAAAGCTGTGCACAGTGTGATTCATAAATGAAGACATAGAAATATTACAAATACACCGAAACATGTCAATGTCCCTTCATGTGACTTTTGACGGAGCTCATCCTTTTCTTTGAGAGTGAGTTGGCTGATGGGAAACTGGTGTCTTCTTCCCAAGACGATATTCATGCGTCATCATTGCTCCTGATTCCTACTCTGGGTTTATTTAAGAGCAGGCGTGAGGGCGGAGGTTCTTGTGAAACATCTGAATACAAAACACTTTCAGTCTTCTATAATTTTTCCCCTAATCAATTACAGTTTGTTCCCACATTTAATGCAGTTTTTTAAAATCTACTTGCAGCTATTGAATCTTTCTACAATATTCTACTTACTTTTCATAGAAACAGCAGTTCTCTTTTCCCACTCACATTGTATCAGTTTATGAAGAATTTAGGGAAATTATGTAATTATACGAAAAAGTACATCTGCTAAGAACAGATTTGGGAAGAGACGCAGCTGACTCTTGGTAAGCATGTGTCTTAGCTCGTGAGCTGGTGGGAGCCTGGGTAATTCAGAGGGGAGGGCGGGGATTCAGCTGGACATCAGAAGGCATGACCTGCATAGAATGGACAGGGCCCGTTAACTCAGCGTGCCAGCTAAGGGACATTAAGCAGAAATTAGTTACGAGCACTTTCATTGTGTGCTTAACTTGGACTCCAGATTTCTGAATTCATGTGCTAATATTAGTTCTTGACCTCAGACAAATCACATAACCTCTCTGACCTCAGCTTATTCATGTGTAAAATGAGGATATTGTTAACTTGTTTGAGTGTGTACACACACACACACACACACACACACACACACACACACACACACACTCCACCAAGGGCTCCTTTGAGATCACATTAATATGTATGATTGCTCTGGTAACTGTACCTGCTCTACAAATATAAACTTTTTTCACTTTTTTACTTTGAAATAATTTCACACTTACTGAAAAATTACAAGAAAAAACAAAAACTCTAACTTAGCAAACGATTTGCCTACTGTTAACATTTTGACACATTCATTTTACCATCTTCTATGTGGGTGTATAGATAGATAGATAGGTGATAGATAGATGATAGATAGATAGAGACAGAGATGATAGATAGATTGATAGATGATAGATACATAGATAGACAGATGATAGATAGGTGACAGAGATAGATAGTAGAGACAGATGATAGATAGATAGATAGATAAATGATAGATGGAAAGGTGATAGAGACAGAGATGATAGATGATAGAGACAGAGATAGATAGGTGATAGATAGATAGATAATAGAGAGATAGATAGAAAGGTGATAGATAGAGACAGAGATGATAGCTAGCTAGCTAGCTAGCTAGCTAGGGTACATATATGTGAATTAACATTTTTCTGACCATTTTAGAGTAAGCTACAGACATCATGCTCTGTTACCCCAACACTTCAGTGCATATTTCCAAAGAACACAATGTTCTCATATGATTATAAAAATTAGGATATTTAACCTTGATACTATATTATTATTTGACACACTTTTATTTTCCAATTTTTCCAATAATGTCCTTTATAACATTTTTTTCCCCATCCAGGAACCAGTACAGGATCACACAATGCATTTAGTTGTCATATTTCTTTATTTTGTTTAGTTTATCTTTCTGTTTCAAGGCGTTGACATTTTTGTAGAATGTCCCTCAATTAGAGGGTGTGATGTGTCCTTATGCCCAGATTCAGGTGATGCAATTTTTGGCAAGAACGTCACATATATGATGTGTTTTTCTCGTGTTGGGAAGCACGTGATGTTGGTGCTTCTCTTTATTAGTGTAATCATCTGGTTAAGGCTGTATCTGCCAGGATTTTCCGCCGTAATGTTGTTATTTTTCAAAATTGTTTTTAAAATTAGTAAGTAATTTCTGGCGAGATATTTTGAGACTGTGTCAGTAATTTGCCCTCATCAAATGTTTACCCACTGGTTTTCACGTCCATTGATGATTCCCACCTAAGTTAATTGTTACGAGTGTGGGTGCAAAGTGGTGATTTTTTAAAAATTCCGTCCATTTTTATGTTTATTAGTTGGTGTTCTAGTACAAGGAAGAGCTTTCCCTTCCCCATTTCTTTAGTTGTTTGCTTGTTAATTATTAGTATAGTCATGGTGTTTTATTCAATGGATTATAAGGGTTTTTTTTTTTTTTTTTTTTTTTCGGTACACGGGCCCCTCACTGTTGTGGCCTCTCCCGTTGCGGAGCACAGGCTCCGGACGCGCAGGCTCAGCGGCCATGGCTCACGGGCCCAGCCGCTCCGCGGCATGTGGGATCTTCCGGGACTGGGGCACGAACCCGCGTCCCCTGCATCGGCAGGCGGACTCTAAACCACTGCGCCACCAGGGAAGGCCCAAGGATTATAAGGTTTATTGTTTGTTTTGATGTTCAGATCATCCTAGATTTGGCCAGTTTGTGTCCATCAAGCCGTCCCTGTGTCCTTTGACATGTCCTTTTCATTCTTCGTACACATCCTTTCCTTCAGGAACAGGACATTTTGGGCTCAGCTTCTGTTTTCCCTGCCCCAGTCCTGAAGTCAGACATGTCTCTAAGGAACCCTGCTTCTGTTGAGTGGGGTGTGGTGTTTAGAAACCCAAATCAGGGTAATAGTTGTGCTTGATGCCAGTGGGGCCTCACTGTTTCTAGAAAGTGAAAAGCGGGAAATACAAGGTATCCTTTAAAATCTCTCTCTGGCATATTTTTCTTCTTTTATAAGCCCAATTTTACACTCATATTCCTCATTTATAAGAAAGCTTGTTGTAAATTTGGACTCTGCTCCAATCTAAGCCTAGAAAGAAAACTCCACTGTTCTGACTCTTCTGAGAGGTCAGAAGCAAAGACTGACCCAAGGACACAGGAGCAATCAGGGTAAGAGGGTGCTCACGCCAAGAGCAATGTGGAGGAGCGAAGCAGGGAGCCTCGACAAAAGTGTTTATAACCATCCTCAGTTCCTGTGAGCTGTGGTCCATCTGATTTCCCAAGTTTAGAGATCCCACATTGATGTTCAAAAGTTCCTGGAGGACTCCTTAGGAAACATTTTGGTTAATAAAAACATTATTGTTATATATTGATATTAATAATTACATGGAAGGCCGCACTCACCCATTGCTTTCTATTCCACTTATTGCTCCTTTCAGCCCTCCTCTGTGACAGCTGAGAACAGATGCAAGACTGGGTATGCATCAACGTACAGTCACAGCTGCGTGACACTGGAACCCAGGGCTCCTGGCAAACTCTTGGAAGTACATCTTAGGCCCTGTGCCACCTCCATTGTATTTAGATCCTAGATCCTTTGGCCCTCCTTGGGGAGAAGCTGGGCCAGTTAAGCCATGCTTAGGCACCCTCACTCCTGCCTCTGAATATAGGGTTGTGTCCTGTTTCACAGGCCATCAAGTGCAAAGGGGAGAGTGGGCACAAAGGCAAAGGAGGCTCCCCAACCAGCGTTAGAAGGCGGGTGTTGGGCCCTGCCCTGCAGTGTTGGCCAAGCAGAAGCCCTGGTGGAATGTGGAGTTGGCAGAGCGAGGGGGAAGCACCAGGCCACATTGGAGCTTTATTGCCTTTAAATGTAGCCCGAGGAATGCCAGGCTCTTACCAGGCAGTGAGGTCACTCCTCCTTCATTAGAGAGGACTGAGCGAGGGACTGGGCAGAGGTACCATATGTGTGATCGAATCCGCTTTCTCCTGCTAAGTGGAACAGAAGTCCTCTGTGGAAAGAAGGGGTAGAATTAGAGAAAAAGTATTTCTCCTAAATACTTACTATGCCCTCAATTCTATGATAAGAGCTTTATATACATTACTTGGTATACTTTTCATGATAATTTTATAAAGTATAATCTCATGAATGACTATCCCCACTTTACAGATGGGGAACCTGACCCCTGGAGGTTAAAGCACATCCTATGGTTCACACATTGAAAATAATGTCTAAACTCAGGTGTGTCTGCAAAGTCCTGTATTAGTCCTGGTGTCCATTTTAGGGAAGATTACTTGCCTAGTAGATAGGATGAGGTGACCCAGTGAGGAGAGGGTCACAGGCAGTGCTGGTAGGACACCACAGTCACTTAGTTGTTTCATGCAATTGATTCTCGAGCCATAAGCCCTCCCAGCCGTGGTCATGGGGAATAGGTCACGACCTGCATTTGGACCCCAGCATCTGACTGAAACTAATGCCCCAAGCAGGGCTTCTAACAGACCATTTATAGGACCCCGAAGGCAGAGAGTTGGTTTCTCAACTGAGTGGTTGGACTGGGGGCAAGGCATCCCCTGCATTTGCCTGGCAGCTGGGCAGACTTCCAGGCCACCCGTTTCCAGTTGAAACGTGGTGGGTTCCTCATCAGGAGCACCTATGCTCCAGAGATGTATGAATGACTGTCTTTTGGCAGTACCTTATATCTGTACTGTTGTTTTATTGGTGGTGGTTGTGGTTTTATTTTAACTGTGCCAAAGACCTATGAAGTATTGACGCGTTGCTGACCAACTTGTGTGACCTAGGACACTTCAAGTAACCTTCCATATCTCAGTTCATCTAACTGAAAATAAGGGTAGGTTTAGACTATGTGCAATTCTTAGTTCATGAATGAATCCATTAATCATACGAATTATTTGGTCATTTAGAGTACACCAAGATCCTTATTATATAAATAAATTGTAGTGGCCCAAAAGGCTTCACCTGAAACTACTGTTTTTAAAACCCTATTTACTCAAGAAATATAATAATCAAATACATTCTGGTTGTTGAGAAGATCCAAGTTTGAATAAATCGAGTGTATACTATGTTTGAGGCACCTGGAGAACTTTGAATATGGACTGAGTATTAGGTGATGTGGACATTGGTTGATTTATACTAGGCATGATAACTGTATCGTGTTTCTGTAGATACATATCCATATTTTAGGGTTGCACACTAAATATTTATGGGAGAGGTGCCATATGGCTGGTATGTAAACATGTTTCTGGGAAAAATGATGAAACAAATATGGTACAATATTAGTAACCGCTAGACCGATGTGATGGATATAGGCGTATTCATTGTGTTTCGGCTGAACCATATGAAATTGCCTGTATTAGATCATTTTTGACCCCAAAACAACAATTTCATATGGTTTCGAGTTTTACTCGTCTCTAATTTTATGTGCATTTTAACTTTTTGTTAATAACAAAAAGTTTCCGTGTGTCTATAGGAAAAACTCCAGGTACCTCAGTATCATACAGAAGACCGTCATCGCCCTGGTCTCCACCCTAATTGTCCCACACACCTCTTTTCCTGCCACCCGCTCCCCCCTCCAGCACAGTCCGATGAAACTTTGGTAGAACCGCCTGACTCCGGACGGCTTCGTTTTCCTAAGCGCGCCAAGTCTGCTCCTGTGTCTTTCCTTAAAGTGTTCCCTTTGCCCAGAACAACACACTTCCACTTACCCCTCTGCCAGCTCCTCACGTTCCAGACTCAGCTCACAGGTCACGTTAACTGTGAAGCCTCTTCTGAGTCTGCCACTGCTCTTCTGTCCTTCCTCTCCTCACCCGGTCACCCCTCAGCCTCTCCCGCAGTCAGTCCCCCAGGTCTCGAGAGGCAGCCTTTCAGGAATGTCTTCAAGACTAAGTCCCCCAGAGGCAAGTGCAGCCCTCATCAGTATCCGTGTCTTAGGGAAAGGCCACTTGCTGTCCACGGTCAGGAGGGTGAAGGGCTGAGTTTCCACCTGCTGGGAGCCGGCCGGCTGCGCTCTGTGGAGCTGGCATGCCCAGCACGAGGCACAGGATTGGACCCTAACGGGGGCCTGCTTGTCGGATGAGTATGGAGAGGCCGGGCTCTGACTCCAGCGAGGTCTCCTTTCCACTTGCTTCTTAAGAAGTCTCTTTTGTTTCTGCTAGGAAGTAAAATTAAAACCAGCAGTCACCATGGGGACAAAGGCCAGGAGGACAGAGAGGTAAACGTGTAATCAAAGGTCCCTGGGGATTGAAGACCTCTCCTTCCCTGTTGTGTCTGAGATGTGTCAGCACTCAGTGGGCCTAATCCTGGGGGGTTGAGAGTCGAGCAATAGAGTTCTTGAGTCCTTCTTCAACTTCCCCTTCCTCGATCGGAGGGTTAGGAGTTTTCACTAATCACACCACCCGGAACGACTTGACCTTCTGAGATACAGAGCTGTGCGTGCCAAGGACACACAGCACATTCAACTTACAAATGTGCTGGGCACTGGTGTCTACACTCTTCGTTACCTACTGGACTGCACGCTCCCTGAGGGCAGGGCTTACAATTTGCTACATTTTATTTCTCGTGGTGCTTGGTGCATTGTTTGTCTCAAGTAGTGATCATTGTAAAGGTAACAAGAGCAGCCAATACTTACCTGGCACTTCTATGTACCAGGTACCCTTGTTCATATCTTACGATGGCGATGGTGATGGTGGTGGTGGTGATGATGGTGATGTGATGATGGTCATGGTCATGTTCACCTAATCTTCATATTCCTTATGGGTCAGTCACTATTATTAGCTACAGTTTACAGATGAGAATATTAAGGAGGTAAAAAAAAAAAAAAAAGATTAACAACTTGCCCCAAATTGTGATTCAGTTAGAAAGGGGTAGAGGTGGAGTTAAAAACCAGACAGGTTTATTAGACGTGTATATATTTCACTCAACAGTATTTGTGTACAATGGACGCTAAATTTATATGGGCCAGAAAAGGAGATGAATGAAGAGGATACATTATATTTGCAACAGCACTCTTCTAGTATATTGTACGGCATCTCTCATAATATTCAGGAATACATTATGAAAATGAGTGGGAATGAGGGAAATAGACTTTAAATTAAATGAATTAAAATAATTATTTAATTGCTCACTGTGATAAGTGCTCTGAAATAGAAGTACGGAGAGCTGGGAGGGTATACCAGCAGGGTCCCGGAGGCAGACTGGAAGCCTGAGAAGGGGAAGAGGGTGACCTCTAAGTGGAGTGTGAGAAGGGCCAAGAGTGAGGTGGGGGATGAGGAAGGGCAGGTGGGACACAGGAAAGAGAGACTGGTAAGGAGGGTGACATGCCATTTATTATACAAGCTAGTCTCACATCATATAAATGGGATTTGGGTGCTATAAGTTATGACACCGGAACACAAGTCAAGAGTAGATGCAGGGAGCAGGTGAGGCAGCTTGTACAGTGGTCCCTGAGGGAGATGATGAGTGGCCATGATTGCAGAGGCAGTGATGGGACCAGGGAGAAGCAGACACATGTGATACATGTCAGGAGGTCACATCAACAAGGCACAGTCAAGAGACCCGAACAAAATTCCCAGGTACTTCTCAGGAAGGTGGGTATCTGTCCATCCATCTACCGGTCTAATCTCTGTCTTCCTGTAAAAGCTGTGATTATGACACAAATTATTTCATATATACCAGGAAAAAGACAAAATCCCATCCAAACTTTACAGTGAAGCTGATTTTTTTAATGCATTCGGTAGGTTGGGAGCTAAATTCTTTGTAAGGAATTAGAGAGAATGCTAATGAATCTCTTACCCAAGGTTCTAGAGGATCAGGTTTTACAGATCCTCTATTTTCTCTGGATTTTAGTGGGGGACTTTTCTTCCTATTCAGTTCCATGGCAGTGAATCGCGTGTCTCTCTAAGGCTCCTCAACGAACAATTTACAGTGTAAATATATTTGTTGGCATGCAAATCACTCTGCATTATGAGCCTTGATTAATATTGTAATGCGTTGATGAAAGACTGTAAGTGGTTCTGGAACGAAGGTTTCAGACAAAGATGTGCTGTTTGGGTGCAGAATGTTTGTTGAATGTTAGATTAGGTTTTTTGTTTTGCTTCTCTCTCTTTTATTTTAAGGAGCTGCTTGGTGTGAAGTGGTAACAAACTTCAAAATGCAGAATTAATTAACACAGCCAATCTATCACCCAAACTGCACAGAAACACGCCTCCCCCAAGCACAAGGAATCCTTGATCACACAGAGACTGCTTGGAGGCTGCGGCCCTTCGGTTCAGCTGTTCAGCCCCTCGCTCGTTGCCAATATCCTGTCTCTAGAGGGGTACTGTTCTGCAGCCTCGTGGGCCTTTTCAGTCCTGTGCACGCGTGCAGGTTGTTTAGACCGTGTGCCCAATTCCCACTCTGCCCACTGCAATGCAGAGATGGTATCACCAGGCTTTGCTTCTATGACAGTTGGCTTCTCCTCTTAACAGTTGTCAGCACAGATGCTGAGAAACAGGATTGGGGGACCCTCCACCTCCAGCAATTCAGGTATTGACCAGAGCCCCTGTTTCACACACCAGCTTGAATCAACAACATTCAGCGAGAGGCGCACAGACTCAGAAGGTGAGCTGTGACTGAGAGCTCACCCTTCTGTAGGGCTTCCAATGCGGACCAAACTTGGTCTAATTCCAGCTCTGCCACTTCACAGCTGCGTGACATTGGCCGAGTTATACCACCTCTCCAAGTTTCAGCGTCCCCATTTGGAAAATGGGGTTAATAATTGCTGTTTCTCGAGTTTGGAGTGAAAAATTAAATGAGATCATGGATTTGAAGTGCTTTCCTGGCAAAAGGAGAAAGGACAAAAAAAGCGCTCAATAAAGAGGCTCATGCTATAAGCAGATCCTCAGCCCACGGTCCACAGATAACAACACAATGAATCTCATATCTGACTGATCTCTCCCTGAGTTTTGCAGATTGTATTATATCCTACCATCTCTAAGTGCTCACCACCAAGAATGTGGACTCTCATCTGTACTGTGCCCCCTCTTCCAGATGCATAGCTGTGGTTTTGTGTCAGAGAGCCTTAGGGAACATGCCAAGCATCTCAGGAACCACTCCGTGAGTGGTACCCAGACATGCAGAAAGGGAACTGCAAACACAGCCAGAAAAGGGGGCCCCAGAAGGAGATGAGGTAGAGGAGCTGTGCTTGGTAAAGGAAGGCACGTGCGGGTTGGATTTTGGCCCCAACTGGACAAACAGCCTCTGGTTCTGTTCTTGCCTTGTGACCCCCAGCAAAGAGATGGCACTTGAGAACGTGTGCTCTATCTTCTAAGCAACTGGTGGCTTGCTAAAGCCGCTTGGTCTATTACGGTGCCCTCAGAAGGAATGTGAACTATCCCTTCAGAAGCTTAGGATATACTGTGTTAACACTCCTAGGGCCAGCCTGGGAGGATGGGAGGGAGAACGGGCTCAGACTTTTCCTTGCAAAGAACGTTCTGTATTGCCAAGGTGTGTATCCGTCAGCGAGGCAGAATTATTGTTTCAGCAGGTTAACATCTCTTATTTTCCTTTTTTTCATTAAAACATTGTACCTGGATTTGTACAGAATATTCAAATCCATTGCTAGACAAATAGGCGTGTATGCATAAGTGGAATTCAACAAAACGATGCTCAGATCACCAATAATCCCTTTCCCTCCTCATTCTTGGCTTGTTGCCGTTTCCCTGAGAATATGGCTGCCGTAACAAAAGAGTGTGCGCACACCCTTGCCACCAAATCTTCCAGCCCAGTCCTTTGCCTGCCTTTCTTTTGAATCGATGATCCCCAGAAGGCTTTGGTTTTAATCATTGGCTGAGCCTTCACCTGTGCTCTGGATCCTGTCTCCTGCCCCTCCTACATCATCAGTATCCCTTCTGTACTGGATTATTCCCTTCAGCAGACCCATGTGCTAATATCTTCCATCTTGCAACACCTTTCCTGATCTCATAACTATCTTCCAGCTACCGCTCCACATCTCAGCTCCACGTTATAGAAAAACTCCTAAAGGGAATTTTCTGTCTTTGCTATTTACAATTCTTTCTTCCAGTTTTCTCTAAAACATACTCAGATCCAGGCTTCCATAATATAATAGTCAGTTCAGGCTTCCATGACAAAATACCAGTGACCGGGCAGCTCAAACACAGAAATTTGTTTTCTCAAGGTTCTGGAGGCTGGAAGTCCCAGATGAAGGTGCTGGCTGATTTTGTTCCTGGTGAGACCTCTCTTCCTGGCTTGTGGACGGCCACCTTCTTGCTGTGTCCTCACATGCACCCCACCATCTCTTCAAAGAGCACTAATCCCATCATGAGGACCCCACCCTTGTGACCTCACCTAATTCTAATTACCTCCCAAAAGCCCCATCTGCTAACACCTCCTAATACCATCACGGGGTGGGGGATTAGGGTTTCAGCATATGAATTTCTGGGGCACACAAGCATCAGCCCATAACACATTTCTGTCATTTTCCCAAAGTTGCACTTGACAATGACACTAATGACTCCCACTTTACCAAACCCCATGGTCCCATTTTACATGATTTCCCTATTCAGTTTTTTTAAACTTTCATGACTTGGTCTCTGGAACATCAACCACAAGCCCCTGCTCTTCCTCCTTCTGGCTTTTCTTTCCTGAATTCTCACTTCCCAGAGTCCTCAGACACGGGGTTCTCAGAGCTCAGTTCTGATTCTCTTCACTTGTCTTCTCTGCAAGCCCCCAGGGGGCTTCATCCAGTGTCGTGAGTTTAAATGCCATTGGTATGCTGAGGATATCCACATTTATAGATTTAGCCCTGAAGTTACCTCCCGAAATCCAAATTTGTATATTCAACTGCCTCCATCACTTTCTATGTGAATGTCTAACAGGTTTTCCCAGCTTGTCAAAAGCTAACCTCTTGGGTGTCTAGATTTTCATACCTCTACCACCCAGTCAAATACCCTGTCAGCCTGCTTCTCCTTCCGTCTCCCTGTCTCCTTCAACAGAAGCTCTATTCATCTTATTTCTCAGGTCTGAAGGGCTTGTTCTATCTCTGACTCCTCTTTTATATCATATATCCAAATATCTAATCCATCAAGTCCTTCCAGTTCTACTTCCAAAATTCATCCAGCATCTTTACACGTCTCGGCTCTCTCACCTCAGCTACCCTGGTCCAAGGTCCCATAGTCTCACCCCTGGAGTGTGTGGTCATCTCCTATCTGGCCTCCCTGCTTCCACTCATAACCCCCTTCAGCATAGATCCTCCCAACAGAGCAGGGGAGAAATCCTGGTAGAACACAGAGCTGCTCGTTATTTCTCCTTTGTTCAAAACTCTCCAATGGTTTTCCATTTCCCTCAAAGTAAAAGCCAGAGTTATAGCACTGGGCTGCCAGGCCCTACAGCCCTTCTTTCCTTACTCTTTGATGCACCTGCACGTCCTCTCTCTCTCAGCAATGTTCTCTCTCCTTCGGCCACCTGGTCTCTGCTTTGACCCAAGCACCGTCCGAACTCAGCCCCTTGGCATCACTCTGTTCTGTTCCCCTGCTTTATTTGTCTCCAGAGCACGACAGACACATTTTCATTTTATTGTTTTTAACCTCATTCCCCCGGAAGAAGGAAGTTTTCCATGAAGCTGGGGACTTTGTTGTAGTCATTGCCATATCTCTAACCCCTAGAATAGTACCCTGTGGATATCAGGCATTTGAAAATATTTGAGATGATTGAGGGTATAGAAAGAGAAGGAGATGCAATAAGCCAAACAGAATTCCATAAAGCCAGCCACGAGCTGGATCTACGGGGTTCATTGAAATAAACAGAATTCCAAAACCTTGTGTTGGTGCTTTAACAATTCCCTAAGTATTAATCCCATCCTAACACCATTCTGTACTGATAACACTTTTGGAAGAAACAGTGTTGAATAACCTCAGGTTCGCTTTTTCTTTCAGTCCCTTCTTTAAAAAAAACAAAACCCAAAAAAACAGGCAGTTGGAGGGGGGAAAATACTAATAGGATGGCTACAATAGAACCTCTTGGAATAAGGTAAGGGCTTGGTGCAGAAAGGCACACACTCTTGAAGCACTTGCTTACTAATCTTATTGAAATATCACTAAGTCATCAAGACAGCATGTTGTAGCCTCAATTAGTCTGACCAAAATCTACTTCTGAGAAGGAATTCTTCTTGACAAAATACCTCTTTATTATCTAGGTTGATCTAGTTACCTTTTTATCTCTTTATAACGCCCCTCCCTCCCAGACTCCTGTCTTCTGAGGTCCTGTTGGTCTTTCGCTGTGTCACTGAGTAAAAGATGTCATCACACGTAGAAGTTTGAGGACCGAAGATGCATCAGGTTGACTGCACACGCCTGCATCGGCTCCCGTTGGGCGCTCATGGTCCCAACATTTTCTGTAACTGGGAGTGCTGACTTCCTCGGATTACTAGAGTCACCAAGGGTCCTCCCTATTGGGATCCAATTGACAAAGAAGCTACAGTGACTAATCTTGTCTATGGGAACAAGTGCCACCTGTAAGACCTCCCCAAACCAGCCCGTCTTCCCGGTACAGCGTGTTTTCCTTCCACTGTCCCACGGGGCCACTCTCCTTTGACCAAACTGGCATCTCTAAACCTACTTATTCTTAGCTTCACCCTTTTGCTCATGAATTCCATGGTCACCTGGAATACCTTTCTTTTCTACCTCTAAACATCCCAGGTCAAACTCAATGCCTTTATGAATTTGTCCTGAACACCAGCCCACATTCATCTCTCTTTCGCTGCTGGTTTTGTAAAATAAGCCTCTTACTGTAGAACTTCATCATATTATGTCTTGCCTTTTTAATTATTACCACCACAATTACAATATAAGCTAATAATAGTGGTTACTTTATTATCTGACATTCATTGTGCTTATCTTGTCTCACTTAATCGTCATAGTAACTTGAGGAAGGATTTACTGTTACTTTCATTTCATACAGTGTGGCAACTAAAGCTCAGAGAAGCGGTCCAAGGTCACAAGTGCCCTACTTAAGAGCAGATACGCATTCCCAGGCCTGAGACTTCCAGGGAGAGTCCACAGGACTTGATCTACACCTGCCCTGAAGGGCAACACTTTATCTCATGTTCCTTTTTTTATTTCTTAGGGTGCCAAGCATTCGGAAGACCTTAATACATAGTCGTGAATCAAACATTTTAAAAACCTACTTCTGTGATGCTACATAATTGAAATAAAATCAGTCAGAAGGAGGTTCTGTGGGATCCCCTTTCTTAGGTCAGTACTACTGAGATGGGTGGGTTTCAGAAGACTTACTAATCCAGATCTGACTTACATGAGAGACCTCATCCCAATCCCTGGCCGTCTCTGCCGTGTCAGCTCTTTGATGGGGATGCCAGGGACTTAGACAGACCTGGGATTGGAACCAGCTCCAGGAAGCTGATGGACCCGGCCGAACAACTTACCTCTGAGAGTCGGGTGTGTGTGGGTGGAGTAAATGCAAGTACAGATAGGAAGGATACCTACTCACAGAGTTGTCTGTGGATCAAATGCTATGGCTTTGATGCCTTTTGACACAATTCCTGACACACTGTTGCTGCCTCTTATCTGCCTGTCCTTCCGTAGAAAAGGGTCTTTGGTGATCAGTTCAAGAATGGCAAACGCTGGGACTTCCCTGGCGGTCCAGTGGTTAAGACTTCGCCTTCCAATGCAGGGGGTGCGGGTTCGATCCCTGGTCGGGGAGCTAAGATCCCACATGCCTCGGGGCCAAAACACAAAACAGAAGCAGTATTGTAACAAATTCAATAAAGACTTTAAAAATGGTCCACATCAAAAAAAAAAAAAAATTCTTAAAAAAAAAAAAAAGAACGGCAAATGCTCTGACCTTTGTTAGCTGCGCTTTGTTCCGAGTGTGGCAGGGGTTCCTGTAAAACATCACTTTTCTCCTGTATGCTTCCTGGAGCTGAGAAACATGGCTTTGGTGAGACGATGACATTTTCTGTTAGTAGAAAACTTCACGGAAGGTGCGGGGGAGGCAGGACAAACGTGAAGGTGCTGGGCTCCTTGGCACCTCAGAACAGCTATGTGTGCTTGGTTTACGCGGACGTCCCCGGGGCCAGAGCCTCTTCATCCTCTATCTCCAGGAGCTGGCTCCCTGATCCCGGCAGCTGGCCGCCAGCATCACTGCCTTTACCCAGGTTTCTTCCTGAGATGAGCGGTTTGAAGGCAGTCTGGGAGCCTTACTGAAAGCGTCTGTGGCCGTACGTCTGCTTTAAGTACTGTTGCACCGCAGCCACAGGGCCTTTGAGCTGACCCTGACCTATCGTCTCAAAGAAGCGGCTTCTAGCAGGCCGGCTGGCACCCACCTCCTTTATTACCCCACAGCTGCGCATCTGAGGGGAGCCGGCTCTGGAGCCTGCAAAGCCTCCGAGAGCCAGGAAAGTGGTTGGGAAGATGGAGGAAAACCCTGAAGAAAGAGAGAAAGCTGCAGACCATTGTCCTTTTCTTTTCAAGACAGCAGTGCCTTTTGCAGACTTCTAAATGGTTGCCAGGGAAACAGAGCGCAGGAGATGAGAAAGGTTATATGGGCACCGGATAAAGCTAATGCACTTTTTAAAAACATCAGCTGACAAGCGCTTAAGACTCTGGAGGGTCTGGGAAGATCTCATGTTCAAAGTTCCCCTTCAGAGCCTCAAGTACCTTGATATCATCATTAACCATATTTTAATCATTTGTCAACTATTATTCATCTCCATCAAAGACTTGTGCTGATGGGTTTCATGGAGCGTGGCCCGTGAGTCAGCTCTTATGGCTTCCTGGGAATGAAGTGTCTGCTACGCTGGGCCCGGGGTCCAGAGGCCTTGGCTTAAAAGGAGCTTGAGTCCAAATCTCTAGCTTCTTTCTCCTGTAAGCAAGTGTGCAGTCCCTAAAATACAGCAACACTCCACGAAGTCTGGGTTTACTGGTCAACCTCAGAAGGTGTGCATGGCCTTGTGAGTGTGAGTGTGTGAAGACAGTTGGTGGAAAGGAACGCTCTGTGTGTACACCTGCCGGTCATCCCAAGAACACTTATCCGGGAGGTTGTGATTCCTCTGGGAATCACCGTTCCATTTGCCCTGAATATTTATGAGGGCTCCTTCACTTCAGTGAGCTCGCTTGTGACTTCTCCTTCCAGCTTAGTTTCTCCACTGTGGCCTCTAGTGAGTGTTTATAACTCCCACTCTCCGGAGGATTGCCCCACTTTATATTTTCTGTGTCCCCACATTTATTTGTTAAAGTTGTACTGTGTTAACTTGTACGTGCTTGTGTATTGTCTTGGGCCCTTAAACCTCCGTATATTTCCCAGAGCGAGTCATGTGTGGCTCTCCCCAGCAGCGTCTCACGCAGCTCAGCTTCCAGCAATGAGCAGCAGTGCTTGTTCTGTGCCATCCACCGACCGTGCGTGCTTGCTGCTGCCTCAGTAATAGCAAAAAGAAAGTCAACCTAACTGACTGGCATTGCAACCTCCCACACAGTCATGCTGCCCCTGTACTCATGGCCTGGCTGCCGTCAGGCCTGGCTTAGAAGGGAGACACAGGAGAAGGCTGAGTCCAAGTACCAGGCTGGACAAGTTTAAGAAGCCGCAGGTGGACAGAGGGTTGATGTTCTCGAAGTTCAAAGCAGGGAGGCCAAAGCCTCTAAACAAACGTAACAAGGGGCAACTTTAGTGACTGCTGGAAAACTCCAGCTGTAATTCTTGGATTGACAAAGTTTTAAGAGATGGGCCAGGAGCACATTGGACTGGCAGAGAGAGGAGACCCATCACAGGTACACGTTTTCCATCATTAAATTATCTGTTTATATGCTCTACGACCTCTGCAGACCCACACTGTTTTAAAAAGTAGCGAATATTAACAATGGACAGAATAGACAAATGAAGTTTCAGTCCCCAGACCAGAGTAGATACTGAGTTACAAAGATCACTTAGTGTGAGGTGATCACAGTGGGAGAACATAACACAAAAACAGTATCTGCATTGTACGCTATGTTGCAAAGACCTTCTGCCTAAAGGAGAGTCTTTTCTTGTCTCCTGGAATATGAGCTGACCTTGTGGCAAGATAGAAGTGACACACAAACATCTTGTGTCCCTATATGTCATGTAGATGCTCCTGTGGGCCAGTGGGGCATTTTTAAGGCTGCTTTTAATATGAACATGGAGGAATACCTCCGTGGGCAGCAATTATGATTTAACTTCAGGAAGACACCCCCATTCTGAGGAATGTGGAGTAAGATGTTAGACCAACATGTGTGATCAATGCATGTCATATTTTGTTTTCTAGTACAGAAATTTGAGTTTTCCTTCTGATTCCAGGAAGAAAAGTATTTATGTCCTTCTAACCAGAGCAAGGAGATGGGAAGGATAATCTACTTTTGAAAAACATTTTCAGGAAAGAAAATTCTGTGACGCCACTAATAATTTTTGTGCAATTTCTGAAAATATTTTCAGGTGGAAAGATCTGGCTGTGATCTTGAATTGCAAATCGAGTGATAACCTTTCTGTTCCATCATTAGTACAATAAATGTTCTGTTCCTAGGATCTGGCTCCTTGTCTGAGGCCCAGTTTTGCTATTCGAAAGGTCAGAACAACCCATAAGATGCACAGTGCTGTCGTAAGTAAAAGTAGGGTAAGACGGGACGAACCCAGAAATGCCCAATTTTACCCTTCCTATAATCGCTCCTTGGAGAGAGATGTCAGAGGATTGATAGTAGGGCATGAAGTGGGAAGTATCACTTTATTATTGGCTGTTCCAATTCCCAGCGAATCCCAAGCAGAATCGGGTAGAGTTAAGCTGGGGTGTGCACGTCCTTAATGGGGCCTCCTTCCTCCTTTTGAACGTAAATCTTGAGTATTTGCTATTTGCCATATGGTTCAGCAACTGGAAGTAATAACCAGCATTATCAAGCAGGGAGAGACAGAGCCTGAAAAAAAAAAAAAAAAAAAGCACAAGGCTCAGCTTACCAAGTCCTGAACACAGAGTGGAAGAAATCCCATTCACGTGCATGACATCTGAAGGTGCCAGAACCCTGCCCATTAGAAACATGACCCATCAGTGTTTTGCAATCTGATTAGTCACACTGGTGACTCCATTTGGATTAACGATGAAAATACGTGTCTTACTGCATAATATTCTTGCAATATTGCATTTTACTTCAATTTTGTCCAAGAATTATGTTTACATATATATGCATATATAGGTATATATACATATGTCTATAAAACATATGACTGACAGTCATGACAGCCTCTGCACAACCAGTAAGAGCACTGTCTTGTCTCTGCAATGATCTGTTAGGATCTCCACCTGCAGGTAGCACTCTGGTAGTATCACTGGCCAGGCGTTCACAGCCCAGAGACTCACACCATTATCTTGCACCATTCACTAAAGCAAGTCGTTTTCTAATTATTATCATGGCCCGATTTTTCAGCGGATGATCATCTTTAAAAGTACGGAGAACAGTGCCATTGTTTGCATACTTTTAGTGAGTAAAGTCAAAATCATAATATTATCATAATGGCTTACATTATTATATGAATGGAGGAAAGAACATTTATTGAATAACTTCACTGTCTTTGGCACTATTTTAAGAGCCTCCTATGTGTTCTCATTTAATTCTCATAACACTTCAAAGAGGTTAGCACTATCCTTTTATGGGAGGAGAAATCTAGCCACATTACTCAGTGTACACCAGTAGCAGAGCTGGGATTTGAATTCACATCTTTATGACTTCAAGGATTATGCTTTTTCTGATATCCTAAAGCATCAAAAATATTTCCAGATTTTTGACCTAGGTGTGCTTGGGAGAAATAAAAGTATTCAGGTGAAGAACTTGGTTCACTGATGGGGATGCTCAGTTGGGCTTTTAAGTACCTGATTCTGAGGTATGCAAAGAGTCAGAAGCTTCAGGTACCTAACCAAAGGTTGACTGGTCCGGTCACCTGAATTTCAGAGTCTTTGCTACAGAACAGAATCCATGGGTCAGGGCAAGTTCTTTAAGACTCAGGAGATACAGGGTTGCTTATATCAGAGTCTTCCTTAGGTTTTGCTCATTATGAGGAATACAGCCATCAGGAAAAGGTAAGAAATATAGGATAACACACTCTATATAACTTACGTTGACATCCAGGAAATGCTGGATTGGAATATTTGGATTTGATACCCTATTGTATCCCCATCACACTGCCCGTTAAACAAGCTCCTTTAAGTAGGGCAAGGACTAGGGCTGTACATCGTTATAGCTTAGGAACCCGGTATAATGGCTGACGCAAAGTAAGCATTTAATAAATATTTGTTGGAAAGATGAACAAATAAATGAATTGGTAATTACCTTGGAATGAACATAGGTCTCTGGTTGCCAACTTCCCAGGTAATATTGTATTTTTGAATTATATTCTTGGTATTATAAGGCTTTCCCTTCATGGGCCATGTTTATTTTTAAAAATTAAGTGGTATGAAACTTAATTTTATTTAGCGACTATTTTAAGACATTATGGCCCCAGAGAGATACTCCCGGATATTATGAAACAAACTTTAGGAAATTGCTGACCTAGATACAGTACCAAGGTGATAGGTACAACATAAATATAATAAATGATACTGAGAGGGTCCCTAGGCCTTTCTTTCCTACTAGTGCAGATGGTACAGAAATAGTCTGAAGAAACATTGAAGAAAATCTCAGGGCAGACAAAATTTAACGCCTTGGGCTGCTTTTTCGACCCATATTCAAGTTATTTTATTTAATACAAAATTTATTTATTCAACAAAAATATGCTGATGGAATGTGTATATGTATGATGTGCCAGACACAAGGTAAGGCTTGGGGGAAGTAACAGTGAACCAAGCTTATCTGGTCCTCCCCACCGTGGAGCCCATAGTGAAGGGGCAGGGGCATAACAGACACTAATTGGGCAGACGCCTACCTAACTATATAAGACATGTGTTATTACTCTTTTTACTTCTTCAGTTAAAATGCAGGTAGTGCAGTGTCTGTCCTACTTATAGCCTCTTTCCCTTTGACACATCTTTCATCTCTTTCTACGTCTGACTCTTCTAAACACGATTAAAACGTAGGAGTGAAACCTTATATCCAAACACTTATCCTTTTTTTTTTTTTTTTTTTTTGCGGGGGAACAAATAAAAATCAAATAAAAATACCTGCCTTCTTCAGGATTGTACCCCTATAGTGAAAGCTGACTCACTATTTGTTGAGATCAGTTGAAGAAGCAGAGAAGAGCCACAATGACTGGGTTGCATCATCACTCAATAGCAAAGCTGATGGCACACACAGGACCTCTGATTTTTTTTTTTTTTTTTTGCATCTTTATTGGAGTATAATTGCTTTACAGTGGTGTGTTAGTTTCTGCTTTATAACAAAGTGGATCAGCTATATGTATACATATATCCCCATATCCCCTCCCTCTTGCGTCTCCCTCCCACCCTCCCTATCCCAGCCCTCTAGGTGGTCACAAAGCACCGAGCTGATCTCCCTGTGCTATGCGGCTGCTTCCCACTAGCTATCTACCTTATGTTTGGTAGTGTATATATGTCCATGCCTCTCTCTTGCTTTCTCACAGCTTACCCTTCCCCCTCCCCGTATCCTCAAGTCCATTCTCTAGTAGGTCTGTGTCTTTATCCCTGTCTTACCCCTAGGTTCTTCATGACATTTTTTTTCTCTTAAATTCCATATATAGGGGTTAGCATATGGTATTTGTCTGTCTCTTTCTGACTTACTTCACTCTGTATGACAGACGCTAAGTCCATCCACCTCATTACAAATAGCTCAATTTCATTCCTTTTTATGGCTGAGTAATATTCCATTGTATATATGTGCCACATCTTCTTTATCCATTCATCCGATGATGGACACTTAGGTTGTTTCCATCTCCAGGCTATTGTAAATAGAGCTGCAATGAACATCTTGGTACATGACTCTTTTTGAATAATGGTTTTCTCAGGGTATATGCCCAGTAGTGGGATTGCTGGGTCATATGGTAGTTCTATTTGTAGTTTTTAAAGGAACCTCCATACTGTTCTCCACAGTGGCTGTATCAATTTACATTCCCACCAACAGTGCAAGAGTGTTCCCTTTTCTCCACACCCTCTCCAGCATTTATTGTTTCTAGATTTTTTGATGATGGCCATTCTGACTGGTGTGAGATGATATCTCATTGTAGTTTTGATTTGCATTTCTCTAATGATTAATGATGTTGAGCATTCTTTCATGTGTTTGTTGGCAGTCGGTATGTCTGCTTTGGAGAAATGTCTATTTGCATGGAATATCTTTTTCCATCCCCTTACTTTCAGTCTGTATGTGTCTCGTGTAGACAGCAAATATATGGGTCTTGTTTTTGTATCCATTCAGCTAGTTTATGCCTTTTGGCTGGAGCATTTAGTCCATTTACATTTAAGGTAATTATCGATATGTATGTTCCTGTTCCCATTTTCTTAATTGTTTTGGGTTCGTTATTGTAGGTCTTTTCCTTCTCCTGTGTTTCTTGCCTAGAGACGTTCCTTTAGCAGTTGTTGTAAAGCTGGTTTGGTGGTGCTGAACTCTCTCAGCTTTTGCTTGTCTGTAAAGGTTTTAATTTCTCCATCAAATCTGAATGAGATCCTTGCTGGGTAGAGTAATCTTGGTTGTAGGTTTTTCTCCTTCATCACTTTAAACATGTCCTGCCAGTCCCTTCTAGCTTGCAGAGTTTCTGCTGAAAGATCAGCTGTTAACCTTATGGGGATTCCCTTGTGTGTTATTTGTTGTTTTTCCCTTGCTGCTTTTAATATGTTTTCCTTGTATTTAATTTTTGACAGTTTGATTAATATGTGTCTTGGCATATTTCTCCTTGGATTTCTCCTGTATGGGACTCTCTGTGCTTCCTGGACTGGATTAACTATTTCCTTTCCCATATTAGGGAAGTTTTCAACTATAATCTCTTCAAATATTTTCTCAGTTCCTTTCTTTTTCTCTTCTTCTTTTGGAACCCCTATAATTCAAATGTTGGTGTGTTTAATGTTGTCCCAGAGGTCTCTCAGACTGTCCTCAGTTCTTTTCATTCTTTTTTTCTTTATTCTGCTCTGCAGTAGTTATTTCCACTATTTTATCTTCCAGGTCACTTATCCGTTTTTCTGCCTCAGTTATTCTGCTATTGATCCCATCTAGAGTATTTTTTCAATTTCATTTATTGTGTTGTTCATCGTTGTTTGTTTCATCTTTAGTTCTTCTAGGTCCTTGTTAAATGTTTCTTGCATTTTCTCTATTCTATTTCCAAGATTTTGGATCATCTTTACTATCATTATTCTGAATTCTTTTTCAGGTAGACTGCCTATTTCCTCTTCATTTGTTAGGTCTGGTGGGTTTTTACCTTGCTCCTTCATCTGCTGTGTGTTTTTCTGTCTTCTCATTTTGCTTATCTTACTGTGTTTGGAGTCTCCTTTTTGTAGGCTGCAGGTTCGTCCTTCCCATTGTTTTTGGTGTCTGTCCCCGGTGGCTAAAGTTGGTTCAGTGGGTTGTGTAGGCTTCCTGGTGGAGGGGACTAGTGCCTGTGTTCTGGTGGAAGAGGCTGGATCTTGTCTTTCTGGTGGGCAGGTCCACGTCTGGTGGTGTGTTTTGGGGTGTCTGTGGGCTTTTTATGATTTTAGGCAACCTCTCTGCTAATGGGTGGGGTTGTGTCCCTGTCTTGCTAGTTGTTTGGTATAGGGTGTCCAGCACTGTAGCTTGCTGGTCGTTGAGTGAAGCTGGGTGCTGGTATTGAGATGGAGATCTCTGGGAGATTTTTGCCGTTTGATATTATGTGGAGCTGGGAGTTCTCTTGTGGACCAGTGTCCTGAAGTTGGCTCTCCCACCTCAGAGGCACAGCACTGACTCCTGGCTGCAGCACCAAGAGCCTTTCATCCACACCGTTCAGAATAAAAGGGAGATAAAGTAGAAAGAAAGAATTAGTAGAAGTAGAAAGAAAGGAGGGAGGGTGGGAGGAAGGAAGGAAGGAAAAAAAGAAAGAAAGAAGATAAAGTAAGATAAAATATAATAAATTTATCAAAATAAAAAGATAATTATTAAGAGAAAAAAATTAGAAAAAACAATAACAACAAAAACCGCACGGATAGAACTCTAGGACAAATGGTGGAAGCAAAGCTATAGAGACAAAATCTCACACAGAAGCATACACATACACACTCACAAAAAGAAAAGGGGAAAAAATCATAAATCTTGCTCTCAAAGTCCACCCCCTCAATTTGGGATGATCCGTTGTCTATTCAGGTATTCCACAGGTGCAGTTACATCAAGTTGATTGTGGAGCTTTAATCCGCTGCTCCTGAGGCTGCTGGGAGAGATTTCCCTTTCTCTTCTTTGTTCGCACAGCTGCCGGGATTCAGCTTTGGATTGGGCCCCGCCTCTGCGTGTAGGTCGCCTGAGGGCGTCTGTTCTTCGATCAGACGGGACGGGGTTAAAGGAGCAGCTGATTCGTGGTTTCCGGCTCACTCAGGCCGGGGGCGGGGGGAGGGGCACGGAGTGCGGGGCGGGCCTGCGGCGTCAGAGGCGGCGTGACGTTGCGGCAGAGGCGGCGTGACGTCGCGGCAGAGGCCGGCGTGACGTTGCACGAGCCTGAGGCGCGCCGTGCGTTCTCCCGGGGAAGTCGTCCCTGGATCCCGGGACCCTGGCAGTGGCCGGCTGCACAGGCTCCCAGGAAGGGGCGTGTGGACAGTGACCTGTGCTCGCACACAGGCTTCTTGGGGGCGGCAGCAGCAGCCTTAGCGTCTCATGCCCGTCTCTGGGGTCCGCGCTTTTAGCCGCGGCTCGCGCCCGTCTCTGGAGCTCCTTTAAGCAGCGCTCTGAATCCCCTCTCCTCGTGCACCAGGAAACAAAGAGGTAAGAAAAAGTGTCTTGCCTATTCGGTAGCTCCTGACTTTTCCCCGGACTCCCTCCCGGCCAGCCGTGGTGCACTAACCCCCTGCAGGCTGTGCTCACGCCGCCAACCCCAGTCCTCTCCCTGTGCTCCGACAGAAGCCCGAGCCTCAGCTCCCAGCCCCGCCCGCCCCGGCGGGTGAGCAGACAAGCCTCTCGGGCTGGTGAGTGCCGGTCGGCCCTGATCGTCTGTGCGGGAATCTCGCCGCTTTGCCCTCCGCACCCCTGTTGCTGTGCTCTCCTCCGCGGCTCCGAAGCTCCCCCCCTCCGCCACCCGCAGTCTCCACCCGCGAAGGGGCTGCCTAGTGTGTGCAAACCTTTTATCCTTCATGGCTCCCTCCCACTGGTGCGGGTCCCGTCCCTATTCTTTTGTCTCTGTTGTTTCTTTTTTCTTTTGCCCTACCCAGGTACGTGGGGGTGGGGTTTCTTGCCTTTTGGGATGTCTGAGGTCTTCTGCCAGCGTTCAGTGGATGTTCTGTAGGAGGTGTTCCACGTGTAGATGTATTTCTGATGTGTCTGTGGGGAGGAAGGTGATCTCCGCGTCTTACTCTTCCGCCATCCAGGACCTCTGATTTTGATGGTACCACACAGCTTACAGAGACTCCGTAGATATTCTTGGTTTTGATGATAATCCAGCTTCGGGCTCTGGTACACTTGAGAGGGAGCATCCTTCAGTCTCCTTACCACACGACCATTTCCCCTTGCCCTACCGCTGGTACACATGCACATGCCCCACGTCTGTGTCCTCTGGCTACAAGTTCCTGGGATTTTCCAGGAGATGCTGTTAGGTTTGTATTATTTCCAACCATAGCATTTTCTGCATCCACGGCAGCATTTTTCTTGGCAGTAGCTGGTGCGTCCGTGCCTGTGGGAAGTTTGCTTCCAGACCATCACAGCTGTTTGTGATCATTCCAGGATAGCAGTAACCCTTCTCAGCATTTTCACCTTTCTGAGAGTTTACAGCACAAGACTGAGGCGCCACGTGCCATGGTAGTGTGTGTGTGTGTGTGTGTGTGTGTTTGTGTTTTAATTAATGTAAAATAGCTGATCCAACTGAAAAATAATTAAGGGGCTTAAAACCGGACCACTTTCAATAAAGGACACATCTGTTATTTTCAAAACACTGGAAGCAGTAAACAACTACAGTAGAACAAATGAGCTCATAATCTGTGGGAAGCACACTGGAGGGGTAGCACAGCCCAAGAGGGGGCTTCACCAGGCTGGCAGAGGGCAGGCTGCGTGCTTCTCTCTGTGGGTCACACGCCCTTCACATGTGACATAGGTCACACGCCAAGCTGCGAACCCCTTCATGGATTGGGGAGCATCCTCTATGGAATCTGAATAGTCATTCAAAGTACTCTTTGGGCACCTCTAGTCTGAAGGACAAAATGAGAAGAAGACTTCTTTTTATTTAGTGGAGAGGGTTGGGGCAAAGGGCGTTTAATCTTCTGAGACCAAAGGCTAAGATCTATACGTCAGCAAACCAGCTTGTAACCTCTGACACTTAGGAATTTTCTGGTCCTAAGCATGAGATAAGAGGTGCTAACGTATACTTAAAATCATACTCGCTAGAAAGATGGGAAAATTGACCCAACGTTAAATAATCGACACTGGAAACAGACTTGACATGAAACATTTATTTTTCTTTTTAATTTGGGAAGGAGTCAGTAAGTGATGTGGATTAGTTTTGATTATAAGGCATTAAGCCCCGCTAACTTGATGGGCGCTGAAAGAACAGACATGAATTTTGAGGTCTGCATCTGACTTCACTAGTTCTTTAATATGCAAAATAGGCTACCTGCTACACTCCTCAGCTCATGTCCTCTTCTTTACAGGCAGGATGATGCCTGTGTGATGCTAAGTGCAAGCTCTCTTCCTCTAAATTGTGTCCAGTACAGGTATCCTGGTATCCTGTAGATTGTGGCTTAAGTTCTGATTAATGCTAACCAATCAGATGATGGGAGGGGCAGTGGAAGGGTGGAGACAGTTTATAGCGATGAAATATAAGAAGGCTCCCCAACTACATCCTGAGCATAGAGACACTAATGGCTTTGGTCCAACAAAGGTCACATGGTTTCTACCTTTGATCTGTGGGATAGCAGTTTAGCAGGTAGTCATTTTCTGATGCCCAGCTCTCTTTTTCTTCTTTCCCATTTTAGTTAATCCCCATAGCATCTCATAGTTCATTCTTAGTCTAGACTGAGAGGAATAAACTTGCTTTGTTACTGTTTAAAATGGCCAAGGGCCTCTGACCCAGTAATTTCACCCAAGAAAAATTTTCATGAAGAATTAACTCAAAATTAAGAGGGTGCTCTCTACACGGCATGATTTTTAATTGGGTAAAAAGTCAAAGTCAAAGTCAGCGATGTGAGGAGAGCTAAGCGAATTATTCTACATTCATTCAAGGAATTACTTTAAATAAAAATTAGGAAGAACATATTATGTAAATGATTACAGCAGAGTAATCAGTTCGAGCAAGAAAATATAAGTGTTGCTGATGCTGTAACTAGGTGATTATTCCATTCACGTATCCACAAATACTAAACTATGTCAGATCTAAAAGAGTACACGATGTGTTAAAAAGTTGAGCTTGTGTGACTTTTTATCCTTATTGTCTTTATGATTGCTGTTATATTTGTGAAGGAACAAAACTTGAAGTGAATAAGTAGGAGGCACAAAATTTCATTACTGGAATTAACCTTTTGCCTTTGTAAAATAAAAGGGGGGGGGGGTCAATATTGTTTGAAGTTTATTTCACTGTGCTTTTTATCCCCATTTTTACTAACCTTGACCTCCTAGCGGCCAGCCAGCCAGACTGACTGAAGAATTTGTGAACTTAGCAAGTGTAATCTCCTATTCCAGGTCATACCGCCATCCAAGAGACCTCAGCGTCCACGTGGAAACCGTGCCACACTCTTGACTTTGCCATATTGTCTTCAATTCCAAGGAACAAAATCCATTTCACTTTTATCATTCATTATCTATCGCTGAACAATAATTACTATGAAAGTTATCATCTTAAAGTGACAGTAAACATTGATCATTTCAGTCAGTTTCTGTGAGAGAGGCACTTAGAAGTGGCTTAGCTGGGTGGCTCTGGCTCAGAGTCTCTCGAGAGGTTGTAGTCATGATATTGGTTATTACCAGGAGGTAATAATATTACCATGATATCACCAGGAGGCAAGAATGGTTGGGGACATTTCAGAGGTTTGCTACACAGTTCACCCTCCAGCCCTTAATGATGCACATCCCTCCAAGATGTAAAATATGCTCACCACAAAGCACTGAACAGTGTCACCCAATTACAGCATCAGCTGGAAATCCAGAATCTCATCATCCACATCCCACAGATACATGTGGGGATGATGATCCTCTGGTGTGTTTCTTTGTGTTTAACTCCTTGAGTAAGCTTCTCTCAACCTGAAGACCTGTGAGCTAAAGAGAGAGTTACCTGCTCCCCGCCAACCATACGCACACACACGCTCACGTACGTTCCACAGATTGGCTTAGGCATAGCATAATTGTCATAGCTTGCCCTTTTCGATCAGGATATGCATAGGAGTTACTGGTTCACAGCAATTCTGAAATTTAGCAAAGTGCATGTTGACAGATCCTTGATTTGGACTCATGGCCTAGGAATCATGCTCTGTGATTCTTGGCTGTGCCCTTGAGGCTCTGGGTTTTGCCTTCTGAGTTATCCTTCCTTTTTCCATAAAGGTAGCTTATGTTGGCAGCTGAGTATTGTTTTGCTGCCTACTTCTTGCCTGTAGACGTTTAGGCATCCAAAGACCTCTTTCATTTTGTACCGTCTCTGTCCTTTACAATCCAACCTGGCAGGAGTCCTGTCAATACAATTCTTTTGAAAGCGTGTGGGTCCCTGTGAATGTTGTTGGGCTCATTCTATGGGACAAAAGTAATGCTCAAAAATCTCTTTTAGACAAGGCTCTGTCAACCTTGGGCTTTTGATGGAGAGCTGCACCTTCAAGCTTCATGGAAGCCCTGTGGTTCCACTGAATGGTTCTCTAAGGCACCAACGTGGATGTTTCTGCGATCTTAACAAAGGTTTTCACAGCTACACCCTCTGTTTCATCTTTACCATCAAATTTTCCTATTTCTTATGTTTCATTTCCTTTTTTAATTTTTTATTTTATATTGGATTATAGTTGATTTACAGTGTTGTGTTAGTTTCAGGTGTACAGCAAGGTGATGCAGTGATACTTATACATATATCCATTCTTTTTCAGATTCTTTTCCCTTATAGGCTATTACAGAATATTGACTAGAGCTCCCTGTGCTGTACAGTAGGTCCTTGTTGATTATCTATTTTATATATAGTAGTGTATATATATAAATCCCAAACTCCTAATTTATCCCTCCCCACCTTCCCCTTTCCTTTTTAAAAAAACTTTTTGTAATTTCGTTAAATTAATTAATTAATTAATTAGGTTGTGCCAGGTCTTAGTTGTGGCAGGTAGGCTCCTTAGTTGCGACTCGCAGGTTCCTTAGTTGTGGCATTTGAACTCTTAGTTGCAGCATGCATGTGGGATCTGGTTCCCTGCCCAGGGATTGAACCCGGGCCCCCATCATTGGGAGCATGGAGTCTTAACCACTGCGCCACCAGGGAAGTCCCCCCTTTCCCTTTTGGTAACCATAAGTTTCTTACGTTTAATTTTCAGTCTGTCAGCCTCTCCTGGACTCATTTCTTTTTCCTGCTTAGCCTGATCCACTGGTTGATCACCTCAACTATTTCTCAACATCCCTCTCTCCCTTTGTAACCTTCTCCTCTTGCTTCATTAACCACAGTGGTTCAATATGACAGTCAGATTATCTGACCTACATGCAGATCACTGATTGCAGCTGAAGAAAATCCCCTAGCACTCTGGATTCGTGCCACTACAAATGTGTGGCCTTCACAATTCTTTCTTATCCTGGGCCAGATCTCCTTCCCACTCTTCAGTTTACCATCACAAACCTTCACTTTACTCCTAGGACCTCCAATCTCAGCAAGTGGAATCTTCTAATTCCTTTCACCTGCATACCCATGCCAAGAAATTTATCTCCATCCACCTTCTCTCCTCCAGTCTCTGAAAATGATGTATATCTCACCATGCAGGACCAGTGCTTCCACTTGTTCTTTTCATCTTCTTCCTGCTCGTCCACAATGGGCCACTGCGCTGTCAGTCACCTGCCCTGCTTTTCTCTGTCCCTCTTGTCACCTTCTTACTCTCTGTTATCCCTGAGGCTCGTGTCCTGTGCCTCTTGAAGTCGCTCTTTCAAAGAAGTTCTACCCGAGGCTTCTATTTTCTTTCTGAGTCATCTGTCCATCTCAAGTGTGTGCTCCCAGAACCATTTTGTCTTTGTGGTGATTCTTAACCTTATTTATGCTTATCTTTATTTGTGTTTTTAATTATAAAGTAAAACGTGTTATTGAGATACTGTGGGAAAAAGTGAAAAGCTTATACTGAATGAAAGCCTTCTACTCACTCCTTCCTATGGCCCCATCTCATTTTCCAGAGAAACTACCTTCTATAACGTAGTGTGTCTCCCTGCAGCCATGCTCCAGTCAGTACTTTCACTTTTTCTACTTCCCTTGCCTCCTAAGCCCTTTGCTATTATAACATGAAGACGTATAACCCTATCATGGCCTCATACGCTGCCTGGTACATGGCAGATGTATCAAATAAACATGCTGATTTTAGTGAATGAGTTCACATTTATAGAGGTAACTCAACTTTCAATCTTAGACTGGCTTGTCTTTTGTAGTATATGGGTCATACACTGTGTTTCATCCTTTGTCTTGGGTGTTTCTAAGAAAACCAAGATTCTTAGATCTTTAGACTGAGGATGACTTGGATTGGTATCACTGCTGGATTTTATTAGGAGTATTAGACTCTTCTAGAATTGTTTGTGCCTATTTGTTTTTGGTCCATGTTTATCTCTAAACCCCTAGTTGTCCTGAATTTCTTGGATACTATGCTGGTTCTTGAGCCTCTACGTGTGCGAATACAGTGGCTTTGAGACATGGGTGACTCTAAATTTAAATTAATTAAAATTATGAATTCAGTTCTTTGGACACACTGTCCCTATTTCAGGTACCCAACATCCACATGGCCCAATGCAGACTACAGAGCATCTCATCATCACGGACTGCACAGCTCGAAATGTGAAGAATGACAAAGCAAACACAACAAACCAAAAATCACACCTGTGTCTTCCACCAAAGGCTCCTTCCCTAGGTTTCAACTGTCCTGAGTTAATCCTTCCAAACTCTTCCTTGGCCTGTTGGGTTTTCCAGACTCATACTCACCAACTGATCCTCTCTTTTGGCCAATTTGGGCTTCTTGGGATGCTCTCAGCCAGCTTTAGTGCTCCATCTTCCTGGTGGACCTTGGTGTCTGGGTCCTGAGGCTCTCATGTGTTGGTCCAACAGATTTTCAGCCACCTTCTGCCTGTGCCTGACTCGCAGTTTGGACCAAGGGACGCTCATATTTCTCGCTTAATTTAGAAGCAAAGATAACATCAGCTCTCGATCCCAGAAAACATCCCTCCTTCCCTGGTCCCGTTTCCCAGATAGGCTCTTCTCTGCAGATTCTCTGTGACAGTTCATCACGCAGGTGCTTCTGAGGGAGTGATCTTCCTGGGCACCATTACCACATTTTCATACTATCAGAATTACATTTCACAGAGGAGAAAGTAATTGACATAATATTTATCCAGGGAGGATCAAAGCCATTTTCCCATAGCTGCTCTACTGTGTTTGCTTTTAGAGCATGTTGGTCAATGTATGCCTTTGTATTAACAAGAGATTATTTGTTTTGGTTTTATTTAGTTGTTTCCACCCTTGTCGAGTTAATTAACATTAGAGCATAGTTGTAAATTGTGTTTATTATGTGGGTATTATTAACATGTATTTAAGATTTGTCGAATGTCAACACATGAAAAATTTGAAAAGAGGTACCTAGGTGGGCATGAGGTGTGGTTGCTTTTACCTGAGCTGGGTGAAAACACTGTTACTTAAAATTCACTATGTGCAATGTGTAGTGACAGACAGGTCGAGTGGGTCAGCACAAAGCTCACCCATCTTTACTTGTGTTTTCTCTGAGACCGTTCTTGTCTCTTTCACCAGAGACATTTGAGAAGAATGGCCTCCTTTAATTCCCTAATCAGCTGCTCCTTTCACGTTGACCTTGGTCCCTTTCCTTCTGCTTGTCTTTTATCTCCTCGCCATTCTCCACCATCACCTCTGCCTTGTTAGTCTTTTTCTTTGTTTCACTGGGGCACAGCACTGGCCTGGTGGAAAGAGCACAGGCTGGGTGGCTGACAGAAGTGAATTGGGATCCCTACTCTGCTACGTAGTCCTGTGTGTTTTGGATTTGGGGGGAATTTACCTAACTTTCTAAGCATGTTTCCTCATCTCTCATCTCTCAATTCCTCATCTCTCATTAGTAATGTCTGCCTTTCAGGGTTATTATGAGGATTAAATGAATTAAAGTGAGCTAAATGTATGGTGCTAAATGAAATTAATATTTCATTTAATTAACTCAGGAAATATTTATTAGCACCTACCCTATGCCTGGTACTATTCTAGGCACTGGGGTTACAGTGGGACACGTCTCACCCCTGTCATCATGGATGTTGTGCTCCGGTGGGGAGAGAAAAAATCATGTTGTCAGGTTGATGAAAAATGCAAGTTAGAAAAGTAATCGGTGGTTGTTTTCAGTTATCTTCGTGCTGGTCCCTCTCTCACTTTCCTGGTTCATCCTTCTGTTTCTTCTTGTAGCACTGCGTGCCCACACCTGGTCTTCACACTGATTCCAGGGAACCGGGTCCCCCAGTGAGTTGACATCACTCCACTTGAAAGTGAGATCAAGTACCTGGAAGGAATGATTTATGAGGCTCTGTCACCCAAGCAGGACACCCTCAGCATGTTCCTGAATGATTCTCACTCCCTTTTCTGCCCAGGGCTCAAGGAGCCTAGCTGGGGGCCGGGAATGCAGGGCGCAACAGGGGGGCTGCTACAGCCCTGGGGTCTCTGAAGGAGCCTGGTGGCGGCGGGGGCGTCTGCTAGGTCACATGCTTTAGTCTTTCACCACTTGTCCCTGAAAATCAAACTTTGGTCCTGTCCCTAAAGATCCCGGGCAAGCCATGTGGTGAACTTGTTTCTTCCTCCTCCTGAGTCCTGGCAGGAAGGCTCTGAAGAGCGAACTCTGTCCCGCTTCAGCTCAGAGGTCCTGTGTCCCCATCAGAAATGAGGGACCAGGCTGCGTGCGCAGGGGGGCTGGTTCTGGACCCTCCCTTGGTCCGCAGACCCCTGCTCTCAGCCTCGGCGGCACTCCTTATTTCAGCACAGCATCTGTCTGTCTTCTTAAGGGGTGAGATCTTTCAAAAAAGGGAACCTCCTCAGGAAATAATTTTATGTGGATGTCAAAGAATATTTCATTTTATGGAGTATTTTCCAGATTGGATTTCTAGAGGAGAGGCTTTAAAGCCCAGTGCCTGAGACACACCCCGCCAATGAAGTCATAGCTCTTGGGTGTGGACTCACTGTCAGCATTCGTTAAAGATGCCCAGGTGATTCCTGGGTCGAGGTCAAGGTTGAGGACAAGTGTCGTGGGCTTTAAGGCCTGGGGTCAGCCTGTGGCATCATAAGGATGACAAGGGAGGTCTTTCCTCTGAGGACAGTGTTTGGCACCTATTAGAACTTGATAATTCCTGTGTGTTGAGTGAATGGACAGATCAACAAAGGAGCTCACAAGTCCCTGGGAGACACAGGATGGGGAAAGTCTAGGAGAACAGAGCCCTAAGTGCAGGTGGGAGGTTGATGCACCTGGAGGTGAACAGCGGGCTCTGGACTCGGGCTGCCTGGGCTTGCAGTCCACTGACGTAGCTGTGTGACCTCAGGGGACTGACTCCACCGCTCTATGCCTATTGCCTCACCTGCCAAAGGAGCTCTCATAGCAGCTCCCTCAGGAGGATGAGTGTATCAGTTGACTGATGTGCGTATAAAGCGCTCAGGACAGTGTCCGGCATAAGGTGAGTCCCAGGAAATGTGAGCCGTCAGTGTCGTGATGAGTCCTGATAAATGAGCAGCATGTCTGAGGGGCTTCAGGAGCCCTGGGGAGAATGGGGCTAATTCTACCAGTGTTCTCGGTGAATTTAAGCGTCTTTCTTCGTTGCGAAAAAATTCAGAGACGAAGTAATAGGTAAGAATCAGATTTATAGAGCGAGAAACACACTGCACAGACAGAGTGCCTGCCATCTCGGAAGGCGAGAGGCAAGAGGCTTCGGAATATGGCGTGGTTAGTTTTTATGGGCTGGTGATTTCATAGGCTCATGAGTGGGCGGGTTATACCAATTACTTTGGGGAAGGGGCAGGGATTTCCAGGAATTGGGCCACCGCCCACTTTTTGGCCTTTTACGGTTAGCCTCAGAACTGTCATGGCACTGGTGGGTGTATCATTTAGCTAATATATTACCATGAGCGTATAATGAGGCTCAAGGGCCACTGGAAGTCAAATCTTCCATCATCGTGGACCTAGTTGGTTCTCACTAGCTTTTTTTTTTTTTTTTTAACATCTTTATTGGAGTGTAATTGCTTTACAATGGTGTGTTAGTTTCTGCTTTATAACAAAGTGAATCAGCTATACATATACATATATCCCCATATCTCCTCCCTCTTGCATCTCCCTCACACCCTCCCTATCCCACCCCTCTAGGTGGTCACAAAGCACAGAGCTGATCTCCCTGTGCTATGCGGCTGCTTCCCACTAGCTGTCTGTTTTACATTTGGTAGTGTATATATGTCCGTGCCACTCTCTCACTTCGTCCCAGCTTACCCTTCCCCCTCCCCATGTCCTCAAGTCCATTCTCTATGTCTGTGTCTTTATTCCTGTCCTGCCCCTAGGTTCTTCAGAACCTTTTTTCTTAGATTCCATATATATGTGTTAGCATATGGTATTTGTTTTTCTCTTTCTGACTTACTTCACTCTGTATGACAGACTCTAGGTCCATCCACCTCACTACAAATAACTCAATTTCGTTTCTTTTTATGGCTGAGTAATATTCCATTGTACATATGTGCCGCATCTTCTTTATCCATTCATCTGTTGATGGACACTTAGGTGGCTTCCATGTCCTGGCTATTGTAAACAGAGCTGCAATGAACATTGTGGTACATGACTCTTTTTGAATTATGATTTTCTCTGGGTATATGCCCAGTAGTGGGATTGCTGGGTCATATGGTAGTTCTACTTTTAGTTTTTTAAGGAACCTCCGTACTGTTCTCCATAGTGGCTGTATTCTCACTAGTTTTTGTCATGTACTATGGCCATGTCATTCTTTTAAAGGTTGTGCCCTGCCCCCTCCCCTCTTGTTTCACCAGTAGTCAGGAAGGTTCCTGGATAAGGAGCATGAAGACTAAGAGAGTGTAGGATTCTTTTATACTGAAGACCTAGGGGAGGAAAGGGGTGGGGAGGGAACTAAGGCATCCAGGCCCTGGAAGTTGGCTTAAAGAGGCAGGAGTGGCCACTTCCTCACACGTGACTCTGCTTCTGGGTCCCACGGTTGATTCTTCCAGCCGGCCGGCCAGCCCACACTCATACTCAACCCAGCCAGGAATCGACTCAATATTTCTTTTGTCACTGGAAAGAATCTCGCAGGCCACAACTTGGGCTAAGCCTGCAAACATGTCACTTCGTTATTATTACTTTTTAAGTAACTGGACATAATGTCTCCACTTTGTCTGGAGCACGAACACAGTCCATTCAGAGTCGACTCTGTCCCCTCAGGATTCTCACACTTCCAGGGTGACCTGGAAGTTCTGAGGCATTTCCTGGGCGTTGGGGAGGGTGGGCTTGGGAGGAGACGTCTGTTCCTGGACGTCCGCTGCCCTGGAAGGACGCCCTGAAATGTCCTTGGGCTGGCGTGGCCTTCACTTGTGGACCCGTCATGTCCCGGAGTCTGGCTGCAGGCCAGGATGAAGGGGCAGGTCTAGGCAGCTCTGTGTGACTGTCTCGCCCCATCTGCCTAAATCCACACACAGCCGAGTCCCCGAGCCTCCCACATCCCACGGCCTGGGGAGCCATGGCTCTGTTCTCTGCTGCTTCCCCACTGGCCGCTCTCCAGCCAACGGAATTTTCACTTCCCCTGGAACTGGAGGAAAGGGCTGGGAGCATCCCCTGTGCCTCAGGTGGTCTTACAAATATTTTATGTAGTCCACTTCAGGAACTCTAAAGCATGAATTAGCTTACGGTATTTCTCTTGGCGTTTCTGCTGGTAGCAAGCATCCCCTGAGGGCAGGGAACCTGGAAGGCCTTTGCTGCCTCAGGAAGAGCCTGGTGAGGAAGAAAGAGGAAGGAGAAGGGGAGGTAAAGTTGCCTGGTTTTAATATGGAAGAAAGAGAGGTAAATATCCTAAAGCGCTATGGTGCTGTAACTTTCATAACAAAAACAGCACCAAAATTATTGAATGTGAGCGACAAAGCCAGTCTGTGCTAAATGTTTTTTATAATTTCTATTTTTTATAAACATCGTAAGAGGCAGGTACATTATGGAGAGGTTTAGAAGAAGATTGCTTTGTCCTAGGTTATATAGTAGTAAGTGACAGAGCCTGCACCCCATCCCAGATCTCTTTGGCTAGAAGCCCATGTTCTTGACTGCTCTGCTATAAACATGTGATGTGTTCAAGGAGAAAGCAGATGAAAGTTCTCAAAGTATTGTCAAGCAGTTTGGCATTAATACATATTCCTGGTAAATAAATGCATATTTTAAGTGTGCTGTGGTCATTCTTTACATGAAAGCGTCCTGTGATGGGTTCCTTTGAAGGCCAAAGAACCATTTCCTAATTACCTGGCTGCTTGATCTGTTGTTGGTTCGGTGGACTTTGTGTATGAGATTTTCTTTAGAAGAGGTGCATTTCTGGGCTCTCTCTTTGGTCTAGAACGTTCTGATTTCCGTACTGTAGTGGCAGCAGCTCCAGAACATCATCCCTGGGGGCAGGTTGATGTGATCCAATCAGCCTCTGTCCCTCCTGGTCCTCTTGATGCGTTTTCATGTAATTTCAGGATATTGAGAGCAAGCTGTGAAATCTGCAAGAAGAGACAGGTAGTAAATAAAAGGATAGAACATTTTAGTGACACCGAAAGAGTGGTGTTAAAACTCTCCACCTTGGATGCGAGGGGAAGGCTCGGGGTCTGCACTGGGGACTTGCCTCCCATTTCTGCTCTTGCTGCAGCCTCCGCCAGGCTCACGGCCAACTCGCCGGTCTCCCTCTTGGCTAATGATGACTCCTGAGAAGTAGGCAGTGGCGTGCTGGATAGCTGCCATAAAAGGCAAGTGCATCAATTAGCTATGATGCTACAATAAACCAGTGGGCTCTGCACCAGGAACTCTGTTTCTTCTTGAGTCTGGACCTCCCCAGGGCTGGCCCGTTGTTGTCCTCCACCAGCTCCACCGTCATTGTGTGGCTCTCCCTACGTTTCAGACACAGGAGCCTACTAGGCGAATGGAATCGTTTCTTGAAATGCTTGTGTTTTTATCTTTTGAGATTTTTTTTTTAAACAAGAGAAGAAAAACCCAACCGTTGTAGATTAGCATGCCTTTTTAAAATGCAGGAAGTTTCTTCACCGGTGTGTACCCCCTCTGAAAAACAGCTTTATAAAATGGATGTGATATGCCTTTAGATACTTGTTAGAAAGATGAAAGGGAAGATGCATTCTCTTTGCTTCCGTACATAAATGTCTCCCATCTTAAAAATAAATAAATAAATCCCCAAATTGCTTCAAACAGGTACCCTTTTTCGGTCACTGGTCTCTCTCTCCTTCCCTTTACCTCTTGAGAGCCTAGGCTGTTTTTGTTGCCTCCACTTTCTTATTTCCTATTCAGTCTTCATTTACTGCAACCCGGACTCCACCCCGTCCCCGCCCCAGCCAAGGAACAGGCTGGCTAAGGGCTCCTCGTTCCATTGCAAAGGGGGGTTTCCCTGTTCCAGTCCCCACATTTCTCCTGTGTGGCCACCCTCCTTCCTACCTCCAGAGGAATCCTTCCAAAATGCAAACTGGATCGTGCTACTTCTCTGCTGAAAATTCCGCGTGGGGTGCCTGGCACCCAGGGATGCGTTTGCTGCCCTTGACTTGGCATCTGAGGTGCCTGCCCCTCTCTGCAAGCATCCCCATCCTGCTCGCTCTACCATCACCTGCCAGTGCCTGAGCTGCAGTAACTCCCTTCGGAAGCTGATCTCCTGCGCCCCCTCCAGGCCTCGCCCTGCTTTCTGACTCCGCATGGTGTTCACTTGCTCCACTCCGTTGCTGGTGAGCTTAAGCCACCTGAACCATCACCTTTTCTGTGAAGTTTCCCAACCTCACCCACCACCCATTGACATACGGACCTTGAACATGTATCCACTATACAATCTCATTGCACTAAGTGTCCCGCCAGACACACACTCCAGTTGGCTGTGGCCTCCATGAGAGTCTAGACAGTGTTCATTTTTACTTTTGTGTCTCCAGGGCTGAACCAAGTCTCTGGCATATAATGTTCAACAAAGGAGTGGATGCGTAAATGGATGAGCAGTCAAACCACATTTTATTTGTTCATTTATTTTTGGCTGCATTGGGTGTTTGTTGCTGTGCGCAGGCTTTTCTCTAGTTGCGGCGAGTGGGGGCTATTCTTTGTTGTGGAGCGCGGGCTCTAGGCACGCGGGCTTCAGTAGTTGTGGCATGTGGCCTCAGTAGTTGTGGCACACGGGCTCAGTTGTTCCACATGGCATGTGGGATCTTCCCGGACCAGGGCTTGAACCCGTGTCCCCTGCATTGGCAGGAGGACTCTTAGCCACTGTGCCACCAGAGAAGTGCCCAAACCACATTTTAGATCCTAAGGTGTTAATCTGTGTGGGATAATGTCAAAGAAATAGGGATTATACGGGAGGGATTTGGAATTTTTAAAATGATTGCTGATTAAATTATCCACGAAGATAACTTTGATTAATTTATCCAGAATTATGTTATGTTGCCTTATGTTTAAAAACTGTACATAATGCTGTTAAGAAAAAACAGACATATGTTGAATTGTAGTTATAAAATAGGTCACATACACAAGGTAATAATATCATTGTGTGACATTTTATGAAGAATTTTATAAGTAATTCACCTCTGACTATGCTGTGTCTCCAGCTAATTTTCTTACCAGTTATTTCAATAATTGGATCCTAGGTCAGTCTTCAGCCATAAGAACAGTTGCAGTAAAATGGACATTTAGAAAACTGTATCTCCATAATTCCATCCAGAATAAATTCCCAGGTAAATTGTGAGCCAATTAGAGAGGGATATGTGTGCTGACGAGCTTTGAAAGCCTCAGCGGTGAACTAGTGGAGACTTTTAAATGCCTGGATCCATCAGTAACTTTGAATTGACAGCTCTTTTTGGCAAATCCAACTTTTAACTGTAGATAGCTTCTTCCAGAGATTTTAAGAAGAATTTTTAGAGAAATCAGTTCAGAGTTTACAATGGATGATCATTTATCTTTTTCTGGCACTAAGTAAAAATAACAAACAGAGGCAGGCCAGAGGAAGGCTTGTTAGAGCTTCCAGGAAGACAGTCCACAGCCCACTTTGGAGAAGGGGTCATGGGCAGAGTTGGCTAACAGGCTAGCTTCCGGGATATGGGACCGGATCATGCATTTTGACCATGGATTTGGTTCAGGCTCTGATCTTTAGCCTTTTGGGGCCAAAACCTGATTTTAACAATACGACTCAAGAGCTAATCAGTGTCTCTCACATGGTCTGAACTCACAAAGGGCTAATTCATTTATTTATCTTGGGATATCTTTCCCGCAGTCACGTTTAGCATAGAATGTTTTGTCCACCCCTGCCCCCCATGATGTCTTCTCTCTGTACTATGCCTCGTTCTTGGTGATGTCCACATAATTCCAGCCAGTTCCATCCAGTTGACCACGGAAGACGTCTGTACCCCAAGTCTTTCTAGAGCTGCATGTGAAAGAGAGTACCGTTCCAGTCCAAAGCCTGCTCTGGGGAATGGGACTCGTCTTACAGCAGCTGGTAGAACCCTGTTCCTGTCTATTCTGTCCCATCTGGCAAAGTTTGATGAGATTTTTTTTCTTTAATTTTTGTTGAAGTATAGTTGATTTACAATGTTGCGTTAGTTTCAGGTGTACAGCAAAGTGAATCAGTTATACACATACATATATCCACTCTTTTTTTTTTTTTTAAAAAGATTCTTTTCCATATAGGCCATTACAGAGGACTGAGTAGAGTCCCCTGTGCTCTACAGCAGGTTCTTATTAGTTATCTCTTTTATATATAGTAGTGTGTCGATGAGCTTTTATTAGGAGAAGACACCCATTTTCTGGCTTTTTATGTCAATGGAAAAGGATTTCTGAGAGAACCTCACTGCACGCCTTGCTGCCTATGCCGTTCTCACTTTTCCCCATGGAAAAAGGTGCTATTCTGTTCACAGGTAAACTGGTGAGAGGGAATCTTTTGTGTGAAAATGTAACACTTCCTGGTTCTGGTGTGCAGCAGCCTGATCTCGGCTACACCACGAGAGGCCTGCCTGTAGCTGCGTATGGTATACATGACACAGATACTATTTCAAGTCTGGGGTAAGGTAAGAGAAGGCCCCTTGTAGCTACAGCCAAACGACCTGCTCTTATATCAGGAATACTGTTGACACAGTCATCTCTGGCCTCTCTGTCAATCTCTCAATTAATTCTAAACTCGGGAGAGGAAGCTGTTACTCATACATCCCCACCTACCCAGGCACACACATACACACTGACCAAAAACAAAGCATTTATGCCCAGGATATACCCTGACAACACATAGAGTGTGGCCTGTTCCTCTGTCTCGTTAAAAAGGTAGAGAAGAATTCTGCTCCCAGACCTACTAGAGAATGGACTTGAGGACATGGGGGAGGGGGAAGGGTAAGCTGGGATGAAGTGAGAGAGTGGCCTGGACGTATATACACTACCAGATGTAAAGTAGATAGCTAGTGGGAAGCAGCCGTATAGCACAGGGAGATCAGCTCGGTGCTTTGTGTCCACCTAGAGGGGTGGGATAGGGAGGGTGGGAGGGAGGGAGACGCAAGAGGGAGGGGATATGGGAACATATGTATATGTATAGCTGATTCACTTTGTTATACAGCAGAAACTAACACACTACTGTAAAGCAGTTATACTCCAATAAAGATGTTAAAAAATAAAAAAAAAGAATTCTCCCTCTGAGGACCCGAGAGTATGCAGATGGAGGGTCTGGCAGAGCCCCCAGGACAGTGAGCCCACGAGTCACCCAGGACCCTCTGCCCTACACTCTGGGGTCTCTGCCTGCAGGCTGCTCGTTCCCATGACCTCAGGGTTGAGAAGACCCTCAGGGCCCCCCAGGGCATCACCTCCCCGTGCTTCCGCAGAGCCCCTCTCTCCCCTCCTGCTTCCTGCCCATCAGGAGTGGACCAGGATAGGGGAAGCTGAGTGAGGAAAACGGAGCTTAGCTTAATAAGCAGGCACTTCCGTGGTCCCCATGCCCTTCTGCCCACGGCAAGGTCACCACTGTCCTGTGAAGGGATGACCCCGAGGAGTGTCCTCCCCCATCCTGCTGGAGGAGGGGGTAGGAGAAACAGGCCAGTCTGTGGAAAATTCACCCAGTCTTCATGAGCATAAATTTACGAGTGGAGGAACCCGCTTCCACAGACACTTAGTCAAAATGAAATTTCTTTCCTGTTGGGAATTTACGTGGTAATGCAGCATATAAAAATATAAACACACCTTACAATGCTTTAACATTTTTGACATATGGCGGTTTATTTTTTTATTCTCAATACCAATTTCGTACTTCATTTAGGACTCATAATTTTCCATCCTGTTTCCTTTTCTTAATTTTTATTTTATATTGGAGTAGTATAGTTGATTTGCAATGTTGTGTTAGTTTCAGGTGTACAGTGGAGTGGTTCAGTTATATATATATGTGTGTGTATATATATATATATATATATATATATACACACACATATATATATATTCCTTTTTACATTCTCTTCCCTTATAGGTTATTAGAGAATATTGAGTAGAGTTCCCTGTGCTATATAGGAGGTCCTTATTAGTTATCTGTTTTATATGTAGAGTGTATATCTGTTAATCAAAAACTAATTTATCCCTCCCCTCCCCACCTTTCCCCTTTGGTAACCATAAGTTTGTTTTTTACGTCTGTGAGTCTGTTTCTGTTTTGTAAATAAGTTCATTTGTATCATTTTTTTAGATTCCACATATAAGTGATATCATATGATATTTACCTTTCTCAGACTTACTTCTCTTAGTGTGATAATCCCTAGGTCCGTTCATTTTGCTGCAAATGGCATTATTTCATTCTTTTTTATGGCAAGGAGTATTCCATTGTATATATGTACCACATCTTCTTTATCTAGTCCTCTGTTGATGGACATTTAAGTTGCCTCCATGTCTTGGCTATTGTAAGTAGTGCTGTTATGAACATTGGGGTGCATGTATCTTTTTGAATTATGGATTTCTCTGGATATATGCCCAGGAGTGGGATTGCTGGGTCGTATGGTAGTTCTATTTTTAGTTTTTTAAGGAACCTCCACACTGTCCTCCGTAGTGGCTGCACCAGTTTACATTCCCACCAGCAGTGAAGGAGGGTTCCCTTTTATCCACACCCTCTCCAGCATTTGTTGTTCGTAGACTTTCTGATTCTCTTTCCTTGAAAGAACTCCCCCCAAATTTCAAACATGTCAGACATCATAAAACTTGATCCCACCTTTGGCATTAGGGATTATAGTTGACAAACTCTGGCCTGTTCCTTTCCTCTAGGTAAAGGACTCTGTTTCTGAGTTAACAGAGACTCAGCACTAAGCCACGTCCAGGGACCCAGGGAGGAGCGGATAAAGTGTGTCACCAAATTAGAGTGAAACCACAAAGCCCTCAGAAATGGTGGACTTGGAGACATCCCTGAGCCTGAAGTGATCTTTGTGTCTCATTTCTCTGTCTCTCCAGTTAGGCTAAGAGATGAGACCTGCTGTCACTCTCCCTTCTGGGGGGCACAGAGAGGTGAATTTTCTCCCTGCAGTTCAGAAGGCAGGGGGACCTTGGGATGTGGCATCTTTGGGCACTGCATCCACCTGTTCTTTGTAAACTTGATCCATTAAAGATGCTCAGCCAGCACCCTCCTCGCTCTTCACACACCACAGCTCATAGACTTTGGTCTTTATCATCCTTTGAAAGTTCCAGACTTCCACACTTCGAACTTTGTTTCCGTCACACAGAGGCAGGCAAACATTTGTTGAGGAAATAATCCATTTTGTGGAGCTATCTCTTTCAAAGTGTTATATTTTCTAAGACCTCTCCCTTTCTATTTATTTTCTGAGTTTGTTATTTGTTTTGGATGAGGGAGGATTTATAAGATTTTAACGTGATTTTAAAATTATATTGTGATGCATATTACTTTTGCAGAATTTGGAAAACATTCAAAATGTAAAGAAGAAAAAATTTTCCAATAATTCCACCTCCCAGAAACCAACCACTATTAAAATTTTTATATATATCCTGCCAGTCTTGTTTTATGCACGTTTATTTCCTTTGCAAGGTGTCATGGATATTTCTATACCGTTTTATATCCTGCTTTTTTCACTCTTAATTCTGTGAACATTTCTCAGGTCATAAGATATTCTTAGAACCCTAACTTGTAATGGCTGTGTGATATTCTGTAACAGTGCTGTGATTTCTTTAGTGTCTGTTGTTGAATAGTGGCTTGTTTCCTTTTTTTTCACGATTAGAAAGTATACTCCAATATCATCCTTGAATATAAATCTGTATCTTCATCTCTGATTATTTCCTTATAATAGGTTTCAAAACGTAAGACCATTGTATCAAAAGCATCCAATAGGCTTATACTAGTCCTAACTGTTTATATATCTGCCAGCCATGCAGGCTGGTGCCAATTTCATAGAACCCTTCTGAATATGGTGCAGGATTATGATTTGTGTGTGTGTGTGTGATTTGTACATTATTAGTTATTATGACATGATAGATATCCAAAGTATCTTAATGTTTTCATTTCAGTTATTTACTCACATGTGATGTTTTTAGGTATATTTACTAGTTGTAAATCCTTTTTGTGAAGTTTTTTCATGCCATAAATTTATCCATTTTGTATTGAGGTAGCTTAAAAACTATTTATAAGAGATAACTCTTTGTATATATTGGGGACATTTTAAATGTTGTTTAGGCAAGGGACTCACCTTGTAATTACCAATGCCAAGCCTGTACTAGGTACTTGATAAATGAGCACTTGATTTTATATCTACCTGAAAATTTTATTTTAAATCATAGAATTAAACTTCAGAATGCTGGAGTTTTGTTTTGTTTTGTTTAATAGAAATTACATCTACCTCTGTGTTTTAAAAAACTAGGTATTAAATGTCAATTAAGAAGAGTGAGCATTTTGTAGGGAAACTCTATTAAATTGGATTTTCTAGAGAAGTGATTTAAATTAAAATTTCCTGATAAAATTTTTATCCATCTACAGCTCTTTGTAGGGCTTACTTTTCCAGGGACTTTCAGAATTGGTATTAAAGCCATTACAGACAGATGATTGATAGATAGATAGATAATGGGTAGGTGACAGGTGATAGATGATAGAGTTATGATATAGGTGACAGATATCATAGATGATAGATGGATAGATAGATGATAGGTAGTATATAGGTGACAGATGATAGAGATTATGAAAGATGGACAGCTAGATAGATGACAGATACCGTAGATAGATAAATGTATGGATAGATAGAGGTAGATGATAGATAATAGATAGATGATAGGTAGGTAGGTAGGTAGATAGATAGATAGATAGATAGATAGATAGATAGATAGATAGATAGTTTTCATCTCCCCACCCTTCCACTGAAACACAGGGTCATGTAAGTCTGCAGCCCACTCCCAGGACGGACAGGACTCGTGAGCCTTTGGGACTAGCAGGTTAGGGACACTAGGGCCAGGGTGCAGTTAGAGAGAGGTTTCTGCCGTGGCCCCTGCACAGGGGAGGGGGGCTGCAGAGGCCTGGCACGCCCCTCCCCTCGCTCGTTATGTCCATCCCTAGATACATTTGGTGTGATAAACTACATCAGGGCCAAACCTCCTAGAAGAAAGATATCTGGAAATTAATTGGCACCGACTTTTCTTCTAAGAAACATAAATGTCTTTGAGGAGTCAGAAGGGTCTGTCCTTTTGAAAAAATGCTTTCTGTGGAGAACCAGCCATGTCTCATCCGCCTTACATACACTGACCTCTGTTGCTCCCACTAGTATGTAAAGCGGGTTTCATTATCCCAGTGTTGTAGATGGGAAAATGCAGGGTTAACTGTTCAAACTCCCCAGGCTAAGTGGCAGAGCCAGGAATAAAGTGTAAATCTCCCCAGTGTCAAAGTCTGTGTTGTGTCACCCCAGCAGACTGCCACTTGGTGAACAGCTCGCAGGTAGGGATTGTGTATAATTGCCCCACTTTCCTGTAGCATTTAACATGGTGCTGGGTGCATAATAGATGCACAGTAAGTATGTGTTGACTGGATCAGTGGGTGTGAGTAAATTCAACTAGTTGTTGAGCCAGACTCTGTCATACTGTTCTGTGATCAAGAGGACTGCAGTGGAGGGGGGAATAAGAGAGGGGTTGGTGGGAGTAAAGGGCCAGGTGTCTGCTGGCTGCCCGCCCCTCCCTCCCCAGGGGCAGGAAGACTGGACCCCATTCAGCAGCGTCACTAGGGTGGGAGCAGCCTCCCTCCCCCACTTCCTAGCCCAGGAACAGCACCTTCCTTTGCTCTGAGAGCTGTTTTCTGCTCCATTTTCCTCTCCAAGCCCTCAGATCACCCCCAGAGCGCTTTGCTATCCTCCACATCATCCTAGCTGAAATAAAATATAACTGTGTCTGAAAAGTACAGAAATCAAAGCTCCCCTTGGGGATTTTTTTCTGTATCACCTGTCGAATTGAAAGCCAGTGTGTCCTTGAAAAGATATGTATTTCGGGCCGCAGGGGTGCTAATTTGCAAAGGCCCATTACTCAAATAAAACATTAAAACAGTCTTTGATAAGCCAGTACTCTGGGCCTGTTACCATTCCAGCACCAGCATCACCAACATTTCCTGTCAAGCTTCAGAGCCCAAAGTCAAGATTTATCAATTGATATTTGGACTTAAATAACACAGTTTGATTGGGTGGCTGCATTGTGGGCCCAGCTGCAGTGTTCCACTGTTCGCAGGCGTCTTATTCCTGTGCTTGGAGCTAACGTAGAGGAAGATGGGGTTTTGAAGCATCTTCCCGGGTCTTCAGTGTGAAAACTGCTATGTGGCTAGAACACTATTCACATAGACTCATTTATAGGCGGATAGCCTTTCAGCAGGTGTGATGTTCGGTGTGGACAGCTTTGCAATGCTTTCTATTCAGGTTTTTAAAAAATTAGAAATGTCTTCAATTGATATGTTTTAATGTCTTCAACAAAGGACAGAAAAAGCATAGAAAAAAAGATGTCACTGTTAGCCATACCAGCTAGAGAGAGAGAGAAGACATTCCGCTGGATATTCTTTCAGTCAAAATTTGGACTTTTATAGGCTTCGAATTTATGCTTTATGCTGTAACTTAAATATTCACATATAATCTGTAGCTTTGGTAAACATTTCCAAATAACTTACATAATATTGTGTCCTGAGGATATAACGTGAGTTAACTAACCAGTCTCCTGTTACCATTTACGTAGATTGTTTCCATTGCCATGAGTAATGCTTTAACGATGATTTTTCTGTAAGACCTTTGCAGGGGGGTAGGAGAGAGGACCACTTCCATAGGCGATCTCCCCAGCCGTGGAATCACTGGCTCAACAGTCATGTTTTGATCGCTGTCGTGAAACAGCTTTTCAAAGCTGGAGCACATACACAAAAAGGCACCTGGATGACTCTTTTTCCTGCCTGATGTTCATACTGGTAACTTATGGACTCAGCTGTTGACCCTAAAAGAGATGGGATAGCCACCAGTTCTCCAGTCAACTCCAGATTTCTGGCTAAGGCTATCTAGGGTCTGAGGTCTGAGGTTTGAATATCAAAGAATACCACTTCGCTTTAGGACAGGAGATTTGGAGCACTTGTTTCCCCCCTATGTTTTAAGTTTTCTGTAATGGTGTAAGATAATTTAAAATATTTTTAAAGGAAATGCTGCACATTAGGTCTTCGCAAAACAATGAGAAAGCATATTTATTTTGTTAATTCTTAGAGTTTCTATGGCATACTGGTCAAAAGAGTATAAGAACATCCACCTTACCGATAACCGGGATGATTCCTTACCAAACCCTTCCGGGAAACCGGGAAAGGTAATTATAATTTCGAGTAATTACCACATACTGTTGCACCTGTAGAATTAGAGGCCATTATCCCAGAATCTTGGATGGGTTCATTAATGAATCGGCAAATAAAGCACATGATGAATTACGAAGCACAGTGTCATGATCATTTTATGATAAAGCATCTTGTTCTGGGCGACGTTACATTTTCAGAATGAAATAGTGACTGACCTTCTCCAAGCCTTAAAGGAACCCCCAGTCTCTTTCAGATGGAAGAGAGAACAAAGGGGGTGGGAGTGCGGGAGGGACAGAGGAGAAGCACAGGCCTCTTTAAGGGAGAACACGCTGGGGTGTGGGAAGCACATGAGGACCTAGTCCGGCCCAGGACAACCCTGGGCGGATGCAGAGATGAGCTGTTCAAAGCCTGCACCTTGAGAGACTAGCTTCCCCTACACCAGTGGTGGAGAGAGGTGTGCTTTGAGCTGATTTGGGCCAGTAGGATCTACAGTTTTGTTTTATATCTTTTATTTATTTATTTTTGTAAATTGCATGACATTTCTCATCTCATTCCCTGACTGCCAGGCTGCCCAGTGCCAGGGCTCCCCATCACATCTGGAAACCCTGCGAGAACAGGAGCTGAAATTGCTCTTTGCGGGGGGCCCAATTTCATGCTGCATGGGAAGCGGCAGCTCGGAGATGAGCTGGAAGGCCACGCTTGTGAGGAATGAAATGTGATGGACCTCAGACTTTTATTGACATGTGGCGCAGAGCTGGCAAGAGCAGCTGGTGTGGCATCTTCTTAATCCCATGTCCTCGGGGTGGGAGTCTGACCCAGTACTTTCCGTTAGAAGTGATACATATTTATTAGATGATGCAGCTTAAAAGAGAGAGAAGAGTGTGCCCAGCATCAGACACTATCACAACCGAACCTTTCTTTTTATTAAAATGAATACAGATCATTTCAGTATGACAGCTCATCCACCAAAAGGGAGCTTTATTAAGTGGTGACCTTCATTTTCTCCATGGAAACAGGCAGGCTCATGCCTGACCACTCGTTGGGGAGGAGAGGTGCGGGCACCTGTGGAACATGTTATGGGTTTTGAGAGAACCACCCTGAAGTCCTGCGTTGTCTGCAGGTCCACTAATTAGATTCATCCTCCCATTCTCCTCCACAAAATCAATTACAAACAACATCCAGTCTCATTTTCCGCGGTACATTTCTGTGAGATGGAGCTGCCCTCCCAACCCTTTCCTCCGCTCCACCACCTTATGGGCCGAGGGCTTTAAGAGTGAGGGAGTACTCAGGGTAGTTACATTATAAGCAATGTAATTCTCCCAGATTTTTTCCAGTAGGCTCTGCCCCTTGTGAGAGTCAGAGGGATCTTGTGTATTTAAGGCAGACTGTTGTTGCTATTTTGGTTGAATATTTGTTCTTTAAGCTACTCCTTATGTAAACCACTGTTGTATATGTATTCTGTTACTTTAGGGGAGAAGTGGTGACAAAGAAGGGAAGATCTCTTTGCTTGTGGACACGTGTATACGATGTGGTCTACATACACATTCACATATATACCTATACATCATTCTCTCTCTCTCTCTCTCTCTCTCTCTCTCTCTCTCTCTCTCTCTCTCTCTCTCTGTGTGTGTGTGTCACACACACACACACACACACACACACAGAGTGATGCTACGTGGTTCATTGATTCCCACTGGATATGACTTCAAAAGACCTGATTCTACCAATTGTTTGTTCTGTTTTTCTGGAGTCACTGATATTCTCTGAGCCTAAATTTCCTAAAAGGTAAAACAAACATAATATCTAGTTCAAGGGACTTATGTGAGAATCAAAATCCAGTGAATCATTTTAAACTGATTTATAAATTTATGTCAAGTTCTAGAACCCTTTCTAATGCTCATATGCAAGGATCAATCCCCATTATGTGTTTGGGGCACTTTTATCAATCCTTGAACTGAGCTTGCTTGTATTTGTCCTATTTGAATGTCATTCTTTTGGGTTCTTTCCATTTTTTTCCATGTGCCGAGATCATTTTGTGTCGTCACGTAAGTTCATCATCAATATTAACTGCATGTCCTCATCTGCAGAGAAACATTTTAGGGTTTGTTGAGAGATGAGAACAGTAAAAGATGGATTGGCTTTCCTGAAACACCCCTGGTCAGCAAGCTGTCCCTTTGATGCTTTCCTGTTTTACCCACATCAAGTTAGATTTTGTTGTCTGGCTTTCTGTGTCCTCCCAGGCATCTGCCCACGCCTCTGTCCCTGGTGCTGACCACATCTTGACCCTTTAACCCAGGCTCTTTCCTCCTCTTCAACCTCTGTCTACTCCCCACCCTCTACCACACTTAGGGTCCATCTTCAATGGTGTGTCCTTCATGAAGCCTCCTCTTGTCTCTCCCTCTTGGTTCTTCAGTTACTTTTAAAATTGGCCGTTTGACAACTATAAAACAATTAATGAGCTAACTGTTTTACCAACCAGACTGTGAGCACCTCTGGGCAGAGCCAAGTCTTAACTAGCTCCGTATCTCCTTTGTAACGTCCGCCACTGCACTAAGCATAGTACAGGTGTTTTACTTATTATTTGAGTGATAGACAACTCCTACCTTCAGGAAGTTTGTATGCAAATAAATATCATAAACCCTATACTATAAACACTGTAGTGCTTTATATTCTGTCACTGATTAATTTTTAACTGATAAAAAGTGGGCTCTTTCTAATAGAAAACTGCTTTTCACTCTTGGTCTACATCAGATACTAATCCACTTAAGTATGTTCTACATGGAGTACGTGTTCCGTAAAAATATGTGTAGTGCAGGTCTTCACATTTTTAATCAGCTCCATATGTGACACCAGTGGACACGCCAGAGTTAGAGAACCATGACAGTCTGTTCATTATGTCCTAGGTTTTAAGTAGGGATGTTTGAGAGATTACTGGTTCTATTACAGATATTTAGTAAACACTAAGCATTTGTTTCTTCACTGACATAACATTATATGATAAGTTATTTTAAAAGTGCCTATGTATCACATTAAAGTAAGCTTGTGTTAAAAATAATTCCTGCTTGAGCCAAGATCCACTGATGAAAGCTCAAATCAAGACTTTAAGAGCAAGACTTTAAGAGCAAAACTTTAAGGGGAAACAGGATATTTGCATAGGCTCAATGCATCCTTCCCCAGTGTATATTAACCACTGTGTTAGTTTTAACAAATCACAAATTCTATGCTATTCCTCTCTCCAAGAAGTGGAGCTTAATACCCCTCCCTTTGAGTGTGGTCTGGTCATGGGGACTACCTTATAAAGGGAAACATTGTAACTTTACAGTTACAGTAAAGTAACTGGAGAAACCTGACAGATACCACCTTAACGAGTAACCAAAGTTGACATCACAAGTAATGTCGTGTGGATTTCATGTTCCCCCGATACAGTGCAGTATCGGGGGAACATCAGCTCTGTGGTGTCCTTACTCAGTCTAATCATGAGGAAATATCAGACAAACCCAAATGCAGGGACATATTCTACAAAATATCTGGCCACTATAGTCCCAAGTCATGAAAGACAAGGAAAGACCAAAGTACCCTCACAGATTAGAGGAGACTTAGGAGACAGGACAGCTAAATGCAGGGGGGCAGGGAGGGGATGGTGTCCTGGACATCAGTGGGAAAGCCGGGGAAATAGGAACACAGTCTATAGGTCAGTTAGTGACATTGTACCAACGCTATGTCTTAGTTTTGATTATGGCACCATGATTATAAAGGATGGTAAAGTGAAAGGTTTATAGGAGCACTCTGTACTATCCTTGCCACTCTTAGTTTCATTCCATCTTCCAATAATGAACTTTCAGTGTTACCTGTGGAGCAAAAACATATTCATCTTCTCTAACCCTTTTCTATGGATAAAATCTGAGTAAATCACTTGTACCCCAATGACACTAACAGAATCTAAGCGATTAGATTAGTTAGATTAAACTAAGAGAGATCCAGGTGAGTTTTAGCTCTGTCACCTACTGTGTCCAATTTTCAGTTCTCTGGCTAATTGTTAATTTTGCCTTTTGGGCATAGCTGAGCATAAGGAAGTCGTGATGATTGTTTTAGCATTCCAAATTACGTCCTAAATAGAGAAGTCTGCACATACTGAAGTGAAGTTGATTCCAAGAAGCGTTTTTTCCCCTATTTTTCATGGTACTCATGTGCAAATGGGGCACTCTACTGTCCCACTGTATTAAAGGGATTTGAGTTATATAGGGAAGAAAGATGGCATGTTCGGGAAAAACAGAAAATGTTAATTTCTCTAAGCGAAATTGTCAGCCTTGTGATTGTGAGGATTGGGGGTCATGGAATTATAACCTATGAGTCAGAAGGAACTAGAGGAGTTCTTCGGTCTGCCCATTCAGCCTAGAAATCTGTTTTTCAGTATTTTTTGCCCAAACATTCATTTAGCACCCCCTTTAAATATTCACTGTGACAGGAGCACACTATAAATAATAGTGTCTCGAAATACGAGGCACATTCCATGAAGACACATCTCAACAGTTAAATTTTGGCTGTGCATAAATCTGCAATTTCTGTCATCCTGGAAGCTCTACCTACTGGTTTTACTTACTTGCTTTGAAAGAGTCTTCTATTTGAAGAGAACTGTGGTACCTGCCCCAGGTTGAAGGGCAGGCTCAACATCCCCAGTCCCTTTCTGCTTCCTTCTATAACACGGTTTCTTTTTTTTTTTTTTTTTTTGCGGTATGCGGGCCTCTCACTGTTGTGGCCTCTCCCGTTGTGGAGCACAGGCTCCGAACGCGCAGGCCCAGCGGCCATGGCTCACGGGCCCAGCCGCTCCACGGCACGCGGGATCCTCCCGGACCGGGGCACGAACCCGCGTCCCCTGCATCGGCAGGCGGACTCTCAACCACTGCGCCACCAGGGAAGCCCCCTATAACACGGTTTCTTGAAAGAGTGTTTATTAACATCCCCCTTTGAAAGTGCTACCCAGAACTGAACATGATCTGGATCATCGTCAGTCAGTGTGCCATACATTTGTACATACCAGAATCGAGAGATAGATACACACTCGGAGCACCTATAAGGAAAAGACCTGTAAGGTGTGCTGCAGGTGGCTGTATCAGGACAGCTGATCTCACTTCGTTAAATAATTCTGAAGGCTGGTTGAAACAATCCCCCTTTGAACCATTTCTCAGCCTTATACCTAAATAATGCAATAATGTAGCTATACAGGGAGTCCTCATCAGCGTAGGGAGACTAGGGAGATATTACTTGGTGCATTTACGTACAACTAAAATTGCTCTATGAGACTCTGCCCCGAAAGCGCAGAAAAGAATGCTGGCAGATTCTAGCTATTCGGTAACAGTAAGTCTGTCCACCTCCTTAATCTCTCTGTCTTGAGCAGTAGTACCATTCACTCCTTCATCTCCTGCAGTCTGCTGGAGCTAAGGAAATGCTGGAGCATATGTGTCTGTGGCTGCCCGGTGCTGACGTTCCAGGGGCCTTGGCTCTGAAGAGCACTGATACAGTTGCATATGTTGTTGAGCCCAAGTTCTCCCTCAGACGATGCATCATCTGTTCCATTAGCTGTGTCAACTTTCCGCTCGTGTCTCCCTCAAAACCCCCTTGATCTTTTTACCTGTGGAAACAGTATCTATTTTATCAGCTGGCTATTTCAATTAAATTACATTAAAAAAGCATACAGTAGGTTAAAAATGATCACTATATCATTCCAACTTTCTTCCATCCCCAGAAGGTTAATTGAAAGGCAGCCATCTTGGTGACGTTTAGACAAATGAGGATAATTATGTGTTCTCCAGCTCTTTGAGAGGTTAATTGCTTAGATGTACAAAGTCTTGAAGAACAAAGAAGGAATAAATCAGAAGCAGGGCTATGATCTGATAGTGTAATTTGGTATATTCATGTACAACTCAAACAAATAAACCTCTAATTAGATGAACTCATTCAGCTGCATGGACACACTGCTGGTGTACCAGGGTTGGCACCCCAAATCTACACACTTCATTCAGAGGCCCCTGAGAGGGAGGGTGAGCGCTAAGGCTATGCAGAATTAAAGAGGGGGCTCCCGGGGGATGGGGGCTTGCATAATGGAATTTTACTATGTTATTAAATATAAACACCTCTAAGTAGATTTACATCTTTTACCTCTTAATCAGAGACTTGACTTCTGCTGGCCTCCTCAAGTACAATATCTCTCTTAAGGAGGCATCATTTTCGACATCTAGGGAGAAGGCAAGGAAGTAGCATGAAAAACTCACTCTACGGGGCTTCCCTGGTGGCGCAGTGGTTGAGAGTCCGCCTGCCGATGCAGGGGACGCGGGTTCGTGTCCCGGTCCGGGAAGATCCCACATGCTGCGGAGCGGCTGGGCCCGTGAGCCATGGCCGCTGAGCCTGCGCGTCTGGAGCCTGTGCTCCGCAACGGGAGAGGCCACAACAGTGAGAGGCCCGCGTGCGTACCACAAAAAAAAAAAAACACTCACTCTAAAAAGCAGGAAAGGGCACCTGTTCCTGGTGCGGGGAAGAGGGCTGAGAGCCCAGGGGCTCTGCTATTCCAATCCTTTACTGGTTTTTCATCCACTCTTATTCTGGGTGCTGGAAAGACTGGGAGTACAGATGGGGTCAAGTGATCGACTCTAACAAGATATGTACAATGTGCTCCACATTTTTTTTTTTTTTTTTTTTTTTTGCGGTACGCAGGCCTCTCACTGTTGCGGCCCCTCCCGTTGCGGAGCACAGGCTCCGGACGCGCAGGCTCAGCGGCCATGGCTCACGGGCCCAGCCACTCTGCAGCACGTGGGATCTTCCCGGACCGGGGCACGAACCCGTGTCCCCTGCATCTGCAGGCAGACTCTCAACCACTGCGCCACCATGGAAGCCCCTTTTTTTTTCCTTTTTATCAAAGCAATCCATGCACAAGTTAAAATAAACGGTCTGTTTACTCCCGACTTATAAGATGGAACTGCAAGCACCTGGTCAGCCTTTTAGCATCCTTCTCTCCTTCCCTTTCCCAACCTCTATCGGTGAATATTAACCTCACTGACTTTGCCTTCCATTTTGTGACCGCATTTCACGTTACGTGCTTTGTCTCTAAGTTGATTCTAAAGATTTCAAGCCAATGGAGAGTACCTTCCTTATAGTTTTGTAAAGGGTGTTTTTCTTTAGGGTGACTCTCCTTCTTGATGGCTTCAGTGTGATAGTCTCTGGCCACTTGAAATGTTCTTATCAAACGGTCAAATGGATTGTCTGTTCCTACTCTTTGTCAGCTGCTAAGTTTATTCCACATTTCAGTTTGTTCCGTATTTGAACCTTTTCAGTTTTGCTTGTGTATTGTTGAGTTTCTAAATGACTTTCTTTTTTTCTTTCTAAGAAAATAAACATATGCATTTTCAGCAGATCCTTAATGCCTTCCATTTGTCTACATGTTCCACTCAAATGTTGGAATCCACTTATTCTTCTTAAAGGCATTTTTGGGGACCCACTGGCTTCTGGCTTTTATTTGGACTACCTGTTTTCTAAGCCTCTCATACTGTTGTTAATTTAAGACTTATCTCCATTAGTTCCTAGTTTAATTACAGCATTTTTTTCATCCCACATTATCCTTTTTCTTTGTTTTCATCTTTATTTAGTTCTAGGCAAGGCTTTCTTTGTTTCAACCCTAAGTTGGCTTTAGTACATACTCAAGTAACTTCCTCAAGAAATGCATATGTGAGTTAAATTTTCTGGGTCCTTGAATGTATATCTGTTTTTTTTACCCTCTCATTGCGTGTAGAAATTTAGTTTTAAAAATCATTTTGCCACCTTTAGCTTCTTTCATCCTGGATTCAAAATAAGAAAACTGCCGTCAGCCAAGTGTTGATGTTTTGTAGAGGACCTATATATGCGAGCAGGCAAAGATGTTTACTTTTCTTTAGAAGACCTTAGAGTATTGCTTTAGTCTTGATCTTTGACATACATGATTTATCTATTTATAAGTCATTTTTTATTTGTCCTGCTGGATAGTTAGCCAATTAACTTTTTGGAAAATTTTCTTCCATTATTTGTAGAATAATTTCCTTTTATATACTTTCTCCCTTAATTCTGTAACTTTCATGAGTCAGTGTTGGACTCTTGGGTTGACTCTGTGTGTGTGTGTGTGTGAAAATTTTACAGCACTCGCTGTATAAAAGGAACTATTCTAACCAAACCACGTATAGTAACTCATTCATCTTTACAATAATCCTAATTCAAAGATAAGGCAATTGAGGCACAAGAGCTACAGAGAATATTCTAGGTCTCAGCTGTTAAATGGTGGGCAGAATTCTGTCTGTTCTCTCAACCCCTTCAGGGTCCTGCCACCCCACACACATTTTTTTTCTTTTCTGTTTATTTTTTTACTCCCTCACTTCATCCCAGCCTACCCTTCCCCCTCCCCATGTCCTCAGGTCCATTCTCTCTGTCTGCGTCTTTATTCCTGTCCTGCCCCTAGGTGCTTCAGAACCTTTTTTTTTTTTAGATTCCATGTATATGTGTTAGCATACAGTATTTATTTTTCTCTTTCTGACTTACTTCACTCTGTATGACAGTCTCTAGGTCCATCCACCTCACTACAAATAACTCAATTTCATTCCTTTTTATGGCTGAGTAATGTTTCATTGTATATATGTGCCACATTGTCTTTATCCATTCATCTGTCAGTGGACACTTAGGTTGCTTCCATGTCCTGACTATTGCAAATAGAGCTGCAGTGAACACTGTGGTACATGACTCTTTTTGACTTATGGTTTTCTCAGGGTATATGCCCAGTAGTGGGATTGCTGGGTCATATGGTAGCTCTATTTTTAGTTTTTGAAGGAACCTCCATGCTGTTCTCCATAGTGGCTGTATCAATTTAGATTCCCACCAACAGTGCAAGAGGGTTCCCTTTTCTCCACACCGTCTCCAGCATTTACTGTTTGTAGATTTTTTGATGATGGCCGTTCTGACCGGTGTGAGACGATACCTCATTGTAGTTTTGATTTGCATTTCTCGAATGATTAGTGATGTTGAGCATCCTTTCATGTGTTTGTTGGCCATCTGTATGTCTTCTTTGGAGAAATGTCTATTTAGGTCTTCTGCCCATTTTTGGATTGGGTTGTTTGTTTTTTTGATATTGAGCTGCACGAGCTGCTTTATTTTTATTGCTGTATGTTCTGAAAGATTCTATCTCATATCTTATTAACTTCGTTTTAATACAACAATAATATTTTAATTTCCATGTGTTTGTTATTGTTCCTGATGATTAGTTTTTCATAGTATCTTAATTTTATTAGTATAGTATCTTAAATCTTAACTCTCTGAGATTACAAATTAGAGTTGCTTAGAAACATACTTTCTCTTTTATTCCCTGTTTTTTTCTGAAGCCAGTTCTCTTTATTTATCTTGGCATTTGTGTTTTTTAATTATATTGATTTTCTTTTTGTAATTGTCATATACACTTAACGGGACATACATGGTTATGAGGGACTGGACTGATGTTGCAGGATAACAAGAGTGGGTTTTCTCTGCTACTGCGAAGGTAGATTTCTTTCCCATTAGCTTTTCTCCACGAAATCCAAAGGTCCAGGTGCTGCATGTGATTGAGCTAATTTACTGGCACGTCACACATTGTTAATACAGATATGGAACTGACCTTTAGTGTTAGGACTCCCACTACCGGAATAGGGCAAGCTCCCTGGCAGCTTGTTTAATTTTTTTTTTTTTTTTTTTTTTTTTTCGGTACGCAGGCCTCTCACTGCCGTGGCCTCTGCCGTTGCGGAGCACAGGCTCCGGACGCGCAGGCTCAGCGGCCGTGGCTCACGGGCCCAGCCGCTCCGCGGCATGTGGGATCTTCCCGGACCGGGGCACGAACCCGTGTTCCCTGCATTGGCAGGCGGACTCTCAACCACTGCGCCGCCAGGAAAGCCCGCTTGTTTAATTTTTTTAAAGAGAAACAGTTTGTTCTATTTGCCGGGCCTAATATCAAGATGCTTGCATTCTGTGTGCACAGGGAAATGCGGGAGAGGTTCGGGAAACAATTAGCACAGTTGCTTTGCGGGTGAAAATTTTACTTTCTCCGTTTTCAGCCCCATTTCTGTCCCAGCCCTCCATAACGCTGCCTTCAATCCCACACCACTCTGGAATTCTGCTCAACAAGCCCACACATCTGCCGAATCCCCTGAGGTGTGGCTTCTGCTCTTGCGTTCATCCTCCCTGCTTCCAGGAATGTGCTGAGTCCCTGCTCTGCTGCTGAGCCCTCTCCTGTTTTCTTTGATCTTGTGTGACTATTGCTTTTCTGTTTTCTTCATTATCATTTTAATGGGGTGTCAGGAAGGAGAAGTAACCAATGCTTGTGCTTTAGTGAGATCACCTGGATTCAGAAGCGCCTAGGTCAGGTTCTCCTAGCTTGTCCAAGAGATCGCTCCCTCTCATTCTATATGTTATTAAATAAATATGCTCTGGACACAGGTCTTAGAAGTGCTTTTCCCGTGCATCAGCTAAGCCTGGATTCAACCAGTGAAGTTATTCAGCCCCTGCATGAAAGCCTTTCTGCATCTCACTGTCTACTCCAACATAAAGCCCAGTCTCGGTGTGTGACACAAGCTCTTCTCACTCCAAGCCCCACCCCTCCATCTTTTCCCGCTGCGACATCCATGGTCCACCTTGAATTGCATGGTTTCCCAAGACTGCGCTTGCCTCCGTGTCTCTGATCACATGCTGGAACACACCGACCCTTCCCCACTTCTTCCCACGACTAACAGGGTCATCCTTCGTGGGTCAGGCAGCAAATCATATTTCAGGAAAACTGGTGTGACTGCCACACCCAGGAAGGGCAGACAAAGTGCTCGAGTCTGCTTCTGAAGAGCACAGACTCTTTGTCTGTCTGTCTGTCTCTCAATCTCTCTTTTTCTCTACGTTTTTAGATCATTCACCACATTTATTTTAGTCAATTTGTGTGTGTCTGTCATTCCCTAAGCAGGTCAGGTCATGGACTCACTGCATCCGTCGAGGTTGTATTTGGCTGCAAGTAACAAAGCCCAAATACTATATGGCTGAATCAGATTGGAGTTGATTTTTCTCAAAAAAAGATTCTGAGGGTGTGCTTTGTGCAGAGCTAGGCAGAGCCTTTTTTTTTTTTTTTTTTTTTTTGTCATTAATGTCCCAGATACCATCCTATTTTCCTCTATGCCACCTAGAGTCTATAGTTTTTTACTAACTCTTGTAATTTCGCGGTCTCAAAATGCCTGCTCCAAATCCAACCTTTATCTTCCCTCTAGATCAGAACAAAAGCAAGGAAGGAAGGCGGAGAGTGGTAGCATCTGTGTCTGGAAAGTAGAAGTTCATATAAAATTCAGATACATTGAGCAAGAATGCCAGAATTCCTTGGCTGACTTCTATCTACTTCTCATTAGACAGAATTGAGTTATGTCGTCATCTCTGGCTGCCAGAAAGTCTGGGCAGATGAGTGCTTTAGCTAGGCACATCACCAGCTGGGGTAGCACTGGGATTCTCTCAGGAAGAAAGGGGTAAGGATATTAGGAAACAGCAGAATCTAGCACAGTGGTTGCTTATTTTTATACCTTCTTTACTTAGCACAGCATCTGGCACGTAGCAGGCACTCATTCAATATTTATAGAAAAAGATGTTGATTTTAAGTCATGGAACGAACCTGGTTCTGCAGGAGAGGGAAGTTGAGCTCCGAAGAGCTTAAATGACCTCCCCAAAATCCACTGTTATGTGTGGCAGAGCTCTGAGAATTTCTAGGGAGAAAACGAACCTGACCCTCTAGCATCCTTCTTGCAGGGAGTTTGGTTTGCATTCTAGTTTATGAAACTAATATGGTATGATAAGTTAGAATAATGAATCCTGTGGGCTTTCTAGCTTGAATTTAAGCTTCTTATTATTGGGTCACAACAATTTCCAACCAGATGCACATGACTCCTATTTTCACACTGAAAACAAATCACTCAGAGACTACCCTTCAGATGTGTCTGGCTCCCTCCCTGCTGGCCTTTCATTATTTCTAGCCCAATAAAAGAGAATGAAATTCCCATTTCTGAAGGAAAATAAAAACAAATTACAGTAAACCTTAACAAGAAGAAGAAGGTGGTGGCCTGTCACCACCCCACTTCCTCAAATGGGTTATTTGATTTTGCTTAATTGTTGGTGAAATTTTCTCAAATTGGCAATTATAATCTGGAGCTGATTGCTTACCCAGGTAATTTACAGATATCTCATTTGGCAAGGATGCTTCATAACACTTCCCATGAAGTATGGTTTCATCATCTTTCCGCTGAATTTTCCTTTTTGTATATAGTCTTCATTTGGAGGATGTTATTACTTTTGCCCACAGGAAGTTTAGGTGCTAATTCTGTTAGCTGCATGTTTCTGATGAAATCAAGTGGTTGTTTTTTTACAATCTGTTTTAATCACTTAGGGTCCCAGTAGAATTGATTAGGTGTTCCCTGAAGCAAACTGAATAAACAGGTTGAGAGAGAAATTTATCAAAATTAGTTGCAGAATAGTAACAATAAGTTATACTTTTTTGGTCCTGATGAGGGATTTTATGAGGTAACTGCTAGGCTGTCTCCCTCTGCCTTCTACTTTTAACAGTTTCCCTACCCACTCTCCTTGTCAACTTCATCTGAAATCAAAGTTTAATTATCCTGATCTGTTCCTGTACTCTGCATTAGGATAGAGTTTATCCAGTAGTCCAGCTGTTTTCAGGATAATTAGTCAAGAATTCAACCTGCTGTAAAATAATCCTTCTGGGCAAAGATCTGGGAACTGAGGACATGTTCTCCAGGGAAACCAAATTCTCCACCACTTGTAAGAGTCACAGATTTTCTACCTCAAGTCAAACACTGTGAATTGAACTATCAAGTCAAGGGTGTGAATTATAAAGCACAGTTTCCATTGTTGCTAAGTATCTGCTTTAGGAAATTTTTATTATTTCCATTTGGGGGGACCTTTAAAGTCTATGGGAAAAAGTTGATTCAAAGTCAATTTTAATGCAGTAGTCAATGGGCATTTTTGTTTAATTTAAAAACTTAATTCGTTTGAGTAGTAGAAGGCATCTTTGTGCATAAATGTTGATGGTGTCTTCTTTGTTTAATAATTCATTCAGCAAACATTCATGGAGCCCCTATTATGAGCCAGCAGCCATCCTAGCCATCTGGGATGAAGTTGTGAATAAGACTTATGCATTCAGGAAGTTTACAATTTAGGAGGGATGATGTTTCTGTGGTTTCTTTCCTGTAGCAGTGAAAACATTTTCCTCGGGTGAATGGTTTACTAATTTTCTGGTGAGGTGTCCAGCTGGCTCTGGGTCTCAGCCTGAACAGGGAGTGACACGGTCAGGCCCTTTTTAATACATCCTATGAGTCTCATCTGTCCTCTGGGCTCCGTGCTGTAGCTTAGAGGGAACCCAGCCAAGCCCCCACGACAGCTAATCTTATAGATGCAGCAGATGAGGGGCAATGAATACTGATCACCAGCACCTAATTACTGCACTCATTTTCTGTAGAGTAACTGTAGTTCTGGACGTGTCCAACCTTCACCCACTTTCTTGGACAACAACAGCTCCCTCCTTCGGTAGCATCCCGGCCAGGGGAAGAGGAGCAAAGTGCGAACCTGATCTTCCTGTTGAACTTCAGGTTCTTGAATTTTCAGGTCTGCTAACATTGCTTTGCAGTAAGTGATGCTTTTCTTCTGCTGCTTTTGATTGAAGAACACTAGAAATCAGTCGGGGAGCAGGTGCTGCATTGTGTTAGATTAACGCTGATTGAATTCTTATGCAGCCAGCTGATTGAAGCACGTGTTCTGCAAGCTTATGATTCTGCCAACACTAGGTTGCAACCAGGAGGGTAGTTTGCCATATCATGTCGCTTAATCAACACCCGCCAATCCATCAATACTGTCAATGGGAACTGAGATGCCTCGGCCCACTCTGTGCAATGACACCCTAGGCTGGCCACCAAACACAAAAATGGGTCGCTGGAGGAAGGGGAGAGTCGGTTTCAAATTCTGTTTCCTTGTCATGCTGAGTAGATGAACATTTAAATCATGAAAATAATCAGATGCTCATCAGACTTGGTAATGACACTGGATGGACGTGGGCTTTCTTCTCCATTTAACAGCATCCAGTTTGCTAACAGGATAAAAAAATCTGAGTTATTGGCACAAAAGGCTTGAAACTCCCCTTGGATGTGTACCACGTGCTGCCCTGGGATGGTCTGGCCAGCACCAAACGGCCATGGAGGAGACGCTAAATGACCATTACCCGATATTTTCAAAATGCACCTTATGTCAGCTCTGCGACACTTCACAGGCTGTGCTGCTGTGAAAGGAATGGAGTTGGTGGCTGGGAGAAGTAACTCGGAGGTGGGCGCGATTGCACAAAGGACTCAGATAATCCTGTGAAAACCAACAGACCATTTTCCGCAAGGAATCACTTAGTCTTAAATTGGCTCAGAGGGTCCCCAGCAGGCTTATGAGCAGTTCTGGCTGGAGAACAGCTACATGAGGGATAATTACTGGTGAGAAAAATAGCTTCCCGCCATGGAATGCATGCTGGTCCTTCCTTCCTTCCTCCCTTCCTTCCTCCCTCCCTCCCTCCCTCCCTCCCTCCCTCCCTCCCTCCCTCCCTCCTTCCCTCCTTCCCTCCTTTCTTCCCTCCCTCCCTCCTTCCCTCCTTCCTTCCCTCCTTCCCTCCTTTCTTCCCTCCTTCCTTCCCTCCTTCGTATTTCACATATTCACGTGCTCTTCATCAATTATATATTGTGTAGCATATAAAATAACCTCAGCAGTAAAGAATTATTTGTGCCTCAGTTTCCTTATATTTAAATGGAGATTTGATAGCACCTTTCACAGGGTTGCTGTGAGGCTCAAAGGACTAATCTGTGCAGAATGGTGTCTGCCACCTGGTGAGCCCTGTACAAATGTTCAACTTTATTAGTGCTCTGAAGAGAGAATGGGTCAACCTGAGAGGTTCTGTAATGCCGACTCCCCGTGTTGTCTTTGTACAGATGTATCAATACTTCTCCACACGGAGGCCTCATGACTTCCTGTGGCATCTCCCTCTAAGCTAACAGTTGCTCTCCAGCTGTCTTACAGCAGAGACCAAACTCCTGCCAGGCAGGGCTTGAGATGAAGCTAGACCCATCATCACCCCCATGCCACGGCCCTTGTCTCTCTTTCTCCATGCTATAGCCCAGAATCCAGCACTGTGCCTGGTATACACACACCTGTGCACGCGCGCACACACACACACACACAATCAAACATGCCATGCACACGTCGTGTTTGAATGAATGATTGAGTAGATATGTGCGTAACCAGTAGAAGGAGGAAAGAATGGCCTGGTCTACTGCTCACTCCATTTCTCTCCCTCCGCCTCAAGCGCTGGTGCTCAGAGAATAAGGAAGTCAGTCATTCCACAGGAGGATCTCTCTCTTATCTGTCCTCTGACACACCCCTGCAGTGATGCTATTACACTCAGAGGCATTGGGAGAGCCCAGTGCGTTGTCTAAAGCACTGGTCCTCAAGTTGTGTCCATAACAGCAGCACCAGTATTACTTGGGAACTTGCTAGAAATAGTCCTCAGGCCTTATTCCAGTCCTGCCGACCCAGAAACGCTGGAGGTGGACCCAGCAGTCTTGTGTTAAGAGGTCCTCCAGACGGTTCTGATGCTCACTGAGCCTTGAGAACCACTGGCTTAAGTGGAATCTAACCCCACATTTTGACTGATATTCTGAGCCCTGGGCCAGTGTGATCCAGTGTTGTTGCCTGGAAGGCCCAGGAAACGTGCTTAGAAGGCTGCTTCTGTTTATAAACCCGTCTCACATCACAGGACACATCCTTTTCTCTCAGCAGTAGATATGAACACTCCCACAAGTAACTCATGTTCCCTCAAATGTTTCCTGGAGGCACTCTGCAAATTTTAATTCTCCCCTAACTTCTCTATCAAGTTAGCTGAGCAAAAGGAAACTGCCCCCTTCCATTGAGGGAATGTACATAGCTTCTCTCATGAGCTAAAAATTCCTTTAAGTTTGAAACTTGCACAAGGTCTCATACGTAAGTAAATGGATGAGCTGAGTTTCATTGTAGGTCTTCTGATCCCATAGACTGTGTTCTCAAATTCTGTGTGATTCTGCTCCCCATGCCTCGTGATACCCACTTGCTGCCTTCCAGAATCTGGTGGTTAAATGACATTTCATGAAATTGAACCATCTCGGTCACATAGAGCTGAGAAAATTTTCCCCTGAGCTGTCCCTGGCTCTGAGTCTACTTTTGAATGAGGAAAGTTAAGCGCGTTTGTTTTTCTCTTCCAATACCCCTAGCTAGGGAGAGGATCGTAGGTTTGCCTTCTAGAATCCCACTTGTATCAATACAAAAACGTCTTTGCCCCACTCTGCAGAACCACACCATTGCTGTTAACTCCCAGATTTGTACTGTCAGTCATCCAGACATCTTTGCTCTTCATAAACTCGTCATTCCAAATCAATGAGAAAAACAAAGGGGTCTGATCCCAAGTGAGAAGCCTCACCCCATAATCCAGTGAAAATCCCAAAGTAACAGTCAAACTACCCTTCACACTTTAAATGCCTTTATTGAGTACTTTCTTTGTATATCTGAAAATAGGCCTAGAAATGTATTAAAAAATAATTATGGAGACCTACCTTACTGCAGCCTCAGCATTTATTACACGTTGTGTATAATCCGTGGGACAACTCAGGAGCTCAGAGAAGAGCCAACTCATTTTACTAACACTTTCGTTTTCAAATGTACGAAAAGGAACTCTTTTTCACATATCAAATCTATTAGACGATCTGTTCTTTTGCTGAGAATGAAGCCTGGTTGTAATTGATGTAAGGCTCTTCACTACCAAGTCCATCAAAATAGTGATACTATCATTATATTCAGGCTGCATGAAATATAGTATCGTGTCTTGAAAGAGGTCAAAAAGACAAATTCTAAATTAAAGCCTCTAATTCAAAAGGCCTTGGCGATCATGGCATCTAATCCCCTGATAGTTCAGACTGGCTATCTGAGGCCCAGAGAGGCTCTTTGGTCTCCCAAGGGCACACAGCTCATTTGGGCAAAGTCAGGAGCAGATTATGGCCAACAGTTCAGTGGTCTGGTCTCAATTCATCACTTACTGCTGGTCAAAGAGGATGAGTAATGAGAAATATGCTTATCCATTCAGCCTTTTTTCTTGGTAAAAAAGTTTATGTTGTATCTTTAATGGAGGGTTTTTTAAAGTTAGATTTTAATAAGAGCTATGGAAAAAATTATATGATTCCTCAAGAGAAAAGCAATAACGATAATTATTGTATATGTTCTTTATAGAAAAAGGGCAACGTTTTCAGACTTTTTTTAGGAACCCTCATGAACTTCCCTTCTGCCGAAGAAATGGATGGTAGAATCATCATTTCTCAGATGGGGAAAGTGAACACCAGAATGGTTAAGTGATTTTGTCTGAATGGCACAGCAAGTTATCTCTAGATTTTTAAAATCTCTTACAGTGCATTACACATTAAATCACAGAGAACTCAATTTGCAAAGCAAATTAGTAGAATATCTGTTTTCTATCAAACATTTAACTTGAAAAAGTCCAGCCTTCTGCTTTTCAGAGAGTGCGGAAACAGTGGAATGCAAAGGAAAGTGACTCATGTAAATTAGACCCAAGATATTACAAGAACCAAATCACTTTCTAAACACTTGGTACTTAGTGCTTCAATTTGGAAGTTGATTTTGTGACAAACAGGAGAGTTGCTTTCAGATGGAAAACACTATGATGTGACATAAAATGGTGAGATTAAGACGGGGAAGCTGATTTAAATACGAGTTTGACTTTTAATTCCCTGAGTAGTTGAGAGATTAAAAAGAAAAGAATAGAAAGGAAAGGAATTTAAATAATTAGTTTTTTATGCCAAAGAAAGGGTATGATCTAGGTTTTGCAGAAGAACATAGGATTTGTGTCAGGAATCGCAAATCGCAAATCAATGCGACGGTACTTCTTGCTATCGAGATTAAAAAAAAGTATCTCTATGTACAGCTTAAGGCAGAGCAGTTTATAAGAACTACAGATTTTGAGAAATAGAAGACTAAGCCTTTAGCAGAGCATTCAAATCAACATAATGCTTTGTATAGCAAAACTGGCCTTAATGGAATAAAGCTAAATGAAGAAAAACGTGTCTCATAGTGGGGGGGGGGAATTCTTAACAGTGATACGTATGAGACAATAAAATAATTTCCTAAGGAAATTGTTATTCTTCCTATTATTCAGTGTTTATCAAGTGCCTACAACTTTTGCTGTAGATCCTGCTTAAAATAGAATTAGTCACAGTCTCTGCCCAATGAACCCACAATATTTGTGTGATTGTTGAACCTAAAATGTAGGCTTCAGCTAGCTAGAAATATCTTGGGGGACAACTTAGTGGTGTTAAAAAAAAAATACCCCCAGTATCCAGGATGGGTATCTGGGTATTCAGCAACCCTGCGTGTAGGTCTGATTCCCACAGCCTTTGACTTTGATCTCCTTCAAGAAGTGGTGTTTCCCTCTGAGATGAGGTTTCAGTGGGAAGGAAACATTTCTGATGGACCTGTGGGTGATGTGTCCAGGTTAGTGTCCTAAACATAAATAGATGAGAATAAAATATACAGTGAAACAAATATAAACTGGTAACGGTCTTAGAAATTTAGGATAAATGGACAACTTAAATAACCTTGCGACACCGGGGAATAGCAATGGGAAATGCTGCTCCTGGAGTGTTTTGCATAGCAAAGGAATTGGAATAGTAAGAGGTATCTACATTTTCGTTCTAGAGAATTCCTGTGCTAGCCATAGACTGAAACTCTCTGTATAAAGAGTTTGGTGTCTACAACAACTTCACAGCTGGAGTAGGGGTTGTAGCAGTGGAGGACTATTTGTTCAGTGAAGTCCATGAGATCCCATCATTGCAAAGCTAACATGGAGTCAGTTTCTATAGCCTATGGTGTGTTTTTGTCCACCTTCTTCATCAGTTCTTTGGGTGAGGACAGATCAGACCTTCTCCGGCTGGGAAAGCCTGGCAGATCACGGCTAAAACTCCATTTTCCAGTGCAAGGCCTTGAGAGTTCTGTCATTTTCGGTGGTGTTGTATTTGGAGCTGCCCTGTTCCCCAAAGGCAAGTTGCACAGTCTGAGTTAGAATTGATGATGTGCACACATCTGCTTCAGGGAACCTGGGGCCAACACCTGAAGACAGCCTGATGCTGACGGACTGGAAATAGACCGGAAGGTTTGGAGAGAGATCACAGATGGGCCAGGATAAAGGAATGGACTGCTCTATAGGTTAGGTAGCTGATAAAATGACGGCAGGCGGGAACGGGCCTTCAGTGACCATGCCCCGTGCCCAAGATTCAAAATAAATACCAGCTAGAACAATGAGAGGGGCCCAAAGGAAGTTGCTAAGCTCCTTTTGGGATCCCTTGTATAAAACCCAAAGATGCACACTGCAGATGCCATGGAACCCAGGGCTAATTTAATGACTTACATTGTTTAAAAAGGATTAGCAAAACCTCCCGTTTTGATGGTCTGTTGCTAATTTGCATCTTTAACGAGGTGGGATCCAAGCCAGGTTCTGTCCCTTCGTGTTTATTTTGTAGGACTGTGTTTATTTCTGATAATTACAAATAAATCTTCCTTCCTTTTCTGAAACTGACTGAATAAAAGATGTTGGGAGTATCTTAACTCCATGGCTGGAATAATTATCAAAACAGAGAGAAGTAAAATCCAATTATAACTCCTTCAAAAATATAATTAATGTTTTCTTCCCAAAGAGAATGGTTGCCACGTTTCATTTTGAAGCATTTGTCTTCTTCTTTGTAACTTCTTGCAGCTTGTTTAAGAGAAACTTAAACCACAGGGAGCAGTGACTCCAAATCAGGAGGTCATGACTGGTGTGTCATGAAAGATGATGGAACCGAGGAAATGTAGGTCAGAAAGACCTGAAGCCTAGACTTGAAATTTGATAAGGAAGTTTTCTGATTTATCTTCAAAGAGCTCAGAAAACCAAAGCAAAACTCTCAAAGTTGACTAATTTTAAAGGTTTGTCAAAGAAGCAAGGGAGAGATGTCAAATGTATTTCACCGACACCATTCAGAAGTACTACAGAGCCATTTCAATGACCACAGAAGCTGAAAGGGGAAGCCTGCTTCTCATATGTTCCTGTGGACTCCTGTATGGGGGTGGCAGGACCAGGTAAAACCTCCCTGGGAGGGTTTTGGGAACAAGTGTCACCCCAAAGCACTCATTTTAAAGTTCCATTGAGAATAGGTGATTCAATCAGATTTGGGCATTAATCCTGATATAGAATTAAAAACAACCCCATATAAGCAATTATTAGGAACGTAAGTTCATTATCTTTTGCTAGGATAAGACAGACTAAATAAGAGAGTTATTACTGAGTACAGGCGAGGCTATGGCTCTTAAATATTTATTATTTGAACCAATCTTGAGCCCAAACTTAGTTTTCCCCTATTGCTTTAAGACGAATGAGAAATTCGAGTGAAGAAAATCAACCCGCGGGAGGCATTCATCATCCTATACGAGTGGCCACAAAGTTATTTATTTGTCTGTCTGTTGGCAGGTTTTGAGAAAATGCATACTAACAGCAAAGCACCACAAGAGCAGAGATTTCTGCCCATTTTTCCTTTGGTGATCCTCTGTGCACACATGGTATGTAGTACATAGTAGGCGCTCAAAAAATGTCTGTTGAATTAATGAATCCATTGGTTTTCTAAATATAATCTTTATTTTCATAACAGGACTAGGGTTTTGTTTTTCTGTTGAGGTAGAAAAATATGAATTAAAGTCCATGGAAGCCAAAGAGGAAAGTTAATTAGGTTGAATATCTTTGTCCCCTGTGGAAATGGCTTTTATTCTTGTGTGTCAACATATTTTGCTTTATACTAAAGTTATGAGATGTAATATGAATTAGGGATAAAAGTATGAGTTTTCTAGTCAAACGAGCTCTACCACTTACTGACTGTATGACCTGGGCAACACATCTGACGGTTCAGAGACTCAATTTATTTTTCTGTCACGTGGGAATCATGTCACCTGTCTCATAGATGTTGAGAGCATAGAAGTAAAGGATCCGAACACTGTGTCTGGAAGTGGTCACTGAAGGCCCATGCATAGACTGTGTTTCAGGAGATACGGGCTCTCTTCAGCTTTAAAGAGCAGTCAGACTTCTCTTTCTAAGACAATAGCAGACCTATCCACTTGTATTTTTCTTACAAGTCGTGCAATTGAAGCATAGCGTAATGTCAATAGAAACTCCTCAGCTACTTAGCTCTAAGTTGTTTGTGTTTCATCCTGTCTGGAACCAGAAGAAATGTATGAGGCTTAGCTCTCCTGAGTGAACTTGAAGGCATCTTTTTTCCTCTACTCCCCAGTGTGTAGGATGGGGAACCTCTGAGGACAGTGTAAGTCAGTGAGGAGTGGAAGAGGTAAGTGGCCTCCACGTGCCAGGGAAGGACACCTTCAGGGCACAGTGGGAAAGAGGTCCCCTCGTCCTGAGGCCCTTGGAACAGAAATGAGCATCTAACATTCATTTGCTGTATCCGTAAGGGGAAGAAGGTCTTGCTGGGGAGAGATCAGCTTTTCCTTTTACTTACTGCCCATTTGGGTCCTCTCCGTAGGTCCCGTCCCAGAAAGATCCCTTCTCTTCTGGTTTCTCTCTAGGAAGGATAACTGCCTTCTCGGCACTGCCTGTGGCTCTGTGAGCAGGACCGCGTGGACCGGCCTTGGCTCGGGACATACTTCCTCGATATGCAGGCGCTGGTGCTTAATTATATCCCGAAGATGATTGCTTTTGCTTAACCAGTGTTTTAAAGAGGCTGGCCGTTTTTATACCTCACAAATGTGAAAAAAGGGAGGAAAAATTTTTTTTTAAAAAAAGATATGTGATGAACTCTACACGAGATGCTGGGTTCTCCTCCTGGCCACTTGCTCTGGGTAGCGTGAGCTCCTGTGGTCTCTGCCGTCCCGTTAGTGATTCTGTCGGCTCAGGTAGGAAGCATCACCAGAGGATGAGACTTTGGGAGCAAGTCCTTCAACATCAAAACTTGATGGACCATCCTTCAGCCTCTCTTCGGGTTGCCTTGTCCTTCGGGCTTGGGAAGGACCTGCTGACTGCCTTGCCTTTCTGGCAAGGAATCCCGATAGTTCGGGAGATCATTTAGTAGAATCGTGGGTCATCTACGGTCACTAACAGCAGGGGCCGCAGGGCCTGGAGAAGGAGGAAGCAGAGTGCGCGCGAGAGAAAGCAGGCCATCTCTGCTGCTGACTTGTCCACGTCCGGGAAGCTTGTCAATATTATTAAGGAAGCTGGGCACACCTGCCAGGGTGATTCAGGTGGGGGCCTGGCTAACAGTCCCCCAGAGCTGGTGCGGGCCACCTTCTCTCCTGGAGTATAAAGAGCCTATCAGCCGTGCTATCTGTATTGTTGACACTAAGTAAAATAATTCCTTGGAAAACTTGAAAATTAGCATTTAAGAATGAAGAATCGTTACAATTAGAGCAGAGGTAGTGTGGCCGCTGCTGCCCCCAGCTCCGTCCTTCATACATCTTCTCACCTAAATGCACTTGGAGCCACAACCCTTGTCTCTTTAAGGCTCCTGAACCTGAAATTTTTGTCCTTTGGCCCCTAGGGAGATGCATGAGGCCTGTCTTTATATGTGCAAGGGGAGCAGCTGCCTCCACGGTAGGGTGCTTTTTTAGCACCTCGCCAAGGGGCTGATTTCTCCTCCTACTTGGGAGGAAATCCCACCCATTAGTAACATTCTTTTACACTAGGTAATGCTGATAACTGCCCAGAGAAGATCACGACTGGAATATACAGGTTCTCCGGGAGGAGGCGGGTTAATGAGAGAGCCCCATACTAGGGTGAGCATTAGCTTGGATTGGGGTCATTGGAGGATTTGCAACCCAGCCCTAGGAGGATGGGTGAGAGGCGTGTCCACTGCGCGATGCCTTGAACGTGACCATTCAGCTCCAGGGATAAAGCATAGTGGTTCACAGCACTCCAGATTTACCATGGATGGCTTTGAGATTGCAGCCCACAGACCCAGTACATTCTGTAATGCACATGGGTTTACACAGCATTTTGAATCCACGAAAGAAAAGAAAAATTGGAAGAATTGGCATTTCAGATAAACTCTACTGTCATGTCTACTAAAATAATCTTCCTCCAAGGATGTAAGTCACCTCCCCCCGCCCTCCCCCGCCCACCTGCACCTCCACCGCATCCCCAAACAGTTCCCTGGGGTAAGACTCTTACATGTTCACAAGCACAGCATGGATTCTGATTACCTAAAGATCAAAATTTTTTTTTTACGTTTTTATTGGAGTATAATTGCTTTACAATGGTGTGTTAGTTTCTGCTGTACAACGAAGTGCATCAGCTATACGTATACATATATCCCCATATCTCCTCCCTCTTGCATCTCCTTCCCCCTCCCACCCTCCCTATCCCACCCCTCTAGGTGGTCACAAAGCACCGAGCTGATCTCCCTGTGCTATGCGGCTGCTTCCCACTAGCTAGCTATTTTACATTTGGTAGTGTATATATGTCCATATATAAACTACCACTCTCTCACCTAAAGATCAAATTTATAAAGCAATAAGAATATCTCTTTCAGTAATCCCTCCTTCATGGTTTAAGCATGCCCCCCCTTTTAAATAACAGCTTTATTGAGATACAGTCCACACACCATGCAGTTCACCCATTTAAAATGTACACGTTAATGCTTTTCAGTGTATTTACAGAATTAAGCAACTACCTCCACAATCAATTTTAGAACATTTTCATCACCCCAAAATCAATGCCGTACCTATTAGCAGACATTCCACCTGTCTCCCTAAACTTCCCTCCCAGCTCTAGGCAGCTAATGTCTGTCTCTGTAGATTTGCCTATTGTGGACATTTTATGTAAATGAAGTTATACAGTAAGTGAGCTTTAGAGACTGGCTTCTTTCAATTAGAACCTTCCCTTAATTTTCAAGGTTCGTCTGTGTTAGAGCAGGTGCCAGAACTTCATTCTTTTATGTTGCTGAGTGTTATGCATTGTATTATATCTAATGGCCATTTAGGCTGTTTCTACTTTTTCTCTGTGATGAAGAATGCTGCATGAACATTCATGTACAAGGTTGCGTGTGGACAGATGTTTGCATTTCTCTTGGGTGTATACCTAGTGGAATTGCTGGGTCATATGTTAACTCACGCTCAACCTTCTGAGAAGCTGCCATGCTGTTTCCCAAAGCAGCTGCTTCATTTTCCATCCCCACCAGCGGTGCATGAGGGCTCCAGTTTCTCCACATCCTAGCCAGCACTAGTTATTTTCTTTTTCCTTTTTCTTTTAAATTATAGCCACCGTAGGGGGTATAAAGTAATACCTCATTATGGTTTTGATTTGCATTTATTTAATGACTAATGATGCCCAGCTGCTTTTCATGTGCCTATTGGCTATTAATATATCTTCTTTGGAGAACTGTCTCTTCAGATAATTTTTTAAATTGAGTTTTTTGTCTTTACATATTCTAGAAACAAGTCACTTATCAGATATATGATTTGAAAATATCTTCTCATATCCTGTGGACTTTCTTTTGCCTTTCTTGATTGTGTTCTTTAAAGTACAAACGTTTTTAATTCTGATGAAGTCCAGTTTATCTTTTCGTTGTTGCTGTTGTTTGTGCTTTCAATGTCATGTCTAAGAAACCATTGTGTCCAAGGTCACAAAATTTTACACCTGTGTTTTCTTCTAAGCATTTTATAACATTAACTCATATTTAAGCATTTGATTCATTTTGAGTTAATTTTTATGTTTGGTGTGAGGTAGAGGCCCAGTGTTATTCAGTTGCATGAGGATGTCCAGTTGTTCCAGCATCATTTGTTGAAATGAGTCTTCTTTTCCCATTCAGTTGTCTTGGTATTCTTGTCAAAAATCGATTGATTTTTGAGTTTATTTCTGACTTCTCAATTCTATTGCATTTAACTATATATTTATCCCTATGCCAGTATTGCACTGTCTTGACTACCATAGCTTTGTAGGAAGTTTTGAAATTGGGAGGTGTGAGTCCTCAAACTTTTTTCTCCTCTTTTCAAGATATTTTGGCTATTTGGGGTCCCTTGAATTTCCATGTGAACTTAAGGACTGGCTTGTCAATTTCTGCAAAGAGGCCAGCTGGAATTTTGTTAGGGATTTAATTGAATCTGTAGATCGATTTGGAGAATATTACCGTCTTAACAGTATTAAATCTTCTAATCCATGAACATTGCCTTTTTTTTTTCTATTTATTTAGGTCTTCTTTTAACTTCTTTCAACAACATTTTAGTTTGTAGAGTATAAGTTTCACACTTCTTTTGTTAAATTTAGTTTACAGTATTTTATTCTTTTTGGTGCTATTGTAAATAGAATTGTTTTCTTAATTTCACGTTTAGATTTTTTATTATTAGTGTATAGAAATGCAATTGATTTTTCTATATTGACCTTGTACCCTGAAATCTGGCTGAACTTTATTCATTCTAATTGTTTTTTAATGGATTCCTTAGAACTGTCTATGCACAAGGTCTCGTCATCTCTAGAGAGAGAGTTTTAATTCTTCCTTTCTTGCTTTCCAATCTGGATGCATTTTATATCATTTTCTTACATAATTGCCCTGGCGACAACCTTCGCTGTTGAAGAGAACTACTGAAGCATGCATTTTAGCCATAATGCACTTAACTACGCAACTAAACTAAGTACTGGGGGTGAGGGTGTAATTCGAGGTGTACATTATACACATGTGGTTTGTGTGTGTGTGTGTGTGTACCACCAAGCTTTTTGTAAATCGTCAGGGTGAAATCTTCTATGTAGGTACCTAAGTTTGTGTCTTGGCTACATGTATGGTAGAGCGTTGACATAAAGCACATGTACGTGCTGTCATATTTCTAGTCATGGCAAAAATTAAACCACTGAGCTGTACCTGCTAGTCTTGTCCTAATGTGACTCACCTTCCAAGTCTCAGCTCTCTTCTTGGAGAGGGTTGTTTGTAACCACACATAGGAATGGATAGATTAAAAGTAGATTATATAAAGATGCTAAACAGAAAAGCGCAACCTCAAAATGAGATAACTTAAAGCGAATAATACAATTTTATTCATCTTCATGAAGGATTACCATGGGAGAAAACCACTGGATTTATCTGTGTTCCAAGGGGAGGAGCTAGTACCAGTGGGTGGGCTTTACTTTTTTTTTTTTTTTTTTTTTTTGGCCGCACAGCTGTCTTGCGGGATCTTAGTTCCCTGACCAGGGATCAAACCCACACCCTCAGGAGTGAAAGCGCAGAGTCCTAACCACTGGACCACCAGGGAATTCCCTGTACCAGTGGGCAGGCTTTAAAGGTAGACTGCAATTCAGCGTAAGAAGTTCTTACAAAAACCCAACTACTCCACGTTAGAACAAACTTCTTGTTGGTTTTAATAAACTACTTTTCGTAAGCTTCCAAAATCATCTTTAGAAAGTAAAAAATCTTACTCAGAAGTATTATGATCTTAAGAATTTATTGAACTCTAATGAAAAAAGCAGCCATTATCACCCCTCAAAGTTACCAAAAGGTGTCTTTGAAAGTAATTTAATTTTATAAGGCGACCCCTGGGTCTCTCAAAGAGTACACATGGATTTGGGGTGACATTTCCTCTTTGTCAAGAGATCAGCAACTCAAACTGGCCTATTTTCCATTTAAACAACACAAAACACAGTAAATCTGATTATTCACTGGGGCCATCCCCCTGCCAAAAAAGTTCAGCCCTGAACGATGATGCCAGGTTTCCTCCCAAGCCATCTGCCAGGCCTGGTTGAGCTTCCTGCAAATTCTAATACTTCCTGTTTCAGGTGCTTTTGAGTATCTGCTCTTTCCACTCCCTAGGCAGCCCTTCCACCCACATGGAAATCACAGGCCTCTCTAAGCCATCTCTGTCTTTTCTCTCCCTCTCTGCTCTGGCACTAAGGTTTCTCTTTTGGATTTGCAACAATAAAATTTCTTCAGAGGTGAATGCAGTGCCTTGAGGAGAATGTTAATGTACATTTGCCTTTGTTCTTAATTAGATTCCTTCAGGGGAAGACCTCTTGCCCTGGTTTATTATCTAGCTTTGTAAGAGCTTGTCTGCTTTATCTAAACACTTTGAAGAAGTGTTTTCCCCCTTACACCGCCTGTATGCTCACGATATAGATTTTCATAATACTGGCCAATTGGAAAAGGGTAGAATGTGGGCAGTGCAGATAAGGGTAAATTGCTAATGATTGAGAGAGAGAGAGAAAGAGAAGAGGGAAGCTGGGGAGGGAGGGAAGGAGAGGAGTGGGGAGGAAGAGAGAGGGAAACTTTATCAGACTGCACAGACCACTGCCCTTGGTGTCTTGCCCTACCTAGTTACTATTCAGTGTTTGGCCCCAATTCAGCTTCTGGGTCCCAATAACCAACGGCCACAGCCGAATGTGATTTTCCCAGGAAACCCTGAGGACCCCCACCTTGTAAAACAGGGCTCCCCTTCTTTTCCCTCACCTCTGTCAGAGCGTGCATGGAGCTGGTAATCCTGGATTTAGTGGATTAGCTGAATTTTTTTTTTTTCTTTTTTTTTTTTTTTTTACTTTTATTTTCTTTGCAGTACGCGGGCCTCTCACTGTTGTGGCCTCTCCCGTTGCAGAGCACAGGCTCAGCGGCCGTGGCTCACGGGCCCAGCCGCTCCGCGGCATGTGGGATCTTCCCGGACCGGGGCACGAACCCGTGTCCCCTGCATCGGCAGGTGGACTCTCAACCACTGTGCCACGAGGGAAGCCCCGGATTAGCTGAATATTGGCTCTAGTTCAAGAGGGGCATCTAGAACTCGGGTTTGTGATTCCTGCTGTTTGCAAAGTACTCTCGGTTGGTATCTTTCCTGGGTTTTGAGATCCGTTATATAGACATTTTCAGACATCCAAGGGCCCACCCACCCCCATCTCTCTTTGCTCATTTTTTCTGACTATATGCTCTACTTTTTCGTCATCATCATCATCATCCATTCCCTTGTTTTGTTTTGTTCTATTTTCTTCATGAGCCTCAGTTCTGAGGCTTGTCCCCGTTCTCTAAGGTCAGGCCAAACATGTGAGCAGACAGTTAACTGTGCCGCATGTAAGGAAGGACAGCACGGCTCACCAGGAAGGAGGGGCGAGTGTGTTGTGCAAAACGTCATATTTAAGGTGAATAACATCAACCTCATTGCCAGTGGATGTGAATGATTAGAAGTAGCAACAGGAAAATGACAATTAGGACTTTTTATTTTTTTAAACTTGACAAGTACGGGCCTAGAAAGAACAAAACTCTGCTGTTTCTCGAAGGGGTGAAATCTAAGGCCACGGGCTCTCTCATTCCCGTGTTTGTTTGCCTGGGCACACACGTGATGGTAAGACTCCCGGTGAGGGTTTTCAGAATGTCGCAGTGGGTTTCATCCTGAGCGTGAACAATGACAGTGAAGCCTAGCGGGAGGCAGTGAGGACCAAGCTAAGTGTGCTGTCCCTTCGGGTCCACCTTTAGTGCAGCGGGATCAGGCACAGTGAACGTGGTGGTGGGGTCGTGGAGGGGCTTTGGAAGCAAGTCTCACTGTCTTCTTTACCTCCTGAGGACATGGCAGAAGCCAAGTGGAGGTCCCGCTGAGCTCTTCAGGTTGCATAAGTGACTTGGAGCTGCAATAAAATAACAAATATGCTAGAAACAGCCTCCCCTTTACAGGGAGCTGCACACACACAGAGCAAAGCGGGGCGGTGCCAATGTCTATTTGAGCCTCTTCTTTCCAAGACCGCCCCCCCCCAACCACTTCAGTCTTTAATGAGGGGAGGGGATGGGTCTTTGGAAACGCTCGAGTTTGAGTATTTATAGGCACCCAGATGCGCCAGCTGTCTCTCTTACGTATTACTGCCCTGATTCTTCAGTGCACAAGATGAATAATTTACCCAAAAGCACATGTAAGTATCTCTATATTATTCATTACAATGAACTGAGACAGTTCATTATAACTTACCCAGACTCGGCTTGCTCTCCCACAGTTAATTTGGGTGAAAGGAGCCTCTTCCTCCTGGACATGTGGCCTAACCAGGGCTTGTGTTGGTTGAGGTGCACGTGGGAAAAGGAGATGGGGAGGCCCAAACCGACAGACGGATGGCAAGGACAGTGTAGAGTCAAGTGCTAAGAGCACTGGCAGCAGGTCTGTTGGGTGCCAGGTAACGAAGTATTAAAAAGGAATCGTCAAAGGATAACAGGAATTGGTAGTCAGTGTGTGCTCGGGAAGTGCGTGATTATTGTCAATATTCACCTGCACAGAGCACAATTAAGAAAGCGCAGACATCCGCTGAAAGGTATGAATTATACATTTTCACCCAAGCTAAAGGTTTATTCTTTCTTTCTCTTTTTCTTTCTTTTTTAATCTTTTCTTTCCTTCCTTCCTTCCTTCCATCTCTCTCTCTCTCTCTCTCTCCCCCACTCCTTTCTTACTCTGTCCATTTATTTCTCTAAAAGGCATAATTCAGTACTCTGTAATGGCCTATATGGGAAAAGAATCTAAAAAACGAAAACAAATGGATGTATGTGTAACTGATTCACTTTGCTGTACACCTGAGGCTAACACAACAGTGTAAATCAACTATACTCCAATAAGAATTTTTTAAAATGTTTTTTAAAAGTTAAATGCATGATAAGGAAACCCAGCCTTCCCATGTTATGATGAATAATTGGGTTTTCATGGTGTGTCTTCTCAAACCTCTCAGTGACAAGTTCTATGAGGAGATCACCTCTGATCAGAGCCACACATGCTCAGCCACACGCTGGGAGTACTGAACGGTATCGCCATGTTTCTGCCCTCACTCAAGCACAATGAGATGGGGAGAGCTGGAGAAATGCAGGCTTCCAGGCAGACTTCCTGTTCCTCTGTCCCCCCAGGAGACGGAGAATCCAGGAGCAGAGAAAGCCCTGTCCTCTCAGACACAGGTGGCCAGGACTCCAGATGACATAAATCAAAAGTAGCAACTCCCTGGGCCTGAAGTGGAAACATTTGCAAAACTTACCCTGTGACTTTCTTGCCCCCAGGGAATATCCCCCTCTAGGCCTCTTATGACCCAAGGACAGAGTTTTCCCTGCCTTCTATTTTATTTTTTTAAGGGGAGATAGTTTGAATAATCTATGTAAAATAAGCCGCTATTCTGGAAAAGATGATTGGCTTATTAAAAATATATAACGTATATTTTTAAACAGGTCAGGCTGACATTCTGCAAGAGCAGTGCTTGTAGGAGCTGGGGAGCATTCCTGCAAGTATCACTTCCCATCTCTCCCCCTCCATCTGTCCCTGCCCATCTGTCTGCTTAATGAGGGCTTTATTTTTAAAACTCAGATAAGGGACTTCCCTGGTGGTCCAGTGGTTAAGAATCCGCCTTCCAATGCAGGGGATGCGGGTTTGATCCCTGGTTGGGGAACTAAGATCCCACATACCGCAGGCCAACTAAGCCTGTGTGCCATAACCAGAGAGCCTGTGTGCTGCAACTACAGAGCCCATGCGCTCTGGAACTTATATTCCACAATTAGAGAGAAGCCTGCTGGCCGCAACGAAGGATCCCCCATGCTGCAACTAAGACCCGAAGCAGCCAAAAATAAATAAATAAATATTTTTTAAAAATTAAAAAAAAAAAAATAAAACTCAGATAAGGTTTAGTTCAGTTGTGTAGTCTGTTCCGGAGGGGCACAGGAAGAATCAAGCCGATTTATCAGCCTCCGAATCCCCCATGAAGCCACGATCATGTGAACACACACATTCTCTATTCCAAACTGGAGACAGCGTGGTCTATGGGTTGGATCCACCAAAAGGTGGATTCCTTACTTAATTTTCCAAACTTTATAACTGGTATATGCACACATGGGAAAATGAGCATGAAGGGAAGGTCAACATTGTTATAATGTTTGGGTTATCATTATTCTTTAGTTTTGGGTAATTACAGAAATATGATAGCAAACATTTACTGACTGTTGACTGTGCTCTCAAATTGTGATGATAATAGTATTAAAAGTATTATTTGTTTAATAATTGCCACAGTCTATGATTTTTCCTAAACTTAATTTATTTTTCTATACAGCAGGTTCTTATTAGTCATCCATTTTATACACATCAGTGTATACATGTCAATCCCAATCGCACAATTCATCACACCGCCACCACCCTCAACCCCCACCACTTTCCCCCCTTGGTGTACATACGTTTGTTCTCTACATCTGTATCTCAATTTCTGCCCTGCAAACCGGTTAATCTGTACCATTTTTCTAGGTTCCATATATATGCGTTAATATACGATATTTGTTTTTCTCTTTCTGACTTACTTCACTCTGTATGACAATCTCTAGATGCATCTACGTCTCTACATATGACCCAATTTCATTCCTTTTATGGCTGAGTAATATTCCATTGTATATATGTACCACATCTTCTTTATCCATTCGTCTGTTGATGGGCATTTAGGTTGCTTTCATGACCTGGCTATTGTAAATAGTGCCGCAATGAACATTGGGGTGCATGTGTCTTTTTGAATGATGGTTTTCTCTGGGTATATGCCCAGTTGTGGGATTGCTGGGTCATATGGTAATTCTATTTTTAGTTTTTTAAGGACCCTCCATACTGTTCTCCATAGTGGCTGCATCAATTTACATTCCCACCATCAGTGCAAGAGGATTCCCTTTTCTCCACACCCTCTCCACAGCACTTTTTGTTTGTAGATTTTCTCGTGATACCCGTTCTAACCAGTGTGTGGTAATACCTCATTGTAGTTTTGATTTGCATTTCCCTAACAATTAGTGATGTTGAGCAGCTTTTCATGTGCCTCTTGGCCATCTGTATGTCTTCTTTGGAGAAATGTCTATTTAGCTCTTCTGCCCATTTTTGGATTGGGTTGTTTGTTTTTTTAATATTGAGCTGCATGAGCTGTATATATATTTTGGAGATTAATCCTTTGTCCGTTGATTCGTTTGCAAATATTTTCTCCCATTCTGAGGGTTGTATTTTCGTCTTGTTTATGGTTTCCTTTGCTGTGCAAAAGCTTTGAAGTTTCATTAGGTCTCATTTGTTTATTTTTGTTTTTATTTCCATTACTCTAGGAGATGGATCAAAAAGGATCTTGCTGTGATTTATGTCAAAGAGTGTTCTTCCTATGTTTTCCTCTAAGAGTTTTATAGTGCCCGGTCTTACATTTAGGTCTCTAATCCACTTTGAATTTATTTTTGTGTATGGTGTTAGGGAGTGTTCTAATTTCATTCTTTTACATGTAGCTGTCCAGTTTTCCCAGCATCACTTATTGAAGAGACTGTCTTTTCTCCATTGTATATCCTTGCCTCCTTTGTCATAGATTAGTTGACCATAGGTACATAGGTTTATCTCTGGGCTTTCTATCCTGTTCCATTGATCTATATTTCTGTTTTTGTGCCAGTACCATATTGTCTTGATTACTGTAGCTTTGTAGTATAGTCTGAAGTAAGGGAGTCTGATTGCTCCAGCTCTGTTTTTTTTCCCCTCAAGACTACTTCAGCTATTCGGGGTCTTTTGTGTCTCCATACAAATTTTAAGATTTCTTGTTCTGTAAAAAATGCCATTGGTAATTTGATAGGGATTGCATTGAATCTGTAGATTGCTTTGAGTAGTATAGTCATTTTCACAATATTGATTCTTCCAATCCAAGAGCATGGTATATCTCTCCATCTGTTGGGATCATCTTTAATTTCTTTCAAAGGTGTCTTACAGTTTTCTGCATACAGGTCTTTTGTCTCCCTAGGTAGGTTTATCCCTAGGTATTTTATTCTTTTTGTTGCAATGGTAAATGGGAGGATTTCCTTAATATCTCTTTCAGATTTTTCATCATTAGTGTATAGGCATGCAAGATATTTCTGTACATTAATTTTGTATCCTGCAACTTTACCAAATTCATTGATTAGCTCTAGTAGTTTTCTGGTGGCATCTTTAGGATTCTCTCTATATAGTATCATGTCATCTGCAAACAGTGACAGTTTTGCTTCTTCTTTTCCAATTTGTATTCCTTTTATTTCTTTTTCTTCTCTGATTGCCATGGCTAGGACTTCCAAAACTATGTTGAATAATAGTGATGAGAGTGGGCAACCTTGTCTTGTTCCTGATCTTAGAGGAAATGCTTTCAGTTTTTCACCATTGAGAATGATGTTTGCTGTGGGTTTGTCATATATGGCCTTAATTATGTTGAGGTAGGTTCCCTCTATGCCCACTTTCTGGAGAGTTTTTATCATAAATGGGTGTTGAATTTTGTTTAAAGCTTTTTCTGCATCTATTGAGATGATCATATGGTTTTTCTTCTTCAGTTTGTTAATATGGTGTGTCACATTGATTGATTTGCATACATTGAAGAATCCTTGCATCCCTGGGATAAATCCCACTTGATCATGGTGTATGATCCTTTCAATGTGTTGTTGAATTCTGTTTGCTAGTATTTTGTTGAGGGTTTTTGCATCTGTATTCCTCAGCGATATTGGTCTGTAATTTTCTTTTTTTGTAGTATCTTTGGTTTTGGTATCAGGGTGATGGTGGCCTCATAGAATGAGTTTGGGAGTTTTCCTTCCTCTACAATTTTTTGGAAGAGTTTGAGAAAGATGGGTGTTAGCTCTTCTCTAAATGTTTGATACAATTCACCTGTGAAGCCATCTGGTCCTGGACTTTTGTTCGTTGGAAGATTTTTAATCACAGTTTCCATTTCATTTCTTGTGATTGGTCTGTTCATATTTTCTGTTTCTCCCTGGTTCAGCCTTGGAAGGTTATGCCTTTCTAAGAATTTGTCCGTTACTTCCAGATTGTCCATTTTATTGGCATAGAGTTGCTTGTAGTCTCTTAGGATGTTTTGTATTTCTGCGGTGTCTGTTGTAACTTCTCCTTTTTCATTTCTAATTTTATTGATTTGAGTCTTCTCCCTCTTTTTCTTGATGTGTCTGGCTAATGGTTTATCAATTTTGTTTATCTTCTCAAAGAACCAGCTTTTAGTTTGATTGATCTTTGCTATTGTTTTCTTTGTTTCTATTTCATTTATTTCTGCTCTGATCTTTATGATTTCTTTCCTTCTGCTAAATTTGGAGTTTGATTGTTCTGCCTCCTCTAGTTTCTTTAGGTGTAATGTTAGATTGTTTATTTGAGATGTTTCTTGTTTCTTGAGGTAGGCTTGTATAGCTATAAACTTGCCTCTTACAACTGCTTTTGCTGCATCCCATAGGTTTTGGATCGTTGTGTTTTTGTTGTCATTTGTCTCTAGGTATTTTTTGATTTCCTCTTTGATTTCTTCAGTGATCTTTTGGTTATTTAGTAACGTATTTTTTAGCCTCCATCTGTTTGTGTTTTTTACGTTTTTGTCCCTGTAATTGATTTCTAATCTCATAGCGTTGTGGTCAGAAAAGATGCTTGATATGATTTCAATTTTCTTAATTTTACTGAGGCTTGATTTGTGACTCAAGATGTGATCTATCCTAGGAATGTTCCATGCGTACTTGAGGAGAAAGTGTAATCTGCTGTTTTTGGATGGAAGGTCCTATAAATATGAATTAAATCTATCTGGTCTGTTGTGTCATTTAAAGCTTGTGTTTCCTTATTAATTTTCTGTTTGGATGATCTGTCCATTGGTGTAAGTGAGGTGTTAAAGTCCCCCACTATTATTGTGTTACTGTCGATTTCCTATTTTAGAGCTGTTAGCAGTTGCCTTATGTACTGAGGTGTCCCTATGTTGGGTGCCTATATATTTATAACTGTTATATCTTCTTCTTGGATTGATCCCTTGATCATTATGTAGTGTCCTTCCTTGTCTCTTGTAACATTCTTTATTTTAAAGTCTGTTTTATCTGCTATGAGTATTGCTACTGCAGCTTTCTTTTGATTTCCATTTGCATGGAATATCTTTTTCCATCCCCTCACTTTCAGTCTGTTTGTGTCTCTAGGTCTGAAGTGGGTCTCTTGTAGACAGCGTATATATGGGTCCTGTTTTTGTATCCATTCAGCAAGCCTGTGTCTTTTGGTTGGAGCATTTAATCCATTCACGTTAAAGGTAATTATCGATATGTATGTTCCTATCACCATATTCTTAATTGTTTTGGGTTTGTTTTTGTAGGTCCTTTTCTTCTCTTGTGTTTCCCAGTTAGAGAAGTTCCTTTAGCATTTGTTGTAGAGCTGGTTTGGTGGTGCTGAATTCTCTTAGCTTCTGTTTGTCTGTAAAGCTTTTGATTTCTCCATTGAATCTGAATGAGATCCTTGCCGGGTAGAGTAATCTTGGTTGTAGGTTCTTCCCTTTCATCACTTTAAGTATATCATGCCACTCCCTTCTGGCTTGTAGAGTTTCTGCTGAGAAATCAGCTGTTAACCTTATGGGAGTTCCCTTGTATGTTATTTGTCATTTTTCCCTTGCTGCTTTCAATAATTTTTCTTTGTCTTTAATTTTTGCCGATTTGATGACTATGTGTTTTGGCGTGTTTCTCCTTGGGTTTGTGCTGTCTGGGACTCTCTGCACTTCCTGGACTTGGGTGGCTATTTCCTTTCCCATGTTAGGGAAGTTTTCGACTATAATCTATTCTAATGTTTTCTCGGGTACTTTCTCTTCTCCTTCTGGGACCCCTATAACGCCAATGTTGTTGCGTTTAATGTTGTCCCAGAAGTCTCTTAGGCTGTCTTCATATCTTTTCATTCTCTTTTCTTAATTCTGTTCCGCAGCAGTGAATTCCACCATTCTGTCTTCCAGGTCACTTATCTGTTCTTCTGCCTCAGTTATTTTGCTATTGATTCCTTCTAGTGTATTCTTCATTTCAGTTATTGTATTGTTCATCTCTGTTTCTTTGTTCTTTAATTCCTCTAGATGTTTGTTAAATATTTCTTGCATCTTCTCGATCTTTACCTCCTTTCTTTTTCCGAGGTCCTGGATCATCTTCACTATCATTATTCTGAATTCTTTTTCTGAAAGGTTGCCTATCTCCACTTCATTTAGTTGTTTTTCCTGGGTTCTCTCTTGTCCTTCATCTGGTACATAGCCCTCTGCCTTTTCATCTTGTCTCTCTTTCTGTGAATGTGCTTTTTGTTCCACAGGTTGCAGGATTGTAGCTCTTCTTGCTTCTGCTGCCTGCCCTCTGGTGGATGAGGCTATCTAAGAGGCTTGTGCAAGTTTCCTGATGGGAGGGACTGGTGGTGGGTAGAGCTGGCTGTTGCTCTGGTGGGCAGAGCTTAGTAAAAGTTTAATCTGCTTGTCTGCTGATGGGTGGGGCTGGGCTCCCTCCCTGTTGGTTGTTTGGCCTGAGGCGACCCAACACTGGAGCCTACCTGGGCTCTTTGGTGGGACTAATGGCAGACACTGGGAGAGCTCGCGCCAAGGAGTACTTCCCAGAACTTCTGCTGCCCGTGTCCTTGTCTTTTCGGTGAGGCACAGCCACCCCCCGCCTCTGCAGGAGACCCTCCAACACTAGCAGGTAGGTCTGGTTCAGTCTCCTATGGGGTCACTTCACCTGGGTCCCGATGCACACACTACTTTGTGTGTGCCCTCCAAGAGTGGAGTCTCTGTTTCCCCCAGTCCTGTCAAAGTCCTGCAATCAAATCCCGCTAGCCTTCAAAGTCTGATTCTCTAGGAATTCCTCCTCCCGTTGCCGGGCCCCCAGGTTGGGAAGCCTGACGTGGGGCTCAGAACCTTCACTCCAGTGGGTGGATTTCTGTGGTTTAAGTGTTCTGCAGTTTGTGAGTCACCCACCCAGCAGTTATGGGATTTGATTTTATTGTGATTGCGCCCCTCCTCCCGTCTCATTGTGGCTTCTCCTTTGTCTTTGGATGTGGGGTATCTTTTTTGGTGAGTTCCAGTGTCTTCCTGTCGATGACTGTTCTGCAGTTAGTGGTGATTCCGGTGTTCTCGAAAGAGGGAGTGAGCATATGTCTTTCTACTCTGACATCTTGAACCAGTCTCCCAGTCTATGATTTTTAAAATATTGTTTCTATTTTATAAATGTGAAAAACTAGTGCTCACAAAGGATCAGGAGTATAGTAAATGACAGATCTGTGACTGGAACTGGTGTACCCCTTATTGAAATATTTATTCTCTTAACCAGAATATTACACAGAAATTCTACAGATGGGATAAAAGCTCATCAACTTTCAGCAAATTTTTTTTTCAGAAATAAATCAGTGCTTTACCAGTTTCTGATAAGTTTCACCTGAACCCAGAAGGAGCCGGGTTTGTTTATGCCCGGTTCTGCAGGAAGAAGCATGACTTTTGAGGGTTTGCCTGACTTTGGGATTCCATGATTTCTCACGTTATATGTGGGAAGGTATTTGTAGGGAAATCCGTGGGCTGTAATTTCTGTACTGCCAGAGTCTTTGCTCCCATGATACTCATGCTGGGAGCCCGTGGCTGACTTTCTCCATTCTTCAGAAAGATATCAAGCTCCCCAGACTCTTTGCTTTTAATTTAAAATTTTAATTTATACTTTTCCGTGGATGATACGGAGACAGACATGGCCGTGAGTAAATATGTCAGGATAATGTATTGAATGGAATGAAAACGGTGTGTGCTTGGGAAACACTTTAATTTCATCTTGCTCACTTCTTTGCCAACTATAATGAACAAATTGGGAGGCTGGGTTTTAAAGCTGTTGAGGATGTAGTGGTAGGGACGGTGGAGTGGGAGCCAGGGACAAATAAATAATGTGAACTGTTTGGGGTGGCTTCTCAAGGCGTTCCTGACCAGCCACTGAGCAGCTTCTGCGACAGCTGTTGTCTGAGACAAGGAGTCAGGGCTGAGAGGAAAAGCCTGCCCGCCTTTTACAACCCCCCTGGAGTTCCACACCACTGGCCTGCACCAGAAGGGCAAGGAATATGGGCCTGGATGATGGGAGAGGAGAGGCTTTCATCATTCTTATCTTTAAAAGATGCTTTTCGGGCTTCCCTGGTGGCGCAGTGGTTGAGAGTCCGCCTGCCGATGCAGGGGACACGGGTTCGTGCCCCGATCCGTGAAGATCCCACATGCCGCGGAGCGGCTAGGCCCGTGAGCCATGGCCGCTGAGCCTGCGCGTCTGGAGCCTGTGCTCCGCAACGGGAGAGGCCACAACAGTGAGAGGCCCGCGTACCGCAAAAAAAAAAAAAAAAAAAAAAAAAAAAGATGCTTTTCTTCTTTACCCAAGGACTCACTGCTTCTGAAATGGCTTTGCCTTATGCTATACCTTTCAAGAGGAAGTTGCAAAGGAAGAAAGTGGAAAAAAGGTGGCTTCCAAAGCCACCTGTAATTCCAAATGTGAGGTGACCATCCACCAGTGACTAACCTGGGCATTGTTCTATGGGGAGACCCTCGGCTAAATTCTATGCTTCTCCTTCACCTGCCCTGAGATGTACTCTTACCACTGCTTCACCAGCTAACGGTGTCTCCTTGGGTTGGGAGTGAGAGTCCTGGAGTAATTTTCCCTTTTCCTTGGTGCCCTGCAGCACGTGTGCAGTAAACATCTCTTAGAATTGAACATGCTGCTCTGAAACTCCTGACCTGAAGTAATCCCTTCGACTGTGATCCTGTCCCCATTGTCCCATTTCTCTTTAGCACTTACACGGTTAGTGTTTGCTTTGAGCAATGCCTCTATCTGCTTGCGGATGGAATGTTCTGAGTATCTGGTCTAGGGTGAGGGTTGTCCTATGTGTACACGGAAACTGCCCAAGACAAGGACGCCACTGCATAAGCTGTCGGGCCTGCGGGCCAACGGGGATTTGCCTTCAGGTGTGCACAGCTGTACTGATTGATCTCTTAATTATGTATTTTAAGAAATAGGCATTTTACCAGCCACCGGCCATCAATCTAGAAACCAGCCCGTCAACCACTGTGCCCACACGCTGTGATCGAAGCCTGATACAAATACAACCTTAAAGCTGTCTCAGTGGCTTTAGCTGAGAAAATAAACCTTAGATGGAAGTGAAATCCTACTGCAGGGCTCTGCATAGGTGAAGTACAGAATGCTTCTCAAGATTCAGAAAATCTTAGACGCGAGAGTCTATAGGTGGACTGAGAAAGCCTTGGACCAGTGTTCTGGGTTTTGGTAAAAATGTAAATCTCACCTTCTTTCTGAGCTATTAGTGAGTGGAATAACCTGTCTTGAAACTGGGCTCAAACAACCCTCGGTGGAACTCCATTCTGTATATATTTGAGAATACAGAAAGAGAAGGCTTCCAGAAGTCCTTGGGAAATGATAAACCAATGGATTCAGTATCACTTGGTTAAACTAACATACACTCCCATGTAACAGCAGTTGAATTATGTTTTTCCAAATGCAGCAACAAGCTCTCTGACAATAGTAATAGAGCAGGTTCTGTTTAAGGAATGTTTGCTATGTGCAGGTACAATTCTGACTCTGGTTCATGTATCAGTATTATTTCATTCAGCTTCATGATAGCCCTAGGAGGTAGGTGAGTGTGTACATCCAACTTCACAGACGGGGAAAGGGAGGCTCTGAGGGGGTAAACAAAGAGCCTGTCCTGAGGCCGTCTGTTGGTCAATAGCAGAGCCCTTGCCTGTCTGAGCCAAGACCCTCTCCTCAGCACCGCAACATACTGTATCTTTAGTGTCCAATTTACATATGTCATCAAAGCTCATAAAGAACTCTAGACTCCCCTGCATCATTCTCAGTATTGTCGAGAGTCATCTGGATGACCCATCTGGCCTGAGATGGGTTTAATCCTTCGTGGACGAGGGCCACCACTGTGTGGTCACCATGTATCCTACTTCCCATCACGTCCAGCCTCTTTCGTGCCAACTCATTTGCTCAAGGACCTCATTCAAGCTTCCAGTGCATGGAACCCACCGGGTCCTCTCTATCCATCAGGGTCCCTGTGATCATGTCTCCTTTCACTCATCTGTTTTCCAGTTTCTTTATAGCTTGGCTTCTTTTCCCTTGCCCACCTGGCACTCCTTTTAACACTGGATGAGCCCGGCCATCCACGTTGTCTCCGCCTGCAGCTCCGCACGTATTTGTGGTTGGAGAATATCCTCAAAGCTGGCAGAGTGCTGTCACTGTAAATTCTTGGTCACCAGTTCTAAGTGGGGCCTCAGCACTGCCTTTGAGTCCTAGTATAGTTCCCTAGCAATTTTGCTGTCATTTTCTGTAGCAGCTATTTCACTTTTTCTTGCATCTACCTTCCCCTATTCCTTACATTCCCATTTACCCTCAACTGATAACTTTGCCGTCTACTTAGGAAAAGATAGAAACCATCACTCAGGAGCCTCCTTGCTTTCCCCTAGCCAGATCCACAAATCGATGTGGGTTGCTATTACTTTTTCCTTCTCTTATGACACAACGGCTGAAGCACCCTTCCCTCATGTGCTTTAGATCCCACACTCTTTCACCTTTACCGTAATTTTTCCTTGTGAGTCATCTGCTTTCTCCTACGTCATCAGTTGCTCCTATTCAATAAGATTGATCCCATCAGTAAATGCTTATATATTAAGTATTATAGTGTGTAAGTATCATAATGTAAGAAGGCTGGTCCTTGTCTTATTGACAGTTGCATCTCTGGTTCACAGTAACATTGGGCTACTCAAAGTGTAGTTCCCCGCGCCCCATCAGCATGGTAGGAATGCAGAATGTTGGTTCCCACCCAGACCTAGTGAATTAATGACGTGCACAGGTAACGTGTGGGCATTTAAAAGTTTGAAAAGCCCTAGCACCCAGTAGGTATTCAGTAAATATTTACAAAATGAATAAATAAATTCCCAGTGTTTCCAATCCTAATATAAACAAACAAAAACACTCTGGAGAGCCCGGTGACCTTTCTGGACTGCTTCCAATGACACTTTTCAGGATACCCCACACCTTCCTTGGTTTTGTTTAAATACTTTATGTCCTCCAGGACGCTCATCCTGCATGCCTTGGTATATGTTTCCTACTTTCCTCTGGATAACATCCCTCCCCCAACTACACACGTACACACATGCACACAACACATACACACCCTTCCTGTGTATTAATGTGACTCCACACTCCAGCTGCTGTGAGCAAGGCACCATCCCCCAGTTAGGAACAATGTGAGGATGCCGTGTATCTGGCAGCCTTCAAAGTCAATCTCTTGCACTCCTGAAGACCCTCTAAGCAGCTCTGACCCAGCCCCATCCTCTGCAGAGGCTCTCCTGTATATTCTCCACCAGGACCCTGTCCCTACATATTAGCTCTAGCAGAGTTATTGCTCTCTCTGAATCGTAAAATTTCCCCTTATGTAACTTAGGGTTCTTCTTGATGTTCTAGACTTGGCTGTATTTGTAACTCAGGAAATAACTGAGTCATTACAGCTTCCCAGGAGAACAGCTTGGTTCAATTTAGCATACCTTAAGAATTGGTCTAAAAAGTTTTCATTTTTTCTTCCCTCCTCTCCTTGCCTTTAAAACGTTCCTTTATTATTGGTCCTTGAATTCTCTAAAGCAAGATCGCCTTCTTCCCATTTTTTGAACTAGCATTATTAATATATTTTGATACATGTAAGGTTTTTAACTGAAAATCAGTTAACTCTCAATTTATTTAAAAAAAGGCAATTGACAAACAAAAGCAAAAAAAAAACCAAAACTAATATTGTGTGTAAACTTAAAAATGAAATTCAAAGAAATGCATTCGGGGGTTTTACCATTCAACCCTTTTACCTTTTTCAGCACTTCTTAACTTGAAAACTTTCTGGAAGATCATTTTCTCAGGCAGGGGACAGGGGTGGGCAGAGACAAGGTGATCAGGGATTCCCAGTGGTAATACTATTTTTAATATGTTAAGTACATAAAATCATGAAACTAGGTATAAATGCCTTAAGCTTATACCCTTCTGTGACTCAAAAATCTAACATTATAGATCACACACATATAAACTAATACAATTAAAGTCTTCAGCATCAGCGGGGCAGATGATGCTTTATTCAGATCGGTTTCCGAGTTGCGTGTGGATATGGTGCTGACTGCTGTAAGGACTCCTCTGACTTCAGCATGTGCCCTTTCATGCCTAAGGTCTCCTCCACTTGGGTTCACTGAAACTTTGGGGACCCCCATTGCTCTGGCATCACGCAGCTTTCCTTGGCAGGGACGCCTTGCTGACACTGTGAGTGTACCTCATACGTTTCTCATTAGCCTCAGACAATGAAAGAAGTACTGACGCCCTTGTACTGACAGACACGTGGCCAAACACTGAAATCTAACTGTGGTCAGACCACATCCACAACATGCATACGTGATATTTGTACAGAGTATTATAAAAATGAAAACAGTGAATCAGAAACTACAGCAGAGGACCTGTGGACCTTGTGTGTGTGTTTGTGTGTATAAATGACTCATAGACCAGGGGATAAGCGGGGGAGGGATAAGTTGAGAGACTGGGAGTGACATATACACACTACTGTATATAAAATAAATAACTAATAAGAACCTGCTGTATAGCACAAGGAACTCTACTCAGTGCTCTATAATGGCCTATATGGGAAAAGAATCTAAAAAAAAAAAAAGTGGATATATATGCATGTATAACTGATTTACTTTGCTGTACACCTGAAGCTAACACAACATTATAAATCAACTATACGCCAATAAAAATTTTTTTACAAAGACTCATAGAGAGATACACACATACATGTATCTCCAAGGACATCTACTTCACCTATGTGGGTCCTTTTTTCCCAGCTTTATTGAAATAGAATTTACATATAACACCGTGTAAGTTTAAGGTGTACAGCATGTTGATTTGATGCATTTATTTATTGCCAGATGATTACCTTTATAGAATAAGCTGTCATCTCCATCCCATCACGTAGCATTTCTTTTTTGTGGTGAAAACATGTAAGGTCTACTCTCGCAGCAAATTTCAAGGATATGATACGGTATCATTAGCTATAATCCTATGTGGGTTCTTTTTATGTCAGTTTGAAACACATTATCTTACATCTTTTTTTAAAAAATTATTTATTTATTTTTGGCTGCGTTGGGTCCTCGTTGCTGCGTGTGGGCTTTCTCTAGTTGCGGCGAGCAGGGGCTGCTCTTCATTGTGTTGTGCGGGCTTCTCATTGCGATGGCTTCTCTTGTTGCGGAGCACGGGCTCTAGGCATGCGGCCTTCAGTAGTTGTGGTTCGCGGCCTCTAGAGCGCAGGCTCAGTAGTTGTGGCACACGGCCTTCATTGCTCTGTGGCATGTGGTATCTTCCCGGACCAGGGCTCGAACCCCTGTCCCCTGCTTTGGCAGGTGGATTCTTAACTACTGCGCCACCAGGGAAGTCCCAACATCTTTTAGTCATTATAAGTATATGCTGATCACTTACTAGCTACCAGGTGGACCGTTGGGAAGTGCTGGTGATACAGAGTGAAGACCACTGAGACAGCTATTTACAGCCTAACGAATAAGTACGTATATGATTAAATCCAGTGTTGTAAATTCTGTGAAGAAGACCGTCACGTTACAAAGAGGTATAGACCAATGTGTCTGTATTAGTGATTAAATTCTACCTGCCACTGTGTACTATTCATGAAGGCAGAGGGGCATGCAGTATAATTTAGGTATTATCCCAATACCAAGGCATTTTCTAGTTAACTTCAGTTTCTCAAAATGCCAATTGTCAGTTCTTTGAACACAGAATCTATAAAGTTATCTGTAAAGGAGACACACCATTTGTTCGGCTGGTTTCCAAGACTTGTTCTCCAGCTCTCCAGATTATCTAAATGTTCCTGCAGCTATCTGTACATGTAAGTGAGATTTATTTTTAATCTGTGTATGTGACATTTATTTTTAATGCAGACTTGATCTTCAGACACGCGTCATATTGCATTCAGATTTCGGATGATAAAGACATGAGCATCTAGCAAGCAGGCGCAGTGGGGCATTCCGGAGTACTCTCTTTCCGTCAAGGATGCTCCCAGTCCCCAGGGCACTCTCCGTGCCTTGCCCTGCTTTCAGTTTCACCAGTTACCATTTTCCGAAAACAACATACCTATTTACTTAGGTGCTTTTATTGTAGCCTCAGAGGGCATGACCTTTGTCTGCCTCTTTCGGGCATCTCAGCTCCTACAGCGTCGCCTGGTACACATGAGACACTCATTAAATACTGTTGTGTGAATCGTGGCACTTTTTAGTTTTGTATTTTCAGAGGCAAAATATAAAAATGAGAACAAAATAGCGACCACAAACAAAACCAAGAAAGCCGGCCAAGTTCACTTTTCAGGAAGACTTGGTTATCTTGATTGAATTCCTGTGTGTCTTTTGTCTTGCTTCTTTGAGGCAGTGGTTCTCAAAGGGCAGTCCCCAGACCAGCATCTCTGACCTCACCTGGAAACTGGTTAGAAGGCAAATCCTCAGCCCACCTCCAGCTCACTGAATGGAAGGTCTCGGGAGGTGGGCTGAGCGATCTGTGTTCTAAAAATCTCTCTAGGTGATTTTGATGCACAGCAAAGTTTGAAAAGCACTGCTTTAAGGCATGGGTTTCCCCTAACTGTGAAACCAATCCGGGCACCTTAATCCCACGTTGCATATTCAGAGGAGCTGGACGTGATGCTTTGCAAGCAAGACCCCTTTCCTCCACTGTCTTTCAGGTGTTCCTTTGCTCTTTCTGATTCTTATCTCCACACCTCTCCTCACACATAGCTAGAGGTGGTTTACGGATGTGAAAAAAATCACTTCCAAATGTTCTTCCTGTTCCCCAAAGCTGTTTTATTACTTATGAGAAGATTAAATAAGTACCATAACTTTGAGGGAAACTCTGGCTGGCCTAATAACTTGGGTTCTCAAACCACAAGCACTTACTATTATTATTATTATTAAGAAGAAGCCCTGAAGTACAGGGACCCCCCATGCCTGGCTGCCCAGGTTTGAATCCCCTGCCTGATGGTGTTAACGCAAGTTCGTGGGCCCACCACACAGTGAGGCCAAACAAACTGAAACTTCGGGGTGTGGAGCAGAGAAAAGTTTATGATCAGTTTGTGCGCAGTTCTCCGACTGTCTGACGGGGAGGCAGCAGGGAGGTGTCACAGGGGTGAACATTATCAGTCCTTAGGCCACAGGAGGCCTGGGGCTATGTGCTCAAGGTCGCCAAGGAGTTAACCTCTTCCATTTGTTGCAGGGAGGTAGGTTTACATCTGCAAAACAACTCAGGAAATGTGCATCAAACACTATCATCTAGGTACTTCAGAGAGGAGCAAAGCAGAGGATCTGGGGGAAGGCCCGTCCTGGGAAGGCCCCCATGGGGTCCTGCTCGGTTACAGTGGTGCCAGACTTGGACGTTAGGAGTCCTGAACCTCTCTGTCTGTTCCTCATTGTACAATGTGGACAGTGATAGAGTGTCTCTCAAAGGGTAGCTGTGGGAAAAAGTGATTTAATATACGGAAGGTTCTTAAACTGTGCTGGGCACAGAACACTCACTGTGTAATTGTAAACGTTCCAGTAGAGGTGCCATGAGTTCTCTCGTGTTTGGGCCAGTAGGCAAGGTTAGCTTGGAATGTAAGAATTTTAAATACCTGAAAGGGTTTTCAAGAAATTGGAAAGCTGTCATTAATATTTCTTAACTTTCCTCTTGGCTCCCCCTTATTTAACATTAAAAACCCTCCTTTGTGGGCTTCTGGTTAAAGAGAGTCCAAGACGTAGCCACAGCCAGCAGGGCAGGAGCGGGGTTTGGAACAGTACTTAAGCATAATGTTAAGTCCTTTTCTGAGCTCTTCTTCCTGCTGTTCAGAGGACGGTGAAAGGGCCCTATCGTGATGGAGGAAAGCTGGAAGCACTGAAAGGACGCGTTCTTCTGGGGCACAGAAGCATTAAGAGGCAGATAACTGTCCTCAACCGACAGAATCCTTCTGCTAAGTGTCTTTGTCATCTGTTAGGTTCTAGGGCTGTGTAGACTCAGCGAAGCAGCTCTACCCCTTTAGAGAGTTGGACTTACTTCCCTCTATGTGTTTTCCATGCCCACCAATGAGGCCCAGGCTTGAGAGCAGGTGAATTGGACCTTAGTCATCCATCCGGGGTACGTCCACCGAGGGGTACACAAGGCTTTCCAAGGGCTGTGTGACAGGGCACTGAGAGTGTGTGCTGCCCAGAGGGTAGATTTGGACTGCCCTGCCTCAAAGTCAGCCCCTACCAGACCCTGCGGCAATTTGAACTGGTGCAATTCACCCCCAACCTGCAGTTGCAGGTCTTAACACAAGGAAGTGTATCTAAAGAAGTACATTTTCAAGATCTAAAATGTCCTAAAATGGACCTGCCTGAGAAAGATCTGTGTTTGAGTTGTAGTTCTGGTTGTCCTTTCTGACTGCTCCCACCCACTTTAATTGTCCGGGAGAGAATGTTCCTTTACTTTCATTGTGACCTCCACTGCTATTATCGATCTGTCATCAAACAGAGTATCAGTCTTGAGGGAGAGTCCCACCAAAGTAAAGCAGAGAAGTCCTCAAGGAAATGGCACAGTTTTTTGTCAGTAAGGAATTCATGGCAAAACTGGTACCTTCTCTATCTTGGAATTAGAATCCAGAGAGATAGAGATGTTTTCTGACAGAGGGCAGGGTGATTTGGCATATTAAAATAAACGGTATTTCAGTTTTCCCCACCTTTCTCAACGTATTGGGTTAAACAAAGTGCTTCTAAGTGACAGAATAACACATCTTTAACAGTCATTTGATAAGGCCTAGTAAAACGTTAGCAATATACTGTCCAGATACTGAGAAATTGAATGAATTTAATACTGGGTTACAAAGCCCTTTGCAAGTCAGGTATTTTCCAATTCATTGCTTTAAAAGAAATTGAAGGAGGAATTAATTGAATTGTCAGCTGTGAGATCATTAAAATAATTTTTGAAGCTATATTACTATGTGGTTTTCGGCATATATCTTGGAAGAGGTTCAAAGAATTGAGTGACATTGCTATACAAGGTTTTCATTTCTATCTCCTTGCTTATGTGAACTTGTTTTTTTTTTTTTCAAAGCAAAATAGGAATAGAATTGATCCTGAGCTCTCATTCTAGTATAATGATATTTATCGATGGTATAATAAGCAGAAAAGCCTCATCTATCCCATTGAGAGCTATATTTCCAGTAAAAGTTTACTTCTTATGTTTAATTATTACTTAACCACATGTATAATATATTTATGTTGTTTTATCAGTATTATCCTTGTAATGATAACTCATTCTAAAAGAAAATTTCAGAGCTTTACGGTCACAGAACATGAAAGAAATTTAAATTTCAATCTCTGTACTTTATATATATTGCTGCAAATAAATATGATAGCTGATCAATAAAAGATTTTCAAGCATAAAATATGCTTGAAGTATTATATCAGGATAAAATCCTGCAGAGGTTATATAATAGATACACAAGTTCAAGTTTAGAAAAGGAACAATGCACATTTTATGACTGTTAAAAAAGAGCTTGTTCATGAATTTTGGAAGTAGACAGCCATGAGTATCAAATTGCTATGGTATTTAAATTCGTATAGAGATATATATAAAGGGACATTATGACATTTTATTTATTTTTGCAGTACGCAGGCCTCTCACTGTTGTGGCCTCTCCCGTTGCGGAGCACAGGCTCCGGACGCGCAGGCTCAGCGGCCATGGCTCACGGGCCCAGCCGCTCCGCGGCATGTGGGATCTTCCCGGACTGGGGCACGAACTCACGTCCCCTGCATCGGCAGGCGGACTCTCAACCACTGTGCCACCAGGGAAGCCCCATTATGACATTTTAATTTTAAAATGTGAATAATCTCCACAGACCAAAAATGCAACTATTACCTAAACTTTAAAAATATTATGTCAACTTAAAATGTGCCAAGGGTTACATAATTGACCAAAATAAAAGCAAGCATATTGTCTGCACTGTCACCTGGGTGTGTGTGGTTCCAGGGTCTGGGAGACAACACTCTTCACTCTGTCTAGTTTACCATCTACTTCCAGGCTGGCCAAACTGTACAGTAGGAATTTAACCTTTAGGAGTCATTGAAACAGGGGTTTAATCTTCATGGAAATACAGCTGTTATTAAGAAAGTTGGCATGTTAATTCTTATCAGTGATTTGCAACTGAGAGTGAATGAATGTGTTTATCATATTTTTTTTCCCTAAGAAATGCTTTTGAAAGTGGGGAGCAGAGAGGGCCCATTAGGGCTTTAGTCCTCATAAGGGAAATGGACAGTTGCTGTATAAGGAACAAAAATGCACAGAAAGTGAAGCTAGGGCCCTAAGGATGTGGAGGAGACAACATGACCTTAGTTTTTCTTTTTTTTTTTAGTTAATTTATTCCTTATTGAAGTGAAGTTGATTTACAATGTTGTTTTAGTTTCAGGCGTACAGCAAAATGATTCAGTTATACATACATATATATATATTTCAGATTCTTTTCCCTTATAGGTTACTACAAAATACTGAGTATAGTTCCCTGTGCTATACAGTAGGTCCTTGTTGTTTATATATTTTATAGATAATAGCATGTATATGTTACACGCAAATTCCTAATTTATCCCCCCCCTTCCCCTTTGGTAACCATAAGTTTATTTTCTGTGAGTCTGTTTCTGTTTTGTAAATAAGTTCATTTGTATCGTTTTTTTAGATTCCACATATAAGTGATATCTTGTATTTGCCTTTCTCTGTCTGGCTTACTTCACTTGGTATTGGTTTGGCCAAAAAGTTCATTCGGTTTTAAGTAAAAATAAAAGATATATTTTTCATTTTCACCAAGAATTTCATCGAACAATGTAAATTCACTGACCGAATGAACTTTTTGGCCAATCCAGTATGATAAATCTCCAGGTCCATCCATGTTGCTGCAAATGGCATTATATCATTCTTTTTTATGGCTCAGTAGTATTCCATTGTATGTATGTAGCACATCTTCTTTATCCATTCCTCTGTCAGTGGACATTTAGGTTGCTTCCATGTCCTGGCTATTGTAAACAGTGCTGCAGTGAACATTGGGGTGCATGTCTCTCTTCAGATTCGTGTTTTCTCTGGATATATGCTCAGGAGTGGGATTGCTAAGTCATATGGTAACTCTGTTTTTAGTTTTCTAAGGAAACTGCATACTGTTCTCCATAGTGGCTGCACCAGTGTACATTCCCACCAACACTGTAGAAGGGTTCCCTTTTTTCCACACCCTCTCCAGCATTTATGATTTGTAGACTTTTTGATGACTTCAGTTTTTCTTTATGCCAAATAGGCATCCGTGAAGGTGGGAAGGAGTCATTGAATGATACCTGAATACAGGGACCATTAGGTAAATGCAGCTGGGTCCCCAAAACTCACCTCACTGATCTTAGACGTATCTGCAAAATAATTGCAGAATTCGATGTATAAGTACAGGTGTGCAGGGACGCCTGTGGCCAAGTTAAAATAAACGCTTTGTAAGAATATTAGAGTGTGATTCTGTTTTAGGTAAAACCAAATCAACACAACCTTTCCGTATGTGAATATATGTCTGTAAGGAGTAAGGTGAGGAAGGCATAACAGGCTGTCACTGAAATGGCGACATCCAGGCAGGGAGTTGGGTGGAGGGAAAGATTAGCTCGGCCTTTAGGCATCTTCGTGTTGTATTCGCTTACATGTTTATACGTGTTGATTTTACTTCTGTGGTTGTAAAAAATAACAAAGAACATATAGAAGAGAAAAATCTCTTCCTTCCTGCACTCAGTGGTCACCCCACCCCTACCTCGAGGCTGCCCGCACCTGCTGAATGACAGGTGGACGTGTGCATAGCAGACCCCTCTGATCGGAAGCTAGTTTTACTGTTATCCCTCCTCCCCATCAGGGAGAGGGCCTCTCGAGACTGGGCGCTCGCCCCTTTCAGTGGCAGCTGTCATTTTGGTGCTCCAGTATCCTTCTGTTCCCTGGACCATTCAGGCTATGTCAGGCTGTTCACTTTGCCAGGGGAAACACACGTGTCTCCCCATGGCCGGTGTCCTTGGTGCTCCCACCTCCTGAGCCCTGGTCCAGGTCGAGGTGGGAGCAGACCTGGTGAGGTGTGGCCATGTTTATTCCCTGTGTCCCTACCTGAAGGTGCTGACTTCACGTTCCCGGTCCTCAGGAGGCACTGCTCATACCCTCTCTGGTGGGACATCTCGGGGAAGCAGGTGTCATTTCACCTTTTCATTTGCCAAGATACTGAAACTCAGGTTCCGACTAGAGCGCTGAGTAGTGGGGTAGACACACCTGGGGCCCTTTAACCATGCCCTTCATTGAACAACTCCGATTTCTCAAGGATTTCCTTTTCTCAGTTTTCCACCCACACATTCTAAGTTCCTGGGACACATTTGCAAATTTTCTTCCTGACCAGCAGGCACATTTATTTCTGCATTAAACCTGATGACCTGCAGGTCATACACACCGACAAGCAAATTCCATTTGCTCGTAGCCTCCATTCATAGCCTCTGACTGTTGGGAAGAGTAGGTTAGGATATGTGGGGTAGTGGTCTGCTTGGCCACTTTCTCCTTCCCTCTCCTGAAATCTTAAGAGGTAGCCACGACTGCCTCAAAGACTGCTGGCATTGTACCGTGACTTTCAAGACTCCGTGTTATCAGTTGCAGTTGGAGGACTTCGGGCGGCTTAGGGGTACAGGAGATGATGAACACGAGGGAGGTCTGGAGGTAAATATGTCCAATTTTTGACCTAACAACAAGTTAAGCATTTGTTGTGTGGATTATCGGTGACCTACTTGAAATACTGATGCACTCTCTCTCCCCTCTGGCCCTGGGCCACTTCTCCCACAAGGTGGTAACTGTGCTCGAGAAATATAAACTAATTTTCATAGACGCCTAAGGGAAAAAATAAGATGGAAAGCAAATATACAGCAAAGATATTCACATAACATGTTCCTAAATCAAATAGAAATGATTTTGTAGCATCGCTTCTTCAGGAGGGTTCGGGCCACTGTTGCCCTCTATTTAGGAAGTTTTATCAATAATTCGTTCCCTTTAGCACTGGGCTATGTTATTTCATTTACCCCTTGAGTGACAACAGCTGTGTTTATAACAGAATCTCTGAACCCTTTCTCCCTCCCTCCCCTCCCCGACCCTCACTCACAGGTGTACCATAGATGACCGGGTCACCCGGGTGGCCTGGCTGAACCGTAGCACCATCCTCTACGCCGGGAACGACAAGTGGTCCATAGACCCTCGTGTGATCATCCTGGTTAACACGCCAACCCAGTACAGCATCATGATCCAGAACGTGGACGTGTACGACGAGGGCCCGTACACCTGCTCCGTGCAGACGGACAACCACCCCAAGACCTCCCGGGTGCACCTCATCGTGCAAGGTAGGCGGCCTGGCCAGCGGGCTCACGTTCCCCTCAGTGATGCAGGGGAAGCATGATCTCAGCTTGTCCTTCTACTCCTGTAGAAAGACACAAAAGGCCGTTTCCTCTGTAGAATCCAGAGACTGAGTGTCTGTCCTGGATTCCTTCCACCTGCTGGGGTCTTGACTAAGTGCTGAGTATCTTTACAGAGCTTCTCCATTTTCTCTCTGGTCCTTCTGCTGTCATTAATAGGTTGTTTGGCATGTTTGAGCCGGTTGAGCTTTCTGGAGTTGGGAAAAGATATATTAGAAATATATATTATGTTATACGGTGTTACGTTATATTATGTTATACTATGTTATATTATATAGATATTCGTTACTTAGCACTCTGGGGTTGGGAAAAGATACGTTAGGAAATGGATACGGTACTACTCTCCGCGCCTTTTGTTGTTCAGAGGCTTATTTCATGATAAAACGTTAATAATTGATGTGAAATCGTGTGACATATGACTGTTCTTGCATAGCTGGTGGTTGTGTCTGTACCAGAAGGGGTTCTGCGTGCCGTTTGGCATTGCTGCTGCGTCCGTGTACACCCTTTTAGCCCCACAATGGAGTTGAGGTCAAGAGGGATATTAGTCAAAATGTTATCTCCAGGTCTATGTTGGAAATAAATCTATATAATTAAAAGATTCTCTCCCGTTCTCCCTTAAAAGTCTGAATTAGTATAACCCAGGCATAGTAGTTAAGAGTGTTTCATTTGAATTTTACTTTGTAGGAGAAAAATGGGGTTGAAGAAATGTCAGAATCTCAGATATCAACTATTAAGTGTTAAGAATTAAAAACTCATGCAGAGAGCAGTCAAGAGAATTGGGGAACCGTCTTAAAACAAGGCAGCGCTACAAATGACCTTATGTCGAACTGCCCCCTACCAACACCCCCATCACTATGTAAAGCAAGTCCTATCAGGTGTCCACTCATGGTAGCAATGAGGTGCTGAGCAGACTAGCTCCCATCCGCCTATGACATGTCCTTCCTCCACCAAAGGAGAGGTTTGAGTGGACCTTTCTCAGTGTCCCCTATGCTGGTGTCTCGTGGCCATGCCTTGAGCTCAGAAAGAGGCCCTGTGTGTGACTTAGTGTCAGTAACTGCCTTTCATCAGATCCCACCTGCAGTTGATCCAATGGGTTTTTTTTTTTTTTCAGTTTCTGAAATGTGTATGGCATTATCGCTTAGCTAATATGGATTCCCTCATCCCTGCCTTTCTAAAAAATATAATTTTGCTCATTTCAGATGGTTACATGGGAAGTTTGAGTAGGGGTTAGAGTCTTTTCGTGCTTTGGTCACGTGTGCAAATCAAGGTGGCCATTCTTTTCTTTTGTCTGGAGCAGCTCTTTGCTGGCAGAGCATCAGGGGCTTTGGCTCTGCACACCATGGTAATGGCCTGAGCTGGGCCAGAAGTCTGTCTGCTACAGCTCTGGCTCCCGGCAGCCCCTGGTGCTGCCATAGTGCTGAAACATTGCCTCCGTTCAGCCTCTAAGCCCTTCTCTCACCCACACGCTCCCAGACTCCCACATCTGCCTGCTACACGAGGACACCCGTGCTCCGCTGTGTCTGTTCTCCATCCGTGTCCCACTAGGGGTATGGCTTGGGGATGATCTGCTTGGGAGCTACAAGACGGGCTGCCATCTGGAGATAAAGACAAGTGTCACAGCTGATGCTTCTCCTCAGAGGCTGGTGGAGGCCCTCGCTGAGATCAGTCGTCTGAGATGAGCGGGGATGTCTGCAGAAAACAAGGGAGCCCAAGCTCTCACCACCCACCTGCCACCTGGGCTTGGCTCCAGAGGAGCAGAAATTCTCGGCATGGGAAGTGACGCCTCCGTGGCGCCTCCGTGGCACCTCCGTGGCCTTGACAACAACGTTATCTTCAAATTCAGGAAATTCGTCACTGAAAGAAAAAAAGAACTGTCAGGCACTGTACAGAAACAGACTCAAGCAGAACAGGGCTATCACTTTGCAGGGAAGAAGACAGACTGTGTAAGCGTGTCAAAGCCAATACAGGCCATAAAGGGCTTGTGGCACAGAGCTTCAGGGATAGTGCTCTTCGTAAGAAGCTTGGAGTAATTCCTGGGGCTGGATGTGAACGCCAGTGGGGTCTCAGAGCTTTGGGTCAGAAAGACTCTAGGAAGAGGCACGAAGCAGGGCAGTGGAGTCCCTCATTCCAGAGGTGAAGTCCTCAAGTCTCCACGCTTTAGGCCAAGCAACTTCTGTAGCTCCAGGCAATCCAGTGCAGAGATCAGGAGGGCAAAGGAGGAAGGGGAGCATCTCCTCCTGGAAATCTTAGCAGACTGGGCTTTCCATTTACTGAGAGGCTAAAATAAGGAGCTCAGGGAGCTGTTCTTCCTTTGGGAATCAGTTGAGTTTCCAGTGGGTGGAAGCCGAGACCCTGCGGCTCAATTAGAAGAAAGCCCAGAAATCTCCTCTTTCCCAGCAGCTGTCGGCGTTTGTCCAGTCTATAGATTAATTTTTCAGACTTAGTGTTAGTTCAGGTTAAAGATAATGAAAGTTTCCTAATCCTCTTAAAGAAGATTTATCTGACCGAGTAGAAAGCTTTTGGAATACAATAAGGCATATATAAAACTGAGGTCTAATCCTGCCTTTAATTTCAAACTGCTGATGGGTATTGATTTTGCAATGAGAAAAACTGAAAAATTTCCAAGCTGCAACTTGTCTATCTGCATATGTGTGTGTGTGTGTATGGTATTTATTTATCTTCTGTCCGTTTGAGAATGTTACAATCTCATCACCTCTGCCAGACAAGTGTCATTAGCAGAAGGGCAATCCCACGGGGTCTAGGCTTTGTTGCTCCCTCCTCCTGCAAAGTGAGTAAGTGAGAGCTGCTGTAACACTACCTCAAAGCCTGTCCTTTCCTGGTTTATAAGGTGGCCTTTCCACGTATCTGATGGGATTAGTTTCCTAGTCCTTCTCTTTGAGGGAGGAAGCTGCTTTCGTTAAAATAGCATCACTGGTCCCCAAGGTACATCTTGGCCACTGAAGGGATAACTTTAAGGTGCCACGTGATGGTGAGGCTGTGACTGTGGCCCTGGTGCCACGTGACGGCGAGGCTGCGACTGTGTCCCTGGTGCCACGTGACGGTGAGGCGGCGACTGTGTCCCTGGTGCCACGTGACGGCGAGGCTGTGACTGTGTCCCTGGTGCGTGACGGCGAGGCTGTGACTGTGTCCCTGGTGCGTGATGGCGAGCCTGTGACTGTGTACCGAGGTGTTAAGGAAATCCAGAACAAGGGGCTCAGGTTAGTCAGGGCAGGAAAACCAATCTGGCAGCCCTGTGTGGGAGGGAGTGCCATAAAGGAGATGGAGGCATGGGCTGGGCAAGAGGTCATGCCCGTCACTCGGAAGGTGTGAGGACAGCAGATCGTGGGTCTCCCTGTAGGAATGGAGAAGCTTCCTTCAAGAGGTATCATCCCAGGGACATTGAGAGGATTAATCCCCATATCTTGAAGTAGGAAGAATTAAAAGGATATCACCTCCCTTTTTGAGTTTGGGGAAATGTTAGATGTTCCCGCTAGAGTTAGGATCCTGAGCTGCTGGGAGAGGAATGTGTTAGGCTTGTGAGCTTTAGGGATAAAGAAAACACAGACATTACACACGTGTTATAGAACTAAGAAACAGGTGTAACTCAAGACAAGAAGGGGTTTGTTTGAGATTGATCATGAATTTACTAGCATGAGAGGAAGTAAGTTTTGTGAGATTAACTCTTCCTACTTGAGACCAGCAGGAGCCCCAGCACACAGCACACTGTCTGAGGGATCCTAGGCATTCAGCAAATGTCTGTCAAATGAACATAGGACAGATGGATACAGCAAGTGAAATGGCATAAGAAGGCAGTGATCATAAAGTCCCTTCAGGCAGATAGGGGCAGGGGATGAGTCAGGCTGGCCAGATGACTTGGAGTGGCCAGTAATTGGGAAAAGGTCCTTAGAGGGATGAGGTCTTCCATGTGACAAGCCAAGAGATATGTTCTAACAGCGATCGCATGACTTCCGTGTGTTTATTTAGTACTTTACAGCACTGGTCACACTCTTTGGCTCATGTGACCCTCACAACAAGCCCTGGGAGGCTTCAGGGCAGTGACTGTTACCTCCATTTTGCATGAGATCACTGCAGCTCACAGAGGTTAAGAGACTGGCCAGGGTGCCCTGTGAGCAGCTGTGCTGGGTCTGTACCCCAGCCATGCGACTCCACGCTCAGTGTGCCTCCACCACAGGCCACCCCCCCACTTCCAACCACGTCCAAGGTGATTTCTCTAATCTAGATCCATGGGAATTTGCCAGTTATCCTTCCTTACTTCCCTCTTTTTCCTGCTACTGTTTCATTGTACTAGCAGAAATTGTGGACAAAACTCAAGAAAGAAAATGAGCAGCGGGGGAGCAGGAATGGGGTGCCAGAGCCCCACGAGATGATGTAGAGAGGCTGAGGGAGAGGCAAAGAAGAAGATAATTAACTTACCAGTAGCTCATCCCTCCAGGGACACACATTCCAAATGTTACCTCTTTCCCCTATGTACGTACTGAGAACGCTGGGCCCTTTGAGAATCCAGGATCTCATCGTCACTGTGATTGTCATGAACTCCTCAGCATTCTGGAATGTATGGGTATTGTCATGTCACAGTAGTTGTCACTGTCAGGGAGCGATAGACAGGAAGATCTGGCATCCTTTCTCCTTGGCTGTTGGTATCTCTATCTGCTCTCTTGCCTAGCCCAAAAATCTGTTTACTGCCAGACACTTCCTTTCATGGAGCAAACTACTCTTGCTAAGCCCAATTTTAGGCAAAGGGCTAGAAAGGATGAATGCTGTGAGCAAGCCTACGCAATGTCTGCGTCTTCAAAGACTTTGGGGCTTTGAGCCTGGAGTCAGTTCAGGTGAGATTACTTGGTACCCAAGGTTTAGTTTAGCAGGTAGAGAAGTCTGATTCTCCACCCAGTCCAGCCCTAGGCTTCGCTGAGTGTCAGCCAACCCCTGCGCTGGGCACATTGAGTGTAAACTGATCTCAGTTGATCCTTACAACATCCCCGAAAGGTTTACGCCACAGTCACATCTTACAAATAAGAAAACTGAACCTCAGAAAGAGTAAAAGCTTGCCCAAAGATGGTGGAGCCACTAAAAGCTTTAAATTCCCTTCACTGGGCTTGTCTCTAGGAAAAGCTATCAAAACACGCACAGTTGAAGCCCTCTGCGTGCATGATCTCTTCTGATTGCTCTTCACTGAAGCCCTGGGAGACAGAACAGAAAATCACCACGTTCCAGGAAAGGAACCTGAGATTCAGAGAGCTGACATGATTTGTCCAAGTTACACTGGCTAGCAAGTGGTGCAGCACCCCTTGACACCAGGAGTTTTATTTTAACTTGAATAGTTGACTTACAATGTTGTGTTCGCTTCAGGTGTATAGCTAAGTGATTCAGTTATACATATATATTTTTTTCCCTTACAGGTTATTACAAAATATTGAGTTCCCTGTGCTATGTAATAGGTCCTTTTTGGGTATCTGTTTTATAGATAGGAGTGTGGATATGTTAATCCCAAATGCCTGATTTATTCCCCCCTTTCCCCTTTGGTAACCATAAGTTTGTTTTCTATGTCTGTGAGTCTATTTTTGTTTGTTTATAAGTTCATCTGCATCATTCTTTTAAGATTTCACATATAAATGATATCATACGATATTTGTCTTTCTCTGTGTCTGGCTTGCTTCACTTAGTATGATAATCTCTAGGTCCATCCATGTTGCTGCAAATGGCATTATTTCATTCTTTTTTATGGCTAACATTCCGTTGTATGTATGTACCACGTCTTCTTTAACCATTCATCTGTTGATAGACATTTAGGTTGCTTCCATGTCTTGGTGATTGTCAGTAGTGCTGCAACGAAGGGGTTTTAATTCTAGACCCAGTGTTGGGTTCACAGGCCAGATTGCTAACTCATAGCTAAGTAAAAGGGCAGGTGGATGTTACTATTTGTGAAAAAGATATAAAAGTTCTGAGGTGCTACTGAGAAGGGTGGTTCCTGAGAAGATGGTTGCGGAGTAGAGGGGGCCTGGCTAAGGCTGGTTGGGGCGGATGGGGGCCGGGCACCTGGTGGAGCATCCCAGCAGGTAAGGGAGGCACACCTGCCCACGTGTCACACTTTTGCAAGGACCTACCTATTTCTTTTTTTTTTAAAATAAATTTATTTATTTTATTTACTTGTTTTTGGCTGTGTTAGGTCTTCGTTGCTGCGCACGGGCTTTTTCTAGTTGTGGCGAGCACGGGCTACTCTTTGTTGAGGTGTGCGGGCTTCTCATCGCGGTGGCTTCTCTTGTCGCGGAGCATGGGCTCTAGGCGTGTGGGCTTCAGTAGTTGTGGTGCACGGGCTCAGTAGTTGTGGCTCGCGGGCTCTAGAGCGCAGGCTCAGTAGTTGTGGTGCACGGGCTCAGTAGTTGTGGCTCGCGAGCTCTATAAAGTGCAGTCTCAGTAGTTGTGGTGCATGGGCTTAGTTGCTCCGTGGCATGTGGGATCTTCCCGGACCAGGGTCGAAGCCGCGTCCCCTGCATTGGCAGGTGGATTCCCAACCACTGTGCCACCAGGGAAGCCCGGGCCTACCTATTTCTAACCCTTCCTTTGTTACTCACCTCTTTTTCTCTGCTATTTTCCCCTCTTTTCCCAAGTATTCTTTAAATAATTATTTAACTTAACATGCATAATTGTGGGCCTAAAGAAAAGTAGGCAGTCAACCAGAAATAAATTTCATTTATTCGGCCTCTATTTTAATTTATAATCACACTTGCTCTTCACAGAGGCAGGGTGGGAATGTGGAAAAGAACAAGACTGGGCGTCAAAACACTCCCTCCACAGCCTGAGCTCTGCTCCTCACATCCAGACCTGTGTCTCTGGGACGTTCCCTTCCTGGCTTCTTATTCTGGGGTGAAGAATACAATTGAATGTAATTGATTTCCTTCAGGTACACACATGCACACCTTAATCCTGTGCGTGTGTGTATGCGTGTTTATTAACAGATACATATGAAAGGCATCCTTTCCTTTCCCGCTTCACGTGGTATTTGTAAACTCCACAACCCACATCCGATGGTGTATATATCATACTGAGGTTCCTAATTTCAGGGTTGGGTAAACTAAGAAAGCAATTACAGCTTAGAAGGAATCAGGATTGAAGTCGGTGCCCTCAGAATGCCCTCTGTACCCAGCGGAGGAAGGCACTTCATGAGTCGTCCTTCACAAGAAGGGTGTCCCCCTGCAGGCTCCCTCTAGCCCAGCCTCGGGGTTGGAATGAGACCCACACTCATACACTCTCCATGCAACTGTCCTGTCCCTTCCCTCAGATTGTGTTACTCAGACATTGTCTGAATTTGACATGTCCTGTAGCTGAAATCGAATTGGTATTCACCCCTCCCCAGTCCCCTAGGTTATCATGTCTTTCATGACATCATGTGTAGTTAGCTGCTGACAACACAGTACGAAACACGTTTTGTAGAAAGAATATTTCTCCTTTTATCAAGCCTCTACTCCCATTATTTTGAGGTGAGATATGGGGCTTTGTTCTGCTCTGCTTAGAAACTAATAACATACACACACACACACACACACACACACACACACACAGCTTTTGCAGTTTCCATAACTACTTCTTTTGTGGCCCCTGGAATTCCATCCTTCTCTCCATTGAATATGCAGGTCCATCCTCCCTCTAGTAAGGGGCTGTGTGAGATTCCTGGCTTTGAGTGGGTGCATCAAAGTGCATGAGCTTGCTTGGAGGCCACAGCAGAGACGCTTGGCATGATCCAAGATGGTGCTATCAGTCCTGGCACCTGGTTTGGGATACATACAGGAGCCAGAAAGAGAAGTGGTGGGGTATGGAGCTGTCATTTGCCTTATTTGCAGTAGAACTAAATAAACAGAACAGTCACGAAGTCTGTTCTCAAAACCATAACTGATGTGGAGATGCAGGAGGAAATGAAATGCCTGTTATGTTCTAGTCAATTTGCATGGTGATCTCAGCTTGTGTCCTAAGAGCCTCATCTGTCAACAGCGCAGGTAAATACAAAGAGAGCTTTCCCAGTGCTGCCAGCAGGGGAAGCAGTCACACTTTTGAAGAAGGGTAAGTTAGTAAATGTTCATAACTTCTCCCAATAGTTTAAAGTTCATCATGACCCTCATGTAGTCAGAATCCCACCTGAGATTTCAAACGTCACCACCCACAGGTTTAGTTACAGCCATGGCTTAGCATCAGAGTAATCTGCGAATTTAGAGTGGTGCTATTTTCCTACATGCAGCATGTAGACACACACTTGAAAAGTCTGACTTGCATTCCAAAGCCTGGTTGTGAGCCGCTCGTTAACAAGCTTTACCTGAAACACAGTGTCTTAGCACCAATACCTATCATTGGTACTTATTCCTACTTTGGCTTCTCATCAAGGTATCAAAAAGCCTTTGACTGTTCTCCTCTAATCATTCTCTTCACTAATCATTCTCTGTAGGTTCAGAAATTGAAGAGCAATAGAAGTGAAGTAAACTAATCACAAGGAAAGCAGTCAGAGATGTGTCTTAGAATAATTATAAACCGTGGTCGTCATGCCTGAGTACCAAGCATAGCAGTCACTTTACAGACACGATCTAATTCTATTTCCCAATTAACCCAAGAGGGTGAGATGCATTTTACTAATTTTTTGAATGAGGAAACTGAGGCTCAGAGAGGCTGAGGAACTTGCCCTAGGTCACAAGCTGAGAGGTACAGAGCCGTGATTCGAGCTCTGCTTATTCTATAGGGAAAGCCAGCACTTAACCTCTACGTGGAATGTCCTCTTCATTCCCTCCATTTTAAATAAGTCTCAGGCCAGACTGACACACCTGTTCATTTACAAGGCACATGCTTGCCTTGTCAGGTTATCTCTGTTTAAAGGACTTCAGTCTGGTATCTCTGCAGTCAGGATCTGTCCTCCTTAAACCTCTTCCTCTCCTCCTACTTTATGTATCTTTGTGATTATGACTTCCTCCTTGGAGTTAATATCAAGTCTGTATCAGTGACTCTGAAATCCACATTTCTACTTCTTAATTTCTTCCCTAATTCTAGTCTCTTCTTTCCGATTCTTTCCTGAACTCTTCAAGGTGGGTGTCCCATACATATTTCACGTGTCCCACATTGGACTTTACTTCACTCCAAAACCCGTTCCTCCTCTTTTAATTCACATTTATATTCATGGACACACCAGCCTTGTATAAAACGATGGCTTAAGCGTTGACTTTCTTTCTCTCTTGCTTCTCTATCAAAGCAGATGTCATGTCCAGTAAAGTCATTCTGTTCCCACAACCACAACCATAAAAGTGCGACATCTTACACTCTGGTGACTTTTCACTGCCACGTCCTAATTGCTACCCCGTCCTCAGTCTCTGGCTCCTTATAATTCATTTTAACACCGTTGTCTAAATATTCCTGATGCACGCACCAGATCGTGTCACTTCACCCTGCTTGTAATTTTAATGACTCCCTTTTGACAATACAGTAAAGTCAAAACCTCTTACATCACTTTTCCAAGTGCTCAGCAATTCAAGGTCAGACCTCCTTTTTCACTCTTACTTTCTATTCTTCCATTTTTATATCCTACACAGAACTTAGCCAAACTTGTCCTTGTAAAACCTCCACCCCCAGTACCCTGCATTCTTTTCCATTTCTCAAACAATCTGTCTGTCTTGAATGTTCTTTTCTCTGGATATCCAAGTTCTATGGACCCTTTAGGGCAGGACTGTCCCATGGACCTTTCTGTGATGATGGAAGTGTCCTATATCTGCATTGTCCAACATGGTAGCCATTAGCCATAAGGGGCTATTAAGAGCTAGAAATGTGGGCTTCCCTGGTGGCGCAGTGGTTGAGAGTCCGCCTGCCGATGCAGGGAACACGGGTTCGTGCCTCGGTCCGGGAAGATCCCACATGCCACAGGGTGGCTGGGCCCATGAGTCTTGGCCGCTGAGCCTGCGTGTCCGGAGCCTGTGCTCCGCAACGGGAGAGGCCGCAGCAGTGAGAGGCCCGCGTACCGCAAAAAAAAAAAAAAAAAAGAACTAGAGATATGGCTAGTGAATTGTCAGTATTATTTCATTTTAATTAATTTAATTAAAAATAGCCACACTTGCTAGTGGCTATCATATTGAACAGTACAGTTTTAGAGTGGCTAAATCCCCAAAGCCAAAGGCTTTCTTTGGAATTCCAAACCTTTACCTGCACTTCCTTACACTATCTGTAACTTCTCATATCATATTTCAGCTATTGGTGGATCTAACTTTTTCCCACACCTAGATTTTTCCTTGAAAGCAAGAGCCAGAGTTGGCTCTATCATTCTTAATATGGTCACAGTTTAGGGATTGCAATCTGAATTGGCAAGACAGTATAGATAGCTCTTTAACACATTTATATTAAGTGTTACTAATCCATGACAATAATGACAAATGTCCTAATTTGGAGGTTATTGGAGACCGTACCACAAAGCGTGTCATCCACCTTGGATTTATTACCTTCTCCCTATGCTTGGGACAGATCACTGTATAGGCAGGCACCAAAAGCATTTATTTCTACTGAATAAAGAAGTTCTTAGTGAAACCTTTTTTAAAATTCTGTAATTTAGAGCCTCAGGGGAAAGATCTGACACAGCCACGTTTTTTAGTGACATTGGAAATCACCCCAAACAGGATGGCCCAGAGGACAGCCTTGGCAGGCAGCTAAAAGGGCACCCCCCAGCCTGCTGCAGTCAACATGATGGCATCAGTGACACACCCTGATTGGCCAGCAAGCACACATTAATGACCAGTTAGCAACTGTGTTCAGGTCAATTAATTTATATTTGTATTTTGCACACGAAAAGTTGCCCTGTTAGATTATTGATTCTTTGTCCCTGTATTCAATTTGTTTTTAATTGCACCGTTGCTGGGCCAGGCCCTCCCTCCTGGCACGCTGGCAATAAATCTGCCACCATCTCAACAATCAACAATAAATGTGTCTCTTCATGTCATTATTAATATGCCTCTTGGACTGGTTCATTACCATGGCTAACAGTTTATAAGAGCGGGATGGCACGCTGCCAGGAGGATTCCTTTTCCCGAGGGCTATTTTGTCATGATAGGATTGATGTTCTCAGGCCTGTGTGTGTCTGAGGAAAGGGGCCTGGGATGTAATTTAATATAGCTGGAATGTGAGCTGCCTAATCCTCTCCTAATCATCAACAGCTTTAGAAGAAGATTCTGTTGGAATAGAGATTTTTACCCTCTCTTCCAATTCTTCCTCTTCTTCTCATTTTTTTCTTTGTTATCTTCTTAATTCCTTCTTAGTTTCTGTTCAGATAGGTTATCTTCCCCTCTCAAAAACAACATAACAGCTACCTGGGTGATCTAAAATCCCTAGGTAAGGGAGCCATGTGTCCCCCAGGAGCTGGAGTTTTATTATTGGTTTATTGGTAGCTGAAAGCAGAGGGGAGTTCCCTATGCTTGATGTGTGAATGGTGATTAACAGAGCTGCAGAAAGGCTGCCCTCATAATGTCACCTTAACTGAGGTCAGTATTGAAAAAGAATAAGCCCTATCCTATAGTAGAGATAACCGTGAATTATAGTATTGTTATCGGCTCTTTCAGTCATTAGAATTTTTCAGGGAGAAGCGCAGATTTTAGATGAATTTATAGGTTGGCAGAAGAGACCCTGTGTGGCTCAGATATGCCAAAGGGGACATCTGAATGGGACGGAGTGTTTACAAGGGTCCTGCTGTGGCCTGAGATCTAATAATAGTCCAGATGTTGGCCATTTTCAAGGCGCAGGTTGCTCCAGGACAAGAAATTTGGCGTCCCTCCCTCAGATACAGAGTGAACAGTCAATTTTTGGTTCAGGATAGAGATTTTTATACTTAATTTACTATGAACAGTGCCCCTTGCACTTCTTGGTACAGAGCTCTCCAAAGCAGGTTACACTGAGCTTACTGAAAGAGCGGGGGCATGGCGGTGGTGTGACACCTGCTGTTTCTCTTGATAGGAGCCTAAGTGGCCCAGGGAAGTGGAGGGGAGGAGCCTGGGGCTTGGGCCAGGACGATTTAGAAGAAAAGGTGGCAAGGGAAAGCTGGCAGAAGGCTGAAGATGCCTGCAGAAGGGCAGAGCTACAGATGGAGGATGTGATGGGAGGCAAGGGAGCAGAGGAGGTGGGGAGGGGTTGAGAGGAAGGGGAAGAAGAGACAGGGAAGCCCAGCCCAGGGCTCAGCGCACGGAGAACGCCTCCCCTCAGGGACGTGGGGAACCATGGCCAGGCTGCTCCCGTGCAAGCACCTCTGTGCCCATGACACCCTGGGGTTCTCTCCACTGCTCCCCTGCTGCTTTGCTGCATCTCGCTCAGCCTGGCGTCCACGCGAGGCCAGGAGACACTGATGCAGTCACTGGTGTGGAACTCAGGCTCTGGGAGGTTCCTGATCCCCACTGTCTCCCGCCTCCCCCCTCCCCCCCTACCAGTGAGAACTGATCCCATCTCTGCAGACTCATGGTTGGGCTTGTGTTTTCCCGGTGCCGTCATATCCAGGCTAATCCAACAGAAAAGGCAGTGTTATTGACAAGCAAAGCCTTAATTCAAACACATACAGAACAAAATGCATTTACCAGGCTGCCTCTAGGTAAGAGACATGAAAAATTCAACTCCTGGTTTGGCTACTTGCTGTATGATGTTAAATGAGTTACTTAGTTTCAAAGGCTTCATCTGTAAATTTTGGGAAGTAAAGGCTGTCCTACCTCCTTCTTATGGTGGTTCTACATTAAGCGGACAGCACTCTATACTAGGTCCTGTACAAGAGAAAATACTAAAATCGTTTGTTGTGTTAAGCTGCTAGGTTAACTTTAGAAATTAACCGACCCTCTGAGTTTGCGGTGACAGGTGTTATGCTGGGGTGATTCATTAATACTTAGAACTCTGAACCGTCTACTCATCCTAGTACAGTTTTCACATGAAAATATAGCCACTGGCCCCTTATATTCTAATAAATTTTATTGGATTTTATGGATAATAATGGAAGAACCAAACCATGGCATCTTCTGAACATATCTGAATGTGTGCGATATCCCCATCCTTGAAGTTTTATGTCACTCTTATTATTTTTAAATATTCTTCTATTTTTATATTGTCGTCATAATTTTATAGTCTCGCGTACAAAAGGTACTTGTGAAAAATATCTATAGTTATGCTTATTGATGGAGAATTGAGGTTAAGCAGACAACTTTGAGTCAAGAGAGAAATAACACTAAATCATCATCAAAGGTTTGTTTTCTTTAAGAACCTTACATCCTCACATAAATACGCGAATCTTAGAGACATTTCTAAAACCACATCTTTAAGGGGCCACTACCGTATACTGAAAGGCATAGCTTCGTTTCAAATGAATCCCCCTTACTGCAGTCGCATCCAAAATAAAAGAAGAAAAGCCTATGCTCCAGTTTCAAAAGGAAAAAGAAAAGAAATGTCAGGCTGAAGTGCACACATCCCCAAGTGCCCACTTTAAGTGCCCCACCGACGGGAGTGCGAAATGAAGGGCCCTGAGCCCTGGCCGTGGTTAATCCAGAGCACCAACGACGCACAACAGAATCAGAGAGTGCAAAATAGCTGCTTGAGGAGTAAAGCTTCCCAGCCCCTTGGTTCAGCAACAGCAGGGTAGAAAGTGAGGGGACAGGAAAATCAAAGTCCCTTTAGAAACGGTGATCACACATCGAGACAAAATGTCCCCACAGCAGGAAAGAAAGTGGAAAACACACCAAATCAATCACCTTAAAAATGAGGCTTAAAATCTTCTGCTACATAAGAGGTAGGTGGGGAGGGAAGAACAGGTCCGGCAGCTTGAAAGTCTTTTATTAAACGGCACACTGACTGCCGTGGCACATACAAGAAAATGCAGTTAAGGTCAGGCCATTAAAAAGGTGCCCAAGGATAGCTCTGTGAAAGAGCAGGGGGCAGTCTGCAGGAGCTCAGGATACGCACTTCGAAAAAGTGCCAGGTGGGGCGAAGGGCCTCTGATGGGACAGCCCTGAAGGGAGGTCCCAGTAGAGGCAGGAGGAAAGCGGAGGTGGGAGTTCTTGCCTCGTCTCCCCAGTGCCCGCTGGAGTGGCCCCAGCCCAGTTCTTCCCAGTCCTGTCTTCCTTCAGCCCCAGTGCCCTCAGCACCATTTAGGATAATGTGTCTCCAAAGGACATTCATGGTCAGCAGGGGATGACACCGCAGGTACACCACCATGTGGCATCACTCTGGCCCGCGGTCACCCTTCCTCTCCTTAGACAGGCCCGGGTCCACATCTACCGGCTGACTGAGAAGGGCAGGTGGTGAGCCCAGATGGGGCGCATGCCTCCACCTCCGCTTGGTCGGAGGGACCAGGCTGGGTTGAACTGGTCCGCGAATGAAGAGCTTGGCCTCCCATTGGAAGCTCCAGAGACACCGTGTACTTCAGAGCTGTCTCTGGGTTCGGGCTTTGCCGGGCACGCGGTGTGGCCGGCTGCTCACAGAAAGCACAGAGTGATGGTGACTGGCCCTGCTCCCTCCCTCTCAGAGCACCCCCAGGGCCCCACCCACGCCTGCCCTGTTCAGGGGACCTCCACTCCAAAGACCTGGAGGTGTTACAGGAGCTCGGACCTTCCAAGGGTCACACCGCCTGGGTATAGCTGTGTGGCACTGTGCTGTCTTCACTGGTCGCACATCTGATTTCCCCACCGACATATAAGCACCGTGAAGTCAGGGACAAAGTTTTCACCTCCCTGCTGACACAGATGCTTACCTCTCATGGAAGCAGGGCCTCACATAGGTTAGACGCTAAAAATATTTATTAAATGCGTCTGGCATGTAGTGAGCAATCAAATAAGTATCAGGCGATAAGGCGGAGGGAGTATTCAGTGGAGGGGAGCGAAGTGGTGTTGGCACGTGCGTGCACAAATCAGCTCCAGTCTCACACCGAACAGATACAGCTTCCCTGCGGGGCCGCTGCTCACCAGCAGCTCGTCCTTCCTCTGTAGCCCGGAAGTGAATCCCTGAGTCAAGAGTGGGTGAGACAGTGCTTACCTCCCCTGCAGCCTGGCCCGTCTCTCTTCTTGTGCCGGGGCCGCAGGTTCCTTCTTGCATCCCACGCCGCTGTCCCACACCGCGTTCTCATTGCCTTTCGCTGGAGGTGGCCTGCTCATTGCTGAAGGTTTCCAGGGTGCTCGGGGTGCTTAGGCTCCAGGCCTTTCTGTTTCCCATCCGCTGGAGTCCGGGAAGCCGTGACCTGGCCACCTGAGCAAGTTCCTGGAAGCTTTCTAGCAGAAACATCAGCTGCGAAGTGCCCGTGATGGCTGCAGCAAGAGGGGCTGACAGACTTCTCCGACGTTAGGAAAGGGAAAATCGTTTCTGGGTATAATACAGTTTGGAACGTGCTCCCATTTTCTTCAGAAACTATTGCCCTGCAGTGATTTTCTGTCTCTGGCAGTGAATGTTCCCTGGGCTGCAGCTACCGTGAATCAAAGCCACTCCGGTGCTGGCTGAGCAGGGTTTGTGGCTGGGTCATTTCTCCCCTCCTTCCATGCTTCCGTCTCCTTTCCCCACTTTACCGCTTTCTAAAGTTGTCCCTTGTTCCCCCTCCTCTCTTCTGCTGCTTTTGTCCTCCCCCTCCAGGCAGGGCTGCTCACCTGCTTCCAGCAGCAGGGAGGGCCTGAGGACCAGCCAGCCTTGCCAGTACATCTACATACATTTACATCTCGTTGGCTTGCAAACATGATGATTATGCAAAGTTCTTCTCCTCCCGAGCAGTGAAAGGATTCTGTTTGGATTCAGGAACTTTGGGTCGCCTCTGCGCTTCCGCAGAGGAGGGTGTGGGTGTAACGTATGGGGGTGACTGATGGACCAGGTGTCCGTGGCACAGCTCCAAGGACAGCGGTCGTCCAGCCGGGCCCCTGCTTTGACTTGTCCACATCTCCGGGAATGCCACCTTGCCCCCAGTTAGGGGAAGAGGTAGAGAGCATGCCCTCTGGCCAGCTGCCTGAGCAGTCTCCCACTCAGCCCACTTTCCTGTCCTCAGCTTCTCTCTTTTGGCCAATTCAGCACATCTCTTTGCTGAAATAAGTGTTCAGGCCAACCTGCTCTTTCATCACGTGTTGAGAGCTGTACTGGGGCCCTGATCTATCCTGTTTCTTCTGAGCCAGGTAGGACCTTTAGGTAGGGCCACGTTGCCAGCATCCATTTGTAGAAAATAATCCTGTGATTATAAGAACACCATGTGGTGAGTCAAAAGATCTAGAAAACAACCTCGGTATCCATGACTTATGCTCTGAGGCACATGGATTAACCTCCCTGGATCTGTTTCTCGCTCTGTAAAGTAGGGGAGTAGAAGTAAATGGTCTCTGAAGTTCATACCCACTCTAAAATTCTAGGTTTTTATTTCCGGGATGATGTATTTTCTCTCTATATATTTTTTATTCTTCCACAGATGGTTTTATATTGTAGTCTATCCACTGTTTCACTTGTTCACACACTGAATATTTAACACCTGCCATGTGAAACCGTATTCAGTGATGTCTCAAGGATCATACCTGTATTAGGCACTTTGCTTCAGATGGAGGATAACGTAAGTCTGCCTTTGGTAGGGTTATGTTTACACTTCCTCCCACTGTATTCTAAGTCCTTGGGGTTAGACATTGCTTGTGCCAACCTGAACACCTAAAATGTGTGATGGGGTTGCTAGCACTCAACGATGTTTGCTGAATAGAATTAAATCGAATCCCTCTTTCATTCTGAAGTTTTCCCTACTTTTATGTTTTTAGTGGAGAAAGAAGACACTGACAGCTAAGAATAGTCACCATTAGATTATGGAGTTTTCTTTTTTATTAATTAAAAGAATATTCTGGGGAATGTTGAGGCAGGTGAATGGCTAAACCACTAGTCCGGTCTTACCCTAAGTATTCTAAGATGATTGGGTGGGTCTACATCCCCTGGAAACCAACAGTCACTCCTTAAAAAAAAAAATCAGTAAACCTACCTAATCATTTATTGAATGTCAGTTATATTCATGATACATTAGGAACTATTCAGAGGAGGAAAAAACTCCAAGGAAGGTTTCATTCTTGAGGGGAGACAGAATGTACACCTTTAAAGCAATTAGAGACAACTATTTAAATTGAGCACCAGGGAAAGCGTATTTCAGTTTGGCTGGTCAGTGTTTCATCACTTTGCCGATAGACTGACCTGATGTTTTCTCCAGCATGTCATAGGGGCACCTCAAAGTCAACCATGTCCACAATTGAACTCACATCGTCCTACACCAGGGTCCCCTCTCTTGGGGTTTGGCACTGCCGTGATCTAGTTCCATGGACCAGAAACATGACCGTCCTTCTAGAGACCTCTCTCCTCAGTGGCTTTAGCCAACAGTGCTGCCTTAGTCTCCTCAAGCTGCCTCACGAAATACCACAGGCTGGGAGGGTTAAACAGCAGACATTCATTTTCACACAGTTCTGGAGGCTGGAAGTCTGAGATCAAGGTGCCAGCAGGGTTGGTTTTGGCAAGAGCTCTCCTCCTGGCCTGTAGAAAAATGGCCTTCCAGCTGTGTCCTCACATGGCCCTTTGTGTGTGTGTTTGTGTTTGTGTGTAGAGAGTGATCTCTGGTGTCCCCTCCTCTTCCTGTAAGGGTACCAGTCCTATCAGATCAGGGCCCTACACAATGACCTCATTTAACCTTAACTACCTCCTTAAAGGCCCCACTTCCAAACAGTCACATGGGGAGTGGTAGAGCTTCAACACATGAATTGGAATTCAACACGTGAATTCCATTACAGATACCAACTAAGGTAATCCCAGCTTCTCAGACCTCAATATCTTAGTGGCTTAACACAATAAAATGGTACTGCTTGTTCAGAAATTCCAATTACCTGGGAGGTAGGGGAGGGCAAGTGCCAGGTTCCATGCCATCGTTCAGGAATAAAAGTTGACTGAGGCTCTGCCCCCTTCAGAACATGGTGACAGTGTCAACTCTGGCCGTAGACATCCAGCCGGCTGCCTGGAGGAGAGGGTAAAGATGGGCATAAAAAGATGCGGGTTTTTGCGGGGGAAGGGCTTGTATTTATTTGCTTGCTTGTTTGTTGTATGGGCCAGGCTTCGTGGAAGTGCACAGTACTTACACTCACTTCTATTCCTTTGGCTGGAAATACAGTCCAGCTGTGTGTCCAGAAAGAGAGGAATAGGTTTGGTGAATAGCTAGCCCATCTCTGAGATACCAAGTCCCATTCCGCAGTCACCAAAAGTACGTCTTAGATCTGTCCACCTCCTTCTACCTCCACAATCCAACGATCTAAGAGACAAGATACCATAGTCACTCACTTGAATCATTACAGAATCCTATTAGGTTTTTATCCACATAGTCTCTTTAACTTTTTTAGGGTAATAAAATACATGTAAGATAAAATTGACTATTTTAACCATTTTAAAGTGTATAATTCAGAGGCATTAAATACATTGGCAGTGTTGTGCAGCCATCACCACTGTCAACCTCTAGAACATTTTTATCGTCCCAAACTCTGTACCCATTAAACGGTAACTCCCCATCCCTTCCTCCCCGCCAGCCTCTGTAACCCCCTCCACTTCTACTCTGCATCATGCTCAGTTGCCCCTGCAGCCAGAATGATCTCCTAAGAGAGTCTCATCATCACGAACACACACACTGTTTAGACTCTTACTTGACTTGCCACTATTTCCAGCAAGATTACAAACGTCCCTACGGTGGCCCACATACCCTGGGAGCTCGTGTCTGTAGCTGCCTCCCTGGCTGGTGGGAGAACACACTCCCCTCAGATTCTGTTCTCCAGGCACCCACAGTACTCTTCATTCAGCCCACGTGTTTCCCATGTTCCCTCCTTCCTCGGGATCTCTGCATCGGCTGTTTTCTCTCGGTGTTCTCCCCTCCCCATTCCTCCATCATCCATCAGATTTCCTCTCATCCGTCACTCCTTCTGTCTTCTCTCACCCTCCTGACCATGCCATGCCTGCCCCTTCCAGAACACTTCTTGCATTGTTACACATATTTTTCTTTTAATTTTCTAATAAATAAATATCTTCCCACTGGGCCTTAAATTCCGTAAGGGTGGAGACTGTACTGTTTATGTTCACTGTTTCATTCCTGGTTCCAAATGCAGTGCCTAGCATGTCATAGTCACTTGATGAATAAATGATGAATAAACAGACAAATGCTCTTGGCATCAGGAAGGGTTGAAACCAGAGTTATACAGAAGGTGGCTTGGAAGAAAGGAGCATGAAAACATTGGCAAAATCAGCCTAAGACAAAGAGGAAGACCTTCCCCACTGAATGAAACAGCCTAATTAGCTTACTATTTTATAATCTGTTCATTTCCCATTAAATCTCTTTTAGGATGTCACTTCTTTCTAAATGTTAGTGATGATGGTATGATGATCAGGATAATGAAAAAGAAGAATATTTCTTAATTCTAGAGTATGTCCTTGTTTGCAGGAAACGGGAAGAAAAAACAATATTGTTGAGTAATAAGTACCGGGCAAACAATTTCACATGATACTATATTTGATATTAAAGTTCCCTAAATAGAGTATCTTTGACATCTATACTACATCCTTGGGAGCTTAAGAAGACAGGAAGCTGTGCCTCAGAGCCATGGAGTAAGTGCACTGAAATCGCAGCTAGGAAAGCCAGGGCTGGGGCTTAGTCATCCAGACTCTCAGCTAAGTGTTGTTTGCTTGTTTTCTGGCTTTGTTTTGTTTCTTGTCTCACTCTTGGTCCTGGTTTCCCGGCTAATACCCTCATACTTCCGTGCTCTAGAAATTGGATGGATTGAGAATGTCAACCAAACCCATTTAAAATCTTTGGAAATGTTTTAACCAAGCTACCTTAGTTCTGGGTTCCTAGGGAACAGATCCTGGGGCAGAGAATAAACACTGATGTTTTATTTTGTGGCGAAATCCCAGGGCAGAGAGAATGAAGGCAAAGGGAATGAGGAAGAAAAGTATGGGAAGCAGTACGAGGTGGTGCCTGGTCAATGTCGGATACAGATCGATGATGAGCAGTTCACAGGCAGAGCCAGAGACTTGGCTGGGGTTTCTGCTGAGCGGCGCAGGAAGCCTGCAGACCAGCTCCAGAAAGAGCCTGTGCCTTGCAAACTATCCATCATCAGGAAGGATGGAGAGGGATTTCCTGACCTGACTCCCTCCCCGTCTCAACCACTGCCGTCCTTGGGTGCAAGTTTACTCTGAAGGGAGTGAGCTCCCCAGACTTCAGGATTGCATTGCGTGTCCCCTGCAGCCACCACCAGGGAAGCAGACCCCATGCCCTGAAGGCCGGCATTTCATCTGAGGTTGGAAGTGGCAGAGGATCCAGAGACCTCGAGGGCTCAGCTGGTCAGCTGCAGGTGGTAGATATGCAAGGGTACACGTGCTGGTCAGCCAGGGCAGCAGGGGAGGTGAGTCAACCAGCTGAAGGTGTAGGAGTTAAGGAGGCCACGAGGATTTGAGGGGCAGTGGAAGGTGCCTAATAGGCACAGCTTTTGAAAGATTGGAGTATTTGTTATAGTTACCTTTTCAATTCTAACCTGGCCAGAAGGCAACAATCGAAGAAGACTGAGGACACTGGGCGGGTATCACTGTGGCTGGAAGTTGGCTAAACTATGTTGGAAAATTGCTTAAGATGATTTCTCTTAAACCTAAACATGCATCTGTTGGGACTTAGCTGGTGGCACAGTGGTTAAGACTCCATGCTCCGAATGCGAGGGGCCCAGGTTCGATCCCTGGTCAGGTAACTAGATCCCACATGCATGCCGCAACTAAGAGTTTGCATGCCACAACTAAGGAGCCAGAGAGCCACAACTAGAGAGCCCGTGAGCCACAACTATGGAGCCTACCTGCCACAACTAAGACCAGGCACAACCAAATAAATAAATAAAATATTAAAAAAATAAACATGCATCTATTGTATGGCCCCCAAAATAAACATCTCGGCATTTTCCCAGTGGAGATTCGTATATGTGTACATTAAAAGACATGAATAAGAGTGTTCACAGCACTTTTCTTCAGAATACCCCCAAAACTGGAAACCACTCAGTGTTGACCAAGAGAATGGATAAACAGATTATGGAACAAATATAATGAAAAGCTGCATAGCAATAAAGAAAACAAACTCCTAAGACCTCCCAAAACATGGAGGAATCTCAAAGGTACTATGTTGAATGAAGGAAGCCATGCACAAAACAGTACCTATTTTAGAATTCCATTTATGTGGAATTCAAGAGTCATAATAGTGGCAGTCTTTGGAGAGGTACTGAATAGGAAAGGGCAAGATGGAAGCTTCTGGAATGAGGCCATGTTTTATGTCTTGTTCTGTATGGTGACTACATGGTTGAATACACATGTACAGGTTCACCTACCTGTGCATTTCAAATCTCTCTTCTCTGCTTTATCTAAGTTATACTTTAATTACGCACACGCCAAACCTCTCCCTTCCTGAGATTTTATGAAGCAAATCTCGACTGCTCTGAAAACATATGGATCTAGAGCATTAAAACCCACAGCTTTGGGATTTGTCCAATAAAACCTTTTGTTTAGGAATAAGTTTGTCCTCCATGGAATTTATAGACACTACAAGAAAGCATTTTCAGTTACTGGAAAAGGGACAACCCATTGTCTCCTCCTAGCCCTAGAGCCCTAACAGCTACAATTAAAATAATGAATTATCAAAGGGAGAGCAAACATTTGGGTCAAAACACAAGCGACTGAATGGATCAGATAGACGGCTAAGAGAGATTTTATTTTTGCACCAAGAAAAATGATGAGGGAAAAATACTGACTCACAAAGAAAACACAAAGAAGGATGACAAAGCTTTAGTCCAGCAGAAAAGATCAAAATTCGCGTCCCTGGAGTGACAAGAGAAGGATCTAGGGGAGAATAGCAATGAATAGAGGGAAAGGCAGCCTAGAAAGAGGAGGCAGACAAACAAAGACGAGGAAGAAAGAGGGCCTCTTACAAAAGGGCCAAACGTGAAAAGAGGAGAGAGAAGCACGTAACCTGTAACAAGCCACTGAGGGAGGGAAAGCATGAGAAGGGAAGGACTTGAGATGGAAAATAAAAATGAAGAAGATGAAAAGGAAGGGGTGAAATAGAAGGAAATGGACTAACCGTTGCTCTGAAGAGAAACGAGGCTGTGCTGGGAAATGGATGTTTTCACAGGCGGAGGGTCAGTGGGCTGGGCCACCCCCTGCTCAGCTGCGGCCGGGACGTCCAGCCCAGGATGTCCACAGAGGTGACCAAAGTGCTTCTCAGATTCTGGGGCCCTGGGAGGAGCCCTCTCTCTCTCTCCAAGGTACCATGTTTTGGTTTGGGGTCTGCAATGCCCTGTCTGCTGTCGATCAAGGTTGAAAGAGTGAATCTGATTGAATTGGCGTTGGGAGAGTTTCTTCATACCATGGAGCAAGGAGCAGAGTCAGAAACCCAGGCGTGATGTCTCGTCCTGCGGAGGCGCAGGCAACCCTTGTCTCACTTTGAGCCTCGACTTCCTCGGCTGTAAATTGGAGATAATGCTCACTCTGACAATCCTTTGAATGGACTAATCTAGAAGAAAGACTTTTCATCCAACACAAAGCACTATAGACATTCCAGGTGTTATTATGACCAGGTTTGTTACTGGAGGACATGGGATGGAGACCTCAGGTCACTTGTGAATAAAGTCAAAGGGGAGAAGCACATGCATTGTGTAGGGATGTCTTGGGCTTAATGTTTGCTCCACAGGGAAGACGCTGGCATCTGTGTCTGAGTGGTAAAACCCCCAGAGACAGCGGACATAAACCCTGGTTTATTGAGAGGCGTGGCTGCCTGTGGAAAGTGGAAGAGCTGGCTCCAAGCTTCCCATCATCGTCTGGAGATGCTAAATGGCTCCTTCGGCACCTGCAGTTGTGCCTGCCTGGTGCATTCTGAACAACAGAAACATTAAAAACAACAACAAAACAGAACTGATTAATTACTGCAAAAGCTGTTTTTGGGTGGGGGGGAGAGAAAAGTTGTTGTTCTATTATATTTCTGAAAAGTGAGCATTTTATTGTTTCTACAAATTGCTCCCTGGAAAGTACTTTCATTTTCTAATTGTTCATAAATTTACTGACAGGTGGTTACACAGGTGTAACATCATTATTTCATTTTATTGTATACATTGTTTTAACTAGAAAATCTGGAAGGGCTGGGTACCATGTATCACTGGATGTACCCTGAAAATGCGTGGGTGGGTAGGCATAGCCCAAGGCTGCCGCTTCCTCACATACGCCTGGGTCTGGTTTCCCTCACTCGGGGTCAATCTGGACAGCTGTGACTGGTTAGAATACGTTAAGACGGGACAGCAAAAACAAATCACTTTTTTATAGTTATTCTTTTGCTTAAAAAAAAAGATTTAAGATTTCTTTTCACTGAATGATCTGTCCCAGTGTTCCTTGCCAAGGACAAAACAAATTTCAGAGTTTATATATACACTAAAAAGTTGGTATTTGATGAACATCAGTTGTGCTGGACAGATTGCTCTTTTCAATTTAACATATATTGGTACTTGCACTATAGTAGATCCCTAACTCTGTAAAGCTAGGAATTATTTCAGCATTGTTTAGCATAATTGTAACACTTAGCATTTTGGCTAGATTATAGCAGGCGCTCAATAAATATTTGCAACTTACCATTCCAACTGTTACTCATAATTTATGTGCAAGGCTGAGCATATCAATTAAGAAAACCACCCTGTCATGGAAATAATAACCTTATTTACATAAAGGCAACTACAGGCAGTTGAGTTCAGCAAGTAGGTTCACATGTTTAGGAGAACTGAGGAGGTGGAAAGAGCAGGTAAAACTGGCTTCTGCCCCACCTTGTAGGAACCGCTCATGTCAAGGTTACCATTAACATCCAAGTAGCTGGCCCTGTTTCTTCTCACACTTCACCCCTCAGTAGGTTTTGAAGCTGGTTGCCACTCTCTCCTGACAGAAACTCTCTTGTTTCTGTGAGGTCACTCACTCCCCGTTGTCTACATAACCCTACTCACTCCTTCTTGACACCAGAAGGTAGGTTCTTGTCTCTTTGAAGAAAGAATTCAGAAACAAGACAGGCAGGTCAAGAAAGTAAAGTGAGGATTTATTTAAGGAACAGTATACTCTCAAGGGGAGAATGGCCAGTCTCACATGAGTAGCTGCCCTGAGTTTCTTTGGCAAGTTGGTTATGTGGGGCACGGAAATGAAGGGGCCCAATATTCACTTGGGAAGGAGGGGTTTGGGGTCATATTCCCTGATTTTCATCCCGGCTCCATCTTCCTGAGGGGAGGAGGGATTTGTGTCCTCGTTTAGCCTTGATGGGAAGTGTCATGGCGTCAGCGCATGGTGGGTTCTCTTATCTACAAAGCTAATTTTATTGTAACGAGGGCATAATGAACAACGGGTTACATTCAGATGCCAGAGATTCCTGCCCTTTCCCACCTTTCTTTGTGTGTCTCCATGACGCTTATTGTCCCCAAAATGCGTGGTTTCCTGTCAATCTGGAGGCCCCTGCTTTTCTTTGTCTGCCCATGGACCCCCGTCGTTTGAAAGCTGTGTGGCTTCTTGCCCTTTGGCCTGTGACCCCCCTTCTCTGCTCATCTCTAGCTACCTGCCTGCTCTAACGTTCTCATTCTCTCTCAAGGGTGCCTTGCCTCTGTATAACCTTGCATGGAGATTCCATCCAGGGTCCACCTTTGTGCAGTCTGTACGGCCCCAGGTCGATCTCACTAATCCAACTTTTAGTCATAGCTCCACAGTCTGCATGTTTCTGTTGAACTCCTCAGTGACCGTCTCAGACACACACCCCTGAGTGTCCATCAGCTGGCTCTCAACAGCTCACCGTGACCCCCTTAGCTCTCCCACCCTCCACCCTCCACCCTCCTCCTCTTTCTGGTCTAAATTACCATTCAAGCTCCAAGTACAGCTGCAGGATTTAGCAGCAGAAACAACAGGACACCGGTTAAATTTAAATTCCAGATGAGTAACAGATCATTTTTTTAGTATAAATATGTCTGCTCAGTGCTTTTTGTTTTTTTTTTTTATTTTTTTTCCTGCTTTATTGAGGTATAATTGACAAATAAAAATTGTGTGTATTCAGGGAGTTCAATGTGATGATTTGATATACACAACACACCCTCATATGGTTACTGTTTCTTTTCTTGTGGTGAGAACACTTAAGATCTACTCTCTTGGCAAATTTTGGGTATACAATATAGTTTTATTACAATGCAGAGTTGTTAACTATAGTCACCATGCTGTACATTAGATTCTCAGAACTTATTTATTTATAAATAACTGAAAATTTTATAACTGAAAATTATATCCGTTGACCAGCACTATTTGACATTTAAATTCGGATTTAATAGGTAGTTTATCTGATAGTCATAACCCCTACTGAGACCAGGGGACCATCTTTCACACGTCCCTCTCGTTCCTCCAAATACAATCACCAAGGTATTTAAGTCTATGTTTCTAGTATTTTTAGTTACCTGAGTACTTTTTAAAATAATTGAAACCAGTGCTTCAAGACAAGTTATTTCTTCTTACCCGGATTCCCCCAATTTCCGTGTTTTTTCCCTCGTGCCTCACCTTTTTCAGTCTCTGCCTCACAAGATGTCAGTGACCTTTCACTATGGTGTTAAGTTGTATGAACGCTGATGGCCACGGGAGAGCTCATGTAGCCTTTTACAGAGAGCAGGGGTGTGAAAAGATGTGCGTTTTAGAAAGTCCTCTGTGATCTGGGTGGGGCTTGATGACTTCTATCAGCTCCCGTGTTTCTTCTTCCACCAGCTCTAAGATCAGCCAGCTCCTGTACTGCCTCTAAATCACCACCATGACCTTCACACCTCTGAGCTGTGGCAGGCACTTGTGCCTTTTGCAGAAACACCCCTGCTCATGCCCTCAGAATGCAGATCAGGTGTCATCTCTTCAGGAAAGCCTTTCTGAAACTGGAAGGTTAAATAAGGTGCCTTTCCTGTGTGCTGCCGCGTCGCATACATACGCCACTATTCCAGAGCCCGTGTGTGCCATTGTCTACTTAGTATTCTGTCTGGTCTGATTTTGGAGTCAGACACGGGGCCTTTCATCTCCTTAAGCCCAGCACCTAGCATGGTGCCTGGCATCCGGGAGCTCGAACACGTGTGTGTGGCGTGAATACTAAACGGGGCATCTTGCACAACTTCTAACTGTTGCCAACCTTAGGAGTCCTCATGGCCATTTAAAGTGCCCCGAACAGGGCCGCTGGAGCTGTAGGCGATCTTCTCCCTGCAAATCAGGAACAATTCTCTTGTAGCACTTACTGCATTGTATTGTGTTTAGATGTTTAATTACCTGTCTGCATTTGTTTTCTTCAGCAAACATTCATTGAGCTCCTCCTATGAGGTAGGCACCAGGCCCTATGCAGTTCCTTTCTTTGAGGACCGTATAGTCTTTGGTATAAATCAAATAAAGATGTCAATAGACAGTGAATCTCAGGCATCTTGATACGTGTGTGAACAGGGTGTAACAGAGCCTAGAAAAGGAAATAGTCATCCCCTTATAGGGACAGCTGGGAACATTTTAGAGAAGGGTTGACACTAAGATTCTGGAAGAATGATTAAAACTAAACCCAACTGACAAGGGAGAACAGGCGTGGCAGGCTTGGACCTGTGGAATAGCATGGCCTATTCGAGAAAATCTAAGGAGCTTTGCATGGCAGGGACATGTGGAGGGAGATAAAGCCGGACAGAAAAGCAAAGTCAGGTGCTATGGGGACTTCAATACAAAAATAAGGAATTTGGAAACCACAGAAGGACTTTCTGCCGGGAGAGAAATAGGATTAATGTCACTAGATTTTGATTTTAAAAAATATACGTACCTTATCGTGAATGCAGGTGAAGTTTACAGAAGGTATGGGAAAGGCCTGGTAAAGAATGAAAAATCCACTTCTCTGTATGAATAGGTTTTCCTCTTGCGAATAATGATCTACTAAGGGCATCTTGACATGGCCTAAATAAATGACTCTACCAGAAGATGTAGGAGTAGGTCTAGGATTCAAATAAACTGGTTCAGTGCTGTGTGATGTGAGATATATATATTAAAAAAGGATTACTGATCAAGCTGCCTGGGTTCTGGATTATGTACTCTTTCATATTTGTTCTTTGGCTGAAAATATCTCTCATATACAGAACATTTTAAAGGGAACATTCTATATATAGATACAGTCACTATTTTAAAAACAACTCTTTTTACAATATATTCAGATGATGAAACATCACACCTGCCAACACTGAAAGGCTATAAATAGAGAGTGAAGCTTAAATCTAGAAAGAAAAATAAGCAGATCCATCACATATCTGTTGCAATTAGGAGAGTATTCTGGTGTCAGACTACAGGGAAATGGTTATTGAATTGCTCAAATAAGCAACAGGAAATATGATACATAATGACCAGAAAAAACTATATTATCTACTGAAAGAATTATTATGGCGGCAATGTGAATTATCTGATAACTCTACCATCCCAAATGAATTCATTGGATTTACTCAATCTGTAGGTAAAATGTTAAGTGTCCTCTAAGGGGGGGGGGGGGGGGGAAGAATTCAAACCCAATTACTTACAGCAATCTTTACAGCAGGGGTGTTGGGGGCAGGTGTTGTATTCAGGATTCCTAGTCTTAAATGTTCATGCTTCAACTATAGAGCACCTCCTGTATACTCACTATCTAAATATGCATGCTTCGGGTAAAGGGCACCTGCTGTATACACATGATCTGCCTGGCTGTGGAGACGTGCCTGTGTGTAAGTTGTGGTCTCCGTCCTTCCACGGTTCACGCTGTGGTAGTGGAGGCAGACATGGGAAGTAAACAGCTATAATCAAACGCTAAAATGCAGGTGTGTTCAAGCAAACATCGTGGCTTCATAGAGGAGAGAGTGCCTGTCTGGTATGGTCACGGAGGTCTTTACTGAGCTGAGTTTCTGATGATGAACAGATGATTTAACCTCTGGATAAGTCTTGGGAACAGCATTCTCTGTAGAGAGGAAAGTATGCAAAATCACAGCAGTGAGGAAGTGCTGTACTAGCCCAGGAGTAGGTGCAAAATGAAACGTTTGCCCTCAGGGAACATCCAGTTGGAATAGGAGGCTGATGCATTTAAAATGAACACTCCTAGATCAAATCCAATCAGAATTCATTTTTATAACTGTCCCTGGGAAGAGAAGTTAGATAAGAGTAAGATAGTGCTTTGAAATAGAGATGGAGCCTTGAATAATGGGTAGTATTTAGAAAGATGATGGTGATTAAGGAAAAGATAATTACAGAGAAAGACTATTTTAATCTAGGTTGGAGACTTTTGACTTGATATGGAGGAAAATAGGAGGCCACTTAAATGAGTGGCCTGAGAAAGGCAGTATTTAAAGATTACGCTGTCCCAGATATGCAGATGAGCTGGGGGAGAAAAGACGAGAGTTGGGAAGGTCTCCTGGGAGGGCATTGCTGTCACTGTGACAAAAGTAAGGAGAGATTGAAAGAGAGGTGAGCAGAGAAGGGAAGGAGAGAGAAGAAATGTAGGGTACATTCCAAAGGGAAAAAGATCGGAGTGTACAATTGTTTGGATAAGAAGTTTAGGAGAAAAAAATAATTATAGTATTTGGAAATTGTGTGGAAAAGAATATTTTTCAAATTCTATTTGCAATATAAAGAAATTTGACAAGTGTTTTTTTTTACTTTTGTTGAAATATAGTTTATTTACAATGCTGTGTTAATTTCTGCTGTACAGCAAAGAGACTCAGTTATACATAGATATATACACACATATATATATATATATATATATATATATATACACACATACTTTTTTTTTTTTTTTTTTTTTTTTTTGGCGGTACGCGGGCCTCTCACTGTTGTGGCCTCTCCCGTTGCGGAGCACAGGCTCCGGACGCGCAGGCCCAGCGGCCATGCCTCACGGGCCCAGCCGGTCCGCGGCATGTGGGATCTTCCCGGACCGGGGCACAAACCCGTGTCCCCTGCATCGGCAGGCGGACTCTCAACCACTGCGCCACCAGGGAAGCCCCATTCTTTTTCATTCTTTTCCATTATGGTTTATCACAGGGTATTGAATATAGTTCCCTGTGCTATACAGTAGGACTGTGGTTTATCCATCCTATATAAAATAGTTTGCTCTGCTAATCCCAAACTCCCAAGAGAAGGGTGTTTCTGTTAACATATGTATTAACTCTGTCTATATTTTCTGTGTTCTGATGCTTGGCATCTAGAGCCTTGCTGGCCCTGGAGGGACTGCCCTTCCCAAGAGTAACCATTTTCCAGGATAATAACCAACTGGTCAGCAAGCAAGCATACCTTTCATGTGCAAACAAACCTATCCAGAGCCCAAGCTCCCTACCACTTCCTTTACGTAGGGCCACTCTGTACCTGCCCTGCTCACCTCAGGGCCAGGGACCAGGCAACTAGGACAGCATCTACACTCCAGATCCTACAGAAATTATTTAAACTAGCCAGTCCTAAACCTGCATGCCCTGCTTGCCTTGACCTTCCCATGGAAACCACTACAAAGGCTCTTGTCCACTTTTTCCCACCCGCTCTGCTCCTGAGCTGCCCTGGTCCTGCCCCTGCCCCACGTGGCCTCTGTGCTGTGCTCTGCCCCCTGTTTCTAAGGATCTGTAAGTATAAGAAACTTCTTCCCTCAGGACAGTCATTTTCACGTCTCTGTGTATTACCATACCTGATCAGAACAAGTCCCAGGTACCTGCCTGAAACAACACACTGAATGCAGTTGATAACCCTTGCTTGTTTATGTAACCTCACTGACCAGAAGAAGGTCATGAATACCTATGAGAATTTACATGTCTAAATCATTGCTTTCAGTCGCCACTTGTACTGCAGGCAACCTTGGAGATGTTAGGGGGTTTGATTCCACACCACCAAAAAGCAAATATCGCAATAAAGCGAGTCACACAAATGTTTTTGTGTCCCAGTGCACATAAAAGTTATGCTTGCACCATACTGTAGTCTATTAAGTATAGTTTAATAGCATTATGTCTAAAAAAGTACATACCTTAATTTAAAATATTTGATTGCTAAAAAATGCTAACCATCATCTGAGCCTTCAGTGAGTCATAGGGGTAACATCAAAGATCACAGATCCCATAACAAATATGAAAAATAATCATGAAAAAGTTTGAAATGTGAGAATTACCAAAATGTGACACAAAGACGTGAAGTGAGCAGATGCTGTTTGGAAAAATGGCACCAGAGCAGGGTTGCCACAGACCTTCAGTTTGTAAAAAACACTGTATCTGCAAATCAGAATAAAGTGAAGTGCAGTAACACGAGTTATGCCTGTATACGGACATGCCCTTAAACGGGATCAGCTAACTTATATTTAATCCCTAGTATAGTTTTATCTGCATTAGTGATGTCTTAAAAACGGGGAATACTCTGAAGATAATTTAAGACTTAGTAACAAAGCACTGCTACATAACCACATTTTTAAAAATTACACCAACAAAATCCTTTTTAAATGTCAGAAACACCTAAAAATGATTATTATTTTTTGCGCTTTATTTTGCTTTTTCTTAATTGGCCCCAGGTGCAGCATTGGGTTCATCCCATTCTTCAGTTTATGTCATCTTGTCATCTTTGCTCTGGAGAAGGTGGTTCTATTTAAAGCAAAATCAAACAGTTAAGAAAACTGGAAAAGTTATTGACTACATCTGTGTCAAGCATAGGGTTAACATCATTATTCTCTAAATAGGCAATGACAATTGATTTAAGGAAAATAAAAGGCACTAATAGATTAAAAAAGAATAGATATTTTAAGAGGATATGAAATTATTAACACCAGTTTGTACACAAAAATAAACTAATAGGAAGATATTACACAGTAAAATGCCATTTTTCAGTTATTACATTGACATTAAAAACTTGTGGGACAGTTATGGTAAAAAAGGTCACTGTCAAAGGTTATCAGGGTGTAAATTAATTTAGAAAGCGATTTGCAGTTTGTACCCAGGACCTCTGAAACAGTTTTGTTCTTTAAGGTGGTGATTACACACCTGTGAATTTTGACTAACGCAATGACTAAAACCCACATGTCAGTGTTGAAAGATGTTCATCATGCTGTTATTTATGACAGTAGAAGACGTGTTATTCTGATTAGTAGAGCAGTGATGGCTTACGTATAGTCCTTGTGCTTGTAAAGAACATTTGTAATATGAGAGAATGTGTGTGTTACAACGATAAGTAAAAAGGACACGTGTGTGTGTGTGTGCGTGCGTGTGTTCTCTGAGTTGAGGGAACACACCACTAGACACCTACTCGCTTGGCAGAGAGTAAAGAGACTAGCAACACCAAGTATCGGTGAGGATGTGGAGGTATTGCAGTGCTCATGCACTGCTGGTGAGAGTAGAGAAAAGTGCAGGGCTTTTTAAAACATTTGGTAGTGTCTTATAAATTTCAGCATGCATCTCTCTCATGACCCAGCATTTCCACTCCTTGGTATTTGCCCAAGAGAAATGAAAACATACGTCTGCAAAGAGACTTGCGTGAAAATGTTTATAACAGCTTCGTGCATTACAACAAAAATCTGGAAACAAACCAAATTGACATTAATTGGAGAATGGATAAACAAATTGTGATACGTTCATACAGTGAAATACTACTCAGCAAAAAATTTAAAAAGAATGAACTAGCAGTATATACATCATCTAGGAAGATTTCAGAACTTTAGGTTAAGCAAAAGAAATCAGACTGAATAGGCACATTTTCTCTGAGGCCGTATAGATGACACTGAAATGGGTAAAACCGGTCTGTGGTGATAGAAATCAAAATACTGACTGCTAATGCAAGCACGTTATGAGGGAACTTTTATAAGGAAATATCCATTACTTGTTTTAGACGGTTGTTACCTAAGAATATAACTTTTTCAAAATGCATCAAGTTATACACTTAAGGTCTATGATATGTAATTTTTATCTCCATAAAGTAATCCAGCTAAATTTTAAAAATGGATTAAATACTTAAATGTTAAAATAACAAACTAACCTCACAGGAAAATGTATGAATATGTATGCCTAGACTATATATCTCTCTAGTTGTAGGGTACATGTTTTTTAACCCAAGAGAAGAAACCTAAAAACTAGTTTAAAAAGGAAATAAATATTCATATTTGACTCTGTTTATTAAATAATTACCCTATGGCAACAGTATTAAAAAGTCAGAAGACTAAGAAGGGAAAGAACTGTATTTAAAAGCATAAAGCATAATGTCTAGCATTAAAATGTAGGGAAATCTATCACAGAATGTTTGTTAAGAGCACAGGTCGAGTCATTACTGTTGCTGTTGTTGCTGTTTTTCTAACACCAGGTCATCTCTGAGATGCGGAAGGTCCGTTTACAGGAGGGCACTCAGTCATAATGTTTGTTCAGGTTTACAGCTTGGTGACAAAGCACGTCTCTGGAAATGAACATGGGAGAGTCATGCTTATCTATCTGGGCTGGGCTGTTAGAATGATTTCCACCCAGAATGAGTCCCTCTTGTAAACATCCCCAGGATAGGAAATCTGGGTCCAGCTGAACACAACAGAAGGGAATCCTGGCATGATTGTGCCAGGTAGAGATGTGGACGGTTTCTTGGAGGCCCCTGAGGGACACTCCGAGTCCCATTCCAGCAGCTTTGCTGGTGGGGTTTGGGGAGAGGGTGAAGAAAGGGTGGGATGAGATCACAAATTTGTGGACCTGCCATCAAAGCAATCTATGACATTTATATACTTCTTTATGATTATAAATTTTCCTTTGCATTCATTAACTCATTAGACCTTCACAACTCTGCAACCTAAGAAGAGCAGGTAATAAATACAATGTCCATGTAAAAGATGGAGAACATTGATATTCAGAAAGACAAAGTCATCTTTGTAAGGTCAGATATCATTTAAGTAATAGAGCTGGGACTTAAATGGAGGTCTGTCTCTCTCTGAGGCTATATTATCTTCAGTGCGCCATTCTGTCTCTAGGACAAGACAGCCTAGCCTCAGAGAAGTCGCCTCCTGAACGAGTCCATGATATTCAGCCTGAATGTGTCTCTTTCTTTCTGTCTCTTTCTGCTTGCCCCCTTCAGCAGGCCTGCGTAATCATTCTTCTTAGTATGTGAAACATACATCTACTGTTGTAACTGCCTCTCAGCTGTCACTTAGCCAAACTATGCAGATCTCACCATCTCCCTCCCTCCGTGTAAGTCTTTCCTTTAGCGTAGCTATTGTTCAACTCTGGATGCCTTCCAACTGTTCAGATGGGTGGGGGCGGGGGGGGGGGGAGTTTCACCACCAGAGGATATAAAGAAGCGTAATAACTATTCAGCCTTCTTCATACATCTACCAAATACCTAACGAATGATGTTCTCACCATACTGAAAAACATCTAAGATGTTGAATTGATTTCCAGAGGCTTCGTGACAAGTCAGTCAGTTCATCAGCAGCTAGAATCATGTGTGAGCCAGGCACTGAGCTCTGAGCTCGGATGACGGGGAGACCTAAGGAAATGGCCTTGTCCCAGCTATAAAGTTGGTCCTAATCTAATCAGAAAATCTGTATAAACAGCATAAATTGTTTTCTGCTCTAAGTGACAAAACACCGACTCCTGGTGTTTAAGGAGGGCTATTAGTAATGTCTCTTTGCCCTGCCCAACTTCAGGAAAACTTAAAAGCCAGACAAGGAGAAAATAGAGATAAAAATAGCACCTTCGTTTCTGATATTTCTGATAAAAATTGACCACAGGTAATGTGGTTTATATCTTCAGGCAAATGGGCATTCCGGTACTGAATGTAAGTATTAGCGGTCCATATCCACATTTGCAGGGAATACTGGGAAACTCCAGCCCCCACCCCGGGCCAGGCCTGGCCTCTCCTATTACACAGTGCAGGACCTCTGTGCAAAGGTCCGCTCCCAAAAGAAAGGAAAAGGCTGATATGTTCTACTTTATCTTTCCAAAAATCACTCATCAGATTCAGATATTCCTCCTTCCCTGGTGGTGACAGGTGTTTTGGAAGCTCTGAGAAAGGCCAACAGGGCCACTCAGATAAAAGGGAAATCTGTAATGGTGAAAAAGCATCTCCTCCCCCACATGAGTTCAAAGGGATGTAAACAATAAAGACATGTATTATCTCACAGGAGCAGTCAGAAGATGCATGGAAATCAGGACTACACTTGTAGTCTCAGCACCCAGACTCTGTCTTTTCTCAGTATGTGGGTTTGGTCGTCAGGTTTGAACCATCAGAATTAAAAAGTGGTGTTGGGATTTGCAGACAAACATGGGGACACAGCAATATTTAGGAGAAGAAAAAAGAAGGAGGGTTTTCTCTTATGTCCATTTTCATTAAGGAGGGAAGCTTCTCTAGATAGACTCCCTCGAACTTACCCTCAGACCCTGCTAATTAAAATGAAAATTTGATGGTCTGTCACATACTGCTCGCTGCAAGAGAGGCTCAGAAAATGAGCTTCTGGTACTTGAGGCTCTTTAGAGGAAGGTGGTCTCTGTCATACCGGAAGAAGGTTGTTAACAGTCGGTGGTGGTTGGAAGAGCTATCGAGTAGGTAAGCAACAATGCCAACCTTAATTACACGTGAACGTTATGCAAAGAGCATCCGCAAACACGAAAGTCACTGCCTGATGGACATACAGCGCTCCTAATAACTTAATGTTTTTGAGTTCTCATTACCTTTCTAAAATAAAACAAGACACAAGGAGATCCAGACCGAAATATTATTGTCATTCTTGGACCTGTGCCCTGTCGCTTGATTCAAGAGTGGGGTCATACTTGGAACAGGCTGATGGAGTATTCGATCCGGACCTCGATGGTTAGTTAGTCCTGCTTCTTCATCACTAAAGATGTCCAAACCAGTTTCCAGAGAACTAAATCATTCTTCTCCACTATCACCCAGCTTCTTAGTGAGGATTAACCAGGGCCATACACTCAGGGCCAGAACATAAAATTCTAATTCAGGTTTATGTGCAAGTTAAGAATATAATACCCTCTTACACGTATATAAGATTTTCTGCAGAGAAGCTCGTGTTCAAAGATGAACAATTTTGCTGGAGATCGCAGTGGTTTTTAAGATCCAAAAGGTTGTATTTACCCAGCATCATTTTTAACTCTGAGAGAGAAACACTGCGCACAAGTACGGCAGTATGGGGCCCTCTTTCAGATCAGTGTTTGAGTGTAGGATAGTGATGAACAGTTGATTAGAAGTCCTCCTACCTCTAAACATCTGTAGATACAGAAAACCCAGATTCCCCTGCCTAAAACCATGGGGTCTACTTATTTTACAAATGGAATAAAACAGCTCCTGTCATTGCAGAATGAAAACTAGTGTAGATTTGCAAAGTCCTAAGAACGCTTGATTTATTTCCAATCCATTCTCACATCCCTTGTTCTTGAGGAGGGAAGACACACACACACACACACACACACACACACACACACACGCACACACGCGCGCAAACTTTAGTTAAATGCTGATAAGGCTCAGGAATGATTAATGGTTCGTGTGAAAAGTCTTCTCTGAAGCGCCATGATTTGGAAAGAAAAGTGACTCATTTTTTTCTTCCAGTATATTTTTTCATGATTTTTTTCTTTCTAAAATGGAGTTTTATTTAAAAGAATAGAAGCAAGACTTCACAATGTAGGTCTTGCCTAGCAGAGAAATTGACAAAAAAATTAAATGTGTTGACCCAAATCTAGCAGTCAGACATACTTAATCTATTATCTTGATAATATCAACTTCAAGAAAGATCTCAGACTGTGCTGTCATCCAAATTGATTTTATCCAGCAAGATCATCTTTGCCGTCAACCAGCAACACTTTCTTGAGACTCCTATAACGTTTCTTCTAGTCACCCCACCCTACTGCCCTTGGAAGCCAAAGCAAAGTCTACAAGACAATTAAGATGCTAAGTCGTCACTTAGAATCTCCCCAAACAGAAACAGAACTGGAGCTAGCAGCTTTCAGACCACATTCACATTTAAGGAAAAGGAAGCCAAAATGGTGCATTTAGAAAAAGCTGCATGTTGAAAACAGACCCCCAGGAGACAGGTGTCCCCAAATGAAACCTTCCTTTGCATGCACAATTGGGCATATTCTCCCATCAGTGCCTGATTGTGTGTGCAAATGAGTGCGCACCCAGTTACCTGTCTGTTATATTCATACTTTTAGGGTCGGTGTAAGTGCTTTTATTATTATTTTTTAATAAAATTTTTCTAAATTGTCTGCGGATGAGTGATGCTTCGGAAAATTGTTGTTTCCTTTAAAATCCAGACTTAAGCCCCTCCAAAACCTTTCCACGAATAGATCTGTGTTAGGGAAGTGAAATGCAGAATTAAAGCAATTTTCTGGGTGGCTCAAGGTAACCACACCACCAGGCATATACTTGCCACGTTATTCTGGTTTTCAGGTAGAAGAAAGTCTCTCGATTGTCCAGGGCACGTGGCTTCAGGCCAGCCACCCCCAACCAGGGCCTGGGAATACAAGGCAGCTTGAGCCTCTCCTTAGAATATATTCTGGCAAAGAGAAGTGGATCCATAGCCTCACCATGATCATATGTCCAAGCAAATAAGCTTTCCATATAATGCTTCCTGACTTGCATTTATTCCGGCTTTTCTCAGAAAAGAAATAGCAGACGTGAGGATACACTAAATTAAGGCTACTGTGAGTGGAGAAGAAAAATCTCTGAATAATTTTCTTGACACTGCATTCAACCCCTTCAGGGCCCGTGGTGATAAAGCACTGAAGATTTATTTTAATGTGTAAAAACCCTGTTCTGTTCCTCTGGGAGATAGTAAAGGAGACCCTGGGAGGCTCGGGAATAGTTTATATTTATCAGGCAAAGTGCTGTCTGCTCGCTAATAAGCTTCATAAATATTTCTCCCTTCTCCTGAAAGCAACTAAAAAAAGATCCAGTTTTGCAATCTAAAAAAAAAAGGAAAGAGCAGAACCAATTTCCAAAGGTTCTAATACCTTAGTAGAAAAATGTAGCTGAGTTACTAGCCGCCTTCTTGGCAACATTGAACATCCCTTATATCAAACCCTGGCTTCGTCAACATACCACCCACCAGCAAGCACTCCAGCACCCAGATAGATGACTAGGTCAGGCTCGTGCTCTACAGTCATTTATTTCTTATCTCTGTAGTTGTTAAACCTAGAAAAAGAAACAGCTTTTTATTTTTTTTTGCGGTACACGGGCCTCTCACTGTTGTGGCGTCTCCCGTTGCGGGGCACAGGCTCCGGCCACGCAGGCTCAGCGGCCATGGCTCACGGGCTCAGCCGCTCCACGGCACGTGGGATCTTCCCAGGCCGGGGCACGAACCCGCGTCCCCTGCATCGGCAGGCGGACTCTCAACCACCGCGCCACCAGGGAAGCCCAAGAATCAGCTTTTTAAACTGCATTTGAAGCTGATTTCTTCTATCTGAGTGGACCTCTCCGTTTACAAGATGTACAAAATAGTCCCTTTAATGATGTTCCTGCTTCCCTCTTATTTCTGCTTTTTCCTAATTCTAGCAGATGTGTCCTCCTTCAGCCACATTTTTGAGACCAGTCCACCTCCATATTTTATGCCCAGTTCTAACATTAAGTGGAAGAAATATCTGGAATCGTGTGCCAGGCTGTATCTGAGACAGTGTCAAACCAGCCTTGCTGAGGGTATTCAGGGCTGGGGAACCTCAATCTAGTGGCTATAGATACTGCCCTTGAACCTCAGCTTCAAAGAGAGTTTAGCCTGCAGCCTTAGTTGCCCATGTTCAGCAGATTTGCATCCCTGGCACCTGCTGCCAGGTCTTCCCACTGCTCAATTGTGGTATTTCACCTGTTACTTCTAGACTGACAGCTTACATTTGGGCCTTTGCTCAGATCCTTGTTTATGGCATTTAAGTTCCGCTTGCCGTTTTTCCTCTTAAATAAGTTACTCGTTTGCTTGTTTCCTCATATTTCCACAAGCATTTATGGAGTGCCTGTTATGTTCCAGGCAAATATTTGGTGCCAGCAGTACACAGGACAGACCAGCACTGCCTGCGTCCAGATCCACAGTGATGGATCAGGTACCTGTGTTTAGAATCAAGGATCTGATCTGTAAATTGGTCTGGTCTGACTGGCCTTCTCTGCCATATCCTGTCCTTGTTGAGTCCAGCTTAGGAAAGGCCACTTGAGGAGATAATAATCTGGTTTGGAGACTGGGAAAGCTCTCTGTCCCACCCACCTCATTGGACATGATGCCGGCGAAGGGCCTGGGTCTTGGGTGCTGATAATCTGGGACCCTAGGGTGCAGTGTGTCATGAAGGAGCATGAATTTCCACATTCATGTACCATTGGATGCGAACCATTCGTGTTGAGAAACAAGCAGAGCGCTGTAGAGTTAAGTATCAACCTGGACCACTTTCCTTAAGAAAATGGAATAGCTGTACAATGCAGAGTGTGACATGGGCTAGAGGATGTTTGGTCGCTCAGCAAACATTTGTAGAGTGTCTCCTGCTGGCCTGGCATGGACTAGGTGGTTAGGAATACAGAAATTAAAAAGAAAACTATGTTCGAGTTACTAACAGTGTAGTGAGGGAGATAGTTATATGTAGCTGTAGGACCGCATTCAAAGGCTACAAGGGGTATACCTGTGATGCATGTGAGTGGCCCCCGTCTACACAATTTTTTCTAAATTGAGGGAAATGCAGTGGGCAGGCAGGTTATAAGCAGCTTTTTTATATTGTAGGACTACAAATTGCTCAAGCAGATCTTTAGTATATTATTAATCATTTAATATATTAATTAATATAGATGTACCTTCTGTGTTCAGATCCCTACATTTAGTAGATATAGCAGAAATCATCATGGCTGGTCACAGAGAGAAAAGTTATGTTCTGTGACTTTATGTCAAGAAAGAGCTGTATTTCAGTAGTGGAAACTATGAACTGTCTTATTAGTCTGTGCATCCACTTGGCCAATGTGTACACATAAGGATCCGGTCAACTGGATAATGATTGGGTGAGTTTCCTTTTGCTGCTTATGGCCTTTTCTCAATAAGAATGGTTCATATCCAATTTTAAAACATGTTGGAAGTCATGTCTCCAAAGATGCAGGTAGAGACATGGTAAGTAACACAAAGCATCTTTATGAAGCATAAATGGAATTATTCTGCGTTGGTCAATGTCCCAGAAGTAATTTGCTAAGTGATCTTTTTATTTCTAACCAGCTGGGTGTAACAGACCTGCTCCTTCAGGTGTGGCCTGTATTCTTTCTCTCTTCGTCCTCGCATCTCTGGGCTTTTACACCCTGCTGTTGTGGCTTTTCTTGTCACCAATCCTTTTTGTTTTTTCTTATGTTGGCTGCTCATCTTCTTCCCATTCCTGAAACATAGACTTGGCCTAAAGTTTATTTTCTCTGTAGTCTCTAGTCCTAAAACTAATAACAGCTTACTTCTCTGTAGTCTCTAGTCCTAAAACTCATAACAGCTTAGAGGTACTGAGTTTTTACAATGAACTTTGCTAAACCTTTTGTGTGCAGTACCTCATTTAATCCTCACATCAGTTCTTTGAGGACAATACCATTATTAGCCCTATTTTACAGATGAACAAACCAGGGCTTAGAGAGATGAAGCAATCTTCCCATGATTGCACCACTAATAAGATGGCAGAGGAAGGATATATGCAAATTCCAATGCACCCTATTACTTGTGATCTTTTCCCCTTTGCTATAATGATTCACTCAGAGCCCACAGATACCAACTTCCTAGAACCTTAGCAGAAGGCAGTAGTCCTCTTACTCTTTTTAAAATGTTATTTTTGACCTATCTCATCTACTCTGTCCCATATCATAAACAGTCAAAAAAAGAAAGAAAAAAAAAAAAAAAGAGTAAGCTCCTTGAAACTCAAAGTCTGGGTTTTTTCCCCCATTTTTTTAATTCCTTGTAGAGTCTAGGGGTTATTTGAATAAAATATATGAACATTATTCATACGTGCAATAAATATGTCATATTTAATTTGAATTGAACACTCCAGTTAATCAGCCCCTTGGCAATAAAAACTGTCAAAACACTCGGTATAGTGGTGAAAATTAGGAAATGCTTGTTAAAGTAATCAGATTTAAAATAGAGATAAAAATATAAATCTCAATACGTAATTGGACTTTCCAGCTTCTGAAAATGAACAAGTAGTTTCCATATGCCTAATTCCTCTTAGACCTAACCTCTAGCTTTGAAGATCTTGAGTCAGATTGTATTCGGAGAAATGCCTGTCTTATTATCCATGCCATTTTAAAGCTTTCACCTTTAACTCTAGATTGAATTTGAGGGAAAGATCTTTTTTTTCTCTCTCTCTATTCATCTCAATTAAATAGATTCAAATGTGTACAACCTTCCTCTAAGTTTCTCAAGAATTCAACATTTCCGGTAGACCCTGTCCTAAAAGAGCACATCATTTGTGGTGAGAAAACACTGCATGTGAAAATCATGAGACAGATATGCAAACAGGCATAAAGTAAGAACGCATCAGTGCAGAGGACCAGGGAGGGTCAGAAGAGGAAACTGTCGCCACTGCTAGCTACTTGGGTCACCTTGAGCAAATCCAGTTTCTCTGGGCTTTAGTTTTTAAAGATAAATGAGGGGTATGGTTAGGAGTCACTCAGAATGCTTTTATCTCAAAAGCAGTATGACTCTGATGATGACAGAGCTTCATCCAGGAAGCAGAGTTCGCATTGGAAAAAGTCTAGTGGGAGGACACGGGGAGAGGATGGGTGTTCATGGAAAGAAGAACAGAGAGTAAGTCAGGCAGGTAGAAAAGCAGGAACTGCCTGGAAGCGCACGCAGGTCGGCTTAGCCACATGAACAGAGGGTCTCTGAGGAGGGCAGTGTGGGGCGAGGAAGGGGGAAGTTGCTTGGGGTCATATTTTGGAGGCTTCAGTGCCTTTTTTGGTTTGTTTTTAACTTGGTCACAGTCAATGGAATACAACCTCGATTCTTATCAGGTCAGTTTTAAAGAGCATTGACTTTGTTGACTGCTGATCTGGACAGCGGGTGGAAAACTTGTGTTTGGTAACAGGCTTGACTTCTAAACATAAGCGACTGAGAACTCAACAAAGGCATCAGTGCACCCGCAGAAGAGATTTCCAGAGACTTCTGGCTCTCACATTCCATGCAAGCATCCCCACATGCCATACGCCACCAGGAATTTCTCCGGCATCCATCATCGGGTTTCCCAGAATCTTTCTTTGACCAGCTATTCAGCAGGCTTTGATACTAACAATTTCTATTTCTCGGAAGTGAAGAATATGTCTGTTCTCTAAATTCAGTGCAAGGCGTTATCTGCTGCGCCCTCTCCAGCCCCCTAAAAGGCCATTTATCTTTGTTTATCTTTCAACATTTGCAGGTATCCCTAAGATTTGTTATACAAAGAAGTGGGAGAAACACCCAGGATTCCAGTATCTATTTCCTTGACTTTCTTTAGGGTGTTTAGGGACAGTTTCAACAGTTCCGCAGAGAAGGTTCCCAAGAGAATGCCCACGTAGGAGAATGCCTAGGTGCGTAAGAGTCAGGGAGCAGTGTCGTCTTGTTTGTTGCCTGTGTTGAGCTACTGCAGTTCTTGCCACACCCTGAAAATACAACCTTCTTTGAGGTTTGCTGGACTTGATCCAAGGCACAATGAAGATGCTCCGATTTAGATTTGAACTCTGAGCTCCTTCTGTAAAAGGGTTTGTGTCCTGTATGTAAGTGGTAAAGGTTTACCTAATGTGCCATATTTTTAAAGAGAGGGATTTCAATGTTTTTTGCTTTTCTCCGGGGTGATAGCCATTGGCCGGGGCTTGCACGCCTCTTTGGGAGGCCTAGATGTGCACCGAGTGATGCACCCAGGGGCAGCAGCCCACCCCATGCCATTTCCTCGGCAAGAAAAGGGTTTTTTTTTCTCCAATTTCTTTTCCTCTGTTCTGCCCCTTGGGAAATGGGATATGGCCCAGGAGGAAGCTTCTCAATGCCTTGCTTAGTCACAGATTCCTCTGGCCATCTTCTGGTGGGCCGTCCAGGATGAGCTGAGGCTGATCCTTGACACCTTGAAGTGAGAAGCAACTTCAGGCACATATGCGGCTCTGCAGGGGCAGGGGGGTTCCTACACAAGGAAGAACAAACAGTGGGCAACCAGACAGCAGAACCCAACCATCTACCTACTAGGACTGCACCGGGCCCTGTGCAACCCCGGCTGCTCTGGCTGTGACCTGGATTGCTGCAGCCCTCAGCCCTCCCAGGGCTCCTGTGTTTCTGGCTCTACTTACTTTGGCTCCTGAAGTCTCTGCTTTTGCCGTGACCAGTCATTCCCACCGTGACTCATTGTATCTCCCAAGCATTTGTCTTCTGCCCTTGCCTGTTAGCAACTCCCAGCTTCTAGTCTCTGTTACAACCTCCCCTCCCAAACCTCCCCAGTTCCAATGCACGCAGCATGACTGAATTAGCACATTGAGGAGATTCCCAGGATAAATCAGGTCTCAGAATCTGCTAGTCACTCAAAGCTCGAGAAAAATGAGGTGAGGGAGGTTGGCTCAGTTGGTGACTTGATTTGGAGCACAAAACTAAAAGCTGTATTAAGTTCTCTGGCTACTATCAGTTATTTAGATTACAAACTTGTACTTAATACGTGTGTGTTCATTAGTGAGAACACAATGAATTTATGTAGAAAGTTAATACCGCAAGGCTTAAAGAAAAAGATTTGGGAATGTGGATGGCATATTTTCTTTTCTAGAAAATGTAATGTCCGTTTTTCTGAACTGCAGCCTAAATACTTCTTGATGGAATATAAATCAATCCAATTAATTCTTCTTTTGCCCTCAGTAAACACATAAACAGCTGGCTGCCGTATCCTTTAATGCCACAGAGAAACTTGGAAGAAACAATTATACACTTTTTCAACAGTATAAATAAGCAAATGTCAAGGTCAGAAGCGCTTCCATGAAAGGGTACTCTTCACTCTGCATAAGCAATACTTCCCGCTTCCTGTCCAGCCCCCCTAGACTCCCTGGGTAGCCCTCAAATTAGGGACCCTGGCCTCCTAAATAGCAACGCCTGTGGTATATTCAGAGGTGCCCTTTTGGAAAGCAGCCAAGTAGGATGAATAAGGGCCATTTACAATGGACCCCAGGCTACTGGGTTTCCAAACAATGTGCTTCCTATGAGATCTACTGTCATCCTCAATGTCTCTTACCTCCCCGTCATGACAAATTACTTAGTGGACTGGAAACTTTTGTGACATTGTGAACAGGAAGGGAAGCCAGTTTCCCTGACGACTTACAGTGAACCACTGCCGCTCGGGAAACTGTTCAGAGGACGGGTCCGGAGTGGGCATCGTGAGGGTAGGGAAACCAAGCGTCAGAAAGAGGCTGCAGACAAATCCAGACCCGGTGTTGATCGGAGTCTCCCACTTCGGATCCACGCTCTACCAGGTTCTCACCCTGACCCCTCCCTGCAAAGCCCCTGCCCTCCTTTCTAGCCCATGCCCCACTACACTCCTGAATACATTTCATGCCAGTGACGCTAGGCTACTGGATCCTTCCTCAAGGGAGCCTTGGGTTCTCCTTCTCTGGCTTTGTGCGGACTGTTTCTCCACCTCCCATCGCTGTTGGAAGTAAGCTGCAGCCTTGAGTTGGGTGACCCGCTCTCAAGGTTTGTCCGAGACTTTCCTAGCTTTAGCACAAAAGTCCCCTGTCCTGGAAATCCTTTAGCCCCAGACAGTTGCCCCCCCGCCCCCCAGCCTTGACATGGTCCTGGTCCTCCGATTAAATTACCACCTTCCTCTCATTTGTATCTGTGGAGCACTTGGCTCTTACCTTGTAAAACTGGTCATCCTCCACTTCAAGTTGTAGCCCTACCTTTACCTATACACACTCCCATCACAATATAAACACCTTGAGGGAATTGTTATCAATATAACATGTGGGTTTCAAGTGCCTGCTGCATGCTTTATCATAAGAAACTTGTCCTCAGATAACTTAAAGTCTATTTGGGCAGAGAAGACAAAAGCGATGACATGGTCATTAGCCATACATGTTATAAGAACATTCTGGAAAAAGGACTTTAGGAAATTCAGTGGGGGGCATGATTATTTCCAGTTACGGGTATCATGGGAGACGGTGCAGAGAAGCGGGGATTTGAGCTGAAACACAGCGGATTTGGGTGAGGGAAATAAGTGTTTTGGCGGGGAGAGACCGGCAAAGTCAGAGCAGCAGGGATTTCACCACACTCACTTTGGGGTCCTCTCTGTGGCTCAATCAGGGGCCCCAGATTACTCAGTTATATTTGTCAAATTAAAATGAACACATGGCATTTTTAGAAACTACAACCACCACCACTAAAAATGATTGTAGCTTCAAACTTCACATACGAAAATCAAATGAGCTAGGTCTTCTAAGAAGCCCAGAGAAACACCATAGAGGCCTCTTTTAATTAAAATGAGAGCCTAATTTTCAGGTGATTTCCTAGCTATGCACCTGGAACTAAAATCAATCTTGCGTCCCTGGCGTGAGAGACCCAGGAAGAGAGAAGCCAGCTCTCACGGAGCCGTGGGTCTGACACTGGGAAGTCTCCCTGGAGGTAGAGATGAGGTCAGAGAGCAAAGCCACGGGGAAGGCAGAAATACCATTTTAAATGCAAAGTGATCAAACCACTTTAATTTTCTACGTACAATGTTTTTCTTGCCAGTGACTCGAGGAGGTTAAGGTTGATAGCTTCTTACAGGACAGATCGCACATTTGCAGTCATCCATTGCATTTGAGAAGTAATTAAACATTTGTAAAATGACAGTTTTCAAATGAAATGCCTGGCCAGAGTCTCCTTTAGGAATAACGATGTGGTTTCTTTGGCTGCAAGTAATGGCACAGACGACAGAGCCGAGAGGCTGTCCTGCTCGCCCTGTCCTCCACTCCCAAGCCGCAGCCTTCAGCAACCAGCAAACGCTGCTCGAGTTCATTTGCCCCAGCGCCCTTTGGGAGCTGACTATCTCTTGAGCTAGCGTGGTACAAACACCGGCGTTTTGCCATGGTTCCACCCCCTCCTCTGCAGAGTCCTTTGCTATAAATTATGGCATCAGTGAGAAGAGGAACCCAGGTTGTGCAACGGAAGGGTGAAACTGGCAGAACTTTTGTCTATCACTTTGGGGAAAACTTGGCTTAAAAGTAACTGACAAGGGAGTTGCAACCAGATATCTGTATAGAAATGTGACCTTCTTCAGTGCTTTTGGCAGATTGGCCTGACTGATCTAAGAAAGAGCTAAGACATCCCCCTGGGTGCTGGTACTTTGTTATATTATTGAGCAGATGCTTGAGGATGTGGTCATAGGTGTACCCAAGATGGTTTAGAATTTAGCTGGGTGCCAGGGCAAATATTATCCCTTGAAACTGGGATGTCGGGTAATTGATTGTCATGCATATGTATGGATGCCTGATTCATACAGAGCTGATTTAGCATTTTCCTTGTTAAATTTATTTTTTACATGTTACCCTAACCTGAATTCATAAGATGAAAAAGCATTTTTTGTGATGCTTACTACAGAGATAGACAAATGTCAGTACAAGGAGAAGAATAATGTCTGGTGTTAATATTTTATTTTTTGTTTGTTCTCATTCAGTGAGGTGGCTTTGAACACCTTCTGTGTAGCCGGTACTGTGCCTGGCAGCAGAGGTACACGTAAGGATTAGACAGTCCTAGGCATTGAATAGATGAGGGCAGACTGTACGTAAACAAAGGCAATGACGATGCAGTTTTAATACAGAAGAATGAAGGGAAGGGTGGTCTCCACTGTAAAATAGCACAGAGGAGGGAAGGATGAAATATGCCCAAGACAAAAGGAAGGTGGCATTCCAGCTGCTCCTTTAAAGGAAGAAGAAAGTTGGATGAGGAGTTGGGGTTGTGGTGTGCTGGGCGGCCAAGGCTGGAAGCTTGACTGTTTGTGTCCTGGGCATCTGTGGGTGGTTTGGAACGGCTCCCTCACGGGGGTTGAGAGGGTCGGCAGAGGCAGCCCTGAGGCTGGCCGTGGTACCCGGTGCCTGCCGTGGGTAGTCTGTGATGGTCTAGTGGAAAAAGGATGGTCTTGGAAGTCAGACAGTATGAGTTCAGATAATCGCTTTAAGGCCCATGACAAGTTGCCAGATGCTTCTGATTCTGTTTCTGTAAAGTGGATGGGAGAACAATAATAAAACTTGTTTTGCTACCTCCCTGGATTCAATTCCCGACCCAGGAGACAGTCCTTGGTGTGGGTTCTCTCCGGGGCCCTCCTGTCCTGTGCGTCCGCATCCAGGTTTGCAGCTCATTCCGCACGGCAGCGAGGCCCTGATTCAGAGAGGTCCCAGGGTTAGCACTCGGCTCATAAAAAGATCACTTGCACACAGGTGTGAAGGAAGGCTTGCGTTATCACGAGACCAGAGACGAGGGAGACCACTGTAAGCCTGCTGCGATATTGCAGAAAAAGAACTGATAAGGGCTTAGAGCAAGGCCCTAGTGGTGGTAACAAGAAAAAACAAAAAAAAGATTTCAGACTTCTTAGCATTCATGACAAAATGGGGAGCTGTGACGGAGCAGGAAGGATCATGGAAGATGGGCTTATTCTGCAGCGATCCAGGGACCTCCCTGCAGTAATGGTGCACATTCACTTGGAATGCCTGGACACCTACTGAACACGGGCCGCCCTTAGGAGGGCCCAGGAGGGGCTGCTTTCCAGGAGCACACCCATGGGTAACTCCCCAGGGGCCCTGGTCCTCCGTTATTGTCATTGATTATTTCTGCTGCGAATCATATTTGCAAAGAGCAGCATAATCATTTTTTAAATTAATTCTCCTCCACAACAAGACGCCAAGCTAGATTGCCCAGCATCTTCGGCAAGGCTGGGATTAACACCCTGGGGTCTGGGTTCATCCAGCTAACCTCCTGTCTATTACCTGGGCTTTACTGAAGCAAGTACCATAAAGCCTTACTTAATTAAAATCAAGAAAACAGGCACCACTGGCAGGGTTGGTTCCAATGTTAAGGGGAAATAAAAATAGCAGTTCCTCATCCCTGGACTGGTCAGAATGAGAAAAAAGAGATGCAGCTTTGTGTGTCAGAGCAGAATGCAGATCTGAAGACGCGAGGACCCGGCTCCTTACTCAGAGGGCGTGTGGACCCCCGATGGTGTCTACAAGCCAAACAAACAATGTATTGGAACATGTGCTGCCTGCCAGGCACTGTGGCCCATGTTTTATATACAGTTGGTTTATTTAAGCCTTCTGATAAGTCTTTAGTGTTTCCGGTAATACCATCAGTGTGTTGATTTACGTAGAAGGAAATTGGAATTTAGAGAGATTTGATAAGTTACCTGAGATCACACAGCTGATGAGATCCTGGATCCAGAGCCGGAACCCAGGTCTGAATCCAGAACCAAGTTCTTCACCGCTGTGCAGCGTGTTCTCTGTTTAGAGAAGCAAGTTGTTCAAGGCTATGTCTCTATTCTTTGTGTGAGTAAAGCAGATAATGGTGAATTTCTATTACCAGTTCCTTATAATGAGCATCAGAGACAGAACACTTGGATGGAGAGACCATGGACCTGACCCAATTCAGTTCAGCTCAGTCAGTATCCATCGAGTCCTTCCTGCTGCTCGTAAGACGGTGTTTGGCCCTTCAGGGAGAGAAGCTCTTTGGGAAACACTCTGAGCCCCATACTTTGTGTATTAGCAACCTAACAATCTAGGAATGGGTTAGCCCTAGAAGTACCCCCCGAGATCACACGCTGACCAGCCTTTACAGCCTGGGTGCCACCTCATTCCAGAGAGCATTCTCCTCCCTGGCAGCAATGGAGGAAGACGAGGGGCCAAGTTGACTTTTGAGATATTCCATTCCTGGCCATGCTGTAGTCTTCAAAATGATAACAATCACAGTAGCACAGCATTATTAATAACAATTAGTATTTGTTGGGCATCTTCTGGTGACTCAGGCACTCTGCCGGTAACTTTAGTCACATAATTAGTGATGGAAGTGGAATTAAAATTCAGGTCTGCCTGAAAATAAAATTCCATCACAAGTCAAAAAGTAACCCTTGTCTTCCAGGTTACGCCACAGGTCCTTATGGAGCTAAAGCCCGATGGATAGAAGTCCCTAGGCAGCAGTTTCTGCAGAATTGGCTCTAAAGGCATTAACAGAAAGAACTAATAAAAGGGAGGGCTGCCGATTCACTTACTGAGCCCACTTCCAAGTCCAAGGGATCTTCCCTTACTTCACTTGCAGAATTGCTTTTCGTTTCAGTTCTCAGTGTATCTTTCTGCCTTCTTTTTCTTCAACTCCTAAGTTCAGGAATGTCTCCTAATTGGCCCCTGAATGGAATCACATCATTCCAGAAATGGGAAAAAGGGAAAGACTTGTAGATTGCTGTGATGACACTTGTAGGGTGGCTTTACTTATGTAGGTACAGAAGGGGGTTGGTGAGGGCAGGCCTCCTGGGGTCAGCCTTTCCAGAAAAAGCCTTTGACTCTGTACCTTATCCCCCAAATTACAAAGCCAAATCAGCCAGACACTGAAAGGAGATGCTCAGACAAACGCAGGGAAAGTAGGCGGCAAAGGTCTGGACAGAGCAGGGTGGAGGTCAGAGAAGTCAGAGCCCGTCTGGGAGGTCTGGGACAGCTGCCAGCATCGGCGCAGGAAGAGTGGCTCCCCAGCCGGCGGTTTGTAGGGCTGACAATTGCCCATTTCTATACGTATATCCAGCTTGAGCAAGGACAACACTGTCCAGAGAGAAACCCAAAGAGAAATCCAAAGATGGATGTAGGAAGGCACAACAGGTCCATCAAAGTAGATGAATAAATAAAGACATTAACTTTTTTTTTTTTTTTGGCTGCGTTGGGTCTTCGTTTCTGTGCGAGGGCTTTCTCTAGTTGCGGCGAGCGGGGGCCACTCTTCATCGCGGTGCGCGGGCCTCTCACTGTCGCGGCCTCTCTTGTTGCTGAGCACAGGCTCCAGACGCGCAGACTCAGTAGCTGTGACTCATGGGCCTAGTTGCTCCGTGGCATGTGGGATCCTCCCAGACCAGGGCTCGAACCCGTGTCCCCTGCATTGGCAGGCAGATTCTCAACCGCTGCGCCACCAGGGAAGCCCAAAGACATTAACTTTTAATGTCAGTGAGACTGAAGCATTCTTACTATATCTTATTTCTTGAAGATATAAGAGGAAATTCCTTCTGTCAATTTCAGCAGCTTCAAAGTGTACTTGAGAGCACTTGGAAGAAGAAAAAGGACCCAAGTACCTGATAATATCACTTACAGGTGCCAAGGGTAAATCAAAAGTGTTCATAGACCTGAGAAAGATGCTGTTGTTCAAATAGCTGGGAACCTCACTCAAGTTGAATGAAGGCTAATCACTATGGACTCTGGTTCGTTCATTAACTGATTCATCCATTCAACACTGTTGAGATCTTCCTATGTGTAGGTGATGTAGAGATGAATTAGCCATGGCTGTGCTCCCAGGGAGCGTGTGGTCTAAAGGATGCTAGGACACAGGTCCCTACAGGGGGTTGATTGAAGGTGTCCAGGAACAGTCTCCACATTCTTTGGGATTGAGCTAAGTCCCAGCCAAGAAATCAAGGAAGTCCCCTGCCTAGTAGCAGTCACTCTTGAAGCCATGTCAACAAGTCGATCAATGCCTCACGTGTGCTGGCATGATTATTTGTGCTTTTGTGTGCATTATCTCTAACCCACAAAATGCTCCTATGATAGATATTATTAAACTTCTTTTCTAGGGAGGATACTTAGCTCAGAGAAGCTCAGTACCTTAACGGTCACACAGCTGGTGTATAACTGAGCGATGCTCCTTTGTGTTTTAATTTCAGTAGCATCCCCACCACCACCATTCTAACATCCCAGATGTCAAGACCACATTAATGTTTACCAAAACTCATTTCTTATACTATATACTCACCACCTTCCAAGTGTTCTTTTAAGTGAATTCCCAGTTCCTTAGCTTAGAATGTAAGGCTGCACAGCATCAGGCTCTACGCTATCATTTTGGTCTTACATTCCCACTGGTGCTTTAATATACCCTCTACATCAATTAAACCAAACTACTTGTCGTATCTGAAAACTTCGTTAATTTCCCCACATCCATATTAATTAAAAAGGCTGTTGTTACTGATTAAATGTGGGAGGTATAGAAGAAGAAGATGACAAAGTTGATTCTGCATTTTCAAGGCTGAGTGATTTAGAAGGTTGGTGCTGTCAAATAAAACAGGAGAGTCATGGGGAGGGGTGGTTTCAGGGGGAAGGATGAATCTCGTTTTAATGCCTTCTTTGAATTGACAGAAGATCATTCAGGAGAGCAGACTGGCCTCCAGTTAGAAAACTGGCCCAAAGTTCAGAAGGGCAGTCAGTACAGGACATGGAGATTTGGGCATCTTCCACGAGGAAGTGATGGGGCAGCTTTGGGGATGAAGGAAGTGACCCAGGAGAAATCAGTGAATTGGGAAGAACAGAGAACCCCAGACTGAATCTTGAAGGGAGCTCAAGAGCCTGCTGTGAGTAAAGGTGGATAGATAGATGCAGGGGAATGAAAGGAAAACTCAAAGCAAAGGCACAGATTCCTTCCAACATTTCTAAGAAAAGAAGAAGAAGCAAGAGAATACTTTTGCTCCCCAACCAATGCTCCTCAATTTGCCCTCTTACTTTTAGGGACTTTCCTTAACTCTTGAGGATAGAAGCATGGAGCAAACACCCTGCTGAATCTGAGCTTTCGCTTATCTTCATATTGTGGACCTTACTTTTTAAATGAATATTTGGAAACATTGGCAAACAAAAATGGACACCAACCAGTGTTCCAGACTCTGGGTACACCAGGGTGAACAAGATAATGTCCTTGCCCTGGTGGAGTTTGCAGTGATAGAGTGAGCACAAAGCATGGTGGGTGTTAGGGGAACTCTACCAGGGAAGGATCTGGAGCTGTGTCTTAAAGGATAAGGAGAGTTGCTTAAGTCTGGCATGGCAGTTGTGATGGAGTTAATTAAGGAGGCATGGTCCAACTAAAGAGGAGATAAAAGCAACACATTTTTGCATAGCAAAAAACAAAACAAACAAAAAAAACCAAAAAACCTACAGAATCGGAGGAGACAGTATTTGCAAATTGATGCAAACAATACGGGGCTAATATCCAAAATATACAAAGAGCTCATACAACTCAATATTGAAAAAAAAAAAAACAATCCAATCAATAAATGGGCAGAAGACCTAAATATATTTCTCCAAAGAAGATTAGCAGATGGCCAGCAGGCACATGTAAAGATGCTCAGCATCACTAATTATTAGAGAAATGCAAATCAGAACTACAATGAGGTATCACCTCACACCAGTCAGAATGGCCATCATCAAAAAGTCTATAAATAGGGGCTTCCCTGATGGTCCAGTGGCTAAGACTCCACACTCCCAATGCAGGGGGCCCGGGTTCGATCCCTGGTCAGGGAACTAGATCCCATATGCCGCAACTAAAGATCCCACATGCCAAAAAACTAAGACCTGGTGCAGCCAAATAAATAAATAAATATATTTTAAAAAGTTTACAAATAATAAATGCTGGAGAGGGTGTGGAGAAAAGGGAACACTCTTGCACTGTTTGGTGGGAATGTAAATGGGTGCAGCCACTGTGGAGAACAGTATGGAGGTTCTTTTTAAAAACTAAAAATACAGTTATCATATGATCTAGCAATCCCAATCCTGGGTATATATCCAGAGAAAACTATAATTAGAAAAGATACATGCACCCCAATGTTCATAACAGCACTATTTACAATAGCCAAGACATGAACACAGCCTAAGTGTCCATCAGCAGATGAATGGATAAAGAAGATGTGGTATATATATGGTACACGCACACACACACACACACACACACACACACACACACACACACACACAGGAAAATTAGTCATAAAAAATAATGAAATAATGTCATTTGCAGCAACATGGATGAACCAAGAGAATATAATACTTAGTGAAGTAAGTCAGACAAAGAAAGACAAATACCATACAATATCACTTACATGTGGAATCTAAAATATAATACAAATTAATCTATATACAAAACAGAAACAGACTCAGACATAGAAGACAAACTTACTGTTATCAAAGGGGAAAGGGAGAAGGGGAGGGATAAATTAGGAGTATGGGATTAAGAGATACAAACTACTATACATAAAATAGATAAGCAACAAGGATTTACTGTATAATACAGGGAACTGTATTCAATATCTCATAAGGGAAATAATCTGAAAATATACATATATACACACACACAGGTATGTAACTGAATCACTTTGCTGTACCCCTGAAACTAACACAATACTGTAAATCAACTATACTTCAGTTTTAAAAAAACAACACATACGAGAACACCTTCAAATAGCTCAGTGTGCTAGAATGCTGAATTTCAGGCAGGATGGCAGTCTCTAGGCATACACGAGATTAGGGGCAAAAGCAGGGACCAGGTGTTACACCACTGTGTGGAGTTTTGATTTTATCCTGCAGATGCTAAAGAAATAGCTGAAAGGTTTTAAGGTGGGCAGTCTCATAGTTCTGATGATGTTTTGGAAAGCTCTCCCTGGCAGATGGAGGGATGAATTTGAGAATGTGGAAAAAGGGAGGCCCTTCAGGAAGCTGCCATGGTTGTCCAGGCAAGTGAGGATGAGGGCTTGCACCAGGGTAACAATGGCAGAGGTAAAGAAGAGTGCACGGATTCCAGAACTCTTTTGGAGATGATATTGCAGGAACTCGTGATAGACTGGTTGTGGAGGTAAAGAGCCAATGGCCGTGGAAGACACACACGTGCAGGCCAATCGGGTGACTGAGGGGGCCACAGCCCCAGTGACGAGATGCAGGCATAGGAGACGGGACTGGCTTAGAGGGTAACGTACTAAGGCCACTTAGGATGTGGTGAATTTGAGATTTCTGTGACATCAGTAGGAACCACCTGGAAAACATGTGAATCCATGAGTGTAAATCCTGACAGAGATTGGACTGGACATTTAGATTTGGGAAGGTGTGTGGATCCCTGTGCAATGCCAACATTTCTGGGGCGGCCAGAAGGAAAGCAGGCTGTGATGGAAACGGAGGGGAAGCTGTCAGGAAAAGACTAAACTTTGTGCAACATTCACAGAAGTGAGGAGAGCAGATTTCCAAGGAGAGGATGCATAGAGCAGAGAGGTTCATTAAAAAGAGAACTCGATTCAGAAATCAAAGTCAGGGACTTCCCAGGTGGCGCAGTGGTTAAGAATCCGCCTGCCAATGCAGGGGACACGGGTTCGAGCCCTTGTCCGGGAGGATCCCACATGCCGCGGAGCAACTAAGCCTGTGCACCACAACTACTGAGCCTACATGCGGCAACTACTGAAACCCACGTGCCTAGAGCCCGTGCTCTGCAACAAGAGAGAAGCCACTGCAATGAGAAGCCTGCACATCGCAACGAAGAGTAGCTCCCGCTTGCCGCAGCTAGAGAAAGCCCGAGTGCAGCAACAAAGACCCAATGCAGCAAAAAAAAATTTTTTTAATAAATAAATAAATAAAATTAAAAAACAGTCAAAGTCATCTGTGGTTCTCTGTGATGCAACTCCCCTCTCCCCTGCTCCAGAACCTCAGCCCTGAGCCGTGGGTTTAGGGAAAGTGAGCATGGCCGTGCTTGCAGAGGAAACCTTGTCTGAATGTGATGAGGTGCCTGCCACCCCCTTCACTGTGTTTCTGGACTCTGAGGGACCCTAGGTTATGCTGTATTTCATCACGGACTGGGTTTCATGCAGGTGGAACAAAAGTGCCCTTATTGAACAGATGTGGATGAATCCACAGACAATGCAGAAGTCTTCACAGACAAGACCAATTTCAACGAAGTCATAACAGAGTGGAAAAATGTCTTAAAAATTAGATACTGGGGACTTTGTGCAAAGGAGTATGAAGGCATCGCCAACTTTTGTTGAAACTGCTGATCATGATTATTCGGTGTGTGCGAGGGATGCAAATTCTTGCTTTCTGGGACTTCAAAACAAACATCTTTTTTTGTAGTAGTAAAATCCACACTGGTATAACACTTGCTGCATATATTAACCTATGAGTCCAAGCTCTTTCTAGAATTCTGAAGGGGAAGATTTAAATGTCTGCTTCATGGGAGGTGTAGTTGAAAAATCTGTAGGTTTGGGAAAGGTTTCTCTATTTCTTTGAAAATAGCACATCTTGTAGGTGAGAATATGTGACATAAATGGTAATTGCTTTTCTGCTGGAGCTACATTTTCATCCTCCTCCCTTTCTCCTCCAACATTAATTATCAGGACTAAAAATAGGCCATTGTGGGATCTGTATGCCTCTGGGAGGAGTCTACGGAAATCTGACATCTGTGCAGAAGGCTCTTCTGAGATGTGTGTTTCTGCTAAGCCGTTTCCTGTTTGAGAATTCAGTAAACACTTGCGGAGGGAACGCTGAAGTGTCTTCCTCTCACGATGGCTGTGAGGGGCAGCCTGTGAGAACAGTGTCTTTCTGAGCAGACATGACTCACAGTGCCTGGAGGGAACAGGGAATGCATGGAATATTTATGATTAAGGGAATTAATGAAGACAGGAAAACATTGATACAGTAACATCCCCCAAGGTAGCTATCATTTGCCACCAAAATGCCATGGCCTTTTGCGGCTTCTGTTTTCGTAGGTACCTATCAACAGGTGTATCCCTTCCACCTCCTTCGGAGAAAAATAATATAAGGAAACTTACAAAACAGAAAAATGAGTAAGTGGTTTGCATCCATGGTTCGTTAAGGTGTAGTTAGGTGGTGATAGAAAAGTCCTCATGGACGAATATGTATCTGCTAGAACTAGAGACTCATGGCTTTGCAATAAGCCTCTTCCTAAAAAACAGCTATCACTACTAGTCAAGTTATTTCCCACTTTAATTGCATCAGATATTCTTCAGTTGTCTTTTTGGAATGAATGGTAGTTTTGATGGGATGTAAAGTAATGTGAAGGAGGGAGGGATAACTTTGTAGCATCAATATAATGGCCGTATTTCCTAATCAAGACATGTGTTTTGACAAACGAGTGTATTCCTGGAGAAAGTAAGATTGATTACTTTAAAATTGGCAGTTCTTGAAAATCTGAGATATATGTTCACATAACCATGAGGCGTGTCTTATTAAGAAGTCTTAGGCAGAGTTTCAAAGTGGGGAGTTTTATACTGATATTTGAGGATGCAGATGAGAGCACAGCAGGCAGCTCTGGGAGGCCAGGGTGAGGGGATCAGTGGTACAGAAGAGGGAAGGGAATGGTCTCAGCAGAAAGAATGCTTTCACAATTGTGCTCACACGGGGGATGGGTTTACAGACAGTTGCTGGTGCCGCAGAACGTTTTGTTTTAATTTCTAACCCCCAATGGTCATTTCACAATCAGCTCTTTTGATTACTTTTCTGGGTGTGATTTAATTCCCTTCTATTCTTTTGATATGCATATACATTATATACTGACAACTGAAAAACAAATTTCATTAAAGTTAACTGATTCAACAGATATTTTCTGAGTCCCTGAGAATTACAGAGTATGATATGCATTTGTGTCGAGGAATTGACCTGTTGTAGAAAACAATAACCTGGATGTTTACCTACTCATAATTTCTCATTTAACAGAATATGAATTATCCGCTTTGAATTAAAGATACATTTTGGTCCCAAATTATTTTGTTGCTGTTTTATATCAGGGCTGCCGGCTCTTCTTTTCAGGAGCCGAAAATGCACTTTATGTGCATTTAAAGTGCAAATAAAATGCACTTTATTTTTAGCCCACAGAAGGCATCATTTGGAAGACAAATTTGTTGCAATAAAAAATGTCTTACAGTCCATCTCATACCCCATAAACTCCAGCCACTCATCATCTTAAGCAATAAGAGAGGAAACTTCACGTGGAGGGGCCCGGGGACTTGCCTTGACCCTCAGTCCTCCCACATTATGCACGTGTGAAGTCTGTTTCCTGTCACACACACACATTATGTTGTCACATACATAATCTTCAGGATTGCAAATATCTCAAATTGGAAGCTGGAAGACACCCACTGCAATAGTGCCTTCTCAAATCTCTGGGCTAGTGGGTCAGATAATTTTACTGTTTAGAACAGAGAACCATTAGGCGTTTTGTCCTGGCCCTTTAGGTTTTCCAGACCACATTGTGGGAGCAGCAGGTTTGATCCGGGTGGCTCAGAGGGCACTGCGGTAGCATGTGGGGGCAGAGCAGCTCAGCAAGAGACCCCAAAGCTGCACAGGTGGGCTCCAGACCCTACACACGCCCCTTCCCTGAATCTAACTTTGACTAGAGGAAGCCTTTTGTTTGTGGTGTTCTGTATTTTGGAGAGCTCTATAAAATTTCATTTGAACATAAAAGATGATTACAATTGTCCCTTGGTATCTGCAGAAGATTGGTTCCAAAACCCCCGCGGATACCAAAATCTGTGATGTTCAAGTCCCATATATAAAACTGTGGAACGTCAGAGCCTTCTGTATTCAGTTATGTAAATTTGGAAACCAGTGATTGAGATTAGCCATAAACATCTCTGAGAACAACCTGAATGTTCACCTAAAGAGGAAAGTTTGAATATATCGTGGCTCGGAATTACTGTGGATACTTTGCAGCAGATAAAAAGGATGAAATAGATCAATCTGCTCTTATCTAGGGAGACACAGTAATAGTGTTAAATTTGAAAAGCTGAGTTGCAGAACAAGACTTGTAGTATGATCCCATTTGTGTAAAAATGCATATAAATGAAGACTGCAGATGCCTTTACACACAACTACGTGCAGGTACTTGGTGGCTTCTTTCAAGTTGATGTTTTGGTAACAGAATGAGTGGAACCCCACAAAGCCTGTCTGGAAAAGTGACACAGGATCCTGTCACTTTGGGTTTTTTTCTGGGTCAGAGATCTTTGGTTTGTGCTGGGCTCAGGGTTTTTATTGCTAACGATAAGGTTGATCACAAAACTAGTAAAGCCCCTTCCTTAAAACTTGTTTCTGAGCTAAAGGAGAGAGAACAGCCTCCCCAAGATAAGCCAAGTTATATTGAAGAAAATCTTTTAAAAGGTTGGCTTTAGTATAAAAAGAAACATTAACTAGAAAATGCACATGAATATTGACCAGACTATGAGAGAAAGAATATTAAGTGGCTCAAATTTCAATGTATATAAAGGCTGATCAACTGGGGAGTTATTCGTATTAAATTCAGAGGCAGACCATTTTCCCTGCACTTCTCTCCATGGCCTAAGAAACAAATGATAGTGCAAATGTACTTTTTGGCACATCAAACGTTGTGTATCAACTTATTCTTGATTAATATTACAATGTATTGATGAAATTTTCTAAGCAGTGCTTAGAGACAAAATGAGAGGGGTTTTTTTTCTTAGACAGAATGTGTTGATACTTGTTTTCATGGTGACTGTTGCATATTCAGTTCCATGTTCGTAGAAATGGTGCACTGGCAAATTATTTTAGTAGTCAGAAATATTGAGCTTCTACGTGTCTGCCATGCCTCAGCTTTCCTTTTTAAACTTTCATTTTATTTCAACAAATTTGTTGAGCACCTACTATGTTCCAGGTGGCCTGCAAGGCCTAGAATGCAGTGGTCATGTTTTTAAAAGCTGTTCCCCCAATCAAGAAGTTGGCTGTCTAGTAGGTGACACAGACACACACACTACAAATTGCAATAAAAAGTGACAGGTATTATAGGAGAAATGGGCACAGTGTGATAGGGGAAAGAGGAGCAGAGTTTGGCCGGGGTCTTGTTCTCTCTTGCATCTCTAAACCCCTAGCACGTGCCTGATACCTGGTATACGCTTACTAATCATTTGTTGGACGAGAGGATGAAAGAAACCATGACTGAAGTGAGACTTGTTAGAGCCATTTCATGGAAGACATGACCTGTAAGCTTGGTCTTGAAAGAAAACAAGAAGTGAATAAAGTGGTTAAGGAACAAGAAGGTATTTCAGGTAGAGACTTGAGTCCATTAAAAAAAGCTCATGCCAAATGTATGGAATGAAAGCAAACCATGTGACATTGAAGTGCATGTATTTAACCTGTTAAATAAAAACACACATATGCGTGCATAGAAAGCATATTTATATTTGTTGTACCCTTGTATGTTTTATACAAATACACTGTAACCTATACACACAAACTCAAAAATTCTGTAGCAGTGAAGCCATAATTGACAGCGGTCACATGCTGTCTGCACAGCATTTCCCTTCTCACTGTGTTCTACGCAAACCTCATGCTTTTCAGGCCTCGCTGTTAATCATTTATCTCTATAGTCAGTGTCAAGCCTCACCACAAAGTCTTTTAGGAGCTCAAAGCCCTGATTGGAATGAAATTTTTCCTTGGCTTTGTCTTGGTTTTGACAAAGTTTGGGGTGATTTTGAAGCTTGTTAGCAGGAAGGAATCAAGAATAAGAGGCCAGTAGAAGCCCTTGAATCATCACAGGGCAAACAGATGTGAGCCATATCTGTTGGTATATGAGCCATACTTTGAAAGCCCTTAGAGAGGAGGTTAAATATAGTCTCTTGTAAATGCCTGGATGTTATCCTCTTTTATTTCAGCTTTATTCATATTCAACAAAGAAGAAAATGTGCCTCTGTTATTAAATATCTTTGCATATGGCATATTATGAAAAGACCTAGTACTAACAAGTCCACATCAAGCTGTTTTAAAGCTAGGGTGGCTGGGAAACGTTGCTGGAAGAATAGAAGGAATAACAGGTTAGACTTCACAGACTAAATAGCATACTGGTTATTTTTCTTTCTTTGATTTTTCTATATTATCAAACACTTTGATTAGACATTTCTTGTGTTCCATATTTAACCAAAAGGATGATGCTTCAATAAATACTAAATGCTGTCGACATACATCAGAGAGAAGCAGCAGAGGTAGCTTCAGTAGTGATACTATCCGGACTTAGATGATTCAAGGGGGTTTGCTGGAGACACCTGTGGGAGCAAAACTACCACCTGTAACTCTGCCACTGGGAGGGGACAGCACAGCCTCCAGATACCTCTTAAGCATATCCTAGTCCATTTACGACCCAGTGATTTCAATGGGAAGCCAAGTCCCATGGGTTCATTTTGCTACACTTTTTAAACCAAACGCCATTTCCACACACTTTGGGAAAGGTATGGTGCTTAGCACTTCAGAGTAAAGGAGATAGTTTCCCCAAGACCAGGAGCCCTGTTCAGTCTGCGTGACATGTCTGCCAATCACAGGAGCAAGAACCCTTCCTCACCTCGTAGCCGTGGTGACCCACAACCTGGCTCACACGTCTCTCCGGGGGCCACACGACGCACACCATCCTTCACCCTTAGGGGCTGTTACTGTGCCCCTTGAGGACTGAAGGATACGATGGGCATGGAAAGTTCCTCTGCTTCTTTGTCATTTCCTCTCTTTCTAGGTTGCTTTCTTACTGGCCCCAACACACAAGTTAGGAGATGTTTTGCTTTCATAGAATCGCCATTGTCTAAGAACAAACCCGTAATGCAGGCTCAAGCTGGTAGTTTTTGTAAAAGAAAGACAAGGGAGAGAGACACACAAAGAAAGAACGATATAGACAGAGGCAGGCATACGTTTCTAGTCTCTTAGGCATTTTTGCAATTAATACTTTGTCCAAGTGTAATAATAATACCTAAACTTTGTTGCTCACTTAACTATTTGTTAGGCTCTGTGATAAGCACTTTACAATCATTTTCTCATATAATCTACACAAAAACTCAGGGGCACGTGTGCCACATATGAAAATCTGGTCTCAAGAAGCTGAATCACTTCCTTGCTGTCACACTGACAAATGGTTGAGGCAGGACCATCTCCAGATCCAACTGATTCCAAAGTCACTTCTCTTCACTATAACAATGTACCCACCTATTCCCTAAAATTGTAGCCAAATACAACAGGGGGTCAGTGCCTGTTAGGAAAAGCTGTATTTGACCCACAGCCAAATCAAATGACGTATCGTTATCCATGGCCCTTGGCTGATCTGACCTTGGGAGAAACAGCCTAAGTGCAGGGTAGACAGAGCCCCAGAAAGCAAGCCAGCTCCAAAATTCTAAGGCCGATTCCTCTGCTCCATCCAATTGAAGCTCAAAGCCTAAAGAGCCTAAGCACTAGTGTTGATTTTCTCCAAGACCTTTAAATGACATGGAAGGAAATTTCCATTTTATTCTGTACGCACAGGTCCTAATTCTATGGGGCTCTGAGAGTTCTGTGGTGCCCATGAAGTAAGCCCAGGCCCCATCTCCCCCAAATGCCTTTACCTCTTTAATGCTGTAGTTGCTTTTCTGTAGGCAGCTTCCAGAGCTGAAATAGGTTTTAGAATCTTCGGAGTTTTCATTAATGGAAACCTGCAATTCAGCAAAAAAAAAAAAAAAGAAAAAGAAGTAAAAGTGTTGTGATAGAGACAGGTGTGAGGGAGAACCATCTGCTTGTTAATAAGTTGCCCACAGATTTTCATGCAGCAGGATGGGGACACATTTATTACGTGATGCTGGGCCCCATTCCATTTCACTATCACTTTTGTAGAAATATTATTGCTTGCTCAACGTGCTATATTTTTAAATTTACTTTTTAAAATCCTCTTCTCCCTGGATCACACTCTCAGTATACTTTTCTCCTTCCCCCGCCCCCCCTCCCTTTTCCTGACGCAGCTCCACTCTCCCAGGCCTCCTACAAACCACTGCTCAAGCCACATGTGGACGCCGTCACCAAGAACAGCTCCTCCGTTCCCTGAGACACAAAATTCTGATTATACATTGAAAATGGTATTTTCCAATGCAGGTCAAATTTATCCCAGTCATCTCAAGGGAAGGAATTATTTTTGCAATTTTGATTTAATTTTGTATTATGCATACATGCTTGAAATAGCAGCTGCTATAAACTCGGGGTTGGGAAATCTGAGAGATAAGAAACATCACGTGTAGTCCTGGCTCTGCCATTAACTAGCAGCGTGGGCTTAGGTTTTATCTGTAAAGTGAGTGCACTGGACTGGATGGATGGATTTATTGATTTACTCATTAAACAAATGCTTAGTGCTCTGTCAAGAGCCATGCTCTGTGCTAGGTCGTAGGTGATAAAGGTTAAAGGTGTGAGTCCTGTTCTCAAGGGTTTCATTCACCAGGGGAAGAAGCAGACAGTTACAAAAGTGATGTATGAAGTGTTGTGATGAAAATGTGTAAAAAGGGCACAAAGCAGAATGGTTCAGAAATTCTTAGAGCTGTTCTTTTGTGTTGGGATTTGTTGTAATGAGATTTATCCAACAGCAGGGCAGCAGAACCAAAGTTTGTTGTCTTTGCTGACGTGCTGACAATAGTGAAAGGACAGTTCTTTTTAGGATCCCCGTCATTTGATTAAAGAATGCCCTCTCGAAGGTATGTTGCAGTCCATCTGAAATGAAGGGTAGTTCAGGAAATCAGATCGTGCATTATTTTCTCCAGACCTGACCACCTTAGACTTTCATACCTTTTTTGGACTTGGTGATATAATTTGGTACTCACCCGTGAACAACAGAATCTCTTGAGTTTAGTCAGCCCATCCCTTTGGAAGCTGACACTTTTCTCTCCCTGGTCCACACTGTGCTATGCAGTATCTATTCCACATCTTATGTTCATTAGATTTTCTGAAAGAAATATGATACTCATGATTTGACAAAGAATTTTTTGAATTGGAAATTTGTAGATGTGAAAGTTCTTATAAATGTGTTAGGTAAATTAATATAAATGGTAATTTTTAAACTATGAAAGCATATATCTCAATATGGTTTAAAAATATACAAATATTATTACCCAATCCGTTCAGTCGTCTATTAGAACTTCTGCTGAATTTCTTCTTGATGTTTTCTCTTATGCATATATATTTTAAGGAGTTCAGTAATTACTAATATCATAGGACAGTTACAGTAGTCTCATGTCTGTGCCAAGAGGGAATGGTATTACAAAATTGTTTTGACAGATCGGTAAGTGAAAACTGTTACCTCAAAATTATTTAACTTGCATTTATTTGAGTATTTATGACACTGTCTCTTTTAATATGCCTTTTTTTGTGTGTCAAGAGTGAAAAATATTAAGTCTCTTCTAAGTATGCACTTACTCATGTCACCGTCTGGGTATTCAGCAGCCTTGTAGACCAATAGGTGGTAGGTGAGAGACAGTATAGAATCATGCTTAAGAACAGGTTGGAGTTACCCATCCTTGCTCTCCTTCTTAACTATTTGTGTGGCTTTAACAAAGCTTGTTCATTTCTGTAAGCTTGCAGAGGTGGAGTGACATACAACTTTCTTCATTAGTGTTATGGAAAATTGGATGAGAATATATTTACATAGCTGGCACACTGTTTGACACTGGCAAATCCTCTTAAAATGTTAACTATTATGATCATCACATTTTTTTCTTTAATCTAATAAAGCTGTCTTTCTCCAAGAATTGATTTTTCATGGTTCCAAGACAAGCAACATTAATGAATCAGTTAGATAGTTTAATGGTTAACCAATGAGTTCATTCTTTGTTAAAGTAATCCTAGAAGTCATCTGGATTCTCCTCCCCAAGCCCCGAACCCCAGCACCCAATCAGTGGTTGGTCCTTCTGGCTGTACCTCTGAATTTTATCTCAAACCCAACCTGTTCTCTCCCATGTCTGTCCTTATGATTATCTAGCCCTTGACCTACCCAGCCTCCTGGCTGGCCTTTCTTTCTCTGCACCTCCTCCTGCCCAGCCCCTACTTCAGTGCCTCCCGGATACTGCAAGTAGATCTCTTCTTTAGATATGAACCAGGCTGTAGATCAAAGACGTGAATGTGGTCTCATTCATTGCACTTGAAACAAAATGCAAAGTCCTTGTCACGGTCTGCAAGACGCCAGTGATACCTTCATCTTCTACTGCTCTCCTCCAGTGACTCCCAACAGACACACGGTGTTCTTGCTGGTCCTTAGACCCACCAAGCTCTTTCCTTCTGCAGGGCTTTTGACCTCGCTCTTCACTCTGCCTGGAATGCACTTCTCCCCGACCTTCACGCAGGCTCCTGCCCAATGCCATTCTTCCCGGAGACCTTCCCTGACCCTCCCAGGAAGCCTTCAGACACACCATGCTCCTTGAGACCTGTACTTTCTTAATTGCCCCCTTATTATCTAAAATGATTGCATTTTTATGTATTTCTTCGTGTTCTCCTTGTCTCCTGCCTCCCATTCTCCAGAACTCCACCAGCAGCTTATCTTCTGGAAGGGAAAGACTACGCTCTGTTTTTCGCTGTATGCCCGACACCTACAACAGAGCAGGTGGCTGATAACAGTTAGATTAAAAAGATGAGCAAATATCTTGTGCTGTATGCCGAACACATCAGAATGACTAAGTCCTGGACCAGTTGTTTGATCTTGGTCTACCTTCCCTTGGTCTTTGTACCTCCTGGAACACTTGTTCGTTTTGAGAACAATGAAACGAATGCAGGTAGTTGTGTAATGAAGAAGGAGGTTTGGTCTAAGAATCCAGGCTATATCCAGAACGTTTCAGCAGAGCCCATGAGGCGGGTCACAGGGTGGAAGACTGAGAGGGGCAGCCAGCTTGCAGGGGTCTTGTGACCAGGATATGCTCACTCAGCTGAAGACCCACTTACCCGCCGAGGGAAACCTCAGTTTATATGCATCAGGTAGCTCAGGGCCTCCTCAAGGCCTGGGCCTGATGGTAACAGGCATCTCAGCAGCACAGGGCCCCTGCCTTTGTGCACGTCTCCCATGGGACGGGTAACTTGGACGCTCATGCTCTTGTCTTCTCTCCCGATGCCCACGAGGCCCCTGGCACATCCTGGGCCGGGGTCGTTCCCCACAGCCCTGTGCCCACCCCCCTCCCCTCCACCAGCCCCACCAGGCAGCAGTGTGCTGGCCCAGGTAGCTCTGATCTCTCCCGACTGCTCCCCACACTGTGGGAATATGCACAAAGGAAACACAGGCGGTTAAAAGCAGCACAGGGCTCCCGCTGCATTTGGAAAACATCCCTTCCTTAGACAAAGCCTGGAGGGAGGCTCCGCTCTCACTGTAGTTTGATGAGTTGGTATTGCTCCTCGTACAGCTTCTATTTGGAAACAACGCTGTTTATATAACACACATTTTCTGTACTTCTCCTCTCTCATTTTTTAGTATTAAGGACACTTGCCTAGAAACAGGATCTGTATTATTTTCGAGTGTTCATCTTCTCCTGCTGCCTGCTTCGCACCTGAGTGTATCACATGTGATTGCACATTCATCCCACACTGTGGAGCATCAATCTGTTGGACCATCTATCTTTCTTCCTATCTTGATACTCACATGAACACATAAATGTTCCCAGCGAAACGTATGTTGCTGACATTTCTCGGAAATGCAGGAACAATGTTTCCTTTTCTTTTTCTGATAATACAGTCAATGATACTTACCAGTTATGCAACATCTCATGTACTTAAAGTAATGAATCCTCAAAATACCCATAGAGACACCGTCCTTACTGGTCCCATTTCACAGCCGAGGAGACTGAGACAGAGAGATGAACTGACTAGCTTCAGGCAGCATGGAAACTCAGCACAGTGGAGGATTAAAATTCAGAATGGCAAGCTCCCTTCATCCGGTGATTAGATCATCGGACCACGATGCCAAGTATCAGACCTCTTTAGGTGTTTAAGATTGCTAAAGGAAACTGATAGAAAGGTCAAACACGAAAAGTACAAAGAGCAGGCCCTCTCTTACTCTGCAAGTAATGAAACAGATTTTTCAGTGTTTAGTTTAAGACCCATTCAGTATATGAAATACATTTCTCAAAGGGGAGAGAGAGAGAGAAAATGACTCCGTGTCTGGGCTCCCACTCTTTGGGATTAAGGGCACCTGCCTGGCTGGAGGACCTACCCTTCTCCGAGAGCCTCAACCCCGGCCGCCGCTCCCCCTGCTTTCCAAATGCACCCCGTTGAGTTGCTGTGGAAATGATTACGGCACCACAGACGGGAGATTATATAACCTGTGATCAGGGATAACTAGCAGAGATGGATTCCTACTGAACTACAGTCTTGCTTTGTGCAGATATGAATAGGAGAGAAGAGGGAAGGGAGGGGACGGGCAGGCAATCTGTGATCTAAGGAAATTGGTTTTAAATAGGTTGTTTTTTAAAGGTTTCCGGGAGATATCGGTTCTTCCAGAGAATGACGGAAAGCACCGAGATAATTTCCTTAGCCGTATAAACTTTAAAAAAAAGAAATTTTTATAAAGTGTGTTTAGTGTTCAGCAAGCTGTCTGATACATTACCAAGGAAACCAGAGTCTCTGGGAGGCCCCAAAGGACGGGCACCCTGCCAGCAGAGCAGAGAAAGGAACACGCTCTCCTGGGCAGTGACCACGCGGTGGTCCAGCCATGGCCCAACTGCTTTGTCCTTGGTGCTGGAATCGCGTGTGCAGAGAAGGCAGCTGCCATCTGGGCACTTCACGCAGAGTCGGCTCAAGCGCGGGGCTTTGGAGGCAGGGAAGCCGGGTTCCACCACAGCAACAGGAAGCCTTCTGAGTTCCTTTCCCTCATCTGTAAAACAGGAATGGTGCCGACCTCAGGGGTCCTCGTGAAGTTTCAGTGGGACAGTGCATGTGAACCAGTTACCATGTTGCCTGGTGAACCGTGGGTATCAAAAAATACTGATGGCTCTGGTTCTTGCTAGGGTTCCTACCAAAATGAAAACCTAGACCGTCCAGCAGTCTGCCTCGGAGGCTCACACCTCTTCATCACATCCTGCCGTCAAACCCGCTGTGCTGTGGACATTGTCTCCAGAGAGATACTTTGTTTCACTCTTAGAATCGTCCCTTCATCTGTAGATGATTATCTGTTTGCCCTTCATTCCAAGAAATATTTGATATAGCTTAAAAAAGATGTCAGGTAAATTAGATCTCTTTTTAAAGATGAAGAGATCTAGGTCAAGAAAAAATAAAATTTGAATAGTAATACCACTCACAGTTCATACATTAAAATAAATGTATAAGGCTCTTCACAGCTAATCAAGTGAGACACAGTTCAGCTGTGAGCATCCTGACTGCCAAGGCAAAGAGGGAAAGTGAATGGTTAGAAAATCTATTTCCCATAAATAGAAACATACCAGTCGGTCAGGTCAGGGGCCAGCAAACCAAGCCTGGCACCAAGTCCAGCCGCTGCTTGTGAGTCAAGAGGCCTTTTACATTTTCAAACCAGACTTTGTGGTCCTCAAAGACGACAATATTTGTTCTCCGGTTTTTGACAGAAAAATGTGCCCTTCCCTGGTTTAGAAGAAGCATAGATTTTCCTGGTGAAAACGCCTAAGAAAAATTCCTTTCGAAGAAAGAGAATTCCTCTCCACCTCATCTTGCCCGCTTTTCCGTTCCTGTGCCTCGGTCACTCTCACCTTTCTCCCTGACCTCTCCTCGGGGTTAAGCTCTTTCCCCTTGGATCACACAGAGAAGTTTTTCTTGAATATGCTCCACTGGGCTGAATGGCACACACCCGTCCTGCCTGGCTGCCCTCCCTCATCCTCCAGGTCTTGGCAGGAAGGTACCCCCCCCTCACAGAAGCCCTGGATCCTCTGGCTTTTCATAGCAACCTGTTCTTTTCCATCGAAGCAAAGATGAGAGTCTGGAAGCCCACACTCACCCACTCACTCGCTTCCTTAATTCTTCATGAGAACAGGGACAATGGCTAACTTATCCAATGTCTAGCCCAGTATTTGTCACAAAATAAACAGTAGACACACATTTGTTGAATGCAAAGATGAGAGGTACAATTGGCCATGTTTTGTGGCATCTCAGTGCAAGCTGAGGGCAAATGTTCTTTGTTAAAGTGGTCTCGGGGAGGGGATGGAGTGTGGAGGAGATCTGTAGTCTGGAGGTTAAATCAGTGGGTCCTATGCATTCTCCCCTGGCTGGTTCTAAAATCTAGAAGGTCTACAATAGTGGATGGACTGCACATCCCTCAGACTGTCTCTTATTACCAACTTTTGATAACTTGGAGATATATTCACTTCCAGGGGTCCACAGATGTTCCTCCTTGTGGATAAAAGGCAAGCCAGATAGGCCGTGCTAAGGAACAGCGCCCACATTATAGCAGTTTAATGCAACAAAGGCTTATTTCTCAGCTCTGAGAAATTATGGCCGTCATGCAGGGGCTGGGATTGGGCTGCTTGGAAACACTCTGAGACAGAACTGCATGTAGAGGGCTCACTGGGGAGTGTTTTCAGGAGATGCGTCAATAAAGAAGAGGAAAGGCTGGGAGTGGGCAGAAAGAGAAGCTGCCCCAGGCTCTGGTTGCCACTGAGGGCTCCATCCATCCATGGTGAGACCTTTGTTTCCTGCGTCACCTGGCTGGTGACCAAGGGCCCCTCCTGAGTGTACACAGCATTGGGCAGACAGTCCCACATCCGACAGCAGCTCCCAGAGAGGGACTCAGCTCTGCGCTGCCCTCAGTGGGTACTCCCAGCAGCCGAAAGAGGGTAACTGGGCAGAGCAGCAGGGCCACCTCTGTGTTGCTGACATCCCCTTGCTTCTTTTTTTTTTGCGGTACGCGGGCCTCTCACTGCCGTGGCCTCTCCCGTTGCGGAGCCCAGGCTCTGAACGCGCAGGCTCAGCGGCCATGGCTCATGGGCCCAGCTGCTCCGCAGCATGTGGGATCTTTCCGGACCGGGGCGCGAACCCGTGTCCCCTGCATCGGCAGGCGGACTCTCAACCACTGCGCCACCATGGAAGCCCCCTTGCTTCTTAATGTCCTCCCTCTGGGGACAGCTATTCCAGGTTTTGGGTGGATTTCTTGCCTGAGTTAGAGGGACTACAGCACCCACTGCTGCAGTGACGTGAGGCTGTAATTGCTACTCATCATTTCCCTCCACCAACACCCACCTCTGCTGGGCCAGACACTTGGCCTCGTGGGATGACCCGCACCCTCAGGAAGGTGTCTGAACTCTGGTTTCTGTGATCCTCTAAGGCTGCGGCTGCTGTCACTGTCCACCTACCGTGAACACTGGACATGAAGCGTCCAGAGATGCCCCAGTAGACCACTGGACCCCATCAGTGTTCCCTGATCTCCCTGTGGGGTGGCAGCAGTCCTGTCCCTTCCTGGTGGTCAGAATCAACGCCACAGTCAATATGCTGACTTCTTCTCTTGTTGGCTGCTGTCCTGGCATGGGGATCCCAAAGTGACCTGGAGGCAACCTTAGCTTCAAGTACCAGGGGACTCCTGTATTCCCAGGTAAGAAACACTCCACCTCTGGGAATCAGGGCTTCACACCTCCACACACCTAAAGTTGCAAGAATCAGAACCGATTCCCCAAGGCTGTCGCAGGAGATGATGGTAAGCGGGGTCACTCCTGCTTGGTTTCTGTACCCCTGCACTCCACCTCTGGAGAAACCAACTCCATAAAATGGTCTCCTTACAGTGTTACAAAGATACCAACGCTCGGCTTCAATTTTAAGAAGCCGTTTACCATTGCATCCAATGGGGAGCTTCAGCGAAGTGCAGAATATGATAGAATGGTAGGGTTCCCAGGGTCTTGTGCCCTTGGCTGCACCCCCTTTTGTGGTACAGTGGGTTCAAGGCAAGGTTTTGTAGGATCTCTATCAGGGGAACAAATACTCATATTCATCTGTGAACCAAGCAAGTCCATCATCTTCCTCCAGCGGCTGGTACCATCCTCATCATCACTGGTGTGAGCTGACGGACAAGGATAGTTACAGGAGGATGGATGACCTGTGGCTCTATGCCACCAGACTGTGTACCTTTCCTGTGCCCCCGACCCTTCCCTGACTGATCTTAAGATAGATTGTGGTTGGGCTGCCCAACTTCATAACCTGGTATGTCTGCAGAGCCCCGATTATGATAGACAGCTCTGACCACGTGGTCATGTGCTGTCCTTTGGGCAGATGTTCTGTCTCTTCTAGGACCAGATAGCATTCCTGAAGTTGCTTTGTGAATGGTGTATAGTTCTGTCTCAGAATGGCCCGGCCTCTCCTAAAACCCTAAGTGTCTTAGTGGTGATTCTCCTTGGGACTTTCCATAAGCTCCACATGGTGTCTTTCCCCATGTTAGCTTAATCCCGTAAGACCTGTCAGTCTTACAGCCCCTGCAGGGATGCTTGCATACACCCTGGGCTTGCTAGTTTGCCCAAGTGCCGAATATACACCTGCAGAGGGCTCCCAAGACTTGTGCTTCTCTATTAGTGGTGGAAGATCGGAGATGCGATAATTTGTCCGTTACCTTTGAGAGGCTGTCTCACCATGTTCGACTACTAAGTCCCTAAAAATGTCAGTGATATTGAAGATCTCTGAAGTTTTGCAGAGTTTACTCTTTCTCTATGAAATAAATGCATCTTTCCAGAGCCTCTGATATTCTTGCCAGTCCTTGCTCTTCTGTTCTCATGAGCATGGTGTCATAGTGATGTGATATTCTACGGAATGTTCAGGAAGTCCAGCCCCTTTGGAATATGTTGGAGTCTGGAGAGTTATCATAGCCCTGGGCAAACCGTAAATGTATATATACTGTTGTTCTTCCCACAAGAATACAAATACTTCCGATTTGCCTTTCCAACAAGAAAGGGAAATAATGCATTTACTAGGTCCCTGACCATATACCAAGCCCGACAGTCTTTAAATTTGCTCTAGCAGAGATACCACATCTGGTACAGCGACTGGGAGGGAGGTTGTGACTCGATTAGCTGTGTGGCAGTCCACTCTGATCTGATCCATCTGGCTTTTGTAAGGGAAAGTCTTCTAAGTAAATGGAGGTACGGTAAGGAACACTCATCTATTCTTTAAGTCTCTGGAACTGAGAATCTTGTTAGCACCTGGGATGCAGTTTCACTTGCTCTTTGAGGTAGGGAGGTACAGAGATTTCTACCTGGCCTTTTCCACCACGGTAACTCCTAGTAAATAAAAGACCAAATGTGAGGCCTCTGCCAGCTACCAGGTGTTCATCCTGTTATACACATGTGGGGTCTGGTGAAATGACCATCATGTGTGGGTGTTTGGATTCAGTGTACCCCTCGGAGCTGGGCATGGTATGGGGGACACTTATCCCCCTTCCACCTCTGCTCGAAGACTCAGGCGTAATGCTGTTTTGGATCCTGAGTATCATTTTTAATTCAGACTCTGTGTCCAACAACTCACTTTGCTCCAAATGTGTGGATGTGTGAGCAAATGGCTGTAGGTCCTTTGGGGAAAGACCCAGGGAATTACTTGCCCACATGTAGCAGGGACCCTTCTCACTGGAAGCCAGATCGCTTTGCTTCAACGGATCCTGAGTCTGAAGTCATTCAAGTTCCAGAAACTGGACAAGAGATAATGCCTTTATGATGGTAACTGGCCTTAGACGTCTGATCATTTGTAATGGACTTCTTTAAAGTGTACAAGTGAAGCAGTACCTCCCTGTCTTGCCTGTAAGAGCATCAGGGTGCAGTTCACGTCTCCGTGGCTCTTGGAAAACTGGACCCCCCCCGATTGCCCCTTAAATCTTGTCACTCACTAAGGATTGTCCCCATTTTTCTGTTGATGTTTAATCGCTGTCCCTTGGCTTCTCTTCATCGTCTGGGATCTGATCATCTTCCCTGTTCTCAAGGGGCCCATGTCTGTAACGGCATTTTCTCCAGTCACCCCTGGTGTACAGAGAGCAGTGTGCGTGCATAAACAGAAGGTAGCCCTACAGATTGATCACTATTGTACTTTACAGAATTGGAACCATATTTTAGTTTTAGTAAAAGTATTAATGCACTTCTCATTTGAATTTATCAAAAAAGAAAGAAAAAGAAATTTAAGTGCAAATGAATATATATATATATATATATATATATATATTTAAATAAATCTATATAAGTTCTTAAAATATCCCTCTGCTGTTAAGGAGATACGATTATGGAAATCATGAAGGAGCTGGCTTCACCGTATCCCGTTCAGCTTTCTCTTTATTAGGGTTATGCACGAGGACTCTCTGGAACTTGTCATGCCCAGGTTCAAGTGTAAGGGCTGGGGAGGTCGGACAGGGTTAGATGCCAAGCCTCTCTTCTCTGCTTTAGTTTACAGCCCCACCTCCACTGCTTCGCCATCAGAGTCCAGAAAAATAGTTCACTTTTCAAACTAATCTTTGTTCCCTTACATGTGAACCACGTTGGTGGGATACACTTCTTTTTTTCCTGGGAGGCTGTCATCCAGTTGGAGGTAACTTTATACATAACCACAGATAAACCAAAGCACAGGAGAGGGCTTGGCCTGCTGTCTTTGTGATCTGGCCAGACCTTTGCCCTCGTTGGAGTGGAGCACGTGTAGACCAAGGGGACAGGATGTGGGGAGCACAGTTGATGTGTTTAGTTCTCTTGAAGCTTGACTATTTTTGATATCAAAATATAGATGGGCATACATCAGAAATAATACAGTAAATAACTCAACTCCACAGCTATGTAAACGAATGATTGTGGCTCCACCTGTGTAATGATCTATAGGAAGCAATATATAATTTCTTGGCTTGAGGACCAACATTTTCCTGAATTTGGGCAAGTCACACCTCATCCCTTCTCTCTCATTAGATCTCAGTAAAGTCTTTTTCTTTTAGAGACTTCAAATGTTATCACCCTGAAAGTGTTGTCCATCACAACTATCTTCCTATAGTACGTATAGAACCACCTGGATTCATCTTGGATCCCCTGGACCCCTGCCTGCTAGAATTATTCAATCAAAACTTACCCTTGTGATAGTTGTTTTTAGAGCTTTATTTGAAGCAAAACCAAAATAGAATAAAACAGGATGATGGAAAGGTCCCCTACAGAGCTGACTCTCAGCCAGAACAATGTAATTGACTTGGTTAATGTAACCTTATGTTGCACAAGGACCAGGTTTTATTTCTTAAGTCACTGAGAAGTGAGCAAATTCATGGTGAAAGTGACTGAATCTTGAAATAAAGGGCCTTCCCTCTCCAGGTGTACTTGGGCTGTAGCTTTGGGGAAAGAAATTAAGCGTGTGCTAAAAATATTAGTATTAGATAATGACTAAGCAAAAAAGGCAAAAGGTGTTAATAAATTAAGTTAGCTCCTGGTGCCTGTGGTTTGTTAAAAATATATGCCTTAAGAATACAATGTTACAACAATGTTAAAGCAAATTTGCAAAATGAAAAAAAAAACGGCATTATCTCTTTCTTCTAGCATAACTAGTTCCATCCTCACATATTACTTTCCAGTCCTGAGCACTGTTAATTCCACAGTGTTACATCTATTCTGATGGCGTTATGGTCTACATGTTCCTTGAACATTGAATATAAATATTCCCCATGTTGCTTTCTATTTGGTATTCACAGTGATCCCTGCAATGGAGTCATCCTGTTTCATCCTGTGGACATTCTGTAATTTACAAAACCAGCTCCCTGTTATTGCATAATTGACTTGTTTTCTGTGGAGTCCTACAGAAATGTGCTCCAAGCAGCTATGGTGGGACAGATACAATGGAAACATAGCTTCAGAAAAACAGAGCCTGTGTGGTCCCCCAGGACCACACACGGATATGGGAGCTGGCTCTGCTTCCCCTGGCTGCAGGCACGGTTCTAAGGACCTGGCTCAGCAGATGTGGATGTTCTGGACTGTGAGGTGTCCAGCAGGGGCCGAGTCTGCCCTTGAAGAGAACTCCACAGGGAAGATGTGAAGCCCTGCTCCCCAGCTCTCAGTGTTAACTACATTTTTCGCAAATCACCAGTGCACACTTTTCATTTTTGGATTGCCAGTGTCCCCTTAAGGACTCAGACGATCTACCTTTGATATAACAGACTGTACTTCTGTATTAATGTGTCAAGTTGCTGTGAAATGTACTGCCTCGCTGGGCCCATTAGACTGCGTAGATCCAGCGATGTCCTCTGCGTCTCAGCGATCAGAGCTCCATTGTCTCTCTCAGAACAGCTCGTCCCCAAGTGCCACTGTGCTGAGCAGGAGCTCTTCATGGGATGAGTGCAATGAATCTTAAGGCCCTGGGAATCTTTGGCGACAAGAGGGTGCTGTCTCTCTGAGACCCTGGGCAAGCAAGGTCTCTGGCCTCCAAGGGGCTTTCGGTCAAGGGTTTTGCCAGGAGCCTCCGGGTACTGCCAGCTATATTGTCACTTGCCCATAGGCTATTTATCGCCACCACATCTGGGAATTTTACCTGGTCTGCTACTAATCTCACCATTCCCAGCCTCCCTCTACACACACACACACACACACACACACACACACACACACACACACACACACACACCTTCCAAATCACATCGATTTGTTGTTGATTGTTGTAAGGAACACTCTCTTCTTGGAAGAATCCAAAGTTGCATCACATTGTAGAAAGTACACAGAGGCTCTTGATTGGAAGGGGAGACAGACACCCTGGAAATGCTGAGGGCACCCACACCACTGTGATTTGTACTTAAACTAACAGCTTTGCTTAGTTCATCCAGGAACCCACTCCATCCTTGCCGTCTGCCAGAGAAAAACGGCAGAGGTAAAGTCATGGTGCGTTTTAGGTTCTTTGATCTCCTTTCAGGAATAAGCAGCTAATTTTGTTACTTAGAATCTGGCTCTTTTAATTCCCTTTCAGTGTGGCAGGGTGCCGGCAGGGGCTTGTTGACCGAGGGAGGAACAGGAATCAAGTCTGCAGAGTGATTTCCACAGGGTAAAGCACACGTGTGACCTCCCTATCTTGTTTTTCCCAGCCATGCATCAGTTGTCAGGCCCTGAATATGTAGTAGTGTGTGTGATGATGCTCCCTAATGGGTGTTCCAGACAGAGTCAGGATAATGTACAGCAGCCCGTGTCACTGGGTGTTGTTAGCAAGCTCAGATGAACACTGTCGTTTTCTTTATTCAAAAATCATCTGTATTGCTTTGGCACAAAGACGGGCGGAACTACTGGTACAATTTTACTTTTAACATTCTGAACCTTGTAAGCCTACTGAACTGTTTAATATGTTACGTTCAGCAAGGCTGGCTTGTATATTACCAAGGCTTTGGAACTGACATACCCCAAAATGAATACAAGCGGGGGACAAAAGCTTTTTGTTACAAAGCTCCACAGATGCAGACCAGTTACCATTAGGACTTAAGAATGAACCAGGAGGTATTTGTAGTTCGTTTGTATTTTTCAGTTTTCTGCTTGCTGGTGGCTATGGAATATCTTTTTCTGCCTCTAGTAGAATTTACTGCTGCTGTTTTCCGCCGGGCTCTTTGCTGCAAATGAGTTCCTGTTTTATGTTGTTCCTCCAACCCTCAGCCCCCGCCCTGGAATATGATTTGCAGACTCAGAAGCATTGCTTGAAGACTGCAGTTTGAACTTAGCACACTCAAGTTGGAGAATCACATTCTCTAATTGCATGTGTAAACACATGTGGGGGGGGCATCACAGCAAAAGCTGAGTGGGCTGGGCACTCACTGGTGGAAACAGTGTAAGTAATTAATTCTGGAAAGTCCAGAAATGCAAACTCAAGAGGAATTCATGCATGCATAAGACTTAGATACTAGATAAAGACTGGATAAAATACCAATATTAAGGTACATATTCATCTTTTCAGTGGATCTTTTATACTTGCCTCTACATACAGAGCAATCTGCTGGGCTGTCGGGACATTACCTGTTCAGTCACCTGCTATATGCTGGTATCTCTGTACCCAAGAGCATGGCTAACTCACCAAAGAATGTCCCTTCCTAAACGTTAAGAGGGACAAAATGGTCAAACCTTAAATTCAGAACTTTGGGGGAAAAGGGGAGTTACAAGGAAACAGAACTCTAGCATAGGTTGACGATAGAACAGGCTTCATGAGCAGTTACTGAGGCCACTTACACAGCCAATTGCAGCCTGAACAGCAGAGATGGCATTTACTGAGCTCTTACCAAAGGGTGGCCCCTATGGGGAAAGTCTCATTTCTGGTCCTGTCCCTTGACATCATCACCCATTTTCCAGAGGGAATTAACGGACCTGTAAGTTACCAGTCTGGGCATTTATGTTCCCTCTTGGTAGGATATCCATTGCTGTGGCTGAGTTTTACTTGCTAGGGGTGTGGAAGGATCACTGTTAAAGTTAGATGTTGACGCTTCCAGTCTGTTGTGTGTGTACGTGTGTGAGTATGTGGGCACACAGAGCTAGCTGAATTACAGTCACGCTATTCTGTAATTTTTAAGTCTTATTATTTACTTTTGAGAAGTTAAAAAGTCTATAAAACTAAAGATAACCTTAAGACAAAAACATTAATCCCCATGCCTAGAATTGACAATGGGTGACATTTTGCTTAATCTTTTCCGAATATAAGCAACTGAAACTGTGTAGAAAAAGATTATAAAAAAAAGATGACGACACTTCTGTTTCCTCTCCTACCATGCCCCATGCCTTCCCCTCAACACTTTCAGTATATTTTTAAAATACTTTAAATGTACATACATCCATGAATCATATCCTTATGCATTTTCTATTCACTCTTATTTTCCCTGCTTCCTTTTTTTGACTTGCTACTAATTTATAAAGTTTTAAAAAGTTAATTCTTCTCCTACATTGAATTTACACACTTTTATAACTGTTGTTTTAATGTTTAAATTTAAGATTCTAATATGCATGCATACTTAAATTTATAGCTTTCAATTAAATTAAACAGCATGTGATACCTCTTCCAAAAATGAGGACTTCAGTAAACTTTCATGCCCATACATACTCTCTCCTCAGAGTGTCACCTCCCATCATCTCCTCAAATATTTCCATTGCATTGTGATCTAGAACTTACTCTCTAAAGGGCAAACGGTAACTTAAGCTTTAAAGGCCATATGATGTTTATTGCAAATAATCAGCTCTGCTGTTACAGCATGAAAAAAGCCATATGCAATTCGTAAAGGAATGAGTGTGACCATGTTTCAATAAAACTTCATTATGAAAACAGAAGGAAGGCCACATTTGGCCTGTGGGCTGTAATTTGCTAACTCCTTATTTACAAGTTTAGATTCAGGTATTTTTAATGTGAAAGTTATAATTATGATTGCAATCAATATTGAGATTAGCCTTATTTTACTAATTTATTTCTTTAACCTCTGCTTAAATACCAGTTGCTTTCATTGGAATTCATTATTTTTGTTTGGGGTTTGTTTTTTCTTTCACTGAATACATCCTTTAGGACCGAGGTCTCTGGGTGGTAAAATCTATCCTTCCTTTTATGTCTTAAAACAGTTTTATTTTCCTCTCTCTCTTGAACGGCACCTAAGCTGATACTCAGTTATGCATGGGCTGTGACTCTTTCCTGAGCTGGGTCTGCAGTAGCCCAGTGTCTTAGGGTATCTGTCGCTGCTGCTGAGAAATCTGCTCATTGCCGTTTCTCAGCAGGGAATCTAACTTCTCTGTCTGCTAGTTTTTAATACTGCTTGTTTAGCTTTGCTCTGTATTCTGAATATTTGTGTCTCTTCAGAAATCACATGTTGAAACCTACTCCCCAGTGATCTATGGCTTAAACAACAGACATTTATTTTCTCACAGTTCTAGAGGGGAGAAGCCCAAGATCAAGGTGTCGACTGGTTGGTTTCTCCCAAGGCCTCTCTCTTCGCTTTGTAGTCAGCCGTCTTCTTCCTCTGTCTTCACGTGGTCTCCTCTGTGTGTGTGTCTGTGTTCTAATTTCTTCTTACAAGGATACCAGTCATATTCGATTAGGGCCCACACTGATTACTTCATTTTTCCTTAATTACCCTCTGTAAATACCCTATTCTCCAAATACAGTCACTTTCTGAGGTCCTGGCGGTTAGGACATCAACATGTAAATTTTGGGAGGATACAGTTTACCCTTCTCACTTTTCTTTATATTTTCTGTCTCTTTTTCTGTTGCCGTCTGATTGTCTCAGTTGTGTCTTCTGATTTGCTCATCATTTCTCTAGCGCCTCTTTTTTTTTTTTTTTTTTTTTAACATCTTTATTGGGGTATAATTGCTTTACAATGGTGTGTTAGTTTCTGCTTTATAACAAAGTGAATCAGCTATACATATACATATGCTCCCATGTGTCCTCCCTCTTGCGTCTCCCTCCCTCCCACTCTCCCCATCCCACCCCTCCAGGCTGTCCCAAAGCCCCGAGCTAATATCCCTGTGCCTTGCGGCTGCTTCCCCCTAGCTATCTACCTTACTACGTTTGTTAGTGTGTATATGTCCATGACTCTCTCTCGCCCTGTCATAACTCACCTCTTATAAGAGTTTACGTTTCCCCCACACCGTGCCCCTCCCTGGCTCTGGGGTTCCCTAGGCCTGACCCTTTGGGTGGCACTGCCCTCTTGGGTCCTGCGTGTGGGATGGTGGTCACCCATGTGGGTCTCTCAGCTCTGGATGAATCCCCTACTCACTGAGGTCTGGTTCTGGGTCTCACACAGATACTCGGACTCCTTCCTTAAGTGCGAAGCAGAGGCCCTTCAGCCCAGGTCATGGATCAGTATCTCGTACTACCTTCAGCTTCCTGCGGGGAACCCAGTTCTAGCTGCTAAAAAGTGTGGGCACAGCCGGCCCCCAATCCTGTGATAGCGTGCACCGCATCCCTACTAGCCTGCCCTGCTCCTTCCGGGGTCACAATGCATTCCCTATGTCCATATGTTTCCTGTCCCCCCATAATTGTTCTCCTTCTATTTTTCAGTGTAGTTATATATTTCTTTTCTTTTCTTTTTAATTTTTATTTATTTTTTGGCTGCACTGGGTCTTCGTTGCTGTGTGGGCTTTCTCTAGTTGTGGCGAGCAGGGGCTACTCTTCGTTGAGGTGCGTGGGCTTCTCATTGCAGTGGCTACTCTTGTTGCAGAGCATGGGCTCTAGGCTCCCAGGCTTCAGTAGTTGCAGCACGTGTGCTCAGTAGTTGCGGCACGTGGGCTCTAGGGCATGCGGGCTTCAGTAGCTGTGGCTCGCAGGCTCAGTAGTTGTGGTGCATGGGCTTAGTTGCTCTGCGGCATGTGGGATCTTCCCAGACCAGGGATCGAACCTGTGTCCCGTGCATTGGCAGGCAGATTCTTAACCACTGCACCACCAGGGAAGTCCCTGTAGTTATATATTTCTTAATGTTAATTAAATTTTTATGTATCATCTTTGTCACACTGCCATGAATGAAAATCTGTAACCTTTTTTCAATTAACATATAATTTTTGTATTTTGCGAATTTTTAAAATAAATTAATGCTTGCACTATTAGTTGGGAAAAATCGCCACCAACTGGGTGGCTTAAAACAACAGAAATATATTCTCTCGTCGTTCTGGAGTCTGGAAGTATGAAAACTAGGTGTTGGTAAGGCCATGCTATCTCTGGAGGTTCTAGGAGAGAATCCTTCCTTGCCTCTTTGTCTGGTGGTTGTTGGCAAGCCTTGGCATCCTTTGACGTATAGCTGCATCACTCCAGTCTCTGCTTCCCTCTTCACTTGGCCTTCTTTCCTCTGAATGTGTCTACTGTGTCCAAATTTCCCTTTTTTAATCAGACCACCAAGTCATTGGATTAGGACCCACCCTAATCCAGTATTACCATGTATGTAAAGACCCTATTTACAAATAAGGTCATATGCTGAGGTTCTGGGATGGACAGGAATTTGGGTGGGATCCTATTTAACCCAGTACAGCTGTATAGCATTCTGTCTCATGGAAATGATTCATTTAACCAATCCTAAGCATTGGAAATATAGATTGCTCCTAGGGTGTTTGTTTGTTGGTTGCTTCTTTCTATTCATGACATGATAATAAGCAGCCTTTTTCAAGGAACTTCATGCATGTCACTGATTATTTCCTTAGGATAAATCCGTGAAGATGAAAGTACTTGATTAATGCTGTTACTTTTAGGTTTTATATCCGTATATATCTCTTGGCATTTGTACAGATATGCATTACATTTCAGTTCTAAATAGGAAAGTTTGTATTTTTCCCCCTTGACTAATCAAAACAAAAGAGATAGAGGTAGACAGAGATATGGAAGAAGAAAACTAAGGAAGGTGGAAATGAAGTAACCCTCCTTTAGTCTGTCCTGGGCACCATTTCTGACTGCTACATGAGTGGCCGAGTAACCCTCATCCACATTTCCTAATTCTGCTGCCATTTGCTGAGGTGTTTACGTGTGGGTCGCACATACATGACCAGAATCAAACAATATGCCATGCTATGTACAACTCCAGGCCCGATGCCTGTTTCTTAGTTACCAGAACTATCATTTCAGACCAAAGCTTTTTAACTGCCTCTAACCCATCCTTTGAACTACAGCAAGAAAGACCAAACCAGATTTTGTCTACTTCTGAATCCAACTCAAAATCAATAAGAACAATACCTAACTCCCTCCTACCTTGGAATGGTTTCTCATTGCCCTAAGGGGGGAAAAAATCTACTCATTTAAACATAATTTTCAGTGCTTTTATGACCTGGCCTACCCTCTAGTAATGTAATAACCTTCATGATACAAATCATAACCGGATTTGACAACTTGAAGTTCCCTGTGGTGGAAACCATCTGGTGGTCACTCTAGCTCACGATGTTTTCCACTTTTGTAACAAACTAACCCCAACTGCACATCATCCCCAGCCCACCCCTGCCCCCAACCCTGTGGCAAGGTTACAGTGGGAGAACCATGTTTGTTGAATAGAACTCTATCCCACTTTTATAGTTTTTGCACCACAGGCACTGCCCAACCCGGGTTAAGCCAAGTGACCTCTTTTCTCAAAGAATTTGAAATCAGAGTGAAAATGTACCTGAGCTGTTTTTAATGACGGTGATGGCAACCCAGTGGCTGCTGGCAGTGGTGCTTTCTCACTGTGTCAACTGGGAAGTCGTACAAGCTGTTTCATCACTAGAGAGAAGAGTTGTGAGGTGAAAAGCAGAGGCAAGAGATGGTGAGAGAGAGGACCTCCTGGGTTGCTGCTGTACTGTTGATCCCACTGCATCCCTGAGGCCATCATTCTGTTTCTGCCCTTGGGATCTGTGAACTCACCCTCTGTCCTTATTTTCAAGTTCTACTTTTGCTTAAACCTGCTCCACTCGTTATTTAGCATCCCCTCTCCCCCTAAAAAAATCCTAGTGGGTACAATCGCCACGTGCACTAGTCTCTTCTTTTCCTCTGAGCTTTGCACACGCTGGTCTCTGTACCTGGGATGCTGTCTTCATCCAGTACCCTTCATCACTAACCTAGTTTTGTTCCTGTAGTAACTACTTATCTTTGCATTCCACTTAGACATGGTTTTATTTCCAGGAGATCTTCCTTTTGTTACCAGACCAAACTTGGGTCTGCTCGCCCATGCACAGTAAAGCCAATCTACTGACACCGGGTTGTGGTGAAGGAAAGTACAACATTTACTGCAGGGAGCCAAGCAAGGAGAACGGGCAGCTCGTGCTCAAAAGATCCGAACTCCCAGATGGCTTTCAGGGAGGGGGTTTCAAAGGCAGTGTGAGGGAGAGGGCCCCAGGGTGTGTGATCAGCTCGGTCACAGTTCTCGGATTGGTTGGCATCAAGGTGAAGTTTGGAGCATCATCAACCTTCTGGTTTCAGCCAGTCTAGGGTCTTTGTTCCTGGGGTCAGCAGTTTTCCTCTGGCGGAGGTCTGCTTCCTGTACAAACAACTTAGGAATGTGTGTCAGGTCATTATCTGTATCTTTCAGGGAACTGGGAGGTTGGTGATTCTGCTGTGGGCAGATTTATAGTCTAATCATTCCCAGTTCACCAGCCCAACAGCTCTTCTTTGTCTCCACATCTTCATATTTCCCATCATTCACTCTGGAGCCAGCCTTTTGCTTCAAGAGACAAGGGGGCTCATACACGGTTTTACTTTGACATCCCAAGACTGGCTGGGTTTTGCCCCACTGAGCTTCCATAGCACTGTCTCCACACCCTATCAGAATGCCTTACAGCAATAAACAGAAAATGATAATGCAGTGTGATGCTTGCCCAGCAGCACATAAGCTTTTTGTGGGTTCTTTCTCACCATTGTTTCACCCAACAGTAATATCGTGCCTGGAACAAGGTGATCCCTCCACAAAAATTGTTGACTTAAATTGAATAACTCATCTGTGAACAGTTGACACATTTCCAAGTGACCGTACCTCAGATCTCTGGGATAATCTGAAACATTTTAACCCAGTGAGCTAGTCTATTAACAAGCAGCATTTTCTAGCTGTCTACTTCTCTTGATGTACCATTGGGGTGATTCAGGACAAAACACCTATAAAAAGAGCTGTGCTGAGGGAACAGAGGTTGTAACAGAGAAGTGCTCGGGCACCTTTCCTGTCTATGCTGTGCTCACACAGACGAACTAATTCAGATTTCAAATCCTATGTTAGACAGCTTGAGTCTGTTTAATTTTACATTAACATAGGTATTGTCTGAATCGGGACCCAATTTTTTCACCTAAGGATTAAACAAAGAAACAGAAACATTTTTTAGTTTCTTGCTCCAAATTATTTACACATATCTCTGTTCCCATACCCACCCACCCACCCCCCCCCCCCCCCCCCCCAGATTATACTCCCTGCAATACCTAGCACCATGCTTTGTAAATATTGGGGCTTTACAGAGATAAACCCACACACCTATGGTCCGCTAATCTATGACAAAGGAGGCAAGGATATACAATGGAGAAAAGACAATCTCTTCAGTAAGTGGTGCTGGTAAAAGTGGACAGCTACATGTAAAAGAATGAAATTAGAACATTCTCTAACATCATACACAAAAATAAACTCAAAATGGATTAAAGACCTAAATGTAAGACCAGACACTATAAAACTCTTAGAGGAAAACATAGGAAGAACATTTGACATACATCACAGCAAGATCTTTTTTGGCCCACCTCCTAGAGTAATGGAGATAGAAAGAAAAATAAACAAATGGGACCTAATGAAACTTAAAAGCTTTTGCACAGCAAAGGAAACTATAAACAAGACAGAAAAGACAACCCTCAGAATGGGAGAAAATATTTACAAACGAATCAACGGACAAAGGATTAATCTCCAAAATATATAAACAGCTCATGCAGCTCAATATTAAAAAAACAAACAACCCAATCCAAAAATGGGCAGAAGACCTAAACAGACATTTCTCCAAAGAAGGCATATACAGATGGCTAAGAGGCACATGAAAAGCTGCTCACCATCACTAATTGTTAGAGAAATGCAAATCAGAACTACAATGAGGTATCACCTCACACCTGTTAGAATGGGCGTCATCAGAAAATCTACAAACAACAAATGCTGGAGAGGGTGTGGAGAAAAGGGAACCCTCCTGCCCTGTTGGTGGGAATGTAAATTGATACAGCCACTATGGAGAACAGTACGGAGGTTCCTTAAAAAACTAAAAATAGAATTACCATATGATCCAGCAATCCCACTACTGGGCACATACCCAGAGAAAAACCATAATTCAAAAAGACACATGCACCCCAGTGTTCATTGCAGCACTATTTACAATAGCCAGGTCATGGAAGCAACCTAAATGCCCATCGACAGACAAATGGATAAAGAAGATGTGCTACATGTATACAATGGAATATTACTCAGCCATAAAAAGGAACGAAATTGGGTCATTTGCAGAGACATGGATGGACCTAGAGACTGTCATACAGAGTGAAGTAAGTCAGAAAGAGAAAAACAAATATCATTTATTAACGCATATATGTGGAATCTAGAAAAATGGTACAGATGAACCAGTTTGCAAGGCAGAAATAGAGACACAGATGTAAAGAACAAATGTATGGATACCAAGGGGGGAAAGGGGGTGGATGGTGAGATGAACTGGGAGATTGAGATTGACATATATACACTAATATATATAAAATAGATAGCTAATAAGAACGTGCTGTATAAAAAAGAAAGAAAGAAAGAAATTTTAAATATTGGGTGTTTACTAGGCATAGGAAACAGAGTAGTTAAACATGTCTGGGCAATGTGATAAAGTAATAAAAGTGAAGGGCACCCTGGTGTTCTAAGTACCTAGAGAGTTAAATGCAAGGAAGTCTTGTTTATATAACTGGGAAATGCCAGTCATAGGCATTTGGGTGGGTGGGGGGCACCAGAGAATTCTGTTATGCGCTAGTCAGTGTCCGGGGCTTGAGTCCAGTTGAGGTTCTGGGCAGGGACGCAGCCCAGGCAGGAGTCTGAGCAGACCTTGGGATGCTGGTTCCTGTGAACCCCTGTAAGGTGAGTGGGGTCATGGGAGAGCTAACGGTTTGAAGACGGTCAAATATGGGGATGAGAGCAAGTATATATGATTCCTGAGTTAACATTCAAGAGTGGTATGTAGCCAGAACGTGGTCCACATGTGGGACGTGCTGGGGGGTCACCAGTAGACCGTAATGGCACATATCATGGACACAGGCCAGAGTTAACCCGAGTGTGAGCATATATGTTTTGGAAATACTGACCATGTGAAAAAAAAAAAAAGGATACTGGGGTTGAAGTAAGATCTGGTGAGTAAAGGAGAAGATAACCTACAGAGACTTCCAGGAGGCAGAAAGCTTAGTTTCTACACTTTCTAAGGGGCACTTTCCACTTCTGATTTTTAATGGTACAAGTTCCAACAGACTGTGGAGAGCTGCATTGTACAATTTACAGATGGTTATTTGTGAAACAGCAGAATAGCTTTACAGCTCTCAAAGCGACTCCATTTACATCTGCTTTTTGGAATCCCATCACAACATTACGAGGTCAGATGTACTACCGTTACTCCTTTTTCACAGATGGAGGGAAAGGTTCTACAGTATTAAGCACTGTGCCCAGGATTTCGTTAATAAGAAGTGGAGGAGTCAGGAGTCTCTGAGTTATGTGTATTTTGTCTGATCCACCCCACTGGCTCTTCACTAGGACTACGTAACCTACCGAGCTTAGCATGTTTAACCCTGCACGTTAAACACAGTCACGGAGACCAGAATCTCTGCTTTTTTTTTACACTGTGGAGTACATAATGTATAAATGCACGCACGCAGGGGAAGGATCCCTTAGGAGGAGTGCAGATGAATTCCTACACATCACATCGTTTAGGTAGCCTACTTTCCAAGTGCCTGTCACACTCTTTCTGGAACCTTACAGGGTACAGTGGGATTGCTTCCTCAGTGTCATCAATTGATGCTGTGCTCCTGCATGGCAGCCTCCACTATCCGTTGTGAACCATATTTTCTGAGCCCTTCTTGCAAAGAAAAAAAAAAAAAAAAAACTATGCAGAGATTTAGAAGAAGTAAGATATAAGATCTCTGTATGCAGAGGAGCAGACAATATGGGATGAATCATCAGAACATGACCGCTCTTACACTAAAGCAAACCCTGAGCCCGGGCCTCCCAGGGAGCTCACAGGTGCCCAGGCAGCAAGGGCTGTGTCTTACAGGAGATTTATTTCAGTCAAGAGTCAGGGAAGAGAGGGAGAGCATCTTGACCCTTGGAGACTCTATTGGTTAGAAGCCAAAGGACATGGCTACCAGCGTGGTCAGATCAAGAGAGCCCAGATAGGGATCCGTCAGGAGATCTGACTTCAAGGACCTGGAATATCTTCAACTTTCTGTGTGATTTTGGCCAAGTTGCCTCATATCCCTCACCCTTGGTTTCATCCATAAAATGAATCAGTGGATTGATGTTCCTCAAGAATTCATGTTGTAAATCTCCCTCTTTAGATGGTAGTAGTTGACGACAATGTGGTCATCTAAACTTGCCCACCTAAGGCATTTCTATCTGGAGGTAGCAGCATTTTTCGTTGCTATCAACATTTTGGAGGTAAATCCTGCACCCACTGCCCCACCTGTTACAGAACACAAGTTCCTGTGCCCAACGCACAGTGAGGCCAAACAACCCAGAATGTCAGCGTTTGGAGCAGAGAAAGGTTTATTGCAGGGCCACGCAAGGAGACAGGTGGCTCGTGCCCAGAACACCCCAAACTCCCCAAAGAGTTTCAGCAAAGCACTTTTAAAGGCAAGATGAGAGAGGGGTGAGACTGGTTGATGCAAACTTCTTTGTGTCGGAATCCTCTGTTTTTACAGCTCTCCACGTAGGTCAGGTCATGATGTTCCTGTAAACCTCCAACAGGACAGATGTTATTCTCTGTTCTGCAACTTTTTATCTGTATATGAATGGAAAAGTGTCATATCCTTAAAGGTCAGAGCCTTGAGAATGGGTTAACCTGTATATATTTCAGGCTATAGGCAACATTCTTTTACAAAAGGTGCAGAGCCAGCACAGGCAACAGAGCACAAAGGTTACAGTAAAAGGAACAGATCCAATATGGAGTCAGGTTTGTTCTTCCTTATTACACCTCCACCCAGAAAAGCTTTCACTTACTTGGAAACTGCAAATCAGTGAAGTTTTATTACAATGCAAAAGCTGACAATAGCACTTCAGTGCTTTAAAATAGACGTGTAAAATTGGCTTCTGCAGATTGCCTTCAGAAGGGATTAAGTGGGCACTGAAAATAAAATACCTTAATCAAGTGAGTTTAATTATGGAAGGATTGTGGAGAAAGTGAGTTTAAAAAAATAATTTATTGAGGTGATATTCACATAACATGAAATTAGCTATTTTAAAGTGAACAACGCAGTGGCATTTAGAGCATTCACAGTGTTGTGCAACCACCACCTCTAACCGGGTCCGAAGCATTTCCAACCCTCCAGGCTAAGACCCCTTAGCCATTAAGCAGAATCTTCAAGGAGAAGGTCAGTTTTGTAAAAGCCAGCAACGGACCCAGAGGCAGTGGGGGATGGGTATGGCCCCTCCCCCAGTGCACACATGCTTCCTCCCCCTCCCCCTCCATCCCCCTCCCCCTCCCCTCCTCCTCTCCTCCCCTCCTCCTCCCCTGCCCCTCCCCCCTTCCCTCCCCCTCCCCCCTCCCCTCTCCTCCTCCCCCCTCCCCTCTCCTCCCCCTTCCCCTCCCCCTCCCCTCTCCTCCCCCTTCCCCTCCCCCTCCCCTCCCCTCCCCCTCCCCTCCCCTCTCCCTCCCTCCCTCCCCCCCCTTTCTCCTCATTCTCACTTAAAGCTACAAAGTTACAGACCTAACACGGATTCTTTAAACTCTAAGCATCACAGCAGAGTGTTGTCCCAGGGCATAGGAGAGTGCTAACGAGCACAGGCTTTGAGGTCAAACTCCCATCTTCAAATCCTAAATCTGCTGTTGACTGGCCACGTAAGCCTCATCTCTAGGGAGGGGGTCGTACCATGTGTCTCAGAAGGGTAGGACCACTACACTGATAACGTGTTGGCAAGTATCTTAGTGAATTGGAAAAAATTGGTCATGCCCAACCAGAGGAGGTCTCTTTGCCAGTGAGGAGCACAGACGGGCACTTTCTGTACACTCTGTGTACGTGTGCAAAGCAGCAAAATGAATACCGCACAGAACGTGGTTCAGGGGCTGATTGTGCCTATTAACGTGTGATCTCATCTCTGTCCACTCACCGAGCTCAGCATTTGCGTGAAGGCATTTCCAGTGTCGGAGGCCATCCTTGATGGCATTTGTGCTTTGCCAGTTTCCAGTTTTAGTGTTAGCCAGTTTTTTTAACTTTGCTCAGTCTGAGTCAAATAATTAGCGCTATGCTGAAATGAGAAACCCAACCCAAAGGTCTTCTAGACAGCATCACTCCTCTCTGGATAACTTCCTGCCAGGACTCATCCAGCTCGAAAGTTTCTGCTTCGCAGACCATAGTTTTCCCTCCTCACATCTCCTCATTATTTCTCCCTTATCATGTACTCAGGCACACTGGGCTGTTAAATGGACCAGTCTTGGAAGTCATCTATAAATTGGATATAGCACGGGCATGTAGTTCTGGTTTTTACCGTCGTTTCCAGTTCCATTTTTCATTTCTGACCAGTTCATTTTCATTTCTGACCAGAGGTTGCCTTTAGTTGTTCTGGATGATTAGGAAGGGCAGTTCTTCAGTGTGGCCTGCAGATTCCCTCTTAGTCACAAAAATGTCAAGAGCCACCTAAATGCCAACAAAATTACTCTCCTGGGTAATTTTTTTTTTCATACTGGCCGTTCTTTTTTCCTGAGAGTCCTAGTCTCCAAATAGTGCTTCATGAAATATCTATGTGTCTCTACTTTCTTAATCCATCATTTCTCTCCAAGCTCTAAGCAACTACGGACCATGCCCTGAAAACATCAATTTCGGTTCTTTAAATTTGAGGGACCTGTGTTGCCAGGCCCTCATTTTGGAGCACTAATCATCTGTTTTCAAGCAAGAGCCCACATTACAACCCAAATACATGCTTCTCTGACTCTTTCCCAGTAGGTGCTTTTGGTTCATGCATGACTGGGGGAAACAGTTTACTACAAACTCCTCCAAGTATCCTTTTTAACCCTGGAAGCCTTCAGTTTTGTCCACGCCAAGTGTGACCCTTCTGAACTCCATTGGTGTCCAAGAATTGCTGAGGATGTAGCTGTCTGGGCACGAGACTAGTAGCTCTGCAGCCCAGTAATTTCAATTGCAAAGGGAAATCTGCTGCAAAATGGATCGTAATTTGTTTTAAATTTGAGCGTCAGTACATTTACTTAGCTGCCCATGGCCTTGCTCACCCATGCTGTCATTGGCCGTTGAGTCACATGGGGTGTTTAGTGGTCTGTCATTGGCCGTTGAGTCACATGGGGTGTTTAGTGGTCTGTCATTGGCCATTGAGTCACATGGGGTTTTAGTGGTTATGTCTCTTTCTAAGTGCGCTCACGATTCAGAATTTAAATTCACAGAACTGATTAAGAAAGGCATGCATTCATTTTACCATGATGCCTTGAATAATTTTCACGGTGGATTGGAACACGAGCTATACGATGGCTTCCATTAGGCAGTGAGGTAATGAATCCCCCCCACCAGCAATCAACAAGCATTTAGGGAGAGCCTGTTTTTTCAGGCACTGACCCAGGTCCTGGGGAGACCCAGATGAACAGGCTACAGCTCTTGCCATCAAGGAACATATATCTAGTGAGGATGACACACAAACTTGGAACCCAGGGCACATGCAGGAGTAGAGCATCTGCTAAGTCTGTAGAGATGGCAGGGGCTAGGCTCTCACCATCCCAAGGAGTTCATGGGGGCCATGGGGTACCTATGAAGGATTTTAGGAAGCGGAGCCAGGTGGTCAGATTTGCATCTTAGAAATATAGCTTCCTCAGCAAAGTGGAGGATGGAAGTGAGGCCCTGAGGCAGGCAGGCAAAGCAGTTAGGAGGTAGTTGGGGAAGGTCAAATAAGAAAGGATAAGAGCCCCAATTAGATCATGGTCATGGACAGATGGATGGATAAAGAAGATGTGGTACCTATATACGCCATGGAATACTACACAGCCATGAAAAAGAATGAAATAATGCCATTTGCAGCAACATGGATAGACCTGGAGATTATCATACTAAGTGAAGTTAGTCAGACAGAGAAAGACAGATACCATATAGTATCACTGATATGTGGAATCTAAAATATGACCCAAATGAACTTATCTACGAAACAGAAACAAACTCACAGAGAGAACAGAATTGTGGCTGCCAAGGTCGGGGAGTAGGGGAGGGAAGGACTGGGAGTTTGGGATTAGCAGAGGCCAACTATGATATACAGAATGGATAAACAACAAGGTCCTACTGTATAGCATAGCGTTAGGGTTAGGGTATTCAGTATCCTGTGATAAACCAAATGGAAAAGAATATGAAAAAGAACGTATATGTATAACTGAATCACTTTGCTGTAGAGTAAAAATTAACACAACATTGTAAATCAACTATCCTTCAGTAAAATAAATTGAAAACAATAAAAAAAGATCATGGTCATGGAGATGAAAAAGAATGAAGAGATACAAGTCATTTTAGACAATGAATATTGCCGGATGCAGTGGCCTGTTGGCTGTTGGAATGAAGACGTGAGGAGGAGACTAAATGGACTTCTAGGTTGCAGGGATACACATGAATGATCAGGTATTGGGGTGGGTGGAAAGAGGTATCACATTGTGAGTTTTGATAATTACTAAGAATTTGATATAACTGTGAGACCATCACTTTATAGGCAAATGGAAAAAGATAACCAAGTTCTGCATGTTGTCTGTGTGGAGTCACAGGTACTGACCCCAAATCACGGCAGAAATTTCTGTTACCCAGGAAATGGTGAGGAGGGAAGACTGCGTGGGCGGGAAGGTCGTGGGATAATAATGGGAATGGGAATGTTAGCATCGTTGGCACTTCCCACAAATATGCACATTTAAAGCACCCGTTGATTAAAACCTGTATTTCAGACACGCATATTGTGGGAAATGACACTGGCTTTACATAAATTTGCTTCAGAGTTAGCCCATAGCTAAATCACAGCTTTTATGTGAAATGAAGGATACTTGTAAAATGGCTTCTGCCGATTCTTTCCTGAAGCTTCAAAGCCTCTTAAATGGCTGCGATCAAGGGTCACAGTCTGGGTGTAAACCAGGAGGCATATGCTGCCTTCTGTGGCACAAACTTAAGAGATGCAGCCAAGGATGTGAGTGGCTCTAGGAGGAACAGGACATTTATCCCTCCAGGTGTTCATATATTGTTGTTTTTTTCCGTCTTATCTTCTTGAAATAATCTCTCTCTTTATGAGTTGACACATGGGGTGAAGTTTCCCTCGTGTGTTAATATAATCTCTGAGGGAGTCAAATTCCCTTTCCTTCAGCTTTTATTAATTTGTTTCTCATAATTCCAGTGATGTGTTCAGACAGGGGGAAAAATAATAGAGGGAGAGAAAAGAAAAGGAAATAATAATAAAATGAAGAATGCCCCCCAGCGGCAAGCTGGTGGCATCCAGAGGTTGCAGATAATGGATTAGCTTTTACCTATTTCCATAGCAACAGCTTAGCTGCTCTTAAACACTTCTTTAAACGCTTCTGATAAATGTATCCTGTGACCCTGAAAACTTTTCCATCTCCCTCCTGACTTCTTTCATCCTCAACCCCTCCTTTTTCATTTTGCCCCACAAGAACATCTGTTATTACCCGTAACCTTGTAGCACTTGTCTTGGTTTTCTGCAGACCTGCTTCCTTTAAGGGCCTGAGATGGATTGGGGAGACCATGCTGCTTCTCCCTCCTCCCTCCTGTTTGTCCTTCTCCCCCTGTCTGCTGTCTCCCTCCTGCTTCTCTTTCCCCATCCCTTCTTTCCTCTGTATCCCTTTTTCTCTCTCCTCCTTTCTCTTTTCACATATTATTATAGCTCTCATCTTTCCCTCTCCCATCTCCTAAAATAAGTATATGGAAATCATCGTCGTATGAATCACTGATTGAAACTTAATTGGTGATTCTCAAACAGTTGGAAGGATTAATTGAGCATGTACTTGTGATAAACCGTGAGTTGGGCTTTGTGGTGGGAGATGGGGGTGCCTGAGCGGGATAACATCAAGAGTCCAAAAGATTATCCTTATCTGTATCAGCCACACCGAAATCAAGGCTCTGGTTGAAGAGACAGGACACTCAGCAGTTCAACAGTGGTCAGCCAGGATGGTGGGAAAATGGATTAGGAATCTAAAGACAGGACTTCAGCTCCTGGCTGCACCTCTTCTGTGTGATTTCGAGCCCTTGCTTATGGCTGGCTTTCTATCTGTTCTTAGCTGCTCTGCATGTATTAACCTGTAAAGGAGGTTTCCTAATAACCAGAAAGAGGTATTAGGAAAATTAAACAGGATGATTCATATAAGCATACTTATCTCTTGCAGAGGTCAGTTTCACGTTGTTCTTATTGTCGATGTCACTGGCTTAATAGTCACTGAAAAAATAATAATAAGATAAATGAGGCATAAATATGGGACAGAATCATCACAAAAGTTTTAATGGACAAGGGAGGAATTTAAGTTGGGTGTGAAAAGGTGAGGAGAGTTTGCACATGTGGGATGGAGGAGAAAAAGTCAAGTCAAAGCAAAACGTTATCAGAGCAAGGGAGCCAGGCAGGTAAGCGAACCCCGTTCTCTGCTGCACGCCCAGCACATAGTGGGACGAGATGATACTCCGTGTGTGTGTTTTCCTTTAGTTCCATTCCTTCCACCCAACAGGAAGACCAACATAAATATTCAGAAGAGAAATAAGAGTGGATAGTTTAAAGTAATGAATTGAACCTAGTTATCTATAGATACCTCCCAGAAAGCCATGCCGTCATCTTCTTCGTGAAATCTCTGTGGACTCGCCGGGTACACATCACACCCGTGTATCACAGCGGACGCTTGTCACATCACCCTCTTAGGAATAACGCGGTGCAGGGATTGGGTCTTGCGTGCCTTTGCTACCTCAGTGCCTGGCTGAGGGCTGGAATGTAGGAGGGTTCTCCGTGTTTGTTGATTAAAGACACACTTTAAGGAGAGCCCTGAGTCAGGTGAGGTTAACGAGAAAGGTTTTCTTGAAGGGCTGCTTTCTGAGTTGGATTTTTGACAAAGGGTATGGGTTGAAATAGGCATTGCTCAGCTACCAAAAGACACATGAAGTGCCCAGGTGCTGTCAAGCTCTGGCCCTTCCTCAGAGCAGGGGGCTTGGCAGCCAGAGAAAACAGCCTCTGACCAGGGATGACTCTTCACAGGGAACTAGGGGGTCTTTTCTCTCTCTCTGCCTGCAGAGTTAATAGGGGAAGAAGGAAAACCGGGAGTCTTGGACTCCTGCGTTTGCTTGGCTTAGTGCGTATGGGCACCCGTCCGCCTTGTTTCCAAGGGGCGCAGTGCTTCTCTCTCCACAACTGAGGGAAGAAGACCCTGGAATCCACCGCTGCCCGGTGGCCTCTGGGCAGAATCTAAATTGGCTGCTAGCTCTCTCACATGTCACCTGGCACTTTCCCTGAGCATCGCATTTAATAACAACCGCTGTAAAGACGATAAAAAGGGTAAGAATGGTGTTAGTTATTGTGTCGTTATTTAGTCCCCATTCTTTTCATAGATAGCCATTCCAGAAGGGTACGAACAGGCTTTTGTTTGGAATATCCTTTTCCATAAAATTAATTTCACCAATGAAATGAGGAGCTCATTCTCAGCCAGGAACTCACAGAGGCCCCATCAGTTTCACTACATATTCGTGAGAAGGAGTCAGACCTCCCCTCCTCCTGGGGTTTTTTTCCAGTGTGTAACATTCCAGGTTGAGGGGAGTTCAGTCCAGAGGACGAAGTGACGTCTGACGTCCACCCCGGGGTGTCTGGGCCCAGCACGCATCACACCTCTTTCCTGCCGTGCTTTGTGCAGGGAAGGCTCACGTGGGGAGCAGCTCTGGAAGGAGATGGGTGCGTGGAGATAGCATCACAAGGCTTACCGTGGGCTGTGGGCCAGCCGAGGGTGGGATGGTGGGAGGAGAGAGGGCGGGCCTCCTCACTTTGTCTCGGTGGTGGTGGGACAGGTGATGTTTGTGGGTTTTGATCTGTCTCCATATCCTAGGCAGTTTCCGTTCAGCTGCCAGAAGTGGAGAATGACACGAAATTCCATGCGCTCTCCTGTTTGTGTGACCTTGGGCAAAGTTGTGGTCTGAATGCGTGTCCCCCGCAAATTTCCACATGTTGAACTTTTGAGCCCCAAAGGAGATGCTCTTAGCGAGTGAGGCTCTGATAAGTGGGTCAGTGCTGAAGGCCGAGCCCTCCTGAGTGGGATGAGTGATCCTATAAAGGAGACCCCAGAGAGCCCCCTCGCCCTTTCTGCCACGTGAGGACACACAGCAAGCAGCCTACACGCTGGATGAGGGCCCTGACCCCACCACTCTGGCATCCCAGTCTCACACTAAAGCCTTCTGAACCGGGAGAGACACATCTCTGTTATTTGCAAGCCACCTCGTCTGCAGTGTTTCATTACAGCAGCTCAGACGGGCTAAGACAGGCCCGCATGCCCATCCTGGACCCCAGGGTCCTCATTTGTGGGATAGGAGATTGGATCCCTAGGAGATTTCTAAAGTCTCGTTTAGCTCTAAAATTTCATGATTCCATAAGTCAAAGCAAAGGCCCAAATAGTCCTCAGTGCTTTGGAAGAACACTGAGTAGGGTTATAATCCCAGGAGAAAAATCAAGAGAGATCCACGTTCCTTGTAAAAAATCTTAAGCCCATCTTAGAATGAATACGTTCTGGATCCTTTATTATTGAAAACTGTATTTTTTATTGGAACAAGGGATGCTTTTATATAGTCCTTTAAAGTTCTTTACATTCTCTTTGGAAAGAGACTGTCTTTTGTTTATCTCACATGACAACAGCTGGTATGCAGCCTTACATGCGGCAGATATAGAACTGATGTTAAGATCATAGACGCTATTATTTGTTCAGACTGATGCGTACAGGGGCCCAGGATTCAGAATGACAAGGACCAGATGGTTGAGGAGGTTCTCTGGCTGTTCCCTGTCTTCCCTTTGGAAGTTTCTGTACCTTCCTCTCCCTTCTTCAGGCTGTGGGTTTGTCAACCATGAGACTTGTACAAGCCTTTCTAGAAATCAAACCACTTCTCAAGATAAATCTAAATTAATTTAAATTTGCTGGCTCCCCCAATCAACAAATTACGTCTTTTCTCTCAATGGTTAGCTGATTTATCAAACATGGTGTTTCCTTACGGTCCATCTCTGGCCTCTCACAGGGGTCTTGCTGGTATAAATTAATCAGTGATCCTACAATTTTGCCACGGATCAGTTGGCATTTATGGACTCACCAGAGTGTGCCCCTGAAGGGTCTCTGTTAGGAATAATATTCTCACCAGGTGCATCTCAAGTAGTTCACAGAAAACTCCCAAACAGATAGAAATACCCTTAGGGATGTCTTAGCTGTAGAGTTTGAGGCAAAAAAAGAATACTTTAGCCCATGCCTCCTCCCCTTTTTAATTTGTATTTAGTTTTAGTGAAAATCATTTGCAATCAAAGATAGACTCCATGACTTAGATATAAGCACATGGAAAGAGACGTCAGTGTTCTTTTTACCAAACTCCTCAGCTAGGGCTCAGAGCGTTGGGACTTGCAGTGAATCACAAAGCTCAGATTGAAAACTCAGGCCTGGCCGGTGGCGAAGGGCCCTGAGGCTGAGATACTCAGTCCCTTGAGGATGGACCTGGTGGGCCTTGTCCTCGGCACAGCATGGCCAGGTCAGCACTTCGTGAGCAGCCCCTGCCCCCGTCCTTTCTGGATGCAGCCGAGGTTCTCAGGGGTGAGCTGGCTTCTGACGCCTTTGGCAAAAACTGGCTGGACATGGTTTATTTGCTCTCCGCCCTGGCACTCGTTCTGTCCCTGAGAATCTTTGATTTGACCCAGTATTGAAGAATAAATACCAGGTTCAAGCCGGGATCTGATGCCTTTGAGATGAAGCAAGACCCAATAAAAGGTTTTGTAGCTTTGGCCTAGAGTTTTGCCCAAATTGAAACCAGACACACTTTACAAACACGGTGTGATGACTGTGGAACAGCCATCGGACTTGGAACCAAGGAGAGCAGCATTTGGCAGATATGTGTCAGTCAGCTGGGAAGGAGGGTAGTTTCATCCTCTAGTTTGATACATAAATTTCCGGTCCCAGTGTGCTCTCCTCTGCACTAACATCCACAGGCCCCAGGAAGATACACAGAGCAGGACATTCCCACAAAGCTCCCTGGCAGGCCTGCCTTCCACGAGGCCAGTTGTCCATTGTCCTGGGCGCTCCACCAAAGGTGCAGAGGAGCGAGGAACCTGGGGAGAGGATGTGAGGGGGAAGAGGTGCTCTTTCCAAAGTGACACCTTTCCTCTTCTCGTTCTGCATTTGAACCAAACACAGGAGACCCAGTTCCGCCCCAGGCGCTTTCATCTGTGGCGGTAGATCATCAGCAGAGAGTCTGGGAAGGGGAGAATATGGCGGATCCCGGGAAGATGTATAGGCCTGCGTTATTCACGCTGCGTCGTCAGATAATGAGGCGCTCCAGATGAGCGAGTCTTCTAGACAACCGAAACTTCCTTGCAGAACAGTAACACTTCCTACGTTGTGAACTACTTTTATGTATTTTGTTAAAAGTGTATTGTAAGCATCTTCGTCTTGAAGTAGAATGTCTTTCTTATAAGTTAACCATCTCTTGCTTTACTTATCTTCATATTTTCAACAGCAGTTGATTGTATTTCTTTACCTCCCAGAGATGCTACCTGGATGTGCCCTCAGCAGCCCCACGTTTTGAGCTCTTTTTGCTGGCGAATCTATCACGTTCTTCCCTGTGGGTGTCCCTTGTCAGTTCATCAGCTTAGTGCACTCTTTCCACTTCTTCTAATCTTTGGTCCACAGTGACTCAGGAATAAATGGATGTCTTTTGGAAAGGCAAATAACCAAGCCTGTTAAGTCGCCAGCTTTATTTTCTGCTTGACTCTATGTCCACCATTCAGTTCAGATCAACGATTATTGTGTCTGTTAAGTGAGGATGCTGTGTTTGGAACTAGGGATGATAAAAAATTGCCCTTGAGTGGTTACCATCCATTAGAGGAGGCAAGCAGAAGCTTCCCGTTTATCAGGAATGCCACATAAGTGAGGACCGTACATCCAATTCATTGTGTGACGTGCATCAACAGAAGAAGGCACGGATGGCGAAGGAGAATGGCGGGTTTAATTCATTTTGGTTAAAGAGGGTCCAGGAAGGCTTTAGAGTGGAAGTGCTACCTTAAAAAAAGGTTTTATAGGATGAGTAGGAGTTCTGTAAGTGGAGAAAAAGTAGATAAATATGTTCTAGACACAAGGAACAAGAGCTGTATCCATACATTTGGGAATGTTGAATCTATCTTCAGATCTCTCAGAGAATTAAACACCTGGGTTGGGTGACAGCACTGTTTATTGTATTTAGGGTGCTTTAAAAAAACCTCTTCCTTGTTTTGTGAACGAAACGTCAAGCGATTGCAGTTGCTATTAGCTAGGAACGGACTTGCAGATAAATACAGGGGATATTGGAGAATGAGACAGGGTTCAACTTCATAAAGGAGGAACGTTTCCATTTCCTCCCAAAGTGGCAAAAATCTCTCATGTGAATGGGGGAATGGTCTCAGGTTCTCTCCAACCAATTTTAAGAAGGGGGCGTTGTGGGTCTCCAAAATGCAGTCTCCAGAACCTTGGCATCCGCATCACCTGGGGGCTTGTTAGCAATGAAAACACTATTAAGTATCAAAATATTTAAAAACTCAAGAGATCTCAAGGGATCTCCACGTTTAGGAGGGATATCTAATTCCCAAAGAACTGATGAGACCTGCTGAGTTGGATACTGGGAGGGTCCCTGCCCGCTGTGCTTTCCCAGCCCTCCAGGAATGGAAACGGGGATGCCTCACTGCCCGGAGAGGACAGGTCAGCAGGCGCAGGCTCAGAGGGAACCTTGACAAATCAAGATCTGACCAGCCGCATGGGACAGAGCAGCTTCTTAGGTAGCCCTGTGTGCCCCTTGGTTCCCAAGTCTCAGAACTTTGTTTTGTAGGGCACTGAGAACGGCCCCGCCTCTGAGGGAGGCTCACAGTCAAGCACTGAAAAGCAGTTTATTGATTTGCAAATGAGCCAAGCCTACAGCCTAGGCTAGCCCAAGGAATCTCTCCATTAGCCCTTTTTCTTCTTATACAAAGTCTAAATGGGAAACTACATTTAAATTAGAAGGTGACAGAATCATGTAGATGGGACATAATTGCCCTGTTCAAATGTTTTATGGCATCCCATTATTCTGACATAATCCACTCGATTTACAGAAACTATTTCTGCTACAGAAACCACACAGGTGGATTCTACCAGTCAAGGGCTCTCCCTTCCCTTGGGCAGCAATGGATGAAACTGACACAGCCCTTCTCTCAGACTCATTCTGTTTGCATCCAGATTTAGAGATGCTAGCATCATAGATTAGTTTCAGATCTCATTCTGCCCTGGGAGCCATTCTGTGTATGTAATATGAGCTTGTATTTATATGAGCTCACCTGTTGTGTATGGGATTTATTATCAAGTTCATGGGGGGAGAGGGCTGATACCATCCTCTGTATACAATCTACGTGTATTTAATAACATGTCTTTATTCCAGTTAGACATCTTGTGAGGACAGAGGGCTGAGGGAGGAGAGAGAAAACAAAAGAAGAAGTTGACATGGCTAAAGACATATTTTGGCAAACAGATAAAGGATAAAACTAAAACCTTGCTGACTGATTTTAACTTTTAATTTAACAGAATTCAAGCCTTTAAATACTTTACTTTGTCTTCTGGGAGTTAGGTATTCCTGTTAAACCAGGAGATCCCTTGAGATTGATGCTGAATCCAGCCTCTGTACCCCGACACCAAACTGAATCTAGGAGACGGAGTTTTGGGTGAAGTAGAAAAGAATAGTTTATTGCCTTGCCAGGCAAAGGGGGCCACAGCGGGCTAATGCCCTCAAAACTGTGTGTCCCGACCTGGAGTGGGTAGTGAGGAGTTTTACAGTAATGGTTCAAAGAGGGCGTGATCAGCTGGTGGACATTCTTCTGACTGGTTGGTGGGGAGGTAAGTGGGAGTCGGCATCATCAACCTGGTTCTAACTAGTCTGGGGTCTACCTGCTTGTGGACAGCAGACAGTTAACTTCTCCCACCTGGTGGGAGTTTCAGTATCTGCAAAACAGCTCAAAGACATTGTGATGTGCATCCCCTGAGGGGGCACCAGGACCTGCCCCAAGGCTGCACTATTGTTTCCTTTGAGCATTCCTCCCTTGTCTCTGCAGCCCCTCCCTTCTCCTGATTAGCAACTGTTTGAACCTACCCATTGCAACTCGGGGAAGGTCGTGGAGGCTGTATGAAGCCTATTTCTTACAAACAAGAAACTTGGGACACAGAAAGGCTTTTTAAAAAAAATTAATTTATTTATTTTTGGCTGTGTTGGGTCTTTGTTTCTGTGCCAGGGCTTTCTCTAGTTGCGACAAGTGGCAAGCCACTCTTCATCGCGGTGCACGGGCCTTTCACTGTCATGGCCTCTCTTGTTTCGGGGCACAGGCTCCAGATGCGCAGGCTCAGTAGTTGTGGCTCATGGGCTCAGTTGCTCCAAGGCATGTGGGATCTTCCCGGACCAGGGCTCGAACCTGTGTCCCCTACATTGGCAGGCAGATTCTCAACCGCTGTGCCACCAGGGAAGCCCCACAAAGACTTTTGTGCCCAGGAGCCCCCCAGGGTCCTGCTCAATTTCAGGATATCTTGACTTTTAAAAAATATTTTAAGGGAGTTGGATAGGGGAGAGTCTATTCGTGCCTGGCTCCACCCTTAACCACTGTGGAAATATTGCTACTTGATACATGATTATATGAATACTTGTTTGTTGCCTTATCTGGCTTTGAAATGGCACTGAATTCAGGGGTAAAATGAGCAAATGAATGTAAATGACTTTGTGTGTGTGTGTGTGTGTGTGTGTGTGTGTGTGTGTGTGTGTGTGTGTCTGGACCTCTGCCCGAAGCATGCCCTTTGAGGTACACCCTGGAGCCCACTCCAGTCTCCTTTGTTTTTAGAGCAGGTGTGTGTGTGTGTGTGTGTGTGTGTGTGTGTGTGTTGGGGGTAGGAATTCTGCACCTGTTTCTAAGCTAGGACCAATTCTTCAAAATACCCACTTTCCTTTTGTCCTATTTCCTCTCATGCCTGCTGTCCATCTTCCAATCTTCCACACCCACATACTTCACTTACCCTGTGGCCCAGCCCCCAGCTCCTGTACCCACCCCAGCCAGCTTGGCAGGTGGATCATCTTGGTCAGAGTTGGAGGGAGGAAGCAGGATAACCTTTGTGAGTCTCTGTCAATGCACGTGGCCATTCATAAGCTCGACTCTCTTTGCTCTGAATCCTCCCAAATGCTCTGTGTTTCTGCTTCTGGCATATTTAGTAGTATAGGCTCTAACTATAATGAGTTTTTATCACCTTGAGAAGTACCCCAGCAGGTTCTGGGTCTAAGCTTTCATTTTTACACCCTTAGGAGAAATGAAATCCATTGGAAATTAATCATCTGTCGTTGGAGAGCTCCTTTGCATCTCCCTCCTCCTTCCATCAAAACATATTGCTGGGCACGGTCTGCGCTCAGTGTCTAAACACGGGGTCCCCTTTAGGAGTGATGGCCGTGTCAGAAAGCTCTCTCCATAGGGGTTTTAACTTCCCAATTCAAAAAAATTAGGAGAGATCTAATTTAGGGATTAACAAAAAATTCCAATAAAAAGGATGGCATATTATTACACTGACTTTTTCCCTGAGGGAATAAATATGATGAAGGCTATGTCATTATGCTTAGAAGGAGATTTTTATTTTCTCCAGAAGTAACATGCTGTCTCTATTGGATTGGAAACCTAGCTGTTCACTTTGCAAAATTCCCTGCCTCTGCCTTTGCTAAGAATCTCTGGCCATAGCCGTCTTCTCTGCCTACCACCCTAACACACCTAAAAGCAAAGCCTTGGATTCCTCATATTTCCTTTCTGTAAGATGCCTGCTGGCCACTTACTCTCTGACTCACTGCCCCACCCCGTCTTATCTGATAGACAGATGGATAGTTTGGGGTGCAGTAGACACCTGTGTGTCCAGATCAATGTTGCCATCCCCACCCTGCCCTTTTCTGCCCTTAACGATCACATCTCCCCTAGATGCATTTTAGCGTTTCTTCTCTTGCATTTTCCAAAGAGGAAAGGAGGTATTTTATCCGTTTGAGCTCAAGTGAGGGTCCCACTGCCCCACTGAGCATGTGCAGGGGTGCTTCTTCCCTCCTCATCTCCCTGTGCCCCCAAGCCTGACATTTCTCTGGTGACATATACCTAAAGCGGCGTTTCTGTTTGGCACGCAGCTTTATAGAGGTGCCAGTCCACAGATGTGTTTGTTTACAGAGACTGATCATCAGCCTGACTCTTAGGATGTGCCTCTGGTCCCCAGTCAAACCTCTCCCTCCTTGTGGCGTGGCAGGTAGGACCACCCAGCCAATTCCTTCAGTGATGACCTAGACCAATGTGCCCCAGGCCATGAGAGCAGGGAACACCTTTGGGAAGCATGAAATGAGCAGTAACGGGACCAGGAGGGTCTGACTACCCAGCTAGCGCTGTCCTGAGCACTTGACACGCACTGACTCATCCAAACCTTACGACACGCCTGCCTTTTAGGTACTCATTGTGTCCCTATTTTATAGATAAAAAAGTGAGACGCAAATGAGTTGATAAACCCCCTAAGGTCACACAGCCAGGAAATGGTAGCACCAGGAAGCAGGCCAGGCTCTCTGTCTTAAGAGGCCAAGCTCTAACTACTGCAGTGAATTAACTCTAGTTGACGGACATAGAAAGATGATTTATTACAGAGGACCCTGGGAAGCCCAGCCAGCCCAGGCAAAGAGCATGGAGAGAAAGTCCACAGAAAACGGTGCAAACCATCCTAACACATGTGAAAGGCTGCAATCAAACCACACAGAGATGCCATCTCTCACTTATCATACTGGCAGAAATCCAGAAGCTTAGTTGCTGCTGACAAGACTGTTGGGGAGACAGGTAGCCTCATAAGAAATCTGTCAGTAACCATCAAAATGACAGGTGCATTTACACTTTAAACCATCACCTGTTCTGGAGCTCTGTCCCATACAGACACATTCACAAGCCTAAAACACACACACACACACACACACACACACACACACACACACACACAGAAGTATGAGTGACATTGTAATAGCAGATTGAAATAGATTTTAAGCCACATAATTGTGCATAGGACACTAGTTCAATAAACTATAATATGTGAGAATACAAAGGAATACAACACATCTCTGAAAATGTATAAGGCATATTTTAATAAATATGGAACAACAGTATATATCCTCTGCTACTTTTTATCTTAGGAAAAGGGTGATGATAAGATCTTTGCTTGTCTTGCACAAGTAAACGCTGGATGGATAAACAAAGTACAGATGAATTAGAGGAGCCGGTAAGCTAGTGGGGCCTGAGAGTAAAGATGGGACTCACACTTATCTGTGTTTCAAAATAGGTTGTTGTTTCGACTATGTCAATGTAGTAACATTTCAGAAGATGGCATTAAATAGCTTGGAAATGGGATACTATGTAGCTTGCAGAATCCCGTAGAGCTCTGAGCATCTGGTGGTCACATATCTCTTGCTTACAAGGAATGTGAAATAAATGTAAATATTCTTGATGCAAAAATAAATCTTCTCCATCACCTCCCTCACCATGTTACTTAGATCTTCTGACACCTATATCCCTCCTTGATGTGCCTGGAGAGAGAAAACATGCAAGTAGGGTGTTATTAGGCTCCTGTGAAATTATAGAAGGCAATTGCTCCCCTCTCCCAGCAATCCATTTGTGACCATTATCTGGGAAGTGAGGTACATAAAAATAGACAATGTATAATAAAATCATGGAAAACATTATTAGAAGACACATCAAATTAAGTTGACTTAAAGCCTGCAAGATTCTGAAATTTATGTTGAGTAGGCCATGGACTCACTGGGACTGTAATTTGGAGAATCCCCGTAAAACCTGGACTGGGGCCATCCTTTCCTATTCAAGACAATTTTTCCTGTAAGCGTCCCTGAGTATAATAAGTGTCTGGGTGTGACTGTTTCCTCTCCTACCCAGGTGCCGGTGTGTTGAATGCAATGCAGAGCATAGTCATTGATACAAGTAGAAAGTAAGGACCCAGATTTTTCTCCTTCATACACCCCTGGAGGTTCAGGGAAGGCCAGAGAAGAGGTGTTTTGTTTTGTTTTGTTTTCAGAAAAAGAGGCTTCCTTTTATTGCTAAAAGTACTGAACTTGAAGCCACTGTTGTAAATATCCATGACTTTTTACTGGTATGCTGGTTGAAGCTTATTAACCTGAAATATTTTCTGGGTTAGTGACACCGGAGCCTCTAATACTTAATGCATTTTCAACATTTTTGTCACAACTGCTTTCCCAAAAGGTTTTGCACAATATTTTCAGCCTAAACTGTCTAAAATATTGGAGAACACTTGTTGCTGGGAATACTATTTTCATGTTAAAACGCCTGCATCATTATGACATTTTAAACATTTTAAGAGAGTTTGGGATGCGTTTTGTTTGAAGACAACAGGAATGTAAATTTCTAGTGAGCACAGGAGATGTGACCCCCTCAATAAATGGCATGAATTATTCCACTGGGAGCGTCCAATGGCACTGAAGTCTGGAGTACTGGGAAGCCACATTCTTTTGTTTCTTTCCTAACATGCTTTAATTGCTTTCTGCTGAGGCCAGGGATATTTATGGGTTAGGAGATTGCCAGGTTATTTATTAGATGTAGTATCTAGGGATAGACTAATATAAATCACTTAAGCCAGTATTGAGTATACCAGACACTCAGTAATTTAAAAAGCTTTAATAAAAATGCTAAAATATGAGACTTGTCTTTGGCTGTAATGAGACTCAGTTATCATGTTTTTATCAGCGATGTTCAGTCACGGACCCCTCCCCCTTCCCCGGTGTATGAAAACATGAAAGCAAAAGCATCCTTATTTCCAGACTCTCCAGATTTGTTGGAATTGAGAGAGATTTTAAAGATTTGCAGAAATACTCATGAAGAATTATATTGCGGCCCTACTGGTGGACTTCCTCACACTTAGAAATCAAGCATGCCCTTTCACATTAGAAATCTTGTCTTTTGTGGATCTAGTAGTGAATTTTTAAAAAGGGGTATATACGCTTATATTTGGACTAAGGAAAGCTTCCATGTTGTACCTTCTATGTGCTAGGGATCAAAGTACTATGAATGCTGAGGCCAGCCCCTGCTCTGCAGCGGACGGAGTAAAAACTCATCGAATTTAGAACCAGTGGAATCCCAGAGAACCAAGAGCATGGCTTTTCTCTTCTTTCATGGGAATACCGAATTAGAAGTACATGCCATTAAGCTTCCCCGGTGGCGCAGTGGTTGAGAGTCCACCTGCCGATGCAGGGGACACGGGTTCGTGCCCTGGTCCAGGAAGATCCCACATGCCGCAGAGCGGCTGGGCCCGTGAGTCATGGCCGCTGAGCCTGCGCGTCTGGAACCTGTGCTCCGCAGCGGGAGAGGCCACAATAGTGAGAGGCCCGCGTACCGCAAAAAAAAAAAAAGAAGTACATAGCAGTTTTTAAAGTATACTTACTTTTATGATCTCATTTATTCATAACTAGATCCTTTTTTAGGAAAGTTTTATCATCTGCACATTACAAAATACTGAAGCAGGGGTCATGGAGAGGAAGGGGCTGCCCTTTCCCTACAGTTACTGAATGGAAGAGAGAAACCCTGCCCTCTTTCTTCCCACGGCAGCATCCAGCCGTGGGCATTGTTATGGGCAAGGACCTGTTTCTTCAAGATTTTCCAAGTCCCCCTTTCCTCCGAAGATGCCGGGTTTCTGTGTCTGATACCAGCACATTTCTTCTTCAGTTCTATCTCAGAGCTGGGCACAGGCGACTACGTCTGCAGCGCAGGGCTGAGGAGTAGCGGCCTACTCATGGCATCACAGAGCAGGTCGAGAAGAGGAGAGCGTTGTCCAGTCGACGGGCAGGGGAGTGCCTGGGGAGAATCCAGACGGATTCCTGATGGACAGTCTGGGGGTGAGGCTGTGTGGGAAGGGGCAGCAGCTCAGGTGAGGTCCCACCCAGGCTCCGAGGTTGCTGTGCAGGTGGGTAGAGCACTGTAGGGACACACAGCCCACCCTGTTCATCGGGGAGTGGGTGGCGCAGAGCAGGGCGTGAGCTCATCAACACTCCTGAGTCACAGGTGCCAGGTGGGGATGGAGCAGGCCAGGGAGGGCTCAGAGGGCTGGGGATCTGCCCCTGCTGCCGGGCCTTCCAAAGCTCCAGACCCGGGAGACTGGGTACTGGGCGGATTACTGGACAAACTCTGAAGAAGGTCATAGAAGAAGCCCATTTCTCCCACCCCCTCCCCATTCAAGATAAGACCTCTTGAATGGAAAACTGATGAATTTATAAAAGTGCTAACAAAAGATCCAGATAAAAAAAAATAATTACATGGGCCTGAGTGAACTGATGAGGATGATAATAATTTTTGTGATTTTCTGTTTGAATAATTAAATAAAAAACCCCACAAGGACTCAGAGGCAAAAAATATACAAATCAATTTTCACTGCAAAGTAAAGGAGCTGTTGCAGTGGAGGATTCCTGGACCGAATGTCAATATCATGACGTAGTGTGAGTGTGTTTCGTGTTTGGTAATTGCAGTCATTGTTGCTTTTGTTGCGGTCATCCACTTAACAGTGCTTGGTGTCAATTTATCCCTTGTAAAAATAAACTACAGTGTGTGTGGGGGGGGAGGAATAAATAAATAAAAAATTTTAAAAAGACCTCTAATACTGGGGACAGGGAGAAAGATGGACACACAAATGTAAAATCAGAGAGCACCTGCTGACAGGTTGTTGGGCAGAAAAAGCGTCAGGCAGGCCAGGGGCTGATGGCAGGGCTGGAGGTGGCGGTCGTGAATCCCTAAGTGTGGACGCATGTGGCCTAATCTTCAGCCCAGGCGTCCTCCTCTGAGCTGTAGCCCCCAGGCCGGGCTTCGGTCCAGAAGAACCGAGACTGAAGACTGGAGCCTCGGCGACTCTGCTGAGAGCGCAGGGCCGGGCAAACCCTGGGTGGGACCGTCCCTCCTCCAACTCCCTTCTGCGCCGACATCCTCTGACCCAGGAGGACAAAATGAGGGACCCAGGAATCTGAGGCAGAAAATGAGAAGAGGCCAGTGATTAGGGAGATGCTGGAACATCCGCTGGGCCACCTCATTTGGTCCTGCCACCGCTCAGTGTCGTTGGTATTACCTCCTGTTCCAGATACTCAAAGGAGGGCAGCTTCTGCTCCAAAGCCGACATGAGTCCCCCGTGACCGGCATGCTGTGTGCAGCTGAAGGCCCTGAGCTGGGGTGCCGGGCGCATGGCTTTGGGAACCAGCAGATGGGCTGTTTCCGGGTGTGGCTTTGCAGTGCTGAGACCTGGGGTTCTGAAGTCAGTGGGAACTGGGTGCGCGTGTCAGCTTCTCCTCCGTTGCTGTGTGACATTCGGCAGCATGTTGGACCTCTCCCTGCCTTTACTTCCTGATTGTTAAAATGTGAAATAGTAAACCTTCCCGGTAAGGTTTTCACAGGATGAAATAAATGATGTGTGGGAAATTATTTGTATGGTGCCTCCTGACACCTATGAAGTTTTCAAAAAATGAGAGTTGCTGTCAAAAAGAAATCTACAAGTAGAATTAAAGGGCCCGTGATATTGACATTTATCATGTGACAGGCACTGTGATTAAAGCATTTTATATTCCTTTACCATTTATTCCTCCCAAGGTCCCTGTGAGTGACCGACATCACCACCTTGCTTTGCAGTTTGGGAAGTGGGAGTTGCAGACATTTAGTGACTTGTTCAAGGTCATGCCATGAATAAGAGGGATCGCACAACAAAAGACAACTGTGACCAAGTAAAGGGGGAGAGAAGAGAAGGAGAGAGGCCTGAGACCAGGGCCTGGGGGTCCTGAAGTGGGAGAGAGACTTGGGTGAAGAGATGTCATGGGACTCACCCGTCACCTCACAACACATACTTGACAGAACTGGAACTAGGACGTGAGTGTTTCCTTAGCTGCAAAACGAGGAGGTTGAACTAGGTGATCCCTAAGGTCCCTTTTTGACTTGAAAATTGTATGATGTAAATTAAACCCTGAGCTTCTGAGCGTATGTGTGGCAAGCAGAAGCCTCAGGGGGAGGTGGCAAGTTGGAGAGGAAGGAACAAAAGGAGGCCCCAGAGGGAGGCGTCTCCCTGCCCCAGAAAGAGCAGGCAGAGGAGAAGGACCCTTAATGGAGTTTCTCTGATCATGGTCAGTTGCTTGAATTGTGCAAATTAAAAATAGGAGATGTGTGTCTGTGTCTATAAATAGATTCCATAAGAGAGAGTGGAGATGGCCATCACAAGCAGCCTCTGTGGAGCCTGGGGGGTTGGTGATGTCCTGGTCCCCGGCGTGTATTCATGTGTAGCTCATAACCATTTGTTCTCCTTCCCTGTGTTCCTCGCATCGAAATAGATCCAAGAAGAGAAAAGCAGTCAGAGCCCCACAGGTCTAATCTTATCCAGGATAACATAAAACCACATCACACCAGGGCACAAAGGGAGTCCATGTTCACACTCAGAGTCTAAAACCGTGTAAACTGGTCCTGCCTCTTAACTTAGGATGTGACCTCAAGCGATTTGACCCAGTCCCAGCTCCCTGGCTGCCCTCCTGGATCCTGAGAGCTTGTGTTTTCTAGAAGCCTCTTTGTACTATTAGTTAAATCCAGCCCACGTGTTGAGCATCTATTGGGTACCAGGCATTGAAAGGCCCTAAGGATGCTGAAATGAACAAGTAGCTGTCCTTGATTATGAAGACCCCTTCCCAGCCTAGTGGGTAAGAGAGACATAGATGACAACAGAACACTGTGAGAAGTGTTTTAACACTTAACACAAATTCTGTCCATCCCCAAGCTTTGCTTGTTCTAACTCCTAAATGTCTCTCACACCTCTCCCTCTCTGCCCATCTCTCCTGCTACCACGCTTGTCCAAGGTACCACCACCTCCCTGCTCGGCAACATCCGAGCCAGTTCTCCCGTTCCCACTTCTGTCCTATTCCCAGTGTAATCTGTCCTTCCCCCAGCACCCATCACCATCACCATCACCATCACCATCACCATCACCATCACCATCACCATCATCACCATCACCATCACCACCACCATCATATCATCATCACCACCACCATCACCATCACCATCACCATCATCACCATCACCATCACCACCACCATCATCATCATCATCACCACCACCATCACCATCACCATCATCCTCATCATCCTCATCATCACCACCATCATCACCATCATCCTCATCACCATCCTCACCATCATCATCATCACCACCACCACCATCACCATCCTCACCATCACCATCACCATCATTATCACCATCATCACCATCACCATCGTCATCATCACCATCATCCTCACCATCATCCTCATCACCATCATCCTCATCATCACCATCATCCTCATCATCACCACCACCATCATCCTCACCATCACCTTCATCACCATCATCACCATCATCACCATCATCATCATCACCATCGTCATCATCACCATCACACATTTTAATGTCCCCCTATTTCTCTTATAAAAAAGATAAAAATCTTAGCATTTCCTCCAAGAGCCTATGAGTTCTTCCCCCCTGCCTATCCAGCCTCAGCTTGTATGGTTTTACTCTTTTCATTTCAGCCACAGTCCCCCAAGCTCACCCTGCTTCCTGTCTCTGCAAAGCCTTTGCATATGCTGATCCCTCTGCCCAGCTCTTCTCAGAGCAAATCCCTCACCCAGACCCACCGGCCAGGACAGACCCCCGTCATGGGCTCCCCTGGTCTCTTGCACACCCACAGCTTCATCACACATGGATTCATGTGTCAATGATAATGTGTCAGTGTCACATGTGTCTCCTCTAGACACTAAGCTCCACAGTTAACATGAGACAGGGACTCGTCTGTCCACTCTTCTGCCACCAAAGTAATCCTAGGACATGTTAGGCACTCATCTAATGTTTTAGAATGAATAAAGTACATCGTTATGCACAGGGAGCCCTGAAGCACCTCCCCATACTCACCTCTAGGATGGGGAGGGGTGATGGAGGGAGGCTATTATATCTCAATTTCAGTTTTCCAGCATGAGTAGGGGTAGAACAGACAGAGGAGGGGGGAAGAAGAAGGCATATGAGCAGAGGACACAGCATAGATAAAAGTGTGGAATGATGGGTGAGTACAGCGCGCTTTGAGCATTGCAGAGAGACTGACATGGCTGGGCACGGCTGGTTGTCTTGAAAAGGGAAGGGAAACGGTAGGCAAGCAATGAGAAATGGAGAGTTAAGCAGATGCATGGAACTGTCAATAAATGAGGAAGATATTTTCTGAGAACCTTATGTGGTGGGAGGTTGCCTTCTCTCCTTAGTGCAAGAACATCTGGTTCTACCTCTCAGGAGCTGACAGACCTTGTTTGTTTGTTTGTTTAGCAACATCTTTATAGGGTTGTAATTCACTCACCAGAAAATTCATCCTTTTAAAGTGTACAATCCAGTCGCTTTTATATATGCACAAGATTGTAGAACAATCACTGCTGTCCAATTCTGGAAGATCTTCATCACACCAAAAGAAACCCAGGCCCATTAACGGTCACTCCCTGTTTGCCCCTCTCCCCAGCCTCTGGCAACTAATGTACTTTCTGTCTCTATGGATTTGCCCATTTTGAACATTTCATATAAGTAGAAACCATGTAACATGTCGCCTTTTGTGTTTGGTTCCTTCCACTTAATGTTTTCAAGGCTCACCCATGTTAAAGCATCAGTACTTTGTTTCTTTTTATAGGTGAATTGTATTCCGTTGTACGGATGCGCTACATTTTGCTTATCCGTTCGGCTGTTGATGACTGTTCGGGTTGTGTCCGATCTTTGTCTACTATGAAAAATGCTGTCATGAGCATTTGTGTAAAAGTTGCTGTGTGGACGTGTTTTCATTCCTCCTGAGTATGTACCTAGGAGTTGAATTGGTGAGTCACATGATACCTCTATCTTTAATCTTCTGAGGATCTGCCAGACTGTCTTTTAAGGTGGCTGCATCATTTTACAATTCCACTAGCAATGCGTGAGGGTTTCAATTTCTCCACGTCCTCACTGACTCTTGTTATTATCTGTCTTTTTGATTATAGCCATTCTAGTGGATGTGAAGCGGAAACTCATTGTGTTTTGATTTGCATTTTCTTAATGAATAATGATGCTAAACATCTTTTCATGTGCATACTGGCTATTTCTGTATCTTCGTTGGATAAATGTCTATTCAGATCCCTTTGTCCACATTTTAATTGAGTTATTTGTATTTTTTTGTTGAGTTGCACGCGCTTTCATATATTTTAGATTTAGTTCCTTATCAGATATATCATTTGTAAAAATGTTCTCCCATTCAGTGGGGATTTTTTCTTTCTCAGTAGGGGCATTTGAAGCACAAAGTTTGCTTCAAATTGCACAGAATTAAAAGTTTTTAAAATTTCAGTGCTGTACAGCTTATCTATTTCTTTTGTTGCTTGTGCTTTTGGTGTCATGTCTAAGAAATCATTGCCTGATCCAAGATCACAAAGATTCACACCTTTGTCTTCTTCTGAGATTTAGTTCTTACATTTAGGTATGTGATGCATTTTGAGTTAATTTTTTTATATGATGTGACGTAGGGGTTCAACTTTATTCTTTTTCCTGTGGATATACAGTTACCCCAGCACCATTTGTTGAAAAGACTTTTCCTTCTTCATTGCATTGTTTTTGCATCCTGTTGAAAATTAATTGGTCATAAAAGTATGGATATATTTCTGGGCACTTAATTCTATTTAACTGATGTAGATGTCTACCCTTATGTTGATTTTTTAACAGGGAATATTTACTAGGGTTGTGTTAAGGATTAAAGGAAATAATGTATATAGAGCACTTAATACCAGCCTCAAATAAATAGACACTAGCTATTTTGTTGTTGCTCCTGGTGGTGGTAGCACTTTGTTCCCAGGAGTAGCCCCCTTGAACTTGCACTGTGGCTAGAAGCTCATTAACCAGAAGGGACCTGAAAATTCACAGTCTAACTTCTTCACTCAAAACTAACCAAATAAACAATCAGACACCATCACCACCACACACACATACACACACACACTCACACAAATACACATACACACACAACACATACACATACAAACACAACACACACACCCCAAAGCCAGAGGGGTTAACTGATTTACAAAAGATCACACAGCTATGGAGAAACCAAGATCCGAACCTGTGACTCCTAACATTTGGTGTAATGCTTTTTGCACCATAAAATAATACTTAGTATGGAAACTATGGCATGACCAAGCCTAGCATGCATACTGTCATTCCCAAATTAGTCTTAACTCTAGTTTATGAAATAAGCTTCTTTGTTAAAACACAAAATAAAAGGTAATCCTAGAATAAAACAATGAGTCTTTAAAAGTCTTTACTGTATTTTTTTTTTTTTTAAAGAAGATGTTGGGAGTAGGAGTTTATTAATTATTTATTTTTGCTGTGTTGGGTCTTCGTTTCTGTGCGAGGGCTTCCTCTAGTTGTGGCAAGCGGGGGCCGCTCTTCATCGCGATGTGCAGGCCTCTCACTATCACGGCCTGTCCTGTTGCGGAGCACAGGCTCCAGATGCGCGGGCTCAGTAGTTATGACTCACGGGCCTAGTTGCTCCACGGCATGTGGGATCCTCCCAGACCAGGGCTCGAACCCGTGTTCCCTGCATTAGCAGGCAGATTCTCAACCACTGTGCCACCAGGGAAGCCCTTTACTGTACTTTTTTAATAAACAAGCCTTGAGTGTTTAAAAATGTAGTAGAAAGCAGTTCATGTTTGTATTAGTTTTCTCATGGTCTCTTAACATATTGTTATTCTCTGGGGATAATAATGATAATAATAATAATGTGAAAACAACAATAATAACTATTTAAATCTCTTTAAAATCATTATCTCTAATCTCACATCCCTTTGTGGCAAATATTTTTATGCCCATTTTATGGTAGAGGAAGCTTACGCTTAAAGGGCTCAATCACACAGAAAGTAGTTGGAAAAAAAATGGTATTCAGACTTTAGCCTCTATGACTCCAAATTATAAGATTCTCTTTTCTGTTTGTTTTAACTGTGCCATTCAGTCTTAAATAAAACACTTAAAACGTGACTGTCAAACACTGTGCCTGGACAGAGACAGGGTATAGTTGCAATGGGTGGAATTACTGCCCTTGAAATAAGAGGGCATGGTGCTGAAGCTCTGTTCCCTGTTCTTTCTAGAAGCAGAAACAGAGGCCCCTAAAAGAAAATAGGTAAGGAAGAGCCAGGTAATTTCTTTATATAAACATGTGCGATTTGCCCTACGCATTCACTTGGGTTTGACAGCTCAGATTAAGAGGCAGAAATTAACAATTAGTTATCAAATATTTACTCTGGAATTGTCCCAGCTATCCAAGGCAAACGTCATTTATGAGTGCTGACTTAAAATGGAAGGAATTGAGATTTAGAAAATGAGCAGTTAGGCACAGATTAGCATTTATCAGATTTTAAATGGCATGTATATTCACAGTCATATATGAACATGATCAATAGCAGATACCATTTATTAAGTAGTTACTTATTTCCAGGCACTGTACTAGCATGCTATTCTTATAACAACTTAGAGAGATAAATTCTATCATCTTCATTCTACAAATGAAGAGCCAGAGCTCAGAGGGGCTAAGCCAACATTGCCCAGGGTTACACAAGTGTGCTGGACTCTAGAACCTAAGCTGTGGTGCACGGCCTCTCGTACACTGTTTCAACCTTGTCATATCAGCTTTGATTAGGGTGGTGCTGGTATGTCCAGAGTTCAGTCCCCAATTACCTTTGCACAAAGAAACATTTCTCCTTTAGAAAAGATTTTCCTATCTCAGGCTCGCTCTCTCACAAGTATACAATAACGTGTATACACAGTCTTGATAATAGGCACTTATTCATATAATACATTTTTATTAAACACCTACGTGCCAAGCATAGTTCAGTACACTGGGAATATAGTGGTCTTTAAAGCTTATAGTCCAGTGCCAGAGAGACTTTAAACAAATAATCATACAAGTGTATATAAAAGCACAAAAGTATATAAGAATTCTTGAAGACAATTTAAAGGTTGAGAAGAGACTGTAAGAAGAGGACATGAATTTGATGGGTGGGAGAGGACCGGGGTCATCAACGAAGACTTCTCTGAGGAAATAATATTAAAACTGAACCCAGAAGGAAACAAATATGAAAGGATAAGGTGGAGAGTATTTCAGGGAGAGGAAAGGGCAAATGTCAAATGTCTAGAGTGGAGACCACTTGCCAGATTGCAACACACACACAGTTTAAAAACTTACACATAAATGCACTACATTTGGGGGGAAGGATGCTACTTCATGTCAGGCTTGGTGTTATATAATAGAAATACAAGGATAAATATAACAGGACTTCCCTGGTGGCACAGTAGTTAAGAATCCACCTGCCAACACAGGGGACATGGGTTTGAGCCCTGGTCCGGGAAGATCCCACATCCTGCAGAGCAACTAAAGCCGTGCACCACAACTACTGAGCCTGCGCTCTGGAGCCCGTGAGCAACAATTACTGAGCCTGCATGCCACAACTGCTGAAGCCCATGCGCCTAGAGCCCGTGCTCCACAACAAGAGAAGCCACTGCAAGGAGAAGCCCAAGCACCGCAATGAAGAGTGGCCCCCGCTCACCGCAACTAGAGAAAGCCTGTGCACAGCAACGAAAACCCGACGCAGCCCAAAAATAAATAAATTAAAAGGTTTTTTTTAAAAAAGGGTAAATATAGCAGATCCCGTCCATGGAATAGCTCAATTGTAAAGATAAATGGTATGAAGAAGACATAAACAAGAATTCCTTGGGAGTGGAAGAAGGAAGAGTGAAGGCGTCATAAACGAGGTCTTATTCAAGTTGAGTATTGAAGGGTGAGCAGCTCATAGGACACAGTAGTGGGAGTGTTTCTGCAGCAGAAGGAATACGGTGTGTAAAGGCATGGGCAAGAGAGAACGATGTAGCCCCAGAGAGAGATGTGGGTCTCCTTGTCAGAGGAGGGGCTGGCGCTGAGGCTATGGCCAGGCTGGGAATGGTTTTGTAGATCCTGTGTAGAAGTTTGGACTTCACAGTCTCAGCCAGGGGCAAAGGTTGAGGGTGTTAGGCAGAAGCAAAATATTTAAGATGTAACTGTGGGGGGCATATGGGGTCTGAGTTATGAAGTGGTGGTGGGTAGAGAAATGAGGAGACTTGTAATATTCCGAGGAAGAGATGATGAGCTTCTCAACTAAGCCAGTGGCAGCGAGATTGGAGAGGAAGGGCCATGGGTAAGACACATTGGTATGTTTAAGAGCCCTCGGCCATGCTGAGGGTAAAGAGAACGTGTAAATACCTCATGGCAACCCCGAGCCCAAAGATACCTTCCTTCCTCAAGACACTGATTGCAATCTGATAAAACTGTGTTTGTCTGTCTCTCTGTATGTATATGGAGAGACAGTATTTTATCTATGTCTATATCTATATCTGTATAGGTATAGATGTGTATCTATATGTCTATATCTATCTATCGATCGATCGATCAGTCAATCTACCTATCCATCCATCCATCTAAAATGACTACACTCTGGGACTTCCCTGGTAGTCCAGTGGTAAAGAATCTGCGTTCCAATGCAGGGGATGCGGTTTTGATCCCTGGTCAGGGAACTAAGATCCCACATGCCACGGGACAACTAAGCCCGTGTGCCACAACTACTGAGCCCACACTCTGGAGCCAGCGCACCACAACTAGAAAGAAGCCCGCACACCACAACTAGAAAGAAGCCTGTGTGCCACAACGAAGAGCCCGTGTGCCACAACGAAAGAGCCCGTGTGCCACAACGAAAGAGCCCACATGCCACAACGAAGATCCCGCATGTCACAACTAAGACCTGACACAGCCAAAAATAAAATAAATAATAAAATAAAATATACTTGAAATAAAATGACCACAATCTGAAGTCCTTGTAGTTGTGCAGTGATCAATCTGCCCAGCCATGTTAGGACACATTATAGCCCACCACTGTCAATGAGAAGATAACCAGATGCATGCGTGACCTGCAGGGGAGGGTCCCCAGTGTCTGTAGATGTGACTGGGAACACACTGTTCTATTTGTAATCCTTTAATTAGACTCTTGTGGGTCCTGCCATTTTCTTTCAGTAATTTCAGCATTTCTGGTAAGATTGTTATACACGTTTCATGTTTATCTGTATATTCATAAACACTAGCGATAGATAGATAGATGATAGGTAGGTAGGTAGTTAATAGATAGGTAGATAGATGATAGATAGATAGATAGACTCATTTGCCACAGATATGTGTCTGAAAATTGAACAAAGCTCTCTTGTCAAAATACGTAGAAGCATTTAAATTTATTCCCAGGTGCTCCTTTGTTCAAAGGTTATCACAGAAACAAGGGGAGGGTCATGATGCTATTACCAAATTCAAATCAGATTTAAATGAATTACAAGTGCTGAGCACCCCCCTCGGCGAGCTCAGCGCGGGAGAAACCAGGATGACTGCGCCACCCCACACTCAGCGGCAGGCGCTGCGCTGGGGAAGCCGGCCGACCAGTGGCATCGCCGTGAGGGAAGATGCTGTGGGAGGACCTTCGAAGCAGAGGAGACAGAAAATGCAAATACAAATATCGTGTTCAGGGCATCGATGGGAGGTTAAACAAAGAGGCGATATAATATAATGGAAAGAATTCTGCCCTTTACTGACCACGTGACTTTCGGCAGTTTACTTAACCCTCCCCATGCCTCAGTTTCTTCGTTTTTAATAGTGAGAATATTTGTTCTGTTTATCTCATAATTTGTGAAGAATCCATGAGATAATGCATGTGTAAGCAAGTTGAAAGTCATCAAATCGTATGTTAATAAGTAATACATATTATTACCTATTACACACTAATAATGATGTCATAATTGAGAACAGAAAGAACTTTCCTTTCTCCCATGTCACTGTGTTTCCTGTCTTACTGGCGACCCTCACCTTTGACACTGTCCTTACCTTTCCTCCTTTGAGAAAGTGACAGAGGACAGTGTGGGCCTGCAGAAGATGGAGGGGTTCACTGCCTGAGGCTTGGTGAAACGTTTGCATCAACCTTCACTATCCCCCTCCAGGAAACTCCCTCCTAATGGGGGTAAATCACCTGGGGAATGAGGATGTCCCTCAAATATCTATAGAATTTTACAAATATCTCCTAACCCAGGACCTTTTAAACTATCCGATGAAACATAACATACACGAAACTGATAGCCCTGAATCGGGAGCCGTATGGAGCAATCTGTCCCTGGGCATCAAAGCTGCAATGTCCTAAATTCTCCTCCACTGACCAGCTATGCCCCCAACCCTCCCACCGCAGCTGTGTCCACCTTACAAACAGAGAGACTCTTGGGTCTAGAGAAAGAGAGCTTCAGATGGCCTAACACATCTGGCTAAAGCAGACATAATTCTGAGAATATTCTGGGAGGTTCACTTTATAAAAAAGTGAGAAAAAGTATTGACATTTCTAAGCCCAGAACAATTTTTTAACAAGCTGGAAAATACTGAAAAACAAGTAGTACAGTTTTCTCAAGAGAATGCAGTGTAGTTAGAAAATACACTATTTTTTCCCACTGTGTATTTCAGTAAAATATGTGCAAAGAAATTTCAGGCCAATTCCTAATGCAGAAATAATCCAAAATGTGGCAGATTTATAAGCCAGGTAATTTTTATTTATTTGCTTATGTGGATTCCCTTAAGATCGCAAGTGTTCTCCATGTTACTTACGGCTTCTCCTTGAAAAGACTTTCCTCTAAGATCTCAGCAGCATAAAACTCCAGGCTGCAGAGTTCTGGATCGAGCATCAGTCACAGTTCTCCTCTGCCACTGACTCAGCGTAGTTTGGAATCCACTAGTCTAGTGCTCTACCTGTTTGGTAATTAACAATTCATAATTAAACTGGCAGTTGGAATAAATCAGCATAACTATAAGCTTGGAGCCTCCTCTCTCTGTTGTCCACCCTTCCTTTTGTTTTGAGAATCTGAAAGAAAATTGAGAAGAAAGCTTTAGGTATCAGAAATCCTCCATTAAAAGCTTTGCCCTCCTTAGTTTTGGGATGTGTTCAATCTGTTCTTTGGATCTTTCTTTCGAAGAGGAATTAAGCAGGTACCCTTGTCAGCCTTGTGCCAGACACTGAGGAAAAGAGAGGTGGGTGTCATTCCGTCCTTTTCCTCCAGCACCTCACTCTCTAGGTAAAGAGACAGGCATAAAATAATCAGCTGTAAGTACAACACGTTCAGACCCCTCCCCAGGTGGGGAGGTGGGAGATTCTCTTTACAGGATTTGGGGAGAGGTTAGGGAAAACTGCAAAGGGGAGGTGACCTTTGATGTCCCTTGAAAGATGAGCCGTGTCTTTTCAGGTAGGAAATGAAGAGAAGAAGAAGAAAAGCAAAGTTTTGGAAGGGCCTGTGCCTCTGCCGTGTTCCCAGGGGAGCTGGGTCGAGCGTTCAGTGAGCGGCCTTAGTGAGGACACTGCGGAAGAGGCTTGTCGCTGGGTTGGGGTCAGACTGCAGAGGGCTCAGGTCAGGGAAAATAGGCTTGTGCTAAGCCTGGGGGGCACGGTGAGCTAAGGGAGCGAGTAGCGGGGCTAACAGTTTGATGAGATTATTGCCTGAAAAGATCACTCTGGTCACATGGAGGGGGCAGGTTGGAGGATCCAAAATTGGAAAGAGACCAGGTGGGATGGTCCAGGTGGGAAGTTGTTGCAGTTGACCATGTGGAAATTGCTGAGAAACCCAACTAGGTTGAGGGTGATGAGAAGTAAGATTAGAGAAGGAATCTAGGTATTTTCCAATGCCCAGCTTCAAATGGAATTAAAAATCAGGCCTGGAGGTAGGACAAGGTAGACAGCAAGACCAGGGGTCATGTCAGCCTTTGTGATGCTGACAGGTTAATGGACGTGGACCTGGCCCATCTTTCAGTCTGTTCTGAAAGATGGCATCATTGCTGTTGTCATCCTTATCACCACTGTCATCTTAGCAGCTACCAGTGATTGCTTCCTTTCTGCCAGGTGCCCTGGTCAGCCATTGTTTCATTGAAACCTCATAACATGAGTTTAGCTACTGCTGTCATCTGTTTCACAGGTGAGGAAAACAAAGCCTGAAGAGATGAAGACAATTCACCTTGCCCAGGTCACTCAGCAGGTGGGGAGCTGGGCTCCAGAGCTCTGCTCCTAACTGCTTGGACATGATACCATTACAAATAAATTGTATAATGTGATCTTAGCGTAACAGTAGTAGCCGGGGCTACTATTGCTGGTGGGGTCTAGGGGAGAAAGCAATTAATGCTGAGTGGGAGAGTCAGTGAAAATTTACCTGAGTTTTAAAGGATACATTTTAAGGAAGGAGCAAGAATTTCCAGGAAAAGAAATGTGAAAGAAAATAATTCTCGGACCGCACAACCTGTGTGAGGTCAAAGAATTCAATAGTCTGGAGTGCTCAGGAAATGGTTACTAATCCAGTGCGGTTGAGGCTTTGTGAATGAGTCATTGGAAACAAAGGCTGAGCTGGGGATTACGTGTGTGGTTCCTGCATAAGCCAGGGGTTCCACTAAAAGGAATGAACACACAGGTCCGATAGGAACTCTTAGAAAACTTTGTATTTTCCCTTTGGTTCTGCTTTTCCATCAACCATCAGTACTTCACTTACTGTTTCCCCAGAACCACCCCCCCAACACCTGCATCTTGGTACATCCAGACATTATGTAGAGCTGCTTCCATGAGTGCCCTGTACATGTTGTGTTAATGGTCACATCCTTGGCGAATCAAGCATAAAACTCTAAAATTTATTATTGAGAATAATATTTATTTTTAAAAACATGCTGTATGGATATTTATAGGCTAACACCTCCTTTTGTGTCAAGAATCGTTCTCATATATTTCTTTTCCCCTCTGTCTCCTTACAGTTCCTCCCCAGATCATGAATATCTCCTCAGACGTCACCGTGAATGAGGGGAGTAGTGTGACCCTGCTGTGTCTTGCTATCGGCAGACCTGAACCAACGGTGACATGGAGACACCTGTCAGTGAAGGGTAAGTCGTTTACTTGGAGGAAGTTTTCAGAGTTGGTATATTGAACACTTGCTTCTAATGCACAACAAAAGTTCAAGACTCAGAAAGCAATGCTGTATTTGTAACATAGTGATGGAAGAACAAATAGATGACATGCATCAGTCACCAGGTATTCCGTTCTAAAGAAGGGTTTGTAGAGAACATTTACTGAGTTTTTTTCTCTGTCCTTTTTATGACCTTAGAAGACTTGTGTTTTCCCAACTATGAAGGACAGAGATACCATAAGAATAACTTCCAACAAAGATACGAATGTCTCGAGGTGGGGATGCATGGGTCAGTGGGTTGTCTGTCCTTTCTTGAAGTAGAGGGCTAGAAAGCTAGACGGTGCACTGAAAGTGTTGGTGTTATTTTGTGCATCCAGGAGAAAAAGGATCTCCTTCTCAGTGCTTTCAGGACACTTACCCAGAGTGGAAGAAGGATGCTGGGAATGGTCAAGTGCCTGTGCTGGGCGCTCAGTGATTGGTATTAAACATTAGTTATGATCATCTCCAACTTAATAGGAAGGGAACCAAAAGGACAGTGGACCTTATCCCTTTGGAAATAAAACTTACTCTAAGTTGAACTTGAGAGATGGGCAAAGAGCCACCTGATGTATTTACCCTGTTAACAGAAACTGATTAATTCTATAAATTATACAAGAAACAAGTGCTTTCTCAGGCATTAGAAAATATAAACATGAAACCCAGTGAAAAGGAAAATGTGTGGAGTATGCCTGTGTGTGATATATAAAATAATATAAATCTAGAGGAAAACTAGGAATAAATCTTAGTAATGTTGAGCTAGACAAGGACTTGCTAGTTCACTAAAAGCTCTAAGCATAAGAGAAAAATGATAACTTTGCTTTTGTATTATTTTCCTGTGATTGCCGTAGCAAAGTACTACAGACCTCATGGCTTAAGCAACAGAAATGTATTTTCTTACTGCTCTGGTTGCGAGGTGCCCATGATCAAGGTGTAGGCAGGATTGGTTCCTTTTTTTTTTTTTTTTTAAGAAGATGTTGCAGGTAGAAGTTTATTAATTTATTCATTATTTATTTTTGCTGTGTTGCGTCTTCGTTTCTGTGCGAGGGCTTTCTCTAGTTGTGGCAAGCGGGGGCCACTCTTCATTGCGGTACGCGGGCCTCTCTTGCTGCGGAGCACAGGCTCCAGACGCGCAGGCTCAGTAGTTGTGGCTCACGGGCCCAGTCGCTCCGCGCCATGTGGGATCCTCCCAGACCAGAGCTCGAACCCGTGTCCCCCGCATTAGCAGGCAGACTCTCAACCACTGCGCCACCAGGGAAGCCCAGGATTGGTTCCTTTTGAGACCAGTGAGGGAAACTCTGTTCCAGGCCTCTCCCCTAGCTTCTGCTGGTGTTTCCTGGCTTATAGGTGCATCACCCCAATCCCTGCCTTCATTGTCACATGGCCTTCTTCCTGTGTGCATCTCTCTGTGTCAAATTTTCCCTTGTTATAAGGGTAGCAAACACATTGGGTTGGAGCCCACATTTATGACCTCATGTTACCTTAATTACCTCTATAAAGACCCTATGTCCAAATAAGGTCACATTCTGAAGCACTGGGGTTAGAACTTCCAGGTATCTTTTGGGGGCGTGGGGGTGGAGGATGAAATTCAACTCATAACTGGCCTCATCAATATTGAAAATACCATTAAGAGTAAATGAAAAGACAAGGTACAGATTGGGAGCAAACATTTGCCATCCATATACCTGACAAAGAATTTACATCTGTGCTGTATGAAGAATTCTTACAACATAATTCTAACCACCTACCTTGAAATGAACCAAACACCGAAAAAGACAATTCACAAAAAATATGTATATGAATGGAATAAGAACATGAAAAGATGCTCAACATATCATAGAAATGAAAATTAAACTGTAATCAGATTCCACTACACAACTACTAGAATGACAAAAATTTAAAAGACTGACAATATCAAGTGTTGATGAGGATGTGAAGCAACTGAAACTCTTACACATTAACTGTGGGACCACAAAATGCTATTGTCACTGAACTTAGTTTCAGTAGCTTGCCACTCAAAAGCTAATAATTCGAGAGGCAAGTGTCAGTAGAAAGGAAAGGTGCTTTAATTGTGAAAGCCAGCAATCTAGGGAGATGGTGGACTCATGTCCAAAGACCAACTCTGAAGATTCTGCTCAGCCAGGACAGTTTTTAAAGGGAAAAAGGGGGGAAGAATCTCAGTGAATCATTTAGGCAGGAGGTTGGGTTCTGCATCATTCTCTGTTGCATGCAGACTGGCTGACTCTCTCTTCAGATGTCATCTGCCTTCAGGGTTGCTTGGGGGGGGTGGCTATTGGGGTAAAGAGCTAGTCTTACTTCTTTTTATCTAGGAAAAGAACCAACAGGTTAGACTAGGCATGGTGTGCATTCAGGAGAGCATAGGTCAGGAGTTAGTTTAAATTGCCTAGTGATCTCATTCCTCTATAATTAGGGTCTTTTAAGGTTAGAGGGGAACAGAAATGGACAAACAGGAAAGGGGCAAAAGTGTTGCTTTCAGTATAAGTACTATGGAAAACAGTTTAACACTTTGTTAATAAAGTTAAACATACACTCAGCATATGACCCAGCAATTCCACTTCTAGGAGTTTACCGAAGGTAAATGAAAACATATGTCCACAGATATACATTGTACACAGATGTTCATAGCAGCTTCATTTATGATAGCCTCAAACTATAAATAAACCAAAACCCTCAACAGGTAAATAGCTAATTGTGGTAAATTTAAGCAACAGGTGGTTTCTCAGAAATTAAAAAGAACAAACCACTGATACATGTAACAAAATGGACGAATCTCAAAAGCATTCTGCTGAATAAGAGAAGCGGAAAAAAAAAAAAACAGGTACTTTATGATTTCATTTATATGAAATTCTACAACAGGCAAAAACTAATCTAGAGTGACTAAAATCAAGTCAGTAGTTACATAGGGTTGGGGTTTTTGGATAATTGACTACAACGGGTACAAGGGACTTTTTGGGGTGATGGAAATCTTGAGCACCGTGGTCCTTATATTGGTGCTTAAATTAGTGAAAACTAATCAACGCTACACTAAATATGGGTGCATTTTGTTGTCTTTGAATTAAATCTCAATAAAATTTGAAACCTATACCTACAGAGATATAGGAAATAATGACCTGAAAATGTGCCCCTAATTTGGAACATTAATTATGTGAGAAGCATTCACCAAATGAAAGACTGGATTTGCTACTAGGAGCATTATTCAAACTTTCACTATCTCGTGTTCCCCATGTACATTGAGAATACATATTTCAGCCCCTGCCTTGTTACAGGGAAAGATAATGATAATAAATCCAGCAGACATCCTTCGTGTAAAGACCTCAGGTTTGAAATCCAAAATGTCAATATTATAAAGTAATATTAACAAGAATATTAAAAGAGGTATAAGAGATATCACAAAGCTCAACTTTAATGTAAACACAGCAGTAGCTTGTGTTCCCAAAGATACAGGCTCCATCTGTGGAAATTTTGCTCAAAGTCAGGGGGGATTTTGATTTACATTATACACAGAAATATCTCAAACCATCAGACTAATTTTAGTGCATTTATGTGATCCTAAACACATAGTTTTCTCAGCCTAGGAATCTTTTGGAAGGTGCTTTGACTTTGTGGAACTGTTTTAAAGCAATTCTTTATAATGGTTCCATGGTAAGGGTTCCCTCTTAAAATAAGAAAGATTCAGACATATTCCTAATCTTTTATATAACATAATAGTTGCAATGCAGCCTCAAAAAAAAATCCCAAATTGACATTCCTCTCTCCTCTTTAAGTCTCCCAGCCTGTGTTCAGCTTTCAAGTTCCCGTTTGTGTTTTCATCGCTCTGGCCTTCACTTTGCCGTCTCTGATTTCCCCTTTTGTCTTTCTTCCCCGCCTCTTAGTGACATTTAAACATTTAAACTCAAAGCATCATTTCCCGAGTTTGAAAAGCACTAGAACCTGGAGGATTTGCATGTTTAAAATTTGTACCTGCAGGGTGACCACTAATATTTATTTTTAGAAGGACACACCTTCTCACTTGGAGTTGGGGCGACTTTGGGAAGTTGCTTTCAAAGGTTTAGAAGAGCAGCCAATATAACTTGAACAACAAATAGCATTTTTAAAACAATTGACTGTTTAGTTCAGCAAGCAAGAGTAAGAAATAGAAGTTGTAATGACATTTCCTTTGAAATTCCAACAAAATTACATCAGAGAACATAGCCCCCTAGACAGCTGTGTTCTGATAACGTTAATGCAGTGTTTGAAAACTATTGTTTAAATTTGGGGATCTGTATAGCAGGAATGAATAAACAAGCTTCCATTTAGAAAAAGAATATTTTAATGGGCAGATTATTAACGATTAAGAATAGTGGTTATGGTTTAAAATGACAATTTCTATAAATTATAGAAAAAGGTAAAGACAAATGAACTCATAAATCCATGATCGCACTAGAAAATAGTAATCATTTGTGGATCAGAAACAATGAGGAATCTCTGAAATACAAAAAGTACATAGACATAATGAAGGAAAAAATGCAGCTCTAAAGAAAAAACAAAACAGGAATACGATCTATGGCTGAAATGGTAGTTGAAAAAGGAAGCATTTTAGGTCATGGTAAAATGTTAAAAACTGATTGGAGCTGAGGGTAGGCAGGGAAGGGAGCCCTGAGGGCATTTTCCGATTTCCATGATGTCAGTAGTCCCATCCTTGCCACTTTCCTTGGAGCCCCCTTGAAGTACCTTGGTTTTTTAGGTATCTTTAGGTTTTTATTTCCTCTTAAAAACAAACAACATTGTAAATCAACTATACTTAAATTTAAAAAAGGAAAGAAGGGCTTCCCTGGTGGCGCAGTGGTTGAGAGTCCCCCTGCCGATGCAGGGGACATGGGTTCGTGCCCCGCTGGGAAGATCCCACATGCTGCGGAGTGGCTGGGCCCGTGAGCCATGGCCGCTGAGCCTGCGCGTCCAGAGCCTGTGCTCCGCAATGGGAGAGGCCACAACAGTGAGAGGCCCGCGTACGGCAAAAAAAAAAAAAAAAGAAAAAAGAAAACAAGCAAACCCCAAGCAAGTCCTTCTTATGAAAGCAGGGTGAAAGTTTTGAACAAAAAATCACTGTGACTCCAGATGTGGGTATAAAGACTGCTAGTGTTTCTGTCCAGACTAGATGTGCAGCTGGAGTCCTCTGACCCCCAGTTCCCTTTGCAGTACTGACAGGTGCACCAGGATTCCCAGAAACTAGGCAGGCATCCCCACAGCACATCTGCCTCACTTCTGAGGAAAGCTGGAGGTTTTTACAGGATCATGCTTATTAACACTGGGACTATCTCAAAGCAAAGTGCTAAGTACACACACATTCGGGGGGGGGGGGGGGGTTTGCATTTGACCAAGCATCTATTCTTTAGCTTTAGATATAAAAAGTTATATCTAATTTATTTTCAGCAGCAGATGATGGGCTTTTTTAAGTATATGTATATATATTCATATGGATTTGCTGGAGAACATGGCTCTTGTTTAGTAGACTTCACACACAGGGTCTGCTCTGGCTGACCTACCGCTTAGAAGCTAGGATCATGATGGAATCCCAGGCCAGGGAAAAGTGGGCAGTCCCCACACAGGCAGCCAAAGTGGACTGGCAAGGAGCCAGTGTGTTTGGGCTATACTGTGACACACACAGGTGGGTTCCAAGAATGATTTTCTCTTCCCTTCCTGAAGGACAGGAGAAGCAGCTCTGGGGCAGCATTGGTTGAATGCAAAAGTATGAATAATGTGAAAACCATGTTGGAAGAGGGAGTAGCGGAGGACACAGCCCAGGCCGTTGGGTGGGAAGGAGGGTCTTCTTTCCTTCTTAAGGCGCCGTAATAATCCACTGCAGTGCTTGCACACCTGGCCCCATTTCCAATGACATATTTGGAAAGACCAGATGTTTGGGGAGAATAATAAAGTCTTCTTTCCTGTTTCCTCTCCGTGGAGATTTTAAGATGACAGCTACTCACCTGTGAGTGAGTTGATGCTACAATCGACTCCTATACAGTCATACCTCAGGGAGCAAGAGAAAGAGTTATTTCACAGAAGTAAATTTTCCCGGTAACCGAAGCTGATGCCTTTATGCATTGACTTGAGTCATCTTTAATGGAAGCAGTTTAAAAATGGATTACGCTCATCTCTGTTGCCTTGAGGAGAGTGGATGGCATTTGGCCTCATTTTTAAAATGTAATATCAACATCGTGCATACCGGTTGTTTGTGTCTCACTGTTTGAGGTCTGGATAACAAAGAACATGGCCCTAAAATACTGCTCAAATTCTTGTTTCAGTTTTTTATAGTTCCTCTATCTTTTCTTCCTTCTCTCAAATCGGAGGATTGTCAGTGCTTCCTAAAGACCACGTGTGCCTTTTAGCAGCTTCTATCTACTTGTGTTTCTTCTATCTACTTCTAATTTGTCGTGAACAACAATCCATATAACCAAGGTGATGCGTCCTAAGTAAGAACGTAGTATGGGGGAGAGCCTTCTGAGGAAAGGCCGTGAGCTTTCAAGAATAAGTGGTAAGTGGCACATATGCTGGGGGGAGTGTGGGCAGCTTTGTTCTAGATGTATGAGATTGCTAGACCAGTGAATTCCATATAAGAGAAGAGGGATGACTCCAGCAAAATCATCATCCTTGGTTCTGACCTAGCTGAGCAGGTCTTTCTCTCCTGTTCACTGTGCTAGGTATTGAGGTTAGGAGATGTACTAGTCCCAGAATGTTTCTACCGCAGCTCTTATTTTTCATGCTAGAAATTCTTGAGAGGAAAGTCTTAAAAGAAATTGCCAGGTCCTTAACATTACAAATAAAAGAAGCGCTAACTCTCCCTCATATGAAGGTGTCGATTCCTCATGGCTGGCAGGGTTAGCTTCTAGATGGAACTAGACTTCAGGTCCTTACGACCTGGGATTGAAATCTGGCCTGAGCCTTGACAATCTGAGTGACTGTAGAAAAATCATGTCATCTCCAGGATCCCTAATCTCCTGGACTGCAGAATGGGGCTATTTATGCCAACTTCCTCAGATAATTATAAGGACCAAAAGAAAAAACGAATGGAAGGCTTGTAACTGCACTGGACACACATATATGAGTCGCCCAGCAGTTTTCTAAATTGCTGTTGTGCCGTGTTTGAATTAAATTACTTCTCAGAATCCTTGTAGCTTGTAGTCAGCCTGAGAACTCATCATGTTACCATCATGCTTATTGTGTGTCAAGACTTGTACACTTTACATGTTTTAACTAATTTAATGTCCCAGCAGCCCTGAAAGGAAAGTGCTAATATTTATAATTGTGCTTTTCTTTTTAAGTATCATTATGCCCATCATTATGCTTATTCCTATCTCTGTCTTTGTCTCTTGTTCCTCAACGTCTTGGGTCATTCATTAGTGATTCAGTACCTCTCTGGTACGTCTAAAAATTCAGAATGACATAGCAGTTTTATTTGTAATAGACAAACTTGGAAACAGTCCAAGGGGTGACTTGTTAGACAAACTATGTCACATCTACACCTGGAAATGCATTTCAGAAATAAAAAGAAGTGAACTGTTGGGGCACTCGACATCCTGGGTGGGCCTTAGGGCATTATACAAACGCAAAGAGTCAGTCTCAAAGGGTGGGGATACTGTATGATTCCACTTTTATAACATCCCCCGAATGGGAAAATTGCAAAGATGCACAGCGTATCAGTGATTGCCAGCAGTTGGGGCGGGGCGGGGGGTGCTGCACGAAGCAGTTGCTTTGCAGTGAAAGACTGGCTCCATGTCTTGATTATTGTGGTACTTAGATGAATTGATAATGTGTGATGAAGTGTTCGAAATCTACACAAAGACATAAAAAATGAGTACACGGGGCTTCCCTGGTGGCGCAGTGGTTGGGAGTCCGCCTGCCGATGCAGGGGACGCGGGTTCGTGCCCCGGTCCGGGAAGATCCCACATGCCGCGGAGCGGCTGGGCCCGTGAGCCATGGCCGCTGAGCCTGCGCGTCCGGAGCCTGTGCTCCCGCAACGGGAGAGGCCGCAACAGTGAGAGCCCCGCGTACTGGGGGAAAAAAAAAAAAAAAAAAAAATGAGTACATGCAAAAACTGGTGGGATCTAATCCCCATCATGTGGTTAATTGCTTCGTGCCCTTATCAATTACCTGGTTTTGATAATGTGCTTTAGTTACATAAGATGCCGGCCACCGGGAGAGCTGGGGATGAGTACACGGGACCCCTCTCTACTATTTTTGCAACTTCTTGGGAATCAATAATTATTTCAAAATAAAAAGTTCAAACCAGGAACCATAAATAAAATGAACCTCTAGGTTTCCACTAATAACATGCTTACGTAAAAATGTACTGTTTGTGAAATATTTTCACACGCGTCATTTCAAGTGACTTTATAGCAACTTTCTAAATAGATCCAAGAAGAAATATTCTACCTATTTCCCAGGCAGAGGAACAGACTTGAAAAAGTTAATGGCGAATGACTCACAGTAACTAAGGTTACTGTGAAAGGACCTGTGAAAGGACCCTCATCCCTGTTTTTCAAGTCTCGAGTTCTGTCCGCTGTACAAAGATGGCTCCCATCCCTTGAGGGTGGAACAGGTACAATATGAGGTGATATATTTTATCAAATTCTGCTTGTTACCTGGGGCACCCAAGGGTGCCCATGCGCTTACATTCTCCTCTCTAATTCCACACCTACCTTCCTGTGTCTGGACAGTTTCTAGCCACCACTCAGTACTATGCTAAGAAAAAAGCCTCCAAATGAAGAACACTTCCCTGCCATCGTCTGCGGCAGGTCTCTGTTGTTACTCTGCTTCTATTAAAATAAACCCGCTGAGACCTACCGACCTCATTTCTCTTCTAAGCCATCCCAGGTGCGAGTTCCGGCCACTAACAGGAATTGCCTATTAGTTGACCCGCTGCCTCACCCACTCCTGCTCCTACTTCTTTGTCTCCCTGCGAGGCAGCCAGGATCCTTGTTTCTAATCTGAAGTTGTGTTTAGAGCCTAATTAATCCCCAGAGTGTGAGAAAGAGGTGTCTGAGATGAGAAATCAAGGTTATCCATATCTTGTTCAGTGGAACAGTTATGGGCAAACAAGCTGTTCCTCTCATATTTTTGCAAAGCAAATTTATGTTCACTAACTTTGGTTCTTGTTGTAAATGAGAAGTGTGTGAAGGTCTAGCAGTGCGCTTTTCACCATATGGGTGCCCATATGTTTTCCTCTTTTGCTTGCGTACATTTTCACTTTGGCATGCACATATGCCTGTATTTTTGCAACTTAACAATATTAAAACTAATCCCATTTATGCTCCTTTTGGGTGAGTTGATTGAGTCATAAATTCCTGAGAATCTCTTCTTTGGGAGGCTGAAGTTCTTTTGTGTGAGCAGGGGGAGGGCAGAGCGAGCTATCCTGGCAGAGGGATGCAGGCAGCCAGCATCACTGTGGAGCTGATGGAGCTGATGACCCTGACCCTGGCTCCAAAGTGGGGAATCAAACCCTGGGACACTAGGAATGTGGGCTTATGTGCCTTGGTAGTCTCTTCCTCCCTGGGAAGAAACCCTCACTAAGAAACAGAAAATAATCCCCCAGGGGTCTCTCTCTGAGCATCCAGGCGAAATAACTTACCTTAGCGCAAGCAGTCATGATGCCTTGAGCTGTTTTTTTTTGTTGTTGTTGTTGTTTGTTTGTTTGTTTGTTTGTTTTTGCGGTATGCCGGCCTCTCACTGCTGTGGCCTCACCCATTGCAGAGCACAGGCTCCGGACGCGCAGGCCCAGCGGCCATGGCTCACGGGCCTAGCCGCTCCATGGCATGTGGGAAATTCCCAGACCGGGGCACGAACCCGTGGCCCCTGCATCGGCAGGCGGACTCCCAGCCACTGCGCCACCAGGAAGGCCCTTGAACTGTTATTCTTGATGTGCGACTGTACTTAATGCTACTCACATTCCTTACGCAGAGTTGATCAACCGCGTATATCAGAAATGGGGCAGCTAGAAATTAGGGCTGCCCTGAAGGAAACTTAGCTTCTTCCCTCGGCTTTTTAGATAGTAAAAATAAGAATGGATATTAACATGTCCTATACCAAGTGAAAAGCGCAACTAACTCAAATGTAAAGTTGGAATTGGAAATGCTACCTGATGTTTGTTGTAAGATAGTGTTGACATGTCTCTCTTTTGCATTAATTCATTCATTCCTTCGATGCATCAAGAATATTTGCTTGCCTCTGTAGCAACCATGGTGTGTAAAACAGACAGGATTCTTGCCCTTATGGAGCTTATAGTCTCGTCAGGGAGATAGTCATTATTCAGATCACCAAGAATATGTAATTTCTGAGTGTGGTTACTGCTATAAGGATGGGTGGCCGGGCAGCATGAGCTAGACAAGGGTAAGTCTTTCCTGAGACAGTGATGCTTTAACTGACATAGTAGATGAACAGGAGGGACTTCTCTGGCGGTCCAGAGGTAGGACCTGTGCTTCCACTGCTGGGGGTCCAACTTTGATCCCTGGTCAGGAAACTAAGACCCCACAAACCATGTGGTGCAGCAGGAAAAAGAAAAAAGAAAAAAAAAAAGATGAACAGGAGTTTAGTAGGGACAGGGATGGGGATATGGTCATGTGCTGGGGCCAGGTTATGTGGAAACCTTCCAGGTGAGGGGAAACAGCATGTGCAAATGCCCTGCGGTGAGGGGGTGTGTGCTTCTTCAAGAAAAAAAAGAACTGCATCTTTTTTTTCTAAGTCAATTTTTGTTTTATTAGAGGAAAAATCATTTTAAGTTTATTTTCACATGACAGAGAAAGATCAGAAATATTTCAGTTGCTTTTACCCAAATTAATTTTGCTTATTCAGAGAACTTGCATTTTCCCCTATGACAAAGTAATTCTTTTCCAATTTTTTAAAATTGAAGTATAGTTGATTTACGATACTGACCAAAGAGGAAAGCCGTAGGAGGGGCGAGGGCTGGGGAAGGATAAATTAGGAGTTTGGGATTAATATATACATACTACTATATATAAAATAGATAACCAACAAGGACCTCCTGTAGAGCACAGGATACTCAATATTTTGTAAAACCTATGAGGGAAAAGAATCTGAAAAGAAAAAAAAAATATATATATGTATGTATAACTGAATCACTTTTCTGTACACCTGAAAGAACCGTGTCTTGAATGTGTAGAAAGCAGGAGAGACCATGGGCTGGGGTCGGGGAGTCAGGGGCCAGGTCACACAGAGCCCTTTACAGAATTTGGTCTTTATTCTAAAGTCACTAGAAAATGCAAAGACAGTTGCGAATAAGAGGGCTTGGAAATGAGATGTTCTTATGTCTGGATTTAACCAGGAACAATGCATGTCTGATCTACTCATTATCTATGTAAATCTGGCAGATCACTAAACCTCTGTCTCAATTTCACACCATCAGCCAGGAAGGAGTTAGTAATAATATGTACCCTTGTGGAGGAAGGGAGAATGGAATTTGGAAGTATCTATTCCAAATGCTTTTTAGATTATAATGTAAAAGGGATATTAACATGTATCATAGCAAGTGAAAAGCCCAACTAACTCAAAAGTAAAATCAGAATTGGAAAGGCATCCAGAGCTGCCTGCCTTCTGTTGTAAATCTTTCTCTTTGCTATCACGACGTCAGATTACGCCATTGAAATCAGTTGGACACTGATAAAATTGAGACCAGCTTTACAAGTACTGTAGATCTAATTGGCCTCAGCAGTGGGTCCACAGTGACTTTTGCTTCTGAACAAAATCGTAGGCTTCAATAGAAAATAAGCAGCCTGGCTCCATGCTCACGTACTGCAGCCACCTCTGGAGATAATGCACTTTAATTTAGACATGGAGCTCCTTCATCTGGACAGATGTTGAAGGAGCGTCAGAGAAGTTTGTTTCCTCCCTACCTCCTGGACGAGCCCCCTCGATGGTGGATTGAAAGGACCTCAGGGCCTGCTGTGAGCACCTGCAGTTCTTGGTGTTGCTTTTCCACAGCCGTTTACATCTCTTTCTAAAAACCTCTACATCTCTAAAAGGAACCAAAGTTCCTATAAATCATCTTTTCTTGCTCAAGCTATCTTAAATTGGGTTTCTGTCACTTACAGACAAAGTAGTTCTGGTTAAATTCACCATGTGATGGACAAGCTGCAGGTAAATGAGTTGAACAGAGCATGGTCCCTGCTCTGAGCCCAGAGCGGAGCAGGGGAAGGACTCATAAACCTGACATTGCTACATGGTGTGGATGGTGCCACGACACCTGAGATAGCCTCTTTCTCATAGAAACGAGACAGGGAAGGGGATGGCTGGGGTCCTGGTTAACTTCAAGGCCCATCATGGGTCAGAGAAGACCCTGGAAGTTGACTAGGGAGCTCTGGGTGGGTTGCTGAGGGGCTTCCATGTCTCAATCAGCTAGAATCAGGCCAAGACAGACACACGCCAGTACATCGGGTGCACAGCATTCATCCAGGTGACCACAGGGGCTGTGGAGCAGGCTTGCCAAGGTGGAGGCACCGAGGATACAAGGGTGGCCACACCCAGCCTCTGTACTCGCCCAGCTCTCTCGCTGCTCCGGGACCAAACATCTAGTTTGTCTTAATGTCTTCACTCACTGGTTCACTAACTTTTCCTTGAGATGGTGTGCTCCATCCCAGCCAGAGGAGATACCTCTCCCCTCCCTGCACATAAGAGTACAGGTACCCGGCTTAAACGTTTGTGATGTTCTCTGGCGCCTAGCGCAGTGCCTTGTGACCAGAAGGTACCTGTTGAATGATTGCATGCTTATCCGTCAGTCTTGCACCTATCTTACAGAAGCCGGAGGAAAATAAAGCAGAGGGCTGTAGGGGTCTGCCTAGAGTAGCCTCCAGATCTGGGAAGCATTGTCTGGGGGATAAAGGGGGAGTTTGGTGTGCGAGTGAAGCTGTTTGGGGAAGCTGAAGCCAAATCCGACCTTTGTACCCTGACACCAAATTAAGTCTCGGAGACGGAGTTTTGGGTGAAGGAGAAAAGAATGGCTTTATTGCTTTGCCAGGCAAAGGGGACCACAGTGGTCTAATGCCCTCAAAACTGTGTGTCCCGACCTGGAGGTGGTAGTGAGGAGTTTTATAGTAATGGTTCAAAGAGGGCGTGATCAGCTGGTGGACCTTCTTCTGACTGGTGGGGAAGTAAGTGGGAGTCGGCATCATAAACTTTCTGGTTCCAACAGGTCTGGGGTCTACGTGCTCGTGGGTGGCAGACAGTTAACTTCTCCCACCTGGTGGGGGTTTCAGTATCTGCAAAACAGCTCAAAGACATTATGATGTGCATCCCCTGAGGGGGCGCCAGGGCCTGCCCCAAGGCTGCAATATTATTTCTTGACTGTTCCTCCCTTGTCTCTGCATCCCCTCCCTTTCCTAATTAGCATCTGTTTGAACCTGAACCTGTCCATTGGAACTCAGGGAAGGTCAAGGAGGCTGAATGAAGCCTATTTCCTGTAATCAAGAAATGGGGGACACAGGAAGGCTTTTGTGCCCCAGAGCCCCACAGGGTCCTGTTCAGTTTCAAAGGCACTCAAGTTTGCTCTGCATTAGGCGGTTGGGGGCACTTCCAGTTTCATCCCTAAAGTGCTTTTTTCCCCTTTTCCCCACCATCTCTCCTAGTCCATCCTTCTCTAAAAACTGTCCACCATGCCAGGGACCAGGTAGTCTTACTGCCGAGGTTTCTTTATATGAGATTTTTACCTGATAGTGAGGCTCCCACCAGCCTGGGTCTCCAGAGGGTGGTGATCTGTGATCTGGAAGGTGTTCCCCGATTCCTGACCCATCCTGTCCTTGTGGAAAACCTATGACTTGTGCTGGAAAACTCATTAGCTTTATAAAGGGGATGTACGTCAAGAGTTGGGCTGACTCGCCTTCACCATGCTGTTCAGTTTGGACGAATTGTGTGAGCGACTTTACCATCTTACGCTCGTGAATTTATGTGTGTTTTGCTGCAGTTTGGGGCTTCCCTCTTGCTGTGGTCTGAATGTGGGTTGGAAAAGAATTGCCAGACACGGGCAAAATGTAAAGAAGGTCGAATTTATTAGAGGGAAGGGTCGCTGCCAGAACAGCGGGCCGACTTCCTAGTAGTCTGGGAGAGTTGAGCCCGAACGTGTGCTATTGATCAGTTTTTATAGCCAGAAAACAAAGGCGTGGTCTGAGGTGGAAATTTCGTTTACTGATTGGTCGAGGCACACATACCTTCCTTCTATAGGGTGGGAGAGGGACAGGCCAGATGCCTTTCCTTATTTGGGACAGGTCCCGTTGCCTAGGTGGGCTCAGGAATTTCGTAACCCTCACAACATGGTGGGGTAGGCGAGTAAGAGTCCGGTAGGGGGCTTCCCTGGTGGCGCAGTGGTTGAGAGTCCGCCTGCCGATGCAGGGGACGCGGGTTCGTGCCCGGTCCGGGAAGATCCCACATGCCGCGGAGCGGCTGGGCCCGTGAGCCATGGCCGCTGAGCCTGCGCGTCCGGAGCCTGTGCTCCGCAGCGGGAGAGGCCACAGCAGTGAGAGGCCCGCGTACCAGGAAAAAAAAAAAAAAAAAAAAGAGTCCGGTAAGGGGTGTAACGCTGAAACTTTTTCAGGCAGGGTTGTCCTTTGTCCTTGAAGCACCATTGTCCTTGGAGCACCACGTTCCCCCTCTCTTTATTTATAGGGCCAATCCAATTCCTTGGCCCTATTGGATACACTGTTCATATCTACCTAACTGCCTAATTCCCTCTCAGGCATTCGGGAACCCCTTTGTGAAAAGAAGGGGCAACGAACTCTCTCTGGCTGCCTCTTGCTGAGCCAGGGCCTTGTGGGGCCCTGGGTTCTTGTTGCCTGGTCTCTGTCAGGGTGTATATAGGGAGGAGTGCGGGCCCCATGGAGAGTGATAGCAGCTTGTTCAAGGGTTGTCTAGCCGGTATTCTTGTTGCATCGCCATTTGGAGGTTTATTTGTTGTATTCTGGAAGAGACAAACTTAACAAGGAGGTTAAAAATACATGGCCCGAAGATCAGTAGAAGTAGAAAAGCCACTATAGGGCCTAGGAAAGGGGTTAGCCAAGAGAACCAGAACCAGATATTAGTCTTGAAGTCCCACCAGTCAAATCCCCTGAGACTCCTTCCTTGTAAACTCCATTAGCTCTTTCAGTAATGGCTCGACGATTAGTCTGGACCTTGCCCGATTGGTTGACAAAAAAACAGCAATCCTCCTTTAACATTGCACAGGTCCCTCCTTGATTAGCTGTTAAGAGGTCAAGAGCTCTTCTATTTTGTAAAACCACTCCTGCTAGAGAATTTATTTGTTCTTGTAGCGTGTTAATTTGAGCTGCTAGGTTGACAGTCTGTTGTGTGAGTTCAAGAGAGAGCTGTCGGGCAGTGAAAATGGAGTTTAAAAGTCCAGCTGAGCCTGTTTCTATCCCAGTGAGATACCTAGGACTGATTATCGTGAGAGTTGCCCGTCTCTGTTTATGAGGTTGAGAGTATCAGGGAAGCGGGATAGTGTCATTTACAAGAGTAAGGTTAGGAATAATGTGTGTAAGAGTACGGGTCCCCTTCCAGTTAGCTGGAAGACATAAATAAGCATTAGACCCACATAAGAAATAGGAGCAATCTGTAGGGTCTAAGCATACATTCAATGTGATGTTGAAGTATGGTTTCCCTAAATGAGTGGGAGTGTTCTCTTCCCTCATAAGTAGTAGCTAAGGTCATTCTGGCTAAAAGGGAAAGGCAAGCCGCGTTTGAGGGATGAGTAAAAAAATTATAGGCCCGGTTACAAGAGGGAATAGTGGGGTACCAGCCTACGTCATAGTCTTCAGGTGTCCTAAGTGTCTTACATTCTTCTTGCTTAATATTCAAGGATTAGAACCAAAAATTGTGGGTTTTATAGGGACAACTTGGAGACGGGGTAGGGCAGATGGAAGTTGCAAAATAGCTAGCTTGAGTCCAATCGGTGGTTATATTGGGGGGTTTGGGGAAGTAAATTTTGTAAAAAGGGGAATCATAATAATAAGAATGGGGGTAGTTAGTTCTGTTGGTTAGGAGGGGAACCCACATTCGGGTAGGGGAAGGAGTGAACGTGTGATTGCAGTACTAGGAGATACTGAGGAATCTACCTACTGAGGGTCCTGGATGAGAGGGGGAGGATACACATAGAGGGGCTGATCATACCATAGAAACTGAAGGGAGTATGGGTCCTCGAAGGTTATAGTGAGGTTTTTGATGTATGTGGTTGAGGAGTATATGATCTACAGTTGGTTTTACTCTGGGGTTGATGGCCCACCCTGGTCTATTGAAATATGAGGGGGCTAGATAGGATTCAGGTTGGCTCCGTTCAGCTGGTGGAATGGGGAGTGCCACGAGGCCATATCAGGAGGAAACCATGGCACAAATCCAGCAGTTCCTGTATAAACCCAGAGATGGCCGATTAAGAAGTTGAAGGGCTTCCTGAACTGTCGGTAAATATGGATGTGGGTTATATGTATGAGCGAAGATACAAAAAGAAAGAAGAATCAGAACAGTTCTCGGGAAGTTATATTTAAACATTGATAAGAGTTGATCCGGGGTATAATCTTGAAAGTCTCCCTGGAGGGTTTTGTCCCATGTTAACTGATATACGTATTGTCGTCGCTGGGAAGGGGTTAGGATGGATAGGTGGGGATTTTGAAGGTCTATATCTTATAATAAAAAGTAGTAAAAGTGGAGTGTTGAGGTGGTAATAGGGGGTGGTCTGCCAGAGAGAGATGATGGAGACGACAAAAAAAGTAGACCAGGGAGCTGATTAATAGTATACATCTAAATTAGGAGGTGGCAGGGTGTGAGAAATTATGATTGTACCACCTTAGGGATGCCTGAGTCAAGCAAGAATGCCAGGAGGTAGTTCCACAGGAGTAGGATAAAACTACGCAGGGGAGAGAGAGAACCCATAAAAAGAAAACACGGGTGATAAGACTGAAAATCAGGCTGTCGAGACTCGGGGGTTGGAGAGGCATCACCTGATTGTCTTCTGAAGAGGAGGTGGAGGCCGTCCAGAGGCTCACAACCGTAGGGGGCGTCCGGTGAACCTTCAACTAGTTGAGGATTTTCGTCTTCTGGAGGAGGGGCAGTCTTTAGTCGCGGCACATGAATCCGAGGAGTGAAGCCTTGTATTTTGGCAGCTTTGGGGGTGGTCAGTAGGACTCGATATGGTCCTGTCCACAGTGCTGTGAATGGCCTCTGATCCTGTGGAAGGGCCTTAACATATACCAAGTGGCCTGGAGTTAAGTGGGGAGGGGTTTCTGTGAAATTGGGGTCGGGCTTAGGACTATTTGGATCCCGGTATTCCCAGATACTTTTAAGGGTCAGTCCTAATGTTGGGAGATATTGTGCCAGACAGTGAGTTTCTGGATCCACCAGAAGGTCCATATTTAAGAATGGTCTTCCATAGAGGATTTCATAAGGACCTAAATGAGTCCTGGCCTTTGGAGTGATCCGGACTCTTAGGAGAGCAGTGGGAAGGAGGGTGACCCACGTCTGGTGTGTCTCTATGGCAAGGGTGCCATGCGGAATGAAGACAATACTTGATTTGGAGGGCCTCGCTAACCCCTTGGGTCAGACTTGAAATAAATGCGGGGCCGTTATCTGATTGTAATGAGCGTGGCAGCCCAAACCGAGGTATGATATGCTCCACAAGGGTAGTGGTAACCTCGGATGCTCTCTCAATCTTAGTAGGGAAGGCCTCTATCCATCCCGTGAGGGTGTCTGTCATTACTAGGAGATATTTAAAGCCTTTACAAGGGGCCAAGTGGGCAAAATCTATCTGCCAATCTTCTCCTGGTTGGTTCCCCCGGCATTGGACCGGGTGAAACAGTGGGGCGGGGGGTTTTATAGCCCCTTCTGGGTTGGCCTGGCAACAGACTGGGCAGGCCTGGGATACAGATTGGAGGGTTGAGAGAATTCCTTCCCCTGTGAAAATTGGCCCTACCGGTTTAAAGAGGGATTTAGCTTCTAAGTGAGTAGCCTGATGAAAGTGGCTTAGAATCTTGCACTGGGAGGCTTCTGGTAGAAGGAGCTCGGCATCTGGGCTCTGTAGCCACCCCTCTGGGGTCAGAGTGAATCCAGGGGTTTGTCCCTCTTTTAGTTCTGACTGTGAGTTTTGTGGGGTTGAAGAGTCTAAACTTGGGATCAAGGGGGCCTGTAGGACATTTTGGGTGGCTCTTTTGGCCTCTCTATCTGCCGTATTATTTCCTTTAGTTGTATCTGACCGGTCCTTTTGGTGTGCCCTGCAGTGGGTAATGGCTACCTGCTTAGGGGTCTTTATGGCCTCTAACAGGTCCAGAATCTCTGGCCCATGTTTGATTGGAGTGTTATGCATGGTCAGTAGGCCCCTTTCCTTCCAGATTGCCCCATGGGCATGGACTGCATGAAAAGCGTATGCTGAGTCTGTGTAAATGTTAATTCGTCGTCCTTTTCCCAACTGTAGTGCTCTAGCTAGTGCTGTGATCTCTGTTTTCTGGGCAGAAGTAGTTGCCCCATGAAGCGGGCCTGACACCATTACTTCTGATAAACTGACTTGCATATCCTGACATCCTTTGGCCCTCTCCAATAAAGCTGAGGCCGTCTGGAACCATTCTGCATCAGCGTTAGGCAAGGTGGTGTCTTGTCGGCCTGGCCTGGCACTGCAGGTATGGTCAGTTACTTCTAGGCAGGAATGTAGTAGAGGGGTGTCGGGGTTTCGGCTGGGCAAGAGAGTGGCAGGGTATAGAGTAGTACATGGCTTAAATGATACTTCTGATCCCTCCAAGAATAAAGCTTGATATTTTTGGATTCTACTATCCGAAATCTAATGAAATGCTTTGGAGTTAAGGATATCCATGACCTCATGTGGAGTATAAAAACGGTAAGCAGGGCTCCCCTGGTGGCGCAGTGGTTGAGAGTCCGCCTGCCGATGCAGGGGACGCGGGTTCGTGCCCCGGTCCGGGAAGGTCCCACGTGCCGCGGAGCGGCTGGGCCCGTGAGCCATGGCCGCTGAGCCTGCGCGTCCGGAGCCTGTGGTTTGGGAGCTTCCCCTGTTGGTACGGCTGCAGCAGCTAGTGCCCTAAGGCAGGGGGGCCACACTTGAGATGTCATGTCTAGGGTTTTAGACAGGTAGGCTACTGGGCGCTAAGATGGTCCCAAGGATTGGGTTAATACTCCCAGGGCTACTCCCTTTTTCTCATGAACAAAGAGAGAGAACGGTTTTGTCAGATCTGGTAGACCTAGGGCTGGGGCCGTGACTAGGGCTTTTTTTAATTTGTTTAAAGGCTGCTTCCATGTCAGGAGTCCATTCAAGAGTGAGATCCTCTGGTTCCTTGAGGGCCTCATAAAGAGGCTTAACTAACAGTCCATAAGTAGGAATCCAGACTCGGCAGAAGCCTGCCATTCCTAAAAAGCTTCTGAGCTGTTGTCTAGTGGCTGGCTGGGCCATACCTAAGATTAGTGTTCGATGGTCAGGAGCAATATGTCTCTTCCCAGGGCTAACACTAGTCCTGAGAAGGTAGCCTGTTGGGTGCCTTAGCTGGGGAGCCCTAGTACCCTTGTTCTGCTAAATGTCTGAGAACAAGTACAGTATTACTCTCTGAAGTTAGTCTTTCTGGGCCACAAATTAAGAGATCATCGAAGTACTGAAGGAGGCAGCCTCTATTTTCTAACGTCAGTGAGGAGAGATCTTGGTAGTGCTTGGCCTAACCAATGGGCGCTGTCCCGGAAACCCGAGGGTAGGACTGTCCAAGTAAGCTGCTGGGCATATTTGGTATTAGGGTCTCTCCATTCAAAGGCAAATAGGAATTGAGAGTTAGAGTAGACTGGGATGCAAAAGAAGATTTAGATCCAGGACAGAGTACCATTGGGTTTGTATTGGAATCTGGCTCAAAAGGTTATATGGGTTAGGAGCTATCAGGTGAATAAGGACCACAGCCTGATTAATGGCCCTCAGGTCTTGAACTAAACGGTGGGGACCATCAAGTTTCTCTACTGCGAAGATCGGGGCACATGAGGAGTTACAGGGGACGAGTAGTCCCGTTTGAAGAAATTTAGAAATTAGAGGTTGTAGGTCCCCTCAAGCCTTCTTCCTTAAGTGGGTATTGCAGTTCCCTAGGGAAAGAGTTAGGGTTCTTACATGGATGACTACTGGGGCGGCGGGTGGTGGACCTGCCAGGAGTGGAGGTGTCCCTTATCTCCGGGGCAACTTGGAGTATATGGGGTGGGACCTAATCTAGAGTAGGCTTCGCAGTAGCTATTAAAGTCCATATTTACTGGCGTAAATGATAAAGTAGCTTTAAATTTTGTTAAAAGGTCCTGGCCTACCAGAGGTATTGGACAGGCTGGGAGAACTAGGAAAGAATGGGCGACTAGAGTATTTTCAAGGGAACAGGATAAGGGAGGTGTAAAATGGCCATGGGAGGGCTTTCCGTCTATCCCCGTTAAGAGGATTGAGGAACGGCGAGTGGGACCAGAGAAGGAGGTCAGGGCTCAGTAAGTAGCCCCTGTGTCAATTAGGGAGGTTATAATAGCCCCTGCCACATCCAGGGTTACCCAGGGCTCCTCTGGTCTTAATGGGGAACATAGACGCCTGTAGACTGAGCCCCGGGCACCGTCAGTCATCCACATCCAGGAGCCCCAGATCTAGACCGCAATCTGGTTCTTGCCCCTGCTAGTCAATTACCACCGACAGGGGCAGTTGGCCTTGACCTCGGCCCAGGGGGCTGGGACCTGAAACACGCCTGGTGTTGAGAGGTTGTGGCGTTGGCCTCCCTGCTTGAGGAGGGCAGGGACAACTCCTCTTCCAGTGACCCTTTGGGCGACAGTAAGGGCACGGGGGATCGGGTGGTGGGGTGCGGCCGTTCCTGACCCTGTGCCCCTGCTGACCGCACTGGTAGCAGCTCAGCGGTGGTCTCCGAGACGGGAGAGGGGCTCCCGTGGGTCCCTGTCGTGGGGGGCACTGGGCAATGGCAAGAGCCATATACTGAGCGTGCCGTTTTAACTTTCCCTCCTCTCGGTTCTCGTCTGTTCCTAGAAGCCTCCTCCCTATTGTTGAGGCCCTTAAAGGCCATGTCAACAGGGCAGGAAATGGGGTCTGTGGCCCTTGATCTAGTTTCTGTAATTTCTGTCTTATGTCTGGGGACGCCTGGCTTATAAAGTGAACTGCAAGTATAGCCTGACCTTCAGGGGTCTCGGGGTCTAGGTTAGTGTATTTCCTCATAGCCTCTGCTCATTGGGTCTGAAAAAGGGCCGGCTTCTCTGAGTGTTCCTGTGTGACTTCTCTGAGTTTATTATAATTGACAGCTTTGATGATTGCCTTTTTCATACCTTCTAGTAGGCAGGTAATCATGTAATTTCTCCTAGTGAGCCCTCCTGCTGGTCCATCTTCATTTGCCTGGTGCCTCCATCCTGGGTCTGCCCGTGGGACTGCCTCTGCCCCCGCCCGGTTCTCATGAGGATTTTGGCCTGTGCCTCACCTGCCCAGGCCTGAGCCAAGGCCCAGATCCTGGCCTTTTCTTCATGATGCAGCAGGTAGTTAGGACCACAGGAATATCTGGCCAGGTTAAGTCAAAGGCTATAGTTAGGGCCTGGAATTCCCTGATGAACCTGGAGGGGTCCTGGCTAAAGGAGCCCAGTTTCCCTTGAATATGAGAGAGATCAGACACGGGGAAGGGGACAGAAACTCTGATAGTACCTGGGTCTCCATTAGCGACATCTTGTAAGGGAAGCGTATTGGGAGTCGATTCAGAGCATTGGGCTGCTCATGACGGAGTGTGGGGAAGGGAGGGAAGGCCTGCTTCCAGGTGTGGAGGTGGGCGTTAGGATGCAGAAGGTTGAGGGGGAGACTGGTGAGATCGGGGACAAGAAGGGTCATCCAAGATATCTGGTGGAGGGAGAGATGGGGAGGGACGAGGTAGTGAAGCTAAAGGAGGAGAGGGGGAGGACAAGGCATTAAAGCAGCAATGGAGAGACACACGCGACAGGAGTCCCTCAGGCTCAGATTCTGACTGAGGGCCATGAAGGCCTGCATGTATGGAACCTCGGAATCCTTTCCTAGTTTCCGACAATAGAGATCAAGTTGGAGGATAGTGTTGTAATTTAGCGTCCCATTAAGAGCCCATTGTTCTTGGTCCCCCAGTTTGTATTGGAAGCAAGCTATATTTCAAAAGAAAATGAGCCTCTTCTTTTTGAGATTGTCTGGGTCAAATTCCTTCCAATTCCTGAAAATACAACCAAGAGGTGAGTCTAAGGGAATAGACGTACCTGAACCCATTCTTAGCCTCAGTGCAGCAGAATGGGGGTACTGAGAATCACTGACGGGCAGAAAAGGTGTCCCTCTTTGTCTCAGTGGCCTCTCCGTCCGACTAAGGCACCAGTGACCAGAGGGGAATCCCCGGAAGCCAGCTGGAAATTGACTCAGTGTCAGAAGACTCTCAGGGATGGGAAGGAGCTCCTGGTGCGAGCTAGAGGCGGTGAGGTCCTTTGCAGTCAGTCTGAGCCAAGGAGAAAGAAGCGGAAGCGACAGAAAAGAGGACTGAGGATTCCGCCTTCTGACCCTGCTGAGGAGGTGGTGGCCAAAGGGACTGTGGGCTTCGTGTTTAGCTTCATCCACGATGTGCCTCACGTTGCTGGGAAGCTGTCTTGATGGGGGCAGATGCTCTAAGAGCCTGGTCCATTCCGTGACTCCCTTATCCTTTCATGGGAGTCTCCAAGCGGCAGGTGCCGTGATGGCTTTTAAATGCCAGACCTGTGCCCGCACGATACCAATCGGCCCAGTCCTCAGGCGGAAGACAGAGGGATCCTCACCCGTTCTGGGCGGCAGTTACTGGGGCAAAGTGAGCCGTGGGTCCTTCGGAACACGCCAGGGTGTGGCCCTGGCCAGAGTTCCTCTGCTGCTTCCACAGCAACTTGCCTGTTCACAGAGAGTCCCAAGGAATGAGGAGAGGAGGTGGGGAAAGAGGTCCCCCTGGAGATCCCCGTACGGGCCACCAAATGTTGTGGTCTGAACGCGGGCTGGAAAAGAATTTCCAGACACAAGGCAGAATGTAAAGAAGGTAGAACTTATTAGAGGGAAGGGTGGCTGCCAGAACAGCGGGCTGACTTCCTAGTAGTCTGGGAGAGTCGAGCCCGAACATGTGCTATTGATCAGTTTCTATAGCCAGAAAACAAAGGAGTGGTCCGAGGTGGAAATTTCATTTACTGATTGGTTGAGGCACATATACCCTTCCTTCAGTCGGGTGGGAGTGGGAGAGGCCAGATGCCTTTCCTTATTTGGGACAGGTCCCATTGCCCAGGTGGGCATCGCCCAGGTGGGCTCAGGAATTTCGTAACCATCTCAACATGGCAGGGAGGGTGAGTAAGAGTCCCGTAGGGGGTGGAACGCTGAAACTTTTTCAGGCAGGGTCGTTCTTTGTCCTTGAAGCACCACTGTCCTTGGAGCACCACACCTCTCTGCATGTGTCTCCATCCTGTCTTGTTCCTCAGAGCACCTGCCATCCTAGGCTTCCACGGTGCCCGGTCTTAGCCCCTCAGGAAGGAGGTCAAGGTGTAACTCTAGAAAACGTGGCAGAGGGGGCAAATCCTTTTCTCCTTAAAGGTAGTGCCCATGCTTAATTGGCTGCCTCTCTTCATATGGGGTGCAGGGGAGGGAGGGCAAGAAGGAGACAGGAAGTCACTTGGAGGATTTAATTGGAGTGGGGCACTCCAGTCTTCCGAATGGTCCAGCCTCTGAGAGGGAACCCCCGCTGGATGTGAGTGGGATCAAGGGGAACTGAAATCATTAAGCAAAAAGAGTTGTCACTTTGAATCTGGGCTTCCCAGCTGGAGGCTGTGATTGACTCACACACACAGGAGATGGAGTGGGGAGGAGGTGAGGGAATCTGATCTCCCCTGGACCACCTAAAGCATAGCCCAAGGGCTCCCCAACCCATCCCTGCAAAACCTCATTAGTGAGAGGAAGCGGCCACTGAAGCCCTTCCTGCCTTTTCTTTTTGTTTCCCCCTTTTTTCCTTCTCTCTCTTTTCTTTTTCTTTCTTGTATTATCAACAGTTTCCCCACTCCAGAATCACTTATTGGTGAGTCACCCCTCAGGGGTGCTGGAAATCGTTTCCTTTAATGATACTCTGGATGATTTTGCTTCCTAAGAGTAATGTTTAGTAAAGTAACTGATGTCGTCAGAGCTGCCTGTCCTCTCCTTCCAGCCGTCTTTCCCCTACCCTCCCTCCGCTCAGTTCACCTCCCCTCTCCACACCATTGCCTTCTGGAAATGCTCAGTTCACCTCCCCTCTCCACACCATTGCCTTCTGGAAATGCTTTCTTCTCGGGACTCCCTTGGGCCTCATCCTGCTCTACGAGCCCCTGCTTATATGTCCCTGCACCATTGGAACCGGATGCAGTCATTACAGCTGCAGGGAAAGCCTATGTCTCCCTTGTGAGCAGTGAGGATGCTGCCAGCACAGCTAACGGAAGAAGGAGTCTTATTTTCAGAGCGTCTTTGGCTTCAGGGGTCCCGGAACATCACTTGCCAGGATATCTGGAGCTTCCTCCTCCCGGGCCAGGCTGCACCCCAATCCACTCCTTCTCCCCCCCTCCCAGCACCTCTTTCCTAGTCTTCTTACTCCTGCCTCAGCTTCAGGCTGCCCACAACCCTCTGGATACCTTTCCAGGAGCACTTCCCGTCCCCGAGGGCAGGAAAGCAGCTGGAACACTTCGAGTTGTAGTTTAAGAATCTCCTGATATTTCCAGCACCTCTGATGGCAGCTAAGGTGAAATGGACCTGGAAGCCTCAGAAGCCACCTCCAGCTGGAATTGCACGCCTGAGAACTCAGGCACCCCAGTTCCCAGCAGGAGTTCATAAAAAGGACCAGGAGACAGCCTCCGTGCTGAAGCATCTGGCTGGGCCGCCTGCCTATCCCTGCCTCGTGGCATTGCTGCCCCAAATCACCCGACCTGTGCGCTCACAACTCACCTGCCTTCACTCTTTTTTTTACTTAAAGAGCAAATTACCTTTTATTTTTTCTTTAGAGAATATTACAAAAGTATTGTCATAGAAACACATGATCAAATAAAGCTAAAAGAAGAAATATCTAAGGAGAAAATTATTGCAGAAATATGTGAGAAAATAAATTATTTTTGTATTTATTTGCTTGCTTTTCCTTTTCCCATATATTTATTTATTATTTATTTGTTTAATTTTTTTGCCTTTGCTCTTAAGATTTATTGATCCTTCCAGCTTTGTCTCTCTGGACATCTCCCATGACTACGTCTGTCCTTTGGTACCTGCCAAGACTTCCCTTCTTTCTGGACTCTCTGGACTTCTCCTTGTTTGTGTGCTTTGACTACACATTAGATCCTATAAAACACTGCAATACATCGTCATCATTGTCAGAACTCCAGCTCCAACTCCCCGTTATCACCAAAATCATCCCTTAAATGTAGCCACTTGCCATTTTGACTTACTCTCATATGTTCACAAAGGTCTTCTGTCAAAATGCAGACAGAAAAATATATAAAATAAATTAAAACAGGGACAACCCTATGCATTTTACAGAGGGAGCCTAGACTGGTTAAACTGATGGCAGCTGGAAACAAAATTCTTTCAATTATTTATTTATTTATGCACTTGTTCAGTTATTCAAGAAAGAATTAGTGAGCGCCTATTACGTGTCATGTACTGTGCGTGATGCCGGGGTTAGAAGATAAATAGCCGGATACTTTTCCTCGAGGAGCTCACATTTAGTGAGAGACACAGGCATAGTGATATCTGATTATAGCACAGTGAGATACATGCATAGTCACAGGAGAGATCATTTCACTCCAACTGGGAAACATGGGAGAATCAGGGCTGGCTTCCTGGAAGAGGTGACTACTAATATGACTCAGAAATCGGTTTGGGTTTAGTCAAAGGAAAGGGAAGAATATGAGTGAGGGAGAGGAGAAGAGGAATATCCTGGGCAATAGAGGCAGCAAGATAAAAGATGTAGGAATAAGAAACAACATGGTGTACTTGGAAATATATGAGCAGTTTAGTGTTGCTGGGGCATAGCGTGTGAAATTGTTGTAACACAAAGTCGTAGGACCACTTGTAACTGGTCCAACTATAACATTGCATTACAAGGAATCAGGTTTGGTCACAAGGAGAAAACGTATTTTAACATAAGCTAACTCTTTACCAAAATCTTTCAAAGTGGCCCCAATATATGTTACATAACAGATAGTAAAATAGTTGAATGACACTTTTTACCAGTCTTTTCTCTGTATTTAACTCCATGAACACTCTAGGTGATCAGATCTCTCCTTTTGTCACCTAAACTATCTACCTGGTCTCTCCGTGCAGTGGTGACTTTCTTAGCTTTCTAAGGTAAATTGACTTAGCTTGTTAACTCTTCATTCTGCAGCTCTACTCAGTCTCCGGATCAACACGAAGCCTCAGAACCAAGACAACATCTCTACTTCATTACACACATATATGTATTTCCGTCCCCATGAAACTGATATGAGATGAGGTTTACATAGGGTATAGGAAGCAAGTCATAAGCTGTTAAATAGTGAATAGAAGGAAGGTAAGAGCATGGTCTCTTTAAAAACAATCCACTTTTATGTCTTCATAACTTACATAAAATAAAATGCACCTATTTTCAGTGTAGACTGGTGAGGGTTTTTTTCTCCCAGTTTTACTGAGACATGATTAACATAAAACACTGATTAATTTTAAGGTGGACAGCACAAAGACATATATATATATTGCAAAACGATCACCACAATAAGTGTAGTTAACACCATCCCCTCATAGAGTTACAGATTTTTTTTCCTCATAAAGAAAACTTACAGGATCTACTCTCTTAGCAACTTTCAAACATACCATACAGTAGTGTCAGCTATAGTCACCAGGTTGTACATTAGATCCCCAGGACTTATCTTACAACTGGAAGTTTGTACCTTTTGACATCCAATCTCCCCCACCCTTCTCCACCTCTGATAACCACAAATCTGCTAACTTTCTGTGAGGTGGTTTTTGTTGTTGTTGTTAGATATGAGTGAGATCATATAGTATTTCTCTTTCTCTTTCTGACCTGTTTCATTTAGCATAATACCCTCTATGTCCATCCGTAACTGGTGAGTTTTGACAAATGCATGCATCTCTGTAACCACGACCCTAATGAAGGTACAGCGTATTCCCATCAATTCAACAAGTCTCCTTATTTTCATACCCAGATCTTATCCCCACTCCAACCTGAGACAGTGATCTTTCTTCTGCTGCTCTACAGTAGACTTTTTTCTAGAGCTTCATATGCACACATACACACAACATATTTATACTCTAGAACAATACACAAAATGTATGTAATCTGAGAATACGTACTCTTTTGTTTCTGGCATCTTTCACTCAGCTTGTAAGTCTCATTCGTGGTACCGTGTGTACTTCCTTCCTTTCTATTGCTGAGCGGTATTCCATTACGTGAATGTGCCCATGTTTGCCTACTCATTTGCCAGTTAAGGCACAATGGTGGTTTCTACTTTTTGACTATTATGCAGAAAGCTGCTGTGGACATTTCTGTGGCTGGTCTTGTCATGGACATATATTTCTCTTGGGTAAATACTTAGGGATAGAATTGGTGAGCCATAGAGCAAGTTTATACTTAAATTTACAAGAAACTGCTGAACGGTTTTCCAGGGTGATTGTATCATTTTCCATTCTGTCAGCATTGTATAAGCATTGTAGTCACTACACATGCTTGCTAACACGTGGTTTCTGCTTTTCAAATGTTATCCCTTCTAATAGGTATGTAGGGCAAAACACATTTTGATTTTAAATTGCATTTCTCTGATGATTAAAGACATGTGCTTCTTGGCCATTTGTGTATCTTTTGTGAAGTGTTGTTTGAAATCCTTGACTATTCTTTTTTTTTTTTTTTTTTTTTTTTTTTGAGGTATGTGGGCCTCTCACTGTTGTGGCCCCTCCCGTTTGCGGAGCATAGGCTCCGGACGCGCAGGCTCAGCGGCCATAGCTCATGGGCCCAGCCGCTCTGCGGCATGTGGGATCTTCCCCGACTGGGGCACGAACCCATGTCCCCTGAATCGGCAGGCGGACTCTCAACCACTGTGCCACCAGGGGAGCCCCTTGACTATTCTTAATTGGTTTGTTTACCTTCTAATTATTGTGTTGTAATAATTATTAATATATTCTACATACCAGTCCTAAATCATATATATGCGTTGGGAATACTTTCTCTCAGCCTGTGTCTTGCCTTCTCATTTATTTTAATGGTGCTTCCTTTTTATGTCTTATCTAAAAAATAGGATGTAACCCAAGGTTACAAAGGTTGTCTTTGTTTTCTTCTAAAGCTTTAAAACCTGAGATTTTTTGTTTAGGTACAGAATCCACATGAGTTAATTTATATGCATGGTGGGAGATCAGTCTCAAAAAATGAGATTCATTTTTTTTCTATATGGTTATCCAGTTAATCCAACACCACCTGTTGGAAGCACTATTCTTTTCCAAATGAATTACCTTGGTTTCTTTTGTCAAAAATCAATTGACTGTTATTGAGTCTCTTTTTGGACTTTTTTTTTCTATTAATCTATATGTCTATCTTTATGCCAATATCATACTGTTTTGATCACTGTAGATTTATAGTAAGACTTAAGATAGTATAAGTCACCAACTTTGTTCTTTTTTGAAGTAACAGTCTAGGCCCTTCATATTTTTATATTACTTTAGAGTCAGTTTGATAATATCTAGCCCCCAAATGCTGCGACTTTGATTGGAAATACAGTACATCAAAATTATACATCAGTTTGAGAATAATTAACATCTTAACAGTATTGATTTTCCAACCTATAAAATGTATTCTTCCATTTATTTAGGTCTTGTTTAATTTTTGGCATCAATGCTTTATAGCTTTCAGTGTATAGTTCCAAAATATTTCATGTTTTTGAATGCTACTCTAAAGGGTATTTTAAAAATTTCAGTTGCTCATTGAAAATATATAAAAATCCGACTGACTTTTATATATTGACCTTGCATCCCATGACATTGTCAGATTTATTCGTTGGTTCTAGTAAATATTTTTAGATTATTTAAGATTTTTTATATAAATTGCTTTGTCTTATGTGAATGACGGTTGTAGTTCTTCCTTACCAATCAATATGCCTCACTTCTTTTTCTTGCCTTATTGCTCTGGCTTGGTCCTTCACCAATATAATGTTAAGTATAAATGCTGTTGGCTGACTTCTTGGTTAGAAGAAAACCAGAAAAGGATTTTATGTTTCTCCATTGAGTGTAATGTTATCTCCAGGTTTTTCATGGATAGCCTTCATCAGATTGAAGAAGTTCTCTTCTATAGCTGCTGAGAGGATGTTTGCTTTTGTCAGTTTCATTGTGTGCGAGTTGATGTTGCACTTTGTCAGTTGTTTTGTTTGGCATCTATTGAGATGATCACATGATCATTATACTGAACTATTTTTAATGTTAAACCAACCTTGCACTCCTGGGAATAACTTCATTTGTTCATAATCTATTATCCTTTGTTGTATTACTAGGTTGAATTTGCCAATATTTTGTTAAAAATTTTTGCATCTCTGTTCATAAGTGCTATTGGTCTGTAACATTATTGTCTAGTTTTGGTATCAGGGTAATTCTGGCCTTATAAAATTTGTTGGGAAATGTTTTTCCCTAATTTATTTTTAGAAAGAGTTTGAGTATGATTGTCATTATTGGCATTTCAAAGCAATATTTAATAATAGTAATGAGCAATGGGATCAATGTTCTTTTCATCTTGGCAATAGAAATATTTCAAATGCTTTTCTGTTAGGCATGATGCTTGCTTCAAAGAGCCCTCTATCACATTAAAGAATACTCTCTTTTGGGGCTTCCCTGGTGGCGCAGTGGTTGAGAGTCCGCCTGCTGATGCAGGGGACACGGGTTCGTGCCCCGGTCCACGAAGATCCCACATGCCGCGGAGCGGCTGGGCCCGTGACCCATGGCCGCTGAGCCTGCGCGCCTGTGCTCCGCAACGGGAGGGGCCCCAGCAGTGAGAGGCCCGCGTACCACAAAAAAAAAAAGAATACTCTCTATTTCAATAAAAATGCTTAGTTCCCACAAGAATAGGCTTTATCAAATTAGCTTTTCTGACAAGTTATGGAAATAATTATATGTATTGTCCTTTGATCAACATGTATATAAACAATGATATTATATTTTGTTATATTGAAACACTCCAAGTGAAACACACTTGACATAGCTGTCAAGTTTATAAATATATATGTTAATGTATAAGTATACAATAATAGGTATCATATAAATATATATATAACACAAATATAATTGGATATATATATACACACACACACACCTAGTTATACATAATTATATAGTATAAAAATACTCCATTAACACCATATACTATACGTTTATATCCACACACAGAGATAATTCTATTGTTGAGATTGTATATAGCCATGTTGAATTGTTGGCTTCCTCACACTTTATAAAACCAAAAGTGGATAATAGCAGATTGTCATATCGTGTTTTCATGCATTTCTAATATTTTTGGCTTCATATATTTCATGCATGAAGTTTAAAAATAATTAAAGCTTCACTGTGAATTGTTCCCTTTATCTATATAAATGACCCTTTTTTTTAGAATTTAATTTTTTAATCTTGCATTTAACATTATCTGACATTAATATTGTATTTCTTGCTTTGCTTTTGTTAATATTAAAAGTACTTTGCTCATCTTTAAAAAAAATACTTGTATTATTCTGATTAGGCGTATCTTTTATAAACAGAGCAGAAATATATTCTGTTTTCTTCTTTTTTTAAATCCACTCTGAGCCTCTGTTTCTTCTTTATAGGGAGTTTAACCCACTTGCAGGTGTTATTAAAGCTGATGTGTTTGTTCCTTGTCATCTTTTTGTTTTCTGCTTTTGTTCTGTCTAGTAGTCTCCATGTTTTATACCTTGTACTATTTGGAATAGATTTTTTTCCCTTTTATCATCTATAGTTTTTTTGAAATGAATCTATCCTGTTTCTGTTCATCCTGGTACTTACATGTAAGTTTCTCCGAAACATTTTTAACCTATGTGAATCTAATTATTCAGGCTGAGTGAAATGCTTCGTCCTGTACTCCTGTTTGAGACAAGAATTGCAGGGGCCTCCCCTCTAACCTCATCCCACCCCAACACTCTCAGGCTTTATCAAAATCACATTTTGAACTTGTAACCCAAGACTTTGTATATTGAGACGTTTGTATATCCGTTCAGCTTAATTGTCCAATTTACAGCAATTCCTTAGCCATGTCTCTCTAAATCCATTTCTCACTAGGCCTTTCATGAATCCCTCATAGGTGTCATTTGTCAGTCTGTCCCTTTGTTTCTTCTCAAAGTTGTTTAGAATACATTTTAACAAGCATATACCAAAAAGATGTGTGAGTGCCGTCTTTTCCGATTCTTGAGATACTTCTTCTTTCATGTGATAAATATTTATCGAAAACCTGTTTTGCAACAACAGCTGTGGTAGGTGCTGGAGATACAATAATAAACATGGACACCATCCTTCAAGGAGTGAATATCTAGGAAGACCTTTTTGTTGCCACCACATGTGATTTGGCATCTTTCCTGAGTATGAATTCCAAAGTCACAATCTTTACCCTCAAAACTCCTGCAGTTGCTGTCCCTTTGTATTTGGCATTTAGTGAGGAAGGAGAGCATCTGAAGCCTTTTCTGATTCTCGTAATTTTATGACTAATTCATTTGCTGCTTAAAGGTATGACGAAATTCCTTTCTTTATCTTCGGGTTTAAACCTCTTCCCTGGAGATGTGGACTGTGTCTCGTGATTGATTATTCCTCTTTGTGGGGCTCCCTTTCTCAGGCACAGACAGCCTTGCTTCAGCACAAGGAAGTGAGTATTCACTAAAAACCCTATTGCTGGTTCTGGGTAGCTTGTTCTGAGGAACCCTAATTATACCCAAGTGGACTCCCCAGTGCCTTCCTTCATATCAGTCATCTTTTTATTTTCTCTCTCTCTCTCATTAAATTCTTCTATTTGTCTTTTTCTATGTGTCCTGGGAGAATTTCTCAGCTTTGGACTTTATGTCATAGATTTGGTGTTTTGAAGCTTCACATTCGTGTGTTCTAAATCCAGAGTAGATTTTAAATTTCATTGTTGTTTTAAGACCCCTTGCTTGTTCCCCTTATCTACCTACTTGGGCTCTTGGGTTCATCTTGTGAACTCTTCTTCTCAGACCTTATGGAATTATTTTTCAGCTTTGCCTCCTTATTTCATGAGGCCATCTTTTGAGGTTGCCAGATAGTTTTCTAAAATTTTTATTAGTGTCCTGGGTGTCAGTGTTTTTTATTATAACAAAATGTACATAGCATAAAACTTAACAGTGCTAGTCATTTTAAGTGTATACTTCAGTAGGGTTAAGTGCAATGGAAGTGATTTTTTTAAGTACAGTCTTCCTGGAATTCTTGTGTCTTTCTTTTCCTTTTCTCTGCAATATTCTTTCAATACATATTCTCAAAAATGGAACAATCTTGTGGTAAGTGGATACCTCCTTGCCCTGGCTCTCTTTCTTTGTGTAATGTTTGGATGCGCTATTAGTTCTATTCCTGAAATATATACTGAGGTGTCGAGCTCTTGGTTCATTTCCTAGCATCTAACTGGCTTCTCCCTGTTGTGCTTCTGCTTTATTGAAGTGGTGCTTTTTTTCATTGTCCTCTGGAATTTCTGATACACAGTCATGATGGAAGAAATTGAATAAATGAAGGTTCAGGAATATTTATTTGCTGATCTGCTTTGAAGCTGCATTGGTATTGCAAGTCATTGTGCTTCCTTAGATAATCTATTATGATAACTAGCCTCCTAGAGGCCCTGATGTTCTCCTCCTTCTCATATTCATGTCCTTACGTAGGTCTTCACCACACTGCGTCAGCATGGTCTGTGTGACCTCAGCATACAGCCGAGTGGTGGCATGTGGCTCCCAAGGCTAAGTCGTAAAGACGTCCTTGCCCTGTCCCTTGCCCTCTCTCTTGGACAGCTCGCTCTTATGGATCCCAGCTGCCATGATTGAGGTCATGGAGGGTCCTGCCTCAACAAGCACTGACTTGCCAAGCACGTGACTCAGCCACCTTGGGAGTGGGTTCTCCTGCCCCAGGTAGCCTGCAGCTGACGCAGCCCCGAGTGATGCCCTGACCTCACCTTTGTGAAAAACAGAGTCAGAACCACCTAGTTAAGCAGTTCCTAAATTCCTGACTTACAAAAATGGTGTGAGTTTATAAATGTTTATTGTTTTAAGCCACTGAGTTTTAAGGTAACTTGTTACTGAGCAGTAGATAACTAACCAATGCATCCTTTCATTTAAGTTAGCTTTTATATTACTAATGGATACTCAGTCCTGCCTTGGTTGAAGCCTTTTTATCGGAGTGAGGAGATAGATAGTAATGGGAATATACACTTCCTTCTTGCCTCCTTTGCAATCTTTGTTTCATTAAGATAAATTTTGTCATGATTGGAAAATGTCTCTATTTATTCAATCCAATTCAGTTTCCCTTATAAGCAGTATCATTTCTAGTTAATTTTAGGAAATAGATTGTTCTTCAATCTTAGTTTTCCTAAAAAATATAAGTATCATTTTTTTCTAAATTTTTATAACTAATTTTAGCAAGAAGTTAAGGTAGATGCATTTGGGTCTTCTACTCTTGTACAATTTTTTTTCTAAATTAAAAAAAAAAAACTTTGATATACTTTTGAACCAGATATCTCTCCTTGCACTTAGCAAGGGTACATAAATGATACCTTTATACCTTTAACATGCTTGGATACTTTAAAAAAATATCCAGCATATCTGTGTATCCTTCAGTTTTTCAAATAAGGTAAAATATGTACAATCCTTTGGTTATTGAAATAGAAAATCAGTTTTAAGTAAAGATGGTTCTTGTCTTATTCTTTATGTAGTTCTTTGATTTATTTTCCTGTCTCATTGCATTGTCTAGAATTTCAAGAACATGTTGAATGTTGACAGTTATAACTGGCATCCTGTGTCTTATTTCTGCTTTTATACAGTTGCCTCTAGGTTTTTCCATTAAGTGTGATGCTTACTTCTATTTTCAGAGATATCTCACTTACTGAGAGATCATAAATAAATGTTCAATTTTTATTCATTCTTTTAAGAATTTCTGTAACTTCACACATGATTGTCACATCTTTTATTCTTAGAATTAATCTCAGGAACATTTTATCTGTTTAATGCATTGCTAGATTCTATTTGCTAATAGATTTGTGCTCTTATAATTAAAACGCTATATGCAATAGTGGAGACTATGTAAAATGCACATTTCCTGACAATACATAGATGATCAAGTACATCCTAGCAGTAGAAGTAATGATAATTATTACCACAGTGAATGCTGTAGATTATAGTTTTTCAAGTACTACAGCGGTTCAAAGCACTAATAATGATACAAAAAAGAGCCTTTGCGGTAGGGTAGCAATTTTCCTGCCACCAGGCTTATTCCCCAAGGTTACAATTAAAAGTCATCAGCAAATGGAGGTACAAACATTACTTTTTATAGCTCAGGTTCTTTACATTGTCTCTGTAACCCAGCTGTTTTCATTAGTGCTGAAATCCCAATTCTGGACATGTAGGATAGGAGAAAGGGCCCCAGGCGACTCTCCTATTTACCAGCTAGGAGATCCTGAATAAGCCACTACAACTTTTAAGCCTCCTCTGTAAAATGGAGCCAGTCAGTCAGCCCGACATTCCTTAGAATATTTCTGTGAGGGTCAGATATGGTACGGGGAGTGTGGTACTTTTGAACCGGAGTCCGCTACGCACACATACAAATGCACCATCATCAGCAGCATCTCTGGAGTCGTATTGAGCTGTGGCTCTCTGCTCCCTACATACAGCCAGATCCTTTTGCTTTCATGTGTTATTACAGGCCTCGTGAAACACAGGTTTGCATTTCAGTGCTACTTAATTACCCTTCCTCATCTCCCAGCCATTTTTACATTTAAATAAAACTCTCATTTCACTTAACGATAAAAGGGCGAAAAATTTGCATATTAAGTGTGAGTCAGTGGCATGGATATCTAATTAAAACCTGCTATTTTTTTTTCCCTTTCTCCCCTTTTCATTTTTCTCCCCTGAGCTGCTGACATTACTGTAGCTGTATTCAGTGTCCCCATTCTGTCAGCCCTGTGTGTTCTGAGGAAAGCAACCAAGAAGGATATCAGGGAAAGCAGGCACTTAAGAGAAGCAAGAGGAGGGTGGGGCAGGAGGGAAAGGGGACGAGTAACAGAGGAAGAGGATGCAAACACAGAAGGGATTGTAATGGAGAAGTCCTGCAGAAGAAGAGGAACTTAGGTAGTGGCTGGGGAGGCTATTGTTTGTAAAAAGAGGGCAGGGTGAGGAAGGGCATGTCTGAAAAAATGGAAGTTTACCAGAAAGAAGAGAGTAAGAACCAATGACAAAGTGATGGGTGGAGAGGAGCCTATGACAGGACGGAGAAAGGAGCAAGTGGTCCGAGGGGGTTAGAACAACTGGGTATCAGCCAGGAAAGGCAGTAGTTCAAGGTAGCAGATCGCTTGTTTCACAAAGAGTGTCCAACAAAAAGGCCATCTGTTGGTCTGCTTTGAATATTTGTCCTCTCCTCTGCCTAAGCTCCTGTGGTCTCCTGTAATAGTCTACATCCTCTCTCCTAGATTTTCTTTGTTTTTCCTCCCTAGAGTCCAGACAATAGACTCAGAAACAGATTTCTTGAAATTGTGTGCGTATCTTCAAGATTAAACCAGATATGAGCATCTTCTCCCTCTTTTCCCTCCCCTGAACACCAAGACCAGCCTAGTATAATTAAGGCATCTGCTCAGTATCTTCCTTTGCCCACTCTGTTCACGTAAACAGATGACCTGTTTCTGAAATTACAGTGTTTACGGGGAAACTCAGTCGTGGATAATGGTGCATGTGAGAAGCATGGTTCACGGTAGGCGTCAGTGCAGTCGTGTGGCACTGTGATCCTCTCAGCTGTAGTTAATCATGGCAGCCCTGCCCCTGGGCATGCGAGACTGTCCATCTGCCTGTGTCCAGATGCTTGGGCAGATACAGACTAAAAGCGCCGGGAGATCTGACTGAATTTAGACCATTTGGCAAGCGATAGGTCCAAAAGGGAGAGTAAGGAAGACGTTATGCTGCTGAAGCCCAGGGCCCCGCACTGCGGCCCCAGGGAACTGGGATCCAGTTCGGTAAAGGAATCCACGTCAAACTACAGTTTGTAAAGGGACTGGGCGGCGAGGCCAAAGCCACACTTGGTCAACTTTTTCGAAACCCTTTGGCCCTTGTTGGAGGTTGATTTGGAAAACACTTCCCTGGACTCATACGTAAGGGCAGGGTTACCTCTCCTCCTGGTGTAGTGTTTTCCAGATTGCCTGATCACAGGCTCTTGTCAAATTATGCGCTTCCGGCCCCACCCCAGACCTCTCAAATCAGATTTTTCAGGAGCTAGCCCTGAAGAATCTTATGTTTCATATACAACCCAGCAAGATTGGTAAATACCAGTTTTTAGAGGAGCTGAACAATCTTAGGTGTGGAGGTAGGGGCATGATAAGACCAAAACAGGATCTCCTCTGAAGGCAGTATATAATGAGTAGACAGTTTTCATAAACGCCCCAGACAACCTCTTGGTCTTCCCATGTGTAGTCACTTCAACATCAACACAGTCATAACAACATCGTGTTATGACTCAACCTTTTCTTTTTATTTTTTAAAAACTTTATTTATTTTTATTTATTTATTTTTGGCTGTGCTGGGTCTTCGTTGCTGCGCCCGGGCTTTCTCTAGTTGCGGCGAGCGGGGGCTCCTCTTCGTTGCGGTGCGCGGGCTTCTCATTGCGGTGGCTTCTCTCATTGCGGAGCACGGCCTCTAGGGGCGCAAGCTTCAATAGTTGTGGCACATGGGCTCAGTAGTTGTGGCGCACGGGCTTAGTTGCTCTGCGGCATGTGAGATCTTCCCGGACCAGGGCTTGAACCCGTGCCTCTGGCAGGCAGATTCTTTTTTTTTTTTTTTTTTTATGCGTTACGCGGGCCTCTCACTGTTGTGGCCTCTCCCGTTGCGGAGGACAGGCTCCGGACGCGCAGGCTCAGCGGCCATGGCTCACGGGCCCAGCCGCTCCGCGGCATGTGGGATCCTCCCAGACCGGGGCACGAACCCGTGTCCCCTGCATCGGCAGGCGGACTCTCAACCACTGCGCCACCAGGGAAGCCCTGGCAGGCAGATTCTTAACCACTGCGCCACCAGGGAAGTCCTTGATGTGATGTGTGAGGTCATTAAGCGAGTCTAGATCTGCATTTCCCACCTTAATACCTTCACCTCCACTGCTTTTCCAAACATGGCTTTAAGACAACACAGGATGAATAGACCTGTGCTTTGGCTCTTTTGGTCCCTGAACCGAAGACCATGCCTGATGCTTTCCATTCTGCTTCCCAGGAATTAGAATACTGTCCCTGAATGCTGGTTTAGGGTTTTAATGTTGCTGCCTATTGACAGAGTATACCTTGATGCCAACTGCCTGCAGTTAAAACAAAAGTTAACAGGAATTGAGCTCGCCCTGGGTGCCAGCGTGTCCTCGAGAATAATAACCCGTTTTGTCCTCAGGCCAGCCCTATAGCATACTTACTGTTCGGATGCGGTGCTTTGCTTAAGGATGCTGAGGTACTGGGAGGTAAATCAGGGACCCCTAGATCACCCAGGTAGTAAGTGGCCCGACAGGATTCAGATCCAAGAATTCAAGCTTCCGGTTTGAGCTTTTAAACCTGAAATTATTCTGCCTCACCTGGCGTTTCCCATCCCTGTGCTCACCTCACTTGTGTGAGATGAATGGTTTCAGCTTGAGCTGGTTCAGCCCTCCACGGACAGCTGGTGGACTTTTGCTTTGTGGTGTCATCATATTGTACCAGGCTTAGCAAGGGTGACTGCGGCACGGTACCCAGGCCGGACCCCTGGGCCCCCGACAAGCTGTCTGTCCCACCTTCTCTGAGGGAAAGCGGATGCCTGTCTTAAGCAGCCATGCCTTGTCCTGGTGACTGTCGATTCACCCATCCACTGAACTTGAACTGCTTTTGTAGATGGCCCGTCTACTCTTTGCTTGGGCACTGCTTTTGCTCCCGTACCATGTTATGCCTGGAAGAGGGCAAGATTCCTCTTCCCTTCACACCTGGGAGCCACCCATCCCCACCGTTAGCCCATGGCAGCCTTGTCTAGTTCTGCTTCTTGTCCTTTCCTGACCCTCCTGCTCTAAGTCCCCGGCTGCAGTTCAAGACGTGCTGCCATCAAGAGGGAAGCAGACTCACAGAATTCTGGAGGATGGCTTTTGCTTAAGACGCCAGAAGGACCAAGATAGTGTCACCACCAGAACTGTCCTCACGTTTGAATTCAAATCTATTTGTGTAGCATGTACTCACCTCTCCTGGCTTTCATTTTTTCTAAGATTTGGAACAACTAACTTTCCCAAAATGTGAATTTTCATTCCTTTTCAAATCTGGAGGGTGTCCCATTACCAATAAAAGAATGCACTGCATCTTGGTTCACACCATTTTAAAACATCAATGACCCTGTTCAGATTCTTTCCCAGAGTACTAAAAATGAAAATTCTAACCTCCTTTGCAGAGTATGAATATAGCCAAGTAGTCTGGACAGGTGCAGCGTCCTTAGATGTTGTTGTTAGACACTCTCTTGGGTAAAAATCATCTGATTCTTCTGTCCTAAATTGAATAGACAAATTGTGAACCTGAAGCTGTGTGGCAAAAATTCATGTCCTGATCGGTGGTTCTTCGAATATAATGAATGCACGGTGAGAGTCCATTTATGATGGGATGGAAGATACAGACACCTATGGATGTAGATCTTGGCTGTGAGATGTAAGAGAAAGAATCTAAGCTGATTGGTGGCCTTTGTTCTTGATGTCTAGGATTTCAGTTTTATTGTTAACTCTGTGTACAGAAATCTCCTAGTTTATTTCTCCTTGAACCTCTAAGTATCGTAAAGTCAGTTTAAGAAGTTGTTTAAGTAATGCTACCAATGTTTTTCTTTTGATTTGAAATGGAATTATTGAAATAAAAATATTTGTCTATCTCTGAGGTGGCAGCTACACATCCTTCTCATGGCTTCTTACCTCACTGTTGTTAGGATGGCCACTACCCTTCCAGCTACCATGACCACATTCAAAATAAAAAGGGGAGAGGGGAACAAAGAGAAAGGATCTTTTCCCCTGGATTTTGTCATTTTATTCGAGGAGGAACGGTCTCCCTGGCCCACTGGCCATGCCCAGTGTTTGCCCTCCTGGAGCACAATTTGTGAAAAGGGGTCTGACTGCAAGTTGAGGAAGCCCATGCATATAGCATCGGTGTTAGGCTTCAATGGACCAATGCATACAAGATATCTGCACATAATAATAATTGAGGGAATGATAGGTAACTCGTTATCATTAGGGAAGGCTCTGTAAGGCACTGTCAAATCTATCCAGAGATCTTCTCTTTGCTTTTTCCTATAGTGAATACTTTAGTTTCCTATATCCATCTGAGATATCATGGTAACATTTTATGCCATTATACTGAGACTCTCTTAGTCTTAGAAATGTACAGCTTTCAACTATACTCTTCGTTTTACTTGGTTTTCTAAATTAACAAATTCTAAATGTAGCAAAGCCTGCAATTCTTTTCCTGATTTTATCTTCGTGATTCTGAACTCATTAAGTGATGTAAGGCTCTGTTAGAATCTGATTTGGGAACTACTTGGCCCAAGTTGATAAGAAAGACTCTAATTGGTCAGATTCAGAGTTTTCAGAGGCCAAAATGCTGTGACTCAGCTGACTCTCTTCACAGCTCACGAGGAAAAGACAGGGGTCTCAGGAGGAGCCAACTTATTTCCCAATAAGAATCAGGAAGAACTTTCAGAAAGTAAAATATATATTTACCACAATTCTGACACTTCTCAGAAGTACTGCTATGAATAAAAACACATTTATAGATGATGTGCCATATCTATTGTGCTCTACGGTGCTTCCAGAACTGATTGTAGTAAGCCTTCCCCCTGCAGGCGTTTCACATCTCCTGGTTGACATGCCCTTACACAATCTGGAGGGGAGGCGAGGCTCCACACAGAGGCCCCAAGGAGCCTAGCAGTCACTGCCTGGGGGGTGGGGCTGGGAGGGGCACTCAGGTACTTCTTTTTTTTTTTTTTTAAACATCTTTATTGAAGTATAATTGCTTTCCAATGGTGTGTCAGTTTCTGCTGTATAACAAAGTGAATCAGCTATACGTATACATATATCCCCATATCTCCTCCCTCTTGCATCTCCCTCCCTGCCACCCTCCCTATCCCACCCCTGTAGGTGGTCACAGAGCACCGAGCTGATCTCCCTGTGCTATGTGGCTGCTTCCCACTAGCTATCTATTTTACGTTTGGTAGTGTATATATGTCCACGCCACTCTCTCACTTGGTCACAGCTTACCCTTCCCCCTCCCTGTATCCTCAAGTCCATTCTCTAGTAGGTCTGTGTCTTTATTCCCATCTTAACCCCTAGGTTCTTCATGACATTTTTTTCCCTTAAATTCCATATATATGTGTTAGCATATGATATTTGTTTTTCTCTTTCTGACTTACTTCACTCTGTATGACAGACTCTAGGTCCATCCACCTCACTACAAATAACTCAATTTCGTTTCTTTTTATGGCTGAGTAATATTCCATTGTATATATGTGCCACATCTTCTTTATCCATTCATCCAATGATGGACACTTAGGTTGCTTCCATGTCCTGGCTATTGTAAATAGAGCTGCAGTGAACATTGTGGTACATGACTCTTTTTGAATTATGGTTTTCTCAGGGTATATGCCCAGTAGTGGGATTGCTGGGTCGTATGGTAGTTCTGTTTTTAGTTTTTTCAGGAACCTCCACACTGTTCTCCATAGTGGCTGTATCAATTTACATTCCCACCAACAGTGCAAGAGTGTTCCCTTTTCTCCACACCCTGTCCAGCATTTATTGTTTCTAGATTTTTTTGATGATGGTCATTCTGACCGGTGTGAGATGATATCTCATTGTAGTTTTGATTTGCATTTCTCTAATGATTAATGATGCTGAGCATTCTTAAAAGACATTTATCCTCAGGGAAAGAGACTGCCTTCAAGTCTTCCTGGCTCTGCCTCTAGAGCCTGTCATAGTACCTGGCACAAAACGGAGGCTCAATGAGAGGAGATACAGGTGGTGTCACTCAGCTTAACTGGTCACTTAGAACACTTACTTCAAACCAGCGTATCCAATACCCATCCCATATACACCATCGCGAATTTCACAATCCTGTGTGAGTGTGTCCTTGCAAAGTGTGAGTGTGCGAGGCTCACCTCCCCCGAGCTGTCCTGAAGGGGGTTGATAAACGTAAGCTGGTTTGGTGCACTCTTGGATTAAAGCTTCACGTTTGTGGGTTTGATTTCTGAGCAAAAATCTGTATTCTGATTCCCTGCACAGCTTTACCCACAGCTGTTTTGACTTCCTCCTCTCCCCAGAGTACGCTGCACATTTCTTTTAAAGCATTCATGTTCTGTTTGGTGTTGTCATCACCTCGAGACAGCCATCCACATCAGTGTTATTGCCCCTGTCCCTCTGACTGCATTGAGAACCCCTAAACGTCAGAGGCAGGTCGTGATGGATGCATGCTCAGTTCACGTCTGCTGAGAGCAATGGAACGGAATGGAAAAGGATAGAAGAAACAGAGCGCATTGGAATAAACCAAACGCACATCCAGATAAGTTGCACAGAAGACGCCAAGGAGGTGACAGTGACATAGGACAGCGGAGAAGCACTCTCAGTGAGAAAAAAAAAAAAGGTGCCCACGATCACTGAGCTTGAGAGGGAAAATTCTTTTCAGTAGAAATGTTTTCCCTATATAGTTTGGGTTCCATCTTCAGATCACAGGTTATTTGAAGTTGAGTCTGAGCCAATTAAGAACTTCCTCTTCTTTCTCCTAAAGGAAAATACCCAAGGCTGTTGGAAAGCTTAGGGTATCGTGTTCTGCTCCCCACGGGGCACCTTGAAGTCTGGTGTTTGTCTAGCGAGAGAGGAAGGGTGTTTCTGCAACAAATGCTTTTGTAAAAAACAAGATGGTTTGGTCTTTGGCTGGGACCCTTGCATAGAATGGCCATATCAGCGACAATGGATTTAAATTCCTCTCCAGAAAAAGCATGGATCTCTTCTAAAATGGAAATGCTGGCGTTTGTCTTCCCTTCTGCTGACAGAAGACATGAGCCGTTGAGCTTTTTGTCTCCTCTTCATGCAGAACCAGCTTCTTAGAAAATTATTAGGGTTTCGCTGACATCGATCCAGAAGGAGACAGGAAGGGAAAGAACATGGGGAGTGAGGGGGAAAAAAAATCCCTGTTTCTCTTCTGCTGTCAAAAAGAAATGCACTAAAATCAGTTTTTACTTGAACTCACTCTGTGTAAAAATACAAAGTTTATTTCATACTTCTGCAAAATCCCCAACCCCATGAGGGCTCCTGGAAACAGGAGAAAAGTGTCTATTTTAAAGACATAATTGTTGCAGTTTTATTGTAAGTAGCAGCTCGTGGGAGTGCGCAGGATTCGTGGCTGGATGGAGAGGCAAACTCGGCACACGTCAGCTCACAGTTTCCTTCTCGCCTCTACAGAACTCTGACTGAGGGCATCTTCTCGGCTCTGGAAGAAAGCTGGCAAGAGCCACTTCCACTTCTGGGGACCAGGGTGGCCAGAGGGAGCAATGGGGGTGAAGCGGACAGCGAGTCAGGGCCTCACCAGGCTGGGAGGGCTCGTGCGGTGAGCACAGCTGGCGGCAGCTGGGACTCCACTCAGGAAGCTGAAGCTGAGGTTGCCGGCTGCTCCCACAACCAGCTGAAACTATTTTGCACCCAGAAAACAAAACAGATGAGAAAAGAGGCACACGGGAGCATCATCTCGCTCTTTGTGAAGCGGGGGATAAACCAGCGCCTGTGCCTTGCATTCCAAGCCCTTTGGATCAGGGTAAAATTGACTCCAACAAAGCAAACGATGTATTATTAATGTTGCTGTTTCTTTTAAAGATTTGATACGGCAGGCATTGCAATAGAAAGGGAAAGGCTCTTCGAAATTGGCAATTCTTTTTCTTCAGTTCTCTCAGTGGGATGCTATATGCCTCTTTTCTCCCGTTTTACTTTTTTGGGGTTTTTTTTTTTTTTTTTTTTTTTGAAGAAAGAAATGGGAATCCAGGAAGGAGAGGAAAAAGGATGCAGCAAGGCATGCAGGGGAAGGGAAAGGGAACCATAAAAACTGTGGAAGAAGGTGGACAGGGGAGCAGAAGGTGAAAGGTGAAAGCAGTTTGCATTAAAAATCAGAGAGAAGGGAAGAGTAACGGGGAGGCATTGTTACGCTTCCAGAACACTGATCTTGCACCCTGGTGGTCAGTGTAGACATCGCAGTACCTTTGGGGAGACATGCACATTTCCTCATGTCTGCCCATAGGGAAGAGCATCTATCTCCCTGGTGGTCTGGGTCTGGGGGAGAGATTGACTCCCTTGTCCCAGCTCTGTCTTGTGCCCATCCTACCAGAGGGTGGATCCTGGCATCTGCCATCACCCCCATGGTTCTGCAGAAAGTGTCATGACCAGCATGGTCCAGCATCTTTTCTGCCGAGGTTCACACAGAGACCGCACAGCCAGACTCACAGTAACCTCAGAGAGAAAGATAGACATCCAAACATGACGTTTTGTAGTGTCTGTTCTCAAATAGCGTCCAGAGAACAGGAAATCCCATTCTTTCCTGGATCACGTTTAATCTGTCCGTCATCCAGCCAGTATTTAGGGAGTGCCTGTTCCTGTCTGCCAGGCACCATGCGAGCCCCCCCTCCCCCCGTCATCCACACCGTTATTGAGCAATAACTGTGTGCAGGCACTGTTCTGGGAACTGGAGATAGAGCAGCCCCAGATGAAGTCCCCGCCCTCATGGCGGGCCCAAAGACAAGGCATCGGCCCAGTGTTGTGGGCTTGCATATTACTTATACACTCAAGGCATCCAAAACCCTCCCCCCAAATCCCAAATCATACATTCAAGGGCTTACTTGGCATTTCCACTTGGAGGTCAAATTGGGCGTCTCAAGCTTGACGTGTTCTAAATCACACTGTTGATGTCCTGGTCCCCCTCCACCCGTTCCCCCTGATTCTTCTCCATCTTAGAAAAAGACAACCCCATCTTCCAGGTTTTCACACCAAAATAAATAATGAAAGGAGTGATCCTTGATCCCGCTTCTGCTCACACCCTAGACCCAGGGCGCTGGACATTCCTGCTGATTCTAGGTTCCAAATATATCTAGAATTTGAAAATTTTTCTCTACATTTACGCCCAGTTTTCAGTGCAAGCTTCGATCTCCTCTAACTGTTATCCTTGTACCCATTGCTGGGTCACTCCACAGCCAAGTGAACCTTTTCAGATAGAAGTCTGGTCATGCCACCCTCTGTGCAGAGCCCTCCAGGGACCCCTTTCTCCCCCAGAGGAAAGGCCAGGGGCTTCACAGTGGACATAAGGTCCCACACCACCTGCCCACTGTTCCCCTCTCCCCTCCCCTCCCACCACTGTCCCCTGGTTTCCCTGCTCGAGACGCAGCATCTAAAAGAGGGAAGTCCAAGAGAGTACCCTCTTCAGAGCATGGAAATCACGTTATGATAAGGAGGGATGCTGCCGAGTAGGGCATGAACCTATCCTCACTAAGATGCTCTTAGACGTGGCAAAAAGGACCAAAGTCTGGAAGGAGAAACTCTACAAGAGACGTGAGAAGAAAGCACTGTGGTGCCCCAGTTCTTGATTAAGTTTGCCTGTAGGGTGGGACGGGATCAAAGGATGTTTCACACAAGGTGTGGTATTTTAGGAATACCCTCAGGAAGGGTAGATAGTTTCTGGGTAAAGAAGCCCTAGCCTTTCAAGCGGCAGAGAGAGAAGCTTGAGCATGTGCAGAGGCACATGGTTGGGAAGGTCCGGGAGGCTGAGGCATCAGAGTCAGTGAGCGATGCAGCAGGAGGTGAGACTTGAGAAACAGGTTTGAGCCAGTTTGCCAAGACCCCCTACACATCAAGCTGAGAAGCTTAAATTTTATCCTGGAAGCATTGAAGAGACAATAGAGTGAAATTGACATGGATAGGCGTGTTCAAAGCATTGAAGTCATCTAAATGAGAAGGCTGAACTACTAAAATGTATATTATTAGAAAACAGGAATGCACATTACTGTATATTCAGATAAGAGTCACGACAATTCCTGGTGATGTCCCTAGTCCACCCCTAATTGCTCCGAGTGCGTGTCCTCGGCTGTAAGCCAAGGATGCTGAACTGGGAGATTTCTGAGATCTCTTGCAACTCAAAAACATTTCTGTCTCTATCTGGCGAGCTCATGTGATCAGGGAATATTTCCCGGAAGAAATAAACCCAAAACTGGCTCCTGAGGGAAGAGTGGAGCTTGCATAGGCCAAGAGGAAGGGAAGGGGAGTCTACCGAGGGAGGCATGGCGAGAAAAGAAAGAATGAGGTTAACAGTGCAGGAAACAGTAAGCCCTTTGGAGACAGGAGACACGTCTCTCATCACAGCTGCTTAGTACCTTGTAGTCCAGGGCCTGACAAATGGTTCTGCAGGAACAGGTGAATGAAGGAAAGGGGGTGCCCGGTGGTATGTGGGAAAGTGCGGCAGGCGATGCCCCCAGGTCTGGCAGGACCCCCTCGTGGAGGACCTGTGGGTCCATGTCCATGAGCAAACATGCCGTGGGGACTCCTATGAGACGGCCGTGAAGTTGACCATTGCAGGCAGACTTTAGGAAACGCCCCCTGTGGGATTTGTCTCTAATGCTGAGCAGTAGTCTCTCAGTGGCCCAAGACAAACTGATTTCCTGTACGTAGCAACCGTTATTTGTTTCATGGTGAAACATCCCCACTGGAGACAAGAGAGCCCAGCTGTGTTTGGGTTTTACAGGCTGTCTCAAGATTCCTCTCAGATGTTTTGGTTTATGGCAAAGTTGAAAATACTGCATTATCATTATTGCCATTTTCATTTATTCAGCTCCCACTAATAATTAATGTTTACTGAGTACCAGTCGTGTGCAGTGAGATTCAATAAGCATAGAATTAGACTTGGCCTCTGTCCAGTGGGCTTGTGGTAAAGAAGAAAAATACAAACAAGTTGTTGCCCAACTTGTAATCTCTTTAAGATATGTTTGCTTCAGAGTCTCCCTTTGGTGAAACTTTGCTAAACTGACTAGAGCCAAGAAATCTGACTTTAAGCTTGCCATTACTGTTTTATACCAGTATTTCCCAAAATAGGTTTTATGGGAAGGATATTGATAGATGATATATATTAATAAAAAAGAATGCCCAGGCAAACGAATTTGTAAGCAGTGGTTTCAGCAGAAGTAAATATGCTCACTACTGCAGGATTTGGCTGAGATTTTAATGGGTTAATGTGCCTTGTAAGCCCCAAGAAAGAGAAATAGTACATAGATTTTTTAAAAACTTATTTGGGCATGGAATCATTCTCTAATAGACTATAAAAATGCAGTTTTGCAAAGCTGTTCTAAAATTCAGAATGATTTTTTTTTAACCACTGAAATGATTTTATTTCTCAGACCCCTTTGCTATCCTCTCAATTCACCAAAACCTTGGTAACACCTCCTTATTACTGTCGAGGAAGGATTATGGATCAATGGTTGATCCAGGAGACCCTTCCTGGAATCCCCACAGTATTGGGGCTACCCAGGCAAAGGTCTGGTACAAGAAGGCAGTCTTTTCCACTGCAGTATAAAGATTCGAGAACCATGCTTTTATGAGTATTAAAACAACTGGAATCCTTGAGGCACACTGCAGTGGCTAAAATAAATAAGATGACACTTCCAAGTGTCAGTGAGGATGCAAAGCATCTGGAACCTTGTATGCTGAGTCATTGCTAGGAGTCTCAGACAGGGCAGATGCTTCAGAAAACTTGGTACTTTCCTAGGAAGTTAAACACTGCACCATGACAGAGCAGTTTCGCTCCTAGGTGTTAATTCAAGAGGGATGAGTAAAAATGGCCACAAAAACACTTAAACAAGAATATTTTATTTGTAATATCCATAAGTAGAGGGTGTAAATGCCCCTCAGGAAAAAAATTAGGTTAAGCAAAAGAAGCCAGATATGAAAGATTAGATATCATTTCATTCCATGAATTTAAAGTTCTCAAACTGGCAAATTCATGGGAACAGAAATCAAGTCAGTGGTCACCTTGGGTTACGGCGTGGGGGCAGAAGGTAAGGGGAAATTGACTGGAAGGGTCTTGAAGGAATTATCTTGGGTGAAGGAAATGTGCTGTTTCTCGATTGGAGTGGTAGTTCCATGAGTGTTTACAGCTGTCACAACTCATCAAACAAAACACTTAAGATCCGTGCATTTGATTGTATGTAAATTCAACCTCAATAAAAACATGGAAACAAAATAATTGGAGCCCTTTCCTCACAGAGCAGCTTTGAGAGATCTGTTGGCACATCCCGGTCGTGAATTCCCATGAGCACTTGCCTACGGAAAGGAGAGGAAATGCCAAATGACCCATTTGTCATGTCTCAGGGGACAGTGTTCATTCTAATCTTTTGGAATGAAAGTGGTCAATCCCCAGATGCTTAGTTGTGGATCAGCTTGGACAGCTCTCCTGAAGGGTCATATTGGGAACCAGTTCCATGCGTGTTGTTTCCACGTGCTCCTGCATATCCTCTTACGAAAAGACACGTTTCTGATACGTGATCAGCTGATGACTTGCCCTTTATTTTTAAATTAAGGTCATCACTGACTCTTATGTTTCTCCCCGATCATATTTTCTTTATCTCAGCATGGCATTTTGCTTATTTGTTGCTGGTTGCTGGCCTTAGACTCTTAAAGCATCCCCTCGATATTATGAGCAACACCAATTAACCATAGACATCAAGGACTAAACACAAGTAAAATTAATAGCTTTCCTGGTCTCTGCCAGTATCATTTTGATGAGAAAGGCAGCAGTGATCAATTGTTATTTAACAAGTCATTAAACTGAGAGAAGGATGGGCACAGCCACAGTCCACTCATCAATTTACAATTGATGAATAATTACCTATTTTTTTTCAAAGAACTTTATTCCCTCAGTGTTGCTCTTAGATTCTCAACTTGGACCAACAAAATCTTTGACCAGATTGTCCTTTGGGGAGCAAGTGTCCCGGAGGCATTCGTACATCCACCCTGTCTCTCTGTCTCTCTCCACTCTTCCTCCTCCTGCCCTCCTTCCCCTCCTCATCTTCCTCTTCCTCCTGCCATCACCTCAGTTCGCACGTACAGAGCACTTCCTGTGTACCCAATGCTCAGTGTCTGTACTCTCTCTTGTATTATTTCATTTAATCATGTCTTAACGCAGACATAGAGAATGGACTTGAGGACACGGGGAAGGGGAAGGGTAAACTGGGACGAAGTGAGAAAGTAGCATGGACATATATACACTACCAAACGTAAAATAGCTAGCTAGTGGGAAGCAGCCGCATAGCACAGGGAGATCAGCTCGGTGCTTTGTGACCACCTAGAGGGCTGGGATAGGGAGGGTGGGAGGGAGACGCAAGAGGGAGGAGATATGGGGATATATGTATACGTATAGCTGATTCACTCTGTTATACAGCAGCAACTAACACAACATTGGAAAGCAATTATAGTCCAATAAAGATGTTAAAAAGAAATGGTATTATGAACCCATTTCACAGGTTGCAAGTTGAGAATTAGAAACTCATGTAACTTATGGAAGAACACAGAGTTTAGACTTAGAAGATGGTGTTTGCTTCTTCACTGCACATGCCATGTCCACTTTAGTATAGGCAGTGTTTCAGTGTATATGTTAGCGTGCTCTCTACTTGCTGGATTTTGAGCTGGCTGAACTTGTAAATATCTGACATTATTATTTTGTTTTTTTTTTCTACTTAAAAGTTCTCTATACATTTAAGCATGAATAAAATGGTGTCTCAGAAAATTGTTTTATGTCACCTCAGATATAAATGTATACTTCATTTGCTACAGTATTTGCATTTTAGAAATGTTTTCAGGGAGTCCTCACTTGTAAATCAAAACTTTTTCAAGTTAATTACTCTATGCATCCGAAGAGAATTCACAATTAAAAGGGAAAAAAATAGAATCCTCTTTCCTAAAGCTAGTGATCGCTTGAATTCACCAGCCCGCGCTTCCCATCTTTTTGCATTCCACCCACCGCACCGGGCCCCTGAGAATAAAAACAGGGGCACACTCCAGAAACGTGTGCTCCTCATTCCCATGGGCTTCCTCCAGTCTTGACCCCCTGCCCCATTTCCTGTGTTGGAGGTTATAGGAGATCTGTGTATCTATCTGAATATTTGTAATGCGTATCGGAATGAGTGTCAGTATCTGTGTGTGAGATAGAAAGATATCACGTGAATTCAGTATCCGTACAACGTATGGACAGTACTGCATGGTGCCATTTCCTGTGCTAAAAGGGAGATGCTCAGGCCACTGTGACAAAGTTCCACAGGCTGCGGGGCTTCAACAACAGACATCTATTTTCTCACAGTTTTGGAGAGTAGAGGTCCAAGATAAAGGTGCAGGCAGGGCTGGTTTCCTTTGAGGTCTCTCATTGACTTGCAGGCGGCTGCCCTCTTGCTGCCTCTTCTCTGTTCACCTTCATTCCTGGCGTCTCTGTGTGTCCTAATCTCTTATAAGGGCACCGTTCAGATTGGATTAGGGCCCACCCTAGAGGCCTCCTTTTAGAGTAATTACCTTGTTAAGGGCCCCATCTCCAAATGCAGTCACATTCTGGGGTAACTGAGGTTAGGGTTTCAACATTTGAATTTGGGGCAACGGGCACAGTTCAGTCCATCACAGGAGGTTAATAAATTTCTCAAGCTTGCTCTTCAGAGCTTCATGTATAATACGAATTTCAGAATCCCTCCAAGTAACGGCTTTGTTTCTATAACCTCAGTGACCCACTTAGTAAAATGCGATAGGAGACATAGGAGAAACAGACATCTTACAGCTCTGGGATTTAGGGCAGCCCTAAGACCTCCTGAGCTTTCACACAGACTCCTCCAAAATCCATTGTGTGTTCTTATCACACAGGCTCTGCTGGGGCTCAGGCAGGGACCCCAGGGGTGGGTGGACAGAAGGGAATAAGAGGTCCAGTGGTCCAGGGCCGGTGAAATTAACCAGCAGTGTGGCAAGTGGGAGCAGTGCCTCCAGCCATGGCAAGGGATGGAGTTCAGCAGACAACCGTGGACCAGGGCAGACTGATGCTGGGACCCAAGGAGGACAGTCACTGTGCACTTAGGGCAGCACGAGCTCCTTAACCAGGTGGGCCAGAGCTGAGGTGCCAGGAACAGCTATTCCTTTCACACTCAGGGACCACAGCTGAGGGCTTTGGAGGAGGGACCCACAGGAGCTAAGTAGGTGTCCTGGTCCCAGTAAAACCTGCTGAGGTTCAGAGTGGAGCTCCACCCCGGTGAGGATATGAGGTTTGAGACAGAAGAGCATCGTCTGAATGGAGGATACCAACAGCGAGCTTGGAAAGGAGGCTAGAGCTGGTTCTTTGTATGGGGGGAGGGTAAGGGTGTGTCCAGGAGTCGGGCCCAGGGCGCGGCTTAGGTGGTCTGCCCACCCCTTTGGTGGTGTTGAGGGCAGTGGGCACGCACAGTACCCTGCTTTGGCTCCCTGGCTCTTCAGAAGTGGCAGCTGGGGTGGGTTTTTTTTTTTTTGGTCTTTTTGTATCTTCTTGTCCAGAATTTGCCCCAACTGCTCATGCACGCAGTTATTTTTAGTCCCTTATAGTTTCTTTGTATTTTGTTGCTCAAGGAGATGTTTGTCCAGAGCAAGGTCCCAGATCCCAGGTCCCAGCCTGTCTCAAGGCTTGATCAGGACAGGGTGGGGCTGGGCTAGGCAGCGTCCGAGGGTGCAGTTCTTTGCTACCAAGTGCAGCGGGGGCCGAGGAGGACAAGCCACAGGGACGCTGAGAACAAATTGGTGTTTGGCCTTGCGCTTTCCTCTGTTCCCCTGGGATTTTCCTCTCCTTTGTGAAGAGGTCCACTTCCTCTTCCTGTGATCTCTCCTTGACCGCATGTTTCAGAATGCATTCTAGTGCCTTCTCACTGCAAATTATAAACAATAAAAACTAGGCCAAGGAATTTACCCTGGGGAGCAAAGCTGGAGAGGCAGAAGGTGGACTACCTGACCCAGTTGGTCTGTCTCCATCTCTAACGTTTCCGACTCTGTGATTATGGTTCTAGGAATGTGATTGCCGCCGCACACTTGGTCTGCCCACTGGAAAACGCCCCCTCCCGAGGGTACCGGCAGGCTCCTCTCCCTCACCTGAGGTCATCTGTCTCTCCATCCTTCCCGCTGCTCATTCCACGGATGAGTCAGCCACACGTGTGAGGCCTGATGCATGCACTGATGGCTCCTGCTAATGAACTGGCCTCGGGTTGCCATGTTGGCAGCCTCTCAAAATAGAGGGTCTGGTTTGAAGCTCTTTCCTGCTTTCAGAGCCACTGGCATTTTTTTTTTTCTTTTTTCTTTTGGCCATGCTGTGTGACATGAGGGATCTTAGTTCCCTGACCAGGGATTAAACCTGTGCCCCCTTCAGTGGAAGCTCGGAGTCTTTTTTTTTTTTTAATATAAATCTATTTATTTATTTTTGGCTGTATTGGGTCTTCGTTGCTTCGCGTGAGCTTTCTCTAGTTGCAGTGAGTGGGGGCTACTCTTCCTTGCAGTGCACAGGCTTCTTATTGCGGTGGCTTCTCTTGTTGCGGAGCATGAGCTCTAGGTGTGTGGGCTTCGGTAGTTGTGGCACATAGGCTCAGTAGTTGTGGCTCGCGGGCTCTAGAGCACAGGCTTAGCGGTTGTGGCGCACGGGCTTAGTTGCTCTGCAGCATGTGAGATCTTCCCAGACCAGGGCTCGAACCCATGTCCCCTGCATTGGCAGGCAAATTCTTAACCACTGTGCCACCAGGGAAGTCCCAAGCTCGGAGTCTTAAGTGCGGGACTGCCAGGGAGGTCCCAAATTTATTTTTTAATATAGTTCTAGATTATGGATCTTGACTTAAGTGATGGTGGAGAAGCATGTAGTCTGCCATTAGGAAACTCCTCCCTGTCAAGGTGCGGTCTCCTAGTCAGTGCCGTGATTTGGTGCCAAGCACCAGAGTACGTGGTCAAGTCTTCCTCAGCAGCACCAGTAGGGAGGGAGTGGGGTCATTGACCCAGCTGGGTTCCTTTAGTGGCAGCCCTCTAATCTGTGTGGGTCCATGAGGCTGTCTCACTAACAGGGTGGGGCGTGGGGCTTTCCCGTAAGAGAGGGCTCTGAGGAGGTGGCCTCTGCATCCGGAGTTGCCCCAGGGCTCTTTCCTGACCTTCAGTTGATTTCTCCCTTTGTGTGAATTTTTAGGAATGCCCTGCACTGGCTGAGGACCCTGACAATGGCTTTGCCAAAGGTCCTTCCCTGGTGTGCTGCTGTTTGGCATCTCTTGTCCTTGATGGGGAAGTTGACTGGTGTGAATGGGAGGTTTTCATCGCCCTGCATTCAGCAGCTGTTCCCTCTAACCAGGTGCTGCATCTGGTTCCCCTTCCAAGCCGAGAGAGGGGACCAGGCTCTAGCTGCCAGTGAAAGAAATGCTCTGAGAGCCTAAGGATACATGGAAAGGACTCCCTGGTGGTTTGGGGTAAAACCTCCTTCTTGCTTTAATGTTCAGAACTTGAGGTTTTGTTTTTTTGATGGGTGTGGGAACAGTTGATTGACTGGTGGCCTGTTGGTTTGCTGAGACTGAGCTCTGAACGTAGCCCTTGGCGGTAGTAAGAAGGATGCTATGGGGCCTCCACTGGCCCACGCAGCAACGATGCACTGAGCCCTGGCACTGTGGGCTGTGGCGTTCCAGTGGGGAGAGAAGGCTCAGTGCAAGCCCCACTGCAAGTCTCCTCCTGCTGCTGGAAGCTCACCTCCACTTACTCCATTTATCTGAAACCCTGGCACAGGCTGCCTGCTGCTGTGACCCAGTTGCCATGGAGAACTTGTATAGTCTTGGCTTCCTTGCTGCTTCTACAGGCAGTATTACAGAAGAGAATGTCTTTGCTGCTAGGAAATGTAACTGTTACACAGAGATGCTCATTTTCTCCGTGATGATTATTACCGAGGATATGCAAGAAGCCTTCATTACAGAGCATTGTCCTTTGTAATGAGCCCTCCGTAGCTGTTCTGAGGATGGATAAGGCTGACGGGAGTGGATTGTGTTAACCCTCAACTATCTACTAGATAGATGTCTACTAGACAGACAGATATGAAGTAGGACTGTTTATACATTTAACAGGTTTTTGTGGAGCGCTTACTATGTGTGAGGCCCTGGGGATACAGAGTCAAATACGATACTGTCCTGCCTTCAGAGATCTTATGTTCTAGTAAAGGAAAAAAGAACTGCAAACAGAATGTAAAAAAAAACATGCTGCAATAGATTCCCTTACCAAGGGTGAAGAGGCCAAAAGGAGGGAAGGAAAAATATACATACATACCTATGCTTGCTGGGATTTTGTCAGGAAGTCACCCTGGAAGAGGCATCCCTTGAACTGAGTATGGCATGTGGAATATTTGCCAACCAGGATGGGGAGGCACTTCACATTCCTCTTTAGCACATAGGTTTGCCCTCAGCGTGTAGAGGCACTGCTCCTCCGAACACCGCATACAGATTCCAGGCAGGGAGAAGGGGGGAGATGAAGGCAAAAGCCAGGGCACACGTCTGCGGAGCTGCTCTCAAGCTTGCCTGGAATCCTCATTCAGCGGCTTGACGGCCCCAGCTGCAGGACCGCCTGGATTGCTCAGTGTTTCCAGCTGAGCACATGGCTATTCTGAATAAAAGTGAGCTTGGTTCGGAAGGTGTGGGAATCACAGGACTGCCTAGATGGTCCCCAGTGATCTTCATGCCCTTGTGCAGTCTTCTCCCACACTGACCAGTAGGATACAGCAGCTGGGGTGGTGTGTACATTTTCAAGGCTGGCTCACGTAAGGCATTCCATCTTGGTCTTTTGCTGTGAGGACAACAAAGCAGCCCTCTGGAGAGACCCACGTACAGGGTCGTGCCAGTGACAAGCCACTTTGTAGCACATCTCCCGCCACGGGCAAACCTCTGGCGACTGCACTCCAGTTGACGTTTGTTACGGTGTCAACCATGAAAGACCCCTGAGCCAGAAACACTCAGCCAAGACACTCTCAAACTCCTGACCATGGAAGCCACGGGACAAGACAAGATTATTGTCCTTGTAAGTCCCTGAGCTTGGGGTTACGCGGCGACGGATAACTGAATGATAAGAACAGGAACAGTAGCTGAAGAGCAGGCACCTAGACGGGTCGACCACCATCCAGCTGGCCCCTACACCCAGACACTCTGCCTTCCCCTGTTACCTGCTCCCAGCATCTCCTCCCCCAACCTGTTTCTGGGCCTCCTCCCCTGCTGAAATGACATTTATCAAGGTCAATGTTGAATAATGGGTTACCAAATCCACTGGTCCCTTTCCAGTTCTCTGTTTATCTGAACTAGTCAACCATCACCTTCCTTTTGAATCATTCTTTTCCTGACTCTTAGGACCTCCGCATTTTCATGGGTTCCTCCCTAGCTTCCCAGAAGCTCTTTTCCAGTTCTGTCTGAGGTTCTTTTTGTTCTGTTCAATTGCCGGGTGTTGGCATATTAGAGATCTAGGTCCTGGGGTAACTCTCCTCCTCTATCTATATACCTTTTTATAAATAATTCCAACCAGTCTTCTGGCTTTAAACATCACCAATATGATGCTTCCCACACTCATAGAGGGAGTTTAGTATAATTGCTAACCGCATGAACTGGATAACGAGACAACCTGGCTTTCAGTCCGAAGTCTGTCCTTTGATTACTGGGTGAGCAAATTACTTCATCTCAGTGTCCTCATTTCTGAGTCGGGATAATTCTAGTGTCTGTTATCAGACAGGAGCTTCTCCTACTGCTACTATTACTAGTACTTTTACTGCTGGGCATCTCTACTGGGTGTCTAGTAGACGTTTAAATTTATTGAAGTCCAGAATGGAAGGCTTGGCTTCTACGGACCCCACACCCTCCTCTCCTGGTTCGCTCTGTCTCAGTGAATGGCACAGCCATCCGTCTAGTCGTATAGAAGACATAGGAGTCTTCCTCAATTTTTTACGTTCCTTCGTGTAAATAGCCACACTGTCAGGAAGGCCTGGTGTCCCTATCTCTAGAAAACGTCCTCAGTCTACCCGTGTCTCCATCATTCAAGCCGTCCCCTTCATCTTAGCCACTAGCATTTTCTGCCTGAGCTGTGGAAGCGCCCTCTGCCCTGGTCTTCTTGCTTCTACTTTAGCATCCCTTCCCCAATAATATAGTCTCTATACAGTAGAATTAGCTTCTTAAAAACATAAACCAGGTCACATCACTTACCTGTCCAGAATCCTGAAATGTCATCTGATTAGCACTTAGCGTAAAATCCAAGCATCTCCTCCGTAATTGCACCCTCATCTGGCCTCACCTAATGGGCAGTGCCCCACCACACACACACACACACACACACACACACACACACACACACACACACACACACACACACACACGCCCTGCCCTGCCCTGCCCTGCCCTTTGCTGGCTCTGCTCTGGTCTCACAGCCTCTTTCCTGGTCTTTGTCATCCCCATCCCCATACCAGGGCCTTTGCACATGCTCTTGTTCTGCAGCGTTCTTCCCCTGTATCTGTACATGCTTAACCCCCTCCTTGGTATTCAGGTTCCACTTCTCTGACCTTCTCATCTAAAGCAGAATCTAGTCATTCTCTAATGCATCATCTTGTTTCATTTTCATCATCATATATTTTATTTTCATTTTCCTACACTCTTTTCTTGGCACTGTCTCTTTATTTTGTTTCTAACTCCCCTTACTAGACTGTACATTCCATAATAACATGTGTCTTATGTCTCTGATTGATTGATGTATCCCTAGCACTGAAAACAGAGCTGAGAACAGAGTAGATGCTCCATGTAAGTTCGTTTGAAGAATAAATGCCAGTGAGACAAGTGCAGTAGTCTAAGAAGATCTCCAGAGTTCTGCTGGCTAACTGGTTTTGGTAGTGGTTGCTTTCAATAAGATATAGAAGACGAGTTAACTGGATGTGAAGTAATGAGGATAATTCTAGATATCTTGAGTTTGGGGTGGCGTGGGGTGTCTGGATGTGACTGGCTTGGTGTGCAGTCTGACCCATGATTCTGGAGTGCAGGAGGGTTCTGGGAGGTATATGTAGTTTAGGGATCCATTGCATTTACCATACATGATCTAATTCAATGTGAGACTTCCCTTAAAATAGGTCCCCAGGAAAAGGAAGAGCTTTTTTGCCTTGCAGTCCTTATGGAACATTCCATAATCCAAAATGTTCTCTTGATTACTGATTTAGAGTAACGAAGTAATGTTTGGGCAGACACATTAACCTGAAACTACCTCAATCAATGCTACTTTGGGATACTTAGGAGGTTGTCTGAGAGAATCAATTAAAAAAAAAACAGTTAAAGATTTTTAACACTGATTTAAGTAATTTTTTATAGCTAGTGGAATTCATACATATAATACAACTCTATGAAAAACAAAACAACCAACATTCTATGGAAACAGGTACTGGTGATTCAGGGCTTAATTTCCATTGATGGCCTCATAAGATGATTCAAAAGGCCAGAATGTGCTCTAGCTCAAACACTGGAATGAACATGCCAGGCTTTGCAAGGTTGTGTTGGGTGACTCAGGGATATTTAAGAGTCTGATGTCATGATCCATGGGAAGAGTTGGATTGACCCCTGGTGGGGGAAAAGCAAAATTTCTAAATTAGTATATTGGTTTATATAGTATGTTCTTTTAAATGTGTGTGCTCATTTAAGTTTAATAATTTAGTATGATATATAAGCATTGGATTATTTTATCTTTATTCCTAAAGTTTTTTCAGAATTCCGTTTAGATTCTCCTCATTAGAGAAATGTAGGGTTATCTTATGCTCAGGGCTGCTTTATTCTGATCTGTATAGTGGGTGGTAGTTGAAACACCAAGAGAACTTCATGTGGCAGGAGACAGACAGGCTGAGGACAGAGTAGGTTACCACACTGAGGAAAGGAGGGGAGGAAAAGGAGTCTGTTTAGAAGACTAACAGGAAGGAGAATTTTAGGAAGTAGGAGAACTAGGAAAAAGTAATGAGGTTGAGCCCAAGAGAAAAGATCATGTCAAAACTAGGATTGGGCTTCCCTGGTGGCGCAGTGGTTGAGAGTCCGCCTGCCGATGCAGGGGACACGGGTTCGTGCCCCGGTCCGGGAAGATCCCACATGCCGCGGAGCGGCTGGGCCCGTGAGCCATGGCCACTGAGCCTGTGCGTCCAGAGCCCGTGCTCGGCAACAGTGAGAGGCCCGCGTACCACAAAAAAAAAAAAAAAAAAACTAAGGAATTTTATAATTCAGAAAGAGTCATGTACCACAATGTTCATTGCAGCTCTATTTACAATAGCCAGGACATGGAAGCAACCTAAGTGTCCACCAACAGATGAATGGATAAAGAAGATGTGGCACATATATACAATGGAATATTACTCAGCCATAAAAAGAAATGAAATTGAGTTATTTGTAGTGAGGTGGATGGACCTAGAGTCTGTCATACAGAGTGAAGTAAGTCAGAAAGAGAAAAACAAATACCATATGCTAACACATATATATGGAATCTAAAAAAAAAAAAAAAGGTTCTGAAGAACCTAGGGGCAGGGACAGGAATAAAGACACAGACGTAGAGAATGGACTTGAGGATACGGGGAGGGGAAGGGTAAGCTGGGACGAAGTGAGAGAGTGGCATGGACATATATACACTACCAAACGTAAGATAGATAGCTAGTGGGAAGCAGCCGCATAGCACAGGGAGATCAGCTCGGTGCTTTGTGACCCCCTAGAGGGGTCGGATAGGGAGGGTGGCAGGGAGACGCAAGAGGGAGGGGATATGGGGATATATGTATACGTATAGCTGATTCACTTTGTTATAAAGCAGAAACTAACACACCATTGGAAAGCAATTATACTCCAATAAAGATGTTAAAAAAAATAAGGGATTTTAATAATAATAATAATAGTAGTAGTAATTATAATAATAATGGATCCGTCTGTGGTGTCCCCAGACCTTTCCCTGGAGAGGGCAAAGAGAAGCAAGGCTGAAGAGAGTCCACTGCATTTATATAGCAAACTACTGGTCACCTTGACCCAGGCAGTTTAATGGGGTGATAAGGTCAGAAGCCTGTTGGCAAAGGTGTGAAGAATAGAAGCAGGGGAAGCATAGGCAGAAAATGGACATTTTTTTACGATTAGTTTGACTGTAGGGGCAGGAAAGGTATGTGCTTTGCCTAAGCGGTGATTTACAGTTTAAGAAATTGTTTCTAATGAGAGGAAAACCTTGGGCATCTATGCAGGTTGAAGAAAAAGAGCCAGAACAATGTAGAGAGTAAAGAGGGCTGATGGGATGAGCAGGGTCCCAACAGAGAGGGTGTGACACCAGGTCAGAGGCCCAATGGGGAGATTAGTTTTGTCCAGATGAAGGAGTGCTTCTTCCTTTGGACCAAGAGGTTAGGAGATGAGGGACAAATATAAGTTTGTGAGCACAGAGGTCACAAAGCAGAGCACTGCCCTGACCTTGGCAAACACCTTGAGGCCAGGTACCTCCTTCTGAAATCATCAGCACGCCTGCCTTTAGAAGCAGGTTGAACGGTGGGTGGAAGGGTCTGAACTCGGCGTTTAGAATCCTTGGCTCCCATTTCGCTGCATAGAACATTATAAGACGTGAGAGAGATCTCCGTGACTTTTGTAGCACTTGGCCCCTCTTTCCACCTGACCCAGAAACCCTTTCTCGCAGTGCTGCCATGGGAGCAGAAGGAGGAAGTTCATTTCCACACTCAGTATTCTCTGATGAGCACGCTCTCCACGGCTTTCTGGGCTGCAGAGCGCCAGCCCGTTAAACGAGAACGTTAAACCGCGTCTCCACATCCACTTCCAGTGCCAACGTGTGACATACCTGTAAACACTCAGCTCACACCATGCCTGTAAATAATAAAACAAGGTGCAGTATAATGAAGGGGCCCAACGAATCGTACAGACAATTTGTGCTGTGAGCGAGTCTTTTTAAGTTGACGAATGTGACATTGTTTTCAAGTAAAAGAAAACTTCAGCATTTTATTTTCAGACTTACCCTGATCCAAACTAGGTCATGGCAGTGTGATGGGGGAGGTTTGGGAAAGTCTCAGAGCAGCTCTCAGCTGATACAGACTCTTGACTTGCTTTGTAAGCCCAGCGAAGACAGAGGAATGGCCAGGGCAGCCTGGCTGGCTGGGAACAAGCTGGCTTCCGTCTGAGGCACTTTTTCTACCTGAAGAACAGTGAGGCTTCAGGCCAGTGCTCAGGTCTGTTATCAGCCAGCGGCGGGCTGAGAAATCGTCTCCATCCACTAGCGACAGTGGGTGCCGTTATCTCAGGCCAGGTAATGAACAGTCTTTAAACTGCATCAGCTGGATTTTATTATCCTTTAGTTTTACACCTCTCAGCCTCGAACTGGCTTATCTTTTCCACAAAGGAAAAGATATTAGTTGACCTTTTTCCTTTCCTTCCGTTTTTCAAGTTTGAAGCCCCAGCATTATAATAAGCCTCTATACAAATACCCACAGGTGCCTGCGTAATTAAAATTACCTGCCTCAAGTTTCTTTTGTTCAATATGGGATCTGGAATAGCCAAATGTGTATCTGCTGCATATTTACGGTACAGACTCGATGGTCCCAGCTCTGGTGCTTCTTGGGTTGTGCTCTCTGAGCAGGGAAAGGATTCATCTACATCTCAGCAAACCCCATGGATCCTCTGTTGGAGCTACTTCCTACACGAGCTCAGAGACATTTAGTACAAATAAGATCCCAGCCCCCAAAGCCGATGATTTACATGTTGCTGATTCAGTTCAAACCATCAATTGGTCCTTTCAATTTTTTCCACTGAAAAGTCAATTGTTATTCCAACAGGAGTTGACCAGGCTGGACGAAGGTTTTATTTTCTCATATTAGAGTCACCTGGACTTTCTCCATGACATTGCCCCCTGCTGTTGTCTCCCGTCTATGAGGCATCCTCTAGAGATGGGTGGTCCTCGATGGGAAGGCAAGTGGGCATTCTTGGGATGATCAGAGTGCATCTCTCTAGATGAGTGTGTGTTGGTGGAGGCCAAGTCAAAATTATCCCTAATTCACAAGAAAGAAAAAGAAATGTGGAACAGTGACCCAGATATTTGAAATTAGTCTATAGTCAACCTCATTTTCTCATTATTAAGGGTATGTATAGGTTAGTGTTGAAAAATAATAATACATTATGAAAGACATGTATAGCTTAGTGGTGAATAAAACAAAGAATTTTGTTTTATTAAAGTGTTTGGAAGAGTTCAAAATGATTTCCGAAAGGAGTTAAACATGAAAAATGAAAACGCGGTTAAATAATACACAAGGTATTTTTTATGACCTTGAGTTTGGGAATAACTTCTTAAGCAAGACTCACAGTACAGAAGTTATAAAAGACAAGGTTGACAGATTTGGTGATGTTAAAAAGTATTACAATGAAAGACTCATAAGTGAAAAGATAAATAGCAAACTTGAAGAAAATATTCTTAATAGCTATAAGAAAAAAGTGAACCACACACAGATTATGTGTAGATTTCTTATAAGTCTAATAAAAGAAAAAAACAAAATCCAATAGAAAAAATTAATAAATAAATAGGAAATATATTGTAGAACAATGTAAATAGATAATCAATATTAAAAGAGTGATTTATTTCACTAGAAATCAACTCATTACAAATTATGACAAGGAGATATTTTAAAACAATGGGTTAGGCAAAATGTAAGGAGATAAATAACATTTGATTTTGGTGAGGACCAGAGAGGGGGGCACCCTCATGAACCATAGGTGACAGTGAAAGCTGGTGAGCCCAGGACAGACCAGGGTGGGAGCAATGATCAAATTTTAATTGAGAATTTCTAAGAATCTTATATAAATAAATTCTTGTAGAGGTGGAGAGGGATGTTCATAGCAACATAGCTAATTGCGGAAAACATAGAAAGAACCTGAATGCCCACTAACAGGGGAGCATGTAAAGAAATTCTGGTATATCTTTTTATGCAGCCAATAAAAAGAATAAGGAAGGGGCATACAGACATGGAAAGGTATGTCATGAAAAAGTTGCAGAATAAGAAGTATATTATCCCATTTACATAAAAAGATCAATGTGTATACACATACTTGTATATGCGTGACTGCACCAACAGTGTAACATTAGGTTGAATCACAGGTCGTGGACCATGTTTTCCTCTGGGGAAGGGACTGGGGAGAGGGTAGTTGTGATTAGGGACTATTTTATGTCTTCTACAACATACTTCTTCACTGTTTTACCAGTGAATCTACTTATCTATTGATTGTGTAAGAGGAAAGAGAGGGGAAAAAATGCAGATCCCAGCCATACGGTTAATTTGTTATTAGTGAACATAAGGGTTGACTCTGTATGGAGTTAATTTGAAAAACCCTGAGAAGCATTAGTGATCCTTTCATTTTCCCAGATAAAAGTTAGGTAAGGCGAGGGCCATCGAAACAAGAGATAACTAGTGAAAATAGAGATATTTGACTAATGGAAAATCTATTCGTTAATTTAACAAATAAGTGGAGAGCAACGTTCTAAGAACTAGGGTCCAGCAATGAAGAAAGCCAAGCCCGTGCCCTCATGGAGTGTAAATTCTAGTATCCAGGTGGGAGGCATTGGGGAATGGGGTCAGACAATAAACAAGGAAATGATACATATCTAATGCCAGATGGTGTGAAGCCCTCTGAAAAAATCATGTGCAAGGTGAGGAGGCTGGCTGGGGTCTGATGGGGGGATCGTTTGTGATTTTCTGTGGGGTGGTCAGCAAAGGCCTCCTGTCTGAAGCCAGCACCTTCTGAAAGAAGAACTTCCCAGACCAGGGACAGTGAGTGCAAAGACCTCAAAAGCAGAACCTTCCGGATGTGTTGGAGAGGCCGAGTAGGAAAGAGGGTTAGGAGTTCAGGCAAATGAGAGGGAGGTTGGGAAAATGAAATGCATTTTGTTTATGTGTTAAGTGAGTTTTACAAATTACATAAATTATTTGACCTTTCAAATTCCAGGGAGTTGATGATAATATTTCTATGTTCAGGATGAAGAAACTGGGATTCAAAGCAGTTAAGACACTTGCCCAAGGCTACTTAGGCTATCAGTGGCCAAGCTAGATTTGAACCTAGGTCTCTGAATTTGGGAAATATGCACAGTTCTACAGCCATAGGACCCAAAACTGTCTGCACTTCAGAAACTGTAGAATCAGAATCAGCAGGAGAAGGGCCCAATTATGTGTATTTTTAGAAATTTACTTGAGTGATACAGATGATTGATCGGCCAACTTTAGGATCTAAGTATCTAGTGTAAGCCCTGCCCTTGGCAGATGAGGAAATGGGCGTTTTCCGTGGTTGAATGGCCTGGGAGCTGTTCCACAGGGTGGCAGAGCAGACCTAAACCCAGATGCCCTGATCCTCGAAGTTTCTCAAGCTTTGAAGTGCAGTAGAGCAGGGCTTCTCAAAGGGTAAGTTGCCTGGGAGCCACCTGGGGTCTTGTTAAACTTCAGATGCTGTCCAGTGCAGCTGGTATTGGGCTCCAGGGTCAGCTAATGCCGCCACTGGTCAGGGACCACACTTTCAGAGCAAGAACTTAGAGTTTCCTGGATAGTTTGCTAGAGCTGCCTGAGCCTCAACCCCAGGCTTAGAGATTAGAAAACTACGTGCTTTCATGTGACAGTGAGCATAAGACGCTATTTTCTGTGCCCAGGGATAGTGTCACGGAAAGAGATGGTGGTGAAGGGGACGAAATGGGAAGGGAGGGAAGTGGATGAATTGAAGTGAGTTGAAGGTGTAATGAGATCACCAGAGTACAACTCCCCGACGATATTTACACAGAAGCTATGAGGAGAAAGTTGAGGGGCAATTGTGCTCATAAGTCAAATGCCCCAAAGTTCTGGCTTCATCGATCTTGAGTGGATTTTTTTTTAACCTGATTAACCCAGATAATTGATATGGGGGAGGTTCTTTAACCACTTCTTACACTCATCCCACTGGACGGACATTGCAGGAGGTGGTGAGAAGGGTGTCCGTGGTCTTGCTGAAACCGTGGGTCCTCTTTGCTGGAGGTCTGGAAATCCTGCCATCTTTGCTACGCCAGTCCGTCCTGCTGTGTGACCGACCTTCAGGGATCATTTCCAGCTGTAAACTTCAACACTGATTTCCAGCAAAGCCTAAATACCCGGGCCTGGTCACCAGCTACCCTCTCTCCATGGAAATTCACTTCACTGCTGTTAATTACATGTTTGCCTAAGAGATGGGTCAGGCGGATTAAGATACAGTGTCTTGATTGTTGGATGCCCCGTTCCTTCTTCCCTCCCAGAGAGGTTAGGTTGCCATGTAATTGAATCTGTGTTCTCCTGCATCTCATAGTAGAGGAACCTGCTGTCAGGACCCCTAACAAGGAAGCTCCGGCCAGGAAGGAAACCCAGCTGCATTAGTTAGATGTTATAAATCACCTTCTCTCCTTCAGTGCCCCTAGCTTCTGGCTCAGCATGACTGATGGACAGAGTTCATATTCAATGTCCCTGAACAGCCCGCTTCCTGGGCCCTCCTGGGCAGGGCTCAAGTTCTCAGAGATGCTGAGTTGTTTCAATTTCGCAGGTGGTGGTGGACAGTCCCCTGGGTGGCCTCAGGAGAGGGGAGGGGTGTGGAGTAGCACCTGTGTGGGACTCGAGATCTTCTATCCATCATCAGAAATGAGCTAGTCCACACAAGTAGACATCTACATGAAGCCCCAAAGCAATTTTTAAATTTCAAAAACTGCTATGGAAATATTTCCAAGGGATTCTGTTAAAGAGAAATCTTTCCTTTCCTCGGCTTCTTAAGTATAGTAGAGCTGGTATTTCTTACTCTTGTTTTAATGACTCAAGGTCATCATCATGAACAATGTTTATCGAGCAGGGCTGAGTTTCTCGGCAATACTCTTCAGAGCTATTGAAGCCTATGGCTATTTGCTCCCCCGGGCGCTCTGCTTTTGAGTTCATGTGTCCACCTTTTATAGTATTTCCTTATTCTTCCTTGCTGTCAGGTTACCAGTCATCAGCACTGCAGACCCTGTGCTGTCTATTGCATCACGTCTAAGTGTCTATTATAGCGATCGTTCCCAAAGTGTGATTCATTGACCCTGTGATCCATTGATTCCCCAAGACCCTTTCAGGGGGGTTGTAAGGACAGAACTATTCTCATAGCATTACTAAGACATGATTTGCTTTTTCCTATATATGGGCGTTTGTCCTAATGGTACCAAGGCCGTGGTGGGTATACATGCTGGATCTTAGTGCTAATCCAAGTCTGCTCGTCTTCATTGTATCCCTCACCACTACACACTCGCAGTCAAAAAAATAAAGCTAAAAGAATGAAAAGCCAGTTTAATGTAAGGATTCTTGTTGGGGCAGCAAGGTTTAATTTTGTTACCTCTCACCACTGAATGCCTGCCTTTTCAGTACTCTGTGAAGTGAAATAGAAGCGCACCTAAAGCACCAAGTACAGTGCCTTCTCGGGGGAAATCACCTGTTAGACAGCTGGGGTTGCAAGCTAAAGTAGCCCCTTCTATTTGTAGAGGACAACATTTTGACTTGAAAAGAACAGGTGACAGGCACCCCGTGGTCATCCAGACTTGGTTATCCGACAGACATTGCCTGGAAAATGAATAACGCAAGCCTGTTAGAACTGATAGCGCTTGTTACCAAAAACTGGAGTTTGAATTTTCCCAAGTTTGGGAAACTTGTATTCACTTCATGACCTTAGTGGGTTCCCAATGCCTAAAGACTTTTCTGATGAGATTGACAGTGATATTAACAGCTGTGTGTTTTTAAAATTATATAACGAAGTATGTTAGAATTTGGAAGATCTAGACGAATCAGTGAAGGAAGATTTTCTAAATAATCAATAAACAATACTCCAAAATGATGCATGGATGAAAAAGCCATTCAAAGGGAAAGATAGGACAGTGGACTATAAAGTAACAGAACACAGAGTGTTCCCTGATGGATGTGGTTTCAGATTCCACATTGAAATTAAGCTTTAAGAAAGTACCACTTGTTGGGCCTTCCCTGGTGGTCCAGTGGTAACGAATCTGCCTTACAATGCAGGGGACATGGGTTCAGTCCCTGGTGAGGGAACTGAGCTTCCCACATGCCGCGGGGCAACTAAGCCCTCATGCCGCTGCTACTGAGCTCACGCACCTCAACTAGAGAGAAGCCCTCGCGCCACAACGAAAGATCCCGCGTGCCTCAGTGAAGATCCCCCGTGCCGCAACTAAGACCCAACGCAGCCAAAATGAATAAATCAATCAATAATAATAAATCTTCAAAAAGAAAGTACCACTGGTTAAATTTTGGTGTATATCAAAGAAAAATATTCGCAACTATCTGAAAAGACTACTAAAACAGTTTGTTTTGTGACTGTATCTCTGTGTGGAGCTGCATTTTCTTCACATACTTCAACCACAACAAACAATTAGCACAGATTGAAAATGCGGAAGCAGATCCAGGAGGGAATCTAACTGTGTCTGTTAAGGGAAACATTAAAGATAGTTGCCAAAATGTAAAAACTCTTGTCATTAACGTCTCTTTTGGAAAATAATCTGTTTTCCATAGAAATGTTACTTATGTTCAAATGTAATGAGTTTATTATTGTTATTTAAATGAATAAGTAAAAAATGTTCTTCGGTTTGATTTCTAGTATGGTAAATATTGGGTAAGTGTAATACAATAAAGCAAGTTACTTCGTGGTCCTCAGTAAATTTTTAGGTATCAATGAGTCCTGAGACCCAAAAGCTTGTATATTGTGGTGATGAATTAGCTCTTACTCCTTATATAGCTTTGCCCCTCAGAACCTCACAACGACCATGCAAGGTAAGCTGATGAGGAATTACCGTCATCACTTGCTGCAGGGGACACGGAGGCATAATTAATTATGGCAAGTCTAGAGTAGAATCCACACCTTCTAGCCCCTGGTCAGGGTGTGTTATGCTCTAATTAGCCCGGAGAACAGGGTATAACCAGATTCATGCCACTTGTGTGTGATACGAGTGTAAGTCAGGCCTCAGTGGCCTCCAGAGGTGATCTTGGGCTGTGCCTGCCCTTGTTGCTTAGATGGTACGTCACCCGTCTCTTTCCTGCTCCATCTCATCTGTCTTTTCCCGACCCGCACATCCTTCTGTCTCATTTCCTCATTCCCTTCAGGTCCTCTGCTTAATGGCTTGCCATACCAAAGAGGCTTGCTTCTCTGCCCACCCAGGACAGAGCAGCCCACTCCAGGCAGCCCCACCCCCTCAGCCCATTTTGCTTATTTTCCCTGCGCCGCTGGCCCCTTGGTGCGTTGACGGGCTCTCCTCACTGGAAGCTAATCTTAAGTGTCTGTTCGGTTCCCTGTGTGTTCCAAGCATAGAACTGCCTGGCACAAAGGAGGTGGTCGAATAAACAACAGGGTACTACTGTATAGCACAGGAAACTATATTCAATATCTTGTAATAAGCTATAATGGAAAATAATTCCAAAAAAGAATATATATATATATATATACTTGAATCACTTGCTGTACACAGAATATAACCATTCTAAATCAACTATACTTCAGTTAAAAAAAAGGAGGTGGTCGATATTTGTGAGTAAAAGAATGCATGCCTTGAGATGTTTGGGATGTTTTTTGGAATCAGTGGTCTGGCCAGATAAGTCCGCTCCAGGAGATGTTCTGGGTACCACTGTATTGTCTGTGGTACAGGCATCGCCACAGACCTCCTCCAAGCAACAGTAGCAGTAATTTCCCTTCCTCCTTAGGAGGACTAAATTGTGGGGTAAGAGCTGCACTTCTTTCTGGTCAGTTTCTTGAACTATTGCAACAGTGTCTTAGGTTGCCCTCCCCTAATAAGTCATCTCTGTGACTGAGGTATGAGCTCTGGGGGGACATCTCTTGGAAACAATGCTGTAAGGGCGTGAGGAGGTGGGTCAGGGGGCTGGAGAAGTTGAGCTGAACAGCTGCTGTAACGTAAGCCCGGCTCATCCTACAGGGCGCTCTGGTGCTGAGAAGGCCTTTGCAGCTGTCCTTGGTGGAGGCAAGGGGCCCAACCAGTCCCTGAGCAAGTGCTGCCCTGGGATGGGACCTGACGTTGCTCAGGGGCAGCCTGTCGCCCAAATTCCAAGGGGGACTCAGCACACAGCATCCAGACAGCTTGGCAGACGAGTGTTTCAGGGGGGAAGAGGGAATCCGAGTGGGCACGCATGGCCTTCACCATAGAACAGGAAACAAGAAAACTCACGGCAAGTGTGTGCCGCCCTGTAATTACCTGATGAGTTTTAGTCGCCATTATCATCATCGTCGTCATCGTTAGAGTTGCTGTCTTGACATTTCTTTATAGCCCTTATTGCTATCTGATGTTGTGTGTGTTTATTGGTTATTTCTTTATGATCTGTCCCTCCACTAGAAGACAGGACTTTCATCATTCGTGCAATGTTATCCGTCATTAACCAGTCCCTGGAACATAGCAGGCACTCAGTTAAATAGCTGTTGATGGAATGGATCATTTCCTGTTTAATTCCATCTGAGGGAGGGTGTGTGTGTGTGTGTGGGTGTGTGTGTGTGTGTGTGTGTGTGTGTGTGTGTGTGTGTGTAGCCGTACTCAACGGCTGTGCTGTACGCTTCCTAAGATCAGGGTATGTGTCTTACATCTCTTGTTGTTTTCCTTGCTGCCTTTTGGAAGTGACCATTCCTTTGGAAGGTATTCAAGGCTGTTCCCACCCGGCCCACCTGTGTCTCAGCCTCACCTCTGCTCCTGTGCTTTGTGGAACATTCTGACGCCCTCCTGTCTCTGCACCCCAAACAGGGCAGCCCTCTGCCTGGAATGCCCATCCTGAACTTCCTGGCTGTGCTGATCCCTCCCGTCCAGTCTCAGCTTCTCCTGGTTCTGTGCACTCTGCCTGGTTCCGTCCACCCCCGTTTCCCCCTTTAAGGCACTTACATTACTCTTCCTTGTAACTGTCCTTATGACCCCAAGACTCCCTCTAGGATTGTCTTATACCTCTGTATTCCTACTGCCTGACACAGGCATCCGTGGACTAACAATCTTGCATAATACACTTTCCTATAACCAGGGAATTGTAAAACGAGTATTAGAAAAGGTATTGTTTAAACGGTTAAGTAATTTTCAGCGGCCTGTGTTGAACAGTACAACGATAATAGCACACGTTTATTCAGTAACTTTCCCCTGACAAGTTCAAAGCACTTTGCATGTTCGGTATTGTTCTGTCCTTCACCCTTGATGACTCGGGTGAATCACGTTGCTTCTTGATGGACGTAACTTGGGCCTCCACCCTCACCACCCTCTGCATGAAACTGGGTAGAATCATGTATCATTTGTTGAATAAATGGGTGAATGGTGTGGTTATGGGCTAATGGGAAAACCTGCAGTCCTCTCTGTTCTTTTCTTCTGCTACTGACAACAGTGCAGTTGGGAATGAACCAGAGGCGACATGAGGGTGTTCAACCAGATATACAGAATTTTCTTCCAATTAAAATCCACAAACGCTAAAATAATTGACTAAAAATAAACTTTAAAAAGATTCCAGCCTAGGGTGACCTCTCCTGCTTTAAAATTCCTTTAGCAGTGATTAGAATTCATAGCTATTTAATTCAAACAGCCTTGGACATCTTTTCTTCTGATTGACTTGCTTCTTAAAACTGTTCATTGTTATTTAATATCGTATATTTTTTATATATTGTTTCCCCATTGCATTGTGTTCTCCTTAGCAGTGGGAACCTGTTTATCCCTAGCTGCAATTCATAAAAAGCCTAGGAGTTCCTGGGAACCTCTACTCATGCCTCTGTGAGGGTTAAGGAATGGAGGAAGGGAACAGAAGAAGGAGAGGCTGGGAGCACGACCCCTGGATTCCATCCTGGGCTTCTATACATGCTCCCACTCCCACCCCAGAAAAGCAGCCCACGTTTTATAGCTTAGTGAATTTTCAGTGTAGAATTTCATTGGCAGAGAGGGTTCCACTACTTGAGAAAACGTTTGATAGGCACTAACTACTAAGGTACGTGATCTGTGATATCATCTGATGTCTATTCTTTCTTCACTAAAATACAAGCTCCATGTGAGACAGGGGTATAGTGAGTATTGTAGGTACTATTTCATACGTAGGAGGAATGAACTAATTAATCTGAGAAAGAAGGAGTTATACAGAGATGGTCTTGATGGATATCTGATTGGCTTAAGGTGTTTAAACAGAGAGAACTTTTGAGTTTGGGATGATTTAAATGTCGTGTTACCGTATACTGTATTACCTGCACGGAGACCCTTTTAAAAATGAAAGGTGTGACGCTGCCTGTTAGGTCAGCAGTTGTAGTCAATGACTTCCTCTGGCAGAGCAGGGCATATTTCCACTTCCTGAGTGACACACGTCTCAACAAGATGTTGCTTGAGGGCACATTTGAAGATTGAACCTCTGGCAAAGAGGATTTCAGGTCCTATTTGTTTGTGCCCCATTAGAAGAGATCGTTACTCGCGGGAAACCATCCAGCCGTGGTCTTATTGCAGGGTACTTTACTCGCTTCTCCCAATGTTGGGGTGACTAAAGATTGGGGCCATAACCAGAAGGGGTAAATGTTCCTTTGGGGCCGGATTGAAATATGCTATCAACAGTGCCAGTTCAGGCTCTCTGACACCATGTGATGCAGAGATGAATTTGCTTCTCCGCTGGCAGACGCCTCTTCTGCTAACTGCCCCTCCCAAGCCCTTGATTGAGTTCTATCCACGAGAGGATATTCAGTTATTCGAAGGGCACCACCAAAGGTGGGAACACAGATGGGGAACAACCATCACTAGTTGGGGACTCTCCTCTGGGAACAAGGTGACTCTGAGTTAGAGGACCCCCAGCTGTTCACTGGACCCTCCAGCTTTATTTTCCTTCATTTCCAAGGCACCCACCTGATGAGTTTGATCGTTTGCAGCATAAAGGGATGTTGTGGTCCTGGGAATTTAAAATAAAGTAGAGGGACTTCCCTGGTGGCGCAGTGGTTAAGAATCCACCTGCCAATGCAGGGGACACGGGTTTGGTCCTTGGTCCGGGAAGGTCCCACATGCCGTGGAGCAGCTAAGCCCATGCACCACAACCACTGAGCCTGTGCTCTAGAGCCTGTGAGACACAACTACTGAGCCCTCGTGCCACAACTACTGAAGCCCACGTGCCTAGAGCCCGTGCTCCACAGCAAGAGAAGCCACTGCAATGAGAAGAAGCCTGTGCATCGCAATGAAGAGTAGCCCCTGCTCGCCACAACTAGAGAAAGCCTGTGTGCAGCAATGAAGACCCAACGCAGCCAAAAAAAAGAAAAAAAGTAGAAATGAAATGAGGAAACTGAGCGAAACTCCTTTTCAGAGGTGGTATCGGGAGCATAGGATTAGATCAGGCCATTTAAGAATGTCCCTGTTATGTTTTAGGAGAAGGGTTCGACCTATAATATATCCAAGTTTATGTGATACATTCTATTCTAATGGTGTTACACTCTGTTCGTAAAATTGCGAGCGTCTCCCAGGAAGAGGGTGAATCAGCCATTATACCAGCACTGCCCCTGACATGTTTATTTGGTCCGGGTCAGGGCATGATTATTATACCCTACCAGGAAAAAAACCCACTAACTTGATATTTTAGACTGAAAATCACTTCGTCTGTAGGTGGTGTGCACGCCGGTGGTGTGCAGATGTTACATGGCCCTGCAGTCATGAAGCAGTTTATGTGCTGGTGTGGGTTTTCCACAGGTGAGTCCATCCTGCTTCCCATAGAGCCTCTTGATTGGGTGTGAAAGCAGCCCCCCTCACCTCTCTGCAACTGGCCCGTAGAATGGGTTACCCAGAAATACGGACCCCCTTCCATCCCAGGGGCAGGGCCGCTCCCGCCACATCCCTCAGAAGCCCTGGGCGCTAGTGCCCTGCTGTCTGAGCGCTGTCCTCAGCCCTGAGCCCCTCTGAGGGGCCTCAGGGTGAGCAGCCCCGGCAGAGGCAGTCGAGTATCCCCATCGTGGAGGGACTGCCCGGCGGCTCCTGATGGGATATAAGCCTGTTGAAGCCTGGCCTCAGGAAGGTGGCCCCCGGCTCACTGCATGCCGGTCCTCGACCTCCTGGATCAGAGGCTCACGATCAGACTTCTAAGATGAGTTCTGTTGCTGGCCTCCCCGAGGACTCGTGAGCAAATGCTGAGCTCCTCAGACCTTATTCCCCAAGAGCAGGTTACGGCCTGGAAGAAGCTGGGTCTGGTAATAACAGCAGAAGTGAAAAGTGGCTCTTTAGTCGTGTGGAGTCTAAAACCAGAGACCATGCAAATGAGACCCGGGTCACACAGTGTGCTTAGGAGGGGTCAAGCGATAGATGTCCACTGAGTGGCCTCGTGGCCAGCCTGGCACCTTAACTGCCCCCCACTCCTCCCCCCACAATGCCCCAGACTCTGCTCCTGTCATGTGCTTCGCACACAGTGAGCACCTTTTCTTGCTAATCACGTCAGTGAGAAGTGTGATGGGAAAGCACAGCATGAAAATATCTGCTGGCTCATGACTGCGGTTCCCCCGAGGTGATTTAGGTGGGCAGAGTTTTCCCCTGCAGCCAGCACTCACTAACCAAGAGCCACCAGTAAATTTCCTCAGAGGAGCTGTGGTAAACTAACTCACGCTCTCCAGAATCCTCCCGCCTCCCCACCTCACCCTGCTGTTCCCCCTTATGTGCTGTTCCAAGTCTGCCTGTTGAAGTGGGAGCATCTCAAGGCCTGTGTCCAGCACTGCTTGAGCTGCAAGCCCAGTGGCATCTCCTCGCACCATTGCCCCCAGCTAAACAGTATCCAACCTTTCCTTTCCACCGGATGCGCGGTGTAGATGGCATGCATTTATTGCGTTATTTCTGGCTGGGTTTATATTTAGGTGTGAATAAATCAGTCTTCTCCCCAGCTCTGGACAGTGAGACGAGGGAAAACTAGGACTGGGTCTCATTCGTGAATTCATTTCTTTCACTTGCATGTTTTCCAACAGCTCCCTGTGAGCCCGTATCACTCGCCAGGACTGGCACGGAGATGCCGCTGGGGACGTGGTGGACGGTCCTTGTCTTCACTGGGCTTCCTCTGAGTGGGACATGGCCGGTGACAGAACAGGCATTTACGTTCTGAGGCAGAGTTCTCAAATTGGCGCGTTGACATCTTGGGACAGATAATTCTTTGTTGTAGGAGGCTGTCCTGTGCATAGTAGGGCCTTTAGCCTCAGCCTGACCTTTACTTCCTGGGTGTCAGTAGCACCTCCTCCCCAAACCCTAGTTTTGGCAACAGAAGTGTCCTCAGAGGTTGCTAAGTGTCCCCTTTGGGGTAAAATCACCAGGTTGGGAAACACTCCACTAACGTGATAAATGTAATGATCAAAACAGGCTCTATTGGAGCCTAGGGCAGGGGCATCTCAGACTTGGTCAGGGCCCCCCCGGCAGGAAACAGATGGTTCAATCTGTTAACTTAGAACAATTGTAGTCAGGTTAATAAGGGGGTTATTACGAGGTGTGGAGACGGTGTGGGGAGGCCCACGGGTAGCGCTCTACCCAAGGCTGAAACAGGCAGCAGGTGAGGGACACAGTTACCGGTGCACTTTACCCAGGTGACCCAGGCGTGAGAGGTGACCTGCTGGGAACACACACCTGAGCTCCTTTCCTCCCTCTGACCACTCGCTGGGCTTCCCCTTGGCCACCCCAAGTAGACCAGTTCACGTATATCAGACAGCCCAAGAAAGCAGGACAAAGAAGGGGCAGTGCGTCTGGAAGGTTGCAGAGGAAACATCTAGTGTAACAGGCTTCCCTAAATGTGGAAAATCTAAGTTGAGCCCCAAAGGATAAATCAGTTACTCAGGGGAAAGAGGAGGGGAGACAGCGTTTGAGTAACCCATGTGATTTCTGTTCCATGAAACTCAGTTACAAGAATCGTCGTTACACGTACAGTTCATTTGTCGAGCCTTCACCAGCCCGGCTGGTGAGGAATTCAGTGGAAGTCGTGTTTGGGGGGCTGTCTTTTCTCTCTAGAGGATCCCGAAGGCTGAGAAAACAATCTCTGGATTTCAGTCCTCAGTGGTGGGAACAATTCAATCCCCTGCATGAAGGAACAAAGGGCGGGAAGGGGGGCGAGTGCATCTCCGCTTGTGGATCCAGCTTCGTTGTCACCTGTCTGAGGTGCTGCTGTCACTTACTGGCTTTGGGATGGGAAATGCGCAGGTAGCCACCCTCCGCAACAGGCTGGTGGAAGATGCCTCCACACACCCCACCCCCAGGTTGGCCCACTTCCCCCTCCGCAGCCTGACAGTTTGTTTTCTTGTTTCTTTTAAACAAAAGCCTGCATGGTAATCATCTTCTGGGTGCCTAGCAACTGCTTTAGACCCCAGGACACAAAAGTCATTAACAATCCTGAGGTGAGCTCAGAATCCAGGACTCACAGAGCCTGGCTTCGGGGGATGAGGCGGAGAAGACGCCCTCACTCCTTCTGGTTTCCTACAGCTTGGAGAATAAAGCACACCCTGATTTCTCAGCGGAACAGCCGTCCATGTTACAAAGCAGGGACCGAACCCATGGCCATTTAGGCGGATGGAAGCCTGCTCTGTATGGCATAGAAATCCCGTGGGGCTGGAGTTTTAACAAGTGGATGGTAGAGGAAGATAGAAAACAGAGGGCCCGAGAACCTGCTCAGGCACCAAATCGACAGAACTTTCTACTGAGACCCATGTTGTCACCCCAGCACGTTGGAGGAGCACACAGGACAGTCTGTGCCTTGTTATACTCCGCAGATCTACTTGCGGTTCTGATGAGACAGTCGGTCAGTACTTTCCACCAAGACTGAAAGCCCCCATTCACGTAGGGATGTAAGTGGAGGGCCCAGCAAAGCCAGTAGACACAGGTGTGCCCCAAAGCTGGGGCACCCGCATAGCTAGGAGTTGTCAGAGCCCTCCGGCGGCAGCAACTAGCCAGCTGGTAAAGGATGCAGTGTTGACTTACTGTCGCCTGTTCCCATGCTGAGTCTCTGGAGTGAAAACCCCAGAGCCAAGTGCTTTCTTCAGCAGGGCAGGGGCACTGCGAGGACAGGTGCTGACCATGGATCTTCTCCAGGGCTCTGCGCCTGGTCTCAGGAGTTAACCTGGATGCTCTTCCCGGCTCCCTGTGTCCTACTTCCCCACCATCTCATCAGTGTCCTTGCTAATTCGACAAAGTTATTACCTGATTAATAACTCCTATGATAGAAGAGTTCCTGGATGAGTGTAGCCCAATTTACAATCTGCAGGTGATGGAAAAATTATGTTCAGTTCAGTAATAATTGATGGAAATGGTTTCTCCTCTTCTGCAGCTGATTGGCTTTGTAATTGTGATTTAATAATGGAAATATCACTTGTTTTCTTCTCAGGATGCATTGGCTTCTGATTTGCTAAGCTCAAGGCTCTTTGGGCTTGTTTATATCTGTCTTTCCTCATGAGACTGAGATGTATTTCTTATTTTGCTATATTTTTCTTTGCACACATGCGCACACAGGGTTTGAATCAGTGGTTGAAAGAAACATTGGTGCTGGAATGAATTGGGAGATTGGGATTGACATATACGTATTAATATGTATAAAAGAGATAACTAATAAGAACCTGCTGTATAAAAAAAATAAATAAAATAATTCAAAAAGAAGAAACAGGGCTTCCCTGGTGGTGCAGTGGTGGAGAGTCCGCCTGCCGATGCAGGGGACGCGGGTTCGTGCCCCGATCCGGGAGGATCCCACATGCCGCGGAGCGGCTGGGCCCGTGAGCCATGGCCGCTGAGCCTGCGCGTCCGGAGCCTGTGCTCCGCAACGGCAGAGGCCACGACAGTGACAGGCCCGCGTACCGCAAAAAAAAAAAAAAAAAAAAAAAAAAAAAGTGTTAGCTCTAATATTTGATAATCAATAGCTGGTTGAAAAATTAATGTTTCTTCTTTTTTTTTTTTTTTTTTTTGCGGTACGCGGGCCTCTCACTGTCGTGGCCTCTGCCGTTGCGGAGCACAGGCTCCGGACGCGCAGGCGCAGCGGCCATGGCTCACGGGCCCAGCCGCTCCGCGGCATGTGGGATCCTCCCGGATCGGGGCACGAACCCGCGTCCCCTGCATCGGCAGGCGGACTCTCCACCACTGCACCACCAGGGAAGCCCCTAGAGCTAACACTTTTTTAGAAATAATCTAATCTAATCCCTAATTTTTACCGGTGGTAAAACAGGAAGCCCAAGGTGGTTAGGTAAGTAACTTACACAGAGAGTTAGGGATTGTTTTTGGACCCAGTGGAGTGCTGTTTCCTAAGTAATGATGAAAGTTTGAAAAGGATGGCTGTGGTACTGTGATTTATAACAACAAATATTTATTTGGCCTTTGTCCAGTTCCTAGCATGGAGCTTCTCAGGCCCTTGGAATTTCCTTTGATGGGAGGAAAGGTGTCTCTTGTGATGTGTATGAGGTGATTTTTGGATGACACTAAAGGTGGAGGCTGCTTGCCAGGGGAGCCAGTCCTGTGATTAGAGGGTTGGAACGTTCAGTCTTCGCCCCCCAACCCCCATCACTGGCTGGGAGGGGCCAGGGTGTGGAGTTTGAGTTCAGTCACCAACCGCCAATGTTTCAACCATGCCTACATGATGGAGCCTCCATAAAAAGCAAACAAACAAAAAAAAAAGAGGTTCGGGGAGCTTCCAGTTTGGTGAACAGGTGAAGATTCAGGGACAGTGGTGACTCAGAGGGCACGGAGTCTCCTTTCTCTGCACCTTGTTCTCGTGTGTCTCCCAGCTGGCTGCTTCTAAATTATATCCTTTTTTAATAAACCGGTGATCAAGTCGGTAAAATGTTTCCCTAAGTTCTCTGAGCCGCTCTAGCAAATTAGTCAAACCCAAGGAGGGGGTCGTGAGACCCTCCGATCTAGAGCCAGTCGGTCAGAAGCACAGATCACAACCTGGACCTGCATTTGGCATCTGAAGTTGGGGGTCGGGGGACAGTCCTGCAGGGGCTCCAGGTAGAGAGTGTCAGAAGCGGGCTGAACTGCCGGACACCCAGCTGGTGCTGAGTTGCTCGATGTCAGGAACTGGTGTCAGAATTGGAAGGGCTCCGTATTTTTACTTTCCCAATTTGATTGTTTCTCTGCTGTTATGCACGCATATCATACGTGTATCTGTGTGTTCATGTGTGTATAATATGTGGAACCAAGGACATACCAAACTGTTACTTACATCAATTCCAGGACTTACCATCAGGGAACAGTATTCTGTAACTGAAAGAACCTCTAATGCTGCATGTAAGTAGGATAAGTCAGGGTCACATTACAGGGTAGCTGACACTCCATCCTGACCCATTCTCAGAATCTCCCTCTCAGGGTGGTCCTGGAAACCTACATGCACCACCTGTCCAGCTACTTGTCACCTACAGGCTCCAGGCCCTGCCCACTGTGGAGGGACACAAAAGACCACCTCCCAACCTCTCCATTTCTGTCCAGGATCCTTCGGTCCAGTCCTGCCCCTGGATCCCAGTCACCCTTACAATCCTCCCTACTTCTTTTTCTTTCAGTGTTTACTTGTTTGGCTGCGTTGGGTCTTAGTTGCGGCCCGTGGGATTTTTTTAGTTGCGGCATGTGGGATCTAGTTCCCTGACCAGGGATCAAACCCGGGCCCCCTGCACTGGGAATGTAGAGTCTTAGCCCCTGGACCGTCAGGGAAGTCCACAGGCCTCCCTGGTTTTATCTCCTGAACTGACATTGTTTGTCAAGAAGGCAGAGTCTCCATGACCCCTAAGGTCACAAAAACAAAACTAACACAGGAATCTGAGCCAGTAGGAAAAACATCTAGGAATTCTCAGGACTCTCCTTCCTTCCCAGGTAAGAGGGTTAAACTCGAAACAGTTTAACATATGTGACCACATATGTGACCACAAAGTGTGAGGAAATCCAACAAAGGCAGGCAGGGAGAGGGCACAGCCGGGGCCTGGGGAGGGGCCTGCCGGGGCTTGGGAGCCCTTGCCTGAGCCTTCAGGTCCCAAGCCTTCCAGATCCAGAGGCAGCCCCAGGTTTCATGGGTAGAAAGAGGATCCATGCCTTCACCCAGAAGGCATGACCCAGAATCGTCAGGCTGTCCAGAGACTGACGTTAAGAGCACAGCAACCCTACTTAGAAAGACTGCCACAAATAAAGTCAGGAACAGCACGGTGACCTAGGACCTACGATGCCGCTTTCCTTTGCAGATAAGGGAATGGAGGCTGCGTGAAGCGAAGTGGGTTCCCTGAGCTCGGGGCTAATTAGTAGCAGAGCCAAGACCAGAACCTCAGCCTCTGGCTTCCCCTAGGCCTGTATTCGTCAGGTTCTGCAGAGAAACAGAACCGATTAAATATAGAGCCGGATAAGAGCAGATTGGATTGTGGGATCTGGCTTGGATAGTTAGAAGCCGAGACGACCCATGTCTCGAGTCTATAAACTCGGGGAGCAGGGAAGCTGGTGATGGAGGCCGGTCTGGGATTCAGAGGTCTGGGAACCAGGGCAGTGGATGGTGTAACTCCCTATCCTGGGGCCCTCAGCTGGGGAAGGTGGGAGACACTGCTGGTGTGAGTCCCAGAGCCTGAGGCTGAAGGCCTGGGGACCAGGAGTGCAGCTGTCTGAGGGCAGGAGAAGATGGACAGAGAATGTGCTCTCCTCCGCCCTTCTGTTCCTTTCAGGTCCTCCAAGGCCTGGATGAGGTGCCCACATCAGTGAGGGCGTCTGCCTCACTCAGTCTTCAGATTCAAATGCTAATCTCCCCAGAAACACCCTTGCAGACACACCCAGCAATAGTTACCAGTTATCCGGGCAGCCCGGAGCCATGTCAAGGTGCCACGTAAACTGCCCATCGTGGGGCCCCTCAGATCCCGTGGCTGTGTCTGTCTGGTGTAGCCGTTGCTGGTTCTGGCTGTGCGGGCACAGGGGAGGGGTGGGCTGTGGTCCCGAACATGGGGTCCTCACTGTGCCTGTTGCCCAGCATCTGTTCCCTGGTTGGGAAGGATCAGGAGGTGAGCCACGTAGCAAGGGAGGGATATTTGTTGCGAAGGCGGGGAGGACAGAAAGCAGAGAGAGCGTCGCTGTCCTGCATTTGGAGTGCACTTTTGCAAATGGGCCACAAATCATCTAAGGGGATTATTAGTTACACCTGTAAGACATTATTCCAATCTGCCCATCTAAAGGAGGGAAAAAGAATAGATACTTGTCAAAATTGGCGTGAATAGGAGTCTTGGCAGGGAAAGGAAATTATTAATCTTCTCCATTAATTCGAGACATTACCCCCAGACACACACAGCCCTTCATAACTGTCAGAACCTCTCTCCTCCCCATCATGGAGCAGCCGCACCATGGTGACAGATGAGGGCCACCTTGAAGTCACACGGCGTCTCTGTCCTTGGGTCTGCGTCGTCAAGACCCCAGACCGAGCGCGGGCGGCTAGGTCGGTTCCCCAGCACACGTGCCTGGCCGCAGGGACCTTCTAATGTTTCCTTAGGGGCCAATGGCCCTGAGCTTCTGGGGTTGGAGTTTTATCCATCAACACCATGGTCATCAGTTTCAGGAACTAAAGAATTATTTAGGGTTCCTTGTCATAGCCCGTATTGATAAGCTGTGTGAGATTTACAAATGGCCTTAGAGGTCATATGGTGCTATTTTTTATTTGATAGAAAAAAAAAAGCAACCCAAACACCTGGGACTTGGAATGGTAAAAACAGTTCCTCAAAATCACAGCCCATTAGTGGCAACACAGAGGGTAGACCCCAGGTCTTCTGATGTCTGATTCATTGGTTTTCAGCCCTTATTCCTGTGATTGGCCCAGAGTCATAGAAGGTCACGTGTAATGTGACCTCTATGGTGATGAGGCTAAAAAGGGAGGCCAAGGAGACCAATGCCTTTGGTGAGAGGTCAGCTTGATAAGAGTCCAGCCTGCATGGCAGGTGGGAGACAGACTTGCCTAGAAATAGCTCGAGGCGCAGATACGGAGAGTCCTTGACAAGAAAGTTTCCAAAGGGCCCCCGCATCACAGGAAGCGCTCTTGCCTTGCCTGGGCAGAGGCGTTGCCCTCTGAGCACAGGGCTCCTAGCCCTCCCCTTCCAGCTCCCGCCATAGCTGAGCGGCACTGTCTCCCCTGATGCTGAAGAACCAGGCCCTGCTCTGCAACATGGGTGCTGACTCCGGCGTGGCCTGCACGCCGAGGGCTGCTTGGCTTCGTGGGCATTTTGCCTGGAAGCGAATATAAGGATTTCACAAATATTAATAATGAACAGTGATAATTAGCATCACTGCCATGCAGCCGTGCCCTTGGGGGCTAACATGGGGAGAGGACAACGGAGGGAAGAAAAGAGAAGAAAGGGAACAAGGAGGAAAAGTCAGGCTGCATCAGGACCTCATCTGCAGAAATACGGCTGTGCTCTTCCTCCAAGAAGCCTGGAAAAAACCACACTGAAATAAACCCGTTGGTTCAGAGTGCAAATAATAGGGCTGCTTTTGGTGCCTGGGCCGTCCACAGCATTTCAGAAGGTACACGTCCTGTCTCTGACCCACCGGGACTTCGGGCCCTTGAGCCCCTGCTGGGTTTCCCCGCCGGGGGCTGCAGTGCTGACCCCTCACTCGGCCTCTCACCCTGTTCTCCCAGAGAAGACACAGCTGGTGCGCCTGGAGCTCCAGGAGAGCAGAGCCCAGGGACCACTCTTGACCTTCGTCCAGGAGGGTCCTACAGGCAAGGGCCACACCTTGTTTGGGACCCAATCACCGCCCCTTTGCTGGATGTACAGGCGTGAGTGTGGGCACAGCCCTGGGGCCTGATGCGGGCCTTTCTGTGGGCGGGGAGTACCGGGGCGCAGGGCTTATCATCCAGACCAGCACATTACCGAGAGCAGAAGGTGACTGTCGGTAATTACGCTGGGAAGACAGGTGTCAGCTGGGACTGTTCAGGCAAATCTAACAATGCAGTCGCCCACCTATAGAAACAACAAAGGCGTTTTTGGCATTGCTGTGCAAATACATCGATCCCCGGGGAACTGAGCCGGTGCAGGCGGTGTGGAAGGAAAGTTTTAACTCCCCCCAAAGCAAGCGAGAGGTAAAGCATTCGCTCTTACGTTGCTCTATTATTAGAAATAATTTCCAAGAGGGAGGGGGTGGGGAAGGAATGGTTGGGAGTTTGGGGTTAGCAGATGAAAACTGTTATATACAGGATGCATAAACAACAAGGTCCTGCTGTATAGCACAGGGAGCTGTATTCGCTATCCTCTCATAAACTGTAATGGAAAAGAAAAAATAGAAATAATTTGAAGATTTTGGACTCCACCTGTCCCCCCACAGATTCTGACCCTGGAGGGTTTGCCATGGGCTCAAAAAGTCAGGTGGCTAAAGTGTCCTCAGGGAACTGGTGTTGGATACCCACTGGCTGTATCGGCCCGGGGGCATTTCCATTTCTCCAGAATACGGTTTTCTTTGGGAAACGGGGTCTGGGTTACTCGTGGTGCCAGCGTGGGCTGATGCCGGCAAGGTCAGGTCAGACTGTCTGAAGACATATAGACATGAAAGAAGCACTAGCTCACTCATCTCCTCATCAGCTTTTTTTTTTTTTTTTAAAGCAGTAGTTTATTTAGAATAAAGCACAGAACTCATTTCGCTATGTAGTTGTTAACACTGAAATAACCCTGTTGGTTCAGAGTGCAAATAATAGTAATAAAAGTGGAAAACATGTAACAAAAATTTTTCAAATGTCCTTAACATTTTGTCAGTAACATAGCTGTGTAAGCTCAGCTTTTGAAAGTGATGGATTTTTTTTTTTCTTCAACCTCTACATTTTGGTCTGAACTATTTATGTCTGTTTATATTTAGATACTTTTTAGAATATAAATGTTAGTTACGTTTTTAATCCAAGTCAGCCAACCTGTTCTCCAAATGGATTCAAGCTTCTGTCCTCAGCCATTTGTCTGCCTGTGTATGAAATCCCAGCTCTCTGCCTTCTGCATCCTCTTTCTCTCTGTATCTCTGTCTGTCTGTCTGTCTGTGTCCACTTCCTCTCTTCTCTCTCTGGCACACATTCTGAACTTTCATTTAAAGCGCACAGGCCACATCCCCGCTGGTACCCTGGCTGTTTCTCTGGCACTCACTCGGGTCCCTTCCCTCTGGGTCAACAGTATCATCTAGATTCCAAAAATCTCTGATTTGTGCTGGTTTTTCCTACACCTCATGAACCCATCTCAGAGAGAGAACATATGGAAAACCAAGCCAAGGGACTTCCCTGGCGGTCCAGTGGTTAGAAGGTTGCCGGGGGCTGATGCAGGGCCCCGCCCACAGGAGTGCAGTCACTCTGTGAGCACGAGCCCAAGAGCCTGTCTTTCACATGCTCCCTGGTCATCCTGATGGGCCCTTGTGACCCTGGATACCTCCAGGCCCCCTCCCTCCCAGACCTCCCTGCAGAGAGGCTCTCCACACCCCCTTCTCCTGCCCGCCCCGCCATCGCATCCTCTGCATCTTGGCTTTGGTCCTCCTGGTAAGGAGAGCCCAGTGTCAGAGTCTGTGCTTCTGGACAGTCCCACTGCACGAGTCACTAGAGTTTTTCCCTCCTCGTGTTATCCCCCGCTGTCCCGTCAGAACATGGGAACCATCTAGGAAACTCACCCCTGCCAGAGCACCCGTCTGAGCCCCAGCTCCGGGAGCATTACTAACGGACTCCTTTCCCCGCTAGACGCCCAGTTAACTGGGACAGTGACTCGCCGATCCCGTCATTAGCCAGCAGACTGTCAGCCTCAGGGGGGCAGCCAGCAAGCCAGCCTCCCTTGGGGAAGGTCCCTGAGGCCACAGGCAGAGAAAAGTCGACAGACCCCAACACAAAGAGCTTCTGTCACTGCCAGCAAATGAGACATTGACCCAGCGGCTCCGTCTCCAAACCAGAATGGCTTTAGCACAGTTCAGTTGCTCATATTAATTAAGGGAAAATGAGACAGTGGGTTCATCACACTTTTCGTTAAGTCCAGTGTGGGGAAGGGATGTGTCTGGGAGTTGGGGGCAGCCAAGGATGGCTAGAGCCATGTCCACACTCCCTGCATTAACGGCGGGGAGCCCAGAGTTGCTTATTGCCCGCGGTGTTGTAGGGAGAGGCTGGGGATGGGGAGGACGGAGAGTGTGCAGAGGAGACCAGCAGAGACAGGAGACTGAGCGAGGAGAGAGGGACAGCTGGGGGCGTTCTGGGATCCAGCCCCCCAGCCATCACGTACTGAGTGGACAGATGCCGCGTGTTCAGCCTGAGCAGATGCAGAAGCAAAGAGGTCGGAGAAGTGAGGGGTGTCATTCCCTCTCGGTGTGCCTGCAGCGGAGAGCGGATGACACCACACGGGCAGCGAGTGCTGAGGTGCTCACAGCTGGTCCTGTGAGCCCAGCTATCCCAAGTGTTGAACCTCACCCCGGTTCCCAACTTGAGCATGTTCTAAGGTTTCTGTCCTTCGAAAGAAGGAGGCTCCTGTGTCAGGAGGTGTGTGATGGAGAAGGACGCCAGGGGACCCCTAGGAAGCAGGGGGAGGCAGCTCCCACCTCCTCTCCCATGCCATCAGTCCTGGCCCCCTCACTGTGGGAGACGGGGGACCCAGGTAATGGGTGAGGTTATCTGCTCCGACAGTTAAGCAGGGACAAGACCATGGCCTACAAGTGAGGGCTGCACTGCTGATCCCATCACCTTCCCCAGACACTCCGCTTGGTTCTAGGGGGGCCTCCTAACCCCGGACTCTCCATTTCAAGGCAGCCGTGGCACTCAGGTCCAGTTTGGGGCCTGTGGTCAGTACCTACTCAGGCTGAGGCCTCGCGTTGCACCAGTCCAGCTGTCTTGGGTTCACAGGGAGAAGGGCAAGATCTGGGTCAGCCTAGGATGCCAAGCCCAGATTGCAGGCCACCTTGACAGCCATGAAGCTGAGGTTTTTTTGTTTTTGTTTTTGTTTTTTTTTTGCGGTACGCGGGCCTCTCACTGTTGTGGCGTCTCCCGTTGCGGAGCACAGGCTCCGGACGCGCAGGCTCAGCGGCCATGGCTCATGGCTCCGCGGCATGTGGGATCCTCCCGGACCGGGGCACGAACCCGTGTCCCCTGCATCGGCAGGCGGACTCTCGACCACTGCGCCACCGGGGAAGCCCGAAGCTGAGGTTTTGATCTGCCTGCGGCTCATTTTCTGCAATTATGTTCCATGGGCCGGCATCCTGGAGAGAGAGGGACGAGGGACAGGACTTGGGCGCCCACCCCCATGTGCACTCCTGACAACGTCTGTCTTGTCCCTCACACCTTCAGGGACAGAAGCAGAGGGAGAGGGCGGCTTCAGACACTCCCTTCCCTTGGCCTCATCTGGCTCCGGACCCCGGGGGCAGGGTTTCCGGCAAATACACAGCCTTCCAGTGAACCCCCACTTTTTCCTAAGCCTCGTGCACTCTTCACAGGAGTAGTATCAGCTCGTGGATCCCTCGGATGGCTACCCTGCTTTGCTGAGTGGGCGAGAGACTGTTTATTTTCCAGGGTCAATCAGAAAGCCCAGTTGTGGTCTAGCAGGTCAGCGGCATGCACGTGGTCGTTGAGGTGTTTGATTCCAAGTTTCCAAGGTCGGCATCAGTAGGAATCGTCTGTAATAGCCCCTCTTGCTGGGCAGCAGGGAAGCGGATTTCTGGCTTTTCCAGAAGCCCTGCCGTGTGAGTCCATTGCCCCCCGGGGCCTCCGTCCCCGCCTCTGCCCACTGCCTTCCTTCTGGCCGCGTCTCCCTCTACCCCCGCTTTCTTGCTCATCTATGTTCTCCTTACGTGGCCGTTCCTTCCCGATGCTCTCGCCTCCCTGAACTGATGCCTCTTTCCATCCATGGTCCCCCCCACCCCGCTCATTTTCTCTGGGGCGCCCGCCCCCAGGCATGTGCCATTGTGAGTCACCTCCTGACAGGTCTCATGGCAAAAGCTGTGACAGGTGCTGGCGTTTAACCTCACAAAGCATCTTCCCCAGATAGAGCGGCAGCTTTTCCGTGGCTGATGAGGAAGGGCAGAGGGGATGGGGGCACCTCGCTGGGCTGCAGGCACCTCCCTAGCAACTTCTAATCATTTCAAAGGGAGAAGCCGGGCAGGGTTTGCCTCCGAATGGGGAAGATTTCTTGAATGATGTGAATAGTCAGGCAAAGGAATAGGCCACCCCTGGAATCATCCCTGGGGACATCCACACGGAGGGGCAGATATTCTGTCAGGGACAATCATCCAGAAAAGTGAGAGGCTAACTTCTTTGACCCTCCTGGTACTTCCAACTCTATAATTCTAAGGAATTGGCTGAGAAAAAAAGAAGGGAAAATTGGGCCAAGAGTGAAGGCTGAGAAACAGCTGGCTCAGAAGGATGAGGATGAAAAGGGAGAAAAAAGAAGTGGGTCAGGAAGCGTCCGGGTTTTACTGTGGACTTCCTCTTCGAGCTCTTCATCCCTGAATGCTTAGTTTTCTGCCGTCTCTAATAAATCTTTCTGACCCACCATACCTTACTTAAGGGGTCTAAAAGCAATTAAGAATGGAAAAATTGAGCCTGGGGAGAAAAAACATAAAGCACTCCGGGTCTGGGCTCATGAGATTGTGGACCACCCAAATCAAGGACGTTGCCTTCTACATCCTCTCCACCCACGGCATCTAGCCCATCCCCTCTCTCACTGTCAGGGATGAGTAAGATAGCCACCGGTCTCATCGGGGACAGCCGGCCGGGCCAGGGACCCTTCTTCCCAGGGGTGGCCTGCTCCCCGTTTCTGAGATGGCCCAGACCCTGCTCGTGGACACTCTGCTCATTCCTTGTGCTCTGTGACTGTCAGGTCGGAATATGTGTCCCTGCAGAAGAGGCCGCCCTGTGCCCATGGAACTATGGGGCCGGCTCAGCCCTTCCCCAAGCACGAGACCTGCGTCTGTGGGGTCCGAGTCCAGGGACCTCCCCCATCCCTGATAAATGGCCCCATTTGTATCCTTGCAGATCTTAATCTTCCTAATACAGTGGATTGAACTTATCTTCTTCAAAGCGCTCCTCCGTGGAAAGAAAGAACCCGCATTTTTAAATATATTTCAGCCAGTGACGCAGAGCCCACTTCCTTCTGCTTCCAGTCATGTTACATTGGGCTGTCCGAATGCGCAGGGCAGGGTGATATGCCTCTGGGTTACTGGCTTATTACAGGACCTCTTACCATTAAGCGAAACTGCGGGGCAGACTTGAAGCTTGCTATCTTTTTTTCAAGTCCCTTTTGAATGTGTCTTCAGAACCTTTCCCATGGCGTCCAGAGCACCCCGTCTGCCTTTCTTTCCTTCCTTGCACCAGTGCATCCTTTGTCGTCCTCCTCCCTCCTTTCCTGTCGCCCCTCTTGTGGTCCCCCCTCTGCCTCCCCCGCCCAGTCAGCAGTCTGCCTTCCTAGCAAACAGGATTCAAACATCTGTTCCCTCCTGCCCTTTTCTCTGCAGCATGGAATCAGGATTTTACATCGCAACCAGAACTGGAGAGGGCAGGGAAAGCATTCCACCTTGCAGTTTCCTAGGTCTCCAGGCCTTTAGCAACCTAGATTGTGTGTGCTTTACAAATCTCACCCAGTATTCAAAGCAATTAAGAAAATAGCATCTCCGTCTCCTTCCATGGACTTGAGGTGAGGACAGGTGTCAACATCTTCCCTTTCTTAGCAAAGAAAGCTGGGTTCGAGTGGGCGCGTGTTTTGCAGTAAGATCACAAAGACTCAGTGGAAAAGTAGCTTCAGGGGTCCACATGCTCAGCGTCAGTGTGCCCTGCAAAGCTCTCAACTCCAGAGAGAGGGTGTCTTTTGAGATGCCGGCTCCACGAGGATCTCAACGCAAAGGGCAGGCAGGAAACGTCGCTGACCCCTTCACAGACCCAGATGCACATGTGAGTAAGAACGGGCTGAGAACAGTGCTTGGTGGAGAGTGTGGGCCCCAGGCCAGCAGCACGGAAATCCTAGGACACTTGGTAGAAATGCAAAACCCTAGGCCCACCCTAGACCTACCACATCAGAATCTATCTATCTATAGATATAGATATAAAAACTTGGAGGAATTTATATGCAAATTAAAACCCGAGAACCGCTTACTTTATAGAACTAACTTGACAAAATTCATTTTCTCACTTAATGAGGTAGTATTATCGTAACGATCCCCATTTTATGTGAAACACTGTTCCTTCCTCCCTCCCTTTTTTTTTGCTGTCACATGACAGTCCATAAAAACAGCGGTACAGATGGTGAAGATAAATTCCCGCATTGCAGAGGGTGGCCTTGTTGTCCAGCAATTCCCCCAACTCCCCCAATTCAGACAGGAACTTTGAAGATGCTGAGGAAGATGCTCCAGAGCAGGTGCTTCCTGGGGTCTGGGGTGTGCCCTGCCAGCCCCACTGTAGGTATAGCTCATCTGTTTGGTTAAGTGCAGGGGGTTTAATTACCTGTGGCAAATACACTGCGGTACATTTTGAAAGAATGATGGAGTCTTAGTAGGAGAGAGCCATCCTTTCCATCCTGTTGTATTTATTTACCGCAAGAAAGGCACACTGAATCTGGAAAGTCGTTTTGGTCTGTCTGATTTTATTGTTGTTTAATCCTTAAAACCACTTAGATTGGTCAACCGGCATCATTTCAATGAGCGAGGCAATTTTTATCTTTATTAGACGTCCTGAAATAAGTGATTTCAGAATCCCCTTCAACTCTGAGATTCTTTAAGTCTAAGAGAGATAAGGAAAAAAGGGTGAGAGGATGTTGACATCCTTCCTTTGAGAGGAAGCTTTGAGGAATTAGATATGAACCAGCTTGGGTGGTTAAATGTCTGCTGGGGTCGAGCGTCATAACCAGCACCACCACCCTGAGACCCCAACAAGCAGGGCCCCAGGAGGCACCTACTCTGGAGCATCTTCCTCAAAATTTTCCAAGTTCCCATCTGGTGCCTGGGACCAGCATAGGCCAGCAGTGCCATTCAGGAGTGACACTCAGATCTCAGACTGGGAAGTGTGGACTTATCCCAAACCCCACTTCCCCCCTTCGCCTCTACTTCCAGCCAGTCCTCACATGGGTTCAACCAGATTCCCAAGATCCTGAAATTCTCACCTGTGGGCTTGTCCTGGGGCCTGTCAACCGGCCTAAGTTCCAGGAGGGTACCCTGGTAAGTGGACTGCTTGGCTGGCCGACGGATGCACGATTTCCTTCAAAGAATAGCGTGAGATTGGGCTCCTAGCTGACTCTGAGTGACTCGGTTTGTTTACCTATTTGCCTGCAGCCCCACACCTTCTGGGGTTGGCCTCGATTCCCAACATCCAGACACTGAAGGTAGAGCCTGGGTGACCTTGGTGGGGCTGGGTGATGGGGGCAAGGGAGGCCCTGGGAGCTGATAAGCCAGTGTCCTGGGAAAGGGGCAGGGTGGTAGGGATACCCCAGTGCTTCCCGTGGAGCAGAGTCAGGATGCCAAAGCAGCGGCCTCGTGTCTGCCCATGAGCCCACCCCCATGACACCCCACTTCCTGCGCCAAACCCATCGTGGGCCCAGACTTAGTTTGTCGAGCAACCATTGGATCAGCTATGCTTCTACAGGGTGTGAGAAAAGTTACAATGTGTTTTTATCATCCTGAAAACTAATTTTGCTCTCATGCCGGGAGCATAAAAAGGAATCAGGTATCAGGCTTAAAAGAAATGCAAATGGATGTACTTTCTCCTCGGCCTTTGGGTTGGCTGGGTTTTCACAGGAGCCTGGTGCTTTGACAGCCTCAGGACATTTGTGTTTTAAGACAGAAGGTCTGTCCTCTTTGCAAGCAGAGGGGTCAGATTGTGAAAGAGCATGCAACAGTGACTGCAAGAAATGTCAATTTTGCAGCCCCAGAGTATTTAGGATCATGAATTGCAAGCTTCACAAAAGCCTGAGAATGACGCCTCCAGAGTGTCCTACAGAGCCGGGTATTACACCCATTGAGCTCCCTCACCCCAGGTTCTGGGGATCTCAGGGTTATTTTATGTTGGCAAATGTTTATTGAGCACCTACTACATAGCAGGCAAGAAGAGCTTCCTCGTTCATTCATTCTCCACTTTATCTTCTCCAGGACAGTGTGAAACCAACCGGCTGCTTTGTGTCTGTCTGTATCAAACTGTTAAACTCTCACATTCATTCTACAAGTAGTTAGTGGTTTGTACTCTGTGTACAAAGGCATCTCTACATTGTGAAAAATGAAGATGTCCATACTCACATACCCTAAAGTTATTCCCACAACAATTCTGTTTAAGAATATCAAAGCTTACTAACGTGCCACAGTATCTCATATGTACTCTCTTAATTATCATGTAAGAAAAATAATAACATGCCCTTTTTATCAAATGGTCTGAAAAGTTAAAGTGACTTGGACAAAAATCCATTGATCCAAGACTCAAGCAGAGAATTTCTTCACTTTGGGGCCGGGCTTCCCTGGCGGCGCAGTGGTTGAGAGTCCGCCTGCCGATGCAGGGGATGCGGGTTCGTGCCCCGGTCTGGGAGGATCCCACATGCCGCAGAGCGGCTGGGCCCGTGAGCCGTGGCCGCTGAGCCTGCGCGTCCAGAGCCTGTGCTCCGCGACGGGAGAGGCCACAACAGTGAGAGGCCCGCGTACCGCAGAAAAAAAAAAAAAGAAAAAAAAAAATTACTTTGGGGCCAACATAATGTCCAGAATCTTTGACTTGATATTCAAACCCCCGTTTTATGGCTTTTTGTTTCCTTCGCTTCCAAGCTCTGTGAGTACAGTTACGCCCCTGGTTTCACAGTTTCTTGATTGTCTCTGTTTCTTTCCTCCCAGACGGCCAGGGCTTTGTGAGTGAGGACGAATACCTGGAAATCTCTGACATCAAACGTGACCAGTCCGGGGAGTATGAGTGCAGCGCCTTGAATGACGTTGCTGCCCCCGACGTGCGGAAAGTAAAGATCACTGTCAACTGTGAGTAGACCCCCGTCAGAGTTCCAGGGGAAAGGAGGGCATGGGGACTGAGGGAACTGTGAGTAGACCCCCCCCATCAGAGCTCCAGGGGAAAGGAGGGCATGCGGACTGAGGGGACAGAGAGGTAACGGCAATGTCATTTTCTGATAGACCCAAGTTGTTTCCAGCAGGAAAATACAGTATCAGATTGCTGTGCTCGTCACCACCTCCAGGGCCATGGACTGTCAGGACTTTTAGCTAATGGGGAGACTCATGAACTCTGGGTTAGTGTGAAGGCTTGAAGAGATGCTGGGGTAAAACACAGTATCTTCAAGCAAGAAGTCATCTTCCTAAAATACGTGATCGTTTAGCTGGGAAGGGGGACGTGCACGGCACGTGACTGATGTGCGTCTCACCTGTCTCACGGACTCGCTCTGCATCTCCCTGCAGACCCTCCCTACATCTCCAAAGCCAAGAACACGGGTGTCTCCGTAGGCCAGAAGGGCATCTTGAGCTGTGAAGCCTCTGCAGTGCCCACGGCTGAGTTCCAGTGGTTCAAGGAAGATACCAGGTACCTTGAAAGCGGAAACAGGGCATGTCCGAAGCAGAGCTGATGGATCGTTCCCCACGTGCAAGGAGGGTGATGAAGTCCAGGGGGAAGATTCGGCAAAGCAAACTGATTACAGCCTCCATTATAAGAGTCTCCTTTTAGAACCAGACACAAAACACGGAGGGGGCTGGGAAGTGGACAAAACTGATGGGACCTTGTTTCAGAATCAGATTAGCTGTAGACACGGTGGTCTTCAAGGACTAGGGGAATGCAGCCCTGGAGCGTGGGCACCCTTCCCTTGCAGCCCCTGATGGAGGCCGCGGTGCTTACAGCTGGAGGGTAGACGGGCCGGCTTAGTCCGAGGGAAGGGCTTTGTGAGGAGGAGAGTGTGTGCGTGGATCCATCTGCGCCGTCTGGACTTCCCGGGACCCTCCTGCCTGCTGCCTCACCGTGAGTGCGCAACCAAACCCGTCGCACCTCCCCTTTTTTTGCAGGCTGGCCACCGGCCTGGACGGCGTGAGGATTGAGAACAGAGGCCACATATCCACACTGACCTTCTTCAACGTCTCGGAGAAGGATTATGGGAACTATACGTGTGTGGCCACGAACACGCTTGGGAATACCAACGCCAGCATCACGCTGTATGGTGAGTGCAGGAGGCCTGGACGTGGGGCTCGGCGGGGCGGGGGGCTGCAGGGACTCGGGTGGGAGGAGCGCGCACCCTGCTTGGCCTGTGTCCGTCCATAGGGCTCAACCCCCCACCTTAGATGCAAACGCACCTCTACCTCATTCTCCTGGCACACGGTACGTGGTGTTTGCAAGGTAACTGCTAGCTCCTGGCCTCGTGCAAGGTGAGCTGTGCACCTCAGCAAAGGAATAGACCTAACTCTGAACCAAGTTGCAGAGTGGTTACCGTAAACAAGACGGAGCCATGGAACAGGTCGATTGTAGTACTGTCTATTGGTCGGAGGGGTAGATGAGATATAGTTTTAAGATACCCTCTACAGTAAGAGTCGATGACTCCAGGGATCAAATTTTAAACCAAGTTACCTGCTGCCATCATGACTGACTGCATGTCACGTTCCCATTCATTGAAATGAACGGAGCAGGGGGCTTGAGTCCTCATCGGGACGATTGCTCTGTCCACAGCTGAGACAGCCATCCCTTCTCTGCAGGTCTCTCCCTCCCACACGGCGGGAGGGGCCTCCAGAGTGGCCCTTCGGGAGACCTCACCCTCCCTCAGTCAACTCTCGCGCTGCTGTGTCCATCTCCTCGTGCAACATTTCACCCCACGGGCCAGGCCCAAGCTTGTGGCAATAGTCCGTGTGTGTACGTGCATGTTTATTTGCTGAGATTTGGTTAGAGGGAAGCGTCTGGTGAATAGGACGGAAAGGTATTCATTTTTCACGTGGACCTCAGACCCAGAACAAGCTTTCAGCATTGACATGAACTAAACTTTGTCCACCAGCCATCTGAAATGTGTGATCTATGTCTTTTGTTTTCTCTCTGCATTGTGTGTGCATTTTGCTGTGTGTGTCTTAGAAATAAGCCCCTCATCAGCAGTGGCAGGTGGGTACAGCATGTTCCTTCCCTCCTCTGCCTGCCTGAATGCCTGTGCTTTTGATTCCCACCCTCCTTCAGAGACAGGCTCGCCAGCTCCACCTCCTTGGTTTATCTATCTCCCTCGGTGGCTAGACTTCAGGGGGCTGGTCTGCACAGGTTAGGTAGCAAGCATGTGGAATATGATGGCTTTCACACTCGTTATATGTTTCCGGAGAAGGGCTTCCCCCCCCTCCCGCCCAAACAATAAGCTTCTACTTGGCGGCCTTAAGAGGGATGAGTATTCTGCTCTTTGCAAGCAGCAGCAGCGAGGGGAACCCAGCCTAGACACCAAGTGGCTTACCAGATGAGTGTCTCCGTGGGGACATCACACGAGCATGAATGGATAATTCCTCCAGCCCAAGGCAGAAAGGGCTAACGACTTAATTCTGAAAGCTTCATTTTCAAATGGAAGTACTTGGGTCATTATTCATAATGATCATCGTAATATCTACCGCTTACCAAGTATTTATTGGTTTCAGCTAGTTCCGTGCAAGACAGGTGACTAGCCCCATTTTAAAGATGGGTAAGAGGAGGACCCAGGAGGCACGCAGAGCTAGTGACGAGACCCAGACCCCTCCTCGGTGCTGGCGAGTGTGCCCAGAGGATGAGGGTGTGAACCATGGGCACACACACACACGCTCCCTCACGTGCCAGATGGGGCCTCACCCTCCCTGTCTGGAATCAATACTGGCTCTGCCCACACCTCGGTGTCTGTCTGTGAATGTCCATCCCTAGGTCTTGATAAAACTTAGAAGAGGTGTGCCTGGGTTGCTGCTCTGCCACTGACCCTGCCGTCACCCCTGAGTCGGTGGGGTTGCCCGCGGCGGGATGTGGCTGACAGTAGGGTTCCAGGACTGACAACTAGGCGATCCGGGCGCTTGTCCCTCTGTACCACTGACTCAGGAGAGAAGTGTGTCACAGCCGAGAACAGCAGCGTGTGGAGATGAATGATGCATGGGCTGGGGCTTAAACAACCAAAACTTGTTTCCTCACAGTTCTGGAGGCCAGAGGGCCGAGACCAAGCCAGTAAGATCTGTCAGCTGATTTCGATGAGGGCTCTCGTCCTGGCTTGTAGACGACCATCGTTCTCACATGGCCTTTCCCCTGAGCATGTGGGGGGAGGGAGAGGAAGGAGAGGGAGAGTGGGAGAGGGAGGGGGGAGAGGGAGTGGAAGAATGGGAGGGAGAGGAGGAAGTGGGAGAGCAGAGGGACAGGAGGGAGAGGGAGGATGGAGAGAGAGTGGGAGCAGAGGGAGAGGGAGGAGAGGAAGAATGAGAGGAGGGAGAGGGACAGGAGGGAGTGGGAGCGGAGGGAGAATGAGAGGGGGGAGAAGAGGGAGAGGGACAGGAGGGTGAGGGAGAGGGAGGAGAGGACGAATGAGAGGAGGGAGTGGGAGAGGAGGGAGAGGGACAGGAGGGTGAGGGAGAGGGAGGAGAGGACGAATGAGAGGAGGGAGAGGAGGAAGAGGGAGTGGGAGAGGAGAGGGACAGGAGGGAGTGGGAGAATGAGAGGGAGGGGGAGGGAAAGGGAGCGGAGGACAGAGAGGGAGTTGGAGGAGTGGGAGAGGGAGGATTGGGAGAATGAGAGGGAGAGGAATAGGAGGGTGAGGGAGAATGAGGAGGGAGAGGGAGGGGGAGAGAGGGACAGGAGGGAGGGGGAGAGGGAGGGGGAGAGAGGGACAGGAGGGAGGGGGAGGGAGTGGGAGAGTAGGGAGAGGAATAGGAGGGAGAGGAGGAAGAGGGAGGAGAGGGAAAGGGGGGTAAGGGCGAATGAGGAGGGAGAGAGGATGGAGAGGGACAGGAGGGAGAAGGAGAGGGAGTGGGAGAGAGAGAGGAGGGAGAGAGAGTGGGAGCGAGAGGAGGAAGAGGGAGGAGAGGGACAGGAGGGTGAGAGGGAGGGGGGAAAGGGAGCGGAGGATGGAGAGGGAGTTGGTGGAGTGGGAGAGGGAGAGAGAGGACGAATGAGAGGAGGGAGTGGGAGAGGGAGGATTGGGAGAATGAGAGGGAGAGTAGGGAGAGGAATAGGAGGGAGTGGGAAAGGGAGAGTGAGAGGAGGATGAGGGAGAATGAGAGGGAGAGAGACAAGAGGGAGAGGGAGGAGAGGAAGAATGAGAGGAGGGAGTGGGAGAGGTAGAGTAGGGAGAGGAATAGGAGGGAGGGGGAGCATAGGGAGAGGGAGAGGGAGAGGGAGAGGGAGTGGGACAGGGAGTGGGCCAGGAGGAAGTGGGAGAGAAAGGGAGAGGGAGTGGGAGAATGAGGGGGAGTGGGAGAATGAGGGAGAGTAGGGAGAGGAATAGGAGGGAGGGGGAGAGGAGGAAGGGGGGAGAGGAGAGGAGGGTGAGGGAGTGGGAGAATGGGAGGGGGGGAAACGGAGCGGAGGACGGAGAGGGAGTTGGAGAGGAGGGAGAGGGAGAGGGACAGGAGGGTGAGGGAGAGGCAGAAGGGGGAGAGGCAGAAGGGGGAGAGGGAGAATGAGAGGAGGGAGTGGGAGGGAGAGGAGGAAGAGGGAGTGGAAGAGGAAGGAGAGGGAGAGGGAGGAGTCGGACAGAGAGAGGAGGGAGAGGGAGCGGGGGTGGGAGAAGGAGAGGGAGAGCGCTGGGGGGTGGAGGACGGCTTCCTGGTGTGTCTTCTTATTGGGACACTAATCCTAGCCAGTCGGGCCCTACCATTATAACCTCATTTGACCTTAATCACTTCCTTATAGGCTGCATCTCCAAATACACATGGGGGGTTAGGGCTCCAACATATGCGCTTGGAGGACACAGTTGAGCTCCTAGGAAAGGCACAGCTTCATATCCCCATGCAGCCAGCAACACAAAGCCCGTGTGAACGATTAGCTTGTTGGAACCCACTTTCCACTTCTGTCTCCCCTCTCCACCTAACCTGAATGCATTCTATTAAAGGACCATTCGAACATTTATAACTGATCTGCTTAATCTCCCCAAAGCCACACAGACAGACACCCTGCATCCCAGGCATGCATTTGGGTTTGCCGTCAAAGACTGGAAGCTTGGTTTTTGGAGACCCTTTGGACTCTGCACCGTGAACCCATCCCAACATACATTCACGACAGGCCTCTCACACAAACATGTCTTTCCTATGTATGTTTCCTACCTCCACACACAGAACAAAGGGAAATGAGATGAAAGCAATGTGGAAAGAAAGCAGAAGACACAAGCTATGAAGATGGGCTGAGCCGGGAAGTGCTTAGAGACAACATGGGTAGGGCGGGAGATGCTCAACGATGACTCAGTGGCTGACCTTGATGTGGGATGTTTCTTCCTCACCGTCACCAGTTGCTGCCCCTCCAGAAGCCGCACAGACAGAGCAGGTCACCCAGCTGCGTGCCAACTCAAAGTGGCATTTCACACTGTGCACTTTTCTTAGCCCCGGGCCACTGCCGGGACTGGAGAGGCAACGGAAGGTAGAGAGCAGACCAGCACGGGGATGGGGAAAACTGAGTTCCAGTCCTCACTCTGGCACAAACCATGCTGCTCTCTGTTCCGTGGTTGCCTGTAAAATATAAGAACAGAACAAAACAGACTCCAGGCTCTTTCCAGCTTTCTAAGTCTCTGTTCTGAATTTGAAAAACAAAGGGAAACTAGGCTAAGAGGCAGATCTCCAAAACCTGGCGTCCGTAACCTTGGGAATGGCAGCAGGTGCTGTGCCTATTGCAAGCAACTTGCTCGAAGTATCCGTAAGCTTTCTTGAGTGGGTGAGGCATTCGGAGGCCACCTGGGCCCTGGCATCCTGGAGCCTGGCCGGGTCCGCACGCAGCAGGGCCGGGCGGGCTCAGCTTGCTGGCCATGGCTCTGCCTCTTGCAGAGGCCGCTCACGTTCTCTCGACTTGCCAGCCCATTCTGCTTCCACTGGGTCTTGAGCAAGAGGCCCCATCCCCCTGTCCTTAGGGTGCAAGGAGGGAACATTCTGAACCTGATTACATCCAGCACTGCAGAGAGTGTGGGGCAGTAATGAGCCGTGTAAACGTCGGTATTTCTGTATTACTGGAACCGGCAGGGGAGAGGGACAGAGAAGGCAAACAAAGCCAGAACGGAGGGGGATGCTGCCGAGAGACAGACAGATTTCTCACATTTCATCTGTGCAATTGCAGCAGCGACACAAATAAGTTACGTCAAGAGTTAAGCATCAGGAATGGGCACTGCTCCGAGGAATCCTGTCACTGCAAATGCAACAGCTGGGCTCAGGACTGTTTCCTCAAGGCAAAGCCTCAGCCCCTCAGAGCAGCCAGGAAGAAGGCCTACCTCTTGGCCCCTGGAAACTATGAGGACAGAATCTATATTTTCTTTTGCTAATGGCCATTCCTCCCGAGTAAACATACATATCAGGCTGGCTCTTGAGACAGGATTTTCATCAACTAAAGGCAGCCGGACCAGCTCTTCTCATCCTGCACCCTGGGCTTCCCTCACCCAGGGTCCCCCACGGAAAGCTGGTTCACGCCCTGCCCCCCACCTGCACTCCTCTATAAAGGCTCCCAACAACCTCACCTTTCCCCCAGGTGGCTCCAGGTGAGACCTGAGGGCTGGGTGCAGGAGTGGCGGATCCCGAATCTGCCCTCCCTTCACCTCCAATCCAGCCCAATCCACGCCTCAGTCTCACGGCCTGTGTCCCTCCGAACACCCAGCCTCCCCTCAGCCCCAGACCCCCCTGGCCCCCAACACCCTGCTTCTGGCTTCTAGGATGTGACTCGCTGTGGCTTTCTTCTTCCCTCTCGGTCTCAATCTGCTTCGAGCCCCTCCACCTTCTGCCCAGGGGTGGCATTACAGCAAGAGGAGAAGGGTCTTCTGTGTCTTCAGGCATCTTCAAGAGTCGTATCTTAGCCCACCGCTTTGGGTGCTTTAAAAATGCAGATTCCTGGGCCTGGTCCCAGACCCATTTCCTGAAAACCTCCCGGTTTGTGCTTCGTAGGCAAGCTCTCCCAGGGAAGTGTAGGCACCCGGGAGCCAGAGAGTCTCCGAGCAGCAGTCTGGGGGCTCCCCGGTCCGTGTCCCTAGCACTCTCCTCAATTCTGAGCCACAAGACGCTCTGCTACCTGAATGTCCCAGGGGAATCTCCATCTTTCTCCCCCTGGCATCCCTTCCCTCCTCACCCACCGCCTCACTACAGTCTCCACGGCCGTTCTAACCCTTTCCTCTCCAGCAGGTCGGAGCAAGCAGGCACCAGCCCTCCCGCCACTGCTGGGGCAGGGGCCTTGTCTGGCTACGACATTCTCTTACCGGTGGGTGGTCCGGTGGTCCCCTTGTCTTTGATAATCTCTCTTCAATCTGCCACTTCAGGGCCAGGTGGCCCTTCCCAAACTCAGAATGAACCTGTTCACATCCTGCTGAAAAGAAAACCAAAAAGTTCACTGCAGCTCTGTCATGCAGAGTGAAGTCAGAAAGAGAAAGACAAATACCGTATGCTAACACATAAATATGGAACCAAAGAAATGTCATGAAGAACCTAGGGGTAAGACAGGAATAAAGACACAGACCTACTGGAGAACAGACTTGAGGATATGGGGAGGGGAAGGGTGAGCTGTGACAAAGCGCGAGGGAGGCATGGACACATATACACTACCAAAAGTAAGGTAGACAGCTAGTGGGAAGCAGCCGCATAGCACAGGGAGATCCGCTCTGTGCTTTGTGACCGCCTGGAGGGGTGGGATAGGGAGGGTGGGAGGGAGGGAGAAGCAAGAGGGAAGAGATATGGGGACATATGTATATGCATAACTGGTTCACTTTGTTATAAAGCAGAAACTAACACACCATTGTAAAGCAATTATACCCCAATAAAGATGTTAAAAAAAGAGAACCCTCGAAGGCCTTTCCTGCTCTGAGATCAACCTCCCTCGTGGCCCCAGGTTCCCCACTGCCTTCTCTGCATCCACCATGCTAAACACCCGCCCCGCCCTGCCCGGGATGCCCGATCCTATTGCACAGTCCAGCCTCGACTATGCTGCTTCTGTCCAGCAATTCACTGATTCAGCGAATGTTTGTTTCGAGCCTACTGTGTGCCAGGAGTTAGATTTAGGATTTAGGGACCGTGAGGAGGAGGAGGGAGAGGAGGGAGTGGGAGCGGGAGAGGGAGAGGGAGAGGAGGGAGAGGGAGAGGAGACTTCCCAACCTCCTACAAGCAAGTAAATAGACATTTACAATAGAATATAAGTGCTGCACTAGAGCAGAGAAGAAGCTACTAGCTAGTAGGTGTCAGCCAGAAGGGGCTTCAGACAGCTCAGAACCCTCTGAGGTAAGTACGCCTGGAGCTCAGAGAATTTAAGCCACGTGACTGAATCCTTCCCGCATATAGGAATTCCACCGTAGAAGGACACGTTAACATCCGGTTTTGCACCCAGGTCTGTCTTACCTTAAACCCATGTTTCTTTCTAACCCACAGGTACACTGTCTCTTCCAGTGTGTTGAAGGGTCACAGAGGGAGGCGTTTGCCCTCTTCTCTGCCTGATAAAATTGTACTTACCCTTTAAGCTTCCACTCAACGGTACCCCATCCATTAAGCGTTTCTGAACCCCACTGAAGAATCACTCACCCATCTTTTGGACTCTCTTGGTAGTTCACCCTTAGGCTTATATTTTGTTTGTATTTGTTTCTGCACTAAAGGATGTAGCCCTGTGTCTCGCAATAGTTATTGACCAGTAAGCACTGGTTGGATTAATAAATATATCTTCCAGTCAGTGGGGCATCCGTTACAGCCTCTTACAGGGTAAAACTCCTCACTAACCAAAGGAAGGTCAAATACTCAAAAGGTCTTATAGTCTCCTCCACCGCCCCGCAGGGAAGCCAAGTCAACATTGCTGACACTTTCCCTTGCATTCCAGCCCCCCTTACGTCCCAGTTCTAATTTGAAATTTAGGGTCCCCTCCCGCAGGGTCTTTCTCCCTTGTGAGAAACATCCTGACAGACTGTTTAGGAAGGCGTTCATCAAATGATTTCTTCTTGCAGAGACATCAAAAGCTGCACGTGCCTGTCCATTTCCTGCTGATAACGTATATGATTTTTATTTTCCAAATCCACAGTTTACATCCAGGTGGGAGGGAATGAGTCAGAGAGAAACACCATCGATTCTGGCTGATGGCAGCAGCCTCACCATTTGTGTTTTCCCCAACCTGCGAAATGCCGACATATTAGGAAAAAATATGCAGACATTTCACGTTTCATTCCTGGGAGGCTCCTTGTCACTGCCTCGCGCCCCTACCCTGCTCCGTCTGAATCACTGACATCTGGCCGTTAGCCTGAGCATTTAGACTTTAACACAGAGCGCTCGGGCTGTGCTGATGTCAGCACACGCCCCAGCTTCTGGTTTGGCACAGACCAAAGCCCTGCTTTTTTCAGGGTTGTGATGAGCTGACTGGTTTGAATTAACTTCTGATACGAACTTCCTAGGCCTTGGGCTTTGTGGGAGCACAAAGCAGAGATGGCTGCCTTTTTGGCTTCTTTAGCCTCATGCCTTCCTGGAGCTGCAAAGCCCCGTTCATCTTCCTTGTAGAACAACACAGGGCCCCGTTTTCGGCTGTAATTAAAGACAAGGAAGGAAAAGCTCCCTCTCAAGGGGAGTGATGCACCTTCGTCCGCCGGCGCTGCTGAAAACAGGCTTACGTTTCCCCAACAAGTGTAACGCACACATCGTCTAATTGGATTTCCTCGCTCCTCTTTTAATCACCAAAAACATCATTATCCTTCTGGTTCCTCATTAGGAAGGTCACATAGTTCACGTTCATATTTACAAAACCCATACAAATTCCAGAACAAAACCGTATCTTCTTAGACTTCAGATGCCTCCTTGATCTCACTGCGCTATCACCAAGTGCAACTCAGCTGCGGGTTTTTATTTTTCTCTTTTCTTTCCTTCATGTGATCACCCTACCGCCTGCTATTTTAGTAGGATTACAGCAACACTTTGCTTTCCAACTTCTTGCTGAAGAACCGTGTATGCCTTATTTTCGTTGCAATCATGGAAAGGAAAAGGGTGACATTTCAATACCTTTCTCGCTTGTTGTGGACCCTCCATCTTTAAGCTTCAAAATCTCTCGTGAGGCAGGATCCTCATCAGTAAACTTATATAGTTTTCTGGGAGCTTTGTGCTGAGTTTGGGTACTTTGATTTTCAAAATCTGTTCTTCCAGAGGGTGATCAGCCAGCCCATGAGCGCAGCAGCAAACCCTTGCTCCCTGGAGAGCTAGGCCTGCAGGTTAATTCTACGCTAAACCCTCAACCAAATTTGCTTTTTAAAAATGTGTAGTATATTTAATCTAACAAAGTAAGTAGCTTCTACAAAGTGGACTTTATTTTACTCATTTGTCTGTTTGCCTCTTTCTTTATTTACTGTCTTACGGCTGCTGGGCCTCACACGTGGCCATACCATAAAATCTTCCCTCCGGCCCAGAGTACACATACTGATTGACCTTTGTGACGTTTACCATTTCTGGAATTTATCTCTTGATCATTTCTGTCTCTTTATCTCTTCTTTCTGTGTGCCGAGGGCTAACTTACTTTGGTCTGCATGTGTCCTCAAGGTGTTTAGTTGTCATTGTTGTCATTCACAGTTGGTTTCGTGGCTTCGTGTCATCGTGTGAGCTTTTCAAAGATGCTCCATTTCAGGAAAGGAGGAAGCAATACGTTTTTAGTGTTGAGGAAGGGAAAAGGAGCGGCTGGAATGAGGGGAAAGGGCATAATTACACGTTCTCACTTTTAGTTTATCCCTGAAAACTATTTAATTAAGGCTGATGTTTGTAAGAGCTGTTCTTTTAGACTGAGTCACTGTGAGCCATAAATAAGGATTTCTTGAACGTGGTGCTTGCCCACAGAAAGAGCTGGGCTTCTACAAGCACTTCCTCAGAATAACTGGCCTTCTCTGGGAAGCCTTTACCTGTGGTTGGAGCTACATCAGGTCTTGTCAGGAGAGACCAGTCACTTGCTAAGCCAGAGTCACGCCTGCTTTCAGTGGGTGTTTGGCAATTATCTTTAAGAATTCAGTATACACAGGGTCTCTTTATTTAAAGCAGGAGCCCCACAAAAGGTACTATTTTAGAGACTAGCAGTTACGGTCCTGGTTCTAATTCACCCAACTGTTACTCATCCTTTACTTATACTCAGTGATTTTATGTATCATCTTCACTCATCCTCAGAGAACCCTGCAAGTACAGAGAAAACCACCTCCGCACATATATTATACATTAAAAAAAAAAAAAAAGTTTGAGAGCAGTTAACCGTCTCATCTGAAGTCATCCTGCGAGTGACCAGTGGAGCCAGAATTCACATTCAGTTCTCCCGGGTTCCTGAATTCACTCCTCTCAGACAGGCAGGGTGCTCCGGAGGTGAAAGGGAGGTTGGATTATTTTATTCCAAAGGACTTTCTTCTCAGAGTCTGTGAGGGCTTAAAACGTGTTTGCGTTCCTTTATTGATTTAGACTAGCACAGAGGAATTCTAGGTCCTAATGGAGGATAGGGGGACTTCCCTGGTGGTCTAGTGGTTAATACTCCGAGCTTCCACTTCAAGGGCCGCGGGTTCGATCCCTGGTCGGGGAACTAAGATCCTGCAGGCAGTGTAGCGCAGCCAAAAAAAAAAAAAAAAAAAAAAAAAAGCTAATGGAAGATAGGGTGTGTGCAGGCAGAGGCTGTGCCTGTCTTCCTCTTTGGAACGGAGCCTGACACATGAAAGCACCAGCGCACGTTTGTGAGTGGGCGGCATGGCTTCCGAGGCCAGCGTGGGGTCTGCTTCCCTCGCAGACTGGTCCTTTGCGCTTGGCCTTGCCACAGAGCATGGCTTTGGACTCTCTCATTGCCCTGCCCAGTGCCCCACACCCTCCTCCTAGGCCCTAATGGCCAGAGGTCTCTCTCACCCATCTCACCTCTTCATTCTCACCTACCAAAACCCAGCTCAGGATCAATGTATTTGGAAAAGGTCGAAACAAGCCAGTATTAGCCTCAACTAACAAGTGGAAGGTAGGGGGTATGGTCCCACCAGAGCAGCCCTTCCCACGATCACATGACTACTTCCTGCCAGACACTGTCCTAATCCCTCCGGTCCTTCATCCTGAAAACTCCACGTTATTACCCCCATTTCCAAGGAGAAAACTGCAAGCGCTTTGTCTGAGATCACATAGCTGGCAAGCCGCAGAGTCGGGATTTAAGCCCAAATTGGTCTGAAGCCAAAGTCCCAAGCGTCGGTTGCACGTTTACAGCGGTCAGAGGCTTTACCCCAAAGGGTTTAGGGCTGCAAAGACAGAGCGGCGAGGCCAAGGCAGGGCAGATGCATACAGGGAATCATGGGACCACACCAGTTCACTAGAAGGCAGCAATCCACTGCTGCTTCTGTATTAAAGCACAAAGACTCATTCGCATAATCAGGAGCGTGGCCTTAGCACACAGAAGCCTGTGGGAGAGACCCAGCCCAGATTCCTGTTTCCCCTCATCTCCAGTAGCGTCAGGCTTACCTTGAAGATGCCATTAAAGAATCAGTTCAGGTGGCACAGTGGTTGGGAGTCCACCTGCCGATGCAAGGGACACGGGTTCGTGTCCCAGTCCGGGAAGATCCCACATGCCGCGGAGCGGCTGGGCCCGTGAGCCACGGCCGCTGAGCCTGCGCGTCCGGAGCCTGTGTTCCGCAACGGGAGAGGCCACAGCAGTGAGAGGCCCGCGTACTGCAAAAAAAAAAAAAAGAATCAGTTCATCGCTGATGGCCTTTGTCTTACATTCCTCCAACATGGAGTATGGTACACGGACGTGAGCCACTCTCTCCCGGCTTTGAACAAAGCCCGAGAGCCTTCCTGTAGGCCCCTCGCTTCCTGTAGGCCCAACTGCCAGATCTCAAATGTGTCCAGGATCCATAGGAGGAGAGCACGGATAGTTTAATCTCTGCCCTAGTAGATTAGGTAAACGCTTAGGCCAGAATAGCTCAGCCCTTTCTCATACACTGATTGGCCAAAGGCACTCTGACGATAAACTGCCGTGTCATCTGATGCTTAAAGCAGGGCTTATAATACCTGCTAAGGAGTAAAATTTCCTGAAAATGCATAGAAAATGAGGCTGCAGAAAAGGAAACTCTAGGAATGTTTGGTGCCCTCTTGCTGTCTCAGGAGATGGCATGCTGGGTGCAGAAAGCAGGAGTGGTGATGGTTTTGCACCACTGGAAAAGGCCATCTGGCTGCTCCCCAGCTGTCCCTTCTGGGACCAGATGCAGAATCTGCAGCCATTCAGTAACTCGGGCTACTAAAGGAGAAGAGCTCAGAGGTCATCCCTCCCAGCCTCCTCTCGCTGCAGGTGGGAGAACCAAGGCCAGAGAGGAGCTGGCACTCAGCTAGGAAGCAGCAGAGTCACACGGAGAAACTGGGTCTCCAGATGCCCAGGCCATTATTCCACGATGCCGTGGCCTCTGAAAAACATGCACAAAGGATTGATTTCCACAGAGAGGAAGTAAGAGTTGTGATAATCAAGGGCGCCAACCCTGTAGACAGAGTGACTCGGTTCTAATCCAGCTCCGGGTGTACTGTCTTATGTGGCCATGGGCAGGGTACTTACCTGCTCTGCTTCTCAATTCCCCATCTACAAAACAGGAACGCCATGGGGTTTCATGAAGATAAAATGGATTAGATGTTCAGCATTTAGAGTCACGTTTGGCACACAGAAAGCGCCATCTAGGTATGCCGTATCTCATCCCCCCGAGCGGGCTGAGCAGGCTCTGTGCCTACCGAGGCCCCTCAGAGTTCCACTCCTTGGAGAACTCAGCTGAGGCCAGCTGAGGCTGCAACACCCCTCCCTGCCTCAGCAGCGCGAACATCTTCCTGGCGCTGCGACCTCCCGTCTTGATGACTCTTCCTCCCTCTTTCCCTGCAGCTCGCACTGCTTTGTCTTCCTAATGCTCCTAATACTTCCGAATACTCCACGTGCTGGTAGCATGACATCCCCAGAAATGCTAAGCCCACTGGTAGAACTTGGAATAAAGTGATTCCTAAACTAAAGGCCTCTGTCTGTCTAGAATGGAGCCCATTCGGTTGTTTCCTAAGTTGATATCAATATAATGAATTAGACACACACACATGCATACATATACATATATATATAACTAGTGAATATATATCATATATATAATATATACTTTAAATATTCTTTACAAAAACATATGGGTCTTATACATCTGTGTTGCCCATTTCCTTTTAAACTCACTTAAAAATCTAAATCACTCATCTGTTGCAGAAGACAACAGAGAATTACCTCGCGCTTCAAACTGGGCCTTTTCCAACTCAGCACATTCCGTAGGCCAGTACAGTTCCTAGGATATATGCCTGGACTGATGGGGCCTCAGAGTCAGGCTACTTTCTATAAATATTTATGAAGCTGTCGTGGGGACCACAGCAATGGGCTAAGGACTGGACTCTGCCCCTATCTGCAAATACTCTATAACAAAAGTACAGAAAACGATGAACAAGACTCTCGACGTATCGAGTAAATATGAATTTTTAGTAAACAGAGAATTGTAAGTCAGAGGAAGAAAAGGAGTCCTTTTGAGATCCCTGGGGTGGGAACAGGTGGATGCCAGCTGCTGGAGTGAGAGGACCATCCATCCCCAGGCTGACAGCATCACTGCCCGCCCAGCAAGGCCTGGATCCACGCCATTACAATGACCAGCAAGCCACAGGACCTGGCTCCTGTCTGAGGAGACCCTGCACCACTGAGGCTTTTTTCAGTAGTAAAGTTATTTCCAACAAGCCAATTTACTAGTAAAGGAGGTGGTGAAGCCCTGTTTCTTGCCTGTCACTCCATCCCTTTGTCACTGGCCCTACAGGGTTGCTTCTAACCCCTTGACTTAACACTTAGTTTTGCTTTCCCCGGAATACTCTCTGCTCCCTGCTCGCTGGCTACTCTGGTCTTGCTTATGACCCTAAATTCTGATGCTGGTAAATAAAGGTGATGGAGGAATACAGGGGCAGAGATGGACACTCAGCCTTCCACCCTGGGTCCTCGGAACAGGCAAGGCGATCCCAGTGCACGTGGTTTGTCTTCTCAAGGATGCAGATGAAGGGAAAGGAATCGCACCTGTGATTCTGTGGTCTTGTTTCACAGCGGAATGTGAGGGTTTCACGAGGGCTGTGTAAAAGGGCCAGAGAGAGGGAAGAAGAAAGAAAGAGGTTGAGGGAGAGCCCTGCCAGGCAGGGGCGTAAGGTGGCTGTTGGGCCTGAGAACGGGGGTCGTCTCTGTCACCTCTGGAGACGCACCTCTGACTGCTGGGATAAACCCAACCATAGTCTTTAAAACCCTGGGTGTACGTGTTCATTCTTCCTCAGCGGCTTCGGGAGACGCCGCCCCAATATCCCAGTCACACCAGATGAAAAGTCAGCCACATCAACACCCAGACTCCTGTGTTTCACAAAATCCTCTCTTCCTCTCCTTCCTCCTCCCACCTCTTCCCTCCACTCTGACCCTCATCCCTCTCCTTGCCCTCCCACCCCTGTCTGTTCTGGACACGATTTCCAAGGAGAGAACACAGGTAGAGGCGCTGCTTACAAAGACCCTGCCCTAACCTGTCAGCCCGCACGTCTAACCATTCCCTCCCTCTACCTCTTTTAGTTTTTAAACCCCAGTCTTTGAGAGCAGGCTGTAGGGTCCAGGCACCCCAGCAATGAGCCCCTTTGAGTTTCTCCCAGTGGGCACTTTCCATTTACGCAGACTTGGAAGGGTCACTGGTGGGTGGGAGCTGCTCACGGAGAAGCATGTTTATGCGGTGCTCGTCAGGGGATGAGGATGGTGCCCTCTGGGTATGTGCTAATGGGTCTGTCTCTCTTTCTCCCACACAGGGCCTGGAGCTGTCATTGACGGTGTAAACTCGGCCTCTAGAGCGCTGGCTTGCCTCTGGCTATCAGGGACCCTCTTTGCCCACTTCTTCATCAAGTTTTGATAAGAAACCTTAGGTCTTCTGAGCAACGCCTGCTTCTCCATATCACAGACTTTACCTACACTGCGGAGAGCAAACCAGTTTGGGCTTCTTTTTGTTTTGTTTCTGTTCTTCTTGGTTTGATTTTTTCTTTGGTTGGTTGGTCTGTTTATTTGATTTTTCTATCCAGTTTGAATGAGTGGGGTTGGGGGGGAGGGGTGTCCAGGGTTCTACCATGTGTAGGATAATCATTCATTGGTGTGTCCAAAAACGGAATCTGTTCCTCTACCTTGGCCCTTCCCTCTCCTCTGCCTTCCCAACACCATCACCACCAGCCCTACCCCCCCCCCCCCCCCCCCCAGTAAACCATAAGCTCCATCTGGGCAGAAAATGTGCCTCGTGATAAACACCCTGAAGACACAACTTCACTTACAATGTAGTGCACAGCAAGAATTATATCCAAGTTTCCTATCATCTGCATCTTCTAAGCTTTGGACCATTTTCCTGACTATAATGTACATATCACTCCTTCCATGTTTATTATTGTCTAATTACACGAGGGTTCACAGCCTTTCTTTCTGGGAAGTTCTCTCTCTAAATATATATGAAACATTGCCATCGTTTCGGCCATTCTGCCCTATCTGCTTTCTCTACCAGCTATAGGGATTTGTAGTTTAGGGATAGGCACACAACCCAAAACTAAACATTTAGCAGTCGTGTGACTGAACAAAGGGGGAAGCATTCTGAGGATGGTACTTCTCGCAAAAAAATGCCGTCCAGGTCATCAACAATGACCTGTAGATGGCTGATCATTTAGGTTTTATCGCGCTCTCTACGAAAGTAATCATACGGTTATCCATCTACTCAACTGTCCGACTGGTCGTTCCATCCACTTATCTACCCACCCGTCGTCTTCTCTAGCAGTGTATTTATTTATCGGTCTGTCAATGTAATTCTCTAACATGTCTTTCTGTGTCTGTTTCTTTCCCCACTCTTCACTCTCAATCTATCACCACGTTAATCTCTAACCGTATTGTGTCTATTCCACTGGATTCATGTGTCCTCTACCTTCTGCAGATATTGGCATCTTCAAAACGACCTATATCAGCTTCTCATGCGAAAGCCAATGATCTCACAGGCTAACAACATAGAAAGGCAACATGTCATGGACTGTCTGGAATGTGCTAGCCCATCTACCCAAAGTAGATACTGGTAAGAGATGGACAAAAGTAGCAATCGAATGAATGATCCGTCACTCACTCTTCCCAGCAGAGACTGTGTATTGAGAAACACCTTCTTGGGAAGCAGATAAGCCTTGGCAAAGCCTCGATGAGTATCGTGTTTTTTCTTTCTTACCGGAAGGACAAGGTGCCAAAATTCATGTTTCTCTCAGCCTTTCAAGAAGGTGCAGTCAGGAAGCTATGGGACTGTGCTTAATAGCAAGAAAGTGAGAGAGAAAACACAGCTCTGTCTCTGCAGTGTGAAGAGCGCCGTCCACCTGAGTGGGATGACTTCTGCTATTGTCTCCTCTCTGCTCCAGTTTTGGTTTCATCTGTTTGAAAACTATCCAGTAAAAAGCTGATGAAAGCCAATTACATGGCGGGCGTGTTGACAACGCTGGTATATGTTTCAGGAAGCTCTTCTGAGCTGAGGGCACTTGAGCAACTGACAGTTTCCAAGCACTTGATTAACACAACACTGCAAACAGAAGGGGAAAGTGACACACAATTTCCTCGGATACAGGCTGCTTCTCCAGGAGCTTTGAGGAAGGATGCCCTCAGCTCTCCATGTTCAGAGCAGATCTTTCCAGAACACAAAGAAGAGCTGACCTGATCTTTCTGTATTGTCTCCTGGGACAAGAAGGACTCAGCCGGCAAGTGTGCCAGGGTGGCAAGAGAATGGCATTGGAAACCTGCAGGGCTGTGCCCTTGTCCCGTGCTGCAGGGAGTGACCTGCTGAGGATAAGAAGGAACATCGACAGTGACTGTCTCACAGACCCGCTGGAGACCCGCTGGAAAACTCTTTCAGCTCCACAGTCTAAAACGTGAGAGATACCAGCTCCACAGAGTCCCGTTCCTTCGATGCTTAACTGATCTGCTTCCTCTGAAATGTGGCCTCTTTGTTTTTGTCCGTTATAGCACATGAACATGACGTACACAGTGGAGAAACACACACACACACACACACACACACACGTAGGCTGTCTTGGCGTACAAAAAGCTGGGCACTTCCGTAAGAGAGCTGGCGTGAATGAAATTAATATTACACTTTCCAGCTGTAAACAGACATCTGCATTTCCCACGGAGTTGCCAGGAGCCAGACTGGGGGAACGTAAATGGCGTGCCAAAAGCAGTGTGTGGATTTCAAGTTCCAGGGACAGTCGAGAACAGGCGTGGAGTCAGAATTACAGGCCGGACATCAGCGTTTCAGACCTGTCACCACACGGGGCTCCTGGAGCGGGGCTGGTGTCAGACGCTGAAGGAGCGTTTAACGTGTCATTTGAATGTTCTGCTGGTAATACGCTTGCTCCTTCGGAGTAACAAGTGTGGAGGCTGTGGAGACGGTACCGTCTTGGAGAACGCGGTGCTTGAAATGGACAAGCTGGGCGTATTCCTCACTCCGGGACTTGATCTAGAGGAAGGCGCCCATCCTCCTTCAGCCAGGAGGATCCAGAACCTTCCCAGCACAATGAGCCTGGGTCTCAGACTCACTGTGGAACTCCGTGCGGCCTCTTCCACTGGCTACTGGGAAGCATGTCTGGTAGTTACTGGTTCCAGCCCTGTTTCAGAGGGAAAAACTCCTGCCGTTAATCCTCACCTGTCTGGGATAAAGGCGGCCAAGGAAACAAGACCCAAGGAAACGGGCCAGTGGGAAAGAAAACCCTTCTGCACAACAGACGTGCTCCAGCTGCTGGGTTGTTTGGGCTCCTTTGGTGGGGGTGGCTCCATAGGACAGGAGCTGTTACCCAGCATCTTGAAGCATAGAGAGTAGCAAACACTTACTAAAGACAGTATCCATACTCACTCTACATATGGCAGGCGGATAGATAAGGCCTGCTGGAGAGATTTTTTTCGAGGTGCCAGTGATGGGGCCGGGGGTTAGGGGAGAGGAGGAAAAAATGAGTTATCAAGTCTCTGAGGACGTGTGGCTCTTCATAGGTTTTGCACGTGGGAAGGAAACCGAATAAGGCTTATCAGGAAATCAGGTGAGAGGAACTCAGCTATGTAGGTACTCTGAAACCCTCCCCCTTCCAAGACCAAGTTAATATGTATTCCCACCAAAGTAATTCCAGTGCCAGCGCTAGTGTTAAGGCCCTGGCCAAGCTTGTTTCTCAGTAGTTTAATGTCAAGTGCCTGATACAGTCTTCTGCAAGTTGAAGAAAATGCGTTTAGTTTTTCTCATTCTTGTTTTAACTGGGGGAGGGAGGCCATAGAGGCGAGTGGTGGTCAAAACGTGCACCTGTTTTATACAGAGAGATGACGTGTGGCTGTTGTGCTCTAGTTATACTCAACTGAACAGAAGGGAAGTGCAGGCTGTGTATCACAGAGACGCCTGGGGCTCTTTCTTCTGAAACCCATGCCTCACGCTAGACAATCCATTTCACGGGTTGGTCAGTTAGTTCTCAGAACCTGGGTGGGAAGTGTCCTCTGGGAGTCGGGACAAGTCCACAGCCAAGGATGAGTTCAAGGATGGGTCTCTGCACCAATCCAGCAACTTGCTCTCCACATGGAGGAGTTGGTGACCTCTACTTATGCAAGGAAAAGTCATGTGAGATGAGTAGAGGACCTTAAAGTGGGCGGTCCATCTCCAGGAGAGCTTGTCAACCGCGGTGCATCACGAGTGGCTGTAGATTGGTGGGTACTTCCAGTGCCAAGGGAAGGTTTTCTCCTCTGTGGCTGTCTGCGGATGCTATCAGTAGGAGGGGAGCAATGGGGTGAGGGATGGGGCCATGTCATCTTTTCCAATCTGACCCTGAGTCCTCACCAGAGAAAAACTGGCTTTGTCATACCTGGAACCAGCCCCCCTTCCCCCCCTCAAAAAACCTCCACAGGATTAAAAACAAAAACAAAATTTAATCTCTTTGGAATTCGAGGAAGTAGGGGAAGCAGCATAAAATGTTTCTAGTTGGCAAAATTCGTTTTTTTTCTTTTTCTCCAAAAATGAGGATCGCTTGCTTTCGTTTTGCGTGAGCCCTCGTCCTAGAAACTTATGCCCAACTGCCTCCCCGCCTACTCTTCAAAACTACCTTGTTTATTTTATTTTAAGACAAATAAGTTGGAGCAGTTGCAGTAAAACTTCACAGGTGTGTAACTAGGAAGGCAACATTTTCAAAAAATACCGTATGATGAGAACTCCTAATCATCACTAACAGCCAACAATAAAGATGCCAGTCTCATTTCCCTCATTTCTTGAGAGAAGAGAAGTAGATGAAAGGAGGAAGAAATAGATATGCAATTAAAAGATGTGGCAAAAAGAGAGAGCTGAACCAGTGCAATTGAGCCTTCAGGTGCAGAACACTGGCGGTCCACGAGGATGCAGAGTGGACTCAATTAGACACGATTGTCATCAGCCCGAAAGCAGCCAGCGAAGCCTAATTTCCCATATTTTAAAAGACATTCCATTTTGTTTCTTTCAACAGTGCCCTTTTAAAGGTACAGGGTTGTTTTAGTTGTTCCATGACCCTGAGTGGAGAAGGAAAGATGGTGAACCCTCTACTCTTTTTCTGGGGGGCCACATTCTACTCTATTGGCAGATTTATAATGATATCGATCACAGCAATGCTAAGTAGTAACAGCTGCCCTTGTGTTAATTAAAGGGAGCTTTTTTAATCATTCAGAACCTTTTGTGACATGTAAAGTGCAGTTGTGAGGAATGTGTGGGTGGACGAAAATGTATCTGTCAAGTTCAGAGTCCTCTAGATTAAAAAAAAATTATGACTTATCAATGGTGCCGTTATAGATGTGTCCGACCATGGGTGTGCCCATTTTCACAATTATCCTTAAAACAAATCTATGTTCAAATGCTTTAAAATTTTATCACATGATACAAGAGTATAACTTTGTCAGCCTTCTAGAGCTTTTTCTCCTATTTTCTTTCTTATTTTTTCTTTCAAAAATCAATGAAGACTTGATTTCTGTCAATAGTTGTATGAAGGGTGGATACACTACCTGAATTTTGTGCATGTTACATTGTAGCTGTAACCTTTTCTAATTCAGGATGAATATGAGATGGTTGTGATTGTGAAGTGTATCAATAAAGTTCAAAGAAATTTGTAACTTCTGGGGGGCTGTTTATTAGGACACCTCACTGGGTACCCAGGATTGGAGAAAACCAGGCAGGCTGTGCTTCTCCCGTGTGTGTGTTTTAGGCTTTGGGAAGTGGATGCAACCAGAAAACTGAGTAGCATTTCTCTCTCTCTCTCTCCCTCTGTCTCTCCTCTCTCTCTCCTCTCTCTCTCATGCATGTATGTACCCACATGCACAGAGATACTATGAAGCCTAGGCAATTTCATATTACGTGTATGTCACATATCTATTTATATCATATACTTTCAAATAATATAAAATACAGTATTACAAAATGCAGCTGCAGCCTCGAAGTCTAAATTATTTATTGACCTAGGCTAAAATGAAATCACAAGAGGAGTTTCAGAAAAAGAGTGACCAGATACTGCTCGGATTGAGCGCTCCTTAAAGAGTTCCTGCAGGTTGAGTCCACTCGATCAGGCACCACTTTGACAGGAGTCAGTATGAGAAAATATGGTGACCGTGATAACACATTTATTCCTAAAAGCACGTGCCATTGGAGGAACTGTTCTCTGTCTTAGGTTTACTGTAGCATCTATAGGGTAACAGCATGAGAAAGAGATCTGGAGAACGAGCTCCCTTCCTCTGTCTTTCCTAAAACATCTTTCTCTTTCAGTAAAGCTCCCACCACTTGGTCGCACATTGATCTGCTCTTCTGAAGGAACAGGTATTTAACCTCTTTCTTGCAACCCAGATTCTCACCAACCATTTCTACGTCAGCCAACCCTTCTGAGCTCTGCCGTTGACTACATGTGTGATCTTGGACTGGACTCATCTTGGACTCATCTTTGTTTCCTCAGCTGCACCACTGGTGAATTTACCCCCCTCAGTGTGTTCTATCAAAATCCCCTGGACAGTTTTTGTTTCCCTTTCAACCACTGGATTCCTAAGACTGCCCCCAAATAAAGCTTAGGTCAGTGGCCGATGATTATTTGGGCACGCAGCAGAAAGTGGGGAAAGATTCTTCAGTTATGCAACTTCTCTGGCCAAGACCTCAAGCTGGAGTTATGAGGCTTGTTTCTCAAGGCTTCCTAGACAGACAAGGGCTAATCCTGGCCTTTCATGACTCTGTTTCCCCTACAGGGGATGGAACACAGATAACTTGATAGACTCGATCATGTTCCTTGTAAATTAAAATACGGAGGACATGGTGGGTACCCGTGATGGAGCGTTTCTAATTTCCTCAGACTCATTGTAAAATCATGACTTGTCGAGGAAATGAATTTCCAGTTCTAACGTCTTAATGCCTTTTGTGCTCCCCGCCACCCTCTCCTCCTTCTTCTTCCTTTTAATCATCCTCTCCCCATCCTCTCCTGACCCTCTCCTGCTCCTGTTCATACCACAGCATTCACCCATCCATCTGCTTGCCTGCTTGCATAGACATTTATCGGTCTCTCACTTCATCTGGCCACTCAGCTCCACCAATCATCGATGTACCAATTTATTTCTCCATCAGCTAACCATTCACCTATTCACTCACATATTACTCCCCCATTTTTCTAACCCTTATTCCACCTGTTCACTCATGCACCTCCCTAATATGACAGTTCCCCACCTATTTATTTAAACTGTCTAGCCATTCTTCACCTGTCAATCCATCCAGCAAGCATCCTCCAACCAGCCTTTGGCAGACATACCTATTTACCAACCCGCTTGAAGTGGGTAATGAAAATCTTTGCTGTTACCTTTCCATTCTGCAAGGGAGGCTGTATCTAGTTATTCTTCAGCATGGCAGCTAAACGATAGGATGCGTTTTCATTATCTTTGCCTGCAATGCATCCTGTTAAAAACATACACGTAGAGAAGGCATACTTCCTCCTATCAGGATTATGACAGCAGGCAGAAGCTGGAGAGCTGGGAGTGTGGTGGAAACACCCAGAGCAGCAGATGTTGACGTATAACTTTCTAACACTAGGAAGGCAGGCAAGCCGTGAACATGAGAATTGACTGAGGAAATAGGAGAGACCTCAACTGGCAGCTGTTCCTTCTTCTCTGTTCGATTTTCTGTTAAATAAATGACCTATTTTGATGAAGACGAGGGGATGGGACTGATTGGTAGCAAATCCTATGATCAGTTTTAAAAACCAACACCCTCAAGCTCCAGATGCCACCTTTCTTTGACATGTTCATCTGTCCATTAGGAAGTCTCTTTTCTTCCTTAAGTGTTTTTCCGCGTATTCATTTATTCATCCATGCATTGAATTTAGAGAGGAACTCCCTTAAGGAGCTCACATCTAAGATGTGCAAACAGCTGTATACAAAGAAAACATACAGGGTCATATTGCAGCTCTTAGGACAGAGGTATGAGAAGGGGGCTGCAGAGGGAGCAAATATTGGGAGATAATTAGGAGGCTTCTTCCCTCTGCCCCTGTCCCAGGGATGCAGTCAGCTGACTGAGGCAGGTGATATTGTGAACAGGTAGATCACTACGCAAATAAACGGGGCACCAGGACCACAGCACATACCATCTAGAGAACATCAAATCTGCTTGCAATAGAAGGGGTTTTTTTGGCGGGGGGTGTTGAGAGTCTTTCATTGGATCTCAAAACTCCGTAAACCTTTCTGATGAGGGTAAGAGGAAGCAGAGACTGGGGAGCACAGGCAGAGCTGAGAGTGGAAGGGTGAGCGGCAGAGAGTATGGTCTTGCTGAATGGTTTCCTCTAAACCGAGTTTGTTCAGATAAGACATTTATATATATATATATATTTTTTTTTTTTTTTTGATGTGAACCACTTTTAAAGTCTTTATTGAATTTGTTACAATATTGCTTCTGTTTTATGTTTTGGTTTTTTGGCCGTGAGGCATGTGGGATCTTAGCTCCCCGACCAGGGATTGAACCTGTACCCCCTGCCCTGGAAGGTGAAGTCTTAACCACTGGAACCGCCACTTGCCTAAAACTCTGCGCTTTAAGATGGAAGACATGGCTTATTTGCATTTAAGTGTTTAACAGCATCTCTTATTTCAAAATAAGAATATTTACAGTTCTTATCTGTCCATTATGTGCTTTGTCCTATAAGACATATTGCCTTCTATTTAGTTTAAGTTCTCTATTTTCTCTTCAGAGACATAGTGTGATACCCAGTTTCATCTTCATTAATAAGGTGCTAATAATACCCACCTCAGAAGACGGACCGTGAGAATTATTAGGTGTGAGTAGGTAAGGATGTTTAACATTGTACCTGTTACATACTAGTTGCAAAATAAACGTTAGTCGTTTTATTTTCTCCTCTTCCCTCAGCCTTCCCTCCATGTTCTCACTTAACTGATCCTCTATATGGCAGAATCTCAACTGTGTTCGCTTCTTTCAAAAGAATGAAAACAAAATATTTTATAAGTTATTTAAGTTTAAAAGGAAGAAAGGAACCTCTGAGTATTGGATGACTCAAGGACACAAGCTTGGAAAGTGAGAAGATTTTTGGTAGAACCCCCCAGGAATGTTGAAAAAATAGAGAGAGTAGAAGTTCATTTCAACTTAATACACATGTATCGACAGCTAGTATGTGACAAGTAAGGAGGATAAAAATGTGAGAAGCAGAGTGACAGTCGTCCAGGAAATCCCAGGCCAGAGGAGGATTTAGAATTACATCACGACACGGTAGGTGGTGTCAAGGCCAGAGGAGCCCAGGAGAGGACACGTAGCCAGATCGCAGGGCTCAGTGCTCACCTCCAGAAGAGGAGATGCCTGAGCTGGGTCTTGCAGAGACAGAAGGAATTAGCTGGGAAAAGGGAGGGGAACAGCTCAGTAATGGTAGATGCTCACACTTGATGAACCCATACGGTCATGAGAAGCATAGCAAGGTCAAGAACTTCCAAGCGCTGATCATCCCAAGATGGGTGAGGGCAGAGGCGGCATGGCAGGTAGAAGGGGTAAACAGGGACAAAATCCTTAAATCTTGACAAGAAGTGCTGAGATGTTGGGACTTGTCTTAAAAGAGGTAGGGGAGCTGTAGAAGGATTTAATCGTGAGAGTGGCTAGAGTCTATCAGCAATTGCAGATACAATTTAGAAATATCCCACGGCAGGAGGGCAGATTAATGGGCACTGGTCAGACTGGCAAAGGAGAAACTACCTTTAGAAGTAATTGAAGTAATTCAGATGAGGAATGACAAGGAGTAATAACCAAGCAAGTTGGGGCGAGTTTTAGGAGGTAAATCAAGAAAGAAGGACTAGATGCCTGGCGTGATGGCGAATGTGAAACATGAGGAATATTCCAGGTTTCTCAGCCAACTGGGTAGGAGATGCTGTCATTCTATGATTCTGAAAACCTAGGAGGAGGATGGGGTCCCACCCAATTTTTGATTTATCCATTTCTAAACATGCTTAGAACTTCTAGGTGGAGAGGTTTAGCACCATCACTATTTTCCTGAGTCATCTAATTATACCATCGTCCTCTACAAGGGATCCTGATTTCCTTCCTCTACCTCCCACTGTAATTCCATAGGAACTCTAGCTCCTTGGGTCATCGGCAACTCACTTATCATCCCCCATTCCCTCTGCATCTTAATTTTGTTTGACAAAGGTGTTGCCTTCATTGCTTGTCGTGACGAAGGGGTAGAGAGCAGCTCCCTGATTAGGCAGTCAAGAGATACTGAAGGATTTAAGCGGGAAGGGGAGAAACCTGCACAGCTATCCCCACTCCAGGATGGGATTTGGCACTTCTTGTGTCTAAGGCCAGGGGCCCAACCTCTATTCAGTGGGTGACGGGGGAATGACCAGGCACTGAGAATTCATCTGTTACATGTATTAGAGTCAGGCAAGTCCTCTTTGTCTTGTTACCACATTGCCTGATGCGCATTTGCTCGTGAACAAGTTTCAGAAAGGTTTGTAGGCGGCCAAACCTCCTCAGAGAGCTACTTCTAAGAGGAATACATTCCACTGGAATGACTCAAGAATATGGATGTACTTCTGGCTCTGTTAATTTTTTTCCCCAATGATCCCAGAGAGACTCTCCTAAAACTAGGGAAGGCTGCATCTCAGCAGAAAGCATGGTGTCTACTGCATCTCCCAGCAACATGGTTGTCCAGGTGGCCCTACAGGTGCATGTCAACACGCAGCCACGTGAGTCTGAGCCCAGGTGTGTGTGCTGCTCTGAGATGAGGTAGCAGAATCTGCACGCCGGGGATTGAAGTCCCGATTCTACCATAGGCGAGTTGTGTGCCTGTGAGCTGACAGCAGGTTCTCTTACAGCCTCGGTTTCCTCGACTGTAGGGTAGTCTCTGTAATTGCCATGGCGCTAGCCCGAGGTGGATGAGGGAAGATGCGGTGGGAGGGACAGGCAAGCTCCTGGCCTGGATGCCGGGCACAAGGAGGTGGCCACTCAGTGAGTTTCTTTTCTCCACCCTCTTCTCTGTCTTTTCCCTTTTCCAACCACCCCACACCTACCCCACATGATGGTCCAGAAGACGTCGTGGGAGGAATGGCTCTGCTTAAATAGCACATTCTCAGAGTGGTCCTCAGGGTCACAGGAAACAAAACATGTAGAGCGCCTGGCAAAAATATTCAGCCCCGACGTGTCAAATGAAACCCTCCTTCTTCTCCCCTTTCCGTTTCCCTCCATGCAGTCCGGGGTGAATCAGCAGACCGACTCCAACAACACAGAGGGTATCCCTGGATCCCCCGGTGCCTGGACCCCGTAGGGTAGGGGATGCTTTCTGCGTTGTCTAAGGAAGAAGGCAGCCTGGGTGCTACCCATGGAGCCTGCTTCCTTTTTCGCCCCTGGCCTCGTTCCCTGCAAGGAGGATTTGCAAGGACGGTTGCTGTGGTTACAAGACCAAATCACTGCAGTTTCTGTGTCTTCCTCGGTAAAGGTCTCGGGGGAAATGAGCTTATTAGAGAACTAGCGGCTGCATGGTAGAGTCAGCTAGGACAGTAAAGGGACTCATCGGAGGCCCTCGGGTACAAAGGCCCTGTTCTCTTGATGAAGCCAGAGTCTCCGTCTCAGTGCTGTGCGGGCAGCGTGGACAACCCCGTCTGTGATTCCTCCCGGCTCACATCTTCCACTGTGTGACGGTGCTCCGGTACCCGAGCTGATCCGCTTGTTTGAATGTGCCCACTTTGATGTCAATTCCTTGTGGAGTTACTGTCAGAACCTCCATTGTCCCTGCCCAGCTCTTCCCTGTACTGATCTCTGTTCTGTGGACAGTTTCGTCACTCTTCGACCTGCCCCTCTCCTTCCTCTCAATTCTTACCTTAAGAAACTGGAAATTGCTGAGGAAGAGAGTAAGACACGAGGAGGCCCGTGCCCGGCGGGGGGAAGAATCCTGTCTCTTGAGTGTGACGTGCGTTCACAGTGATGTGCACAGGTGGATGTGACCCTGCCGCCGGCCCATCTCTTGCCCAGCAGCAGCGTGAAGACTTCGGACCACGATGTGTGTACAGGGGAGGGGGCAGGCGGGCTGGGAGTAGCAGAGCAAGGGCCGAGCGCTGCTAACATTTATCTTTATTAAAATCACGTGTGGAGCTAGGGTGTCTCACATGTACTAATTCATACAACATCCGAACTGCCTCAAGCATGATGCGCTATCCCCCTGGAGCCCAGAGGCAGGTGGCTAGAGGTCCTCACGCGGCCAAAGGTCGGCAGGGTTGGAATCCACCTCCATGGCGGGTCCCTCTGATTCCATACTCTAGCTCTTCCCAATTCAGCACCCATGCCCCCCTGCTCTCAGGGCTCTGTCTACTGACCCAAGGGCAGTCACTTCAGTCTGTGTATGCCTATCTTCTTTGTGAGCTTCCAGAGGCAAGGTGGGGTCTCCACCTCTGGAAAGAAAATGGCACCCTCCAACTCTGAGAATATATTTAAGCAGAGCCACTCTGAAAACGGCTCCAAAGGTTGGGTCTAGAAGATGCCTGTGCTCTGCAGCCTGGCCCCTTCTGCTTTGCCATCGAGAAACAAGCCCCTGGTAGGGCTGGCTTACGTGTGTCTGACCCTAAGACGGGCACAAGTCTGAGAGCTTTGGAGAAGCAACACACAGGAGGGAACTCTGATCCTACAAAGAACTAAAGAGAGGAAAGAATTCCAGGCCGCAGTACACAATAAACAATCCTATAATAGGAGGGAATAGCTTTTCTCTGTTTCCTAGCTTGGATAAAACAAGAGAGATCACCAAAAACCACAGCCTAGGAAGACAGACGGTGGACAATGGAAATTCAGACTCTGTTGGGTCCAACATGACTCTATTCAGGCAACTGGGAACAACTGACTTTACATAAGTGGCAGTGTCTACGTCTGTGAAAATGCCTCTCTTCCTCCGCTGACTTCCCTGTCCGTCACCCTGTACTGCCCCTAGCTCACTGCTGCTGTGCCTGCTGTGTCCCAAACACCTACAACCGTGCCCAGCACACTGTACACCTCAGTAACTACTGCATAAGTGAGTCCATGGCTTCTGAGCTGAGAAGTGTGATCAAAACGGCCCTTGAGCAGAGGCCTTGTAGAGACGCAGTGGGCAGAGTGAAAGGGGGGCGTCAACACCAGTAGGGTGTGGGGGGGGAGGCGGTCCCCAGTGCTCACTTCTTTGTCTAAACGGAAGCAGCTCTGGACAGAACACGTTGTCTGTTTTCTTCTTTATTTGCTTTGCTTGTCTGTTTGCTTCCCTTTGGCAGGAGTGCTAGTCTTGCATTTTTATAAGTGTCTGTCTTCTAAGGATCCCGGGTTTCACTGTTCACGTTTTTCAGACAAAGCACCTACAACCCAGAGCCCGACGGCAAGCCCCAGTTCTCCCAGCTGGTTAGCACCCAGACGAGAACGGGGCCCGGGCTCCGGCTGCTGGCCCTTCACTGGCCATCTTTCCTCTCCTGACTTGGTCTGTTCTCACTCTAGAACCAAAGCGTCCTAGGCCCTACCTGCTGCCCTGAGGAGGCCAAGTCTCATCCTATTTTCCTCTTACTCATAGGCAAGCGCTGTGACCCCCAAAGGGTCACCTGCACCCCACCCTGCTTACATGGCACCTTCCTATCTTAGCTCACAGGGAGAACTCAACAGGAGTGAAACATTAACCCAGCCTCACTTCCCAAGAACAACCATGAGTAAGGGCTGAGAAGTGTAGGGTGCTGGGGAGTGAATCAGATCCAGGCCTTTGGCCCGGTGGGCTCCCCACATCCACGGCCCCCCTTATAGGAGTACGTACTATGTGTCTGCATCATACTAAGTCCAGTAGAGAATCCAGTGACATTAAACGGGGTCCCTGCCCTCCAGGCAATGGATAGAATTAAGAGGACACCCCCCCCCCACACACACACACACACACACACTCTCATATGATTAAAATGTTAAATGGTGAGACACAGTCCTCAGAGGTCACATCCCACTGGGGGAAACTTTGGAGGTGATGAAACCCCAGAGGTTACTTCATACCCACAAATGCCTCCCTTTGCTATACAGGCTTTCCTCCCAGGCAGCCAGGAAAGCTACCCCCGGGAGTGACGGCCAGGCCTCCACAGCTCCAGACCCAGGCCCACCGGCAGCCCCCACGGCTCCAGTACCCTCTCCTCCCAACAAGCATCCCTCCCGGAGGAGCGGGCGGTCCACGTGCAAGTGGGTGGCCTCCGCTGCCGCTGCCCCCATGGTCACGTCAGTAAACAGCACCACCGCAATCAATTTGGCTTTTCTGAAGAAGACAAAACCATAGAGGAAAACCATTAGAAGAGGTAATAAAGGCCCTTCTTGTACAGTTAATAGAGAGCCTCCTGGATGGAACAAGCCCAGCTGTTGCTGCTGAAAATTTACTTCTGTTTTCAAGTTCCAATGGAGACTAAAATATTATCTTTGCGGGAATTGATTTTATGTCTCCCAAACACATGTGCCACCTTAATTGTGATCTGTGTGATAGCTCAGCTGCTGAAAGCTTTCGTTTATCTCTACCTGGTTAAACAACTTTAAATAATAACAAGTCAATATATCTGTCTATTGACCAGGGCTCCTCTCACATCCCCAGAGCATGCCGCGCAAGAAGAAAAAGGCGTTTAACCCTTCTCAGCCCCAGACCCCGACTCACATCCATTTTCCTGGGCTTGGTTTTAATGGGCAGATAAGTTGCTCAGAAAATGAAATGAATAGAAACGTGCAGGGCCTCCTCTGATGTACTTTATCCTGCAGAGGCTGTTTTGTTGTTTGTTTTGTCTTATTTTAACCTCAATACTTTTTTTTTTTTTTTTTTTTGCGGTACGCGGGCCTCTCACTGCTGTGGCCTCTCCCATTGCGGAGCACAGGCTCCGGACGCGCAGGCTCAGCGGCCATGGCTCACGGGCCCAGCCGCTCCGCGGCATGTGGGATCTTCCCGGACAGGGGCACGAACCCACGTCCCCTGCATCGGCAGGCGGACTCTCAACCACTACGCCACCAGGGAAGCCCCTGTTTATTTGTTTTTTGATGAACCAAACCATTCATCAGCCAGTACGAAGCCTAACAGGCCAGGAACTCAAGAGTTCACGTGGCCCCTACCCAGTCCTGGAAGACCGGCCCAGGAGGCAGAGGGTGCTGGCCAGCAAGGGGCTGCCCCCCTTGGCAAGGATGAGTCCACCCTCCTCTGTCCAGTGGGGCCCACTCCTGCAGTGAACTTTCCCGCGGTGTCAGGGGTCAGTAATGCAGATAAGGGTTGGGGTCTGTCTCCTCCCATGCTACCCCCTGGTTTAACCAGAGGCAAGCAGAGGGCACTGTCTGCTCTGATCGCCAGCTGTCCCTCTGTGGCACCTAGCTCCTTCCCCTGCTCTGCATTGACCTTGCTTCTGTATCACCAGCAAAGAGGGTGTGTCTGTGGGAGGTGAAGAGGTCTCCCCTGCATCTGGCCACTGGGTAGACGCTGCCTGGGGTCAGCACAGCTCAGGGCACAGAGGGGACCAGCATGCAGTCCCCGTTGCTGGAAGAAAGGAAGGTAAATCAAAGAACACAGCCACGCTTCTTTAGGCTGCCACGGCAAAGGGAGTGAGCCGGAGAGGCTGCTGCTGTTGCGGGTGAGCTCAGGGTTAGTTCATATGCTAAGGATTTTCTTCAAGTTTTCCCAAACTTTATTTCAGAGCTCTGTTTTCTAATTGACAGCATCTCAATCCATTTAAAATGTACTTCTCCCTGCCATGTCCTCACTTTCTTTGCTCCCTCCCATCTCTCCCAGAAAGCTCCATAGACACAGGGTAAATAATGTCAATAATAATAATACTCATGACTGACAGATTGCTCGTGGACAGTGAGCTGTGAAGATGGGGAGGTATCATTAGTTGCTAATTGAGAAAACACTTCTCTTGGGCTTGTGTTCACCTGACGACCAGCATTTCTTAACTCTTTCCTGTTTGTTCTCCTGCAGGGCACGAAATGTGTATTAATTATCTGTAGATTCTCAGCTGTGAATGACTGACTGACTGACTGATGGAATGAATGAATCTATTTATTTCTATTCCGTAGCTGTTTCACTTGGGCGTGTGAGCGTCCTCCTTTAAGGCTGATGTTGACGCGGCATCTGTGCCAGGACGTTCTAGCCGCCGTCGTGAGAGTGACTCGGTTCCGCCTCCAGTGTCGTGGCCCCTGTGTCTGCGCGTCCTTGTGATGCTGTGCTTTATAAACAACATTATAGCAGTAAAAGCTGCCCATTCCCACCTTCCGACACACCATCAACTCTTGTCTTATTTTTTGAGTTTCTATTCCTCTCCAAATCTTGTCCTCATACAAAGGCAATTTTACAGAGATGTAAGCAGAGCAGAGATACAATTCTGTCACAGCCACCAGGATGCAAGGTTGTATCCTCTCCAGATCGTTAGTTAGGCAGCAGGGGGCAGGGGGCAGCACTTTGCTTGGCATATAATAGTCACTAAACTAATATGCGTCGGTTGAATTATTAAAGGAACAGAACTGCTGCTCGTCTCCTGGACAGGAGTGGATATTCTCACATGGAATCTACAGCTGCAACCAGAGGAACCTCAGTAACCCTAGTCTCCGTTTTCTAATCTAAATAGACTATCTACCCCTTTAAACCATCCACATTCCTTGTGACTGGTTCCAAGGGTGGGGGGGAAGGAGGGGCCACGGGGAGAGGCCAGGAAGGACCCAGGAGGGGGCAACCAACACTTGACTCCAGGTCAACCCCAGTATGATCCAGTACTTGTTTTTCAGGTGGAGAAACTGAAATCCAGAGGAAAAAAATTGCCCAATTAAACAAAGGGAGGCAAACCCTCTGACACCCCGAGCCCACGCTCCCTGAGTCCCAGCCTGGGGCCCTTCACTCAGACCTGCCCCCTTGCAGATATCCCGGGCCGGGTAAAACCCTGCTCTCCTCTAGAGGATGCACCAGCTCACCTGTCCACTGCACAGCCCCAGGAGGAACCCCGGAGACGCTGGGAGCGGGCCCAGAGCCAGAGGCTCCTCTGCAGCAGGAAAGGCAGAAGGGAAGGCCTCACCCGCTCTGGGCCTGGAGACCCGCTTGGTTATTTGGTCCTGGGACTGAAGGGGTGGTTTTCCAATTTTGGCAGGAAGAGCAATGCATGCTCCTGGCTCAGGGCTCAGTGGCCGTGGGACCACCCCTATCCTGTGGGCCCGGGAGTGGCTCCAGTTCTCCCTGTGTGCACAAGGGGGCACTGGCGACCCATCAAGCTACCAGGGAGACAGTTGCACCCACTTCCCAGGTAGCAGAGATGCTGCACTGCAGGCAAATGCCACCGCCTTCAGGAAGTCTGCCTCGTCTGACAAGCCCCTCTCAGCGCTCCCTCCCAATCCTGTGTCCCCCGGTGTGCTGGCCAGCTGGCCCTTGAGCTGTACATGGTTCTTGCTGCTTTCTGAAGACTCCCCAGGTCTTTCTCTTTCTTCTTTTCCCTGAAGCTCCTTCGTGCAACAGCCCTGGTGGTGCTGCCAGAGTGCCGTGTCCACAGAGGGGCCTCCGGGGAGCCTGGGGTGAGGGAAGCATCACAGGCCATGCTCAGGCCCTACCATCCTCCACTGCTGGGTAACCTCAGGCAAGTTGGTTCACCTCTCCGAGCCTCAGTTTCCTTCTCTTTGGAATTACGAATCACAGCCTTGGCACGTGGTGGTTTTGAGAATTAACAAATGTCAGTTTTGGTTAAGTGCCTGGCAAGGTGCCGGAGCACAGAGGGCACTGATAACTGTCCCCAGATCCAAGTACTGTCGGGACTGTGCCCTCACTGGGCACCGGTTTCCGGGCCGTTTATGTATAATCCGCCTGTGCGGGGCACTGGTCAAGCAACCTAAGTAAGACATAGCCTCTGCTCTCAGGAAGCCCAGGGACAGGCGGGCGTGGGGAGATCAGTGTAAGGGGGCCGCGCTCAGCTCGGTGCTGGGGGAACACAGGAGGGGCCCAGCCCACCCTGAAGTGGCAGCAGGAGCTGGAAGGGAAGTGTAAGGACTGTTTCTCCTGCACCTGAGGCAGGCGAGATGCAGATAAGGAACCCGTGGCCACATCCCAGCCCGCAGAACTCTCCAGACATTGGAAGTAAAAGAAACCAGCGTTGGACCTCCTGCCCCCTCTGGCTCTAAACACTGGCACCCTGAGGGTCTCCCTTATATTTGTGAAGCGAGACAGCCCTACCACCCACAGGGCCGTGGAGGAAATTTAAACGAGAGGTGATAGATGGCCATATTCTCCACACATAAGTGAGAATAAATACCTCTGAGTTTCCCTTCCCCTCCTTAAGGCTGACCACAGCTCACGGCCCTAATGTCTCCTTGGTTTTCCCCTTCTTGGGGGGGGTGGTCCCTCAAGTTTCACCTGCCTCCACTTTTCCTCCAAATTCCTCAAAATAAGTTTTAAAATTTAACGTCATTCCTGAGACCGGAGCACAAAAAAGGTAAGGGATGAGTTCACGGAAGATATTCACACTGAGGTCTGTGACCCAGGTGTTTTTTTCTTTCTGCATTTGTTTGCATTTTTAAAAGATGGGCTCGGCTAACCTCGTGAGTCTATCAAGGGTAGAAGGTACCCCCAGATCACGTTGCGCTGGGAGTGTGGGGTTTTCTCTCACCCTTTCCATCATTAGAAGAAAGGCGATCAGTTATTTGGATCCTCACAGCTAAGCGGAAGCTTGCCTAGTCTTTATGTTGAATCTCAAGGAGCTTTTAATGCACATGTGGAAAAATTCCTGTCTTCTCTCTGACCTCCTCTGCCTTCAGGGGACACTCCTGTTGTGTTTAATTTTGAAGAGAAAAGCAGCACTCGGACTCTAACTTGACACGCGTGACCTCTAATAGTTTTTTTCCGACCCAGATGGACTACTTAGTCTGTTGAACTCTGTGCAACTCCACCCTTCTTTTGACGTGACCCCTGTAGGCCAAGGGTCTTCCCCTCTCTCCTTCCCCAGATTTAGGAAATATACTCTTCCTGTAGAACATACTTCAATTTATTCTGAGGGACTTTTCGTTGCCTTTCGGTTGACCCTGGTGAACTTGAAATGAATGTATTGATCTGTCTGACCCATCCCTCACGATCCACGTGCTTTTCACGCTCCTGGAATCTGAAGAAGTAGAGCGTAACATCACGCGTTTACGGTTTCATTCCATCAGCCATTCATAGCCATGTGAACTGCTGTGATTCCAAAGGAAATTCTGTTGCCTAAAAAGCACCTGAGCTACAGAGAACCCGGGGGTGTCAAAGGCAGCTCCACCATCTTGTTCTCAGTCCTCCCTAGGTTTCCCCACGGAACAGAGTCCTCTGCAAACAGTCGCCTCTCTGCCATGCATCCGCACTTGTGACTGGGTTCACCTCCTTTCCCGCTTCCTCTCTACAAATCAGTTCTCCTGGTCGTGCTTTCTATCATTTCTGCCCCTCCCGCTGAAATTGTTCCTTTAGGATGCTGGGAGCAAAGGGACTACTTTTCTTGTTTATAGTTATCATCACCATCTGTGGCAGATGGAAAAGCAGTCCCCTAAACCACATAAATGATGCCCACCCTCCTATTCCTGCAATCTGTAAATCCACCCTTACAGAGAAACAGAACAAAACAGTAACAAACAAAAAATAACCCCAAAGCAAAACAGGAGCAGATCTTTACAGTTAAGAACCTCGAGATGGGAAGATTATACTGGATTATCCCGTGGACTCTAAATGCCATCACATGAATCCTTGTGAGAAAGAGGCAGAGGAACATCCGATACATAGAGAGAAGGTGTGTGAAGACAGGACAGAGGAGGATTTGAAGATGTCAACTTCGAAGACTGGAGGGATGCAGCTGCAAAGCAAGGAAACTGACCTCCAGCAGAGGCTGGAAGGGGCGAGTCTGTGGAAGGAGCAGGGCCCTGACGGTCCCTTGATTTCAGCCCAGGGATACTGAAGTCTGACGTCTGGCCTCCAGAATTGTAAGAGAATAACTATGTGCTACCTTTTCTTTAATCTGTATTTTATTTTATGTATTTATTTTTGCTGTGTTGGGTCTTCGTTTCTGTGCGAGGGCTTTCTCTAGTTGTGGCGAGCGGGGTCCACTCTTCATAGCAATGCGTGGGCCTCTCACTATCGCGGCCTCTCTTGCTGCAGAGCACGAGCTCCAGACGCGCAGGCTCAGTAGTTGCGGCGCACGGGCCTAGTTGCTCCGTGGCATGTGGGATCCTCCCAGACCAGGGCTCGAATCCACGTCCCCTGCATTAGCAGACAGATTCTCAACCACTGCGCCACCAGGGAAGCCCTAACTATGTGCTATTTTAAGTGGCCAAGTGTGTGATAGTTTGTTATAGCAAACACAGGAAATCAATCCAGCATCTATGACTTCTTTTTAGACAACTGGATGTGCTCCCCAATACTAACTGCCTCTTTATTTACTCATTTATTTTTCTTTTCCATGATGGTTTATTATAGGATAATGAATATAGACTAACGGCCTCTTTCAAGTCTCACTGCAACTCCACAGGATCCATCACAGGGTCATCACCACCACACCCATCACTGTGAACTCTGAGCCTGCGATGTTACCCTAGGTGTGTGTAAATGACCTCAGAGACTTCTAGTCCAGGCTGTACTGAACTATGATGGGAAGCCATCTTCCACTTCAAACACAGAAAACACTACATAAAATATATTTTTTTAAAGAAATCAAATATGTAGTGAAGCTTGGAAATCAAAAAGGGACTAACTCCATTTTCCAGAGGAAAGATGGAACATGTGGCAGAAAGAAGGTTGTGAGACCACAGGACGTGTGAAGGAAGATGCCCAGGACATACACCTGAGGGGCCTAATGTCTCTGTGGGATGGACGATGGTTGCCAGTCCCATGCAGGGGTTGGGGTGGGAGAGGGGCATGGCTGAAAGAGCCAGGAGCCTGGAAAACGTCTCTGAAGTAAACAGGGAAGGGGCTTCCCTGGTGACACAGTGGTTAAGATCCACCTGCCATTGCAGGGGACACGGGTTCGAGCCCTGGTCCGGGAAGATCCCACATGCCTGCAGAGCAACTAAGCCCATGCACCACAACTACCGAGCCTATGCTCTAGAGCCCGCACGCCATAACAACTGAGCCTGCGTGCCACAACTACTGAAGCCCACGTGCCTAGAGCCCGTGCTCTGCAACAAGAGAAACCACAGCAATGAGAAGCCCACACACCGCAACAAAGAGTAACCCCCGCTCGCTGCAACTAGAGAAAGCCCACGCGCAGCAACGAAGACCCAACGCAGTCAAAAAAAAAAAAAAGCAAGCAGGGAAGCAATACCTCCAGCTGGACCCCCGGGGCAAAAATGATTCAACTACAGAACTCAGAGATGCTAGTCTGCACTTAAGATGGACGTAGATCGCAAATTTTTGCATTATATAAAATTGGTTTGGAACATGCAAAATTAATAACAATTTGACAGAGGCACCTAGGAGACCTGGATGCTTCCATGGTCCACAGAACACACGAACCCCGCAGAAGAAAACGTCTGGGAAAATGAGCTCACGATCCAAACTGCTAAAATATATACGGAAATCCAATATCACAATATTTAAAATAAAAAACACAACAATTGGGAGAAACCTGAAATTCCTAAAGTCAGAAGACACTATAAGCACACAAAAAAACAGAGGCTTAAGTAAATAAATAAATCTAAAGATGAACGTATGTGTGAGTATTTACGGTAAAGAGCACTTAAGTCATTTTATTGACTCACCTATTCCTTCAACAGATATATATTAAATACCAACAATGAGACAAGTACTCTCTTAAGAGCTGGGGTGCAATGATAAATAACATGTCTCAGCTTTGTGGACCTCATTTTCTAGTGGGAAAGACAAAAGTATTAAAGTTAACATGTAATAAGTTGTCAGTTAGTGATAAGTGCTATGAAGAAATATAAAGTAGCCTAAAGGAGACAGACCTTTAGACATCAGCAGAGATCTGAATGTTGTGAAGGAACAAGCTATAAAGGTCCTAGAAAAGAGCATTCCAGACAGCTGAAGTAGCAGGGGCTGAGGTCCTGGGGTAAGCTTGTGCTTGGATGTTGAAGACGTAGCAAGGACATCAAGCTAGATCTGAATAAGGAAGACGGGGAGTTGGCAAGTGAAATCAGAGGGGTAGCCAGAGGCCTGCTCATGTAGACCTCGTAAGCCTGATAAAAATTTTTTGATTTTCTTTTTTCCCCTAAGTGAGTTGGGAAAATCACTGGAAGCTTGTGAACTAGGAAAAACAGGATGCGATTTATGTACTTTTAAAGTAATATTCCTGGTTGCTGTGTGAAGAGGAGATTAGAAGAGGGAAAGAAGAGAGGACTGATGGAAGACTATGGCAGTCATGCTGGCTAGACATTCGGGTAGCTTCTCTCAGGTGCTTTCCATGGAGAGCACGAGAGACATCTGGGTCTAGGATTTGTTTTTAAGTGAGTGCTAGGAGCGTTTGTGTTGATAGGAGAGTATGACAGAGAAGGAGAAAGCAAGCAATCCAGGATGCCTCCCATTTCTTCCTGAACAAGCGCAAGAAAGGGGTGCACTGCATGGGGTGTAGGTGGAAGAGTGGCGGTGTGGGCGTCCCTGTCTGTGTGTCCCTGTGTGTGTAAGTGTCCACGTGTGTGCATCCATGTGTGTGTCCACGTGTGGCTGTGTATGTGTCCGTGTGTGTGCATGACACCTTTGAGGTTTCTCTCTGCTGTCCAGGTGTCAAATAGTTGAACACGTCACTCAGGGGAGGAGTTGGAATGGAAGACACGGATTTGGCATCCATCAGGATGTAGGTGGGATTTAAAGCCAGCGGCTGGAAAAATCACCTGGGAAGAAATTATAGGTGGAGAAGAGAAGAGGTCTGAAATCCAATACGTAAAGATGAGAAACAGGAGCACAATCAATGAAAGAATGAAAAAGTGCTTCACGGAGGCAGGAAGGGAAAGGAGAGGCGACACCTGGATACCAAACAAAAAATATATTTGAAAGCGGCAGCCGTCAAGGGGATCAAATTCCACCAAAAAGTGTAACAAGTGTAAGAAGGTCAAGATTGAGACTTGACAGATATATTTGGGGGAAAATAGTTTTTGAGATGCAGTTTTCATGAGTGAAGTAATGAGGACAAATTCCTGGCACATATAAAGAAATGATAGACGATCAGGGTGTTGGAGACAAAGTTACTTAAAGGACTCTGTCAGAAAGGGTATCCGGGACATTAAGTAGTAGCTGCAGGAAGGGGTGAGGGCACAGGATATATTTTAAAAAAGATGGAGAATATTGGCATGTTTGTTACCTGGTGGGGATGATCCAGTAGAGAGGGAACAAATGCAGGAGACAGTGGACATAATGAGAAGACAGGGACTTGAACCTACTTGGGCAAAGAGGGGATGGGTTTTCCTGTGCAAGGAGGGCTGGCAGGTGCCCCAAGGAGCAGGGCCACGTGTCCTTTCTGCTGGTGTCATAGGCACTCGCTAGATAGGCCACCGTGAAGACACTCTCGGATGGTTGGGTCCATTCATAGCCTCCCTCTCTGCCACCAGACGCATGGGCCATGCATCCGGGTAGCTAAGGAAAGAGGCTGCCTGACATGCACTGGAGAAATCACATGTCCACCTGGTTACTGAGCTGCTATTCTGCAGTGGGTGCTTCCTACTGGGCATTGATACAGGACAAAAAGGTGCCCACACTCTATTCTCCTCTCAGAGGTCTGTCCACATCACTCTCCTTCTCTGTCTCCTTCTGGTCGTATTCCTGCAGGGCTCTGATGAATCAGGCAAAAGCCATCCTGTCAGAAGTCTGTCCGTAGCTTACCTACGGGCCCCTCCCTGTATAGAAGATGGAGGATTTGCTCCATCCTAAAGGATTTTCTTTTACTCCTGTCCATCATGCCTCCAAGACCGTGAGGCAGTAGCTCCTTTCAGGAGAGTGTTAATATTTTGTACCGACACATCAGGTCAAATTCCTTTCCTCTGCAGTCAGCTGGTCATAGGAACCGTCTCACGTGACAATGAGGTCATAAGAATGGCTGAGGGAATAGAGGAAGGATGCCAAATGCAGATGACATCTGTTCCTATAACACATCCGTGCTTCTTGGGTGTGTTTGAGGCTGGTCCCACAGGTACCACTTCCCGGATGGACTTCTGATCAGCCTGCCTGACGTTATAATTTGGTAGGTTCGCTAGATTAGGTTACTGTTCGTATGTATTCACTCTCCTGCTTCCCTCCACAGGAGGAGTATATGTCCCAATTCCACTGATGACTTTCTTTGACCTCAGAGTGGCCAGAACGTGCTTTCCTGCCCCCTTGACATTAGATTACGTTCGTGACTTTCTTTGGCCAATGGAATGTTAGAAGGAGCAGGCAACGCAGGCAGAGCTTGCCACGTGCCTCTGTGTTTGGGCGTTGCCCTCTCACTCCTTGGCTATCGAAGGTTACGATTATTTGGTTTTCTAGGGCAGGAGCTCAGTATCTACTATACCCCAGTATCTCACTAGAAGCATTTTTTCAAGTGGAAAGTAGTTCTCTGATAGGTAAGCCATGTCTTTGTGCCAGAACCTTAGATGTTTTCTCTGTGACTTCTACTAGAGCTCAACAAAAATTTCATCTGGCATCCTTATCCATGACGGGTCTTCTATCACCTGAATTATACGGCCCAGGGAGCAGAACAACATGGAGTGCAGTCTGAACCTACAGAAAACCCTCGTATGGAAGTCTCTGGATGGCTCAATAAGTTCTACTCTGAAGAGGAATGTATTTTACCTCAAAAATCCTAAGAGGACAGCCAAGTGCTATGCCTCTGGCTTACCTGAAGTAGGTACAGAATGCAGCAAGTAGTACTTTACAATGGCACAGCACATTTCAGACCACAGGATAAATGTGCCATGTGTTTTAATTTCTTTAACTTTTTTTTTTTTTTTTTTTTTTGCGGTACGCGGGCCTCTCACTGTTGTGGCCTTTCCCGTTGCGGAGCACAGGCTCCAGACGCGCAGGCTCAGCGGCCACGGCTCACGGGCCCAGCCGCTCCGCGGCATGTGGGATCCTCCCGGACCGGGGCACAAACCCGCGTCCCCTGCATCGGCAGGCGGACTCTCAACCACTGCGCCACCAGGGAAGCCCCTAATTTCTTTAACTTTTAAATTTCTTATTCTACGGTTGGTATGTGTGTTTGTGTGTGTATACATATACATAGACATGCATATATATGTAAATAAACACACACACGTTTGTATGTACCTACATACACGTGTACATGTCTTATTAAGACATTTAGAGCAGTGTTGCTCAGAATTTGATACTCAAAGGGCTGCTGATCTGTGAACTATTTATTATCACCAAAAGAGAAGTCCAAAAGATAAATTAACCTGTCCTAGAGATAAGAAGTCCAGAAAGTGAGAGCAATTAAACACCTTCATATATACTATTTTGAGATTTCCACTGCAGCTAAGCTTTTAGCTCTGTAGTTTATACCAGTGTTAGTTTGTGGATGATTGGGAATTAAAACAAAACAAAACAAAAACACAACAAAAACTATTTAAACTGACTTTCAACACAGATAGTACACGTGGCATATCTCTGGGGTTCTATGTGTGGCTCTCTTCTCAGCAGTGCCCATACACCCAGCTTGATATTCCAGGGAATGTCAATACCATGAAAGTCTCTGAGAACTGACTATACTATGATATAAAGCATATTATTTAACATGTCTTAAAGCAGGATATTAAAGTATACTGCTTTCCTTGCCATGCAAAGGCACACTATTTTTGACCCATTTTTATTATCAGATATTAAGACAACAGACAATAGCATTTTCCAAATTATTAGCCACTTACCCAGTGGCAGAAATTGTGTTAATCTTCTCAGTAAAGGTGACACTTGAAACAGCAGCTGTGATTTAGAAAACCATCTCATTAAGTTATCTTGTATTCCACAACCATCTGCCATGGTCCATTTTTGTAAGGGTCAGACAGATAAAGAGATATGATAGAGACCGTACACCCTTTCATCTTTTTATGTCTTTAGTTGTAATATGAATATATACATTTTCTCAAGGAATACAATATTTCTTCTTGGCAATGGGGAGGGAAGGGCTGATGGGGAAGGCATTTCAGAAGTTTTCACTAATTAGTATAATATCCACAGATCAGGAAACCAAAGCCAATATTTCACTAGATGCTAAAAATACTTATCCCAATTATACATTTGGGATCCAGGGAAATAACCACAGGTGAGTCTGCTGACTCAGTGAAACCACAACTGAGATAATCTCAGGCCAGAATCTATTTATCAACTGACTCCCACAAGCCCTCACCCTAATTATGGAGGACCTGGTGGTGCTTTCCATCCCGTAAGTATAAGTTCAGACCCAATAGCTAACAATTACAGAACTCTCTCTTTACCCACTGCATAGTGAGGACTCTTCTTAAATTCTTTTTGGAAAGGATTGGAGAAATATTTACTGTGAATACGTATAGTGGAGTAGCAGGGCAATTCCTGACAGGGACGTTTCTTCCTCTTCAATCAGCAGGTTCTGAGTCCATGAGCTGGCTTAGATCTGATCACCAGGTGAGGTGCTGTGATTTACTACTGTGCCAGTTAATATCAAGCTGCTACTTCTCCTGATTATATGAACTGAGTAATACCCTAGTCTTCGGTCCTTCTGTCTTGTCCTTGAAAACACCATGACCATTAGCTACCACCATATGTTCTTGTTGGTTACGGCAGCCTTACTGCCTATCCCAGTAACCACATTCACCTCACCTGTGATGGTTATGTGATGCTATGTGGCTTCTGTCATTTCATGATCCCATTATAGGTACTGACATGAAAAAGACCAGTTCAAACACAGCAACACCCCAATCTCCCTTGGCTTTCAGAAGCTAGCTACGCAGCTTCTCAGCAGTGCCCATACACCCGTTACCAACACACTTCTTCCTGCTCTAGGGATGTATGTGCCTCTTCTGGAGCTTCCTGGGGAACCAGCAGACGGCAGGGTCCCAGGTTATACATAATCAGTTCACGCTAACACGCCCATATCCTTAACTCTTCTCATCCCTTTTCCAAAACCGACACATCTACTTATTTTAGTGTAGGTCATGGTTGAGTCCGGGTTTCAGGAAGCTCTCCAAGCTAGTTATTTCAGGATTTACTCCACAGGTCCTTGCTGAAGTATTGACTCCTGCGTGGTGGGAGAGTAGCCCCAGCTGCGTGAGTACTCGACTATCCAATTCGTCTACTCTGAGGATGCAGAACGTGAGGGCTGCCTTTAAAGCTACCAGAGAGACCCCCTAATTTTAGCTGTCCTCAGCTTACTATTTTTTTTCGAAGTGCCTAGGGGCATCACAATCACCCACCTACTCCACAAGCCTGTAAGTTCATGGTTTCCAAACTGAGTGACACTGACACTTGCTGTTCAGTTAACCACCAAGGAAAGCTTAGATCCACTTCACGGCTACTTCGCAACTACCAGCAACAAAGTCTACATTGCTTCCAGACAGAAGACCACCCACCTCAAAAAAACATGTTTAAGGGTATGCTTTCCAGATTTCACTTGTAATATCTATTGCCTCAGTCTGGGATTCCGAGACAACAGAACTTGAATTAAGCATTTAAGCGTTGACCTTCTATTTAAGTGGTGCAAACCCAAGCCAGGAAAGGCGACACAAAGGAAAGTGAACCAGGGAGAGATGCAAAGCAATGCAAATAATGCTTTACTGAGCTGGCTTCCCTGTGGCAAAGAGGCAGGAGAAAGATACAACCTATCACTTAGCAGGTGAATTGGCTCGACATTTGGGGCTTCTTGGATTGCCTCCAAGGATGAATAATACATAGAGGAGCCCCAGGGAGAGAAGAAAGGGAAATGAAATGAGAGGGCTCGCTAGGAGGCCCACAGCTGTGCAGTCCAAATCCAACTAAGTCCCAGCTTCATTTTTGAGCCGCCTGATAGCAGTTGTCAGCTCTGCTTGAAATTTCCGTGGAAACAACACTAGACTCTGTGCCTAGCAGAGATGTCCAGAACAGGAACAGTAATTCCAAGGTCCTCCAGGTTTGTTGTCACCCATTTCACTGGTCTTATAGGGATAGATTGGTCAGGGAGGATTCTGAGATCTGAGGCCTACCCACCATCCCCCTGTATTCCCCAGTGGATTTCATGTTGCCTTTCATTCCCCCTCCACAGCTCTTATAAGAAAACATCTAGGTAGAGGCCAGGAGCAAATAAGTAAATTTTTTAGAGCTAAAGCCATGTTATAGCAAGTTCTTACTGTCATGCATATTTATACCACAAATTCAGAAGAAAGAAATCATGCAGACTGAGTTCATTGATCTCAATGCAATATTACCAATAAAAACACAATTTCAATGACCTTTACCCATATACATGGCAACGCAGAAACATATTTCTAAGTAACTCATGAACTAAAGAAATCTCAGTAGCCTTATAAAATATCTAGATAGGAATGACAAAGAATATATATATATAATATATATAAAAATATATAATATACATATATATTATCCAAATTGCAGTTTGCAGCTAAAGTAGTAATTGCAGGAAAGTTTACAGCTTTAAATGTACAAAATAAAAAAGAAGAAAATCTGAAACTTGAGTTATTCAGTAATGACTTATACACTCAATCACAAATCTAGACTAAGAAAAATAAACAACATAATGAATGAAGGAAATAATAAAAATAAAAGTAAAGATGACTAACACAGAAATACACTAAATGAGTCTATAGGGATTTTTAACAAAACCAAAAGCTAATTCTATAAATTAAAACAACACAATAGAAAATATATGGCAAAACTTCAAGAAAGAGAGAGAAGTGGGAAGAGAAAATTGTTAGTCTCTAACACATTGATTCAGCCTTGGTTAAAATTAGAATAAATCATAGTCTACTCATTTCAATGTTAAATAATGAGAAAGTTCAATTAGAGTGTTTGTGGATACAAGTGCTTTTTAGCCAGGTGGTGAAAAGTCTTTTTTAAAAATTGTATCTATTTTTCACCTGTACTTTACCACAAAATTGCTTTTTTAGCTAGTTTATTTAAAAGAAATTCTCCTAAGAGGTTCTAACCCAGATGGTTTACGTTTGTCTCATAAAATATAACTCTAAAGTTCAAGGTTATGATTGGTACAATGTACGTTTAAGTTGTGGTTTGTGGGAAATTGTATTTATTCATTTAGTATGTTACAGAAAGTTAAATTTACTTATAAACCTTGTAATGTATGTCACGCAGTAAGCCTTCAAAGACCTCTTTAGAATTAAATTCAAGTGCATGGGTTCTCTTGGAATTAGAAAATTGAGTATTTTTTATTGCACATATCTATGTAAGTAAAAATAAATCCTCATGGTAAGATTATTTTTTTAAATATTCTATGCAATGAAGATTGGAAAAGGAACATACTTACAGGTACAGTTAAAACAATATTATGAACAATTTTGTTCCCACAATTTAAAAAAAAAATATATATATATAACCACATATACATAAACCATAAAACTGGCTCCAGAAGAAGTAGAAAATCTGAGTATACCAATAATTATGAAGGAATTAAATCATTAGTCTCAATCTTCTCCCTAGGAAAGCATCAGCTCTAGATAGTTTTGTAGATTTCACCAAATCCTCAGGAAAGAGAAAGAGATAATTCCTGTCTTACAAAACTGTTTTAGGGAGAGGGGGAAGATGGCGGAAGAGTAAGACGTGGAGATCACCTTCCTCCCCACAGACACACCAGAAATACATCTACACGTGGAACAACTCCTACACAACACCTACTGAACGCTGGCAGAAGACCTCAGACCTCCCAAAAGGCAAGAAACCCCCCACGTACCTGGGTAGGGCAAAAGAAAAAAGAAACAACAGAGACAAAAGAATAGGGACGGGACCCGCACCAGTGGGAGGGAGCCATGAAGGATAAAAGGTTTGCACACACTAGGCAGCCCCTTCGCGGGTGGAGACTGCGGGTGGCGGAGGGGGGGAGCTTCGGAGCCGCGGAGGAGAGCACAGCAATGGGGTGCGGAGGGAAAAGCGGCGAGACTCCCGCACAGAGGATCGGTGCCGACCGGCACTCACCAGCCCGAGAGGCTTGTCTGCTCACCCGCCGGGGCGGGAGGGGCTGGGAGCTGAGGCTCGGGCTTCGGTCGGAGCGCAGGGAGAGCACTGGGGTTGGCGGCGTGAACACACCCTGAAAGGGGCTAGTGCACCACGGCTGGCCGGGAGGGAGTCCGGGGAAAAGTCAGGAGCTGCCGAAGAGGCAAGAGACTTTTTCTTACCTCTTTGTTTCCTGCTGCGCGAGGAAGGGATTCAGAGCGCTGCTTAAAGGAGCTCCAGAGACGGGCGCGAGCCGCGGCTAAAAGCGCGGACCCCAGAGACGGGCATGAGACGCTAAGGCTGCTGCTGCCGCCCCCAAGAAGCCTGTGTGCGAGCACAGGTCACTGTCCACACGCCCCTTCCTGGGAGCCTGTGCAGCCGGCCACTGCCAGGGTCCCGGGATCCAGGGACGACTTCCCCGGGAGAACGCACGGCGCGCCTCAGGCTCGTGCAACGTCACGCCGGCCTCTGCCGCGACGTCACGCCGCCTCTGACGCCGCAGGCCCGCCCCGCACTCCGTGCCCCTCCCCCCGCCCCCGGCCTGAGTGAGCCGGAAACCGCGAATCAGCTGCTCCTTTAACCCCGTCCCGTCTGATCGAAGAACAGACGCCCTCCGGCGACCTACACGCAGAGGCGGGGCCCAATCCAAAGCTGAATCCCGGCAGCTGTGCGAACAAAGAAGGAAAAGGGAAATCTCTCCCAGCAGCCTCAGGAGCAGCGGATTAAAGCTCCACAATCAACTTGATGTAACTGCACCTGTGGAATACCTGAATAGACAACGGATCATCCCTAATTGAGGGGGTGGACTTTGAGAGCAAGATTTATGATTTCTTCCCCTTTTCTTTTTGTGAGTATGTGTATCCTTCTGTGTGAGATTTTGTCTGTAAAGCTTTGCTTTCACCATTTGTCCTAGGGTTCTATCCGTCCGGTTTTGTTTTTGTTTTACTTAAAAAAATTTTTTTAATAATAATTTTTTTATTTTAATAACTTTATTTTACCTTACTTTATTTTCTTTTATCCTCTTTCTTTCTTTCTACTTTTTCTCCCTTTTATTCTGAGCCGTGTGGATGAAAGGCTCTTGGTGCTGCAGCCAGGAGTCAGTGCTGTGCCTCTGAGGTGGGAGAGCCAACATCAGGACACTGGTCCACAAGAGACCTCCCAGCTCCACGTAATATTAAACGGCGAAAATCTCCCAGAGATCTCCATCTCAACACCAGCACCCAGCTTCACTCAACGACCAGCAAGCTACAGTGCTGGACATCCTATGCCAAACAACTAGCAAGACAGGAACACAACCCCACCCATTACCAGAGAGGCTGCCTAAAATCATAATAAGTCCACAGACACCCCAAATCACACCACCAGACGTGGACCTGCCCACCAGAAAGACAAGATCCAGCCTCATCCACCAGAACACAGGCACTAGTCCCCTCTACCAGGAAGCGTACACAACCCACTGAACCAACCGTAGCCACTGGGGACAGACACCAAAAACAACGGGAACTACGAACCTGCAGCCTGCAAAAAGGAGACCCCAAACACAGATAAGCAAAATGAGAAGACAGAAAAACACACAGCAGATGAAGGAGCAAGGTAAAAACCCACCAGACCTAACAAATGAAGAGGAAATAGGCAGTGTACCTGAAAAAGAATTCAGAATAATGATAGTAAAGATGATCCAAAATCTTGGAAATAGAATAGAGAAAATGCAAGAAACATTTAACAAGGACCCAGAAGAACTGAAGATGAAACAAGCAACAATGAACAACTCAATAAATGAAATTAAAAATACTCTAGATGGGATCAATAGCAGAATAACTGAGGCAGAAGAACGGATAAGTGACCTGGAAGATAAAATAGTGGAAATAACTACTGCAGAGCAGAATAAAGAAAAAAGAATGAAAAGAACTGAGGACAGTCTGAGAGACCTCTGGGACAACATTAAACGCACCAACATTCGAATTATAGGGGTTCCAGAAGAAGAAGAGAAAAAGAAAGGGACTGAGAAAATATTTGAAGAGATTATAGTTGAAAACGTCCCTAATATGGGAAAGGAAATAGTTAATCCAGTCCAGGAAGCACAGAGAGTCCCATACAGGAGAAATCCAAGGAGAAACACTCCAATACACATATTAATCAAACTGTCAAAAATTAAATACAAAGAAAACGTATTAAAAGCAGCAAGGGAAAAACAACAAATAACACCCAAGGGAATCCCCATAAGGTTAACAGCTGATCTTTCAGCAGAAACTCTGCAAGCCAGAGGGGACTGGCAGGACATATTTAAAGTGATGAAGGAGAAAATCCTACAACCAAGATTACTCTACCAAGCAAGGATCTCATTCAGATTTGATGGAGAAATTAAAACCTTTACAGACAAGCAAAAGCTGAGAGAGTTCAGCACCACCAAACCAGCTTTACAACAAATGCTAAAGGATCTTCTCTAGGCAAGAAACACAAGAGAAGGAAAAAACCTATAATAACAAACCCAAAACAATTAAGAAAATGGAAATAGGAACATACATATCGATAATTACCTTAAATGTAAATGGAGTAAATGCTCCCACCAAAAGACACAACTGGCTGAATGGATACAAAAACAAGACCCATATATATGCTGTCTACAAGAGACCCACTTCAGACTCAGAGACACATACAGACTGAAAGTGAGGGGATGGAAAAAGATATTCCATGCAAATGGAAACCAAAAGAAAGCTGGAGTAGCAATTCTCATATCAGACAAAATAAACTTTAAACTAAAGACTATTGGGCTTCTCTGGTGGCGGAGTGGTGGGGAGTCCGCCTGCCGATGCAGGGGACTCGGGTTCGTGTCCCGGTCCTGGAGGATCCCACATGCCGCGGAGTGGCTGGGCCCGTGCGCCATGGCCGCTGAGCCTGCGCGTCCGGAGCCTGTGCTCCGCAACGAGAGAGGCCACAACAGTGAGAGGCCTGTGTACCGCGAAAAAAAAAAAAAAAAAAAAAATATATATATATATATATATAATTCTTCCAATTTGATATTTAAATGCAATGAAATTCTAATCATAATTTCAAAGGACTTTTTGTGAAACTTAAAACATCATGTCTAAAATAAAATAGTAAATGAATAAGAATAGCCAAGACAGTTCTATAAAATAAGAACAAAGAGGAGAGGCATTACCATTTGTCAACATTCACTTTAAAGTTACAATAATTAAAATAATGTGGTATAGGTGTAAGAATAGACCAAAAAAAAAAAAAAAAGAGCAGAATAGAAGACCCAGAACCAGAGCCAAACATTTAAAAAGTCTGATAATTTAATAAAGATGTTTTTAAAATCAATATGGAGAGTGAAAGGGTTAAAATGCATAAATCTTTAAATGCTAAATTTCTTAAAGGAAATTCCTTAAAAGAAATTGAAAGAATCATTTCCTTTTCCTGTGGAATAATGTATGGTCTCTTCTTCATCTACCCAAAACTCAATACCACATGGATTTAATGCAAAACCATAAAATTATTTAAAGAACATATATGTAAATATCTTATGAACTTCAAAGGGGAAATAATTTTTTAAACAAAAAGTGAAACAAAAAAGAAGTCCACATGATAAATTAAAAGATGGATTACATTAATTTATATCACAATGAAATTTTCTGTATGGCTAAGATACTAGGACAAAGTAAAATGCAGAAACCAGCTGAAGAAAATATTTGCAACATTTATAAAGGAGAAGAGGTAAATATCCATAGAAAGAACTTTTAAAGAAACAATAACAAAATGACAAGCACAATAAAAAAATGTGCAAACGATTCATGCCGTAAATTCACGGAAAAGAAAGTCTGCGTGACTAATAAACATATAAAGAAATGCTATATCTTATCAGTAATCAGTAAAATGCAAATAAAACAAGACACTATTTTCACCTATCTTATTAAAATATATTAGCATGTATTATAATTAAATCTTTTGTGCACATTTCTCTTTATGTGATTTTCTGACTTTTTAAAATGTTTGCTTTACTCCTTAACCCTACCCTTGGCTGAAAAAAATATCAAGTATTTGTTTCAGGTGAGGAAACTGAAACTCATGCCTCGCTAATCAAAGTTTAAATTATCATTGCTATTTTGGAGAGTTGGCAATTTCTTGTAAAACTGAGAGAGTGCACACTAAGTGGTTATTAAATAATAACTGATTCTAGCTAATACCCTCATATGTGCACAAGGACATAAGCACAGGAGTCTTTATAGACACATGTTTTCTAATGTGGGAAGCCACCCCAAATGTCTGTTAGCGGGGAATGGAAAATAAATTCAGGTTTACATACATGAAGGAATTGTATATATAATTTCATATATGTTAGTCTCACTGAATAAAGAAAACTTTCCTATCTGAAGAAAATATGGACTCACATACGTATAGTACAAGTGGAAAAGCTTGGACAGGGGAAATACATATCAAATTCATGAAAATAATTGCTAAAAGGAAGTAAAAAGGAGAATAGGTTTGTAGAGAGGTTGACCTCATTTGTAATTCTCTCTGTATTATTAAATGATCGGAAACAAAAACAACATTAAAGTCTTGGTGTTGTGTCCATGGGTATTGGATGGGTTAGTGTCTGTAAGTATATTTAGTTTTTCGTTTTTTCTGAAATAAAGCAAACCTAAAATGGAAGAGATGAGAAACAGCTTCTGCCATTTCTAAGTTTACAGACTCTGTAGTTATCTAGAACTGGGTAACACACCATCTAAAAGCTGAGTAGTTTCAACCAACCACTTATTTAGGTAACGATCAGCCGGTGGTTCTTTGGCTGTAGGCTTAGTCTTGGTTAATCTCTGTCGGACTCTGATGAGACTGAGGTGAGCTGGCTAGGGGCTGGGTGATACAGGGTGGACTGCTGACATCGCAAAGGCAAAGGAGTCCCGAGGCCAAGCCCCTAATCAACGTGGAGGATGTCTCAGAGCCATGCATCTCAACGGGATGTGGATGCAGGGAGGGCCAGAATCCTGTTATTTTTGAAACCTCTCCCACACACCCTAACAATAGTGCGTAATGATGTAAGAAGAAAATCATTAAAGAACTATAAATATACATTCCTCCAAACGTATCAGTATATATTTTAAACAAAAAGACAGACAGATATAATTATTTTGGGTCGTCTGGGGAAGAGTGCAGAATAAGGCAATTGGTAGAGAGTGAAAAGAATCACTAATACCCTTTTTAGACGTGTTGTGTTGCTTCTAACATGGTTACGGGTTTGGTGAGGACAAGATAAGCAAAAGACAGATGGTTTGATTTCTTTCTTTTTTCTGTTTTCACCTCTGCTATCATCCGAGGGCTGGACTTTTCAGACAGCAGATTTTTCTTGGGAATGGACACCTGGATCATACTTCACATGTTTAATAAAAAACAAAGAGAGGAAAACACATTTACTTGTCGTAAGCAAACTACACAGTAACATAACATGGGAGGGGAGCTGAATGAAAATCAAACATTCAGGGCAAGCCCCGAGGGTACCTTTGCCACATCTCCCCCTGGATGTAAAGCAGAGCTAGTTATATATATCTTTCAGCTTCCAGGCTTTTCAACATACTCTGTACAGAATCTCTCCTATTCTTAAAATCTGTAGTGATAGAGATTTCATATCCTGCTTTGAGAACATTCTCTGCACCTCACAGCCCTCACAATCAGTAATTTTTTTCTTGGGTCTAACCTATATTTGTATTCTGCAACTTGCTAATTTCCTGTGAGGCTATGCCCTCTGTGGAGATGGTGACCATAATCTTCCCTATAATATTCTTTCATGGATCAGATAGAATAGACTGAATCCCTCTTACATTTCTGCACATCTCTCTTGAAAGACTGAGATTCAGGCCAGACATAATACAAGGGTCTGACCAATGGCATAAGCAGTGAAAGGATGAAAGTATTGCCAGTTTTTGTAGGCAATTCACACACTTATTAGCACAGATGGCTTTTACCTGTTTTTTTGTTTTCATTTTTTACAGCAGTTCCAGAGGACAACCTCACTGGTAACCCACACTCTCTCCAATGTCAGCCATCCTCACTGTAATCCAGGGGCCGTGCAAAGCAGTGGAGGGATCATGTACTTGGAATCAAATATCCCAGTTTGAGTTCAGACTCTATCACTTATTGGTTGTATGACCTGGGACAAGTGGCTTAAAATATCTGCCTTACTTTCTCGCAAGGATAATAAGACCTGCCTTCTACTCTCTTACCCTTGATGGAGAGGATTTAATAAAATAATGTTCCTGAAAAGCACTCTGCAGACTGTAAACCGATAAAGCCATGTAAAGTATTAGCTGCGTTCACAAACTCCTCGACACAAAGTTGCTTGATCCCAGTTCTCTAGACTAGGTTTGAAAAAATGTCAAAGTCACAAAAATATTATCCCAGTGGAGTGTACGCTGTGGATTGGCTGGGTTTCTAAAGTTTGTCTCTAAGGCTGCCATTCATAACTTGGAATACACTTTTCATTATATGTTTCTTTGTAAATAATTCTATGAACAGGCAATGCTGAGGCATCTCACAAAGTTTACTGTTTCATTCAGTGAACACAGAGCCCCTACTCTGTGTTCAATAAAGGAGATAGAAAGATGGGGAGAAGGTCTCCATCCTCAGAAGTCCTCAGTTGAAGGAGAGAGCCTAAGAAGCAAATTATCGCAAATCATATGCAAAATACTGTGACCAAGACGTGCACAGGTGCTCAACTACTCAGCTGCTCTTTATTGTAAAAACAGGAGAAAGGTGGGCCTCCTTAAAGATGGCAGAGGCAGCCCTCCAAATGTTCCTTTTCGTCTGCTCCCTCAGCCTCCGCACTTTCCCCTCCACTGTGTCCTGCCCAGGAGAAATCACGTCCAGACTTTGGCATGAATGGGGCTGTTTCTCATCCCTGTGAGGCTGCCCACACTGCTCTTCCCCTGACACGCCCTTCCCTGCACCCCATCTAGAGCGACCACGTGTAACTCAAGGCAGAGCTGAGGCCCCACTTTTTTTTTTAAATTACATTTTCCTTCTCTGTTGCTCTCTGCAGCCCCTTGGGTCCCCACTGGCCCAAATATAATGCAAATATAACAGCAGGATTTTGGATGAATCGTCTTCACAGAAATGGAAGATGGGGTAGAGAGGATGATGGTAATAAGGCAAGTTCTCAAACTTGAATGAGCAAGGTTCGGAAATGATCACGAGGTCAATGATGAGGTGAACAGAGAGGACGGGGGTAGATACAGTTTAACCACCTGGTTCCTAAGGCTTGGCGATTTTGAGGAATAAAAAGTGATTTTGTGGAAGCAAGAGAGAGCAAGGAGTATAGAGCTGGAGGTTTGGGGGGGCAGGGAAAGAGAAGATTCAGCCTCCACTTGAGAGAAGAACTCAAGAGGTAATATCTTCCAGAAAAGCACATGAATGTCACTTTTAGAGAAGGAACTCAGGTTGCAGGGGGATTTCTACTGACAGACTCTAAGTTCTAGACCAGAACATAAAGGGTGTTGGAGAGAGATGGAAGATTGGACCAGAGTAACAGCTATTAAAGGGATTTGGAGATTGGGTCTGGGTGACAGAGGTTTATCCGGGAGGTGGGGACCTGGGTTGGAGTCAGGTGATCAGGAATGTGACACACCTTGTTTGGGCAGTGGCTGCAAGGCACGCCCATGGGAATCCTTCATCCCTTTGAGATGTTCAAATTGAAACCTGGAGCAGAGATGCAGGATGCTGGGCTGGCAACATGTGTGACATGAGGCTTGTGGACTGTTTGCTGCTGCGCCTCCTGCCGTGTCGAGGAGACTGTCCTGCAGGGAAAATAAATCCAACGTGCAAAGAAAAGCAGGTTTGAAAGGTGAGAGAAGCCTGCCCTGGGGACACTGGATTCCCGGTCCCAGGCTGACAGCCAGCTGTAGCCCTGCTCTTGGAGTGACACAGAGCTTGCAATAAGTTCCTCTTCTTGTCTAAAGTAATTCAATATGCCTATCTCTCCATTACAACCAAAGGAGTCTTAACACATTAATCTAATTTACAAAGAAAGGAATCATTGGCAAAATTTGCTCCTTTATTATTACCCACAAATTACTTGTGACATGCCTCAAAACCAACGGTGACAGGGCTAATTAGTACAGACTGTTGGAAACCACTTGCCTGCAAACACGGAAGAGGGGACTCCAGCCATGTCCCCAGAGCTGAGAGCCCACGCCATTTTCTTACCATCTCCTCCAGGGGACACAGGGCTCCCGGGAGAAAGCAGCCTTCCTGTGGTCTGTGCCACGTTAGTGTGGGGCTTGTGTGATTGGGGCCCACCTGGATGCGATGAATTTGGTTTCTCACTGCGTCCGAATCACTTCCTGGTGAGGTGCCTTGACCTGCACTGCCCTGCGGACTCTTTTTTCCAGTTGAAGTCTAGCTGATTGATTTAACACAACGTTGTGTTAATTTCTACTGTACAGCAAGGTGGTTCGATTATACATATACATATATTATATATATATATATATATATATATATATATATATACACGTTCTTTTTTATATGCTTTTCCATTATGGTTTATCACAGGATATTGAATATAGTTCCCTGTGCTCTACAGTAGAACTTTGCTGTTTATCCATTCTCCATATAATAGTTTGCATCTACTAATCCCAAACTCCCAATCCATCCCTCCCTCCATCCCCTCCCCCTTGGTTACCAGAAGTCCGTTCTCTATGTCTGTGAGTCTGTTTCTGTTTTGTAGATAGGTTCATTTGTACCATATTTTAGATTCCACATATAAGTGATACCATGCGGTATTTGTCTTTTTCTTTCTCACTTACTTCACTTGGTATGATAATCTCTAGTTCCATCCATGTTGCTGCAAATGGCATTATTTCATTCTTTTTTTACGGCCGAGTAATATTCCATTGTATATATGTACCACATCTTTTTTATCCATTCATCTGTTGATGGACATTTAGGTTGTTTCCATCTCTTGGCTATTGTAAATGGTGCTGTTATGAATATGGGTGCACGTATCTTTTTGAATTATAGTTTTCTCTGGATATATGCCCAGGACTGGGATTGCTGGATCATATGGTAACTCTATTTTTAGTTTTTTAAGGAACCTCCATACTCTTCTCCATAGTGGCTGCACCAACTTACATTCCCACCAACAGTGTTGGAGGGTTCCCTTTTCTCCACACCGTCTCCAGCATTTGTTATGCATAGACTTTTGATAATAGCTATTCTGACCAGTGAGGTGATACCTCATTGCAGACTTCTGCAGAGTCTCCTAAGTCCTAAGTCCATCTCACAGCCACAGCTTCCATGGAAACATCCCCAAACACCAACTTCATGGAGAAACACACTTCTCGAGGGCCCATCTTAGAGGAATAATATTAAAAGTACCCCATCTTAGAGGGAAAATATTAAAAGTAATCACCATGACTTTCATATTGTGTTAGGTACCCAGTGGTGCAGGCTCAAGACACATAATCTTCCTCAGAAGATTAATTAACAACAACTTGTGAGGGAGAATAGTGGACAGCACAGAGTCTCTGAGCTCCCATAGTTATTCCATGGTCTCGTGTAATCAACCTGCTTCTGGGACAAAGGGGAGGAGGGAAGAGGGCCCTCCAGAGTCCTTCATCCGAAGCCCAAGGTCTGTCTTCCCTCAGCGTTCCATGCTCTTTTCTGGAGAAGACATTCAAGTCCATTCTGTCCCCTGCCCCACTCTGCATACTTACATCCTCTATCTTTGAACCTCTCTCATACTGAGAGAAATAACTACTTTTAAATAACTACTTTTCTTCCACATGTGGGAAATGGAAGTCCCAGTGTTAGCACTGAGTTGGTGTCACGCATTAGTGATGGCGCCAATCTGAACATCTAAATGATGTCCTTATGACCTGCTCTACCAGTTTTGGTTGCATATACATCCATATCTCTTTTCTATTTGCAGTTAGTGACCCTCAGCCCCACATTAATGGGAGGTAGTGCCTCCCTCTCTAAAGAACATCCCACCCTGAATTATCCAAGATCCCAGGCACCTACTCAGCCCAATAGAAAGTGAGGGGAGGAAACTCTTCTCTCAGTGCTGTGCCAGGAAAGGACACGAGTCCCCTGCCGGCCTGCCAACTCCTCGGCCTGGCCTCACTGCTAAGATCCACAACACTCGTCTGTGCTACAGAAAGGCCTTCACCAGGCACACCACCTGCCTGCCCTGCAGTGGGGCCGCACGCATACGGCCCCTGAAGTTACTGCTTCCTTGGTCCCGGGCACCCGCCCAGGTGCTTTCCTGCAGAGCACTGCCACTGCCAGCTCCTCCCGGGACGCTTGGTTCTGAGCAAGCATCCCCTGTCCAGATTTCTCTCCTCTCAGGACATTGCCCGTCCTGGCCACCAAGTCCTGCCCAGGCCCATCTGTGCTCCCAACCTCCTGTGTGACAGAGCTGCTTGTGCTTCTCTGATGCAAGGTGACTTCTACTTAAAGACCAAACTGGGTACTAGGGATCGATGCTTGTTACGGGAAGGGAGAGGAATGGTGCATGGGGAGAGGTCCCAATGACACAGTCTGGGACCTGGGACCCTTCGCTGCAGTGCTTGCACCTAGACACACCTCTCCTTCAGCAACAAAACACACAGAGACTGTAAGGGACTAAAAATAACTGCATGTGTGCACAGCTGAGGCAAATTCTGGATACAAGATACAAAACAACTAAAAAACAAAACAAAACCCAACTGCCGATTCTGAAGAGCTGGGAGCAAAAGTGGGCACTGTGCATGCCGCCTGCACTCAGCATCACCAGAGGGGTGGGCGAAACACCCAAGCCACCCCTCCGGCCCGACCCCTGGACGCGCCCCTACCCTCACCCCATGTAAGGAGCCAGCTCCCCTCCCCCACCCAGGGAGCAAGCAAGCGTGGGAACCTGTTGTCCGTTCTCCCGACACGCTGCTGTGTAGCAGGGGCCCCAGTAAAGCCTTGCCTGAATGTCTTGCCTGGCCTCTAGTCAATTTCCATTCACTGGGGGAGGGCCAGGAACCCTGGTCGGTATCGACAAGCAGGATTCAGGCCGCAGAAAGCCTGGACGGGTCTCTAGAGAGAGTACTGCCCTCACAGGGCTCTGCTTCCATCCTGCTTCGCTGGTGCCACATGTGGGCTGTTCCTGGTGAGGCGTGGCCTGCAGCAGGCCGCTCTGAGCCCTGGAGGTGGAGCCCGCGGGAGCTCTGGGCTATCTGCTGCCCGCACTGCCCACTGGGCAGCCGGTCTTGTCGTGAAGGGGCTTTGGGTGATGCTTCGCCTTGCCCACCACTCCCAGAACCACTGAGCATTCCTCCGGGCTCTAGCCCAGCTTTGGACTTCTAAAGCCAGCCACCCAGGCCGGGCCCCACCAGTCTGGCGCCGGATTTCTGGCATGGATGCCACAGTCTCTGCCCACGAGTCCCACCCCAGAGAAGCTCTTGGCTGGCAGCTCTCTTTGCATCAGAGAGTGAGCGTGGAAATGTTTGGGGCCGGCTGGGTGAGCATCGTTTCCAGGCCGGCTCTCAAGCCCCAGTTCTCTTTATTCACAGTTCTGGGTTTTACGCCAGCATCACTGTCTACCACAGAGCAGAGCGAGCCTCTCGCCCCATACTCAGGCTTTAGGGGTTCCCTAGTAAACATCATCACAATAAACAAACAACAAATCAGGGCTCTCCCAACTCCGCCCTGAGCATACACTGGACACTTGTGCCTGGTCCAGGCCGCGAGGGCCCTTCCCTCCCCCCGGTGCTCCCGTGGTTCTCATTCCCTCTCCAGGGTCCCATCATCCCTGAAGAGAAAACATCTCTCCAGGAAGGGATTTCGGAGCTCCTTTACTTGAAGGTAACGTAGCGGCTTCTGCCCCGGCCCTTCTGCTTTATCACCATCCTTCCAGGAGGACGTGTGCTTCAGAGTCAGGGGGCCATTTGGTCCACATTGTTCCGTTCCACCACAAAGAGCCAATCACGGCCGGCTGTGCAATGCCACCAGCCAGTCCCCAGACATTTCCATGTCCTAATCCCCAGACCTTGTAAACAGGTTACCTTAGTGACAAAAAGGACTCTGCTGGTGTGACTAAATTAAAGAACTTGAGATGGAGAGCTCACCCCAATTGTCTGTGGTATGCAGTGTAGTCACAGAGGCCTTGTAAGAGGGAGGCGGGAAGATCGGGGTCAGAGAAGGTGTGTCAACGAGGCTCAGAGCTGGAGGATCGAGGAAGGACCAGAAGCCAGGCATGCAGGTGTCCTGAGGACGCTGGAAAGGACACGGAAAAGGATGCACCCCCTGGGCCTCCAGAAGGAACCAGCCCTGCGCACACCTGGGCTTTAGCCCCGTGAGACTCATTTTGGACTTCTGACCTCCTGAACTCTATGATAAATGTGTAATGTTTTAAGTCACCAGGCATGTGTTCATCTGTTACCGCAGCAACAGGAAACGAACACACCTGCCTTACTCAACACAGAAGCTTGTTTACTCGCAGAATCTTAGGGCTTTCTGGACGTATTCCCGTTGGGGGCTGAGGACAGCCTCCTCTCAACTCGGCTGCTGTGGTAGCAGCTGCACGACACCCCCTGAAGGGCTGAATACCTGTCTCTGAGACTCCTTATCAGAGACTAGAGGCTGCCCTGCTTGTGTCCTGTTCCCCAGGATAGCAGAAGAGCGGGCCCATTTATACCCAGACAGCCTTGCCTGGAGGACAGGCCGGGGACAAGACCGGCTGTGCTCCCTCCCAATGCCTTGGCGGTGACGGGCTGACCCCAGCACCCTCTGATAGCCACACCCATCCCTACTCCTTGGCCGGAGCCGGGCCTCCCGTTGCTACCTCTCCTGACCGGTCCTGCTGCCTGAGACCCTGTGTCACTGGCTCTGCTTCCTCGTCCTCCACCCTGAGCACCAGCTCCAGGGTCACTGGAGTTGAAAAGGCATCTAAGGGACACAGGTGCCCTTGAGCCCCTGGTCCTGCCCCCACGCGCCCTTCAACACGGCCTCCTGCAGCGGCCTCTCTGATTTCAAACCTTGTGCGAGGTCTTCTCTGGCCCGTGCTTCAGTGTGAAGAAGATTGATCTGCAGGTCCCTATGGCCTCCACGTGACCAGCTGCTGTCTAAGGGCAGCTAAGCCCTTGGTGACAGGTCTCGAGGCAGCCGTAGGGTTGAGGTCACAGACGACCCTTGGCGCCGGGCCTTGTAGGCATGTAAAATCATTACCTTGCTTTGCCTCAGGGACCTGATCCAAGTTGGAGGCCTTGCCAGGGCTTCGGGTGTGCCAGGCGCATACATGCTCAGGTGGTCGGTGTCGGGGGAAGACGCCTTGGGGGGGCCGTGTGCAGCTTTCTTCTCTCAGGGCTCTCCCTGTGAATCCCAGCTGCTTCAGGAGACTGCCAGGCCCCATGCTGGGCCCTGCTCCCTGCACTGCTGCCGGGAAACTCTTTCTGAACAGTGATCTGGGGCAACCACTGACCACATTCGTTTGTTTCCCTTCTCTAAGGGATGGCCGTTCCATGCTGCCTTGGTTATGTTATCCAGTGAGTGAAATCCGGGCTCCTGTATTCAGTTTGTGTCCCAGACACATCAGGCGGGAGAATAAACCCCGTCACTCCACCAGGGCTAAAAGTGCAGGTCCTTAAGTAGTACAGTCTCATAAAACTAGTTTCCTGGACCATGACAGTCCTAGGAGCTTTTCAACAGGGTCCGCCATTGAGATGAAATATATGTATTCATCTGTTTCTTCTTTGTTGAGGTAGTGCCAGCTACTTTGGGTGAATTCAGACATGTCTCCTTAGAATTACTGGGTGGTCTCCCTTAGATACCCAAGAAGTGCCTGGTGAGTCCCTTAGAGGGAGGGCCACACCGGTCCCCACAGTGTTAATCCCTCCCATCTCGCATCTGGGAGGTGACAGTCCTGGGGTCTCCACTGCGAGGTCTCTCAGTTCTCTATGTCTCTGGGACCTCCTTCTCCAGGTGTTGGAAATAAAGGAGTTGGAGGTGATGCAGGGCTCCAGGGAGGCAGACCCTTGCTGCCTGGGCTGGGCTCCAGCCCACCCCCTTCCCAGCCTGCAGGGCCGCACCTGACCTGCGCCCTGAGGGCCAGGGCAGCTGCATCCCTCACTGCTCCTTTCTTCTTCACCTGTGCTTCAGCCGGCCCATCCCAAACTCTTTGCTCCACGGCGTCTGCAGGGCGCTGAATTCGCTGCCGGGGGGCTTTCTCCCAGGCTTCACCCCGACCCAAGCTTACGTGGCGTGTCCTCCAGGAGGCCTTTTCTGATCCCCGAGAGCAGGTTAGGCCCCTAGATTTCTCTCAACTCACACTGTAGCTCTCCTTTGTGACCCTCATACACTGCTTACTCTATAGGCCAGGCACTGTTTAAAGTGCTTTATACATATTAACTCATTGAATCTTATCAAAACCTGATGTCACGGGTACTAGGGTGCTTAAATAACCATCAGAAGCAGTTATTGCTTAACTCTAGCACGGTGCTGGAAGGGAAGTATCTGAAGCTCTCTTGTTCCTATCTCAGGCTCCTGGAACTTGAATATGGGAAGGAATAAGCCACAAACTATGCTACCGTTTTCTACTTTTCATCCTTTTTCAACAGAAGGCTCCTCGGGGTCAGAATTCATCCCTGTGTCCTATTTTTATGTCCCTATTTATTCCTATAACCTTAGGGCCTAATACACCGCCTGAAACACAGGGGAGGCTCAGCAGCTGTCCCTTTGGGGGGGGCACGCATGACTGCCCCCCCCCCCCAATCTCATCCTTTTGCTTTCAACCTGGGAGGAATGAGACCCCTGCCTCTCAGCCCTCCACCATCATTCTCCACTGGGTTTGCTTTCATTTTCCACCAATTTCCTCCCGCCCGGCCGTGACTGGTTCTCTCTGCCCACTGTGTGCACGTAGTTGCAGGCAGAGTCTGACGGGAAGGGTTTAGACCAAACGGGAAGAGATGCCCTCATGCTGTTGGTCTGGTAGCGTCGGGGAACGGCCCGCCAGGCACCTGTGCAGAGGTGCCCATGAGAGACACGGCTCTGATTGTCACGGTTGGAGCCCAGGTCTGCCTGGGGGCGGAAAGCTGAGTGACACGGGCTCTGAAAGCCCTCTCGAGGGCTGACCCATGATTTCATCTGGAAGAAAGTCGATCTCTTATTTTGTATTATATGTCTGTATATGAAACAGCAAGCGATCACACTGAGTGCAGAGCCCCCGTGGATAGGTGTTATTAATAGACATTCATTAAATGCCAAAAACATGTCAGACATTGTAGCAAAACAAAGAATTAGGTAAGGTCTCCACTATGATATAGGTGCTTTCCAGGGAGCAGAGAAACTAAATTCATTGAGTTGGTGATAAAAAAATATCACAGGTAAAGGACATAAAGGCACTCAGGGTTCTGACCCTTTTGAAAGAATTTCTTACATGTTTCCTTTATATGTCATGGTTTTATATATAGAATGTGGCATTCACCATCCTAAAAGGATTCGTAAGCAGTAGCCCCAGACAGGAAAATTATAATGGGCCATTTCATTTGACCTTCTTGAGTCTTGATTTCTTTATGTGAAATAGGAGACAGAAGCAGTTAATGCTCAGGACGGGGCTGATGGCAACCAGCACCCACGTGTATGATGGCTGTGGCTGCTAAAATGCGGGAACACTTCCATACTGGCTGCTGCAGGGCCCCTGGACATCCTTGCTGTTCTTGGACACCCCATCCGCTCTCCCCTGGAGCCTCTTGGGTCTCTCCATCATCAGGCTATGAACGGATCGTTCGGGAGTTTTGCAAGAAGCAGGCAACATACCAAGGGGGGACTGAAGAGAGATCAATGGGGGACTTCGGCACAGCCATGTGTTTGGGGTTAAGGAAAAGCATCAAGGGATGGACAGACACCTCAGGCCCGGGGAGAGTGGGACACTTCTGCAATCCTTCAGCCTGAAAGGTCAAGGGTGTGGAGTCGTTATGGGAATTTGGTTAGATCTACAGCCGTGGAGAGGGCTGCCTCATGGGAGCTGAGGCCTACGTGGAGGCACATAGCCACCAGGAACCTCAGCCAGCAAGAAGGGGCCCAGGAATGAAAAGCCCAACCTCTCTGCCCTCTCCCTTCTGGACTCCTCCTCCTGGTGGCCCAGTGAGCTGGCTCCAGCCTACAGCTGGACAACAGGGGCTGTAACTGAGGCCAGCGGTCAAGGCCAGCCTTCCGGGTGCAGAGCAAGGAAGAAAAGGAAGGGGCTTGGTTCAGAGGAGCAAAAGGAAGCTACTCAAGCTAAGCGCCCAAGGCCTGGTCGAGCAGGGTGTCCCCAGGACAGCCCCTGTCGGCTGGAGTCTGTCCTGATCTGTCCGTGCCCCTGAAGAGCAAATGGAAAGGATTTGCTTTCCTGACACCAGGTTCTGATTAAAGCACTAAGTCTTGGAATGTCACGCTCCCTTTTTCCCTTTGTATTAGTTTCCATTATATTTTCTTCCCACTAGAACTTACCATTCTAGCAGGGAAAAGAGAGGCAAGTTCTGTCTAAGGAAGAAAACAGGAACCAACTTCTCCAGCTGTCAGGGTAACGAGTCTTTAAGCAACACACCGTCAGACTGTGGCCCACAGGAGAGCTGACCCGGCTCCAGGGTGCAGGTCCTACCTGGGTGTTTGCAGTCACAGCTTTACAGCAATAAGCCGAGGGCATTTGTCTCTGTGTCCTTTACTGTAACCTTTACTGATGTGCATTACAAGAGGGAAAAAACCGAGCAATGCATGGGTCTCAGCCATCTCCTCCTGTCTCTTCTCACCGGAGAAAGGTCTAACTTTCTGTTCATTTTCACCTTGGAGTTTCCCTCACATGGTTTCCCTGCTGGAAGTCCTTATCTTCTTGCTGTCCGAATCCTGTCTTCCTTCCCCAACTCAATGGATCACCCTGGCTATTCCAGCCACCCTCCCCCCAACTCCCACCCCTGTCTCCTTTGAACACCTGCCCACCTTACAACCTGTGCAACACCATTTGGGATGTCCTGCCGTTCTGCTATCTTTTTTTTTTTCTTTAATTTTTAGTTTATATTGGAGTAGAGTTGATTGACAATCTTGTGTTAGTTTCAAGTGTACAGCTAAGTGATCCAGTTATACGTATAGACGTATCTATTCTTTTTCAAACTCTTTTCCCATGTAGATGATTACAGACTATTGAGCATAGTTCCCTGTGTCAAATATAGGAGTGTGTACATGTCAATCCCGAACTCCCAATCTATCCTTCCCCCTTCCTCCCTTGTAACCATAAGTTCATTCTCTAAAAGTCTGTAAGCCTGTTTCTGTTTTGTAAATAAGTTCATTTGTATCATTTTTTTTTTAGATTCCGCATATAGGTGATATCATATGGTATTTGTCTTTCTCTGTCTGACTTACTTCCCTTAGTATGGTAGTCTCCAGGTCCCTCCATGTTGCTACATATGGCATTATTTCATTCTGTTTCGTGGCTGATAATTGGGCAATTGGAAGAACCGCATGGTTTATTTTGGATTTCCTCACTTTGAGAGCTCACCTGGGGAACTAGTTTAGAATGGCGGTCCCCAACCTTTTTGGCACCAGGGACCGGTTTCGTGGAAGACAAGTTTTCCACGGGGGGTGTCGGTTCAGGCACTAATGTGAGGGATGGGGAGCCGTAGAGGGAGCTTTGCTCACTCGTCCTCCGCTCGCCGCCTGCTGTTTGGCCTGGTTCCTAACAGGCGGAAGACCGGTACTGGTTGGAAGCCCGGTGGTTGGGGACCTCGGGTTTAGAAGACACATTCCATGGCCCTCCCTCTGGAGATTCTAATTTGATAGGTATCTCCCCCTGTGATTCAGACGTGCTGCACCAGGGATTGAGAATAGGCCAGTGTTTTAACACACAGACCTTATATTTTAAAAAGTTCACTGGCGGGGTTTCCCTGGTGGTGCAGTGGTTGAGAGTCCGCCTGCCAATGCAGGGGACACGGGTTCGTGGCCCGGTCCGGGAAGATCCGCGGCTGGGCTCGTGAGCTATGGCCGCTAAGCTTGCGTGTCCAGAGCCTGTGCTCTGCGACGGAAGAGGCCGAAACAGTGAGAGGCCCGCGTACCACAAATAAAAAAAAAAAAAAGAAAAAAGTTCACTGGCCTTTAAGTGTCAAATGTGTGTGTAAGAAAAATGGCACTTATACTGGTTTGCATTCAATTATGTGTATAAGGTTCCCTGTCCCAGAAAAAAAAAATAGTTGAAACGATGTGTATGAGAAAATAAAGCTGGAGGTGACCGATTTCTCTGTTCTGCTGGGTGTCTCTCTGCTGAGGGCCTTTGTACCTGTAATCACTGTCCTTCTCTCCCTCCCTCCCGTGTACTCAGGTGATTCCTCATTCTTAGTGGATCAAAGCCAATCTCACAAATCTCAACAGCAAAAATCTACTGAACTCCTCTTTCAACTCTGTGGAGACCTAATGTTCCGGAAGGGATTTGTAAATCCTCATACAATACTAATATCGCTGCTGTTAGGGTTGAAGTGAGAACTTTCACTGAAACGGTGTTGGGTACCTGTCATACCAGGAACCACGAGCCACTGGGAAACTGGAGTTTAATATGAACTTCTGCGCCCCCCAGCTTTACTGAGATATAACTGACATATAATAGTGTGTAATTTAAGGACTACAATGTGATGATAGGATACACTTATATATTACCAAATGATGACCACGGTAGGGTTAGTTAACACCTCCATCACTTCACATAATTTTCAACTTTCAAGTATAAGACTCTGATGAAGAGTATAAGAGCATATGAAAAGTCAAGTATAAAAGACAGTATTGTTAACTATAGCTACCACGCTGCACATCAAATGCCCAAAACTTTTTCATTACATTATGTCTGAGAGTTTGTACCTTTGACTGACATCCCGTTTACCCCAGCCCCCGGTCCCTGGAAACCACCATCTTACTCTATTTGTGTGAGTTCGGCTTTGTTCGATTCCACATGTAAGTGATATTGTGCATTATTTGTCTTTGTCTGACTTGTTTCACTTAGCATAATGCCCTCAAGGCCCAATCATGATGTCACAGATGGCTGGATTTTCTTCTTTCTCATGCGTGAATTATATATAAATTTATATATATAATATTTCATATATATTTATAGAAAAACACACTATATATTATACATTGTATATATGATATATATCACATCTTTTTTATCCGTTCATCCACAGGGGAACACTTAGGTTGTTTCCATATCTTGCCTACTGTGAATAATGCTGCAATAAACATACGATTGCAGGTGTCTCTTCGAGATCCTGATTTCATTTCTTTGAATGTATGCCAACAAATGTTATTCCTGGATCATATGGTAGTTATGTTGTTAATTTTTTTGAGGAAACCCCATACTGTTTTCCATAGTGGCTGCACCAATTTATATTCCCACCGACAGAAGACAAAGATTTCCTTTTCCCCTATCCTTGTCCACACGTCCTCTCTTATCTTTTTGATAACAGCCATTCTAACATGTGTGAGTTGATATCTCATTGTGGTTTTGATTTGCATTTCCCAGATGATTAATTATATTGAACACATTTAATGTACATGTTGGCCATTTGTATGACTTTGGAAAAATGTCTATTCAGTTCCTCTGTCCATTTAAAAAAATCAGATTTTTGTTTTCTGCTATTGAGTTGTATATGTTTCTAATATATTTTAACCCCTTATCAGATACATGGTTTGCAAATTTTTTCTCCTATTCTGTAAGCTACATTTTCAGCTTGTTGACTATTTCTTTTTCACTATTGAAGTATAGTTGAATAGATGTATGTTAATTTCAGGTGTACGGCACCGTTATTCAGTTATACATATGTATATGAAGAATATATATATATATATATATTCTTTTTCAGATTCTTTTTCCTTATAGGTTACTACAAAATATTGAGTAGAGTTCCCTGTGCTATATACTAGGTCCTTGTTGGTTATCTATTTTATATATAGTGTTGATTATTTCTTTTGTTATGTAGACTTTTAGCTTTGGGGTGTAGTCTCAATTGTTTATTTTTGCTTTTGTTGCTTGTGCTTCTGGTGTCACATCCAAAAAAACTGTTGTCAAAACCAATGTGAAGTAGCATTTCCCATATGTTTTATTCTAGGAGTTTTATGGTTTCAGGTATTACATTCAAGTCTTTAATCCAATTCTAGTTAATTTCTCTGAGTGTTGTAAGACATGGGAACAATTTCATTCTTCTGCACGTGATAATCCAGCTTTTCCAACACCATTTATTGAAGAGATTATCCCTCCCCCATTGAGTATTCTTGGCTCACTTGTCAAATATTGGTTGACCGTCTTGCAAACGTTTACTTATTGGCTCTTGTTTCTGATCCATGTTCTATGTATCTATTTTTACGCTAGTACCATACTATTTTGTTATTTATAACTTTGTAACATAGATTGAAATCAGTAAGTGTGATGCCTCCGGCTCTGTTCTTTCTCAAGATTGCTTTGACTGTTTGGGGTCTTTGGTGGTTCCATACAAATTTTAGGGTTGCTTTTTGTATTTCTCTGAAAAATGCCACTGAAGTTTTGATAGGGATTTCATTGACCCTATAGACGGCTTTGGGTAGTATGGACATTTTAACAATATTAATTCTTCCAGTCCATGAAGAATATATTCAGGTTTATTTGAGTATTCTTTAATTTCTTTCCTCAAAGTCTTACAGTTTTCAGTGTACAGACCTTCCACCTCCTAGGTTAAACTTATTTCTGTTTTATTTTTTATGCTATCATGAATGGAGTGGTTTTCTTTATTCCCTTTACTGATATTTTGTTGTTACGGTACATGGCTTTTATTATGTTGAGGTACATTCCTTCTATACCCCTTATCATTATATAATGACTATCATGGTCTCTTGCCAAAGTTTTAGTGTTAAGCCTATTTTGTCTGAAATAAGTATAGCTTCACTTCTTTCTTTTGGTTTCCACTTACATGGTATATCTTTCTCCATCCCCTCACCTTGAACCCTTGCCCTTAAAGCTGAAGTGAGTCTCTTGTAGGCAGCGTGCAGTTGGGTCTTGATTTTTTTCATCCATCCAGCCATTCTATACGTTTTGATTTGAGAATTTAATCAGTTTACATTATGGGTAATAACTGATAGGTAAGGAATTCCTCATGCCACCTTATTAATTGTTTTTTAACTGTTTTGGAGTTCTCTTACTTCTTTCTTCCTATCTTGCTGCCTTCCTTTGTGAATTCGTGATTTTCTGTACAGGTATTCCTTTATTCCTTTCTCTTTCTCTTGTGTATCTATTTTAAGTTTTTCTTTGTAATTATCATGAGGCTTACGGAAACCATCTTATAGAAATGTCTTTTTATGCTAACACCTTAATTTTGATCCCATTAAAAAAACCCTACTCTTTTACTCCCTCCTATTTTATATTTTGATGTCACAATTTACCTTTTTATATCATGTATTCATTAACATATTATTTTACTATAGTTATTTTTAAGACTTTAGTCCTTTAAATTTATACTAGAATTAAGTGGTTAACATACCACCATATTACAGTATCAGAGCATTCTGAGTTTGACTATGTACTTAACTTTACCAGTGTTTTGTATATGTTTATATGTTTTCATGTTACGAATTAGCGTCCTTTCATTTCAGCTTGATGAGTTCCTTCCAGCATTTCTTGTGAGGCAGGTCTATTGGTGACAACCTCCCTCAGCCTTTGTTTATCTTGGAAAGTCTTTATTTCATTTCTGAAAGACAACCTTGCTGGGGGTAGAGTATTTTAGGCTGGGAGCTTTTACGTTTTTTGGGGTTTGTTTGTTTTTCTTTTTCTTTTAGTTCTTTGATTATATCATTTCTTTCTCCTGGCCTGTCAGGTTTCTGCTGAGAAATTTGTGCATAGCCTTATGGGGTTTCATTTGTAAGTTACAAGTTTCTTTTTTCTTGCTGCTTTTAAGATTCCCTCTTTGTCTCATTTTTGACCGTTTTATTATAATGTCTTAGAGAAGATTTCTTTAAGTTGAGTTTGTTTGGTGACCTAGGAGCTTCATGGACTAGAATATCCAAATCTCATCCAAATTTAAGAAGTTCTCCACCATCATTCCTTTAAATAAGCTTTCTCCTCCTTTCTCCCTCTCTTCTCCTTCTGGGATTCCAATAATTTGCAGATTTCTTCTTTCAGTGGTATTCCATAGATCCACAGGCTTTCTTCATTCTTTTTGCTTTGTCCCCTGAGTGAATGAATAATATCAAGTCTCTTGGGATTCTGAGGCTTTCTCAGACCTTCTGTGGATATGCCGGCTCCATGCTTCTTGCTCTCTCCTGGGGCAGAATTCCTCAGCTTGTATGCTTTCCCTTGATCCTGCAATGCACCAGGCCAAGCGCTGACATCTTCCTTTTGCTTTCCCAAGCATGGCCCTAAAGCTCAAGTTTGTGGTTTCCCCCTGGCCGGCAGATTTTGACAGGCTTCCTGCACATGCTGACTAGGCATCTAGCAAAGTTCACTCTTACCAATGTCAAGAGCGTATGTAGAGAGCTAGCCACAGGAGGTGGAGGTGTGTGGGTGAGGCATGTGGAATTCTGCGGGTGGCCGTGGGCCAGCTGGGAGGATGCATGGGCGAGATATCACCAGAAGCTCATGGGAAGGCTTTGTGATGGAGCCTGCACCCAGTTCGTAGGCTCTGCGTCCTTTTTAATGCTCTCCCAGAGCCCTCTGTTGCTCTCTCGGCCCCTGCCGGCGCCCCAGTCATGCAGCTCCCTGCTCAGTGCTCCAGGTGGAGAAAGAGGAAAATCAGTCTCTGGCAGCATTCCTCACCTCTGGGGAGCCCCAGTGCTTACTCCCGCACACCTACATCTCCCTGTGGAAGAAACCAGGGGCTCAGGAAGGTCTGCCTTGGCACTGAGCTGTGTTGCTGTGGGGATATGGGTTTGCGGGTAAAGTCAGCCCATCCTCTTACCCTGTCCAAGGCATTCAAACTTGTGTTTTCAACCCTAATGCCGTGTTGGATCTTCTCTGCTGCAAACCTGGACTTCGGCAAAGGCTCTCAAGTTCATGGTTGACTGTCTAAGACAGTGTTCTCCAGGGACTCCTGGAACACAGCTGAGAGGGGCTGGGGCCAATTCACAAACCACCACAGGGCCCACAACCAGGACCAAGGTCTGTATTCCTGTCGCCCAATGCAAAGGTGGGCAAGTCTCCTCCCAGCCCCTTGGTATATGGTGCTGGATCCTACAGCATCCATGAAGGCACTTCTTTTCCGTAGGTAGATGCTGAGTTGTTGTCATGGGAATGGGGGAGATTAGACAAGGATGTCTTATCTGCCATGTTGCTATGTCACTCCTAATGAACTTTTGAAGAAATGGGAGCTGGGAGTTCTCTGGCAATTGTTCAGTTCATGTGGATAATCCGGGTTACTCACCAGATGGCTGAAGCTGAATAAAGTTGCCTACATCCAACCAACTGTCCTGACTAACATTAACCTAGTGGCTGGGATCTACTGGTGCAGCTTATTGCATAGAATAGCCTCAGATGCCATCTAAGCCCTTGACAATGACCTGGCCTCATGTGTATGGATTCCAGGGCTCTGAACACCTAATGCATCCTCCCAGGTGTAGCCTAACCAGATCACGTTTCTTTCCTCAAAGTCATACTGTTACTCTGAGTGCCTAGTGTAAACAAAGCGGTATTAGAACAACACTGTGAACAGAATACATTTTGTCTTTCCAAACTGGTTCTTTTTAGATATCTTACTTCTTAGGTTATTACTGCAAAGGTAGGCTGCACTGGAGGAAGCACATTGGGAGAGAAAAGGATAAAGGGACATGCGTAGAAAAAAATGCTACTAAAGAAGTTGCGGGGGACTGGGATATTTAGTTGGAAAGACTTTCTCACTGACAGCTCAGGGATGTACCACAGCACCGCTGTGTCTGCGGGTAATGAAAACAGCCTGTGCTTCTACTCACAAATTCCAATCTGATCCCCAGTGTTCTGGAGCTCAGATCATCCGACGCCGTGGACTCTGCCTGACTGATTATTCTTTTCTATTTCTGAAGACAAGGAATGATGAGGCATTAATAGAGATGCTCCGAGTGTGCCGGTGTTTAGAAGAATGATTCTATATGTGGCTGGGAAAAAAGACAGGTAGTAATGCAAAAATGATCAGGAGGCCAGGGTGTCTGAAGTATTTGTAAAACAGTGGTGCTGAGGTTTGGGAGAGAAGCGGCAGCAAACCGGTTGTAATGAATTCACTGCCCTTTGCGTTGCCGTGACAGAGAGCGATTACTTCTGACTAGTGAATTACACTGCGGAATGTGGATTTCCTTGTTCAGAACCAGCTCTGGGCAAACGGTTTGCTGGACCCTCTCACACACGTGCTGTGCTTGTGTTGGCTCAGTCAAATTCTTAATAGATGAACCAAAAACTGTTTTACCCTTGGAAGGGGTCATCCTGTACCCGGCACGTGAAGAAAATGCCAGTGAGAGGGATGAATTATCCTGATATTCTGGAACCCTAACACGAGTGCTTGGTGAATTAAGTTTTCTTAAGTAAAATGTTCTGACTACCTTAGACCTAACAGGAAAGGGGAGACCAAAAACAAAGACAGAAACAACAACAAAAAAAAAACTGTGCTGATTTGATTTCTTTGGCTCATTGTGGGCTATCAGCTGTTCGGCTTAAGGGAAGAATCGCAATCGCTAGCTGTTACAAATAAGAGCACAAGCGGGTTTGGTTTCACCTACACTGGCGTAAGTGTCGGGACATACACTGAGGAGAGGCAGTCAGCAAAGTCTGGAGACAAAGATCTTGTGCAGTCAGATCGCTATGAGTCTGATTCCTAAATGATGGCTCTAATCCACGGTGGGAGCTCCCTGAGTGATTCCAGAAGGGGCCCTGTTTTTCGCTTGTTTCTATGTTTAATTAGTTAGAAGTCAAAGCATGTGGAACACAACTCTTATCCAGTATATTTGAGAAGTGTAAGCGGGTTGTAAGTAAAATCCAGGGTGAAACTTCACAGTAGGGTTTTTTAACGTGGAACTCACTGGTGAGTTTGAAATAGCCCACAAGCCATCTGAAACTCTCTAGAGCATTTTGTGCATTTGTACCTGCTTGGGTTTCTTGTCTTGAGAGCTTGTCTCTATTTTCTCTTCAGATTTTCAAAGAGTAGCCTCACATCCAAAGGTTTGAGAATGGCAGCGTTTCCCATCTTCATGTCATCCCAGAAGAAGGGGTTCCTTCCCAGTTGAGCGTGGATGCCTCTTACGTAGCGCCATGAGGCTGATGGCTGACCAAAGGCTCTGTCTTGACTTCAAAGCCTGCCCTTGTCTTATTTCTGGAAATAGATGTGAGCTATGTGAGGACACAGAAGGAGGACCCGGGATTTCAGACCTTGGGAGGACTCCTGACACCAGCTCGGCCAACATTCATTTTACTGATGGGGAAATCAAGGCCTTGGAAGGTACAATGACCCACTGCAGACCCCACAGCAAACCCGAGGTTGTGTTTGGACCAGAAGGCATCTTTTGTCTGCCTGTGTCATGTTCTATTTGCTCTACCTATACCCATTCCTCAAGAAAATGAGGGGAAATTGGCAGGCAATCCACATGTCACCTTTAATAGGCAAAATCTGATTGTATTCCTTGCAGAGCCTGTCTAGGAGTGGTGCTCATGGGACGGGTGAGCAGGGAGGCGGGGCCTCGCCTCTGCCACTTCAGCACTTACCGTCAGCAGCATGGAACACATTTGACGTCTGTACAGGTAGACCTCCTCCCAGGTACCTAAAGGATAAGTCTAGTCTTTTTGGATTTCCTCTCAATTTTATCTTTTCATTTGCATTATTCTTGCTTTTTAAACTCCACGGACACTTACAGAAAAGAATTTTGTATTTTACATGGAGCATCTATTGCTGTACGTCTTAGTTCCTGTCTGTCTCCCTTTCTGAATGGTCAAGTACAAATGAGAGGAACCACGGGCGTGAGTGAGGAGAATAACATGGCAATGGCTGGAATCGATGACATGACAGAGCATTTGTTTTACTTTCCTTCTCTGTCTCCCTCATCCTTCCAAGGGAAGGCAAGGGCCCCTTGGCCACATGTGTGTTACATGCCTCGTGCTGTCCTGCAGGAGGTGTGGCTGATAGCTCCACCTGGGTCTCCCATCAACTCTGCAAGTGAATGAAGCTTGGTCTGAGCTCTGCCCACTGACTCGTACATCTTCCTGCTCTTCACCGAGGATTTAACATTGAAACACAGAGTCTAGGGGGTAGAATGAAAGGTATGGGGGACTCGGTGAACTGAGAATTGAATAAACAATACACAAATACGTCAAATGAGATCCGCACAAACGTTTCTGGGCTCTTGAGCTGAACACGTGTCAGGATGATGTGATATGATCATTAAAAACCTTACCTGGAGACCCCTCTTTTCATTACTATTTCTTGTTATTTTAAAGATGAATCTTGGGAATAACAGGTGTCATCTGTTTTGAAGAATTAATTATCGTAAATACCACACGTGTATGTGCGTACACACACACACACACACACACACACAAACACTTAATGGGAACTCTGAGAGTTTTGTCTAGTGCCAATATATTTTCCATCCACAGACTTGTTTTTGCTTTTGTTTCGTTTTGTTTTGTTTTGCGGTACACGGGCCTCTCACTGCTGTGGCCTCTCCCGTTGCGGAGCACAGGCTCCGGACACGCAGGCTCAGCGGCCATGACTCACGGGCCCAGCCGCTCCACGGCATGTGGGATCTTCCCGGACCGGGGCACGAACCCACGTCCCCTGCATCGGCAGGCAGACTCCCAACCACTGCGCCACCAGGGACGCCCCCTTCCACAGACGTTAATATATATGGCAGTTTACTCCCCCTTGTTTTCCTTGTGTCTTACAGAGAACAAAACTGAACAGCAGCTTGGGGCTAACGTCATTTCTCGTTCCAGAAAAAGCCACTGTCTGTTATTAGAAAACATTCCCTTCCAACAGCTACGGGGTCCACCCCTCAAGTTCTCCTCAAGGAGCCACTTCAAAAATCTGCAGAACTGGCAGCTATGATGACATGTTTTCCCTTCCCATGAGCCTTTCTGGACATGAAGACAATGCACTGGCTGTAGAACTTGTCCAGATTCACACCTTAAATTACATTTATAAAAAAATGCAGCTTCCCAAAATTTTTCTTACAGAAATCTTATTAAAATCTGAAATGACTTGATTATTTAATTTTAAAAATAGAAAAAAGATTAGTAATTTTCCATTACAACATTTACACAAAAGATAAGGAAAAGGAGCCCTGCTAGCTAGTAGAAGAATCTGAACAAAAACCTAGTTCTACTGATTAGCAATTCTGTTCCTTTTCCAAAATATTGCACTGATACTCAGAAATTCCAAAAACCAGATCCACTGGAAGCCAGGTAAGTTCTATGGCCATAGCCAAAGTATATTTCTAGGACGTTCCAATCAAATAGATATTCCAACCGAGGGATAATTCATTTTCGAATAATGCTAACGAGCCCTAAAGGATGGAAATCAACTCACATACCTTCACAATATGCCAGAAGCACATATCTAGGTTATCTGGAGGCTTGCATGGGCGTAAAATCAACATTCAAACGACTAAAGCCAAACGAAGCCTCCTGCATAAGGGATCGTGCCCCCAAAATGCATCAGACACACACACTAATCTTAACTTAAGCTCAGGAATTAGGGAGTCTGTTCTACAGAAAGCCATGACACGGACGCGATGGGAGAAGCTGGGGTTGTGGGAAGGAGGAGTGCGAGGATGAAGGTGCAGAGAGCTCAGAGATGTCTGTTACTCACGCATCATGGGGATGCTAACTTGCACGTCTTGTCTTGGAGGAAGACGGAGCTGGGCACTCACGGAAATACCGCCTGAATTATGAGCCGAGATGGGTGAGCACTGACGTTTTAGGATGGCCTGACTTGGCGGTTATGGGGATGACAAATGAGACGCCTCCATCCTCTCAAGCACCGAAGAGCAAGCTCCCAACCAAATTAGTTCCTGGATTTGGTTTAAAATAAAAATGTTGAAAAATGCCTGAAAGAGGAATCATTCAATAGATACAATCTCAGTTCTTAGCTGTCTGTCTGGGGACTGTCATGTGCACATGTATTTGGTCAGTAGTAGCAGGAGAGCCTGCAGGCTCTTGGGGCGGGTACTGTCACTTGGCCACCTCTCTCCTGCAAAGATTTTTCTCCTCTAGTGATAAGTACCTCAAATGTTTACCGTCGTAAGAATAAACAAAACTGTGGGCGTTTTGCTGTTCCCAGATGATACATTTTTTTATCAAACCCACACATTAGAGGGACCGTCCTGTGATTGATTAGCGTCACTGCTTTCCCTTCCGAACTCGCGGTCCAGAGGTATAAGATAAAGATGGGGTCAGTCCAGCGAAATGTGCTGAACCTCCATCAGACTCCAGCGTCAATTCATTTGCTAACTTCCCTCCAGCGTGAAGGACAAGAACTGTCCATCATCACCGTCATTATCACCATCCACAGTGACAGAGGCGAACATCTGTGGACCACCGATGGCAAAGACAGCTCCAGTTCTGCGAGTCCCACTCATCAGAAGGCGGTCCTTGGACAAGTACTACAACGCTGCAAGTCAGACACCTGAACCAATAGTGCAGAAGAGCTGATGCGGAAAGACTTAATGGTAGGAACTTGAGAACAGCTGCACTCGTGGGAAAGGACAGATACTCTGTTGAAAGAAGATGAATGGGGTTCTCTAGGAGTGTGTGGTTAGGGCTTGAACCTCCCCACCAGTACTCCCCCCAACACACACACGACTATGGGATAAAATCTGCAAAACCTCAAGCATGGTTTCCCCAAAGGACAGCCTAAGGTTAAAGGTACTGGCTGAATCCTAAAGTATGACCGCAACTTGACTGGAACCAAGGGGTCCAGTATGAAATCCAGTCCGGCCCATAGTAATGGTCATCCATTAGCATCTGTGCCATGAAAAACAACTGCACACGCTACTCAGGATGCATTCTTTACTCACTCTAGTGAGCGCTGTCTTGCCAAAGCTCGTTTCCTGAGAAGAGAAGCCTAGAAATCACCCCTATGAGCGCCTGGCAAAGCCATGTCCTCCTGGATTGAACTCTGAGTCTGGTTGAAGGCCCTGTCTCATGGGCACCCTTTAGAGACTGAAATTCAGCAGATCAGGGCTTATGTGTTGCACTAAACAGGAGAGGAGAAGAAACCCCTCCAGAGGCAGGGCAGGGAGTTCTCCTACCTGCTGAGTCAGCAGTCACGGCTGGCTGGTTCTACCAGAAACGTGCTAGCGAATGCCCAGAGCTCCAAAGAGCCTCAAGACAAGGAGGGCTATGCAACTGGCACAGGTGAAAGGTGAAAGGAAGTCTTCCTCATCAATGTCACAGTTGGTCAGGACAGACCAGTCCTTCCCGAGAGGATGCTGACGGGTGAACTAAACCATGCTTAGTAAACCTGAAAGAGAAAGCTCTGAATCACATGGAGGTTACCTGCCACTCTGTGCTCTTGTCCTGACAAAATCCAGGAAGACTCTGTCTGCAGATGCCCTGGTACATTTTATTCAGGGGGGTTCTGGGCTCAAGTTTAGAGGTATGGAAATTCCCAGTGTTTTTCCCACTCTATTCCCTCTATTCCCGTGACCCACGATCTGCACGGAATTCCTCTGGTCCGTGTCTATAGAAGTTCCGATCACAGGAAAGCTAGTAAATCTCTCCCACTTTTATTCAAAGGAGACCCAGAGCCCCTTGCCTTTAGCAGTTCTGAGACACAAGGAAGGAATGACTCCAGCGCAGCCCGGATCTGCGAGGCTTGGTCCGACTACTCCAGTTCAGGCTGCCAGGAAGAAGCCGGAGAATCTGGCACCTGGTGGTGTGGGCGGAAGGGCAGAGGGCACAAAGAAACACGAAGGGGATGGGGGGAGGGAGAGGGATGGACTGGGAGTTTGGGGTTGGTAGATGCAAAGTATTACATACAGGATGGATAAACAAGGTCCTGCTGTGTAGCACAGGGAACTATATTCAGGATCCTGTGATAAACCATATGGAAAAGATTTAAACAAAGAATGTATAAAATAAAAAGAACCATGACGTCAACAAGATTTTCTCACTGCTTCCAGAAGCAGCTGAAAATGAAAGCACTGCTTTCCAAACGCTTCCTTCTCCTCCCAGGTGGAACCTGCCCCCAAGGACACAAGCGCGGTAATCCCGGGGTGATTCGGCTCGGACCTCATTTCTGCCTCGCGGTGAATCTTCAGTTACTTATTGGATTCCCGGAATCAATCAGAACAGGTTGGAATTATTTGAAAACTATTCTGCATTAAACTGTACCTTTTCTCCTAACTTGTAGTTAGAGGCAAGGTTTGGGGGGCAGGCTTGGATGGAAGAGAGTCCCCCAAACACTGGAGGATGGGACTGGGGATTCATCAGTACTCACCCACAGGGCCTTTTTGGGCTATGGCTGCACTCTAATGCCGTCCAGAAATAATCACACGTGAAAGCCATCCCCTAACTGGACTTGCCATCTGCCCAGGTTATGAGGGGAGGTGTGTGGCCACAGCAGGACCGCCTGAAGGCAGTGGAGGTGGGGTCACCACGAGGCCCGCCTCCCGTGCTTCTGATGGAGGAGAAGGTGCTTTCTCCGAAGCCCTGCCTGTCGTCAGAGCCCGCTCCACAGGGGGCCCCACTCCACCCACGAGGGGTCCACAGAGCAGTAGCCTGAACCCAGAGCCCAACCCCGCTCCACTCCTTCACACCTGAGCCAGGCAGGCTCTGCTCCCCTCCCCCGCCACTTGAGAATGAGGTACCACACCAGGTAGAGAGGGACATGGAACACTTTTTAATGTCAAGTCAGAGACAACCCCTCCCTCCCCCAGCCCCTAATCCCACCTGCCCTCATCACATCACGACCCCTCCCCGAGGCTCCTCTGGTTCCCAGACTTCGGGGGAGGAAGAAAAGACCTCCTAAAAACTGCATTTTCTTCTCTTTCATACACACGCACACAGAGGTGGGAAATTAAATAAAATAAACCAAGAGGATTCGATTCTCCAGTGGTCACAAAGGCATCAGAGATTCCCATAACGGGCTAAAGCGAGTGGTTACTGACTGCTGAGTTGGTCCGGCTGCTTGCTGTCTGTCCGTGCCCGAGGCATGACGGAGAAGCCAGGCCCCCCACACTCGCCCTCGCCTCTGAGAGCGGCCCCTGGAAAAGATGCTGCGCCTTGTGTTAAGCGTTTTGTTTCTCTTTTCACTTTTTAGAAATGTCTCTGACGTGTGAATAACCCAAGAAAATAAAAAGGCAGGAGCTGATTACACAATTACCAGTAAACTCTATCATCTTTTAGAAGAGCAACACACAGCTAACGCCATATACAGCATGCAGTAATGTCTGAGAAAGGACCCTGCTGAGAAGGAAAATGGCTAGAACCCTAACAAAAAAAAAATATATGTATATATATACTGTATAATATATGTCATCAAAAAAAGCATCGCCAGCAAACTCAAGATACGGTGCAGGTCACCCTTCCGTTTCTAAACAGCATGTAGAAGTGTAGTATTGTCTACAGTAAATGCCAGAAGAAGAGGACATCTGTAGCGCTGGTGGAGATGTTGGTTAAATTGTATGTGTGGATTTTAATTTTTTTTTTTTTTTGGTGGATTTGCCAAATCCTCACCAGGTGGCTAATGCCTGGTGTGTTGTCCACCAGTTGTAAACCTAGTAAGAAGTATACTATTCATGTTTAACGTTTAACAAACATACTTCTCTTCACCCCTTTCACTTGTGTACTTTTTTAGTTTTGTCTTGTTTTTTGCACTAATTTTAGACTCATATCAGAAAATATAATTAATAAAATTAATAATGAATCAGAATCCCTTGTTATCTATGATGTCCATGTAGTAAAATGAAAACAAACAAAAAAAAAGTTGAACCATATCTTTTGTGACTGTTGATTGTGGGATTATTGTAGCTGACAGGCTGTCTTGTTTAGTTTTCCTTTTTATTTATCTTTTTGTTGCTGCGTTTCATCACACACACAATAGGGACACAGTTCAGGAATGGGCCTGCAAGCCTCCCTCTGAGTTCTTCTCTACTGACTGATTGAATCTGGGGTGGCCGACTCCAGAACTTTCCTTGGGTGGGGGGGCACTGTGGTGGGCAGAGCGGCTGAGCCCTTGCCCGACTGGTAACGGAGGTCACGCCATGCAGCTTGCGGGTGGGTCCAAAGCCGCGTGCATTCTTCCCGTTTGGAAAAAGAAAGAAAACTCAGCTGTACCTACGTATCTGCAAGGCGATTTCCAATGTCCTTGTTCAACCTGTTTTCCCAAAGTATTCTCTGTTCCCCTCCCTCGAATGTGTCCCCTTAGGCTCTGAATTTCGTGGGATTGTATCTGCTTTAGAACGGGGATGCTCGCGTTGCTCTTGGTCGCCGTGGCTGATGTGTTGGTGGCGGTGGTGACGGCAGCTTCTCCCCGGCGGGGAAAGTGGCACTCACATCAAAATTTGAGGAGTAGGTGCAAAACCAAAACCAGAAGAGGTAGCAGCCAAACGCAGCCAGCCCTCCTCGACGTTCCATTGCTCACTTCGCTGATGGCGCCCGGGCCTGCAGACACAACACACCTGTCGTGAGCCTGGCCCCTCCAACTGGGAGCATCCAGCATCCCAGCTCCATACCCAGAGGCTGCGTTAGCCTTGATCCCACGGGCACAGCTACGTGATGGGGCGCCCACCCGGGCAGGAGGGACCTCAGGTTACAGTGTGAGGGTGCCTGCTACTCCTCTGCTGTCAGAACATGCTGAGGCCATGGCTCAGGGGCAAGTTCAAGAAAAGGTGGCCGGTTAATCAACACCTTACACAGCACTTCAATCAAGTGAGACCCCTGCCCTGTTTGCATCATCGTCCAATCCCTCCGAGCACTGCCCACCTTAAACATTCACGTGACCCTCCTGTCATGCAGGAGAGGACTCGCTGGACACAGCAACTGTCCCCTGCGGCTGCTGCACTGGCCCCGGTGCCCCTTCTGTCCATCACTCGGTCCCAGGGCAGCGCACTTGGCCTCTCCCCCATCTGGATCAGGTAACAGCAGACCTCGCTGAAGTATCACATGCTTGAAAGGTCCAAACCAGCTCGCCTGAGGTGGAGGGGGGATGAGGCAAAGGGACAGGTGGCCTCTGGCCGTGTACACAGGAGGAAGGGAAGATTTCCATGGATACTGGGATGCAGAACGTGCCATGATGTGTGTCTGCTGGGGGGGGAGATGGATGGCATATTTTCCTAAGAGGCACACACCAGCCTGACCTGCACACAGATACTCTCTGACGTGGAGCCATATTTGGGAGGCAAGAAAACTATGAGGTCGTAAAATTCCCCAGCAGCTTCCCTGTCACTTGAAGCATAAGCTTTGTGGCTCCCTCAGCCCCGTGGCCATGAACGCCCCTGATAAATGGAGCTATGATTCAGGAACAGTACACACAAGTTTGGATGCCCGGATGAATTAGGCACCTAATGAAGCAGGGCATCTTCTCAGACTGGACTTACTCTGGAAGGCTCTTGCACTGGATTTAACGGAGGCGTTTAAAGCTGGTGCCCCGCCGCCGCAAGTCCATGTCATCACTGGGTTGAAGGGATAAAGCCAGAACCTGCTTGCCTGACTCGGATGCTGGACATGGAGACACTTCTGGCTAATGCAGATCAGCATCAAATCAGGCTTCTTGATTCCATATGGAATCATTCCAAGTCCTAGAAGTCCTGGCCTGGAAGCACTGTCCCTGTGATTTATTCCTTAGACCTTTGGGACAAATCTCTGATTCTGGGTCAGTGGCTAAACAGGAGTTTTTTTTTTTTTTTTGCGGTACGCAGGCCTCTCACTGTTGTGGCCTCTCCTGTTGCGGAGCACAGGCTCCAGACGTGCAGGCTCAGCGGCCTCCCAACCACTGCGCCACCAGGGAAGCCCTAAACAGGAGTTTGAAATGCACCAGGTCATCCAATCTCTGTGTCTCTGGTGCCTGGTTCAAACTGCAGGGGAGCAAAATTGTCACCCCAAAATGTCTCTTTGGCATGCAGATTACTTCCAGCTGAAAGCAGTCAAGGCCCAAAAGACTCAGGAGAAACTGCCCTTCCCCCAACCACCTGAAGAATGTAGAAAGAAGACCTGTACCAGGAAGGGAGCTGTCACCATAGGTAACTACAGTGTGACCTGGGTGTGGAGACAGGGACGAACCTGCAAAATCTGTTAGTTATTGCTCCTCTCTGTGTCCATCTCCCTGCCTGGCCCAGAAATCACTGTCTACCAAACACCCGCCTTTCCTTCTCTATGTGAATTACCTCCCCTCCCTCTGAAGTCCTAAGCCTCTACCCCCAACATCCCCTTTTTTTTTTAAAACATTTATTTATTTATTTGGTTGCACCAGGTCTTAGTTGCAGCATGTAAACTCCTAGTTGCGGCATGTGGGATCTATTCCCCGACCAGGGATCGAACCCAGGCCCCCTGCATCGGGAGCGTGGAGTCTTAACCACTGCACCACCAGGGAAGTCCCCCAACATCCTCTTTTGTCTTTAGCTGAAGGTGGTATTTAAGGTGAGGCTTTGGGACATTTTGGTGAGTTAATCACTTTTCCTAGGCCTCTTCCATGTATACATATTAGTAAATGTTTGCTTTATTTTCTCCTGTTACTCTGTCTTATGTCGATTTAAGTTTTAGACCGGCAAGAAGAGCCTAGAAGGGTAGAGGAGATTTTCTTTCTCCCCAACAGCAGTGCTCCCAAGGCCCGAACTTCTTGGCAGCGCAAGTTCTCCTGAGGAGAAGGACAAGAGACGCCTCTTCTGCTCCCCGCCGGGGAGGTGAACGTCTGGGCAACACAAAACTGAACGCTCTCCTTCTGTCAGTCCACTGGGATACCCGTGACAGAGGAGTATCCCCGAGAAGCACCATTCAGACTTGCTTATTGTTGACCATTCAATTGGTTGCATCTTCTGAAATCTAACTACTATGTTTCTATATAAACCACCACCAGAAACTCTAGCCTTTACACTCAATCACTGCTATGTGTACAGCAGTCTCTGGGATCTCCGGAGAGAAGCCAGCCCCAGGGCTTCTAGAGTGAGGAGTTATCTGTTCCTCTCCTGTGAGAAAGCCCTTCCTCTCTGGACCACTCCAGGATCCTTCCAGGAGACCCCTGCCTCTGCCCGAGGCCAACTCTGAGGCAGGGAGGTTGTTCTGAGTCCCTGGGAGCAGCTGGGTTCCAAGTGTGACGGGAGGGTTGGTGGCTGCACTGCTCCCCAGGTGCACACTGCTCCACGATTCCAAACGCATCCTGCACGCCTGGCTCACGGCGACTGGACAGACACGCATCTGTTCACACAGGGCTCCTCTCTCACCTCTTTTCTCTCCTGAACACTGGCTCACACAGCATTGAAACCCACTCCTCACTCCCCCCCAACACAGCCCTCCCGTCCCCGCTCCTGGTAAGCGAAGGGGGACATCGCCAGTCCCCGCACGGAGATGCTCTCTGCCTCTGGCGCCTTCCACCCCTCTGGGCTGCCCGGCCAGCGGACGTCTCCAGGGAGGAGGATGAAGGATGCACACAGCAGGCAGACAGCCCAGCAGGCGCCTGGCTTGATTACCAGCTCAGGAAAGTCAGGAACCTTGTCTGCCGGCCACGGAGTCTGCAACGCCCCGCAGGTGGCGGCTGGGAGCTGGCAAAAGTGCCCGGGGAACCTGGCAATGGCCTTGCGCGGCAGGTGCTCCGGGTCGCCTGTACTGTTCCGGCTCCGCCCGTGCCCTGGGAGGCACGCAGGAAGCCCGTGGGGAGGGGGCCTGGCTCCCTGTCAGAGAACTCCTCCCAGAGAAGAAAGGAAAAGGCCACTGGGTGTGCCGGGGGCCCTCCCTGTGTGATGTTCCGCGGCCACCCTCCTGGCCAAGGTGGGTCCACGGGGCTGTCGCTCCCCTGGACACCACTTCCAGCCTGGCCTCGCCCCCCCAGCGCCCTCCCCTTGCCCCGCCCAGCCTCCCTCCAGGACACAGCTGCCTGCAGGAGGAAACAGGGGTGGTACCTGGAGAAACCCGGAGGCAGGGTCTCCTCACATCCTCTTAGAGGACGTGCACCAGCTCTCCGCCACCTGCGCCTGGACCCCTCAGGTTGACTCCTTGTGCCAACTCCAGGCTGCTGTGTCTGTGTCTCCAAGCTGATCAGACCACTGATGGATTGGATTCCTTCAGCCTTTACAAAACCTCCCAGCTGCTCCGTAGGACACGCATTGCATTTCCTAGTCTGCCTGCCATCTGCCTCCTTAGCCTCGCGCCCCGCCCCCACCAGCAGGCGGGCACCACACATACGTGTGCGCACACGAGCGTGTACCTTCCAGCCTATTTAATTCCCATCCTTGCACCTTCTGCCTGAAATGCTCTTCACCTGACTCACTCGCACTCCTTGTTCCAGGTTCTGTTCTGGCCCCAGTCACCTCTTCCAGGCAGCCTTCCTTGACTTACTCTGGTTTGCTTCCACAGCACCATACACATCCCACTATTAAAATATGCACCACCCTGTCCTACAATTATCTTTATGTGTCTCACATGCATTTCTTCCCCTATGCTGTGAGCTCCATAAGGGCAGGGTCTGTGCCTAGCTGGGCCCCCAACAGGTATTTAATAAACCTTTGTTGAAAGAAGGGAGGAACCAGAACATCGTGACCTGTGCTACATGTCCATGCTTACGTTGTCTCTGTTTTTCTTTCTCTTAAGATTCTAATTGGAAAGAAACCCACAAACCAAACCAAGAACAAAGCAAAACATTCTCTCCTACCTTGCCTCTGGCTTTACCTCCATTTTCTCGTCTGAACACCCTTCCCCCCCTATTTCGAACTATTTCCAATAAAAGTCACTGAAAGTTCTTGTGGTTGAGGGAAGATATTCACAGAAGTAAAGCCATATTGGTTAAAATTCTAGGTGGAGGGCCTGCAACTGGAAAGGGGTTCCGGCCCCATAAAGCCCCTCACGTAGGAGATGAAGGTTATCATCTCCCACCCTAACGTGTGGAAACTCAGCCTCGGAGACCTTAAGTGACTTCCCCAAGGTCCCCTGACTTCTGTCTCCAAATACAATTGTCTTTCCACTAACTCGGCGCTGTCGCTCTGTGGAACTCGCACATCTCCAGCGAGGAGGAGAGCAGAGCGTGAGGCCACAGGACCTGCCCCGCTGGGCACGGGTCAAGGTGGGGAGCACACAGGCCCTTGCACACTGACCGGCACAGCAAGCTCGCCATGAGAGGAGGACCTGCTGTCCAGGCAGGTATGGATCCCAAGCTCCTGGAGCAAGGCCCTCTCAGAGCCCTTGCTGGCCAGAGCGACAGCGCAGCCCATCTGCCCGGTGACTTGGCCACACGGATGAGGTCTCTGCTCTTCATCCAGCCATGCTTCCACTCTGCGTGGAATGCCTTTATTGCCTCAATCTCATTATAGAGCTCTGGAGGCCTAAAGAGACTAATCACCAGGACCATTAGGGTCCCGGAGAACTGTGATGAGTGTCAATTATCCATCGGAAACATCTGGATGGAATGAAAGCCTCAAATAAGATGCAATTTATTTGTAGCCAAGTGACTCACCCAAGAACCTCCCCCTTCCTTCCCCTTTCCCCTCCCTCCTGCCACTTCCCTTCCAGCTCCAAGTTAGAGAGAGAGAAAGAGAGAATGGGGTAAGCAGAGGCCAGCATGCAAGGCCAAGGTCTAAGAAGATCATTGCATTAGAGCATCCATGTGCAAAGGAAAGAGGCGGGCCTGGAACAGAGGGGCCCAGACATGGAGCTATTTGGGGCACTGACAGGTCCTCATTAGTTCTGGCAGCAAAGACAAGTCAGACTTCTGCAGGGGAGGCACCCGGGGAGAATCAGATGTCCTTGGGGACAGTTAATCTGAATTGACACCGGGCCGGCCCAAGGTCAGGCGGTTCCCACCGGGCTGCCTCCTGGGGTTAGTGCAGAAGAAAAGGCATCTTGCAAGAAGGCAAAGAGTCTTGGGCACCTCAGCCCACCAAGGCAGCAGCTGCCTGGAAAGTAAGCATACCAACCTTTCCCAGGGGTCAGAGCTGTGGTTTTGACTTCTAAAAGAAACGAAAAACAAGCCACTGTTAAGGCAGAGAGCAGCCAGAGACACCCACTTTACCCTCTGATGGCTTGGGGGAAGGAGGCTGAACTTCCGGCCCAGCCCCCATGCTGTTCTGACCACAGCCCAGCCCCCAGACGTGCACCCCTCTGGCTTGCTGGGAAGTCAGTTGCCATAGGTTGAGTGGGGGGCCGGGGAGGATGTGAGTGATGGTCACATTGGAACCCTGACCCAAAGAGAGCCAGCACCCCTACCGTGTCTTAGCAGGGTATGCCAGTACCATGGAGCCAGAGGTCCCAAGCCAATAAACACTTTTTGGAGAGTAACCTTCTTTCTTTGGCCACCAGACTATCCTCGAATTAGTTGAAGTCTGCAGGCTTTAGTATAAAACTGGCTGATATAAATAGGCCCTCCTACAGCAATCTGAATGCAGGTAGCCAAGTTCTGTTTGAGATGTAAAGTTAACTGGCATTTATCAGTGCATCTCAGAAACACTGGGGAGCAAGTTTCCACGTACCAGAGGAGCCCAGACCTTTGATAGCTGACCTCTCTCAGATTCAGACTACAGGAAGCTGGCCCAGAGGGCTTCCTCTCTCTGGAGCAACCTAAGGCATTAAGACCTGCATCCCTGCTGCTGGGACCCACCTGTGGAAATGCTGGGCACCAGCCCCTCTCTGCTGGCTGACCCAGGAAACACCCTCACTCACCAATTCAAGCTCTCAGGCCAATCCACAGAGCCTGTTCTGCTGACCAGCCAGCAGCGGGATGACCTCTCATCTTTCACCTCCCTCTTTAGCTGGGGGCCTCTGCACATGTTCACCCTGGATACAGAGGGTGGGAAATCCTTCCACAGTGTATAGGGGTATCAAATCACCATGGTGCACACTTTAAATATCTTATACTTTTACTCATCAATTATACCTAAAATAAAGGAAAATAAAGCTCAACAAAAGAAAATGACATTAACGTCTTTTGCATCGAAGTGATACAATTCTCTGTGCAAAGGTCCTCGCATGTAGAAGGAAAGACAACCTAGAAATAACTCAGCCTAAACTCGACTACAACATTTGACCAAAATCAGGTGAGTGTGGCCCTGTGCATTCAAGCTCTCAGGCTACTCTTTAAAGGCATCTGAGATACGAAGCAAATCTTGATCCAAGTGGACACTAGCAACCCTGAGAAGCCACTCCGTGGGCGGATCTAAGATCAAGGATCAAAGGGGTGACTCAGAGCAGATCTGATGCACAGTCAGGGGGGTAGAGAAAAGCCAGGAGTGCCGGTCCACGCTGTCTGCTGTGCGTTTAGCAAGGACAGTCCCCTGGAGAGATTACTGGGCCCTCAACCCCAGCCTAGTAGCTAACCAGGGGCTGTTTTCATGAATTGTCTCATTCGGGCCCCACTGTCTTGAGCCTCCCTGTACCAGGACAGAGGGTGACTGGAAGGAAGGAGGACAGTCTGCAGAGAGATGCTTGGAGGCATAAAGGCATCACGGCCTTTCACCCCCAAACCACAAGCGGTGCAAAGTAGGACACGTGTGAGGGAGGGCAGCCCACAGAGTGATGGGCTCTGTGGGAGGGAGGACGCGGGGGGGAGGGGGGTTCTACCTGGTAGTCTGGCTTGTTGGAACTATCTGGAAGAGGAATACAGTGAAAGCACACGCTCCTGCGGTGCTCTGGAGCCAGAAGTGGTCTTCCGTGAGGGCAAAGATCTGAAAACAGCTCCATCTTAGTTGTTCCATCCAGATCCTTTCCCGGTGAATCTCCAAGGTCATCGTGCCTTGGTGTCCACATGGGTAAAGGGCTATCTGACTCTCATTCTGGACTTTCCTAGAACTTAACCTTGGGCTTTTCCAGGTGGCAATGTTTTAACCCCTCTGCCACTCATGTATCTCACCGCAGTGAGGAGGGAAAGTAAGCAAGGCATTCTTTACATTTACTGGAGACCTCCCGCTGAGCTCCAGCCCGCTCCCTGTGATTTGGTTCTAAGAAGAGACGTAGAAACTGTTTCTACGTCATGCTTACCGTCATGAGGTGCCAACACCACTGGGCACAGCTTCCGGGAGTGTGAGCCTCTTCGAACCTCCAAGCGTGTACGAGCCCTGAGCTCAGGGCTCTGCGTTAACCCTCGGCTATCGACAAAAACAACAATCCTTCAAACCTAGCATGTATTTTTCTCACCAAGAGCTAGCCTGAAATGTGTGATCTTTTTGTTGATGTATCAAGGTGAAGCCAGATAGAGTGGGAAAGAAAGAAAGAAAAAATGAAAGAAAAATAACATAAAAACAACAAAGAAAGAACTGCTCCCTTTAAGCCTCCAAGTTAATATCGCTGGTCAAGCCATGAAGTGATCTTTCTGCCACCAAGCCCAGCTGAATCCAAGTACCTAGGTGGGCAAAGGGGTGCTGTCCGATTCTAATGGGTGGGGCAGGGCTGGTTTCACACCAGGATGGTTATACAGGACAAATAAACCTTCCAGAAACAGCGTGAAGGGATCTTTTTTGGTACCTTCTGTATTTAGACACACGTGCCATAGAAATGCTCACTGCTGGGTGGCTGCCCTTAATTAACTAACTTTCATCCTCTGTAGGGAAAAACAGATCGTCTCTGCCACTGCAATTGTTTCCTTCCGATGCACAGAGTTGACTTACTTCCGCCTTCTTTAATAAGATGATTTGATGGTCACTGCAAGGTTCGCAGGCATTAATCAGCCAACCTTTCCCAGCCCACTGACACCATTAAATCTGACTCCTTGCCCAGGAGATAAAAGACAAAGGACCTGAGGATGGGAAATGAACAGCCACCGAGCCGCTGAGTATGCAGTGTGCCCCTGGCACATACGCCTGTGAGGTAGGGAGTGAGGGATGGCGGTGTATCCCTGAGTCCTTAGTTATCACGGCAAGCGTCCTGCACCGCCAGATACTAATATGAGAGGGGGGCATGCAATCTGTTGTGTTTGCAAAAAGGGAGCAGAGAAATACTTCAAGGGTGGCAGAAAATGCTGAGAAGGAGTGAAATTCTCTTATCTGAATCTTTCTAGACCATCCGGATATTAAGTAGCAAAATAGCTTGGAATGTCTTTTAAAGCCAAGCGTTCCTTGTCCCTGGAAATCCATTGGAAGTGAGGGGAGCATAACCTGGGAGTATTTCCCTGAGAAAAGAGGTAGCTCTCTATTCTATGGGACGCTAGAAAAGGAGGAGGAAAAAACAACACACACGCACGCGCGCACGCACGCGCACACACACGCACACACACACACAGAGAGAGAGAGAGAGAGAGAGAGAGAGAGAGAGAGAGAGATGAATGAGAGAAATATCCCAGGAGTGAGATCTGTTTTCTCTAAAACACTCCTGAGCTGTACAAGAGTCCAACAGCTACACGGAGGACCACACTAATCCAAGTCTTGGAATGTCCATTGCCCTGCACCCAACAAGAAAGTGAAGGGTGGGAGCATTGCAGAATCAGAGTAGAGAGCTGGCCTGCAGACCCTGCCCCAGACTCAGTGGCCAGCAGAGCAGGTGAGAAAGCTCAGCTCTGCGTCAGCAGGTGGATCCTCTGCTCCTGGTCCCATGCTCAGTATCAGGTAGTGATTTGTTTGTTTCCGATCAGTTTTGTTACTGTTGGCTTTAGCGTGGGACGTGCCCCCTCCAACCCTTGAGGGCACCTTCGGTGGAATTCTAACTCCTTAGCAACCACTCCCTGTTTTAAGTCACTTTCCCCCTGAGAGTAAAGACCTCAGTGCTCAGAACGAGCTGCGTCCCTTCTCAGAGTCCCTTGTGAAGCACGTTCTGCTTTACGTCCTGTCTCTCACACGTCCCTTTTTACCATTTATGCCCTTAGCTACTTTTCTAACGCTCTTTGAGATCTGCGGGTATGCCTCGCCCAGGGGTTCGATAAACGTAAGTTGGATCAAGTTGAACCTGGACACTTCCATTGCCCTCACTTTTTTTCTATTTCTTTGTTTCATTTTTCCCCTTTGCTGTCTATCACCAGGGTGCCCTACATCACTAAGGTGAATAATGCATCCCTGAATCATTTCACGATAAAAGCATTCTTCCTCATATGTCAAACAGCTTCCCGTATAATTCATTTTCTTCCATCCCCTCCCCCGCCTTCCAAGTCTAATGCCATCGTCCGATGACTGTTTGTGCAACGCGAATGGATGAACAGGTGGGATGAGAAGGATCGGGGGGTAGGTGGAAGGTGGGAAAAGACATGCCCGTCATTGTTGTCACAGCTGCCTCCCTGTGGGGCTCTCTGAGGGTCTGCATGGTCCTTAGGAGGAAAACATAAACAGCACACACAGCGTGTGTTTGATTCTACCACTCAGCCTGGGCCCACTCCTGCCCAAATGTTTAGTCACAGTCTAAATGAATCACTTTTGCTAGGCCAGGGAGCTTGCGAAGATGTGAAGGGCTGAGTAAAAAGAGGTGAGAGATGCAGGTGTCCTATGGGGGGAGGACTTGGAGTAGAAGAGGTGGAAAGGGGATGGGGAGAGGGCTTGAGAAATGAGTTCATGAACCCCTGTGTCGTGACAGGGGGAGGTCCCTGTATCCGGAGACTGGACTCCAACAATCTAACGTGCACCTGGCAATTTTCAAAGCCTTTTTAATACATGCTCTCAGTTGAAGGCTGGAACAGCTCTCAGATAGATAAGGCAGATCACTTCTATGTCACAGAAGAGGAAACTGAGTCTGAACGATGTTTCCTGAGCTACCCAAGCGCAAAGAACACCCAGAAGTTGGGCTCTGGACTAGGGCTCAGTGGCGCCCGCTCCAGGTCACTGCTGCCGAGGACCCCGCAGGTACGCCCGCCCACCTTTCTTTCCCGGAGACCCTCCCCGTGAACCTTCTGCTGCAGCTTCAGGACCACCCGAATCTCCCCGCACAGGATGTCTGCTTCTATGGCTGGGCTGTCAACGGGACTCTTGCTATGAAAACTGCTCAGCGGGTGGACTTCTCTGCCTGTTGGTTCAGCCTTTTGCCTCCATCAGATCTCCGGGCTTTGAGAAGTTAGTGCCTTTTCCTTTCCTCTCCCCTCCTAGCCCTTCCGGGGAGGTGGGCAAGGTGAGCGGAGAAAAGGGGGCTATCCTTGGAGTTTCATCGGCTCCCAGTAACCTCCTTAGCTTCTGCTGCCATTCACTGAGCACCTATACAGACAGGAGCCTTGGGTGATGCACGGCAGGGGGTGGGGAGGGGGGTCTGGGAGAAAGTGGGGAGGAGAGAACCCAGACAGCAGGGGTGGGCGGGATACTGACCTTGTAACAAAGTTGAGCTTGTAGGCTCACTTAGCTCTAAAGCAGGTGGGGATATACAGGAGAGAAAAATGAAAACAAACACATATATTATATACAGTAGCTATATATTGGCCATATATAGTTTGTATACTGGCTTTCACGCACATTTCTGGAGGGATGGAGAAACAAAAGATGACACAAAAACCAGAGGTGGTAGGACAAGATGCAGCATGAGGAACGCTGAAAGGTGGGGTGGAGGCACACAGGATGCCGTGGTCGGAAGGTGAGGGGCTGGCCATGCGTACGCACCCCAGCGCAGGGAGCACGGACTCTCTGCGTGCTGAGCTGGGGTGCTGATGTGGTTAACACAGGACCAAAGTCCCTTTCCAGATGAGATTTGTGTCACATCCACACCCACACTGTTTCATTTTGGAAGACCTAGTTCACGAATTTCTGGTCCTCATAGCACCATGGCAGGAGCAAGGTCCTCCCAGGAACCTCTGTGATTCAGGATCACAGGGGCTGAACTCTCCTGGTCCCCTGCAGCCTCTGGAACCTTAGGGACAAGGTGCTCAGAACCCTACTGGTTCTTGATAGGAAAGACCACCCCTGCCCTGTTTGGCTTAAGTACCTCAAAGATACGGACCCTGATGGCAATCTCCCAGCACCAGCATCCCTCACTTTTCAACGTCAGGTCATGTGTACAGCTTATGCGCAGGTTGGTGGCAAAATGATGCTAATTTAGCCAGCTCTCTGATGCTACAGGAGAATGAGCTTCATCACAAAGTATATTCGCATAAAGTAAACGCTGCTTTCCAACCTGCTCAAGTCGGCTTGATGGCTCTGAGCCAAGTCTTCTCATAATAGGAAATGACATGGGAAACTCCCTAATACGTTTATATTTGTTAAGAGGTCTTACTGATAGTGGGTGGCAATAGTTTAGGGGCTACGCTCTGTGGACCAGCCACAGCAGAGCTGATGCCGTGGAAACGCCCATCTTGCCCGTTAGCGGGATTTCATAGCCTCGTGGTACTACGTCACCCAGGCGGCATTGCTGTGATGGGCTCCTCAGAAATGCTCTCTCAAATGAGGCTAAAAACTTGGTTTCTGTTTGATTAAATTTGGAAAAATGCTCCAAACTTTTTCTCCCTCTTAGAGATTTAGTGTGTAAAGGCTCTGAGACCTCCTGTGTTAAAGAACATTCCCACATGGGCCCCGTTCATCTTTGTTGGACCCAGGCTTTCTACACTTATCTGAATCCATACTATCAGTTTTTAACACGTTTTTAGAGAGCCCCCTGTACTCCAGAAAGCTGGCAACTGTAGGACCGTCCCAAATGATACACAGGGTGACGTGAGTGCTGACAGACCGGTGGGGATGCGGGCAGAGGTTTTAACTGCGAGACACGGGTCTGCGGAAAGGAGCAGATTTATGGTACATGCTTCACTGCATTGCTTGTCACAAATGCCAGGATTTCACTCTTAAAGTTTGCTTCTTCTCTCTCTTCTCATCTTAGATGGCTTAAGGGGAAGAGGCCGGGGAATTAGCAGTGATAAAGCCAATCGCAAAACCATTTCATGCATCTGATTTGGAAGAGCAAAGAGGTCAAAGGAGGAGGGAGATTGTTTATAGGAACGAGGAAGGCTATGCGTGGAGAGCAGGGAACTCAGGGGGAACCTTGGATCTGCAAGGCAAGGGAAGGAGGGGGCTTCCCCTTCCTAACCATGGTCCTTCTGTTCATGCAGACAGACACCTGCCCAAAAGCCAAAAGGCTGACAAACGTGAGGGGCCATGATGACTGGCCCCGTGTGGGAGGCGTGAGACACGTCAGTCACTCTAATCACAGCTCTGCCCATGCGGGTCTGCGGCTCTGGGATCAAGGCTTCCCTTTCCCAGCCCTCCTGGATAAAGCTGGGCTTTATAAGGGGGATGGAATGTGATTTGGAAATCGAGATGGGACAGTGGAGCAGCACAGGTGGGCTATCGGGGCAGGCTGGGTCCACTGCGCCATGGAGAGGATTTGGCAGGGCAGGGGGAGGGGCGCTACTTGAAGCTCTGGAATTATCTGCGGGTCTTCAGAATAAAAAGGATTTAGGTTCCTGCCAATTTTCTGCTAACTTCCTCACCTTTCCCTCCCTGTAACATTCAAGAGTGCTTGTTAACATGGTGGACGTGGGACCAGACTCGAAAAATTCCAAGCTAACTGAACTTGTTGGGGCCTGGAGGGGTTTGCCCCCAAAGCAACCAGAGATTAACCCTGTGGGCTGTGGGGAGAATCTGCCTCTACCCAGGGATGGAACCCATCACAGATGCCGGATGAGGCTCGGGCATCCAGACTCACTTCTGTGTAGCTGTTCTACCCACAGAAGTGCAAGACATCGGGGTCTAAGAGGCAGCTTGTTTACTTGCTTCCTTTCCTTGTTTCTGGCGCCAGTACAGTTGCCGGATATGTAATGAAGGCACAGCAGTTTGCCTTGCACACATCAGTCCTCAATAAATAGCGACTGAATGAATTAATGCATGAATGATTATGGGACTTCTGCCCGGATGGGGGCTTGGTTGGACAGATCCCTTCAGACAACACCCTTGGACACAAATGGAGAACTCAGGAAACACTCATTTTCTATGTTAATTTTTCCTCTAGCACTAATAGCATTCAGGATCCCAAGGCCCATGATTCTACTTTTATAAATACAATGCAGTTTCTCTTACGTCCCAATGGCCAGAAAAAGTTTCAGAAATGGTAACGTTTCACACTCATCCAGGGAACGAGTATGGAAATAGTGCATGCTCCTCTGTGGGCTCTTGACTATTAGACCCAACTGTAATAACCAGTCAGTTCAGAAGATACAGACGGGAAAAATGCAACGTCACTTCAGCATCCTCAAATCCTTTTCTCTGATACCAGGATTCTTCCTAGCATGGAATGACACCTGGTGTCTACTTTCATACATGTGCTGTTTCCCTCTCTCTCTCTCCCCCTCCTTCCTCCTTTCTTGCCCTTCTCACCCACCCCTGCCTAACTACCCCTGACTCTCTTCCACGCCCCCGCTGCCCTTCCCTCCTGCCCCCCTCTTCCACACGCCCCTCCCTCTTCCGTTGCCCAGCCTGGGCTTCCGTCTCACCGAACAGTGTGATGCTGGCATTGGTGTGGCCCAGCTTGTTGGAGGCCACACACGTGTAGTTTCCATAGTCATGTTCAGAGACGTTGAGGAAGATGAGCTTGGAGAGGAAAGGTCTGTTTTCCACTTTGACCCCCTTCTTTCCTTCAACCAGCCTGAGACAAACAAAAGACAGACCAAAAAGAGAAAAAGGAGATGGTTTTATATATATATATATATATATATATATATATATATATATATATATATTTTTTTTTTTTTTTTTCTCTCATAAGGAAGAAGAGAGACTCTGGAATTAATGACCTTCCCTCTGCCCCCTTTCTGTCATCACTATAATCACTTATTTTTTTTTTGCATCCAACTACACAACAAGTTGGCCCCAATCACACGTATAATTGCATTTCTCTGTTTTAGGTGTGTGCCTGGAGACGTTCCCTGGCACAATGCAGATATCCGTCTCCCTATGAAGAGTGAAGTTCTCTGAAGGCAGGTGCCTTGAACACATATAACGTGCCAGCTGTGTGCACTCAGCCCAACCGGATTCGTGTGGTAGGTGCTCGAATTGTGGACGTAATTGATGTTGATGGTGGTGATGATGAACACACGATGGTGACGATGATGACAACCGGAAAAACGAAAAACTCGGTCTTCAAAGAGGAGGAAAACCTGAGGGCTTTGAAAGAACAATGTTTTTCCAAGCACCTGAGTGATAAAATTATCCCTTAAGAACTTGAGGCGTTCTACAGATAATACCTTATTTGGGGCTGTGATTAGGATTAAAGAATCGGGGATCGTTTTTATGTTAGGGGACTCCGAAGGGCCTGGGAATGGTGAGCTGTCCAGAGTATTATAGCAACTCAGCCTGGAAGAGATTACAGATGCCTGAGAATGAGGCCCTACGTGGCCAGGACTGTCTCCCCGAGCTGTTTCACCCCATCATGGAGTCCAGTGTGCCACAAGGGCTCATACCGACACCCGGGGCCACTAACTACAAGCCACAGAGAGTCAGTGGGAAGGACAGCCAGGCACAGACACCATTACAGGGCAGACAGAGAGGGAAAGGAGAAAACTACGTTAGAGGCTGGTAGGGCCACATCCTCCATCTTTGGAGGCTGTTAGTAGCAATTCCTACTGAACTTACATGTCTACATGGAAATTATGAGACCAGCTCTCTTCTTGTCAAAAAACTCTGGAATGCCCTATTTCGGAAAATGGGCTTTAAGCCAATCTTTTACTTCCCCTGAAACAATTTGACTTCCCTGCCCAGAAGCTGAGTCTGTGCTACAGGAAACAGAAATACTAGTGGGGAAAAGCATCCTTCTGAATGGGGGATCTCCGGGAACTGGTCACAGCGACAGCTGCCTGCGTAGGGCCTGGCTGGAGCAGGACGTGGAGACAGTAAAATATGGCAAGATGATCGCGTATGGGGACAGGCTTGTGGGACACAAATTGGGGCAAATGGCTGGTATCGGAGTCATCAAACCGAGAGAGACAATATTCAAGGCAGAAATAGAAAGTAAAGCCCAGCAGGACAATGATGAGAAAATGCTTTGTAAACCATAAAATGTTATTTGAAATAATATATTTCTGTGGAGTCAGACACTGCAAACTCCCGCCCGTCCCTGGGCCACAGGACGTTTTTGGCAGAGATGTCAGCTGTTTTGTCACTATCTGTAGGTGCTGTCGTCTCTGTAGGAGGACAGGATGGCTCTCTCCTTCGCCAAGACTTACGACCACCGTGATGAGAAGAGCAGGATTTTGGCCTCAGTCCTAACCCAACGTCTGTCTCCAGGGAAGTCAGAGTGGGGTTGAAGGAACTTGCCTTGCTTTCCATTCCGTAGATTTTCACCTGTGAGCCTTTGTCTCTCCTAAGTTAGGGGCAGTGAACCGGCCTGAGTCCAGGGACTTCATTAAAACGTGCGCACAGTCCAAACCGAATGAGGTGTCCGGCTGTGCGGCCAGACACCACTGTCCTATTTCCAGCATGTTCCGTAGATGCTGGTCCTCCAGGGGTTGCTGCGCAGAGAAGGCTCTGAAGCCCGCCTGCCAGGAGGCTTCTCTGAGCTCGCCAAGCATATTGATCCCATTTGCCATTCTGATGCCATCCCTGGGCTGGGGAGGAAGCCTTCACATCAGAAGCAAGCTGTGAACTAGATTTCAGCTCTGCAGTGGGGAGAGACACTTACCCAGAGCAGGTTCGGCTTGAGAGCTCGGAAATGTCTTTAGCTAAAAGCAGAGGAGGGCGGCCAGCGGTACCCAGCAGCGCCTTGCAGCTTCTGGGATGACCCTCCGTGTGGTCACACACGTCCTCATCCCATACCACTGCCGAAACCAGTGGTGCTCCTGGGCACAAAAGCCTTTCTGTGTCCCCTGTTGCTTGTTTGTAGGAAATAGACTTCAGTCAGCCTCCATGACCTTCCCTGAGTTCCAAGGGGCAGGTTCAAACAGATGCTAATCAGGGAAGGGAGGGGGATGCAGAGACAAGGGAGGAGTAGCCGATACACAATAGTGCGGCCCTGGGGCAGGGTCCTCGTTCCCCCTCAAGGGATACACATCAGCTGTTTTGCAGATACTGAAACCCCCTGTGTGTTGCCCACAAGCATGTAGACCCCAGACCAGTTGGAACCAAAAGGTCGGTGATGCCGACTCCCGCTTAGCTCCCCACCAACCAGTCAGAAGAATGTCCACCAGCTGATCACGCCCTCTCTGAACCATCACTATAAAACTCCTCACTACCCACTCCAGATCGGGACACACAGTTTTGAGGGCATTAGCCCGCTGTGGCCCCCTTTGCCTGGCAAAGCAATAAAGCTATTCTTTTCTACTTCACCCCAAACTCTGTCTCTGAGATGTACTTCAGTGTTGGGGTGCAGAGGCCGGATTCGGCGTCACTACCAGGCTTCAGCTTCTTAATGCTTTTCAATGGCTGGAGTCCTGTGGATGAGTGGTCTTTATTAACGACAGGGTTCCCTTCCCTCTCCCTCTGATCGATGGCACACACGGTGGTGGCAGGTGTCGAGTGGCTAGTACACAGTCAAGACAGATTTCTACCCTGAATTCTGAGCAAACTGCCTGCCCCCATCACATAGACTCCTTTGATTTGCCTCAGAAATCCCCTCAGCTCACCAGGAATGTGAGCTAGGTTAGAACTGTCTTCCCCCAGGCAGGTGCAATCTGCCCTGGGAGACCTGCCTGGAGGAGGTGACCTGCGAGTGGCCCAGGAAGGTCAGGCAGTGACAAGACTTCAGAGGCAGAGATGCTCTTCTAGAGCTGGGTGCCAGGAGGACAGACTACTGCATTCAATGGTCTCCCATTCCCCTCCCATTTACACAGGGGAATAAATACACGAGCAGCAAATGGGAAACCGAGCGGAATCTACTAAAGGAGAGAAAAGGAGCTGCCACGAGGACTCAGACAGAGGAGGACTCAGAGGTGCCTGAGCCAGGGGCTCTGAAAGTCGCTCCCCACCACGGTGATGCTGCCAGGCTCTTTCCTCCTGGGTGAAGCCTGCAGCCCCCCTCTCCGTGACGCAGCAGCAAGCTCTCTCTTCCTACACCCACCTTTGGCCATATTTGCCTAAAGGCTAATCTCCTTTCCTCCACGTATTTTAAGATTTTCTTTCTTCTACATTTTGCTCACATTTTCGTCCCATAGAGAATAAGAGAAACAGGATGCGGCTGATTAATTTTCATGAAGGCCCGGGCCATGGAAAGTTCAGGAATTTACCCTGGAGCTCAATAGATTTTTGTTTTCTGTTTTGTTTTGTTTTCTGATATTGGACCTTCACGTCTCACTTTTGTTCTTAGTAAAGGAAAGGATAAAAAGGAAGAAAGAGGAAGCAGGATTTCAAAGAAAGATACCCATGTTTATTTATTGGGAAAATACTATTCCCTTCTGCTTGATTCTGAATTCTTAGACAAAAGGAGGAAAGCCAGCTACTTCTTCTTATCTCTCCCTGAGTTTGCTTTTCCTCATTCTGTCTCAGTACTTCCATGTACAAAATGGTATAGACAGGGCTTCCCTGGTGGCGCAGTGGTTGAGAGTCCGCGCAGGGGACGCAGGTTCGTGCCCCGGTCCAGGAAGATCCCACATGCCGCAGAGCGGCTGGGCCCGTGAGCCATGGCCGCTGAGCCTGCGCGTCCGGAGCCTGTGCTCCGCAACGGGAGAGGCCGCAGCTGTGAGAGGCCCACGTACCGCAAAAAAAAAAAAAGGGCTAGACACATACAATGCACCTAAGTTGCTGCCAGAATTGGTACCTAAAAATGAAAAAGTTCCGCTTCTCACTTGGAAGGAATATGATGATACACAATGGGTCCTCTGACTAAAGCAACTCTTGGTCCTAAGCAAAGTCAGGGGTTGATGCAGAGACTGGAGGAGCTCTTGGTGTCCGGCCCCTTTTTTTAAACTTATTTTTTATGGAAGTATAGTTGATTTACAATGTTACATTAGTTTCAGGTGTACAGCAAGGCGATTCAGTTATACATTTATATACATATATTCTTCTTCAGATTCTTTTCCTTTATAGGTTATTACAAAATATTGAGTATAGCTCCCTGTGCTATACAGGAGGTCCTTGTTGGTTATCTATTTTATATATAGTAGTGTGTATCTGTTAATCCCAGACTCCTAATTTATCCCTCCCCCCTTCCCCCTTTGGTAACCATAAGTTTGTTTCCTGTGTCTGGGGGTCTATTTCTGTTTTGTAGATAAGTTCATTTGTGTCATTTTTTTAGACTCCACATACAAGAGGTATCATATGATATTTGTCTCTGTCTGACTTACTTCACTTGGTATGATAATCTCTAGCTGCATCCACGTTGCTGCAAATGGCATTATTTCGTTCTTTTTGACGTCTGAGTAGTCTTCCACTGTATATACGTACCACATCTTCTTTATCCATTCACCTGTGGATGGACACTTAGGTTGCTTCCATGTCTTGGCTATTGTAAGCAGCGCTGCTATGAACACTTCCTGGTCTCTTCGGGAAAGAATCCCAAGGCACTGGAGATGTTCTGAGACGTGTAGGCAGCAGCTGGGTCTCTCCCGGCATGAGTCCTGGCCTGGAATTGCTCACCTGCTCTCCTTCCCAAAGTTCCCCTTTTTGTTGCTTCTTTCCCTCAGCTTCTTAGCCTCTGTCACTCTGTCCTCCTCCTCTACCCCACATGCACCTCAGGACCTTTTTGTATCGCCCCCCTCCCCATTGTTACGAATGTGTTCTGACCATGGACAGCTCTTGCACATGTATTTGCCGTTCATCCACCTGAAAATAGCTCTTTGATAACAGTAATCGCATGTTGCCTGGTCCCCGGAGCCACCGAACCCTGTGCTAACGTGCCATTTGCTAACTCCTCATGGTGACAATCTTCAGTGATCATGACAAACATCCTGATGGCGGCTGCAACAATAGGAGGGGATGGGAGAGGCCCCTCTCTTTTCTCCTGCAGTGAAAGTACAAGCCAGGCACAAAGGGAGGCTAACTCGGGTCACGGATGCTTTCATGCACCACCCCTGAGAGTGGCTGGAACTGGACCGGAGTCCTCAGACACAGCTAACTTAGTGCCCTGGAGCATTCCTTCCTGACGCCTTAATGCGAGCCTGAGAATGTGTTAAAAATAGCTGCAGGCAGAACACATTATTTTCTAGGCCTATAAAAAACTCACAGGCTCCTAGTGGCCTTTCCTTTGAGGCTTTGCTTCCCTTAAAAAATAGTTTTTCTCAGGTTTGTTGGTGGGCGAGTGCCAGTTCTGCATGGCAACATCGCAAACATAGCTGAAGTTAATTAATATCAAGAAAACACTTGTTTGTGTATTGTTTCTCCCTCACAGGTAGGAGGAGTTCAGGAGAGGACTTGGCAGGAATCCATTTGCATCCCTGTGGAATCAGGCAGGAACCTGGAAGAGCTTTCTTCTTCTTGTGGGGAGGAGGGGGAGGGAGCCTTACCTTTTGTCATCCTTGTACCACTGGAATTCTGCCGAGGGAACCGCAGAGGCTTCACACTGCAGCGTCCCCGTCTGTCCCACGGGGACACCTGTCCCCTTAGCTTCTGAAATATATGGAGGATCTGCAGAGAGAAGACATCCCATAGCAGCTCAAATGCTGCAGTCACTGACTGTGTTTGTCATGCCCTGCTCTACCTCTGGTCTCCACCATGTGCCAGAGAATGAAACCATCCCATATTGTTCTAAGGAAAAGCTCACATGTACTGCTTCTGCTCCCCTCTGGACAGAGGTGGAATGACCAGGTATTCAGGCATACTTCCTGTTTAAACTTTTCAACTTTCATAGGATGTAGCCCCCCCATGGACCCTCTACCCCGTGGGTTGACAGTCAGCACCTTTAATCAGCCCTGTAGACTGTCTGCACACCAGGTTCTTGCCAGAGTATATAACCTTGAACTATTCAATTTCCATCAAAAGCTCAGTTGCAAGAAATAATACTCATGGAGAATTGCCTGAAGGATACACAGATCCGTCACTCTTGGAGGTGTTCTACGCTGGACCCCTGAATCCAGCCAGACCGACTAGACCTAAGTACGTGGCCTGCATTCATTCCAAGGCTTTGTCAAACTGCCCTTGACAATGCCGACAGTTGCACTGAAATGCATAGTGAGAAGCAGCCACAACCAACTCGCCCTTCTGTTTACTGCAGAAATACTGCATGTGATGTCATTGTGTTCTATTTGTGGAGACCTTAACGTGAAGTTATTTTTCGAGTCTCAGTACCAGAAAAAGCAGTGTTTCTCCCAAGCAACGAATTTGCTTTTATCTTACGGACATAAACCTCAAACCAAATGATGTTTCCCCTCTTTGCTTCAGGAACTGGAAGCCAAATCCTGGACCCACAACCGACCACCTTGGCATATAAATTTTATGTACTGATTTCCCCTAGATTTCACTTATTGTCCTATATAGGTTTTCCCTTTGCTTACATTTTCTTACTCTTCGGGTTTATCTTTATTAACCTTAAGTCATCTTATGTCACTTTAAAAATAATCGTGGTAGGGTACAAAAACGGTATCATTGTTACACCTGTTTCCATGCTGCTTGTGTTAATTAGGTTTGAATTGCAACAGAAACCAAAATATTGAAGAATGAGTAATCACCAAAACACGATATTCTTCCTCTACCTCCACGCTCACCTAAGTTTTGAAGGAGAAAGGCTTCTTGTCTGCTGGCTTAGTTCTTGGGTTCTAGTCTGTCCTACGACTTTCTGAAATTGGACGCAGCAGGGAAAACTTTCAGAATGTCACAGAGAACTGCGTCAGGGTACATAGCGAGGAACCGAGAGGGGAGAGTGTGAGGGAGGGGGGAAGTTGAGCAGCATCAACGTCAGAGAGAATTTGGATGGTAAAGGGGGAGGAGGGGTCCAGACCAGTGGCCTCCAAGCTTTTTGGGTTCAGTACCTCACGTAAGAAAAATCAGGGATGAGCTATAGCCTCTAATATGTGGATATATGTTTATCTATTTATAGTTCAATTAGGAATGTATACCATGTCCATCAACATACATAACTGGAAAAGGATGAGATAAAATCAGTATACCATGAACAGAAATTATAATATTTTCTCCACACACATGCTTTTAATTTATTTTGTTGCTCCCTATGAAGGAGATGACTGTCTAGAGAGTGTGAAGCTTGGTGACATTATGAGTAAAGTATGCGAAAAATTGGGATTCAAAGACGAGCTTGTATAACATGCATTGAATGCTACTTCACGATCTTTCAGGAATGTTAAGGCACGTTTCGGATCATATGAAATCACTTTCAGATCCAATTTATTATCATGTTTTAAAAGAGTTTGGAATTGTCGCTCCTAAAAGCAGGAGACGGACCGCAAGGCTGCTCTGTTTCCTACTCCGAGTCAGGGTGTGGTGCTGAGGCCCAGCTCTCTGTTGTGGACAGGACAGCAGCAGCCTCAGGCACGTGCAGGGTGGCGGCTCCTGCAACCACTTACAGTTCACGGTGACCTTGACTCTCCGCACCACTGGGGCAGCCACATCATTGGAGGCGCTGCACTCATAGTCCCCCGACTGCTCCCTCGTGATGCCCTGGATCTCCAAGTATTCATCTTCGCTCACAAAGCCCACAGCTGCAGGAGAAGGTGTGGCGGAATGGGAGAAAAAACACCAAAGGTACAAACTTAGAAAACAAAGTGTGCAATGGTTACGTCTGCAGAGAACTGTGCCACTTCTAAGTCCAGATTCTTGGGACCCATGCCAACTCTCCCTCCTTCCACTCTTCTATCTCGTCCTTCGCCAGCTCTTTCTTGGTTCCCTGATGCACCAGCTAAAATGTTTGTGTTCCTACCTGCGCTAAGCACAGAGTTTGGAGAACTGCTGGTCCTCAGTAAGTGATGAATAATGTTGACATTTACCCTGCCCGAATCTCAGCAAGCAGTCAGGCTCTGGGGATCTGAGTTAGGCACCTTTGGTGAGTATTAACTTTCTGGTCTCCAGGTATCGTTTAGGCTGAACCTTGAAATGCAAAGCTGATGACATCATCCTAGATCATGAATCCATGATCGTGATCATACCACACTAGCAGTCACACACACACACACACACACACACACACACACACACACAGCTGCAAAAGGCAGTGGAAACACTAAGGAAATTAAATTTCTGTTTTCAGATTTAGACACTCAATTAAATCAGCAGAAATCCATTTTATAAACTTCAATCTGCTGGAGCTCTTGGGTCCAAGATTCTGGCCACAAATCAACAGCAGGGACTCCACCCTCTAACTACAAACATGGCAGAGAGGAAAGAGCAAGAAGACAGGGCTGCGAATCACACTGTCACATCCTCGTCCAGAGACTCAGTCTCCCCACTGAAGATTTATGAATAATAGTAACAAACGTCTACCTACCCGACGTCCTCTCTGAGGTCTGGCCTTGAGCCTCTGATATGGACAGACCAGGACATCAATGCCTGCCAAAGGATCGTCACTGTCCCCTCCCAGAGTCACCCTGAGCGTTAACCTCCTCGTGGAGAGACAGGGGATGACAAAATAACCGGGTGCATCCTGGGATCAGCCTGCCTCTCTGTTAAATGAAGATAGCACACCTTACCCTGTGACCTGGCATCATCTCATAGGGAAAATGGGTGCTATTTTTAGTAGTTATCCTGGGACAACAAGCAGAAGTTGAGACTGTCCCCAGAAACCAGAAGACATGTTCCCTGGAATAATGTATATATAATCCTAACACCTCACAGGGCTGTTTGGAGGAACAAATGAAAACTAGCTACATGAGAGCACTTTGGAACACTGATGTCTGCACACTTGTCCCAGTCACCCTGTGATCTGCCTGGATGCCCAGACTCAGGGGGCGCCAGGCTACGTTAACCCCAGGGGGCCCCACCTGAGTGGGGAGGGAAGAGGCACAGTGCCCCCCAGGTGATAAAACCCCTCCATAACACCACCCGTATCGGCTGATGCAAAGCACGAAAATGACAAGAAGAAGAAACTACTGTAATACAAAGAATTATGTGCGTGGTATGTAAATTATGGTTGTATGTGTTCTGTGACATTGTTAAGCTCCCCATGTTTTGTCAAGATAATAACAGGAGCAATGACAATGACACACAAGACAACAGCTTTCTTATACAGAAGGCCCACTGCCTGCCCAGCGAGGCCAGGGCTCCTGGGTCATGGTAAGTCTGTGTCACTGTCCAGAACTAAGTCCAACCTGAGCATTTCCCAGGTGTCTTCATACCCTATGGAGCCCACCTGTATGTGCAGGGACACTCCTGCCTCTACGACCTTCAGGGGAGCAAAAGAATAGCCTCTGTCTATTAGAGCAAGCGAGTAAGAGTTAATTAATTCACCGGAAGAACAAGGGACGTGCTGACAAGTAGAAAACAGTGTGCAAAAGTCCAGGATACGGAGAAGACAGTCAACATCAACCCACAGACCCTCATGGTCCCAACCAGTGAGAACCTTCTCCGCGTCACAGGAGCCTTAATTGTCACTGTTTCCTAAGCATCTTTAGGGGAAAAAGCACCAACCTTGATTTGTGGAAGGGTGCAGGAAACGAGGAGAAGAGGTTTAAATGAAGAGCTTGTGATTCCTTTCAGGTTGTCGTTGTTTATTTGTGCCCAACCTGAGGCTACATTTGTCAGATATTCCCCGCTAGATGCTGTAATTACTGTGCAAAGCATCGAGGAGACCAGTGTCACACTTAATATTCCCATTAATTTTAAATGGTGGTCCTTGGTACATATGTGTGGCAATTGGTGTCATATTTTAATTAGGCTTGCCCTACACCATCTGAAATTAATAATAGCTCGAATTACCAGTGTAATTTATAAATTAACAGTGCCATAGCATTAGAAAATAAATTAGCTCTGGACAGCTGTTTCTGGATTGAGCTCCAGTGTCAAAACAGTGACTGGGAGGACCTCAGATCTCCTGGGAGGCTGCGAACGACACCATCAAAGCAAAGAAACAAAATGACACAGGGTTCTCTGGTCTCTTGTTCTTGTTTCCAACTACAGACTATGCGTCTAGTTTAATTCTATCATCCAAACGCGTTCTTGTGTGACCACAGTAAGACTTACAGGAACCAAGCTTGAATGAATTTGTTATAGGAATATCCAAATGGAGAAGTTGATGGGGGGCGGATTACTGTCACAGACTGAAATGCAACTACGTAAATATTAGGACAATCATGGTAAAAAACTTATTAAGTTTTTTGTGGGGACATGTGTGCTGCTGTATGTGAATAAATAAATAAATTAATTAATTAATTAATATATTAATATCAGGCAATTTTATGTAGGGAAGGAAGTTAGATGGCTTAAGATTTGGGGAGGGCTTCCCTGGTGGCGCAGTGGTTGAGAATCCGCCTGCCGATGCAGGGGACGCGGGTTCGTGCCCTGGTCTGGGAAGATCTCACGTGCCGCGGAGCAACTAAGCCCGTGAGCCACAACGACTGAGCCTGCGCGTCCGGAGCCTGTGCTCCGCAACGGGAGAGGCCACGACAGTGAGAGGCCCGCGCACCGCGATGAAGGGTGGACCCCGCTCGCCGCAACTGGAGAAAGCCCTCGCACAGCAACGAAGACCCAACACAGCCAAAAATAAATAAATTAATTAAAAAAAAAAAAGATTTGGGGAAAGTGTATGTTCTCCACTGACCTACGTGTATATTACCAGAGGGAGAGGATTACACTTAAGTCATCCTGCAAAAACCGATGAAGCTTAAGTTTATGATCACGTGTTCTCCAGACCAAATGCAGAATTATAGGAAAAGCACAATCATTGCTTACCCGTTGTTATATGTACACTTTCTGATTAAACTGGAAAGGTAGTATGTATATAGTAAAATGCTTTATACATTTTAGCTTGCATTGTCATTATTGTTACCTTTCTCCTCATATACTTTTTTCTCAAATAGGAGCAAAAATAGCAAAACCAGATAGAAAACCAGTATATATATATATATATATATAAAACGAAACTCTGAATCACCAGAAATGAGGTCCCTAGAGGGACTGCTTAAACAGACAAACAAGAAAAATAAAAAAAAAAAACACCACTAAACTGAAATCTGAATTTATAGAATTAATGATTCAAGCAAAGTTTTCCTTTAATAGCATTTGTGCTCTGGCTATGAAGTGATCAGTGCTTTGTCACTCGAATGGAGAACTTACAAAGACTATTGGAAGAAAACAAAAAGAAAACCGATCAACAGAGCTAGGACATAGGCTGACTTCAGAAGAATTACCTAGAATAGTTGTTTGAATATAGAATTTTAGATGCCACTCATACCTACTAAATCAGAATCTCCTGGGACGAGGAGTGTTAATAATTTTACTTGGAAATTCTTATGTACAGTCAAGTTTGGGAAGTAGGGATTTAGGTCAATCCTGTATTTTTCATGTGGGAAATTGAAGTTTAAAGGAGGCCATGCTCACGCATGGGGCTAGAGGCAGCACCCCAGGTCTCCTGATGTCCCTCACACCGATCCTGCAGCTATGGTAGTGTTTTCTAACGGTGTTTTTATGCCGTGTGCACTGGTCTTACTTTCCCACGCAATCAAAACTTTTTGACAGCAGGGACCAGGTCTTGGGCATCTCTGGCTCTCAAGGCACCTAGGAAAATGGTTTACATAATTTGAAACTTGTCAACTTCTTATTAATAAACTGATCGAGGGATTCCCTGGTGGCGCAGTGGTTAAGAATCCGCCTGCCAATGCAGGGGACTTCGGTTTGAGCCCTGGCCCGGGAAGATCCCACATGCCATGGAGGAACTAAGCCTGTGTGCCACAACTACTAAGCCTGCGCTCTAGAGCCCGCGAGACACAACTACTGAGCCCGCGTGCCACAACTACTGAAGCCGCGCGCCTAGAGCCTGTGTTCTACAGCAAGAGAAGCCACCTCAATGAGAAGCCCTCGCACGGCAACGAAGCATAGCCCTGCTCGCTGCAACTAAAGAAAGCCCATGTGCAGCAACAAAGACCCAATGCAGCCAAAAATAAATTGAAAAACAAACAAAAAACCTGATTGACCAACAGACTAAGAAATACAGACCGAATTCAATTAAAAAAAAAAAAAAATCAGGGACCCTGTTGCTTACCTAACACTCACATGGCTCTGTTCCCAAGACAGTCCCACCTTTGGTAATTGTTCTTAGCGAAATATTTGTATTTCCTGACTTCAAAAAACATCACCAGTGCTAGTGTTCTAACAGAAGACTTTCTTTAAATATGTGATTTTAAAAGGTTTATCAAGTGTTTAGCATACTTTATATTTAGTCTTGGGGCCAATTATTTCCTCAGGGGGATGCATCTTTAAAAATGGAGATCAACGAGGAAGTGCGATTTCTCTAACACAATTTGTTTTACAGCCAACTTCTCAGGAATACAGCTATTTCATTAAGTGGAATCTGACAATCCAAGCAGTGAAATGAAGCAAGTTGGAAACGTGATCACATCTGTCCCCAAACCCCCAAAGAAACTTCACACTCTCCGAGGACTTAGCAGTTTATAACCCATCGAAGGACAAAAAGTGCCCTGTGTTAAGTAATACTCCTTTGGAAAAGAAAACCCTAGGTTTCTGAGTTCACAGATTGGGCTTTGAAATCTTTATAACTGAAAATAATAATAGCCACGATTATTATTTTTATCACACCCAAGAAAAGCTACAGAGAACAGCTGTAGCTATTGGAGAGGGCACAGCTGTCTCCTTGCTTAATATTTTTATGGAATATATACCAGCTGAGAGAAAAATCACTGGACCCCAGAAACTAAAAAAAAAAAAAAAAAAAATACAGAACATAGAATTCCAGAATTCAAAAGTTGGAAGGAATCATTTAAAACATTTAGTTCCAATACTGTGACTAGTCGACTGGTCCTCTAGACTCTGCTCCCCTTTGCCCTCTCTATTTGCACCAAGATGTTCCCATTCAACCCAGACTGGGCTTCAAGGAGAGTTGTTTACAGGACAGATCAAATGGTGTCCCTCCAAGGTGCCTCGATTCTATGCTGACCAGCATGGGAAGTTTTGTGCTCTGATGGAGGGAGACATGGTTTTGCTCAGGTGCTGGGAGGTGTGGCCCACGAGAACATCGTGATAGAGGCGTGGTTAGTGTTCCTCAACAGCAGCCCTTGCAAGCCAGAGGGACTGGTTTGAGGTCTGCGGGAGGAAGTGCTTAAAGCCAGAACTAAAGAAGATACTAAAGGTGGGCGATGCTGCCATGAGACGCAAGGTCAGCACCTGCTGATGGACTGGGGAAGGTCTTCCTCCTCCCGCCCCACCCCCGAGAACTCAAAGCAGTCTGGGGCCCTGAGCCCGCAGCCAACAACTGTTCAGAACAGACCCTCACTCTCCCTCAGACAGCAGAGGCAGTGGTGAGGCGCGGCGTGGAGGGGCCTCCAAGAACGAGGCAGAGGTAAAGCTGAGGGTCTCCAGGCATGGAGATGGGCCCTCAGAGCCACCTTAACCTGGCACTGGGGGAAATCCTTGTGCTGCAGGACCAGGCTGGGGGCTCGTGGGCTCCACAGAAAACCCACACAGCAACATCTGCGGTGACAGGGTGAGACGGCCGTTGTCAAAAAGCATTTCCAAATAGAATGGTAATTATTGTTGAATTATCTACACAGGATAGCTTCTGAGGGTCTGATATTCAGCTGGAGCAAAACGGTTGAAGGGCTGATCTCGGCTCTTAGCCCTGCTGGTCCCTGGCTGTGCTGTGGACGGTGCTGAGTGCCCATGTCTGCACACTGGACCCTGAAGTCATCCTAGCTGATGGCTCCCTCCCCAAACTTCAGATTCCACTTCTTTAAAATGGGAAAATGACACCACCTTAGAGCGTGATCGTGAGTATTAAGTATGTGTGAAGTACTTAGCACATGGTAACCTCTTAATAAATGGCAGCTCTCGTGATTATTGTTACTGATCCTACAGCTCAGTCTGAGCCCATTTGATCCTTGATACAGGAAAATCTCAATGTGAAAATGAAAGAATAATCAGATCTCTGCTTTTCCAGTAGGGACTTAATAATAATAAACTTTACAAAGGATTCACCACAGATCCTGTAACTAGAAAGTTCTACTCCGTTCACTTAAAATACGATTTGATTTACAAGGGATACAATTTCTTGCGATCATTTCTTCTAAGAAAGCAATTGCAGCTGCATAGCCCATGTGAAACCAGCTGGGGGCTTGAAAAATATCTCTAATTTCACAACTAAGAATAAGAGGATATAAACATATTTTATATATATATATATATATATATATACACACACACACACACACATATATATACATATATATGGGTGATATATATACACATATATATATACACGTGTGTGTGTGTGTATATATATATATATATATATGTGTGTGTGTATATATATATATATATATATATATATATATATATATATATATACACACACACACATATATATATTTGTTTTTCTCCTTGACCTTTCCTTTGGTTGCAGATAGCATGGCTGGCAGAAAGGACAGTCTGACGATCTCTCCAAGAATGAGAAACTTTTCAAAGTTCTGGAGGGCCCAACCTGTTTTTTCCTGCTCTTGCACTGAGGCACATGTTCAAATGGTCAATGAGAATATTACACATCAAACAGAAGGGGCCAACGCTGGGCCGTGGGATGGGCTGATTGTCCTAAGTCGCTGGCTTCCATTCCAGGAGAGGAATCTCCCTTGAACACATCAGCATTGGTTGCTGGTGAGAAGAGCTGCAGTCGTGAAGCGTGTGTGTGGCAGTGCCCCCATGCATCACCGGCCTGGCAGGCTTGCAGCTGTCTCTGCGGCAGCTGGACTTTTCTTAGACCTGGGAAACGTATCATTTCCCTCAGCCCCCACCCCCAAACCTTCAAATTAACCTATTAATGTGATTTTATCATAAAGCAGTCATTAGAGATCCAATTAAAAACTACATAAACTGATGCCAAGTGTAAATTTCCTGACTATCTTTCTACCTATCAACCTATCTATCCCTATCTAGCTATCCATCTGTCTTCTCTCCATCTCTCTGCCTCTCTATCTAGGGATAAAGGTAACTGCAAAACAGCACAGATCCTCGTATATTAAGAACTCATTTGTCAGTTGCAACAAAATATATGTGTGTTTTTGAACAGGTATGAATATGTGCACGTGAATGTAGTATTTTAGGATCTATAGAAAGAAAAAGAGAATTGAATTCCCTTAATTTTTTAAGTGGGACATTTCCTGGGAATAATCTTTAGCTTTGTATTAAGGAGGAGCTGCAGCCCGAAACACAATTATATGAAGAAAGAGCCCTCTGCACGCCACCGAGCCAGGTCCTGTGTATCTCTGAGGTACATCCCTCTCCTTAACAACAAGTTGTCTTTGCAGATATGGCTCCAGCAGCTGGCTGGGCCCTAGGAGTGTGTGCTCTTCTGCTGGCTGCCTTTTCATGAGGACCCCCCAGCTCAGTTTTGCATGCAGACCTTGTCTTACGGGTAATGATTTCAAAGTCAAAAAGCGCACAGCTGGATGTTTGGAGTTTGCAGCTTGGTGTCTGGAACCTGAGTATTTGCAGCGGTACAGCTGATGGCTGCTAAAAAAAATAAAAAGTAAATAAAGAAATCAGCTTTTGATTTGTAAACTCAGCCAATTTGATCTGAAAGACATTGATAGGGGATAAATATAGAACTCCGCAGTGTCGTATTACCTCGTACATTGGCTGTTTGCTTTCTCTTTTTCTAAAACCCTAGAGATATAAGCCAGGACTGAGTGCTGCGGGATGTAACGTTGCTTTGAAATTCCTTGTCCAGATTAATTTAAGGGAATTGTTCTTCTTAAGAGGCCCCTACTGGGTTAAGGTTCCTGGCTCCATCATGCACGCAAGTGGTCAGACATCCACCTGCAGGGGGTCATCTTAGCCACCTGGTCCTGAGCTGCCTTGGGAAAGCAGGGCCATCTGTACTTTAGCCATGAAGACAATTTCTGGATTAAGAGCAGGAGTTCTTATCTGAGAACTGTAGAACTCCAACCCTAGGGGTTTCTGGACCTCAGGAAATGACATCATGCATATGTGCCTGTGTGTTTATGCTTTTCCTAACGAGAGATTCTATTTCTTTCTGGAAAGTGTTCTGAAAGAAGCACAGGGCACAGAAAGATTCATACAGACCATTCTATGGTCCTGTGGTTCATCTCCACTGTACAGAAACAAGTCTCTATCAACCCCCAGGCTTGCAAAGGAAAAAGAGAAAATGCCCTCAAAATGTAACTGATGATTGGAAGAAGGAATAACTCTAGGAGTAAAGCACAGCCTTGCATATGTTTCATTAAATATTTTGTGGAGGATGGAAAGTGAAGTAACTTATAAATCATCCTTTTGAAGAATAGGTATGCAGATCTGAGCAGTGCTTTGTTCACCAAACGAGGGGAGTTCTCCTCCCACCAAGACTTAGAATGAAAGGAAGGTAGCAGGTAGGGTTCCGCCCATTCCCCAGAGACCCCCAACCACTGGAGATCAACCAGAGGCTTGCTGGACACAGAGGGAGCGGGGAGCAAGGCCCTCCCTTTGCAGCAGCCTCAGGTGCAGAGCAGAAGGAAGGCTTTCCTGAAGAATTCCACGTATTCGCGACTGTACCAGTCAAACACTTAATGACAAAATGACCACTTGGGAGAAGGAAGAGAGAAGAAAACCTGGAGTGGGGTTAAATCTATAATTAAGATAATCTAATGAGTAAATGCAAGTCAGATCCTGAGAGGAAGCTGCAAGGTGCCATGGATTCTGGGGATGGAAGTGTCAGCCTGCACTCCTGGTTGGCCTGGGGGCAGGGAGACACAGGCAGCCCATGTATGTAAGAGGATGACTCAACACCACATAGACAGGCCCTTAGAGTAGCATGAAGCCTGATGATGTAGGGTCATCTGGGTCCAGTGAGAAAGGGAGGCATGGTGAAAACCTTTGAATAAGCCAGACTCGATTGCAGCCTTTGAACATATTTAACATAATAAAATCTTTGCAAATAGTTCTCAAAATCTCTCCCCCACCAAAGCTACTTGCTACCGAATCACACCGGCTGAGACACATGCCCGGTGCTGCCCACCTGTCTGGGAATGCTTCCCACCTCTGTTCCGAGTTGTCCTCTACACACAGGTGGACCTTCGATCCCATCACGGAGATGTGAAGAGAGAGTGCACAGAAAAGGAGATTTATGCTTTCATTAGTTCCACTGCCAAGGTTTCCTTCTATCTCTCTTCATTTCGCACAAGAGCTAAACGTAGGCACACATACCTACGTCCAGATGGAACACGAAGTATGGAAACAAGACAATCATGATTTGTCAGAACAAACATGGTGCTGCCGAGCCCTGATTATGGCTACTTCTCTTAGGAATTACGTAGCCTTGAGTAAATTACTGATTCCCAGTTCCCTTGTCAATGAAATGTGGGTACGTTCTTATTCTTCCCTCCCTAGGTTGGGTCTGAGAATTAGATGAGAGAATTTGAGCAAAGGCACAGAAGACTGGTTGACACATGAGAGATGATCCATAAATGTCAGAAGGAACAGACTCTAGGAGGAATCTGAGACACTCAACCCTCACATAATGGAAGATATTAAAGGTGGGCTTCCCTCCTCTGCTACCTCAATCTCCTCCCCTTGGTCAGTCTACACTCTGAATCCAGTTCCTGCATCTGAAATGACCAGCTCTGCTCCCGATTTCCATGTTCATGTCATCATCCTAGGACGATCTGCTTACCTCTGTGCCCGGAACTCAGGGGAATACCTCACATGTGTCTCCCAGACACCCTGGGCTGAATCATCACCTTGCCCCTGAAAACTGCTCTCACCCCTGTGTCCGCTAATCCCTGCTGGTGGCAGGGCTACCTCCCTGTTCTCCTAAGATAAAGAAGAGTCACACGTTTGATTCCTCCTTTTTCACTCACTCCTCACCATCAATCAACACATCCAGTGGTTTGTACCCCCTTTACCGTTTTCAAATCTATTTTCTTCTTTCCCTCATCACTGTTAACTATGTTAATTCGGCTGCTGTTATCTACTCTGGGTTATTACAATCCCCTCTCTACTGATCCCCCTGCCTCCAGGTTATTATATTTATTGTTGATGCCCAAACGATTGCAAAGAATAAAAATCCATCTCCTCACGGCTTAACCCCTTGTCCTTCAGACGACTCTTGTCTCCATCTCTAGATTCTTCTGTTGCCAACTCCTTTCCCGCCTCACCCACTAGACACACCAGGAAAGGTCCTACGATGCTGAGCCGTTTATCTGTGCCTCGCAACCTCTCCTTCTATGCCTTCAAAACCATCTAGGATATTACTCCTCTGGGAACCCTTTCTTGACAATCAAAATTCCTTACCTCCTCTCTACCCAGTTTATTTTGTTGCTTCAAGTGTTGCCCTAATCACACTGCATTGTTATGTAATTGCATATGTTTACCCCACTCAAAGTTATACGAGAGAGGGGGCCCTTATTTATCTCTGTCTCCAATATCTATAGCAGCCTTGAACACACAGAAGGCACCACGTGATCACATGGTCAAAGACTGAATGAATGAACTAATGGATTATAATTTTGGTGGCTGGTCTGACTCTCATAATGAACTATTCAAACCTTCTTTGGTGACTTTTAAGAAAACAGCAGATATCTATCTTTTAAGGTTTTTTTTTTTTTTTTTTTTTCGATAAAGGGCTGGGCACATAAAGAGGCCTCTCTAATCTCCTAAGGATAGATAATTTTATTCCACGTTTTCTAAAGGGGACTAAAAAGCCTTCCTCAAGCTAGACTTGGAGTGAATAAGAAAAGAGCTTGGTTTAGCCATCTCCACAAATACCCTTCATTGAAAGCTCTTGTAGCTAATGCCCCTGATTCCTCCAAATGAGTGAGGATGCAGCGTGTTCCAGAAGTGTCTAATCAGAAGTGTCTCAGAGAGCTTTCTTATGTCATCATCAGCTCGGTTGCATTTTTTCCAAGTGGAATCAGCTCGGTGATTCAGCTCTGTCTATATGCAATTAGTAGTGGAATGATTGCAGGGAACACGATGAGGCTCTTTACCTTCCTGGGATGGGCAGGCAGGGAAAAAGTGCCGCTGCCCACACGAAACGGGCCTCCGCAGAGGCACGGGCAGCCTCTGCAGCAGAAACACTAACAGGCACTGTGATAAGAGCTCTGGGTGAGGAATGGAAGCTGGCAACAGGACATGGAAGCGAGCAAGGGCTTGAAGTTGAACTTGACCTAATAGGGCAAAACCATGCTGGAGCATCAAAACCTCCCTGAGAAATCCCAGCACTTGCCGCAAGAGGGTTGACACCTAAAATGCACAGAGATGAACAAGTGTCCCCCTTCTCACCTGTGCTCATGTGACTTCCCCACCCTCCTTCCTTCTCAGGATTCCCAGGCTTTGCCTGCCCCGACGGTGCTGGTTTCTTTCCACCTCTGCTTAAATTGCATTATCTCCCACCCCTCTGGTCTCCTTCCAACCTGGTCACTCTCTTCCTTTTCCACAATTCCAAGAGATAGGATAGAGAAACACTTTTGTCTGATCACCAGCAAAAACGTCCTTTGTACTTGAAGTGAAAAATCTAACAACGGTAACTGAGGGACCACAAATTATTCTTTATTTCTGTCCTAATTCTCTACTGCTGGCACCTTCCATGGGGCAGGGGAGGAGTGGAGGGGAGCTCATGAATCAACCGGCGGAGATAGCAACTGGTGAAGAAGGGGGCAGAGAGAGAGACAGAGGCAGAGAGACAGAGAGGAGAGTGAGAGACAGAGAGAGAGATGGAGAGAGAGCCAGAGCACAGACAGATGATAAAATGATATGTCAAACGGAGAACGCAGGCAGAATGCAAGTGTCTGTTGAAGGCAATTACACAGTTGTTTAGGTAAATCAGAAGCTCGCTCCCATGACTACTGTGCTCTCATCAAAGCTCAAAGCCATTGTCAGCCCCACGGGAGTAGTTGGCCGTAACCAGTCTTGCATGAAGCCTGTGGGGACAGCCGGCTCAAGCACAACCCGAGTGTCCTATGATGCTTTGAAGACACCCCAGCATGGGCCTGAGGAGCCTCTCTTCTCCAGGAGGCCCTTATAACCAATCCTCTGGAGTAGGTTCAGCACACTTGTTCTGTGAAAGACCACGTGGCAAATATTTTAGGCCTCGCAGGTCATACAGCCTCTGCAGCAACTACTGAACTCTGCTGCTGTCATGCAAATGCAGCCGGGAGAATACGTCAATGGGCCAGAGTGACTGGATTCCAGGAACGCTTTGTCATGGACAACGCCATTTCAGTGCCACTTCACCTTACTGTGTTACCAACGATTCTTCTTCTGATGGACATTCAACGTTTTTAAAAGGTAAAAAACATTCTTGCTGGGCATGCAAGAAACAGGTGGCGGGCTGGACTTGGCCTGTTGGCTGCGTTTTGCCAACCCCTGGTGGACACGTCTGACCTTTCCAGTCGTATCACCCTGTTTCCTAAATCCTCTCCTCTGCCCCGACACTACACTCTTGCAAAACCTTCTGTCCTGCACTCTGGAACCTGCCCTGAATGATCCCTGACGTCCTCCTGTTCTTCTTGGAGACACACCTCCCCATCACTGTCATACTGAGTCTGGGAGAATGGATTCCACTGCAGATTTGTCCTGTCCACTGGAGGCTACGAATTTATTTTATTCTTTCTCGGTATCTTTACTCTGCCGTGAAACTTCTAGACCGCACCTTTTTAAACCCTGTGCCTCTTCTAGCATCCAAATAATCACACCCTCCCCTTCCTCACCACATCTCTGCTCTCTCCTAACTTTGGGGGGCTCCTGTTCATTCACGGAACACCTTTGCTCCTGACCTAGACTCTTCATCTCCATCCCAACTCCAACCATCATTCTCGGTGACTTTTCACATCTGGAAAGATATCTCTCCAAACCTGATTCTCACATTCTTGATCTCCTGATCTCCAAGTTTTCCTCTGCTCACTTCAGTGGCCTCCTCCACACTGACACTTGCAACTTGTCAGAAACTGTACCACCTCCAAAGCCATGAATTTGAGCATCTCACTCTGTCCAGGACTTCCCATCTTTGCCAAAACGTTTGCTTAGTGACTTTATGGAAACTATGATTTTACTTCACGGAGGCTTCAAACCCATCGACCTCTGACGTTCCTTCTGATGAAATGTAGATTTTAAGGACCCGTCACTGTAATCGCTCACTGGAAAATACCTATAATGACTTTACCTCTATCCGTATATGTTCCACTAGGCTGAGGAATCCCCACTCTAGATGGATGCAAAGATCTGTCTTCTCTGGGTCTGTTCTGGAAGATCACACAAACCAGCAGCCTGGTTCCACCAGACATTCCTGATCACCCACCTCAGCTGAGCACTCACCACTGGAATTCTGCAGCGCTTCTCTCAGAACCATACTCTTAAGGTTTATTTTCTCCTTCTTCAGTCTCTTTAGACACATGGCTGTTTCACCATCTACGTTATTATCCGCTGATCATCCGCTGATGAGGGTGGTGGGGGACCCAGAAGGCATCAGACATCAGACAGGCATCACTCATTTTCTCACGATCCACTCTACAGACCTCTACATCTGTGCTTGTCATCTCATTGTCCCATAAGTTTTAGAACACTTAGGTTTTGTGACCCAGCATTGCAATCACTCATGGGCAATGACCTCAGCTTCTCCTCCATTCCCGTGCTACACTAGCTAACAGGACAGCTGTCTGTCTTTCCTTCTATCAAAATGCCAATTCCTCCTTCTGATCTGTGTGCTTTTTCCCTTCTCATCTTTCAAGGACTTCACTCCATCAGTTACCTCTACTTTCTCCTACATCTTCATCTGCTTTTGCTCTCCCCATGGATGTTCTTCTCTCAGTTTGTTTGCTTGTTTATTCCTCAAAGACTTTTTATTTGAGGTATAATTGACATATAACGTTATATTAGCTTTAGGTGTATAACATAATCGTTCAATATGTGTTTATATCACAAAATGATGACCACGATAGGTCTAGTTAACATCCATCACCGTATATAATGAGAGTATTTTTTTCTTATGATGAGAAATCTCAAATCTTCTCTCTTGGCAACTTTCAAATATGCAATGCAGTACTGTTAACTATACTCACCATGCTGTACATTACATCCCCAGGACTTAATTATTTTATAACTGGAAGTTTGTACTTTTCGACTCCCTTCACCCATTCTGCCTACCTCCCATCCTTAGCCTCTGGCAACCACCAATCTGTTCTCTGTTCAGATTTATTATTATTATTTTAAAACAGTCACACCAATTGACTTTACTCTGGACATAAACAACAGTTTGCTCTCCCAGTCTTAGTTCACAGCTTTGACCTACCTAGATTTTTTCACCTGTTCATCATCTGCCTTGACACCTCTACTCTCCAAAGACCCCATAGTTCTCAGGCCCTTTTCACAACCACACTTCTTGAAACTACTGTCCAAACATGCTATGGAGAATTCTTCACCTCACATTAACACCTCCATCTCTCCCTAACCCATCTCGCCACTGAACCTTCTCACACCCAGGTCACTGAACGATGGCCAAGTCGCCAAGTCCTTTGTATGCATTTTAGTGTTTTCTCAAGAGACTTTAAACTGTCTTCTCTTGGCTTTAATGCCCCATGTTCCTAATTGTCCATCTACCTCTCTGGATGCTCCTTCAAAATCTCCTCTACTGGTTTCTCCTATTTTATCCAAACTCTATGTGTTGGGATTCTTCTGAGCTTGGTCCTAGGCATTCTTTTCTCACTGCACAATAATCTCCCAGGTCATGTCATATATTTCATGGTTTGGTACATCCATTTATATAGCAATGACTCACAAGTTTACATCTCCACCCTATTTCTCTTTCATGAGCTCTGGACTCACATATGCATTGGTCAGCCTAAAACAGTCACATGGAAGTCTCAGATAACCCAAAATTGACATGTTCAACATGGAATTCTTGATTAACTTCTTCAAACTTTATTTTCTTTCAGTTTTTCTCTTTAACAAATAGCATACCTTTATCACAGATGTAGAAAACAAGCTTATGGTTACCAGGGGGGAGATGGAAGGGAGGGATAAAATGGGAAATTGGGATTGACATATACACACTAGTATATATAAAATTGATAACTAATAAGGACCTACTGTATAGCACAGGGAAAACTGTACTCAATACTCTCTAATGACCTATATGGGAAAAGGATCTAAAAAGGAATGGAGATATGTACATGTATAAGTGATTCACTTTGCTGTACACCTGAAACTAACACAACATTGTAAATCAGCTATACTCCAATAACAAACAAACAAACAAACAAATAGCACCTCTATTGACCGAATTGCTCAGTTAAAAAATTCCGGAAGTCATTCTCAACACGGCTCCCTGACTGTAATACTGAATCCATCATTACATCTTATTGATTCTAACTCTGAAATACATCTTGAATCTGTCCTCTTCTCTCTATTTCTGACTGTATCACCTTTTACTTTGAGACCAGTGAAACAGGTCCTGGATTTTCTCAAGTCCAGACAAAACTCGTTTACAGATATTATCTGCTTTATTTTATATTTCAATAATACTATTAGGTAGGTATGGGCATCTGATCAAGTCAACCAAACTCGGCATACGTTCCCGTATCATCATGACCTAACCTGTCTTTATTTCTTTACCATTTCCCCTTAATATATTTCCATACTTGGGTCAAATCTCACTGAAGAAATTCCAGAAGAATGTCATCTTATGCTCTGTCCTTGGTTTTACTTATTTTATCACCTGAAGCACCTTCTCTCTGAGGCTTCCTCTTCCTTTCCTTTCAGGTCACAGCTCAGATTTCATCTCTCATGGGAATCCTTCCTTAAAATGTTCTGGTGCCCTTGGGATAACATCTTGCCCCCAGCCCCTTCATTGTACACCCTAAACACTCAGGGCTTTTTCTGTGATAACACTTATTACATCATATTGAAATGGTCTGCTTATTTACCTGTTTCTCCCTTCAGACTAAAAGCTCATTAAGGGCAGATAACATTTCTGTATCTGTAGCATATAGTTATTTACAATATATAGTTACTAAATGAATAGATGAATAAAAGTATTAGCTGACGTGTTCCCCGCTCTCAGTGAATTTATAATTCATACGTGTTCTTTGTTGATACTTGTATGGACAGCATCCATTAAAGCAATGCACTCTACATCCAAATACATATTCAAGCTCCCCAAATGAAGGAATGCACCCCTATCATTTAAGAGGTATGGCACACATACCTGGGCTCTGTAGCCCCATTTTCTATTACTCCCAGCTTCCATTTTTCCTGCATCAATTGTTTATCAAAGACAGGGCAGTGGGGATGTCTGTTCATAGATATTATTTAAAATTACACATGCATAGTGATGATAAAAAAAATCGGACTGTTTTAATCAGTTATCGTTAGTATCATTAATACTCTACAAAACTCATCGTTCCAGTTAATATGGAATAAACACACTAACTGATCTCTCCCACTCATTACAACTAGACAAGACACATTTTAAGAAATCTGAGGACTCTGAAAAGTAATCAACAGAAGGTGGATTGGGGGGAGAACCAAAACGTGTATAAAGCACAATATAGTGGTAAGTTTCCGGGTATTTTTCTTCCTCCTATCCTTCTTGGCCTAGACTCAGAGCAGTCAGAATTCTAAAACTGCGTAGAGGATGCTAACTGAAAAAGCATCATGGTGAACCCTCTCTTTTTGGTGTGAGGATGGGGAAAGGGAAAACTTGCAAGATGGAGAGGATGAGGGACGTTACGTTTTGTTCTTGTTGTTTGTTTTGTTCCTTTTTCCCCCTTGGCTCTGCCCTGAGGTAAGCCTCGGTCCTGAAGCTGCAGTCCAGCAGCAATGGTAGTAGCAGCAGAGGCCACCTAAAACTTGGGGCGGGCGGAACAAACGAACAGGCAAACAAAAACCTTCTCTGTGACCAGAGGAACTAAGGAACTGTATTCGGAAAACTGTGAAGGAATTTCAGTTACATTTTTGTCTCTTTCTTCCCTTTAACTGCTTTGCCCTGGAGTTTCACTCAGTCACAAGAAGTGAAACATCCACGGGGAGCTAATGCTTTTGCTTTCTAGGCTGAGGGCCTCCCCTGGGAGCCAGTGTGGGAGGGAATCACAGAGAGCAGGGAGCTCACGAAAGGACCACCTAAAGCTCGTAAACCATCTCAGGCTCACCACTGAGCGTGTACGGAACTCACCTAAACCAGCATACCATGGGCTTTGAGAACGAAACTGTTGTGTGGGCCACCACCCAGCATTCTAGCTGGCCAGTGAAGGACCATCTTAATGACGTTGCTCAGGCTTTGAAATCAGAACTGACTTTGGAACCACAGCAGCAGGAGGGTCGAGACTGTGGTGTGAACCTAACTGGACTAATTGTCTGCTAACACAGCTACCTCCGGGTATATTCCCAAAGGATTTTAACAGGATCTAGAGTCTACTACATAATATTCAAAATGTGCAGGATATAATCCATTACTAATCACACTAAGAACAAGGAAAAGCTAAACAATTCCGTAGGGAAAAGAGAATTAACAGAAACTGACCCCGGGAAGACCTCTATGTTACAATTATCAAAGTCTTGAAAGCAGCTAGTATAACTGTGTCCCACGGGGTAAAAGTGAGCAATTTTGAAATGAATATGAAAATAGAAATATTCAACAGAGAACTAGAAGCCATAAACAATAAACAGATAAAAATATTTAGAACTGAATTTAGATATTCACTGGATAAGCTCAATAGCGGAATGGAAATAAAGTCAAGAGTCAGTGAACTTGAAAACAGATGAACAGAATTCATGTAATCTGAACAACAGAGGTTATGAGAAGGGTAATAACTAGATTACAAAAGGGCAAAACAATGCATGTCTTGGTGTGGCTTCTGTCCAGTTCCAGTGGTGGTGGGTACATCAATCTATGCATATGTTAAAACTCATAGAAACGTACACTAAAAAAATGTAGCTAACTTTAGTAGCTAACAAAGTGTATGGTACAACACAGTTGCCAAACAAATTTCATCATATGTCAGAATCTTGGACGTCCCCAAGGTTTACAGCTTCTTAAAATCCACTTGTCCTTTAAGTAAACGTGGATCTTCTGTGCACTGAGAAACTCAACATTCCTTCAAAGAGCTTGCGGATTCTTGGGAAGCTCATAACCTTCTTGGCCCGCGGAGCTCTCAGTTCTGGATTCCACTGAGGGGGCACTGAGTTCTCCATCCCGTTCTTGTGCCCCACCCTGGCTGTCTCCCCTCTATGCTGGTTGGTAAACTGTCTGCTTCAACTCCCGGAGAAACACTGATTCTAGGCTATGTGCACACACAGTGCTGACGGATTTTTAAGAGAGGAGATTATATTTCACAAAGCATACAAAGTAACTCAAATTTTACCTTTAAACATTCTGGTCTCCAGAGATAATATGCATTGTCCCCGTCAACCACATAAATGTTTATTGGATGAAGAGCCCAAATTATTCTTCAATATTTTTCCAAATAGACACCAAACACATCCCCAGAACACTGCGTTTTTCTTTTGATTCACATACACCCTCTTGGGCATACACAGACCCCAAATCGTAAGCTCATACAGATTTAAGTTATTGAGACACACTTGTGTGCATGCCCACACATGCATATATGTTAGCACATTTTCTTTATTTATTTAGCAGAATACTTAGTTTGCCATTGATTTCCCTTTAGATCTATTTTTCAGATGTTCTATGTTGGGGAACATTCATGGAATCACAAGGCCCTGATTCGCTTGCACCTGATTTCCTATAATGATATTCTCTAGGGGTTGTTCAGTCTCTCAGATCCGTTTTCAAGTCTTTTTAGTGTTTTATTTTCTCTTAAACCAGATGGTTTTTTTTTTTTCCCCAGGAACTCAGAGAACTTCAACCTCATACGCACTCCCAGCACGACACATACATGGCTCAAGGGCCCCCTGCTCGGTCACATGCACGCCGGCCTGACACGCCGCCCAGCGCTGCACCAAAGAAGGCTCCCCTCAATCATCAGGAGGGATTGTCCCCAAACAGAACATCTGAGCCGCGAGCGCCACGTTCCTTCCATTATTCATTCTAGACGTTGTGAAAAATAAGCACTTGGAAAGCCTAGGGTATTCCACTGACCAAAAGTCATGATTTTGAGGAGGACCGCCGCTATTGCAGCATTATTTGTGCGTGAGAACAGCACTCAGCTCTGCACCAAACAGAACTGAGACGAGACTGGCCTTGCCTCCAGGGCTTAAAAACTGGGGAGACAGATCTGATGAGGGGGAATGGTACATGAGCCTTAGACAGTATAGTCTCTGTTGCCAACTGCCTGAGGGGTCTCTATGGGTCCAAAGAATATTTTGAAGAATAAATACACACCAAAGGAGGAATTTAAAGGAGGAAGTCTTTGTTCATGTTATCAGGGAGAGCTTTCCTACGGTTGAGTCATTTCAAGAGTAAGGGGGACACCGCACTGAAAAGGAAAAACATCTCAAAGGAAGGATAAACAGGCAGACACACGGGAAAAGCAGAGCAGTGCGGTCCTCGAGGTTCTCAGGGAGTCCAGGGACCGACACCAGAGCCTCCTAAATGTGATGGGTCCCCCAGTGGTGACGCTGTAGGCATGGTGGTCAGGTCAGTTCAACTCCCCCTGGGACCGCCCTGGGCGGTGCTGATGTACTTACAGTGTTCCAGGCCCCCCGCTGCTGGAGGCCATCAGACCCCTCCAGTCATCCTGAGAACCAAACATGCACTCATGTATTCAAATATCTCCCAGCAATAGTGCCCAGCTGAGAGCCCTGAGTATCGAGTTTCTTCAGACGTGGTGAGGAAGTACGAAAAGTTCCAGCCACGACACAGCAGAGAGACAAGAGCAAGCAGCCCAAACTGCTCATCACGAGGGTCATGGTGGCCAGCATTGTGTGGGGGGGTGTATTTCTGTGTTCTCCCTCCCTAACTTTGTCCTTGGGGGCACTTCTATGTTACTCCTACGTCTCCTTCCTTCTTAGCTTCTTCCAATCCTTCAAACAAGACCGTCTTCCAAGAAAGCACCAGACACACAATCCCATTTGCGAAGAAAGGCTAGGCATTTAAACCGTTTCTCCTGCGATGGATTCCAGAGCGGCGGCAGCAACAGACAGGGGTGCCCTGAAGCCAGTCACCTGGCTGATTTAGTTGAACTGTCACTGCTCTATCTGGAGGAAGCTGCTTATCTTACGTTCCCTTTGAAATGAGGGAGGATGAACATCTACCCTACATTTTATAGATTCACTTAAATATTTTAAACATATGGCACCATTCTGTGAATTGTAGAATGCTGTGTAGATATGAGTTGTTATTTCACAGAACGCAGACACTCACACTGAAGGTACTGACTAATGGTTGATTGTCAGCCAGTGGCCAAGCCTCTGGGGCAGCACTTAGGGAGATGGGTTTTCCTCGCAGGGGATGATGCTGAGTTTGCAGGTATCCCCCAGCGCTGCCTACCTGGGGGCCGGTCCTGAGCTCAGCTCCTCTGGTCTCAGGATGCAGTGGGGTAAGGTGGAGGGAGGGTGGCATTCACAAGAGGATCAGCTACAAGAGGGAAGCAAGTGCCTGGAATTGCGAAGACCCTGGTGGGACCCGACTCATCTGTCAAGGCCAGGACGGGGGTCGACAGCTCAAGAACTGGCAGCAAACAGCACCGGGCGCGGAGACAGGAAGATCCATTTCTTCCAGAGAAAGAATAAATCATCCCCTCTGCGGCCACTGGACCCGACCCAAGAGTGAAACTTGTTTTGCGAATTTGATCCCAGGGGAAGCCAGTGGCGGTGCCGCTCAAGGACAAGCAGGGGTGAGTGGGTGCTGTATGACACAGCACGGCAAGCCCAGGTGACGCGGCGGCCACACCTGACTGCACCTGCCAGAGGTTAAGTGTGGCTCCGGCCCGGAGCTGGGTGGGGAGAGAGACGGTGGCAGGGAGGTGCCAGCCAGAGAAGGACAGAGTCATCCAGACCGAGAGACTCCATTCCACTTTCTTCAAGAAGCACATGGTAATTAAAAAAAGAGTTCCCTGGTGGCACAGTGGTTAAGAATCCACCTGCCAATGCAGGGGACACGGGTTCAAGCCCTGGTCTGGGAAGATCCCACATGCCGTGGAGCAACTAAGCCCGTGAGCCACAACTACTGAGACTGCGCTCTACAGCCCGTGAGCCACAACTACTGAAGCCCACGTGCCTAGAGTCCGTGCTCCCTAACAAGGAAGTCACCGCAATAAGAAGGCCGCACACTGCAAAGAAGACTAGCCCCTACTCGCCGCAGCTAGAGAAAGCCCACGCGCAGCAACGAAGACCCAATGTAGCCAATAAATAAATAAATAAATAAATTTATATTAAAAAAAAAAAAAAAAAGGCTCAGAAGGGTGAGGAGAGATAAGAGGAGGGTTCAGAGCAGTGGCTTCCGATGATGTTCCTGTGATCACAGGGGGGAGGGGGAGGGTGTAGGCCGTGAAAAGCCAGACGGCTCCCAGTTCATGTCCTGGTGAGGCCACGAAGAAGACAGGGGTCAAGGTCCAATCCTGCAAGGGGCAGCGGGGGCCGACAGGACACCACCACGATGGCTCTTGAGAGATGCAGGGTACAGGTGGGAGGGGATGAAGGGCAGGGGGCCGAGAGGTGGGCAGGCTGGAGAGAACAGCAAGGCGGGAGCAGCTTTCCCTCTGCCTGGGACCCTCGCTCCTTGCTGGCCCGTGGGAGCGGCTCCAGACCAGACTCTCCCCTTCGCAGCTGTCCCCAGGGAGCCAGCACACGTCTGCCTTTAAGCTGTGCCTTCATCATCACGTCCACGTGGCAAAGCCGTGAGCTCAGACTCCCGAGTACTTAGGCCCCATGACTCTGAGCCTTACGACCATGGCACCCGTGGGGCTGGGCATTCGGGTCGGGTTCCTGGGGGCCTGGAGGAAAGCCCGGCAGCCCCTCCAGGCCCTGCCCCTCCCCCCACGGGCACTGCAGCAGGAGTGAGGGGTGGGTGGCAGCCCTGGAGCTGGGGAGGCAGAGGGCAGGGAGGGACTGGTGTTATGGCTGAATTGTGTCCTCCCCACGTTCAAATTCTCGTGTTGAAGCCTTAACCCGTGGTACCTCAGAATATGACTGTTTTTGGAGACGGGACCTTTAAGGAGTTAATTAAGGGAACACAACGCTGTGAGAGTGGACCCAAATCCAGCAATGACTGGTGTCCCTGTAAGATGAGGACATTCCCAGAGAAATGACCCTGTGAGGACAGACATCTCCAAGCCAAGGAGAGAGGCCTCCAAAGAAGCCAACGCTGCCCACACCTTGGTCTTGGACTTCCAGCCTCCAGAACTCTGAGAACATAAATGTCCACTGGTTAAGTCAGCAGCCCCAGCAAACACGTGCACGGGTGCAGCTGTCTGCTCTCTCCCAGGTGAACAGAAGGCCAAGAGGAACAAGGGGAGTTCTCATTTGTTGAGGGTCTTCCACTCCACTCGCCAAATAGTTCACGTATTTTATTTTATTTAACACTCACGACAATCCTCCTTTACAGAACCCAGGGGACTGAAGGGGAGGGAGGTTGGGTCAGTCCTTTGGAGGTCAGGGGACGGGTCTACCTGGCTGAGAACCTAGTGCACCCTACCTGCAGGGGGCAGCTTCCCCAAAGGGAAGGAGGAGGGGAGACTGAGAAGACGAGAGAGGGAAGAGGCAGAACAGGTTGGGGACGAGATGGGAATGGAGTCTCTAGGGCGATGACAGAACAGGGTCTGTTCTGGCCACGAGAACTGGGCAAGAGCTGAGCGTTTCATCTGCAGACACCACTACTGGCAGGAGAATGTCCACTTGTGCCCAGAAGCCCCTCATGTAATAGGAAAGGCCCATTTAAGTCTTGGCCCTGCCTTCCGCCTTCTTAGCTAAAAGCACTGTCATTTCCTAGACTGAGAAGACCGCACTATTAACTGGGAGAGCAGCCTAGAGTAGAGAGTTAAGCGTTGCAAGGCATATAGGATATTTCTTTTCTTTTTTCTATTTTGCATCCTCTAGGAATGTACCCATGATGCAAATATTTTTAAATTCCAAATTTTCCATCCAAATTCACTCTCACACATTAATAGGCATCCTGCTTTGCTTGTCTTCCCGAGCTCTTTGATCTCCCATCAGGGTGCTGTCAGAGTTGCCTTTATTTAATACAAAGACACTGGACATCAAACCCTGGGCTAAGACCTTCAGTCCCTGCTTCTCCAACAGGCAGCTCATTACCTTATGTCAGTCACCTAGTATTACTGGGCTGGTCAAGGTAGCTTACAGCTTTAACAACTTGCAAATAATTAGGAGTCATAGATTAACTAGAAGCTTCATTTGTATACTGTATATGAGAAATCACCTGTGTCTTATTTCTTCCAACTCCATAAGATAATGTGAAGGCACGTTGTCAAAGGTATGTGACCACACGTGTATTCACTTAGTTAAAAGTTACGGGCTTCCCTGGTGGCGCAGTGGTTGAGAGTCCGCCTGCCGATGCAGGGGACACGGGTTCGTGCCCCAGTGCGGGAAGATCCCACATGCCCACATGCCGCGGAGCGGCTGGGCCCGTGAGCCATGGCCGCTGAGCCTGCGCGTCCGGAGCCTGTGCTCCGCAGCGGGAGAGGCCACAACAGTGAGAGGCCCGCGTACCGCAAAAAAAAAAAAAAAAAAAAAAAAAAAAAAAAAAAAAAAAAAAGTTACATATACTCTATTAATACACACACACAACTTGTAGTTACCTTACAAGAGCACACAGGTGTTCATAGGTACCTATAAGATTTTGTGAAGATTTCTCTCAGTTGAATAAGTATTCAATTTATCATCTTACCTGCCCTATCAATTTGTTTTAAATCATCTTCCTTCCACTGTAAACACAAAGAAAAATTTCATGCCAGCTGAGTCTAAATATCCCCAGCTATGAATTAGTCTAGTTGGAATTAATGATGTTTCACTGTATTAGGATCAGATATTCTTCAGAAAACATGAGACTTTTTTAAAGACATAAGCTGCTCATGGAGACTATTTCTGCTCAGGGAGCAGTTGTAGACAAAAACCTTCTAGTTGGGGGTGGGGTTTGGGGCTGTCATCTGAAAGCTCCTAATACTCTCACTGTAGAAGACGTGTCTTTGTGTAAACTTGGAAACCAGAACAACTTATTGCTATTTCAAGTTACCCACTAGCTTCCAGACACAAGCAATTCCCCCAAACAACTCTAGCTCAGCTCCTCTGATGACAAGAGAATTTCTGAAGAATATTTCACGGAGGGTTTTTAAATGTTTACAACAATGCAAATATCGATGTCTCAGCCAAGTCAATATCAGAATTTATTGCCCTTCAATATTAAACACTGAGCCAGCTCCCTATTGGTCAATATTTGCATTCAGGTAAATAAATCTTTATACTGACTTCAGCCGATGTCAATAGCTACTTATTCCAGATAAGTAAAAGTAAAAACAGCAACTAGTTACATAAAGGCCCTGCGGCATTTCTAAAATATCAATACGTAGTTACTTTTGGCAATGGAACATCACGGTATTATGAATCACACGAGATGGAATTTTATAATTAGGAGTTAATAAAAATAAACGTCATCTGTGTTATTAATACCAGAGTGCTGTTTTTTTAAAACTTGAAAGAATTCTCAGCTCTCCCTGTTCTTTTCACCACCTGTGAGGTTAATTTTTTTTTTTTTTTTTTTTTTTTTTTGCGGTACGCGGGCCTCTCACTGTTGTGGCCTCTCCGTTGCAGAGCACAGGCTCCGGACGCACAGGCCCAGCGGCCACGGCCCACGGGCCCAGCCGCTCCGCGGCACGTGGGATCCTCCTGGACCGGGGCACGAACCCGCGCTCCCCGCATCGGCAGGTGGACTCCCAACCACTGCGCCACCAGGGAAGCCCTGTGAGGTTAATTTTTGATATTATCTGTAACTGTGAGAATTCACAGGGCTATGTTCCTGAACGCTTCCTAGATTATGTGATTAACCCTTATTCCAAACGTAAATGAAAAATGTGCCCAGGCTTGACCTCTATGTGGGTGAGCAGGTGCTGCCTAGCTGTGCTGTAGGCCTCGTGTTTTGTGCTTTGGAATCAGGCCTCACAGGCTACCTCTGGGCATCAGGCCTCCGTGTTTCTAGATGTCTACTAAGAACAGACTGGCGTTCTGTGAATGAAAGAAGCTTCTCCCCCTGCAGTCAGTGCCCACTGGGTAGGGAAGGACCTCAGTCACCTATTAGGACACAATAAACAGCCCTAGTTGAAACTGAATGGTTCGGTGTTACTTGCATAAGTAGAATTTTGAAAAACATAGAATAGTTACAATTGTGAAAAACATATAATACGTATTTTATTATTTTCTTTAGGGGGAGTACATTGTGCTTTTGTATGCATAGAATTTATTTACCTAGACACTGTCAGATATTTACTTAGAAATGATAATATACTGAGAAAAATAGCAATATTACTTCCCTGTAAGAAAGTTCCTGCACCCTTCAGGCCTATGTTGATGCTCCAGTAATTGGTGTGTGGACTGACCGGCCTAACAGAACATTTAACCAAGCAAATGTGGCCATTTTGTGGCTCTAAATAGTCACACACAAGGTCGGTCCTTTATAGCTGCTAGCAGAATTCAGTCACTAAGCAAGTGATACTGAGTGGTGGGCGATGTGGGGCTTTTAAAGCAACACAGGTCAAATAAAATTAAATGAAGATTTATGCCCATTATAAAAATGTCTACGATGCGATCGAGCCTCCCCAAAACGAAAAAAGCTGCTAAAAGTGAAATAAATGATATCTGCCTCAAGCATGATTTTTCCCCAGAGTCTCTGTAGCCCAGAGGGCAATGGTAGCTGATTCTATAGAATGGTGAAGACCATGTATTTGTTGCTTTGAAATCTAGGTGTGGTCTACATGACCAGAAGCAAGTGGAGACAGTTCCCAAGAGAATCCACCAAAGGAAGCCTGTGAAACCATCACAGGCCGGAAGCTGTCCCGTAGGGGAGGCTGGCCTGCGCAGCCTGAAAAGCAAAAGAGGTGAGTGCAGTGACGCGGACAGCACGTGTCTGTTGGAGAGGCCTGGACTTCTGCGATGCTATGTTACTGTTTTTCCTTTGGGACACGGATGTCAACGGCCTTTGAATCAACTTTCACAGCATACTTGAGGTTTACTGACTTGCTTAATGTAAACTGGGAAATCACAATCCCGGCCCTATGTGCACAGGATTTCCCTAGTGACTCCAGTGGAGATTCAGGAAGGTGCCTTACTTCTCATCGGCCACTGAAAAACACTAGTGAGCACCCGCGGTGGTTCCTCGTGGATTTAAACAGTCAACACAGATTTTGTGAAAACCTACCATGAGCTAGGGCCAGGCTATGAATGGAGTCCTGTTTACCATGGGACCCTGTCCCCAAAACAGGGACTGACACGTAGTAGGAGATACCATCATTGTTTGTGGATAGAATTAATAAACAAGAGGTTAGAGAGGCAGAGTTCTCACGTGAGGAGGCTTACAGCCCACAGAGAGTTAGATAATACAGCCATGATCACACATGTAGGTACTTTAAATTGGAGGGGCACAAAGGAAACAGTGCTGAGTACTGCATCCACACGTCTGAGGAGTTCTCGAGGTTGTTGATTTGGTGGGAATGTGTATGTGTGTGGGTGAAGGGGGCTGTTTATCAGGGAGAGGTTCCCGGGAGAGGTTAACACTGACACTGAGATTTTAAAAGGCCAAACATGAACAAAGAACCTGGGAGACAAAAGAGGAAATGGATTCCAGGCAAGTGGAACAGCATGTGCAAAGGCTCAGAGGCAGAAAAGAATATGGCATTTTAAGAGATATTTATAAGTAGGTGTGTTGATCCTGGGGTTTAAAGTGCGATAGTGGAAAGAATGAGGAACATTCTGTGTGGATGTCTGGGCAGGTATCTAAATATGACAAGGAAAAATCTTTGAGGATATTTGCTGAGAAGCAGAGAGGACCATTTGCAACATTTGAGCAAGAGAATCACATAATCGGATCCACCAGATAGGCAGCGCCCTCTAGCAGCAGCATGGGGGACGAGGGAGAGAAAGGCAAGCCTGAATGACAAAAGGACAAGGAACAGAAATAGTGCAATGGTCCTGATAAGAGAAAAGATGTGCCTCAACCAGGCAACGGCAATGGGAATGGAGAGAAATTTAGGTAGTGAAAGGACATTTAGAAAGATTGGAAATCTTTCTAAAAGACTTGGAAACTGATTGAAAAGATATGTGCCATTAGAAGAAGGAATCTGGGCTTCCCTGGTGGCACAGTGATTGAGAGTCCACCTGCCGATGCGGGGGACGTAGGTTCGTGCCTTGGTCCGGGAGGATCCCACATGCCGCGCAGCAGCTGGGCCCGTGAGCCATGGCCGCTGAGCCTGTGCTCCGCGACGGGAGAGGCCACAGCAGTGAGAGGCCTGCATACAGCAAAAAAAAAAAAAAAAAAAGAAGGAATCTAAGATAACTTTCAATTTTCTATCTGGGGCAACAGGACAGTGGTGCCATTCCCTGTAATGATACAGGACACACATGATGAATTCCATTTGTATAAAATAAGGTTAAAGTGGCTATAGGGCATTGAAATGGGGATGTCTTTAACACAGTTAGCTATTGGATTTGGGGCTCAGGAGTGGAGTCTGCACTAGACAGACTCGCTTGTTATGTTGCTTACTGCAGCTACAGAGTGGTGGTAGTTGCAGCTGTGGCCCAGAATGAGGTAAAAGGAGAAAGTGCAAAGTGAAAAGAGGAAAGGATCCAGGCCCAACCCACCCTGGAAGTTACCGTCCTTAAGCTGTGATTAGAGGAAGAGCCCAAACGGAGGTTAAGAAGGAAATTTCAAAGAGGGAGGAGAAGCCTATGGAAGAGTTGATGAGGGTAAGGAGACCGTGTCCCCAGAGATCTCTGGACAACGCGTCCCATGCATGCTGTGGCCTGGAGAACCTCTCACCAGGCGGTGGGGTCTGTGATGCCTTCTTGTATCTGGTGGGGCTGTATCCCAGCTTCACCTGCTCTTTAGGAACCCGGCCACCTTGGCGTGAGGAAGCCAAATAGGCCATGAGAGAGACGCCTCAGAGAGGCTGTGCGCATATGTCTGACTGATGCCCCAAGCGTTCACCTGGCCTTCAGGCCTTCCCAGGTGAGGCCCCATGCGTCACAGAGCAGACACACGCTGTGTCACGTGCTCTGTCCAAATCCCTGACCCAAGGAATCTGTGAGTATGATACCATTGTTCGTTTATACCACTAACCTAGGGGCTGGCTTCTTACCCTGCACTAGCTAAATGGAACAGAGGCCAAGCAAAGGGACAGAAATCTGAAAGACAGAGTAGACAAGGAGGCAGACATTCAGAGTAAGAGGAGGAAGTCTATTAGATTTGGCGACTGGAAGGCCCATGGTGGTCTGAGTATCTCAGTGCACCGGTGAGATTGGAAGGCAGACCCTAGTGAGCTCGTGAGTTGTGCACTGGAGAGCAGACTGCTCTTTCTACAAGCATTTCTCTTTTCTTTCAGCTGCTCTTTGATGATTTGCCAGTGCCAATATCTTTTATAATTCTCAATAATCTGTTACAAAAAATTAATTGGCAAATATGCTTTTCATTTCTTAGAACTCAGAAAATAAAATCCCCAAACCAGAATTTACCTATTTGTCTCAAAACTTTAACACAAGTGATTGATACCTTTAAAAGATATTTTAGTATGATATACACAGCACTCAGTTTTTATAATTATCAATATTCTGACAACATGATTTTAGTTACTACAGTTGTTTGCTGGAATATTTTAAAGTAAATCCCAAATATGTCTTATATCATTTTGCTCTGGAAATGCTTCAGAATACATCCCTAAAAAGTAATGCTTTTGATATTACATTACTAAATACAATTAAGGCATCTAACAAAATTAATAATAATCCTTTATAGTGACTGAGTTTTTTTTTTTTTTTTTTTTTTTTTTTGCGGTACGCGGGCCTCTCACTGTTGTGGCCTCTCCCGTTGCGGAGCACAGGCTCCGGACACGCAGGCTCAGTGGCCATGGCTCACGGGCCCAGCCGCTCCGCGGCATGTGGGATCTTCCCGGACCGGGGCACGAACCCGCGTCCCCCGCATCGGCAGGCGGACTCCCAACCACTGCGCCACCAGGGAAGCCCTATAGTGACTGAATTTTGATTCAAGCTTTCTATAAGCTTTGTTTTTCTGAGAACCTAATATGTTAGGCATTGGTCTAGGAACTAAGAGATATATAAGTGAAGAAGAAAGACAAACTAGAGGAAAAACTGCAAAAGATGTTAAGTAGATCTTTAGATACCACAATGTCAGCTTTCAATTATTTTCATCCTCATCAATAAAGGCCTTCTCCTTCAATCATTGGTCACCTGGTAGCCACACAGTATATGCTGTGGTCTCATCTCCTGTTTGGGAGAAACATGCTCTTAGAAGAATATCAAGCAATTGTAAAGTTATTAAGTCATAAATCTGTTGAAAATGTAAATAATAATAATGAGAGAATGTCTTTCACGTCAATAAGAAATAAGGCAGGAATGCAAACCCTTACCACCCCCATTCAATAGGAGACCTAACCAGGCAAGAAGATAGGAAACAAAAATGAAAGGGATTACAGATTAGAAAAGAAGACCAGCTTCACTCGCAGACGACATAATTGCCCACAGAAAATATGAGGAATCTACAAAAACCTGCTAGAATTAATGTGATGTTTTCAAGGTCACATAATACAAGGTCAACACACAAAAATCAACTGTATTTCCGTATACTAGCAACAACAGATTGGAAGAGAATAACGTGTCTGGGGTCCCTGAGACCACTCTCACCCTCAGTGATTCACTAGAAGAACTCACGGGCCTCAGCGTGAGTTGTGCTCATGGATGATATTTATTACAGAGCCACAGTCAGAGTCAGGAGAAGTCTGTATGAGGGCCCTATATGCCCTCTTCCTCCCATGAGGGGTCACACAGAGCACAGTCTGCCCTCAGCAATAAATATGCAGCAACGTGTGTGATGTTTCTGCCTAAGGAAGCCCACGAGAGGCTCAGTGCCCAAGGTTTTCATTGGTGGCTGGTTATGTGGGCACCCTCTGCCTAGCTTGTACCCCAATTCCAAGCTCCCAGAAGCATAAGCCACATTGTACAGTCTAGGCACAATAAGCCTCCCTTATCAGTTAGGGAAAGTTTTATATAAGTGGAGGGAACTGTTTACCAACCACATACCCAGATACCACCTAGGGGTCAATCTTGCAGGCATTTCTCTTTAAAGGTAACAGTTTGGGGTCTGCTATATTAACTCTTTTAGAACAAATACCTACCAAAAAATATAGCAGGACTTTCTTTTAAAGAAACTGAAAAACGTACTCTAAAATATATATGAAAAAGCAAAGTACATGAAAAAGAAAATAGCCAGTAATAAAAAAAAAAAGAGGACTGAACTTGGAGGACTTATATTATCTCATGTAGGGCTTACTATAAAGTTACAATAATCAAGATATTGTGGTATAAGCATAAGCATTGACATATAGATTTATGGAGAAGAATAGTTAGTTCAAAAATACCCACACATATATGGCCAATTAATTTTGGAAAAAGTCACCAATGCGATTCAATGCATGAAAGGATTGTCTCTCTAACATATGTTCTGGAAAACTGGATATCCAAATCAGAAAAATGAAAAATAATCTCAATCCTTCCATTACATCATATAAAAAATTTAATGGATAGTACATCTAAACACAAAAGGTAAAATTATAAAATGTCTTGAAGAAAACATAGAAAGACATCTTCATGACCTTAAGGTAGGTCCAAGATCCTAGGCTGGTCACAAAAGCTGTATGTGTAAGAAAAAGCTAACTGTGTTAGAAAAAATTGATAATTTCAGTGACATCAAAAGTAAAACTTTTAGCTCTTTAAAAGACATCTTAAGAAAATGAAAAGGTAAGCTAAAGAATGGGGAAAAAATCTTTGCAATACATATATATTTGGCAAAAGAACTGTATCCCCCATATAAAATATTCTTATAATTTAGTAACAACACACCTTTTATTTAAAAATGGCAAAAACTGGAAAAGACATTTTATAAAAGGGGACGTAAAAATGGCCCATAAACAAATGAAAAGGTATTCAATATCATTATTCAGCAGAAAAACATAAATTAAAACCACAATGAAATAACAGTGCTCACTAGACCAGAACACTTTTTTAAAAAGACTGGCATCAAATACTCCACCCAATAAACAACCTTGGCACATGAAATGTTTTCCAAGATAGACCACATGCTAGTCCATAAAGCAAGCTTCAGTAAATTTAAAATGATTGAAACCATACAAAGTATGATGTCTGACCACAATGGATTGAAATCAGAAAGCAGTAACAGGAAGAAACTTGGGGAATTGACACATATGTAAACATTAAACAACTCACTTCTAAATACCTAATGGGTCAAAGGGAAATTAAAAAATACTTTGAGATAAATTAAAATGAATTTATAATATATCACAACTTATGGGATGCAGCTTACTCAGTGCTTAGACATTGATAGCTACAAATGTCTATATTAAAATAAAAAAGAAAGATCTAAAATTAATAACTGAAACTTCCACCATAAGACACTGGGAAAAGGAGAGCAAACTAACCCTAAAATGAGCATAAGGAAGAAAATAATGAAGAATATAGAATAAATTAATGAAACAGACAATAGAAAGCAATAGAGAAAATCAACAAAGCCAAAAGTTGGTTCTTTGACAAGCCTTTAGAAAGAGTGACTGAGAAAATAAAGTGAAAGACTCAAATTATTAAAATCAGCAATGAAAGAGGAGATACTATGTCAACCTTACAGAAAAAAATATAAAGGAATAGTATGAATAATTATATGCCAATTAACTGGATAACCTAGGTGAAATGGGCAAATTTATAGAAAGATATAAACTATTAAAACCAACACACGGAGAGTTAAAAATTCTGAATAGACCTACAGCAAAAACGGCTATTAAATTAGTAACTAAAATTTATTCACAAAGAAAGCCCAAGTCCCTATGGCTTCACTGTGAATTCTACCAAACATTTAAAGAAGAACTAATAAATTACTCACAAAGTCTCCAAAAAGAAAAAAAAAAATAATAGAAGAGAAGACACAACTCACTGCATGGGGACAGTATTAACCTGATTCCAAAACCAGACAAAGATTTCACAATAAAAGAAAATCATTGACCAATATCTCCTATGAATGTAGATGGGGAAATCCTCAACAAAAACACTAGCAAACAAAATCCAGGAGCATGCAAAAATGATTACACACTATGACCAAATGGAACTTATACCAGGAATGCAAGATTGATTCAATTAAAGTAATATATTGGGTTGGCCAAACAAACATTTTGGCCAACCCAATACTATATCAACGGAATAAAGCACAAAACATAGGATCAACTCAATAGATCAAAAATAGTGTTTAACAGAATCCGATGCTCCTTCCTGATAAAAAAATACTCAACAAACTAGGAACAGAAAAAAGTCTTCCTTGACCTGATAATGTGGATTTACAAAAACTCCATAGCTAGCATCAAATTTAATGGTGAAAGATTGAGTGCTTTCCCCACCGAGATCAGGAACAAGAGAAGAATGTCTACTATCAACCAGTTCTATTCACATTGTATTGTAGGTTCTAGCTGGGCTATTAGTCAAGAAAATGACATAAATGGCATTTTGGGAAGGAAGGTAAAACTCTCTCTGTTCACAGATGGCAGGATCTTAGATATAGAAAAGTCTGAGGAATCCATTAAAAACTATTAGAACTAATAAATGAATTCAGCAATGTTAAGAATACAAGATCAATATATAATAAATAATAATAAAAAAGAATAAATAACTGCATGTCTATACATTTTCAATGAGTAATTGGAAAATGAAATTATATAAAAAGAATTCCATTCATAACAGTATCAAAAAGAATAAAATATTTAGCAGTACATTTAACAAGAATGCAAAACCCATACTCTGAAGATTAGAAAACATTGTTGAAAGTTATGAAAGAAAATCTAAACCATTGGGAAGTCTCCACGTTCATGAATCTGAAGGCTTAATGTTGTTAAGACGGCAATATACCCCAAATTGACCTTCAGATTCAGTGTAATTGCTATCAAAATCCAAGTTGATTTTTTTGGCTAAAATTAACAAGCTAATCATAAATTTCAAATGGTAATTCTGGGGCCTTAGAATAGCCAAAGCAATCTTGAGAAAAGGAAATCAAATTTGGTTGACTCATAATTCCGGAGTTCAAAACTTACTGCAGAGTCACAGTCATCAAGGCAGTGTGGTACTGATATAAGGATAGATATATAGATCAATGGAATAAAATTGAGAATCCAGAAGCAATTCCGCATGTTTATGGTAAATTTATTTTTGACAAGGTGTCAAAACAATCCACTGTCCAAAATAATAATTTTTTTTTCAACAAATGGTGCAGGGAAGATTGGATATCCACATGCAAAAGGATGAAGATGTACTCTACCACAGACCATATATACAAATTAACTCAAAATGAATAATGTAAGAACTAAAACTCTTAGAAGAAAACACAGGAGTAAATTTTCTCGATCTTGGATTAAGCAATAGTTTCCCAGACATGACACCAAAAGCACAAATGAAAGGAAAAAGAATACATAAATTGGACTCCATAAAAATTTAAAACTTTAAAGAACTGATATCAAAGAGCACCATCAAGAAAGTGAAAAGAGGAGCCTTAGGGAGAAAGTGTTTGCAAATCATAAATTTGATAAGGTACTTATACATAGAAAATATTTTTTGAAAACGCTATGACTCACTAAAAAAATACAACCCAATTAAAAATGGACAAAGATTCTGAAAAGATATGTATCCAAAGTAGATATACAAATGGCCAAGCAGCACATCAAAAGATGATCACATCATTAGCCATTAGAAAAATGCAAATCATAACCACAATGAGACAAGACTTCACACCCACTAGGATGGCTATAATTAAAGATGAATAATAACAAGTGTCCGTGTGAATATAGAAAAATTGGCACTTCCATACACGGTGGTGAGAATATAAAATAACGCAGCAACTTTGGAAAATAGTCTAGTAGTGTCTCAAGAGGTGAAATAGAGCTACCGTATGACCCAGAAATTCCACTCCTTGGTATACACCGAAGAGAAATAAGCATATCCACACAGCAACTTGCACACGAATGTTCATAGCAGTATTATTTACAATAGCCCCAAAGTGGAAACAACCCAAGTGCCCATAAACTGGTGAATGAACAAACAAAATGTGGCATATCCATTAATATCCGTACAACGGAATGTTATTTGATCATAAAAAGGAATGCAGTGCTGATAAATGCTACAACATGAATGAACCTTGAGAACATCATGCCAGGTCAATGAAGGCAATGACAAAAGATGCCATTGATCTAAAATACACCAAATAGGCAATTCTATAGAAACAGAAAGTAGATTAGTGTTTGCCTAGGGCTCGAATTCTCGAGCATGTGAACTAGTCGTTTCTCCTCATTTTATCCCTCATTCTGTTGCGTGTTCTCAGCATCCCTGCTTCAGAACAGTATCCCGTCTTTTCTCCCGAGTTTTCTCCCTTTGCCTCACACAGCTGCCCCTCTTACATTCAATTAAACTGGACACATGGACTCTGACTTCAGATTCAAGTTTATTTCCCCCCCTCTCCTTCAAGCAGCTTTGGCCCTGGAATACAGGGGACAAAGGCATTAGGAGAGATTCGGGTGATCCTTCGATTATGTCTGAGGCTGAGCCATCATGAGTGACCATGTCTGGACAGTCACTTCAGGTCACTCAGGGAGACAGCCAGTTTTCTCTGACCTTCATAGACCCCGGCCCAGATTCATCACTATTTCTTCTCAGCTAGAGATGTCATTGTCAAGATAACTGTCCTCTCAGCAAACTGGACATTTTTTTTTGAACTAGCATTAGTCCAGACTACCTTTAAAAATGGTGTAAGTTTATCCTAAATTCTTCTCTCCATCCCAAACATGTATGCACATATTTGAACTAGGAATCACAACCACCAGCCAACCCTGGACATATCGTCAGGCTCTTCTCTCACCAGACAAGATCCTTTGCCAATCTTCTAAAACAACAATAAAACGTGATGCAGGCGGTGTCTGGTTATTCTACGTGTGCTGCTAAATTTTTATTAAACTATTCATAGAGTCTGAATTCCTATTTGAAAAATGAGGATAATATCAACTTTGCATGTTTGTGGTACAGATTAAAATACAATAATAACGTGTATTTAACTAGTACAGTCGCTAGCACAAAGGAGTACTCAGTACATGCTTTCCTTTTTCTTTTTAGTCACACAGACCTAGTTTAGATTTGTGATTATTAAGAAAAATATAGGATTCCAAAAGTTTACCATACAAGACACCTTGTTGGATCTAGCTCCAACTCCCTGCAGATGTCAGCTGAGGTCTGTTCCATTCATGTGTCTCCGACTCACACTGGCACAGAACTTTGCACAATGACAGTGCTCACTACATATTTATTAAGCTTACGGTTTGGTAATAGTAGGTGGTAGCTCTTTTCTTTTCTTTTTTTTTTTTTTTTTGCATGCGGTCCTCTCACGTTGTGGCCTCTCCCGTTGCAGAGCACAGGCTCTGGACGTGCAGGCTCAGTGGCCATGGCTCACGGGCCCAGCCGCTCCACAGCATGTGGGATCTTCCCGGACCGGGGCATGAACCTGCATCCCCTGCATCGGCAGGCAGACTCTCAACCACTGCGCCACCAGGGAAGCCCTAGGTGGTAGCTCTTATACTGAGATTTGAAGATCCAGTCTCTGCCTTTTAAGAGCTATGTGCCCACTTGAGAAGAGAGGGACACAGAGCGTTCTTGGTGACATGTTGGACAATCTTCCCTTCAGATCAGTTTCTTTCCTGAAAGTTAAGGAAAATACCCTCTTGCACTCCATGCCGGAAGCTTCATAGAGAAGGTATGATGTCTCATTTGGGCAAAGTTAGCATGGAAGACTGTTTCAAGAAAATGCCTAAAATGAGGGCTTGGATGTATATTTGAAACCCACTGGATGTGAGTAAAGAGAGTGTGAGTGAACAAGATTGTGTAAATTCCAGTAGATTTAAGGAGAGTGGTGTAACCAAAGGGTGAGAAATGTGTAGATCTAAGTAATGACGCGGTCCCCAATGATCTTCCCAGCATTTCAGCAGCAGTCTCTAAGTAACCAGCTATAATATATTACACCGTGTTTTTCAAATTAATTGATTTCGTGCTCCTGGGATGTACATTTAGTCTTTCATCTACTGAATCTCTGCTTTGAGGCTACATGAGCTTTCGCCAGGAGAACTACTTTGATGCAGGTACTCCAGGGGGTGGGAATCCAGTCTATATGTATGAGACACTGCTGGTCCCTCTGACAAGGCACTAGCACGTGAACAGTGTGGTAAGGGGTGGGAGCCCCCCATCTTTCCTCTTCTGTTACCTGAGTTCCGTGTTGGATGTTTTCATGACAATTCGATACGCCAATCTTCCTTGAAGAGGTCTAACAGCCTCTAATGTTTGTACTCTCCAAAAAATTGCAGTCAGAGGCTATTAATGGGTTTCTCTGGTTCAGATGTCAGCTACGTCATTCACCCATTGCACGCGCTTATTCCAAACGGGTGGCCTAATCCGTCCACACCCCGCCACAGCTCTCCTCTCTGTAGCTCTTCCCACCCGACCCAATATGGTCATGAGCATGTGAGATCTGTATGGCCAACGACCATCAGAAATTCAGGACTCTTCATTCAGAAAGGCCTAGGGCACCTGGATTCTCTTTCCACTGCCATCTCTAAAGAGCTACAGAACCTCCTTCAAAGCACATAATCCTTTTTAGGCTTCAACTTCTCTATCTTTAAAACTGAGATCATGCTGGCACCTCAGAGGAAGAGATGGCCCTTTTCCTCATTCTGTGTGGCTTCCGGTGGGCCCCACGGAGTGATCTCCATGGGAAACAGTCTTTAGATGGAGGATGGGACTCTCTTTCAACCTCATCCCAGGTCGCTGGGGATGCTAGTTGCGCTTTGAGCTACAGTGGCCTTAGCCTGGATGCACACCGTTCTGTGGCTGTAAGCAGCAGGCCACAGCGGCCACTACTGTCTCAGAGCCAGGAGCCCACGCACAGTGTGGACAACAAGAGGGATGACAGTCTGCCTGCCCCCTGGCTGGACTGGCCCCAGGGGTGCCCTGGCTTCTGGGAGCCTGGGTCACCCAGCCAGAGTTGTGTGCTTCACCCAACTCAGACAGGAAATGTGAAGGAGCCAGGAGGTGAATCGTTGACCTGGTGCAGGTGTTTCACGTGACTTACTGCATTGTCCCCAAGACCAGGTCACCAGGTAGAGCAACCAGCTCTGGCCAGGAGACCTCCTGCCTTTGCTTCCCTTCCTCTCTCTGTCCTCATCCTTCCTTCCTTGGGGCTGCACCCTGAAGAAGGACTTAGCAGATACAATTCTGGCATAAGGTTCCATTATCCAGGAACCCCAAGCCAGGGCAGGTGGAAATCCCAATAGTGTTCTTGGGGGTGAAGGGCTGCAGCCAGAGCCCCTGCCCTGATGGGAGTCCCAGCTCTGCCACTTGCTGGGTGTGTTCCTTTGTGCTTTTTTGCTCCACTCTTGCCTCAGTTTCCTCATCTGTGAAATGGGGATATTAGTACTACATACTTGATTCCAGTTGTTATTAGGACTGAATGAGTTATTATATGCAAAATGCTTTGTGTCTGATACACACTGACTGCGTCAGTGGTCACCATCATCACCATCATTATTCATGTGCTTCATCCTTCTCTCCTCCTCAGCTGTCTTGTTTCCTGCTTCTTGCCAAGCTTTCTATAAATGCTGTGGGCCCCTAAATTCTTAACACTATATTCCCTTTAGCTTCCAATACTCAGAATCAGTGCAGGTTTCTTGCAAGCCAAGAATCCTAACTGGTAACTGGTACAACCGAGCCACTAGTTACGGTTCAGGAGGCAACGGAGAGTTTGAGTCGTTTCTGAAGCCAAATCAGAGCAGGGCCGGGAAAGTACGTTAGCCTGTCAGAGAAATTAGGTCATTTACCCAAGATCCCACAGCACAGCCAGGAGTAAAACCTAGGTTTGCCTACAGAAACCATCCCCTTTCAACCACACCAGAGGTTGTAACTTTTTATTTAAAATATCTGGCTTTTCTTGAGCGCTAACTCTGCTTAAAATGCCTCAGGTATGTAATTTCATTTAATTCTCAGAACGATCCTAGGAGCTAAGAGTAGATTGTAGTGTCCTAGTAATGAAATGGCAAATATAATGAGGGAAGCTAAAATCACCTGCCCCTCTCCACAGCTGGTCTGCGGTAGAGCTGACGTGCTAACCTCAGCCTCTGGGCTTCCACGCCTGGGCTCGTCTCCTCCCCTCCTTGTGGCCTCATTTTCATATTTTAAGATTTTACTCGGATGGTCAGGATATAAGCAGTTAGCTAGCGCAGGGCTGCTTGGACTGAAGTGAGGAAGGGAAGTGTCTCCCACTTCTTAGCTGCTGGCTCAGAGTAGCATCTGTAAACCTCCTGCCACCCCAAGCTGCCTGCCATCTTGGGGGTGAAACAGTGGGGAAGCGTAAAGCCAGGGCAAATCATGCCAGGACCACTCACCAATTAACAGGCCCTCGGAAATACCTCTCACGTGCTCCTGTCCCCCCGCAGCTGCAGCTACTTTCTGGTGACCTATGAGGGGGTCCTGGGGGGACAGTCTAGGACTGCAGGGCAAGGCTGTGGACCCAAGTTACACACCTAAAGGGGCTCACACGTCCCTCCCGGGTGACAGCAGAAGGAATGGTGGTAAATTCAGTGAGCGCTGCTTGAGGGAGCCTGGCAGTCCTGTCTATTGGATACATCGTGGACCTGAGTAATGAGATCATAAAGCTGAAAACACTTGGGAAGTAAAAGTGCTATGTAAATATAAGACACAACTATCTTCCATGTGCCTGGGTAGAACTCTTCTTATTTTAATTCACTCATCTCTTTATGTCTTGCCTTTATTTTTTTAAGGGATTTAGGATGGCTGACCCAAATACACAACACAGGACGTGTGTGTGAAAGCCACATAAGCAAAGCAGAAGATGATGAAGGCTTAAGGAAAGACTGACAGATTTTATTATTCGCAGATCTGAAACTGTTGAATGACAAGTGACACCATCAAATAAAGAAAAAGGACGAGCAAGAGAAGGAGGGATATCTTCAACATTTATAGCAAAGGGTTAACCTCTGTAATCCACACATACTTCCACAAATCCATTTTAAAAATTATAACGCAATAGAAAATGGATGAAAAACACAGACAAGCAATTCACAGAAGAAATACAAATACCCAGAAAACATATGAAGTATGGAAGTGAATATGCTGTAACTTCTCCGGTAACAGTGATATACAAATTAAAATGAGGTGCTATTTCCTGCCTGTCACCCTGGCAGGAGACAAACTATTGAGAGTGTCTGTATGAGCCATGGGTACTTCAGGGACTTGGTGACATTGCTAATTAACACGGCCCTTTTGGGGGCAATAGAGTTGGCGACGTAACATTTTTAAATAAACGTGTCCTGTGACCAAGCAATTACACTGTAGAAACCCAGCTTATGGAAATACTCTTACATGTGTATAAATATTTGTATGTCCAAGGCTATTTGAGGGAAGGACTAAAATAACTATGTATCCAAAAGCGTAATAAATTACAATATGGTCACCTAGGCACACCTTGTTTTTATTGTTCTTCACTTTATTGCCCTTCACAGATACTGTGATTTTGTTGTTGTTGTTGTGGTACGCGGGCCTCTCGCTGTTGTGGCCTCTCCCGTTGCGGAGCACAGGCTCCGGACGCGCAGGCTCAGCGGCCGTGGCTCACGGGCCCAGCCGCTCCGCGGCATGTGGGATCTTCCCGGACCGGGGCACGAACCCGTGTCCCCTGCATCGTCAGGCGGACTCGCAACCACTGCGCCACCAGGGAAGCCCCATAATGTATTTTTAAATTAAGGTATGTACATTGTTTTCTAGACACAATGCTATTGCACACCTAACAGACTACAGTATAGTGTGAACATAACTTTTACACGTGCTGGGAAACCAAAACATTTGTGTGACTCGCTTTATCGTGGTATCTGCTTTACTGTGGTCATCCTGAGTGGAACCCAAAATACCTCCAAGGTCTGCCTGTATCATGGACTTATGCAGCATTCAGCAGAGTGCCATGTGGCTTTGTAGATGCAAAAAAATTATATGAGATCTAGTTACGTTTAAAACATGTAGTCACAGAACTTTGAGTACAGTGGAATGCCATTTATGTACAGCCCGTGTGTTAATTATATACATATGTATAAATGTACAGAACATTTTCTAGAAGGATAACCATCAAACTGTAAACAGGGGTGAATGAGGAGTTCATTAATTAAATATTAATTGAGCACTTACTAGACGCTAAACAAATATTAATTGAGCACTTACTACATGCCAAACACTGTATGGGTATTGGGGATAGAGATGTGAATGAAACAGACATCTCACAATGGGAGGCAGATAAATAAATAACTACATTTACATGTCCATAATATATAGAGGGTGATAAGGGCTGAGAGGGAAGAAGGAGGGCAGCAGGGTAGCAGTTCTCTGATGGGAGGCTGGATTGAGACAGGAAACTCAGAGAGGCTCCCCTGAGATGACATTGGAGACAAAGCCAAAGAAAATGAGGACATGAGTCACACAGATACCTGGGAAGGATTGTTCCACGGGGTAACAGCAAGTGCAAAGGCCCTGAGGCAGGATCTGCATGGCACAGTTGAAGAGCCAGCAGGAAGGCAGTGTGGCTGGAAGAGACTGTTCAAAGGGAGGACATGGAAAGAATGAGGCCAGCGAGATGGTCGGGCTTGTTCTCTGAATGAGATGGGAGCCTGTTGCAGGATTTTGTGCAGGGGAGTGACAAGATCCAGCTTTAACAAGGTCACCCTGGGTGCTGTGCCACCAATAGACTGAAGCAGGGCTAAGGTGTCGTAGGGTGAGGTTAGTAGGCTACCACAAAACCCAGGCAAGAGAAATGAGTGACATAGACCAGGGAGGAACTACATAAATACCAGTTCCCGGTCCCTTATGGAGAGGCTGTCATGTCCTCTAACTTAAGCTGTATGGGATCCAAAGTGGTTCGTGTCATAGTACTCCTACCACAGAATGTAAAATAAACCTCTTCGGATAAACCGCACGCTTTGAATTAGCTTTGGCGTCAACAAGGGGCAGAGAAAGACTGAATTAGCAAGAACCTGGATATGACATGCTGGGAATGGGAGGGGCAGAGAACAGTGACAGACAAGGCCAGGGCAGGCAGGACATCTCCGGGGAGTCTGCAATCACAGCTTAAGCCCAAGAGGTGCGGTGGCCATCAGGAGACATCCAGACGGAGTCAGGGAGAGAATGGCGTGGGGCTGGCTCTCCATGGAAGGAGTAGGGGCAAGAGGCGGAGCCAGTGCCTCAGCACAGCCAGGCAGATGTAGCATCCCCTGGGGCTTCAGACTAAGGGATGCAGGGAAATCCCGGGAACCTGGCACACGAAGGAGAAGGTGGCAGGGGCCTGGGTAGGTGGCAGGTTTGCATACTGGGGGCAAAGCAGGAAGCTGCTGAGGAAGAAAGTTCTGGGGCTATGGTTGGAGCGGGGGATGCTGCCTACAGGCACCCCTGAAGGAAACGATGTCCGGATCCCCTGGCCATTGAGGTACCAGCTGCGGACAGTCTGCAGGTGGGGCGCCCTGGATGCTGTGCACGGAGGAAGCAGACAGCTGAGGGTTTGCTCCGCAAGCCGGGGCGAGCTGTGACCTTGGCCGGGACCCAGTGATTTGGGGTCCCCCCCCATCCACGTGGAGCCTCATTAATGGTATGCACAGAGCAGCCCTGGATGCACGGAGTCAGCTCAGTCATCTGCCTCAGCTCTCAGAGCGTTCGGTTTCGAGTTCTTGAAAAGTTTCCCCACTGTGACTAGTCAAACATGATCGCTGTGCTGTCTGCCTTCCTCCGCTCACAATATTTATCCTCATTTCTTTTATTGATATCTATCCTCTCTGCTCTGTTAAAACTGCTTGAGTGGCAGCTCCTATTCTACCGGAGCCCGAAACCCATCTACGCTCCAGACAAGGAAGCACGAGGCTTCTGTTCCCTATTGTGCTCGCGTGGCCTTCGAGGATCAAATCTTCCATCTTAAACGGCATTTTCAGAGATGCCTCGTCTAAACGAGGTCCTGAATGCATTTAACCAGTTCTGTCCAAACACAGAAAAGATCCCAATCTTCCCTCTTCCCTGGCATCCGCCCTGCTCATCTTCCCCACTCGTTGAATTATTATAACCACGTCAGCTGTTTTTCCTCCAGCTGCGATGCTGAGTGGTGCGCCTCTGGGCGCCAGGTGCACCACTAACACCTGGATTCCAACGTGTGTCATGGCCGGCGCCTCCGGCTCCAACCTCCTGCAGCCTCCCACCCAGTGTGGGCTGGGCATCACCACCACCCTGACTTTAGGAAGAGGAAAGGGGCATCTGAAGGCTCTTGACAGCTTGTTTAAAAGTTCTGGCAGGTCAATGAAGCTACCATTGGTTAAAAAACAGTTCTCTCTATGCAAAGCCCACTTTTGTCTTCAGGTAAGACAGGTGACCGTGGCTTAGTGCAGGCCAACTAATGACATGAGTGAAACGTCTCACCTTCATGTCCACTTAACAGACACCCCTAAGACCAAGCAGCTAAAATGAGGAGAGGCCGCAACTGAACCCAAATCCTCAGACTCCCAAGTATCAACCCCCCGTGACACCTGCCCATATGGGCTGCCATGGCCCTTACCTCGCCCTCCTGAAGAACGTGGGTCTACAAGTGAAGCTCAGGGGTAAAGGACAAGGTCCTATAAACCACATTCCAAACCAGGCTGTGGCCGATGACTTGCTGTGTTTGGGGAACATTCGAACAGAAGGTTCTGCGTGTCTCACTGCCAACCCCTAAAACCCCAACTGTGCTTCAGGCCACGCTCTGGAGATGAAGGGCTTTTCCCATCTGGTGACCCTCTTCTGCTGCAGGTCTTCAGCCAAAAAAGTCAATTTGGCCAGATTGTGAATAAAACCACTTTAAGAAATATGTTATAGTCTAGTTGTGCAAACTACAGACAAGCCAAATCGGAAAACACAGATTTCTATCAAATTTCCCACTCAACACAACTGATCACCATATTAAAGATTTGTATGGCCACGTTTTATTCATCTTCTAGTTTCTCTGGCTTCTGATTATGCCACCGCATTCTGAAGCACCTTTATCCATAGTAAAACTGGAGAATTTTCTTAAAAATAAGCAAACACACTTAAATATCCACATGGGGATACAAAAAGACAGTGTGATGTTTTAGGAAGAGCATTACCATAAATTCAAACTTCCTAGAGTCCAGTCTCGCTTCTGCTACTAATTAGTCGTGTGGCTTTGAGAAATCCACTTAAACTTTTCTGAACTTGTGCTCTCTCTTTTAAAAAAAAAATAAAAGAGAAAGAGATTAGGTTGTGTGATTTTAAAAATCCCTTCCAGATTTAACATTTGATTCACCGGTAGACTCCCCTGGTAACTGAGGAGAGAAAGACTGTCTATTTAACCCTGGTTTTACTGTTGAGTTTAGGGTCAGAATGAGTTCCACGTAAACAGAGTGTCACCAGGTAAGTACCCCAGTGGGTCCTCTCCCTCGCCAGTAGCTCAGTCACAAAATACTCCACATTTTCTTGGCGGGCTTCTCCTATGCTCCCCGTGGAAAATCCCTTAATCAACTGATTCTACTCAAGCCTTTTGAAACTGTCCCCGTTGACTTACTGGTGATCAACCAAAGGGCTGGTCCACAGAGGGACCACTTTCCAATCTCCAGTTTCTATGTTTCTTTTATTTTCATCTGAGCCCCTCCAAATCCTCACTCTACCCCTGGGTCTTCTTCCTCCCTTTCAGTTTGTGCCATGGAGTTTTACCCTTTTTATGATATCAATCCCATCAAAACTTGCATTCGCATTTAAGATGGTAGCTATTCTAAAGGCATGATTGTACTAGAGCATCATATACTTGGGGGAGAGAAGTTATAGATGCAATATTCTTACACATCATCTGCCTTCTCCAGCACCCATCCTTTATAACAGTACTTAATCTTCAAGGGCTGGGAGGCACAGGGGGTGGTCAACGCTTGCATTAATTTCACAGAGGGATGGTTAACATTTCTAGCAGTTAAATCACATCACGGGAGAAATCGACAATGAGGAAACTGATGGAATTAAGCATAGAAGATGCTTCCAGTCCAAACAGCTGAATTTGTACTGAGTTGGACTGTTTTGACTGAATTCCCCCAAACATTCAGTTTGACCGTCACACGTATGAAAGGTGTCTGTCACTGTCTTACGGATGAACGCTTGTTCATTACAATAATGTGCTTGTGGATTTTTGATAAAGCCGTAGCATTACCCCTCCCCAGTGTGGTACCCCTGATTGCTTGTGCTAAGTGGAAATGGTGGGTCACATAAAAGGCCCATTTTATGGGCAGAAGACCTAAAGAGACATTTCTCCAAAGAAGAAATACAGATGGCCAATAGGCACATGAAAACATGCTCAACATCGTTAATAATTAGAGAGATGCAAATCAAAACTGCAATGAGGTACCACCTCACGATGGTCAGAATGGCCATCAGTAAAAAGTCTACAAATAACAAATGCGGGAGAGGGTGTGGAGGAAAGGGAACCCTCCTCACTGCTGATGGGAAAGTAAGTTGGTGCAGCCACTGTGGAAAACACTATGGAGGTTCCTCAGGAAATTAGAATTACCATATAATCCAGCAATCCCACTCCTGGGCATATGTCCAGACAAAACCATAATTCAAAGAGATACATGCAACCCTATGTTCACAGCAGCACTATTCACAATAGCCAAGACGTGGAAACAACCTAAATGTCCATTGACAGATGAATGGATAAAGATGTGGGGTGTGTGTGTGTGTGTGTGTGTGTGTATATATATATATATATATATATGTATGTATGTATATATTCACACCGGAATGCTACTCAGCCATTAAAAAAACCCAAAAGAATGCCATTTGCAGCAACATGGATGCAACTGGAGATTATCATACTAAGTGAAGTAAGTCAGAAAGAGAAAGACAAATACCATATGATATCACATATATGTGGAATCTAAAATATGACACAAATGAACCTATGAAACAGAAACAGACTCAAGGACATAGAAAACAGACTGGTGGTTGCCAACGGGGAGGAGGGTTGGGGGAGGGACGGATTGGGAGTTTGGGATTAGCTGATGCAAACCATTATACACAGAATGGATCAACAACAAGGTCCTACTGTGTAGCACAGGGAACTACGTTCAATATCCTGTGATAAACCATAATGGAAAAGAATATATATATATATATATATATGAACAACAGAGTCAATTTGCTATACAGCAGTAATTAACACATTGTAATGTAAATATACATCAATAAAAATAAATTAAAAAATAAATTTTAAGAAAAGGCCAATTTTAAATCAGTGGTCTGTTTACACTGTGACCCTAGGTCTAGAGCCGTTTGCTTTTCCTAGGATGGCCAAGGATCTTTGAAAAATGACCAAAGTTATATAAACCCAAACACTTAAGAAATATGCAGACAGAGCCCAGGGTTAGCTGAATCCACGGGCATAGCAAAAAACTGGGTCTGGGTAGGACACAGTTTTGAAAGAGTGAAAAAAGCAAAGATACTACTCAGGGTGGCATTTCTGTTTGAAGTGTGTCAGCAGTACAAGAACTGCCCAAACATTTGGCGATATCCGGCAATCCTTCAGAAGAAAATCAGAAAACTTAGCAGCCACCTAAGCGCACACCCAGTAGATTTTATCCAAGCCCAACCCTGAACTTGAGGAAAATGCCCGCTGGTAGAGTGTGATAACCCACAGGTGGATACACAGGGACAGAAGATGGCTGGCAACTGAGAGGAGGTCAGAACAGCAAGAAGCTGTCCCTCCATCCAATGTCCCCTCTGCCGGACCAACTAACACTCAACGTGTGTCTCTTGCCCTGGCGAATAAGGCTGAGCCGTCCATCCTGGGATCTAACCAGAGGTGGTCCCTGGGTTCCTCCTCTCCTGGAGGATGGGGCCATGCTGTCCGCAGCCCAGATCTCTGCCTGTGAAGGGCTGTATTAGAAAAGCCCTAGCAGCTGTCCATGTGTTCCACCCTATCACCAACATAAATGTGTCTGGTGGATAAGGCACTGCAGCTAAACCCACAGTGAATGCCAGCTCCGTTAGTACGGCAGGTGAGCAATCTCTTAGGACATAGAAGGCCCCTCCCTCATTATAGGGAAATAAATGAGCTGTGTCCCATGGGGAGCTGGGAGATGGAGGACAGATTCTTTTATAAAGGGAGGCAATGGGCTTTGAAGTCAGACAGATGTAGGTTGGAATCCCGGCCCCGGCGCCCAAAAATTGGATGGTTGTAAGCAAAGGCTTTAAATCTTTGGAGGTTCCTCATCTGTAAAATGGGCAAAAATGATTCCTATCTCACAGGAACATGAGGATTAAGAGACAGCAGTGGTACGAAGAGTCAGCCCAGTAAGTGACCCGCCCGAGGGGTTGGAGATGTCCTGGTCGGTTCTCCAGGGGTCTATGGTCTGAGGACCAGACAGGCATCTCCCCTGGCTCCTCAGAACCCCTCCCCACCCCTCCGCAGGGCGCTATCAGCTCTCAGCTTCCCTGGCTCAGGTTCCTGCCCTCGGGGAGCTTCGAGCACCTCCGGCTGTTACCATATGCCCCACAAGGTCCTTCTCCCCAACGCCTGGCTTCCTTTTTGCTTGAGGACACAGTCAAACCTGGGGGAGACTCAGACCCACCACAAGTTCTTCTTTCATTATTTCCTTCTTGCAAGGTGAGAGAGGACAGCGTCTCGGAATGAAAGATTCTCCTCCATGCCCTCTCTCAGCAGAGGCCCTAATTCATTTTTCATGGCCCCTTGCAGTGACAAAAGCTGCCGCTTTCTCTCTTGTAAGCGCGCTCTGTGCAGTAAGTCAAAGCTGATGTGCATGGTCCCCCCGGGTGCAGCACACGCTTTGATTTAATTTGCCCTGTTGTTTGGCATGGAGCCTTCGCTGCGAGTTTCTTTGCAGACGTGGGGAGGCCTGGCCCTGACAACGACGGGGCTCGGTGACAGATGGGGTTCAGTGGGTAGTGTTTAAATACTTTGCTGCAATGAGAAAGGAAACGCTGGGGAGTGACAGATGCTTCTGCAGAAAGGCAGCCAGACAGACACACACATCCTGTTTGTGGGAGCTGGGGCCCTGGGATGCTCGCCCGTTTTGACTCGGCCAGAATCAGCAGGCGTCACAGGTGAGCAGTGGCTTCAGAGCCGATGGCTGGTGAACCCACCACGGCCTCTTCTATAGTCATAGAAGACCTCCTGGAGGGGCTTTGTATGGACACACACGCGCCCCATTTATACCACTTTCGAGCTCCTTGTCTGAGATCACACCGTGCCTGTCCATATGGGCCCAGGAGAAAAACCAACACAGTGGGATTCAGGCTGGATTCAGAAAGCATCCCTATTTAAGAACCACCTGTGGTAAAAACCATCTGGGGAGCCATGAATGTGCAGAAAGGGAAAGAGATGCACAGAAGCCGTCAGAGTGATATAACTCAAAGGTGGAAAGCAATGAACTGACCCCATCAGGTAAGAAGCACACGTATTCCTGAGGCCCAACCGATGACTTTCTACATCCTGGTCCATTTTCTTTTTATGCTGCCTCTGCTGTGACCGGCAGACCAGAGGCAATACTGGCTGACGGGCCCTATCTATTCCTGATGCTGTTGCAATCATTACCGTGGGGTCAGTTGTAGTGTCTTCCCCAAAATGAATGGCTGCCCATGGGATGTTTGGCCAGCAAGACAACAGTCACAGTGAAACCTTAGTGCTTCATGGCAGGAGAACATGGTACAAGGAGTGATTATCTGAAACCGACCACACACATAGCCTTTACTGAACATGCCAGGTCCCTTCCAGAGTAGCCTGTGCTTGTGCACAAGTGGTGCAGGAAGAGAGAAGACAAGGTGGGTGTTCTTTTCATGTAGGGAAGGGTCATTGGGGATGTCTGGTTTCTTTAATTCTTTGATTTTCTTTTCTTTCTTTTAGCGGATTTCTGAGTGAGATGTATTTGCGAGAGAAGCACAGTGGAGACCAGCTTGTTGGTCGAGGAACTGAGCTTGGAATGAAAGTCACAAGATGGTATCAAAATAGGGCAGGAGGTGCTACTCGGGAGATAGGAGGTGACCCACCCGGGAAGGCAGAGCTGAGCCGGGAGGGCAGCCTGAGCCCGGACCGTCTTCCTGCCGGGAGTCGGCAGCCGAAAGCTGAAGGCGACTCAGGAGGTACCTTTAGAACTGAGTCTCCGGCTGCTCACCTGGTGCCACCTTAACAGCTGGGAAAACCCACACCCCGCCTCACCCCCTTCTCTGACTGGGCAGCCGGCTTCCTTCTGACAGGTGAATTGAGATTTTCCTCTTGGCATTTTCTGGATTCTGTTTTACAGCTGATCAAACAGGCGTTAACCACCTGGGAGCCAAGAAGCTGAGTTTCCTGGAGCAGCCCACTGGGCCATGCCGTGACCTTTGGAGGTGCAGATGGGACACTGGCAGAGCCCTCGAGGAAGAAGCACAAAGGGTGCAGTCAAGGCTGTTTTTAGCAGACTGGGCTCAAGAGCGTCGGGCGGTCACGTAAGATAGAAGTCTGCATTATAGTGAAATCAGGCTAAAGAGAACACAGATAAAAAGATGAAAGAAGGGAGTAGGAAAGGTCAGAGCAGAGCCAAAAGGACCAAAACAACAACAACAAAGGCAAGCTCCAGTTCACCCTGATGCATGCCTGTTCATCTCTGTTGTCACAGCTGGGAGGCGGGGGCTACGGGCGTCTAGAGAGCAGAGGTCAGGGATTCTGCTCAGAACCTCACTGTACAGGCACACCCACCTCCAAGGACCACCCAGCCCCAAATGTTAGTAGCGCTGAGGTTGGAAGCCCCAGGCTGCAGGGTCCAAGCAGCAACAGAAGATGCTGACCCATCTGCAAAGTCCTGGCTCCCTCCTGCCCATGGGCCATTGGCATCCCCAGGGACCAAGCTGCTCCGTCTCCTGGGGCAGAGGTCAACGGCAGAGGTCAGGAGAGACAGGGGCTCCCGCGCAGAAGGGCAGAGGGGTAGGGAGCATGCTGGAGAAAGAAACAGATGTTCTTTACAAAAAAAACAGTCAAGGCAGAAGAGGGAAACTACGTGGAGAGGAAAGGTAAAATGCGGTGAAATGCAGGGACCAGTTAAGGAAAGGCGGCCAGAAGTCCCTCCGGGAGAACAACGGCTGTGAAGAAACACGACGGGATGTGAGGTGAGCTTAGGAGAGAGAGTAGACAAAGCCTGTTCGCGGGGAGTGTCAGGGAGATGCCCAGGAGGGTGACGTCCTGGTCTAAAGAACGCGAGGACAGCTGAGGAGAAAACAGAACAGTTCTAGACAAAGACCAGAGAGGAAGAGAAATCACAGAAATAACGTGTAGAGCAAGTAAGAGACACGTGACTGAGGAAATCGGGGTAGTGAGGCTGGACAGAAGCTTCCACGGGAAGGCGGGGGGCGGAGTGGGCAGGGGATGGCGTCTGTCTATCCCAGGAGCTGGGCTGAACACTGAGAGCTAAGAGAGCCCCTGCCCGCTTTCTTTAGCAGGTGGCACCTGGAAACGGCTGATGGCCTGGAGGCAGGGGGCACACCACGAGAATGGAGCTGTGGGCAGGGTGCGCCAGCCCCTCCCCGGCTTGCATTCACGGATGAAGGGGCCCCAGATGCGTCCTTTTGCAGACTCCACATCTGCGTGCAGAACTGCCGCAGCGCCCACCTGCTCTGCTCCGGGACGGGGCTGGGGCCTCCGTAGCAGAACAGGAGGGTGGTCTCCAGGCCTCTCATATGAGGAGCGAGCGGCGAGGGGTGGTCTTCCCGCTGCGAGATGAACACTTGGCTGAATCTTATGGACTCGTTAACCAGCTAGCTGGTCCTGAGACCCGGGGGAGTCATTTCTGTCTCTGCAGATCTCAGGTTCCTTGTGGGCAAACGGACAAGAAAAATAGGCCTACATGGTTTTCAGGCTTTTTCTCTGGAGCTAACACCCAACGCTGCTTCTATGGAACTTCAGAAAAGTTGCTAAGTGTATTCGCTTTTTAAATGGTTTTGTTTGTCAACGGGCTCCATTTTCATAATTGGTGTCCTATGGCAGAAAACCACGGCTTAGGCACTGTCCTCAGGCACAAGAATGACTCTCAGTTTTTTCATCCATGAAATGGGAACAATGATGTCTCTCCAGCAGGACCATCGTGAGGATTAGAGGTGGTGCACGAGACACAGAGCAGACCCTTAATAAATGGGAATCCTTATCGAGGCTGGACAGTAAGCTCCTAGGACACAGGGTTTCCAAGAAGAGAGTTTTGCTCACAGGTATCATTCTGGAAACATGCTCTTGCCGGATGGAAAATCCCCGAATAGCAGAGGAAAAACAGAGGGGGCTATTGCTTTAGGATTAATGTTTTCCCCCAAGTCTAAGTGCCCTGCAAGACGTTACTGCAACCAGTATTCGAAAAGAAAGACTTCTTTACCGAATAAGTTTGGAGAAATTTTGGATTAAATCGATTAAATGCAGGGCTCTTCAGAATCTTTGATCAGTTGTTATACACCACGGATCTCCAAATGGGTAATAGAGCACACACAGTTTTTAAAACTTATTTGAACACAGTACATTTTTCCTCCCTACAGAAATATCTATTAACCTCTCAGAGACCATCAGTGTTAGTCTGAACACAATTTCAGAAAGAGGTGTGTACACAGACACATCCTTTGCTTACCCAGCCATATGTCAGTCATGGAAAGACCCAAGTATCCATACATCCTACCCATGATTCTCATCGATCATTATCAGAGACCATCCAAAGAGCATCCAAAGTTTCATGAGTCTTCCTTCTTTCTTTCCACCAGCAGTGCTTGCTCGCAGATGCCTCCCACCCACATCTGAGCCTCATATCCTTCCATCAGTACCAGCTTCCTCACAGAACACTGTAGATCTTTGTTGGGGGTTTCTTTTCCTGCTTCCCAGCCCCTCCCCAAGTTCCATTCCTCGCCCACGCACCCTACCCCCTTTCCGGGCACTCTGCTCTCAGGACTGGGCGGTGCATGGCCTGGGACGCCCAGGACCACTAACTGCACCTGGCAGGCAGCCCTGGTCCAGCTTGTTGTTCTGCCTGCCACTGCATCTAGGTCATCAAATTAAGAACCTGTTGCCTGATGCCTGTCAGAAATAAATGAGAAGAAGCGAGGAGAAGGGGGAGCTGGTAGGGAGGCGAGGCGAAGGGATGATTGCAGATAAATTTCCAATTTTTCATAAGACGCGGAACAAATGTTAAAGATGAGGAGAAGAAGGTCTGCTAAGTACAGCTGCGCTGACGGACCAGCCCCGGCCAAGCTGGGAGGACAGGGCAGGTGGAGGAGGGAGACCGAAGGGCTTCTTGGGGCGGGTGACGGTCCAGGAAGAACCCACCTGCCAAGACCTTCCACTGGGAAGGGCAAGGCCCCTTGACTCCCCGGAGTTCCCTCTGTACTGGCAGGAGGGCAGGTGAGGCAGAACCTCGGGCTCAGGGGCATTTCCTGTTCCCAGATTCTGGGTTCCTGCACGTTCATCGGGAAGACTGTTCTCCTGGGGGGAGGGGGCCAGCAGCAACGGGGGCCCCCCCCCCAGTTAATCACTCTCCTCATTTGACTCCACCCTCTTTGAGAAGCAAGCAAATTCCAAGCCTAGTAAGTACACAGTAGACTCGTCATATCTCAAAGCACTTCGTATACACATCGTCAAATCAAGGAGAAACAAACATTTATGATCTGATTTAGCTTTGCGATAACCCCGTGAGGGAGGCAGTGCAAGTTATGGGTCTCCCCATTTCACATCTGAGGATACTGAGACCCAGAGGGATAAAAACTTCATACAAAGTCAAACAGTCCATGAGGATCGGAGAGGACTCCACGAGGACAGCCGTCATCACACGAATACGTTTCAGTATGTGATGGAAGGGTGATACGGGTTGTAGGTGAAGAAAATACTGACCCTCCTATTTCTGGAAAGGACAGATTAGGTCATTCAGCCAGCCCTCCTACTGAAAACCCCTGAAAGAGCTAATGGAGACACATCTTACATCCTTCCTAAAAGCACCAAAGAGATTCCTTCCTGGTATGGAACTACCAGACCTTGAATTAAAGGGAAAACAGGAATCAAGAGACAGCTGGCCCCTAATCTGTGGGCATTTGCTGAATTTGTTGGACAACCTCAACAGGCCAGCAGAAAAGAAACCAAAATTGGAGACCTCTTTGAAGTGGGGTGCGTCTAATAGGAAAACATTGCTATCATAAGTTGAGGCCTCAGGAGGCCTCATCCCCAAGATGAGAGTGAAGTGGAAGTTGAACATCCTTCCAGGAAAGTGCATCATGGTTTGAACTACCTGGGTTACCCAGGGAACAAGAAGACCTTAATTTAGTTTAAAGTGATTTTGAACAGAGTCCCCCAACCATCTTGCAGACACAAACCCTCATCATCTCTGGAGGAAAATACTTTAATCCTAGGGTTTAAATTGCTTCAAGCTTTTTTTTTTTTTTTTTTTAAACACAATGACCATCATACAGCAAAACATAAATAGGCACACAAGAAACACGATATTAAGAGGAAGAGAGGGGCTTCCCTGGTGGCGCAGTGGTTGAGAGTCCGCCTGCCGATGCAGGGGACACGGGTTCGTGCCCCGGTCCGGGAGGATCCCACATGCCGCGGAGCGGCTGGGCCCGTGAGCCATGGCCGCTGGGCTTGTGCGTCCGGAGCCTGTGCTCCACAACGGGAGAGGCCACAACAGTGAGAGGCCCGCGCACAGCAAAAAAAAAAAAAAAAAAAAAAAAAAAAAGAGGAAGAGAAGCATAAGGTAGATGACAAAAAACAGACTCACAGATACGTCAGATAAAAAAAAAATAAAACAGAGACTGTAAAACAGCCATGCTTATTTTATACAAAGAGATGAATGAAAAGCCTAAAGAATCTTCATGGAAAACGAAACTGTGAAGAGTAAATAGCGTATTTGAGGAAAACAAAATAAGACTTCTCAAAGCAAAAAAATTATATATAATAAATGAGATTAAAAATACCAATGGAAAAGTTTAAAAGATGTGACACAGATAAAGAGAGGATCAGTTAGCTGTAGGATAAGTAAGAAACGTAAAGTTAAAGGAAAGCCCATCGAGGAGGGCTCACAGCTGTAGCCTTGACCTGTGTCACCACTTTGGGGCTGGGAATCTCCTTCACCAAGAGATTCAGCCTCCTGACTTCTTGCCTCTCTCTCACCTTAATATCTCTGTGGCTTTAAAGATGATTTCCAGCGTTTAAGAGAAGGGAGCTTTCCAGAGGAGAGGAAGGGACAGAAGCCATGACATCTAATCCAAAGGAACAAATTCTAAAACCTGAACCAAGAGACCAGACCTCTGGGAATCTCCTCCTGCCACCCATCTGTTTGGGTACCACAGCCAAGGAGACAGCCCACTCTACCTAAGATGCAAACCTCGTCCATTTCCAGTGGGCCTGTGGCCTCCCCAGCAGACCAGCTGGGGCCAGGCAGTCCCTGTCTTCCCCAGAGATTCCTTCTTCTCCAGTTGGTGGGATGCCTGCATATTCCAAAGAGCAGAGTAATCATCTCCACAAGTCTGGGACAGGCCTTCCCAGTAACCCCCCTACACACACACACACACACACACACACACACACACACACACACACACTATTCTAGCCTTCAGCCTTGCTCTGTCCCTGTGTTTTATTGTGGTGGCATCTTCCTTCATGAAGATCATTTACAATATGATTGCTTTGCCGATGCCAGCTCAGAGGAGGCTCCGGAGAGAAAAGACAAGGCCGAACTCACTTTCGGAGGTACAGGTGTATCCATGGAAATGAACTGACACAGAGACAGGTGGTGTGTGAAGAATTTTACAGCAGAGTGATGACTGGCTAGAGGTCCACACCAGAGGCAAGGGGTACTGTAGCACCAGCTGGGAAACGCTGGGCTGAGATGCCTTCCTTTGAGATACCTAAAATAGATGACATTTCCCCGGGAAAGCAGCCCCTGGCATTGCCCTTTCCTGCACGTCACCGTCCAGATGAGGCAGGGTGCTCGGCATGGGTGTGGCTGGCAGAATAGGCGGGGAGAAGCTTGCATAGCAACAGCTGGAAGTGTCTGTGCTTGGTGGCTGACACAGGTCCCCTCCTGGCACCTGCGGGCACACTGCACTTGCTGCATTTAGCTGCAATTGCTCTGTCTGGACCTGATGCCTGGTGGGCCACTGAGGGTCACTAGCTTGATATGACGGTTATTTCAGAGGTGGGGGCATTTCTGGGACCTCAGCTTCTGATGTCTTCCTAAAAAATGCCTTTGGGGGGAAAAACCAAGCAAACACACAAACAGCACTTCTGCAGTGCTGAAGGGAGGCAGGTCCTGGGCTAAGCCAGGGGCCAGGCCGGCCCTACCCTACCCTCCCTCCACAAAGGCACAAGGCGGTACCCCAGCTCAGGAAGCTTCCTGTGGTCAGATGAAAGATCATCTTAAATAACAGTCATGTATTAAAGCAAGGGGAGAAGAAACGGAAAAAAAAACCCTCAAGGGCTACAGCACTGCCACAGTTTTAAATTATAGTGTAGGAGGATAAAAATAAAAGAGACAGAGGGGAAGACAGCAAGGGAAAAATTGCCATTGTTTTATGAAGCAGATGGGAAAGTTCAGGGGATCAGAAAAAGACTATTATTATCTCAACTCTGCAGTGACAAGCCAGGAGAAAGATGTACAGTTTTTCCCCCTGTTGCTCCCTGAGAAGGGGCCGCTGGTGGGATTGATTTTGAATGCAGTTTAAGGGCGGGAATTCTGAGCAACAAGGGGGTAGAATTAAGGATTAAGCAGGCATGCATGGTTGCAGAGCAGTTACTCTTAATTTCTCCATTTTCTCCCATGTGTAGACGCTTTGGACTGTGACCATTTAATGTCATTTCAGGGCCCTCTCTGCAGGGCCAACGGGGATATGGTGACGTTCTTGGAAGATCCCAGGAATTAAGAGCTGAAAGAGACCTTTCTGAGACGTTAACAATTTTGGTATAAGGTTAAAGAAATACATGGGATGAAACTCCATGACGTAGAAAGCATGAGCTAAATTTTCAGCTCCAATAAAGGGAAGGGATCAGAGAATAGAAGAGAGAGAGAGAGAGAGAGAGAGACAGAGACAGAGACAGAGACCTACAAATGTGTAGAGGGCTAACCTCTTAGATTCAGAAGAAAAAGGTACTCATCTCTAAATGAAGGGTCACTTGGAGGGCCAACTCCTCCTGGCAGACCTTTTCCACACTTGATCTTGATAATCTTTTCCTTCTGAATCCCTCACAGAATCTGAATCTAAACCATTAATTCATTTTGCATTTTACTGCATTTGTTTTTCTTATTCATTCAATTAACAAACATTTATTGGAAAGAAGAGATATTTCTTAAAGGAAAGGGAACCAGCATTTACTGAGCACTTATTTTATGTTCAGTATCATTCTTAGTTTCCTATTCCATATATTACCTCATGGATGTCTTATAACCTGCCCTTTAAGGAAGCTACTTATCCTCTTCTTAGAGAAGAGGAAATTGATCCAGGCACAAGTAGGTTATAGGATTCAGCCGGGGTTTCATAGCACATAAGTGGCTGCTCTGGGGTTGAAACCCAAATTTGTCTAATTCCAGGGCCCATGCTCCCAGGCTCTGGGCTGGATAGCTGTGAAAGGATGGAGGTTCTATAGTCTCTGCTCTGAAAAACTCACTGTCTCTCCAGGGAGCTGGACATGCAAATAGATAACACACCTCTGTGTGATGAACCCTGGAAGCGAGGGGAGTGCATGTCCAGCTTGCACCCAGGGGAGCCCAGGAAAGGAGCTGTGCTTTGGGGGTGCCGAGGGGGGGGTTCCCAAAGATTGCATTAAACTGAAGGATTTCAGGGTGAGTGGGAGGTTTGGGGGGGGATGGAGTGGGGTTCTGGGCATAGGGAGGGGCATCTGCAGGGACAGGAATGTAGTGGGCCTGCCCTGGGACCCCTGCAGGGGCCGCGGAGGAAAAGCGCAGGAGTGAGGCTCTGCTTGGGGTTTGCTGGGTGTGTTATTCATCTTTGATCACGTCACTCACCTTCAGCGCACAATTCTGGGTTTGTTTCCAAGGTACGTGTAAGCAACTAAGAGGAGTAGGTGTGCGGTCGGCCGGCGTGAGAGGGGGCGGGCTCTGGGTCCCAGGATTGAGACTGGGCGCATTTAGGATTCTGCCGGCGTGTTACTCATCTTTGTCACTTTACCATCTTTGTCCAGGTTATTTTCAACTTCTTCCCAACTTATGTCTCCCAGTAGGTGTGTGTTTGAGAAACACAAAATTATTTGAATGATATCCAAAGAGAAACAACTTGAAACTAAGAAGGGAGCCAAACAGAGACTCGGGGCGTGGCAGAGGGATGCCTCCTGATCAGAATATGGGCGTTTTCTTGCGGCTCCTCGTTGAGTTCTGCGCTGGGATCTTGAAGAAATCATGGGAGCTTGTACCTGCGCTGTGGTCCTTAACCCTAAGGGAGGGAAATCCCCAACCCTGGGCTGCTGGGAGCTTTCAGCATAAATAGCCAAGGGTGGTCTAGCCTCTTGACTCTGCATGTGTGATTGTGTGTATACAGATAAGCACACATGCGCACACACATGCACAACTTCTCTCTCTCTCTCTCTCTCTCTCCCCCTGCCGGCCGGGCTGGGACTCTCCCACCCGCCAGCGGGGAGATGGAGGCTGAGCCCCAGGCCTGCACCAGCCTCCAGCTCCGGCAGCACCAAGAGATTCTTCCCAGGGGTCTCCCGCGGGCACAGCCAGCTCCTCTGGCAGCACTAATGAAGCTGTGGGCCTGAGGCCATAGCCTCCACTAGCTCCAGCTGTCTTCCATTTGCCTGTCACTCCCTCCAGCCCGGGACAGCGGCCACATAAAGCCCTCCAGGACGGGCACCCAGCCCCGGGGAGGAAAGCCCCTGGGGCGGCAGCTGGGAGGACTAAGTGGAGTGCAGCCCAGGAGGCCTCCTGGTCCCACCTCCTCCCCCACCCTGAATGCAAGTTCCCCAGGAGTCAGGAGAGGCGGGAAGGCGTTGGGAAGACACCACCAGCTGGAGCGGGGTGCACAGAGTTAGTGGGAAGGAAGGATGAGGCTACTGTTGGAAGCAACACTCCCCTCCGGGCGGCGGGCAGTGGGAGACACTGATTCCTAGGACCCAGGCCCTGCACTGTCACCTGCCCCCGGTCTGCAGGCTGGGGGACAGAAATGCTTTCCTAATTGCTGACCTCTCATGTCCTGCACCTCCCCCGGGCGTGCTCCCGCATCCCTTTATCCACATGTGGAAAGGCAGCTGCCTTCCAGCATCTGGCCTGCCCACTCCAGCCTCCCCGGTCCGCCCTACCCGGCCTCGACTTCCCTGCACTTGAACTTCCCGGCCCCTTTGACCTCCTGCCTGATTGCTTTTCCCTGGCCCCGAGCTGCCCATCCTCCATTCCCCTGACCCCTCAGTGGCCTCTGTACCCTTTTGCCCTCCTCCAGCAGCTTCCCAGGGACAGTGCCAGCCTGGCCCAGCGAGCCTCATACTCTGCCAGGCCTGGGAGGGGCCCGGGAGTCTCCCTGCCTAATCCAGCAGCTATCGCTTCAGAGCACTTAATATTCACGACAGATAGAACATTTCACGGCGAATTGGACGCACATTCAACTGGAAATGAAAATTTTATGACTGTTCTCACTTGGAGCCGCAGATCACACCAGCTGAGAAAACACAGGCGCGGACGTACAACCCGTGAACTGTAAAGTATATTAATAATGAAACCACAGCCTGGGAAATGAAGGCTTTATTCTGTTTATATTCTGCTCCATTAATAGAAGGCACTCTGCCTAGCTCTGCCCCATTAGCCAGCCATCTGTGCCCTGAACATGGGGGCTGGGGGCACCGGGCTCCCTCCCGGCCCAGTACGTCATGGACGCAGGACTCAGTGCGACACCTGGGCTGGGCCTGCAGCTCCAGTGCCAGACAGGCTGAGGGTGGTTCTAAGCAGAAGGGATCTGTGTCCTTATTCGGATGGCAAGGCTGGAAAGAGCATCAGAACACCTTCCAGAACCAGTGGTCATTTAGCCCCACGGCCAGGGGGAAGGACAGTGGGATCCAATGTTCAGTGGTCCTTAAGGTGGGGTGTGGGATCACCACTCAAGAATTACCTGGGGTGCATGTTTAAAATGCAGATTTCCAGGGGAAAAAGTCTGGAGCTGCCTAAGAGGCAAGAGACCACTGTTTTGGGGTGCGCGAAGAGAGGGGATTCAGAGCACTGCCTAAATGAGCTCCAGAGACGGGTGCGAGCCATGGCTAAAAGCGCGGACCCCAGAGACGGGCATGAGACGCTAAGGCTGCTGCTGCCGCCACCAAGAAGCCTGTGTGCGAGCACAGGTCACTGTCCACACCTCCCCTCCCGCGAGCACTGCTAAGGTCCCGTTCCCCTGGAGGACGAACGGCGCGCCTCAGGCTGGTGCAACGTCACGCCGGCCTCTGCCGCCGCAGGCTCGCCCCGCACTCCGTGCCCCTCCCCCCCCAGGCCTGACTGAGCCAGAGCCCCTGAATCAGCGGCTCCTTTAACCCCGTCCTGTCTGAGCGAAGAACAGACGCCCTCAGGTGACCTACATGCAGAGGTGGGTCCAAATCCAAAGCTGAACCCCGGCAGCTGTGCGAACAAAGAAGCGAAAGGGAAATCTCTCCCAGCAGCCTCAGGAGCAGCGGATTAAATCTCCACAATCAACTTGATGTTCCCTGCATCTCTGGAATACCTGAATAGACAACGAGTCATCCCAAAATTGAGGCTGTGGACTTTGGGAGCAACTGTAGACTTGGGCCGTGTGGCTGACAGGGTCTTGGTGCTCCGGCCAGGTGTCAGGCCTGTGCCTCTGAGGTGGGAGAGCCAAGTTCGGGACATTGGTCCACCAGAGACCTCCCGGCTCCACGTAATATCAAAGGGCAAAAGCTCTCCCGGAGATCTCCACCTCAACGCTAAGACTCAGCTCTGCTCGACGACCAGCAAGCTACAGTGCTAGACACCCTATGGCAAAGAACTAGCAAGACAGGGACACAACCCCACCCATTAGCACAGAGGCTGCCAAAAATCACAATGAGGTCACAGACACCCCAAAACACACCACCAGACTCGGTCCTGCCCACCAGAAAGACAAGATCCAGCCTCATCCACCAGAACACAGGCACCAGTCCCCTCCACCAGGAAGCCTACACAACCCACTGAACCAACCTTAGCCACTAGGGGGCACACGCCAAAGACAACGGGAACTATGAACCTGCAGCCTGTGAAAAGGAGACCTCAAATACAGTAAGTGAAGCAAAATGAGAAGACAGAAACACACAGCAGATGAAGGAGCAAGGTAAAAACCCATCAAACCAAACAAACGAAGAGGCAATAGGCAGTCTACCTGAAAAAGAATTCAGAATAACGATAGTAAAGATGATCCAAAATCTTGGAAATAGAATAGAGAAAATGCAAGAAACATTTAACAAGGACCTAGAAGAACTAAAGAGCAAACAAACAAGGATGAACAACACAATAAATGAAATTAAAAATACTCTAGATGGGATCAATAGCAGAATAACTGAGGCAGAAGAATGGATAAGTGACCTGGAAGATAAAATAGTGGACATAACTACAGCAGAGCAGAATAAAGAAAAAAGAATGAAAAGAATTTAGAACAGTCTTAGAGACCTCTGGGACAACATTAAACGCAACAACATTTGAATTATAGGGGTTCCAGAAGAAGGAGAGAAAAAGAAAGGGACTGAGAAAATATTTGAAGAGATTATAGTTGAAAACTTCCCTAATATGGGAAAGGAAATAGTCAATCTTAAGTCCAGGAAGTGCAGAGAGTCCCATACAGGATAAATCCAAGGAGAAACATGCCAAGACACATATGAATCAAACTATCAAAAATTAAATGCAAAGAAAAAACATTAAAAGCAGCAAGGGAAAAACAACAAATAACACACAAGGGAATCCTCATAAGGTTAACAGCTGATCTTTCAGCAGAAACTCTGCAAGCCAGAAGGGAGTGGAAGGACATATTGAAAGTGATGAAAGGGAAAAACCTACAACCAAGGTTACTCTACCCAGCAAGGATCTCATTCAGATTCGACGGAGAAATTAAAACCTTTACAGACAAGCAAAATCTAAGAGAATTCAGCACCACCAAACCAGCTTTACAACAAATGCTAAAGAAACTTCTCTAGAGAGGAAACACAAGAGAAGGAAAAGACCTACAATAACAAACCCAAAACAATTAAGAAAATGGTAATAGGAACATACATATCGATAATTACCTTAAATATAAATGGATTAAATACTCCAACAAAAAGACACAGACTGGCTGAATGGATACAAAAACAAGACCCGTATATAGGCTGTCTACAAGAGACCCACTTCAGACTCAGAGACACATACAGACTGAAAGTGAGGGGATGGAAAAAGATATTCACTGCAAATGGAAATCAAAAGAAAGCTGGAGTAGCAATTCTCATATCATTCACAATAGACTTTAAAGTAGAGACTATTACAAGAGACAATAAAGACACTACATAATGATCAAGGGATCAAGAGGAAGCCATAACAATTGTAAATATTTATGCACCCAACATAGGAGCACCGCAATACATAAGGCAAATACTAACAGCCATGAAAGGGGAAATCGTCAGTAACACAATCATATTAGGGGACTTTAACACCCCACCTTCACCAATGGACAGATCATCCAAAATGAAAATAAATAAGGAAACACAAGCTTTAAATGATACATTAAACACGATGGACTTAATTGATATTTATAGGACATTCCATCCAAAAACAACAGAATACACATTTTTCTCAAGTGCTCATGGAACATTCTCCAGGATAGATCATATCTTGGGTCATAAATCAAGCCTTGGTAAATTTAAGGCAACTGAAATCGTATCAAGTATCTTTTCTGACCACAACACAATGAGACTAGATATCAATTACAGGAATAAATCTGTAAAAAATACAAACATATAAGGCTAAACAATACACTACTGAATAACAAAGAGATTACTGAAGAAATCAAAGAGCAAATCAAAAAATACCTAGAAACAAATGACGATGAAAACACGGTGACCCAAAACCTTTGGGATGCAGCAAAAGCAGTTTTAAGAGGGAAGTTTATAGCAATACAATCCTACCTCAAGAAACAAGAAACATTTCAGACAAGCTAACCTTACACCTAAAGCAATTAGAGAAAGAAGAAGAAAAAACCCCCAAAGTTAGCAGAAGGAAAGAAATCATATAGATCAGATCAGAAATAAATGAAAAAGAAATGAAGGAAACAATAGCAAAGATCAATAAAACTAAAAGCTGGTTCTTTGAGAAGAGAAACAAAATCGATAAACCATTAGCCAGACTCATCTAGAAAAAAAGGGAGAAGACTCAAATCAATAGAATGAGAAATGAAAAAGGAGAAGTAACAACTGACACTGCAGAAATACAAAGGATCATGAGAGATTACTACAAGCAGCTATATGCCAATAAAGGGACAACCTGGAAGAAATGGAAACATTCTTAGAGAAGCACAACCTTCTGAGACTGAACCAGGAAGAAATAGAATATATAAACTGACCAATCACAAGCACTGAAATTGAGACTGTGATTAAAAATCTTCCAACAAACAAAAGCCCAGGACCAGATGGCTTCACAGGCGAATTCTCTCAAACATTTAGAGAAGAGCTAACACCTATCCTTCTCAAACTCTTCCAAAATATAGCAGAGGGAGCAACACTCCCAAACTCATTCTATGAGGCCACCATCACCCTGATACCAAAACCAGACAAGGATGTCACAAAGAAAGAAAACTACAGGCCAGTATCACTGATGAACATAGATGCAAAAATCCTCAACAAAATACTAGCAAACAGAATCCAGCAGCACATTAAAGGATCATACACCACGATCAAGTGGGGTTTACCTCAGGAATGCAAGGATTCTTCAATATACGCAAATCAATCAATGTGATACACCATATTAACAAACTGAAGGAGAAAAAATGTTTTTCCTATAAAACTCTTAGAGGAAAACATAGGCAGAACACTCTATGACATAAATCACAGCAAGATCCTTTTTGACCCACCTCCTAGAGAAATGGAAATAAAAACAAAAATAAACAAATGGGGCCTAATGAAACTTAAAAGCTTTTGCACAGCAAAGGAAACCATAAATAAGACGAAAAGACAACCCTCAGAATGGGAGAAAGTATTTGCAAATGAAGCAACTGACAAAGGATTAACCTCTAAATTTACAAGCAGCTCATGCAATTCAATATCAAAAAACAAACAACCCAATCCAAAAATGGGCAGAAGACCTAAACAGACATTTCTCCAAAGAATATATACAGCTTGCCAACAAACACATGAAAGAATGCTCAACATCATTAATCATTTGAGCAATGCAAGTCAAAACTACAATGAGGTATCTCCTCACACAAGTCAGAATGGCCATCATCAAAAAATATACAAACAATAAATGCTGGAGAGGGTGTGGAGAAAAGGGAACCCTCTTGCACTGTTGGTGGCAATGTAAATTGATACAGCCACTATGGAGAACAGTATGGAGGTTCCTTAAAAAACTAAAAGTATAACTACCATACGACCCACCAATCCCACCACTGGGCATATACCCTGAGAAAACCATAATTCAAAAAGAGTCATGTACCACAATGTTCATTGCAGCACTATTTACAATAGGCAGGACATGGAAGCAACCTAAGTGTCCATCGACAGAAGAATGGATAAAGAAGATGTGGCACATATATACAATGGAATATTACTCAGCCATAAAAAGAAATGAAATTGAGTTATTTGTAGTGAGGTGGATGGACCTAGAGTCTGTCACACAGAGTGAAGTAAGTCAGAAAGAGAAAAACAAATACCATATGCTAACACATAAATATGGAATTTAAAAAAAAGGTTCTGATGAACCTAGGGGCAGGACAGGAATAAAGATGCAGACATAGAGAATGGACTTGAGGACACGGGACTTGAGGACACGGGGAGGGGGAAGGGTAAGCTGGGACGAAGTGAGAGAGTGGCATGGACATAAACACAGTACCAAATGTAAAATGGATAGCTAGTGGGAAGCAGCCGCAGAGCACAGGGAGATCAACTCGGTGCTTTGTGACCACCTAGAGGGGTCGGATAGCGAGGGTGGGAGGGAGGGAGACGCAAGAGGGTCGAGATATGGGGATATATGTATATGTATAGCTGATTCACTTTGTTATACAGCAGAAACTAACACACCATTGTAAAGCAATTATACTCCAATAAAGATGTTAAAAAAATGCAGATTTCTAGACCCATCCCAGAACCAATGAATCAATCTATCGCATTATTTAGCAAAATTTGAGAGGTGCTGTCCCGAGTGCATAAAACTCCAGATGAAATAACCGCATCACCTTTCCAGTCAGCTGCCTTCAGTATGGAGACAGCGATCCCCACCTCTGGTCCAGACACACAGCCCAAATTCTTCCAGCCTGATTGCATTGCCTGAGGCAGGTACTAGGGCAAGAACACATATTCAGGGATGACCCAGGGATAGGGGGCTCCCGGGGGCACGGCTGGCTGAGTGACTGGGCATCCCTCCTGTATGCCCTGAGCAGTGACTGGGCGGCTGCCTCGGAGGCACCTTCAGCAGGTGTGGCTGGGAGCCCCACCTTCAAGTGGCAGGGCGCCCATGTTGTTCCCTGTCAGCCCCAGCCTGGGATGATTTATGGATCTGCAATGTAATTAGAGACAACTGGAAAGAATTCAAGAATCAGATGAACCCATACTGGGAGCCCTCGAGATGGGACGGCAGATGGCAGAGACAAAAACGAACCCGGGACCCTTCGGTGAGGGAGGGTCTGGACCCTGGCAGCCCCCTTGTTCCACATCCCCTGCCTCTGTGCTGAGCCTGGCAGGGCTCTGAGCCACATTGCAGGGCTAGAGGGTCTGCATCGTGATATGCTAGCCCTAAAATTCTCCCCCGACTATTGGGCAAGACCCTTCAGGCTCCCTGCCTGCACCAGTGGCCCACGGTTAGTCAAAAAGTTAGGCAGATGGTCAGTTCTGGCAGTGGTCAAAACACACTGTCGTAAGTTGCCCAAGTACATTGGAAGGTCATCTCACTCAGTTTCCTGCTTTCAGCTGGACTAAATGAAGCCAGCAAAGGAAATGAACACCAGCTCCCATTCAGAGAAGCTGGCTTCTCCAGTCTCCTTTGACGCTGATCGTTTCATGGGCCTCCGTGCATGAGGATGGGAACATTGCTGCAGAATGACTCTGCTCTCGGAGGCCAGCCATGCAGAGAATTATCAGGAAGGATAGAAAGGGACCCGCTGGCACTCACAGGCACAAGGAGTGCCACCATGTACCTCTAACGGTGCCACATCGTCCCAGTGTGTTTGATGAACACTGAAACATTCATTTCAACCACACAGGGTGTGAACGTTTATTATTTGTAAACCTAAATCCTCCAAGACAAACTGGGGTCTACCAACTTCTTACCAAGCTCTTGGAGAAAGCCCCCCTCCTCCAGATTTTGCTCTAAGACCTGGCCAAGGATTTGAAATGCGACATGCTGGGGACTGCTGTTCCTGCATGAAAAAATGGGGACCTTGAGAAGGTGGGTGATATACCCTCCCCACTAAGTTAGAAGCTGTTTCAACAGAGATGTTGAGTGAGCTAAGAACCCTGCAGCAGTTCCCTAAAATTTGGGAGAAAAATAAAATGGATCCTTCTTGAAACTCAGCCCCTGCATGTGAAGCCTGATGGCAGGTAATATACCCCTTACACCCCTGTGTGTTTTCAAATACAGCTGTGCTCCCTCTGCCCCCCTCTCAGCCCCACCAGCCTGCAAATGCCACGGTTTACGCAAAGCACATCATGGAAGCTGAAACGATCGGGAGCTCCATTCCTGCCGCTGAAACATGTTGACAGAATGGGGACAAGGGGACACATTTCCAAGCTCAAAATTTTATAATAGTACCTCGGGGGAGTCACTGGCAAAGTTTGGTCCAAATATAATTAGTTTGCACAGTTATTAGAGGCTGATAAAAGGTTTTAATTTGCGGATCTCAGGAATCTCAGATACTTGGTGTCTGTTCTTGCTTTCCTTGCAAGCAGGGTGGCTACTTGGGCCACGTGAAAGCCTCAGACCTGCGCATCTCAGGGGAGAAAGTGGAGCAGAGATTTCTTTGCTCTTTTGATAACCAGGGTAGAAGAAAGGCAGGTGAGATGCCCGATGCCTTCCTTCCTCTTCTTTCTTTGTTATTCTTTCTTTCTCCCACTGCCCACCCCTATCTCTCTCTTTCTCTTTTTTTAGCTAAGCAGAAGTTTTTTAAATTTACCATTTGTCTTTACAAATTTAGAAGCTTAAAGACTTTACTCAGGATGATACCCTATTTCTAGGGAATCTAAAAGGAAAGTTCAGCCATCTTCTTGTAGGTAATTTAATTGTTAATGTGCTCCCCCCTTGAGAGTGGCTCAATAAAGCTGATAATGCAAACGAGACTTCCAGAGGGTCCCCAGGTAGGTGAAGCCTTGGCCGGCTGATGGGCTAAGGACAGAGCGACCTGCTGAGGGCTTGAGGGCTTCTGAATTCTGCCAATCAGCTGAGGGACAAACAAAAATGATGAAAGAAACCAAGGAGATGGCATCAAACTACCACCCTTTACTGTGCCTCTGCAAAGTGCACTTGAACAAAGGCTGGGATGGCATCTGAGAGCAAAATGCATGTTTTACCCACAGCAATTTGCCTCTAAGTGAGAGAACACAGCACACACACTGAAACACCCACAACAAAGGGTAGTTTACATCTTTCCTCCCAAAGCTGTTTCTTAACAGAGCATTCCTACTGTTTATGGGCAATTGGGCTTGATGGATGTACTTGAAATCAGGGAGCAGGACAGGAGAATGCTGTGATGGATAAAGGACTTATAGACAAACACACACAAAAATTTTTTGCTTTTCATGATAACTTTTCGCTCAGGCCCTCCGGATTTTTATCTGTGTCATAGATACTTTTTGAGTATCTAAGCACAGGGGGCAACTTATCATTCACTTCGTCTTATAGAGAAAAATGGGATAGGTGATGGTAAGAGGCGAAGGTTCCAGAACAGGCACGATTACAACAAGGGTACTGTATTTACAAGTTTGAATTATTCTGATTGCTCGTCCCTGCTCCATAGCCAAAACATCCCCTTAGTTACTTTGGCTCATGTAACTAGACACCACTGTACTGTACTGCTCGGAGGGGATGAAGAGAAGTAAGATTAAACTTCATTACATAGTACTGTATCTAGCACATGGTAACCATTCAACCAATATGGTTAAACCTACATCAGAACGCTAACCACGTGATTGATTATCAGCCAAATAAGATATAAAGTAAACTGTCTGCAGGACTGGGGGAAGGAGAAAACAATTAGAAATGAATGGTATCCCAATCAATGATTTATGTATCTGCCTCTCCTGCTATAAACTGTGAAATCCCTGAGGATAGTAATCATGTCTCATTTGTCTTTATTTTTCCACTCTGTTTTTTCCAGCTTTACTGGAAACTAGTGGATGCGAAATGAATGTTTGTCGATGGATGGATGGATGGATGGATGGATGGATGGATGGATGGATGGGCAGATGAACCAGGGAAGGAATTATGCTCCTAAACCATATACATGTTAACCAACCACTACCGGAATAGTTTGGGAGACAATACAAAACTTTCGGTTCTTTTTCTTTAATTATAATCGCATTTAAAGGGAAAATTATTATTGTTATTCTAGTCTCATAAAAAATGAAGCACACACACATACACACCCTGCCGTTATACTTCATATGTACACCCTGAGATAAAAATAAGTTTTCAGAGGAATACAACAAAAAGCTTTGGCAGGGAAGATACACAGTAAAATATATTCCCAAATTATTCTGTCTGCCAGTTCCTGTTGTTCCTAAGATTACTCATTAAATCACAAAGATTTCTCTCTCTCCCTCTCCTTCTCTCTCTTAGTAAAACTCAGAGATTCCATAAGACAGACAGGAGGGTAAACTGAGACAGGTTTTTGAGAAGCACATTAGCTCCACTCTTTAAAGAAAAAAAAAACAAAAACCTCTAGAACTTTCTGGGGAACAATTTTGTTAATTTCAACCCTAATTACCTGGGCTTGATAAATGGAATCATTGCTTAAGTTTCAAGTTTATTTAGCTTGTGTGGAGAGAAGGTTTTTGAGATCAAGAAAAGAGATTACTTTGGGAAACTCTTAAGTGGCATGGCAGAAAGTATATTTCTCTCTGGAGAACAGGACTGCACTGAGATTTCAGGAGTCCAAGGTTATATTCCAGCTCTTTTGGTTCCTTCACAATTTATAGAAGAGAAGTCATGTCTTAGGACACTGCAGGAACACAATGTTCTCGACCCTGACAACCGAAGGCAGCGATTTCGGGCAGACTTCCTGCTCTCCACTGGTCCTGGGATATTACTGCTGAGATAACTTCAGGCCTCGCTCACCCCGGGACCTGTGTGGAAGTCGCCAGCACATTACAGAGCAAAGGCTCCACAACCCCATCTGGCCACGTCTGAAATGGGCCAAGCCGGCTCCGGCCTTTCTCTGCTCCAGGAGCCTCTCCCCCTTCATGGACCCTCACTTCCCCTGAGGTGGGTCTGTGGACCTGCAGCCTCAGCTTCCCTAGGAGCTGGTTAGAAATGCTGAATTTCCAGCCCCACCTGACCTACTGAATTTGACCTGAGGATGCATTGTGACAAGATCCCCCAGGTGATTTCCGTGCACCTTAAAAGTCTGAGAAGCAGGGATATCCTTGACAAGGAGGCCTGATGCAGACGCTCCTTTCATCTGCCACTCAGTCCCCTGGTCCCTGGTGCATCTCCAGCTGCGTTTCCTCCAAAGCAAAGAGCTCCACGCGCCCACAGGCGGGGCACCTGTCTGTGTTTCCGGGAGCCTCTCCCACCCCTCAGGCCAAAAGAAAAATGTCAGTTTCCAGCTCTGTCTTCTGCTTCTCCTGATCTGCCGGCATGGGTGGCTGTAGTCACACCGAGGATGCAGAACAGAAGTGGGGAAACGCCAGGAGGGATAAGAAAGAGCTTTCTGTGGATCCTCCTCTCCTGAGCTGGGAGACGGGAGGCATTCTCATTACGTCTAAACCATCACATCACCTTTGCGTCATCTCAGGAATTTTGCCCAAAGGATCAGAGGCTGCATGAACTCTGCCGCTTCCTTCTCCTGTTTCCGGTGGTCCAACCACGCCTCTGAGGCTCCCCGCCGGCCCCGCACACACCCAGAAACAGGACCTAGCTCACTTTCTAACCTAGCTGGTTAGAAATGCTGAATTTCCAGCCCCACCCGACCTACTGAATTTCAACCTGAGGGTGCATTTAACAAGATCCCCCAGGTGATTTCCCTGCACTTTTCCTGTCCTCTCCCCTGGGGTCCATCCCCTCCTCCAGGGCTGCTACCCCTCCTCACTGACTCACATCAGAGACAGTGGCAGATTTACAGGTTAAGAGTGACTAAGTGGGGTCACTGCAGCCACATGAGTGCTGGCCGTAATGTAGTTTACCTCATTAAACAATGCACACCCAGATCCTGTCTGCTGTAAAGCAATTGGTCTCCAAAGCCCAGTATTCATCTTCCAGGGTTGCTGGGAGATAATAAATGGGTAATATTCCGGTGATGATGGTAATGGAGTCATGGCTCAGAGCTAATATTATGGCAAAGTAGTAATTATTTCAACAGTAAACAAGGGGATGGTTGGGCTGCTGACAGAATTCAAGCCTGTTGAATCGCTTCAGTTAATTTACTTGGAGTCCAGGCCTGCAACTGGCTGAGAGAGGAGGAGAAAGTTTTGCTCCTCTGCTGAAGTGTTCCAAAGCTCTGCCTGCAATCTGATTTCCTCTGGCTGTGCAGACACAGAGATTCCCAAGCTTCTGCCTCCCCTGCTTCTGATTTACACGGAATGACAGGCACGGTGGCCTCAGGCCTCTGCCCATGGATTCCAGGAAGAGGGAATGGCATTGTGTCCACGGAGGATCCCTCAGCCTGACACACCGAGACTAAGAGGGCTTTATGAGGGGTTGAGGACATTAATGTCTGTGTTGGAAAACTTGGGACCTTTACCTGACAAATTTCTCCAAATTTCCCCCATTTTTATGTGTGCTGTAACCCAAAGGCACAGCACTGAGACAATTCTCAGAACACACAGTGCTGCCTGAATTAACCCTCTGAGGTTCTGGAAGCTCCCTGACGTCAGATGGAAACGCCGGGCTCACCACAAATGACTGAAATCCGAAAGGAACACTTTGAGACCAGATCATAAACTTCAGGCACTGGAAAGGCCCCCAGGGGACCAAGATCATTAGGTCTACCTTGTGCTTGGCCAGAAGGAAAAAGTGCAGCAGGAAGGGGAAACCAAGGTGAGAAACAGAAAGGTACTATGATATCTAAGTAAGCAATTTTGTTATCTCCTCATACGATGTGCCCATGTTCCAGTAATTTATTGCTGAGTAAAAAATCCACCACAGGGCTCCCCTGGTGGCGCAGTGGTTAAGAATCTGCCTGCCAATGCAGGGGACACGGGTTCAAGCCCTGGTCCGGGAAGATCCCACATGCCACGGAGCAACTAAGCCCGTGCGCCACAACTACTGAGCCTGCGCTCTAGAGCCCGCGAGCCACAACTACTGAGCCCACGTGCCACAACTACTGAAGCCTGCACACCTAAAGCCTGTGCTCCACAGCAAGAGAAGCCACTGCAATAAGAAGCCTGCGCGCCACAACGAAGAGTAGCCCCGGCTCACCGCAACTAGAGAGAGCCCGCGCGCAGCAACAAAGACCCAATGCAGCCAAAAGTAAATAAATAAAATAAATAAATTTATATTACAAGAAAATCCACCCCAAAACAAAGGTTTGCAACAGCCGTAGTCATACAGGCATAAATCGCTCTACAGCACTTTGCCTTACTGTGCTTCGCAGGTACTGCATTTCCTACAAATCGAAGTTTTGTACGTTGAGCAAGTCTATTGGTGCCATTTTTCCAACAGCACTTGCCCACTTTGTGTCTCTGTGTCGCATTTTGGTAATTCGCGCAATATTTCAAACTTTCATGATTATTATGTTTGTTATGGGATCTGTGATCTTTGATGTTACTACTGAGACTCACTGAAAGCTCGGATGATGGTTAGCATTTTTTTAAGAAATAAAGTACTTTTAAGTTAACTTATATACACTGATTTTTAGACATAATGCTTCTGCACACTTACTAGACTACAGTGTAGTGTAAACATGGCTTTTATATGCACTGGGAAACCAGAAACTTTGTGTGACTCGCTTTATTGCGATATTCGCTTTGTTGCCGTGATCTGGAACTGAACAGGCAATATCTCCAAGGCGCCTAAATTGTTTTGCTCATGAAGCTGGAGTTGGCTGGGCTCAGCCCAGAGATCTGGCCGGGATTTTGCATGAGGTTGTGGGTTAGACAGCGGCCAGGGCTAAGGTCCTCTCCAAGGTTCGTTCACTGACTCCAATGGCTGTGCCTGGGGACCTGGCGTTCCTTGGTGTCTATCTACATGGCCTCCCCCTGAAGCAACCTCAGAGTGACTGTGTTTCTCTTACGGTGGCCAACAGGTCCCCAGCCCGTGTCCCACAAGAAGGCAGCAGACGCTTTGGGAACCTGGCCTTGGATGTCAACAGCCTGGCTTCCACCTCTTTCCATGCATTACGGGGGGAGTCAGGAAAGCCAGCAACAGTCCCGGGAAGGGCCTGGACTCCATCTCATGTGAGGGGCTCAAAGAATCTGTGGGCACGTCTCAACCCCAGCACAGCCCACAAGGCCAGTTCTCCTGTCCTTTGCCTTCCCATAGCAGTTCCAGGCTTTCTTTTTCTCTGATTTTCGTTCAAAATCTCATCATTGCTCTGTCCATCCCTAAGTTGATACATGTACAGATAGGTCCTTCTCCATATACCTTCACAATAATACTAGTGATCACTGCTTCCATTAACTAATGCTCCTTGATGCCTATACCTGGCATAGAATACGTATGCAGTCCTGTTTAGAGAGATATATATATCATTTACAGCTGATAAATGAAGAAACAGGCTGTAAAAGGTTAATCAGAGGTCCTAAGATCCAAACACACGTCTGTTTAATTCCACATCTACGCTCTTTCTCCTGTGCTGTTTTCCTTCTATGTAAACTTGGTTTCTATAGATACCATACAAGTTAATGAAAAGTAGCCACAGCAGTTATTACTGTGCGGCCTTGTAAGGATCCCCTGAGCTTCAACAGTCTTATCTATAAAATGGAGATTATAATGATATCTAGCTCATTGGGCTGTAATGAAGATTAAATGTGATAATAGATGGAGAGCACTTTGCACAGGGTTGGCAAAGAATAAATGCTCAAAAAAAAGTTACTTAGGGATGTTTTTAACCATTTCAATGACAAGAAAATCATTCTTCGGTCATGGCTTTTATTTTCGTAGCGAGCCTTTTGGATCAGGGTATCATGTATTAGATCAGTAATAATATCATATATATTATTACAGAGTAATAATTACTATATATTATATCTACTTTGATGGCTGTATATAAAGATGTTATCCAAAACTACATATGTATACATAGATATAATACACACAACTATACATTTTTTAAAACTTATTTATTTTTGTCTGCGTAGGGTCTCCATTGCTGTGCACGGCTTCCTCTAGTTGCAGAGAGCGGGGGTTTACTCTTCATTGCGGTGCACGGGCTTCTCATTGTGGTGGCTTCTCTTGTTGTGGAACACAGGCTCCAGGTGCACAGGCTTCAGTAGTTGTGGCTCGCAGGCTCTAGAGCACAGGCTCAGTAGTTGTGGTACATGAGCTTAGTTGCTCCACGGCATGTGGGATCTGCCGGGACCAGGGTTCGAACCCGTGTCTCCTGCATTAGCAGGCGGATTCTTAAGCACTGCGCCACCAGGGAAGCCCTACATTTATATATATATATATATATATATATATATATATATATATATATATATATATATATATATATAAATATAAAAAGCCATCAAAGTTTTTTGACTGGAGTACGTATATATGCTCTTCAGTCAAAAAATTGATGGTTTAGTTTTTCAACTGGCACTTTCCTGAGAGGTATTTCAAAGTGGCTCTGAGCACAGGCAGCCCTACTGATGAGCGAGGGTCTCACCGAACAGCAAATTCTGGTATTTGCTAACAGCACCATACTGCTCAAATAGACTGTATATGCAAAGGTGAACATTAATTAGTTGCAAGCTTTCCCAGGGGATTCACTTTAAAAAACCTTAATGATGAGAGAATAAGCAGGCCCACGAGCATTCTGAGGAAGTGACTTGGAAACCCATCCAACACCTGACTCTGTCAGCCGTTGAACTGCCGATGCTTCTGGTGGGGACAGTCTCTGATCACACGTGTCTCGGCATAAATTACCTCAGCTAACTGGCACAAAGCCCAAGGGACTGTCCTAGGGCATGGAGTTCCTTAGTGGTACACAGAGAGAGGAAAAAAGAAAGAAAAATGGAAAAAAGAAAAAATTTCATTTTCATAGTTTTCCCTCCCATTTCAGGGCTACCCAATGTACTACATCCTAGGCATCGGCTAATTCTAAAACCTCTCCACTTTTCCAACCAATTTAATTACAACACAAGAGGAGGAACAGTCTGGAGGCTAGAGATGCATGGGAAGTAAAGACGTGCGTACACACACACACACACACACACACACACACACACACGTGCACACCCACATGCACACACATACACAGAACCGTTACAGCTTGATGGGTGTTTGATCACACACCCTGCTTCCCACTGATGCCATCACAGGGCTCCAGAGTTTTTCACAATCACCAAAGATGACTGCAATGGTGTTTAATGAAGATTGACACAGAGATGACTGCTCTGCCTCAGGAAACCTATGTAGGTTGACTTTAGGATCAAGGCTTTGTTCCAGAATTTATCCCATTGACATTAGGGAATGCCATGACTCTGACTTCTGCTAAAACAGGGCCTTAAGATCATAGGGAGCTCTGTGAATCACAGGGAAGGGGGAAATGAATGAACAAATCCAGCTTTGTCCCAGGGCGAGAATTAGTTTATGATATGGCACGTTCGCTGGGAGCTCACCAAAGGTCTAGTTTTTAAACTCAATATCTTATCTCTTCCAAGCCTATCTTACTAGCATTTAAAACTGAAAATCTATTTCTAAAGGTTAAGTTTATGATGATAAAATTGGGAAGAACAGAAACAACACCTGTACTTCCAACAGCTGCAAGAACCACTTATTCATTTTCTGATGTAAAGATTGGGATTCACTTTTGAAAGTGAGTGACAGGATTTCAACGCCCATCTCAACAGAAAAGAAATCTCTGGGACAGAATGATCCTTTTCTATCATTGGTCAATTATTGCTATTATAATAACGTGGCAAGTATTTTTGAAACTATGAAATCGTAATGATGGGATTCTGAAAGACTATTCATCAAGCAGGTGCCTGAGAATTTCAGAAGGAAAGCAATAAACTGAGAAGAGGAGTCTGTATGACCGTGATCATTCACGACATATAAGACCTGTTCCCTCTGCTTCACAAATAAACTCAGTGCTACAGACCTATTTCAGACAGAAACAGGGAGCAGTGGGCAGTGCTGGTGATGGTCAGATAGGGTGTGAAAGCACAGGAGCTCAGGCGTCTGTACTCACATGGGGGTGGGGGGTCGGAAGGTGCTGATTTAAAGCAAACCTGCTCCTCCCAGAAGAGGATGCCCAGACTTAGACTAGGAGCAAAGGCAGGATCAGATGCTACCACAAAATGCCACATAAACAAGAGAAACAGCAACGACATCTGAACAACCTCCCCAAGGGTAAAATCAGAATCAACAACAAAGGAGTGATCATGTTTGAAGCTTATGAGATCAAAGACCCAGGGCTAGGGATGGATTGTTTTGATCCCTCCAGGCAAAAGAAGGCAAAGTGCGTGGAGGATAGACTAGTGTGAAAGCCAGGGAAGTGCTCTTCCGGGGCCAGGCAAGTAAGAGCCTTGTGCTGGCAGAGGTCAAAACCAAGGTAAGATGTAGCTGTCAGCTGGAGCGTGACATCTGGGAGCCAGCGAGGAGCCCCTGAGGAAGGCACGGCCCCCCTGGAAGGACCACTCTTGCAAGGTTGTGCATGGGGATAAGAAAACCATAAGTGCAAGTTCACAGGACAACAGGAAAGAGAACCAAGGGAGCTCAGGGATAAAAATAATTTTCATAGCAGCAACCACAACTGTCAACAGTCTTCAGCGACGTGGATGGACCTGGAGATGGTCACACTGACTGAAGTCAGAAAGAGAAAGATAGACATCATAGGACATCACTTATATGTGGACTCTAAAAACAAAGATACAAATGAACTTATTTACAAAACAGAAATAGACTCACAGACATAGAAAACAAACTTATGGTTACCAAAGGGGGAAGGGGGGAGGGATAAATCAGGAGTTTGGGATTAACAGATACACACTACTATATATAAAATAGATAACCAACAAGGACCTCCTGTATAGCACCGGGAACTATACTCAGTATCTTGTAATAAACTATAAGGGAAGAGAATGTAAAAAAAAGAATATATATAAATATATATGTCTAACTGAATCACTTTGCTGTACACCTGAAACTAACACAACACTGTAAATCAACTGTATTACCAAAAAAATTGTTTTAAAAAAAAGCCAGTCTTCATGTACTGCAGATATTGACAAATTTCTTTTCTCAAGGACCAGATAGTGAATATTTTAGGCTTTGCAGGACACACGGCCTCACTGAAACTACTGAGCTCTGATGCTGGAAGAGGAAAGCCCCCATAAGCAAAGGGCTGTGGTGTGTTCTCATAAAACTTTGTTTAATGTTCTCATAAAACAATTTAATTTCAAATAATTTGCACATGTCATGAAATACTACTCTTCTTTCATTTTAAATTCAGCCATTAAAAATGTAAAATTCTTTCTGAGCTCACAGGTTGTTCAAAAGCAGCTAGCAGGTGGGATGTGGCCCACGTGCCAGCCCCATCCCTGTTGTTGTGAAACAGGACAAAGAGAACCAGTCCTGGCCTGGAGATCCTGAGTGCTGTGGAAGCCAAAGACCCCCATCTCATCCTAAAACCAGCACCAACCCGAATATTCCTGTCGCCCTGCAATTTCCCTTTCGATTTCTGCAATTTCTGTTTTGCGCAGTTGTGGCCCGCTGTTCTGCTCTTTTCAAACAATTTCCAGATTCAACTCTTCTCACCTGGGTTACATTCTAGGTAGCCTTTCTGAAGTGCTTAGGAGAACTTTGACATTAATTATGCTGCATTAATAAAAGTAAGACAAAGATAACGGGAACACAGGAGAAGTGTTTTTCTTATACCAACGGTCACAAATAGTGGTCACAGCATCTGCTTTGCAAGTTTGCATTTCAGAAACATAAAAACATCTTTGTCTTAGAAGATTGCTCTGTGCTGGGGTCACGTCTCCCCTCCTTGCCTTCATGACTTTCCTGGCGTCACCCTGGAGAATATGCATGATTCATGCAGAACTGGTTATTAATAAAGGACCACACACACAATGTTTTCATGTTGGCCAAGCACCTGGAATGTGGGATTGCTAATCTCCATTTTCTGATCCTGTTTTACGGACTAGGCGGCAGAGGCTCAGGGAGGTTGATTGCCTTCAGGAGGGTCACCCACTTAGTAGCCGGCAGAGCAAAGAGTCGAATCCAGTGTCCCCACAAAAGCACTCTTCACATCCCTCCACCCGTGACCGCGGCTCTCCTCCTGGGTGACCTTGGGCTGCCAAGTGGGCATCTGCGCATGGAAGGATTTCCTTTCCCGGGTGCAGACCAGAGACAGCCAAGCTTCACCGTGAAAACACGTGCCTGATGGAAGGCCCTGGAAGGCTGCCCCATTTCACAGGGAGTCTCTTCAGGGACGACCCGACGGTCCATATCCTCTGCCAGCTCCCCAGCACACTCTTTACTTTCTTTCCTCCTTTTCTCTGCCCCCTAATGTTGCCCACTGTGATGCATGTCTTCAGATGGTGAAATCACATGCATTTCCCCCTCTGTGCACTTGGCAGGCACCTCCTTCCTTTATTCTTGCAGTGGGAAGTTTACAGTCCACGTGACGGGAAGAGCTCTGCAGGGCTGGATTCTCAGTACTCACCAGCGGCAGGACTCTCCCAGGCGAGACATGTTTAGGGTGACAACAGCTCAACAGGAAGTCTCCAGTTCCCTGTTGTGCCTAAATTGCATCCTGACAGAGACACCGCTGTGACCCTCCTGGCCCTCTCCCACTTGCCCTTCAACTCCCTTAGCAGCTGTGGCCCCCAGGGGGCAGCAGACAAGCCACCTTCTCCCACTGGCTGCTCTATGCAGCTGGCCAGGCAGAGAAGAGAGTTTCCGTCTTAAAAGGTGCATGGAAACGTCCCCAGAGGTGACAGTTAGGCATCGCATGTACACAGCAGCAAAGCACCTTGACCGTATCAAGTCCTGTGGGCAGCACGGACCCTATTTCCAAGCTACTTTTTTGGGAAGTGGGACCGCAGGGAGGTCTTTGTCAGGCCCCCGTCTCTGCAGACTGGACTCCCTTAACGGCGCTAAAGCATCGCTTTCACAGAAATGAGAACAGAACGCATTCCCAATTCAATACTGAATCATTACAGGCCAGATAAGTGTCTTTTTTCCATTTGTGGTTTTGTTTATTAAAACCCTAGGACAAAGTATTACTTTGGGTTAAATCTCAGTCACATTCTGCTACTTTCATTCAACTTCTGTTTCTATCCAAATCAGGCGCTACTAACTGTGAACTTAATTTTTTTGCGGGTGAAAGAAAGGATGGTGAGGAGACACTTACCAGTCAGCCATTCACTGTCTCCATTCAAGGGACATTTGTTAGGAGCCTCCAGTGTTCGATGGGGACATTAGAAGAGCCTATAGGTTTGATCCAAGGGGAAACCGAGGCTCTGGGAAGGGCTGTCCAAAGGAGGTGGAAATGTGGCCCTTCTATCAAGAGGTCATTTAAAAACAGCGTTGGGCCTGCTCTGTGTCAGGTGAGAGGGGGCGTTTGGAAAGGCACGAGACCGGGCATCCACATCCCACCTGCCACATACGACCTATGGCGCCTCCCACATGTTCTGAGCGGTTTGCTCATCTTTAAAATAAGATGTGCTACCGTCGAGGGCAGGCTAACCACGCCCTCTATGTTTTTAATTAACTTGTATCGGAGCATGGTTGCTTTACAATGTGGTGTCACAGCCCCAACAAAATGCATCAGCCACACACGTCCAGTGCGCACGCCTGCACCACCCCTGCGACAAACGTCTATGAAGCATCGTTCTCTGCCGGGCACAGGGCAACGCATTTACCTGCCCCACTCATGCCATCTTTACAAGAAGCCCAGGGTGAAAATGCTCTCGAGATAACTCACTTTACCGGTGCGATGACCAAGGCTCAGAGGGTGGGCAAAGTGCTAAGCGGACAGCGCTTAGAAAGCAGTATAATCAGAACTCGAGTCGTGAAAGTGCACCTCGCCGTGCCTCTGACTAAGCTCAGGCCCAGTTCCCGGAACCCAGTCCAAGCCCACGACAGGCAGCGGGCCAGTATCCACAGAGAGATCTGGAAGGCCAAGGTCGGTGTCCAGGTCTACTTCTTAGCAGCTACCTGACCTGCAGCAGGTTACTGAACACCTGTGCCTGTTTCCTCATTTGTCAAATATGGGTAATAACAGAATCGAAGCTCACAGCGTTGTTCCAAAGATTAAACGAGCTGGCACGGGTGAAGCGCTGGTATACAGTAGTAAGAACACCGTAAGCCTTTGCTACTATTCTTTTTATCGCCTTTATTAACTTCACTGTCACCCACCCGCCCAGCACATCTCCCTCCAAGCCCCTTGTACTTGAATGAGACCCGTCAACTCTTAGGCCTGAAAGTCCTCTGCCTTGAAACCTGTACTTTATCAGAGGCTGGTTTCTAAGTAACTTATTTGTATTTAATTGTCATTTTCTGAAAATCCGCATAGACACAGGGCTGTAATTAACTTTTTATTGGGATTGTCCCACATAGGTTAAACTACTTGCTCAGAGGAGCGCAGAGTCAATGACAGTAGTCAGGATGGAGGGAAGGCTGCCCTCTCCTGCCCGCCTTGTGATAGACAGAAGCAGCTGCTGAGACCCTGGAGTTGTTACACAGAGAATGTGGAGGCCGAAGAGGACAAATGTCCACCTGAGTGACAGGCTATTACCTGCCATTTATCCCTTCTATCACCAACAGAGGTGACTGCTGGCAACTCGCCCCCTTTGATGGTTTGGTCATTCCCCTCCCCAGAGCCTGCCTTTGGGGTACATCACGTGATCTGATGGGCAATGGGGCAGAACAAAACCCTGGATTCTGAATCAGCAGACAGTCACATATTCAGGACCAGTCTGAGAGTTCAGCAGCTCAATTTCTTTGGGAAACCACAGACTCTCCAACCTTGGGTTTTCTCAGCTGTAAAATAAAATTAATAGCAACAGTAACTTCATAGGGGTGTTAGAGAATCAAAGGAAAATATGAAAATATTTTAAAAATTAAAATTGGTGTAAACTACTTGAATTCCAGCGGGGAAAAAAAAAAAGATGATCTGAGTTGGCACCTCCTTTGGTAGCCGGGCCGATTCACCTTGATGTTTGCTGTCAGGAATGAAACAGGACAATGGCAAGCAGTAAATCAATGGGCTCAGAGTGAGGCCTCTGCAACCAACGTGGCCGGTTAAGTCTTGGCCACCTCCTACCCTACTGTGTGTCTTTGAGTGAGTTACTTAAGTGAGTGCTCTGGGTCCCGGTTCCTTTACCTACAAAAGAACATTAATAACACCCACGCCAGAAGATTGTCAAGGGAATTAAAGAGTTCACGCAGGCAAAACATTTAGAAAGGTGCCTGGAACACAGCCAACCTACGATAAAAATATTAGGTACTAGGATGATAATGACGACGACGACGACGATGATGGGGGGGGAGGACATGATAACGCTGAGGAGGACGGCGGTGAGGACGGTCCTTTCAGGCTCTTCCCCTTTTCATACAGATAGAATCTAACCATTTTAGACTCTGCTGCTATTTTCAGGCACAGAACCACGAGCTTGTAGCCTAAGAATCCAGGCTTGCCAAGAGGTCCTGGGGTTCCTTACTGCTGGCTGCGTGATGACAATGAAGTGGGGCTCTCATCAAGAGGTCCTTACAGCCGTGACAACACCTGAGTGACCAAAATCAAGAGGCCTAGGAAAGTGCTGGGACAGAGAGAGAAAACACATCAACACGTGGAGAAATGTGGCCATGCAAGAGCAGAACAGGACTGGTCAGCGTGGACGCTTGACAGCAAAGCCAAAGGGAGCAAAATAACGTAGAGGAAAAAGTTGTGTTCGCCCTCGCTAAATTGTCCTGAATTCTCAAGGGTCACGTGGCTCTGGGTAGAAACAGAGATGCAGAGCGAGATGGAAGCAATTCCTTCCAGTCCTTCCATCTTACACAACGTGCCTTATCAATTCCGGGGTTTTCCCCTCTCAGAGGAAATGGGGACAAGGTAATGGGGCAAGGAGAATGGATGCTGAGACACTGCTACCTGTCACAGCAGGTGCTTTCTTCTGGGCTGGTGAGCTGTCGCCCAACCGTGACATTTTTCTAGACTGAACACTGAGATCGTCTGCTTCCTCCGCCCCAACTACCCGGGCTCAGCAACAGGGAAGCAGCAGGGATATCTGCAGAATTTCCAGGGTATACATCTGTAAAAGCTGAAGTATTTCCCCCAGACAATATCACCCTAGAGAACTGGATTTAGGCTGTATTTGTCCACACTTCCAGGCATTCAGTTGACTTTCTCCTTCCATCCATAGGAAGCTTTTTTTGGGCAAGATGGGGGCTTCACTTGGATAATGACGTGGCCAGAGTCGGGGGAGGCTGCCCAGGCTCACCTGGTTCCTGCTCTGATTTAAAAGAAAAGATGAATGCAGACATCCTGCTCCAGGTGAGTCAAATACTGAGGACTTTGAGACCGTCTCCGTGGTCCCTGGGGAGAGGTTGGGGGATGGGCAGAAATCACCCGACACCCCCAGGCTCCTCCTCTTGGGCGGTTTCACACTCCAAGAAGTAAGTGCTTCAATGATCAGTCCCCAGCGGAACCCTCACTAGACCCTGCGGCAGAGGCTCTCCTCCAGGCGATGCTTCTCAGGGTCAGACATGGTCAGTTCCTTTAGCAACATGGTGACCTTAACTCCAACTTCCTAGAGCACTCAGAAGCCACAGAAAGAAACTTTGGGGTGATGTGGCTGAAGGTCAAAATTGACAGGCTGCTCCACCAGCAGAGACAAGACTTAGCTAATCCTTTTCTTATTTTAGCTGAGGAAGAGGGATGACTGAGAACTCGAAGGTGAGTAATTACCCAGCAATAACAGCCGGAGAGTGGCCAAGGGTGGCCGGGCTGCAGACTGGACTCTGGGGAAAAGTCCCTTTGACCTCACACTCCCCGCCAACCCCACCTTCTGCTAACCCCCAGAGCATCACTTCTCCAGAAAAGTTTATTACTCTGTCCATTTCTTCCACACATTCTCTCCCATTCCAGTTCATCTTTATCTACGATCTTCCATCGGAACCTTTCTCCCCAATGTCTTGTGTAAATGCACTCTGCCAGTTCTCATCTCCCTTAACGTCTAAGCAACACATGTGATGTCAATCACCCCCGCCGTCCATGAAACGTTCTCCGCACTTGGCTTTCAGATTTCCTTCACGGCTCTCCGGCCACTTCTTCACAATCAACTTTGCTGGATCCTCGTCTTCTAACACCTCAATATTGGAAAGCCCTGAGGCCCGGTCCACGGATCTCTCCTCTATCCATCTTCACCCAGTAGGTGGTGAGAGCCGGACCCATGGATGCAGACACCATCTGCATGCTGACGACGCCTGGATTCATTTTTCTGGCTTCTGGATCCTTGCACAGCCAACTGTCTACTCAGCGCCTGTACCTAAGGCACCAAGCTCCTTTCTTCCTCTGCAAGCCCGCTCCTCTTGGAGTTCCTGATGGCAGGAATTGATAGAAGCAGCCACCAGTCGGCACAGGTCACAAACCTTAGAATCCACCTTGACTCCTAACTCTTACTCACAATGCCCACCTAGGAAGTCAGCAAACCTTGTCAGCTTGCAGAATACATTCCAGACTAAACATGGTCTTACCATCTTGGACCCCACCATCACTTCTTGAGGGACTAAAGCAACAGCATCCTAACTGGTATCCCAGCTGCTACCCTTACGCCCCCGCCCCTCTACCCCTGTCTTTCTCTTCAAACCGTAAACGTGACCCTTTAACAACATTTATTCGCTCAGTTCACTCTCCTGCTTGAAACTTGCCAGTGTTTTTATTGGAACAAATGCCAAAGTTCTTACCTTGGTTTTCAAGGCACTACATGACCTGACTCCTGACTCTCTTCACACCATCCTATGTCACTTCTTTGCATCAACATTCTTGCTGTTGCACAGAGACACCAAAGGTCTCTGCAGCTCGTGGCCTTGGAACGTACAGGTCCCTCTGCTTGGAACGCCCCCTTCTTAGTCCAACCAGTTCACGGCCTCACTTCACTCAGCTCCCGAGGTCTCTGCTCGGGCTTTCTTTCAACAGTCTAACCAAAGGAGCACCAGGATCACTCTTTGCCCTGTCTCTGTCTTCTTTTTCTCCATATACTATCTCTCCCTGACATCGGCTCACATATTTGTTTATTGAATATCACCTACTCCCACATGGCAGTCCCGTGGGACAGAGGCCTTGAATGCTGTGTTCACTGCAATGCACTGTCGTGTTTTGGGTACTCAAAAAATATCTGTTGAATCAAAGATGATGCATTTCTGCCTATTTATCATATCTCTGTTGTACTCTATCATTTCTGTTCAATCGAATAAATCCTGATTCTCTAGAAATAAATAAATAAATATGTCTGGGGTTGTTATGAGATCATCTTTGGAGAAAAGGAAACGAACCCACATGGATCAACAGGCAGAAGTAAATCAGACACCAGCTGATTCCTAACATACTACCTATTGCCACATGGGAGAACAGCCAGAAAGATAATCCCTAGTCCCCCAAACCTGGCAACGAGGGAGGCCAAATCAGAAATACGGGGCCCCTCCTCAGCTTAGTACCTACCCTCACTCCCACCCACATTAAAGCCATCACCACTTCCGGTAATCTGGTCCCCTGCATATCTCTAAATTCCATACTAATCCTCCACTCCTGCCATCTCATGATCTCTGACTTTGACCTTTCAGTAGCTCCCTAAAGGTCAGTCTCCTAGCTCTGGAACACAAGAAGGCTTGGCCTTGCCAACAGCTACCTTCTGTCACCACCTCACCTTCGGGCTCAGGAAGAAATGGGATTGAGGCTACAGATGAAGCCTGTGAGATGTGCCTCCCTGCCTTCCCTTGGGGACCACGGGCTAAATCCAAGCAGCCTCACATCCCTCACTGCTGGGGGTGCCACGCAGCAATGACCGCCTCCTTCACCATCAATGCTCTGCAGACCTGTCATTCCTCACGTCTCCCGACCTTCCAAGCCTCGTGGCTCTGCCTCTGGAATACCCACTATTTAAGCAAAATGCTCCCCCAGACTCAGGCTCCAGGCTGAGCGTCCCCCGACCTGCCTTTATTAATTAAAACCCAGCTATTCTCTGAGATCAGCACTTCCTGGGTTGTTGGTTTTGGCATTGGAGGTTGGGGTGATGGCCTTCTTTACTCCCCAAGGTTGTTTGAAAACCTTTCCTCTTTCACGTTTTTGTTGAAAACCTTGCTTCTTCCAAGGTCTTGCCCTCCGGCGATGTGGCATGTACCTCTCCTCTACCTGCTGCCAAGGACTGGTGTCCTGAACCGCCCATGATTCTTTGAGGGCTTTCACACCTGAATCACAGCCCAACTTGTCACCCACCTGGGCCATTACCTGGACTGTCTTCAGTGTTCCCTCTGGTGATCTGTCAGCTTACCTGGACCCTGCTTCTCCATGGACCTGTTCCTTCATCTGAGCCCTCTGCTACCACTTTCACAGGACGAGACACGTCATTCTCTAGAACCTGAAGTCGCTGATGAAGGGACCACCGTTTCTGACTTGAACCTTACAACTTCCCAGCATGCTCAACTACTCACTCCAGAAGCCCGTGCTCACTCTACTCACTCACTCGTTACACAAACACTTATTGAAGGTCTAAGACTGGATAGACTCCACGCTCTGCACAGCTGCACGCACGCTCCTTGCCTTCGGGAAGCTTAGAGTCCACTGAGAGGACGGCAGGTACTGAATAAATCTCCTGTAGCCACATGGTCTCCGCGACAATCCTGGAACACGACAGAGGGCCTCGGATTCACAGTTTGCCCTTCCAGGAATGCTCCGCTGGAATTATCCAGACGCCTTCTCTCCCAACTTTCATAGGGTATCTTCTTAATAAACCCATCCTTATCTACTCTGTGGAAGGTTGCAAACCCCAAACGGATGCTTGATCATCTCTTTGCCTCTTATCCGGTTAATGTTTTCACAGTAGTTACCATATAACGCAGTCTCAGGTTCACTTATCCTTGGACTTATTTTCTGTCTCTCCCGGTAGAACAGAAGCTCCGTGAGGCCAGGGGTTTTTTCTGCTTTGTCCTGTCTTGTATCTCCACGGTCTAAGACAGCTGCATAGCAGTAGGTGCTCAACAGCAATTATTGAGTAAATAACTGAATCAATGTAGGAGCAACGAAAATTGTTTTGCCAAGGAGTTTTCCCAGGCACAGAATCCATGTCACCTTCTCTGCGTAAATCCTTTTCGGGGACGATGTGTGACAGAGGAAATAAATCAACAGAGGGAGAAAGCCATTCTTCTTTCTCTATCATTGCAGATGACTGGCCAAATATCTCCAACCACTGTGACCTCCGTGAATCATTCCATAAAGGGCAATGCAGTGATGCAGGGAATTAAAGAAGGAGCACGAGGCCTCCTGGTTGCAGACCAGTTAAACAGGAGGAGTCCTGAGTCTACTGTGCAGGAACGATTAAGTCCAAAGTCATTCCTTTGAACTCTCAGAGAAGAGGGATTTGTTTTGGGGGCGCTGGGAGAGGGGGTTAGCATAGAAGAATCCACCTCTGTTGGAGAGATGTAAGGGGTAAGGTGATCCTCCTAGGGAAGGAAGGGCTACCTAATCCTCACCCCAAATACGCAGGCAACGAACAGGCTGGCTGACTGTGCAGTAGTATCTGGAAAGCACGAACAGCCCAGTCAGGAGGAGGCCGGCCCCTGGATCTGCGAGAAGGGAATTGGTATTCCGCTCGTTGCTTTCCTACTGTCCTGGCTCCAGCAGGACAAGCATTTTACACCCCTAGGAAGACGAAGTATGCCAAATACCACAAGGACACAGAGCGAAACTCCATGGAGTCAGATAATGAAAAACATAGCCTGGAATCCAGCAATTTCTTTTCATATCTAAAGCCGTTAATGTGTAAAACCACCTAATAATAACAACCAAAGCACAAGACACACCATTGTGTGAGTGAATGGTAGTATTTAACATGAGGCAGACATAAATCAAGTCAGAGAGCAGCTACCTCATTGCCGCGCATGCTCTGTGGTCCAGGGGGCGCGGGGAAGGGGGAGAGAGTGTGAAGTTCACACAGGCAGCTCCGCAGGAGGAAGAAGCCCCACCGGAGAACTGAGTGGTTGGCATCTGTGCTGGGGCTACACATCCTTTGCTCAGAGGTATCGTGCAAAGACCCACTGAAAGGAGTCTGAGATTGTGGGGAGAATGGAACACCCAGGCCCAGCACAGAGCCCAGCCTGGAGTCTAGTGTCTGGACAAGAGTGTGGGTAGACTTGTAAGAACACTAAGAAAACCTGGACGTCCAAGGACCACAGGCCCTGGGCTGGCAGGAGGCCTGAAACAGAGAGCAGCCGTGTCCCAGAGGTGGAGAAGAAGCCATGGGTGAGAAGTGAAGCAGGGATAAGAATATGAATCTTGTGTGGCACATGTATACAATGGAGTATTACTCAGCCATAAAAAATGAAATTGAGTTATTGGTAGTGAGGTGGATGGACCTAGAGTCTGTCATACAGAGTGAAGTCAGTCAGAAAGAGAAAAACAAATACCATATGCTAACGCATATATATGGAATCTAAAAAAAAAAAAAAAAATCTGTAGAACCTAGGGGCAGGACAGGAATAAAGACGCAGATGTAGAGAATGGACTTGAGGACACGGGGAGGGGGAAGGGTAAGCTGGGACGAAGTGAGAGAGTGGCATGGACCTATATACACTACCAAATGTAAAATAGATAGCTAGTGGGAAGCAGCTGCATAGCATAGGGAGATCAGCTCCGTGCTTTGCGATGACCTAGAGAGTTGGAATAGGGAGGGTGGGAGGGAGACTCAAGAAGGAGGGGATGGGGGACATATGTATATATATAACTGATTCACTTTGTTATATAGCAGAAATTAACACATTGTAAAGCAATTATACTCCAATAAAGATGTTTAAAAAAAAAAGAATGTGAAACTTGGAGTCAGAAAAGCTTGGACTTGAATTTCACCTTGGCCATTTAAAATCTGTGGACCAATTATCCTCTCAGCTCTCCATTTCTTCATTGCTAAAATGGAAATAACGCCTACTTGTCAGGGTGTTTATGAGAATTAGGTGATATAAGATATGTAAAGCAGAGTGCCCAGCACAGAGCAAATATCCCACAGCAGTGGTTCTCAAACTTAAGTGTGCAGCACAGTTCTCCGGGGATTTGCTAAAATGCAGATTTCTGGGTCCCATCCTGGATCTGGGGTACAAACAAGGTGACGCCCATGCTGCTGGTCCAGGGACCACCCTTAGAGAACGGTACCATACAGCACAGCAGTTAAGCACATGCCTTCTGGAGACAGTGTCGCTGGGGGTGGGATTTCAGCTTTGCCACTTGGAGCCTTGTGACCCCGGCCCACTTGCCTGACGCTCCAAGCCTCAGCCCCCTCACTGGTAAAGCGGCCCGTCACAGGACCGGTCTCACACCGCTGCTGAGAAGAATTCATACAAGTAGGCTGCATGTTTAGAAGAACGGCCAGCACATTTTGAACATCCACAAATCCTTACTGTAATTACTGGATAATAGCCACTCTGCAATTGAGACTCTAGGGAAAATGCCGTCATCACAGGTCAAGGGAAGATTCAGGACGGAAAAGGAGGTGCAAAGTCAGAGCTACACAGAGAAGTCCTCGTGGCCAGGACAATCTGGTTGGAAACAGTCTCCAAGCTCTTCTGGCAGCTCCTGGTGGGACCTGGCCGTGGGACCCCAAAGCCTTCAGCTGGTCTACAGGGGTTCCTCAGTGAGGAGGTTACCGTGCCTATGGTGGGAGGGTGAGGCCCCGCTGAGGCCCTTCTGTACCCCCCAAAGAGCTGCCTGTCATGGATGCTCCTGAGAGAGGGGGTCTCCTGGCCTGGAGGGGCTGCCGTTTTAACCAGCCTTTGCAATAACTGAGCCAGGGCTGGTTGGCTTCGGTGGGGAAGATAATACAATCTCCTTGCTTTTCTGTTTCCTTTCTTGTTCCATCAGAACAGTTCTGCATGGTAACGGTCACCAAGTACCCGCACAAAAAGCCCAAGACTCAAGAGAGCGTGGGGGAGGACGCGGTTAGCAGTGCCTGCGCTCAGCAGACCACAACATCTTTCAAGGGTTTTTAAATAATTGGGTAGAACCACAAACAGCGTCTGTGGTGTGCACTCCTGCCCTTGGTTTCTAGACTGAGGCTTGACTTCATATGTTCTCAACTGAGGCAAACGGAACTCATTAATTTCCCCACTGGTCTTTTTATGAGTTTCCTCTTCTTTGAAGTAGGAAGTCACACAGCTATAATACTGCTTTAAACCAGATCATAAATATTAAACTTACAAAAAACCTTATTGACACTGGCAAATTTTACCCTAAATGTATCTATCTAACCGTAATGTTACAGTTAAAGAAAATTGCGGAGTTAGAAGAGTGATCTATAAACGTCTCACTCTACCTTTTTCTTCGCCACCTCGGTCTGTGTTTAAACCATTTACTTAATGAGTTTCTGGATCACTTTGCCTCGTATTGAGGTTGGACCACTGGTTTATCTCCATCGTAAGAAATAGCTTTCTCTGTACGGGTTGGACCTAATACCGAATGCTCCCCTGTTCCTAGGGAGAGGAGATCTGCCACTTTCCGTTACGATGCAATTATTTTCTTTTCTCCCACCATCAGTGACCATATCTTTCACAGTAGCGATTCCTTGTCCCTCCTGGGACAGCCACTGGGGGTACCTGGGGAATTTTAATCGAGCACCTGCGTTAATCAGAAAATCATGGGGGTCGGGGGTGCTGACTCTTCCTGGCAATTGACTGAGCTTGGGCTTTTGTAAGGATTCAAACTTTTCAGAGGAACAAATGTTCATTTCCTCCCTTTTGTTCTTGTCTCCTGGGTGGGAAAGAAGGGCAACGGGCTGGCTGGGTGCTGGGAAGTACCGGGGTTGGGCGCCTACTGTGTGTTGCTGGCCGGGCACTCTGCATCGGGAAGCGTGACTCATCCCGCCAATCTACCCTGACACGGCCTGGTTATCCGTCTTTTGCAGATGAAGAGTCTGAAGCTCAGTCATGGGGTCAACCAGGGAGGCAACGGTTGGGGGAGAGGCTTTGCTTACGAATTCCTTTGACTGGTTTGGGAAATATATGATGATGCGGAGATGAAGCTCCCGGCTCTTACCCCTTTCCTCACTAAAACTGATTTTGTTTTAAATTATGTGCCAGAAAGACTCAAATTTAAAAAGGGAAGAAACATACTGTACCTACACTATTGGACACTTCTTTCAACGATCCCCAAAAGGGCCTGTCACTGTCTCGTGCTGCGCTCAGCACTGGTGATGAAATACGACCACGAGGGGCCTGTTACTGCTCCCCTGGACACCGGGGTGGGGGGCAGTGGGGGGTCTCTGGAGCTGCAGGTAAGTGCGAGCATCACTGCCGTGCAGAGCGCTGTGACGTCTCGGGAAGGGCCGAGGCACTCCGACTGAAGAAAAGTCATCAGAGGCTCTCAAACGGGTAGCATCTGAGCCTGGTCTTACAACAAAAGTGGACTCTCTCCAAAAGCCGCGGGAAGATGGTCTAAGGAGAGTGGAAGTGAGTCCAAGGAGGAGACGCCAAATAGGTGGTGAGCCTCAAGCTGCCACCGTGACTGCAGCGAGGGGGGTCTTGGGGTCAAGGGCCGGATCACGGAAACTCAAGGTGCCGTGGCAAGAAGCAAGAACAAAATCAAGAAAGAAGCGTTATCTTCAGAGAGGCTTACTGCTGCCCCAGCGTGACCCAGGCAGTGACAGTGCAAGGGAATCCAAATCCAGCTGGACCTGATTTCAAACCCACCTGTTTTGGGCAGGTCACCTCCAGCTATGAAAGGGAGTCACTCACTGCAGGTGACCAGGGCCTCAGAGAAGGGCCAGACATTCCAAACAGCTCAGCAGAAAGGACCAGCTGGACCATTCTCACCTGTCCTCAGGAAGCAGGTGGAGAGGGCAGACATGCTGGTCACCACCCATGCCCCCCTGTGGGAGGAGCCTCCACAGGGAAGGATCCTTCTCTTAACTGTATCTCTTGGACTCTAATATTCTAGCAGAAGACAGGTGGGCAGCTGGTAGTTTAGCAGGTGCCCCCTCCAGGGAGACTCCCTGACAGGGAGCAAAGAATCACAGATCTCAAGGCCTCCTTTCCCTTCAGGCCCTTGTTTCTTGGGAACTGAGGCTAATTCCTGGCTTCACAACACCTTGGCCATGACTGGAGAGATAATTCAGTCATTGAGTTCCCCCTTGGCTTATGGCAGAAAAGATGTATCGCCTGTATCATTAATTACAGGGCATCCACTAAAATGAGACTCCAAGCGTTGTCCAGAGTTGGCACAGATAGAGAGCTTTCATAAGGATCTTTGTCTTTCCTGTTTTTTGGTTTTTTTTTTTGGTTCCCTGCTGCTGGGTGGTGAACATCAGGGGTGGATGAGGTGAAGCCTTTAGTTCCATTTTGTCCTCCTTCCCTCCCATCCCCGGTGCCTCTTTGCTGGAGACGATTTTCTCGTCTGCCATCCTAATGATTGCTGTGCCACACGGGGCCCCTGACGCTGGTGCTGACAGGCTGCTCATTAGTGCCAGGGTGCCACGTCAGCCAGTGGCACGCCAGAGTTCCACGCCTGACACTCTTCCGCAGAGCTGTCACCGGAGTCGCGGCACCTGCCAGCTCTGGTTGAACTCAAGCTGTGATACCCCCAGTGCCAATTAGTGCTTCTGTGTCCTGCTTAGCTGGGGAGGAGGGCCTGTCAGTGCTGACAAATGGGAAATAGGTGGGCGGGGAGCGCTCAGAACACTGGCGAGAGGAGAAGGGCACCCATCCGAGGGTCACTCTGTCCTCACCAGCTGGTGCCTTTGAAGGCTCTGGGAGGCATGAGGCAGGGCAGCGGACTGCTCCCTGGGCCCTGGGCCCTTCAACTCCAGCAGGAGAGCTGAGGTGGGAGCGGGGAGACTGGCAGCCGAGGCAGGTTGCCCAGTCCTGCGGACAGAGGTGTGGAAGGCATGCAGAAGCGCCCACCCCGTGCCGTGGGAAGAGAAGGCTTCCACAGCTAGGGCGTGGTGTGCAGCCCAATGGACATACAGCTTTCTTCTAATTGTGCACTCTCACCCCGGGTCTCTGTGTGGCCCTGGGAAGAAACAATCCATCTCTACCCGAACCTCGATTCGCACACTGGGGATGGAGGGGAGAAATCTGTAAACGATATGTCTCTTTTTTTGGGTACTGATTTCTTTCTTTGTATTAAGCTTTGTTTAACCCATGAGGAGCAGCAAGTTTTCATGTATTATTGAATTCACTCTCTCTGGGAACATCCAGGATTGATTTATGAAACTGTTGGGAGCCACTGCGGGTTTAGGCACAGGTAGGGTTGGGATGAGTAAGCCAGCAAGAGGATCAGGTGCCCTGGAAGAGCCGGGTGAACTACACATCAGAGAAGCACCGACATCACGAGAGCACCATGGTGAGGCGGCGATGAGGGCAGAAGGCAGCTCACGCAAGACCCAACTTCAACGATGCTCGTGAGCCACTCTGACCCTTGCAAAAGAGAACTTGAAAAGGAGTCACTTCTTCAAGGAGAAGTCCAGCCCTGGCACAGCAGCTTCCCCACCAGACGGACTTCGGGGAAGGCTTCAAGACCAGAGAAAATTTCCTGGAGACTTACCAGCAGAGACTTCAGCAGGAGACACACCAGGTCTGGACCACAACATCAAAGTGGACAAGAATTCCTCAAGGATGGGGATGGAATCTTCGAATTAGGAGAACGGCCATCCCCTTTGGGGCACCAGCAAACACAAGGGCTGTTCACGGAATCAACACATACTCCTTAGAAGCTTTCTAGGTGCTGGGTAGTGTGCTAGGAGGTGAGGAAGCCAAGAAAAGAGAGACACAGGCTCTGGTCTCAACTGATGAATCAGGAATCAGGACATCTCTTCGGACAGATCACTGGAACCTCCTGAGCCCCCCGCCAATACCCAGGTAGGAGGTGTTCTCTCAGCAGCCTTGGTGAGATTGTTATTGGTATCTTCAGTGTTTTGTCTGATGGGATAAAGGGTGAGGCAGGTGCAGCCGAGAGGGCAGCCCCATTAGGACACTCGGTGAGCCACGACCCCGTATGCACAGTGAAGCCCATGCAGCGGTGGCTGGACTCAGGCCTTCATCTGGGTTTTGCGGTCGGCTCCCAGGGATGCGGAAATACAGGAACCTCAGCCTTCTCTCTAAAGCTCTGACAGTCCAACAGAAACTGGAGACATGAAAATTGGCCTTTGAGAATAACTTTTTTATGAAGTGTGAAGTCTTGAAGAGCCTCTAGAATACATTGAAAGAGAGAGTTTATCTGTCAGAAGACTCAGAGGAATACAGAGCATTAAAGGCATTCTTTTGAATAGAAAGACTCGAGCTTAAGGGCTATGACAATATAAATTCTTGCATGCCTAGACAAGGAAAAGACAAGACAAGATGCAGAGTCATGAGTGAGAGTTGTGTCTAAGGGACCCTGGGGACCACTGACGGTCCTTCAGTGCCCGGAGCAGCAGGCTAACAGGCGGGATTCGGTGAGGGGCCATTAGAACATTCGTGCAGTTCCAGGCGGCATTCCCGTGTGAGGAAGTGACGTGGCTCTTCCTCTTGAAAAGACCAAGGCCTGTGCAGGTACAAGCGACACCTGTACCCTTCAAAACAGGTATGCACCATGAGGGCAGGTGTCTCTACAAAGCTAGTACACCTTCTCCTTGAACTCCTGGGAGCTGTAAGTTCATGAAGGGAGCTAAAAAGACATATAACCGGTAATAACAGGTGAGATACCACTTCTCACGATCAACAGCAATGCCAAGAGGTAGCTTGGGAGGTCTCACCTCCCTCTCTATCTTGGATAAGTACAACTGACATTTTCTCCACCTGATGTCAAGTGCCAGGTAGGCATCTTCTGAGAAAGACCCCCAACACCCCTCCCACCATAAGATCACTCCCAGTTTCTGTATATCTGGATGGATGAACCACTACTGATACAATGGTGGTTAACATTGCTTTATTACTTTTCCACATAAAAGGAGTCAAGGCTGGGACCTTATGCTAAGTGAAGTAAGTCAGACAGAGAAAGACAAATACCATACGAGCTCATTTATATGGGGAATATATGAAAACAAAACAAATGTGCAAAACAAACCAAAGAAAAACAAACACAGATATAGAGAACAGAGTAATGGTTACCAGAGGGGAAGCGGAGTCAGGGGAGGTAGTGAAATGGGTGCAGGGGTCAACTGTATGGTGATGGATGGAAAACTAGCCTTTTGGTGGTAAGCTCGCTGTAGGGCATACAGAAGTCAAAATGTAATACACGGAACTTGTATTGGGTTGGCCAGAAAGTTCGTTCGGGTTTTCCTGTACCATCTTACGGAAAACCTGAACACATTTTTGGCCAACCCGATGTGTTATAAACCAATGTTACCTCGAAAAATTTTTTTTAAAAAAGGAAGAGATTTATATCAGCTTACTGCAGCCCCATATAAGTTGTGATAGAGGAAACTAGGAGTTTTCAGAAATGCACAGAACAAACAGACCAGTCTGGAGAGAACATGCAGTGAAGCCATCAAGGTGGCCCAAAGTGCTTGGCCAGGGTCAGCCCTCCATCGGGGGTTTAATGGGTATAAGCATAAGAATGACCTTGACTGAAATGTGATCTGCCCACACACAGTGGGAGCAAGGGTGACAGCAGCTCTCTGCCTCTGGAGCCTTCTATCAGGTGTAGCGTATCTTTTTCTCCAAGGAACCCACATCTTGTCCCTACGTTATTTAAAATAAGCAGCCTTTTGGAGATATTTAGTGGGGCAAGATGAAGGCCTAGCTGCTGAGGGTCTCCAGCTCCAGTTTGGGCTGGGCAGCAGCCCGATGACAGCTCTGATCTCCAAATAATCAGTCACCAAGGAAGCGGCACCGCGTGAGCCCCGGGGTGATCAGTTACCATGTGGCATGTCGCATCAGTTTGAATCTGGGTTAGCTAATCCAGACCACAGATCTGGGAAAAGCTGCTCGTCTAAATTACTCTGATCCACAGGTAGATTCTGATTATCCTTCTCCTCTCCCCTTGATCCATCTTCTGTTTCCATAGCAGCTAAAACCCCCGTAAAATGGAAGCATCAGGTCCAGTCCCCTGGGGAAATGAGGCGGCTGGATGGCCAGGAGGGAGGGAAGGGTGCTAGGGCACAGTGGTGAGAACCTCAGCAAGAGGAATGGAGAGGGTGCCAGTGCAGAGGGAAGACAAAAGTGCTTGTGAGGAGAAGAGAGAGAAGAAAGAAATGGCAATGTGGGATGAAACAGAAGGAGGCTGTGTAGGAGGCTGTGAGAGATAGGAAGGCGGAGAACAAAAACAGAAAGCATGAAAGGACAAGACAAAAAGAGGAGCTGTACAGAGGAGAAGGGAAAGAAGAAAAAAAAAGAGAGGGGAGGGGCGGGGGAAGAGAGGAAAGGAGAGGAGAGGAGAGAAGAGGAAAGGAGAGGAGAGGAAAAGGAAAGGCGAGGCACCCAGAAAAGGACAAAGAGCTAGCTGCAGGACCAGAGGAGGGATGAGAAAAGACATCAAGCAGGAGACAGAGGGGACTTGCAGGATGGAGGGGGCGGTACCACCTGCCAGAAGGGAAGTCCATGTACCTGGGATGATGAATGTTTGCGTATGCTAATGGCACAGACGGCCCTGGAGTCCAGTGGCACTGAGGTTCCGGTATTAAGCAGTGATGCACGGCGTGCACCATGGGCCAGAAAGTCTGTCCATCTGGGTGCCTCACCCTGGGATGCGCCCCAGGGCCAAGTTCCATCACTAACAATTTCATGCACAGTGAAGCCTCCTCCCAGACTGTGGGCCAGTCCACATGTGAGATCATTTCCAAGATCATTTCCAGTCAAGAGACTGGCAGAAATTCCAGCATCTCTCTGATTCCTTTGCTCATGGTGGTAGTGTCAGGAGCGGTGGCTAGGGACAGCTCCCAGCGTTTCAGGCCAAACACAATGAAAACCTCATCCCTTTTCTGAAAACCTCCATAGGGCTAACTGTCACCCTGAGAGAGGGAATTTGGTTTCTGGGGCCCATGCATAGTCTTCAACTGATTTTTTTTTTAATGTCCAGGTGTAGTAAACCTGTGATGCACTGCCTTCTTCAGGAATGAAGGATGCCTGCCCCAGGGGGTGGACGGACAGCCCTCGGCTGCAGCCCCTCATGGGGACCGTCTCATACGAAGAGAGATGCCTGGCCTAGGTCACAGCTCTTCTGGGGACAACCCGAATTCCCTGACCTCGACCGCTGTGCTGGCATAAAAGGCCACCCCCATAACCTCAAGAGAGGACGATGCATCCTATCTTCAGAATGCCCCACAGGGCTAGTAGAGATGCTTCCCTGGTCATCATGGCAACTCAACCTCTCCCTCGGCCTGACCCCGCCTCCCTCCCTCCCCTTCCACAGGCTTGATCCCAAGGGCACCTCCAATAAACTTCTTGTTTGCCAGTCACCTTCTCAGGGTCTGCTTTAGGGGGACTCAGCCTGAAACACCCAGCAAACCACGCTGGTGGCGACTTTAGCATCTTTATTTTTATTGAAATCTAGTTGATTTAAAATATTGTGTTAGTTTCGGGTATACAACAAAGTGACTCAGTTCTCTCTCTCTATATATGTGTATATATATATTCTTTTTTGGATGCTCTTCCCTTAGAGTTTATTACAAGATATTGAATACAGTTCCCTGTGCTCTACAGTAGGTCCTTGTTGTTTATCTATTTTATAGCAGTGTGTGTCTCTTCTTTAGCCTCCTTAAACCTGCGTGACCCAGCAATGCGCTTACCTTCATACATACATACAAGCATACACACACACACATACACATATATATACATACGTACATAAATATATTCTATGTTAGCCAGATATAAGCAGTGAAATTAAGGATCTTTTTCAGGTCTCTGCTCAAATGTCCCCTTGTCGAAGGCCTTTCCTGACCAAACCTCTTGTCCTCCTGTCAATGTATCCTGCTCTATTTTCTCATCCTTATCACCACATACTATTAACATTATTATTTTGGTTACTCATCTCATGACAATGTGAGCTCATGAGAGCAGGGACTTGTCTGTTGTGGTTTATTGCTATATAAACACTCAATAGACGTTTTAGAACTAATGTAATGCAGCTCGCATAAAAGCTAGCTTAATAATAAATGGCATGTTGCCTTAAATTCTAAAAGTTTAACGTTCAATCCGTGAAAGCACAAAACAACACTTAGCCCGGTCTGCAAAACGTCTAGACGTTTAGACAAAGTGAATTTTGCAATTCAGTCACACACTAAGTTGTACTTGTTACCTAGGATTAATCAGAGTAAAGCAACAAGAAAACCACAGAAGGACTAATGGCCTAGCGACCAGATATTTGGCACTGTTGAAGCAGCACCGACGTGGAACTCTTCCTTGTAGGCATACGGCCATCCCAAACCCTCATCCATCATTGTGTGTTTGTGTCTTCTCTCTCTCACAAAACAGCCAGCTGAACAATGCCACCAACACCGAGCACACTCCTCCATCGCCAAACGTGACCAGGAAAGTCGCCCAGAACAGCTTACCACCACTTCACCCAGAAACAACTAGGATTAATTTCCCAGGGACTGGAGACATCCTCCAGTGTGATTTCTGAAATCTCAGAGCACGTGCCTGTCTTGCACTGAGAACACCGATATTCTCTGCGGAGCCATGAGCAACTTGTTATCAGGCCACCAAGAATGGGGAACACTTGACACCAAGTCACCGGCGTCATAACGTCCTGCCAAGGCCAACGATTCTCCCACTTCCTCTCACGACACGATACACCAAACTGCTTCTCTCACCTTTGGGGGAGATGTGTCTCCAAGTAACCGTCGGCTCCGGTCGACCCGTTGCTATGCAGGTGAGGCTGACATTGTTGCCTTCGTTGATGGAGATATCAGAAGAAATCTCTACAATTTTGGGAGATACTGTGGAGACAATACAGGTAGAAGGAAAATTAAAATCCTGCTGAAACATTTCTTTGTTGTCTTCAAGTGGTAGTTGGCAGAATAACCCAGGGATGGCAATACTGGGGCTATAGAGTCGAGCACGAGGAATCAGAGGAGTCACCTTACACGTGAAAGAAACGTCTCACCTCGACGTCAGCTGCTATTTCCTCCTACGTACACGCAACGGCAGAGGGTCTGAAAGGGACGGTTCCACTGCAGCCCCACAGGACCTGTTCTAGCCCCCCGCCCTCTTCCGGTCTCCACTCTCACCCACACGCTCCGCCCGCCCCGGCTCCACACCGCGTCACGGCCATCTTTATATGATGCACTTCTGATCATATTGCGTCTCTGCCTGAACACCTCCAACCATTCCTACTGCCCACCTGAAGACACCGAAGCCCCTCACCCAAGCAAACCAGGCCCTTCGGAATCAAGCCCGAACCTGTTTCCACTGACATTCCTGGCGATTCCACCTCCACTTGCCCTGTTGTCACCCCCAACTCATCATGTCCTTCCTGGTCAGCCTGCATTTGGGATCTATATTCTTCCTTCTGTCCTTCCTGGGAAACTCCCAGTCATCCTTTTAGACCCAAATCATATGCCACTTTGTCGCAGCTTTCCCTACCCCTACTCCCTCTGGTCTCCTGCACAACTCAAAGATCCTGCACCCAGATATGTTACACGCACCTGAGGGGGGGTCAATCAGACGTGACAGACTTGGCCTCTTTCTCTCTCTGTGTCTTAGATTAATCCCCCCAAAGGATGAAGAGGTTCATCCCAACTGTAGATCTGGGGACAGAATCCCCCAACTTTGTTTAGTCTTTCGTTTTGCAGCCAGGGTTTCCTTAGGAAGTTAACATTATGTCGTGCCCTTTCTCATTTATGTTTTACAGGACAGCATCCCACGGGGATGAGCACGGCCAGCTGTGTACATCTGTCTCATTCTGGGGCTCAGAGGTGGAAGCTCATTGCTGCTGCACATCTAAGCCCAATTCTCCAGTATCATCATTACCACTCGCGAATGTGATGCTTGACCATGAAATGACTACTCATTTGTCTCGTCTGCCAATGGGTTTATAAAGTAAGGGTGTCTTTTATTGGGCAGCCCCCCCAAACTCCCAATTCTTGGCCCTTATCCCACTGTGCTGTAGTTATTTGCGTAGCATCCCTCACCCCCTAGACCATGAGTTTTTTTGATGGCTTGAGCCAGGTCTTACTTACATTTATATCCATAGTATAAAATGCAACACATATTTATAGGATGGAATTATAATGGCTGTTCATGGGAGCCACCTCCCCACCTGGCTACATGTCTGCGACAACCTCAGAACCGGGCCGTTAACACAGTCATTTCAGTTCTACTCACACTGGTTTTGGCACACTAGCTCTTTACAGGTTAAGGGCCCATGTCCGGTTCTATGAGGCGTCTTCAGGTCAGGTTGCCTCCTTGCATCGGCATGCTTCTGAGCCACCCCCGTGTGCTATTCCAGGACCCATTATCCCCAGGACACACTGCCATCTGGCCTGCAGGAGACCCCAGGCAAGCTGACCATCGCCCTTATTCCCTGGATGGGACCAAGGTCACGGGGCAACCCTCACAGGAAAATCAGACTGGTTGGAACTTTCCGTGCTGGGCTTTCCTCTCCTGGATCCATTCATCACTCACTCCTGATGGTGTTGGATTTTTTCCTCCAGAAAGGAGCGTGTCGTGCAGATAGCTGCTCTCAGCCTTTGCTCCTTTCCCTCCTTCTCCTGAAAATTGACTTCCCATCTGTTTCCACACAGCGCCCAACCAGGAACGCTCATTAGCAAGAATGAACTGGACTTTGGTTTCTGAGCCCCAAGCCCTTGCTACTGGTTTTGGTCCCTTCGCCTCTTTCTCCAACTGTCTAGACCTACTGGAAGCATTCAACCTCATTCAAGGTTGAGCTGCCACCCCTTCCACGAGGTCTTCCAGGTGACGTCCAAGGGGATGTGGCTTCTCCTGCTTGGAGACTCTGTAGCCTCCTCCACGGCATTAAAATAAACTGGCTTATGTTACCTTGTCTCATCTTTCTCCTTGGCTATAAATTATCATAGTATAAGATATTGGACAAGAGCCTTGCTCATCTTTTTATTTTCTGCTGTCTCCAAAACGGTCCCTTGCATAAAGCAAGCACCAATTAATCATTTTTAGTCTTAAATCCGCGTGGAGCTTCAGGTAAAGAGGCAACTGTGGTGTGACGTTCTGTGTGTGCGAGTGTGTGTATGCCCTTGCACACATATATACCTGTATTCTCATGGATATTTGGCAGGACAGACACAATGGACGGTTGATGTGGCCAGGGCTGGGAAGTGACCGCTGGCTCTAAGACGCGGGACTTCTAAGACATTATATTGTGATTCATGGCTGTATCATTTTAAAAGCTAGATTGAACCTTCCAGGAGAGAAAGATACTTGATGAGTTAATGACTGGACACTTGATTTGCTGACTGTCCGAAGGATCCAAATTTGTAAGCTCTCTAAGTTCTAGAATCATTTAAATTTGATGTATTTTATTCGCAGAGCTTTAACTGGGACTTGCACTTCTTGAACCCCACCTCACCCCCAAGCCATACATTCGCCTGGCCCTGATCCTGCCCACCCTTGGCACTCACACAGCCTTGCCTGTTTCCCAGAGGACAGGCTGCCTGCAGAATGGCTGTGCTGGCCTTGCAGACATCGCTTTGACTCTGCAGGTAAGTAATTTACTGATCTGTAAAGCACTCTGAGATGCTCTGTGAGGGATTATGTCACGAAAATGCCATGCAATAAAATAAAAAAAATGATGGACTTTGTGAACACAGGGTGATTTAGGGTTTGTAGCTGGAAGTGTGCTCAAAGTACATTTTAAGTGGAAATCAGGCAGGGTAATGAATTACTCTTGCTTTGGAAGGGCTTCCTGGGAGTTCATTTTCCTGGCTTCTTACTCATTGATAGCTAATCTGCTAATCATACACTAGAGAACAATGGACAGTCCCCAAGTAGAAGAGAAGGTAGTCTGGGCCAAGCTGTTGGCACAGTAAGTATATAAAATGAGACCATCACACCTCATGCTTGGAAGAATCATCTAGAATTGTCTCCCTCCACTAACAACTGGAACGTGTCCAACTCACGAAGTGGCAGTTGGTGAAATGCTTGGCCTTTCAATCCTGCCTCAGGGTGTAGCTTGAAGGTGGCAAATTGCCTTGAGATGACTTTGAAAGGTAGACCATTCGTGGCATAGAGCTGAGACGGTTTGACCAGAGGTGCAACCCCAATCACCAGAACCAAACTGGCACAGTGCCAAAGATGCTAGGCGGTTAGAAGTATCATCTTCCAGGTGGCAACTTCTAACATGTTGTCAGTATTTAAAATGAAAGTGAACTGACAAGGATGCACTATGGTCTTAGCTAATCCATGTTCGTAAGAAAATTCTGACCCACTGAGGTAGGGCTACTTACATTTTTATATTGTTTCCATGGATACCTCCTGCGTCTTATCTCATCTCATCATGCAGGTGGTTGGAAACACACTAGGATTGCTTTGTTTTCATTGATTCACTCACACATTCATTCATTCTTTCATTCATCAATACTCACTGAGCACTTCCTTATACCAGTGTTGTGCTTAGCCCTAAGGGGCAAGACATCTAAAAGACACAGTGTTTACCCTCAAGGAGTCCACAGTCTAGAGATGCAAAGACAGGAGCAGAAGCAAATCCCTTTAGTGCACTGTGACATAGAAGGACAGATAAGGTGTTGAGGAAATGCAGAGGAGAGACACATTAGCCAGCCTGGAGATGCATGTCATGGAAGGCTCCTTGGATATGAGACACCTAAGCTAATCCCCAGAAGACAAGCAAAAATGAATCAGTTCTGAGGAGGAAAGGCATTTTGGGCAAAGCAGGTGATGTTAGAAAAATACTATTAGTAAGACTTTCGGTGGCCAGGCATAATTATTAATGGAAGGATAGCTACTGGAGGAGACATGGCCAAAAGTCACTCAAGCCCTGAGTGAGCACCTACTATATACACACTGTGGCTTAGGTATGTCCATGACGTGCAGCAATGCACACATTTTCTTGGCCCTCCATGAACTTACAATCTGTTTGGGGAAACAGTGCATATATACGTCCCACCGCGTCACAGGGTTGTGTGGGATTGGATGCTAAAAGGTTGGTACAGACATTGCACTCTGTGAGTTAGTAAGAGTGTGGGTGTCGGCACAGCTTCTCCTGGGCTACAGAGTCTAGTTCGGGTACCAACAAAAGAGAAACGGTCATGTCTGCAGAGCAAGTGAAGCTGCTTCAAGTGGGACAGAAGTGCATGGGCACGGTTGGGAAGGCAGAAATCCAGGATGCGTGTGAGGATACAAAGTCTACTCAGCAGCAGAGGTGATGGAGAGCAGTGGTCCAGATCCTGGCTCTACTACGTTCAAGTTGTGCAGCCTTGGCCCAGTCACCTCACCTCTCTGTGCCTCATGTCCTCAGGTCGTGAAGCCAATTGCACATATCTCACCGGATCCCTCTGAGGATTTAGGGGTAAGTTTATGAAATGCACTTACAGAGCCTCTAAGCGATGCGAAGTATGCAGTAAGTGAGTTTTCGTATATTGTGTGCTTGGCAGACACATATGTCACGTCAACACAGAATGGAAGGTTGATAAATTCTAACCGACTCGAGGAAGAATGGGATACAAGGTCAATGAGGTAAACTAGAGCCGGATTACAGACCAGCCTGAATGGCCAGGTCCTTCCTGGGTTTTAACTCTATCCTATAGGCAATGGCAAGCATTTGAAATTGTTTAAAAAAGGAAATACTATACATAAATATATAGTGAATATACAAATATATTAATATACTTTAAGCAAAATAAGCTTGTAACAGTGTGTCAGAGGGAATGGGTAGACAGACACTGGATTTCGGAGAGTGATGTTCAAAGCCTGGGTTAAACTGTGGGCTCCGTAAGGGTGGAAAGAAAAGGATGGGTTTGAGAGCAAAGCCGAGGACAAGCTGCGGGTGCCTGATGGTGCCTGGATGGGGGATTCAGGAACACGGAGTCAAATGAAGGCCATTTTGTTCAACAGCAGCTGGATGGCTGAGCTGGCAGATCCCTTATGTTATATGAATAACGTCTTTGGGGGAGAACATTAGTGTGATTCTGTTTTAGACAAGCTGATGAGATGACAAGGGGCCAGCAGGGTGGCAGAACTATTCTGTTAGCAGCTGGGATCACACAGCCAAAGGTCTGGGGTGAGTCTGAGACCTGCTAAGAGTCCAAGATTCCTTAAAAAAGGCCATCAGCTTATTTCCACATTGATGGATGTGATGTCTCTGCTGCCTTTTGCGGTCTGAATCTAGAAGGATCAAGAAGTGGTTAGATTATGTTTGGAAAAAGGCAGAGACTCCCTGAGCCATGCTTTTTGGATAGAGTTCCACATTTAATTTATTATGTTAAGGTTTAATCTGGCTCTTATTGAATTTTAATTCAAATGTGTAAATAATTAAATAACATAATTATTAAAACAGTATTCTAGGGAACTTCCTCACTCTTCGTGTAGCCTCCACTGCCCAGGTGTTAAATTCTAATAATTATGTCATTAATATATAGCAATTTTGCTGTTTTTAGCACACAGTAGATATCCTATTAAATCCAAATTGAGATGTTTTATTAAGCCCTTCACGGTCCCGTGGGGCTGAGGATGCATAGAAGCAGCTTGCACCAGGTTCCTCTGTAGGACGCACGCAGATCTATGCATCCCAGGTGCTGCCTCTGGTGCTGGTGGCATGTCCCCCGTTCCCCCTGCCCCCCACCCACCTCCTCTCTGCAGTGAAGGTCTGAGATGCCCACGGGGGCTCGGGACAGTTCCCACAGCAAGGGCTGCGCCACAGCTAAGGCCTTGGCACCTTTGTCTTTGCAGAATTAAAGGAGCCGTCTGAAATACCCTCGACTTTCCTGGTGTCCAGACCCCACAGAGACATCCAGGCCTGGGTCCATAACCTGGTGCATGAATGTCCACTCCACTGGCCTCCTTTCCTCCTGAAACACCTCAGGCCAGTCTTTGGTTCTTCAAAGTCTCCTTCCTCCCTGGTCTTCACTTGGCCGGGTCTGTCTTGTTCTTGAAAACTCAGCTCCTCCATGAAGCCTTCCTCGACCCTCTCTCCTGAAGTAGAACTCCCCACACCAGACTGCTGCATATGGTCTGCTCTCCCCAGTAAAACGTTAGCCCAGCTGGTCGTCTTGTTCGCTGAAGCGTTCCGCACACACCACGATGTCTGAACACAGTCTGTGTTCAACACGTAGTTTTTGAATGAATGAATGAAAGTGTTTTGACACGGCTGTATGGAAATGCAAGTACCTCAAAATGACTGCATTCCCTCAACATCTCTGAATAGCCCTCGAAGACTCTCCGCATGTATAATAATGTCAATGGTTACTATTTATTAAATACCTGCTGTATAACCGCTGTTTTACATATATTGCCCTCACTTTATCTTACCCCTGCATTAACCCCACAAGTAGATATTATTTCTAAGCAGACCAACTGTCCTGGTTTACCAGGAACTAAAGGAGTCTCCTAGAACACAGGACTTTCAGCGCTAAAGCCAGAAAAGTTCCAAGCCATTGGTCACCCTAATTGTTTCCTTTCCCACATTTTACAGATGAAGATACATCTGTTCAGGGAGGTCAAGGATATATTCAAGGACATGCAACTGAAAATTGCAGAGTTCCAGAGTGTTTTCTTTTAATGAGGGGATAGATGGGTTAGAAAAACAATAAATGCATGTTGAAATTTGGATGCATACATAAAAATAAACAGAAACCAACTATATGTGTATATGAACTGAGACTATGAATTTCTGTTGTGCGTTAGAAATTTTACAGGAACTTTGACTCCATTATTTAATTTAATCTCACAAGAAGCCTATGAGGTGGTACTATTACTATTCCAATTTACAGATGAAGAAACTAAGGCTTTGTGAGCTATTGGTGATGTGCTCCTGTTACCCAGATAACAAGTGTTGAAGGTGGGACCCAAATACAGATTATATCTGATCCCAAATGTATTCTCTCCATAGAGAGTTCGTGCAGTGGAGTGCACACAGCCAGCCTGGGATTCTCTGGGTCTGAAGTCTTGCTGATTCACCCTCCCGCGTGGGGCACCCTGCTTTTGCACCTCCACGTGACCACCTGTCTGCCCACAGGGCATCTAGGAAAGGGGGCACTCTCTGTCATCCTTACACGGCATTGCTCTCTATCAGGAGAGTGGGCGGGAGGTTTCATCAATATATGTTTGGACCATCCAGCGTTTGCAGGACTATCTCATCTTCCTCCCTCTTCCGTCACGGGCACTTCCTACCCATCCTCCGCCTGTTCATCGTCCTCCCACTGTGCACTGGACCAGGGAGCCGCGGCTTCCGGGGAGCTTTCATTTGAGGCAGGGCTGTAGCTGCTGCTTCCTGTAACCAGGGGTCCCAGCTGTCCCCATAGCATGACAGAGGAGTGATCAATCAAACCCACTGCTGAGTCCGCTGAGAAGTGTTTCTTTGGCTTATTTTGACTGAAAAGACTAGTCAGTCTGTCTTTTCTTCTCTCCCTTTTCCCTTCTTCCTTCTTTCCAATACAAATATTTGTATAATAGGGCACCAGTATTGTGGGATCTGTGGGATCTCTTAAGAGAAAGAATTCTAAGCGTTGCATCAGAAGGCCAGGTATGTGAAGCCCAGACCCGACTATTACTAGCTGTATAAACTCATGTAAATCCTTTAACTCTGATTATTTTAGTTATATCAATACCTATCTTGCCTTTTTAAAACACATGTTCTGTGGATCAGATGAAACTGTGAGAAATCACATTTTAAACATAAAGTGCTATTCAAATGCGATTTATTAATGTTACTAAAAACGTGTACTTCTAGAGGCCAGGATGAGGCTAAATTTGGACGTCAGGTGCAGTGCGAGGCCGGGAGGATGCTCTGGTTTAGAGGCTGAGATGGACTTGCCTGCCCCCGCAGGTGGGTGCTGACCGCTTCTTCAGATGCGCTAGTGGTTCTGAGATAAACAGCATCTTGAAGTGACTGCGTGGAGGCAGTGGGGGATGGAGGTCTGCTATAGGACCCTCCCCCCTCGCCAGCACTGGGCTTGCTGCCTCCGCTTTCCAGAAGGGAAAGGTTAGAGTCTAGAGATTCAGAAGCCCAAATGAGAGCCTGACCATGCAGAGAGCTCCTTGATGACACGGCCTCGGGCGGCCTGTTAGTTCTTTTCCCAGAATCATTTTGTCATTTCTTCCATCTCATTCTTTCTTTCTCTCCATACTAAAACCATTCGTGTTTACGGGGGAGAATCAGGAAGTCCGGGGAGAAAAGCTAGTGGTTTATTTGGGATTAGTCATAAACCACTGGTTCTGAAGTTCGGAATTTGTTCCTTTCAGGATCAGCTGAAATGTGGAAATTTTTATGAGCTCTGCTCCCTGATCCAGTTTCGTCATTCCTGATAGAGACGTTGGAGAGGAAAGTAAACACCACGCAGGCCCCACTCCACACTTCACTGCTTTGGGGCCTATTCGAGTAAACTGAATTTCACAGCAACCTACTTGTCACCATCGGAGCTCCGTTATATTTGGCGACATCCGAGAAACTGCCGGGAATGCTCTCTTCATCAATTGTTTAATGGGGGGATGTAAGGTAATTATTGCTAATCACGATATCCAGACAGGGAGAGCGACTGTACAGCTCTAGCGTGATGGCCGCTGCTTTGGGTTGAAGGTACGTGACGGGCTTCACCCTCCACACCCCCGATCGGGGCCAGCTCTTTAGGGACCAGTTCAGGAAGGGAGCAGAGGCGGGACGGGGAGGGAACGACCATGGACACCTTGTACGCCGAGCACTTTGCCAGGGGCTTAACATTTGCTGCTTCCTTTTAAATCCTTTTGGTAGCTCATAGGCATCCCCCCACTGTATAGTAAAGACCCTGAAACTCAGAGAGGTAATGCAGTGAACCCAAGGTCCTCATACAGGAAGTCAGGCAGACTGCAGATACTTTAATAAGGTGTCCCTACAAAAATCAACTAAAATGTACACAAACGGGTCCTCAAAGATGAAAATGATAGTACAAAAATATGGAATCAATTAAGAACCTGATTCAGCTACCTGACTTCATGAGGAAAACTGAAAAAAAATTAAAAAGAGCAACCCAGAAAGAGATTCCTTTTTTATTATTCCTCATGGAAGAGAATTAATATTTGTCATACACCTAATAAGTACTAGATACCGCCCGTTTCTCTTCCTATTTAATCCAGAACACTGAGGCTGTAACCAGTTCCTAACCTGCCCTAAGTCAGGGAGCTAGGAAGTGGCAGATCTCAGACCTAAGCTCTGCCTACAGGGTTTTGGAATCAGACGAGATACGTCCTATAACTCAAGGCACTTAGTGAACTGCTTACCACGCTGCAGAGGAATGCTATCATGATCGAGATAACGCAGAGTCCAATCGATTCCAGGTACAGAGCATTACTGCCTGCCGTAAAAGCCAACCCAGCAGGGCTGACCAGGGTTTCGGGACAGTACACCTAGGACAAGGTTTCTTCCCACGGTCTCAGAGGTAGTGGCTGGCAAGGTGCTTCTGGTCTCTCCTGATTCTAATTTTTCTTCACCAGGAGCTGTCTATTCCTGCTGGTCGCAGCAGCCAGAGCCTCGCCACATCCTTGGAGGCCCTGCCTTAAAGCCTCTTCAAGTGGATTCTTTTTCTGCCTTGGCATCCAGCATCTTTCAGTGGTTCTCACTTTCCAAAGCAGGCATGCAGCTGATGCCCACGAAACTCGAGGGGCCCGTTAAGGACAGCTACCCAAGTGTGACTGCCGCTCGTGCCGTATCCCAGACCCCAACCTCCAGACACACTTTTTCCACAAGCTGTTGAAGATCTGCAGAGAAAGGAGACCCAGCCCCCATCTGGCTCAAGACACACTGCCGGGCCCCGCAGACAGCCTGGGCCTTAGCTAGAGGGACCCTTTACATACTGCAGCTTTAAGTCCTCCGTTCCTGTGCTACCACTGCATTTTTAACAGGGCTCATTTTTCTCCCCATTCAGGAAGATGTACCTCTGCCCCTTGGATGTCCTTCCTTCTGCTCAGAAACCCACTGTGTGGACAGAAAAACGGTCTTTCTACGATAGCGCTGTCACCAGACCCAAGGATGAGCTTCACACTTTGCCACCCTGAGAGTAAACAATACGCAAATGTGCCTGTACACGTCACCATAATCTCCCAGACTCCTGGAAAAGATTTTCTTTGCTCAGACTCTCCTCGTGCCCTTAAGAGCTGCCCAGGAGAGCAGGTTCCAATTAGTCCTTTCTCCCAGGCTGCCCCATCCAGGTCAGATGGAGGAAAAGGGTCAAAGGGCCACGGCAAGGATGGAGCCCTGCCTCCTGGGGGCCCTGTGCTCAGCTCTGCAGAAGCCGGCGTCTCCAGGCTGTCAACGTGCTGGCTGCCAATGGTGCCAGGATCACTTCCATTCCCAGCTGCCTCGGTGGCACCATCAGCACTTTAATTCCTAGCTGCCTGGAAGCACTGGTGGTTATACGCTCACGCCCAAGCCATAAAACGTGTGCGGCGGGGAACTGCGCTGACTGCAGCGGGAAGGTGGCCGCAGGGGCCTCCCCACCCCACCTTGACCACCGTATGGTCCAAATTCTTCCACAGACTTTTCTCTTTCCCTCAAGCACCCTCAAGGTTAAGTTCAGAGGAAGGTGGACAGCCCGAAGGGGAGTTTCTGCCTCTCTCCATCCAAGTACCAATGGTGCCAACATTGAAATGAAGCTGTGAGTTATACCCACTCTCCCTGTGACGATCATCTTTGGCAATAATTAAGGCTAGTGGAAGGAACACCTCATTATCTGGCCTTGAATCCAGAGGCCCAGGAAGTGGCCCCACTGCTGTGCTAAAGAACTTGTCAGTTGGTTTTAAGTGGAGTTTTTGTTCCGAGGCCTTATTGCCACTAAATCCCTCACAAAGGTTACGGTCTGTGAACAGATCAAGATGAAGCCTCTTCCCCTCTAGAACGACGGGTAGAGATGCAGGCTGGTCTGTTTGAATCTACAGTTTCTTAGCTCTGTGAATCCCCCTGTGAAATGGCAGGGATCCGGGGCCAGGGAGGGAGCACAGTTGGAAAGAGAATAAAGTTCCAACAAGACTTCTTGTTAATACAAAGCTTGTCAAACACATCACCTAGAAACACCGAATGTCTTTATTAGATTCTTTTATCTCCCCCCTGAGACTGGGGGATGCCACTGGTTGCTTCTCGGTGGAGATGTCATCATCCAGAAACTAATTAAAGGCTACTCGGGAAACTGGGTCTCTCACACTCCGGAGAACAAAATGCATTAGCTACCTAAGTTAAAAAAATATCACAAGCGAACTTCATATCAAAAAGGGCAAGTTGGGAATTTGACAATAACTCTCTTTCTCCCTCATCAGCTCACAGCAGACAGAAGTGGGCCCATCAGGATGTCAGTGAGTCTTGACAGGAGGCCACCGGCTCCTTGGCACCCCTCAGGAGGGGAGCTCTCCTCTCCTGGTACGGGGGGGACGAGGGCACCTGACCACTTTCTGTGGGACGTACGGTCGCATGGCCTCCTTGCCAGCATCCTCCCTAAGCCATAAGATCTCCAAGAGATGTGTGTCTCTGAATAACACTCATCTGTGCACATGAAAGAGCATCACCTTCTCCTTCTTCCCCAGGTTACCCTGCGGATTCAATGAGGTCATACACCTAAGAGCCTAGAATAATACTGGGTATACAGTGTGTGCTCAATAAAGGATAGCAACGTGGCCTCCTTAATTGTTCAATAGACAAGTTCACTTACTACGTCCCCAAAAGAGTTCTAGATTCCTCACCTCCTTCTCCTAATTGACCCGTCCTAGTTAATGACACCATCATCTACCTAAGTGTCCAGGACAAAGACATAGGAATCACCCATCATTTCTCCCTTTCCTTCAATTTCTACCTGCAGTTATCAATTTCTACGTCCAGTTATCAAGTCCTGTTGGCTTTATTTCAAAAATAACCCTCATGCTGCCTTGATACATTCTCTTCCCTCCTTTTTTCTACATTCCATTTTCTGCATCACAGGTGGACTAATTAAAAACCACAACAAGATAAATCTAATCATATCACCCCCTAATTAGAAACCTCTCATGGCAGCTGACTGCCCTTAGAATGACACTCAAAGTTCACACTGTGTCTCGAAGACGCTGCATAGCTGGCCCCTGACAAACTCTGCCCTTAGCGTGACTGCTTTGCCCAGAATCCACTCAACTCCAGTCCCCGGACCTGCTGTCTGCCCTTGGAAGGTGCCCAGCTGGTCCTTCCCCCAGGCCTTGCAGTTTCTGTTCCCTGCCTGAAATGCTCTGTCCCCAGATCTTCACGTGGATACTTGTTTGTCACTCAGTTCTCACCTACTCTGCGTCCTTCCGGACCACAATATCTCAGAGAGCTCCCGGCCCCATCCCGGTATCTGCTTTAGTTATTTTATGGCCCCTGTCCATTCTCTGAAGTTCCCATTTATTTGTTTAGTGTTGTTGTTTATCTCTTCTCATTAAACCTAAACTCCGTACTTCCCCTCTGTATCCCTGTCACCTAGGACAGTGCCCAGCACACAGTAGGGACCCGGTACATGCATGTTGAATACATGAACTTTCCTGGTCAGAATCAATTTCTCTTATCTTCAACCTCTCACAGCCCTTTGTTCAAAACACTCCCATACAGAACCCTCCTGCACTGTTGGTGGGAATGTAAATTGGTGCAGCCACTATGGAAACAGTGGAGGTTCCTTAAAAAACTATAATTAGTGTTACCATATGATCCAGCGATACCATTCCTGGGCATATATCCAGACAAAACCATAAATCAAAAAGATACACACACCCCTATGTTCATAGCAGCACTATTCACAATATCCAAGACATGAAAACAACCCAAATGTCCAGCGATAGATGAGTGGATAAAGAAGATGTCGTACATATACACAATGGAATGGAATGGAATATTACTCAGCCATAAAAAAGAATGAAATAATGCCATTTTCAGCAATATGGATGGACCTAGAGATTATCATACTAAATGAAGTAAGTCAGACAGTGAAAGACAAATACCATATGATATCACTTACATGTGGAATCTAAAATACAACACAAATTAACTTATCTACGAAACAGAAACAGACTCACAGACATAGAGAAGAGACTTGTGGTTGCCAAGGGGGTGGCTGGGGGAGGGAAGGATTGGGAGTTTGGGATTAGCAGATGCCAACTGTCATACAGAGAATGGATAAACAACAAAGTCTTACTGTATAGCACAGGGAACTATATTCAATATCCTGCAATAAACCATAATGGAAAAGAATATGAAAAAGAATATATGTGTATAATTGAATCACTTTGCTTTACAGCAGAAATTAACATAACATTGTAAATCAACTATACTTGAGTAAAATAAATTTAAAAAAAACAAAAAACACTCCCATACAGCAGATTATATTCTGCCTTGGTAACTGCTGGTATATGGACATTGCATCCTCGCTGGAATATGTGACCCATAAGGGAAGCTCTTTCATATTTTTATTTTTCTATGCTTCACCTTTACACGTCCCAATGTGGACCAGGGTTCCTTGCAGACAGGAGGGACACAACAAATGACTGTTTACTCGTATGTTTGAACTGAATTGTACTTATTAATCTTTCCTGTGGCTCCCTGGTAGTAGAAGACATATTTCTGGTAAAAGTTTCTATGGACAAACTGTTATGGCCACATGCACCCCCAAAGCCACACACGTGTCCTGCGCGTGCACACACACCTCTCTGTTGTCAATCAGAGGGCGGGACAGCCGTATCTACTATTTCAAAATTTGCTGCTTGTTATGAAGCCAGAGAAAGTATTGATGTGCTTCTGAGATGGCCAGGTTCCGTGTCTTCTGAGGCACCAGGACATCAAAGAAAACAATGGCCTATGGCCTGACCTTCTTTCATGGAGAAGGGTGTACAGAACTGCGGAGAAAAGCTAAACAAAAAACCTGTCACTGGCAAGACAATAAAAATAACTGTGCTACTGAAGATAAATCAGTAACTTTAATACTCCTCCCCTGCACTGGGCATCTTTTTTTTTTTAAATTAATTTATTTATCTTTGGCTGCATTGGGTCTTTGATGCTGTGCGTGGGCTTTCTCTAGTTGCGGTGAGCGGGGGCTACTCTTCGTTGTGGTGCACGAACTTCTCATTGCAGTGGCTTCTCTTGTTGCGGAGCACAGGCTCTAGGCACGGGGGCTTCAGTAGTTGCAGCACATGGGCTCAGTAGTTGTGGCTCGTGGTCCCTAGAGCACAGGCTCAGTAGTTGTGGCGCACGGGCTTAGTTGCTCTGCGGCATGTGGGATCTTCCCGGACCAGGGCTCGAACCCGTGTTCCCTACACTGGCAGGCGGATTCTTAACCACTGCACCACCAGGGAAGTCCTGAGCTGGGAATCTTAACACAGGAAAGGTGTCTCCCAGCTGAAGTATTGGTTAAAAAGTTGGCCTTTAAATTACATTTGGGCTATTTCTTTTCTGGCTGGCTGTATTTTTTGTCATCTATCTAGAGGCTTAGGAAGACACACAGAAAAATAAATCTCGGTTCCGTTAAGCACACACTCTGGACTTGCATATTTGTTCTTAACTTCGGCCCCTCTTTCCTTCTATCTGCCCCCACCCCCCTCAACCTTCCCCCACCATCAAACACCGGCTCAGGGAAATGTTTACGATTGCTCCAGATACTCAGACGAGTCTACGTCCCTGTAATGACTGTTCATCATAGGAGGCTTCTTTCCTTTTTTTTTTATGAAGCTCTAGCGCTCATACCCCCACGAATCCTAGACTCCAGATATAAACTCATATGTGCTTATTTCTCTAGTCAAAAGAGGGGCAAGGAATCACTCCCCTTGTACACTGTCAGTTCAGGAACAAGGGTCAGCAGCGACAGCCATGGGTGCAACGCCAGGGGTACAGACGAGATCAGCACCAGTTAATGCACTGGCCTCCATTTGGAAGCAGGCACAGGGCCCAGCTGAGATGAATCAATATTTAATAATGGTTAGATACAGTTATGTGTGCACGAAGGGGTCTCCTTCCCACCCTCACGGGGAACTGCTGTTAGCAACACTGCACATCAGCATCTCATAACGCCTGGTGCTAGCTCCTCTGGCAATTCCTATTTTTATCAGCAGTACCATCCGCTTCTAAATGCATAACAAAGATAATAAGCTAACTCCCCAGAAGAGATCTGTCTAGACCGAAGTGGGTAGGGACCGGCGTGTGTTCATAAAGGCCGGCGATGGAATTTTCCTTACGAGAGATGTGGGCTGGAAGGGTGCTCTGTGGTCCAGAAGGAGAGGAAACAACTTTGTTTCTGAGGGTACTTATCAGTGCAGAACTGGAAAGCAGGGCTCCCGGTTCTAGGGACATCATAGAGACGAGAGAGAAAGACTGCAGGCTGCTGCCCTCCCGGCTCCTCCATCCTCTTTCTGTGTAACCTAGAGCGCGTCACCTTTGTCCTACTTCACCTTTCTCATCTGCAATAGGGCAGGTTTCAGCTGGCCGGTTTCCCAAACTTGGCACTGTTGACCTTTGGGGCTGGACGCTTCTGTGTTGTTTGGGGCTGCCCTGTCCATTGTAGGTTGTTGAGCAGCATCCCTGGTCTTCACCCACTACGTGCCAGGAGCATCTCTTTCTCCACCTGAGAGTCTAGACAACCACGACTGTCTCCAGACATTGCCAAATGTCCCCTGGAGGGTAAAATCACTGTCACACACCCCACGCCCACCCCTGGAGTCACCGGGCTAGCCAATCTCTAGGATGTCTCCTAACTTTCTTGGGCTCTACGTCTGTCTTTCCCTCCTTGAACAATTCCGTGTAGAGATGTTAGTTAGAGGCGCAGACTGCAATGGTTTGTAAGCTCCTCCCATATACACCCTTCTCTGGTTGCCTAACTGGGGTTCGCTTTCAAAGCCCAGACGTCCTCTGTGCGCCGTGAACCTCACTCCCCAGCCTTCCGGGGCTCAGCGGTGCCGTCTGAGCTGCCACCTTCCTTGGCACCTGCACCAGATGCTCCTCGGTTCCTGCTGCAGAGGCAGGTATCGTGGCCACAAGCACCTCTTGTTCCCAACGTCCCTCCGGGGCCAGAGGTGCCCAGACTGACCCTCTCCTTTGCACTTTACCTACTTCTGCTGGGCTCCCTCTCAGGCCCCCTCTGCAGGTTGCCAGCAACCCAGGGGAGAAGCTGCTGAATGGCTCATTACCCAGGGCAGATTTGTCAGAGGAGCCCCCGCCTGAGCACTGTAATGAATCCTTCAATTGGCTAGGAATGAATGCATTAATCTGGGGCGATTAGAGTCTTTTATCAGGCTGCCTAAAATACACTGCCTTTCCGAAGCTTACTGAGCAGGCATTTCACCCTAAAGGGATATGTAGGAGGGGAGACTATATCGGCACTAACTAAAACAGAACAGCTAAGAAAAATACGAAGTGGGGGGCGCAGAGCAGCAGCTACGGGTGTGCTGAACATACTTGCAGACTTCATCTGGTTTTTTCCAGGGCACCCGAGCCTAAAAAAAATCCCACCATCTGAGCAACTTCCTTCCCAGTGAGGATGAAGGAAAGAGAAGCAAGGCTCTGGGAAGGTCCTCAGAGGAGGACATTTTCCTGTGGGACTGTCTAGTGAGGGTAGAGAGGCCAGAGGCCCGCCGGCTCCGTTCCCATCATGCACACGGTGGAGGCTGTTAGACGGATGGATACGGACAGTGGCCCTCAGGGATGCACGGTGCTCCCCTGGACATGGGGCCAAGCAGCCGTGTCCACATACCAGCCAGCAGCACACCCTCTCTGAGAGAATGACATATGTGCAGTCCATGGCCAGTCACCCGAGCTCTCAAACCCTCCTGCGTGAGGTCACAGGGACCCCCAGCCAGGGCGCCTGAGGCAATGGAGCTGGAGCCGGGGCAGAAGCGCAGGACTCCCAGCTCCAGTCCCCAGTGCACTCGGGGTCAAAGGGTTGATGTCTCGGGGCTTATTGTCTTTATTTATAAACTAGAAATGATTACAACTGCCTTGTCTTATAGGGTTTTTGTTAAGAACCAAATTAGGCAATTTATGTGGAAATGATTTCATATCATTAAAGAAAAAACTATGAGGCATGGCTGTGATGCTCTGACCCAAAGGCCGGACCATTTAGGGTGGGATGGGGGAGGGGAAGCGGTCTGTCCCACGCACTGGCCACGTGGGTGAGTAGCAGGGTCTCCACACGCTGCTGTCATCGTGCGGGTTCCTCAGGGAGCCATGACACCAAAGCCAAACCGAAAACGGGGGGCCACCTAAACAGCCTGAGACTTGATGGGGTTTCCACGGAGAAGTCTGGGCTGTTAGAAACGCCAAACGGACGTATTGGCGGGTCTGCTGGCCACTGACCAATTCCTGCCACTTTGGCTGCTCTGTTTTCCAATTTGCTCGATCACGCCCACCCTCACTATGATGTGCACTCATCACGGGCAGGATGTAACGAGCTCCCGCCAGGAGGTCCCCGTGGGGAGAGAGCTGTGGGAACAGCCCTGTGGTCCAGTGTGGTCACCAAGGCTCCTGCAGTTGTCTCTTTCTTTCTGTCACGTCCATTTGGAATCCAGTGGGCTTCCCAAAAGCCTGGGATTGACTGACTTCTATCGTCCTCTTAACCACCTAAGGCACAACCATTTAGATTTGACTTCCTTCTTCGCCTAATCTCTATTTCTGGGTGGAAAAGAGATTCACGGGCAAGTGTGGCCATCATTTGCGATTGGGAATGAATCAAGTCCGGTGCAGCTGTCTGCTTGTAAGTGCTATGACCCGTTATTTGCCTGGGCACAAAGCAGGGTCAGCATCAGAAAATCCTAGCCCAAAAATAACGTGAAAGTGATCGATGCTCCCGAACCCAGCAGCCCCTTCCTACCCTCTCCTGGGCCCTCTCCCAGCTTTCAGAGAAGCCGTGCTCTTGGAGAACTAACTTCCAACCCTCCTCCATGCCACGGATCTGGAGCCTCCTTTGGTGACTGGGACCAGAGTCTTCTCTGGCCCCAACCAGATATTCTTCTTTTAATAACTGACATTTTAAAACTATATACAGCAAACTTAACAATGCCTGGTCATTTATTTTGGAGTAGATTACCACAGCCCGCTTATGTAGCTACTGGGGAGGGAAACAGATAACTGTGTGGAATAACCGAATCACGAGCAATGGGATAACTGGGTATCATTCTTCATTAGACCAGCACTGGAAAACATCTTTGCATGCATTATAAACGCAGAGCTAATTTCAGAGAGATGCTCTGATGGAAGAAAACCTCCTCTCTTGAGAAGGAAAAGTGAGAAGTGTACATTAAAGGGAACAGCAGAAAGCTCAACATCTCCCGCCAAATACGTGTTCATGCATGTGTGTCGGTAGACAGGCGTGTCTGCGTGTACACAGACATGTGTGCGCCGCTGTGTATATATCTGTATTCATGCACATGTGCTGGGAAGGAGTGAGCAGAGAGCAACAGAGAGGGAACGTGGCGTTTAAGCGTGTAATGTCTTCCGACATCCAGCACGTAAGAGATTTTTGTTTTGTTTTCCGTTTTTGTCAAGAAGTTCTTCTATTTCTATAGCACTAAACACAGACACAAGACTTTTTGTAGAGGAACTGGGAGAATAACCGATCAGATATCATCATAAGACTGTCACAATGTATAAACAATCTCAGCCAAAGAATCTGCTGTGCTGAGACAGACTTCAGTAAAAATCCAAATCAACAGAAAGTAAAACAACGCAAAAGACGAGCAGGAAACAGAAGCCCAGGCACACAGTTTCACAGGAATGTCGCCTCCTAAACTGCAACACGTGACCTGATGATGTGATGACGTATAGCGTAGGTTCACAGGGACACGGTACATTAATAACGCTGTGTCAACCTGCCTAAAGACCCAATACCTATAATTGAATATTTTTTACCCAGAAAACTATGTGTAGCTAATGTTTCATTGAATTCACGTGGCAGAATTACAAATAACCTAATTTTTTAAAATGCAGCATTGAAATTTTAGGGTGTTCATCTTTCCCTGGGCCTTTCTTTCAGGTACTAACAACAGTCGAGGGATGGAACAAGCTTCAAGTGGGATCAATGGCTACACCAGCTTTACTGCCAGGTGGGAGGATCTGGAGTGCAGCAGACCTGCCGGAAAAGGGACTTCCTGTTTCCCCTGACCTGAACTGAAAAGGAGCAACTCTTCACCTGGAGCCATCTGGTCTACCTAGCCAGTAGTTGGTGGACAGTCTTAGAGGGAGCGGAGCTCCACCTGCCTGTTACTGCAGTGCCTTCTACACCTGGGCAAAGGAGAGTCCAAAGAGAATGAAGGGAGAGGAGTCTGCTTTGGAACTGCTCAAGGAACTAGGGGGTCAACTCAGTATCAACCTCTCTTCTCCATAAAGTGGGCAGAGAAGGGACAAATCCTTTTCTCCAGCCCTAGCAAGGAGGCAGACATTTTGGTGGGATTTCCCCCTTCTGGTGGGTGGACACAGGATATGATGCAGGAAGAACCATGGCTACCCCTACAGCCAGTCCTTTCCAGAGAGGCTCTCTGTCCTATTTTAGTTCAACTGCATGCATAGGAGATGCTGAGATCAAATGATTTTCCACAGTAATAGCATAGGTAACATTCACCAAGTAGCTCACAGGCAAGGGTGCAGGTGTTGCAGGCGGATAGTCTGGTGCGGGCATCAGATTCTAGAGCAGTGATGGTTGCCATTCGGCAATAGAGAACGTGAGGCTGTTTGCCTTGACTACGGGGAAATCAGTGCAATCCTTTAGATCAGCGAAACGAAGGCGCTCTGCCTTTGCCGGTGCACCTTTGCTTATTCGATAATGATTCATAATTTCCAAGCACTCACTAAAATCCTTCAGTCTTGAATCAGAGCATGGTGACTGGGACTGGAAGCATTTTACAGCAGGATTTTCCCAACTCTGGTCTCCAGAATATAATATTCCAACAGCATTCCTTCTGGGTAGCGTGGTATATTCAACAAATAAAAAGTTCATGCATTTGTATAAAATTATTCTTTTTCAATAATTAAATATTGTAAGAATTATTTTCTGAATTCAGCTGTTTTTTTTTTTCTACCAATTAGATAATTTAGTTTCACCCAATATACTTACTGTTTTCAAATACAATAAAGAGAGTGGCAGTTAGCCTAATTAGGGTGTGTGACTATTTCTTGGAGAAGGGATGCAGTGTTTCTACAGTTTCTTAGATCCAGAGAAAACATACTTGTCCCGCTTCTCCCAAGGAACATAGAGCTTTTTCACGTGGCACCTGTGTTTAATAAAGGTAGTGATATCAGCTTTAGAAAATGATCCTAGGAAATGCACAGCCCATGGGTTCTTCCCCTTAATGGTGATTGCAAATTTGGCTCCAGAGTCCCGTAAGGATGATGTCCACTAATCTACTGACGAAGTAGACTAGAGTCTACTGAAATGAAAATTCCTTCAGAAAAAGGAAGACTGTGTCTTCCCGGTATTATGTTAAAGTATCCAGCAAGGTGCCTGGTGCCAAGCACCAACTGGAAATGATTAAAGCAGAGCTGCAGGAGTCAAGGACCTCAAATGCTCTGCCTGTTTGCTTCACTGCCAAGTGTAGCCGGAGGGACACAGTGCACTCGTCGGGAACAAGTTGCTACACCTCTCCCTGGAGTCCTGTGGGTCTTCACAGAGTCCTTACAAATGTGTGCATTAATGCATGCGTTGAATAGCCATTCCCTGAGCACCTACTATGTGCCAGTCCCACATAACAGAGGTAGAAATGAATAAGAAAGGAACATTCAGGGCAAGGGCATGCCAGCAGGTGTAGAGGTTGACAATATATGGAACAAACACTGTACAGCGTCACCATGTGATGTGCATGGACCAAGTGTGATGGGCACACAGGGAGGAGGTCAAGGGTGGGGATACAAAGAAAGCTGCCATGTGTTTGGGTCTTCCAAGGCTGCAAAGGAGAGGAGAGTGTTATAGGAAGAAGAAACAGCATGTGTGTGAAAACTAGGAGAAGTACAATCTCCGAGATGCTGAGGAATGAGTTGGTCCATGTCCCTCTATTGTAACCTGAGTGGTGACAAGTGGCAGAAGACAGTGGCAGAAAGATAATTTTCGGGTCCCGTTTTGTAGGAGTTTATATACCTTACTAAAGAGTTTCGTTTTTATCTCACAGGGAATGGCAGCCACCAAAGGATTCCAAGCAGGAGAGTAATAACATCAAATCTTTGTTTTGGAAACATAATGCTGACAGCAATATAGACTGTGTATTGGAGGGTACTGGTTAGAGGAAGTTACTATTATTACTACCACCATTATTATCATCTTCACCACCTCACCACCACTGCTCCTCATTTTTTTTTTTTTTTTTTGCGGTACTCTCAACCACTGCGCCACCAGGGAAGCCCCTGCTCCTCACTTTTAACCTTACTTTACCTGTAGGGAACGACTACTGTTTGTGAGCATCCACAGTGCTTTAACCATACTGCCTCGACCAATCACTGCAGCAACCCTATGTGACAGGTATTATTACTATTTTTTTTTTAATTTTACAACTTTATCGGAGTATAATTGCTTCACAATGGTGTGTTAGTTTCTGCTTTATAACAAAGTGAATCAGTTATACATATACATATGTTCCCATATCTCTTCCCTCTTGCGTCTCCCTCCCTCCCACCCTCCCTATCCCACCCCTCTAGGTGGTCACAAAGCACCGAGCTGATCTCCCTGTGCTATGCGGCTGCTTCCCACTAGCTATCTATTTTACGTTTGGTAGTGTATATATGTCCACGCCACTCTCTCACTTTGTCACAGCTTACCCTTCCCCCTCCCCATATCCTCAAGTCCATTCTCTAGTAGGTCTGTGTCTTTATTCCCATCTTACCCCTAGGTACCTCATGACATTTTTTTCCCTTAAATTCCATATATATGTGTTAGCATACGGTATTTTTCTCTCTCTTTTTGACTTACTTCACTCTGCATGACAGACTCTAGGTCTATCCACCTCATTACAAATAACTCAATTTCGTTTCTTTTTATGGCTGAGTAATATTCCATTGTATACATGTGCCACATCTTCTTTATCCATTCATCCGATGATGGACACTTAGGTTGTTTCCATCTCCAGGCTATTGTAAATAGAGCTACAACGAACATCTTGGTACATGACTCTTTTTGAATTATGGTTTTCTCAGGGTATATGCCCAGTAGTGGGACCAGAACACAGGTATTATTATTAAGCTTATTCCACATACAACATAGAGCAAGCTGAGGGAAAATGCTTAAGGTCACCCAGCTAGTGAATGACAGAAGTATGATTTGTACACGTGGAGTCCACAGCCTTTACACCCTTCACCTCATCACTGCTTGAAAGTATTAAAAGTCCTCGAGAAATGGCAGAGGTTGACCTAAGACAGAAAGAAGTAGAGTGGAAAGGAGTTAAGGAATATTTGGTCAATGAAACTGTAAGACTCAGCGACTTAAATAAACAACACCAACAAAACAGATGCGTACCATAAAGAGAAAGAAATACTTGGGAATTCCCTGGTTGTCCAGTGGTTAGGACTCCACGCTTCCACTGCAGGGGGCATGGGTTTGACCCTTGGTCAGGAAGCTAAGATCCCACATGCCATGTTGTGCGGCCAATAAATGAATAAATCCACAATAACGAGACATACTTAAAAGAAATAGTTGCAGATGATTCTGAGCGTGGTTGACTGAATGTATGTTGGTGTCATTTGTTGAGATGCAACATACCAGTTGGGTAGACTTATCTCATGGAATATGCAGTGGGCACTTCTCATTCTTTCAAGATATTACCTGGACTCTGAACCCTCTTCCTATATATCAGAAACCCTAGGTAGTGTGAGTCTAGTCTGAAATCTGGTAAGGCCAAAAAGTTGTGCTTTTACACTCCAGTAGCTGGAGAATGGACATATCATCTGGTCTCTGTGTGCTGGGTGCTCTCGCCAAGGACCCTGACTCTATAGCAAGTGATGAAAACAGGCAGGAACACTTTGGAATTCATTCTTGTTGGGATGTCTGGCGCTCAGAGGTGTCAGAAGGACCACAAAGGTGCCAAGAACGGTTCCTATGTTAGCTGTTGTGGCCACAATGCCCTGGAGAGACTCTTCCTGTATTGTGAATTTTTTTCTGTGTATTGACCTCTTTCACATTTTTTTTTTTTTTTTTTTTTTTTGCGGTACGCGGGCCCCTCACTGTTGTGGCCTCTCCCGTTGCGGAGCACAGGCTCCGATGCGCAGGCCCAGCGGCCATGGCTCACGGGCCCAGCCGCTCCTCGGTATGTGGGATCTTCCCGGACCGGGGCACGAACCCGTGTCCCCTGCATCGACAGGTGGACTCTCAACCACTGCGCCACCAGGGAAGCCCTCTTTCACATTTTTGAATCAGCCCTCTGTGAATTTCATGAGGTCTACAATATAGCTGCAATCAATTCCTTTTTTGTTGAGTCAACCCGAGTCAATTTCTGTCGATTGAGACCAAGAACCCAGTTAGGTACAGGAGATAATAAGGGCAGTTTGAAATACGTTGCGTTCAAGTTGTCTGCAGAGTATACATGTTAAGATGCTCATTAGACAACTTGTCATCAGGTGGAAATTTAGAGGCAGAGAACACCCTGAGGCCTGTCCACGAGGATCTCCAGCTAATGCCATGGCTGATAGCAGCACCTGGGAAAAACATGAAAGGAAGAGACTCCAAGTTGAAACCCAGAGGAATGCCAGCACTTTTGATTTATGAGAAGGATTTAGGTTATTAAACAAAGGGGACTGAGATGGAGTGGGTCAGAGCTGGGTGAATGTCAGGAGAGAGCTGTTTTATGAAAAATTAGAAAAAAATATCAAGAAAGAGAGTGGTAGCAACGACATCAATTTCAGCAGAAAGAGTACTGAAAAGATGCCCTGGGAGTTGACACTAAGAAATTACTGGTGTCCTTAGAAGAACAGCTTACCTCTTACTAACTTATTCTGAGATCCTCAGGTAAAATGGGTAATATTAATTACAGTGTTGGAAGACAGACCATATCCACACAGTGATGGACCAGCTTTATCACTGCTTTCCTCTCCATTCTTCTTCTCCCTCTCCCTCTTCCTCTTCTCCTCCCTCTTCCTCTCCCTCTCTATTGCTTTTCTTTCACCGTCTCCTTCTTTTTTCGGAAACTCTTTCCGGGAAGGGGCCCATGTTTGCCTGGGACTGGTAGCAGCAGAAAACACTGGAAAGGCAACCTGACAACAGGAAGCTTCACCAGATTTAATTTTTCATCCTCTAAGGATACGTGGGGTGGAGGTGGCGATCTGAACTCTTCACTTTGGTGACTATAAAGGCATCAAACTTATAAGAGATTAGTAACTCAGGTCTTTGTGTTTGTGTCCAGCTGCCCAGGACACAACTTACAGAAAATTTTGAGAGGGTTTGTTTTGTTTTCTTCTCCTTTGGGCTTGGAAACCTAGAGCTTGCAGTTCTGGAATCAAGGACAGACCAAAACTACTTGTTTAGGGGAAGCTATTCAGTTATATAAAATTTCTACTATTTGTCATTTTCCTTTAAAGATTTAAAGACATTTTCCCCTTTTTTCTTGTTCCTTTGAAGTTGTCTGCTTCACTTCTTGGCTAATCTCTGCTTTTAATAATAATCCATCACTGTTTAGTAGCTTCTTTAAAAGTCGTTTTTGACTTAACATGACTGTCAACTTCTCTCTGCCTCCCAAATGCCCTTGCTAATCATCTCCAACATCTCTCTATTGGATAATTTCATCCTCTTTAAGGATGCTCTTAATTCTCTTTCATCATCACAGATTGTGAAATAATTTATTAGACTGTGAATACACGATACAAAGTGAATGTGAAGTTCCATACTGAATGAATCACCTTTCTCTCCAGACCCAATCAGTCTCTCTTTTATATTCCAAAAGCTCTTAAACGGGTGTTCACGGACCTTTAAAAAGGTTTAAGGAAGAGTATCAGATTTTCCAATAACTTTTTGAAAGTGTATGTGAAGTAACATTGCTATATTATCGCTTCCGATTTCAAGTGAAAAAAGTGAGATTCAGAGAGGTTAAGACACATGTCACAGTCAAACAGCCAGATTTTAAAACAGCCAGTCAGCCCTCAGTGCTAAACCACTATGTTATACTACCCCGCGATCGAGGCATCTTCCCATTCTGCTTCAGTTTCCTTACTCTCCATGCCAGTCACCAAGTCCCATGGATCTTCATTGGTGAAAAAAGCATTTGACTCTACAGTTTATCCATCATCATGGCTAATTACCTTAATTCAGGCCATTCTCACTGCTCCCCTGAAATTACTAGACTAGGGTATGCCAGTTTTGTACCCTCTCCAGACCATCTTCCAAAATGACTTCAAGTTATCTTTTCAGAAATGCAAATCTCCTTGGCGTATAATATTTTAAAGTAGTCCCTTTTCTTTTCTTTTTTTTTTTTTTAAAGTAGTCCCTTTTCATTCAGGTTAGCGGTGTGTAAAACCTTTAGCTAAGTGTAGAAACTGAGGACCTTTAGGACTGGCATGTTTACACCTCTGCAAGCTTATGCTTTACTGTAAGGTGCCCATTCAATCAATCTCTCTCTCTCTCTCTCTCTCTCTCTCTCTCTCTCTCTCTCTCTCTCTCTCTCTCTCTCTCCCTCCCCCCTACACACACACACACACACACACACACACACACACTCACACACTCACAGCCTTTGCCTATCCACCCCTACTTTTCAATCGTTAGTGCCCATAAACTGCATTAGGATCCTTGTACCATCCTCCTCTCCCCAGAATTTTCTCTCATGCATCCATTCTGGCTCCTTAGATCAGCAGATGCTCTATCATCACACAGCTAACTTCTAGCCCTTTAATTCTAGATCCAATCTAGATGCCTCACCTGACTCCTCTACCTTGAACCAGGTCAGTTTTAACCCTCTCTTTCGTTTCTCCAGCATCTTACAACAATTCATTGCATTAGATGTTAACAAAGGGTGGGGCATCCCGAAAACTCTTTGAGAACAGCAATTCTCTTTTATCTCTTAATACGCAGACAGCACAGAGCGCCTGAAACATGGCAGGTACTCAATCAATGAATGGCGAAATATATAAAATCAGGACTAAAAAGTGAATTCAGCTTACTTAATTAATGTAATTGTTTGAACTGAATAACTGAAACACCCAAGTTTTTCTTTGCTTTGAATCTCTCAATCCAACCGACAAATTAAATGTTAAATTCTAATAACCTACATTTCCCATAACACTGAAAAATCACTTTTGTTCTGAATAAAAATCTTTGCTCTCTTAGATGGTCTGTATCTACACTAATGAAATCCTTATTATTTCGATTCAGTTTTTAATCGCTTCTTCCCCATCATGTTTTCTTGATGGACAAATGATGAGCATTCCTACCCCACACTCAAGTTTTAAAATAGACAAAGGATCCACATGCACAAAAAACACAAGCTGTCAGTTGTCCAGGGCATATTTAAAACAACATTAAATTATACATAATTACGTATTGTATGTATTTATATATGTTAAATTATATATATATATTAATTAAATTATCCGTAATTATTTATATTCCACAATCTCCGTGATAAACTTGAGACGTCTTACAATGGAAACACAAGATAAAAGAGTAAGTAAACACATAAAGTAAGGTCCAAGGAAAAGAAGAATACCTCAAATGGCAATCATAAATGTTAACACACAGTCTGATGATAAGCTTTAAATTTCTTTTCGATAAAGGGCAAAATGGGAATGATATTCAGTGATATGAATGCTGTGTTAGGTAAGAAGGAAGCACTGCAGCTTTTCCAGATAATAAAGAAAAAAACAGGTAACTTACATCATATTAAAGTTTGTCCCCGCCTTTTTTTTTTTTCAAACAGGTACTAAGCATAATCTATGCGTTCATCCCTGAGACCTCAGCCAAGGGATGAGGCTCTGATGGTCCAGAGTTTCCCTATCTATAAGAAGACACTCTTCCTATCTATGACATGTACTCCATGTTCTCTAAGACCTATATCATTTTATGTTCCATAAAAATTTTAAATACTGGCATCAACATGGATATGTATTCTAAAATCCAGTTTACTGTGAGTTAGTCAAGTCTCTGAATTACTCCATTATTAGTTTTCATTTATTTTGTCATGTGTGAAGAGTAAAAAAAAGTTGCTTTGGAACATTTATAATCTAACACTGAATAAGGAAGCAAACAGTATCCTGGATTAAGATTGTGTCTTTATTTTTAAAAAGGTTTTGAACAGTTGCCTGAAGCAACTGGGAATTAACTGAGGTCTACCTGGTCAGGATAAGTATATTAGTTCACAGCCATTAAGGCAGAGATCCTAATCTTCCCAGTATTTTACCCCATCCCCCACTGGGGCTTCACTGCTTTCAACAACAAGATTTTCACTAGTTCTCGGCGTTTCGTCAGTCTGCTTGGTTCATTGCTCAGGTGTGGAACCACTGAACTCAATTATGACTCCATGCATAGAGTTTTGAAGGATAGCATTACTAAGAGGTTGCTTGTTAGGAAAAATTCAAATGTCTTCTGAAATGTTCTGTATTTTATCTGACTTGCTGTAAAATATCCTTATGTTTAGCAACGAAACGACAGTAAGGATAATAATATGAAGTCAGCCTATCTTGTCCCTTGCTCCACTTTGTGGTAACGTAAGCACACGATAACGTATTAATGTTCTGGTACTCGACAGCTGGAATTGCTGAAGCTATGAAATTGAGTCATACCGTGCTTACTGGACTGGAGTTTACTTGTCTAAAGCCAACTGAATCAGAATGAAAGGGAGTTTCTGTCCATGGTTCTGAAAGAAATTGGTCAAATCCCACAGGATTCGATACTGAACAAGTTCAAAGGAAACTCTTATGTGGAATTGTGCATGTATTGTGATGTCTCTAATAAATCAATTACTTTCTGGCAGCAAAACGTCACAGCATTTCAAACTCTGATAATCACCCCCACTTTGTTGAGCTTTAGGCTGTTATAACCCACACAATCTAGCAAGGAACGGCATCAAGCAGAAGGTTGAGCAACAAAGAAACAATAGACTTGAGGCTCATATACTTGACTAGGATTCAGAGAGGCTAAATCCTTCCTCACTCCCCGAATACTAGGGCATATATAGATATAATACCGCATGTCAAGCATAATCTGTGAGGACATCTACTGCTTGGTGTCTTCTTTGGAAAGTCCTTTGGCATTTACAGAGAAAAGTCTCTCAAATATTTATTTGTTCAGCACCGCTGTAAGCATGATCGCTCTTGTTACTTATATAATCTAGTTTTACACCCTTCAAATGACAAGGTGTGACAATATCTTCTACTCGCTATATTGCAAAAGGGAAAGAAACTGACTTCAACTTAAAAGTACTTCATCTCCTATCGAGACGAAAACTCTTCCTGAAACTAATTTTTCTATGTGTGCATTCTTTTTTATCTTTGAAGGATGACTCTATCTCTCTAACTGACCAAAATGCCCCAAACGTATCTTTTACAAATGCCCGCCTTTTATCACCTAGCCCTGTGCACACAGCCCCACCTGAGGTGCATCACCTGACTCCTCTCCCTTTGCGGTGAGAAGCCATGTGAGTTTCCCAAGGGCTGGTGAGTGAACACGCCTTCTGCACACCACACAGATTCACTTCTGCACACAGTGACATGAAACTGGGGGGGACGATCTCAACGTACTTTGATGTCAAGCATATGTTAGGACCACACTAAAGGGTAATGGTACAGAAATAAACAAAACACCTGCCTGGCTCTTGTCCGGAGTGAAATGAGGGCAAAGGGAGCACCCTTGAGATGGATAATCCCAAAACAATGTAGGGAGTGCTGCCGTCATGAAAGGAACAAAACTCTTTGAAAGTTCAAGGACGGAGACCCACAGCTTTCTTGAAATGGGGTTGGGTGGGGAGTGGTACTCTAAGAGTGGCTTCTCAGAGAAGGCAGTTAATTTCAGTCTTAGAGAATGGGCTAGTTTGTTTGTTTGTTTCAGGCTGAGAAGGAAGTTGCAGAGAATGGCGGGATCTTAACTAAAGGTTCTGTTATACCTCTCACAACCACTCCCAACTCTCAGTCTCTGCATCTCCATCTCCAGGAAAGTGGAGGAATTACTCTTCATCTGCCATAGAGACTATGTTCTGTTATATTCTGAATTTCTACAAACTTGGTTGACTTTACCAAATCTGAGGTTCTAATGCTTACGGAGCAGAAGGGCAGGAGACAGGGTGTGGACATACGTGGGGGGATAACAGTGTGGGCTAAAAAAGAGAGCAGGGCTGAGAGGGACGTGGTGATCCCTGCAGAGCAGAGAGAAGACCCCAGGCTGAGGTGGGGAGGAAACGTGCCTCCACCCACTCTTGTCACTGAGAACCGAGGTCACCGCACACCTTTGCTTAGAAATCTTAACATGTATATATTCTGCACTAAATCATTCTCTAGTACCTGAGTTGGACACTTTCATTACCCACTTTATTTGCAAAGCCGCAGCCTCCTACCTCCCAGGACTGCACGTGGCAGAGCCCCTCCGGCATGCTGCAGGGGAAAGTGCGGGTCCCTGGTCCCCTGGTTCAGAACATCCACGTCAGATAAACATGAAGTCCTGTTACTCAGAAATATCCATCTAAGGACAAGAGAGGATTTGATGACCGTGAACTCTGCTCCGCACTCCTCTTCCTGCCTCACAGTCACCTCCCTCTCCAGAGCAACAAGCATGTGAACACAAACAGACGTGAGGCTTTTCAAAAAGTAATGAACTCGGAGACACTGGAGCCAAGGCGAGCGTGGTTTAAGTGCAGGGCTCCAGCAACCCAGAGAGGCCATCAATTATACAGCCCTGCCGTCGAGGAAGCAAAAATAATATTTCAAAGAGTCACTGCCAGAGAGAGAAAGAGAAAGAAGAAAATGCCACAGAAATCACACCATTCAGAGCAAAAAGCAGTTCCAAAAGCAGAGATGAGTCGATAAATCCCGCCAAGGCAGCTCCCTCCACCCAGAGGGAAAAAGGCAGGACATGGCAACTTCCGTCCTACCCAGCCCTTCATCCAACACACCTGAGTCCATGATGTCACTCTGTCAGCCTTGTTTTCGGTTACCCCTTGGGGTATGTAGAAAAGCACATTCTTCATTTGTCAATCCATTCCCAAACATTTGTGAGAGCTTAACGGTACATATCACGGGATATAAGTACAGGAGTCATTTCTTTGTATTTCACCAGCTCACATCCGTGTTGTAATTTTATTCTTAACAATAACTATTTGAAGTAGGGAAAGGATCACTATTATGTCTATTTAGCAGATGACAGAATCAAGGCCTGGAGAAGTTCAGTGACTTGTCCAAGGTCAGCCAAGGTTAAGTGCCCAGCAAAGGGTCTAGAAAGCAGAAGTCCATCAGGAAACATTTTTTGGTAATAAAGCGTGATGAGACTAAATCATTAAGTATCTGAGTCACGGAGCTGGTCCTCCAGTAGCCAGTGGAGTCCTCTATCCAAGGCCTCTCTCTGTTGAAGGCAATCTATTAAGAGGTAGGTAGGGTCAAAGTAGGTAGGACCAAACCGCTTATCGTCGAACCCCAAAGAACAGAAGACACACTCTTTGGCTAGAGCATTCTGGAATGTTTTTGGTAGATGCTGTCATTGCAGGTGTTGTTCCATGCTTTTAAGAGAGCAGGGATGGAGACGGTCCAACACTTAAGAAAAAGGTTCAGCCCATTTAGGCTGTACTGTGGTTAAAAATAAATGCTTCATCTTACAGAAGGGAGGGGAGTGAGAAGACCAGCAGCGCTGTAGCCAGGGGGCTTCCCTCTTTACTTTCTTGGACACTAGTTATACTCTCTGAGCCTCACTTTCTTCACTTAGAAAATGGGCCTGATAATACTTGCCCTGCTGCATAAGCTGCTGGTGATAGAAGACAGGAAAGACACTTTATTAAGTCACATGCATACAACTAGAGTCTGAGAAACTGTCCTCTGAGGATCTCAGCATCCCCTCACGGAAAGGAGGAAATGGCGAACCAACTACACACCTCTGGTCGAATTACCAAAATAGCAAAGAGTAGCGGCGGCAATCATAATGCTTATTCACGTCGGTGTAAACCAGCGTTGTGGTTTAAAAATACAAAGAAAACGAACAGCGATAGTAAAAAGCATAGGATTTGGAGTAGTCAGAACAGAAGTCCCAAACCCCACCTCCTCTGTGCTCAGGAACAGTCATAAACAGATTACTTAACCTCTGACTCCATGGTCATAAAAGGGTAATGATGAAGAGATCGAACTCAAAGCTTCTACTGAAGTTTAAATTAGAAATGTGCATATAGGAGATAACACAGAACCTGGAAAACATGTGGAGCAATTATAATAATTATTTGTAGTATTACAGGTTGTCTCACTCTTGGCACATTTTCTGCGTAAGGACGGGTGGATTGACGGGGAGTTATTTCCCTCTCTTCTAGATGAGCTGGGAGATGTTTAGACACAGAGAGTTACAGGAGGACATGTGAGGGGCATGACTTTTTATACCAGTCCTTTGGGATTACAATTGATCTTGCCTGGTTTCCTCCTCCTGCACTGATCTGTTCAGAATGCTTCTGACACAAATGCAATCAAATTCGCCAATCAAACATGGCAAACGCAATCGAAACAAAGGGCACAAGTGGTGCTATTTCCAGCACAAATGATCAGTTCCTGAGTTTCTGACAGCTTCAGACGGAAAAATCAAAATAACTTGAGACAGAAATAGCCCAAAGACCCTGGGCCCCCAACCCATTTGCAATAGTCCTATGGGACCTGGGGCCCTCCACGATGCACAAATACAGGATTACACATCTTGTGAGGCTGCGTGCTCGGGGCACCTGGGAATTAGCTGGCCTTTCCAATACTGTCTCTGATTTTTTTTTTTAAAGTAGATTTTAATAGTCTCATTCCTCTGTAAGGCCAAAACATATCTATATCATCCAACCAAACTTAGGGTGATTTCTAGCCAATGAACAGATTTTCCCCAAGTCCTGTTTTTTTTGTAGAGAAGCCTTGTGTTCTCTGAACACATTTTCTGACTGTGTCTCAGCCAGAGTGCTGAGAAAAGGGAGTAAAGTAGATGAGAGGAACCAGGGGGAGGCAGAGCAGAACCCTAAATAGACACACACCCTATCATCTCTCCCCTCTCCCCAGCCTTCGGTGATTGGAGTAAGTGTGGTCACCTGACTCAAACGAAGACCATCTGACTTGAGATCCTGCTAACCTGAACTTGAGGCACCAAAACCAAGTCACTTGGCTGAGATCTGTGTGGATGTGCACAGAGGCAGGCCAGGGCCGCGTGTGAGATGAAGTCAGGGGGACCAGAGAAACCCTAAGGAAAACATTCAAGAGGTCATAGGAGAATCGAGGAAAGAAGCAAACATAAGGAGACCACAGCCCCCACAGAGAGCGAAGAGGATCCCAGGCCCTCCTTAGAGGGTTTGCTGTTCCTCCTGTTTCCACAGCACCTGCCCATCTTTCCAATAAACCCTCTTCTACTATTTGAGTGAATTCCTGCAATTCAACTGGAGTTTTCAACCATGGCACAGAGTGGGCTGGGAGAAACTGTCAGTGAGGGAAGCAAACAGACAACAGAGGCAGAGGCATGAAAGGATATTATCCTTTATTAAGGGGTCAGCAACAGGACAGGCGGGGACTGGATGAAGGTCAGAGGGTGTGTTTGGTCTCCGTGAGCTGGGCTGCCCCGGGAGAAAGTTAGTGAACATCTAAAGAGAGAAGTAGAGACACTAGAGTCTCTCACAAGATGAATGATGAGGAATTAGAGATTCACTCAACAACCCACATTTACTGAGAACGGTATCTGACATTCAGTGGATGATACTTGAACCCCAAAGAGTTACATCTTTTGGGTAAAGAGATAATTAGAATATAATGAGGTAAGTACAAGGAGAAACCTATGCAGTGCTTGAACTACCACTTAGGGGAGAAGGGGAGACTTAAGGAACGTTAACAGGCATCGTCAAATATTACAATTTCCAGCATGAGGTCAGGACCATTTGGGCTCATTTTCCTACTTCCAGCACTCAGGACAGTGGCTGACACATAGCAGGAGTTTAACAAGTATTCGTCAAATTGAATTTTAAAAAATACGGAATGCTTCCTAATATTAGGCATTTCACCTAGTTTTAATCCCCCCTCACAATAAACTGATGAGTGGTTATACTCAGGCCATTATAAATGAGAAAACCAGAACTCAGAGAGATTAAGTATCAGACTGAAACATACACAACTGCTAATATTCAGCCGTTTTGATCTATAACTCATGGAAATTTACATGGGTAGTAAGATTCAAAATTCGCATCTCTCTATTCAAAGCCAAGCACTTTTTATCACTGCAAAGGATTCAACTTATTCTATGTAGTTCTAGGAGAATAACCAAGAGGCAGACATTAGAAGGAGGCACATTTTTGGCTTAATATTAAGAAAAAAAAGTTAGAGCTCTTCTAAAGGAAATAGGACCTACATGACTAGATGGTTCCCCATCATTGACAGTCTTCAAATGAGTGGTAGTTTCTATCTACTACCCACCTACCTACCTCCTATTATGGAGAGACTCAGGTTTGGGGAAAGGAATTGTGGGAAGATACAGGACCTGGGGTTTCTACGTGTGTTAAGAGCACGTCCTTTATTCTTTGGGGATATGAGGGAGGTTGGGGAAAATGAAGCAGACAGTGTCTTCTACCTTGACCTTCATGTATTTTCAGTGAAATATTCCCCAAGAATCTTTTTCAGTTGCACATGATGTGGGCACACAGGCTTAGTCAGCCCTTGGCCCTCAGCATCTAAAGGTTAACATTCGGCAGGTGTCAGGGGCCAGCCTGGGTGGTTGTCTCCCTCTCTGTCCCAGAGTGAGACAGTCCTCACCCTTCTCCTAAACCCCAGCCTTTTACCAGAGGCTCTGACAGTTCCTGGCATAACTTCCTAACACTAGAATTCTGAAGATGTAGGACCTAGTAGGGCACAGAGAGAAAGATGGGATGAGCTGAAGTCCAGGCAGGAGATGGTCACAGCTCTCTGCAAACCTCCAGAGAGACACCGACATGCTCCAGTCCTGCCAGGGAAACTCCCATCAATATTTACTTCCAGTTATTCTCCTGTTTGTCTGTCGGTGTTGAAGGCAAAGACACGATGCTCCCTCTGTGTCTCATCTCCAGGCTCAGGCCAGTGGCAATGCCAGTCCAGGAGGCTATTCTCAGGATGGGGAATTAAACATGGAGATCGCCCTAGCTAACACAGCTGGCTGGAGATGTCTACATCCCGCAGAAAGGGTTTTATAAAGTGTGTGATGGCTCCATCCTACCATGGATTGATGTAGTTAACCACTCAGCCACTGGCCCTTAGAAAGAAAAGAAAGGAAGATGAAATGAGAATGAACCAGAGGTCCAAAATAAGTGAAAAGCCAAAGGATTGCGTGATTAGAACGGATGACTCAAATCCTAGGAATAATAGAGACCAAAACAAAAGGAGGTGAACGGATAATGGATTAGATAATGTCTAAAGAGCTCTGATGTCTGATTCCAAAATCAATTCAGCACACCAGTCGTCTGCTCAGTAGTTCTGGCGGTGTGACTCCAAAAGACCTTCCTGGTACAACCACCTGAATCCCAAGGGGGCCAGGCTTCCGGGTCTGGTATGAGTATAAAGCCAAGATCTGCTTTACACAAGCTCAGTCTTTTTTATCCTGCCCTGGGAAGCGAGCTACTCCCAAGTGTGGGCTCCTCCCCTTCCTGCAGACAGATTTCTCTCAGGCCTTGGGTTGACTTAAAGATTCCCCAGGAGATCTGGCCTGGAAATCAGTTCCAAAAGCCAAAAAAAGCTGAGGAGAGCCAGATTAAAGTATCGGCCCAGAATTTATGCTCTAGACTTAAGGTTTAATAATGCAACAGAAAATCAATATTTAATAAAGCAAATGATGGAGAAAAACGCTGCCCAGGAGATGAGGCTGCTACACTGTTTTCAGATGGCTCGGTCCCAGAGGAGGCTGGTTTGGCAGAATGCACTGGAGATGAGGCTGACAAGAGAGGCCGGCATGCAGACAACCGCAGGTCCCCCTGATTCCTGTTCTGTTACCTCTGGGCGAGCTAGCCATTTTTATTAAAGGACTAACATAGAATGACGATGAGAGTGCTATAAGATACCCAACAGAGTAGGGACAGACGGACCAAGCCAGCCTTCAATCAGCAGCCCAGGACTGTCCAGACCCAGGCAAGAGGGCCTCCTAAATTCACAGTCCGTTTGGAGAAAGGGGAGGGTGAGGATGGGCCTGGATTTGTACCTCTTTAGATGGACTCCAGAGAGGGAACAAGAGATGAGTCGTTCCAGCCAAACTCATCGTAAAATCAGCAGTAGGGTGGAACGTCCTTACTCAGCACAAGCAATGTTGTCAACCGTGGCTTGCACTTAGTAGGGATACAGATTGCCACTGAGTGATTCATGTATCTGGAGAAGACGGGGCCAAGGAATGCAAAGTTTCTTGGGTGCTCTCTGATTACAAGGTGGATTGTGAGGTGTTTCTGAGCTGCAGGAAAACTTAACTGAATTAGGTCTCTAGGCTGCCTCCTTTGTAGCAAATTAAATATTTCTGGTTAGTCGTTTTTCATTGGAAATTATTCTTCCCTTTGGGGGCAAAACACGCTTCATCCTGTTTATTTCTCATTGACCTAGACATGTGAGTCATAGTTCATTTCATATTCTTATTTGGCTAGAAGGAAACACAGTTGTTAGATAGCCAACAACCTTTGGTGAGGAGAGAAGGCTATACACATCCACCCTGAACAAGCTCACTGTGTCTCCTGTTACTGAAACTATGCATGGCCACCATGTATAATGCAATACATTCTTTGAGTTACTGTGTCTTCCATGCATCTAGGGCTCCCAGTGTAGCTGGGAAGAAGTACAGACAACTCAAGCCAATATGTTGTTCATAACTTAAGAAGACTCAGGCTAGGTATGTGCCAGCCACTGCCTGAATAGGAATGAACTCATTTGTGATGGACAGACTAGCTACTCCCATTTGTTCTCTAAAAACACAGAGTGGAGACAGCACGGTGTATTGCTCTTCGTTAATTAGGAAACTTCTTCAGAAATCCTGAATGCAACTGTAAATATTTGCTTCAGACGAAAACAAGTCAATATGAAAGGAGGAGAAGATGTGAGGAACCCAAAGCCCAAACAGTAAGGAATGAGGTCGGTCTTGCTTATCCTTGTACACGCCAGCCATAGAGTTGGGATGTATTGGGTTGGCCAAAATGTTCGTTTGGGTTTTTTCGTGAATTTTTACTGAATGAATGAATGAGTAAAATTTGTTGAAAAAGGAGCCTGCTGTGTGGGGAGTTGAGAGAGAGAAGGTCAAATCCAATAGCACGGTTTGGGAGATGTCCAGGAAGAAACCACAGCTCAGCCATTGGTTTATCCTGTGAATTTCTCATCACATCACAGGCATTCTATAAATAGAAGACAATGGCCCTCTCATATCTCTGGCAAGTAAAGAGCTATGAGGCTGAGGTGGCAGGCAGGTTTCAGAAAGTAGCCTTAATGCGAAAAATGATGGCCAAGGACACAGAGACTCTCACCCTATTCCTCTTGTTTGGGCTTCACTTCCTTCCAAGACTGACAAATTTTGTGTCTGCATAAGTCTCTAAACATAAGTTTAGAGTTCTGAAATTCTCAGTTCCAAATAAGTGTCGTGATCAATTCCTATCCAGTCCTAGACTACCCTGGAAGAGATTTCTGCCGCAGTCTGATAACTAACGCAGTCTTATTTAGCATGAGTGGAAAAAGAGGGCTGAATCATTGCAAAACTGACATTATAGGTCTAGAAAACGGGTCTTGGAACTTCAGAGATTCAAAAAGATGAAAAAAAAAAAAAAAACCTAGGTCATGTTTTCCAGAATACATTACAGGAAACTCTGGGGAGAGTGAGGAGAAAAGCTGCATGACTGTGTCTAGACTCCAACAAGCAGGATACAGCAGCAAAAGACAGGGAGAACTTGGGCCATAAAGGGCCTTAGGTGAAAGTTTTCAACACTGAAAGTAATCGATATATCTACTAAATAGCTCAGGGGCTGCTATCAGAGCAGCTGTAATAATAATTTTATTTATAAAATTCTCGCTTCTCCAGAGATGCCCAGGGCACTGCAAAATAGCACTAAATAAATTAAATTAAAGCATGAAATATTACGAAAATGCAATGAAATCAACATTGCTGAGGAAACAGGGAAACCCCACAAAATAAAAGAAAAAGGACTCTTCTCTGCAAGAAGCAGCACTTAGCAAAAGGATGATTTTGAGAAAGTACAGCAAAAGCTCAGCCTCCCGAGGAGGGGGTAAACCACCCACGGGCATCCTTTCAACAACAGATAAGGGTTCAAACCCCATCTTCCATGTGAAAGCTTTATGATCTCCAGCAAGATTGTAAGACCTTTTAGCCTTGGTTTCCTCATCTACAAGGTGTAGATATCGTATTCTCACCTACTGCCTATGACTATCGTGGGATTTAAGTGAGATTTTGTAAGTGCTAAGCCTGGTACCCATGATCTAGTAAGAACCTAATAAATGTTTCTATTGTTATTACTGTGACCACTGGACAGAGGATGTATAGTAGAGGACAGAGGTTGCATATAAGGCAATCGGTTAGGTAAAATGAGATAAGATCCTGAACCAAGGCAGTGACAGTAAAGATGGGGAGATATGAACAAGGGGTATCTATAGGATCGGGTGATTGACTGAATTAGGAGTGCTATAGGAAGGAAAGAATCAAGGACAACCTCTAGTTCTCTGTCCTTGGCAATGAGGATATAGTGTTTCCATTCTTCAAGGTCGCTAATACACAAGGGAGAGAATTTGGGGTGGTGAGGACAGTGGGGTGAGATGATTTGTTCAATGTTGGATACATCACAGAACTTCTCAGAGGTGAATCCAACAGGCTCTTGAAGATACAGTCTTGCTGGCATTGAATACAAAGATGTGATTGGTTGTCATTAGTGAAAGCCCAGTAGTTGAAGTCATGGGCTCGGGCAAGTCATCGGATATGATGTAGCCCAGGTGAAAAGAATGGAAGAGTAAAGGCGCGGACACCAACAGGTGAGAAAAAGCTGAGAGTAAAACAGCCATATAGGAAGGGACCAATGGGGGAATGGGAGACTTGGGAGGAATAGCATTTCATCAGCTAAGGGACAAGAGGAAACACCATACTACCATGACTTCTCTGTTAAATAGAATTGAGAAGAAATAATGAAAAAAGTCATGCCTCCTGAGAGTAACAATTCCATAGAGAACAGGCCTAGTTAGTCTGTAAGGTAAGTGCTAATGCTATTCCCCAGCATCAGCATTGCAAATGCCTTTACTTCTGCTCTGGTGATGACATTGAGAAGAACCAGGGGAGACAGAACAGCAGCCCCACTTGTGGTAACATGCTAGGGGCAACACGGCGACTCTAGATGTGAATGCTAGGCCCACCTCAGCCAACAGGTGGCCAGACATGCCATCGGTAAGCACTCAGCAAGGGCCTGCAGGTGATGTCAACTTGCTCAACTTCTTTTTCTGATTTTTTATTGAAGTACAGTTGATTTACAATATTGTGTTAATTTCAGATGTACAGCAAAGTGACTCAGTTATACATATATATATATTTTTTCAGATTACTTTCCATTATATGTGATAACAAGATACTGACTATAGTTCCCCGTGCTATACAGTAAATCCTTGTTGTTTATCTATCTCTATATAGTAGTCTGTATCTGTTAATCCCACACTCCTAATTTATCCCTCCCCACCTTCCCCTTTTGGTAACCACAAGTTTGTTTTCTATGTCTGTGAGTCTGTTTCTATACAGATTTATTTTTATTATTTTTTAGATTCCACATATAAGCGATATCGTATGATTATTTGGCTTTCTCTGTCTGACTTACTTCACTCAGTGTGATAATCTCTAGGTCCATCCACGTTGCTGCAAATGACAATATTTCATTCTTTTTTATGGCTGAGTAATATTCCATTGTATGTATACACCACACTTTATCCATTCATCTGTTGATGGACACTTAGGTTGCTCCCATGTCTTGGCTATTGTAAATAGCGCTCCTATGAAAATTGGGGTGCATGTATCTTTTCAAACTAAAGTTTTCATCTCTTCTTGATATATGCCCAGGAGTAGGATTGCTGGATCATATGGTAACTCTATTTTTAGGTTTTTAAGGAACCTCCATACTGTTCTCCACAATGGTTGTGCCAATTTAAATTCCTACCAACAGTGTAAGAGGGTTCCTTTTTCTCTACATCCTCTCCAGCATTTCTTATTTGTAGATATTTTGGCGATGGCCATTCTGACTGGTGTGAAGTGATACCTTATTATAGTCTGATTTGCATTTCTCTAATAATTAGTGATGTTGAGCATCTTTTCATGTGCCTGTTGGCCATCTGTATGTCTTTGGGAAAATGTCTATTTAGGTCTTCTGTCCATTTTTTGACTGGGTTCAAGGTACAGTTTAAGAACACATGCCATCCTCAGTGATTTTATAGTCTAATAAACATTTTTTACTTACGCACTATTTTTTTCTAATTTAAAGTTAAGACTACTTTGAGAATGGCTAGCAAGCCTGATGTTTAATGAAGGGTACTTTCCATACGATGAAATAATTACCATATGCTGGGCAGGATTATGAAACCTTTAGGTGGTATCACGTCGCATTATCACCTCACAACAACTCGCTATGACAGGCCTTATTACTATGCTCGTTTCGCAGAAGAGACAAACCCAAAGCACAGACAACTGAAGCCCAAGGTCACAGCTACTACCCTAACCCAATCATGTGTCAGGGCAAATTCTCACCCATCATGTCTACTGTGTTCTCTCACACACATAAGGAGGGATTTGTCTTTCATCAGGGGCAAGGGAAAGACTGGATGAGAGGCAGCAGGACTGGGATTGGTCCTCATAACTTCCTGTAACCTGTGTGACCCTGGACAAGCCAGTTAACCTCTTAAGTTTCATGTTTTCCCATCTGTATTATTAGAACAGTGGTTCTCAACATGGGTGAAATATACAAGCACCCAGGTGTTTTAAAAAAATAAGGATGCCATGACTTTATCCCCAGCAAACTGAATCAGATCTCTGGGAGCGGGGAGGCTTTCAACACTGCTGCTGCTTAGCAATACCCACGAGTAACAGCGATATGCAACAGAGTTGAGAACCACTGGCTGGGTGGCCTTCAAGGTGCTTCTAGTTCTGTAATGGTCTGAGCCTGTGGTCCATGCTCATGGGGCCCATTCCCACCTGGGAATCAGACTCCTCTGAGTCAGATTACCCTGAGTCTTTGCTCACGAAAGGGAGCACGGTGCCTGAGGTTGGGCTGTGTAGTCAGAATGCCTGAGCTCAGATTCTGGCTCTGCTGCCTCCCAGTGTGGAACGCTACCCAGGCTAGCAAGCACCTGTTTCTCATCTCTAAAGTGAGGGTAAAACAGCATCTGTTGCACTGGGTTGTTTTGAGCGTTAAACAAGATAATATACGTAAAGGGCTTCCTGGCTGCCATGTAGTAAGGGTTCAATAACGTACAGCTGTAAATATCACAATCAAAGCTTGATGAAAGCCTGGGCGCCCTGTTCTCCTCCAGCTGCCGCTAACAGTGAGATTACATGAGAAGCTATGCTTACAACCTCCCAACATCAGCACATCTATGGACACACTGTACCCCAGTAAAGCACCCCAGCCTGGAGCCTCTGAGAAGACCCCTCCACCCCAGAGGGGTCCGGGGAAGACCCTGGAACTCAGCTTAGATGTTTGTACTGTGGCCACTGCCCCACTGCAGGAAACCCCTCTTTCCTGCTGCTCTTGCCTGTGGCCAGGCCAGGCCTGATAACAGACGGTGCCTCTCTGCAGAGAAGGGGCCAGGCGGCCGGTGGAGCATGTTTCTGACGATTGGCACTTTCACTTGTCATTCTCTTGAGTGGATCAGTGGAGAGTCAGGTGGAGTAAAAGCGGCAGCCTTTCAGAATGGTCCCTCTTCCAAAGTCATCCTGGGAGTTCCCAGCCCCAGGGCTGAGCCCTCCTTCCCTCTGTGGTCCTTCACATGACAAACCCAATACACCATGATCAGCTGCGAGTTCCTTCTGCCTCGTACACAGATGCGACCCCCTCTCCAACACACACAACTACATTAGGGACAAAGGACAGAGACACACCATGTTTGAAGCTCAACAAAGAAACTTTAAATGCACCATCTTCCCTCCCTGGGCGGTGCAGGGAGAGAATTTCAAGTGAGACTGAACGCGAACTCCCCAGGGGAAGCGATACAATGTGAGTGACATGCAGCCCAATTTCAAGATGTGCTTATTAAGCAAAATGAAAATACATAAATAAAAGGTGCACTTGGTTATCTTATTCTCTGCACAAAAGCCATGTGAGCTCTTGGTGTTGGAGGGAAATCCACGGATGCCACTTACAGGAGAAAATGTCCTAGTGGACAGGTCAGAGGACAGAGGCGGCCTGTCCGAGGAGCCAGAGCAGGTGGTCGGCTGGGGGGTATGGGGCTGTGGACTGGAACGAAAAGACCATGGGCACCACTGAGGGATGCCAGAGGAGAAGGGGCCAGGAAGGAGGAGAGAGGGAAGAGGGACAGAAAGGAAACATAGGGGAGCAAGGAGATTCAGACAAACCTGAGAACAAAGAGCCCATGAGCACAAGGGGGCACAGGACGGAGACCAGAAGGTCCAAGTGAAGATGGTGTGGAAATGAAAAAAGATGAAACGCTGCAAGAGGCAGAAGACAACAAAAAGTACAGGCGGCAATGAAACAGAAGTTGCTGGTAAGATCAAACGAAAAACAGCCTCAGAGAGACAGATGGGAGACGGCAAGATGATCCCAGGGAGGACAGATTGTACATCTCACCTCTACACCAACCCCACTGATCTTCCACACGGGAACTCACTGCAGCCAAGTCGGAGCATCCGTCAACGTTTACACCCGCTCAAGGCTAGGATACAGGCTATGCACTGGGTTTGACATGGCTTCTGCTTCCCGGCAGCTCTGGGAGCCCAGGGGAAGGAATGGGGGAAGGCTGATGACCCAGGCAAGGCCTCCTTGCCTTCACTTGGCTCCCAGGAGCCCTCTCGGCAAAACAGAAACCCTGTGAGAAATCTTCCTGAATAGGGTCCTTTCTCTTCTCATTTGGGTTTTTTTTTGCCCTTGAGAAAAATTCCAAACTCTGTAGCCAGCTTCCGGGACCTCGTGGGACCTGGCTGGAGCTCATCTGTCCGGTCTCACCTGCCACCCTCTCTCCCCTCCTCTCAGAGCCTGCCTGAGGGATGTTTATGGGTTTCCTGAATTGGCCACGTTCCCGTCCATCTCCTGGCCTTGGCATACGCTGTCACCTGTCTGGGCCCACCCACCTGCCCCGCTTCACCTGGCTAACCCTATTCAGAGCTTCACTAAGGTGACGCTTGCCTTTGGGGGTCCCCTGGGGTTCTTGGAGGTAAGGGTCTCTCCGGGGCACTGCCACAGCCCCCGGTCCTTGCCCCGACCCTCTCCCTATACTACAATGAACCCTTCACTTCTCTTGTCACCCGCTAGCAATATTCTTGTCTTTGGGGACAAGTACCTGGTCTTTGTGCTCTACCCCAGAGTCTAGCATAATGCATGGCTCATAGGAGGAACTCAATGAATATCTGAATAGCGAATGCTTGAAGAAGGACAAGTTTAAGTTATAAATGTTTCTTTCTTCACCCGGGGCCTGGGCCAAAGGTGAGGCAGGAGATACTGTGTGTCAGAGGGGGGCAGGGATGCTAACGACCCTGTCTCAGCTCACCTTCTGTGGTGCTGCCGGTGGGCTGCCTGCTCTTCTGAGTGCTATGGGCCACCCTGGCCTACATTTCCAGTGTCATCAGCTACCACCAGTAGAGCCAAACTTCCTCTCAATCTATGCAGGATTTTTACTGTGAAAAATGCACTTGCCATCTCTATTAGCCTGGGTTGTCCAAAGAAACAGAACTAATAGGGGAGAGAGACAGATAGACAGATATACTGTTTTATATTGAATAGTAATTGTCTCACACAATTATGGAGGCCAGACCTGTGATCTGCTGTCTACAAGCTGGAGAAACAGAACAGCCGGTGGTGTAATTCTGTCCTAGTCTGAAGGTAAGAGAACTGGAAGCTCCAGTGTCTGAGGTCAGAGAAGACGGGCATCCCAGTTCTAGCACAGAGAGCAAATTTGCCCTTCCTCTGCCTTTTGGTTCTATTCAGGCCTCCGACAGATTGGCCGCTGCCCGCCTGCGTTGGTGAAGGAGATCTTCTGTACTCGGTCTACTGATTCTCATGTCAATGTCTTCTGGAGACACCCTCACAGACACACCCAGAAATCATGTTTTCCCAGCTTCCTGGGCATCCCTTACTCCAGACAAGGTGACACGTAAAATTAACCATCTCAAGTCCACCCCTTGTTAACTTGGTACCAATACACAGCTCCTTAAAACATACTTAATCTCCAAATAAAGACAATAATAAGGTCCTAATTCCACCTAGTCTGATACAACTAACCTGCCCTAATCCCTTCCCCGGAAGAGGAGGTAGAGTCCTTGAGTGATGTTTACTCTTCTCCTGACATCCTGTAACTTAAATACTGTGACATAAAATTAACAACACAAATACCGACATAAAGTCAATACATGTTACATTATGTGATAAGAGAATGAGAGAAGAGAGGCAACAGAAACAGTCGCTTAATATATGTACATAGACACACACAAACACATATTCATAATAAAATAGAGGAAACTATTTGAAATACTCATGACAATTAGAGTCCTCATTTCTGTAACTGGTCACAAGCTTGTGGCTAGTATTTACAGCTATTTTCTTCCACTAACTACCCTGCATTCTCTTTGCCTTTAGCAAGCACCTCAGCTAGTCATGATTCTTTCCCTGGTGGTGTGACCCGAACCTTCATCCCTGAAGGGCCTGGGCCATTCGTCCTCCTGCCTGGATGGGGTTGTTATATTTCCCATCGGCCTCGGTCACAGGCATGGTGAAGCCCTAAGGAGTCCCAGCCAACATCATCACTCTCTCCTTTGCCTGTTGATTTAGAGGCCAGAGGAGGCCAGAGGAGCCCAGAGCGGCCAGGCGGGCCTCTTAACTTCCAGTTCCACGGAATCATTGCTGTCTCCTTATGGAAGCTTCCCTCCCCCTGGAACTAAGGTCTCTAGACCAGAAGAGTAGAAGGTCAGGGGAACAGGAAGCAAAACTTCTACTAGTGGGTCCCTAGGGGCACCCCCTTCCCTTTCCGCCCTCTATTCCTGGCCCTGTGAGCCCTGGCTCTGGAAAAACAGCCCCTGGAGCTGCAGGAGAGGGTTGAACATGCATTCACTGCCCGCCCACAGGGAGGAGAGGGGCTGTGGACGGGTCAGTGTATGACCACAGCAATGAGGGCGGAACCTAGTAACTCTTCAGAAGGTATTCTAAAACCAAGTAGGGGACACGGGAAAGTCTGTGCTGATTCACTTAGCAGGGCAGCTCTTCTTTATGTCTCTGTTTCCCATTTTTCATCTGGACAACAAACAGCAACAAGCTCAGGGAGAGGAAAGCCACATGGCAATCAGAAACGTGGCACAAGCCTACTCCCCTGATGGACGCCTCTCCCACTAACAAGCACAGACATAAGCTAGCATTTTATATAAATATGCTCTCAATTACACTTTCAGTTGCCTCTTGCCCTTAGCTCCTCTGGGCCCAGATCTGTGATTCTCAAACCCACCTGCATAAGGTCCCTACTCATACCTCCCCCTGGGTGGTTCAATCGGTCTGGGAGGTCATCAACATCCTTTTTCTTCTTCTCCCCATTTTTTTTTTTTTTTAAATTTTAGAAAGTGCCTCATGAGATTCAGAGGCAGACAACAGACACGGATGGTCTCATGCACAGTTATGGTATCTCATGTTTTGGGATTATCTGAACCTACTACTCTTCGTATTTCCAAACATCTCCTATGTGAGAGGCCTTCCTGGTGCTTGATTCCACCTTATCCTGTCTTATTTTAACCATTACCGTTTCCTCCTGGCCTGTTGTAAATCTTACCTCCAGTGGGTGATCTGGTTTTATTTCAATAATCCAAAAGCCATACTCTCAGATTTCCAAACCGAAACAAAGCCTGGCACACGCTTTTCCCTTTATTTGTAAACATATAAACCTGAAACTTTTACGAAGATGTAAATATTGACCTCATTTTACTTCCAACCTTAACAAATCCCACATGGAGGAGAACACATGTTTCTTGGGAAAAGGACCATCTGGGAAACCTGGGACCAGCCCACTCTTACTTGTGTGCGCAAACTTCTGTCCTCAGTCAGATGCCCTAAAGTTCTACACGTGTAGCTGCTCAACAAGAGAGGGGATCTCGGGCTTCCCTGGTGGCGCAGTGGTTGAGAGTCTGCCTGCCGATGCAGGGTACACAGGTTCGTGCCCCGGTCCGGGAAGATCCCACATGCCGCAGAGTGGCTGGGCCCATGAGCCATGGCCGCTGAGCCTGCGCGTCCGGAGCCTGTGCTCCGCAAAGGGAGAGTCCACGGCAGTGAGAGGCCCACGTACCGCAAAAAAAAAAAAAAGAGAGAGAGGGGGTCTCTCCAGACCAGGAACGAAGGATAACACGATACAGACCACATTCTCTCTCTGCATCCCTGCCTCAGAAACCACTCCTCCAGGGCATCCTCCATTCTGATGCCAAAGGTCCTTCTAAAACATAAGTCCTGTCGTTTTCTTGCCTAAAACCTTCCTAAAATTCACCATCCCTTCCAAGATGAAATCTGGACTTGGTGGGCTGGCAGAGAGCTGGTCCTCTCCCTCCTCTGGGCCATGGGCATCCCTCACAGCCTGTGCTTTCCATCCAGCCGCTGGATGGAGTAACCCGTTCGGAGGTCTCTCAAGCCCTTCCCTCTGAGTGTGGTTCCTTCAGTCTGGGCACTAGCCCTCGTCTTTCACTTGATAAGAAAATCCACCCTGTAGGACTTCCGGGAAGATGGCGGAAGAGTAAGACGCGGAGATCACCTTCCTCCCCACAGATACACCAGAAATACATCTACACGTGGAACAACTCCTACAGAACACCTACTGAACGCTGGCAGAAGACCTCAGACATCCCAAAAGGCAAGAAACCCTCCCCCCAACGTACCTAGGTAGGGCAAAAGAAAATACAACAGAGACCAAAGAATAGGGACAGAACCCGCACCAGTGGGACGGAGCTGTGAAGGAGGAAATGTTTCCACACAGTAGGAAACCCCTTCGCGGGCGGAGACTGCGGGTGGCGGAGCGGGGGAGCTTCGGCGCCGCGGAGGAGAGCGCAGCCACAGGGGTGCGGAGGGCAAAGCGGGGAGATTCCCGCACAGAGGATCAGGGCAGACCGGCACTCACCAGCCCGAGAGCCTTGTCTGCTCACCTGCCGGGGCGGGCGGGGCTGGGAGTGAGGCTCGGGCTTCTGTCGGAGCGCAGGGAGAGGACTGGGGCTGGCGGCGTGAACACAGCCTGCAGGGGGTTAGTGCACCACGGCTGGCCGGGAGGGAGTCCGGGGAAAAGTCAGGAGCTACCGAAGAGACAAGAGACTTTTTCTTACCTCTTTGTTTCCTGGTGCACGAGGAGAGGGGATTCAGAGCGCTGCTTAAAGGAGCTCCAGAGACGGGCGCGAGCCGCGGCTAAAAGCGCGGACCCCAGAGACGGGCGTGAGACGCTAAGGCTGCTGCTGCCGCCCCCAAGAAGCCTGTGCGCGAGCACAGGTCACTGTCCACACCCCCCTCCTGGGGAGCCTGTGCAGCCCGCCACTGCGAGGGTCCCGGGATCCAGGGACGACTTCCCTGGGAGAACGCACGGCGCGCCTCAGGCTCGTGCAACGTCACGCCGGCCTCTGCCGCAACGTCACGCCGCCTCTGACGCAACGTCACGCCGCCTCTGACGCCGCAGGCCCGCCCCGCACTCCCTGCCCCTCCCCCCGCCCCCGGCCTGAGTGAGCCGGAAACCGCGAATCAGCTGCTCCTTTAACCCCGTCCCGTCTGATCGAAGAACAGACGCCCTCCGGCGACCTACACGCAGAGGCGGGGCCCAATCCAAAGCTGAATCCCGGCAGCTGTGCGAACAAAGAAGAAAAAGGGAAATCTCTCCCAGCAGCCTCAGGAGCAGCGGATTAAAGCTCCATAATCAACTTGATGTAACTGCACCTGTGGAATACCTGAATAGACAACGGATCATCCCAAATTGAGGGGGTGGACTTTGAGAGCAAGATTTATGATTTTTTCCCCTTTTCTTTTTGTGAGTGTGTATGTGTATGCTTCTGTGTGAGATTTTGTCTCTATAGCTTTGCTTCCACCATTTGTCCTAGGGTTCTATCCGTGCGGTTTTTGTTGTTATTGTTTTTTTTTAATTTTTTTCTCTTAATAATTATCTTTTTATTTTGATAAATTTATTATATTTTATCTTACTTTATCTTCTTTCTTTCTTTTTTTCCTTACTTCCTTCCTCCCACCCTCCCTCCTTTCTTTCTTTCTACTTCTACTAATTCTTTCTTTCTACTTTATCTCCCTTTTATTCTGAGCCGTGTGGATGAAAGGCTCTTGGTGCTGCAGCCAGAAGTTAGTGCTGTGCCTCTGAGGTGGGAGAGCCAACTTCAGGACACTGGTCCACAAGAGACCTCCCAGCTCCACATAATATCAAACGGCGAAAATCTCCCAGAGATCTCCATCTCAACACCAGCAAGCACCCAGCTTCACTCAACGACCAGCAAGCTACAGTGCTGGACACCCTATGCCAAACAACTAGCAAGACAGGAACACAACCCCACCCATTACCAGAGAGGCTGCCCAAAATCATAGTAAGTCGACAGACACCCCAAAACACATCACCAGACGTGGACCTGCCCACCAGAAAGACAAGATCCAGCCTCATCCACCAGAACACAGGCACTAGTCCCCTCTACCAGGAAGCGTACACAACCCACTGAACCAACCTTAGCCACTGGGGACAGACACCAAAAACAACGGGAACTACGAACCTGCAATCTGCAAAAAGGAGACCCCAAACACAGTAAGATAAGCAAAATGAGAAGACAGAAAAACACACAGCAGATGAAGTAGCAAGATAAAAACCCATACCTAACAAATGAAGAGGAAATAGGCAGTCTACCTGAAAAAGAATTCAGAATAACGATAGTAAAGATGATCCAAAATCTTGGAGATAGAATAGAGAAAATGCAAGAAACATTTAACAAGGACCTACAAGAACTAAAGATGAAACAAACAATGATGAACAACACAATAAATGAAATGAAAAATACTCTAGATGGGATCAATAGCAGAATAACTGAGGCAGAAGAATGGATAAGTGACCTGGAAGATAAAAATAGTGGAAATAACTACTGCAGAGCAGAATAAAGTAAAAGGAATGAAAAGAACTGAGGACAGTCTCAGAGACCTCTGGGACAACACTAAATGCACCAACATCCGAATTATAGGGGTTCCAGAAGAAGAAGAGAAAAAGAAAGGGACTGAGAAAATATGTGAAGAGACTATAGTTGAAAACGTCCCTAATACGGGAAAGGAAATAGTTAATCAAGTCCAGGAAGCACAGAGAGTCCTATACAGGATAAATCCAAGGAGAAATACACCAAGACACATATTAATCAAACTGTCAAAAATTAAATACAAAGAAAACATATTAAAAGCAGCAAGGGAAAAACAACAAATAACACACAAGGGAAGCCCCATAAGGTTAACAGCTGATCTTTCAGCAGAAACTCTGCAAGCCAGAAGGCAGTGGCAGGACATATTGAAAGTGATGAAGGAGAAAAACCTGCAACCAAGATTACTCTACCCAGCAAAGATCTCATTCAGATTTGATGGAGAAATTAAAACCTTTACAGACAAGCAAAAGCTGAGAGAGTTCAGCACCACCCAACCAGCTCTACAACAACTGCTAAAGGAACTTCTCTAGGCAAGAAACACAAGAGAAGGAAAAGACATACAATAACGACACCAAAACAGTTAATAAAATGGGAATAGGAACATACATATCGATAATTACCTTAAATGTAAATGGACTAAATGCTCCCACCAAGAGACACAGATTAGCTGAATGGATACAAAAACAAGACCCATATATATGCTGTCTACAAGAGACCCACTTCAGACCTAGAGACACATACAGACTGAAAGTAAGGGGATGGAAAAAGATATTTCATGCAGATGGAAACCAAAAGAAAGCTGGAGTAGCAATTCTCATATCAGACAAAATAGACTTTAAAATAAAGACTATTAGAAGAGACAAAGAAGGACACTACATAATGATCAAGGGATCAATCCAAGAAGAAGATATAACAATTGTAAATATTTATGCACCCAACATAGGAGCACCTCAATACATAAGGCAAATACTAACAGCCATAAAAGGGGAAATCGACAGTAACACATTCATAGTAGGGGACTTTAACACCCCACTTTCACCCATGGACAGATCATCCAAAATGAAAATAAATAAGGAAACCCAAGCTTTAAATGATACATTAAACAAGATGGACTTAATTGATATTTATAGGACATTCCATCCAAAAACAACAGAATACACATTTTTCTCTAGTGCTCATGGAACATTCTCCAGGATATATCATATCTTGGGTCACAAATCAAGCCTTGGTAAATTTGAGAAAATTGAAATTGTATCAAGTATCTTTTCTGACCACAACGCTATGAGACTAGATATCAATTACAGGAAAAGATCTGTAAAAAATACAAACACATGGAGGCTAAACAATACACTACTTAATAACGAAATGATCACTGAGGAAATCAAAGAGGAAATCAAAAAATACCTAGAAACAAATGACAATGGAGACACAACGACCCAAAATCTATGGGATGCAGCAAAAGCAGTTCTTAGAGGGAAGTTTATAGCAATACAATCCTACCTCAAGAAACAGGAAACATCTCGAATAAACAACCTAACCTTGCACCTAAAGCAATTAGAGAAAGAAGAAGAAAAAAACCCCAAAGTTAGCAGAAGGAAAGAAATCATAAAAATCAGATCAGAAATAAATGAAAAAGAAATGAAGGAAACGATAGCAAAGATCAATAAAACTAAAAGCCTGTTCCTTAAGAAGATAAAGAAAATTGATAAACCATTAGCCAGACTCATCAAGAAAAAAAGGGAGAAGACTCAAATCAATAGAATTAGAAATGAAAAAGGAGAAGTAACAACTGACACTGCAGAAATACAAAAGATCATGAGAGATTACTACAAGCAACTCTATGCCAATAAAATGGACAACCTGGAAGAAATGGACAAATTCTTAGAAAGGCACAACCTGCCAAGACTGAATCAGGAAGAAATAGAAAATATGAACAGACCAATCACAAGCACTGAAATTGAAACTGTGATTAAAAATCTTCCAACAAACAAAAGCCCAGGACCAGATGGCTTCACAGGCGAATTCTCTCAAACATCTAGAGAAGAGCTAACACCTATCCTTCTCAAACTCTTCCAAACTATAGCAGAGGGAGGAACACTCCCAAACTCATTCTACGAGGCCACCATCACCCTGATACCAAAACCAGACAAGGATGCCACAAAGAAAGAAAACTACAGGCCAATATCACTGATGAACATAGATGCAAAAATCCTCAACAAAATACTAGCAAACAGAATCCAACAACAAACTAAAAGGATCATACGCCATGATCAAGTGGGGTTTATCCCAGGAATGCAAGGATTCTTCAATATACACAAATCAATCAACGTGATACACCATATTAACAAATTGAAGGAGAAAAACCATATGATCATCTCAATAGACACAGAAAAAGCTTTCGACAAAATTCAACACCCATTTATGATAAAAACCCTGCAGAAAGTAGGCATAGAGGGTACTTTCCTCAACATAATAAAGGCCATATATGACAGACCCACAGCCAACATCGTCCTCAATGGTGAAAAACTGAAAGCATTTCCACTAAGATCAGCAATAAGACAAGGTTGCCCACTCTCACCACTCTTATTCAACATAGTTTTGGAAGTTTTACCCACTGCAATCAGAGAAGAAAAGGAAATAAAAGGAATCCAAATCAGAAAAGAAGAAGTAAAGCTGTCACTGTTTGCAGATGACATGATACTATACATAGAGAATCCTAAAGATGCTACCAGAAAACTACTAGAGCTAATCAATGAATTTGGTAAAGTAGCAGGATACAAAATTAATGCACAGAAATCTCTTTCATTCCTATACACTAATGATGAAAAATCTGAAAATGAAATCAAGAAACCACTCCCATTTACTATTGCAACAAAAAGAATAAAATATCTAGGAATAAACCTACCTAAGGAGACAAAAGACCTGTATGCAGAAAATTATAAGACACTGATGAAAGAAATTAAAGATGATACAAATAGATGGAGAGATATACCATGTTCTTGGATTGGAAGAATCAACATTGTGAAAATGACTCCACTACCCAAAGCAATCTACAGATTCAATGCAATCCCTATCAAACTACCACTGGCATTTTTCACAGAACTAGAACAAAAAATTTCACAATTTGTATGGAAACACAAAAGACCCCGAATAGCCAAAGCAATCTTGAGAACGAAAAACGGAGCTGGAGGAATCAGGCTCCAAGACTTCAGACTATACTACAAAGCTACAGTAATCAAGACAGTATGGTACTGGCACAAAAACAGAAAGATGGATCAATGGAACAGGATAGAAAGCCCAGAGATAAACCCACGCACATATGGTCACCTTATCTTTGATAAAGGAGGCAGGAATGTACAGTGGAGAAAGGACAGCCTCTTCGATAAGTGGTGCTGGGAAAACTGGACAGGTACATGTAAAAGTATGAGATTAGATCACTCCTTAACACCATACACAAAAATAAGCTCAAAATCGATTAAAGACCTAAATGTAAGGCCAGAAACTATCAAACTCTTAGAGGAAAACATAGGCAGGACACTCTATGACATAAATCACAGCAAGGTCCTTTTTGACCCACCTCCTAGAGAAATGGTAATAAAAACAAAAATAAACAAATGGGACCTAATGAAACTTCAAAGCTTTTGCACAGCAAAGGGAACCATAAACAAGACCAAAAGACAACCCTCAGAATGGCAGAAAATATTTGCAAATGAAGCAACCGACAAAGGATTAATCGCCAAAATTTATAAGCAGCTCATGCAGCTTAATAACAAAAAGCGAACAACCCAATCCAAAAATGGGCAGAAGACCTTTATAGACATTTCTCCAAAGAAGATATACAGATTGCCAACAAACACATGAAAGGATGCTCAACATCACTAATCATTAGAGAAATGCAAATCAAAACTACAATGAGATATCATCTCACAGCTGTCAGAATGGCCATCATCAAGAAATCTAGAAACAAATGCTGGAGAAGGTGTGGAGAAAAGTGAACCCTCTTGCACTGTTGGTGGGAGTGTAAATTGATACAGCCACTGTGGAGAACAGTGTGGAGGTTCCTTAAAAAAAGTGCAAATAGAACTACCATATGACCCAGCAGTCCCACTACTGGGCATATACCCTGAGAAAACCAGAATTCAAAATGAGTCATGTACCAAAATGTTCATTGCAGCTGTATTTACAATAGCCCGGAGATGGTAACAACCTAAGTGTCCATCGTCAGATGAATGGATAAATAAGATGTGGCACATATATACAATGGAATATTACTCAGCCATAAAAAGAAACCTAATTGAGCTATTTGTAATGAGGTGGATAGACCTAGAGTTTGTCATACAGAGTGAAGTAAGTCAGAAAGAGAGAGACAAATACCATATGCTAACACATATATGTGGAATTTAAGAAAAAAGAATGTCATGAAGAACCTAGGGGTAAAACAGGAATAAAGACACAGCCCTACTAGAGAATGGACTTGAGGATATGGGGAGGGGGAAGGGTAAGCTGTGACAAAGCGAGAGAGAGGCATGGACATATATACACTACCAAACGTAAGGTAGATAGCTAGTGGGAAGCAGCCGCATAGCACAGGGAGATCAGCTCGGTGCTTTGTGACCGCCTGGAGGGGTGAGATAGGGAGGGTGGGAGGGAAGGAGATGCAAGCGGGAAGAGATATGGGAACATATGTATATATATATAACTGATTCATTTTGTTGTGAAGCAGAAACTAACACACCATTGTAAAGCAATTATACTCCAATAAAGATGTTAAAATGAAAAAGAAAAAAAAGAGAAAGAAAATCCACCCTGTAAAGTCAGCTTAATGTCACCTGGTCTTAGAATAGGGTGACCACAGCATTTTGGTAGGAATAACAGAAAAGTTCACGCTCTCACATGCAAGCAAGGGAACAGAATAAACCCTGGAATTGGGGGCAGAGGAGGGAAGATTTTCATTTACCGTCAGACCCTAGTTTTCATTCATTTATTTATTCAATAGACATTGATTGAGTGCCTACCACATGCCAGACCCTGTTCTAGGCACTTGGATGTAACGGTGAACAAAGCAGCCACGTCCCTGCCTTCCCCCACTGGAGCATGTGTCCTCGTGGAGGGAAGCAGACCATGACTCTAAACATGTGAATATATGTTATGCCAACAGGTGAGCTCTGCTACGGAGAAAAGCGAAGGAGAAAGGCGCTAGAGAGTGAGCAGGTGGGTGGGATCTCTGCCTTATACAGGTGGTCAGAGAGGCCTCTCCCTAAGGTGACCTTGGGGCAGAGGCCTGCAGAATGGGGGGCTGCTCCCAGGGATGCCCGGCACGGGCTCCAGCAGGGGAGGGGGCACAACCCTGAGGTGGAAGCCCCTTTGTCGTATTCCGAGAACAAGCAGAGGAAGAGGTGGAGTAAGAAGAGGGAGGAGAGACGCCAGGTGGTATAGGACCTGTCAGGCCACAGTAAGGACTTTGGGTTCTACTGTGAGGGAGCTGGTGAAGGACTGGGAGGTCCGCTCAGAGGGATGAGGAAACCTGTAAAGGACCAGTCCTGCTGAGTGTGAAGAGCAGAGCGTGGGGAGTGAGTGGAAAACAGAGAGGGGATGGGAGCTTGGGACAGGGCAGTAGAACTGCGTGTGGGGAGAAGTGGTGGGATTCTGGATAAACTTCAAATTTCAGCAACTCTAATAGGAAGTGCTCAAGCCGGAAGAGGAGTAGGGGAGAAGGAAAAGAGTCCAGATCGATGCTGAGGTTTGCAACAGGAGCTACTAGAAGAATGAGTTGCCATTGACCCGATGGGAAGCCCACAGAAGGGAGAAGTTTGGGGTCAGGGTCGGGGGTCATCGGCAAAGACAGCTAGAATTCAAGAGCTTGATTTTGTACCTTTGGAGTTTGAGGCACCGGTGAGACAAATAGTAGTGATCAAGTCCAAGGAGTAGGCCCCCCAGCTAACAAGAGAACGGATAGCAACTTTATCTTCAATTCTAATCCCAGGTCCCCAAACCACATCTCAGGGCCCAGTGCTGGGCCACATCACCAGCCTCCTTCCACTGGAATCACATGTGGCTCCCCCAACCCCCGGAACCTGGTGGCAGTTATTTTCAACATCGTAAAGTAGAGTCGGGCTTCCCTGGTGGCGCAGTGGTTGAGAATCCGCCTGCCAATGCAGGGGACACGGGTTCGAGCCCTGGTCTGGGAAGATCCCACATGCCGCGGAGCAACTGGGCCCGTGAGCCACAATTACTGAGCCTGCGCGTCTGGAGCCTGTGCTCCGCAGAGAACAAGAGAGGCTGCGGTAGTGACAGGCCCGCGCACCGCGATGAAGAGTGGCCCCCGCTTGCCACAACTAGAGAAAGCCCTCGCACAGAAACGAAGACCCAACACAGCTATAAATAAATAAATAAAAATTAAAAAAAAAAGTAGAGTCTCTGCTTATGCATTTGGATTATTCCGTCACCTCCTGTAGGTACCCCAAGGATAAGGAGCTGGTGTTGTCCAAACATCTACATGACAAGGGTGGCTGTCCAAAGAGAGTCTTTAAAGAAGAAATAAACAGCCTGCCTGCAAGATGACTCTTTCTTCAGCTCTCACATTGGCCAAACCTGAACTTCTGACAGATTTGGAATACCAACCTTTTCTGACTTTCAGCCACCAGGGATTCACAGGGTTGAAGGCCGGTGTATTAGTTTCCTGCGGCTGCTGTAACAAGGTACCACAAACTCGGCAGTTTAAAACAACAGAAATGTGTTCTCCCACAGTTCTGGAGACCAGGAAGTCCAAAATCAGTTTCACTGTGTTGAAATCAAGGCACCTGCAGGGCCGCACCGCCTCTGGATGCTCTAGGGGAGAATCTGTTCCTTGCCTCTTCCAGCGTCTGGCAGCTGCTCCCTGGCTCATGGCCACATCACTCCAGTTGCCAAGGAGAGCAACTCTGAGTCTCTCTCTGCTCCATCTTCACATGGCTTTCTCCTCTGTGTGTCTGTATCAAATCTCCAGCCTCCCTCTTATGAGGATACATGTGATTACATTTAGTGCCCACCTGGTTAATCCAGGTTACTCTCTCCATGTCAGATCTTAACTTAATCACATCTGCAAAGACGTCATCATGTAAGGTAACACTCACAGTTCCAAAAATTAGGACCTGATATTTTGGGTGGTCATTATTTAGCCTAGCACAGCCAGTCTCAACACACAGTAAGTCCATTAGCTTAATGATTGAAAAAAGAAGCTTTATGGGTCCATTCATGATCCAACAAGTAGCCTGGGAGCCCCTATTAAGTTCTAGGCCCTGGGGATAAAATGCAAAAGCAGACAGGCTCCTTGGAAAACAGACACAATCAGCTAATCACAAAACAAATGCCGAATTACAACTGTGGTGAGAAATACAGAGAGCTGCATGATTCCAAGTCCTGGGGGAGGCCGGGGTGGAGGTTAGCTAAGACAGGAGGTCTGAGGAAGCTCCCTTAGGACGTGGCATTCAAGTTACTGTTTGCAGGATAAATGGGGTTAACTGAATGGAAAGAGGAAAGGCTGCGAGGCAGAAGGCAGAGAATGGAGAAAGGCCATTTCTGGTCATTTCCACGACCAGAAAGAACAAGTAAAGTAAAATGCAATGAGAGCAGTGAGGCAGGAGCGTGGGGTGAACAGGGACTGGAGAGGAGGCGTCCCAGGAGGTGCAGCCCTCGGTCAAGTCCTTGAGGTTCCATCAAATCCAGGCGTGAAAAGAGCACTTTGGCTATGAGTGGAGAAAGTGTGGGTGATGGAGAGCAGAGTGGGTGTGGGCAGACTAGCTGTTTTATTTTCATTTTAACAGCTGAGAGCTAAACTGTCAGACCATCATTTTCAGAAGACTTGTATCTGTTTGGCCTTCCCGGACACCCAAGCCAGCTCCCCAGGTTGCAGGAGCATCTCTCTCTTAGTCCCAGGACGCTCGTGAACAGCTCTGTCCCAGCAGTTCCCCCTTTAAACCCCAATTGCTGCCTCAGCCCCATTTTATATCCTGATCACAGAGATCAGTCTCAGTCATCTTTGTATCTATTCCAACTCGTATTTCAGTACTCGACACGCGCTAGTCTATGTGTGAGTGAAAGGGGAAAAGGAAAATCAAATTTTCTGATCCCTCAGCTCAGGGTTGCGAGAAAAGTCGTGGCTAGCTTGGGTGCTTAGAGTGAGGGGCAGCGTGAGCACAAGTCCCCCTTCTGAAGTGCAGGCACGATAGCAGTCTAAGACCTCCATAAACCAGACCCGCGGAATTATAAGAGCAAAGGGGGTGATGGCGAGAGAGCAGGGGAACGTCAGCAGGTCAGAGGTCAGAAAACCAGGCACACAGAGTGCAAAGGAGGGGACCAGGATGGGAAAGGGGGATGCAACCCAGACAGCCTCCTGGGAATGGAGACCCAAATCCACAACAGGACACGTACGCATTCTTGGTACAGAGGACCAGGACTGTTTAAAGTAGCCCACGTAAGACAAAGGGAAGGAAGAGCCTGGAAAAGGGAAGGAAGAGGCTGGAAACCTTTATGCTGATAAACAATTACACAAATGAAGGACGTTACTTTCTAGCGATGTTCGGCTTCCTTCTATTTGGTACCTTCCTCCAAATTAGATTGGGTGATACATCAAAACATTTCTATAATGTGTGTCTAATCTGAAATAGATTAAAGAAGTAGGTCATTTTTCCAGGTACTTATGTCAAGATTCAGACCGCAATCCGGGACTCCTAAATCCTGAAATTTACTGCTTTCTGCTAAGCTGTTCCATCCCCAAAGGAGCCAACACTGGGTTCAATTAACCACAGTAGAAAGCACTATTTGCCAAGTGAAAATCCTCTATTTTGAATTCTTAATCCCCCCACCAGCTGACTTTACCACAAAGACATGAATGTATAATTGAGACATAAAGAGAACATGTCACCAAATTGAACTGCCCTAATTTTAAATCAATAACTTTTTTTCTCAAATAACATGAAATGAAGATCTCTCAAAAGAAAAAACATCTAGTTCCAACATCTCCAGGAGGCGTTCTCCACTGAGCCGAACTCCAGCAAAAGCCAATTCGATTTCTTACCAACATCAGACACTAAATTATCACAGACAACGCTCAACAGGAATATAAATCTTAAGATACACTCCAAGGGGTGACACCGTCTACCCTAAGTTGGCCTGGAGACATCCGAAACACCAGGTCTCCTCTACCCAACGGCTCTTGGGTACCAGTGAGAGGTGGCTGCCAGCAGTGGGCGGGTCTGGCGGACCCGAGGGGCTGCAGACCCCTTCCTGCGGTTCTCATTTACCTTTGGCAGCATCCTCAACCTCTCTGGCACGATCATCACTATAACAGAGCTAAGCACCCCAGTGCCCATGGCTCTGTTGGCTAGTGTACCAAGAAAGGCACCTCAACTACACCGAGGGAATATCATCGTTAGTGCCCTGCCCTAGGACCTCGTATCATCCTCACTCTCCCTCCTCCATGTCAGGCGTTTCCAGACTTTCCAGCTTTGTGCACGCCAGTGCTAGGACGCTTCTCTCCAGATCCCCTGGAAAATCCTGCTCACCTCTGAAGACCCTGGAGAAACACAAGCTTGTAGTTTTGCCTGATCTTGCAGATGCAATCAGTTCTTCCCTTTCCGTGTATTCGTGGCATTTCTACGTACAAACATCCTAATTCCTAACCCCTGTTATCCTCTAAGAGGGTTATTAACAAATAATACAGCAGTCTCCTCTGCTAGACAGGGCGGGGACTCTGAACACGTGTGGGTCCCCAGGGCCTGGCTTCCAAATACTGTTAAATGGAATTGAAAGATGACAGCTGACAATCCTCATGTGACAACAGATGGACTAAGGGACTTGGTCACCAACGTCTCCCCACGCCGTACGAAGCTAGACGTTTCAATTTGGCAAGAAGAAGAGGGAGGGTTTAGACGTTTTTGAGTCGTTTGCAAAAGTCATGGCCTTCAAATCAATGATGCTGTCCTTGATATCACTTTATACACACCCTTATAGGGATGACACCCAGAATCTTTAGGAATACAGTCATGAGCCAGATCCAATGGATCACAAAACCATAAAGACACCTCATACAATCCTTCATTAAAAATATCTGCTTCGAGTTCAATTTGAGTAAGCCATAGGGAGCCTGTGATACGGGAATAGGAACCTAAAGGAATGCATTAGGAAGGGCTGCTTACTCAGAATCTCATGTTTGCCCTTTCCCCAGTAGAAAATGACCACCCATCTTATTTGGAGGCTACAGGGCTACATATGATCCAGGAGGAATCAGAGCTACTTTCCTCAACCCTCTGGTGTTGGAATCTGAGGCAGCACAGACTCCCTGGAGAAAACCACCTAAGGGACAAGAATTCTGTGGTTGCTTAAAGACCTCCCCCCTTGGGAGCCCTAACTGCTTACCTGGAGGGATGCTGCCTGACTCCCATAAGGCTTGCTGTGAAGCAGTAGGGTCACCCGGGCTTCCCGCTTCCCTAGAGCTCTGAGTGGTGTGGAGGATAGGACAGGGGACCTGTTATTACCTACTGTGCTGACCAGGGGGCACCAGCAGGCAGGTGCCGAGTTTTCCCAACTGCCTAGGAAACAGAAAGATCCTCCCCAGCAACACCAGAGGGCACAGAAAATGCCATTATTAAGCCTGTATAAATTTTACTGTAGCTATTTTCCCAGATTTCTTTAGTATAATAGACTCTACCCTACTTGGCTTAACAGATGGAGGACGTTCCGGGGGTTTACTGAAATTGAGTAAACTCACTAAGAATTTTTGCCTCTCCATGGCCCATAACTGCATCAAAAAATTTAAAAACTCAGCAGGTAAAGCTGAGTTGCCTCATTTGCATGCTGTCGAAATTCTGTAAATCAATTTCAGGTAAAATGCCCTACTTCCTTGTCATTCTCCAGGGTGCTTTGAAGAACACTTTAATTTTGTGGTGGAATTTAATTTCCTGACTTTGTGAAAGTTCTGCCGAATTCAGAGGTACCGTCTTACGACCAGGCCCAATGTGCATTTTGATCTGTATCTCGAACGGGGGAAGGAAGAGGTTAGATGGTTTGGAGAGCAGTTTGGGATGGCAAATGTGACCTACTGTCACACAAGGCCACTGGCAGCTGAAGAATGCAGATGTGCTCAAAAGGTGACATCTGTGGACTTAGGGCCGGACGGTGATGCTTCCTCTACTATGAACTCAGCGAGATGCAGCCCAAATGGAAATTAGATGGTGCGAAGGTCTCTTCAGCTCCACGGGAGCCTCGCAGGGCCAGGGGGCAGGCTGCTTTCAGCGGGGGATGTGGCTGTCTGAGAGACAGAAGTCTTTGCTTTCAGTGTAAGGATTAGAGCACATTATTCCCTTTGATCTGCTGTTTTTCAAATTCCCTTTTGTTCAGGTTCCGGGTGGGGAGGGTCTATGGGGCGTAGGTATCTAGAAATTAAAAGTTATTGTTCCTGTTCTCTTAATCATAATAATGAGTTTGGCTTGACAAGGTCAATTAATTATTCAGGATTAGAAAGCAACAGGATTCTACATATCAGGCGGGTATGCGGGGAGGGTCCTGAGCAGGGAGACAATACCAGGTAAATGCAGGGCTGGCACCACCAAAGCTCTGTTGTTTGCAAGTCACCTGCTGGTGCCGGCTATTCCCCGGCCTGGTCCCTTTCTCTGCGGGATCCCACCAGCCCAGGAAATGGACGGCCACATCCTGGCTTCCTCCTCTCATCCCTGTCTTATTCCATAGACATTAGCGGGGGACCCCCTTCACGAGAGCTTCAGAGCTGTTTGACTCCAAAAGGCAGGTAATTAACTATCAAACCATAGCAGGGATTTTCAGATTAATTCTGCCCAGGGAGAAATAGGAAAATTCGTTTCGACCAAACAAAAGGGAGGGGGTAATTAGATGCTCCAATGACAAAAGAGAGACCTAAATAGAGTCTAGAAAACTGATACAGGGCCCAAAGCTTTTATTAGTGTTATTTTTACACCAATACCCCCATCTTTATAAGCACCGCCTTCTACCTTCCTCTGTCACGCAGGTAGGTCTCTAAGTGAGACTGAAGCCCAGCAGGTATAGCAGCAGACCTGCCAGGTCGGGCTCAGCATGCTGATAAGGAGAGCATTCCCTAAAGTCCCTGAAGACCACCAGGGCAGTTTTCCTGCACTGCCACATAAGGGCTTTTACAAATACAGTTAGGGCTTTGGGGATGTCTTCCATACTGTCCTGAATTTGGCAAACAATTCAGTCCCACAAAGCATTTTTATTCACTCAGCTTTCCAGGATGGGGCCTCTTCCAAGAAACAATGGAGACGGGGTAGAGCTTTTCCATATGCAGAGAAGCCTGGTTTGGCAGCAGGATCAAGAAGGGGAAAGGATTAAAATACATACGCAGCTGAACTGGAGAAGCAGCCTCTTATTAATTACACTCGTAAAGCAGGGTACCCTGAGGTCACAGAGACGGAAAGCGCTAGACCCAAATTTTCATAACTCGGAGATGGATCGCCCTCACTCTGGTCTAAAAGATCACGTTCTGGCTGCCTAAGTGGGCATGCAAACCCCTGGGTGGTATTTCTTACTTTTCACAAACACATTTTGAATGGAGAATTCAAGGCATCAGAAAATCACGAAGTCCAAGTATCTGAACGCCTCCCCACTTCCCCGCCCCCTGCTGCTGCTACCTGCGGCTTCATCACAGGGCACTTTAGATGCGATAAGCGTCACCCTCCCCCGGCTCCAAGGCCAGAGTCTCGACGTCCTGGTGGATGTACCTCCTGCATCTGCCCACTTATCCAGTCCCCAGGTTCTGCCTCTGCTCCTTGGGACACAGCTTCGGACTCCGGATGTCCTACTCTGTGTAGCTATCCGAGGAACTCCAGGCCTCCATCTTTTTCAACAAGTCTCTCCTGTTTTTCTCTTTTTAAAGATTTTTGATGTGGACCATTTTTAAAGTCTTTATTGAATTTGTTACAATATTGCTTCTGTTTTATGTTTCAGTTTTTTGGCCCCAAGGCACGTGGGATCTTAGCTCCCCCGACCAGGAATGGAACCCGCACCCCCTGCACTGGAAGGCGAAGGCTTAACCACTGAACCACCAGGGAAGTCCCACTTCTCTCTTTTTAAAGCACCACAGACTTTTCTAATTTCCATCTTCTCTCCAAAATCCCATCCCCCTTTCCACCCCACAGCCAGCCTTCGAAGTCAATGATGCCCATTCTTGTTTCAGCACCTACTGCCCAGCAGAGAGTTCAAGGCCTCTGGGGATATTCTATCTGCACTGCCCAACACAGGAGCCACCAGTCCCCAGCGGCTGCTGTAGCACCTGAAATGTGGCCGGTGTGACTGAAGGAGTAAATTGCAAATTGTATTTGGTTTTAGCTAGGATACATTTAATTTTAAATAGCCACTGTGCTGAGTAGCTGCTTAGCTCAGATGTCCTGTCCCTCACTTCCCTCCCACACTGGCTCCAGGACCGCTCTCCTCCTGAGGCCGCCCCTTGCTCCTGACCTGCCTCTGACACTCGCCCCGCGTGACTGCCCGGGCTCTGTCTGCAGCCCTGAGCCCGCTCCTGCCCGGACGCTGCCCCCGGATGGTGTGAATCAGAAGCGCCATCAGCCTTGTCCTGCAGGCTGGTCTTACAGCCCTGGCCACGCAGCCTGAGTCCTCTGGGGTTTCACACTCTCCCCTCCTCTGGCTGGTGCGCTCCACGGCTCGACTTCAGAGCCGCTTCTCCACCCCTGTGCCTTCCACCTCGGGGCTTCTCTCTGGAGCCCAGGCCTGCCTGGCCACCGTCCGCACTCCAGCCACTTCACCAGTCCTGCCGAGACCTTTGGAAACCACCCGCCCCCAACAGCACGGGAAAGATTTGGGAGAATTTAGGTAGCCTCAGAGCGATCTTCCTAAAAAAAGATACAGGGAAAATACAACGCAACAGCAACAGGTAGTGACAAGAGAAGAGATGGACCCACTAACGAAAAAGGAACCAAGCATCCCCTATTTCCCTTTTCCTTTACTACGAGGACGCGATGTGCTATCAACAGATTTTTAAAATACCCTAGGGAGCCCAGCACAATCTAGAACTTGCCACCAGCGAAAGGCTTGCCTTGAGGGTTGCAAGGGCTGAAGATGCACTAAGAGCTAGGCTCCAGAACACCCAGGCCAAGGAAGGCCCAGCCCCGAGGCCCAAGCTTGAGCCAGAGGACGGGCCAGTGCCCAGGAGCCCACGGGAAATGTGGCTGCCGTGTAAGCGGACCAGCCTGGTCTCTGTGTAGGTCATTCTGAACTCTATGAAAATGTCCGATCAAACACCAGGGTGGTGAGAGGACCCAAGGGTTTGGAGGGACTCGGTGCTCCGGAAGGATTTAGACAACAGCTACACTCCCAGAACCTAAATTCCTGGGGAGGACTTGGGCAAACGGCATACAAGTCCACCTTCCCCCCACGAATGGCAACTAATACTTCAGGGGCAGCATTTCGTTCACGTGCTGAGTGCTTGGCCAGGGTACTGGGAAGCAGAGTTGTTTCTCGGCGGCGATTTATGTGTGAATCAATGGAGGCGAGGGTGGGGCAGGCGCAGAGGGCTGAGGGGCTGGCACTTAGGCAGGTGCATGGGTGGCCCCAGGTCTCAGCAGGCAAGCAGAGAGAAGACCCAGTACAAAGAACAAGCGGGGCAGTAGGGGTATTTGCTAGAAAGGGGGCAAATATAATCTCAGGCTTTAGTAAGCTCACTTAATTCTGTGAAAATAATATTCCTTTCCTTCTGCGTGCGTTTATTTCTGTATGAAGCTGACTACATGTACACAAATACACACACTCGTGGGTGGAAATACGAGTTCAGTTATTTTCTGCTGCTGCTATCATGTGTGTGTCTGTCTGTGAGTATGCGTTTAATGACGATAATACCATTTTGAAAAGTTAAGACGTCTTCCATTCCAACACCGTGCTGCAAAGGGCTGAACGGGGATGTCTACAGAATCCAGCAGTCCGATTCTGCTGGGAATTAGGGTTTACGTTCAGTACGATAAATGATTCCAAGATAAATACATTTCTTTCTTTCTTTTTTTTTTTAAGTCCTGGATGGTGACGTATCCTTTTTCCAATACAGAAACAGGGGAGCCTGGCTCTGTTTAGTTTGTCTGATTGCTTCTAAGAGGAGCGACAGGTTGGCTCCGAGAAACCATGGTCCTCTGTTCATTAAAGCGTCAATAATGCCCGGTCCAGGCATATCGACAGCAGATTAGCTCAGGCTGAGTCTGTGGACAAGACCAGAATCTTTTTTAACCCAGCTTGTTTCCAGATCAATACACCCATCAGCATTTGAAAATTAGCCCAAGATGAGATTCTGATACTTGAGGTGGTATGTCATGCTCAGAGGCCACCTTGCCAAGCCACAGGTGTAAACGCCTAGCTGGGGATTAGACACTTTCCATCCCCATGGATACGAGTGAGGATTGATGTAGACCCCATCCTCCACGCCCTGCCCCTCCCACCTCCCCCCCCCCCCCCCCCCCCGCCACACACACTCTCAACCTTCCCTCTTTGAGCCTGTGTAAGTCCTTGGGGCTATAACCCAGCCACCTGCCTCAAGGGGCATTTATTAAATGTGTACTTTGTTCGAGGCACTTTCCGGGTGCTCAGGGCAGGAGTGTATGGGTGTGAGCGAGGAAGGGGAGGGGACCTTAAGGAAAAACAATGACGCAAACATGATCCTTGTTTTCAAGGAGGCTTCGGAGTTTTTCACGACTCCTTCCATTTTCCAGTTCCATAAAGGTCCTGCTTCCTAAGGCAAGCGTCTGTGATGGTGTAGAGTTCCTAAGGTCTGTCTGTCAGTGTCAGCCACTCTCAGCAGTAAGTGTGTGCATGGTGGGGAGGGAATGGGGTGGGGGGGCATGGGGCGTGGCTGCAAACGTACCCCCTGGTGCTACCGACTGGGCCACTGGGGCATCCATCAAACTCCCTCACAGAACAGTGTGACTCTCAATCTTTTTCTGGCCAATAATAAAACCTTCGCCCGCCGACGCCATCTCCTGCAACAATACCTACTCTGCTGTTTGTGATACATTCTGCTACTGTCTGTGCAATTCCATTTCCTTTAAAAAATGCTGTTTGTATCCAGCAGTTTGAAGATTTTCATGTATAGAACCAACAGAGGAAACAACCACCATCATTTCCTTTTAGAAAGAAAGAGGGAAAAATAACATAAAATAAAAACAACTTGGTGTGACCAAGCTGTGTCACAGCACGGGGGGCCACCCACCCCACTGGCCTCATCCCTCAGCCGCCGGAGCCTGTTTGGGTCTCCCTCCAGCCTGTCCTCTTCCCACCACTGCCCACCGACCTCGCCCTTCCCAGTCGGGACCCTGACCCAAGCTGCCCTCTGTCCTGCCTTCTCCCAGCTCCCTTCCCTTCTCTCCCTTCCCTGCTCCTTGTCGCTCTCACCTACCATCCACAGCTCTCCCCTTCCCTCTGGGCTGCTGGAAAGGAGGGGAGAGGAGGCTGGAGGAGCCTCTGGACCTGGAGCTTACTGCTGTGGACCTGCCATTCAGGGGGATGAAGAGAGCTGGGAGTGAGAGCTGGAGAAAAGACCAGCAGAGGATCTGGCTCCATCGCTCGGGGGCTTCCCCTCTGAGGTAAAGGAGCAAGGATGTGGTGCACTGTTAAATACGGTTTTTTGTTTGTTTGTTTGTTTTGTTTTTTTAACATCTTTATTGGAGTATAATTGCTCTACAATGGTGTGTTAGTTGCTGCTGTATAGCAGAGTGAATCAGCTATACGTGTACATATATCCCCATATCCCCTCCCTCTTGCGTCTCCCTCCCTGCCACCCTCCCTATCCCACCCCTCTAGGTGGCCACAAAGCACCGAGCTGATCTCCCTGTGCTATGCGGCTGCTTCCCACTAGCTATCTATTTTACGTTTGGTAGTGTATATATGTCCACGCCACTCCCTCACTTCATTCCAGCTTACCCTTCCCCCTCCCCGTGTCCTCAAGTCCATGCTCTAGTAGGTCTGCATCTTTATTCCCGTCTTGCCCCTACGTTCTTCTGATCATTTTTTTTCTTTTTCTGTTTTTTTTTAGATTCCATATATATGTGTTTTTAAAAAGTTTAAAAAAATAGCAGCTGTATTTTTAAAAAACTAGCTAACACTTAACCAGCACTTCTGTGTGCCAGGCCCTCTCCTGAGTGTTTACACATCAGTACATGGAAAACGTAATCCCCTCCACCGACCCTCGCAACGTTGACTCCATTTTACAAAAAGAAACTTTGAGTCACAGTTGGAAACCTGGGGTCCCACAGCCAGAAAGCGGCCAAGTCCGATTCTGAGCACTTGCTCCCTGTCTGGGAATCCGTCTGCACGGCTGCGTGTTGTCTGAATGCCCAGCACCTGCTCTGCTTATGGGGAAGCAGAGAAGGGCCTGGGAAGCATGGAGACAGCGGAAGCAAGAGATGCAAAAACACAGACCTCAAAAGCCGGGGGTGGGTGTGAGAGGCTCAGAGGAAGGGGAGGGGAATGGGGTGCAACGAAAACACAGAGGATATCAGACACAGGCATTAAAGGCGAGATGTGGCATCAGAAACCCAGGGCTGGCTGGTGAGAGAAGAAGCCAACAAGCTGGAAACCACAGAGGTGGCTGTGACGGCCATGTCCCAGGTAGGTGTTTAGAGCATCTGCAGTGGGCTCTGCCTTCTTTGAAGGCTGTGTGAGGGATGGCATATGTGCAGTGCCAGAGAGCTAAGATGCTGGTCTTAAAATAAAGCAAGCTTAGCAGTGGATGGAACCTTAAAAAAACTTAGAGGAGAAAAAAGCCAAGGAAAGCAATAATCAGGAGCTAATTTTCTGAGAAAATGTATTATTGGAACAAAAGCAAAGAACAAACAAAAAAACAAACCCTAGTCCTATTCAATGGGAAAATGATTTGAAATTTTAGCATCAGATGGCAAAGTGAAAATTAGGAAATTGTCCTGGCCAGATGGAACAGACAGACTCATCTCAGTTGAGAATCACAGTGAAAGTGTTGGATACAGGCTCTCTCAGCCGCCCCTGCACCGGCTGCCCCCAGGCCACCTACCTTGCACGATGAGGTGCACCCGGGAGGTCTTGGGGTGGTTGTCCGTCTGCACGGAGCAGGTGTACGGGCCCTCGTCGTACACGTCCACGTTCTGGATCTCGATGCTGTACTGGGTCTGGGTGTTGCTCAGGAGGACCACGCGGGGGTCCAGACACCACTTGTCGTTCCCGGCGTAGAGGATGGTGCTGCGGTTCAGCCAGGCCACCCGGGTGACCCGGTTGTCAATCGTGCACCTGGAGGGAGGACCAGACGGGTGAGTCAAGGGACCGCAGAGAAACGGGAGCCATCAGGGTCTTCTTGGCAAGGCTGAGATGCCTGGTCACCGTGCCTTGTCTTCGTCCCCTGCCCCCAATGTGTACACGCACACCTCCTGTTTGCTTTGGCCTGGGGGGCACTTTCTGGAACTCAGCGTCAGAGGTCTTGCAGAACTGCAGCCTCAGAACATTGGCTATTTCAGACTTCCAGGTCCTGAGTGATTCTGTGCTTCTGAAAACCCCTGAGCACAGGACTATTTCGATACCCCTAACTATTCACTAGTTATAGCCTGGAACCATCATCCGTCCTCAGAATGGCTGGGCCCTGGGACTACCCCCATCCTCCCCCCGCTCTGGGATTTCCATGAGGTACATGACGATAATCCCTCACATTGCTTTCAAGATGTTCTGGGTGTACTAAGTTGCTCAATACTCAAAACAACCCTGTGAAGAAGGTTCCATTGGTAAAAAGAATTGAAGAACAGAGACACTGAACGCTTCTGGCAAATGGCACAGATAACGTGCGCTAGATCAGAAACCCAGCTTTTAACTACTCAACATTCTTTCTCCCATCTCAGAATAGCGAATTCCAACAGAAGGCTTTTGAAGTCAAAACTAAATATGGACCCACCACCATTGCTATTTCTCCTCATTATACCCAGGGGCAGAAATGTTCAATTACTGCTAGACTAAAGGCATTTTCCAAAATCTCAAAATGGTTCGTACATGTAAAAATAGACGTTCTTTCTTTTATTTTTGCATCTGGAGTCCCCAAATTGTGGAAGCTCCCTTCTCTTTTCCTACACTTTCAAATTTCCCAGCTACTCTGGCCAAATCCTCATCAAATCTGTCTGCATTCATTTCCCTCTCTAGCCACAGCGAGTATGTTTTACGGCCTGAGGCTAAATTTCAAACACAGTGTCCTGATCCTGGCTATAATGCTGGAAATAGCAACTTAGCCACGGCAGGTACAGTGTTGCCTCCAACGTAATCATGCTTTTGCGGGGTACGAAGTACGTTTACATCCACCCTGTCTCATGTGATTCTTGCAGCAAACCGGTGAGATAGATGATCTTACCCGCCCATTCTCCACTTTAAAGATCAGGCCTCCAGGGTCGGAAATGGTCTGGTGACTTGCCTCAGGATAGGGAGCTAGGGAGCGATGGAGAGTCAGACCCCTCAGCCAGGTTCTAAGTCCTGGTCCTGGGTGCCCCTCAGGATGTGCAAAGGTGAATGTTTCAGGCACAGTTGCTTCCACCGAATTCTCATAATTGTCTGTGACCATAAAAAGCCTGAGATCTGCTGCCGGCTACACCAGCTTCCCCAGGCAGTGCCTCTTGAGATGTGCTCTCCAGTGCTGTGCGTCCTTTCCACTCGTACTTGTGTAAATGTCACATGATCATCGCCGGGCCTCTCAGGCACAGGCGGAAAGGCTTGCTGAGAGGCCCTGTAGGGAAAACCGCTCAACCAGAAACACCTCTGCTCAGCTGTCCAGCCTTCTTTGTGCTGCTCACTGCGTTTTTTGGACAACGAAGGATAGAAATGATGGGAAACCTGACCAGGGGAGTATTTCTGAAAGCGGGCATGGACCACTCGCATCAAAGTCACAGGAGGTGATTTTGTTACCGATCTTCTTGTCCTACTGATTCAGAATCTTTGGGAACTCAGAAACATGAATTTCTAACAATACCCCGGCTGGGTCAGACACCCACCAAAGTTTGAAAAGCAATGGGGTATACAGCAGGGTATCCAGGACCAGCCGCATAACCTGTGGATCTCAGTGCAAAACGCAAAGGCAGAGTCCTTTGCTCAAGGACTATTAAGAATTTCAAGATGGCGAGAGCAGGGCATTTAACAAGTGCAGGGTCCTGTGCGAATAAACACACACCCTGAAGGGATGTCCCACACTTCTGTGCTTGTAACTCTCTTCGGGATCTTACTTAAATATGCATTCTGATTTGGAAGGTCTGGGGTGGGGCCTGAGAGTCTGCATTTTTCGTAAGCTCCCAGGAGATGACAATGCTCGTGGCCCCCAGACCATCACTTAAGGAGCATAAAGCTAGAGGGAACCGTATGCACGTGAGGGTTGGAGAAGCACTGAGCTAGCCCTTCACTATGTGAAAGTGTGACCAGAAAACCGGCAGGTCGTCATCGCTGGGGAGCTTGTTTGAAACACAGACTCGGGCCCCGCCTCAGATGTAACGAACGAATCTGCATTTTCATAAGCTCTCCGGTAACCAGGACACACATGTGGTCTGGACTGGTCTAGAGTGAACTCCAAGACTTGCTGTCGGCTGTGATAACAATATCCTGAACATACCACGAGACTGAGCAAGAGGTAGGGAAGAGCAGCTGATGCGGGAAGCTGGGCCTCCCTGATGCTGTACTTGCCTTGCACACCTGATGCTCGTCCTCTCAGGCTACCTCACTAAAATGTGGATGTGAGCCACCACGGTGTGCACCCCCTTAAGAACAACACACTCCACAGCTCGCTTTGCCAGCAATGTAGCTGGGATGTCATTCAGATTCATGACTTTAAGGGCAGTCACTGCTCTGAATTTTGCTTGGATCCAAGGGGAGGAATTGGTGAAATTCATATTCACAACTGATGTTTATTGAGTGCATATTACTATATGCTAGGTATCCTGTGAGTCTATGGCATGTGCTATTTTATCATCTTCAAAAAACTTGGTTGCGTTCACCTATGACGGCCAATTTACAGACGAGGTTAACTGAGTCTAAGAAATATTATCCAAATGAACTAAGATCACCCTGCAGAACCAAGATTCAAACCCAGTTTTTGTTTGTTTGCTTATTTTCCCCCAAAGTCAGTGATCTTCAATGTCCTTATCCAGGGCTTCCCAAAAGTCCCTACAACATTTAAATTCAACTCTCTGTAAGTCCTGACAAAGTACAGATTGCTGGGTCACTACCTGGTCTGGGGACCCCAGTTTGAGAACCATTAATTTAGACATTTCACTGGTTTCTGGTGACACGAGAGCCGCAGCGCAAGTGGGCACTAGGAAGTGACTCTCATTTGAAACACTTTTCCACTACTTTACGGGAGAGAACTTTCTTGCAACCAATGTGCCCTGGGAAGCCGGAAGCAGAGTCCCATTTATTTTGTCCTCCAGCAGCTGAAATTTGACCAAACACCAGGTGAGTGGCAGTGGGGCAGGAAATGCTGATCAACAACCTCTAAACTGCTTGAATAATTGTTTCTGATGCCCACAATGGGGGCATTTCACAGCCTCTCGGTGAACACGAGAGGACCGTCCTGGGCTTCCTTGTGAGTGTCTAATGATTGGAAATTGAATGAAACGGAAGTGGTCTCGCCACACTGCACCGCACTCACAGGGCCAGAGATGTTCATTTGCAGAAGCACTCATGCTCCGACACAGCCAATTTCAGCAGTTATGCGGCCCCTGTGATATACTACGCTGAAAAGCCGGCAGAGCTTCCGCCCTGGTTCGGGGGACATCGAAGGTCATGATTAGAGGTCCAAACTGTCATTGCTGGGTATCAGTCTTGCTGTGTCTCCACGGAATTAATGTGGCTTCTGAGAGATGAGTCACAAAGGTAACTTGGTGGCCAACTCCTGCCACCTCCTCATACCTGCCCTCATCTATCCGTCTCATTTACAGAACGATACACAGGAGACAATTCTCCAAGTATTAAAAAAAAAAAAAAAAAGTGGACGTGAGCATAACTGCAATCTCAGGCAGAGCTGATGCTTTGGTTAGTGGGGAGTTGGCGGGGAGACCAGGTGGGAAATTCAGTCAACAGGTTCCCTTTTTCCAGAGACAGCCCTTAGTTCACTTCTACAGAATTACTCCTAAAACACACGTATTTCATGCTATTTCAGCTCCCTCAGGAAGGGGGTCAACTATAGAATTAACCGGAAGTGAGCAAGGCTTCAAACTCAACCCTCCCTGACTAACCCAGATAAGTGTAACAAGACATGGCCACTTGCCACTGAGGAAGGAGTCAAAGGTCAGCCCGAGGCAGGCCAGGAAGAGAAGTGCAGAGTCAGAAAGGATTGGAGATGGCCTGGCCCAACCCTGAAGATCTCCACCCCTTCCCCCCACAGTCTTGAGATGCACCAGGCACCCACCCTGAGCATCCTCTCCTCCGTCCGTCCCACCACGTATGCAAAGAACAGAGGAACAACCTCTGCACACACAGGGCTTCTGGATTGAGCCCGGGAACTCCCCAAACTCCAAACATGTCTCCTCTCAGAGCCTCAATGCCTGACCTCACTTGCATCCATACTCGAGCCAGGGCCCATCAACTTTCCCTATATCTGTAAGCGATCCTCCCCTCCCACAGGGCTGGCGGCTCTCCGCTCCTGTGTGTGGTCCCCATGGACAGCCCACAGCCTGGCCTGTGCAACATCCTGACAGAATCCAGACAGAGAGAGAGTGCCTGGGAGGGGCAGGCTTGTTTACCATTTCACTGCTGAGCGAGTGTCCTTCTCAGTCTGTCTGTCTGCACCCTGCTCCCTTCCTTGGAGAAGCTTCTTCTTACAGAGAACAGGCCTGTTTGAACACAGGCCGTCAAGGACATCCAGCCTGCACAGATCATCAATGCATTCTCTTTGATGATGTCTGGTCAGGTGTGGCTGACCAGAAGGGGACCATCCACGTGCAGCCACGCCAGAACACGCACCTGAGCACAGTGCACGGTGGAGAGAACTGACACACCTGAAATTTTCTGCAGCTGCGCCGATTGTGCCGAAGCTCTAAAAATGCAGCCCTCTGTGCCCTTCATCTCCTGCTGATGAATAGTGGCTTTATTACAGTTGCCGCATTTGTACATAGAGGAATAGCAAAAAAAAAAAGATGAAGCAAGGCCCAGGATGAGTGCGGCAGAGATAAAACACGGAAGTGCGGATTCGGGGCCTCGAGCTACTTTTGGATTTTAGAGGAAAGGAGAAAAAGAGACAGAGACAGAGAGAGAAGGAGGAACCTGGAAATTGGAAGAAAAATAAAGCAGAAGTATCTGCTTGGCACCTTCTAAAGACAGACAAAGAGGATGCTGAAGTAAAGAAGGATTCTTGAAGAAAGAGGGAACGATTCCGGCTTGGCCTTTCTTAAACGCACCTGCCTGAAGATCTGAGGACTCTAATGGACCAGAACAGTGAGTACTCCAACCATCCCTTCTCTCAAACGGCCCTTTAACTGCCTTTGAAAAGCAACACATCTCCAGCAACATTTGAGCCTACAGAGAAGTAAGTGCTTCTGCCCTTCGTTGCTCCTGATCACAATCTCCTCTTATCGCTCAGAAATGGTCCCGCGGTCCAGCTGCCCCGTGTTTTGTTTCTCTGAGCATTTGGCTTGTGCCCGGCCCCTCCCCTCAAGCTTCACAGCAAAGCATCACAGGTGGTTGGTTCGGAAGTACTGACACCCAGCTCGACGGAGTTGGCCTGTGCATCTTCCAGGTCTGCTTCTGTGGGAAACCAACAAACAGACAAACCAGGATGCTTCATCACCGGCCTGCGGAAAACTCAGCAAAAACCACCTGTCCCCTGAGCTCTTTGCTGGAGGAGCAGGCTGACCGGGTGGGGTTGCTAACTTTGACCCTGTTGGAATCTAAGCTCGTGTCACTATGTGTGAAATTGGCTTGGGTTACCTAGAGACACAAACACTGAACTCACACGATCCACACCGGCCTCACAGCTCTCAACCACTACTGTTTTTGCTTCACATGGAAAATGGGATGTGTGCTATGGAATCTCTCTTAGTCATGAAAATAAGGCCAAGGCTGATCACGCCTCTGTAGAAGCAGAAGGAGAGCTTATGATAGACGGGAAAGGACCAGAGGAAACCTCGGCTGTGTCCATGGTGCCCCGTGAGTCCACACTGCTGGTGGAGGGCAGGGAGGAGGAAAGAGCCAGGCCCTGAAGTCGGGCGGCTGGAACCCAAGTGCCGGCTCTGTTCTGCTGCCTCTCAACAAGTCACCCGAACTCACTGAGTTTCACTTTACTCGCCTGGACCGGAAATAAATTTTCCTCCTGCATGGGGTTAATGGGAAGATTAAACGGAAGCGTGCATGTAAACGCATCGCCTGGTATGGAGTAGAAACTCAACAAATAACGGATCACACCATCTATCATACACATGGCCTTCTCAGATCTACATGTTCATTACATTTGTCAGTAGATGGTAACTTCCAGAAAGGCAAGGGCCATACCTATGTTTCTCATGTACCTTTATATGTCAGATTGAGTAGAAAATAAGCACTCAATAAATATCTGTTGACTGATTAATTTTTTTAAATTAAAATCTCCCACCTTTCACAAACTCCTGAGAAATGAAAGGGCAGGAGCCCATGTCCAGTAAAGGCCCAGGCCATGAGTCAGCGCCAACCTGCACTTAGAAACACGCCCCCTGCACACACACCCCTGCACACATGCTTGCTCTTTGTGGGAATCTGTCACCTTTCACCACTCTAATGTCCTGGGGACGAACCAAGAAGGCCTGGCTGTGTGGACCCCTGAGGAGGGCTCTCGATAAACCCACCCACCCCTCTGCCCGTCCTGTAAGAGTCGAATGACGCGGCACCATCGCAACGCAGACTTGCCAAGTCAGGCGGGCCATGACTCCTCTGAGACAAATGGTGTGCCGCTGAGATCTGTACTGGTGACAAAGCCCAATACTGATTCCAGTGCTGGGGGAGGCTTGGGGCTGTTCAACAGGTCATTTCACATCTGTAAGCTACAGCGCCCAAAGGCCATTTCTTTATTTCATAGCAGGGTGTTACATCCATGTGGTGAGAAAGGAAGAGCTCTGGACTGACTGACGATCCTGGTGAAGCGGCATCTGGATCCTGTTACGGACCACAGACCAAAGCAGTGGCACCTTTTTCTCCCTCGGTGACCAGAGCCAGGCAGCCCGGGGGGGTGGTTTCTTTCCATTCCCTCCCTTAACGTACCCAAATAGTCCAAACACACATGAGCGTCTCCTGAGTCCCTGCGTGGGGACCAACGTTTCCCAGGGGAGAGAGCCCAGAAGGGCCGAGAGGTGAGCGGAAATTCACTTTGGACTTCATCTGCCCTTTGACCCTGGGCTCCAGCGCACAATCTCCTGCCCCATCTCACCTCCCACCCCACACGCTCCAGACGGGACAGGAACTGGATATACTGGACGGCTTCTCACTGTTTCCAGAGCACACCGTTCACTATCAGAATTCAGGGACCCCCTGTACTGGGAACGCCCTTCCCTATTGTTTATTAGATAAATTCCTATTTCCCTATCAGAGCCAACATTAGAGGTTATTTTGTATGCCAACCATATTTCCTCTGCAAATTTTAATCCCCCATGAATGTTCGCTAGACATACTTTATCCTGGTGTGTGTTGACGGCAGTCTGTCCATCCCCCATCTACCTGTAATATGGTGGGGGGAGGAGGCATATACCATGTGTTTCTCTATTGCAAGGATTCTTGGTTACTTTCAAGGCAATCTGGGCCTTGTGAGAGTTAAGGTGGCCTTGGAGGTAGGAGGGAGCTTGCTAAATACAACAGAGCAGGGCACAGCATTTCAGGCGGAGGGAAGGGCACAACAAAAGCACAGTGGAACTGTGAAAGGATACCAGCATATTTGCAGAAGGATAGAAATTTGGTCTGTGCAGAGTGTAAGGCTTTGGTAGAAGAGAAAAGTTAGGCGAGTTGAGGCCAGTGAATGAGTGTCCTACTCTTTCTGTGCCCCCTCCATCCACTGCAGACTGACCAGCGTGGGCCACATCAGCTGGCTCCCCGACCTCCGGCCTCCCACTGAGGTCAGCTGATGGGAAGGAGAGGGGATGCCACAGGCCGTCCACGTCCCTGTCAGAGGTCACAGCTCCTGGCCGGGGTCCTCTGTCCCTGGTGGGAGCCGAGATCTCCTCTTTCCTTCACTTGAGTCCTGGAGGCATTAGCCACTCCCTCCTGTTCCAGCCCCAGGGTCATGACTAACCCTTGTGGTCTTTCCTGCACTTCGGCTGCACCTTTGTAAGTATCCACACGATTAAACTCCCCTCCAATGTGCCATCTTTTCCCTGTAGGAACTATTGCGGCACCCGTGTGACAGACTGTTCCCTTTATCCTGAGGACAAGAAGGACCAGAGAACCGAAATGAAGAGCTCTGCAATGGCCACCTGAAAGAATCGCCAAATCACAGAGGACCACGAAGGCACCGAGCCTAAGCCCCTCCCCCTTCTACAGTGGGTGGCCCTCCGTGGGAGGGAGGAGTTGGGGAGAAGAAACCCGGATCCCGGCAAATGAATCTCTGCTTCTTCTTGTCTGTGTCTCCGATCGATCCTGTCATCCTGTCCTTACAGCTAGACCATGTAAAGCCCACACCTGAGATGGGGTTTCATCCTGGAGGTGGCGGACCAGCCGGCAGGATAGCAGCAGGGGGATGTTGATCAACCCAGACACTGTTTATAGTTACACTTTGAAAACTAAGACTCACTCAGGTAAACTGGGGTTGACGGTGCGTACTAGGATGCCCTGTCATGCTGGAAAAGGGGTCTGGGAAGTACCTGGTTCCTCTCGAGCCCAGGGCTGGGGAAGACGTGCCAGCCTGGCAGGCCCTGTGCCTAAGAGGCAGCTCAGACGAAGCATCTGTGTCCCTCCCGGTCCCATCGCTGGGGCTAGTTCCAGATCCAGCTCCCTGTCTGGACGCACTTGAGTCAAACCTGGATCCTGCCTCCAAGGCCCCGCCTTTCATCACAAAGAACCCCCTAGAGTGAGGACTTGAAACACCAGTGTGGGGAGGACCTCAGGGCTCAGGAGGCAAAACCACACCCTGGAGTAGGGAGGGGCGGGTCCAAGGGGACGTCCCCTCCTGTGCGGGGTGTGGCTGCAGTCAGCCAGCCCAGCCCCTCGGGGCCCTCGTGTTGTGTCTGTGCTGCTGCCAGGTTTCTGTGCCAAGAGCCCACACCTGCCGCTCTCCCTGGAGGCTGTCTCCAGGCTGCGGTGCCTGGGAATGTGTGCGCTCCCAGGGTGGCGGCAGCGGGCTGGCCGCGGGAGCAGGTGGCCGAGTCTCGCTGCAGGTCCCGTGGGAGCCACCCGCAGGACACCTGCCTGAAACTGAGGCCTCCACGTGGCTTCCTGGCTGCCCCCCCCCCCTCCCCGCTTCCGCAGTCTCTCTCCGGGGGGCACTCCCTTAAGAAGTCACTTCCACACAAATTCGCATCTCAGGGCCTGCTTCTGGGAGGCTGCAGAGAAGAGCTGTTTACCGGCGAAGTGGGGAGGGAGGGGGGCTGAGAAGAGCCGGCCGCCAGAGGACACGGGGAGCAGGGACCACCCAGGGGCGCCGACGCCACAGCACGGTTGCCAGGGCAATCCAGCCAGGCCAGAGCGCCAAAAGGGACCCCTGCTGGAGGTGTCAGGAGGGTGGAGGTGGAGGAAGGCGCGCAGACTGGAAGTCTTGGCAGCGGGGAGTGAGCCCTGAGCTCGCCTTGAACTGAACATACATGCCCACGAGCAGAGGGAAGGAGAGGGAGTCCAGAGACGCGGCCGTGGCCACAGGGCCTGTGTTCAGGGTCTGGTCTGACAGACGCAGAGGAAGCCACGGTCACCGTGGAGGCCCTGGAGGGGCTGCTCTCATCCGAGGCCAGTTAGGAAGGTTGGGGCAGCCGGACCATATCACGAAAACCACATTTGAGGATTTTCAGGATTTCACGCGGGAGAGAGAAGATAAGGGGGGACAGAGACAAGGTGAATGCCGAGGTTTTCCCTTCCCAGGAGGGGGTTCCTACCACAGTGTGCTGGGGCTCGTTGCTAGTGTCAGACATCTGACCCAACACTGTCCTACGGAGACAGGACCTACTGAACCTGGGCCAACAGGAGGGCTGTTCAGGGCATCGGTGGTCACAGGATCCCTCCTCCTTCCTCAGGCCTGGTCAGCAGCCTTTCCTCTCACAAGGCTCCTATCCCAGGCCCGTCCTTCTCTTTCCCATCACGTGAACTTCACTTCTAGTTGTGAGAAGTGAAGACGTAGATAATTTGAGGTGTAGAAAAATAGGTTTTCTGAATTATTCACTTGTTTGACCAACGTGCATTGAGGATCTATTATGCACCATGCAGGGTGTTAAGCACGTAAGGGGTGTGACACAGGGTGAAGAAGACAGACACAGACATTCTGCTCCTGCGGAAGTAGAGCTAAGACAGGTCACTATCGAGCATGAGGACTTTTATGAGCGGATACTACGGGGTTTTGTACAGAAAATAAGCAGGTGTTGAGGAACCCACCGTGGTCTAAGCGACCAGGGAAGGTATTTTGCTGAGAACTTTGCAGATGGTGTACATTTGCTGCTTGGAGGGACCTGCAAAGTCACCTATAGATATGGACCCTAGAGACACAGACGTGCAGCTGCTTCCTTCTTAAGACTATCAGCTGTTTAGTTCAAAAAAGAGTGGGGATGGCAACTTGCATCTCCTGAGTCCTTAACCTGTGCTTTCTGGGGTTTGGTGGATTTGAAGAAAGGTTCTCCACTGAGCATTCTGAAAGCTCGACAATGCACCGGGTATCACTCAGATTTTAACATCATCTCTCCCATCTGGAAGCTGCCATGCACTGGTATAGTTCACCTACTAGGACCTCAGCTTGCACGTTCGTACTGAAGAGAAGCAGTGGCCATGCCCCGAGCTGCTGGCCTGACTTCCACGGAGTCAAGCTAGCTAGGTCCTCGTCTTATTATCTAATCTGCTGTGACAAGCCTGGGTCCCCAGTCCTTCTGTGACTCAGTTTTCCTATGTGTCAAATGGGGAAAAAACTAGTCTGTCCACTCAATCCCTATGGCTGTCAGAGGAAAGTAACATACAAGGGAAAAGTATAAAGGACTCTGGAAGAACAGGGAGGTGTTAATGTTTACTATCTTCTGTGTGAAAATACAGATGTCCCCTCTCTTCAATATTATTTTGCAAGTAACTAAATACATGCCTACCTCACCCCGCTCAACATTTACTTACTGCGCTTCTACACTGGTGAGGATGCTGTGCTCACTTTTTAGAACAGAACATCTTCCTTACTGTCTATATTTTAAGGGCTTATCCTACAGAGAAGATCAGAGCCACTTAAATGAAAGAAAGCAGGGTACCTGCACGGGCAATTCAGTGACAAACGCTGGATGGACACGGAAACGACGGATGCAGTCTTAACCCTGACAGCACAATGCCCAGCCCTGAACCAGAAGCAGAGAGCTCTTGAGAGAGGGGCGCCCTCCGTCCCTCTGGCCACCTCCCCAAGCAGCCACAGGAGCAGGCACAGCCCTGATGGGTGAGGGGGGCTGGGGGAGGAGGCGGCCGGGGTGCAGATGCAGCCACGGAGTCAGCCCTCTCTTGGCTGGAGCTACGTCAGCTGATCCTAGCGAAGCAATATCCTTCAACCAACCCCGGGCAAGTAGTTATGCAAGTCCTTTACAGAACCCCCTGGTGCCTTTGCGATACTCTCTAGTAGCTGGTCTCTGTAGGAAGGGATTCTCACTGTGCTGGAGGAGAGCTCCTTCTTCCCCCGCATAAATTACTCCCTGATCTCGACCCTTCAACAAGCAGCTCAAATCACCCATAATCTCAATCAAGTGGAGCCCCTTCTGAATCTAGCCAATGGGGTGGGAGGGGAGATTCCGACCTTACCTCACCTGGATGGCGGCCATGCCGGCCTGTCCTAACCCCCAGCCTCCACCCTCTCCTTCTGCTGGAAGGACCTTTCTAGCAAATCCATTTGAGACTCATTTGTTCCAAAGCCTTCACTCGTGTCCACAGCCCTCCATAGGAAGGGCCAACAGTTGAGAACAGCTCACCAGGATGTCCCACCCTCATCAGACCCATCGCCTTGCACAGAAGCTGTATCACAGGGTGTGCCTGCGGGTTTCTTGCAGTTTCCGCAATGTGGATGCTCTCCCAGGACTCCAAACCATGTCCCACGCTGCCCCATCTGTCTCCCCACCTCCTCGCCACACACACCTTTCCTTCCAAGGCTCCCTTCCATCTGCCAGGTCTACGCTGACGCCCCCAGCCCATCGCACCTCTGTCCCATCACTCTCCAGGCCACACGGCCACTGTGAAGGCAAAGCCTGTGCATTTTCTTTATTTTTTTTTTAACCCCCAGCCTTGTCATGCCCAGCACAGTACCTACTCCATCCTCGCCTTCAGTCAGTGAATGCCCGCTGCCCGGAGGGAGGGCACACTGCAGGTGTACTCTGAGACCAAGCCAAACATGGGAACCTCTCCAACTGTTCTCCATGGTGACGCAGACCAGGCTGCCAGGGGCACGCCACATGCGGCACACGGCGAGCCGCACCACCGGAGGTCACCACGTCACAGCTCAGGCTCCACGACAGCTTGCGAAGTGAGAAGGGAGGATGCAGCAGACATCTCATAAGAGCTTTGGGGTGTTTTTGTTAATTAACCAGAAAAACAATAGCTCAAACTTTCCGATGCACGACAGCATGCAAATCCTTTCGCGAATAATTACATCTCATGGAATCATCAAAACAAAGCCAGAGGCAGAGACGCAGCTCTAACCTCAGAGCCAGGACCCTAAAACGTGTGGTTTCTGGCAAGTCACTTCACCTCTCTGACCCTCAGTTTCCTCGTCTGTGCAAGACAGGCAGTCTCTGTGGGAACCCCAGCATGGTGGGACTCCCCAGGTCCGCTGCCCGAACCCCCATAACTATTTCCCGTCCTCTGGCAGGCAGGGCTGTCTGACACTCTTAACTGTCCCTCTCCTTGCCAAGGTGAACACAGGGAGGAAGGGTTAGCAGGTTAGAACAGAAAGTGCGGCAAAACTGGGAAGGCAAAAATGCCAATTACTGAAATGCAATAAATGCAAACATGCCTTCACTTCTTATGCAAATTCTTGAGAGAAAGAGGGCTATAGGTGCAAAGGAGCACATTTAGTTTCACCTCTAAGAAGGATCAAATAATATGAACTAGAATTTAAATGCATGGAGTAAAATCAGCAACGTGATGGCTCCTTTGACGGTAATTATCAAGAGAATCACAGAAAGTCGGAGGATGAAAGTGTAGGATCTCCTTCCTTCCACTTGGAGACAGGACTCTTCCAGGCTCCCTGACCTTGTGGCCTTCTCTGCCCTATATGGTATGTCCTAGCATCTCCTCAACAAAGCTGGCCCGTTCTCACCTCTGAGCCTTTGTTTCTTTCCCCACTAATCAACAGAGTCCAGAGGCAGTGGCCCCGCCTTCCACAGTAAGCCCCTTTTCTTTGTCATCCCTGGGTTCCTTTCACCTTCTGAGAATGTTTGGTACTAAAACGCATCTCCACTCCTAGAGTCCTAACAGGCTCTGGAATTGGGTTCTTCTAATTAAGACCAGGATGCCCTTTGGTAGCTTTAGCTTCATCAAAACCAGTTTAAAATGTTCAGTGACCAGCAGAACACCCAGAGAGAAAGGGGGTGGCAATACAGTTACATGCAGGAGCTAAGATTATTCTCAGTGAAAACCCTGAGTCAAACAGCTCAGAAAATTCGGGAACGGGGAGGGGAATAGAGGGAGGAAGGGTCAGGGAAGCTGCCACCCTGCTGTCTGAGCATCGCCCACCGCTTCCAGGGATGAGGCCACTCACTTCTGGAACCTCCCGTACTCTTTATTGCCCTTCTGTAGAGGGATGCGCCCTCCAATTTGGGATGCCTGGTGGAGAGAGGCAGCTACTGCGTCTGTGCTGAAGAAGAACAAGGATCATAATAACAAAAGCCCAATTTTCATGTCCTGGCAAGTCTCCCTTCCATGACTTTGACGAAGAGCAGACGGGATGCTGTAGAGTCATCCAAAGCTGGCCTTGCTGCTAGGTAGGCATAGGAAACCCACCTAAGGTCTATATTTAGGAGTTCCACCTGAAAATATACTTCTACTGTCTTCAAAATGAGAAGAGAAACCCACGTGGTCTAAGTGATTGGGTCAAGTTTCACAGAGTTCTGATATAGAGGCTCACTTAGATACCGCAAAGCTGAACTCAGACTCCCAGGGTCTGTTTGCGGCCCCTTTGTTATATCTTCCTGGGGGTAAAGTCAGACACCTTGGATCAAAACTCGTGCAAGAGGCTGGAGAAGCACGTTCTATGTTGGCTCTAAAACTGTCATTAGAGACCTGGCAGTAACAATGCTTCTCACACAATCGTGCATTAAACAATGTTGCCCTTTTGAGAAATGCACATAGTTTGGGACACCAAGTCCCTCGATGATGACCTCTGAACTTCTCTTTTAGAATACATGGCCAAACACGAGACATGGAAACAACCTAAATGTCCATCAACAGAGGAGTGGATAAGGAAGATGTGGTACATATATACAGTGGACTATTACTCAGCCATAGAAAGGAACGAGATTGGGTCATTTGTAGAGACGTGGATGGACCTAGAAGCTGTCATACAGAGTGAAGTAAGTCAGAAAGAGAAAAGCAAATATCGTATATTAACACATATATGTGGAATCTAGAAAAATGGTACAGATGAACCGGTTTGCAAGGCAGAAATAAAGACACAGATGTAGAGAACAAACATATAGACACCAAGGGGGGAAAGCGGGGTGGTGGTGGTGGGATGAACTGGGAGATTGGGACCGACATATATACACTGATGTGTATAAAATAGATAACTATTAAGAACCTGCTGTATAGCACAGGGAACTCCATTGTGCTGTACAGTAGAACACAAAACTGTAAAATAACTATACCCCAATTAAAAAAAAAACATGGCTAAACAGATGCTACCTCACTGCCCTCCCCCCACCCCCATGCTGCTTTGGCAAACTGTACTTTCCCAGGAGCGTTTTGTAAAGAAAAGGCTTCTGTGCCGTCAACACCAACCCATCCCAAGGAAACCTTCCCAGCACTGTCCTTGGTGATCTGAAGCCTCACCAGCTGTCTCTATCTATGTGATCTCCTGGCAAGTCAGTTTGGTTGGGTGAACTCCTACACCCACAACTATAACCCACTGGAAGATTTTTTTGTGGTTCCTGTTCCTGTATGAAGGAGCTCTAAACCTATACAGTGTGGAGCCAGTCAGTCCACACTGGCTGGGGAAGGTCCCTGGAGGGGCAGCTCCTGCCCTTTTGCTCTCTGCAGCCCCTGGGTAGTTTCTAAATTCTACTTCTGAGAGAGTGAGCTGGACTTGCAAGAGCTGAGATGTAACATTTTGTATGCATATGCAAAAGACATTTATTATCTGTAGGACATTGTTTAGAAATTGCTCTACTGTTTGATTTGTGATAAGTGATCAGTAAACATGTTTATCAAAGTAAATAAAACCCGTAGAGTGACTTCAATTGGGTTCACATACATTAGTGTCTGGGAAACCTGAAAAGCCATCCTAAGAGGACCTGGTGTGTCACGTGCCACGTATATCTCCTCTCCACCTCCCTCTCGCCCACCCCTCTGCACTCAGACCTCACCTACAACGCTGTCCAGCCTTCTTCCAAGTGCAAACTGCTGGTCACAAGCAGGGGAAAGCGAGGGACTTATGGGTGAGCTTGCCCAAACACAAGAACACCATTTGTCCACAAAAGCTTGAAAAGAGTGTCAAGCTTTCGGAAGGTCAATTCCTAAGGGAGAACCCTGCTGGGTCCATCACTTCCCGGAAGAAGGGTGGTGCTTGGGCCAGAGCTAGGCTCTGGAACTGCAGACCATAAACGTAAACATCACTAAGCCCGCCAGGATGACATCCTTTCTCCTATTAATAACACCTTCCTCTATTCTGCTCACCCCAGAAAATGAAATGAATGAGGCTTGGCTGCACGTGTAGGGGAGAATAAAACCCAGGATGGCAATAAATCGGAGTGCAGAGTGGCAGGCACTGTAATCCACCAGAATGACGCTCTGGCTCAAGGAAAAGAACCTCTTTGGGGAACCAGTGAAGGGAATCGATGCCCATAAAAGCATCGAAGGCATCAGCGGCAACAGGAAAAAGAGATACTGTTGACTGGGACATGCGGCAGATTGCAGGTCGTAAAACAAAATAGAAAGTCATTAAGCGGTGGGCAAAGGGCAGGACTGCACGATGTGGATGTCATGGGAGACCACGTTATAGGGCACAGGACTCGCCATCAGTCAGAAGGTCAGAACCACCAAGACTCCGTCTGCACAGCCCCGGGATCCCGTACAAAGGCCCTTCTCCATGCACAAATGCGGATAGAGGAGAGATGGTTAGTATTTATTGCCTCTTACGTAATAGGTCTATTTGGAAACACATTCTGACTGGCTTATCAGGGTATTAATACATCACAGGCATATTGAGCTGTATCACTTAGGGTTTTGGGTTGCTTGAACCAAAGACTTTCCTGGGAAATACGCCAAGGTATGTTTTCTGGAACTAGTCCCCTTTTCTGCCTCATTTCCACTTCTTAATCCAGCAGAGGGCAGAGTCAACCCATAAGACTCAGGCTCCGGGACCCTGTAGGGCAGTTCGAGGCAGAAGATGTCCTGGGAGAAGGGGTGAGAAAAGCAAAGACATGAATCAACTCTTCATCCTGTAAGGTGGATATGGGGATGGATGCTTCCTCGAACTCTCAGGACAAAAGACTGGGAGTAGGTAGGGCCAAAGAGGAGCCAGTTAAAGCGCCCTCAATGTGCCTGTCTGGGGAGCAGACTCATGAGTCATTTCCATCACAACCCGTAAGTTAAATCACGCTTCATAGCGCGCAGGGAGCACCTCTGATGACAAAGGAGGGGGAGCTGGGAAGGAGACAGGATGGGAGGTTGAGACCAGAGAAAAGCAGAAAAAAAGGCGGGTTCCAAGGACTTCCATCAGCTGCCCTTCGCCTGCCTCTCTCTCTCCTCCCCGTCTGCACAGCTCTTTCTCCCCCTGCATTCCAATGCTCGCCCTCTGTCTCCTTTCCTTTCTCTGGCTGCCTTGGCTACCCTCCTCCAGCAAACTCTGTCTTGGGAAAAATAAAAGTAAAACCCAAAACAACTCCTGGGGGAAAACGACAGCAGCTGCTTCCTCCCCCTCTGCTGCGCCCCGCCAGCGCGGGTCGCTGGGAAGGCAGGCACACAGCCAGCGCTGGGGAGAGCTTTGATTTCCAATCCGATTCGCTGCATTTTGTCAGCCTCTGCACACACACCGCAAACAGCTCGGCCCCATCTATCACAGAGGAGAAGGGGTGATGGAAGGAATAAACAGAAGGATTCACCTCTGTCTCCGGAACGAATGGCTGGTGCAGGTGTCTCTGTCCCTGCACCTCGCACCTCCCCATTGAGAAGTCACCGGCCACAGCTGGGCTGCAGCTCTACTGTCCGCAGCGCTCTAGCACCTACAGATTCCACCCACCAGATGCTTCTTCTGGGAAGAACGGATGGAGTCTGGATGCTCCTGATCTTGGCTGTGTCTGTATTTCTGTTTCCATCCAACATACATCCACTCAGGTACACAGATGGCCAACCCCCACTTGAAACGGGTCTCCCACCACCCGCTTCAGGCAAGAGTGCTTGTGAGAACTCTCGGTGCTTACCACATGTGGTGTTGCACCTTTCCTGGGCTGTGTTCCTCCCTCCGAAGCCTAGACCACCTCCTTCCCTCCCTCCCTCCCTCTCTTCCCCCGCCCCGACACACACACACACACACACACACACACACACACACACACACACACACACACACACGCTACAGTCTCTTCTCCCTTCCTGCATCCTGTGGGTGCATGTGATATAGTCTCACTCTCTCTGGTATCACTGGAAATATCCTTTATTTATTTATCATCACTAAGTTGCCAAAAAGTAATCTGCAACCCTACTGTGGACCAGTCAATGTGCTAGGGGCTGGGTACACAAAGGGGAATAGGACAGGGTGCCTGCCTGCTGTGTGGCCAAAGGCAGGGCGTGTTGGGGGTGGTGTTAATGCTTCTGAGCTTGGAGCTTGAAATGCACGTCAGACACACTTGTGGAATTCAAAAAAAAACAAAAAAAAAAAACACTGCATTTTATAAATAGACCCCAACCACAAATTCCAAATAAGTTCCACAGATTTTTTTTTTTGATAAATAAAGCTGTGAACCATTACTGGGAGTGGCTGGAGAGCAGGATTTGGGTAGGAATCAGATGTGTGAAAAGCCTGCACAGGTGCACAAAGGCACCTTCAAGAAGGGTCTTCCATGTCACCGACCCTGAGGAATCTGAAATTTAACTTATGGTTCAAAGGGTTTCAAACAGGAAGGGAATGTGCTCAGATCTGTGTCCTGAGAGGGCCTCGCTGCCACAGGAGAGCAGACTGGGGGGAAGCACAGAGCATCTGCTTCCAGAGCACCCAGTGGTTCATCCCACCAGGTCTGCCAGCCTGAGGCAGGGCAGGGCCCGGGCTGGAGGGGAGGGACGGACACGAGGGATGTTCCCCCAGAATGGGGAGTGCGGGAGGGGCGGGGAAGGGAGGAAGGTACGGTAGCAAGAGCGGCACACAAGTCCTGGGCGCCAGCGGGCACTGGGCACGAGGACTCTGCACTCCCTCCACCCGCCCAGCCGCCCTGCTAGGCCACGGTCGGCGACGTCTCCGCTTCATGTATGTCTGGTGGCCTCCCTCCAGGAGACCCCTGCTCTGTAGCCAGGTCCCGCTGGCCTCTGGCTGGAGTGACGGGGGTGACAGCAGGGCCCTCAAACAAGGGATGGGCCATGGCTGCAGGGGGCCTCCGTCTGGGACATTAATGCCATGTGCCGCTCTCTGAGGATGCACACGGGTGGCCCTGCCTCCTCACCCAGCCTATCGAAGCCCTCGGGACGGGGGCTCTCAGCTGAGCCTCAGAGGCAGTTCCCGCCAGCTGGTCCCCTGGCAGGTGGGCAGACACCTGTTGACAGGCGAACGGGACATGCACACAGCGCTCTCTACGGAAGGACGAGTCCTACTGCCCCTCCAGGAGGAAGGGCTGCGGGTCGCCTCCAGAGCACTGTCCTCGGCTCTTCTGCACTCAGACAGCTCGCGTCAGCTTCCCCGTGGCTCTGTGCAATGAGACCCATAGACAGCTCATCACCGGAGCTTTTACAAGTGGGTGGGTTCTCCCGGTGAGTCTTGCAGGGACGTGTATGGTTTGGGAGAGATGGCAGATTCACCTCCGGGGTACACATTCGTGTGGAAGCACACAGGTGTGCCCCCTCCCCGCCACACAGGCAGTCATCTGTCCACCCTTGTCCCCAAACCACTCCCCACCCTCCAGCCCCTTCGCTGTCATCGCGTGGACAGTGCATTTTACATGAAGCTGTAAAACCTGATGACAGCTTCTCCTTGTCAGTGTGGCCCTCGCTCTGATCCCTTGGTGATTTACAGCACTGACCCTCCGGCGTTGAGCAGCCTCATTACAAATGAGAGAAAAGAGACAGAAAGAAGTAAAGGGGGAGTCATGGTGGAGAAACAGGGGCGGGCGGCTGACAGGATGGGACTCAGGTGGGAAAGAGAAAAGCTGTACGGGAAGGCCAGAGAGCGAGACCGCAAGGATGTGATGTTTTAATGGGGAGAAAGGAGAAAACATAGAGACAGGTTTTTTCCCTTCTCTGGGTTCTTCTTTGTTTCCTGTTGGATGAATGAGAGTCTGTGTGTGTGTGTCTCTCTCTGTGTGTGTGTGTGTGGTGTGTGTGTGTGAGACAAGCATCAAGAATCCAGTTCAAGGGCTTCCCTGGTGGCGCAGTGGTTGAGAATCTGCCTGCTAATGCAGGGGACACCGGTTCGAGCCCTGGTCTGGGAGGATCCCACATGCCGCGGAGCAACTGGGCCCGTGAGCCACCAACTACTGAGCCTGCGCGTCTGGAGCCGTGCTCCGCAACGGGAGAGACCAAGACAGTGAGAGGCCCGCGCACCGTGATGAAGAGTGGACCCCGCTCGCTGCAACTAGAGAAAGCCCTCGCACAGAAACGAAGACCCAACACAGCCCAAAAATAATTAATTAAAAAAAAAAAAGAATTCAGTTCAGAGCAGCGCTGCGACAAGCCCTACACCTGGAGAAAGTCCGAGAAGGATGGGACTAAGCGTCCTTTAGCAACACCAGCTATGGAGCCCGTGAGGTTGAGTCAGTAGGCATCGGTGCCGGAAGGGGCTGGTCTGCTCTGCATCCCCCCGGGATCTCCCAGGCAGCCCCACCGGCCCTGCCCACTTTGGGGCTGCACTGTTGATACCGCCGGTGTCTGTACTGGCTTGCCCAGGCCGCAGCGGGGCGGGAGGGGCCCCCGAGCCCATTCACAGAGGGGACCCCTGTTTTTTTCCCCCCGGGTGGGTGAGGCACATCCTTAGGTTCCCTTAACAAATTCCTGAAGTCTGACAGTAGGTGGCACTGGAGGAACCCAGGTTTTTTGTTACAAACATTTGTTCCCATGAAAACCTGTTGATTTGACTTTAACAGCCCCAGGGGAGGCTGATTTTGCTGACTGTAGAGTTTGCCTAAATCAAGCAGTCGGAAGAGAGTCTTACAGAACGGTGCAGTGGGAACCCACACACGCCTCTCCAGGTCCGAACTCCGGGAGGCGCCCTCCTCGGCCTCCCCTGTTGTGTAGCTCATCCCGCTGTTCCCTTTCAGGCAGGGAGTACTGTTCATGGGAATTCTCAGCCTTGGCAGAGTCCTAAGCTCCCCAGCCCCAGATCTCCCCAGAGATGCTGGCACTGGGCCCTCCATCTCCGGCAAGGGCTGAGGCCAGCACACAGCCCCCAGCAACTGTTACGGAGAGCTTCCCCAAACAGGCCCTTCCATGCCTACGGCACTTTACCTACATTTCAAATTCATAGGCAGGTGTCCCGTTCCAGGTTCGTGCACAGAGGCCGAGGCTGCACTGAATGCCAGCCCATGGTGTCTAGGTTATTAGCTATGTCTGCGGAAGGCAGGTAATGTGTGTTTCTCCTTTGTGTAATTGCCACTAATGGCACAGGCAGAGAACGAAGCCATCTTCCTAAACACACGTCAGAGGAATAGATTTACCAGGTACAAAAGGCGAGGAGCAGAAGAATTGAACTCTAACGCTAACATGTTTGCGGAAAAGTGATGCACTTAAGTTATTATGTATGAAAACGATCGGCAAAACTTGTCAGTCTGGGCTCCTTAGAGAGAGAGGATGAACGGAATGCGTGGGTCCGCTGGTTGGAAAAGAGGACCACGGAGCTTGTGGGGACATCGATTACACGTGGGAGAGGAAAATAAAACGAGAACTAAAGCTTCTGAAGTCGAATTTAAGAGAGAAACGGGAGGGGATTTCATAGGTCAAAGGGGGGACAGCAAGAATAGAGCTCGAAACAGGATCCTGTAATGGACCAGCTTTTCACTTGTATTTTCTGTACTTCACAGTCCTTTTACTTAAATAAAAGGAGCCAGGCATTTTCTATGTAGTCCCTCACCGCCTGCATCTCATCGTGCCCCTGGTGACCCTCCCTGTTAGACTGCAGTATCCCTGGCGACTATGGCTTTATACGTTTGGGTTTATATTTTACTTTTTGTACTTGGTCCTTGATGCTGGTTTGTGTTTTAAGAGCAGGGCATTAACACCATGACCCCGATTTAATATTCAAAGCAAATGATGGTCCCAGGAAGAAGGCGTGTGGGGTGTCATCACATAGACCATCTGGTGATTAAGATGAATTACACTTCCTCAGGCTCGTGGAGTGAATGCTACTTCTCTGTCTCTAAAATAAGAATAAAACCATGACTTTTTCTACTTTCTTTCCGTGGACTCTGCAAACTTTGAAGAGAGTTAAACCAGAGAAGCGTATCGAGAGGACCATGTGACAGATTCTGACAGCAGAAAAGGGTGTCAAAATGATTAACACAAGATATCAGATCATCAGGAAATAGATTAGGGCACATGTATACACACACACACACACACACACACACACACACACACACACACCACAATGTCCATTTCCATCCAGCCTCTCCTAACCTAGCTCAGCTTGTAGAAGCCCAGTCAGATCCTATCAAGGGCTGGCAGTGGGGTTAGAGTACAAATAAAGTATAAAGGAGATGCCGCATCTGTGGATGACCTAGAAAAGTACGCCAAGCTCCTTTGTTGCGATCGGCTTGCCTCTTGGGGGAGTCTGGGGGACGAGATGGCTATTAATCCTTGCAGAACCCTAGGAACATAGGCAAATAATAGTTTCCTCCCATTGCCAGATGAGGAAAGAAAAGGAGCAATCAATATAGATGATCTGTCTAACGTAGTGTACAAATTCTCTTTTTAAAAGTAGCCAGAGATTTGATTCCCTACATGCAGTGATTAAAATTTTCAACATTGTAGGCAATCCCCCTTATTCCCCCAGCGAAGACCCTGATTTTCTCTTCAATCTTGTGGCCGTGCCTATGGTAGGAAATAAAAATCACCGGCTAGTGTCTCACGGGTCTCAGGCCATCGTTTCCAGGGAGACCAAACCCTGGCCAGGTGCTTGTCCCCTCCGCTCCCTCGCACTCTGCTGTCTTTTACCTTCTCTGAATCCACCAGCCCAGCAATCCCTCGGGAGAAGGGAACCATCCTGGCATCCTTTCAAAAATCTTCTTGGTCACATGTACTGAGAGAGAAATACAACATGTGCCTCTGAAGAAGCCATCAGCTCTGATCAGTTTTAAAGCCAGAGCTGTTCAACATGTGCAGAAAGAAAACAGCAACATAAACAGAGAGAGGAACAAAGACAGGAATTAGAAACATCATCAGCTGAGCTGTAAAACCAAGCTGTGATGGGCGGAGGCAAGCCGGGATCTGGCTGGGGCCCGATGCCACGGAGCACCAGTGAATTCACAGAAGCTCATTCTTCTCCCTTTCCTAGTAATTTCCCTGCTCCGTAGCTCTTATGGGGGGCTCCTTTACTGAAACATATATTCTTTAGACAGCCTGCTATATAAAATCCTTATCTCCTCATGAGCTGAGGCACAGTTGGTCTGCCATGGTGGTCCCAAGCCCCTTGATGGGCGAACTCGGTGCAGACCAGCAGCAGTGCTGCCTTGAACCTCACTCCAGCTCTGCCTTTCCACTGACAGGTGAGTCATTTCATAACAGCTTTGCCCGTCTTTGGCCTCGGTGCAGAAGGTCCCTAGAGCCCGTCAAAGATGGGCTTCCCTTTGGGAAGAGGACTGAGGCCACGGGACCAGAGGACTGCCAGCTCATTTCAAAGGGGGCTGAAAATCCCATTTCGGCCTCGGGCAGCAAAGGCAAAAGCATTTTAAAGCATTAACCTGCGCTGACTCTTCACCAGCTGCTTCCCAACTTGATTGAAGGGTAAGAAGGTTAATTCTTCCCAGGCTCATCTCCAGACTTCACAGACCATATCATGGCTGCTGGGGGTGGGGGACGGGAGGGGGGACTGGTCTGGCTGGACCCAGGCTTTGCAGGAGGCAGTGGTCATGCATTTAGCTGTCGCTGCTCCCGTCTAAGTCTTTGATATCAGAAGGGTCAGTCATGGGGTCAGGCATCACCTCCCCACATTCAGATACCAGGAGGACACGGGGAGCCGTGATCTGACCGCTGCACGATGTGCTCTGGACGATACGACCAACCCTGGCAGCAGAAGCCTCAGGATGGAAGGTCTCAGTAGGGACCACATCCAGAATGAGCATCTTCCATCCGCTTTGAGGGAAGACCACAGAGCGATAGGCCCAGGCGTGTTCAGTGCCACTGGGAATCCAGACGGCTGTAAGAAGGTGGAGAGGACCCACTGATGCCTGCGGGGAAGATGGCTTCGGTTTAGGAAGCAGAGAACAGGAGCCGCCCATGGGTGGAGGAGTATCTCTTCCTCCACTGGCAGTTGGAGAACCAGACTGACAGGGAGTGAGGCGGGCCAGGGGGGAGAGGCGCTTCTGCAGCTTCTTCTCTCTGCTCCTTCCCCGCCCCCCGCCAGCCCCTGCACCCCCTGGAGGACATCATCCTTAAAATATATTTCATTTCACAGCTGCATTATGGTACCACAAAATTCTGGGAATCCAATTTAAGAACAGATTACCTCCTCACTTACTTCATTTGAAGCAATTACATGTTAATTTTCATTGAAACCAGCCTAATGCATACCAATCTAATGGCGCAATCTCATTTGAATACTTAAGAGAACATCCACCGGGTTTGGGGCTCAGAGATTGATATTTAAAGGGCCACTTCATCATTCTTTTCCTTGGTGGGCTCTCGAGTCCCAGCCCCTCCCCGCAGCTCCTCAGCAGGGCAGTTTCTTGGGGAAAGGAGTACAGATCAGCTTGCTCCAAACTGCCAACAGGGGTCCCTAGAAAGGAAGCCCATGTTTGGGCATCTATCTCTTCCCTGCCACTTCTGCCCTGTATGTTTGCAAGGAAAACACCTCCACCTTTGCCTTCCTTGCAAAGTCAGGGTTCATCCTCTGCCATCTGCACAGGGAGAGGAGTGCAGTGCCAAACCCCAGCCTTTGCTCAGCCTCCGTCTACATCCATCTCAGATCATTGCTTACCACGTAACGTATTCTCAGCCACTCACCTAAGGAGGAAATAGCTTTCTAGACAAACCCTGCGCATTGATTTGAGCCACGGGTAATTAATAATACTCAGGGATGTTGAAATCAGCTGGTCTTTCAGTTTTAGAGCAGGGAAGTTGAAAAACGAGGTCTATCTGCTTAGTTTATGCATTTAAACTAAAGAAATTCGTGTTGGAAGCTACAATTTAATTTGATTGTAAGACTGTAAAGGACCCAGGACTACTGTGAACATGCTACATTGTGTGTGTTATATTATGTTGTAATTAATCTACACTGACAGGGAGACAGGCAGATATGGGAGTGACAAGATGGTTTTAATTCAAGGGAGTTCTGAGTTCTTGGTTCCAGAGCAGCCCAAGTTCTTCTTCTGTGTTGAATGACGTACTTGGGGTATTGGGACAGGCGTGGAACTAGACTGGCACCTATAACTCTTGAGCAAGCTTTGCCCCAAGGAGGGCAGATGTCTAGAATACGTATATCATGTAGGTGCATACGTATTAAGCCCCTACTGTGTGTCTGTTTTCAGAGCCAGGAATGGAGCAGTGACTTAGAAAAGGCAAAGCCCCTGTTCTCCCGGAGCTGACACGAACAAACAACGAAATAAGCAAATGCATCGGAGGATAAGTTCAATGGAGAAAAATACATGAGTGAAAGGAGATAGGAAACGTGGGTGGTGGTACTATTTTATTATCATTGCGTCACTCAGCCAAGCACAGCCCACTGCCTTTGGGATTTTCTTCCTGGAAGGAATCAAAGGCTCCAGCATTAATTACACTAATGGTAGTAACGCTTTACGTATCAGGGTATTTCAAGCCCCTTGCCAAGACACAGCCCTCCGCTCTTGAGAGGAATGACTTGTCATTCTTTCTACCAGTAAAAGCTTGGAAAAGCCAAAGGATCGTGGTGATCTGGCCAGTAAGATGTACCAGGAGGTACACACAGACCAGGCAAAGGGGGGCACACTCACTGCGCCCCAACCTAAAGCCTGACAGACATTTCTACTCTGTTCATCTCAACAACAGAAAGAACAAAAACGCTATTTCCTTCCCTTATACAGAGCTTGGCAAATATGCTTTTTGTCTTCATGTAGCAAGACTGAATACCATTTGCATTGCTGGAGGGCTTAACTAGACTGGTAGAATATAGTTGTAATACAAAGAAATGCTCATTTTAACAGAACACTCTTGATTTCTAATGGAAATTTTCTAACGCATAATTTGAAATAAATGTGAGTCACTCAGGAACTTTGAACTTCTATGGCCGGTGGGGGCTAGGGGACATCCTTCCTCAGTCAACGGATGCCAGGAAACAGTCTCACCTCTTGAGAAAATATTAGCATAAGCTCTGTAGGGTCCTCCACGGACACTTCTATTCTCACTCTCCTTTAACCTGGGCTGGTCACAGCACTTTTCTTTCTTCTTTAAACAGGTAGTTTATGCATTCACAGTCTCCTAATTAACTGGATTACTTTTCATCTTCCAGCCTACAAACAAGGATGGTACCAGGGAAAAGAGCTGAGCTGTCTGTCCGCTACTCGTAGTGAAGAAAGGTCTGGAAATCAGCCACCCTCAATCACATTCCTGCTTCTGGCTTGATCTTTATGACAGTCAGTTGCGTTTCTATAGGATGTCATCATTTCCCAGACCTCAGCGTTCATTCATTCACTACCTCCGTGCCAGGCACTGTGCTAGGTCCCTGAGGAATATCAGAGGTCCCTCTAATCACGATGAACCTGGAACGCGGTGGCCACTAGATCTGATGCTCTGAGTGCAGGGAAGGGGCTCAGCCGTCAATGCATCTGTCCTCTCGTCCATCTCCCAACCTCCTCCTCGGCTCTGATCCAGAGAACGACAGCCCTACACCTCCCAGGCTTCCTCGTCCTCAGGCTTCAGCACGGGGCAGGCTCCGTGGGAGAAGGGCAGGAGGGGCTGGGGGTACCCTCCCTCCTGTCTGGATGGCATCTACGGCCGTGGCTGCGTCTCCCAGGGGCGCCGGCCCCTCCCTGCATGGCATACCTCCTGACGGCTGGGTCTGGCCCCCGAGCTCGACCCAGGGCGCCTCCCTGCGTGCCCCCAGCCTGGAGATGCACGTGGCTGGGAAGAGGGGGGTATAAGCTGCTGCTGTTTAATCCCCCGGCTCTCCTACGCCCTCCATCACCAGTGCGACCAACAATGCCTATTACACGGAGTGGGTTTCCGGCTGGGATGGGCACTACCTCAGGTTGAGGAGGGAGGGGAAATGCTCAGAGAACAGAGGAGAAGACCACCCTGAGCTCAATTGGGAAGAACCTGTAGCATTGAGCCAAAAGACAAGAGCGTTAACAGGAGGACCGGAGGGCGTGACGGTGTGTCCAGGTGGCCAGCGGCTCTGCACACGGTGCTACAGACAGAGGATGGTCCCGGAGCCGGGCTGCAGAGGAGCTGAGCTCCACCAGCTGTGCTGGGCAGCCTCTAGGATAGTCTGCCTTTCCAGACTCTGAGAACGCATGGGTCTAATCAATGAAGGGAGAGGAACGCACATCATCGTTTCGGAAATTAAGTTCACGTTAAAGCAAGAGGGCATGTGGTCAGGGGATACCAGGCCGTGGTGTCTGCAGTAGATCTCGGGCCAGTGCTGGTTTCCAAGGCTGCCCTCGAGGCACGGTTACCAACCAGGGGGAATGTCACCACGTCCAGATGGATGGAGGTGATCCCCCCCCGCCCCGCCACAAAAACGTCTGCCTGCTCTTTCAGAGACGGCTTCTTGAAGTTTGTACAGCAAATGTTACATATTTCTACCCTGACTTTTATCTACAAGGCAAGTCCACTCAAGGTCCCAAGCACTGGAATTGAACAAACATCAGGTAAGAAGATCGCGTGCACCTGGGGTGGTAAATATTGGCCCCAAAGACACTCAGAACATCCCACTGAACAACTTTCAACTAGGGGCTACCAGGAATTATCATATGGCCCTGAGCAAAACAGACCACCCTTCTGGGCTCGGATCACCTCATCTTTCTCCACGGTCCTACAATTACCTACGATTGCAGTTCAGGGTGTAAAGAACAAATTTCAACTCCCCGTACTCTTCTCTGCCGTACAGATTTATGAATGTGTTACATGCCAACGCCCAGGGGTGTGGGAAGGCAGGACGGTGAAAGCAAGAGGGTGGCATGAGGTCAGGAAGAGTCTGCTTTTTATGAGAATGACATTATTTTCTGAAAACTATTTTTACCTCATTGAAATGGGCTAATTGTGGTAATCCAGACAAGCAGCAAACCAGGGCCCTGCTTGGCCCCCTGGTGGCAGATCAGGAAGGGACACGTCCTGACTAGGACCTGGGGTTGTAGGGACCCCATACATGAAATGCTTTTGCAGGGGCAGGGATGCATTTAAAGCCGCCCCAGGCTCTCCCACCAGGATGCCAACTGCCGTGACACATGCCTTGTACAACGCTTGCTCTTTATTTTAAACACATTTTTAGATGTCATGTCTAAAGCAAGATAAGACCTTTTCAATAAAATTCCATATTTACACCTCTTTTATGATTTTTTTTGAAACAAAAGCTTGTGTCTGAATAGAAGCACATCTTCAAAGGATGCCTTTTTAAAAAATCCATGGGGCAGAGAAAAATGTGTTGATGATGTAATGAGTTCAACGGTACAGTATGAAAAAAAAAAAGTTCCTGTCAAAAGATGAGGAAGAATGACATGAAAAGGAACAAAAAGACTTGAGAAAGGCCCCCGGCAAACGACAAACTGGGTAATCAGGATGGAGGCTGTCACCGATGGGGTGGAAGTCAGTCCTGGCCTGCCCCCGATGTGCACTCAGATGCCTTCCCCAGCTCTGCATCCCGCCAGCATTTTGTCTCCTGTCTCCTCAGGAGCTGACAAGCCAATGAACCCAAGGAAGTGCATGGGAGCCCCTGCAAAGAGCAACCCTGCTCTGCAGGGTGACTGCTAAAAGTGATGGTGGGGGTCTGTGTTTACTGCCCAGGAACTACTTCCAGGTCAAACTAGCCTCCCTGACAACCCAAGAGATGATTTTCTTAACTACCTGGTGCTGGTGCTGAGTGCACCGTCTGCGCCTCAAGGATGCCACGCCCCGTCTCCTGCCCCACATCCCGTCTGGGACGGGGATGGAGGTGCTGCACCCTGAGCTCACTGGATCCGGGCGAGGATGTGTGTTTGAGGCAGAGAACCCAGGGCACGCCTGAGCCGTTTAGACCCTCCCATCCTAACTCAAGCAAACGCTCGTTTTGATCAGCGGGGTTCACAGATCTGAATTCGACACGGAGGGAAAATCTGTACTGGCTACACATGGGCTGGCTTCGAGATGAAGGGAATTCAGGTCATGATGTTAAGATAGCTTCCCTCTTTGTGATCTGTGGCTGAACATACTATTTAAATGCAAATCACAGAAGCATTTATTACAACTGTGGTTATGATTCCGAAGTTATTTAAAAAGCAAGTCACAGGTTGAATATCTTTACCACCTGCCCAGGTGAAGTCCCTCAATGAGGTGGGCGCAGGCTGTGTGGTCACAGAACACGGCAAGGAGAGAGCCCAGCCAGCTCGTATCCTTAACTGGATGGAGGCAACCACGCGATCTGCACAATGTATACAATAAAGAACAGGCTTTGAGGGATGGGCACAGCGATGAAGCAGCATAAACAACAACTAGGAGAGGGTAACGGGGAAGAGCAGCTTTCACGATCTCTCCCAGGATAACCTTTCCTTCTGTCCGAAAACATAATAGATGGTCCAGTTGGCGCAGCAGGAATTCCAGTGCCTTCCAGGGCTTTCCTGGAGGTAACAAGACCTCCTCTGGTTGTTTCACCAACTGTGACCAAGGAAGATTATCCCCGTAATCTTTACAATAAGAAAACAGTGTTGCTACTGTTTCATTCAAAGCTGGCCTGAGCAGAAGCCCGGGGCGGTGGATGGCCAGCAGCCCCTTCCCCTGAACGGGAGACGGCTGTCCTGCAATACGTATTTGCACGGAAGCGACACACTTCCCAGGCCAGGGGATGTTTACTATGCCAACAAGGGTGTTCAGATCCAAGCCTTGCCTCTGGGGAGGTTAGGGTTAGGGAGCGAGGGTCTTCTCTGGTGGAAGGAGGCACCGTGGGCTGAGTTCCCTTTTGCCCACGTAGAACTTAGCAGGACACGTCGGGGGCAGGACAGGACTGACTCTCCCAGTGGGAGTCTGGTTTCTAGCTATTGACTCAGCCAGCCACGCCCCATACCAAGACTGAAACATCACTTTCTATCAATTTAGAGAAACTCAAGGGATTTTCTAAGAAGTTCCGTTATTTACTAAGTGAGTGGTTTCTGGAAATGTCTCTTTTTTTTTTCCTTTCTTCTTTTGTATTTGCACCCCCTGGTAGGTTAGCTGCGCCCTTCTATGCAACTCGTCTTTCAAGATGTAGAACTAGGCTAAATGTTAAGAAACACTGGTTTCTCCCATGTACCATTCGATGCCTTCTAGTGGACAGGACAATGGTGCAAGACCGCTTCCACTGTGGTCTGTTCTAGAGGCATCCATCTGCATCGGCCTGGACCACACACACACACACACCACAGTGCAGCACGTGAAGAAGGCCGTGAGGGGGACAGGAGAAGGAAGGGAGAAGGAAGAACGGCTTGGACCTCGTTCCAGACAACTGGGGAAGGAAACGTGAGAGGACGGAGTGACCTTCTGTTGCCTGGAGAGCAGCTACTCTCAATCTGAGTCATTTCTAGCCTCACTTGAAAAAAGTAAAGTTTCCCTCTTCCTTTGCCAAAAGGCCTATTTAGAATCAAACGGGTGTCCTTCTGCCTCAAGCATGGATCACTGACAACCTTGCCAGCAAATGCAAACATGCACTAAAGAATGTTTATTAATAATCATGATTATGGAGGCAGACTCCAATCCCAGTTGGTGTCGACCGGCTGGAAGAAACGTTTTCTCTCTCACCTAGTGAAGAATTTGCATAAGGGAGTCATTCAGGGGAATAAACGCGAAGTTTAGGCTTATTTTTCTTCAGTTGACTTCGATGATTGAGGCATCTGCAGTGCTTCAGAAGGCCAGGTTACTGAACTCTTAAAACGACGTACGTTTTACACAGAAGAGAAGGCGGCACAGAGAGACTTGCTGGCTTGCTTAGCGCTGCAGGGGACCAGAGGACTGCAGACGGAAAGGACACATCGGTGCTCACGCTTGTGTTTAAATCTCTAGGCTGTATTAGAGCTGTGTTCAAGCTTATTAAAAGTAGCTCAGGGTTGGTGGAGGCATGGAGAGAGAGTAGGGGTTAGCAGATGTAAGCTATTATTAATATAAATAGAGGATGGATAAACAACAAGGTCCTACTGTATAGCACTGGAAACTATATTCAATATCCTGTGATAAACCATAATGAAAAAGAAGATTAAAAAAGAATGTATACATATGTATAACTGAATCACTTTGCTATACAGCAGAAATTAGCACAACATTGTAAGTCAACTATACTTCAATAAAAAAAAAGCAGCTCGGAGTAATATGTTCCTTCTGTTCACTCACCCTGAAGAATTTTAGGTTTGAAGTTTTTTTAACCCCGATGTTTTCCAACAAAAAGAGATGGAATGGACAAAGAAAATCAAGAGATCGAAAACCGTAGATAGATAGGTAGGTAGACAGACAGATAGGAAGATAGGTGATAGATGTGTGTGTGTCTGGGTGTGTGTGTGTATGTATCTATCTTACATACACATACATATGTGGGAACTTTTAGAGATTTCCTGCTATATCTTCTCTTGTTAACACAAAGTGAGGATTCAGCTTCCTGGTTTTCCTCTTCAGGAAGAGGACATGTGACTATAGCCTATATGATTACAGAAGTTCAAGAAACAACTCTATGTTTACTCATTTAATCTTGAAAATATATCCAGAAATAATCGTATCTTTGCACGTAAAATCCAAATTTAAAAAATTCATATTTCCTTAAAGTACTTCTTGCCACAAAATTTCAACTAAGTGTGAGTATGATTAAAAACATTTGCAGTGAAGCCATTTATCAAAGACGGAGAAGACACTAACCCCCGGGCCGCCAGGTGACGTGAATCTACTCAGTGCCCGCTGTCCACACAACCATACCTCAGCCCAGGCTGACAATTTAGCCCCCCAGAGAGCTAACTGTCCTTGGCAGAGATACAGCGAGTAGAAATTTTGAAGAGGATAGTATTTCCCAAGTTGGCCAGTGCTGGGAAGACCCAAATTATGGGGAGAAGAGTTCATGATTCATTTGCTCCATCGTTCATTGACTAAGCCAGCGAATGTCTGTGGGGCACCGAGTTCCAGCCAGGCACAGCTGAGGCACTGGGTGTGCACACAAAAGACAGGGATTCTCCTCTCCTACTGGGTGGGGGAGAGACACTGAACAAGATTGCTAGCTTATTTCAGAGAGTGGTGAGTGCTCTAGACCTGCGGGGCAATGAACTAGGCAGAGATGGGGGCTGAGCGGCCAGGCTGTGGGGGGGGGGGGTTAGGGGAGGCGCTCTGTCTGGCAAAAAACACTAGTTCTGTTTTAGACCCGTACACACACAATGGCCCGTTGGAATCACCCCTTGGATGCACAGTGAGCATTATCATTACAAGTCCGTGCGGGACTGTCCATCACATCCTTTCTGCTCGTCTGGAGCTCAGTGGAGATGTGGATGCAAAGATGTAAACTGTGAAAAGAGATCAGGAGCTTATGTGAGCAGACAGGGCACCATGGAAGACACAGGGTTAGGTCCCTTAGTAAAGGCAACGTTCAAGATGGTGCGGGGCTCTGAGCAGTATCTAGTGAAGGTGGACAAAGAAAATGAGGGGTGTGATATGTCCTGGAAACTGAGAAAACTAGGAACAATGAGAATGTACCAGAGATTGCTGTAGAGTAAGCTGTCTTTAATCCATGCTGAAAAAGTATAGATCTTTATTTGAGCTACCATTCTACATCTCACGCTGCAGAGGACAGGCAAGCCTGGAGGTGTTACAAAACATTGGGAAAAGTCAGAGTTGGGTCATGTGAACTTGACCCCAACTGGACATCAGAAGGAGGGCACCGTGCAGGGATGGTGGGGGGCGGAGTCTACACTCACAAGGCCTATGAATCCTTCCTTTACCAGGAGGTAGCATGTGTGAGAGTGGTTCTCTGTTTTAGCCACAGGGACCAACCACACAGTGCCTGGCAAATAAATCTTTGCTGAATGAGTAATTGCATACATTTGGGAGTTTCGCCTGACTTTATGGATTTTTTCATAAAAGATTTCTAGCACTCAGAAAGTCATGTGCAACGATGTGCACTGAAGTAACCCAGGCCTGCGTGCCGTAACCTGGTTGTAAACGTCTGGATGAGCGTTCACGGTCACCATCTGGGAGGTAAGCATCACCCTCGAGGACACCACGCCTTTCGGCTCATCAGACAGAAGAGTGCGGTGCAGCCGGAAACGTCGCAGGCGCTAGGGACGCATTTGGGAAGGGATGCTGCCGCGGGTGCCTGAGATTCGTCCTCAGGATCCACTTGGCTCTGGACTTCCAACATTTTAAACGAACCCGGACGGAGGTGAGTTAGTTTCAACTCTCTGCAGACAGCGCAGAGGTGGGCTGTGGACACAGACAGATGGGACACCGGAGAGGGAGGAAGCCACGCAAATGCCAAGTGGCCGGGGCCGGGGCCAGCCTGGACGCCTGCTTGTGTGGACGCTTGTTTACTAATCTCCTGTTCTTGGCAGTGCCTTTGGCGTGGTCACACGGCTTCTCCCCGCTGAGCAGCTTAATTGCTGCCAGTGGACCGTTTGACCCTTTTTATCCAGATGGCTCAAGTCTCCCCGGCACCAAGGATCCTGCCACTTGCCCAGCTGCCTCGTGACTTCTGAATGGGTCTCCTTTAGAAGAACTCCCCGATCACTATCCCACGGGCAAAGCTCAGCTGAAATATCCAACAAAAGGCAAAGGGAAAGGGGCAGGAAGAGAGGGGGGCGCCAGGGAACGCCTCCTCTCCCATTTCACTTCAGGAAGAGCAACGTGGTTATTTATAACCCAACATTCAAACTAATTATTAGCTCAAGGCTTTCAAGTAAAATGTAGGTCAAGCCATATTATGTGGGGTGCCGGCAACTGTCTCAGTGTCGGGAAGCAGGGCTATCACTGACACCTGCTATCTCACTGACCCATCACAGACCAACACCCACGCAGCAGCCACGGAGCATGTGTTCCAGACCCCCTTGAATGGACTCACGTCCACATCCCTTTGTCCAGAAGGGCTGGGCTCACAGCAAGGACTTTGTAGTCAGTGGAGCCACTTACAAGGTCCTCAGTCCCTGCCCCCGCTCACAGCAGGCACAGGTGACACCTAGAACAGACCCTCTTCTCAGGTCTCGAGAACATTTTGGGGTTAAGGAGAAAAAGATGGGTAGGGTGGAGGTGGGTCCACCACCCTTCATGCTGGGTGGGCCAGTGTCACCCAGCACGAAGCGACCAGCTCAGCACTTGATGGCCAGCCCATCAAGGCTGTGATGACAAGAACCTGCAGTGCCAGCCAGCCAACCAGAGAAAACCAGGCCCTCCTGGGGGCCTGGAGGAGTCAACTCGTGATCATTAAGGACAATTAGCCATGCGGCCCAGCTACAGCTGGACCCTGTGCTTTACGGTGACCCTGGGAACTTAGGATGAAAGCTTCTCTGCTGGGTTCCTTGCCTTTTTCTTTCTTTCTTTCTTATTTTTTTTTTCTCTCTGCCTGCTCTTCTTTCTTAATCAGATGATCACCTGTCCTGGCTCTTCCCCACTTTCTGCTGAGCCCCTCTCCCCTTGTTACTCTACTTCTTTCCCCTTTCCTTTGATTTCTCAAGTTCCTCTCCTAAGAGATGGGTTTTAATACCCGTCTCTCCTCTGCACTAATACAAATGGGTTCCTGGCCTAACAAGGCATATTAAATTAATAAGCAGACACATTTATTTATTCTGAACTTACAGCATCCCATTCCCTGGGGAGTTTCCATGCTCCAAGTTGACATACATCCTCACTAAACACTGCACAACTTCAGGACATCACGCTACATCTTAAGCTCTGCTCAGACCTCTGGTCCCAAATCAGGCTCCTTCTACTGTTAGAGGCTTGGGTGAATCCTTCAAGCTGGCTTTTTATATCTTTTATGATTTTATAAAGTGTTAATTATAGGCAAAAATAGATGAACAGGAAGGAAGGGAGGGAGGGAGGAAGAAAGGAGGGAAGGAGGGAGAGAGGGAAGGAGAGAGATTACCCCATGTTGTTTTCACTGAGAAACGTCCACTATTAACATCTTGGTGCAATTCCTCACACACATTCATAAACAATATACATACGTGTGTGTACATTATATATGCGACATACAATGGCAGTGTACTGAGTAAACTATCTTACGTTGAAAGGCGCCCTGGAGTAAGGCTCTGCCGGTGGAAGCCCATCCGAAGGACCCTGTTTGGCTTGGGAGGGGAGGGAATGGCATTCATTGAGCTCCTGCTGCATACCAGGCTCTGTGCTGGGCTGCTGCACACAGGGTACTTTGTTTACCCCTCACACCAACCCAGAAAGAACTTTAGAGGGGAGGAAACAAAATCTCAGGGAAACTGTCTCGCCTAAATCCACAGCCAGTTTGTGGTACAGTCAAGACATGGCCCAGGGGGCGAATTATAATCACTGACAGTCTTTCTGGGCTAAAGGACACACACGCAGAAGCCACAGGAATCTCAGGTGGAGATAGCAGGTGCTCTCCTTTGTCTTTGCCACTGTCCTCAGACATAGTCAAGTAAATTAGGAAGAAAGTAACAATACTCCGAACCTCATTTAATGGTTTTGCTTTAAAATAAATTAAGCAGACTGGCTGTAGGAACAGGAAAAGGGCATTTTCACGTGCCCACGGGCATCACCCATCCCTAAGCTGGAGGCTGCATCACTAAGTCTCGGCTCTGCAGCCACAAAATGCCCACGACGAGAAACACCAACCCAGGAGCAAAGGGAGGACCGGCCATGCAGCTGAGAATCACACTCCTTGTGCAATTTCCTTGAAGCCACCTGGACCCTAAGATGGTAGATTGGCCGGGGAGATGTGCCAGTCGGTGTCAGTCCGTCAAATCTGTCTTATAGAAGCCAGACAGAGCAGAGCGGCTGAGCGGGAGGTGCCCGTGTGCCCGCGTGCATCTGGGGACCAGCTCCAGAAACATCTGTTGCTGGTGTCCACAGTCGGCACGAGGGGCTGCCATGCGGGCCGGCCCTGGCACTGTCTGCTTTTCTACGTGGCCACTGGCTCCCTGGGACCCCCAGACAGTGTGGTCTTTGCCGTCCAACTTGGCTCTGTTGTGCTGACTTAGGAAGGAGCGTTGCGGTCAGTTTAAGGTCTCAATGTGGGGCGTGTGAAGTGTGCTCACACCTGTAACTGGTGGGGAGCTGCTGTGCCCGAGATCGGGGGAAGGCAGGCTCTGCACGGCCGGGGGGCCGGGGGTCTGTCTCCTAGACGGCGTGACGGAGGCCATGCCAGCCCATAAGGGCTCACCCGGGCACCTTGAGAAATGCCCAGTGTTTGCTCCCTTTAGGAAATGCCCTTCGGAAAACCGATGCTGATGGTGTAATGTTCGCTATGAGGTGGGGCAGAGGGAAATTCCTTTCGGAAGACCGATGAGAAACATCCTTTTAATGTGCAGGTTGCTAAGCTCTCTCACACTGTGTAACCTAACCCGTCCGCAACCCCTGGATTCTTTATGGTCAGAGAAAGACACCTGGTTACTTCCCCACCTGCATGAGGGGTGGGAACACTGAGGACAAGCGAGACCCTCCCTGGCTCTTGTTCAGGGCTCAGCCCTGCAGTACAGCATGTTACAGACAACATGAACACATCCTGTTGGACACAAAGGATGCCCCTGCTCTTGCAGTCCACTGCTTCTCTTCCTGTTTCCAGGATAAAAACATAATCAAGGTGCCAGGTGTCTTGTCCCACATTACTGAGGATAGAAAGACGAAAAATACACACACCTGTCCCCAAGGGGTTTATCTTCTCCTAGGAGGCAGAAACGCATGGAAAGAAACATGTGCGTATTCCTTGAAAATCTCAGAGGACAGAAGGCAGGCATTTATCGGGGGCTCTTGGGACTGAACGAGTGGTTTCGGAAAGAGACGCCTTCTAAGCTAATTCCTCAGCGATGAGAAAGAGTGGTCAAAGGGACAAAGGTAGAAAGGTTATCACAGGTAAAGGTAAGAATGTGCGCAAAGACTGGGGCGTCAGACAGGTAGTGAGGAAGAGGGGATTCCGGGAATTCTTCCTAGAGGGGGAAGGACCTGGAGGGTAGGGCTCCGGCTGGGGGAAGGGAGGGATGAGGTTACAGAAGCTTCTGTGCTACAGCCAGGAGCTGAGACAAGAAATGCACAAGGGGCATAATAAAAATGTGTATTCTACATAAATCTACTTGAGGTTTGTGAAGAGGATTTAAGGTTGAGGCTGACCAAGACAGGCTGGGAGGCAGGAGGCAGGATGGTAAATCATCACAGTAGAGAAGAGCCAGTCAGGAATCAACTGTATCACTGGTGACAGAGACAGAGACAGAGAAGGAGAGAGACAGAGAGACAGGGAGGGAGAGAGACACAGAGAGACGAGACAGAGGGAGGGAGGATGGAACGAAGTAATTAGGATATCACATTGGAAAACCTTGACGAGAAAGAAGGTGGTCCTGGGTTTCTAGTCTGTGTTATATGGCACAGATTACCTTCATAGACAGACAGACAGACACACACACACACACACACACACACACACACACACACACACACACAACTGAGTTAATCAGTCTATCCCATCTCCTTTATTTAGCTTGGTGACATTAAAGAAGGGATATTCACCCACGAGGATCTGCTGACCACCAGCTCTGGGGCTTGTCTTCACATGGTCCCCACCCGCTGGGAGAGACTGTGTGTGTGTGTGTGTGTGTGGCTACATCAGAGAAGCTGAAGGTCACTGGGACCCAGGACCAGGCCAGGAGCTCACGGAGGACGAGGCAGCGTGACATCAAAGGTGGATCACCAGTGAGGGAGGGCCAGCCACTGCTCAGCCTCTTTCAACACCCCGAGGCTTCTTGGTCTAAGTGAGCAGCCTCCCCATGGCCGATCGCAACTGGCAAGATCAATATTCAAATAAAAGGTGGGGAGGGCAAGAGAGGAGGAAAACAGCAACTCAAGTCCACAGAGGTAGGGAAGATTGATCAACGGCCTCAGGAACAATCCATACTAATTATGGTGATAAAAAGCTGTCAGCCAATACTCTGGGTATTAAATATAGTGGATTGGAGACAACAGGTCCGCTTTCATGTCCCCCACCACTTTCTTTACTGAAACACTCAGATACAAATGAGCATTCAGTGTTACGACTGCATTATTGTTTCAACGGCTTTGAACCACAAATGCTTTGATAACCGGATTGAAAAGGCTGTCAAGTTTCCCTCTGTAGTTTCTATGCAGAATCTTCCTTCAGCATCTGATGGAATTTCATTTTGTGAAATCTGACAGTGATACTCTTCATTAAGCTACAGCTGATAGCCCACCTTACACACGGAAACACGGCTCAGCGTCTGCGCATGTATGCGAGGGGGCAGCAGCTAGCGGTGAGCATTCCGAGAAGAGAAAAGGCAGGGGCTCCCCCAGCGAGAAGAGAACAGAGCTATCCCAAGGCGGCAAGGTCGGTGACAGCTTGCTGGACCAAGTGGTGCTTCTGTGAACGCAGCCGCTCAGGGGAAGTGTGTGCCCACCTGCCGGGCCTGGAGGAAACGAGGCCAGGAGGGGAGAAGCAGTCAACTCTGAGAAAACAGGACCGAGTGCACATTTTATCCACGATGCCCATCAGTGATCTAGGAAGGTACTACAGTAAGTCCCCTACATACGAACCTTCAAGTTGACAACTTTCAAAGATGCAAACTTGCGTTCCACCACCGTGAGGCGTGAGTGACACTGCAGCTCGCCCTCCGTCTCCTATTGCTGACGATCCTTCAGCTCTACCGTCGCCCACCTCCTCTCCCTCCTCCAGTCAGTACCTCTTCTTGCCTGTTCACTCGATGCCAGCCCCAGTAACCCAGCTGTTGGACTGCTCTACCGTACTTGTCAAGGTACTATACTGCAAGATTAAAGATGTTCTCTTTATTTTGTGTTTGTTGTTCTATGTATTGTTTGTGTGAAAAGTATTATAAACCTATTACCGTACAGCACTATATAGCCGATTGTGTTAGTTGGGTACCTAGGCTAACTCTGTTGGACTTACGAACAAATGGGACGTACGAAGGCGCTCTCGGAATGGAACTCGTTCGTATGCAGGGGACTTACTGTAAGATGTTTTGGTCCATAGATTGCTTCAAAGAGTCATCGAGAGGAATCAGATGGCTGCAGTGGTCAACAAAGAGGCGTTCATTGGAAAACCCCTTTCAGAACATTAAGAGTATGCAAACCTAGGCACGGAAAGCAAGACATGTCTGTCATGGTGTCCCAAGTATTTTCTTTTTTCAAACTTGGCATCGTAGTCTCCACGAGACTGCCTGTTTGATTCACCACGTCAGTCCGGCGGCTGAGAGGGAGCAGGGCCAGTGGAGGTGAGTCCAAACTGAACCAGGGCGCAGCGTGGGTGAAGGGGTTGTGAGAGGGACAGGACGGGGCAGCGATGGGGCGGGACAGGCCAGTGTGGGACCGCAGCCCTTGTGCCAAGGCCCAGTGGTTGTCACCAATACTTTGCACATGAGAAAGCACGTGTCTGCCCCAAGGCCACGTCACGGATGTGCTCAGCCCGTGTTATACCGAAGGGAGCAGGCTGCCCGGGGACGGGGTCCAGCGATGCGGGCACAGAGCTACTGGGAAGAGTTTCAGAGCAAGGTCTGATGCTCACAATCTACCCAGGACAAGTGACTTCGCCTCGTTGGCTCTCAGCCCTTAACGTTAACATTTAGGGACCGAACTAGATCACTAGTATTCAGTCTCCGTGTTGTGAATCAGTAGAGGGCCGTGAATCAATCGGATGATTTTTAACCAGCAATTTTTAAATGAATTCAATAGGACAGAACAGAAATTATCAGAGTATATCGAACATGGTAAGAATAAGTTATATGATATAAAATTTTAAAAGGCGCTGGATTAAAAGAGCTCTCAGATTGCTTCCAAGTGAAACAAAATATTACTCTGCATCTCAGCCGGCCGCCACCAATCAGCCTGTAGCTAGCGACCAGCTCAGGAGAGAGCACCTACGCCCCGTTCCCTGGTCAGCAGAGCTCTTGACCCTTTGTCTTTCATTTACAATTTGATTTCATGATGTTGCTCCAATTTCAGTTTCGACAGCACTGAGTTAATTAAGACACGATCTCTGAAACGCAGGCGTTCCAAGGTGATAGCAGCCACTTCTGCAGGCGGTAACAGCTGGGGTTCCGGCCCAGCTTCGGGGGATCCGCTGCATTTATAAAAGAAGACAAAACTATCATTCCCAACTAAACATAATCGAGTTCACACAAATACTGAGCACATCCCTCGGACGTTGCTCCGGCTGTGACCGGCTGTGATCACAACAGTCCAGGTTGTGAGAGAGCAGGGCTGCCCTGTACGAGCTGCACAGTTGTTCACCGTGCAAAGGAGCCAGGCCAAGGGCCCCTGGGGGCTAGAACCCAGCTACGTTGCCTGGGTTGGGGCTGCATCTCCTGATCCATTTCGCACAAAGATGCCGTAGGTTTACCAGGCCTTGCACGTGTGGGGCTACGTTTACCCACAAGAGCAGGTTTTCTACTTCTCAGAAGGTGCCCTCTGGGCTGGCAGACAGCCTTGGCTGCAATGGAAATGGTAGACTGAAAATCCAAAGCAAAGCATCGGCGTTAGGGTCAGAAAGGGCCACCTTCCGGGAGCAGCTGGGGGCGTGCGGTCTGGAGCCTCGGTCCCTGTCGTTCCAGCATCTGGGTGACAAATGCAGCCCACAAGGACATGTTCTAACCGTCCAGTTCATAACGCACAGAGGTGGCCCCCTTTAAGGAAAAACACAGACACTGGAAATTTCCGAACTGACGACTTACTAGAGATGGCTGTGATGCCCAGGAATCTTTACACAAAAGAGTCTCTGTAGGACTCTTTACATTTTTCCGTATTTAAGACATTATTAGATGTATCATAAATGTCACAGTTTTGGAGGGAAGGAGCTAACCGCACAAAAGACCCCGTGTTCTTTCATGCACAATGATACATTGTTTTCCCTTTGATTCGTAAGAAGCCTGCGGTATGGCTCTCGCTTTGGGTAAATTACCCCTCTAACCACTGATGGTTTCACAGTGGCTAAACTGAAATCAGTCAACACCTTATGATTAAAGAACATCCAAACCGTTTTAACTTTCTGAATCAGGGCACATTTCCTTCTGGTAGGCTCAGTGGATGTTAAGGATAACAAATATTGTAACAAAATATTTGCCACAATCTCTATTTGCATTAATTGGGCAAAGGCAGAACTGGCAGAGGGACCATGTTAGGTCCTCACCAAGTCTGTGCAGCTGGGTAAGAACTGACTCAACCACCGAATGGGCGTAATAAACCAGCTCCTTTTCCTGCAATGACCAGTCTGCTGTCTGCCCAGTAGGAGGAACTCGACCAACGTCAGCTCTGTCTCCCTCTTGCCCTTTTATGGCGGATGGTCCTCTGCAAGTCACCCAAGTGCAATACAACACTGTACCCTAAAGGCCACTGCGTTACCCGTGGCCTCATTCTTCTCCCTGAGGTTTAGGAATCCCGTACTCCCTTCTCAGAGAATCTTTCCAGATGGGCCTCATCTGGGCGGCCCTGTAAGTGTGACTGGGTCACCACAATGCCTCAACGGCATGTCAGTCAGTAGGAATTACAACTGAAGTATGAGAGAGAGTCAGAGCTACCATTGAGTCCTAGAAGAGACGAAGTCACCTCCCGAAGGGCCTGACTCAGGAGGGATCACGTGGCATCACTGATGACTTAGAAGCTCAAGCTGTTCTTACCCAGGGACACCGTGGTCACTGGTGCACAGGACAGGCGTTTCAGAGCAGCCCGGCCGACAGGGACCAAGTGGCCACAGGGCAACCAGCTCAGGACGTTCTGACTCTAGGGCCGCTTAGGTCACTCTGCAAGGATCACGTTTCCAAACTGCACGTCCCTAGTAGGCGGGGTCCTACACTGCCGTTGTCCCAGGGGCGATGATGCAGCCAACATACACGCCACACTCGCGTGTTCCCTCTGGAGGGCCAGGCCTTTCTGAATCTGCCGAAGGAAGAGGTCCTCTGCGACCCAAGTACTAAGGAATGCTGTTTATGGGTGTGGGAGCCTCGCAAGTCTACCTGGAGATAAAATCCAGACTAAGGGCTGGAATTTCACACAACCTGAAACAAATTTACTTGGCGGGTTGGGGGGATGGCAACCCTTATCACACGCCCGAAGTCACAGGCCTCGTAAGAGGCAGGGCCCTATCTACAGGACTAGAAAGTCTATTATTCCCTTCCCTTTATGCCGTTTGCTCCCCGATCCTGATGGTTGGTAGTGATATGGAAATCCAGCTATTAAAGAACTAAATCAGTGATTGACGTTGGATAAACCAGCACACGCCAGCCCAGCTGGAAGCACCAGAGAATATCGTCTGAGATCTTAAGTCTGCACCCCACAGCCTCCCATGCCCCTCCTGATGCCCTCCTCCTTGCAAACCCACCATGATAGAACTCCCTGACACCCTCTCATTCTCATGGTTAGCTGGGCTTTCCAAAAACTGCGTGATGATTTATGGCCGGGGGAACGTCCATTCCCCTCCGGGCGGCCCCAGAACAAGGCAGGCAGGGAGATGCAAAGTGAGGAGACAGAAATCGGCGTTTCTGCTGGCAGAGCAGGGCCCGACTGTTCTTTGACGGGTCAGTAATTAATTGCTCCAGAGTGCTGGATAGGAGGCTTCAGAACTGTGCCTTGTAAATAGACCCTGGAGGGCGGGGGGAGTCACATCGCATGTAAGGTCATTAAGAGAATATTAGAAGTTATACTCCACTGACTCCCTCATTAACTACTAAGTGAGTCGTTCAGTCTTGGGGTTCTATTTCTATTCCCCTTCCTAAACGCAACTTTAACGATTTAAAATCCCTTCAACCCAATTACAGCCCTGTATTCTGATTAGGAACTCTGGCCTATTGTGAGTGAGAACCATTATCCAGCTACCCATAGCAAAATTAGCACTTAGAGAGGGTGCACTAGGAAATAAATCTTTCCTTGACGTTTCAAGACCGAGTCCTGGCCAATGACAACACACTCTGTTACTCTGGTAATGTGTAACTGAGTCGCACCTTGCCATCAAGGGCCACTGGTAAAAAAGAAAAGAAAAAAAAATCATTCAGAGGAAAAAAAATAACCTTAAAGATACGGGTGCAAAGAACTGGCCATGGTGTCGAAAGAGGAGGAGAAGTGGGCCGGGAGACGGGCCCTGCCACACAGGCTTGACTGCACTCAGTCCAAGAGGCGCTGTGGGGAATTAAAGGGGCTGATGGGGCAATGCGGCTCCGGTTAGGAAATGACTCCTACTTCCCCACACGGTAGAGTGGGGAACCCCTACTTGGGGGAGGAAGAAGGGCTGCAACTAGCAAACTCAAAAATGCCTGTGGCGGACACAGAGGGAGGGTCCTTCAGCTCAGGCAAGGTCCGCCGACTGAGAAAAACGCACAATCTAAAAGTCGAGAGTTATGTTTTATTCGGTGCACCTTCTGAGGACCTCAAGCCCGGCACAAAGCATCTCGGATGATGCTGAGAAAACTGTTCCGAAGAGGTGAGGGGAAGGGGGGCAGGATATATAGGGGTTTTTGCAACAAAAGACCAGGAAGTCAGACCATCAAAAGATGACTGTTAATAAAAGAAAAGCAGACATCTCAAGTTAAGGAATTCAGAGTTTTTCTTTATACGGGAAGATGCAAGAGTCTGGGCTCACTGAAATCATTCCTTTGATGTGCACCTCAGCTATCCGGGGCCAGCATCCTGTGATTTCTCATCCTGAGTTCCCTCAGGGCTCACCGTCTGGGCAGCTGTAATGTGATGGCTTGATGGCTTCAACATCCTTTGTTTACTGATATGGCGGCAGTGTTTTTGTTCTCAAGTCCAAGGTGGGTGTTCCTGGTCACTGGGGCCAGGGTCAGGGAGCCTCTGGTCTGAGCAGTCTAGGGGCTCAGGGGGCTCAGCTCCTTGTGTTTTTAGCATCTTTCTTCCAAGACTGCCCTGCGAGTAGATAAACAGCAGGTGGGGAGTCTGAAAGTGGCACAGGTAACCTCGCGAGTGAGGAGCAGACACCAGGCCACAACCAGTGCAGAGACTGCTGGAAAAGAAGCCCTGAGCTCTTCAGACACGGGGCACAAGGCTGAAGAGGGAGGCCGGCTGCAGTGGACGGGTAGCTCTCTGACATGGAGGCCCCCTCTGGTTCTTGTCTTTGTCTTCTGCACTCAAATGCCCAGAAGAATGAATCACTCTCCGTGCAGGGATTTCAGGTCTGTTTCTATGCCTTTCATGGTTGAGATCCCACCTAGATCCCTAGGGTCTCCTGATCATTAAGGCCACAAACAATACTGAAGGGGTCGCCCCACTAGACCCACCGGATCCACAGGAAAGACAGTGGGTGGAGGTGCTGCTTTGGAAAGGTTTTTGTGACCCTCTTTCGGTGGCTCAAGATGTTAGCGATCTGCTCGACCATCTACCAAGGGGCCCTGGGCTGGCTTCTCTTCCAACCCCAAATCAGGTAAAGAATTAGAAAGGCAGAGAGAGCAGCCGATGGGTGAAGGGCCCCAGGGCTGGGGCTGCCAGGCAGTTGCCATTCCCGTGTCCCCCTGAAACCAAACAGGAGGCACCCAGAGAGACCCCCCTGATGGAAAGGAGAGGGGACGGGATGCCGAGTCATGACTCCGTCTCTGAGTTATGTCTTCTTCTCCGACACTTCTCTGGCTCTCGTTCTAAATGTCTCCATCTCTGCCCCCCCCACCCCCGCTATTAATCCGAAGGAGCTGTCATTACAATGCTCCCTAATTGCTGAAAGGTGATAGTTGTCTGCTGGTTCAGCCCGATTGTAACAAATGCTGTAAATAAACACCACAATTTCCCCCAACCCAGCAGCGTGCTGGGGAACAAAGTGAGGGCAGGGCACACAGACAGACACACACACAGACAGACACACACACACACACACACACACACACACACACACACACACACACACACACAGTCTTCTCAAGCATATGGGGGCTATCTCATCACTCTAACCTCCCTGACTTTTTTGTTCTCTCACTCTAGTTGTTTCCATGGGAACCACAAAAATAATAATAATAATCATCACAATGAAAGAGGAGGGAAAGCCTGCTGCGCTTCTGCTGAAAGGGGCCTCTATTTACCAACACCTGGAGCCCAGCGTGTCCTCCAGGGATGCTCAATGCTAGCCAGATAATTCAGCCCTTCCTCAGCCCCCACTGTACGGCCCTCCAAGTCGCTTTCCAGGCCCTCTCAAAGAGAAGGGCCAAGATCGTGGAGGGTTGAGACTCTCACCGGGAGAAACGGGGTAGAGACACCAGAGCAGCAGGGGTGAGAAGGCCTGGCCCCGCGGAGACTGGCTAGGGCCCCTGGGGGAAACCAGGAGGTCTGTCAGAGGAAGGCTCCCTGGGGCCACGGAGAGCCCAGGGTGCTCAGAAGAGCGCGGAATGTGGAACCAGAGATGGGGCTTTCCAGCTTACTCTTCCCTCTTTCTGCCCAGCCAGCCAGCAACCATTAAATATTACTTGTGACCCCCATCGTCCATGAGCAGGGCTGGTCACTGGCACGATATAGCTGTGGGATGCTCCCTGTCACAGCCCTCACGGAGCACACGGTCCCACGGTGACACGCACAGCAGTAAACACGCAACGCACAGCGCGGCCAGCACCCATCATGGAGGCTGGTACGACAGAGCCATTCGACACAGGTGTGTTGACTGACAGAAGCTTCTGTGATGGGCGAAGTTCAGGGTATAATGCAACTCCTAAAAAGAGAAGAGCGTGTGCGCGCGTGCGTTAAGGGTCTCTGGAGTAGCTGATGACTGCAGCATGAAGGCAAGCAGGAAGCAGCCGGGTCAAGTGTGTTTGGAGGAGGGAAGGAGGGAGCCCGACCCCATACCTGCTGCACGGCTGGGCAGACAGATGGAGGCATACATCCGTAAGCCAGATCTCTGTTCCAAGTCGTGCGTTCTTTCTGGTGCACCGTGCTCTCTGTAAGGGCAACACATGGACTCAGCCAGCAGTGTGACTATGACGGACCTTCTGACTGGTGTCCAGGCGGAAAGATCAGCATCACAAAGGCTAGAGGCAGGAGAGGGCCTGGGAGGAAGCTGCCAGAATAGAATGTGGGTTGTGGGGAGTGTGTTGGGGGGATGAGGTGGTAAAGATACGAGGGTGGAGGTGAGAGGTAAGAGGACATCAGATGGTGAAAGGACGAGGGCCCCTGAAGCCCCATTACGGGGGTGGGACTTCATCCTGAACACAAGGAGAAAACCAACGAAAAGTTCTAAACAGTGAGAGGACAGAATCGGTATTCCATTCCAAAGGCCCTCTCTGGCTGCAGCACGGAGAATGAATCAGATCAGATCCAGCCTAAGGTGGGAAGATCAGTTAGGGGTGGTGGTCCCAATGAGAGGTCGAGGCTGCTTGAACAAGCCAAGCGGTGGTGGGAGAGGAGGGCGTCAGGGTTGAGGGACACTTGGGAAAAAGAGACAGAGGAGCTGGGACGATACCAAGGTTTCTGACTCGGTCCTCGGGGTGAGAGATCGCTGTACGAGAAGCAAGTTTGGGAGAAAGCTCACGGAATGAGTTTCAACCTGCTGAGTGTGAGGTGTCTGTGGTCTCTACCTAGAGAAGGACAGGGATGGAGGGTCCAGGGAGAGACCAGGCTGGAGCTACCGACTAGCGAGTCATCAGCATGCAGATGGCACCGGAGCCCAGGCTCAACAGTGAGCCCCAGGGGGACACCAACACTTCCACGACTGTCACGGAAAGTTGAGCCGCCAAGATACCAGCTTCAGTGACGTGGTGGCAGCCAAGACTAGGCACAGTGAGGACCAAGTGTGAGCTGGAGGACAGACATCAGAGCAAACAAAGCCAGGGAAGAGACAAAACACAAGCTGGATGTGGAATCAAGAAAAGGGTTTTATCGATATTTTAAAATACGAAATAGATTTGATCACCTTCAACTGCTGAAGAGTAACAATAGAAAGTAAGATATTAAAGGCATCAGAAAGAGAGGACAGAAGATAAAACAAGGTGGCCAAGAAGACGGGGGTAAATGAGGCCCCAGCATCACTGGAAGACAGAGCTTTGGCTGGGAGGGAAACAGCTTTTTCTTTTACGAGGACAAAAGATGGAAAGGAAGGAGGACTCACAGCTCCAGTGACAAGAGGTTAAGAAAGTTCTTATGTGATGGCATATGTGTATTTTTTTCTCCAGTCATCCATTTTCAACAAACATTTATTAGGCACCTACTAGAAAGTGTACTTGCCGAGGATACAACTCACCTCTCTTGACCTCTTGAAACAGAGGTAATGGTAAATTTAAACAAGTAATAAAAACACGTGGTGTCATAATCAGGAGGATCAGGAAACTAGGAAAAGACAGGTATCAGGAAGAACCTCTGAGAAAAACGATGTTTAAGCAAAAAGAAATTTGCCAAAGGAAGAAAGGCCAAGTTAGAGGCAAGGTAGTCCTCTGGGAATAAGAGACAAAAGTAGGATTAGGAGGGTTAAGTATTATGGAGAAGACTGGAAATGGCCATTGTACAGATGGGGGAGGTGACAAAACAGGGAAGTTCAGAACTGCCAGGGTTTTTTGCTGTTGCTTGTTTGCTTGTGGGTCTAGGTAAGATCAGAGATCGTGTCTTTACGGAGACACCACTGTAAATAACTTTATGATTTTCTCCAGCAGCACCCCGGGTAAACTCTGATGACGTAATTCTTTTTCTGGAATTGAGTTTGGCCAGGAGAGCCTGAGCCAGGGACAGTGGGATAAGGACGCTGAGAATATTGGCGACTGTAGATGAGGCCACGGACCGTCCCACCTCTGCTGGATGCGGAAGGGAGTGAAGAAAGGATGAGACTGAGTCAGGGAAGTAGAGCTGTCGAAGCACCCTCAGTTTCAGTGCCGTCGAGGAGGAGAAGGAACTAGATGAGCGGGGTTGGGGAAGGGCGGGAGGCGTGGTCAGGGCACAGGGCATCTGACCCCGTGGTAGAGCCGGAGAATCGTGCATGACAGTGAAGCTCAGCGGAGAAGTGTGCATGGAAAGCTAACACGGAAGGGATGTGAAGTTCACTTGAGACGAGAAGGTAAAAATACTGAATGGGCAGTGCCGGCTGAGTCATCACCAAACAGGGCCCGAGGCAGGCCCGAGCAGAGGGAAGACTGCGACCCTTGGGGGAACCTTTCTCTCTGCCTCAGCTTCTTTTTTTTTTCTTTCACACATTTTCTTTATTTTTTATTTAATTTTTTATTTCATATTGGAGTAGAGTTGATTTACAACGTTGTGTTCGTTTCAGGTGTACAGCAAGGTGATCCAGTTATACAGGATTCACGCACTCCTATGTTCATTGCAGCCCTATTCACGATTGCCAAGACATGGAAACAACCTAAATGTCCACTGACAGATGAATGGATAGAGAAGATGTGGTACATATACACAATGGAACATTACTCAGCCATAAAAAAGAATGAAATAATGTCATTTGCAGCAACGTGGATGGACCTAGAGATTGTCATACTAAGTGAAGTGAGACAGAGACAAATATCACATGATAGCGCTTATAAGCGGAATCTAAACTAATGATACAAATGAACTTATTTACAAAACAGAAACAGACTCACAGTCTTCAAAAAGGAATTGATGCACACATATGCCCTGGCTTCTTATAACCACGATACTCTTTATTTCCCAGAAAAGTTGTGAAGGACAAAGGAGCCCTCACGTGAGAAAGTTATTTGCAAGTGGTTGACCGCCGTGCAGATTCGATGATTTTATTACATATAGAAGATCGTTTAAATGCTGTTCTTATCCTGGAGTCAGAATGCCTGGCTCACAGCCTCATTCCATTATTTATTCATTCTCTGCCCTCAGTCTCTCGGTACCTTGTTCTGTCTGTGAATGGGGATGATAACGTTACCTACCCTCAGAGGTCGTCGTGAGGATTAGCTGAAACGATGCACATATACACATGGCTCTTGGGAGAGTGTTCGGCACACGGCAAGGGCTCTAGAAATTATAAACAATATAGGTGACTTTCACCTTCTGTGGGCCAGCCATTGGGATATGTCACCCACTATTTTGATGGTTTTTCCAGATGTTCTTTCAGACAAGTGTTAGTAGATGTAAATAGCTACTCTGGCTTTGAAAAGAGATACTGTCCCTCCTATTGGGAAAAAGGGATACTGTCCATCTTGTTGGGCAGTGAAAGAAGGTCTTACTAGAAAGATGCTAGTGTCCCATCACCATTGGCAACAGTGGTCCTGCAGCTTTTAGTTATTGGAAAATTAAGGGAGGACTGAATACCGCTGGCTTTTATCTTCTGTGATGTGTTGAGGTGCTTGCTTGTACGTCTGTGTGCCTGGTTTTCCCAATGATGCATCCTCATTCCCAGATCTCACCATTCCTCGTACCACTCTTAACCCTACACAGCTCGAAAGCCCAGATGCTGCCCTGCCTTCTGGCCCATAGGGTATTCTCTCTCTAGAGCCTGTACCAAAGTCCTGAGCACCCACTTGCATAACCTCTTACAACCTTGTACTCCTTCTTGCGCTGAACTTGTGTCCCTTCCCAACATTAAACAGCCACCAGGACCGGGAAGGGATGGGGTCCTCGCCTTCCAGCCGCGTGTCGTTTTCTAGGTCCGGCAATGGGGTTGCGTGGATGTTAGTATGACAGATGCTGCTGGATAAATTCTCTTCATTGCCACTTGTCTTAAGCTCCCCAACTATTAGATCTCTATGCCACCTCTCAGAAACAGCAGATACAACAAGCACATTTCACAGTTTTCTGGGATTACAATCCAAACCAAGGCCTGTTAGCAAGAGAAGACATTTCCATGGAGATGCATCTGAAAAGCTCTCAGGTTAAGTTAAGAACCTGCAGGGGCTTCCCAGCTCACAGGCAGAATAGGTCAGTGAAGCTTAAAGGGCTTACCAGCACCCATGAGAATACAGAGAGGAAATGCAGCTAAAAGGTAAGCAGACAGATGGCTGGCCTCCTCAGCAGGACTTCTGGTTAGCTCCTGGCCCTAGCCAATGTTGTACCACGCCCAGCGGTGGGCACGGCCCTCCCCAGAAGTAGCCTGTTGGCCCGAACGATGAGAGTGGCCTTTGTCAAGCACAGCCGCCTCCCCTTGGAGGCTGGAGATTTCATGCTCATGTTCAAACCCAATGATGATATTTTGGCATGGCATTTTAGCACCAAGACAAGGTAGATGAGCCCAGTCTGTTCTCTGAAAAGCAGTCCATTTGAGTGGGCCATGTGGGCACAGCTGGCGGACGCCTGCTGCAGAGCTGCACATTTAGTCACCTGACAAAATTAAAGATGCCCTACACAGGCTGGAAGCTCACTCTCAGTTGCCTACCCAACGGGAGGGCCAAGGGCAACTGATTTTTCAGCATTCTTTCATGTAAAACTCACCGAGCTTCAAAATGACTCCAGAATGAGGCTTTGAAGGCTTGGGATCTGAGGCCTATGAATTCAGTTAATATATGAAGAGGAATTCATGAAACTCTTCCTGTTTGATCACAACCCCTCTTAACATCCAAGTACTCAGCACAAAGTACATTTTCCCCATTCAACCCCTATTCATTTTTATGAATTCAACAGGGCCTATAAGAAAGCACCAGATTTTGAAACAAAAGACCAGCTGCAGAAGTACAGGAGATGGAGCATTGCCTTAAACAATCCATGAAAAAAAAAAAAAACACCTTATATTATTGGCATTAACTCTAAATCAACCAAAAGGTGTTATGTGAATTCTGCAACCTAAAGGATGCTCAGACTGTATTAACTGGAGCATCAAATACAAACCCAAAGCAAGCAGGCTTCCTTTGTGCTTCACCCTGGCCAGACCTCAGGCCAGAGTGTTCTAGTGCATGAGGACAGGGCAACCAGGGGTAGACAGAGGTCAGGAAACAGGTCCCTTCCAAAGACTGCAGATCAAATGCGGCTTATGCACCCTGGAAAAGAGAAGTTCGGGGGCACAATCGCTAAGTAAGTGTGAGAAGGCCTGCCGTGTAGAAGAGGAATTAGCTGACATCTACTTTAGAACGAACGGGTATATTTTGTAAGATAGGAGATTTTGACACAGAAAAAGAAATGAAAACAAAAAAAGGACAACTTTCTAACAACAGTAGCTGACAATGGAAACAGCGGCTGCCCCGTGAGACAGGGGAGCACGACAGCACCCTCAACAGCGTCATCACACCAGTGACGACAGGACCAAGAGCGACGGAAGCACCATTTGGGGAGCATTCAAGAATTTTCCTAACATACTAGAGTTTATCATGGTGACACTGGCATCCGACGCCAGGTCAGCTGATTCTATATCCTAAGCTCACATCCACTACATTTGATGACCTCCATGCCTCCCTCACAGCGCCTGAGGAGGATTAAAGGAGAAGATGCCCATCCAGCACTAGAGGGGCAGCTGGCAATCGAGTCGGTGTTCCTGAGTATCAACTCTTTTTGTTACTGGTATCGTGATTTTTCATTTCTGTGTGTCACAGATGCCACTGGGTGGGATGGACCAGGTAGCTTCCTAGGCCTAATTCTAAGGCCCCCTGGTTCTCTAGCACACGTGCACGCCCTCTGCAGCGCCTCTCTGCTCTGGGCTCTCACCAAGCTCTTCTCCCCGTGCTGAGTGCACCCAGGATGCTGGTGGTCCTACTATCATGCAAGGGCCGAGTGTGTGTCTCTGCAGAGTCAGCTCGGATACCCTTGAGGTTCTGCACTTAATCCTAAAGTTGGACTTCTCTTTATTCAAATCCCATTCAGAATTGGCACAATTCCATTTGCTGACTCAAAAAGGGGAAAGAGGTTTTGAAAAGGCTTATAACAAAGGCTCATAAGCCTTACAGATCAAACAGCTCTTAAGGAACAACATTTTGATGAGTTAAGTGTAAAAGAACCAGAAACATATGGATTAAATTCCCCTTGAAATTTGAATGCATTTAAAAATTAAAGGGAAAAGCACTTGGGCAGAATGCACTGGGGCCCTTTACTGAATCTGAAACATTTAGAAAAACAGCTCGAAAATCTTGCCCAGATGAGGCAGCTCCCCATTTCTATCTGGCTTACTTTAAGTGCTGGGTTTTTTTTCCACCTCTCTTAGGAGACTATTTCAGATCCCCAGTTTCCCTCCTTTCCTTCGCCCTTGACGGCTAACTGCTAATTAGCGAGATATTTGTGCGCCGGAAGAATCACTTCACTTCTGAAATGGCCAGAGCCTGCCCGCTGCTGGGACCATGCAGTGGCACTCGCCCAAGGACCCCAGCGCTGAATGCATGGCAGCAGAGCACCCAGAGCCGCTCAGGGGGAGGCTGTGCTCTGCTCCCTACACGTGCCATTGATTTGCTCAGGGCTAAAGACCTGCACCCGTGGGTGCCAGCCCCCAGTCGCTTGAGCCAGCCTCACTACACCATGCAGTGCTCGTTTGAGATTCTTGGGAAATGAAGGCTACGTAGGCAGGGCTGCACGCAGAGATTAAACTCGATTACCAGGGAGACAAATACTGTTAGACCTGATGCGTCTATCTGGCCTGCCCGCGTGGTCCAGTGCAGCGGGCTGCAAAGTACCCACATCATTCAGTGCAGCTGGGGATCCACTCACACGGGGAAGAAAAGTTCTTCCGTTTGTATTTACTTTTCAGTGCATGCTTTTTGCATTTCTTTTTTTTTTTTTGTAAACGTTTGATAATTTGCTCGATATGTATTAGTATAATGGTACAGAGATTTGACTTGTCAATAAATAGGCATAGGGTGGTCCAGTGGGTAAGACTCCGCTCTCCCAGGGCAGGGGGCCCGGGTTCGTTCCCTGGTTGGGGAACTAAGATGTTCCATGCATGCTGCAACTAAGAGTTTGCATGCTGCAATTAAAGATTCCCGCATGCAGCAACTAAGACCCGGGGCAGCCTAAACAAACAAACAAATAAATAAATTTTTAAAGAAAGAAAGAAATATGCATATATTATGGATGACACGCAAATATAGGTTATGTATGCACCCACGTATATAATGGGGGAATATGTATTTTAAAAAAATATTTGTTTTATTTTGTATGGTTTGTTTTTCTCTTGGAGGATGCAAGCAATCAAAAAAATTTAAAGATCACTGTCTGGTAAATCAAGTGTCGGCCTTGGGTCAGACTGACCTGGGCTCGAATTCTGCTTCTGCCACTCACCAGCCCGATGACCTTGAGGAAGATGCTTTGATTCTCTGAGTCTCCATTTCCTCCTTCGGAAAATGAACATTTTACTGTCTTCAAAGTTTGTGGCAGTTTACTGTGGGGCTTAGGATGAAGTTGAATCCAATGTACCTGACAGAGTCCCTGGCTCATAAAGGCTCAGCAAAGGCGTTTGGTATTGTGTTTTCTTCTCGCTGTTTCCACTTTGTAGTTATGCATTTTCTAAAACTCTGAACTTTCCTTGAAATCAGACTTCGGTAAGCGGAGAGTACATATTTCAGATGGTCATTCTGAATCAGAGAGGACTGAGCCAGAAAAGGCTTAGTTATCTGTTTTTCACTCATCACATTTGTCAATGGATGTTTACGGAGCTTCTGACAGGCAAGAACAATTCCTAAGTTTGCTCACCCTCTTTTTCTGAGGGTCTAGACCAACTCTCCCTGTGCTTTTTCAAGTGTTAACGAGTCCATAGGGTTGGTTGTTAACAATGACAGATATTCCAGTAAGGGTAATGTGTGGATATGAATCACTGGCTTCTCACGTCAGCTCAACAGGAAGATAGCAGCTGCAACTTGCCCATGGACCGAGAGAAGTTCTCTCTTAAGTGGATACAAAAGGCAAAGAACCGCAGTCCACCCTGTCTCTTCGGTGCTGCATTTTGTTACGTTTGTCATGAAGAGTTTCTTCACTTACAAGCAAATGTGAGGGATGATAAGGATACGGGTGATAAAACGACATCAAAAACAATATTGACAATAAGGTGTAGTGAACGTGTAATGGGGCTTTACTGCTGCACAAAAGACCCTTCATAAATCTTATTCATTCTTCAATGTGACCCAATAGGTATCACTATTAATTTACAAATAAGGAAAGTGAGGCTGAAGGGAATCATGCAAAATTCATTAGAAAATGATGGTCTGGGTCTCAAACACATGGGTTCATAATCAAACCCGCCCAAACGTAAGTTATTCTTCATCAGATGACCTCTTTTCTACATAGAACTGAAATTATTTTGTTAACTTATTTGCTTTTTTGTTTCCCTATTCTCCATGAGAACGTTGACTCCGGAAGAGCAGGAAAGTTGACCAGCTCGCCACCATGGACTTGAGCCATGCCTTCCACATGGTTGGCCCTCAACAAGTCACAGTGGTGAATATGGTTTCTTTCTCCAACCTTGGACCACAGTGGGGTCAGCAGATACAGCATGTGGTCCAAATCCCACGCACCCACGATTTAAGCACACGAAGTCGAACTGGAATCCAGCCATGCCCACGTGACTGCACCTCCTTCAACGGCTGAGCTGAGGAGGTGCATCAGAGACAGGACAGTCTACAAAGCCTAACATATTTACTATTTGGTCCTTTGCAGAAAAAGTGTGTTGACCTTGGGTTCACAAGAACCAAGTCGAGATTATGGATGAAGAAAAGGCATATTTAGCAAGCAGGACCATGGATGAAAGCAGGTGACGGCTGCAGGACAACTGCTTGAACACACACTCATTAGGTCAGATTAATGCAACTACTTAGCATGGAATGTATGGGGTGATCGATACTATTGTGTCCCTACTTTAAAAAAATAAATGATGAGAGTATGTCATTGATTACATACCCACCAATGCTATCAACATTTACCTTAGCACAGATAAATGCCAGCAAGATAAAGATTACCGATTGCATTAGAAGAATTAGATTTTCACCCAATTCTCAATCATTCTGAGACAGATTAATAAGACCTTTGCTGGACTTTCTCCTCTCTCCTGATTTCTGCCTTTTGGCTGTTCGGCTTTTCCTTCAACCTTCCACTGGGAGGGTGGGCTAGGGAAAGAGTCATCCATCCTTTAATCGAAGCACTTGTAAACCCTTCTGAAAAATGCTATGTGCTAAAAAAAAATCTTCAGAGATAATGAATAAACACTTTATTTTTAGATTTCTGTGTGGATTGCAATTATCTAGACTCTCCAGGCTAATAATAGCTCAGAAAATCCAGAGCTGTTTAAAGATGACAGGGGCTTTGTCTGAAACCCAAACCATCAGGAACTCTCTTCTTACTTAGATGTACACATGTATAAAACAACCAGTGAAAAATAAAAATCCTTCATTATCTTAAGAAATGTGATATCGACCTGGGAATCCCCTTGGAAAAAGATTTTAGAGCAAATACGTGTGGGACTTTTTGCTGTTGGGCCACCAAAAAGAATGTTTTACCTCTGTTGTACTGTTATACAAAATATGTTTTCACATTTTAATGTTTCTGAATTAGCAATGTATCTTATAATCGGTATGTGTAAGAACATGGTACCCACCCTCCTACTTCTCCCAGCCCTAAAAAGCTGATATTAAATCAACAAGCACCTTACAGTTGATGGCAACTTCAAATCAACAAAATATATTTTCCTGGGACACCAAAAGAGATTGGGTGGGGGGGAACTTCCCTGGTGGTGCAGTGGTCGGGACTCCGCCTGCCAATTCAGGGGACGCGGGTTCGAGGCCTGGTCTGGGAAGATCCCACGTGTCGCGGAGCAACCAGGCCCGTGTGCCGCAGCTACTGAGCCTGCGCTCTGGAGCCCGCGAGTCACGACTGCTGAGCCTGCGTGCCACAACTACTGAAGCCCGTGTGCCTGGAGCCCATGCTCTGCAGCGAGAGAGGCCACCGCGGTGAGAGGCCCGCGCACCGCGGCGAAGAGGGGCCCCCGCTCGCCGCAACTGGGGAAAGCTCGTGCACAGCAATGAAGACCCAACGCGGCCAAAAATAAAATAAATACATAAATTTATTTAAAAAAACAGTTAAAAAAAAAAAAGAGAGAGTTGGGGGGGGGGGTGGAAATCCTTTTTTCATGAAATATCTCCTCTGAAATTAATCCTCGCTGAGGATAGGAGAGGTCCAAGATGTCAAACCTCAGATTTCTTCAGGAGCCCTAACTCCCGAGGCAGGTCTCTCCAGCCACCTGTCTGATGAGTGCCCACAGGACACTGACAAGCACCAGGAGGAAGACACAGCCAAGCCCCAAATCAAAACCATCTCTCAACCCATGATGGCTTCCATTCCCACATGCTCCTTTGCTTCAAGAAGCCCACCGGGTTCGTTCCAAAACAAAAAGCCACTGAGACTGGGCACTGTTTTCCAAACAACCCATTATCTGGTGGCCTGCTGCGTAATTTGTTGAGGGACAATCCGGGCTGAGAGAGAAATCTTCCTGTGACATTTCCAGACTCATCCTCCAGCCAATAAGAACCGCGACGGTGGCCGGATGGCACACATTCAAATCACATCAATCCCCCAAAAGCCCCCAGAGAAACCCCTTCTGGACCTGCTGCGTCCTCCGCACTCTGTGACTTAATGGGCAAGCAGGTGTGTGTGTCGGCTGATGGCCCCTCAAACTCCAAAGAGCTCTGTGGCCAGAGATGAGAGCAGGCCGAAGAAACACAGACTGGCATCCCGAGACTGCCGACTCGAGAACGTAGAAGCTCTTTATGGGAGCCGTGGTTCCTGAGCCCCAGCACTTACTTCAGTCACACAGGAGCCTGAGTTACCAGACAGATGAATGGATGGTGCTTTATTTATTTCCAGACTGAACTGACCTCAGTGGTTAGCTTGGTGAATTTCACCATGGGGTTCTGGCCTGTGGTTTTTCAGGACGGCTCCAGGTCAGGGCACTCTTGACTCTCTTCCCATGCTTAAAGAGTGGACCTATATTCCTCAAATACTTCTCTGGAGAGCAGGTGAAGCCATTTCTCCTTTTTACAGTGTTCACAACCTGCCATTTCCAAAAGGTCACTTTCATCGGAGGGGCCAGGTACTCTGGAAAACTTGCTCCAACTAATGTGATGCATTTTGGGGGCCATTCATATCGGAAAGCCATTGCATAAGCATCGTAAGTCTCATAACATTCCTACGGATAAGTAAGCACCTCTGCTCCCATTCTTCCGGTTAGATAAACTGAGACCCCGGGAAGACAATTCAAATCAAGTTAAAATCTGTTTTTTTCCTTAGATAGATTCCCTTCAAAAACAGAAAAATTCCCATTTTGACTCCCTATTTTTAACACAGAGGCCACGTACTTTGGCAACCCTTAGCCTAGAGAACTGACAAACTCTGTTTCCTTATGCCAATGACAGCAAGTCTGAGTGGTCCCCAGGACAGCCAGAGCTGGGACGTCTCTAAGCTGAGAGGCTCAGCGGCCATAGGCAGAGAGCCACAGAGCCAGTCTCTTAAACCAGCCTCTTTTCTCAGAAATGACCACCATCCTCGGATCTATTCCACTCTGGCCATAGAGTAACTTTCAGAAAGTGTTTGTCAGAAACTCGTTCTTCTCTCAGAAGAGTTCCCAAGAGAAAACCTCTACTCCTCTCAGCAGTAAAATAAAAATACCGCCTCCCCACCATCCGCAGTCAGTGCCCTGATGAGGAATCGCTAGAGTTAAAAAAAAAAAAAAAAAAAAAAACAAGAACGAGGGACCCACAGAGACAGCCGTGCATCTCTCCTGGGTCGGGGGGCTGGCAGGGAGGTCTGCATCACACAACATCCTCTCACAGAAATCGGCCTCCTGTCTTCCGTACAACTAAAAATAAGGATGAGAACAAGAAAGATTTATCTGAGTCTGAAAGGAAGTTCTGACATTACCACAATGGCATCTCTCCAGAAAGTCTGTTCTCTCCTCTCCATTCATATCTCCATTTAGTGATTCCCTGAAAACGTAGCTAAAGGGAACTATTCTTTCCCCATGGCTCACAACAATGGGATTGCCCAAGCTACACACTCTCCCCCCAAAGTTGGCTAATTACTCACCAACAGAAATGCCAAAGCAACAAAGCAGTTTCATGCATATGTGTTTGAGGACCCTTATTGTTCTAGGAGATATCTAATTATATGTTTCCTCTGGTATCTACCCCCTACCCTTCCCTACTTCCCTACGGGAGACTCAGTAACACAATCAAAGAAGATTCTAAAGTGGCTTGTCATATCCTGGGGTTTACAAGACACGGTATTCAAAAGGCAGTGATGTTAATATTGTTTTACAGTATGCTGACTGCTTGGGGGGGTTGCAGCCATCTGTGTGCATTAACCCCTTTCTATATCAGGGGAGGCGTGGTGGTTGACTCATTTGTGGTGCTATCCTGATCACTGCCACCTTGCTCTACCCAACCATCGATCTGAGGCCAGCTCAGATCAATTATTAGTGGAAAACATCTCGTAGTAAGCTTTGCGCTAATAAGCATCTCATGATTCTGCCCTATCCAATCCACAAAAGAACCATTTTCAGCACTACCTCTGAGTTCTCCAGGACTTGGCTGTAGAAGATCCAGGTGGGTGTGGGTTTATGGACACAGAAGATTTTATAAGATCCACAGTCCAGACTCCTAACGGAGGCCTATTTCTATTGACGGATAACCTGGCTACCATATAAATGAGGTAGTATTTTAGTATTTATTACATATTACAAAAGTCATATTTTTGTGAATCTGATGAAAACTATGGACTCTGCAGAAAAATGCATATGCTCTCTCTCTCTCTCTCTCTCTCTCTCTCTCTCTCTCTCACACACACACACACACACACACACAAACTTACATATTTCTAGGAAATTCATGAATGTCCTGAAGTCCACCTGGCTCCATCAGCCCCAGGCAAGGAATTTCACTTTATTTGAAGTTTAACTTCTTCTAAATATTGAGTACGTTTTCCCCTACTTCCCATTATAACTATGTCTAATTGACTTTAACGACTACAGTTGTCTTGTACTTCCACCAAATGATTTCCTCACTGGTATGAGGACAAATGTCTACTACCATGGTATTTTATTTTAATCTGTGATTAATATTCACCATCAGCTGACTTTAAGTGGATGACCCTAGATAATCTGGATGGGCCTCACCCAATCAATTGGAAGGCCTTCAGGAGAGAACCAGACTTCTTGGCAGGAGAAATCCCACCATGGACAGCAGCTTCAACCTCCCCAGAGACTGCCCTGGGGGACTTTGGACTTGCCTAGAGAGCCCCACAATCATGTAAGTCAGCTCCTGCAATGAGACTCTCAGTATACGGTCCCTACTGGCTCTGTTTCTCTGTTTGAACCCTTACTAAGACTTTGGTATGGGGAAGGTGGGTGCTGTGGGACTCAATACTTTACAATGTGGAAGTGGCTTTGGACCTGGATAATGGGTAGAGTCTGGAAGAATCCTTAGGCGCATGACAGAAAAAGCCTGTATTTCATGTCATTGGAAACTGGAGGAAGGATGACCTTCACGATACAGAGGCAGAAAATATAATCGAATTGTATCCGACAGTCAGTGGAAAGCAGAAGTTATGAACTGGGATATTTAGCTGAGGAGACTTCCAAGCAAAGTCTGGGACACATGACCTTTATTTCCTGCTTATAGTAAAATATGATAGGAAAAATATAAATTGGGGAAAGAACTGTTAAAGAAAAGATCGATGATTTGGGCAATGTTTAGCTTATTTAAAATTTCAAAAGATGCTAAAGTTAGGAGATTCACAGTCAGGAAAATGTGCTCTGAAGAGAACAAGCCTGGACAACCTTTTGCCAGCACTAAAGATATTACTAATGACTCATGGAACCACTTAGCCATATCAGCAGATGCCACAGAGATAGGATTACCTAGGAAAGTTCAGTGGAAGAACCTTTTGCCTAATAGTATGAATCCCCATGATATACATAAGAGACCCACGAAGTTTTGAGAACATTTTAAGCAGAACCATTGCCAGCTTGGGCTGAAAGCGGTGAAGTTAAGAATGAAAGAAAGCTGTTGGACTCCCCAAATTCTATAGGCAGGAAACAAGTTGCTAAAACTACTAAGTTGCAAACATGTGCTACCTTTCTAGAAAAAGGAAGGTTGACTCTGAGGGCTGAGACTTGGGTCCAGAGGCCAGAATTATAGGGCTAGAAGGCAGAGCTGTGGGCCCAAGGGGTGAAGAGATAACTCACGGAGGATTATTCCCAGTCCTTGCATCCTAATGGAATTTACCCCGTTGACTTTTTTTTTTTAGTGCTATGGACTGGTGGCCCCCTTTTCCTTCCATTCTTCTCCCATTTGGAATACGAATGTTATAGAACTGTTACCCTATGCCTGTCCTGCCATTGCGTTTTGGAAGCAGATGCTGTGCTTTCTAATTTCACAGGTCTGTAGATGGAGAGAGATTTTGTTTCACGAGGATCACACCCAGAGTGTCACCCATACCTGATTAGATGATGAAATTTCGGAACTGGGGGCTGGTGATATTTAGATGAGATTTCTTTCTACATGAGTTGATGCTTGAACTGGTTAGATGTCAGGACAGATGTCAGGATAGAGTGAAGGTATTCTGCATGTGGAACAGATGTAAATCTTTAGGGACCAGTGGGCAATCTGTGATACGTTATAAAATGTGCTTCCCAAAGATACGTCCCAGTCCCTGGAGCCTGTGGATATAAGTTTATAGGGGAAAAATTTTTAAAAGAAAGGTCTCTGCATATGTAATTACATTAAGGATCTTGATGAGGAGATGATCCTGAATTACCCAGGTGGCCCTAAATGCAATCACATGTCATCCCCAAAAGAGGAGGGCAGAGGGAGATTTAAACACATAGAGAAGAGAAGGCAATTTGAAGATGGAGCAGGGAGGTTTAGAGATGCTGGCCCTAAAGGCTGGAGTGACGAACTACAGGTCAAGGACTCCTGGCAGCCACCAGGAACAGATTCCCCCTTATGCCCCTGAGGGGGTGTGGCCCTGCCAACACCTTGGTTTCAGCCCAGTAAAACTGATTTTGAACTTCTGGGCTCCAGAACTGTGAGATGATAAATCTGTGTTGTTCTAACCCACCACGTTTGTGGTAATACGTTATCGCAGCCACAGGAAACCAATACAGACTCTGTGGAAAACAAAGATGAAAAAGTTATGATGCTCCGTCAAAATGCTCAGAAACTGTAGAAGATGAATAGTCAGATAACTACCCCAGGACTGGCAACAATAAAGATGCAAACAAAGTGTGAAGGACTTGGGAAGGTTCTTTGGGTCGAGAGAATGCACGGAGAGCAGGGTATGTGAAGTGAGCAGGAGAATGGAGGCAGGGAAATAGAGAAGACGGTGTTCCACATGGAAGAGCCGTGAGATCCATCGTGCTGAGAAACGGTACAGCAGGACCAAAGCTGGCTAAGAGGTAAAATTAGGATGCTGTAGCAAGCATCCTCTTCAAGGTGTTCTAGTGACTCTCAAATCACGCTTTATGTGAGATGTGGGAGAACTATAAAAAGACTGAAAACCACTGTTTGTTTTGTTTTCTGGTCTACTCCCCACCCCTGAACTTGACGTTGGGGGAAAAAGAGACACTTCTCAAGAACACACAAGCAGAGACAAAGAAAGGCAGTATAGCCTAGTACAGCCTAGTATAGTATAGTATAGTATAGTATAAAGGGTGTTGACATCTGATAGAAGTGCCTTTATGTGTCCACAGATAAGTTACTGGACCTTTCTGAGTTCAGTTTAACCAAGGGAGGTAAGAGTATCTGCCTTGCCCGTGTATTAAGACAATTAGCTAATGTTCGCCACACACCTACGCAACCCTTTGAACTTACCCCAGTACTCAGTAACCATAAGTAAGAGAGAAAGTGAAGACCCCCACCTAGACTCTTCCACCGTGAGGCTAGAAAATTATGTTCAAGTCAGAATGTGAAGTTCCTGAATGACCCGCCAAGGGTTCTGGACTTTATGATATGAGCTGGAACCCACAGAAAGGCTTTCAAGTATGGAACAACACAAACATTTCTGTGTTCCAGACAGACGGCCATCTGGGAGTGGGAACATCCATCAGAAGGGAGCCAGTCTGGACGCTGCTGCCAGAGGTCCCGGGGAGGAGATGGTGAAGCCCTGATTAACGGTAGACACAGTACCAGAAGGCTATTTTCACATCCCGTGCCTTCCTGAGACGGTTTTTGGGAGGCAGAAGAGCGGCCGCGCACATTTGATGACTCAACTACAGAAAGATGTTGCCGGCGTGTTTGTGCTGGGGAAGAGCTGGGGGCAGCCTAGCTATGCCAGGCTACTCCAGAAAGGACGTGAGCTTGGCATCTCTTCCGAGGGAGCTGATTATGAAACGCCACAGTGTTCATTGGCTGGGAACGTGTGCAATGTTTACAAAGCTTGTCTTTCGTGACTTCTAAGGATGTGGACGGACAGCTGCACACGTCCCTCCAAGAGGCGTGCACTCTTGTGCATGGATAGGCCAGCGGCAACACGCAAGTCCCTAATCTGTTCCTCTGAGAGTAGAGACAAACATGCCCTCAGCACATGTGTACATCCTCCCTGGGGTGACCGAGAATCCATAATGTCACACTCTGCTTCGCAGCTAAGCAGAAACGCAGAAATCCACATGCAGGGAGCCACGTTCTGGAAAACAACTGAAATGCAGTATTTTTATGAAATGTTCATCCGTCTGGAATTGCGAGATATGATGTTCTGACCCATAATCTAAGGTGGTGGCCACTTAAGCTGCCTTCCCTATGAAACAAAACAGTGTTAGCTTGAAGTAAAATGGAATGGAAGGGAACCATGGGGTTCAAGAGTAAATATCTGTCCGCCTTCCCCTCCCGCCCCTCTGGCTATTTCCAGGTTTGTCTCCTGCACTGTGTTATCCGGGGCTTTAGGAAAGCTCATTTTAAAGCATCCAAAACCAGTGTCTTCAAATCCTCTCTCTGAAAGAAGTCACTGCATCCTGGGAGCCTCACCACTAACTCGTCATTCCTGAGGTCACCTTGAACTTGTCTTTGTTGAGCTTCTGCTCATTATTCACTCTTGTACAATTTAGATAGTGAGAGGCTGTAGCTGATAACTGTGTCCTATTTCCATCTGGGTAACAAATGCCTAACCTAACTGCAACGTAGCAAAAAAATATATAGATAAATAGACACATACATATACATATATGTATACATAAATACATATATATGTAACTTTGCTAAGTTGTGGTATACACACCACACACACACACACACACACATAAAGTTGATCTATATAAAACTCCTAACCCGAGGTACATAGATGAGCTTTGTTTCCTGGAGAAAAAGATCATCATTACCAGGTTCTTAAAAATAGTGTGTAACCCCCAAAGGCTGACCTTTCCCTCTTTTTCTCCCCGCTCCCCTTCTCTCTTATGTCCCCTCCTTTGTGCTCTCCCCCTTCTCTCCTCTTCCTCACAGTCTTTCTCCACACAGCCGCCCTCCTCACTTTCCCCTACACTCGAGCTTTTAGAGCGAATCGGCCTGTGCCCGCGGGGCTCTGGGACAGAACACTCTGCCCCCCTGAACTTCACTGCTTCTTAGGACAAGTTATGTGAGTTCTCAGTGTGTCTGACTCCGGAGGGAGGACCAGCATTTTAAGCGGTGAAGATGCCAAGAGGGGCTGGTTTACCACAAGCACTACGTTTGCAGAGAAGGTCAAGTGGAGAATGACCCCCTAACAGCATTTCTCACTGTGTTTCCACTACAAAGCCCTGGGAGACAGGAGAAAGAACTGTACTTTCCTTCCTCCCCTGCCCTGGCCTCTGTGAGACTGAGCTGACCTTCCATGAAAACGTGGATGGCCAGAGGTCCCACCTCGATCTTCACAATGTTGGAATCATGTCCGGTGACTGAGGTCAGCTCTGAAATGACTGAACATCAGTGCGTGTGGAGGGGGTGGGGAGAAACTTGATTCCACGAGTGTAGCAGGTCCCGTTGGATCAGGAGGTTTCCTGGGGTTCGCTCTGCTTGACCACTTCTTATCAGCTTTTCCCTCGGCTGCCCTGTGACCCTCCACCCTGTACATTAATAAAATGAGGCATCTCACTAAATCACTCTGCAGGGCTTTTCCAGGCCCAGCCCTCAGGGTGATGGCATTCCTGGAAGAATCAGGGGTTCACTGTGGCCTTCTGTCTCTTCTTCTCCCAGGCTCCCCACGACCACATGTTCCATATGCCAGCTTCCAAGCCACGCCTCCTACAGCTTCCCTGTAAATGTAAGCTTCCTATGGCTTCCCTTTCCCACCTGCCCCCCTTTTTCTCAAGCCCCTGCTCTTTCCGTTCCAGAGCCCAACCCATCCTCCCTGGCATCCACTCCCACAAATGCACAGGAGAAGGAGAGCCTTGGCCTTCTGTTCCTTTGTGTTAAGTCACTCCATGGAGTTTTTTCTTTTTCAATAAAGGACTTCATTTCTACTGCCTTGCAAAGACCACACATTTCAAGCGCAGCCAAAACAAATCAATGTCACATGAGCCAAATAAATCCTTCTAAGGACTCCAAAGAGCTAATGATTCTGTAGTCTTCTCACTCTCTATATTTGGGTTAGGGCTGGTTACATCCTATGTGATCACAGGAATATCTAAAATATTAAGTTGCTATGTAAAATATATATGTCCAAAATATATTTTTGGAGGGAGAAGCCTTTTTGAAAGATGTCCCTCACTGCATATGTATCCCATTCCACTCTTTTCTCCTCCAAGTCACACCGTGGTCTTCAGCCATATATATATATTTTTTTGGCGGTACGCGGGCCTCTCACTGTTGTGGCCTCTCCCGTTGCGGAGCACAGGATCCGGACGCACAGGCTCAGCGGCCATGGCTCACGGGCCCAGCCGCTCTGCAGCATGTGGGATCTTCCCAGACCGGGGCACGAACTCGTGTCCCCTGCATCGGCAGGCGGACTCTCAACCACTGCGCCACCAGGGAAGCCCAGCCATATTCTTGAGAAGCTTGATTCTTAAGAAAGTTGGTTTTTAAAAAAAATCCACATTTATTAGACATTCAGAACTGGACCATTGAAATAGTTGCTACAGAATGAGATTGAGGGATTTTGTTTTGCTGTTTGGAACTAGCTGGGTTAGCACCTGCCAAATCTATTCTTGGCTTTGTTTTTCATGATTAGCCCCTCACTTTGCCCAGCTCAAAAATATAAAAACAAACAGATAAAAATTACTATGTGACAGTGTTCCTTCTCTGTGCCCTGCTGGAACATCTTGAGGCAGGTTTACTGTTACTGACCTCAGGGTAATGATATTTTGCACCTGGGGTGGTAAATCACTTCCAGGTGAGGCAAAACCAGATGGCCTCAACTTTCCTGGAGTTGATTAAAATGACTGTACCTGCTTCAGAAAACTACCAATCAAACACCAGGGTTTGATTTACCATGGTAACGTCTCAGCCAGTGGCTTCTGCCCTGCTAGCGGAAGATGTTGAACCTACCAGTTAAAACTAGCAAATGAAACCCCCTATCTGATACACACACACATACTCACATCACATTATTCTAAGTGCTTGCAAAGAGCCAGCTGCTGCCGAACAAAAGGAAAATTTTTTACAATTATTTAAAAATGGAGCTCCTACCTGGAGACACATAGAATAAAGCCGGCTTGTGACCCTCCTGGCACCATCTACCACCACACAAATACAGAAGATGCTTGACCAGTGTAATTGCCTTGGGTCTCTTGTGACATTCATATCCATTTGGCAAGGATACCCAATAACATGGGAGGAGGGCAATTTTTTCACTTATGAGTTATCAAATGTCTCCTAAGTTGGGCATATGCATTCAGTACTCTGTTATTATCAGATGCTATTAGATCACCATGTATTTTCACTCTCTGGTTTATAATTCAATACAATCCAATTTCTTTCTGTTCAATTCAATTTGATTCCATCTACTTCAATCTAATTCAATATATTCATTACCTCCATTAGTTACAAGCTGGTATGAAAATTAAACACAACCCCTCCCCACGATGAACTTAAAATAATTGATCAGTTAGAGTTTAAGAGACTTATATGATTGCAGCCTGAAACATGCTAAACATTAGTGAGTGTCACACCGAGGGTGTACGGAAGGACTTTTAGATGACTGTGATATATGGGCCGTTCTTTTAAAACGTTCATCAAAAATACGCCAAGGCTAAGCAAAATATTACTCATGTGTGACACAAAACAGCTGATCCTGCTATGAGATGCTTTATTTTACGTATTTTTGCTTATGAACTTATTGATGGCTATCTGGATTTTACAGGAAAAATTGCAGCTAGAATGAAGACGTTTTGAAAGACAAAGGAAAAGAAGAAACAGGGGAAAAAATTGTGCTACCGCACGACTGTATCTTCAATACAGCATTAACGGTAAAAGAAATAAAAATCTAGCAGCATTTACATGTTCATTCACAAATGCCACCTTAAAATCACTTAGATCTTCATTAATTTTTCAACACAGCAAACGTGTTTGCTTTTGCAGACGCTCTAACACAAATATTCGCTTTCCGGACCAATACAAATAGCCATCGTGTGCAGTTATGACCACTAACACCATCTGTAGACACGTAAAATCAGAAAAGATTAGTCACACCATGTGAATTAGGCAATGCACCAATGTCCAAATTATTCCTCAACCTCAGGTCTAGACACTCACTCATGGGAGGAAAATGCTAGCAGCCAGAGTTGGCGCAAGAGATTGTATTTTCCTGAGGGAACCCGACGGAGTGTGTTACTCCCTCGACTGGAAGTCAAAGTCCTCCTTTGGTTCCTATGAACAGTTTCCACCACCCACGTGACGGGGTGAAGTGTTTTCTGCGTTGCTCCCCACTTCTGCATTTACTTTAGTAAATTTACTGGTTTATCAGTGGCAAAAAGCTCTCCCTCCCCACCTTACATGAGTGAAGGACAGAAGTTCAAATATCTTACTTTATTTTAATGCCCTGTCCCATTAAACGTGAATACCACCTTCACCCCCGGCACATCGGCATTTAAAATTTAGGAAGCTCTCACTCTAGGCTAGACTTACTTAGGGAAGCAGGAATTAGGAAGTCAAAGTCTCCCTTGTCTGTGCTTTCTTAGGTCATCAGCTCTGAACGCACCGGGTATACCAAGCCTCACACACAGCTCATTGCCAGACCCCAACAAGGAGGGAACTTGTCATAAGACACTCGGGTGCATAAGAACACAGGAGAACACCAGGATGGGCAGCGCCTGAGCTGCGGGATATGCCACATCTTCAGGGAGACGCTAAAGCCAAGGTGGAGTCCTGAGAAGCGGAAGGACTGGGTTTTAGCCTGGACGGGCGGCCCTGCCCCCGAACCAACAGCGGGCTGTGTCTCATGGAGCAGGGAGCCGTACCCTGCAGCCATAGTCCTGGAGCTCTGGGCCGTTGAGAGGAGGCCTGGAGGTGCTAGGAGGCTCCCGTCTGGGGATCGTGGATGCTTATGGGCAACTGGAGGAGACTCTGACCTGGAAAACAGATGCATCCAGCTGGCAGCACTGCTGGCGGGCTCCTGAGCATCCAGCAAGGAATAGAGCCCGCGAGGAAACGTGCAGCCTTGGGTCCAGCCCAGAAAGGGAGCTGGGAAGCCTGGGGAGGGAAGGGGGTAAGAAGGTGGGGACCCTTGGCATGAACAGGAAATAACCCAGACCCTCAGGCTGAGGAGGCGCTCATGCAGAGACTCCAAGGGCTCAGACACCGATTCCCATGGGAGCCAGTCCCAGAGCATCTGCCCTAGGGCACGTGCGGAGGCTTTGTTTTTGTGGACACTGGCTTGGGAGCTGAGGTCTGGCTCGCCAGCTCAGGGGCTAGTAGCCACGAGACCCGAATTCTAGTCCAGTTGGGGCCACCAAGTTGCTGGGAGAGTCAGATGTGTCTGCCCTGAGTGTCTCCACTTCTACCAGAAGATGTAAAGCGATCCTCACCTGATCACACCCCTGCTCCCCCTTCTGTGCCTCCAAGGAGGGTAAGCACCTGTCCTGGCCGGCTCAGGCTGCACAAAAAATACCACAGACCAGGTGGAACAGAAATGTATTTTCTCACCCTTCGGAGCTCAGGCACCAGGATGGTCAGTTCTGGGGAGAATCTTCTTCTCTCCGTGACCTCACAGGGCCTTTCCTCAGCGTATCCAGGTGGAGAAAAATCTCTCTCTCTTCCTCTCCTTAAAAGGTCAACGATCCTATCACATCAGAACCCACCCTCATGACCTCTTTCACCCCGAATCACCTCTTCAAAGTGCTGTCTCTAAATACAGTCACGCTGGGGGCTTAGCCCAACTGGGGCTTCAACATATGAATCTGCAGGGGCGCAGTTCAGTCTATTGCGCCCCCAAAGCCAGCAAAGCCTGCTCCAGTGTCTCCCTCCTGCTTCGCGAAGGCCCGGCTTTCAAGGCCTCAAATGCTGAGTCTCAGAGGCAGCCGTGAGGAGGGCTGGCCATGGGCAGCAGAGCAACTGGAAGCTCTGTGTAGTCAGGGCCGTGTCCCAACAGGTCAAGCCAGCCCGTGTCGCAGAAGAAGCCAGAACTGGGCAGAAGTCAACTGGACAAATAAATGGAAGTTGGACATCAAGGGCCTGGTTCTGGAGCACACTGACCATGAGGACGAATGTCGATGGTCCGTCCAGGCAGGAATGGAAGGAGGCAGGAAAAACACTAGCTCGGGAGAAAGGTGCGTTCCACACACGTATATGTTATCATCTGTACGTTATCTGTGTTATACATCTTACATTATTAACCTAGGAATGATCAGTTTAAAACTTTTGTGAAAGGCGTCCTAAAGAAGAGCTTGTGTTCCTCACACCACCAGCACACTTAATTTTCCCCTCACTCCATTTTCACGATACCTGTTGCGTGAATTGTGCAGAATCTTGGCTTGATTTCATCCAGCATAGAGCAAGTATCACTGTGCATACCGCCTCTTTCATTTGAGATGCACTGATGGCACCTCTGTGACTGGTGACAGGGGCCAAAGAATGTGATCCAGGTCCTAGGCAGTGAAGCCCTGTTTTGATGATGTTCTGGGAATTAGCATGTCTCAGACCCAGAGAAGGAGGTAACTCCTAGTTTTACATGGCTTACTACAGTCTTCCCTGCCTGTCCAAACCCGCTGCCCCAGACAAACTCCACAAGAACTTGAATAATCCCTAAATGATATAAAGTAGAGCGAAGCAAACACCACGGAGGGAGGCTACAGACCAGGGTCTGCGTGGGCAAGTACTCCTGACAAGAGGGGGATGAGGTCTGCAGAAGGTCTGAAGCAGAGTGGTGTTACTTACCCCACCACAGTGGGAGCAGCCGGACTGACTAATCCGTATCAAGCCACAAGGCCAGGCTTGTCTCACTCACTGCTAGAGGAGCAAGTATGGAGATCAGGTCCAGCACGCAGGGCAGAACTCCCGACGCTGGTGATTTTGGGAGGGTCAGAGACCAACCACACGAGGCCTAGGGGCACTGCCCATCCTCCCCCGCTCCCACTGAATTCCGTGTACATCCCACGAGGGGCACTCGTCCCACCTCCTCACAAAGAACGCACAGAGTCACATGCCAGCAGGGGTAATGGTTGTCCACTGTTACAAAGATAAGTGTTCATTCAAGAATCACCAAACAGTTCACAAAGACCAATACCATGAAAATCAAAGGAAGAAACAAAAGACGCTCAACCGACAGGAAAACTTAAGATGAATTAGAGAAGAGGATTTTATAAGTAAGGTTCATATCAATGGAAAGACTTTAAAACAGCATTGCACTCATAAACAAGACTAGGAATTATGAGATAAGCACAGAGGGTTATGGAAAAAGAAAAAAAAGAACCAATTAGACATCTTGGAATTGAGAAGCAAGCACATGGGGATTCTAGGCATACTTTAAAATGAGTGAAGTAAGTCAGACAGAGAAGGACAAATATCGTTTGATATTGCTTATATGTGGAATCTTAAAAAATGGTACAAATGAACTTATTTACAAAACATAGAGTCACAGAAGTAGAAAATAATCTTATGGTTACCGGGGGGGAAATGGGGGGAGGGATAAATTGGGAGATTGAGACTGACGTATACACACTATTATATATAAAAGAGATAACTGGACTTCCCTGGTGGCGCAGTGGTTAAGAATCTGCCTGCCAATACAGGGGAGACAGGTTCGAGCCCCGGTCCGGGAAGATCCCACATGCTGCAGAGCAACTAAGCCTGGGCACCACAACTACTGAGCCTGCGCTCTAGAGCCCGCGAGCCACAACTACTGAGACCATGTGCCACAATTACTGAAGCCTGCACGCCTAGAACCCATGCTTGGCAACAAGAGAAGCCACCACAATGAGAAGCCCGTGCACCGCAACAAAGAGTAGCCCCCGCTCACCACAACTAGAGAAAGCCCACGTGCAGCAATGACCCAATGCAGCCAAAAATTAATTAATTAACTTTAAAAAGTAGATGACTCATAAGGACCTACTGTGTAGCACAGGGAAGTCTACTCAATACTCTATAATGACCTGTATGGAAGAGAATCTAAAAAAGAGTGGATACACGTATATGTATAACTGACTTGCTTTGCTGCACACCTGAAACTGACACAACACTGTAAATCAACTATACTCCAATAAAATTTTTTTAAAAATTCAATTAAACTGTCTATTAAGGATCTACTCTATAGGCACGGTGGCCCTGTATGAAAATCAGTGTCAGAAGCATCCCCCGCCAGAGGTGATCCAGAAGAAGAACATGTTTAAGGGGAAACATGAAGCCCTAGCAGGATCTAGAAGGAGTGAGGAGAGGAAGAGGCGGTATTTGGAGACAGGGCAGCAAACTGTGGAGATTTCATGTTGAGAGAAGTAGAAGAAATGGCAGGCGCTTCCCCCCGCCCCCAGGAATGTTTTCCTAAAAACTGGACAACTGAGAAGACATTACTAAAATTCTTGATAATAAAACACATAGCTTAGTCCAGTCCATGAAGTAGGAAACTTGCGGAGCTTTATGGTAAAGGGGTGACACGATAAGGGATGACTGTGATATCAGGACACAGAAATCGTTCGTTGGGGCAGGGAAAGGGGACAGGGGACAGGCGAGAGATGCGTGCACGGCCACAGGACACGGCTAAACACACGTGTGGGAGCAAGGGACACTGGAGTTAGGTCTGCCTTCCCAGAAACCTAGAAAAAGACCACACGATCCCCAAATGCACCGTTTATTTTAGGCTTAATCTTTGACAACACGCACTGCGCTGTGTGTGTTTTCTTTCCTTGTTCTTTTCCTTCACAACTGAACACACAGAGTCAGCTCAAGCGTGATTAGCATGGGATGGCGGCCAAGCACCTGCTTTCTGTGCCCGCTTAACGGCTTCCATCTTCCCCTCCATCGTGTTGCGTGTATGAAACCCAAGCTTCTTATCACCAGCATCGGCACTTCCATTTTTTGGTGAAGGAAGAACGTGATAAAATACCCAAACAACTGTACAAACTGCTATACTGACAAAGCAGGCTGACACTTCTGATACTAAACACTTCTGATACTATGTTGCTGGCTGGCAACTTAGTTTCAGGGCAAAAGGTGAGCATGCAAAGGTGGAGGATCCCCTGTGTCGGTGTAAGAACTTGGCTAACAATGAGATCGGGGCCCATCCAATGAAGAAATGACAGACCACACTGACTTATCCAATAATGAGAAAAGCAGGTCAAGAATGAGATTAATCTCACTGTTCAAGGACAGGACATTCCCTACGTCCAGGAACGTCTGCTTCTCCTCTCCTCCCCTCCACCCTTGTGGTCCTCCCGTCCTTTACTCATGCATTCACTAGCCCATCCTCTGTGTTAGCTTGCCTTCCATATGCACTGTTGATCCAGGCTTTGTGGAGCTTCTTACACTTCCGTGCGGAAGAACAGATACCAAACAGTGTACAACAGCGACTATCATGATTGCTTTTTAGTAGAATGTTCTCTGTCAATGAAATCCTACATTGAAAATTCATCAAGTTAGAAAACTGAGCTGCTCCTTTGGGGTCGGGGTGGGAAAATGTGTAGGAACCTTGGATTGCAGTCCAGGACTCCTTCTCATCCCATTGCTATCACCTCTCGCTTCTTCCCTCTTCTCTCCCTCCCTTTTAAATTGCAAAGTTGGTGACAAGGGTATAGTTTGGTCATGCTTTCTATTTGTTGAATAAAATAAAAATCAATATTTAAAATTTTTAATTATAAAAGAGGAGTGTGTCATATTTCTCCACCCCCAGCAAGGGTGGATTCATAAATAAAAATATGCTCTCAGATTTCCCACTGCCATTCACCTCTCACATTTCTTCTTCCCATTCTGAAAGCACAGCTGCCCTTGTGCTCAGCATGAAGACCTCCTGCTCCTGTGGCCTTCTTGGAAGACCCAGCACACGATTACGTGAGGACCAGCGTGTACTGAGCACCTTCTGTGTTTCAGGTCCTGTGCTGTGATGCTGAGATACAAGAGTGCCAAGGATGGATTACGACTGGGATCGTGCAGGTAAAGAAGCAAAGATTCAGAGAGGTCAAGTAACTGAGCCAAGGCCACCCGGTTCCTGGCTGGAAGAGATGGGATTCAAACCCAGATCCGCCTGGGTCTTATGTCCACCTGCTACTGCCTTGTTAGCTCTGTGCCACCCTGCTGTGCCTCTGTCACTGTCCCTCTGCATCTCTCTCTTCCTCTCTCTCTCTCTCTCTCTCTCTCTCCCTCCCTCCCTCCCTCTCTCTCTCTCTCTCCCACTCTCGATCTCTCTCTCTCTCTCTCTCTCACTCTCTCTCTCTCTCTCTCTCACTCTCTCCCTCTCTCTCGCTCTCTCCCTCCCTCCCACCCTCTCTCTCTCCCTCTCTCTCTCTCTCTCTCTCTCCCTCCCTCCCTCCCTCTCTCTCTCTCTCTCCCTCCCTCCCTCTCTCCCCCCCCTCTTTCACACACACACACACACACACACACACACACACACACACACACACACTCTTCCTCTTTGCTTGGAAATATCCACTCCTGGTGTGGGGCACCTGGAAGGTACACGTGGACTTTCTTTCCCCTGCCAGCCTGCCATCCCAGGCTGCAGCTGCTGCTCCGGATGCCACCGCACCAGCAGTGCCAAAAAGCTGTTTTTCTTCCACTCTAATAAACATTTTCTATTCACTTGTGAGTCAGTGTGTTTGTTTATCTGATGGGCCCCTACTATTTGAGGATGCCCAGAAAACACGTTAACCCCGCCCAGGCTACGGCTCTCCACAAACGAGTTCTCCCCGTGCCAGCCTCGGCCCCAGACACACGGCTCCCCTGTGCTCAGACGCAGCCCTGGGGGAAAGAAGGTGTCTTTGAGATGTGACTTGGAGGTGAGCAGGGTGAGGGCATAAACGGAACATCTGCTTTCATTATCCGAAAACAAATTTAGTGTCAATAAAAGGTGTTCAAGTGAGGAGATTGAGGACGGAAACTGACAGTCAAAGACACAGCCATACCTGATCCCACCTCCATGCCCACCTTGTCTCATCCTTTGCACGGGACGCACTCCATTCTGTAGCTCAGCAGGGAACTCAGACCCTCTCTGATTTCATCCGCTGGTCCTGCCAGCTTTTCTCCAACCTTCGTAATGTCAAATAACACTGTTTTAAGTGTTTTACAAAAACTCACTCATTCAACCTTCACGAGGGTCCTATGAGGCACAGAGAGGTTAAATGACTTGATCGAGGTCACACAGCTAGTGAGTGAGGGATCCAGAGTTGAACCCAGGGAGCTAACCACATGCGACGCTGGTTATTGACCAAAGGACACTTATTTTTAGACACAGTCTGAGGCCTATGAGCCAATCGATGGGAGATTTAAATTTCTTTCTAAATACATTAATGAGAAAAGACCTGACATAGTGGCTATGTCCCGTCCTCTGCAGTCAGTGACTTTTTGCTGTGTGACCTTGGGTTAGTTATTGGATCTCTAAAAGCCTTGACCTCCTTACCTCCTAAATGGGGGTGATGGTGACATGCTGTGGAGGTCGGATGAGGGGATAGTGTGCCCTAAGTGGTACCTCACTCATTACTGTGGAGGCTCATCACTGGGTATGCAATGACATGGGCGGGGCTTTTCAGAGGACTGCTGTGAAACAGTCAACACTTTCATATGGTGTGGATTTCACCTCCTGACAACCACTGTTCTGTCTGCCTTGCCAGCAGAGAACTGAATGCCTAAATGTCCACAGCAGCTATGTTCCCTAAGGGAGCATCTCCCGCCGTGGGCAGAGAACCTTAAAAGATACCCTCTGCGGGCTTCCCTGGTGGCGCAGTGGTTGAGAGTCTGCCTGCCGATGCAGGGGACGCGGGTTCGTGCCCCGGTCCGGGAAGATCCCACATGCCGCGGAGCGGCTGGGCCCCTGAGCCATGGCCACTGAGCCTGCGCGTCCGGAGCCTGTGCTCCGCAACGGGAGAGGCCACAACAGTGAGAGGCCCGCGTACCAGAAAAAAAAAAAAAAAAAAAAGATACCCTCTGAGCTCTTGAGGCTCTGCCCAGGTCCACCCCACACCGTATACCACACGCCTGGCGCAAGCCCTTTGAAGCCCTCGTCAGGAACACCTGCCTCTGCTACTCACCTCCTCTAGCATCGTGGTCCTGAATGCCGTCCCAGCAGGAAGGGCAGAATTATTTAGCTAAGTTTGTTTAAACAACACAAACCTCTCCTTAAAGGACTAACTTTAGAAGAGTCACCAGGGCTCCCTGAAGAGATTTATTTATTCCACTCAAGGGAGATTGGTGACGGCCCTCAGTCTCCAGTGGGTCCTAAGCTGGAGTGCCCCCCCACCCCACCCCACCCCCGCCGCCGGCCGCTTCCAACTCAGCCTACTGCACCGCGGGTCCGGGTGGAACAGTCTACACCTGACCGGTCTGCAGTCACCAGCACAATCAAAGACACGCTGGCATCCCTCTGACGCATCGCAGACTAGCCGCCTCCATCCGTTGCCCTAATGTGCACACGGCCAGTTCCACCTTCCCATCCTGAAGGGATACTCTAGTACACACGACATAATAAACACAAAGCTGCTCTGAGATCTTCAGAGAAAGGATTTCACGTCGAAGTGTGCCCAGTATCATTTGGCTGTTTTCAGTGACTACGGCTCTAAGTTGGAATCACCCATTTTCATCCATAGGCGGTGCAGACAGCTGGCTTTGTAACTAAATCTACAGATTTGCTTAAAGGAGAAAGGAGTCGCAACTGTAAGGTGATAACCCTGAACCCTCTACGGAGTGCGCACAGCGATGTATCAAATCCAGGCCCGCTGTAGAGCGGGAGGCCGAGGGACCCTTGTTCACCTTATATTGTTTTTCTAAAAATTTTATTTCTTGGTTGAATTTTGTTTGGTAACCCTATCATTGCTACTGTAAACAGACCCCAGGATTGAGTGCAGCTACTCTGGAGAGGAGGTGACTGCTGTCTCTGGAGGAGACCCACCAATTAGGGTAACCAGCCCAAGGAAAAGAAAGAACATGCAGTATGTGCATTCTGTTTTAGGGAACACCTGGGCAGCTTTAGAGACGACAAATCCTCCGTTTGAGGTTTTAAGGCAAGTGTTTGCTTAATTTTGCAAGAATTTTTATCTGGAAGGCTGGGGTCGGGGAGGAGAGAGTATCTCTTCTTTGTTTGTTTCATGACATTTCACACTTAGAAGGTCAGCCTCCAGCCCTCACGAACCCCCCCCTCCCTCCCCACATCCCAACTGAACATCAATAGATTGGTCCAGAATCCCAGAACCCTCTGCTGTTGCACTGAGAGGGGGACTGGAAGGTGCCCACCCTACTGGAATTCCTTTGTTTTGGTGACTAGATTATCTTTATCCTTGGCCTTGGCAGGGTAAGAAGAGCCACCTTAAGAGTTAGCAAGACCTGGATCTAGCGCCTGGATCTGTCCTTCATTTTTGTGTCCTGTCCCCATTTTGAACATCGGGAGAGCGAACCTTTTAAGGGGTCAGGCTCTGGCGGCACTATGCCTTGGACCAAATCTCATCTCCACCACTTAGTGGGTGGGGGATCTTGGGGACGAGAGCAGCCTCTCAAGTCTGAGCTTCTCCATCGGTAAACGAGGAACATGGCAGCGACTCGGTCCCAGGGCCAGTGCAAGCATCCACTTAAATCACTCATGCCCAGTGTTTATCTGATAAGTGTTTTTGTTACAACTGATACACCATTGCCATTAGTGATTTCCATCAAATGCAATGCAAGTACCATAGAAAACTATCAAATGCTGTGCAGATAAGACAGATAACGTTACAAAAGCAGTACTGTTATCATTTTAACTTTTATTACTTCGCTCTTGCTTTGGGTCTATCTTGGAGGTGACGAGAGACATCCTGAGAAGAGGAATCACAGATCCCTCCTTTTACTTACGTGAGGCTTTGAAATACCTAATGCGGTTGAGAAATACACATTTGCAAAACATTAGTACAAGTTTACATGAGAATTTACACATGCAGACTCACTGAGCCTGGAAAATAAGATTGTCAAGAGAGAGAATTAATTCTGCGCTTCTTCTGCCTTGTAGAAAGAGGGGAAGGAGGGAGCCTCGAAATCAAATAACATTTCCTTCAAATATGAAACCTGGAGTGAATAAGCGATTGACTTTTCCATTTGGTGCCTTAATTCCTGTCCGTCAGATTTCCTGTCAGTCTTGCCTGGAAATGGTACTATCTATCACTCTTCCGGAATGAGCCAGACTAGGTACATCTCTCTGAATCTCACTCTCCCTCTCTGGTTCCCTGATAAGCCTGGCAGAGCTGGGGGCTGTTGACAAGATTCACATTTTCACCCGATAAAGTACCATTTACACTACAAATGCCAAAGAGAGTGGTGGGGTGCACATTCAAACACAAGTCTCCAAGGGGGAAAACAAGTCAGGACGCCCAAACTTAGAGAGAAGGCTGGTATCCAAGAGTAAGGAGGGGAGGGGGGAGGGGAGGGGGGGAAGGGAGGAGGGAGGGAAGGGGGAGGGTTCCAATTAGCATTCGTGCCAGCTCTTGCTGGGTGAAGGAGGGGATCATAGCTTTGTGGATTAAGGATTAAGAGCAAATTTGGCTTAGTGATTATTCCTCCTCTGGATAAATGTCTGTTGAGGATTTAGAAAACATTTTTTCTAAACCAGTTGGATATTTTCTTAACATGCCAATATTTTTATTTTTTCTTTAATAATTACATCAACTTCTATAAACAAAGGCTGGTTTTTTCACATTTTCAAGGTGAAATCTCCCACACCAATTTAATTGATCCTCTTGCCCCCAACCTCTCTGCAGCCCAGGAGATGGGCACCCGGCCTCTGGGAGCCATCATCCGATGACCCCACCAGCGAGGTCAGTGCATCACTCCACCAGCTTCCACAGCACTGCATCCAGTCTGCAGGGATCACAGTGCAATAAGCTGCCCGCATCCCTGAACGCCCAACAATCGTTTCTGAAATAGATTCAGCACTTGAGAAGGCGTTTACACGGCTTTGCCCCTAACCTTCCGAATCAAGACGGTAGATGGAATGGCCGGGGGAACGATGCGGGTGGCCGGGGCTTAGCGGGGACTCTTCCCGCGAGGATGCTCGCGGGAGAGTGGGACGCCTGGAGCCCTGTGCCCGTCCTGTCCTGCCTGCAGCCCGTCAGCCCCCTCCACCAGGGGCTCTGTTCCTTCCGCCCTGGTCCCTCCACCCTCACCCCAAGGACACAAGAGACCAACATCACAGACAAATGATAACCTTAGACCAAAGAACGATATACAGAGGGGTAAGACGGGAGGTCGGCTGATTGTGGCTGCCTCACTTCCTTCCCTTCTGGTCACTCTGGACACAGCATTACCCACAACTCCAGACCCCGCACAGACTGAATATATAAGAACACCTGGTAGTTGAGGATGCAGTTTCAGGACCCAGAGTCCATGGATCCCTAACTCTGGCCCTGAGCCACGTTCACTGTGTGATAACTCCCCAGGGCCTCGGTTTACCCATCTGTAAAATGGAAATAATAATAATAGTACCTTCCTTACCGCGTCGGTCTAAGGACTGAATGAGTTCATATCTGTGAAACACTCAAAACGGTGCCTGGCATAAAAGTGCCATTATAATCGTCATTATTATTTGCAGATGTATAAAGGTTGGTATCATCTGTACTTTTCTACGACTGAGACTTCGACTTAGTAGTCAGAGGGTTAGGATTTGAACCGACACACATGTGACTCCAGAGGGCAACCCCTTAACCAGGAATCAAGACGCCTCTCTTGTCAAAGCTAAACAACCAGCCGGCACCAAGACATCCTTCCCACCCCCTTGACACAGAGCTTGGCTCTGACTCCATTAAGTCCTATTCACAAAGTTCCAAATACCAGTCAGGCATAGTGATGCAGAACAGGGACCAGGCAGTATAAGTTGCTTACCTATCCGTGGGGAGGAAACCCATGTGAATATGAAAAGAGAAACAGCAGGAACAGACACATAAAGACAAAAGGGAAGAGTCCTCCCACAGCCCTTGCAGCCCCCTGTGCTCTACCCTTGAGTCAAAGGAGCCTTTCAGGTAAGTGTGCTCAGCTCCGTGGTGATGCTGTACCCTTCCCTTTGCCTAACCACCTCCTCTCCATCCTTGCAGTGCCTGATGAAATGGCTCTTTTTCGTGGAGCTTCTGGCCTCTGCAGTCTAGGCTTTGGTGCCCGTAAGCCCTCCCACTGCACACACTTCCCTTGAAGCCCAGCTCTCAACCGTAAGCAATTACTTGTGCAATGTTGTACTCATGTCCGTCTTCTCCTCACTTGAGAATAACATCCCTGAAGGTGGGGCAGTTTCACTATCGCTCTGACCACACACACAGTGTCTGGTATACCAAGAAAGGACAAATGACAGCATCGCCTCCAGGGACAGAACTGCCCGGCCCCTCTCCCGCCCACCCCCGCACCTTCTTTGTCTCCTATGAATCTATGTCGTCGGGAATCTCTGGAGCAGAACACCTCTTGAAGAGCTGGCCTTGTCCATGCTGGCCGCGAGGACAAACTGTGGAATGTTCTGCTGCTCCAGGAGGACAGGGCAAAAGAAGGCAGCTCTTGGAGCCCTGCTGCCTTCAGCCCCGCGCTCTACATTTCTCTCTAACAGCCCAGACGTGGTCAGTGGGTCTCCCGCTGCTTGCTCCTGGCTGGATACTTATCAGCCAACCAGCTGGCCTTCGAGCTTCACACAGCATTACAGTAAAGGATGCCTATGCATCCCCTCCAGCCTCGCTGCCCTCCCCATTCTCCTGCCAGTGTTTTTTCTCTAAACCCTAAATCACCCAAATGTGTCACACTGCCAGTGGCCTCAGCTAGGTGAACGCCACTGAGCAAATTTCTGATGGCCTTTGGGGCAGCCGAATCCAGAAATTCAGAAAAGGTCAGTGGGAAGGCTGGGAGGAAGAGCCTGCATCTTTCAAATAACCTGGTGATGAGTCTGGGGATCCTGTGAGCCCCGCTGGACAGCGCACTGAAAGAGATGCAGAAACTCAGAAAAGGGTGTCACATTTCCCCTAAGCTGGCAGCTCTTCCTCCAGCAAGTGGCAGGTACGTCAAACACACAAGAGCTTTAAAGGCTGCCTTCCCAACTGAGCTAAACGGAAATGCACGTCCCTCCTTGGTTTGCACTCTCCCTCCTCCCGTTTCCCCACCGCCCGCCAGCCGAACCCCTCGCTGTGCCCACTTCCCAAGTGAGCCTCACCAGCCATACCACGACCGACAGAAGTACAACCCGGTCCCAGGCGACCGTGATGGAAAGCACATCTGCAGTGGTGCTGACAGCCAGCAAGGCTGCAGGAGAAGGGCACGCTCCTCCCGCCAACGGTGGCTGCAAGAGAGACTTTACTGACTTCAGAAGCAATGTTTCAGGGAGGACTGGTCCTCTGTTCACTGGACGTCGCCTCCTGCCTCTTCTTCTTTGCAATCTCCATCCCTGCTCCAGCTCAGCTCTGCTTCCAGGCAGGAGCTTGTCTGGATAAAAGGACCCAGGGAACCTTCTCACACGTAGCCAGTCCCAACAGTGGTGGCAGGTGAAGGGGAAAACTTTCACTCCCCTTTCTCCTCGGAAATGCCCTGTGCCCACATGACCCCATATGGTCTCTAATCCAGGGCCATCTGCTGATGTCTTCCTCCAGGGGTCACCAGCAAATTTTTTTTTCAGACATACTTTGTGCTCTGATTCTTCTCCTTTTTGTCAGGTATGTCTCAGTTGTTTTTGTTTGTTTGCTTCTTGTCAGTAGGTATGTGAGGTGTGTAACCCCAAAGTCAGGAAGGCACATCACTCTCCAATTATATTTTCCTCCCACTGCACTTGCTGTGACCTGGTCATATCTGAAAAACTGCATTGCCTTTCTTTTGGGCTCATAATTAACAACAAAAGAAAAACAGAAATCTTGAGCCATAATACAGAAGTCCTTCTCTCCTGGGTTAGTTACATGGAGTCTCCTATAGGACACGGGCTGACTCTTCAGATGCCTCTCCCCACCCCCGGCCCCGAGCAAAAGCTGGTGGCTGTCATGTGTTTTTAACAGCTGTAGCTCTTCGGTTGTGGAGACCACAGTGTTTGTTAGTTCTCTGTGTTGTTGTCACTGTTGTTGTTTGGTTTGCTTTGGTTTCTCTGTTTATCTGTTTGAGAATGTCAGGATGCTATTTCTGAGACCAAAGTGACTTCTGCTGGGTTTCTTGACTCCTGGGTCCATGAGCCATTGTCACCGTCACCTGGGCTCCACCACCCACAAACATCTACCACACTGCTTCCTCACACCCAGCTTCAGAGGGACTCTGGAATCATGACAAGGAACAAAGAACTCTTTCCCCTCTGATGGGTGAGAAGAGCCTGTTCTCTTCCTGTTTCCAGAGTGAAAGCAAGCAAAGTTTCACAAGTTTCAGTGGTCCTGCTTTTCATCCCAATAGGCAACACTGGCCCCTCCATTCCCAGCACCAAAGAATGGTGCACCTGTTCCCGGGTTCTGCATGGTGTGGACCCAGAGATCCTTATAGAGCACGGAAGTTAATCTGGTCTTCCACAGAGGCCCCTGGGCTCTGCTTGGAGCTGGATGGAGGTGAGGGGCGCAGCCATGTGGAGGGGGGCATTGCTGCTCCACGAGCATGCCTTCGGACTCGGCAGAAGAGAGGAGGCCTGTGGATTCATCAGGCAGCAGTGTGCTTGAGACCCTCAGGTTCACCCCGAGACTCTGCTCATCCAAAAGGGAGATAAAGAAGGAATGGCCTCTTCCTCCTAAAAGTTCAAGTATAGCTGAGAAGAGCAGGTGTGAGCATAAACCAAGGTGCACACATACAGGTGCACACAGCTGAGACGAAATAATATGAACTAAATACAAATGAAAAGCTCGGTCAGCACGAGGAATGAGGGAGTCGGGGCTTCAAGGGCAACCCAATCGCACACTCGAGACAGCACGCAGTTGGTCCACTCAACTCTGACCTCGAGAGAGCTCTCGTATGGGTCAAGGGTGGGATGGAGTCCTCAAGACCACTCTGAGGTGTAGTTCACTGGGAAGGACAGAGTTTTCCTCTCTTGGCCTCAGAACAGTGACGTAAGAAGACAGTGGGGTCCGAGCGACGGGAAGTCTGTCAAAGACATGAGTCTACCTGAGTATGTGTACCGTCCAGCAGGTCCACAGGGTCAGGAACGGAGCTGGCTGAGGCTAGGGAAGCCGTATGTTCTCAGGAATTTCAGTGATGGCGAGGTTCTGGCAGACTGCCCTAGTTTTGAAGTCTGAGAATTCTGGTTTTGGAAATTTGGAATTGTTGCTCCAAAATGAACAAGAGGGTTTGAGACCAAGCCTTGGAAAGAACAGGAAAATGACACCTGAGGTGGAGACACTGCTGTTTAAAGGCTTGGAGACAATTATGCATAAGGGACATCCAGGAATTAGCATCAGGCTGGCCTGGATGTGCCGGGTGAAATTTGGCCTCAACACTGAAAGATTATTTAGGTAATTGGATAAGACCCTTCCTGAGCATTCAGTGGCAGAATTGTGTTCATTCTTCCTCAAATGACCGACGTCCATTTCAGATCCCAATTTATAAGAGCATAGAAGACTGGACTTAGCGAAGGAGATTAAAGGATACTGGATGGATGGATGGACGGATGGATGGACGGATGGACGGACGGATGGATGGATGGATGGATGGATAGATGGATAAATGGATGGATAAATGAATGGATAAATGGATGGATAAGTGGATGGATAGATGATAGATTGTAGGTAGACAGACAGACAGAGTGAGCCCTTAGCTGCCCTCTCCCCTTCATGCCACAAACTCTTCTCTCTAAGGAGAGCCTGGTCTCCATCCCACATGCCGATCAGGAAGACACAGAGAACACAGGAAGCAGCATCTGGGAATGATCTATGTTCTGTACTCAGCATGTTCCTGGAAACCTGCTGTCCCCAGGAGAACAGGTGAAAGGCTGACACTGTCCAAAAAAGTGGGCAAAGCTTGCTGCTTAGTTTTTTATGAACGGTATTAAAATTTCTTTGCCGAAGTCATTAATCATTAGGTCATATGAAAGGCTTCTGTTTATTCAGAGAATATAATAGCTCACAGCAGTAAGGACGTATGTTTTCTCATTGGCCAGTGGAAGTGCTGCGCTGTTATATAGGAATAGATTTTTTTTTCTTTTTCTTATTTATTTATTTTTACTCAGAACAGTTAGTTCAATTTAGCAAACACTTAATTGAATTTTTCCGACAAAGATAAATACTATACAATCTCTGCTGTAGAAAAGGTCAGAATGATAACAAAAATGACAAAAATTGTCACCATTTCTTGGGCACTTACTAGATGCCAGCCTCTGCGTTAAGCACTCACGCACAGGATCTTATTTATCTCATTTAATCCCCAAAACCCTACTGTGAAGTAGACACTATTTTTATCTCCATTTTATGGAAAATGAGGGTTGAGTAAGTATGTTGATTAACTAGCCCAAGGTCATGCAGTAAGGATGGTTACAGCCCAGTGGGAAAGACAGACAGCTGCACAGATAACATTCCATTTCCGTTTCTTAACTTATATAAGCAACTACTTTTCTTACCTACATAACAGGCCGTACAGAACCAGGACAGCGGTACCCTCTCACCTTTTTATTTCCCATGCAAACACTGCTGGGGACCCACTGGTCCAGAGACACTGGAAGTTCAGCAGGGGCTCAGAAAAAAAGCGCCCAACTCTTACAGCGAGTCAAAGAAAGTGAGCTGGTGACCTAGGGACACTAAGGTGCCGGGCTGCCCACTGCACCACAGGGCTGGAGAAGACCCCAGAACAGAAGACCTCAACCCCACTGCCACGGACCCACACTGAGCAACGTGGCCTGAGGAAACCCCAGCTCTGACCTAGCAGCACTCAGACTTGGGAGTTAAGTACCCTCCATGCCGTTCTTGTTGAGTTGTATTCAAGGAAATGGCGGACTAGCCACAGAATAGAATATTAAGTGGCCACTGAAATCGGGTGTCTGAACAACAACCGCTCACACAGAAAATCGTAGTATTATGTCTGTAAAAGAAGCTAAATGTAAGGAAATGCACCAGAAGAAGAACTTCAGATATCTCTAGGTGCAGAACTATAAACCGAAAAAAGAAGTGTTATCCGTCTTCAAGAGCATCGTCTAACTGCCCCTGCCTCCGTGAGGGCTAGCCCATGACTCCCACCCGGTCCCCTCCTGTCTCTCCGACACCCTTCTCCATTTCTCTTCCTTCCCGGCAACTCTGTCAGCATTACCTTTCACTGCACCTTCTTCGTAACTGCAGCCCCTCACCCAGTGCCAGCGCTTAACCCTTTCGTGCCTGCAGAGGTGTGAACCTGCTCATCACAGGACCACAAACAACCTGATAAGCAACTCAAAGCTGTTCCTACAGCATGAAAAGTGCCTCTTCCCCCCATCTCACCATAGCCCCCCTCTCTAGGCCGGCTCCACAGAGACACAATCAGGGAACAGAGACAGCGATGGGGTAGGATCTCATTACAGGACCAGCACCGCCTAGAACCCAGTTATGGAGACTGATTCATCTAGAGACCCAGGAAACACCCATGACAGTAGGCAGGACAGCCTGGCTCTCTCTCCTTTCCCAGCCCTTCTGTCCTGTATTGTTCATCTTCTCGCACAGCCGTGGGCCCCCTCAGGGACACGGAAAGAAGAAAGTGTTTTGATCCATGAGAAGATGCACAGAAGAGATTCTATGGAATGAAAATACTCAGGGGAGGCATCCTCTCTCCCAAACTGAACTGCTTACTGATTTCTATGAGGTATACTGCTTTGGCCCCAGGTTTCCCATCTGTGAAACACAAAGTATCCTGTCTGGCCTGATGTCCACGTACTGTAGCAGTCACTTAAATCCCAACATGCAAAGGCCTTATATGTCCTTGAAAGAAAGAGCCACATAGGCAAAGTTATTATCCCCAGAGCCCTGCCTGTGGGCTGAGATTATGAGAGACGGTAAGCCACAGCCCAGCCGCATCATAGGTGACCCGTTTCAAATGCTATCACGCGCGCACACACACACACACACACACACACACACACACACACACACACCTTCTAAGGCAGTAGGACGGCAGCACTGCCACTTAGCCCAATAAGATTGGACCTTCTTTAACCAGGGGAACGATTCTAGGACAATGATGTTGGCCAGGTGATAGCTCACTAGACCAGCACTTCTTATCTTTGCATCAATCTGAACTCTCTCCTCTCCCTACAGACACCAGCTGAGGCTGCTAGGACAAGAGAAATCCCAGCTTTCCCTGAATATCTGATGCTGTGACTGGTTTTTCCCTGCCACCCAGCTACGGGGAGAATTTTTTTTTTTTTTTTTTTTTTTTTTTGCGGTACGCGGGCCCCTCACTGTTGTGGCCTTTCCCGTTGCGGAGCACAGGCTCCGGACGCGCAGGCTCAGCGGCCGTGGCTCACGGGCCCAGCCGCTCCGTGGCATGTGGGATCTTCCCGGACCGGGGCACGAACCCGTGTCCCCTGCATTGCCAGGCGGACTCTCGACCACTGCACCACCAGGGAAGCCCCGGGGAGAATAATTGAATCACGTGTTTGAACTGACCCAGCAGTAGAGCCAAAGGCCATAATGGGTGACCACTTTCCAATCTCATAGAAGCAATAAATGAACCCAAATCAACGAACTGTGCAAACTGCCTGAATCAGGGTCTGTGGCTCCATGCACGGCCACCCATGCTCCTGAGTCCCTTGCTCGGCTGCAAGCTGGACATCAATAATTGAACAGCAATGGAGAATATAGGGACAGTGCTTGGCAAGGCCTAGACAGTCTGCCAAAAGCATCCTCTCCCCACCTTGGTTGAGATGCACGTGGCTCTTACCTTCAAATGTGTCCTTGGGCTTCCCCGGTGGTGCAGTGGTCGAGAGTCCGCCTGCCGATGCAGGGGGCACGGGATCATGCCCCGGTCCGGGAAGATCCCACATGCCACAGAGGGGCTGGGCCCATGAGCCATGGCCGCTGAGCCTGCACGTCCGGAGCCTGTGCTCCGCAACGGGAGAGGCCACAACAGTGAGAGGCCCGCGCACCGCAAAAAAAAAATGTGTCCTTTGTTAAGTGACAGGTGGTTAAGATTTGTTCCTTTTGCTTTTGGCGAACCCATTAACCAGAACCTACTTGGTTTGGAAGAGGAAGAGTTAGATCAAATCTTAAAAACAGAGCCCAGATCCTTAGTGGCCATGCAGGAAATTGAGGAAATATAAACCAGAAAGCAAGCAGTAGCAAGAACTTGAGAGTGAACACAGGGTTCCTCAGCACACCACCGAAAGGCATCCCTTTCAAATCTCCCATGGCCCACAGAGTAATGGAAAAGGCTTTCCGAATCCTACCTCTGTGTTCTAGCGTCCTAACAGCAGCCCCTGTCTCTAGAACACCTCCACTTTAACCTAGGATTCTTCACACATCTTCTTGTTAACAGAGGCATAAATAATGTACCCTAGCCCCGTGCAGGACAAAGCTCAGGGAATGCAATGATGTTCAGAAATATTTATTTTGAGCATGAACTGTACGCCAGGCAGAGTCTAAGGTGTCGGTTACATAAGGGAAGTAAGAGCAGCACGGCCACTTGCACTATGGAGGCTGGATGTAGTTTTTGTTTGTTTGGTCCAATTGCTCCTCTTGAGCGGGAAGAAAAAGCCCCTGGAGCTCGTGCAGAGAAGGGATTGACCCTCAGGAAGGGTAAATATTCCTTGGGCACCCCCAGTTCCATAGTAACTGTAGAAACCTGCCTATTGCCCTCAGCTAATTCAGAGGCCTTGGCTCTGTAGGGCTGAACAAGAAAGAGGCGCAGACTACTGGAAGCTAAGATCAAAATGGAACACGTCCTGTAAGTTCAGGTCTGTTCCACTGTTCTATTTACCCATTCTCCTGCCAGGACCACACTCTCCTGATTGCTGAGGGTTCACAGTAAGTCTCGAAGCTGGGTGGCATCAGTCCTCCAACTTTGTTCTTTTTCTAGATTGTTTTGGCTATTCTGGGTCTTTTACCTTCCCACAGAAACTCTAGAATCAGCTTGGAAATATCCACAAAATGACTTTCTGGGATTTTGATTGGGATTGAATTGAATCTATAGATCTAGTCAGGAAGAACTGGCATGCTGACAACACTGAGTGTTCCTATCCCCGGACATGGAATATCTCCCCATTTATTTAGTTCTTTGATTTTGTTCATCAGAGTTCTGTAGTTTCCCACATACAGATCTTCCACATAGATTCAGACCTAAGTATGTCATTTTGGTGGTATTTATGTACATAGTACTATGTTTTTAATTTCAAATTCCACTTGCTCACTGCTGATATATAGGAAAGCAGTCCCTCTAAGCTCTGACCCAACTGAATTCTTCATGTTGGTTCTAGAGTCTAAGATGCTCACCTGTCATTTGCAGCGTAAGAGAGCAGTCACATTGTGAGTGACCAACCACTTACCAGCACTGAAACTCTGCATAACTATGGACGTCACACGATCCACAGAAAGGCAGGTCCTTATAATAGTTAGGTTATAATCCCGGTACTCATTTCCAAAATCGGAAAACTTAGTACTAACTCAGGATGACTAACGTCAAATAACATACCCATAGTTAGTGTTCTACAGTTTGCTCCTCTGCTTACATTATGTAACATAATTGATCTTCACGACCTGACAGATATTCTCCCCATTTTACAGATGAGGAAATTGAGTCTCAGAGTGGTCCAGTGAGTTTCCCAAAGTCCTACTGCTGATAAATGGCTGTGCCTGCATTGGTCCCTGCGTTTTCTGGTTCCAAATCCCACAGTCTTTCCACTATCGCTCAGAACTTTCCAATGATTCAGTAGCATGGTGGGTGTGTGCCCCAGCTTCTGGCCCCAGTCATGCTCCTTTTTCTGCTCCCATTGAACGCTCAGAATCAAGAATCCTAAACCTTGAGCTTGCTAGTGATTGCACATTCATACCCACTGAGTGACAGCAGTCTATCTTGGGGAATTATGGTTTAATAATCCCACAAGTCAGCACATTAAGGTCCAGAGACAAACATAAAATGCATGACTGTCCAAATATGCTTCAGGTTATTCTGAATCCATTTGAGGGGATTTGACAAACTAACGTCCTTTGCTCTCAGCACTTCAGGCTGAGTCTAGTGAATGCCCTTCATTTCCACATTCCCATCGTCAGCTACACACCTGATTCTCCCATAGTTCTATTGCCTTAACTACAAATTGAAAAACAAGGACAAAACAAAAAACGGTTCCCCTAAAAACAAGCCCCCACCATTTTATGCACACACACCATAAAACGAAGATCAAACCCAACCAAGATTCAAGGCTGATGTGTGCGTTCTAAACAAAGAAAGGCCCTAATATTGATAAATGTAACTGAAACCCTTCTTTTTAAATACCGGATGTGGAAGACTCCAGCTGTTTATTTTATGAACAGAAGGGCAAAACTAACACGGGTTCCTAAAATGTGCCAGGAACTGCGTTAGGTGCTTCCACGTAAACGAACTGATTTGGTCCTTGTTAACAACCATGGGGCTGGTTATTACCCCCCTTGTATACTGTAAGGAAACCGGGGGCTTGAGTGATGCGTCCACGGCCGGACAGCTGGTGCATCTGCGATGAAAACTTATGAGGGGCCCTCCCGGTGTCAAGCACAGACAGAGCTCTTTGACAAACATTAATGAACAAAACAAAGACCCTGGTTTCAAGGAGCTTATACGCAAGTGAGGAGAAACAGATGGCAAACAAAATCAATAAGTAAAACATAAAATATTAGGAGGTGATGATGGCTGGGAAAAAAAGAAAACCTAGGGCAGGGAAAGAAGGATACGGACTGTAAGTGGGAGCGGAGAGCAGACGGCTCTGCCATCATGGGGGGCGGCGCTGGGGAAAGTGAGGTCGGAGTGAAGACCCACAGAGAGGGGCAGCAGTCGGGGCAGGGACCCCCGGAGACCTGCCTGGCCGCTGTGCCCACACACGCCCTCCTCAACACCACCGCCCAGGTGCAGGGCGAGTCTTGAACAGAGCAAGGAGCAGGTCAGAAAAGTGAAGGACAGGGCTTCGCCTGGTGGAGCGCTGCCACGAGCCCACGAGCTCCTTGCCGGACGAGGGGAGGTGCTGGACACGGCAAAGGGTATGGAGGACACGAGAGAGGCAGGCAGCTGCCACCTCCTTGCAGGGTCCACCTTTCGGGGTGTGATGGTTCATTTTATGTGTCGGCTTGACTGGGCTAAGGGTGGCCCAGATAGCTGGTTAAGTGTTACTGCTGGGTGCGTCTGTTGGGGTGTTTTGGAGCCAGGAAGACCCCTCGCCAATGTGGGCAGCATCATGCAATCCAGCGAGGGCCCGGAGAGAACAAAAAGACAGAGGAAGGGCCAAATTCCCTCTGTCTTCTGGAGCTGGAATGTCCATCTTCTCCTGCCTGCAGAACTGGAGCTCCTGGCTCTCAGGCCTTCAGACTCAGACTGAATTTACACCCTCTGGGTCTCCAGCGCTCAGACGGTAGATCACAGCATCCCTCAGCCTCCATGGTCTCCGGAGCTGATTCCTCCAATAAATCTCCGCTTCTCTATATACCTTACTGGCTCTGTTTCCCCGGAGAACCCCGGCTAATGCCAGGGGCTTCCTTCTCTGGAGCCGATTTCCCACGTTGGGAGCCTGCCTGAAATCAGTCTGAATTCTGCTGACAGGACTCACAGGAAGTTGTGCCGGGGTAGCCAGGGAGGACCACGCGCAGGTGGCACCAGGCCCCGAGGGACCCCTGATCCCGTGCTAACACTTACGCACACACACCCACTCCTCCAAACAGCCCTAGAAGGCAAGTCCCAACACCACACCCCTCCTTTTACACGGGGGAACCGACTCAGAGAACTTAGGGAACTCACCCAAGGTGGATCCCGATTTCAAAGAGCCCTGTTTGACTCAAAAGACCGTGCAGACCTTGGGGCAAAAACAAATGCCAGGTCAGAGAAGCAACTCCTCTCTTTACAGTGAAAAAAGCTTCACTCCACATTAAACCCTTAGCCAGAGACGGGCACCCTAAGGGCACCCCTGGCCAAAGAATGCGTGAGGGTAGCAAGGGAGGTCAAGAAAGGTAGATTGGTAGAAATAATCCTTTTCCCCTAGTGAAAACAAATTCAGACTGCCCTCCGTCACTACATTCGAACAGAGTGATGCAGGGATCACGAACGCAGGCCAAGAATTCAGGGGAACCCAAGCCGGGAAGGGAATCCACGGCACAGACAGACTCCGGTTCTTCCTGACGACATCATCTGTGCAGGTAGAAAATCACCTCCACTCGGCCCGGGCATGTGGCACACGCACACGTTAGTATTTTGTTTGCAGATCTGCCTATTTACGTAGTTAGTTTGGGATCTGTTTGCAAACACAAATTAGTTGGGTGCAATTACTTTGTGCACGGACACGGAGCCATCCACTTCTGCAGTTTAACGGCACGGAGAGCGGCTGCCTCGTAGCATATGGCCGTCTGTATATAATCACAATAGTACCTGCACATATTAGTTACACAGCAGTTACGTTATAATCAGTCCTGGTTTTCAGCCATTCAAAAGCAAAAAAAAAAAAAAAAGTATTTTAATTAAATCATCGAGGTGTTTAGAGCGGGGAGAAGCGGCAGAGAGCGTTAATGATTCACAGCACTCTATCAACTGAAATGGGACGGGCGCGCCAGCACCTTCCCACCTCCCAGTACTCACAACAGTGAGTACTGTCTTCCCGTGACCTTGTACCCAAGATGCCAAGCTGCTTTCAGAGTCAATTGCAGGCCATCAATCCTGGAGTCAGACAACTGTCAGAGCTGAAAGGACCTCAGCCATTGTCTGGGCCACTGACCACAGAAAAGACAAGTGAATTCTGGGCAGGAGGGGAGTAGCTCTGAACCACACGGTGTAGTGGGGGAACCTGAGACCAGAACCCAGGTCTCCTGAGCTGCATTCCCGTGCTGACGCTGGTGCACGTCTGTCACGCTTCTTGAAATGTCCCACACAGACCATTTCCCCTCAAATTAAAATTTCACACATATTAGACACCTTCAGAAAATGAAGTGGTGTCACACACATCAGTCGGTAATTAATAAATACAAGCACAGGGTTAAAGAGCCTGTCCTAAGCCGTTTGAGCAAATATGTGGTAACATTCAAATTTTTTCGCACGGTTTCTACTACTTGTGCTTTTAAAAACGCATTGCTTCCTAATGACAGGAATTCGTTTAAATTCATCAGAGAGGAAGGAGCCTAGGTCTGTCCTTTGAGTTCCAGATGCACCATTCCCTTGGTGACACTGGGCAGGTTACAGAACTTTCTCGTGATTTCTCCATGATACTGAATTACACCCTTAAATGCTTTCCTCTCCTTTTCATTATAGAAAGGAGTCTTTCTTCCAATAGGCACTGTGTTAACATGAGCTTCAAATTACACGAGGCAGTGACATAATCTCAAGGTTGGTATTATCATCTCCTCTGGGTGGGACGGGTCAGAATATTCCTTACACCCAATTCCCGCCCCCCTCCACCCCAACCCCCTCCCCCCCGCCATGCTGCCAACAACAATATTATCTCCATCCTTTCCTATGGAGCAAATGTGAACTCAGAGCTGAGGGGAGGAAAGGCACACGATTGCTGTTATAATCACCATCTTATCCCACGCCGCTCCTGTCCTTCCTGCCTCGTACACATTTAACACTCCATGCAGAAGACGCTAAACGTCCTTAGTTGCATAAGACAAGAAACAGACCCCAGTAGAGCAGGATAAGAGATCGCTGGTGTCCATGAGGAACAAATGACCATGTAATAACTCTGTAATTACGTGGTAACTAGAGCTCATTGAGCCTGTGAATTATATCCTTGTCACCTTCGGGAAATGATGCAGCTCTATCTCCCATCTACAGAAAGCGGCCTCACATGGTCCACAGTCACTGAGAGATAAGGGAATTCTTGGCTTTTAACGCAGATTTCCTGCTGCTGATAGGTGATAGACAGGCTGAAATCTGGGATTTAATGATTTTCCAGTTGAGATATGACTGCCTTACCATCCATAGCAAGACATCCATTACCCAGGCAGTGTTCTCCATCCTTCATCAGAGGGATTGATGAGGGTTCCCCAAATTAGAGAGGAAATGCAAAGGCTCCGCAACACACACACACACACACACACACACACACACACACACACACACACACATGCTCACAAGTGCACAGGCATGGACACCAACAGCCAATTTACACTCCCTGGAACATTTAATCCTCAGACCTTTGAAACATTACTATCAGAGCATTTCACCGAATATTTTAATACCGGGAAGAATATTGTCTCTTTTTATGCAACATTCTCTCTGGGACCATTACGCAGAGGCATTAAGAAATTCTGTGTGGTAGATTATTCAGCAAATATTGTTGGACAGTCGACTGTGCATACAGTATTCTGCTAGGTGTTAGAGAGGAAACAAAGAAGCGTAATACTCAGTTCCCTCCCCCAAGGATCTGAGTCCACTGACACAGATAACATAAATACATAAAAAGTTAGATTATAATGTCACAAGGCAGTGTGTAATTATCTGCCAAATGACTGGTACAGACACGAGAACTACAGAAATAACAGAAAGAGGGAACTCACTTTGGGGTGCTATCATCATAAATATAGCTTCTTACAGACTGAAATGAACATCGAAGGGAGCTGAAATGTCACATTCATTCCAAGTCTGTTAGAAAGAGACATTTCACAGTTCTCTGCATCCACAGTCCTCTGGGTCCTCCAAAAGCAATTCAACAACAACAACGACAACAGAAAGTTTTGAATTAAGGAAAAACAGAAACCTTGGGAAGGAACACAGAAATATGAGTATCAACAAGCTTAAAAGTGTGTATAGCCAAGGTGCAAGGAGGCCAGAAATATACTCGTAACGTCCATGTTCCTTTAGCATTTGAGTGTTTATAATCTGGGTGCACATGTAGCTATTCCGCCCACAGCAGTAGGAATGTTTGCTGACCAACATAAGGATTTAGCAACTAGTCCGAGACACGGAGAACTGCAGTCATGAAGTTGAGAAAGTGCAAAAGCCTTAATCGAAGCTTCCGGTTAACACAGGACACAATCCACTGGGGATCAATGTGGGTATTTCTCCGAGAAACAGAGAGCCTGTCCCTCTCTCCAGGTTCCTTGGCCCCTAAACGCCCAACCTTCTAATCACGATTCATGACCGTGTCAAGGGGGTAGCAACATGATAAGAGTTACTCTACAGCTACTGCTAAAGGTTAAGTCAAAACGGCCTCTTGGGTTTTATCCGGATTTAGTGTAAACCCATTTGCCATCATCGGACCGGCACTGAGCAGGCTTTTGACTGGCTGGCCTCCCTGGCACACACCACGTCCAACATTGACACCGCACATGTCCTTCATTGACGTGTGAGGTGCACGGACTCCCTTGGTCTAGAGTGAGTGTAAACCTTAGACCCTAGTGCCTACCAGTGGTTGGTCTCTGGGTGATGCTAAGGAAGACGAGGGCCCCAGGGAGACTACACTTCTCCATGGAAGTACTATAAGAATATACCCTCTAGACTCTGAAGCTAGAGGGAGCCAGCACCCCTTCAGACCCTTAAGGATTCAAAAGGTCTCAGTGAAGATTTTCTCTTTCTGGAATAAATCAGTGCTATCTCCAAGAAAATATTTTTGACAACCACCAGAATTCTAGTAAGGTTAAAAAGAATTGTACATTTTGATAATGCTTTTTTTAAAAAGTCCACGTTAGCGACGTGACCTTGCGTATGTTCCTTATCTTCGGGTTGTCATTTCCTTTTGCTAAAAAATAGAAAGGTCAGATGAGCGGGCCCTTCAGGTCCGTCCTAGATTGAACAGTCTATGAACTAGAAGGGCTGTAATGATCAGTTTTTCAAAAGCTAATGAAGAACAATCACATCCTCAGTCTCAAGCTGTCGATAAAGAATAAGAGACTCATGTCTTAACCAACCATTAAGTCTATAAAATAATTCAGCGATCTAGGCTCCTCATCTATCTCTGGCTCATACAATATTTTCTCTCCAAGAACCAAGCAAGATCCCTGGATGTACTGTGACAACTCACGGTCGATCCACAGAGGTCTCTGAGTGCACATTTAGAAATGTACCGGCAATGGTTACGGTGGAGACTATGTTTCTCATGCTGCATTCGATCCCCACGATGCGCGTTCCTACAGGGAGTATCAGCGTCGAGGGAAGTCAAACTGCTCCCCGTCCCGTGGGTCTGCACTGCCTTCAGTTCTTTCCTCTGGTCAGATCTCGAATGCCCATCATGGAACTAGATGTCTCTCTACACCTGCGATTCTCATTTTACTTACAATGGCCACAGGATCGATATCTCCTCCCCTGGAAAGAAAGCTTTCTGCTTTGCATTGGAATTTATCTTCAAGAGCTGCTGGAAATCATTATCACACAATAATGTTCTATTCACTACTCATGTTATCTCTTCAGCTGGGCAGACTGCCAGGCGTTTGACCGCCTGACACCAAGTCCATTTGGTGCACAACAAAAATAAAACCCCACATTGCCTAGAAATAACACGAGACACACTCATCATCCAGCCAGGGATGACTGGGCTACTTTCTCTTTCTGAGGAGTTGTCGGAACTCATGTAAATCATCCAGGGCTTTTGCCTACAGTCACGAGCGCACTCTCATTATGTGTGTAGAGCAGGCATGAAGAATAAGCTTTGGAATGGACCAAAGTGATTATGAATTCCAGAGGTGAAGCTATGAGGTCTAAAAGACTCTGTGCCTATAGCTATATCGGGGCTTCTGTGCCTATAGCTGTATCGGGGCTTGGCTTATCTTCGCTTGGATTCATTGATACTAATGTCGTTTCTGTTAAATTCAAGAACATTTCTGGAGATCCTACCAAGAGCTGAGTACCGATCTACGTACTTGAGGTGCACCGATGGATACAGCAATCCTCCCTGGAGAAGCTGAACTAATCAAGCGAGGCAGAAAGATACACACGGAACGTCCGCACAGTGTGATGAGACATGTGGACAAGATGTTGGCAGAGGACTGATGACGACACTCTATCCTAGTTATGAACTCAGGGGAACCTTCTCAGAGGAGGCACCATCTGAATCAGATGCCCTAAAGTAGAGTAGCTGGAAAGAAAGGAAAGGATGGTTCAGAGGACATCCCCCTATGGGAACATCACAAGTACATTCAGAGGTAGATGGGTGTTGAGTCAGGGCTGGTGAGTACAATATCTATAAGAAGGTCTGAGCCACTAGAGTTTAAAGAAAGAGCGATGGCCTCTACTTCTCCAATTACCAATTTATTTTGGATACACTGCAGGTGAAGTACCTATTGGACATGGATTTGGGTGTGCCAACCTATAGCTGGAAATACTTTGATTACATTCAAGTAAGGGGTTGGAGTCAGAGACGGTAACGTGGGCAGAGAGTGAAAACCTAGGAAATGGATGAGATTTCCCATGGAGAGGGCTAGCAGCTTTGGGTCAGGGACAGAACCAACGTTTAAGGGGTTAGCATCGGCGCATTCGCGCACACAAGGAGACAAAGCCAGAACAGCTGGAGCAGCATGAAGAAAACCAAGCAAGGCAGCAGTGTTGCAGAAGCCACAGCTGGATGGAGTCTCAGGAAGGGGAGAGGGGTAATCATTTGAATGCAGTGGTGAAATAAGCCTTGGATTTGTGCACAGTTTGGGAAGTTTGGCCAGAGCAGTTTTAACAGAAGTAGCAGTTGGAATATAGATTCCAGTTGATTAAGGAATGAATAGAAATGAGAAAGTATATTATACTCCAAAAATGTCACTTAAGAATGAAATAAACGGACAGAAAAAGAGAAAGAGAGGGAGCAGAGGGCTTGGGCTTGAGTTGTGTTTTGGAGGAAAAGCCAGTAGAGAAAAAGAGGATTTAGGGACCCCCAGCCACAAGAGATTACACAGCAGAGTCCAGCTCTAAGTGAAACAGTATTTTCAACAGCCAAGACCAATACAGGCCTGCGTCTATTACAAGCTTTCAGGCAACCCTATCTCCAGCCTGGACCTCTCTCCTGAGCCTTAGGTTCATATATACGGTTGCCTCCTTGGCATCCCCACTCGAAAGCCTAATGGCCATCAAAACCTTACATGATCAAAATGGGACTTCAGATCCCCCACCTCCAGCTCCCAAACCTGTTCTTTGTTCTATCTTCCTACTTCACTCCAGGTCCTCCAACAAAAAACCATGGAGTCCTTCCTGTCCACTCTCTTTCTCTTGTAAGCAACATCCAATCTACCACCCAATCCCCGTGGCTCTACCCGTGAAACAGATCCAGAAAGTGGATCTTCCATGTCATCCCCACTTCTATCCCATGGTCAAAGCCACCATCATCTCTCATCTGGATACGGCAGCACCTCCTTTCTGTTCTTCTTGCATCCAACTAGACAATCTATTCTCCTCAGGTTCCCAGAGTTAGTCTTTGAAAACAAAGGTCAGAACAAGTCACTCCATGGCTCAATATCCTTTAGTGACTTCCCTTCACATAAACAGTAAACGTCAAAGACTCTCAGTGGTCGACAAATTCCTCCCTGGTTGTGGTCGATTGAATTACTGGGCTCGGCTCTACTCTCCCCTCCCCCCACCACCCCGCTATGGGCTGGGTGCACCTTCCTGCCTGTCGATGTGGGGCTTGGCCATGTGACTCGCTTTGGCCTGTGGGATCTTAGTAGACAGAATGTGATCAGGCTTGAGGCATGCAAAGTGCATGGGTGGTTAGGCTTTACTCTTGTGCTCTGGGCTCTGGTGGTCTCCCTGAAGAAGAGATCTGAGGGTAGCTTCTGGACTCTGGGGAGAAAAGATTTGGAGGGTAGCTTCCCTCGTGGTTCAGTGATTAAGACTTCACGCTTCCACTGCAGGGTCTGCAGGTTTGATCCCTGGTTGGGGAAGTTCCTCATGCTGCGAGGTGCGGCCAAAAAAAAAAATTTTTTTAATAGTAAATAAATAAGGAAAAATAAATGAATGAACATGAGTGGAAGAGGCCTTGAGCCTAATTTGCTGTCTTCAGCCACCGCAGCCAATCCACAAACCCAAAAGTGAGGGGGAAAAAGATACCGTTGTATGTCCCCGAGTTCTATTTGCAGCACTGCTGTGGCAAAAGCTCACTTGTGCAACGATCTAGCCTCCATTACCTCTCAGCTCTCAGCCCCTCCTCCCTCTCCCTCCCTCGCTCTACCTAAGACATCTGCCTCTTCTCTTTCCTGATCCCAAGCACCTTCCTGCCACAGGGCCTTTGCACATGCAGCTCCCACTCCCTCCTCCACAATATCCAAGTGGTCTCTTTCTTCACTATCCTTCAGGTGATATTCAAATATCATCTTCACAAAGAGGTCTTCCAGGACCCCTACCTGCAGCCCTCTCTTACCCCTTGCCTTGGTTTATTTTTTTTCCATAGTACTCCGTAATACAGCAGACATGCTATACATTTATTTATTTTTTAGCTTATAGGCTAGAGCCTATAACCTACTTTTGCACACGCAGTCTGCTCAGTAATCAAAGAAACATAAATTTAGATTCCCCTGCTGACTTTCAATTCCCCCTATCCTACAGAGCAGTGGTTTTCCAACTGCTGTATACGCACCGTGAAGTGATATGTGGGCTGCTTCTACGAGATAAATGGACAGATTTTATATAAATAAAATATATTTAATTTTACTTAGGTTGAGTAGATGAGCTGGGACTTGAAGAGTCCCTGTTGAGAAGGGACGGTAGAGAGATGCATTAGGAGGCAAAGCAGGCAGGGTGCTCAGATGCAAATGGTCCCAGTCACCTCCAGAGCCCTTGAGAGCTGCTCTGATGTTTACAATCATGACCTTAGTAACAAGAGAAGATAAATGGTATTCTCCACGCTTTGCTCACTAAGACAGAACAATAATGTATTTTAGAAAAGGAGCTCTATCAAAAAGGATTGTAATGTTTTAAGTTCAATTGAAAGGATGATAGCCCCGTGATAGGACAAATTCATTCATGTGGAACACCGCTGGGACCTCACACGTAAGACTTTCTTATATAAACACAAGGATGTGCAATGAGTTTGCTGATTATTCTTTCCCCACGAATAACGGGAGGAACTGAGTTTACACCCACTCCTCTGCTCTGACCCACCGCTTCACCCTTATGTGTCTTCCTCTTTTTCTCTTGAAAAGACAGTTTGTGATAAGTTAGTTTATACTCTATTTCCTACCTTTCCCCTGCTAAAGGCCCATATGATTATTTTCTGCCTGATGGACTACACAGACTGGATAGGTTGAGTGGTAATTAGTGGAGCAAACAGAACGCCTAGTTTCCCGTCCAGCACGGAAGTGATCGCTCCCATCACGCAACAAGCAAAAGGCTGAGCAAACTGAACACCAACAACTCTTCTTGGACTCATCAGACAACCAAGGTCACAGGACAAGGTGCTGTCTGAAACTGAAGGGACAGACAGGTGGGTACCAAGGATCACAACCTACAGGGGGAAAGAACTGTGTGGGAACCAGTACTGGGAGGGGAAAACTTAAACGGCTATCAGCAAATCGTTGGAGGTACAGCGTGGACAAGTTTGAAAGTTAAAAACTCCAGGGCCGGGCTTCCCTGGTGACGCAGTGGTTAAGAGTCCGCCTGCCGATGCAGGGGACGTGGGCTCGTGCCCCAGTCCGGGAAGATCCCACATGCCGCGGAGCCATGAGCCATGGCCGCTGAGCCTGCGCGTCCGGAGCCTGTGCTCCGCAGCGGGAGAGGCCACAACAGTGAGAGGCCCGCGTACCGCAAAAAAAAAAAAAAAAAAAAAAATGTCTCCAGGGCCCCAGTGTTAGCGGTGTTTCTACACACATTTGCCATGTTACCTCCAGGGGCCCCAAGAGATTCTCACAATGAAGATGAGAAAAAAATCCCCTCTTATTTCCCGTCGGAGGAGAGGAAACACTGCCATATTAAAATACCTCCAGAGCGTACTGTTCTTCTGAACAAGGCATGATCATATAAGAAATTATTTCACCAGCGTCTAAATGACCGGGGGAAAAGAAAATACCAAACTGCATCCCACTCTAGCCTTCCTATCTCACTTAAGGAAGAAGAAAAAACAAAACAAAACTGAGAAGCAACTGTAAAGGTCACAGTCCAGGGACCCAGGCTCACTAAAGTACTGAGACCTAATCATGTAGGTCTCAGGAGGCTTGCTCTCTTCTGCACCTTACCACCACATCGAAAGGGATCCTGTATAGTAATAACAGGAGATTGAAACTGAAATAACTGTGCATCTCAGATGCTATTTAAGAAGTCTCTAGGGAAACCCAAAGACAACAGGGCATACAAAAACAAGGACACCAGGGGCAAGTTTTAACCGCCGACACCTATAGCTACAGCAAAGAGTAAACGGTGTTTAACCCCTAGCCAGATAAACATAAAGCCATACGCTGAAAACACCTATTTAACTCAGTTATGTTTACCCCATACATCTTATACGGCTTTCAGCAAAAAAATTACAAGACATACTAGGACAAAAAACACAGTCTGAAGAAACAGCGCGAGCATCAGACTCAGATATGGCAGACATATTGAAATGATCAGACTGGGAATGTAAAACAACTTCATTGGTCCTATGGTTAGGTTTTTGAGAAACCTCCACACTGTTTTCCACAGTGGCTGCATCAATTTACATTCCCACCAATTCCTCTCCTGGATATATATCAAAAACCAAAAACCAAAAACACTGCTTTGAAAAGATACATGCATCCCAATGTTCACAGCAGCATTATTTACAATTGCCAAGATAGGGAAGCAACCTAAGTGTCAACGGATAAATGGATAAAGAAGATGTGGTGTAATATATGTGTCTATATATATATATATATATATATATGAATATTACTCAGCCATAAAAAAGAATGAAATAATGCCATCTGCAGCAACACGAATGGATTTGGAGGGCACTATGCTAAGGAAAATAAGTCAGACAGAGAACGACAACTACTGTATGATATCTCTTACACGTGGAATCTAAAAAATACAACAAGCTAGTGAATGCAACAAGAAAGAAGCAGACTCACAGATATAGTGAACAAACTAGTGGTTACCGGTGGGGAAGAGGGAACAGGGGAGGAGCAATATAAGGGTAGGGGATTAAGAGGTACAAACTATTAACATATAAAATAAGCTGCAAGGATGTATTGTACAACACAGGGAATGTAGCCAATATTTTATAGTAACTATAGATGGAGTATAACCGTTAAAAATTGTGAATCAGTATGTTGTACGCCTGAAACTTATATCATATTGTACATCAATTATACTGCAATAAAAATATATATAAAATTAAAAAAATAAAACAACTATGATTAATAATCTAAGGGTTCTGAAGGCAAGTGGGCAACATGTAAGAACAGATGGGCAAAGTGAGCTGAGAGATGAAACCTCTAAGAAAGAATCAAAAGGAAATGTCAGAGATCAAAAACGCCAGAAGAGAAATGAAGAATACCATCGATGGCTTCATCAATAAATTGGACACAATGGGGGAAAAAATCAACAAATCTGAAGAAATGTCAATAGAAACAACTGAAATGGAAAGAGGAAAGATTTTAAAAAGACAAAAAAAACCCTAGAAGGGTGGGATTGGGAGGGTGGGAGGGAGACACAAGAGGGAGGAGATATGGGGATGTATGTATATGTATAGCTGATTCACTTTGTTATACAGCAGAAACTAACACAACAATGCAAAGCAATTATACTCCAATAAAGATGCTAAAAAAAAATGAACAATATCTAAGAACCACGGGATAACTGCAAAAGGTGTAACCTATGTGTACTGGGAATACAGGAGGAGAAGAAAGAGAGAGAAAGGAACATAAGAAATATTTGAATAATGACAGATAATTTCTCCAAATAAATGACAGACACCAAACCACAGATCCAGGAAGTTTGGAGAACACACCAAGCAGGAAGCTCAGAGAACACCTGAAAGTCTACACCAAGGCACATCATGTTGGAACTGCACAAAAGAAGCAAAAGTCTTGAAAGAAACCAGTGAGGGCAGGGATGGAGGAGCAAGGGTATGATTTACATCAGACTTCTCTTCAGAAAACACGCAAGTGAAAAGAGTGGAATAAAATATTTCATGCGTTATAAGAAAAGAACCACCAACCTCGAATCCTGTATCTAGCAAAATTATCTTTCAAAAGTGAAAGAGAAATAAAGACTTTCTCAAACAATCAAAAATTGAGGGAACCAGTTGCCAGTAGACCAGCTTTACAAGAAGTGTTAAAAGAAGTTCTTCAAAGAAAGGGAAAATGACACTTCAGTTTCGTGTGTGTCCTCACCAAGAGGAAAAGAAAGACAGCCATCAGGGTTCTGAAACTGTGATAATAACTGGAGGGCCTGCAGGGGTCTCTGGCAGGGACAACTGGGCAACTCCGTATTTGTTCCAAGGCCAGGGACTAAATTGGAATAACCGTCCGGATGAGTTTATTTTGTAAGCTTCATTCCCATTCTGCTGTGAATACATCACGAGGCAGGAGTGGGGACGAAGTCTAAGCAAGTCAGACTTCCATGTCTTATGACCAGGAAATGGGGGTCAGAATGATCATGAATACAGGGCAACGGCCCCTACATGGCTAACTGTACCCTAAAATCATCTACTGCCTCTTTTTCCCAATCTGCTTTGCCCAAATCAATCCCACAATTCTCAGTACCATTTCCTTCTCGAGAAGTGAAAAGAGAGACACAACTGCCTTTCCCCACGACCCTTCCTCCCAATCAAAATCCAAGCTAGAACTGAACAAAGCAAAACCACAGTAAAAATAGCCGTCCTGTTCTCAACACCAATTGCTGTGGACAACACCTGTGAACTGTCAGCCCTGGAATCTAGTCACATTCTGCAACACACACTAGGATTTCCTTCAGCACATTTACCACCCTAGGAAGGCAGATGGCAAAGCTAGTGTAGATAAAAGACCAGCGGCAGAAGGAAAATAAAATTGCCTCAGATGAAAATAGTGGAGAGAATCGCTGAACTCTATATTCTGGGCACTCCTTACCCTAAAGAGGAGCTTCTGTAACATGAGCCGGCAATGACCTAAGAGTCAGGGACCTCTCATAAGTGGACCCCAGAATGGCTTGCATACATGACTATTTGCACTCCGGATGAATGACACTTTCCGGGAGGTGGGGAGCGATGGTCCTCAAGAGCTGCCTAGCAAGACTTCCTGACAACGTGGGGCAAGATGTTAACCCAAAGGACACACTGGAGCTCCCACTGCAAGGGAAATGTAGTAGCAGTAGTAGCTATATTATTGGTATTAGCAGTAATTACAATAATTATGGGCATATACACAGCACTTTTGTGTCAGCAAAATGCACTTCATTCATAGTAATTAGCGTTTGCACAGTACCTTGTATTTCCCTAACACGCTCTGCTAATTGATTAGATAGTGCTGGCAACACCTGTGGGCAAGTGTTACTACTCCCGTTTTACAGACACAAGACTCAGAGAAATAAGCTGACTTGCCCAAGGTCACATGATGAGGCCATGACACAATCAGGACTCCATTTCTAAGTTCCCAAATCTCTAGTTTTGTCTTCACTCTATGCAAAGCTGGGTGGCTGCTTCCACTTGCACGGGCAAAGGGAGTGCCTAGGACATGGAATGTCATCACTCCCATAGCCTTCGCCTGGCTATTAAGCGCCACTGAAGCCACACAGAATCTACTTTCATGGAAACCTTCAGGAGGAAAAGCATTCCTCAAAAATCCTCCTAGGTCAGTGGTTCTCATCCTTGGCTCAGGCCATACCCCCAGTCAATTCAGTCAGCATCTTCTGGATGTCGACCCAGCGCTCAGTACTTTTTAAAGATTGGCCACCTGGGCAATCCCAATGGGTGGCCTTGGTTGAGTGAGAGCTGCTGCCCTAGAACAATGGCTCCAAACTTTAGGGAGCATCGGAATCACCTGGAGGGCTGATTAAAGCACTGATTACTTGGCCCCAGTCCCAGAATTTGTGATACAGTGTGTCAGAAGGAGGGCCTGAGAATTTGCATTTCTAACAAGTTCCCAGGTGACGCTGAGGACCACCCTTGTCCCAGGAGCACACTCTTAGAAGCTCTGGTCTAAGGTATTTTAGATGCAGATCGAAAAAAGTACCAAATTGCTTCCAAAGATCCCCTCAAGTCCAGGCACTAAGACTTGGACAACTAGACAGACTAATATTAGCATTTATGGTGTGGTAGAGACTGGCCAAATCCCGGGCACAGGGGAAGACTTTATCCTCCAGTTCCTCTTGCAGGGAGAAGCTGACAGCACTGACTGACTACCAGACACCGGAACCTGGGGAGAAATGCCCTGAAATGTCCTGCTCCACCTTCCCGCTCTCCCACTGCCCCCGCTTTCTCTTATCTGTGGCTGGATGCCATGGAACTCCAAGACCTTGGTGCCACCCAAGAGAAAGAACTCTGATCCAGGAGTCACCAGTTAGCTGAGAGACACTTGGTGAGTCCACGCAAACTGTCAAAGGGGTGAGAACTGACTTTCTTGAATTTGGCCTCTGTGATCTCAGGGCTTATTTATCTCAACAGCACAGCCTAGCCCATCCTGACACACACGTGATGATCAGTGCACTTTGTTGTGGGTTGCTCCTAACGTGAGAAAGAGACCTAATGAAAATATTCAAAAGACAGTGAGGACCACCTGCCTCAGAGGAGAGGATGTGACTGAGAAAGTGACAACTTCAGGGCAGAGCCTGGAACAACCCACCCCGGCATGTGTGCAGCCAGACCACACCTGGACAGTCCATTCCTGGTGAGGTGGCAGCTCTGGGTTGGCCCCACACAGGGCTTGCAGGACCAGGTGGGCAGGAGCAGAGGGGCAGGAACTGACCCGTGGACCATACCCACAGTGAAGGGCACAGCCTGGAGGTCTTTAGGAAAATGAATACATAAAAATGTTTTAGAGGCATGGACGTATATCCACTACCAAACGTAAAACAGATGGCTAGCGGGAAGCAGCCGCATAGCACAGGGAGATCAGCTTTGTGACCGCCTAGAGGGGTGGGACAGGGAGGGTAGGAGGCAGGGAGACACAAGAGGGAAGAGATATGGGAACATATGTATAACTGATTCACTTTGTTATAAAGCAGAAACTAACACCATTGTAAAGCAATTGTACTCCAATAAAGATGTAAAAACAAAAAAATCTACAAAAAATAAAAATAAAGTGAAAAAAAAAAAAAAACATACACACGCACACAAACAACAAATTCTCTTCTCCCGTCTCTGAGTCTCTTCAATTCTAGCACTCACAACGATGCTGTTCGGTTCAGAAAAAAATCCTAAACCAGCCTGTGGGACAGAGAGATGCTATTGGCGAGCAGACCCCACGAGCCTGGAGACTCAGAGAGCTGGGTATGTGGGTGGGGTCTGCTGTCTCAGAAGCAGTCAGTGGGGAAGGCAGTCTGGTCCATCCTGCAGGAAGGGGGAGCTCCTCTGCCAGGGTGTCTGTCCTTCTTCCAGGCCCAGCTGTGACCAGAGCTCCCAATTTCACAGCTGTTCAGCTTCAAATCGTACTTCTGTTTCCCAGCTGTAGTGCCATATTACTCGAGTTTGTTTGCCATCAGCTTTAATTAAGAGAGGTTTAATTTTCCAACATGATTTTGGCTCCTCCCTGGCCCAACACCCACATCGAGACACTGCTCCTTCCCAGCATCCCCTACGCACATGCCCAGTGAGTAACACAGGAGATGCTTTCCCACAGCCCCCCGGGACAGGGCAGGCGGAGGCTGCACACGTGACTTCAGTCTATGGTTAATGAGTCTTCCCTGCACCACGGAGCCTTGTAATAAAAGTCAGATTCCCCTCTGCAAACGCGGGCTCCCCTTTCATTTTCTACACCATTTTTTTTTTTCGAGTCTTCCCGCAAGCTTCACATGGAGCCAGCCTGAGGAACTCAAACATGATTCCAATCTGATTATCCAACACGGCCCTATCAGCTGAGACAGCAACGTTTATCACATTAATAGGAAGGATAGAGGAAAACTAGGATCCCCGCCAATCGGAGCGTTTTTTATCACATGTTGCACTATCTCACAACTCCAGTTATCACCAGCTGAAGGTCTTAGCAGCCCCGGAATTGCAGCCTTCAAATCTTAAAGGACCACGATGCACATTTTCCTAGATTCTTCCCACCGTACATCACTCAGTGCAGGCCTGGCGTCCCGTCTTCATGGCAACTTCAGGGCTAAAACTGCCTATGGAATGTTTGTCCTGAGTTGAACCAGTGACCTCAAGAGTTGCCTGGATTGGGGACCACCACTGACTCCATCCTACTCGAAAAATGCAAGCCTCTGAGTTTACTTCACAGTCAAAGGTGGCCTCTTGGAAGCTAAGTGGTGTAAGACTCTTAGGTGAGTTCATGGCAACTGACAGAAAGTGGAGACAGTGTCTTCTGCAGGGACTCCTGGGACTCGAGGTTTACTTCAACGAATTTCGACAGCATGGTAACAAATGTCATGTGAACCCTGAAGAAACAACATCCAAAGTGACAAGTATCAAGGTCTGAGAACAGTACTAAACAAAAGCCAGTGACTCCTGCTGTGGCAAAGGAAGGAGACTGGCAAACACTCTGTCCACAAAAAAAATATAAAAGGGACCATAACGTTGAACAAAACGGACCGAAACAACCATCAAAGTGATGTGAAACTGAGCAAAGAGAACCATGTGAGAAGCACACATCCGTGGGAAGCTGCTGAACCTGGCGAAGACCTGTGGTCTCCGTGCTGTTTTGGCCACGGCCCCACACAGTCACGTGGAGGTCCTCCCAGGGCAGGGCAGGTCCTGAGGACGGGCTGCTTCCCCACCGAGCTTTAAGGAGCTCGCTTGAGTTGGAGCTGGGCGATGCCGCTGTCGCTGTTGTTGGAAGAAATGACACCTTCAAAGGCTGGAGGGAGGTCAATGATCCTACTGGAATGAGGCTTTGGTTGGGGATGAGCGTGCACTGCCTGTAAGGCACTCAGGTCCGCCATGCACCCTTCACTGACTCTGAGCTGTGAACGTGAGTGGAAGGGACACCCGGGGCCCCAGCAGGAGGTAAAACCAGGACAGATGTGAAAATGGCCTGGAATCTGCATGTGCTCCCCTGCCCCACCACACACAAATCTATCCGCAGAGGGCTTCCTGGCTTCAGCTGCTGGGGCCCAACCTCTGTTCCATCACTGGCTGACAACTCAGCCCCACAGACCCAGAGACCGTAGGAGACTAGGTTGAAACACTAAAACAAAAGTATTTCAAAAAGCTGAGGAGAGGTATTAGTCACGGCACGCTGCCCAAAGGAGAAGACAGATTTCTCAGATTTTTCTGGCTGAGTTACTAACCTAAGAAAGAAACAAACACAAAATAGTGAAAACAAGAACTCTCAAGTGGGGGGGAGTAAGATCCAGGATCCAGATATGCCACAATATGTTTTCCAAAGTGTCCCTTATGAAAAATTACGAGATGCACGAAGAAACAGGAAATTGTGACTCATCCTCACAAGGAAGTACGCGAGAGAAACTCTGAGTGTCCCCGTATGTTGGGTTTAGTAGTCAAAGCTTCTGAGCAGCTCTTACAAATATGTTTAAAAAAATAAAGAAACCGTGTCTTCACAATTAAAGTATGACAACAGGAAATCAGTAAATAGATTTTCAAGCAGAAACTGAAATTATAAAGAACCAAATGCAAACTCTGGAGCAGAAACGTGTATCATGAGAAAATGAAAATTTAACTGGAGGGCTCAATATCAGATTTGAGATGACAGAAAAAGGAATCATTGAACTTGGAAATGGATCAGTAGAAAATATCCAAACTGAAAAACAGAGGGGGAGAAAAGATAGAGGAAACATCAACAGAGCCTGGAGTACCAACATACACATAATGGGAGTCTTAGGAGAGGAGGGAGAGAAAGGAGCAGAAAATATATTCAAGGAAACAACTGGGAGGGAATTCCCTGGCGGTCCAGTGGTTAGGACTCTGGGCTTTCACTGCCGAAGGTCTGGGTTCAATCCCTGGTCAGGAACTAAAATCCTGCAAGCTGTTCAGCGCGGCCAAAAAAAAATAAAAAAGAAATAGCCATTATACAACAAAAAAAGAAGAAATAACTGGGAAAACTTCTTCCAGCTGATGAAAAACATTAATCTACATATCTAAAAATCTCTACAAATCCAAAGTAGGATAACTACAAAGAGATCCACATCTAGACACATAATAATCAAACTACTGCAACCAAAGAGAAAGAGAAAATCTTGACAGCAGCAAATCTTTTTGCTGACAGGAGAGCAGTGATAAGGTTGAGGCTGGCTTCTCATCTGAAATGATGGAGGCCATGGCAGGGGGATGACACATTCAAAGTACTGAAAGGAAAAATATATAGAGAGAGTTAACCAAGAAATTCTCAATCCAGAAGAACTCTCCTTCAAACATGAAGGTGAAATACAGACATTCTCAGATAAATACTTTGTTGTTAGTTGACCTAGCTTACAAGCAATACTAAAAACAGTCTTTCAGGATGAAAAGAAATGACCAGATGGTGACTTGAATACACAAGAAGAAATGAAGAACACAAGAATTGATACATATAAACATCCTAGAAACACAGAATCATATAAACATCTCTATAAATATTTTCTAATTTGTTCTCTAACATCATTAAAATATAAACATGAATAAAGCAAAAATTATTATATTTTACTGTGTTTATAACATATATAGATAGAATAGATCTGACAATAATATAGCACAAGAAGGGGGAAGAAAACAGAGATTTAGTGGAGCAAGTTTTCTATATTTCACCAGTTTAGCTAACATTAATCTGAAGTAGATTGTGATACTCTAAACTGAATCATAAAATCGTGAGAGCAACCAATGAAAACGCAACTCAAATATACAGATAAAAATGTCAATAGAAGAATTAAGGTAATACATGAAAAATATTTAATATAAAGAAGTCAATTTAAAAGAAACAGAGGAACTTAAAAGGCAAGAATCATAAAGAAAACAAAGAGCAAAATGTCAAATATAAATCCAACCATAAAAATAATTGTAATGAAATTGAAATGGCATAAATATCCCAATCAAAAGTCAGAGATGATTAGATTGGGTAAAAAAAAATAAGTTCCAACTACAATCCATCTACAAGAGAAACAGCTTAGATTCAAAACTACAAACAGGTTGAAAGTAAAAGGACTAAAAATATATCATGCAAACAGGAACCATAAAAAAAGAAGGCATCCAGATTGGTAAGGAAGAATTTTAGTATCAGGCAAAACAGACTTTAAGACTAGAAACATTATCAAAGACCAAGAGGAACATTTCATAGTGAAGTTCATATAGGATATATTTCATGAAGGGTCCACATATCAGGAGGATATAAAACTTATAGATATACATGTACCTAAAAAGAGAACCTCAAAACACAGTAAGCAAAAGCTGACAAAATTGCAAGAAAAAAATAGACTAATCAACATTGGAAGTTTATCAACAATTTAACATTTAACATTTATCAACAATTGATAGAACAGCCAGAAATCTGAAGCAACTATCAATCAACTTGACCTAAAGATATACCTTGAAGACGCCAACCAATGTCTGTGGCAGACATGTTTACTTCAAATGTGCATGGAATATTCTCCAGGACTCAGTATATGGTGGACCAAGATAAGTCTCAACATTTAAAAAGATCCAATCATGGGCTTCCCTGGTGGCTCAGTGGTTGGGAGTCCGCCTGCCGATGCAGGGGACGCGGGTCCGTGCCCCGGTCCGGGAAGATCCCACATGCCGCGGAGCGGCTGGGCCCGTGAGCCATGGCCGCTGAGCCTGCGCGTCCGGAGCCTGTGCTCCGCAACGGGAGAGGCCACAACAGTGAGAGGCCCGCGTACCGCAAAAAAAAAAAAAAAAAGATTCAACCATGGAAAGTATGTTTCCAGTAATGACATAATTAAACTATAAATCAATAAAAGATCTGGGAAATTCCCAGATATTTGGAAAGTAAGCAATACGCTTATACATAATGCATGGATAAAAGAAGAAATAACAAGAAAAAGTAGAAAATACTTTGAGCTGAATGAAAACAAAAATACAACACATCAAAATTTATGGGACACGGTATAAGCAGTCCTTGGAGAAAAATTTATAGCTGTAAACACCTATGTTAGAAAAGAAGAAAAGTCTCAAATCAATAACCTAACTTTATACCTTAAGAAGCTAGAAAAGAAGAGAAAACTAAATGAAAATTAAACAGAAGAACAGAAATAATAGTGACCTGGAGAAAAGTCAATGAAATAGAATGAGAAAAACAACAGCGAGAGCCGATGAAACAAAAATTAGTCATTTGCATGATCAACAAACTTAACAAATCTTTCGTTAGAGTAACTAAGAAAAAAAAGTCCCAAAATCTAATAAAAGGACATGGTCCTACAGACCCTAAGATAACATGACTCTAAATAGATTAGAAGGAAATACTACTAACCATTTTATACCAACAAATTAGACAACTTAGATAAAATGGACAGATTCCTAGAAAGACACAGGTTACCAAACTGACTCAAGAAGAAATGGAAAATATGAACAGCACTAAATCAAACAAGTAAGTAAATAATTAAAACTCTCCCCACGAAATAGCCCTGTGGTTTCACGGGTGAATTCTCTCAAATATTTTAAAAGGAAAAATATTAATTCTTCACAAACTCTTTTAAAATATGGAGAAAGATGGAATACTTCCCAGATCATGCTCTGAGGCCAGTATTACCTTATATCAACTCCAGACCCCCCCAAAAAAAGTCACAAGAAAAAACCCACAAAAACTACATATGAATATCCTTCATGAACAGAAATGTAAAACTATTTAACAAAATATTAGTAAACTGAATCTAGCAATACATAAAGAGAATTATATACCAACACCAACTGGGACTTATCACAGGAACGGTAACTTGATATAATATCAAAAAATCAATTAATGAAATACACCATGTGATAGAATAAAAGGAAAAGCCACATGGTTGTCTCAACAAATGATGAAAACACATTTGATAAAATTCAAAACGCATTCATGATAAAAAAGAAAACTCTCAACCAAGAGGATTATAAAGAAACATCCTCAACCTGACGAAGGCGATTATGAAAAATGTACAGCTAACATCATTCAGTAATGATGAAAGACAGTGTTTCTCCCCTAAGATCAGAAAGAGGCAGGATGTCCAATTCTAACACTTCTATTCAACACTGAGCCAGAAGTTCTACTCAGTTCAAAGAGAGAGGAAAGAAAGAAAGGAAAGAAAGAAAGAAAGGAAAGAAAGAAAGAAAGAAAGAAAGAAAGAAAGAAAGAAAGAAAGAAAGAAAGAAAGAAAGAAAGAAAGAAAGAAAGAAAGAAAGAAAGGAAGGAAGGAAGGAAGGAAGGAAGGAAGAAAGAAAGGAAGGAAGGAAGGAAGAAAGAAAAGAAAGAAAGAAAGAAAAAGAAAGAAAGAAAGAAAAGAAAGAAAGAAAGAAAGAAAAAGAAAGAAAGAAAGAAAGTGGGAGGGAAGGAGGGAGGGAGAAAGAGAGAGAGAGGAAGAAAGAAAGGAAGGAAGAGAAAGACTTTGAAAGACATCTAGATTGGAAAGGAAGAAATATAGAAGTCTTTATTATCAGATGATAGAACCCTGAATATAAAGATTCTAAAGAATTCACAAAGAAACTATTAGAACTAATAAAGAATTTTGCAAGCTTGTAGGAAACAGCATGGATAAACAAACATGAATTGTATTTCTGTATACCAACAACCAACAAGCCAAACATGAAACTCAGATAACAATTTCATTCCCAATAGTATAAAAAAGAATGAAATACTTAGGAATAAATGTCTACCCTGAAAACTATAAAACAGTGTGGAGAGAAAGTAAAACAGATCTCAATAAGTGGAGAGACAACCCATGTTCATGGATTTGAAGACTAAATACAGTCACGAGGGCAATTCTCCCCAGATTGATCGATACATTCAATGTGATCCCGATCAAAATCTCAGCAGCCTGGTGTACACTGACAATCTGTTTCTAAATTATATATGGAAATGCAAAGGATGTGGAAGAGCAAAAGCAATTTGGACAAAAGAAGATCGGTGCTGGAGGACTTATGCTACCTGATCTCAAACTCACTGTAAAGTCACAGTAATCAACAATGTGTAGTACTGGTGCAAGGACAGGCATTTAGATCAATGGAACAGAACTGAGATTCCAGAAATAAATCTCATTTACAAGAAGAAAAGAAGAGGCATAAATCCCAAATATGGTCAGTTGAATTTTGACAAAAGTGCTAAAACAATTCAATGGGAGAAACAGTATTTTCAACACATGGAGCTACAACAGTTGAATATTCGCGTGAACACAAGTGAATGTAAATCCTTACTTCACATCATACACAGAAAATAACTCAAACTGGATCACAGATCTAAATATAAGAACCAAAACCCTATGATACTTCTAGATGAAAACATAGGAGAAGTTCTTCATGACCTTGGATTGGGCAAAAGAATTTTAGAAATAATAGTAAAAGAAAGATCTGTAAAAGAAAAAAATGATAAATTGTGTTTTATTAAAACTACTGTTAAAAAAAAAAAAACCCACCACTCAGGAAATAAAAAAGACAAGCCAGACATTGGGAGATAATATTTGCTAATCACGCACCTAATAAATGACTTGTATCTAGAATGTATAAAGTATTTTTACAACCTAATAAGAACAAAAACATCATGAATAAGAAATTGTCAAAAGATGTGACTAAACACTTCACCCACGAAGATATATGAAAGGCATTAAGCCATGAAAAGATGTTCAACATCATTAGTCATTAAGGAAATTCAAATTAAAACCACAAGGAGGGGCTTCCCTGGTGGCGCAGTGGTTGAGAGTTCGCCTGCCGAAGCAGGGGACGCGGGTTCGTGCCCCAGTCTGGGAGGATCCCACATGCCGCGGAGCGGCTGGGCCCGTGAGCCATGACCGCTGAGACTGCGCGTCCGGAGCCTGTGCTCCGCAACGGGAGAGGCCACAACAGTGAGAGGCACCCCCCAAAAAAAAACACAAGGAGATACCCCTTGTGGTTTATACACCCCCTAGAATGGCTGTAATCAAAAAGAGATAAAAACAAGTGTTGGTGAGGATGTGGAGAAGATGGAGAGCTCATAAATTGCTGCTGGAAATGTAAAATGTTACAAGCACTTTGGAAAAAAAATTGGCAGTTTTTGGTGTTTTTTTTGCGGTACACGGGCCTCTCACTGCTGTGGCCTCTCCCATTGCGGAGCACAGGCTCCGGACGCGCAGGCTCCGGACGTGTAAAGGAAAGTGTATAGATACAGAAAGCAGATCACTGGTTGCCTCGAGCTGGAGGAGGTAAGGCGGGGAGCTGGATAAAAGAGATGAACTGCAAATAGCCACAAAGGAACTTCCTGCAGTGATTAGAAATGTTCTAAAACTGGACTGTGGTGATGGTTACAAAACTCTATAAATTTACCTAAAAATAACTGAATTTTATACTAAAGTGAGCGAATTTCACGGTGTGTAAATTACATCTTAACAAAGCTATCACAGACAACAACAGCAAAATAACAGCGAGCTGAACTCTTCACTCAGCTCTGTCCTGACGTCAGGCGTTGGGAACTATTCCTCTCTGCCCCAGCGGAGGGAGAATGCTGGCCCTGTTGGAGACAACTCCCATCACACTTTTTCTAGATCCTGTTTATTCCTGACTCTCTTGGTTTCTCCCAAATCCTCCACTAGCTGCTTCCTTTTCCTACTAAGTAAGTGTCTTAGAAGAATGGTCTGTGATAGACTCAGCCATTTCTCACTTCTCATCCCACAGCTGGCTTCAGTGGGGCTTCTCCTCCACAAGAGAGCAAGGCTACTCTGGTCCATGACAGTCTACATACGACGGCTAACAGATACTTTGTAGTTCTTCTTCAATACACCCCTTCTGAAAAATATTCTCTTCTGGGCCCATTGACCCCACTCTCTCTGGGCTTTTCTCTGGCTCTCAAAGCCGTTTGTTAGATAAACTTCTCTAAGTCTTACCCTAAATCTTTGGGGTACCTTCCTTGGTCCATTCTCTACTAACTTTACACATCCTCCTTTGCAAAAGACCTACCACAACTGTTGATGACTCCAAACAGGTTGTCTTTAGGTGACTCTCACTTCTGAGTTTCAGGTCTATTGGTCACCTGCTCTCTGAATAATCTGATATCTCATAATCACTCTAAACACAGTAGGTCCAACATTAAATTCCATATTCTTCCTCACAGATGTCTTTCTCCTTCTCCTTCTGTATCTCTGAAACTTTTCCATATTGTTACCTAAGAAGAAATCTGGAAGCTGCTTAGCAGCCCTTTCTCTCCCAGATCCCTATGCTAGACTGTTCCCAAGTCCTAGCCTATTATTTCTAGGTTTTTATTCTATCTTCTCCTTCCCACCCACCCCCGCCCCCTTACTGGCCTCATCGTTTTTATTACTGTACCATTTTAGCTTTTTATTTTTACTTTTTTTGCAGTACACGGGGCTCCCACCACTGTGGCCTCTCCCGTTGCGGAGCACAGGCTCCGGACACGCAGGCTCAGCGGCCGTGGCTCACGGGTCCAGCCGCTCCCCGGCATGTGGGATCTTCCCGGACCGGGGCACAAACCCATGTCCCCTGCATCGGCAGGCGGACTCTCAACCACTGTGCCACCAGGGAAGCCCCATTTTAGCATTTTTGAAATAGCCTTAAAGTAGTCATTTAAGACCTCTTTTTTTAAATGAATGAATAAACCATTCAATTAAGCAAAATAAAGAGAGTTAAAATTTTTAAAAAACAACAACAAATGGAGGCCAACCTTGAAAACTCCCTAGCTTATTTTGCAAGACGAATTTGACTTGGGTCATTTCTTGCTTACGCCCCCGGAAATCATAAGCAAAACTTAACATTGTTTCCCAAGGTTGATATCAGGTAACCACTAGCCAATTCCCTATCATTTAAGAAAATTCTAATATGATTACTAATCACTGTGAAGAATAAACAGTCACTGCTTTCTCACCATAAAAGCTGTTTTATAACAATGTACCCCTGAGCCCCATCCCATGTTTTGGCTTGAAGATTCCTGGTTTACAAACTGTCCATTTGTTGTATGCACAATAAACTTTTATAAATTACCACTTTGATATTCACTGGTTTTACTTTTCTTATTTCTGAACTTTTGACAGAGAAGAAAGAAGTCAAAATTCTTGACAAAAGGGTCCTGTATGTGCTTTAACAATTATGAAGCCCTGGTTAGTACTGGTTAAAGGGAAAAAATATTTAGCAGAGTCCTGTGCCTTCTTTATCAACATATGCTTTCATCTTTGGTCTTCTATCTTACCCTCTAAAAAACTCATTATCTCAGATTGTGCTAATTTAAAACGCTCAGTAACATGGAGATGGGCTGCGCGTAAGTCTACTTTTGCATTTATGCAAAAAAAGCATTGATTAATTACAGTGGGAATGACAAGACAACTACTTGACAACACTGTGTTAGCCATTAATTAACTTTATGTTCTTGAAAGTAATAAAACTGCATTTCTTTTAAAAGGCTTTCTAATTAGTCTGAACCACACAATTTAACACTTAATTATACACCAGCTTCTATTGTTCTCTAATTCCTTCCTTTCTTCCTTTCTCTCTCTCTCCTTCCTTCCCCGACCCCATCTTCCACATACGTGTATGGGATGACTACACAGCACAGTAACTGTTCCTGTCACTCCTGAAGGGTACAGATGAATCAAAGGGCATCAACTCTCCCTCATGGAGCGTCCTGTTCAGGAAGGAAGATGAAATCAGTACATAAATGGCTATATTATATGGATGAAAGTGATTAATGATGTTAAGGAGTTTTAGATAAAAATCTAAAGTGCTCAGAGAATTCCCATGAAAGAAGTGATTATTTCCAAACTGATGGCGAGCGGGAGTTGGGGATAAGAGAAGTCACCGGTAGAGATGCGGACGGGAAGAAGGCAGTGTGGGCTTGGGAAGGAGTCTGCACAGACACACAGATGCAGGAGAAGGTAGGGCCCACATAGAAACCAAGTGATGCCTAGAAAGAACATGAGCTCTGTAATCAGGTGCATCTGGTTTGGAACAGTAGCTCTGCCCCTTACTAGCTAGCGTAACTTTGGCCAAGTTGCTTGCACTCCCTGAATCTTAGTTTTCTCAACTTTGAAATGTGTATCATAATATATGGGTCACAAAATTATTATGAGAATTAATTGGGATAAAGCTCCGGTATCTTGTAGATAATACAATTGTAATTTATCCATGCAAATATCCTTTTCTTACAAGTGAAAATAGCATGTTAAATATAAACACCCCTGCTGAAGAAACAACAGGACACATGTTTAGGGATCATTCATCCAGTTCGCGGTGAGGCACTTATTTGACCTCTCTGCCATCATCTGTTTTCTGTTCCTTAACAGAGATGCCTAATCCCTTCCGTTCTAGAGCACTGCAAGCACTCAGGTCACTTCAAAAAGAGGTCGCTTTATTAAAAACCATTTACTTATACTTCAACAAAATGTTAGAAACACTGTGAGAAACTGTTGTCCCAAGGAGTTCCTCATCTCCATTGATGTATTTATTTTTTCAAATCACAGAATCATTATAGAGTTTTCACTAGGGACGGTTTCACTTAGTTCTTCACATATTTATGGAGTACATTTTATAAACCGTAGAACTAGTTACTGTGTAGGATACCAATCATATAATTAAGCGGGTATACAAACGACTCACGGCCAGGTGGTCTGCATAGTGGTAATGCCCACGTGAGACATATAAGCATTAGGTCACTTCCCATTATAGACTGAAGACCAAGATCTTTTAGAGATTACATTTAGACAAGTAACTGAGACTAAGAAAAGAAAGTCTAAGGGTCGTATCTAAGAGCTGGGATTAGAACATGAGTCTCTTAGCCACCAACTAAATGATACTTTCATTAGGGAATTCTTAAGAGAGTCAGCATGTGACCATGCTTTTGAGAAAACTGTGCAACTTTGATAGACAAAAATAAAGGATGGAAAATTTTACTTACAGGAAGACAAAAAGATACTGGGCAAGTCCCAAGCTGGGGGAACTGAACGAGGCCCCTTCCATGATAGCTGGGAGTACCACCCAGCTGCCATGAAGTGCAGTCGAGTGGAAGACAAGACGAGAAGAAGTGCAAGTGGGAACTTAACAGGGAGCCTCAAATGCCAGGATAAGACAGGGATGGCCATTGAAGGGGAAATTCATTGAAGTTCGCTCAAGGAGAGAATAGACACGATCAAGGCATTCTTTCAGCACAAAGAACTATACCCGGACACAGAACAGATGGGAGGTTTTTAGACTGGAAATGAAGAAACGAGTTAGGACACCATTCTAGCCATCCAAGTACGAGGCAAGTCGTTGGGAAGAGCAGTGGGGGCTTCTGAAGGAAATCGACCTTTGTACTGCATCCATCATCCCTATAAATTTGTAACTAGATCCGTGAAGTGGGTGGTCTAACCACAGAGAAGCGGAATCCTTACCCTCTTCCTCTGATATCTGAGTGACCGAGGTGAGCTAGAAGTTTGGGGCTGCAGCAGTATCAGACGGTAGTTGAATTTCAAATGCTCGGGTTTTTTGTTCCATATATTTTATAGGAAAATGTCATTTCCGAAACACGCAAATCCAAATAGATAGTAAGTACAAAGCTAGCATGATTAGGTACTATGTGAAAGCCATGGCAAGGATAAGCATTTAGATTTCCTAAAAATTCCAGAATTATCTGTATGGACATTTACAGTCTAGTTACTGGCTTAAGAAGCCAGCCTGCCTCTTTTCTTCCCTCCTGCCGTGCAGATTTGGTACAGGGTGCCTGCAGTCAACTTAGTGACCCTCCACAGCCATCTGAGCCACATGGCCAACAGTGAACGCAGAACAAAAGGGTCAACCCTCCCCTCAGTGCAATCCCTTCAACATCAAAACACGCCCTCTCTTTTCCATCTTTCTGTTCCTCTAAGAACTGGCGTCATGATCACCTTCCCACAAAACTGAAAAGGCAAAACACACCGATGACGAATTTTTTTAATCACACATGTAATAACCCATCATGTCTCATGAAAAAGAAGGAGGTCAACAGGGAGGCAGTTTGGTCCAGGAGTTTAATGAAAGCACGCTTTCCTCATTAGGAATCCCATAATGCCTTCTTCCAAATGCAGAATGCAGAGCGTAGCTCAGGAAAGCGATGAGTCAGACCCAGGACTCCAGAGACGTCACTGAGCACCTGTACCCCGTCCTTTCTCCCAATACGAGAACCAGGACAGCAGGGCAATGACACTGGCCTGGGCACAGCATTGGTGCCGAAAGGGTCTCTCTTTCCATGTGGCTCTGCAATAGGACCTCCATCTCCCTCTCCCTGCTCACACGCTTCCTCTTAGCCCCCAGTCTGTGCTTTACAACTGCCCATGCATATACACCTGGCAGATGCTTCCATAGGATTTGCTGTTCCAACCCCAAACCATACCTGTGCTCAAAGACAGCCAAGTGTACACAGCGAGGAGCAGGTGAGTGAAGTCAGCGAAAATGAGGACACTTCCCTGGGCAGCAAGAATTAACTTGCGGGACCTTTGTAGACACAGGCGTATTTCAGGAGAGCACACTGTGTGCTTAAAACTGCCTTTTAGAAACAAGCTCCCAATTGCAGCTTTTCCTAACAAAAGACCAGAAGACGGTGGAGGGGGGACTTCAGTCAGAGGTAAAGCTTCCAGGCTGACAGGCAGAGGGAGGGCTGGGCAATGGGACAGCAGGACGCAGGCCCGGCGGCCACCTCCCTCAACGGGCCCATGTGCCCCTGCTTGCCTTTCTTTCACCACCCAGATTTCCACCCTGGTGTCCCGCTGGGGAATTCTCTCCAGTTACAAAACACGCCCTTACCTTCATTCGCTCTTAATTAAAAAGGGAAAAGAAACTCCTAGGGCTCTGACAACAAGGGAAAAAAAAAACAAGGAAAGAAAGAAAAGAAAAGAAAAGGAAAAAGGAAAAGGGAAAGAAAAGGGAGAGCTCTTTGAGTTGGTGAAATCAAAGGGTCAGAGCCTGATGGGGCAGAAGAGACGGAATGAAAAGAACATGGAATCGCCAAAAATGGTTTCATCTTTCTGAGCAATGAGGGTTCTGTGAAACAGACACGTTTTGAGGGGAAAGGGAGGTGTCTGTAATGCTGGAGAAGAAAGACAGAAGGTATACAGACAGGCTCATCACCCACAGCACTGTCACCTGGTTCCCACTCTCCGCGCTCCCTGCACCAGCACCGAGGCACATGCCCTCAGCAAATATTTATAAAAGCCCTACCATGGACTCCACACCATGACTAACACTTTAACAGGTAGGAGTTGGGGGAAAAACAAATATACAGTCAACACTATTGATAGTTTTAATTTCCTGTGTGCTGTCTGGGGTCAGCGATAATATCAAGCACTTGACGTTCACGGGCTCTTGATGCACAAAACAGTCCTGCAAAGAGGGATTACGATATTCAACCTATGGATAGGAAACCAGGGCTCAGAAAGATGAAAATAATGATAATAAAATTAAAATATATGTCTTGCTCAAAGAGATTCATCCAGGAAGTGGCAGGTGTCAGAGCTGGAATTTAACCTCCCATCAATCTTAGACCATAGCCCACACTCTTCCCACTATTTCACGTCCCTGCTCAGTGGAGTCAAGGGAAAAATGGACAGATCAAGGGCTTCCCTGGTGGCGCAGTGGTTGAGAGTCCGCCTGCCGATGCAGGGGACGCGGGTTCGTGCCCCGGTCCGTGAGGGTCCCACATGCCGCGGAGCGGCTGAGCCCGTGAGCCACGGCCGCTGAGCCTGCGCGTCCGGAGCCTGGGCTCCGCAACGGGAGAGGTCACAACAGTGAGAGGCCCGCGTACCGTAAAAAAAAAAAAAAAAAGACAGATCAAATCCCAGCGCTCTATTTATTCTCAGTACATTCAGATGGGCATTCTTGCCTCCTGACTCCAGGGCTGGGTGGAGTTTCCCCAATTTCCTCATTTCAAATACTAAAGCCTAAATAAACAAACCTCTAAAATCTGAGTTCGGTCCACTCAGTGCTTCCTTTTCTGCTCCCCATCTTTCATCCCTTCTTGGCCTCCCTTTTATCCAGCTTAACCCTGCCAGGATTATTCCTACCATCTCTCGCATCCCTCCCTTTCCATGTTGCAGAGCTTTTCAAGAAAAAGGGCTCCCCTCCCTCTGCCCCCATTACAAAGTCAAATTAAGTGCTTTAGCTGACCTAAGAATAAAATTTAGCTCTGTTGAACTCTATGCCTGACATTATGCCTTACGATGTGTCCCAAATTCGTTAAGACCTGCTACACATACCAAAACCCCCACGTTTACAAAGTGAATACAAATCAGGGTGGATGATTATTCCTTCACGAAAGGATTCACCACAGCCTTCCTTAAATCCTAAGCTTCTCTGATGCACTTATGATGTGACTTGATTTTTTTTCCCCCGGGGACACAGTCTTTGCATAAATAAAGCAAAGCCAACCGCAGTGAAAGGGAGCAACAGAAGTATTTGCCTGGAGACCTCACGTCGTGGGCCTCCTCGCTGAGCGCTCGGCCGCCGCCAGGCCCCAACCCCTTGCTGTCTCTCCTAATGTTTAGGGACGGGAGGCAGGCCCCGCTGACCGTCCCGGGGCCCCTGCTTGTGCTCATGCCCTGCCATCGGGCACCAGTCTATCTGTGCTCACAAGCCATCCTGGTAGGGATTGCCACTATCTCCTTATTTCCATGTCACCAAACTACCCTGCAGAATGCTGGGCTTCAAGAATAAGCAGACACAGTGGAGAGTAAGCCTTCCACTCCTGACCATGTTCTGCCTCAGAATCAGGCTCTGTAAGAGTCGGCATAGGTCAGTCCATGCTGAAGTAACAAACAAGTGGAAAGTCTCAGCAGTTAAGACAACACAAGTTCATGTGTCTTTCACACTAGATGTCCATCACAGGTCAGCAGGTGGGACGTACTGGGGGCACGGCTCTTTTTATCCACTCACGCAGGGACCCAGACTGATGGACCAGCCACAGTCTCACAAGCGACTGTTTGTCATGACAAGGGGAAGAGAGCTCTGGGAGACCCTACACTGAAAAAGAGATGTTTAACCCACCCACCGGGGATACATGTCACTTCTGCTTGCCTCTCACTGGCTGGGACCAGTGGTACGTGCTCCCCGGCAAGAGAGAACGTACAATCCTTCCAAAGGAAATGCTCACGACGCAGAGAGCCCAATGTATTCAGGGAGCAGTACTGGTGAGCCCAATGTATTCAGGGAGCAGTACTGGTGATCACCGGGGGCCCACGGGGGTGCCCCAGGCTATCTATGACCACAGAGCACAAGGTGCTTTAGATCCTGGGCCCCTGGAGGAGAGATGCAATGCAGGGAGTTCTAGATGACCTGGGCTGCATTCGTTCTGCGGGAGAAAGAGTCTTAGTATATCCCTGATTAGATCAGCCCCTTAAAGCCTTGTCCCCAGAGGAAACGACTGTAGAGGTCTCCTGAACCCAGCATAGGTACCTGGGCACACCCGCCCTGTGGGATGCCTCCTCCAGGGCTCTCTTGAAATGTGAGAACCAGGTCTTAGGTGCCTTGCTGGGGTTTCCAGTCCTACAGAATTTCCTTTGTCCTGTGATGTTCTTGCAATAGAAGCTTTAATCTATTTCAAAGGGAGGCTGTCTTCTTCACATTCCCTTGACTCTTGTTGTTGGCATTTTTCCTCTTTTCTGGGTGGGATGAAGCAGGTTCCACTTCCCAGATTTCTCCTCCTGCCACCAGCCTTTTCACAACGAAGAAAAGAAACGCAAGCAAATCAAACTGTCTCTGTTAATTCAATGGCCATACCTCTCCCCTCAAGCTTTTTCATCATTTTGGGTTGAGAGATGTAGGTGCTAGGTCTCCCTGGGTGACTGGTTTATTTTCAAGCCAGGAAAAGATTGCAAGGTAGATTTTGTCAACTCCTACACATCCCTGAATGTTAACACCAAGTACTCTTATTAAAGGAGGTGTCAGAATGCATTAGCCAAATGGGATGAGGTTTTTGGAAGACCAGAACACCTGACCAGAAGAGAGGAAGGAAAGGGGCTGTGTTTCTGGCAGGAACATAAGAAAATTACGCAAATATGCCTCACTCATCGGCATTAATGGGGCAAGGTAAACACTGGGAACCGAAATATACAGATGGGGGTTACAATCCTTTATTTTTCATTTCTTCAAAACATGTATTTCTTGTTTAAAGTTGTTTTACAATTTCTAAGGAAGAGATGCATTTGTTCTCGTTAGGGAAACAAGAAGGATTCCAGTCAGAAAGACTGTTTGTCAATCTAGGTGTGCAGGTGAAATAGATAAGGCGGGGACAAAGTCTGAGCACCTTTTCCCCTTTAAAAAAAGGGGGGAAAAGGCAAAGGAATATGAAAAAAAGAATAACACAGTGAACTTGCTGGACTGTAGAAAATGCAAGTGAAAAGGGGGAAGGAAACAGAATCCCCACCACACACCAGAGTATTACATGCGATAATAGCTCACTTAATACACACAACGTATGTCCAAGATCTCATGCACCCCTTCCTTCCTTCCCACACTCACTCATGCACTCGTTCATTCATTCGAAAAGAATCATCTGGGCTCCTACTCTCTGGCTGGCGCTATGCAAGGAACTGATGACAAAGAGAAAAATAGAGATGCTGCCCTCAAGCTGTTTCCCATCTGGTGAGGAACTAAGTTAGAACACAGAGACCACAGGGTGAGGGAACTGAGATGCAGAGAGATGCATCTCACCTAAGCTTTTCTAGATATTAATTAATTCAAGAGAAGATTCAAGCTCAGGTGTTTCTGACACCATCTAAACCCAAATGACCCCAACCTGACAGGCTGTCAGGGTCAGCTGATGGAATTCCAGCCCCAGATGTGCAGAATCTCCAGGTTTGGGGCCTAGAACCCTGTATTATTTTAGAATGCCCTAATCGTATGATCAGCCACGCCAGTGATGTCATTCCACAGTGTCAGCCCCTGCTTCTTTAGCCCCCATACCACTCCAGCCATCATCGATAGCACTGCCACGTCGAAAGCAAAAAAAAAAAGTCTGTTTCTCCCAAGTATCCTGTAGTCATTCTGGGCGGGAAGGTACAAAAGTAACAATTTTCATGGATGGGTTTACAAATATCACCCGTTCTAAATGTAACTATAAAAACTGTCTCCATTTCAGACCTTAAATTTCTCTCCATGCTGCTCAGAGGACAAGCAATAATGTCACTACTTAAAAGTCCCCAAGGAGAGCAGTCCTTTTATCTTACCATCCACAGCTACTTGAAAGCCAAGTCAATCTCCAAAGTAGCCTGAACTTCACAGACTCTGAATGATTGGGATTCTACCAGCTGACACGACGCATGTGTGTGTGTGTGTGTGTGTGTGTGTCCACGCGCACATGTGTGCAACTTCTTTAGAGCCAAAATATAATGAGATTTCTCATAGTCTGTTACAGAGGACACCAATCAAGGGGAATCACATTTCTATACTGACAATAAAGTAGCACAGAGACAACTGGCATCAATGATGAGGTGAGGATGCCAACGCACAAGGAAAGAGGGATCTTCCAAAACACGAATCCTAGGTGTCTCACAAAGGGATCTGGCCACAGGAAACAAACAGAAGTCAAAACCACCAGTTTTTACTTAATAAATGAGACATATTTTTCGATAGATTTAATGACATTAAAAGGAAGGAGAGGATTTGAAGGAATTTAAAATGGTGTATTTTGAATACACACACACACACACACACACACACACACACACACACACACGCGCCTTCTCAAAGAGACAGTTCAGAGAAGAGGTACAGGATGAAGCGACAATCCAAGATCCCATGTGTCTTTTGCCACCATCACAACCCTGACACCCACAAAACCCCATACACACAAATATTCTCTCTCCTTCCCTCCTCTGTAATTCCCCTTGGTGTAAACATTCTAAATTATTTATATCTAGATCGAAGGCATCTTTTAGTCAGACTGGGACTAGAGTAATCTAAATATAATTGTGCTATAGATATGCTAATACCTCATGCTAATGTTTGATGAAGGAGACTATTAGACCCGAAAAATGAGGGGAGGAGCTCTGGGCCACCCAGGGGCTAAAGGATGCTCTAGAAAAAGGTCACAAGAGAACCTTGAGCTCATAGAGAATCTGAGTGGCTGAAAAACAAATTCTGAACAAGAGGCATCTTAGTGAAGCTAGCTCTGCAAGCAGCGGATCTGAGAAAGGAGCTTTCTGAGTTCAGGACTTGGTCTGAGTACTTTACGTGAGTGAAGTGTACTTATTCCTCAACTTTATGAAATTGTTATTAGCATTTTCCCCACGAGTTAATAGAGGTACCGAACGTTTACATAATTCACCCAAGATCACAGAGCGAGGAAGTGGCAGACTTGGGTCCAAACCCAGGCAAGCTGCTGCCATAAAATTTAATAGATTGACTGAGATTCTTGAGTAGAGGAATGATTCTGGAGAATCATTTCGGGTATTAAGAGAAAAAAGGAAAGAAGAAAACGTACGTCTGTGCACACTGATGGTAGAAAGTTATGCAAGTAATGGCCAGAAGCTTCCTCGTTTTGGCAATAGACACAAAAGCACCGTTTCATTTTTCTGCACATGGTTTACAGAGTATTAACTGTATTCCCTTAGAAGAAATCGATACGGTAGGGCTTATCTTGGACCACTGCCACTCAAAACTCACCTTCTTATCCTCTTTGCCCCAAATTTTCCCTCCTGATATCCTTCTAATTCAGCTGCTTATCAGCAAACTCCCACTCCTGAATTCCCACTAAAAGATATGATATCTTGCTATAGTAATGTTCCAGATAGAAGAATTATTAAATGTGATGGCTTTTGTACAATAAAGGTGCCAGAAACAGCCCATAAGAGAAGTCTGGCCAACCCTATGTCACTTCCCTACTCCTACCTGTTGTGAATCCCCGTTGCCAAAGGGAAGAAGTCCAACACCCTTCAGTCCAACATTCGAAGACCCTGCAGGATCTGAAGGTAGCTCACTGCCAGTCCCAGTTACCAGGCACTGCCATCAACTCTCTTCCCAGCATGTTTCAATTTATTCATTCTATCTAATGAAGATCTGGATTTTCCTGCCATTACCCTTTCAGTCAAATCTCTCAACCCGTGTAGACTCCACCTTCACAAATCTTTCCCACCCTTCTAGGTTCAGTTTAAATTCACCTCCTCTATACCGCCTCCCTGGACCATCCATGTCTATGTAATTACTCTTGCCTCTACTTCCATAACTGTTCTTAAGACTACGTGACAATTACTCATGTCTGATCTTGTCATCTCACTTTCCACTGATGTCTAGTGTGTGTGTGTGTGTGTGTGTGTGTGTGTGTGTGTGTGCGCGCACGCGTGTGTGTAGTGCTACAGATCAGCTTTTATGCTTATGCCCTTCCTCTGCAACAATATTTCTTTCGGATCCTTAGAAGGCCGGTATTAAGATGTATCTTTATAGCCTCGTTGTATCTCTGCCACACAGGGTACACTACCTTGCCCACAGCAGGCACTCAGTAAGTGTTTGCTAAGTTGAAGGGACAACGCCCCACATTGATATGGAAACATACAATGCGGCTTTCTGTCTTTAGTAATCTAAGTCCACATTGTGCGTCTTGCAACACAGATACCCCCCCAGATCTGATCCTTGAATTCCCCTCTCTGTCGCCCAGTGTTCCTCTCACATGTTCCTCAGCAGAGAACCCTGAATGCTGCACACACACTCTTGTATGTTTCTGGGAGAGTCTCATGTTACTCTCTCTACCTGGAATGCCCTTTCCTTATTCTTTCCTCTTAAGGAAAATCCTAATAAGTCTAAACAGTGCCAGAGAGCCACTGCTTATCCCTACCACCTCCTTATGTTTCACTGCACTTTCTACAACGGTTAATAGGCAATTGTTTGCATTTTCTTCCTGCCCTATTTGTTTATGAACTGCAAGAAGACAGAATTGTTTATTTATCACCATGTCCCCAGGCACCAGTATGGTACCCGGCACATAGCCTGTGCTTTGTGTGTTAAGGAGGGAACAAATAAACGATGAAATACAGACTGAAGACCAAAGCTCTTTTATAAATTTGTGAAGGAGGTTGCTATTAGCCCAGTGGAGAGTGGGATACAATTATGCCACACCATGGAGTACAGAGGCAGGCTAATGTGAAAAATGTACTTCCACACATTCACCCCCGATGCTCTCCAGGTGTCACATCCTCCCGTAATTGATTGGGCTGCTGAAATCCCTGGGGGAAAACCCTCCATGGTGAGTAAGCTGGAGCAGCCTCCACGGGAGGGGCGGCATATTGGAATAAGGAAAGGAAGAGCGGCAAAAACGATGCTGAAAGATGAGAGTTTGCAAAGACAGAGAGTTGACGAAATCGAAGTCCGTTGCTGGCACAGAACACCTCCGAGGCTTGACAAAGGGAGGTCAAATCTGTGCCCGTCTTTGGGAGGAACCTCCTGGACAGAGCAGCAAGCCTGGCACCGAAATCAGAGTCCACGGCAAAGCCACCAGAAACGGAGGGTTTGGAGCAAGGGCCATGCCTAGTAAAGTGCAGGCTCCCTTCTCTCGGACTGGACTTCTGCTTACCCTCCGGGCCACAGACGCAACCCTGAGCTGCCTAGGCTCACGGTCCCCTTGATGCCTTAACAGAGATATGATTAAGCCAGGTGGAGAGGAAAAACAGGAAAAAGAACACGTTGTGTGAAAAAATCACCAGTATGGAGAAAGGGGAGGAGGAGAGTTAAGAAGAGAGAAATTAAGCATGAAAAAGCACAGGAGAGATAGTTTCTCTGTAATGAATGCTTTGATCAGCCACAGTGCATATAATAATTATATAAAACTAGAGCAGGACAGAAAGAAGATGTGTTTTCCTCTCACGTAGCCTGTAACCTTTGTGATTGGTTCATTTATTCTGAGAAAAGAATAAGTCCCTTCAAAACAGAGGCGTGTGTCGGGAGAGAGCCTGTTTTCTCCCCTGACTTATGCAGGGAGTTTGCAGCAATGCCTGCATCCTCTTTCCTCTCTGCCTTAGATGGGCTGATCTGCCAGCCCATGACTCTGAAAGGGAACAAATGGTGGTGGAGCTTGTCTCACATGTATCTTGGTCTGGTTTCTCAGGCAAGCCCACCGCCTGGCAGCAGGGCCCTTCATTTCTTCCCTGCCCCAAGCCTGTCACCAGGCTTCACTTGGCTCCCTGACCAATCTCCACCTAGTTGGCCATTTCTTAAGTAATGAGATACCTCGAGCTGCTGGAGGTATTGACTTGGCTGATCTCCAAAGAAGGAGGAGTAAGCGTCGTTTTTTTTTTCAGAATGGTACTCCCACAAGCACGTGCTCTTCAGAAATAGCAGGGGAGAGAGGTGGTTGCCATGGGAACGGAGGCGGCCACACAAACAGGAGTAGCACATTTCTCCCAAGGGGGCGCAAGCAGAGCCTCCTTGCTCTACCACCATCACAGCCTCTCCTGAAAGCTTCCTTTGCCTGAAAAGGAAGAGTCTCAAAGCGGTGAAGGGTTAGTCCCTTCCTTCCTAAAGTCCAAATTTCAGTTGAAGAGTCTGACGGAGTTCAGGTTGTTAGACTGGTGATACACTTGGTCAAAAGCTTATAAAAACTTGATAATGACACAAAACAAAACAGCATCTCATAATACCTGCTGCCGTTTGGTTCTCTGCCAGCTACAACCAGAGGAAAGTTGGGATGGGTCCAGAGAATGGCATTCTCACTGATCACTGTGGCCCCGCACTGGCCCATCACAGGGCGATGAAGATACGCCAGCGCAACGGTAGGTAGAAGGTAGAGGAAGGAAGGGCATGTGGGGAGATGGGATGCAAGGGGATCTGCGGGGAGACAGCAGGTGATGCTCTGTAGGGGTGCCGTGGCCACCCTAATGGACAGCCTGAGATCGTTGTCTCTAACTCCAACTGATTTAAAAATAAATCAATCAGTTTTAAAACCATCAGGTTTACGGAAGTAAACAAGTCAACCAGCTCTCTGGTAAAATGCATACAAGCAGCTGGTTGATTAGCCAGGGTTCTCTTTGCAGAAATGGCCTGGAGAGTGATGGCAGCCTGAGAAGTGGGAAGTGGAGGCCGCGGGGAATGCGGCACAGCTGGAAGCCTCCCCCCCACCCCACATGCCCACTGCTGATATATTGGGACTGGAACAGTTTGTCTATAGCTGTAATTTTAACTACCTCTGTGCCGAAAGGCCAATCAGAGAGCTCCCTCCACGCAGCTTTTACGAGTCCCCATAAAAGCAGCAAAATGAAAACTCAGGGGCCCTTAAAATATACTCCAAGGGTTTCTGCAGTGCAATTGGAGGCTTTTATGACTCCTGTCAGGACTTTTATGACCCTGTAAAACCAGGCAGCAGCCCGGCCTGAGATGAAAAGTAGCCCCACCGTCTTAAAGTCTAAATGGTCTGTGCACTTACAAGGCCTCCTGGAAAGACGGAAACATGGCCGGCGGGGTCGGGGTCAGGGGTCTGCCTTGAGCAAAGGCGGGTGTGAGTGAAGTGGAAGGATGGGGAGTGAAGGGCGGTGCGGAAGGAGGGGAGGGGAGGAGGCGGAAGGCGTGAGAAATGCCCCCGAACGTGGCCCTACAGTCCTCAGTGCCCAGAGCACCAAAATGCCAAGTCCCAACACTACCCAACACCAAACAGCGGGAGCTGAAGTTCCGCAGACAGACTCGTAACTTACAGGGGCTGAGCTTAGAAGGCGCCTTCACTGGAAAGATAAAAAATGAAGCCGCCAGGGAACCACAGGCTCCATAGCACTTATTCAAGGACATCTTCCCATTACGATGACACCTGCATTGCAGAAAGAAGTAAAAAAAAAAAAAAAACAGAGAAAGACAGAGAGAGAGAAAGAAGAGGGGCCAGGAAGCCAGCTCAGAGCACTTTAAGTGTCCCGTGCAGTTCAGAGAAACTTGGTGACTAGGGTGAGAACACGTTTTCCCAGCTAGAGCAGGCCCGGTGCCTGCAAACCCTGCAGGCTTCACTCCTCAGCTGGGGTATGTACTTAGTTCACGCCCAGCAGCCCCTTCTGAGTCACGGTGACTGAGACAACCTCATCCTGGGCCTCGATCTGGAATCTTCAATCATCCAAACGTGTTAGGCAGGCTCTGTGCTCTACAAGTCCCCACAGAGAGTCAGCGTCACCCCACAGAGTCAGGGGCCGGGGCTGGGGTACAGCATGGGAGTTCCTGGTAGAAGCACTCAGAGCAGGGCGGGGGGAACAGACTGGTGGAGTGGTCCACTCTGACCCTCAGGCGTCCACACACGCAACCCGAGGAAGACAGGCGAAGTGATGGATGCTGACCTTGGACCTCAGGGAATATCCCAGAAACACAGGCTTTGTCCCCAGAGTGTCCAGATCAGGTGAGGCCCAGGACGAAGCTGACAGTGTTCCTAAAGGGTGACCCTGAGGCTCTGTGTTTTCCAGGTTGGAGAAGACAAATAAATAGGACAGCAAGTGACAGGATGGGATGAGTGCCTGCTGTGTGGCACGGGGCCATCCGTCTAGAGGGACAGGGCCGGGGGGAGGATGAGTCGGGGGTGGTCAGGAGGTCCTGGCAGAGGAGGGCACACAGGCACATCCCGGGAGCACACGTCACCTTGGGGCTGGAGCAGTGACCCCAGTCAGGGATTGTTCTTCTTCAATCACTCAGGTTCCCAGGAGGCTTGGTCCAGGGGGGAAAACAGGTATGAAGACAAGGAGGCTCAGCTGTAAAGCCCCAGACCCCCCACTATGTGACTCTGGACAAGTCTTTAATCTTCCTGAACTTCCTTTTCCTTCTTTGTAAAGTGGAGATAAAACAGCTGCCTCACGTGTCTGCCGTAATGATTAGAGGAAACAGGAAGTGGGATTTGAGAGCCTCCTAAAGGGTGGATAGTAGTCTGCAGTGCCAAAGGAGAGGGGCGTTTCCCGTGGAGGAACCCACGCAGCGGAGGTCAAGAGTCAACAGCATCAACTCCTTTTAGGGAAGCATCACGTGTTACGTCACTGTCTGGACCAGGCTGCTGAGCGCTGTGCTGGGCGTGGAAGATGCGGGGCAGTGGGCCCAGGAGACAGGAGCACATGAGGCCAGTTAGGTGGCTGCATTTCCTGCCTTGACTCTTGGTCTCACCCAATCCACTGCCCTCAGAGAAGTCAGAGTCGCCTTACCAAGCACAAGAGAAAGCCCAAATTCCCGGATGCGGTCCTGCGAGGTCTTCCGTGATACGGCGCCTGCCGAGGTCCAACGAGGATCATCTTGTAGCCTTGGACCCCCTGGCCGGTGGCTCCACCCACACCCCCATTTCCTCACGCCCAGGGCCTTGGCGAGCACCATTCTCCTCCCTTGACTTGTACCTGCCCGACTCCCCTCGCCCCTGCGGGCCTCAGCCTAGATGTGGTTTCCTCTGAGAAGCCTCCCTGGCTGGCACCCAATGCCACCACGTGCCCCGGACGAACCAAGATTCACAGCCATACTACCCCAACCCTCCAGGCACTGCTTTTACTCGCTGGACTCTCAATTCCGAGTTCCATTTTTGTCGCCCACCCTGGAAGTGAACCCCATTAGAGCAGGGCACTGTTATCACAGGACCTGGCTCAGTGCCTGGCAAATGGTACGAGAAAAGGTGCTGCACGACTGGCTAAGTTGCTTAGATGGTCACCTACAGTTGACATGGAGTCACCAATGGTGGAAGCATCGGCTTAAAGACCCAGAAGGAGGCCCGGAGGATGGGGGATCTGCTGGTCTCAATAAGGCAGGGAAGAAATAGGAGTCTGACCTACCACAGTAGCAGGGCGAACGCAGATGAGAGATGAGGCATTCAAAAATAAACTCGGGGGACTTCCCTGGTGGCGCAGTGGTTAAGAATCTGCCTGCCAACGCAGGGGACACGGGTTCGAGCCCCAGTCCAGGAAGATCCCACACGCCGCAGAGCAACTAAGCCCATGCGCCACGACTACTGAGCCCGTGTGCCTAGAGCCCGTGCTCCACAACAAGAGAAGCCACCGCAATGAGAAACCCACGCATCGCAACAAAGAGTAGCCCCCGCTCGCCACAACTAGAGAAAGCCCGCGCATCAACGAAGACCCAACGCGGCCAAAAATAAAATAGATAAAATAAAAATAAATAAATGTATTTTAAAAATTATGTATTTCAGGACGTCTAGCCCTGCCTACAGAATGTTTATCCAATGAATGCATGAATGAAGTTTACCATCAGAAAGAGACGAAAGATGTGCGAAAATAACATGAAAGAATAAAACTGCTGTCAAGGTCATAGTTGACTTGTTACTAGCCAGACCCAGTGGACATTTTCGACCCGGAAAATTTGGCTAATTCCATATGGCTAATCCTGTCTTCTTTAAAATCTCTCCCTACTTTTTAAGGATGCCAGTCTCTCCTGATGTAGATTCTCCTTCTATTGATGAATCTCCTTCCCAACCTTCTCACCTGCCCTTTAATTTTTTACATGCCCCAAATTCATAGGATTACTGTCCTCCGTTATATCCACCCTAGGAAATCTGCACACAGAGTCTTCATCTGTCACTTGCAAACAATGATTACAAAAGCGCCATCTTTAGCTCAGAACTCCCATATACACAACTGCCCCCTGGCCTTGCACAACTGGAGACCTGGAGGCGTTTCAAATACAAAATGTCAACATTCAGCTCATCATCTTCCATCCTGAGTCCCATTTCTCCTCCTCTATCACCTAATTTACCTCACCTCCCATGCCCAAAATATGGGATTGTTCTAGACGCATTCCTTGCCCCCCAGATATAACTGATGACAAGAAGCTGCCAGTTCTACCTTCTGAGCACCCTCCTCTCTACTGCATGGCTCCTGCCTTAGATGAGAGCTCTCATCCCTCCTGGATGAACATAACTGACTCCTAAAAAGTCACCACATCCTCACCTTCTCCTTTCCAAACTACTTGCCCGAGCGGGTGTCCTGTGATGGCCTTTCCTTCTACCTCCTGAGGTTTCCTCTCTTGTTTGAGATAAGATAAACTTTCCTTAAAATGGTTCCCGCTCTAGCTGGGCATTAGAATCAATTACTGAACTTTTTAAATGCCAGCCCACAGATCCCACCTCAGATCTACTGACTCAGAACGTTAAGCAGGCACACCCCAGATATACACTGTTGCATGTTTCCAAAACTCCAGACGTTATCATGACAGTGTACTGTCACTTGAAGCCCACTTAGATAATAGGTGTATTTTGTAAAATTCCAATTGGGACGTTCCAATGCAACCACTCCCCTGCCATCTCATGGTCACAGAAACGACGTTCATGGAACGCAACTTGCCTTCTAGTCACAAAGTGGTACAAGGGTAAGTGCGAGGCTCAGACTTACCAAACCTATTTCCTTTCAGAGAGGATGTATAAATGAACAGAGAGAGGTACTCAGTCTTTCCAGGTGGTTCTATCTGTAAAATATAAGGTCTTGGCTGATGGTCTTACCCTATGTGTCTATCACGTGCATTGGGAAAGGAGATGAGCAATTCTGCAGAATAAGGGCAATAAAAACCCATGCAGAGAACAGCAGAATGGAGGTCCCTGGTGGCACTCCAGTCCTCAGCATCCAGTGTTTTTAAGCTGGTTTCCTTCCTGCCTAAATTAGACTGAGTCACTTTCTGTGCATAAGTCCAGAATCACACAGATTAATTAACACGGACTCTAAGCGCTTCATGAATTTGACTTCTATCTCACCTGTCTACCATCATCCTCAACACCTCTCCTCCTCCCCAATCCCCTTGGCTTCCACCATCCTTAACTCCTTGTCATGACCACTCGTACCTTGCTGTTTCTCATGTGCATGCCACCAGGTGATACAGGTCTAGAACACCCGCCCTCCTTTACCTGGACAATTAGCCCTCTCATCCAAGAAGATTCATTTCAAGGACTACCTCCTCTGGAAAACCCCTAGGATGTTTAAGTCTAGAGAACGTATTCTTCTCCTGTGTCTTAAAAAAGCTTGTGCCCATACCCGACAAAGCTTTTGCCACATGGCATTGTCTTGTTCCTCCCCCTCCCATGGACTTGAAGATGGAGGGTAAGGGCCTTGCTTATAACCTTAGCCCTCAGTCAATTAGCTCAGCTCTGGACGCAGAGAATGGCCTCATTTAATGTTTATTAAATGAAGAGCTGAACTAATTTAATTAGTGAATCACGTATTAATTACTAAATAATCAGAAGAGGGTGCCAAATGAAGTAAAGATCAGAAAAACGACTGTCTACGGCCAGTAATGACTCAATAACTGACTTCCACACCAGATCCTCTTGCTATGGAACTACCGTTCTCAACTATGCAACACAGTACATGATCTATTTTCCATCTTAGGGGAAAAAAGGCAGGTCAGATGGAAAAAGCCTCTTTTAAATCCTGCTTCCAGAGCACCTCTGCAAGATCACATAACTCACCTCTTCAGCAAGGACTCCTCAGCATCCGGAAGGGTGCTGCGTCTTCTCTACGGTACACACTACAGTCCTAAACGCACTGCATACATGAATCAAGCCAAATGAGTCACCTGGCCCATTTATTGTGCAGTATGGGTTTTCCTTGCACCTGAGGCCAATGTTCTTGCTCAGGTTAGGCAGTGTGTACAACACACCTGTAGAATTGTGATCCATCAGGTAACTGGGTTTAGGATACCCACACACGCACTCTAAAACCAGACAAAGATTCAAAACAAAATACTCTTTTTCTTCTTTTTGAGTAAAGCGTGCATGTGGAAAACAGTTTATAGAGCTCAGTCCCTGCCTCACAGGAGATGAAAATGTGATCCTTTGCTAGCTCACACAAAATCCTCCATGCTACATTAGGCTTGATAGCAAATTTTGTACTTGCAAGCTTTTGTCAAAACTGTGTATCTGAAATCTTAATAACACAGGAAGGTGGCTTCTATTTCTCCTCTCTTTTCAGGTTTACAACAACAGAATCAGAACTAATTCCTGATTTGAAACTCAGCAGTTTAAGCAGATCTGTAAGAATCTTTTGTTAAGGTCCTAAAGAGGGCTTAAGGGACCTGACTTTATACACACACACACACACATCCACCAAAAATTAGAATCTTAACAAAAATAATGTAGAATAATGAGCATATCCACGGACAGAAGGCACAACCTTGATCAAATATTGGTCACCTTGAAGAAATATGAAATATATGAACGGAAATTTCAACCCGTATTCTCAAGCATCCTATAGCTGGAGCAGTCTCTGTTCATTCTAGTTTCTGCCATCACGCAGACATTCACATATGCAGCACGGCCATGAAGAGTATCAGATTTAGATTTAGGTTAGGAAGTGAGTCAAATTCAGATTTCAGTTCAAATTTAGAATTTGCCATTTACCAGCTATGAGACTCCAAATCGTTAAAAAAAAAAAAAATTAGCCTGAGGTTTTTTTTGGTCTATAAAATGTAGTGAATAAGATATATTTTGCCAAACGTATGGTTACTTTTGAGGATCTAAATCAATATGAGATTGATTTCTCTACCCAGACCGCACCATTCCAGTTACATATAACAACAGTAGGGAGTAAACTGCTATATTGTTCCAAGCAGCTTCTCCTTATGAAAGGAACATATATTTCACCTCTGACACTGACCTCAGTCCTGGACATCTGATTTGCTTTGGCCAATGCAATGCGAATAGAAATCTCATGGGTCACTATGAAATGAGAGCTTTAAGAGACATCATGTGATTCTGCCATTCTTTTCTCTCAGGAGCAATACTGCATGTCTCAAATAAACCTATTCCTTCTAACTTTGGTCGAGGAATTAAATAAATAAATGAGGGAAAGAGAGAGAGAGAGTTTGTGTGTGACCATGTGTGCATACATGTGTATAAAACACACACATGCACGCACACACACACGCATCCGTATGCATAGGCAGATAGATAGATAGAGGATGCACACAGTGTTGTAAGCCACTGACATATTGGGAACATTTGTTATTGCTGCATAACTTAGCCAAAGCTGACTAATACACTTTAGTACCTCTCAACTAATTTTCATTTAAATACCCCATCAGATTAACTGATGCTCTCAATTTCCTCTGCAAAACATAATGAAAGTCCAAAGTTATTAGACTAATCTTTAGTATATTAGCACTTTTCTGATCCTACAATAATTACCAAGAATCAACTTCTTTTCTGCCATGTATAACTACTGTAATTTCACACTGTAATTTAATTCTATGAAGAGTAAATTCAATACGTTGTTAACTCGATAAAAACAAATCACTAAATACACTGCTGCTGATTTTTAAAAATCAAATGGTAAAATGTATATGCAAGTGTTTTATAAATTACAAACTGCTGTGTTGATACATTAGCTGATTCCAATTCGTCAATTAGTATGTTCTTGAGCAACTACTCTTTGTAAGATGCCACGCTGAGAATAACATGAGGCATATAACACAGAACTAATTCCAAAGGACTTTCAGTTCCGAATATTGTAAAAGGAAACCAGCAGCAGCGTATATAGCAACACAGCTCCGTGACTGACCATAGTACCAATAAACTCTGTTGCATCCATTAAAACAAACAAACAAAAAACGGTGCACAATGTTCCAGCCCCACTATATCTGAGTTAACAGGGTCAGGAAGGTGGTGTCTCTTTCTATTTTATTATCCATTCCAAAATCATACAAGTTCATTGCAATAGGCTTGAAATAAGGAGATATGTATTAATGTTTTGGTATTATGATTTAGTCGTCGAAAGACTACTTAACATAGGGGGGCTTTTGCAAGAAGCCTCCTTGTCGGAGCACTTTTTGTCTAAGCCCAGCTGTCTAACTGCCTCCACTGGCAATCAATTCATCAGACCCAGAAAACTGTTCAAATGAAGGTACTGCCCATGGAACTACACATCCATTTCTCTAGAGAATCCCTGATTTAAATGGATGAGGCAACTTTCATTTTTCTGACTTGGGGGAAAAAACCTGATCTCAGGCAAAAGAGGTGATGACAAAACCCATAACTCTGCCTCACAGTGTCTAGAAGCATCATTCACAGGGAATGCTTTCACAAAGAAAAGCCATTGCCAATCAATATGTCATCAGGCCACAAGGAATAGCTCCATTTTAACTTATGAATCCCTTTTCAAGATGGAAGAAAGGAAAGGGCAATGCTGTATCCCCAGAAATGCCCAGCATAAAGCCAAGTAGGAAGAACACCAGCTCCCTGGGCACAGGGAATGGAGCTGGATATGCCCAGTGCAAAGGATACGCCTAGTTGCCAGGTCAGCTCATGGAAAGTGAAACGCAAACACATGTTTCTTAAGGGTAGATATCACCCTGGAGACGTCTACACGTTTCCAGTACTGAACTCACTGCCTGACGTATAACTAGTGCTCAGTAATTACTCCCTAAGCATAGTAATCAATTGACTGATGGATTGAGTATCCAACTGAATAAAGCAAGACACTGGAGTATCTTGATTTTTCAGCCTTATCATAAAATGTCAAGCATCTGGATTAGCTGATAGAAGCCTAAATTACATAAGTACTACTGCCTGAATGGGTGAAATCTGTATTGTAAGATTTTCCTTATACCCAACCCATCATTCAAGGCATAGCTCAAAGGTTACCTTCTCAATAAAGTCTTTCCTAATCCTCAGCGTGTGGTCTAGAGCTCCAGTTCCTTTCAACACCAGGTAATATGACAAGAGTAAGTATATTCAAATTCTGCTTTGCAACTCATATGCTTTGGAGCAAAAACACCTTAATGGGTCAAAATCAAATTAAGAAATAGGGTAGGATGGGATGAAATAGAAAAAAATGGAATGGAATGAGATGGAATGGGATAGAATAGAAAGAATAGAATAGAATAGAACAGAATAGATTAAGAATACAGTATGTTAGAAAGATTCACATATAAAGTAAATACTTCTGTGTGTATATGTGTGCACACACACATGTGTGAGAGCTTGTCTGTACAACATTACGATTAGAATATGTTTATTTCTATGAGTGGATATAAAGAAGTTTGTAAATCACTGGTGTAGCTTTTAAAAAAGCCAGACAGACTGCAATAATATCTTGTTTCCACCAGTTATAACTTTGAACAAATGACTCTGCCTTTTAGGACATCAGTTTCCTCATCTATAAAATAGAAGACCTGCCACGTATTCTCCGGGATTACCCTACGGATTAAAATAAATAAAATAATGTAAGCAAGGTTCATTTGGCATAATAGTGCTGTAGCAAAAATTACTTCTCTCTTCTTTCTGCTTTATTTACCTTGGTTAACACTGTAACTTTTTAAAGTAATTGATATAGTCATTTTTGCCTTATAATTATCTGGATATGTGTCAGATTTCTGCTTACTAGCATTTAAGTTTCTTAAAAGCAAAGAATAAGAATCATTTTTTAATTCAATGTATACTTATAGAACCCCCATTATAGTCAGACACAGTTCCAGGCAGTACGGAGAGAGCTGTGAACACAAGCAATAAAAAGTCCTGGACTTCGTGGAACTTTAATTCTAGATGAGGAAGATGAACAAAAAACAAAGAAGTAAGTAATATGCTGGTAGCTAACATGTTAAAGAAAACATTAAAACAGAGGTGAAGGACAGAAAGTGCTGTATGGAAGGAAACATTATTTTAGGATGGTTAGGAAAAGTCTCACTCTGGGGAAGTCATGTACATATGTGTCCCATATACTCCATGATGGAACAAATGTTTAATTAATTAATCAGCTTGCAAAAGAATGGCAGTGGACCCCATCTTACATCATACACAAAAATCAAGTCAAAATGAATTAAAGATTTGAACATATGCCTCAAAACCGTAAAACCCCTAGAAGAAAAAAAAACATAGTAGGTAAACCCCTTGACACTGGTTTTGGCAATGAGTTTTTAGATCTGACACGAAAAACAAAGGCAAAAAAGTAAAACAAGTGAGATTACATCAAACTAAACAGCTTCCACACAGCAAAAGAAACTGTCAACAAAATAAAAAGGTAACCTATGGAATACAGAAAATATTTGCAAGCCACCCATCTGATAAGGGATTAATATAAAAAACATATAAGGCACATATACAATTCAAAAGCAAAAACAGTAACCCAATTAAGACATGGGCAAAAGGACTGAATAGACTTTTTTTTTCCAGAGAAGACGTACAATTGGCCAACAGGCACATAAAGATGTGCTCAGCATCACTAGTCATCAGAGAAATACAAATCAAAATCACAATGAGACGTCACCCCACACCTGATAGGATAGCTGTTATCAAAAAAATGAGAGACAGCAAATGCTGATGAGTATGTGGAGAAAAGGGAACCCTTGTGGAGAAAAGGGAACCCTTGAGCACTGCTGGTGGGATATAAACTGGTACAATCACTACGGAAAACAGCATGGAGATTCCTCAAGAAATTAAAAATAGAACTACCACAGGACGCAGCAGTCCCACTTCCGGGTACATATCAAAAGGAAATCATTATCTGGAAGAGACATCTGTACTCCCATGTTCACTTAAGCGTTAGTCACAGCAGCCAAGGTATGGAAATGTAACAGGTAAGAACAAATCTGACTCCATATTGGATCTGTTCCTTTTTCTGTAACCCGCATGCTCTGTTGCCTGTGCTTAGCCATGCTGGCTCTGTACCTTTCGTAAAACAATGTTGCCTGTAGGCTGAGATATACAGGACAGCCCATTCTCAAGACTCTGAGCTTTAAGTGTATAACACTCTTCCGTTCATATAGAGAACGGAGAATAACATTTGTTTTGTTGGAGGCTTACAGGAGCACCCTGACCTGACCTACACGGACAGCTACAAGAACAAAGGATTCCAACAACAAGAAGTTTGCAACAAGCAACCACGCCCCTCCCTCACCTGGCCTTTAAAGATGTTTTGCAGAAACCTTTGGGAAGTCTGGGGTATTTTGTGCACGAGCCACCTGTGTCCTTGCATGGCCCTGCAATAAACCTTTCTCTGCTCCAAACTCCGATGTTTTGGCTTGTCCGGCCTCACTGTGCATCAGGTACACGAACATGTGCTCGGTAATAGAAACAACCTAAGTGCTCGTCGATGGATGAATGGATCAAGACTATGTGAAATAAACATATATATACACATATATATATTTAGTGAAATATTATGCAACCTTAAAAAAGAAGGGAAATCCTGTCATTGGTGACAAATGGATGAACTTGGAAGGCATTATGCTAAGTGAAATAAACCACACAGAGAAAAACAAGTAGTGCATGGCATGACTTAGATGTGGAATCTAATAAATAAATAAATAAATAAATAAATAAATAAATAAACTACCACCACCAGCACAACAAAACTCATAGAAACAGAGAACCAAAAACTGTTGCCAAAAAAAAAAAAAAAAAAATTGTTGCCAGTGGCTGCAACGGGGTGGTGGGTGGGGTGAGGGTGGAAGAAATAGGTAGAAGTTGGTAAAAAGGAATAAGCTTTCAGATGCAAGATGAATAAGGCCTGAGGATCTAATGTGTAACATGGTGACCACAGCTGATAACACTGTGTTGTTTAATTGAAATTTGCTAAGAGAGAAGATAACTGTCCTCATAAAAACTGTCCTCATAAATAAAAACAAACAAATATGTGAGGTGATGGATGTGTAAAGTAACTCAATAGGGAGAATCCTTTCACAATGTATATGTATGTCAAGTCATGACATGGTACAGCTTAGATATCTTACAATTTGCCAATAATACCTCAATAATGTTGGGAAAAAAGTTAACCAACTGAAAAAAATACAGTGAATGGAAGGTCAAAGAGGCAAACATTATAAACAAGTGTAGAAATGGATGGGAAGGAAACAGACCCTTTATAATTCTTCCTGTAGTCTGAAAAGTGATTTAAGATCTGGGGAAAGAATGTACTTTTAAATGTACTTTTGTGAAAAGTACATTTAAAGGCAGGTATGTTTAAGGAGGATGCCAAATCCATCACAGCAAATGACTTTCATCCAATTTTTGCTGTGCTATTTTATGTAACAGCCAGCACAGACACGTCCTTGGCGGCTATATCTTTAGTGGCCAAAGGACCTGTCAGGGTTGATGTTTCAACTTTGAAACAGCTTCCAAGAAACCAGATGGGGTTGTTTGGAAAATAGGCTGGGTATCCTGAGAGATGTTTTTAATTCAAAGGAAAATCAGACCCAGAGAGACTCAGCATCATTCAGTCCAAAACAGGGTCAGATTTCAAAGGTGCCTAACTCTGAGGAGAAATAACCATGAATAGTGATTCATTTGTTCTGTGTTTATTAAGTGCTTGCTGGGTACTTTGGGGGCCCTCTGGAGTAAGAGGGAGCTGAAGAGAACTAACACTTCTGATGTGTTGTCTCATCACAAGGGTGCTTTACATAACCTACTTCGGCCTTTACAACAATCGTATGTGGTGGGTTTCTACGAGAAAGACTGGTGGCTATTCACCGAAACACACTTTCTCTTTTCCTCGGGCACTTCACTAGATGACATTTCCAACCACGTTTGCAATTACGTGTGATGCTGTGACAGGTCTACCCAGTGGAAAGAGGGTAGAAGGAACATGTACAACTTCCCAGGCCTGGCACTCTAAAGCCTCCTTCACGTGCTGCTCTAGGTACCCGCTTCCCTGAGCCAGAAGTCGATACCCACTGCAAACTTGGAACTCACATATTAAATGCAGACAGTCCCTAATGCAGCATCTCTGAGTGACCGCAAAAAGCAGAGCCTCCCACACTTTACAACCAGAAGCACCACCTTGTAGCTGGGCAGTGGATGTCAATGAAACACAGAGAGTGGGCAAGAAAGCTGGGGACCCCTGTTTTGGAAGAGCATGACTTTTGGTAAAACTGTCACTTTGGATAACTTCGAAGGCAAACTTACTGCCCGCTGAGCCAGTAGCTCTAGAGAAATGGATTGAAAACACCAAAATATCCATATGTAATAGTCACTCCTCTCTGTTTTCACCAATGATTACAAGAAAGAGAAGAGCCCAGGAAAGAATGTACCAGTTTTTAAGCACACATTAAAATGAGAGAAAGTGAAAGACAGAGAGAGACACAGACAGACAGAGATAGAGACAGAGGCAGAGTCAGACAGAGAGAGAGAGAGAGAGAGAGAGAGAGAGAGAGAGAGAGAGATTCTAGAATGATCTCGATGTAGCCACATTAAGTTGAGAGAGGAGCATCTGGGCACAAAAGGAAGGAAATAACGTAGGCTTGAAAGTGATATTGTTATGCCTTTGATATTTTTCACGTGGCCAATGGATCTGCCTGAAAACAAACACAGCAATGCTTACAGCACTTCTGAAGGAACTGTGTAGCCAAAGAAACCCTGGGTCTACTGTAAAAGAGCCCGTGACTGGAAAACAGGTGTCAAGCTCCCCACAACGTACTAACAGAAGAGAAGCTACATAAACCCCTCAGTCCCAAGGAGGATGTGCTCGACAGTGGCCACTGTAGATGTGGTCACGAAAGACAAAGAACAAAGAAAAACTGCCCAGTGGGGGAGCTTCCCGGCAAGCAAGGGACAAGAAATTCCTCCCAGAGAGCAGAATTGGAGTCTAAGGAAGGTCTCTGCCAGGACAAAGGTATCACCAACCACCACGGATCAGTAACTGCTCTGTATCTCCAGTTCTCCTCTTTCCCAAATTCCCAAATGTCTTGTTGTGAGGATCCTCTCCTGCAATCCATCGAAAAGGATGTTGTACTAAGTGGTGGCAATCTTTATCACTCTGGCAATATTTTAGCCACAGGTTACTTCTCCATGAAAAGCTATGTCTGGCCATGAAGAGAAGGAGTAAATATCACCAAGTGATTTTGACTTTGAGCTGGATGCAAAGCTGGATTGGATTTTGAGTTGTCCCTCTTGGGGCTGTGTGTTCTAAATATGTGAAGAAGAGCGCAAATGGGTATCTGGTGAAAATACTGCAGCTACGATGGCTAGCTGTACACCAAAATCCATTTCCCATTTTTTCTTGGAGTTAGGCTAGATTCCTTTCCTCGGGCCCTGCAGTCAGGTAGACCAAGTGATTGCATTTTAGCCAAAGGAAATGTATGAAAAAAGGATAGGTAACATCATGACCCTTGAGAACCTCCAATGTATGTTCCCCCGTGCTCTTCCTCTGCGTTTGGCTGGAAGGCTGACCTTGGATGTCACGTGTTCATGACAGCCTGGGTCCCCGAGGGCTGAGAAGCAGAACCCCTCTCCTCACCAAAAATCAGAAACGCTCATTTTAGACTAAGCAAACAGGATGTAAACTCATATTAAGTTAACTCAGTGACCTTTTCTTTTTTTCAGTCTACAGTAGATGCAATATAATTCCCTCCATTTTGCAGTTGTGAAAATGAGGCTTGGCAAACTTAATTTTCACAATTTAGAGAGATGACAGATGCAGGCACTGGGCTCACATCTCTGTCTCCCCACCTCCAGCATCTTCTCTCAGTGGACCCCACGATCATCCAATGACTAGAGATATATTATCTGTCAGTCATTAAGAAAGGGGTCTATTGAGGAGTCAAGATAAACCAACCTCTACCCACCTTCAGACATTAGGTAGATTTATTTTTGTCCCAAGTTTAGAGTATGGGTCTTCTTCCAAGCATTAGTGAAAAAATTATTTTTCTCTGAATCGCTAAAAAAGCGGTCAGGACTCAGTGTGAAAAAAACAGAACCTGGGTGTGCCCTGCACGCTAATGAAAGGGTCCCCCCTCCACCCACTCCAACTGCTGATTCCGCAGGGACTCTTTGGTAAATGAACACCATAAGCCATTTGATCCTGAAAGTTTTTCTGCAAAAAGGCAATATCAGGTCCTTTCTTTATATTAAATCTTGCCTTGATTAAATTGGCTTCTTTTTCTTAGTGAGTTTCCAAAGCACTGAGTTACTAGCAAGAAAAGGTTTTAATAGGATCCTAGATTTTAAAGCCACGGGCAACACAGCCTGCGTCCTTTATGATGTGTAATGAATAAAAGAACCCAAATCACTGCTTTTTAAAATCATCTGTGTAAGAAGTATAATAATTTCCCCCTTTATTCCACCCTCCCTTCCTTTCATTGTATACGTCCCCAAAGTTGCTTGCTTTAAAGGGCACATATTAGAGAAGCAGAAACTCTGCTTGTCACAGGAGAGCGCCCTGTCTGGAAGGACCCTCTCCTCTGGGCAGATCCCCTTGCATGGCCCCAGCTGCTCCTGCAATTCGAGAAGCAGTTGTATCTGCTCCATTTCCCCATCTGTTCCCCTCCCCCTTCCCCTTCCTCCTCTCCCTTTCCATCCTCCGGCTGGCTCATTTTATCTTTGTCTGTGCTCCTTCCTTCTCTTTACATTCTCACTCCCCGCGCCTTCTGTTAGTCCTGTTATCAAAGAAATCCCATGCTGGTGAGCATCGCAACCTCTCCCCCAATCAGGACAAGCTCCTGCATCTAAACAACCAAAAACCCCCTTCTGCCTGGTAATGGTTCTGCTGCCCAGTGCCGGCCACCCTCAGCATGTGTCTCATTGCCTTCTTGGCCCTCTAGGCAGATGGGCAGTCTCTCACCCAATTTCAAGCTGTAATTTTGGGGACTTACTTCCTCTCCTTTCCAAAGCCCTAGAGCACACACAGGGTGATCTGAAATGAACCAGAAAAATTTCCAAACCCTATCCTAACATAGAAACACTGGATATCCTAACCAGAGAGAAAAAAACAAGGATGCTGTGTGTCCCCTCTGGTCCTCTCTTGCCATTGGAGGCACCGCAGAGGTGCCAGGAACCCAGGGAAAGCAGAACATTTCCATAAAAGTATTTTATTGTAATTGCTCAAACAGCTTCATGCCAATGAACCGTCCCTCGGTGGAGGAAGAAGTGCCTGCAGAGAGATTCATCAATTCCACTCCAGCCCATGACTGGAGTGAGCGAGGGAGGGACTGCAGGGGGGCTTCCAGCTGTCCTCACAGGCGAACCAGAGAGCCCCTGGTCCATCAGAGCCACGCTCGATCTTCCCAGGTTGAAAAATAGTGCCTGCTTGATGCCTAGGCAACCTGGAACAGCTTAATTTTTCTCTTCCTCGGGCCTCCACAGGTAGCCTTAAAAATTTTGGAGCAAAAAGATTCAGAGCATTACTAAACTGCCCAAATTGTGCAGGACTTGTCCACCTTAGTCTTACGGCTGAAGTCATATTCACTGAAGGCCCTGCAGGCCAAATCTCACCTCCCTCCCTATGTCAAAACAAATAGATTCCAATAGGGATTCGTGAGGTTGTAAAATCAGCAGGTTATTTTAACTTATCGTAAACACACACACAGAGACACACTCACTACCTGTCCAAACTGCACAGCTATGAAAGCCACTTTAAGTCATGGCAGGGATAAGTTTGCACAACAAATACTTCTCATTAGTAGTACAGATTCTGATTAAACTCTAGCCTTTAAACACACATAGGGCTACTTGCAAGGTTAACTGTTGCTCTACTTTGTCCCACAGTGGCCCACAGTTTGCTCATGCATCTGTTATAGAATTTATCACGCTGGATTGTAATGCTCTGTTTATCTTCCTTTCTAGCGCTGAACTGAATCTCTTAAGGGTCACAATCAAAGCTTCTTCTCTTAATAAATCGAGGGCTCACCACAGTGCCTGGCACATAGGAGGTGCTTCATTAACTATTTGGGAATTTAAATAATATATAAAATGATGGTGTTTCTCCCATCTGTTTTTGTGAGTGTAGTGAAAACACATTCTATTTCTACATGGAACACTGTAAAATTTGAATAATTATCCACTTTTTATTTACTTTTTAAAAATTTTTTAAATGAAGTATAGTTGATCTACAATATTGTGTTAGTTTCAGGTATGTAGCAAAGTTATTCAGATATATATATATTCTTTTTTTTGGATTCTTTTCCATTACAGGTTATACAAGATATTGAATATAGTTTCTTGTGCTATATGGTAAATCCTTGCTGTTTATCTACTTTGTATATAATAGTGTGTATCTGTTAATCCCAAACTCCTAACATCCCCCCCACCTCCCCCACTCCCGCTCCCCTTTGGTAACCTTAAGTTTTTCTATGTCTGTGAGTCTGGTTCTGTTTTGTAAATAAGTTCATTTGTACTGTTTTTTAGATTCCACATATAAGTGATCTCATATGATATTTATCTTTGTCTGGCTTACTTCACTTAGTATGATAATCTCTAGGTCCATCCATGTTGCTGCAAATGGCATTATTTCATTCCTTTTTATGGCTGAGTAATATTCCATTATGTGTGTGTGTGTGTGTGTGTGTGTGTGTGTGTGTATATATATATATATATATATATATATATATATGTATATATCTCACGTCTTCTTTATCCATTCATCTGTCGATGGACACTTAGGTTGCTTCCATGTCTTGGCTATTGTAAATAGTGTTGCAGTGAACATTAGGGTGCATGTATCTTTTTGAATTCGAGTTTTCGTCTTTTCTGGATATACGCCCAGGAGTGCAATTGCTGGATCTTATGGTAAATCCATTTTTAAAGATAATTCTTTTTTTGAAATTCTGTAAGTCATTGTAAGACAATTTGGGGAGTTTATAGGAGATCAATAGAGATCATGCAACTCAGTTTCCTGCTTTTAATAAAAAATTCCATTTTCAGATAGGTGTCTGGCAAACAGACATTGGTTATATCTCCTAGGACCAGTGAAGCACCACCTCCCAGGGCTGAATTTGACTTCACAATAGAATCCAGCATCTTTGGGGCTCTATAGGGAGATAATAAATTCATCCTGCTCCAGACATGCAAGATATCACCTTGCCAAAAGCTAATCTACTGTTTAAGGCCTGGCTACCAATCCAGTAGAAATTACCAATTCCTATTTCAAAAATACATGAGTCGAAGTATCGAAGTAACTAAAGCATCCAGACAGTCTAATAATACCTGAATTTCCTCTTGACATCCATTGCCTCCACTTCTCCATGGTCCTTCTTCCTCTTCAATTAACTTTAAAACTATAGTCCATGTGGCTTCCAATCAGCAAACAATTACTTGTTGTATATCAGTAACGGGCAACTTGGATATGACTCAGTTTACTCAGCAACCGTAAAGTTATAAAGCTATCTTTCTGGCACCACCGGCTTGTCTGTATTAGTATGTGCAAAGAGCGATGAGTTCCTTGTACGTGATGGCCCTACATATTCACAAAGTGCTATTGTCTAATTGCCACTTAGTAATTAGATGTCACCAGTGCCATTACCATATCCACAGATTTTTGAATGTTTGAGCCATAAAGCCTGAGAGTAACGTACTGTCAAAACTGAAATTCAAATATCTTTCAACGTTAACACCCTCTTCTGGGCAGAAGGAATGAGATCTTAGTGCCTGCTGCCTTGTGGACACCTGTGAGTTAATAATGAGGTAAGTGTCTCTCAAACAGCTTCAAACAATAACTCCCTATTGAATTACCAGGTAATGAATTAATGGCCACAGAGGGCCTGCCTGATCAAATCTTAATTAAGCAGGGCAGAGGGTTCTATCAATCCCTTTCATCGCATCCCCACAACTCCTGTGGGCTGCACTTCACTTTGGCCAGAGGTTTGCCCAATTTCCTGATGCCAACAGAGCAAAACACCTAGATCACTACAGAGGGTTGGGAATGACCACCGGCTTCTTGAAACCTTAAGAAATCACTATGCCAATTGCTAATGATGCCATCACACACTTCCTTTAGCTGAAATCTCAGTCTTAGCATGTCCTGAAATCTTAAAACTGGAAAGCCTTACAATATCCCTTCATCAGGGAGATGGATTGACTGAGCCAGTAAGTAAACCAGGACACGATAGGGAGTCTCACAGTCAAGTCTGTCTGGGAAACCTCGGCTTTCTGTGTTTCAGGGTACAGCCTAGATATAATAGGACTGCAACCTGCCCATAGACAGGAGGAAACATTAAAAAGAATATATCTGAAAAGCCCCCTTAGCTTCACAGATTCAAAAGTCCTACATCTGCTTCCTAACTATGCTTCCAACGGTGTCACCCAGAGCAGGTTATGTTACCAGCTCTCTGAGCCTTAAAACCCCCATTTGAAAAATGAGGGAATTAGACCGTAACCCTGACAAGACGCGTGTTTCCTAAACCGCGTTCTAGGGCACTTGCTTGCCCCAGATGTTAATAGGTGTTTCTGATGAAAGGGCTCCCTAGCCAAGTACACTCAAGTATGCAGGTGAGAAACTAGGTCAAACGTGCATTAATGCATTTCAAAACCAAAGGGTCCTGCACGGCCTTCCAACCACTATTGTGCATTGCATTGCAATTCTCCGGGCTCTGGTTATATAAGCAGCATTCTTAAAACTTAATAAACTAAGGAAGCCTGTTTTGATAGAGTCTGCGTGAGTACAGCTGGGGAACTGACACCAGGGGTAATAGGGTTCCGGACCTATTCCATGGAGCCCTGGGGTTCTGCTTTGGGGGGCCTCCAGGACAGTCAGGCAGAAGGGCCTCAAACTGCACCTGCTTGTTAGCCACTGCCGGGCTACTATTTTTATTTCCTTCTGATTTTGTTTGCTGGCTTTCATTTCTTAATAGTGGATAAGATTTGTTCAGAAGAACAGCTTCTCTGACCAAGGTCGTTTGAACACCACTGGACCAGATGTTCTAAAGTCCCCTCCACTGCAAACATTCTACGAGTCTATCACTGTTTTGAAGAAAGATATGTGATGAGATAAAATATTCAAATGACTAGCTTCCTGGAGTTCTCTGGACTCAACGTTTTACTATTTTGTTCCAGGTAATCCCACCTCCACGACTGTTCCTTCCATCTCCTGGTCACACCTTCTATCCCAGAGTATAAATTCTCCTTTACTTTCGCAGCAGCTTTTTCATCTCACCCGAATAAATGACCTCTCGTTCTTGACATTCCAGAAGTTACATCGAACCCTGACTTCACACGACCCTCCTTTCCTTCTGAGTACCCAGAGGCCCTGGAGAAGAGCCTCCTCCTTGGACTTCAGCCCACCTGTCCCCACCACGGTCCCTCCTGACTCTGCAACTAATCTGGGCAACTTTCTCTTCTCTTTAGCTCATGACTGATTTTCTCCATAAATTATCTGGGGCTGTTCTTGCATATCAGAGGCCACATTACACGGCACTGTTAACTGATCCCTGAGAATGGAGAGTTAGCCCCCCTTTTTTTCTGAAAGCAACACACATTGCATTGGGTGACCAAGGTTTGTGCTTCAGATCTTCATTGGACATCATATTTTTACGGGATCTAGTCAAAAGAAACAAAATCTACTGTTTCTGAGTCTATTTTATGATCTCACCCCTTACGGGATATATTTACATAAGCCATTCACCCTGTCATACAAGCACAAAGCGCAAATGGCTTTACATATTCAAGGTTAAGGGTAACATGTCATATGATACCACTTATATGTGGAATCAAACAAAAATGATACAAATGAACTTATTTACAAAACAGAAATAGAGTCACAGATGTAGAAAACAATCTTATGGTTACTGGGTGGGGCAGGGGGGCAGGAAGGGGAGAGGGATAAATTGGGAGATTGGAACTGACATATACACACTACTATATATAAAATAGATAACTAATAAGGACCTGCTGTATAGCACAGGGAACTCTACTCAGTGCTCTGCAATGACCTATGTGGGAAAAGAATCTAATAAAGAGTGGATATATGTATACGAATAACTGATTCACTTTCCTGTACAGCAGAAACTAACACAACACTGTAAATCAACTCTACTCCAATAAAACTTTTTTTTAAAAAAAGAGTAAACTCATCGATGAACTTGAACTTGCCAGACTTTAAAATCGAAACCCCTTTTCCTTTACGTGAGGGGTGCGACTGCTTACGTCTAGAGCCGCAGAAGCGGGCCGCACCTGAGTGGTAGGTGTGGCCCCCTCTGAGGACAATCAAAATGTACAGAACTATCTGGCAGGATCAGAATAGCCCTTGCATGACGTGCACCAGCTCACTGTTTTCACAATAGGAAAAGCAGATGCTCCTGGGAAATGGGGCAGCACAACACGTGGGGAAACAAAGCCCAGCACTAAAGGCATATGAGGCAAAAACTGTTAAGCTTAGCTGGCTTTTTGTTCTTCCGTTAAAAATGCAATAAAATATTCCACCCATTCTCCAACTCTATCAAACACCGGTGGTGAGCGGGGTGGCAGAGAACAATCAATGCGCTCCTGAAGGATGGGCACCAGAGCCTCCGTGTGCGATATGCCAAACAGATTTGATTTCCAATATGCATGTATGCATAGAAAGCATCCAACGGATGGGGCTGACATTTATCTTCTGCAGCTAGGACCGGCGGGGCTGGTCACCCCCGTGCTCAGGAGTGGAAGTAAATGTCAGGAGAGATTAGCGGCCGTGTGCTACCCACACACGAGGAGAGTCTCATTCTCGGTGTATTCATCCTGCTGCTCTACATTCAGGTAACAGTTGTGATAAATGTAATGTACCTGTGCTCCAGAGGGAGCAGAATTAGGGGAACGAGAGCTGTGATAGCACGTGGGCATTTTTGCCGGAATTTTTTCAGTGCAAAATACGACTCCCCGCACTGGCTTGTTTTCTGCAAATTAGGAACAGAGGCAAGAGGAAGACTTTGAATTCTGAGAATTATGCCCTCAGACTATGGACCCTGGAGCTCCGGAGAGCATACCGGACTTGGTTATTTACACTAATAATTGGATCCACCGGTTGTGAATGTGGTGGCGACCCTGCAGCATCCTTCTGAATTATCTCTGTGTTAACCAGCGCCCATCTCCTAGGGTCAGCAAACAGGAAGCAAGAAAGGAAGAATTTAGAAAACTGAACGTATCCAATGATTCACCAGGATAGACAGTGTGAAGAGAACACTGCAAATTGTGACGTGTAAAAGGCAGCTTATAGGTAAGAGCTGACTGATGGCTGCCCAGCAGACCAGACTCCCTCCCACCAGGCCGACTGGCGGTGGAGACAGAAAAGGAACAATAAAGTGAGAACGACTCATCTCCTTCACTCACCCGTTCCCAGGTCCAAGCCCACCCACAGCCCCACTCTCACTGCCTCAACTTTACCCCGTTATAAATACATCAAAAGTCAAGTTAAATTGCATTCCGGATTTTCCAAATTTAAAAAAAAAAGAAAGAAAAATCAGCAATTAAACCGCACCAGTGACATGCTTTAAATACATTCAAAGGCTGCGTAATTATTTTTGTAAAGGTAACAAGACCCGTGGACACAGGCCAGGCCTCCCTGAGGACGCCTGGTGCTGGTGGCACGTGACTCTGACGAGGTGCCGTGCGGTCCCCGGTCCAGCACATGGCATCCCTGACCCTGCACAGGGCACACCGCTGAGCTCTCCATGATAGATGACAGGAAATTCTGGGCATAACTTTTCCCCTTTCCTGATGACCACAGAGACTCGAATTCCACTCCAGACCCACTCCCCTCATGACCCTCTTGCTGTTGAGTATGACAGCAGTAAGCTGAGGACCCTCGAAGCCAACCCCCTCACGAGAAGGGGCTCTTGAGAAAAGACGTTCACAGGGACTCGGGCTGAAACAGCACCGTGTTCCATCGGTGGGTAAGGCCTCCGGTGTGCATGGCGTGGGCCAGCCACACCACACGCTCCTGGACTCAACTCTGCCAGCCCTGGAGGGCGGCTCAAGAAATGGGAGCCTCCAATCACGACAGCCGTATTCACGCAAGGTTTGACGCATTTAAGCTTTTATTGTCTGTTTGATTTATTTTTCTGAAATGTGTGTGCTTTCTAAACCAAGCAGACCAGACTCTCCTTAAGAAGGAAAATTCCTTATATGTTCTCACCCACCACCTGAAGATACAGAAGACAGGAAGCAGCAGAAAGGGAAGGGGGGCCGGGAGCAGCACGATCTGCGTATTTTCTAATGCACGCGTCAGATCAGATGACACGTCTGGATACATCCACTGAGACCAGAATACTCACCTGTCACTGTGGGAAGACCCCATGAGGAGCCTGCAAGGTAACTGGGGTGGGGTCTCAGAGGACAGGATGTAGGCATAGGATGACCTGGAACCTTTGGGATATGCTTCAACCTCCTCTAAGGTTTAAACTGCCCCAGACTGTGTCTTCTTTCCAAATCTGAGAATTCTGCAGGCTGGACTGTAATAACGCTGGTACCTGTTAAGAATGCCCCAGGCCTTGCATACATGGCACCTCACTGAATTTTCACAACTCTATGAGCGAAACATAGTAATTTGGGGATGAGAAAACTAAGGCAAAGAGAATTTTAGTGACTTGCCCAAGTTCATGTTCTTATCTGACAGGGTCAAAATGTGAGCCTAGGCAATCTAACCCAAGAGTCACGTTCACATCGTTTTAATCTATTTTTACATCACACGTATCCTTCACACATTTCAGACATAATACTGTGATTATGGTAGATATTAAATCAATACTTGTCTAGGGACTTCCCTGGTGGTTCAGTGGTTAAGACTCCGTGCTCCCAATGCATGGGCCCCGGGTTCGATCCCTGGGCGGGAAAGAGATCCCACATGCATGCTGCAACTAAGAAGTCCGCATGCCCCAACTAAAATGTCCTGCATGTCACAACGAAGATCCCGCATGCTGCAACTAAGACCCAGAACAGCCAAAATAAATTAAAAAATAAATAAAGATAAATCATAAACAAAAATTTTTCTTTAAAATAAAGCCTGAATAAAATTTTTTAAAAGTCCATTCTCTACGTCTGCGTCTTTATTCCTGTCCTGCCCCTAGGTTCTTCAGAACCATTTTTGTTTTTAGATTCCATATATATGTGTTAGCATACGGTATTTGTTTTTCTCTTTCTAACTTACTTCACTCTGTATGACAGACTCTAGGTCCGGGGAGGGGGAAGGGTAAGCTGGGACGAAGTGAGAGAGCGGCATTGCCATACATACACTACCACATGTAAAATAGATAACTAGTGGGAAGCAGCCGCATAGCACAGGGAGATCAGCTCGGTGCTTTGTGACCACCTAGAGGGGTGGGATAGGGAGGGTGGGAGGGAGACGCAAGAGGGAGGGGATATGGGGATATATGTATACGTATAGGTGATTCACTTTGTTATACAGCAGAAACTAACACACATAATTGTAAAGCAATTATGCTCTAATAAAATGTTTAAAATAAATAAATAAATAAAAATAAAAGACTTGTTGAATTAGTATGAGAGCAAAAAGGGGTGAATTCACGTGTAAATTATAAACATGTAAATGTGCTCGTTCAAGTTACCTGTATGACAAATATCCTGAGATGCCAAACAAGATGCAAAAGGATTCTTGTCTTAAAAGTGGTAGGCTAAATATACTTGGGTAAGTAGTAAGTTATCATACACACTTTTTTTTTTAATTGAAGTATAGCTGATTTACAATGTTGCGTTAGTTTTTACGTGTACAGCAAAGTGATCCAGTCATACATACGTATATACCTATGATTTTCAGATTCTTTTCCTTTATAGGTTATTACCAAATATTAAGTATAATTCCCTGTGCTATACAGTAGGTCCCTGTTGGTTACCTATTTTATTTATAGTAGTATGTATTATATATGTTAATCACAAACTCCTACTTTATCCGTCCTCCCCTTTCCCCGTTGGTAAACCGTAAGTTGTTTTTTCTCCTACGTCTGTGGGTCATTTTCTGTTTTGTATATAAGTTCATTTGTATCACTTTTTTTAAATTCCGCATATAAGTGATATAATATGGTATTTGTCTCTTTCTGTCTGGCTTACTTCACTTAGTATGATAATCTCTAGGTCCATCCATGTTGCTGCAAATGGCATTATTTCATTCTTTTTTATGGCTGAGTATTGAATATATATACCACTGTATATATGTACCACATCTTCTTTATCCATTCATCTGCCTATGGACATGAGGTTGCTTCCATGCCTTGGCTACTATGAACAGCGCTTCCATGAACACTGGGGTGCAATGTTCAAAGTTTGGGGTCTTTTCAAACTATGGTTTTCTCCAGATATATGCCCAGGATTGGATCATATATGCAGGATCATATGGTAACACATTTTTATCACAATTCATTCCCTAATCTATTTTTTCATTAATTCAACTATGCCTCAAATACCTATTCTGTGCCAGTCACTCTTGTAAATAATGCAAGATGTTAAAGGAACAGGGCAATCCCTCCCACCTAAAGAGTTCACCACTGTGGAGCAGAGGGTCAGGTATGGATACTTCACAGGAGAATCACAAATGAAGACTCGAGCATTTTTTTGGATGGTGAACAGCTGAACTGAATCCACACGCTGTGGAGTAGCGACCAAGAGGGAGTCCCCCCACATTCAGGATTCGAGGCTTTGGAATTCCCAGAAGCCCTGAGTTACTACAGCAACTCTTGTGTTCAATGTCCTCCTCCGTATTCTACCGAAAGTACTGAATGAGCCAAAAGGATTAGAAGGGATATGAGATGTGGCCTTGTTTTTTTCACTCCCCTTTCATGTAATCATCCTGCTGACCTAATTATAGACGGGAACAGAGGGAAGAGGGAGCCCTGGTCATGGCAGCACTCTCTAGGGAACTTGGAAATCCACTTTAATGAATTCCGAGCTCTTCAAGGGTCCTCAGGACCCAGGAGACTGATAAGTACATAGTATTTATTTTGTTCTTGTTAATTTACTTGCTATTCGTTCATGTGTCTGATTATTCGTTGGTCTGAACTGTTTCAGCTTAGAGGGTGCACCATGATTTACACCTCTCTGAACGAGATGGTTCACAATGACTCACTGACTCAAACTGACAAAATCAGAGTGACAAAGCTGACTCACAATTCATTCACTCAACAGTGCACAAAAATCATTGAGTGTCCTTTCATTTAGAATGATATGGTGAAATTGGTAAGTGGTGCTTTTTTTAATCCTTAAAAACATCTTAATTGACTGCCCCGACACTATGCCCAGAGATTTACACAAAAACAAAAGATGCACTGGTGTTGCAGTTCCTAGAGATTTACAATCTAGCAATGGGAGAAGAAAATATGGTTAAGAGTCCTTTGGTCCAGGATAGCTTCTGAGAATCTTATGGAAACCACAAGAGCTATACCATGTGCCCTGTCAGTACAGGTAGACAGAAAAACTACGTAGAGATCCAGGCAGAAACACAGCCAGAAGAAATAAGGCAGAGGAAGAGGAAAACCATCCTACCAGGTAGTGAGGCCAGAATAATACAACCGCACAGTACAGGCCCTGGAAAAAAAGACCAGTGGGACAGACGAGAGAGCTCGGAAAAATAACCAAGTACATGTAGGAACTCAACACAGAAACAGGAGCCCCACAAAGAAACGGGATGACTGACTGTTTAGTAGAGGATACTAGAAAATTGGTTCACAACATGGGCAAAAACAAAGCTAGATCCCTACCTTTTGTTATATTAAGGTTATATTATGTTAAGGTGGACTTCATATTAATTACCTAAATGGGAACGGTGAAATTACAAAGCTAAAAAATATATATATTTGTTTTCATTGGAAAAAAAAAACACATTACATAACTTTTTTTTTTTTTTACAAATTTAAAATCATTTAATCCCGGTCAAAGTTCTATAAAGAAGGTAACCTTAATATGCCCATTTTACAGACAAAAAACTGAGGACCATCACTAGAGCCACATAGCTAGGATTTGAACCCAGGCATTTTGGTTCCAGCACATATGCTCTTGATCACAGTATAATGCACCACTGACAAAAGTAACATTAAGAAAAAAAAAAAAATATATATATATATATATATATATATCTCACATATATATTTTTCTCAACACATAAAACTGATATGCAGGGACTTCCCTGGCGGTCCAGTGGTTAAGACTTCGCCTTCCAATGCAGGGGGTGCGGGTTCGATCCCTGGTTGGGGAGCTAAGACCCCACATGCCTTGCGGCCAAAAAACTAAAACGTAAGACAGAAGCAACATTGTAACAAATTCAATAAAGACTTAAATGAAAGTAAAATAAAGTGCAAAAGCTACAAAACCATTCCGCCCCCATCCCATATACCACTTAATAATAAATAAATAACGGATATGCAATTAATACCTAGAACATACAAGGAATTCTTGCAGACTTCTAAGAAAAAGGCAGCACAATTTTTAAAAAATATGCCAAAGACAAGAATCTGCCTTACACAGAAGAAAAAGCCGTAAAGCAAACAAATGCATGAACAGAGGCTCACACTGCCCATTGAACTGAGAAAAATGCAAAGGAAAGTAACGACGAGGCTTCACTTTATGCCCATGAATATGATTTACAAAGACAGGAATCAGGAAGTAGATAAAATAAGTGTTGGTGAAGATGTGTGCAGATGGAAACTCACAGTGTACCAGGGAGTGTACACACGTAAAGCCGCACGGAAATGCAATATGGCAGCTCTTACTGCAAGTCAGCACGTGGAGTCCTATCACCCAGCCATGCCACCACCGGCTCTGCTTATTAGAGGAATTGCACTGGGGTGCGTTAAGGGGATGCTTGCCATGTAATGTTTTCAGATAGAGGGAAGTTAGAAAGAGCACTGACGGATCAGAGGAATGGATACACCGGTGACACGTACATGCAGTGCACCACCGTGTTCCATGTAGGTCCATGCACATTAAATGAGATTTACGGAAAGCATTTGTGGGGGGAATTGTGGAAAAAGGAGAACAGGGGTAGAATCTGAGATGAAGGGAAATAAGGAAGCACCTTTCCAGGATCAACAACCCCCTTTTCAGGAATGACAGTGTGCTGTGTACTGAGGAAAGAGATTAACTCCGCCCTCAGCCAGCTGCCATCTGCGTGTACATAATGAAGAACAGTGAGAGAAGGAGGTAACCTACAGCTTGGCAATGATAGTTAATAACACTATTTTGCATATTTGAAAGATGCTAAGAGAGTAGATCTTAAAAGTTCTCACCACAAGAAAAAAAAGGTTTAACTATGCTTGGTGATGGGCGCTCACTGGACTTATTCTTGTGATCACTTTGCAATACATACATATATTGAATCATTACATTGTACACCTAGAATGAATATAATGTTACGTCAGTTATACATCAGTAAGAAAAACATAAAACTCAAGAGTGGGATTAGGGATGGATAACAAGGTAAGAACCCCGGAGAAGGAACTGGAATGCCAATCATAGCATGGCAAGCTGTAAGGCTTGCCTGGGGGTTGCTGGCTGGGGGTTGCTGACCCCCAGAAGCGGGGACCACAAGAATGTAAATAGCTGCTGTCTCCACCCTGGAGTCCTGGGAATCGGGAGCAGACAGGTATGAATCGAGCAGCCCAGCTGGGGAAGGATAAAGTCTGCAGAAAAGGGATGATGACATTAGGCATGACAGGTGAATGACAACCAGGGTGAGCAAGCTGGAAGGTCCGTGTGGAGTCAGTGTTTACTCTGTGCAGAATTGGAGAGAGGCCCAGAGGAAATGAACTTCACTCCAAGCTCACCAGCAGTTAGATCGTGGAAGCAGACAGGAAACACCCAATTGAATCTCATGACCAGCACAAGCAGAGCTAAGGTAAAACACAAGAAAACCGGAGCCGTGATGAGTGTCTTTTTGTAATTGGGAAGAAAAAATCTGACTCCATATTACATCTCTTCCTTTTCCTGTGCTTAGTCACGCTGGCTCTGCACTTTTTGTAAAAGAATGTTGCCTATACCCTGAAATAGACTATGAGATAGTCCATTCTCAAGCCTCTGACCTTTAAGGGTATAACACTTTTCCATTCACATAGAGAGAAGAAGTTGCAGAATGGGAAATGACATTTGTCTTGTTGGAGGTTTACAGGAGCACCCTGACCTGACCTACGTGGACAGCGGCAAGAACAAAGGATTCCAACACCAAGAAGTTTGCAACAACTAACCACGCCCCTTCCTCACCTGGCCTTTAAAGATGCTTTGCAGAAACCCATCGAGAAGTTCTGGGTTTTCTGCGCACAAGCCACCCATCTCCTTACGTGGCCCTGCGATAAACCTTTCTCTGCTCCAAACTCCAGCTTTTCCGTTTGTTTGGCCTCACTGTGCATCGAGCACACAAACTTGCATTTGGTAACATTTTAACACTGTCATTCCTGACCTGGACCCGTGAGGGCAATTATGATTTGGTTGTGATAAGCTGTGAGTGAAATTCCTACCTACATTGCTTTCATAGTCTTTATGTATATGAATTATCATTTCTTTCCTTATACTAAGATGAAAACATAGAAAGTGGAGAAAGGAGAGAGGGTTGCCTGGGGTTAGAAAGAAATTTCAGCCTAGGGAGCAGGTTATCATTTTCAAAATGTAAAGAGTGTCCATTCTCTGTAGTGTTTGAAATTAGACATAATAGAAGGACCTCAAAGGCACAGATCTGCCCAGTGTCTAGAGTACCTGTCTTCACATCCTTTGCCACTAAACCCCAAACAATGAACCCCTGACATTTATTATGTGGCTCTAATCCACAGTAAAAGGCATGGAGGATGCACCCTGCCCACTCCCCAGCCTCCGAAGCCAGAAGGTTAAAGGACGCTGCTCTCCAGAGTTGATGGCAAATGGTACAGGTCAAGAGGACATAGTTTTGAATAATTACAGAAAAAAAAAAAAAGATGAACAAGTACACATAAGTCATACAGAGTGGGGCTAAAAGAATGGAGTAGAGTTGAGCTTAGGAAGACAAAAACCATGAAAGGTCCTGGGGAATGCAGCCTGTCTCCAACCACTGACCCCCTCTCAGGGAACCCAACAAAGACACCTGGGTACTTCACTTCTGATCAAATACTCCTGCAAAGACTTTGGCCTTTGTCCTGCTATTCCTTAAGCAGCCTACCACACAAATGCAAAACAGAATTAGTCCTCTTCTGTTTTCAGTCTTGAATTGCATGTTAATTGATTTTTTCAAGTCCTGCTGCTGTGCTGCGTTTGCCCTACAATTAACTGTGTTTGATCACAATGTTCCAGGGACAGAGGTGGAGCCTCCTTGACTACTGACAAATAAATCCGTCAGGTGGGTCTCCGCCATCACGGGTCTTCAACAGACACAAAGTGCAGTAGGAGAAACAGTCAGTGGGGGAGAGCTGAAATCATCAACAGGAGAATCAAGGGGGTGGAAGGCTGTTTGCATTCCGGCACCTAAAAGCTCTCTTCAGAATGCCTTTGGGGGAGGATATGTGTGATTTATGACAGTGAAATAGGAATTCCACCCCCGTGCCCTGCTAGAGATGCCAGGTGAAAAGGCCGCTACTCTCTCACTGCCCTACCTGGCCAGCCAGCAAGACCCAGCAGCAAAACGTACAGCGTGGGGAAGACACAGACCTGACCGGGTAAGATGAGGTACGTATGGATAAGAACGCAGTAGAGTACCAAGCCAAGTACGACACCTGGTAACTGGTATTTGACCAACTTGGGGCCACGTTTAACCCCCTCCATGAGCCTGGAGCCTGCCTTTGCAGATGCATTTGTGGATGGCGGCGGAGGCCAGCCACACTTTAGCTGTTGTAGTTTCAAGAAACGATTGTCAAGTGTGATGCTGAGTGTAAAGGATGATGCACCCTCTAAGGGCACATAATGGGCCTGATGACACTGTAGACACCGAGGCCCAGTGTCTTCAGTCGTGGTCCCTTTGTTTGCAGACAGCACATGCTCTGGAAAAGCAGAGTTCAGCTTTGCAGACTGGTTTAGTTCCTGGTTCTGTTTCTCTGTGATATGAGTAAGTCACTGCACCTGGTTAGGACTTACTTTCTCTGTTCTCAGTAAAAAGGGGGAAATAGTCCTTATTTATCTCACGGGATCATTGTAATTCTTCACTGTGATAAAGTATATAAAAGTGATTTTAAACCATAAAGCATTCTTCTTGGTCAAATACAAGTTACCAGGTGTTCGGTACATGGCTAGGTACTACACTGTGTTATTCTTCATCTATTCCCATATAAGGTGGTATGACTGCAATGATTTAAAGGCAGGGGATTTAGCGGATGGAGCAATTCCACCTCTCTATTAGGATGGACTCAGATCTCCTCTCCCGGGTTCTGAATGTGCTAACAGTTAATGTAAAGAGCGAGCTTCTCATCCACCTCAGTTCAGACAGAAACTGGTTTTCTGAGAAACTGAAAACTCTCTCTCTCTTTTCCTCTCCTAGTGCTGTCAGCTATGCCCCCAGGAAGCAAAGCATTATAAACCACAGCCATGTCTCAAGCAGTTAAGGGAGAGAGAGAGAACACAAAAACCTTTTTTCAGGCTTAAATTATGTTTTCTTTTCTATTGATCTGGTGATTTCTGTTTTGAACCGGGTGAAAGGAAAATCGGTTTTGCCGTCTTTCCCCTTCTTCCCTTTCTCTTCCTCCCTTCCCCGTCCCCCTCCAACCCCGCTGCCATGGCTCTGGTGCACAGGCTCCACCTTGCTCCTCCCGGGGCAGCCCCATGGGACCACCAGAGTGGCATCTGTATAAAACAGGCCAACGAAAGCACCAACAAAACAAGCCCTGTGAGATTCTGTGACTCCTTTTCTCAAAAATATCAACAGCTCACCATCGATCCAAAATAAAGTTTCAAACCGTGGGCACGGCCAACGAGACCGTCTATGACTTGTGGACCTCTCTTCTCTCTCTGGCGGTCTCTTCTCATTGCATGGTTTTAAATCCCTTCTACGTGCTTATGACTCCTCAGTGGAAGCCTCCTGCCCGGACCTCTCCCTAAGCTCCAGGCTCTTCGTACTCACCTGCCCACTTGACATCTCCACTTCGATGTCTAATCGTCATCTGATCCTGCACAAGACAACTCCAAATCCTTTCCGACAATCTCGAGTTGCCCGCAATACTCCCCATCCCAGACATGATAACTGGAACAAAAAGCCTAGAGCTACCCTTGACTGCTCTGTTTCCCTCACACTCTGCAACGAATCCATCAGCAAACCTTACTGGCTCTCCCTTCTAAACACAGCCAGAATCCGGCCCTGCGCGGCCCGCTGAAGTGCCTCCTTCATCACCGCCTGCAGCTCGGGCCACTGTAACACCTCCCTAAGTAACTCCACACCTGGAGCAGCCCGAGGAACCCTTTGCAGGCACGTGCCACTCCCCTGCTCAGAACCATTCGGTGCTCCCTGTTTCTCTCAAGGCCTGACATGCTCTAGACTTCCGTCCCCTCTCTGACCTCCAGCCTCACCCCATGTACACAGGCGCCCTGGCCACACTGGCCTTCTTGTCCTGGAGTCCTCACACAGCCTGTTCCCTCTGCCTAGAATTCAGCCTCTAGACAAATATGTCTAGCATTCCATCAGCTCCTTAAAGATACCACTCAAACGTCACCTTCCTAATGACGTGCTATTCGGGCCTGTTCCTGTATCTTGTTCCCCTCTGCTGCTCTTCTTTCCACCCATAAGCACTTGGTACCTCTTGACTTCTGTACCATTTATTTGCATATTATGTTTATCGCCTGCCTCTCTTCCCTAGAACGTAAGATCCATAGGGCAGGTGTTTCATTCACTGTCATGTCCGAAGCCCTTTCAGCAATGCCCTCCATAGGAGTCACTCAACAGAAATTCGTTGAATGAATGCATGAACGAACAAACACAAGTCCTGTTCTTTCTGTTTTAGCGACCTCATCTCCCACTATTCTTGTCCGTCTAGAGTCTAATTTGAATGAATTACTTGTCATTCTTTTATCACATAAATGTACCCTCTACTCAGCCTCAAATACTCTTCCTCCCACCATCATCCCCAGAAAAATACAATTTATTCTTTTAGATTCAGCTCAAACACAGTCCCCTCCCTCTGTCCCACTCTCCCTTCCTCCCTTCACTTCTCCGTCCATCCTTCACCTCCTCCCTCCCTCCCTCCCTCCATCTCTTCCTTCCTTCTACAAACATTTTGGCATATTTTATACAGTACGTATGATGCTTGTTAAACATGGTAGATTTTTTAAAAAATCAGACACAGCCCCATGTTTGGTTGGCACTAAAGATTGCTCCAATGCCTCCGTATGAATAAATCACTCTGACGCTTCACTTTGTGGGTGGGCTGCCTGAGATGGTGAAAAGAACACATAGTCTTAAGGGTCAGGAGAAACCGAGTGCATGTTCCAGCTCTGCCGTTTATCAACAGGCTTACGCAGGACACTCAACCTTTTCAAGCTTGCATTTCTACATGTTTAGGATGAGGATAATACCTCTACCTTGGAGTATTACTTGATAATTGAAGTAAATAATTAGTAAATAAGTATATGTGGCATATCATATAATATGCAATGAGTAATGACAGATAATTAAACTAAATAGTATCAGATGTCCTTGTAGCATAGGGTTGACCATTCAAGCATAAAGTCCCTTCCCTTGCCACCAACGGCCAGCAGTTACCTCACTCCTGTATCACGACCTTGGTGTATTTGCCTCACTCTATAAGGGATTTACTTGTCTGTTTCCCACGAGATGTGAGCTCCTTGAGACCTCCCCAGAGTCCAGAGCTCTGCATGCTGTAGACTTCAATTCATGAGAGTCAAGAGATAAATCTCCTTTCCTTTCCTGCATTTCCCTTACTTGTCCTTGTGCCTCGATATCCTTCCGATACTCTTCCCTGTTTGCCAAACCCTTTTCCCCATCGCTTTTTCATCTCATTGTACTGAAAAATTCTTTCTTTCTCGCTCTCTACACACGCACCCTGTACCCTCCTCCACCTCCCCCATCACTGCCTCACGCCCCCCCCCCAACTTTTCCTGTTCCCCGGGTTACGGCACAATCTTCCCTTCCTTCCTCTTGATCATCACTTTCTGTCAGGCTCCTGTCCTCTCAGACCGGCCAGGGGAAGTTGTATTGATCTCTCCGTAATGCCCGAGTGCCTCTGAAGGTTAAGGTCAACAAGAGTAAAGCACCGTTCTGAACCACAAGACCTAAACCCGACTTCAGTATGCAGGGTATCAATTATTGAGCTGTCAGCTCACAGGGCACTCTGCACCCGGTGATGCCGAGTGGGAAAAGGAGGGATGATCTCACAGGGAAGCTCAGTGTGGGGAAGACCCACGAAACCAGCGAGCCCACGAGCCGGGAAGCCCAGCAGTGCTGCCAGGAGGGAGACCACGGTCCACCACGGGTCATGGCGAAAGTGTTGTCTAACGGGATCCCATAACAAAGAGAGGCCACCAAAGAAGCTATTAACGTCCAAACAGCCTTATGGGCTTTGAGTAGTTTTCTTCTCTCCCATAATTCCACGCATAGCTGGCCTTAATTTCTCTGCTTGCTAAATAATTAGGCACCTGGGGTCTATGAGTCCTATCTAAATCAAAATAAATACGGATAATGGTGGGTTTTGTCTGTCATTTCCACTACGCCCTGGCTTACTCTGCTGACATTTTAAAGGCTCCAGTGCCATCTCAACTATAAAAGTATGGAGAATTTTAGTTAGAAATACACAGGAAACAACGGACTGTGAATTAAAAGTCTGGGGAAAATCTCATTAAGCTTACTCACTCTAAAGAAATGTGTGCCTTAGAATAAAGGACCCAGCAAAGCAGGGTCATTATTATGACCTATTATGGCTATTATCATGAACCATCTCAACTCACCACCAATGCCTTTGCACATGCAGTTTCCCTACTGGAAAATCTCTCCTCCCACCTTCACCTGGTTAATACCTAATCATCCTTCAGGAATGTTCTTACATGTCACTTCCTCTGGGATGCCCTTCAGTCTGGCTTAGAAGCTCCTCCTAAATGATCCATAAATCACAATTCATAATACTGTGTGATAATTCCACCAGAAGCAGCAAAAGACCAAGTGCATAATATGTCACAGACAAGAAACTGCCTGGGTTTGAACCCTGACTCCATCTCAGTGCCTCAGTTTTCTAATCTGTAAATAGGCAAATAAGAACAATAGTATTCATCTCAGAGTGGCATTTGAAAATGACTAAAGGGCTTCCCCGGTGGCGCAGTGGTTGAGAATCTGCCTGCCAATGCAGGGGACACGGGTTCGAGCCCTGGTCTGGGAAGATCCCACATGCCGCGGAGCAACTGGGCCCGTGAGCCACAACTACTGAGCCTGCGCGTCTGGAGCCTGTGCTCCGCAACAAGAGAGGCCACGGCAGTGAGAGGCCCGCGCACCGTGATGAAGAGTGGCCCCCGCTTGCCGCAACTAGAGAAAGCCCTCGCACAGAAACGAAGACCCAACACAGCCAAAAATAAATAAAAATGACTAAAATGTTTGTAGATTTTTGGATGATGGTCATTCTGACTGGTGTGAGGTGATACCTCATTGTGGTTTTGATCTGCATTTCTCTAATGATTAGTGGTGTTGAGCATCTTTTCATGTGTTTGTTGGCAGTCTGTATATCTTCTTTGGAGAAATGTCTATTTAGGTCTTCTGCCCATTTTTGGATTGGGTTGTTTGTTTTTTTGTTATTGAGCTGCATGAGCTGCTTGTATATTTTGGAGATTAATCCTTTGTCAGTTGCTTCATTTGCAAATATTTTCTCCCATTCTGAGGGTTGTCTTTTCATCTTGTTTATGGTTTCCTTTGCTGTGCAAAAGCTTTTAAATTTCATTAGGTCCCATTTGTTTATTTTTGTTTTTATTCCCATTACTCTAGGAGGTGCGTCAAAAAGGATCTTGCTGTGATTTATGTCATAGAGTGTTCTGCCTATGTTTTCCTCTAAGAGTTTTATAGTGTCTGGCCTTACATTTAGGTCTTTAATCCATTTTGAGTTTATTTTTGTATATGGTGTTAGGAAATATGGCACATATATACAATGGAATATTTCTCAGCCATAAAAAGAATCGACATTGAGTTATTTGTAGTGAGGTGGATGGACCTAGAGTCTGTCACACAGAGTGAAGTAAGTCAGAAAAAGAAAAACAAATACCGTATGCTAATGTATATATATGGAATGTTAAAAAAAAAAAAAAAAAAGGTTCTGATGAACCTAGTGGCAGGACAGGAATAAAGACGCAGATGTAGCGAATGGACTTGAGGGCACAGAGGGGGAAGGGTAAGCTGGGACGAAGTGAGAGAGTGGCATGGACATATACACACTACCCAATGTAAAATAGATAGCTAGTGGGAAGCAGCCGCATAGCACAGGGAGATCAGCAAGGTGCTTTGTGACCACCTAGAGGGGTGGGATAGGGAGGGTGGGAGGGAGACGCAAGAGGGAGGGGATATGGGGATATATGTATACATATAGCTGATTCACTTTGTTATACATTGTAAAGCAATTATACTCCAATAAAGATGTAAATAAAATAAAATAATTAAAATGTAAATTACTTACAAAAGGCTTAGGATATGATTAGTACCATGTACGTGTAGCTGCCATCTTTTCACAGATGTTTGCAGAGTGAATAACCTTGGAAGAGAGAGCTAGTACCTCCCTCCAAAGCAGAGTAAATGGATTCTTTGCTGTCCAGTATAATAAAGATAATGTCTCCTTCCTAGGCATATGTTAGGGAGGTTTGCTTTTAGTGCAAAAGATCCAGGTTCCCTTAACTTGGGGTTACACAGCTGTGATGCAAACCCCCTGGATGCACAGCACCCAACTGGCTGCCCACAGCTGTGGACGTGGGAAGCATGGAAAACCCATGTGAAAAGGAAGCCTGCGTGCTTGCTGTAGCCAAGGAATGAAGTTCTCTGTCTCTGACTCAGGGGTCTCGTGTCTTCTGCCAGCACCCATGAGCCTGTGGCAGGCTACCTTGTTAGCTTGAAAGTTGGGTAAAATCTCAGACCCTCCACAGTTCCTGGCAGGTTTGGGTGATGAGAATGGGATACTAATAGAGATAGAGCTTTCTGGAAGAGAAAGGATGTGGGCTTCCCAGGCTGCACTGGGGGTACAAAACAACTCCTTGGGATCCGGTAGCAAATACTGTTGCCCAATGGTGGCTGGAGGGTAGTGAGTAAGGGTCCCCATGTCCTACCCATCAGTGCGTGTTCGAAGACTGAGTGGTGACAGGTAGGGCTGAAACAGTCCCGTGAGTGGAGATGTGACGGCTGCTCACACTTCTCCAGGTGAGAGGAGGAAGGGGTGTGATCACGGCAACAGGGCAGCAAACCTCACAGCCCCAGTAGAACACTAGATGGCTGTAGCCGCCGAACCCAGGAATCCCCAGAGCTGAAATAGACACTGTGAGTAGTGAGGATGTAGAACTTTGGGCTAAAAACACTGGAAATGTGTTTGGTTGGGGGTGCCTGGCTTACTGGAACAGAGCTGCTCTCTACCTCCACACCTCTTGGTCCTCTCACCCCCTCTACCCTGACTCAGCTGCTCCAAGGAGACAGATGATTAGGGGTGGGGCTGAGAGCCCCCTGGTCCCAAGGGGGACTGAAGGGCACCTGCGCCCATGTAGGCTAAGGAAGTAAATGTCATGGTTCCTTAGCCTACATGGGGACTACAGAAGCCTGTTGAATGCAGGCTTCTGTAGTCCCCATCCTACCTGTTCCCATTGGGGGGGCACCCCGATTCACCTAACGGGGTTTGAACAAGGGTCACGATGGGAATGTGACATTACTGTGACCTAGTGGATTGGCCCCTTAACCAAGTCAATCACTGTTGTTGTTGCCGTTGTTTCTACATCAGAAGTAGAAACTGATGTGTTCTATGCTTGTACTTTCACAGCCCACAAATGCCAGAGATCCTGCTGATTAGCGAGAACTGGAGGTACAGAAGAATTCGTGGGACAAACTCCCTGATGCGCGTCACCAGGGGCTGGGTGGAGATTTAGCAGGAGTGCCTTTCCCCTCTGATGTCCCCAGTTTGTACTCTATAGATGAAGTCCTGTCGATTGGCAACTTAGCAACCTCAGTCTCAACGGCCCTGAATGCAACGTTATCACCTCTACCAGCCGGGGAGGCGAGTGGATAAACCCCTGCAAAACTCAAGGGCCCGCTTGCCCAGCGAAGTGTCTTCAGATTATGGGGAAAGATTTACAGTAGCCACTCTCCCTGGAAGACAAGGGAAACTCCCGTCTCTTCAGGCCCTCACCACCGAAGAGGTCTGACATGTCACTGGACTCTCTGGGTAATGGAGAAAGGCCATGCCATGCCTCTCTTCAGCATGTATTTGCTTTTTTCTATTGCCTAACTTTCAAATCAGCTCCCTTTCAATGGGGCCCAAACCACCGGGCTGTACTGGAAGCTGTCCAGCCACCTGTGCCCTGCTCCCTACTTTGGGTCCTACAACCCTAATGACCCCGCTGAGCTACGAGTCTCTGTGAGTGATGCTTTTGCTGACTGGTGATTGAATCTTCTAGCAAAGAGAGGCAACCTTACCCAGAGGTGTCTCTTGGGGTTTTGGATTCTTTGCCTCCCTGACATGACTTCCAAATACACTTCTTTTGAAAATCAGCCATGACCCCGCTACTGGGCTGTTGTCAAATCTGAACACCTGAGCCTTGGAGGCCTTGAGACCTCCCGGCCTGACATTCCCTTTTGGGGTGGCTCCAATAGGACCCAATGACTCTCGAGGTGAGAGAGCTTAAGAAGCCTTGCTTGTCAAGTGGAAATGACCTATTTGAGAACACAGCCTGCTGAGCTGAGTAGAACCTCAGCTTTACGTGAAACGTGTCAGTTATCCTTCTAAGGAAACTGTGCCCCCAATTCCAGTGCTTAAATCCAAGCCACGTGCTCAGCAGGGGCCTCAGTTCACAGAGGTTCCCCTAAATGCCTGGACCTGGCTTACCAAGGACCTGATGAAGGACGGGGCTGACATCACCTATGCTGAAGCTCTCCAGGGGTGCCCTCCAGGCTGCTGCAGCTGGTCAACATCAGAACCAGCAGAAGAGAACTGGAAATGGGCGTGGCAGGGAACTCAAGGTCATCCACACGGTTCTGGCCAATACTCTCCCTGATGAGTCCTGTTACCTACTTCCTGAATCTTGGACTGTCCTCCACAGCCCAGCTGTTTGACCCCCCACTTAGAAAACTACAGACTGGGAGATGAGACTCTCTTCTTGGAGGCCATGAATCAAAGAGCTGCTAATCAAACCACCTGGGCCATTCCTACAGGTGTCACAGCAAAGACCGTCATCTCAGGAGACCTTGAAACCAAGTCGCACCACCCTGGCAGACACCTCTGATGCCTAGAGCCATCAATCTACCAGACGCGGCCACGCGCCCACCATCCTGGAACCCACGCTTCTGGTGCCGGGGCTACCACTCGTGACCCCTGTTTATCTGGGGTAGGGGGAGCCACATCGCACCAGTGGAAGACTGACAACGTCTGACCTCTGATTCCCCACTTCCAGGCTACTGAAGCTGCCTCGCCGCGGTGGACGCTTCTACGGGTACGGCGTTGCTAGTCCCATGTAATCTGCTCATTCTAGCCACAACCTCTGTGGCCCTTGAGACTAATGTGGGTCACGGGTGGAGCTTTCTAGAGCACCTGCAGTCTCACAGTGCAGCGGTTTTTATCACTAAAGCAACTCAACGAAGGACGGACGGTCAAGGTGCTGGATGCCTCTTTACTCTCCCTCTCAGCCAAGGTGCCTGATACCACTGAGTGTTGGAAGAGCCTCTGAAAAGCTCGATCAGAAAGATTTCTGACTCCACTCCCCTCACCTCCTCTCAGCCACACACCACAACATGTCACTTCGGTTCCTGAATGTAGCTGTTCCAAGAAAGAGATCATCTCTTTTCAGCCACTTACTGGATAACGAACAGGACAAAATAAACGAGGGGTTATAAAAGCCTTTCCTGAGAATTCAAGATATTTCCCTGACCACCCCTGGGCATGATGTCCTCTCCTTCCTAGAGCAGCAACCCCAGGCCAGCTGGGTTGGTCCATCTTCTGGCGGCAACCTGGCCAAAGGGAATCTAGAGGATTCAAACTTAATTCTGGTTAACCTCCCGGTTCTCTTGTTGGATTGACAAGGTCTGAGATCAAAAGGAAATGACCATGCGGCTCCGTACACTCTTGTCTAAATCCCTCTACGGTGACTCACACAGGCTAAAATGGGGACATAATGCATCTCCGTAACTTTTATAAAGATGTCCTTGTCGCTCTTACACCTCACTCTCCTGGATGAAAGACCTAAGTACAAATAGATGATGATTGGAAGAGGTGAAGTTATAGCTACTGGATATGACATACCTTTCTTTTTAGAGGTAGAGAGCAAAAATCCAGGTGCCTGGGAAGCAACACCCCAGGCCCTGGGAAAGACAGGGAAGAAGGGATATGAATCACCTTTTGTCTTTTAAAGTCACCCATGAAGCCCTCCTCACAGGGAAAATGAGCCGGTACAGCTCTCCTAAACTGTTGCGAATGCCTTACTTCTGCTGACTGCCTGGTCCGCCATCACTCCTGATGGCTCTGACCACAGTTTGACTGTTACGCCCCTTGACCTTTCTGAAAAGTTGATCAGGGACGGTAGGGGATGGCCGTGCTTCTGCAAGGCCCTCATTACACGCACATCAGCACTGGTTTGTCTCCCAACCTCTTTCCCAAAGTCGTGCAAACTGAGCGTACATCACTTGGGCCACACACATCACCCTCTAGGGACTTGAAGAACAAACAGGATTGATGGGAACTTCAAGGCCAAGCTGCTCACTGCATCAAGAGTCCTGAAGTCCTTAGTCTCTGACCCAGGGGTCTCGTGTCTCTCGTCAGCATCCACGAGACCTGGGCAGGCTACCTTGCCTTTGTAGGGCAGTGACATGTCTTTGCAGGTGAGGGCTCCTGTTTCTTTTCCAGAAGATGCTGTTCTCCCTGCAACACGGGCCATAAATCTAATAGAATGTCCACGGAAAATGACAAGGACTCCCCATAGCAGGACAAAAGCGGTGTAAAGCAGGCCAGTGATGGGGCTCCTCTAAATGCCCACTTTCACTGTGTGCTGAGCTGCGTGACTTCACATTACGGAACAGAACTTCACTCATCAAAAATTTAACTCATCATCTTCAAAGCTCTTTTGCTTCTGATACAGAAAACACATTAGGGTGGAGGGAGAGTTGTGTGCGTGTGTGTGCGTGTGTGTCTGAGATCAAAGCCACTGATTTCACGTTGACATCGCAGAAGTTCTTGATACAATAACATTTTATTTTTTCTAATGCGATTTTCTCCTTGATGAACAGAGTTCTATGTGGGGAGTTCTTGCAGTCAGTGCTAAATTAGGAACTCAGGTTGAAGATCTTCTGTGTGGGCTTACCTGCGGGTAATCTTTGTGGCCAGGATGCCGCATCCCTCCATCCTGTATGGTTGTTCCTCTCCCCACCCGTCAGGGGCTGGAACTTCCTACCGAAGTGTCATGGGGGAGCAAAGGCCCTGGCCCTGCTCAGTGCTCCTTTCCCTGTTGTACTGAGGCACCCAGGATACCTTCCAAGTGCCTTTTATGTTCTGTATCTCTAAAGACTGCTAAATCGGGTCGGATGTGTGGGATTAAGCTCACCTCATAAAATTTGCTTGAGAAAATCTCAGATCCATTAATGCTTCATAAAAATTTTACAAGGTTTCTGCGAAAGGAAGGAAAACAAACAGAGGTGGTGTTGGTATCTAGGCGCTCTTTAAATCAAGCATCCTCTCTAATGCGTTTTTTTATGGCACCAATCAGAAAAGCAATCAAGCAAGAAGCCTGAGGCTTCTTCTGCTTCCATTCCTAGAGCAGAATTTTTCCAAGATCTTTAAACACTTTACATGAAGCCATGAGAGACTCTGTGTGTGTGTGTGTGTGTGTGTGTGTGTGTGTGTGTATCTCAACCTATCTATCCGTCCGTCATCCATCTCTACATCATCCTTTGGAAGAACTCTCTATTCTCTGGCTCTAAAAAAGTCTATATCAATATTAAAACTTCATACCCTCCAATCTGAGATTAGGAAAAGAAGATAAGATGATAACATAACCTTCTATATTTCAAAATGTCCCAGGGTGGCAGAAGGATATATAGAAAGAGTGGATGGTTAAGACTAGTGGTATGGCCATTAAAATACTCTTACATTTATTACCCTTATTTTTATTTGTGTTGTTTTGACAATAAATAAAAATCAAATAAATCAAGAGTGAGAACTGGGGGCCAGGGTTTGAGGATGCATGAACCCTGTGATGATACAAGGAGATATTTCAGAATGATTTTCACACAAGTGATCACAAGCAAAAGGGAAGCTGAGCCCGGCCAGCAGAGGTTGGCCCTCTGCAGTCAGAGCAGGGGGACCGAGAGCAGGGCTGTGGCCAAATTTCCAGTCTGACAAATGGACCTGTGGAATGAGGCCAGAGTGGAACCGGTTTTCTGGGATGAAAAGAGAAACTCTAACTCCCCCTCCCCTTATTTCTCCATGTTGTGCTGTTTTCCTTCAGTCAGGGCCTCTGGAAACTTGCCTTTTCATAACAGACAGGCGACTAGAATACAGAAGCAATAGTAACAGTACCAAACAATGGTCAGACTGTTTTCTTTTATCTTTCATATATATTATAATCATCTGCTCCTCAAAATAGCCCTGTGAAGTAAGGCGACTGCTATATCTTGAAAAGAAAACAAGATTTGCGCTAAAATAAAAACCGGCATCTCTTTATATCTTAGCACGGCCACCTCTTAGCTTATGCAACCCTAGACCTCTACAAACCTCAGTTACCAAGTATGTAAATTAGGGATGCTATCCCCTATCTAACGTAAGAAAGATTAACAGGATTAAATGAGATAGCTTACAGGGCATAAAGTAGACAGCGCAAAACAGATGCTTGAGCAATAAAAGAGCGTTCACCCGTCCTTTTGAAGAGTTGGAATCTGATTAATGACACAGAGCAAGTTAGCAGCAGACGCTGGGGTTCAACACCTCTTTCAATTCCGAGCCCCACACGGGTGTGGGCTGACCTTGGAGAGAAGGGGGATGCCACGCACTCGTGCCTGGCTTCCGTCAGTTAGTAGAAAGATACCTCACTAGGACCGAAATGCAAATTTTAAAGGCATGAGAAGGAAGCTCGTAAGCGTGAAGAGAGAACACGGTCCCTAAGCTGGAATGATCGTCCTGTGTAGAGCCTCCTCTGCACTGTGGCCCAACCATGTGGAGACAGATGTTGAGAGGACTCTGTGCTCCACGGTGCCTGAAGGCCAGGAGGCTTCTCAAGGTTTCCTCCTTCCCAGGAGCCTCCCCGCTTGGCAAAACTGAAAAATCTGGCCAGAGACCCAAGGTAATGATAAAGTATCTTTAAACTGACTGGGAAAGCCTGCTGAAATCACCTCTGTTGAGAAGAAATCAATTCAAACATCAAGCCCCTCATCTTTCCCCCCCCACTCCCAAATGTCTTTTTAATGCAGATGGCTTTTAAGTGTATCTTTAATAGCTAGGACTTTCAGATGCTCCAGGTCACTGTTCAGACTTAGATGTGGGGGCACCTGTCTTCTCCCCGCCATTCAGACACGGAAGTTAAAAGAAGCAACCATCCAGAGCAGAGGTGAAATCAGCGCGCAGAGTTCCCCATCGTCTTTGCCTGCCTCTGAGCAGGTCTCCATGGGGCCAGCTAATGTAGGGCTGTGGCATTTGCAGAGAGGTCTGCTCTGGAGAAAATCAATGGCAGACTCCCTGACTCCAGATATGAGACACTGGCTTCCCCGCCTGGCCCTGGGAGTTCTGGAGCTTGGTGTTCAGAGAGGAAGCGCCTTCACTCAGCTCCCGCCCCACAGGTTTTGTAAATAATTTAGCAAGACAAGGACAGAGCTATCTCAGGAACAGGCTGCCTTGCCCCAGGATTCGCAGATGTCACAGAGTGCCGCTCCAGTCATTTTCCACCGTTACTTGTAAAAGCTGAAGCATGGACTGATATTTAGGAGAGGGGTATTTTGGTACCAGTGAGTTCGGGTAGGATGTGTCCCTGGTGGGGACGCTAGCACAAAATCACCCTGCCCTGAAGTCATGGTGGAGCTGCACATGGGGCCCGGCTGGGAGGATGGGAGGGCATGCGTTTCTTGATAGGAATGGATTTCCCAAGCCAATTTGTTCTTTCATCATTTATGTATCTTTTGAGTTGTTGCCTTTCTTGGAACCAGTAGAATTGCCTTCAGTTTGTCATTTGCCTCTCCGATCATCTATTTTTCATATTATATTTTGAAATCTTTTCTTGAACACATTGGATGAGGCATATTTACTACCTGACCTCTCTCCAAGGAGAGGGAAAGCCTAACGGGTGCCATATTTCCACTGTCAGGAGCCGAGCCGGGATCCACCTGTGCAGGTAACTGGGAAGGGAGGTCAGAGCGTGGATCAACATGTCGGGGAAAGTGCAAACTCATTACTATGCAAAGAAATGCAATTTAAAACAACGACATGGGATGCCTACCTATCAAACTAGCAACCTCAACAAAAGTACAGCAAGCTCTGCTGGGGGGCGGGGAGCGAGTGAAGAAGCCGGCAGGAGCAGCCCTCCTGCGAGCAGTGGACAGCGACCCCTACCCCCGGCAGCCTGACAGCAGGTACCAACAAGCTCTGGCGGTCTGCATACTATCTGCAGCCTGAGGAAAGAATCGTGTCTGTGAATAGACTCAAAAGCAAAGATGCTCACTGGAATAGTGTTTACAACAGCAAAACCATTGGAAATAGCCTAACTGTCCAACCACAGAGAATTATTAGCTAAATAAATGATGATCCATCCATAAAACAGAATCTTTTGTAGCCACGAAATATAATTTATAAAATATTTAATAGCATGGAAAGATATTATATATATTATATACTGTAATTATATATTATGTATATATGTATAATTACCTATTATGCATATAAATATGTATATAAATATACATTACAAATTATGTATAAATATACTTCGTATATATTATACATAATTATGTATAATTATATACATATGTTGTATATTATAACTATACATAACATAATTATTATATATTATATATAATTATATACTTTTGTATTATATATATACTTTTAATTACATGTAGTAATATAATATGGTAATATAATAATAGTAATATTTATAATATTGCTATAATAATTATAATATAGTAATATAATTATATATAGTATATTATATATACTATAATTATATACAATGTATATATGATAATATATGTATATATAATGTATAGCAGAGATGTTATATATCTTATTGTATATATTATGTTATATATTATATACTATGTATATATGTAATAATACATGTTAATATACATGTTACGTATGTAACAAAAGATTGTGTAATATAGAGATTAATTTTTGTAAATGGAAATTATAATTAGATATATAACTGCACAGAATAAAGACTGAAAGCATATATATGACTATTTAATGGTGATGAACTGCGGATGGTGAATTACAGATGGTTTTGTGTGTGTGTGTGTTTTCTTACCAGCGTTTCCTAAAACTTCCCACAACAAACATATAATGATTTTGTTAAAAACAAAAAGGTAATTTATCCTACAAAAGCTGATTGAGCACACACGTGCCAGGCACTACAGGGAGAAATTATTTCAGTCAGGCATGCAGGCTCCAGGAGGTACTAATGGAAGGGGAAGAGTCCACGTAATCCAGCTGCAGCACCGGGAGCCCTGTGCAAGCCACTGGTTGGCTGAACGTGGACCCAACGAAGTACATGAGAAAAGTGGGGTCAGCTCCTCCCTGGACAGCTGGAGCTTCTGCCTACGTGCAGGGGTCAGGACGGCAGGATTGTCCTGCCCCTCCCGCCCCCCCATAAGTCTACTGGGACTCCTGGTCTGGTGAGAGAAGCCCCTGTGCTGTTTGCAATGCCTGTGTCACTCCTGGTCCCCACACCGCTGATCTCTGATTCCCAGGCTCTCTTCAGTGCCAGGAGGCATCCTTCAGGGCGATGCGTTAGGGGAACGGAGGTCCTATCTTAAATCACAGCTGTCAGCATCTCACCACCAAAAACAGTGCTGGAAGATGCTGTAGCATCCCTCTGATTTGACTTATTTAATTACAAGTCATTAAATAAAAGGAACTCACCTCTCTACCCTGACAGATGGACCCATAGCACCAGAGACCGTGGCTGCTCGCGAGAGCAAGGAATGGCACGTCCCTGGCCCCCTCTCAAGGGCGCCTTGGTGAACCCAGCTCGCCGTTCAGTGCTTGCTTCTCTTTAGAGCACACCATTTATCTCCCCTCCTCTTTGTTCTCACCTTTGTTCCCTTTATTTTTTCTTCTCTTGGTTTACTAAGCTCTTTTTAGCCTCCCAACAATTTCCTGGTCTTCCTACTCTTTCCTCCTCCTCCTTTTTCATTGTCACTTGAATTGCCACAGAATCAACCTATTTTACATCAGTCCGGACGCCTGGGGCAGTTCTGTATTTTGTCCAGCAGTAAGCCTCCACCAAACAGTGCTGTCCAGGCCAGTAATACCACAAAACAACTGACCACACAGAGCCTCCAAGTCAATGAAATCACTTACCTAGAGAAAGACCCTTCCTTTGGGTTAGGTGGTAAGAACTGTCCACTTTCCCAAAGAATTTAACATAACTTTAATACTACATTTCACTGTATTTCATGCCCCCGGGGTAGATGCAGTGGCCTGCAGATGACTGTTCTCAGTACTAAATACACACACACACACACACACACACACACACACACACACACACTCACTCACATTCCCACTCATGCTACGTAAACTTGGCTTCTGCCATTCTAAATGCCTCGGCTACCACATCCATCCACCCTCATAGCCAGGAAAACTGATCTCAGTTTTTAGTCCTAAGATATGTAGTGAAAATATCTTAGAAAAATATTGAGAAAAAAGGATATATTATGCCTCTATTTTTGGACAACTTAGCACCTCATTTACCATGTTTATTGCAGCATCAAAGAAATGTTGCCAGGACAACAGATCATCCAATCTTCCTGATGCCTGAAACCAGCCAGGATCTGACTTCTCTACCCCAGACTCTTCCTTGCCAACAACTGGAGGAACCGGTTTCTGTCCAGAAAGCCATGATGATTGGCTACCTTCTGATTTTGCAGAATTGATAAAACTGACCCCAAACAAGTTGGTGTGTGTTACTAGGGTCAGGGACTTTAAAACTACATGCCATCTCACTTAGCAGAAAGACAGCAATGAAATAACTCTACTTAGTCTTTCTTTCCTTTACCCTGGGGGATCTGCAGCAAAGCTAGGAAGAGAGAATGACAGTGAAGGACTGACCCGCAGGCAGAAGTACCACACCTGCGAACAGGTGGCCCTGTTTATGGAGCGTAGCTTGCAATCAGGATCTTTGCAGTAGAGTAATGGATGTCCTCTTCTTTAATGAAAATTGAGTTCACTGCTTTTGTGTTCTGCCAAACTTTGAACTGAGAAGTGCAGCCGTACTTTCTAGAAGATGACTGAATCTAACCCTGGACAACCAGATAATGAGCAGTGACAGCTGACAGAGAGGTTTTACAAATACAGAGAGCCGTCTGCCTGCATGCAGAAAGGATTTAGGTTCACTGCAGAGGGGCGGGGTGCTGGGGGAGGAAAAGTGAAAATGCCTCCGAGTTTGCATGCCTTGGTTTAAAAAATATTTACTACGTGTGTGTTACATATATGTCTGCTCACAGATATACTACAGATCAAGTTAAACTTGTAGGAAATGCCCTCCAGGAACCTAGATTCGGGTAGAAAGGTACGCATACAAATATTCATAATACAAGTGCGAAGGTGGTAAATACCACTAACATTACATTGAGAGTCAATGTGTGGTGCTCAGAGGAGGATGTGCTGGGACACGGACACTCAGGCTGGTCCTTGAAGGGTGTGTAGGATTTGTGGGTTAGCAGGGAGGCGATCCTGGAGGAGGGATTTATAAGCAAGGACATAAATGCAAGAAAACAGGGGTAACAAAGGCAAATTTACTATCAGACTCGTTAGGAGTAACCCGGGGGTGTTACTTCCTTGTTTTGAGCTTATGTAGGTCCTGCATTATGCAGGTCCTGAATTATGCCCTAGGGCAAAGAGCAACTTTTGACCAATCAGAGCAGACATTTTTGTGTCTCTTGGGTCAAGTCCCTGTCTTCCTAGCAGGTGGCATGTAGGGTGGCCGGGATGGGAGGAAGCTGGCCTTTGACTGTCAGGACCCTCCCCTATTTCCAGAGTCCAGACAACTATCTCCAGGCCTCTCTTGGTTTCCCCGTGGAAGGCTCCTTATTCCCTGGACCAGGCTAACGGGGTGGAGAGGTAGCATCTGCTTCAGAGGAGGCCATTGAGTAAAAGGCAGTAACACTCTCTCCAAACCAGCTTTTCGTAGCCTCTTACTTACTGTTTAATTTGGCTGCAGTGTATGGAATTAAGTCTAATGGCTGTTAAGTGACTAAGGCACAAACATGGCCCATCTGCCGAGAAGCCTCCAGGCCCTTGTCTATTTCAAAGGCTAAAGAAAAAAGACGAGTGAGACATACTGTTACACTAAGAGCCTCATCAAATGCCTTTTTATTCACCCTCTGATCTTATTTCTTTCAATGCTAGTGATTTTCCTGGTACCATATTAAGAGCTCAAAATCAGGGCCTAGCTGCTGGGCCATTACCACGGTGGAAAATAGGCTATCTTTGCCTAATCTACAGGATATTGTGATAGGAAAAAGTCTGGGCAGCGGCAAAATGATTCAGTCCATTAAAAAAAAAATATGGAACAACTGTATAGTGTTCAGAGTGTCACAGGGAACACAAGACAGGGTCCCTGACTTCAAGGCGTTTCTCATCTTAGATGGACAGGAGGGAACAGAGCATGTGTAGGAAGAGTTGTAATGCATGGCCAGCACCGTCACAGCTTCCAAGAGGACAGAAAGGAAGGAGAGAGGCCTTGTCTGGGAAGATTGCAGGGGAAGAGTTGTAATGCATGGCCAGCACCGTCACAGCTTCCAAGAGGACAGAAAGGAAGGAGAGAGGCCTTGTCTGGGAAGATTGCAGGGGAGCTGGCAGAGGGGAATTTTTTGAGCTGGGCTTTGAAGACCAATAAATAGCTTATACTTATGGAACACTGTCTCTACGCCAAACCATCCATACACAACAATATCCTGATAAGACAGGTGCCATTATTGCCCCCCTTGGACAGATTATTAAACTACGCATAAGCTCAGGGAAGCGTTATCCATTGGCCAAGCAGACTCAGGACTTGACCAGATTCTATGCTCTTTTTAAGCTTAGGTAGGACCTAAACATGCAAAGAAGGGAGTGAGCTTAAAGGGGAGTGATATTTTAATACCTTGCCCAGTGTAGCACCTATGGCCTTAAGGCCAAAGACATAATTGCAGTTATCATCTTACCACTTAATAAGACAGGAATAATAAGGATAATAAAAATAACAGAACTCCTACTAGTAGAGGCTGACATTTATTGGGTGCTTACTTCATACCAGGCTCTGTGTCAAGGGTTTTAAATGCATTCTCCCACTTCAACCTCATCATTAACCTAAGGAGGAAAAACGGAGGCTTCAAAAGGTAAATTAAACCAATCACAACCCAGTAGGTGGTCTGGCCATCACTCACATTCAGATCCGACTGATGCCAAAGCCCATGTGATTAAGGGGTACGTCGGCTTCCCCCCCATGTGGTAACTGAGTGGATCAGTGTGTGAGGGGGCACGGCCCAGGGTGATGACGCACTCAGACAAGACCACCAAAACAGAGTCAAGGACAGACCTCAGGGCCCTAGCGTCTCCCAGGTGTTACATTCATTCCAATGCTTGGTGCACACTTGGGGCATCCCTGCTCCTCTCTCCCTCCCTCCCTTGAGTCCTTTCATCCTTCGTCAACCACTTTCTGAGAACTTCTATTCTCCAGGCCCTCCACCAGCTGCAGGGATTCAGTGAAGATGGACAGACACAGTGCCGAGGACACAGTGGGGTGACAGGAATGCAGGCCCTACTGATCTTGAGGGTAGAGACCAGCTCCAGAGGCAAAGAGTTCCTCCAGTGGACCCTGAAGTTATCCCATACTTCATGTGTGTGGTGAGGATGACAATGACATCAGGTATGAGAAGCCTGGTTCGTCAGTGCCAGGTAGGGGAGGAAACTGTAAGAGAGCATCGTATAAAAAAGCAGGCCCACCATAATCAAAAGGAGGAAGCTGCACGTAGAGTCTAGAAGCAGAAGAGAAGCCACAAAACAGAGCTTTCCCTATAAGAACAACACAGCATAGAACTGGCCCAGCGATAGTCTGGCAAATCAACGAAATAAAAGAGAGTCCAGAATTTGTTCCAGATACATATGGCCATTTTTATACAATAGAGATGGCATTTCCAATCAGCAGGAGGAAGTAGATTACTTAATAACTGACATTGGGACTCTGAGCCGGTTTTTACAAAAGAAAAGCTTGACCCCCCTCCTGATATAGAATACATTTCAGATGGATCAGCAATTTAAATATAAAAATTAAATTGTAAAAACCATTACGAAAAGAACTCATCTTGTTCATTATCTTGAGGAGGGGCAGGGGAAGATGCCAGAACTCAGAAGTCATAAAGGCCAAGTTTTTTGACTGCACAGAAATGAAATCGTTTATATAGAAAAACATATTTGATAAACAAAATAAGACTGCAAACAACAAAATGGAAAGTCATTTATAATATACATGGCAATGGTCAAATTATCTTAACGTATTACGTACTCTTGCAAATCAATATTAAAAAGATGAAAAAAAGAGAAAAACAGGCAAACAATATAAACAAGCAAAGATAACGAAATAAAAATGCCCAGTAAATGTATGAAAAGATGCCTAACTTTATAGTTAAAGAAATACAAGTTAGCCATTTCTCACCTACCAGTCTGGCGAACGCCAGAAGTTTGAAAACACCCATGACTGGCCAGATTTCCTGGGAACTTCCATACACAGTCAGTGGATCGCACATTACAACAACCTCTCTTTTTGCAATTTTACAGTATTTCTTAAACTTTTCATTTGCATACCACTGGTCTTCGCAATTCCATATCTAGAAGTCTGCCTCATACAGACACGTGAACACACCAAGATGTTCTCGTGGCCTTGTTCAGCAGAGCAGAAGAAAGAAATAACTTGCACGTGAATTTGTAAGGAACTAGTAAAACTGGATGACAGAATACTGTTCGTCTAGGTAAAAGAAGTAAGAATAATTTATTCACATTGACAAAAGGATGCATACAGCCAGAATACTGTCTGTAAATGAAAGAAAGCACAGATCAATATGTGTAACACATTTCACTTGTGTACGATCCATATTGTATTCATTGTATTGGGTAGAAATTAATGTGAAAATACATGCAAACTTACAGACCCCTCTGGAGAAGGAGGAGAAAGACCTCTCCAAGCACACTTTCCCTAATTCTTAAAATTCTGAACTGTCTAGGTTTTTATAATGGGCATAGGTCCTTGTCTTCCTTTCTGTTTCGTCTCCTTCTTTTATTTATTTATTTTTTATTTATTTATTTATTTTTGCGGTACGCGGGCCTCTCACTGATGCGGCCTTTCCCGTTGCGGAGCACAGGCTCTGGACGCGCAGGCTGAGCGGCCGTGGCTCACGGGCCCAGCCGCTCTGCGGCATGTGGGATCTTCTCGGACCGGGGCACGAACCCGTGTCCCCTGCATCGGCAGGCGGACTCTCAACCACTGCGCCACCAGGGAAGCCCTCTTTCCCTTCTTTTAAATAATAATAATAAACTTTTTCTTTTCATTTTAGCGAACGACAAAGATCAGGAAATGTGCCTGTTTGATTCTGAGGCAATTGATTTTAGCTAGGTGGGCCTTGGTACAATTTGTCACATCTTTGCAGATGAATGTTTCTAGGATTTATAAAGAAGATTCTCTTCTAAAAAGCACGTATGGCTGCCCAACCCAAGCCTGCTAAGGATGGAAAGCAGTGAAGCATCCATCAGTGGTCCATTTCCTCATTTCCCCTGGTTCCTGAGAGTCTCTCATGCTGCCTGCAAGCCCCAGCTTCCCAGGCCTGTTTATAGCATCTATCCACCTGATTTATCTCCCTCTCTACCCCGATTCCCTGGATCGCTTTCTCATTCTCCTTCTGGCCAGAATCTGGCTGGGACTTCTGGGTTCTATTCGTCTTCCTTTTAAGCAAGCATCCCCAGTTCATTAGCCGTATACAAAGTACAGATACGTTCAATCCATCATCCCACGCCATGCCAGTGGCTGTGCCTGGAATGGAAGTTTCTGCCTGCACTGGGAGACACTTAATAGGCAAGATTGCTTATCGCTGGCAGCAAGCGATCTGCCAGGCGCCATCTATTCATTTTAATACTTCTGTCTCCCGGAGATGTCAGGGTGGATGCATCACGGCTAGCAATTACATTTACTCTTCCATGTGGGACTTTGGGATGGTATCAGGAGGTCAATGTACGATTCAGAGGATACCCGCCAGGGGCAATTAACCAAGTAACGTACCCAATTTGCCTTTTTGTTTTGACAAACATTGGCTGGTTGATGATTCCCTTTGAGGTCAGCTCCTCAAATTATTTTGGAAATACTGAATATTGAGGTTAAAAACTTAACACCCATTTAACCTTTTACTCTTGGGATTTCACCTCTTACTACGTGTAGAGAGCAGTAGCTGCTTGCATGTGTTTAAAGGCTCATTCTAGATTCCCTCACCTCACTTTAACCGCCAATGGACCAGAAAGGACAGCTGAGAATACCCAAGGGGTCAAGAAGCTGCCCCAACCAGACCCGGTGGAATAAAGGGTTCTAAGCGAGCTTGAGGCTGGATGTGCCCACGTTTGCGAGGGTGCTCGGGCTCTCGCTTCTGGCACTGCTTCGAATTAAACACCTGAATGCATGGGTAAGTGTTACGGCAGACCTCTGGCTGTGTGCGCATGTGCGTGTACCTGTGTGACGGGAGATGCTGCTGAGGAAGTAGGGAAAGAAGAGACTTTGCGTTACGCACGTATTTAAAAACCAGGCTTGATTTATACTATTTTGTGAATCTCTCTATAAGGAAAATGCTATAAACCATTAAAGCATATCCTGCTGTCTTCCTGGATTTGTACTCGGTGAAAGGGGAAAACAAAAACAATGAAGTCCTACAACACACCAATGGGACTGTGTTTAGTTCAAAACTCCAGGCATGAAGCCCAAATAGATCCAGGCTGGGCTTTATCCTTACACAACGGGGGGGATGATAAAACACATCTACTTAGTCCTGCATCTTGAGAGCCAAATGACTCCAAACTGAACTAATCCTGTTCTCTCCCAGGAGCGGTGTTTTCATTCTACACGCTACATATGAAAACATGGTGATGCCGTGGAATGATACATTTCCACGACACCCCTTTGAGTTGAGCAGGCAAACACCCCAACACATAAACGCTCTGTATACATTCGCTCAAGTAAATAATTCATGAAATGGCAAATACCTATCCCTGCAGCAGCTTCCAACTCTTAAACACGGTAAGGATGTTCATCCTTATTTTAAACAGGAGGAGATGAAGTACATGATTCAATTCAGATGGAGGGGATGCCAACCCACGGGGACCTATTTCGAATTAGTGAGGAGTGAGCTACTGGATATGAGAGCAGCAGGCGGGATTTTATTTCAAGGGCGAAATTCTGAGATTACAAGCTGATAGCATCGTTTCTTGTGTGGAAGCAAGGCGAGGGCAAGGATGTGGATACTCAACTTGCCGGGTGCGTTCCCAACAACTTGTGCACGGACCAGAGAACTGCACAGTCTCTCTCCCCGCAACACGGGGGCCTCCCAAACACAGCTCATAAAGAACTCACCTCTAACCAGCAGCCCCTTTCTCCTGCGTTGAATGCAAGAGGAGCAGAAGGATTAATAAAGCACAGCACAGACTCAACTGCCGCAAGTCAGTGTCTGGTGATTTTTTTTTTAATAAATGGAGAATTTTACTCAGTGCCTAGTAATTCTGAATATATAGCACTTCATATTTTCCAGGCAAATTTTCTTCGCACCAGACAGTGGCATTTTTCAGCTACCAAAAGCATATCAGTGTCACATACAACAGTTTAAAATCACCAGCCCTTTCCTAAGCTCTCACAAAAAAAGAAGGTCGGGGGGGAGGGGGAAACTTATTTCAGAAAGCTTTATGGGCAGAAAGAGCACAATTTTCAAACACAAATAACGCCCAAACAGGGTTTTTATAAAGTTCCTCTAAAAAAGAATCTAAGGAATATCGGTCTAACAGGTAATTTTTTTTCCTAAAAGGAAAAAAACGTGAGGCAGAATTAGAATGTCTGCCAGGCAGTAAAGGGAGCAGCTCTGGACGTGTGATCGAACGAACAGACTCCGATGCTATGCTTTTGAATATCTGCAATTCTGAAGGATATTCTTGGCTGATTTGTGATCTAATTTGGCAAGACATTTCTAATGACAGAACCGGCACCTGTAGAGAGGGAAAAAAAAGGAAGAAAGCAAGCTGCATTTCTAAATGTTTTTACCCATGCAAAGTGGGCCAGTGTGGAGGGAAGGGACGGGGCAGAGATGCGAGGCCTGAGCTCGGAGGGCAAAGGGAAGCGGGGGAGGCAGAGGGGCTGCAGCCGGCACGCCCCCTCACTGGCCCCTTCCATCCTGGCTGAGGGTCTATCCATTCGTGTCCCTCCTCCCTCTCTTTCCTATTCCTTTTTTGCCGAGGTAATGGGGTAGCACAGAGGCTCTCCAAGTGAGGTCCCTAGACCAGCAGCACTGAGCATTCTCTAGGAACTTGTCAGAAGTGCAAATTCTCAGGCCCCACCCCAGACCTACGGAATCAGAAACTCTGAGGGTGAACTCAGCAGGGAGAAAGGGTTAAAGTGGTGATGCTCACGCTGTAGCATTCATCAGACGCACCCAAGGGGTTTGCTACAAGTCAGAGTCCTGAGCCCCCCGCCCCAGAGCTCTGCTGGCCTCTAGCTCCCCTTCTCCTCTGCGTCACTAGCTCCGAGCTGACACCTTGGATGTGGCGTTGGCTATGCTGAGCCTAGATTGTGTGTCCACACCCGAGGTACCAGGGAATGGGCAGGGCAAGTATGGGGAGGGCGTCCAGAGGGGAAATGGACCCGTGGCTGGTCCACGGCGCACACAACAGAGAATCTCCTCCAACAGGAAAGGAGACTGGATGTTGGGCAATCAAACTGGCAGATACCGACCTCAAGGCGGGATGGTGGAAAGGAGGGACAGGAAGAGGACTCGAGGATGCTGCCCGAGATGCCCCTTCCCTTGAGGCCCCCAGCCCCGACTGTGCGGCCCAGGTCTTGTTAAGTCTCTGCCTGGGATGGCCCGTCACACTCCCACATGGCTAAACCCTATGCATCCTTCAACAGCCAAGGCAAATGTGGCCCCTGCAGAGTCTTCCTGGGTCCCCGGACTCCTGTTCTCGCTCTCGATGGATATAACGTTCCCTGTGCAGAGACAATGTTACGTGTCCAACAAACCATTTTCACTTTCCTCCTGGGCCCAGAGCAAAGATGCCTTTTCCCAGCCCTTTCCATCTAAGTGTGCACATCCTACAGTTCTGGGCTCCATTTCCAGGTCTGGGCCCAAGAGGTTTGCATGATTCCCTACCCTCTCTCCCCTGTCCACCTGCAAGGAAGCAAGGGCTCCAACATAAATGAGTCACACAATGGAAAGAGCCCAGGCCCCTAAATCACCACCTGGAAGAGGTTACCCAGGGGACCCATGTCACCTGCGATGGACATTGCATGAGTAAGAAATTAACTTGTGTTGGTTCACTAGGATTTGGAAGCTGTTTATTATAGCAGCTAGTAATAATTTTCCTACTAATCAACTCTCCCTTCCGTTTTTGCAAAGCAGTTGGTATCCTCCCATTTACATTATAGTTAGTTGTTTAAGTGTTCATCTTCCCATGAGATTATAGTTTTCTTTACTTTTTTCTTTCTTTTGTTTTTCATCTCCAGCAAACAGCAAAATCCTGGCATAAACCAGAGAATTGATAAATGCCTGCAGAAGCGAGGAGAAGATGCGGAAAAAAGGAAGCCAGTAGAGGAAGGAAAAGCAGTTATACTTAATGTCGATTACTATGAAGCCAACACCTGCCCATCTGAACAGATCTACACTTGACTTAGATTGAAGGGCACTAAAGTCAAGCGGAAACACAGAACCGGGTTGAGAGCTCAAATCCATTATGCTGGGTTTTTGGGTTTGTTTTGACCGCTCCAAGTGAATCATACCTGGTCCCCACTTATAACAATAAGAACCTGTGTTTATTGAGCCGTGTTAGGTGCTTGGCAAGCCCTATCTCCATCCTCCTGACACCTCTCAGGCTCCCGGTAGGAGTGAGATAAAAGTCCATCCTTCCTTTACCTGCCTCTCTTCCACAATGTTGTGGGCCAGGAGCCCTGCCAAACTCCGGAGATGCAGAGATCAGACACACACTCCCTGTTCTGCAGGTGCTGAGAGTCTCGGGGAAGAGAGAGACGTAAAGAGACTATGAGGAAATGCTTCACAGCCTGGAAAGCACCACTCAGATGCAAGAACCCACGTCCAGTCTGGGGATCCAGAACGGTTTAGTGAAACAGAGCAGGGACACAGGACCCAGCGAGGCTTGGGTTCGGATCCCAGGTCACCGCTGCTTAGAGGTTAGAGACAGGATCCGAATCCGTATCCCTGGGCTCTTTTCCGTGGCTCTTCTGACTCCCCAGAGGGGCCGCGGCCGGAAGGAGAGAAGGGGTCAGGGATGCAGCTCCGGGCTCATGAGCTTCTACTCTGCCCACAAATACGAAACGGAAAAATACCAGACAGTGAGAGTGGAATCAGAGCGACGGATTTATGAAGACAGATAAATGAAAAAGACGGATTTACAAAATACGACCGATGTGTGAGAAACTGTAAAATGTGCCCCTCCTCTCTTTATCCTCTACCGTCTTCTGCCCCTCCAGCCCTGAACCCGTCCACATGCTGTGTTCACAGTGTCGTACGACTTTATCCTCTGGTCAACAGACTCACTTAAAAAGAAAGTTTTAATGTATTTGGTGGGAAGGGCTCACTTTGATAAAATATTTTGGTAACTTGCGTCCATATTCATAAATGACATTTTTTTAAAAAATCACCATGTCAACTCGTTCACTGATTATGTCACCAAAATAAGGTTGGTCAATTTATTCAAAAAATTTTCACATTTCAAGGATGTAGCAACATTCGGGTAACATGCAAGATTCAGCAACAAATCTCTCTTCCACACTTAACATTAGTCGGGTAATTAATCCTGTGTCTGGTGTTAGGTGCTCAAATATTCCACTAAACTTACCCAGAATCAGAAAGAGGACGTTCTGCCCCTGAAAATCACAAAGAGCTATTGAAAGAGATAAAATAAGGAAACATTCCTGAAAGATTTGGGACGATCATTTGCAACAAAAGTGCCTGTCACATCTGAGACTCAGATTAGTGAACTCTGTCTGTAAGGGGCTCCGCAATAATGGAATGGTAGGCAACAATATGTACGTTGTGCATGGAAATCTACGCACGTGTATACTTTGTGTTATTTGTAAAACACTTGGGACAACCAAGTAAGCACAGACCCCTACCCAGTAAACTTTACTTATCCAGTAACTTACACCAATTAATGTTTTTACTTGTTTGATCTCCGACAAGCATTCCCCACACCCTTTCCTCCACAATCAACCATTCCTGGGAACAGCTGACAATACTGTGTTGCTATTCCATTGTATTATACAGATATTATATTATATGATACAATAGTATAACTGCACAGGGGCTGCAGGTGGCACTTTGCATTAGGTCAAAAGTGAAAATAAGAAACCACGATTAACCTGTGTCTGGTAAGGCTCACCTTGGAGACTGAATATAAGACAAATCAGATCTCTTCAGAACTGTCCATCCCAAGTTGGGATCACCTACAATGAAGCTAAGATCAGTGAGGAAGGTTCTCTGAAGTGAGATGTTCCACACACAGTTTAAAACAGATTTCTTCTGGTTCAGCTCAGATCTGTAGAACAAACTACTCAGACAAGAGGGGAGATAACAGGTAAAAGTCTTAAGGGTTATGAAGAAGCCCATGGTGGGTCTACTCAAATCAAACTTGATACCGTCACCCCTCAGTACCTGTGGGGGATTGGTTCTAGGACTTCCACAGATACCAAAACCCAAGGATGCTCAAATCCCTTCATCAGCCCTTCATAGCCACAGGGCCTGCATCTGCAGACCCAGAGGGAGGACTCCGTTATCCTCACACATCTACTGTCACTTAAATACACCCCTCCTACTGCAATCTGGTACCCATCCCTCTTACTCTCTTAATTTGCCCATACGTCCACAGAACATCGTATCATTCATTCAAGGGAGTAAAAGAGGAATCTGGAAAATCCACTTTGTATGTTAAATTCCTCACACTCTCAACAATATCATTGGAAAATTTGTAAAAATATGTAGTGAAATTGTCCCAGCTGAGCAGTTGACAGGAATGGGGGAGGGGGGTTGTGAGAGAAGAAGAAATTCGGAAGCAAGCACCAGAAGTACTGTCACACCGAGAGTGTGCCCCCTTGCTTCTTACAAAGGCCTGCCCTCTGCTTTCGCTCCACCTCTCATCTCTGCCCTCTTGCATCTTAACTATCCCATCGCTACTAGAACCTTCTCATCAGCATGCAATCAGACTCTAGTTAGCATGTGTCTAAACACATACACAAACACACAATAAGTTTTATTTGATTCACCTCTCCAATTACCACCACCTGGTTTTGTGCCCCTGCCCTGCTACTCATCTGAAATCCCTATTGCCAAGATCACCAAGCCGTCATCTTACCCAGTTGTTACTGAGCCCAAGCTCGTACTGCTCGCCACACGACAGGCCAATAAATTGAGAGACGAGTGGTTGGGGCAGGAGTAGCAACGTGACTCGGAAAGCCAGCAGGCTGAGAAAACGGTGGACTAGTGTCCTAGAGAGCCATCTTCCCAGAGCTAGAATGCAGTCTCCTTTTATACTAAGAGGGGAGGCGGTGTGGTTGCTTGTTGCAAACTTCTTGGTGTCAGAATCCTTTGCTCCTGCAACTGTCCCCATAGGTCTGGTCACAGTGTTCCTATAAACCTCCAACAAGACAAATGTTATTCTCTGTTCTGCAACTTTTTATCTGTATATGAATGGAAACGTGTTATACCTTTAAAGGTCAGAGCCTTGAGAATGGGCTATCCTGTATACTTCAGATTATAGGCAACATTCTTTGAGTGATTAACTTGTAGCAAAAGCAAGAGAATACAAAGGTTTAAAGTAAAAGAAACAGATTCAATATGGAGTCAGATTTGTTCTGCCCTGTTACACAACCCCATGGATGTTTCCATGTTCTCATTTTTCAGACTGCTGCTTGTGGCAGCATTACAGAGATTTGGTAACTCCCTCCTTACAACAGCTTCTTCTCTTGTACCTCTGACTCCGCCCTCTCCTGGTTTTCTCCCCGCTTGATTGGCTACTGACTCTCTGCACACTTTCTGGCCCCTCCTCTCTCAGGCTCCAATCCTTGATCCTGCATTCAAGCGACAGCCTCTCCTTATTTCGATGATTTTATCCAGCTTCAAGTTTCTAACAACAAATATAAGCTGACCTCTCCCAAATTTATATCCCCAACTCTCATCCTTTTCCTGAGTTGCACAACCATAAATCCACTTGAACACTCCTCTTGATTCTAAATCTTGCACTGAGTAAACCTCGGACGGCCCTCTCACCTCCTTCTCTCCCCACCCCCACCTACGCCTTCTCCAGTCTTGTCCCTGTTGGTAAAAAGAATCACAATCCATCAAGTGCTCAAGTCAAACCCCTGCAAGTCATCCTTGATTCCTTCTGTTCTCTCATTGCAAATTCCAGCACCAGGCCTTACAATTCTCCTCCAAAAATACATATTTCCACATCTAACAGCTTTCTGCATATTCACCGGTACATCCTCAGTCCGAGCTGCCACCTTTGCGTCCCACCGGCACGACCACAGAACCTCCAAAGTGATCTTTTATCCTTGTCCCCCTCCCGCTTTGCATTATACGTAGAGCAGTCAGGGCATTTTAGAAATAGACACATGACCGAGGCGTTCTTTTGCTTAAGACCTCTAAGCTTCTCATCGCCCCCGGAGAAAATGCAAAGGCTCCTCCCTGGCCAGCAGGGCAGGGCGTGAGCTGGTGCCTGACCGACTACCTGGCTTCCCTTATGGCTCTGCCACTCTTGTCACTGTGCTCAGACACAATGATATCCTCTGTCCTCCCCAAACATGCCAAGACAGTTGCAGCCACACAAGCTTAGTACTTGTTCGCTCCTCATTATAATTCTGTCCTTCCTTCCAGGCTCTCTGCCTGGTTGACTCCTTCCCACCCCTCAAAGCTCGGTTCAACGACTCCCAGCTCCAGAGTCCATTCCAGGTCACCCTGCCCCGCTTATTTTCCATCACATCACTGCCTCCTTTTCTTCTCCACCCTTGTATAATTGTGTGTTTATAATCTGCTTTTCCCACTAAGATGTGAGCCTTCTTGAAGGCCAGGACTGAATCTTGGTCACCCGTGTATTGCTCGCCACCTGGAGTAACGCCAGCACGTGGTAAAGACTCAACGTGTGTTAGGCAACTGAATACATGAATGAAGAAACGATGCGCACCAGCTAAACTGACAGCAAGATGCCCATCATCACCCTGACATAACGGACAGCATTATTTTGAGATCTGCCGCAATAATCGTACACAAAAAGCCGTCAAGTATAGAGGACAGGCTCTGAACAGCCTAAAAGAATTTCACCTTTTCTCTGCCCCTTGAGACATTTGGCTGAATATCCCCTAGGAAATAACCTTAATCCACACCTCATGCCCTTTATTATAACTCTAACATAGGGGCCATCTCTCTAAATGGAATGCTGGATATAAAGAAATTATGATTGATTTCTGTAGTTAGAGCCAGAACCCGATTATCATGGTATTAAGTGCAAAGCATCCCCTTGCCTAGGTGAAGCTCTAACTAGAGCAATGGGAACAGAGTTGATTCCAAAAGTCACTTTCAGATGAAGAATTCCGCATCAGCCATGAATGCCTTTGCTATTTCATTCACCTCTGCCCAAGAAACTACCCAGCACACCTCAATTCTGTTTACAGTGATGAGAAAGCCTCACTGCATCTCACACCCCCTGCCTGCCACGGGTACCCACGTAACACGGACCACTGCCGGTCCGCGCGTTAGAGAGGGCTCCCTCCACAGACGCCTGCCGAGCCTCACATTTGATCTCCCTGCCTTATCTGTCTAACAAGACAAGAAATAACACATAGAATATGAAAAAAAAACATTAATAGCCAGAATAAATTATTAATTCATTTAGAGGACTAGTCCAATAATGATTCTTTTTCATTGCATTTATTAGAAGGAATAATTGATTGCTAAGAGGGTATTTAAAAAAACACACATAGGGACTTCCCTGGTGGCGCAGTGGTTAGGAATCTGCCTGCCAACGCAGGGGACACGGGTTCAAGCCCTGGTCCGGGAAGATCCCACATGCCACGGAGCAACTAAGCCCACGCACCACCACCTACTGAGCCCACGTGCCACAACTACTGAGCCTGTGCTCTAGAGCCTGCGAGCCACAACTACTGAAGCCCACGAGCCGCAACTACTGAAGCCCGCACTCACCTAGAGCCCATGCTCCACAACAAGAGAAGCCACCGCAGTGAGAAGCCCGTGCACCGCAACGAAGAGTAGCCCCCGCTCGCCGCAACTAGAGAAAGCCCGCGCGCAGCAACGAAGACCCAACGCAGCCAGAAATAAAATGTATTTAATTAATTAATTAATTTTAAAAAAACACACGAAACCTGTTGACTCTAACTCCCGAGTGAAAGTGCAGAACTTCTGTGTCTGCAGGAATAACAGAGGAGGTGTGCTGGATACAGCTATAGACGGGCACCCTTACTCCTTCTCCCTGCTTCTCTTTGTTTTCACAGCTGAAAACTAAAGACTTAAAATAGTAGGTAGGTTGGACTTTTTCATTCCGACCTAGGACAAGAATCTTCTTTGGGACTATAAAGGAAACCTGGTCATTTGGGGGAGGGGTTCATGTTATTTAACTTTTCTGGGTCTCAGTTTCCTTACCTATAAAGTGGGAATAGTAGTAGAATCTATGGCATAGATTGTCATGAGACAGACGTAGCACTTGGAACACTATCTGGTTCTTGGAAGTGACTGATGAACCCTGGTATTAATTCTGCATAAGATCTACGTGCTCTTTGGTTCCATTACTGATGCCTCACAGGTAGGGTCTCTTTTCTGGCACAGTGGCTGATCTTGAGAACCAGTTCCCTTTGGTGAGTGGTTTGATAACCCACCATTTAGCCTATCCAAGGCTTGAGAAAAAGACACTCAAGGGAACCACTTGCTTGAAAGACACTCAAACCTAAGAGATAAGAAACATGCATTTTCCAGTGACACCTCGGTTTGCTGGTTTTATGTAGAGAAATGCAATGTATCATATAAATGAATGTTGAGACAAACTGAAGTTTAATTCTATATGCACTGAACTGATCACCTTAATTTTAACCGACTTTAATGACAAATTGCTTAAAATATATGGCTCACTCCAATGCCTCTGGAGACTAAGTATGCTGAATGTAATTTAATATATTTTAAAGTGTTGGTGTCTCAGGTTCTTCATTCTGAACACCAATTTTTATACTGATACTTTTAGGAGTTAATGAGATATTTGAGGATCTGCTCTCTATATACATGTATAGCTATGATTTCCTTGATTCCTCTCTTTTTACCACTCCTAGTTATTACAATACCTGAGCAAAATTAACATCCTGGTACTTTAATGCTGATCCTACATAAGAACAAAATACCAGTATTAATGACAGTGAATGCTAGTATTTTATTAAAAAGTGAGCTATGTCACAGCCCTCGTCTGCACAACCTTTGTTCTTTGTTCTACGGGAGACAGGGCTTGCATCCAGGGCTGAGATTCCTCTGTCCTCTTGGACTAAGACTCTACAGGTAAGTAGACTCGAGAAAGAGACCCTAAGTAAAATATATTATTCTATGGAAGACTAAACCAGGTCCACAGAAAATATATCTGCCACTGGGAGTTAAGTGGGAGGGCTGCAGAGGGAATTTGGTGAATTAGGGCAGGGAACTCTCCACCCCTCCTTCCCCTCCTCACCAAATCCTTATCATACCCTCCTTCTATTTTCCTTAATTATCGGTGATCATCATACAAAACACATATACACACACACACCCCAGTCCAATTCTAAAATGACTCCATTAGGAAATTTGGATATGGACTTAGACACAAAAAGACTCTCAGGAAAATATTTATGACCAATAAACAAGAAAAAAATCAATTTCAATTTCATAAGTAAAGTAGGAAAAGGGAGTAAAAAAAAAAAAATAGGTGCCTCTGAATGGGTTTTAAGTAGGGGGAGGTGGGGTGATGCTTTCTAAATCAGAACATCCACGTTTGATTCAAAGTAGTGATATGGCAAATAATTTTCTGGGTGCATCTCAAGATGTAAGTAATTCATCATGTAAATGCCACAACAATGAGAGTCCAACAAAACCACAGTATTCTGTTAGTTTAAAGTAGCACAGAGTACAAGTATCGTAATCACCAGCACCCTTACACTAACTCCATCAGCCTAGTCTGGTTAACCAGCAAACATACCTGTAGCATCTCTCAATTTTTACTACCTCCACCACTGTCAAATCTGCTGCCATTCCTCACCTGGATTCTGCATAACCTCTACAGGTATCAGAGTTTCCACTCCTCAGCCTTTGAAACCACTCCCCAAATGGCCAGCCAGCACCATCTTGCTGTAACCCAGTAACTCAGGCCATGTCATGGCTCTATTTAAAATGCTCTGATGGCACCCTCTCATATAATGAAATGAGACCCAAACCCATCACCTGGCTTTCAGAGCCTTGCCCGTCTGACCCCTCCCACCTCATCCTATATCCCTCCCCATTGTCCACTCTGCTCCAGACACAATGGTCTCTTTTCTCCTATATCCCTCCCCATTGTCCACTCTGCTCCAGACACAATGGTCTCTTTTCTCCTATATCCCTCCCCATTGTCCACTCTGCTCCAGACACAATGGTCTCTTTTCTTTTCCTGCAGCACATGAAGCTCGTCCTCCGTGCCTCGAGTGGTCTATTCTCAGACGCTTCTCTCCATTTTGATCTCAGCTCAACTATCACTTCCTCTCAGAGAGACTGTCACTAACCCACCAGCCTATAGCAGCCACCCAGGCGACCTGGATCACAGCACTTCCTGGTAGTTCATATATTTGTATAGGTCTGTTTGTTGGTTCCCTCATGAGAACAGAGGCTCCAAGAACATATTATGTCTCTCTTACTCACCGCAGAATCCACGGCCCATCACATGCATGTAAAAAACATTTCAACGAGAGAATGAGTGTTTACTCTGCACCAAGTACTGCTAAATACTTCATATGGACTATTTTATTTAATCCTTAAGACATCCCTACAAGGTAGTTTCTATTAATTACTATTCTTATGTTACCAGTGAGGTTAAGTGAGTAAATTTCCGAGCTGATACCCGAGTCCGAGTCCATTCTCTTAATCATTCCCCTAAATCCTCTCTGTATTACACTACGATATCCTCCGGGGAATAATGTCCCTGATGCGTTTCCACAACAGTATAAAAAGCCTTCTCCTTCATTAGAAAAAGATCAAAGCCGGTTCCTTAGTCTTAGTGTGGGGTTTATTTTACGGTGTCCTAACTGCTTTAAAATTGGTGATTCCATACCCAGCACACACGGAATCTACAAATGGGGACGTGTAAGACGATTGCCACGACTAAGGCCACGGAATCAATGGTCTGCAATCAAACCCCCATTCCTCCAGGCTTTAGGCGTAAGGCCTTGAGCAGGTTACAAAAGTGTCTGTACTCCTGACCCTCATTTGTAAAACAGGGATAAACACACAGCTGCAAGTGTTAAGTGAGGTACCATGTAAGGCACGTGGGGACAGAACAGGACCAAAAATCAAAAGGACTTCCGTGAACGTTGGCTAGAATTGTTATTATTATTAAACATACTTCTGCCTACTTAATTACCCAGTACACCCTGATTCTCACCGAGCTGCATCACACAGATGACAATAAGGCCGACGTATTGCCCCTGGGACTTCTCCATTAAGACAGATCCTTCCTCTCCCTCTGCTTTAGCTTGGGTGGAGGTGCAGAACCCTTGAGCTGAGCCTCCCAGGGCTGCCGGGCACAGGGAAACACTAACTTAATAAAAATCAGCGATAGGACCTGGGAGAGTCCACGCACAGCCCTGAGCCATTTGTCATACCACTCGGGAGGAAACTAACACACAAGGAGAATCTGACTGCATAACATTAAATAATTACCTAGCAGCCGGAGTGGAAACCAGCAAGTTCAGTATCTCTGACCTGGATAAATAAATGTCTTCCTCAGATTGAGCAAGCCCACTGGAGGAAACCAAAGGATCGGGGACCTGGAATTCCGACCTAAAACACAGAGGTGTTTGGAAAACCGCAGCTTTGGGTTTTAACCTGGGACGCAGGATGGGCAGGGAAGTGCGAGGCCTCCCCAATCCGCCAAGTGTAACTGGAAGTGCTGAGCCCAAGGGAAGCTGTGTGGCCAAGGAGCGGGGCCACGTGGGACTGGGACACGGAGACATGGGGACATGGCCCTCCCCTGACAGCCCAAGGCCGGGGCGCCAACTGGCAGTGGCCGCAGAAGTCGCAGAGAAACAGCGCGGCCCTGCCAGCTCTCAGTGACAAAAGGAGTGTTTAGAGCAGGCGCGCTGACAGCTGTCCGAGTGCCACGTTTATTTACAAAATGTTAGTTAAATTACTGACAGTTGGCGCCGTGGAGGAAAAGCTGGGAGGAAAGCTGACATTTCTTGATCTGGCGGGTGCTCACAGCTCTGGTTCTGCTCCCCCATGCACTTATTAACGCCTTACCTGCTTGTTGGTTTATCTATTTACGACTTCTGCCTTCTTCACCAGCCATTGCTGTCAAGAGGCTGTGGCTGTCCCAGCAATTAAACTGCCCCATGCAATCTGCATCCAAAGTCCCTTGGGCTAAAAGTTGCCCTGAGGATTGACTGGACAGCCCCTGGGTGTGCACTGGCTCAGACCCAGCCTCAGAAGCCTCCAGAAAGCCTCCTGAGGGCAGCCTGTTCTCTGCAGCATCCACCCACCGATGAGAAGCGTAGGCTCATGAAGTGGTGCATAATGATATAATCAGCACCATCTCGTTATTCCTCTTCTGCTGATCAGAGACAGGTTTTCCGTGATGAAGCCGGACAAAGTGATTCCATTTTTCGGTCTTTCTGGCAGCGGCAATGAAGGGAGAAGAAGAAACTGTTTGACAAATGAAGATCAGCATTGTGGCTGCAGAGAGGTTTAGACAGTGGAACACATTTCTGATACACATACACAATTCCCTTCCCTCAAAAATATATATTGCCTTAGACTGGTCTCTTTAAACTTTTTTTCCTATTTCGTTTCTTCTGATGTCAAAATAATGTGTTTTGGGGGCTTCCCTGGTGGCGCAGTGGTTGAGAGTCCGCCTGCCGATGCAGGGGACACGGGTTCGTGCCCCGGTCTGGGAGGATCCCACATGCCGTGGAGCGGCTGGGCCCGTGAGCCATGGCCGCTGAGCCTGCGCGTCCGGAGCCTGTGCTCCGCGGCGGGAGAGGCCACAACAGTGGGAGGCCCGCGTACCGCAAACAAAACAAAACATAATAAGGTGTTTTCGCTGACAATTTAAAATATACACGTAAGTATAAGTTTGTTTTCTGTGTCTGTCGGTCTATTTGGAGGGACAAAGTAGGAATTTGGGATTAACATATACACACTATTATATATAAAATAGATAAGCAATAAGGATCTACTATATATCACAGAGAACTATATTCAATAATTTGTAATAACCGATATGAGAAAAGATTCTGAAAAAGAATAGACATGTATAACTGAATCACTTTGCTGTACACCTGAAACTAACACAACACTGTAAATCAACTCTACTTCAATTAAAAAAACACAAAGTGAACCACTGAAAAAAAAATACAGATAAGCAATGACTAAGACCACAGGCCTCGTCTGACGTCCTACTTGAAATCACGGCCTTCACCCCCTTCCCCATCTCCCCACACTCTCCAGTCTTCTCCGAGGCCTGCGGCACCAATTAATAGATTCCATATGTTGTATGTATTTTGTTTCTGTGTGTTTTTGTGTTTCTCCCAGAAGGAAGGTCCATGAGGACAGGGACTGGTTTGTTAACCAGTAAGTTCCACAGTGGCTAGAACTCTGCCTGGCACATGCCAGCAGACAACAGATATCTACTGAATTAAATCCAACGTGACCTGGCCACGCAGAGCGCCCACTGCTCAGTCTACATGCCGACAGACCCCGACTGCTCGAGGCTCAGATTTGAAATGGGTCAAGTCCCTCCCCCTCTAGGAACGGGCCAGCTTCAGAGAGTGACCTCCTGCTGCTCCAGGCCAGTGTCACCTTCTGGCCTCGGCAGCCCAGCTACCCACAGTCCCTCCCTGCCTCCACCCCAAAGTCCTGAGTCCCCTTCCGGGCTCCTCCGACCCACCCCTCCCACATCCTACATCACAAGCGGCTCCCAGACCAGCAGTGGGATCCTTCCCAACCTCTTTCTGAGGTCCTAGTTCTGAAGCCTCCCCTACCTGGCCGGACTGGAGGCTTGGTGAGGGCAGGAACTGAGCCCTACTTATCCTTATAGCCCACATGGGGCTTAGCAATGCCCCACACAAGGGAGCATGTGTGCAAAGAGTTCTATGACCCAGACGTGGCGACTTGGGCTCAAAAGGTAGGTTATTTTTACTTTTATTAGATTTTATAACATTGGCCTCTTTCCAATTTTGGAAAACTAAAACTTGATTTTTAAAAATCTAATAAAAATAGGGCTTCCCTGGTGGCGCAGTGGTTGGGAGTCTGCCTGCCAATGCAGGGGACACGGGTTCGTGCCCCAGTCCAGGAGGAACACACATGCCGCGGAGCGGCTGGGCCCGTGAGCCATGGCCACTGAGCCTGTGCTCCGCAACGGGAGAGGCCACAACAGTGAGAGGCCCGCGTACAGCAAAAAAAAAAAAAAAAAAAAATCTAATAAAAATAGAAAACACAAGAAGAAAATCAAGGTCACTCATAATTCCACGACCCAGAAGGTTTATGAGCATTTTTGTGTTGCTGGAAGGGCCTTTCAGTGTTTATTATTTTTAGCAGGCATTTATGTGCACACACACTCCCATTCCAGGGCTCTGAACCATTTTTGACTGATGAATTATAGACCAGTTAATTATCTGAAATGACTTAGAGGTCTGCCTTTATTCACACTCAGATGATATTAATTTCAAATTATTAGAAAGATAAAGAAGATGTGATTCATATACACGATGGAATATTACTCAGCCATAAAAAGGAACGAAACTGGGTCATTTGTAGAGAAGTGGATGGACCTAGAGTCTGTCATACAGAGCGAAGTAAGTCAGAAAGAGAAAAACAAATATCGTATATTAACGCATATATGCAGAATCTAGAAAAATGGTACAGACGAACCTACTTGCAGGGCAGGAATAGAGATGCAGATGTAGGCAACGGACGTGTGGACATGGGTGGTGGGGGGAGAGGGGGAATGGGGAAATTAGGATTGACATATATACACTACCATACGTAAAATAGACAGCTAGTGGGAACCTGCTGTATAGCACAGGGAGCTCAGCTCGGTGCTCTGTGGTGACCTAGATGGGTGGGTTGGAGGGAGGGGAAGGAGGTGTAAGACGGGGGGGATATATGTATACACATAGCTGATTCACTCTGTTGTACAGCAGAAACTGACACACCATTGTAAAGCAGCTATACCCCAATTAAAACAACAACAAAAACTGATTGGGTCAGAATTGTTAATGTCATGAAAGACCAAAAATAAATAAATTTTAAAAGAAAAAGAAAGTACCTAACGTTAAATGAAGAACACTTGCAGGATAATAAAATTTATTTTTATATAAAGAAAAAAACACAAAACTGTATCCAAAGCAATATACTGTTTAAGGATATTTATATTTGGTTAAACTCTTTAAAAAAAGAAGGAAATGATCAAAAAGTTCAGGGCTGTGGTCAGCTCCTCAGATACAGAGTATGAGACAACGGGAACACAGGTGATGGAAGAGTAGGGGAAGGGCACACAGGTGACCAATTTGTTACGTATTTATATACAGATACACTACATACACATTGATGTATAAAATATTTCACAATAAAAAGGAAAATAATCCATCTTTGGCTCCCAGGATACTTAAAATATTGCGCTACTCAGGTAAACATTTTATCAAACCTTTACTAAGGGCCTGTCATAAGCCAGGCCCAGCATGAGGGGCTAGCAGGCCCCCAAAATAAACACAGACCAATCTCAGGGTGAAGAGTAACGCACATCCTTCATCACATCCGTCTGCCTGGGCCATAACCCCATCCCCACTTTCTAGTAGAAAAGAATTTAGATAAAGAATTAATAAAAAAATAAAGTCCAAATTACAGAATTAAGAGAAATTATAGAATAGAAAAGTTCAAAATGTATTTCTGATAGAAACTATATGTAGCTACCTCCTTTAAAAATAGGAGTATGTTTCATTAACATTTTACCTGCAATTTAGCAGTATTATTAGAAAATACAGACCCAAAACACCATCGGTGCTCACTGAGGTCAATCAACAACCCAACATCAGCCAAGGCAATAATTACAAAGCAAAACCTACAGTGATTATTTTTTAGAAGTAGGGAAAAATGTTTTAAATTAAAATAATAAAGTGAGAATAGCAGGTTTATGGCCTTTCTGCTAAAGCATTTATTACAAATCATTCTTTCAGGACATTTCACCAGTTGCGACCATCATTAAGATCATGAGCGACAGGGGCCTGGTGATGTGGCCGAGGCCTTGATCATACAGGAAAATTAAAGTCTAAGGATGGCATACTGTTTATTCACCCAGGAAGCCAACGGCCTTGTTCTCGGGGGGGAATTTCTTGTTCCACCAAGGAAATCCTCACAATGTAACAGTTGGAAGTGTCCTCATACTTTGTGAATCAGTATGAGTCTAACCAAAGACAGAGACACAGGAAAAGAGCTTTTCCCTACATTCTGGTAAGTGCTGATAAGACGAGGAGGCTCAGGTGATTTGGGAGCTCCAGGGACCTCGCTGAGCCAGGTGCAGGCCCTGGCTGGTCCCTGACACAAGGATACAAGGCATATATGCGCTTTGCTTTTAAAGAACTTATAACTGAACAAGGGTGGGACGGGAAAATAATAATAAAATACAGAAAAGTGAAAAAACATGTTAATATACAGCAGCCAAAATGATCAAACTGCTCCAGTGGCTTCCAAAATACTAAGAACAAAATGGGAAGTGGTCACCGTGATGCCTGTGGTCACCGCGGCCAAGCGGCCTGGCCTTGGCTCTGCCGTCCTCTGCGCCGTTTGTTGGAGCCAAGGATGCCCCAACCTGTGCACCTGGGTGTTTGCTGTGTTTCTGCCCAGAACATCCTCCCCATGTGTACACACACTCACTCCCTCCCTTCGTCAGATCTCACTCAAAGGCCCCATCTCAGAAAGACCCGCCCCAACCAGTGTGTCTCAAATTAGCACCTACTCTCCACGTTCCTGGTGTCATTTATTCCCATTTCACAGATAAGAAAATAAAGGCTCAGAGAAGTTAAGAATTTCCCAAATCAAGTTCCAGCTCAAAGCTGTCCCAACTCCGAGTCCATCTTTTTTTTCACTTGTAATTTTCATTTTATTTGCCATTTAGTTTTCCCATTTTTGTCCAACTTTCTTTTTTTCTCACTTTCAATATTCTTTTTATTGAAGCATAGTTGATTTACAAAAACCTCTATGGAGTCCATCTTTTTTTCCACTACATAACACATTCTCAATTAGCATGTTTTATGCAGATGATCAAGAACTGAGTAGGATATATGTTTAGGATCTGCATTTGTCTATGACATCTAACCAAGCTATAAAGAAAATCCACAGGGCAGGCATCCAGCTATTGGAAGCTGACCTGTGTTACCCATCTCCTTTAAGTCCTATGATTTCATGTCTCTGTTACAGCTTCAAAAAGTCGGTCCTTCTCGGGGTCAAATTCTATACTATCAACTGGTCCACCTTTCATTCCTCTTTCCTTTTTGTTAGTTGGGAAAACCATGTTGTGAATAGGATTTTGAAGATCTGTTGAAAATGTAGGCTTGAAGGGAGAGTATAACCCAGAAGGGGCAACAGCCAGTGCACTTGGTCTAGCAGGACAGGCACGAGCTCTAACACACCTTAGGTGAAAACAGAAAGCAACAGGGAAATCATCTGGTTTGGATAAAAATTCAAAAACTTGTATCTCTAAACCTCTCATCTACGCTGACTCTCCAAGTCTTCCAGCCGGCGCACTGGAAGGTCAGGCCCATCTCTCCTGAAGACTAGAACTGTCTGGGGATGGGGCAGGGCTTGGCCTCTGACGACTCCCACCACCTGGTCTGAGCCAGCCCAGCATCCCAGGGGGCTCCTTGGAGCCCGGCACCAATCACTATTCCGTATTAATGGTAACAAGCAAGGCAACTATTTATTTCAACACCAAAGTTCACCCTAAGGGCAGGGAAATGTCAAACTGGATGCTTAATGAAGTTGGTTCAAAATGCTCTAGGGGTGCAATGTGAAATTTTCAGGCATAAACACAGATGATCCAAGGAGACAAAAAATGTAAAGACCTCACCTCCTTAGCATACACAGCGTGTAGGTTTGATTACTGAACAGAGATATGAAGTATGTGCTAAATAATTCTTCTCAACAGCTCATTAGGCCTAATCCATCTCTGATTTCTACGAGTCCATTAATTCCAAATATGTGTCTGCTATACATACGCACATCCACACACGACTGTGAAACACCGGCTTAATTTCACTGCGTAATATCCTCAAAACGGCAACAGGTAAGACATCAAATCGGATATTAGGCAGATTTTAAATGTTTACAATTTTCGCATGTGATAAATGAAAATGACAAAGAATAACGGACTCAAGAAAGATGACACTTCAGTTAGAAAACACTAGACGGGGACTAAGCACCTAGTACTGGCTGCCACACAACCACGAAAGAGCGCGAGCCTGGACAGACTCCACACGGAAACTCCACGGAGCAAATAACATCGACACAGGTGCTGGCTTTGTTTATGTGGGATTTTATTTATTTCTCATCCCCTAAAATTGGAGCTGCTTTCATCATGTGCTCCTGCATTCTGATTAGTTCCTGCAGACACTCAAGCTCCTAAATCCATCTTTTCTCGCTCCTTGCTCCTTCTCCAGCTTCTTTTTTTTTTTGCAGTACGCGGGCCTCTCACTGCTGTGGCCTCTCCCATTGCGGAGCACAGGCTCCGGACGCGCAGGCTCAGCGGCCATGGCTCACGGGCCCAGCCGCTCCGCGGCACGTGGGATCTTCCCGGACCGGGGCGCAAACCCGCGTTCCCAGCATCGGCAGGCGGACTCTCGACCACTGCGCCACCAGGGAAGCCCTTTCTCCAGTTTTGAGGCCGCTCCTCCTCACCCTGTTCTTCCTTTACTAGGTCACTGACACTGGCTGATTCCTCTGCCTAGAATGTGATTCCTGCCGATCCCTGCAGGGCTGTCCCCACTATCATGCCCTGGGCCACCCTGCAAATGCCCCTGTCCCTACACCCCAGGTCATCCTGCCCCTTACCCATATTTAACTCTTCACCACGCAGCATACTGTTTGTCTCCTTATTTGTGTACTGGCAGCTGGTACCCATTAGGTACAGCTGTGCAGGTTGTGCCCTGATCAAGAGCCCCAGGTGGAGGGGGTTGAATTCCTGCAGGTCTGTCTCTCCAAACAGGAGCCCTAGTGAATGAGTCAGGCTGGAGGAAGGGCACCTGTTCCTAAGTGGTCTGTGCAAGTTGCAGGCTGAGAGAAGACGACGTTCATTCACTGCGTGCAATCTGCAGCCCCGTCTCCCTTTGTAAAGATAGCTCTGTGGGGAGAGGAACTGGGGCCTAGAACGGTGCCTGGCCCGTACAAGATGCGCAGTCAGCGGTGCCGAAGGGAAACATGGATACAGTACAGATATAGGAAGCTCCTATCATGTGCCCGGCACCGTGGATCATCTTGAAACAACAAGGAGCACAAAAAGAGCCCACTCCCCGTCCCACAAAGTCGTGGAACACAGCCACTTCACATCCTGCTCTCTCTGCATGGCCTCTGTTCCCTGAGGACCCACCCACACAAGGCCCTTCCCTCCTCCCTCTCCTCTTTCCCCAGAGCCGCAGGTGATGGCTCCACCACCTGACTGCTCTTCTGAAATCTGTCCTTTGACAGTGGTTTCTCTCCTTTTTCTTCAACATTTTAAAGAGCAAGGCTACAAATCATCCCACCTGTCTCTTTTCTGTGTGTCAGTTAAAACACTGAATGTTAGAATATCTCTAGCACAAAAGGTTACACTAAATAAGACACCTCCAGCCATTAATGAGCAATTTGTCATCTAAGAGGTATTTTCACTAATTACAGCATGTCTGGAATTGTAGCCATTATGGACGTGTGCTAATTTACTTCAAGGCAGAACTTTTCTTTGTCACTGGTTTCCACGTACTTGTAGAGTACAGCACATTTTTACTTGGTTCAGAGATGTAGAGACTGAAGCAAATGGAAATCAAACACTTGAGGCTTCAGTTTGAAAAGGCCATAGTTCCCACTTTCAGACACATGCAAAAGCCACCAAAAGCCTCGCCAAGAAATTTGAATAAGTGCTTAAGTTTGGATTAAAAAATATATCTGTGTATTTCTATGCAGCTGAAATCAGACAATATGAATTATAATAGTTGTACTGGATTAGATAGGGTTATGTTAGCTACCGTAACAAATAAACTCCAGAATCGCGGAAGCTTATCACAAAGGAAGTATATTTTAGTGTATTTTTCCTTCACGCAATAATCTAAGGAACGAGGTTGCTGGTCAGCTGGCAGGGCGGGGGCCGAAGCCCTCTCTGCGCGGACATTCAGTAACTCCGCTCACGAAACATCTGCCAAATGGGACACGGTTTCCAAGGTAATTTGGGGCATCAACATCCAGATGGCGTACGGAGAAAGAGCCTGAAGTATCTCACGTGGGAGCTTTTTAGGGGCCAATCCAACAGAACTTTTGCTCACCTTCCTTTGGGTAGAACTCTGTCACGTGACCACACCTAAATTCAAAAGAGGCTGGGAAATGCAACTGGGAAAAGCTTTGGGCCAGGAGGTGGATAAACAACTTACATGTTTTTGAACAGCTAAGACTCTCTTCGTCAGGTGTAAGGAACTGAACAGAGCAGAATGGATCCTGTTCTCATTCCCCACTCGGGAAACGGGGGCTGGGCACGCTGATTTTCTTAGCAGCATCCCATGGTGGGTTGTGACAGAGCCAGGACGAAAACTCAGGTCACCCTAGGGGAATTCCCTGGCGGTCCGGTGGTTAGGACTCTGTGCTCTCACTGCCGTGGGTGCAGGTTCAATCCCCGGTTGGGGAACTAAGATCCCAAAGGCAAGCGGCACGGCCAAAAAAAAAAAAAAAAAAAACTCAGATCACCCTAGCCTTAGACCACTGCTCACATTCCAAAAACAATGAAACTTACCAAGACTTTTCAACATCTTCCTCTACCAAGATGCCCCTGTAGCTGCAGAATCTGAACCAAGCATCGCCAGCCTGGGCTCCGGTGCCCATATTCCTGTTCCACGTGTCTCTGGGCAGTGGCCCCAGGATCACGAGACACAGCAGCAAGATTTGCCCACGGCAGATACGTGTCACGCTCTGTCCTTCCCCAGCTGTAAAAAGCTAATACTTCCTGAGTGCTGGGCACTGCTCTAAACGCCCCATATTTCACTCCTGGATCACTACTCCTATTATTAGTTCCCTGAAACAATGACAAATTGAGGCCCAGGGAGGTCAATCAAGGTGCCAAAGGTCACACACTTGCAAAGTGGCAGAACCAGGATTGGAACCCAGAGAGAGGCTTCGCCCTAGACCCTGTGCTCAATCATTGTGCTCTACAGCCTTAAGGTAAAATTTCCTTCATCAAGAAAGTTTCAAATAAAATAATGGACATTGGATACTGTGTTAAATTTCAGGCTCACAGGCTGATTTCTGCCTACCTGCCTTTTCCTTCCCTCCCCCCAAGTTCACGGGCCTTAAGCTAGAAACTAATCCCGATTTTCAAGTGTTTATTAGATTTTCTATAAAACCGCTGGTGAAAGTGGAAATGTAAAGGTCCTTTAGATTCCGCATGTGCAGACTTTATGAAGTATGTCACCCTGTCCCGTGATTCCCTCCACAAGGCCTGTCCTACTCGCTGTCCTAGAAGACAAGGCTGGATCACACACACCCCATCTGAGCTCTGTGTATGAACCCCCAAACCTAGACCAATAAAGAGCTACACCTGAGCTTCCTGTTTCCAATAAAAGATAGTTTTCACTATTAGCAGCTTACTGTCATTCCTAATGAACTTTTCATTCACTCGAAAAATACTCCTTGATATACGCCATGTTCCAGGCAGTAATTTAGCCACTATAAATGAGAGCAATGAAGTCAGTGGCCTTGGGGATCTTACATTTTAGTGGAAGAGGCAAGAAATAAGTATCAGATAAATAAATAACAGAATTTCCTAAACGTTAAGGGCTATGGAGAAAGCTGAAGCTACGTAAGGGGACGGAGTGATGTAGGGCTGGGGTATGGCTATTTCAAACAGCATGGTCTGGAAGGTCCTCTCTGAGGATGGGATATTGGAGCAGACACATGAATGGCATGAAGGAGCCATCATACAACATTAGCGGGTCCTGGGAGAGGAAGGAGCATGTCCTCAGCAAGAATGGACTTGGTGGGTTCAAGAAGGACAGGGAAGTTCAGTGAGCTACATTCTCGTGAGCAGGACAGGACAGAAGGTGTCTGATAGGTAGGCGGACACCAGTAATAAAGCCTTTTATGTGCATTTCATTCTAAATATAACTGGAAGCCACTGCAGGGCTTTGAACACAGTGATGTGACCTGGTTTATGTTCCGGAATGACAACTTGGTCTACCAGGTGCAGATGGACTCTGGGAGAGCAGACGTGGTGGAAACGGGAAGACCAGATGAGATGCCACGGGAACAGTCTTGGAAAGGGTGGATGGCAGCTTTGACTAGAGAGAGAGTGTTCCAGATGGTGAAAACGGTCCGCTTCAAGATGCATCTTTTTTTTTTTTTAATAAATTTATTTATTTTTGGCGGCTTCGGGTCTTCCCTGCTGCGCGCGGGCTTTCTCTAGTTGTGACGCGCGGGCTTCTCGTTGCGGTGGCTTCTCTTGCTGCGGACCATGGACTCTAGGCATGCGGGCTTCAGCCGTTGTGGCTCGCGGGCTCAGCAGTTGTGGCTGCGTACTCTTGAGCGCAGGCTCATTAGTTGTGGCGCACGGGCTTAGTTGCTCCGCGGCATGTGGGATTTTCCCAGACCAGAGCACGAACCTGTGTCCCCTGCATTGGCAGGTGGATTCTTAAGCACTGAGCCACAAGGTAAGTCCCAGGGTCTATCTTAAAAGTAAAGACACTACAGGATTTATTGATGGACTAGATGTCGCATAAGAGACAAAGAAAAAATATATCTATGAGGCTTTTGGACAGAGTAGCTGGATGAATGGTGGTGTCTATGCCCAAGATGGGGACAGATGGAGGGAATCAAGTTGGTGGTGGCTGGCAATGGGTTACATGGAGGTGGTATCAAGAACACCGCTTGGGAGGCAGAGCTTGAAACACGTGAGTCATAAAAGTGGATTTGAAGATTCATACTAGGATGTACAGCCTGGAGCTCCAGAGTGAAGGAGACTGGTCAGGATAGAGAGTAGAAAACTGCCGCAGGAAAGGGCTGGGGGTACACGGTGTGTGATTCAACGTAACTGGGGATTCTGAGAGATGGGAAAGGAAATGTCCTGAAGCCACAGTAAGTAATGAGGAGAACATCTCTCCAGCTCTCAGGCCTCATGGCAACAAGGATACAGGAGAGAGACAGCCACCGCTGATCGGACTCTAGGAGTGGAAATGATCCAGGGAACAGCCAAGTCTCAGATTAAGCAAAAGCTGAGGGGAACATTCAGAGAGGAGAGAGGGGACACAGGGATTTCGCTGGTGACAGGTCATAGAGGCCAGAGGGTAATAAAAAGTTTCAGAAGATTACAGAGAGTTTTGCAACTGGGTCAGATTATCGATTGTACAGGACCCTATGACAATAAGAATCAAAAAATGATGCACAGTCTGGTAGATCTTTGACTTCTGAGGTGGCTAATAAGATAACTGAAAAGTAAGATGCAATAACGTTTGTTCTGATGGTCTATTAGGAAAAAGAGAGTAATCAATTCTAACTACATTCCTACTCTGGGTCAGCCTCCCAGACATCTGTGAGGAGTCTGGGAGCTGATGACTGGGGGAGGAACAGTCATACCAGGAGCATCGTACACAGATACTATTTAAGCAATCTCTTTATAACACCCATGTGTATCAGTTTCTGGGTTTGTTACAACAGAGCATTACAATATGCATGGCTTGAAACAACAGAAATGTACTGTCTCACATTTCAGGGGGCCGGAAGTCTGAAATCAAGGTGCTGCAGGGAACATTCCCTATGAAACCTGCAGGAGAGAATCCCTCCCTGCATCTTCCTAGCTCTGGTGCTTCATGGGCAACCTCTGGCACTCCTTGGCTTGCAGCCTCATTGCTCGAATGTCTCTGTCATCACATGGTTTTCTCCCTGTGTGTCAACTGTGTCTCCGCAGGTCATCTTCTTATCAGGACACCAGTTGTATTGCATTGGGGTCCCACCCTACTCCGGTGTGAATGCATCTGAATACCTAGTTACATCTGCAATGAACCTATTTCCAAATAACGTCACATTCTGAGGTACTGGATGTGAGGACTTCAACAGATCTTTTTCTTTTTTTGGGGGGGAGGGTGCGGGTCAGGAGGGGAGTGATCCAATTCAACTCACAACACTGAAGTACTGCTTTTTCCAGTTTTCATGTATAACTTGTGCACCAAATAAAAATTAATTTGCATATAGTTTTTCTTTCTTCCTCGTGGGTTCTGACCAGTTAGAATTGTTTTAGATTGAGCTTTCCTGACGAGTAAATGTGTCCAAAGATGATTATTCTGAGTGCAAGAGCACTTTTCCCCTCATCCACTACATTTATAGCCTGTTTGAAAGCCACAGAAGATCAAGAAATTATTTTCACACAAACATATCTTCCTTTCCTCTATGCGGCCAGCAAAGCTTTATCTGAAGGTTGATGTCAGTTTTGTCATTTTCCATCAGCCTGGTGGTTGATGCTGTTTTCATTAAAAATTCTATTATTCTAAAAAATCCATCAGCAAGATTGTAAGATTAATTCATATGTACTTTGTATAAGACAAATCTAACCTCTCAAAAGGTTTCTAAGCCAAAACATCTCACACTGACAAGGCAGCAAGTTGGCCAAATACACCCAAATAAACCCAAATAACTCAACCATGTGAATCAATGAGATCTGGGGAAAACAGATCATGAACAACTGAGACTGCTATATATAATTTAAACTACTTTAAGCCCCACGGCACACGGCTGCAGGGAGAAGGATTGCTCCTGTAGTTCCGTCAGCAAATTCCGAGATCAGTTTCTCACGGCAGACACACTGGTCTTGCCCCAGAACTGCACGGGAGAAAAATGACCAAATGCAGAGAGGCCCCCTTTTCTCTTGTCACCATTGCTGTGGAAGTCCTGAGCTGGCCTCTCAGTGAACAGGTGAGAATGAGGGGAAACGCAATCACAGGGCTGCAAAGCTGGAAGGGCTTAACCACCCCCAACAGTCGATGGCATCCCTACCCTGGCTTTCCCAGCTGACTCCAGTGGACTTGTCATGGAAGAACCAGTCTTCCAAGGAAAAACGGTCTACAAGTCCTAAATCTATGCATGAACTCCTGACCCCATTATCTGTGTCAGATAACCTGGCTCCATAGAACCTTCCATATGTTTGTTGTTGTTGTTCTTTATCTCGTAGGAAATTCATCTTCAGAGCCATGAACTGTCATAACTTTCTATGCAACAATCTTGTGATGAAAAATAAAGGAATACCTTTCTCCTCACTCCCTCTCTGATATAAAATAGCTCAAGAAATTATTTGAACAGAAGAAGATTCCTAGGATCTAAGCATATGTGTAGGAGAAACACACAGAGAAGTATAATTAGACATGGATGGAGAGGCATTCCTCTCCTCATAGACCTTCCAGAAGCCAGACACAGTACGTCTATCAAAGTGTTGCCACATGGGTGTTTAAGCTACAATAGGTTATAGGGAAAGCTGCTAAATGCGTGGCTATATGCACACACACACGTATACACATGTGTGTACATCTGTACACATGGAAAGAGAGAGACTAATTATATAATTACAGACTAAGCTTTGTGTACACCGTTTCATTTTAACCCCAAACGATCCTTTGAGGTAGGTAGTAAATGTCCTCTTTACATGGAAGAATGTTTAAAACTTGCCCAAGAGAACACAGAGAAAGTACTCGAGTCCGAGTTAGCGGCACCCTGTCTTCCAGTCCGTTTTCTCTCTGGCACACCACTCCCGCTGGAATATGAGTTAGGAAGGTCTGGTTTGTTGAAGAGCTTTGTCTCCTTCAATTGCACTCACGTGAAACATTCCTACTGCTTCCTCCCTGCCTTTGGCTCACAAGTGCAATTTGAAATTGCATCCTAAACCCAACCAATTCTTGATTTCCTAACACTATTATTTGACCATCTGTGTGATGTTAATGGTATTATTTATTTATTACACCAGGAACCCATCAACCTGCTCCCAAGGAAGCAAAATGATCTCAAATGCAAAAATAAAGTTGCATTTTACCCATCAGTGGAGACTTTGAACTTAAGAGAATAAATGTGCCATTCATATTAATTATAATTTGTTCAGGCTTCCCCAGGAGAGATGCCAACGGTCCTATTCCTAGCGCAACAAAGAAGGTGTCACCTACTCTGCCTCGCACTGCTAGGGTCACCAGAGAGACTGGCTTGTGGGCCTCAGAGAAGTGCGCTTCCACCTCAATGTGTGCAGTATCCCACTCCAGAGAGATACATGGTGATTCTGAGGAATTATTAACTCCCTGTGAGAGGGTCCAAGATTGCTGATATCTGAAGCAAACGGGTGGAAGAAGAACCACCCATTTGGATAAAATTCTGACTTGAACAATGTATGAAGATTCTATGATCCTCTGATGCGAAGGGACCTCTAGAGGCCAGCTGGGTCATTCCCTGTGTCCCCATCGTGCCACAGACCACACCACACCTGACCCACTCCCATACCCAATTCCTAAAATACCTCCAAGGAGGTTCTTGTGCCCCAGAACAAGGAAGGACCACGAAATGCACTCGGTTTCTGGGAAGAGAAGAAGTTGGCAATGAAGAAAAGAAGGAACAGAATGAGGAAAGCCCTTCGGTACGAAAAGAGAATGAGCTTCGTATTCAGACAAAACTGGCTCTCAGCCCCAGGCACATTCACCATCCAACGGTGTGATCTGGGAAGTGGCTCACTCTGCCTTCCAGCGCTTTGCTTTCGGGATCTGTAAAAGTGGAATAATAACTGTCTCCACCTCATGGAGCGCCTATGAGCATTCAACAGGTCTGTGCTGGTAGAGTGGTCAGTGCCTGTCTGACACATAGTAAACAGAGCTGTCCCACCCGGCCAGAGGCAGAACTGATAAAAGCTAAGCATGCCAGCTTTAGTAGCAGAGGGAAGCAGCAGTTAGGAGACAGCATGAAGATAAACGTTAGCCAATTCTGTCAAAGGCACCCACAGCCAGTAAGACGCTTTTGCACTTAGTAGGACAAGGTGACCTTGTCTCAGGCACAGGTAGCCCTAGGCCAGGGCTCACGGCTGTGTGATGCAGTGTGGCCGGATGTCAGCTCCTTCTCACCCTTGCAGGAAGCCCCCTTTGTGGGAGACTGGTTATCACTAGCCTCATTATCTGAAAAACCAGGTGGTTGAACTCCCTGGGCTCTGTAATCCTTTCAAACTCAAAAGAAAAGAGAAGCATTTCTGCAAAGCACCAAACCTTGCAGGTGAGGAGTGCTGGAGAACTGGGCTGCCCCTCTTCTGTAAGTTCTTTAGGTTCTCCTGGCAACTGGCATTGTCCTTTCTCCCGCTGCCCCACGCTCGATTGGGTGTTCAGTTTGGCCATTTTAGTTGCTGGCTCCTCAACAGGCTGTGTGTGCTTCCAGGAGCCTCCCTCCACAGCCCCATCTGTCCATGCTCTTCTGAGACCCGGTCCACCCGATGGATGCCTGGCAAGCCCCAGAGGTGAGCAAACAGGGGTCCATCCCGGTAGGGGCCAAAGCAGCCAGAGCAGCACACGCTTCCTGAGCGGCACTGCTGTTCTGAACAAGTTAACTCAGAAACAACAGAACCGTAGTTACATGACCAGACACCCACTGACAGCAGACCCCAAATAGAAAGAAGGATGGGCAGAGACGCACAGAAGGATGTGCCCCTCTTTATCTTGAAAATGCTAATTTCCCTGAGGTCTACCTGGGGTTGAGCACATCGTCAGAGAGTAGCATTTCTTCAAAGGCTTAAGGACTGGATAGGGGAGTGACCCGGCAGAAAAATGGCATACGTTATGGGTGCAGCTATGAAGTAACAGACAATGGACACAGACCATCTGTGTCCTGGACAGAAAGACACCGGCTCAATTACTGACGTGTGTCTGTAACCTCCACCAGAGCAATGTCACACCCAACGTAGCATGACCCAGACACAAAGGACAGTGAGCCAGGAACACATCCGGGGCAAGGACAACACAAGACAACTCAGGAAAAAAGGGCAGAGAGGGCAAGGAGAAGATGGTGATCGCAGGCATTCCTTCCTTCCTTCACTCACGCAACAGCTATTTACTGAGCATCTTGTGTCTGCCAGACACTGCACAGAATAAGACCGAGAAGGCACTCATCCTCAAGGAACTTACAACCCAGTTGGGGAAGACAGATCGGGAGCAACCAACCAAATAAATGAATGGGAAAATCTCAGGTACAGATGATCACTCTGAAGAAATAATCCAGGATGCTATGCCAGTGTAAGCCTGGTGGAAGTGGTAGGGGATCACTTTTATTTGGGTGTCAGGAACAGCTTCAGGGAGGGGGTTTCACCTGAGCTAAGGCCAAAATGATGAAGAGCTGCCCATGGGAAGATCTGGAGGAGGGGTACCTCCACAGTGGGGGCCACGCGTGGGAAGGCTCTGTAGCAAGAGAACGTTTTCTGTGTTCACAAAACAGGAGGAAGGCCAGGATGTCTGCGGCAGAGTGAGTGAAGGAAAGAGGGGGACCCGCACTCAGAGTTTATTAGCACAAGCCCTGGTCCCAGTCATGCCCTAGGAACTAGGGACAGAAACCTGAAGAAGGTGGAGTTGTGGCCTCAAGAGGCCGTGGAGCAGCTGGAGAGACCAACAGAGAATCCATCAGCTTCGAAAACGAAATGCTAAATGCTTTCCATGATGTGAAGAGCATGCCACAGTCTCCTACAGCTGCAAGGGGCCCCCACGGCTTTTCTCAAGTACGGAAACCACGTTGCTCTCTGCTATTCCGTGGAACTGCTATACCGAAACCCAACTTCCTTCTTGTGCATTTCTCAGACCTTTCATTTTTAACTCATATTTTTTAAAAAAGCACTTAGCAGATGACCCCCAAGGAAACAATTCACTTTACTGGTTGCGGCCTTATTTGGGGAAACCATGAAAACATGAAATGCATCCATCAAAGTTATCCAGTGACGTGCTGACATTTAGTGACAGTCTCTAATTAATGAGACCCACACGCCGGGCCTCTCAGGCTCTCCTGCCCCCATCAGAGGGCTGCAGCCCACCCACTGGGAGAGAGGAATGCAGCCCACCCACTGGGAGAGAGGGCGCTCTTCTCTGACCACCGGAAGACCACCCACCCACGCGATGATGGGCACAACTGCGTCCACGGCTGATGACCTCTTCAACCTCTGCGTCCACAGCCTGGCCTTTTGAGTTGGACCCAAGGCCCTGGGGTGAGACGCCTCAGCCTCAAGCCTTTCCACAACCAACACCCAGCTCGTGCCCTTCGTGTAAGAACCACTCCACACATCTTAGTTGGTCGAGCCCAGCTGTATAGAGGCTAGGGGATACTTCTGTTTGGCTTTCAGTCATCTCATCTGTTCAGTACCCATGTGGGAGCACACGGTGCTCAGGGCATCACAGGGCGGGATCCCCGCTTCCAAGAGCTAGCAGCTCCCCATCCACGTGGAGAAGGAAAACAGAGAGATAAACAGCATTGCAAGGCAGGGTGCGAGACAAAATGAGCGGAGAGACGATGCCAAGTCTCCGCAAGGAGTTGCGAGAACACAGAACGCGGTGGGGAAAGCTCGCCCTGCAAAAAGCCAAGGAGTCAGCATTCCAGCTCGGCCACGCGCTAACTTGTGTGATTTTAGGTAAATTCCCCTCTCCAGGCCTCAGCATCCTCATCTATAAAACAGACATAATCTAGTCTATTTCAGAGAGTTGTGGTGAGGATTAATTGTAACTAACCAATAACTGATGGCACCATTCATCATTCAACATTATTATTACTACTCCTCGTAATCTGGCTTCCAAATCTCCTAGCTGTGCAACCTTAATCAAACTATGTAAACTCAGTTTTCTCATCTGTAAAATGGGATAATCATAGCACCTACAACCAGAGGGGTTGTATTAGGGTTAAATGTTAATGTTATGAGGTTGGATGATGGGTGAGATAGTGTGTAAAACACTTAGAATACTCCCTAGGACATAGTGAGTACTGGAGAAATTTCAGTTCATGTTATTATCATTGCATATTCTATTTTATGAAACCTCACCCTTTTAAAAAAAAAATATGCGTACAGACTACTGACAGGAGGGCAGAAAGACTAGGAGACTGCAAATTGTCTGTAATTCTATTCAGACTGTGGATGCCGTATTAGGTGAAAGGCTTCCCGATATGTCTACGAGGATCATTAGTGTTAATTGGAGGAAATAAAACATTCTAAAAAGTTTCCTCACATTAGAATCTGCTGCTGAAGCATTCGTTCTTTGGGAACTGCAAAAGATCCTCAAAAAATGAAACTGGTGAGAACAAAGCAGCATCAAATGAAATTAGAGCAAAAAAGTCCTCTGCTGGTTGAGACGAAAACTACAAGCATGAACCCCAGGGTCACCTGCGGTGACAGGGAGAGGGTGGTTCTCAGGGCAGAGCAGGGATGGCTGTGGTCTGTGGAGCTTGGTCACATGCTGAACGAAAAAGAAAGAGGTGAGGATGGGAGGAAGGAAGGAAGGAAGGAAGGAAGGAAGGGAGGGAGGGAGGGAGGGAGGGAGGAAAGAAAGAAGGAAGGGGAGGGAAGACAAAAGAAGGAAGAGACGACCCACATACACACAATAAAAGCAAAAGGGAAATAACCCAGAGCCCTGAACCACTCGATTGTTGCAACCTGGAATCAGGTTACGTGCAAATTTAGCAATTTCTATGCAAACAAAATACATTCTGAAATTCCTACTTGCTTCTTTGCACACAGCATCACGAAATGCAGAGCCTGTGTTTGAGGGTTTAAGGGCTTTTCCGCTCCACAGAAGTGCAGCCCAACACGGGGCCCCTCCTTGTCTAGTGCAGGAGGGCCTGGGGAGGACGATGGCCATCCTGTGGAGGCTTGAGCGCCATCTGCACGGCCCACCTGCTGCCCCGCTCACATCCTAAATTAGGCCCATGGCCAACAGGTTGGTGTCACGCAGATCCCAGCTCCTCTAATCCCTGCCCTGTAGGGCTCCCTCCACTGGGAGGGTCTTCCTCCTACTTGTCGGGAAGACAGTCAATCTCAGTGGCTGGCCCTGGATGTCAGGAGATGTTCCAGGAGGGCTTTTTTATGACAGGGCTGGGCTGAAAAAGCCCCACCATATCCCACTCCCTCCATCTACAACCGGTTAAGCCCAGTGAGTCTACAGCATATGTGACAATGCAAACAAACGTGAGGGCACGAGAGACAAGGAGAGGGGCCTGGAGTGAGTCAGGAAGAGGCATGGAAGCAAAGACAAAGAAAGAGAAGCCAGCCAGTACACGATAATGCGATTTTTCAGAGGAGCTGCTCCAGGCCCCAGCTGAGCACCTGACAGATCCAGCAGAGTCCTCATTCTCATAGGCCTGGGGACTGCCCTCTGAAGACCAGATCCCTCCCTGCCCAAATCCCCTCATTGTTCCTACTATACGGCAGCTACATCTGTCAAGGCCCCGTGGCTACTTCTTTATCCCCAAATCTCTACAGAGCTGACCGCCTTCCTCCTTCTCCTTGAAAGTACCTTCCCATCCATTTCTAAAATGTTCTCAGTATGAGACTGTCTCCATCTTGTTTCTTGAGGGCTATATCTTGCAGCCAAGGGTTAGGGAAAAGGGGGCATCCAGAGGGCACTAAATGCCATTGACTACATTGCTTATAGGTTTGTTTTTCTTTCTAAATAGTCTGAAATCAGGGCATATTTCAAGTTTCCACGAAATCCTTTATAAAGCAGACACACAGTTATTTCAGGTGTGAGGTGTGAGGCAGTTAGACATTCAACCTTTGCTCAAAATAGTCCCTAACTCAGGGCACAGTGGAAGAGGTGGGTTTCCGGAACCAGTGAGTACCCTGGGGGCATGAGCACTAGCTCGCCAAAGACAAAGGAGCATGGGTGCTTGCAGACTATGACAGGCCCTTAAATCACACGCTTCCTTTGGCAATGTCCCGACAAGTCAGCTCTGTAACCCAGTGTCCCTTTTGCAGCATTTTCTATCCCATGGGTATTGCCTTACATGCACCAGCCATAAACCTTAGAAGAGCCACCTTAGAAGAACAGTCACAGAAGGTGTAAAAGAGTGGGCACCAACACCAAGGTTCTCTCTCCAAGAATCTTCACGTACAAAGGATGGGAATACTGCCATCCTGCCTTACAATCAGCTCAATGGCCCAGTCTGGAAAACTTTAAGCAGGCATACATTCTTCCCATGGATCTTCTTAACTTCTACCTCCAGCTGACTCTCAGAAACTCCAGAGAGTTAAGATCTCCCATTGCAATCACTAATTCTGCGTTGCCCTTCTGTGAGTGGTATGGTTTGTAGACACTGGAAACTGAGTTAGCATTTCAGGAGGCCAGGGGGAAAGGGAGACAGATTCACCCGACCTTACTCAAAACATAGTCAAGATTCTTCTTCTCCTTCTCCAATTCCTGTCAGCCTTAACCCCAGACGTCAAGCAGGACCCAAGCCAACACTGAGACCCAGTTTCCATTTGGGAGATGAGTTTTGAATATATTGCTTTAGTGGACAGCACAGTTAACCAAAGTAAACGATCTTTTCCACAGACAAATCACACTCATATCCATGGCCTCAATCTCAGAAAGCCGTGTTCAGACAGAGAAAGCACGTCCCTCTGCTACCAGCTCGTGGCATGAAGACACCCCAGGAAAGCTCAGACACAGTCAGACCCAGGACAAAACAGTAGCTCTGCCAGAGTACAGGAGCGGGGCTGGCGACACCCCGGGGCACAGGCAGAGTGATGGCATTCACAGAAAGCCAGACCCGGCCTTCGGGACTCATTAACACCAGAGAAGACTGTTCACGCTGAGCCCCAGCCGGGCCCCCAGTCACCACGGCCACTGGTTGCAGGTACAGACAGTGCTCAGGCCGCTGGCCTCCATCTCTGAGACCCCCTGGCCAGCCTCCCCTCCTGCTTACCAAGTCCTGAGCCTAGGAGGCCAGTTTGGGGGAAACAGCTCATCTCTGGAACCTCTGAGCGTTTCCCTGTGACCACCACCTTTCCGGGGCAGAGCACCCAGCTCAGCCATGAATTGTGCAGCCCAGGGAAGCAGCGACCTCCCCGCCAGCAGCTGCAGAAAACACACCTGCACCTCTATCCCTCTCCCCCATCCCCTACACAAATCACTGTCGATTCAGAGAAGAATGGCGGCTCCCTACCTGAGGGTGGCGCTCTCCCCCTGCCGGACCGTCACGTTGTCCATCGCTTTGGGGAAGGTGGCATCTCCGCTGCGCACGGGCACTCCTGTGGGTACAAGGAACAGCAGCCTGAGAGACACGACCACGAGGCACTTCCAGGGCAGGAACAGGTACCCACAGACCCCCATCCTCGACGGCCACAACTTCCCAGAACTCCGGCAGCCGCTCGGCACACGCCCCCTGGGCGCGCACAGGAAGTGGGTGGGGTGGGGTTTGGCGGAGGAGCGAGCACGGGGCCCCGGAGGCGCGGGCAGGAGAAAAGCGCGCAGACTCCTCCAAGTCTAGTGTTCCTCCCCAAAACCAGCCTCAGCGCTCCAGCCTCGGAGAAGCGGTTTCCACGGAGAACATCCAAAGGGGGCTCCCTCGGTGCTGCTTCAGCCCGGAAGGTGGCGGAGAGAGGCGAAGAGCAAAGACAGGTGCAAAGGTGCGGGCGCGTCTCAGGAGCCCCTTCCTCCCGTTAACAGCTCAGGCATGGCACTTTGGAGAGGAGTAAGCACTGTGGTACCAAAAGGGGACACGGAGTGGGTTAGATCCGGCTACCCAGAGATGGTCTGAATTCCTCAGTTCCAACAAGGGCAAATCCAACACTTTCTTTTTAAGTTTCAGAGGCAGGGTAGCCAGCAGGAAACAGTCTGTAACAATAGCAGAGCCGGAAAGTGGAACACGCGGGAGACGCAGGGGTGAGCCAGGAGGAGAGGCTACGCCGGGCTTCGCGCGATCCGGACCGGGGATGCTGCAGCAGCCGCCTCGGTCAACTTCGTCCGAGACCAAATGCGCGCTGCAGCCTCCGCGATGCGGCCGGTCTCGGCTGGGCGGTCTCCGCGGCGGCGGCTGAGGCGGGAGCGCACGGCGGCGGACGCTCGCTCGCTCGCTAGCTGGGGAAGGCGAGGGGCTGCCGGCCCCGGAGCCGCGAGGACGCCACGCTCAGCGGCCGCCCCCGGCCTCCGCGCCGCGGGCCTCCCGGGAGCAGCCCCGACGCGCGCGGGCCCAGACCGCCGGGGTTGTCATGGCAGCAGCTCCATCACTGACCGCAGCTCTCCGCCGTGCTGGCGCCGAGCGAGCTGGCGGACCGCGCGCATCCCGGCGGGCGGCGGGAGCGGGGCGCAGGCGCCCACCTTAACCCCCGCCGCGCCGCGCCGCGGCCGCAGGAGCTCAGGCGAGGAGTTTAACCACTTCCCCCCTTGAAGAGCTGTCACTTCCAAATTAAGAAGAAATGCAAAGTTACTACACAGCCTCAATAAGCCCAAGACGTCTTAATAAGGGTCACAAACTAATTAGGAAAAGAAAACTCTGCAGCATGCATGCGTGCACCTTTAAAATTATCAGATTAATACATTAGCATTTAGAGTAAATTTAAAGTGTTGGGAGGACGTTTTAGAATCATCTCATTTTTATTCAACAGGCAACGCCCACCCCACCGCCACCCCCCCAAAAGCTACTTCAAACACCATTCTAAATAGAGATCTTCCATATATAAAAGAAATGCAAAATCACAGAAGCCTCTTAGTGTGCGAAACTGGCAAAACCGCATCAAAATTTTGGTCAAGTTCAGACACTGACTTACATTCTTTATTCTTGTTTTGTCGGCATTAAAAGATGTTAGCCCTGCAAACTGCCCACTCAGATGAATGAGTGTGAGCCCCTGGCTTTATTGATACAGAGGATTCCCAGGTGTCCTGGGCTTCACACTCCTGCAGGGCTGATTGCATCTTAAGAGGTGTGTTTTTCAAATTCTTGAAACTCAGGGAAAAATTGCATTGGCCTCAGTTGCTGTCACTTCTCCTCTTTGGCTGCTGTGGGTCCCTCTGTGCCTACATCTGCATGTTTCCTCTCACTTCAGCTCTGATGGAACGCAGTTCCTTCCAGCCTGGGCCTGGCTCCTGAGGGAGGGGGCCTAAGCCCAGAGCGGCACAGCCCACCCCACGTGCTAACACCAACATGTTCTCTGCTCAGGGACTCCCGTCTGAGCTCCCTGCACTGACCCAGATTCTCCCTGGGGACAGAGAGGAAGCAGCCGTGGCTCTGTTTTTCCCCTAGACTCTCTCTCAAATCCAACCAGGAAGCTCTTTTTTAAAACAACCGTTAAATAACAACAACAACAACAACAACAGTTCTTCCCAAAAGCCATCCAGCCACCACCAAAGAGACTGAATCATCCTAACTGAATCGCTGTAACCGTCCTGGTGCCATAAGAGCGCGTGCATCTTTCAACTGGTCACCCCACTTACGTGTAGATAAAACGTGGGTGAGTAACGCACAGGCATCTCACTCGTCACACCCCGGTCACTCCAACTGCCCTGGATTGGAAGGGATGGAGGTGGGTGTGCAGATGTGGAAGCCACGCTCCAAGGTAACAGAGAAAGACTGAGGAGGCATGGCTTCCTCTTTTAACAGGTGACCCGAGAGTGTACAACAATGTAAAGTCAAGCAGCTCACACTGGAGATCTCAATTAATCCATCATTTCGCCCATTTTCCCCTCGTCTCCTCTGTTGACTTTTCCAATATTAAATTCTCAGGGAAATCCGTCGCTACTTTTGTCCAGTGGGGACCAAAAAAAAATCAATTGTCAACTTATGACCACAAAGAATGACTTTACTATCAAGAAAAACAAAAATGATGTCTTCAGGGTGCAGGAGGTTTTGTTTATGCTTTTGAAAGAACAGGAGGAGAATTTACCTGTTTTAGTACCAATCCGTTCTGACAAGTCCCTGCTTTACCTTCACTTTGCAGTGGGAGTTGTGGAAGTAGGAAGTTGCATGATTTCACCAAGTTAAGATATTATATGAGCAGACGTCAGGTGTGAGGTCATGACTGCTGACCTCAGTCCGCTGAATTTGGGGTTCTCCTTATGCGGAGGCCAAGGAATTACCTGTAATCATCCACATCCATTTTAAGCACCACTCCTGCTCCCCTCCAAGACTCCTCTTTGTAAACAGGTCCCACCACCACAAGTGGAAACAAACACCAGCAGTGGAGAAGGAAGGGGGACTCATTCTGGGCTTTGGAGTCATTTCCCTCCAGGCTTGAGAATGGCAGGGATGAGTCCTTTCATGATAAACTCTCACCCTGGCTCTTGCATCTAATTCCCAGGTAGGTACAAATGAGCGTTAGTTTTTGCATCTAGGAATGTGGGTAATGACAACAACAGGCCTTCCCGAGGGGCCTACGTACATGATTAACTCTACAGTAAAATACTTCGAAATCCCCTTAAGGTGAAAGATGCTTTATTAATACATTTTGCCTGCCACTGCTTCATTATTATAGCTGGGCGGAAAAATAACTCTTCTTACAGGCTCTGTAAGATGTTCAGTTTATACCAGTCTGCATGCGGTTGATCTAAGACGCTCACACCATCTTTGTCTCTGGCGGGGGAAGGGAGAGTGGTGAGCTGCGGCCTCCCAACCTGGCCGGCAGAAAACCCAGCAGAGATCAGGTAACGCTCAGGCTGGACAAAGGAAAGCCACTGGCAACCTCACAGCTGCTTTGTGGACCCAGGGATCCAAACTTTATTCAAAAATGGAAGTTTAGAAATTGGTGAGAGGTCAGAGATGCCCGCACAATTAACAAGGCAGAATCCATTTTATTGAAGCTGCTGATTGAAGTGGTTTGACTAGATGAAGATCAAAATCACATGTCAACTCCCGTCTCATCCCCTAATCCCTAAATATAACCAAACACTTAGTGGCTTATCTTATATCCCGTCTCTTGCTTCATAAAAACTGCTGGATTTATTTTGTTTTTCCCAGCATATCCGAGTTAATGAAAAAGGAATGACAGTCAGAGCAATTTCATTATTTGTGTTCTTTATAGACATAACTTCCTTTCTACCTCCTGGAAAGCAGATTCCTAACGAGCGCCCACCTCCACTTTCTCCCCGCCACCCCACCTGCTGTCTCCGTCTCCATCCTCCGTTCCCTCCTGCATACACATACAGTGTACACATAAATCAACTTGTCATAGCTTGTCTCCACTCTGGCAGCTGTAATTGCTGCAGGTTATAAAAATATCTATAGGACAATGCCTTTCAAGCTCACAGGCGTGCACACACACACACAGACACACACACACACGCACACACTGCCTGAGCAAAAGAAAACAATCATATTCCCTTTAATAATCCCGGGACTGCAAAGGACGGGGCGCAGAGGAGCTTGCTGGGTAGACTCTGGAGGGCTGGCAGGTAGAGGAGGACGCAGGGCTAGACGGAGACTCCGGGCGGCAGCAGCCCCTCCTCACTAAAGCAGGGCTGGAAAGGGGAAGAATTGCCAATGAAAGGGAAATTGTTTCAGCTGTTGCTTTTGTTTTTCTCTGCGTTACCTACAGCAAGCTGGGGTTGGCTAAAGAGCCAGTGAATGTTCTACACACACAAGAGCCCGAAAGAAGAGCTCTAGCCTGAGACATGCCAGTGCCGCTTCTTCTCTAAAAAGGTGTAAGGCCCCCCTCTCCTGGTGGAGATTCCAAATAGGAGCACAGGCGAGAAGATGCGACACGCAGGGCAGTTAGAGCGGTGTGGCACCCAACAGACCTCGCAAGTTTTAATCAGGAAAGGCGGTGTCCGTCTGGCTCAAGAGACAGCTCTAGGGGAGTAGGGAAGGGCCGGACTCTGGAAAGGTACCTGCTGCTCTTTTCCACCTATGTGAATATAAGGTCAAAATAAACGCATTGTTCATCCGGGCTAGAGTCTGGTGTTGTTAGGATTTCAGCAGGGAGAGCCAAAGAGCAACTTGAAGATGAGGAAGAAGCGTCCAGAGAGAAGAAAGAGATCAGGAATAGAGAGAATTCAGGAGCATGGGAAGAAAAGGCAAAGGTGAGGCTGCCCATGGACTTTGAAAGGTACATAAAGAGGAGGGGTGATCAGCAGAAAAGTTGGCAGGTAGACAGAAAAGTAAAGAAAAGCGGGGCAAATGATCAAAGTCCAAGTACCATCAAAGCAAAGGCCAGGTACCCAAAGGGGAGCATCGCAAGAGCCAGGGGTCTTTAGAGAAGCATCTCTCCATATCTAGGTTTGGGGTCATTATAAGACTCTGGATTCCCAGAATCACAGAATGATATGGTCAGAGGGGACATCGAAAGATATATAACCCACTCGTTTCATAAGTGGGAGGAGTGAACCCAGGAGAGAGGATCCATTATCATAGGAATAAAGTTAACAACTCATAAATCAGGACTAGAGCTCGGGGCTGATGGGCCCTGCTCCTGTGTTCTCTCCACTGTACCTGGCAGGTAAGGACACTGCTTAAGGGCCAAATGACAAAATATCTCCTTTGGCTGCTATATCTGCAGCAAGAGAGAGAACCACAGAAGAGGTTATATTAACACAGAAGTGTTAACATTGCTGCCCAGTACTGATGCCTCTGGGTATCCAGTTATTCAGCTGAATTCAATGTCAGCCATTAAACTTCGACAAGCAGACTTTGAGTGCCTCCTGTGAGCCAGGAACTGTTGGAAGTTAGAGATACAAAGAAGAGAGACATTGCCCTGCCCTCGATTTGCTTACAATCTAGTGCTGTTGGGGTTGTCAATGGTTCTATTTGCATTTGCATCCAGGAAAGTTGAAGTTGTAATGAACTCAACCCAGCGCTCCCTGGAAGCCCCTAAGAACATTCTCGTCGCCAAGAACAACAACCTGGGATGCGCCTCCCCCGTTGGGAACAGTTGATTTCCAGGCGCTGTGTGTCCAGAGTTCCAGGCACTGACCATGGTTTCCTAAGATTCATTTAAAGAGGCATGGGGGGAGGGGCGGCGGGATAGTCTCAAGGATTTAAAAATGGAGGGAAGAAATTCATCTACTCAACAAACACGTTTTCAGCTATGTGCTAGGTGGTGGATTCCAGTGGTGGGCAAGAGAGACAAAAACAGAATCCATTGTGCATCTAACACCGGCAGGGGAGACAGATATTAAAGCAAGAACTTTACAAAACTGTAGATACGATGCTGATAGGCACCGTGAGGAACTGGAAGAACAAACACGATAGACGTTTCTCTGGGAATCGGGACAATCAGGAGACGCTTCCCTAAGGAAATGACTTTAAACTGGGACTTAATAGTGAGAAGGAGTTGACCGGGCAGATGGTGTGGGCGGGAATCTAGTTGCAGACGGGATGGAATGTATACAACCGGGGACGGCAAGGAGCCTGAGACGGAGCTGCCTTTTATATTCACAGACCGTGCTCTGTTAAACTAAGAGTGGGGACGTCTGAAGTGCTCTGATTGGAAAGCTCTAACTGCTTCCTCATCCTGTGTTCACGCACTCATTGATTATCAATTAAGAATGACCAGGGGCTTTGGACTCAGACAGACCGGAAGTCAGACATCATCTCCTCCATCACTAGCTGTGTGACCTTGGGGCAATCACCTTGTTTGTGAAATAGTGATAAGAATGGTACCTAGCACGGAGGGTGGTGTGAGGATGCTATGAGACTCTTGACGGACAGAGGTGAGCACAGGGCCTGGCAGCTGCTGGGCCTCTGCATGGGGACTGCACGGAGGCCAGCGCATGTGCTTCCCTCCTTCGGAAGGGTCTAGGTGTGATATTTGTCCCGAGAACCCAAGAGCATCCCTCTGAGTGCCAGACCTGTGAACACCATCCCTGTGCATGTCCTGAGGGGTTTCATCCCAGGGACAGAACAGAAACATCACGCTGAGATGTGGTCAGAAAGGGAAGTAGCTTAGCCTTCAAACCAGGGCAGGAAGAAGGTGACCCTGCAGTTCCCACCCCAGTGTCTTGAAAAGCACACAGGATCCAGGCCTGTGGGAAACAGCCTGAGCTTGAGAAAGAGGATGGGGTTTCCTCTTTGTGCGGCAGCCTGGGAACTTTTGTCTGCCATGCTCCCACGTATACCTGAAAAGTAGCCAAACAACCTGAGAAAAAGACAAGACGCCTCCATCTCAGCGGTAAATGAGCAGTGCCTCTGACCACCTTCGTGGAACTTGGGCCCATCTTTGCTCCCGTGGGCCTGGTGGTGGAGTCCAAAGCCCCCCTACCCATCCCCAGGTCCAGATTTACACCAGTCACTGGATACTAACATGCATTGCTGGCCTCATTGCTCCCAGTTTCTACCCTTGAGCATCCCAGGGCTGTGCTACAGGATCAGCCAGACTCCATTTCCAAGGTTTGCAAGATGCAGCCCAACCAGAGTCAGTAGTGGCTTCTCACAGAGAAAGAGCCTCTGGATGGTAACCGGCCACCCCAAACTTGGAGCTTAAACCCCAAATGTACCATTAGAGGAACTTGGCTTTCCTCCCCAGCCCAGCCCCATGCCCTTCTCCTTAATCAATCGCCTTTTACTCATGTCTCTTTTTAACCTTTTCTCTGCATTTTCTCCCCAGCCAGGAGCAACAGCAGAAGAGGTAAAACTTAATGAGACAGGAATTTGCTCAAAAACTTATGGGTTCAGTTGTATTTCTTATTGGAGGTGGCATTTTGTAAATATCATTTTATAAACCAGAGTCTCTGGATCCGAGTCTTAACTCACGCCATCATTAAATAAGTCACTTGCTTTTTTGTTTGTTTTAGCTTCTTTGTTTTCAGAAGAACCAACATCTCCATGATATGTGGACCTTTGAGAAGATCTAGTGTCTAATACATCCAAATGGGCTAATACACTTTTTTTTTTTTTTTTTTTTTTTTTTTTTTTTTTTTGCGGTACACGGGCCTCTCACTGTCGTGGCCTCTCCCGTTGCAGAGCACAGGCTCCGGACGTGCAGGCTCAGCGGCCATGGCTCACGGGCCCAGCCGCTCTGTGGCATGTGGGATCTTCCCGGACCGGGGCACGAACCCGCGTCCCGTGCATCGGCAGGCGGACTCCCAACCACTGCGCCACCAGGGAAGCCTGGGCTAATGCACTTTTGAAAGGTGAAAGTACTGTTCTACAGTAAGATGACAGCCCGTAGAGGGCTGGGGTCAAGGGTACTGCATTGGGCCCCCAATCTGTCACTTATTGGCTGCATGGAGTTCCCCAAGTCACCTCCACTTTCCTTCTAAGTGAGGAGTTTGGATTAAATGACCTCCTAGTCCCCTTCCAACTCTCAGTCTATGGTTTTAATGCTTCTCAACACTCTTCTCAAACAGTGTATCTTCACGTCCGCTTATCGGTTTCTCCTATAGAGAAATAGCCCTCCTCACCCTGTCCTTCCACTGTTCCCATTCACCAAGGTGTCCACTTCAAAACTCGGAAAACTGTGACACAAAGTAATTAATGAGCCACATTGGACCTAAGGCAGGCGATGGAAGAGCCATGATGATTAAAAGTCTTCCGATAAAGGGTTTCTTTAAGGAAAAGAAAATCCCACAAGGCAACCAGCAATGTTAATCTTCAATAAACAGGCTGTTAATATTTAACTGGAATTTATTTAAACCTATAGTAACTGTCCCATTAAATCTAAATTAATTGCCCTTTTGGGACTCTTCCCCTAAAGCCGAGCCGGGACATGGCTGTCTAGATCACAGTTCGTGCTAGGCATCCAGCCATAAAGGGGATATTTCAGCCATCCATTTAGGACTAGATGATTAGAATATCATGGTTGAAAGGGCTTTAGAGGTCAACTAGGCTAGTACGTTTTATATTCTGTGTCTTTGGACTTTCTGGGGACCTGTTTTCCCCACCTCTTCAGCAAGGACTTTATTGTGTGTTCTATCTTTGTGTGTGTCTCTCTCCAACCTCTTCATTCTATTTTGAAATTCCCTCTCATTCTCTTTCCTTTCTGTTAGTGATTATTTTTTCTTTTAGACTTCATATTGTAGACTCATTCTGCTGTGTTTTTGTCTGTCTCTCCTGAGTTTCTTAAGAGAAGCCACTTAAGATATATAGCAAATTCTGTGTGTGTGTGTATGTGTATGCGTGCGCACGTGTGTGTGTATGTATATATAATTTTATGTGTCACAAAGAACATTTTATAATGGCAGTTGTATGTAAAAGACTAAAAGCTGTGAAATAATCCCCAAGTCGCACAGCTTTAGAAGGGGCAGTGAGAGTGTAATTGGGTAGAACTGATCTTTGCTATCCCTGAAATCAATCAGTAATTTTTATCATAAATGTGGTCCCAGCTGAAATTCTGGGATGTTATTTTGCTATGATTTTAACACATTCATAGCATTCCTACAACAACGCGCGTACACACACACACACACACACACACACACACACACACTCACTCACTGCGTGCTTCAAATCAGTTTACTAGTGAAACGTGGATTAAAGATGAACGCCTCATCAGATGGATTAGTGTTCAAGCTAAGTTAATTTTCTCAAGAAGTGGGAGCTGGTTGAGACTAAAATAACTCACCCTGAGGTTTCTAAAGGTGTAGGTCCCTGAGTTAGGCATATAAATGTTCACCGTTTGCCTTGCAGGGCCTGGAGAGGGATGGTGATGGAGAGAGGGATGCAGTCCTTGATGGATTTGGGTAGGAGAAATATAGGGCAGAGCTGAGGGGCAGGTGGGCAGATGGGAAGGTATCCCACACATTTTTAAGAGGACCAAACCCATTCTCAACTGTTTGCTTGTGGAAGGCTTTACGTGTTTACTGCCTGTAGAACCCATGTTCCTTTGTATTTCTGTCGCCATCAAGTTAGATGAAAGACACTACACAGGGACTTCCCTGGTGGCGCAGTGGATAAGACTTCGCACTCCCAATGCAGGGGGCCTGGGTTTGATCCCTGGTCAGGGAACTAGATCCCACATGCATGCCGCAACTAAGAGTTTGCATGCCACAACTAATGAGTCCGCATGCCTCAACTAAAGGAGCCCTGGAGCTGCCACTAAGGAGCCCACCTGCTGCAACTAAGTCCTGGTACAACAAAATAAATATCAAAAAAAAGACACTACACAATCCTCACAGTGTCTTCAGTTGGAAAACAAATCCTCTGTATTCAGAGCATCTTTATTCTTTGCTTTATTGAATCTTATAAATTGAAGAAATGACTGAACACATTTCTACATGCTTATGCATCTCCCTGGCTTTTCCCACGTCTGTCCCTCGCCATGCATTTGCCTTTGGGAGTTCAGGGTCTTTCGGGACAAAGCAATGGAGGCTGCAGATATAGCATCACATCCCTGCCAACCTGGGAGTTGATGTGGGCTTTCCCTCCTAGAAAGGAATGATTTCCCTGAACCATGTGTACACTTTCTTCATCTAGGGTACCAGAAAGCTCCAAGTGGTGCTGCAGGTGATGAGATAGAGCCACTTGGGAGTGGCCTGGCAAAGTGGACTTAGATGGGGCTCAGGTAGCTCTGAATCTGGGGAAGGGAGAGCAGGGAAAGTGTTGTGAGCGGACATGTGAACATGGACAAAATATGAAAATAATTCACCTAAGCTTTCACGGGAGTGTCCCCAAGGTTTTGGGACCAAAGATGCCTTAGAAAGTCGGTAATGAGGAGACTTTTTTTCAAAAGCAGAGAATTAGCTTAACGCTAAGACACAAATCAGGATAGATTGTCATGTTTCTATATGGAGAAGTATTAGTACCAGAATCTCCAAGGGAGAGTTGCTGGGACAAACCAAATGCAATATTTCTATCAATAATCTGCCAAAGGGGATTCAGAGAGGATTCTCCCGAGTTTGAAGAAGACATTAAGTTCCCTTAAGTAATTAAATCTTCAGTTGACCTGGATGAGCTATAAATAATCCACAAAGTTATGGGAGCATGCAGAGAAGTGGGCAAATGCAATGTAACGTATTTGAGGAAAGATCATGGAAAATGTACTTTTTGATGCTGGACTCTGGGCAGCGGGATACGAGCGGTGACGGAGTGGACAGAGGAGTGTGGTTAATGGCTCTGACTTTCAGTCCAAGCTCCACAAGTGGCCAGCTTGACCTTTCAATAATTTTGATAATTGATAATTTGACCTTGGATAATTTTCTTGACCTTTGATAATTTTCTTACCTCTCAGAGCCTCAGTTTTCTCCTCTATTAAATAGGAATATGGGCTACCCCAAACATTTGCTGTGTGAGGCTAGATGAGACGGCAGACGTAAAGTACCCAGAGAAGTACCTAGCGTGTGGTAGAGTCTCCACATGCGTAACCAGGGAAACGATGCTGGAAACAGTCATGGCCAGTAGCTCCCAAGCTACGGTCCTTACAGCACATTTTGGAGTATGATAATATAGATTATTGTTGGCAGGGATCAGGAATTTTTGCCAAAAAAGAAATGTCGGGCCTAACATTTTATGAAAACTGCTAGAAGAATATTGGAAACATAGAAACAAAGAAACATTCCCTTTACTCAAAATGGCTGTGTATAAATTCTTCAAATGTTACTCATAGTATTTATCCATTACAGCTCACAAAGCATCCAGGAACTTCATGTGACCAGTTTCTGAGTCGGGAATCGAGACTCATTTCTAATCTCCTCTGTCCCTCTCCCATGGCCCTCTCCCCTGCGATTCTACGTTTCTTTCTCTCGTGGGCTCTTCACCCAAAACATTTCATGTCCAGTCGCCTTTCCCAACCCCCATGGCCTTACCTCGGCCTGAGCCATCATCCCTTCTTATTTTCTTGTTTGCAATCATGGGACTCCCTCTTACAGGGATTTCTTCCACCTGCTTTTACCAGGTCTATTTCAAGCTCCACTTTCAAATCAAGTTTTCCTGAAAACCTGACCGTGTCACTCCCTTCCTGATTCAGTCTTTAGTGGTTCCACACAGGAATTTGAATATGCGGTTTCTGAGCCTTCATGATGTGGCCTGGTTTGTTTTCACCTTTTTCTCTTGTTACCTCTTCCTTTATCGAGCCATGCCACTTTTTATTTTAATTGATTATTATTTTAATCCCTCAAAAGTTCCTCTTTTTCACCTTGGGGCCTTTGCACAGGCTGCCTTCCTGTCAAGAATACTGTCCCCACACTTTTCAGGTTAAGTTCTATTCATCCTTCCAAGTTCTAACTTCCTCATGAAGAACATAACTATTCCATTCAATTAGATAGATGCCCACTGCATCGGTACGTCTAACATTCGTAATACTTGTAAGAGTTTAACTTCTTTCGTAGTCTCTTATACCCCCGAAGCCTCACCCAATGCCTGGCACATAATAGGTTTTTGATAAATATTTGTGGAACTTAAGTACAGCTGGGGCAAGTTCAAAAATTAAAATTATTTTCTGGCAGGGCAGGGACTTCCAAATGAATGAATATTAAGATGAACATTTGGCATTCACAAAGTGTACGGACAGGGTGTACACACACTTGATAACCAATCTCTAGCTAGAAATAAGAAGAATTCTGAGAAATTGACAGATGGCAGTTTAAGGATAAAAATAAGCATGTCTGTATAAAAGGTTATACAGGCCAAAAATAATATCTAAATCGGATAAAGGAAGGCTTGGATAAATTAATGGGTGACAGACCCATTCTGGTTTATTAGGTTAGGGGTGTCTGATGTAGATCTCTAACCTTTGAAGTATGAGTCCCATGCAAAATGGTCACTGTCCAAAACACCTAAGGAGGACATCTGAATTGATATGACCTGGGGTGACCTTTTTAATGTCATATTCCCATGTACGCAGTAATTTTATTGTCCATGTTGCTGGGGATAATGGAATTATGCTCATCTTTCCCTCTGCACACCTTACGGCCGCCCATTCTAGAACAGTTGCGTACACTTGGTAGGAGTATTTTTGAAATGATGCAAGAAAAGGTGTGTGTAATTTGTGTGAACAAGGAACCCTGAGCAGGGGGAAAGCTGCCTTCAGCCTTGAGGGAGAATTAGATGGACTGCCTTCTGTTCTTACCCTCCACTCCCTTGGCTATTTCCTCCACGTCTGACCCCCCGACTTCCACTTCCCGTCTCTGCACACAGGTATCTCTACCAGACCCCTTTCTTTCTTCCAAGACACAGTAGAGTTCTAGGGAACTGGAGTACCGTTCCCATGTTCCTGTTATTTATCAGACCAAAGTAGGAGACATTTACACATCAGGTTATATAAATATTCTCAGTCCACCATTCTGCACGTGGGAGAGCTAGCTCACCACACTCTCATAAAAAATCCACTCTAATCCCAACATCCAGCTTATGACCTCCTATCACTCCATCCAAGAATAACGTTAATAATAATCAGACTATTAGTCAGGGGGCTTGGTCTGAACCTGAAAATTTTGAAAAACAGTCTTATAAATTATTTTCCAAGGACATCGTCTTTAAGCATTAACAGGTACAACTGACTCTGAATTCTGGGAATTGAGCATAATTACATGGAAACTGACAGGACACAAATGCCAAGAATCCTGTTAAACTTTAATATCTCGAAAAACGTCTCCTTGTAATTATCTCTTTCCTTTGTCTCAAATGTTACTGTGAATATGTAGAGACCTAAGCACACACAGAGGTGGATGGACTGGAGACCCTTGATCTTTGGAAGCGTGGGGTTTTGCAGGCATTCCATAAAATAGTGAGGTGCTGAGTAAAGCACTCGGAATCTGACAATTTCCAGAAGTTGTCTCCATCTTTGTATTGACTCTGCTCTAGTTCTCTGCTTACAATTCTCCACGCTGACTAGAAGCGCCTCTGCGTCAGTAATTATAGTGCTATAATGTAGGTCATAGGCATCTGGTGTCTAATGCAATTCCTGACCTGTTCTATGTCTTTGGAAGAGTCATCGCATTTTTTTCAGGGCTTCAGATTTCCTTTCTGGAAGTGAACATAGTGACATACAACTCTAACAGCGTCAATATTTGCATAGAGCTTTAAACCTCACCGCTGATACCGCTTATCTCCCTTGGGTAGGCGTGTCTCCTACATTTTTTCTCCTTTCTGGGCTCCACGAAGGCTCCCCTTGTTTCTTTTCTCTACTATTTTACTTAAATCTTAGCTCTCTGCCTCCAGCCTGTCCCTAAACCTGTGCTTCTTACAGGGACAGGGTAGACTCCTAGGGGGAGGTTGGTTGTCAGTGTAACTTCAGAGACATGCCAGCCACTCAGCGCACGGGGGCCGGGGAGGTTAGACACTCAGCAATGCACACGATATTGTTACCATTGTCGAATACCTGCCTCACATTTAGGTGAGTGATTTTTTTATATCTAGGCCTAAACTGTACTCCATTTGATGCATCAACACAAAATATCTTTGCAAGGTTTTAATATTCACTAATCCTTCAGGAACGCAACTCCCTGTCAGCTAAGGGAAGACTGTGCTTTGATTTGTTCAGACCCTCACCAAGGATTGTTTACTAGTTTGAAAGCTCTCATGACCAATGGTAAAGCTCAACGTAGTCGAGGCACCAGTTCTACAGCCCTGTATCGGTCTGCGACGTAGCCATCACGTTCATGGAGATCCTATATACAGACACGAGCTTCCACACTTCATTACATCCTATGGTGTAGTTCTGCCTACAGATTTGTTTTACACTTACTTGATTATCAATCATTTTCTATTTATGTTTCTTATAGATCCAGTTAGGACATTAAATAGGTCATTTTTTTCAAGTAGGCTTATGGGTAGCTTATTTTATCTACAAATTTAATTTTCATGGAAATAAAGGTATTACAGAATATTTTCTTAATGAGACTTGCATCAGATAAATTAGATAACTCCTGACATAGACAATTCCATACACAGAAACCAGCTTTATCTTTCTACAGCACAGCTCAGTCATGTCCTTTACCTGTTCAGGAAAATTCAGTGGCTCGCCTGCTTTATAGTTCAAATTCCCAAGTTTGGTCATCAAGGCTCTTAGGAATACGCCAGCCTAACTGTGTAGCCTCAGCCTCTGTGGCCCTACTCTGCCCCTCACCCACCATCCTGGGACTGTTCAGACCCTCTGGATCTCCCAGTCTAAGTATTTGCTCAAACTTCCCATCTGCAGGGTCCCTTCTCTTCCATCCACAGATTCCTAAATCCCATTCAGACCTCAATAACCAGTTAAAATTCCATTTTCTTCATAAAATATTACTTTCACTGACGTCCCTCTGTCCCTCTCCTTCATTGGTTAGAATCAAACCTTTTCTGGATATATAAGCATATATTTCAGAGAGATATATTACAAAATATTGAACTTCTTATACATATTTTTGTATTATAGTCGACTGCCTATTTGATCTCACCTATGAGGCTAGAAGCTCTCTGAAGACACTTCTTGTTCATTTTTGTATCTTCCCAGGCTGAGCCAAGTGTGTAGCCCTGAGTGTGAGTTCAATAAACATACGTTGAACTGGATCAGCACCTCAGTCATTGAGAGGGAGAGGCTGGGTACCATTTCCTTTATTTCACCTTGAGGAAACTGAGCTCTAAATGAGTTCTGAAAGGTTGCTTTATGTAGAGCATCAGATGAGGCATGCTATAGAGGTAGAACACATCACTACCGCTAGCTCACTCAAGGCTCAGACCTGTACTTAGGAGAACATCTAGAGAGGCTGGCTCACATTTTTGTTGAAAGAAAACAGAATTTTCCATTTCTAGGTCAGCTTTTCAATATAAGGGTTCGGATTTATATCACTCTATACACCACTGATGATGGCAAATCTATCCCTGAAACTTTGTCGCCAAATAGAGCTGCAGGTCTCCATTTTATCAGACTATGTTCCCAACAGAAATAAGGCATGGGTTTCCCAGAGACCTCCTCAGGCTCTCCTGGTGCTGGAAGGGTCAGGCTCCCGCCGTGCTGCCCTGCACAGCTCCAGCTCTGACAGAGCCCATCCGTCACAGCCGAAGCCTGCCCTTCTCACCCACTGCTTGAGTTGGAAATGCAAGTGGCCTTTTAACAGAACATTGTCTTAGGATTGTGTGAAGCAAAGCTGACAGAGAAAGGAAGATTCATTCCTGACACCAATCATACTAATATCCGTCACCACAATGACATTTTCCCTTTAATGATGAAAAATGCATCAGGAAAGAGTGAGGGGCAGGAACAGTGTCCGTTGGCCGCTTGGGTGTGATGGAGAGGGAATCTCTGCAGCAGCTGCTGCTGGTCTGCAACTGGGGGAGGGAAGGAAGGGCAGCCAGTTGGTTATAAACAAACACAACTGGTCCTTCATTTGGAAGAGAAGGGTGCAAGCAGATGGGAGCCCCTGGTTAGGCAGTGTCACTGAACATCTGATGAATTTCTCATTAGGCCTTCTGCCTGGGTTTTCAGTAGAACTGCCCCATTTCTGTCAGGCCCAAGCAGGAGTTCATACTGATTTTCAGGGCCACTATACACACATTGTATTGATACCATATCCAGGTTTGCAGGGCTAGTCAACCCACAAGACTGAAAAGCTACTGGGGGTCCCCTGGCCCTCATTCACATACTCTCTGTTTCACGGAAGGGGTACACCAGAGGAATCCAGTCTACATGGTAGGCGCCATATACACACCCAGGAGGGTCTGTCGCTGGGGATGATCCATGGGTGGGAGAAGGCAAGGCAAAGCCAAAGCTTTATAGCCTGAACACACAGGGAGGCGGAGACTGCAAAGAAACATTAGGCGAGCAGATTGCTCGCAGTTAGCGGGAAGCTGTAGCATCATCTCAGGTGTTCACAGAGGGAATGTTTCCCAACAAATTGCAGGTCTTTGTCTACAAGCCCACTGCTCCCAAAGACACTAGGTGCTGAAATCTACATAAAAGTCCTCTTCTTCTCCCCTCCTTTCTTTGCTACTGGCAGAGCCTGCCCTCCCACAATAGAGGCTAAAAAGGTCAGCAATTCACTGCCCTGTGTCTTTGGCAGCTATGGCTGACCACATGCCCAGTAGCTGGGCTGAGCACCCTGCCCTCACCGAAAAGGCACAGGTGCGCTCTTCCAGCCCCCTTTGCTCCTGCCTTTGATCACAGCCAGGTGATGGTGCGAGGGCTGGAGAAATGCAGCCACCTCCCATCCATGGAATGAAAGACCCCATGTCTCCAGCATGATGGAGATCAGCTGTGAGACCCTGGGTCCCAGACACTGTTACTGAGCTTTTGGACATCCTGTCTCCAGGTTTCTTTGATGTCCTAATTTTCTAAGCCCCTGTTAGTCAGGGTTCAATTACTTGCAGCCCAAGGCATCGAAAGTATCACATGGGCATTTCGTCAAGAAAACTGCGTTAACTTTATAAGGACGTCACTCTATTTAGTCTCCTTTACTCAGCCTTGAACTGGTACACACACATATTCTGCTTTCTGCTGACAGCTTTCTCTTACTCCCTCACTCTTATAAATACTGGCATACACAGGCTGGTTCGTGCACCAAGAATCGTACCGCACCAGAGAGCTTCTAAAGTTTGTATGCTTTTGCACTTCTTTATGACATTAACTAACACAGCGCCCACGCGCTAGCTAACCTGCCAGCGAAGCAACCAGCGTCATTTTCTTCTTTGTGGAGAAGGAAACTGAGTCATTTATGTCCCTGTATCTGCATGAGTGGGCTTCTGCTCCCCCCTCCTCCTCTGTGTTCTCACTTTCAAATATATTTTAGGCCAGCAGGGATGTGATTCAAAGGGCCCTCAAAGCAACTGATGCACAAGGGCATATTTTTAAACCTCCTAACCCTATAGGAAGCCCTACAAATAAACAAGACCACACTGGCCACATCTTCAATTTCGAGCAAATATGCCGTCCTTCTCTGATGCTCTGGGCCTTTTCTGCCTCCCTGTATCCTTCCAGTCAGGGAAGAATCCTCCAACATAGAGCTCAATGGTGCAAAGTGACGCTAAGTTCTAAAAAGGATGCTGGAGCTCTGCCCCAGGGGAGAGAAAGGGCATGTGAGACTGTTCCCAGGAAAGGAGCAGCAGAGGCAGGAGAGAAGCTTCCTTCCACCTGGAAGCAAAGTGCTGACCCTGTGGGCTCAGGCAGGCCGGGCCCCTGCTGTGGACCCCTGTCAGGGGAAAGACTCTCTTGCTCCTTGAGGGCATGGGCTGGCCTGAGTGCCACTGACAGTCCAGGACAAGGACCAAGCACTCTCTACCGGACCCGTCCACAATCTGATCGCTTGTTGAGAGGAGGACAAACTGAGCTCGGACACCCAGGACCCTTTGGTTCCCTCCACCAGCTGAGTGCAACCACCCAGAGAGCAGGACGTGGTAACCCTTCACAACAGCCATGCAGCCAAGTGTCCCCGAAAGGCACTGGAGGAATTCCATTCACCAGTAGAAAACGCATGGAGAGAAGCAGGTGAAAAAGCTCCGTCTACCTGACTTAAGTTACAGGTCGGCCAGGGTTGCCTGACAGTAAAGGAAATCACAGACTGCCCGAGAGCAGCTATGTAATATGTACACATAATTTAAAATCAGCTGTATTACTTCTTTTGTGGAATGGCTGATGAACTTATTAAAATGATAAAGATTATCTCTCTCTGCACAGTTATAATAACCATAGTAGAAATCACAATGGTGCGTTTACGAAATAAATGACCTTTTGTCATGTAATCTGATTCTCTCTCAAACACCTTGTCCAGCAGAACCACTGCCCCCATTTGACAAATGAGTCAATCACAGCTCACATTTGAGAAGGAAGGTGACAAGGTTCTCAGGGTAGACTATGGAAGATCTAGTTCTCAAATCCAACCTTCTAACTCCAAATGCAAGACTCATTTTACTCAACTGCACTTTAATAAAAGCAAGGATCCAGCTTCCTTCCTTGTGGAATACCCACGATGTCCTGGCTCACAGGGGGAGTGGAGAGAACTTTGGCAGGATAAGGGGGGTAATTCATGAGGGATGAAAGGACTCCTACAATTCAGGAGCAGAAGGCATGAGTACCGGAAACTCGTCAAGAAGGGGCCCAGTGGAAGACTGTGGCGCAGAAAGAAAAGGAAGGCCATCCCGGATGTCTGAACAATGGAACAGCCTCCGTTTATCTCCTGCTGTCACCTCTTTGCTTCTGGAAAAGCAGCATTTGCTGTACACAGAACAATAAGCAGGATTTACAGACACCACAGGCTTGTGGAGCATGGATGCAGCTCCGCCATGAAGAGCATGGTGGGGCATTTCACAGGTGACCATTGTCAGGCCCGGCAGGACCCGGCAGGAGGACAGGAGGCCTGTTATCTGGAGCCACGTTGGTTCAGGACACAACGGTCAGTCTCTCTCATCTCCTGGAAGCCCGTCGCCCCCAGAAACACTCTCCTGCTTCTGGAAATGGCCTTTTTCTTTGGAATTCAAGACTCCATGCCTTCTAGATCCCCCTTCTCCCCTCCCGGGAGTGCAGTGTTACCATCACATGGCAAGTCCCACCCTCCGCCGCTTCTCTGCTGATGAAGCTCTCACTCCTCAAGATGCGCCTCAGATGAGCCCTCTTCCAGGCAGTCCCCTCTGGTCACCTCACTGAGAAATGTCTCCCTCCTCTGGATGCCTGTTATATTTTATATCTTCTCTAGCATGGACAACATATTGCCTTGTGTTCTAAGTGAGTATAAATATGTGGTACCTTCCCTAAAAGAAGAGAAGCCCGTTGTTAGTAAGGTCTATGTCTTTTGATTAAACCAATTTACTTTAGAGCTGAAAAGACCCGTATAGGTCATGTAGGTTAATATTCTCATTTTATAGGTGAGGAAATGGAGGCCTACAGGCCTTACCCAGGTGAGTCGTGTTCATACAATTAGACCAGATCAGAGTCGGAATTCACCTGCACCATTGGCTCAGTGAAGTGCTTGCCTAGAATGAGACCGGGATGAAAGACTGTATGAATGATTCCCAACGTTCCCTGAGACCTGGCATCCCATGGCCAAAAGGGGTCCAGCCAGAGACACACGCGATTGGTAGGGACCCGCAGTCCACTTCACTTCAGAGAAACTTCATTTCATTCAGCGTGTGTCTGTTCCCATCCAAAGGGGTTTGCATGAGGGATTCAGAGCTTCTGAATAAGCAACTGTGTGGTGATGACTTTTTTACAGTCAGCTGACCAGGGATGAAATTTCTTCCGATAATTATGAAATGGACAGAAGATCAATCAGGCGCTAATAAAAGACGACTGAAGATTGCTAATATAAACCCAATAGTGCAACGTTGCTTTACAAAAACCGGGAATGCTTATGGATTTCCTGTATGCTCCACTGTAAGCACTGCCCAGGGCTCGGATCCCACCTCTGCTTCCCCGCTGCACGCTTACCATGGGCAGGCTGCCTTACGGTTCGCGCAGCAATGCCAGTTAATTACGGTAATGAGCAGGCTTCACATTTATGGAAACTCACCGCCTGATCCCTTGCAGCATTTACAGGCTCACATTGTGTTTAAGAAGCTCCGTTTCCAGGGGGTATAGTGTGTGTCTCCACAAAGAAGGGACGGCTCTGAGGGTCGGGGGTGGGGGGGGGTGTGTGTGTGCGCGAGTGTGTGTGTGCATGTGTGTGCGCCCACATGCGCATGAGGGCACTATCTCAGAAGGGCCAGGCGCCTTCCTTTAGAGAAGGGAACTGGGTCAGGAAGGGGGGTGCTGGTGGAGGGAGGGGAACACTGCTGTAGGAGGGAGGACCTTTGCACATCTGGGAAGGAGTCTTTGTGAGCAAGAGAAATGAGACAACGAGTAGGAGGGATCTGGGAAGGAGACTAACTGCATGCTTAAGTAGGATGTTTCTGAAGGTGGAGGGAGAGGGTTCCTGCAGGGACATGCAGCCTTGGTTATGGAAACAATTCATCACACAGAGGAGGCAAACCACAGTGTGCTTTGACCCGCTTGTGTTCCTTTCCGTCCTTCCCCGTCTTCTCTGCTGAAGTCTTCTGGATGTGCCCCTCTCTCCCTGCCCCACTCCCTCCTTCTTTTCCTGCCTTTCCACCTCCGTGTAGGCGATGGGCAATGTGCGGGGTGGAGCCGGGGGCCGGGAGAAGCATCTGCTCCTCATTGGAGGCACCGGCTCTTGTGTTCTGTTGTTTGGAACCATGTAGAAATCCTGAGACCATCCACAAAGGAACACTGGTTCCCCTTGAAGACATTCTAATATTTTTTTTTGCTTTTTTCCAGTTTTTTGGTCTTTTTATTGTTTTTTAACATCTTTATTGTAGTATAATAGCTTTACAATGGTGTGTTAGTTTCTGCTTTATAACAAAGTGAATCAGTTATACATATACATATGTTCTCATATTTCTTCCCTCTTGCGTCTCCCCCGCACCCATCCTATCCCACCCCTCTAGGTGGTCACAAAGCACCGAGCTGACCTCCCTGTGCTATGCAGCTACTTCCCACTAGCTATCTATTTTACGTTTGGTAGTGTATATAGGTCCATGCCACTCTCTCACTTTGTCACAGCTTACCCTTCCCCCTCCCCCATATCCTCAAGTTCATGCTCTAGTAAGTCTGCGTCTTTATTCCCGTCTTGCCTCTACGTTCTTCATAACCTTTTTTTCCCTTAGATTTCATATGTATGTGTTAGCATACGGTATTTCTTTTTCTCTTTCTGACTTACTTCACTCTGTATGACAGACTCTAGGTCCATCCACCTCACTACAAATAACTCAATTTCGTTTCTTTTTATGGCTGAGTAATATTCCATTGTATATATGTGCCACATCTTCTTTATCCATTCATCTGCTGATGGACACTTAGGTTGTTTCCATCTCCAGGCTATTGTAAATAGAGCTGCAATGAACATTTTGGTACATGACTCTTTTTGAATTCTGGTTTTCTCAGGGTATATGCCCAGTAGTGGGATTGCTGGGTCGTATGGTAGTTCTATTTGTAGTTTTTTAAGGAACCTCCATACTGTTCTCCATAGTGGCTGTATCAACTTACATTCCCACCAACAGTGCAAGAGTGATGCCTTTTCTCCACACCCTCTCCAGCATTTATTGTTTCTAGATTTTTTGATGATGGCCATTCTGACCGGTGTGAGATGATATCTCATTGTAGTTTTGATTTGCATTTCTCTAATGATTAGTGGTGTTGAGCATTCTTTCATGTGTTTGTTGGCAATCTGTATATCTTCTCTGGAGAAATGTCTGTTATTCAACATAGTTTTGGAAGTTTTAGCCACAGCAATCAGAGAAGAAAAAGAAATAAAAGGAATCCAAATTGGAAAAGAAGAAATAAAGCTGTCACTGTTTGCAGATGACATGATACTATACATAGAGAATCCTAAAGATGTTACCAGAAAACTACTAGAGCTAATCAATGAATTTGGTAAAGTAGCAGGATACAAAATTAATGCCCAGAAATCTCTGGCATTCCTATACACTAATGATGAAAAATCTGAAAATGAAATTAAGAAAACACTCCCAATTACCATTGCAACAAAAAGAATAAAATATCTAGGAATAAACCTACCTAAGGCGACAAAAGACCTGTGTGCAGAAAATTATAAGACGCTGATGAAAGAAATTAAAGATGATACAAATAGATGGAGAGATATACCATGTTCTTGGATTGGAAGAATCAACATTGTGAAAATGACTCTACTACCCAAAGCAATCTACAGATTCAATGCAATCCCTATCAAACTACCACTGGTATTTTTCACAGAACTAGAACAAAAAATTTCACAATTTGTATGGAAGCACAAAAGACCCCGAATAGGCAAAGCAATCTTGAGAACGAAAAACGGAGCTGGAGGAATCAGGCTCCCTGACTTCAGACTATACTACAAAGCTACAGTAATCAAGACAGTATGGTACTGGTACAAAAACAGAAAGATAGCTCAATGGAACAGGATAGAAAGCCCAGAGATAAACCCACGCACATATGGTCACCTTATCTTTGATAAAGGAGGCAAGAATATACAGTGGAGAAAAAAACAGCCTCTTCAATAAGTGGTTCTGGGAAAACTGGACAGGTACGTGTAAAAGTATGAAATTAGAACACTCCCTAACACCATACACAAAAATAAAGTCAAAATGGATTAAAGACCTAAATGTAAGGCCAGACACTATAAAACTCTTAGAGGAAAACATAGGCAGAACACTATAACATAAATCACAGCAAGATCCTTTTTGACCCACCTCCTAGAGAAATGGAAATTAAAAAAAAAATAAACAAATGGGACCTAATGACACTTCAAACCTTTTGCACAGCAAAGGAAACCATAAACAAGACCAAAAGACAACCCTCAGAATGGGAGAAAATATTTGCAAATGAAGCAACTGACAAAGGATTAATCTCCAAAATTTACAAGCAGCTCATGCAGCTCAATATCAAAAAAACAAACAACCCAATCCAAAAATGGGCAGAAGGTCTAATTTTTTTTTTAAAAAGCCCACACACTGGGCCATCAAAGTCACATGCAGTGTGACAAAGTGGGTAATTATGTCTCACTTACTTAGTGCACATCAAAGAACAAATGGCCGGAGAGCCTGTCCATGTGCAGCAGTGTGTGTGGGAAGGAGGCAGTGATGTCGCCGGCCGGGTGTGGGGCTGGGTGCAGACAGCAGCCCGCGCCCTCTGCTCCCTGCCCTGGAAAGGAACGAGGCCACAGGGTTCATTTAAATGTGGGAACCTGTCTGGCCTTTCTTTCGTCTTCCTTTGTTTGGTTTTCATGGAAACGTGTATTTATGGGAAACTCCAAGCCTGCTTGCTACAGACAGATGTTTTTGGTCTCTGTCCCTCATCTGGCTAAGGAGATGAACCACTATCTTTTTTCTCCTCAGCCAATGCAGGAGATGGAAATAAAGCATCAGTGCTTCTAAGATGCAGAGGTTGCTCTGGAAACAGGTGGTTCCAAGCAGCCTTTGGCAGAGACTCACCTCCTGGAGGTGATGCTAAACCTTGTTGGAAGGAGAGGCAGAACCCAAGGCACACATTGCATCCACCGTCTGCGTCACAGATACAAAGTGGATTCAAGCTGGAGCCTGCATCACGGATACACAGTCCAGGCTCCTCCTTCATCCCTGGACCCATCCTCATCGTCCCTCCCTCTCCTTCCCCCACTGGCTGGAAAACTTTGTCACTTTAACATTTGATTATATAAAACCCTGCTCCCTTTAACCCCTGTGGATGAGCAATTGTTCTGCTATTTCTATAAAATGCCACAGGAAATATGAAAATAGGAGGCAGGATTGGGAGCGAGACTGTTCCTGAATGCCTGTGGTTAGAAGCATCAGAGATGGCTGCACAGATTTTACATCTGTGACAGGGAAGCGGAGGGCAAGGGGGACAGAGAGAGAGAATGAGGGGCAGGAGAGAGAGAACGGGCACCACCGAGGAACCCTGTCAAGATGCTGTAATGTGGCCTTTAGCCTGAAGGGACTGAATCTGGGCCTGAAACCCAGCAGGGCAGCCCCAACCTGTTCCAGGCTCACTGCTTAAGGCAGGAGACCTGGGCCAGCAGATGGGTGAAAAGTGAGTCATAAGCCGGAGGGGATGAACTACACATTTCTTTGCAGTGTGAGATACCCTTTCCAGAACAGGCTGGACAATATCTATGGTCTCATTCCTTCTTTCATCAAATATTCTACGGGGAAGCAGTGTTGAGGGATGACTAAAAGTGCAGGCACTGGAGCTCCAGTCATGCCTCTTTGACTTGTGTATAAATGTGGCAAGTTACCCTCTCCTGCTTCAGTTTTCCCATCTGTAAAATGGGGCTGACAACAATAGTACCTCCTTGATACAAAGTGCCTGGAATGGTGCTATTCTAATGACCTAATAAGTAACTACAATGTAGCAAATACTACCCTAGATACAAGTGCTACGTTGGTGTATAAAAGCTTGTGCCTACATTCCAGCAGCTCATAACTTAGTGGAGGGGACAGGTATGGAAACAAATTACTAACAGTGTGATGGGAGCTAAGGTAGTGATATCTAGTGAGTGTGAAATTTTGGACATAAGGATCAAAAGACTTGGAGAACACTTAGCAGAAGAGATGGGTTTTGTAGGGTAGGCAGTAAGTTACCAATTGGAGAAGAGAGATCAGTTTATTTCGGGCAAAGATCAGAAAGAACAAAGAAACAGAGATTTAAAAAATCATGGCTTAAGAAAAAAGTGAGAAATCCTTTGTGTCTGAGGAATGGTGGGAGGGGAAGCTGAAGGACCCCATGTGGCCCGACAGAGAGTTTGGGTTACATTTTGTTAGAATTGGGGATTCACTGGAGCTTCTAAAAAATGGTAGAGGCATGATCCAGTTTGAACGATTCCACCCACTATTATCATATTTTAGTTGCTCCCCTATCACTACAAATTCTTTATATAATAGACAATATTAATAACTCTTCCCTAGCTGTAAAAGCCGCAGTGAAACAACACAGAAGCCCTGAGCAGCAGTGAACGAGGGACGGATGGGCTGGCAGACAAGAAGCAGAGGCCCTGGTATCAGACAATGTGAGGGGCCGTGGAGACCTCTGTCTTTAAGGGCAGATGGAACTTAAGAGTTTCCTTCCAATGGCTCCTACCCTACGCTAGAAATGTCCACATAGAAGGGATCCGACAGTGGCAGCCACAGCAAATTATCCACGAAGTATGTGTCCTCCCCATCTTCTCTCAACATCTCGAGTTGGTTTAGGGTACCTGTGGGTCTAACTAAAAACTGCCTTTCCCAGTTCCCCTGTCATCAGAGGGGCAGCACGTGGTGAGGCCCTGGTCAGTAGTCCAAGAATGGAAACCTCCCAGAGACTTCTAGGACAGTTTTATTGCCTCGTTCTGGCAATACTTCTTCCCCCTTCTAACATCTCCTTCTTCCTGCCTAGAAACCAAAGCGAGGGTGAGGTGAAGCCACCATCTTTCAAGCACGAGGACAAGAGTCTGACACTAAAGACTGCAGAGAGGAAAGATCAGAGGACCCTGGGATGCTGGTGCCATCAGGCAGCTGGTCCTCATGGAGCCTGCCCATCTCTGGGCTTCGTGCTCCACAGCAGAGTCTGGGAACTTGGGCCTCTGCTATCTGCGGTGGAATGCAGTCCCTGACACCAGGAGGCCTGTGTAGATAAATGCCTCATTTAATGTGCACTGCTATGGATGCACAGATGTTGACACATCAGAAGCAAAATCAGCTTCTCTTTGGCACTTGGGAAAAAGGGTCCATGTCTCACCAGTATTCCCTGCATGTTCGTAACCTGCAAACTGAATTCTTCTGTGTTGTCGGGTGGTAACCATAGATCTCCTACTAGCCTATGAAGAAAAACTTCCCTGGATCCCGCAAGGCTCAGCCACCATGCAGCTCAACCCAGAAGGAAGAGTAGAAGTATCAGTATTAAAGGATAAATGTTGGCTATTAAATGTTTGCAAAATCAGTGAGGGCAGAGGCTGTATCTTTCACCAAAGAAGAAAGCGATCCCCTACAGAACATCAGTAGCTCGGTTTCCGGCCGGTCAGAGGGGAGGCAGGCCTGGATGGAATGTTGCTGGGGAGATAAAGGTAGGCCTGCAAGGAGATGGTTCTGGTCTCCACCTACAGTCTTGAAGCAGAAGTGGGGAGAAATACAAGGCACGGGGGCTAAATTGGGGTGAGTTGATAATAGGCGGGAAGTTGATATGAGGACCCCAGTGCGGAGTGGTAGAAAAATCAGGGCCTTAAGAGTTATATTGATGTGGATTTGACCAGCTCATTAGCTTTGGGCAAGTGATCTGACCACCTCAGGCTTAGGCTGTCAAGTCGTAAACTGGAAAGAACAGTGCCCAGGTACAGGCTTATCAGGAGGACTAAATGGGACACTGGACACGAAAGAGCCCAGCCCCCAGCAGGCACTTCGCAAACAAGGGCTCTCGGTGTCATCAGGGAGGACAGATGGAAACAACAACCTCGGGAGCGGTCGCCAGGGACTCCCAGGCCCCAGGGATCCGTGAGAGTCCCCTCCTCCTTGCTAGAAAAGTGGAAGGACAGCTGCTAGCCGACGTTGGCTCTGCCTTGGTTTTTGTCAAGGCTTGTAGGAAAGATCCCTCACCATCTCTGACTACCTTTTGCCCCTTTGGGGTTCAGGGATCTCATGTGAACCCCCGTGTAGCCCTGTGCCTGGGAATGAAGCACAAACAACAACCCTGCAGAGAAATCCTTCCCCACCAAGTACCAAGAGAGCTGTACCCCCACCCCCACCCCCACACGCACGCACGCGGTTCATTCTATAAACCCAAGGGGTGTGCTGAGGACCCAGACAGAAAGGACACTTTCGGATGCAGAGAACAAGTGCGAGCAAACGTAACTCAACCCAGGACCGAGGAGGGCCCTGCTCCACCAACTAAACCTAGAGCCCGGTTGCCCTAGTACTGCCCGCCCCAGGGCACAGATTCTCCTGCTACACCACTGGGCCGCAGGGCTAGTGGAAGAGAATGATGCCTCCGGAGTTTGCGATGGCCCAGCAGGTCCAGCCCATAGCGTTTATTCAAGGTTTTGGTGGTAGGGACCATTTACACAAACATGGCAGGAGTGGAGGGAAAGGCGGCGCTGAACCAGGGCAGAGGGAACGGAAAAGGCTGGGATCACACAGGTGCCCTGGCTCTGCTGCGCCCCCTGTGTCTGCCCCACTTGCCTCGTGCACAGTCAGGTGCAAAGCACGCTGGCCGGCAGGGCCACACAGCTGAGATCGGTCTCCTGGAAACAGCAGGGCAGATACAGGAAAGGGAGAGGGCCTGTGCCCTGTCTCTCCTTGGAGCGAACACTCCCTTCCCTCCCCGGCTGGCAAAGAATGAATCCAAGAGTCATCAGCGTGTCCTGCCTTATTTTCCATCAACTCCATCCTTCTGATCTGTGACCTCTATGTGCAGGCTTTGGAAACAGAAAGCTTGCTCACTCTTGTGCTGGGAATGAGGGGCCCCAGGGAGCACCGCTATCAGTGAACTTCTTGTGGAAAATGCATCGAGTTGGTCCATAATTTACCTGCAGCCTCAGTATATGAAGCCCTCTGGTTGCGGCGGTGCTGCTTATGCAATGAGACACCGTCCCCTCCGTGAGCAAATGATGTTTTCGGGGCAATGACAGGTGGGTAGGAAAATGGGATGGGATGGGTAGGGGCAGTGGTGGCCACACACACATCCCCACCGCTCCTTGCTCTTGGCCATCTCTTCTGTAGATCTGGAGGAAGAGCGTGGGCTGTTATCTATTAGGCTGTGCATCAGGCGTTTCATCTAATTTCATAATGAAGATGTTACTCCATCAGATGCAGATGACGTGTCAGCGGAAATGCAGAAGGCCATCCTTATGTGTCGGCCTGCTCTCCGCGGGGCACCCCCCTCCCGGAATAGCGGGCAACGTGCAGGTTTGAAGGGGTGGTGTTGCCACACCAGACCGATCCTCATCGAGATGCCAGCTCTCCTTGTGAGTGGATCCTGCCAGGCCGTAAGCTTTGTGAGGGCAGGAGTCCTTCACGCTCCCTGTAAAACCCAGTGCCCGGAGCTTGGTGAGTGTTGTACGTGGGCGAATGAATGGATCCCATCTGCCATGTTTCCCAGGCTATGTGTGGTGTCCAGTTTTCTTTTTATAACTGAGGTATAATTGACACATGGCATTATATTAGTTTCAGGGGTACAACATAATGATTCAATGTTTGTAAACGATGCAAACCATCCATCGCCTGTATGGTGCCCATTTTTTTTAAATTGAAGAATAGTTGATTTACAATGTTGTGTTGGTTTCAGGTATACAGCAAAGTAATTCAGTTATACATATATATGCGTATATATATATTTTTTTTCAGATTCTTTTCCCATATAGGTTATTAGAAAATATTGAGTAGAGTTCCCTGTGCTCTACAGCAGGTCCTTGCTGGTTATCTATTTTATACATAGTGGTATGTGTGTGTGTTAATCCCAAACTTCTCAATTATCACTCCCCAACCCCTTTCCCCTTTGGTAACCATTAGTTTGGTTTCTACGTCTGTGAGTCTGTTTTTGTTTGGTAGGGTTCATGTGTATCATTTTAGATTCCACACAGAAGTGATGTCATGCGGTAATTGTCTTTCTCTGGCTGACTTACTTCACTTAGTGTGATCATCTCTAGGTCCAACCGTGTGGCTGCAAGCTGGTGTCTGGTTTTTGAGACCAACTTACGTCTCAAAACTGAGACCTCCAGCAACCCTGGTCCACTCCTGAGGACTGGTCCTTACGTTCGGATGAGGGATGGCAGAGCTATCTCAGCTGTGGCCTGGCTTGTAAATCTGGGCTTATATTATGCAACTTTCTGTGCCCCCTCAGCTTCCTCTTGTGGATAATAGAGACACTGCATTCCCTGCCCCATGCTTTGCTGTGAAGCTCGAATGAGGTGACACGTGTAAAAGGGCTGAGAACAGGACCTGGAGCTTGGAAGCACTCAATTACTATTAGCCGTTATAAAGTCCTAAAAAAGGACATTAATATTCTTCCTCTGTATTTGAGTGCTTTGTCCCAGTAACCTACTGGGGATATAGTTCCTCCAGGATTTGGCAATCTGCCTCGTGAGTCATGATCCTACAGCCAGCCCAAGACAGGATTGCTTACCTTCTTCCTTCTTGCCAAGGTTTCCCACACTGTGCTCTCTCCTTGGAGCCCCTGGTATTTTATGAGGACCCTCGTGTCTGCCTGTGCTAGACCCAGAGATCTCTTATTTGTGGAGGTCATGTTTTCACGGATAGTATTTTCTCTAGCTATCCAAACCTAGAGGGGCACCACGGGGTAGGAGTTAAGAGCCCTGCCTCCAAAGCCACAGATATCAGCTCTGTCACTTTCTAGCTGTGAGACCCTGGGTGTATGAATAACTTCGAACACCTCAGTTTCGTTCTCTGCAGAATAGGGATGCTGAGTATCCAGCTCATAGGATTGTTGTAAAGATTATACAGGTTGATTCCCATGAGGGGCTTAGAATAGTTCCCGCCTCATATTAAGCATTCAATAAATTGTAAACACTATTAATTGTAGCTACCATGTAACACGCCCCAAACACACAGAAACATGCAGCCATTTAATTAGAGGTAAGACTCCTCCCCATTCTATATCATCTGCCTGTGGATAGCAGGTCATTCCCACGTACAAAGATATGAGGCGGCCCTTTCTCTTCTTTTGCTGTGAAAATGAGTTTCATATTTTTAATGTTATATGACCTTGAAAATCAATCACAGCTCAGCATCTTGGAAGAGAAGGTGGGGAAACGGACCTCCCTTTGGCACTGGTTTGTCATCTTCTCCTACCACCCAGTTTCAGACACTGGATTTCTAACATAAGCCAAAGAGAAAGTGTACCTGTCTGGGGTCATAAAACCGAGTTCTAGTTTTAATTCTTTCACAAATCAGTGTGTCACACAGAGAAAAATCTCTTCCCTCTAGACTCCGGTTCCTGTATCAGAACAATGATGGGAACATACTAGGTGCGGCTTTGTTCCTTCTCTGTTCTCAGACTCTGTGAACGTGACCACAACTGCAGGGTCTCTGAGGATCTGGCCATGACGGAGCCAAAGCCTTGAGAGGGAATGTGTCGGCCTGTGATCTCTCTTTGGATTTTATGGTGGGAAGGCCCCCGAGCCCTCTATCACCAGCTTTGGAAAGGTGGATGGAGATCTCATGACCTTTGAATACAAGATATTAATGCTTTGACTTTTCCTTTTTAATTGTGTGAGATGCGCTGTAGTTGGCACGAAAAGGTTACGTGCTGATGTGTAGGTCTTGACAAGCAGGAAACACCAAAGAGAAGCCCCTGATTCTCTCCTTTACGGGGGCTGCTTTGGCCGCTGCCTGGGCGTGAGGCTGCAGAGCGGGCAGTGCCACCTTTCCCATCCTCAGGAGGGGTGTGTACCAGGACTTGCTATATGTTTTCTGTCCCAGGGAGTATGGCTTTCGTGCCTTTAATAGAGCCTGACCTCGCGACCGTCTTGAACTTTTCTGATCCATTCTCTGTTCTCTCAGGACAAACAAGAAGGAATAAAAATAAGAAGGAATAAAAACAAGAAGGAATAAAATGAAAGTCGTAACTCTTATCAGTTTCTTATCGCATCAAACTTCCACTTTCCAACGTGGCCTTCACGGCTGTCTGTAATTAGGCTCAGAATCACCTGCCTCGGCCTCCATCACAAATTCGCAGAGAATATCTGCTCCCGTTTCTTCTCTCTTCTGCAGGCGTGCACTCCCTCATCTCAGTTGTGAATTGTCTTTCCCCTCTGTTCTCCCCTCTTATGCCAGGCTCAGTTCAAACCCCACTGTCTGTGAGATGCTCTAGGAGGGAAGGGAGCGTATTAACCGTGTGTGTCATGAAGTGACACACTCCCGGGTGTCAGGATGGTTACTGTTGTGTGTCAATTTGGCTAAGCTACAGCACCCAGACATTTGGGCAAGCATTAGGCTAGATGGTTCTTTGGAGGTAGCTTTTAGATGAGATGAAATCAGCAGACGTTCAGTAGGACAGATTACCCTGCATAGCATGGGTGGGCCTCATGCAATCAGTTGAAGGCTTTCCTAGGGAAAGACTGCATTCCCCCAAGGAGGACAGGATTCTGCCAGGAGGCAGCCTTCAGACTCAAACAGCAGCATTGACTCTGCCTGGTTTCTTGCCCTGTTTTGAACTGGACTCTACTATCCCGTGAGCCAGTGTTTTGAAATAAACCTCTCTCTCTCTCCATACACATCCTAGTGCGTACACACACAGGCACACACATCCTGTTAGCTCCGTTCTTCTGGAGAACCCTTACATGTAGCGTAATGTAATGTTATGCTTCCCCTACAGGCAAGATGTTCTCTCAGGCTCTTTGTTGGGATGTACCCTTCCTCTGTGAAGCTTTCCTGGATCTCATCCAATTTTCTAAATCCCAACTAATTCACGTTGGGTGACGGTAAGAAGGCTGTGTGAAATTGTTCTCTGCTAGTGGTGGAGATGGGGGTAGCACCCCGTTCGGCCACACCCCACAGCTGCCTGCCCTGCACAGCACAGCGTATGCCCTTTGAATAGCCATTCATCTCACAGACCTGTCTCTTTGAGGGTGTAGGTGGGTCCTGCCTTTCACCCGTTGTATCACCCCTTCACCGGCATTGAACGGTACAGAGACCAGGTATTCAGTGATTGGTAAGAAATGAATCATAGGTTGAACACAGGACTGTCCTAAAGCCTTCTTGGTCCTCCCTAAAAGAAGTCTGTGGCGAATCTTTCTCTCCTCTAAACCTGCTCAGTGCCTTTTTCCAATTTTTCTTTTTTTTTACATCTGTATTGGAGTGTAACTGCTTTACAATGGTGCGTTAGTCTCTGCTGTGTGACCGAGTGCGTCACTACACGTACAATTCTTAGACGGGGAGGCAAATGCTGTTACACACTAGCTGTTTGTACACTACAGCCAACATGCCTCAGCACTGCTGTCTGCTGCTTATTGGCTGCCCTGTGTCAGAGGCTGGGTGCGTGTGTATGTGCGTGTGTGTGCACACATGTGTAAAAAGATGGCTGCCCTGTGTCAGAGGCTGGGTGCGTGTGTATGTGCGTGTGCGTGCACACGTGTGTAATGAGATCTCACGACTATTCTTTAGGTAGTTTTTTTTTTTAATCCAAAAACTGACATTCAGCAGAATCAAGTAAATTATCCAGGATCATAGAGTTAATAACTGACCGGTCTCTGATCCTGACCCCCAATCCAGGTACTTTCCATGACTGCAGCGCCTCCTGAAACCCTTGAGAGCAAGGCTGGTTAAAAATAAATTACATTTGCCTACGTTTGGATTGTTTTAACTTGTCATGTGCTCAGCGGGTGTTAATGTGGACAACTGGATGGAAAGCAGATAACCAGCAACAGAGACTTAATTCAGTTGGACAGCTGAGTGAGGGCCTTCATAGGAGATGAGAAAGTAGTGAAATCAGAGTGGAAAAATACAGGATATCTGCATAGGACAGCAGATCATGTGGAGATATACTGATTCCTTTCAATAAGGAGATTCCTGACAAGTTCCATGGAGGCTCAGGAAATCCAGTTCATGACGAATGGATGCCTTTTATGGCTGCACACTTCCTAGGGCAGAAAGCAGCCTGGGGAAAAGGCCACAATGAATAGATTATGAGTATGGAATCCCACAGGGAAGTGAACTAGTTCGGGCTGCCAGGTGGCTGTAGGTGACCAATTGCTACCAGTGATTAACGTGTCCTTTGGATGCCAGAGAGAAACACCTGGCTGAATCCGGACCAGGATAAGAGGGTGGAGAGTGGCTTTCAGATGAAAAGGGTTGTAACTAAGAGAGGCATGTGTAGGTTTTATGCCTGTTACCTGGTGTCGGGGTCTAAGCTGAGTAGCTCTGGGTTATGTGTCCATTGTGTGCCCTGAGATTCATCACAAGGTAGAGGGCTGGCCCAAAGCGCCTGTGCTAAGTCAGCTCTCAGAGGTGTTGGGATCTGGAAAGCCAACATATCTGGACCCCTCTGTGTGAGGAGCTTCTCTGCTCATCGCCAGCCTACACTTTCTCGTCCTCAGCTCCAAGCCACAGCTCCTGGTCCAGCACCTGCTGAGCAAATGAATAACCCCCTTCCCTTATTTGCATTGCTGCCTTGGAGGTATATATAGCCTGTGATCATCTGCCCCCTGAGCCCTCTCCCTCTTTAGACTATAATTTAGCATCAGACCCAGGTCTGCTGACTGTGGAACTGAGCACAGCCGGGGGGTTCTGCTGCCAGAGCTGGTGCCTGGAAGGGCTGAAGCCTCGTTAAGGCTTCAGCAGTGGTTCAGGAAAGGGGGAAACCGTCACTCTCAGAGTTGGGACTCTTGGTTCTCTTTAGTGAGAGTTTTGTGGTTTGTCTGTTGGGTTAGAAGAGATTTAGAGATTTGCCCAGATGTCTGTGTGCATCTATGTGTGTGTGTGTGTGAGTGTGCGTGATGGGGGAGGATGGGAAAGCAGAGTAGAAAGAGGGAAATTGATTTTCCTGCGTCTCCAGTCTCTAACTCTCTGGTCCTTTTGTTCTCCTCTATTGTAATTCTTAATTCTGTAATTCTTAAAGGTGGCAAAAGCAAAAAGCAAACAAAACCAAAAAAAACAAACAATCTCAAAAATCCTAGATACAAAAATCCTGAAAGAGCCCTTTGTAACATAGATGATTCTTTCAGCTTTTCAAGATTCTGAGGCCACAGACCATTGAAACATGAAGAAGACTATATATGGAATCTAAAGGGAAGAAAAGAAGTTGGGAGGATTATTTAAAAGACTGCAAGAGAAGAGCTATGCCTTGAGCCAAGGATCTGGGGGGCAAGTTTAGACTTCAAGTAGCTGGAGTCACCTCTTTCTATGATTCAGAAGATGAAAAATAAAACAATATTTTTCAAAGAGATATTTTTGAAAAATAAAATTGAACATATTTTGAGATCAAAGCCTGTCATGTCCTCCTAAGATATCACAAGGATCCTAAGCTGACCGGTAAGAATAGTTCCCGCCCCCACCTCGCTGGAACTCTCTATTTTGCAAACATGTCGCTGAATTAACCTCATTGCACTTACCTCAGTGTAAGTGCAAGAGTGTTGAAGACTGGGTTGGGGGGAGTAGGGCGTGGTGTCGAGATGACTCAAGTGTGGTCTTTCTCGTGTTATGTCCAGGGAAGGTTTTGACACAGTGGAGAACCCTGGAAGGTACCAATTTGACAAGGAATCGTGTTTAGCCTCTTCAGGTAGGACATGGTGGATTCATGCTTCCTGACCTGTTGCACTGAGAATGCAACATTGTTTCTGCGACATTCCTCCCAAGAATGTACCACCTGGGACTGGTCAGAAAGAAAGGGGGGACAGAGCCAGTTCAGGGTGCTTCAGAAGGCAAGGTCTGGATACACTTGACGTCTGACAGGGCCACGAGAGACAGGAGGACAAGCAACTGCTTCAGACTGAAGGAGGCTGTAAGTGATGGCAACTGAGTTTAATGTGTGTTGCTGGAGGAGATCCTGGGCAGGAAAGGAACAAGAGACACTGTTACGACAATTGGCAACACGTGAAGGAGTTCCCTGGGTGGGACGTTTACGTGGGCATCATACTGATATCCTGAGGGGGAGGGCACATACTGGAAAGGGAGATAGAATTCTTGCTTGGGGGAGGTAAACGCTGGAGTCATTAGGGGTCACGGGGCCACATTATCATGCACATCTCTCTCTCTTTCAGGAGACTCTGGGCCCCGGAACAGAGGAGCCGGATAAGTCTACTCCACCAAGCAAAACGGCCACAACTATGCCAATTCCACTCTGGTCCTACCTTCTGCTTTTTTCCTCCTGAGATCTTTTCCTCTCCCCATCTCTAGCCACTGCCCTGTATCTCCTTCTCACAAGATGCTCCTTTCAGTTTGCCTATTACATAATCCCCAGTCTGCATGATAACAAGTTTTCTTTCTGCGGATATCAGAATTTGAAGAGGGAACACTTGAAAAGGAAATGCCTCCAAGGCCCAAAGGAATCAATCTCTAAACATAGCATTTCTGGCACTGTAAGTGGATGATGAAGCTCTGACTTGTCTCTCACCCCAGGTGTCGTGAGAATCTTGCCACTTGAGAAGAGGCTAGCTCTGCCCTGGGAACCTGAGATTCCCCAAACCGCCTGGAAGAGAGCGGGGCGTCCCCCCATCACCTCCGTACCCATTACTCAAAAGGATGCTCTTCCCTTTTGGTGCAGAAGATAGTTTGATGCAGAGGACGGAATCATCCCTTTAAGTAAAATTCCACAATAGAGCATTAGACAGATGTGACAGAATATGCACGAGTTATTAAATACTGTCATCAAGATGAGAACTAAATCGGACATTTTATGGTTTCTGGTTATAAGTTCCATTTATCCCATAAGCGTTTAAAGAAGAACGTGGAGATGCGAGAGGTTTAAGCATGCCTGGGATGGGTGTGTTTCATTACTGCTGTGTGGCTGCTGCATCCCCAGGGGAAGCACAGAAGGGCCCTCTCAGGGCCAGCAGGCACCAGCTGCCGTCTCTCTGGGACTCTGAGCGCAGGCTTTGGCATCTGAGAACCTTCCTGTGAGGTTTTTTGCGAGTCAGGAATTGTGGCCACATTCCTTCTGGAGGTGAGCTTGAAGACAGCCTGCCCCTTCCAAGCCCCAGACCAAGCAAAGAGAAAAGCGGGGTGGCGAGGGTCCGTGTGAGTGCCGGCGGGCGGCACTGACCGATACAGATCATCATTAACAGGGGAGGCAGGACGGGAACCCTCCGCAAGAGCGGCCACTGCAGACCAGGGAGCGAGGCACGGTCCCAATCTGGCGAGCTGACGTTCAGTCAACAATGAGCTCTGTGTTCATACTGCACTTTACAGTTTACATGTTGTTTCGTTACATCTGAACACGGCCCCTCTGGCATCACCGTAGCGGTTTTCATCCTATAGACAGAGCACAGGAGGATGTCTCACTCACACAGCTCCTGCTGATGCTGCACTCCTAGTAACGTCTCTTTAAAGTGGTTCTACTTCACGGAGAGACGATGAAAACAGGCCATGTCCCGACATTCCTCTTGGCAGGAGGTGTCCGGCTTCTGGCTTTGGAAAGACTCGTGTGTTATTCCTCTAGCAGTTTTCTCTAATTCTGTTTTGTTTGGGCTAAGATTAAAATGAACTGGTCACTTCGTGATCACAGGGCAAGACACCCGAGGACGAGCCGGAGCGTCAGGATTGGCTGTGGGTCATCCACAGACCAGGTCGTCTGAACGAGGTGGCAGGTAAGGGGAGCATACCTGGGTGGGTCTCTAACCGCGCACCCCCGTGGCTTGTTTAGTGACTGGGATCTTTGTCACAAGCTTTATGCGACAGTACTCAGCCTTATGAGTCCCAGCTGTTGCCTACACACACACACACACACACACTCACACACACACACACACCTCCCACACAGAGGGGCACCCATGTACATCTTTCTACAACACTCGCGCTGTTTGCTAGACGTTGAGGAGTGCTGGCTTTTGGAGAAAGACAAGATAAATCACTTTGGAGACGGAGAAAAGGAAGAAAGATGGTAAAGAAAAAAATCTGCTTTCTTCCCCCTTTAAAATGCCACAAGAAAATGTCAAGGATATCGCTTTACCGGAAACAACAGAGAAGTTCAAAACAAAATTGTCAAGTGTCATCCCTTGGCCTGATTCTCTCTTCACACAGGGCTCCTCTTCTGCTTATTAGCCGCCTTCCTGCCTCTGCCTCCAGACCTCTTAAGAAGTCACTTCCCTGGCCTCCAAAGGAGGATGAACCAAAAAATAGCCCTTGGAAAGCCTTTCACTGAAGGGAATAATAGATAATAAACAAAAGGACAAAGAAGTGGGTAAGAGATCTTTCTCAGACAGCTGGCTATATCCATCTCTGGGAAACTGTCCACCGGAGACCACATAGGAGAGGTTTATCATCATTTTCAGTGCCATCATTATCCAAAGACTTTATTATGTGATTAATTGTGCAAGGTTCTGTACAGGCCACTGTAAATAGGAAACTATATAAGGATGCTTCTGCCTTCTTGTAACTTAAAATCCATCACATGTTTCACAGTCCTACAAAAAGCATCCCTGATTTACTATCCATTCTACTTCTATTATAACAGCAACCACAACAGTGCTTGGCTGAGAGACATGGGATGGGAGAGTTTTTGTATTATTATAGATTCATTCATTCCAAAATCAATTCAGGGCCTCTGTCTTGTATACCAGGTCCTTGGCTTGGTAAGACAGAGCTAAGGGACAAATCACAGATTCTGTCCTCAAGGACCTAACAGATGCTATAAGCTATTATATTCAATTTTTTTTCTTTACATAAAATGTTTCTAGGAAGGCCGACATATAAGACTAAGAAATCAGGGTTTTTCGTTCAGTGGGAAAGAGTGGATGGTAATGAGAAAACTTGTAAAGGAGAAAGTATCAATCCTATTTTATGCATCATGAAAATACCTCAGGGAGGTGTGGTAATTTTTCTAACCCACTGCTAACCAGTAGAGAACACAGGATGAGGCACGGATTGATTCTGCTGGAGCTCAAAGTCTTGCTGATGCTGCCAGCCTGGGTCCTAAAATACAAAGGGACATCAGGAAAGGGAACCCAGCTCTTGCCCCACTGAGTTCATCCTTTGCAGAATTAACAGTTGCAAAAGTTATCTTCAGTCATGATTCACAACAAAAGTTTCTCATTTTGCAGCTCTGTCCCCGGTAGAGAAAATCCAAACTGGGATTGGGAAGCGATGTTGTGATCCTTTTCCTGGATCAGAAGGAGAATTTTGGCAAGAATTAAGGCCTTGATCAATCATCTGGTGACTTTGACAGGCCAAACCAAACAGATCCTAAGTCTTCCTTATATTTATATAAACTAGTTTAGAGTATTATACTATAACGTTAGTAGGCAGTTTTAGAAGGAATGGAGAAAGATTTACCCAACAAACAGAATGCACAAGAAGTAGCAAAGGAGTAACGACAGCTACAACCCTCAAAATCAGGACCTATAAGATTTGAATGTTATAACTAAGAAACTTGAACAATTAATTATATAGAATTCTAGATTTAATTTTCTTCCTATAATGCTTAGCACTATTTATTTATTTTTTAATTTTTTTGCGGTACGCGGGCCTCTCACTGCTGTGGCCTCTCCCGTTGCGGAGCATAGGCTCCGGACGCGCAGGCTCAGCGGCCATGGCTCACGGGCCCAGCCGCTCCGCGGCATGTGGGATCCTCCCGGACCGGGGCACGAACCCGTGTCCCCTGCATCGGGAGGCGGACTCTCAACCACCGTGCCACCAGGGAAGCCCTAGCACTATTTATTTAATGGAGAACAGCTTACTATTATTTTACTGCTGATACTGTCGTTTTTGCTTTCAGTAATGGTGATTTGAAAACTAAGTGTCACGATGAAAATGATTTATCTCAAAAGACTCCCTTAAAATCAGGATGCAAAGCATGATTCTACATAGCAGGCCACCAGCCACGGGTTCACAGCTCCCATTCTTTGTCTTGCTGGACGGTCAGTCAGAGCCATTGGCACCATTTGTAGGCAGAAGGAGCGAATGATGGATCACATCTTCCCCAACTTACATAAACTGCGGGAGCCTAGGTAAGACCAAGAAGGCCTTTGTCTCTGAAATCTCTTCACACTGAAGCAACCACCAAGACATCACGCTGAACATTCTGCTATGGTTTTGAGTGCCACTCCTGCCCGCTTTAAATCTGGCCCAATCCCCAAGCATAATTCATTAATAAGATCTTCATGGTCCCAGCTTTCAACGGAGCCACTATCCACTGACGGAAGACTATACATAGGATATATTCTAAAATACTGCCGTTGTATTCTGTACTCATTACATGTATCACCCCCATCCTTCCAAGTACACCTGCACACAGGCCCGTTAGGCATAGCAAATTTGAGTTATTTTCAAATTTATCAAAATTTCACACGGAGAACCAGAAAACAGTAAGTAGCCATTTGATAATACGAATAGGAGGGCTGTTGTGAAAAGGAGGACTGGTGCGCATAGATCTTGGTGGAACCAGCCAATATGTGAGAAAGTCACTGGCCCTTTCAGGGAATCAAGACAAATGAAACAAGGAAGAAGGACATTGAGAAATTGACAAATCTGGACATTCCTAAGTGTGTCAATATCTACTTCTCCTTGTGCATCATCTTTCTGAATCCTCCCACCCGAAAGCAGATCCTGTGGAGCCCCAGGAAAATTTAAGGGAGGACTGGCTCAGGGCTAATGGAGGGCTGGCGCAAGTGCCTGAGCTTTGCTTTCTCACCTGTTTGTGAATAATTTGCACCAGATCTGCTGAATCTACTCTACTCTTGATGGAGGGGGTCTGGGATTTGGTGGAAGGGTGCCCAGTGGAGAAGGATTTGGTAATAAGATGTCAGGTGCACTAACACACAATCCGGTGGCACCGAAGAATGAATGAAGCTTGGGAAAGTGCCAAGGGAGTTCTGGAGGTGTACACGGCGTGCCCTCATGAGGAGCCTTGAACTCCGTTAAAGGCACTGACAGTTCTTCCCAGTTTTAGGACTGAAATTGGCTGAACTCTTCATTCTTAATTGGGAGAAACTGCTGAAGCTGCAGAGAAACAAGAGGAAGAAGGCAGGGTATATGATAAGAAAGGAAGGACCTAGGGGACAAATAGTTGAAAACGCAGTGAGAGAAAGGAGAAAGCCTCCCCCAGGGAACCCAGGGTGGGATACCCTATAGGACTAGCACGGTGTGGGCCAAGATCCAGAGGGGAGGGTGGGGTGAATAGACCAAGGATGCAATATTGTTATCCCCTTTCTCCTTGGATTAATTGCAAGAAAACAAGCCCATAGATGCAAAGGATTCTTATTGACAAGCTATTTATGTAAGATTATACAAATCAATTAATAAACATACAAGAGGTGACAATGTGTAAGCCATATTTCATAGCTGATAGCTATAGTTTTATCATCAAAGTATAAAAGCCCATTATAATGCTATCCAGCCCTGCTGTGTCTGCCTGCCTATGATACCTCCCCATTCTCAGAAGTCACTCATTGCCTCAGTAGCTTTATTTATTTACTCGTGATTTATATTCCACCTACTTAGAAAAAGGGTCTGAGACAGCTTGTGATGTTAAAATATATCGAAATCAGAAAAGCTAAAAATGAAAACGGGAACACAAACCAGTTAAAATGAACAAGGGAGGAAACGGATCCAGCACCACCTGGATTGGGCAAACGAGAGCAAGTGTGAACTTCAGACGTAGTTCTGGGGCTGCCAAGCCGGAGAGGGACACGTATGTTGGTTCGAATGTCCTCACTGATTGAAACATGAGGGAATCAGCTCACACGATCACCTACACTCTTTCTTGGTACTATTTGTCACGTGCACTAACAGATAATAAACTGACTCTCGCTACAGATTTATAACATATATAACAGTGCCTTCTCATGGGCTTTCTTATATCTGCTCCCTGTAGATGGCAGCTTGCAGATCCTGTATTTAGGTGGGTCAGGTACTTAAATTGCCCCATCATAGCACCTTCTACCAGGCCCAGGACAGTGGTTCTGAAACAGGGATATTTTTAAACTGTAGATCTGAGTTTCCATCAAATATTATGATTGAGTAGCATTCGGTGGGGTGGGGACTCAAAGGTATCTTTAAAATATATATAAGGCTTCCCTGGTGGCGCAGTGGTTGAGAATCTGCCTGCCAATGCAGGGGACACGGGTTCGAGCCCTGGTCTGGGAAGATCCCACATGTCGCGGAGCAACTAGGCCTGTGAGCCACAACTACTGAGCCTGCGTGTCTGGAGCTTGTGCTCCACAACAAGGGAGGCCGCGACAGTGAGAGGCCCGCGCACCGCGATGAAGAGTGGCCCCCACTCACCGCAACTAGGGAAAGCCCATGCACAAAAACGAAGACCCAACACAGCCAAAAATAAAATAAATAAATAAATATTTTTTAAAAATATATAAATATTGGGCAGTACACACAGGTCATTTCTGATGTTCATTCCTGATAGAGAAATACTATTCTCTGGGCTGAAAGGGTTTTATTTCAATCATTTTCTCTCTGAGAATCAGCTTCTAAATTTTGCAAGTTAGTGTCTTTCTCTCAGCACTTTCTCACCTTGAAAGATCAAGGGAACTAGAAGGGCTTGAACCCTGGAGATGGTAATGTATCTCATACGCCAGTGGGGAGGGGATGGTGAGGTCCTGCTCAAAGCTACAAAGGGGCTTTACTTAAAGAGGAGCCCCCCCTGGCTCACAGCCTGGTATCAGATCCTGGGCTAAGTACCAGAGAAACACCAACCAGGACAGGTGCATCCACTAAGCAAAGCGAGGACTTCTGAACTTCCTACTCAAAGGGAAGAAACTGACACTCAGGGAATACCTAGTTTTCACCAGGCACCATTGCCAGACATTCCACACTGAGAACTTCAGTTAATGTGTTATGTTTTTTTGGAAATAGCATGATTAGCCCATTTTGCTATTAAAAAAAAACAAACAGGCTCTCAGAAAAGTTCAAATAACCGTCTCAGAATCACCCAACAAGCAATCAGTAAAACCAGAATTCAACTCAGCTCAGTCTACACCCGAGGCCCACGCCCTCCCTTTCTGCTGTGGTTCACTGTGGAACTATTTCCCTCCTCTGGGGTTTTGCTCCACCACAGTGCGGTAACACGGACTCCTTAAAAGCGAAGGTTCTGTTGTCAGGATTCCTCATCTCTTGAAGACCGGGGACACGAGTCAAGTTACTTAAACTTCGCATGTCTCGGTTCTCTCTTCCTGTGAGACTCTGGCATCTATCTTGCAGAGTTGTGGTGTGAATCAGATGGGACTCCTGCACAGCATATAGTAAAATCAGCAAATGCCCGCTGATCTAAAGCAATGGCAATGGCAACGGCAAAGATCCTTCAGGCTTAGGGGAGATCGGGGAGAGCGGACGGCAGTGCTCTTATTGTAGTGATGGCTCAGAGCCGGATCGCCAGGGCGAGGCCTTGGAGTTCACCCTCATCCCCAAAGGAATTCCAGGAGCTATCTTGGATGTGAAAGGACACGGACAAGAAAGAAGCGATGTGACAGTGGCAGCTGACTTGAGATCCCCAATTAAGTCTTCTAAATTACCACTGAAGGATCCTTCTGTTTCTAAAAGTCTATAATCTTACTAAGAATAAAATAAATGAGAGCATAAATTTTCAGAAATAGCATTTGGGAGCCTGAAAGCTGGCACCAACTAAGCCATATGAAATCATTTTAAATTTTATTTGGTTCAAAAGATGAGCAAGGGAAGGATAGACCAGTTTCTTGGGGAAGCTCATGAACATTAACAGATGTCAGCTCGGGTCCTGGTTTGCTTCCACACCCATCTGAAGGGGAAGAGAAAAATCATCAGGCTAGGAAGCGTAGAAAGAGTCATCCTAGAATTACACAATGAGGGACAGACCTGGAAAGGACTTTCTTCCTCCTAAGCAATGGTTTTCACGCGAGCTGGAGGAGAGGGGAGGTAGTGAGAGCTTGTGCCAGGAGCCGAAGCCCAGCTTTCCTCTTTCAGCCACCGCTGATGAGAGAGGGCGGGCGAGGAAGGCTTGTCGGCCACGAGGGGACAGGGTGAAGTTTAAAACACAAACGACTGAGCCCCACTAATACCCTTAGTGGGGAGCTGAGGGAACTGAAGGCGGAGGGGAGCTAGTCAGTGGAAAAGAGTGGGGTCTCTGGTCTCCTGTTTCCAGGCTGGGGCAAGGACCTCCATCAACCACCTCAAATCACAGCTTAGCTAAGGAAAAGCAATCAATAGGGCAAATGTTTGCATTAATCTGTCCGTAAGCTCTACTGAGCTCCCATGTAGAACAGCTGTGGGAACAGGAGGTGAGTGCCCTTCACGGCAGGGGTGAGGTTGGCAAGGAACCACACACAATGTGGGAAGAGGGCAAGTTACAGAAGAGGGGGCCAGAGGGTGGCCTGGGGAGGTCCGAGCCGGGAACGGATGGGATGCTTCATGGAGAGGCGGCTCCTGAGGGGGAAGATATGAGAAGATTGGGGCATCTGGAAATGAAATACCAGTAGAAGGACAAATTGAAACATACACAGTGAGATGATGGAGAGACCGACAGAGCCCAGGTGAGCATAGGAGTAGGAGGAGGGGCTCAGCCTGGCTCTGGAACGAGCAGGGTGAAGCGGTGGCAGCAGCCGGCTGAGAAGGCGTCCTGTTCCCAGGCTGAGGCTGCCTGGCAGTGGAGACGGCTGAGGTGCCGGGGCCACAGATAGAATCCGAGCTGCTCTTGGGGAAGATAAGCCTCCTGGCAGCGGGCGAGATGGAGGGGAGTGGGAGAGACTGTGGGCAGAGACCCCACTTGGAGAGAATTAGATGGGGCTCCAGGAGGTAATGAAGGGCTTTCCCAGAGGGGAGGGAGGAAGAGATGGGAGAGATGCTTTGATGAAACCTGGCTGAGAAAAGGACTAGAGCGGAAGGGTGAGAGAGACGGAGCCCAGGTAATGCATCCCCACGACCTCATCTGTGAAGCCATGGGCACCCTACACTGCAAGGTGCTCTCAGGCTGTAAGGTTCTCATTCTAGGTGGTCGAGGAGGGCCGGTGAGGTCGGAACAAAAGGAGGTCACTTCGTGCAGGCAATCCAATCAGTGAGTCAAACCACACAGGCTCCTTGGTGGAGAAACAGCGCTGCTAGGTGTGTTCAAGCCTTCCTTGTGTCCCATGCTCTCCATGCAGATAGGGTGTGATCTTTCCTTAGCTCCTGCGTTCAGCACCATCATTGCTTCCAGGTCTCCAGCAACCCATGGCCTCGCCTCCTTCAAACTTGTACCTACAGCACCATCTGCTGGTGTGGGATCCTGTGGCTTCCGGGCATGTGTAAAATCTTCATTTTGTGCCCTCAACACTGCCTCACCCACCACACCCATCCCCTGCCCATCGCACCCCACACCCCATACACAGAGCCACAGACACACACACACACACAGATGCACCTAAAAAGCCACAGACACAGACACACATACAAACAGAGCTGCACATACACACAGACACACACAGAACAGACACAGATGCACAAACGGACGCACACATGTAGACACACGCGCACACAAGCCCGGCTCTTTCCCCCTTTTGCGCCCTGGCTGCAAATGCACAGATTCCCGCTGCAGCCCGCCTGGCGCCCCGCTCTTCCCCCTTCTCTGTGCTCTCCAGCCTCTGAGGGCCGCTCTCAGGCAGGACCTGGAATTGAAGTGGAATCGCACCCTTTCCCCAGCACTGTTGCAAAGTGGAAACAGCAGACGGGTAGGACTGCAGGATTTGAGAGGACGAACAGTTGGACATCTGAAAAGTTAATCTGCTGGTTAATTTGCTTGCAGACTGCTAATGGATCCTGCAATTCCCTCCCACCCTCTGCTCCCCAGTCCAAGAGGCCTGGGAGGAGAGAGGATGGTCCTTCTTCCTGCCCATCTGCGTCCTGCGCTCCATCCTGGCAACTGCACACTCCATGCCCTGCTCATTCCAGAAGAACCCGGAAGACAACTTGGTTCCTCCACACACATTTCCTATTAACCCCCTTTCCCGAAAGATATCGGTGTGTCTAAAGAATCCCAGGTTCAAATGGATTTTATTTTTAAACCAGAAAAATCATGACACCGTAATGAAAATAACCACTTCGTTTTAACCTTTTAAGAAAAATGCCGTTCCCTGCTACATCTCTTAATAGCTGCCTCCTGGCGGTAGCCTAAATGACGAATCCACCAACCTGTTTAAAATGTAAGGGAGGTGATTACAAAAGTCATCTGCGGGTGTTTCTGACTACAAATGCAAATTCTTTTGTCAGCGGTCTCCGGTGCCATGGAGCGCACAGGTATTTTTAGTCCGCCCAGATTTGTGGGGTGGCGCGGGGAGAATATACATACACGCACCAAATTAATGCAAGGGGGGGTTCTTAGTTCTGAATATTCATTCCTTTGGGATTTGGAGATCCGAGGAGACTAGGCGGCCTGTGCCTGCAGACGGGTGGGTCCAGGTCCCTGGTACCCTGTTCCCTGGGTTAGTGCCAGCTCGCTGGCCCTCAGGGGCTCCCACTGAGAAACAGGCCCTGCGCATCACAACTGACTTGCCTAGAGGTTCCCAAGTACCAGCCAGCAGCATACTGGTGATACTGAGGTGCCCTGTCCCTCGCCCCCAAAAGGCATTCCTGTTTTTGTTTTGTGTTGGTTTTGCCCAGGTAAATTTGGGACAAGACTGAAAAGAAAAAGAAGGATGAAAAGACAGAAGTGTGTGTGTGTGTGTGTGTGTGTAGGACAGGGATCTAGCCCCCCAGGCCAGGTCAAGGCTATGGGTATGAGTATACTCAGGCTCTGCTATAGCATTATTTTTGCTTGTTTGTTTTTTTTAACCAGCTCTCAAGTGCAGAGCAGTTAGGCTGGTTAAGCAAAGTATAGAGACTATCTATGGAATAGCTTAGGTGCTAATCGACCATTTAGTCTATATAAACACATTCTGGATTTTTCTGGATACTCTCAGCTTTAAGTAGCTATTTGTAGGATACTCAGAGGCACATTCCTACTTGGTAAAGCATGCATTCCAAACTTTTGTTTGGTGTGACGCAGGAAAACTTGCTTTGGAGTCTAGCAGATACTTGCTTGAACATTGGCTTTTGCCATGTACTAGCTGTGTGACCTTGAGTAACCCTACCTAATCTTTTTCTAAGCCTCAGCGTTATTGGAAAATGTAGACATTAATGCCTACCTTCCAGGGGACTTACACATCGTCTCACGGTAGAGTCTGTCACAAAGCACAGTAAATGAAGTCTGTGACTGTCTGTCTCCCTGGCCACCTAGCAAATGCTGGGTGACAGGAGGAAGAGCCTCAGAACCTCATCCTCAATGCAGACGGGCATTCCAGGCGGCAGATGTCCCCGGGGGAGAGGGCAATGAAATGGACCAGTTTTCCTGTTCTCCAAGTGCAGGTACTGCTGGCATCAGATGACCTTGGGTTGTTGAAACCCAGAAACCTTTAGAACAAGGCAGAACTGAGACTAAAGCATGCAAATTAGCAAGAGGCAGATGTCAGCTCACCTTAGGAGAGATGTTCTGACTACGAGAGCTATCCAACAAAGGACCCAGAGGTAACAAGCTCCCTGTCACTGGTTGTGTTCAAACAAAGCCAGGTAATTCGGGTCAGAGATGGCATGGAGGGAGGAGAGCCTTCGATGTAGTAGAAGGTCCAGCTCTATCAAAATCAAAATCGAATGTTCTCCCAATGCTAAGTCTTTGTTTCTGTGAAAGACAAAGAGAGAATTGCTGCTCCTGTTTTCCCTTGAAACCCAACACTCTGCAAGTCCCTGGTCCCTGCTGGAGGCAAAGAAATAATAGGAAACCTCCAGAGTTTCAGAGCCTCTCACTGAGACCATTAAGCAATCCGTGCAGAGCAAGAGGGAGAGTGAGTCTGGGAGGAAGGTTTAAAATAATAATTAGCCTCTGTTACAGCCTTAATTGAAACTGGTTCGTCCAAAGAGAGAGAGGATATCTTGGGTCCACCCTGCCCACCCCGCTCACCAGCGGCGGTGGAAAAATGGCCTCAAACCCGAGTGGCCAGAAACCCTGCATTGGGCAAAGGAGTAACCTGACGCTTTCTCTCCTGATGTGCTCCGTCCACATTGATGTATTTTGTCTTTCATGGAATTGCTTTTCTCCCTCCATCCTTTTCTTTCCTAACTGCTTGCACTTCAAGAAGGACGCATAACATTCCGAAGGATATAGTCCTTCCATTTCTTGAGTTCCGGGTAATTCTGCGATTGGCTGATCTAACTCTCCAACTGTCCTTTCCCTTCCTTCTTCCCCCTTCCTTTCTTTCCTCTCTGCCCCCTCACGTCCCAGGCTGGGCTCAGCATCACGAATCGAGGCGCTCCATTCATTTCATTCCGGGTTTCACCCACCCCCTTCCTACAGGCGCCCTGAATTCACCAGCTCACTCTCAGCACCTGCACAGGTGTATCCCAAACTCGGTCGCACTGGGTCGCATTGGGTCGCATTGGGTCACATTGGGTCGCATTGGGTCGCACTGGGTCGCATTGGGTCGCATTGGGTCGCATTGGTATAAATAAATGGCTCCGGCTTTTAACTAAGAATGCCTCGGAATGCTTCCTAAATTTAACCAGTCCCAGGAGTTCGGACCAGCCCTCCAGGCCCTGTGGCAGCCTGGGCTCATGGTCATGGAGAAGAGGAGACCCTGAGGTCATGGGTGTCTTTTTATGGAAGAGAAGGTGGACGGGAAGAGGGAAGGAGCCTGTTCTCCCAGTGCCCTGTGCCCTGGTTTTTGGTGGAAGTTGGGTGGTAAGGCTTGGTGCCTCCACAGTTACGGTTTGCAGGCTGGGCTTAGACAGAAGGAAAGGGGACTTTCCTCTCATGCCTCCATCAGCCACCAGCCCTGGTTTTCACTTGGGTTCCTGTTTCTGCAGCTCCAAGGTTGGATGGCTGGGAGTCAGGGAAGGGACGCAGTGGCTGGGTGACTTCCATCGTCCCTTCTTGGGGACACTCTGAAGAGGCTCAGGTCACTGTCCCACGGCATCAATAGGACTACGAGAGGATCGACTAGTGTAGGTTTGAGATAAAGGACAAGGAGGTCCAGGCACCAGGAGATGAAGATGGAAACACGGAGAGACGTGAATGAGGTCCTAGTGGCGGTGGGTTTGGAGGAGCCCACGTCAGCAAAGGGACAGAGCCATCTGGGATTCAGAGACAACTCTGCCTGTCCATGCCCTCCTTTCCTCGCTGCCTGACCGGCCACCTCGATACACATCATGGTGGCCTCTGTCTTCCAGAGCACCATTCATGAGAGAAACACAAGTTTACAGACAGAGGAAGCCAAGATGGGAGAGAAGGGAGAGCACTGGCTCGGAGTCAAGAGACCCTGGGGAAGGAGGCTTGCTCTTATACTAACTACTTGAGCAAAGCCTCCTCCGTTTCCCCATTTCGGAAGGATAACTTCATGTGATGACCTGCGTGTACTTCCCAGCTTTGAAATTCTAAGCTCTTACATGGATGCTTGTGACACCTATAGGATGACCACTGTAGGTTTTCCTTCCCCTGGAAGGACTTGAGAGATTGTCTGCATACATTTTAGTGAATTCAGCTCGGTTCATACCTAAACCTTAAGGCAGATGTCCAATAACTCACATTGCTGAATTTGGAGCCATCTTGCCCTGAAATAGAAAACCAGTGTTTTGGCGGTCTGTCCAAAACCCCAACGTGAGCAAAACTCGGATGTCAGGGACCTGTTCTGAAACTAGATACTTAGATATGGAAACTTCTTTTAAAATCAACTTTCCTCGCATAAAGGAAACCTCAGTACACAAGAAGGAGGCTGTAGAGTTCAGACTGCGGGTTCCTAAGGTTAGTCCTGTCTATGACACATCAATACATATAGCTGAATGAACAAATAAATGAGCCTTCTACCTGAAACAAAAACCTTGGATGGAAGTCTCCCCAGGGTCACTCTGCTCTACTGAAGACCCCCCTCAGGGACAAGGAAGCACTGTTCTACCTGGTGGCTTATTTTTTAGTGGGGACCGGGGTCAGTTAAAAGTGACCTCCCTAAGTCAGGGGCCAATTTGAGTTTGTGCTCCCTGCACCGCTGGCCCCAGTTAAGCCAGAAGTGCCCGCTGCCCCCTCCACACACTTTTCTCTGCCCGACAGCCACCGTGTCCCCACACATGATCAGGTCCCCAGATCCACTGATCACCGGCTTTGCAATGCGTGCCCACACCCCCGGCCAAGTGCCTTATAGATTTACCTTCAGAGTCAAATTTTATTTAGGCTGATGTTAAACTGAACCCGTAGTCCTTGAACCCACACTGAGGGGAGCCAGCGGGGAGAAAGGGGAGCTAAATGTCTCACCTGGGGTTTAAGAATGGGCTCCAGATGTGCAGAGGGGGGGACACAGAAGGGCAGACCATCCCCGGGGCATTCAAGAAACGTGAGCATCTCTAAAATCGAAGTGGAGACAGGACTAACCAGTGTACACCAGTTTCAAGCCACTGCCTGTGGCAATGATCTGAGGCTGGCCAGTAACCCTGCAAGCAGCTGGGTGGCCTACAACACCTTTTTCTGTTGCCTCCTAAGACATATTCATTAGTGAAATATCAGAAACCTCATGGGCAGCACGTGCTTCTAATTCATTTTCCAATCGTATCATGAGCCAGAAGTGAAATTTTTAGGGTGAATTTAATTGACCTTCACAGCAACGTCAGGCAGATTGGCTTAAATGCTATTAAAGCAGAAAGTAACCCGGTGAGACTTTCTAGAAGGTTATCGGAAAATCTATCAAGTTGTTTTTTTCTTAATTTTCATCAAGAAAGGAAAGATAGATAGAGGACACGGAAGGAGGCACAGACAGAGAGGCAGAAGGGGAGAGATTTAAAACCAGGGCAAGATGGGAAGGGAAGAGTGAGAGAAACGGGAGGCTGGGAGAGGGAGGGGAGTCACACACGTCCCTGTTGCTGGGGGTCACGTTTTAATTTACAAAGGCTGTTGAGAATTTGCAGTGAAGCCACAGGTCACGCTGGTCTCAGTGTGTTTCCAACACTTGAGCACAGGACAGTACGGTCCTCCCTTTATTGATACTGGGTGTTTAGAATGTCTCAGGTGCTGTCATGGAATAAGGGCGTCTTCTCTGGCAGCTGACAGGGGGCTTCTTTAGGACGCCATTGCCCCTTTCACCAAAAGACACGTTCAGTCTCAGTATCAAGGTACCTCTGGGGAAGCCAGGAAGTCAGGTGTGGGACCGAAGGGCTCCTCGGGTACTAAGGTGGCACGCTCGTGGAAGGGCTGGCGGGCAACGGACAGAGTGGCAAAGCCCGTGGCAAGCTGGGCTCAACTCTAGTCACGGTCGAGTCAGAGGGAGGTGGCCAGTGTGTCAGGGGTGGCCCAGCGCGGGGCATCGGGACAAGTCCACGTCAGCTTAGTTACCACTGGCATTAGCATGGCCTCTGGCACCCAGTACAAAGCCAGGAAGAGCTGGGCAGAGAGGTGTGTGTCCACGAAGGGTGTGAAAGTCAGGGAAAGGATGAGGGCCTATCATCGCCTGAGGAGCGGCAGGTAAGGACTCAGCAGGTGGGCGACCTGAGGCAGAGATCCAAGCCTGATGGAGAACAGGTGTGTGTGGGGAGGACGCTGAGGCTGAGCCAGCGCACGGGGAAGGCGGAGCCCCCCGGGGTTCCTGCTGGCTCACCAGTAGCAAGAGGCACGGCCTGGACCCCAGGGCTCCCGATTAAGTCCCCTCCCCGGGAGGCAGGACTGGTTCAGAGGTCCCGCGGGCCAAGCCAGCACGTGGAAACAGTAGTGTTTTCTAGCGAAGGGATGGCCCTCGGCACAGAAAAGAGGGAACACAGCAGGCCCGAGGCCGCCGTCCTTAGAGACACCTGATGGCACGGCTGGCTCTCGGCTGGTGTCTGGGACCTCGGCTCTCAGGGTGTCCCCGTCACCAGTGAACCGACAAGGCTGGTTTTCCGCGCCTAGACTGTCTGCGCAGACCCTGTGGTTTATGGTGGACGCCGGCTTTCCTTCCGGGAGTCTGGCGTGTTGCTGTGTGCCAGGCGGAGGCCGTCCACATGCGCAGCCCCCGGATACAGCCCTGAGCTCTGAGTCTCTCCTGGGCGTCCCTGGGCTGAAACCTCACACGCGTGTTTCTGGGGGAAGAGTGAGCTCTGTGCGACCCCTCGAGGGAGGGAGAGAGCACAAGGAAGCCCCAGGGGGATGCTTCCTTCCGCGTCTTTGTGAGTCCGTACCGCCTCCGTGCTGCAGTGTACTTGGGTACACGTTGCACGCAAAGTCCCGTGAGTCCTCCTAGGAGGTAGTCTGGGGGACCCTCCACACATCTCCCGGGGAAAGCTCTCCAGCTGGTTCTTGTCCTAACCTCAACCTGAATCCCGCAGCTGCCTCTGAGATTTATTTTTGGTGCTGACGGCGGCTACACATACGTGCTGTGGCCCAATATAGTCGCCTCACCCCCAGCGGTGACTAAGCTCTCCCAGCACCCAGAGGACTTGAATAGATGTTCAGTTACTCATATATAAGAAACACGTGTTTCTGCTTACCCAGGAACCCACAGAGCTAGGGGGAGTGGGGAGGAAGTGAGAAAGGAAGGGAAAATGTCCTTACTGATGAGAAAAACCTTTAATAGTCTCTGAAAGGGAGAAAGAGGAAAAAAGGTGGGGGACATGTAAAACGGAAACGCACATTGTCTCAGAGTCCATCTTTACTATCGTGATCAGCAACGTCGTCCTCTTCAGTGTTGCTAGTTGAGCACTTACGGTGCACCAGACATGTGCAAAGCCCTTTCTGTACGTGGGTTTCAGCTAAAAATCCCTAATGGGGTGCAGTAGGTAATGGGTGATATTATTATTCCTATTTTTAGATGATGAAAGTAAGGGACAGAGAGTTTAAATGATGTGCCCAAGTCACAAAACAGTCAAGATCCCATCCAGGTGTGTTGTTCAAGAAGACAAGTCTCAGACATAGCGAAGCCCTCTTGCTCGATGTTTCTAGACTTGCAAAATACGGTTGAAAAGGGGATGATGAAACAGAGCGTGACCCCTAAGGAGACCTTTTGACAGGGACAAGAGGCAGTCTTATCTCTGGTTGTCCTTTAACACACCTGAGTTCCTTGCTGTACGTGTGGGGGAAGCCATCCAAGATACCAAGGATACGGTTTATTAGCTCCAGATTTTCAGTCCTCTATGTAATTTGAAAGAAATGAGAGCTTTCTTGACACCTTAATTTTCAACTGTTTTATCTTCCCTACTGGTCAGGATTATAGATTTACAGGGCGCTTTCAGAGGTAACACCAGTGCACCTAACATAGCGCTACATCACAGGGGAGTGCAGTGGATAGGCTTTGATTGTCTCATCAGCCAAACAGGTCCTTCTTTCATTCCCTCAACAAACATTTACTGGGCACCCATCATCTGTCAGGCATGGGGATCAGGCAGCGAACACCACAGACCACTTTATATGTAACCCAATTAAACAATATTTCATGAGCATCTATTATGTGTTAGGCACTAGGCCAGTTTCTAAGGATGCTACGATAAATAAGGCACAGTCCCCACCCCCAAGAAGGTCAAAATTTATTGAGGAGGTGGCGGTCTCAAATCTGTAGGGAACACAGAGGTCTCCCAGTGCTGCAAACAGGAAAGAAGGAATCAGAAGAGAGACCCCATTGTATTTGGTCTTAGGGGATATTGACCTAAAAATCCTTTAGACACATATTTCAATAGGGTTGTTAGGATGAAAACTCAAAGCCGTTCATTTAAGCTATAGCAGAAGGCAAGAATATGAAGACCAGTCATTGTATCTAACTGTTTAAAGAGGTTTGGCAGTAACAGGAAAAAGAAAAAAGGTTTAGTAGTTTGAAGAATGCCAGTGTCAAAAGAAAGGTTTGCTTTTTGTTTCATGTTCGGTTTTGTTTTATTTGGTTTATTTTTTGTTAGGATTAGGAGGATCTGAGTTTGTGAGGAGCGAGTGGGAAATCTGAAATATGAAAACTGCCAACCAGGGTAACAACGGAAGCTTTTCAGTCCTCTGTTGAAGTTGGTATGGAGAGGCCATCGTTACTTTCCTTCCAATTAATATCTTAATGTTATGGATGTATCCAAAGTAACCTAGTTTCCCTTAGCAACTCATTGCATTCACTTTCTTTTAACCTCTTTAGATCATCAGCCTGTAGCACGTCTTGGAGTAACAAGTCGCATGTACTTACTGCCTGCTGGGTAAAGAAGCACTTCATTTTAATTGCTCCAAATTTACCCTTTCTAAGCTGCATGCGGTGCCTCTTGGTTCTGATGATCCAGAATTGCCATCTTTGTCCCCTGCCCAGCACTGTGACCAGCTGAGCCTCAGTCCCTCTCTGGGGCCTCCTTCCTGGACCACGGGCTTCACATCGGCTCCACTGCTCGCATTTCCACTCTAGCCGCTCTCCTACTATGGAATCTCGACATGGCAGCTGCAAGGATCTTTTACGATCAGAAATCAGGTCACCACATTGCTCCAGACTAGGGAAATGTAAGTCCCAATTTACCTGTGACACCCAATGTCCAGGGGTACTTATGAAGAGTGCCCCTTTCACTTTCAAAAGCAACCTGATTTGGACAATATATTAAATGTTCACCCTACTTAAAAACCTCCAGTGTCTTCCCATTGCTACTAAAACAAAACCCCAACTCCAAAGACCCTGGCTGGACCTTCCCTGTCTCTACCTCCCTGAGTTCTCTCCACCCTCCCCATCCCTCACTGGGCTCAGACCCCACTCTGTTTCCCCAACACACTCAGCCCACACTGATATCAATATCTGAGCCCTCGATGTTCCCCTGCCTAGAGTACTGTTCCTTCTGCGTTTTGGGTACCAGCCTTCTCTCTTCTTTCGGATCTCAACTCAAATGCTGCCTGCTCAGAAAGGCCTTCCCTCCCCCAACCATCCACAGGTAGCAATCCCCTCCCCCAGAAATCGTGTCCCTAACTTCAGTGCCTCTAAGTGCCCATGAGTGACAGACATGCTCTTTTTTTTTCTAAATTTGTGTTTTATTATCGTACCTTTTCACTCAATGGTAGTTCCCTGTGGGAAGTGCCTGGTGTGTGTTATCTCTGTGTTCTGGGCACCTGTCACATCAGGAACACAGGTCAGAGGCCCTCTCTGTACCTACGGCTGGGACCCTTCCAGTCTTTATGCTCAGGAGCAACTTTAGAAAACATATATCCTACGCTGAGACTTCAGTGGTGAGATTCGTTTCTTATTATTAACGCTTTCTTCGTGAGCTGAAGAAATAGCCTTACCACAAAGGGTCACACTGCATCTGGGGTGCTTTCCTAACCTGCTGACATGCCTCCGCCCCAGATCCTTCCATTGTATAATTTCCACTACTTCCATTTCTACGTAATTCCAGAAAACATAATTTATTCGAGAGTGTATAACTCAGTCACATACTCTATCATTATATACAACGTGGGAATATATAAAACAATCATCACAGACAAAACCGTTTGCAATGACATAGTTTTCAAAAGAACCCGCTTTGTAATATCTTTGAGGAAGGGCAAAGAGTTATTACACCTATTAATGGATGAAAGAAGTCAAGTCAGAATGGCTAACTTGCTTGCGCAAGGTCCCTTAGTGCCCAGGCTGAGATGACAGGCCAGGTTCTCCGACTCCCAGCATGGTTCTTAGAACTGGCTTTATATATAGACAACGTAGACAGTGTTCCAAATACTTTCTCCAAATACAGCCGGGCAAATACTGTAGAGACTTTCTACAAAAGCATTATAGACCTGACTCTGTAAAAATACGACCTAGAAAGGGGGACAATTTTCCAGGCAGCCCACGCAGGCTTGGCACTACTGTGATCTCTCATGCAAGTCGCCCTTTCAAGGGGAAACTTCCCGTGGTTGCCAGATGTGGCTTCTCAGCTTTCCGCTGCTGCCCAAGTATACTTCAACCAGCCCATCTAATTTACTTAATTGTGTGCTTCTTACTTCTATATTACTGATTATTAGCTCAGGGAACATACTATCACCACGACCACCCGGCTATAGTTAGTTTATCAAATCAGCTAGTCACTCCCCTACAGGATTCTGGGAATCTCTTAAGACAGAAAAATACTGGGGGGTCAGAATTCACAACCAGTTTAGTACCGTGGTTCCTAAACTTTCATGTGACTCAGAATCATTTTGAGAGTCTGTGAAAATACAGACTGTGTATCGTGTACAGGTTGTGACTCCTCCAGTTTCTGACTCAGTGGGTCAGGGGCAGAACCCAAGAATTTGCATTTCTGACAAGTCCCCAGGTGATGCCGAGGCTTCCTGGGTGCATGGGGGGGGCAGGTTGGATGAGAGGGCTGGGTACACTTTGAGAATCACTCGTTGAGAATCTGAGATGGTGGCAGTAAGGTGACCAGCCATCCCAGTTTGCCTGAGACTGAGGAATTTCCTAGGAAGTGAGAGTTTTCAGTGTTAAAACCCAGGAAGTCCTGGGCCGTGCTGGGCACACCTGGATGACAGGTTAACCTAAGTGGTGTGAAAACAGGACTCTATGGGGGGGCGGACCTCAAGGGGAACTTGACAGACGGGTTAACCAGTACGTCAAAGGCAAGAGGATGGCGTAAAGAAGAGGTCTACTTGTGGGTCTTTCCCTGTGTGCTGGGCACACCTGGATGACAGGTTAACCTAAGTGGTGTGAAAACAGGACTCTATGGGGGGGCGGTCCTCAAGGGGAACTTGACAGACGGGTTAACCAGTACGTCAAAGGCAAGAGGGTGGCGTAAAGAAGAGGTCTACTTGTGGGTCTTTCCCTGTGTGCTGGGCACACCTGGATGACAGGTTAACCTAAGTGGTGTGAAAACAGGACTCTATGGGGGGGCGGTCCTCAAGGGGAACTTGACAGACAGGTTAACCAGTACGTCAAAGGCAAGAGTGTGGCGTAAAGAAGAGGTCTACTTGTGGGTCTTTCCCTGTGTGGATTACACGCTCCATAAGGGCAGGGTCACATATTATTCTCCTCTCATTGCCAGCATCTAAGCATCAGGCATAGCTTTGGGTATACAGTTGGTGAGCTAAAAATGGACTATCTGCTTGCACGTTCAAGTGAATGGATGGATGTGTGCGTGGGGAGATAGGTGAATGGGTGGGGAGATGGATGGTTGGTTGGCTGGATGAATGGATGGTTGGTTGGATGGATGGATGGATGGATGGATGGATTGTTGGATGGATGGATGGACGGATGGATGGATGGATGGATGGTTGGTTGGCTGGCTGGCTGGCTGGCTAGCTGGATAGATGGATGGTTGGTTGGATGGATGGATGGATGGATGTTTGGATGGATGGCTGGCTGGCTGGCTGGCTGGATGGATGGATGGATGGTTGGATGGATGGTTGGATGGATGGATGGATGGATGGATGGTTGGATGGATGGATGGATAGATGGATGGATGGATAGATGGATGGAGGCAAACCATATCTCTTTCTCAGGATAGTCCAAGGTAAGCTTGTCCATTCTAGCAATCAAATCAAGGCGAAGGTCCTGGGGTGTGTGGGTTTATGTCCAGTTAGGGAGAGAAGACCTGCTCCTGACCCAGTGATCACTGTCTCTGAATGTGATTCCATGAACATCACAGGACAGGCCAGGGCAGTGGATTGACTTTGCTAGCCTAGCTCTCCTCAAACCTTGTTTACTCCCTAGGGAACCTTCCAAAACCTAGAGAAAGGAATGATTCAGAGTGAAGCAAAAAAAAGAAATAGTCAAAATGGGTGGTACTGAAATGTAAGGTTTTCTGTCTTAGAAAAATTAAGGGTGTGGGAGTCTCTGTTGTATTAAATGCTCAGTATGTTCAGAAAGTAAATACCGTCCATGAGCAGACAGGAGATTAAGGTGGCAGGAAGAGCAGTTTTGAGCCCCGTTAGATATTAATTTCCCATACATGATCTGTCTGTCTTCTCCTTGTTTGAAGTTCTCAAGGCTGGAGGCTTCAAAGCACACACCGACTGCCATCTGCACAGAGCTCAGGGCTCCACGGGGGGCCAACCCTGCAGGAGCCGTCCCTACACCCCCTCTGTCGGTGTCTGCCTTTCTCTGCATTCCAGAACATCAAGGATAATTCTATCAGCAAGTCCAGCAGCTGGTAATAAAGCCAGCCCATACCCAGCATGGTGAGCTTCCCTAGCCTGGCTCCGACAGGAAAATTGATTTAGAAGATGAAACGGTAAGTGACCTAGCCCTTCCTTAGAACTCCCACCCAAATGAGGTTTTTTTTCCTCCTTTTTTCTTCTCTCTCCTTCTTATTCTCTATCCCTCTTTATTGTTTCCCTTTCACTTTACCAAAGTTTTGAATAATGTACGGGCTATTCTTGCATCTATCATTTGACTGTTATTTTTAATTATTAATTTATGGCTGTTCCATGCTGGGGATGGTTCCTGCCCTCAAGCAGTTCACGGCCCGATAGGACAAGAAGGACGATATGTCCTACAAGCTGCTCCTAGAGATGTGTCTTCTGAAGAGGCACAGAAGAGGGATGCCGAGCCGTGTTGCAAAGCACAAGAGGGAGCTTCACAGAAGCAGGAAGGCTTGCCCTGAACTCCCCGCCAACAGACATCGGACACAGCACACATTCTTTGTACTCCAGCTGTGGTTTGAATGGTTTTTTAACTCAGCAAGGGAGCTTGGGGACACAAGCAATTCTAGTGATAATCATAGGAAAACCCAGCCATCTCCCCTGAATTTGGAGAGACAGGCCATTCTTTAAGTTTACTGAAGGATAAAGCCATGTTGAAAGGAAACGTTAGCCAAAAAATACAAATAGTAATATATTTTTTCATTAGAAAGACCACCGACTTGTGAACAGCACATCATGTAATCACTTAGGGTTCCAGTTTTATGTCTGTGAAATGCAGGTTCTAGACTCTGTATCCTCCAAGTCCTTTTGTTGCCCAATACTGGACAGGTCTGTGACCCTAAGGATGATACGGCTATATGGAACCGAAGACTTTGAACGTCGGGGTCTCTGCTGTAGTTTTTACTTTCATTTGATCATTTATTTAGATCTGCTTGACATCACTAATTTCACACGAATGGAAATCGAAATACTCTCCTTTGGACTTGGCAAAGCAGTCTACTGACCAAGTAAAATTTGGTTCCCCACGGATTAAAGCAATTAACAATCTAGGTTAGATGGGGACACTCGGGAGGGTACATGCTCACCCAGTGATAGTACCAAGACGGCTGTGGTATGGATGGCAGCCTGCAAAGACGGGCAAACAAGCAGAAGGGCAGAGAGCACAGCTCCGTGATCACAACTCAGCTCGGCAGGTGTATCGAAAGAAATCTGGGAAACAACCCACTGCTAATTCTTCCAATCAAGAAATCCCATGGGTCAGCACCCTCTCCGCGGCTCCACACCTGAATTAAAGATGGTGCACTTTGTTTATAGTAATTTCCTGCCAGGTCAGTTATCGACTGAACAATCCCAGCCAAATCCAATGGCACAGCCTGACCTGCTGACCCCCGTTTGAACATTGATTGTTGCTGTTCCCCTCATTAGACCATTCTCCTGAGAATCCGGTGCTTACCCAAAAGGATTTTAGCTAACCCCTCTTTTTGCTTGTTTATGGGTTTTCTTTAAGCGAATTGAGAGCAATGACCTCCTACTTTGAAGGACAAGCAGAACTTCCCTACCAAGGAAAGGAAACCTAGCTCAGTTTCCCTGCTCTGAATCTCCCTAAGAAATGCACGCTCCCCCGCATCAAGAAGGAAAGGTGACTTGCTGGTGTTCAGCAGCCTTGGAAACCTCAGAGCCAAGTGAAGAAGGGAAGGCCAGGAAATAGTGCTAGCTTTATTTTTCTTGTGGCTACAAGGGGTTCATGTCCTTCAACAGCTGCTAGGGTGCAGATTTAATCCAATGAACGGAGAAAATGAATATTCATTGTCTATTATGAATTGTGCAGAAATCCTCCACCTCAAACAGTTTGACTGCTAACACAAATACCCAAAGATGCAACTGTGAATGTGAATGTTACCTTTCAAGAGGGTGATTTCCAATCTTTATGTTTTCACTAATATTAGCAAGCCATCAAAACGAACCCCGGGCATCAGCCTACTGTTAATGGACACTGCAACCTACACTTAGCATCTTGAGTGCAGACCACGTGCCTCAAGATCAGAGGTCTTCGCTGACATCCAAAGATGAGCTTTAGCTAATCTATAATTGCCCCTGAAATTCTGTGCAATATTTCTTTTGTCCGTGGGAATTTTTCAGGGAAGGGCTATAGTCCTTAAGGGACCCAAACAACTACTTGATCCAAAACATAGTAGGAAAAACGGCTCTAAAATTATAATCTTTCCCGAGCAGAGGAGCTGGGTCTCCATCTCCCTCTAAATTCTTGATTTGTCTAGTACTGGGCTTTGTTTGAAATACGCCATTGGAAGCCAAAATAACTAAGCTTAAAAACCTGACTCGTTTATAAAAAAAAAATTAAAAATATATAAAATAAATATTTAAAAAAAACCTAACTAGCTTAAGTTCATTTAGTCTCATATAATAATAATTATTAGGAGAAATGATTATACAGCTGTTTTATAGATAACAAGTTTTCTAAGCAATGAGACAACTTGTATGAGAAAAGTCAGCTATCTGGCAGGGGATTACTTAAGGCAGTCTTTCCTGGAAACATTGAAAAGCAGAGTAAGTTAGTGACTCAAATAACACACCTTAATTTATGGATAAAAAAACAGTGTTGGTACTTCATAATGAATTGTGATGTAATTAAAAGAGCAGAGACTCAAGGGAGAAGATCTGGGTCCTAGTTCTGATATTTCTAGAAGTATGACTTGAGGCCAATGTGATACCTTCCACTTAGGATGAGAACCAAGGGCGATGCCAGATATGACAGTTTTTTGTAACATGTAAAGATGGTCTAAATGTTAGTTATTAATAGTATTTTGAAAGTGAGCACACACCTTAATGCTATTATCAAAGGTCAGAGGGAAGCGGATCTCTTTAAGAAGCATGGAAGGGGAAGCTGATATAAAGCATGAATGTTTCCTAATGTTTTTTTCGCAGCTGATATCCTGTCCTAAATTTACGGCAAAGCTTCTATAATACACAAATCTGCCGATGCCTAGTTCCTTGCCCAGAACCCACCCAGAGGCACTCCATCATCCACAGAGCAACATCTAAAACCATCACCACACCGCAAAGCTGGCCATGCCTGTCTCCAACCTTGCTCTCCAGCTCCATCCACAAACACATTGATCCAGCAACATTGACCTGCCTGTGCTCCCATGTCCAACGAGACATTTTTTCCAAATCCATGTCCTCTCTCTGAAGCTTCTGTCCAGCTGGTTTTTCTTTATCCCTGTCCTGGTCTTCATCTCTATATAAAGAAAGTTTATGCACCCATTAGGGAGCGTATAGGGCACTAGCTTCTCCAAGATGTCTTCCCTGATCCTCAGGGAAGGTGGGTTAGGTGGCAGTCCTCTGGGTGTCCATACAACCTGGAGCTTATTGGTGTCATTTCATGCATTGCATTTATAGAAGCTATATGCCCCTGTCTGCCTCTGTGCTTCAACTCTTAGCTCCTTGAGAATGCGTCTATGTCTCATTCATCCTTTATCCTTAGCATCTATCACAGTGCAGAGGGGATAGAACACATCCTGGGTAGACAAATGAAGGGACAGATGGCACCTCCTCCCTAAGAATATTTAGTGTGTATTAAATACAATCACAAGCAAAGGCATTGAACTGACACTAAAGCTCACTGTGGATAATGTTTGGGTTAGGGCTATGACTACAGTACAGAGAGAAGAAATTGCAACATGATTTGCAACTAGACAATTTACAGATGAGTTAGTTTGTTCTCCTACCAGAAAACCTGTTTAGACCACAGATTTTCTATTGGGTCCTAGGAGAACTGCTCAGTCAGGAAGCTCTACTCAGGCATTCTTATTCCACTAGTTGGCTAAACTGTGATAGGGAGTCTCAATCATTGTTCTTTGATATGGGAGACTTCTATGACTTGGGGTCAACGATGACCATATCTGTTTCCTTATATGGGTAATTGCCTTGTAGATGGTAGGTATGAATTGGACCCTGGCAATATATCCAACATCCTGACCAATAAGACAAGTAAGTATTATATTCTTAGAGCTAGACGCAACCTGACAAATGAGGTCTAGACTACTCTTCCCAGTTTACAGAAATGACAGTCTAAATACACATGTCCCATGTATACGGCAGCCTCCCCATGGAAACCAACAGGCAGAACACAGAGCTTACTGCCTTTGGTAGAAAGTTGGAGACATTTGCTGTTGCACAGGCAACAGCAAAACTCTTACCTAAAAGATACAAATAATAGTGGTGAGAATAGGAAAATATCTCCGCCGAGTGAAAAGGCAATGAAAATAGAAAGTATTATTTAAAATAATTTTAAGTCTCATCAACTGGACTGACATACAGTTATAGCAGAAGCCTGCATATGTTTGCTTTGGGCTTTTGGGCGGTGATCTAGATGTAAAGGGCTGGTACTGAAGCAATGGGACCTTCTCCCATCACAGAACATTAACACCACTCCCCACCTCCAATTTCGGTTTTGGATCTCAAGCATTTTCCTAGTACCAGGCTCCGAGGCACAATGAGAGGATCATTCCTGGGCTAAGAAATGGTTGGTCTAGTCTAGACTGATGTCTGATCTGAGGTTACTGTCACATCAGGTGGACAGAAGGGGACAGAGTATTGCTGGATTTCAAGTATTGATATATGGGAAGCAAAGACGATTCCTCCATTCCTGAAGGAACTGCATGATTCCTGCACACTGGCTCTGCCCCCAAATGAGGCACACCTCCTTGAATCCTCCTTGCAGGTCTGCCTGCAGCCTAAGTTTTGAGAGCAAGTCATCTTTTTTTCCTTATTATTATTATTAGCAATCGCAGGTATTTATATTACAAAATTATGTAATAAAAATAATTTAATATGTAGTAATAGCTAATATTCGTTGAGTAGCCACCAGATTTCAGAGACCAAACCACTTTATTATTTAACTTCCACAATAACTCAATATGATAAACACGATTATTATTCCTGTTTTATAGGAGAGAAAGCTCTAACCTTGAGCACTGTAATGACATGCCCATACAACCAAGTGACAGATGTAGTTTTGAAGTTAAATCTTTGATTGCAGAATCAGAATCCTTAACCATCACTCAAAATCAAGTTCCTGCTCTAATGGGTTTATGACAGACTCTCAGGACTGAGTCCCTAGCCCTTTTCTAAGACATGCTTTGCTTAACTGTCTAGTTCCTGGTTGCTCCAACTCTAATCCATGCCTTGACCTTTTTTACCCCATTTTCTACCTTCCTTTATTACCTTCCCATCAAAATAACCAGGTTTCAGTTCAGACCTAAACAAATGACTTGGGCCCTTTCCATAGCGTCTGCCTCCTCAGCCCAGCCTCAGATCCTGACTTGTCCCCAGGCTCTTCAGAGACTCTGCCCGTTGCCTGGCTGGATGCTTATAGAACCCGGTACCTAACAACTTAGGGAATGATTAGAGTATACACATTCTTTTCAGGCACACATGGAATATTTAAATAAGTAAATAATATTTATTACTTATACCACAGAGCAAGTCACTACTAATATATATATATATATATATGTAAATACATATGTATATAAAACTTTTAACTTATGGATCAAATAAGAAATATGGGTAAAAATTCAAAAATATTTAGAACTAAATAATAAAATATCAAATTAAAAAATGTGTAGGATACAGCTAAAACAGCACAATACTTACAGGATACTTAAAATTTAAAAAACAATAAAAAATAAACAAGCTAATCGTCTAACTAATGTTGTTAGAAAAGAACAGAATAAACGCAAAGAATATATAAAATAAAGAAAATAATAAAAATAAGTGAAGAAATTATTGAATTTTAAAACAAATGAAAATCCTAGAGGATTGATAAAAGTCGAGAAGCAGTTCTCTAAAAAGACCAACAAAACTCTTAAGCCTCTGTTACTATAGGTTAAGAAACACAAGAGAAAAGGTGCAAATATGCAATACTAGGAATAAAAGTCAGTATATGATAATGAATTCAGAAGAAACTTTTAATTAAAAGGAATAACATTAACTGGTAAATTTGAAAATAAATATAGATAAAGAACTGACTAAAAAATGAAAATCAAATGATACATGTGCTATTTAAATCAAAATGTTACCAGAAGTTAAAAAATTTAATAACCACCATTAAGCACAGAATAATTTACAGATAAGGTCTAACAAAATTACAAGATGTGGATAACCCAAAAATTAAAATGTTTCAGAGAGAATAAGAGGTGAAACACTCCCCAGACCACTTGATGAGCCAGACTAGTCTTGATACCAAAGCCAGAAAAGGATAACACCAGAAAAGGATAACACCAGAAAAGGAAAATTGAGGTCATTTTCACCTATAGAGATACAAAATCCAGAGATACTTTTTTTTTTTTTAATGGCCAAGTGGTTTTATCTTAGGAAAGCACATATGGTGTAATTTTGGAAAACATATTAATATACCAGTTTACCTGAATGGATATGCCTCTGGTGCTGAAGTGTGCTGTCTAACAAGGCTTGTCAAGCTATGACGGGCATACAGTGTATCTGGAATCTCAGTGAATGCAGATTCTGATTTGGTAGGGCTGGGGTGGGCCTGACACTCTTTCTAACAAGCTCCCTGGTGACGCTGATGCCGCCAGTCTGTCGACTACACTTGGAGAAGCCATGATGTAGATGACCAATTTTGGAGGAGTAGATTTCCATTTTAGACAGAAACCTCTCCCCACCCACCTTCTAGAATATGAACACCAGCCCATCCAATTCCTATTTATTTTTATCTCATGTATTTTCCTTGAGCTAGGCTCTGGGTTACAGCTAGTAGATTTATTTAGCAAACTTCTGGAATGGTTGGTCACTTTAAAGGAGAAAAAACCCCCAAACTGTTATTCCCTTCAATAAATACAGAACAACTATTTAATAAAATGTGATATATTCATGATAGAAACTCAAAGAAAACTACAAATATAAGAGACTTCCTTCACTTGAAAAAAGAAATTCAAGACAAACATCATACTTAATATTGAAACTATTAGAAGCAGTAACTTTAGGGTCAGCGACAAAGCAGGGATGCCCTTTTCCACTGCTTCATTTCAGCAGCGAGTTGGAAGTCAGAGTCACAGAGAGACAGCATGAAGAGATTTAAAAAAAAAAAGAATTAGGAAAGAAGACAGTGAAGTGCATTGTAATGTTTCTAATGATACGACTGCCTGTGTAGAAAATCCAAGTAAATCAAAAGAATAATTAGTATTAATATGCAAGTATAGAAAAATTGCTGAATCTAAGATCAATACAGAAATATTAATTAAAACTAAACACAAACTGCACACACATAAAAAATTAATTAGGGGAGGCACTATTTATGATGGCAATGAAATAGGGTTTGTGGGAATTACTGTATAAAACATATGTACGAGATTTACGGCAAAAATAATAATCTTTTATTGAAAACTAAAAAATGATTCCTAAATGGAAGCACATTGTATGTTCCTGGGTAGAAAAACTCAACATCATAAATATGTCAATTCACACCAAATTATTCTATAAATTTAATACGACTCCAGGATAAATCCCAAGAGAGTTTTGCACAGTATTATACATTAATTTTAGGAAGATGAACAAAGGGTCAGGAATAACTAAGATGAATTTGAAAAGCAAGATGGGAAGACTCATTCTACCAGAGAGCGAGATGTATTTTAGAGCTGCAATAATTAAGACATTGTGGTATGGGTCTAAGAATAGACAATTGGACCAGTGGAACAGGATACAAGCCCCCAAACAGACCACAATATATGGAAATTGGGTTTAGGAAAGAAATGACATTGCAGGTTCTTGGGAAATCAATAAATGTTGCTGGACCCTTTTCTCAACCATACACAAAAATCAATTGCAGACAGATAGAACAGCTAAACACGAAAAGCAAAGCTTTGTCATTTTTAGAATACAAATATAAGGTAGCATTTTTATGTGCTTCTGGTAGGAAATGATTTTTTTTACGCAAACACACAAGCACACATACACAAACAAAGAAGAATATAATTTTACTTAATTAAAACTGAAACAAAACCAGAAAACCCTTTTCTACCCCCCCCCCCCGTCTCCCCAAAAAGTAAAGTGACATACAAGTCACAGACTGGGAAAGAAATCTGCAATTGCAATGCATATAAATACAAAAGAATTAGTATACCAAGTGTGATAAAAGAAAGAAAGAAAACAATAGGAAAAATTCAGATAGAGGAAAACCAAATGGTCAATAAGTATTTTAAAAGATGTTAAACAGGGCTTCCCTGGTGGCGCAGTGGTTCAGAGTCCGCCTGCCGATGCAGGGGACACGGGTTCGTGCCCCGGTCCGGGAGGATCCCACATGCCGCGGAGCGGCTGGGCCCGTGAGCCATGGCCGCTGAGCCTGCGCGTCCAGAGCCTGTGCTCCGCAACGGGAAAGGCCGCAACAGTGAGAGGTCCGCGTACCGCAAAAAAAAAAAGATGCTCAACAACATTAGTAATCAGGAAAGCACAAATGAAAACTACACTAAGATATCATTACACATTCAGGAAATTGCCTACTCTCATGCACTCAAGTGAGAATTTACACTGGTAAAACCATTTTATCAAGCAATTTGGCAATATCTAGAAATTTTGAAGGTGTGCTTAAACAAACGCAGTAATTCTCTTACATGTACTCAATGAGCCAAGTACAAGATTGTTTATTGCAGCATTGTTTGTGATAATTGGAAAAAACCCAATTGTCTTGCAACAGAGAGCTGAAACAGTGTTATATTTATAAATGGAACACTGTACTGCAATTAAGATGGACTAAAATATATATTTCATATATACATCATATATGTGGTTTTATATATCATATATATGGTTACATATATATGTATATATCAATGAGAAAAAATCAAATCTCAGAAAACAGAGTCACGTAAGCAAGGCAAATAACTAAAAGGATATCAACAGACAGAGATTGTTAATAAAAGTTCAAAATCATGGAGAACAACGTAATATTTTATCTACACAAATGCATTACAATTAGGAAAAAAATTCACTAAATTCATAATTATGGCTACCTATGGGGAGAGAAGAAAGAAGTGAGGAGAATGGAATTGAAGTAAAATAACAGGGGAATTCAGCCTGACCTGTAAAGCTTTATTTCACTAACAAAGTGATCTGAGGTAAACATGGTAAAAATGTTAAGATGTCAGAAAAATAGGTAGTTGGTGCAGATTTTTGTGTTCTATTATTCATCCTTTTTCTATATATTTGGAAAACTCATTATAAACATTGATTTTAATTTTAATAGTGTTGCATAAAACATATGCAAATTTCCTTACTCAGTGGTTGATATAGTCAATGTACTTCTTCTACAGTGTCTTTTAACAAAAAGTTCTCCATGAAATTTTTTCCTTTCTCCTGGATGTGTGGGACACATTCAAGAGATAACGGTGTTCATCTTAGGGCACCTCCTGGTGTCAGAATGTTTGTGGACACTATTTTGTGGCAGGCTCCTGACCCGCATTTTCTTTTTTCTTTTCTTTTCTTTATTTATTTTTGGCTGCCTTGGGTCTCCGTTGTTGTGCGCGGGCTTTCTCTAGTTGAGGCAAGCGGGGCTACTCTTTGTTGCGGTGTGTGGGCTTCTCATTGCAGTGGCTTCTCTTGTTGCGGAGCACAGGCTCTAGGCACATGGGCTTCAGTAGTTGTGGCACGCGGGCTCAGTAATTGTGGCTCGTGGGCTCTAGAGCGCAGTCTCAGTAGTTGTGGTACATGGACTTAGTTGCTCTGCGGCATGTGGGATCTTCCCAGACCAGGAATTGAACCCATGTCCCCTGCATTGGCAGGTGGTTCTTAACCACGGCATCACCAGGGAAGTCCTGACCCACATTTTCTTAATACATTAAGTTGTGAGAAATGAAACAGAAACCACAGCTTGCAAAACCGTACTACAACTGGTAAGCAATGAACTCTCCCAAACCCTGACAACACAACACGAGTGATCCAACGTCAAGGTGTTTTCATGTCAGCCTCCTTCAGACCCCCTGTGTTCCAAAACAAGACTATAGAATAGACCACTTGTGTTCCAAAGAGAAGGCCACTGACTGTTCCAGTGAAGCAACTGGTCTGCAAAATCTGACCAGTCCCTGCTCAATCCCTGCCCAGTAACTTCTGTCCTAAGGCCACAGGAGGATGAATCCCAGCCGCCAAGAGCCCTGTGAAGTGCCCTTTCCTAACTTCTGAACCTCCTAACGTCTCCAAGGCATTGCTCTCCCTTGCTCAGCAAATTCAATGATCCCAGCTTTGTATGACCAAAGGGCTTCCTTGGCCATCTTTGAACGGGGACCCCACAGTACTGTTGCACAAATGTGGAGCTTGCCCTTCCAGTGTGGCCCCAGCCCATGGGTCACTAAGCATCTCTTGCCACTTTCCTTCTACTTCATGCACCTGCTCTGAACTTACTAAGCCACTCACAGGTTTCTTCAGGGGGCATTTCTTTCACCCGTAGAGGCTTTGCCACTTCTGCTCCTTCAACAGGAACACCCTTCTCTCCTCCACTTCCCACACTCACTCTCACTCATTCTTTTTTTTTTTTTTTTAACATCTGTGTTGGAGTATAATTGCTTTACAATGTTGTGTTTGTTGCTGCTCTATAATAAAGTGAATCAGCTATATGTATACATATTTCCTCATATCTCCTCCCTCTTGCATCTCCCTCCCTCCCACCCTCCCTATCCCACCCCTCTAGGTGGTTAAAAAGCACTGAGCTGGTCTCCCTGTGCTATGCGGCTGCTTCCCACTAGCTATCTATTTTACATTTGGTAGTGATATATGTCCATGCCACTCTCTCACGTCGTCCCAGCTTACCCTTCCCCCCTCCCCTGTGTCCTCAAGTTCATTCTCTACGTCTGCGTCTTTATTCCCTGTCCTGCTCCTAGGTTCTTCAGAAACAATTTTTTAATTTTTTAGATTCCATATATATGTGCTAGCATACGGTATTTACTTTTCTCTTTCTGACTTACTTCACTCTGTATGACAGACTCTAGGTCCACACACCTCCCTACAAATAACTCAATTTTGTTTCTTTTTATGGCTGAGTAATATTCCATTGTATATATGTGCCACACCTTCTTTATCCATTCATCTGTCGAGGGACACTTAGGTGGCTTCCATGTCCTGGCTATTGTAAACAGACCTGCAATGAACACTGTGGTACATGACTCTTTTTGAATTATGGTTTTCTCAGGGTATATGCCCAGTAGTGGAATTGCTGGGTCGTATGGTAGTGCTATTTGTAGTTTTTTAAGGAACCGCCATACTGTTCTCCATAGTGGCTGTATCAATTTACATTCCCAGGAACAGTGCAAGAGGGTTCCCTTTTCTTCACACCCTCTCCAGCATTTATTGTTTCTAGATTTTTTGATGATGGCCATTCTGACTGGTGTGAGGTGATACCTCACTGTAGTTTTGATTTGCATTTCTCTAATGATTAGTGATGTTGAGCATCCTTTCATGTGCTTGTTGGCAATCTGTATATCTTCTTTGGAGAAATGTCTATTTAGGTCTTCTGCCCATTTTTGGATTAGGTTGTTTGTTTTTTTGATATTGAGCTGCATGAGCTGCTTGTAAATTTTGGATATTAATCTTTTGTCAGTTGCTTCATTTGCAAATATTTTCTCTGATTCTGAGTGTTCTCTTTTCATCTTGTTTATGGTTTCCTTTGCTGTGCAAAAGCTTTGAAGTTTCATTAGGTGCCATTTGTTTATTTTTGTTTTTATTTCCATTTCTCTAAGAGGTGTGTCAAAAAGGATCTTGCTGTGATTTATGTCATAGAGTGTTCTGCCTATGTTTTCCACTAAGAGTTTTATAGTGTCTGGCCTTACATTTAGGTCTTTAATCCGTTTTGAGTTTATTTTTATGGTGTTAGGGAGTTCTCTAATTTCATTCTTTTACATGTACCTGTCCAGTTTTTCCCAGCACCACTTATTGAAGAGGTTGTCTTTTCCCCATTGAATATTCTTGCTTTCTTTATCAAAGATAAGGTGACCATATGTGGTGGGTTTATCTCTGGGCTTTCTATCCTGTTCCATTGATCTATATTTCTATTTTTGTGCCAGTACCATATTGTCTTGATTACTGTAGCTTTGTAGTATAGTCTGAAGCCAGGGAGCCTGATTCCTCCAGCTCTGTTTTTCTTTCTCAAGATTGCTTTGGCTATTCGGGGTTTTTTTTGTTTCCATACAAATTATGAAAATTTTTGTTCTAGTTCTGTGAAAACTGCCATAGGTAGTTTGATAGGGATTGCATTGAATCTGTAGATTGCTTGGAGTTGTATAATCATTTTCACAATGTTGATTCTTCCAATCCAAGAACATGGTATATCTCTCCATCTGTTTGTATCATCTTTAATTACTTTCATCAGTGTCTTATAGTTTTCTGCATACAGCTCTTTTGTCTCCTTAGGTAGGTTTATTCCAAGGTATTTTATTCTTTTTGTTGCAATGGTAATTGGGAGTGTTTCCTTTTCTGTCTTTCCGTTTTCATCATTCGTACATAGGAATGCAAGAGATTTCTGTGCATTAATTTTGTATCCTGCTACTTTACCAAATTCATTGATTAGCTCTAGTCATTTTCTGGGAGCATCTTTAGGATTCTCTATGTATAGTATCATGTCATCTGCAAACAGTGACAGCTTTACTTCTTTTCCAATTTGGATTCCTTTTATTTCTTTTTCTTCTCTGATTGCTGGGGCTAAAACTTCCAAAACTATGTTGACTAATAGTGGGCAAACTTGTCTTGTTCCTGATCTTAGTGGAAATGGTTTCAGTTTTTCACCATTGAGAACGCTGTTGGCTGTGGGTTTGACACATATGGCCTTTATTATGTTGAGGTAAGTTCCCTCTATGCCTACTTTCTGCAGGGTTTTTATCATAGGTGGGTGTTGAATTTTGTCTAAAGCTTTTTCTGCATCTATTGAGATTATCATATAGTTTTCCTCCCTCAATTTGTCAATATGGTTTATCATATTGATTTATTTGCATATATTTAAGAATCCTTGCATTCCTGGGATAAACCCCACTTGATCATGGTGTATGATCCTTTTAATGTGCTGTTGGATTCTGTTTGCTAGTGTTTGCTGAGGATTTTTGCATCTATGTTCATCAGTGATATTGGCCTGTAGTTTTCTTTCTTTGTAACACCTTTGTCTGGTTTTGGTATCAGGGTGATGGTGGCCTCGTAGAATAAGTTTGGGAATGTTCCTCCCTCTGCTATATTTTGGAAGAGTTTGAGAAGGATAGGTGTTAGCTCTTCTCTAAATGTTTGAGAGAATTCGCCTGTGAAGCCATCTGGTCCTGGGCTTTTGTTTGTTGGAAGATTTTTAATCACAGTCTCAATTTCAATGCTTGTAATTGGTTTGTTCATGTTTTCTATTTCTTCCTGGTTCAGTCTTGGAAGGTGGTGGTTTTCTAAGAATTTGTCCATCTCTTCCACGTTTTCCATTTTATTGGCATACAGTTGCTTGTAGTAATCTCTCATGATCCTTTGTATTTCTGCAGTGTCAGTTGTTACTTCTCCTTTTTCATTTCTAATTCTACTGATTTGAGTCTTCTCCCTTTTCTTCTTGATGAGTCTGGCTAAAGGTTTATCAATTTTGTTTCTCTTCTCAAAGAACCAGCTTTTAGTTTTATTGATCTTTGCTATCGTTTCCTTCATTTCTTTTTCATTTATTTCTGATCTGACCTTTATGATTTCTTTCCCTCTGCTAACTTTGGGGTTTTTTTGTTCTTCTTTCTCTAACTGCTTTAGGTGTAAGGTTAGGTTGTTTATCTGAGATGCTTCTTGTTTCTTGAGGTAGGATTGTATTGCTATAAACTTCCCTCTTAGAACTGCTTTTGCTGCATCCCACAGGTTTTGTGTGGTCGTGTTTTCATTGTCATTTTTTCCTAGGTAGTTTTTTATTTCTTCTTTGATTTCTTCAGTGATCTCTTGGTTATTCAGTAGTGTATTGTTTAGCCTCCATGTGTTTGTATTTTTTACAGATTTTTCCATATAATGGATATCTAGTCTCATAGCATTGTGGTCGGAAAAGATAATTGATAAGATTTCAATTTTCTTAAATTTACCAAGGCTTGATTTGTGACCCATGTTATGATCTATCCTGGAGAATATTCCATGAGCACTTGAGAAGAAAGTGTATTCTGTTGTTTTTGGAATGAATGTCCTATAAATATCAATTAGGTCTATCTTGTTTAATGTGTCATTTAAAGCTTGTGTTTCCTTATTTATTTTCATTTTGGATGATCTGTCCATTGGCGAAAGTGGGGTGTTAAAGTCCCCTACTATTATTGTGTTACTGTTGATTTCCCCTTTTATGGCTGTTAGCATTTGCCTTATGTATTGAGTTGCTCCTATGTTGGGTGCAAAAATATTACAATTGTTATATCTTCTTGGATCAATCCCTTGATCATTATGTAGTGTCCTTCTTCGTCTCTTGTAATAGTGTTTATTTTAAAGTCTATTTTGTCTGATATGAGTATTGCTACTCCAGCTTTCTTTTGATTTCCATTTGCATGGAATATCTTTTTCCATCCCCTCACTTTCAATCTGTATGTGTCCCTAGGTCTGAAGTGGGTCTCTTGTAGACAGCATATATACAGGTCTTGTGTTTGTATCCATTCAGCCAGTGTATGTCTTTCGGTTGGAGCATTTAATCTATTTAAATTTAGGTAATTATTGATATGTATGTTCCTATTACAATTTTTTAAATTGTTTTGGGTTTGTTATTGTAGGTCTTTTCCTTCTCTTGTGTTTCCTGCCTGGTGAAGTTCCTTTAGCATTTCTTGTAATGCTGGTTTCATGGCGCTGAATTCTCTTAGCTTTTGTTTGTCTGTAAAGGTTTTAATTTCTCTGTCAAATCTGAATGAGATCCTTGCTTGGCAGAGTAATCTTGGTTGTAGGATTTTCCTTTTCATCACTTTAAATATGTCCTGTCTCTTCTGGCTTGCAGAGTTTCTGCTGAAAGATCAGCTGTTAACCTTATGGGGATTCCCTTGTATGCTACTTGTTGCTCTTCCCTTGCCGCTTTTAATATTTTTTCTTTGTATTTAGTTTTTGATAGTTTGATTAATACGTGTCTTGACATGTTTCTCCATGGATTTATCCTGTATGGGACTCTCTGTACTTCTTGGACTTGATTGACTATTTCCTTTCCCATATTAGGGAAGTTTTCAACTATAATCTCTTCAAATATTTTCTCAGTCTCTTTCTTTCTCTCTTCTTCTTCTGGGACCCCTATAATTCGAAAGTTGGTGCATTTAATGTTGTCCCAGAGGTCTCTGAGACTGTCCTCAAAGCTTTTCACTCTTTTTTCTTTATTCAGCTCTGCGGTAGTTATTTCCACTATTTTATCTTCCAGGTCACTTATCCATTCTTTTGCCTCAGTTATTCTGCTATTGATTACTTCTAGAGAATTTTTAATTTCATTTATTGTGTTGTTCATCATTACCTGTTTGCTCTTTATTTCTTCTAGGTCCTTGTTAAACGTTTCTTGTATTTTCTTCATTCTATTTCCAAGATTTTGGGTCATCTTTACTATCATTACTCTGAATTCTTTTTCAGGTTGACTATCTATTTCCTCTTCATTTGTTTGGTCTGGTGGGTTTTTACCTTGTTACTTCAGATGCTGTGTATTTCTTTATCTTCTCATTTTGCTTAACTTACTGTGTTTGGGGTCTCCTTTTCACAGCCTGCAGGTTTGTAGTTCCCATTGTTTTTGGTGTGTGCCCCCAGTGGGTAAGGTTGGTTCAGTGGGTTGTGTAGGCCTCCTTGTGGAGGGGACTGTTTATTGTATCCTGGTGGATGAGGCAGGATCTTGTCTTTCTGGTGGGCAGGATTGCATCCAGTGGTGTGTCTTTGGGTGTCTGTGAACTTATTATGATTTTAGGCAGCCTCTCTGCTAATAGGTGGGGTTGTGTTTCTGTCTTGCTAGTTGTTTGGTGTAGGGTGTCCAGCACTGTAGCTTGCTGGTCATTGAGTGGAGCTGGGTCTTAGCGATGAGATGGAGATCTCTGGGAGAGCTCTCACCGATTGATATTACATGGGGCTGGGAGGTCTCTGGTGGACCAATGTCCTGAACTCGGTTCTCCCACCTCAGAGGTTCAGGCCTGACACCCAGCTGGAGCGCCCAGACCCTGATGACGTTTGAATCCTTAACTCAGCCCTGGCTGGAATCTATTTTATTCCTTGAGTTTCCAAGTCTCCTATTTATTTCTGAAATTTTGGTAACTTGCTACTCACAATTGAAGACAGGAATGCATGTGGTCATTCAAAATAAATGGCGCAATATAAGAAGGGTAAGTAATGCCTGCTAGTGTTGGAGGGTCTCCTGCAGAGGCAGGGGGTGGCTGTGGCTCACTACAGGGACAAGGACACTGGCAGCAGAAGTTCGAGGAAGTGCTCCTTGGTGTGAGCCCTCCCAGAGTCTGCCATTCACCCCACCAAAGAGCCCTGGTCCTCACTCATTCTTTACTCAGCCCCAGTGGCTCTTCCTCCCAAGGCGCTGAATCCTAGTATCTTCCCTACCTTACAGCATTTTTCACACCTATATTTCCATTTTCTGTGTTCCTATATGTCACTCCCCTGAGATCAGCAGTCCTCTTCCTTGACTGCATGTTGGAAACACTCGGGAACTTGAAATATTTGACTTATAATATGGGGCACTGTCTGGATATCTGGATTTTTAAAAACACCGAGGTGATTCTGATGTGCGGCTAAGATTGGAAATCCCTGCAGTGCTGGCAAGCTCTTTGAGTGCAGAAGTTCTCTTATTTGCCATTGTAGCATGAACACCTAGCACAGTGCTGGAGTCTTAATAAATGCTTATTGACTGAAAGAGGGTATTTAGGGAGAATCACATTCTGATTCTGATGGGAAATACCCCACCAGCTTGATGTGTCACTGTATTTGGCAACAGCACTTGGCAGTAATTCCCAAATCAATGAGTATAACTCAATTATAGAATTATCACAATTCATTAGAGTTATTGATTTCATATTTCAGTCTCTCTTGCTGTGGGACTGTGAGTTCTTTGAGGGAAGGGGCCACATCCTATTCATTTGATACCTCCAGGGCCAAGAACAGTTCACGACCTATAAAATTTCTCAAAACCTTGTACTTAACTTAGTTAACTGACCATAAATTGTATAACTTCAGTTTAGTTAGTCATCAAAAGCCTCAAAAGGGCTTCTATTATTGGACAACCTTAGCATCCCACTGTTTCATTCAGTGTCCAACTCCCCACGATGACTATTTCACGAGTTCTCTCTTCTTCAGCCTTGAACCTCCATCCAGCAGCCTCATATTCACCTCGTGACCTCACTTCCTAAATCACTGAGAAAATTAAACTGTTCAGAAGAGTATTTGTTAGACTTACCACCCCTTTATCCACCTGCCAGTATCCGTACCCACAGTGAGCACATCCCACTCCATCTAATGGACAGTCATCCCTCAGTATCCAAGAGAGAGAGGTTCCAGGACCCCCATGAATACTGAAATCCAAGGATGCTCAAGTCCCTCTGTAAAATGATGCATCATTTTCATATAACATATGCACATCCTACCATATACTTTACATCATCTCTAGATTATTTATAATATTGAATACAATGTAAAAGCTGTATAAGTAGCTGTAAATACAATGTAAATAGTTGCCAGTGTGGGGCAAATTCAGGTTTTGTATGTTGGAAATTTCTGGATGTTTTTTCCTGAATAGTTTCAACATGCTGCTGGTTGAATCCGCGGATGTGGAACCTGTGGATACAGAGGGCTAACTGGACTCAAAGACGTCATTCAACCATACTTCACACTCTCTCCTACAGGTCATTTTTTCTCTTCTTTCTGGATCATTTCCATCAACATACAAACATGTTGTTGTGTATTTCATTTAAAACAAAACAAAACAAAACTCTCATTTGACCTTACTTCTCCTGCCATTCTTTGCCCCCCTCCTAGTAAAAGATGTCTCAAAAAAGTTGTCTGTTTTCTATTCATCTCTTCATGTTCTCTCTTAAATTGTCTTCAGGCTTCTGCTCCCACCTGAACATGTTCTGAGGGCTGCTGTTGAACTCCCTGCCTCCAAATCTAAAGGTCACTTCTCAGCCTCATCTAACGCGACCTATTAGCAGCATTTAATCACTCCACCCTCCGTGATACACCTTCTTCACGTGGCATCCATGTTCTTGGTTGTTCCTTTACAGGCTCCTTAACATTGGAGGGCTCAAGGGCTCAATCCAAAGCTCTTTTCTCCATTCCTATTCACTTCCTTGGGGATCTCATTTGCAATCATGGCTTTAAGTAACATCCATATGCCAACAAAGTCCAAGTTTACATCTCTGGTTCAAATCTGAACTAGATAAATGAATATGCAATTGCAGACTCTTCACACCATGTCAAATAGACACACTAAACTCAGCATCTTCGAAACGGAGCTCCTGACCTGACCTCCCAGGCGTGATCCCCTCACAGTCTTTACTGTCTCTGCTGAAGGCAAATTCATCCTTCCAGTGGTCCAGGCCAAATGCCTTGCAGTCATACACGCCTACATGCCTCTTCCTTTTTCTCACACTCCAAATTCAGTCCTTCAGGAAATCATGTTTCTCTACCATAGATGTGTATCCAAACACTCATCACTTCTCAATGGCTGCCCTGCTACCACCTTGGTCTACACCACTGCTCTCTCTTCCTGGGTTACTACAATAGTTTTCCTTATCTTCCTCCCCACATTTACATTTGCCCATGCCCAGCCAAGTCTAGTCTCAACATTGCAGCTGAAAAAGTCGTGATTCTTTTCAAATGTAAGTTCTGTGCAAAGCCCAGCAGTGGCTGTCATTTTCTCTCCGAGTAAAAGCCTGTGTCCTTACAATGACCTATAAGTCTCTCCCTTTCGAGCTTCCTGTTATCTTTATTACCTTCACTCCCACCACATCCCTGGGCTCACTTAGCGTCAGACACTGACTACCTTGCTACTCACTGAGCCTGCCCCACAGGCTCCTCAGGGCTTTTGAGCTGGCTGATTCTTCGTCTGGATTATTCTCTCCCCTGATGTCCACATGCTTCATTTCCTCATCTCCTTCAAATATTTGCTCTGATGTCAGGGTCTACCCTGATGACCCTGTTAAAACTGCCACCTTCCCCAGCCCTGAAATGCCAATCTTTAACCCTTTTCTGGTTCTTTTCTATCTTCTATTACGTAAAACCTACAGCATGATTCATTTACTTATTACATTACCATTGATCGTTTAATCCACTTTCTACCTTGAGAATCTAAACTCAAAGAAGGCAGGAATATTTCTTTTAGTCGTGGATATATACAAGGCACCTAGAAGAGTGTCAGTACCTAGTAGGTGCTCAGTAGATATTTGATGAGGGAATGAATAATGGATTTTTTAAATTCTTTTTTAAAACTTAAGCCTGTCTTTTTTATTCATTCAGTTTCAGTATCTTCTATCTGATCATTTTGAGTGCATATTTTATTGAAGTATGTGTCTGTGCACACACATGTACATATACACACACGGTTATATATATATATATATATATATATATATATATATATATATATATATTATATATATATATATATATATATATATATATATTTTTTTTTTTTTTTTGGTACGTGGGCCTCTCACTGTCGTGGCCTCTCCCGTTGCGGAGCACAGGCTCCGGACGCGCAGTCTCAGCGGGCCATGGCTCACAGGCCCAGCCGCTCGCTCGGCAGCATGTGGGATCTTCCCAGACCGGGGCACGAACCCGCGTCCCCTGCGTCTGTAGGCGGACTCTCAACCACCGCGCCACCAGGGAAGCCCACGGTCATATATTTTTAACTTTCTTTCACATGTTCCATATTTTCGCATTGACAATTTTTTACTGACCATTGAACTAAGGACTTTTCCTACACTATCTCCACTCCCCGCAACAATGCAAAAAGGTAGATATACCTATAGTTATTTTAAATATGCAGAAAACGAAGCCCAGGGGAACTTATTAACTTGTAACACAACTAGTAGATCACAGAGTCGGGGTTTGAATACAGCCTGCTGCTCGGATTGTTCGCCCTCACATAGGAATGCAGAATACAAACAAGGCCAGACACTCACGAAAGGGCACTATTTCTGCCTTTCTCGCCAGGAGCTCCTTCAGGTCTGTGACATCCTAAACGGCTAGACTCCAGACGCAGGAGACAGGACCCGCCTTCCTGGACCAGCGGGCACTGAGCATGCGCACGGTCCAGCGTGGTTCCCCTCCCCGGCCACAGCAGCCGCAAGCCAGGAACCCGGTCATCTTTCCTCTACCTGATGTAAAAATAAATAACCGTGCAAAAAATTCCAATCTCCGTTTGGAGGCACTAAATCCCCTCTCCTTTCCGGATGGCTGGGAGATTTCTCCCAGGTGGTAAATATATTATTAATAAGTCATTTCACCGTGAAATTGACTATTCAAAACACAGACAGAAGTTAATATATTAGGACAACCTGTCTGGAAACTCGCTTTGGAGAAAATTTATTTTTGTTTAATATAAAACCTGGTATTATACAAGACCCCTTTCTACCTCAGACAGTCAAAGTCATCCTCAGTTAGAACATGTCAGGGAGCCTACCACCAGGGGTCCTACCACCCACCTAGAACCGGTGATTACCCTTCCCTATGTGGAGCCCTACATCAGGGCAGGTAATGATGCTGGGTCTTACAAGACGTTATTCATAGACTTGGGTGCACAGTAACTTTCTCCATCCGGGAGCCGAGGAGCTTAAACATCCTTTGCTGGTCTTGTTCTAGGTTGGCCTTCAAACTTATGATTAAGGACCATCCTGGGCAAAGGTGGTAGAATTAGCATGACTTAGGAGGGATCCCTTTCATCATTAGAAAAACCATATCAGTCATGAAACAGAACAAGGGCTCTTAGCAAGGACCCAATTGAATGTGACTCTCCTAAATGTTAACTCATTCATGCATTGCTGATTCACTCTTTAATAGGCGGTCTCTTAGATTACAGAGACAATTACTGGAGCAGGTTACCGGCTATCAGTGAACATCTACATTATAATGAGAACAGGGTTTGAGGATTTGCACAATCTGTTAGAAAAAAACGCAGTTTACAGAGTCACTAACTACTTAATTGAGAGGTGAGGGTTAGAGAAGACACGACAGAGGAAGTACCTTTTCAAAGGATCTTGAAGATGGGGTGAACTTCATGGGAAACTTGAAAGAAATGCTTACCTACAAAGGGCCCATGCCCGCCCTGGTCTTGACACCAACAACGCTCAAAAAATATTTATTCCTTCCCCCCAAAATCTAAAAAAGGGTGGAAATATGTATACCTATGACTGATTCACTTTGCCGTCCAGCAAGAAGCTAACACAACATTGTAAAGCATTATACACCAATAAAAATTAATAATAAAAAAGTATTTATTCCTTCTCCAGCAAAGGTTTTTCAGATTAATATAGATGTACTTTCTTCTGTAGCCTGACTTTTATGTTTTGAGTTTTGTCAGTAAAGTTTAAAGACAAAATGCAAAATATTTCATAACTCACATGTAGGGAATACTGAGGTTCTCCACAGGCCTCCCAAGAGACTTCCCTTTTGTTTTAAACCGAGTCCCCTCAGGAGTGACAGATTTATTACTAATCACACAATGAATTTGTTACACACCACCAGTAGCAAAATCGAACTGACACCTAAATAATGTCTCTTAAAGAATTTCTTAATTTAGTCAATTGTTTTGATCTAACTAATTACTCACCTAAATAAGAATTCATTCAAGCAACTGCCTAGGCTTCTTTTTCAGAAAAAAACAAAACCAAAAAACCCAGTTCCAGAGTAATTAGTAAACCAGGAATTTAATAATCCCCTGAGGAATGAAACCATTTTTCACATATTTAAAGTAAATAAAGCATCCCTTAATGGGTAACTGACTTCTGCGGAGACTCAGTCAAGGTCTAGACACTCATAAAATGGAGAGAACTCTACAAGGGACGTCGTGCTTATTGGAAAACCGTTTTAAATGAGCTTGAATTTCCAGCCTCAGATACCAGTATAGATACTAAAAAGATGTGTTCATGTGATTTGGAAACGTGGACCCACGCTTCGCTCGCACGCAGCACTAATTGTCTCCCTCCTGTGCTGCGGGCATCGCGCTGTGCTCTGCAGTATACAAACGAGAATTCCCTTAATAATAATTTTAATTCACTCGCTACTTCAGTCCGTAAAGGTTTAAGGGAGATTTACAAAAATAAAAAAGCAAGAGCTCTGCCCTGGGGAAGCTTTTAAAGTATTTTACAGAATTAAAATTCCATGAGAAACCTTGAAAAACAGAGGAAGAACCAGGAAATGCAAGGTGGTAGACATCCTGATTATTTTGAAGAAAAGTTTTTATTGGAATCTAAATACATATACAGTGGACAGCATGAGCAGTATTCCCATAGAAGACAGAACTGCTTTAGTGCCATCACTGGTTGAAGAAACAGAACATCACCCTTACTCAGAAGCCCCTCTCTTGACCCCTCCCTATCTCTGCTTTCCGAAAGTAACACTAGCCTGACTTCTACCAACAGGTTAGTTCCGTCTGTTTCATACGCTACACACACGGCATCCCTTGCGGTGAATTCCTCAGCATCTGGCTATCTTTGCTCAACTTTCTTCCATGTTATACACAGTTTGTCAGTCTTAGTGTTTATACTATTCCATTGGATGAATATATCCCGATCCATTAGACTGTTCATATGAGTTACTTCCAGTTTAAGGGTAAAACAAACAGTACAGCTATAAACACTTTTTGTAAAATATATGTTGGGGCACGTATATATCTATGCTTGGGGAATCTTCACTTGGAAGAATAACATGCAGTTCTGTGGTTGGTAGTTCTAAATAATCTTCTAAAGGGTTTGTACCCACTTAGACCCCCAGCAGCAGCATACAGCAGCATAAGGGGGTTCTGGTTGCTCTACACCTTCACCAGCACTTGGCGTTGTTAGTCTTTTAATTTTAGCCATTCCGATGGCTTCACAGGTAATATATCATTGTGGTTTTAATTTAAATGTCCCTAATAATTAGTGAGGTCAAGTTCCTCTACAAATATTAGTCATTTTGTGAAGTGCCTATTGAAATCATTTGGTCATTTCTAGTGGAGGTCTGTCTTTTTATTTTTGATTTGTAAGAGCTGTTTACACATTCTAGGTATGTCTTTTGTCAGTTATGTGAATATCCCAATTGCTCAGACCAGGAGCTTAAATTCAATCCCCTGTTACTGGGTCCTATGTCATAGCATATGTCATAGCCTTTAAACACACATAATATACGAACATATCTGGCAGTTTTCATTGGACATTTTGAATGGTTACAGTGGGATTTGTGCATTAAACTTTGCACTATCACTTGGACCTTAAAAACAGAGAAATGGCTCCAGATCTGAGCTCCAAAAGATAAAGAAAGTTTAAGTAAAAAACAAAGAACAAGTATCTACCATCCCCTAAAATCTCTTACTCTTCTTACCATACATTTACTCTACAGGTTAGTGAGCCCCATGAGGGTGGGGACCTTTGCAGATCCGGTTTGCTGCTGTGTTCCCCGGAGTTGAGAACAATACTGAGCACGTAGGAAGGATGCCAAAGACGTCTACTGAATGAAATGATGACCAGGGTCACGTGGCGATGACCAGGGTCACATGTCGATGACCTGTCTCAGAGGATTTTAACTGCCTTATACCCACCAATAATGATCACCAACCCCATCTTACTTGTTAGCTATTAAGGAAGCAAGCATTTTAGGGCATATAGCCAATGGGAAGCAGTAGAGCAGGGTGATTTAATTCATGCCCTATAGAGCAAAAACACCTAGGTTTGGATCCTGGCACTAGTGCTAAGTAGCTGTGTGACCTGGTTAAGTTATCTAACCTCTCTGTGCCTCAGATTCCTCATGTGTAAAGTACACATAATAATATCATTTATCCCACTGTGTTGCCGTGCAGATGAAAAAAAATTAATGCGTGGGAACTATTTCAAGGAAACTTGGTCTGTGGCAAGAGCTCACGAAGTAGTGGTGATGGTGGTGATTTTTGTGGTGATGACACTGATGTTGACGATGAAGATGATAACAGAAGCTCTATTTGGTAGACCTGGGTTGTGCATCTGAGACTGACATTAGCATTCTGCAATCTTCTTTGGAGTTTTTCTTCCTTCAGACTATCTCTTTTTACACCCAGCCTTTCCCCTTGGGTGTTGTCTTCATGTCCTGCTCTGTTCCGCAGCGCATAGCCAGCCCTGTCTCTCCACCACGCCTGGGCCCGGCTCCAGATACAGCTTATCCAGAAACCAGGGGGAGAACCTGAGAGGTAAGTGCTTTCCTAGTCAGTGAAGCCTACTGGTGGAGGCTGGCAGATCTGGGCCCAGATCTTGATTCATCTTTCGTGGCCTGTGGGACCTGAATGACTTTTTTTTTTTTTTTGCGTTATGCGGGCCTCTCACTGCTGTGGCCTCTCCCGCCGCGGAGCACAGGCTCCGGACGCGCAGGCCCAGCGGCCACGGCTCACGGGCCCAGCCGCTCCGCGGCATGCGGGATCCTCCCGGATCGGGATACGAACCCGTGTCCCCTGCATCGGCAGGCGGACTCCCAACCACTGCGCCACCAGGGAAGCCCCTGAATGACTTTTTTGACAGCAACCTACTAACTCTCCATTGTCTCGTCTGTAAAAGAAATAAAATTATATTTATTTCATGAAATTTATGTAAGAATCAAAAATGATATATTGTATTTTTAAGTTATTTTTTAATTAATTATATTTGGGGCTGTGTTGGGTCTTCGTTTCTGTGCGAGGGCTTTCTCTAGTTGCGGCAAGCGGGGGCCACTCTTCATCGCGGTGCGCGGGCCTCTCACTGTCGCGGCCTCGCTTGTAGCAGAGCACAGGCTCCAGATGCGCAGGCTAAGTAGTTGTGGCTCATGGGCCCAGTTGCCCCGCGGCATGTGGGGTCCTCCCAGACCAGGGCTCGAACCCCTGTCCCCTGCATCGGCAGGCAGACTCTCAACCACTGCGCCACCAGGGAAGCCCCGATATACTGTTTTTAAAGCACCCAATTAAGTGCCTGGGTGTAGCCAGCTCCTCACAAATGGTGGTGACTGCTAGTGATCCATCAGAGTACCACATGGCACTCTAGGACCTTCTCCCCCAATTAGGAGCATGAGTCTGGAATCAGATGGGGTCCAAAACGTCCCTCTGCCACTTACTAGCTGTGTGACCTTGGGCAAGTCATAGAAACCTCTCGGCTCTTCAGCTCGCTCCCTTGTAAAATGGGGATAATATTAGTACCTACTTCTTTGGGTACTTTGAGGATTAAATGAGATGATGTATATGAAACACATTTCCTGGAGCGTATTATATGTCAGCTAATGTTAGCTATTGATAAAAATGACAGAAATGGAGACTGAATTGCTGGCGCTGACACAGCTAGGAAATGCTGGCTAGGTAGACAAACTCGGGTCTATCTGACTCAAAACCCACATCTTTTCCACTGTGCTACAATTCTTAAATACCCAAATCAAGAAAGATATCGAAGGAAAACATGCAGACAGGTGTAATCTATTTGGTAATAATTATATTTATAAACTTCTGTTCAAGATACAGCCGACAGGATACATTTTGTGAGCTTAATATCTTCTGGGCTAGTTACTATTACAGAGGAAAACTTTATTTTGTGGGTATTAACTACAGTTCTAATCCTGCCATTTCATAAATATTTTGTTCACGCCATGAACAATAGCAAATTAGTCTGTAATTACTAAAGGAAAGACCTCATTACAACCAATATCTTACAACAGAGCAGCCTAAATTATATTTTTAAATTACTTTATCATTTGGATAGCACTTAACAGTCTTCAAAGAGTGTTGTCATACGTGTATGCATGTATGTATGCATGATATATGTATGTAAGCGTATATATGTGTGCTGTGTATGTGTGTGTGTTTACATGCACACATGCATACAGGCATACACTTCCCTCAGTCGATCCAAAAGCAATCCTGAGAACGCGTTACTAGTATTTTCCTTGCTTTATAACCAGGGAAGCTGGAGCTTGAGAAGTCTTAGTAACTCATCTGAAGCCACAGAATTAGTAAGTGATGGGTCCAGAATTTTGATATCAGATCTTGCCCCAGGTTTCCCTGCCCTGGATTTTGCCTCATATCCAAGCTGAGTGTGAAGTCAAGATTAATTGTGATAGACTATTCCATAGACCATTCACAGGCCCACATTTGTCCTATATTGGGATTAAAAACAAAGCTCATAGTCAATTCTTTACTGGCAGTGAGTCTGTGGAGTCATGATTCTTTTTACCATGAAAGAACAAATACACAGGTCAAATCCTCCTCAGGGCATCATGGTTTTTTCTCAGAAGTGAGGTTTCTCTGTAATGATTGCTTTGCCAAACATCACATGCTCAGTCCCCTGGCTGCTGCTTCTGAATTTGGTCTCGCAGACTCTGACATTGAGTTAGCAGGTGAAGAAATTACTCTGAACTGATGAGTGAAAGGGAGAAGCATCGTGCATACATATGACCTCTGCTTTTTCCTCCTCTCACATCTAGAATTCGACCTGAGAGCTTATGCTTGTGTTTGAGTGTGTGTGGCTTGTCTGGACGGGTGGTTTAGGAGTTTGAGTAGGTTTTGCAACAAATCCTTTCCCTTTGTTCATCTATCTGTATGCAGACGAATCTTCCTGTGTAGGATAATTGACTAATATTGGCTTCTCACATATATATGTACTAGGTAATCAGACCTCTCTGCTCTCCACCTTCAGTGTGCAGATTAATTTTGGGGTCCTTTGTGCTTTCATGAATATTTAAGGGGCTCCTATAAACCATGAGTTAATCTGAACACGGGGCTGGTCTGAGGGCAGAATTCATTCTCTTTAATTTAGGTCTAGAATATCTGAGACCTAATTTTTACTGAAAAGCCATAGTATGAATGCAATTCAGGAACGCTCTCCTCTGCAGTTCACAGGGTGGCTTCTCCAGGGAACGTTACCCGCTACACAAGCTATGAGGCCTCCTGGAAAACATAGGCCATTGAAAATGGGTGCATTAGGGACAAAATGACAGGCAGGTTGATCTCACCTGAGAGGCATGGATTCTACAATCCTGTCTCCACAATACACAGTGATCCTTTGTCATCCCACTGTGTGCAACCCATGATGACTCCCCATCGTTGTTTCCCACCTCTGCCAGGAATGCTTCATCCCAGCAATCTGCATGGCCAGGGACAGCTAATTCCCCAAACTCTCTGTCTATATAGACCCAAAACCTCTATGTAAGTATGTCTCTCCTCTTTTCTCGCACAGCATCTTACCTTTTACCTTTATATGCAACATATGATTAGATGGACAATTGTTGGTTTTGTTTGCTATTTATTTCCTATCTTTCCCAGGTAGACATTAGGGACCATGAGGGTGGAACTAACATCTTTCATCCATCAATGTATACCTAGAGCCTGGTACAAAATAGGTACTCGACAATGTTTGTTGGATGAATAGAGAAACTAACAGGTGCATGCATAAGTGAGAGAATGAAAGCACTGCCTGTGAGCATTGCCATCTCCAGTCATGAACTCGAGGGACAGAGACTCTCAGACCTCTTATGTACGTGGGCTAGTTGAAATGTCACTATCCCATGCTGTGGAAGTGCAGAAACTGTACACCTGTGTCTGCGACCACACTGCTCCTGGGAGCCAGAGACGGCAGATTCAGGGGCTCATATCACAAAAGCTTTAGAAGTCAACTCCCTTGCTATTTGGAACTAGACTACATCCTCCTCAAAAGAACTGTTGAGAATGAACCACTAACAAGCCTGGGTCCTGTTCCTTCGTACCTCTGTCAATATCCACCCCCACCCATCTCTTCTACCCCTGGCCTTTGCTCCTCTGTCTCCTATTCTTCTCTCATCCACCAGGGTTTCCACTGTGTCATCTAGAGTATTTCCTCCATAAGCTTTTCAAGGTGTTATGCTCATTTCCTTAAATTAGCTGACTGCCGAAATCTGCCTATCTACTGACCACACTGCTCCTCGGAACTTTCGCTTTATATCCTCTCAAACCGACACCTGTTTCAGAGTCTGCAGGCGTAGAGGTGTCCTTCCTGTTGATTATCACCCCTTCCATACAACTACTCACTCACCTTCTTGTTAAAATTGCTTCTTCAGGCCCATGTCCTCTGTCGATCCCACCTCCACCTCTCCTTGTTTCCATCTTACTAACCTCCTTGTTACTTCCGTTATTCATCAAGAACTTTGGAATCTGCATAACTTACCCCGAACCCTGACTTAATTCTTGACCTAACAATCGATAACCCTTTCCCCTATTCTATCTCAAGGATCTATTCCCGTAGAGATCACAACCTCTGTCATAACCTGTAACTGATCTCATTTTAAAATTATCGACTTAGCCTTCCACTTTCCTGCCATAACATCCTACTATCCAATCTTCTTTTCCAACTTCCACTAGAAACATTCTTCAAATTCACTGATATCTCAGTATTGTATTGAGATATTGTATTGTATTGAGATCCCTCTTTTTCTCCCAAAATTAACATCCTTTCCACAATTTCTCCTAAATTGTTTAGCTTTCATGACACTTCTTTTCAATCACAGTCTTGCCAGTGTCAAACTACCTTGACCCTCTTGTGTTTCCTTTGCACCTTTCTTGAACTGGGTAGGAATCCAAACATATGTTTTATCCATGCTTACATATGAGCAGCCAAGAATGTCAGACAGGAGGTCAGATTGATCCCTCTACAAATTCATTATCAATAACCTCTAATGTATCCCCATTAATGCTTGGAAATCCTTCTCTGTAACTCTGTCCAACTAGTATTCCAACTCTATGCCATCCTTAACTTCCTGCTACCTTATCCACATAGTGAGATGGGATGAAGAGCTAGTAGAACACTTCCAATTTTTCTGAATTTATCAACCACTGCTTACCCATTCTCAGTGCAAAGGAATCACCTCCTCAAGTGCTTGGCTAGAAGGTTTCTGCCTTGCAGCCCCTCTGTCCTGACCTAATATAGAAAGATAGAAAGGAACTTTCTTGAGGGAAGTCCTCTTTGTGAGGGAGAGGAGAAGAGAGGGGGTTGTCTCTGACTTATTCTCCTTTCTAAAGTGGAATGGAACTGGATTGCTGCAAAAATGTCTCATGAAGTTGATGGCTGCCTGTAATAATAAGGTAACTGCCATCCAGTTAATAGTTGTTGAGCTGCAAGGCCTACTGACCTGAGTTGTATTATTAAAGTGAAGAGATGAGCACTAGGAAGAAATGGGATCGTGTATAACCAGAGAAGGAGATCCATACTATTCCCTGGAGTTCCAATAGTCCCGTACGCTTATGCATGATGTATCTAACAGTGTTTGTGGGCCATGAACGTGTGGGAGTGGATAAGGTTGTGGGCTTGAGGATTACTGAGGACTTCATCAGACTGGAACAGAGAGTCTAGAACATCTGAATAAAATGATGACTTCACACCAGCTGAGGATCAGCTGGACCATAATCTAGATGACTAGCTTAGACCCAGAACTTAGAGTGTAACCAGCACTCTTTGGGCAGAGTTTGTCCTTTTCTTTTTTTTTCTAACTTAATTGAGATACAATTGAAATATAACATTCTGTATGTTTAAGGTATACAATGTGTTGATTTGATACATTTATATATTGCAAAATGATTACCACCACAGTTTTAGCTAACACCTCCAACTAATCACAATAATTAGAGCAGATATGAATTAATACAGACCAGAAAAATGACAGAAAATATCATTGAAAATAAGCACTATTTTTTTAAAAGATGAACAAAATTGACAAAACTTTAGCTAGAGTAATTAAGGAAAAAACAGAGAAGACTCAAATACATAAAATCAGAAATGAAAGAGGAGACGTTACAAGTGATACCCAAAAAATACAAAGGACCATGAAATACTACTGTGGATAATTATATGCCCACAAATTGGCTAACCTAGAAGAAACAGATAAATTCTTAAAAACATACAACCTACCAAGAGTGAATGATGAAACAGAAATTCTGAACAGACAGAGAATGAGTAAGGAAATTGAATCAGTAATCAAAGATCTTCCAATAAAGAAAAGCCCAGGGCCAGATGGGTCACTGGTGAATTCTACCAAAAATTTAAATTATTAATACCAATTTTTCTTTTCCAAAAATTTGAGGAGTGAACACTCCCAAACTCATATCATGAGGCTAGAATTACCCTGACACCAAAGCCAGATAAGGACACTACAGGAAAACAAAACTACAGACCAATATGACTCATGAATGTGAATGCAAAAATTCCCAGCAAAATACTAGCAAACTGAATTCAACAGTGCTTTTAAAGTTTCATGCACCTTGATCAAGTAGGATTTATTCCTGGAATGTAAGAACGGTTTAACATATGCAAATCAATAAATGTGATATACCACATTAATAGAATAAAAGATAAAATGACATGATCACCTCAATAGATGCAGAAAAATCACTTGAAAAAATACAACATCCTTTCATGATAAAAGAATAATTTAACAAATTGGGTGTAAAAGGAACATATCTCAACATAATAAAGGCCATATATGACAAACCTGCGTCTAACATCACACTCAGTGGTGAAAGGTTGAAAGTTTGAAGTTCAGAACAAGACAAGTAAGCTTATTGTCACCACTCAAATTCAACATAGTACTGGAAGTCCTAGCCAGAGCAATTAGGCAAGAAAGAGAAATAAAAGATATCCAAATCAGAAAGGAAGAAGTAAGATTGCCTTTGCGTGCAGATGGTGTGTTCTTATAAATAAAAATTCTAAAGACTCTACCAAAAACATATTAGAACTAATAAATGATTTATTAAAGTTACAAGACACAAAATTAACATACAGAAATCAGCTGTGCTTCTGTATGCTAACAACAAGATACCTGAAAAAAAAAATCCCATTTACAATAGCATCAAAAACAATAAAACAATAAAATACTTAGGAATACATTTAACCAGGGAGGTGAAACATCTGTACACTGAAAACCACAGACTGTAATGAAGGAAACTGAAGAAGACACAAACTAATAGATATCCCATGTTCATGATTGAAAGAGTTAATATGGTTAAAATGTCCATACTGCTCAAAGCCATTTATAGATTCAATGCCATCCCCATCAAAATTCCCCGTCATTGTTCACAGAAATAGAAAAAAAATCCTAAAATTTGTATGGAACCACAAAAGAGCCTCAATAGCCAAAGCAATCCTGAGAAAGAAAAAGAAGGCTGGAGCATCACACTTCCTGACTTCAAACTCTACTACAAAGCTATAGTAATCAAAAGAACATGGCTAACAATAGTCATATAGACCAATGGAAGTGGTCTATATGAATGGAATGGGACGGAATCAAAAGCCCAGAAATCAACCTTGCATATACAGCCAAGTAATATGTGACAAGGGAGCCAAGAATACACAATGGGGAAAGGATAGTTTCTTTAATAACTGGTGTTGAGAAAACTGGATAACCACATGCAGAAGAATGACAGTAGACCCCTATCTTATACCACTCAAAAAAATTATCTTGAAATGGATTAAAGACTAAAACATAAGAACGGACACAGTAAAACTTCTGAAAGAAAACACAGCAGAAAATCTCCTTGACCTTGGTTTCGGCAACAATTTTTTGGGGTAAGACACAAAAAGCACAAGTGAAAAAAGCAAAATTAGTAGGTGGGACTACATCACACTAAAAAGCTTTGGGAAAAGAAATACTCAACAAAATAAAAAGGCAACCTATGGAATAGGCAAAAATATTTGCAAACCATATATCTGATAAGGAGTTACTGTCCAAAATATATAAAGAACTCATACAACTCAACAGCAAAACTCAAACAATCTGATGAAAAAATGGTCAGAGTAACTGGAATAGACGTTATTCCAAAGAAGACATATAAATAACCAACACATACATGAAAAGGTACTGGACATCACCAATCATCAGGGAAATCCAAATCAAAACCATAGTGACACATCACCTGTTAGAATGGCTATCATCAAAAAGACAAGAGATAACAGGTATTGGTGAGGTTCTGGATAAAAGGGCATTGTGTACTGCTGTGGGAATGTCAATTAGCACAGCCACTATTGAAAATGGTATGCAGGCTCCTCAAATAATTAAAAATATAACCACCATATGATCCATCCATCTCATTCCTGGGTATATATTCAAAGCAAATGAAAACAGAATCTCAAAGAGATAGCTGTACTCCCATATTCATTGGAGCATTATTCACATTATTTGCATTATAGCCATGATATAGAAGCAACCTAAGTACCTGTCATAAGAAGATGTGGCATATAAATGCAATGGGATTTTTAATTTTAGTTCTGAGAAAGAGGAAAATCCTGTATTTTGTGGCAGGATGGATGGATCTTGAAGACACTTGCTAAGTGAGATAAGTCAGAGAAAGACAAGTACTGTAAGTACTGTGTGATGTCACTTATATGTGGAATATAAAAAAGCCAGAATCATAAAACCAGAGAGTAGAATGGTGTTTACCAGGGACTGGGAAATGGAGGGAATGTGGATATATTGTTCAAAAGTACAAAATTCTACTTATAAGGCCAACAAGTTCTGTGGATCTAATGTACAACATGGTGATGACAGTTAATAATACTGTGTTATCTACTTGAAAGTTGCTTTTCTATTGTTCTTCTAATTCATATCTGCTCTAATCTTTGTTATATTTCCTTCCTTCTAATAAGTTTGGGCTCAGTTTGTTCTTTTTCTTCAGGTGTAAAGTTAGGCTGTTTATTTCAGATTTTTCTTTTTTCTTAATGTAGGCATTTAATGATATATACCCTTGCAGGACATTTGGTCCTGTCCAAGATGTCCATAAGGCATTTAAACCATAAGACACTTGGTCCATGCCAAAAGGTCCATGAGCATATTTGGTGCATGCCAAATGGTTTTGGATGGGACCGAACATTGAGAACCTTATGGCATGAACCAAATGTCTCCACGGACATTTTGGACAGGACCAAATGACCAAGAATCATTGGTTATTTTTGATGTGGACCAAATGTCACATGGACGTTTTGGATAAGACCAAATATCAAGGACCTTTTGGCATGAACCAGAAGTCTGTTAACCCTATAAATTTTCCTTTTAGAACCTTTTTTGCAGCCTCCCATGGGTTTTGGTTTGTTGTGTTTCCATTTTCATTTGTTTCAAGATACGATTTTATTTCTTCTTTGGCCCATTGGTTGATCAGGCGTGTGTTGTGTACTTACCACCTATTTGTGAATATTTTAGCTTTCTTCCTGTTACTGATTTCTAATTTCATGCCATTGTGCTTGGAAAAGACACTTGGTATGATTTCAATCTTCTTAAATTTTCTGAGACTTGTTTTGTGAACTATTATAAGATCTATCTTGGAGAATGTTCCATGTGCACTTGAGAAGAATGTGTTTTCTGCTGCTGCTAGATGGAACGTTCTCTATATGCTTCTTAGGTCATTTGGCCTAAAATATGATTCACGTCCAAAGTTTCCTTTTAACTTTTTTCTGCCTGGATGATCTACCCATCGTTGAAAATGGGCTACTAAACTTTCCTAGTATTATTGTATTGTTGTCTATTTTTTCCCTTCAGATATGCTAGTATTTGCTTAGTATATGTAGGGACTAAAATGTTAGATGCATATTTGTTTATGATTATTATATCTTCTTCAGGAATTGACTCCTTTATCATTATATAATGATCTTTTTCTCATTTTGGGCACAAAGTCTATTTTTTCTGTTACAAGTATAGCTACCATTGTTCTCTTTTCATTTCCATTTTCATGGAATACCTTTCTCCATTCCTTCGCTTTGAACCTCTGTGTATCCTTAAAATTTACACGAATCAGGGACTTTCCTTTTCCATTTGCTTCCTTACTTGCATGAGTATCATTTAGCCACGGAAGGCAGGTGGGTTTAAGCAGTGAGTGAGAAGACCATACCACAGCCCCATCTACATTTCAAGCCGTTCAAATAAAAATCTGAGTCCTTGTGGGGAAGCAGATTTGAATAAAATACGAAATTACAGTATTAAACCAGGCTGGTCAAGTTTTAAACATTTAATCAATTGAATAGTTATGGAATTAAACAGATGTTATTGAGAATCCCTACCGGCCATGGGGAAAGGGGATTCTAGTTTTCAGAAAGGTTGACAGAAGTTATTAGAAAAGCATTCTGTGTTTATACTCAAACTGTGTACATCCACTAGCACGCCTATATTGGAATTCATTCTCTCTTCCTCCTATCACTAGAACATAGGAGTTACTACTTCTCCTAGCTAAAGTCTCTCTCTCTCTCAATAGTTCACTTGGGTCTTATCCCCTCCAGCCTTCTCCAGACCTGATAGTTCTGATTTTCCTTTTATTCTTCTGTAAAGGTGGTTGGCTCCTATAACTACATTTAAACAAGCTCAATCTATCTTCAGAATCTTTCCCTTGACTCCTTTTTTAAAACTATAAATAGTTTTTAAAAAATGGTCCACATCAAAAAAGTATCTTAAAACACAATTTCCGTTGTTCTAAACCACCCAGTTTGTGGTCCTTTATTACAGCATCCCTAGTAAATGAATACACATACCACATTCCTCCTTGGTCTGTGACAGACCGTCACACTGGCCTCCCTTCTCTGCCTGCAACTTGTGTTCCACCCACAACAGAACTTTACAGGTGCCCTTCCTTCCGTCTGGAAATGCAAACTCCTCTCTCTCTTTCGCTTTAACTCTGACTGTCCTCCAGTTCCATGACCAGCTGAGGAAAAGCATTCCTGAGGAAGACCAGCCTACCGAAGGTTCATTTTTCATTTGACTTGTTTCAGTTTATAATTGTGTAGCGTTCATGGCATTCTTTGACGAGTGTAATATCTGTCACAGTGTAGGCAAGCAAAAAAATCATTTGAATGAATAAATGAATACTTACGTACGTACATATTCTGGGCTGACTGAAATGCAAGTCTAGGCAAAATTAATTGCTTGCTCATCTGTACTCCCCTGGTGATTTCTGCTATCCACAACTACAGAATTCGCCACATTACCTTCTGTGCATGTATCATGTCACACGATGTCACCCCTTTGAGAATAGGGGCTGTGACTTCCTTGAGCCTTAAGTTCCCAAACCTGGCGCTAATCTGGAACCTGGTGGACACCCAACAAATACGTGTGGAAGTGAATCGGGTAGCAATTGTAGGGCACGGGGGACTGCACTATGCAGATATGTAAGGGATAGTTATTACCAAATGACTTGAATTATTTTTCCCTGCACCGAGCAGGGCTTAAACGTGGTAAGTAAAGCTATGCTCAGTCAGTTCCTCCGTCCAGCCTCCAGCTTCTGTGGAAGGAAATTAAATGTCTCTTCCTCACATTCGTTTATAACTCACCCCTCAGCGGATGTGTTCACAGTGCCTTCTGAGAATTCTTTTCCATTCTCTCCATCCTCTTATCCTCCCTCCTCCCTTCGATGTTTGTAACCCGGGGGAAAACAAAGCACTTAAATGCAACTAACACTAATCATACACAGCCTTAAGCGGCACAGAGAACAAACAGAAATGGGAAAGTCTTCCACTTACTCTCACATCTTCCCAACTTACACTCTTGTATTTGGACACTTTAAATATAAATCCAGGCCAAAGTAACAGCCTTCTACCTTTGGGGTTAGCCGTGGAAATCCATTTAGCTCCAGTTGAAACAATATAACCGCAATTACTTCTCTAACTCAAAGCTGTCTGTTTTTCATTTTAAGCAGTGTATGTCAGGGCCATTTGAAGAAGTACAGAAATCTTATAAATATAGCAATATGATAGGAAAGTGCTCTTTTCAATTAAGCCATGATAACATTAATAATAAGGTATATTTTTATATTTTTTTGTATCCAAGTTTCCCAAGGTGCTTTTAAAGACCGTATCCTAATACATTAAGGTCAAGCAAGAAGTATTATGCACAGTCAACAGAGAATGAAAACCAGACACTCGCTGATTAGCACTCTGGTCGCGGGTCATCCAGGTGGTTCACAGCACATTCCTTCATTCAACCGAGATGTCATATGTATCTCCTGTGGGCCAAGTGAGCTAAATCTGTTTATAATATAGTTTCTCCCGTTTCTAATTTCATACTCAACTAGTGCCTTGGCCATTTAATCTTCCTCTGAAGGACAAAATCAAAAGATTTGGATGAATTCAAAGAAGTGAGTGAATACAGGGTGAGATTGTGTTTGGACTCTGCTCTGCTTCCAGTGGCCAAGTGTTCTCTTATCCAACAATGGAGAAGAAAATAACCCTTTAAGGGTCAATGAGGATTTTGCATGGTCTAGAGATGCCCTGTGAGTATCACTGCTAGTGCAACTTATCTCCCAAATAATATATTTTCTTCCCCATTCCTGACACTGACTTTGAGGTGTCTCTATGAACGCCAGACTCCTATTGGATTAAAGATCCAGCTCCCTAGTCTCCTAACTTTCAGCATTGAAAACAAGAAAATTTCTGCTCTCTGCCCAAATGGATGTTGCATTGTAGTCTGTCCGCAGAGACAAGATATTTTCTTATGTATTTGGCTTTCCTTTTAGACCTGCCTCTTTTTTTTTTTTTTTTTTTTTTTTTTGCGGTACGCGGGCCTCTCACCGTTGTGGCCTCTCCCGTTGCGGAGCACAGGCTCCGGACGCGCAGGCTCAGCGGCCATGGCTCACGGGCCCAGCCGCTCCACAGCACATGGGATCTTCCCGGCCCGGGACACGAGCCCGCGTCCCCTGCATCGGCAGGCGGACTCTCAACCACTGCGCCACCAGGGAAGCCCTAGACCTGCCTCTTTTGAGAAGCAGATCCGTCCTTGAACGTTGAAAACTCACCTCCGCCCCACTTTACTTTTCATAATTTCCCCTTTACCATCTGCCTTATCCTATGGAACGAGATATCATAAACCCAGTGGAGAGGCAACGAGCCCTTCACACAAATATAGGAATGCAGATGAACTCCACACCAAAATACACATTACGTTGCTACCGGGAGAAACAATTCATCGGAGTCTCTTGCTTTTCTTTTCTTTATCAGATACTCATTCAAGACACTGAAACCAGCTGTTATGAGGGGCTATTTGCTTTACAAAAGAAGAGAAGCTCCCTCTGTACACATATTCTTATTCTTCCCACTGATTTGAGCGTTAATAGTATTTGACAGGTTGGTAATTTGTTTTTTTTAAAAAACCATAATTCATTTAGTGCCTTTCTGCTTTATTATTGCACGTTTTACACGGTGGTGCACAGAAAACATTGCTGTTTTTAACAATTCCATTCCTTTCAGTAATCATTCATACAAGGGGGCCACATGAGAGACTTGGGGGGACAGGATGGGTGAATGGTGGCAGTGCCGGAAGGCCAAGAGAACCAGGAAGAAAACACCAGGAGAGGGTGAGGAGAAAGAGCTCGAGGGGCTGGAGACAGAAGCAAAGACAGAAGGGGTAATTAAGTGGGGTGACAACTGCACGAGAAAACAATGAGGATCGTGGCGAAGGAAACAACATAAAAACACCACAGCTGTGCGCCCGAGAGCAGGCCGTACACTCTGAGCCCGCGCTCTCTCCCGCCTCCGAAGGGGTCTCGGCTGTGTCTTGACGTTACTGAGTTTTTACTGAGAGAGGAAGGAAACGCTCCTGCACCTCTGCAAAGGACAGTTAGGAAAAGGTGAGGAAGAAGGTCGACGCAAGCCTCCGTGCACAAATCTGAGGCTTTGTCCACTCGGAAACTGGCTCTACCGGTCTCCTTGGGCAGGTCTGGAAAGGTCTCTGAGGAGCGGCTCCTCCCTAAACTGCCAGGGCTCAGTCCAGGAAGCCAGAAGCCCCAGGAGCTGGAGTCTGAAGGAAGGGAGGTGGCGGGGGGGAGCCCATTCCCCACACCCCTGCCGCGGGGCACTCAGGCCACTCCAAGCCAGACGCACGCTTAAAGCCACGCCTGCCACCTCCTGGCTGACCACCGAGTGCCAAGCACGGTGCTTTTGTGAGGTCAGCATTTTACAGGTAAGGCAACAGAACCCGACAAGTGAAGTATTGGTTTGCAATCACAAAATTAGTGAGGGCGAGAACACAAACTCAAGACAGATTCTTACGGCAGAAGCCAGGTTTTTGCCAGTGTGCCCACCTGACTTGCTGAAGTCTCCAGGGAAACAGAGGAGAGAGTGCCGATCGGCTCGAAGGACCGGGTAATTGAGCAGAGAGTCTCTCACGGACCGGGGACACCCTGCCTGGGCCACCAGAAAGAGTATGTCTGTGACTATGGACCCTTCCTGTTGATGGCTTAGGGCTGAGATTGGTCACCAAGGAGAACGGGAGAAAGGGTTGAGTCTCCAGTTCCATCAGGAGGATGGTCATGCTTCTGTTCAACTAAAATACACCGGACGGTGGGACAGCAAGGAGGAGAACTTTGGGGCTGAGTGGTTTTCCTTCCCCGGTGCTACTGTCTGCCCCGCCAAGCAAAGGCAGAAAGCGTCTCTCTGCACTCACATGTGACATAGGACTAATAATCCCTACGTTTCATTTCCTTACAGTTTTAGGAGAAAAATCCCTCTTGAGACACCTAAGCGTTACCCACCGAAGGAGCAGCTCTTACAACTCGGCAATCCCACGTCCGGGCTTGTGCCTAAGGGAGGGCTTGGTCAGAGCCCAGGAGACGTGACCCCAGACACCATGGCCGCAACCTGTGCGACAGCGAAATGTAAGGAAGCAGCTAAACTGCTTCCAACAAAGGAACAGGTGAGTGCATCGCTGTGATGTTATCATATGACAAAGCAGAGTGCTCGCTGGGAAAAGTGAAGGAACTTCAGCTCATGTATCCAATAGAAGAATGTCACGTGTAGAACTTTCAGATTGTCGAATACACATGCTATGATAACATCTGTGTGCATTTAAAAACATGCCGACAGTATCTTACATTGTTTAGTGACACGCACGCGTGGTAGAAATATCAGTGAAGGCCTGGGAATGATAAGTTTGAAATTTGGAATAGTATGGAATCCTCTGGGGAGGCAGAGAGGTGGAGACGGTCAGAGGAAGGTCCTCAGGAGGCCTCACTTGTACAGGTGACATATTTTTTGTTAATCTGGGTAGCAGATACACTTATGTTCATTTTCCCTCTTTCTCTTTTGTATGTTTAAAAGCTTTCATAGTAAATATTTTTAATTGAAAGAAAATATAAAAACAAGCAGAGAAAGTCCTAAACACCAACGGGCAACAATCATTGGGATGGGTAATTCCACTCCCCAGAGGCTAAGAGCAGGCCCAGGGTCCAGGTAGGGGGAAGCTTCTCCCTAGACCGCCGTGCTGCTTGGGTGGTAGGAGACGGTCCAGAACCAGATAGAGATGTGATGGGGGAGGAAGAGGGGGTGGAAGAGGGAAGACGGGGAACTGGGATCCATCCGGTGAGTGAGAGGAGGGGCCCTTGTTAATCTCGCCAGGCTGCTGTGGTTGAAAGGACCCACTTTGCTCCCAAGCAGCCGCTCGTGTTATTATTTCTCTCAGCGGGTTTCAAGCTGCCTGCAATTCTGTTAGTTAATAAGAAAAGTGAGAGATGCAACAACTGCTTTTGCTTGGCTGGCTTGTAAAGGCTTTGTCACTCAAAAATGGAACAAAGGCCCTAATAACACCTTGTGCCATAAAGGCAAGTGTCAGGGAACAGACCAAAATCAATTACCTGGGAGAGACTGAGAGACAGGAGACTCAGACCTGCACGCGGCAGCATCCCCACCACATAATCCCATTAACAGGGGGCTGCCGCTCTCATGGGAGGGCAGAGCCACACAGGAAAATGATAATTAAAAGTAAATAATGGGAAACGAGCCCCTGGTGCCCCTGTCAGGGCCCTGAGCACGAGTGTGGTCCCAGCAGACAGTGGCAGGCCTCCCACGTGGCTCCCGAGTGAGGAGGCTTGGGAAGCGGGAAGCCTTCAGGGGCCTGCCAGCCAATCCTGCTTGTGAGTGACATTTAGGGACCTGGCGAGGGATTGCAAAGCCCTGTGGTGCGCTCGGAGCCTAGCAGAAGCTTCCTGACACGGGACGTGGACTGCTTTGGAGATTTTCTACGTGCATGTCTCTCGCGAAACTAATATTTAAGGAAATATGTGACGTAAAGTGAATGAATGGGTGAACACAGCAGCAGAATGCATGGGTCAATGGTCCGCTTGAGCTTCCCTAAAAGCAACACATAAGAATCACCTAGGACGTGTAAAAATTCAGTAGCCCAGATCTGACCCAGTTCAAGTAAGGTAACGTTTTCTGGGGGGGTGGGACCCCGTCCTCAGTGGTTTGACGTGTTCCTCCTGGTGACTCTGCGGGGCCGAAGCTGAGAACCTTTGGACCAAAGGGTCCCTCACAGCGTCCTTCAGCTGGATGTATCGGTTTTTGTCATGAACTTAGGCAGTAGAGAGAGTAGCCAGGAGCCAATTAGGATGAGTGGGATCTGATCTCACCTCCACCAATAACTAGCTTTGTGACTTTCGGCAAGTAACCTAAACTCTCCAAGTCTCCGTGTCTTCATCCATGAAAAAAGGTGGGATTTGATTACTAGATCCCTTTGGGCTTGACAGCTCTCTGACCTTGAAACTCCATAACCCAGAACTCAGGTAGAACCGCCAGCACAGATATTTACTGGGTGCCTTTTCTGTGTCCTAAATCTCTGAGGGGAGATCAAAGACGTTATCTAACAAGGGGCAGAGAGAGGACCCTATACATCCTGGTTTACTCTGCATAGATGCCGGGTAGAAAGATAGACAGACAATTGGTAAGTGTAGATAAGCAGTATAGACAAGTGCTAGAGCATTGGACACTATGATCATTTCCCTCCAGTATCTCCGATTACTGACAACACCTGACATAGAAGGGATTCAATAACTATCTGGCTGAATGAGTGAATGAATGAATGGTGCCTCTCATGGGTAGATCAAAGTGTGGTCTGTCTTTGGAAATTGAGTATTTCTGTCTCACTAGGTATTAAATAATCACCTTCCCCACAAATTTCCAAGAGGCAAGCGGCCGCCCTGAATTGTGCTTGATGGTTTCTGATATCCCAACCCAGCTACGCAAGTCCATGGATTCCATCAATATACAAATGTACGGCTTTGGAGCCAAGAGGGATAAGGCTTCTCCTCCAGGAAGGATGCATTTGCACCCAGCGAGATTTTAGTCTTGGTCACTAGGTAGAGATCTTTACAACTCCTTGAAAAATGGCCTTCCCTTTTATTTAAATGTGTTTTATCCATTTACTAATGGAGAGTCTGGGTCGAAATCAGGCAGGTCTGGGATACTGGCAGGATAGTAGAAAGCCATTTTAAATTAATTCCCTGGAAATCATTGTGAAGGATGCACTGCAGCGTGAAGGTGGGTTCGGGAGCGAGGAGGGAGATTTCAGGCCATTGTCCCTCTCAGACTCCTTCAGCTGATGACTCTGCTGGGTGCAAAAACCTGCTGATGTGTGAGACGGTCACCGGCCCCCGCGCCCCTCCCTGAGCCTGTCGCTTTCAGTGGTGCAGTATCTCTTTGGAAGGAAGTCGTCAGCTGGATTCTCCCTTATTTGCAAAGACAGTAAGTGGTACAATTCAAACCCAGCAATAGCAGCTGGGACCAGTTCCATCTACTTCTCAGCCCCTGGGAGGTGAGAAAAGGATCCAGAAGTTACTCAGTATAAACCAGGGACGTAAAGGGGCCAGTGGTGAGTCTCAGGTCAGTGCTCGCACTGGTGATGATTCATTGGAATGGTGTGGCCCAGGCCCTGGTCCTGCACAATAGGTCAACCCAGAGAAGCAGGGCCAGAGGGGAGGGACGAAGGAGGGCTAGGCAGACCATCAGCAAGGAAGCTCAACACCTGTTTCCAGGGCGGCCTTTGAAGGGACCCAAGTGCACGTAAAACACGAGGATTCCCAGGGCATTTGCCTTGGCCTCTGCTTCTTTATGTCACTGGCTGAGAGATGACAGAGCAGTGGCAGATTTGAGGCTGGCACATCTGCCGGGAGAGCTGCTACTGAGACGTCCAGGGAGAGACCGGGCTAGCTCGAGGTCAGGCTGAGGCCAAGTTCCTATTCCTACTAATAGAAAAGACCGAGACAAGCAGTTTCAGGGTCAGCTGTGTTTTGTTAAAATCAGCACCAGCCATTAAATTCTCACTCTCCCTAAATCCCTAAAGATGATTTTATTTTTTGAGCAGATCTGTTCTATGTGAAATAATTCTTGGTCTTAAATGTCGCATATACCCTGAGGCTGTAACGCTTGGGGTGCAGTAGTAATGAATCAGATACATTATTAATACACAAGTACGACGACACACTGGGCTCTTTCAGGGAAATTCATGCAGTTACGCGGAGTGCTTAGAACAGCGTGGATGTGAATGCAAAGAAAGCCTGAGAAATTCAGGGAGAGATGTACCTTAACACACTGAAATTAAAACCTCAAACAATAGACCCAGCTAAACCAAAATTAGGTTGATGTGTCCTCATGTGCCCCTGGGTTTCCAAACGCCCACACAGCCTGCAGCCGGAGTAAGAAGTATTTGGAACTAGATTCTGTGCCACAGTTGAAGATCTCAAGGAGGCTTAGGTGAGATATTTGGAAGTTTCAGACACTCCGAAACCCAGTCAGAGTCTGTGAAACTAGAGCGCCCATATTCAACGTTAATCCAGTTAGTGTTCATTGAGTGCCCGTTATGATTTAGGCTGTGCTAATAGCGGACCCTTGGCCTAGAGACCCAACTCTAACTGTTCAAGATGCAAGGAGCTCGTGTGGGGCACGCATACCCTGATCTCACTCTGCATAGAGCTCCTGTCAAAGACACAGCCCTGGAATGCCCTCCCCCTCCAAAGCCTCTAATGTGGTCTGGCAAAAAGCAAGCCAGCTAATTCTAAGCCACCTCAGTCAATAGAGGGTTGTATGATTCGGGGGAAAGACTCCCAGACTCAGGTTCTTCACCTGTCCACGAGGACCTGGACTTTAAACTCCTTTTCCAGCTTTAATATCCAATGGAATTATTATTATTATTCCATGATTACTTCCCCATACAGAAGTCAATTGCTTTTGTCTTTAATCATGTTAACAAAGCCTCTAAAATATGCAGTATCCAAGAAGGGACATACCCAAGATGTTGTAAAAATGTCAACTCTCCCTTTTCAGGGCTTTTCAGAAGCAATCGTGCTAAGTAATCTTGGGGGCAACTGGCTACTATCTGGGGAGTCCTGGGGGCTGAGGGACACTGTACCCCAGGCTACACCACATGACACTGGTGAAAATAGCAGATGATTTGGGATCAGTGCATCTGAGATGCACCCATGATGAGTGACGAGCCTTAGCTGTTTCCCTCCACGGATTCACTTGGTGTGATCCAGAATAAATCCTCTCTGCTTCTGTGTCTCCGGGTTTAGTCTTCATTGTTATATAATCCACAAATGTAGAATTTTCCAGCCACTAATGAGAGCACTTCACATTTAGAAATAGGAGAGCTCTCTGAATTGTAAGTAAAGGAGAAGAAAGAGCAGATAATTCAGTCGGGTTGTTAAAATGTTGAAATGGAAACGATTGCCTCTTTGCCAGATCTCTCTCCCCATTCCCAGCTCCTGGCTTCCCCAGTGCGCAGCCACCCACAGACTGCAACTCAGGGCTCAGAGACTCTGCAGCCCAGCCCCGCCCACATGCCGGAATCTGCTCCCACCACCTGGAAGGAAGCAAGATTAAAGGCAGCCGCTTATCCCTCCTGCAAAGCTCCTTAAGCGTCTCTACCAGGGTCAGCTCAGTCAGTGAGCGCTCGCTCAACTTGCCCTGGGAAAGTATCCCAATTTAGGCCCTTCTGCTGACTGTTGATTTGAGAGAAATGAGAGGCTGGATCCCCATCAAGACAGTCTGGGGAGAGAGACAGGTGGTGGGGAGACTGTTCAACCAACCCCTTCTTGTGCAGAGAGGTGTTCCTGTTCCCACCCCTGGGGTGGTTTTGGTTTCACCCCTGATTGGTTTTGTCTTCCCCCTCAAAGGATTCTGAAAGTATTCTCCCCATATATATGGAGCACCTACTGTGTTCCAGGAACTGGGCTAGCCCATTGCTGTGAGCAGGAGAGGCAATGCCTGTTCTCACCGAGCACAGTCCTGCAAGGGAGACAGCTGGTCGGATAGGCAGCGGCAGCAGGGTGATGTGGTACGTGCCATGATGCAGGGTTTGGAAAGCCACGGATGCTCATAAACGGCCATGGAGCAGAGCAGAGTTGGGCTGGAAAGCTTCCCAGAAGAAGTCATGTTTAAGCTCTTAAATCAACAGATAAATTGTAGATAGAAAGTTCCAGCAAAGATAGGGGTGGGAAGTAGCTACAAGTAACAAAGCCAGCATTGGGATAAAGGGTCACGGGGGTTAAGAAGATCCTTCTCAGCCAAGTACAGAGTCCAAGCCTGATCCCATCCTGAGAGCGACAGAAAGCCATGGAAGTATTTTCAAGTGGAAACCACCGAGATCGTATGGCGTTTTAACAGATGTCTGATTGCTGAGTAGAAAAATGACTGGAGAAAAGGTGGAGGACCATGCAGAGCCATCACCTGCAGTGTGCTGGTACAGGAGGTGGCAGTGGAGGCACAGAGAGGGGGTTGGCTGTGAGAGACACAGCAGAGGTGGCATCGCCAGGCTCACCCGGCGACGGTCTGGAATGGACGGCTGAGGAAGAAGAAGGAATCAAGAGGAAAGTCCAGGTTTCTAGACTGGGCGCCAGGGCGGGTGTCGCAGCTCAGAACAAAGGACAGCTGTGGAGACCACGCAGAGATGAACAGCAGTGCAGGGCACCGTGGAGGCACAGTGCACGGCAGGCAGCAAGAGCTCGGAGGGGTTTCAGGGGGGTGCCTCTCACTGCCCCATTCTGTCCTTTTTTATGACCATTTAGAATGTTTGTTTATTTCATTTTTCAAAAAAATTTTATTGGAGTATAGTTGCTTTACAATGCTGTGTTAGTTTCTGCTGTACGGCAGTGAATCAGCTATACGTATACATATATCCCCTCTTTTTTGGATTTCCCTCCCATTTAGGTCATCACAGAGCATTGAGTAGAGTTCCCTGTGCTGTACAGTGGGTTCTCATTCGTTATCTATTTTATACATAGTATCAATAGCATATACGTGTCAATCCCAATCTCCCAGTTCATCCCACCTCCCCGCTTTCCCCCTTGGTGTCCATACGTTTGTTCTCTACATCTGTGTCTCTATTTCTGCTTTGTAAATAGGATCGTCTATACTAATTTTTTTCAGATTCCACATATATGCATTAATATACGATATTTGTTTTTCTCTTTCTGACTTACTTCACTCTGTGTGACCCCATTCTGTCTTTTGAATTTTGTTTTGTTTTCGTTTTTTTCACATTTTCTTTTCACTGGATTAAGAACAGGACACGTTTAGGAATGCCTGTTAGGATCCAAGCTATTGGTGAAGCATTTTGAGAAAGCTGGGAGTGGGGAGGGGTGAAAATGCACTGCATGAAAGCGTCCCGGAGGCTTTGTTTTCACGTGACCATTCGGATGTGTGATAAGAACGTGTTTGTGCGGACTCACAATCTGGTCTTGCGGAAAATGAGCCGGGGGAGGCACCCAGAGGGAGGGAGGCTGAGGAGGGGTCCCAGGTGCAAACGTGTACAGCAGCCTTGCTAATGATCGGAAAGAGCAAGGCGACTGCACAAGCAGGAAGTTTTCAGCTGAGGAGCAGAAAAAGGAAACGCCGGGGAAAATAGCACAGTAGTTGGAGGAAAACCCAGCGGGCAAGCAGAGACTAGGGACCATGTGCGCCCACTTTGTGCTGGTGATTTATTACAGTGCAGTCACCTTCTTCCTGAAGGCAGATGAGAAGAAGGCTGTATTAAGGCTTCTAGGAGGTACGTTAGCTCCAGAGAGCTACTGTGTTGTGGTTCATTCAGAGTTTCATTAGGCGTTCAATGACAGGTTATGGTCATGATGTTAACCATACACGGCTAACATTTATTTAACTCTTACCCTGTGCTTGACCCCAAGCTCAACACATGACCTCTGTTAATATTCTATGAGCCCTATTACAAAGGAGAATGAAGGTTAGAAAGTGTAAGTGACTCGCACAAGATCTCATGACGGTTAAGCGGCAAATTGGAACCCAGGTCTTTGTGATTCCAGAGGTTCTGGTCCTAAGCACAACCTTCCTGCCAATTGCATCACAGAAGTAATGTTACAGCCAAGTCCTTAGAAGAATAAGAGATTATGGGTAAAGCTGAATAAACCTAATAATTATAGCATCATTTTAATTTTAGTACTGAAGTTCAATGAAACTCTGTGTGGAGCAGCTATTTGCAACAAAACTCCCTTGCTCCCTCATCAGCAAACATTGCCTGTGGGAAACTCCAAAACATTTTTTTTTTTTTTTTTTTTTTTTTTTTTGCGATACGCGGGCCTCTCCCACTGCGGAGCACAGGCTCCGGACGCGCAGGCTCAGCGGCCATGGCTCACGGGCCCGGCCGCTCCGCGGCATGTGGGATCCTCCCGGACCGGGACACGAACCCGCCTCCCCTGCATCGGCAGGCGGACTCTCAACCACTGCGCCACCAGGGGAGTCCCAAAACGTTCTTTAAGATAAAGCACAGATATCTCTTTTGCTGAGAATCCCAGATACCAGCAAAGGCCATAAATCCCTCTACTCTCCATTCTTCACAGTAGCTCAGCTTATGTGTCTTCCTCATTAGCTTATGAGAAGGACTCATCTTATCGATCTTTGTGTCTCTATCACCTAGGAAAGTGCCTTGAACTTAGTAAATTCTCAGAAAGTATGTTTTGAAGGAGTGAAAGAATGATGGGATGATAAAGCACAGATGCTATGAACTAACGTATAAAATTAATTTGCTGTCACGATAACAATCATCTAGTTATTGAAGAAGTACGTAAAACACATTAAACTGAATTGACAAATATGTTTGGTAAATCCTTAGTTCTAAATATTACGTGCTTAATTACAAGCAATGAGCACCCCCAAAGGCATGGTTTTGATGATACATTTTCTTATTGTCAACTTGTCTTTCTTACCGCACAACTGGCAATCACATTCAGAATAAGACCAAGCTTATTAGAGGCAAATACAGAAACAGAGCAAATCTGAAACATTCCTATGTACCAAGGGACACTCTGTGTGTCCTCATCCACACCTTTCAAGCAGGCGTAGCCAGGCTCTGCAGGACAAGAATGGTTTCTTTAGCTTTATCTCCTTCTGTCCCTTCTCAAGTGTCTGTTTCTCTTGCGTCACCGTAGATGCAGGTCCTTAAATCTGCTAAACGCTTTCTTGCCCTGGATACGCGGGCAGCAGACTTTTCCTTGGTAAAATCCCCCTTCCCGCTTCGCCTTGCTACCTTCAACCTTGCCTCAGATGCTGGTTCCTCGGGGAAGGCCTCGCTCTTTATCAGACAGCCACCCCATCTCCTTGGTCCCATGGAGATACTCCTGTGCCTCCCTGACATTTTAGAGCAGCCTTTGCGAAGAGCTGTCCTGAGGTTCTTTCCTCCTCTGTGTTCCACATGCTAACCTCTGTCTCTTTCACTCCTGTGTCTCCAGGACCATGCATGAGGCCCGGTGCACACTGGGTAGGGAGGAAAAGATGGAGGGGTGGATAAATAGAGGAAGGGGAGGCTGAATCTAGTGCCATCCTAACATTTTCTAATGTTGGGGACAAATATGCAGTGCTCTTCAGCCAGCCAGTTCAGGTCCGGAGTCTATCCTCATGGCTGAATATTTAGCTGGCGTTGATCCAAACGTCATTATTTCTTGAGAGGATAAGTCAATTTTCCCCTACTCTCATATGTAATAGACATTAGCCCACACATGATAATGGCATCCTTATTAGAGGAGAAAGGAAGGGGAGAATAAGACAGAAGTGCGCACACACTCACACACACACACACACACGCAGAGAGGGAGAGGGAGAGGGAGAAGAGAGAGACTGATTCTTTTCCTGGAATAGGGCAGAGAAAAACAATAGAAGGCAAGAGTTTCGGGGAGGCAAATGGAGTTTTAAAGTCCAGGTACCCATATGATACCACTTATACGTGGAATCTAAAATATGACAGAAACACCTTGTCTACGAAACAGAAACAGACTCACAGACATAGAGAACAGACTTGTGGTTGCCAAGGGGAGGGGGGAAGGGGGGGGGGAGGGATGGGTTGGGAGTTTGGGATTAATGAGCAGATGCAAACTATTAGATGGAGAACGGATAAACAACTAGGGCCCTACTGTATAGCACAGGAACTACAGTCAGTGTCCTGTGATAAACCCTAATGGAAAAGAATATGAAAAAAGAATGTGTATATATATTGTATATACACATGTATAACTGAATCACTTGCTCTATGGTAGGAATTAACACACATTATAATCTACTATACTTCAATAAAATAAATTAAAAAAATAAATTGGAAATATCTCAAACATCACAACTATAGGATAGTTCTCATTTAATAAGTAATGTACCTATGTAATTGAAAAAAAAAAAAAAAAAAGTCAAGGTACCAGTCATTCACATTGTTACTCTATAAGCATTTGGAGATTGATAGTCTGGGGACAGATAAAAACCATGGGGTGTTTTTATTTTTATTAAACCATCTCCATACAACTGATTTCATATCAGCATCACCATCTACTGCAAATACTTGAACCGGGGATGTTATGGTGACTTTATAGAAAACCTCATAAAATATGTAGATTATCTCAGGGCTGAAAGGTGAAAAATAATTATATCTTTAAAGTCCATTGCAAACTCCAGATGCTTGCACAGCTGTATTTTAATATTCCAGTACTAGGACAAAAGTGAATCTTGCTATGTGCCTCTTATCTTCCCCTCACATACCAGGGTTGTCAGTGCCATTGGCAATTTTAACATGTAAATGAGCCTATCTATCACTCCTTACTTTGCAGCAACTCACTTCTAAGCCTGCCATAGAGTTATGCCATTAAATATCCCTGCTTTACAATATACATCATGGCATATTTGACATCAATCAGCTGTGTCAACCTGCTCACTGTAAGCCATAAACTTGCTCTGCATCCCTCTCCGCACGGGGTGATTAACCTGCTTGGGGGTAGCCTCCCGACTCCAGTGATAAATGGCAATTCATTTCCTCCTTGTTCTTCCTCCAAGTGTCCCAAGCTCTTCATGCCTGCCTGTTGCAGGAGGTAGGGGCCAGGGGAAAGTGTTGCACTGAGTGTGAATTTGTGCATTCACGTTCAAAACCCGGACTTGGACCATCATCGCTTGCTCTGGGTTGTGACTTTGTCATTTTAAAATGAAGAGGGAGGGGCTGCATCCTTCGTCATGCTACAAGGACCACAAGGGACGGTGTTCAGAGTTCCTCTAAAGACAGCTCTCCTGCCTGGAAGAGAAACACCAGGGCAGTGATTCTCACCTCCTTGTGATGGATGCTAACCAGATGCCCATCATCCCCTGCAAAGAATGTATATTTCTGCCAGGTCATCTCTCACTACAACCAAGTCCTGTCCAAGAGATCATATCAGAAATAGAGTGAGTGAAATGACGCTATTATAAGTATAACCTAGAATGTTGTTCTAACTGATGTTTGTAAGTAGTTCATTTGTAAAAAACCAGGTCTTTATTAGAAGTAACACATTTCAGGTAACGTGAAGGGAAAGTTGCATCACACAGTACGGGTGATTGCAACACGCCAGGGTTATCATGACACTCCAGCTGAAATCTGCTAGACTAGACGATGCTTTTTTTTCCAGCAGGAAAAGCCATGAGGATTTTAGTAACATGAAGAGATACTCCACTGAACTGACTAGGCAATTCATCTGATCACGAATCCAGAAGTCCTTTCGCCCTTCCTATCTGTTAGTCTGAGATAACAGCTACTTCTTCTGCTTCCTGGCACACTGGCCAGGCCATCTGGCTGACCAGTGGAAGCAGCCTCGATCATGTGTGCACTCCAGAATATCTCCTAGGCAATCAATCAGAAGGCTCTTCGGACCCAGCAAAACACTCAGTGGTAAACGTTCTTTATCCACGTGTACCCCGCTTCAGCCACAGACCTAGCACCTACCCACCTACCACTTGCTCTGACTTCTGTCAGTCTGGCCACTCACTCATTCATCTCTTGAGTCACAGTGGTTTGGTCCAAACCAGGGAGTTCAAACCCATCTGGAAGGAGCAGAGTGGAGAGCTGTGCTGTGGATTTCAGCCACAAATCCTATTCAATGTCACGACCCTTGCAGGACGCCCCACAAAAAAAAAAAAAAAAAAGAACATTTTGAAGGTGCGTGGCAGGAGAGCAAAGAGAAATATAAGGGAACAGGACGGAGATGGGAAATGGGAGAGATTCTGCTTGGGGGGATTCAGCTGGTCTCGTGAAGTAAAAGGAAGGGCTGGGCAGAGAACAGGAGGGAGGAGAGAAGCAGAAAGCAAAGGAGGGGCAGGAAGGGAACAAAGGAGAAAGTTAGCTTCTTGCTTTCATTCTTGGGACATCCAGAGTAATGAACCCGCTTTCTAGAGAAGACGAATGGGCAGCTGTAGAGATTATGAGTGAGGTTTTATTGCAGATCAATAAATCTGCTTCACACATCCCCATCTGGAGGGAGTTTTAATTTAGAGGAAAGAGTGATGAGCTCACAACAACAATAAATCAAACAGTTGTGTATTCATGTATGCATTAACCTTCTATCAAAACATACATCGGCGTCAAAGGCAGGGTTTGGTAACAAATCTGGTAGGTGATGTGTAAGGGACCAGCCACTGGAGGCCCATAGCTCACCTCCCTTGGGACACAGTCAGAGAAGCTGCTGTCTCACCTCGGCACCCCAGGCCCCCGTGATTCTCACGAGAAACTGAGGGGAAGCTGAGGATTTATATCAGTGCCGTTACCAGGAGTCCGCTGGTTGTTACCTGAGGACAGCTGCCTCAGATCAAAATCAGGAAGAGTTCTCCGCAAAGGAGAAAAGGAGAGTTTCACAGCAAACAAACTGAGATGGCAGCTGACAAAAAGCAGAATGGGGCACATCTGGAAATATCTGAGAGCCGTGGTGCAAACACAGTGTTAAGTGCTGGAGGAAACTCAGAAATCCTCCCGTTGGTGCCAATGGATCATTTTGGTTTCTCCCCCTCTGTGGTCCCCTGTTCTGTACCAACACCCCTCTCCCACCACAAGATCATGATGATGGCTGGAGGCCTGGGGAGGCGTGTCCATGAACTGAAAAAACAGAGGATGCCCTGGGCAGGGAGTGTGGATGGGCAGAACATCACTGCAGCTTGAAAAATGTGAATCCAATCAGACACAGTATTAATCAGCTACAAGATACCCCAGGAAAGCTGGCGTGGTGGGAAAGACACCACTCACTTGCTAACCAGCCGGTGTTGGTGTTGCCTAGTGATGTACTGACTATACTGTTCTCCCAAAGACTTTTATAGAAATTCGTGGAAGGAACTAAAGAAGTGAAGCTACTGAGTGTCCACCGTCAACTCAATCAGCGTCTGCAAGCATTTTATACATGTGGGATTGCGTATGTGTAGCCATCAAAGCAGACATATTCACTTACCGTATATGCATCTACTAATGCCCTTATTTTCTAGGACACGAATAGACATCTCTAGTCACAATAGCACTGCTAAGGAGGTGCAATGAATCCCGTATTAAACTGATGAGAAAATTGAGATTCAAAGGGATCAAGAAGCCAGGATTCCAGTCCTGACCTGTCGGACCTCACTGGCTGGGCTTTTCTTCTATCCCACCAGCCTCTCGGTGTGTGTGTGTGTGTGTGTGTGTGTGTGTGTGTGTGTGTGTGTGCGCGTGTGTGTACACGTGCATTCTTCTACAGACCTGACTCCCTTCCTCTCCCTTCCTTTCCAATCTAGTTCCTAACGCGCTCCTCCCGTGTGGGCTGCTTCACGGGGATACTTAGTACAAGCGTTGCACGTGATGTTTCACACTGGGACAACCCTCCCTGACCGGACTCTCGAGCTTGGACAGCCCAGCTCATGACACAGCACCTTCACTGGACAACACCAGCTCCACTCAACACAGCGAATTCTTCCTTGTTTCCTACCTTGTAAGTATCTCCATCAGAGCACTCTTTCTCTTCATTGAATCCATCTTTTTACAGGTATGATTTCTTTGTGTTTGCCGTTCACGGGGACTAGGGCTTCTTTACACTTATTTACATCTTGCTTAGCGGAGTGTGTGACCCAAATTAGGTCTTGCTGCTCTGAGAACTCCAGTCCCAGAAGACTTATAACCAGTCTGCCAATCCCTGCCTGTCATTAGGAATCTATGTATCTGCTCATCAACACAGAAATGCCTATGAGCTCAGCTCATAAATCCCATTCCAGAGATAAGTAAAGTGAGTCATAGAGAGACCATGGCTGGGCCCTCATGACCCAGTGAGTCAGCTAAATGGCCCAACACGACCCTGGACGTTTGAATGATTACAGCTTAACCTTAGCTCCCTGATCTTCTAAATCAAATTCAAGGAATGATGCCTCCAAAGTGTTCACGTTCAGCTTAAAGCTTCCCAAGCCCTCTGCTGAATCCACTGAAAGTGTCAGTCAGTTTTAGAAAAGATCGTGACCTCGTGAATAATCTTCCACATATCAATACACAGTGCCTGAACACCAGTTACCATCGTTGTGGAAATAACTCCGGTACAGTCCTATCAGAAGGGTATAAAGGGAGAGAAGGTACAAAGAGAAAACTCTGATAATAACAACAACGGCAATAACAAACAGTTATTAAATGCCTAGTATGTGTCAGACACTTTCCTGGCACAGGGAGTACGCTGGTGGGTGAAAAAAGTGCCTGTTCTCAGGAGATCTGCACTCCACATAACATCTTGATACCACCAGCAACCACCAGTGTTTACTGGGGACTTTCTGTGAGCCAGGCACCCTCGTTAGCGCTTTACTCCTGCCACAGCAGGAGTGGGCACTTTGCAGATTAAACCCTGGGCGCAGAGAATTTAAGGAGCCTGTATGGGGACACAAAAGGGACAGCCAGTCTGAATCCAGCGCCCAGGTTGCTAGTTCTTCTCCATAATGTTTCTTTTCTCCTGTGTGGAGAAATTCTCCCTGCTCTCAGCACCATTTTCCTTTTTGGAGGGAACTTTTTCTGAATTTTGAAGTAGCTCTCTAACTGTTTTCCCTGCCGCCGGTCTGTCCACTCTGATCATATGCCAGCCACAACGGTTTTCCAAAAAGGGTAGTGACCACCTTCAGGCACCTTCAAAGCTCTCCAGGACAGAGCAAAGAAAGGCCCGATTCCCAAGCATGGTCCTCAAAGATCGGCCACATTTACACAACCAGACTGCATTCCACATTCCTACCATGGCTCCTTCAAGTAACAGCCTTGGGAGCTGCAGGACCACGTGCTGCCTCCTTTGCTCTCCCAGACTTTTCCTATGCCCAGACCGTTCCCTTCTCCTCTTAGCTCATGCCTGCCCCGTGTTTCTTTCCAAAATCAGATAAACTATCATTTTTTCCGTGAATACCACTCCACAGCCTTCAACTCTACCCATCCTATAATCCAATTTATTAACTCCGTTCACGGTGAGCCCACCAGCACTTTCCCTATGTCTCCATTACGGTGTTTATTTCCTAATAAGTATTTAGTAATGGTTTATGTGTTTTCCTCCTCCATCAAAATTCGTGAAGTTAAAAGCAGAGACTGTGTAATTCATCTTGTAATCCCTGCAGTGTTGAGCACCATGCCTGGAATATAACAAGAGCTTAATAAATATTAGTGGAATTGAATTTGTTCTTTCTATTATGAAAGAGTGTATCATCACATCTGGGAAATGGCTGGTATGGTGTGATGTGTGTGAAGAGCTTTAGACCAGGAAACATGAAATCTGGAATGAGTTGTTTGTTCTGCCCGGAGCTTGTCGTGTGACATTAGGCAAATCCCTTGTCCTCTCTGAGTCCCATCATCACATCTAAAATAACAGGGTGGCACTAGATCGTATGAATTCCACTATGTTACACTATAAAATCCTCAGAAATCTCCCTCGTATGCTTCACCTATTCGGTAAATATTTACTGAGCATCTTTTCTATTCGAGGCACTTTATTAGGCTTTAGGGGTGTGGAAACAGACAGACTCTGGAATCAAGAACCTTACATGCAGTTCTCATATCAACTTTGTGATCCAAGCCAGGTGGCCATATTGACCACACTTTCTTTATCAAAAGAGAAAACTAAAGTTCGGAGATCTGGTGATTATTAGATTCTCTTAATGCTATTATGTTCTGAGGCATAGTCACTGAAGGCATATAAACAATTCTTTATAACTTTCCCCACCGTCGAGAACAAAGTTCTTCAAAGATATTTCACTTAAGTTTATAGAAACACTCAACTACTATATGGAATTTACCAGGTAATCTAATTGACCTCATCGACCACTTTTGAAAAGTTGTTGTCAAGTCAACATTGTTTCATTTTTTCATGCTGATAAAGATATAAGAGGCAGTCCTCACAGAGGGAACAAGGAACATTTCCATTAAAGATACTGAAATGAATTCATGATGTCTAACCTGATTCTCCCATAGAAATATGTTATCATGTAGGTTACATTATTCACCCGAAGAGTGATGGCCAACATTTTATAGGCATGACGATCAACGTCATACTTAATTTTGTGCAAATGATAAAACTCTATTCTTTTTAAAGCAGAAAGCTTTTTAAAATCAGTTTGACCCATTAAATTCAACAAATATTCTAAGCAACTAAATTATGTAAGGAGCTCTGATAGTCTCTGCTGGGAAAAGAAGTGTGAGGAAGGTACTGTTCTTCCACTGCGAGCTTCGTCCTATTACTGACAAGAAGAAAATGACATGAATATCGGTGCTAAAAGTCGTAAAATAATAAGTGCCTTAAAGAAGGAAGAACATGAAATAACATTTATCGATCATTTGCTGTGTTCCAGGTTTTATCATCCGTAAGTATTATTGCCCTTGAGAAAAGAGTTGTACTGCTAGAGTCATACAGAGTAAACTTTTAAAAACTGAAGGAATAAAGTTCTGTTAGTCTGAAAGCAAATCTCCCACAAGCCGGATAACTACAAATCATGTTCTTTCCATGTTCTGGAGTTCACATACACACAGAAAAGTTCACTTGGTAAAGAGATCAAAGACGTCTTCTTGTGGGAGAAGATTTTATGCTGAGCTTTGTTTGGGATGGGTAGAATTTTGGTGAGTGAATAATGAAGGAGGGATTCCAGCTGGAAGGAAGGACCAGAGCAAAAACAAGGAGACAGGAACTTGTAGGGATGGTCATGTAATAAACGTTCCAGACTGTTTAGAGGTGAGGCTGGTCATTGATCTCATGTTTATTCTACGTTGGGTGTTACGGCTATAAAGATGAATAAGAGGATCAAGGTGGTCCCACCCTCATAAAAGCAGATACTGTAACACAGAAATACACAAGGCACAGTGGGAATAGAGAAGGACATGACTAATGTCAAGTAAGGTGGAAGAGTCTTTGCAGAGAACATAATCTTTACACTGAGTTTTGAAAGATGATAAAGGGTTTGTCAAGACGGAGGAGATGGGGTGAGTTTGATGGGGTGCAGGAGGGAACGATAATCTGGCAGAAGGAACAGCGTGATCAAATTCAGACACATCATCCAGTGGGGATGTCTGGTGTGGCTTGGAATGGTTGGTCCATGCAGAGGAAGAAGGAGGAGGCTTGGGGTGGACCGGCACATGCATGGGGAACCCTGAGCGTCAAGCCTGATCCCCTCACCTGTGCCTGAAAACAATTTGGACTTAATATTCCTGTCAAAATGGACAAATTCTTAGAAATGTACAACCTGCCAAGACTGAACCAGGAAGAAATAGAAAATATGAACAGACCAATCACAAGCACTGAAATTGAAACTGTGATTAAAAATCTTCCAACAAACAAAAGTCCAGGACCAGATGGCTTCACAGGCGAATTCTCTCAAACATTTAGAGAAGAGCTAACACCTATCCTTCTCAAACTCTTCCAAAATATAGCAGAGGGAGGAACACTCCCAAACTCATTCTACGAGGCTACCATCACCCTGATACCAAAACCAGACAAAGATTTCACAAAGAAAGAAAACTACAGGCCAATATCACTGATGAACATAGATGCAAAAATCCTCAACATAATACTAGGCAACAGAATCCAACAACACATTAAAAGGATCATACATCATGATTAAGTGGGGTTTATCCCAGGAATGCAAGAATTCTTCAATATATGCAAATCAATCAACGTGATACACCATATTAACAAATTGAAGGAGAAAAACCATATGATCATCTCAAGAGATGCAGAGAAAGCTTTCGACAAAATTCAACACCCATTTATGACAAAAACCCTGCAGAAAGTAGGCATAGAGGGTACTTTCCTCAACATAATAAAGGCCATATATGACAAACCCACAGCCAACATCGTCCTCAATGGTGAAAAACTGATACCATTTCCACTAAGATCAGGAATAAGTCAAGGTTGCCCACTCTCACCACTCTTATTCAACATAGTTATGGAAGTTTTAGCCACAGCAATCAGAGAAGAAAAGGAAATAAAAGGAATCCAAATCGAAGAAAGAAGAAGTAAAGCTGTCACTGTTTGCAGATGACATGATACTATACATAGAGAATCCTAAAGATGCTACCAGAAAACTACTAGAGCTAATCAGTGAATTTGGTAAAGTAGCAGGATACAAAATTAATGCCCAGAAATCTCTGGCATTCCTATACACTAATGATGAAAAATCTGAAAATGAAATCAAGAAAACACTCCCATTTACCACTGCAACAAAAAGAATAAAATATCTAGGAATAAACCTACCTAAGGAGACAAAAGACCTGTATGCAGAAAATTATAAGACACTGATGAAAGAAATTAAAGATGATACAAATAGATGGAGAGATATACCATGTTCTTGGATTGGAAGAATCAACATTGTGAAAATGACTCTACTACCCAAAGCAATCTACAGATTCAATGCAATCCCTATCAAACTACCTATGGCATTTTTCACAGAACTAGAACAAAAAAATTCATAATTTGTATGGAAACACAAAAGACCCCGAATAGCCAAAGCAATCTTGAGAACGAAAAACAGAGCTGGAGGAATCAGGCTCCCTGACTTCAGACTATACTACAAAGCTACAGTAATCAAGATAGTATGGTACTGGCACAAAAACAGAAAGATAGATCAATGGAACAGGATAGAAAGCCCAGAGATAAACCCACGCACATATGGTCACCTTATCTTTGATAAAGGAGGCATGAATTTGCAACAGAGAAAAGACAGCCTCTTCAATAAGTGGTTCTGGGAAAACTGGACAGCTACGTGTAAAAGAATGAAATTAGAACACTCCCTAACACCATACACAAAAATAAACTCAAAATGGATTAAATACCTAAATTTAAGACCAGACACTATAAAATTCTTAGAGGAAAACGTAGGCAGAACACTCTATGACATAAATCACAGCAAGATCCTTTTTGACCCACCTCCTAGAGTAGTGGAAATAAAAACAAAAATAAACAAATGGGACCTAATGAAACTTCAAAGCTTTTGCACAGCAAAGGAAACCATAAACAAGATGAAAAGACAACCCTCAGAATGGGAGAAAATATTTGCAAATGAAGCAACTGACAAAGGATTAATCTCCAAAATTTATAAGCAGCTCATGCAGCTCAATAACAAAAAAACAAACAACCCAATCCAAAAATGGGCAGAAGACCTAAATAGACATTTCTCCAAAGAAGATATACAGAGTGCCAACAAACACATGAAAGAATGCTCAACATCATTAATCATTAGAGAAATGCAAATCAAAACTACAATGAGATATCATCTCACACCAGTCAGAATGGCCATCATCAGAAAATCTAGAAACAATAAATGCTGGAGAGGGTGTGGCGAAAAGGGAACACTCTTGCACTGCTGGTGGGAATGTGAATTGGTACAGCCACTATGGAGAACAGTATGGAGGTTCCTTAAAAAACTACAAATAGAACTACCATACGACCCAGCAATCCCACTACTGGGCATATACCCTGAGAAAACCAGAATTCAAAACGAGTCGTACCAAAATGTGCATTGCAGCTCTATTTACAATAGCCTGGAGACGGAAACAATCTAAGTGTCCATCATCCGATAAATGGATAAAGAAGATGTGGCACATATATACAATGGAATATTACTCAGCCATAAAAAGAAATGAAATTGAGCTATTTGTAATGAGGTGGATGGACCTGGAGTCTGTCATACAGAGTGAAGTAAGTCAGAAAGAGAGAGACAGGTACCGTATGCTAACACATATATATGGAATTTAAGAAAAAAAAAATGTCATGAAGAACCTAGGGGTAAGACAGGAATAAAGACACAGACCTACTAGAGAATGGACTTGACGATATGGGGAGGGGGAAGGGTAAGCTGTGACGAGGCGAGAGAGTGGCATGGACATATAGCCACTACCAAACGTAAAGTAGATAGCTAGTGGGAAGCAGCTACATAGCACAGGGAGATCAGCTCGGTGCTTTGTGACCAACTGGAGGGGTGGGATAGGGAGGGTGGGAGGGAGGGAGGAGATATGGGAACATATGTATATTTATAACTGATTCACTTTGTTATAAAGCAGAAACTAACACACCATTATAAAGCAATTATACTCCAATAAAGATGTAAAAATAAATAAAATAAAAATAATATTCCTGGCAAAAAAGGTATTGATACCATGCATTGTTTCTGATAAGGGATGGTTCAGGTCAGAGCTCTTCTTTGGGAAGATTAATAGAGCAGAGACATGAAGGGGGAGAGATTAAGTGGTTGTCCCGATAGTTCAAATGACAAGTAATGAAATAATAAACCAGGATGGAGGTCGCTGAGATGAAAAGGAGAGGTGGGATATTATAAAGTTAGAATCAACAGATCAACAGACCTGAGAGTAGGGGCAAAAGGGAGAGAGGGCTGGTGACAGTCCTCAGGCAATTATAAATGTAGGATTAGACTTCAAGAGAGGAGTCAAGGTTGGAGACAGATTTAGGCATCATCCCCGCAGAGGTGATAATTGGACAGTGAGAGGGGAGAAGAACGCCAAGGAGGAGAGTACAGAAAAGGAAGGAAAAAAAGCCAGGGACCAAACCCTAGAGAATTCCTTTGCTTGGGAGGTAGAGAAAGGCAAGGGGGGTGGAGGACAAGTGGCTCCAGAGATAGGGGAAGGACGGGAAGGCCAGTCTCCAGAGGAGCAGTGGATGCCCGGGGAAATGTTGCAGAAGGGAGTAGGAGGGTTTGAGATTCAGCCAATTATTTGATGGTTAATAAGTCGGTGACAAACTTTCAGAGATGAATTGCGAAAGAGTGTTATGAGGAGAAAACAGGAGCACAGAGATGACAGAAAACACTAAGTGCTCGATGTTCTCAATGTGAAAGGAAGGCGAACACCCCACAGAGTTAAACTCACCCCCCCCCCCCCCCCCCCCCCCCCCCCCCCCCCCGCCATGGGGAAACATTATCTACACTCGCCTGATTTGCTGTTTGCATCTCTGTGAAATGTTTGCGAACCCAGGATGCCGGGCCTACCAAGCCTTAGAATTAAGTGCGTGTGCCCGTGATTGGCACCATCCCTGACCAGGCAGAGCACTCTGGGGTCAGCATCTGCCTTAAAGCTCCCCCCATCCCCTACCCCTGGGGCAGCGCATCTGATCCTAAGTAAGAGGCAGTCTTTCTCAACAGCAGCAGGGATATTTGCACAACAGGAGGGATAAGCTTCAGTCAATCATCCGATGAGCGATTTTATAAAGTGGGGAAAAGAGCGCCGTGTTTTTGTTTTTCCCCCGCAGTGGTTCCAGCTATTAGTGAAGTGCAGGAAGGAACACGAGGGCAGCACTCTGGCCGCACAGGAGACCAGCCTCTGCTTTCTGCACCCCCAGCACAGACCAACCATCAAGGATTAATCCGCGGCTCAGGAGCAGAAGCGCGACGTCCCGGGAGAGACACCTTGCTGGCAGCCCACCCTCGTGACGCTGCCCTGACCCCGCACCTCAGTGCCACCCAGGCCCCCGGGGTGCCCATTTGTACCAGAGAGAGGACATAACCTCCTGCCTGAAGGCACCCACACTTGGTGGCTGCAGACAAGAAGGCTCCACGGGGCATTACGAACTCTGAGGGAGAAGAAACAGCAGCAGATAAAACCCCAAGTAGCTGAAATGCAGTTTTCATGCACATGGTCCTAAGTAAAATGAAAAGAGGCTGGCCTGGGAGGAGGGAAAGGAATGAGAAAAGGATGCAAGAGAAAAGCTGCATTAATTCTAAATGGGAGGTTTTTCAGAGGCATTAGCCGCTCTTGAAGGAAATAGACTTTCTCCCCACGTTTATTAAATTTCTATGATTCTCTTATTTAGGAGTCCTTTATTTTCAGTGGAAAGAGGATAAAATTCAGGTACATTTCACAGAGAGAGGATCCCTATTACCTATTTACTGTAAAATGCCCAGAATTATTTCTTCAGGAAATGGAAAGATGAGAAACTTCCCTGAGGGAGAAGTGGGTATGGCAGGCCTGGGGCCTGGGGGGCGGCAGCAAGGCTGTGCCCCCCTCAGCCAAACACAGGGAGTGGGAGAGGGTTCAAAGACATCGGAGAGTGGCATGGGAAGAGCACGGGGTTTGTGGGAAGGAGACCTGGTTCCAGTGCCGCCTAATTGGATGTGTCATCTAACTTTGGTTTCCTCATTTACAGCATTGCATTATAAATAGTTCACCTCCCTTCTGTACTGTGAGAAGAAAATGGGATGAAAACATGAAAATGTGCCAGAAAAAAAAATGGTTACAATTGTTCTATATAAATACAAGATGCTAATACACTTGAAAGAAGGAAAAAAAAATGTCTCCTGGTAAGGACATTTTTAAAAAATGAAGGGTCTCCGTCCCGGTGCAAAACGGCCACAGCAACTGTCCATCTCCACGTGCTGGATGGAACGCCCTGTCTAAGGGGACCCGGCGCTTCAGCGGGAAGTCGAGTGGCCCAAGGCTGCTGCAGGAGCGAACGGGAGGAGAAGCTGCCGGCCCGCTCCCTGGCTCAGGGGGCCCAGACATCTCAGCTGGGTTCTTTGCCCATCCAACGTGGTAACTCTTAACAGGCAACTGAACCCAGCGAGCTGCCCTATATTCAGGACAAATACATTCTACCTGTATCTGCTGTGTTCTGATTTAAAACCTCAATCTCAACTTCAAAAAGAGTTTTTGAACTGTTTCTTTTTTTCTCCTTGACCTGGTAAAAGTAGCTCAGATGAGTCATAATGGGTTTGATTTGATGCAGAAGTGACCCGTTGCGTGTCGTGTAAAAATGCTAATCTTCCCCCAACCATTTCCAAATTCTTTAATTCCCCTGACACATTAATTCTAACTCCAACATAAAATGCCCCAATACCCCTGAGAATCCCAGGGCAGAAATTACAGCAATTTCCTACACTGGACTCAAATTCCAAGGTTGGAGAGCATGGGCCATGGCCGGGCATTAACTCAAACGTCCATGTGAAAGATTATGGCGGGCAGCTGTGATTCCATTAAAGGGGGCAATTTCAACTCCATTTCCTTGATAAACAGACACAAGCTCGCCCCTAAATTGGGCTTGATAGATTTGATTAGGGTAGAGTTTTTGGAGGTTGTGGTTTCTGCAGGAGAATTGCTATTTGATGTACAAGGCCAAATTGCACTTGAAATCTCCTTGCTTCCATAGAGGAGGGAGAAGGAAAAGGATGGAACACCTAGCCAATTGCTAGCATCCAAGCAGCAGGGGAGTCAAGCTGTTGTATTCAAAATATCTGTTAGGTATGCAGCCAGTGTGTGCTGTGGAAAGCGTGCCAGGCTCAGGGGAAACAATGATTAAAAGCAGCAAAACCAAATATTATTTAAACAAAGCAAAATGTACCCATCCGATTTCTTTAGCCCACGTGAATCTTTTTCAGGGAGAAGGAAAGATGTGTAACCTCCTTTGGGGACACCTGTGGTCCCATCTTTCAGAATTCCCACTGGGAGCGTAGGGCCTGGAAGACAGGGAAGCTGAACCTCATCCTTTAAAGCACGTTCTCCCAGCACAAACACAGAATGATGGGCCAACTGACCGTCAGACCTCCTCGCCTGCTTGTTTCATCATAAATAAATGGGAAACAACACTCGTGTAGGTCAGCTCCACCGATAAGGCGACGGGGACTGTAATGACCTCTAAATTCCAAAAGTCGCAAACCCTTTTTGTGGGTAAATCTGTTTGCTTCCTAAGTATAAGCACTCCCAGGAGCGCTCGGACACCTTCACGATTGCCCTTTCTGCCTGGCCCAGTGCCAAGGGCACAGGGAATTGAGATTTATTGCGGATCTGGAAGGTGCCAAGATCCACACTTGGAGCTTTACGTGCACCGCCCCACATTAAAGCCACTCACAATCTTGGAGGTGGCTACTGTTTCTTCATTTTTAATTAAATCAGTTTCATAAGAGTTAAAGAAAAATGCCATGTCCTTGTAAGTGACAAGAGGTAGACTAGGATGTAAACTAGAATTGCCTGAGGCCAAAGTCCTACTCATTCCATCCCACGGGGCCGCTGCCTCAGGTGATGCAGGTGGGCTGTAAGAGCTCTGGTGGGAAAGAGGCCACACTGAGTCAGTAGTGCAGGACAGGTTCCATCCTTGATGAAAAGCAGCAGAGCTTGAAGGACAGAGTCAGTATAAAGAGCAGATGAAAATGATACATGATTTAGATTACTGGAATTTAGCATTATATGAAGTAGTCATCAAATCAGCCTCCTTTAAAGAGAAAATGGCAAGTGGCTGTCTTTTGTTTGTTTGTTTGTTTTTGCGGTACGCGGGCCTCTCACTGCTGTGACCTCTCCCGCTGCGAAGCAACAGGCTCCGGACGCGCAGGCTCAGCGGCCGTGGCTCACGGGCGCGGCTGCTCCGTGGCACGTGGGATCCTCCCGGACCGGGGCACGAACCCGCATCCCCTGCATCGGCAGGCGGACTCTCAACCACTGCGCCACCAGGGAAGCCCGGCAAGTGGCTGTCTTGAGGAGACATGTGGAGATAGTGGGAGAGCTCTCAGGGACACGGGGTGCAATGCATCCTTCTGCTACCTGCCAAAATCCCTGTACTGCATCCTTTGGGCATTTAACAGATGTGGAGATTCATTAAGCAACATCTTCTGGGTATGTCACTAGGTTTTAATGAAACCACTCTGGTATCCCAAATCGAAGCTATTTGAGAACCTGGGTCCCACCCACATGAATCTACTGTTTTACAAAAACACTACATTTTTATCCTGGAGCACTGTCTCCTCACATGAATATGTCCAAGCTTGATATTTAATAGAATCTACCTCAACCATAATTTTGAAACTTTTCTGTGTTGTTCCCTGTCCTCCTGAACATTCGACTTTACCGATTCAAACCAAGCCTTCAGAAGTGACTTTCTATATGGATCAAACACGTTCTTGAGAACATCAGAATATACTCTACCCACCCAGGAACTGAGCCAGACTCATCAATGTGCCAACTCTCTATTTACTTCCTCCTCCCTCACAGAGCTACTCCCCTGTGTCCGCCTCAGAGAAGAAGTCGCTGGCTCTTGTAACTACTGCCTTGATCAGCTGTCACTGCATTCAAAGCTCCAGAACCCGCCTCCCCACTTCTGGCACACAGACGGAAACTGAATCTCCACTGAGCCAGGATGCATCAGGCTGGACTCCAAAGCTGAAGATAACCCGACTTCCCTTCTGTCTTCAGGAGCCTTTAATCACCACTCCTCCCTTCCAACTTAGACTTCTGAATGAATCCTACCCTATGGGTGGCCCACAAGCTACCTGAGGATGTAGAACAAATAAATGCAGTCCTTTTGGTTTGATCTGTACACCTGCAGGGTTTCTTCCTGATGCAAGAGTCAAAGGTACCTGTAAGCCCTGATCAGACTATTCCAGACTTGGTCCCTGGAGCCCCTCCAGTGTTGTGTGCCAAGTACCACACCCCAGCCTGACTCTGTGAATTACATGGGACGGTTTGAAGCAGCCTCTCCATTGTCATGTAGGATGCTACTCAGGGCTGGGGTCATACCGGGGTTTGGGAGTGGTGTATAGAGTATGTAGTCACATTTATCTTTCAAGATGGATATTCTGAATTGATTATAGAGGGTGAGAGGCATTGGCAATTTTGCTCCCTGTTCTTTTTACTGTTCTAGAATTTTAATCAACGATTAATTAAACAAATATTTACACTGGTCTAATTGCAGGGAACGTATTATTGATTAAGATAGACACGAAGTCTGCTCTCATGGAACTTAATGGTCTAGTAGGGGAAAGATCATTGAACAAGCAGTTAGAAGTTCACTGCTTGTTACCCTCTGCTTCCTGAAAGCACCTACATAACCCGAAGCAGGTGCAGGTACAGATGGTCCTTTCCCATCTACATGGAAGGAGATTGCAGTACCCTCAATGGCCCAAGATAATATCTCAGAATCCATAAAGTTGGAAATGATCTAGCTACAGCGTATCTGATATTCACACATTAGTAGAAACGGGCAATGACAAAATACTGTTTGATAAATATAGATCAATAGACCTTTAACTGTTGGAGATGAAAGAACATAGGAAGCGTATTGTCTTTCTTTCTAGAAGTTAGGAAACCATAAAGTCAGCACCGACCGTAGTACCTAACACGTAATAAGCACTCATTCGATGTTTGTTAAGTGAATCAATCAAAAGATTGCTATCTGCGCTAAAGGGATCAGGCTTTGGACCCCTCCTTCTTGCCAACCTTCCTACCACGTCCTTGTCCTGGCGGGAGCCAGGCTGTAGGAGGGTGGATGCATTGAAGCATCTGGAAGAGCCCCCCTCTGCTCCCTGCATGTAGACACTGATCCTCAGCGGAAGAAGAGAAGGACGTGGCATCACGTGTGGGTCCTCTGACATCTCCGTGACAGCAATGGCAGCTGGGAAGCGGTGCCCAGGGGAACCTGCAGACTGCAGGCTGAACATCCACACACATCATCAAGACGAAGATCACGAGAGCCACTTCACAGCACATCTCCAGTTAATTTATTTTATCCTGTCTCCCATTATTACTACCCTTTTCTTGTTCGGGTCTTGTATCAATATGCTTGGCTAATTTTTTTCTGCCCAGCTGCCATCCTTGGGCAGAAGAACATCTGGTGTATCCCCAAAAGGCATTAGCCTATTAAGAAAGGCAAATTGATTTTTTTAAAATTTCATAAATCAGCAGTCAAATGAAAAATGTCATTTTAAATTATAAACATAACCGAGTTGAATACACTGTTGCTACTTGTAGACAATTGGAATCATTTATGACTGCTTAATATCTGTTGGGGGGGCATTGTCATTTTCATTATGTGTTACAAGGTAAGATAATTATTTACTGGGGCTGACATGGAATTGCCAACAATTACTTAATATCTGTTGGAAATTATACAACAGTTTTTAATTAGTGATACATACTAAAGTGATTGCTATTTTCCAACAAATACAAAAATCCATCCATGAGAAAAGACACCTGGGACTTACATTAGCAATTGTTCTAAAATGCATTATTGATTTATGCACGTTACCATGCTGTGTTATTACTTTTCAGTCTTTGAGGGATTCTTGCCTACATCAGCAAAAGAACAAAAAAGTAAGTAACAACACCCAGAGTGGGCCATCAGCTAGAGGAAAAGACATATATGTGATCAGGTCCCACGCGCCTTCTATGTCCTTAGACTCTCTCCCCGGGATGAACAGATATGTTGCTACGGGCGTACACAGCACTGTTTGTGCACGCATCTCTTCAGTTCAATGATGAATGCCTGGATGGTGGGAATCGGGCCTTTTTTCTCAGGCTCACTGCATCACATCCTCCCTTCTGGGACCACACCTAGAGTAAACATTCTATAAAGAAGTTTGGATGAAGCTGTGGAACTGAGACAGTCCTTCACAAAACGCCTTTCATTGTTTTGTTGATGTTCTTTTGCTCGCCCTTGGACACCGCAGAGGAAAAAACAATGTAAAAATGATCTCACTAGTTTCTAATAAATGGTTTTAAGTCATTTAAATACTTGGTGTAAAGATTACCCAGGAATACCATTACTTTCTGAACACATTATTCCGAATCTTTAAAAAATTTTTTAAAGCATTTAATTAGAATTACATTATTAGATCCTGCTAAGTATTTTCTTTATTTATTCATTAAACAATGAAGTGCTTTACTAAGAGAAAACAAAAGGAAGAAAGAGATTTTTTCTCTTTAATCTTCTGCTAAATATTTCCATGACTTGCTAAGGATCACTTCCAAATACTTGTAAGTGTAATAAATTCAACCCCTCCTACATTAACTTGTTACTGCCTCCCTCTCTAGGAAGAAGGAAGGGAGGGTTTCATCCTCCCCAGAAGGCACTCTCTACCCTGGGCATGCGTTACAGGGGACTGGGTGTTACTGAGCCTTTGCTCCCTCCCCCGCGGGGGCTCCACCGACCTCCAGCTCCAGCCTCTCACCCCAGTCATTGATGCCAAGGGTGTCCGCATTGCTTATACGCCCTGGGTCTCTCAGCTCCAAGCGCACCCTTTATATTCTGCCCGGTGATGATGCGGCTGGGATTCTGCAGACTAATTTCTTCTGTGCCACCTGGCTTCCTGCTGGCTCTTCAGCAGGGGACAGGAAGGATGGAAGGCAGGAAAGGGGACAGGGACTTGCTCCTTCCTGTTGGTGGCTGTTCCGTCAGCCTCACCCCAGCAATGGCCTTTCACCCTGGTAGCAGTACTTAGTCCCAGGAACAGCTGGTCGGTTTCCAGCTTCTTCCCACACTCCCCAGCTCAGCTACTTGTTCCCGTCACGAGGAGGAGCGAGGGCAGTGGCCAAGCGCCCCGCCCCCCGGAGTCTGCTCCCAGCCCCACACAGCCCCTCCTCCGTGCTCCTGAGACCCTCCCTCTCCTCCTAGGGCTGGCCCCAGCTCGCAGGGCCTTTCTATAGATCCCACAAGTGCTGGTTTCTGACAATCCTAACTTCTTCCCCTTGTTCCCCAGCCCCAAATGGACTCCAGTGTTTCCTTTTGTCCTTTCAGTCTTCCAGCACCTTGTTGCCCGATTCCCTCTATTAGATGCTCTCGGGTGAAATAACTAGCGCGGGTTGCATCTTCCTGCCTGGCACTGATGTTACACCTCTACACACAAGTGCCCGTTCACAGCTCATGACGTCCTCTCCATCAGAAACATCTTTCCTCTTCCTCACCTGCAGAATGTCTGATCTGCTGTCGTGGTTCAGCTCAGGTATCACCTGCTCCCAGAATGTTACCCTCCATGCTGGCCTGCACATCTTCTCTACGTCCCAGAGCACCCTGTACATCTTTATGACTGTGCACCTTACTCCATCACTCGGGTGTTTCTACGGTCCTTTCTGCCCAGTCAATTGTCCCCAAGACAGTGTTGCAACATAAGTCACTACCTCTCCCATACTTCCGACCACACCCAGCCTCTAGAATAAATATCACACATTTCTACAGTTCGTCCAGTAGGGCACTAGCCCCCTACTGGCCTAAATGTGAACTGAATTCCTAAGAGGATCCTGGGCCCCCACAGTTGTGGGACCAGGATTCTCACAGGGGAAACACCGGGTGAAAATGGCCTCGCTGTATTCTGACAGGACACCGTTTTGCCATCAGAAAGAATCATAGGAAACGAGGATAAAAGTCAGCTTAGTGGTGACTGGGTATCATTTCCTCAAGTTATATATTAAGCATTTGATCTTAGAAGAGTAATCTATTTAAGGACAGTCCTGAAACACCACTAGTCCTTTCTTAAGTGATGCTAAGCAAATAGTTGATAAAAATATCCACTGCTGGGCTTCCCTGGCGGTGCAGTGGTTGAGAGTCTGCCTGCCGATGCAGGGGACACGGGTTCGTGCCCCGGTCCGGGAAGATCCCACATGCCGCGGAGCGGCTAGGCCCATGAGCCATGGCCGCTGAGCCTGCGCGTCCGGAGCCTGTGCTCCGCAACGGGAGAGGCCACAACAGTGAGAGGCCCGCGTACTGAAAAAAAGAAAAAAAAAAGAAAAAATCCAGTGCTTGTTGCTCACAAGCACCTGGACACCGCACTATCTCACTGAATCCTAACAATGACCCTGTGAGGGCCAAATCACTAACCTACTTGGCAAAAATCCTTTTTTGCAAAAAGAAATCATTCACTAGCTTATGATGAAGAAAAAAACTGCTACTGAAAGGACGGGACTCGGGGGAAGTGAGGGAGACCTCCTTAGGAGCAAAATCTAAGGAAGCAACAAAAAAACTCAGTAATCAACACACATATGTTAATACAATATTTTTAAAAAGTCAAAATGAATATAAAAATCAATGATAAACAAGATATGAAAAATTCAGGCAAAGATCAGGTAAGTGTTGCTGATTTTTCCTTTGTTCTTGGGGTCTGATGTGGCAGCACTGCTTCCGAAACACGCACAAGAGCCAGTGAGATGTGGAGAAGCTGCAAACTCAGGCTCCCCAACGCCAAACCCTTATTCATCTACCGCTTACTGTATGGCCAGGGTGACCATGACATTTATCTGTAGAAGGCACAGCCTACTGTAGCTTTCTGTGCTGAATGGACTGCGATCCAGGTAGGGGCTTTCAAAGGACATGAATGATGTTCACATGTCGTATGGAACTTGCTTTAAACTCTACTCAGTCTATCTCTGGTTTTCGATGCCATGCGTTTTAGGGCTAAAAGGTGCAGTTTTGACTTTATATGTACTACTTATTCATTTATTCATTCATTCATACATCCATTGGTTCAACTAATAGTCACTGAGCCCCTATTTTGTATTCAGTCTATTACCATTCTTTATTCAAGTACTTTCGGAGTTCAACGAATTAATCAGAAAAAAAATTAGCAAGGAGAGAAATTCTACCTGCCTGAGGATAACTCCCAAGGAATAAAGTAGTAAACTGTGGATGAGAAATAAAGGCAGACTACTTACGTTATAGTATTCATTTGTACCTGAAACTAGAGACCATGGAGACATCAGGTGACTTGTCTGGCTAATGGCTACTGCAGATGTATTATCTGAGTCCTGAGTATCACTGAGTTAAAGGAGTGCCCTTTTCCTCTGCTGCCTTAGTTTAAAGCAGGTCGTGACAAAATGATCACCCGGGTGCTAAAGACTGGCTTATACACCAAATGCCAGTGTGACCGCCCAGGGGTCCAATGGAGAGATGGAGTCAGCTCCCTGGCCAGTGGTGCAGCAGAGAACACGGGGTTGTGAGGTGGGAGAGGGGCACCAAGGCGCTCAGCAGGCTGAGGATGGCATCGCGCTTCACACCCTCCCAAACCCCTTTCCTTTCTGACAACCAGCATCCGCTTGCTTGGAGAGTCCAGTCGTCTGAGGTGATCACACCCAGCAGATAACCTGTAGATGGGTATTCTGTCTGTCCCACAGTAACAGCTCAGACAAATGGTAAATTCTGAGCTCTTTTAATCTTATCTCACAAATCAATCCCTCCAGCTCTCTAATCATTCTTGTTGCTCTGTGGTGACAATATTTCCATTTGTCTACCTCTCTCTGACACAGAAATGACAAGAAGCAGAGCCCAGCACAGCTGCTGGAAGGTAGCGCTGGACCCCATCTCCACGTTCTGATGTTCAGACTGAAGCAGAAGCCCCCAGACTTTGCATCTCTGCTTTAGGAACCTTCCACCAGGATCTCTTCCTAGCACACTGATTCCCGTTTTTGGAAAAAAAAAAAAAAAAGAGTGGGAGGAGGGAAACATGATATGTCAGGTTTGCAGAACAGAGGGATTTAAAATGGTCTAAAAGAAGATTCTGCCCCTGGTTCCGAAAGCCGGCACTATTACAGGGCTAAGGAAGGGGCTGTGCAGATTCCAATCAGACTACCGGGAGGGAAATACTCAGGTGCTTTGGCTTCAGGAAGTTGTTCAACATCTCTGCTACTCAGTTTTCATGTCTATTAAATGGAGATAATGCTTCCTAGTTGGTAGGGCTGCTTCAAGTTAAAGGAGATAACACAGCAAAATATTGGGCATGGTGTCTGGCATGCCTTTATTCAAGCATTCACCAATATACATTGAGTCTGTGCCAGGTATGAAGTTCTGGGGTCAGTGTACACGTGAGGCTCAGCATGGCACTGTCGTCAGTGTCATTAAAAATGATAACAATGAAAGAAGTCGTAGCATTTCCATTATCATTACGATGAAAATTATTCTGCGCATATAGCTGGCTCCGTATCAGCCTCTCAGACCACAGCCCCAGGTGGAGCTCAGTGTTTTGCAATTTTAGTGATGGAGATGAATAATGGAAACCTGAAAAGTCCTTCTAAACAGAGGCAGCTCTGGCTAAGGAGAGGCCCCACGGCCTGCATTTAAATGGGACCGTCTCCACTCAACTTCCAGATGTGCATCTGCCCACCTGCATTCTGGGGAATCTCACCCAGACTCTTCCATTTTATAGGAGAGAGAACTGCTACTAAGAGAAATTAAGCGGCTCTAACTAAAGTAGGTATCATTCATCCCACAAGTATGTGTTGATACGTATAAACCGATATTGGACAAGTTATGCAGACAACAAACCATTTTTATAGCCTAAGCATTCTTCCTATATATCAAATCAACTACCTTTATGCTTACTCTTTTTAACTGGAAAACAAAATGAAAGCAATACCAGTTCAAAGAGCAAGGGCCATGCACGGCATTTCGGGAGGAATGGTGTGGAGAGGCCATGCCCATTTGTCAGGGACGTCTAATCTGCATCGTTTGCTGGCTCCGATGGAATAAGCAGTGAGTCTGGAGGTGATGGTCAGAGAGAGAACTTTATGCGGAGGTGGCGGCAGTACTGTGTAGCCGTGGAGAGAGGAGCTCTCCTGGTGGGGGGCCGTGAGAGGCTGGGCTAGAACGAGACTGAAACCATCAAGGTGTAGAGTTGGAACTTGGGCTTAAGTCCGGTCAGGCAGGCGAGCTACCACCAGGAATAAGCCAAGGCTTGGAGGATCAGAAATCCATGAGAACACACTCCGATCAGAGGACGCTGCAAGCAGGGGAGCAGGAATCCCCATCAGGACCTGAACTTACTCGAGGACACAAGCTACATCATGCCCATGACACTCTCCATTTGTTGATCTCTTTTTGTTTTTTGCTGGGATGCTGAGTATGGAGAAACCTTTTCCACCGTATTAAAATGTCATTCCTTAAAAGGATTTGAATGTTATTTAAGAGATAAAGATCAAGGTAAGGGGATTAGTCATGTCCCAAATACAGACAGCAGAATCCTTTTCTTGCTTTAACAGTTACTAGGTACCAGTAATAAACAGCCTATTAGGTGCCGGACACTGGTTCTACATCCATTAACTTTAAGGCTTACTGCAAAAAGCCCTAGGAAATAGACTATGCTCTTTCTATCTTTAGATGAGTAACCTGAGGTTCAGTGAGATTAAATAACTTGCTTCGAATCACACAACCGATTAAACTTGGATCTTCACTTCAGTCTTTAGCTCCAGAGTCATACCTGGCTGTCGTTCACCTTCTAAGCGTCTTTTTCCTAAATTCCTACTAACTCAGTTATTCACTGATGCCTTCGTTCATTTACTCAACCCACAGATATTCACTAAGCACAGCAAACCTTCGGTATTAAATGCCGGATGTAGCGTGGTAAACCAGGTTATTCTTGTAAAAGCCACCTAGGCTGTGGAAGTCATGGCGGTGGCCATCCTTCAAGGGGTGGCAATGACTGGGAAGGGGCATGAGGGGGTTCTCAGATGTTCGTGGTGTTCTGCTGCTCCATCTTGGTGCTAGTTACATAGATGTGCTCAGCTTGGAAAATGTATGAAGTTGTACATTTTTATGTTTCGTGGACTTTTCTGTATGTACATATCTATGTAGGTATACGCACACACATACACAAAGGACGCAATGAAATTGTAAACACGCAAAAACAAATAAACAAGGAAAAAAGATACTGTGTTTGGCTTTAGAAAGCTAATGCTACACAGAATTTTTTTAAAAATCACTCTTCCATACCAGAATGTCTGAAGGTACGCTATTCATATTGATGTCAGGTGTTGCTTACTTTTCTGTATACTTTGCTCGACTGTATATGTACTTAGCTTGAAGGAGTTAGGACCAAACTAGCCTTGACTCCCTCTTGCTTGTTCAGACAATTGTGCAAAATCATTGGACTAGGAGAGAGAAAGCCTGGGCTTCGTTGCTGTTCTTTACTAACCTGTACATTCAGGCATTGCCCTAAACAGTTTTAACCTGATTTCTCACAATAGCACCCACAGTACAGGGTGATTTCAAGGACCACGTGTGTTTAGTAAACCTTAAAGTACTACTACTAATTATAATTAGTCATTGTTGCTGCTTGCATTCTCAGTTCCACTAGAGACCTCTCCAAAGATATTTTTGAGTGATTCAAACAGACCTGGCAAAGCGGTGACCTGAATGCTTCTCTTTTCTCCTTATTTCCAACTTTCATCTGTCTTTCTTGAGCCATGTCCGAGGCCAAAGGGAAGGCTGATGCGAGCAACTCTGCTGGAATTGCTATGAAGAGAATTTCTATCGAACTTTCTCTCCTGAGAGCTGGAAAAGAGCCAGAAATTATCTGCAGGGCATCTTTGTCCAGACTAGAAACTGCTGGACCTTGGGACAAGCCTCTCGCACAGCGAACTGCAGGATTCTAGGTGGAAGATCGAATCCCAACATCTGCCTGGTTTGAATGGCCTGGTTCTCCCGGGTCCTCAGGAAGCCTAGGAGGAGCTGAACGTGTGGGCTGAGTCCTCCTTGCTCCTGAGGCCAGGAGGGGAAGAGGAAGTGATCCCTAGGGGGAGAGACTGCTTCACCCTCCAGCACCTAACTAGTAATTTCTGAACAAGACCTGAATCCCAATCTATTGAAAAAGAAAAAGAATCTATTCAAGGAGCACCAGAAGTTAGAGAATCACATGCTCAGCGAAGTAGAGTTGTTAGAGATGACAAAGTGAATTAAATATAGATACATATTATATATATATAATATAATAGATACACAAAGAGAGATTCAAGTGCAGCACACAAGTATATCTGAAGTTTAAAAAATTGCATAATTTCTTAACCAAAAAATTCTATCGTTGAACAGAAAGAGAGAATGACACCGTTGAGACTCAAATTAGCTGCCTAGGATATCAGGGGCAAAGTATATCTCAAAGCACAGATTAAAAGGATTAAAAGATGACAGTCATGAGGATAGACACAGGAGTTTAATACGCAAAAAAAACCTTGTTTTATATAGAAAAAAAAACTGAGAAGAGAGAGGCAAAATCTGAGCAAATAATGGAAGAAACTTTGGGGGAGCTGAGGATAGCCCTGAATCTGAATACTGAATGGGTTCACTCTACTCCAGACTGGATTGGTAAGAAAACACATGGCTCAGCATATCGCAGTAAAATTCTGGAATTCTATGTAAACATACAATCATGTAAACTCCTACACAGAGAGTAGCTTACAGAGGGAAAGAATCAGACTGGCTTTGAACTCATGGGCAACGCAGGGAGTAGACGACAAGGATGTAAGACCCACAGATAACTGAGAGCAAAGGACGGCAGTGTGAGAATCCTGTGCTCCCTCAAGGTATCATTCACCTGTCAGAGCAAAAGAAAGTAGTTGAGACGAGGCAGTAACTCAGGGACTGCTTAATGCATACGGCCGATCTGAAGGAAACGCCAAGAGCAGCTCGGAGCAAACAAGGAATGAGGCACAACAGGGGCTTCAGGGCAAAGACGAAGGAAGAATGGGAGAAAGAAATCAGCACCTCTCTGGTTCCTCCCAGAGCTGAGCTGACGAGGAGAGCTTGCCCCGGAGTGTGTTTAAATCCATCCTCGGCAAGGAAGGCAAGTACACTCCACCCACATACATAGCAAAAGATAAAAACTGTCCAGAATGCTGCATCAAAACCTAGAATTTCAGGTTGGGAGGAAAGAAAGTGGCGGAAGCAAGCAAAGAATAGCAAAGACTCGATGTGTGGTAAGGGGGGGTGGGGTGGGGGGGAGGAAGGGACGTTTTCCAAGCATCATGTCTAGTCGGGGAGGATTGGAGAAAAAAGCATTTTTCTAGATGAGAGTCAATCCTAGTGTAGAGGTTATATTTTACGTTGTTTTCAAATAATAGGGAGCAAATATGTGTCTGATTGTGTCAGCAAAGAAGACTACAACTGTTAATAATACAGAATGGAACTTCTAAAAATACAAAAGGGGAAACGAAGGATGAATAGTCATTAAGATGTAATAGGTGTATATCTATGTATCTATCAATGTGTCTATGTACCTATCTTGTACCTATGTATGTGTGTATCTATCTATTATCTCTCTATCATCTATCTATGTATGTATCTATTATCTATCATCTGTCTGCCTTATACAATATAGTCAATTGTATAAAACAAAATTATCCATGATGCAAGAGACACTTGATAAAAATAGGTATAATAGGAAAGAGTAATACAACTTTCCTAGAATTTGGCACACTTCGTAGACAAAAAGTGATAAAAAGATAGAAGAACTGAAGAATATAGTCAATAAAATTGACCTCACATGTACTCTTACACTCTTATATGTTATATTTAGATAGTATTAATTTATATACGTACAAGGTGTCATTTAAAAAACTAATCTTGCACTCGACTACAAGGAAACTTCAAGACATTTTTAAAATAAAAGATTTTACAGGCAGCATTCTCTAATCAAAATTCCTTAAATTAGGGCTTCCCTGGTGGCGCAGTGGTTGAGAGTCCGCCTGCCGATTCAGAGGACGTGGGTTCGTGCCCCGGTCCGGGAAGATCCCACATGCCGCGAAGCGGCTGGGCCCGTGAGCCATGGCCGCTGAGCCTGCGCGTCCGGAGCCTGTGCTCCGCAACGGGAGAGGCCACAACAGTGAGAGGCCCGCGTACCGCCAAAAAAAAATTCCTTAAGTTAGAAATAAATAATGAAAGCATGATGGAAAACCTTTACCTAGAAAATAAGAAACATATCCCAGATCATCTTTGGGTCAGAAAATGTAATTGCAAGTTATCAAAAAGCAAGATAAATTAAAATATCTCACATCAAGTCTATGGAACACCAGGAAAAATGTATCCTTAATTGTCTTTATTATTAATGAAGAGAGATGAAAAATGGATGAACTAAATAACTGTCTTAAGAAATCAGAGAAAGAACAACAAAAGAAGCAAACACACCTAGGAAGAAGGGATCAACATGGATGCAATCATAAATTCATTTAAAAAAACAAATAAAAAAAGAGAAGGGAAGAACTCCAAAGTCAGCTCATTGAAAAGTCCTTTGTGAGCCTGATTAAGAAGAAAATGGCAAAAGCAAATATAGGCACAATTAAGAGTGAGGACATAGAAAGAAGAAGAGAAAAATACTGAGTCCGTACAAACTAAAGCATTTTAAGAGAACAGTACATGAAACTCAACAGCAACGTGGACAAGATGTACATCCTAGCGAAATCCAAATGTACAGAAAATTCCCCTCAGAAGTGGAAACCCTGAACAGATCAAATTAAACACCTGCTAGTTTTAATAGGAATCAGGACCAGATGGGCTCACAGTTGAAGTTTAACTAACCGTTAAATTCCAGTGGTATTTGAAATATTCCAGGTTACAGGAAAAAAAAGAAAAAAAGAATTTCCAAATTTGTTTTATAAATCCAGTATTACATTAATACCAAAACCTAATAAAAATATTAGAAATCCATTTCACTCTTGCATATAGACACAATTAGTAAAATATTAACAGAATTGAGCAATTAACTAAAAAATATTATATTGTAATAAAGTATGGCTTTTCTCCTGGGGCCAGGGGGACTCCAAGTAAAACTCTAATAGAATCAAGAGATTACTGGAAATTAGAATTGGTTGAGAGCAGCAATTTCAGCTTAGGACCTTTGAAAAATTCTCTCTCTACCTTAACGAGTGTAGTTTCTGTAGTTAATTAGAGGTTTGGTTTTAGCTCTCAAAGACGATAGTGAGTGCAGATTTAGTAACATTATTGCTCACAGAATGACATATGCATGGATGTTTACAGAAACACAGAGTTTATATAATTCTCTTTGTGTCCTTCCATCACTTTAAAAAGAAAAGCACATGACAAAGCTCAACGGACAGGAATAGTCTATGGCCAACAGACTGGATGGACCTCTATGTATGCCTCTCCAGACCTGTATCTAACTTCTCTTGGTAGCCAGCACTTATGATGGAATAGTCTCCTGCAGGTGCAGTCTCTAATTTAAATGTTACCAATTAGAGCTGGACCTTAACACAGTTCGGAATTCTCCTTTCATATTTAACTAACATGATAAATCTAAAAGGTCAATCTCACCTTTGTACTTATTGAGCTCTTTAAGAGTGCTTTACTTATTTTTTCAAAATTCCCAGTGCCCATTACCGTTTCTTGATCTCCTTGGTTTCTTGCGGGTGCTCAGAAATCATCTGGGACATTAAATTATGCTGAACTAAAGTGTGCCTTCCTCGAGTCTCTGTTTGACTTTAATAATGAATAATCTCAAGAAGCATCCAAACCTGGGCGTCTCAGCATCACTTTTACCAAAATTGCAGACACTGTATTTGCAAGGCATTCATGAGCACAAATATGTTCAAACATCCCTAACCCCAAGGCACAGGTGAAGCTTTCAGCGTGCTCACGTTGGCAAACACATCAAGATGCAGGCTGTCCGAAAGCTAGACATGCCACATTTTTAATGCTCAAGTCACTTTGATGAGCAACGAGGTCAGCTATAAGACTTCTCTTAAATGTTTTCAAGCTAAAGACATTTTTTTCCAGGTTGTGTAAAACTTTGAGGTCTTAACCAAGCCCATGCTTAAATACTTTAGAAGACAGAAAGCTCTTCCCTGAAGAAAACGCTGGCTCTACCTGAAAGAAACCCTGCTGTCCCCACCTGTTCCTAAAGCGAGATAGCCTTCTGTCTGGCTCTTCACCTTTCACAACCGAATGACATCTTCCTCCCCGTCTGTTACGGGAAGCATATGGCCATCCCAGCAACATAGGATGCTTTGCACTCCAGGCACTTGTTAAAGGATGCAATCATAAATTGTCAGTTTCAGCATCAGACAGAGGCTCTCCTAATACATCTGATATGAGGAAGACAGTTTAATAGGCATATAAACTATTTTTTCCCCTTTATTCCCTTCCAGTGCTACTACCTCTGTATTAAGTTAGATGATCAGAAAGTGAGGCCTTAACCTTGTGTCCCAAACTGACCATTTATTATCATAGCGTCACCTCCTCTGCCCTCTTGGGCACAAGGACAGTTTCTATGAGCAGAGTTTCTGACTTTTTGAAAAAACTCTCTTCAAGATACCATTTACCTCATTACCAAAAGTTCACTGTCCCCATAATAAAGTCTGTCTTGATTTCTGCTCCGGAAACACATTTTCTATCAGAAAATTGTCCTGCTTTCTTTCAGTGGAAAAGGATAATTAAGTAATACTACATAATTTCTTTGTTAGCTTTAGCTGCCAAAGGCTCAATTGTAAAATTAGCTTTCCTGGGTATCTGGAAGGATCGACTCTTTCATTTCTGAGACTTTTTCTGATCTTTTTTAAATCTCTGTTTCATCGCACGCTATGTTTAACGTGCTAAAATTCATATAATCTTGATATTTGCTTCTGCTCTGGCTTTGGCTTCACCACAGCTCAGGTGCTGTCATTCTGGCGGGCTTGCCTGGCCCCCTCCTATGGCTCGTGCTCTTGTATAACAAGACGAGAGGGCTGTACAGTTCAGCTCCAGCAAGACTGATAAAGAAAATTGTAAATCTTAATTCCAACGCGCAGGCTGATCATCCCTTGCTGTTTTTTGTTCGTTTGTCTGTTTTGTTTTTGATGATGAATCCAGTGTCTTTGGTAAAAGGAATCCTACATATGTATATATACAGCCAGGGAGATTTAGGACTGTAGTCTCTGTAGATTCTGATTATATTTGGTAGAGCTGACTAGGTTGCTCGTAAAGAGTACTTACATACTACTGCAAGGGCAATAAAAGTGGGTAAAACGAATATGTTAATTCGTTTATTCTGATGAAAATTTGAATACATGAATTCAGAGAGAGAGAATTTAGAAAATACAGAAAGACCAAAAAGAGAAATTTAAAACCATCTGTAAACTCACTCCTGTCAACTTTATTAAGGTATATTTTACATATGATAAAATGCAACCGTTTAAAAGTGTACAGTTCAATGACTTTTGACAATTACATACACCCATATAAGTACCACCAAAATCAGGCTTTAGAACATTTCCCAAACCTCTCCGAATTAGCTCATGTCCCTTTCCAGTGTATGTCACCAACCCTCCCTCTACTTCCCGCCCTCCGACTCTGATGCCAGGCATCTCACTGTAGCTTGGTTCTGCCATTTCTAGAACGTCATGGGATTGAAATCCAGTAAGACGTTCTTCTTTGTGTCTACAGCACGATGCTTTGGGATTCATTCATTCTGTTTTGTGTATCAGTATTTCAGTACTCAATAGAATTCCAACTTACAGCTATCATACAAATTTTTTATCCATGCACTTTTTGATGGACATTTGAATTATTACCAGTTTGGGGCTATTATGAATGAAACTGCTCTGAACATTTGAGTGCAGGTCTTTGTGTGGACAATTTTCATTTACCTTAGGTAGATACCTAGGGATTGATAGGTCATATATTACGTGTATATTTACTTTTATAAGAAACTACAAAATTGTTTTCTGAGGTGATTGCATAATTTTATACTCCTAACAGCAATATACGAGAGTTCTACTTTTCTCACATCCTATTAACACTTTCTTTTTTGGTCTTTTAAATTTTATCCTTTCAAGAAGGTGGGAAGTTGTACTCTTCGCTGTTTTAATTTGCATTTGCTTGATGGCTTGTTTGATGCTGAGAATCTCTTCATTTGATTATTGACATTTCATAAATCTTCTCTTGTGAAGGAGTTTTTAAACATTGGGCCATCAAAAATTATGTTATTTGACCACTTACTATTAAATTGTAAGATTGGCTTATAAATTATGAATATAAATCATTTGTCAGATACATGCACTAAGAATATTTTCTTCCATTCTGTGGCTTGCCTTGCTATATTCTTACACTTCTAAAGAGTAAAATATTACAATTTTGATCAAATTCAATTTATTAGTTTTTTTCTTTTGGTTTACACTTTATGTGCCAGATCTAAGGACTATTTACCTACCCACAGGGTCATGAAAATTTCCTCCAACTTTTTTCTAGAAATTTTTTAGTTTTCATTTTTACATTTAGATCTGTGGTTCATTGAGTTCAGTTTTGTGCCAGATACGAGGTAAGGATGGATTTTTTTCCATATTGATATCCAGATTTTTAGTACTATGCATTGAAAAGGCAATCTTTTCCCCTCACTTAATTTTCGTGGCACCCTTGTTAAAAATCAGCTGATTACATGTATATGGCTGTTCTAAATCAGCTTATCGATTTCAATAAAAAATCATGCAGAGATTTTGATTGGAATTTTGGTGAACCTATACATATATATATATATATATATATATATGTAAAATTTGGGAAGTATTGAATATTGACATCTTAAGTGTACCGTCTTCCAATTCATGTGTATGGTACATCTCTTCTCTTTTATTCAAGTTTTCTTTAATTTCTCTCAGCAATGTTTTGTAGTTTCAAGTGAATAAGCATATGTATGTAAAAATACATGTTTTTAAAAATCCATATCTAAATATTTCATGATTATTTTGATGCTACTGTAAATGAGACTTTTTAGAATAGAATTTTCCCATTCATTATTAGTGTACAGAAATAAACTTGGTTTCTGTACATTGATCCTGTATTATACAACCTTTCTAAATTCTGAGGCTCAAAGTGAGGGATGAAAAAAAATTCCACATTAAAGAAAACCATAAGAAACCAAGGGTAGCTACACTTATATCAGGCAAAATTAAACAAATAGGTTTAAGTCAAACTGACAAAACTTTAGCTAGACTTACAAAGAGAGAGAGAGAGAGAGAGAGAGAGAGACAAGAACTCAAATAAATAAATTCAGAAATAAAAGACATTACAACTGATACCACAGAAATATTTTTAAAAATGATGAGACTATTATGAGCAATTATATGACAAAAAATTGGACAACTTAGCAGAAATGGATAAATTCCTAGAAAAATACTACCTCCCAAGTATGAATCATGAAGGATTAGAAATCTGGACAGAACAATAACAAGCAAGCAGATTGAATCAGTAACCAAAAATTTCCCAACAAAGAAAAGCCCAGGACCAGATATTTTCACTGGTGAATTGTACCAAACATATTAAGAATTAATACCAATTCTTCTCAAAACCTTCCCAAAAAATGAAGAGGAGGGATATTCTTAAAATCATTTTATGAGGCCAGAATTACCCTAATACTAAAGCCAGTTAAGGATATTACAAGAAAACCAAAAGGCAATATCCCTGATGAATGCAAAATTTTCAACAAAATACAAGCAAACCAAATTTAATAGCACATTAAAAGAATGATATACTATAATCAAATGGAATTTACCCCTGGATTCAAGAATAGTTCAACATATACAAATCAATAAATGTGACATGCCACATTAATAGAATGAAAGATAAAAATCATAGGTCATTTCAATAATTGCAGAAAAGTATTTGACAAATTCAACCTCCAATCATGACAAAAGTTCTAAACAAATTGGGTATAGAGGGACAATACCTCAACATAATAAAGGCCATATAAGATAAACACACAGATAAAAACATATGCAATTGTGAAAGGCTGGAAGCTCTCCTTCAAAGATCAGAAAAAAGACAAGGGTGTCTATTTTCACCACTCCTATTCAACATGATATAAGAAGTCCTAGCCAGAGCAATTAAGCAAGAAAAAGAAACAAAAGGCATCCAAATCAGAAAGGAAGTAGTAAAATTGCCTGTTTGCTGATGATATGATCTTGTGTATAAAAAATCCTAAAGACTCCACAAAAACAAAACAAAACAAACTGTTAGACCTAATAAACAGATTCAGTAAAAGTTCAGGATACAAAATCAACGTACAAAAATTAGTTGCATTTCCATCTACAGATTCAGTGCAATCCTTATCAAAGTACCAATGGCATTTTTTACAGAACGACAACAAAAAAATCTCACAATTTGTATAGAAACACAAAAGACCCCAAATAGCCAAAGCAATCTTGAGAAAGAAAAATGGAGCGGGAGGAATCAGGCTCCCTGACTTCAGACTATACTACAAAGCTTCAGTAATCAAGACAGTATGGTACTGGCACAAAAACAGAAATATAGATCAATGGAATAGGATAGAAAGCCCAGAGATTAACCCACACGTACCTTATCTTTCATAAAGGAGGCAAGAATATACAATGGAGAAGACAGCCTTTTCAATAAGTGGTGCTGGGAAAACTGGACAGCCACATGTAGAAGAATGAAATTCAAACACTCTCTAACACTATACACAAAAATAACTTCAAAATGGATTAAAGACCTAAATGTAAGGCCAGACACTATGAAACTCTTAGTGGAAAACAGGCAGAACACTCTATGGCAAAAATCCCAGCAAGATCCTTTTTGACCCACCTCCTAGAGAAATGGAAATAAAACCAAAAATAAACAAATGGGACCTAATGAAACTTAAAAGCTTTTGCATGGCAAAGGAAGCCACAAACAAGATGAAGCAACAACCTTCAGAATGGGAGAAAATATTTGCAAATAAAACAACTGACAAAGGATTAATCTCCAAAATATACAAGCAGCTCATGTAGCTCAATACCAAAAAAACAAACAACACAATCCAAAAATGGGCAGAAGACCTGAACAGACGTTTCCCCAAAGAAAACATACAGATTGCCAACAAACACATGAAAGGATGCTCAACATCACTAATCATTAGAGATATGCAAATCAAAACTACAGTGAGGTATCACCTCACACAAGTCAGAATGGCCATCATCAAAAAATCTACAAACAATAAATGCTGGAGAGGGTGTGGAGAAAAGGGAACCCTCTTGCACTGTTGGTGGGAATGTAAATTGATACAGCCACTATGGAGAACAGTAAGGAGGTTCCTTAAAAAACTAAAAATACAACTACCGTATGACCCAGCAATCCACTACTGGGCATATACCCTGAGAAAACCATAATTCAAAAAGAGTTGTGTGCCACAATGTTCACTGCAGCGCTATTTACAATAGCCAGGACATGGAAGCAACCTAAGTGCCCATCGACAGATGAATGGATAAAGAAAATGTGGCACATATATACAATGGGATATTACTCAGCCATAAAAAGAAATGAAATAGAGTTGTTTGTAGTGAGGTGGAGGGACCTAGAGTCTGTCATACAGAGTGAAGTAAGTCAGAAAGAGATAAACAAATACTGTATAGTATCACGTATATATGGAATCTAAAAGAAAAAGGTTCTGAAGAACTTAGGGGCAGGACAGGAATAAAGACGCAGACATAGAGAATGGGCTTGAGGACCTTGCGGGGCGGGAAGGGTAAGCTGAGACGAAGTGAGAGAGTGGCATTGACATATATACACTACCAAATGTAAAATCGAGAGCTAGTGGGAAGCAGCCACATAGCACAGGGAGCTTAACTTGGTGCTTTGTGACCTAGAGGGGTGGGATAAGGAAGGTGGGAGGGAAAGATGCAAGAAGGAAGGGATATGGGGAAATATGTATACGTATAGTTGATTCACTTTGTTATACAGCAGCAACTAATCCAACAATGTAAAGCAATTATACTCCAATAAAGATGTTAAAAAATAAATCAAACAATTAGTTGCATTTCCATACAATAACAATGAGCTATCTGAAAAACAAATAAAGGAAAAGATATTATTTACAATATGATCAAAACCAATAAAATACTTAGAAATAAATTTAACCAAGAAAGAGAAATTTCTATACACAGAAAACTATAAAACATTGATTTAAAAAATTGAAGAAGACAACAATAAATGGAAAGATATCGTGTGTTCACGGATTGAGTTAATATTGTTAAAATGTCCATATCACCCAAAGTCATCTATAGATTCAATGCAATACCTATCAAAATTACAATGTCATTGTTCATGAAAACAGAAAAACTTTCCAAAAATTTGTACAGAATCACAGAAGACCCCATGTATCCAAAGCAATCCTAAGAAAGAAGAACAAAGCTGCAAGCGGCATACTACTTGATTTCAAACTACACTGTAAAGCTAAAGGAATCCAAACAGTATGGTACTAGCATAAAAAATAGACATATAGACCAATGGAACAGAATCAAGAGCTAAGAAATAAACTCATGCATATACAGTCAATTAGTATTGACATGGGAACTAAGAATACTCAGTGGAGAAATGACAATCTCTTTAATAAATGTTACTGGAAAACTGAATATCCACATGTTAAAGAATGAAATGAGACCCCAATATTATACCACTCACAAAAATTAACTCAAGATGGATTAAGGACTTAAATGTAAGACCCGAAACGATAACATTCCTAGAAGAAAATGTAGGGAAAATGTCCTTGACATTGATCTTGGCAATGAATTTCGGATATGACACCCAAAGCAAAAGCAACAAAAGCAGAAATCAACAAATAGAACTACATCAAACTAAAAAGCTTCCATACAGCTAAGGAAACAATCAACAAAATAAAAAAAAGACAATGTACATAATAGGATAAACTATTTCCTAGCGATATACCTGATAAGGGGTTAACATTTAAAATATACAAGGAACTCATACAACTCAATAACAAAAAACAAACCAAAAACCCCCACAAAATTTGATTTAAAAACAGGCAGAGGACTTGCATAATTTTCCAAGGAAGACATACAAATGGCCAAGAAGTATGTGAAACGGTACTTAATATCACTAGTCTTCAAGGAAATGCAAATCAAAACCACAATGAGATATGACCTTACACCTGTTAGAATGGCTGTTTTCAAAAACAAGAGGTAACATGATGCAGAGGGTGTGGAGAAAAGGGAAGCCTCATGCATTGTGGGTGGGAATGTAAATTGGTGCAGCCACTATGGAGAACAGTACGGAGATTCCTCAAAAAATTAAAAATAGAACTACCATATGACCCAGCAATCTCACTTTGGGTTCTATATCTGAAGGAGATGAAATCACTGTCTTGAAGAGATATCTGTACCCCCATGTTCACTGCAACCTTATTCACAATAGCCAAGCTATAAAAACATCCTAAGTATCCATCAAGGAGTGAGTGGATACAGAAGATGTGACATATGTGTGTGTGTGTGTGTGTGTGTGTGTGTGTGTGTGTATACACACACACACACATTTATATTTATAATGGAATATTATTCAGTCCTGAGAAAGAAGGAAGTCCTGCCATTTCGGATACATGGATGGATGGACCTTGAGGGCATTATGTTAAGTGAAATAAGTCTGACAGAGAAAGACAAATACGGTATGATCTCACTTATATGTGGAATGTAAACACATAGGCCTCTAGAAACAGAGAACAGAATGGTGATTTCCAGGGACTCAAGGGTGGAGTAAATGGGGAGCTGTTGGTCAAAGTGTGTAAACTTTTATCTATAAGGTGAATAAGTTCTGGAAACCTCATGTACAGCATCGTAAATATAGTTAACAATACCATATTGTATACGTGAAAGTTGCTATAAAAGTAGAGCTTTAATGGTCTCACTATAACGACAACAACAAGAACAACAGAATGGTAATATGTGTGGTGGAATATGTATTAACTAACCTTATGGTGGTAAACGTTTCTCAATACGTATGTGTATCAAATCATAACACTGTACACCTTAAACTTACAAAATGTTACGTGTCAATTATATCACAATAAAGGTAGAAAATATTCAGTCCTAAATATTTCATGTTTTTGATGCTAATGTAAATGGGATTTTTTAAACTGAATTTTCCAATTCATCACTAGCATAGAGAAATAAATTTGATTTCTATATATTGATCCTGTATCATCCAGCCTTGCTTAATTCACTTATTTATACTGGTATTTTGTTTTTAGATTCCTTCAGATTTTCCAAGTATGCAATCATGTCATCTATGAATTCAGACAATTTAACATCTTTCTTTCCAACCTGTATATATTTTATTCTTTTTCTTACATTATTTCACTAGCTTCAATAAGTTCAATAATAAATAGTAGTGAGAGCAGACATTCTTTCCTTGTTTCAGTCTTGGGGGAAAACGCTCTGTCCTTTCCCACTATGTATGATGATAGCATTCTGTAGATGCCCATGTCAGATTGAGAAAGTTATCTTCTTGTCTGAGTTTGCTGAGTGTTTATCATGCATAGATGTTGAATTTTACAATGCTTTTTCTGTATCTATTGAGTTTTTTCCCCTTTATTTTGTTACTATGGAAAGTTATATTGATTGATTTTCAAATGTTAAATCAACCTTGTATTCCTAGGATAAAATCCAGTGGTCATAACGAATTATCACTTTCATATATTTCTGGATTCAGGATTTTTGTGTCTATGATTATATGTGATTTTGGTTTTTAACTTTTTTAATCTTTGGTAATTTCTTTGGTTCTGATATCAATGTAATGCTGTCCTGATGAAATTGACTGAGAAGTATTTTATATTTCTCTATTTCCTGAAATTGTTTTCATAGGTTTGATATTATTTCTTCCTTAACTATTTGATATAATTAACCAAGGAAGCCATATAGGCCTTGAGTTTTATTTGTAGGACCATTTTAAACTATGCATTTAATTTCTTTACTATATTATATTATAGTAATATCTTATTAATATATATGTATCATTTTTGTTTTTCAAGGAATTTTCCATTGCATCTAGGTTGTCAAATTTATTGGCATATTATACATCCTTATCATCATTTTGTTGTCTGTAGAAGCTGTAGTAATACCCTCCTTTCCATCTCTCTTTTGATAATTGCTGTCTTCTGCTCTCTTCCCTGAATTCCCCTCATGTCTGATAATGTCGCTCCATGCTAGGTGGTCAGAACTCGAGGATTTCCCAGCCCTTTTCCAATTCCAGAAATTAGACCACTGAGAAATCCCTGACAGTTCTTTTCCTGTCTGTGTGAAGGTCCACTTTTTGCACGAGTCCCTTAGTATTCACCAACAAAATCATGGGGACCCCCTCTCGATTTCTGAGGCTCTTTGTCCATGCACTTCCCTCTTCCCAGGCTCCCCAACCTCGCTGGACACTTATCTCTATTCAACTCAGCAAAACTGATGTGCTTCTAGAAAATGCTTCTAAGCCGAAATCAAAGTGAATCCTAGGGTTCACCTCATCTGCTTTCATGTTTTCAGGGATCACGGTCCTCACCACTGATTGTTGTCCAATGTCTGAAAAACATCGATTCATATGGTACGTACCATTTTTTAGTTTTTGTTATAGCAGAAGGGAATTCTGGTACCAATTAATCTTTTACGGCCAGAGGCAAAATTCTGGAAGCCTCACTATCAACTTTTGGATGTTTGTGGGATTCCTTTCAATATTTTATTAATTAATTCAACAGAATCTTATGTAGCATTTGCTACAGTGCCAAGCATTTAACAATTATAGATTCATATATAATATAACATTTAGACTGGGTTCCTACAGATCCCTATGTTCTTTTTTTTTTTTTCATTTATTTTACCTGGTGTTTGCTAAATGTTTTTTTTTTCTGTAAATTAAAGTGTTTACTTATTTATAAATGTTTATTTATTATATGTATGTTGTTCTCAATTAGCAAGCTATGTTCTCAGAGGACACAAATTCTCCTTAGGTAGGAATTGTTTTTCTTTCTACTTTAAAAATTTTTTTGAATTTTATTTTTTTATTTTTTATACAGCAGGTTCTCATTAGTTGTCTGTTTTATACATATTAGTGTACACATGTCAATCCCAGTCTCCCAATTCATCCCACGCCCCCCCCCCCCACCCTGCTTTCCCCCCTTGGTGTCCATACGTTTGTTCTCTACATCTGTGTCTCTATTTCTGTCTTGCAAACTGGTTCACCTGTACCATTTTTCTGGATTCCACATATATGCGTTAATATACGATATTTGTTTTTCTCTCTTACTTCTTTCTACTTTAATTCTTTCATTTCTTTTTTCTTCACGTTTTAATTTGGAAAAAGAATTCTCAAATGTGTTCTCTGCATCACTGATTAAATTTTAGAGAGCTATTTCCATCCTATCCCCTTTCTCTTGAATTTTAGTTTCCTTAAATACTTCTTGATATAATGGAACACTCTTTTAACACTCTTTTAACTCAGTCTGCTATTACATCATCTTCTATTCTATCACTCTGTTCACAGAATTTTTTTGGCTTTATGGAAATTATATATGTTACTCTCTAAAGTTTTCTTGAATTCTGCAGTGTAACTATTTTAAAAATTGTATTTCCTCCCTTGTATCTTGGGTGTAATGATATTCATCTCGTAATCACAACAAAGGCTCTGCCAAGTCTTTTAACAGGTCTCTTATGGTGATTACTTATTTCTTTGCATTTATCCTTGAACAAGAAGGTATATGGAAATTGATGGGTAGGTGGATTTTCCTCCATGCCAGCATCACTTCTGAGCTCCGAGTGGTCAGAATCCTCTCTCATCAGAATCTAAAGTGCTTCTGGATATGCTTATCCCATTTCAAAGCTTTTGATTTTGGACATATGCTTGTATTTCGTAAGTATTCTTTCAACAAGGTGGAAAAGGGGAAATCAAGTACCAGTGGAAATCTTGAGTATAGAAGTTTCAAAATATTGAGAACAGAACACTGAACGGGATATATCAGCTTGGAAGCACTCACGCTCATGACTTCAGATGTACCCTGCAAATCCTTGGCCTCCAAATTAATGACCCAGACATTCCTAGTGACCTTGGATGCATGTATCCCCTTCCTACCAGATATCTTCACCTCAGCCCCAGGCATCTCAAACGCAGTGTGTCCAGGATGAAACTTATCATTCCCCCTACATTTCCTACATTCGAAAATGACCATCCACATAGTCACGTTAACCAGACACCCGAGGTTCTTTCTAAACAACCTGGTGTCCCTCAGTTAGCGCACTTGGTCTGTGCAAATTCTACAGCACCTTCCTCCTTAAAAATCTGTCTTATTTCTCCACTTCTTTCTGTGCCCACTGCTCCCGCTGTTTTCATTTGGCTAGCCTATTAGAATAATATTCTAGACGATTGTTCTTCCTTCTGTATTATTCTCCTCCCATCAGTCCTTCTCCTTTCTTCCAATGCTTTTTCAAAAAGATAGGTCTGATTGTGTTACTACCTGCCTTAAAACATTTCAATACCTTCCCCTTATCTAAAGGATAACATCCACATTCACCAGCATCGATGTGCTCTAAAACACGAAAGTGCCTGTGAATCACCTGAGGAGACAGTAAAAGTGTAGATTCTGATTTGGTAGATAGAGGTGGGGCCTGAGATTCTGCACGTCTAACAAGTTCCCAGGTGATGCCCATGTTGCTACTCCTTGGACCACACTTCGAATAGCACGTTGCTAAGATATGGCTTCCTATTCACACCTCTCTCTTCAATCATCTTTCTTTCCTGCCCCCTCCACTGCAGGCCTTTTCACCCACTTACCTACTTAAAGTGCCTAGAAAAACATCTCTGTGATTAAGTCATGTAGCTTCTCTGTTCAGACTGCTCTTCTCTCCCCTTTCCACTGGAGAATACCTACTCCTCTCTCACAATTTTCTCAAGTTGCATTTTATAATACAATCTTTCCTTGTACCTCCTTATCTCATAAGTAGACTTATTTACTTCCTCTTTGTGTCCTGGCTGTACTAGGTATGAGCCAGCTATTCTTAGAGCACGTTACCCATTCTTAACAGATTTTGTTTCTATACCTATTTTCTTTACTAGTCTGCCACACTTCAAGGTCAGGGACTGTGGCATATCAGCGGCACCTAGCATGCCATCTGTCGTTTTGCAGCTACCTAATAAATACCTTTTGTAAGAACGAATGAATGTAAATTTAAATGGTAGAAGGAATTGAACATTCATTTGAAATGTTGCATATAGTTATACTAGTTTTCTTTAGCTGCATAATAAATTATCACAGATTTAGCAGTTTAAAACAACAAAAAATTTATTATCTCACAGTTTTCATGGGTCAGAAGTCCCTGAGTCCTCTGCTCAGAGCCTGCCCAGGCTGAAAGCATGGTGCTGTGATCTCATCTGAGGCTCCAGATTCTCCTCCAGCTCACGGGCTGGGGCAGACACTCTTCCTGTGCTGTCGGGCTGAGGGACCTGCGTTCTCGCTACCTGTGGGCTGGTTCCACTCCCAGCTCCTACAGGCTGACTGTGGAAATCTTCAGTACATGGCCCTCACAGGCTGTTCACAACAGTACTGTCGCTTTCTTCCAGACCAACAGGGACACACCTGTCTGACTCCATCCCTCTCCGGTCTGCTATGATGGGAACTTTATAAACCTAACCTAACCACATCGCCATATAGCATAACCTAGCCAAGGGGGCGATGACAGACGATCTCATCACATTCACAGCCCTGCCCTCACTCGTGGAGGGTTCCGTGGGCATGGACAGCAGGGTGAGAATCTGGGGGCATCTTTGAATTCTCCTTACCCCAGTAGTTAACAGGAAAACTTGAGGGGCTCATGTCAAGTTTGGGAAAATGGGAAGGGGAGCCAGTATTGAAGAGGAAGATAAGATGAGATCTATCTATACGATCAAGATATGAGATTTACCATTATGCTATGCTAGAGCTGTTTTCTTTAATACGTTGTTCAATTCTTCTTTTTATAAATGACATAGAATTTGAGGAACTTGTACTTTGTGGTAGAAGCGGCGTTCCTGACTGCTACTCAAACGATCTTTCTTCTACCTTATGATTGCCTTCTACTCCAATTCATTGCCAAAAAACAAACAAAAATCCCTCAGCCTTTGTGTAGGTACATGCGTGAAAAGGGACTTTACTGTGGAATAAAGTCTGATCAGCCACTCTTAAGTTTCTTGTTCAAATTATCGACTCTAAAGCGAACCTTAAACTTCAAGTTTAAAAGAACGTAGTTGATGGCTTTTGAACTAAGACTGGCAGCTTATCTTTTTGCAAAGCGTAAGTGCATGGAGGCAGCTCCATTAGCTTCCGCTTAACCTCCTAGAAAGCCAGGCACCAGCCAGGATTGCAGGTTTCAGCTCCTCGTGGAAGGTGTCTGTTGCTTTTCTACAAATCCATCTGGATCCTGGGATTTGAATGACAGGTGCTTAATGTCACTGAACAGACTGGTTTACCTTTTCATCTCCTGCACTGAGTGGGATTAAACTTCTGAGCTGTGACAGGTGATGTAATGACAGTATTATCAGTTTTAAAATTTTTTAACACTTGCTCACTCATGGCTTATTCCCCTGGGATAGTTCCTCTTCCCCTGGAATCCACTGATGATATATTATCATGATTCAATATATTCATCCCACACCAAGCCAGCATAACTGGGTCAAATATTTTTGCTCACACGTAGAACTCCCGTAGGCAATTATCAATTCCCTGTATGATTAATGTAAAAACTGTGGTGTTTCTATGAATGGAAGTGCATGCTGGGACATTCACAGTCACATACTGGAGATAAACTTTGTCATTACATTAAAAGAGTGTAAAAAATTCCTGAAGCAACCAGAAACTTGGTAGCACCTGTAATTCCTGAGCATATCAATTTGCCAGGAAATTAGAGTGAACCACCAGCATGACAGGCTGTATTTTTGGGAGCCATTTTTTGCAAAAATGAGAGTGAAGTTCTTTGGTTTTTTTGAATCCCGTACTTTGAAGCAAAAGCACAGACTCTGAGAACACACCCTGTTCGACTTCAAACTCCTCCTAAGAATATTATTGTTTTACAGGAGAGGAGAATCTGACGCAGGTGCTTCAGTGCAACGAACACCAGGATTCCATAGGGCGGAGCGTTTACTCATAAAGAGTCGAGCATGGAAATTCATGGCTTATATATTTCAAAACAACAACAACAAAAAAATAGCCCTTGAAGCATAAAGATGAATTGGAATCCTACCGCTCACAAAAAGATCTTCACTTACAGTGTGTGGTGTGTGTACGTGAAGGTGTGTGTTTTCTGCATGGAGTCTCGTGCTCCTCCTTGACAGGCACTCTTTCCAGACCAAGTTGTGTAACTCAGGCCTGCAAAGAGAGGCCACCCTGACTCTAGAGGGTATTGGTGGAAATGTTATATTCCATATATATATATATATATATATATATATATATATATATATATACACACAGTATTTATATACATAGTATCCATGTGTACACATAATATATGTGCAAGTATTACTGAATATTTATTTCCCCTCTGTAGTAGAACTCAATAATTTCTTCAGAAACCTTTTTCCATCTATGGCAGAAGCAGCTTCTGGCCAGCAGGACGTGTGCTGTAACCTTTTGTAGTATACTGTTGTCGCTGGGAAGTGGCTGCCCAGACAGAGACCACACGTGCCAGCCGCCTCACCATGAGTGCAGCCATTCACTGAGTGCTAGTGGAGTGAAGTCTGAGAACAAGTAATTAGCCCCACTCCCCAGGCTGCTCCACAAAGGGGAGAGCTGCCCCACTCCTCTCTCCTGGCTGGAGGCTGAAGAAGTGGAGGCCCTGGGACAGGACAGAAGGAACATGGACCCGTGCATCACCGTGTGGAGAAGAGCCAGCCTCTCATGACCCAGAAACACCTGCCCTGGAATTTGTATGCAAAAATAACTTTTACTTAGTTACGCCACTAAAAGGTGAGGATTTGATTCTTGCAGCTGCTAGCATTACCTGAAACAATACGGACAGCAGGGGCTTGAAGTAGGTGCTGCCATAATACATCTAAAATATCTGACAAGAGTTTAGCAGGTTTGCAGTAGGTAGGGAGGAAACAGATCAAGCAAGCTGGAAACCCCTGCTCTGCTGCAGTGAAACATTTGGTAAAACGGTCACCCTTGTTAGCGTGGAAGGCAGACCCGGTGCCTACTGAGTCTGTGCGTCTTGGAAAAGTGCTTGGAAAGAGCCAGATGCTAGCATATGCTGATCTTCCCTTGCTGTGTTTGGCAAGGTATTTCAAGAAGGAATGAGCTGGTTTGCAGACGAAAAGGAACAGAAGAAAAAAAGTCTCAGAAATTTGGAGTTGCACGGGTTTGAAACTGCTTCTAGAGGACAAACAGTGGGAAAGAAGGCTAAATCTTTGAGCCCCCAAGACCCATTAAGACTTCTCAATTAAACATAGCGACACAGCCCTGCAGCTAGAGCCAGATTAAGCCGTCCACCCCGAGACTGTTGTTCCAGAGAGCCTCAAATTACCTACCATTACCTTAACAGAGAGGGGCATAGAGGGGGAGGGGTGAGCAGAGAAATACAGCAGGCACAGGTATTTTTTCAGAAAAGAGCATTTGGTGTGAGTTGCCATGACGCTGGCTGGAAACGGTGAGCAGTGAGGGTTATCTCTGTCAAAGCGCTTATTCTGTCCTAACCAACACACCGTCCCAAAGAGTCACCAACTTGTTATGCACGACTCCCCCGGCAGCTGGCGCTGGCTCACGTCCATGTCACATCACCGTTGCTTACTTGGCACGGAAGCCTTCATTTGGCCATAGGCATCAAGTTGACTGAGTTTCTTATATTCCTGTGTATTCTAAACTAAAGGCTCCTAGAGGAAATAGACCAAGTACATGCAATTCTTTTCATGGTGTGCCTAAGTTACGTGTGTCACGTACCAGGCATTTCTCCATGACCATTCCTTTTGGATGGAAGAGATGATCAAAGCTGATATCTGGAAGAGATGTTCCCTAAATGCAAACCTTCAGGTGCTGTCAGGGGAGGGAGGAAGGAAATCATGGGTCAGATGTTTTCCTTTGGGGATTTTTATCAAGCAAGGAAAACTAAAATGATAAAATTTTCAGTTGTGTGGATTCGTATCTAAGAAATCATCAAACTTTCATCTCATCTTTGCCTGGCAAAGAAGCCCACCTCCAGGGAGGAAACACAGGACCATTTTTCTTGTTAAGCAAGTGCTGTACGCAGCAAAAAGTGACCTGATATTACACTACTAACCAAGGGAACTAATAAATAAAGGTGCCAACCGCAGCTGAGGAGTAATGCTCCCTAGCTAGTATTTTCAGGGGACTGGCCCCATGCAAAGTGTCGTCACGTATTTTTCTAAGATGTAGCTGACTGTGTTTTGTAAGTTACAGATTAGCTGGAGGTGTAGCCCTCCCCCCAGAGGGACCCTGTGGTGAGCTCCAGTCCAGGGACATAGAACAAAAGCAGTGCTGAGACTGACTGTAAACTGGGCAAGCATCCACCTTCAGAGTGGTTATTTCCAACTCCCATACAGACAAAATTCCCTGAGAGATGTGCATTGCTGAGCCCTATGAATGTGTACAGGGAAGGGAGAGGAAGATAAAATGGAAGGGAACATACGTACCCTTTTCTCATGAGACATCAAGGGATTTCTCTCAGCAGTTTTGAAATCTGAGTCTCCCCAAAAAGCTACAGGCATCTTAGGAGGGAAAGGAGCCCACTGTAGTACTCAGATCATTAATGATACACTTCTATTGAATGCTGAGACGCAATTATTTTCACCTGAAGTTTAATGCATTCCTGGAAACCACAAGGAGGACCGCTCTGAAGAACGTCCCTTAATGGCAGGTGATAGAAAAAAAAAAAAAATTCTTGCTACAATTCTTGGCACCTAGACAATTACCTAAACCAGAGATAGAAAATTCTATTTGGAGCCAAAAATATGACCTCTTCATTTATTCCACATGCCAGGAATACATCTGTGGCAAGTAGATGTTCTATCAGCCTGGCTGGAATGATACAGATAGAGAAGACTATTCCAGAAAGCAGAGGTGGGGAAATGTATATCATTCTGCCAAAAAGAAGGATGGTTAGGCAACTGTCAAAAATGACTTCTCTAGCTCGTTAAGAAAGTGTGTGCAATTGTGTGAGAAGTCAAAGGCTAGTGTGAGTGCTAAGAATGGACATCCCCAAGGGCAAGACAGAATGGGGAGGGGGAAGAAATGAAAACGTGTATCCGTGGCGTCCCTAGGATGGTGCTTTGGAAGAAGAAATTGAGGTTGTAAGGGGCAAAACCCAGTGCCTAAGGGGCGGGAAGCTTAATAAAAGCTATTGAGATAAAGGAAAGCTCTTGGAACAGATGGGTTTCCCACTGACATTTATGAAGAATTCACTGTCGATTAAGTACACTGAGCTTGGTGGAAGGTTTCAGAGCAATTTTAGGAAAATGGAAGGAGGCAAAGTCAATGACACCAAGGCTATTGACTCTTTTGTTTAAAAATGGCAGGACAGAAGATGTCAGGAATCGGAAGTCCTTCACACTATTGAATTCAGGCTTTAAAACACTTGTGGGGATTGTATGGTGAGTCCAGCCGTCGTAGCAGACAGAATGATACATGAGGACCCAGACCTTGTAATAAAGGAAGAGCACGCACTGCTTAGCCACCGTAAGTGAAGAGCGGAACACGTGAGGTTGGGACATAATCAGGTTACCCGGCATTCTTGGATAAAGACAAGACGGTGGGTGGCTTTGGGATGCTAACGTTATGAGTTTGAGGTCACACATTAGCCACGTGAGGATGAGGGTCCTCAGAAAGGGGAGACACAGACAGGAGACAAGGTCAAGTTGCCCTCCCAACTGTTTGCTGCAGGGGTTAATCATGCATTTCTGATTTTAAAATGTATTGATATGAGGCTAACGCTGAGAAGAGGGATACAGAAAATTCTGAGCAGTGACGTATGTGGGACATTGGTGACGTGGGAAACTCAGATGGCGGTAACTGCACCTCTCTGCCCGTGGAAAGTCCATGAGTACGATTGTTGAATGGCTGTATTAGGATGGAAGGAAAGTGAGCACAGACATCCCCTGCTTAGTTACACCAGCCCACCAGCTGCTCTGCAGACACGTCTTGGAGGATGTCACAGCCATAAACCTCTCTCCCCTTCATCTCTCTGCAAATCTCTGTCTTCCATTACGTCTCATCTCAAATATCCCTCCTCTCTATATTCTATATTCCATTCCTCCTCAGATAGAATTACCTGTTCCCGCCTCTCTGATCCCCTGGTATTTGCTATAAATGACGTGTGTCAGTTTCCTCTTGTTGCAGAACTAATGACCATAAACTTAGCATCGTAAAACAGCGCGCATTTACTAATTCACGATCTCCGTGGGTCAGGAGCCCTTACGCTTTAGCTGGGTGGTCCGCTCAGGGTCTCACAGGCTGAAATGGGGGCGTCAGTCATCTGCAGGCTCCAATGGGGAAAGATCCACTTTCGGTCTCCCTCAGGTTCCCGGGGGGAATTATTTCCTAGGAAGTGAAAGGCTGAGTCCTGTTTCCTGTTGGCTGTCAGCCAGGGATCTCCCTCGGGTCCTGGAGGCTGTCCTCGGGTTCTAGACCTGTGGTCCTGCTACAGGCTGCATTCTTCCAGGCCTGCAGGAGAACGTCTCTCTGCCTCTCCACCTTGTTTTAACGGGGTCGACCTGATTAGGTCTGCCCCCCCCCCCCCCGGGATTATCTCCTTTCGATTAACTCAGAGGCAACTGATGAGCAACCTGATTGCAGGAGCAATGTCTCATCACGTTCACCGGCCCTCACCCACACTCAAGGGAAGGAGATTCTACAGGGTGTGTACGTGACCTGGAGGAGGGACCTGGGCATCCTCCTGGCGCTCTGCCTGCCGTGCTATACAACGGTCACATGCGGTATCCGAATCATACATACCATTATAGTGTGACTAGGATAGATAAGGAGTTAGATAGATAGATAGGGATAGAGATAGATAGATCGATTGGTAGATCCGTAGAGCTATAACACAATCTCTTGTGCGTAAGCACCCCTCGAGCTGAGACCATGCCTCTTTCAAATCGGCGTCCTCAGCAACTAGCATGATGCTAAAAATACAGCAGACATTCAATAACTCCTCTTAAGGTCAATGCCGATAGAAAAACAGCATATAACAACAGCAGCAGCCGACAACAGCAAAACTTGGGACGGGCTTTGGGGGAAATAAGGAGAAATAGATTTGGAAATGGCATAAGAAGGTAGAGAATGCAAAGGAGAAGAGCATTTCCTGGAGAACATGGAAGATAGCCTCCAGCAACGTGTCCGACCCAGCCTGCATGTTTCACTCCAGGCTTCTGAGTAAAGCATGTGCTACTTTATACCACTCCCGGCAGAAATGTCAATATGTTTTCAGATATTTGTAACATCAAAGAGAAACAACATGACCACCTCAGGGCAAGGAGCAGGGTCTGCATTCTCTCCTAGTCCCAGAGCTGGGCGGCACTTCCCGGGGGAAGAGCTGGGGCTGGGAGGAAGGTGCAGGCCCAGGTGCAGAGCAGGAAGAAACCTCTGAGCTCAAGGCTGCGTGCAGCTGGTGGCGGAGGTGGCTACGTCTGGGACAGTCACCTTGCTAGGAAAAAGCCCCATTGACAGCTGAAGAGCCCAGCTGCCCAGCACGCGGACAGCCGAACAAGGAGCACCCCAGCCCCGCTTTCTTGAAAACACTGATCTTTGTAACTGGATTATAAGGAAATTATGAAACAGTGTGGCCTGGGGTCCAAAGGAGCCTTAGTAACTTCACTTTCAACTTCTAGCAGGTTTCACTGGGTGATGAAGAAAATTAAGGCTCATAACACACCCCAGGAAGTCCTGACTCGTTACCGGAACAGACTGTGGTCTCAGCCTAGTCGGATTCTGGGGCCATCAGGACTAAAGCCCTGGCATCTTCATTCCCACCTCGTCACCTGTGTAAGGACGCCGCTTAGAGCACAAACGCTGAGACCTTCACGTACAGCAGCAGGCTTGCACAATCACGTGGAGACCAAGCTGCCTTCTACTGCCATCACGACCGGGAGCAACACACTTGATAAAAACTTTACAGTCCGATGGAAGCAGCATTTTGAGAATTTCCATGATATATCCAGAAACGACATTTTTTTTATTGCCAGACTTGTTGTATAAGTTTTACAGCTGGTGGTGATCAATGTTCGCAGCTCATTCGGAGATGTGGGGTCTCCTGTTCGCTGGGCATATGCTCAGAGGACGTCACCATTCGAGTTGCCACGGCTACAACAGACGCGAAACAGAGCAGCGTCCCAAATCTGTGCGTCTGCAAAAACCAGTGTGCAGCGCACAGACCAGCAGCAGAAAGAACAAAAAGCTCTGGGCTTTGTCTATGGGGACAAACATAGACGCCGTTTCCTCAACGACGGGCCTTTCTGACCTCAGCCTGACTCTGAGATGAGGCTGCAAGCAGGGACACTCGTCACACCATCTGAGAAGCTGTGGAGCAAAGTTGTGAAGGGCAGTGTCCCCAGTCCTTCCAGGGATCAAAGGCAAAGCACTGGAACAGAGACAGTGCATAGGGGACTTCAGGAAGCCCCAGTTCAGTTTCATGCAGCTCAGAATCTGGGGATTTCTGCATGCAAAAACTATCATTTCCACCCGCAAGCTAATTTAGCAGACTTATTTCTTATTAGGAAAATCTGATGACTTATGAAGCCGTGGCTCAGAAGTAATCATAACTCTGCAGCCCGCAAAGTAAACACCTAATCCAACCAGACTTGCCTAAGAACTCAGGCAAAGAAAGCCGCGCTGCCTATGGAAGCCCGAGACCTCTTGTTTTATCGTTTGGAACTTGGGTACTTTTGCTGTGGATGGGAGCGTTCCCACTCCCACTTTTGCTGTGGATGGGAGCGTTTAGAGGACCACATCTGTCCTCTAAAGCGAGGCCGAGTCTAGAGCCACAGCCCCTCATCCTCCCTCTGACCTTAAGGCCCGTTTGCACCTTCTGTGCAGACAGAGGAGGGAAGAAAAGTCTTAAGCTGCTCAGCTCTGCCCACCTGGTCTCCCCCGTCGGGGGAGGGGTAAACAGGTGATTGGGGATGTGAACTGTGCTGTCTGGTGACCCGGGTAAAGGATTTAATGAAAAATAAATGAGCAAACAAAGGAGCGACATGGACTATTTGCCTCATCCTCTCATTTCCAAGAGGAAACTTGAGTTGGAACCACGCTTCTGAGCGTTTCCACCCCAGCTCACCCTCACTCACTCTCCCCTGAGGAGAGGAGAGCCCTATTGCCTGGTCTGCCTGGGAGAGGTCCTGAGCTCACGTGCTCTGGCTGGACGGGTGCCCCTGGGTGACCCCCCCACCATGTGGTGAGCAGTGCCAACCAGCAGGGGCCCTGCAACGGCGTTGCTAGTCTGCCTGGGACTGCAGGGCATTTAGCACCAGGGACGAAGCTGGTACTGTCATCTGCCTTCTTGGTCTATTTCTCAATCGGTCGGGATTCGAAGGGCAGTGACGTGTTGATGCTCCCCTCGTGGACAGGTGGGAAGAGCCCAGCATTTGGAAACCAGGGCCTTGATTCAAGTCACTGGCTGTCACCTTGAGCACTTCTCACCAACACTCTGAATCTCTGTTCATTTGTAAAAAAGAGTCAATGAAATCAGCGCCACAGACACGGTTGTACAGAGCTTATCTAGATAGGACAGCATGATCCAAATGCCAGCAGTTAATGAACTCAACTTATTTTGATCTCCCAGAAAAAAAGGAAACGGTAAATGCTTTATAGATACCAGAAGCTAGCTACCAATGGGCACTTAGTTTTCTTCTTTGTTCTTTAATTTCCTTCTTTCCTGCTTCCTTTCTCCTCTCTTTTTTTCCAAGTCAACCTGCATCCAGCTTTATTAAAGATACTTTTCATAAACAATCATGGTATTTCAGGCAGGACATGGGCAGACAATCGTTAACAGTATACAACAACTTTCAAACTCCCTTTTGCAATGGACTACCAAAATCAGAAAGCCACTATAAAACCCCATGAAGTCTTCGTGTGGTGCTCTGAACAGGGGAAGTTTAGAGTGAGGGTTGACATTTCACATTTAGTATGTTGTTTAACAACTTTTCACAAGCCGACCCTGACTTTCGGGAAATGGAAATGAAAATGGCAAAAGTATCAATCTGAAGGTCCACAATCTAAAAAAGGAACCGCTGCTCTTTCGAGGGACGCCATCTCAACGGTGACAATGCAAAGTCCAGATTGCCTGACATACTGGTAACCAATATTGGGGGGTCAGGTTCCAACAGGTCTCTGGGTTGAGGGGAGTCAAGTCTATGCTGAAGGTGGAGAGGGAGAAGAGGACATAAAAACTAATTTTAATTTTTCCGCACCACAAGGCGTTTGTGCCAATGGCTACTGTGTGTCAACATCAAGGAACCCCTCCTTCCTGGGAACCGAGAGGAAGTCTCTCACAACCAGACAGGAAAGGTGTTTTTTTCCCACGTCAATCCAGCTTCAGAGACAATCTATTAGTGACACGTGCTCTTCCCCCAAAAAACAACAATGAAGTGTTCTGTATGCTAACAACATAGCTTAAAAAAAAAAAGAGTACAACAAAATTTTGCATTTTTATAAAACTTGATAAAAAATAGTATTTCAAACTGTACAGTCACCAGAAGCACACAGTTATCAAAAATGCACACTTCGCTTGGCATCTCCTGCACCCTCAGCCTTCTGTGCCTGGTCTGTTTTGGCACCTCCGTTTTCTGCAGGGTTATTCCCATCCTTGACGACATCATCTTTCCACTTTTTCCCTTTGGGTACCTTCTCTCCCTTCTTTGCAGGGGCCTTTCTAGGCTTGGGCTCTGGCTTTGGAGGAGCAGGTTTAGCAGATAACCTTGCAGATCTTCTCTGTGGTTCATCCTTCACCTCGGTTGCGAGAGCGACCCCTGGACTGGCCAAAGCCGCGCGCCACTGCGTCCCCGTGTCCAGTGCCTACATCCTGCCGCCGTCGCCACCATGACCAAGAGAAAGGCTGATGGGGATCAAGGGGATGCTAAAGGAGATAAAACCAAGGTGAAGGATGAACCACAGAGAAGATCTCCTCTTGTTTTTACGCAATTTCTCTGCTGGCATTTCACAGAGGCGTGAAGCTTGAGGAGGGTTTGAGGGTGTTTTCTTCCTAATTGAAAGAATAGTTTCAGCAGAAGACTTTTTGCCTTAAAAAACTAAAAATACCAAATCATTGTAGAATAAAATAAGAACTGATAGAATGGAAAAAAGTATAGGGGATTCAGAACTGGGTATGAAAATTTAAATCGAGGAAACTTGAGGAGAATCTCTGTGAGATAAGAACATCAGCTACAGGACAGAAGCCACTAAAACAATTGTCATTGCTGTGATAAACTCGCCTGGAACATGTAACACACACATGGAATCAGACTCGGCACCTTATGCCAACGCTTAACAACTTGTTCAGATATCAAGACCCTATCAAGACCCTCTACCTTGCCTACTCAGGGTTACTTTTAGTTAATAAAATCAATAGCATTTAAATGAGTTTTTTATTAAACATAACAGCAACTGCACACTTTTCTACAATAGCCAAGACATGGAAACAACCCAAGTGCCCATCAACAGCTGATTGGTTTAAGAAGATATTCCATATATATATATGTATGTGTATATATATATATGGAATGCTACTCAGTCATACAAAAGAAAAAAAATACTGCCATTTGCAGTAACATGGATGGACCTAGACATTATAATACTAAGTGAAGTAAGTCAGGCAGAGAAAGGCAAATATATGATACCACTCATATGTGGAATCTAAAAAATGATACAAATGAACTTATTTACAAAACAGAAGCAGACTCATAGACGTAGAATACAAACTTATGGTTACCAAAGGGATAGCGGGTAGGGGAGGGATAAATTAGGAGTATGGGATTAGCAGGTAAAAACCACTATATATAAAATAGATAAACAACAAGGATTTACTGCATAGCACAGGGAACTAAATTCAATATCTTGTAATAACCTATAATGAAAAAGAATCTGAAAAAATACATATATAAATAACTGAATCACTTTGCTCTACACCTGAAACGAACACAATATTGTAAATCAACTGTACTTTAATAAAAATAATAATTTAAAAATATCTAGGCTGTATCATTTATCCAGGCTGCACTGCCCTGGGGTCTGGGTACCACAGATTGGGAACAAGGACTTACTCTCTACTGATGCTATTAGGACCATAAATGCTTTCATTATTACAAATACTACTACTACTACTATTAACGATGTATTGAGAAACCACTAAGCACTTTATATGGATTGCCTTGTTTAATTCTTAAAACCTTTGTGAGTGAGGTAAGATTGTTGAACTCTCTTAGGAGAAGAAGGAACCAAGGTCCAAAAATGTTAAGGTGCCTTTGACCTGAGATAGGAGCCCGGCCAAATGATTTCGGAGCTTGAATTATTAACCCTTATGTGATAGTTATTTCGTTGCCTGCAAGTTCTGGCTATAAAAGAAAACACAGAGATGACATGAACTAATTAAGTGATTCCTTCTCGGTCCCATCAGTGAATAATATAAAACTAAAATAAACAAGGGTGATGATGACAATCGAAGAAGATAGAGTTATGGTAGCAAAGCCGTTGGGAAAAAGGGAGAGGAACACCCTCCTGAAGATGAACTTAGAAGAAAAATGGGAATTAGAAAGGGGACAAGGAGGGCCAGATGTGAACATTTATGCTCCCTGTTATTCACGCGGCAGTGACTGAAATGTGGTGGGTAAGAAGAAAGTGTCTGATTGAAAAGGAAAATAGTGGAAAGGAGAAAGACCACATTGCTATAAATAATGTCACTTACACTCTTAAGATCACACATAGAGATATAACCCAAGGAAGGAAAATGCTCCAATAAAATTATAGTAAGAGGACAGGTGGAATAATGGAGGTTGGTCGGACTGAGTTCTTTGGCGGCAATTGTACAAACAAGAGATATTCTTGGTAGAAGAGGGGTCTGGCGTGCGACCCCTGGAAACGCAGCTGTTCCGAGTCCCAGAGTTTCCACTCCAATGTCGGTTTAGAACAAGCCTGACCTCCTTCGCTTTTATGGAACAAGGAGGCACTCTCTCCTCGGCCTCCCAGTGCCTCTGATTCAGCTGCCTTCTCCCCACGCCCTCTGTCCCCTGGATGACCGCATTACCATCCACTGTGCTCCCAGATCCCAGCCCTAACATACTCTCACCCAGGTCTAAGCTTTTGAAGCTGGGTGCTGTGTCATGTCTCGGGTGTGAATCAATGCCCCACATGAGAAAATACAGCCTCTTTTCTTCCGATTACACATGAACCATTTAAACCCCAAGGGCCTCTACAGCCACAAAAAGGCAGTCATTCCTTCCGTGAACGAAAGTTCACTGAGGTCCAGGTCCTGAGCTCTGTGCCAGGGTCGGACTGTGAACAAGCTGGACACAGTGCCTGGCCTCATGAAGTCACATCCTAGTGGAGGACGCCCTGAAGAACACAGAGGATCAGAAAAATGAAACTGCAGCGACAGTACATGTTACACATGAAACAAATTAGCTGTTTATGAATGAACAGCAGGACGTGGGGCCGGGTTAGTTTAGGTAAGGCTTTTGGGGGAAACTTCTTAGAAGAGATTATAAGCTGAGATGTACAGGATGAGAAGGTAGAAAGCATTCCAGGTGTAGGAAACTGAGTGCAACAGCCTGAGCAAGACAGGGGTGGAGCTTGGTTGGCACGGTGGGGAAAGGTGCGGGGCCTGGCAGGTGATGGAGCAGCAAGCAGGGGTCACATCATGGAGATGCTTAGATGCAGACCCTGGCAAGGCGTTAAGTTTTATCTTCTTTTTTTTTTTTTACGTCTTTATTGGAGTATAATTGCTTTACAATGGTGTGTTAGTTTCTGCTTTATAACAAAGTGAATGTGAACTGGTACAGCCACTATGGAGAACAGTATGGAGGTTCCTTAAAAAACTAAAAATAGAACCACCATACGACCCAGCAATCCCACTACTGGGCATATGCCCTGAGAAAACCATAATTCAAAAAGAGTCATGTTCTACAATGTTCATTGCAGCTCTATTTACAATAGCCAGGACATGGAAGCAACCTAAGTGTCCATCGACAGATGGATGGATAAAGAAGATGTGGCACATATATACAATGGAATATTACTCAGCCAGAAAAAGAAACGAAATTAAGTTTTATCTTGAGAGTAATGGGAAAGCCACTGGAGGGTCGAAAAGGAGCAATTACGGCTTCTGATTTACATTTTAAGGTGATTACACAGGCTCTTCTGCAGGGAATGCACTGGAGGGGGGAAGGCAGGGAGGAGGGAGCTGACTCCTCAGAAGGGGTAGGCACTCATTTGGCTACTTCTGGACGTAGCTGCTGGGAGGTGCACAGTGTAGGGTAAGAACACCTGCTGTGGAGACAGGCTGGCTGGGCTTCTCCCAGGCACCACCACCAATGAGCTGGGAGGACTTTGGCCAGTTCCTTAACCTCCTTGTGTCTCAAATTCCTCAACTCGGTGACAATAATCGTAATTACCTTTTAGGGTGGTTGTGATGTTTAACCAGAGAATGTGTGCAAGGAATCTGGCGTGTGTCGATTGCTGGCCACATATTATCTCTTTAACTATTATCATGATATTTATAGGGGCCTGGGAGGGCGGGAGTTGAGTTGAGAAGGTTAGAGCAAGGTGATCCATGGGAAGGAGAAATTCAATCCGTGCTCTCCCTCTGACTCTCATCCATGAGTAGCTCCAAAACACGAGCTGCCCACAGGCATCCACTGCAGCCCTTGTCATCTGCACCCATTATTCTCATTTCATCCTCACAATAGTCTCACAGCTGTTAGACGTTATTACCCCCATTCTAGAATTGAGGAAATTGTGGTCCAAAGGAGTCAGGCAACTAGCTCAAGTCCACCTAGCTAGTGGCAGAGCCAGAATTCAGTACAGGTCTGTCTCTTTCCAAATCCCATGCTCTTCCCCCCATAACAGCTCCTCCAGGGCACACACCTGCACCCCAGACACATCTCAGGTTCTTAGGATTCTGAGCAATCTGTGTGTCTCAGCACAGGGTACCCTAACTGTGGAAGGTCCCCAGGTGACACAGGGAGGAAAGAAATCTGTCCACTCCAAGCCTTATAAAGAAGGACACAACAGACCTGTTCCATCTGGTACTCTATAAAGCACAGCCTTGCCAGGTGAAGTCTGGAAATGAGGTTGTACCCACTGCTGAGAACCAAATGCTCTATAGCTAATTAACCACAGAGATTTGGGAAGGAACCCATTAAAGGGACCAAATACAGCACGAAGGAAAAGCAAATGGTAATGCTGCTCCTTATTACTGTTATTGCCATTAATATTAATACTATTATTTAGTTTTCCTGTTGCTCTGATATATCATTATTATTGCTGTCTCCTAGCATCTTCCTCATAAATATATCACCAAATGTTTTAGAGGTCTAATACCCTTATAGTTATGTAATTAAACAAATAGAAATAAGAGCTGCAGAATTGCAGAGTTACATAATTATCACTCTGTGACGGAAACAATAAATAAAACTTACATGCTTCCATAACAGTTACATTCACAACGGCAGAAACCCTGAAGGCTGAAGCTGAAGAATTATGTAATGGTTACATAATTAAATAATAAATTATCACAGAACTACAGGGACGTGCGCTATATAAAGCAGGTGGAGAATGGAGGAGAAAAGGAAATTGTGAAGGGATACCAAAAAAAAAAAAAAAAGATTTGCCTATGGATCCAGAGCAAAGCAACATGGGCCTAGGAAGGGGAGCCTGGGGTTTGTAATATGTTCTCATTCTAGATTCAGACATGTGTCTGGATCTTACCTCCAGAACACAAAGGAATTTGTCTATGGCTATGAATCATTCAGATAATATAATCCCCTTAACTGAATGGCTTATCACATGTGACATATATTTAATCTCTGTGTTTTAAAGTATCTCAAAATTTAGCTTTAATCTTGGCTAAATATCATATCACTACTCTCCAGCTACCTGCACTGAGTCAGTGACTAGTGTGTGCACCAAGGATGGAATGCTTGCCAGAGGTTGAGACGATACTGTTTGGAAAAATTATTTGACATTATTGAAACAATCACCCTCACGATGTTTCTTTGGCTGTGTTATCACAATATTAGCAATCTCAAATATTTGGAAAGACTAAGAGGTTTGATGTTAAGTCAGATCTCCGGATGACTGACTTGCTAACTTTTTATCCCAAAGTTTTGCAGTCAGCCTGCCTAGATTTTATAGAAAGGTGTTTTCATCAAGGTCCAGAGGGAGGGACACCATCGTACACCTGAAGATATGAAAATGGGCACCTGCTTTAAAGACTGAGTTCAGGTGGGGATGCCGGAGCGACAGCAACATTTTGCCATCCGAATCCACCTGTCTCCCTCAGTGTTGGCAGATCGAGCCCATTGTTGGAGGGGATGGCACGATGGTCTCCTGGGATGCCAGGAGCACGTGTCATGAACAAGCACATGGCATCACTCAGTGCTGACGATGGGGAGGCAGAAGGCTCCTGTCCAGAGCCAGCAGGGACAGAGCCATATCTGCCAGCCTCTCCGTAATGCGTGTCTCAAGGAGGCTTTCACTTCTCCGTCAGACCTGTTCTGAGAGTAGCCAGGCCGGGCCATTATCATAATGGGGTCAACTGGGAGGCTGGCAATCGACAGGGGAGCAGTCTATTGGGGAGAACTCATTGACTCCTGCGTCATTACTTGGCTCAGCTTGGCAGGCAGACCTCGTGATTGCAGAGGACAGCCTCGGAGGAGGCCCGCGCCAGGGAAAGGCCAAGAGGCCAAGGCACCTGCTGGGCCCGGGGGACTGTGGACGCGCTGCCCAATGTCAGCCCCACGGATTCTGGCTGTAACTGTCCAGTGTGCAGCTCTGAGCTGGCCCCGGCCGACAGGGACACCACGCTGGGCGTCTGCCTGTGTCTCTGAGCTACAATGGTGAAGAGGACTCAGAATTCAGACCCCCTGGCCTCATTTTGAACCCATGTCCCAGTATCTTAAATCCTGTTATTAAGATTGTTTTTACCCTCCCCAAGAGGAAGGCGAAAGTAAGGTCCTTCTCCAGGGAAGCAGGACAGATTTCCACCATCCAAGGGCTTCCTTACCCACTGTTACATTGAGCCACATGGGAACTTAGGTAGAGGATGTCCAGTTTCACGTTACCATTGAGGGAGCTCCCGGGGGCACCACAGTGCTGCTGAAGGTCAGCGGCTTTGGGAAAAGCAAACCTGGCGCATGTGAAAGGCAAACTGAAATGGAGGCAGTGTTGCTAAGAGAGCTCTCGGGAAGGGAGCCGGGAACCGTTGAGGAAGTGTGACTTACGCACATCTCATCTTGGATGGAATCTGGCCTTTAGACCACCCACTGTCCTAACAAAGGCATCCAGAACACCTGCCAGAAACTCAAGATACTTATTGGACACGCCCCCGCCCCAAACACTTCACGAGTCCTTAGGGACTGACTTGTGTCCATCGCAATTCTCGCCGGGCAACTTCAACAGCCCCTGCCTGACGCTTCCCCAGAATACTCTTTTGGTTTAATCTGTGTCTCCTGAACTGTGATTCTTTTTTTTTTTTTAATACAGCAAGTTCTTATTAGTTATCTATTTTAGACATATTAGTGTGTATATGTCAATCCCAATCTCCCAATTCATCCCACCCCACCAGGGTCGGGGTGGTGGTGTGATCAACTGATTCTTAAGACCCCAAATAAAGCTCGTTATTCTCTGCAGCCTCGATGTTGATGAGTGTTGGACATGGATTAGCCCTGACTGCTCAAACAAAGAGACTAGGTGACTTGAACAGTAAAAATGTATGTTCCTAAGTTCTGGTGGCTGGAGTGTGAGGTCAGGGTGCCAGCGGGGTCGGGGGTTAGTGAGGCCCCCTTCCTGGCTTGCTTGTGGCTGACTTCTCACTGTGTCCTCACATGGCTTTTCCTCCCTGACTTGAAGAGAGACAGAGAGAGAAGAAATGTTTCTCTTCCTCTACTGCTAAGGATGTTCATCTCATCAGGAGGGCGCCATCCTCTTGACCTCATCTAACCCTAGTTACCTCCTTAAGGCCCCATCTCAAAACTCATCATATGGAGGGGAGGGAATAGGGCTTCAACATATGGATTTGGGGAGAGATGTTCGGTCCATATAATACCTGGGTTTGATTTCAGCTTCCTCTTCTTATTAGGTGTGGATCCCATAGGACTTCACTTCCCAGAATATCAGTTACCTCACCTGTATAATGTGTCTAACACCACCTAGTACATTGGACTGCCCTGAGGGGTAAGATGAGTTCACATAGAGAAAGCCTCCGACACATACGAGGTATGAAAACTGTCCATCCCGTCCCATCCCTCTTGCTTCCTTCAAGGAGTCTCTGATCCATGGTGGCATCTATTTTCATCAGAGGTTCCACCCTAACCCTGCCCCACATGGAAAAGGTCTCTTCTTTGGCGATTCTCTCCATCCTGCTGAATTGGGCTGGGTTGTACCTTATATTCTCGGAAAACGACAAGAGCAGTAGGAATTATCCCCTAGGAGCTGGAATAGCTCCTCCTCTCCTGGAGCCCCACTGAAGAAGGGGTCACGGTAATAGGACCTTTGGAGAGACAGGGAGGTCATGGGCAGAGTCCTGTGCACGTGCTCTGACCTCTGGGAGCAGGGCTCCCCAGCCCCCCCGCCCCCCGCCGACCGTCCTGTGCATCTCCTTCCGGGGCCCCTCCTGCCTCACTTCAGACTCCCAGTGTCTGCAGCACCAAGTCCTGTTGCAGAGGCCAGTTTCCAGAGGAGGAATCCCTGGCCTTTCCTCCACAGCCCATCACCGCTGACTCTCTCATCAGCATTATCTCCATCAGGGGCAGCCAATGTCAGTGCATCGACACAGCCCAGCGATCGACACTTCCCCTGACTAACGTCTCTGTCCTGAGCGGGGGAATCAGAACGGAACAGATGTTTTAAGGACTCCATAAATCCGAGAAGATAAAAACCCACCCACTCAGCACTTTTTAACAATGCGCCATGCGGATGAACCAGCATATCGGAAATACCAAAATAAATATAAAATCCCACTGGAGTCTCAGAATAAATCTTAGGGTTTTTTCTCTTTTTTCTCTTGTAACATACACCAGATATCATTTTTAATACTCAGTGAAGACCCACCACTGGGAACAAAACATCTATAAAAATGCGGCTGCTTCCCTCTGAAGTGACCCAGTGATCAACCGCAGTGAGCGTGAATCACCCTCCAATCGCTTCCTGAAAAACTCATTTCACTCTCCCCCAGAGCCTTCTCCCTCTCCCACCACAGCCAGTGTCGTCATGTGGCCTCTCATAACTCCTTGCTGAATTCCAATGAGGTTTTCTAATTAGCCTAATTAATTTTCTTCCCAACTTAATAAGACTGTCTCTGGTTCAGAAATAATTGGACTTCCCACACACCATCTTCCCTCCCTCTGTTTCTCAGTGGTGAGTTGTGATCCAGCCTCCTTTAATAATTCAAAATTAGCTTCTGTTTTTCAGATGACAGGTTCACGTTCAGAGAGTTATTTAGTTTTTTCATTAACACTCTGATGTCACGCTCTCCCTCCTATGAAGAACACCTAAGAAAGCACTAAAGATACAATGAAACTTGGATTCCTTCCTGGAGAGAGAAATCCATCTGGGATCAAAGTTGCAATGGATTCTTGCTTCCTATCTTATCAATTTCAGGAAGGTAAATTAGTGACGTGGATGAAGTCTATTCTTCCCTGCAAATTTTGGTAGTAGCTATGAAAGTAAGCCCTAAGGAGCCCAAGTATTAACATCATGAGAAAGGTCTTAAACACTTTCAGGCAACTGGTCTCCTATGGAAGAGCGGCCTTCTTTCTAATCTCTTACAAACTTGTTTTATATGGTTATGAATTTGTTACTATATGCAAACAGAACCGTTGTTATAAACATAGGTGTGCATTCTCCAAACAAATGAGTTAGAAATAAAAAGAGAAAGAGATAAGAGCTAGGAAAAGAAGGTGATGAAAGACCAGGTGTTCAGCCAATGAAAATGTCCCTGTTCCAATTCATATTTGAGTAAGATCTGCAGGGCTGTGTAAATTGAATACTGTCTTCTGTTTGCTCTCAAGTTCCAGAATGCTATGCAACCTTAGCCTCTCTAGTATTGGTTTTGCAGCCCCAGGAATACTTTACTCGGTACCATGAACCTGGAATTATTTTCTCATTCTCTAAAAAGCCTGAAGCATTTTTCAGAGGACTTATAAATACGGCAATGACCAGTACTAGCGAAAAAGGAACATAGTAAGATGGTATGTTTTCAAGCTTTCCCTTGCACAGCTGTGAACCTTCTCATTATGGCTGCCATGTCCTCCGTGGAATCATAGAGGTGTGAAGGTTTTCAAAGAATGTATTCCAAACAGTAGCTATAGAGGTGCAGCCTTCCTCTTCTCTTTGGATTATACTAAACTAAACTTTTCAAAGATGAAGTGCCTGGAGTGGTTAAGGTTGTCTCCTTAGGTCAGCGCAGTTGGGTGATCTGCTCGTGTTCCTACAGTCACTGCTTCTATTAGGACCTATCTAGGCAGATAAATGTTTTAAGAATATATCATTCGAAAAACTCTGAGTATACCGAACTGGTAAGTTTGGGGATAATAATCTTCTACTAAAACAAAGAATCAATCTTTCTCTCTCTCTTTTTTTTTCTCTCTCTCTCCATCTCTCTCTTCCTCCCTCCCTCCCTCAAAGAGCTCTGAGGATGTTACTTCAAAGACAGTATTTTGTAGCAAATGTGAAGTAAGACTCAAGTTTTTCAAATGTTAATAACATTCAATTTCCCACAAATGTCCAGAAATGAAGCATGCCTATATTATGAGCCCACATCAGAGTTTGCTGATGTTAAGTAGGTAGGAAAAAAAAAAAAAAAAAAAAGCAGAAGTTGGATTATGGGATCAAAGATGAAAGTGAAAAGAATGGTACCATTTGCAGCTATAAATTTAAATGAGCCACCAGCTACGGCAGCATGAAACTATAAAGTAGTCTGTATTGGACTTAACGTCTTGGACTTCTTTACTTGTTGCTTGAGGTCACTTACTCTCAGCAGAAACCTGCAATGCCCAGTGGTCACTGGGGGCTCTTCGAAACATGACCCATTTAATCCCGGAGACTATTCAGTGGAGGTCTGTTTAAAATTTGTAGCTAGTAGAATAATAGCTAAACCTTAAGTCCTTAATCCACATTTTATCCCTAGAATACACTCTTCATAACTGTGTTTTTTTAAACGTTCCCTGCATTTTAATTTGGGATGGGTTTCTTTCCTCAGCTGGGTACTTTTTTACTAATCTTTGTCCTACTGCCTCTGCTCTGGTTAAGTTCCTCTGTAAGATAATCAAATTACCCTGAATCCTGATTTTGTATGAATACCTTAGGGATAACCTCCCTGTAAGAAAATAAAACATCAAGTACAACAACAATGGCCAACTAACGATTTAACTTCAAGTCACACAAGTAGAATCCAGAACCTCAAGTCCTGGCACTGCTGCCATGCCCCCTGAGTTAATGGGGGTATCTTCAGTCACATAGCACTGACTGTGGAACTGGTCCACCCCTGCAGCTGGACTCTAGAAGAGCAGGAAGAGAGTCAGTTCCCACATCTGCTTCCATCCAAGTTTGCCCTGACTATGCAGCTACACAGATCCTGCCTAACCTGTCCATCCTATTAAAGACTGGCAGAAATACCCTGGGGGAAATGGCATGTCCAGGTGCATCCGTCAGGGCCGGTCAGACAGAGGGCGTGCATGACGGGCCTCCAACAGAAGGAATTTCACACTGCGGACTAGTTATAAAGTCGTTGGAAAAAGTGAAGGAGGCAATGATACGGCCACCTATAAATCAGCAGCCAGAGGAACTCTCTACCAGGCCTAGGACTGAGGGGTCAAGAAAAAAGTGATCTTCCCAGTGCCAAGAGCTGCTCAGGAAGGTACTGGGCCAGGAGAAGTGGCCCAAAGACCGGCCCGCCCTGTTGAAGGCAGAAGCTGTCGCTCTGGGCTTCCAGGCGGCACCTGAGGCTCTGCTCCAAGCTGACTAACCAGATAAGATTTTACGGCTCATGAAATAGTTGGATCCGCTTTCTAAACATAGCCCCTGGTTCTGCCTCGGTGACCTCCCATGGCAGCCAACTGCAGAGCAGATAAAGAAGCATTTCCTCTTAATGGCTGGAATTCACTGGCCATAAATTTCACCGAGTGCCCTCAGGTCTATGTGTTGTTGACAGGTAAAGTAAGGCATGGGAGTGAGCAGTTTTCACTATTCCCCTTGAACATGTTTTTGTTTTTTTTTTTCTTCCCGAGATAAAATAATCCCCTTTTGTAGCAAAACTTTAACAGGAGAGACTCCCTCCGATTTCTCCAGAGTAGATCAAGACCTTCCTTTATTCTTCCTCAATTTTACACGCCCTTCCTTTCCTTTAAGAAGCATCAGCAGACGATGGAAATGACATTTCAGTCCCATTCTTAACACCACCGCTGCAATACTTACCTGTCCACAAACACCAGTGAGCCCGAGGGATACTAATGCTGTAGCCAAGATGGCAGCCCAGCGCCGCTTTCAGAATCAGGGTCATTGCCAAGGTTATTGCCAACAATGAGCTCCTCCTCTCACCACAGTGTTATGGTTTCTGAAACGTGAGACCCTAAGCTCTACTGGCCAAAGCATTGCAGCAGCGGAAAAGAAGCAGTTCCCCGGATTAGGGATGACAAATACCTGGTCCTTCTACTGGCACTTCTCGAATCAAACTCTGAGTTGGATGCTATTATATCCTCACTTTGCAGAGATGTTAAACAACTTGGCCTAACTCTCAGAGTGAGTTAGGAAGAAAAATTGGGATTAGAATCAGGTCTGAGTCACTACAAAACCCACATTATTTTCACCGTATAATACTGATGCCAATTTTCCATGCGAGCAGGCATCATAAAATGCAAAATGTGTTGTAAAGAAAATCTTTCCACATGTGAATTCAAACATTCTGGTGATGATATGATACTGGAAGAGCTGCCAGCTTTAGCAAATAAAAATACAGGACACTCAGTTGCATCTGAATTTCAGATGAGCAACAATCTTTTTGTTGTTTTTTAGTAGAAGTGTGTCGCAAATATTGCATGAGACACACTTATAGTAAAAATATTTGTCATGTATTGAATTTGGATAGCCATCCTGTATTCTTCCTGGCAACCCTACAAGTAGTCCATCTGTATCTTAATGCCTTGAGACTCTAGCTTCACTTTGCCATGACAAACTGAAAATGTCATCAAGGAAAGAAGAATCTATGTCTCCCCTGCATCATCACTGGTCCCCACTCCCTGGAGCAATGGGATTCCTCCTACGTATGACCATTTAAAACTGATGTTCCCAGATGTGCCCAGTGGAGCTTTTTAAACCAACTTTATCAAGGTATCATATATCATACATATATATGCATATATACACACATACCATATATATATATATATACTCTATACACACACAGTAGAATGTATCCATTTAGGAGTGTGGGTCTATGAGTTTTGATGCATGTATGCATACATCTGTATAACCACCAAGATACAGAACGTTTTCATCACCCCAGACAGTTACCTTATATCCTTTGCAGTCAATCCCCACACCCCAACCAGCCCCAGAAAACCACCGCTCTGCTTTCGTCACTATAGGTTAGTTTTACTTTCCCTTGGAGTCCATAGAGTGGAATCAATAGAGTTGTACCATCGGTGCTGTTCTGTACCTGCTTTCTTTCGCTCAGCATAATGGTTTGAGATCCATCTCTATAGTTGCATCTATCAGTAGTTCCTCCCTATTGACTCTGCTGAGTCATATCCCGTATACGGATTTACCATCATTGGTTTATCCATTTATCCACTGATGGACGTGGATTGTTCCCAAATTTGGCTAATTTAAGTAAAGCTACTATTAACATGTGGGCACAAGTCTTTGTACAGATGTATGATTTTATTTACCTTAGAAAAATATCTCGGGGTGAAATGGCTGGGTCCTACAGCAGGTGTATGTTTACTTTTTAAGGACCTGTCTTGCTGTTTCTCGAGTCGTTTTAGCATTTTGTATTTCCACCATCATGCCTGTTTGTGCCAGCTGCCCCACATCTTGGCTAACACCTGGTTATTGTGGTCAGTCTTTTAATATATCAGTCATTATAATAGGTGTGCAGTGATGTCTTACACTAGTTGCGCTTTACTTTTCCCTGAGGTCAACTGAGTTTTAAAACACCCAGAAAAATAAATTAAATGTTGGTTTCTCCACTCATTAAGCAATTTTTGAGCATCTATCCCTCTGGCAGGTATCATGCTACAGACACTGAGTTTAAAATGTCAAATAAGGGACATGAACCCTGCCAGACGTGAGGCTTATTTATAATCTAGTGAGGCAGACGTGAAGCAAAATATTTATACGTAGATAAATACATACATACGAATGCTGATAATTATCATTAGGAAGAAATAATTCACGTGGAGAGAGGATAACAGAAACCACCCAACTGAGACCAGGAGGTGAGGGGTTAACCCTCTGGAAGAAGCACAGTGAATCAGCCTGGAGGGTGATTATGGGACGGGGTGGCAGTGAAGGTGAGGGCAGTGGAGGCGTCTTTCAGATGCAGGGAAAGATGAGGCAGATGGTCGAGCTGGATGTCTTTTCCTCAGGACTGAATGGAGGCCCCTGTGGCTGAGAACACTGCGAGGGGCCAGAGGTGAGGAGAGGGCAGTGTGAAGACGCTGCAGACCTGGGCGAGCCCGGAGGCCGGGGAGCTTTCCAGGGGCTGGAAAGCATTTAGGATCTCATCTGAAGTGGAGTGGAAATTCACTGCAGGGTGAATGGGAGTAACATAAGCTAATTCATGCTTTCAAACTCTCTTCCAGACTCCAGAGAGCAGAGGGGTCTAAGTGAGGCTGGGGGTGAGATGTTGGTCAGTGGCTATTGCTGTAGTTCAAGCAGATGGCGGAGGCATGGGCCGTGGTGGAGAGAGGGGAGATGTGGGAGTCCAAGATGAATTTTGGAGGTGAAATCAACAGGATCTGGTGATGACCCAGATGACAGGACTGTAGGAAAGGGAGGGTCAACAGGCCACTGGGTCTCTGCCTCGAGCAGGTAGGTTGGTGAGGTACCCTGTAGAGAGTTAGGAAGTCAGGGGGCAGAACAAGGAACCCTGCAGTTATTGCAGTAACTTGTATGGCAGCGAGCGAGGCTACAGGGAAGGAGGTGATAATCTTGTTACCAGAGTAACATTTTTCCTGACTGCAAAAATAAAGACAGTAAAAATACACGGGCACGTGGCAACGTGCCTGGGACTTCATGTAACGTCTTAGGGTCTCACTCTAACTAGACACTGTCTAACTGGGGAGACTCGGGGCTACCCCATGGATGTGCAGACTGCACCTGGTCCAGCTTGAACAACCATGTACAAAAGCCCTGGACAACCTTGGCAATACCTAGTCTTGTGAATAGAAAAAAAAAAAAGATGTCTCTCAAAAGGAAAAGCAAGGCAGGTATTCTAAAAGACAACTTTAGAGAGAAATGGGAACATTAGGGTAATTGGTGCTTTTTCTCTGTCACATGTAAGCAGGCGCCTAATGGCTTGTCACCAGAGGTCTCCTAAGTGGGACCTTAAGTAAACACACCAAGGACCAAGTGCCCTGCTTTCCTTGGCTGGGCATCCATGGAGCCGCTCTTCTATGACAGAACACTGCCTAAACACAGCAGAAGACTCAGCCTCCACCTGTACAGCTGACAGGAGGAAGTCCAGTGGCCCTGCATGTAAAACCATGACAACGCATAAAATGATGACAACACAGGGGTATAAGTGCAGGAACAGCCCTGCGTCCCCCGGCCTAAGGTATCAAAGCAGGACCTCCATCGAATAAGCCAAATTCCTTCAATTGGAAAAAGGAAAAGAAAGCCTTCCCTGTAGCGTTAGCTCTGTATGTTTAATAATAATAACTTCCAGGCTCATTGCTACTTTTGGATGCTTGCTCTGTGCAGACACAGGGCTGAGCGCTTGGCGAGCTCTGTGCATTTACTCTTCAGGGCAGCCCTGGGAGGTGGGTGTTCCTGTCATTCCTCTATTAAGTGTTAGGAATCTGTGGCTTCATTTGCCCAGAATCACATTTTTAGGAAGTAGCCAAACGGGGGTTTAAACTCAGGTCCATGTGACTCAGAAGCCCTGTTCCTGATGACGATGGCTGTTGGCTGTCAACGTTGAATATATTCAGCACAGATTTTTTTTGCAGGGGGATGAGGTTGGCAGCATCTACTACATCTTCTCCAGCACCCACTGATGCTTCAACGGTTGACCTGATATAACCCAAAAAGGGTTTTAGGATTCTTGGATCTAAGTCTGAGGGCGTGGACTGCTCTGTGCCCTTTTTTTCTCCAGCCAGACCTAACAGGGGGCTGGCCACAGGGGCGGGCCCAAGAGCAAGGCCACACAGGCCCCTCAGATGTCAAGGACCCCAAGCTGCTGGAGAAGCACCTCTGCCTCCCCTGTGGCAGCACATAGCCTCACGCGGCCCCCAGGCTTTGTGTACAGAGCCCGGGTCTCCACGGGGAGCAGAGAGAGAGCTGGTGCCTGCCGCGCAGTCCCCTCCCGTGCAGTCCCCTCCCATCTGTTCTGCAGGAGAGAGGGATTCTGAAAAAGCACATCAGATTAAATAAATTAAAAGAATCACACCCCCGTGGGAACACTCTCAAAACAGAAAGTCATTTGAACTGATGTACGATTCACTCACAGCCTCTCTCCTTATAGGAAATGAATACAATCAAAATCAAAATCACTCCTCACTCGGTGTAGTAAGAGGCAGTAGATGGCTAGGGAGCGAGGGAGGAGGAGAGTAGGTCACAGAAGCCACACTGTTTACAAAGCCATTAAGGAGAATGAATAGATCCAGTCTGGTCTCAAAAGGCAAAGAAATGTGAATGTTCACATATAAATAGAAAACGTTTAGAATGTTATTAATTCAAGGCAGAGTTCCATCCCCTGGATGATGGATGTCTGGGTGTCTGGGTGGCTGCAGTGACCCCTGCTGGTAGGAATCACTGACTGCTGCTCTGGTCCCTAATTTTCAAAACTTTCAGTGGTTCCAGGGACCAAGGGGGAAGACTACGTCCACGCTTACATATTACCTGGTCCACACCTTGGACATCCACCCCGGAACCCCGTCACACCGTGTGACCTGGAATGTATTCCAGTACCTCGCACATAGTAAGCCCTTAACAAAGCTGGCTGAGTGACTGTGTGACCAAACACACACAGCACTACTGTAAAATTGAGCATATTTGGCCCTTGGTACCTTAATCTTGTATGAAGAGTAGCATTTAAACCCCTTGAACTCCATCAATGGATTCTGCTAAGAAAGATGTGTCAGATAAAACTAAAGTCACCGTGAGAGGTGACGGGTGCCATGGGGTGCCCTGTGACACAATGGTGACGGGGTGGCTGTGTCTTGGAGCAGGCACACCTGAGGTCACAGAACAATGAGGATCTTGCCAGACGAAGGAGGAGGGGGAAGGGAATTCCACGCAGGGGAACAGAGCATCAGGCAGGACAGGTGCACAGGGCTTTCAGGAAAGAGACGTGGTGCTGCTGGAAGTTCCAGTGGGAGGAAGGTCTGGTGGTGTCTGTGTCTGGGAGGCCATGTGATAAAGAGCCCTATTCATCCTGATGAAAAGCTTGAGATTATTCTATGGTCCATGGGGACCCCAGGAGGGGAGAGGGGTTACATTTAGGATTGATCTGGTTTTCTTGCACTTTACTTACATAGCTCTGTCGAGATTGCGGAAGACAGTTTCAGGGTTGAGAAGAGGCAGAAAGCCCCACCTCAAAGCTATTGCATTGAGTAGAAACACAAGAGAGACTTCACTGAGATGTCGGTATAGGAATAACAAGGAACAGACTGATAGGAGGAAGGCCTTGGAGGTATAATTTAAAGGTCTAGGCCAGGCCTGTCTGCTATACAGAAGGGAGGCCAGGATGTGGCTCAAACTGCAAGAAAGAACCCAGTAGATTGCTTCAAGGTAGTGGAGTAGAAGGACGTGTGCTCATTCTTTCTTGTGAGAGCACAGGAATCACAACCAACTGCTGAACAGTCATCGACAGGAAGACACTGGAACTCACCAAAAAAGATGCCCCACATCCAGAGACAAAGGAGAAGCCACAGTGAGATGGGAGGAGGGGCGCAATCACAGTAAAATCAAATCCCATAACCGCTGGGTGGGTGACTCAAAAACAGGAGAACACTCATATCACAGAAGTCCATCCACTGGAGTGAAGGTTCTGACCCCCACGTCAGGCTTCCCAATCTGGGGGTCCGGCAACAGGAGGAGGAATTCCCAGAGAATCAGACTTTGAAGGCTAGCGGGATTTGATTGCAGGACTTTGACAAGACTGGGGGAAACAGACACTCCACTCTTGGAGGGCACACACGAAGTAGCGTGTGCATCGGGACCCAGGGGAAGGAACAGTGACCCCATACGAGACTGAACCAGACCTACCTGCTACTGTTGAAGGGTCTCCTGCAGAGGCGGGGGGTGGCTGTGGCTCACCCTGGGGACAAGGACACTGGCAGCAGAGGTTCTGGGAAGTACTCCTTGGCGTGAGCCCTCCCAGAGTCTGCCATTAGCCCCACCACAGAGCCTGTAGGCTCCAGTGCTGGGTCACCTCAGGCCAAACAACCAACAGGGAGGGAACACAGCCCCACCCATCAGCAAACAAGTGGATTAAAGTTTTACTGAGCTCTGCTCAGCAGAGCAACACCCAGCTCTACCCACCACCAGTCCCTCCTATCAGGAAGCTGGCACAAGCCTCTTAGATAGCTTCATCCACCAGAGGGCAGACAGCAGAAGCAAGGAGAACTACAATCCTGCAGCCTGTGGAACAAAAACCACATTCACAGAAAGATAGACAAGATGAAAAGGCAGAGGACTATGTACCAGATGCAGGAACAAGATAAAACCCCAGATAAACAACTAAATGAAATGGAGATAGGCAACCTTACAGAAAAAGAATTCAGAATAATGATAGTGAAGATGATCCAGGACCTTGGAAAAAGAATGGAGACAAAGATTGAAAAGAGGCAAGAAATGTTTAACAAAGATCTAGAAGAATTAAAGAACAAACACACAGAGATGAAGAATACAATAACTGAAATGAAAAATACACTAGAAGGAATCAGTAGCAGAATAACTGATGCAGAAGAATGGATAAGTGACCTGGGGGAATCAGACTTCCTGACTTCAGACTATACTATAAAGCTACAATAATCAAGACAGTATGGTACTGGCACAAAAACAGAAATATAGATCAATGGAACAGGATAGAAAGCCCAGAGATAAACCATACACATATGGTCACCTTACTTTTGATAAAGGAGGCAAGAATATACAATGGAGAAAAGACAGCCTCTTCAATAAGTTGTGCTGGGAAAACTGGACAGGTACATATAAAAGAATGAAATTAGAACACTCCCTAACACCATACACAAAAATAAACTCAAAATGGATTAAAGACCTAAATGTAAGGCCAGACACTATAAAACTCTTAGAGGAAAACATAGGCAGAACACTCTATGACATAAATCACAGCAAGATCCTTTTTGACCCACCTCCTAGAGAAATGGAAATAAAAACAAAAATGAACATAGGGGACCTAATGAAACTTAAAAGCTTTTGCACAGCAAAGGAAACTATAAACAAGACGAGGCAACATCCCTCAGAATGGGAGAAAATATCTGCATACAGAGCAACTGACAAAGGATTAATCTCCAAAATATACAAGCAACTCATGCAGCTCAATATCAAAGAAACAAACAACCCAATCCAAAAATGGGCAGAAGACCTAAATAGACATTTCCCCAAAGAAGATATACAGACAGCCAACAAACCCATGAAAGGATGCTCAACATCACTAATCACTAGAGAAATGCAAATCAAAATTACCATGAGGTATCACCTCACACCAGTCAGAATGGCCATCATCAAAAAATCTACAAACAATAAGTGCTGAAGACTGTGTGGAGAAAAGGGTACCCTCTTGCACTGTTGGTGGGAATGTAAATTGATACAGCCACTATGGAGAACAGTATGGAGGTTCCTTAAAAAACTAAAAATAGAACTACCATACGACCCAGCAATCCCACTACTGGGCATATACCCTGAGAAAACCATAATTCAAAAACAGTCATGTACCACAATGTTCATTGCAGCTGTATTTACAATAGCCAGGACATGGAAGCAGCCTAAGTGTCCATCGACAGCTGAATGGATACAGAAAATGTGGCCCATATATACAATGGAATATTACTCAGCCATAAAAAGAAACGAAATTGAGTTATTCGTAGTGAGGTGGATGGACCTAGAGTCTGTCATACAGAGTGAAGTAATTCAGAAAGAGAAAAACAAATACCATATGCTAATATATATATATATATATATATATATATATATATATATATATACATCCTAAAAAAAATAAATGGTTCTGAAGAACCTAGGGGCAGGACAGGAATACAGACACAGATGTAGAAAATAGACTTGAGGGCACGGGGAGGGGGAAGTGTAAGCTGGGACAAAGTGAGAGAGTAGCATTAACATATACACACTATTAAACGTAAAATAGCTAGCTAATGGGAAACAGCCTCACAGCACAGGGAGATCAGCTCAGTGCTTTGTGACCGCCTAGAGGGCTGGGAGAGGGAGGGTGGGCGAGAGACACAAGAGGGAGCAGATATGGAGATATATGTACATGTATAGCTGATTCACTTTGTTATACAGCAGAAACTAACACAACAATGTAAAGCCATTATACTCCAATAAAGATGTTTAAAAAAATGCTGTATAAAATAAAAAAATAAATAAACAATAAATAAATAAATAACATTAAAAATTTTTTTAATTAAAAAAGAAGGAACCCTGAAGGCGGCACAGGTCTGCAGGGGAAATTCAGAAAAGATGCTCTAGTTGGGTGCTTTAAGTTACTCAGCTGACATCTTGACGTCAGAGTTTTAAGCTCATAGGAGTTGCGGCTGCAGTAATAGTTCTGGGAATTGTGAGTTTATAGATTGCGGTAGGAAAAAGTACATTTTTCATCTGTGCCTTAGTTTCCCTCTGGTGTATTTACATAAAAAGGAAACTGTTCCTAAGGGGAGCAGTGACTTCTAAGAAATGTTTATAACAATCATCTTACATTTGTATAACGTTTTACAAAGAAGTAGGTTACCTTATTTTTTTTTTCCCTTACACAACCCTACAGGTAAAATATTTTTACCCCAATTTTACAGGTACTAAAATTGAGTGTCTAAGATGAGGTGACTTGGATAAAAATACTACAGCACATCTATGACTTAGTAGGGATTTAATCTCTAGTCTTCTGCTTCTTTTCTATATGTGTCATTGAGTTTTTGTTGCAATAATTTGTTAACTTCATCGTTATCTTTTTTTTTTCCTTGATGGTACAGTAGACTTATGAAGGATGACACTGATACTCAAAGTTTTGTAAGAACACTAAGTATCTGAAGCAGGAAAAAAAAAATAAAAGCAATGTCCCATCATTTATAACACTCTGAGCTCCTTGGAAGATAAAGGGTATTTAAATGCATAGGCTTACTAATGTCTCTGCAAACTCATAGCTCTATTCATCTGAGCACAACCTGAAACTGCAAATCGACAGGAGACAGACAACATGCTTAATGCTTATCTTGATGTGGAAAATTATGTTGTAAAGATCAAGAAAGGCAAACTTAGACCCCGGGTGCATAGCAAGGAAAGGAATTCCCGAGCAGCTGCCTTCTTTCCCTTTGCAGCCTCCTCCTTTCCTGTCTGTGAGACTTCCACCACACCGATTTGGCTACATAAGTCAAGGCAGAGCTCCTCGTTGGGCAATGTTTCACTTTTCCGGGGTTGGAGAAGAGCAGCACGTGTCCCAGTCCCACCAGCAGGCAGGAAATTACCCAACCAGCTCTGCACACAACTGCCGGCCCCAGTGGTTGCCACAGAGAAATGAACTACATCTCACCAAACCTGAAAGTCACCTTCGGAGGGAAGATGTTTTCCTGCTCTCCACCATATCTACTTACCCGTCCTTCTCATTATCCATGGGAGCAGGAGGGTATAAAGACTCCCCAAGAGGGCAAATGGAACATCCCCTGGTGGGTGATGACACGGGCTGGGGGGCTGGAATCATCTGGGTCCCCTCTCAGTGCCCTGTCCTCTGCCCTGGACCACCCAGCAGCCCAGGTGAAAGAGGGGTACCAGTTAGAGAGGGAGCATATTCCCTTGAAATGCTTCCTTTGGTGAAATTAAAAGAAAAAAATAAAACAGGGTTTCTTACGCCCAATGAGAGGGATTTATTTCAGTGCTAAAACCTCACTTATGCTCTGTCAGGATGTGAGGTTCCCCAAGAGTGAACCACAGCAGAGGAGGACGCAGTGATGGAGCCCGAGGCATTGTTAAACCAGGGAGAAGGCTCTGCTCCTAGCAAAAATGGTGGTTCCCGGAGCATCAATCATATTTGCACAGGGCGTTTATGCCTTCCGATGCCTTCACAGTTATTGTACCACGTTGTCCTCCTCCTGGAAGGTGGAAGGTAGCTTTAATAACCCTCCCAATTTGAAAGATGAGGGGAAGAGCCCTTTCCCTGGCCTGGCCCAGGTTCCTAATGGGGCTTCCCAGCTCCCACTGCAGGACACAGACACTCCGGTCTCTTGAGGAGTCCTGCACAGCCCACAGGGACAGCTCCAGGAAACAGCCCCAGCGATAGGAGCAGTCAGCATTTTCACCCAAGGCTCTAACTCCACAGAGTGGTATCTGGGAGCCCCACCAATTAGTAAGTCATCACAACCCCAGCGAAAGTCCCTGCTGCGTGTGCCAGGGTTTGTTGAAAGAACATCACCCCTTTATAAATGCCAGAGACGGCTTCCGCTGAATCCTCATTGGGGGACCGTGTCATTGGGCAGTGCTTGCATTTGCCCTGGAGATGAACACACGTGCAGCCACTAGCCCCGATGGCCTAATATTTAGTGAGTCTCCAGTGACCCGGGCATGACACGCGGCGGGGCTGACGCACCATTGCAGTGTGATGATGTCAGCGGGACATGCAGTAACCAGGGGCTGAACGTCCCTGGGGCTAAAGGAAGTCCAGCCAGTCCCCTAGTCTATTCCTGTGTCTTGAAGACGTTGGGCCTGAGGGCAAGCACCCTATGCTTATTTACCAAAATTGTTTCAGAGTCCAGAAAGCACCACAATTAGGAAATTCTTGACTTTTTAACATTTTAACATCATCTAATCCATATCCAGTTCCTTAATAGACTTCTCTGTTCCTCTTACCTTCTCTGGGCAGGTTTTCTGCAGATGGCTGGAAGAGGATATTGCCAGCAATGTCTGAAATTGGGAGGTTTTTCTCCTGGGACACTCACTTTGCATCTAATGGCAGTCATTCCTTTTACGTTTTTATTAACTTGAGGGGGAAGGAGTGGATTTGCATGTTCTGTATTACACACAGTAGTAATCTCTGTACAAATGTTAGATGGAAAAAAACCCACTTTTTGGTAGATTTGCTGAAATATTATAAACTCACAAGAATAAAGTCAATTATTTAGCCCCTTTAGAGTCTAGATTGCAATTTATTTGTATGGAATTTAATAATACTTAGCACTTTATGTATCTAAAGTACTTTACAAATATTAACATACTAGTCCTCTTATCGGTCCTTAAAGTTAGGAATAATTACCACTGGTTCAAAGATGGGGAAATCAGGAAAGCTTAAAAAGTCTTCCTTCAAGTTACAGAGAAAGTCAATTAAGTCCAAACATAGGAAGCAGAATAGGACTCGCTTCTCAAAAATGGGCTAAGTTTGGAACATCAAGAGCTTCTAGTATAAAAAGACATTTCGGTTTCATCCTGAGAACCAATCAAATGCTGGCAGGTTATCAAAGTCAGAAGATACCTTGAGGAAAATAGAAATGACCACCAAGGCTATATTTGGTTTGGGTGCAGGAAATGAACAGACTAGATGGTATCTAAGAACTGGGGATTGTCCTGGATATGACAGCACTGCCCTGAGTTGAAAACTCTAAGTAAAATTCTATTTTATCTGTTTCATGCTGAAGAGTGTACACATTTTCAGAAAAATAAGAACATCTAATTCCACTGTTTCACATGACTTCCCATGCTTATTGCTTTTTGCCTGTTTTTCTTGAGATGTGGAAATAACGCTCAAAGGGACAGTGGCTTGCAAGTACATTTGGGAAGTGGGATGTCCTCACTCTTCCAGAGGTACCTTTATTGTGGTCAAGCACTTAGTAGGGACACTGCATTTGGCAGCTAAGGTTCATTGAATTCATGATCCTGAATGCATTTAAAATCCACATAGCAAATTACCCCTCTGAGGAAGAGTACTAAGAAGATCCTAGCATTATATTTTGTTTGGTTTTATTTTGTTTCGCAGTTTGTACAGAAACTTGCCATATCTGGTTTCTAGAAACAGGGTGATGATTTTTTAAAGGAAATTTTGCAAATGTAAATCCCATAATACATTTTATCTTCACTTCCATTCTATCTCTGCTAAATATTACCAGACACCAGAAATGGATCTATCCTAACCAAGAATTATAATTTTAAAACGTGAAAAAAAAAACCCCAATGTTAACAGTAGCCAGTGAAACACACAATTAGGAAAAGTTAATAATAAAAGAAACAACTTGTTAAGGCTTGTACATGTACCCAGCCTGCATGGTTACCACCAAGTCTCAGCTCTTGTGGAAACAACTGTACACTTCATGAGCAGGGGAAGAAAGACAGAGATGATTTTTCTGAAATCCCTTCTTGAATAATTGAACAATCAAGCATAAAGACCTCAGATGGTTCGTATAAATGCATAAACAGTTGAAAAAAGTGCAGTTGAATCTATCAGCCTCTCGTGTCACACTTCAGAGATGCCTCTTCACAGATTTCTTCAGAGACAGTCAGCACTAAGGCGTTCAACTCATACAAATTTAATTTGTGCACTTGCTGGATCGTTGCTATGAAAAACAAACTATTATTCACTTCCGTGTTCTCACCCTTCACCTAGATTCTATTCTACTTGAATACATGCTTTTTTTGTCTGTTTCTCCAGAGCAATCAATTCTACTTAACATTGGTTTTACCTGACCAGCTTGTTTACGAGGACTTCTCCTACTCTTAGTTGAAAGAAATTAAAAAGAAAAGAAATAACTTCTGCTCCTCCTATCATATATTTCACTCAGAGCTCACAACATCTTTAAACTGACATAACTGCCCATTTATCTAATATTGGAAACTCCTTCGCTAAAACCACAGTTTCTACGTAATACACATAGGTTTTTTCTCCAGCCACAATGCAGATTACAGATACCAAAAAGAGACTCGTGTGCCCTTTAGCTGTATTGGCGCTTTCTTTTAAAAAGGAACAAAAACCATTTACATGGTGTTTTTTTCAATATAAATAGTTGAACTCAAGGATCACAAAAGGAATAAATCTAAGCACAACCAATGAAAAATGTCACTTATACAATGAGGTAACATATTATTTAGAAATATTTTCCAAAGGCCACAACAAATTTGCCCAGAACTCACACATCTGAGTTTCTTTATTAAATATATGGTATTCAATGACTATAGAGTCCTGTTTTCTTATTTCATTAGATAATTCACAATTATGCAAAATATAGGCCATCATGTATTCATTCATTTACTCATATTCTCCTTTTCTTTGAGTTTCTTCTTTAGTCTCACCTTTCAACTACTTGTTTATTTGAAATTCCACTTGCAAGCAGTTGTTTATAGTATTGAAATATTACATTAGCACAATATATTTACTTCCTAATTATGTTTCCATCAGAAAGTCCGTAGTCATGTCAGTGAATGAAGAAGGCTAGTCAGTGTTTAGGAAAAAGTCCCAGTTGCCAAAGATGATTCAGAAAACAGAGTGTTTTTCTGTGGCTCTGACACACTTGAAACTGGGGATCTGTATCACCAGTGGAACTCAGTCATTTCTCAGCACTCAGTCACCCGGGTCAGGGGATACAGAGTCACGCCCACAGGTGAATGCAGAGGGCAGGCTCTCACCTGTGGTCCACCTGCCTCCTCTCCACCCAGGCCTCCCCTTCTCTGGGGACGCTGTCTCCCTGGACTCTGGCGTGCTCGCCAGGTTGCGTGCAACATCCTGTCTCTTAAAGGTCACTAACACGATCAAAGATGACCACACTTCCCTTGTGACAATGACACTGTGCCAAGCCTAGCCTGCCCTCAGTTCCAGCTGCCACATTCAGGGTCAATAAACTGTTATTGTAACTGCTTTTCATAGCCCACTGACTCGAAAATGACTGCCTGCAGCTCTGTTTTACTGCATGGAGGAAAGAGAGGGAGAAAGAGAGAGAGAATCGTGGATTAAAGGAAGGAAACTCCGGGCTTCCCTGGTGGCGCAGTGGTTGAGAGTCCGCCTGCCGATGCAGGGGACACGGGTTCGTGCCCCGGTCCGGGAAGATCCCACATGCCGCGGAGCGGCTGGGCCCGTGAGCTGGGCCCGTGAGCTGGGCCCGTGAGCCTGTGCTCCGCAGCGGGAGAGGCCACAGAGGTGAGAGGCCTGCGTACCACAAAAAAAAAATAAAAAAAATAAAAATAATGGCCACTTACTAGGAAAGAGGGGTATATTCGTGGACTGTTCATTATGTTAGGCACTGGCCACCTTCGGATTCTCGGGTACATGATATTGTTTAATCCCCACGATGCCCTTTGAGACAGGCAAGAATTATTTTCCTTGTTTCACAGATGTGGGAATGGAGGCGTACAGACTTAGCAGCTTTCCTGGAGACCTGGAGGTGTCATTGGTGGGGCTGAGATTTGGACACTTACTCTGTAGCCCTGTGAGGGAGCTATCACTCTGCTCTCCTAAAGAAGGAAACTTGAGTCAGTGAAGAAAGCCGCTGACTCAGCATTCTGCCAGGAGCATGTCAGAGGGAAGCTTCAAACCCAGGCTTGACTCCTAAACCATCGATTCTTCCATTAAACCAAGCTGTCAGATAATTGCACTCCTGGGTCTCAGGGCTGAGCATTTAGCTCCCTCCTCATTACCAGTGTTTCCCCTTCATTTGTGCCCCTCACTCGGGGTTTTTGCAGGGTCTTCACCTTCGGCCGGCTGCTGGGTGTGTGTCCGTATCTGAGGACTGAAGAGAAGCCAGAACCTCAGGCAGCCTTGGGCAACTTCAGTGTCTTGTCTGGGACTTATTGCGACATTGTGATGGTCCCCCTTTCCTGGGAGGGGAGCAAACACTGCAACTAGAACCAGGGGTCCTCATGTGACAGCAGTGCCTCCCCACCCTGGACTGGGAAGCATAGGACAGGGTCCAGCACAGGGTGTTTCTCAGTTACGTGGCGCTGAGCTTGCCAGGTTCTGGAAGCTTCTGCAGGCACTGGAAAGGACAGGGGGAGAGGCACAGGCAGGCATACTGCGATCAGCGAGTGATGGTGAGACGTTATAAGGCAGCGTAGACACAAAATCCTTTCCCTCAGTGTTGAAAGAGTACTGATGTAATAAAGACAGTTAATTATCCCTGCAGCTTTCCATGGGAGACATTGTTGTTCCCCCTTTTTAGGTTGGGAAAATAAAGTTCCAAGAGGCTGAGTAACTTGCCTGTGATAGTAGCAAGCGGTGAGTTTGGGATACAAACCTTAAATTGCTTGATTCCAAAACCCATCTTTTTTGTTTATTCCATTCTGACAGTGAGCCTTTTTGACTTATCAAAAGCCGTCCAACCCTGTTAATATTGATTCCTTTGAAAACAATGATGGTGGTAGGGGTGTGAGAAAGAACTTTTCCTCCTGAGAGGCACTGAAGCTCAATCATCTTTAAAATGTTGCTGTGAGTGTGGCCGGGGGAGGGCCTGGTACCTCACCTGGCAGGTGGAAAACCCAGATCAATAGCCACTCTGGGCCAGTGACACAGCTTCAGGGATCAGAGCCCACATCCCTCGGCCCCCAGTTCAATCTGAGAGAACAAATCATCTCATTCTTGAGCTTTGGCTCATTTGATGGGAGCCGTCCACACCTCCTGAGATGACTTTCTAATGTATGAAGTATGTCCGAGCAACCCCCTCTCCACACACAAATCATGTGGACCCAACATATTACGGGGAAATTGGGGGAATGCTAGTCACATTTGTGAATAAATAGTTTGTATCCATCTTACAGGTGTCAGAACCAAGTAGGTGTCTCTGGGTAGTGATGCATAGCTTATTGGCAAAGAGCGGATGTCTGCCTGAGGACCATAGATCTTGGTGTCTAATTATACCAAAGAGTGGTGCAGCTACGTATACGAAAGCAAGTTAGAATGAGTTACGGCAGTTGGGATATGAAGAGAAGCCATGGTTTTCCTGGAAATTCCTCTAGAATTCACAATACTGACTACAGCATAAAAGCCACTTCCCTTTCAGTACCCTGGAAAATTTCTCATTGGTTCTGCCCTAGTTCACAAGTTCTTACCTTGATTAATTCACAGTGACCATTTTTAGCAGGTGAACACGGGCTTCTGGAAGGCAGGGTGGTAATGGGAAGTGTGTAGAGACCACGGGATATGTGTCAAAGCCTTCTTGTTGATGACATCTCGAAGCACAAGAGATGTTGGTTGTAGTGCTTGCAACCTACAGGCCAAAGAGCACCTTCATCGCCACCACCCTTCACCCTCACGCTGTGGCCGGAGACCTGAGCCCTGGGTCCATCTGCATTTGTCTGGATTGGATATGTCCATCCAGAAAAGGAATTTGAGGAGAGGGACCTGGGAATGAGGGCTAACCCAGCCCATGCATTGCCATCCCCTTGTGCCACTGCCAATGAAACCCACTGCTGTTGCTAATCCTGGCAGCCTCAGGACCGCAGAGAGGGGAAAAAAGCCCCGAAGATGAGGAAGCCAGTTTGATCTACAGTGTAATTACAGCTGTGCTGTGAGACAATACAAATGTGGCCCCGTGCAGGCATATTTCTTCTTGTCCAGAAATTAACTTTCATATCAAAAAGTAAACCATTTGACTCCTAAAACTGAATTGGACAAGGGAGAGAAAATGCCGAGGATGGGAACCCGGGGTCTGGGGTGTCAGCCTCGTACTGGGCATTAATATTTCCGACAGAGTTTGAGAAGAATGGGAACTCCCCCCATACCTCCCTGCCTCACTCGAGGGCAAAAACCGAGAATAAGATTCTAAATGGAAGATATTTGTGGAAGCAAGGGGAGGGGAGGGGAAGGAGGTGCATAAAGGAGAAAGAGAAAGGGGAAAGGGAGCAGAGAGCACAGACATCATAAAACCAGATCTATTCATCTTCCCCCAGGATCAGGAAGGGAGAAGGAAAATGATGTTTGATGCTCTTTTCTGAGTTCTGGAGGGCAAATGAAATAAAAAAATAAGAAAATGCTGAAAGATCAACAGTTTATACCAGATAAAAATAGAGGCGCAGTAAAACAAACAGCATGAATGGTTCCTCTTCTACGGAGAAGTGGTGCGGAACAAGTGTGCTCACTGAACTTCAGAACAGAGGTTCTCCTTGATGTGGGTCGTTTGTGGTCAGACTGGGGTGGGTCCTAAGGCTAAGATGAAGGGATGCAATCCCCCAGTCCCGCTCCTGCGCTATGCCCCTCCCCTGCCAACTCACTTAGAATCCTCCCAACCACCGTGCCTTTTCTTAGTCCTGATTGCACTGAGTGGGTGCGGCTGATCTCACGTGCCCAATTGTCCCCTTTTAAGTGAGCTGCCATCTTTAAGGGGATGCCTTACCCAATGCCAGATACATCAGAACCCAGTGAGTGTCCATTCCCCCCTCCCCTTGACACCATTAGCCTGACAGCTTGATATCCAGAAGAAGCAGCTTTCTAAATACTAAAGCTATAGCACTCTCATGCATTTGAAAGAGCCGATGTGATCTGAAGCTCCCCGAGGAGAGTTATTATGTGCAGGGATCTTGCAATGGCACTGCTCCCCATATAAGAATAATGGCTTATTTATAAAGTAAACACATGCCTCAATAAAACGTGAGAATGTGAGGGAGCAACACTAAATTCTCAGCTAAGATGGACAAACCTACCTCCTTCCAGGACAGAAGCAGGGATGGCAATTCTCTCCTCCCTCATCCTCTTCCTCCCGCTTCCCTCCTCTCCTGTGCAACCCTAAGAGAAGCCAGGGGAGTTTTCACACTACTTTAACAAACTTGAGTTAAGCTGATCATCTACCACTTTCTCTCTCCTTTGTTGTGTCCTGGGCTGCCTTGCCAGGGGGTGAGCAGTTTTCAGCAGATATCTCTGGGAGCTGACAGAATACCATCTCCCCATCATCTCCAACTGATAAAGTGTCAAATGAGATGGAACAGAAAGTGAGATCCATTTGAGTAGCTGCCAACACTGGGCTGACTGGTGGGAGGAGGAGAGAGGGAGGAGGTGGTGGGCGGGGCTTCCCTGCCCCTCCCCACGGGTGCCTCAGTGCTTTGTTTTTGTTTTTTTTTAAACATCTTTATAAGAGTATAATTGCTTTACAATGGTGTGTTAGTTTCTGCTTTATAACAAAGTGAATCAGTTATACGTATACATATGTTCCCATATCTCTTCCCTCTTGCGTCTCCCTCCCTCCCAGCCTCCCTATCCCACCCCTCTAGGGGGTCACAAAGCACTGAGCTGATCTCCCTGTGCTATGCGGCTGCTTCCCACTAGCTAGCTATTTTACGTTTGGTAGTGTATACATGTCCATGCCACTCTCTCAGTTTGTCACAGCCTACCCTTCCCCCTCCCCATATCCTCAAGTCCATTCTCTAGTAGGTCTGTGTCCTTATTCCCATCTTACCCCTAGGTTCTTCATGACCTTTTTTTTTTCCTTAGATTCCATATTTATGTGTTAGCATACGGTATTTGTCTTTCTCTTTCTGACTTACTTCACTCTGTATGACAGTCTCTAGGTCCATCCACCTCACTACAAATAACTCAATTTCATTTCTGTTTATGGCTAAGTAATATTCCATTGTATGTATGTGCCACATCTTCTTTATCCATTCATCCGATGATGGACACTTAGGTTGCCTCCATCTCCGGGCTGTTGTAAACAGGGCTGCAGTGAACATTGTGCAGAGTTTGTGTTGATGGACACTGAGGTTGCCTCCATCTCTGGCTGCTGTAAACAGGGCTGCAGCGAACATTTAGCAGAGTTTGTGCTGATGGACCATTGGGTTGCCTCCATCTCCGGGCTGTTGGAAGCAGAGCCGCAGTGAACATTGTGCAGAGTTTGTGTCTCAGGCAGATGGTGCCACTTGCAGAGCTGCCTAGAGGATTGCATCTGCTGAGGACTTTTGAACCTGTGGGCAGTAGCATAGAGATGGCAGACAGGTGGAGGACAGGTAAAGGTGTGTGAATCTGTAAAGGAGAGATGTAACTATTTCCATGGCATGTTGGATACAAAGTAGCTTCAGTAACGTGGAAATAACTCGTTAGGCATCTAGGACTGGCTCTACAGGGGTCTAGATTTCCAGCATCCATTGAGGCATCTGACCTAGGAGAAGTCACCTTTCCTAGATCTTTGAAAGAGTGGGAATACTGTCAGAGCTGGGAGGGACAGCTTGCCCAATGTCCCCCTGTTTTTCTTTTATGTGAGAAAACTGAGACATAGGGAAGTGGAATTCATGGAGGATTCTACTGCTTTGAGTGTTTACACAGAATGGCTCAACCATACCCAAGGCTATTTATGTCTTGAATGGAAAACTAAGGAGTGGCCAAGGTCTCCAACTCCCACTCCAGTACTCTTTCGCCAACACGTGCATGGCCTGGCAATGTTCATCTCTGTCATAAAATTAACAGAAGGAGCAACCGAGTTACGGAACACAGAAGCACTCAAAGAAACTGTCAAGCGTCGGGTAAACACAGGCCACAACTGAGGGTTGATTAAAGGTAAAACTCGGACTGTAGCTTTTGTTCAAAGCCAAACACCTTGCCAAGGGATACGTAAAACAGAACTTGCCTATTCCAGCTGTTTATTCTTTTCCTCTTGATTTTGTTTCAGACAGTAAATTGTCATCCCCTCTGACTTTTACTACCCATGTGCGTCATCACAATGACTGTTGTGTTGCTATCGTATAAGTTTCGTTTAGAAACAGCTTTCTAAACAGCTTTTCCCTGGCTTTTCTCATGAGTTGTACACCTGGGAATTATATCCATTTCTCGGATGGAGAAACTGAGAGTCCAAACCGACAAAGGTGCATAGAACACACGGCGGGTGGGGAATGAAGTGTGACATTTCCCTTAAGCCCTGCAAAGCATTCACAGGACCTGGAGAGCTGTGAGGAGTGCCTGGGAGCCTGGCCAGCGTCTAGCCACAGGGGAAACACTCCTCAGTGTGGTTCTCATAATCAAAGAGTTGTCTTTCCTTTTCTCGATATCTTTCCCCCCTTGCAGCATGTTTTTGGCAGGATCAGCTAAATAAGTGTTATACAATCTAGTACCTCTTGAGACCTCAGTGGCAAAAAGGCTACTGAGTAAGAAGGAGAGAACTTTCGAGCTCTCAGGGAGGATTCTGTCACCTACTCCGAGCTGATGCTATTAGCACCTGTCACAGGGAAGTTAGCCTCTTGGTTGTGTGTTCTTGGCTCCCTCAGTTTTTGTCATCTCATTTCTATTGTTCTTGGTGTTATTTTAATTATTCTTCATTCTTATTATTGGATTTTAATTTTCTGAACAGCCCCTGGGTGATGGTGGAGAAATAATAAAAAGAGGTAAAGTAATAATTATTGTGAGTCGTGGCACAAGGGATATTGTGCTCCTGGTCATACAGATATTGTTACTGGATTATTAATAATGATACTAGTCGTGGCAATAATGAAAGTAGTACTAGAAGCTCAGAGCACGTTAGAGAAATATTAACTTCTGCACACTTGCACATCTTGGGGTAGAGCAAAGGGGAGGAGTCTTGGTATTAACAGTGTCTCTACCCTAAAGTAAGAGAAGACAGGGCAACACAGGAAAGGAAGAGCTGGGAGTCCCTGACACGAACAGTGCAAGGAGGGACAAGACTAAAGATTCTTGACTCTGTGTCCTACGACTGATGACTCCTTTAGCGTGGGGTCGTGTCTCATTCACTTCTGGGTCCCTCTAGCACACTAGCAAACACGTATTTAGCCCACAATTTATGCTTGCTGGAAGGATGGAAGGAAGGGAGGCGGGAAGAAGGAAGGAAGGACTCACTAAAGTAGAAAGGTATCAGTCAAAGTCAGAAAGGAACAAGGGGGAGGTGCTGGATCCATAGCTGGGCTTTATCAAATATTCCAACTGCATTACGGTGGTGATTCAGCCCCTCCAAAACCAGGCTTATTTCCAGAGTGACTGTTGAAAGGACAAGTCAGCTTCCAAGCTGGGGGATGCAGTGGTAGAATGACAGATGGGAAATCACTGACTAACAGGTTTGTGCCCATCTTCCCATGTCTCCCTCCCTGTACTGCCCCTGTGTGGGTCCTTTGTTGTCAGGTGTCTACGTTGGGCAGGAGTCGCCACCCGTCGCTATTTTAAATACAGGTTGTCAATCAGTTATTCCAAAAAACTGTCTATTGATGTAGACAAAAAATTATGAACAATGATGTTTTTTATAACATTATTCATAATACCAGATAATTGGGAATTATCTTAATGGTCAACAGTATGAGGATGTTACATAAATTATGGCCAAATGATATGATAGATTATTACGCAGCTATTAAAAGAGTACTTTTAAAGGCAGGGAAAATATGATGATGTTAAATGGGTAACAAAGCCAGCAAAGAAAACCTAGAGGGCAAGGTGCTGGCTAGTGGAGCAAAAGGAAAGAGGAAGTTGGATTAGTAGATTCTAACGTACCTTGAATGCCATGCTATAGGGATTTGGACTTAACTCATGGAGATGTGGAAGCAGCAGAATTTCTTTGTAAAAGAATAACATAGCTGTCATTTTTCATTAAAGCAAGGCTTCAATATTTGGTTAATAATTATATTCATCATGCTAATGCTGTAAATTAATAAATGATTATCACCGTAGTAATGTTAATGTAAAGCATTATATCAACAGAATCAATCAAAAAAGAAATCAAAACATATAATTAGGGACAAATGACTAAAGCACATGAGACTTTAACTTTCCCGGGTATATTTTATTTTGCAGGATGTAATGGTAATGGATATTATTAATTGATTTGATTCTTCTCAGAGGGTGCAGCTCTTTAATAAAAATGAAAATTATAGCTCATTTGTTTCTCCCACTCGACTTTCTATAACACATCAGTGTTTTAATGTTAGTACGTTCTTTATAAAATTGACATGTGATTCATCATCATGTAATGATATGTATGTAATTATGGTAGTATGGCCCTTGTTTCATATGGGAGTATACGTAAAATAATATTTGAAAGGTAAGAAACGCATATGGAAAAATATACGTTATCTACAGACCCGGACCATGAATCCTGGCAAAAGAAAAAGCGTCCACACAAATAGACATCATCCACGAACACATCAACCTAAGATGCAAACAGCACGGAAGACTACAGCACCAGGCTGGAGATTGTGAGACTTTGTGTGACAAAAAGACCCGTGAAAATCAAAAGCGGCAGGGGCGGGGGCGGCAGGGGGATTTGATCACAATTATAAATTTCCACTAAGGCAATCTCACAGTGAGAAAGTCAGTGCTCAGTTTGACATGGCCGGCTCTGTGTTTAAGGAGAACAAGTGTGATGACACTGGAGAGAGAAAAGGAACAGGGCAGTGGAGGGTGAACGGCAGAGCCACGGAGACGGTGAGGGCCTGAGTGAAGGTACGGCAGCCGGAACAGGGAACCGAAGAGGTGACGGAGCTGGAGACTGTGACACCATGAAGAGGAAAAGGTAGCCAGTTAGATACGAGTGAGGATGAGGAGAGAAGTGGGTATTTATAAAGACTCAGAAGTTTCCAGCTTGGACATTTGGGTGAAAAAATAACCAGCTGGGCCAATAAATAACAAAACGCACGATGGATTTTTGTAGTTTCTATTGTACTGAGAACTTGCTGTAGCTTCTCTCATTAATTCTCATGACAGCCCTATGAAACAGGTTCCTTAATTATCTTCACTTTACAGAAGAATAAAGCAGAGGCCCAGAATGTTTACATAAAATATGCCTAAAATCGCCCAATTAAGAAGTGGCCGAGATAGTGGAATTGGAAAGTGCGTGCCTTTTCCAGACCTTTATGTTACACCACACACAGTAGGACATCAGACGGACAAGCATTATGTACAGACAGAGGCACTTGCTGGGGTGGCGGGTGAGGGGATTGTGCAGAGGGATCACAAAAGCACAGAACAGATACCAGCAACCACCAGCACGCACAGCCCAAGAAGCGTTTTGCAGAGAAGAGCAATTCTCCACCGCTGAGGCTGTGTGGGTCTGGCCCTCGCCTCTGTAAATACATTTCGGTGAATTCAGTCATGAGGTCCAGCTGGCCGGCTGCCTGCCCGCGGGTGAATTTCTTTAAGGAATCTTGGCAGCCTACGTTCAGGGCCAATTCTGTTATGATTGCTTCCACTAAATCAGGAAGAAAATTGAAAAGATTGACATACACACACATAAGCCTGTGTGGAAGTCTGGAAAGGTGATGATTGGTGACCCAGCCATGACCTTTATTTTCCATTAATGGATCTGGGTGAGTGTCAGTTGTGTTTGAAGCTGCATAAAGTGAACTGAAATAAGAGGGATAAACAGGAACAGTTAAGAGCCTTTTTCAGAGGAATTTGGAGTTGATTAGATAACACCGTATACAAGGAGATGCTCTGATCAGACACAAATGGAAAATCGGCATCAAAACCAAGCATTGACCTGCCCAGCCAGACTGAGTTATTTTAAGCAACATGAAAATGGGAGCTGATCTACATATCCTTGATCTAAAGAAACCAGACAAGCATAAAGTCCAGAAAGATTCGCAACACTTGTGATTTTCTTTGGAGTCCTCTAAATAGAGCAAAATTAAGGTCAAGAAATTGGACATGAAGGTACAAAGAGAAAGCACATATTAGGGGAATGAAGTTGTGGGCCCTTCAAAAGTTTAGAGCCAACAGTCAGGCCTCCCATTAAACTACAAATTTTTTCCGGGCCTGAGAAGTGTGAGGGAAAACAATTCTACACTCTGAATCTCTAAAGTATTTCATTGATTTTAATAAAAGCAGCCCAGCAGTCTGGTGTAAGAAGTATTGGGGAATGTCCTACAGAGAATTATTTTTTTTTATAACAAAACCTGATGAGATGTTACTGACTGGATTCTAGACCTGGTAGGGATCTTCCTGTGGACTGGTCTATTTCAGAGCGAAACCACTGACCTCCGGCAGTTTGCTGATCCTAATAGAATTCCTTGAAATTTGAATTTTGCTTTCCAAGAGGCACCCTAGATCCATTCCCGACTCTTGCAGGTCCTTTTTTTTCTTCTTCCCTTTCTCCCCTTTTACTCTTCCCTGAGCAGGGAATCCTGGATATACACCCAAGAGAAATGATGACATATGTCCATGAAAAACTTGTATATGAATGTTCATAGCAGCATTTTTATTTTATTTGCGATGGGCACCAAAAGTATTAAATCCATCCTAAGTCTGAAAATACTGGAAAAGTGTCTGGGCAGATCAGGGCATAATCTACAGAGAAGAGATTTTTAAGTAGATATACGATCCAAAGGAGGAGTACTGTTGAAAGTGGCAGGTGTGATTTCAAAGGGGACTTTCAAAACGCTTTGCCTCTAGCGGAGAAAAAAGGCCAAAAAGGAAGGTAGAAATACTCTTTGGCAATAGAATTGTGCAGAAGAAAAGAAAAATAAGAAGGCAATTTTAGGGTGCTATAGGATAAAAGAAACCCGTGAAACTGGAGACTCACTAGCCTTCCCCTACCACCCAAACAACAAACAAACAACACACTTGGATTGTGCCATACTAACTAAAGGTAGAAGGTGTTTATGGATTATGCTCTGGTGTGAATAAGAACTCTTTGGTTAACCCTAGGTTACAAATATTTTCTCCCATGTTTTAAAGTTTTGTCATTGTATATTTTAGATTTCTGATGCATTTTGAGTTAACTTTTTGTATAAGGTATACGGTTTAGGTTGAGGTTTGTTTCATAATAGCATTATTAAGGATAGCCAAAGAGGGGAAATAGCCCAGTTTTCTATCGATTAATGAATGGATAAATAAAATGTGGGATATCTACACAATGGAGTATTATTTAGCCATGAAAGAGAATGAAGCACTGCTTCATACTACAACATGGATGAACCTCGGAAACATTACGCTAAATGAAAGAAGTCATATGCAAAAAGCCACATACTGAATAATCCCACGTACGTTAAATGCCCAGAATAGACAAATCCATAGAGAAAGAAATTAGTAAACCCTATGCCAGGGGCTGGGAGGAGGGGGAGGGGGGGTGATGGCTAATGGGTACGGGTTTCTTTTTGGAGCGATTAAAAAAGGTTTTGGAGATAGTGGTAATGACTGCACGATTTCATGAATATACTAAAACCCACTGAATTGTATACTTCAAAAGCATACATTTTATAGTATGTGAATTATATCTCAAGTACAAACAAACTAATATACTGTGAAAACTAACTTGTTTTCACCCAACGACCCTCATCTCAATATCCCATTTTCATTGGTGAGACCCTGTCGCCTCAAGCACCCAGGTGCCTGCATTCACCCCAGCGGTATTTACTGGGTGTCCATTGTGTGTCCTGGCCCTAACAGCTAGCACTTACTGACCATTCAGCCCATCCCAGGTGTTCTTTGATGTACTTTACACGGATTAACTCATTTAATCGTCACAATGACCCCTTGGAGCAGATGAAAAACTCAGGGCGGAGAGACTTATGTAATTGCCTAATATCACACTGCTTGTAAATGTCAGGGCATTTCAGATTTCAAATCCATAGAGTCTGAGTTCTAAATTGATAGCTTTTTATCATTACATACTACTATCCAACCCTATACTACATTATCCCACACCTACATTATCCACTACCCTCCAGGTGTATACCTGGAGAGCAAGCCTAGCTGAGTGGTTAATGGTTCAGTAAGCATTTGGTTCTATGACTATTGTTTTTGTTATTATGACTACACTCTAGTCTACCTTAGGCAAAGTGGTATAAGAGATGGCCCCTGCTTTCATAAAGCTTATTTCCTAACAAACATTTTCACAAATACCTACAGTACAGATGTACTAAGTGGAGTGTGCTGTGTTCTACAGAAGAGCAGAAGCAGAGTGATGGCTTCCCTGCTGGGCGGGCAGGAAGAGGATGGTAGTGGTCACGTGGACGCTGGGCTTGGCTGGGGGTCTGTGTGTCAGCAGGTAGGCTGGTGAATGGGTCTCGGGGCACTGGGAGCCTTCACCCGGATCCGCCCGAGCTTGAGCCCCAAGTTGGCTTTCCCGCTTCCAGACTCTCTACCCTATAGTCTACCTTACAAACTTTGGCCAGACTGTTTTTTCTTTGGATGTTGTTTAAAACCTGTCTTTCTTTGAACGAAAACCTTAAAAGGGGGCCCTTTTCCTTCATGCTGAATCTAACCTCCTCTCCCCGGCGTATTTAGAAGAGGGCCCCTCTAACTCGCCTGATTCTAATTACTCCTGCCACTGCAGGAAGCAGTTCTCACTCCTTCACAAATAGGTCCCCATAGTTCGATGCTCCTCTTATTTTGAAAGCCACAAAAAAGCCAAGTTTGTAACTGTCTTCTAGCAACGCTTAGGATGGAAAAGCATGCGTTCTGTGTACTGGCTTCACATTAAGGTCCTATTCTTGTTTTGGTTCCCCTCACTGTTTCTGCGCTATTTAAGGTATATTTGATCCTGTGTAACTAGGAGGTGTGGGTAAAGGTGTTCTTATATAAATTGGCTGCTTTGGAAACCAGATGCCCCAGGAGGACCGTGGAAATTGTCTTCCTAAGAGACCTCTGTTTTTCTTTAGGAAAAGGCCTTTCCACGCTCTTTGGGGTGACAGTTCAAGGTCCCGAAGACATGACTGGAAGAAGAGTAAGAGGACAGCAGTCGTTGCTCTGTGTAACAGGGTAAGAAGAATTTAGGAGTCGGCCAGGCCACACGGGAATCAGCTTCAAGAGCAGGGGGCAGTGCATTCTTGGGAGAGAGAAGTGGGCCTCATTATGAAGCAGGAGACGAAGGCTTGGGAAGGACGATCAACAAGAAATTTCTAGAGTCAGGGAGGCTGAGCAATGTTTAGGACTGTGATGTTTGGTGCTCAGTTTTAAGTTGCTTTCTGTTCTGTGCTCTTATTACTCTCCAGACTCAGCAAGCCTTCCGTAAAAGCCTGTCATACACAGCAGTCCTGGGCTGGGGGTGATTTGGGCAAGAGAGCAAAGTGGATTCCTGCAGAAGAAAAGTGATGCCAAATAGGGCTGGCGGGGGGTGTGTGGAAGGGAGGTGGCTGCCACACACCCCAGAGCTGAGAGGTACTAGAGGACAGTGAGAGCAGTGGGCTGCAGGGTAGACTAAGGCTGACACTGATCGGAGATCTCCCTTTTCCTTTAGACATAATACAGGAAGGAGAACTTTGAAAAGGGGCACCAGGCAGACTAGAAGTTGCCACAACAAAGATAAGGTCTATATACATAAATCATAGCAATATTTTCTTAGATCAGTTTCCCAAGGCAAAAGAAATAGAAGCAAAAATAAACAAATGGGACCTAATCAAACTTAAAGACTTTTGCACAGCAAAGGAAACCATAAACAAAACGAAAAGACAAACTGGAGAAAATATTTCCAAATTATGCAACTAACAAAGTGTTAATTTCCAAAATATACAAACAGCTCATATGGTTCAATATCAAAGAAACAAACAACCCATTCAAAAAATGGGCAGAAGACCTAAACAGACATTTCTCTAAACAAGACATACAGATGGCCAACAGGCATATGGAAAGATAGATGCTCAACATCACTAATAGAGAAATGCAAATCAAAACTACAGTGAGGTACCATCTCACAATGGTCAGAATGGCCATCATCAAAAAGTCTACAATTAATAAATGCTTTAGAGGGTGTGGAGAAAAGGGAACCCTTCTACACTGTTGGTAGGAATGTAAATTGGTGCAGCCACTGTGGAAAACAGGATGGAGGTTCCTTAAAAAACTAAAAATAGAGCTACCTTATGACCCTGCAATCCTACTCCTGGGCATATATCTGGAGAAAACCATAATTCAAAAAAGATACATGCACCCCAATGTTCATAGCAGCATTATTTACAATAGCCAAGACATGGAAACAACCTAAATGACCATCAACAGATAATGGATAAAGGAGATGTGGTGTATATATATATATATATATATATATATATATATATACACACACATATATGAATATTACTCAGGTGTAAAAAAGAAAGAAATATTGTCATTTGCAGCAACATGGATGGAGAATACCATACAAAGTGAGGAAAGTCAGACAAAGACAAATATTATATATCACTTATATGTGGAATCTATAAAATAATACAGATGAATCTATATACAAAACAGAAACAGACTCACAGACATATAGAAAACAAACTTATGGTTACCAAAGGGGAAAGGAGGGGGTGGGATAAATTAGGAGGTTGGGATTTACAAATACACACTACTGTACATAAAGTAGATAAGTTACTGTATAACACAGGGAACAATATTTAGGATCTTGTAATAACCCATAATGGGAAATAATCTGAAATATAAATATATATATATAACTGAAGCACTTTTCTGTATCCTTAACTAACACAATATTGTAAAGCAACTATACTTCAATGAAAAAAAAAGATAAGGTCTACAGAGAGAGCTCCACGTAGATAACCCTGTTCTACATTTTATAAACTGCCCTCCACCTTTTAGCAGAAGATAAAATGGAAAAGAAAAAGCACACCACTCTGTGTTTGCTCATGTAATTCCTCTTTTCTTGAAAGATTCTGCCTTTCACTCTCCCAAACCCTACCTGTTCTGCAAGGCCCAAGACCAGTCTACCTCCCCCCGTGCTTGGTCCCTCATTTCTTCCGACTGTCTCTCCGAGCAGTTCTCGACGTGAACTCCTCCAGATCAGAGGCAGCAGCACGACCTGAGAACTTGTGAGTGAGGCAAAGTCTCGGTCCCTACCCCACACCCACTGGATCTGGGGGTGGGGGTCAGCAATACATGTCTTAGCAAGCCCCGCAGGTGATCCTGAGTTTGAGCACCGAAGTCTGAGAAGCAACCCAGGGGCCAGAGGCATCGGAGTGGCAGTCAGATCATCTCTCTCTTCAGCACAACACCGTCCAATAGATTCCCATCTCACTCCTAGCAAAACCCAAAGTATTTGTAACCCTGGTTCACCTTTACCTGCCTGACCACATTTGCCCCACCTACCACTGTCCCTGTCACTCACTCCACCTCAGTCATGGAGGCCAGTGACTGGAGAATGTACCAGGCTTGCATCTGCCTCAACGCCTTCGCTGGGGTGGCTTCTTTCTTTTGTGACGTCTGCCTTGGTCATACTGCTTGTAATTACGTTCACCCCCATCAAGAGGACTCATTCCTGTTTTGTGATTTTTCTCCATCACATTTATCTGTATATAACGTTGTGTATATTTCGCTTCCTCAAATGTTTTATTGTTTGTCTCACTCTGCTAGAATGTTAGCTAAGAGACCAGAGATCTTACTTCATGTTTTCCTATTTTGTCCATTGATATAGTACCTGACTCACGTGGTGATGAATACTCAGTACGTGTTTGCCCGATGTGTGAATTGAGCACTTATTTCCTGTCTGCCCTGTTCAGGAGCTACCCCATCCATTGTAGTCTTTGTGGTTAACGAGTCTGTAAGCTCCATGGTAGAGATAACCCATCCTGGATGCCCTTCGTCCCCACCATGCCCAGCACCATGCTGAGAAATTAGCAAGCACGTGATACTTCTTAATTATAGGTCTGAACACATTGTCCCCTGGACTTGGGGTTCAAGACAGAAAGCCCATGCGATGCCCCATATTCATCTGGAGCTCCCTCCTCTCCGCCCCCTCCAGATCACTGCTCAAAGCTCCCAGCCTGCTTCCTCTTCCTCGTCCAGCCATAATTCCCGGTCCTTTCCCCTGATACGTGAAGAGTCCATTCTCACGGGCTGCTGTCCCTGCCCCCAGGCTCTGCCTGCTCAGGCAGCCTCCATCTGTCCCTCGGCCACGTTCCAGTGACCCAGCGTGACAGCCGAGATCCATAATTTATTAGAGCCCTTCTGCTGGGCCTTTTCTTTCTTTCCCCCTTCCTCCCTTCCTTTCTCCCTTCCTTCCCCCCTCCCTTCTTCCCTTCCTTCCTCCCTTCCTCCCTCCCTCCCTCCCTCCCTCCCTTCCTTCCTTCCTGGCATCACTGGTACCCAGGGCTTAGTCAGCACCATCAGAGGGGCTGCAGGTGTTTGAAAGGCCCCCAAATGAAGGTAATTTGAGTCAGGTATTGGGCTAAGATAAGCAATTAGAGACTCTGGAACATGCTGTGCAGGGGGATAAACATCCTTATTGCTTTAAATAGTGTCCTGGAATCTCTTCACCACCCTTCTTATATGCATTTGCCTGAATGTATAGTAAAATCACATTTTGCTCTTTGAAGAAACACGTACATGGTTCGAGGCTAAGAATCTCCGCAAGGGGGCCAGTCGGCACGCATGAGTTGTCTTCTCAAACCTCAGTAGGAAATATGTGTTTTTAATAATCATCTGGTAATTAACAGCTGTGATTCCAAGCCTTTCATTAGGAAAAATAATAATAGTTTTACTTCCTGGTGCCAGGAGCCAGATGGGCAGCCGAAGAGAGAAGCCTCCAGCTATGTATCAGACAAGTAGAGAAGGTGGGGTCCACGAGCTCCCTGGCGACCCTGCAGCTGGCACAACATCTGGACGGGAGAACAAAACAACGGCCTGGATACCTGCACCCCGCCCCCCGTACACTGGTCCACTTAGCTCTGATCACAGCACTGGCTTATAATCCTGGCTCTACAAGTTATAGGCCTTCCCTCTGCTGACTTGTTTGAAATGACCTCTTTTAAAAGATGCGCTACCTGCTAAATAATGTCAAACTGGGAAATTATTTTGAAATATCACATGTTCATGAATCTTTTATTTGGTTTAAAGAAATTGCGTCGGCCCTTAGGCCTGCTTGGTGCTGGTTACCACCACCTCTGCATCTCCCCTTCCCCTTGCTGGTTTCTGTCACCTCAGGGTCAGTGAAGAGCAAAGCACCTTTGAAGCATCCCCTGTCTGTGGCAGACACTCAGTATCTTCACAAATCTCTTTCTCTCTAACGCAAACACATAGTTCATACACATACCTCCCTTGCTGAAGACATCAACAGTGGGGAAATAAGAAAAAGAAGGAGGGTGACAATAAGCCAATGATCTGGATATATTTTTATTATATTTCTCGTTACTCTAGCGTATGGTCTCTTAGAAGCCTGGAATATGATCACTGGAGTTTATCTGCTTGGTGGCTGATACCATTTCAAACCATTTGTATTTGAGGACATGGATTTGAGGCTGCGTTACCACTCTCACAGAAAGAAAGAGAGGAAGACTGGAAGGAACAAAGAGAGGGAAGGAGGGAGGGAGGAAAAAGGAAGGAAGAGTAGAAGTGGTCTTCTGTAGCCTACCATGTTTTTATTCCTGTCTTTGTTTGCAATATGTTTAATATGAACGTATCACAGGCTAGATCCCATACGGCAAAGCCATCTTAGAGGTGACTGAATTCTGGTCCAGCGGCTGTGTGATCTCCATCACTTGAGTGGAAAAGGACCAGTGGTAACTGATTCTTGACTCTGCACTATTCCATCTATCACCAGGAACAAGAGCAGAGCTCTAGTTGATTTTCCAATCCTGCTTTGAGGGGCTTAATATTTTGATGGTTGCCATGGCAAGAAGGCTTAAAACACGACTGAGTGATATGAAAAGCAGAAGCAATGTTTCGTAACTTTCAACAGCCAGAGTCTGAAAAGAGGATTTGGGGTTTTCCATTTTATATAGTGGAAAGAATAGAACACTGAGAATCAGAAGGACTGGATTCCAGGTTCAGATGGGGCGTTAAATAATTACATGAGCCTAGATGGCTTGCCACTTCACCTCTGGGTAGAAAGGTTCCTCTTCTGAAAAATTAGAAAATAGTCATGAATGCACTAAATATTGGGTTAAGAGAGTAATAATGTCAATTGTGGTCAAAGAGTTGGAATCTCGTCCCTCCTCTCCATTAACGAACTATGAGACTTAACCTTGAAGAACAGTATTTTAAGCACAGAGAGGTTTTGATACAGTGGAAACCAGATGATTGAAAAAATACTAATGAGAGGAATTACAGTTGTACTTGCATCTGTTATTATTTACTGGACACTGACTTTACACCAGACATGGTGCCTGGTGCTTTACAAGCATTATTTGCTTGAATCTTTACATCAACCCTAAGAGAGAGACAATTCAATCCTTACCATACAGATCAAGGGACTGAGGGGAGGTCTAGGGAAGGTCATTACCTTCAGGGGGTCACACAACTCTGGCGGGGGGAGGGGGAACTCAAATCCAGGCGTACCTGACTCCACACTCCATGCTCTTAGCCATTATGCATAGTTAATACTTATTAAGCACTTATGATGCCAGCTAATGTTCTAAATCTATCACAAACGTTATCGCATTTTATGATCACAAAGGTCTAATGAGGGAAGCATTATTATCTCCATGTCATAGATGAGAAAACCGAGGCTCAGAAAGTTTAGGTAACTTGCCCAAGGCCATTCAACCAGTAAATAGGGGTGCCGGGAATCTATTCCTTGTCCCTTTGCCCCCAAAGCCACTGTGCTAAGATAAAATTTGAGAGAGGCAAGGGGAGCATAACAGTATAAAGGAAAGAGAAAGCCTGTAGTCTCCTGGGCTCCAGTAGTAATTCTGATGCTATTAGCTGGGTTATTCTGGTTCCCCACTGTCATTTATTCTAATTGGGCAGGAGGGTTTCTTGGAAGGGTAACACATTATGTATTTTAAAAGATGTTTTCTATTGTTCTTTCTAGTTCTAAAAGCATTAATTTAAAGGGCACGAATTTTTTCCACAGGAAAGAGAAACTATTTCCATTAACTCTAAAAAGGAAGGCGTTTCTATGTACAAACCGGGAAGAAAAAGATGACAATAATTATCATTTAAGTACTTAGAATGGACCAAACCTATATGTGCTCTACTCATTTAACCCTTACAAAATCCCTATAAAGTAGACACTTCTATCATCCCTATTTTATCAATAAGACGACTGAGGCAAAGGGAGGTTAGGTCATTTACACGAGATCTTATAGACAGCAAGTAGCAGAGATGGGTTCTGAACTCAGGCCGCCTATTTCACAGTCCACGCTTTTAACTACTATGATATATCGCTTCTGGAGTCAAAACAGTTCATTAGCCTAACGGGAGTCAACATGGTACTAAATTGTATTGGGAATGCAGGGAGCTGTGGAAAGATTTCAAGGTGACAGACAAAGTTGGGTGTGAATCTCAACATTGCCACCATCACTAGGCTGCCAGCTTTATTGGACTCTCTGATTAATCTCCCCCGAGCCCCTTCAGCACCTACCCTATATATCTGTTGAACGAATGAATGATTTTGTGGGGGTTGAGCCAGCCTTTGAAATTACACATGTCGGAGTCCAAAGTCCAAGAGCTTTCTGTTTTCCAGGACTACCTCACAGAATACATTAATATCGAGCTGTCCAAAGCTGAGGGTTCTCCTGGGAGCATAAGCAAAGAGCTTGAGATTCGAAGACAGACACACTGCACTTGACACGGTGTGTGCCTTCTCTGAGTCTCCACTTACTTCTCCATCAATTTGAGAATATGTTGTCACATGTGCTTGTCATGAGGATTACCTTACGTCAAGCACCTAGCACTCTCCTGGTACAAGGTCGTCGTACAGTAATTGGTAACTTCTCAGCTGCCTTTCTACAAAGCATGTCAACCGAAGCAATAGTATCGGTAGCCTGGTGCTTTTAGCATTGTGGTGTTTCTTTGCTCTAAGGAAGCACCCACTGAAACACCAGGGCAGTGAGCCCTATGTTTCCTCCCACAAAGGTTTTCAAGGACACAAAATATACAAAAAGTGAGAATGAACATCAGTGTGAGAATGACACCTTGTGAAAAAAGGAAGTCCACCATTTGGGCACACTCAGAACAAAGTAATTTCCCATTATTTGCCACTCCCACCCTCATGAGTGTGTCCTAAAGTTGAAGCTGTTGTTACTCTTCCACTTAGATCTCAGAGAGTGAATTTCCCAGTGGGCGTAACGTGTGATGCTTTGGCTGCTCGGCTCCCATTAGTGTTGATGGAGCACAACAGGACGCTGCAAATAAGCAGGGTCCCCTCGGCCTCCATGAATGCCTCCACACTTACCAAGTAAGTAGCACGTTCAGCTTGGAATCACAGGCATGGAACGGCTCGTTGTCAAGTTCCTACGGCACTCAGAGGGCCATCTGGGAACTCATCATTTCCCTGACTCGGCCCTCCTGAGGCGTTGTCCCTTCACTATATTAAGCCTCCAAAGCTATGGCGCCTCCTGCTTCTGTTCTGAGCACCCCCGTGTGACCTCTGCAGACTTTACTGCAGTGTTCACTGCTACGGGTTATCAGTAGCTCCATCTTTCTTCCTCTCCCTGAAAGTTTTCTCTGACATCATGGAGCCGGCACAGCCAAACGCTGCCTCTCCAGGATGACACTGCGTGGTTTCCCCCAGATTCAAAAGCTAACTGCCGACTTCTGCTTCTGGCCAAGACAGAGTGACAGGCACGAGACTACCCTCCTGTCTGAAACAGCAACAGCAACAAGAAAGACAAAATATATGAAACAGTAGTTTCCAAGACACTAGACGTCAGACGGGGAAAGACAGTGACCCCTGAGAGATGCAAAACAGATGAGGTGCGCCCTGCCCTTGTCCCAACTTGCCGCGTGGAGAGAGCTCCCCAACATGTGCATGGCGGGTGGAGGGGACAAGGCAGAGCCCAGAGGACTCTCAGAATTGAGCAGCTGAGGAACCAGGCAGATGGCGGCAGTCAGAGTTCTCAGGATAGGATACCAGGCAGGAGACACCTGCACAGAGAGAACTCCAGAGATCTGTTGAGGTCCCTTTGAGTATTCAGCAGAGTAGTTAGTTCATATGTGCAATGAAACTGCCGAAGTCTAGGGAAAGAACCCTCCAGGGGATTGGAGGGTACACTGCCCAGTCCACACGCAGGGTCAGCAATACTGCCTGTACCTACCAGTCAGACTGGAAAACCTGTGACTCATGACATTCACAAGCATCTCACCTCAGTAGCTGGTCCCAACACTAAACATTGCCTTGATTTCACCAAACAAATCCTACTAAAGTAAGACCCGAAAGAAACTGGATTTGTAGATAAAATCCCACCACAAAGAAACATGCAAGCCCAGATGGCTTCATTGGTAAATTCCACCAAACATTTAAGGAAGAACTAATATCAATTATAAATAAACTCAGAAAACTGAAGAGGGGGAAATCATTCCCAACTCATTCTGTGAGCTCAGCATCACCCTGACACCAGAATTGTAAAGAGACATTACAAATATCCATCCATCAATCGATCAATCAATCAGTAAGTAGATAAATAAAACTACAGACCAATATCCTTCATGAACATATATACAAAAATGCTAAGCAAAATTTAAGCAAATTGAATGCAACAGTGTATAAAAAGGATACATCAGGACCATGTATCTTTTACTCTAGGAAACCAAGGTTGGTTCAATAGTAAAAAAATCAAAACAATGTAGTTCACAATATTAACAAACTAAAATAAGAAAAGCATATGATTATCTCAATAGGTAGAGAAAAAAAGACTCTTGACAAAATCTAACATCAATTCCTGATTAAGGAAAAACAAAAAACAACTGTCAGCAAATTAAGGTGAGAAATTTCTCAATCTGAAAAACCTATAGCTATCAGCATATCTAAAAGCAAAAAACGGAATGCTTCCCCTAAGAAAATAAGAAACAGGAAAAGGAAGTATGCTTACATGATTTCTACTAAACATTGTACTGGAGGTTCTAGCCAATGCACTAAGGCAAGAAGAGGAAACAAAAAGTATCCAGATTGGAAAGAAGTAATAAAACAGTTATCTGTAGGTGACATGATTGCCATCATAGAATATCTGATGAAGTATATCAAAAAGTAACAACTAATGAGTGTAGCAAATTTTCCAGATAAAATATTTTATGCAAAATCAACTGAATCTCTATATACTAGCAAAGAAAAATCTGAAATTTAAATTAAAAAATAATTCCATTTAAAAAGCATTCAAAATTTAAATACGAATACTTAAGGTTAAATCTATCAAAGTATGTCGAAGACCCGTACCTTGAAGACTACAAAACGTAACTGAAGAAAATTAAAGAAGACCTAGATAGAGATATATACTCAGCTAATCAGTCACAAGACCCATTATTGTTAAAACTGCATTTCTCTCAAAATTAGTCCATAGATTTAATACAATCTCAATCCAAATACTAGTAGTTCTTTTTAGTTTAAATTGACAAACTGATTTTAAAACCCATAAGGAAATATAAAACACACACAATAACCAAAACAATTTAGGAAAAAAAATTTGGAGGCTGAATGTCACCTGATTTGAAGACTTGCTATAAAGCTACAGTAAACAGAACAGTGTAGCATAAAGATAGAAAAATAGATCAATGAAACAAAATAGAGTCCAAAAATTGACCCACAGTTATGAGGCCTAAATTTTTTAAGTGCTAAAGCAATTCAGTGTAGAAAAAATATATAATTTTTTCCACAAGTGGTGCTGGAACAATTAGATATTAATCAGTTTAAAAAAAGAGTTTCCATCCATGCTTTGCACCTTAGACAAAAGTCAACTCAAAATGGATCAAAGACCTAAATATAAAACTTTCTTGGGGGCTTCCCTGGTGGCGCAGTGGTTGAGAGTCCGCCTGCCGATGCAGGGGACACGGGTTCGTGCCCCGGTCTGGGAAGATCCCACATGCCGCGGAGCGGCTGGGCCCGTGAGCCATGGCCGCTGAGCCTGCGCGTCCGGAGCCTGTCCTCCGCAACGGGAGAGGCCACAACAGTGAGAGGCCCGCGTAACGCATAAAAAAAAAAAAAAAAAACTTTCTTGAAAAAAGCATAAGAGGAAACCTTTGTGACTTTGGGTTAGGCGATGATTTCTTAGATGTGACACCAAGAGCACAGTCTATAAATGAAAAAATAATACTACGCTGGACTTCAGAAAAACTTAAAATGTCTCCTCTTTTATGGGCACTGTTAGGAAAATAAAAAGATAAGCTACAGATTGGGAAAAATATTTCAAATTGTATACTTGATAAAAAGCTTATGTTCAGAATGTACAATAAACTTTCAAATGCAATAAGAAGAAATAAAACAATCCAATACAAAATTTCAAAAGATTTGAACAGACATTTCACCAACGAATATATACAATTAGCGAATAAGCACACAATAAGATGCCGAACATTATTAGTCATTAAGGAAATTCAACTTAAAACCCTAATGAAATGCCATTACACCCGTGTTAAAATGACTGTAATTAAAATTCCAAATGTTGGCAAGGGTATGGAGGAACTAAAACTTCTCTCAAACTGCTGGTGGAACCGTTCTGGAAAAGAGTTTGGCAGCTTCATAAAAACGCTAAACATACACTTAATGATATGATCCAGCAATTCCACCCCCAGGTATTTACTCAAGAGAAATAAAACCATATGACCATACAAAGACTTGTTTATGAATGCTCCTAGTAGTCTTATTTCTGCCAAACACAAACTAGAAACAACCCAGATATTCATCAATATGTGAATGGATAAAGAACTTGTGGTTTATTCATACAGTGAAACACTGTTCTACAATTTAAAAGAATGAACTGTTGATAAATGCAACCACATGCATAAACCTCAAAATAATTATGCTGAGCAAAAGAAGTCATAAAAAAAGTGAATACATAATGTGTGATTTCAAATACATTAAACTCTGGAAAGTATAAATTAATTTATGGTGACAGAAAGGAGATCAGTGGTTGCCTGGTCGGGGAGGGGATGGCAGGAGGGAGGATTACAGAAAGGAACAAGGGAACTTTTGACATGATGGATCTGCTCATTACCTTGATTGTGGTGAGGGGACTTCAAGAGAATTCATGTGTGCAGACATATCAAAACTTACCACATTGCACACTGAAATATGTGTCGCTCATTGTATATCAATTATACCTGATATCATAAAGCTGTGAAATATATGTAAAAATAGCAAATAAAAATTGGTGGGGGAAAGAGTCTGAAATGCTAAAACAAAACAAAACAAAAAACCTTTCACCTATTTGTCCCATACTTTCCTTCAGTCTGGAGTATCCCAGTCTCTGCAAACCAACTTGCCTTTGGGAAGTGTTGTTGGGTTCATTACACAGGGAACTTAGGGTTTCCGTGGTTTGGTTTTGCTGTGCATAGTAATAGGAATTCTATAACCGGCTCCCTCTTTGCAATGCCTCTTTTGCTGGTGTGACACTACTCTTTAAACACAACTGTGTTTACTACTGATATAAGATGCAGAATACTTCTAATAGGCTCTGTGGTGAGTTGCATTGGATTCCCCCCAAAAAGTCCTAATCCCTGGAACCTGTTTATGTGACCTTCTTTGGGTATAGGGTCTTTTCAGGTGTAATCAAGTTAAGGTGTGTTGTAATGAGCTGCGTTATGTTCCCAGAAAATTCATATGTTAAAGCCCTAATCCCTAGTATCTCAGAATTTGCATTTTTCCAGAGTTGAATATGTTTGAAATCACACATTATATATTTACTTTTGTCTGACTTCTTTTGCTCAGCATAATTATTTTGAGGTTTATGAACGTGGCTGCATTTATCACTACATAACATAATGTAACTGTTATGGAGATAGGGCCTTTAAAGTGGCGATTAAATTAAAATGAGGCCCTAAGGGTGAGTCCTAAGGCAATCTGATTGGTGCCCTTATAAGAAGAGGAAATCTGACCACACTGAGAGAGCCCAGAGGTAAGCACACAGAGGAAGTGCCATGTGAGGACACAGCCACAGTGAGAAGGTGGCCGTCTACAAGCCGAGGAGAGAGACCTCAGGAAAAAACCAACCTTCTGCCACTTTAATCTTTGACTGCTACCCTCCAGAACTGTGAGAAGGCAAACTTCTGTTGCTTGTTTAAGCCAGCTGGTCTGGTATTTTATAACAGCAGCCCTGACAGACGATTACAGATGGTCCCATGGGGTCAGGGGGTTCCTGACAGCCAATGGCTGGTATCCTTACAGAGAAAAAAGAAGGGGGTCTGGATATTGACATGGGGAGAGAACACCACATGGAGACGGAGGCGGATACTGGAATGTCGTGTCCACAAGCCAAGGAACAGCAGGCGTTGCTGGCCACCCCCAGAAGGAAGAAGAGACATCGGAACAGAATCTCCCTCACAACCTCCAGAAGGAACCAAACATGCCGGCACCTTGATTTTGGACTTCTGGCCTCCAGAGCTGTGAGAGAATACATCTCTGCTGCTTAAGTGACCCAGTTTGCGGTAATCTGTGATGGCCGCTCTAGAACCGACACAGCCTCCTGGAAACCATGTTTGCTTCCGAGCTGCTTCTCCCCTTCTCCAGTTTCAGCTGGGCATCTAGCTATGCAGTTACAGACCACAGTCCCCAGGCTTCCTATAGGGGTCGTCATGTGACGGGTTCGAGCCCATGGCGGCATACGAGCAATGAAGGTGCAATCGCTTGTCTTGCATTCTTCCTTCCTCCTTACTAACTGGGAAATGGTGATGCCAGGGCCCTCTGCATGAGGGGCCCTAAGCCCCCTTTGTTCTGACTGTCAGGTGAGAGGCAGTGGAATCCTATCTTTCTTAAGCCACCATAGTGGGGGGTGGCCTGTTCCCCACCTAATAACCATGTGTCCAATGACCACCTCTTCCTCCGTCTTGCATCATAAGCTTCTAGAAGCCAGTGCTCGTTGTTGAGAATCTTCCTGAAGCACCAGGCACAATTCCATGTACAAACAGTTCTTGCTTCTTTCTGTTGTCATTAAAAAAGCATTTATTAAGCAAGCGTGAGTCTAGGACTGCTTCAGCTTGCAATATCTTGGAGGCCGTTTCAATAAATGTCAATGAGCATAAATCAGGTGAAACGGTATCACTCAAGCCACAATCCCTCATTTCTCGGCCCTGGGAAACAGCAACGGCTGGGGGATTTGGCCATGTCTCTGCAGAGGGCCAGCTGCAAGTAGTATCTAATGTCACAGACATCAGAGGGCTGGTAGTGGACTAGAGTGGACTCGAGAAGGACACCTCACTGTGAAGACGGGACGTATGCCTTCCACGTGGGCTACGGCTAATGATGGCATTGGCTTCATCTACGACAAAGCACATTTAAATTAATCCTTAAAAGAGGGGAGCGGGCCTCTTTGGAAACACAAAGAGAAGAGGATATGGTCACCGACCTGTAGTGTAAAACACACTTTCTTGGGGATTAAGATAGAAGGAAAACATGCAGAAAAGAGGAGAGGAAAGTCTTTCAGAGACTAGCTCTTTAAAACATGGAGAAGAATGAACTGGACTTACAGAAGCTGAGAAAAGTCACTGGAGACACAGCTGCTGCTGGTGGCAAGAGGTGTGAATGAGGCATTTAGCATCTGGACTTGGCTTAACAGCAGAGGCTACGCTGAGACAGACTAGGCTGAACCATGTAGAGAGGAGGATTGTCAATGCTGAGAAACAGAACTTTATCGCAGTGAAGTGACAACAATACCCTTTTCTGAGCAGAGTGGATTGTTCTCTTCTCTCTCTCTCTTTTACTTGCGTGTATGGCATTGTGGAGTTTATATTTAGAACATGTACTCAACTATTTTCTATTTTGTCGTTCCCAAAATTTCCATTTCTTTATAATTACAAACCCAGTGGGTAGCATGATGTCCTTGTTTCCCCACACAAAGGCAGGCTCCGTTCCTGCTCTACAGAGGTGCTGGGCAGCTGCTAGAGTGGCCGAGATGGAGTTCCAGGGGCATACACATCACCACGAACTGCTTAGACCTCCACAAACCTCCATCTGGACCAGGCTTAGCCTCCTTCTGACCCTCCACGGGCTCCCCGCTGCAGTCAGAGCACACTGACCCCTACATTCCACGGAGGGGCTGGTGAGTCTGTCCTGTCCTTTCCTCCCTCCCTCCCTTCCCTTTTCCCTCCCTTCCTTCCTTGACTCATTCATTATTATTTCTTTCTTCCTTTGTTTCTTTACAGTTTTCACTCATTTTATCATACAGGTGAAATATGTCCACTGCATTTTACCATACAAGTGAATATGTCCACTGCATTTTACCATACAAGTGAATAGGTCCACTGAAATATGTCGACAGGAGAAATTTTGGAAAATGTAAAAGAAGGAGGAGGAAAAACTGCGGAAGAAGAAGGCGAAGAAGAAAGTCATGTACTGTCCTGCCAATTCTGGACAATTGTCCACATTTTATTGTGTTGATACACAGATATATGAATGATGGTCCCTATCTATTTGTAAAATGTGTACATTTATATATGTGTGTGTATATATACATACACACATACACATTTATAAACACACACACGCAAATATGTGATATCCTAATAGTTGACAGCAGAATCTCTCCCCTTAAGGGAGACTATTTGTCTTTATTTGGGAGGATATTTTGAAGGTACAAATGTTGAGAAAAGACAACACAAGTTACATGCAGCTGAACTGCTCTGTAAGGGAAGAAAGGAGCCCTGAAGAGAAGGGAGCCAGTGAGGTGACCGGAAACACCCCATGATGTGGGGCGGGCAGACGGATTCCTAGTAAGAGAAATACCTATTCGTCATTTTTGTGCAGTTTGCAGTGTGGCGTGAGATGTGATCCTTCCAGGTAATGCACGGGTGCCTTCATCACATTCCCCATGGACCACAGCCTTGACCGTGCTGAGGCTCTGGGATAGGGCCTCCGAGTGGCCTGGACAGCCTGCCTGCAACCACAGATTGCTGGGTCCTGCCCCAGAGTTTCTGATTCCTTTAATCTGGAGAATTGGGGGCTGGTGAATTTGCATTTTTTACAACTTCCCAGATGCTGTTCATGCTGTGGTCTGGGGGTCCCACTTTGAGAACCACTGCATTAGCGAATTAAGGAAAAGAGACTGAAGCCCGTGTTTGGGTAGGTGGTGGCATCACACTGGGTATTTTATTTGGTGTCATTTACGTCCTTCAGCGCGGGATCCTGAGCATTTTCCGATGCCGTTAAAAATCGGACTGAGGCATCGTAGGAACTTTGATGCTGATGGGGATGATCCAGGAGGAGAGTGATGGTGTGGGAGAGAGGGTGGAGGGTTTTCTTTGGGGAGAAGGACCCAGGTCTGTGCACAGGTGGGTGGGTTAGTGCAGGCTTTCTCTCTCCAGCTGCCTCCTCTGCACCCCTGTCTGCGCCCTCATCACACCCACCCCGTGCCTCAAGGTCACTAGTGGCCTCCACACTGCTGATCCAATGCCCCATCCAGTGTTAAGTCTCCACCACACTTGGGATTCCCGCAGCTTCTAGCACACTTTCTTCCCTAAGCCTCCAGGACACCACATCGTCCTGTTTGGGGCTTGGTTTTCTCCTCCTATTACAAGGATGGCCCCCCCCCTTACCCTCTTTTGCTGGTTCTCCTGCCCATGCCTGGTGCAGTGCCTGAGGCTCACACTTTGGACACCTTTTTTTGCACTTCTGCTGCTTTTTGTGATCTCATCCAGGTTTTTAGCTTTAAATATCATTTACATGCTGATGACTCCCAAATGCGTCACTCCTGCAAGACTTCTGCTCTAAACCTCAGACTCACGGAGCCAACCGCTCATCGCACATCTCTACTTGAACCGCTAACGGATGTCTCAAAGTGAACACCTCGAAGAGTGACCGCTGGCCTTGCCTAATCAAGGGTCCCCCCATTCTACGTTGGTGGCAGTGCCGTCCTTCCAGATGCTGGAGCCAAAATCCTTTAGTTCAGTTTAACTCCCATCTTTCACCTACAACTGTCAACCAATCCTTTAGGGAATCCCATTGCTTTTGCTTTTAAACCTACCACATCTACATCTATCTTACCATTTCTACTGCTTCTACTGTCATCTCTTTCCTAGATTATTGCAAAATAGTCTCCCAACAAGTCTCCCTGTTCTACTCTTGCCACCTGCAGTCGAAACACAACAGAGAAGCCAGTGATCCTTTGAAATCAGTCCTTCCATTCCAGTCCTCTGCTCAGAAGTTGCCAATGGATTTCCACTGACCTACGGTAAAAGCAGAAGCCTCTCCCTCAACCTACAAAACTCTACGCTGTTTGCGTATACATTCATTTGTTGTATTTTTTAGATTCCACATATAAAGATCATACAGTATTTGTCTTTCTCTGTCTGACTTATTTCACTGGGCATCATATTGTCTAGTTCCATCCATATGGCTGCAGAAAACAAACTTGTGGTCACCAAAAGGGAGAGGGATGGTGGGAGGGACGAATTAGGGGTAGGGGATTAACAGGTACACGCTACTAGATATAATATATATAGGCAACAAGGATATACTGTACAGCACAGGCAACGATACCCATTATCTTGTAATAACCTGTAATGGAGTATAATCTGCAAAAATACTGAATCACGAGGCTGTACACCTAAAACTAACACAATATTGTAAGTCAACCATACTTCACTAAAACAAACAAACAAACAACAACAAAAACCTCTGCTCCAAAGTAGTGCCTCTCTGGCCCCTCCTCCCCTGCCTTACCCATCCCCCCGTCCTGGCATCTCCCACCCCACCGCGGCTCACTCTGTTCTAGTCATACTGTCTTCCTTACTTGAATACAGCAGACAAGCTCCCATCTCAGGGCCTTTGCAGCCTCTTTTCCCTCCGTGGAATGCGTCTGCTTTCCACACAAATGTCCACAACACTTACTGCATTCGTTACTGTCATGCATTTGTTCAAATAACACCTTCCCAGTGAGAGCAACCCTGATAATCCACTTGAAAAGTGCAACCCACCACCTCATGCTTTGTCTCTCCCCATCTCCTACCCATTTATATTCTTCTTCTTAGCACTTACATCTTCCAGCCTTTGCTTTAATTTGTTTATGGTTTTTATTTTGTTTTTTTTTTTTTTTTTGCGGTATGCGGGCCTCTCACTGTTGTGGCCTCTCCCGTTGCAGAGCACAGGCTGCGGACCCGCAGGCTCAGCGGCCATGGCTCATGGGTCCAGCCGCTCCGCAACATGTGGGATCTTCCCGGACCGGGGCACGAACCCGTGTCCCCTGCATCGGCAGGCGGACTCTCAACCACTGCGCCACCAGGGAAGCCCTGTTTATGTTATTTTTTAAATCTGTTTTCTCCCCACAAAAATGTAAACTCCCCAAAGACAAGAATTTTTGTTGTTTGGCTCATTGACGCATTCCCAGGATTTAGAATCATTTCAAACACATAGAAAGTCCTCAATAGAATTTTTAATGAATGAATGTGACTTCATGATTTGCATCACATTCACTGTGTATAACCATTCTCCTAAAGTTGGGCGTTTAGGTCCTTTCCGCTATTTCGGTGTTTTATAGAGCACTGCAACAAATACCTTTTATGAAGAACATTTATTAGTTCCATTTTAACCACCCAAGGATATAATCCCATAAATGGGAACACCAGGTATAATGACGTAGGTATTTTAATACCTCTGTCGCATGCAGCCAAACTGCTTTTCAGCTTAATTTTCCAACTGTTTGAGAATACCCACTACTAAGGCAGAGTTAGCATTTTTCTTACCTTTGCCAATTAGTCAGGCAAAAAGAGGCACATCTCAATGTTACATGAATTTGAGTTTCTTTGATGCAAAGTGATTTGAAGTTTTTGTTTTTTCTTACACATTAACATCTTTTCAACGAGCTCTTCAGTTCCTTGGCTTATTTTGCTACTGAAATATTCATGTTTTTCTTATTGAGTTTTGAAGTTCTTTGTGTATTAAAAATATTAAGTTTGTCATATTGTTAAAAATACGTACTCATATTGAGTGTTTTTAAATTTTATGTTTGACATTCAGAAGGATTTATCGGGTGGGCCAAAAAGTGCCTTTGGTTGTTAAGTAAAAATAAAAGACACATTTTTCATTTTCGCCAAGAATTTTATTGAACAATATATTCACCCTTTTGTTCCACTACCTTCTGCCATTTTTCAGGCAACTTCATAGTTCATCTTCCCAAAACTTTTTACCTCTTCGAGCAGAGAACTGTTCCAGGCGCCTTTCACAGTCTTTCAGGGAATCGAAATTTATTCCATTAAGAGAATTTTGTAAAGACCCAAATAAGCGGAAATATGAAGGTGCAATACGGCGGAGGACTCTGAACTTCCCAGCCAAGCTGTAACAGTTTTTGCCTGGTCATCAAAGAAATATGCGGTCTTGCGTTATCCTGATGGGAGATGATGCGTTTCCTGTTGACTAATTCCAGACGCTTTTCGTCGAGTGCTGCTTTCAGTTGGTCTCACTGGGAGCAGTACTTGTTGGAATTAATCATTTGGTTTCCCGGAAGGAGCTCATAATAGAGGACTCCCTTCCAATCCCAACATATACACAACATCACCTTCTACGGATGAAGGCCGGCCTTTGGTGTGGTTGGTGGTGGTCCATTTCGCTTGCCCCACAATCTCTTCTGTTCCACATTGTTGTACAGTATCCACTTTTCTTTGCCCGTCACAATTTGTTTTAAAAACGGAACGTTTTCATTACGTTTCAGTAGAGAATCGCATGTGGAAATATGGTCAAGAAGGGTTTTTTTTCGCTTAACTTACGTGGAAACCGAACATCAAAGCGATTCACATAACCAAGCTGGTGCAAATGATTTTCAACGCTCGATTTGGATATTTTGAGTATGTCGGCTATCTCCCGCGTGGTATAACATTGATTGTTCTCAATTACTGCCTCGGTTTGATGGCTATCAACCTCAACTGTCCTACCCGACTGTGGAGCATCGTCCAGCGAGAAATCTCCAGCACAAAACTTCAGAAACCACTTTTGACACGTTCCATCAGTCACAGCACCTTCTCCATACATTGCACAAATCTTTTTTTGTGTTTCAGTTGTGTTTTTACCTTTCTTGAAATAATGAAGCATAATAAGATGAAAATGTTGCTTTTTTCTTCCATCTTCAACATAAAAATGGCTACACTAAAATTCACCAATTTTGATAAGTTTTTTTTTTTTAATGCATGCTGATATGACAGCTGTCACATACAACCCAACAAAACTGTTTTGAAGTTAAAGACAACTAAGTGCTACTAGAGCCACCCTACAGGAAAAACTGAACGAATCTTTTGGCCAACTCACTAATTTTAATGTTGCCAAATTCATCAGTCTTTCTGCCCTTATTATGCCATTGCTTTGGGACACAGAGAGACCTGTAAACTTACTTATATTTACTTCTGGTTTTAATGGTGTTGTATTTTACTTTCTTCTCTGTCATCTGTAACGTATTCTGGAGTTGGACTCCATATAGATTTCTCACTATGAGAAAAATCTACATCACTTACGGAACATCCCTTTCTTTCCTAACTTATTTCTGAAATTGCCATATTCATATCCCCAAATCTTATATTTCATAAAAGTATTTCTGGGCAATCGATTCTGTTACATAGACCCATCTATTGATTCCTATGCCAGAAGCCCACAGTTTATATCACTGTAGTTTGTGGAATGACTTAAAATAAGCAGGGCTCTTCCTCCCACCCTCCAGTTGGTTTCTCTTTGGGGGTCTTCTTGGCTAAAGCTAAGAGTAAACACTATCCTCCCCTGACAGCTATTCCAACAAAACGAAACACAACTATTAGCATTTTGCTTAGAATTGCCTTAAAACTATAAAGTCACTTGGGAAAAACTGACATCTTAATAGCCTTCAATCTTCTTGTCACAAATATAGTTTGTTTCTCTCTCTCTCTCTCTTTTTTTTTTTTTTTTTTTTTTGGTTTGCTGTTGTTGATTCTGTCCTATTACACATCCCTCCAGACTCTGAAAGCTCTGCGCTTGCTCTGGAATCAGAGAACTTGGGTTCTAACCCCAGCTCTTCCACCTGTTCACTGTGTGACCTTGGACAGAATAGTTGATCTTTCTAAATCTATAATTTACTCCATAAGATGGAGGTAAAGCAGTAACTACTGGTGAGACGGTCTTAAAGATTAAACAGGAAAATTATGTTGAAAGCCCTTTGTCTGGAACTAAAAATCACCCACTAAATATTGACTTTCAAAAATCAGCACGTCTTCACTGTACGGTAGAAGCTAACACAGAGTTGTAAAACAACTATACTCCAATAAAAAATAAATAAATGGGGCTTCCCTGGTGGCGCAGTGGTTGAGAGTCCACCTGCCGATGGAGGGGACGCGGGTTCGTGCCCCGGTCCGGAAAGACCCCACATGCCGCTGAGCGGCTGGGCCCGTGAGCCGTGGCCGCTGAACCTGCGCGTCCGGAGCCTGTGCTCTGCAACGGGAGAGGCCACAGCGGTGAGAGGCCCACGTACCGCAAAAACAATAATAATAAATAAATAAATAAAATAGCTAACCAGCAAGGGCCTACTGTATAGCACAGGGAGCAAGGCTCAATATTCTGTAATAACCTAAATGGGAAAAGAATTTGAAAAAGAATAGACACATGTATAACTGAATCACTCGGCTGTACACCAGAAACTAACACAACACTGTTAATCAACTCTACTCCAATATAAAATAAAAAGCTAAAAAAAAAAATCAGCACGTCTTTATCGTTACCATCTTTGCTTTTTATAAAGAGAAGGAGTGAAGGTCACTGGAGGAGCAGAGATCAGAGATCTGATGTCAGGACTCTGCTTCTTAAGGTCAGCTTTTCTGAGGTTTGAGTTGGGCAGTGGGTGAAAAGATGAAGCCAGGCCTGAGGAAGGAAGTTTGGGGCGATTTACGAGCACTAAGGGGAGGCGACAGGGAGCATGTGGAAAAGAGAGTTGGGTCCTCCCCACCGGGGCCACTGCATAGGTGGGTGCCCCGGGAAGTCCCACAGGGCCCCGGCTCAGGAGGGCTCTGAGTTTGGTTTCATGCTCTGCTAATGCCATCCTGAAATGCTTAATACTTTTTGAACAAGTGTCCTGCATCTTCATTTTTCACTGGGACCACACACAATGTGCTAACCCGTGCCCACTGCTTCCATGGTGGGCCCGGCCTTCCAGCTGATGGGGTAAGGACGGCCCTGTGTCCCTCTAGGCCCTTCTCCCCCCAAACCCCACTGACACACCATTAAATTAGGAAATGAAAAGGCGCTCAGCAGTGCACTTGTGACGCAGCTGGAGCTGGAGCTTGTGCTTTTGAGTATTGGACATCAGTGCACAGACAGAACATAGGTCGTGATTTACAAGCTAACTGGATACTCGGCTCTCTAAAAAAAAAAGAGGATAAAGTGCAAGAGAGATGGGAATGTCAGGCACAATTCTTGCCCAGGATTCTAAACCCCGTAGTTAATGACAAAGCTGACAAATCTGCTGATTTGCTCCCTGTCTCCTTCCCATTCCAGATGCTTCTCTGGCAACTAACTATTTTCTTCTTAGACATGGATGGGGTGAGTAACTGCCATGAATGGGGGAGAAGAGGAATAACATTTATTGTGTGACTATTATATACCAAGCATTTTGCTGGGGACTTTACACCCAGTTTCTCCTTTATTCCTCACAATGGCCACGTGGGTGGGTCGTATCATCTCCACGTTACAGAGAAAGAAGCTGGGCCCAGTGAATCAAGCAACCTGGGCCAAGTCACACAGACGGTAAAGGGCAGAAAGGGATATAATCCCAGGTCTGCTGTCACCGTTTGCCTTGTTCTTTTTAGTGAAACTGAGACAGATGAAGACATACTTCATTACTATATTTCAAGCACCATACTAAATGCTTTCCGTGTTTTGACTCCTTTAATTCTCCCAATGAAACTGGGGCTCAGAGAGTTTAAGTAACTTCTATAAGGACTTGCAGTTGTCAAGTGGCAGAATCGGATTCAAACCTAAACCATCTGGCTCCAAAGATAAAGCTTTAGCCACGACCTGATGCTGCCTCTCCTAAGAAAAACTGGGAGAGCAGAGCAAATGTGGTTGACTGAATACAGATTGAATATGGAAAAGGTCAAGGAAGATTTCCAGGTTTCATGGTTGAGCACCCAGTGGGAAGATGGTGTCATTTAATGAAATGTGAACTGTATAAGGATGCGGTGCGGGTTTTAGGGGAGTGATTGTGACATCATTTGTGGGCATGCTGAGTTTGAGGTGTCTGGAAGGCATCCGGGAGGATGATCTACAACGATGGCACCTTCCTTAAAGGGTTGCTGCAAAGACTGAATGAGTTGGTTCATGAATGTGCTCAGAATGGTGCCTGTCACAGAGTGAGTGCTACAGAAGTGTTTGTTATTATTATGGCCCAGTAAACAACTGGGTCATTGTGGAGCTAAGAAGATTATTATGACCCAGTAAGCAACTGGGTCGAATGGAACTAAGAAGAGATGCAAAATCAGGAATTCTGAACTTGTCGATGGTAACTGAAGTCATGGGAGGAAAGGAGAAAGGATGGAATGAGAAGATATCCTTAGGACAAGCATCTTGAGAGATACACAAATTGTCTTTGAGAAATTGGATAAAGGCTGGCCATTAGAAAGCCATTTCTGAAGTTTCAACAAACGGGAAATCTTTCTTTATATTTGCAATAAAGCATTGAGTCTCTGACCAAGGAAGACGATTCCTTGACTGGTAACCAACAGAGTCAGAAATAACAAATGAAATTAGATTAAACCAAACTCCTAAAGAAAAGGGACCACAGCTAACCTGGCTGCTCTGTTGAGCCCCCGAACAAAATGATCACGAGTTTGCATATGCTGATAATTTTCCAGTCCCTAAATCAGCTTCCAACCCAAATGTGATACCCAAGCTTCTATATGGTGAAGAGTCCCAGGACTTCAGAGCTGTGGTCCAGTTCAAGACACTGAACACGCGTGCGTGCGCACACACAGGCACACACACACACACACACGTGTCTGGTACTTTCTGGTTGCTGCTTCTTACTAGTGATGCTGGGTGATCCTTCCTGATCCCTAGGGCTCATTACGGGCTTCCTGCAGAAAGACTTCTGTGCTTCAGCTGGGTTCGATCACCTCCTTAGTTCCCTACTCTTGCCTCTATCTTAGCAATTACCCACTTTACTGGGACTTTCTACTTTTCTGTCTTCCGTATTAGACTATATAAGCTTATATCAGGGATAGTTTTATTCATAGACCCAGGACCTCCCTATCATAGGTGCTCAAAGACTCTCATTTAAAAAATTTATTCCTGGAAAGTGCACTTTTAATTTCTGCATCTTCTCTGTCGCCCGGCCCAGTTTTGTTCCTAAGTTAGACTTAGAGAATATGTGAGGGTATCAGGACCCTCTTCGTCCAACATGGGAGGGCTTTGGTGGGCGTGTGGGCAGTCAACTTCGTTAAGTAAAATTTACACAGATTTTAAGCATACCAGTCAATGAGTTTGAACAATTGTATATACGTGTGTCACCACCACCATAATCCAGATGAAGATCATTTTCATCCCTTGTATGTTTCTGCCCATGATCCAAGAAGGAGCCTGCAAGATGGACGCTTAACGCGTAGAATGGATGGGGATGAGTCGACCTCGGGTTTTATGAAGGGAATGAATGACTGCAGATCAGAGCGAACGACTGCTATTATGTAGGAGGTGAAATACATGGTTTGGTTCAAAGAAAAGGTGAAAAAAGATACCACAGGTGGAAAAGATCCTGGCAAAGTCAGGATAGCAGGGAGTTGAACTTCGGGTAGTTTAGAGCAGAGGTTTTGGGTCAGGAGGAAGCAGCCGGTGATGAGACAAGAATTGTTTGGGGTAGGAATGCAGGTTTCCGCACAAGCGGGGAAGGTTGGAGGCGTCTCATGACCTCGCTGGCGTCTGCCCTTGCCTGGGGAGGGTAAGGTCACTTGTGGGCACCGGACTCCTACCAGCTGGAGGACACACAAGGCACCACAGGTTGCCGAGAGCTGTCCCCTGCGATGTGAAGTCACTCTGGCTGATTCTTTGCCTTCTTCAACTCAGAGGGCTGCTGTTCCTGGCCTCCTCCTACGCTTTTCTGCCTTGTCAGACCTGGCAGATCCCAGGCAGGGATGACTCCCCATCCCACCCTTTCTGACTTGCCCTATCTGGCTTTCAAAGCCCAGTCTTCTTGATGAACGAAGAGAGAGAAACCTTTGGGCTAAAAGGTAACAGAAGGAGCCTCTGTTTCTCTGTTCCTTTTAATGTTTAACCATCATTCTCTGTAGAAATAGGAACATAATTTCAAAGCAGAATCCGGAGACTAACTGATTTCAGCAGATAGATTTTTGTTTTCATAATGACTCGCATTAAGGGAGAGAGTCCCCATCACCTCTAAGCCTCTCACTTAGAGATGTTCTATCTGTATTTATACATCTCTCTGGGTTTGTAAGAAACACCCTTCGTGGAAGACAAAATTTAACAGCCAACCTCTTATAACAAGTTTGTGATCCGTCGATACAATCCTTTTGGTATCTTCCCTAGTACCAAGGTTGGTTAGAAAGATTAGCCGTAATATAGAGACACCTGAGACACGGGAGCGAGCCCACCTTTATGCAGAGGGTGCCATAAACATTCTCTCCGATTTCCCTCCACAGGTAAGATTTTGACTACAGTATAAGAAATGAGCAGACCTTCATCAAAGGAAGACTCTCTAACAGGGAAATCTGGCTCTGGGCTGAGGGTCTGGTTCTGACTCTGCTGTGAACTAACTATGAGAACACGGGAAAATCATTTTCCTTTATGAACCTGATTCTTTTCCCTCTGCTATAAAACTATTACCTACATCTTTAGGATGTATTTTTTTTCTTCCAGTGGGGAGTGCTTGCTCTTTAAAGAAAATCCCAATTTTACCATCTGGAAAATGGGGATAATTATAGCATCTCCTCATACTGTTGTGATGAGCGTAAATGAGTTAATTCACGTAAAGCAGTTAGCGCAGGGATGGCAGGTAGCAAAAGGACTCAGCAAATGTTGCCCATGATACGGCCGCTAAGGATGATGATGATGGTGGTGAGAAAATAAAGGAATTCTCCAAGACTAACACTAAAGACGGTGTAAAACAGAGTGGCCGGGGCATGAAATGGTGCTTCAGCTGCCTGGGGCCGGGGGCGGGAGAGTCAACTTGGGGTGACATAAGCCAAGGGGCCACGACCTCACAGGAACTTGGAGAGCGAGGCCAGGACTGGAGGACATTTCCACAGGAGGATGGAGCCCTTGAGAGCCTCCAAGTGTTGGATTAGGAAAAGGTCCCCAAATTAGCACGAGGACAGCAAGGAACCTTGTCTGTCCTGACCTGGCTCTGGACAGAGCAGTTGTGTCTCCCCAGGGAATTTGTAATTGCAGGAAATTTGTGTTGTGAGGGGTTTGGGGGTCCGATTTACGCTTCCTGTGCTGATTCACTCCCGCCGTCCCCGCCGAGGCAAACACAGAGGGAGAGACACGCTCTCCTCCCGGGACACACACGCGTTCCAGGCCGCACACTCGCCTGCTGAGGGTGTACTCCCGATCCCAAATCACCAAACACACGAGGACGTAGCCACATCCTCTGAGGCCCCTGTGAACTTCAGTAATCAAAAGACTAAATCGAGACTGGAATCATTCAGCTTTAAAAGCAGGAATCAAACACATATGAAATGAAGACAGAAAAAAAGTAAAGCCTTAAAGAGCTGTTGGAAGTAAAAACTGAAGTCATGAAAAGTTTAAAATCTCAATGAATGGTTAAGCGTTATCCGAGAAGATGAAATTACCAAAGTGGAAGATAAACCCGGAAGTCGTCCAGATACATAGAAATGAAAAATACGAAATAGTGAACAGTGAGAGGACCCAACACACGCCTCACAGAAGCTTTCAGAAAGACAGGGATGAGAAATAATATTTGAAGAGACAATGGAAGATTAATAATTCTCCAAAATTACTAAAGGACCTAAGTACTGAAAGTAATCAGCCAATATGTCAAACAATCCACAGTGAAGTATTCTGGACTGGGCTGCAGTGGCCACCCCAGCACAACTATCAGAACGGACACCACGCCAGCAGGGACAGCACCAGCCCCTGGGGATGTCCAGGACTCTGAGAAGTACAGCCTGCACAGCTCTGGACTGATGCATCCCCAAATTTCACTGACCGTGATATCTGTGTGTACCACACGCAGGACCATCCTTCCCTGCATCCTCATCCTGAAGTGAAATCTGGGAAATTAACAAGCCCGGAGTCTGACACCTCACGGGCCAGTCTCTGTGCCCCCAGTGGGCTCCCTGCAGGCCCCGCTGCCCCTCCTGCGGGGAGCAGGCTGTCTCTGTTACCTTCCTCCACACACTCAAGGCTAGTCCACTAACATTTCACGTTCTTGTTTTCAGTGCCAGGGGCAAGGTGACATTCCTTAAGATTTATTATCATTGTTTTCCATCACCTGAGGAATGTCAGTCCTCTAAAAGCCTCTGCACCAGGTCGATTCTCTAAGTTAACTCTGACTTCGCATAGATTTATGGGTGAGGTTTGTGGTTTGCCCCGTGTGTGTGCACACACGTGCATGTTTCAGACACAAAGGTGAAGGAAGAGAGAAAACCGATGTTTATTTAGCTTTAATCTATGCCACCCCCTGCACTAATTGCTAACATACACACCGATTCTTTGCATTAGGGGCAGGTACGGAGGGCAGTCCTCTGCTCCTTTATCACACGAGGACGGTAAGGTTCAGAGAAGTTAAGGAACAGGGAACGGTCACGTAGCTACGTAGCTATGCATCTAGTTCTGTAGAAAAGAAAAGGAGACCAACAAGATAGAGAGAGAGAGACACATGCCGCAAGGAACCCAGAATCCACGAGTAAATGGAAACACAGTAGTGTGCGGCCTGATGCGGGCTTGCGGGGAAAGTGGGTCCATCTAACTGGGAGTGATGTTCTCTGCAGGGCCCACGGAGGAAGCGGGTCACCGTGCTGGCCCAACCCCTCAACCCAGGACTCGTGGAGACTCCGTCCAGAACCGCTGAGGCTGCGTGCGTCCAGCTGTGTGGTCAGCTCTGTGTCCTGGGCTTGCTTCGCACTCTCCCTCCTCTCTGCCTGTGATCTCTCCTGGCAGGTCCTGGACCGTGTCAACCTTGTCCCAGTCCGCACAGTGACAGGGACCACCCGCCAAGGCCCCGATAGGCGATTCTGCTGAGGAAACATGTCTGCTCCCTCTGAGGACAATAATAGCTCTTTTGGTCCCAAATGGAATTAGCCTGCTCTCTCCCTGGCCTTGGATCGTCACAGGTCTACTGTGTCAACCACACTTTCTGTTGGGAAACTACTACTGAAATGTTAAACAGGTGTGTACCTTTCTGGGCCACAGATTCAGCCTTCCTCAGCCCCACCTGGCCCAGGGGGCTCGCAGACCCCAGCGGTGCGGGTTCACAGACCTCGGTCGCCCACTGGCTGTGCTGGCTTGGGACAGGAACTTCCCTGAGCCTCAGTTTCCCCATCTGAAAACCGGGATGTAATCCTTCCCATGCGGTTGCCTCGAAGATCAAGTGGGAAGCGTCCCCGTAAGCGTCTCAGTTACAAAACAACGCCTGACATCTGGGGCTCTCCGTTCCAATCTGCTGCACTACCCCCTCCCCGGCCCTCAGGAAGCAGATCAGCTTCTCTGAGACACTCACAATCCACAGGTTTGCCACTTACAACATAGAACATACCCCGTTTCAAAGGACAAAGGAGATTGAGAGAATTCGGAGTGAAATGGCAGGAAGGGCTTGAGCCCTTGAGCCCACAGCGACTGCCTCAGTTCCCGGCAGATCAGGTAACTCGTCTGAATTGCATTTGTGAAGTGTTAACCTGCACCTCTAAGGGTTACCCCGGGGCTTCAAGGAGACAGCGCGTGTGAAAGCACACTGGACACGTGAACTCATCCTCTTGGAAGCCTCCGGGCAAACCCCTCCCATCTCCAGCACCGTCCTGAGGGAGCTGATAGATGGGACAGGTAATGCAATAAGCATCAGACCGGGCGTCTGGACCACAGGCGTCCCGGCTTCTCATAAAAGCCCGCTGTGCATCTTGTCAGTGGAGCACAGAGATTTTTTCAAATTGAATCCTTGGCCTGACCGTGCCCCAGAACAATTTAAGGTGAAAACGGCCTGGATATCACATCAGCGCTCCCCCAACAGAGAGCTCTCTGCCCACCCTCCCGGTGGCTGCACCTGGACCTAGCAGCACTGCCTGCCTCTAGGCCTAGCACTGCCTGCATCTAGGCCCTCCCGCCACTGCCCTCTGGTGGCTGCGGCTTGTAATGCCATGGCTCTTCAGGAACCCTGGGGTTGGGGGGCTTCCCTTCCAGCCCCAGGCCCTGTCAGGCTGCCTACTCTGGGGGCAGCCCCTGGGTGCTGACAGCTGCACTAGGGTGTGGTGTAAGATTTGCCCTCTCGCCCCTCGCTAAGGCAGGCAGCTTCTGGATCTCTGTATTGTCAGCCTAGCTGATCTTTTCTCTCCATCCTGGTCCCATCCAGTCCCGAGTTATCTTCTGAGCTAACCTTACTCCTTGTGGACAGGACTGCGGTGCTTCGTTTAAAAGCCTCTGATGACTGTTGGTGGGAGTGTAAATTGATACAGCCATTATGGCGAACAGTGTGGAGGTTCCTTAAAAAACTACAAATAGAACTACCATACGACCCAGCAATCCCACTACTGGGCATATACCGTGAGAAAACCATAATTCAAAAAGAGTCATGTACCACAGTGTTCATTGCAGCTGTATTTACAATAGCCTGGACATGGAAGCAACCTAAGTGTCCATCGACAGATGAATGGATAAAGAAGATGTGGCATATATATACAATGGAATATTACTCAGCCGTAAAAAGAAACGAAAATTGAGTTATTTGTAGTGAGGTGGATGGACCTAGAGTCTGTCATACAGAGTGAAGTAAGTCAGAAAGAGAAAAACAAATACTGTATACTATCACATATATATGGAATCTAAGAAAAAAAAAAAAAAAGAAAGAAAAAGAAAAGATCAGAAGAACCTAGGGGCAAGACGGGAATGAAGATGCAGACCTACTAGAGAATGGCCTTGAGGACATGGGGGAGGGGGAAGGGTAAGCTGGGACAAAGCGAGAGAGTGGCATGGACCTATATACAACTACCAAACGTAAAATAGATAGCTAGTGGGAAGCAGCCGCATAGCACAGGGAGATCAGCTCGGTGCTTTGTGACCAACTGGAGGGGGGGGGATAGGGAGGGTGGGAGGGAGGGAGACGCAAGAGGGAAGAGATATGGGGACATATGTATATGTATAACTGATTCACTTTGTTATAAAGCAGAAACTAACACACCATTGTAAAGCAATTATACTCCAATAAAGATGTTAAAAAAAAAAAAAAAAAAGCCTTTGATGGTCTTCAGTGCCCTCCAGCGAAGCTCAGAGTCCTCCGCATCAAATGAACGCGCTCCTTCTGCAACATCTCCCTGTTTACGTGTCTAGTCCCAGGTGTGGCAGTGGGGCACCCTTCGGGGGTACCTTGGGCCCTGTGCTTCTCCCAGAGACCCCTGATCCCTGTCCTGCCCGGAAGTGTTACTGAATGCAATTCCCGCTTGAATGCCCTAACCTGCCCGCAACTTCAACAGGCCAACCCCTACAAAACCCAACTCAAACGTCACTCTCTCCATCAGGACCTTCGCTAGCAATCCCACCCCCCTCCAAGTGAAGTACACACCTAAGCCTCCTGTTCTCAGCTCCTCCGGGACAGGACTTCCCACCAGATTCTGTGCTCCCAGACCCAGGAGCTACCATCTCTGCTTTCATTTAAAAAAATCTCCACAGCCCCAGGACATATATAGCATCTGGCACATAGAACTCGCTCAGTAAATGTTGAATGAGCAGCCCTATCTAGCTCGGGAACCAGAAGAATGGCAGATGCTGGGAGCGTAGAAAATAATCTCTGTTACTTCCATTTGCATAATAATAGAGTGGTAGCTATGGAACATTTGTTATCTTCAAGGCTGTGTTAAGTGCTTTAAATTCACTTTCTCATTAAATAGGCACAGTCTATTATACTATCTCATTTAATCTTTACAACAACCCTGGCTGGTAGAGGACAGCCAGCATCAGATCTATTATGGATGAGAAGACAAAGCTGGGAGAGGTTGATGGTCAAGTATCCAAGGATAACGGGAGAGCCAGGGCTTTCGTCTAGGTGTGCAATCTCTCTCCCCGTGACACGAGTCTGCTAGCCCCTGTTATCACTCTGCCACCCCTTCCTGAAAGAGGCAGGTCCCAGGAGGCAAAGCCAAACACAGAAATGTGCTTTGCCTGCAGACCCAGGCTGTAAAAGCAATCACAGCTTCTCTCTTGCCTCCAGTTCCTAATCAATTATGGAGGAAATGACAATGAGGCAGAGGAGAGAGAGACTCGGACTGACTGCGGTTGATTGAAAAGATTCCCGAGGCTTTGTTTCTGCAGCTACACTGCCCGGCTGGGACACCAGGGCGAAGAGATGTAGGGTTTGGTGCGTGACACGGAGACAAAGGAAAAATGACGAACCAAGTGAATCAGTGAAGGTGAAACGAACGGTGCTCAGCAACAGATGGGGCTGATGCTGGGTAATTTTCTCCTGTCACCTCCCCTCCGGTAATAGATAATCCCGCAGCTGCTGGAGTTCCAGGGAAGGCAGGTTCACAGCCTCGGTCCCCTTCCTGTTTGGAAGCTGTGCCCACCCCCATCCCTTAACCTGTCTCGATGATAAAAATCTTAAGAGCCCCAACTTTTTGCAAGATGTATAGTGGCGATTTAACTCAGTCCTGGCTGAGGTCGTGATCTGTCAGGCTGTCAGGGCAACAGGCAGATTTGTAAATGCCCTGGCTCCAGTGTCAGGTTGAAGGTGACATTTTTCAGCTGGGGATTTTTTTCCCCATCCCTCACAGAGACGGAACAGCTCAGAACTAGAAAGCAGCCCCTGAACAAGCCTCCATCCCACTTATGCCACCCTGGCCAGGGCTGTTGACCTTTGCCTCCGAGACTGTCGCTCCCTTCCTCTGGGTCACCTCTGCCCTGTCCCAGAACACTTAAAACACAGGGATTCCTGTAAAGTCAAGCACCAGACCCACGCCCCTCCCAAACCCAGTCCTGGGCCTAGCCTGATTTCACCTTACAATGACTTGTCTTGGCTGACAGTCGCTCTGCCATTACCATTATAAATACTTACATAGATTAATTAACCACAGTATGAAAACCCAGAATCCCGGCTAGGTTCATTAATGACCTGCCAGGCTATTTCTTGGCTGAAGCATCGAAAACTAACCCAGGATGTTCATGACATTCTTCCCTTTGATTTCTTCCTGGAATCGAGAAACCTTAATCATGGTTCTGTTTGAACCCTTTCTTTCCCTACGATTTTATTCTCAGTGTCTTTACCCCTGAAGGAGCCTCATGAGGTGGGGTGACCAGGTTTCCTGCCCAATTCTCCCACACTTACCTGACTTCCTTTATGAAGTTTGGGAAGACACTTTCTGCCCTGAGACTACATCGGCGCTTGGGCAAGGGCTCCGTTGTCCCTGGTTCTTGGCCCGGATGCCAAAATGGAATCTTTCTCTCTCCCTCTCCCTCTCCCCTCCCTGCTTCCTTCTCTCCCCACTTCTCTTCTCTTTTCTCTCTCCCCCTTCCCTCTCCCCCCCCCCCCCCCCCCCCCACTTCTCTCTCATTCTCTGTCTCTCTCTCCCTCTCCCGTTTCTCTCCTTTCTCTAAAGAGGAACCAGCCTGGTCTCAGCACCACCCAGAGATCTCCGCGGGGAAGGTGGCTCTCACATCACCTCCAGGAGGGGTCCAGGTAAACCTGGGGAAGGTGTTAGGGGCCAGCAGGGAGGGAAGAGACCGTGGAGGTTGTCAGTGCAGAAGTGTGAGACTCTGGTTCCCACCCCTCGCTTTGTCTCCCCCGCCTCCCGTCCTGAGCCTCCTGTCTCATTGGTTGCTGTTCCCACCCCACCTGCAGGGCCACCCACAGGTGTTCCAGCCAGAGCGCCTTTCTTCTTTGACCAGGTGACATGGCCATTGCCATGCTGCCATCATTTTATCATTTTCAGTATCTGACATGACCACTGAGCATCTTATCTTCAGTTTCTTCATTTGAAAAGAAAAGTTAATGGTATCTACCTTGTACCATAGTGTGTGTGTGTGTGTATATGTGCATATATTGAGTAATGAGTGAGGCTGCATATGACAAGCTCCTCACAAACAGTAAAAGCTCAGTGGATGTTGCTTCTCCCCACCCGTAGCCTCCAGCAGCTTGTTAATCTCCACCAAGTTAACACTGAAAATACTAACGCTTAACGAGCTCCACCCAGTGGAGGGACCTGAGCTCAGCAAGGTCACCGCTGAGGACCCTGCGCCTCTGGAGTGTGGTCAGCACACGGTTCCCCCCTTTGGGGGTGTACATTAAGGGAGAGGAAGAAATAAAAAAGGAAAAAGAGGAGAGGAGAAAAGGAAAGAGATGGGAAGAAGGCTGGGGACAGGCTCTCAGGGAAAATAAGGCAGAGGGAATCTATGTGAGGTCGGTGCCGAGTTCCCTGGACGGGGCACGGGAAGAGGAGGCAGGGGCAGGGCCTGCCCATGCGCGCCCCCCACTCGGGCACTGATGGCTCAGCTCAGCCGGGCTGGGCCCCAGGGCTCCCGCCAAGTGACCTCCTGGTGGACCCTGCAGCGGGGGAGGGGCAGCCACAGAAGATCCTGCTGAGGCAGTGCCACAAATGCGGGCGGGAGAGGTCTGAACAGGAGGCAAGAAGAAAACCCACCCGCAGAGGCAGAGCAAACCGTATGCCACCCTCTTACCCCCCAGGCCACTCCACAGAGGGGCTGTCACTGCCTTCCCCTGTGAACTGGAGTCTGTAAAGGTTGAAGATGAGGGGAAAGCGCTCCCTCCCGCACTGAGGGGAGAAGAGGCAGCGCTGCACCCAGAGCGCGGGCGCACCCCGCGCATCCTCGGGCAGGGCCCTCCGCTGGTACCTGAATCCTCCGGGGCAGCTGCCGGAGGAGACGCAGCGCCCGCGTGGGGACGGGACGGACTCCTGTCTGCTGCCGGCCGGAGCCCCTGAGCTGTGCTCCAGCCCTGCACGCCCTCCTACAAAGTGAGAGGCCGTCTGCTGGGTCATCAGCCCCTCCCCTCCCCGGCGCATATCTGAGCATGTCCCCACCAAGAGCTGTCTTATCCCTGACAAGGCTCATCGGAGGCAGGCGCTGTATCCCTTTTGCCCTTCATTTCAAGATTCCACATCCTCCTTGGCTCTCAGGAGGTATTTTCCATCTCCCTTCCCTCTGTCCCCTCCTCCCTCGTGGCCTGGTCCCATCCCAGCAGTGGCCAGTGAGGGAGGACGAGGAACACGACCAGTGCCTCTGGCTCTGCCAAAGGAGAGAAGTGGCCGGTCAGCCAGACAATTGCATAATGTGTGTTGGAACGGGGTATCCATGCGGCCCCCGAGTTTGGAGTACAGGGGTCTCACCTGGGCCCCGTCAGGCTGGGGGAGGCCCCTGCCGACGACAGCCCATCTGCGGGCGGGGGGGACAGCCAGGGCTCCTCTTGGATCCAGTAGACGCGACACGACGAGGACATCGGGTGGGTGGACTCAGGCAGACCCCCGAGGCAGGGGCCTGTTCTGGACCCAACTCCTCGTTTTTAACGGGCTTACTCTCTCCCCTGCCCTTAGGCCAGGTTTACCTGCTCTGGGAGAAGAGTTCCGCAATGCAATCCCTGTGATTTTTGCTTTCTGTGCTAACTGCTATCTCATTGGCAGGAGGGGGCAGTCATTACACCCCTATCAGGTGGTTCACTTATTGGATACTTCTCACTTTTGCATTCGTTTGTGAACTATGTTCTTCCAAATCTTCTGGTGTCTGGGCCTCAGCCTGTCCCTTTGCTTTGCTGGGACACGTCATCCTCAGCCGTGATGGCGAAGCGAAGGAGAGAACAGAATGGGAGGAAGTCCCGTGTTCTGCGTCCCCACCACTCACCCTACCCCACAGCCCAGGCCTGATCTGGCCTGTCCACTCTTCCCACACTCCAAGGAGGAGCCCTGCCGTTTTGCTCCCGGAGGCTTGGGCCGAGGCCTCGGTGAGCACCCCGCACCCCGGGCTTTGCTCACTTCCCCTCCTGCCTGCTCACTGCCCGAGCCTCTCTCTCTCTAAGCCGAGGCCCTCACAGTTCTGAGAATGCGGATAAGGACCTGGCTCTGTATTTCAGCATGAGGTCGTGTTGATGTTGTGTGGTTTTTAACGGTGTGGATGTGTCCACTTGTGCAGGAAGAACACGTGTTCTCTCGCGTGTTTCTGACTCTGGGGGCTCTGAGAGCACGTGCACTCGGGCTGCACCTCTGTGCCCGCCCCGGGCCAGCGTCTTGCTCGGCTGGTCCAAGCCTGCTTTGTGTCCGGCTGAGCCTGGACAACCGTGTGTGCCCTGCCCGTCTCCTCAGGTACAGGGTGCAGGCTCTAACTGCTATTCTGGGAGAAGGCCCCGATCTCTGGGATTTGGGCAGCTTTGTTGGTACTTCTGGTGAAATGTTGGTGCGTGTGTGAACTGGGCCAGGGTGTCCGGGGAAGGCCTCACTGGGTGGGGCCGGGTGTCGTAAGGTCCTTTCATTCTTAATCCGGACCCAGGCGTCTCCTTGCCAGGCCCACGTGTTCCTGATCCCAGTTCTACGAACCGATGGGCCCGGTGATGGGCGTGTGTCAGGGTGACCCCATGTGGCCTCGAGTCCTGAGTGTGCGGCGAGCTTCCCTCCCCATGGGCTTCGGCAGCTTGGGTCCCGGCCTGTGAGACCACAAGGGTGACGGCCCCTGACCATCACTGCCACACGGCAACACAGGCCTGCACTGCAGACTGTCACCCTGTGCAGACCAGGGAGCCCTCACCTCTGTCCCACTCTTCAAGCACAACAACCCCTTTGCCCTGCTAAGCCCTTCTAGAGGGCTGGCAGGTGCGATCACGGGAGGGGTGGTCTGGGGCACGGTGCCACCTGCCTGCAGAAGGACAGGAGGGAAGCCTTGGTCTGGCCCGCGAGGAGCCCACCCTGGGGGAGGGGGAGGGGGAGCAGGGAGGGAGACGGACGGGCTGAGGCCGGAATTCAGGGCCCCGCTTGGGGTCCTCTCTCTGCCTGCCCTGGGCGCGCCGGCATCTCTATCGCATGCACATTTCATCCGTCACCGGGGCGCTGGGAAGCACCAGGCTGATATGTCTTTACTTCTCAACGTGTAAAGGGCACACAAGAACAATGCTGCCCTGTCAGGAGAGTCTCCCCAGCCTGCCAGGCCTTATGGGGTGATTCCAGTGCTTTCTGCCTGCGCAACAGCTCAGCCTAGTGGTCAGGAGGAGGGGCTGGACGTGAGACCAGAGACCACCCACAACTTCCCCAGGCCTCACTTTCTCATCTACAGAGTGGGGTGATGACAGCACCCGTTCCTGAGGGTCGTCACGAGACAGGGATTAAAGGATGAACACAGGGGAGGTTTTTAGCACCCTGCCCACACAGCACTGGTACTCAACCTGCGGCAGGTATACTTAGCAATCGTGCTCTGTGCTGTCTCCTGTGCTACAAAATGGCTTAGCATCAGGTGCTGTAACGGTAACAATAGCACCACCTCCTCGGAGGCAGTGGGACACTGCAGGAAGGCAGAAATGACAGTGGAGTACCTGGGAAAAGATGAGCATGGTATCTAAAGAGGGGGGAATGCTTTCTGAATCAGCCTTCCCAAAATGCATGCAGGTGGACCCATGACCTTCCCAGAGGCAGACAGACAGAAAGCAGCAGAGGAACTGACGTCTCCTGACGCTGAGGCCTCCGTCCCCTCCTTGCACAAGGACACCCGAATCCCACCCCTCCTTATGGATTTCACCTCAGAAAGAACCAGTGCTTTCGGGGAACGGGGCTAAAGCAGCATTTTGGGGAAACTGAATTCCACAGGATAAATGTCATTAAGTCTGGCCTAGGGACTGAGCCAGCCTTTGAATTAAGGCCTGAAAGTTAAAGAGCTATTGTCCGGCCCTGGGACCCAATGGGCGTGAATTCACCTCCACCTGCTCCTTCACCCCTTCCTTCCTTCTTCTGTCCTCCCAGCCCCTCCTGGGCGATCCTGTCAGGAGCTCCTGGGTTCCCGAGGGTGGGGTCACGCTGGGGAGGTTGAGGCAGGTCAGGACCACCACCCTACACCCCCCCGACCTGCCTGGCTCTCCCTGGCTCCCCACACAGACCCACAGGTGGTGGCAGAGGTCCCAGGAGAAACAGCAGTCCTGCCCCACGGCCTCTTTCCTTCCTTCCTTGGCCCCCAAGGGCCTGTGGGCATTTTCCTTAACAAACATCCAACCCGTTTGCTAGCGTTTGCTCTTCCTGAAGAGTACGCCCATGGAAAATTAAAACTAACCGAACACACTTTTTAAAAAACCAACTAAAATAAACCTTGCAGTCTCGCAAGTGGTCTAGAAGTCCTAAGGCAGCACCTCTAAGGTGTGCTGGGGTCTGTGGGCCTCTGGGACTGGGTGAGACCATCTCAGAGGGTGACTGGACGTCTGTCCTTTGGTCTGTGAGACTGAGGGCTGCATTTTCCAATCCCAAATGGTGTCACATAGCCTGAGGGCGGGATCAAGGATTTGGTGCTCAGACCGCAGGGAGCGGCTGGGATCTTCCGCACAAGCCATCACTCCACCCCACAAGAAGCGGTGTCGGGTTCAACTCAACGTGAATTGCTATCAGCATCATGGCCAGGCGCTGGGGATGCAAGGTGGATAATCCAGGCTCTGTCCCTGCCGGGAGCCCCCGGGGGAGCAGGCTGTGGCTGAGGGCGTGCCCTTGGGATGCCTGGGTCATGTGTGCCCAAGGGAAGCAGATGGAGGCGCGGGAGCTGGAGACCAGTCAGGCCTTTGGGACTCACCTCACAGACTTCTCCCAAAGAAAAGGATGCATTCAATCACATTTGGATGTGATCTGAAAGGATTTTTCGGGCGCTTTAAAAATCACCATGCACGTGCTGCTATCTGATTTAGTGATGTGTGCTCCCCAACCTCCTCCAACCGTACCGGTGTGGTTGACTTTGAAAACCATTGTTTGGACACAAAGCCAGGGGCGCGGGGAGTTAGAGAGCAGGGCAGGCTGCCCTCCCTCCGCGGAGCCCTCAGAGAAGTGCCCCACGCCCAAGTTTAAGGTTTCAGGGGTCCGAGAGCCCGGAGCGCAGGCGCGCCCTCCGGTGGCCGTCCCTGGAGCTGCAGGCGCGCCCCGCCCCCGGCCTCCGCAGGCTCCCGGATCCAGATGTGCGAACCGGCAGGCCTTCCCGCGGTAACGTCAGCGCAATAATAGCCCCGGGGAGGCCATTACACCACTGTTTTCATCCAGAGGAGGGCTATTCCATCAACTGCTCCAGAGGCCTGCTTGGTAAATGAGTTTTCTTTTAAAAAGACATTCACTTGATTGCCTTGCTAGAGCTCATTCTGGCACCAGGGGACGTGTCTGGGGCGCAGGGCCCGCGGGGGCTGGGGACCACCCGAGGGGCAGCAGCAGCGGAGGCCAGGAAGTGTCAGTTCACAGCCCTCCTGCTGCCCGACTCTCGGTGCCGTTCCCCTCCTGTGATCCTTTGTCCCTCTCTCCCTGGCGACAGGAGGTGGAGTCGTTTTGCTCCCTGGGGAGAAGGGTCCTATACCCACTGGCCCCATGCCCCACTCTCACCGCAGCGCCTGGCACGGTCTTCGCAGGAGCCGTGGGAGCATCAATTCAGGGAACTGCGGTTGCTGGGTTCTGTCCTCACCCCAGGAGACAGCATACACAGATCGGTGGAATTCCAGGCCGGATGCCCAGGAAGGTCCCCTCACCCTGGGACCAGCCTGGTGACGGGGTAGGGACCCTGGAAGCCCCAGGCCGCAGCAGAAGGCAAGCTCTCGCCCTCGAGCCGCCCTCATTAGGGTCACTGAGTGATTGAGCAGGCTGGACCCTGCTGGGGACCCAAGCTGAAAGGGGGCAGAAACCCCACATTCACACAATTGGGGTGGAGGCGACCCTGGGAGACGCCGTGCTCCTGGCAGCTGTGATTCGTCCTTGTTCACTACCGACCGTGTAACATGTGTTTCACGCTTGATACAGCTGCACTGCTACTTTCCCAGGAACAGTGGTCAGTTCAATCGTCTGTTACCTGACAGCAAGCAGACGGGGAGGCGGCCGGGGGCGGCAAGGGGTAACTAATGAAGCAGGGGCACTTTGAGACTGGGTCCCGCCCGCCCTGAGCACGACTCCGGGTTCAGGGTCCCTGCTGCCTCCAAATGCAGCCGCCCTCGGGCTGTCTGTCCTGGCCTTGGAGGACGCAGCCTGCAGGCCTGGCTCCAGGGCCCCCTCAGACCTCGGACAAGGGCGTTTAGCTCAGGCTGCTTCACTGAGGTGCGCCCCAGCAGGTCACATCTGGGGTGTAATGGCCTCTAATTAGTATTTCCCACAGATGGAACATTCCCCAGCCCCCAGCCTACAGCTAAGTGGTTCTCAGAAAAGCACAGAAATTATATTCTACCTTTGAAAACATCAAAGGAAATTAGCCTACTCCCATGGGTGTCTCTGGGCCAGCCTCACTGTGGCACCCAGGGAGGGCCCAGCCTTTAGAGGTGCAGACAGGGTGTCTCTGAATCAGATAATCCCTGACAGGAAAGTGAGCCGGTGCCCAGCCCTGTCCTGCTCTCAGCCCCTTGCAGGCAGCCGTGTGGCCCCCTTCCCTGTGGCTCTCTCTCCACTGGGTCTCTCGTGGGCACCTGCTGGCTTTACCGATGCTTCTCTCCCAACCCCCCCACCATCCCCTTTGGGAAGATTAGTCCTGGGAGCAGGGCCAAGTCTAGACTTTGCAAACATCCAGTGCCAAGTGCAGCACTGCCTACGCAGCGTAAGGTCGACTCAGAGTCAGAGAAGTCCCTCGGTTCCTGTGACTAGATTCCCCAAATTTACTTTCTAAGCCTTCTTCTGCCAACATTCCAGACACTGTGGATGGAGACGTGGCAGTGTCTCTGAGCGTTTGGAACTTTAATTCTAGGAGAGAGAGACTGACACAATGGATAAACAAGTACATTCATAACATGCCAGGTGCCAGAAACAGCTAAGAAAAGTGATAAGCTGCGTTGTGGAGACGGGGAGGCGTTTCTAATAAGGTGTCACTGGCGAGCCGGGAGGAATGAGGAAAAGCCCACCTGACACATGGGGGAGCACTGCCGGCAGAGAAGCGGCAAGTGTCAAGGTCCCGGGGTGACAGTGTGTTTGGTGTTTTCGAGGAACAGCTGGGAGGTCAGTGAGTGACTAGAGGACAAGGCTGAGATCAGAGGCACGTCACCCAAAGGCAAGAGAACAGAGTTACAGTTTGGCTGGGTCTGCACCTGCCAGCCCAGCTCTCCCATCAGACCCCACGTGTCTCCTCCAGAGGCCGGCAGAGCCCCCCAGCCTCGGTGTGAATGTCCCGGGGACAGTGGGCATGAAGGGCCTTGTTTGGCCGGGACGTCCCAGCCCCTTCCCAAGCCGGGGGATCTCGTCAGGTTACCCAGCTGTCCGGCTTCTGCTTCCTCATCTCTAAAACTGGCATCTTAAATCCCTCCACACAGGGACCCTGTAAGAATTAAGTGAAACGCCTGTGTAAGGCACCAAAGGAAAGCCAACCCCTACCTTGTAATTTCTAAGCTCTCTCTTAGCCTGAGCTTTCCACCTGGAGGGGTCCGAGCTCTGGCCCCTGAGCTCCACCAAGCAAGCCCCCGTCTGGTCTCTACCGCGGTTTCGCAGACACCAGCTTTCTTTCAGCCCTCGCTCCGGGAAGCTCAACAACCCTCTGAGGGTCTTTCTGGAGTTTCCTCCCCTCCAGGCTCTGCTCGTCTTTCCAGCTCCGTCTCTCTTCCCCCGCTTCAGCGAGGGACGCTGAGTCCCAGAGGGATGTTATCTTTCTCAGGGCATCACCTGGGCTGGGATTCAAACCACAGCCTCCAGACACCTCCCTGGTCTCTAGGAATGTGGGGTGTTGGGACAAGGAGGGCCCACAGAGGGACGAGGGATGGGAGGCAGGAGGCAGGTGCAAGAGGCCTGAGTGTGGAGGCCACAGAGCCCCAACCTGGGCTAAGCCCAGATGTCCAGCTTCAAACCCAGAGCTAAACGAACAGCGTAGAGAAAGCCAGTGCCCTGGCCAGAGGACAGGAGACTGGCCGGGACCGAGCCCGGGAGTGGAGGCTGTGCCCACCCCCTGCCTCCCCATCAGCACCCTGTAAGCTGCAGCCCAGGGCGGGTGAGGGCGTGAGAAAGAGGATGCTGTGAAGCGCTCAGGGGCTGTCGAGAGGTTTTCCACGCAGGGACCCAAACCCATGCTGCATTTGTCCTGGAAGCACAGGGAGAACCACCTTCCCACAGTTTGTAGGTGGTGCGTGGGGTCAGGCTACCGTCCTATGATCCAAGACGTCACCAGTCACCCATGCAGGGTGACCCTCTGTGGACCACTCTGGAAGGGTGGGTGGAGCCAGAGGGAGCTGCCATCCTCGTGTCAGTTTGCATCAACACATCCATCACCCCGTCCCTCTCTCTATGTCTGGCACTGGGGTCAGTGCACTCACGGGCTCACTTCATTCCCACAGCCGAGTCCAGGGGTGAATATCCCCGTTTTACTGATGGGAAAAAATGAAGCTGGGCCAAAGATTAAGTTAAACACCGCCAGCAAGTCATAGAGTCGCAGTTAGAACCCCATTCTGTTGAACTTCAGGGCAAGAGAGAATTCGTTCATTCACGAGAACCTCGTCTTTCCACGGCCTGCCCTTCCTCAGTGCCCCTTCTAAGCCCCCCGGCCTCCCAGGGAGCCCTCTCCTTACCAGCAGCATGGCAGCGCAGTCGGCAAGGTCGGAGGCGTAGTCAGCCTGGGCACCATCGGGCCCGTGACGTGTGACGTGGGGAATCCAGAGGTTCCCGCCCACAGGACCTTCCTGAGCCGTCCAGCTGCCTGTTCCGTGGCATCTCTCCCTCTGACCCTCAACTGTGAACATGGTCTGCACCTTGGAGGTGGGTGTGCCTCCCCGGGAGCCCAGCCCCTTTCACAGCGGTGATGCTGATTGGCTGAGTCACGCAGGTTTGCTGCCGACGCGTCTGGAGCGCATTTCCGCAGGGATCACAGAGGTCTGAGGGCCAGGCTGCCACAGAGAACCGCGTTCTCTGACCTCTGACACCCTCACCCCTCTCACCTCTGGCCTTTGCATCTACCTCCTCAGACTCTGGAGCCAATCGTATGGTTTCATGGCTTCCCAGGACGGACTGTCGCCTGGGGCTCAGGCCAGGCTCATTCCCCCTCCTCCCTGTGCATCCTGCACGGCACCCGGGACACGGGCTCATCTGCGGAAGCGTCTCGTGTAACACACGCACCCTCGGACCCTTTCCTGTCTTACGTCGGAGGAGCAAAGACGAGGGGGTGAAGTCAGGGAAGCGATGTTTGGCTGGTGGGGCATTGATTAGGAATAAAACGTGCAGACCTGCGGGCCGGCCTGGCTCAGTAGGAAGGAGGAGAAGCGGTACTTTAAAGGAAAGTTCAGTTATCGTGACAAAGGAGAGACATGCAGATGACTGAGGGGGTATTTACACCAGCAGAGCTTCTGGAAAGCTCTACGGGCCAGTGTCCGTGTGTGTTTCTCTCTGTGTGTGTGCACGTGTATGTGTGCATATGTGCGGTTGAGAGAGGGGAAGAGGGGAAGCTGCTGTCCTGTCTCCAACACTCACGTGCCTTTAAATCGGGTTCTATGTCACAGGCAGGCCTGGCTGGCAGGTAACATGCACATGGGCCGTGCGCACACTGTGCGGGTGCTGGATCCGCCCCTCTCTGGGCCACCAGGAGCCAGGAGGGACCCAAACCCCAAGAGAAGGTGAGTGCAGAGCCAGATGACTCTCCTGATGTGGGAGGGAGCCAGTTTCAGATACAGCTGTTAGAACGGGACTGAACTGGGGTAACTTTCATTTGTAGATACTCTGTGGACTGGAGCAAAGATGCACCCCGCGTGGAGTGAGAAGAAAGGACCGGCCCCTGCGTAGGGGCCTCCAGAAGCGGGTGGCGGGTCCTCCCTCCTTGCCCGGTGATGCTGAGGGCCTGCAGCATCCCCAGCCGCCACCAGGGGGCGCAGCCCTCCGCACCGAGACTGAGAACAGGGTGTCCTGCTCTTACTGCGCCGCTGTGTTCAAACTGTGGGCCCAGAGACGGACTGAGAAGGGGAGAAGGGACCACAGGCAGCCTCAGCTCTTTGCACGCCTGGCCTCTGCGGAGTTAAGGAAGCAAGAGCACACAGGGGACTTGAGGACACGGGGAGGGGGAAGGGCAAGCTGGGACGAAGTGAGAGAGTGGCGTGTACATATACACACCACCAAATGTGAAATAGATAGCTGGTGGGAAGCAGCCGCATGGCACAGGGAGATCAGCTCGGTGCTTTGTGACCCCCTAGAGGGGTGGCATAGGGAGGGTGGGAGGGAGACGCAAGAGGGAGGAGATACGGGGAAATATGTGTACGTATAGCTGATTCACTTTGTTATAAAGCAGCAAATAACACACCACTGTAAAGCAACTATACTCCAATAAAGATGTTTAAAAAAAAGAAAAAAAAAGAGCATACAGAGGAAGGAACTGGGAAGGAAGGTCCTCCATGGGACCTGCAGTATGTCCCCAGAGGTGGAGCTCAAAGTGCCTTGAACTGCAGTGGCGATTTTATGGCCACAGATTCTTAGATTAGCTCCTCACAACAACCTTTGAGACAGGCATCACCCCATTTCCGGGTGAGAAAACAGGCTGGCCAGACGTATGGCAGGCCAGCAGTAACACACCCGTCTCTTAGTTGCTGACGAAGGACTTGAAATCAGAAACCTGTAGATGGAGTCAGAATTCAGCCCAACCTCTGAGTTCATTGACCTTGATCCTCCAGCTGTAGTGTCCAAGGAGGGGAAACACACACACACATGCAGACGCACACAGACACACAGACACATGTGCACAAATGCACACAAGCATTCATGTCGATAGGTACTCCACTTCCCCCCAAAAGACCAAGTCTGGTATCTTCTCTGGTTCATTCCGATGAAATCCAAAATGCCAATTTCACGAGCAGGCGTGACCCAGGGGAGGGCAGGCCCGGTGATGCGATTGCTGGGACAGCGGTATGAACCTGAGAAGCATGGGGTCAAGGCCCTCCTGGAATGTCTTCATCTGGGTTCACATCCAGGAGGGATTTACTGAAGCTGATAAAATCTGCCGCTGAATATTGCTATAAAATACACTTCACCCAGAGAATCCTAAACCTGTAGATTCGCCTTCCATGACTTTGTTGGAAGGAAGGACTTAGTCACAAGCCAGCACCAGCCTTTCCATTTCAGCCCCACATCCCGTGTCCCTCCTGTCCTGTTACTCACTGGTTCTCACGTGCTCGCCTGTGTCAGGGGGGACTGGGGAGCTGGTCACAGATTTCACAGATTTCTGGGTCCCACCTCTGGAGTTTTAAAGTCAGTACATTTGTGCTGGGGCCCAAGATTTTGCATTTCCGGGAAGTTTCAGGTGATACTGATGCTGTAGCATTTGTATATTTCTTACTACCTTATTAGAGGAAACTCACTGCCCCAGAAGCTGTCAGAAGAAAATGGGAGAAACTGGACCCAGAGAACAAAAGAGAGAGCGGACAGCATACTCAGAAGTATGACATCAGCTCCTGGATGGCCAAACACCAGCTCCCTTTGTCCAAATGTGCCCACGGCAGGCATTACTAATCAATCACGGCCTTCCTTCTTGTTGAGCCAGACTTGGCTTCAGAATCCTTCTCCACCTACTGGTCCAGAAACCTGCTACAACTGACTGGAAACAGCAGGCACGATGACAACCCCGCACTGTATTTGACTGAGAGACCAGACCACACTATTCCAGACACCCTCCCCATCACTCAGTCCTTCTGTTGCTTAATACTTCCCGCTGACTTTGAGCACGAGGGCCATCTGACCCAAGAACAAAAGCGGAGACAGAGGAATAGCCAGGGGGGAGCGTGACCTAATGTGAGAGGGACAGACCGGAGGACGGGAAGGGACTGGGTGGCCAGTCACAGAGCCAACCAGCATGCCCTCGGGGGACCCAGGCCCGAGGGACGCAGCGCACACAGGACGGGGCCAGGAACAGTGGCTGCATTCCTAGAGCACTCTCTCCAGAAATGGACTATTTCCCCTTTTGAAAGTGATTATGTGCCATGCTAGCTGCAGCGACCATGACAAAAGGGAGGTCGGAGGACGCTTGCCTGAAGTAGCGAGGCATCTGTGCAGGTGGTCCTGAGGCCCTGGAAATGTATTCACGCCCCCTGCGCCAGTGGTGCAGGCTGTAGGGAGGGGCAGGGGTCAGAGACAAAAGGTCAGCCATGGAAGGCCAACAGAGCCAATCTGGAAAAGACATAGGAAATCAAAGGGCTCTTGACGAAGAAAGAGGCAGAGAGAGAGAAGGAAAGGGCGAGCAGTGGCGTGGCAGAGCTGTGACAGGAAGAGGCGTCGGGGCAATAAAATGTCCAAAAGCCAAACCCAGCGGCCAGGCCTTTCCTGAGCATGTAGGGCTCAGGATGGGTGGGGATGGGAGGGGGTAGGGCATCCCTAGCACATGCGTCCTCTGTCTGCTCTCACAGGACGCAGAGGCCTTGCCCACGGATCCAGCCTGCCTCGCTGGCCTGTGTGTGCGGCTAGGGCAGGAAAAACGGGGAGCAGCATTCTGAGTGACCCGTGCTGTCCCCGACGGGGCCACGCCACCTAAAGGTGCGCACGGCCTGAGGACCGGGCCGCCCACCCTGTAACATCAGGCAGTCTGTCGGCCAGCTGCACGGCCGGGTGTTTCCAACTTTAATGTCTGATGTCCATTCCATAAGCCTTGATGGAGGATCACCCCATTGAAAGCAGCAGGGGGACAACTGGTGAGAGCCTGGGGTGTGCTCTGCAGACGGATGTCCAGGACCCCAGTCTTGGCGTGATCCAGAACATCTGTTTTCTGCTGCCCCAAATCCTGGGCTGGCCCCCAGGCAGGGAAAGAGAGAGGGGACGCCTTCCCAGGGGCCCCAGGAAGCTGGGACATTTAGGGTTCCATAGAGGGTTCTGTACACGCACATCGCTTCACAGAGTCAACAAAGAAAGAAACTGAGAAGGTCAGGTGTGATTGTAGAGCCAGAGCTTATTAGCCAACGCACATCAGGAAGGAGCCAGGTCCTGCTTTAGAGTCGGTAATTTACAGATTCAAGTAAACTGTTATTTACTAACAGTTCGTCACTGGGCCACCCAGCATGTATTGGGAAGAGTGTAGGAAACACAGTCATCCCCCCCCCACACACACACGCACGCACACGCACGCACACGCACACACACACGCACACACACGACGCCTCTGCAGGAGGGGTTGGGAATGTGCTTCCTGACTCTGCTGCTCCCTGACTGTGTGACTTTGAGGGAATAACGTCATCTTTCTGAAGCTCTGCATTTTAACAGAGGGATCCTAAGACCTTTCGGGTTCTCATGCGCTTCGGGGGCTTCTCTTGGCAAAGCACTTGGCTCTCGGTGGAGGCTCTGTCCCCGCAGCCACTTCTCCTGCACGAGCGTCGGAAGGTCGAGCCGAGAGGAGGCGCCACTGGGCCCCAGGACGAGCCGGGACTCCAGGTCCAGCCACCGGGCCAGCAGCCCCGCCCGGTCAGCCTGCTTTTACTTTTGTCCACAGCATTTTACAGACTTTTCAATCTCACCATGAGAGTCTAGCTTCAGGCTGTCTCACTGGTGTGTTAATAATAAATTATATTGTACTGCGTGGGTCTAGCTCTTTGCAGTAGTTTAAGCACTTTTCCCTACAATATGCCACTTAATTCTCATGACTGCCGGGAGGTGAGGGAGCTGAGGGTCACAGGAGGTGGGGCACGAGCACAAACTCAGAGTTCACACCTTGGCCATCCCTTCCCTGCCAGCCAGGATGACCAGGGCGCCTGGGCCATCAGGCCACAGGCTTCCTTCTGTCCTGCTGACGCTGACCAGGTGCTGTGTGCCAGACACGGAGCTGTCTGCTGGGCATCTGAGCAATGTTTGAAAAGCACCACGTACTACCAGTCTGTCCGTCCTCTGCAAAAACATCAGTGTCAGGACAGACGAAGGCTAAGGAGACATGAGATCGCATCCAGTGGCATGGACGGTCAGTGGTGGGACAGTGTGATGTAGGAGTGACTATACAACAGACTGTGCGAGGTGACAGCAGACGGCAGCCCGGTATCTGTGTTAAATTTCCTGAATTTGATCATGACTTTGTGATGACGTAAGAGAACGCACGGTTCCTAGAAGGTGCAGAGCAAATATGGGTGAGAGCTGCTCGTATGCTATTTGTGTTACTTTTTTAAAGGTTTGAAAAATTTTTTAAATGTGCAACAGGCAGGTTTCTTGAGTAAATACGTGTCTCTGATAAAGAGTGCCTGAAGGCCCATCTTAAAATTGAATTATAGAAATAATTCTGTAATTCTAACACATGGAGTCGTGAAAGTCATCTGATCAGATCTGTTTGCCCCTTCCCGTGTGGGCATGTTCACGCGCACGCAGTGACACACCCAGTGCTAGAAAAACTCCCAGGCAGCCCTTTACCTCTTTGGGCACCTCTGACCTTTACATTTATTTCATATTGGTCTGACGGTTCCCAAATAACGTAAGCCTAGTGGTCTTGGCTTTGCTTGACGTGATCCTATAGAAAACATCTCATTCTAGCACTTAAGTATTTGAAAACAGCTACGGGTTCTCAGAGTCTCCTCTTTCTCAGTTCCTCTCCATAGTTCTGCATATTTTAGAGCCAACCTGGACCTTGGAGCCTTCCCAGAGTCTCCTGTCAAAACTCAAATTTGCCGGAAGAGAAAGACAGTGGTTCAAGCCCAAGGCTCTTATCACAAACTTTGCAGGCGTCAGTGCTCTCAGACTGAGTGATACAAACCAGCTTCGGTAAGTTCCTAACAGTCAAACCAGTGGACCAAATTTCTCTGCTGGAGCTCTCACCCCCAGCACTAAGTATTAGAACAATAAAAACCCTCGCAGATTACGTGTCTGGGCCCAGATTCCTGCTCCTTAGGAGCTAAACCGAGGTCTGAGCTTTTCCCTCCAAGGGCAGGGCCATTCCTGGGAGGTGGGTAGGACTGAAAACGCACTCTGTTCGAATTCCGAGTCACCTTCACAGGAGAGGCCACATGAAGCCACGGCCGAACTGCTGACCGGTGGACCTGCCGCTGAATCAAGGCCCAGATGGAATTTCAGCAGAGGTGGGACTATGGGTGCAGGGTGAGTGTGAGCGATGCATGGGCTTTGGAGCCGGATCTGGGTGTAGGTCTTGTCTCCTCTGGGATACACTAGCTGTGAGAACTGAGGAAACAACTCAGCCAGCCCACGCCTCAATGTCCTCACCTGCGACAATGGATATCATTATCTCCCTTCCAGGGTGTAACGAAAAATCGAAGAAATAAGGCAAAGCTGTGCGGCCCTAAGGAGGCACTCAACAAGTACGAATTATTTATGGATGTGGTCACCATTCCAGAAAGGTTACACATGACGCAAATTTGGCAAAGGTCTACTCTGTGTTTTCGGCTATGTAAGAAACAAATTAATTATGAAAATAACATCAGTGAAAGCACATCATAGTCACGAATAAGAATTTTAAAAATGTGTTGGGAAAACAAGCCATGATATATTGGGATAAAGCCAAGACAACCAGTAGACAAACTGTGGCCAAACAGATGAGCTTCTGTGCTACTTAACACAATTAATAAAAAGGTGTAGCTTCCTGAAAGTGCTGTCTCGCCAAACCGAAGTATCCCGAGGGTTTCAACAGAAAAGATAAATGACCCTGTTCGCCTTATGCAAGAAGTGAGGTCTGGGTGAGCTGGTCCCGCTCAGGACCAGGAGGTAAGGGCGGCGGGTGAGAGTTAATGTCTGCTCAGCTCACATGGGCTAAACGTCTGAAGAAAGAGGGAGGCTTTGGGTACAGAGGGATTAATGCAGAAAATGGTAACTTTTCTTGACACAGTGCGCACTGGGGAGCTTTCCTGTCGGGCAGTAAGTGAGTGAACTGTGTTAAGATGCAGACGAAAAGGGAAAAAATGTAAGAGCAAATACCGCTAACTGTGACCCCCAATTCAGAGCTCAGGGTGCCACCCGCCCACCAGCCTTCTGTGGGGGCACGTCTGCGGCTGGAGTGAGTTTAGGTATCTGATAAACCATAGCCCCCAGGGAAGGTTCCCTCTCTCTCCAGTTTCAGAGGCAGTATTCCAAGTCACAGGCAGGGAAGCCAGGCTCCGTAATGACAATGGCGACATTCTTGTAGCAGCAGGGGAAACAATAGGGCTGGTTCTGTTACACGGAGCTAACAGCGGATTCATCGGCGAAAGGCTGTCCTAATAGCACTGAATGAGTTTCATGCAATGAAGGAACCCCGTACAAAGAGTCCCCCCTAGACTGACATCAGTGATTCAGCAGCTCTCTGATGTCTCGGCATTTCTCAAGGGCTGCTGAGACCTGACAGACTCTCCCAGCTGGAAGGAACCAGAAGCACTGTCCATTTCGAGTTTATCGTTTTGCAGGTGACGGGACTCAGACCCGCAAAGGATATGGAGCTGTAAGTCACAAAGACCAAACCAAGCTCTGGATGGACTTGCATTCCTACTATAGCTGCCTCTTCTCTTGGAGAATGCCAGCCATCCTGGGAGTGATAAAATGTCTTGTGTGGAGAAGGGAGGCTTTTAGGAACTGCTCTCCTCTTGAATCAGGGGCACTTTCTGGCTTTAATTCAGGCAGTGCTGCCGGCTTCTCGGGGAAACAGAACGTGGGATGGCCACGAGAAGGCGCCAGTGCCCCGTGCTAGGACCCTCTTCCCTACCTGATTGCCCATACAGCGTGTATATATTTATTTTCAATGAGGTCAGGAGTATCAAGGTTGTAAAATAACATATTTTCACTTGTTTTATTCCTACATCTCAGACATAGCTTTTCTGAAGTCAATTATCTCCCTGAGACGCTGTTCTCCCCGCCCCCTTTCTCTCTGAGCTGCCTTTCAACACATCAGAGTCTGACACCAATAGACTGAGAATTGCGGGGTGGGCGGGTCGCTGGGGGGAGGGGAAAAAAGCAACTTTTTCCCTGACTGTCTCCCTGTTCTGGCGTTCTGTTTTAAATGGCAGTCTGCAGATGTAAGGCCTCTGTTCTCCAGCCCGTGGGGGGAGACTAGAGACGGCTAGCGCTGTGATGCTGCCTGGGAGGGGTCGGGTGTCATCTGGGAACCTCCCCTGCCCCGCACGGCACAGGGCCTCCAGCACCATTTCTCTGGCGCTGCTCCCGGCTAAGGATGGAGCAGCATTCGTGGAGAGGTCCCGACAGAGGACAAAATGAAGGCAGTGAGCAGACACCCCCAGACTGAACTGTGTCGATACCTGGTGCCGTATTTCAATGGAGGCTTTGTCCAGAGCCGGGTGACCGGGATGGTGAGAGGGCGTGAGGAAAGAACACGCGTGTTCACACACACACACCCCCTCACACAGGCAACTGGGCAACAGCTTACAGCTCTTCCTGGCAGACACCTGAGTTGCATGTGGTCCAAAGGTCACGTGCTCCTTTCAGGGCTGCCATTCCTGGTGCTCAGAGAAGGCCACTGGCTTCCGTGTGTCTAAGGCAGTAGGGATCCTGTGGGTCAACTGCAAGCCCCACCCGCTCAGTCAGGACCCCTGCGCCAGCCCTGGGCAAGCGTATGCCCTGGTTTACCAGCAGTACTGCAGTGGGCAGCCAGTGGGTGGGGGGATCACTTCTGGTCCCATCACTGTCCCCACAGTTCATCACAGAAATGCCAGTGGGTTCCTGACCCTGCCCAGCCCTCTCATCAGTCTAGATCTATTTTGATATCTTTAGGCTTCAAATAACACAGTAACTTCTTACTCCAATGCACGGCGATCTTCTCTGTTCTAAGGGCAAAGCTCATCGCAAAGCCTTAATTTTGGGGCTGGGAAGAAGGGGTGTGGGTGCGTCCATGAGTGTTTCAACCCCATAAACCTCTACCAAGTTCCTAGTAAGCACCAGCGGAACTAAGACCTAAATAAGATCATGTCCATTTCCTGAAAGTACTAGGAATCTACTGGGAAAGAAAAATAAATACCAATACCGCCATCCCATTAAAGCCATCCTAGGGCTATGGGAACAAAGACGGGGGCTGGGGGAGGAGGCGTGACCAGGGTCTTGAAGGATGAATGGGAAGCGTCCAGTCAGAGGAGAAGGAACAGGAATCACAGGAAGATGGGACCCTCCTGAGCAAGGTTGTGTCACAGGAGGGTCCGTGGTGCTTGGGGCCGGGAGGGGACGCGAGCTGTCCGGGGTGATCAGTATGCCCAGTGAGGTTTCTCCAGGTGGCAAAGCCGCGGGGCACTTGGCCCAAATCCGCCCCACACGTATGCCTTGTTGAGTGGTGTCAGCTCTGAATGCCCGCAGGTGATCCTTTAGATGAGGTGCGTTCCCTCTAGTCTGTGGCCCCCTGCCACCCCCCGCCTGACCCCTGAAGGCACTTGGGACTGCAAGTTCTGTTTTAAACTTCCCAAATGGAGCACCTCTGGATATAACGGTCCTGGGGCTGCGGATAGGAAGGGAGGGGTGCTTGTGCCAGCACCGCTCAGAACTGTTCTCCTGCCTCTGCTGAGAAGGCCTGTCCACCAGGACCCAGGGTGTCAGAAAGTCCAGTCCACTCCCAAAACAGACAGGCTGTTTGGCAAGAGGAAGAGGGTTGGGTCACACTGAGATGAGCATGTACAGTGCCCATCGCAGGCCTTCACCACCTGTTGCCTAGTGGAGACCAGCCCAGGGGTAGCCAGGACCCAGGGTCGTCCTTCAACGGGGCCTCAGCCCCCAAGCCAAGAAGTAGCGTTGCCTCAGCCAGCCTCCCAGGGCCTCATTCTGGACTGCGCTTGGGGGACACAGTTCTCTCTGCATTTCTGATGTCATCTTTTTGATCAACTATTGTCGATTGGCACTTTGTCACCCTCTGGTGACCTGCAGACTTTAGCAGCCTTAACTTCTTAAGCCTCTGAGTCCTGGCCAGTCCTCACTAGCTAAGCCACTTGCTAGCTCCACCAGGTCGCAGAGATGCCCTGTCTAGCGTGGGCTCCCAAGGAGGGTGAGGGTCCTGCTGGCGCCACCCACTATCCCACCAGACCCAGAGTCTGCGCTGATTCTACCGCATTCTTTGCAAAGCCCAGAGCTGACAAGGTGAGTGCAAGCAGGAGCTGTGAATTAGTCCCCTGAATATGCAGGTCGTTTAGATGGAAGGAGGTGGAAGAGGACAGGTGCTTCATAAATACTGTGCAGCCAGGGGGTGGAGTGGGGCGAGGACAGAAGCCAGATAAGGCCCCGGGGAGCAGAGAGGGCGGGACTGGCCTTCCAGGCTGATTACTCCTTGCGCGAGGGGGCAGAGACAGCTCCACCTTGACAGCCATAAAGTTGCTGAGTGCAGAGCTTACCTAGAAAGGCAGGGAGGCAAGAGCTACACAGCAAATCCTTCAGCTGAGCTTCCTGTGGAGGAATCCCTGGCCCTTTTGTGTACAGAGAGAGCAGGGGGAGGGGGGATGAGAAGAAGGGTGATGTGAGTACGGGAAGTTGAGGAGAGGGAAGGATAAGACGAGGGCGGAGGAGGGCTGATGGGGGAGAGCTGAAAGGTGAGGGGCTGGGGTACCAGCACTCCCGGGACCCACCCCTCCCCGGCTCTCAGAGTTAGCATCTAGCTGGACACCTACATAACTCCTCAGGGAGGGGCTGCAATCTCCACTCTCCCCACTGCCTAGGCTTATTCAGAAACAGTGACCTGCCATGTCCCAAATGGCTCAAGAATCCAGTATCCCTAGGCCTCCCAGCTCCGTGTCAGAGCAAGGAGACCTCCCTGACCCTGGAGGCCCATCCACGATGTCCCAAACGGCAGGATTCCTTCCTTCTTACGGCTGAGTAATATTCCACTGTATGGATATACCGTGTTTTCTTTACCCATTAATCCATCTGTGGACGCTTAGGCTGTTACCACATCTTGGCTACAGTGAATAATTCTGCCATGAATATTATACTAAGTGAAATAAGCCAGACACAGAGAGACGACTACTGTGGCATGTCTCTTAACGTGTGGAATCTAAACGAGTGGAACTCACGGCGAGGCGGATGTGGGGAGATGCTGGCCAGAGGGTGCAACGTTTCGGTTATCAGGATGAGTGAGTTCTGGGGATCTAATGTACAGCAAGGTGCCTATCGTTAACGATACTGTATTCTACACTTGGAATTTGCTAAGAGAGTAGATCTGAAGTGTCCTCATCACACAAATGTGGTAGCTGTGTGATGCCTTAGTTAGCTTGATGGTGGGGATCATCTCACAGTGTATCCATACCTCAAAGCACCATGTTGTACGCCTTCAACACGTACAAATGTTACCTGCCAATTATACCGCGGTAAAGTTTAAAAAACCCAGTTCCCTTTGGAGCAATAAGAGGTGGGTGGGATGGGGAGAGGAAGAGGGGAAAGTGGCCCCGGTGGTCCTTTCCCAAGCCCCCTTCTCTCCTTCTACCCAGCCGGGCTGATTCCGGGAACCTTGTGTAGTCTCCCACCCCGCGAAGCCACAGTGAAGAGCTGACCGAGAAGCTGCCCAAACCCAGCTGAGCCCCGCCTCTCTGCAACCCTCCTACAGCTCCCGAAATGCTCAAGAAGAGAACAGCCACACAATTCTTTGGGGCGGGGCTTGGGGGGGGAGGCGGAGATTTCAGCAGCAAGAATTTTTTCTATTTTTTTCCTAATTGGTTCCTTTTGCTCCAAGAACCGAGTTTTTGCCCAAACGGGAGGATGTCACCGAGGCTGGAAGCGGAGCGAGCACTTTGGGGGGGGGGGGGGTTCCATCTCCTTGGCATGATGCAACGCAAAGTGATCGCTTAATAGGGACTCATTTTAATAGCCTACAAATGAGAAGTCGGAGACAATTAAGATTCATTCCCAATTAATTGGGTTTTTTCTTCTTTCATTACCAAGAGTTGCCAGCCAGATAACAACAAAGCCTTAGAAACAAAGCAGCCAGCAGCCTCCACTTCAATGGTGCCACCTGGAAGGAGGCTGGGAGCCCTCCAGCCTCTGGGGCTCAGCAAACGACTTCCCAACCCCTCCGTGGGCAGGAGTGAGAGGACATCCTTAGAAGCTGAGGAGTCACGGACGCGTTTATTACCAGGACGCTGCCGAGTACTTTTTCATAGTTGTTAATTCCGGTTTATTTACCCTTGGGAGTAATGGCGTCAGCAAGCACAATTTATTACTGACTCAGTCTCTGCTGTGGCTCCGAGCAAAGGCCCCCTCCCTCCCCACTCCACCTTCCCTTCTCGGATCCTACCAAAATTCTAGGCGACAATCAGCCTGAGATGACAGCCCCTCAGGAGGCTGGCGCTCACCCCCCGGGGACAGTGGCTGGACAGTACCTCTCTCTCCCCTATCCTGCCGCCCACATCCCTGCCCCAAGGGAACCACCCGCAAAGCCAAGCTCCCCTGCCAGCTCTGCAGCCTTAAACTGACATCAGAACATGTGCTGATGGCATCCACCCAATGCTTAATTTGCGCCAACCTGACTTAATCCCCACAGACAGCCCTCCTAACCAGACACCTCCACTATCACCAGTTCTCTGATCAAACAAACAAACAAACAAAAAACAGGCTAAGTAACGTTTTCCAACACACAGAGCCGGGACTGGAACTTAGCTAACCCCTGACTCTCTATTTCCTGCACAGTTTTGATCTCTGACCCTCTTTTTAGGGTGCTGGAGTCACTGGAAAAACCCTGACCTTGCCCCCCACCCCTGCTCTGATGTGGGAGAATGTTCCCGCTGAAATCCTGGCCTCACCTGGGTCTAATGGCCCCGAGTGGATGGCTCTGAAGAGCCAAGCTGCAGAGACACAAGGGCTGCAGGTCACAGAGAGGCTGGGCTAGGGAATCAGGTCCTGGGACAAAACCCTGAGATACCAGGAGATTCGAGAATCTGTCCCTTTAGAAAGCAGGGCTGGTCCTCACAGCTCCCACCAACAGCCAGTCTCCCCGGGATTAGGGTTCTCACTGAAGCTTTACTTTATTATTATTATTATTATTATTATTATTATTATTATTTTTGTTGGTTGAAATGCCTTGTGAAAACTGGGAGAGATTTCTTAGGAAGGCAAATAATGGGATGCATTTCCACTCTGGCTCTATAATTAATGTTTGCATCATTTATCTTTCGTGGAAAGATTATTCTGACTAACGAGGTTCTGGGCCACTAATTCATTACACTGCCTTGTCACTTCCTGGGCCTTCTTATTACCCAGAAATAGACTCATTAGTCAGAGTTCAATGACGGGGAGAAATTGTCTTCGTTAATTTAATTCCCTCACTCATTCTGGGTCCCATGTTTGTCCAAAATTGGTCTTTAGAAGGGGGAAACATTGGTTGCCTCAAGTCTTTGCTTCTGTCTCATTATACCTTCCACTTTGCTCCTGTTCAACAAGAAAAAGGCCAGGAGAGCTCAGAGCAGTGGCCACATAGGCCACTCAACTCAAAGCTGTTAAGTGGGGCTTCCCTGGTGGCGCAGTGGTTAAGAGTCCGCCTGCGGATGCAGGGGACGTGGGTTCGTGCCCCGGTCCGGGAAGATCCCACATGCTGTGGAGAGGCTGGGCCGGTGAGCCATGGCCGCTGAGCCTTGCGCGTCCGGAGCCTGTGCTCCGCAACGGGAGAGGCCACGGCAGTGAGAGGCCCGCGTACCGCAAAAAAAAAGAAAAAAAAAAAAAGCTGTTAAGTGGTAGGTGAGGGGACATAGCCCAAGGGTTTACGCACCTGTAACATATAATTGAGGTGCTGAGATTTTTTTAACCTCTAGTCTCAATTTGTAGTACTACCTGGGAACCCTTAAGAATACCCGGGCATCACCCCCAGCAGTAAATGATAATATATACACACATTTGTATATGTATTATATATTATATATATACACATATATATACACACACACACATAGGAATGATACAAAGTGTCCCCAGAGTCCTCTATCACAGGCATGTAAGGTGATGTGATACAGTATCTATAAGCTGGGCTCTGGAGTTAGAGAGATGTAAGTTCATGCGGGTGCTGTGTGTCTTTATTCCAGATGCTTAATCTCTCTGAGCTGTACTTTCTCACCCACGAAACAGGAATGCCAATAGCTATCTTTTGTTATTATGAGGATCAGGCTACATGAGGCACCAGAAGCAGTTCTCGCAGCGTGCCAGGACTTTTAAGAACTTGGAGGAAAGATGCACTTGGAGTTAAACTACTCAAGACTCAGCCAATGGGAAGAGGAAACGTCTTCCAGCAGAGCTCCAGAGCTGGTGCACATGGAAATGTCCGAGGACGCCCAGGGCCACCCAGACCATTTGAGTGGGGATCCCCAGGCACAGGGCGAGGGCGCCAGTGCTTTTATAAGCTGTTCGGTGGTTCTAAGGTCAGGGTTGAGGATGACTCAACCTCTTGAGATCTGCAGGGAGCTGCTTCAACCTCGGTCAAGCAGAGAGTAGTAACCCCATTGCGTCTTTTTGAAAGGGCTGCCCAGAGATGTTCCACTCCCAGAAGGAGTTCACTGCTGTAAGACTGGGATATTTCCCTGGGTGGCTCCACGGGCACGATTGGGACCGACGCTGTTCCAGGAGCTGGGCGGATCACAGGAAGCAAAAGCAGCCCCAGCACCTGCTGTCCTGGGGCCGCCTGTCTCTCGGGGAACTGGAGCCAACTCACCAATGGATAAACTTAAGTACAAATCGGCACAAAGATGCCGAGGGAAGCAGGCTGATCCCAGGGCCGTGACCCAGCCTCGGGACCAGGAAGGCTTTCCCAAGGAAAGGCATTGGATTGAGTTATAAAGGATGCCTAGGAGCTCCTAGGGAAAGAGCAGGTGTGCTTTCCAGGCAGAAGAATCGAGGACCAGTGCAAAGCCCATATGGCCAGACGTCAGGATGAAGACCCCTTACTCCAGAGCTGAGGTACGGAAAGGTTGGGTAAGAAAGTAGCTGCCCCAGCTGTCAGTCTTCAGAGGAGATCCTCTCTTAATCTTCCAGAGGGATGGGAGGGGATGTGTAAACACAACTGGCAACAGAGCAAGAAAAGCGGGGGAAGAGATAAGCTGGAGAGAGCGGAGACCAGGACGTGCAGGGCCTGAAGGTTTGGTTGAGGGTTTTGGTCCTCCTTCAATAAGGGCAAAGGGATGCTCTTAAGTTGAGGAATTTTAAGTGGGGCAAACAGATGGGATGGCAGGATGGAATAAGCAGCTCCTCAAGTGCACTCACTTCCTGGCCTATGGTCCTGAGGGTCGAGGTGATGGCATGACGGCGAGGCCAGGTAAACGCTCCCCCACCCCAGCCCCTGCGCTGAGACCCTCTGGTCAGCCCCTTATGGGGATCGCCATGGTCCTGATACGCTCCCTTGTGGGTGAGGCTGTATCTCTCAGACATTCAGGAGCAGAAGATATCAGAGAACATCTGCTCTAGATCTTTACCCACCAAGAAATGGACCAACAACTCAGCTTCCAAAAGTGTTGACACCAGCAGCCTCTAGAAAGGCTTGTCCTCCCCATGGTAAATTATTCATTTAGAATTCTGGTATGTCCATCAGCTGTTTGTGATGGTAGCTCTGTGAGTCTGTCACTAGGAGTCTGGCCATGTCTGGTGGACTGATTCACCCGTTTGTGGACTTGAAAGGCTGAGGACCATGTCATTGCTGAGCGCACAGTGGGACCGTCAACTGGGACTTCATGGCTTTCAATCAGCCTCTGCCCGGAGGTCACGGGCTTCTCTCATGTCAGGATGTCAGAGTTGTGTGCATTCACTGAGTATGTTTCTTCATTCTGAGACCCACTGATCTGGGAGGGCGTGTTGCAGGCAAGGCTCCATATCCAAACAGACCGGGACATTGGCAGAACGGTTGACCCCCATCCCTTTCAATGCCCGTGTGTTTGTGGTGCTTGATGTCAGTAATCTCATCCTCAATGAGGTAAATAATTATCATAAGTGAACCCTTCAAGTCTGGCCACACTGTCTGTGTTTGTAACGTTCATTTAAACAGAGGAACACCTGGAGATGGTAAGCGAGGAGGCAGGCCAGGGACAGGGGTGTGGACCTGTCATGACCTGTGACCAAGGCAGTCCTTCTCCCCAAGTCTGGAAGACTGAGATCTGATGGGTGTCAATCAAGGATGTGAAGAGTAGAAAGTTCAGAGGCCCCCATTCAGACCCTGGCCTACCGGTAGATGAGAGCAGTGGTCCCAGGCAAAGTGCCCTGAGACCAGACTTGTTGTTTTCAATTATGAGGGGAGAAAAAGTCCAGATTAAATGAAGCACCCTGGGTGAACGTTTAGCGTGATGCCTAGCGCACACTAAAAGTTACGACAGTATACACACAATTAGTTTTTATCCCTATCACTATTAAGAGAAATAAGAGTTAGAGAACTCGATGTGTAGCACTATGTTACAATATTCGTTACTCACTATTCTCAACGAATTCTCAACGCGGCAGTGAGATATATATCATACCCATTATACAGAGAAGAAAAGTGAGGATCAAAACGGTAACTTGCCAAAGGTCAGGAGAAGATGGTGGGGCAGGGATCTGACTTGCAAGCCTGCCTATTTTCTTTGATCCACGGGAGCCTCTGTTGTTCCCAGACACTTGTGCTGAATCTTGATTAATTCATTCAGTGACTGTGTTAGTTTGCCTGGGCTGCCATAAGAGAGCACCACAGACTGGGTGGTTTAAACAACAGAAATTTACTTCCTTACAGTTCTGGAGGTGAGAAGTCCAAGATCAGGGTGTCTGGTGGGTCGGTTTCATTCTGGGGCCTCTTTCCTTGGCTTAGAGATGGCCATGTTCTCCCGGTGTCCTTACATGGTCTCTCATCTGTGTGTGTCTGTGTACTTACCTCTTCTTGCAAGGACACCGGTCAGATTGGACAATGGCCCATTCATATGACCTCAGTTTACCTTAATTACCCCTTTAAAGGCTCTATCTCCGAAGACAGTCACATTCTGAGGTACAAGGGGGTAGGCTATCAACGTATGAATTTTGGAGGGGACACAAGTTACCCCATATCAGTGACCACACAGTTCAGATAAAGCTCTGTGTCCTTCACTCACCATGGCTTTTCATATCAACGCAGTGACTGTGTATCTAAAATATTTTTCGCCCCGTAGTGCTAAAGAGGCTTTTCCTCCGAATGGTTAGGAAAACGTCAAGATGAAGACCCCTTACTCCAGAGCTGACGTATGGAAAGGTTGGGTAAGAAAGTAGCTGCCCCAGCTGTCAGTCTTCAGAGGAGATCCTCTCTTAATCTTCCAGAGGGATGGGAGGGAATGTGTAAACACAACTGGCAAACACAGGAAGCACTGAGAGCCTAGTTCCCCCAACTTCATGCGGGATACCCGTACGTCGTCTGCAGAGAGCAGCTGCGTGGGTTCTGTCCCGGGCGCCAAATAGATGCACAAAGGCATCAGCTCCAGGAGAACCGAGTCAGCCACACAAGCTCCGAGGGTGTGCTGAGTGGGCCTAGTCCCTTGTTCCCTTCTCTGCTTTCAGTTGGCCGTGAAAGGATGGTGACCAGTGTAAAAAGAGGCTTTTAAATAGTTCTAGAAAAAGAAAATGTTCAAATCCAAAAGAATGATGTAAGAGAGGCATACCCACCTTCCCACTAACTCCGTCCTATAACCTTTGGCTTTGGGGGATAATGAACTACATCTCAAATCCACTAGGTTTGTTCTGTTCTACTAAAATGATCAAATGAACACATAGGAGGAAGAGACGGGAATGGAAACGCCTGGCCCGCGTATTCACTTGGTACCTGGCACTTGTGGGGAGACAGCTGGAGAAAGGGGGAATTTAATTTCCTGGGGCCCACACTTTTCTGAGTGATTGGCAGGCTAATTTTGCTCTCCACTAGGCCTGGTATTGAAAGGAAGTGAAGGCTCAGACACCTGCCAAGAACTGTTCTTTGCTTTTGGCAAAAATTCTAGACCTCATCCGAAAAATTAAGAACTAGGCTTAGAGATTTGGGGAGCCAGGATGAAAGGGCATCGTTCAGGTAATGATAATGAGTAGGTGTCGTCAGAGCATCCTTTCAGAGGCACTGTTCTCTGATGCGGTCTCCTATTAGGCTTATAAAATAGAACTATACTTCATATGCCTTTTTCGTGATGTAAGAGGCTAAGAGAATTAAATAAATTGCCTGGAGTCACACAGTAAACTGATGGTAGATTCAGGCCTCAAACTTGAGTTTGAATCTAAACCTGAGCCTAGTTCTCTTCCACCTCCCTGGGCTGGTGCCTCTAAGACCCTGTCCAGAGGGTGTCTACTTGGTCCAGAGTTGGGCTGATCTAGACAGCTAGAAAGAAGCAAGCCCTGTGTGATTTCAAGACTTCCCCTCCCTGTCACCCTGTCCTCTTCTGGGACAGGACAGGCGCTCTAAGTGGGATACAGCAGTTAAGAGCATGGATATAATAATGAGAGAGGGGCAGATTCAAAGTTAGCCTTCAAGGTCACGTGACCTTGGGCAAATTATCTCATCTCTTTATGCCTTGATTTCCCTGTTCGTAAAAAAGAAGATGATAACGCCAACGTGATAGGATTGTTTTGAAAATAAACTATGTGTGTGAGAGAGAGAGAGAGAGGAGAGAGAGAGAGAGAGGGAGAGAGGAGAGAGAGAGGTGTGTGTGTGTGTGAGAGAGAGAGAGAGGTGTGTGTGTGTGTGTGCGTCTGTGTGGCTTAGCATGGTGTCTGCACTTCATGAAGGTTAGCTTTAAAGAAATGTAACAAAATGGTCTTTGTCAGAAGAGTGGGGCTTCCTGCCGCCCCCGAAGCAGGCCTTGCAAAGGTGGCAGAGGAGAGGCTTGTGGAATCTGACCACCTCACACTCACTGCTGCTTCTGGACACCCAGAGACCCCAGGGCCCAAGAAGCACAAACTCCATCGGACAGCCTGGCCCTCCTTCCCGGCCAGAACCGGTGCGGATGGACAGAGGGAGCAAGGAAGGCCACAGAGCTGAGAGTGGAGAGAAAATCACGGAGGGAGATCAATGCTAGACCCTGGAGGTTAACTGTGCCCACCAGGGGGACTGAAGTGGGCAGGGGGACGGATCAGTGGAGTCCAAAGCAGATGAAGAAACTGGCTTTCGGCAACCAAGCTGTGAAGTAAATATGGTGACTGGGCCGGGCGATGGGGAGGTGATGGGGGAGTGAAACAGCAAGGTTAAGCTGTCTTGGGAGACAACAACAACGAGAGGACAGCGCTGGTTCTGAAAAAGGTCTTTTCTCCTTGTCCCCTTTCAAGGGCAAAACCCACAGCTTTGTGTGTTTGCATCTAAAAATATGCATTTGTGTGTTGTATGTGCAAGTGTTGGTGCGTTTGGGGATGTACGTGTGTGCAAGCCCTGCCTCTTCGTCCTCTGATTCCACAGGACACAGTGATGCTGTGGACTGGCTGTTTATAACGCAAATGGAATTTTATTCTCATAGCTCTGAGAGTTACAGCACAGGGAAACTATTCAAATATATCCATTGTTCTTATAAACCCTGTGGAAACTTTTCTTGTGAAATTCACATATACTCTATTACCTCCTTATTAATAGGAAATTCCAAGGCACTGACGTCATGCATTCCAGCAGACTGGCTTTTCAGTACCCCTGCCTCTGACCAGCAAGGCAAACCAGCGTGTCCAAAGGGGAAGCCTGGGGGTGAATGCTGCCCCTCCCCGCCCAACACAACACCTTCCATCGGCAGAAAAGGCAGAATATCAAGACAAAGAAGAAATTATGTCGCAGCCCTTATTCTGCTGACAAATTCCAAAAAGAGATGAACTTTCCAACAAAGTCAATGACTCAATCAACCTTGATCCATAGGTAGCAAACAGAAATCTGCATTTTGTGACAAAGGGGCTACAGAAAGCCCTATGGCTAAGAGCCCCATCTTTGTATTGCCCTGTCGGGCAAGATTCTAGGATTGCTTCTTGGGTGCAGTTTTCCTGCATTTTCAAAACAGGTTCAGGGTGTACAGAGCTCTCTCTTGGACTAGATCCCGATAGATGCAGCCTAATTTTCCCCATTTTGCAGGGCAAATACCAAGAAGCATTCCCAGGCCTGTCTACAGCCATGAAACTGCAACATGAGTCACCATGCCTTCAGTGGAAATATAATAAAAGAACACAAGATTGGGATATGATGTCATAAAAAGAGATGCATGGCGATTTTCCGGATACAATGAAACTTTTCACATTTCAGAGGAGGTAATTGCATTTTGACCTTTTTTTTTTTTCCCCCTGTGTTCAAATTGAGGAAAAGAGAATTAAAAAGAACAACTGTGTAGCCAAAATTTAGAAATGGAATTAAATATCTTAAACAACAGACTCTTGTATTTTTGCCTCTTTCTAACATTTCTAATGTCTGCAGATTTGTCTCCTGTGTGTGGATGAGAATTTCCCCTCTGAGGACCACTGACTGAAGCGGTTTATACCTTTCTCTCCTTCCTCCCAACCCATCCCTCAATCAATTCTGTTTATCATCTCTCTTAACTGGACATGATAGGACCCTGCATTTGAAATATTTTTATTGAGTTGAGTTGTATGTTCCCCACCTAGATTTACAGACTATTAAATAGAATGCTTTACATTTCTTTCTTTCTCTCAAAGCAAATAGCAAATACATGTGGGCAGAGCCATCAGCCAATTATTTTAGTGGATCGTTCACAAGTTATAGGAAAAATAAAAGTCCTTCCGCTTTAATCTTAGGGGACAGCAATTGAATTTCAGAAGGGTAGAAAGCCCAAACACATCTCGAACTTCAAAATACCTTCCCTGAATGACCAAGAAGAGGTGAGGCGGCTATAATGACAAATCAGCCTCCAGCTTTAGAAGCCACTTTGCTGCAGGCCAAGGAGAAAATAAGTGGCGTCTTAGCTGTAGCACCCAGACAGGAATAGAAAAATACGTCCATAGTAACTAGACAGACCTTGAAGTTAAGTAAATGATTCTTAATGTACCAGAGGATCTCAGTTTCACCACAAATCTCCCTTCCGTCCAGAAATTGCCGTCACATTTGCAGTCCTATCACAACAGGAATGTTCACCTTCCACTTGCCTAATTCTCCTCCTCGGGATGTTTGTTCCGCCTCTCCAGATGCAAGCACGTTCACCTCTATCTCCTCTACCAGCAAACCACAGCAACGTAGCTCACGCACAGCACCAGGACGCAAAACCCAACCCGTTTCAGGATGGAAACCTCACCAGGGAAAGACTTCTTGGCAACAGCCCTGGGCATCCAGTGCTGAGAATAGACCTCTTCCCACGAGCAAAGGCGCTACATGTCAAAAGTCACAGCCACGGCTCGGACCTCTAGTCCTGGGGTAAGGTGTTCGCCTCCGCTTGGGGGCGCCTCGCCCCCCCTGCCTGCGCAAAGGATGACGATCTCGTGGGGCACCTACCTGTACCGCCCTCGATGGCCACCTCTTCCCACCTTCCCCGTTTCTTTTCCGATCATTTTTTTTCCACTTTAAAACCATCCAACTTTGCCTTGGGGATGAGCAGAATGAAATGTCACTTACCTATAAAAAGAGAAACAGAAGAGAAAGCCGTGCATCACATTACACACGAGCTCTTTGAAATCAAGGCCAACTTCCGACTTTGAAACTTTAACAATGAGTGGGTATTATTTTCTCATCCTACCTTTCTATATTTAATGAAACTCGGGATTCTGCAAGAAGCCCATCCCCAGGGCCCAGCCTCCCCGCGTGATTTCCTTTTGTCTTGTGACGGCTGCTTGTCGCTCCCTGCCACCCTGGCCCCGCGCTGCCTGTTCCCCCTCTTCATAGAGAAAAGGGCAGGGGGATGAAGGAGGACCAGGCACCACGGAGACCAAGGGGCTTGGATGTGGGCACTGAGCTTGGACAGTGTGTGGAGCCTCTCCTCTCGGGGGAGGGAAGAGGGGCGCCTCGGGACCGCTGGCCAGTGCCTGCCCGGGAACAGGGTGACAGCTCCCACAGGGTGACTTTCCTTGGAGGCTCTGGGGCCTCTCGGATGACTCTGGCTCTGAGTCTTTCTCTCTCTCCCTCGTCCACCTCCTCCCTCTCCTCCCAGCTGGGATGAACTCACCCAAGGTCTCTATCCTCCCCACCGCCACCTTCATCACACAGCATCCAAGGGTCACTTTTGTGCTCAGGGTTCACACCTGTTTCTACAGAAATCGCTAGTTATCTCAGCACCGTGAGGCCCGCTGAGACCTGCATGGGTGATTTTCTCTGGTCCCCTCCCTCCAAGTAGGATCCAGCCTGGTCCATCCACATCCTAGGAGACCCTCTGTCTTTGAACTAGGGATGCTGGGGCCCTTGTCAGGCCCCTGGGCTCCCAGGCGCCTACCCTTCACACTGCAGGTTCCTCACAGCTGAGCAAACCCCCAACCCCTCACTCTGCTACAAGGACGCCCAGCTCAGTCCCCTGTTCTTCCAAGAACAGCCCCTCACCATGCCAGGTCCCAAATCCCCTCACGTGCTCAATCGTTTAAAGTTGATTTTAGTGGCCTGCTACTATCTTTTTCTTATTATGCCTGAACAACTCAGCTCTTTTGAGCCTCTTCTTAGAGATTTAGTTTCCTGTTTTCTCCCCTCCAAGCTTCTCTGAGAACCTCTACAGAGGACACCCCAGAGCTGAAGGTTGAATAGAAAGGTTACTACTTATTCCCCGTTTGACCGGTTCTAGCTGCATTCATCCCCCAAAGAGTTTTCCACTCAAGAAGCTCTGCTAAGTTCAGAATCGTGGTTGAATACGGACATGCTGTGTCCCCTTTGCCTTGGAGATTCATGACCACATCAGTATATTAAAGCCTTGGAGAAGGTCCATAGTGAAGAGCCATGATTAAGCTTTTCCTAAAAGTATGTGACTCAGAAACTTTTCTTCCTACACACAAATTAAAACCTTCTTCTCTGCTTCAGAAGGATGGTTATGTTGATGTCTTTTATGGGTGTTACACTACGAATAACTGATCAGGTTTTATCACAGGCTGTGGCCAGGGACCAGGAGAGCAATGCCCCCTCCCTCCATGCCCTCTAGGAAGCACGGCCCAGGACCTGCATCCCAGGCTCTGGCCCCAACCCTCACCCAGTGTGAGCCATCCACCAGCTTGCTTGGCCTCAGCGCCCTCATCTGAGACATGGAGAGGTTTCTACACACCCTGCAAATTCCACCAGGATGTGATGAGGCTGTTATGATTCTTTAAATGTGCTCTGTAAACTGTAAAGAGCAAATGGTTTTCAGGGCTTGGTGTCCAGTACTGGTGTCTTTCGGTTGCACTCGTGGAAAAAGACAACACTGGGCTCCAGCTGCCCCAGGGAGATGGTGAAGAACACGGCTTTTGCACTCCCAGTGAGTGAGAGGTCTGGACTGGTGGGCCTTGATTACTTCCCCGACTCTGCTCCCCAAGGGAGGGAACTGATCCCGTAGGTCTTTCTCCATCTTTAATATCTATGCCTATGAGTTTCCCTCTGTTGCACAAGAATGATTTCTCTGCCTTCTCCGTGTTTACACCTTTCAAAGCTTGTCATCCTGTCCCCTCTCTGCTCTGTGGCATTGCAGCCGGGCAGGTTTCTCAGTAGACCAAGAGCCTCTAGGTGGGGGAAGTAGAGAGAGGTGCTGAATCAGATCAGGGGGAGAAATGCCTCATCTGCCTCCATTATTTCTCTTATGTGAGGACAAACGGGCATTAAAATAATGACGTTTCAGTGTAGGTACATGGATGCAAGGAATGTTCCACTCTGGTGGGGCTGTTGATAACCGGGGAGGCTTGTGTAAGGGGGTGTGTGTGCGAAATGTCTGTACTTTCTGCTTGATTTTGCTGGAATCTAAAACTTCTCTAATACAAATAAAAAATAAAGCTTATTAACGTAAAAAGTCACACGTTCTAAGGTTTCACTTATTCAAGAAAATACAGTGGACCCTCGAACAACACAGGGGTTAGGAATGCCGACCCTCCCCCCAGTCAAAAACCCTCGCGTAACTTAGCGTCGACCCTCCTTGTCTGCGGGTTCCACATCTGGGGATTCAGCGAACCCACAGATTTTGTGGTACTGTAATACTTACTACCGAAAGAAATCCAGTGTAAATGACCCTGCACAGTTTAAACCTGTGTTGTTTAAGGGTCGACTGTATTCTTGATCACAATCTATGTCCAAGGCCCAGCATTCTTTCCTGCAGAATAGGAGAATTCTGGGTAGTCCTCAGAATGCCTTTTACTGGGCCACGTGGAAAGAATGGGAAAAAATGGGGCAACGTCCCAGCCCTGGGAGAGCTTGGAAACTCCATGGGAAGAGAAGAATACAGAAAGTTCGGGAAATCCTCTTACACGATATTCCAAGTTTATCTCCCCACCATCCCCTCATCTTTGGGAATCGGACCTACGATTTAAACCCAGCTCAAGTGCCGGGAGGTCTCTGAGGCTGTCCTGTCCACGCCCCCAGAAGTATTACCCCTTCCTCGGAGCCCTGCAGCTACTGCCTGCACTAGCTCTTAGTGTTTCTTGCATAATGTCATTGGTTAGAGTCTGTTGTCTCCACTCTGCTACTACATCTTGACTCTGCAAACCTGCCAACACCTGGCCCAGATTTTACTGCAAAATGAGTTCTAAGAAACCTTTAGGTTTTCAGAAATTTTGAATTTGGAATTGCAGGTAAGGGACTGTGGATCTATACACACCAGATACTGTGATAGCTCTGGGGCTCAGAGATGAAAGATGTGATCCCTGTCTGCTCGGAGTCTAGAGGGAGAGTGGACCAGGAAGCGCTGAATTACAAGCCGGCATCAGGGCTGACATGACGGGGTAGGCATGGGGTGCCACGAGAGGACCGAGCACCCACGTCTTTCACTTGGGTGCTGAGAAGAATATAAAGGGAAACAAACAAACTGGAATTCAGTGGAGAGGATCAGGGAAAACTTCAAAGAAGAGGCTGGCCTTTTTCGAGCAGCTCCAGCTGCAAAGCTGCATTAAAAATCCGCTGCTCAGCCTGGGTCCTCCATCGCTCCACAGCAAGGTCACGTTCACCTTCGTTTTCTGCCTCCTGCCCTGCATCATTCTTCTGCGAAGGAATTCCCCACTGACCCGTCTCCGAATCTAAGGTGGGGCTCGGATGCTCGCCTTTCTGAAGGGCTTGGGATGCAGACAGGAGCTACCTCTGCAGACAGGCTTGCCTGACGTTGTCTCTTCTCAAGGCACTGCAAGCCCAACCCATTTCAGTGATTTTCCTATCTGCTCTTTATAGGGCCATCGTAAAACCACAAGTGGTGACAGCCTGACTGTTCACGATAGTTTCTCAACTGCAGACGGTCTTCTGCAGACCTCCATTCCTCATTTTAACCTGAGTGTGAAGGCGGCTCTGTTAACCCATTGGGTCCCACAGCCAGGACGCTCCTTAGCCTTTGAGAGTTAAGAAAGAATGCCCGACACCCAGGGTGACCCACGGAGCACCAAGGACTCAGGCAAATCTGAAATGTACACAGTCCAAAGTTAGTTCAAGTGCCCTCCCTGGAAATGGGTCTTCTGACAGTAGAAGTGTTTACACTGACAGTTGCATACTTATTCCAAACTTGAGCCAAGACTAGCTCTTCTCAAGTCCTCCCTCTGATGGCCTTTGAGCCCCGAGGGAAGGGAGACAGGATGAAAAGGCAAGGGCCCGGGTCCAGAGCTGGCAATGCCTGTCCTCTCCTGTCCTGCTCTTACACCCACTCTGCAAAGCGGGAATCTGAAAATCCGTCCACGGGAGCCACATCCCACATCCTTCAACAGCATCTCTGTAACAGGCTACACGTGGCCAAGCCTTCAACTCCTCCTTGGCATTCATCACAGCTCCGTGCCAACTCCCACCAGGAGGGGTGACTCCTAAAGACCTGCAGTTATCCTCTTGATTCAGAGACGCCACACCACAGCCCGTGCTGTACTGCAGGAAAGAAAAGCAATAAGAATTGCTTCTGAGTCTTTTGAGGCGGGGAAACGACGTGGGATTATCTAGAGATGGAGAAGTTTTAGGCAGGTGCTCTAAAAGGCAGTGGGTTGGATCTGAAACCTCTTTTCCAGACAGCCCCCAAATGGGATGGGGGTGGGGTAGAATCTCTCAGGCTCATCTCTGTGTTCCCTTCTCCCCAAAGCAGAACTGCTGAGATACAAGAGCCTCCACTTTTGCTACCCACATCCTCTCCATACTCTGGAGACAGAGGGCTGCTACTAATTAATACTTCATTGGTGGGAAACCCTAGGCCCAGGGACATGCCAGCTGGACTCTGGTGAATGCAGGGGGAGCGAGGGAAGGATGGGGAGAACCGACTGCCAGTCTGGCTGTCGCTCACGTGTCCTCGCATCCTTTCCTGGGGTGAAGCAGGAGCTAGCAGCATGGCCAGCGGTGGGTGGGGACAGATGCCTAGACGGGCAAAGCATTTCATCCCAGCATCAGAAGGGAGCTGTTTTTATGCTCTCTGAGGCTTCCACTGGAGACCAGAGCTCCTCTTGGTAACGCCTTTCCTTCTTCCCCACTACCTCACACAGAGCTTGGCTGGGTAGATTTTTTTTTTTTTTTTTCCAGTGAGTATATTTCCTGATTTTTACAATCAGACGTGCTCAACATCGAGGAGAGCTGCATTTTCCTCCCTGCCAGCCCCACCCTCCTTTCTCCACCACTCCTCAGTGGAGATTTGGGGTGGAAGCGATGTCAGGAGAGGGGTCTGGGACTATAAGCAGGGACGCAGCCCAGTCCACTCATGGCACAGGTAGGGGACAGCCACCGGTGCAAAGCCAGATGTGCCAGCAACTCCCCTGCATTCTAGGAAACCCCAGGAGCTGGTACTGACCTCACCTGGCCGCACAGTCCCCGTTTACCTGCGACTGTCTCTATAAAGTCAGGTGAAAGGTACCAGCTTAGATGGTACTAATTAGCATCTTCTCCTAATGACTGGACAAACGTCCCCAGATTGCTAAGAATTCCAGGAAACAAAAAGCATAGCAGCCAAAATTCTGGGATGGGATAAGGACCCGAGGCCCCCTTTTCTGTGACATCGGTGGTTCTCTACTTTCCATGCCCATTAGAATCACCTGAGCAGATTTAAAAACCCCAGTTCCCAAGCTTCGTCCCAGTCTAATCAAGTCAGAATCCCTGGGAGCAGGACCCTAGCATCACTGTTTCTGAAAACCACCCAGGTGATCCCAACCTGCAGTACAGTTTGAGAACCAGTGAGGTAGAGCAGGCCTGAGGACCCCCCAGGGGGCTGGTTAAAGGACAGGATGCTGGGCTCCAGCCCCCATTTCTGATTGAGCAGGTTTGAGGCATGGCCTGAGAATCTGCATTTCTGGGGGGCTCCTGGGTGAGCGCATTAGACAGACCCTGAGGCTCTTTGAAAGAAACATGCCCTGGAGGAGTTACTCTCCATTACTACTGCAGTTCCTGGGGCTGTGAGGACCCTGCACATCCCACCAGGCTTCTCTGGAACAGACGTTAAGGGTTCTGGCCCTGCCACTGAGAAAGGGGGTCCACCTGGCTCGTCCTTATCTTCCCAGGGCTGTGCCAGGAGAGAAACATTTCTGTGAAAGTGGCTTTACCAGCAGAAAGGGAAGGGAGGCCAGTGTTGCCTTGTCCCACCTCCCCTGCTGCCAGAGATGGACTTCACTCCTTTTAGAAGGAGCCTCACAAGCCTACCACGTAGCGTCCTCAGGCAGGAAGGAGGTTGTCTCGCAGCCTGACCCTGGGGACAGCCGTGAGTACAAGGATATACGTGTTCCATGTCTGCTGAGTCAGTCTGTGAGTGGACGACCCATGAGACAGGCAGGAAACCACGAGGCTGCCGCACTGCCTTCTGGTAGAGAGCGGGGCGAGTCCTCAATCAACAACTGTTCCAGAAACTCCTTCTGTGAAAGCCACATGCACCTTTCTGATAAGGCTGGAGGCCGTGATAACCTGAGACGAGGTTTTTATTTGCTTGGACTTCTGTGATCTACAGCCCTCTTTCAGCAACATCTTCTCACCCGTGCTTCTCGCCACCCACAAGCCAGTTCCCCGGGAGAGCCTAGAAGAGGCTGAGGGGGCAGAGCCCGAAGACAGGGTGCTTGGCTACCATCTCTATCTGTGCTCTCGTACCGGAAGGTGCTCCAGGAGCCCACACACGTGGGTGCCCCCAAGCTCTCCGCCCAGGACATTCTGGCACACCTGAGGGCAAGCCCGCTTCTGCATCTGCTGAACATCTGGGGACAGCAGCAGCCGGGCTGCCTGCTGAGTGCACATCCCCTGTTTCCTCCTCTTCCAGGACTGCTCTGCTCGGGGCAGACCCAGGCCCACGGCAGGGAGGTAGAGGAGTTTCCAATGCCCTCCCCCCCTCAGCCACACTGCAGCAGGGGAGGGGCGAGTGGGGGGCTGCATTTGCTCCCTCCTTCTGAGCTTGTTCACACAGTAAAACACAGAGGCCCCGCTGTGACTGTTGATCACATCCAAAGCAAAGGCAGGTTTTGAAATTCATCCGAGATTTTCTCCCACAGCTGCAGCCAGCCGGGCCTGAGCCTTGCCATCCCCCCACCCCACAGGGCCTGCTGGCTGCTGCCGGGCCTCCAGGGGGAGCGGCGAGGGCTATGAAGCTGTCTTTCTATTGCCCCACATCTGCTTCTTGAGGCTAAGAGAGACACTAGGTAGAGGAAGACTGAAAGAACAGAGGGAGAAAAAAAAAAAAGAACGCATTCAGCAAAAAAAAGGCATAAAAAGGGAAAAAATTTAAAAAGAGACTGCTGAGATCTCTTTCGTCCTTCCTTCCCCCTCCTCGTTTCTGAAGCTGGTTCAATGTTGCACACAGTGTACATCACTGGGGACCTGGTGACAAAGGCCCGCTTAGTCCAGCCCCTGGTGAGTAATTGCAGAGGCTCATCACGCAGGCTGCAGTTGTACTAATGCTATAGCCTAGGATCTATGGAGTTCACGGGGATTTTAGGAGATTGGTAATAAGGCTGCCCAGTAAACAACCTGGCAGAGCAGTAGAAGGTGAAGGTAAATCACAGGTTGCATTCTAAGTGGATTTGGGAAGGCGGAGTGACTGCCACCAGCAGCCCCTGGATGTGCTAAGGAGTGCGATGCACCTTCCCTTGTTGGCTGGTTTATTCATGATACAGTGGGGATGGCTCTTCCCTCTTCCCTTCCGGCTGCCCAGCAGCCAGGGGAGGGCAGGCTGGACAGGATCGAGCTCCAGAGCTTCTGGCCCCAGACTTCTGACCTCCTGGATCCCCGAAGGAGGTAAAGGATGGACCCTTTCCCAACCCAGGACTTACTCTGGCTCGTTCCAGAGTGAAGGGAGTCAGCTGCTGTCTTGCCCCAAGTTGGACTGCTACCTATTTGACAACACTACCGAGGCACAACCTTCCAAAAAGGTCAACAGCAAGAGTGGGTCAAGCACTCAGGAAGGTAAGGCCCCATCTGCGTGGAACCACCCGGGAACCGAGACTGGACCACCATCTTGCATAGTTTTGGTTTGCGGCCACTGGAAATCTGAGTATTATCTGGACACCTCCCTTCCCAACGAATGCATCTGGTTGCCAAGGAAGCGTCATCAGAAACCTTAATGTATTATCTCAAGGCTTTTCTCCCTGGAAAGTCATCACAGCCATAGTTCCTCTATTCACGTGCCGCACGGTATCCAAGGTCCTTTCATGCACCTTCTTACTATCACGTTTGATAGGAAGTCTAACGACGTCAATATTACGTAAACGTAAAAATGTAAATACTCTTTTACATTTCCACTTCACAAAGGAGGAAACATGTTAGAGAGCCCGTCAGTTGCCCAAGGTCACAAGCTGTTAACTCCTAGACCTAGAACTCGGTGGCAGACCCTGACTCTATGCCCATATTCTGAGGATTCTGATGGAGGGCTGCCAGCAGGGGCCACATCACTGGAGATGAGCTCTAAGCCTGTGGCCGACATGGAGCTCCTCAGAGCAGCACAGCGGATCGGCTGCCCTAAGTGTCCCTTCCTCGTGGGCTCCAGTTTGGTTGTTATACTCTCTTTATTTATTCTCAGCCTAAGAGGCCAACACTGAGACTTGCTAGTTAGCCCCAAGCCGGATGCACGTCCAGGAATCCTATGGATATCGGTGAATACGCTTTATTCCGTGGCTTCTACCAGGGAATCCCACACATTAACTACCAAATGTGTCCACTGGATTTGGATCCAGATGGTAACAAGGAGTTAATTCTCAATAAATGGTTTTAGTAACTGGCCGGTATTTATTCAACTTGTTTTTGACTAGATATACATGACTTGAGTTTCTATGGTGGTTACTATGTGTAAATGAAAATCAACTGATTATCAAAAATGTATTTACTGAAGATTAATTCTGCAATCACCACCTACACAGGATCTATCAAAGCAAATCCTCAGTAAATGCATATTTGGGAGCTTAATTTAAATTGTTTTTACAAAGAAAACTTAAAGAAAAATCTTTCCAGGGGAGTTGGCAGCTGCAGAAGCCAGGAACTAGAGTTTCTTGTTAGGTTAACTATAAAAATGAGAGCTTTCTCGGTCTTTTTCAGCTCTAGATTTGTAAATCACATCGTACCATAAAAACAAGAAAGAAACAAAAAAACCTAGGATTCCTCATCAGTAGATTTAAATTTACATGTAATTTATTGACAATAAATGGTGTCTAAATGCCTGAAAACATTCAGAGCTAGCACTAGAGTCACCCCTTGGCTCCAAACATTTATCATCCCAAGACGATTGCAGAGGGATCTTTAGATATTTCCTTGGAATTAGATAACAGAATTTCCCAGTAATTTTATTTTTAAAAAATTAAATATTTTTTTCTGCTGCAAGGAAGCCCATTTCCTTTAACGAGGCCATAGCCGTGATGAAAACTCGTCAATCACTTTTTCCCAATAGTCCTCAACACAACCCTTCCTAAACTGTTTATTGAGAACTTTCTATGAATCAGGCCCATAATCTCATTTTAGCTTCATAAACGTCCTTCTGGCAGTTTTGTTACTTTTGCTGTTCTTCAGTCTTTACTGAGAAAACAAGGAAGTCTAGATCTAGTCTTCGATGTAGATCTAAGTCCAGCTTCTTGGCATCTTTGAAGAAGAATGGGGAGCCGGGGTAAGTTGAGGGCCTGGAGAGAAGGCTGAGGGCCCCCGTCATCAGATGAGGACAAAAAGGCAAGACCACAACAGCTCCCCGGTCAGGATTCACAGACGTTACTCTAAGGCCACACCTGAGGTGTGTGAGAATTTGACCTCCACGTTTAAGAGGACATTGCTCTTTGCGTCATCGGGGAATGAAGAGATTTCATCTCCGGGAAAAGATGCGTGCTGCCCTCAGGCTGCGCCTTTCCCTCTCCGAGAACATGATCTCTTAGTAAAATGAGAGGTTTTGCACTCTGCAAGACTTCACAGTTCTGCTACACCGGAAACAACCCGTGGGACTTTGGACAGCCCTGTGCCTACCCGGACCTTGTTCCTCTCATCTGACAGACGTGGAGGTAAGAGTAGGTGATACCTAAAACTCCTCCTTGTATAACTGCCTACGGTGCACTTCATCAGGCCAGTGGGAAAGGAGTTTGTTTGTCCAGAGACTCTAAAGCCATGGCCTGGCTCCACTGTTGACTTGTTGACAGCCTACTTGATCTGTATGGGAAGGGCTCAGTCTAGGGAATGCGAACTTTGCAAAGCAAACACCCCAGACGATTTTGCTCCAGAAGTTAAAAGAGGAAAGCACAAATGACTGGTTATTCAGAGACTGCTGTCCACTTTCCTTTCACCCACCTGGCCATCTCTATTGTCCTGGATCCTAGGGAGATTTAAACAACACACACACACACACACACAAACACAAACACACACACACACACACACACACACACACACACACACACACCAGTTTCCTATCTATGGTGCTTCTACTCAACGAGCTGATTAACACCTTGACCTTATGGAGCTCTAACATGACCTTGGAGAGTAGATAGAATCTTGTTATCTTGTAATGAGTTTTACGGCTTACTTCAGTCCATTTTAGCCATGTTTCTCTAGTGATTAAGGCAATTATCAGCCTATGTATTTCAAGATTATGAATTATGGAGCTCTCTCCAGGTGCTGAAAGGGGCTTGGGAATGCTCAGACCACTTCTCAGCCCATTCGATATTTATCCTCCCTGCGCCGCCCGCCCCCCCCCACCGTAAACAGACACTGCATTCTATTTCTGGAAGCTCCACCCTATACTCAGATATGGCTATCAAAGCAATAACTTTTAGATTTAATTGATTTAAGGAAATTCCCTGATTACCACTAATTGGCACCATGCACAGTGTTTTAATTACTATCATTATTAGGATTTAGGGAAAGAAATCTTTCCATCTTCCACTGCAATGTCACAGAGGGAGGGGCAGTGCTAATCTGAACACAGGTTGTCAGCCTGTCTCCAGGCACCTGGCACGTGACACCATGAAACGAGCAACACTTGGTCTAACATCGGAGACGTCATGGGCCCCTTTTGTCTCTGAACCGCTTCCGTACCGCAAAAAGTAGTTCATGAATATTCCTTAAGAAGGTCTCCAAGAGAAATGGGCAACACATCTCGGGTTCTATGCCTCACGCTGTAAAATACAGAGAGAGGACAGGAATGTCACGGGGGTTTACATGCCACTGCCCACACCTCCACGTATGATCGTTAAGGTACTTTAGTTTTACAAAGAGATGGGCTGCTAAGAGTATATGCTACCAAGGGAAACTAGGTCCTGAGTTGTACTCAGCCTAGGACACACAACATGCCTAAAGGAGATTACCTAAAGTATTAAAATCATCATTTCTGATGGGCTAAAAACAACAACAAGCTTATTTATAAGCTACGTAAAAGTTAATGTTTTCTCCCAGCTTTGGTCCCCAGGAGAGCTTGGGACACTAGTATTTCTACCCAGGATGCTATAGTGAAAAATCAGATATGAATTTCTGTCCTGTTCCATCATTTACAACTATATGCCTTTGGACAAATTGTTTGATTCTAATAGGGCTTAATTTTATCATTCCTTTAATGAGGACGATTAGATTCAGAAATGTGGCAAATGTCTAATGAGGTTGTGTATAACAAATGCTCCGCAGACTGGGAAGCTCATTGTCTGTGGGATCACTCAGCCCTATGGTGTTTTCTGTTGCCTGCCCTTCCCTGTACTAGAGGCTGAGCGGTACCCACAAAGGCATCTTTCCTGTGAGTTCTACATTGTTGTCCCTGCACACGGTGTGGTGGTTGCCCTCTGAGAGGCCATTCTCAAAGGCTGGCGAGGCACTGTGCCAACCCCTAATGCTCTCTAATAACCCACTGAGGTCCATCCATGTGCTTCAGAAAACCCTTAATGGTGAGACTCTCAAGTTTGCAGTAAGCTGTGAATTTCTTTCTTGGCCCAGGTCTCCTGTTTTCCCTGCATCAAATGCTTCTGAGTCTCAAGGACGTGCCTTTGCTATTTCTAGACCCCTCTCCATGATCCACTTGACCTTTAGGTAAGGAAGGTTGGTGAGGAATATAATCCTACCGATAAACGTGTGAGATTTGAGATGCGTTAGCCCAGAGTTCTCAGGTGGTACTTCATGAGTCTGAAGGCTAAACTTCCTATGCACAGCCTACGGCCTGGGAGCCCTGCAAGCAGTGCATTGGTTACAGGTCCCCTTTCACATTTTCTGGCTCCATACAATTCAGGGCTTAGGGCTTTTACACATCCCTTTGTGAACACATGGTAGTGTGAAGATGGCCCAGAAACACTGAGCACATCCTTGTATTTCTTCTGTAATATAAAAATCAATACCGAAAATTAGGAAATATATCTTATTGGGAATAGTAGGTTAAAATGGAAACAAAACTCCAAATGTTGAAAAAGCAGAGATTGAAACCCCCCCCCCCCCCCAGAATTCATGTCTTTTCAATTTCCCACCATATAGTTCTGGTTGGAGGTGTCAAGGATGTTCTGATGGCTATCAACACGTACCCCAGAAATTCCTGGTCAAATTGCAAGATCTGGCAGAGAGATTCTAAGTGTGAGACAATACACAAAATATTTTAGTACCATTTATGCTAAAATGTACTATAAAAAAGTAGAGCACAATAAAAAAAATATCTGGAACCTCATCGAAAATATGCTTCTAAGTAGACCACGGCTTTGAATATTCTGAGAAAATAATTGACTTGCAGGAATGGAAGTTCTGGACATCTTTTCAAATTGATATTTGTAGAAAGAGAAGGAAATGGCTTAAGGTCTGGAGAGAAAGTTGGATTTTCAGAGATTTTTCCCTGTGAAGTTTAGAAGTTGTGTGTGTCAAAAGTAGAAACAGAAAGGCTGTGTAATACAATTGAGGCTTTGGGGTCACAGTCTCTGCCTCAGTCCTGGACTCCACTGACGCAGCGTGAAGCAGCCCTGGGTCACATGTCACAGGCTGAGCAGGGCTGTGTTCCTATAAGACTTCATCGTAAAAGCAGGTGGACAGGCCAGACTTGGCCCACAGGCCAGAGTTTGCCGAGCCCAGTCTTAGATAATCGCTATGTATTTGCCCTTGAAGCCTACCCATAAAATAAACTTCCATGCTTGTCCATTTCTCTGTGTTGGCTGTGTAGGTACACTTTTTTAGTACATGTTTCTGTAAAGTACACATCTTCAGTTGAGCTCAGTCTTGGGGTTTCATGCTCTTAACCGTCAGAACCGAAGCTTTGTATTTCTCCTTGCAAAGGCCAGGCATCATGGACATTTTTGATGGTGTAGAACGGTGTTGAGGCCATGATCCAATCCCCCAAATTAGCTGTTCATCCATTCTGTGTGCCCCATATAACCTAGTACCTACAGACCTGTCCAAGTTCCTGTGGGGAGAATCATATAATAAACAGAATATTTGACCTTCCCAAGGGGAGCCTCCAATCCAACGGAGGAGACAAGAAACATAAGTACATAATTTTAAAGACGTAATAGAGTTGGTCCTTGAATAACACGGGTTTGAACTGCGTGGGTCCACTTGTACACACATACGTTTCAAAAGTAAATACTCCAGCGCTACACAGTCAACGCGTGGTTGAAACCGCAAACACGGAGATACTGTGGATATAGAGGACCGATTATAAGTTCTATTCAGATGAACCCCCATGTTGCTCAAGTGTCGAATGTAGAACTATGTATAAGATATAGAGCTAAATATCTATCTATCCAAGAGCTCCTACAAATCTAGCCATGGAGACCTAAATGCATAAGAACTGCAAGAACGCTAAAACAAATCATTGGAAGAATGCTTCATGGAAGACGTGAGTTTTAAAACCGGGTGATCGTATTCAAAGAGGAAAGCAGGGCTTGCGGGTAGAGAAGATTCCCCAGGTCGCCTCCTGCCTCTTCCATCTCTCCAGCCACTGGGCTCTGAGGCAGCAGGACTCAGTGCTTTGTAGAAAGGCTGAGAAGAATCCGCACGTTGAAGAAGAGAAAGGAGGCATCTCTCAAAGCATGATGGGGCTCTCAAGTATGTGGCCTTGTCATTGAAACTACACCTCTCACCACTTTCTTATCACCTTCGGGGGTCGCTTAACCTCTCTGTGCTTCAATTTTCCTAACTGTTACATGGCTAATCTACCTCCTGTGGTTACTGTGAAGTTTCCTTACTGTAAATGAAGCGCTTGAAGGAAGGCCTGGCAGGCGGTAAGGGCTCAGTTCCTGGCACCTTTCTATATGGACAAGAGAACAGAGACCCCCAAACCTGAGCCCGGGGAGCCCTGGCGGTGCACTCGTTTGGCAATATTTCAAGCCTGTCTTCTGCAGAGGAAGCGTTTGGAAACAATGCACAAAACGGGATAAATGATGAGGTACGGGCTCCCATCACAAAGCACCGGAACATACGTGGGCTTATTGCCATCCTAAATTCTCTTTCAGGAAAAAACCATCATTTCCCTTCTAATCCAATATTTTATGCTGATAAAGTATTCAGGGAAAGAAATTGAGAAATGCTGTAAACTAAGTCCCTTATAATAAGTCTGTCCCTGAAACATATATATGGTTCTGAAGAAAATCCATATATGAAAGGATTTCCCAAGCCGTGCTGGTGTACTACACAATGATCTTACGTAGCATTTGGTGCAGTAACGTTCTGTGGCAAGTAACGAAGTGGGACCGCCCCGATCAAGGGCAGACTGCTCGGCAGAGACCCCCTTCTGCTGGCCTGCTGCTGTTTTTTGGCCATGAGTCTGGGAGGGAGGGGACATCTGGCCAGCAATCAGTCATGTGAATTGGAAGAGGAAATACCTCAGAGCAATGTCAGCTACAGGCCCTCAAATGAAGTTTCTCAACGTCCCGCCACTTTCTACTGGAACCAGAGTTTCAGGTGGTCACATGGATCACATATGCATGGATCACCGCCTAGGTTCACACAGCTGCACATATTCCATGTGGCTAGAAAAACGGTTAGGTACTCAGTCTAACTGGTGCCTTCAAGCATCTTCCACCTCCCTCGGCCCCTCCCCCCGCCACATCACTGGTCTTAGCTGGGAAAGAGAGAGGAGGCTGAGGATAAAAGGAAGGAATCTCCCAGGGAGACCGCGCCTAGCCTCTCACACGTCTGGCCAGAGCCAGCACCTCTGGGAAATTCCGCAGAGGTAGTCTTATGACGGATGATGATAGGATGATAGAAGGAGTGCCGAATTTCTGTGCACGTGTGATTATGGCCATAATGCAAAACTCCAAGCCAGTCCCATTTTTTTAGGCATCACTTATCTTCAGGCTACACCTCAGGTCTCTGTTTGAGGATCCCCAGGTGTCCTTTGTACAGCTCTCCACGCACACACTCGGAATGAGTTTGGCCAAGCGAACTCTCGGCCCACTCCGTTCCTGTGGCCCACGGAGCTTCAGGTTGAAGAAAGCAGCACTCACTGCATTGTACTGTTGTTTCAGCAACGGGACACGGTAGGAAGTCAGTGAGTAGCTGGATGGACGACAGACAGGGCTGTGGGGCGGGACCAGCTGCCCTGCCCTGCACCTCCCTGTGGAAGAGTGGGTTCCCTGCAACCTCAGGGTGAATGTGAGCACAGGACTCTGTGCACCACAGTCAACAGTGAGAGCTGAGCGAAGCCCCAGGGAGCGCCTGGGCCGGGGCACACTCTAGAGGAACAGAATTAACATCATTCGTCTCTTGGGTCTCCTGCCCTCCTGACAAGCACACAGACCTCCGACCGTGACAGCTCACAGGTGTACCCAGGTACACGTGCTCTGGAAGAGTCAGCAGGTCCCTCACAGCCCCCCGCCAGAGCAGGCACAGCCAGGACAAGCCGGGCACGCGGAAAGCGTCAGAACGGCAGGTGCCTCCTGCTGACGGAATCATCCCTTAATTCACTCTGAGTTGTGCCACTTAGTTACCTTGATCCATGCTTTGTTTTACTAAAGTGAATGTCACAGATTGGGTGCTGCTTGCTGGAAATAGCGACAGAGGCTTGAACACTTCAGCACTGGGAGTTGAAATATGATCTCTCTTTTTCCCTGGATCATTTTCTCACTCCCCTCTTCTCGAATTCCTTTCCAGGCTTTTTTGTTTCTTTTAAGCGGAAAATGTAAAATATTAATTTTAAGCAGAAGTAAAATTAAGCCCTCTGGAAACAATTCTGAGAAACTGAGCCATAGCCTGACTTAATTAAGAAGCGATTATGCTGAAGAGCCTACACTAAGCCTTCACGTTTATGGTACAGAGAGAATTGCTTTAGAAAAGTCAAGTCAGGCAGCAAAGGGACACTGAGGGAGGGGCCAGGATGATAACTGGATAGATGAGAAAATGCAGTGTTTGTTGTAGTGATGGGAAAAGATAGTAGAGGGAGTGTAAACTGGTTTGGAGATTTCTCAAGTCCATCTTTCAGGAAGGTCAAGATGAGAACATGGGTGACCATCCCTATTGCACCCAAGCTCTTTGGACCGCTCCAGGAAGGGCCATCTCCATCTCGCTCCCTTCCCTTCCAGCTCAGGTGTTGGAAGAGGCAGGGAGAACGGGCTGTGCACGTAACAAAACTCCAGGGGACGTGGTTAGCTCCTGCTGCTCTCAGGATGGCAACAACAAGTTAGCCCCACAAATTTATGGGCTCCAGGGATGTGACCAGATGGGTATTTAAGTTAACAGCAGATTCAATTTGTCCTCCATTAATTCCAGAGTGATATCTGAGTTTCTTGGAGTTTTATATTGTTTCATCTATTTCAAAGTCAGTTCTCCCACTTCCCCAAATTGTCATTCTTTTGACAAGCAACTGTCTGGACCTCTCCAGTTTCTAGAAGGGAATACTGACTCCCCTCCAAACCGCTTTGACTTTCTCATATGCCGGGGACTCCTGATGCGGCTTCAGCCCGGAGCTCTCTTCCCAACCCTTCCTGTTTTCCAGGCTCCATTCAACCTGATCGGTTGTTCCAAAGTTGTGCCAGGACACGGTTCTCTTGTCAAAAATTTAAATAGACGTCTCTTTTTTTCTCCACTTCATTTAAGAGGTATTTTAGGGATCAGAAATCTTACAATCCAGAATATTGGAGCTTTAATGAAACTCAGGGATTATCTACTGCAGTAATTTATAAGCTGGTGTCCTGCTCATGGCCACCAATGACTCTCATCCGTGCTGTTCTCTCCCAAGAAGGAGGGGCTGCGACCCAGAGTTCCCCTGGGAGAAGGCAGGCAGGCAGACAGAGTACACACTCACAGGGGCCTCAGCCAATGAGGTTCAGCTCTTCCTGCCCCTCCTGAGCTCACGAGGGTTCATGCTGGTCTCAGTGAAACTTCACAGAGGCAGAGCTCTGCTCCCAGCTCCTAACACCTGGCTGCAGCCAGAGGAACTCCTCTAGAAACTGCTTTATTTTATTTTTTAATTTTATTTATTTATTTATTTTTTGTGGTACGCGCGTGTCTCACTGTTGTGGTCTCTCCCGTTGCGGAGCACAGGCTCCGAACGCGCAGGCTCAGCGGCCATGGCTCACGGGCCCAGCTGCTCCGCGACATGTGGGATCCTCCTGGACCGGGGCACGAACCCGTGTCCCCTGCATCGGCAGGCGGACTCCCAACCACTGCGCCACCAGGGAAGCCCTAAACCGCTTTATTTTAGAAGGGTTCCACTCTGAAATAGCTGTGGAAAACCCATTTAGTCTATCACACCTCTTCTTATAAACGAAAAAAAACAACTAAGGCTCAGAAAGGATAGTGACTGGCCCAAGGTCACAGTGGTGACCAGCTCTTGACACCCCAGAGTCATGCCCATCGTTTCACAGAACTGCTCAGCCTAGTGAATTGGGGAAACGTCATCATCACCATTACCATCATCCTCACCACCATCACCACGATCATCACCGTCAACATCATGTTGACCTGGGTACCAGACGTAAGTCTGATCAGAGAAGTTAGCAAGTAATGACAACTTGGACGCACATTAATTGGCCTAAGGTGGCAAACAAGAACAGAGGGACGGCTCCTAAGAATACCGTTTTCTCGTGCAGACTCACTTCAAGTCTCTTGACCGACATCATTCCCATAATCCCCTTTGCATTTGTACTGACAGCAAACACTCGGTGCTGATCTTAGTGTCTAGAAGATTCAGGTGACTTGTTTAATAACATAATCTGCAGGAGAACAGAAGGTAGATGCTAGCAGCCTTTGGTCACTGATGGGAAGTCATAGGCCCAAGTCACACTCAACCTGGGCTGAGCATCAAAATCACCTCCGGAAATTTTAAACAACACTGATGTTTCGGGCCCTCCTGGAGATTCCGATTTAGTTGTGCTGGAGTGGGTGGGCCCAGGGCATCTACCAGTTTTAGGGACCGTCGCAGGTAATTTCCATACTGAGCTAGGATAAGGCCGCAAGGTTGTGAGTCCCAGCACCTAATTGAAGTCGCCTGTGCAGGGCGGCATCCTGCTGTCTGGCCTCTGAACTAGAATTTCAAGGTTTTTTTCCAAAGCAGTGGGATAGTTATCCTCATTAACAAGACAAGGAACAGCAAATTAGATGAATCTCATGGTTCGGGCAATGCCCAAGTATGGCTTATGAGCGCCTGCAGGGCAGCCTCTGTTGGGAAGGGTACCTGTCCTCCCCAACGTGCAAGATCTCCCAGCTATTTGGTGGCAAAGCCTGGAACTAAGATCTAGCTTTCTAGAATGCAAACCTCACATAAGGCAGGACCTTCAAACCATACAAAAGGGGGTGCAGCTCGGGTGACATAAGAGGCGCGTCTTGAGACCAGCACTCCCGCTTCAGTCAGAACAATTCCGGAGTAAAGCTTCTTTATCTGATTTACTTAGGAGGCATCCTTCTACGCCTGCTTTGGAATAAAGTTTTCCTACATTTTAAAAATTCTGTCCCGTTTGACTCCTTCCTACGACAGTAGTGCTTCTAACCTTATCAACAGGGGCGCAGTCTTCCAGCAATTGGTACATTTCGTGAATTGATACATTCACACACATCCTTCCAGAAACGTTTACCCTGCGTGAGAACAAGGATTTCTCGAACTACAAGGGGCTCTTCAGGTAACAATGGTCACGCCACTGAGGCTGTGCTGTGCCCGGAGCAGCAGTGTGACCTGGTAGGGTCTGGCTGTTGAGGACAAGGGGCCACTGGGGGAAACTGGTACTTGGTTTTCCGACCACAGAGGAGCTGAGCTACAGGAAGAGGCTAGAATCGGAGTCTGGGAAGCAAAGAGAAAAGTCGACCATTTTTTCTGACAGCGTATTTGCTCCAAGTTATTTCATTTTTGCCTCAACCTTGCAACTTCTCTGCAAGATGTGTTCTCTTGTGCACCACCAGGGCTGCTAGCTTGGCTTTCGGGAGGTAAACTTTCATGCAAAATATCTGTTTAAGGACAGTGGTTTCGAATTTTTGTTTTTTTTCTTGTGACTTGGGCACAAGGACTGGAAGGAAGGGAGGTAGTGGAGGAGGTGGGCAGAGAACAAAATTAGGGGCAGATAAGACTCACCATCGACAATGGTAAGAGGGGACCAGTTATTGCCTTGCAACTCATGAACCTTAATTTCAGGCCAGGCTTCCTTGTCTAGCAGAAGGGCCAGGAATGAGTAGGGAAAGCTGCTGGCCTGGCAAAAGCAGGGGGGACCTGGACAGCATGGCCTGGATAGTGAGCCAGCTGGAGAGGACCTGAGAATACAGGTGGGTCAGATGAACCCAGTTTGGGAACCAGGGGAGGAGACGTGATATAGGTGTGTGCGAGGCCCTGAATACATCCGTAATATCCACACACATTCCTTTGAGACTTTACAGATTACGTCCCTAGCAGGTGGGATGTCTCTCCTGCTATTTGGCTTTTTAAAATTTCATTTAATTTATTTCTATGGAAAATGACTCTGGCCTTCCATGGAGAAAACACTCTCAGGGTCAGCATGTATAGCTGGCCAGAGGCGGGTGTCCCAGCCGCACAGGGCAGACCTGACTGGACTTGGTTGTCGCAGGGACTGAGCACTGCAGTGTCGGGCAGGTCACCAGGAGGCAGTGGACGGCCTGGGCCTCCGTGCTGGCATGCACTGCCTTGGAAAAAGCAGCAAATGTTTCCTGCAGAAGCTGAGAGGTGAACAGGGGACTATTTCTTTGGTCACTCCTGAGCAGAGGTCGCTATGAAAAAAGCAATGTCGAAGTCCAACTCTGTCCCAAACTGGGCCAACTCCAACTGCAGGGGAATTCAGGAGACAGCTGACGTGGGTTAGAATCCCTTGTGACGTAGGGACGGTGGCCTCGCAGAAGATGCGCAGGGACTTGCTCAGGCTTATGCAGTTGTGAGGGGACGAGTTGGGAGAGCCTGGATCAGCCTGATACTGAAGCCTGCACTTTGTCCACCAAGCTTGGCGACAGCACAGAGATTGTGTCGCCGCTACCGCTGTAGCTGCTGCTACAGGTGCCCATTTAAAAAGAACTTCATATATGACAGGTGCTCTACGTGATTTTATTTAACACTTACCACAGCCTAATGAAATGTAGGACATTATTATTTCGATTTTACAGATGGAAGAATTGAGGCTTAGAGAGGTTAACACCCAGGGCATGATTGGAACTCTGATCTTTCCAAATCCAGGACCAGAGTTAAGCTTCTCTTCCAGGTGGGGCTAGATATCGCCTCCTGATTCTCCTACAGAATTGCTGCCTGTGGTTGTACAGAACTGGGTAAATATTTAAGCAAGATATGACTGCCTGAATTATGGCTGAATGAGTATATAGACTTTACATGTGTATACACATATCCATATGTAATTTCTGCCTTGTGTGGAGGTAAACTATGTACAAGATACTGTTCATGCAAAAGTATTATTTCTCATGTTTACAATAACTACACAAAGCAGAGAACATTAGATTATATTATTAAATTCATTTTACAGAGATAAAAACGGAAGCTCAGAAAACAAAAAAATGAATTGTCAATGGCACACAGTAAAGACTGGAGCAAGAATCCAAACTTCGGCTGTTTGAAGAAAAAAACCTCACACCTTCTTTTTCCCCCCTGCTGGGTTGTCCTTGTGTAAAATGATCCTAAAGTGACTTCAGAGAGCAATGGTAAGACCTCTCCAGCATAAAGCCTTGGGAAGCACATTACAAAATAAGTTTACGAGTGTTCAATATCAACCTGCTTTTGGTCAGTGCATTGAAATCACAGAAAAACTAGTTTAGGCTTAGAAAGAGCTTGTTCTCATTACTACATTATGCAGAGGAAGAGTCTCTTGGAGAAAGCATTTTTTTTTCCAGGGGGCTTCAAATTTCCTCTGAGCAGCTCTTTGGAGAAGAGTTATTAGAATTTATTTTCAATTATACACCAGAATAAGCCTTCAGCAGTATAGTTAACTTTCAATTTCAGCCAATTTTCGACGCATTCAATCATAGATGCCTCAGTGATTAAGAATCTATGTTGCAAAACAATTCCCACTTTGCAACAATGCAGTCAAACAGATCTACAACTCATAAGATATTATCCAATGCTTTTTCAGCTCACTGGTGAAGTGAAATAGAATTTACCAACCATCCCCGTTTACCCAGTACGCTCCAAGCTCATTTGCAAACAGATCTGCAACTCAAAACAGCTCACCAGGGGGGTCTTGGTTTAACACAGCCTGGAAGAGAGGAGCTGGTCTGCTTCGGATATTTATGACTTCCGGCTGTGTGTTTCCTCCTTCTACTCGTAATGTGCCCTGGCTGAACTTCACACCACGGGGAACAGAGCTCCTCCCCGCGCAATTCTGAAAGTGCTCTCCATGGTAGGGGTTCTGATTCATTAGGAAGACCCAAACAGGTTTACGTCCAGCTGTCTGCTTTTCTAAATTGCATGGTGTGTGTGTGTGTGTGTGTGTGTGTGTGTGTGTGTGTGTGTGTGTGTGAGAGAGAGAGAGAGAGAGAGAGAGAGGGCGGGGGTGGGGGGGAACCTTGGGTGAAACACTGAGAAAGATATGCAGCCAACTTAAACTCTTCCTTTAAAAGTTTGGAAGACAGGACAATCTTAATAAATGTATAGAAAACTGCATTTCAGAGCTTGAGTCAAGCCATAAGAATCATTTTTGTTGGGCCTCACTTTTAATACGGTGCCTCAGGCATGAAGTTCTGGTTGAAGTCCACGGGACAGGCAAGTCGGTAAAATGGGTGATAATTGGGAGTTTGGGATTGACATACACACACTGCTATGTTTAAAATAGCTAACCAACAAGGACCTTCTGTACAGCACAGGGAAATCTGCTCCATATTCTGTAATAACCTCAATGGGAAAAGAACTTGAAAAAGAATAGATACTTGTATATGTAGAACTGAATCACTTTGCTGTACACCTGAAACTAACACAACATTGTAAATCAACTCTAGTCCAATATAAAATAAAAATTTTTAAAAAGAAAGAAAAATATGGGTGAAGAGGAACCACAGCCTCTCAGAGAGGATTAGCTTCTCATTGACTGAGTGAAGTCTGCAATGTTCCCAAATGAAATACTCCTGAGTTCAGGACAGCCCCCTTGGGAATGTACAGCTAACAAAATATGGGAGGGTAAATCAGAGCTCCATTATTGAGAAATACTTCAAAGGGACTCAACTGCCCTCTCCCCTTGCTGACCCCCAGGCTATGGTGGGGTAGAACGCCGAACCCTTGTCTCTGAACAGGTCTGGGGAGGAATGAGAATATCAGAAGAGATAGATGGTCTGCACAAAGCTGCCCAAGAATGATCGAGATGAAAGGGAGTGCTATGGCAGCTCTGCAATCACATTGCAAAAAATAAAAAGGAAAAAACGAACAAATTAGAAATAAAGAAATTTTGCTTGCAAACATCAAATGAAGAACCCTGTTTGGAAGAAAATCTCATTTGAGATGCGTGAGAACATTCTCCACGAGTGCTTTGTGTCGTACAGTGACTTGATAAGAGCATGAATGCAAAATTACAAGAAAAATTGGAAAACAGTAGACTGAGATGAAAAAGCAAGTCTTGGATCTAAGACCCAAACTGAAGATCATTTCAGGGCTAATCAATTGGGGCCATTAATAAAAATGAGGACATAATGGACATTTCAGTTACTGGCATAGAGGAAAGACTTGGGATATTCTTGGGACGGAGGAAAAAAGACAAAGTGGTTAAAGAAATTAAGCAGAAGATAACGAATATGGAGGGAATCCAACATAAGAGAAAGTGGTTTCCCTGAACCAAAAAACCTAATAATGCACTGAAAATGTATTCAAGTATATAATACAGAATAACCTGAAATAAAAGAATAACTGAATCTACAGATGAAAAAAAAGCACTTTGTGTTCCTTGAACAACTGTTTCAGAATGATTGCTGCTGAAATATATCCTTGTCATATAACGTGGAGGATAAAGTAAGAATTCTGTGGCATCCAGGGGAAGAAAAATGAAGTCATCAGTAAAAACAAAGTATACAAGCTAATCTCAGACTTCTCCAACGTAACATTCAATGCCAGATGATATGAAAGCAGTGTTTACCAAAATTTGAGGCAAATGAAATGTGACCCCCAAATTTTATGCAGCCAAGTTGCCCCAAAGGCACTAGCAGACGTTCTCAAACATGTATGAATGTGTGAGCCAAAGTGAAGCAACGGAGGTGAAGGACGCCTTGGGTGTGAAACTTCGATTTAAATTTACAATTAGGACCGAACAATTATGGAAATTGTTGTAACAAGAATGAATGACAGTGGAAAAACAATGACGTAATTAATAGGAAAATGGGAGGAAGTATTACGGGGCTTATTTCCATATCTTTTTTAGTTGAGTCGCTTGCTACTGTCTCTAGTGAAAACACGAAGTTTAAAAACTATTCCAACATCTTAATGATTTTAATCTCTTTTATCAACAGTAGAGGGAACTTTTATGCATTGTGATTTTAAAATCCGTCTTGGCTTTGAGAGTAACAACATGGACCTCTCTCTAGGTACTTTCGGTAGTAAGTTCATTTATTACCCACACAATTTATTGAACACTTGGTAAGCTAAGTACTCTTCATACATTGTCTCATAAACTTCCCACAATATTCCATACTAGGTATTATTATTGTGAGTGAACAGGTGAAAAATCTAAAATCAGGGAGGTTAAGCAAATTGTTAGCAGGGGCCGAAGCCCTACTAAAATCCATATAGTATATTTCCAAATACATCCCTGAGTCCTTAACCACTATGCTGTACTTCCTCAGTCTGATTTCACTCTGACCAATAGAACCAAGTTTACGCAAGGATATTAAAAAGCAGGCTGGCCATCGTGGAACATGTAAGACAAAAATTGGGGCAAGCTTTTGGTTTCTGAAAACATGGTTTCACTTTTAGAGTTTTTTATCCAAACTTGCTTCTTGCTCTGAAGAATAATATCACAGAGACATCATTAAACTTTAGGTTTTTTGAAGGGAAAAAACTCTAAATCCCTAACAAACCCTAGTTAAAATTTCATGTAATGTACCAGAGATAAAGAGAGAAAAATATTCAATAAAAGGCTCAACCTGCGATACAGATAACTAATTAACCTCCGAGAGATCCCAGCGCAGAAGGCGATTATCGTGATCTGAGCCGGGAGGGATATAACAAAGATAAAACCTCAGTTTCTAAAAGAGCCTGTTGGATCGTGTATTAAGAGTCCTCGACTCTTGGCTTGTTCTCCGACGGCAGATCTCATTTTTATCACTTAGCTGTCTGGTCCATGTGTGGAGGATAACGCTGAGGAGTGAGAGGATAATTTGAGGAACTGATCATCCGTCTGGTAAACTCTGACCACACAAAGATTGTTTTTCAACTCAAGCAAAGTATGGAAAAGGGCAACGCTGAGAACTTGGAAGGGTCACACAAACCTGAAGATTTTCCCTAGATTCAATTTAAAGGGGCTTTTACCCAAATCTTTGAAGCTAGGATTAATCACAAGAGATTAAGCTGGGGCTTGGAAGAGAGGGGGCGTATATATATATATATATTTGAGAAGCATCTTCTCCTAGAAATATCAGGTTTTTGGATATTAAATGTAATAGATTTCTCCTGATCCAAGGTGGGTATTGCTAACTTTCTATCCCAATGTCCATTCTGACCTTCATAGACTCATCCATTTTTAGCAGAGCATGTGGCCCAAACTCCTTTGTAATTAGATACGATTAAGTTCTAGCCAGCAGGAGGGTTGCGTGGAAGCTTACAAGAATTATCCTAAAACATAGCTGGTTTATGCCCTTTGACTTTCCTTCTTCCCTCTGTGCTGCTTGGAAGGTGAATGATGTGATGGCTGGAGCTCCAGCTGAGACCATGTAGCCAAGTGTCACACTTGAAGGGTGCATTGGTCCTGGATGAGCAGAGAGCCACCAAACCGGCACTGCACTGCCTATCTTTAGAATTTTACATACGAAAGCTGGAATTCTGTATTATTTAAGCCATTCTTTTCCAGGTTTCTCTTACTCGCAGCTGAACCTGGGGCTAAGCGACACGCCTTCTTCAGCAAAAGCCAACTTTATTCTTACACATAGAGTGTGAGTCTAACAAAAGCAGGTAAGGTTCTGTCCTTTGTTCAACCAAAGGAGCCAAATGTAAATACTCCCATTTCGAAATTGTGTGCACGTATCTGTGCATCCTCCAGAGTGATTCTTGTAAGCAAGCTGCCTTCTCCCTGGGGCCTCCCTCAGTAGGAGCAATTTTAAGTATATAAGTGTGAGCAAGAGGCAGCCCAGCGTCCCATTCTCTGCAACCAGCCAATTATTCAATGTATGGGTAGCGTTGCCGGCACACTTCCTTGCCACAGAGCTGCCTATTCTCAGAACTCTGCTCAGAAAGTAGGTGTCCTCAATGTTCACTGCAGCTCTATTTACAATAGTCAGGACATGGAAGCCACCTAAGTGTCCATGACAGATGAACGGATAAAGAAGATGCGGCACATATGTACAATGGAATATTACTCAGCCATAAAAAGAAACGAAATTGAACTATTCGTAGTGAGGTGGATGGACCTAGAGTCTGTCATACTGAGTAAGTCAGAAAGACAAAAACAAATACCGTATGTTAACACATGTATATGGAATTAAAAAAAAAAGTTTCTGAAAAACCTAGGGGGAGGACAGGAATAAAGACACAGCCAGAGAAAATGGACTTGAGGACACGGGGAGGGGGAAGGGGAAGCTGGGACGAAGTGAGAGAGTGGCATGGACATATATACACCACCAAACGTAAAACAGCTAGCTAGCGGGAAGCAGCCCCATAGCACAGGGAGATCAGCTCGGTGCTTTGTGACCACCTAGAGGGGTGGGATAGGGAGGGTGGGAGGGAGGGAGATGCAAGAGGGAAGAGATATGGGAACATGTATACGTATAACTGATGCGCTTTGTTATACAGCAGAAACTAACACACCATTGTAAAGCAATTATACTCCAATAAAGATGTTTTAAAAAAAAAAGAAAGAAAGCAGGTGTCCTTCAGCTAAGGATGCCAGTCTTTTCCAGGTGTGAGACCGTTTCAGAGGCCAGGCAGCCATGCAAACTTGCAATGGTGGAGGGTGAGGAGTGATAGGGCTTCCTCGGGCTTAGGTTGAAACTGGACTCCATTCAGGCATGACCAGAAATGATCAGACTAAAAGAGCCTTGTATAAAATGACTTACACATTCTGTCCTCGTTCTAAAGATTTAAAAAAAAAATCTTTAATGTATTTGCAGCCACACAGCTTTACTTTTCATAGAATCCATTATTAAGTCCCTGGGAAGGAAGACCTCTGTCATCTTCATTTAAAGGGATGATAGAAAAATTCCCCAAACTCACAGTTACAAACTTCACAAGGACACTGCCCAAGATGGCTCGCCTCCCAACCGACAAGCCTAGCAGACAGCTAAGCCACAGGCTGCGGTGCCCTGTCAATGGCTTCTCCCTTCAGCTTGGCCCCAGCCCTCACACGCCATGCGCCAAATGCCCCCAAAATGAGGCACCAACCAGCGCTTTGCAGGACCTGTGCCCACAGCTCCTTTCACTCTGTTTCCTTTGTTCCACACCCCTGGCTCTTGGGCACACAGCTCACCACCCCAGCTGGACACTGGCCTCTGCTTCAAGGGTGCAGCTCTTCCTCAGGGGCCCCTTTTGACTTTTGGTAAAACTTTGACAGTACCTCAGCTTACTCTTTTAACTGTATGTCTCCGGCGATAAACGCCTTTCCCCAGACTTGAACCCAGATAACCCTTGATGCGCATGGACCAACAACACTCTGACACGTAATGAGATTCAGATGGAGACTAATTTCCTTAGAGAGCTGGGTAATTAGTATCAGGTATGAGGATGAACGACACGAGTACCATTTGGGTACCTGACTCTTGACTACGAGACATGCCCCAAATAAAACTGATGAGCAGTTAGTTCTAAAACACACACACACACACACACACACACACACACACACACACACACACACACACATACACACACTGTGACTCTACCTAAAAGCTTTTTAAACGTCTATATTCTCAGGCAAAGGATCCAAGAATGTTTAAAATATTCTTGTCAACAAACATGTTTACTAAGCACTTATTGCATGCCAAACACTGTGCCCAACACATTTTCACATTAAAATACCCTTTGTGAAGTATGAATAACTATTATCCCCCCATTTTGCAAACGGAAGAACAGATGTCAGGACGGTGAGGGACTGTCCCACTCGCACCCAGCTCGTGCTGTGAAATGAACGGGGCCTCAACTGTCACTACGAGTGGGAAGGGTCACCAGAGGAGAAACAGGCAGGAGTTAGGGGGTCTTCTCGTCACATCCTGCTGATGCCAGAGTGGCAAGATTTTGTCTCCTCTTCCCTCCATGTTCCTCCGGAAGGTGAGTGCTGCCAGTTTCCTCACCTGGCTTGACGAGTCCTCCAAACTGTCTGAATAATCTTGAAGCAGAACCAAAGTTTCCCACCTTGGTAGTCCATACATCCTGCACACACACGGCTACTGCCATAGACACAGGGACTGCGTCTGGGGACTTAGGGCATAAGCTGTCTGTAGTGGGAATAGGGGTTCCTGTCGTCCCCTGTGGGGGTTACATCTCCTTTGACGTTAGGACTTGTATTTCTTTCCCAGGGGAAATCCTTATTATGCAAAGGACCCCTAATAGGACCTGGGAAGATGAGACTTAATTTATCCTCCACTAGGGGCCCTTTCCTCCAGTAACCATAGGGGTGGCACAGTCTGGCAGCCAGTGGCCAAGAAACAGAGACTCTGGTTCACTTCAGCTGATCCCTTTTTCCTTCATCTTGCCTCAGTCACGCGTCTTATAACATCCCAATGCCAAGTTCACTCTCCTCAGAGAGGTACGCCGGACACCCCCTTGCTCCCAGGCAGGGCAGTGCGCACACGCTTCCCTCTCCCACTGTGTCCACTTCCATCCGCCTCCAACCCTCGTCTCCCCAAAATGCAGTCTGCTTTATTTCATGCATAAATAGCAACTACCAACCAAGAAGAAACACCTGGGAGAGTCAGGGCACTCATGGTACAAGATAATTAGAGATTATTATAATCGAAACTTCATTGCCACATCAAACTGTGTCTTTTAGCATTAATTAATCTCCAATCCCAGCCCCTGAGCCTCTCAACTCTTCTGCTGGAGAGAAACCAGCTTGTCAAGCGCGCCCAAGCCTTGCATCTCATTATCACTGGTGCAGGGCAGAGAGAGAAGCAGAGCGATTCCCCGGGGCTTTTGCCCAGGCAGCTGTGATTCACAGGGCAGTTTCCCTGGTAGGAGGCAAGCGGAGGAAGCAATTTCGAGGAGGAGAGCTGGGCTCTTTATTTATTTACTTGTTTATGCTTTTCTCAGCAAACTCAGAAGCTAGAGGATGCACATGGCTTCCACGAGGAGAACTATGTCACGTACGAAGGACAGTCATCGGTCACAGGTGGAGAGTGAGTGCGGGTGGTCCAGAAACCCTCACCCCTTAGCTGATCCTCTGATTCTATCCTGATCATTTAAGTGATAGAAAGCTGTCTGCCAAGTCATGCCCATCCTCTCCCTCTGCCCACCACGCATGGTTTGCAATGTTTGCTGTCACTCTACATATAGAACGTTTCCAAACCAGCATTTTGAAGACTGGTCATTTCTTTTTGAGAACCACTCTGCCTGCAACTGAAGTAAGCTGCCCCATCTGGATGAATAGCTAAGTGTCCCAGAGTTGTGATTCTATGACTATGTTTTTCACACGCTTCCCCAATCATTTTGGTGATAAAATAGAACTCTTTACCAAAATAACCGAGCATTAAGTTCACATCCTTTCTGTAGTATTACGAATGATTAGTACTGCAATAATTACTAATTATTACAAAGAAACAGTGGAAGAAGTATAAGTGCCTTGATACAATTAGATTGTCTTTCTCACTACTATAGTCTCTGCGAACTTTTAAAACACGTTTCTATGAATCTTTGATACAATTCCCATAACGTGTAGCATATTCACCTAAGAGAATACTACCAGGCATTGAGAATGGCAACCAAGAATACAGAAGCACAAAGGAACCTCACGGCACAATGCTGAACAGAAGCCAGTCTCAGCAGAGAACATTCTGTAAGATCCCGTTCATGTAAATTGAAGAGCAGACACACCCCTGGTGCTGGGAGTGGAGATGAGATGAGCTCCCCTGGGGCAGGGGAGCCGTGACTTCGAGTGGTATGGGGATTCTGGCGTGCTGTGTTCTGCCCCTTGATCTGAGTGCTGACCATCTGGGGGTGTTCGGTTTGTGACACTTCATTGAGCGGGCGTTCTGGGAACTTGGCTGTATGTATGTTATACTCAAAGACAGTTTTTCAAAAAAAAGGAGTATACGAAGACTTCCTTCTTTCCCTCCCTCCCTCCCTCTCTCCCTTCCTTCCTTCCCCCAACGTCGCTTTCTCTAGGAAAAGTCTCCACAGAACTAATTTCTATGAATCTCAAGAAGCGAGTGCATTACCTTCTCTTCCTTGGTCAGCCCTGAATCCTAAAGATTCCTGTTCCTTCCTCTGCCAGTTACAGGAATGGAACCTGAGAGTCACTTTCTCTGCGGGCGGCTCCCTGTGACCAACCCGGGGAGGACCCTATTAGGGTGACCAACCACACCTGCATCTTGGCCACTGATGGAGCCACACGCCTTTGAAAGGACATAGTCATTTCCAAAGAACACGATGATTAAACACACTTACAAAAGACCATGAGTCTTCTTTTAAATGAAGTGGGTTCTCCACATTGCTGCCTCCATACAAGACAGCGTCCGAGTTGGCAACTCTGTTTCTAGTTTTAATGACAGGTGAACCTAATAAGACGCAGGTTATTATTTACCTACCATCACGTTTTGTAGGTTACGGAGACCTCTGAGGACTTTGAATCATGGCTAATTTCTGTTTTGAAGGAGTAAACATACTTAAGGCAGATCAGCGACTGGAGCCCACTCACTCCTCTGCAGCCTCGTGGAGTCGGGACCCCGGCTGCCTCGCTTCTCACCACCTCGCAGATCCTGGCTCTCAGGAGGCAAGCGGGATGTGGTTAGTGAGGAAACCAGGGACCGCACCCAGCAAACCGAAGCTCAGGCCAAAGAGAGGATGCTTTGCTCTCTGCTCAAGCCTTGGAGAACTTCACGGCGAGCAGGCAGGCGTACTCTGACTTTGCTATTCCACTGCACATGAAGAAAATCAGACTTGTGTTAACAAACCAACCTTTTGTTAAATGTCTATCCCATGCTCAGCAGAGTGCTAGGTGCTACACGGGTGGCATGATTCCTACCCTCAAAGGCAGACACTCATGAAGCAGCAAATCATACAAAGAGCTGACAAACGGTGCAAATATGCAGCAGGACCCTGTGGTCGTTTGGGAAGTGCAGGCGAGGGTGGTGGAGCAGACAGGGAGACATTCTATGACGTCTGTGGCTTACAAGGTGGCAGATGCCGTCTTGGCTCTGTATCTGGATGACTCCACTTAATACTCAGAATTACTCTGTGGGTGAATGGCACTGGGTCCATTTTATGGACAGGAACCCTAAAGCAACGTGCTTTAGATCGCAGAGCTGGTCAGTGGTGCTCTAAGTGCAGAGACACAGTCCACGCTGTCGCTGAAAGATGTGTTGGGTGAACTGGTCTGTGAAAAATGAGCAGGGCACCGATGGATGGGATGCCCAGATCAGACCTCACCAGGGAATCGCCCCATGAACTGGGAAAACGGGCTCTGAGCCCTGCCGTCCACCTGCCCCTTCAAGCACAAACAGGAGGACTCACCCGGGGGCAGAACTCAGGACGCCCTGAGAAAAGACTGGGCCAAAAACATCCCACCATGGCCCCATCAGCTCTTTTCACAGGAAGAATTAAGAGTCTTCAGCTACCTTTGTCAAAGCAACTGCCTTTGTTGGATGAGTGTATGTGGGACTCAGATTCTGAACGGCCAGGGCATGCCCTCCATTTTATCCTACCCCAATGTGAGGTTTTTCCAGGCTGAGGAAAAGCAGGACACAAAAAGGATAAGTTAAACAGACACACACCGTTGACTTCTGCCCACTGTCTACATATGCGTTAGATGCTTAACTGTGCAGTGTGCCTTCCTCGTGGAAGGGAGGGTGGTCCTGGCCCAGAGGGTGACACGCTGAAGTGTGAGGACCATGGGCTCTGATCACTCCCAGGCTGGGCCACTGCACGTGCTCTGCGTTCTCATCTGTATCAGGGCCTAATCTACTGCTGATTATTTGTTTATTTAGCTGCTGCTGTCTTGCTCCAAGCATGCTGCCATCCAAATGAATTTCTACTTAAGTATGCAAGCAGTGGAAGATGGAATATTAACATGGAAGCACTTGGACTCTCCAACATGATTTGGTATAAAATGGAATTTGGTGTCCAGCATGGGGTCTGTCTTAGACTTTAACCAAGCACTTCTAGATATGAACAGCCTAAAGGATCTCATTTTAATGATAACCAGTATTTGTATAGAGCTTTAAACGTGAGAAGGTATAAAGCCTTCTCACATATATTTTCATTTGATTCTCAAAACAGTCCTGGGAGGCAGTGTTACCATCTGCACTGCTGATGCAGGGGCTGAGGCTGAGGTCACCCAGCCATCACATGGTAGAATCAGGACTCAGCCTCCATCTTCTGATTGCAAACTTCGTACTCTGCATTGTGTCCACACCACCACCTAACGGGGTCCCTCCACCTCACGGTGAGCTCATCTTGAAGGAACCTACACAGTAAAATTCCAGTTCAAGGGGTAACTGTGCACTCATGGAGCCACACCTCTGCCATGCTGTAGGTCTCTGAGTGAGTGACTTTTCTGAGATCTTCTGAGATAGCCATTTCCCACTTTCTTCTTCTCCTTCTTCCTTTTTTTTTTCTTTTTTCTTTTGAAGAGCTCTAATTTGAAAACCAATGTACCAGCAAGAATTCCTGAGTGGAAGGTGTCTTAGTGACAAACACAAAAACATGCTTTAATTGACAAATGCCAACTGACTGGCAGTCCCCAGACTGTCAGCCAGTTTGATTTCCTCTTTTATTAACTAAAGGGTCCAACACAGATAATCTCTGGTGGGTCACTGGGCTGTGGACTCCCTGGGGGGAAGTCAGGACACTGCCCTGCATTTTCATCCCGTCTGCTTCTGAAGAAGACAGGAAACAGGGGCCCGCAGGCAGAGCTGAAGCTGTGTGCCCCGCTTTACTCCTTTTATGTCCGGGGCTTTCTGAACTGGATTGTCACAGAATAGATACAATCAATTTGTATCCTGTTTGTGCGGCAAAAGTTTGGTTACCTAATAATGGTTAATTTAATAATCTGGTCAACTTAGAGATAACTGACAAAATATTAATATAAATGAATTAACTTTTCAAGCAAGAAATAAATCATTCGTTCATTCTTTCCAGAACCGCTTTTGAGTACTGGCCTACACTGAGCATACAAATGAACGGCTGTCCCCGCATAGCGTGGTTGATGACAGAGCTGGACGTGCTTGGGTTTTTTGTTTGTTTGTTTGTTTTCTGGCCACACCACACAGTTTGCAGGATCTCAGTTCCCCGACCAGGGGTTGAACCTGGGTCCTGGCAGTGAAAGCCTGGAATCCTAACCACTAGGCCACCAAGGAACTCCCTGAGCATGTCTGAGGATCAGAGTCTCAGCTCTCAATGATTCTTTACACGAGGTTACGCGTACGGTGAGATAAACAAAACACACGGGCACCTACTTTATTTCTATTCATCTTTCCGAAGTTCTCATCAGCTGTGGGTACCCATGAGGTCACATTACTGTTAATAATAAATCTTGCTGGCTTTTCACGCCTCTTACATAACTACAGGGACTCAGTCTCTGGCCATATCTTCCACACTGATTGGTCTGGATCCCTAGAAGGCCCCCTCCTGCCCTCACGCCTGGCCCTTGCCAGTGTCCACACCCGCAAATGGCTGCAGCAAGGCCCCTACCGCGCCCACAGTCATTGACGCCCTCCTCGGAAACTCGGTTTTTCTGGCTCACGTGCTGTTTCCCACACTTCCAGTGAGAGACTGGACAGACCTTTTGTTCCTGACTCTCTATCGTTCTTTGCAATTTAGGTCCCCAATACAGGCTGCATGTCTCCTAAAGTCCCGCCTGGAAACAGTCCTTTTGGTTCCTGTATGCAGCTCCCTTTTCCACAGGGGTGACTCTTGAGCTGCGCTCTGGCTCAGGGCCAGACACTCACTCTCCCTTGCGTATGCTCACGACTGCCCGTCAGCTGTGCACCCACGGAGCTCCCTCGCCGTGTCCAAGGGGCTCCTCTCCTCTCCCTCCTCACCTCCTGGTCACCCACCACTCTGTCTACGGCACTTCACAGATGCTCTGCAGTTACCGTCCAATGAATACATCTGGTCTTCCCCATTACAATCATATTTTTTCAGAGGACAAATAGCTTCCTGACTAGTGTAAACAAGCAAAACTCTGGCCAGTGAATAGTAACCTAATTTATTGTCTGGACCCTACTTACTAGTTACATGAACATCAATGAATAAGACACGTAGGGGTTTCATCGTCTTAACAGGAAGTGGGCTCCATCAGCTCTGAATTCCCTTCGTACTCTCTTACATGACATCATTTAGGGCTCCTGTATCCTTGCTTCATACGCGTTTTGGAGCTCTGTATCCTGGCAGCATCCAGCTACTGGAAGTGACTGGTGTCACTGGTTAGCATCATTCCCAGTTATGACTGATTATTAGTTCATTCATTTCACAAATAGTTACTGAACGTCTACTATGAGTCAACTACCCTTCTGGGCGCTGGGGATCTATCAGCGGACCAACAGGGAGAAATGCGGCTATTACAGAAATTACATCTTAGAAATTACATCTTAGGAGAGAGAGACTGTAATAAATAAATACGTGATTTAAAGTCAGATAGCAACGAGTGACGAAGACAGAGTAGGGCTGGTGGTGGAGGGTGTGCGACACGAGGAGGAAACGTACGAGCACAGACTTGAATGAAATTATCGAGTAGCCCTGTGACTATCTGGGCCCAGAACACTTCAGGCAGAGGTAACAGCCAGTGCTAAGGCCCTGAGGCAGGTGGATACTTGGTGGATTTGGGGAACATCCGGAAACCCCATGCAGCTGGGGCTGAGAGGGCATGGGCCGGGGGTAGGACAGGAGGCTGTGGAAGGGTTGTCAAAGTCTTGTGAATTGGGCTGTGGCATTTGTATTTTATCTGCATGAGATGAGAAGCCACCTGGAGATTATGAGCAGGGAGGAACAGCACGTTCATATAACGAGTAAGTGGTTTAAAATTTACGCTTTAAAAGGGTAACTCTGTCTGGTGAGTAGCGAATAAGAGAGAGGGACGGACGGGCAAAACAGGAAGATCAGTCGGGGGTTTTTAAAGAAGATGAGGACTTTGAAAGGGTTTTAGCAGTGTCATTAGGAGATCCTTGGTGTGAGGAAGGGGCAAAGAAATCGGAGAAATTATATATAAAGAAAACGTCATCTCAGCTACTCCTGGTGGGGCTAAACTTAGGGTCACAGAATGTACCTCCTTGGGTGAAATGTCACGCTACTTTTATTTACCACCTATATCTGTGCTTTAGTATACGGATATTTGAGGCGGAAATATGGCTTCTATATTCTCCCCTATTATTTTCCTGGACACCTCATCTACCACATTTCTCTCTACAATACATCACACCTGCTGTTCTCTGTAAGATTCGATGTCACGGTGCCATCAGGCATTTTTCTCCTTTTCCCACAAGTTTTGCTTCACGATCCCCTTAATCGTTGGGCCAAATGTGTGCTTCCTCTCCCTCCCGTGGGTACATTCCATTTATTGCCATGCCCACCCTTTTTGTCTGATGAATTATGGTTTCACAGACAAAATGCTGGGTTGTAGTACCAAATATATAACCAATTTTTATTTTTTTCCTTTCTGTATCTTATTCCTGACCTTCTCTTCAGTGTTAGAAAGGATGAAAACCTCATCTGTGCTTCCACCGTGGTATCTTGTCCAAGCCTCCACTGTCACTAGAGACATGTCTCTTCCAGGTTCTCCTGCCTGGATCAAGGGTTTTAATATAAAACCAGAGTGGGGGCCATCGTGGGATCGGTGAGTCTTGGCTATCTCTCCATGTTACCATACAGTCCGAGAAGAAAGGAAACTTCTTAAACAACCATGTCAGTTTTCCATCTAATCACCTCCATTTTCCTTATTAGGTAAGACCCACCACCGCAAACACTTCTTTTCTCGTCCTCAGCGGGGTATGCCTGGGCATACTCCTTTGAGCTCATTTAAACTGGAGCTACTGCATCTCAGAAGTGCCACCTACTTCCATGGGCAAAGTTCTAACATCTTCCTTCCTTTTCCTTTTTTAAAAACATTTTTGCAGACATCTTTAGCTCAGCATTAATTCCTTCATTCTTAGTGTGCTTTTACTCACGGATTTTTGTCCTATCTAATCGCTCACTCTAAACACATGCCAGGTAATTATTCCCTCTATTTCCTCACTGTCACCTCCTTAGGAACACCATCTTGCATTGGTAACACAAGTAATTGGTGACTAATGCTTATGGGCGACCAGATACAGCACATACCTTCTAGCTCATTAAAACAGATTCTTCTGTAGCCATGCATGGAAGATGTTCTAAGCCTTCTGTTTCCAGAACATATTGATTTTTGGTACTCACTTGTACCTGAATGAGCTTAAAAATGCAAGCTGACTTTGGACTGGGAGTAATCGACGATTAAATTCCAATTTCTCCAGCTCATCTGAACATCAAGGAGGCTAAAGTAGGTCCTGATGTTATCAGGAGCAAAGACTTCTGCCCACCTCTTTTCTTTGAACTGAATATGTTGTTCCCATCAGAATGAATCAGAGTCCAGCAGGAGCACGGAGCCATATCAAGGTAATTTAATTGGGAAGGCATGTCGCCACAGGGCACAGAAGAGAGGCACATTGGCACGTGTGCTGACTGACTGACTGCTTTTGAAATATCTGTATCCATCTTGGAGTGCGTTTGGCTACACTCCAGAGAATATGTTGTTCTTTTTCTGCTCAGCTTTGTTTTGGTACCAGTGCATTAGGGAGTTTATGAAATATCCTTCCTGAGAAATATTTCAAATGAAACACCATTGCTCTGGAATGGTTGTAGGCAAGACCTGCTTAGGGGAAGGGGCTGCACTTAGTAACCTCTGGGGGACTTTCGAGGTCTTGGATCTGCTGAATTTCTACTGTAACTTCTTCAGCAAAAATCACTCCCAAAGAGTGAAAGGCCCCAAGGCTTTCTGGGATTGCTATTTTGGCACTAAGTCCCTACCCATCTCTCTGCCCAGCTCATCCCAAAAGCTTGGTCCTGGGCCACGTCACAGCAGCCTGGCTCTGGCCCAGGAGGGCACGTTGACAGCCCGCCATTGCTCCTAAGACGGCTCCATTACAGCCTGCCTCAAAGTCAGATGGCACACAGGGTGGGTCTGGGCCCCCCCGCCCTTCCCCCTGCTGCCTACCTGCCTTCTGGTCTACACTCACCCCCATCGTCTAGAAGAGGCATCTGGCTGTCTTTGCAGGGATCTGTTTCATTGCTTCAGCCTCAATGACAACAAAACTCCCTGGGGAGAGACCACGGTTTCAACAACATTTTGTGTTGTGGAAGGTGAAAATGGGGGGAGAACATCTGAGCTCTGCCGACAGGAGCCCCTGTATGCTGCTCTCATGAACAGCTAGTTCAGTTCATGAACAATGTAGCTGAACTCGGACACATTAAAGCAACAGAAATCACCTTCAGATGAGAGCTGGCACCAGGACTGTCTAACACTCAGCAGTCTTGCACACATCGCTGCGTGCTGAGTACAACTCCTTCCTTCTTTGCAAGTCCGCCGGGCTCACGTTCTCCCTTTAAGGCAGTGGCTCCCGGCCAGGCACAGGGCAGATACTCAATGCACAGATGCTGTCTCTGGTTTGGTTACATCAAATCCCTAAATTACAATCTCCATAGAGTAACGCTGACATCGCATGGACACAGAAGACACAGAAAGGTCAGAAGCTCAGCAAAACTGAACCAAAGACAACCTTACCAAACACAGGCCTGGTGTAAATGTGGATAAATGCTGGCTTCCGCCTGTGCACCTGAGCCTGCACGTAACACACACCCTCTTCCCATACGGCAGATTCAGTTTCCCTGTGACACGGCCCATTGGTGAGCCGTTTCGCAGCCTTGTAGCCCGAGACATTTGCAGTCCCAACCGCCCGACCCGCACTGCACAATTCCTGAATACAGGCACAGCCTCAGTTGCCGGTACACACACACACGCACACACGCGCAATCAGAAAGGAGAACCAAGGCAACACTGACATCTGTCACACACCCAGCCCTCGCCTGCAGCAGCTTCCAACTCAAGTCTCCAACTTTGCTATCAGGCTGACAACTGGCAATGCCAAGCCTCCCACCTCCCACCCCTTCCAGAGTCCTGTGATGGAGCCCGTATCTGCTAAATGAGCAGAATGTGTTCCAAACCCAGCATCTGAGGTGTAAGAGCTCAGATCCTGGAGCTTATTTCAAGGTCAATTTGCTTCAGAATCAAAACCCATCTGCCATAAAGCAGAGAGATGCTAGGGAGAGGGGGAGGGCCTTAGGAAGGGAAGGCACGGTCATTAAAACGGCTGTCGGAAATCTACACACACACACACACAACCTGGGTATTTCTAAAACCCTGTCTTGATCTGAGTTTCCTCTCCACATTCTCTCTGTCCCTATGGCTTTTCTGAATGGATGTGCTCAGCCAGCAGAGGAGTGGGGCTGGGCAGGAAGACCGTTTCTGCAGCTCATCATCTTGGGTTAAAAACAGGAGCCATCTCCCCTGGCACAGCTGCAGCCTGCCATCTCATGCCAAGTCATCAGGCCATTACTAAACTATTACCAGTTCCTCGCAGACATTTTCCTGAGCCGGTGACAGACTTCTCTGAGCCCAGGAGTAAAGCTCAGGGTGTCAGCGAGGTTTGGCAGCGGCAATTTTCACCTCACTGTCAAACTGTTTCCTCTGTTTCGTGGTGGCCTGGCTCCTCGGCCCTGTGTCTGAGGTCATTTCCTATCCCCTAGTTTTGAGAAATATTTCTTTTTCCTCTGTCCTTTAACTCTCAAACCCTGTTCCTGGGCAGTGGAGGCCTGCACTGAGCAGTTTGTCCAGACGCTGCCGTGGTCGGAGGAGGAGACGGGGTGCAGGAACGAGGGTGAGGGGAGTGGGCCCTGGCCCCCCGTCCTGCGTTGCCTCACCAGCCTGCCACGGGCACAATCTATTCTTCGCCTTGTTCTCCCGAGCAGAGCTGGTGATTGTTATTTGTATCGATAGATGAGTTGTATCCACGGAAGAAACAGGCTCTGTGAGTGCATGAAACTGAGGCAGCCGTCAAGAGCAGCGAAGAGCAGTAGTTAGCTTGTCGTGATGACTCCACTGAAGGCCAAACAAGAAAATGAAGAAAACGCCGATTTGCTGGATATACTCATCGACGTGCCGCACACTGCTCTTCCTGGTGACCAACGCTGGGCGCGCAGACGACGCTCTCCGCCTCAGTTCTTGCGGGCCCCGCGGGGGGAATACGCAGGCCACAGATAGCCAGGTTAGGCCAAAAGCACCAGAGGTCCCACCTCGCTCACCTGTCCCAGCGCTGGGCTGTCCATTCTTCAGCTGATTCAACAGTTACTCAGTGACCCTGAGTATGTACATTTTCAGCACCATGCAGGGTACCAGAGGGTTCACAGAAGAAGCCTGGGACAAAACCCCGCTTTCTGGGAGCTGTGGGCCCCCAGGAGTCAGGGCCTAGGCAGCCTGCGTGCAGTTGGGGGCCAAGGTTTACCAAGAGCTTACTGTGAGCCAGGTGTGGTGCTCAGCTTTTAACCCCGCGCCCCCTGGCCCTGGGAAGCAGACATGCCCTAATCCCCGTATCGCTGGCGAGGAAACCCAGCCGGAGAGCGACTTAGTACCGGATCAGTAACTTGATCCGGTTCGCAGAATGAGTAGGTTCTGAAGAGCCAGGATTTGAACGCGCATCACTCAGACTAAGTTCCCCATGCAAGTGTGTAACCACCCTGGGTGCTGCCTCGGGGAAGCTGGGTCACTGCTGTGACTAGGAGGGTATCTGCTCACCAGCACTTTGTGATGGAGAGAGAGGTTCAAGGTGAATAAACTCCACCTGGCTGCAAGACCTCCTGCTCCACCACCTCTCGGGGGTCGGGGCGGGGAGGCGGGGCAGGACGAGGGGCGCGGCCCAGAGCTGAGATCCGAGGGGAGGGGCTGGAAGGGGCGTGGCCTGGGAGCCGGATCTGAGGGGAGGAGCTGGAAGGGGGCGTGGCCCACGGAGACACAGTTTCAGGCGCTTCAACAAAGCACGTTCCAAATCCAAGCGTGTCCTGCAATTTCACAGTCACGGTGGTCATTGCGGCTGCAACAGCTTTTTGTGCTGAGACCTGGGACAGACAATGGCAGTTTTATAACTCAGGGGACCTTTGAAACAAGACCTGACAAAGCAGTGGCAATCTCAGTGAAAAGTCATCCTGAGCTAGCCAGGAAAACTGGGCCAAGTCTCGCGGAAGAGCTTCAGGCCAGCTTTGGCCTCGGGGGACAACTTCCACCTCCTTGGCCGTGGCTCCAGGGCCTTCTTCCGGGGCTGTCCCTTCCTAGGGCATTCGGAGGGTCCACGCCCCACGTGCCCCACCGCGCTCCACACTGTGGGAACATCAGTTGCCCCCCGTGGGAAGAACAAGAGATCAAAAGAGAAAAAAAAAAAAAGCTGACCCATTTTTGGGCAAGTGCCTATTTCCAACGCAGATCTGTAATTGCTAATAGTAGGGCTGGAGCGGGGAGCGGGGCCCCAGGGGCTGAGAGACAGGAACTCCTTCCGACTCTGTGCAGCCCTCCGGGCACCAGGACATCTACAGGAACTGCTCTCCGGTCAGGTCACGCTAGGGACAAGTCTAGAAATAGGGCCCTGTGACTGACCCACAGTTCCTGCAGAGGCCTGCCTATGAGACGGGAGCTCCCCGCACGCGTCCTCCCGGTTCTAGTTGGGCTAGGTGTCACCCCAGAATCCTGGTGGCCCTAGGCAAGCACTGAGCCTCTCCACGGCATCCTGCACCTGTGTTAAGAGGCACTCGAAGTCCGGTGATGACACCACTTTTGAGGTTTTCTTCAAAGCGGGGAGGGACACGCGGGATGCATGTCTGCAGAGGAGAAATGGCATTTCACAGGTAAAGACAGGCAGCTGGGTTGGGAGAAAGCCGGGCAAACGAGGCATTGCCCGGTAGAGCACCTCTGCTTCCCCAGCCACAGGCTCGAGGCTGGTGCGCAATGCTCTCTCAGGTCCTTCCAGCCTTGTGGCAGTGGAGCGCCCAGGGACCTCCAGGTGGAGACACTACTGAAATGAAAAAACCTCAGGTCCCACAGGCTGTGTGGCTTTAGGTAAATACTTAACTTCTCTGAGTCTCAGTTTCTTCTGTGAACCAGGAATGGTAAAAATATCTCTCAGAGGCACGATGGGGATTCAGTGACCATGGATGCACTCTTCTTGCCTCTTCATCATGCCTTATAAGTGGAAGCTGTAACTATTAATATTTTAAGATTAGACTATTGAACTTGCGTCACGATATGTTTTTAATTTTTACTAAATTTGAAGGAAGTGCCCAACCGACCATGGATTCCTCCTCAGTCTGGCATTTGGGCATCAGCGTTAGAAAGGAGAGCATAGCACACCCCAGAAGGGCAGCCTGAGGGAGGGGCCGAGAGAGCTTCACGGTACCTACTGGAAGAAAAACATACTCTTCACAGGGGTTCGCAGGGGACCTTCTATAATTAAAAATTCTATTTCAGAGACCTCACTGTAAGGATGCCAGGCTGTGGGCAAACTAGGAACTGGCTTGTGTCCACACTTCGTGGGATGGTAAGTGAGGTCATCAGGGGTCTGACTGTAGGAGTGACCTAGGAGCTTCAAGGGCAAGGACAATACCCAGACCTGTGGGCTGATGGCTAGCTCCCAGGTGAAAGTTCTCAAACAGATTCTTTCAGCAAGAAGTGGACCAGATGGGAAAGCAAGAGCTCCTGTAAAGGAAGCAGGAATTGGGAACAGAAGCTTGAATGAAGACCCCTTGGGGAGGGACAGACCAGGAGGCTCCCCTGAGGGCAGCTGAGGCTCTGTGTCCTCAGATGGGCCTGGTTCCAAGGATGAAAGCTTCAGCTTAGGGATATGGCATCAGATATGATTCATTTCACCTGCCTGGACTGAGGTGAGGCTGAGCTGGGCGGGGCGGGGGGGGGGGGTCACAGAAACACTCCTGCAGCAGAGGCCAAGGGAGGGGGTGACAGCCAGGCCACGGGGGAACACGGCAGGGATAGGATAGGGTTGAGCTTCCTTCCGCCCTGGGCGTGGTTCCGGGCCCAGAGAAGATGCTGTCCTATCCGTGGAGTCTGCCGCTTGCCTCGCTCTGGTGTGGCTGGGTAAACTTGAGTTCCACCACGTTAACCTAAGCCGCGGAAGTGTTTCACGTCCTACACTGCTGTGCGTAGTTCAGCGTTTGGTAAACACGTGAGGTGACAACGTAAAGTGCTTCATCTGTAACTGTCTACAACTGCAATTCAGTTTAACTCAATAAGCACGTGCTTGACATCTAACATGCATCCATCGCTCTTCCTGAGCTCCGCTTCCCTCCACGAGACTTCTGCACATTTTTGGATAGACTTTGGGCTGAAAACATTTATTCATACATTTCAATAGCTTGGCGATGCATTACAGCAGCCAAAATATTTTTCGCATCAAACATTGAGAGGAACGTTCCAAACAGTTCTCGTACATTTCTTATGACTCTAGTGTATTAGTTATCCATCGCTGTGTAATGGATCAGCCCAAATCTTAGTGGCGTTGACTACAAGAACCCTTTATTATCTCTCACAGTTTCTGTGGGTCAGGAATGAGTTCAGGAGCAGATGGACTGGGAAGTTCTGGTTCAGGGTCACTTATGAGGTCGAAGTCTAAAGCCTATGGGGCTGACGTCATCCATAGGATTGACTGGGGCCGGAGGACCCACTTCCAAGGTGACTCCCTCGTGTGGCTGCTACGCTGGGGCTGCTTGTTGATGGGGGCGTGTTGGGTGTGCTTTGGGCTTGGGGGGTGGCTTACCCCCACGCAAATGATACAAGAGATCAAGGCAAAAAGGGCAACGTCTTTTACGAGCAAGTCTCTGAGGTCACATCCCATCAGTTCCTCCATATTCTAGCACTGGGCGGATTCACTGTGAAGAGACTACACAGGGTGTGCATTCAGGAAGTGAGGGTCACTGGGGCTCATCTCGGAGGCTGGCTACCACAACTAGCTATTTGGAATCTACTTTTGGACTATCTTCAGAAACATAGGTTCACATACAGACACACAAATAGACAATTCTATCTCCGAGTGGGAAAAGTCTCAGTTGACGTATTTTAGTGTGCTTCATTGGTTCCGCCAGCTTCCGTTCCATCACCCCATTCCAGTTGAGTCCAGCCCTGCCCTCGTTCCCTGCCGGTCCTATAGCTCTCTCGTTGCTACTGCAGGACTGGTGTCTGGTCAGCTCCTTTTGAATTGCAAACCTTTTGTCTTTGCTCCTTGTTCTTTCTGTCTTTCCTTACATAAGTGGGTTCCTCTTTGATTAATTGTTCTCTGGGTCCCAGAGCAATACTATTCCACACTGAGGAGGAGGAGAGGCAAAGAGCCAGAGGATCCATCCTGTAATTACCAAATTCACGTGCCTACGCAGAGTGTAGCATATTATCATACAATGCTATCGCATGCGCGGGCACCAGGACTTAGTTCCGCACAGATCCGAGGTGCCATTTGAAGTTCAATTTTTCATTGTGTTTCTCCACCTACCTGCGCTAGGATGCCGGGCTATTACCTCATACTTGGCATAGTTAAGTAAAGCCAAATTCATCCTCCTCCTAAAGTCAGCTTCTCCCCCTGACTAACATTTTTCTGCTCGTGTTTCCACCTAAAAAGGTGCAAAGGTTGAGAACCTCAGTGTCTGCTTAGCTTGCCATGACCCCCTTTGCCCTGTATTACACACAGTGGTCAGTGCTGAAATGCTTCTCTTCTCATCCCTCTTTCCTTTTGATCACCACCTCTGTCCTGGTTTCGTTCACCTCCCAACACGCCATCTGCCTCCGTATCCCAAGTTGTCTGGCCACCCCTCGTGCTCCCAAGCCAGTAGGTGCTACATGCTTTGACCAGATCGATTTTTCTTAAAGGCCACTTTCATCATTTCATTTTTCTGCTTGGAAAAACCTTCCAGTATGATGTCCGGATGAAGTCTACACTCCTTGGCCTGACACATATGATCCTTACCATTCATTCCAGAGTATATTTCAACGTACATGTCACCTGCGCCAACCTGAGAACTTCACCAGTGCCTCTATGCAGAATGTTCTCCATTCCTGGTGTTGCCCTGGCCCTGCCCGTCCCCCCAAGCTCTTGCCTTTCTTAAACTCCAACCTCAGTTATTGTCTGCTCTGCCCATTTGCCCCAGTATATAAATTTGTGTTAAAGTCAAGCTCTTCTTGCTCTGTGGGCAGAGCTCCTTAAACAACAGTCTCCTTGTAGACTAGACCCTGGGTCTTCTCCACACTTGAGCAACTGTTCTATGTCAGAGAAGATTTCAGTACTTATTTACTAACAAATTCTCTGGGCCAAAACCCCAACAAAAGCCCCAGAGACAAGGTTTTTAATGAATTCCTTTCTTCCTCTTCTGTCTCAACAGCTACTTTGGGTGGAAACTGCTGGGTTTCCCATCATGGTTTCAACCCGAAACCTTGGCTTCTGCATCAGTGAGGGGCGTGGCAGCATCCTGCCCCTCCCAGCACAGGAGGGGGATTCCATCTACTCTGCCATCGCTGAGGCCCCAGGCTCGTTGGTTCGCTTGCACTGGGCTCATGTTATCTCTCAGTTTACCCTGTTTATTTTTTGACAATCTAATGATCTTTTCTGGTGCCACTGGCAAGTGTCCTATTTAGGACTACCCACTGTGGGAAGCTGGAGTCACTCGTGCTTGCACGTGTCTGTTTTCCACAAGATGCCGCCCGGGTGATAATGCCAGAACTGTGTAAGCGACTGAAACAAAGGAATGTGTTTCTCCCGCGGCCGGGGGCAGAGACTCCCACCTCCTTTGCTAGATGAAGGGATGGAGGCAGGAGGAAGATAGGCATCCCGAGACGCGCCATCCTCCGGAAGGGGGAAGCCTATGTTTGGCCTCTTCTCCCTGAGAGAGAATAATGACCTTAAGCCCACATCCTAACGAGCATTTATATTAAGTGAACTAGGGACTGGGTGGAAGGGTTGAAGACACACGCCTGTTCAGGCTTTTCGGGAGGAGCGAATCAAGGGGAGCAGTTCTTTCCTCCTCTAGTTGATAAGGATCTGTTGAGTGCCAGACGCCGGGACTACCACTGTCATTCATACAAAACAAACAAACAAACAAAAAAACCCAAGACATAAATCCAGCTCAAATGCAAACCACAGTCCGCTTTCTCAGTGCCCCGCCCCCTCACGGAGCCTTTGGTCTTCTCTGGATTAGGTCAGAGGCTGTGACGGAAACCCAGGCTGGGTCACAGTCAGGGACCCACAGAGCATGAATGCGGATGCCACGGAGATTGAAGCAGGAGGTGGAGGAGGCTTAGGTCAAAGCTTCCATTACCAGGTGTGGGCGGGGGCTTCCCCACGGCGCACTCGCAGACTTGGTCTTGTCTGGGTTTCGTGACTTGAATAATACAGCTCTGACCATCACCTCACACCCACTATTAAACCAGGCACAATGACGGTGAAATAACCCACCACGCCAAGCAGCCCAGGCCCACACTCTCAGCGTGGCCGAGACAGACCAAGCCAGGAAGATCGATCGTACCAGCCTGACCCAGGGATGGAACCTGGCGGTCACTCCTCACCACGTCCAGCACGTGGAGACCCTGACCCTAGGCACAAGTCACCATCCCAGGGTTCAGAGGGAAGCTGAGTGGGTGCGTCTCCTGTCCACACCCTGACCCGAGCTCATCTACTTTTCTTGGTTTTAACTGTTGGGCACGAACATAGATTTATTTTGATAAAAGGAGTTCCCTTGGTTTAAAAAAAAAAGGTTCTACATAATTATTTTAATCAATATTTCCAGGTACTATAGGTAGGATAAATACAGGAGAGTCAAAAAGATCAGGGATTAAAGGTTTGATATCTAATCTAATCGTGACTTTGCCGCCAACTTTGTGGGACATCGTTGAATCCAATGTCTCTGAAAAGGTTTTCTTGGTGAACAAATGAAGCACCTCCACCAGCTGGTATCAGAGAAGAATTCCCAAGCAAGGCATAAGAAGAGAGAGAGAGAGGGAAAGAGGGGGGCCAGGGTAGGAGAAAGGGAAAGAGGAAAGGGGGGATAATTGGCAGGCTGGAAGGGGAACAGGAGATGGTGCACACGGAGTTCCTGCAGGTGTTCCCAGGAACAGGCCTGGAGACCAGGACAAAGCTTCATCTGCATCTGATCAACCACACATCCCAGGTCAGGAAGTATCAGACTCACTTATGAAAAACGGTGTGACACTCTCGCATAGAGAAGGCTCAAAAAGAAGGCGCTTTCTCCTTAATTGAGATTTTCAAATCTGCCAGTCTGTAGATAGAATCTGAGAAAACATTCAAACTAGTGAGAGGAATAGTTAATGTTATAAATACCAACTGTGTCACCCGGAGCACTTTCCCATTGTTTCATCTCATTCATTCATGCAAAAATGTTTATTGAGTGAGTGGTGTGTACTAAGTTTTGCCAAAGAAGGAAACAGAACGGTCATTCCCTGCCTTCGTGGAGTTTATGGTCTAGTTTACAGTATATGTCGGGAGGATGACAGTAAGTAAATCAGTCCAGCAATCGTCAATTATAATCTCTTTTAATAAGTGGTACGTGAGTATCAGGGACTTCGTTTTACAGACTGTGAGACTGAGTTTTACCTTGTTTGGCATTTTGCAGCTAGAATCATCACTGGCAGAATTTAAACCAAGGTCTGCTAACCCCCAATGTCTACTCTTTCTATTTCATACACTAGCCCCCTTTCCTCCCCCGGGAGAGAAAATGCATTAGCAAGAAAAGAAAGAAATAGGAAAACAACAAAGTTGAAATTATGGGTCATGTTACGGTTGGGGTTGATCGGCCCAGGAGAAGTTGTCATTTGCTCATCAAAATTTTCAAATGTATAATTTGGCCACTGCAGTGACCAGGATGACCTAGCAGAACGAGACAGTGATGAAACAAACAAAATAAACCACGGGGAGGATGCTGCCCACAAAACTGCTGAGAAGCACGGGACCCTCTTCCTCCTCTCTGAGGAAGTGAACAGACCTCCGCAAGGAGCCCTCCCGAGCTGCCCTCAAAGGCAATTCCACTCACAGATTCATAAACCTTCCAGCCATGGATGTGTCTTTTCTGCCAGGTCCTGGCTGTTTGCAAGCAATGTAGACATTTGTGTGAGATATACAAAGCCATGGCAGCTGCTCAAAAGCTATCAGCACGTACATGCTAGGTTTGAGCAAAACAGATCCTGCGGTACTCAGGGCATCAAAGGGGATTACCCAGAAACCCATAACAGATTTTAATTTAGATGATCATGATGGAGGCTCAGTAGGAGGCGCCTGAGAATCGGGCAGATTTAACTCCAGGGTGGTGAAGGGAATAAGATGAAACGGATGATAAAGGTCCATTTGGAGGTTGATTTACCCGGCCCCTGTGCCGTCTCCTCTGGCATGGCCTTTCCTTGGTGACACGCAGCAGGCCGGGGTAGGGAAGCCCCCAGAGCAGGCTGGACCTGTGCCTAGGATGCTATAGCCCACTGGGGAGAGAGTAATATATCCTGGATATATTACTGGATTTGCGGTGGGGTATGAGGGTGTTCCCACTTCAACAGAGCTTCTCTTGCAGTCAGTCTTGACTACCGTTTGAAATCCTTCATTGTAAAAGATTTTCTACTATTTTCCCCGACTCATTACTTGTCATCTCTACTTCAAGTCCAATCACTGGCCATCAGTCTTTTTTGCTTCTATCTCCTGAGTGACCATACAGCACTATCTATATACCTATATAGGACACATTCATTTCTTCACTTATTCAATTATTCAACAATATTTATTGATTGATCAACTACTATCTCTCAGGAACTGTGGTAGAATCTGAAACTACAGGAGTGAACAGGGTAAACTTGGTCCCTGCCTTCCTGGGGAGAGTTTCATGGACATGGTAGGATAAAGAAATAAAACAAAACAAAAACAACACAGGGAAGGTGAAAAGTGCTTATAATTTTTAATAAGTCATATATAAAGAGAAGGACAAGGCTGAAGGAATGATTATAAAGTGGGGCTGGGGAAGCTGACTTAGATGATCTCCAGGAAGGGGTCCAAGGAGCTGGGATCAGGGCTCTCAAAGGAGAGAAGTTGTAAGCTGACTTGAAATTGAAGAAGATGCCTTTATGTGATAAAAACATTCTACAAACCAGGAATAGATGGGAACACCCTCATCCCGATAAAGGGCATCTACAAAACACCCAGTTAACATCATCCTTACTGATAGGGGACTGAAGGCTTTCCCCCAAGACCAGGAACAAGGCACGGGTGTTTACTTTTACCACTTACATTCAACATTGCACTAGAGGTTCTAATCAGGGCAATTAGGCAAGAAAAATAAAGGGCATGTAGATTGAAAAGGGAAACTTATAAGTATCTCTGTTTGCAGCTTATGTAGAGCTAATCCTAAGGAAACCACTGAGAAACCGTCAGAATTAAGAAAGCAATTTAGCAAAGTCACAGGCTACAGGATAAATATACAAAAATGAATTGTACTTCTATACACCAGCCATGAACAATCCAAAAGTGAAATTAAGAAGATAATCTCACTTACCATAGAAACAAAAAGAATAAAATACTCAGGGATAATCTTAATACAAGAAATGCAAAATGTGTGCTCTGAAAACTACAAAACATTGCTGAAAGAAATTTTAAAAGACCCAAGTAAATGGAAAGTCATTCCATGTTCATAGATTGGAGAACGTAATATTGTTTAAATGTTTAATTTCCATATTTGTCAACAGATTCAACATAATTCCTACAAAAATCCCAGATTTTTACTGGAGAAACTGACAAGCTGATTCTAAAATTGATATGGAAATACAAGACACCCAGAATAGCCACAACAGTCTTGCAAAAGAACAACAAAGTTGCAAGACTCACATTTCCTAATTTCAAAACTATAAGTCTGTAGTAATGAAAACAGTTTATTACTGACGCAAAGAAAGACATATAAATCAATGGAGTAGAGAGTAAAGAAATCAAACCCTCACATTTATGATCAACTGATTTTTGACAAGTTCACGAAAAAAAAAATCAATGGGGAAAAGAATAGTCTTTTCAACAAATGGTGCTGGGACATTTGAATATGCACATAAAAAGAATTCATCTGGACTCCTGTCTCACATCATATGTAAAAATTAACTCAGACTGATCATGGACCCAGACATAATAGCTAAACATAGGAGCATGTATTTGCAACCTTGGGTTAAGAAATGGCTTCTTATATATGAGAACAAAATATGACTGATGAAGGAAAAAACAGATAAATTGAACTTCATCAAAAGTAAAACATTTTGTGATGCAAAGGACATCATCAAGAAAGTGAAAGGAGACCCATGGAATGAAAGAATATTTGTAAGACATGTATCTGATAAGGGACTGGTAACCAGAACGTGAAATGAAACTCTTATAACTCAACAAAAAGACAAATATCCAACCTAACAAATGGACAAAGGATCCAAACAGACATTTCTTCAAAGAAGACGTGCAGATGGTCAACAAGCACATGAAAATATGTCCATCAACTGACGAACGGCTAGACGGAGTGTAGTATGTCTATGTAATGGAAAGTCATTCGGCCATAAAAAGGAATGAAGTATTGATACGCGCAACAACACAGATAAACTTTGAAAAAATTATGTCAAGCAAAAGAAGTCAGTCACAAAAGTGCACATGTTGCACGATTCCATCTACATGCAATGGCCAGAACAGGCATGTCTGTAGAGACAGCAGTAGACTACTGTCTGCCTAGGACTGCGGGTGAGGGCGATGTCAGGATGCCTGTTAGTGGGTACAGGGTTTCTTTATGGGCTGCTGAAATGTCTCAGAACAGACTGTGGTGATGGGTACACAGCTCTGTCAGTATACTAACCAACGCCGAGTTATACACTTTAAACTTGTGAATCGCAAGGTGTGTGAATTACACCTCAATCAAGCTGTTCAGAATTATGAGGAGGGAGGAACGACAGCATCATGGTGGTACGAGTGCACACCCTTGTCTCCCCTTCAATCTGCGACCAGTAAAACATCCTCAACTCAACAAAGGTGCCCCTGACCAACACACCAGGATGCTGGAGAATGCCACACGTCTGTACATCTAGAGGTGGAAGGACTGGGGAAACAGCGGAGGCCGTGCCCACGAGCCTGGCTTCCCAGCTGGGGAGCTGCGCCCACAGCTTCAGAGAAGCAGGCAGCAGCACACACGACTTTGGCCTCCTGGTTGCAGCAGGGTCAACGGCCACAGGAACAGGCAGCAGTGGTCGTGGGGCCAGTGACCTCAGTCCCTGCAGCCATGGTGGCACCCGTGACGCCAGCCTCCCTGACCACAGCAGTGACACTCGTGAACCTAACAACCCCAGATTGGGCAGAGGTGTCCGCAGCCCTGGCTCCCACCCCGTGCTGTCACTGTGGTGCCCGTGACCCAGGCAACCCTGGATGCAGTGGAGGCTCCCGCCATCCCAGTGCCCCTATGGCAACACCGGTGACAGCAGCAACAAGGCACCGGCAACCCCAGAGGCACAAGGAGCAACAATAAGGGCACCAGGCAAATCTTTGGCAGAGTCAGTGGAGAATGGAAAGTGCAGGTTCTCAAATACCGCCAAAGGCAGCTCAGGTGAGAGAAACCAAAAAATTTGTGATACAGCGCCACCTACTGGAAACCAAAAGAAAAGGCCTCTAATTACCAACCTACTGAATTGTTAGAATCGAGTAAAAAAAAGCTCTACCCAAGAGGTACTGGCTACTTCAAATGGGCCAGCATTTGAAGGAACAACTCACCAAGCACCATGCAGAAGCACGGTAACACGTGGGACCACAAAAGGATGACAATTCTCCAGAAACCAAACTTGAAGTCATGGAATACTGGGACCTAACTGATGGAGAATTCAAAATAGCTGCATCAGGAAACTCGATGAGTTACGAGAAAAGTCAGATGGGCAGTTCAATGAGCTCAGGAATAAAACCAATGAACAGAAGGACTACTTTACCAAGAGACTGAAACTCTAAGAAAGAATGAAACCAAAATTCTGGAGCTGAAGAACTCAATAAATGAGATGGAAAATGCATTAGAAAGCTATGGGGATCGAGCCGACCACAAGGAAGAGGGAATTAGTGAGCTCCAAGATGGAAATCTAGAAATGATTCAGGTAGGAGAGGAGAGAGAGCTAAGGTTAAAAACACGGAATCCTACGAGAGCTATCCCACTCCAACAGGAAGAGCAACAGAAGGACAGTGGGCATCCCAGAAGGAAAAGACAGGGGAAGGGAGCACAGAGCTTGTTTACAGAAGTAAGAGCTGAGAATGTCCCAAACCTGGGAAGGAACTGGATACACAAGTCCATGAAACTAAGAGAACACCTAATTACCTCAATGCAAAAAGATCTTCTCCAAGACACATAATATTAAAACTGTCTAAAGTCAATGACAAAGAAAGAATTTTAAAGGCAGTTGGAAAAAAAGACAATAAGCTACAAAGGAACCCCATTAGGCTAAGAGCAGATTTCTCAGCAGAAAATCTACAGGCTAGGAGAGAGTAGAATGACAGACACAAAATACTGAAAGATAAAGACTGTCAGCCACGAATATCTATCTGACAGAGTTATCTTTCAGATATGAGGGAGAAATAGTCTTTCCCAGACAAACAAAAGCTGAGGGAGTTCATCACCACCAGACCTGCCACACAAGAAACATGGAAAGGAGCTCTTCTACCTGGAACAAAAAAGCAAAAGTACACAAACATTGAGTAAGGTGATAAATAAAGAGACAAAATCAGAAAACTGCAATCAGAATAGGTTGTTAAACAATTATAGCATAACGTTTAAAGGGGAAAAAAGAAGTAAAAGTAACCACGGCTACTTCAATTTGGTAACAAACTCACAGCCTGAAAAGGGATAATTTGAGACAACAAAAACATATAAGTGTGAGAGGACAGAACCCATGTAGGCAAATGAAGATAAGATGGTATTAGCAGAAAAAGGATGGTTTTATCTATGAGACATTTAATACAAAGCTCATGGTAATCCCAAAATATAAATCTAGAGCATGGGTGCAAAACATAAAAAAAAGGGAAAACTAAGAAAAACATCATAGAAAACTACCAAGTTAAAATGACAGACAAAAACAGAAGGAAAAAGAAACAATGGAGACCAACCAGAAAACAAAAGATAAAATGGTAGCACTAACTCTTCATTTATCAGTAATCACCCTGAGTGTAAATGGGTTGAATTCACCATTCAGAAGACACAGAGTGGCCGGATGGATTAATAAACAAGACACCCAACTCTATGCTGGCTCCAGGAGACTCATCTCAGCTCCAAAGACAAACACAGGCTCAAAGTGAAGGGCTGGAAGATAATTCTTGAAGCACATGGAAGCCAAAAGAAAGTGGGTGTAGCCACATTCATATTAGCCAAAAAAGGTAACAAGAGACAATGATGGACATTATATAGTTATAAAGAGGACAGTTCGTCAAGGAGATATAACAGTTATTCGTACATATGCACCTAACATAGAAGCAACAAAATATCTAAAGCAGTTATTAATGTACCTAAAGGGAGAAATTGACAGCAAACAATAATACTAGGGAACTTTAACACCCCACTTTCGTCAGTGGACGGGTCATCCAGACAGAAAGTCAACAAGGAAACACTGCCCTTAATGAAACATTCAATCAGATGGACTTAATGGATTTATACACAACATTCCATCCAAATGCAGCAGAATACATGTTCTTCTCAAGTGCACGTGGAACTTTCCCAAGGGAAGACCATATGTTGGGACACAAAACAAGTTTCAGTACATTTCAGAAGTTTGAGATCACGTCAAGCATCTTTTCTGACCACAATGGCAGGAAACTAGAAATCAACTGCAGGAAGAAAATGAAAAAATCACAAATACATGAAGACCGGAGAGCATGCCACTGAACAACTACTGGGTCATTGAAGAAACCAAAGGGGGAATCAAAAATTACCTGAAGATAAACGAAAACATGACATACCAAAATCTATGGGATACAGCAAAAGTGGTTCTAAGAGGGAGGTTTACACCAGTCCAGGCCTATGTCAAGAAACAAGAAAAGTAGCAAATAAACACTCTAAGCCTATACCTAAAGGAACTAGAAAAGAGAACAAACAAAGCCCAAAGTCAGTAAAAGGAAGAAAATAATAAAGATCAGAGTGGAAATAAATGAAAGGCTAAAAAGAGAATAGAAAAGATCAATGAAACTAAGAGCTGGTTCTTTGAAAGGATAAACAAAACTGACAAACCTTTAGCTAGATTCACTGAGAAGAAAAGAGAGGAGGCTCAGCTAAATAAAATCAGAAATGAAATAGGAGAAATTATAAGAACACCACAAACACAAAGGATTATAAAGTAATACTTTGAACAACTATACATCAACAAATTAGACATGGATAGAAGAAGAAATGGATAAACTCTTAGACTCATAACCTTTCTAATACTGAATTATGAAGAAAATAAATCTGAATAGATTGATCACTAGTAAGGAAATTGAAACAGTCATCAAAAACCTCCAAAAAACAAAAGTCCTGAACCAGACATCTTCACCGGTGAATTCTACCAAACATTCAAAGAAGATTGAATACCGATCCTTCTCAAACTTTTCCAAAAAATCGAAGGGGAGGGAATGCTTCCTAACTAATTTTATGAGACCAACCTTACTCTGACAGAGATGTTCAGTTTATTTTAAACCTAATTCAGTTTTCACTTGTAAAAAAAAAAATTGTTTGTACCCCCAATATCACCCTTAGTTACAGCAAGTTGTTTGCTCCATGCCTTACACATGTTCTACACTCAAACATTACTTAGCCCAGTATTCTACACGCAATGCATGTGCAATGCTTGTTGAGTAAAAGATAAATATATGATGACTCTAAGTAAGTGGGAGTAAAACTGAGGCCAGAAGAAGCCATTCTCTCATTTCAACAAATCGTACGCGGGCCACAGTTCAATAGCAGAAACTTATCATTGAAAGAGCACATTGGTTTTTACCCTGTACTCCAGGAATCCCTATGGAATCAGAGTTCTGGTCTTCCTGGGGGTTGCCTTGGAAAACAGGAAGGAAATTGGTTTGAGGTAGGAGGCAGTTTGATCCCCTGACTCTTCTTTAACTAGAGAAACAACCTTATCAGCTTGCAAGTGAAATTCCATTAGAACAAATGGCTTAACGATCTATTTTTATAATAGGATAAAAAAGTAAAAATATTAAAAATTATGATCTCGTGAAAAGCTCTCTATTTTTTATTATTAAACTGAGACCCAGAGAGGTTAGGTGATTCTGGCAAAATTACCCAGTTGCTAAGAGAGAGGGACTATGGACGTGCTATTTGTAATACCACGTAGTTTCCGCCTGGATTCCTATACCAACTGCTGGATGACCTCTGGGCCACTGCTGTCTACCTGTATACTCGCTGAAAGACCATCAGACCACCGGCTGTACAAGCTGAATAAGACCTTGTGGTTGCTAGGATGTGGCCCAGCCCTTTCGGACTCCATCCTCCTCCACCCCCTCCCTTAACTGGTGGGGGAAATTCACCCTGAGCAAGGATCAGAGAGCTGTCCCCAAATCTGAGTCTGTTCGGAACCCAGCTCTGTATTTTACTGGGAATGAGAATCTTCAAACCGGGAAGCTACACCCTGCTCAGAAGCAGATGGATAAATCAGGTGATCCCTGCTTCTGACGTCACCATTTAGAAGCACACCTCAAAGGAACTCCTCGCTTCACAGGGAAAACACTGGAACATCCATTAGAAAAGTAGCCACATTTAGGCGGGCAGGGATTGCAGGCCTTTTACGCGGAGGCTTTGCTCCTTGTTTTGCCTGGACCAGCAAATCCATTTCCCACCCTCTGTTCTTTCAACCCATAAATACTGGTCAATGATCAGTTTTCTCTCTTGGCAAGTGACATAATAAACGTAGGCAGGATATTTACATTCCCTATTATGTGTTTTTAAATTTCTTTGGCAAAAGAACTGTATATGCAAAGCAAGAGTATGGCTGGGAGGCAGGGGGCCATAATTAAACTCCCTTTTCATTTCTTAAATGGCTTATTAAAATGCCTGTGAAACCTGCAAACACAAAGCAGCGGCCCAAACCCCTTTGCTGTTAAACGGAATGAAATGGATTTTTCAAATGTCACGCTAGTATCCACTTAATAATACATTTTCCTATAGACAGGACAATAATATATATTTTAATCACTTTTCTACAGGCAAATAGACTGTACAGCATCTGCCCTTCACTGGCACTTGGAAATTATGAATTTTTCAATAACCTTTTCTATTATTCATCCTGTGTTATTCTGTAACATTTCTGCATGAGGAATGTGCTTCCCAGACACTTTATGAATCTTTTCTATTATTTATTAAACAGCAAGGTGTCTCCCCACAGCCCTCACACCAATCCCCCAGAGGAAGCTGCTTGGGGAGGGGTCCCGACATGGAGAGCTACACCTCGGGTTATTAACAATTTCAAATCTATAAGAGGTGCAGATTGAGCGGCTGCTCCTGCGTGGTTCAGCTCTGGCCACCAAGAGGTGTGCTGGCTCCGAGAGGGGATGCGTGCTATTCGGGAGAAGTCTAGGAAAATAATCAGACTAAGACAGTCACTTTTATAGCAATTGGGCTATGTGCTCAACTCCCAGACTGTGTTTATTCCAGAAGGATGGCCACCTGGGGGTATAACTCTGACCACAGAGACGGGAGCCTGGATTTCACTCTCTGCTAGGCTCTGATTTGGAGTAACCTCAGTTTTTTCACCACCACCCAACCACCACCACCACCATTTCCTCTGCCTGGAAAACTCGAGCACATGGACTCCTGCCAGGTGCCTGCATGGTACCCCGTGTCTTCCCTATTACGGCATTCGTCACATCACGTTATTTAACTGTTGTGAGCCATTTAGGGAGGGATGGGATCTCTCCTGTTCACCATTATAACCACAATGCCCAGAAATATATTTAGCACAAGGTAGGTGTTCAATAATTATTTAGAATGATTGAATAGATATGTAAAAATATGGTGAACCAAATGCTTCTAAAATGGCAGTTAAGAAGGTCTAAGATGCTGAAAACCTATGTGGCAGAATCGAATATCCCTGGAGCCTGGAGGAACAGAACGAGATCACAGCCAAAGGGTGGAAGCTTGAGGTCCTGAGCTACCCAGGCTGGCAATGTTTAGAGTTTTGCGGCTTGTCCGTCTTGGGGATTTCCTGATAAACTGTGGAATTTTTCTTCACTTGGGCGAATGGACTTCTCTGAGTTCTCCTGAATGTACTTTCCCTAAATCTAATAATAAAGAACACCAAAATGATCTTATTTGCAAAGCAGAAATAGAGACACAGACGTCGAGAACAAATGTATGGATACCAAGGGGGAAAGGTGGGGGTGGGATGAATTGGGAGATTGGGATTGACATCTATACATTACTGATACTATGTATACACTCATTAGATAACTAGTGAGAACCTACTGTATAGCACAGGGAACTCTATTTAATGTTCTGTGGGAACACTGTTCTCCTTCCCTAAATGGATATATGTAACTAACACAACACTGTAAAGCAACTATACTCCAATAAAAGTTAATTAAAAAAAAAGAAAAAGAAAAGAAAAAAGAATGATGTGGCCACTTTTGCCAGGAGGTTGACCTGGGTGTCACCCTTAGGAAACAAGACATTCTGATGGAACCTCTCCCCTGCTTGCTTGCCTCATCCCCCTCCATCTAGGGCGACATGAAAAGTGGAATCATTATTGTGGAGATCTCAGAGTGCAGAGCTCAGGAGGCTAGACCATGACCCATTCCTTCCCCAGGAACAAGGGTGCAGAGCAGGTGCAGTCCACACAGCAGTAGGAAAAAGGACTTCTGAGCTCAGGGCTGGAATGCCCAGTTGGGGTAAAAGGGGATCCCTGCCTGGGGACTGGAGGAGTTGAAGTGAGTTGGAGGGCTGGAGGTGGAAGTGATTCAGGCTAGAGTGTGAAGGAAGCCTTTGCAGATGTTTCACCACCAACACATGCAGGGTAGGCAGTGAAAGTGGAGGCTGGACACGGAAGAGGGGAGGAGAGAAAGGGGGAGGGGAAGAGGTTGAGAGCTTAAGGGAGTGGAAAGAGAGGGAAAGAGGGAGCGGAGAGAGAACAACAGAGGCTGAAACATCCTGTGTGGCATTAAAGGGGTACTAAGTTTCCTGAAGGCCCAAACTGAGCCTCAAATGATTAGCTGGGAGAACAAATCAAGTTTCAGCCCCAAGAGGAAGCCTGATGGAGTCCTGGGGCCACGCCACGGAGATGCAGGTAGAAGACCTGCAAGGGCTTAGGAGGAGGGCTCATCCTCCAGGGCTCCCTCAGACACCCACAAACCCCAGAGGAATCCTGGCTAGCAGAGCACAGCGGAGGGAGCTGGAGAGGAGGAAAACCCGGAGCGGGTATGTGAGGGTCAGCCCACCATGGCCCTTGTGCTCATTCTTATAAATTAAGTTTTATTGAGACACAGCCACTGTCATTCATTTACCTGTGTTGCCAAAACGGCCGAGTTAGGTATTTGCAGTATTTGGTCCTCAAAGTCTAAGATACTCACCATCTGGCTTTTTACAGAAAATGTTTGCTGATCACTGGACTTTCCCCTAAATAATAATCTCGAATTTGATTGAAAAAGGAAGATACACATGAGACTGAACCAAGTATACTTGGAGGCACCTAGATCAAGCATCCCATCGTCCAGGGAAAGGGGGGTCAGCTCAAGCCCTCTTAGAGCCCATCCTGGGGCTCGTGAAGGCGGTCGCTGGAGACGCAGGCCTCCGTTTCTCCGTCTCAGCCAAGCTTCCTCCCCAGTCAGCCGCTCTCTAAATATCATTTATTTATGCACGTTTAGAGTGAGGGGGGAACACAGTCACTGGAGATGGAGATGTCATTTGCAGAATAATAATAACGTCCCAGCTGATGAGAGGCAAACACCCTGGGGGGTCAGTTCTGCTAAATGATACATATTTCTTAACTATTTAGCTTGTGAGGATATCTGAGGAGAGCACTTAGACTAATTCCAGGGTCTTTTCTTCCCTCTGTATGAACTGCTCAGCCCTCTTGAATGCAGACTCTGTTTTCCTAATTGGATCTCATCAAAGCTTTCTCATTGCCTTCAGCTGGTGGAGGCCCATCGCGATGTGGAGGGAGGGGCAGCCGTCAGCAGGTGATCTGCTGGTGGCCCTGCCTGGGTGGTGGCTGCGTGAGCCCCGTCTGCCCCACGTAGAGCCCACACAGAGCAGCAAGTCTCACGCTGAGACTCGGCTGCAGCCACCCAACCTCCGTCAGGGCACTGTCCTCACTAGCAGAGCGTGAAAACAGCCACGGTATTAAGGGCCCTCATTAATTGAGGGCTTACTGTGTATTAGACACTGTGCTAGGCGTTCTTCATACATTTTATGATCAATTTAAATCCAACAAAATTCTATAAGGCAGAGGCATCATTAGCTCAGGTTTACAAATAAGGAAACAGAAGCACAGAGAGGTTGAGTAAGTGGCTCAAAGCCACACAGCTAGTGAGTGGCTGAGCAGGGACAGAGCACCGGCAGAGGGACAGGGGAGAACTGATTGCTGGGACACTTACAGCATGTAACGATCTACCTTCCTTCCTACTGACTGCTCTAGGTCTGTGCAGATCCACAAGCCAGAGCGTATTTCATCCCTTCAAGATGCTGCAATATTTTCCTTGGAAAAAAGATTGCTACCAATCGTTCTTAAATTAGTAATTTTTTGTTACAGATATAACATGAGAACATTATGTAAGACTGGGGGTGGGGGAAAGAGCCGAAAGGACACCCACTCCTAATTCCTCTGCCCTAACACAAACATTATTATTACTTGGACAGACACAGGACAACTTTATGTATATTCCCCAAATCTGCAGGACATACCAGAGTTTCTCTCCCCAATCCTTTTGAGTACCCAATTAAACAACATATAAATGGGACGATGGGTATGGATTTTTTTTCTTGAATATAATTGTCATGGGGTATATACTCTAAATTGTCCTGCCTTCTAACTTTGTCTAAGACAATCAAAATTATGCATCTTGAATTTCCCATGTTCATCAGAAACTAGTGTATATAAGGCTGGTGCACAGAATTTAGCATTGGCCAGACAGCAACCCAACCAATGAAATGTCAACCCTCTGAATACATTCATCCTTAAATATATGTAGAAGATCCACTCAGCGTTGGCCAGTGTGCTGGGTGCTGAAGGGAGTAAGGGAAAGAAGAAGTAGGCTCTGCCCTGGAGTACCCTGCATCTAGTAGCAGGCAGACAGACAGACAAACAGGGCATCATAAATCAACATGGTAAAGGGCCGAGATGGAATGCACTCAGAAGTGCAGATAAACATGCAAAACAAAACAATTAAAACACGGGGAATTGGGGGACTAGATGGTGTTGGTTTAGATCCCAGCTTTCCCACACACAACTAGCTGGGTGACCTTCCACTGGGCACCGAGGTTTGGTTTCCTCACCTGTGAACAGGGATAATGATGCCCCCTTTGCAGAGCTATAATGGGGCCTGGCTAAGGTGGCCTGCGTAGACTGGCATGGGGTGGGTGGGTCTTTCTCCTGCGTCTGTTCAGATGCGCTGGTGGAATCACCTTGAGCCCATGCACTCTGGACCTCAGCCCCCTAACCCTGCGGGAGGGCAGCCTGTCTTCAGGAGATTCCCACGCCCGGCCCTCCAAGGATCAGCAAGGAGGTAACTGGCTTCCCTGCATGTCTGCCTCTAACCTCCGAACTTCCTGGAGCAAAGTCCAAGCAGGAGCCCAGGTGACTGGAAGAGCTGAGGAACCCTGGAAAGGAGGCGTGGGGTGGGCAGGGCTGCAGGAGGGCAGGCTTGTTCTTGGCCTATTTCCTCTCTTGAGCGGAGAGGGAGGGAAAGAGAAGAGATAATAGTTGGTTTCTTGCTGGATATTGGAGCACATTCCCTGCCAATACTACCTCTCACAAAAGCAACTGCTTGACACCTAGGCAAGGGAGCGTGCAGGGAGAAGAGGACAAGATAAAATTACAAGTGACAGCAGAGCCTGTGTCTGCAATTACAATGCATTGTAAACAAGGCGAATTGTGAATCCAGCTGCCAGGCATGGCCAGAGAGTGACAGGAGAAGATGGCGGGCTGCTGCACATCTGCCTCGAGCCCAGGATGGTGGGGAGACAGGGCAGGGAGAGAAGACCTGGGGGGCCGCCACGTGGGAACTGTGGTGTCGAGGGCTGGCGAGGAGACCGGGAGGATCACACAGCAAGACGTGATGGGGAAGCTGGGGTGGGGGGCGCCAAGAGGGCAACTTTGAACACAGGAGGGAGGGTGTGTGCTTGTGCACGTGGGTGTATGTGTGTGTGTATGTGCACTCACGCACACGCACACGTGTGTTATCCAGGTGAACAGGAGAGAGGAAACTTCAGCCTCTGGTTGCGCGACCCCACCACCACCACAGGGCAAAAGACACTGGCTTTTGGAGAACCCTACTGTACAGCAAGCCTTGTAAAGCATTTCAAATGTGCTATTTCAAATGTACCACAATCGTTCAAGCATCAACCTGTTACCAAAGCAGTAATTATTGAGCATCTATGACTCCAGACCCCAGGCTAGGCTGTGTGAATATCGGATTAAGGGGAGGCAGCAGCTGCCTTGAAAGAGGTAGGCGTGATCACCCCATTTTACAGATGGGAAAACTGAGTCTCGGGGTTGTTATGTGCCCAGGGCTTCTCAGCCAGTGCTGGGGGTGCAGGGGCTTGGCCAGGACCACCGCTGGCACTCAGCAGCTCTACAAGAGCCCAGGAGTTTGTCCTCCAGAGTCGAAGCTGCTCCTCTGGTTTCATCAGGTATTAAATTAAATGGAGTGCATCACAGATGCTCAATGAAACCTAGTTTTCTTCGCCTCGTCACTGACTTGACCAATACAAGCCCCTGTCCTGAGGAACTGCACTGCCAACCCTGAGCCATACGCGTCCCCGGTGCCCACGGAGGGAGGAAGGTTGTGTGAGTCACAGGGGAGGGACAGCGGTGACCTGCTGCTTCCTGGGGATGAAGGCCAGGCCGCCAGCCTAGCGACACCAGAGGGAACACAGGCCGACGCTGCGGCAGGGGGACACGGGGTGCACAGGCAGGGGATGGCGCAGCTGTGAGAGGGGCTCCCGTTCCCTCCTGAGCCAGCCGTCCCCACCCCCCCACACCCCAGGCCGCCCTGTGATCCCCGGCACTTGTACCTGCGTGAGGCCTGGGGCTGCAGCCCCAGGCAGTGTTCTTAGAAGGTGGCCTCCATGGGGACGGGGTTGCCGGCCTTCCCTCCTGGGCCCCGGGGCTCCAGGCCATCGGCTGGGCAGGGCACCCCTGGCTCTGCTCCAGGCCCTCAGCGGCCCCGGGACATCGGAGACGCCAGCCCTTCTGCAGGCCCCATCGGCTCAGCTGTGAACCAGGAGGGCGGCTGGTGCTCCGCTGATAGTCGTTGGGATGGAGCTGGAAGGAGTTGGACCGAGTGAAGCTCACCTACCGCAAGAGCACAGAGAACGACGGTTCTTTTTGCCACATGGGTCTGTGCGGCCAGCGACCTGACACAGCTGTCGAGAGGCCACATGCGTTTGTGCGTGTGAAGAGCGTCGAGTTGTGTGTGAGAGGGGTGTGCATGAATGTGTTGTGTGCGTGCATGTGGTGTGTGTCTGTGGTGTGTGTGCCAGGTATGAGGGGTACATGTGTGTGAGGGGTGTGTGCTGTGTGAAGAAAAGAAATGAAGGAAACGATAGCAAAGATCAATAAAACTAAAAGCTGGTTCTTTGAGAAGTTAAACAAAATTGATAAACCATCAGCAAGACTCACCAAGAAAAAGAGGGATAAGACTCAAATCAATAGAATGGAAATGAAAAAGGAGAAGTTACAACAGACACCGCAGAAATACAAAGCACCCTAAGAGACTACTACAAGCAACTCTATGCCAATAAAATGGACAACCTGGAAGAAATGGACAAATTCTTAGAAAGGTATAACCTTCCAAGACTGAACCAGGAAGAAACAGAAAATATGAACAGACCAATCACAAGTAATGAAATTGAAACTGTGATTAAAAATCTTCCAACAAACAGAAGTCCAGGACCAGATGGCTTCACAGGTGAATTCTATCAAACATTTAGAGAAAAGCTAACACCCATCCCTCTCAATCTCTTTCAAAAAACTGCAAAGGAAGGAACACTCCAAAATTCATTCTACGAGGCCACCATCACCCTGATACCAAACCAGACAAAGATACTACAAAAAAAGAAAATTACAGACCAATATCACTGATGAATATAGATGCAAAAATCCTCAACAAAATACTAGCAAACGGAATCCAACGACACATTAAAAGGATCATACACCATGATCAAGTGGGATTTATCCCAGGATGCAAGGATTCTTCAATATATGCAAATCGATCAATGTGATACACCATATTAACAAATTGAAGAATAAAACCATATGATAATCTCAATAGATGCAGAAAAAGCTTTTGACGAAATTCAACACCCATTTATGATAAAAACTCTACAGAAAGCGGGCATAGAGGGAACCTACCTCAACATAATAAAGGCCATATATGACAAACCCACAGCAAACATCACTGTCAATGGTGAAAAACTGAAAGCATTTCCTCTAAGATCAGGAACAAGACAAGGATGTCCACTCTCAGAACTATTATTCAACATAGCTGTGGAAGTCCTAGCCACGGCAATCAGAGAAGAAAAAGAAATAAAAGGCATCCAAGTTGGAAAAGAAGAAGTAAAACTGTCACTGTTTGCAGATGACATGATACTATATATAGAGAATCCTAAAGAAGCCACCAGAAAACTACTAGAGCTAATCAATGAATCTGGTAAAGTTGCAGGATACAAAATTAATGCACAGAAATCTCTTGCATTCTTATACACTAATGATGGAAAATCTGAAAGAGAATTTAGGGAAACACTCCCATTTACCATTGCAACAAAAAGAATAAAATACCTAGGAGTAAACCAACCTAGGGAGACAAAAGACCTGTATGCAGAAAACTATAAGACACTGTTGAAAGAGATTAAAGATGACACAAACAGATGGAGAGATATACCATGTTCTTGGATTGGAAGAATCAATATTGTGAAAATGACTATACTACCCAAAGCAATCTACAGATTCAATGCAATCCCTATCAAATTACCAGTGGCATTTTTTACAGAACTAGAACAAAAAATCTTAAAATTTGTATGGAGACACAAAAGACCCTGAACAGCCAAAGTGGTCTTGAGGGAAAAAAACGGAGCTGGAGGAATCAGACTCCCTGACTTCAGACTATACTACAAAGCTACAGTAATCAAGACAATATGGTACTGGCACAAAAACAGAAATATAGTTCAATGGAACAGGATAGAAAGCCCAGAGATAAACTCACGTACCTATGGTCAACTAATCTATGACAAGGGAGGCAAGGATATACAATGGAGAAAAGACAGTCTCCTCAATAAGTGGTGCTGGGAAAACTGGAGAGTACATGTAAAAGAATGAAATTAGAACACTCCCTAACACCATACACAAAAATAAACTCAAAATGGATTAGAGACCTAAATGTAAGGCCAGACACTATAAAACTTTTAGAGGAAAACGTAGGCAGAACACTCTTTGACATAAATCACAGCAAGATCTTTTTTGATCCACCTCCTAGAGTAATGGAAATAAAAACAAAAATAAACAAATGGGAGGACCTAATGAAACTTCAAAGCTTTTGCAAAGCAAAGGAAACTACAAACAAGACAAAAAGAAAACCCTCAGAATGGGAGAAAATATTTGCAAATGAATCAACGGACAAAGGATTAATCTCCAAAATTTACAAGCAGCCCATGCAGCTCAATATTAAAAAAACAAACAACCCAACCAACAAATGGATAGAAGACCTAAATAGACATTTCTCCGAAGAAGACATACAGATGGCCAAGAAGCACATGAAAAGCTTCTCAACATCACTAATTATTAGAGAAATGCAAATCAAAACTACAATTAGGTATCACCTCACACCAGTTAGAATGGGCATCATCAGAAAATCTACAAACAACAAATGCTGGGAAGGGTGTGGAGAAAAGGGAACCCTCTTGCACTGTTGGTGGGAATGTAAATTGATGTAGCCACTACGGAGAACAGTATGGAGGTTCCTTAAAGAACTAAAAATAGAATTACCATATGATCCAGCAATCCCACTACTGGGCATATACCCAGAGAAAACCATAATTCAAAAAGAGGGCTTCCCTGGTGGCACAGTGGTTGAGAGTCCGCCTGCCGACGCAGGGGACATGGGTTTGTGCCCTGGTCTGGGAAGATCCCACATGCCACGGAGCGGCTAGGCCTGTGAGCCACAGCCACTAGGCCTGCGCATCCGGAGCCTGTGCGTCCGGAGCCTGTGCTCCGCAACGGGAGAGGCCACAACAGTGAGAGGCCTGCATACCAAAAAAAAAAAAAAAAAAAAAAAAGACACATGCACCCCAATGTTCATTGCAGCACCATTTACAATAGCCAGGTCATGGAAGCAACCTAAATGCCCATCGACAGATGAATGGATAAAGAAGATGTGGTACATATATACAGTGGAATATTACTCAGCCATAAAAAGGAACAAAACTGGGTCATTTGTAGAGATGTGGATGCATCTAGAGACTGTCATACAGAGTTAAGTAAGTCAGAAAGAGAAAAACAAATATCGTATATTAACGCATATATGTGGAATCTATAAAAATGGTACAGAAGAAACTGTTTGCAAGGCAGAAATAGAGACAGATGTAGAGAACTAACGTATGGACACCAAGGGGGGAAAGCGAGGTGGGTGGTGGTGTGATGAATTGGGAGATTGGGACTGACATATATACACTAATATGTATAAAGTAGACAACTAATGAGAACCTGTTGTTTAAAAAATAAATAAAATAAAATGCAAAAAAAAAGAGTTGTGTGTGAGAGGGGTGTGCATGCATGTGGTGTGTGTGCGAGGTATCAGGGATGTATGTGTGTGAGGGGTGTATGCTGCGTGTGTGAAGTGTGTCTCTGGTGTGTGCTGAGAAAGGGGCGGTGCCTCCCTGCAGGTGTGTGTCCTGATCACAGCCTCTGAGCTAACCGTGGTGACCTGGGACTGGACACCCGGGGAGGAGAGAATGGCTGTGGCTGCCTGGCGGGCCGTCGTGGCGGAAGGAGAGGCCGAGGTGCTCCCACGCGTGTGGAGCTGGCCTGAGCAGTGCCCCGTCACCCCCTGAGCCAGGCGAGCAGGTTGTGGACCATCCCAGCCGCTGGCGGTGGAGGTGCTTCCCGGTGAGCACAGGCCACCTCGCTTCCCGGTGAAACGTGTGTCCTGAAGAGGAAGCCCTGCCCGCCTTGCCCTCTGGGTCTCGCAGAGGGGTCGCTGGGAACAGGATCCCCCGCACCCCAGCCTGTGTCCTCCCTGTACCGAGAGCCTAGATCTCCTTCTCGGGGTCACCACATGGCTCCCTGTATAATTCGGCTTTCCTAACCTCCCTTCACTACTGCTTTCGTCATCTCACCTGTCAGCTCCTGGGCCTGCGGGACAGAGACCAGCCTCTGCCCCCCAGGCACCCCAACTTGGAGCAGGCGCGGCCTTCTCCCCGACCCCGCTCTTGTGTTGACACCGGTTCTCCTTCTCTCTGGCTCTCTCAGTAAGATCTCCAGCTCAAAATTCCAATCACAGCTCACAGTGGGCTGTCTCTCCCAACCGGTCCCAATGGGGTTAATATTTTCACCCAATTTAGCCACGATGACACATCACCCTGAGTTACCGATGTGTAAGGGTTGTCTTCCTAAACAGGGTCAGAACCTTGTCTTACATGCCCTTGCCCATGATAGATACAAAGTGTTGGATGCCTGGCAAAATTCTACCAGGGAAGAACATCTACCCCTAACCTTTTGATTCCTTTTGACGGTCTGCTCTTACTCTAGGTGGAATCAGGTCGCCGAGATGTGAGATCCCTCTAGCTGCATTTGGGTTTTTTGTCCCTGCACGACCTGGGTCCACCACCTAGAGAAGACACCGGAAGATAAATATTCCTATTCGTCACTTCAAACTGCTTCAGAGCCTTGGCTTTCCAGTTCCACTGCCTCAAACTGTATCACCAAGAAAGTTTAGTGCATTGGCTAATAGGGACGGATTTTTGATTCAGGCTGTCTTGGATTTGTATCCTGGTCCTTCTTTTTCCTAACTGTGGCTTGGGATTAACAGTAATCTCTCTATGCCTCGGTTTCTTCGCCTGTGAAATGAGGGTCCTTATAGTGACCATGCCATGCGGTGACATGAGGATCGTTGCCCAGCATAGCGCCTGGCACGTCGCAGGCGTCCCGTAAAGGCTGCCATCTGAGTCCTTGTCTTACGTCATCTTCAATGTTGGGTCACTCTTACCAGTTTCCTAAAGATAGTGATTTGGCTTTCCTCTATCTCACTGATTTTACTAACCCTGAACTTGTTGGGATCCCTGGGCATCTTTTCTTTAATACTGACAGCTACGGTGTTGTGTTCTCTCCGTCCCTGTTGGACTTGGGAGGGCCGTCTAAGAGTGAGAGAGCTTGCCCAAGCCGAAAGTCCTAGGCTTTCTATAACTTAATCTTGGAAGTGACACCGCATCACTTCTGCCATATTCTATTCTTCAGCATCCTGTCGATAAGTAGAGACCGCTCTCTGGCGGGGAGGGTCACACAGACCACAAATACCAGGATGTGACTCTCTCGGGGGCCATCTCAGTGGCTGACTGCCAAACCTTCTACACAAAAGGGGACCTCTGGAGAGACCTGCACACCTGTAGTCTTATGCCCCTGAGATAAAGAAGGAAGAACTAACATGTTGTTTAAGAAGACTAGGCTAATGCTCACCACCCCCCAACGCACACCAGAGATTCCCACGATGGGATGCGGGTCCACTGACCTTGGAGAGAGTGGGTGCTATGAGCCAGCCTCCGGGCTCGACAGTATATACACATGATCCCTTTTTGTTACCAGGGAAAACTTTGTGGAGGATGTGAGCCTTGAGTTAGGTCCTGGTAAACTGGGGAGAATTTGCCTCAGTGGGGAGAAGAAAGGAAAGAAGGTAAGAAAAAACACTAACAAATGACTACGGCCTGAAGCCAGGGTGGGGAAAGGAGGGGACAAAAAGGAGAATGTGTGGAAACAGAGAAGCGAAAGACTGGCTTGGCCATAAACTGCGGCCATGGAGGTGGGCAATGTTTTCACACCTCGTATATCTTGGTGTTTTGATGAAATGCCCTGGTTAGAAACACAGGAAGGAAGGGGGTATGGCTTACATGGCCTTTCAGGATGGACTCTGGGCACCAGGGATTCTGCAGAGATGGTGCTCTCATGATGGAGAGGAACGGTCTGCGCTAGTCACTGTCTGCTGAGTGGACCAAGGTGAGATGGCGGTGGTGGCCTTGGCACCCTCCATTCGTGGGCAGAGAGGGGTCCAGTCCTGCTGGGGGGGGGGGGTCCCCTCTGCCCTCCTTCCCTCCAGGCACCAAAGCCCAAACTAGGGTCTGGCAGTGTCTCCGAGGCAAACTTCCTCCCACGAAGCCTGCGAGAACTTGTCAATGGCAGTCAGCCACCAGCATGGGTTCCCCCAGCCAGGCCAGCTGGGAGGAAGGCTGCCAAGGCAGCAGATCTGACGAAAGAATTCTCAATCACATTTACATGTGCATGGTGCAAAAAGGGAAAGGAAGGGGAGAAAAACCCCTCCGGAATCCAAAAAGAAAGTCACTAACTAATCCACCAAAAAAAAGAATCAAGCACAGATTTGTCTCAGATGTTCTCAAATTGCTGTCCTTAAAAGCTCTGCTTCCCCGTCTTCCTCCTCCTCCCATCCGTCCAATCGCCCAAAGAAAGCCTCTAATTTTGCCTTAATTTGTGCCTTGGTTGCAAGAACAAAACAGGACGTCACCGCAGACCCTCCCACCCCTCCCCTAGGCCCCTCCACAGCTGCGCTTCCTCAATGGCCTGATCGCCTCCTTTCTCTGCCATCATCCCCTATTCTCTGCCGAGCTGATCCTCTCGCTGCCAGGCCCAGTGGTGCACTGGAAGTGGGGTGGGAGGGGGCCCTGAACCGGCAGCCCCCTTCTGACATACATCAAAGGGTCACATTTACACCAGCCATGCCCTTGACCTCCCAGGGAAGCAGGGACTGCAAGCTCCGGGGCAGGGAAGAGCAGGAAGCGAAATGACCCAGCCTGCGAGACGCAAACTGTCATCTCGCATGATTACAGATATCTTGGGCATCTTGCCAGGACCCCGGGAGAGGGGGGGGGGCTGTAACAAATTTGGGTATTTACATCATTTTTCAAATAAAAAATAAACACACACAGCCTCCTTCCTTCCTTCCAATTGAATCCTTTTGGAATATCAGATGACACGTTGTTTCTCTCTTGCCTACTAATGGGACACAGGGTTTTATTCTCAGATAAAGTCCTGGCTTCAACCAGACAAGCCCTCGCTTAGAATCCTCACTTCCCTCTCTCGGGGGAGGCTAATTTAACTCCCCTCTCGTGGCCCCCGCCCATGCGTCCACCAAGGATGAGTTCGGAGGCGCTTCTAATTAATCTTCGTAAATTGCTCTGTGATCTTGGGATATAAAGGCAAAGTATTATTAGAAAATGCCGGCTGGCTTAGTAGCCGGCCACGAAAGTGAGATGCTGATCAGCTCACTTTTCAGGCTGCAATTATTGGGGACGGTTGCAAGCGGTTTTATGTGATGGGCACACCATAAGTCCTCAAGAAAAGCACAGAGCAGGGACCTAGGGACATACTCCCACGACTCAGGGTGGGTGTCAGCAAAATGGGTTTGCAGCCAGTTAAATCTAGGCTTTTTGCTGTCCTAGTCGTAGGGTAGCAGCAATCCGGGAGATGCTGTGGACCTCTGTGTTCTGTGTTCTCCCACAGCAGCCCCCCTCCTTCCGCTTTTTGGCAATTGGGCAAAATCACTCGTGGCTGAAACAGCCCTCAAAACCAAGTGGCCCCCATCTTACTAGGCAGGGGGCGATCCCCATTGTAACCTCTTTTTTTTTTTTTTTTTTTTTTTTTTGCGGTACGCGGGCCTCTCACTGCTGTGGCCTCTCCCGTTGCAGAGCACAGGCTCCGGACGCGCAGGCTCAGCGGCCACGGCTCACGGGCCCAGCCGCTCCGCGGCACGTGGGATCCTCCCGGACCGGGGCACGAACCCACGTCCCCTACATCGGCAGGCGGACTCTCAACCACTGCACCACCAGGGAAGCCCCCGATTGTAACATCTTTTAACTGGAGACTTGGCATAAGTGAATTTCTGATTTAAAGGGGGGAGATGAAAGTGTTTCTCAGGGGGTTCATGCAAATCAAAGAATAGAATAAATCTCTAAGAAATTTAGGATAAATAACCTTTGATCTCTCAGCCCCACTTGTGACTTATTTCTGGTCCATTTATGAGGATTTAGCTAAAACTTCCTGCCTCAGAATCACTGTGTGATGTGAGGCCAACTCAGCCTTGCTCTCTCTTTGAATCTCCATCTGCATTAAGCAGATACTAATCCACACCTCCTAGGATATTTGGTGGAGTAACTAATTAACATTTAAAGAATGTTCCTTGAACACGAAAAAGCACAGTATCTGAACGTAAGGTGTGATCACTCTTGCAAACTGCACATTTGCCAGGGTGATTTTTGCGGAGGCATATGACCTTCAGAAGAAAACTATCCAATTACTGCAGTTTGTTTATTATCTCATGTTAAAATGTTGTTAACACAGACGTCTTCCCTTAATTTTTTATGAAGAAGATACCTGAGACAGATTTAATATTTGAATATCTACTTGCCATAAGGGCTGAAGAATTAGATGAAGGAAAGCATGTATTGTGTGCGAGGGTGGTCAGGGGGAGGAGGGGCTGTTAGGAAGTTTCAAATTTCTCTGAAAGGAGTTAAATTCAAGGCTTCAAGGCGCTGAGAGACCATCTTCTCTACTCTCGGAGGGCCAGCAGGATTCAGTGTAGGGATCTGAATCCAGTCGGAAAACCAGAGAACGTAACTGGTTCTACTGGAACTGAGGACTTGAAGAGCATTCTCCCGCACACCGTGGAAATAGGGTATAATGCGTTTGGGGTAAACAACGTGAGCAGGAAAGACAGGCCCACACCGGAGGGGAACAGGTAACAGCAGAGTGGCATCTGGAGCCGTTGTCCCAAAGGAAACGCCGTCCGTTGGATCTCTTTAGAAGCCGAGATGAGCGTGGCCGTGATTCCCAGACGGGACAGGGGGCAGCTTCGCAGGCAGAGCTCAGGTAGGGGGACGCACAGGGGCCCAGTTCTGGTGCAAGGGCACCACCCCTAAGCGGGGGACATCTGAGAAGAGCCCGCTTTGGGATCTTTGAGGTGTTTGCCCAACAGAAAAGTAGTGGCCGGGGGGGATGTGACATGGATTATGATGAATGATGTCGGTGTATAAATTACTGAGCGTTAACTCGGTACCGAGGGCTGGCCCAAGTGCTTTGAGGATGTTCATTGAGGCTTCCTCCCATCAACTCTGGGGCAACTGTGATTCCCTTTTTCAGATGAGAAAATGGAGGCTTGTCCAGAGTCAAAACAAAACAAAAACAAAACTAGTAAGTGGTGAAGCTCAGATTTAAAATGCAGGCAGCTTAACTCCGAAGCATAGCTTAACGGCTAAGTTAACTTTAGCAGTGTATCACTTAAATTTAGAAGTGAAGATACTGCTATGGGTCTAAAAAAAGACAAGGATTCATTTCCATACGGTTGGGCCCATGGCTGACAGGCAGCAGAGCTGGGCTCCTTTTTTTCTCCAAGTTTCTCATAAGCTGGGTGGTGCCAGTTGGTGTAGATTCCAGGCCCTGTTTTCCCCCTCGAGGCAGTTCTTGATGTTCGTTTACAACAGATTTTGCTAGTACAGGAAACCCCTCCAAAGGGCGTAACTTTTAAAGCAGCAGCGCTCTTGCATTCTGGGGGTGAAGGAAGCGCAGAATTCATATGCTGAGTAAAGCTGGCTTTTGGGGGCGTGTGGAGGTTGGGAGTTAGGTTGGTTAACAGACTTTTTGATTTGCAGAGTTAAGGGTTGGAGCCCCGTCTAGAAGGAGACTTTGAGCACACCAGGGTGGAAAGGTTCTACATAATAACGTCAAACCCTGTGTTCTTTGTAGGCAGGGCAACACTCTGGGCAGTTAAGATGGCAAAGGTAGCTCATTGTCTCCCTTGAGAAGGGAGAGGTTGGTCCCTGGAATTCAGAGAAGACCAGGGCTCCAGAAGAGGGAAGATATCAGGGCAAAGCCGGAGTGACAGGTGTCATAAGTGTGATGTCAGGTATCAAATTAGACTTCTCTTTCCCGACGTAACTCCCCTGGGCTACCATCATGTGGTCTCACCTCTTTGGAGAAGAAGGAAAAGAATAGTGCCTACATTTTGGATAAAGTGGGAGAGAGAGGTGCAAGGACAGAGTAAAGAGGCGACAGACCCGCAGGGTGATGGAGCCCTGAGCAGCCCGGGCGGGTGGAGACCCAAGGAGGCCTGGGAAAAGCCCCAGAACCAGAAACAAGGGGAAGGAAAAGCAGGCATCTGTGGTTCTGTGAGCAGAAAGAAGACAGCATGGCCAAGAAGACTGAGAGGCTGGGTTTTTCCAGAATGAAAAAGAAACATTTTCTTTGAATATGCATGTGACATCCCCAACATTCTACATGCTTCTAGCCATAACTCAGGATCCTACAGTTCTCTAAAGTGTTATTGCCCGCCCTGCCCTTTTATTTCTGTTTATCCGCAGACAGGTATAACTTTATTTCTAATTTTTGACGGCCACCGTGTCTTCCAGGAGAGGGACTTGTGGCTCCTTCCTGTGTGACTATGGTTCCAAGGGTTCATTCATAGGACCCTCAAGAACCCAAATGCAATGGGATCAAAAACAATTTTTTTTTTTCCATTGCTGTAAGAAAAGCAATCTTACGAATGTGGCAAGACTGATGCAGGGGGTAAAAAGAAATGCTTACTTAGGTCCCTGATTTCAGACACAAGATAAAGAAAATCTATTGCCCCTCTGTCAGCCTTGAGATCTGGGGGGTCCTGAGAAAGGTCCATTCAAATACAGACTTCTCCCCCTCACCTCTCTTTCCCTTCCATTAACTGTCTCCCTCTGGCAGGTCACTTGGCCAAAGGAGACAGGCCTGTGATTCTCAGCCCTATGGCGCAGCTCTGGCCTCCCTGAGCCCACGTGAGAGTGCCTGGACCTTTGTTCGCTCTGTTTCTCATAAATCTCGATTTGCCTGTGTCTATAGCCTGAGCTCTAGCTGTCTGCGGAGGGCAGGGGTGGCAGGTGGGTGGGTGTGGGCCAGATCACGGCCTGGGGCCTCACAGCGCTGATGTATAATCGCAACTCAGGCATATGGCGTAATGTGGCCATAAAGACCTCAGAACCACAGTATAGGAGAGTTATGCCTGAAATGAAGTCCAGTCTGTGATAAAGCTGCCAGCATTCACACCACAAGTATGTGACAGCAGCAGAGAAATGACTGATTGGGGATGTTTATAAATATAGGAAGTGAGCTGCCTGTGGCATCCAATAGAGGGGGCTGGCAAAATGAAGACAGATGGTGGCTGGTTAGCTCTCAGGCTCCTTTACGGCTGCCAATGCACAGGAGCCCCAGAGTTCGCTTCATCCCGAGGCCCTCCTGGTGGGGTCCCCGGGCACCTTACAGACCGGCTCCACCCCTTGGCTAGGCCTTGAACTACAGCTCGGTTAGTAAGAACTGAACAGACAGCAGGGAGAGATGCAGCCCAGCACCGCCCTCCCAAATATGGCACTGCTGCCTTGGCACTAGAGACAAAATCCTGGGATTTACGCGGCTGTCTCCTTGTAGTTGCCATAAAAATATAGAGTACTACATTTGGAAAAAGATTTTAAAGACCCCCGTCTAGCCCACCTCTTAAAGCAATGCTGAAATGCCCTGGGCATCTCGGCTCTGCCTGTGGGAACGATGCCCTTTTCCAGGAAGAGGCTCCCTTCTTTGGCATTTCACTGACATCGAGTTTCAGAATTAAAGTTCTTTCCCTGGAGCACCCATCCTCTGGCCCTTAGCAGCATACTGAGCAAGGATTGGCCACTCTTCTTTCACAAGACAGCCCTGAAAATATTTGAAGAGGCCTCATGTTCGTGTGTGGACATGGCTTTGTTCCCCCAGTGGACGGTGCAAGCCCTACTGCTTTTTGTTCACACACCATGTGCTCCCGTTGCTTTAACATCCTGGCCAGCGTGTGCCATTGCAAACCTTTAACTGTGGTGCGATGGTCAGCAAGGCACTCGGGCTATTGTCGGACTGGCTTATAGTAATGCAGTGCTCGGGAATGTTTTGTTCTATAGAATATAAAAAGGGGAAGGTGCTGCCCTCCCGTAACTTGTAGGAAACTAACAAGCAGAAGACCTCTTCCTTTTCCACCCTGCTAACACCAGACTCTTCCATCTACTGGCCTCTTCCTAATTTCAACCTATTTGCCTGTGGGCCCCATTGTTCCCGAGAGCAGGGTCCATGACAGCTTCCACCCTGATTCTGTCTCTACGATCAAACACAGGAGATTTAAAGTGTATTAGCCCAGTACCTCAGGCTCTCCATCCATTGCTAGCTTGACTTGGACGTTGCATTTCTTTCGATTGCTTGAATTCCATTTTAGTTCCCAAGCCCAGTTTGCTCCTAGTTATGCGGTTCTGGTTACTGGCTCCCTGTGACTGTCTAGGGAAGCTTCCAGGCCTTGGGATCTTTAGTACGGGGCGCTCTGCTTTGATGGACCGACCTTTCCTCCAAAGACATCACGTGTCTTACCCTTCCTCCTTCAACCAAGCCGTGCACCTAGTAAAGAGGAGTCAAAATAATAAATGATCCGTGTGCATTCCTGAACCGGATCTCACAAGAACCCTACAAGGTAGGCAGCTACAAATGTATCCCCATTGTATAGAGGCAGGCATTGAGGCACAGAGGATTTAAGTATCTGGTTGGTCAAAAAGTTCATTCGGGTTTTTCCACAACATCTTATGGAAAACCCAAACGAAATTTTTGGCCAACCCAATAACTTGCCTACGGTATGCAGCTGATAGGTAGCAAAGCCAGTATTTAATCCTGCAGAGTTTGGGTCTAGAGCCTGGGCCCTTAAGACCCTACACTGTGGGTTCATGAGGAATATATTCAGAAAATGAGTGAAAACCTTCTTTTCTGTACCTGGATCTCAGCCTGGAATGGTTGCCAGTTCTGACCCACCACCCTCTCCTGCAGCCACTCTCTTTACAACCCACACTGTCCCTGATGCACTGGTCTTTCTCCCAATGGTATCATCCAGTGCTTAGGTCTACCCGAAGAACCCTCCCAAAGAGCCCGTACCCTGGGGAAGTTACTGCAGTTAGCTAGACCATGCCTGAATCTAACAGAAGATTTGACAAAAATCTATATTTGAATAATTTACTTTTTCAACCAAGTTATAAGATATGGCATATTCTTTCCCATGTTAAATTTCATCATCTTAGATTTGACCCATCCTCCAGCCTGACAAGATCTATGTGGATGCCATCACCTGATACATTTGCTTTGGCTCCAAATCATGTCATCCACAAATTTGATAAGTGTCATCTCTATGTCTTCATCCAAGTTGCTGATGGAAACATTTAATGATACAGGACACAGCCTGTGTCTCTTGCAACCCACGCCTGACATTGATCAGTTGCTTGTTCGGGACCTGTTGGCTATAGGTGTTCATCCACTCACGAATACACCTAATTTCACTAGTAGTATTCAGCCTAAATTTCTTCATCATTCCAACAAAGCTATTACAAGAGCCTTGTAAAATGCATTCCTGAAATACTGATTCACCACGCCTACTGCATTTCCCCACAAAACACTGTCAAAGTCGGAAATGAGGCTTGCCTGATGTGACCTAATATATCTAAGACAGTAGGAAATCACTATTAATGCACACTGTGCGTTGTAAGAGTCTAAAGAAAATTCTATGTCTTCAGCACATTGGGTTCTGAACTGTCGTGGAGTCCTAGATTTCCTTAGAGGACTTCAGAGGCTACTGCAGGGCCTTGCGGGGGAAATGGAGCAGGCACCAACCAGCCTTGCTTTCAGAGCAGCTCCACAAGTCTGTATGTTATAGTGATGTTCTATTATAGATCCTTCTTGAAAAAGTGAGATGCAAAATACACTTTGAAAACTACTACTTTATAAGGAAGAACGCGATCTCTCTGTCTAAAGTTGTACTTGATTGTGCTATATTGACTGGTGCTTAGGACGATAACTCTGTTAATAAAATCGAGACGCTATTATCTGCGTTTGCTCTATGCCTCACAGAAGTGCTATAAGAGTTGATAGATAGCCTTAGGACAGAGCGACGGAGCGAGTCCTTTATTGAAATGCCCACAAGAATCCTTGTCATTTTTTCCCAGCGATCTGCTCAGAGGATGTTTTCCCCATCCCCAAACATTTATTGAATGCCTCCTAGCTACAAAGTATTTTCAAACACACGACTTCTTCAAGCTTTGCAACAATCCTAGTGAGGGAGACACGATTATTCCTGTTTACCAATGAGGAGGAAGGTGATGTTAAATGAGGTTAGACAAGTGGTTTATAACCACACAGCCAGTAATCAGAGTCGAAATTCAAACTCAGGTTTGCTTGATCCCAAAGTCCTTGAAATTTGCCTTTGTATCTCACGGGCTCATAGCATGATCAGCAAATCAAGAGCTAATAGTTTTGAGTGTTTACTGTGAGCTAGGCACTGTGCTAAGTGTTTACAAAGATTATCTCATTTAATCTCACAATAGCCATACTGTGGGTGATGGTACGATGCCCAGTTTTGCAGATGAAGAAGCTTCCCACGGTCACAGAGAAAGAAATGGCGGAACTGAGATTCAAGTCCACATCACCTGATTCCAGAGACCCTGCTGTCAGCAGTCATGCTAACGTTGTTTAATCAGGGCTCATCCTCTTTTCAAATGACACAGGCAGCTGCTCACTGGCCGTTCTCTGAGGGGTCTGGGAAGCTGTGTCTGTTCCCATGAGCTCTCCTAGGTGAATTTAATATTAGACATTACTGTTTTCTGTTGAGTGAGGCACTGGCTTATGTTTAAATGGGAGCAGTTTCCATCAGTCATTAGAAGTTTGGTGAGAAGCGGAGCCTCTCGACGTGTCCAGTTGAGAGTAGGACACGGAAAGCGAGGGGCAGCCAGTCAGGTGAGCTTTGACAGGCTTAGAGGTGGAGAAGAGGGCAAAAGCTCAGAGGATGGGTGGAGGTAGGTCTGGACCACCTCCAGACCTACCGGGAGGGAAGAGGAGACTAAGGCAGGCTTTATCGTCAACACATTTAGCTCCAGACTGATCCTGGTTCTTTTGAAAGAAGACCCTCAAAGAGCCACGTCCTGCTGTTTCCTCTCGTCTTGTTCCAACTGTGCTGGAGAAGAGCTGAAAGGATGCAGGCCTGTAGAATCCGTAGGCGATGCTAACAGAATCGTACTTGGAAGAAGGGGCATTTCAGGGGTGTAGCTGTTATTTATGGTCTGGGGCCGGCTCCCTCCCCCATCATTGGCAGAAGCAGAGTGCAGAAGGGAGTACAAATCACAAGGACTCCCTCCTTCCAGGGCGTCTTTCTAGACACCGTGTCAGAGGCTGGCTTTCTGCCGACATATATATTTCTATTGCTTATTGAGCACAAAGGAAGAGAACGGTCCTGAATCACAGCAGACAAGGAACGAAAGGAAATTTTAACACCGGTAATGTAAGATGCTTTGCACTTTTCCTCCTTTTGGAGTATATTTGCCCCTTGAGATAATTTGGCTGGAATCCACAGAGCACCCGGGGAGCAAAAGCATGAAGGTACCAGAGACAGGATATCAGTCAGTAAGAGGAAATGGGATCCGAGGGGTGGTCTGTTAAGATCCCCTGCACCGTGGACTCTTTCAGAATTGGGGGAGGTTGAGCCCTCACTGCCCATACCACTGCCCAGTGATTGCTTTTGAACCCCAGTAAATGGCTTTCTTTTTTTTAAATTTAATTTAATTTATTCATTTTTATATAGCAGGTTCTCATTAGTTATCCACTTTATACATATTAGTGTATATATGTCCATCCCAATCTCCTAATTCATCACACCACCACCACCCCCCGACCCCGCTTTCCCTCCTTGGTGTCCGTACATTTGTTCTCTACATATGTGTCTCTATTTCTGCCTTGCAAACCAGTTCATCTGTACTGTTTTTCTAGGTTCCACATATATGCATTAATATGCCACCTCGCTACAAATGACCCAATTTCATTCTTTTTTATGGCTGAGTAATATTCCATTGTATATATGTAGCACATCTTCTTTATCCATTCATTTGTTGATGGGCATTTAGGTTGCTTCCACGACCTGACTATTGTAAATAGAGCTGCAATGAACATTGGGGTGCATGTGTCTTTTTGAATTATGGTTTTCTCTGGGTATATGTCCAGGAGTGGGATTGCTGGGTCATATTAAGTGGTTTTCTTGAAGATACTCAGCTAAAACAGGAAGAAATGGAAGAAAAGCAGGAGGAACAGGCTGGGAGTGACAGAGAGGCAGGTTCCAAGTCAACTGTCTGAACTCTAAAAGTTCTAGTGACCTGACAATGAACCAAGCTTATTCCACTAAGTATACTATTCAGTTAGAAAGTATTATTTCAGTTTTCTTATGTGTCCTATTAGAAAGAGCAGTATTGAGCCTCTCTGTGTGTTCTGTACTATGAAATAAATAATATGATATATAGTTCTCGTGTTAAAGAAACATCTCGACTGGAAGAGAAGATAAAATGTCTCCACTCTCAAGACACATACTATAACAGCACTTTAGGAGCAAATTTTACTGTAATAGTGGACTTCTCGTCTCTGAAGCTGTTTAAACCGTGTCTGTATAAAATTCTGTTAGTCTCACTGTAATTTAACCATGCATTCCTGGTTGCAGACCTTCTCAGAGCCTTGATTGGCCAAACTTCACTGTGAATCTTTCAGAGGAAGACGGGTGTCCAACAGTTCCATAAGCTGGTGAACCACACAGCCTTCTCCCCGTTTTATTTAAAGAGCCGTCCAAAGGGATTGATGTTTTGGAGATTTGGGAAACCCTGCTGAACGTGGTACTCTTGCACTAAGCAGAGGTTGAAACAGATGCCATCTAAGGTATCCTCCAAGCCTGAGAGAACACAGACCACCGGCCAGGCAGGGGCCTCTTTGGGGAGGGGCAAAGCCCAGGAGAGGCCCGCTGCTGTTCAAATAGCCCCGTGGCCCATCCCGGCTCCACCCCCCAGAGGCAGCTCTAGGAGAAGAGAGAGCCCCCTCTCTGTGTGAGCCCAGGGCTGAGTGATGGGGGGTCCGCTCCTGGTGCACATCTGGGGGAAGAAGAAGACCTTCTCAGACAGATCATATTGCTTCTCTGACCAAGTCCAGGTCACTCCTCTTCCTTCAGATCTGCTGGTCTCCTTCACCTTGACTGGCATCCATCAGCATCGAAAGAAGGGATCCTAGCATCACTAAGTGAGTATAAATGTGCACCTGTTTGCACACACACACTCACATACACACCGACAGACAGGCCCTGGTTTGCATTTTGTGGCTCTGTCAGTGAGGCCCAGTGGGGACTGAAGTTCCCCCGTCACACGGAGTAACCTTGGACAAAACACATCACCGCTATCCAGGTCTCAGTTTATGCAAAATAGAGAGAATATGAATATCCTTTTTTTCCCTAGGATGTGGAAGAACTTAAAGGGAGTCTTGGACATGAGGGGCGTTAAAAGTATGGTGTGGCTTGGGGTTGCTTTGGGGTCCTATTTCACCAAATAGAGTTGGGAGCACAGTGATACCGTTTCCTAAATTGCAGGCCCCACAGAACGGCTCACCTGCAACTACAAAGAATAAAGTTGTCTTTTCAAGGTCATTTGGTTTTTAAAAGGCTGATCTAGGTCTGTCTCTCCATGCACCTTACAGAACCTCTGCAAAACCCAGGCACACACACTGGACTTCTAGCTCCCACACCCTCAAGTCCAAATCCAGCCCTAACACCCATCCTGGAGCCACTGCAGGGAATAAGGGAAGTTGCGTTAAAGAAGGAGAAGAAGGCACATGCTTTTATCATCATCTAAGTCAGCCCGAATCCTCCTTGCTCGCCAACAGACAGACCATGTCTGGGGGCTCAGAGAAGAAACCCATGGGGACTTGAGTGTTCCCAGGTGGAAAAGTCTTCTGTCACTTCAGAAAAGACCCTCATTCTCATCACCAAGCCCCCAGAGATGACTGAGGAGCTGTCTTCAGGTTCTGATTCTTTAAGACGAATGTTCCCCAACCTTTCTTTGAAGTAATTCTATTGGGTATTACCCAGATTCAGGAGAGATTTGTGGGCAGGAAAATGCTGTTGGGAAAGGATGCTTCTGCTGGCTAAAATAATCCCCATTCATTTTCCTCTCAGCTTCTCCCTGGCAATCTTAGAAGAGGGAGCTATTTAGGAAGAAGGGACCTTGGCCAAGCTGGGCCTGCCTGGGAGAGGTATCAGTCTCCCCCATAAGCCTTCGGGAAGGAGGAGAACTTGTCTCGAGTCCACAATTGGAGGAAACTGAAGTTACCGTCAATTGAACTGAGCCCTAACCCACTGGCTGGGAGTCCTTGCCTTTGTTTTCTTACCATTTGAAAACACCACCCAGGCTAACTTATACTGGCTTTCTACAGCGAGACACTTTATGAAACACATTTCATCTGTTCTTCTCTTCAGTTTCAAAAGGCGGGCATCTTGCAAATGAGCAATTACAGAGATGGGAGGTCAACCCCAACTTTCCTGGTTCCAGAGTCACTCCCGTGGGTCAAGTTTAATTTTTAAGAACGATGAAAAAGCACTTGCGCTCCAGCCGGAAGGTTGGAATCGGGGGGAGTTCTGCAGCCCCGTCCCAGCGGGTCACCAGGCTGGTCGCTGCCACGTTGTGTTGAGGATCCCCTGGCCCCCGGGAGGTAGAGGGGTGCAAAGATGGGGTGGTCTGATGTCTTCGCTGGGTCCGAGCCCCCTCTCTCCGTCCCTCCTGTTGGTTGGGAGACCGAGGGGAGATGACAAGAGGGCAGACACAGGTGACAGTGAGTCTGCAGGCTCTCCGTCATGTGGCTGACAAGGGGCCGGGAGCCTGCTTCCCATTCCGCCTGCGTCCCGGCATGTCCTCCTTCATCAACACAAGAGTTAGATATCTTGAAACACTGAAGTTTTCATCTCCTCTTGATTGGGCTCTATAGCAGTTTAAAAAGTTTCTGCCTGAAAGTGAGAATCATGTCACACCTTAACAGCCTCATTTCTAGGGCGACGGGGGCTTTTTAAAGTCCCGAGCTTTGGTGGGGATGTCTGAGTAGCGGGCTTTGTTTGTCTCCTGTGCATTTCTATTCAGGGAGCCATGTCTGAGAAGCCTGTCATTGAGCTCACCGTCATCCATCCAAAGGGAAAGAGAAACATGCTCTACATGAACATTAGTGGCACCCGAAATTTGTCACACCGGAGATCAGAAAGCACAGCCAGGTAAAGGAAGACGAAGAGAAGGAGGAAGGGGTGGGGGAATGGGGGATGCCCAGACGGTCTCAAGAGTTGGGAGGGCGTGGTGGTGTTTCAGGTTTGGGTTTTACCCCTCTGGAGAAGAACAACAGACACAGACTAGAGCTTTCCTTGAGGGCAAACGTATTCAGTTGCTCTGAGTGTCAGAAGGATGCTTGGTCCTGAGAGGGGGCCCTTGGGATATGCCCACTGTGATACATGAGGGCACCTCTGACTTGGCCGCTTTCTGGGGAAATCCTGGGGCCACAGTGTCCTTTCTGCAGGCGGTGGTCCTGCACATCGGGGCCATATGCACCACTTACCTGCAAGACAAAGCCCCTGGGTCTGGCTGTACACGTGCGCCTGACGCGTACTGACGTGTGTTTGTGGAGCCAATTGGTACCAGTCAAATTTATTTCAAAGGGGCCCAACTAGGGTCTCAGATTGCTTTTTAAGACTGTCCGCCCAGCCTGCGGTGCCCTACGGGAGAGGAAGCTGGCATGCAGGATGACACATCACATAGGAAGGCAAACTTCACCTTTTCACACGCTCTCTTCCTCCCAAAGCCCGTATCACCAAAAAGGAGTGTTTGCACGGAGGCGTGTTTGTGACCTAGTTCTGAAAGGCTGGGTCCTATGTTGCTTTAATTAAACAGTACATGACTCAGACGGCAGCCTCCTGTGCTGTGCGATCGGCTGCGGATGGGGGGATCGGGCCCCCCTTTGTCTTTCCACACTGTGATTTTTAACAAGGAGTATGAACACGGAGGGACAGAACAGAATTTCCTCCCTGGAACACAGTACAGCTTCTCCTGCCTAGCCTTCTCTGACCGTGGTACCAAGAGGCTTGTGCAAGAGGGCACGGTTCCCCAAATCTCTCAGTTCTCTCAATAATCATTATGCAGCTTCCCTCCCTCGACTGCATCTTCACCGGAGTGACGTGCAGGGAATGTGCCTGGTCTTTGGAGCAGGACTCGGCTCTGTTTCCCGTTAGATGACCTTGGGCAACCTGCTCAAACGTCCCGAAAAATGTCAGTTTTCTCCTGGGCAAATTAAAACAGGCAGAATACCTACTCTGCAGAACTTTTTTGGATTTGTATTAATATATGTAAATCATCCGGTAGAATGCTCGGAGCCACTGCAATGTCACTCCATCAGGAGGCTCTTCCAGCTCAAGTAAGGAGCTCCTGCTACACCAAGGATTCCACCTCCCCCTCTGAGCATTCAGCAAAAATCAGGTAATTAATCACCTAGTGGTTAATACTTAATGTGTGCCAGGCATCCTTTGAAACACTTTTCTTCTCATAATAACCAATGAAGCACTACTGCTATCCTCATTTGCACATCAATAATTTGAGGCACAGAGCAGTTAGGTAACCTGCCCAAGGCCACACAGCAGAACTGGGATTTAGCCCAGGGTGGTTGCAAGTCACTGCTCTCACACACCACACTGCACTGCTACGGGGCCCCAGTCACTTCTTTGGTGGCTGTCTTCTCTGTTACCCTGTTCATTCTGGGAGGGCAGGGATTGTACTGCCCTTGTTCATTTCCGAGTCTGTAGTGCCTGCACGTAATAAGCAATGGTGTTTATTGAGTAAATGGTTATTATTTTTAAATTATTACTTGAGCCAGCATTATTTCCTGCGGGTAAAGGACTCTACAAATTCATGAGCCACTGTCACTCCATTAAATGTGTTCTCAATGCATTTCTTTCAAGGTTCACATAGGGCTTCTGGGTTTTGGAATTTTTCAGAGTCTGTGAAGAAGTCCAGCCCACGCCACCCTTCACACATAATAGGCATCTGTCATCTGCCTGCTCAGCATTCACTTTCCACCCGAAAGATCTGGATAGACCTCAGCCAGCACCCTGTCTCCTCCACGGGCTGGCTTAGCTCTCTGCCCTGCCTGCTCCAGGGGGATGTCTTCATGGACCTGTGCTCCCAGGAGGGCAGGTGAGACGAGCTCTTCTCCAATCAAAAGAAGGGGCACCAGCCTGAGAGGATGCCCCTGGCCCCAGTGGCCTTGTCACATCTCTCTGGTCTTGTGCTGGCCTGTCCCTCTCACATAGACCATCTTCCTGTGATCTTCTGTGAGACCTGATCTCATTTCTTTGAGGCTCAGCTCCAAGCCTCTTCTGAGGGGCCGTTCCTGACTCCCAGTCTAGACAAGTCTGTCTCACCCCATCTTAGTTTTCCCTGCTGCACTTAACACCCTGAGGACAGCTTCCTCATTTCTGTGCCATGTGTTTATTTCTAATCGCCCCCGTCTGTCTTGTGTGCTGCTGTGGGCTTGATGCTCAGAGCACGGACGGCATTTATAGGCACACAGCCAGGTGGGAGAAGGCAAGGAGGACTGAGTTACACACCTGGATCCCTCCCAGTAGGGCGACCTCCTTGAGGGCAGGGGTCAAGGGTGATTCATCTCAGTTGGCCTTGCACCGAGCATACCTTAAGTTCAATAGATACTTCAGGCATGGCATGAACAAATAACTGAAATTTTGAGTTTTTCAGCAGTGGAGTGGGAGGGAAGGCAGTGGTGAGTTGGTTGGAAAATGGACATGCCTGTCCCTGGAAAGGAGCAGGTGACGAGAGACAGAACCAGGGAATAAAAAAGCTCCTGGAAACCATGTGAGGAGAGGATCCAGTGACCAGGAGAGGGTAAAAGAATTCTACCACTTCACACTAATTTCCTGGAGATCTTGTGGGAAATGCTGATTCCAGTGAAAGGAATGAAAGTCCTTGAGATTAAGGTCCAGGAATCAGCATTTTAAATCAACTTTGGGTGGTTCTTTGCACCCTGCAGTTAGAGGAGCCCTGGGGGAGAAGTTTGAGAGCAAAAATCAGAGGGAAGGGAGGAGTGAGTGGACAGACTCAGTGACGCCTAGAGAGGAAGCCGGAATTAACAGAAGAAAAAGCCAAGATGGGAAGTTAAGGCCTGGCACCCTGCAGCTGCCCTGCACAGGGACTAAGGCCCCATCAGAAGCTCAGCTTCTAGATTCCACATATGAGTGATATCACGTGGTATTTGTCTTTCTCTGTCTGACTTACGTTATTCAGTATGACAATCTTTCCGCGCATCCATGTTTGCACAAATGGCATTATTTCGTTCTTTTTTATGGCTGAGTAACACCCCATTGTATATAATCTTAAAAAATGGTACAAATGAACCTATTTACAAAACAGAAATAGAGTCGCAGATGTAGAAAACAAACTTAGGGTTACCAAGGGGGAAAGGGGGAGGGGAGGGATAAATTGGGAGATTGGGATTGACACCCACACTACTGTATATAAATAGATAACTAATGAGGACCTACTGTACAGCACAGGGAACTCTACTCAATACTCTGTAATGGCCTATATGGGAAAAGAATCTAAAAAGAGGGGATATATGTACATTTGTAACTGAATCACTTTGCTGTACACCTGAGACTAACACAACATTGTAAATCAATTATACTCCAATAAAAATTAATTTAAAAAAAGAAAGAAGCTCAGCTGCTCCTAAGGAGAAGGATTTCCGAGACTGGGAAGGGTTCACCCAGAGCCTGAGACGAGAAGACCCAGGTTTCTGGACTGGAAAAGTGAGAGAGAAAAATCTGGATCTGTAAGTAGAAATAAAAAGAAAGTTCAGTGAAAGACGGCGAGAAGAAGAGAGTGTCTGATCAAGAGGAATGAGGCACAGATCCATGGACAGACCTTGAAAACGTGGCGCTAAGTGAAGGAATCAGACACAGAGGCCCACGTAGTGTGGACTCCATATCTGCGCGCTGTCCAGACTAGCATCACTGTTACCCCCCGTGGCAGTCATCCAACCGGCCATCCCTGAGTTCGGACCCCGCACTGTGACAACGCCGCTGTCTACAAACGTTTGTAAGGTTTGGGTCCGTGGGACCTGGGTGACGTTCCACCCCCCACAAGCCGGCCATGGCTGGTCCCATCCTTCTCACTGTGATGGACAAACGGGAGGGACCCAGGGAGCACCTCTGTGAAGTGATTTGGGGCAGAGAGTTAGCATTTACACAACCAAGCTGATGCAGGACCACACTTCCATTTAGACTGATTATCATTTCCGAAAAAGTAAAGAACACATTTTTAATGTTTGGGGTGAATTTGATTATTCATGAAATGAAAGGACTCATAGAACAGGCCTAGACAGCACCACTTCCAATGAGAGCTTTAAGTCTTCTGGAGCCAGAGGTCTGCGCAGTGCCTCTGACCAGATTCCAGGATTTTCCTTATCCCCTTCCCCAGCCTGCCCCTCCCCTGGCCCCCAGGCGCCGTCAGATCATGAGGACCCAGCCCCGTCCTTACCGAGATGGACAAGAGCAAGGCAGGAAGCCTTCTTTTCTAATCCAGCCCCTTGCCCCGGCTTGGCCCTGTCTTCCCAAGCCCCCTGCCTCGCTCTGCCTGCTGTGAAGGCACAATTTCAGCTGCACTGTTTTTCCAAATCTAAAACATGGGGCTTCTCCGAGGAGCCGTTCTCACTTCTAAAGCCTCTGCCATTCCAGGTAGTACCTGGCGGGACTTTTCATCACAGGCAATTGATATTCCACTGAGCATCCCCGTAAAATAATCTGCAAACAAGAGGCTGTGGGCTCTAACAGTCTCTCTTCCTCGCTTCCTTTCCTCCCTCTCTCTTTAAAGAAAAAAAAAAAAAGAAAACGTAGCTCACAGCTTAATAAAAATACAGCCCAAGCAAGAGCAGGAGCCCTTCGCACTTTACCCAACAATATTAGCCTTTTAAGAGTTTTATTAATCGGTTTAAAGTTGTGCCGCATTTTGGCTGAGAGGTGCAAGGTGCCTTCCCCTGCTGACAAGATTGTCCTTGCATTTCAGGGGCTGGCACGGTTGGTTCAATTAACAGAATGGTCAGAAAAAGAGGGTCAGCCTGGGAGAGCTCGAGACCCACACCGCGTGCGTGATGAGATGAGCAGCAGTGTGGCTCTCCTGCTGCCCCCCACCCCTTGCAACACACGCGCGCGCGCGCACACACACGCAGGCACCCCAAGACTGCCTCTCGGAGAAAGCAGCATAAAGGTAGAATAAAGGAGTTCCTGATTTGTTTTCATCTCCTTGCTGTTAAGGAATTTGTAATACATTCTGCCAGGAAGACTTACTAGCTTGCAAGAGCAGACAAATGCCTCTGTCAATTTAACGGCATCATTCGAGCTCAATCAGTGTGGCACGGGAGGAGTCCCCTAGATGTTTAATTTCTTCCAGCACCGTGAGTGCTGCAATAGGTCTTATCAGGATCGTATTGACTGCACTAAATGAGTCGTGGTATGGGGCGGTTTTCTGGAAGGGAGAGATGTTAAAAGCACGCGCCAGGAACCCATTTAACAGGTTTCTAATAATATCACTTCTGTCGGCATCACATGTCCGTTCCCAACCACTTCAGCCGCGGTGTGTACACACAGACGACTCATCCTCCTGGAAAATGCGGTGTGTTCTAGCTTGGGGCTGCCAGGACTGAGGGTAGAACAAAGGTAGGACTTGCTGCGCATGTAGATTAGTTGGCGAAAGGATCCACATTCTCCCCTGAGAACTGACCAGTGAAGCCGGCACTACAACACGCCTCTGGTTTTGCTGGGAAAGGGGGAGGGTGGTGATTTTGGTAAGAGGCACTGGACCACATCAGAAGCCGCGTGAGAGTGCCGGTAGGGACTCAGTGCCTGATGTGGATTCCTTAGATATGTTTCTAGCACATATGCAAAGTACATCAAACGTATGATTACTTTTTGCTTTAAAAATGTGGAACAGAGAGGCACTTGTTTGCTCACACATTCATTCATTAAATATTTATTTGGTGACAAGGAAGGCCCGGTCACTGTTCTCAAGATGGTTCTAGATTAGAAGGGGAAGGAGCCCTGAAAACACACATGTTCAGCCCAGCACGGCGCACGGTAACCATCCAGCGACTCCCAGGTCAGCACACAGGGGGCACACAGGGAGAGGGGCCCCCATGTCCAGGGGGGCACACAGGGAGAGGGGCCCCATGTCCAGGGGGGCACACAGGGAGAGGGGCCCCCATGTCCAGGGGGGCACACAGGGAGAGGGGCCCCATGTCCAGGGGGGCACACAGGGAGAGGGGCCCCATGTCCAGGGGGGCACACAGGGAGAGGGGCCCCATGTCCAGGGGGACACACAGGGAGAGGGCCCCCATGTCCAGGGGGGCACACAGGGAGAGGGGCCCCATGTCCAGGGGGGCACACAGGGAGAGGGGCCCCATGTCCAGGGGGGCACACAGGGAGAGGGGCCCCATGTCCAGGGGGGCACACAGGGAGAGGGGCCCCCATGTCCAGGGGGGCACACAGGGAGAGGGGCCCCATGTCCAGGGGGGCACACAGGGAGAGGGGCCCCCATGTCCAGGGGGGCACACAGGGAGAGGGGCCCCCATGTCCAGGGGGGCACACAGGGAGAGGGGCCCCATGTCCAGGGGGGCACACAGGGAGAGGGGCCCCATGTCCAGGGGGGCACACAGGGAGAGGGGCCCCATGTCCAGGGGGGCACACAGGGAGAGGGGCCCCCATGTCCAGGGGGGCACACAGGGAGAGGGGCCCCATGTCCAGGGGGGCACACAGGGAGAGGGGCCCCATGTCCAGGGGGGCACACAGGGAGAGGGGCCCCATGTCCAGGGGGGCACACAGGGCGAGGGGCCCCATGTCCAGGGGGGCACACAGGGAGAGGGGCCCCATGTCCAGGGGGACACACAGGGAGAGGGCCCCCATGTCCAGGGGGGCACACAGGGAGAGGGGCCCCATGTCCAGGGGGACACACAGGGAGAGGGCCCCCATGTCCAGGGGGGCACACAGGGAGAGGGGCCCCATGTCCAGGGGGGCACACAGGGAGAAGGACCTGCTCCTCCGAATACCTGGAAGAATGGGGGGTGTGGAGCACACCTGGAAACCTCACTGAGGAGAAGATTGACCCGGGCCAAGACTATTGGTTGGATTTCTCTGGACAGAAAGTGGAGTTACTGCCATTCCAAGCAGAGGGGCAAGCAGGGAGAGAGGCTCAGAAGAGCAGGACATGGCATGTTCACAAGACGACTGAGTCTCCTTAAGGCTGGAGGCCGACTCTGAGTCAAGAAACACCTGTAGACAGCATGAGAAGCCAGCCCGGGGAGGCGGTCGGCTGCCCTCGTCCAGCGGAGCGGTGCTGGGGGCAGTCACCAAAGCCAGCGCGCAGCCGTCGGAGGGGCATCCGCTGAGCACTGGGCCTCACTGCGGTTCTCACCGCGCTGGCACCTCATGGCCACGCGAGGCCAGAGAAGGACCAGAGCTGGTGTGTGTCACAGATTGCGATGGAACCCGTTACAGGGACTAGGAATCCAGCGGAGCGCAGATGGCTGTGGCCTGGGTCCTACGTGCATGCACGGAGTCGTCCTAAAGAAAGCCAAGGGCTCAGGTTACAGGAGAAGGTGCGTGCGCGCGTGCGCGTGCGTGTGCGCGTGCGCGCGCGCGTGCGCGCGCGTGCGTGTGCGTGCGTGCGCGCGCGCGTGTGCGTGTGTGTGCGCGCGCGCGTGCGTGCGCGTGCGCGCGTGCGTGCGTGCGTGTGCGTGTGCGTGTGTGTCAGCTGATGAGACGGTGTGTAAGTTGATGAGTGTGTGTGTGCGTGTGAGTTGAAAAGACTGTGTGTGTGTCTGCGCACGCACACGTGTGGTGAGAATGTTCTGGAACAGAGGAGAGTGGGAGTGAAGACTCAGGCAGGAGAGTGACCGGTGCAGGCCAGGGTTGCAGCGTCAGGACTGGCCGCACCAGGACGAAAGAAAGAGCAGGTGAAAAGGTATGTTTTGTTCCTCGGTTTTGGTTTCTTCCTCAGTAAAATGGAGTCAACACTAACCTTCGGATTCGGAAAGCTCACGCAGCGACAAGGGACGTACACGTCTGGGAGGAAAAGCCTGGCACAACACGCCCGCTGGGTGCCCCATCGCAGCGCTCCTGGGGCAGCTCGGACTGGTCTGACTTTGCGTGATGCTGGATACAGGGCAGGGCGAGGACGCGCACCAGGAATGTCCCTGCCCCGCAGAAAAGCAGCACACGAGGCCTGGAAGGTTGTGCGGAGAAACAGGGGCGAAGCCCGGGAAGTCTGCCGGCGGGGCGGATGGGGACCTGGGCCTGGGGAGCCGGCTGGTCCATCAGGCCTCACAGGCAGACAGGAAAGCGAGAAAACAGCTACCAGCGCCTCACACTACTTTTATCCCCGTGGAAAACATTGGACCATTGTCTTGGGGGAGGGGCTGTCGTTTGACGCCATGAATTAGTCTGACGCTTTTAATAGAGGCGGTGTCCGGTTATCTGAAATTAATCCAAGGGTATCGCATGAAGCCTTGTTTCTTATTTGGCTTCTACGCTGAGCCAGAGGAAACGTCCAGAACTGGAGGGACGTATGCGTAAAGGGCAGTGGGTGGAGCTGGGGACCTGGGCGAGGACCCCGTGGCCCAGGAAATCAAAAGCACGGGGTCGCTCTGGCTCACCCAGGCTAGCACCCCAGCCTGGAGAGCCAGTCGAGAACAGGGACAGGAGAAGGGCCCAGACAGAGGACGCCCAGGGAAGATGGCGAATATGACGATCTTCTTGCAAACTTCCCCTGAGAGGGGCTGCTACAACTTCCATTTAGACAGCGCTGCCCTTGACGAATGGTAACTTTTTCCCTACTATCTGATAAATGACTCGGAATTAAAATTAAGATTTTTTTTTCTCCGGGAAAGAAAGAATCGTGAGCCTCAGCAGCGAAGCTGGAGTTCGGGCTTCTGTGATGCAGTAATGACTTGGGCTCACAAGGCTTCTTCCAAGCAAGGGTCTCGGAAGCTTTTTCAAGCATTAATTAATTAAGCCCTGCAGATACCCCCCAGGAGGCAGGTAGCTATTATCTCAGCTTTCCAGATGTGGAAACTGAGGCTCGGGGAGGTGAAAGCGATTTGCCCAAGGTCACTCTGGGAATGAGAAGAGGGACAGAGACTGAAATTGCAAAACCTGCCTCGTGCCCAGAGTTGGGGGAGGCTCCGCCACCACCCCTCTTCCCCCCTGGGGTGCTGGAGTGGGGAGGTCTGTAGAGGAGGAAGAAGGAGCCGGCTGGTGCCTCGTGTCTGTGCAGGAACTAAAAGAGCTAAAAGTGACAGCAAAGGCTCCCCAAACTATGAATTTTCCTTCACAAGATTCAGGCTGGCTGTGACGAGGCAGCCACTCTACTAAAATTTGGAAATGAACAGGGAGTGGTCAGGGAAGTCATGACTGCAGAAGGCTCTAGAGAGAAAGCTCCATGCCACACTCTTCATGGAATTATTTATACCTAACCTTGATGCAGAGCCTGAAAGCAAGAAGCACAAAGAAAGGGATGGCGCAGGTGAATTGCAGACGGAAGGAGGGCCTTCAGGGAGGTCCCCTGTGTCTGCTGAATCCCCCGACTTCATTCTGCACGAGATGCCCTGAGCTCTGCCTGGCCTCCTCCGGAATCGGGTGGGAAGGCTGTTTGCCGGCAGAACCGCAGCCCAGTGCCTCTCGGCCTCCACGCCTGGTTTAGCAGCTGACAACCACCATCAGTGAATTTCCCACCCTCTCCCCTACCCTCCCGTCTTGCGTGCTGCTGACATATTTTGATATTTCCTCGTGAGATTATAGTTCACATAATGAATTTGATTCTTCAGTTCTTTCTCTCATCCCCTCAAAACTCTGCAGCTTCTGAGAGCTCATCTGTTGCAAGATGAATCGCCCAGAGACTCCTGGTGCATCTTTCTTTACACTATGCCTCCCCCTACCATGGATGAGAGATAGACGTTCCCCTCATCCATCATAAGTCAGTGTGACAGAGCTGTCGGTCCCCAGGCCAGGCTCACTGTATCATCCTTCTCTCTGTCCTGCTTCAGTGCATGGCCTGCTTTCTTGGGAACAGTCAAGACCTTTATAAAAGACTTTAAATTGTAGTAGAGCCAGACCGGGAAAAAAAAAAAAAAAAATACTACTAATAATATGAGGGAAAAAATGAACTTTAAAAATTATGTAAGAGAAAGTTATTTCTAAATTTATTTTCTCAGTGGACTATTCTCTGTTTAAATGGGATATTGTGAAATTCTAATAAATCCAGTCTTTTCCCTGACATGTTATCAATCTTCAAACATCCCTAGAGGGTGAAAGGTAAATCCTATTTGCCTGATTATACAGGTTGGGAAAGTGAGACAAAAGGAAGTGAAGAAGAAAGGGTATAATGGAAGGCCAGGGAATCCAGAGAGGGTGCATGAGGGGTGGTGTAGTAACGCGCTTGTATGATAGGAACGGGAGAGTATAAGTAGGGTGCGGACAAATCGTCCTATCACTCCTCCTCCTGTCTGTCCCCTGACGGGAGCTAGAGGAATAAAAATAGATTCAGATTTTAACAGAAGAAAAATCCATTTACAATGCTGAAGCCAAAGGTCGCTGGACTGGGAGCTGGGAGACCTAGGGCCCAGACCAAGCTTGGATGCAAACTACTGACATGAATTTAGGTAATGTTCAGCCTCTGGGTGAGTGGGGAATGGGATACAGTCTTGTTTCTAAAAAGATCGGTCCAAATGGAAGACTTCTAATTCCTTTCCAAATATTAAGATTCTTCGATTTTATTACTAACAGGGTTACGGACATTCAAAATTACCAAGGAGGGTTAAGGAATGCTGCTACAACGGAAGGTTTTTAAAATCCAAATAAGCATCCATGGTGGGAAGAGTTTGATGAGGGATTCTCTACAATCCAGGACCAGCTCTGAGTGAGCCCAGGTGGCCAGCCCGCAGTCGTCCCAGTGATCTGGACAGTGGTAAGTCTTCTCTTTATGAAGACAGGGTCAGGAGAAGAGCCTTCTAGGACTGTGTCATCACACCCCTAGCAGTTCAGCAGGGCGGGGCAGGGTGGCCGTGCATCCATTCTCGCAGGAAATACCTGACTATGCTAAGGGAGTCGACTGAGGGTCAGCTCCACGGGAAGGGCTGGGCGTGGAGAATGACCTAGGGGCTGCGATTAAGTGAGTGGTCGTAGCTCCTGTGCTTGGGTCCGTCTCCCCACTGCCACTTCCCGAAGATGCCGTCCACTCTCTACGCACTGTTTTTTTCTTCATGGCTACAGCACGGGCAGGCTGAACCTTTGCTTCCAAATGTTATTGGAAGATTTAATTAAGCACCATTTGAAATTTCTGAATGGGAATTGCCACATTACTCATGATTATTACCCACTTTCTTTAAACATAGGGCCAACTGCTAAGCTGTTAGCCACAAGCATGGAAATTACAAAAATATTCAAATAACCATTATCTGAGACTCTGTTTGCCAAGCATCCTATCTAATCAGGGAAAGCCTGCTGGAACAGATGGGCCTTACACTCTGCCCTAGAAGCCAGGAAACTTGGACAGGCTAGGACCGAGTGCACGGAAGTGCCAAGTGTTGCCGCTACTATGGAGAACTCATTTTCCACCCGGTCAAAGACAGCCTGTGCTGTGCTTTTCAATGACCGCCCGTTCTCTACCTGCAGCAAGTTCCCTGACTCCAGGAAGGTGGACATCGACATTCCTGAGAGACAAAGACCCAGGGTCAGAGGGTCTGAAGCAGGAACCCTGAGCTATTTGCAGGGGGGCAGGAAAGACAGCAGACTTTAAAGACAGGGCTGTTCAAAGCCGCCTAACGCAGGTGCTTCAACATAAGAAAATGCCTTCATTTCCACTTTATATTTATGAGTAGTTTACAGAAAGCTTTCCAGCCAAAGGAAACAAAATTGGTAAACACAGTAAGTAATAGATTCAACAAATACAGCTAAGGATAAAGAACTCATTTACATTTAATGAGACAGCAATTGTTTATTAAATAAGAATTGGCAAATAAGAAATGGCGGTGTTAATGAAGATGGCCTTAAAGGTTTTCTCGGGAATAATACATTAAGCATTGAATATAGCTTTTCATATTCAAAAGATGCGACTTGAGGAAAGGGGGAAGGGAGGGACCAGCAGAATAACATAACGAAGGAAGCAAGAGGCTGATAACTCCTCCTGGAATATAGGGCATCCCACCAGACAAAAATTGAATGGAAAATAAATTCCACGAAATGTTCCCTTCCTTGGATGTTACACCACAGGCTGACTCCACAGTACTGATTAAAAAAAATAGTATATGATTACTAGAGAATGTATGGAATATTGGAACATATATTCTGGCCCTGACTCTGTATAATCGATTTTCGAATCAAAATTTCTGCAGCTGTGTTTGCATATAGGGATATACGTTAGTTGCAACTATATAATTTCTAAGTGAGGAAAAACTAGGGCTTTCCATGAAGAAAAGTGGAAGACTCCCTAACCTCCCATGAAAGATAAGACCAAGCAAACATGGTGACAGCATAGCAAAGTCATTTCGGTCTAAGATTTGCAAAGACCAAGCTGAATCACAGGATTTATCTGTGACGTTTACCTGAAGGGTCTTCTAAACACATGTGGTGTAGCAATGGTGCTCATTCATTTTGGGGGCCAAATCACTTTTTAACTTGTTGCTTTATGTCTTAAATAGTACCATACACAGAGTCAGAACACCTGAATTTGAGACCTGGTGGGCCACTTGCTAGCTGTGGCAGAAAATTCTACTTTTCACCAATATCTTCTCTTCCTATTTTAATAGCTGGTCTACATTTTCCATCCATTGCTTCAGTTAGGTCTCCATTGGGCACTGTTCTGACCAACAGGATGAGGGCAGAGGTGATGTGTACCATTTTCAGGTCATGCTTTTAGAAGGAATGAATGTGTGATTCCCTTGTTTCCTTACTCCTCTGGGCTGTCTGGGTTACAGATGTGATGGCAAGCGCTGAAGCAGCCATTTTGGAACTGGAGTTAAAAGCTGTGGCTGTCAAGGTCACTCCACCAGGCCTAGGCCATCTACCTACTGGAAAGGGAAATAAATGCATTTCTACCTTGATTAAGCCACTGGATTTGGAGTTGCCCTTGTTAAAGCATTTTTTCTTGACTAATACAGAACTCAATTATAATGGCCTTTGAAACTAAGACATTATTTTACACATTTACCTCTGGGTTTTAAACACAAACTTCATAAGTGTCAGGACTATAATAAAGTTGAGACTGTAAAGCAAACATACTATGCTCTTCCCGTAGCTATTAAGGAGAAAGATAAGAGCAAAGGAAGGAGAACAAAGCCATATACTTGGAAGTAAAAAAGAAAGCCAGTTAATCACTTTACAAGAGACCTGTGACGAAACACCACACTGAACTACCAGGAGTAGTTGCAACACGAAGAATACTCTTTGTAATACTGACATGTTTCACTTAAGGGAAGAAAAGTTTTAGGTCAGGCCTTTGGGTACAGGCTGAAAATGTACAAAAATGGAGGTTGACTTATCAAGAGAAATCCAAGTCAGCCAGAAGAAGTGCTGGTTACATGGAATAAAAGCAAACAGAAACAATCTTCATTTTTGTCTTACCATGTACTTCACAATTACCCCTTCAATTATATTTTGGATTTATTTTTATTAAGATATTTAAACATTCACAGAAAAATGACAAAATAAACCCATACATCTATCATTCAGATCAAAAAATTATCCAGACTTTGCCACGCTTTTTGCTTACCTATCTTTTTGGTTTCTTTCTCTCTTCTTTTTTTTTTTTTTTTCCTTTCGATTTTTTGAGGTCAGCATAAGTCACATGCAAGTAGAACAGCACAAGGGAAACCAGAAATCAGAAATCTGTCTCCTTCAGTTCTAGTCAGTGTTTGCACAGTCAATCAGGGAAATCCAAGGAGGGGAGGGAACAGCATCCTCTCCCCTCAGATTGACCACTGTCCTCTTAAAGACATGAAAACTATGTCCAGCCATCCTGATGGTACTTGGCTGACTTTCCAATTCACTACTCTTCAAGCCAAGGAAGGAACTGCTTGGATTATTAGAATATTGCCAACCCCATTAGCAAAGGATATTCGAAAAATCTCCAGAGATCTTCTTGGAACTGTGTTAATAATAGGATGGGTATGTATACAAAAATAGGGAGGAAATCCTGATAACCTGAGAACAAACACACTGGTAGCTCTAGGCTAAAGAAGTGAGGCAGCTGAGGCTTTGGGAATAAGTAGCACATTTTTATATAAAAATCAGCAGTATTTTTATATAAAACTCTGAGGACAAGGGAACAGACTTGTCCTCTGATTACCTGAAAATCTGAATAATCGTGGGCTATGGGACAGTTATGTATGTTTCCAGTCCCTGAGTGTTAAGCCCACCAGAACGGGGCTGTCATAGTGCAGGTGGCTATGCAGAGCCAGGGGCCAGGTGGCAAGCACCAGAGGGCACCACCGGGACTCTGTTGCCCCCAGTGCACAGGTAGAGACAACTAAACAACAGAGGGTAACCATCGTTCCAGTCCAGCCCATCCCTGTACATGGATGGTTTCTGTTCCCGAGTGGCTGGACTCAGAGGGTAAAATCTCTGGGTATAAAAGGCTCGACCCATTCTTTAGGGTGGTTACTGTTTGCATGTCAGGATGAAACGGAGCATGTCAGGAACGGCAAGAGGGGATGGGGCTTCATGGGTGGGTAACGTTTTTCTTTTCGGTGGCCTTGAGACGATATCTCTAGGTAGCAGCAGTGGTACCAGCCCCCAAAGCCAAGCTGCATGCTGCAAAGTGAGTCATGTGTTGGGCTCTGGGGCTTAGCTCTTTTGGTATTCCAGTCTTACGCTGACATTAACATTGGCTCAGAGATACAAGCTTGATAAACCACCACTCACTGCCCCCCATCCTCACCTCGCACCATCACTGCCCTGCCCTCTACTCCACTAGCCCCATCATCAAAATGCTCCAAGAAGCATCTAATGGGTCAGACAAACAACTCGATCAACAACAGAATCCCCTACATTCAGGGAGGTGACAGTGCAAAGCACTGACCCACACACTTCTGTGTGTCACATAATAGAGCTGATAAAACATCATCAACTTAATTTAAAAATGTGTCTTCCAATTAGAAGTAAAATAAAGTAAAATAAATCTACTATTGGTTTTAGGTCAGGGAGCCTAGGTTTCCGGAAGGAAGAGGGCTGATGAGCATGAAAAGTTTGGAAGACCTTGACACTGCGATTCAGTCATGATGAAGGAAGGGGGCAAATCTCTTCCACGTCTGTAAAAATGGATTCTCACCTCCTTCAAAGGAGGAGCCCAAAGCACAGAGAGGTGAGGAAGCTCTCGGGGGCTCAGGAGTCCGTGCAGAGACGGAGGTGATGGCAAGTGTTCTCCGGATCCCCCTCTCCTTTCCGTTTCTCTGAGCCAGGCCATCCTTCCTGGAGCAACCCATTTGTGGCACCCAGGTCTCAGCCACAAGGACTGTGTGGCAGTCACTTACTACACGCTAAACAAGCCTCTTTCTTCCTCCCCCCGAGGTCAGTGGCTTAGCTGGGGAGAGAAAATTCATCTACATATTTGCTTCTAAAAGAGTGGTCACCGCAGCGGCATCCGGGGCCAGAGTTTTCTGTCCTCTGAAGCCTCCCCTGATGCTCAGAGCATCCCAGCCCAGCCTCACCCTGCCCCTCCTGGACCTGCAGGTACCAAACACACACCTGAAGCCACAAAGCGTAGCCCGAGGGCTCCAGCCGTGCCCAGCTTCCCTTCCTGGGAAATGCAGAAAAAATGAAAGTATTTGCTTCGAAACAGTAGAACGAACTGCTCCTGCCTGCTGTGATAGACTGTTTTCTAAAACTAAGTTGCAAATCACCTGAAACTCACCCTTGCAGTCACACACACACACACACACACACACACACACACACACACACACACACACACACACACATATATGTGGACAGCAAGATAGCACGTAAGTTATCCCATCATTAGCACTCTGCCCCAGGATGGTATAATAATAAGTGATGACAGTCACTGACATTTACAGCATCGTCTTCTAAGATATACAGATGCTTTCCCCTTAATTCTGGAAATTCCCTACGAAATAGGTGCAATTTTTTTGGTTTGTTTGTTTGCGGTACGCGGGCCTCTCACCGTTGTGGCCTCTCCCGCCACGGAGCACAGGCTCCGGACACGCAGGCTCAGCGGCCGTGGCTCACGGGCCCAGCCGCTCCGCGGCACGTGGGATCCTCCCGGCCCGGGGCACGAACCCGTGTCCCCTGCATCGGCAGGCGGACTCCCAACCACTGCGCCACCAGGGAAGCCCAGGTGCAATTTTTATAGACTTTTTTCACAGAGGAGGGTGCCGAGACAGAGAGTTGCGGTACTTTTCCCAAGGATTCACAACTTGTAAGTGGCAGATCCTCACTTTCACCTCAGATACTCTGACTTATCCATTATTAAATACCATTTCCAGTAAGAGTGTAATCTGAAGTATTAAGTGATACTGCTCTGCTTTTAATGTAATCTACACGTATCAGCTTGTTTTCCCAAATGTATAGTGATGGATGACATTCTGTCTACCTGCTTTACTCTAGGGGCTGGGGAGGGAGACGGCGATGACTTTTGGCGTGTGTTCTAACGGCCTGATTCTTTGTTTCTTTTTTCTTTTTTTTCTTTTAAGGCCACACCATGCTGCACGTAGGATCTTAGTTCCCCAACCAGGGTTCGAACCCGTGCCCCCTGCATCAGGAGTGCAGAATCTGAGCCACTGGACTGCCAGTGAAGTCCCAATGGCCTGATTCTTCATGTGTGAAGGTGACATCAAACGTCAGAGGCATCCTTGTTTCTCCTCCTGCACTTGTGTGGCTCCCACTCTTGTCCCCAATCTTCCATCTCTGTTTGCCTGTTGCCTTCAGCCCCAGGACATGTTCTCCACCGTGAAGCTCTCACAACACAAACTTCCCCCCACGGGACACTAAATCATCATTTCCTGGTGAAAGCAAGCGCCTTTCCTTGCGCGTTGGCCCCTTGGTGGCTGGCTAACCTCCGCGGAGGCGTGTGTACAGAGCTGGAGCCCACTAGGCAACTACAGAGGCAGGGCCTTTGCCCCTCTGCTGTAGGGAATTCTTCATTACTTGCTACCCATGGGCCGGGGCTGGGGGCTCAAAGTACAATATCACTGCTTGCATTTAAAAAATATTCATTTTGCCCGCGTACCACAAAAAAAAAAAAAAAAAAAAAAAAAAAATTCTTCTAAGCCCATTCCCCGAGGGCAGCAACTGCTCTGAGGAGAAGATGCTGGCAGAGAAAGTGTGTTCTGTGCCCCATGGGATTGTCATCTTCCTCAGAAAGGAAAGAGAAGGCAGGAGCAGGGACCTTTCCTGCCTGGGCAAGAGCTAGAAACACTCCTCTCCCCAGACACCATCTGAAAACCAAAGCTGACAATTGAGCTGGGACCGATTGATGAAAGTGAGGAAACAGCCCCTCAGAAATGTTCCTAGATGGCTCTATGCTTCCCTCATTGCTAATCTACCTGTAACTGGGTTTGCCACAGGCTGGAAATTTGGGTACATACAGGCAGTTCAGGACCATTAGTTAGTTCTCCTGTGCTGGGCCTCTGCTCTATAATCCATGCCATCAGGAAAAGACTTGGGAGCTACCAATGGGTTTCAAAGAAGACTATCTCCAATATACTTTTAGTCATAACGACGAAGGGACCACTTGTCTAATGGAATTCTACTCAGTTTATCACATCCTTCCCCTAAGAACCAACCAAAACAGACAAACAAACAAAATGGCACAAGGAATAATTTGACTTTGATCTGAGGTTGGGAAAAAAGTTTGTATCTACCTTATATTCAGGATATGTGGAGTTACCTGGGTTAAATACATATTGGTGACCTAGAAAATGCGTGACTCCTTTAAAAGAGCTGGCTTCTTTTGTCTGGTCACCCAGAGGCACCCTGGGTGGTTTAATTAGAAAGAGCAGTTGGGGCAGCTGCCATGCTGTCAACAGCCTCCATTCCCCAAGCGGGAGGAAAGCTGGGAGGCAGTGCCCTTCCGAAGGAAAAGCAAAGTACGGCCAGGTAGAGATTGGGTTTCTCCAAGAAGTATGGGGGAAAAAGTCCACGTGAATTCAAAAAACTTTTTTGAAACTTAATTGCCCTCGGTACATAGAAAAGTAATGTTAATATATAACTTAATCTGAGAGATGATTTTGCTTTTCACTTGTGGACTATCTAACAGTCCAGAGCAATGGAAAAGCCAAGGAAAAATTAGAACAGAGTGTTAAGAAGTATATCCCATCTTCCTTTGTACTTATGAGTCATCCCTTTACAGATGTACGTGTGTGTGTGCCTGTGTTTGAAGGTGACCTAAGTAAACTTTGTCTGCTGTATAAAAAGAAGAGTATTTGTAGTAGCACTTGTTTGTAAGTCGTTACATCCCTGAAGATCTTGATTTTCCCTGTCTGCCAAAAGTCATAACTGACTAAATGTTGTGTTTGGGCAACAAGGGCTATGACACCAAGATAAGGCACTTATCTTCTTCACGTTATGCCTTAAGCCTCAGACTATCACAGGGTCATCATGTAAGTCATTTACTGCTCACTCATTAATTCAGTAACTCTGACATCATACGTTGTGCCAGGCACTGTCTTAGGAACTGTGGACGTACATGTGACAAGGCCATTCAGAGGTTCACATGGTCAGATAGGGAGACAGATATGTCAACACACAGCGTCCACAGAACATGTTAAGTAACAAAATTAAACTAAGTCCAAGCTATTGGAGCAGCAAAAAGGAGGAAAGAATTACCCTTACGTGATCTAACAGCAGGAAGACGAATACCCGTAGAGGAGGCATCATTTGATTTGGGCTTTGAATAATTGATAAATGAGTGGGATTGACTAGGCAAAAAGGGAATGAAGCTATTGGCAGCAGAAGAAACAGGCACGTGGGTTAAGAGGATTAAAATAGCAAGTGGTCAGGTTCACTGGAAATGGGAGTGAAAATATACGTAGGTGTCAGGTTTCAGATAACCGTGTGTGCCACACAGAGAGGTCAAAACTTGGTTTTACAGATGGTGGAGAAATGGTGAAGCCCTTCAAACTATGATCAAACCTAATAAGATTCGCATTTGAGGAGGATCTCTCTGGGAACAGAGAAGCGAATGAAATTGTATGGAGGGGAGAATGGAAACAAAAAACATTGGGAAATGTTACTATCATATAGGTTGGCGATTATGAAGTTCTAAGATTGTGGTCGTGGGCATAAAGGGTAGAGATACATTTTTTAAATGTGTAGGAGTTGGAAATAAATTGGGTTTAGGAAGTAACTGGACATGAACAGTATGGGAGGAGGAGGCTGGATGACTCCCAGGTTTCTAGGAAAAGATGGCCCTGCCATTCATCAAATTAGGAAATGCAAAAGAAGGGGCAGAAGTGGAAACCCCAGGGATGACTTCAATCCCAGTCCGTAGAGCTGAAGCTGTCTATGGGGCTTCAGGTCAAGCTGCCCGGAGGACTGTTGTAAATTCACCTAGCACTCAGGAGTGCAGAATTGGTCTGTGTTCACATTTAGATTTTTAAAATCTTTTTAAAAATGGTGGAATGTAAACTAAATGCCTAAAACGTAGACATGCAACTTGATGAATTATTGTCCACTAAATGTCCTTGTAACCTCCACCCAGACAGCACCCCAGAACCCAGGTGCGTTTTTGCCCATCCCATACTCCGAGCGTCACCCCATCCTAAACTTTATCATGACCACCTCCTTGGGGTTTTGTTTGTTTGTTTTGTTTAGTTTTGTCAGTTTTACCACCTAAGTCTGCATCCTGAAACATACGAGTTTAGTTTTGTCTGTTTTGGAATGCCATACGGTGTGTGTCCTTCTGTGTCTGGCTACAGCAGGTCAGCGTGAGTTTTGTGAGTCTTTCTCACTACCTGCAGTCAGAACTGACTGATTTTCAATGCTGTTTGACATCCCGTTGAACGAAGGGACCACAATGTATGTCTTCATTCCGCCATGATAGACATTCCCATTGTTTCCATCTTGAGGAGATTTTAAACAACATTGTCAGGAACATTGCTGCACAGTTCCTGATGCACGTGTGCACACGTTTCTTATAACTCAGAGTGTAATTTCTGGGTCATACAGTGTGCATATCTTTGGTAGATAAACGCAGACTCTTTTCCAAAGTGACTGCCCCAATTAACAGTCCCGCTGGCTGTGCGTGAGGCGTACGTTACTCTAGTCTCACCAACACTTGGTGTTGGCAGGTTCCTTTTCTGTCCAAGCCCTCCCTCTCCCCTCTCCTCTCCTCTCCCTCTCCGTCCCTCTCCTTCTCCCTCCTGCCTCCTTCCCTTCCGTCCCCATTCTGTGAGTGTACCTTAGCATCTTACTGTGGTCTTAATTCACCTCTCCCTGATACCTAATGATGTTGAATCGGCCTTTTGGGTGTCTTTTCATAAAATGCCTGTTTAAGTCTTTTGCTCACTGGAGTCTGCTGGATTGTCTAAAAATTTAGACTTTGATCAAAACACGTGAATTGCAAAACACTTATTTTAAAGGTATTTGCAGCAACTGGAGCTGACAGAAAACTTCAAACCCCCTGCCTGTTCTTTAATGGTGATGGATGGCCAAAGCGGCCCTGACCCTCTGTTCTGCTCCATCCAGTGTGTGGTAGTCTTGATGTGAGAGGTGAGAATTTACCCTCAACAAGCTAGTTATTTTTGTGCTATACCTTATCGGCTGGCTGGCTGTGGTACCTTGCTTTCTCTCCCTACCCGAGGGCTCAGGGTTTGCTATCGTAGCCATAGCTTTTGGCTTTGGTCCCTGTCTCTAATCACCCAGAGGAAGTCCCCACAAGGACATCTGTGGGTCCTCTCAAGGGCAGAGCAGGCAGAAAAGAGACCTTGGGAAGTTACATCTTTCCAACAGAGCAGTCTCATGTATAGAGGATTCTCAAATACCTGCGAGGATGACAACGAAAGATAGAAAAAATGGTGGATGAGCTGCTCACAGTTCCATGGGTTTGAAACACACCAGTTTTAACAAAGTTAAATTGATTTCTCAGCTTCATGACTTCCTGGAGCCTTTATGTACACTGAGGATGGAGCTTTCAAGAGGGTGATAACAGTAGAAACCATGTTCATAAACTTCTTTGGCCATTGAGATCAGTCATGATATTGATTTTTATTTATTTATTTTTTGAGGAGCATTGCACAGTATTTCCACACTAGATGTGTTCCCCTCACCTTCAAAGTCCATTCGTTTTTGTTTCCATAGTTCTGACAGGTTCACTAACTCCTGGCTACCCGAGAAGTGTTTCCGTTCTGAGCCATTATCTTCACTCTAAGGCTATCACTCTAATCTCCAAAGGTAGCCCTGAATCCCTCCTCTCTATGAAGGGGCAGGGGGTACGCTGGATAACAGTTATAAGACAGCACTCTAGGGAATTCCCTGGTGGCCCAGCAGTTAAGACTCTGTGGTCCCAATGCAGGGGGCCCAGGCTCAATCCCTGATCAGGGAACTAGATCTCACCTGCATGCAGCAACTAAGAGTTCACATGCCACAACTAAGGAACCAGCAAGCTGCGACTAAGGAGCCCTTGAGCCACAATTAAGGAGCACGCTTGCTGCAACTAAGACCCGGTGCAGCCAAATAAATTAAATAAATAAATAAGTTTTTAAAAAGAAAAAAAAGACAGGGCTGTGGAGTAAAATGCTTGGGTTTGAACCCAGGCTCCGCCACTGCCAGCTGGTAGCATTAACAAACTACTCTACACATCTAAACTTCCCTCCTCTAAAAAGGAGACAGAACAGTGTCTATTTCATAGGGCTTTCTTTTTTTGAGGCTTAATGACTACATTTCATGTAATGTGTTCAGAACAGAGCTTGGCACATAGTAAATATTTAATATGGCCATCAATTGTCCTTGAGATTATCTTATTATTATCCCTGCTACTTCTGCTAGCGTGGATCCCTGACTCTCCAGATCCAGAGCTACATGCTCCCCTGGAGCGATGCAAGCGTTTCACGTGTGCTCGTGGGTCTGCCTTGTAGGACCTGAAACGCACATCTTCACATTTGACTCCACTAACATGACTCAAGATGGGCACAGGTGCATATGGGAAGGACACTCCCTGAAATGGTGTGTTGTCACTTGAAGGATGGGACCTCATTGCTAGTGTTAGATGTTAATCATCTTCGGGGCAGAATTTAATTTCCTCCTGTGACTAGTTACCCTCCCACCCCACCTCCCACCAGCATCACTTCTCTACTCTTCACTAAGGAAGATTTTTGAGAGGCTGCATGGAAGGGCTTTGAATTACCTCCAATAGAGCTTTTGTCCTTGAATGAAAACCCTTCCTAGGAGTCCAAGGCACAGGAGCACATGGTGTCAAAAAGCTTGGGGGCAGAAAACACAGCTCTTTGTGGCCAGGGGAAGACTATTTGCCATCATTGGATCACAGTTGTGTCTTTTTGTTTTGTTTTTCCTGAGAAATGGAGGATGCCATTACTGTTCTACGGCTCATTGTGGGATAATAAATATGAAAGGTTCAGCTTAGTGCTCGACATCTTCTAGGTGGTAAGAACTCTTGATTTTCTCTCCTTCTGTCCTTTCCTACCTGGAGTTTCTTCTACGTAGGGTGTGACCCCAGACATATATTTCCTTATTCACCTGATCGCAATATCCTGACACACCATCCCAGATACATGCAGATTCTTTCCTACTTACGTGCCCCAACCTCTGTGCTTCCAGGTTTCCATGCTTCTGCTGTCAGATGGGATTGAGGATACTGCAGAAAGGGGGAAAGCTTCCTTCCCCAAGCTGACTCTGAACTGTGCCCATACTTTCTCGGTATTGCTTTCTGGACACTAAGAAGAGTAGCGAACGGTGAGGATAAGGAGCTTCTCTGCCCTTGGTTATTTATTCATCCATTCATTCTTTTTAACTGTCATATACGCACAAGTGCCACGTATGAAAGCAAAATGCATGAGACATGAATTCTGGCTTCAAGGACCCCCAATTTTGAGGGCAATCAGATCATTGGCTATGGACTCCTTTATTCTTATAGATTTCTTACTGCTACCCTTTCTGCATCCGTGTTCCAAATTCCCAGTTATCTGGTAACTGACTTGAAATGATTGGTCCATAGTGGAAGTGTGCTGTTGGCTTATTTCTTTTCATTTGATGTAAACGCCAACTGCTGGATTTAGATATACTAAGAGGCCTGGAGGCAAGGGGTCAGTCTCTCATCTCCCCACCCCCTTCTCCCCCAGGCAGCCCTGCTGGATCAGAATAGAGAAGTCAGTCTGGGTGGGAAAGCATTCCAGTGGGAATCAGCAAATTTTTGTATCTCCTGAAGCCTTGTCAGTATCACATTTAATCTGAATGTTATCATAATTATTATAACTTTACATTTATATACACTGAGTCTCTGAGGAGAAAAAAAGCACCATGAATATAAAAGAAGATGATTAAGCTTCACCCCTCCCTTCTAGGGAGACAGAGCACATTTTTATAAAATTCTTTTTCTGCCTTCTCCTGACTCACTCCTTGAGGTTATCACCTGGATGTACGTACTGCCTGGGAGCTATTTCTTTCCTGGGTGGGACTGGCTTAGAGATAATGCAGAAGAGGAGGGTGGTGATGGAGGCAAAACATGTTCGTGTCCAAAGGAAAAAAAATCTTGCAAAGATTCTACAAGAAAGGAAGATGTATCAACTACCTAGTGAAACCCAAACCCTGAGTCACTTCCTTTACATTCTAGTTCAGCAGTCACGAAAACTCTCAGAGAAGTAGTACTGTCCCTATTTTATAGTTACAGAAACAGAAGCGTCTTTAAATTCAGGACCTTGACCAACATCAGCTGATCTGGGGTAGAGGCTGACTTCGAACCTCTCTCTGTCTCTTTCTGAAGTTCCTGCTATTTTGGTGTGATCCTGAAAACCTGTTTCAGACCTTATTCTGATGCCTCCTAGTTTGAGAGATACTGATGACTAATAAGTCCTGTCTCCCACCTCCAAGGATCTTCCAAAGAGGAAATGGGATTGACGCACAGAATCCAGGAGCAACCAATCCAAGACAGATGTGAATTAGGTGTGAAAATGAGACAGGAAGTGGGCAGAGCACAACCTTTAAAAGAATGACAGCCAATGAGGACACAATATAACCTGGTTAGAACCAGCTAGGTCCAAGATGGCGGATGAGTCGACTTCCACTAGACCTTGAGCCTCATTATACATTCACTGTAATATATCAGCATATGATTAGTGACACACCCACCAGCTCCATGGCAGTTCCGAGGCTGACCATAAAAGGTCAAAAAGTGGGTGGTGGCCCAATTCCTGGAAATCCTTGCCCCTTCTCCAAGATAGTTGGAATAATCCTCCCACTTATTATCCAGCCCATAAACAAAGCACCCCATATTTCGGCGCCTCTCGCCTTCTGAGATGGCCCACACCCTGTCTATGGAGTGTGTATCTCCCTGAATCAACCTGCCTTCTCTTTACTATGGTTTGCTCTTCAACTTCTTCCTGTGAGAAGCCAAGAACCCACACTCGACAGCCATCCCAGGGACAACCTGAGTCCTAGGACATGACCATACTCTCCTTCCCCACTTTCTTTCCTGCAACAAAATCACACAGTGAGCTCAGGAGGAGATGAGATGACAGGAGATAAATGAGAACTATAGTCCTAGGACAGCCTTCATGGAGGAGCAGAACTCCACAGAACAGCAGCACCAAGGGGCCAGCATCACGGAAGGCAGTAGGATGGCAGGAAGCCCCAGGACAGGACTAGGGCTGCAGGGACGGGGAGAAAGCAGCCCTTCCTGGCAGATAAGGGCAGCCCAGGGGAGCTGGGGCCATACGGAGGGTCTGAGGCCTGGGAGATGGATTCAGAGGAGAAGAAAGGCACAGCTTGAGAAGCAGGGAAAAAAAAGAAGGAAGGTGCTCCCTCTGGGCCTCTGCTTTCCTCACAACCCCAAGGCCAACTGCTTCCTCATCCCCCCCCTTGGGTCACTGGGCAGCTTTGCAGAGAGGCCAGCACGGTGCCTGTCATTCCTGGTTTCTGTGGTTGTTCACGTACGTTCCCCCAGTGGCTGTGGCAGTGGCAGTGGCAGTGGCAGAGGCTGCTGGGTCTCTCTTGCTACTGGGGAACATGGTGATGCCAGACGGGAAAGTTCCAGGTGAGAGGAGTTGGTGCATCGGCCAGCGCAGGGAGCACGGCTGGCTCCCAATTCTGGAAAACATGGCATGGTTTATGTCGGCCAGGGATTCGTTGGTAATTTTTCAGCCTGAGCAGAAATCCCACTGTGCAGAATGTAAAAGGAAAGGCAGGTGTCTAGGAATGGGATGACAGGGAAATGGGAGGACAATCTGGGCAGAGTGGAATTGCTAATGGAGCAGGAGGGAGCCTTGTTTCTGCCGAGGGTCACTGACAGAAAATAAAACCAACCATTGATCTATATTTCTGTTTCTGTGCCAGTACCATACTGTCTTGATTACTGTAGCTTTGTAGTATAGTCTGAAGTCAGGGAGCCTGATTCCTCCAGCTCCATTTTTCGTTCTCAAGATTGCTTTGGCTATTCGGGGACTTCTGTGTTTCCACACAAATTGTGAAAATTTTTGTTCTAGTTCTGTGAAACATGCCAGTGGTAGTTTGATAGGGATTGCATTGAATCCGTAGATTGCTTTGGGTAGTAGAGTCATTTTCACAATGATGATTCTTCTAATCTAAGAACATGGTATATCTCTCCATCTATTTGTATCATCTTTAATTTCTTTCATCCGTGTCTTATAATTTTTTGCATACAGGTCTTTTCTCTCCTTAGGTAGGTTTATTCCTAGATATTTTATTCTTTTTGTTGCAATGGTAAATGGGAGTGTTTTCTTAATTTCACTTTCAGATTTTTCATCATGAGTGCATAGGAATGCCAGAGATTTCTGTGCATTAATTTTGAAACCTGCTACTTTACCAAATTCATTGATTAGCTCTAGTAGTTTTCTGGTAGCATCTTTAGGATTCTCTATGTAGAGCATCATGTCATCTGAAAACAGTGACAGCTTTACTTCTTCTTTTCCGATTTGGATTCCTTTTATTTCTTTTTTGGAACAGGATAGAAAGCCCAGCGATAAACCCACGCACATATGGTCACCTTATCTTTGATAAAGGAGGCAAGAATATACAGTGGAGAAAAGACAGCCTCTTCAATTAGTGGTGCTGGGAAAACTGGACAGTTCATGTAAAAGAATGAAATTAGAACACTCCTTAACACCATACACAAAAATAAACTCAAAATGGATTAAAGACCTAAATATAAGGCCAGACACTATAAAACTCTTAGAGGAAAACATAGGCAGAACACTCTATGACATAAATCACAGCAAGATCCTTTTTGACCCACCTCCTAGAGAAATGGAACTAAAAACAAAAATAAACAAATGGGACCTAATGAAACTTCAAAGCTTTTGCACAGCAAAGGAATCCATAAACAAGACCAAAAGACAACCCTCAGAATGGGAGAAAATATTTGCAAATGAAGCAACTGACTAAGAAGGATTACTCTCCAAGATTACTCTCCAAGCAGCTCATGCAGCTCAACAACAAAAAAACAAACAACCCAATCCAAAAATGGGCAGAAGACCTAAATAGACATTTCTCCAAAGAAGACATACAGATTGCCAACAAACACATGAAAGAATGTTCAACATTATTAATCATTAGAGAAATGCAAATCAAAACTACAATGAGATATCATCTCACACTGGTCAGAACGGCCATCATCAAAAAATCTACAAACAATAAATGCCGGAGAGGGTGTGGAGAAAAGGGAACACTCTTGCACTGTTGGTGGGAATGTAAATTGATACAGCCACTATGGAGAATAGTATGGAGGTTCCTTAAAACACTAAAAATAGAACTACCATACGACCCAGGAATCCCACTACTGGGCATATACCCTGAGAAAACCAGAATTCAAAAAGAGTCATGTACCAAAATGTTCATTGCAGCTCTATTTACAATAGCCACGACATGGAAGCAACCTAAGTGTCCATCATCGGATGAATGGATAAAGAAGATGTGGCACATATATACAATGAAATATTACTCAGCCATAAAAAAGAAACGAAATTGAGTTATTTGTAGTGAGGTGCATGGACCTAGAGTCTGTCATACAGAATGAAGTAAGTCAGAAAGAGAAAAACAAATACTGTATGCTAACACATACATATGGAATCTAAGAAAAAAAAAGGTCATGAAGAACCTAGGGGTAAGATGGGAATAAAGACACACACCCACTAGAGAATGGACTTGAGGATATGGGGAGGGGAAAGGGTAGGCTGTGACAAAGTGAGAGAGAGGCATGGACACATATACACTACCAAACGTAAAATAGATAGCTAGTGGGAAGCAGCCACATAGCACAGGGAGATCAGCTCGGTGCTTTGTGACCATCTAGAGGGGTGGGATAGGGAGGGTGGGAGGGAGGGAGACGCAAGAGGGAAGAGATATGGGAACATATGTATATGTATAACTGATTCACTTTGTTATAAAGCAGAAACTAACACACCATTGTAAAGCAATTATACTCCAATAAAGATGTTAAATAAATAAATAAAACCAATGGCCACCCAGAGGTAAAAATTGACTGGTTTAGTTTGTTTAAGAAATATATGAAAAGCTTACACTCAGCTATTTTAAAATGAAGGGATAGGAAAACAACAAGTTTCTACTGTATAGCACAGGGAACTCTATTCAAAATCCTGTGATAAACCATCGTGGAAAAGAATATGAAAAAGAATATATATATATATATATATGTATAACTGAGTCACTTTGCTGTACAGCAGAAATTAACCCAACACTATAAACCAACTATACGTCAGTAAAATATTAAAAAATGAAAAAGAAATAAAGTGAAGGGATAGGAAACACGGCACAGTTACAGCACTCCAACCACACCACTGTCCCGCTTAAACTCTTCCCACCCCCAGCTCTCGATTAGGAAGAGACCTGTGGCCTTAACTCAGCACGTGATGCTCTAAAGTACTAGTGTCACTTTTTAACAAAAGTAAGACAGAAGTTCAAACACCACAGCAGGGTATTTGGTGAAATATAAACGCCCCCTTCTCCACTCCCTCAGCTGAGAACCCATGTGGAAATACTGTGCGCGTTTTCCAGTATCCTGACGCATTCCCGATGATCAAACTCAGCAGCCACCCCTGACTCGGTTCTCACTGCTGCCCTCCCAGCCAGGTCAGGTTGCTCTCAGATACTCAGGGGTCCAGGGCTCCTCGCCTCCAACGCTTTGCTCAGGCGGCACCCTCTGTCTGCAAACTGCCCTCCCACCAGCCCGTGCCTCCCACCTGCTACTTGGTGACACCTTCAACACAGTTGAATATTCACCCCACATGTCACGTTCTCTATGAAGTTTTCCCTGATATGACCCCATCGACCGGCTCATCAACTTAAAGGTCCCATCAACCCCTGCAAGTATTTAATAGTTGCCCCGACTTCATGCCTTTCTCCCCTCGCCGAGTCAGTGTCGCCCCAGCGCAGAGACTGTTTATGCATCTCTCTGCTCTGAGTAGCCAGCCAAGAGACGGATGAAGAGGGAGAGCTCTGGGAGTGCTGGTGGGACGAACTAATAGATGGATGGATGAATGCATTCTATGTATCGAACCAAATTTAGAAATGCCCTTAAATTCCTTATTCTTGTCAAAACGGGAGGGGAGACAGAAAAAGAAGAGAGAGAAAAAAGTGATAGAGAAACAAATGGAGGAAAGACTGATAGCCATAGAAAGGGAGACAAATAAAAGAACAAAAAGAAAAGAAAGAAACAAGGTAAAGGTCCCAAACATTTAAAAAGATAAGGCACTCTGCTCACACCCTACTATTTACTTGGATCTGTTCATTAACACCCTTAGAAAAGGTACATGACCACTTCTCATAGTGCTTTCTATTCTCTTCATTCTTAAACTATCAGAGAACCACTTCTGGGTGGAGTAGATTGAACAGTCCTTTAAGGAAGAAAGTACTGTCTGAATTGCAGTGATGGTGCTAAAAGAAACTTTATCTTTGCAGCCAAATGAGGTAGTGTCTGTAAGGAGGAGGATGTGGTGAACAAAGAAAAACATGACAGATTGAGAGGGGTCCAGGTCCTCCAGCAAAAGATCAAACTATGGATGAGATTTGGCTTGCACCATGGCTGCTCTATTCCTCTGCCTCTGCCACTACTGTATCATCACTTTGTTGTGTGGCCAAAGATCCGTTTTTACAATTTGGCTGTGGGACCACTTAGGGGCTCGCAACAGGGAGCTGACCGCCTACCCGAGGAGAAGCTCTCAAATCCACCCAGAGGCACAGGGTCAGGTACTGTTTTGAGAAGCAAGACTCTCTCCAAATTTAGATTCAGCCTGAATGCAAGGGTGTTTATGTAATTATGTTTAATTGCCATGACCCCTGGAAGTCAAAGGAGAAAACTTTCCAAGACGAGGTGTCTTCAGCGCCCCACAGAGCTGGATGCTCCTCATTTCTCCTTCTTGGTCCTAGAATATGAGCATGGGAAGAACCCTTGAGTTAGGAAATAGGACCAGGGCTAGAGGACGGGTAAAAGCCCTGCAGAACCAGGAGTGCAGGGTTCATGATGGGGATCGTTTAGTCATGGGATGAATCCATGTGTGCACCAGGCAGAGGAGGGCACAGAATCAGAGTAGGAGCTGGTGAGAGGAGAGATGGAGGACTCAGGGACAGGGAACGTGGGCAGACCCGCCGGCGACAAACCCCACCCCTGAAGCAGGGCTAAGGGAGGCTCTCCCTTCTTTACACGCTTCTGTAGTATTCTAATTTTCAAAGCAAATTGTATTACTTTGGAAACTGGAATGCCACTGTTTGCAGATGACATGATAGTATACACAGAGGATCCTAAAGATACTACCAGAAAACTACTAGAGCTAATCAATGAATTTGGTAAAGCAGCAGGATACAAAATTAATGCACAGAAATCTCTTGCATTCCTATACACTAATGATGAAAAACTCTCAAACAGAAATTAAGAAAACACCCCCATCTACCACTGCAACGAAAAGAATAAAATATCTAGGAGTAAACCTACCTAGGGAGACAAAAGACCTGTATACAGAACACTATAAGACACTGATGAAAGAAATTAAAGATGATACAAACAGATGGAGAGATATACCATGTTCTTGGACTGGAAGAATCAGTATTGTGAAAATGACTATACTACCCAAAGCAATCTAAAGATTCAATGCAATCCCTATCAAATTACCAATGGCCTTTTTTACAGAACTACAACAAAAATCTTAAAATTTGTATTGAGACACAAAAGACCCCAAATAGCCAAAGTGGTCTTGAGGGAAAAAATCGGAGCTGGAGGAATCAGACTCCCTGACTTCAGACTACACTACAAAGCTACGGTAATCAAGACAATATGGTACTGGCACAAAAACAGAAATATAGATCAATGGAACAGGATAGAAAGCCCAGAGATAAACCCACGCACCTAAGTTCAACTAAACTATGACAAAGGAGGCAAGGATATACAATGGAGAAAAGACAGTCTCCTCAATAAGTGGTGCTGGGAAAACTGGACAGTTCATGTAAAAGAATGAAATTAGAACACTCTTTAACACCATACACAAAAATAAACTCAAAATGGATTAAAGACCTAAATGTAAGGCCAGACACTATAAAACTCTTAGAGGAAAACATAAGCAGAACACTCTATGACATAAATCACAGAAGATCCTTTTTGACCCACCTCCTAGAGAAATGGAACTAGAAACAAAAATAAACAAATGGGACCTAATGAAACTTCAAAGCTTTTGCACAGCAAAGGAAACCATAAACAAGACCAAAAGATAACCCTCAGAATGGGAGAAAATACTTGCAAAGGAAGCAACTGACAAAGGATTAATCTCCAAAATTTACAAGCAGCCCATGCAGCTCAATATCAAAAAAACAAATAACCCAATCCAAAAATGGGCAGAAGACCTAAATAGACGTTTCTCCAAAGAAGATATACAGCTTGCCAACAAACACATGAAAGGATGCTCAACTAATCATCAGAGAAATGCAGATCAAAGCTACAATTAGGTATCATCTCACACCAGTCAGAATGGCCATCACCAAAAAATCTACAAACAATAAATGCCGGAGAGGGTGTGGAGAAAAGGGAACACTCTTGCACTGTTGGTGGGAATGTAAATTGATACAGCCACTATGGAGAACAGTGTGGAGGTTCCTTAAAAACTAAAAGCAGAACTACCATACGACCCAGCAATCCCACGACTGGGCATATACCCTGAGAAAACCATAATCCAGAAAGAATCATGCACCACGGTGCCCATTGCAGCTCTATTTACAATAGCCAGGACGTGGAAGCCACCTAAGTGTCTATCGACAGATGAATGGATAAAGCAGATGTGGCACATATGTACAATGGAATATTACTCGGCCATAAAAAGAAACGAAATTGAGTTATTTGTAGTGAGGTGGATGGACCTAGAGTCTGTCATACAGAGTGAAGTCAGAAAGAGAAAAACAAATACCATATGCTAACACATATATATGGAATCTAAAAAGAAAAAAAGAAATCGTTCTGAAGAACCTAGGGGCAGGACAGGAATAAGGACATAGACGTAGAGAACGGACTTGACACGGGGAGGGGGAAGGGTAAGCTGGGACAAAGTGAGAGTGTGCTGTTGACATATATACACTACCAAATGTAGAACAGATAGCTAGTGGGAAGCAGCCCCATAGCACAGGGAGATCAGCTCGGTGCTTTGTGACCACCTAGAGGGGTGGGATAGGGAGGGTGGGAGGGAGACGCAAGAGGGAGGAGGTATAGGGATACACGTATATGTATAGCTGATTCACTTTGTTATAAAGCAGAAACTAACACACCACTGTAAAGCAATTATACTCCAATAAAGATGTTAATAAATAAAGAAAATAAGGGAAATAAATAGAAAAATTTGTTTAATCACCAGTGCCGGGGAAAGCTGTCTCAGAACCCGAAAGGACCCAAGGACCTGTCTCCCAGCCCTCTTTCTCAAAGCCAAGGATTCTTCCCATGTGCCTGGGCGCACGGGCCTTGTTCTCTTCTTATTTGCCAGGAATTGGGGTGAGGAATAAGCCACGATTTACTGCACGTGGGGTGGGGCTTTGAGGGGGGCTGGCATCTCTGCAAGCAGCAGCCCCAGCCTCTTCCCTGGGAGGGAGGGGGCCCCCTGCCTGTGTGTGTTTGTTCACAGGCAGGAGCTGTGGCCTGTAATCATCATTAGCTCTGTTCGGTGTTTACTGACTGTTATTAATTAGAATGAGCAAACTTGGCATTAATGTGCCTGCCATAAGGATGAAGGCTCTTACCGCACAGCCATCGTGCACAGGCAGCTAGACAGGGGCTCATTTACCACCTGTTACCAGGATGATGCAGGGCCATGGGCGCCAGCTGATGGAGGAATGGACCGAGGCGGGAGGTTTGGACCCGCATTTCTCTGGAAATTTAGAGTTCAGGGGAGCTTTGCCAGAGCAGAGGGCAGCAGGGCCTCTGCTTATCTCATGTGGGAGCTGCTAGCTGGCTCCAGGTAGCTTCCCAGAGCAGCCCAGGCAAACCAATGTGGCTCTTGGTCACCACATAGAACTTCCCTCTGGCTCCGGTCACAGCAGCCTTCTCCTCAGTCAGAACCCTGCTGAACACAACTCCCTTTCCAAGTCAGTGGGCGAGGGTCCTGCTGCCCTCGATGAGAGACTCGGACCTCCAGTGGGTCTCGGGAAAGATGTCAAGGGTGGGTGCAGTTGCCAAGAAAGAGAAAGCATTGTTTGGGGTTCTGGTGTACCACAGAAGACTAATATTCTTTGGTTTCTTTGGAAGTGATGTTATACTTATATATTCCCTCCCATTAAAAGATCAGCCTTCGAAGAGGAGAGCGCCACCACGTGGGACATTTGGGGACGGAAGGTAGAGGAGGGTTGATTCCTCCTGCGTGGGTAAGCGGCCTGGGATGTGGAGAGGTCTCAGGACAGAACAGAGACATTTCCACTGGCTCAGAATTAGGACGCACAAGAGCCTTGAGGCAGGAGAGAAGAGCATTCTGCCCAGAGAGGTCACCTGTTCCCCTCCAGCTTCCCAGAAAGAGGCAGAACACTTGCCACCACGTGGGCAAGGACACCAGGGCCATGTCCTCCGGGCTCTGGGTCCCGTGTTTTGGGTCATGGGGGGACGATTGTTCACTTTCCCATGGGATCTAGGCACAGGTCACACCCACTGCAGAGCTCAAGCCTGAGCAACCAGGGAAATGGGCAGCAGCTGGCACGTGGACAAATACCCGACCAGCAGCCAGGCTACACGCCCCCTTGCCCACAGCCTCCGTCCTTCCCTGTCTGCTGTGTGAGGGTTCTGCGTCTGTGTAGGCAACAGCTTCCCTGAATGCCTCTGTTCCCTGTGGACACTTACGCCCTTTGAACTGAGTCCTAGGTGGAAGTAAGGGTACTGTGAATAGTAGGAGGGCTGACGGATGAGCGCACTGGAGCAGCAGGGGGACCTGGGGGAACCTGAAAATTTGGGGAAAGGATGGGTTAGGATTCTGCATCATCAAAGGCCTCAAAGAGTCGACAGGAAAAAACTCTCAGACAACCCCACAGTTCTGAGATCTCAACGGCTAAGGAAGGGGAGGCCCCTTGGTCATGGAGGTTTTAGCCTGCAGGGGCAACTGGGGAAGGGCCCTTAACATCACCGCGGTGGTCACGTACCCAACCCCCAGCAGTGCTCGTGCAGTGCCGCTCTGGAATGGTGCTCCTTTCTGCCTCCCTCTTTTCAGGTCCTACTTGCTCTGCTGAACATCTAGCCACTCCTTTAGGCATTTGAAGAGATACATGCAGTTTCTAGCTCAAATTCCACATCTACAAAGGCTTCTTGACCCTCCAATCTGAGCTGGGTCTCTCCAGCCTCTGTGGGTTGATTAGACCTTGTATGTTCCTAGAAGGCAAGCAAAGCGTGGAAACAGAATGCACAGTCTTTCCCATTTGGTCGTGAGCTGTCCAGGGTCAATACCTATGATGTATCCATCTCTCAGCTCCTCTAGATCCAGTGCCTGGCACGCTTATAGGTATTGATGAGTGGGCCAAAGAATGAAAACCGCCATGCAGTGCAAGTGGCTCTCCTATTACAGACACTACAGGGACGGTACATTTTCAGTCAATATTGAACCAGTGCATAAAGAGGTAAGGAAGGGAACTTCTGAAGACACTGTAGATGCTAAAGTATGGAGGGAGCGGGGGTGGGGAGGAAGTGACATTCACTGAGCAGCCGCTCTTCACCTGCTGCAAGACATGGGCTTTAAGCGTGTTGTCCAATTCGGCCATCGGCACAACCCCCTCAGGTGTTCCCTCCTCACCTGGGCATCCGCTCATCCTCTCTGCCAGCCCTGTTCTGGGTGACAGAGTCCAGCTGCGAACAAGAGGAGCAGAGGAGCTCTCATCACTGTTTAATCACAACCCATAGTTGATTCTACAGCTCAGGCAGGTAAGTGTCCTGCTGGGCTCTGTGTAGCTCCCAAGGGTTCAGCCGGAACTGAAAGTCTGGTCCGTGTGGCTCTCGGGTCAATTCTCTTTCCACATTCTGGGCTGTATATATTCCAGAAGAGCTGGGCCAGGGAACTCTGATGTTTCCACTATGCAATCAAGGAGGGCATCCTGGAAGAGCCTGCAGGTCCTGAGCATTCTGGGGGCTCCAAACAGCCTTTGGTGATGTTGAACCGATTCCATTTCATGAGTCAGCACTGGGCTTGGCATTGGCATTGGCATTCCATGGGGAAGGAGAGGGCTGCCTCTCTGTCACTTTAAGTCCTAAATCGTTTTCAGGTGCTCATTTAGAGACAGCCTGGAAAGGTCTCCTGTCATGCTGGGAAGAGGGTGGACGTGGTATCCTCCAGACCTCTCCTCATCAGAGTTACTCAAGAAGCACGGGAATTGATTTGACGCCAAATGAATAATCAGCCGTCATCAATAATTGTAATCACTAATCTGGTGTAATTAGAGGCAATTATAATAAATGCAATTTCCTCCTGAGCCACTAACGAACTGCAGAAATATGAATTGACTTAAGGGGGCTGCCAGTGATTTATGCAATTGTGAGATCACAAATTTCCATGATCCTGGTAAAGATTCTTAAAGGAGCCAGGTACTATTTGGATTTCACACCTAAGTGACGAGAAGCTAGAAAATACGATCTCAAAAGTGATGAGCACAGAGGCCACTGTATTTCTCTCACAGCTAACTTTAGATAATCCTAGAGACCGTGCAGACTCAGCTGGGACTGTCACGTGAAGGCCTTCTCCTTTAAGTTTTGCTTACTATAGAGATATTCTGAGTTCAAACCTTCAAGTCTTAAAGAATGAGGACTGAAGTCCAGTCAATTCTGCAAGAGGGGGTGTTGACAGGAACATCTGGGTGGAGATGACCTCTTTTTATTCCCAAGGAAGGCCTGCCTATTGGCCCATTAGCCTTTCCACACCCAAATGAATCCCAGATTTCAACAGAAAGGCATCTTTATGTACATCGAATGACCTTAGAGCTTTTCGGTATCTTAAAAGTGCTTAAAAAGCTTTAATTATGTTATTCCTGTTCTCAGAAAATTTGAATGGCCATCTATTTTCTAGGGAATCAGCCAGGGGATTTTGAGGGGATCCACAACACGGCCCCCCCAAACTGTGACAGGAGTGTCATAAGTAGGAATGAGGGTGGGAGGTGAGGTGACTGATCCCCCCGTCGCACTTGCCCGGGGAATGACGGTTTTCATGGAACACTGGGCTTTCAGTGCTCAAATGGGGAAAGTCTTCGGCCAACCGAGATGACTTGTTCCCATGGAGACAGAGGCCAAGGCCAGATAATGCAGGAAAAGAGGTTAGACTTTATTCTCATGCTACTTAGAACCAAATTCAGTCTCCCGGCCATGGACTAGAAGGTTCTACCTAATCTGACCCCAACCTCCTCTCCCACTGGTGGACTCCACCAAACTTTATTTCACACGGGCCTTTTATTTTCTCTTTCTCAAATGAGCCAAGTGTGTTCTTGCCACACGCCTTCCCCTTGCTTTTCCTTTGCCTCTCCTGACCCTGATTTTCCCACGGCTGGCTTCTCCTTGTCATCACCTCCAATGACCCACGTCACAGCAGGCTCCCAGGCCCTCGCTGTCGCATCAGAGTCTGTGTGTGGGTCTGTGCCTCCTGCATTCACCCTCTCTGTCTCATTGGCAGCAAAATCCCAGGCCTACCAGGGTGCCTGGGTAACATCCATCTCGTGCATAGCTGAACCCCCTCTCCAGCCCCGCCTTCCACCGCCTCTGCACATACACTCACCGCCACTCACACCTGCGTACATGTTGGTCCCTGAACGCACCCCAGCTCATTTCTGCCTTTTGCTGGAAATGCCTTCCCACGTGGCCGTCAGCTGACATTCTTCCAGCAGGAACTTGAAAAGCCTTTCCTGGTCCCTTGGTGGGGGACGGCCCCCTCTTGTCCACTGACAGACATCTAGCTTGTACCCCGTGCCAGGCACTGAGTGCTTTAGCTCCCAACTCGCTTCATTCCTTATTGTGTCCTGTTTGTTCTGTGTCATCACCTCCACTAGATGGTCCGGTCCGGAGGGCAGCAGCCACCTCCCTGCCTCGCCCTCCGCCCCGAGGCCCTGGCTCTGTGTCACCTGCTCCAGGATCCTGGCACTTCACCAACTGAACTGATGGGGACGAATTCCCACCTTTGTGAGGGATAAAACAGGAAATGCTACACAGTACCTTACACACAGTGGGATCTCCTGCACAAAGTAGGATTGTGACTGGAATAGGAAGAGAGCCTGCGTGGTACGGTGATGGGGAACTAACTTAAGATTCCGTGGGCATAAACGCTAGTCTCAGGGCTGCCACTAACTAGGTAAGTGGCAATGACTGAGTCCCTATATCCCCTGCCCGGGCTTTCCTTGTGTGCAAAATGAGGAAATATTGTTTGGATTTCTTGAGTGTTTCCAGGTCTAACAATCCACGGTTCTCTGCGTTGCTAGAACTGCAGGGGACAGGGAGGCGGGGAAACTCACATGCTCATGTTTATAATTTCAAATGGAGGAAGTTGTTTTTTCCCCCTTCTCTTCTCCCTAGTGGTAGCAAACAAGCAATAAGTATGGAAATCCTAAAAGCCAGAGAAAACAGTGAGTATGCTCCATCTTGCTGACAAAGTACACAGACACCGCATCACAAAACGAATGGGCTTGTCCTCCACTGCACTTGCACGAATTCCTCCCACCCCAACAAGAGCAAGCAGGCGTGGCTGGACCATCCGCAGGACAGGTATCCTTTGTCCTGCAAATGCCAGGCCCCCTGGCCCTGCTCCAGCCAGCGCAGCAAGGGCGACCACTGCGGAGGGAGGGTGCCTTATTCTACCACCAGGGAGCCCCACGGCGGGGGCACTGCATCCCAGGCCAGGAAAACAATTCAAAGGGGACAGAAACAATGCAGGGGAAAGGGGAGAGCGGTTTGGGGAATAAGCGGAAGAAAAGAGGAAACACAAGGCAAGGCATAGGTAACCAGCTTTCCAAACCGTGCAGATTGCTCGATAATTGCTCTGCACCTTCTCTGTCTGCCTTCGAAGCACAAGCCTAGATCGCGGGTGACTCCCATCACCAGCAAGTGTCCCAGTGATAACCAACATGATAAGAGCCTTTTGAAGCTGATCTTCAGAAACCTTTTCCCCAGATGGCGCTGGGTGGACGGCTGCTTATTTGGTGGGTCTGCAGCTCCTACCTCCACCTCCATCTGGTACCCAGGAAGGTGGCTGCTCTTCCCGAGGCCAACACGTTCCCCTCCGGCTGGTCTGTGTGACCTTCCCTACCTGGGAGGCAGGTGGCAAGCTCTCTGGTCTTCACCAGGTCCCTTCAGAGGGAGTCCTCAGATTCCCTACCTACTTCCTAACCATTTCCTCAGGTTCCTACAGCTCCCACACATCCAGTTAGATCTTTGTTCTTTGACTTCATTCTGGGTGAAAAAGGCTCATCCCTCTGGACCAATGTCTTGAATCCCACTACCTATGTGTCACTCAACAAGAAAGATACCCAGCTTCCTCAGGGTCTGAAGTCCCTAAGGCATTCACATCCAGGTTTTGTCCTCAGCTCCGATGATGACACCAGGCCAGCATCGGGCAGGAGGAAAGGGATAGTGTAGTACCCCTCGGAGCAATGGAATCCTACTCCACTGAGAACCACACTCTCTCCCTCTAGCTGTCCAAATCTTACACATTCTTCCAGGCCCAGCTGAAGTCCTGCCTCCATGAAATGGTCTCTGAACGTTGTATGCCTCACGGAAGATCACCTCCTCTGCTCCAATCATATGCGTGCCTATATCTCACTATTTAGCACCGCCCTGTAAAACACTGTGTAATTGTTCCACGTGTACATGCCTTGTTTCCTTAAGTGGAGTGTATCCTTTATAAAATCAAAAGTGTCAGATTGATGGATGGATAACAGATAGATAGATGAACTTCTGACAAAGAAAACTGAATAAAATGTTAATTGTAGAATCTAGCGATGGGTTAGTGGGTACTCACTGTAAAATTCTTTCATCTTTTCTGTATGTTTGATGACTTTCATATAAAAATGTCGAAAAACATTGAATAGTTTGTCTTCCGCGTCACTCATTAATCTTGAGAAACGGCTTATGAAGTGCCTACTACGTGCTGGGCTCTGAACTCTCTGTTCACTTTTCTTCTCCTAACCAGGGTGATGCTGAGAAAATTTAGTGGGTGCTCAGCCAGTAATTGCAGATTGCCAGTCCTGTCCACTTAGGTGCCCGTGATTCGCCTTCCATGCTGTGTCTGCCTTCTGATTTGCTGACAGGGTTGGACAACATTCACACGGTAGGCTTGGGAAATTGTCGGGGTACCAGGCCACATTGCATCTTACTCTCTTGGGTCCTGCCCATCGCTTCTGCCCCAACCTGATGGAGAAACAGCCTGTTCCCACCATGGGTGGGGCACACATGACCTATGTGCCCCTGGGACTGTCTCAGGGAAGATATAATTGAGCAGGACCCCCTCCTCTAAGTTCTCTATCAGGGAAAAGAGGAAATAAGGTAAGTCCCCCCAAACCCCCAACCTCTACTTTTAGTACAAGCTTTTTGACAAGCAAAGAGTTATTCCTTCCAGTAAAGCACTGTCCACTCCTGAGAGCTGTGTTATAGGTATCAGACAAGTTTGGCAGTAGCAATGCATTAAGCCGGTAGCGTTCTATAAACACCCAGTCAACCATGCTCTGGGAGTGGTTTCTGTGTGTCGGTCGTCATATTAAGCAGTGGCAAAGAGGAAGCTACAAAAACAGGAGAGACAAGGCTGTCTTTGGTCTGTGCTCTTATGAGGGAGACATATGCATGAACAGTCCCAAGGCTGTGATAAGCGCTCCAAGGAGGTACACACGGAGGTTGTGCTAACCTCTTCCTCGCCTCCTACCCTTGGGGGACTTAAGCACCAACCTTGAGCACCTGGAACAAACTGGAGGCGATAGGGATTCTGATAAGGACCTTTATGCCATTTGCCTAGCACTTAATGGACTGCCAAGAACTTCAAAATAGTGTTGGATGAGGAGGCCAGGGCAGGGGTCCTGAGAAATATCTGGCTTGTTTCATGGTCGTAGGTCTGCAGGAGGTGGTCAATAAACACACACTGATGGATTTCTTCCCATAGCACTTCACGTCTGCGCCTCTCTTTGGGTAATTAATCATGGACTGGTGTATTAGGTGACATTGCCGATATTGAATTGAGTTGTTATTTATTTCTTATATTCCTATTTAACTTTTTACACACTTATGTATTATCACCCGTGGCTAGAATTTAAGTCACCAGAAGACAAGACTCTGCCTTGTTTTCTATCCCCCGCAGTGCCTAGCACAGTGCCTGGCTCTCAGTAGGTGCTCAATCAATGCACTGATTAATTAAGTCCTCCTGCCGCCTGGGGCCCGTCATGCTTCAGAGCAGCAGCTGTCACCTGGACCACCCCTGGCCACAGGGGCACACAGACAAATGAACTTCAGCTCCCTCCCCCTCCGTGCAGCATCAGGACCCTGGGAGGCAAACCCAACGTGAATTTTAAAATCACGCTCAGTGGTGGTCGCAGAGCAAACATGCTTGCAGGGAAAGGTCTTTTCCCTTCTCTCTTCAGGGGCAGCAGAGCGGTTCCTTCCACTAAAAATATAGGGATTTGTGCCACGCGGCTGTGCAGCAGTTGGGCGGGTGACGTTCACCCCCATCATCAGGGGCTCAGCACTGGCTGATGGGCTTTGGGCTGCAGACGCTCGGGCAGCCCGGCCCTGGTGAGCACAGCCTTCCTCCTGTCCCGGCCACGGTAACACCATTTCTATAAGTGACTTCTCAGTCATGGCCCTGTGCCCCAGGGGGATGCCAGTGCGACCGCTGGGAAAGTTTCTTTTCTCCCTCCTACCCCTGTCCTCTCCCAAAAATATCATAATCAAAGAAATAGGCCCAGGATTTGCCTCTATGTTGGCTTAGGAACTGAAAAATAACATTTATTAAGCGCCAACAAAATGCTAGAGCCCCTCTCCTCTGCCGTCCGATTTGATCCCAACAGGGAACGTGGGGTAAGAGACTGGCCCCATTTCACAGAGGAGGGAACCAAGATTCAGAGATGCTTTACAACTTGCCTAAGGTCACGAGCTAACAGGGAAACTTGAGTCTAAAGGCTGTGTGTGTGTGTGTGTGTGTGTGTGTGTGTGTGTGTGTGTGTGTGTGTGTCCCATGCTGTCCGCAGGCCCCTGGCTCTGGTCCGACGTCACTGATTACACAAATTCCCTGTGAGCATTAGGAGACGTTGCACTTTACCCGAGTTTCAAGCTGTAGAGAACCTGTCCACGCTGCCGACAGCAGAGCGGTGGTAGGGCTTGGTGACGGGAGTTTCGGATACTTTCAGAAATGTCATAGGCAGTTCACTTATTATTCAGGGAAACACCCAAGAAACTGACGACTCCTTTCCTCACTATCAGTATCCGCTACCAGCTGCTCACTTGGACTGGGGGCTGTGAAGGATTTAACTCTGGATTCATGAATGCAGCTAAGCCTCCCTCCGAGAGGAACCGCGGGGATTAGTGCTTATAGAGCAGGACTGCCTGGCCATTCCAAAGCCCGGGGGAAAGGGAGCGCGGGTGGGGATCTGCACCATAGAGAGGGGCCTTCAAATCTATGGGAAAACACGGCACCTAAGAGTCCAGATGTTGGATAGCGCTTTCTTTGGGCTGGACGAGGCTGCAGTTGTTCCTATGTATGTGGGCTTTGCTGCCGAAGCCCATCTGGCCTGGCTCTGTGCTTTTTCCTTCTTCTACAGCATCTCTCAAACCCTGTTCCCCGTCAGATCAGCTGCGCAGAACATGCTTTGTCTCGTAGGAATCATATCACAATCCTAGAGCTGCAATTCCTTTCCCCATTTTGCAGAAGGGAAACCTAAGGTTCAGGGACCTTCAGGGCCACCTGAGAAACAGGGCAGACCAGGATTTGAAGGCAGGAACTCTGCCCGCCAATCCTAGACGAGATCCATTAGAGCTAGCGGGTTGGCCTGCCTGACCCTCCAGGATCCAGCCAGGGCAGGCAGAGAAGCCCTTAAGCTGATGGACACAGGTCGTCCTTGGCCCAGGTCCCGCACCATATGCTCGGGACACCTACTGCGTTGTTCTCCAGGGCTGGACTTAAGGACAGAGAGAGGCAGCTTCAAGGCCAGGCCAGATCACCCTCTCCCATTTCCTTAAATGCAGGGATGTACGTCAATCACACTTGAAACTTACTTGAAACGTATGGGCTTTAGCGAGTCAGACAAGGGTGATGTGTTTCGAATCCAATGGCTTTCACCATGGATGACTCACACCTCAGCACACCTTAAACACCTTAAAACATCGTTGGTTCCATTTAGTTCCTGTCCCATAGTTCCCCAATACTCAAAACTTATATATTCAACCACAAAAAACCAAACAACCCAATTCGAAAATTGACAAAGGACTTGACTAGACATTTCTCCAAGGAAGATATGTACATGGCCAACAAGCACATGACGAGATGCTCCACATGACTAGTCACGAGGAAAATGCAAATCAAAACCATCAGAACGCTTCACACTCACATCAGGATGGCTGTAATTAAAAAAGCCAGAAAACAGAAAACAAAAGATGTTGGTGAGGGTGCGGAGAAATTGGAACTTTTGTGCATTGCTGATGGGAATGTAAAATGGTACAGTCACTGTGGAAAACAATTTAATGGTTCCTCAAAAATTTCATCACAGAAACACCATATAATCCAGCAATTCCACTCCCAGGTACACACCTTAAGGAATTGAAAGCAGGAACTCAAACAGACACATACACACCAATGTTCATAGCAGCAATATTCACAGTTGCCAAAAGATGGAAACAACCCAGTTGTTCATCGACACATGAATGGACAAACACAACATGGTGCATACATCCAATGGAATATTATCCAGCCACACAAAAAAGAAATTATGATGCATGCTACAACCTGGATGAACCTTGAAAACATCATGTAAGTGAAATCAGACACAGAAGGACAGATATTGTATGATTTCACTTATATGAAGAATTGACAAACTATCACAGAGACAGAGAGTAGAATATAGGTTACCAGGGGCTGGAGGGAAGGGGAGACGGGATATGAATTGATTAATTAAAGAGCTTTTGTTTGGGAAGATGAAAAAGTTCTGGCGATGGATGGTGGTGACGGCTGTACAATGTTACGAACGCGCTTAAGGTCAATGAATTGTACATTAAAAAATGGTTAAGATGGTAAGCTTTATTTTCTGTTTCAATTTATTTAAACTAAAAACAAATTAACAGTTTACCTATTTCTGCTACTTCCCACCTCTGGCAACCACCAATCTGTGCTCTGTGTCTATGAGCTTGTTTATCAGATTCCACATATAAGAGAGAGCATATAGTATTTGTCTTTCTCTGTCTGATTTACTTCATTTAGCGGAATGCTTTCCAGGTCCAGGAAAGATGGTAAGTTTTATTTTATGCATATTTTGCCACAATTTAAAAAACAAAATACACCCTCCCCAACAAAGGTTAAGGCAGCAGGGCTTGAAGGCTCACTGTAAACTCTGCTTTCTCCCCACCAAACAGCCTGGATGACTCTGCACCCCAAATGCCACAGTCCGGGCTTTTGTGCTGCAGCTCCTCTGTCTGGGATGCCTCTCCCACCCTGCCCTCAAAAAAATCAGCTTACCACAGAAGCTTAGCCAATTCCCCTGACATCAGAGATCTTAATGCTTTCCTCCTTGTTTTCTTAAAGCTTTTACACATGCCTTATTAAATCACTACCCTGTTTTACAATGATTTCCTGACGTGGAATGGGAATTTCCTATGTAAGGGACAATGTTTTACTCATTTTTGTGTCTCCAGCACATGGGGGCATGCCTAACCGGAGGCAGAAGTTCAATGAATATTTAATGACACTGGTGGGTCTTAGAAGTGTTTTTGTTTTGTTTTAGCTCTATGCAGGGCCCGGGGGCAGGCCTTTTTAACTGCTCAGAGAAAGCTGATACAATTGCACCAGGGAGGAAACAGAAGCCTCAGGGGAGATAAAGGGAAGTTTCCTCCCTTCCAAGGCTCTTCTTCAACAGCATGGCTGTGGCATCTAACTCGTGGGGTGAAATCCCTGGAGTCCTGGTCTTGTTATTTAACCTGGCTGAAACCTCGCTTACTCCCCAAGGATGTGAGAAGAGCTGGTCCTCAGTAAACGTTGATGGTGAGGATTTGGTAAGCTGGTCTGGGGAAGCGCCTGGCTCAGGGTGGTCCCCCCAGGTGGGCAGCGCTGTTGATTGCAGGCGCCTCTCCTTGGAACCCTGCTCATGGGTCATCTCTCCTCCCACCACTTTTCTCCCTTCTCCCCACCCCCAGTTCAGCTTTCTTCCTTAATCGCCTTCACATTTTTTCTGCATGGGTCATTCCATCAGCAACACAACCTTGCTCTTTCTAGTCTCATAATTAACTCTTTATTTTGCTTCCTTTCACGATTAGAAGGAGAGAATTAGGGAACAAGTTAGGATGCGGGCGCTTCTCTCCAAAATGGCCTTCATCGCAGCTGTTCTAAGGTCACCACTGGTCTGTTTAAATCCCTTCCCTTGGCTGCATCAAAGGGCAAACGCCCTGCATGAGCCGAGGTTGGCAGGACCTCGGGCGCCTTGGCACGTATTCGTGGTCCTTTAAGCTTCTATTCTTGGGTGAAGCACAGCGCTTTTGTTCCTGTCCCAGCCCTCCCTATAGTGGGGAAGTACTTTTCCTCTCCCTCCTGTTTTCCCACCCTCTTTTCCCTTTTGTGAACTTTCAAGTCCCCCAATTAAATAACTGGTAAATTTTTCTTTGTGAAAAGCACTAAACTTTACTGGATGACTACCGTGGTAAATGTACTTCCTTCTCTTTTCTATTTGCCCTTGAACGCTCATATATTAAAACTTCTTATAGGGGAAAAATAAATTAAAACAGGATATAAAGCATCTGTCAAGGTAATCTGGGTATATCTCAACCCCACGTAGAATTTCTTTCCTTCGTGTATTCAGCAAATGTTTATTAACGCCCACTGTGCACCAGACACTGTGCTAGCACCAGAGGGTCCCAGAGCAATGGAACATGGTCCCTGCCCTAAAGGAGTGTCTGGTGAACATATATATATATATATATATACATAGAAGGTGTGGGAGTGTCTGAACAGGCAGGTAGAATAGGATAAGACCTCATTCCTCCCAAGGGTAAATTATTCATGAATTAAAAAATCAGGACCAGGGGGCTTCCTGGGTGGTGCAGCGGTTGAGAGTCCGCCTGCCGATGCAGGGGACCCGGTTGGTGCCCCGGTCCGGGAAGATCCCACATGCCGCGGAGCGGCTGGGCCCGTGAGCCATGGCCGCTGAGCCTGCGCGTCCGGAGCCTGTGCTCCGCAACGGGAGAGGCCACAACAGTGAGAGGCCCGCGTACCGCAAAAAAAAAAAAAAAAAAAAAAATCGGGGCCGGTTATGCCTTTTTGCAAAGAATGCCAAGCTGATGAGGTGCAGCAGGGTAACTAAGGGTAGGTGGGTGGTCACTCCAGGCTCAGACTTTCCCACCTTCGTCTTAACTTTTCTCTTAGCTACTTCCTAGGAATCTATGATCTTCAGATAAATGTCCATGCCATGAGGTCAACACATGCATCCATCAGTTTTGATTTAAGTAGGCACTCATGAAGTCCTGGAATCTCAGATGCTGAAGGAAGCCACGCTTTTCCCAGCCATTCTCGACACTGACTATCATGGCTTTTCTTGATGTCCTTGGGCACTGAGATCCTATACGCATTTCTCCATTATATTTGCCCTCTGAACATTGTTTTGCTCCCCACTTCCAGGAAGGAGCAAGATTGAGGTCTAATTTTGCCCACAACTTTGAAAGTAGCTGAAGGATCAGGAATAATTAAGTTGGGGTGTGTGTGTGTGTATGTGTGTGTGCACGCACGCGTGTGCAGCCATCTCAGGGCACCGTTCATCCAGTGAGTGGAATTTTGTCAATTACCGTGGGGTCTCTCTCTCTCTCTCTCTCTCTCTCTCTCTCTCTCAGACCATTGCTTTCTGGATCTCCTAAAAGCTGCATAACACCCTTTGTCTCTGGAGGTCAGCACTCATAGGTGGATGGGAAGTGTGCTGTGGAAGCATGTCAAACTGTGCCTTAAGCCAGCAGCCCGGGCGCTGCTCCCAGACCTGTCAAAAACATCTGTTTAGCAGAAACCACATGGCAGTTTCTTTGAAGAAACAACAACAGCCCGGGAGGTTACTGCTATTTCAGTGTTCCTTCTGGTTTGACGTGTGCTGAAGCGATACTCAATTCCACTTCAGTCTGTATTCACTGAGCACTCAGTATACTCTGGACACTGGACTAGGCGCCAAAGGGAATGCAAGGGACATATAATACAATGTACTAGGAATACGAAACACACACACTGAGCAGTTAGAATCAGCAAGGGTAGAAAAGAATCAAATGCCTACACATGGAGTGCGGTGTGCGTGGTCAAAGAGAGATAGACCCAAGCTGCGCTCACAGACTGTTGACCTAGAAAAGACTTCCAGAATCAACCATTCACTCGGCCATTTAGTTAGTGGTCATTTATTGAATTACTTACTGAACACTTGCTATGTCCTGGGTCCTGTGGAAGTTGGTAGATAAGAGAATAAAACTCAGTTTTTTAGAGGAAACGTTCAAGTTAGTAGCAGAACTGGAAACAGAATTCTTGCCTATTTTTTTAAATAAATCTATTTATTTTTCGCTGCGTTGGGCCTTCGTTGCTGCACGTGGGCTTTCTCTAGTTGCATTGTGCGGGCTTCTCATTGTGGTGGCTTCTCTTCTTGTGGAGCATGGGCTCTAGGCACACAGGCTTCAGTAGTTGTGGCACGCAGGCTTCAGTAGCTGTGGCACACGGGCTTAGTTGCTCCGCAGCATGTGGGATTTTCCTGGACCGGGGCTCGAACCCATGTCCCCTGCATTGGCAGGTGGATTCTTAACCACTGGACCACCAGGGAAGCCCCAGAATTCTTGTCTTAATTCATCATTCGTTCAACTAACCTGACCAAGAATCTCTTGTGTGTCAGGCTCTGGGGTAGATGCAGAAAAGCTGCACTGCACACTGACTCAGAGGCTCTGACGCTCACTCGAGTCCAGGAACCTGCACCAGGTTCTTAACATCTCCCAACGTCTTTTTCCTCAATTAGAAAATGTGGTACTGATAGCACCCCCCTCAGAGAGTGGATGTGAGCATTCAAAGAAGTAAACATGTAAAGCGCAGAGCACAGTCTCGGACACAAAGTGCTTAATAAATGTCAACTTTCATTATTATCTTGGAACGACCTCAATGGATAAAATATGGTCCCCATCCTTACGAAACATATAAATTCTGATGGAGAAAAAGGCATATTCTCAGATCAAGGTGTCTCCCTGATACCAGAGCTTTGGGGAGGACATAAAAAACATGAAAATAGGATGGACCTAGAGATTATCATACTAAGTGAAGTAAGCCAGACAGAGACACACAAATATATGATATCGTTTATACGTGGAATCTAGAAAAAATGATGCAAATGGACTTCTTTACAAAACAGAAATAGACTCACAGACATAGAAAACAAACTTACGGTTACCAAAGGCGGAAGGGGGGAGGGATAAATTAGGAGTTTGGGATTAACAGATACACACTACTATATATAAAATAGATAACTAAGAAAGACCTCCTGTAGAGCACAGGGAACTATACTCAATATCTTGTCATAAACTATAAGGGAAGAGAATGTAAAAAAAAGAATATATATGTCTAACTGAATCGCTTTGCTGTACACCTGAAACTAACACATTATAAATCAACTATACTTCAGTTTAAAAAAAACATGAAAATAAACAAGATGAGAGCAGGAGTAAAGAGAGAGAGGTGAAAGTGTAATAGGATGGACTGGGCAGAATGTTATGAATAGCCATTTTATTTATTGCTTTCCAAATCTACAGATCTTTAAATCCTGGAAAGGAAAACATTCAGAGGCCACTTAGTCCATGCCCCTGGCTCCATCTATTAATATATTAAGAGCACCAATTAAAAGCCTATTATCCTCTAGTGCACACTCCAGTAACGTTGTAAGTACCATGAACCATGGTCGGTTGGCCCCGAACTACTGTAGAGTGCTGGAATCTTGAAAATAGCCCAGGAAGAATAAATGTAATAGAAATGGCTCTTGCAAGGGTGGGTCTTGAGAAGCTAATTAAACAATGAAGCTTCTTCTTCCTTTGATATCCACAACAAGGGCTAAAAAAGAGTTCAAATGTCGATGTACAAGAGATAAAGCAAATCTTAGGTAACAGGTAACAGTACGCTGGGGAATTATTTTGGGGAATAGGATGGGCATGGCAATGGGAATATCCGGGGAGTGATGGGAGTGAAGATGCTCAATGAAGGCAGAAGATAAATTGTGATCATATGTTTGATCAAAAGCTGATATGAGACTAGGGGTGAAGCAAGGGGAGCAGGGCACCAAATATGAAATCCAGCTCCCAGGGCTGGGAGAATAGAAGTTGTTTTGTAGAAAATGCTGGCAGCTGTCAATCAAGCTGGAGTTCAGAATAAGGAAACGTTACAGGAACGAAGACAAAAGCCTGTACGTTTAAACCAGGCACAGAAGAGGCGATGAGGTGAGAAGCCCTAGATGCTGGGGATGTACATACAGACACAGGAGCCTCGGTGGGGACACAGATGCTCCAGATTCTGTTTAGGAGTATAGATGAGACTTCCGACACTCGCTAGACTGAGTTTTCACTGCTTGGAACGAAATAGGACTGAACTGCCAACTTTATTAACTGCCCCTGGCCAAGCACGAACGTGGAGGACAGCGTGAGTGACTGCACAAATGTACACCTTGGGGGTCCCCCCACCCGATACTTAGTAAATTAAAGAGCCCTCCCGTTAGTGCGTGGAGAGACGTAGCAACTCCTTTGTCTCCTTGGCCGCAGCCTTCCGGGGCCACCCCCAGGCCTGATGCGCACTCAGTCCCCTCCAGCCCTGATTCAGATCAAATGCTGACACTTATCCACGTTGCTCTAAATGTCACCGCCGCGGAGACGACCCCGCCTCACATTCCTTCCTGCTCCCAAGCTGCCCCCAATATACAATTGTTTTAAAGCAGCTCGTGTGTTAATTAAAAAGTAGGAATCAATTGTCCTCATCTCTCCATTCCAGGCTGCTGTGCACACAAGGATTAGAGCTGCCTCGACTTAAGTCAATTAGAGATAAGGAGAAGCTGACATTTCCACAACCCGCCTTATCTTTCTGCTCAAGAAAATGGCTCGGATTAAAATGTACAAAGATGATTTCTTTAGTCCTTTTCCTCCTCCTTTACCTTCTTTTAATCATTATGAAGAAAGCGGACAGTCCAAGCTGATGGCAGAGATGCACGTTCCGGCCATCCTGAAACACCCATGTGGCCAGCCTGGCGTGAGCCCGGCTGCAGACTCAGGACCTCGCCGGAGGCTGTGCCTCACCTTAGGGCAGGTGATGGGGATGCAGACAAAGGATGGATTGGGAGTCAAAAGCCACGGCTTTGATGCTGCTTCGTGGACTACTTAACCCTTTAGGCCCTCAGCTTCCCTGAGCCTCTGTTGCCTTACCTGTGAAAGGGAGCAATGACGCTGCCTGACACATACCGCTGTGAGGCTCCGGTGAGAGCACGTGCATGCAAGTGCATGGTACAGAGCCTGACACAAGGCACACTTAATCCACGTTCAGGTTGAATGTAAGCGCTCTGGGGTTCATCCTAGGTAATTTCTGAACAGAGAAAGGAGGCCTTTCACACGTGATCCCATCCATCATAAACATTCCTACTTGTTGATCACACGCCTTTATTCCAGGCAATTTAGATATACATTACGGCTAAGCAACCCTGCAAGTTGGCCACTGTCGTCCCCATTTTCAAATGAGGAAGCTGAGGATCAGAGAGACGGATGAACTCGCTGAAGTTCACACATCTAGTGATCAGTAGAGCTGGGATCTGAACCCAGGGCCCATTATCTTTCCATTACCTCATGCCCCAGCGATGCTGAGTAATCTCAGGAAACAGAAGAAACGTGGTCCCCTGACCTCTGCATCCATCTGCGAAGTGAACAGAGTGCTACCTCACTGACACTGGCCTGTGCATGTATTAGCAATTTCTCAAATTTGCCCAGTCCATTAGCTGAGCTTTTGCTGGCTACCTTTGACTCTGTTAAACGCTGATGCAGCCCATGCCCGTCTCACTTGCTATCTTCCGGTCCATCTCCACAGCACCATTCAGCAACTGCCTCTCTTGTCCCGCTTACAAGCACTACTGGCAAACAACAGTTGGCACGCAAAGCCGGGCTGGTGCCTGGACGCATCCTGAACGCCCCACAGTGGGCACTGGGTGTCCCACCCAGATCCCCCTCCGATGATGGATTGTTGTTTCAGGTGCCAGGAGTGTTACTGGCAGATGCCCTTGGCTTTCAGCCCTACAGGGATCCCTCGGCTGGAGAGAAGCATCTTGTTCAAGGGCCTGGTCCCCTCACCAGGTGGCCACATCCAATGACTCAGTAGAGACCTGGCAATCCCAGCCTACTCAGAATTAGCTCACTCCAGAGTTCCATCCTGTGCGGTCCACCAAGATGTTAGAGGCCTGCATCATGGTTTGAGTTATCCCTCTGTCCCTCTGTCCTATTTCCTTCCCCACGCCCCCCTTCTGTAGGTGGTGATTTCAAGGCCATTCCCCAACCAACAACTTTTTGCTCGATTTTGTCCCAGATTCTGCTTCCTGAAGAACGCAGCTTCAGGCTCAGACAGGTCCTACCATTAAGCACATTTTACAGATGAGGAAAGAGTCCACGATGAGTTGGCTAATAAATAGCCAGGGATAGAAACCAGATCAGTCTTAAGGTGGAGCCCCAAATACACTCTTTTGTCTAAGTCCCCCTTTTACTGACATGCACAGGCTATTCAATACTGAATTTTCACTATTTTCTGCCTCAAAATTGCTCTTTCTACGATCATCTGTTCTTTCTAGGGGGTGGCTACGGCAGATTAATGATGGCCACCCATTATTTGATAGCCCTGCCCTTGAGGGAGTTCCCCTCCCTCCGAATCTGGGCCAGTCTCAGAGCCTTGCCAGACCAGAAGGCTGGAGCAGAAGGGATACAGCCCCAGGATCGCAGGCCCAGCCTGAGAGGGCCGGCGGCTTCCATCCGGGTGCCCTGGAGCTCTAGGCTCCCAGCCATACTGGAGCCCAGCACGCACAATGGAGAGACCACATGGGAAGGTCCTCAGTCTACAAGCAGAGGGAAAGGAGCCTGAGTGAGCACGGCCTTCCAAAGCAACAGGGCACGCGGTGGCCTTGGACCCTCCAGGTCAACGCAGTCACCACCCAAATTCCACCAACTGACTCTATTTGATACGTGACGGGCAGGAGAATCACCCAGCAAGTTCTGACCAAATTTCTGATCCAAAAGTCAGGATGGTTTTAGGTTAGTTTGTTTCACAGCCATAGCTAACGGGGCCAGAGATGCCACCTGAGTTGCTCTGAGAAGCCTTCTACCTCTGTCTTCCGTCTCATCTCCTCTGGAGACTTCTCTCAGCCATGCTACCCTGCCCAGCACCTTAGCTCGTCCCCACCTCTACCCCTCCTCTCTCTCATCGAGCTTGCAGAGAAAATGTTTCACCCCCAGGTGTACCTTACTGTCTCTTCACTCTACTTCGAAACTTCACAGATGACTTATCAACAACCCACCACCCACTTCTACACCACCCACTGCCTCGGTGTCCTTTGAATTCTGACTTCTATTCTGACTTCTATCACTGTGACTCTTGCGTATGAAAGTCTTGAAGTTTAGCAGATATTTTTGCATCACAAAACCCTGTGGCATTTTCTGTAAGTATCGCTTGCCTTGGGGAAGCCATTCCTGAAATTCACCTCTGCAGACCAGCATTGCAAACTGCCAACTGCCCTCCTTTGAGGTCCTTTAGCGTTCATTCATTCATATCTCCATTCGACACATATTGACTGAAAATCTATGCTGAGATATCCTCTGCGAGACTTGAGGTTCCCAGGCCACTAAGTAGCTGAAGTAGATGGTCAAGTCAGAAACGGGTTTACTACGTCAACTGGCATAGCCATAACCAGTGCAACTCAAGTATGACTCACCTAGATTAAAAAAAAAACATCTATAGATGATTTCCTGACCTGTTTCTGGGACCCATGTTTCAGGAAATCAGCCCCTTTATTCAACCCCGTAGCTCTCAACTCTGGCTACACATTAGAATCACCAACATAACTTAAAGAAAATGCTAATGCTTCGGTCTCACCTCTGGAGATTCATTAGTCTAGGATAAGACCCAGGCGTCGGTATGGCTTACACAGTTGCTGAGTGATTTTTACATGCAGCTGGGGCTTGAGAGCCATTGACTGAACTAAATCCCTAATGATACAGCTTTAGATCATCTCTCCTGCCCTATGCTCTGTGGAGACAGAGGAAAACAGTGGTTGGAGAATGTTTGGGACACTTGAAGTTTTCCTGAACTCTCTGCAGCTCTTCTGCCCCAAGTTCAATAATCCCACTTCCCCAACCTTTCCACACAGGTCTTACTTGCAGCACTTTAATCACTCCTTAATCTTGTTTTGATTCAGCTCAAATAGCTCTGTTTCCCTGGAGAAAGCTGTTCCAAGTTAGAGGTCTCTGTTTTACAGAAACGCGTAACCCTGTTAGCTCATCAATTCAGCTGTGAAATGCACAGTAATTAGTCGAGATTTCAGCAAATCATCTTGTTTTATTTCCACACTTAACATTAGTAAAAATGAAGCCCCCTAGGTATCAACAAGGGGGCTCTTCTCTGTTGTCCTGCAAATATCGTTAGCAATGCACGTGGTCACCTAATTCACGAGTCAGCTGATTTGTACAAGGCTGGACTTTGGTTCTCCCAAACCTTCTCTCCTTCTTCCAGTAATTGCAGTTATCAATGGTCCTAAGAAGAATAAGACTTGCTCAAAAGCCAGCCCGTGGATGATGAACTCAGAAGGAGAGAGGGTCTGGAGTGACCCCAGCTGTTAATCCTTATACACCCCCGAGCTTGAGTAACAACCATTAAATCGCTCATCTCTTTCATCCAGGAACCAGAGCCACTCACTCTTCACTGTTTTCCTTTCATATATATCTGCATGGCTGTCCTTTCACGTAAATCACATCAATTTCTATTTTAATTTGCTTAAGGTTCCAAGAGACTTTTGACTTATATTAGAAATGAGAGAAACATGGATTTATGAGAAATCCAGACATAGAGATCTTCGGAGATTACAAAGGGGAAGCAGGAGGTAGTGAGGCACGGATACAGGGGTCTTAATAACATGCAGAGAAGAAGCAAGCATGGTTCAGCTTCCTACATGTGCAGAGTCCTTTTAGTACATACTTGGATGGAGGGGTGCTAAGTGGTGGATTTCAGGGCATTTTTTTTTCTCCTTTAAGGTAATATACATATAAAGCTTTTAACTCATCACGACGTTGAGGTAAAGGTAGGATCATGGCATGGCAATGGCGACTGGGCTGTCATAAGACACGTAAAGCATAAAATCGGAGTTAACCATCATAGATCACTTGTATTTGGAAAGATTTTTTCAAAAGCTTAAACCGCTCCCTGAGTGTCTAAGAAAGAGTCAGTCAGGGTCTAAGGACATTCATAAATCAAACTACTATCTTGGATACTACCTAAGGATGGTGGACAGACACTAGAGAGAATGGACACTTGGGGTTTCTCAGAGGCCTTTGAACTTCTTGGTGTAGTGAAATCAACAGACTCCTGGTTTCAAATCCCAGTGCTGCTTTGTCAGGCAAATGACCTAAACTTTTCAAGCTTAGTTTATCTCAAAACTGTGATAATATCTGATTGCCAGGAGGACTCAAAAGCATCTTTATAAAGTATCTAGAACAGTGTCTCTACATGTTGGATGCTCGATAATAATAATAATTACAATAATTATTCTTATCAGGCAGCTCCTGCTTTACCAACTCTATAGGAATTCTAGGATGTTTTATACTCTGGTGATTCCATAACGCACCTGTGGAACAGGACAGAGGTTGCAGCCTCTATCCACCACCTCCCAGGTACTAACGCAGAAACAAGACAGAAGATGCCGAGACCTACAGGTAAAGAAGAGTTGGGTTGGTCATAACCACCTCCATGCAGGTTTCAGGTCCTAATGAAGCCCCAGTTGGGAGACGGGGGCAGAAGAAGGGAAGGAAAGGTACACACCTTGGGTCTCAGTTTTGAAGTTTAGGCTTTTCCTCATGAAGCAACCCTGGAAGCGGTTCAATGGATTATTGTCCAGACATGTGGGTGAGACATGACGTTTACCTAATGCTGCTTCAATGCATCAAGTGGCAAAACTCCTGATCTCTATTCATTTAGTCTCTATTAAAGGCCTCAGAGGTTATTTATGGATGCTACTAAAGAGAAATAAAAAGAAAAATACACTTGCAATATAGGATGTTTGGAGTATGTCATATCTGAATCGACCCCTGGAATCAACTTTGGGAAACAGGTTGGTCTAATTAGTTATTGTGATCAGGTATCTATGGAAACAGACATACATTTGTCCTTAAGCCAGACAATCACTTCCTCATTTAACAGCATACGATCCGCACAAACCAAGCTTGGTGCTTGTATGTATGAGCTCCTTGCAACCCATACAAAATTAGAGAGAACAGAAAATATAAGGAAAATAAACAAACGGGGGAAAGTAGGTAGGCCTGTTACACTGAGAGGATGCCCTGCCTACAGTGAGTAAGGAAGGCAATCCGAAGGGCAAAAATTGATTGTATTCACCCCGCACCAGTTTTGAATGAGCCCAGAGAAAGCCCTCCCCAATGGTGTGGCGGCGGAAAGGATTGTCCTATTAAGAGCACGCTTCAGCTACATTATGGGTTAAATGGGTTAACCGGGCTTTTGTGGAATGGCCTTGTAACATAGTAACCATTCATAACATAATCTCTATGGGAGAATGCGTTCTGAATTCCAAGTACTCAGCTTCTGAAACACAGCCTCTGTGTGTGGTGAGGACTTCCTGTATCCTCAGAGAAACAGCCAGGTGAAGGAGAGGCAACCCAGGAGCAAATTCCACAAATCTCTGTTCCAGCCCTCACTCTTGCACTTACTATGTGAGTGACTTGATTCTAACTTCTCCGGGCCTCATTTCCTCAGCTGTAAAATGCAGGAGGTAGCATCTATCACGTCCAGAATGTAAGCTGCACCAGGGCAGAACCATGCCTGTCTTAATCACCTCGGCTTCCCCAGCCCCTCGATCAATAGTTGGTGAGTGAAGGAGTGAATTAATAATTGCCTGCATCCCAGCCTCGTAAGCAGAACCAAATGGGGTGATGCATGTGAAAGCAATTCAAGAAGCTGTAAAAGGGAATACAAATGAGAGACATGGTAATTATAACCTATTGTTACAGACAGAATGTCACCTTCTGTGCATTCCATGTAAATGAGGATGTTTGTGTCGGTGCTAATGCGAACGGCTGAACTGATATCCAGAATACTGAGTGGTACAGATGGGCCACGTGACCTCGGGTAGCAGCAGGCGCTGGGGCTAGAGGGAGGGTGGAGAATGAGAAAGTTGGTAAGAGAAGTTAAATGAGTGCAGATTTTGGCTAGAAAATAGGCTCATTAGACCCGGGCAGGTCTAAGCCAGTGAATACAGGTGCAGGGGTCTTGTAAAGTCTCGCCAGGGACCTGCCGAGGAGTCGAAGGCCATTCTGCCTGAGGCAGAAACAAAGAAGAGTTAGACCAAAGAGACTGGGTACCACCCCACTCAGCTAAAAAAAAAATAAGTGATCTTGTGCAACCAGTTAGGAAGGATATAGAAAGGGCATATGTGAGACATTGGATTTAACGCGTAAGCAGAATGAAGAAGAACTCGGTCAGATCACCCAGCACCACTGTTTGGCCGCCTGCGTGTTATTTTTGCCTCTTACTAATGACTCTTGTGATTAAGCGTTTGGGATTCACCCAGTGCTCATATTCAGGCTGGGCCGCAGAGAAAGGGCGGAGTTGACCCTGAAACGGAAGGGTCCCCCCGGTGCAATGACCCTGGAGACTTTGTTTGGCATGTGACTCGGGCAGCCAGATCCCGGTTTGTCTACGCACTGTGCAGAATCTTACACAAAGGTTCTCGGTGCAGCCACAGGCAGGTCCCTTGAAGGGCGTGGTTAGGATTTCTGCAGATGAGACCCAGTCAGCAGTTCAGACCTTGGCCACAGTATAAGCAATGAGACAACAGACTTTCTGATCACTGCCCTCAACGTTCGAGTCTCTGCCAACACTGGGAAAGACTCTTCAGTCCGCCTGCACATCCCCCCTAGGCAGGCATATAGCTACCTCCGATGGTGACCCTTCTCCTGAGTCTACACCACCATGTCAAGATAGATGGCCTCCTGCTCTGCCGTGGTCACCTTTCCTGCTCCAGCAACCAACCCTGAAACGCAATCTGCAGTGGCTCTAGATCTACTTCTGTGGAAACTACATTAAAGGGCCCAAGAGGAGGTAAAACATAATCCTTTTTACATTATAGAAGAGGAAGAGACAGAGAGAGACAAGCAGAGATGACCTCCCTGAGCAGCGACACAAGAAATTCTTCTACGGTAGTTTTCAAGGTCTCCATCCCCCAAAGCCAAGTTAATACAACACATATTTTCTCATAAGGCAGGGTGTGACTTTTCAAGAGGGCAGTGTCATCGTGTGGAAAGAGCACAGCTTGGAGACTCAGAAGCATGGGGTCCCAGCTCTGGCAAGGCCACCGTGTCCCCTGGCCTAATTGCTTAAGGAGCTCAAGCCTCGATTTCTCCATCTGTTATACGAAATGAAATAATGCCTGCTACATAAAACCATGGTGTAGATCAAATCAGATAATATACGTTAAAGCACTCTGGGAAATTACAGGCACACTCTAGGAATAGAACACTGATTAAAGGAAATCTATTCAATCAAGCGGTGCTTTCTCTATATCTAATGTGTTTATTAAACAAACAAACCAATACACATTGTTATCAATGGGACAAACAGGTTCTACTTAACTCATTGGAAATGCTACAAAGTTTAGGAAGTTGTCCATATTTTCTAAACCCAAGTTCCATACGAGTCTTCTCTTTATGACTATTTCCCCACCTGGAAACTAGGTAGAAAATACTAATTTGATCATCCCTACCATGGCAGTACATAGTATAATTAAACAAAAATGGCCTAAATTAGCCTGGACATTCACAGGAAGCGTTATATGTACAATCTTTCTGAAATGTTTCTCCTTTCTGTGCTTAAGCACCTGATCCAAGCAAACTGGCCAAATGAACAAGAGGAAAGCTCTGATTCTAGGGCCATAACCCTGTACGTTCATTAACTGTGAATTATTATTTTGAACCAGGCTTGGCTTCCAAGGCCAGAATTGCACATTCCTAAAATAATGTTCCTGACACCAGCAGAAAATGGTCTTCACAATTCTCACTTTGAACTCATGGAGAACTCCTACCTCATCTGTGACCTGCTCTCTGGATAGGTGAGTCCGTCCAGGTCTCCGGTGGTGCCTTCATTATCCCAGCATTTAACCAGATTGTTCAGAAGGTGAGTAATGTTCGCAGGGAGGCAAAGCACCACATCCACGGGCGGAGAGCCCTGTTCCTGCCTTTCCCCTAGTCTGAGTCTGGGTGCAAACAAATACTGAGGCCCCCCTGTGTGCTGGCCACCTGTGCTGGCCACTTGACCTACATCATCTGAGTTAATCCTCACAAAACCGTGAGTCAGGCCAGTGATTCTGATCTTTGGTGAGAAGGAGATTCTGATTCATTAGTCTCGGGGGATGAGCCCCTACATCTGCATTTGAAAAACATCTAGAGGTGATTCTGAGACTTTGCAAGGCCTGGCAATAGTGCCAATGTTAATAGCTAACAGTACTTGAGAGTTACCGTGTGCCACAGTCAGCTGAATGCTTTACGTGCTCCTTCCCATTTGGATTTTAAAACAACACGATGAGGTCGATATTAATATTATCTACACTTAAAGAACCCAAGACTCCGCGACTAGCACACGTCAGGGCTGGATTCCCACCCCATTTGCTCCGACTTTGAGATGTGTGATCTTTCTACCTTATCAGCTGCCGCAGAGTCCTAGTTTAGGAAATTAAAGTGTTTATGTTAGGGGTGAGTTTCTTCTGCTTTCTCTGCTGGGACATTAGTGAGACTGTCAGCTGACTTATCACTATTTTATTACTATTATTATCATTTATAACTATTTTTCCTGGTGGTGCCTGGTGATGGCTTGGGAGCCCACGTGCCTGAGGGAGGACCCACGGTGAAAATGGCAGTCGTGGTGTCTGTCAGGAGGTGATGGTGCTGCGGGGAAGGGGGGTACATTTGATTCTCTTCCTCCTGGGCTGTGAGTTGGCAGAAAGCCACTTCCCAGCACACGATTAAGATAAAACTTCACCTCTGGCCCTCCACCACCTTTATGAATCTTCGTCCGAATCTCAGTTGCCAAGCACCTTTACACAACAATGCTTGTAAAGACATTCAGCTTCCAGCCAGCCAGCCGCAGAGCCCACCATACTCCCATAGAATCAATATCATAATACAGTTAAAAGATAATCATAGTACTTTAGATCCTTAAAGCTCCTCTGGGCCTAAAACAAGTTCAAAGCACTTTCATATTGGTCCTTTCATTCTACCATCACCACCTCTGACAGTGGGAGGAGGATATAAGGAAGGAAGCTGCTAGTATTCCTTAACCCCGTCTCCCACAAACCTGAGACGCCTGCCGCTGCCCCTCACATCACAGCTGACAGACGAGCAAACCCCTGGCTTGTGTTCCACGGTCCTTCTTGGTGATGGTTCAGAGTTTCTGGTCCGGCGGGCTTGCTCCCCGCCACTCACCCCACAGTCTATCATCATGCAAACCCCAGAGGCTGAGTGCAGAGGCCGTAATCCTCCCCTGTGGCCTCAGCACAGCATCCCGCCAACACACTGGGAAGCGGGGTGGGGTGGGGGGGCTCCCTGGGGACAGCACTGACCGGTCAGGCTGCTTCTTTCTAGAAAAGAGGTTTGGGTTCACACCCTCAGACGTGGACGGGATCCCGCTTCGGCATTAATGCCACGCAGAGTGCGATGCCTGTTGTGTGATGCCCCGAGTGAGGGCCGTTGGAGCCTTCCTGGAGGAAGTGAAGAGGGTGCAGCGTCGTGGGCAGAAATGCTGTGACCACAGAACAGAACACGGAACTGAGCGCAGCTGGAGAAAAGGGCCACAAAGGACAAGTCAGGACACCAGGACCGGCCTCTAGGGCACGTACAGGACCAGGCCCCAACCTCAGTAGTGCCAAGTAGTGCCAAATGAACAAGACTAAGGAAGGGGAAACTTTCCAGAGGGCACACCTGGGCCAGCACAGGGAGCGAGCAGACGGGGTGGGGCTGTCCCTTCAGGGGCTACACAGTGACGATCCCCTTCCACCCGGTGGTGAATCCGGGTCTGGTTGGTGGCTAAGGGAACGGGAGAGGGCAGACAACAAAGCAGAGCGCCTGCAGCCGGGCAGCGCTGCTGGGCCTGGTCGTGAGCTCATGCCCACCCTCTGAGTCCCAGCCTCTGCTGTCATTAGCTTAGCGGCTCTGGGCTGGCTTCAGGAAGAGCCGGCACAGGTCTAGCTGGAACTCACCCCAAGGACAAGGAAGGAAGCACAGCCGGGCCCTGTTACCCGGCTCTCCAGAGCCAGAGTCTTCAGGGAGGGGGCAAGGCTGCAGGTGGCTCAGGGCTCCAGGTGAGACGGCCGGGGGCCCAGGAGGCCAGGGACCGGCAGGTCTCTGCACTTCAGCGGGTGGTACCTCTCTGGCCCCCGGCTCTCTTCTTTCCCCCTTCCCATATCCCTGGAATCCGTGTGGATGGTAGGTGGGTCTGGCTTCCCTGTGGCTGGAAACCCGGAGCCACAGGTCTGGGCCGCCTGCCTTTGTCCCCAGGTATGGGTCAGGCTCTTCTGCACTCCTGCTCTGAGAGGTCACCCTATGACACGGAGACTGGCTTTGCAAAGTGCTTCCAGTTATAATAGGATTGAGTAAATGCCTCGTGCCATACAAGCTGGGGATTCTGGCGGTAGGATGGAGCTAGATGTTGCCTACGTACAAGGGTGTAGAAAGAGGAGGTGCAGCCCTCACCTGCTAGGTGCCTCAGCTCGTGATTGCCCAAGACAGTAATCCCATCCTCCTGGCTTTCTGCAGTTGGGGATGGAGAAAAATCAATCCTCAGCAGAGACTGGATGCAATCATGTAACATGTATAACCTCGGGATCTTTGTTTTGGTTTGGTTTGGTTGTTTGTTTCTCAAGTGCAGGCCTGAAGTCAGGCTGACATGAGGTCTCAGGCTTCAGATTGAAGCCTGGCACCGACATTGCTGTATTCAAATCATCCTTAAGACTGGAGGGAAATGAGGGGGGCTGGTTAGAGATTGTAGGGAAATAGCATGACTATCACGAGTGCCCCGGCCAGAGACAGACCAAGGGCTGCTGCAGCCAAGCCGTCTCCACCTCACTTTGATTCAATTAGGGCCTGGGACTGCTGTTCCCACTGGCTGTCGTCCCAGCCTCACCTGCCGGGCTCATCCACTCGGCCCTGCCCCTGAGGGGCTGGCGTGGTTCCTTCCGAACCTGTGCTGCTGGTCTCGGGAACCCGTGTCCACCAACCACCTGGCCTCCCTGCTCAGATGCATCTACGCGTGTGGGCGTCAGAGGGATGGATGGGGAGCTCCTCAAAGCATCACCTAGAAACCGCCTGGCCTGGAGCACAGGGCTATACGGCTTATGAAATGTGGGGGTTCCCTCCCTCCATCCCCCCAATAGCCTAGAGAGGTCATATTCTCTTCAAAATGGTTTTCAACCTGAAAAACTAGAGTTTCTGAAACATTAAACGACTTCCCCAAACCGCACTGAAATTTGGGGGCAGAACCTAGGTTAGGACGCGGCATGCCAGTTTCCTTCCACCCAGATGGCTCCTGGCTCACTCCAGAGAATCGGGACGCAGGCTTTGTTGCAGCAAGCTCTTCTCACAGCCGAGCAGGCATGGCAGACCCTGCCCAGCCAGGTTGAGCAGAAGGCAGAGCTCTGTGCCAGCCCCCTGGCTGAGCATCAGATCCTCCAGTTCCACAGGCCCCTGGGCCTTCCAGAAAGGTCTAGTGATAATAAAATAAATGCAGTAAGAACCCAGTGATAACAATGGGTATACGGCAGGTAGGAATTGTTATTCAGATTGGAAAAAATTGAGGCTGAAGTTATTACTCAGAGGAAGCTAGTAAATTGAACACAATCGTACAGCTATTGAGAGCTGGAGCTGTATTTGAACCGAGGGCTGTCCGGCTCCAAGCTGCATTCTTTGGGTAGCTAGGAACCAGGAGGGGAGAGTGCACCGCAGGTCCATCCATTTCCATCTAGACCAGGGACTGACGCAGAGAGAGGGGCTATGCGGGGCTGGGTGCCTCCACCAGGAAGATGCCACCTTCGCAGGCTCTGTCTCTCTGGGCTGCAGCTGTAGGACCATGCAGCCGGGTGGAGCGCGGCAGGTCTGTGGTGCTGGCCGACCAGGCAGGGAGGAGGGGAGCCTGATTCTTGTGCTGAGGGACCCCAGAGCTCACCCCAGAACTGGAAGTGCACAGTTGTCCCCCTCAGTGAGAGATCCTGGGTTGCTTCCTGCAACTTGTGAGTTCCGGCCCCTGTGACATGACGGCCATGTGGCCGCAGCCCAGGCGGCCCACAGCCCTGCTCTCCACAGACTCTGCTGTGCTCACTCATGGAGCCACGGAGAAGCAATACTAGAGAAACGGAAAACACAGTCTCCCCCTACACACCCCTGCCTTGGTGCGGGCGGTTCCTTCTTGCTTGATGATTTCGTTCTTCCGCTGATGACTGTGGCATTTGCATCGATATCCTGCAAACAGGAATCATCTCATTGGCCAGCCCCATCTACCTGAAACTACAGGCCCAAGATGGAGCTGTAGTTAAAGAGCTTTCTAACGTCATAAAATTGGACCAGCCTCAGTCTACCTGTTTTCCTTATCTTTAAAGAAGGAATTAAAATCCTAATGTCCTCTCCCTAACAGGAGGCTGGGATGAGATGCTGTCATAAACGTTGCAGACTATGAAGAGCTAAACATCGGCAACAAATTGCTGTGATTTTTCACTTATGGATGGATATAGCCTATCGATCCAGGACATTTGTAAGTTCCTTGAAAACTCGAGCCGGGTTTTATATTTCTTCATCTCTTCCACAGGGTCCCGTTGTGCAAATATTATTTACTCAGAAAATGCTTGCTGCAGCCTGGCCCCGGAGAAGTTGACGTTTTGGTCTGGACAAAGCAGGCTCACGACACAATGTGAAGCCGCCGAGTGATCTGTCTGTGTCGGGGTGTGGTGGGGCGGGGAAGGCGGAAGGCAAGGAAACTCAGAAAAGGAGCCCCAAACCAGAGAGAACTGCAGGTGCGTCGCACGGACGGCATGAAGGGGAGCTCAGAATGGGACCCTCGGGAGGTGCCCGTGGACGGCGGCACCAAGGTCAGGTGGTCCTTAGACATCCCCCGCCACTCATAAGCAACCCGCGCCCCAACTTATGACACCCCCCTTACTGACGCTTACTTTCTGAGACAGCCTGACCTCAAGGAGGAGGCTTCTGCCTCCATCTTCCTGGAGAAAGCAATGTGGCCAAGCGCGGGGAAGGTTGGGTTCAAATCACAAAACCTGGGGTTGAGTCCAATCTCAGCAACCGAACACTGGTGTGTCCTGGAACAACTTATTTCAGGTCTCGAGTTTTACTGTTCATCTCTACAATGGAAAGAACATAATCTGCTCGGCTGTCTTTCTCCTCCGTGGCAGGGATCTAATGAAGGCTCTCAGTAGATGGTGTGCTGACACGGGGACCCAGCTTCACAAGGAGCCCGTGTTTATAGGTTAATTAGCCTGAATGTGAAGTGTCTATCTATCTGTTTTTCACCATGATTTTACCCTGCGGCACCTGTTTGAACCCAACATCAAGATGGGGCCATTGCTGTTCCGTCTCCACAATACCCACCATGTTCTTGGGGTCCTGCCCCACTGAGCTCGAAAGGACAGGGGTACCTGCCTGTGGAAAATAACCTTAAGTCTTCCGTCCAGAAGCCCTCAAAACAGAGGCCTCAGAGAAGCAAAAGTAAAGGGACAGAGGCAAAGAGTAAAGTAGATTTCTTACAGTCCTCTTCCTCCTTTCCATCAGTTTCTGTTTCTTTGAGGCCCTGGGGCTGTGGACCCCGCCATATTGTCACAGCTTAGCTGGGCTCTCCAGGGCAGTTAGCGACTCATCCTGAGGACTGGATCCACAGCGGTGCCCCCAGCGGGCCCTGCCACATGCGTGGTCAGCGCCACAGAGCGAGCCAGCCCTCCCTGTGGTCCCTCTCCCCCCTCCTCCTCGGAGTGACTGGCAGGATTTATAGGGCCGCCCCGGCGACACGCCATCTCAGTAACTGCAGAATGGCAGTTGTAAAAAATCCCATTTGCCGGGGTATTAGAATCCCATTAGCACTCCCGATGGAGAAATAACCCCGACCCTTCGAAGGAATTAAAGTTATCTGGGCACCAGCACTTGGAGTGTTATAGGCCCTTCCCCCCTTTGGAACGATCATACCAACAGACATAAAGCCTCAGGCACCAGATGTCCTTGGTCCATAAACCCCTTGAGAAAAGTCCTAGGAAAGATGTATGAAAGGGCCTCTGGTCCAACGAACAGGCTCCAGAATAATCACAAAAGGTAACTGACACGGGGCCCTCCGATTTGTGTGTGCTCGAAAGGGAGTGGTTTTAGGGGAAGCCAGGTTTGGATTTCAGAACCCCACTGCTCTCTTACAGCCTCTCACATCCTCTTTGCCACTTCCCATACCATTGCCAGAGCAGTAACTGACATCGAACAGAACAGAAACACCGACAAACTTCTCCTGCCCAGACTGTCAAAACACAGTCATCTGCAAAACAAAAGGATGACCACCGAGGGGCATTGTCACAGTGTCGGGTTCAATCACTTCACTTTACCAATGAAGCAACAGAGGCTCAGAGAGGTGAAGCAACAGGCCCAAGATCACACAGCTCATTAAACTGAAGTCTCCTCATTCCCTGTCTGCATTTTAAAAATTCCCAGGTAATATCAACGCTATTGTTTCTTGGACCACACTGATAATCCACGTCATCGCGTTTTGTAAAACATTAAACACAACAGGGCTTCCCTGGTGGCGCAGTGGTTGAGAGTCCGCCTGTCAATGCAGGGGACACGGGTTCGTGGCCCGGTCCAGGAGGATCCCACATGCCGCGGAGCACTGGGCCCGTGAGCCATGGCCGCTGAGCCTGTGCGTCCGGAGCCTGTGCTCTGCAGCAGGAGAGGCCACAACAGTGAGAGGCCCGCGTACCGCAAAAGAAAAAAAAAAAAAAATTAAACACAACAAAGCATATAAAGTCTTTAACATGGTGAGAATAATTACTCTATAAATGGTTGTCGTATTACACGTTTGAGATGTAGAGCATACACCATAGTTTCAAGAGCATTTAAAAGACCGACTGTGTGCCATAAGCTGAGCTAGACATATAGTGACATCTTGTTGTCTAAACTTCAAAGGACTCCGGTCTGACAGGGCACATGGCCCTTACTTCTCAGATGGGGCAGGTGAGGCTGAGAGAGAAGAGGAAGGAGGAGACAGCTTAGTGGCTCTAAGATCGGATGGACGCCTGTCCCCCCACCCCACCTGCCGTAGGTGCAGAGCAGTGTCCTGACTCGTGCTGACACCCTCTGCCTGCTGTCCAGCCGGGGATGATATGGCTGAGGACGAGGTGGGTTGCTTTCAACATGCATACGTTGATTCTGAGGCTTGAGTGCCAACTGCCAGAGGAAGAGACGTGGCTGCCACGGGATGGAGTGGGATGCGGGCCCATGTGCAGACAGAAGCAGCAGAAAGGGGTGGACAGACTGACAGGATGCACGATGGCAGGGAACCGCATTGCCTATTGAACCTGTAGATCAATACGGACGCATATCCGGGGAGTCTGGCAGCCCACAGCTATGTGGAGGTGCACACAGACCAGGGCCGAGTGTGGAAGGCTGCGAATCTAGGGAGACACAGTCCAGCCCAGAGACAGGCAGAGAAGCATCACACGGGATTCAGGCGACGCCATCTGTGAGGGAGACCCCCAGCGCCCTGTGAAGTGGACCCCAAATTCCACCTGGAGCTGGGAGCGGGCGTCATGCCGGTGCTCAGCTATTTTCAATCCCTTTAAGCTCTTCTGCCCCGAACCTCCGTCTGAAAAATCCATCCCTGTCAAGCTCCGAGGGATTAAACCCGGGTGGTGATGGGCAGCTGCAGCCCCACCTGATTTGAGGGCATCCCCCGGCAGGGGAAGGTCCGTTTGTGCCTCTGGACCCACATTGTGAAGTCAGAAGTGGGGTGGGTCTGTGGCGACAGCGGAAGGGGCAGCGGGGGCAGCTGGTGGCTGGGCACAGCTGGGCCCGGCTGTGGAGGGAGGAGCGCCGGGTCTACAGCGGATGGGGCGGAAGAGGGGCCTGGGGGACCACTGGGCCGGCTGGTGCTGGCTGGGGTGGGCCTCGAGGCCGGGGTCACAGGCTCCCTCTGAAGGCCCTGGCCCAGGCCTTCCAGCTGGGTGGCCCGCTCTGGAGGCAGGAGCAGCCCTCCTGACGTTGGCATCTGAGTTCATCTCCACTCCAGGTAACTTCGCCTCTGACAGAGCAAGTGAATGGATCAGAGCAGAAGGAAAGCCACGCCACCTGGCCTAATTCAAGCCTATGACCTCAGAGACCGAGTGGGCCTGAACTGCCCGATGATCCCTGTACATTTTCCCAGAGAATCCACTTTCCTTTCCCCCGGAGGGGACCACCTTACAGCTCCCACTTCCTCCAACCCTCCTTCCTTCCCCAGGTGGAGACCTCACTTCTCACACCTGTGAGGAGCTGGACACAATCAGAAGAAAACAAGCCATCTTCCCCCCACCGCCCCGGCAAACCCACCCCCATGTGTCTGCTCTATGTGCCCTCCTGTTTCCACTTCCACCTCAAGTCAAGCCCTGCTCTGCGCTCGGGATTCCACGTGCATCCCCTCTGCCTCCCCACCAGGCCGCTTCCTGCCTTTATCCATCTTTGTTTCCTCACCTCCAGGGGTTCCCCTGCCCTGGACAATCCCGTCAGCCTGCAGACGCCAGGCCAACATGCTTCAATGTCTCCCAATGAAAACAAAGAAACATCAACCAGCCAAAGGTCTCCCCGAAGACCCCAAAGAAGTTCTCTGTCTCCCCCATCTGCACTTCCTCAGTCCTCATTTTCCCTTGGCCGGAATTCAGGTTGTCACGAAAAACAGTGACTTCTGACCTGTCAAAGCCAGTGGGCACTTCTCAGTCCTTATCTTACTCGGTCTCTCCCTCAAATGACACATTCACTCAGTGGGGTACTTTATTCAACGTTGGTGACGCGCTGGGCCTGTCCCCAGCACCAGGGATACGTCTCTAAATGGACAGAGAGGCAAAACTCCCTGCCCATCCGCCCGTGAGGCTGTGTTCTATGACCTCAGCCTGAACAAACAGGTCCCGTGTGTGTGGAGGGTGTGATGGGGAAAAATAAATGGGGGAACTGGGAGCGAAGGGACCAGCGTCAGAGATCCCGGCAGCATCCTGCCCGACGGGCTGTCACCCCTCTTACCATCCCTCCCTCCCTTTGCTGTGCTGGGCGCACACGCCTGCATCTCCCCCCCGCAGGTCATTTGCTGGCTTCTCCTCTTCCTCGTGACCCACCCAGGACTGCAGGGCATCATTCCTCCCCACGGCCCCCTCTGTCTACACTCTCTCTGAGCTCTCACCCTGTCCAGCGCTTTAAGGCCGTCCTAATGCTGCTGTGTCCAGCTTCCAGCCCACCTTGAACTCCAAACTCACAGATCCACTGATGGCATCTCCACTCCAGTGTAACCAAGAACTTCAGCCTCGCAGTTCACAGCAGAACCCTTGACTGAGGCCGACCTGTTACACACACACTCCTGTCCCTCCCCTGTTCTCTTCCTATCCAACCAGCTGCTCAGGCCAAAGCCCTGGTGATCGTCATTGATCCTGCTTTCTCTAACCTGCTGTCCCGCCTTCGGTTCTATAGCAAATGCTGTCACAACAGGGCCTCAGAAACACGGTCTGAATCTACTGCACTTCCACGTTATCTCTTACCTGGACAGGCAAAAACCTGCTCATGGGTCCTCCTGAGCTCATTCCCGAAAAGCAGCCAGGATGGCCTCTTCAACATGCAGGTCAGATCTTAGCATCATTCTCTCAAGGACCCTCCAGTGGCCTCCCCTCCCCTCCCCTTACCACCCCCTTCTGGGCTCATCCCCTGCCATGTCCCTTCTCACTCCCAAGCAGGACAAGCCCTCTCCCGCCCTGTCCTCTGCCTGGAACCTTCTTCCTCGGGATAGCTGGGCAGCCAGCTCCTCACACAGGCCCTGGTCAACCATCGCCCCTGCCCACCCCACCCCCTGCCAAGCCACACTGTGTCCCCTCCCTCCTCCAGACACCCCCCCCCCCACCCCAGTGCTCGCTGCTCCCTGACAAACAGCCTTTGTTTCTTGTCTTTATTGACTTATGTGCTGCCTGTTACTCTCACCAGAGTGTAAACCCCGTGAGGTCAGGATGCCGCCTGTCTGGCTGGACTGCACAGGCCGCTCTAGGCAGGCTTGCGGTCAGACTCTGCATTATTTCCAGCTGTACCTCTTACTCACTGGGGGGGTCCTAGGCCCAAGACTTCACCTCTCTGTACCTCGGGGGTCTCAGCTGTAAAGTGAGGGTAAACATAATGTCTGCCTCATGGGCGTGTTGTGAGGGGTGAGAAACAGATAAATTAGACGATGTGGAGCAGAGCTTCATGGGAATATGCACTCAATAAATGTTTGTGGAACAGGTAAACCCTCACTCCGAATGGTCCCCTTGGGGGTAAAGATTTAAAGAAGAGGCGAGATGCTCCCTGCGAGACTGAAATTGGCCAGAGAAAGAAGAAGAAAGCGTGAAGCCCTCTCAGGACAGGTCTACCCAGTTCACGTCTTGGGAGGTTTATTTTCTCTAATACCCACCGTGGTCATGAGGGGACAGAGCCGCTGCAGGGAGGACTGTGGGGTCTGGAGCCCAGGCCCATCAGTGCTGAGCTGGGAGCCCCAGGATGGCACTCCTGCTAGGAGGCAGGGCAGGGAGCACACGAAGTCCTTCCAGTGAATTCCACCCCACCCCGACTTCCATGGACACGCAGCACTTCTTCTCACTCCTTTGACCCCTGATCCATGCCGGAACACACATCACCCAGTGGGTTCTCTGCAGGGATGCAGTTTCTCAAAGAGGGCGAATGAGTCGCAAAATAATAAAATATAAATGAACCACGGGAACTACGTGGACAGTTGACGACGCACAGGCACACAGTGACAGCATGGGACAGACCCAGAGCTCAGTAAAGGGACTTAATCTGGTTTGGGGGCTCAGGAGACTTTCCCCTGATGCAGAAGGAATTTGGCATATTTTTAAAAATTGCGACAGGCCAGTGTGTGAAACAAGAGTGAAAGAGCCCAGAGGACAAGTTAGAGGTTTTTGACCTTTTTTCCCCAGAGAAGGGGAGCCGATTTAGAGTTTAAAACAAGTGAATGATATGATCCAGTTTTGTGTTTTGAAAAGGACATTCCGTACGGTGTGGAGGAGGGATTGGAAAGACACGAGAGGGACGTGTGGGTGGGAGGGCTCCAGGGGTGGTTAAAGTGATCCCGGCCGGAGACAGGAGCAGCTGGGCCCAGGGGCTGTCAGTGGAGAGGCAGGTGGTCACTCTGTGGGCGAGACCAGGACCTGCTTCAACACCATTTTACCTCCGCGGGGCAGTTCCCACTGGACCCATTCTAAAGATGAGGACCCTGAGGCTCAGCACAGTTGAGTACCTAGGTGACCCAGCTGTTAAGTGACAAGGTTGTATCTGAACCCATCTATGGACCCCAAGAATGTTTTCTTTGTCCACCACTCAATCACGCTAGAAAGAATGTGTAAAATCACTGAACCTGTGCTCCGAGATTCTCCCATGAAATTACGGACACCTGCTCGGTGGGTACATCTTCCAGGCTACATGAGCTGCAATAATCATTGTGTTTAGTGCGTGGCTGAACTGGGCTCTGAGTGGCCTCCAAGTGCTGGAACGGAACATCCCGGGACCACTCGCCCACGTGATGCCGCTCCAGGAATGGCAGTGCCAGGACCAGCCTCCCGCACTGAGGACAGCACAGGTCACATCTCCCGTCTGGACCAGACACTGACGAGACCACGCTGGTCAGAAGCATCCGTGGCAGGAGCAGGTGCCTCCAGAAAAGGGCACATGAGAAAAAGGAGACCAGAAGAGAGCTGAGCAGTGGCCGCTCCTAGCAGCCTGGCCGGGGCATCCCAGCCAGCCCTTCCCAGCGGAGCTCCCTTCCAGGCCCAGCTCAGCCCACTCCAGCCTGGGAAGGAGCCACTCACGTATATGCAAATACCAAGGTAGGAAGGCAGGCTGGGGGAATTAGCATTTCGAATGAGATCAGACAACAGGGAAAGAACAGGAGTAATGGGCAATAACTTGCCGTGGATTTTAGAGAAAAAGGAGGGGAAAGGTCCTGGCCCCAGGGCAGAGGTCACAGCTGTCTGTCTCAGAAGAACCTTGTAATAACCATAATAAAAATAACAATAACAGAATCAATAAAACAACAGTACGAAATATCCAGTTATTTCAGTAACAGTTAACCGGCATTTTGCAACACGCAGAGCGACAAGTGCATACACCTCCCAACCATTCCACAAGGCGGGGAGCGTCCGCTCAGTGTCATGGAACGTGGAGACAGAGGCTCAGGTCTGTCTCAAGTCATGTGACCAGTGTGAGGCAGAGCCAGGACTTGAGCTTCACTCTGTCTGACTGCAGAGCCTGTATTCCTAACGTCCCGTCAATGCTGCCTCTGTCCTCTTTTGCACCAGAGCGCTGGAGCATGGCAGACACGGCTCAGGCAGCAGCAAATGGAAGGACGGGGGTGGGCGATGGCGGGCAGGAGATGGGGGGCGGGAGATGGGGGGGGGGGCGGGAGATAGGGTTCCACTCACCAGGGGCTGGTGGGGGGGAGGTGGAAATGGTGACCCTCCTCCCTGACCAGAGCATCCCCTAGAGCCATGTTTCTTTCCCCAAACCTGAACAGCCTTGTTGTGAGGCAAAGCCCAAAGTCTGAGAATTCAGTATTAGCAAATCCCATCTCTGTCCAGGGGTGGGGCCAGAGGTAGGGGCATGGGGGTGACTGTGGGCTGGGATGTGTGGGCGCCTGTGCTCCGGGGTGAGGCCTCTCAAGGCCCCTCCGTGCCCATTCAGAGTCGCGGTCGTGACTCCTATGGTCCCTGCTTACCATGTTCACGCCACCTGGTTTTCACTCGCGGGGGCCTGTGGGCCCTCAGGAGGGGCGGCCAGCGGGCCCGGAGCCACACACCAATGTGGGATTCCCATCAGGCACTACCAGCTTTATTGAGTGGAGTACGGAACTGGAACAAACTAACTGCTCCCAAACAAGCTGATGGAGATGCTGGGTCAGGATGCCCCCCAGCGAAAAGGGATAGGCTGATCTCTACCCACTCGGCATGCAGCTTCTGGGAGCTTCTGCACCTACCCCCTGCCCCCAGGTTAGTGATGACGGGCACAGGGTGTGTGTGTGACCCAGGCCGCGGCACCCCTGACCGACCACCTGACCTTGGCTATGCAGCCCTGGACTGCTGAGGTTTGCTCCCTGCTTTGTCTGCAGGCAGGGACTTGGCCGCTGTCCCAGGTAGGGCCCCTTCAAGGTGAATGCAAGTGCCCTAGAGCCAGAGCAAGGAGGAGTTCTCGGAGATGCCGGGGACGTGACAGGAGCACAGCTTCAGAGCCTCCAGGAGGCCGCCCCTTCCTCAGATTGAGGCCGTATCCCTGCTGGCTGCCAGCAAGACCCTGAAAGCACCATTCTTTGGTGTGAGAGGGTGTGAAAACCATCACCTAGGTTATCCTCAGCCATGAACTCTAAATCCCAGAACAGGAAATGACCCCAGAATGCCCCCGCGTCCCCAGGCCTCTTGCGGGGGCTATACCAGACAAGCCGATGTTCAGACAGGGGAAGGGGCATCTGTTTCATTCTGAACATTTGCCTCCACAGATGCCAACTTGTGTTCAGCCCTAAGGAGTTCAGTTTTGGATTCAGCCAAACATCTCACATTTGCCTCTTGCTGGGACTGGAACACCATTCATATCTCTAGCCATCACTTTTCAAAATCTTGTCATTCGTTCTGATAAACTAACACCTCTGCCACCCTCCGGTGCTCTCTTTTGCTGACAAAGCCATGGCGCCAGTGAAGTGGGATGCAGCGTCTGGGAGGGGAGGGGGGGTGGTAATGAGACATTCTGTTGAAGTGCAGGTGGTCTGGGAATGCAGCTAGGAGACAAACTTGAACCTGAGGCTTTTGCTGAGCCTGGAGTAGGGCTGCTCCCAGGGTGGGAACAGGGCTTTGGGGCAAGAATGTCTGCCATGGGCTCTGGGGGTGCCGCCCTGGAGCAGCCGGTCCCGCTGCCCAGCCTCTTTCCAGGTCGGTTCCTTCTGGCTCCAGGCCCAGGCCACGGGCCTGATCTCAGCCCGGGAGAAGGGCCGTTGGGAGTGCGGGGCACCTCTGCTGGGCGGAAGGAAGCTCAAGGGGAGCATGGTGGGCGGGAGGGTCTGCAGGGCAGAGCAGGGGCCGGGAGCCTCACCACCGTACCACAAGGAGGAGCAGGCCTTGGCCACCGCTTCTCCCAATCAGCCTGATTGCAATCAGCCCAAGAGCCACATGCATTCAAAGGAGCAGGCGAAACATGCCATCTGCAGAACACATGTCAGAAATCACAACACAGACAACAGCAGGGCGCGTGGAGGAGAGACGCCCACAGCAGCCTCTGGCCGCGCCGTCCTCCTGGCCCCGGTGACCAGGCTGGGGACAAGGGGCTACGTGGAGGGTGAGAGACCCGAAGACCCCGGACGGCGTGCGTGATGAGCTCAGGGTCGGGCCACGTCAGCCCTTCAATCAGTCTCTTTTACTACTAATTTCCCCTCATGTTTTTTAATTTAATTCTCGGCTTCCTTCAAATACCAGTCAATGAACCATCCAAATTTCCTCCAAATACCCTTGAAAATGTTGAATTATGCAATTAAGGTTGGTATAATACAATAATATGAGGACAAATGTTGTCATACATATTTTAATGAAACGCACACGCTTGGGAGGGAGAGAGAGAAATTTCCCAGAGCCGTCCTCTCTCACCTCTGGTGACTGTTACATCTTCTTCTCCATCTTTTGTTATTAAAACCCTGCCATCAACGCAAACCCCACATGAACATCACTGGGTGGGCCCTGCAGGGACAGCTGCAAAGACGCAGCAGATTTGGGTTTGCGAATACCAGAGGGAGGTCACTGGGTGTGGGATTATTCTGCCACGGATTTATGCATGATTTACTCATTCATTCAAAAATATTTGCCAGGTTTGCCTAGGACTGTCCCAGTTTTAGCACTTAAAGTCCAGTGACTCAAAAAACCCCTAATCAGGGCTTCCCTGGTGGCACAGTGGTTGAGAATCTGCCTGCTAATGCAGGGGACACGGGTTCGAGCCCTGGTCTGGGAAGATCCCACATGCCGTGGAGCAACTAGGCCTGTGAGCCACAACTACTGAGCCTGCGCGTCTGGAGCCTGTGCTCCGCAGCAAGAGAGGCCGCGATAGGGAGAGGCCCGCGCACCGCGATGAAGAGCGGCCCCCGCTTGCCACAACTAGAGAAAGCCCTCGCACAGAAATGAAGACCCAACACAACAAAAATAAATAAATTAATAAACTCCTACCCCCAACATCTTCTAAAAATAAATAAGTAAATAAAAGATTCACTTGGTTTAAAAATAGAAACAGTTCAAGTCTTTAAAAAAAAAGAAAAAAACGCTAAGCCTAACATGAAGCTGTGTTTTTTGGCTAACTTTGATGAGTTTATTAGGCTCAGAGGTACCTCCTCTGGAAATCTTTCTCTGATAACTCCAAAATGGACTCCATCCTTCCTCAGTGCCATTAGTCACTCCAACACGCTGTACCGTGTGTGTCACCACACTGGCTTCCACCCCCGCCAACACACACACACCTCACCATGGTTCCCTGAGGCCAGTATCATGTCTTATTTGTCACTGTATTCCTAACACCTCACAGAGCTTGAACAGGTTGTTGGCACTAAAATATTTATTGGATGATCGATAATAATGATGTAAATAGCAGTAATTATAGTAGTGATTATTTATTCAGATTTACTATGCACCTGACACATGAGAGCAAAACCTTAAATGACATAAAGAGGTTTGATAGAGCTGGAGAGAAGTGTATTTGAGAAAGAGAGAGCTGTGTACGTGTTGAGAAAAGTACTTGGAAAAAGCTGGGTTAATAGAACTTATTGAATGACAGACACTTAGGGGTACAAGAAGAAAAGATGTTTGAGGAGAAATGCTTACAAGTTTGTAAGAGAATAAAGTTGAAATAAGAGGTTACAGGGAAAAAGTTAGGATGGATATGTAGGTTAGGCTCAAGTGTAGATGCCATAAATATGAAAGTCAGCTGCTCAGCCTTGACTGAGTAGAAAATAGAATCCCAATACAGGTTTCTGGGCAAAGGAATGGGGAGGTAAAACGCAGGGAAAAGGTTCTGAGGTTTATGTCCTTTTTAATCTGACTTTAGCTCTGGTTTACCCCTTGGGAAACCACTTATGTTTCTGGGCCTCACTGCCTCATCTGTAAAGTGGGGGGCTGGTACCTAACTTGAAGAGTAGTTCTGAATCAGGGGCAGTGCCTATGACCTACAACATAGCCAGCAATGAACAATGGAAGCCACCATCACCATCACCATCACCATCATCATCACCATCATCACCATCACCATCATCACCATCATCACCATCATCACCATCACCATCATCACCATCATCACCATCATCATCATCACCATCATCATCACCATCATCACCATCATCTCATCATCATCATCATCATCATCACCATCACCATCATCATCACCATCATCACCATCATCACCATCACCATCACCACCATCATCACCATCATCATCATCACCATCATCACCATCATCACCATCATCATCACCATCATCACCATCATCATCACCATCATCACCATCATCGTCACCACCATCGTCATCACCATCATCACCATCACCCCCATAGAGGAGTTTAAGGGAAATTAATCTAATGGACTACGGGGCGAAGAGAATTCGCCCACTTATCAATGGCCACTGGCAAAGCTACAACCTGGGTCACCTTCTAGGTCAACTTTAAACGGAAAATATTTAGTAAACAGTGTTCCCATGGATTCCCTGGGGCACTTTAAATATTATGGTTATTGTATTACCCTTTTATTTATAGTTCTGTGATCCTAAGACTCAATAGATAAATACTAATTTTCTGTTAAGAGACTGGCCTATTCTTACATTAATATTCTTAAGTTGCTGCTTTCTTGTTGTTTTTCCTCCTTCCCTTATATACATTTGTCACTCGCAGCCTAGACTGCAGTTTGCAGCTAAAGAACACGCTTTGATTTCTTTAGTTTATTCACTGCTGTTTAGTACAGATTTCTGTGTGTACCCGATACTCACTCCCTGCAAAGTGATGCTCACATCATGCTACTCAAAACCTCTGCCCTCTGGTCTTAATTGTTTTTCAATTTGACATCCATCCACCCTATGCTCCAGCCACATCAATCCTCTCAAAGTTTCCTGGGCCCACCAGGCACTTCCAATTCCTGGGGCATCGGTTCTACCCTCTGTTCCCCCAGCATCTGAAGGGCCAAGCTGTGCTCAGGATTAGGCAAGCAGACGGGAAGCACCACCACTTGTGAGGGAGTGAATGCTGCCTGTGAATTTGGAGTAAGAAGCTAGGGCTCAGTGCAGCTCACGTGCCATCTCTCTGACTCACTCGTTTCTCTATAGTAGCATCGGGCTAATAATACCTTTTTATCAAGTGGTACATGTTATTACGTTAGCGTTAAACATAAAGATGTTATAGAAACTGAAAAGTCCTCTGGCTGAAATGTATTAATCCACAGCGTGATATAATGAAAAGCACACAAGAGTCTGCTTTCAGTCTAATACCACCGCTTACTGGCTACCTGATCATGAATAAGTCACTTTGCAGTTTTAGATTTCAATGAATCACCCATAACACGAGAGCAGCAGCAACTGTCCTGCCAACTTTTCAGGGCTATTAGGATTGCAAGTGAGACGCTCTCCGTAAAACTGCTTGGTCAGCTGCATGTTGCTAGATTGATGCAAGTAGTTAAGTAGGTAAGGAAGCAGCCCTGGCCCCACCACACAGAGGCAGCGTGCCCTGGGCGGGTCCCTCCGCTCTCTGTGCCTGCTTCCCCAGGTTACAAATAGAGGGGACGTGGAGATTTACAGCATTGTTAAGGGCCCAATGAGTTAATACACACAAAGTGCTCAAAACAATGCCTGAAACAATAACAACGTAAGGGCTGAGCTATGTTGTTGGCGCTATTATTAGCAGTATTATTATCCTGCGCTCCCAGATCTTAGGGAGCTTCAGGACTGAAAGTGTCCCATGGTCGCAAGGCAATGTTCCCCCCTCTGCCTCGGCAGCCACCAGGTAAGGCAACTTTCTTCTTTGCTTTTTTCATAGCTCATCTTGTCTAATCTTGCTCTGGGATCCTCTGGTTCTCTATCTTCCCAGAAAGACAACCCAGATAAGTCATTTTACACTGAGGATGGCTCCTGCATGCTGGGAGACAGCACCAGCTCCAAGATGTTATTAGTGAACATCTTTTATGGCCCCCACTCTAGGTGCAGACGTGGCCCAGATTCAGTGGGACTGAATCTTATACAGTTTTCAGGTTCTCTTTAAAAAGAAGAACATGAGATTACAAATATAAAAATAAGTATGGAGGTAATCTTTAAAAACTGTGAATCACTCTATCGTACACCTGTAACTTATATGGTATTGTACAGCAACTATACTTCAATTAAAAAAGAAATTTAACATTAAAAAAATAACTATGGATGTATCTACTTAAAATGAGAAATTGCAAGTTGTAAATACTTTAAAGCTAAAAAATACCCATATCAGAAAATCTAGAAAAAATAATGTATTGATATTAACTCTCTTCCAATACATTTCAGTAATATTTTCCTACATTCTTAGCTATATATATTTATCAATTCTTCACATAATAATTTTATAATATTTTCTATAGAAAAAAATGAAAGATAATCCAATGCGTCCTCTAGCACGGCTGATGTTTTAAAATGATAGCTCAGAACAGTTTATTTCGGCTTCTCAAATCATGATCATTAATGTCATGAGAATTCTTAAGATTTGGGCCAAATCTGGAAACACATCTATCAAATTTCTTTCATTTGTGTGCTACGATATTTGGAAGAATTTCCCACAGTCTAGTCTGCAGCTTCTTACCATTCAAAGCTTGTTTCTCCTCCACTCCCCACATATTTCCAAGCCGGACCCCGAGGACACACTCACGTAGCAGTGTGACATTGGGTAGCTGGGTGTCTGTCCCTGGCAGTCAGAGCACTCTGGGAGCCATCTCTGCATCAGAACAGCTAGCAAGGATCTCATGTGCGTGGAAGTGACAGGGAACTGTGAAAAGTACGTCTGACTAGACCCAAACTAGATGTATCCCCGACTCAAATTCCTCTGAGGTGGAGTCCCAAAATGCTTACGGCCATTCAGATGGCACCTGACACAGGGAAAGTATGATCAATGTTACAGTCAGATTAGAAGTAATAAAAGTCCTGATTAATTACAGCTAAACTGTCTTACTTTTCTATAGTTTACAAAATATATTCGACTAGGTGACTGTTTTTTTCCCCCCAGGGCCCTGTTTCTGTTATCTATTGCTATAGAACAGACTGTCCCAAGACGTAGTGGGTTGAGCCCCTCTTAGATGTTCCAATCCCAAAGGAGCGTAGATGGATGCAGCCACACGGATGACCCTGCCATCGCCTTGGAGAGCGCAGGCGAGTTATCCTTGCTGAGCTTTGAATTAATTGCAAAGTCATGAGTAAGTAAGTAGTTGTTGTTGTAAAGCCATTAAGATTTGGGAAGGTTTTCTGTTCAGTAATAAATAACTGAAGCTGTAAGAGACAACTAAATGCACCCAGGAGTGTGGCGCTGTGGTAGACATGTGGCTTGGCTCTGAGGTGATGTGGCAGCAAAGGCTAGAAGGGGGGCATTCGCAGGGGCCGGAAGAGCAGGGAGGTTAGTGGGTACATCACAAACTTGGCCAAGACAGTTCCGGGCAAAACGCTGCCAATGCCACTTGGCTCCTTGCCACAGAGTATGTTAAGGTGCTGCCGAAGAAGAGCTGACCCGTGTCCGAACAGAATTTGGAGGAAATACAGGGACCCCAGGATAGTGTCTGGGGGGGGCAAAGCGTCTCAAAGTAAGGGCCTTAGAGAAAAGAGCAAATCAAAGCAGTGACTGGAGGACCCTTTGTTGCAGTCCCTGGAAGATTTAAGGCGATGCCCCCTAGACTCTGCGCGAGACAGAAGGACTCCTAGAACCACGCTCTTCCACAGCGGCACTGCGTTCCCGACATGGAAAGAGGTCAATCCCAGAAGGAAGTGTGCTGGGGTATGGTGCGTGGAACAAACCCCGTAAGACTGGTAGATATAGATAACACGTTATAGCTAAAGAGCTTTGTCCCGATGAGAGAACTGCCAGGTTGGATAAAGGACTAGAGAAATTCCAAGCGAAAAAGGTAGTGAAGCTCCCGCGTTCCTGAAGCAAGCAAGCTTCAGTCATTCAGCGGCAAGCCTGGGCTACATCTTGTGAAAAAGGAGGAATGAGTCACAGAGGGCAAAGCCAGGAGTCCAGACGGTAGAACCAAAAGCAGCGGATCCAGAAACCCTCAGAGGCAGAACTTGACCCTAATCAAAGAAAATTCTTTGCCCCCAGGAAGGGTGAACGGGCAGCAAACGCCTCTCTGGATTTCAGAATCACCATGCGCCGGCAACTGCTAGTGTGTCCTGTTCCTCTCCTTCTTGAATGGGAGCGTTTATTGCAATTATCCTGTTCCTGTATTATCATTATATCACAGCTATCTGTTGAACATGGAGGAACTTGTATTTTCAGATCACGGTTCTTTAGCTTGAGAGGTGCCCAACCCACAGAGCCTCACAAACATCTCTACCCATCACAGATCATGAGATACTGGACTCGAACTTGATGCCACAGTGGATGAAAGGTTGGGCGTCTTGGGAGTGGTGAATATATCTTCCATATAAGAGAAATGTGAACTGCTGCAGAGAGAAGGCAGACAGTGCCGGATTGTCTGAAAAGAGGCCCTGACAATCTCCCTGCCCTGTACACGCATGCTGCTCCTTCCTACCTGAAGAAGAGTCTGTATTCCCTCCGCTTGAATCAGTGACATTTTTTGACCAATAATAGTATGAGGCCCAGGTTCCTGCTTTGGCTCTTCTGGAAGACAGTTGCCGCGTGAGGAGGTTCAGGTATTGAACGATGAGAGATCTCGTGGAAAGAGACTGCATGCAGAAGTGAGGGCCCCAGACATGCTAGGGGAGCCGTCCTGTATGTTTCAGACCCAGCTGACACGCAGCTGAAATCAGCTGCACAAGTGACTCCAGCTGACACCACGAGAAGCGGAAGAACCACCTGGCCAACCCACGGAAATACAGGAAATAAGACATTTTTGTTTTAAGCCGTCAAGTTTCTAGGTGGTCTATTGTACAGCGAAGCACAATGGAGACAGACCTCAAAGCTTCACTTTGATCAGCTTCATGGGCAATCCAACCCTGGGGGAAGAGCCTAGGGCAGGAAGGAGGCAGCGGCTCTCGCATATGTCAAACGATAAAGGACAAGTCACCAAATGTGCCGACTCTCTGTGCTGGTGATGTCCCGTGGTCCAGCCCCTGACAGGCCAGCCGCTGCCTTGCTCTGCTCTGCTCCGTGTCAAGGGATGCTGATTCCACCAATGCATCACTTCCGTTTTCGCAGGCTGCTTCCAGCTGTGTTTGGCAAATGCCTCCCCAAGGAGGTGGCCCTTGTCTCCTGTTTCCTCCTCTGTGCTTCAGGCTGAGTCTCGACAGTGGCCAAGCCCTCTAAGCCACAGATCCTGGAAGGCAGACCCTCTTCCTCGGCTCCAGCTCTCACTTGGCTTCAATGACAACATCTCTGCTCCCTTTCCCTCTAGGTCTAGAGGCGGTAACAGCTACCCTTGATTGTGAATCACTGGGACCCTCAACATTCCTGCTGGATTTCCTGGACCTGCCTACACATTCTGTCCATCCCCTCTTCCTGACCCTGTCTTCCTTTGATCCAGCTGGAATTCTGTCTTCTGCTACCCTGACTGAAATACTCCCCTATGTGAATCAGCAGAAAGAAAAATGAATATGGAAGCTGAGCTCGCAGATACATTTCAATCTTAGGTTTATAATGTCTTAGCTTGTGACCTAGAAATAATCGGTTGATGTATCTGAGCTGTACTTTCCTCAACTGAAACTGGAAATGATAATAACCTACTTTACAGGTTTCTGTAAACCTGTAAATACTGGAGCGTCCAGGATTCACCAAGCCCTTAGTCCTGAATATGGAACGTTTCAGGCACTATATTTAAAATACATCAGGGCGCTGAGTTAGAGGTCTTCATCTCTTCCAGCATTCAGCAAGCATCAAGACATCAAAACCATAACGAGAGTTTAAAATAATGAAACATAAGGCTTGAACTGATTCAGGCTGCCCACCATTACAGCAGGTGCCCAGGGGTCCAGGGAATGGCATCAGGACAGGATGTCAGACAGGCCTTCCCGGTGGTAGAGCTGGGGTCAGACAGCAGGAGAAACACCGCCCTTCGCTGGGGGTCCCTATTGATGAACAAGCAGGTGGGTGCCTCTCAGAATGAAGAACTGGTGGCATTAAGAAGAGTAACTAGGATACTCTGTTATCTAAAGATCTCTTTGTAATCAGAGGGCCTCTCCAGCTGTTTCTGTGCACTATGCATTATTTATGGCCCATCCAGGGCTGGCATCCTGCTATCTGTCTGCTTTCTGAGGCTGGCGGCAGGAAAAGGGCTCATTGACTCAGCAAGTGTGAGCCAGGCTGAATGAGATGATGAGGGAGAAAGAGAAGTTGGAGAAGAACGCGGTTAGAAAGGAAAAGGGGAAAGCCAAAGAGGTGACGGTCAGCCACGGGTCACTGGAGATGCTCAACGTGACAGTGAGAGAACCTGATGCCTTAGGGAACCACCCGCAGATTCCAGTGGATCTGGAAGAAGGGATGGCGTGGGGCTTAGTTGCTTTAAGCCCTTGTCAATTCCTGACCAGTGAGATGCAATCCAGGAGGTCCATTTCTGGCAGGTTTCAGAGGATTACTCAGAGGTAGAGCTGGGTGGCGAAGGTCAGGGAGCTAAGGGACCCATCTGAGAGCATCTCACTGCTGGCAGAGGAGGTGAGCTGGTGGGTGGCCCCGAGGTGGAGAAGACAGAGTTGAGTGAGCCCGTGGGGCAATCCACATCCTCGTGCAGCCCGTCGCCATGGGTGCCGAGCACGGCTCTTCTGCCTGGAATTGGATTTCAGGGCCCTGCCGGTAGCATGAATCAGCAAAGCCATCTCCATCCCCATGTCCACTCCTTGCCGCAGACTCACCGCCATGTTCTGGAGGCAAAGGAGTCTCACGCTTGTCCTGCTTTCTGAACGCCCACAGTGATGCTCTGATTACCATCATCATCAGACACGACTCCTTTGCCAAGTGTCCTTCATCCTGCTTCTGTAGCAGGGACCCAATATGAACTGCGCCTCCAGTAAACGGCGATTGCCCTGCTTGGTATTTAAAATGTTATCTAAATGAAACCTCACAACAACGCTGTCAGACAATACCATCCCCATTTTCTAGAGGATATGACATGCTCAAAGAAATAAAGTAATTCATCCAAGGTCACACAACTCATCATAGGCAAAATGTGGATTACAATCTGTTCCGAGGCTCTCCTGGAAATAGAGACCTACACCCTCCTTCTCTCCCTCACGACCGTGCCCTTGAAGCTGCATTCAACCTTGGAGGTCATTAGTCATTTATAAGGTTCCATAATAATAAGAGCACTGCAGGAGCCTGGGGTCAAGATGTTCAAGAAAAGTAAAATACACACCTTGGCGCTGGTACTTGACACGTGGAGATAAGTTTAAATTACACACCTTGGCACTGGTACTTGACACATGGAGATAAGTTTAAATTAAGTCCCAGGTTTCCCCCCCCCCCCCCCAGGGGATGGCTGGAGGGTAAAGCTGATCTTCCCTGGTCTCCAAACTGTCTGCAAAAACTTGATTAATTACTAATTTACAGCTTATTCTCAACTGCAGCACAAATCTTTATTCCATTTAGGAATTAATGATCGGACCATATGTCCTCAGAACTGGACATGCCTTGGTGATCAAAGACTAAGGCTTAGCACTCTTCTGGGGCTCCGGGAAGTTCCCATTTCCTATTTGTCCTCCTGACCTCGCTGGAGACATTCTGGAGTGGTTGAGGTCGGATGGGGCAGGGATTCCTACCCCTTCCCCACCCCACAAGCCTGCAGAACGATCTATACACAAGGCCGAACGTGTACCTGGCACAGAAGGGCCCCTCTGTAGCCCTCTGTTCCCTTGGAGCCCAAATCTCCCCTACTCCACTGTACCTGGCACAGTCTCTATCCCTCCTCCCAGCCTCCTTGTGTCAAGAGGATGGTAGACTTGTATCTTAACAGGCACAAGTAAGTGATGTTGGCCTGGGGGGTTGATGCCCTGAAGGTTGTAAGTCAGAAGCATCCCTGGGAAAAAAAGGTTCAAAATGAGAGTACCAAATGAGAGTTCAGAAGGAGGGTGGAACAACCCATGGCTCCTGAGCACTGATTCGGTGATGGCCTCTGTGATAACTGCTTTACATGCATTATTACTCCTTTCAGCAACTCTCCGAGCAGGTATCAATAATCCCCTCCCTGTACCCCAACTTCCGAGTATGGAGTCGTAAGTTATTTATCTCAGGCAAGACAGGCGTTGGTGAAAATCTCCATTCAGATCTCTCTGATTCCAGTGCCCGTGTTCTATTTCTGTTTGACTGCTATGCTGACAGCCTCCTTTTCATGACCGTGTTTTTTAATTCCCTGGGCGTGGCCCACTGTCTGCGACTTAGAAGATGCTTAGGAAATGGTCATAGAATGGATGATGCGTGAATGAACGACCATCATAGATGCCTTTAGGACTGAGCCCCAGACTGGAAGAGAAGGAGGGTCTCAGTGCGACTCAGTGCTGAGCTGACTTTCGTTGTCCCTGGGAAAGGGCAGTGCTGATGCAGGGAAAGGAGGGTCTCATGTGTTCCCCTCACTTCCACCTGGAATGACTCAGGCCTGGCTAAGTTTACCAGCCTTTCCTCACCTATGCTCCCCACCTCAACCCACTGTCGGCTTTCTTGCCAGGAAACCAGGGTGCTGGCAGGAGGCAGAGCTGTGTCGTCCTAAAGCTAAAGGTGTGGTCTTCCCAGACCCTATCCTGCGAAGTTGCAGGACCAGACCATTGGACCGTTTCTCCTTCTCCAGCATTTGCATTTGAACAGGAAAAAGCTTATCTCCTGGCTCAATGCCAGTCTTGTGTCTTTTACTGGGATAGTGATAGTCTCACCTTTAAATTAAAAAATCTTGCTCCAGCCACTCTCTTTTTTTTCTTTTTTTAATACAAAATTTACGAATAAGAGGAATTCAGTCAAAAGATTTCCGGCGTAAAGCAACTGCTGTTGGTGTAGATGATGGGACACAACATAACGCAGGCAGAAAATTAGCCTGTAATCACCACTTTCTTTTGGATCTGCTTTAGATGTATTTAAGCCCAAGAGACTCCCCCAGAGAGTGTGTCCCTGGGACTCGGCCCCTCCCCCGACTCATTACCTCTGGTTCTGTTGTCTCCGAGGAAGAAAATTAGGGCACCGTGGCTATTGAGATGCAGGTGCTCAGCCAGTGAGATGTTCACACAGCAAAATGACAGTCACTGCATGTGATTTGGGATGATTTAATGGCTTGAATTATCTCGCAGGTTTGTGGAGGAAATGCTAAGGCTGTCAAGCACAGTGCGGACAGCTCTGCCTTGCCCGTCTACCCAGCCCTTCACTGCCAAGGGCAGAGGACAGACTCCGCTTCCCTCACCGCCCTTTTGTTGGAGCCAAAGGCAAGGGCCCCATGAGTGGAGGACCACCAGGCATCTGAGGCTGAGATGTGGGATGAAACACTGCATCTCTGCTCCTCTGTTTGTCCCCCTCACTCTCAATAAAAAGCTCAAAGTGACCGCATGTAAGAGAACCACCCCGGTGAGCCGGGCACGTGGAACCCAGGAGCCTCATGGTTTTTACTGAAATCCTGCCTCTATTTAAGAACTCAGTTTCCACGTTCAATATCTTTCCCTCTTTGTTCATCTTCCCTTTTACAAAAATTCAAACGTAAACCCTAGGTTGAGCTGCTTCTTATGAACCTTGTAACCTAACCACGGACTAATGTGTCATTCTAGGGCCCTGTACCTCAGTTTTCACATTTATGAAATGGGAAGATAATATCTCCTCCTGAGAGTTTACAGAAGACTTAAATAAGAATGTACGAAACTGCTGGGTGACCACAGAGCCTTCTGGAGACGTGTTACTGCGGAGAGCAGGGAGCGGCTTGGTACTCAGGAATTTTTAACGCGCTCTGCTTTGATGAAATCGGTTAGTCAAGGGAGCACTTAAAAACGTGTTTCTGACTCTAAGGTCAAGAGGGGGAAGCAAGGTCACTGTCCTTGTCTGAGCCTCGACCTTCCACCTCCAGTTTAAACACCACTGGATAATCCGGATAATCCCAGTGTCCTCCATGGGAAGGAAGTGCTCCAACAACTGGACGGAATTAAAACTGATGCCAGTGTTTATTTGTATCTCTCTAAAAATGCCCAAAGTGACTGATTGATAACAGCAACCAGACTTCTTAAAATCTACCTTCCCCCGCTTGTGCTTTCTCTCTCATGTACACCACACAGCTCCCTTGAAATGTCTTTCTTTTCCAGCCCCGGGCTCAGCTTCCCCCAGCAAATCGCTCCCATCCTGAATTGGACTGTTTTCACTCCTCTGCTGGGTCTGGGCTTTTTTCTTCTCTCCCCCAAGTTTATGCCTCATCGCCCCTACTCCAGCTCTGTCTCGGTCTACCCAGTGTCCCAAATTTACATCACAAAAGCTTATCACAGGAGATTAGCTCCAGCAAAGGTAGACTTCTCTTTCAGAGGGTAAAAGGAAATGGGGAAAAAGAGATAGAGAGTGGACTCTTTGTCAATCACTTCAGGGTGGAAGGCCGTGAAGATTCACATGTTAATAACTCTGTCACCATCAAATATGACTGAGGACCCATTCCGGAGTGGTTAAAGATTCTATTCCAGCTCGCCCAGGAGTGCGTAGAAAATGGAACACCAGCACCAAACAGGTGAAAGCAAGGGGATGTCACACTTTTGTCAGTCTGTTGGATGAAAACCCGGAGTGGTTTTGGTTCATGAATATGCATCATGTGTGTGTCTTAGCTCTCGTCAGCGGTGCTCAGCAGATGGCGGGCATGTTTGGAACCTGCTACACACTGTAGCGGGATGTTGTGATGGGGGATCAAGTGCTAGGTGGAAGCTGTCAGGATGCATAACACGTCATCCAGGGGAGTGGCAGCTCTCCATCACCCTTGGTCCCAGGGCCAAAGGCCAGGATCTCATAGAATGTAAAAGGCATCTCTAATGAGTAAGACAAAAAGGGGCTTGACCAGCAGTGGTCATTAATGTTCCCATTCCCAGGGCCATTAACCTTGGGTTCCTTGGCCTAATTTTAACCAGGTTAATTGCCCACCACCTTCTCGGATTCCCTCCTGCTCTGACAGCTGTATTCAGCACAGTCGTAAGAAGTATTAGCAGCATCCGTCTTCATTATCAGCCTGAGGACGGTGCCTGCATTATTGACTTCCACATTTTAGCAACTTTAGGACGAGTACGGGGTGGGGGGAAACAAACAGTGCTAGTAAGGAAATAAATCTCCCGTACAGGGATGCCTGTTCCTAAATGGTGCTCCGGAGAAGCAGATAAGACGCCGCCTTCTGCCTAAGAGGGGTCTTTGTGGCCGCATTTCAAGAGAAGAGATGGTAATGTAATGACGCAGAGGTCATCGTGATTCTAGGGACACCACCATGGCAAAAGGGGCCCCGGTTGCTAGAGAACTGCGGCGCTGTGGCTGCCTCCGCTGATCCGGGGCTGGTCCTGCCGAGGCAGCACCCTATAACACACAGATCTTTCAGCCGCATCCTGTACTTTCAACAAGTGACGTAAACACTTGGAAGCTTGAGAGTCTTCGTGGTTTGTCTCTCCCCACAGCATCGCTGGTCCCAACAGTCAACCGGCCCTGAGGTTGGCTACGTCTAGACTTCTCCCTCTTCTTCTATGCTCATCCGTCACCTGCCTTACATACTCCCCACCTGGGATCAGTCCCAGGGCTTGCCTTCTCCAAGCCTTTGCCCGGAGATAAAAAAAAATCACACAACTGCGTAGATTGGAGTCATGTGCATCTGTGGCCTCCAAGTGCAGAAGGTCTGCAAGGATCCCTCCAGATCCACGCACGATCTTTGGTCAATCCTCTCTCCCCTTGTCTTAACCTTTACTATCCTGCTAATGATTCATCTCGGCCCCATACTCTCAGAAAGCAGTATTTTCTCCTACTTCCCTAAGGAAATTGAAGCTATCAGGCAACTCCACTCAAATTTTCATCCACCCTCCCTCATTATCAAATTCTCTATATCAATGCCCGTTCCTGCCCATTCGGTCATTTTCTCCACCCCAGCATTGCCTTGTACACAATGATACAGCTCGTACCCTCCCCTCTTCCCCTCACTGTCCCCACTGTACTCCAGCTGCACATTGCAATGAGTTTGGAAATCCCCCCACCCGATTCCCTCCTGGATTTCCAAAGGCCACAGTCTTATTTTAGGCCAAATTTTGCACTGACAGAATATATTACCTCTGCATCGAGCCAGGATATAAAGCGAAGAGAAGCTTCGGGAGATGGATACAAATGAGTTTCACTGCCCCAAGGAGCTGGAGACAGAGCTGACTGCTCCCCTTGGCAGACCACGCTCCCCGCTCGTGCTGCCCCTTCCCAGCACTGGCTGGTTGCCCTTTATGACTCTTGCCCCAGGTTTTCCATTTTAGAGGTGCACTGCTATCTCCCAAAACCTGCTCTGTAGGAATCCCTTTCATAGCACCGCTTTGTTTTAAACCACCCCTATTTCAGAAACTGCTGGAGCTTAGAAACCAATTTCCATGCTTATTCCAGAGCATGTGTAGCATTTAGGCAAGCTGTATACAAGCTGTATGTAAGTTTCATCATGGGAGACCCGAACTCAGTTTGCGCAAATGGAGGGCAGTAGGCAGGGTGTGCGTGAAGTCTGCACTTGGTGAAAACTCCTAGCAGAAAATGGCAAGCTTGGTGGGCAGAGGAAAGGTATCTGGGAAGAAAGTCACTTTTAGAAGCAGACTGTGCAGTCCTTCCACGGAGAAACGCTCCATAGTGGGGCATCAGCGTACCCTACTCAAGAGCCTAACAGTCGTTCCTGACGCCTGTCCCTCTCTGACCCCAGACCTATTCCAGGGCCAGGACTACGGTGAGGAGAATGAGGGACCTGACTTGGCACAAAATTTAAGAGGGTGCCCCTAAAAGATAGTTAATGAGATAAACAATATTTTAATGCAATATTAAAAAAACTCAAAATCATTCCAAAAAAAAAATAATGAACCAATTACTAAAATTTTACAGAAAGCCAGAATCAGTACGTTACCATGTCAAGCCATATTGGAGCCAGAGGCAAATGGAAAACTTGGTAATAATGATCGGTCTCTATTTTAAAATTCCGTCTGTTGTTAATCATGGGGTTTTTATTTAGCGTTCAATTTTATGCCTTAAAATACCGCATCAAAATATGATTCATCTATATTACTGAGTATCGGCACCCTCTAAATTCCGTCCTGAGGTGAGTTTACCCTCCTCTGGGCCCTGCCCTGTCCACACACACACACACACACACACCACCTATCGTGACGTTCACCTTTGCCCCCCAATTACCTTCCAAATCACTCCTTTCCTTCCATACCTACGGCCCCAGGCCCAGTTCATTTCTGCATCATCCCTTTCCTGCATTCATATAACAGCCCTCTGTTTGGTCCACTAATTTCCAGAACTACGTCTTTCCATATTGCTGATTCCACTTTTCACACTGTTTGAGGACTTCCTGGGCCTACAGTAAGGAATTCAAGCCTTAACTGGCCACAGCCTCGTTTCTCACCATCTCCTCTTCCAGATTCCTGAAACGTTCCATCAACACTTCCCCTATGATGCCCTGCACCTAAGATCTAACAGTTTCCGGGAACTCTCATGCTCTCTTCCAGCCTTCTCACATTTTATACATGCTGTTCTGTCTGCCTGGAATACATGTTTCTTCCCTCCGTCTGGAAATCTTGCTCCTTAGGTGAAGTTCTGTCGGAACACACTTTCCATTGCATTGCAATTGTCTGTCTCCTCCACCAGGCTCTAAAATGCTTCTCAAGGACAGGGAGACTGTTGCTAATCCATCTATATTGAAGGCACACAGCAGGTGCTCAAAACAAGTGTGATGGTCATATGGATGAACTATGAACAACTGAGTAATTGAATCATTACGGTGGTTGGCCAAAAAGTTCGTTTGGGTTTTTCCATAAGATCTTATGGAAAAACCCAAACGAACTTTTTGGCCAATCCAATAAATAAGCTTTTACTAAGCTCCTGGCCATGCAAGGTGGTATGCAGGCACTCGTGAGTGTCCCTGGTGACTGGTGACCTCCACAAGCCTGGAGCTGCCTGAAATCTGCCTCTCATCCCTCACACCCAACACATGCACAGTGCAGAATAGACACTCAGGAAAGAGCCCAGTGGAACTGAAATGGTGGTGGTGCATTACGTGGTTACGTGTTTGACTTTCACATGGTTGAGGTGACCACTTTCAACTAAAAGCTGTTGCATTGGCTAGAACAAGCCATCTTTGAAATCCCCAAGAATAGCCCATATAGGAAAGCCATTACTATAAAAAGAGACAACCCATCTGGGATAAGGGAATTGGGGTTGGGTGCCAGAAGACAAAAAGAATTATCAAATGCCTGTAGTATTTAGACCCTGAGATGAAGATCTGAGAGCTCTTCTGCCCGTGTGTTGGCCTGGGCTGGAGAAGGCTGGGTGGGGTGGGCGCAGGTGAAGTGTGGCATTTGTTCAAAGTACTGTATTCCCTCTTAGACTCTAATAATATAAAAGGGCTGTTCTCACCAGAGCTCTTTCCTCTCTTTTTCATTGTCTTGATAAATCCTTTATTGGGGCAGCTGTCTTAGAACACTGGCCCGGAACGTACATAAACCCCTCTGAACAAAAGTTATAAGCTTGCCCTCCCCGCACTGCTCTGGGCCCTGTAAAGAACTGAGACTGATTAGAAAACAAAGACTGGGCTTACCCCAGCCCTGAGCAACGAACCACCTTTCTTCTCCCCTTCTGGGCGTGTGTCAGATGGCCGCCCATCCAGGGGTCTAGACAAGCAGGAAGGCATCCTCTGATCCCCAGCGCGGCAACAGGACCCAGGTACACGATTGGCTGGGGTGCTCTTGGTACCTGGTTTTAAACCCCAGCTCTACCACTCACTTGCTGTCTGGTTTAAGAACTCATCAGATTTAACATGCTGAATTGATGTATAGGCCACAGCTTAGCCTGATAAAGTGCTCCCTAACTTTAATGGGGAATAGACATAGTATGAATTTCCTAAAAGAACATGCCATGGGCAAGAACATACCACAGGCTGAAAAGCTAGATGGTAAACTTTTAATAGAGATTCATCTGCTTTAAGCTATTCTAGACCAACTAACAATAGGGCACCTGTTTGCTCCCTCCCTCCCTCCCTCCTTCCTTCCTATCTTCCTTCCTTCCTTCCTTTCCCCATCCCCTCCCTCCACAAATATTTATACTGAGTACCTACCATGTGCTAGGTGGATACTCATAGCAGGGTTCATGCCCACACTGGTCCAACATAATCTCAGTGGAGTAACACTCTCTGGGTAGACGCTCAACACAAGTTTGTTGAATGTGTCCTTCTCTTCCTGTCTCTCTTCCTTCTCTTCCCAGCCTTTTGATGGTAACATAATTTCTTCCTCACTCTACATTCAACCGCCTAGAGGATACTAAGCGCCTTAGCTTCATGTTTTATTTCTAATGCTCGACGGTATGTTGGCCCATCTCACAGGATCACGTTAAGCAATCCCTCTTTGACAGTTTGTTTTTCAGGGAAAGGAACACAGGGCTCCATGGGTGATGACTACTTATTATGCAAGAAATCTTTTTATCTTTTCTCTTTTTTCGTGACCTGGGCATTAATTTGGTTCCCAACTTACTGCATTATGCACAACACTGGACCAAGGTAGCTCTGTGATATGGACGTTGAATGGACGTGTCCTCCGCTCTCTGTGAAGTAACACTCCTCCAAGCCCTTGATGCGGGTTTTCATCTTGTGTCCCATTTTACTAAGAGCCTCACCCTCAACTAACTGCCATGATCCCCTTCCACAATACGCGGAACTGTTAAGGTTCATGGGATTAACCTCCTTCCACAGAAATCTAACGAGGATTCTCCAAAAACAAAACAAACAAACAAAACAAGGGCAATCAGAAGAATGACCCAGTAATGAAATAATTTTAAACAATGAAAGATAACTAGGTATGAGCTTTCTTAAGCTTCATTACTTGAACCACCTGGGGAGGCACCCATTCTATCTACTTGTAAGATCCGGCTTGACTTGACAAATCTATTCCCTTGTTTATAAAGGACTGTGCTCAGCCAACTGAGAGGACAGATTAAAGAGCTAGTGGATCTAAAGACATGATGGAGGAGAGAGGATGCAGGATGCTGTAGGCAGAGTTGGAAATACTGTCCTGGGAGCAGCATGTTCAGTCTGTTGGGTGGACAGGGGATGCTCTCAGTGGGGGGTAAGGAGAGCAGATAGGAGACCACTGTAGTCTGTTGGGTGGACAGGGGATGCTCTCAGTGGGGGTAAGGAGAGCAGATAGGAGACCACTGTAGCAGTCTAAGGATGATCTACAGAGAAGCTAAACTAAGTTAGTGGCATCGGGAATGACAAAAGGGGGATTAGCATTAAAATAGATTCCAGGAGTGGTGACACGGTAAGAGGAGCTCTGGAGAAAGATGAATATTGAAAAGTCCAGGTTCCTGGCTGGGCAACTGAGAAGAGGCTACAAGTCAAGAGAGAGAGTTCAGAGGAAAACAGGAGGAGACATGAAGATGATGAATTCCATGTTGGATATAAAGAATGTGAAGCATATGGTGCTGGGGAGGCGTTCAGGTGACTCTGTCCAGCACACAGTTGGATATGTAGGTCTGGAACTCAGGGACCAGAGACAGAGATCTGGGGATTAGTAGCATACAAGTGGGACTTCAGAACATGAGTATAGATGAAATTGCAAGGAGACCATGTCGAGAAATAAGTGAGCTAAGGGTAGAACCAGAAGGAACCAACGTTTTAAGATGATACTTGGAAAGAAAAAGCAGGTATCCTAGAAGTTGAGGAGAAGGAGTTGCCGGATGGAGGGGGTGGTGAGGTGCATCAACGCCAACGAAGATGTGAGACGTGAATACATTCAGAGGAAGATCACAGAAACCCTGGAAGTGCTTTGTAGATTTTGTCATGTCGTAGGTCATTATTTCTGACTTTAATGAGAGCAATTTGAATGAAATGGGGGGGGGGGGGGCGGGTAAGAGGTCAGATTACAGTTGCTTGAGAAGTGAATATGAGGTAATAACGTGAAAACAGCGGGGGTGTGAACTACCCTTTCAAGAAATCTGGATGATAATGGAAGGAGAGAGATGCAATTATTGGAAGAGGACTGTGTTTAAGGTTTATTGCTTGTCTTAGTTTCTAAGAAAAACTTGAGAGGTTGAAAAAGGTAGGTCAAAAAAAAACTGGTCAAAGGGAAGAAGAGGTTAAAGATGCTGGAGAGAGAGGGCAGAAATAAATGGCCCAAAGTTCCAGGGGGGATGGGGGTGGGCGGGATTGGTCGTAAGAGCAGCAGGGTCAGCCCACAGCAGGGGGAGGGACACCTCATGCCCTCAGGTGAGAATGATGGAGCAAATTGTAGCTATACCTGGTGGTTAGGCATGGACGGTGGTTCTGGTTTTATTTTATTTTATTTTTAACATCTTTATTGGAGTATAATTGCTTTACAATGGTGTGTTAGTCTCTGCTGTGTAACAAAGTGAGCCACCACAAGGGAACAGGACAGGGAGCTGACGGCCACCACACTGCATGATGGATGAAGCCCCCACTTCCCCTCCCCTGTGTGTCGATTATGCTTCCAAGCTTCTCAAAAACCTTGCAGCCAGGAAATTCTCAATAATATCCAATCTCTACTTCTTCTGATATGATTTAAAACCTGCCCATCCCAGCCCCTCTGCTGAGAGGATAAAGGACATCTTTATCCGTGGCATCCCCAGGTGCTGCAGAGAAAAACTGAGCCCCTAGTGGGGAATAGGGGGAAAATCGAGTGTCTGGTGAACACACCCTCACCCACTGATTCACAACCCCTCCCTCCCCCATCCAGGTCCCCACATTCAGCTCATGGGCCCCGCCCCCGTAAGGAAAACTCTTGGAGCAATTGGCAAAGCACGGGGAATTTGGATTTTGGCCTGGAACTCCTGTGCTACAGCCCAAGGCACCCCAGCCTGCCCCAGCCCTGGCCTCAACAGTGGGTTGACAGCCTGCTTTCTTCTCTAGCCTGCCACCTGGCCCCGACCCCCAAATAATCAGGTTTCAGGGCACGATGGTGATGTGTTTGGAAGCCAGTTGTCTAGATGCAGGTACATCACTGAGTGAGTTAGTATTTATAAAATGCTCGGAAGGAAGCTTAGAAAATAGTAATCACCATGTAAATATTAGCGACTATTGTCATTATTAGTATTATGACTGCCCCTCATATTCTCTACAGGACTAAAATCTATTTCATGTCTGCAGTGGGAACAGATATTTTGCACATTAATTAAGCATTATGATATACAAGAAGCTTGAGAAGGGATTGAGAGGTGGCCGGAGCCCGGGCATAGAGTGGAGTTAATACAGGATTTGGAGTCACACTGACATGGGTCTGAGTCAAATACCTGCCACTTCTTAACTGTGCCTTCTTAGCCTCGGTCAAATGGGTACGTTAACTATTTCCTTACAGGGCTGTTGTATATATTCATCACCAGACGAATAAGAGCAATAAAAATTTAAATCTTCTCCTATTTCCTTCTTCCTAGGTAAAGAAAGTGGAGCTGAAATTGTTTGGATAAATGACTGTGCCTTTCTTTTGGCACCTAACATTTGCTATCTTGTATTTCGTAATTATGGCATTCTTCAATGTTCTTCCCCCTTCTTTATTAACCACTCACCAACACACACACACACACACACACACACCTCTCTCTCTCGTCTCTCTCTCTCTCTCTCTCACACACACACACACACACAATCAATAAACGTTAGGTTCTGAACAAGTTAAGTCAGAAGCCAGGGCAACGTTTTTTGTTTGTGGGATCATGTTCCCTTTGTTTTCAAACCTCCAAGCTGATCCCCTTGGTCCCTGGCATCCCCTAATCCTCTTGCAATAGTCTCCGGGGCCATGAGTGATGCTCAGGGCCCTTCCAGGGGGTGGGCCTGACACCAGTGGGACATACCCAACACGACTACACAAGCAGGCTGGCTTCCCCATGTGCCTCTCAACTAAATACCCATACAGAAAGTCACCTGAGGGAATCCCGTTGATGTCAGCAGAAAGAAGAGACTGGATTACAGCCTCTGACTGGGCCAGCTTATTGTTATTTATAATACACAGCCGACTGACTGGGAAGCCAGGGGAGAGAGAGATGCTGGCGTGAGTGCCACCCGTTAATTGAAATGTCTTAGTTTCCAGAAACTGGTTGGAATTCTCACGGCACTGGGCAGCGTACCTGTGTTCCCAGTGAACCCCCTGGCTGAGCAGATTCTAATTCTGCCCCTTTCAAGGCGTTGGTGGAAAGAGCTCATTCCCAGGATGACACTGCTGTTGAGCGAGCCGGGTGTGGAGATGGGCAGCTGAAGGTCTAGTGAATCCCCAACATCCCAGCCTGGCAGACGGAGCTCCCGGGAGCACCTCCTCCTCCTTTGAGGCGTGAACAAAAGCAGGCCACCCTGAAGACCTGAGGACAGGGTGGGTTTAGGGGCACGTGTGCACACCAGCCAACCGACGATGGGTCAGAAGTCCTTAAGAAAGGCAAACACCTTAGCCTGCCCTCCCCCAAACTTTCCTGGAATTCTCACACTCCTTCCCCAAGTCTTAATATAAGTGTCCTGTCCTCAAAGCCTTCTTCCCTCACCTCCACCCTGCCCTCTGGGGCAGATTTGGGTAGGGCTTCCTGTTACGTACTCTTAAAACACTCTCTAATTCTCACTATCGTAGGGAACTACTGCAATTAAAACATTCCTTTAACTATGGTGTAATATTGATCTTTTCCCCATATACGATCAAATCTGTGTGGGCAAAGACTGTGGCTGCCTTAATCCCCTTGTATTTCCTAGTACGGTGCCGGGCATATCGTTAAGACTGGCTAAACGAGTGAATGAATCAACCAAGGAAACACTTCTTTGGGAAGGCAAATAGATACAGAACACTATACATTTAGAGGAACGACAGCACTGTCCTGGAGACTGGTCATGCTTGTTGGATTACCTGGGTCATGACTGCTCTCCCCACACTGCTGTTTAAGAGCTAACCGCACGCTTAGATAATATTTCATTTGGATTCAGTTTGGACAATCCAATTTGAGTTTTCAGGAATTTGCTGAGCATTTGCTACGCTCCCGGCACGACGCTCGGCTGCAGAGGATGTCAGGCTCCCTGTCAACCCCGAGCTGTGATTTCCTGAGGGAGCACAGTATAGCTCAGAAATGCGTTCCATGGTCTAGAATATACAGGCTGTGCGATTTGGAAATGGAAGTGTTGATAGACACTGCTTTTCTGCTTCTCACTCAACAAACGTTGAGTGCTTTCTCCGAAAGCTTCTGCTTTCTCTTTCAAGTTCACAGGTCTCTGAGCTTTCCCTGTCCCTCAGGACCTGGTATAGCCTTGCTGCATGCAAATGACCCACCGGTGTTCCTTTCTGCTCTGACCTGCACACCTGCCTGCCCCCAGGGGAGCAGATCTGACTCCCCCAGACGACATCCTCGAAGAACTGGGGGAGCCCTGAGGCAGCTTCACGGGCTCCCACTGGCCAGGCTTTGAACTCTCCAATCCTTCTTGCTGCTTTGGGATGTTTCACTTTTCTCTTCCCCCAGGGAAACCGTCTGCTTTCATGACAGTTGTACTGTGTGCCAGTGTGAGGGTCTAAAAGAGACAAGATTAACTGCTCTCCAGTCAGGAAAAGAAAAAGTGGTAAATTTTTATGTTTAGAAAAAGATGAGTTGGTGAAATACAGCCAGGACGCTTTGCCCAGTCTTTTATCTTGGAATAGAAAATGCCTAATACAGTTAGACAAAAAGCTCATTTTCTAAGGCGCCTCCTTGCTTGGGGTTTGATTCAGAATCTCAAATCCCTTTGCCTTGCAGACAAGTGAGAACTGTCTTGGAAGCAGGGCATGTGGACTGAGGTTCTGCTCTTTCTACTCGCTTTCTGACCTTGGGCTAATCACTGGGCAGTTCTTTAAGATGGGAATGTAATCGCTGCCCTACCAAAAGGGATAATGGGAGGCGGACGTGTTCCTATGAAAAGAGGTGTCGACACAAATAGGCGTTGCCAGTGTGAAAGATGCAGCCGTGCCAGGCATTCGTACTGCTTGTAGCCATTCCCGTTTTCACCCTCTAATTTTGTTCTCATTGGCGTAACACCATGGATAGCTACAGAGCTTTAGGGAAGTGTACACAGAGACCTGATTCATAGACTTTCCAAACTAAAGTAGGCCTTAATGATCACTGCATCTCCTGGACACACAGACGGAAGCTGAGTACCGATAACGCACACGTACTGAGAGCCGACCGCGCGCCAAGCTGGGCTTGAACCCTCCCACCTGTGGTAACCCACCGACTCTCCAAAGCCGCTCCCACCAGGGAGATATTACAATCACCACCTCCACTTTATAGATGAGTAAGCAAATGTCAAGTAACCCGCCCCCCCCGCCCCCCGCAAGGTCACATGGTGGCAGTGCAAGGGTCTAAACCCAGGAGCCAATTCTCCCCACGGTGACAGTGCGTTGCTACCAGAAACTGAGTTCCAGAGAGATATGGGCAACTGGCCGAAGATAACTCAGCTGTTAGGGATGAAAACCAGGTCACCCGATCCACAGTCCAGGTGTCTGTCTGTCTGTGTGGATGAAGGTAGGGCTCAAATCCTAGCTGGACACGTGGTTGTGGGAATGACCTTGGGCAAGTCATCAACTGACCTGGGATGTGGTGTTCTCATCGAGATAAACTTGTCATAAAATAGCCTCACAGTTTACTGTGAGCATTAGATGAGATAATACCTGTAAAGCACTTAGAAGAGCCCTGGATGTAGCTACTCAACAGCTGTTACACCTGCTGCTTCTTCCAGGGGGCCTCCCAGAGGGGAGATAACGTCGGCATCGTGGTGGAACCCAGAGGGGTTGGTGAGGGAGGGGAGAGGTGGTGAGGATGCACCAGAAACTTGTGTTTGCGACAGAAAGCAGCTGGCCCTTCCCAGATAAAGATGGAAAATGAAATAGAATAAAAAGGCTAGAGCCACAGACAACCTAACACTCTCTATTTGCCCTTTCATGCTGGCAGCTCCTCCATTCTCCATTCCCTCTGCCCTAAATGGACCAGGAGCCGAACGGGCACGCACTGCATCACTCTTCAGGTCCTGGCAGGATGCCCGGAGCTACCTGCCCCTCTCAGCCTCTAGGTTCACCCCCTGACGGGTCCTGACAGCCAAGTTTGGGGGGCCGATCAGCTGCCGAGACCCGAGGTCCCAGGCCAGGAAGTAGCTGCGTGCTTGCTGCTCTCAAGGGAGCTCTGGAATCATGCAAACTTCTGCGATTGCTTCTGCCGACTGAAATCTCTCTCCCTCTGTTAACAACACAACAGACATCTTGTCTGTGTTTGATAAATAAGCTTCTCTATTTATTCAGGGGAGTGAATTTGTAGCTATTATGATTCAGATGACATTGACACGATATTTTCTCTCTTTTCTTCCCCCCTGATGTCGAATCAGGAAAAGAAAATCCATAGGAAAAAAAAAAAAAAAAAACCCACAAAAACCCAAAGCAATTACTCTGCATATCAGTCCATGAAATAAAGAAATGCCTAAGCCAACTCTCTCTTGGGGTGGAGGTAAGGGAACTGATAAATACTTTAGAAACTGCTGCTCCTTCCTGGTTCCCCAAGATGCAGCTGGTGTGTACTAACAGGAGGCACATGCTGCATTTATTAAGCACTGAACGTTTTAATTTCTCGACCATTACCGTGATCTGCAATGGGCCTGCGCACAAAGTCAGATCCCAGGGATGTCAATCAACCCAGCTAAGAAGTGTTGGCATCGTCATATGGGGTGTTACCTCTCATTGGGTTTCCTGAGTCCACCAGTCAAGCAGACGTGACTGAGCAGACAGGCAAGACGGGGAGTGGGCCCCAGCCAGCAGAGTCAGCTCTGCATCTGGAAGTCCTTGTGTTAGACGCCCTTCCCGTTGGATCAGTTCAGACTCACCTGATCTCATCCCTTTCCCCAACTGTGCTCACCCCCAGCTGCCCAAGCACAGTCCAGAATGTTAAGTCTTGGATGTCGAGGATAGGCTAGAATCTTCTTGAACATCTAATGCCCCAGACAGGGGGAACATAGGAGAGCTTGTAATCGGAAGACTTCCTGGCCCGTGTTTTCTAGACCCAAGTGGCCTTGTGGAGCAGCTCAGAGCCAGAGGTACAGGCCTGCTGGGTTACTTGGTCCGTGGCTTTCAACATTTGACAGTGACCTAAAGTATCAGATTCATCCTATATCACAACACTGCACACACACACCCCACACTCTACTGAAAGAAAATATCCTTACGTTATGACATGCACTTTGATAATTCTATTTCATGTTTTTAAAAAATCACAGGTGGAAGCCACTAAAATATGTAATAACCTCTAATGGGTTGCAGCCTGCAGTTTGAATAACACTGACAGTCCAACAGTGAGGTATGTCAGATTGATGAGAATAAGTAGACCTGCAGCCAGGGCAGGCATCTCCTCAAAGAAACATGCAAAAACACCTGGGGGAAACTTCAGAGTGGCCAGTTCAGAACTGGTCTGCACTGGAGTTCCAAGTGCAGCTGGGATCCTTGGTTGTCTGGAGGGCGGCTGGGCTGATAGAGTCTAGAGCCCTCCTGGCGGCCGGCTGGACTCCGGCTGCCTGTAGTGGGAACGAGGGACATGTTTACATGTCCCAGGGGGAGGGGGCTGCCACGGGCAAGCTTGTCTAGAGCTAGGCCTCTCCCATCGCAGCTCACTCCCCCCGGGACTCTCTGCTTTTCCCTCCTGCTCTCCACCCCCACCCTGTGCCTTTCCTTCCTCTTACTTCCTCTGTGTCCTCCTTTGCCCTCTCCCTTCCCTATCTTTCCTTTACCAACAAGTATAGATTTTTAAAAAAAATGTCCCCATTCATCATTCACAATCTGCTAAACCAGTTTTTCAAACTCCCTGTAGGCAGGAAACCTAAGTGTTGGGTTGAGAGTCATGTATGCTGTGTGTGTATGTGTGTGGCATGTGTGTTGTGTGTGTGTGGTGTGTGTGTGGTGTGTCTGTGGTGCGTGTTCGTGGGTGTTGTGGTGTGTGTGTATCCGTGTGTGGTGTGTTTGTGTGTGTGGTGTGTGTACGCGTACACGCATGTGTGTGTCCATATCTCTGTGTGTGTGTGGTGTGTGTGTCCATGCATGTGTGTGCAGTGTGTGTGGTGTGTCTGTGTGTGTGTCTGTGTGTCTGTGTGTGACATGAACCGCAGAGTCGGCCAATGCTTGTGTCTCCCCTGAAGGAGATGTGAAAGCACAGTGTCCAAGAGGAATAATCCTACAGATCCCCAACCCTAAGAAAATAACTTACAAGGAAAGAAGACATCATTGCTTTGTGATTTTGCTTTCAAATAACCTGTCTCCCTTCTAAATATATTAGCTTTATATTTGATTCTATTGCTCTATCAGCAACCGCAGTGATTTGGGGCCATGATATACTCAGCCGCCTGATTTCCACGGAAAGGAGGGAATTTATAGATGTAGTCACCAAGGGGTTAGCAATGCTGTGGATTTCAGTGGCGCTTTCCTTGTTGAAAGCACATTATAAGCATTAACTAATTGTGCTGAACAACACTGGAGAGAGAGAGAGAGAGAGGAGTGGTTCTCACGTGGCGGAGCCTGGGGAAGAATCAGCACAGGCCTGCACGGCTCCAGGGAAGCGTGGGTTCCCAAGAACTGAGATTAGGATTCAGTTGTCACTTTTCCCAAACCTTCACAATTCCTTAAGCCTCATGCCAGCTGCAGTGTCTACTTTTACACGTCCTAAGGCAGTTGCTTAAGTTTTCAGCATGTAAGTTTCCTCAGCTATAAAGTGGAGACCATAATAACACCCATTGTAATAAGCTTGCTCTAATAATTAAATGAGATACAACTTTGCACAAGGCCTGGTCCTTAGGAAGTACTTAATGAATCGTGGCTCTCAGCTCGGAAAATACCCCCACTTCTCTTGTTCACACTTCCTTCTCTGTCTTCTCCCTCCCTTCCTCTCTCCCTTGCTTTCTCCCCTGGGCTCCTTTCATGGGCAGAATCCTCAGCTGTCAGGCATCTTTGGAATCTGGGGGGAAGACATCACGCACCCGGCTCCCCTGTGGCTGTCCGTCTGCTGAATGTGCCAAAGGTGATGGCTTTGGGCAAAAGCTTACAGGAGCCTGACAGACACATCCTGCCCTGCTTGAAAGCCCTGCTTGAAAGCCCTGCTTGGTGATACGGCAGCTGAAAGGCCGATACCTCCACTGCTCATCAGACATCTGCTGGTTATTAGCGACCACCAGGCCACGCTGCTGGGGCTTTGGAGGAGGGACAAGGGCTTTGTGATACCAGGAATGGTCAGGGGACCACCACCGGCCTTTCCTACCAGCCTAGGTACAATTCCTCACACACAGACCAGAAACAGGCTTTGCGGGTTGCTCTGGTACATTCAGACGGGAGTGCCTCTCCCTGTCCGTCTGTGCTAACGATAGCCTGGTTTGGAATTCTGAGAAAGGAAAGACAGTGTCGGCTGTGGAATTCAATACTTTATCAACTTTCCATCAGAGTTCGTGCTCTGCTCTGTGCCATCACGGCACCCAAGAAACCTCGGATTAATACACAGGTCCCAGGGTCTTAGGCCACAGGACCTGGGGACCATGGATCCCACAGGGGACAAGGATTTTGACTGTGGATAGAACAGGCTGCGCTAAGCTGGCAACGGGGGTGACACGGCTCTCTCCTGGCGGGCATCGCCTCCGTCACGGCTTCCTGATCCAGCGGGTCATGCCTAGTGCATGGCCCGCTGGAGTCTTCTCAGATTCTAGACTGACTCAGTCTATCATTCCCTCATCCGGTCTGGGATGCAGAGAAAGCGCGGGCCGCAGTTGAAGCAGTAACTGTGCACGGGAACTGCAGCCCAGGTGATCCAGCCGGCCACCCATTTGTGGGGCCGTCTGTTTGCAGCTCATCCCCCAGCAGCTCAGCCTCGCCATCCAGCTGGGATGTATTCAAGGGACACAAGCTCATTTATCAGCCGAGCAGAGCCTAATTAGGAAGGTGATGCCACCACGCATTAACTGCCTAACATACACCAAGGCCAAAGATAAGTGGTTCTGCGGTCATACATTCTTGGGATTTATCCACCGTCGGGGAAGAGTGCGGATTGGCCAGACCTAGTACAGCATATGGGTGTCTACGTGTGTCATTTCCCCCTATGTTTTAGTACCACTCATCCTTGAATCCAGGTAGTGGAAACAATGGGTAAACGTGACAGTTGGAGACCTGGTCCAAGAAGGTATCCACCCAGTAGGACGTGTTCAGGGGCTTGAGATTTTTAGGAAAAGCAGGCAAGTTATTTGACCAATTTTTAAAGCATGACTTGTGGTGACCCTTGACCCTGGTAGCCCTGGTTGGACATTGATAGATGAAATTCTGCCTGAGCCTTTGCCAGAACGTGGTTCTTGGCTGTCAGAAGGACATCTTGGCCTCTCAGAGGGCACAGCTGGTTCCCAGGATTCTGTCAAAAGACATCCTGATTCGTGTGCCTGTTTAGGGTGTCACAGTGTCTGAGTCTGCAGGACTTTGGTCAAATTGAGAGTAGGGGAGGGGCAGTTAGGAAAAGAGAGGAAAGAGGAGGGGGAGCCAGGAAGAGAGAAGGAAACCCAGAGAGCGGGGCTGGTGTTAGAGTCTCGGGCAAAGTCTGCGTGAAGCCTCGGCATGTACCCCCAGAAACACGCCACTCAGCTTGGGCCCGGCTGCCAGCAAGAGCGGATTTAGTGATGGATTTACGACGCGCTCCCCTCTTCCTGTTGGTCACTGCAGCTGTTGGAGGAGACGATGTCCCTCCTTGACATTCATAGTTCTTTGGTTCCCCAAAGTTTCCAGCTCTGCGGCGTGTTTGCGAGTCCCTGTTCTCAGAAGGCATCCACACCAGGCCAGGGCTCCAGGACCGGCTGGAATCAAGGACCAGCTTCTGTCCTCCTGGGTCCCTGGTCCCTGGCGCCTTCCTCACGCTCAGCAGTGCTCTAACCAAAGTCTCCAGACGGAAGAAACACTCTGTCCTAAAGAGGGAGACGAGAAACTGCCTAGAAAGCCAAGCCCCACGTAACCAGGGTTTAAAGCACAGGAGCTGTTGCTTTAATTCCGGCTCGTGCTGTTGCATCACCAGTGTTTCCACACATTCGACAGCAGCCTGGTGATAAATCAATCTCTGGAAGCCAGAAGCTGCCACAAGCTGCAGCCTCCAGGCTCCATCCTCTCCTCCGGGCCTGGATCCCCCGGAGCCATTGCCAGAATGAGCCTCCAGGATTCGCAAGCCCAAGTCAGTTTGGGACCGAGGCTGGGAATCAGGCTGCCACCCCAGCATCAAAGGAAGAAGGGTCAGAGAGAATATTTATAAGCGTCAGATTCTGCAGGTAGATGATAACTGGCATATTGGGGTGTTGGACTGTTTCTCACATGATAACTGTTACACCTTTGATGTTTAATATGATAATAGTAACCATACTATATGTGGATGGACCTAGAGAGTTATCACACTAAGTGAAGTCAGACGGAGAAGGACAAATGTCATATGTATCACTCGTATGTGGAATCTAATTTTTAAAAAAATGACTATAAATGAACTTATTCGCAAAACAGGAATAGACTCACAGATTCGAAATAAACTTACGGTTACCAAAGGGGAAATGCGGTGGGGAGGGATAAACTAGCAGCTTGGCACTAACGTACACACACTACTCTATATAAATAGATAAGAAGCAAGGACCTCCCGTATAGCACAGGGAACTCTGCTCAGTATTCTGTGATAACCTATATGAGGAAAGATTTGAAAAAGAATGAAGATATGATAACTGGATCACTTTGCTGTACACCTGACACTAACACAACATTGTAAATCAACTCTACTTCAATCAAATTTTTTAAAAAAGAAAGTGATGAAAATAATGGATGATAATAGATTCATCCAATTAGGTTTGGAGATATTCTAAGTTTGTTTTCTTTGATTATATAATAAAATAAATTCTTAATTTGTTAAAAAAATAATAATGACACATATTAGCAGCTCACCATCCAGCTGGGATGTATCAAGGGACACAAGCTCATTTATCAGCCGAGCAGAGCCTAATCAGGAAGGTGACGCCACCACGCATTAACACGCATTAAATACTCTACACCTGCCTCCCACACTCATCCTCAGTGTCTAGTCCTCAGCAACCACTCAGCAGGGTACAGGTTTATCTGCAACTCTCAGCTGTGAAAACTGAGGGTCACAAGTTGAGGGGCAGAGCCAGGGTTCCCACGCTCCCCCTGTGCCCCGCTGCTGTGGGTGATGACCTCTGGTGACACGTGCTCCCTGCCAAATCCCCTGGAGCAGCGTCTACCCTTCCAGGGATCCTGGTGTGTGTGCCTGGCGGCACCACTTGGAGGAACGCGGGAGAAAGTGAGTGCCAGGAGCGAGGCTAGTGCTGAGGACACAAGGATGGTGCCAGGAAGGCCCTCACTCACCTTGCTGTCTTTTTATAATCTTTTTCCAGATGGGAAAGTTGAAGCCGGAGAGGTGAACTCACAGACCTCAAGGCAAACCTGGGCCTACAGCCCCAGCTCTTGAAAGGCCTGGGTTGGCCATTTCTCGACTGCATTCGAAGGGGATGAGGAGAAAACTGTACTTGAAACTTTGAAACAGTGGGAGCCTCTTCTGACCCCCAGCTGTTCCTCAGGCAGAGGCCAGTGGCCCTTCGTAATTCGGGGTGAACCTTCGAGTCCCTCAGGGTGCAGCGGGAGGCAGGGGGCTTCAGGCCTCAGGCTGCCCACCCTCTGGAGAGGACGGTGCCATCTGGCAGGGCCCTGGGAGAGCTGTCCGCTGCTGGGATGGGAAGGCACCTGCTTGGTGCAGGATGAAAGGCGGCAACTGGACACCAGCGAAAAGAGAACGCAGGAGAAAGGAACACAGAATTCACGTGGCAAACAGTCCCTCCCTCTTCCCAGCTGAGCATAACTCACCAACGCAGAGCCCACCTCTTACCCCACCTCGTCTGAGACTAGTCCGGCCCTCATCAGCCTCCACTGTGTTGTTGTTTGCTGTTTTAAAGCGAGGTATAATTTACTAGAGTAAAATTCACCATTCTTAGTGTATAGTTCTACCCGTTTTAATGAATATACAGTCATGTAACCACCACTGTAATCAAGGTATGGGACATTTGCATCACCTACACAGTTCCCTCATGCTCCTGTGTAGTCAGTTTCTCCCCCAAGGCCAGCCTGATTTCTGCCACTATAGTTTTGCCCTTTCAAGAATGTTATGTGAATGGAATCATACAGTCTTTAGCCTTTGGGTCTGGCCTCTCTGGATTAGCATAAAGCATTTCCAGGTTCAGCCATGGTGGTTCTGTGTACCAGAAGTCCATTATTTTTTACTGTTGTGTAGTATCCCATCGTGAGGATGTACCTGAGTTTTTTAATCTGCCTCACCCACTGAAAGATATTTGAGCTGTTGCCAGCTTGGGGAAATTATTACAAAGCTGTCACAGATATTCACACGCAGGTGTGTGTGTGAACCCGGGTCCTTGTTCCCTCTCGGGCTTGCTGGGGTACAAGGTGAGGGCACGTTTAACTTGAACCTCTCTGTATTTGATCTCTCACATCTCTTAAGGTCAGCTCTACAGAGATTTTTCTTTAGTTCTTTTCTAGTCTTCTTTTAACCAACCCCAAATCGTTGAATACACTAGGTGCCGGGCATTACAACGACATTGAAACTGCAAAGATACGAGGGATGCTTTTCTAGGATGTGTACAACCCCGTGGTGCCAACTTGCTGACTGAGTGGCAGACACTCCATCGCAGCAGGGAGGTGGGACTGGAGTGCACCGGCCACCCAGGTCACCTTGGCGCAAGACTGCTTATAAGCAACGAACGCATGGATTGTGTATAAGCAGTACAACGTGCAGCGATCACCCCCAGGCACACCCACAGATTCTGGCTCACAGGCAGCCCCTCACTCAGATGTGGGGCAAGGGAGACTTTACAACCAACACCCTCACCTTCACAATTCCCCTTACACTTGAAAACATCCAGAGGAAACAATATAAAATATTTGAAGAATAAAAATATTTTGTGCTGACAATTCTCTCTGTGTGCAAGCTTTAAAAAAGGCACTATAGGGCTTCCCTGGTGGCGCAGTGGTCGGGGGTCCGCCCCGCCGGTGCAGGGGACACGGGTTCGTGCCCCGGTCCGGGAAGATCCCACGTGCCACGGAGTGGCTGGGCCCGTGAGCCATGGCCGCTGAGCCTGGGCGTCCGGAGCCTGTGCTCCGCAACGGTATAGGCCACAGCAGTGAGAGGCAAAAAAAAAAAAAAAAAAAAAGGCACTATATTTCCAATATTTCCAGAACCTAAGGTCATCTTGTCATCTTGTTCGACCTCCTGATACTCAAAGCTCCTCTGCAACATGACTGCTCCCCCCAATGGCTGCCTTTTCCCAGTGATGTCAGCTCACCATCCTGATGGTCTAGTGGAATCAAGCACTGTGTTTGGAGCAAGTCGTGTTTAATGAGCCTGCAGGAGTTGTTGCTCACTTCGTCATCCTCACCAGCATCATCGATATTATCATTGTTATTATTTCACCTATAGACAATCTGGATACTAGAATCTCCATCTCTGTATTAAGCCCAAATCTGTTACCCTATTACTTCATCCATCGATCTTACATTTGGTTTTGGGGGCCATTCGAAATAAGTGGAATTTACATGAGACATTTCGAAGTATTTGAAGACAGTCAATGGGTCTTCCTTCAGCCTCTTCCTCTCTAGGCGCGAAGCTAAGCTCCCTCACTTCCCTCCATAACCCAGCCTAAGAATCACGAGACACAGTACGCAGTCTATCCATCATCGAGGCTGCGTGGCTGTGATTCTGTTTCGCCTCCGAATCCCTAACTGCTTACAATGCTGCAAACGCAGTTTGTTCTGGGTGCTATTCGTCTATGAATACGGTCTCGTATATCAACTTCTGGGGAAGTTACATTGCACTAATGCCACGCTATGCTTTCTACCAACTAAAATTCCTAAACGTTTTTTAAAGTTCTGCTACTGAGCCTTCCTTCTTTTTACTGCTTTGAGATAAGTGTTCCATTTTTTCAAAGCCTGGCCCACTTCCTGAGCTTGTCAAGATCCTTTGAAACTCAGTTCTGTCATGCTGACTATTAACTATCCATCCGGCTTTGAATTAGGTGAAAGTGTGATCTGTGTGCCTGCTGTCTCTTCATCTAATGCTGGTAAAATGTCAAACAGGACAGGGTCAAAGACGGAAGGCCTCTTTCCAGGTTGACACTGATCCGTTACTCAGAACACTATGGAGTCCAAACCCACCCACCACCTGGGAACATCGTGAGGGCCCTGGGAAATGCCATGCTTAAATTTAAAAAGTGATGTCTACCAAATTTCCCAAGGGACTTCTTATAAAAAGGCAATGAGATTGGGCTGCTAGGGCTTTGTGGCAGTGAGCTGGTGCTTTCATCTGGTGAGTATCCTTTCCTTTCCAAGTGCTCACAGTTGTCCTAGTAATACTTTTTCTTCTATAGTCTTCTTCTTAAAAGTAGGCACCACGTAACAGCTAAGGTTCTGAAAATCCAGAATAAATATGGCCTACTTCCTGTTCTCAACAATCATATAGACAGACACAGAGTGTAGGCCTTCAATGATGTACATAGGAACGAATCTACAAGATAATTTCAAACGTATCTTCAGGAGCCACGTGCCACTTCAGAACCTGGGGTGATGAAGCTGCAGAGAAGTGTGGGAGAGTCTCCCCTGCCTATTTGGCAGCCTTACTGGTGAGTGCAAGGGGCCTGTGGCCCTCGATCTCAGTAGGTCGAGGATGCAGATCTCCAGCCTCATCTCCGACGGTCAGGCAGATGTCTGCTCCCAGCTCTGTGCGGGAGGCTGAGGCATGGTGTAGTACTGGTACTTAACTGTGTGTGCGTTCTCCCATGCAGCCAGACCAGATGCACAAAGAGGAAAAGCGCCTTCTCCAGGGAGGTCAAGTAATAGCCATGCTTGAAAGAAATCACACTCCAGCTCTGGGGCAGTGGTTCTCAAAGTGGTTTTCCAGAACTAGAATCAGTATCAGTAGGAGCTTTTGTTAAAAATGCAAATTCCTGGATCTCTCCAACCCACTGAATCAGAAACTCAGGGCTGGGGCCCCGCGATCTGTGTTCTAATAATCACCCTCCAGGTGATTTGGGGAAAAAAATTTTGCGAACTGTTGCTCTAGCATTTGACAACCCAGTCAAGACAGCCCTGGGAAGGGGGAGCCTGAGGTTGGTAACAACGCTCAACGTTCAGTTCGGCAAACACTTTCTGGCTTGGCTCTTCCAGGTAAGGTTCCAGGTGCAGAAGTGAAGTAGAATGTGGATAATGCATAAGGCACAGCCCCTCTCCTTAAGCTGCTTACGACGTCGACAGGAACAAGCAGTGGAAACAGTAACAAGAAAGCATCATAAAATAAAGTGAATCAGTCCGATTGAGTAGGAGAGGATGAGAGGGAAGGTAGATGGCGGCCAATTCACGGAGGGGATGGCTTTTATGATGGGCCTGGAAGGAGGGCTGGGACCTTGGTCGGCAGAGCTTGGGAAGGAGCTTCCCAGGGATGTCGGAACACGCTTTCCTTCTCTGTCCTCCACTGACCCTATAAGTACATCTGCTGTGGTCCTTCATCAAATTATGCAAATCTGCATGTCTCCACCATTCCCCCAGGAGGGCTGCTGCCAGGTCATGGGTGACCTCGACACAGCCAACCCCAGGCACTCTTCCCAGTTACCAGCTGATCCATCCCCAGCGGGATCTTCCCACAGTCCAAGGTGTTCTTTGGTTCCAAGTTAACATTATGCGTGATACTGAGGTTTGCTTTTGAGCTCTGCTTTCCCTTCTCAGTCAGTCCTGTTTCCCTTGGAGCTGAACTTGACCTCTGACTTCTCCTGCTGTCTACCCTGCCCCCAATGCCCCAGGCAAGGAGCGGTGGCCCTGGACTTTGGCATGCCCGATGAAGACAGGGAGTGAGGGACGTCTCGACCGTTCAAAGAGGGGAAGATGTGCCATGTTGAGCAGTGTCTGAGGTCTTGCCCCGACGGCCATGCCTCCCCCAGACAGGCCCAGCCACCAGCAAGGAACTGCATTGCATCAGCGCCCTGGCCAATTAAGCCACTCCCCCCTTCCAGTTCCCCTCCTAGCCCCTGGGCTCTGGCTTCCATTTGAACCTGAATTTACGCCACGCTCCATCTGACTCTGAGCACCTACCCAAGGGTTTTGAGACCCTGCCTCTGTTTTTCTCAGCAGCCTTCCCTACCTCGGGGGCCCATTTCCTCCCAGGGAACAGACCCTTTAGCCAAATTCTAGACCCTGCCATGCCCCGGGGTCTACTCCTTTGTGGTAAGGCTCTCAGTAAGGTTTCAGCTCCCAGACAGAGGTCTAAACCCAGGGATCAGAGTCTGATGGTGGAAGCCTGAGAACCCATTGCAGCCTGAGAACAGGGACACCTGGGGTGTGCAGACCTTTAGATCAGGAGTCTCCAACCCCCAGGCCGCTGCGGACCGGTACCAGTGCGTGGCCTGTTAGGAACCAGGCCGCACAGCAGGAGGTGAGCTGCTGGCTCTGCGTTGCTCGCATTACCACCTGAACCATCCCCCCCAGCGCTCTCATCACCCCCCTCCGTGGAAAAATTGTCTTCCACAAAACCGGTGCCTGGTGCCAAAAAGGTTGGGGACGGCGGCTTTACATGAGGCACAGACTCTTGGCTGGGCCACCTCGGGGCCTTGGCCTGCAGCACCGCCCCGCCTCCAGGCTGTGACCAAGGCTTCCACCGCCCGCAGGTCGGCTGCCCCCTCACACTTGCAGGTCAACAGCTGAGCCACCTGCCGACAGCACCTGATGTCTTCATTGCCCAGCGGCCTGCCAAGCAGAGATTTTCAGTCTTGCTGAGCCTCTGAAACGGAACTATCACGCTCGCATTGAATAGCACGCACCACAAATCGGAAAACTTACAGCCTGCAAGGGTACCTGCAACAATGTTCTGTTTTGGAAGAACAGGCTGATTAAAAATATTAAAGATTGTGATGTCTTCCTCCTTCCCTGGAGTCCCCCCACCCCCGCCCACCCTGCAATCTTCTCTTCTCTGTGTTTATCTTTTGCTGGAGGCACATTTCAGAGGTCAAGGCTGACAGTTGCATTTAAATTATTTAAACTATGCCAAATACGGGATTTGTATACAGGTGACTCTTCTCTCTCAGGGGCCCCCGCTTGTTAGTAATCAGGATGTGGAAGGCGTGCTGTGGACTTCGCTAATTTCTAAGTCTCTGCGGGTCCTCCCTGCTCCGGAACCCTTCACCACTCCAGGCACACACACTGCCGGTGGAGACTGACTTCTGAAAATTTATAGCACCGGCAAGCCGCGTGCTTCTTGGATGGATATACGTGCTCTACCTCTCCACCTCCCACATCTCCACCCACAAAGTCCCCAGCCCTGGTTCCAAGTCCAGGAGGAAGCAGGCAGCAGTAGTGCGTGCCTGGACTGCGGTCCAGCCGGAGAGGAATGGAGAGTTTGGAGACATTGCTAGGGATCACGCTCTCATCATCAGGCGGATTTTTGGAGCAAAGGCTGGGCAGACATTAGACGTAGCAGAGTTTATGTTTTCAGCATGGCCTGGGTGGCCGGGGTATGAAACGTCAGGTGCTTCATTTCACCGTCGCGTGTGTGTACTCTACACGAGCATACAGCCACAGCAATGTGCAAAACTGGCTCTTCCATGAGGCCCGCGGGCTCGATAATTCCTAGAGGAGCTCTTTTCCTTTGGTTTGCTTGTTTTTTGGATAAAACTGCTCTTTGCCTGGTACTGTCTCTCCCTCTCTCTGTCTCTCTCCACCACCAAAGAAGCAGTTTCTACTGTTCACCCAGAAAACCGGCTCCCCGATTTGCAGTGGGATTACTGACTGTCCCTCAAGCCTTCTAAAGAGAGAAGTATTTCCAATCACTCATCAGTATTAATTATAATCACAAGAGGTCTCTCTTTGAAATCACGTGTTGGGAAGCTGCAGAGGCTGGGGTGTCTACAGAAGGCAATTTTTCCTTCTCCTGCTGCTCACTTTCCCAAACTAGGTCTGCTTCCCACACGCACCTCTGAGAGGAGCTCCCCCTGCCACAAATTCCTGGGGGCGGGGTGGTGGTCCTGGGTCTCTGTCTTTGTCCGGTGTCCCTGAGAGGATGATGTGGGCATGAAAGGAAGCTCAGAGATTCAGAAAGCATCTATGCCCCCAAAATATGTCTGCTTTTAGGACACGCAGCTCCTCTGAGAAATAGGTGGAAGTCTGGTCTTGGGAGAGCCAGTCCCAGAGCGAAAGGAAACCAGAATCCTGTTGTGCTTTGTCCCTCAGGACACTGGCAACTGCACATCCCTAAAGGGAGCTGGGCCGCAGCAGCGGTTATTACTATTGTTTTTCCTAAGGGGACACTGGATAAAGAAGCAATTCCAGTCATCTGAGTGATAAAAAACCCACACAAAGGTATGGCAGGGACTGCTCAGCCTGTCTCAGACCCGTCTGTGCTGATGGAGAAGGAGGTGGGCCTCTCAGAACCTCAGAGGCTCTGGGCTCACCCAAGGTACCCCGACTAACAAGCATCTTGGGAAAGTCAAGAAACCCTTGGGGCTGCACAGGGATGAAAAGAAATGTCTACGTGAATCACAGCTTTCCTCACAGAGCTGCTGCTACACAGCAGAGTACGTTCATTTGTCATCGCTTGTCTTTATAAGATCGAATAAAAGGCCCTGTTCACCCCTTTTTACAAATGAGAACACATGTCACCTGGTTCAGGAAGCATCTTGCCAGCCCATTTAAATCTTACACCCCCGGAAGTAAGTGGCCCTCTGCTGAGGATCTAGACTCCGGGAAGGGGAAAATCTTTCCCTGAGTCTTACATATGAAAAAGGAGGAAGCCTGCAGAGGGGGACTTCCACCTGAGACCACCGTGGACCGTGGGCTGAGTCAGGTGTGCTCAGGCTACAGGCTTCCGCGCCTCAGAGATCCTCGGAGAGAGGAGGGGCCCGAGGCCGGGAGGCTGCCCAGTGCCCGACAGCAAAACAGAGGATGGGAGGCCCAGTCGTGGCCTCCACGTGAGCTTCCCTTTCTCATCCCATGAAGCTCAGAAAACTCCAAACACTGAGAACACATTCACTGTGATAAAATAGCATTGAGCCCGCCCACCATGGCACCCACTCCGCTACCCCTTCCAAGGGAGGCTGTACCCCAGCTCTAAATCCCAGGGCCCCGAATTACCTCCAGCTACATGAGGAAAGGATGCTAAGGGCTCGGGAAATGGGGCAACAGCACAGAAACCCAGCCAAGCCGCTGTTTAGGCTTTGCGGGCGGCCACCCTGGAGATGCCCAGGCTCCTGGCCCTTCAGGAGCCGCGCAGTGCACCACTGCCGCCGTCCCCCATCGCGTGCGTGGGAGCCCGACGAGGTCACGCTCACAGCACCCACATGACCCGGATCCCTATGGGCCTCTGCGCTGCTGCCTGTGCTCTCTCCCATCTGCCATGCGCACTGCTGTCACGCTCGGCTCTCACACGTGACGACCACGGGGTCCCAGGTCCCACGCCGGTGACGCTCCTCACTCACTATCCCCCGTGTCAGTCTCACCTCCGGCCCCAAGTCCTTCCTAATCTGGCCCGCCCTCCCCAAACATGTGGATTTCCTGTTCCTTCCCCCAACCCCTTCCTGTCCTAGTCACACCTGTCTCTCTACAAATGTCCAGACGCCCGTGCTGTTTCTGAATCTGCGCACGCTAGCCCTCCGGCCGGGATGGGCTTCCTCTCCCCGACCCAGCCCTGCGTGGGCCCGTCCTTCCAGCCTGAACCCACGGCCGCTCTCCTCTGAAGAGCTTTCTCTGAGACACAGCCCACGACGATCTCTCCCTCCACGCACTCCTTGCACGTTACTTCTGCACTGCATAATTAGCACCTGATGGTCCGCTGTCTTCTTCTCTAAGTATCTGTACCAGGTAATGTGCGCCTTAAAAACAGCATGAGAAAATACTCGTCTGCAAAACTCTGCCTCGTGCATCCGCTTGGTTCCCACACCTAGACTGCAGACCCATGCCTTCACGCTGCGTGTGTGTCTCACAGGCCCACGGGACATTAGGCACAGAGCTGGCCATTAGTAACTGCTTAGAATAAAATGTCTGCCATGTAGTTACTTTTTCTTCTCTACATAGACACCTTTGCCCTCTAGTTCTGTAAACGGACTCTACTGTGTTCAATTTATAACATCCAGAACAAGCTTAAATGGTTTTTCAAAGACGGCTGATACAGACTGACTTCTATGTACAGAGACCCCACGAAAGGGGCATAACCCATCCAGGGGGGTTTCTGGGCACTAGGGGGACCCCACTGTGCTGCCCCATCTCCTCTGCGTCCCTACATGCTGGAGAGACGTGTTCATTCATTCAGCAAGCATTTCTGAGGCATCTACTATAACGGTCCTCAACCCTGAATCAATATAGGAGCTTTTAACAAAAATATATCAGGACCCAATACTCTGAAGACTCTAATTATTTGAAGGTAAGATCCAAGCACAGATATTTTTAAAAATCTCCAAGTGATTCTAAGTTATAATTTCTATTAAGAACCAGAAAAATACCCCCCAAAAAGACAAGTTATGGCCTAGGCCTTGAGAAGGGCGTGATCTAGTGAGAAAGGCGGGTGAGGAGAGTAGACACTGTGATGAGGGCTGTACAGGGTGTCAGACGGCAGGAGGGGGGCAACCTCCCGGTTAAGGGTTCAGGGGAGGCTCCCTGGAGTAAAACAAAACCTGACCTAGAAGCTGGCAGAGTAGGAATCAGTCAAGTGAAAACAGAAGGGTTCTAGGTGGTGCATCCCAGAGGGAGGAGAGAGGCAGGTGGGGACTCCAGGGGCAGTGGCCCTGCCCCTGGGTTCCAGCCAATAGAGCCCAGGGTGGCCGTGCATCACTCCCGGGTCTGCCCGGGAGACCCCAGTGTGAGCCCCTGCCCCATGGGTGAACTTTGGCTTTCTTCCCCATCTACTGGAGGAACCCAAAAGAAGCTGAGGGCGGAGAGAGAAGTCAGTGAAGATGGGGATGGGAAGGTTGTACCCAGAGGACTGTTCCATGCAGGAACTTAGTCTTTGAGAAGGTTTTTGAGGGACAAAGTAAGTGGTAGCAACTTGAAGGATTCAATAAAGCAGCCTGCCCTGAAGCCTGCAGGAAAGGAGAGAAAAGATGTTAGGATCCCCTGCTGAGGCCCTGGAACTGCGACTCCCTCAGGAGGGGACCAGAACCTTCATTAAAGCACATCTGGCCTCAGTTCCAGATCCAGAGCTGGTATGAGTAAGTGAGGGGAAAACGCCTGGAACTGAATGGCTGCAGGGAGTAGGCAGGGGGCATCCCTCCTTGACTCACCCAGTTTCCGTCTAGCACCCAGAGTGAGTTGACAACGCAGTCCCATTTGTCCAGACAGACTTTCCCAGTCAGGGCACAGGTGTGAGATAAGCGGGGCTTCTGAGGGCTCTCTAGGGCCTCATGGGGAGACACACTCAGCCAGCACACCTGGGGCCCCCGCCGATTCTGTGCGCACACATTTACGCACGCACACACACACACACACACACACGCACACACGCACGCACTCTCTCCTGTAAAGGGACAGCTGGTGGAAATTACCACAAGGACAGAGAGAGCTCAAGTTCATTAGGAGAGGAGAGAGGGTTTGAATGGGAAAAGAAGAAGGAGAGAAAGAGCTGGGCGATGCTGGAATTGCCATCTGGCTGTGAATCCACTGTGCTCTCTCCTCCCTGCACTGCTAACAATTCTGTAGGCAAGAATGCACAGAGGAAAGGCTCACTGGAGAGGCAAGTGAACCGCCCTAAATCCCGGCCCCGGCTCTGCCACCAGTTTGCCATGCGCCCTGAGGTATGGCCTTTCATCCACCCGGGTCTTTCCTCCCCATCAGTAAAGTGAGGAAGCTGGACTCTACCTCCGGAGTCCCCTTCCCATCTGTACATTAAAAACACAGTCCCCAGTCTGCTGGCCCTGCTGAAGCCCACATGTGAGTGGCCACACCTAGGCCCCCTCGGGCTCTCCTCACCCACCCCTCCCACCCTTCCTCTGCTGCTCATCTCATGCATGAGTTACTGCACGGCAGCTCCATTACCAGCAACAGCGTCCGTGCTGATGAGAAAAAAAATAAATGTAAGCACCTAATCTGTGCCGATTTACAGCTCTGAGTCCCTAAACACTCTCCCTTCCCTGGAGCGTCTGGCACAGCGCCTTTGTTTGCCAAATGCCGCTTGTTCACTGCAGGTTTCTGTCCCCCTTCTTTCTGTACGTGCGTACTGTGGGCCCTACTGCAGCCCCTGGAGGGTCCATGGAGGATGAACAAGAGCCTTCTTCCAAGCAGAAGCGGGAGGGCTTAAGAGATGCCCCCCCGCCAGAAGACCCCAAAATAACTGTGGCTGCCATGCCTCCAGCTCTGAGGCTGCCATGCCTCCAGCTCTGCTGTGATCCAGTTCAGCTGAGGTCGAAGGCCACTACCATGCAGGATCCTTGTCCTGTGTCTTTGGGGTCACCAGCATCACTGGCCTGTCAGCCTCTGAACTTCAGAGGAGCGTCCAAGGGCGAGTACGGTGTCGTAAGAAATATACTCGGTTCTTCGTCCCTGTTCCAGGCACAGACCTCCTCAAACCCTTGGAATTTCCTGAGTGAAAGGACTGTGTTTCGTCCTTCATAAGAAGCCCTTTTTAAAAAGAGAAGATGTGGTGTATGTATATATATATATATATATATATATATATACACAATGGCATACCACTCAGCCATAAAAAAGAAGGAAATAATGCCATTTGCAGCAACACAGAGGGACCTAGAGAATGTCATACTAAGTGAAGTAAGTCAGAAAGAGAAAGACGAATACCACAGGATATCACTTATATGTGGAATCTAAAATACGGCACAAATGAACATATCTATGAAACAGAAACAGACTCACAGACATAGAGATCAGACTTGTGGTTGCCAAGCGGGAGGGGGTGAGGAAGGAAAGACTGGGAGTTTGGGATTAGCAGGTGCAAAGTACTATATACAGGATAGATAAACAACAGGGTCCTACTGTGTAGCACAGGGAACTATATTCAATATCCTGTGATAAACCATAACGGAAAAGAACACGAAGAAGAATATATATATGTATAACTGAGTCACCTTGCTGTGTGGCAGAAATTAACGCAACACTGTAGATCAACTCTACTTCAGTGAAAAACAGAAGCCCCTTCTGAGCGTATGCTAATGAGGTGACTTAAGGTGGTGGCCCTGGAAAGGGGCAGATAGGCCTGGTCACCGAAGAGAACAAGTGACTAGAGGGCTGGAACTCTGAGCCCCACCTGGACCTCTGGGAGGGGAAGGAGGGGCTGCAGATTAAATTTTGTCAAAACTCTTGACCAAGATGGCATGAGCTTCCTGGGTGGTGCCCGCCAGCCCCATGGGGGCAGAAGCCCCTACACTTGGGATCCTTCTGACTATCCAGATGAAGTATCCTCTATACTATCTTTTACCTGGTAACCATGAGTAAATGTTCCTCTGAGTTCTGTGAGCCACTCTACAAATTAACTGAACGTGAGGAGGGGGTCATGGGAACCTCTGATTACAGCCGCAGGTGCCAACCTGGACTTGGAATTGGCGTCTGAGTGGGGACAGTCTTGTGAGACTGAATCCTTAACCCATGGCGGTCTTCAGACAGCGAGTGTCAGGATTGAGTGAAACTTGCAGTGGGCAGTGTCCAGTGAGAACTGGAGAAACTGCTTGGTGGCGCTGGAAAAAAACTCACGGGAACCAGGCAGGAGCCACTCTGGCCGGAGGCATCCCTTTCTTCCACGTGGCCTGAACCGACTGACAGAACCTCACGGCCAAGAAGAGGCTGGTGGCAGGCTTTCCTGTGAGTGAGGGATCTTGTCGGCCCCTGTCGGGTCTCACTGGTCCCCAGGGAGGGCAGAGTCCAACTTCACGGCCCGGACTCTCTTTCAGATTCTCCCAGCTCACCCTCGAGAACCTCAGGTAGGGCTGCACACCTGCACGGGTGTATATTCTAGAGACACAGCTTTCTCCTGCCTTTCCTCCTCCCATCGGGCCGGAAGCTGGCGTTTGTGAGGCCGGGAATATGAGCGCACATAGCCAGGAGAATGAGGGGTGGGAGGAGAGACTGTGCTGGGAGGGACCAGGTGCCCGTCAGCAGAGGAGGGTGACTCAGGGGGACTGGCCTTCCTCCACCTTGCTCCTCACGCCTCACCGGGGGGCTCAGGCAGCCTAGCTGCGGGAGGGCCCGGCACAGAGCCGTCCCTTTGAGCTGCTCCCTCACTAGAGACCAGCGTCTGCAGCTCTAAGATTTGGAGCTTGGCAGGGGTAGCAAGGCCCCATCTGTAAACACAAATCAGGAGGCATTGCAAGCGTGCTCTGATTTCACCCACCGACGGGACCTGTCGGCTGTGGTCATTCAGCCAGGCTGTGTGCCCCCTCTGCTCAAACAGGGGAGGCAGAGGTCTGAGGAGTCAGGACGGGCCAGGTTTCCACCTTCTGCCTTACTTGCTTCACCTCAAGTGGGCGTGAAATCCAACCGCCCAAGGGGAAGTCAGTGGAGCGAAGATGCAGACCCAGGGTGACAGGCCTGTGGCGTCGGGACGGGCTCCTTCCTGATTCCAGATGCCCCGGCGCAGTTTCGTTTCAGGCCTCTGCTCTGGAGGCCCGAACTCAGATTCAAATCTCATATTGAAACATCTGCCTTTCCCTCCTTTCCCTTCCCCCAGCACATCCAATTACCACATCTAACATTATCCATCATTGCATCTCTGTGGCAGCAAGATTCGGAGAGCAGACGGGGGAAATTAATAATAATTGTGGTGTCGGGGTGCCGGATGCAATCAGAATTCAGCATGGAAGCAAATACAAACACAAACAAACCATATTTATTCTGAAAGATTGCTCCATTCTCCCTCCTCCCCAGCCAAGAGCGGCCGAGCTCAGGAAAGAGATGAATCAGCTCTAACGTGGGGACCAGACGTCAACTCTTCAGCCCAGACCCTACCGCTGCAGAGAGCACTCTAATTGAAATGAGAGCAGGGATTTGGGAGCTCTGAAGAGACGACCAAAATCCGTTAGGGCCTAACTGGGAAGGAAAAGGGAAGGGACATCTCTTCAATTCTCTGTAAGCCCCTGCACTCTGCAGAGATAAAAGCATAAACCGAAGCACCAGCCTGGGGAAGAGCCAAGAGAAGTAACTCCTCGATAACCTTGGCTTTTAGGGGTCTAAGAAGCACATTAGGGGGTCTGCAACCTACCAACGTGGTCGTCCCCAAAGCAGGCTTTTCCAGCCCACGTACAAGTCCTCAAAGCCTGGGAAAGATCACTAAACAAGAGACTATGCCAACACAAGCAACTCAGTGATCCATGTCAGGGAGGGGGCGGCCTTGCCATGGATCCTATAAAATGGCAAAGTATTCAAAGCGAAAATAATGATTTGGGGGCTTTGGTGCACGTGACACGTTCATATTCGTATCCTGTTACTGCTTCCCTTCCTGACATTATTTTTAGTTAGGGTAATAAATGCATGGACTTCTGGCAGCCTCTCCACCCCCCAGCCCATCCAGACACGCTTACTGACGTCTGCCAGTCTCCGCAGACAGATGCCAAGGTCTGGAACGAGGCTGACCTGGGTGGGAAACCTACCTTTGCCTCTTACTGTGATGCGATTTGGGGCCAATTTACTTAACCTCCTTGAGTCTACATGTTTAGCAATATTAGATACTCTTCAGAGATCGTTTTTGAAGAATACATGAGAAAATGTATATCAAGGGTGTAGGAGGGTGCTTGGTACCTAGTAGGTGCCCAGTAGAGAGCTGTAGCTGCACGTGGCCTGTGCGAAGCTGGATCCCTTCACACCTGGGTGCGACGTGCTGTTTCAGAAATTCGGCAACAAAGAATGCAGGCGTATTTAAGGGGCAAGCAGGGGGACTACATCATGTGCTACAGAGCGAAACTTCCTCAAAAACCCTCACCACGTATTGCTTTCTCTCAAAAGCTTCACATTCGTGGCACCCACTGGCCCTCACCTGGTTTCTGCACTGTGAGACGTTGTCACCACCTCCTAACAAACAAAGCTCGAGGCCGTGCTAGCTGAAGCTTTCTCCCACGCACAGTGCCCCTGGAAAGTCACCTGCGGGTCGCACGAGGGCTGCTTTTCTTGTCAGGGGCAGCACACTGCCATTCTGGCCAATGACACTCCCTCCCTCGCCCTGTAGCTCATAGATGCAAAGAGCCAGCATCACACGCCCATATAGGAGGCGCCCAGCAGTGGGTAGGCATTCATAACATGCGTTAAGAGTCCAGGCCATTGCTCCTGGGCGTGGAAATATCACAACCTTTCTTTCCCCCATTTTCTGATACCCTGATCCAGCCCAAGGAAGGACTGCTTTCAGAGTAGGTGGGGTATAAAATGAATCGATCTGCAGTTGTCAGAGGGGGCCTAAGGAGAACCTTGCAAATCCACATAACCCAGAAAATCATACCTTCCCCTAACTTCCATCTCCACGGCCTAGATTTCATGAATGGTGCTGGGGACTGGTCAGACTGACTGGGCCGGATGGCCAGTGCCACCATCTGGGGGTCTCTGCTATAAATAAACAGATATTCCAAGACCAGAAGGCTACTAGACCTATATCCCTGCTGCAGGCTCTATGCACTGGGCTGGACCTTACTGATTTTAAAATCAGCTATTGTTAAAATTGAATCTGCCCCCTGCCTTTAAGTACAGTTAGACTGTTGGTTGTAAAGTTCCACAGCCAGCTATCAGATTAGGTCCTTGTGACAACTGAGACCTATTAGAACTACAGCACGTTTCCTGTGAATCTTTTGGAAACCAGTGAAGATGGAAGCCCGAGTGTGTGCTGAGCACAAGTCAGTCATCCAGACGCTCTCGCTGCGCTAAGTGCTGTGTCATGTGTAGCCAGCACTGACTTCACCTCAGACCCTGAGTCAGAGACGCCCCTGAGGGCTTGAGGAAGGTTCTGGGATCCAATGCTATGGGGGAGGCTCTGAGAACTCACTTCAAATGGTTCCAGAAGTTCTGCATTTCAAAGGTGAAGGAGAGGAAGGCGAATAAATGCATAAATGCATGCCTCAATGTGATGGCCCAGCAAGTCCTTTTGTATGAAGAATACTTGTTTTTTTTTTTAAAAAAAATGTGCTAACTAGCTCTGCTCAGCATCTCTACTGAGGATCAGAGAAGAGAGAAGGAGAAGAGTCTGAGTCCAGAACTGAGTGTGCTTGCTTGGAAGATCTAAAAGAGAGAAAAAGTAAAATCTGGAAGGGGAACGGCTGAGAAAGGTGAATAAAGACAAAGCCAATCTGCTTCCCAGTAGAGCTTCTGCCAACTGGAGAGTGTGGGGAAACTGTTACAAGGATGAGCTAGACTGAGGAAGTTCTGCTGGAATGCAGACTGGGTTTGAGCACAGAAATTCTCATCGGCTCACCCTGCAACCTGGAGGGGGTTCAGGTGAAGGCTGAGGACTCTCTTAAGGGTAAGGTAGCCCTTCCCCCATCAGGCTTGAGGAGTCTTACATTAAATTTCTGAAAACTCAGAACCATCGTCAAAAATGAGCAAGAAAGGGCTTCCCTGGTGGCGCAGTGGTTGGGAGTCCGCCTGCCGATGCAGGGGACACGGGTTCGTGCCCCGGTCCGGGAGGATCCCACATGCCGCGGAGCGGCTGGGCCCGTGAGCCATGGCCGCTGAGCCTGCGCGTCCAGAGCCTGTCCTCCGCAACGGGAGAGGCCACAACAGTGAGAGGCCCGCGTAACGCATTAAAAAAAAAAAAAAAAAAAAAAAATGAGCAAGAAGGATCCGTAAAATGTATTTGCTAAGTTTTATCTCACGATATAGGTCATGCTAACATAGAGGTCTTTTTCTATAAATAGGCAGATAAATATTTTAGGCTTGGTGAACCATAAAGTCTTTGTCACAATTATTCAAATCTGTCGTTATCAGGGAAAGCCAGCCGTGGACAATATGCTGGCAAATAAGCATGACTCTATTCCAAGAAAACTCGATTTACTGAAAGAGGTGGGGAGAGGCAGGGGCTGGATTTGACCAGTGGGAGTGAGTTTGACAATCCCTGATCTAGAAGAAGAAAGAAGTGGGCTCACAATAATTTATGTGGTATCCCCCCAGAACAAAGGAGCTTAGATGGTGTGTATAAAATCTCACCTTGCAGGAGTTAATGCCCATCGGGTCCATCACTTGGGAAAACGGGGAAGTCAAGTCTTGTCACTCACACTCTTACACACCTCCCCAACCTCCACTGTCTCCAGCCAACTCCGGCAATTCCGGGGCTGATTACCCCATGCCCAACCTCAAATACCAACTCCTCCGTGTGCCCCACGAGGTCACAGCCCTACCTCTGCTGCCCCGAAGAGCCCAAGTCTGGCGATGCTGCCCCGGGCTTGAGACCTCTCCCTCTGCCTTCTCATCTCCTCAACTAGATGTGCATTCTCTGTTTCTCATTCATTCACTCTGGTGAAGTTCTGTGCTTCCCAAGGTGACCATTGAGACCTGAATGAATCTCAAAATCTGACTGAGCTCACATGACGGTGGGTGCTAATGGTTTAAGGCTGGAACTTGCAAACCACTTGAGAATACCCTCAGGGCAATATACCAAGTTACACATAATATAGGGCAATGCGCCAAGATAAACGTAATAATACCAAGAAGACAAGGTAATATAAATATAATATAAATACTACAAAAGAGATCAATATAATGCAGCTTTCAGAAACTTACATTTTTAACTTTGGAGGAAAGTTAAATACAACAAATTTAAAACATATGAAAATACGGCTACAAAACGAATATAATAGAAATAGTATGTATTAGTAATGAATTTTACTTTTTTAGCATGCGGCTGACCACTCTGTGCTATGACTTCAGATTCCTAGGGAATGTGCAACCTCCTCTCTCATTAGGGATACTGAGTGGAAAAATTTGAAAAGCACTGTCTTGATCTAACCCCCTGCCTGCTTTTCTAAAAAAAATCAAGGTCAAGGGTACTCTCATACAATTTCTCATCCTCCTTCCCAGAAGCACATATATGTACCCACTTCTTCCCTTGTATCTTTGCATCTTCAGTATCTTTGTATCCTCCGTCTTAGCCGATGACAGTCCTATTTGGGCCAACTCCCTCCACCTGTGTGCTTGACGCCAGCTTCTCCCACTTTCTCTGTGCCTTTCTTCCACTGGTCATCCCTAACCTGTCCTGAAATTCCCACTCCCTCTCCCCTGTCCCTACTGGTAGTCATAAATGCATCCAAGCCCTTCCATCATGAAAAGCCATCATTTTGTCACATCTTCTTTTATCATACAACCCGTCTCCCTTCCTCAATCATTTCTCTCAAAACATAATCAAAAACCAAACCAAAACAGAAAATATAGTCTACGATCACCTTCTCCCCTTCCTCACGTACCATTTATTCCTCAACCACTGCCATATGGCTTTTATCCCTCCCTACTCCACTGAAACCGCTCTTGCTAAGATCAGCGAGATTATATCCCAATTGCCAAAACTATAGGACACTTCAGACCTTATATTATTTGAGTTATCTGCAGTATGGAATGCTGTTGATCTCTTTCTTTCTATAAAATGCATTTCCTGTGTTTTTCATAAAGCCAAGTTGCCCTGTTTTTTCTCATTTTACTCTTACTGTTTCTTTTGTTCCACATATCGACTCTCTTTTTGTTTGTTTCCTTTAGGCGTTAGTGAGCATCAGGGTCTATGTTTCTTTCTCTATACCGGCTTCCCGGATGAGCTCCAATAGTTTCATAATTGTAACCATCTGTATTAGTAGTCCATTGCTATGTAATAAATTACCCTAAAACTTAGCAACTTGATACCAAAAACATTTATTATCTCATGGTCTCTGTGGGGAAGGAATCAGAAAGAGGCTTAGCTGAGTCCCTCAGACTCAAGCTCTCTCATGAGGATGTAGTCAAGCAGTTGGCCAGAACCATGGTTTCAACTAAAGTCTCCACTGAGGGGATGGGGCAGCGTGGGGCGTCTTTTTCCAAGCTCATTCTTTGCTGGCCCGCTGGGTCTCCCCACAGGGCTGCCTCACACCATGGAAGCCGGCTTTCACCAAGGTGAGTGATCCAAGAGGAGCTGATAAAGAGAGCCCAAGGTGGAAGTCACAATATTTTTATAACATCACCTCGGAAGTGATATCTCATCACTTCTGCTGTAGTCCACTCATTAAAAGTGAGACAATAATCCAGCCCACACCCAATGGGAAGAGATTACACAGGGCATGAAAATCAGTAGATGTGGATCATTGGACACCATCTAGGGCTGCCTAACACACCACCTGTGCACCGATGGTCCCACGTCTGCATCTCTAGGCCTGGACATCGCCCTTGAGTTTTAGACTCATACACTCACTTCTTGTAGGATAGCCCTCCTTCGGCAGATGTCTCTCAGGCATCTCAATCCCAATATATTCCAAAGAAAACTTTGGAATATGATCTATTCTCTCCTATTCATAAACCTAGGCATCATAGCTTGAAACTTGGAAGAAAAACTTCAGCCTTCGCTCTCCTATATTCTACCACAATATAATAAGTCTTCATTCCCTGAATTTATTTGCAGCGTTTTTTTTTTTCTTTTTTTGCTTGCTTCCCTTCTTTCTAGCCTTTGACCACTTACAAAGTTGAGTTACTCGTGTATCTCACCTGGATCCCTGATACAATTCTAGCTCATGAAACCTACAGCTTAAGTCACGCTGTCCAGCACATCCCCTGTGTTATGTGTTCAGTGCTCTCGGGCTAGGAGGACAGAGATGGACACGGATAAGGTTTTCACCAAGTGCTGAAAGCTGTGGTGTCCCCGCTGTTGTAGTGCCACTGCCTGAGGATGACGACGATGGCAGTGATGATGACACAGATGAATTACACCATCTCTAATAAAATGCAAAGCTCAGACTCCACCGTGGATGCAAACAAGTTCTATCTATCTACCACATCTCTCAGCTCCTGTCAGAGATGCCAAAGCACGGGTTCTGACGCCACGTGTCAGCATCTCTGTCTGCACCTGGGAGCTCAGTCAGGGCTCGGTCCTCAAAATAAACTCTGTTTTTGAATGAGGAATCATCACAGGATAATTGGGGCTGCTCAAGTGCCTGGGATGTCATTCCAACTGAACACTCTTCTGTAGTTTTCCCCAGCTAAGAAGTGGCACAGCTAATCAATCATCTAATCAATGATGCAATCTTTATAGATGTACCCCTACGCGGACCTCTCTATCCATCTCGTCCAGGCCTCCAATGCTTTCCTGTATCCTGTAAGGACGTTGTCACGTCCTCAGAGGTGAATCAACTAAGTCCTCACCACCAGCCCCTGCACGGCAGAGAGAGAGTCAAAGCTGGAAAAGCCGGGAGACAGACACCACCATCCTCCTGCCTGTGAATTCAATGGACTTCCAAGTGCAATCGTGGCTCGGCGAGATCATGGATGGCTCCTAGCATGCAAATTCGTTCATATGACTTTGGAATATGATACCTGACACAGATATATCGTGGCTGCTACACTCCTATCCTAGATAAGGACACAGCAGTAACAGATGGAGGAACAAGGCACTTATCTTGTTAGTTGATGGGTTTATCTTTTTTCCCTCTTTCCTACATGTTCCATAGTGTTTAGTGAGTGGCGGTTTTTACCGAGCATCACACGGGGAGTGAACTGATTTCTCTTCTCCCTCCTTAATTCAATAAGAATCAGAGCAGAGGATAAACAGCTCGTTGTGCTCGAAAAAATTCCAAATCGTTGAGAAAATGTCAAACTGCTTTTTCTTCTTTCTGTGGTTGGAAGCATTCCTTGCTCAGCAGGAATGAGGATGAGAGTGTCTTTTGTGATGAGGATGATGGCGCGTACCTGGTCCCCGGCCCCTGGTCGGGGGCGGCTCCAGCCTATTCTGAGCGCACTGCCAAAGGCAGTTGTACTTCCTGTTAGAAGGGGAGCAAAGCCCTACCGTCAAAAAAACTCTTGACATGACTAATTACTGTGGCCTGAAGAGCTGTGTCACGTTCTGCTTCCTTCCAATACCGTCCAAAATAACACTAAAGAAAAAAAAAAAATCTATGTTGACAAATGAAGCAGGGGAGAAAACATCAGATGAACTATGTTGACAAAATTGTACAGGACGGAAAGCGGATGAACGAATAGTCACTGACTTAGCCAAGCAGGGAAAGTTAAAACCAAAATGCCCAGATGGGAGCAGCAAGCTGACTTAGGCTGCAACACTCTAGAAATACTCGTGAATTCGGGACACCTCATCTTTGTGGAGCCTGTGGTCATGGATGAGGCAAAAAACAAGGAGACTTGAAAGTCTCTACGAGAAGACGGCGTATTCCCTAAAACCTTTCTCAGACTTGAAAACCAGACTTCTATCCTGGTAAGAGATGGAAAGCTTTTGCCCTAGAAGGGTTCATCAGGGTTACCTGGGAACTTGTTAGAAATGCAGAGTCACAGGCTGCATCCCAGAACTCCTGATCAGAACCTCGGGGGTGAAGCCTGGGTAACCTGTGTTTTAACCAGTCCTGCACGCCCAGTGTGAGGACGCTTGGGGACAAGGCTCCAGAGTCAGAGGTGATGGACAGTTCGGCAGGCTGGGAGTTTTTGCTGAAAAATGCACCCACAAGAAAGGAGCAGAACTGTTGATACTTGAAGATCCTCCATGGAGTGTCTGGCTGCTCATTCTGGCTGTTTACCATTCCCTACAAGATGGCTCTCAGGTCAACACGCTCCCACACAGACCTCCCAACGGGCTTCCTAGTACCTGCTTCTCAAACAAGACCAAACGAGAGAGAACACTGAAGAAGTGTTAGGAATTAAAAATGCTACAGCTGAAACCATTGCATAAGGCAATATTCATTTTAAATGTAAGATGATAAAGTGGAGGAGATCTCCCAGAAAGTAGAACGAAGAGATAGGAAATAGAAATGGCAGAATATATATATATGTGTCTGTATATATATATGTATGTGTGTATATTTATATATATATATATATATATCCATTTAATGGAACATCCAGAACGAAAAAGAGAAAAAAAGAGGAGAAAATTAGCGAATAAATATCAAAAGATTTGCTTCCAAAACTGCCTGAAAAGGAATTCACCAAGTACCTAGGAGAGTAAGTTTAAAAAAAATAGGCCACACCAAGGCACTCTATGAAGACATTTCAAAATACCAGGGATAAAGAATATTGCCTAAGACCTTTCTAGGAGAACTACAGATCACCTACAAAGACACAGGAACCAGAGTAGCCCAACATTTCTAAACAGCCACCCTGGATACAGGATAACAGGATAACAAGGAAATTCCGAGGTAAAAACACGTTGAGGTGAGATTTCTATGTCTAACCTGACTAACAATCAGGTGTGAAGAAAGATGTACGATATTTTTCAAACAAGCAAGTTGTCAACGCTTTCCTCAGGAAGTAGCTGAAAAGTGTGTACCTCCAAAGCACAGGAGAAATCGAGAAAACAGAAGTCCTTGGTCCTAGAGACGTTAACTCCAAACTGGGCGAGGGAGCAGATGATTCTAAGGTTAAATAGCTGGGTGACAGCTGTGAAACAGGCCTGCAGTACAGCCAGCTCAACTGGAGCAGGCCGATAGAAGGTTCTAGAAGAGATGCTCAAACAAACAGGCAACAACAATAAAAACTGCTAGATTGCCCCATGTGTGAGACTTATTTACAGCACAACGAGAAAGATTCTGGAGAAAGAGGCATACGTGCACAGAAAAATAAGTAACTCCAAGAAAAGTAGGAAGTTGCATAAGAAAGTAAATGAAATTATAATTTACTTGGTTTGATTTGCATTATATCGATAACAGGAACATTGGCTATTGATCTGACCAAACGTTTGATGTAAACCTATATATTGGGAAAATGGGAGAAGTAAATGTGCTAAGGGGAGGTATAAGAGTGCTAGCCCTTCATCTTCTGTAGTAAATTGGTGTCTAGAATTTAGGAAATAGCTTTGTAAGCATGGTATTTAGAAACCCGGAGGTAAATGTCCAAGTAAACAGATGGGAGTTGAGAATGGCTGGCTTTGAAGTATGGACTCTTGGGTGGGGAGAGTGAGGCCGGTTGTTAGTTTTTAATTACGCTTGCAGTGTACTTGTAGATATATGATTATTTTGATAAAAATAATATCCTCTGACCCTAGTCCTAATTCCACTGTGGCCTACCTATGTGACCTTGAACAATTCCTGTATCTCTCTCAGCTGGGTGGGGTTTATCGCCTTGTCGTCTCTGTTTAATTGTCACTTCCTCAAGAACGTCTTCCCTGACACCCTCTGATATAACTGGGGTCTGCTGTCAGTCTCTCTCACAGAAACACGTTCTGCTGAGCACACGTCACACTTTTTAATGGGAAAATTATCCATTTACTGTCTGTCTCCCCACCAGAGTGTAGAGTCCACGTCGGTGGGTGTTGCTGTGCTCACCGTGATCCCCCAGCGCCTCACAGAGAATAAAGGAGGCAGTGAACATGTCTGCAGCCCAGCTCATCCTGAAGTCTATCTTCCTGCATCAAAAGGGGCAGCTCGCTCCCCGAAGAGGATTTACCCACTCCCCCCACTCCTCCACAGTGTTCTTGGCAGTAAGAATTCAAACCTGTCAAAGTGCAGAGGGCCCGCTCCTCCCTCCCCGCTGGGAAGGTTCAAAATCTCCTGCACGCATTCAACTTTAAGTTCTCAAATAAGGATCATTAGGTATAGAAGTGTTTCTTCCTTGAAAATTATTTTTGTAGGGACCTTTCATCTTTCCTCCTTCCACCACTCAAACAAGAAGGTTTAGAAGTGCTGGAGGATGGGGGTGGTGAGGGGTGGGGGAGAAAGATGGGGTATGGTGGGGGAGGGGGTGATGGGAGTGATGGGGGAAGTCAGGAGCAGGGAGTAGGGAGAGGGAGACAGGGGAGTGATGGGGAGGGCAGGAGTGTGGGGGAGGGGGAGTGATGGGGAGGACAGGAGTGGGGAGGAGGGGAGGGGGAGGGGGAGTGATGGGGGAGGACAGGAGGGGGGAGTAGGGGAGGGGGAGGGGAGTGATGGGGAGGGCAGGAGGGGGGAGGAGGGAGAGGGGGAGTGATGGGGAGGGCAGGAATGGGGGAGGGGGAGGGGGAATGATGGGGGAGGACAGGAGTAGGGGAGGGAGAGGGGGAGTGATGGGGGAGGGCAGGAGTGGGGAGGAGGGGAGGGGAGTGATGGGGAGGGCAGGAGTGGGGAGGAGGGGGAGGGGAGTGATGGGGAGGGCAGGAGTGGGGAGGAGGGGGAGGGGGGCAGGTGGAGTGTGATGAGGAGAGGAGGGTCTCCTTGCTGGGCTCTGTTCCACCCAGGGCTCTGCTTCTGCGTGGGGACCCGAGGGGCAAGCAGACCCTCATCCAGAGACTGCCGTACCAGAAGATGCTTGCTGGGCTCCAGGCTCTGGGTGACCTTGAGAGGGTCACCTCTTCAGCTGTGAAATGGACGTAGAGACCAAAACTATTCCACACAGATCTCAGTGCGGTTGTGCGAATCAAATGAGATAATGCACATTTACTGAATTAACACATGGATTAAAGGGCCAGGGGCTGGGGCTAGTCATTGAGCACAGGTCTTTTCCTGTCCTGGAGCTCCGTGTCTGTGGAGCGGCAGGCAAGCAGATCCTGAACCTAGACTTGCCTTTGCTCAGAGGTGTCTTTTGACCTTTTCTGCCTGTCAATCCCCACTCCCACCCCGCCCCAAGTAAGCATGAGTATACAGGGGTGTCGGGAGGGGGTGTCTCAGGCAAGAAGTAGATCTCCAGGGGCTGTGGCGTCACAGTGCTGAGTGACTAACTCCCCTCCAGCGTGCTCTTTTCCTTTCCTCTCCCCTCCCTCTGTCCACAAAGCCCAGATGGGAAACCCACACTCCTAGTGAGTGATTCCCCATGGGAACGCTGCAGTCCTGGGCAGGGCTGAAGAGCAGCCACAGAAACAGGCAGACGCCACTGAGAAAACGCAAAAGACAAACCCGACCCACACCAGGGGCTTTCTGCATGTCTCTGAGACCCTCTGCCCAGAGCTGCTGCAAATCAAGCCGACATACATCAGCACAGCCTCTGCCCCTGCGGCCGTGGGTGGGAGGCTGCCTTGCGCCCCAGGGGATAGCCCGGTGGGTGGAGAAGACACCGCCTGGGATCCAGCTACAGGCTTCAGAGGCTCTTAGGGAGGCAGCCTGCAGGATCCTGCTGGGAGAGAGCCTTCTGGGGAAGCAGATTACCCAGGATCTGGGATGTGTGGCCCAGAGAGGCCCCTCACTGCTGTAACCTGCAGGGAGAATTTCTAATAGAAGAAAGTGGTCGAGGTGCACTGTCAGGGGTCTGGGACCCGTCAGCGCCACTCTTGCCATCTGAGTGGCTGATAAGGGGCAGGACAGGTGTCTTGCTGAAGGAGAACTGCCTAGTGCCCATGAACGTGATGGGACTTGCAGTATGAAGTCACTGTCTTCCTTTCCTGCAGTCAGTATGGGTCTCGGCCCACGGTCACACTCAAGTCCCTCAAGGCTTTCTCCTGTTTTCCCGACCACAGCTCTGCATTGTGTTGTGTGGCCTGGGATAAACCCCCTGGATTCTAATCCTTCTTCTGCTCTTAGCTGACTTGGTAACCCGGGGAACCCATCCTTTATCTGTCTGGGGCTCAGGTGTTTGGTTTCAGCCTCTCTCAGCCTGGATGGGTCCTCACATCCAGCTTCCCTTGCAAGCGCAGTATGGATAACTCTCTCTCTTTCTCGTATTTTAGATTTTAATATCATTTCCTCAAAAATCCCACACCTTCAAACATGGTCGGGGGCCCATGTTTTTGCTGTATTGGACTTACTGCAATGTCCATTAAATAATTCCTGTGGCTGAGCCCCGTTTTTCCACAGTGTCCGTGAGTGGACACTTGAGGGGCACGGCTCAAGCTGGGGGCCAGCACAGTGGAGGCTCTCCCCTGTGTGTGTCCATGAATGAATAGATACCCAACTTAAGAGTTTCACGCTCCACTAAGTACCAGGAGCACAGGGAACAAGATGCTCAAGTGACATTTGAGACAGACTGAGAAGTAAACCAACAATTGCAATGTCAGTGCCATGGTAAGGGTAAGATCAGGGTGCCCTGGGACACGTCAGTAGGAAATGCAAGCTATTTTTGGAGACTAGGAAGGGTTTATGGCATGAATTCATAATTGCATTATAAATCCCACTGGATACACGCACTGGAGCAATACTGTATGAGTGGAAAACCTGAGTCGTACAGAGACTAGACAAAGCTGCATTCGTAAGCGTTTCTTCACGTGAGAGTCCCCCAGTCTGATAAGTGTTCAAACACCATGTATGGAAAGAGCGGAGTTGTCAATTCAAATGGCTTTAGTGTCCTCCAGTTATTTTCAGGTTTCAATTTTCCTGTGTAAGTTATACAGCTATTAATTTTTGTGTCACTTTGTCTTTATTACTCATATTTTTTTCATAATCGTCATTATCATCAGCTTTACAGATAAGTACTCCCAAAAGTAATGACAGCCAAAATCTGGGCTCATGAATGACTTGTGAATGCACGTAGGATACTCCTTGAATTCTTACAACAAACTTCTTCCTGTTTACAAATAGGAATCTGAAGCTAGCGGGCTCCTTGCCCACATCTTGGAAGTGAGGGAGAACCTGGGCTTTTCTCCATCTCACTGTGCCCTTTGTACTCTTTTCTGAGGAGGCTGCCTCTCTCCCGGGCACCCTTCCCTGGCTTGGTTCCTGTTCAGCAGGTCTCCTTACCATCCCTCAGTCCCTTCAAAATTAAACACAAAGCATTACCATCTTCCAGGACTCAGGTGAGAGCTCCTTGGCAGGACAACATCTACCTCTAAGATTTACCAATGTCTGAAGCAGAATTTATTCCTAATCCAAACATTTACTCATTTATTGTACCAAGATTTGTTGAGGTTCTGTTGTGTGCCAGAAATTGTGCTACAAAGTTGGAATGATACAAAGATAAAGAAGTAATTTCTTTCTGTTCTTTCCTCCAGTCTGGGGGCAGGGACAGATATGTCACCACATAGTGAGACACAGGCAGGGGAGGTGTGTACCCTGGGAAGACCCAGGAGTAAGTGGTCAGTTGCATCTGGTAGAATAGAGGAGGCTTCCCAAAGGAGCCATCATCCGAAGCGGGTCTTATAGAATAAGGCACTGAAGCCATCAAAAGGGAAAGAGGCCGGACACATAGTAGATATTTATAGACAAATGAACCAAGAATAAATAAGTAAATATGCAGTGCTAGAGAGCACTAAAAGGAGGTAGTATGGTAGAAAACGGGCCTAGGTTGGATGGAGGTACAGGCAAGGAAAGGTGGCTGTGGCCAGCTTATGATGACCCTCGTATGCTAAACCATGAAGTATGGACTTAAACTGAATAAGGAGGTGGACAGAGAGAAGAGTGAAGCTTCTGTCAAAAGTTCCAGCCTGGGAAACCAGGTGAATGGAGATTCCATCAGTCCCAGCAATGTGGTGAGGAGAAGATTTGAGAATCTGGTTTTCTATGTATGGAGTGTGAGAGACCTGTGGGACGTTCAGGTACACGTTTAACTGGTAACTGGAAATATGTATCTAGATCAGAGCGGGGAGAGCTGGGCTAAAGATGTAAATTTGGTTGTCCTTTGGTGACACTGAGAGCAGAAGTTGTGGGGATAGAGCGATCACTCGGAGGGTACAGAAATGTAAGAGAGAGTCAAAGGGGAAACCTCGGCAAACCTGGATGTTGAGTCGATCAGAGAAACGCAGAAGAGCGAACAAAGGCACAGTTTCAGAGGCAGAAGGGGAAGCAGAAGAATGCAGTGCCCTAGCTGCCAAGGAAATCCAGCTGAAGAAGGGATGAGACCAGTCAGTGGTAAGGTCATGGTTGACACTGACCAGGGTCGCAATGGAGGCTGATGTGCAGTGGGCTGAGAAAGAAGGTTTAGAGACCCTCTTAGGAGACCGGGGGTGTGGGCAGAACATTGAGGGGCAGGGGGCATGGAGGTGAGGTCCAATCCTATTCATGGTGATGTAAAGACTTTAAGCTATAAGTCTGAAGATTTTCACATTCACCTGTCCCGTGAGTTCAGTTCACGTGTGGTTTCCTGGGGACCACAGTTCAAAGATGCTAAAGACTGAATATGTCCTCCCCAAATTCATATGTTGAAGCCTAATCTCCAACGTGATGGTGTTAGGAGGTGGGGCCTCTGAAAAGTGATAAGGTTATAAGGATGGAGCCCTGATGAATGGGATTAGTGCCTTTGTGAAAGGGCTCCAGAGTGTCCCCTCGCCCCTTCCACCACGTGAGGACACAAGACAGCCATCTATGAACCAGACACGGAATCTGCTGGCACCCTGATCTTGGACTTCCCAGAGTCTAAAACTGTGAGAAATAAATCTCCGTTGTTTAGAAGCCACTCAGTCTATGATATTCTGTATAGCAGGCTGAATGCGCGAAGACAAAGCGGTCTCACTAACAGATAGGTGTTGGTCATTTTCCTCTTTCCTATGCCCCGGGTCTTAGAAGTCAATTGAGAAGCTTCTTTCTCAGTAACTTGTAAGGCATTCTGAGTTATCTGCTGGATCTTTTCAGGGTAATTGCCAAAGGAGCCACCTTGTTTTTCAGACCTCCTTTGGTTTGCTTCAGGAAGTATGAAATGATCTTTCTTACAATGACCAAAAAAAATAAAACAAAACCCAGATCGGATACGTTGCCCCCTCAAGTGCTGGTTTTCGGCTCCAGGACTGGACATGCCCAGTGAGACCCCAGCTGCCTCTCCTTTATCCCAGAGGCGACTTGAACTCAGGGGAAGTCACGGGCTCCTCTATTCAAGGTCAAAGCCTTCCTTCTCCTGGGCAAGTCCCCCGCACCACACCGGTCCCGCTGCCGCCCTCTCCCTCCGGCTCTGAAGGTCAAAGGGGTAAAGACGGACTGTGGGGAAGATAATAGAGTGACAGCACCTCCTCAAAGGGAAATGGGAGGATGGAGGCCAAGCACGGCCGCCGGTCCAGGTACCCCTCTCGAGATGTGAAGAGGAGTGACGTTGAGCTGTGAGCCCAATTTGCCCCTCCGCTTTACACTTAAGAAAATCCAGTTCTTCCTCTGCCTTTTGTGCCCAGGAAAGCCCAGTGGCCGCAGCTCTCTGCCACCTGCCACCTGCCCGCTAATTCACTCTTCAAGCAAGGAGTCCTGGTTCTGACAGGTGGGCCTCCTGACGGTGGCGGGGAGGGGGGTGTTTGCAGGAGGGGATGAATAGCAGGGTCTCTGGCCTCTGGGCCTCAGGCCAGGCTGATTTCATTTCAGATTAAGAACCCCTGAAATGCAGCGATCGATAACTCAGCCCTTTTGTTTGCTTGTATTTTCCAAGTCCCCAAAGAGATTAGATCTGATTTCGCAGACCTCTAGCAAATTTAATTGTTTTTTACTCACAGTTGCTCAGTACAACTCCTTAGAATCTGGGAGTGGAGAGATTCTCCCCCCCGGCCTGAGCTCTGGGTCGCTTCACCGTGTGAAGCCGGGGCCGTCAGGTCTCGCTGGCCGGCACGCAGATGCGGTGCTTCCTGGGTTCCGTCCAGGCTCCTTGCCACCCTCCCACCGCCGCCCTGAGCAGGGTGCCCAGCCTCCTCACTCACGGGCCCAACAAAGAAACACGTGGACACGAAATCAAGCACGGGCACTCTCCATTCCCAGACTTCACCCCGACGCCCAGATTGCGGCCACTAAGTGTCTTCAGGAAGGTTGCAACGGATCCAGAGGACAAGGTCACCTCTTGGCCAAACAGGACCCTTCTGGCTGCAGGACCCATCAGGCCCTCAATGGCTGCTTCCAGGAGGTGACACTCACAGTCTGCCAGCAGCAAGGGCCATGGATCCCCAGCTCGAGACTGTCCCCGTGACCAGCTTCGAAAGGTCCCACTTGGTGAGACAGGACCCCATACTCTGCATTTCTCACTGTCTTTCCTCCTCCACTGTCTTCATCAACACTTCCGTGTTTCTAAGACTCTTGCCCAGGAAGGTAACATTTCTGAATATCTTTACTATTCCTTCCAGGAGCTTCCTGAAAGACCCATTAAGTCATCAATAGAAAACATCAGAGGCCAGCTTCCGCCAAGACTCCTTGTGTCTCTCCCCATCCTAAGAGGTTACACTGGGGTCCTTCTGGATCCTAATCAGCCCCTCCTTAGCGCTCACACTGAAAGACCCCCTGAAAACCAGGCTTGGACATCTCAAAAGTAGCCTGGATGTGCCCTTCCTCCCAGGGGCATCAGGAAGACCACGCAGACACGGTGCTCCCCTTACCATGGGAAGCGACGGACTCAGCTTGGCCTAAAATGAACAAGTTGTTTTAGTGATTTTGGAGGGGGGCCAGAATTCGACCCCAGCCTCAGAACTCCTTCCCCACTCAGATTTCTAGGTCTTCTTTATCCTGTTGTAGGGTTTTAAATGTGTTTATTATTTACTTCAGTGTTTTGGGGGTCTTACCATCAAAAGTCTGCTATTGACTGAGACGCTTGGTCCCAGACTGTTTAGACATCCCGATCTGTAAGTCTCAGCAAGGAGCTGGTGCGAGCCGTGTGGACACTATGCCTTTACCTTGTACAAAACCTCGCACACACGGTATTTCAGTTAAATTATTTCTCACCTGCCCCCTACCAAGAACAAACCAAAAAAATCAAACCGTACAAAGCAAAACGGAACAAGTAACCCCCAAGAGTATCAAAGTATCAAACGTCTCCACTTTAAAGATGGGAAGACTGAGTCCCAGGATGGCTCCCTCACGATTTGAAGGCAGGAGAGAAAATGAGAGCTTCAGTTCAAGCCTTTTGCTTCTTAATGCAATGATCTTCACAACAAAGCGCACTTAAATTTGAGAAGGAAAACAAATGACGAATAAGAGGATACAAAATAAAAGTCAGCTATTGCAACTGGACCGTAAAATCATCAGCACGCTCCTTCTGAGGACAGCGTGCTGGTTCACAGGCCAATCAGGTACGTCAGGCATCTATCTGTAATGACTGGAGGAGGTTGCATAACTCAGCTTGCCTGCCTGCCCAGTGGGCCTAAGTGGCTCAGGAATCCCTGGGAAATGGAAAATCCAGGCTGGCAACCCTTCGCAGTGTAGAGAAGGCAGGCGGCAGGCAGGGACCTGCCCCAGGGCAGTGTGAGTGGCACCACCTCCAGGCAGCCCCCCGTGCAGGCCGTATGCAAATAAGTTAGCAGGACGCCGGGAGCCAATTGCTTTCCCATCTGCTATTTTCTCTCTTTTTCCCCTTCTTAAAAAAAAAAGGCAGAACTTTTTTGCACTCTGCATTAGTGCTTCGATGTAATGGTGCAAAGCATTTTTCGTTTATCATCATAACGCCTGTCAAAGAAACTCCTGATAATGTAAATGCAGGAGAAAAGCCATTAGGGTTTATTTGCCCGGCAGCTTTAAGCTCACTCCCCACTCTGGATGTGAAGTGGGAGTCTGCGGGTGGGGCTGCTTCCCTCACCAGCTGGCCAGGTGGACACCGCATCCAGCCTCTTCCTGGAGGAACCTCAAGAAAATGGAAATGCCCCGCTCGTGAGAGACTGGAGCCGGGAAAGCAGAGCCTGGCCGCTGGTGTTACTGGAGGAACTCCAAACTGCCCCCTATGACTCCCTCCCTAGACAATAGGGGAAAAGATGCTGCATCCTGACCAGCCATGTAGAAGGACCAAAATACTTTATTACCCGGGGGTAACTGGCATACTTCGAGCTCCAGGAAGCCTGCCATTTTAGAGGATTGTGAGTTGATATCAGAAGCACCCCTGGTCTCTGAGCGGCCAGTACATTCACGACTTCTCAGAAACAAGCATTCCTCCCAGGCAAGCACCAAGCCCCTTAGGCTCTGTACCCTGGATGTCCCTCATGCTGCCAGGTTCCAAGAGAACCTCAACAACAATGTGGTCTCACAAGAGTGAACGAAGGAATGAACTACACTTACAGACGTTCTACTGGTCAGCGCCTTCAGACATTCTAACTATATCAGCTTTATCCCAGCAAACTTCAGAAAACGCAGGGAACCCAGGCATCATCAGAGCTGAATCTTTACCATAGATGTTTTCTCCTCTAAAGCCATAGCAGAACAGAAAAAGCATGGAGTATGGAGACAGAGAGAACTGAATTTGAACCCCTGACACCAATTTAGTAAATAAGACCTTGGGCAACTTAATTTTCCTGAGCCTCAGTTTTCTCATCTGTAAAATGGGGCAATAATCCCTACCTCCTAGAGTTACTGTAAGGGATAAATGAAATGAGGGAAAGCGGTATCTCTCAGGTCAGGATGTGCAGAGGGAAGACCCGAGTGTCCTGTTGAAATGAAGATGCTGACTCAGGAGGTGGGATGGGGTCTGAGTGACTGCATTTCTAAAAGTCTCCCAAACAAAGAAAATGCTGCTGGTCTGGCACCAGGTTTTGTATAGCAAGGATGTACTGTTCCTAGGATGATGCCTGGCCCTTAATAAATGCTTAGCAAACGTAGATCTTGGTATTGATTGCTCGCTGCTGCAGATGACTCTATTCACTGTTATAAAGTAGAAACAAGAACAATAAGAGATATGGTCCTTGATCTTAAGCTGATGATTTATTCAATATTCAACTATTTAAAATTTAGGAGAAATAAATTACGTGTGAAATGTATCAAATAAGCAGGTGGATTTAAAGTATAGGAGAAGGAATAAAACTAGCCATTTGCAATGATTTCCTCTGTGCTGCCTTCTTGATTTATACTGGAATGTGTTCCTTTGACAGGCAGGGGAAAGAAGGAGGTTCTATCCCAAGATTTCCTACTCAGACTTGTGTCTAAAATAGATCATGTTCTATATGGCCTGGAGGAGGGAGGATGGGCCAATTTACTCTGGAAGATATTTGCTAACTTTGGGGTTTCTGAAGGACTTCACAGCTTTTGGTTTTCAATTTAATGTGTACCTCGTGGAGAATGAATGGTCTTTTTAAAGACTCAGCTATTTGACTGCCATTGCTCATCTACCACTGATTTCCAGGCACACAGTTTCAGTGGTAATGTTCTTCTACTTTAAAAGCCAAAGCAAAATGCTTCTTTCCAAAGTGAAACTGAAAATTGGGTGATGCTTGACACAGCATCCTTTTTCCAGCATTTCAAAGAAGAAAAGCTTTTTACTCCTCTCCTCATTTTTTTAAATAAATTTATTTACTTATTTATTTCTTTTTGGCTGCTTTGGGTCTTCGTTGCTGTGTGCGGGCTTTCTCTAGTTGTGGCGAGCAGGGGCTACTCTTTGTTGCAATGCGTGGGCTTCTCATTGCGGTGGCTTCTCTTGTCGCGGAGCACGGACTCTAGGCGCGCGGGCTTCAGTAGTTGTGGCTCGCGGGCTCTAGAGCACAGGTTCAGTAGTTGTGGCTCACGGGCTCTAGAGCACAGGTTCAGTAGTTGTGGCACACAGGCTCAGTAGTTGTGGCTCGCGGGCTCTAGAGCGCAGGCTCAGTAGTTGTGGCTCACGGGCTCTAGAGCACAGGTTCAGTAGTTGTGGCACACAGGCTCAGTAGTTGTGGCTCACGGGCTCAGTTGCTCCGTGGCACGTGGGATCTTCCCGGACCAGGGCTCGAACCCGTGTCCCCTGCATTGGCAGGCGGACTCTTAACCACTGCGCCAGCAGGGAAGACCCTCTCCTCATTTATCAATTGAATTCTACCTCCCCTATGGGGAAACCAAGACTTAGAAAATTAAGGTATTTGCTTAAAGGGGCTTTTATGGAGCCACGTTAAGGGGAGCATGACTGCTGTTTCCCCTTACACACAGTCCACGATTTCCTACCTTCCACGGTCAGGAGGCGCATTGTGCGACGGTTGAGAACTTTGCTTTGTGTAGTCAGACAGACACATTTCATCCCCTGACTCTCAGGTTCACTAGCTTTGAATCAGTGAACCTCGAGTGAATTTTATCCTGCCAGCATCTGTTTCCTCCTGGAAGAGGGTGATTTTGAAACACTTGCCTTATGAGGGACTGCAGGGTTAAATGAGGTAATATCCATGAAGCTCTTAAGATCATGCCGGGCACATACGAATTCTCATTAAATGTGATTATTAGTGGTAGTACTCATAGAGCAGAGAGGTTAAGAGTAGAGATTCAGAGCCAGACTTCCTGGATTCGAGTCCTGTATCTACTTACCAGCTGAGCGTCCATGGCAAATTATTTAAGTTTATGCTTAAGAATGAGATAACATTTTCAGGGTTTGGAATAGTTCACGGCATACAGTAAATACTCCGTATGTTTTAGGAGTTGTTGTTAAAATAATACTAATAATGACTATTCTCATGCCTATGGTTAGCAGGGTGTAATGAAGAGCTGTATAGGGTGGTGCTATGGCTGAGCTGTGTCTCCCCAAAATTCATATGTTGAAGTCCTAACACCCAGCACCTCAGAATATTTGGAGGAAAGGTCTTTACAGGGGTAATTAATGCAAAATGAAGTCACATGAGTGGGCCCTAATGCAATCTTACTGGTGTCCTTATAAGAGGAGGAAATTCAGACACACAGAGAGATGCCAGAGGCACGGGCACAGATGAAAGACCATAGGAGGACACAGCAAGAGGGTGGCCAAGGAGAGAGGTCTCAAGAGAAACCAAATCTACCAACACACTGATCTTAGATTTCCAACTGTGAGAAAATAAATTTACGTTGTTTAACCCCCCAGTCTGTGGTATTTTGTTATGGCATTAATCCAGACGAACTATTACTCTCCACCCCAATTGTATGTTTTTAATGCCACATTATAACATCTTTTATCTTATGTATCCCTTAACTAATTATTGTAATCATTGTTATTTTTACTACTTTTGTCTTTTAGCTTTCATACTAGCTTTATAAGTAAGTGAATATCTACTACTTTTGCTATGTATTTACCTTTCTAGTGTGAGTTATTCTTTCATATGTGTCCTTATTACTAATTAGTACGCTTTCTGTTCAGCTTAAAGAAGTCCCTTTAACATTTCCTGTAAGGCTGGTTTAGTGGTGATGGACTAATTCCTTTAGCTTTTGCTTGTCTGGGAAACTCTTTAGCTCTCCTTCAATTTTGAAGGACAACTTTGCAGGGTAGAGTATTCTTGGTTGTGAGATTCTTTTTTTTCAGCACTTTGAATATATCACTCCACTCTGACCTGCAAAATTTCTGCTGTAAGATCTGTGGGTAGTCTTATGGGGCTTCCCTCGTATGTAACAAGTTGTCTCTTGTTGCTTTTAAGATTCTCTCTTTATCTTTGACATTTTAATTATAATGTGTCTTGGTGTGGGCCTCTTCAGGTTCTTCTTCTTTGGAACTCTCTGGGCTTCCTGGATCTGGACGTTAGGGAAATGTCCAGCCATTATTTCTACGAGCAATGTTTCTGTCCCTTTCTCTCTTTCTCCTTCTGGGAGCCCTATAATGCGAACGTTCGTCTGTTTTATGTTGTCCCGTAAGTCCCTTAAGCTACCTTCACTTTTCTTAAAATTTTTTTTTCTCTTTTTGCTGCTCTGATTGAGTTACACTGCCTTGTCTTTGAGTTCACTGGTCTTTTCTTCTGTTTGATCTAGTCTGCTGTTGAACCCCCGCTAGTGTATTTTTCAGTTCAATTACTATATCCTTCAGCTCTGTGACTTCTATTTGGTACTTTCTTATATTTTCCATCCCTTTGTCATTTGTGTTTATCCATTCTTTGTTCCAGTTCAGTGTGCATCTTTGTGACAACTACTTTTAATTCTTTATCAGGTAAATTACTTATCTCCATTTCATTAAGTTTTACGTTTTGGGGGGAGGGTGGAGGTTGTGGTTTTCTTTTGCCCCTCAGGTTTTATCTTGTTCTTTCATTTGGAACATATTCCTCTTTTTTATTTTTTTAATGTTGCTTGACTCTCTGTGTTGTTTTCAACACAGCAGATGAAACAACCACCTCTCCCAATCTCATGTAGGAGATAAACCTTGCTGTTCAACCTTGCTGAGTTCAAACCTTTGGGCACGTCCAAGGGCCTGTATATGGTTAATGGCTCCCAGTAGCTGAGGATGTGTCAGTGTCCCAAAGGGAAGTGTCTCAGCACCTAGATTCAGGCTGACTGGAAGCCAGACCCTCATTTATCAGCTTTTAAAAGTATGCAAATATATACATTCCTGTGGGACCACAGAGCCAGGTGATCACGGGGCATCTCCTGGGCAGCAGTTACAGAGATTGGGGCTCCAGACAAGCACCTTTCTGGGTGATACCAGCGAGCTGGAGCAAGGTGGAGGGAAAGCACCTAGAAGGCATCCACAGCCAGTGTGCCTGGACAGCAGATCTGCAGGTCACTAACGCAGCCCTCAGGCCAAAGCTCCAGGACAAGCAAAGAGGCCTCCTCCACAGACACACTTGGGGTGTGTATCCCATTTTGCTGTCTGTGCAGTGCCCTGGGGGTGGTAGCCTGCCAAGAACAGTATCCCCAGTTGCCATAGTCCCTTGGGACCCAGGAATGCAAGCCCCTCTGGCCACCAGAGCCAGGTGATCAGGGGGTGTCTACTGGGTGGCAGCCACAAAACTCAGGGCGCCAGACACACAAAGCTCCCCTCCAGGAGACACTGGTGCTCTGGAATGCAGCAGAAGGGGAGTGGGAAGACAGTGCCTTCCCTCTGGGGTCTCTGGAGAGGATTACAGTCAGCCCCAAGATATGTGTTTAATTAGAATTAGAAGCCTGCCTGCCAGGCCACAGTCGTGATGATTAGCTCACTGGACTCCTTCACAGAAAACACTGGGCTCCTGGGTTTATTACCTCTTTCTGTGCCCCGGGGGTGGTTGATGTTTAAGAACTCTTTCTCTGTTGGTTGCAGTTCTGTGGGACTCAGGAGCATAAGCCTCACTGGCTACCAGACCCAGGCAATGTAAAGGTGACCCCGAGCATCAGGCACAAAAGTTGGAGCACTGACAGGGGTATGCACTCCTGTCGGGGTGACGCCAATTACTACATTCCCATGGGACCAGGCGTGCAAGCTCCCCTGGGCTCCAGATTCAGGTGATGGAGAGGTGTCCCTAGGGAGCAGCCACAAAAATAGGGGCACCGGACACATGTCAAAGCTCCCTCCCAGGACATACTGGTGCTCTGGGTCATGACAAAGGGAGGGCCCGAAGGCGGCGCCTGCCTGTCTTTATCACCGGGGAGCGTTCCACCAGGATCCTAGATGTTTATGTTGAATGAGATGCCTGCCCCTCAGGCCGATGCCTTAATGTAAGCAGGTAAGCCTCCTTCACGTTAAATATGGGCCTGATTGGCCTCTGAGTTGGGCCCTGGGGTGGGCGAGTCTGAGCACGCGAACACTTTAAGACCAATTTCTCAGATCACTGGAGTCTTGCGGGTCTCAGGACACAAGTCCTTTCGGTTTTCAAAGTTAGATGTTTTAGGGGATCATCTCTCAAGCGCATGTCTTAAAAGTTTGGATGCCCAATATGGGGTTCAGACCCCTCACTCCTCAGGGAGAAACTCCGGGTTTTGAGTTCCCCTCCTGGTTGTGGGATGCTACAACAGGTGAGATTTATGGCGAGATTTTGTTCCAGCCTCTCCTATATGCATTGATGTGGTTTTCTTCTTGTTTGCCTGATGTGAAGTAATCACTCAGCCAGACTATAGGTTTTTTCTTAAGAGAAAAAATTTCCATATGTAGCTGTAGACTCAGTGTGTCTCTGGGAGGAGATGAGTTTCGGATCTTCCCATGTCACCAGCTTAACTGGATCTTCCACACCACAGAAATAAAAAGGATCATAAGAGACTACTGTGGACAACTATCCACTAACAAATTGCATTACCTAGAATAAATGGATAAATTCCTAGAAATACATAACCTGCCAAGACTGAATCATGATGAATGAGAAAATCTGAACAAACCAATTACTTATAAGAAGATTGAATCAGTAATCAAAAAGCCTCCCAACAAACAAAAGTCCAGGACCAGAGGGCTTCACAGGTGAATTCTACGAAACACGCAAAGAAGATTTAATACTGATCCTTCTCAAACTTTTCCCAAAAATTGAAGAGGAGGGGATGCCTCCAAACTCATTTTACAAGGCCAGCATTACCTGATACCAAGCCAGACAGGGACATCACAAGTAAAGAAAACTACAGGACAATATTCCCTGATGAACATAGATGTGAAAACCCTCAACAGAATATTAGCAAACCGAATTTAATAATACACTAAAAGGATCATACGCCATGATCAAGTGGGATTTATTCCAGGATGCAAGGACGTTTCAACACTTGCAAATCAATCAACATGATATGACACGTTAACAAAATGAAGGATAAAAATCATATGATCATCCCAATAGATTCAGAAAAAGCATTTGACAAAATTATACATTCATTTATGATAAAAACTCTCAGCAAAGTGGGTACAGAGGGAACCTACCTCAACATAATAAAGGCCATATATGACAAGCACACAACCAATATCATACTCAACCATGAAAAGCTGGAAGCTTTTCCTCTAAGATCAGTAACAAGACAAGAATGTCCACTCTTGCCACTTTTATTCGATGTAGTACTGGAAGTCCTAGCCACAGCAATTAGGCAAAAAAAAAGAGAAAAGTCATCCAGATCGGAAAGGAAGAAGTAAAACTGTCACTATTTGCAGATGGTGTGATATTATATATAGAAAACCCCAAAGATCCTGCCAAAAAGCTATTAGAAATAATAAACAAATACAGTAAATGTACAGGATACAAAATCAATATACAAAAGCCTGTTGCATATCTATATACTAACAACAAACTATAAAGAAAGAGAATTTTTTAAAAAAATAATCTCATTTACAATTGCATCAAAAAGAATAAAATAACTAGAAGTAAATTTAACCAAGGAGGTGAAAGACATGTATATTGAAAACTACAAGACATTACTAAAAGAAGTTGAAGAAGACACAAATAAATAGAAAAATATTCCACACTCATGGATCAGAAGATTTAATATTATTAAAATGTCCATACTATCCAAAGCAATTTACAGATTTAGTGTAGTCCTCATCAAAATACCCATGACATTTCCCACAGAACTAATATAATTCTAAAATTTATCAATATATGGAATGACAAAAGACCCCAAATAGCCAAATCTTGAGAAATAAGGACAAAACTGGAGACATAACACTCCCTGATTTCAAACTATATTACAAAGCTCTAGTAATTAAATGTGTGGTATTGACATAAAAACAGACACACAGACCAATGTAACAGAAGAGAGAGCATAGAAGTAAACCCACACATATGTGGTCAATTAATTTACAACAAAGGAGCTATGAATACATAATGGGGAAAGGACAGTCTCTTCAATAAATAGTGCTGGGAAAACTGGATAGTCACATGCAAAAGAGTGAAACTGGACCCCTACCTTACATCATACATAGAAATTAACTTCAAATGGATTAAAGACTTGAATATAAGACATGAAACCATAAAACTCCTAGAAGAAAATATAGGTTGTAAGCCCCTTAACAAAAGTCTTGGCAATGATTTTTTGAATCTGACACCAAAAGAAAAAGCAACAAAAGTAAAAATAAGCAAGTGGGACCATATCAAACAAAAATGTTTCTACATAGCAAAGGAAACCATCAACAGAATGAAAAGGCAATCTACTGAATGGGAGAAAATATTTGCAAATTATATATCTGATAAGGGACCAATATCCAAAATACATAAAGAACTCATACAACCCGATACCAAACAATTCAATTTAAAAACGCATAGAAGATCTGAACAGACATTTTCCAAAGAAGACATACAGATGGGCAACAGAAACGTGAAAAGATGTTTTACATCACTACTCACCAGGGAAACGCAAATCAAAATCACAATGGGATATCACCTCACACCTGTCAGAATGGCTATTATCAAAAAGACTAGAAATGACAAGTGTTGGCGAGGATGTGGAGAAAAGGGAACCCTCATGCAATAAAGGTGGGAATGTGTAATTGGTGCAGCCACTATGGAAGACAGTATGAAGTCCTCAAGAAATTAAAAATAGAACTATTATATGATCTAGCAATTCCACTTCTGGGTATTTAGCAGAAGAAAACAAAAGCACTCATTCAAAAAGATATACGAACCTCTACGTTCATTGTAAAATTATTTACAATAGCCAAGATATGGAAACAACCTAATTGGTGGATGAATGGATAAAGAAGATGTGGTACATATATACAATGGACTACTGCTCAGCCATAAAAAAGAATAATTCTTGCAATTTGTGACAACATAGATGGACCTCAAGAGCATTATGCTAAGTGAAATTAGACAGAGAAAGACAAATACTGTATGATTTCTCTTATATGTATGTAAAATCGAAATATACCTAAATATATATTCATATTATGTTATATACTAAATATATAAAATATATTTTATATATTATAATGTAAATATATAGATAAACAAAGGTCATTGGATGCAGAGAGCGGATTGGTGGGGTGATTAGAGAAACAGGTAGATTGTTCTTTTTCTTTAGCTTGAATAAACTGAATAATAAAAAGGTCTTAATATCTATAGTTACTTATAGAAATAAATACAGATGTCGGTATATGGGTGTGTATGTGTATACATACTTGATAAATGGTGCTGCCATATTTTGATATCTAAATAAAAAAAAATTTTGTTTTACATGTGCACAAAAATTAAATTCAGTAGTTTAAAGCCTTCCAGGCAAAAAGCAGACTTTCACACTTTTAGAAGGAAATCAGGAGTATTTCTTTATGCTCTTGAGTAAAGCAGGGTTTTTTTAAAAATACAAAAACTGCACAAAATATATAGGAAAAAATTAGTAAATTTGACATCATTAAATTTTAAAATTACATCGAAAGGTATCAGAAACAAGTGGAAGTGACAAAATAGAAACACTGACAGAAGTTATTTGCAACTCATCTAATCAATAAGGATCAATACCTAGAATATACAGTTGACTCAGACAAATAAACAAGAAGAAAGCCAACTATCAAGCAGAAAAACAGGCAAAAATATGCTCATAGATTCCTCATAGACAAGGAATCTGGAATGGCCAATAAACATAAGCAGAGGTCCTTTACCTCATTAATAATTAGGAAAAGGCAACTTTGAAGCCATTTCATACCCATCCCTCAGCAAAATGCTGTTTCAGTAACATTGGCTTGTAAAAATGTGAAAAATTGTGATCTCTCATACACAGCTAATGGGTGCATAAACTGGTATACTCACCTTTAAAAGCAATTTCAAAATGTATATTTAAGTTAAAAATAATATACCCGTTATCTCAACAGCTTTACATTATTTAACCTGTGGGAGCTCTTGTACATGAACAAGAATGTTAATTGAGTCACTATTTGGAACCAGACACTGTTTTAGGTGTTCAAGGTACAATGGTGACAAAAAAGACAAAGACCTCTGCCCTCATGGAGTTTATATTCTGGTGGGGAATGACAGAAAAAAAAACAAAAATAAACAAACAAATAAACAAAAAACTGTGAGCAAAATAAATACACAAATTTTAATAGAAAGTTATGAACATGTTTTTTAAAAAAGAAAATAAAATCAGATACAAGACTCTAATCCATTTTTTTAGCAGAATTTTTATCTTCAGGGTTGTTTATGCAGCTGGTAACCCTGAAAGATGAGATAACAGATCCCCATGAACAAGGAACGGGCCTACTTAACTTCTTGTTATCCAAGCTGTAGATTCCCTAAATTCAGGCTTCCCTGGATGCAGCATAGGTATCCCGTGTATATAGCATCCATCAGAGCCCACTGTGTCACCTCCTTGGGACTTGGGGGCTACTTTAAAACATACAGAGGGACTATATCTTTTATCATCTCTCTTTCAGAAACCCCCTGGCCTACCGACCACAGGTATGGAAAGCTGGAGGTCCTAAACTGGAGTGTCAATCCTGAAGGGTCACCATCAGTGCAAGTTCATGGTTAGAAACCTGAGTTGAGTCCAGAGGGACAGGAAGTGCCATGGAAGGGCTCACCGGAAGAGAAGGAGAGGCAGTGGACATGGACAGAAGAACAGGAAGTTGGGCACCTTCCTCGCCCAGATTGGACAGGGCAAGGGGACACAGGTGGAAAATTTTGTGGGGAGGAGACAGACATCCAGACACAGGGGACAGGTGTCTCGATGGAGAATCTGGCAGAAGGGTCAGAAGGGAGACAGCAGATCAGAGCCAGGCACACATCCATTTCTGAAATATGTGGCAAAAAATATTCAGCTGCTATCAGATGTCACAGCTATTCCTCTGAACAGCCAATCCGAATCCTGGGCTCTCCTCTGCTCAACCAAGATAAGCATAAGGACAAAGCAGGAGACTTACACCAAGTAGATGCATCACCTTGTGGCCAAACTGTGGGGTTCAGAACGGAACGCGAGAACTCTGGGTTTTCTGATCTGGGGATTTTTCAGCAGCTGATGCTACTGACCACTGCCTGCTCACAGGACATAGGGATAGCTAGTATCTCCAGAGAGTACTTAAGTCCTGTAGTAATTATGGAAGTAAAATGCATTTAGAGGTACAACCCTTATTAGCGAGGCATTCACCATAACAAAGTTAGGAGGAAAAGCAAAGTCCTCATGTGTATTCATAAGAGGAAAAAATAGCTAACCCCAAATAATCACAATGCTAAATATGCATCTCTCGGAGGCTAAGGCGGAGTGTACTTAATAAAGGGATGTAGGTTAGTCAGCAAATGTTTTGTTTAAATTTGAGGTAGAGTGGGAAGCCTAAACCAGGCAGGACACAGCGACAGTTCTGGGAAAGAGAGAGTCTAAGTCTTGACCCATGTCACCCCTGTCATCTTTGTCTCGAGCCCTTGGGGAAGTCACCTGGAACTGCATATGCAATAACTTCCTATAAACGAGCCCTAATGAAGCCCCTGTTCCGGAAGTCCAGTCTGGATGTTATCAGATCATTAGTCTTGGTTTCAAAGAAAGAGTCTATGTGGAGAAAGGGTCAAAGGATCCAGAAGAACCTTCAGCACTGTCCAATCCCTTCTCTTTCCCCCAGGCAGAACCGTGTGCCTGCAGCCTGGCAAGGGAAGGAGCATCAAGGAGGGCAGGATTCTAAGACTTCCTTAGATGCCTCCGTCCTCTCCTCCACTGGGGAGCTCTGTTGCTTTCACAGAAAAAAAGGTTAGCCAAGGGCCTTTGGTCAGCCCATGCAGGAATCACTGCACAGCCACGCCACTGGACTTGAGGGCCCCATGCAGACGTGCATGGTGGGAGCCAGTGCAGAGCTGTCAGGTAGATGTATAAGTTTATTTCAGGGCAAATGCTTGATTTCTCAGTGAAGAAATTGTTGGTAATTCCTCTTCTAGTGGAGCCCTCAACAAGCTGCCCATCCATCGCACACCCCACAGGGATCAGCGTGCTCTGATCCAGAGTCTGAAGGGCAGACACACCGCATTAGCTCTGAATAGAAAGAGAACGAAGGGAGGAACGAGGATGTGAGACAGAAAGGCCAGTGCCAGAGCCTGGGCAGAACCGAATGGAGAAAGATTGAGATCACTGAACACAGTAAGACCAAGCACCTGCCAACAAACACTCAGTAGTTCTACCAAGCCGTCATTCTTGCCACTGTTGGCTACAGGACAGAAACTGACTTTTATAAAACAGAAAAAGAAATGCATTCTTTGCTTGGTTTTCTGGGTTATGTTTCTTTAGCCTGTCCAATTCCAGAAGCTTGAGGCTTGTGTGTCCTCAGTTGGCTGCTCTGGTAAGGGAAGCAAACTCTACCTGCATTGTAATGGGAGGCCAGTCCCAGTCCAGTGATGGGAGGCCAGTCCCAGTCCAGTGATAGGGGGCCAGTCCCAGTCCAGAGAAGGGAGGCCAGTCTCAGTCCAGTGGGTCTGAAACAGGGGACCTGGGAGGGTGCAGAAGACAGATCCTGACACATGAAGTGGGCCTTGAGGTTACACAATGTCACGTTGTTACTTTCTGTATTAGTTTCTCGTTGCTGCTGGAACAGATTACCACAAACTTAATGGCTTAAAACCACGGAAATGTCTTATCTTACAGTTCTATAGGTCAGATATCCAACACAGGTCTCACTAAGCTGAAGTGAGGGTCTCCACAGGGCTAGTTCTTCCTGGAGGCTCCAGAGGAGAATCTTTGCTCTTTTCAGCTTCTAGAGGCTGCCCACAGGCCTTGGCTTGTGGCCCCTCTTTGCATCCCTCCAACCTGGCATTTCCACGGTCATAGCTCCTGCTACTGCCTTTGACCTTCTTGCCTCCCTCTTATAAGGACTTCTGTCATTGCACTGGGTCCACCTGAAGTAATTCAGGATCACGTTCCCATCTCTATAACCTAATCACATCAGCGAAATCCTTTTTGCCATGTAAAGTAACATACAGGTTCCCGGGATTAGGGTGTGGATAGCTTTGGGGGGCCATTATTCAGCCTCCTGCACTGTCATTTACAAAGCTCCACTGAGAAACTGTTAAGCAAGAACGGGACACTATACCTGGTGCTGACCACCGGCAGGGAGAAGCTGATGCAACCTCGCAGGGTGTAGTCCTCCAAGGAGATTCTGGGGCACAGATGACTCAGCTTTACATCTCCAAGAATGACGGGCATCCAGCCCTGACCCATATTCTCTCTTGTTCAAACCACAGGCATCACTTGCCCAGGCTACTACGATAGCCCCCCAATGCCTGCTGTTGCCCTCCTCCAAGTTCACCTACACCCAGCAGCTAGAAGAATCCCTGGATACCCCATCCCTCCCTCAGTGTCCTACCATACCATCGCACTTAAAATTTAACCAACTTTTGATGGCCTCCAGACCCCTGCGTGATCAGGCATCTGTGTCCTCCCCTCTCATCTGGCTCCTTTAGCCCCCTGCCACATGCTGGGCTGTTTCCCGCCTCGCAGCCTTCTAGCATGTTCCTCCCTCCGCCTCCTCTTTCCACCAGTGGTCTCTCTTGATCCTTCAGGTTTCAGCTTAAATGTCCCTCCTCCCAGAGCTCTTCTGTGGATCACTCTCTCTCAGGAAATCCACCCTCTACCCTCCCCCGTTCCCCCTATTTCACTTTGTATACAGTCCCACGTCACTCCCTATGTCCCAGCACTTACCACACATTGTAATGTTCTGTTTATTTACCTGCATATAATAACAGCTTCTCTTACATGTATATAATAAAATCAGACAAATACTTTACTAGCAATGTAGCTGCTCCTTCTAGGACTGATGACTCACCCGCTAGACGATGAGCTAAGGGTGAGGACCAAGCTCAGGTCAGTTCTTTGCATCCATGTACACTGAGCAGCTGGGCCATCTGTTGGGTGGATGGATAAATGAATAGATGGTGGTTGAATGGGAAGATGGATGGATCTATCAAAGCTAATCCAGAAGAGATGCTCAACTCACCCTGACCTGCATCCTGGTCTCATAAGTGCATGCCTTGGTGACTGCCTCTGGCCATTTGGCGATGAAACCCTTATTTCAATACATGGGAGGTTCAGTTTGGGGCACAGACCCTCCTTGGTTTGAGATTTTGTCCATATGTCAGTACACACGTGACACACAAATATCAACCGACAGGCAGACAAAGTCCTGGCGACCTATTTTGCCTTTTTGAGTTTTAACAGAGAACCAGCACAGTACCCAGGAAAATCTCATGTCAGTTTTATCACTCCTAACCGCACAGCGATCCCTGCCCGGGTACAGGCAGCTGGCCTTGCACAGGAGACAAACAGGAACATAATCACGTCTGGTCTGTGACTGGACGGGCAGCCTTCAGGGACGACTCAATCACAGCCCACGTCATCCCTGCACCAGCCTCCGCCCCCTTACTCCCTCTGCATGGGCCGCACTGGGTGAGTTCAGACGAGGTGTCTGCTCCTTTTCTACCTGCTCGGATTCGCTCAAAGCCCAGTCTTTGAAAGAACTGTTACCAATTCCCTGGCGAGTGGGAGATGGGAAACAAAGGAGATCTGGGCATCTTTTGGTCGTGTCCGACCTGTGCTCTACTGTGATAGTGATCTGCATCGATAGCTCCTGGCCACAGATGGGCTGTTTTCCAACGTGCTGTTAAAGCTAGCAGGCTACAGCCCATGCAGGATGCTTCCGCGAGATCTACAGACACTCGGTTCCTGTAATTCCTCCAGCATCACAGCTCTGATGCTAGCATCCCAGTTGGCTCTGAATTCCATTCAAAATTGCTTTGTTGACATTTAAAGGTCTCTATCCGTCTAGTCACGTGGCAAAGAAGACTGGATAAAATCACCCCCACCTCACTACCTCCTAGCTGGACCTCAGACAAAACGATCTCGGTCTGGGAGGCAAGCCCAAGTGTTCCCTCCAGCTCTACAATTCTATGATCTTATGATCCCTCCTGTTCAGCCAGTTGTCTGAACCCTTCTGACTGCCAATAACTCATAGAAAATCCCAAAAGAGCAAATGAAACCTGTAACCAAACCTTTCAGGAGGCCGCCAAAAGGTAAGGACATTTTCCGCAGTGAGCTGTTTGTTTTCCAAAAGACTTGCACTGCCCAAGGCGAGTTTTAGGTGAGATACGACATACAGCTTCCTAACTGTATATGGTATGCATCAAGGGAAGGAAAGCCTTTGTCTGTTCTCTTTCTTGCGGGGAGGGTTGGGCCCTATCTTCCGTTAGGAAGAGGGACGGTCCGGATGGATTTTGAAGGGCTATGATTGCCTTAGGTTCTCTGATTCTGTCCTTTCCTTGATAAATTTTACAACCCTCATTTTAATTGCCAAACTGAACACCTCCACAAAGATGATGAGTGTGCCATTTTCCTTCTAAATAAAAAATTCAGCCTGGAAGAGTAGCTCTAACGTTCCTTAACGTAAATTCCCTGAAGAGTTAAAGTGTGTTGAGAACAACGCAAAAACCAGGACAGAACTAACTGTGGGACCCTTCTCCTATAGGGAGAGAGCCCCAGGACAAGTAGAAAAGTGAAATGCTGATCTGATCCTGCATGAACAGGAACTTGGGGGCCTTTGGGTTATTATGGTTTCAAAATGCCTTGCCCATGCCTTGCCCTCTGCGGGGATCCAGCTAGGTAACCACACAGCTAGGTGTGGTGCCTGTGTGTGCACTGCAGGTCTGCCCCGGGGGACATGTGTACATGCCAGTGGGAATAGCCTATGACAGCTGGCAGGGACTCAGCACACCAGCTTCAGCCCATCCAGCCACACCAGAGTACATCACTGCACCTGCTCCTCTACCCTGCAGAGCCCTCTATATCAGAACATGTTTTCCCTCAATGATTAAGTTTTCAACCTATGCACAGAGGGCTGCATACTACCCTCTAGACAAATGAACTTATCTGTCCAGTTCCTGCTAATATCAAATAAGAAGTTCCTTAATATCTAACAAAACTCAGCTCTTTCTAGAGCCGGCAAAGCCTTCCCCATCAAGGATAGGCTAACACTGATTAGGTCAAAGGATCCCTAGTCCAAATTCATATTTCATTAAATTCTGCCCCTTGACTCCACAGTTTGGGTAGGCTTTGCTATTACCACTGTAGAAGGCAAGGGGGAAAAGGTGTCAGCTGTCTTCTCCCCTTCATTGTTTAAGGCACAATACTAGGGGTGAAACGAGTGGTATTTGATCGGATGACATCTTGCCTGTCATAGTTTGCTGGTACAGGAAGGGGCTTAAGCTGCCACTCAGATAAGCAGAGATCTGGGGAAGAGTTTAGCCGGTCCTGAGAAAAATGATATAATTTATAAGTCATTGAGCTGGAGGCTGGCTAATTTCACAAAGTATCCTCACTTTACAAATGAGAAGATTGAGAACGAGAAAGATTTGGTGACTAACTCAAGGTCACATGTTAATATCAAAATAGAATTGAGACTAGAAAATGGGTCTACGTAGTGACTCTCAGCCTAACTCCACCACCAAAGGAAATCAGACAAGGTATACAGTGAGAAAACATTTTGGGGGAGGTTTTCCATTCTATTTGCATTTTTCTGCCTTCCAATCTCCAAATCGACTCCCTAATTCAAGCTCCGTTACCTAGGAGAGTACATCAAAAACAAGACTACAGACCCGTTTCCTTGGATTTTCAAATCAAGTCTGACTGGAGGTTCAAGTTCATTTGGAAGATCTTGGGGTAAAACCGATGGGACTTTCTCTGCCGCCCACCATGGGGTCCCCAACTCCTCGCCCCCCCACCCAGTGGTAGCTGTGTCTGCTGTGGAGTCTGACTCTGTGTCTGACACATATGGACTCGGTTTTGCTGGTAAGGTCCAGATGGGGCCACAAGCAGTTCACTGGCCAGCCTGGTGAGCTCATCAGCAGACATGGGGGTGACAGACAGGCTGGGAGCTTGCTGGGTGGGATGCAGAGGGAGGGAGAGGCAGTTGTGCGATTCTGCCAAGGTTTCCTTGGCCTCTTACTCAGCAGTTTCTACAATGTGGTGACAGTGTGAGTGAAATAATGACAGTTAAAAATGGTGAGCTGGAAGGCTCACCCTTTACCATTTCACATGCTTTAGTTCCTCTCTCTGCCAGCTTCTCTCACCAACATAGAAAGGGATTTGGGAAATAAAAGCACTGCAATGAGATAGGTGTCTGACTTTGGGTCTAGAGAAGGGAGGAGAAAAAGACTGAAAAAGGAAATGTTCCCAACTTGTGATCTGTCCCAAACAGGGTTGCCAGATAAAATACAGGATGCCCGATTAAATGTGAACTGCAGATAAAAAACAACTTTTTAGCGTCAATATATCCTAAATATTGCATACTTATACTAAACTATTTTTCACTGTTTATCTGAACAATAAATTTAACTGGGCAGCCTGTATTTTTTATTTGCTAAATCTGTTGACCTTCATCCCAAAGGGATGGGGGCGGGGCCTTCTGTATATATTCTAAATCTTCTCTCCCTCCTCCTGGGCCCACTACCAAAATGAACACATAAAAACACCCATATAACACTAAGAACATTCCATATTACTGGGAAAATTCAAGGATCATCAAGGTTTAGGCCACAACAGCTGCTCTCAGCGTGCATCATGGTCACCTGGAGGCCCGGTAGAAACACAGATTTCTGGGTCCCTTCTCTATAATTTCGCAGTTGGTCTGGAGTTGGGCTTGAGAATTTGCTTTCCTAACAAGTGGGTAGTACTTGATCGTGATGCTGCCAACTGGTACTCTAGCTTAAAGGAGGGAGTACAATTGGCTTCCCTGGTGGCGCAGTGGTTGAGAGTCCGCCTGCCGATGCAGGGGACGCGGGTTCGTGCCCCGGTCCGGGAGGATCCCACATGCCGCGGAGCGGCTGGACCCGTGAGCCGTGGCCGCTGAGCCTGCGCATCCGGAGCCTCTGCTCCGCAATGGGAGAGGCCACAGCAGTGAGAGGCCCGCGTACCCCGAAAAAAAAAAAAAAGGAGGGAGTACTAACCTACAGGGCAGGTACCCACGATTCTGGTTCCTATCCTGTGTTCCTCATCAGATGTTCAACTTTAGATAAACAATTTAGAATCATTTTGCTTGTGTTTAATAATATGGTATATCCTCAGGATTACAAAATCAAGAGACATGGAAATAAATAATTTACTGAGGTACTGTCCTTAATGACCTCATCTGTAGCAGAGTTTATTAGCTTAGGTCAATAGCACGTGCTCACAAGGCCAGGGCAAAGCGTCCCTGAGGACCAAGCAGCTCTGGCTCCAGGCTCCACCTGCTGCCACCAGCAGGGCCAGGTATCTGCTTTGTACACGGGGGCCTGCTAGAGATTCTCTTGTTATAATGGTGCCACCAGTGTAAAAAAGTCTGCAACCCACTGACTTAGAAAATCACCTAGGATCCTTTCTAAGAGTCTATGGTTATAGCTCAACTCCATTCCAATTTCAGCCCTTATTGTTTTCCCAGATGGCCTGCCCTTGGAGTCACTAAATGGTCATTCAATAAATGGCCCTATCAGTCTCTCAGGGAAGGATCAGATCTGGGCTCGCACCTGAGGCCCCCCAAAGTCATCATGACTGTTCTCACTAGGTGTCAAGGGGCAGGACGGGCAGACTGGAATTGTCTGGGTTTCGGGAATGCGTAACTGCTTTCCAGAGGCCTGGGCAGCTGCATTGTACAAAGAATCCTGTTTGGAGATCGAAGGAATAACACACAAGCCTGTGAAGGGTTGGAAAGAGCCCGCAAGAAATTAGGGAGCTGGCGTACACCGATGGGTAAAGCAAGGCGCTCTCACTGGAGGTACAGACATGCAGATTTTGACAAAGTTAAAGAAGGAACGCGGAACCCAGTGGGCACGTCCATCCATCACCTGCAAAAATCATGGACTCTGGGCAAAAGGCCAGGGTCGGGCACGGGAGACAAGTATGCACGCGTCCAAATGATCTCAGAGTGCTGACCTTGCTCTACCTTCCTCCTAAGGACCCTGCCCACTCTTCAACACCCCCCAGGGAAGTGGTAGTCTTGGCTGCTGCCCTGGTCTGCTGCAGCATCTCTGTCACAGGACAGAGTCTGGTCTGACCTTGAGCACCGATCTCCTCCCCGGGCTCAGCGATCCAGGGCCTCAGCAGGTGGGCAGCTACATCCAGGCAGCGGGAGGCCAGGGTAGCCAACAGGCTACCTGCTCAGTCCAGGACGGCCACACCCCGGGCCCTTCTGCTCACTTCACCTTGCAGCATTTGGGAGGGGACACCCTGTACCATTAGTCTCCTAAGTTTATCTATTTTTCATGTTATCCCACCTTTAACCAGAAACTCCTGGTCTTTTCTTTTTCTGCATATGGAGTGTTCTCCAGAATTCAAGAATGTCATAGAGGAAGGAACCTTGAAGATCTATCTCTCTGCACATAAGGTGGATGGAACCGAGATTCAAAGCGTTTGGGGCTGTGGCCCAAAGTCGCGTAGCCGATTAGGGCCAAACCAGGCCTAGGAATTGAGTCCTTCACCTGCCTGACTGGGGCTTGTCCCGGGTTCGCTTCCACCGTCTGGGCACAGGAGGCCACTTCCTCGTGACCTCAGGAGCCTCTGCCTCTCCTACAGGAACAATGTACGTACAGGCAGCTTCAAAAGGCAAAACTGCCCCAAGCACTATTACTTTTAATAAAATCCTTGGGTTTTATTAAAAGTAATAGTGGTTTCACTATTAAAACCAGTTAAAACCCAGCTGTTGGTGAATCTGCCTTAGTTGATTCTGGCCACTGTGTCTTTTGGGCTGTGGCAGGGAGGAGGCAGCAGTGAACTGACCAGGGCCCCTCCCTCGGGGAGAGAACAGCAAGTGTCCCCGCAGGGGCCGGACTCTTCCAGAAGCTCCGGGAGGGAGGGTGGGACGGCTCGGCAATGTCAGGGTTGGAAGTCGGGCTGTGTCACTGGGTTAGGTCCCCTCCTCATCTCCACCCACGAGGAAGGCACACACTTGGGACTGGATCCTGAACGCACAGGGAAACACACGTCCACTGGTTATCACGGAAACGGAAGAAAATGCTACTTAAAGGCAATCAGTCGGAATTACTTTCAATACATAAATATTTTGGGAAATGATGAGTTCATTTTAATTACTTCTCCAACATTCGTAACAATGTTATTTGCCGACAGTGGCTTTTCCAAGGTGGTTGCCTCGATTCCAACCCTGGTGCCCTCACCCTTTCCCTTGGAGAATCTGCCATCATGTAATTCAATAGGCACACAGAGGAGGTGGGGTCTGGAGGGGAGAAAAGACTCGTGATGACCTCACAAAGCCAAGCAGGATTCTGCCTCATTTTCACCCCAATCCAGCATGAGGTCTTGTTATATATACCTGAAATACTCTGTGGCCTGAGACCCCTGTAACTGGCAAAGGCCACAGCTCCACTCAGAATCTAAAGCCATCTCCACACCAAATGGTCCTGTCCTAGTTGTTTTCCATCTAAACAAACCAGTAGAAAGCAAGCAGACATTTTCCCTTTCTTGTAATTAGTGATGATTCAGAAACATACACACACACTCCCCATAAAGAGGTAGCTGCTTTTGCCAAGAACTACATTTGAATACATATTCTTTTTTGAAACCACTCTGTAGATTTTATTAACTCAAAAAGCCGAGCATGGGCTTCCCTGGTGGCGCAGTGGTTGAGAGTCCGCCTGCCGACGCAGGGGACGCGGGATCGTGCCCCAGTCCGGGAAGATCCCACATGCCGCGGAGCGGCTGGGCCCGTGAGCCATGGCCGCTGAGCCTGCGCGTCCGGAGCCTGTGCTCCGCAACGGGAGAGGCCACAACAGTGAGAGGCCCGCGTACCGCAAAAAAAAAAAAGCCAAGCATGTATCCTATACTGATAAGCACAGACAGCAGATCAGACACAAGTGTCATCAATAAACCACAGCAGTCAGAGAACAAATTCATTACTATCAATTACTTGGGAATTAATAAAACTCTTCTGCTAAGTATCGAAATGAATAACTTGATGCGGTGGGGAGTGGAGGGCGGTTTTGTCTTAATATTCCAGGTTACTATCTGAAAGTTGAAGGGCCAAAGATTATAGAGGTGAATATTCCATTCATAAATGTCTGCTTTGGATTGAAAATGCACAGAAAACCAAACTATTTGGTCTATTTGCTTTTCTTCCCCATACCACTCACGAGCTTATTCTTTTTCTTTCTTTCCTTCCTTTCTTTTTTCCTCCCTTCTTTCTCCCTCCCTCCCTCCTTCCTTCCTCCCTGCCCCCCCTTCCTTCCACAAGGCATCATTTCTACCAAACTAAAACACCCAGAAGGTGACCCATGCTGCCCCGGGCTGGTCCTCCCCTGACAGCTTCCTAGGTCCCAGACGCTGAGTTCATCATTATCCATGATTAGAATCCACAGGCTCATGAGATCAAAACTTCCTGAGCTCTCACATCCCTCTGGCAGGACTTCTCAGCTAACATGGGCGAGGGAAGGAGGAGGTAAAGACATAACTATTAGGGTCATACACTGAAGGGCAATGTGCTCTTACATCTGCAGGGACACTGAATGACTCTTCTGAACTGGCGCCCCGCTTTCACTCCCCAGGCGGAGGGGCAGGGCACACGGGAGCTCTGGTCCAGGGGTCCCCAGGCCCAAGAAAAGAGGAGGAGGCATGATTTCACATCTATGCTGTGCGGGGGGATCTGCAATCAGCTTCCTTCACAGAAGTGCGACAAATGCTGCTCATGGTTGGTTCTCTTTGCTGCCTAAAACTGTCCTCGGGCTCTGTTCCAAACACATAATTGGGGGAAAGAATAAAAAAGTGGCAGCCATAGTGCTCTGATTTGCCCAACATGCTCTCTGCGCTCTGCAAATCTGGTATGGTGGGCAGAGAGGTATCCCCCTGCACTAAGATCTTGGGTGCACTGTGGGTCCTTCCCTCCAAGTCTGGGAGCAGAACATCCTTTGCTCTTGATTTCAGGAACCCCGGTAGTTGCTAATTGCAGTCTTCTCCCTGGTAATTGGCTTCATCAGCGCGCGCACACACACACACACACACACACACACACACACACACACACACACACACACCCTCTATCCTCCAGTAGGCCTTCCCCTCTAGCCCCTTAGGCTCGCCCGATGAAACAAAATCACTGAACCCGAAACCTTTCCTCCTCTTTCCCTCCCTACGTTTGAACGTCAGAGGGGTAGGTTATTATATTATATCCTTGAATACTTGGCAATCTTTAGCTCAGACATGTGTTCAGTGTCAGCTAGGTCGCAGGCATTGTGCTAGAAAGGATAAGGCACACTCCACACTTCTGAAAATCTCATGGAGGTAAAAAAAAAAATGTCCACATAAACAAATCATTAAGAGATAACTCAATAAGCACGTTATTATCGGAGCACATGGACTGCCCTGCAAGCATCACAAAGAAAATGATTAAAACCCCTGAAGAGCTCATGAAGGCTTCACAGAGGAAGTGATTTTGAGCAGAGTTTTAAAGGACAAGATGGCATCTGCCAGGTGGGGGGAAAGAAAGGAAGCCTCGAGGGCGGGGTAACTCCCGGGACAAAGTCCCATCAGATCATATCTAAGTGGGCAGAAGTGCAGGGTGTCCGGGGAGGGGTCTGGCGGTACAGGAGGATGGGAATTTATAAAACTCGGGGCACAAGGACCTTAAACCATGCTGTAGTGTTCAGAGTTTTACCGTAAGAGAAACCAGGTGCCACTGAAGGCTTTTAAGCCGGGCCATAGCATATATTGTTTTAGGAATGTAATTCTAAAGCAACAAACCATAATCAGAGATGAGGAAAATAATTAATCTGTTTATGACAGAGATGAAAGGTGAGTGCCTTGATTAAAGACAAAGTAATTACACAAAAGAGGCTGCTACAGGGGATCAGAGAAAGGGTCCCAGGAGGAAGAAGCGGGGCATCTAAGTACGCAGTCGGGTGAAATCCCTTCTCATTCCGGCCCCTTCTCGAAGGCGCTAGTTTGGATTGACCGGGTCGGCCACAGGAGCAGATTTGCAACTGAAAAGCACCCTTCTCTGAGGCCGGGCCTGCTCAGGCAGTACCTTGCAGGCTTCCGCCCTCCTGGGACCCCTGGCCAGTGCCTGCCACATCCTGCAGCCTCCCCTTCTGACCTGCTTCCCTCTTCCCATGGGCCGGAGCCCCTGCCTCCTCTCCCCTCTCTCCTGTATTAATTGCTGAGATTCTGGGCCACTGGAGACTGTTGCGAACAAAAGATTAGCCCTTTTTACAGGAGGCGGCGATTAAAAAAGGAGAGATTTTTGGTTTTGAGGCAGATGAAAGAAAGCCCAAGGAGATGTGTGTTTGACCCTCCAACATGCTTCTTCAAGCCGCCCTCAGCAGTACTTAAAGGCGCTTCCAAGGGAAGCTTTATGAATGCAGAATGAAGCTGGGGCCTGTGTCTGCGCCAGAAGAAAGGGAGAAGGGATCCTTTATACACAGTCTTTCCTTGATGGCTGGGCTGCTTCCCCTGTCCCAGCACTGCTGCACCACTTCACACGCCCGCCTGACTTTCTCAAGGTCACTCCACTCAGCAGGCACCCTTGTGCCTCTCCCAGGGACCCACCAAGGAGCTGAAAGGGCCGGGGTTTGTTTTCTGCTTCTCCGTAGTCACAGCAGAGTCCTTGCCCCCGGCAGAGACACCTGAAGTTCCCAGCTGGGCAGGACTGGTGGCTGCTGGGGAACCCACACCCTGTCTGTAGAAGGAACCCCGCCCGCCCTGGCTGTGTCTGCCCAGCTCAGCTTGCTGCACCCGCCTGGGGGCCATGGACATGGCCTTGTGGGGGCTTGAACCAGGGCTCAATGGAGGGCTCCAAGTTCAGATGCGGGAGTGCCCATCTCAGCGTCCCTATAAGCCCCCTTCATCCTCCTGATGCTCAGACGGCCTTTGATTGCTAATACTTCCCAGTCTTTCTACCTTCCGCTCTGCAGTTAGCATTTGGCCGTCACCTTCCCTTATTTGCTCGCCGCTGACATGGGTGATTTTGGTCCTGGATCGCATGTCTCCGGTCTATAGAGATGGCGAGCCTCCTTCGCCTGTCCTGACCTCCTCGGAAGGTACAGATCCTGCCATCCTTGCCTGGGTATCTGCCTCAGGACCTGCCAGGCACCGTGCTTTGCAGAGAATTACCACCTGTTCATTGTATGCGAAGTCATTTCTTTTTCTCCAAATGCAATTTTTCATGCATTGATGGATGAATCTGCTTTGTGGTGAGGATGAGCCCGCCGGAGTAAATTCCTGTATAGAGGAATTGCTTCCAAAACAGTGCTACCAGGCCACTTGGGCTTTGGTTAAAATCTCTGTGTGCCTAAGGCTGTGTGGCTTTGGGCAAAGTATTTACCCTCTCTGAGCCTATTTTCTCATCTGTAAAATGGAAACGATGCTACTTTATATTTCATAAGGTTCTGGCAAAGAACTTCAGTCTCACAGTAATTGCTCTTTTAAAAGTGGCAATTCTAAAGACGCAGACATAGAGAATGGACCTGAGGACATGGGGAGGGGGAAGGGAAAGCTGGGACGAAGTGAGAGAGTGGCATGGACTTACATATATTACCAAATGTAAAAGAGATAGCTAGTGGGAAGCAGCCGCATAGCACAGGGAGATCAGCTTGGTGCTTTGTGACCACCTAGAGAGGTGGGACAGGGAGGGAGGGAGGGAGGGAGGGAGGGAGGGAGATGCAAGAGGGAAGAGATAAGGGGATATATGTATATGCATAGTTGATTCACTTTGTTATAAAGCAGAAACTAACACACCATTGTAAAGCAATTATACTCCAATAAAGATGTTAAAAAAATAAAAACATAAAAGTGGCAATTCTTTTGGCCTACAAGCTGATCACTGTAAGGTAGACAAGCACAGGATTAAAAATCTACCTGGATTGCTCTTCACAGCTCCATGCATATAAATATTATGTATTTTTTCAAGGCTCTGCTGAAATGTTACCTTTGTGAAGCTTTACCCCAATTCTTCCTCTCCCCAGGACAGAATTAATTTCTCCTTCTTCTTCAGAAGTTCTGGAATTTCATAAATCCCTCTCTTACATATTTATAGCTTTCTAACACATAGATGATAAGCTTCCTACAGGCAGGGTAGGGGTTTGCCCCTCTCAGTAAATATTTGTACATATGAACAGAAGGAAGACAAGATGGGCATTTTGTATCCCTCTCAGCAGGGAGGGTGTTTGCAAGAGGCTGTTGGCCATTCCTGGCCAAGAAGCCTGAAGAACACAGAGTGACCCAGTGATGAATGGTGGGCTTTTAGTTTAGGGTAGGCCTGGAAATGCCCATTAAGGGGGGCGTTGAGGCATTGCATATTAATCCTACACATTTCACCTGAAACCCAAATGAAATAACTAACTGTTGCATAATTCAGTAAGAAACCCAGGCTGGGGGCCATATTCACTTTCCGGGTAACCAGTGAATAAGTACCATCCACCAAACTATTAAGTTAATTTAAAATCCTGACAATTTAGCACCACTGTGGTGAGATAAGAACCATTTATTAAAAGGCACAGTTCATTAACCCAAATGCTACTGACATATTTGCTCGGAGAAAGGGGAGGGTCCCAACCTCATCTGCGTCGCCTTCTCTCCTGCCCAGGAGCCAGACGATGGGGCCGTGAGGCCAGAGAGCCCCCGAGTGTGATCCCAGGAAGGTTTCTGACCATGTGGCCCCTGCCTCTCAACATCCAATCAACCAGGGACCGTCTCAGAGTCTTTGAGTTAAGGCAGCAAGTGTGACAAATCCTGAGCCCAGAGCAGAGAGGGTGTTGAGCTTCACCTTGGTAGCTTCCACGTCCATGGACTGCTCTTCCCCCCAGGACTCCTCCCTGCATGCTCTCTGCTCTCTCTGCACCTGGCACAGGCTTCCCACATCATTTTTGCATGCTCCCTTTCTGTCCTTGGCCACTGGGCTCTCTGGTGTGCAGACTGGGAGCTGCTATAAAATATCCCACAATTGTCCCACGGTACTGCCTCCAGGCCATCGAATGCAGCCCTTGTGTCAGTACTGACAGCGTGGAGTGCCGGGCTTCCTTTTGTGATGCTCTTTTCTGACTACATTAACAGATCCATTGGGGATGAAAACACACTGAATCCCATGACAGACACACTGAGCCACTAAGGACTTCTCCTGGGGGCCTTTGTTGTTTTTGTTTTGTTTCGTTTGTTTGTTTAAACTCAGTCTTGTAATTGTTCACTGGAAACATTCTGATAATTTCTGTCTTTTAATTGGTGTATACACATAGGCTACTGATAGAAACAGAAAGTGGAGGGGGCCTCTCAGAAGTGAACCAGTGCCTGGAACTAGCGACAGAATGGGCCTTCGATATTTACAACATAAAACAGTGTCCTGGCTCATTAAGTGTAAAGAGTAAGCACCTTAACTTTCCAAATCATTGTAATCAACCTGAAAACTGACTCAGTGTGGACCAAGGTAACAATTCGTGTTTGTGTGGGGAAAGGTGTCTTTACCTGCAGTCTTTGCAGGTATTAGGTGCAGAGTTCAACGCACATCTGTGCATTTTCTTAGACTGCAGGCCAGCGCCCCGGGAGGGGGACGAGAGCTTTCATCCCATTCTCAGAGTAACATGATAAGGTTCCCCATTTGGCAAAATATTTGTTTGCATAAATTGTTCCATTTAACTCTAGAAACATCCCAGAGAGATAAGGATTTCTGTATGACCACTCTACAAATAAGTAAACCCAGGGTAAGTGAGGTTTAACAAATTTCTCAGTTTCCGCAAGGGTGTTACATTTTATGTTTTTGAGGAAAGTTATCACTCTTCCATTCGGAGACACTACTTCCTAGAAGAAAAGTTGGACTATCTGTTCCTTCATGAATTCTAACATTATTGATCCACATCACCTAGTTACCAAACTCCACCTTAAGTCTTCAAGATACAATAATAAAGGAGACGATGATCCCCTTCTCTCTTGAACTAACATCTTGGACGGAAGAAATAAACGATACACAAGTAAACAAATTAACAAGCTAGCCTCAGAAATTAGTAGGGGCTCTGTGAGAAGTTGTACTCAATGATGGCTAGAGAAGGATGGGGCATATTTACAGAGGTTCAGTGAGAACGGCCTCTCGGAGACTGAATTACAGAAAACGGCCCTGCCCAGGAAGGTCTGGAGGGGGAAAGCTCCAGGCAGAAATCCTAGCAAATGGAAAGGTCCTGGAGTAAGACAAGTGTGAGGAACAGAGGACAGAGGACGGGCCGAGATCCTGGAGCAAAGTCACTGGGGAAGCTGGTGATATATGAGGGCCTCTTAGAGGCAGGCAAGGTCCACGACTTCAGAGTCTGGGGGCTGCAGGGAGGAATGTGATCTTATTCTTAGCATAAACAGGGAGTGATAAAGTCCAATTTATGCTAGAAAGCATTATTTAGGCTGGAGAATGGATTGCCAGGCTCATGAGGTACAGGATGGATGGGCAGCGTGAAACCAGCAGAACTGACTACTGCAATGGTCCAGGCAAGATGCCATGGATGAAGGCATTTGGGTGAAGGGGATGAAAATGGATGGGAGATTTATTTTACAGGCAGAAATAACAAGAAAAGCAGATGGATTTGATGTTAGGGGTGAACAAAAGGGAGGAACAAGGATAATTCTTAGGTGTTGTGTTTGAGGAACATGTTAGGAAGGGTGCCAGTCAGTGAGTTAGAAAAACTGAGGGAAGAGCCGCCTCTCCATGGGGTGCGAGATGGTAGGATAACGAATTCCATTTTGGACGCATCAAATGGCAGGTGCGATGTCTTCTAAGACACACAATTCGCTTAAGTACTAATAAGATGTGAAAAGCCAAACACTTTCAACTGGTCATATCAACCTCTATAGATCTGACGCCTTTTTCTACTGCAAAGGACTTAGCAATTCCCTCCGCCTTAAGTTGAAGTTTGTATGTATCTCAACAACAAAACTGTCAACTGCGGGCATCCTTTCTATCTTAGATTCTATAAAGCCTTTGATTGTTGTGGTCATTCTTCCAAAGACAAATAGGACTTGGCTATCATCAAATTTACACCCTGCTCTTCTGTCTCTATGAATTTCTGAATACATGATTTTCTTCTCAATGTTAAATCAATATGTGATTGAAAATATTTTTGAAGAAATTTTAAGTGGCAATAAAGCTAACGCATGTCATACCGACAACGCACATCACTCAAGGAAGTAAAGAAAACGTGGCCAAGTTTGTGCGCGTGCAGGCAATGGCAGCTAAACCTCTCCACTCAGCAAACAGAGATGATGTCATTGATTGTAGGAGCCATTCCAATTTCAGAGATTTTAATAAGGTGAGAAAATATGAATGAATGAATGAATGAAATGATATATTAAGTTTGAGACGTCTTTATGTATCTAGAGTTCACGGGCAGAGTCTGGGCCAGAGATACATATATGGCGGTCAACTGTATAGAGAGGTGTTGGAAACCATGGTGTTGGATGAGCTGTCCTAGAGAAGTGGAGAGAGAAGATGCCTGAGGACCAAACCCTTGGCAAACCTGCACACAGGTATGAGGCAGAGGAGAAGAAATCAGAAAAAGACACAGAAAAGGAGTGCTCAGTGACGTGGGAAGAAAACCAAGAGAGCTGTGACACCAAGGAAGCCAAGAGGAACATTTTCAAAAAGGAAGAAAGGGTCAACTATGTTAAGTGCCTCTGAGAGGCAGATTAAAGTTTGGGAGCTGACCGCTGTAACTGGCAGTATAAATGTTGCTGATGACCTTGCTGAGGACAGGTGGAGTGGAGTGGTGTGGACCCACACCGGACGGGAAAGTGGAAGAATGGGCAAGGCGAAAAAGTGAAGACGATAAATAAAGATCGTTCTTTTTGAGAAGCTTTACTGGGAGAGGGAGAAGCAAAGTATGTCTGTACCTGAAGGAGGATGTGAGCTCAGGAGAAGCTGTTGATGGGACAGTTGTTGTTTTAAAGATGGGAGACACTAGAACAGGTGTGAGTGCAGGTGGAAATGGTCCAGTGAAGAGGAAAGAAGTCATGATGTATGGAAAAAAGAAAGAATTGCAAGGTTGCAATCCTTAGGGAGGAGGGGAGAGGCCCCAGAGCATAAATTCTGAAAGGGATTTTTTTTTTTTTTTTCTATTATAGCAGGAGGGAAGGATGGGTCTGGAAATGAGAGGCAGGTAGAGAGGAAGATTTGGTATCTGGAAGATGAGTCAGCTCCAGCTTTGAGTAGAGGGGAGAGAGTACAAACTTGCTGTCTCAGAAAAAAGGAAAGCAAACCTCCTAGGAATGCATGGTAGGATTCCCAGTCAGTAGTAAGTACCCACTGAGATTTAAAATGACATCACATTTAGTTTTTCTGTTGTTCCAGCAAGGTCTGGCTTCCCAAGTCCAGGATCAGAAGATGTGGCTAGCTGTTTTCAACCAGGCTTGCGGTTTTGCCAGGAAAATACAACAGAAGGAACAAGAACGAGGGGGTTGAGGGAGTTTGCAAAGGAGGGATTATAGCCCCAAAGCATTCATGGTAAATAAGGAGCAAAGGGGAAAGAGGAGAGGGGCAAAAAATTGTGGGGTCCGTGGTTTTGGTAACGTGCTGTTGTAACCTTTGAGACAAGGGGGTATCTTTGGTGAGCAATGGAGGGTCTCGGTATTCTACATGGCAGAGACAGAGACACCTTCCCCAAAGAAGGAGTGAGCCCACCTGAGGGGAGTGAAAGCAGTGTCTCTTCTCGGAGCACAACCACCGTCCAGGAGGCCTAAAGACCTCCGAATCTGGGAGAAGTGTAAACGGATGAGTCGGTCTTTCTTTGCATGCAGTCTAAGCTTTCCCCGCTGCAGTTAAATCAGGTGTCACCTTCTCGAGTCCCCAAAGCCTAATGAAAAGCAGCTGCTTGTCACCCACGTGGAGTGCCCTTTATTTTAATTGTGAGCTTGTATTAAGTCACCCCTTAAATTTCATTATCCTGCTGCAGCTCCTATTTCCTCACGATGGTCCTCGTAGGCCCTAAGATATGACCTTTTGATCATTTCCATGGAACGCTCTGGGATACTAGCAGATACCATAAATGTTCAATAAGGGGGACTTCCCTGGTGGCACAGTGGTTAAGAATCTGCCATCTGCCTGCCAATGCAGGGGACACGTGTTCAAGCCCTGGTCCCAGAAGATCCCACATGCCACAGAGCAACTAAGCCCGTGCGCCACAACTACTGAAGCCCACGCGCCTAGAGCCCGAGCTCCACAACAAGAGAAGCCACCGCAGTGAGAAGCCTGTGCACTGCAACAAAGAGTAGCCCCCGCTCACCACAACTAGAGAAAGCCTGAGCGCAGCAACGAAGACCCAATGCAGCCAAAAATTAAAATAAATAAATAAATTTATTTTTAAAAAAAAGTTCAATAAGGGTTCTAATAAAGGTTCAAGAGAACCAGTATGACCAGAGGATATCCTGCTGTGTCTGTATTTTTTTACCCTGGATTGTCTGCTTTGTTTTAATAATTACTTTCCAGGTACTAGTATTCTCTTGTAGGCTTATGTTCAGTTCTGGGTTGTTTCCAAGTATCTTTCCATCCCGCGTAGGCACGCACTTGAATCTACACCGACTCTACGGTTTATTGGCATGAGCTTCTTTCCTACGGCTCCCATTATTGGGGACCATCTTCTATGGGTATTCATTTTTCTAACTTTTTATTTTATACTTGAGTAGAGTTGATTGCCAATGTTAGTTTCAGGTGTACAGCAAAGTGATTCAGTTACACTGAATAGATACATGTATCTATTCTTTTTCAAATTCTTTTCCCGCTTAGGCTGTTACATAATATTGAGCAGAGTTCCCTGTGCTATACAGTAGGTCCTTGTTGGTTATCCATTTTGAATATATCAGTGTGTACATGTCAGTCCCAAGCTCCCTAACTATCCCTTCCCCCCCACCCTTCCCCCAGGGAAGGGGGGAGGGGAACGAACTCCCCCCTTAAGTTCATCCTCTAAGTCTTCGAGTCTGTTTCTATTTTGTAAGTAAGTTCACTTGCATCATTTCTTTTTAGATTCTGCATGTAAGGGATGTTATACAATATATCTTTCTCTGTCTGACTTACTTCCCTCAGTATGACGTGGGTATTCATGTAACACATTTTTCCTCTTAGTTTTCATTTCTTGAACCTTTCCCAAGGGGCGTCATCTGCCAAGCTCCATTTGGCCACTGGGCGAGCAGGATCCTCTGACAGTTGGTGCTATTTCCTCTATGACCTAGTTACCCCTCGAGGGGAGAGAAGAAATGGTCCCCAATGACCACTCTCTCTGAATGCAGTACAAGACTTGGAATCCTAGAGGTGCTCCGTGTATGGGACTGAGCAGTGTGACAGAGGTCACAATAATTGCTAAATGTGGATCTACTATTTTGTCCTCGTATTTAAGATATGACGCAATTTTCATGGTGTTACATCTATAACATTATTTTTGAGATAGACTCTGCTGAGGGCTCACCGAGGCCAAATGCTCCCACCCGTACAAACCAGTGGAGACGCTGCCCAGTCCCTGCCAGCTCTCTTCCCTAAGTTGATGCCACATCCAGAAACCACCTCAGAATGAGTCTCAGCTCACAGGACGTGCCACCCCACAGCAGCAAGGTGACTTCTGCCAAGACCCTGATGGCTGAGCGAGGCACAGCGAAGCATCTCCTACCTCCATCTGAAACTAAGAGGCCACCCAGCAGACACCACTCATGGTTTAGTCTCTCTCTTGCTGAAACTCTTAGTTTAAATTTAAAAAAATAAGTCCAATGATCTGACTCCCATGATGATGAGATAATTATGGGGTAAGGAAGGAGATCTTCATGATAAAATATGTCTGAAGGGAATCCCTTCAGTTTACCATTTCTAATTGCTCCAATTAGAACATCCTTTCCAAATACCCAATGTCCTCAGAAAGAAGAGGGACACTGGTGAGCAGGAAGGACACACAATGGAAGGTGGAGAAAAGAAGCAGCCGCTGCAGACACATCTAAACATCAGAAATTAAAATACAGTGTCTCTATGGACTGAATACACGCTACGTATCAAGCACGGCCATATATCACTTCATTTATCTTTATAACAACACTAAGACTAAAGTATTACGGCTGACTTAACGAGGTCAAATAACTCACAGCCAGTGCGGGACTCCGGGGATTTGAAGTCTCATCTACTTGTTTTTAAAACCCATTTTTTAACCAAAGGAAACAACTGAAAGAGACATCCCAGCAGTCTTCCCTGAGCAGATCTTGACGGGATGTGGACCTTCCATGGGAACAGGTAAATCTAGGTGCCCTGGGAGTTTAGTGGGGATACTTTATAAGGCCTATAGGATTTTGTTTTTAATTAAAGGTTTTTCTGATCACCAAATATCATTGACTTTTGGGATTTTAAGGGTTTTAATATTTATCTATCTATCTATCTATCTACCTATCTACCTACCTACCTACTGTCTTCTCTCTCCATGCCACTTCCACTGTTTTCTTCTCTAAGTTTCTGTTTGTCTCTATATATGCCTCACTCTTTTTATGTTTTCCTATCTCCAGGGTGGCGAGGGGGCTGTTTATTAAGGAGGCTGGGTATCAGACTCCAGAAGCTTAGAAGGTTAGGCCCAGAGTGAGGAGGCAGAAAACTGGTTTTACTCCAAGCTCAAGGGACAGAGATTAAATAATAAGGAACACGTGTCCTAGATTCTCTAAAACGTGACATTTTGAATGCTGTGGTCCACAGTCCACACAAACATACCTGCGCTTGTTGGAACTTTGGGGCCAACTTCCGGTTCAGCACATAGTTTCTCTGTGAAAAGATAACCTCAGACTTCCTTCCCTGGCATCCTCCCAGTTCACCATATTCAGAAAGAAAGGGGAGCAAAACGTGCCCCAAGGCCATGAAGCATGGACAATTTTACACACATTCCAGAACTTAATCATTGGTATCGCCTGTAGTTGATAAAACCCACGCTAAGAGAGAAGAGACAAACTGCTCAAGGCCACATAACAGGTGGTAGAATCAGGCCTCAAACCAAGGTCTCTCTAGTTCTAAACCCCGTGCTTTGCTCAGAGCTGCAGTAATTCAGAACAAGGTGCTGTCCAGAGATAAAGATCACGCTTCTGGAGGGTGCTCCTCTGGTGCCTTACATCTCGGGAAAGGAGTACGGCCCTCAGCAAAAGGAGGTCCGAACCCCAACACGAGTCCTCACGAAAGCTACTAAGAGCAGAACCTGAGCTGCAGCCGCTCAGTGAAGAGAGCCTGGAGAGAAGGGACACGTGACATCCTAATCATCTATCCATAGCTTCCTCATCCTACGAGACTCTAGGTTGTGCGGGGTCCCTTTGCAGCTTCCCTATGCTGGCTGGGGGTGGGTACAGCAGCCATAGGCCCACCGTCTCCCCTTTGCTGCGATATGCCACCAACCAATGCTGAGCTGTGCTAAGGCAATCAGGCCCAGACCTACAATAAGGTAAGCCTTATGAAAATGACCTTACCGGACATCAAAATGGTTAAATGTTGGCAATTTTTCGTGGTCCACGCGAATGCTGTAAATCGTGGTCACCAATTATGACCTTCCTAATCACGTAGAGCACAGAGCTCAGGTCAAAAGAGGTTTTGCTGCCTGGACACCCACCCACCCACGTCTATGCAGGAGGAAGTGTTGTCTCTGTGATTCTGGAGAGCCAGCCGGTAAAGAGGAAGGTCAGATCTACTGAGTGATGTCAGGGTCAACATGGCAACTGATGCAACAAACCCAGAACCACGACTTCCCACCCAGAGTAGGGGAGCACGGTGTCGGCACTGTGCCTGTGTCCTGTGCTTGGAAGAGGGGAACGAAGATCACCTAGCAGCCTGTGAGCAGCTCACGTTAATGTGTAGATGCCATTCTTGTAGGTGTTAACTGCTAGCTCAGCTTGAATTAAGAGTTTGGGCGGGGGCTGGGGGGACCACTTAATTACTGCTAGTTTTGAGATGTCTATGTGAGTACTGCTGGCATAGAGGCAGCAACGTGGAAGACTAGGCGATGGGGTCACAGTTACCTGTGTTCCTATGGAAACTATTGGAATATTTGTTTTATACGGATTTTTATTCACTTTCCAAACATGCTACTAAAGAGTGACCCTCGAAACTAACACACCATTGTAAAGCAATTATACTCCAATAAAGATGTTAAAAAAAAAAAAAAAAGAGTGCCCTTCAACTGCTGAGCAAGTGTTTGTAGCTTGTGCAGTGGCAGAATGGGCAAGAAGCTTAGAGTTGTGACCTGTTTAAAAAATAAAGTATCTTGAAATAAAAAGAAAAATAAAAGAACAGGGCCGGTCCCAAGAGTCACACCCTCCCTCACCCCATCACTGGCTTCTGAGTGAGCTGACCACATAAGGACCACGACCTGCCTCATCACACTTCTCAGTGTTGCGGAGTCACGGGGTGAAGGAGGCTGTGTTTGCACAGGTAAGAGGAGGAGACTGACAGCCATGCCTCCGAGGCTTTAAGCCCCACTCTATGTCTAGTTTCTGTGTGCACCGAACTACTGTCCACTTCAGTTTTCTCATCTGGAAAAATCATGATGAATGTAGCACCCTCTTCACAGAAACACTGTAAAAACTAACGAAAATAATGCATACGTGGCAATCAGGATCGTACCTAGTACCTAGTAGGCAGTCAGTACATTTAAACCATTGTTATTATTGGAGACTATCCTCTCCGGTTGCAAAGCCTTGAAATCTTTACACAAAACTTATTCCAACTCTCAGTATTCAGAATAGCCACTCTGTCTCTCTTCTACCACTCAGCTACCCCTGAATTAAAGAGGGCAGGACAGGTCCAGAGGGAGGTAACTGTGGTTCCCATGGGCTCTAGCTTGGAATGAATATCCTGGCAGAAGACTCAGGATGGCTGCCTTCTTTTTAAAGGACAATGGACCTAGCTGGGGGTGGGATGTGAAGAGGCAACGAGAGTTTAAGAGGGATTCAGAATCCACGTGTGCGCCAAGCACCGTCGGCAGATGGAACAGATATTTCTCAGCATATACGGCCTGTGTTATTTCCAGGTACCCAGGGATGCTGCTGCACTTCACTCCACATACCTTGTTCACAAGCGCTTCAGAATTCACGGTAGCTCCTATGGTGTTTTTTCTCAACCACAATGCTTTATTTTATATTAAAAATAAAATCATTTTTCTGTGGACACCCAAGACATTTTCAAGCCCTTTTATTTAGAAATTCTAAAGACTGTCATTGAATGGAAAAACTGTGAAACCAGGAGGCAAAAGACCTGACTTGCGGCCTAAGTGCTGCTCTTCTGACAGTCCAGGGGACCTGGACTCACTTCATCTCCCTCTGCCTCAGTTTCCCTGAGGGTATTAAGAGAATTGGTGGCAGTGGGATTTCTAGTGATCTGGTCTAAGGAAACAATCCTAAAACTGGAATAAGGCTATATTCGTGGAGATGCTCGCTGGAACATTATCTATAATAGCCCCCAATTAGAGCGACATAGAAGTCCACGCATAGGGTAATGGTACTGTACATCTACTTGATACAATGTAATGAAACCAATTAAAATCATGTCCCCTAATACTACATGACCACATGGAAAATTGCCTCTGATCTAGTCTTAAAAGAAAAAATGAGATATAAATGATATGATTACAGCTATATAATAAAAACTATGGCAGAGAATAAGGGAAAAATGGGAAGAAAATACGTTAAATGTAATTGTGCGTGAGTGACTAAATCTTTTTAAAGCTATTTTTGTATGTGTCCAAATTATATTTAATAAGGATACATTACTTAAACTAAACTAGATACATCAATAATAATCAGCTGAGTTGAGGTAAGTGTTTTCTAAGGCCTAAAATCCAACTACAGCCATGAAGATTTCAAGAGACAGCAGATTTGTGAAAGCCTTTTCAAATGTGTACAGCATTGCACCACCATAAGGCCTTATTGAGAACTTGTACCAAGTAGGAACTGACACAAATCCATTAATAAAGCAAAGGAGTGAAATGAGAAAGGAGGGAAATGAGAAGGAGGGAGATGACACAATACGCCGCTTTCTGTTAGAGCTCTTTCTGGCCTGAGTATTCTTGATGCAGCCTTTGCAGGAAGGAATTTTACACAGCTTTTTGCTGTGCAGCCCTCTCTGCCCTTTGTGCAGACATGACTGTCAGGCAGGTTTTACTGCATTGTCAAGTGATGGGCAGAACAGACGGCCAAAGCCCAGCCTGGGGACTGGTGTCTTCTTGGAGTGTCAGTGATGCTTGTGGAGGAGAGGGGAGGCACGGCAGTCCCTATAAGGATGGGCCTTGGGACCACACAGAGGGGAACACCAAGCATGGGGGGCTTCCCTGTAGAACACCCCACGGAAGCTCACTTCCCCACCGTAATGCCCACGTGAACGTAAGCACACCGAGGAAGGAACCCAGGAAGGGAAGTTTTTAGCCCAAGTCAAAGGTCACTAGTTACAGTGCGTGTCAGTACAGGAGCAGCTGCTAGATTATGTCTATATTTCATCCAAGGTGTATCACCTAATCATCATTCATCAAGGTGGGGGGAGGGAGACAAGATGAAGTGATATCAAAAAACCAGAAAAAAAGCTGGACTTAAATTCAAGAGGTCTGGGTTTGACCTGTGACCCTGCAATGTACAAGCTACATGAACCTTGAACTACCACACTACCTCTTTGAGCCTCAGTTTACTCATGCATGAAATGAGGTGAACCTACTATGGAGAAGCATCAAAAAGGATCAGGTGCCTGGTACCCCACAGGTCCTAAGGGGTCATCTCAGCTCAACCTCTGGATTTGAGGTCACCTTGAAAATAAGGTCAAGCCCATGGTTTGAGCTTCCAAATGCCTCGCACATAGGTGCGTGGTATCAAGAGAAACCAGAGTCAAAAATGAATTAAATACACACTTTCTATTCTCCTCATCTACCTGTGTTTTCTTTTGTTAAGAGTTCTAAACTCTAGGCCATGTTGCTTCACAAGACAAGGAGAATTTAAGAGCTCAGACGGTCAAAGGGACCAGTTTGTCCCTGTTAGGCCTGAGTCCCTGCCATGGCCCTTAGGGGTTGGCAAGAAAATCACAGGCTTTACTAGGTCAAGGGGCCTTATAAACATGAAGTCCAAAGATAAGGGACCTGAGGCTCAGAGAGGTGAAGTTGCTCAGAGTTGCACAGTTAATAAGTAACAGAGTGGATACTCAAATTTAGATTCCCACCCTTCCCAATTTAACATTCTTTCTGCTACAGAGATTTTGATGATTTAAAATATACTTTTCTGGCTTGAGAAGGAAGACATAAATGGAATGGCTACGGAGGTTTGAGAGCACATACGCGGGTATGAATGACCCCAGGGTGAGAGGGCAGGATGCATGTTCGGAGACGCGGGGAAGGGCAAGACCTGACGCTTTGCACCGATATCACAGTTTTAAAAGTTTAGTACAATTTCAACTCTATTTACTCCCTGTGGATTTAACCTCATTTGTTAGGCAGGACAGACATGGGCCCCGTTTTGTAGACGTGGAGGGAGGTGAAACGTTTTGCCCAAAGTCTCAGAGCCCATCAGTGGCAAAAGTAAGGCGGGTGGCGAACTCTCGTGACACAGAGAGGATTCTTCCTGTGGTGCGACCCCTTTTAGTGGCTCATGTGCTGTGTGTTTGTGAGTGTTGGAAAAGCCACGTGGGCAGTTCTCAGCCCCAGTTACCTCTGGACACTTTTGTGCCCTGTCACCTTTAGGAGCTACCAAACCACGTCAGGACCCTGGGTGAGCAACTCCTCAGAGGTTGTTGGCTTGGCCCCGGGAGTCCAAAGACATCAGAGTGTGTTTATTTGCCCAGAACTTTAAGTCACTGGGCACTTTTGCTACAGATAAATATAGGCAACCACAGAACAAACTGAGTTGCCGTCTGGTGCCGGGGATAGGGGGTGGAGGACAAAAGCACGGAAGAAGCCAACCAGGCTTTATCAACTCCGCCACGCCATTCCCCAGCGGGCCAGCACCGAGGCACCAGCCACTTGCCTCTTTACAGTTTTAACTAAAAGGAGCATTACAGAGGTGAATTAACATTTAAAAAGAATGTAAAAACTCAGAGCTGTTCTAATGATGATTAATGGAGAGCTATACGGGGGCCGTGACCTGCCAGTGTCATTAAATGGATTGGCAGGTTTCTGAGTGTTAATTATAAATAGCCACAGGAGTTCTCCCACTTAACAGAATGAGGATAAATCCAAGTCTCCGAGAGAGAAGAAGAAAGGAAAGCAGAAAAGGGAAAAAAGTTTGCCTGTACATGTCCGCCCGTGTGTTGGGAGAAGACAGCCAGGGAGCAGAGGGAATGAGATAAATGATAAATTAGACCCTGCCCGTCAATCACGTTTCCTAAATGTTTTATGTCCCCAAAGCTATAAAAGCAATATTCCTTTCTGCCCTTATTGGCACCATTTCTGTACGGCAATCACATCAGTTTCCTTGGGGATTTCAGCCGAAATGTGCTTTGCCTTTTCTTTTTGTATTTACTCTCCAGCCTGCGACCAAGCGAGGGTCAGAGCCCGCATACAAATGGGCAGGAGAGAGGCCCGGTGACCTGGAGAGGCAGGCAGGGGAGCGAGGGGCTGGCAGGGGGCCCTGGCTCCACTGTGCCCACAGCAAAGGCAGGGACAGCAGAGGCCAGGAGCTCTGGTTCCTGTCCTGGGATCCTGGGGTGGCCTCAGCCAGCAAGGAGGCCCAGGCCTGCTGCAGCCCACGGCGGGCGCTCAGCGAAATCCCTGCAGACTCCACACGTGCTGTGAGGACAGGGGTGGGTTTTGGTCCACTTTACTCACCGCTGCCTGATCAGAACCTAGAGCAGAACCTGGCGTGTCAGAGGCGCCCCGTCAATATTTGTTGAATGAGAGCGTGAAGGAAGGAGTAATGAACAAGTTTATCCGTGACTAGAATGCACGGCGGGGCCCTGTGGAGAAGCCACGTCAAGTGCAGACACCTGGGCCCCGCGGAGCCTCCGGGCCACGGGCATTCAGGTCCTGGGCACAGTCATGGGCTCTGCTCTTCCCTGGAACGCTGGGAGGCCAGCTTCCTCCTAGCCTGCTCTCTGAAAACGCACTCAGATTCCCTGCATTTTGGAGCTGGAAGGGAACCCGGAGGGGTGAAGGGGCTGGTCCAAAGTTACTCAACTAACTAGTCTAAGAGCCAGCACTGGGTCCCTTCTAGGGTCTTCTCCCTTACGCAGCACCCTGCCTCTCTCCCTCCCCACCGTGACCCCCAAATCTGCTAGCACAACAGTCTCAGCCAGCCAGCCTGCCCTGCATCCCTGCGTCAGGGAGAGCTGGGGCCATGGATGGGCGGGTCTCCCTGGAGCTCTACCTGCCAGGGAACTGGGTTTAGGTTATTACCCGTGGTGGAAGAGACAGGGAGACGGAGAGAGGTCAGGTGAAGAAAAGAAAGAACGCACCCTAAACTGGTATTTGGAATAATGGGTAGTCCTGGATGATGTTATATTTTGCGTGTTGGTACTTTTCAAGGCTTTCCCCTGCAAGTCATTATTTCAGCTGATTGGAAAACGGTGTTGAAAGACCTGCTTCTCTGGTACCATTTTCTTCATATCCTATTAGTTGCAATACAATTACACAGAATACATCAATTCCTAGCCTGCCCGCTGCTGCTGCCACCAGAGCCGCCTATTAAAAAGAGGCCTTATTAATGGAATTGTACATCTAGGATTAATCGGCTTGCATGGGCCATTTACATTTCTCATTCCACAAGCACTTTTGTTTGCTTAATAGTCTGAAGGAAGTAGGAAATGACACAACAAAAGCCTCTCCCAATTGCCACGTGTATCACTGGTGGATGTAATACCCCTTCCTCCTTTCATCTTGAAGTGCTGCCCAGGGATAAGATCTAGCACGTGCCATTGGGGAGAAGCAAGGCGGCGGCGGAGGGGAGGGGGGAGAGGCCTGGGCCGAGGAAGGTGTGTGAGCTTTGGGGAAGGAGCCCAGGCTCCTGTTCAACGTTCACGAGAGACACGCACGGGGCCAAAGGCCCAGGAAAGCAGGATCCCGGTAGGGTGACGGCGAGGGGGACCCTGCATTCGCGAGACGGATGTACCCTACCTTCACCATGAGTGGCTCCAGCAAGCTGTGCTTTATCCAGGCGGAGCTGCTGTCCTGGTCGGGTCCCTGCCATGCACACAGTCCTCCGTCCATCTCCCACTCACGGCTCAGGTGCGTCAGCCCCAAGTCACTCCACTCCTGGGCCGAGCAAAGCATAGTTTCTCGCGAGGGGGAGTGTGGGAGCCGGTGGAGGAGAACACACACGTCCACTGGGCTTGCTTTCTTCTGTTGCTGTGGAGGTGGAGGCCTTAGGACTGACAGCTGGGGGCTTCTCTTCAGAACTTGGGGGAGGAGAGTTAAAGAGCATCACAGCGGAGTCCTTGAGTTCACTGGATTCCGAGAGACCAGGTAAGAGGCCGCTGTCTCTGTAGCCGCAGTCTGCCCAGGGGTCCCAGAGAGATGCCAGCCATATGAGTGGGCCCAGCGTGACGGCAAGGGAGTGGTGCTGAGATGGGGACAACGGAGGCTAGGACGCTGCAGTCCCCCACCCTCCGTCTCTGTCAGACTCTCTGGAGAATGTGGGGATTACACTCTTGCCCAGGCAGGGGCAGACATTTACCCCCAAAACATCCTTCCTGCAGGGAGTTTCCTGGGATATCAGAGAGAGGTTGAGACATCCCAGGGAAAAGTCACTCAAAAATCTTAGACCTCGAACCGTTTAATCAAACCCTGTGCCCAGAGAATCCAGCCTGTGCTGAGCAGAATGGGGTCTGGGAGGAGAGGGACACACAGATACGTAGGTTCTGAACTGGTGGGGCTGCAGCATTAAACCACAAGGAGGAGTCCAGTCTGAAGATGGACAGAGAACGGATTTCCTCTCCCCGGGCGGGAGCCACACTTCCCAGCCAGGGACAGTTGCCCCCCTGCCCACCCTCTACTCCTGTCCTCTCTTCTACCTGCTCCAGGAGGCGATGCTTCTAAAGGCTCATCCTTTCGACGACGCCGCCTTATTGCATTTGCTTCTCTTTTTGTCTCTGGCTGGCTGGCTTCCCCCGTGACCCACGGAGGTCTGCGCAGGTCGAAAATGATGGACAGCTGAGGCGTATGAAGCCTCAAGCCCCTTCCCAGCCAAGGGCTCTGGTTCAAATAGAGGGGCTCCAGTCTCGGATGACGTTACTGCAGCAGCCAGGTCCAGGATGTTGAAGTGCTGTAATACAGTATGACTTTTCGCCTTAATGGAATTTTTCTAGCCCACTAGGAAAAAAAGACTCCATTAACCACACTACAAAGGCCCCTACTTATTAGTATTTTAGAACAGTGGCAAAACATTTCGTGAATCTAATTATTGCTGACAAATATGAAAATTGAAATCAAAGTTGAATTTTCAGCTACAGTGCCTCATATGCCAGCCTTCTCCAACTCCAGCTATTGCATCAACACATTTATTCTTCCAATAGTTTCAGCAAAAGATGGCTGATTTTCCCTCTCCCCACTCGCTCCCAGCCCCCGCCAGGCCCCGCGCCCTCCCCGGCTTGGACCCTATATATTTTGAAACATTAAATCTGACATATTCATCTCGGTGGTTGGCACTAGCTAACTAACTGCCTGTTTACCTGTCACGGATGCAGGAATGGGCTGAGCTGGGATGCTGCTACCCTCCACCCTCTCTCCTCTCGCCCCCAAACCTAGCCTTCTTTTCTGCAGATAAAAGTCATTTGACTGATTGCAAATTCCTCGTGATATCAGGACAGAAAAAAAAAAAAAAAAAAAAGGACTTGTCAACACCTTTCTTTCTTTCCCCTATTAAGCATACTGTAAAAATCAATCCCTTTTGTCACTTCACTCTGCTTGCGAGAATGTTTAATGGATGTCAAGGGAGCTAATGATGGCTGGTAGAAAATTCATTTTAGATTTGCTATTTATAAAGTGCTCAGTACTCAGGTGGGAAATTAACATGAGGCAAGGAACCGGCTGGGTGGGGGAGGGTGGAAGGGAGAGCCGGCCCTGTCAGGCTGGCATGAGCTTTGTGTAGGTGGCACCCAAGGCGGTTCTGTGGGCAGATGACACATGGGTCAGAGGTGCTGTAGGGTTCAGTGAAAAGAGCATAGGCTCCGGAAACGTCTGGACCCTGGCGAGCTGACTTTTCTGAGCCACAATTTTGTCAGCAATAAAATCCTATCTGCAACACCCAGCTCACAAATTGTAGAAAGGATTAAATAAAATATCACACATAAAACATTTACCAGTGCCTGGTACTGAGGGCTAGGATGTGTTTAATAAATGTTCAGTTTCTTTCCCCACAGCCCCAAAGCCCTGTGAGGGGACCAGGACAGGGTGTGGTCAGCCCAGAATTGCTCCAGGATCTGGAACTGGCCAGGGCTTCACTCCCAGGCAAGCCTGCAGAAGAACCTGGGGCATCCAGGTGATCACAATAGCCAGTGGTTCTCAAACTAGAGCAACGGCAGAGATCGGCATCACCTGAAGGGCCTCTTCATCCGCACCCTGCTGGGCCTCTCTTCAGAGTTTCTGAGCGTTTACAGGTCTGGTGGGGTGGGGGTAGGGCCTCCGAGTCGCCATTTCTGAGAAGTTCCCAGGAGGTGCTGACCACACTCTGAGAAGCACCCTGGTGGCCGTGCACTGGGAACTGTCCCCTGAAGGACCACGCGGAACCACCACCAAACCAGCACCTCCAGATGTAACAAGTCCATCCCCACCCGACTGACCCCCGCCCCTCAAACAGGTCTGGGACTCAGAATTGTCAAGCAAATCAGCAAACGTAAGTTCACTCCCTCCCAAAATTTACCTCACTGGTCAAGCAGAAGAGGCAGGTGCCGGATTCACTGTCTGGTTTGTGTCAATGCAGAGCCAAGCCTCTGGGTAGTTGGTGCCTCAAGGGCTCTGGTGGGTCAGCCCTCCTGGCCCCCAAAGTTGTCCCAGTGACACATGGAACTCCAGGTCAGAACGCGCTGGTCCGCCCCTCACCTTTCTTCTAGTTTCTCCTCTTCCTGGCCTTCCCCTGGATACTTCTCTGTTATATTTGGATTAACTGCAGATCTCCTTTGATTACTCACTGTGTTGAAACAGACAGCCTGTTGCCACGTGTTTGATGACTGAACCCCCGGGGGAGTTCCTATTTGCAAGGCAGCCAGTTACGGAGCGCTTGGCCTTACAAGCGCTCCTTGAGCTGCTAATTCATTGTTTAAGAAGTTGCTTTGCAGTTTCTGATTTTTCAGTAACAGGCTTCTCACGAAGCCTTTAAGCTTCGGAACTAAGCCGGAAACTGCTTTTTCCGTCATTTACATCAACACCAGTGGATCGGGAGGGAGAAAAAGGGAATACTTTTGCCAGTTATTCCTGGGGCTCTGGAAGCCTCTGTGGGTAGCGTGTCAAGGCTGCAGGTCTGGAAAAGTGCCGTGGGAAGTGTGCGGCTCCCAGAAAACCTGACGCCCCGGCGAATGATAAAATCCTGAAATTTCTCCTGACGCCGGGCTTCCGCTTCGCGGAGCTGGGCAGATATTCTGGGCACCAGCAAATTGTTCTGTCAGCAAGCGGCTCCCTCAGCTGCATCCCGTTAGGATGCCTGTCACTCACCCCCCAGTCTTTGAACCACAGCCCCGCCCTCTGAGGTGGCATCCTGCCACCTGGGACAGGTAAGGGGGTGGGGAGTGGCTGTAGAAAAGCTGTCAGGAGGCGCAGCCTGGAGGGGAGGGGACGCAGTCTCCCTGAAGCTGCCCCTCATTTCTGTTGTCGGGGGTGTGGATCCAGGGTGTGGACCATAGTAGGTGCTCAGTTTTCTCAACAGAGGGGAGGAACTTTCTGGAACATGGGCCATTTTCAACCACCATCTGTTTCTCTCTCTCTACTTCTCTTTCTCTCCCAAATGTAGATTTTACAAATAATCCAATGAGCCAGAAAGCGCAGCCGTCCTTTTTTTTTTCCCTGCCAAACCATGTACCTCCCCATTAAAAAGAAAATAAACTGTGAAAACTTACTTTCACTGTTTAGTCTCCAAATTCTGATCGGGCTATTTTCCTTAAGTAGCGAACGTGTATGGACCAAAAATAGGGTGCCAGATAAAAAGAGAACAAAAATAAGATGCCCAGTTCGATCTGAATTTCAGATAAATAGCAAATAATTTTTTAATATAAGTATGTGCTATGCATAATTAAAAGTTATGCGTTGTTTATCTGGAATTTAAATGTGTTGGGCATCCTGGATTTTTATTTACTAACTCTGGCAACCCGAGCAAAAGGGAATTTGCATTTACTTACATAGTCTACATATTTCCATAGCTTCCGTACCACGAAGCTTGCTTTGTCTGGTGGTTCTTTCCTAAGGTGGGAATATTCCAGAGAAACCGAGATCCCTCCCATGTGGCCCACAGAGCCCTGAGGGGCGGCCCTTCCAGTCAGAGCTCCTCACCTGTGCTGCATGACGGCTTCACGTCAGCGGTTCTCGAAATGTAGGGTGACTTGCCCTCCAGAAAGGCTTCTTGAGACGCAGGGAGCTGCCTTTTAGAAAGTCCCAGACTTTCTGGTTCAGGGACTTTGCTCAGATCAGACTGGACGGAAGCCCTGGACTCCAAGGCCGACTCCTAACAAGGAAACCTCTGGGAGGGATCCTCTAAGGATAGAATCAGTGGGTTAAAGCAGGTCCCAAAACCCTGTTGTTCTCCTTTTTCAGCTTTTTAAATTCTCTTCCTGGCCCCCTTCTGTCTGTCCCTCTCAACGCTGAAACAAGTGTGTGCAGGGTTGCACGGTGCTGACCCTGCAGGGAGGACACACCCGGCAGAGAGCAGCTCTGCAAGGTCACGGAGAGGTGAAAGGGTATCAGCGTCCCTCAGTGTCTATAGTCAGTTTCTGGGTCAGTGTCCAGGGTCAGCATTGGGGTCAGTGTCCAGGTCAATGCCCAGGTCAGTGGGGCTGGAGAGCAGTATGAGGAGGCCTCTGGGAGACAGAGCCGGACCGAGGCTGGGGCAGGATAGGGCAGGAGAGGGAAGGACCCTGACAAGTTGAGGAACTCCGGCTTTATCTTGAGAGCCCTGTGGGCTAGTGGAGATTTTTAGCCAAGGACTGAAGTGGGAAAATTTGCTTTTGTGGCAAGATAATTAATGATGGACAAGATGGAGGAAGGGCTGAACTGGGATGCAAACTGGTAGCAGGAGACCCATTCAGACACAGCGTTAGTCCATAGACAATGATGTCAGCCTGAGCCGACAGTGGAGACGCAGGGACGGTTCAGAGACAGAATGGAAGTGAGCTGTGAGTGACTGTGGGAGTGCGAGGGGGGAGGGGAGGGAAGGGGGTGCAGATGCCCTCATGGGGAGGGACAGACACTAACACCTACACTGTTCAGAAACCTCCTAAGATGCTTGGCTTTACTTTTCCAGTATGAATTGAGTGACAAGTTTCCCAGGATAATTCAAGTAAACATGAAAGCTACGTTCTAAGGAAGTTTAAATATCCCATTTTACAGATGAGGAAAATAAAGCCTTCAGGAAAAAGAAAAAAACCCTCGATTTCTAAAGTTAGAGTTAATGACGGAACTGGGATGAGAAAAGGATATTCTGATCGATGTGGAAATCAAGAAATATATTTTACACAGATAGGTTCTGTAAACTGGCAATGTAAAACTCTACCTGTGTAATTCCTTGCAGAGTTAATTAATTTGAGAACTGAGTTGGAGATGAGCTCTGACCATGTCTGGGAGAAGGTCTCTCCATCTCCTAGACGGTGGGGCAAGAGATGGAGATAAGTTGGGGGTAGGTCATATCGTATCTTACAAATCCAGAGAAGAGAGGAATATAGCCAATATTTTCTAACAACTATAAATGGAGTATAACCATTAAAAATTATGAACCACTCTGATGTACGCCTGTAACACATAATACTGCACATCAGCCACCACACGTCCATAAAAAATAATAACAATCATTTTAAAATCCAGAGAAAAAAGAATGTTGTGAGGAAAGGAGCGATTAGTACTACGTGGAATCCCTCTGATTTGCTGGCCAGTGCTCTCCATTACTATGCAAACAACTATGTTCAGTCCTTTTCTGCTTCCCGGAAAAGCCAGCTTTTCCAGAGCTATAGGCACACACAGGAACCTGGATACACATGCATGCAGACACAGACCTTCCCCGAATTATACGCAGAGAAAATAAAAACTATCAAACATAAACTTCTTCAGCTTCCTGTTGCGAAGCTTAAAACTCTGCCTGCATCCATACAGTGCCCAAGACAGCTAACTTTCTTTTTTCCACTTTTCTTTATTGTGGTAAAATACACATAACATAAAAGTTACCATTTTAACCGCTTTTAAGCATACAATTCAGTGGCATTAAGAGCGTTCACAACGTTGTACAGCCATCAAATGTATCTCCCCAACTCTGTCATCATGCCAAACAGAAACTCTACACCCATGAAATAGTAACTCCCCATCCCCTGCTCCTGGTAACGTCTATTTTCTGTCTCTACGAATTTGCCTATTCTAAGTACCTCATAGAAGTTGTATCATACACTATTTGTCCTTTGGTGTCTGACATTTCACTTAGCACAATGGCTTCAAGGTCCTTCCTTGTTATAGCCTGTGTCAGGATTTTATTTACTCATTTCCTTAAGGCTGGATGATACTTGGTTGTATGTACAGACCACATTTTGTTTATCCGTTCCTCCATGGATGGGCACTTGGGTTGCTTCTATTTGGGGTTATTGTGAATAACGCTGCTATGACCATTGGGGTGTAAACGTCTGTTTGAGTCTCTGCTTTCGACTTTTGGGGGTATATACCTAGAAGTGGAATTGCTAGATCATATGGTAATTCCATTTTTAATTTTTTGAGGAACGAAGAACTGTTTTCCACAGTGGATGTACTGCTTTACCTTCCCACCAGCAGTGCACAAGGGTCCTAATTCAGTTTCTCTGTAACATCACCATTTTTAAAAACTAATAACCATCCTAATAGGCATAAAGTACTATCAAATTATGGTTTTGATTTGCATTTCCCTAATGACTAGAGATGTGGAAAACCCTGGGTGAGATCACAGAGTGGCGATGCCTTAACCACGTGTTTCTTGTTCAGGCTGAGGGCCTCTCGCATCCCTGTCGAGGGAGGTTTAACCTCCCCCCTTTCATACAACAGGCGAACTGCCTCTTAATATTCACAGCCCTCTTCTTCCATGGTTGTAGGCCCCTGAATTTGTCTGGGCATGTGGTCATCCAAAGTGGATGGTACCTTTCCCACCCTCTCCTGCATCTCAGTGTGGCCGTGTGACCAAGTTCTGGCCCAGGGCGTGTGAGGAAGGGTGTCCTGTGAGGGCTTCCAGGGAGGGAGCTTCTTTGGGATGCAGTCCACGCGTGCGTCCGCCCCTTCTTCTGTTTCTTCTCTTTCATCTCACGGCCTGGCCCAAGGATGCTGCCAACTTAGACCATGTACAATGGATCCAAACCACAGACAGGAGGGAGTCCTTCAGGAACTCCAGCCAGGAACACAGTGGAATGTTTTTGTAACCAGAGAGATAAATTCCTATCTTCTTTAAACCACTCTCACTGTGTATTGTCGTCATTTGTGGCCGAATCCAATGGTAATGGATATTTCCAGATACGTGGCTCCTTCTTTACTTTAAATGCTAGCGATACTGGTCTGTCCCCTTCTCTTTAAGACCCATTTTTCTGCCTGTGCTCAAGATTTGCTCCCACCCCACCCCTTACATTCCCCGAGGGCCCTCACCCAGTCAGGCACCTCCTGTGCCTCCCTTCATGCCCCCCTTTAGCAGCCCCTACCACATGCATTCAGAGCCGGCTTCCCCATCTTACAAAGGTAACAACCTTCTCTCCAACTGCAGCCCACCCCTGGTCTCCCTACTTTCTCTCTCTTTAAAAAAACCTGAAAGAATTATCCACATTTTTATTCTCACCCCAGTTTATCCTCACACTATGGCTCCAGCCCACAAGACTGTCCTCCCAAGAGGACAGAAGACATTCTCACCCCTGAGTCGCACCTTGCTCGACCCTCAGCAGCACTGGATGGATTAGGCGAACACTCCTGCCTTCCCCAGACACACATCCTCTGACCCCGATGCCATCATCCTCTCCTGGTTTTTCTCCCACGTTTTGGCCACTTCTCGTCAATCGTTTTCCCAAGATTGCGTCCCTTCCCAATCCTTAAATCCTAGTTGTCTGCCCCATTTCTCTTCACCTCCTCTCTACTGTCTTCCTGGGTAATTAACTGTGTCTGCGTCGAAGACCATCTTCGTTCAAGCTCAGATAACCTCCCGGGGTTCCAGACCCGTCCAGCTAACTTCACAGTGCGGTGCTCTGTGTACACAAATAAAACCATCGTGACCCAAGTTGCATGCATTACCGCTCCCCTAAAACCTGTCTGTGTCCCATTTACCCGGATACTGGAAGTCCTCTTCCATTTCCCTTTCTCACACACCACTGTTTTTGCTCTCCATCTCCAGATCACACCCTCTAAGTCCAGGACCCTTGGATACCCGTGTCTCTACGTCTCTGCCACGTATTCTTACCTGGTTAACTCATGCCTGACTGGCTGCCATACCCTCTACTCTTGTCCCCTTTTAATTCACTCCCCCACTGCAACTAGAGGAACATTTTAACATTTTTAAGTAACCCAAATAATGTTATTTAACGATTAAAACTGCGAAGCTAATCACGCTGCTGTCGGGCATACAGCCTTTCCACACCCTTTCTTCCCTCAGAATACGCTCTTTAACAGGAACCATAAAGCCATTCAAGGTCTGACCTGTGACTACTTCTCTACCTACACCCCTTGTCTTTCTACCTACAACCTGCCCCTCCACCCCCGCTTTGTCCCCACAAACTATACAAACCCATTCAATCTAGCCAGATGGGATACTGGATTCCTAAATTCCTACCATGCTCTCCTGCCTCTAGGCTTTGGCCTACGCCATTTCCTTTCATTGTAACACTTTTCTCTCCTCTCACCTGGTTGAATCTCTTCACCGTTGTGTCTCAGCTTTCACATCTCTTCCTTCTAGAAGAGTTCTCTGACCTCAGAGATCTAGATGCTGCCGTAGCAAACATGACTTGCTTTTATCCCAGCACATAGCATGTTGTATTGAATTGCCTTACTTCACTGAGTATAAGAAGTAGGACCCGTGGTTTATGGCCAGCGCACAGTAGGGTCCGAATAAATCATTCTGGAGTGGATGAAATATAAACGTAAATAAGAACTCGGCCATGCCCCTGAATGTACGATTTTGCTTTTTTTTTAATCATTTACCTTGGTGATGTGGACATGACAAGTCTATATCTCTTGAGGATGACACGAAGCTGATGGTGACAGCTTATCAGAATACAAAAACAGTCTCAATGGATTTAAATAATGGACCCACGTGAAATGAAATTTCATGCACTTAAAAGCAAGGATGGGAGAGGTCTTGAATAATTTTAGTCAGGGGAATGAGTGCAACGCCAATGAGCCATCGCGTGGAATATTTGAAAAGGAAAAGAAATGAATATAATAACAAGGTGGTCCTAGATATCAGGAGCCATCTCTCTGGTAACGCCTCCTAGTGGATCATTATCAAACTGCAGCAACTTTAGAAGACAGCGATCAGGATGATCAGTGGTCTAGAAGTTATGCCCGTGATAAAGACGAGAAGGAACTAAGATTGTCAAGATAAGATAACTTGGGTCCATAATAGTCTTCTCTTAGAAGGAAACTGCATCACACAATACGACTTGTATGTTGAGTGGCTCTAACTGGTGTAAGTTAGGAAGAGGCAAATTTTTGCTCCACATAGATTCTCCAGGATTGTATTCAACTGCAAGTAATTGAAACCTAATTATATGGGGATTTTTTTCCCATAAATTATAAGTGTGGACATAGGTATTCCAGAGCTGGCATCACTACTATGTTATCTTGAACTTGGGGTCCTTCTGTTAGATTGAGCCACGTGAAATTGTTCATACTCAGCTGGTTTTGATTTACTAAAACAACAAGTCCATTTAGTTCAACCTAAGAGCTTCCTGTTTTACCATTCTGGATGTGTTTGCCACTCTGATGCCATTTTGTCCTCCTGTTTGCAAGTTGGTTCCTGGACCCCCGGGTAGTACGCCAGGCTCTCAGTCAAGAAAAGTCTGGGGGAGGGGGGTGGTAAGGTTCACAAAGCACAGCCTTCCTGAGTAGAACCCTCAAACTCCCACCCGGGAAACTTCTGCTCACTTCCCATTGGCCTGACCTGCACGCCGTGACCATCCTCAGCTCTAAGGAAATCTCAGAGGTACGTGTTATAAACAGGCACTTTGCTGCCCTGAACAAATTTAGAGCCCTGTAAAGAGGAAGGATAGAATTTATACTGAACAGTATTTTCTCACAGAGTTTATCCACTATACAAAGGGAGGCTAGTGTCAGTTGATCTCCACTGTATTGGCACTGTAGAGTCACAGGTGTTTCAAAGCAGAGGTGATCTTGCCCCATTCGGATCCATTTAATGAGAATTTTTGTGAGTTGAACCTGGGCCTCTGCTTATGACAATCTCCACAGGCGATTTGGATAGACAGCCGGAACTGGGACCGTGACTCTGGCAGTGAGCGTCTGCTCCCTGGAAATCCTGGAGTTGGTCAACAGGAATTAGCGAACGTCATTCAGGTGGGATGGTTGTCTTGGGCGGGAGATCGGGCTAATTCCAAGGTGCCTCCCGCAACTCTAGAAGTCCGAAAACACTTCTGGGTTTGACGATTAAACTATTCCAGCCTTGGACAAGGCTTCAGCAGTGCAAGAAAGTAATGAAAAAGTGGTGATAAGACATTCCGATCCTTCTACTCAGAAGGTTTACGGGAAAAGGAAGAAGAAATATAGAATAAGTATTCTTATTTGCTTTCAGACTGGGCAAAATGGTTTCTCCACCTGCAGGTGTCTGTGCATCACCAATTGCATTGAGAAAAAAGGTTGTCCGTCTTTTCATGTTTGGGCCAGGTGTCCTCTGGCTGTTTAGAGGACAGTCAAATGCCCCGGGGGGGATGGATGGTGAAGAAAGACACAGAGTAGGTTTGAAGAAGCAGGTAAGAAGCACTCGTCCACTTTGCCTTCCCCAGATAAACAAAGCCACCCAGTCACTCTCCTCTTTCCTCAGGTGCACCCTTCCCTGGCCCTTGGTGCCCCCTCTGACGCCAAAGTGGTTCAGAGAGCAGCCCCTTCCTCCACACTTCTGACCCGCGGATCACTGGAGGTCCCATTTCCTGCGCTTGGGTGAGTTTAGCCAAAAAGAGTGAGCTCATCTCCCGCTCCCTGGACGCCTATAACATCTGGTTTACATCTGGTTATAACCAGGAGGGATTACTGATGTGTGGGATTACATATTCAGGGTCCAAAAAAGATCTTGTTGGAGGAAGATATGAGTTGAATCTGATAAAAAAGACTTCAGAAAGCGTAAGTTTCGAGGCCAGGTTGCCGTGTGCACAGTACAACACAGGCAAAGGAGAAAGAAGGGTTAATCACAGCTCACCCTGAGTCTACAGGGTTCTATGGCTCCTCATAAACCTAAGGGCGTCTTTCTCTCCCTCTCTCCCCTTTTGTCCATAAGCACTGGTCGCCTGTGTGTCAAGTACTGTGCCGAGTGTGCAGATATACAAGGCAGTCCCGGGCCTCCAGGAGTTCACGGCCCAGCGAGGGGAGACAGACGTGTCAGCAGGTAGCCACACAGATGTCAGCGGACACGAAGGCCGGAAGGAAGTGCCAGAGCAGTGAAGGCAGAAAAGAGAGAAGGAGGGGCTTCAAAGGGACGCTGAGCCTGGAGTTTTGTCGTGAGTCACGACAAGCGTTTTCCAGGTGGACAGGGCAGCCCTCAGCAGAGCACTCGTACTAGGAGGTGGAAACCTCAGAAAACCCCTAGGAATCCACAGAGCGGGAGCAGGGTTAGGGGAGAGGCCGGCGCCCCTGGGCCATGCCTTTCCAAAGAGCTGAGACTTCACTGTATCCTAATCGGGAATCAGGAGAGGCCACATCCTGTAATATTCGGGGCTACTCAGAGCACACTGGGAGGAGATTTACCTTAAAAAGAACATAAAGTAGCCAGAATAACTTTAGAAAAGGGCCATCAGCACCCTATCTGTGAATGGTTATACAGAAAATAGGAGAAAAGCTTGGAATATTTAACTAAGGGAGAAGGGGAGGGAATCCTGTTTTCAAATATTTGAAGGAAAGTCATGTGGAAGAAAAACCAGCCTTGTCCTGGGGGTAGTAGTATTAGCAGCAATCATAATACTATTAGGTGATATTTATTGAGAGCTTACTATGTGCCAAGCACTTTACCTGCAGCAACTTATTTAATCCTCATACCAGCCTTAAAGGTAAGACTCAGAAGTAGCTCCGTTTTATACAAGAGGAAACTGAATCACCCACAGAAGTTGATTAAACCGCCAAAGGTTTCAGACTAGGAAGTGGCACAGCCAAGGTCTGGACCCAGGCAACCCCAGCCACTATGTTGTGTGTTCTCTCCAGACCTCGAGCAAATGGCTGGAATCGATGAGAAGACAGATTCTCCTTTGTCTCCCCGTCTTCCTGAACGGTCAGATGCAATAGCTCTCTGGAGAGATGCAAGTTCCCCCCATACTGGAGACAGAAGTTAGGGGACCACTGCAGCTGCACTTTTGGGGTGTTAGAGCTCCAAGAGAGGGATTGAACTAAACCATCTTGAATGTTCCTCTGGGCTCGGCTGGCTGCGACTCTGGCTTGCCTGACACAGCAGTGTGAACACTTTGTGAGTTACCCAGTGACTGCACTTGGTACAAATTTGCACGAGAGCTCTGCTCCCCCGGCGCCTCCTACACCTGCTGACTCCATCAAAACAGGCAAGCTTTCACTCCTGCCTGCACCGCAGGATCTGACCTGGCTTGGAGGGGAGGGCCAGCATCACTCTGCCCAACACAGTAGCTGCCAAGTTGCCACTGGGGTTCTGAGCACGGAGCCTTTGTTGCCTGTGAGAAGGAGAGCCATGGAAGCCGCAGGCTGCCTAGCCAGTTCCTGGGGAGCGAGCGGGAGCGGAGGCCAGGAGAGAGAAATGCAAAGCTTCACACTTATGAATGGAGTGTCTGCCAAGGCTCACCATCACTTAGCTCGCTCTAAATCCGCCTCTAGCACATTCATTCCTGACCCATATTCACACATCCCAAAGCACCTGAATTTCTCCTGTAGGGTTGATTGTTATCCTTCCTGAGTCCCCCTACCTGAAAGGCCGCGACTAGTTCATCCTTTCTCCCCACCTGAAGGATGCCTTCTTGATGGAGAAGCGCGTGCACGCATATGTGGTACAGTATGTATGGTAGAGTGTGTGGTGTTTGTGTGCTCACACACCACTCACACGTTCCGGCTTTGGTCGTCCGTCTGTGACTGTGTTCATATTCTTAGCTTCCTACAAACAGAGACTGCTTCTGAATATTTTCTTCTAGCACCACTACCTTTCAAGGACTAGACTCAAAAAGACGATTTGCGGAATTGCAAAATGTGAGACTTGAAATGAAACTTGAAAATCTTTCAGTCCAACTGCTTTATTTTAGAGATGAAGCAACTGAGGCTCATGGAGTGGATGTGTCTTATTCCAGGTTGGAGAACATTTTCGGATGACTTGAGAGGTATGGTTTTCAAACCTGGCCACAGATTGGAACCCCTTAGAGAGCTCTGAAAAATACCCAAACAGCTCACAAAGAGATTGTGGTGTAATTGTTCTGGGATGGGGCCCAGACACTGACACTTTTATAAAGCTCCTCAGGTGATTCTATGTAGAACAAATTTGAAGACCACTGGCTTAGAAAATGGGAATATTGCAAATAAAGACACAATGCACCTACCCACTGAGCCCCTTCCAACATCTGAGACAGGGTCAGAAGAGGTAGAATTGCTTCAGGTTGCTTGACTTGGAAGAGTCATGGATCCGTGAGAAAGGTACTTACCTGTTCTCCTACAGGGGAAAAGCTAAGAAGAATCACCACCACTGTGGAAACGCAGATAGAAGCAGTGGGGTAAGCAACGTTCCTAAAGCATCCACGGGGCAGCCACAGCACACAATGTGGGCGGAAGAAAAGCTCGATTCCCTTTGGCTACGTGAGGCTGAACACACAAGTTGACAACTGAAAGAAGACTTGTGTCCCAACCACAGCTGGAGTATCAGAGGAGAACAAATAAATGACGACGCGTGTCTACTATTCCAGGAACCCTAAATTAGGGTGTGATGAGTGGTTAGCAAAAAACAAAATAGGTTCTCAGAAGGGAGGTCATCTTAAGTCTACCTTGAAATTTGAATCCCTCAGAGTCCCCTGAACTGCATTTGCCTCACCCCGACCAGCTGCCTCGGCAAACCCTGCCCTGCCCTGTGTAAGTGGCCCCCCCTCGCCCCCTTTGACCGTCTAGTTCTATGCAGAAGGCAGGGCACAAACGTGCTGCACAGGCCACTGGATAGGATGGCAGCAGTGCCAAGAATCAACCAATAACTCGAATGACAAGAGCCAATAGTCGCAAAGCCAACTACCTCACGCCAGGTTTCCCCATCCTTGTGCTAACTGAGGGAGCATCACACATCCCCGAGCCCCTTGCGGCAGGAGTCAAGGTGGCGTAGCAGAGGCAGCAGCTGTTACATGATGGACCCAGAGCCCGGTGGAGCTTCCTCCCCCAGTACTCCCCATCTAAAAACAAGCATCCAGGGTTGCTGCGTTCTTCCCGCCCATCATAATTTGCACAAGCAACTGTGCAGGAGGCCATGGCACGCAACGTGCCCCCCTTGCTTCTGGTCCTGTTGGTTCTTCCCAATGTGATTAAAAAGAATGGCAAATGAAATCAAATCTGGGAGACTGTACTCTTTTTTTTTTTTTTTTTAAGATTGTTCTGGATGTGGACCATTATTAAAGTCTTTATTGAATTTGTTACCATACGGCTTCCGTTTTATGTTTTGGTTTTTCGGCCATGAGGCACATAGAATCTTAGCTCCCCAAACAAGGATCAAACTCGCACCCCCTGTATTGGAAGGTGAAGTCTTAACCACTGGACCACCAGGGAAGTCCCCATACTCTGTCTTCAGTTGCTTTGATCACTGATATGTTCCCAGCACCTACGACAATGCAGGGAACATAATAGGAACTCAATAAACACTTGCCAGGTGATTGAACCAACGGACAAATAAACAACTAGGTCTAGTCTGTGTTGGATTAGAGTTTGGTGACACCACCACCAAGGAGAAGCAAAGGAGGCGCCTCTGGAGAGTGAATTTGAATGAGCAATTGAAGCCAAAACCAGTCCATCTTTTGAACTTTCTTTTATTGCTGTAAAGGACAATACTCTTCGAGAAGCCAAAAAAAAAAGAAAGAAAGAAAGAAATCAAATTTAGTAACCTAAGATGTCCTTAGTAACAGAGCTGAAGAACGTGTTTTCCAATATTTGGTTTCTCAGCTTGACAGTCTCTCTTGAAATACTTTTTTCTCAGCAATGAAAATGTGAATCGTTGTTGGTTTGTTTTGCGGTTTGCAAATGACTTACAGAGCTCTTCTGGCAGAGTTTCTGTTTTTCTTCTTGCAAGTGAACAAAAGGCCATTTCTCTAATATGACTTAAGTGGGGGAGATTCTGAGATCTGTCTTGGTTTTGGAAAGAGGAGAAAAGGTAGGGAGGCAAGCAGAAAGAAGAACGAGGACACGGGAACAAGCGGGGCGTAGAAACTAAACAGAAGCAGGAAAGAGGCAAAGGGAAAAGGGACGTGGAACACTGGAGTGTCGGGGACACACAACAGCTGAGAACGCTGCTGTCAGTGGGGTCCCAGCCACACTTATGGGGCGTGAACTCGCCACTGGTTCTTTGGTCCCCCCACTATCATTGCACCACGTCATCTGGGCTCCTGGTGACCTGGGAGGACAGACTCCCCTCCTCTCCTAGGCAAGCCTGTGCAAGGCGGAGCAACCCCTGCCAGGTTGACCCAGGTCTGTCAGCTGATCAATTATGTTTCCCACAGAGGAGAAGGGAAAATGAAAGGGAGAAAGAAAAGGGGAGAGAGAGAAAGAGAATTGGGAGGGCAGAGGAGAGGAGGAGAGAGGGCAGAAAGAGGGAGGGAGGACAGGGGAGAGGAAGAGAGGGAGATGCAGGGAGAGTGAGAAGGCGAGGGATGGAGGAGGAACACACGCATCTCTTCGCTGAAGCTCTTGTAAGTTTAAGCGGCCACAGCAAGAGCGGGCTCAGTTCAGAAGGTTGCAGAAACAAATACATAAACTAAAATTCTAGAGGTTACTGGACGAAATCAGTCAAGGCAGAGGATAGAGTCCTCTTCTTCCCACCCTTTGCCAGTACAGCTTAGAGCTGTTCTTTTCCCTCTGAAATTCTTGGCTCCACCCTCCCCCTTCCCAGGGCCCCGCCCCCTGCCATTGGTCCCACCCCCTCGCCCCTCCCTGAACAGTCTCCTCCTACAAAACGATGGGAGGTATGGTCCCCGCATGTTTCTTCTAAGTCCCTTCCTGTCTTCACCAGCACATCCTCTAAGGGCAGGAGGCCTCTGCCACCAGGTGGGAGGAGACACCTGGGAAGATGTGGTACCCAACCCCATCCGACCTGTACACCATCGATTACCTTAGTTTTGAGTGTTTTCATTTTTTATGTTTAATTAGTTTTATTGAATTTCAGATGACTACAGACATAAAGTAAACATGTAACAAGCCAGTAGAGCAGAAAAAGAAGGAGCTGCGTAAATACCAGCAGGCCCAGCATGGAGCTCCACTTAGCACCGCCTGTTTGCCGCGTTACAAGCCTTAATGAGTCCTTACAACACCCAGGGGAGTTGCTCCCCATCCTGGCAGGCAGGTGGGGAGACGGGCGCACGGATGGAAGTATTTCCACCTACAGAAAACATGGGGGACTTTGAGTTTGGATGTACCTGCTGCCCACCCAGCTGTGCTCAGGCCACCAGAACTGGCTGGAAATCCGGCAGGCCCACTCATTAGGGTATTGGAAGGGTCTGTGGGACCTCCGCTGGGGTTACATATAAAGCAAAGTGGGAGTTTTTTGCGTCTTTATCATTCTAGTTGAGGGGCAAGAGGCAAGAGCAGGTCGTGAGCTCCAAACCTAAAATTTCTGGAACAGAGACAAATCCTAGACACGACAGTCCTCTCCAAAGTGTTCCCACCAGGAGCAGACGGCAAGAGCATCGCAAATCCTTCCAGCATGTTCCTGGACGTCCCAGAATCACGTGTCCCACGTTGACTCAGAAATGTCACCACTGCTTAGGATGTTGAGATAGCTCACCTCGCCCCAAGGGGTAAACTGTGGCTAAAGCCAACCCTGGTGTGGCCCATCCAGGACACATAGCTGGCCCCAGCCTGGGTCACTGCTTCTCAGGGCTGCCAGACTGCGTGGGTGCAGGGGCAGAGCCCCGGGGAGCTGCTAAGACACAGTGCCTGGCAGAGCACACAAGCAGGAGACCAGGAGAGGCCCTTCGGGGACACAGCTCAGCACCCTTCATCTCAGCACCCTAGGAGAGGCCACTGGGAAACCACAGAAGTCAGGGGCAGATGTCACAGGATGAGAAGGGGTTCCAGGGCTCGTATTTGGCTTTAAAACTGACAAAGGGAAGAAGCAGCTCCAGGACAAGGCTGTGTGCCTGGCAAGTAACGCTGCGACCCAAGAATGGCCCCGGCTGGGACCCTCCGGCCACCTCGATCAAATGCCCCGAGGACCGTCACCGTGCGTGAAGGATGGAGGTGAGCTGCATTTGTTGTGCCAGTGTCCACGGCTCACCCATGGCTCGCCCCCAGCTGGCAGCTCCAAGCCTGGCAGCCAGGGTCCACACCGTGAAGCCCCTCTGCAGTCTCCCCTGAAGTTGTTTTCGGCCATGCTTCCAGGTGCCCACAATGCTTACATCAGGCCCAGGATCCCATCATCCCAAACCGATTTTTCACTTTGCCAGTAAACATTGTTATGGTCTCATCTGCCCCCCTCACATCTCAGAAGCACTGCCCAGCTCAGGCTGCGGCTGGCACCCAACTGTTTACTGTGAGTGGCAGGAACTTGGCCAATCCGCCCAGCTGAACGGTGTCCATGTTGCTGGTGCCCAGAGAACGAGAGGGTGAACCTAGCCCCATCTCCTCTCCCTTCCCCGCTGTCCTGCCTGTGTATAAGTGGGCAGGTGTGTTGATGTGGGATGTGAGAAGGTGAGGGAAAATGAGAAAGGTTAAGACAGGAATCTAGCCAAGCTCCTCGGAAAGTGTTGAAAGGAGCATTAATCCTTCGAAGGAGAAATGGTCGGGTTACTAGAAGGAGAGAAGCTGCAGCACCCCCAGCCATTCCTTTCAGAGCCTCTCAGTGGCAGAAGGTGGGCTGTGTGCTGAAAAGGACAGCGCCTAATCCCGTCCTCGGCCCTCACTCCGGCTCCCAGGAACTGGGAGGGGCTCTTGTTAATCAACCTCAGATCTTCTTAGGACCAGAGCCCCAGGGCGCTAATCACCCCCTGCCTCCCGCCCATCACTAATCAGTGCCGACTCCCTCCCCATCTAAGCTGGATCACGGTTGCTGGTGGGGTAGAGGTGAGAAGCAGGTCAGGGAGGGGTCCATCACCTGCCCCTAGCCCCGGGCACCTTTTCGAGAAGGCAAGAAACCCAGGAAGTAACGGCTTTAGGAAGAGCCAGCTTAAAACAAAAACAGAGGAGAAGGAAAAATTGCCTTAGAATGTGTACTGCATTCTAACTAGTCCCACTGGGTCAATGCAATAGGGGTGGATTACGGCAGGCAAGACGTGGCTGCCTCAGTAATTCTGTGAGTTTGATAAGAGGTAGCTGGCCGACTCCAGCTCTCAACCCCTTGAAGAGAAAACACACATCCTGTTGGCTGGTCCAACTGGCATGTGGCTCAGGGGTCTTGGGGGTCCCTTTGCCTTAAAATTGGGCAGCCCTGTTCTTTTGTGACACTTTGAAGGCTAATCAGAACTGGCTCGAGCTGGGTAGCACAAATAAGGCCATTATTCGTCTTAGGAAAAGCAGGATTTGGTAGAATGTGAGGAGATCTGGGATAACCAAGTCACCTCCATCCCCACCCCAAGACGGCAACAAGAATGCAAAATCAGAATTCGCCCTGGAGAATTTTGCATCACCACTTCCTTCCCATCTATTCAGGAATGATTCAAAGTATGAGCAAATATTATGCTTCCCTGCATTTATTTCTGATTAAAAAAAAAATCATGTATGCTAATTTATATGTAAATTCAGTATGGCCCTGGGGCTCCTGGCATGCAGCCCGTGGGGCTGTGGATGGTGGAATTTTGGCCATTGTCTCCGGTTTGAAGTTACAGATGGAAGAGACACAGACCTCAGGACAGATGGAAATTATGGAGGTCTTGGGACCTTCCCTGTCGCTTCCTCTGACCCCTCACTCCACCCCTTGCCTAGTTAGTTTCCATTGCTGTGGTTAGCATGATAGAAGCTGTTTCCCTGAGGCTACCTGGCTCTGGACTCAGTTTCCCCGCTGCCAGAGCTGGGGCTCTGACCTCACTGGGTGAGCCCCTGTTCACCCAGTACAAGCAGGGGTTTGCACACGCGCGCGCGCGCGCGCACACACACACACATGCTGCCACAGCTCCTTGTTACGTAAGACGAGTCAATCAGGGCTGCCGCCACGTGGCCTCCTTCACTCTCACACCCACCACCCGGTGAGGGAGGAGAGACACCCCGAGGCCGGCGCCCCCGAGGCTGGGTGCAGCAGGCAAGGCAAGGAGATCCCGCACAATGGACTTGCTCACATCCAACTCATTGCTTGCATCCAACTCAGATCCCTCCGGGGCCCCCTTCCTCCCCCTCGAGCCCCAGCCGAAGGTACACACGCATTCGATTCTTCCCAGCCTGGTCCCTCTGCCCACCTTGCGTGGTCACCCCTGCAACTATGGCAAGGGGACAGTCCCCAAAGCCCACCCTCAGAGGGAGGTCAGCAGGACCCGAGGTGGGGACCAGTCCGGACCACGAAAGCCCCGTGCTGCAGTGGGGAAGGGAATCAGGTGGGTGGGACTCCTCAGCCTTCTCCACCCCCTGGGAGTGAACTTTCCTCTGGGGACTCAGCTGCCTGGGCTGAGCTTCCACGCGGGGTCCTCTGGGAGATGGTGCTGGACCACCCGGGGGAAGTTTCTCGGCCCGTCTCGGTCCCTGGGAGTGCAGGGATCTTCAAAAAAGAAAGGCAAGCCAGACCCTCAAAGGACAGGGTGGGTGGGAGCAAGCAGGTGGGCAGGTAATGCGGCTGCTGGGACCTGAAAGCCGGGACAGAGCGCGGGGCCACCCGGTGCAGCGAGCGGACTCAAGGTTGAAGCGGATCCCAAGCCACCCCAGCACCGCAGGGCCACGTCACAGCGCGCACTCACCCCCAGCAAGCCTGGCCCCAACTGCAGCCCCTCAGCTCCGCTTTCCAGAAGAGAAAGAAACCAAACATTAGCATTCGACTCTTCATGCCTCTTTCCGTTCAACTTAGGAGGGCTTTCCGGAATTTCAGAGCCCCGCTCTGGTAAGATAAGCCTCCTATCTGCTTGTTACCACGCCCCGCGGCCCCCCTCCACAAACACACCCCAAAACACATGGGAAACTACCCCGCTGCCCACCACTGCTGCGGAGCGATCCAGCCCTTCTAGCTGGCTCTCTGACCACGATGCACAGGTGCCTGATTATGCCTAGCCTGCGTTTTCTGTTTGCTCCTTGCAGAAGCTTTGCAAGTTTACTGGCCGATAGATATTTAAAGTTTCCTCTCGTAATTTCTTCCCAGTACCATAAGCAATGCGTTAGCAGCCCCGTCGCCCTCCGAATCCGTGATTCCATGTGTCTCCATCTATCGTGTGTGTGCAAGAATGTACGGAGGTCCAGGGGAGCAGCACACAGCCACGTACCGCACGGGAGCCCCAGACACATTTTACTTCTGCACGTCCATTCCCCCCCCCGCGCCACACACCCACCCACCGTTCCGGCAGCAGCCAGCATCAAATCAATATCCTCACAGCCTGGGAGGGAGGATGAAGTCCCAGCCATGCTGCTCGGACGCTCTCTCCCCCACCTGCAAACCAACCGCACAGCAGAGCCGACTCAGAGAGTCTGCGAATCATCAACAGCACACTGTACAATTCCTGGGTCGACCGTAGGCAAATCAATAGCAAGCTCTTACCTTGAAAGAGAAACAGAGCAGCCAGCGCTGTGAAGATTGCCCAAGAGACAGAATTGTGCATTTTTGCCTGGATGGTTTTCATGATTTTTTTTTCCTTCTTTTTCTTCTTTTTTGTCAGGTTCGGGGTTTTTCTTTCTTTCTTTCTTTCCTGACAGACTGCGTTGCTCTCGAGCTGGTGGAAGGAGATTTAAATCCACTGTTTTGCTGAAGGACACCACAAGAAAGCCAAGGATGGGAGAGAGTGTGACTTCTCAGTAATTATCTCTCCTCATACTCTGGCACTGAGACACCTCGTACAATCTGGCCCTGGACAGCCCTCCTACAAGCTGCAATCATTGGTTCTAATCCAAGGATTGACAGAGCTACAACACACGCCCGCGGGTGCGCGCGGGCGCGCGCGCGCGCGCACACACACACACACACACACACACACACACACACACACTCAGAAATCATTTACTGGGCAAATCAGGCTAGCTGATTAAAGAGACAGGAGCCTGGAGAGCTGGTATGATAAATGCCACTTTGCCCCGTCTATATTACTTTCATTTTTTAAACTGACAGTCTCAGAACCCCAAGCATCAAAAAATCCCTTTCCTTCTGGCATTCCCTGGCCTCCTGAACTCAGATTCCCTTTACACTGGAAAAATCCCGCAGCCAGCAACCGATTACGGGAAATTTTAAAGGGACATTTTCAAGCTTGGTGAAACTTGCAAAGATGAGTCAGATTTCATTTGTTGGTACTTATTTTCCTCTCCGATGAAAATATCATTCAATAACAATTTTTTTTCCCTCTCTCTCTCTCATCTTTCACCTTTTCCAATCAACCTCCTACTCTGTTGCTTTGAAAATAATAAATAACTTTCTATTTTCTTCTCCTGTCACTCCTGTTTCAGAATATCTGTATTACTCCTATATTTCATTCACTAAGTTTATTTCCTGAAGTCATCCATGTGTGTATGATGCCATGAAAAGAGACGGGGCTTCTGAGATTTGAGAAGAACTGCAGTCCGAATATGGAGAAGATTCTCCAAAAGGGAACAAGGGGTGAGTTTATTCTACATGCCTCAGTCAATCCACTTTCACTAAGATAAATAATGTAAGTGCTTGTGGTTTATTTAAACTGCAGCAAGATAGACTTAGGTTAGACACACTGAAGGACTTCCTGAGTATAGACTTTGTGTGTGGTTACAAAATGTCCTCAGAGAGTTGCAGACACGCATCTCCTTGATGGTGGGTAAGAATATAACTCTGACAGAAATAATCTAATGGATGTGATGACTTTTTGAGAGATCTGCTAACTCTAAGGTCCTGAAAACTGATGATCTAATTTGTGGTTTTCTCTTACGGGAAGCAAGTTATGTGATGCAAACAAAAATTCTGGAAAACTTAGCCTGCTCACGGCACCTTCCTTAGCTGATTCTGACACATGCATACCATCATGATGCCTCAACACACACATTTTTGAAGTATTTCTTCCAGAGTTCCACAGTAATTATTATACTTCTTGTAACCCCCATAATAATTTGAATGTACATATCCTTGAACTGCATAGAACAAAAGTACTTGCTGGGTACACAGGTGAACTGGAAGCAGCAGTGCCATTTTGCACAAGCCTCAGAGGCGTCACTCACCTTGTGCTGTGCATGAAGGAGAGAGGCGCCCCCTGCAGGTGTGCAGCCCCGTGACTTAAGTGGAAGGAGCAGTGGGGTCTGGGGACCTGGATCCCAGTTGCAGCTCCACACAAACCAAGGGACCGTGAGCACGTCGTTTTATTTCTGTGAACCGTGGCCTTTCGTCTGTACAGTTAAAGGGCTGTGTCTCAAGTCTCTTTTTATTTTAAAGGCTTTCTATGCTAACTTTTTGTTTTCTGCCACTGCGTTCTAATTCACACATCCACCAAAATGCCCTTGATGTTCTGATCTCCCAAGGGACAAGCATTTTATCTCTAGACTGGTCTCCTTGTGCAGTGCTCCACAGAGTGACACGTGCAGTTGGATGCTCCGGAGTGGCTTTGGCCACAGTAATAACCGCCCAGCACAGAAGACAGAAGGCACGGTGGATTCCTCTACTGCCACTTCACTGCTCTCCAGAGTGACGAGGAAGACAGCAGGTCACCGGTAAGCCTTTCATCCCTACCTGAAGAGACAGAGACCAACATGTACAAGTGTCCTCACCCGGACCTGCAACAAATCTGTACATTCACCAATTTCTTTTAAGCATCCATAGGCGTGCCCACAGTAATAAACTAATCATTCTAGTCGACATTTATTGAGCATTTGCTACGTACCAGGCATGAGAGCCAGTGTTTCGCATGCATTTTTCTCTTTAAATTCTCACAACCTACGAAGTGGTACACTTATCATCCCCATTTTACAGAGGAGGGCATTGAGGCTCAAGGAAAACTTGTCCACAGCCGGTCAGCAATGGAGCCAGGATGTGATGTGAACCTGAGCATTTGTCTCTCAGACCAACCTCTAAAATACCATCCTATGCTAACTACCATAAGGGACTCAAATAGGTATCAGACAGTCTTACGTATAACCCCTTTGCTATTGTTTTCGTTTTGTTTTTTAATTTTTATTGGAGTATAGTTGCTTTACAATGTTGTGTTAGTTTCTGCTGTACAGCAAAGTGAATCAGCTATACGTATACATATATCCACTCTTTTTTGGATTTCCCTCCCATTTAGGTCATCACAGAGCATTGAGTATAGTTCCCTGTGCTATACAGTAGGTTCTCATTAGTTATCTATTTTATATATAGTATCAGTCGTGTATATATGTCAATCCTAATCCTCCAATTCATCTCACACACCCCCTTTCCCCCTTGGTATCCATACATTTGTCCTCTATGTCTCTGTCTCTATTTCTGCTTTGTAAATGAGATCGTCTATACCAATATTTCAGATTCCACATATATGCATTAATATACGATTTTTGTTTTTCTCTTTCTGACTTACTCACTCTGTATGACAGACTCTAGGTCCATCCACATCTCTACAAACGACCCAATTTCATTCCTTTTTATGGCTGAGTAATATTCCATTGTATATACACATCTTCTTTATACATCCCTTTGCTATTAATAGCCTATGTTAATAGCCTAGCTATTAAAAATTATATGAAACAACACATACATCCATAGAGAGCATATAGAAAACCCATGCATTACGTTTAGTAATAACTGAGTTGCAAATGGTTGGTGCAGATAATTAGTAATTTTATCTGAATGCAAGGAAGTGGTAGATGGGCATTTTCTACGATAGTTTTAAAAAGTGCTCTGGAGATGGTGAGAGTCATGCTATACCTTGAAAGTGAGGTAGAGACCAGATCTAAAGCAGAGGGAAGAATGCACAGTCAAGCGATACCATAAATCAAAACTGGAGGATGGAAATACACCACCTAACTCTGGGGCTCTTGAAAGCTGTTTGACAGCCCTGACCTTGCCCTGCTATGTTGCAATAAAGTTTTTAAAAAATGAACCCTGGCACAGATTCTGATCCATCTTAGTTACCCTCTGCGCACAGATGATGTAACCGTGGCTGACACACACGGGCACGCTCAACAGACACTCGTCGTGGTCAGCACGGCTTGTTGACCGCGCGCACAGGCTGGGCTGCATCCAGCTGGTTCAGATCCCTGGGACCTCGGGACCTTGGCTGAGCCATCTCAACTCCACGTCTGAAATGGGGACACTAGCTATAACTCATGCCCACCATCACCATACATCGTAACCATCAGCTAGTCTTCATTTGTTTTACCGTTTTGGTCAAATGGAGACTGAAGTGGTCTGCTACGCGTCCTAGGGAGGAGCTCTCAGCGCTTGTGAACCAATCTCCTGGGGAGCTTCATTCCAGAATCGCACTTCCTGCGTTCACCAAGGTGAAATCTCTCCTTAGGGACTGTCAAACCGAAAGTCTAATTTGGACTCTGAGTACTGCTCAGTGCTAAGCTATCTGGAGAGCTGTGTCTCTTTCAATGCTGGAATTTACCATGGAGTAAAATTCTCCAGCGGCCTGCATGTTTCACAGAAGCACACAGTGGAGAAGACATCTTTTCCTCTCCTCTGATGTGGGTTGGACACAGGGGCACCCACACAGGCCTGTTGGATATTCAAAAGATCATTGATACAGTTACAGAGGAGAAAGCGGGTCCACCCAGGGGTGTGCTCAACCAGGCCCGTCCCTTACCTAATGGATGGATCACTTCGAAGCAGTCTGCATTTTTCCTTTCCTTTTTCCATTTTAATCTCAGTCTTTCAGGCCTCAGGGCTGGGAATCTTTTCTTCTGCAATTGCCCCAAACAGCGCGCGTCTGGGTCCTTCCATATGGGGTGGCCTGGACCGTGCAGGGATTCTGTGACTCTGGAGGCCCCGACTTGGGGGGGAGCTCTCATTGGAGGGCACCCTTGGAAATCACAGCTCCTCACTCAACAATCAGGGCTCCTTCCACTGAGCTCGGAGGCTCAAGTACTTCTCATCAGGTGTCTGCAGGATGAGATTTGCCTCTTGGATTAGCCAGATGCAGGATATGCACCATTTACTTCCCAGGTCAAGGGTCAGAGGAGGGTGAATGGTCCTAGGACAACATTGACATCAGGAAAGGGGCCTCCTGTCCTAGGCAGAATGGTATTTTCTCACCATCCACACTCCTTGAAGTTAAGAAAAATTTACTGCAGAAGTGATTTTTCTGTTTGCAGATTAGAAATGAGGAAGAGGAATAAGAAATAAGGAATAAGGAAGGGGAAACAGATGAGGTCTTTAATTTCTGAGGAGAGGCAGCCAGGATGGCATTTTGCGAACCGTTCATCATCCGGGATCTGAAGCTTCTGCACTTCAGCTTCTGAGCTGAAGGGCAAATGGGGATTGATTCTCTGTTAACTGGCCCATGCACACCTGGCGCCTCACCGAACCGGACGGCAAGCCCAGACAGCAAACCCTGGAAGGTCACAGTGGGCCTGGCTGCCCCGCAGTCCAAAGGCCAGCTGAACCTGAGCACAGCCCTCTTGCCTGCGAGGAGGGTGACAGCCACGCACACGTGGTGGGCCTGGTCCAAGGCTGGAGATGGAGGCCCACAAGGAGGAGGAGTGTGTGTGCTGGGGGTAGGCGGTGGGCAGCGGGTTTTATTCCTCGCAGCTGTTATGGAAAGGACCACGGGGGCTTCAACCTAAAGCGCAGCCCTGAAATAATGTTCAGGACTTAACAAATGCCACTGCTCCACTCTGCCTCTGCCCGCTGTGGCCGCCTGGCCGAGGCTGGGTGGTGGTGAGCCCGCCTCCGGGGCAGGGGGGGTCTGCCTGCCCTCCCACACCTGGGGTGGAGCAGGGGGCCCAGCTCTGACTTGCAGTGTCCCTTCTGGAGGGAGAAAGCCATGCTGGAGGAGGAAGGCGGTCCCCACATTTGAAGGGGTCTCCCTGGAAAGCCATCTTGAATGTGGCTCCCGCGTTATACGGTCACTTTTGATGTGAACACATGTGATGTGGCCAGGGCACCAATAATGCTGGAATTCTGTGGCGTCTATTTTGAGAATTCTACTTAAAGCCGATTCCCTGATTTATTGATAATTTGCCTAAGCTGATATTACAATGAAAGTCGAACCCTTAGCAGCACAGTGATTAAGGACACAGAGACTTAAATCCACGTTCCTACAAGCGGAACACGGTCCGTGTTTTCTAACTGGAATTACAGGCACAAGTCATCTCGCCTGGGTTTCTACGAGTCATCATCATCATCTCAGAAAGAAGCCATACAGGGCTTCCCTGGTGGCGCAGCGGTTGAGAGTCCGCCTGCCGATGCAGGGGACACGGGTTCGTGCCCCGGTCCGGGAAGATCCCACATGCTGCGGAGCGGCTGGGCCCGTGAGCCATGGCCGCTGAGCCTGCGCGTCCGGAGCCTGTGCTCCGCAATGGGAGAGGCCACAGCAGTGAGAGGTCCGTGTACAGAAAAAAAAAAAAAAAAGAAGTCATACAGCACAGTAATATAACAGAAAAAATTTCACATTTAAAATCAGAAGACCTGGATTTGAGTCTAATTCAATTCTGCGATCCTCAATTTTCTCATCTCATCTCATCTCCGCCCATCTTGTACTTAAAGTGGAAATAATAATATCTACTTCACAGAGTCGATGTGAATTAACCAAAATGAAGACTCTGAAAGCCCTGATACGACGTCTAACACACACATTGGCTCCAATGTCTTTATAATGAGCTTGCTTGAGAAAACCAATCACAGTGTTGGGTAATATTCAGCATGAACTTGACAGAGAGTCACTGCCCCCAGATGCTTGTTGCCAGCAGTTTTCTCTGGGCTCCGTGGGAGGTGGGGGCTGTTAGCACACTGTCCTGCTCGCCCCCAGGAATCAACTCCATGTGGCTTCACTGGGCTGCTACCCTCTCGGTGCGAACGTGGGCAAGTGGCCCAGGGCTGACCAATCAGTTTCTTCCCTGAGAGTTTTCCAGGTGCTGTTTGGAAACAGACGCTGCTCCGGAGGGTAAATTTCCTAACAGATGGAGAAAGTCTGCAAGGAAAAAAGTCAAGCAAAACTAGGAGGAGAACCAAGAGGAGAAAGCATCACTGAAAGTAGGACAAGTCAAGCCTGAAGGCAGACACGCACCCTTATTTGCTTCAGTTATTTCAGATTGAGTTTCTGTCACTTGCAACTGAAAGCATCTGGACTGAAGGGTCCATGTGGGGACAGATGAACACAAACTCCCTTTGCTCCCCTCTCCTCCCCACACTACTTCCCCTGAGAGCTGGCAAATACTTAGATATTGCCTGAAGCCCCAGGAAGAGATGGAGGTGTCTATGGTCCCTTACTTACAAGATTAGTGTTATTATCAAATTGGAATAAAAATAAGCTCACAGACGGAGTCAAGATGGATCAAACTGGAATTAAAATAAGGTCACAGACGGAGTCAAGATGGACCAAGTCCATCTTCCTAAGGGTTGGGGTGGAGGGAGTAAACCCCTGTTTAGTGAGCATCTCTGTACGCCAGATGCCGTGCTGGCATCTTCATGTGTCTTCTCCCTTAACCCTAACAGGAGCCCTGGAGGCTGAACACTCTTACCCTTCGTCGGCACGTACAGGGACTGAGTACCGTGTCCGCGGTCACACAGGGAGCCACTGGCCAGGGCTTCCCAACACCCAAACCCTGCTCTTCACCTCACCTTGGTCTACACTGCAAGTGAAACTGATACCCAAAGTGAAACAATCAGGGTGGTCAGTGAGAGGCATGAGAAAGGCATCAGCCCTGGTCCACTCTGAATACGAGATGGGGCAGTTCATCCATGCCAAGGGGGACCACTGGGCCAAGGGCTGGAGGTGAACGTGGGGCTCCGGGGAAATCAAGGTGACCCAGCCTGGTGGGTTGGAAGCTGTGCGTCCAAGAGCACTGAGAAGGCGTGTCATCTGGGCCTTACCTGGGAGGTCTTGGTGTCTGAGAGGTGTGAACTGAATTTGAGAAGCAGAGTCGCCGGGGATTCTGAGACAGTGAAAGCAATGGGAACGGGTATTTCTGGAGGTTACCCCGGCGGAACGTACAGTGAATCAAGGCCCTCCCTCAGAGGAGACCCCGCCCTCCCCGGCCTTTGGGGCTTGGACGGCTGCCCACCCACTGCTTCTCCTTGTCTAGCTGGGCGGACTGTGGGCCAGGGGCTCCCTGCTCCTACAGGTCATGCGCATGAGTCCGGCACTCACGTGGGTCCCGGCAGCCTGTGCCCCAGGAGGCTGCACGGATCGTGGTATGAGGGTGGGCGCCAGGCTTGAACCTAGAGGTGGAAGGGTCCCTGGGGTACCCGGAACAGCCCACTTCCCTACATGGGGGTTGATGACTCCGCCCATTTGACAATAAATCGTCACTCTGCGGCTTTTGGCCGCTTCCCTCTATGTAAATATCTAACTGAAAGACTTTACGGGGAGGAGGAGTCTGGTCTAAGGAAAGGTTTATATATTTCTGAATCGTCTGGCTTCATGATCTCCTAGAAGCCTACTGAATTCTACCAGCCAGATTTTGGGAAGACTGTGAAATACACAGCGTCCAGGAACGTTTCCATGGGCTTCCCTGACTGTCACTTCACACGGAGAAGTGGTGTCTGGAGAAGGGCAGTAACATCCTCAGGTTCATACGAGTTGAAGCTGAACCGGGAGCAGAGTGAGGTCTTTTAGCTCCATGTCCACTGTCATTTCTTTTTTTTTTTTTTCCTTTCTTTCTTTTAATAAATGTATTTTTCTATTTATTTTTGGCTGCGTTGGGTCTTCGTTGCTGGGCGCAGGCTTTGTCCAGCCGCAGTGAGCGGGGGCTACTCTTCGTTGCGGTGCGTGGGCTTCTCATTGCGGTGGCTTCTCTTGTTGCGGAGCACGGGCTCTAGGAGCATGGGCTTCAGTAGCTGTGGCACATGGGCTCAGTAGTTGTGGCTCGCGGGCTCTAGAGTGCAGGCTCAGTAGTTGTGGCGCATGTGCTTAGTTGCTCCGTGGCATGTGGGATCTTCCGGGACCGGGGCTCGAACCCATGTCTCCTGCATTGGCAGGTGGATTCTTAACCACGGCGCCACCAGGGACGTCCCCACTGTCATTCCTTTTACTCCAGAATGTGTACAGATACCTGAAACCGCCTCTGTCCAAGTAAACAGCCCCATGTGCTCACTTCCCCAAATTGTATTCTTTGTAACTGAAAGTCCTGAATCCTTAAAAGTGTAACCATACCTGGAAGGGGTGGATGAATTCAGGGGGAAGGGGTTTCAGCTTTGTTGCAAAGAACGGGCTGTGAAAGAAGTGGTGATGGTGAGAACAAAAGAGTGTGTGTGGAATCGGGAGTGCGGGGAGAGGGGAGGAGGGAACAGGGGTGGTGACCGCAGGGGCTGGGTGTGCTGACAGGGATGCCAGAACGGGCCTTCCTGGTGGTCCTGAGCGCTGCTTTGCAAGGCAGGAGACAGGAGGTCTAGTGGTAAGGAGGCATGACGTGATACTCTTCACACCTGGCTTGTCCATGTGCAGTCCCTGTAACTACACAGATGGCTTCCGCAGGGAAGGGGGAGGCAATGATTCTTCGAGGAGGGTATCGGCGGAGTCTAAGTGGGAGGTGGCCAGCCCAGGCAGCAACAGCCGTTCATCATAGACATCTGAATGGCTCTAACCCACAGCAGGAGGTAGAGGAGACATATAAGGCTTAAAATCAAATCATGTGTCAAGCTGAAGAATAATGAAGAATAATATATACATACTCTAAGGAGTATGTATATATTTTTAATTTCTGAGTGAATTAAGTGCCTATAAAAGGTGTTGAACTGGCAGCCTAGAAAGCTGGAGTCTTTGATTTATGCCTCGAAGAAGACAGACAGAGACAGCCTCCTGAATCATTCCTGAGTCACTGAGCCTATGCGCTCTGCCCTTTGTCTGGCTAAGAGTACTGACTCACCGTCCGCTGTGTGCAGACCATTCCCACCATTCTCTATAAGCTTTAGGTTAGGATGATACAAAGGCTAAATGGTAGGGAAATAAAATACATGAATTTGAGGCAGCTTACGAAGGAATCATTCTGTTGTTTATGGGCAGATCCATGACACTAACTCTTGTACACCTTTACACTGAATTTCTATTTTCAAAGTACATTTGCATATTCTATCTCATAACCCTTTCTTAAAATATCTGCAATCTTTGTTATTGTCATGTTTGTCTTTGGATGGGAGACTGGGGTAGGGGTGATGATAGCATGGTAGATTTGGAAGCACTCTTAGAGAAGTGATGGGACGAAAGGCAGGACCCATACGTCCTGAAGAGAGAGAAGATGCAGAGAGAGAAGCTCCCCTTGGGCAGTGGAGGGGGTGCTGGAATCAACCTCCCTAACTCCCTCTCCACCTTCCACTGGTCCAGACATTGGTCATAATTATGTAACACAGAGCAAAAAAGAAAACACACACACACATACACACAGAGATCATGTAATAACAATAATAAAAACATTAACAAAAATAGCATCTTATGAGAGAAGAAAGTATCGGGATAAAGTAGAGGCCTAGAGGCAGAAATAGCTGTGTGGTCATTGAGGTTAGGAAGAGCTGGGTTGCTTAGAGGATACTTCAGCTGTGTGAGTTACAGATGCCCTACTAGCGAACTGGGGGAGCAAAAGGAACCACAGAGGATTAAACACAGCACGTAGGTAAAGCCGTCAGCACTAAGTTGGTGGCTGAATATATATTACCTCTCCTACTAGAAGACAATTATGGCTCAATCAGGTAGACAAATATAATTATTTGGTTTTTTTTAAGTAAACAAAAGATTGATTTTTACATTTAAACTCTGATTAGTATTGGCTCTAACTTTGATTTCTTTACTTATTTTTCTTTAATTGAGTAGATTCTTGACTTGATAGATGAGTTAGGCTTTAGTTATATTCCCCTGGCATTGAGTCTGGAGAAGCTTTCTGGGGGTGTAATATGTTGGCAAAATACTGAAATACTTAAAATTAGCTACCAACATATGGGAGAAGAAGTGACTCCCTGAATCCATCCCTTTCAAAAGCGGGGGTGTTCCTAGGAGAGGGGGAGATTCCGGGGCCCTCCATGCTCAGGGTCCTGTCGCCCACCGTTGATGGGAATGTGCGCACATAGACACGGCCCACGCCTCCCTCAGCGATCCGGAAATACCATCATGCAGCCACACAGGTAACGTGGCTTTAACGAGTATGTTTGTATTTGATGTTATTAGAAATGAAATGTTTGTGGAAATGTCACTGCACAAGGAAGGCACCTACATGGGGCAAGGAGGTGAGAGTCTTAACAAAAGCTGAAAGTACCACCCCCGCTCACGCACTCACATCCAAGCGTGTGTCTACTTCATTCACAGTCATAGTGCAATCTAAATCATGTGTCCAAGTGAAAGTACTGAAAAGACAGTCAGAATGCTAATGTCTACATTGGTTGTGATGCCATGTCTGCTCACCTTTATTCTTCTTCCACATCTTAGAGATGGAAAAGCGAGCAGCAAAGTGATCAGGGTGACATGGTATCATCCATCCAGAAGGGAGACCCATGAGGTCTGACCCCAGCCTCACACCACAGTTACTGATTCCAAATGCCGTCCTCACGTCTGAAGAACATTGGTCAGATTGCAAACGTGCCGAATGTCTTTATTTCCTTCAAATGTAATATAGAGCTGTATTCCATTTCTCAGTCAAGTTGAAGAGGCTTATTGGGCCCCAGCTTTGCAGGCATTGTGATAGGCTCTGTGTCTTGTCCAGATACAGGTATACTGCATCCAGGGAAACACTGGTTCATGTGATGGATGGCCCAGTGCTGATTTAGCACCTACCATGAGCTGGATGCTTTACAAGTACTATAGATAAAACTATTAGCAAATCTGGGTTTTTTCCTAAAGTTGCTTACAGTTTAAGAGGGAGACTGACCAACGGTTATAAACATAAAGGATTCTGAATAGATCAAGATAAACGGCACTAACTGGCATAAAAAAAGAACTCTAGAATCTCAGAGCCTTCCAGGAAAAAAAGAGGACTTTTTTAGCTTATGCTAACTCATAGGGGGTCAGAGCCATCACCTGGGAGGTCAAAGGAAGAGCTTAGGCAAAAGTGAGATGGCCCAAACTAAGGCAGGGGCAGTGAGATCACAAGCAGAAGCAGGAGTCAAGAGATACCTCATAGAAGGCACAGTGCTAGATGCTGCATCTGCACCAGGTACCGGTCAGCATCAGGGCAGGTTAACCGAACAGGATGACTAGTATGGAAAATAATCAAGAAGAAAAAGAAGTGCATTTTAAGTCCCAAAGTAATACAGGTACATGTAACAACAGAAAGAAACCAGTCATATCATAACTAAATCTAAAAATTAGTGATGTTACTGTTTTGTGAAAAAAAATAATACTTATCTGAAACTCAAGTATCAGCTGCTCTTAACATGGAAGAGACCGGGTGTTTTGATGCTTGGAGAGCAGTGGAACAGGAAACAAGGAAATTTTTTTAAAATGCTACAATTCTGTGTCCTTAAGAAAAGGAAAAAGCCTAATTATTAACTCTAGGTAATTTTAGAAAAATACATTTAATTCCACGTTAAAGATGTATGGATGATCTGCAGAAAAACTGAAAGATAATATATAACGTCTAAACTATTTGAGAGAAGAAATAAAAGAATGAAAAGGAAAAGAAAAAAAACACAGACAAGTATAAAAATGTGGCAAAAAATCTGAGAGAGGGCTAAATAAGCAACTGGAAAGAATGATAAATAGAAAATATAAAGGTAGATAATTAGAAAAAGTACTAAGATTATACTACCAATAAATATGAGTATATTAACTTTATCAAAACACAGAGATTCACAGATTTGGGGGAATTTTTTGGTTTTAGGCTACTTAGGAGAAATACAAATAAAATAAAGCAAGATAGAAGTTTTAGTAATATGCCAGGAAAATAATAACAAAAACAGGTACAAAGATATTAATACCAAAGAACAGAAATCAAGGTAGAAAGACTAACCACAAGAAACAGTGGTATGTAGAGGATCAATAGTACAACCCACCGAGAAGAAATAATAGTCATGAGCTTTAGTGATATGAACAAAATGGTTACAAAATAAAAAATTTTTGTATATGCAAGGAGAAATGGACAATTCTACTATTAAAATAAAAAATATTAATACAATTCTCAAAAAATGAGAGTGCAAATGAGCAAAAAAAGTGCTCAGAAAATTTTCATAACACAATCAACAATCTGAAAATAAATGAATTAGACAGATATAGTTATGTAGATAGATAGGTAAATGATAGATACAGAAAGAGAGAGAAAAAAATTGAATTCAAAAAATGGAAAATGCTCCTCCTTTTCAAACACAACAGAACTTTCACAAACCAGCTATGTTCAGGCCAAAAAAAAAAAAAAAAATCTCAATACATTTAATGGTCAGAATGCTATGAGCCATGTTCTCAGAACAAAATACATTAAAATTAAGACTTAAGAGAGAAATCAGGGAAATTACTTGAAAAGAGAAATCCTGGTTTAAGCAGAAATTCAAATAAAAATTACAAAATATTTATAAAAGAATGAGAACATTATATAGTAAATCGCATGGAATGTGGCCTAGGAAATCTATAGTCTTCGGTGACATTCTTAGACAATAAGAAGCAGTAGAAGTAAATTCGGTAGCTATACATGTCCGTTAGGAAAACTTTACAAATAACAAACAGAAAAAACCAAACAAGCAGTGCCTTAAAAAAAAGAGAACCAGGTATTGTTTTTCTTTACTTAAAAGTCCAGGCGGTGCCTTCAAGAGGGCGGAGGAGTAAGACGTGGAGATCACCTTCCTCCCCACGAATACATCAAAAATACATCTATATGTGGAACAACTCCTACAGAACACCTAGTGAACACCCGCAGAAGACCTCAGACTTCCCAAGAGACACCCTCAGGTGACCTACATGCAGAGGCAGGGCCAAATCTAAAGCTGAAACCCGGGAGCTGTGAGAACAAAGAAGAGAAAGGGAAATCTCTCCACGCAGCCTCAGGAGCAGGGGATTAAAGCTCCACAATCAACTTGATGTACCCTGCATCTGTGGAACACCTGAATAGACAACGAATCATCCCAAATTGAGGTGGTGGACTTTGGGAGGAACTGTAGACTTGGGGTTTGCTTTCTGCATCTAACTTGTTTCTGGTTTTATGTTTAACTTAGCTTAGTATTCAGAGCTTATTATCATTGGTAGATTTGCCTATTGATTTGGTTGCTCTCTTCCTTTTTTTTATATATATATATATTTTTTTTTTTTCTTTCTCTCTTATAGTGAGTGTGTATGTGTATGCTTCTTTATGTGATTTTGTCTGTATAGCTTTGCTTTTTCCATTTGTCCTACGGTTCTGACTGTCCTTTTTTTTTTTTTAGTATAGTTTTTAATGCTTGTTATCATTGGTGGATTTGTTTTTTGGTTTGGTTGCTCTCTTCTTCCTTTCTCTCTTTCTTTCTTTTATTACTTTTTAATATTTTTTCTAAAATATAAGTTTATTTTATTTTATTTCTTTCTTTTTTCTCCCTTTTATTCTGAGACAAGTATCTGACAGGGTCTTAGTGCTCTGGCCAGGTGTCAGGCCTGAGCCTCTGAGGGGGAGAGCCAAGTTCAGGACATTGGTCCAGCAGGGACCTCCTGGCCCCACGTAATATCAAATGCAGAAAGCTCTCCCAGAGATCTCCATCTCAATGCTAGGACCCAGCTCCATTCAATGACTAGCAAGCTACAGTGCTGGACACCCTATGCCAAAAAACTAGCAAGATAGGAACACAACCCCACCCATTAGCACAGAGGCTGCCAAAAAACATAATACATTCACAGACACCCCAAAACACACCACCAGATGTGGTCCTGCCCACCATAAAGACAAGATCTAGCCTCATCCACCAGAACACAGGCACCAGTCCCCTCCACCAGGAAACCTACACAAGCCACTGAACCAAACTTACCCACTGGGAGCAGACACCAAAAACAACAGGAACTACGAACCTGCAGCCAGCAAAAAGGAGACCCCAGACATAGTAAGATAAGCAAAATGAGAAGACAGAAAAACACACAGCAGATGAAGGAGCAAGGTAAAAACCCACCAGACCAAACAAATGAAGAGGAAATAGGCAGTCTACCTGAAAAAGAATTCAGAGAAATGATAGTAAAGATATCCAAAACCTTGGAAATAGAATGGAGAAAATACAAGAAACGTTTAACAAGGACCTAGAAGAACTAAAGAGCAAACAAACAATGATGAACAACACAATAAATGAAATTTAAAATTCTCTAGAAGGACTCAATAGCAGAATAACTGAGGCAGAACAATGGATAAGTGACCTGGAAGATAAAATAGTGGAAATAACTACTGCAGAGGGAAAAAAAGGGACTGAGAAAATATTTGAAGAGATTATAGTTGAAAACTTCCTAATATGGGTAAGGAAACAGTCAATCAAGTCCAGGAAGTACAGGAAGTCCCATACAGGATAAATCCAAGGAGAAACATGACAAGACACATATTAATCAAACTATCAAAAAATAATACAAAGAAAAAATATTAAAAGCAGCAAGGGAAAAGCAACAATTACCATACAAGGGAATCCCCATAAGGTTAACAGCTGAGCTTTCAGCAGAAACTCTGCAAGCCAGAAGGGAGTGGCAGGACATATTTAGAGTAATGAAATGGAAAAACCCAAAAGCAAGATTACTCTACCCAGCAAGAATCTCGTTCAGATTTGATGGAAAAATTAAAATCTTTACAAAGAAGCATAAGCTAAGAGAATTCAGCACCACCAAACCAGCTCTACAACAAATGCTAACACAAGAGAAGGAAAAGAATTACAATAAGAAACCCAATTAAGAAAATGGTAGAAGGAACACACATATTAAGTGATGGACTTCTCAAACTCTTCCAAAATATAGCAGAGGGAGGGACACTCCCAAACTCATTCTACGAGGCCACCATCACCCTGATACCAAAACCAGACAAAGATGCCACAAAGAAAGAAAACTACAGGCCAATATCACTGATGAACATAGATGCAAAAATCCTCAACAAAATACTAGCAAACAGAATCTAACAGCACATTAAAAGGATCATACACCATGATCAAGTGGAGTTTATCCCAGGGATGCAAGGATTCTTCAGTATATGCAAATCAATCAATGTGATACACCATATTAACAGATTGAAGGAGAAAAACCATATGATCATCTCAATAGATGCAGAAAAATCTTTAGACAAAATTCAACACCCACCTATGATAAAAAGCATCCAGAAAGTAGGCATAGAGGGAACTTACCTTAACATATTAAAGGCCACATATGACAAACCCACAGCCAACATCGTCCTCAATGGTGAAAAACGGAAACCATTTCCACTAAGATCAGGAACAAAACAAAGTTGCTCACTCTCACCACTGTTATTCAACATAGTTGTGGAAGTTTTAGCCCCAGCAATCAGAAAAGAAAAAGAAATAAAAGGAATCCAAACCAGAAAAGAAGAAGTAAAACTGTCATTGTTTGCAGATGACATGCTACTATGTAGAGAGAATCCTAAAGATGCTACCAGAAAACTACTAGAGCTAATCAATGAATTTGGTAAAGTAGCAGGATACAAAATTAATGCACAGAAATCTCTGGCATTCCTATACACTAATGATGAAAAATGTGAAAGAGAAATTAAGGAAACACTTCCATTTACCATTGCAACAAAACGAATAAAATACCTAGGAATAAACCTACCTAAGGAGGCAACAAAGCTGTATGCAGTAAACTATAAGACACTGATGAGAGAAATTAAACATGATACAAAAAGATGGAGAGACATACCATGTTCTTGGATTGGAAGAATCAACATTGTGAAAATGCCTATACTACCCAAGGCAATCTACAGATTCAAGGCAATCCTTATCAAACTACCAATGGCATTTTTCACAGAACTAGAACAAAAAAATTTCACAATTTGTATAGAAACACAAAAGACCCTAAACAGCCAAAGCAATCATGAGAAAGAAAAACAGAGCTGAAGGAATCAGGTTACCTGACTTCAGACTATACGACAAAGCTACAGTAATCAAGACAGTATGGTACTGGAACAAAAAAAGAAATATAGATCAATGGAATAGGAGAGAAAACCCAGAGATAAACCCACGCACATATGGTCACCTTATCTTTGATAAAGGAGGCAAGAATATACAGTGAAGAAAAGACAGCCTCTTCAATAAGTGGTGGTGGGAAAACTGGACAGCTACATGTAAAAGAATGAAATTAGAACACTCCCTAACACCATACACACAAAAAACTCAAAACGGATTAAAGAGCTAAATATAAGGCCAGACACTATAAAACTCTTAGAGGAAAACATAAGCAGAACACTCTATGACATAAATCACGGCAAGATCCTTTTTGACCCATCTCCTAGAGAAATGGAAATTAAAAAAAAAAATAAACAAGTGGGACCCAATGAAACTTCAAAGTTTTGCACAGCAAAGGAAACCATAAACAAGACGAAAAGACAACTCTCAGAATGGGAGAAAATATTTGCAAATGAAGCAACTGACAAAGGATTAATCTCAAAAATATACAAGCAGTTCATGCAGCTCGATATCAAAAAAATAAAATAAAAACCCAACCCAAAAATGGGCAGAAGACCTTTACAGACATTTCTCCAAAGAAGATATACAGACCGCCAACAAACACATGAAAGAATGCTCAATGTCACTAATCATTAGAGAAATGCAAATCAAAACTACAATGAGGTATCACCTCACAGCAGTCAGAATGGCCATCATCAAAAAATCTACAAACAGTAAATGCTGGAGAGGGTGTGGAGAAAAGGGAACCTTCTTGCACTGTTGGTGGGAATGTAAATTGACACAGCCACTATGGAGAACAGTATGGAAGTTCCTCAAAAAACTATAAATAGAACTACCATGTGGCCCAGCAATCCCACTACTGGGCATACACCCTGAGAAAACCATAATTCAAAAAGAGTCATGTACCAAAATGTTCATTGTAGCTCTATTTACATAGCCAGGACATGGAAGCAACCTAAGTGTCCATCGACAGATGAATGGATAAAGAAAATGTGACACATATATACAATGGAATATTACTCAGCCATAAAAAGAAACGAAATTGAGTTATTTGTAGTGAGGTGGATGGACACAGAGACTGTCATATAAAGTGAAGTAAGTCAGAAAGAGAAAAACAAATACCGTATGCTAACGCATATATATGGAATCTAAAAAAAAAAAAAAAAAAGGCTCTGAAGAACCTAGGGGCAGGACAGGAATAAAGATGCAGACATAGAGAATGGACTTGAGGACACAGGGAGCGGGAAGGGTAAGCTGCGACAAAGTGAGAGAGTGGCATGGACATATATACACTACCAAACGTAAAACAGATAGCTAGTGGGAAGCAACCGCATAGCACAGGGAGATCAGCTCGGTGCTTTATGACCACCTAGACGGTTGGCACAGGGAGGATGGGAGGGAGATGCGAGAGGGGGGAGACATGGGGATATATGTATTTGTATAGCTGATTCACTTTGTTATACAGCAGAAACTAACACACCATTGTAAAGCAATTATACTCCAATAAAGATGTTAAAAGAAAAAAAAGCAAGTCCAGAAATGTGTGGTTACTGGAATTAAGCCAGTGCTTAAATAGTATCCAGCCAAGGGTTTTACAATTTTGTTAGCCTTTGGCCTTATCACTCAAGATATCTGCTGCTTCTCCAGACATGTCATTCATATCCAAGCAGGAAGGAGAAGAGTGTGTTAGCTTTTGTCCACCCCGTTTTAAAGGAAAACAAATGTTTTCCCTAAATCCTAGTAGTGTTCATTGGCCAGAGGTATAGCAAATGGCCAATGCTGGCCAGAAGGGAAAATTTGAAAATGAATCACAGAGTCAATGAAGGAAACAAATAACCATAAAAGAGAATGATATAAAAGAAACAACAATAATAACAAAAAACCTATCAATAAAAATAAAATCTGGTCATTTGAAAAGACCAATAAAATAGCTAAAACCCAGGCTAGTGTCATCGAAGGAAATATTTTATACAAGCACTATTGGAAATAAGAAAGAAGACATGAACTAAATTTTAAATATTGTGAGAACGTGAGGTACAGCTCTAAGCCAATAGTTGTGAATATCTAGATGAAATCAATGGTTTCTTAGGAATATGGAACTGCCAACATTGACTCAGTAGGCAGAAACCCTGAATAGAAAAATAATCAGCCAATAAATTAAAAAATGCATCTACCAGCCAAAGAACACAGTGGAGTCCCATCAGATATAAAATTACATACAGTCAGATGATCTTTTAAACTCCCTTAGGAGTCTAGCATAAGCATTTTTTTCCTCCAGAATTGGAAGGTTTCACTCTTTTTTTAGAGGTGGATCAAAAATGAAGCCACTTGTTTAAATTTAGAAACTTGTTGCTTGAAAACATTCTCTTTAGACGTTAGAATCACATTCATCTTCATGAAATACACGCAGGAAAGGAAGCCAATTGAGGAAGAAGCATACAACTGCCATATCATCCTTATTCTGTGTCTAGAATACTCTAGGATACAGTTTAGAATAAGACTGGTGTGCCTACGGGCAATTAGTTTATAGTAAAGATTGTTTTAAAGCAGTGGGGAAGGAATTCACTATTAAATAAATGGTGCTGGGAAAATGATAATTGTCCATCTAAAAGGAAAAGAGAAAGACAAATAGACACAGACAGAGACAATTTTTTTCTTGAACTTACAAGAAAGTTAATTCAAGATGGGATGAAGAGTTTAATATAAAGAACAAAATTCTTTAAGTATTTGAGGAAAATATCAGAGAATGTGTTTCTAAATTGTGTACTGGAAGGCTTTCCTCAGTAAGATACAAAACCTAGAATTTATAAAGGAAAAGATTGACAGGTTTTTCTGTACAAAAATTATAAATGTCTGCATGACGAAAGACTCCATAAACAAAGCTAAAAGACAAGTAAAAGAAATACTGGTGCAGTGGAATAATATTTTGATATAATAACTGATTTTTCTCTACCTTCCTGTTACGTGGGCCCCCTGTCCCCTCACCCAGCTGCCCCCTCCTCACCTCGGCAGCAGCAAGGGCGTTCTACGTTCCCTGCCTCAGAGGACACATGACACAGAATAATGCAGAAAACAAAAGGGTCCCTTCTCAGTTTTGAAATTTCAAAAGCCTAGGACATGGCATAGAATAACATTTGGAAAAACACGTCTGTAACCATCTCAATCTGCAGATTTGACTGTCTCCATTCTCAATCAAGATTTTTTAGTGGCTTCGCGAAGAAAAGGAGTTGAAAAGGAAACAAAGAGAACTGAGAAACTCGTTATCTTGAGAAAGAAATCCTGCCACAGGCTGAGCTGTTGTCGTAGGGGCTGTGTGTGTGTATGGTGGAGGTACAAGTGACAGAAAACTCAGAAACAAGGAGTCTTACATCTCTTTTTCTTAAGTGAGGCCCGGGGATACACAAGACCCCAACGTGCCCTCTCCTTAACCCAGCCCTGTGTGGTGGGAGAGCGATGGCAAAAAAATGCCTGTGTGGTGTGTCTGGAAGGATGGGTTTGACAGGTACTCAGCGTTTTCTCTCATGTGTAACACGCGCAAAAACAGCCGAATGATCCCTATGCACCAAATAATAGCACTGAAGCAGCAAGTTAAGTCACCTTGAACGGGAACAAAGAATGACTCAGCTTTAACTTAAAGATCAAGAACCAGAGGATATAAAGCTTTTCTCAGGGGAGGCAGGGTGGACAAAATGTGACTGAAGACCAGATGCATCCTGCCAACAACACCTTGGTACCCATACCCCAGAAACCTAACCCCAAGCCGAGGAAAAGAGCCATGATGGTTGGGTCTGAGATTCAGCTTCTGCCATCTAGTGGAAAGGGTGGACATCAAATTAAGTTAGAGAGAAACGAGGACAGTTTCACTTCTGGCTGATGAGTTTGGAACCCATTACATTTGCAGCTTTCATTTGGCATCCGGAATACCTAAGGCACTCCTGCCAATCATCATGATAAGACAGGCAGCCTGCCAGGGGTTGGAGTCCCTAGGAAGCTGAGTACATGCGAGGGATGCAGAACATCTCCATACCCATCAACGCCACAGTATAAAAACAGGCAAGTAAACAATACACAGAAAGGAAACACTAAAAGAACAAACAAACATACGAGAAGAGCTTCAAGCCAACTAGTAAGCAGAGGTATTCACATTTAAACAATAACGAGGTTCCCCACTCCACGCCCTGCGATAGACTGGCAATAGTTTTAAAATATTGATAATGTCAAGGGTTGCTGCGGGTGGAAGAGAAGAGCATTTCACACACCATTGGGCCATACGTGAACCATCAATCAACATTTTAAACGTGTTTTTCCTTTTGGTCAACAATTCTACCTTGAGGTTCTCTTTTCTGGAGAAATATGCAAGGGCGCAAGGAGCCAGCTACGAGTGTGCTGACTGCAGTTTTGTCTCATAACAGAAACAGGCAGCACACAGATTGCCGTCGTAAGGAATATTTTAAGGTTCGTTTCTGTTCTTCCCTTTTACAGAGTGCTATTCAGTTGTTTACAAATGGGGTATTGCTAATGTACTTATGTGTCTCTGAACGCTATTATTACATGAAAAGAATCAAAGAGCAATGAGTACAGTATTCCATTCATCGATCAAATATAAGTATCCGTGTCTATCTCGAGAGGGGAATGGAGGTGAGTCAGTGGGCAGACAGTGCTCGCCTCGGGGGTGGGGTGAAGGAGGGGTGAAGAGTAGCTTTCATATTGTACTTAGTATATTTTCACATTCTTTTATTTTAAAGATTTATTTATCTATTTACTTATTTTTGGCTGTGTTGGGTCTTCGTTGCTGTACGCGGGCTTTCTCTAGTTGCGGCGAGCATGGGCTATACTTTGTTGCGGTGCGCGGGCTTCTCATTGCGGTGGCTTCTCTTGTTGAGGAGCACAGGCTCTAGGCGCGCGGGCTGCAGTAATTGTGGCACGCAGGCTCAGTAGTTGTGGCTCACTGGCTTTAGAGCGCAGGCTCAGTAGTTGTGGCGCACGGGCTTTGTTGCTCCGCGGCATGAGGGATCTTCCCGGACCAGGGCTCGAACCCGTGTCCCCTGCATTGGCAGGTGCATTCTTAACCACCGTGCCACCAGGGAAGTCCCTCGTTTATTCTTTTGAAACGATGGTCATGAAATATTTGTATCATAAAAGTAATAAAAGAGCCAGGAAATTCTCATGGACAAAATTAGGCAGCAAATATTTTGCTTTTACTTGGGTTATTTTGAAAACCAGACACCGAGTTTGTATTATTTAATGCCCTCAGCAGTTGCTCCAAGCTCCTGACTCATCAGTGTGCCTTTCCCAGCCCTGAACACAGCGCGTGGAAGATGAAACCACCTCTCTTATCCATCCTCAGGGAGCCCTCTCCTGACTGCGGGGGAAGGCGGGGAGGCTGAGAGGCGGGGACACGCGTCGGGGAGGGGAAGCCAAGAACCCAGAAGCTGTCTGGTGGTTCCCAAGAAGATTGTGGGCCTGTTGAGCTTGAGAGGAAAGAGAAACAAGCAAGCAAGCAAGCAAGGCACCTGCCCGGAGCACTTGGGAACCACACGCGTCACTCTGCCTTAGGATTCTGTCCTCTGTCAGGAGTTCTTACAAATACATCTGCATCCCCCTCTTCCCACTCAACTGCAAACTGCTGAAGAACAGAGTTTCTCCTTTCGTCTTCTATCTCCCCAGCACGTGTGTCCACAACACGGCATTGCACACGATAAATTCACTAGCCGTGTGTGAACGGATTGGTCTACCCCAGTGTTGCCTCTGCCGTCTGAACCCTCCCAGCGTGTAAGCACCACGTAAGACAGTAGAAAGACAAGGGACTCCCCCATTGGAAACACCTGTCCTGAGGCCACACTGTAAAGGCAGACTTCCGTTCTTAAGGGTTTTGTGTGTCTGCTGCATCGAATTCATTCCGAGGAGCAGTTTTATATAAAGGATGTTTCTGTAAGGTGAGATGCTGCCTTTCTGATCTACAGTCCGGGAAGACCTCCTGAAGGAGCGTAGTTTGAGAGATGGCAGGTGTTTGAGGGAGCTGGCAGGCGCTGTGTGTGTAAAAGTTGCCTCACAGCCACTCTCTGAGGTGTGAATTGGGAATGACATGAGTTGGAAAAAGAGAGGAGACGGACAAAGAGACATTTTGCTGACTTTTGCAAAAACAGAAAAGCTGGTGAAGGAACACAGGACAGGACAAAGAATGGAAACCAGGACACAGTGGTTGGCTCTGTTAGAAGATGTGAAACAGAGATGAGAAAATGTCGGAGAGAAGTGGTTGGTGGGTACCAGTGAAACACCAGGGAGATATTTTAGCCCTGGCATGGCGAGTCAGAATAATATGAGGCATGTGACTGAGAGGCAAAGATGAGACACCCAGAGGATGATTGGGTCTTTGGAGCAATGCCTGGCACCAGCTCTGCACGTGAAGCATCCTGGGTGAACCTCACCCAAGCCCACACCCTGGCTGGTTGGCTAAAACTTTGGGTTTTATTGAGAGCATTCCCTGCCTGAGAAACTCCCTGATTGTATTCTTGGCTGCTCTGGAAAAGCACCAGGCTCTTCCAGACCTTCTGTGCTGTTCAGTAAATTGTTCTTATTCTAATCAGGGAAAAAAAGAACGCTTTTTACATGGGCCACCCATTTACAACTATAAGTTCCAGGTAACAGGGAATTAGCTTGAGTCTCCTAAATACTCTCTCAGATATAAAAACAGGTAGCATACCCCAAATGCTTCTTTCTGCAAGAGCCTGCTCTCCAGTTTAAGCTCCTTGGGGGCAGGGATGTTTGGTGCTTGTTGCTGTGTTCCAGGGCCTAACGCAGAGCCTGGAATGCAGTCCCTGTTTTTTTGAATCGATCTCAACTTCATTCTGCTTCTTTCCTTATTCTCTTCCCCAAACTTAGAAGGGCCTTGTCCACAAAGGCTACCACTGAGAAGCAGTCAGCCTGCAGGGACAATTCACACTGATCCCTTCTCTCATGGGTTCCCTATGACCGTTACTGCCCGAAGCAAACACTTGGGAATGTAATCTTTCCCCCATTATTTCATGTGAAGTCTTGCATTCCGTGATCACCATGTGACATACATCTTTCTGAGCCCGTCTCCTCACCCAGAAAATGAAAAGAAAAATACACATCTCACAGGATTTTTGCTGAGATTAAAAGAAATAAGACATAAGAAAGAGTCTAGCAGAGTGCCTGGCCGAGGCTAGGAGCTTGGAAGTATACTATTTATTGGCTTCCCTCCCTGGACCAGGGCCCTAGTTCAGGGACCATCTTCAACCTATTCGAATCCCACAATGCCTTGCTCAGCACTCAGCACAAAGTAGAAGATTGATATAATTACGGAATTTCAGGTTTAAAAGGGACTTAAAGTTCACAGACCCCAATGACTTTCCTTTCAAAATTTTTATTGTGATCCACATTTTACATCAGGACACATTGTGTGTGTGAGTGTGTATGTGTGTATACCGAAAAGTTTTATTCTATTCTATTGCATTCTTTTTTAAAAATGCTGACCATGACCCAATAAATTGATTTTGTGACCCATAATGAATGTGGCATGGCTTGCAGTTAGAAAACAGTTACCTAGATTCTAGATCAACCACCCGTGAGACGGAGAGACCCTCCCGACACTGTCCATCCCATAGGGACTGTCCAGCACCCATCTCCTTAGATAAGGAATACCCCATGCTGGATAGGGTGTCACTAACTATAAGGCACTAGATATAAAGTAACGCCGAGGCCACAGAAGCAGCTGTCAGAGGGCCCACGCTGCACCTCTGTGTGTGTGCACCCACCTGCCTGCGGGATGCCGGCCTCTGCTCTCATGGAGAAGCCGACGGTTCGGGCCTTTCAATTATGCATGCGTCTTATGCAAGGGTTCTGGCTAAATGAAGGGGCTGCAGCAAGAATGTCCATGAATTCTTCATAAGTGCCAGCGAGGGAGCGCCTCCGTCTTCTCTCCGTGAGCCTTCCAGATGCATCGTCATCACTCGTCCCGGCTCACACACTCGTGCTCTCCTGGGAGGTGTGCGGATAATTAGGGAACATTCTTCACTGGCGATGCTTCCTGCTGGCTGAGAAATAAGAGCTGTCCCGTGTAGGTGGACTGGCGTTCGTTTCTCTAGAGAAAAAGGATCCCTGGGGAGATCTCGGAGGCAGAGGTGCCCATTTGCCCCCAGGCCAGGAAAGGAGCAATATTTCCAGCAAAGATACACTGTAACCTGGACTAGTCTCCGAAACACCCCTGCAACCCTGCTAAGGTGTGGAGGTTCAGAATTCTACTGCTATTGTCAATTATTTTCATTTTTCTTCCCGGGGTTCCCTCATCTTATTCAGGGTAGAGACGAACTAAGGATGCAGAGGTCTGTGCAGAAACGGGTCGCTCCCATTCTCCCAGCAAGAGCGTTGTCCTCTGGGTGGTTGATTGAGGTTCAGGAACAGGTCCTTCTCTTTTTATTCCTTATCCAGTGAAGAGGCTGGGGTTGTGGCAGCTGGTAGAAGAGATTCATCTGAGGAGGACCGAAGACATCTTCCGAAGGGGACAGATGAGTCTGCTGGGGTTTCCACAACAAAATGCCATGGACCAGGCGGCTTGAACACCAGAAGTGTGTCTCCTCATGGTTCTGGAGGCTGGGAGTCGAAGGTCAAGGTGCAGGACTCAGTTTCTAATGAGAGCTCCCTCCTGGCCTGCAGACGGCTGCTTTCTTGCTTTGTCTCACGTGGCTTTCCCTCTGGGTTTGCACAGCCTGGAGTTTCGGGGTGAAGGGAGATCTGATGTCTCTTCCTCTTCTTATAAAGACACCAGTCTTGTTGGATGAGAGCCCCACCCTTAAGACTTGATTCAACCTTAATTAGATATCTAATTAAGATACAGTCTATCTTCGGATACAGTCACATTGGGGCTTCCACTATGAATTTTGGGGGGACACAGTTCAGTCCATATTCTTCCTCAAGTCAGGGCCAAGAAATGCATCCCAGGTGTTTCTCTCACAAGTACCTGTTGACATCGCTAATAACTTATCTGAGACAGAAGAGACTTGTGAGGTTAGACCTTGAGCAGGACAGGATCTGGTTTCAGGAGAAGAAGCTCATGCAACTTGAAGTTCTGACAAATGTTAATGTAAATATTGAGTAGGATTTTGACTGGACTCAATCATGGCAACCTGTGATTTAATTACTTATTTTAGTCAACATTTTAAATATTCTTCATGGAAGCAATGGGAAGAACCTCTAACTTTGTACCTTCCTCGGACCCTAGAGCAGCTTAACACAGCCCCGTTAGAGACGTGCGGCCAGCAGGAGACAGCTCTGGAGCATGAGGATGAATTCATAGGTGCTTCACCTGCATTTGGAGAGCTCACACTTTCTAGTATTTCTCTGCATGCTTCTTGGCTGGGCGAGCAGAGGAATGGGAGTCAGGACTCCAGGGACATTTCTGGACTCGTGTGTGATCCTCTTCTCATGGACTTAATCCACCTGCTCTCAGAACGGTGAGCATCATTAAAGATGATTTCAGAAGAAGCCATCTCACTTTCCAGAGATTCATTAGGACCCATGCACAGTTCTAACGACCAGCTCATCCCAGTGTAGGAAGAAGTGATAAAGGAATGGGCTTTTGAAGGGAAGAGGTATCGCTCAGCCAACTTGCTTCTTAAGTCTCAACTCGAAAGCCACGTGCCAGCTACTCAGATGCTCCCTTTGCTTCGCAGAGCTCTCTCCCCCCTTCATCCTACCCTCAGTCTCTCCCCACACTCAGCCCCACTTTCCTCCCCACACTTACTCTGCCTGAAAACCTAGTATCTGTCTTCCAAGCAGGAACTCGGGGTCACTATGTCCAAGAGACCTGCCCCACTTTCCTCAGGCTTGGCTGGACACCTTCCCCTCTATTCCTATGTATCCTGAGCTTCTTTCCGTCACAGCACTTTCCACACTCCATTGTAGTCATCAGTTTACTGATATCTCCCCCCAGGTCAACTGTGAACATTTGGGAATCGCGATTCATGTCTCATTTGTCCTTGTATATTATGCGCTTAACATAGTACTCGGTGTACTGTCAGTAGGTAATAAGTGCTCAATAAATGAAGGACTTATATTTTTCCTTGATCCTGATGTTTCCATAAGAGCTTGACCATAGCACATCAACCCAACGGAGAAGTTCTAGGGTGTATGTGTGTGTGGGGTGTGTGTCTGGGCATGTTGCTATTATAGGGATGGGAGAAAGAACGGTCTTCTTCCTTGGCAGTAACTGAAGCAACAATGAAAAAAAATTCTAAATAAAACCTGAAGAAACGTTGATCAACCATCCTGGTTTCCCTGGGACTGAGTGGTTTCCTGAGATATGGGACCTTTTCTGCTAAAACCAAGGCTGTCCCAGGCAAACCAGGACGAAGGACCTACCTGAAGGCCACCTGATTCTCCACCTACGGGGCTTCTGTGGTAATCACCCTCCTGGGTCTTTGGCTCTAGGACTCTCCGTAACTTAGCCGCTTGGACCAGGTTACATCTGATTCGGCTTTAGCAGACGAGGGGTGAACCATGCATTGCTAAGAATTTTCCAAGTCACAGAGACGCTTAAAATGGATGAGTCTCTGACATTTCTCCCACTCAGGTTCCCTTGCCCAGAGTCACCCCGTCCTTCCTTTGTAGCTCATTGCTCGTTTTCTTCTTCTAGTGATAGGTCTTCCCTGAGTTTGAGAGATGAGAGAACAGAGCAGCTGCCTTGGACTTGGAGGTAGACCCACTTGTTGGGAATGGAGAGCCACTCCACAGACTCTGTGCTGTCAGGTGAGGGAGGAATAAAATTCTCTTTTGTTTAAAACATTGTAATTCAGAATCACTTTATTATGGAGATTATCATCTACCCTAAATAATACATTAACCAAACATTATTTTCTATCTACAGAGCTCATGATCATTTACCTGTTGTAAAACTCAGAGATTTCCCCACCCCAGAGATCCACGGAAACCAAAAACACCAAAATCAACAATCACCACTACTGCCATTTAGTGAGCACTTACTTAGTGCCTGATGGGACCTCCATGACAGACCCTCAGATGCATAATCTCACTTTATCACCAGAGTAGTCCTCTGCGGTGAGTTTTATTTTCTCTATTTTACATATGAGAAAAAAAGAGCTGAAAGATGATGTAAGTAGTCCAGGTTATACACCCAATAATGGAAGATTCAGGATTTGAATCTTGACCAGTCTTTCAAACATAAACTATAGAGAATCCAAGTCATTTTTCCTAATATCTAATTCCTTAGACACCCAAAAAGTTAATCAGAGGTCAAATGGACCTCCCTTTTTCCTAGTCTCCTGCCAAAAGAAGCATCTTGACCTCAACATGACCCCTACATTACCCCTCAACATTACTCTCTGTAATGCCCTCTGGTCTCTTCCACCACCTTTTTTTTTTTTTTTTTGCGGTACGCAGGTCTCTCACTGTCGTGGCCTCTCCCATTGCGGAGCACAGGCTCTGGACGCGCAGGCTCAGTGGCCATGGCTCACGGGCCCAGCCGCTCTGCGGCATGTGGGATCCTCCCGGACTGGGGCACGAACCCGTGTCCCCTGCATCGGCAGGCGGACTCTCAACCACTACGCCACCAGGGAAGCCCCCACCACCTATTTTTTTTACACTAACGCCAGAGCTGTGTTTGCAGATCAGGACCCGTTATTCGCCTACAGAAAAACTTTTAAAGGGAGCCCACTACCTCCTGCAGCGATTCTTTGAAGGTTGAGGATGAAGTTGGAGGGAATACTGAAATCATGTCTAGTATTAAAAACATTCCCCAGATGAATCAAATAGCTCTCATTTCTCCCATACCCTGCTCATACCTACATTCTAGGGGTGAACCTCTAGCCTAAAAAGAAAACCAAATAAGCAAATAAACAGCAAAATAGAATACAAACATTTATGGGACACTTGTTCTATGCAGGCAATATGCAGTATCATATGTTATCTGATTTATTCTCTTAAATATACTAGCTGCATTTGCATATCTTATTTCATTCAATCCTCATAAATGTTCCATGAGAAAGATGTTATTATTATCTCTGGTTTAAAAATGAGAAAATGGATACCTAGAGAGAATAATTCACACGGAGTCATGCACTAGTAAATTTCAGAGTCCAAAGTGAACCTAGGTCTTGATTCCAAGTCCAGAGCCCTTTCCATAACAATCCCCCTAATATGGTACATAGGACCCTTCCACATCTCCTGTCTTACCTGGCTCATTTCACACAGGGCTCTCCCCCATAGCCCCATTCATTAGGATAAGCAACTCACTGGGCCTGGAATTCTCCATTTCATTATCATAAGGGCTGTTTCCTCCTCCTCCCCTGTCCATCTGTCCCCGCCTGTCTTCATTCCTTTTCTCCATCCAGGCAAGACCCCAGGATCTAACACTTCAAGCAAAAGCACCTCCTGCTGCCAAGTTCCCAAAATGTCCTTGATCTTTTTCTTTCCATTATGCTGACCTTGAAAAACCTTCAACCCTGGATCCGTCTCCCCTCCTTCATGGGATCTGTGAAGAACCTTTGGAGAAAATCACAACTCACAAATTATCTCAGGTCTCCAACTTCCACTGGGCTCTTAACATTGCCTGGTGCTCCTTCTATGCTTCCCCAAACGCCCTCGGCAGACGACCTTGCCTCCTGTTTCACTTGAAAAACTAGGAGTCATCATCCAACCATCCATTCATCTAACAAGTATTTACTGAGTCCCTCCGTGAGCAAGGGATACTTCCGGGTTCTAGGAATACAGCAGTGAATATAAGAGACAAAACCTTGCGGAGCTTACATTCCAGTGGGAAGTGAATGACAGCAAACAAATGAGCAAGTTCTCTACTGCACTGTATGTCCAACAGTGAAGTTGTCACAGAGAAAAATAAAAAGGGGGCAGGGGAGGAACAGATGGACATTTTTAAAAGATGGTAAAGAGGATCTTCACTGATAAGGGAATACCTGAGCAGAGACTCCAAAGGAACATCAACCTGAAATTGTCTCAAGCTCCTGTCCTTTGCCTACACAAGCACCTTTGTACCTACCTCCACCTGTGCTGCCTCTGCTGTCAGTCCTCAAGGTTCTGGACTGCATTTCTCTCCTCCTTCCTCCTTAGAGGCTTTCTTCCATCAGTTATATCTCCAGCCTCCCTTATTTGGGCCTTTACCTGAGCGTCTCCGCTTTCTGGATCATCCTTCTTCTTCCAACGTTTCTCTGCTCAGGACTCAGCTTAGATGCCCCTCTTCTCCCAGGCAGTCTTTGTTGACCACTGCTCTAGGCTGGCATTTGAACTTCCCTCGTGTTTCCTTACTATGGTCTCTGCTTTACCCCTATTACCACTGTATTAGTTAGATTGCTCTAAGTGACACTGTGTAACAAGCAGCCCCAAGTCTCATTAGCTTAGAGCAAAACCAGAGAGACGTCTTTGTTGCTCGTGTTGCATGTCTACAGATAAGACCTGGCTGGTGAGTCTCTGCTTCAGGCTGTGGGCCAGGCTCAGATCTGCTCAGGGCAGCCTCTCTTTCAGGCCCTGCATTTGGGGGACAGCCCCCTTTTGAGACATACTCTTCTCACGGCAGGTGACATAGGAACGTAAGAGACTAGATGGAGCATCCATAGGATGCAAAGTCCCTGACCGGACATGGTGTAGGCAACATACACTCACATTCAATTGGCCAGAGCCCCTGCACGGCCAAGCCTATCATCAGGACGCAGGGGAGGAATGATCACCTGTAGTAATCCTCCCACAGAGGAGCAAACACATCACCGTAAGCGACAGTAAACCAAACACAAGCGCTCCCCCTCAGACGCCTTTTCATTGGTCTGTTTCCCCCAGTGAAACGTGAGCTCCTTCAAGTCCAAAATGATTTTGCACCATTTTCTTCTCAGTGTTTTTCACAGCCCCTGGCATGTTGTAGGAGCTCAATATTAGTGGATCAAGTAAATACAGCCTCACGTATCGCTTTTTAGATGTTCTCCTGATGTTGCAGGCTAAGAGAGTCGCTTCTTTCTTTGCACTTTTCGCCGAACAGTCACTTAAGTCTACTCCAGCTCTTTCGACATATTATACATTTATTATTATTCTGTGTGAATTCCCTTCTTCTGGACTAGAGCAGACGATGGTATCTTGAGCGCTAGCCCCATCTCTGGAAGAGAGACATTCAGTAAATGTTTGAATAATTTCATCAAATCATTCCCGCTGTTTAAATCAGCATGTGTTTACTGATTATTCACTAGGTGCTAGGTATTCTCATTCTAACAGCTGGGGTTAGAAGCTAGAAAGTCTCAAAGGCCAGTGACGTCAAGAGAGACAGAAGCAAGAGCTGAGAGGTCCCTGGGGTCCTGCCTTGAAGAGCTCCGCTTGCTTCCCCGCAGGCCGACTCAGGGCTACTCCACGCGTCCGGGCTCTTCCTCACCCAGCCCGCCTGTGCCTCTCGCCCCCTTCGCGTGGCTGGGATCTAAGCTTCCCGTCCAGTTCATTGCTTTGCACTGCTCAGCTCACCAGGCATATTTGTGTTGACTGCGCGATTAGAGCCGAGTACACCGAACAAGGTCACGACAAGCAGCAGAGACCAGGAGATGACGCCCTGCTCTGTACACCACTTAACCCCTCTTTCTCTCTGAAGCACAGCTGCATGACACATTCAAGCCTGAACTTCCAAGAAGGAATCTAGGAATCTAGGAAGTGGAATGCAGCCCAAGGGGCATTGCAGAGGCAAACCTAGTCACCGGCAGGACCGATGATTTGGAGTAAAGAGCGCTGTCTTCCACGGGAATGTAGCCAATAAGGAATTCACTGTTTGTGAACAATCTGATATGAGCTTCCAGACTCTGAGTATGAGGGAGACAGAGGCTGGATCCTGAGCCTACTGGTGTTGAATTCAGGGAAAAGTAGGCATTTGGAAGAACATAAACAGGAAGAAGGAAAAATGGGGAGCAGTGCCGGGTTATACCTTCCCATCATGCATCTGGGTCAGACAATATCTACCAAGTAGATGAAAATATCCTCCTGTGATGACAGCATGAGGCAGGGTTTCCAAGGACCCAGGCTACTGCTGCCCTCCCTACCTGGATGAAAAGTTTATAATCCCCACCCCCGCCGAACAACTAATACTATCTCTTCACAAAACGGCACCCTACCCTACCATCTTTTTTTATATCTGTATAAAAAAAGCAGATGAAAACTTCCCCCTTCCTATTTTCCCCTAACCAGTCCTCCTATTTATATCATGCATAAGTCGCTGCTGGTGCAAAGGAACACCCGTACGCACACATTCATTCGTTCATTTGTTACTTCATTTCACAAATAACTGAGACATCTTAGCTACCAGGCACCGCCTGTACATCTTTGAATAAAATAAACCGTCTCTGCTATTGTAAAACTCATAATCTAGTGGAAGAGAGAAATATTACATAAGTAAACAAATATATAAATATAGATTGTGATGAGTTATGAATACTTCTTTCTTCATTTACAGCAGGAGTCTTTCTGACTTGAAGGGCTTCAGGGGAATTACAGGTAGAATTCCTGAATTCCTGAATGTTATATGCAAAGTATCCTGTGTATGTGGATAGATTTTTTTTTCTCTGAGAAGTATCCACGGCTTTCATCAAAATCTCAGAGAGGTCTATGATCTTATAAAGTTTAACAACTGATATGTTCCAGCCACAGCAAACCGGATTTTCTTTTCTTCCATTGGCACCCTCTAGAATTGACTAAATCTGTTTGTGTTTACAGCTGGTACTAAAGCAGCCACGTCGGAAAGCAGAGATGTCACGTCCTGCACAGGCTCGTGGGCAGGTGAGCGAGACCTGTACCTGGAGAGAGTCCAGCCAAGATGTTTGCCTCGGGTTCCTTTGGGAAATGGGAAATAATTGATATTCACGTTCTTTTCCATAGGTTTCTGTACTTTCCATATTGTTTGAGGTAAATGATGCTTTTATAATCAGGAAAGCTAACACATTAAAGCTGTTCTTATTTTGGGAGATATTATGTATTTTACTACTTGTACAGATCCCTTGTTAACTAATGCCTACAAATGTATTACACACAAAATGGACTGGTACTGTGGTTAGATCACATCTTTCTCTTATTCAGTTAGCCCAGGGCCGGGGATAGATTGGGAAGTCTGTCTGCTCAGCCATGATGGTGGTGATGGCAGCGTGCGTGTCACTGGAAGGCTAGGATCCTGGGCACTTACACATCTGTCAGCCCTGACCTTGGCCTCCACCATGTGCAGCTTCCAAGTCACCGAGAAGCCCATGCAGGAACAAGGAAGGAGTATTTAAGACAACCTTTCCAAGGTCAGGAATCACGAGTGTGAAGACAGTCCAGGATTTAGTCAAAGGATGAATTCAAGTCCAGGTTCTTCAAATGTCTAGACATCTGATCATTTGATCTTGGGCAAGACACTTCTCTGATCTGTGCCTCAACTTACCTATGAAAAGGAAAAGGAGGCGTCGTATCGTCCCTGTACATCTCAAGGTGTGATTGTGAGGCATAAACAAGCCAATCAGAACCAAGATCTCATAAAGATCAGAGAAGAAAGTATGTGATACATACAACCCAGTGTCAATCAGAGACATCATTTTGCAACTAATGTCACAATGTCTGAGAATAAAGTACATTACTGAAATACATACTCTTCATCGACATGAGTAACAACAGAGATACAGACACGGCTCCAGAGGAAGCGCTTATAGACTGTTCTTAAATAAACCAGGGCACACTGGGGAAGAAAGCATCGTTAACACTCAGCCAGGAGCTAAGTTTCCCAACAGCATATGTTCAGCCCATGGACCCAGCCCATCCACCTCGTTTGAAAACGTTTATACTCGGAAAATGTCCACCTGTCACATCCCGTTGCCCAGGAGAGGAGAAAAGGATAAAGAAGGCACGGGCATGTGGTAGGTAGGCTTTAAGGGTGGGGAGGGGGTCTAGGCAACGACAGCTCATCTGTCGCAGGTTTTGGTCTGTGAGCTCTCCCACGCGATAGAGCCATGGGGTGATTGTTGCTTTATTTATAGAGCATTTTTCCCCCTCATTTAGACACACAGTCTACTGAGACACCCGGCCACAGATAAATAATAACTAACAGTCCTGCCTGGACACTGCTCTCAAAGGTTTTTTTTTTTTTTTTGCACCCTGAAATCCAAAGTGGAAGGAGGACCTCAGGGGTAAACAGAAGTTCTTGCTGCAAGAACAAGGTGAGGGGATGAAAATGGACAGTGAAAGCCCTGATCTCTGACCCAGGGCACGAGAGCGAGTCTGACAATGTCAGTAAATAGGAGGAAGTGTCTTTCCGTTTTCACTTTTGATGACTTTATTTATCAAGAAATGAGTGCAAACTGAGGAACCTGGCCCTGGATTGTGTCCAGGTCAGGGTCCAGTCTCACCCTGCCTCTGTGCCACAGTGGGCTGAGCACTTAACCTCTCTGGTCTACAGCTTAGTTCTCAAGTAACTGTGAGATTTAGACTAGCTCAGCACTTCTCAAGTTGTGTTCAACAGAACATTAGTTCTACAGGATGTTAACAAGCATTAATGTGAAGGGGAAAATGCAGGGTTCTGTGGTCAATTAAGTTTGGAGAATGTTGGTTCAAACAAAGTTGAACAGGTTTCTTTACCGCAAGGATTCTCAGAGTTTTCAATATGCTAACGTGAGTTCTGAATCTCCAAAAATTGAGCATAAATAGGAGAAACTTTCCTCCCTTACTTATTTGGCCACAGAATTGGGAGGGGGGTTGTGTTTTGGTTTTGTTCTATTTTTGCTTTGTTATGTTTTGGTTTGCATCGACAAGGATCTGGAGATAATTTGGAAACACGAGACCAGATAAACTTTAAGGTCCCTTCTAACCCCCCAAAGTATGAAATACTACAAAAGACCATTAAATGGCTGTTGTGCTATTTTACAATTGGGGATGGGTGAGAGGAACCAGCCTTATGCTGGTGACAACTAAGAGTGTAACGTCACGTGTATATTTTCTCATTCAATTTTCATAATAACCCAGCAAGTCACACACCATCAATCTAATCTTACAAGGGAGGATATTGAAACTTTGAGAGATTAAGCAAATTTCTCAATATAATGCAGCTAAGACTCTATGGTTCCCCTGGTCAAACACAGGGATGTATGGATGCAATTTTAAGTAAGAAGACATTTGAGAACAAAAAATTTAAGGGGGTCAGATGGAAACCTGAAGGAACTAGCCATGAACATATACATCTAGGCAGAGGGAATAGACACTGCAGAAGCCCAAAGATGGGACTGCACCTGGCTTGTCTGAGGAACAGGAAGGAGGAAGCTCAATGGCTCAGGAATGGAGTGAGCAAAGGAACAGAAAGTAGGACACATGGGGCCAGAGACATAATGGGGCATGGGGTCATGTGGCACCTTGCCGTCATCACAGGAGCTCTGGCTTTGTCTGACTCAAGGAAATGGAGGGCAGGAAGGTGACACCTTCCAGCTTAGGTCTTAAAAAGATGGCTCAGTCTGCTGGGCTGAGAACAGATCCTAGGGGTGTGTGCTGGTCCTTCGTGTATCCACAGAGTATGTCTGCTTCTCCTGGGACACGGCTGGATTGTACCCTCATGTGACTGGCTTGGCCAGTGAGGTGTAATCAGATGTCACACATTTCACTTCCGGTGCATCCTTCCAGGGCCTCTGGGCAGTTCTTCCAGCACCACGTGATGGCAATGGTGGCTGCTCATCTGTCCGGGTGGGCAAGAGGTGAACAGAGTCCCTCCACCAACTAAACTATTTCAACCGTGAGAGTGAGTGTTCTCGTAACTTTGTTGGTTAAGTGACTGAGAGATTGATAATTATTTCTGCTCCACAGGTAGCCTATTCTGACTGATGTAGGGGCCTAGGTAGAAGCTGGAGAACAACCAGGAGGCCCCTGCGATGATCCAGGTGAGACACCGCTGACTCAGTGAAGGTATTAGTAGCAGAGCTGAAGGAAGTGCTTGGATTTCAGGTATATTTTGAAGGTGGAGCCGATCGGATTTCCTGATGGATCAAGTGTGAAGCGTTGACAGAGTGGGCGGTCAGCACTGATTCCTATGGGCCTGAACAACCAGAAAGACAGAATTGCCATCAGAGGATGAGGAAGACTGGGTATGACAGGTTTGGAGGACAGACGGTTTACTGCAGGCTTTTTTTTTTTATGTTTCGATTTCTATTTTATCCTTCCGAAATTTGTTTCATAGGTTCTGGTTATCTGCTGAAATTTTTGAGTTTGCCTTTTATCTCCTTGAATATAGTTGCGAAAGTCATAAAGGGTTCTTAGCAAGAGGATGAGAGAATCCAGTTTATGAATCCTTAACAAAATTCGATGTGAAGGGAGAGTGTTTTGTTGTGTCTTCCTCGGCTTTTGGGGAAGTGAGAAAACTAAAGGGCCGCGGAAGATGGCACCATCTTATGCGACTCCTTTTTCGAGCCAGTGCTCCAAACAAACCATTTGGAGCTCACTGATTTTAGTTTTCTCTTTACTGTTTTCCACCTTGATTGAGTCCTCTGACTCTGAAGAGCAGATCGATTCCGACACTTCTAATTTTCTGCCTGCCTGGTGACGCTCACTCTGATGTTTGTTTCCCTGTCTTCAGACGGTCCTCGGTCTCCTTCTCCTGAGCCCGCTACAACCGCACCCTCCCAGGGAGGACACTTCTGCCAACTCCAAATTCCTCGGCCCTTAGGTGGTTTGCTTTGTGAGATTCTGCTTCTCTAACTACAAAGCTGGCCTTCCCGAAGCCCTTTCTAAGGCAGAGGCTGCAAACTGGCAGATTCCAGGCCAAAGCCCTCTCCCAGTTTCCTGCTGTTTTGTTTGATCCATACATGACAACAAACAATTGGGTGGGACAACATTTCGAAACAACATTTCTTCTTAAAAATCAGAAGTGTTGGCGGTACTGAGAGCTTCCTTCCGAATCTCGGGCAGTAACAGCCTGTTAGAACTGAGCAGCTGCTGCTTTTTGAAATGCGGTGGGGATTCCCTGTGCACCCCCATTCCCCTTGGATAGAAAAATCATTTATGGTCCCTGCCCAGCTCCTGCAAGTCTTTGTGCTTCTGCTCTCTGCTTTCAAGAGCACAGAGGTCTTCCATATACCTTATTGTATTTATCCTTGCCACCTTATGGGGTCAATATTTTATAGATCGGAATCTGTCCTTCTCAGAGCTGAATTAGTTGCCCTTTTTTGTGAGTGCATTTAAGGATACGTAAGTGTTTCTGTTTGGATTCTCTGAAGGCCAGGATCAAATATTCTGCCTCCTCTATGGGCACAGAAAACAACCTGGACTCCACTCAGGCACGGCCTTCCCAGGAGGTGTCTGAGGAGGGGCACAGGTGGCTAGTCGTGAAGAGCAGTGTGGGCTCTGGTCCACCTGCCTCAGGGGTTCACACCATCTCCTTGAGCGTGTTACTTAGGCACACCAGGACTTGGTGGTCTCATCTGTAAAACAAATACAGAAAATAATATTTATCATCTTCTCAGTGTTCCTTCCTGTGTTTATATAAACTGGAAGACAGTAAATGAGAAGGAATGAGACTGGAGAGGTGGGCTAAGGCCAGGGCTTGGAGAGCTTTCACTGCATGCAAAGATCTTTTTTTTTTTTTTTTTTTTTTGCAGTACGTGGGCCTCTCACTGTTGTGGTCTCTCCCGTTGCGGAGCACAGGCTCCGGACGCGCAGGCTCTGCGGCCATGGCTCACGGGCCCAGCCACTCCGCGGCATGTGGGATCTTCCCGGACCGGGGCATGAACCCGCGTCCCCTGCATCGGCAAGCGGACTCTCAACCACTGCGCCACCAGGGAAGCGCTAGAAAGATCTTTTTATTCTATAATCCAGTGACTTTCAAACTGGATGTCCTGGAGCCCTAAGGCTCTTGCAGACTTCGCCCTCCTTCAGGGACCGTCAGGTGGCAAACAAGTAAGTAGTCTGGACCCCAGACTCCCAACTACAATGTTGTTGAAGGATGTGAGGGACCACTGAAGGGTTTTAAGTGGAAACCAAGCTGCGGGATTCTGAATGGACAGAGGTTGCTCTGTATGGAGGATGGATTTGAGGGGACAAACCTGATGACAGACAGGAATGCACGTTTAGTAAGATGAGAAGAAGGGAAGGCTTATGATCCACTTAGCAGGTAAAAATGACGACTAATTACCTGAGTGACCAGAGCATCCAGGAGAGGAAAGAATCAAGGCTGACTTTGATGTTTTTGGCTCCACTGATGGTTATAGGGAATGGGGAGGGGTCATTTAAGGAGGATAAACAACTTTAGAAAATGGCAATGAACATGAAGGTTGTGATGTACTCTTGGGACATCTAGGTTGAGGTATGGATTAAGAAATTAAAGGAGATATGAAGCTGTCACAGCAAGGACATCCCTCCACTTAGCCACTTAAGAGCTTGGGTGAAGTTGGGAACCCACATCCATCTCAAAGAATATTTTCTCATCCACCAAGTGAGTATGCAAGGTGCTGGGAGAACCAACGCAGGCGAGGATTTCCAACACCATTCAAGTACATATAAATGTCACGTTTTACTTAACGACTCCCTCAGCCAGTAAAAATGAGACACGTGAGCAAAAGATCAGGACGTTTTAAAGTCGGAAATTCCCCCGAGGTGGGACTCACCAAACTTGGGCTTCCGGCAGGACCCACCCTAAGGCTTCAGGGAAGTCACTTCATGGCTTCTCAGCACACTTGCAGAGAGCAATGTGGTCCTGCTGTCTAGCTTTGCTTCCTGATGGCAATATTCCTGGAGGGTCCTTGCTCCCGGGGCTGGGAGTCATGGTGATGCCCCCTGGGCTTTCTGTACTGGTCAGTAGAATTTCCTCTTCCTGGATGGATCATTCCTCCTACAGCTCTTTATCTCTCAAGTAAGTATTGTTAGATTAACTTGTGCCTAGCTGAGAGTTGCATTTAGGTATTCCTATTTTTTTTTATTGGAGTACAGTTGCTTTACACTGTTAAGATATTCTTGAAAAGATGAAATGGAAGACAGAATATGTACACATGGAAGGAGGAACTCTTCAATGATAGGAAAGAAAAGTTGATGTTTTTTTATAACTTCTCCCCCCATTTCTTGATCTCTGCCACACAGCTAGAGATCAGGCTGCATGATTCTAGAAATTTGTCGTGTTTTTCATTTCTGTCACGTGCAAGTGATCTTTAATATATCCTTAAAGGACCTTTCGGGCTGGAGGAACAGCACAAGGAAGGGAAGAAGCCAAGCCAGGAAGCGGGTGGGCTGAGGCCCATCCCGCAGCGGCCAGTTTCAGCCTTGCCCCACACCGCTCACCCCTCAGAGCCGGCCCAGCACGCAGGCTGGAAGCTGTCACTTATTCCCACGTGGGGGGATGCATGGGAAAGGGCGTTATCGCCACATAATGTTGGCTCTGAGCACCGTGGCTTTTAGGGAAGGTCCGTGGACTTGTGTGCAATGAATACGCTCCTTGCAGAACAGAAACCCCAATATGCGTGGCTGAGTGTACCTGCTGTTACATATAGTTTATTCATCTCACTCCAGGGAAACTTCCTTCACAATGTTGATGCCGCAGGAGGGTCAAATAAAGAAGCTGGACAGGATCGAGGTTCTCCATTCTGCTGTCCCTCGGAGGTAACCCTCGGAGGTGTACAGCTCTCTCTTACCCGCCATGTCCTCACTGCAGTGCTGGCCATGCTATGGCTGGTGGCTTGAGAGTTCCTTGGGAGAGAAAGACACGTGGTGCTGGCTTCCTTTTCAGAGGGCCATTGGAACCACTGCCGGGATGTCTGCACCCCGCAGGGCAGCCCCTCGGTGGCTGCCACGGGGTCACGGTCTGGCTGGTCCTTCTTCATCCTCTCAAACTGTATACGTGGGAATCGGGGCTTGGTTCTGGGAGGAGGTGGCCTTGCAAACGGTGACACAATTCCTCAGCCAGCTCGGCACCTGTATCTGCCATCCCCATCCTGCCAGCCTCTCTCTGGCCAGAGGAAGTTACAAATAGCGTCTGGTGGATTAGTTCTATCCCCTGCCCATGAGAACCAGAAGGAAATTGGCTACAGCAGGAAAGGGGCCTCCAAGGAGAAGGAGAGGGTTTAGGGATGGGATTTTTCTTTCTTCTTCGGCTGCTTTCTGTTTGCACAAGAAGTGTTCCCTCCCTCGATCTCATGCAGCTGTTTTCTCAGCAAATTGAAGAAAGGAGGGAAAACGCTATTTAAATTTATACTATTGGATTTCTGTAGGACACCGAAATATTTTTGAAGTTAATGGGGAACTCTGAATAGTCTGTTTCAAATAATTACAGGAAAAAAATACATTGAAATAATTAGTAGTTGCTACTAGAACATTCAGCAAAATGAAATGACATCTTTGATGCCTATTAGACGGCACTTTACTTTCAGTTTAGGGTGTTTTGGATGAAATTAGATGGCAAACATACTGCATCACTGGGTGATTAGAAGAACTAGTATCATTTAGAGTTAGAGTAGTACCATCATCAGCTTTTCTCTTTTTCCTCTTAAAAAAAAAATACGATGCTCTCCTGTTAGGCGAGATTTTTAACAGAAGTGGGACCAATTGGAGCCCGTGCGACTTAGCGTTAAGTGGCTTAGGTGTAATCTCTCTGGATGCAAGAAAAGGCCTTACACAGAATCTGACAGTCCACACTTGCTAATTCTGGGATTCTCGTTCTACTCTGAGCGGAGAATACCAAACCCTCCCACTGCACCACCCTCTCCACTCTCAAAGCAGAATCTTACTTGCCAAAACCAGAAAGTGATCTCTCTCTAATGAATAAAACCAAACAACGCCACAACATCTCTCCTCTCTGTTCAAAAGAAAAACATTTAAAAAATATTGACGAGGAGTCTGATTTTCAACTCTGATTTACTAAACGTGTTTCCCAGAACCCTGAACTCAGCCGGCTGCCCTGTGTCTCATCTTCCTCTTTCTCTTCCTTCACCCCCATGGAACCGACCAGGACCCTATGAGGCTTCCCCAGAACAGATCCCCAGCCGTGCCCTCTGCCTGCCTTTTGTCTGTAGGAAAACTTTAGTCAAAGAATAAATTTAATCAGTTAAGTGAGAAAATGCAGAAAGAAAAGAAAACAGTCAAGCAAGACAAAAGAATAATAGTTTATCTATTAAACAAAGTCAAGGCCTTTACTTCTTCCTCAAGAATTATAGATAATATTCTGAGTCATGTCCTTTGAGCTGTTTTGCAGATACTGAAACCCCGACCGGGTGGGAGAAGTTAACTGTCTGCTGTCCACAAGCACGGAGACCCCAGACCGGTTGGAACCGGAAGGTTGATGATGCTAACTCCCAATTACCTCACCACCGACCAATCAGAAGAATGTCCACGAGCTGACCACGCCCTGCTCCTCGAACACTGTAAGACTCCTCAGGACCCCCTCCAGGGCGGGACACGCAGCTTTGAGGGCATGAGCCCGCTGTGGCCCCCTTTGCCTGGCAAAGCTAGAAAGCCATTCTTTTCTCCTTCACCCAAAACTCTCTCTACACGTTTCTGTTCAGCACCGGTGAACAGAGGCCAAATTTCGACAACACCCATCTGCATCCCTCTGCCTCTCTGCCCCTTCTTCTTCCAACTGCTCCCCCCTCCCCCTTTCCTGCTCCAGTGTAAGAGGAGGAAGCCAAAAGAGCGAAGCATAAACAAGGAACCCCGGTGACACGCAATGTCACAGACACGCAGGTGTCTATTGGATAAGAGAAGTGTTTATGCTTTAGTTTCACAATACACAGCTTTGGAGGAGTAGTTTTTGAAGCAAGAGGCGATGAGAAAATCTGTGTGGGGCTGTTCTACTTTTCTCCAGTATTTTACTATGGTGTTCCAAGAAACTTGTCAGAACGACTACTTGCTTCTTCATAAAAAAAAATTAAAAAAAAAAAGATGTTTGGGAGTTCTGAGATTCCATCCTGAGCAGAGAGGAAAGAAGAGATGGCAGAGAAATGTCCTGCGAGAAAAGCAGCTGCCTGCTCCATGAGGGGAAACAGCAAAGGAAGGAAAGGGCAGGAGACAGCTCTGCTCCGGGGCGTGACTCGGGGCCGCCACGATGCTTTCTGAGGCCCAGCCATATGTTCTCGTATTGCTGGGTGTCGCCACCACCCACCCTGGCTGTCCCTCCACCCAGCACACCCACACTCTCTCACTTGGCCTCGTTTCTCCAGGGGTCCCACTAGGAAGGCCAGCCTGCCCCTCTTGTGCTGGAAGCTTCACTCTGCACGTGTCCTCCCACGGGACAGCTCAGCAAGGTTCTGGTGCCCTTGGAAGAGGGCAACCAGATCCGCCAGCTTTCTTTGGTAATATAGGCTATTCAAGGAGCTCCCCTACAGAGACCAATGTGTGCTTTACTCCCCAAAGTGACATCAAATTTGGACATTTTAGCAAAAAATAAAAGGAAGGAGGGAGAAGTAGGCTATGAGGCTCATGTAGGGGCAGGAAGGGTCTTCAGGTGATTCCTAAAGACGCTCATGCCACCTGCAACCCCTCGCCCAGGTTGCCCTTGCTGGCATGCTGTGAGCCTTGCCCCTGACATTCGGCAGTAAATGAGCTCCTGGATGCCGTCTAGGCCAACACGCAGGCCTCCCAAAGAGGAAGAACATCTGCTTTACGTATCAGCTCCATGAGGCACCTCCCCTGGCCCCCGCCCACCCCGGATCCTCTCTTTTCTCTCTGGTCATCCCCTCTTCATCTCCGTCTCTCTCATCCCTGCACCTGCTATTCCGGCTGCCTGTGTCCCGTTCTCTTTCCTCCTATTAATAGAGCCCGTCAGGCTGCATGCTTTCTTTCCCTCCCTGTGCTATTCCATCCGCCTTCCCTGGTCCCACCTGGGTGACTTCTCCAATTGCCCATCTGTAGAGCTTCTCTTTCGCCGAGTCTGATGCAGGCACAGCCTAGGGCTGTATCCGTAGCCTGCCCCCTGCCCCCGGGCAGAAAGGCTCCTGCATCCTACACCGCACCATCCTCCCGGGACAAGCTCTGGACCTGAGGCTGCAGATCCAGGGCACTGTCTCCTTAGCTGCAGAAACAAATGCCTCTCAGCGGTGATGACCTACCTGCTGAGGCAAGAGGGGATTTCAGGCCAGGAACCAAAGAGAAGCCGAGTCCTCCCAAGGAGTGCTGTTTGGGGCTGTCCCTGCAGGCGTTGCTGCCACTCAGAACTGTCACTGTCCAGCTCACCCGCTGACTGTCCCCCACTCCTGCCCTCAGTTCTGAAAATTCCCCTCGACTCTGAGATCTTAAGACGGTGTCAGGTTTGCTTCTGCTTGCCCCCCGACCCCTGGCCCTGGCCGTGCTGGGCCACTGCCCGCCCATCAGGCTGGCCGAGAGGGACGTCCGAGTGCTCTACCAGGCAGCATCCCTGCAGGAAGGATCATGAGAAAGCTGGGTTTTCTAGGGCGGCCCATACACCGAAAGCCCTCAGGGGAAAGCCACAGCCTCAGTTCCCAAACCAGGTCGGTTCGGAAGCTTCACGCTCTGGACTTAGTGTCTGTACTGAGCCAATTTAAACAATTTCATTCAACAGTCCCCAGATGACAAATTACCTGTAACCCGTCCTTATAAAGGAGAGAATAGACTTGCGTAGACTTTGAACTTTGGGGGCGTGGTGATCCAAGGAGTCTCAGAGTTCCCCTTACAGTTATTAAAAGTAACAACTAGTCAAGAAGAGACCAGCCGGTGAGCAAACAATGACACCTGTGTCTTGGAAATGTGACTGAGGCCAGTCAGTCCCCCCGTAAGGATGCCTCATGTTGGGGGTGGCTCTGGATTTGCACTTTACTGCAGGCTGGCTTGGGGAGAGGTAAGTAATCTCCCCGAGCTTAATCAGCATAGTAATTGTATCTGCCTCACCGTGTGGTCTGTGTATGAAACGAGATAAAATGATAGCTAATATTTATTATCGACGTAAATGTGCCAAGCACTATTCCAAGCACTTTACATATATTAGCCTGCTCAATCGGACTGTCGGCGCACAGAAGTACTTAATAACTGTGGGGTGTCCTTGTTACCACCAATAGTCAAAAAGGACGTTTGTAAATCCCACATCACGTATCAAGCTCTGTTTAAATATCTTACATATTAGCACCCCTTAATAGTCATAACAACTCTGCAAGTAGGTACTGTTACCATCACCCCATTTTACAGATGAAGAGACCAAGGCACAGAGAAGCCAGGTGAAGCGGTACCCAAGGTCAGGAGCTGGTCAGTGGCGGAACTGGGATTTGAGTTTCAGCGATTCTTGTAAAATCCAGCCTTTTAACCACTGCCTCTCCTCCAACAAATATTGAGTGAGCCCCTTCTAAATGCCAGGCGCTATTCCAGACCCTGGAATACATCAGAGCCCCAAACAGGAAAAGATCCCTGTTCCCTGCCTCCTTGAGAGGGACACAGATGATGAACAACTTAAATCAGTCAAGCGTCTTCAGTTTAGAAAGTGGTCCGCGCCCAGGAACACAGTGAAACCGGAAGGGGGGAGGATAGTCTCCGTGTGGGGAGTGTTCAAATTCTGGACCAGGGAAAGCCTCCCTGAGAAATCAATGCTTGAATCAAGACAGAGGAGCCGAGGGAGCTATGAAGATACGGGGTACGAGCTTTCCAGGCTGAGGGACCAGTGCAAAGGCCCTGAGGCCTGTGTTGCTGGAAGTATTTGCTCACTGGATCCACACTGCGTCCTCACCCCAAATCGCTAAGCTTAGCAAACAACCCCATCACCAGGGATAAAGGAGCAAGGGTTTGGGAGATTCTGAGATGCTCCTCCTTTGCTATGAATCCAGCTATTAAGCTGCATATAAAATGGAAGAGACCACGGCCGCCATGGGCAAGTGTGCAGGTGTCCATATGACGCATTTGGGACACGTCAGGCCCCTTCCTGAAGAATTAGTCCACATCTTTGGCTTGAGATTAGAGATGAGAGAGGGGCTGAAGCTGAGTACAACCTACTTAAAACCACTTTGATCCGAGGATTGTAACCATTTAGTGTTTGTCGATTTTTCTTTCCTATTTTTAGGAAGGTGGGAGCATGTTAATTAAACGTTTTTGAGTGAAGCTGGTTTCCAGAGAGGTTGGCTTAAGAGCCCCTGAGAGCCAGATCCTGTGTTTATTTTCCACAGAGGCTCCTAGGAAAGGAGGCCCCACCTCCCAGGCAGGCGCGTTCTGGAAGTGGGCAGAGGCCACCTGGTCCCCACGCCTGTTCCTGCCTGGCCTTCTCCTTGGCCTCCTGTTCAGAGAGTCATCCAAGGATGGGGAAGAGGAGACGCTCTTAATGCAGAATAAGAGTAGCCCTGCTGAGCTGGCTGGGACACGGCTCCGCTCAATGTGGGCCTGTCGGGGGAGTCTGCTCGGGGGTCTCCACTGGCAGCGCCGGACCCCGGTAAGGGTGGGCCAGGCCAGCCCGGCGGCCTCACGCAGAGACCTCCTCTCCCAAGGCCTGCAAACATGCCACAAACCTACTCACACTTCTCTTTCCACATATTTCTTTCTTCTCCAATTTTGTATGTGCCTTTTACTCTGTATCAAGGGTCCGTTGTCATTTTATTAAACTTTTAACGATAACCACTAACTATCCCACTTTTTAACCCTACACTATCCCACTCTGTCTAATGAATTCTTTTCAAAACCCTGAAGAGCCGATATTATTCTCCCCATTCTCGAGACGAGAAGGAAAGCTTCCAGACACTGTGTACTTCCTTCAGATCAAAAGTCAGCAAATGGCAGAGCGAGGCTTTGACACAGATCTGAAGGCTCTGCTCCACATGCTCTGAATCTTCGTGCTGGACAGCTCTCCTGTGTCAGCCATGCAACATCTGACAACGCGGCTGTACCCACATGCAGGGATACGCAGACATTACTGCGTACACGGGCACACTGCACAGACAACATACATCGCTGCTCACACTCACACACACACGCACGCACGCACCGTAGGCTCAGCTATGGGAAGGACTGGGAAGGATTCGGGGGGGGGGGCTCTGCCCCGTGTGCGCTGCATGGAGCAGGGTGCAGAAGGGGAGATGCGGGTGAAGAGACCTCGCCGGGAGTGGGAACATCCAGGCTCCAAATGCTCCCCAGGGACCCTGGTGAGAGGGGGCTGAGCTGCGGACCCCAGCGTCTGGGCCTTTTCCAGGCGTGCCGGCTGGAAGTCATGCTGGCCGTACAGTCTAAACTCCCATTCAGCAACGCAGAGCACTCCCTGCCTCTCGTGCGTCTGTGTGGATGTTGGCACACAGATAAGTACCTACCAGGAGCCGGAAGAAAACCCAAAAGTTTGTCCTTGTGGTGAGTGGAGTCCCCAGCACGTTGGGGCACAAGGACGTGGTCGTCCGGCAAGTCTGGGCCTGGGCTCCAAGGCCCAGCACTCAGGCTGCCCTGGACACCTTCAGCTCTTTCACAATGGGAAATCAACGGGGCGGCTGGACTGAGCACGTTTTGTTTTACAAAGATAAAGGAACAATTCACTACCTTCTTCTCTGTCCCCTGTGCCCCTCCCACTTGGACAGTCTCCCCCATCCCTGTACATGCTTCCATTTCTTTGGAGTTTGCTTTGAACCCGCTCATGCGTTCCCCGGGCTGCACTGGGTCCCGACTCTGGCTTGCAGCAGGGCATCTGTGGTTTTGTTTCTCAGTTTGTCTTAACAGTCAGTTCACTCTTACTTTTATATAAACACATTGTCTTCTGGGATCATCTATGGGAATTCTGGGGCTTGAACTGGACAGTGTCTAACATGTGTATCACACGCAGACGTCAGGGTCACCTGCCTCCTGCCCTGCTATCCTGCGCTCTTGGTTACCTACCCACCCTCACCAGGAACACCAGCCACCTCTCTCTCCGTGTAATCAGTGCCTTTGCTTATTCACTTATTCAATAAGAAGGGTCCACTGAATACCCGCTATTTGAGGCAATAGGGATACAGCTGGGAACCCTCAGGCAATGCTGGTGTAGAGATGACAATTCGTTAGATGTTGGACAGTGAGGGGGCCAAGGAGACGCATGAAGTGGGGAGGGAGAACATGCAGGGCTGGGGGCGACCACTGCAACTTTACCCGGGGCCTTGGGAAGGCCTTGCCACGGTGACACGTGAATAAAGACCTACGGGAAGGGACGAGGGGAGCCATGCACTCATCAGGGAACAGCAAGCGCGGGGACCTGGGCAGGAGAAGGGAGCAGAGGCTGGAGGGGGACGGAGGCCATGTGGGGCTTTAGGGCTTTTTAAGGATTTTGACTTCTGCTGGGTGAAGTGAGAAGCTCTGGAGGATTCTGAGCAACAGGTTTTAACCGGCCCTGTCTGCCGTCCAGAGAGTACACTGAAGGCTGGGCGGGAAGGGCGAAAGTCTCCTGATGAGGTGTGCTGGTGGCTAGGGCCACGGTCACAGTGGAGGGAGGAGGCTGACCAGAAATGCTGAGAATTGGAGAGACCTGGACTCAGGGATGACTCCACTCCACGGCTCTCTGGATTGATCCCGTGGAAGAACGGAGTTGACATCTGCCAAGGTGATTTGTGATTAAAATTCACTTACCAATCCTACTAATTTTACCTCCTAGGGGTTTCTAGAATCCTTTTCTTTCATTCTAATTTATCCACCCTTGGTTCTGATCTGGATTAGTGCAGCAGACCACGAACTGAGCCCCTGTCTGCTAACGGTTCCCAAATCCAACCATGGCACACGGCGAGCTATGCAAAATAAATGTCTGATGACATTCCTCCCAGGCTCAAATTACCACTCACTCCTGTCCCCCACTCGCACCCTGCAGGGAAAATCCAAGATCCCCCTCGTGGCTCACAAGATCGTCATAACCTGGCCTCTGTGTCTGTCCACTGTCAGCCCCCAACCTGCCCTCCTTTGGAGGTCAGGCCGCAGGAGCATCGGACACTGTGAGGTTGTCCTCGCCCCAACTCAAGAGCACTCCTGGCTGCTCCAGCCAGATCTCATCTCTGGGCCCTGCTGCTCTGTGGCCTCTGCTGCAATGGCCTTCCTACCAGGTCTTCACCTGGCTATGACTACGGGCCCTTGGAGACACATCTGAGGCATCACTTCCTTCAGGAATTCTCTTTAATGGCTCCTTTACCCAAGGTGCTGTATCCTTCCCCTGTCCTAGTTTGCTGTGTGCACCTGGACTGTGGGCTCACCACGTGCCTGGAGGGGCACTGCCCACGCGCCCTCTGGGCTCCCGAGGGCGGGGTCCAGTCTCAGCCATCTCTGCATGCAGGACCCCAGACTTTGTACTTGGCACAAAGTCAGGGCTCAGTGAAGAACTGAGAAGGGAATGAATCCAGGGAGACTGTCTGGGTCACAATTCTGAGAAGAAACTTATATTTGATTCTGATAATTTCACATTCTGTAGTGATAAAAGCAACACATTATTCAAGTTGAGAAAATAAGCACCTATAAAATATATCTTTTGAGAATATGTTTTTGCTGACCACCTCGTCCAAGAAGTGTCAAAGAATCTCCCCGTATACTTTAATAGTGTGCAGTCATTGGAATTCTATTTTTATACCTGCTTACATGTAGGTTTTTAAGTGTTTCTATAGTGTATGAGTGTGTATGTTTATGTACTTGTGAGAGAAATAGAGGGAGGGGGAGAGGGAAGGGGAGGAAAAGAGGAAAAGGGAGGGAGAGACAGAGACAGACCTCTTCCCTAATGTCCACATTCTTTGAGGGCAGGGGCATTCATTAATTACCTTTATTCTTCTCTGGCTAACTTGGGGATCTACAGAGAGGCAACTCTCAAAAAATGTTATACACTACAAGGGGAATATCTTTCTCTTATGGAGGGAAATTTTAATGAAGTAGCTGCTTAGTGAATTGAAACAACTGAGACTCAAGCCAGTCCTCCCTGCCCCCCTCCAGGGAGCAAAAGCAGCAAAGGTCTGCCTGTGAGTCAGACCAGCACCAGAAGGTCCCTGTGGCCGCGCAGCTGCTGACCTGGCAGAAAGGACCCAGGCCTCCTCTGCAGCAGGACGGCAGTCAGGACAGTACTGGTGGACACATGCACACATACATGCATGCTCATATACAGGCACGCGGCTTAGAGGGGAGCATTCTTGCTGCATCTACGTTCTGCTTTACTTTGTTGCAAAAATCTGGGTAATGGGAGAAACCCCCCCCCCCCCACAAATGAATAGTTCAGGAGGGACTAGCTGAGGACATAAGAAAAACCCAGCGTAAAGACAAAGAGACAGGAAGAAGAGTCAGAGAGGCTTATGAAGAGACACCACTCCCTCTGAGGGATCGAACGAAAGTTTTAGAAACTTCCCCTCACTTTTCAGACACTGCACTTGTTCTTTGAAAACAACAGAACTCTGAGACTGAACCACAGGGAGCTTAGGGTATATTCAGCTTAGGCTCTAGAGGAGACAGGGCCCAGGAATATGCTTCATAATTAGTATTCTTAAGGATTTGTGCCAGTTTTTTTTTTTTTTTTTTCCTGGTTCGTTCTTTTGTGATTAAAGGACAACCCCTCTCTTTATTCTGAAAAGATTGTGAAACACGACAGGTTCTATGGGGTCGTTTAACAAAGCCCCTGTAGTGATGATGAAGTTGAGGTGACAAAGGAGGGTCCAGAGCCAGAAACTTACCAGTAAGTGGCTGGTTCTTTTTCCCGAGGGTGGAGCTGCCAGGTGAGAAATGGTGAATTCCGGGAGCTAGCTGCCTTCCGAGAGGCCCTAGTGATTTTGTCATTGGAGTTAAATTCACAAGACAAACTGGGCATTCTTAGGATTCTAGCCTACTTGGCAGAAAGAGCTAGCAGACAGTGTCCGACAGTAGGGGGATGAATTGGCTCCCTACCAGAGGGAACAGGAACCAGGAAGCATGCATGGACCAGGGGGTTGAGGACAGGGCGGGCCGGTGAAGGTCCTGACTCAGGAAAAGAGGACAGGAGGAAACGCATGCAAAGCAGTAGCGGTGGTTCATAGAGACTGTCAGAAGTCTCGTGAAGGAGAGAGACAGTCCTTCGAGATTAAAACAAAGCTTCTTAGAAGAAGTAACTCAAGCAGGGCTTAGGAAGAGTGATGGAGGTGGAGATGGCCATGGAATCCAGGGACGGGAACCACTAACCCAGCCTTCTGGGAAGTTTCAAGTTAAAGCAGGCTTGAGCCTGAACTGCAGACACACGGCTTCCTCGTGAACTCTGCAGGGCATGGTTCAACCCGGCATCCTGGCTTTTCTCATTTCCAAACTTTGGAGGATCTGGGAAGTGAAAGAAACTGTAGGCCGAGACTGTGAGATTCAGGTACAGACAAAAATGTGAACAGCCCTTATGTCCCAGTGAGGTGATGATGGCTTAGCCTCAAGAACACAAGCTGCATTTTGAGGGGACGTGACCGTTCGGCCCCAGGCGCAAACTCCAACCACGAAGCCACTTTTGTGGGCAGAGAGAGCCCATTGCCCCGCATCTCTGTGAAGGGACTCAATCGTCACTCCTGTTGTTCTGACCCAGGCAAAAAACTTCCACTCCATGGAGACCTCCTGTTAGCAGGGCGTAGACCAGCTCTCCCTTGAGGACTCGTGTGTGGTTCAGTCCCTAATGATGTGCCAGATGGTTTAGAAGCTAAGCCGCCCCACCCAGAGCCTGATTACGCAGTCCCCGTCCATCCTGTTCAAATCCCTCAGGAGCAACAGATGATGCTTTGAGCAAGTTACTTAACCCCCCTCAATCCCAGTTTCTCATCTGCAAATAGGGTATCAATACATCTACACTTAATAAACACACATCGGGCTGGCTCTTAAGTTTCTAGTGATTCTGTCAATGGTCATGTCACCCTTCTCACCCCTTCTTCTGAAAAAACACTTGTTTCCCACACCCCCCAGCCGAAGGTGTGGTCTGAATAGAAATGGCATTTTTTACGACCTTTCTTTGCTAACCAGGCATAGTGTTCGGTCTAAGAGTAGGCACTCGATACAAGACAAGCCAATGTCCTCACGAAGAAATTTCTAAGAGCTGGGGGTGGGGGAGAGGAACATTTTACTCTGAAGGTAAAGGTGTGAGGGTGTAAGTCAGGGGCTTCCAGACTTCTTTGCCTTCACTGTGTCATAAAAGCTGGTGTATAGTAGGTCAGAGTGGAGCTAACATGAAGAGTAGACCAGAGATGAGAGAGAGGGGGGGAGAGAGAGAAAGAGAGAGGGAGGAAAAGAAGAGAGGAGTGAAGGGAGGAAGGAAAGGGGGAGAGGTAGGCAGAGAGGGAAGGGGAGGGGAAGAGGAAGGGGAGGAGAGGGAAGGGGAGGGCAAGAGGAAGGGGAGGAGAGAGGAGGAGAGGGAATGAGAGAGAGTCCTGACGATGTTCATGTGCCTAGTTCTGGCCACTGTGATCCTGGGATCTGCCCTGGTTGTTTGATTCTATTAGCGACTTGTATTAAGCGCGTCTTTTTACTTAAGTCTATTTCTTTTTTTCAATATTTATTTATTTATTTATTATTTATTTGGGCTGCACCGGGTCTTGAGGCATTCGGGATCTTTAGTTGAGGCATGCGGTCTTCTTAGTTGCGGCACGCGGACTTCTTAGTTGCTGCATGTGGGATCCAGTTCCCCGACCTGGGATCGAACCTGGGCCCCCTGAATTGGGAGCTCAGAATCTTACCCACTGGACCACGAGGGAAGCACTTAAGTCCCATTTAAATCTGCTTCTTACAACCCAAAGTCCTGACTACCTGGCTGGGTAGTTCTAAGCATTAAATTATGTAACACGTGTTAAATGCTCGTAACATCGGTTAGCCTGCAGCATAAAGAAGCCAAAAATGGTAGTAATTTCATCCTCCCTGCCCATCTTTGTGGGAAGCTGTCGAGCATGGTGCTTCGGTGTGTGACTCTGGGCACCAGCTTCTTGGGTTCCAACCCCAGATCTACCTTAGTGTCATGTGCCCTTGGATGAGTTATTTCTCTGTGTCTCAGTGTGTGGAGTGGAGGTTGTGGTGAGGACGGAACAGCTGACACTGCCAGGTCCTTAGACTGCTAACGATTATTACCATCCTCAACTAAACTGTTAGTGTACATGGCCACCTCCCCTAGTAACTAGGATCAAAGCCCTCTTAAATGCAGGGTCTCAGTCTTCAAATTGGCATATCAGAGGCCACGTATAAAATATACAGCAGGCTCCCATAAATGTTAATAAATGACTAAAAGAATGTTCTTTGATAACATGCTCCTTAGCGGTTGAATGTGGCTGAGTTTCTCTCTGAGGTTAGATCACTCGCAAGGGCAGGTGACACACCCTGTGCTGGAGACAAGGCGGGGACCGTCCATCTACCCTTTGCTGATTTCAGGTCTTGTCTGAAGAGCAAAAAGGGACGCACCAAAGCCATGTCTGAGCCCTCGTCCCTTTGCCTTCCTGAAGTTTCTCTAGCAGTTTCTCAGGAGCAGAAGGAATTGCTGTGTGGCAATGACAGAGCCGCTCTCTCCCAAACCCTGAAGCACTGGCCTTTGGACGCCAAGCGGAGCTCCTCTTAGATGTGTCTCCAGAAGGCACTCTGTGAAAGGCTCAGAGTCCCTTTGAGACGACAGTCATGTGAGACCCTCGGGTGATCTTATCCTGCAGCGTGGTTCTGAGCTTACCTCCTGGTCCGCTAGGGACTGGCAGTCACGGCAGCTCAGCACAGCTGCAGCCTCCGAAGGAAGATGAAAACCTCTTCCTGGACGCACCGCCTTGGGTGCCATCAACGCACGTGGTGTCTGGCTTCAGCAGACTTCATCTAACGTGGTAACACTCATGATAATAAATATTGTTAAAAATGAAAGTCACCCCGGGGATTGAGAATCACCGGGACAGGTGTTCAGAATGAGAAGAGCGCTGTAACTGGGTAACTTTGTCATTATCGGAAATGCCGTTTAAAATCTATTGCGTTTAAAAAAACAATACTTCAGCAGCTCTCTGGCCTCCCAAAGTCATTAGTTGGCGTTCTTTATCTGTTTGTTTTCCTCACTGAAGTGAGGTTTTTAATGTCACAGGAGAACTAACTGGCTCCGTGACAGCGTTTCAGGGTGAATGATGGAGCCCTCTGAGGCTCACACATCAAGCTGCGCTATGTGTCTCCTCTTTGGAGCTCAGGGTCCCCTGCGGTGGGGAAACAGGGATGGCACAGGGCGGGGCGCGGAGGGGAGAGAGCTGGGACCATTCCTGATTGACAACCAGCCCAGTGGGGTTGTGGGCGGGGCCAGTGCTTCCTCCAGACCCCGCAGTCAGGCCATGAAAGGACTGGTGGTGGGAGGGTGCGGGGGTGGGGGGCAGGGCTTTGTGTCCCCCCTCAGTCGGTTCTCTCTGACATGCAGGAGTTGCAAAGCAGTAATGACACCGTTTCAGATCATACCCATCTCTGGCATTTTCCAAGTGCCTCATCCATCTTTATCGTAATCAGGAAAAAAATATCACAACAGCAGTGGTCCCATGCTGGAAAATGGAACTACCGAGGCCCCCAAAGAAGCAATAAGCTCCCGACGTCACGTAGACAGTCTCCATTTGCACTTGAAGCTGGTTTTGAAACATGCATTCACATTCTTTTGTAAACACCAGTTTCAAATTCTACATACATTATCCATGATTTGAATTTCAAAGGTGGTGTTTGCTCTTGTCTGTTGTAGGAGTCCTCACCATGCCACAATGCACGTGGGAAATTACATTGGAGACCTTGCTCTGGTCTAGAAGATTTGTTTACCTTCTGAAGGGATAACATCTTGTGTTCCTGTTGAATTTCATCTTCAGAGGCAGCATCTTATAGGATTTTTCTGAGTATCAAGGGAAAATCTATCCATGCATAGGGAACCACATACAGGCACACCTCATTTTACTGTGCTTCAAGGAAATTGCAATTTTTACAAATTGAAGGTTTGTGGCAACCCTGCGTTGAGCAAGTGTATTGCAACATTTTTCCAACATTTGCTCACTTCGTGTCTCTGTGTCACATTTTGATAATTCTCACAATATTTCAAATGTTTTCACTTTGATTATATTTGTTACGGTGATCTGTGATCAGTGATCTTTGATGTTACTATTGTATTGTTTGGGGGTACCACAAACTGCACCCAAATAAGATGGCAAACTTAATCCACAAATGTGTGTGTCTGACTACTCCACTTACTGGCCATTCCCCCATCTCTCTCCTTCTCCTCAGGCCTCCCTGTTCCCTGAGATACAACAATATTGAAATTGGGTCAATTAATCTATAATGAATGAATGTTCAAGTGAAAGGAAGAGTCACACGTCTCTCTTTAAATCAAAAGCTAGAAATGTTTAAGCTTGGTGAGGAAGGCATGTTAAAAGCTGAGATGGGCTGAAAGCTGGGTCTCTTGCACCGAGCAGTTAGCCAAGTCGGGAAGGCAAAGGAAAAGTCCTTGAAGGAAATTAAAAGTGCTACTCCAGTGAACACACGAATGATAAGAGAATCGAACAGCTTTATTGCTGAAATGGAGAAAGTTTTAGGGGTCTGGCTAGAAGACCCTTAAGCCAGACCCTTTCTGTTAGGCCAAATCCTAACCCAGAGCAAGGCCCTACCTCTCTTCAATTCTATGAAAGCTGAGAGAGGTGAGGAAGCTGCAGAAGAACAGTCTGAAGTTAGCAAAGGTCGGTTCGTGAGATTTAAGGAAAGAAGCGATCTCTACAACATAAAGTGCAAGGTGAAGCAGCAAGTGCTGATGTGGAAGCTGCAGCAAGTTACCCAGAAGATCTAGTTAAGATAATTAACAAAGGCGGCTACACTGAACAACAGATTTTCATTGTAGATGAAACAGCCTTATATTGGAAGAAGAGTCCATCTAGGACTTTCATAGCTAGAGAGGAGAAGTCACTACCTAGCTTCAAAGCATCAAAGGACAGACTGACTCTCTTGTCAGGGGCTAATGCAGCTGGTGACTTTAAGTTGAGCCAAGGCTCATTTACCATCCTGAAAATCCTGGGGTCCTTAAGAATTATGCTCAATCTGCTCTGCTTGTGCTCTATAAATGGAACAACAAAGCGCAGATGACAGCACATCTGTTTACACATGGTTTACTGAATATTTTAAGCCCACTGTTGAGAGCCACTTCTCAGAAAGAAAGATTCTTTTCAAAATATTACTGCTCGTTGACAATGTACCTGGTCACCCAAGAGCTCTGACAAAGACGGACAACGAGATTCATGTTGTTTCCACGCTGCTTACACTATATACTTTCTGAAGCCCATGGATCAAGGAGTCATTTCAACTTACAAATCTCATCATTTAAGATATACATAATGTAAGGCTATAGCTGCCAGGGATAGTGATTCCTCTGCTGGATCTGGGAAAAGTAAATTGAACATCTTCTGAAAAGTATTCACCATTTGAGATGTCATTAAGAACACCTGTGATTCTTGGGAAGAGGTCGAAATATCAGTATTAAAAGGAGTTTGGAAGAAGTGGATTCCAACCCTCATGGATGACTTCAAGGGATTCAAGACCTCAGTGGAGGAGAGTAACTGCACATGTGGTAGAAATAGCAAGAGAACTAGAAATAGAAGTAGAGCCTGAAAATGTGACTGAATTGCTGCAATGTCATGATAAAACGTTCAAGGATGAGGACCTGCTTCTTACGGATGAGCAAAGAAAGTGGTTTCTTGAGATGAAATCTACTCCTGGTGAAGATGAGGTGAAGGTTGTGGAAATGACAACAGGGTATTTTTTTTTTTTTTTGCAGTACACGGGCCTCTCACTGCTGTGGCCTCGCCCGTTGCGGAGCACAGCCTCCAGATGCGCAGGCTCAGCGGCCATGGCTCACGGGCCCAGCCGCTCCGCGGCACGTGGGATCTTCCCGGACCGGGGCAGGAACCCGCGTCCCCTGCATCGGCAGGCGGACTCTCAACCACTGCGCCACCAGGGAAACCCTGACTTCCATTTTGAAAGAAGTTCTACTGTGGATAAAATGCTATCAAACAGCATTACATGCTACAGAGAAATCATCTGTGAAAGAAAGAGTCAGCTGAGGTGGCAAACATCATTGTCTTATTTTAAGACATTGCCACCCCAGCCTTCAGCGGCCACCAGCCTGACCAGTCAGCAGCCATCTACACTGAGGCAAAACCCTCCACCAGCAAAAAGATTGTGACCCACTGAAGGCTCAGATAATGGTTAGCATTTTTTTTAATAAAGTATTTTTAAATTAAGGTATGTACATTTCTTAGACATAAAGCTATTGTACACTTTATAGAATGTAAACATAACGTTGACATGCACTGGAAAAAAAAAAAAACTTGTGTAACTTGCTTTATTGCAATAATTGCTTTACTGCAATGATCTGGAATGGAGCCTGCAATGTCTCCGAGGCATGATGGCAGGTACTTTACTCCTACTTTAACCGTACATAAAGTTGCCTAGGAAGTCTTGGACGAAAGCTTTATTTTTCCATTTCTAAAGGTAAATCCTTTGGAGTGATTTCCTGCTGAAGATACTCCTGGTGGGATCGGAGGAGTGGAGTGAGAAGCCGCTAAATATCCCCCTATCCTTCGAGGAGATAGTGTAGAGAAATTTACAACTCTACACTGAGGATAGGCACCCAGGAAATGTTGAAAATAAATAGGAGACTATCTCTCATCCTACTGGGCTCTTGGGGAAAAGCATCACACTGAATGCTGGGAACAAAAACGATCAAAGAGGCAGAGTTCCTGCCCTCTGGAGATTCATAGGTGTTTGCCATAAGACAGCCTCAATTCTAGAGATGTCACAAACGTGATCAGATACAGGCCAGGGAATGAGTTATAGGTTAGAAGCCCGGGAACCTGGGTTCTACTCTTGCCTCAGCCCTTACACGCCCTTCCTCATGCTTCAAAATCTAATGTTTCCTACGCCTCCTATGGAATAACGTTCTTGAAATTCTCCAGTCTGGATTGGGTCTCCTCTTGTGACATTTATCAAAACTGTAATTAAGTAGATCTGTGTGATTGTCGGTGTACAACTGACCTCCCCTAACAGGCTAGAAGCTCCGGGAGGACCTGGATCATGTGTCTCTTGTACCGACTGCACTCTCAGACATAGCACAGTGCCCGGCATTGGATACTTGAGAATAAATGAGGAAGGAGAAGCAGCTTTGCTACTCTGCATCCTGAGCGATGCCAAAGCTGACACTTAACGCCAAAAAGCCAAGAACTGCTGAGCCACAAAGAAAACTATTCAGCCCCCTTAATTCATCCCCCCAGTGGGAAACTTCTCCTTGAATGGAAGTGGTTCCTTTACTGGTGAGGCCACCGTGACAGAAGACAGTACACAACACGTGGAAGGATGGTAACTACAGGTCTTTTGTGTTTGTCTTGCCTTGTATTTCAACCTTTCCCGTTATTTTAGTTTACGGCCACCTATGGAGGAAGGGGCGGGTGTCTGGACACAGAAGGCCCACCCCACTTCTTCCTTTGCACAAAAGCCCTGCAAACAAGCCTGTGTCGAGACAGCCGGAGTGCATCTCATCATGGAGCAGCTTCTAGGCCCAGGAACTCCCAACTGGCTTCTGAATAGCATCTCTGATATACTAAAGAGGTAAATTAAATGCATTAATCTCAGTGAGAGTCACCATTGAGGCATTCAGGGCTGCACAGAAATTTCCAACAATTGGCCTCATTTTGCTTCAGTAACAAATAAAAAAAGGAGGGGGGGAGAGTTTGGGTGGGTCTGGGAGGCTTTTTTTCTGCTCTCCTCCTCCAGACGGGTAATCAAAATGAAGTTCCACACTGAGAATATGCATTTCATTTTACTCGGTGCTTGAGAGCAAACACATTGGGCCCTTTCTCCTGCAATAAGACGAATCCCTTGTCTGTTGTCCATTGAAAAACATAATGCTGATGCCAGTGACACCAAGACCCTGTAAGCTTCTTTTCAGCCTCTTCTCAGCATAAAAAGGCAAATTCATTCTGGTTAAGATAGTTTTGTGCCGGGTACATGACATTCATTCTCGTAAACCTGTGGAAGCTGTAGCTATTTGGGTCGATTTATGCTTTTATTCTTATTTTTCAATCACTTTCTCTCTATTCACGGGCCTGGGAAGCCCCTTCCTCCCACTTCTTACACCAAGGTGGCCTACAGGTTTTACAGGAGTTAAAAACAAATTTCAGCACAAACCCAACCTCAAAATGCCTGATTTGGGCTCATTTCTCAGGATTTAACAAGGAACCTGGATGGTGGGACAAAGGACAAGCCTCACAGCCAGAGGAGCCCGGCTCAGGCCGTGGATGTGCTGGGGGACTCCAACTGAGTCAGTTCATACTAAGTACCAACGACTCATCCTGACTTCATTATCCCATTTAATCCTCGAGACAACCCAATGGATTCACTATTCCAAATTTCACTTCGTATTTGAGGAATACGAAGCAGTCTCGGGGGGTTCAGGTAATCGTGTTTGGGCCCACGGCTGGTAAACGAAGGACCCATCACTGGGACCTAGGTCAACTGAGTTCTTAGCTATTTCATGCTGCCCCAGGGTCCAAATTACCCTGTCAGAGATTCAGTTTTCTTCTTGCTGATCTCTAATGATGCCTCCCTCTTAGGAGTTTTGGGTAGAATCAACTCAGAAATACAAGTGCATTGCAAATTATAAAAAGAATATGAAAGGAAGGTGTTACTATTTTATTGTTAACAAGGTAATACTGTATTGGATTTAGCCAACCCCCATATTGAGAAACATCCTACAGACAGATAACGTTTTAACTGTTTTCTCAGGAAACAGGGACAGAATATACTCCTGTGGGTATGGATGTGCTTTCCCTGAAAAGAAGTTACGTGACACAGTGAGAGTCTGTCTGGGAAGAGACTTAATCCTGAGGCAGAAAATTAGGACTCTGGGATGTGAGGAAGAGTAAAAAACAAGGGCCGGGGCTTCCCTGATGGCGCAGTGGTTGAGAGTCCACCTGCCGATGCAGGGGACACGGGTTCGTGCCCCGGACCGGGAAGATCCCACATGCCGCGGAGCAGCTGGGCCCGTAAGCCATGGCCGCTGGGCCTGTGCGTCCGGAGCCTGTGCTCCGCAGCGGGAGAGGCCACAACAGTGAGAGGCCTGCATACCGCAAAAAAAAAAAAAAAAAAAAAAAAGAATTTGCACTCAAATGCTGGAGAAGCCCAACCTAAGACATAGAATGAGAGGGCTATTCCTACACTTGTGGGAAAGCCACAGAAAGAAGTGTGATGATTTGCTCCCCGAATCAGCACTGAGAGGACTTTGGGAACAGTAGGGTGGTTGCTTAGGGCAGGCTGTTAGGAAGAAATCACCCTGCACCTTTGTTTTCTGCTGCTGGCAGCTGGCAAGAGGCAACCTCCTGCAGAAACCATCACCCAAGGCCAGGGCTCTGGGGCCCACAGGTGGTAAGAGTGCATCTCTCCCAGTGATCAGAGACCTCATGTAGCCCTGACCATTCAGCAATGGATGGTCATTCCAGGAGGGGGTACCTGGAGGGACAGAGGAAAAACCTGAATTCCTTCTAAATTGGGAGTATGTATTCTCAAAACTATTCTTTTGGGTGGCACCAGTGTGATCTGTCTATATTTGTTCCCCAATATTATGCAACAAGATATCGAGGATTATCAGTAATTTTAATAAAGTAGCTTTTAAAAAAAATCTCATACTTACTAATTTCATGAAATGGCTCTTTATTCAAAGTTAGAAGAAAAAAAAGAGAGAGCCTGTGATTAAGTTTGGGGGAGAGCAGAATCATGGCTCTGAAAAGTGAAATTCTTCCAGAGCCTTGCTTCTTACCAACCCTGATGCTCTGAAGACGAGCTGCAGCACTTGGATTTTAATTCGGTCCATTAATAAATGAATTATGCAATTAGTTGATACACAATTAACTGGATTCACAACGCGTGTAGAGCTAACTGGGTCAGCCTGCATCTGTGTGACTGTAATGGGCCTAAGTGAATACGCCATCAAAGGACATGCAGTGGGATGGGGAATCAGACTCGTCTGAGGCAGGAATCACGCCTGCCAGCTGCCGAAAGTAGCCTTGGTTGGACTTGGCAGAAGAAACAAAAGCACACAATGCAGGACCCCAAGCGGCATCCTCTCTGCTGTAGCAGCATTGTTCTCCCCAGATGAGCTTGGACGGAGATCAGTAAATCCCAAATCCTTCTAGACAGAAAGGAAGAGCAATTGGACTTGGATTGGGATCTATCAATTAATCACTAGCCAAACGTGGTTCTGACAACGTGAGATGAAAACCTCTTAGCGCAGCAGAGCCGTCCCTGGGACCTGCAATTGTAACTGACCCAGATGCAAAGTCAATCAAAATACTCAATCCTGCGATATCTAATTCCAGCTGGAAAATGTAAGCCAATGAAATGTTCAGTTGTGCTTTGTGGGTGTGACCAATCAATCCATGTCCAAGAATTTGTCTTACAGTCAAGGTTTTTGGTGATCAGATTGAGGTTGGTATCAGAAGCTCACGGTGATCTATGACTATGATGTGTGTGCCTGTGTGTCTTCTGTAGGGAGAGAGGAAAATTATGGGAGTGTCTACAATGAATTTACTTAATTTTGTTTTTGAATGCTTCAAAGATGTTTTGGGATTCCCGAGCCTTTCTAAATCAGAATCTGTACTTTAGCAAGATCCTCGCAGGATTCACTGTGCGTTCTGGTTCCGTCTGAGAAGTGTGACTGTAGGGCACTCCATGTTCACAGGAAGTGTCACTGTCGTAAAATAGGACATTAAGAGCTCTTCTTGTGTGCGGAGGCCCTGCGAAATCTGAGAAGTCTTATTTGGTATGAAATCACTGGCATGACCATGTGTGGCACCCTCCCTGAACTCAGAGCGTGCTGAGTGTGGGCCCTGGTCTGGACTTCACCACTGATTTGCTCCCTAAAGCACCTCAACTCCCAGGGTCTGTTTCCTTCTTTATTTGCAATGAGAAGGTTGGGCCGGACTGCTAGTCTCCAGTTTGCATCACCTCCATCTCTGAATACGGTAATGAAGGGAGGAAGAACAGCAGGGTAGTTAAGAGCACGGAGAGAAATCCGCTGGTCCTTGGGTCCGACTGAGGGTCAGCCCTAGGGTGTGGCATTGAGAAATGGATTTAATCTTTCTAAGCTTCACTTTCTTTGATTATAAATCGGGCACATCTTAAGCGTCCAGTCGCATGGATGTTGACAAATGTAGTCCATGTAACTCAAACCCAGTCAAGACACAAAGGGTCTCCATCACCCCCTGCCCTCTCTTACCCACCATGCCGTTCTGGCACCCACAGTACACAGAGAGGGTCGGGTGGTAGAAATGTTCTCTGTTTTCATTGGAGTGGTAGTCACACGGGAACACGGTTCTCGGAATTGTTGAACTGTGCTCTTAAACTGGGCTTGTTTTACTGTATGTCATTTACGCCTTAATAAAGTTGATTTAAAAAGAAAATAACAAAGCACCCTGGAGGGTAAAGGAGTTCTTCAGCTCTCTTCCCAAAAGCAGGTTTCACAGAATGATTCCTAGCACACAAACCCAAAGAGCAGGGTAGCAGGAAGAGGTGAATTGAAGCCTTGGCACTTAGAATGGGTATTCACGACAAAGCCGCTGGATCCATCCTATATGGGTGACCTTCGGGGACTACTGAGTGCTTCGTGTGTCATTACATTTGGCCTAAGGGTAGCAAGGTACATCTTCTCCCGTGACCTGCGAATGAAACCATTCTCACCCCTCCTGCGGTGACGCCTCCTGGGGCAGAGGCATCACCAGTCTCCAGAAGAGATGGGCAAAGACACGACCTTGGCCTCCCTCACAGACCTGACCACAGTCCTGTAGCCACCGCAGAGGGAAAATGAGACGGGAGGCAGACTCCCCCTGTACAGCCTCCCAGAGTGCAGAGATTTCACTTCAAAACAAAACTGCTCAGACACACAAAAACAGCTACAGACGTAACCCCGAGTGTCAAATGTAAAGAAGTGAGCAAATTGCTAAAATGAGTTGAAACGGAGTCTCAGGACTTCTTACCACAGGCTGTTGGTCCCTGACCTGGGTTTACGATCGGAGCCAATTAGCAGGTGCTACCTTAAAATTATGGAGCGGAAAGGGCACCTAGGAGACCATCTAGTCAAGCAATTTCAAAGTATTTTTAGCCCCCAAACCAAATCTTACACAGGAATGTAAACCAACAAAAAAGAGAAGAGCGTAGGTAATCTAGAGGAAGCCGAGGTGTGGGTTCCAGGGTCCCAGCTCCTCCATCCCTGCGACGGCCTCTGAGGGACATAACCCTACAAGCATGGGACCTGGTCCAATGCCCTTATTCGATCGATTAGGACACTGAGGCCCTACATGCTAAGGCTCTGCCCTCAGGCTGCAACAGAGGCTGGTCTAGAGAGATCCCAACAGCCAGGAAAAGAGGCCTTTTCCGTTGTACAGAGCTACCTCAACAAATACCACACAAACCCATTTCTTTGGGCCAAATGATTTGCTCCATCCTGAGCCACTCCTCGGAGCATCCTGAGAATTCTGGGCGGAAGGCAGCTGGCTCGGATTAGCTCAGCCACCACGGGCCTCCCTTCCGGGGTCAGCGCTCGGATTATGGAATCCTGCACCCCCCGGCACTGGGAAGGAAAGTGCCTTTGCAGGAGGAAAGGGGGCCTGGGACAGGAGAGAAAGAAAGAAGGAAGAAGAAGCAGCGCTCCTGGGTGGGAAGTGTGTCTGGCCCAGGGTGGGGGGAATGCATGGCAGAGACACACGGGGCTGGGGTGCAGCAGGCATATGACATCTACTGTGTCTCGTGTCCCAGCACAACTTGGAGGACTGTCGGCCTCCCCCGTCTCTCCCTGCTACACTGTAAACCACTAACACCTAGAACCCAGGCCCCCTCCACCAGCCCCAGGGTTGGGTGAGAGCCACAATCACATCTTCTTCATTTCCCAGAGAGCATCTTTGAAAGACTTCTCCAAGAGCGAGGTCTCAGGTCAGTGGGGACTGAGCCAGGAGGTGCCCCAAGCTGGCGCCTCCCCTGGAAGCTCAGCCTAACTGGGAAACATGGCAATTCTGCCATTTCAACCTGGGGGCCTCCAATCACCCAGGGGCCATTGATCCACCTGGCTTTCTCCCCAAAACCACACTGGAGAGCGGGAAGCTAGATTATGTTCCCTTCAGAGCTGGGCTCACAGCTCCGTCTACAGTCTGAGACCAAAACTCCTGCCACCTGTCATCCCTGATCCTTGTTCAACTCTCAGGTAGGACCCACGTGCTCTGGAAGGAAGAACAGATCATTCTAAACAAGTGGCCATCTGTTCCCGCTGCACCAGGTCCTGGGGTGGCTGTTGGCGTGCCCTGGTGTTTGAACCCCGGGAGATGTTAAACTGCTCCCCCGCAGATGCCTTTGGTCTGGCTGCTACCCGCTCTGTACCACAATCTCCACCCAAAAGCCCCCAGCCTGCTAACACCCGGGTTTCGTCTCTGTGGTCGGCTTCCCCTGGCAATGAGCTGAGACGCAAAATGGACCCAAAATGGTCCTCTGAATTGCTGAACAAGCCTGCCTTACTGTCAGAGAGGGCTCTGGGGCCCGTGGAGAGCCGAATCCTCACGCTTTTTAAAAATTATGATCCTGGTGGCTAGCTGGGACCGACAGCTAAAGGACATGGAGGAAGTTCCCCAAAGATATTTCAAGATGAGCTCGTCATGTTCTGAGAAGCTGAATCCACCCAAGAGTGGAATCAGCTGGGTCTCCATCCTCGACATCGTCATGACTCAACGAGCTGGCAGATGGCAGCAGTGGTGGAAGCAGAGAAAGCCCACATCTCTAGACGTGATGTCCAACACGACAGCCGGGGCCACCTGTGACCAGAGGCTGCTGCCCTGGGTGGCACAGACTAAAGTACCCCTCTATCCCTGCCGAGGGTTCTATTGGGCGGTGCTGCTCTAGACCTTTTATTTAGTCATTGATTTGTGTGCCATCAAATATTTGAGTCCCGACCAGCCAGGCGCCAGCATGCTAGGCATTAGGTCAGGTTCTGCAATTACAGGGTCTAACGGGGGAGGCTGGGGAGGGTGTCAGAGATGTGATGGTTTCCCTGACCTCAAAGGTTGAGCCGCGGATCATGGTGGAGTCGGGGTGGGGAGACAGGAGTGTTCCCAGGAAGAAGCGTAGCATCTGCAGGGTGGCAGCAGCCACCTCCCTTCGTGCCTCGGGGCCCCAGCTCCGTGCAGTCCAGCCTGGGGGCTGCGTTCCTTTCCTGAGCCACCTGCCCCACTCCCCAGAGGGTGGCCTGCTTGAGCCTCAGTTTCCTCATTTGCAGGACGGGAGTGAGATCCATCGCGCAGAGTTATTTTAAGTAGCAAATCAAGTGTAGCATAGAGAGGCGTGTTGCACAGTGTGTGACACGCGTTCAAAGCTCACACGTGCTAGCTCACGTTTCCCTTTGTCAGGCCAAGGCCGGAGGTCCTGAGGAAGCGCCGTCTCCTAGGCTCTGTGCCCGGGGCCCGGCTACAGAGGGTGCCCCCGGCCCCTGGCCTCCCGCCTGTGCCCAGCCAGCCTGCTGCTGTGCCCTGCAGCTATTTCCAGCCCACGGCCGGGCTGCTCTGCTCTTCCTGCCTTTGTCTTGCAGCAGGTGGTTCTCATTACCGCCCAGCGAGGTGGCGGCCGTGAACGTGCTGGCATGTGCCGCGTGAGTCTCTGGCCACGTGTCCCGTGCCTGGGGGCTGTGGGCCAGCTCCGCTAGTTGTGAGGCCTGGAATCTTCTCTGGGATGCAGCCGAGTGACGGGGAAAGGTCGTGGGCTTTAGGACCGCAGCCCAGATCCTTGGAGGCCCGGCTGGTCACTGGCAGCAGGCCCCTGCTGGCCAGGCTCCTATCTGTCCTATCTGTCTCTCACTGCGGTCTCCCCGTCTGTTGTCGCAGGCCCGTGCACCCAACACACCTGTCCGCGGTGGGCTGCTAACACAGGGGAAGCAAGGAGAAGACACACAAAAATCCCTCTCCTGGGCCACACAGACAATGAACACAGTCGAGCGGGGGCAGGGGAGTCAGCGAGCGGCTTGGGGAGAGGGCGGCCACTGCAGCCTCCACTGCAGCAAACGTAAGCAGAGGCTAAGAACGTGGAGGAGGTGAAGGGTTTTCTGCCAAAGCTATGAATTTTTCCAGCCTGCATTCCTTCCCTGAGCCACAAGCTGTGCCCAGGAATGCTGTCTGAGAAAATGAATGGGCAGTGTGTCAGAAGCTGAGACTTTCTTGGCTGGCCCTGGCCAGCAGTTGGTGTCACCTTGCCCCAGGGTGGCTTCTGAGTGGCAGCAGAACAGAGGCTGTAGCTGAGCACACGCGCTGGCCTTCCTGGCCGGGGGTCTGATCCCAGGACTCAGGAAACAAAAGGATGTCTGCAGCATGGCAAGGAAATCTTAATGAGCGCTAGGAACGGAAACAGTGGGGGTGAGGTTTTAATTAGCGGAAGGGACAGTCTGCCCGTTCTCATCATGACCCAAAGGCGGGTCGCCACTGGCCACAAGCATCCAACATCACTCACTTCTGGACCCGATGCCTTCACCGAAAAGCCAGCTGGGTAGACGCCCTCCTCTCTCCCTCACTCTCACCTCCTGGGCATCTGGTGCTTCTTTCCATTGACATCCAGACGCTCAGATCATAGCCTCTTCCCAGCACCCTTAGGCGCCATCAGTCCAGCCGATGGACCCTTCTCCTTCATCTTTTTTATCTCCAGCTCCGTCTCAACAAGCCCCAAGCCCTCTTCCCTGCAGTCCTTTCCTATGCGGAGGCCAGGCCCACAGCCCGTCGCCCATTTATCAATGCATTCCAACTGTAACTCAGGTATTGATCTGTGTTTGTTGGGTTTTTCCTATAAACTCGGGTTGTAAAGATTTCATTAGCCTGCCTCACAGTCATTACATCAAGTAATAGGAAACATCCATCTTCCCCAGGCTTCACTTCTGCACCCAATGGAGATCAGTTTGAAGAGTGTTAATCAAGCTATGAAAATCATTGGCAGCTCATTCCCTTATGATGAAAAAGCTGGTTTGCAGTGTCACTGGGCAGCGGAGTCCTGGCACCTTAGACACCTACCCCAATTATGGGCTGTGTGGCTTCCTGCTTAGGGAGAAATTCTTTTATTTTTTATTATTTTTAATCTTTTTTTGGCCTTATGCCCATATGCAAATCTCATTCTTTGGTTTAGCGTGATTCTCTAAGTCGTGTGCAGCTAGAAGACGGTGCAGGCAAGGCTGGGCTTCTCTGCAGACCGTGGGCAGATGGAGGGTTGTTGGTCACTGCCGTGGATCCCTGCCACAGCCAGACCTGTGCAGCGGTGGGAAGGGAGTCCACCAAAGGGCGTCCTGTGTGCAACGGGAGCTCAGCTACAACCGACTCGTCCACCTGCTCTGCTCCGTCCACCCAGGAGCTGTTCTAGGGGCAGCTCAGTTCTTCGGAGACCGTTCTGGCTGCCCTGGGGGGAGTGGAGGCAGGGGCAGGGGGTGTGGCGAGATGAGAAACGGGGACCAGTGAGGAGGCCATCGCAGTGCACAGGTCAGGGGTGGAGGCGGTCAGGGCCGAGGCAGCAGGAGTAGGGATGCTGGGAAGGGCCAGGAAATGTGCTAGAAAACTTAGCGACACGTATCTAGTTCCACTACAGCTCTGTGAGATAAGAATTACCCACCCATTTTCCAGATGAGGAAACTGAGGTGCAAAGAACTTAAGAAACATCTCTGCTCGCAAAGTTTCCTAACCGAGCTTCTCTCCAGATTACAACTTGGGTGGTTCCTCTACAGCCGTGATGGGAGTGTTTGTTTGATAGGAAGGGCTGGAAGGGGCTGATGAAGGATACAGTGGTAAATGTCTATTGTGAAAACAGAACCATCTGAATCTCCTTAATCATTATCCATAGCTCACACAGGGATCTGCTCCCCCCAAATTCCCTGCATTCTTCTCTTTCTGACTTCAGCTTTATTGTTTATTGCTCAGGTCTTTGAAATACCTCAAACAGCAGAGGAAAGAGCTTCTCCCCCCGGGCTGTCAGAGGGGGAGCCTGAAGCAGTACACAATAAGCATGGAAGTTTTTGGAAGTCACCTGTTTTATCTTAAAAATTTATGTGGATATTGTACTCTGCTTCACAGTGAGTTCATGTTTGTTTTAATGTTTAAAACCATTTTTTAAAAAAATTGCAGTCAAGTACTGCCACTTGAAGGCACAGGATAACAAAGGTTTACCTTCCTGAATCATCTATTATAATATCACAGGTACTTTGTATTGTCACTTACTCAGCGCCAGGCACGGTTCTGAGCGTGTTACTTGAGTGACTGCCCGGTGAGGTTTCGTTATCTCCATCCCCAGATGAGGAGGTGGGTGCTCAGAGAAGGTGGTGACTTACCCAAGGACACATAGTACGCGACAGAGTCAGGATTTGAACCGGATATATTTGTTCCAATACCTTGCAAGAGGCCACTGCTGATACCCCTGGGGTTTGGTAGCCCAGCTTGGAAAGTGGAACAGGGTGGTATCTGAAAGTTCATGCAGAAAAGTGTCATGTTTACAGTTCAGGTGGACTGGCTCCAAAGCACACCCAGTCTTCAGTTCTGTGGGGTCTTGGGGAGGACGGTGGCAGAGGGGAAGCTGAGAAGAGGAAGCTGATGCGATTTGGGAACTGGCCACTGGAGGTTGGCCGACCTGTGCAAGGTCCCACTAGGGCTCAGGGCAGTGGCTGGCCCCTGGGCTTCTGGGCTTTCCGGGCACAGGGGACCATCAACCTGCAGCAGGACCCGACTTGGTGCTGGGGAACTGCGGTCCATTTTCAGCCATTGCTGAAGGGGGTTTGTAAGAAAGAGCAGGCACAAAACCCAGTTAAGCAGCAGCTCCAAGAGGGACACCGGTACGTCCAGGTCTCCAGAGTGAACCGTGTGTAGGAAGCTGCAACTTGGTGGGCGCCTGAGGGCTGCAGGCCTGTCCTGAGTCCATCGATCATTCAAAGGTTTCTGCAGACCCTACCAGCCCACAGGTCTGAGCTTGCGGTGTCCTGCCTTCTCTAGGTGTGGCATAGGAGGGGAGGAGGGAAGAATGCACTAACGTTAGGCTGAATGCGTGGCAACAGCTGAGAGATGGCTGAGACAGACGGCAACTGACATCACCTAAAATCCTGTCCTGTTTTACAGCAGAGAAGGGGTCTACACAGCCTTCCCTGTAACCATCAAGGGTTAAAATCCTGTTCCCTGTGGTCTAGCCCTCCTGCAATTCTAATTTAAATTGCAGTGTGCTACTGTAGCAGTTCAATTCCTGATTACATTTCTGACAAGTGAAACAGCCCCAAACTAAGTCTCCAAATAATAGTGTTCACGTGTTAAATACTTTTTTTAAGATGGAAAGAATCATGCCCCAAACCCATGACAGGTGGTCATCTTCTTCCTTTTCTCCCAAAATTCTGAGCTGATTCATGGGAGTGAAATAGGATCAGAGACAGAGGAGACCTTGTTTAAGGGGGTCTCCCTATTTCTGACTGATCACTTGACATTTTCCCATCTCTCGTTCCCTGCTCTCTTCCAGGCCAGGGAAAAATTCAGTTTGGGTCATTTTCACCCAATGTAACAAGAGGCCAAGAATCATGCAAAGAAGGGAATGAGCTCAGTTGCAAACTCAGGGCTAGAAGCACAGTCTCATTGCAAATCCAAAATCAGTTAAGAGGCGGGAAGCAAAGACTAAGGGTAAATTGTCAATAATCATCCTGGGAAAAAGGTTAATCTGGAGCTTCAGGGACCCTGCGTGAGGACTGACATCATTCAGGACCTGTTCAATACGGTAAAAGACAGTGATCTCCCAGGGAGACAGGGGCACCTGGTTCCGTAACAGATGGGGGGATGGTTGGAGGGAAGAGAAATGTCTAGTAAATCACATATTACTATTCATTAATTAACATTTTCTGAGTTCATCTCCTTTGCCAGACGCTGTACTAACTATTTTGTGTATATTTTCATGTGATTTAAAACCTTAAAAGCATTGTGGGGAAGGAACTTTTTCCTGTTTTAAAAATAAGGGAAGTGGGACTCAAAAGATAAGTGAATTGCCCAAGATCACACAGCTAAGATGTGCTGGAATAGGGACTTCAGCTCAGGTATATGTAACTTACAGATCCTTAAGTCTTAACCATCACTTTTTATTGTCTCTTTCCACTACTGGTAATAACTCTGCTATTGTTGTGTTGAGTTCAGAGTTAAACCTTAGATTATTTCAAATTTCATACATGAGCAGCTTGGGTTTCCTACTTGGCTGTGACTTCCATCAGGAAAAGACAGTTTTATGCCCCTCTAATATTCCCCCAAATGAAAAAAAAATGTTCAAGTATAATAATTTGCTTTTCACAGTACTTTTTAATCTTCAGAACATTTCTGCATACGTATATTTCCTCACTGCATCCCTTTGTGAAGTATTCTATTATTGTCTTTAGTCTGCAGGTGAGCAGAGACATGAGGATTTTACAACGTGCATCAGTCAGCCAGTGGGAGAAAAAGAACTGACCTCTTGCTCATTTTCCTTCTAGGCCAATGTTCTTTTATGTCAGGCACTGCTAACTGCCTTCCTAAAAGCCAGTTCTCCTTGCCAACAGGCAGAACCTCACCCCACATTTGTTTAGGGGATCCTTTGATTTTAGGAAATGTGAGCTCAGCCTCTAATCCAGAGGTGGACATTAATTCCATTTTAGTCAAAGGGATGTAAAAGGGAAGGGTTTTCCGTCCTGGTAAGAGAAATGCCCTGTGCTGCTCCATGCTTCCTAACTGGAATGTAGGACTTGATTCTTGGTGCTGCTGCAGCCATCTTATGACACTGAGGAGATGAACAGAATTACATACAGGCTGAATTGAGCCCTAACATCACTGAGCTGCTGAACCAACATGAGCCACTGCTACCACCACGTCTTTGTTATAACAAAGTATAAAATAAAGCTCTGTCACTTGTAACTGAGAGTTCCTACTGATGCTACCTTCTACTACACCACTGAAATGGTACTCAGCTGAAGTGTGTTTGGAAAGAGACCTATAAACGTGCTTTGTACAACACAGCCAGTAAACAAATTCACTACGTGAATGCAAGTGTCATCGTTATTGTTACCATTTTATTTTAAACGCTTGCTGGTATGATTTTGTATTTGCATTTGGATTCCTAGAACCCAAATTCCCCACCACAGAGAGTGAATATACTTTACTGAGAATAAAAGCTGCCCTGGTCAATTGTTACTGAGTGAGGTGTTGGGCCTGTGACTTGAAATGTTACTGTAGGCAAGTCTTTCTTGGCCTCAGTTTCACTTTCTTTATACAAATACAGCAAAGTCTACTCTCTCCGCTCAGAGTTTAGTGTGAAGATGAAATAGAGACAGGAGAGGGAATTAGAGGAACAACAGGAAGGGGCATGCAGCACTTGTTAAAATGATTACTGTGTTCTTGTGTTGTGTTTGGCATTTTACCTGTGAAATCTCATCAACTGAGGACCTTACAAGGTAAGTATCATCCTCTCTGAATATTGAGGGACATGGGGGGTATGACCGGGAAAACTCAGATGTCTTGACTAATCCCACACCCACCAGGGATGTAAGGTGGGTATATAATGTGGGATGGGGACAGTGGTCCTTGTCACCTATAAGAGCTTCAGGATATCAAGCAGTCTGGGAGAACCTCTCTTAGGCCGGTGTACTAGGTCACAAGGAACAAAGTCAATGGAATTGATTTCTTGGGTTGACCAAATGGGAGTTGTCTAATCTTGATGGTGACAGTGTGTTGAATTATAGGCATAAAAGGAATTTGGAGGGAGAGTGAGCTCTGCCCTCCAGCTCTGTACAGTCAACAGTGACATGGAAGCCAGAATTCAGCTTTTTCCCCTCTAAGGACAAAAACGTTTAGCCAGAGGAAGCTGCAAAATGTGGCCGGCACAAGCAGAGGGAAGATTGCTCAGAGTACAGAGAGAAGAGAAAAGTCAGAGAAAATAGCATTTATGTGGAGTAACCTTCCAGAGCCAAGCAATGAGGGAAGGAGCCCAGCCAGGGTGCTCACTCCCAGCCCCCCAGACTCACCCCCAGATACCACGCAGCCCTGCATCAGTTCCACAGCCATAGAGAGAAGAGTGCGTAGAACTTCCTTAGGGACCATTGCAGGCTGATTCCTAGATGAGTAAAACTCACCTCCTGCCCTCAAGGTACTCAGTGTCTATATGGAGCCTGCAAGAGGTAAACCCATAAGTATCAACTGTGACAAGCATGGCATTGACCTTATGATTTGTAGATGGAGTCTCCGGACTTTGCTTACTCCTTTATTTTAATCAATACTTCTTTCTGAAGGACTGAGATATATTTAGTTTTAAATGAAATGTGGAGTTCCTCAAATAAGGCATACTATTACTGAAATTTAATTCATGTATATAAAGCATTGAATGCACTGACTATTACATAGTAAGGAGATTGGTGGTAAAAATTTGGGTCTCCAGAGCCAGAGTGCCTGAGTTCCATCCCACCTCCTCCACTTACTAGCTGTGTGATCCTGGTCTGACCATGGGCCTCTCTGGGCCTTGATTTCCTCATCTGTAAAGTAGAATAATAATTGAACCCACCTACTAAGTGGTACAGAGTTAACATGTGTGATGTTCTTCAAATGTGCCTGGCAGATAGTATGTGCTCAGGAAATTTTAGCCTTTAATAGGAATGGTAGCAAGGAGTCACAGTAGTAAGAGTGAGTTGGAGCTGGAAAAGCAGAAATAGATGCCATTGGCAGGTGATTAATTATCCACTGGGAAGACCCAGAGGGTGAGAAGAACACAGGCTACGGGAAGACTGTCTTGCTGACTGGAATGGCTATGATTGGATAAAGGCTTGAAAAACTCTTAAATTCTCAATTCTTCTCAGATTTACTTCTGGCCAGGGCAGACCACTATGCTTCCAATAAACTCCAGGAAGAAGAAAAAAAAAAAAGGAAAAGGAAACCATTGTGGAGAACACAATTTACTGAATTTCTCCAACCTCAACATTAAGTTAAAGCGAATTCACGGTAGGGGCAAGTACTCTGATGTAATCTGAAGTGACTTTTCTGTTTGATATAAAGCCATAGAAAATGCACAGGGACAGTTTAAAGAACAAGCAAGGTGAGTGAGCTGCATTAAAATGGGAATGAAAAATAACCCAGAAAATGCTATTTATTGTAAAAATTGCTGGCGTGCTTAGAGCTGCTTTGATCATCTTTGCCTCAAAGAAAGCAGAGCCAACAAAGTGAAGTTTCAGAAAAGGGCAGCAAAATGATCAGAGGCATAATGGGTGAAAAGAGGTCTTTATCCCTAGAAGGAAAGAAACAATTGGGAAAAAATTCTTTGGCTTAATAGAGATCTATTGGATAATGAATGGTGAGTAGTGGCCATTCAGGTGCTGCCCTCTCCCCTGTCCCAAATCACACGAATGAGAAGAGGAATTTAAAAGGCTTGAAAATAGATAAATGGCCATCATAAGTTTAAAGCCTCAACCGGGGGAACTGGCAGCCTCGGGGCATTTTTGAAGCAAACAATGGAGTGGCTTTCTAAGAAGATCAAAAGTTTTGCTCCTATCCAATAGCAACTCATCATCCAAGGGTGTTTGCTGAAAAACAGAGGGGCAATGGCCTGCACCAGACCCCCTGCAACAGAGAAAGCTTTCCCTGTGGATGTCCACAGGGATAGTCTGTTGAAATGGAAACAGAGAAAAAGAAAGACTGAATTTATTTCCCTCTGGGACTTGGAAAATGCAATGGGATGGAGTTGAAGAGACACTTTCAGATCTTAGATGATGTGAGGATACCCTCCAAGTATTCGACCCCCACCCCTTCCTCAAGGAAGAAGGAATTCCATCTGGGCCTTATCACTCAGTGTTGATCCAGGACCAGCTGCAGCACCTCCCCAAGGAGCCTGTTAAAAATGCAGAATCCTGGCCCCATCCCAGTTCCCAGAATCAATCTGCATTGTAACGAAATTCACTGGTGATCTGCCCACACGGCAAAGTCTGAGGGTCTACTATGGTCTCAGGATATTCAGAGAAAGGATGAGGTAAGTGCAACCCCAATGGTGCGATCTCTCACTGTGGGGACAGCCAGTTATCTTATCTCCACGAGACTCCACCCATCCCCAAACTAGGAACTGACTTCCTAGGCATGCTAAATTAGATAATGCATTTAAAGCATTAGGAAATGGATCTGACATGTAATAAAGAGAATTCAAAAAGTATTAGTGAACTTGTCGGTTATTGTTGGTATGTATAATCGTCCAACCACCAAGCAATGAGAAGACAGGCTCAAGAATGAGCTATGTGGCGCAGTGGTTGAGAGTCCACCTGCCGATGCAGGGGACACGGGTTCGTGCCCCGGTCTGGGAGGATCCCACATGCCGCGGAGCGGCTGGGCCCGTGAGCCATGGCCGCTGAGCCTGCGCGTCTGGAGCCTGTGCTCCACAACGGGAGAGGCCACAGCAGTGAGAGGCCCGCGTACCGCAAAAAAAAAAAAAAAAAAAAAAAAAAAAAGAATGAGCTATAGTGTTGTAAGAATGGAGAAACTGTCCAGGAAGTAAGAAAGAGACAAGGACGGTGACTCAACATCCCAACTGTGAGTGAGACATGTAAGAGGTGGAGCAGAAGACAACGGAAACTTGCTACGCTGTTCCAGAGTGTGTAAGTGGCTTTATATAAAGCCTAGCTGTGAACAGGCTTGAGAGACAGGTAAATGGGTTACAAGTTCATTAAGAAAAACAATGCATGGCTCTTGTGAGTCTATGTGTATGTTTTTTTCTTGGTCATTTACCAAACATTTTGGTATTGTTTGATTTGTTACTGAAGTTGTTCATTAAAGTAAACTGGTCGCTTTAAACTCTTCTAAATAAGTATTATTTTACTTTTTAATTTAAAAAAAAATGACTGCATAGTAGACCCAGAATTTCTCACTCACTTTACCAAAGCACGATTCAGCTTGAGGCTCAAGTTATTCTTGTAGCAGTTACACAATCCCAGTATTATCAGGAAGAAATAACTCAGTAATGGTGATGGTAAAATGGAGAAAGGCATAGATTTTCACCAGCCTCAAATGCCCAAAAATAATGGCAAGGGTGTATCACAATAGTAAAAAGGATGTAAACTGTGGGTAGTGTTTACGTTAAGGAGAATTCTGGGAGAAGATGCAATTCGAGTTTGGAGGGAAAGCAGCCAGACGACCTGAGGGCAGTCTCTTGCTGTCCCTGTGCCCACAGCTTGACCTGGGCACCGAGTGTGCCATCTGTGACGGAGTCCTTGTGATCTCTTAGCTCACCCTCTCCCAATTTAGATGCTCTGGAGTGGACATCCCTCCCATCCCCAGCCTTATCCTTCATCTAATTAACAGCATGGGTAATAAACAGCCACCCGTTATCCACAGACAGGCAGACACGTGTACACCCTTGTCAAAGGTCTTGGCTAAATCATCTGGATTGTTTCTAATAACAATGGTAACGACCCTCTGCATTAGCTTCAGGTTGTAAAACATCTTTCCTTGATGTTTGTTCAATATTTTCATGAGAACTAGAAACACCTATTACAGACTCTAGGATACTAACGGGCCCCTGGAACCATTACTATAATTCGTGCTGGAGGCTCAGCTGAAGCCACAAATACATGGATTCCTGCTCCATCATTGCCCAGAAAGAGAGAAAAGCAGTCCTGAGCCGTCACTGTGACTGTCCAGAATATTTCTCCCAAGGAATATATACAGACCCACAACAGAAAAATGTAGGTTCCTAAATAGATTTGTGTGGTTCAGTAACTTTCTAAAGAGAATGGTCAGGAGGCTACCTAGGTGAGTCTTGAAGCTCAACTGCCTACTCTGGTACTGAATTATGTATTTTATCAACATGTAGATATGCAGGAGGACAAATAACAGAACAACTTCACAGATCAGGAATGGATTAACCAATGAAAGACTTTACAAATAGCCAGGAGCCTATATAGGGAGTATTAAGGAACCATTAAAATTATTTCCTTTATAAAGGAATGTGTTCCCTGTAACCATGCTTAGCAGCCCTGAGATTACAAAGGATCCAGGAAGAAGAGCAGAAAAGATAACCCCTTGAGAAGTTTTCTCTCAGAAAAATAAACAAATACCTTCTGCTTGTTCATTCAAAGTCTCTTTGAACTTAGGAGAGAACTTAATTCATAGCTGGACTTTTCAGAAGGCAGAACTTTTGAGTTCTAGTTCTTGTTCTCATTGGGTCCAAATTTCTCTTGCTATATCCATAAATAACATTCTAAATAGCTGTCAAATCTATATAATCTTATGAAATTTGCACATGCTGTAACCTGTGGGGTGGAAAGTAGCTGCGATGTCTTTCCCCTCCTTCAGCCTAGACCTCTCGACCCGTATCCCATGTCTGTAACTGTCTACCATAAGTCTGCCCTTGGGTTGTCTTATATCACCCAATGTTATCTAACTTAAAACAGAACTCATAACCTTCCCTGCCTCTTCCTATGTGTCTCCATTCCAAACACCTCAAGTCTGCTCTCAATGACTGACTGTTATCAGTGATACCCTGATACACAGTCTAAAACTGTTTTGCTATTTATAATCCTTCCCTCTTTGTCCTTAAATCTAATTTACTATTTGGAAACATTTCTTTTTTTATGCATTGTTCATCACAATTACTCTTCCCCTCTATTCCCAACATTCATTCACTTATTCATTCATTTACTAAATATTTGGGGGGCATCTATTACATTCAGGTCTCAGTCAGAACCTTTGAAGGGTTGGACCTTAGAAGTGAGAAAGACTCAGAAGGTGGCTTCACAGTCTAGGACCCTGCCTTTTGTTAGCTCACTCTCTGATTGGATGGATGTGGTCTATTTCTACTCTAGTTGGCTGCCAGAGAGTAAGGTGAACTACTCTGCAGAAAGATCACATCATCCAGAGCCTCTCTAGTCCTTTATATTCCAGGTCTAGAATTAAAAACATATATTATCAGACACATTAAAATACAAGCCAAAAGGAAAAGAGACAGTAGAAAACTGTCACAGGGGATACTGACTTGGGTTTTCAGAAATGAACTCTAAATAGCTGTAACTAATATGTTTAAGAAAATGAACGACTGGATGGAGAATTGTGCCAGAAAGCACCACATACATAAACATATCAAACAGAAATTCTTAAACTGGAAAAAAAAAGCCCTGAAATTATAAATCCAACAGAGGAATTTCACAGCAGATTAGTTCTATTTCTAACTAGCTTTATGAGACCAACGTAACTTTTGTTGCCAAAATATGACAAAAACATTACAAAAAAAAGTAAAAACCACCTCTTTCAAAATCAGTTTTGAAAAATCAAAACAAAATGATCAATATAATTTAGCACATATGTAAATTAAATGAAAAAAATCTGTTAACATTTCATTAGATGCAGAACACTTGATAACATCCAACAACAATTTATGATATAAATTTTTTTAAACTGTTGCCAAAATAGAAATATAAAGGCGATTCCTTAATTTGATAACAATTATCAACAACAACAAAGTTACAGCAATAATATTTAATGAAAGTTTGAAGACTTTTCTTTGGGACCAAAAACAAGACACGGATAACCATTATCACTACCTTTTTTCAAAGTTATATTGGAACTCATAGCCTGTGCAATAAGGCAAGAAAAAGAGGGGTATCATGATTGGAAGGAAAAAAAAAAGAACCTTCCGTATTTACAAATGGCATGCTGGTGAGCCTAGAAAATTTTAAAATAATCTATGGAGAACAACTGCTAGAATTAATAAGCAGATTTATCAGGGTCATTGGACATAAGTTAATTATATAAAAAACAGTTATATTTCTATATACTATCAACAAACAATGAAATTATGAAAATTGCAAAACTTGTCATTTACAACTTTGTATAACATCAAACACTGAGGACTAATTTAACCAAAAGGTACACAGGCACAGAAAACTACAAATCATTCCTAAGAGAAATTAAAGAAATTCTAAATAAATGGAGAAATAAGGCATGGTATAGATGGTGATTCAATGATTCAATACTGTGAAAATGCTAAATCATTTCTAACTGATGCACAGATTCCAGGCAATCATAATCAATATCCCAACAGTAACTTTCGGTGGAAACTGACCAACTGATACTAAAATTACCAGAATACATAGGAATAAAAACAACCAAGGCTATCTGGAAAAATAAGAAAGTTGGCCCACTTGAATTACTAGATATCGTGACTCATTACAAAGCTATAAAACTACACTAATTAAGCAAGTATAGTATTATACAAGAACTATAGAGAACCAGAAAGAAATTCTCATAGATTGTGGAGTAGAAGAACGTGAGCTAACCCCCTCTCATGAAAACACCAAAATCGCAACTAACTGCTGAACAACCATCAACAAAAAACACTGGAACCTACCAAAAAAGCTATTCTATATCCAAAGACAAAGAAGAAGCCACAACCATATGGTAGGAGGAGTGCAACTGAGATAAAATCAGATCCCATACACGCTGGATGGGTGACCCAAAAACTGGAATAACTGCATTAAGAGAAATGTATGATCAGTCGTTACAAAGCCAATAAATAGGCTGTGTTAGGGAAAAGAAAGAAATCAATCAATCCTCATGTAGTCCTTTGGTTTACAAAAACGGTAATACTGTGGTGATGTGAAGAAAGGATAATCTTTTCAATAAGTAACATTGAATAAATTTAATATCAATGTGGGAAAAAACGAATTTTCTTTTACCCCCTACCTCACACCATGTACAAAAGCAAATTTCAGATGGATTTCAGTTTCTAACGAAAATAAAAAACAATGTTTCTGGAAGACAAAAAGAACACTATCTATATTACCTTGATTTAGGCCGATTTCTTGAAAAGAACGTAAGTAATACTAGCCAAAAGAAAAAGATGGATAAGATGGACTTTGTTGAAATTAAGAATTTATGTTTTCATACCTAAGAAAGTAAAAACTTGTTAAAATTATGAATTCATGTTTTCATACCTAAGTAAAAACTTGTTAAAATTATGAATTTATGTTTTCATACCTAAGAAAGTAAAAACTTAAGTCATAGAATGGAAAGGAATATTTGCAATATATGTAACTGACAGAGGACTGGACTCATATCCAGAGTATATAAATAATAATTTTAGAAAAAAGACAAAATCGAGTATGTTAGGCCAGAGGGGAAGATGGCGGAAGAGTAAGACGTGGAGATCACCTTCCTCCCCACAGACACATCAGAAATACATCTACACGTGGAACAACTCCTACAGAACACCCACTGAACGCTGGCAGAAGACCTCGGACCTCCCAAAAGGCAAGAAACCCCCCACGTACCTGGGTAGGGCAAAAGAAAAAAGAATAAACAGAAACAATAGAACAGGGACGGGACCCGCACCAGTGGGAGGGAGCCGTGAAGGAGGAAAGTTTCCACACAGTAGGAAGCCCCTTCGCGGGTGCAGACTGCGGATGGCAGAAGGGGGTAGCGTCGGCGCTGCGGAGGAGAGCACAGCCACAGGGGTGCGGAGGGCAAAGCGGCGAGATTCCCGCACAGACGATCAGGGCCGACCGGCACTCACCAGCCCGAGAGGCTTGTCTGCTCACCCGCCGGGGCGGGCGGGGCTGGGAGCTGAGGCTCGGGCTTCGGTCGGAGCGCAGGGAGAGGACTGGGGCTGGCGGCGTGAACACAGCCTGAAGGGGGTTAGTGCACCACGGCTGGCCGGGAGGGAGTCCGGGGAAAAGTCAGGAGCTGCCGAAGAGGCAAGAGACTTTTTCTTACCTCTTTGTTTCCTGCTGCGCGAGGAAGGGATTCAGAGCGCTGCTTAAAGGAGCTCCAGAGACGGGCGCGAGCCGCGGCTAACAGCGCGGACCCCAGAGACGGGCATGAGACGCTAAGGCTGCTGCTGCCGCCCCCAAGAAGCCTGTGCGCGAGCACAGGTCACTCTCCACACCCCCCTCCTGGGGAGCCTGTGCAGCCGGCCACTGCCAGGGTCCCGGGATCCAGGGACGACTTCCCCGGGAGAACGCACGGCGCGCCTCAGGCTCGTGCAACGTCACGCCGGCCTCTACCGCGACGTCACGCCGCCTCTGACGCAACGTCACGCCGGCCTCTGCCGCAACGTCACGCCGCCTCTGACGCCGCAGGCCCGCCCTGCACTCCGTGCCCCTCCCTCCCCCCCCCCCACCCCCCCCCAACCCCCGGCCTGAGTGAGCCGGAAACCGCGAATCAGCGTCTCCTTTAACCCCGTCCTGTCTGATCGAAGAACAGACGCCCTCCTGCGACCTACACGCATATGCATGGCCAAATCCAAAGCTGAGCCCCTGGGAGCTGTGAGAATAAAGAAGAGAAAGGGAAATCTCTCCCAGCAGCCTCAGAAGCAGCGGATTAAATATCCACAATCAACTTGATGTACCTGCACCTGTGGAATACCTGAATAGACAATGAATCATCCCAAATTGAGGGGGTGGACTGTGAAAGCAAGACTTATTATTTTTTCCTCTTTTCCTCTTTTTGTGAGTGTGTATGTGTATGCTTCTGTGTGAGATTTTGTCTGTGTAGCTTTGCTTCCACCATTTGTCCTAGGGTTCTATTCGTCCATTTTTTAAAAAAAATTTTTTCTTAATAATTATTTTTTAATTCAATAACTTTATTATTTTACTTTATTTTATTTTACATTATCTTCTTTCTTTCTTTCTTTTTTCCTTCCTTCCTTCCTTCCTCCCACTGTCCCTCCGTCCCTCCTTCCCTTCCTCCCTTCTTTCTTTCCTTCTTTCCTTCTTTTCTTCTTTCTTTCTTTCTTTGTTCCTTCCTTCCTTCCTTCTTTCCTTCCTTCCCTCCTTTCTTTCTTTCCTTCTTTCTACTTCTACTAATTCTTTCCCTCTACTTTTTCTCCCTTTTATTCTGAGCCATGTGGATGACAGGTACTTGGTGCTGCAGCCAGGAGTCAGTGCTGTGCCTCTGAGGTGGGAGAGCCAACTTCAGGACACTGGTCAACAAGAGACCTCCCAGCTCCACATAATATCAAACGGCGAAAATCTCCCAGAGATCTCCATCTCAACACCAGCACCCAGCTTCACTCAACGACCAGCAAGCTACAGTGCTGGACATCCTATGCCAAACAACTAGCAAGACAGGTGCCAAACCACCCATTAGCAGAGAGGCTGCCTAAAATCATAATAAGCCCACAGACACCCCAAAACACACCACCAGACATGCACCTGCCCACCAGAAAGACAAGATCCTGCCTCATCCACCAGAACACAGGCGCTAGTCCCCTCCACCAAGAAGCCTACACAACCCAATGAACCAACCTTAGCCACTGGGGATAGACATCAAAAACAACAGGAACTACAAACCTGCAGCCTGCAAAAAGGAGACCCCAAACACACAGTAAGATAAGCAAAATGAGAAGACAGAAAAACACACAGCAGATGAAGGAGCAAGATAAAAAGGCACCAGACCTAACAAATGAAGAGGGAATAGGCAGTCTACCTGAAAAAGAATTCAGTATAATGATAGTAAAGATGATCCAAAATCTTGGAAATAGAATAGAGAAAATGCAAGAAACATTTAACAAGGACCTAGAAGAACTAAAGATGAAACAAACAATGATGAACAACACAATAAATGAAATGAAAAATACTCTACATGGGATCAATAGCAGAATAACTGAGGCAGAAGAATGGATAAGTGACCTGGAAGATAAAATAGTGGAAATAACTACTGCAGAGCAGAATAAAGAAAAAAGAATGAAAAGAACTGAGGACAGTCTGAGAGACCTCTGGGACAACATTAAATGCACCAACATTCGAATTATAGGGGTTCCAGAAGAAGAAGAGAAAAAGAAAGGGACTGAGAAAATATTTGAAGAGATTATAGTTGAAAACTTCCCTAATACGGGAAAGGAAATAGTTAATCAAGTCCAGGAAGCACAGAGAGTCCCATACAGGATAAATCCAAGGAGAAATATGCCAAGACACATATTAATCAAACTGTCAAAAATTATATACAAAGAAAGCATATTAAAGGCAGCAAGGGAAACAACAAATAGTACACAAGGGAATCCCCATAAGGTTAACAGCTGATCTCTTAGCAGAAACTCTGCAAGCCAGAAGGGAGTGGCAGGACATACTGAAAGTGATGAAGGAGAAAAACCTGCAACCAAGAGTACTCTACCCAGCAAGGATCTCATTCAGATTTGATGGAGAAATCAAAACCTTTACAGACACACAAAATCTGAGAGAGTTCAGCACCACCAAACCAGCTTTACAACAAATGCTAAAGGAACTTCTCTAGGCAAGAAACACAAGAGAAGGAAAAGACCTATAATAACGAACCCAAAACAATTTAGAAAATGGGAATAGGAACATACATATCGATAACTACCTTAAATGTAAATAGACTAAATGCTCCCACCAAAAGACACAGATTGGCTGAATGGATACAAAAACAAGACCCATATATATGCTGTCTACAAGAGACCCACTTCAGACCTAGAGACACATACAGACTGAAAGTAAGGGGACACAAAAAGATATTCCATGCAAATGGAAACCAAAAGAAAGCTATAGTAGCAATTCTCATATCAGACAAAATAGACTTTAAAATAAAGACTATTAGAAGAGACAAAGAAGGACGCTACATAATGATCAAGGGATCGATCCAAGAAGAAGACATAACAACTGTAAGAAGAAGATATAACAACTGTAAATATTTATGCACCCAACACAGGAGCACCTCAATACATAAGACAAATACTAACAGCCATAAAAGGGGAAATGGACAGTAACACATTCATAGTAGGGGACTTTAACACCCCACTTTCACCAATGGACAGATCATCCAAAATAAAAATGAATAAGGAAACACAAGCTTTAAATGATACATTAAACAAGATGGACTTAATTGATATTTATAGGACACTCCATCCAAAAACAACAGAATACACATTTTTCTCAAGTGCTCATGGAACATTCTCCAGGATAGATCATATCTTGGGTCACAAATCAAGCCTTGGTAAATTTAAGAAAACTGAAATTGTATCAAGTATCTTTTCCGACCACAACGCCATGAGACTAGATATCAATTACAGGAAAAGATCTGTAAAAAATACAAACACATGGAGGCTAAACAATACACTACTTAATAATGAAGTGATCACTGAAGAAATCAAAGAGAAAATAAAAAAATACCTAGAAACAAATGACAGTGGAGACACGACGACCCAAAACCTATGGGATGCAGCAAAAGCAGTTCTAAGAGGGAAGTTTATAGCAATACAAGCCCACCTTAAGAAACAGGAAACATCTCGAATAAACAACCTAACCTTGCACCTAAAGCAATTAGAAAAAGAAGAACAAAAAACCTCAAAGTTAGCAGAAGGAAAGAAATCATAAAAATCAAATCAGAAATAAATGAAAAAGAAATGAAGGAAACAATAGCAAAGATCAATAAAACTAAAAGCTGGTTCTTTGAGAAGATAAACAAAATCGATAAACCATTAGCAAGACTCATCAAGAAAAAAAGGGAGAAGACTCAAATCAATAGAATTAGAAATGAAAAAGGAGAAGTAACAACTGACACTGCAGAAATACAAAAGATCATGAGAGATTACTACAAGCAATTCTATGCCAATAAAATGGACAACCTGGAAGAAATGGACAAATTCTTAGAAATGCACAACCTGCCAAGACTGAATCAGGAAGAAATAGAAAATGTGAACAGACCAATCAAAAGCACTGAAATTGAAACTGTGATTAAAAATCTTCCAACAAACAAAAGCCCAGGACCAGATGGCTTCACAGGCGAATTCTCTCAAACATTTAGAGAAGAGCTAACACCTATCCTTCTCAACCTCTTCCAAAATATAGCAGAGGGAGGAACACTCCCAAATTCATTCCACGAGGCCACCATCACCTTGATACCAAAACCAGACAAGGATGTCACAAAGAAAGAAAACTACAGGCCAATATCACTGATGAACATAGATGCAAAAATCCTCAACAAAATACTAGCAAACAGAATCCAACAGCACATTAAAAGGATCATACACCATGATCAAGTGGGGTTTATTCCAGGAATGCAAGGATTCTTCAATATATGCAAATCAATCAATGTGATAAACCATATTAACAAATTGAAGGAGAAAAACCATATGATCATCTCAACAGATGCAGAGAAAGCTTTTGACAAAATTCAACACTCATTTATGATAAAAACCCTGCAGCAAGTAGGCATAGAGGGAACTTTCCTCAACATAATAAAGGCCATATATGACAAACCCACAGCCAACGTCATCCTCAATGGTGAAAAACTGAAAGTATTTCCACTAAGATCAGGAACACGACAAGGTTGCCCACTCTCACCACTCTTATTCAATATAGTTTTGGAAGTTTTAGCCCCAGCAATCAGACATGAAAAGGAAATAAAAGGAATCCAAATCAGAAAAGAAGAAGTAAAGCTGTCACTGTTTGCAGATGACATGATACTATACATAGAGAATCCTAAAGATGCTACCAGAAAACTACTAGAGCTAATCAATGAATTTGGTAAAGTTGCAGGATACAAAATTAATGCACAGAAATCTCTGGCATTCCTATACACTAATGATGAAAAATCTGAAAGTGAAATCAAGAAAACACTCCCATTTACCATTGCAACAAAAAGAATAAAATATCTAGGAATAAACCTACCTAAGGAGACAAAAGACCTATATGCAGAAAATTATAAGACACTGATGAGAGAAATTAAAGATAATACAAATAGATGGAGAGATATACCATTTTCTTGCATTGGAAGAATCAACATTGTGAAAATGACTCTACTACCCAAAGCAATCTACAGATTCAATGCAATCCCTATCAAACTACCACTGGCATTTTTCACAGAACTAGAACAAAAAATTTCGCAATTTGTATGGAAACACAAAAGACCCCGAATAGCCAAAGCAATCTTGAGAACGCAAAACAGAGCTGGAGGAATCAGGCTCCCTGACTTCAGACGATACTACAAAGCTACAGTAATCAAGACAGTATGGTACTGGCACATAAACAGAAAGATAGATCAATGGAACAGGATAGAAAGCCCACAGATAAACCCACGCACATATGGTCAACTTATCTTTGATAAAGGAGGCAGGAATGTACAGTGGAGAAAGGAAAGCCTTTTCAATAAGTGGTGCTGGGACAACTGGACAGGTACATGTAAAAGTATGAGATTAGATCACTCCCTAACACCATACACAAAAATAAGCTCAAAATGGATTAAAGACCTAAATGTAAGGCCAGAAACTATCAAACTCTTAGAGGAAAATGTAGGCAGAACACTCTATGACATAAATCACAGCAAGATCCTTTTTGACCCACCTCCTAGAGAAAGGGAAATAAAAACAAAAATAAACAAATGGGACCTAATGAAACTTCAAAGCTTTTGCACAGCAAAGGAATCCATAAACAAGACCAAAAGACAACCCTCAGAATGGGAGAAAATATTTGCAAATGAAGCAACTGACAAAGGATTAATTTCCAAAATTTACAAGCAGCTCATGCAGCTCAATAACCAAAAAACAAACAACCCAATCCAAAAATGGGCAGAAGACCTAAATAGACATTTCTCCAAAGAAGATATACAGACTGCCAACAAACACATGAAAGAATGCTCAACATCATTAATCATTAGAGAAATGCAAATCAAGACTACAATGAGATATTATCTCACACCAGTCATAATGGCCATCATCAAAAGATCTAGAAACAATAAATGCTGGAGAGGGTGTGGAGAAAAGGGAACACTCCTGCTCTGCTGGTGGGAATGTGAATTGGTACAGCCACTATGGAGAACAGTATGGAGGTTCCTTAAAAAACTACAAATAGAACTACCATACGACCCAGCAATCCCACTACTGGGCATATGCCCTGAGAAAACCATAATTCAAAAAGAGTCATGTACCAAAATGTTCATTGCAGCTCTATTTACAACAGCCCGGAGATGGAAACAACCTAAGTGTCCATCATCGGATGAATGGATAAAGAAGATGTGGCACATATATACAATGGAATATTACTCAGCCATAAAAAGAAACGAAATTGAGCTATTTGTAATGAGGTGGATAGACCTAGGGTCTGTCATACAGAGTGAAGTAAGTAAGAAAGAGAAAGACAAATACCGTATGCTAACACATATATATGGAATTTAAGGAAAAAAATGTCATGAAGAACCTAGGGGTAAGACACGAATAAAGACATAGACCTACTGGAGAACGGACTTGAGGATACGGGGAGGGGGAAGGGTAAGCTGTGACAAAGCGCGAGAGAGGCATGGATATGTATACACTACCAAATGTAAGGTAGATAGCTAGTGGGAAGCAGCCGCATAGCACAGGGAGATCAGCTTGGTGCTCTGTGACCACCTAGAGGGGTGGGATAGGGAGTGTGGGAGGGAGGGAGACGCAAGAGGGAAGAGATATGGGAACATATGTATATGTATAAGTGATTCACTTTGTTATAAGGCAGAAACTAACACACCATTGTAAGGCAATTATACCCCAATAAAGATGTTAAAAAAAAAAAGACAAAATCTGAGTTAAAAATGGGCAAAATGTTTGAACAGACATTTTACAAAATATGATATCTAAGTGGCAATCATCACATAAGAAAGCATTCAAGTTAAGTAGTCATCAGGGAAACATGAATTTTAAAGCACTAAAATATCACCACATGGCTTACTTTGAAAAGACCAATAACACCAAGTATTGTTGATGAGATAAAGCAGCTAGAACTGACATCCAGTACTTGTGGGTGTGTAACTGATATAACCACTTTGGAAAACTGTTGTGCATTATTTCCTGAAGGTGAATATATGACCTAGAAATTCCACTTTTAGGTGAATACCCAATAGAAATGTATACATATATGCACCAAAATACATGTATGAGAGTTTTCATAGCAAGTACTATTCATAGTAGAAACAAACTGGAAATAACTCAACTATCTAGTAACACTACAATATTTAGATCATGATATATTTATGGAATAGAATGCTACTCAGCAATGAGCATGAACAAACTTTTTCTGTATAAAAACACGGATGCATCCTACAGACGTACTATAAAGCACTAGAAGTCAGATACAAAAGAATAAAAGGTATATGATTCCATTTATGTAGATTAACTGGATAGGCAAAACTAACTGATGTGGTAGAAGTCGGGATAGAGGTTAGCTCTGGAGCTCAGGCAAGTAAATAGGAAGGGACAGAAGGGGAGTCCTGCTTAATGTCCTATTCTTTTCTCTGGATGTTGGTTCCACGGGAGTTTTGACTTTATGAAAACTAATTTATGTGTGCACTTTTGGTTTGTGCATTTTTCTTTATACATATTATACTTGAGTTAACAAATTTCTTAAAAGATGAGTTTCAGAGAGAAGATGGTGATTGACAATGTCTAAGATGTTAAAGGATTAAATGTACCAAAGACAGCAAATGAATATCATATGTTTTTTAAATAGAGGTTATTGATAATCCTGGAAAGAACAATTTTAGATTCCTCATACTAGATACGATCCTCTTCAACTCCTTCAATTTACTGCAGTGACCTTAGAGGTCTCCCTGACTTGAGTAACTCCCCAATTTTGATTCACCAAGAATTTTTACGCTAGACAAACCTCGTTAAAGACATCTTTGCAGTATGTAATTTCCCCAAGAAGGTAATGGTTTTCTATTTTCAGCTTTACCATATCTATATTTTTTCTTCCTAACATTAAGATTCCTCCAGCCTCTCACCACTCTCTATCTTGAAAACTTACTTTTTACTTCCTGTCATGCCTTTTCCACCTTAGTCTGGCTGATTTCTTTACCAAATTCCACGTTTCATGATCATCGCCACTCACATTTCATGATGACTATTATTGTTATTCGCCCATTTATGCTCAACCTTAATACTGTAAATACTGCGGAAATACCCAAATGCCTTCCATTCCTAGAGGAAGTCTCTGGTGTCTCTGGCTACTGAAGAAAAGAGCCCCGTTGCACAAAGACCTCAGGGCAAAAATATTTCAAGGGAAAAGTAGTCAGAAAACACTCCTCTTGTAACTAATCAAGTTTAGTTCCAGAAAGAGTTCGTTACTAAGTAGCTCTGAACCCATGGTGTGACAGGGTTAACCAGGGGCAATTTCCAACCTGCAAATGATCCTCGTGAGCACTGGCTTTTTTCTAACGTTACGGAGAGTATCTTTTGGCTTGAAATTCATCAACCCCATCTCCTCCAAAGACATCACCACCTTCCCCTTAAAACTTCATTTCCAAGGCGCTGTACACTGGATAATATTATCATCGTCCTTCTACTCACCCAAGTGCTGAGACCTTTCAGCTCACTATTCTCCTCTTCTTCACCTAATTACTTGTCAGATCCCCATGACTCTTAACTTAAATATATCTCTTGCACCCACTCTCCTTTTCAACCCCACTTTCTCTGAGTTGGTTTGGGTCCTTATTACCCTGTGCTTAAACTACTGCAACAACTTCATACCTGAATCTTCTCTCTTCTGTATATTCCTTGATATTCTAGCTTCCAGAATGCCAGAAAAATCTTACTGGAAATAGTGCTCAAAAATATCCCATTGACCCCATATTGCCTACAAAATAATACCAACGATAGAGCCAGGCACTGCGGTCCTACATGAACAATGCCCATCCCCTGTTGTTCTAGCTTTCCTCCCACCAGGCATTTTCTCTAGTGGCACTCTTCCCCAATACCCTACACTCAAGTACCTCCCCTACCTTTGCTCATGCTGTCTCTTCCCCCGAAGTGCCCTTAATTACCTCTAATCTATCTGTTCCCTTTTGTGTGTATGAAAGTCCTGGCCACCCCTCCAGGCGTTATTAAAATTCTGCTCTCAGAAGTCTTCTCAGCTCTCCCATCCATGTTCATTTGGTTCTGTTCCCCTCCCCCATTTCCCCATGTTCTCTGATCGTGGTTTTATTCAAGCATCCATCATGGTCTGGCTTATATCTCAGGTACCTGTATGTGTCTGTCTCTCAAGTGAAGAAATATTGTCTTAATCACCTTTGTGCTTCTTCCTTCATTACCCTCTAGTCGGCAGGTGTTGATTGATTGCTAACTAGTCTATCTCTTAAGGCAATAGCCATAATCATCATCTTCCTCGGGGTATGGGTATAGAAAAAGCAAAGCCAATCTAGGCATCAGGTCCCCTGGATATTGGGCTCCAGCTCTGCCACTAACTAATTTGCTGTGTGACTTTGGGTAGGTCATGTCCTGTTTCTGGTTCTCACGCTCTGAGCTATGAAAAGAAGGGCCTGGACTAGGTCAGCATTTCCAAAAAGCATGTTCCATGGAACACCGGTCCCGTAGGACATTCTCTCCACCAGAAAGGATGCAACGGTCAAATAAATTGGGGAAATATCAAATAATATGTCTCCCTCATAGAAAATTGTGCTCTGCCAGTTTTTCAAATTGCAGGTCATGACCAATAAATTTGTCATGAAATTAAGTAGGTTTCAATGCACATTTTTTAAAAAAGAAATTAGAATAAAAGATATCAGAGGGCATCACACATAGTAAGGGTAAATACTGTTTCATAAAACTCTTGCTTAAGTTGTGTATGAGTGTGTGTGTTTACGTGCGTGCATCTTTCTTATTGGAGGTTTTGGCTTAACATGCTTTAGAAATACTGCAGTATACACCAACATCTTAAAAGCTCTGAATTACCTTGCTGTAAACCACCTATTTGATTCTTTGATCCCCGCCTTTTTCAAATGTAAACATTATATGCACAGACACACACAGGCAAACCTGACATACATTTATTGACAGGTTACAAGACATGATTGCTTGAAGAAACTCAAACCAGGAGTGAACATTGGTTTATATGATCTGAGAAGTCCTTCTGTCTCAAGCACACTGTGATTCTCTGAGTTGGGGGACAAACAGGTCAGAGCATCAAGAACTGTTACCTGCTTGAACGTGCTGGGTAAAGGCGCACGGGGAGGCTGAAGAGCTCCCTGCTTGTAGAGCGCTGGGAAATCTAGATTTTTCGCTCCCTTTCTCATTCTACTGTTAGAATATTTGTCTTTTGTTGTGTACACTTACACGCCAGGCTGCAAAAGAGGAACTGCCTCGGTGGGCCCGCTAACCAAGGCAAGGCTAACCCTTTGCGGGTGTAGAGGTATGACGGGCATGTCGGCATGAGACCAGCCCAGGGCACCGTGTCTGTCACTGATCGCCCTGCCTGCCTCCTGGCTCAGATGCTCCCTTGCCCATGTTTCCCAGAGCACAGCCAGGAGACGCCCCGGCAAAGCTCTTGCCTCCCCACGTGGTTTCCCCTGCTGATGAAACCGGCTCAGCCCTTGAAGTGCTTTCTCAGCCACACAGAGATGCTGCTGGAGGTGGAAACATGAGAAGGCTTGAAACAAGCTCCTAGCTGCAGGCAGCTCCCAGTCTGGCCTCCACTGGTAGGGGGATTCCCCAGTGTTTCCATATTGAACCCAAACATGAAACAGTTGAGAGACTGGGATATGTGAGCACAAGAAAAAAAAGGAAAGTCCAGCACGGGGAGTGCAATTTCTAAGAAAGCCTCATTCCTCTCACTGTACCCCCGAGATCAGGAAATCCCGTGTTCAGAGGAGCACCTCTCTTTGTGAATGCCCTTCCCTTTACAGACCCGGGAGCAACCCAGACCTCTGGGCACGTCTGATCTGGGGTGATGCCAGCAGCCATGAGGACACATCTCCTGAAATGTGCTCATGGGGTCTTGGGAAACTCACCAGTCCTCCAAGTACCACGCTCCTCCCTCACGCCATGGGGGTGACCATCCCCCGCTTGACTCTGGGGTGCCACTCCCCACTCTGTCCTTTCTGGCACATCAGTCAGTAAATAGAGGGACACAAACTATTGTACTAGAGCGGCAGAGAATCTTGGGGTAGTATTGGATACATATGAGGAATCTCTGGGACACGGCTTCAAGTCAGTTAGTTCAAGTCAGCTTGACCTAGTTTCCCTTCAACACCCCCCTTGGACAGCTGCTCGGGACCCCTGTTATTTCTCTCTCACTTCAGCCCCAGAGAACCTGGAGCTGTTTCTCTCCCACCCTTGGCACCTGAGAAGCACAGCCCATCCTGTCTATGACCTGTCAAGACCACCCCCATCTCAAGCTAAATTTCTATTTTTAAATCACTGGAGGCCTAACTCAGTGGCATCACCACGTTTTCACAGCAGATTACCCTGAATTCATTTTATTTCCCCTAGAGCACAACCCAGAATGAGGGGTCAAATTAAGTTTCCCCTCTTCTCTCACTGCACCCTATGCACCTCTCTACTTTATCTGCTTCCCACCTTTATCCCAAAGCAGTCGTGTGATTTTCTTTTTCCATCAATAGGTCATAAGAAGACCCATTTCCAGGTTACTGTCTTCTCAAGTCATTAAAATTTGCTTGTCTTGGGTCAGAAAAAGATTAAAGATTTTGAGAATCTTACTTGACAGCTTGTTTTAGAACAGTACTGATTTAAATGCATGCCTGGGATCATGTATATTAAGCATGACCATTTACACTTTATTCTATAGCTATTAGAGAAGGGTGGCATTTTGTAAAGAAAAAAAATGAGGAAAGGGTCTGTTGTTTTCTCCTGAGACAAATAGCTTTCAGAGATAAGTGACTTAGGGTTCTCCAGAGAAACAGAGCCAGTGGGGTGCATGTGTGTGTGTGTGTGTGTGTGTGTGTGTGTGTGTGTGTGTGTGTCTTGTACAGAAAGAGATTTATGATAAGGAATTGGCTCATGCAATGCTGGAGGCTGAGAAATCCCAAGATCTGTAGTCAGCAGATGAGAGCCCCAGGAGAGCCGAGGGTGAGCTCCAGTCTGAAGGCAGGAAACCACTGCCATCCCAGCCCCACAGCATGTGCGAGGAGCTCCTTCCTGCCCACAGGGGGCTCAGCTCTTCCGTTGTATTCAGCTGGATGAAGCCCACCCAAGCGGGGGAGGGGAGTCTGCTTCACTCAGCCTGAAGATTCAAATGTTCATCTCATCCAAAAACACCCTCACAGATACACCCAGATAATATTTGACTAAATGTCTGGGTTCCCTGTGGCCCTGTCAATTTGACACATGAAATTCCATCACAAAAGGCTTATTGGGACCCTCTTTGGCCTTTTCATTCAAAACAAAAAGGATGAGAAACACAGCCAGCCCAGTGAGCTACGAGGAGATGCAAGATTTATTGACCCCAGGGTCAGCAATGATGAGAGAAATCGCTGAGTCTGAGAGGCAGTGGAGAAGACAGAGGCGGTCCCTCCGGTGTATGGCGTGTGCTGTCCCTGAAGGGGTCAAGCCGGGCAGCAGTGGGTACTGTCACTGTGGCTAAGTCGGCCAGCACAGTCAGATCAACACAGGGCCAGGCAGGGGGATGGCCAAATAGCCATGCAAGCAGAGCAGAGACCTTTAAGGTTCCAGGACGTCTAACTGCTAAGCTTAGGGGAACAAATGACTAAAGGGAGTATGTTTGTGTCCCCCTGAAATTCATATGTTGAAACCCTAACCCCCAGTGGGATGGCATTAGGAAGCAGGGCCTTTGGGAGGTCATTAGGTTTAGATGAGGTTATGAGGGTACAGCCCTCGGGATGGGATTAGTGCCCTTATATGGAGAGAAAGAGACTAGAACTTGCTCCCTCCAAACTGTAAGGACACCAGGAGAAGACAACCCTCTGCAAACTGGGAAGAGAACTCTCACCAGACACCGGGTCAGCCGGCGCCTTGATCTTGGACTTCTCATCTCCAGAATGGTGAGAAACAAGTATTGCTTAAGCCACCGAGTCTATGGTATTTTGTTATAGCAGCCAAGCTAAGACAGGAAGACTCCATCATTTGAGAAGTGGGTGCAAATGGCCCCCAAAAGTCATGCAAATGAGCACAGCTCAGTTGCTGGTGAAGCTCAGGGAAGCCACAACCAGCATGGATCAATGATATACATCAAATAGAAAGTACAAGATTGAAGTAGAATTACTTTTCCAAACAAGACTGAAGCAAGTGCCATGCCACGTGCAGATGTGCACATACAAAAATATAGGAATAGCAAACTTTTTAAAAATTAACAACGACATAACAGTAACAGCTGCAGCTTTTAAGGGAAAATGCTTAAAACGACATAAATTGGATCTAAATAAATACAGAGCAATATTGAGGCTCACTTGTAGCCAACACACTCTAGAGACATTGTTATCACATAAGATGAGGACCAGACTGCAGGGACAAATGTGGAGCCCAAGGGAAGCCTGTGAAGAATGGGACCAACTCTGAGACTTTGCCAGGAGCTAGCTAAAGCTACAAGAATGTGCTAATTCCCTCGTGAGATAATGTCACACCTGTGTCACAAGTATTTCAATTATTGACATACGTAGCTAGGTTAATTATTTAATATATCTCTGTATAATTCAGCCATCATCCTATGTGAACTTCTCTTAATTCTTTAGTTTCCAAATTTCCCATTATATAATCAATTGATTGATAGGTTACAGTTGTCAGTGCATAAGTCATCCAGACAATGCCCCTCCGCCCTTATACAAACACACTTGTAACTCACTGTGCCTACCTCATGTACCCGTTAGTTTTTGCTGCATAACAAATAACCCCAAAACTGTGGCTTTGAATAACAAACATTTTTTAGGAGTTCCACTGGGTTGCTTAGGCAGTTCTTGTCTGGGATGGTTTGGTTGATCATTGTGGTCAGCTGGTGACTCAGCTAGGGCTATATGGTCCAGGATGGCTTTCCTTACTTGCTGGTTGAGGATGTCTATGGGGCAATAAAGATGACTCATTTGCACATCTCTTGTCGTCAAAAAGACTAGCCTGGGCTCCTTCTCATGGTAGTAGTCACAGCATTCACCAGAGGAGCAAGAGAGAGCAAGCCACAAAACACAAGCAATTTTCAAGCCTTTGCTTAAGTTACATTTGCTAGTATTTCATTGGCCAACACAAGTTGTGTGGGCAAACCCATCAGTGTGGGAGGAGATTAAACAAGGGAAATGATTGCTGGCACTTTGTAAATAGTGGACTATAACGGATATTGTCAGCCATACCTGCTCCTCTATTGGTAGAGCTGCCACCACATTGCAGAAGCATGACAGTCTCAACAATCATTGCATGTGAACTTGCAGATTATGTGCACCGTACATAACCCGTCATGCCTGATAATGTGGTCACCCCTACACAACACAAGGTGGCCACAAAGAATGTATGAAAGTTCCACACACTTGAGTACAGCCCCTTAACCTATCAACAAGGCTCTGCTTTTTAGTGAAATAATCCTGATTATGTGAAAACTTACATCCAAAATCTCACTCTCTGCTTCGTGCCCTCTGATGACTCAGTGGCGCGTGGGTAATGTAAGTGAGGTAAGAAAAACCTAATATGCAAAATTCAAATTTACAGAACAGATAAATTAGGGAATAGGGAGTAAGTCATCCCATCACAATAGAATTCTTTACTCTTACATCAGAACTCTTTAAAATAGCCAGCTCCTCCAGGGTCTCTAAAATAAAACTCATCACCAAACTTTACATGTAAATTCTCAGGATTACACCAATTGCATGAACAAGGTATTTCTGTACTGATTATTCCCTGACTGGCTCTGCTTGACTTAACCTCTCCCTGCTGGAAGGATGAGTAAAGGGCTGCGTCCTTCTTGGAAGAGTGTACAAATCAAACCAGCAACACTGTGCACACAGGACATCTCCAAAGCTCATACCATTACATGATTTCCAACCTGGGAACATTTCAACTCATATTATAGTCTTGTGCAACTGAAGCTACATCCCTTCCCAGAAGGGGGAAATGGAGTTCAACTCTCAGCCTTCAGTTGGCCAGTGGTGTTGGGGAGGGGCAGCGTCAATCAAGTAGATGGAGGACAGAAAGGGGGTGAGGTCCCTACATCGCCCAGGGCACTGTCCCAAGTGCCCAGCCCCACAGCTCCTTTCGCTCCCACTCTGTTCCCAACTTTGCCATGACTAATTTTCTTCTCTTGATGGACATAGCCCTTAAAGAGCATGTGTCTCCTTCCCCTTGCTGTGTGTTCAAGCAAGCCGATGCAGGAGGCATGGAATCCATTGAGGGGAAGGAGAGCAGGTCCTCGTCTTTCATCTCACAGCCAGCTTCTCCTCCGTGCTGCCCTGGGCTCTGTTCCACTGGGGCTGTTGTGAGCCAGCAGGTTATGTAACATCCTATAGAGGTTCCTATTTAAAGCTCTGAGAGGTGACAGCCCAGATGACAAACAGGCTTCAGTCTGTCAAGCGAACATCTCCAAAGCACCTGCATTTCCAGGCTGCTGTTTTTTTTCCTGGAGTCCATCAGGGCTGCACTCAGCTATTCAGGCCCTTCCAGGGGATGGGCTCTGCTGTGTCTCAGCAAGGGGCTGTCAGGTTGTCCCACTTTTCCTGCCTAATTCACACTGGGATATCCATATTTATATTGATCTGGGCACATTAAGGGCATACTCATGCTAGGCATCAACTTGGCAGGTCATCCAAAGCAACTTTGCACTCACTAAAAATTTCAACTCACCCGCAAAATGCTTAGATTTTGTCTGGTCAGGGATGTGATTTGTTTCCCCCACTGCAGACAGAAATCACATCAGGGATTGAATATACACATGATGTATATATCGTCTCTTTCCTATGTTAACTCTTTAGAAACCCTGTCCATTGTTCACCTACAGATTAAGTGATTGTAGCTCCTGCTGTCAACACATCACCTTAGAGCTCTCATCTAAGCCAACACTCAGATGCAGCTCTAACAAAGCGCAAACCACGAGGGAATCAACCATTATGTTGACTGTCACAACCTTGCTGTGTCACAAATTCACATGTACTGAGATGGAATGTCAAGGTTTCTCCATTACTGAGCTTTCCTAAGCCTTCATTTGTACTCTGTTGTGGAAAACTTAACCTGGACCCTTCAAGCTGGTCTGTTACTTCTAGTTTAAAACAACGTATTTTGGCTAAATGCTCTGTTCTGTGGCCCCCCACTCCCTGACTGACCTTGACCGGGGTGAGGGGAAGAAGGAGGCTGGCAGGCTGGGCGTCATCCAGGGCGGTTGAGGGCATTGTTACTGGTCTATCTCCATCCTCTGCCTTTGCCAGTTCCCTCTGGGATGGGACCAGCCTGCCTCTTCCGGACCTCGTCACTTCCCCTGGTGTCTTCTGCTGACACTCACTCTCCCAGCGTGTCTCGGGACAGGCAGGGGCAGACTTTCCGAGTCATCTTTGCCCCAAGCACAGGCCGTTTCAATTCTCTCTGAGCTTACTCATCCTTCGGTGCCTCCCTGGGGGCTCAGGACCTCCCGTCTGCTCCCTGGGACCACATGGAGTACCAGGATTCTGTGAAATGGCCCCAGGCTCATTTTTCCGGGCGCCTCGTTTACCTGGACTCTCCACAGCTGAGGACCCAGGAAGGAATGTGTCAGCCTCCCCTTTTCTCTTCACGTTGAACTTACCTGCCTATTCGTCCATCACATGCCATCCGCCCACCACTAGCTCTGGGATGGTGTGGAGAGGGCTGGTAGGAAGTGGGGCCCATAACGGTGACCTTTTCTCCATGCCCACTTCTGCATCTCTCTGGAAACCACTGTAACCAGAAAGGGTTCTGGTCATCTCTTCTGGTCATGTGAAATCTAACTTTCATACCATCATGTAATATATTCCATCCAATTGTTGATGTAGAATACGTTTTATGCCCTGAAGACTTTGTTTCTCTCTAAAAGCCCAACACTTACAAATTGAAAGTTTTCATTTCCAAGACTTTTGTTTCTGCTGCATATTAAATTATATATTTAATTAGACAATGGACTTCTTTGTTTTAATACTTGCCCACCCTCCCCCAAGGACAATGCTTATAGGGAACTGTCGTCCAAATTTTGGCATGCAAGGTCATGGCACAAGAAAACTGAGTGTTTGGGGGTAAGGAGAAGAAGAAAGAATTCATACCTAAAATTTTTATCTAATAGATTCTTAGGAGAAACCCATCCTCCTTTTGGTACAAGGAAACCTTAATATACATGTGGGTCTCGTTACCACCATTACCCACTGTCAGCTGTAATAATAATAATGGCATATCTTTAGGCCTTTTATCATAAAGACTTTTCATATCTTGGTTAACAGCATAGGCTTCATTGTATCTGTATGTCAGCAGGACTAAATTCTGTAACAACATGTCACTCACAGCAGCAGCGAGGTAGCCAGCTCTGTGGGGCAATGCCAGCATCCTCCTTGTTCGCTGTCTGTCTGGTACCCATCATGATTCCTGCATCCTGTACATAGTAGGTGCTCTCTGAACCCTGGTTGATGGAACGATTAATCCCATCCCCTTCATGAGGCTGAGATGGTGTTCCATGCAGAACAGAACTACAACATCCAGATTCAGGTTGCATCTGCCTAACGCACCCTCTAAAAAGGAGACATGAATCTACAACAAATCAGAATTTTAGAGACCACATTGTCTCTGCTGACAGGATACGTAAGTCGGTTTGTCAAAATGAACCGGGACTATCGCTCAAAAACCTCCACAGTGCTGACTCTAACTTAACCTTCCTTTTCAAACTGATACATCCACTTCATCATCTATCAAATTATGAAAACTACCGATTTCCTAGACACTCTTATTCAGATGGTCTTCTAGTTTGGTTTCTCCAGAACCTTATCTGCTGGTTAAAAAAGCAAACAAAAAAGACCAGATTTGAAATCCATCCTGAGAAAATAGAACAAACTTAAAGGACGCTACTCAAGAAAAAGAAGTTTCTTGAAAGGGAAAGTCAAGACCAAGCACACCTGTGTCCTGTGATTGCATGACTGTAACAGCAAGTCGAGAAGCCACCGCTAATAAAACCTCGGTCTCTGCAGGTCGCCCCGGTGCTCAGTTACAAAACATTCCAGCAGAGTATTTAAATACCAGCTCTCACGGGAAATACAGCCAGACCTGGGGCACCAACCCCCCTTAGGCCAAGATTAGTGTGTGCATGTGTGAGGAGAGAAGCCTTTTGTAAGATGCAAGAAAGGACTTCAGGAACAGGCCAGTGGTCGCGTCTTTCAGAGCGCAGAGGCAGCTGGAGCAGATTGATCAAAAAGAGCGGTCCCGAGGTTTGCCCCCTAGACATGCACCATGAGTAGCGTTCTCCCTGCTTTGCTCTTAGAGTAGCCCCTCAGGTGTGAGCAGCTGTACAGAGCCGGCTCCTTACACAAGCTCAGACACTTAACCTTCCCCTTCAGGCTCAGAACGAGGCCAGAAGCAGACAGTTAATCCCCGGTACTTTTCCTTCCCTGACCCCTTCTATATAGCTCAAATTTCATTCCTCTTACCATTATTCCAATTTTAGTCATGTCTATAGATAACATGTCCTGTAATTTCTGAAATATTTTAAAATCAACTCAGTTTGTATTATTTAGACACGTATTTTTTTTTAATTGGGGTAGAGTTGTTATACAATGTTGTGCTAGTTTCTACTGTACAGTGGAGTTCCCTGTGCTATACAACAAGTTCTAATTAGTTATCTATTTTATACATATTAGTGTATATATGTCAATCCCAATCTCCCAATTCATCCCACCTCCCCTTTCCCCCCTTGGTGTCCATTAGACACATGTATTTTTAAAATGCATTTATAGCAATACTAGTGATAACAGATACCCATCTGGGGGGGTTTCTGTATGTTTTATGAAATGGTACAGTCTTTCCTATGTACTGCAGGGAGCGGCTAATACCTCGAGATTCAGACTCCCTGGGTTTGAATCCTGCCTCTAGTACTGCCTACCTGTGTGACCTCCAGACCTTGATTTTATCTTCCACAAAGTGGAAATCATAGAATTCTGTTTCATGGAGTTACTGTGTTACTGGAGTTATTACAAGTAAGGCCCTTAAAACCTGCTTTAAGGAGGTAATATGTGCTTAATAAATGTTGACTGATATTAATCTTATCTACCCCTTTCCAAGTCCTCTTGAACCACCCCTTTTATATCCCAAAGAAACATCTGAGGTTCCCCGTGGGGCTCTGTCAAGATCACAGGAAATTAGGGTTGGAAAGGTGCCTGCTGGTACCGGCTCATCTTTATGTCTCAGGTCAAATGTCTCTTTCTTAGAACAGAGGTTTCCTTGCCCATCCTGGGTCCATTGTGGTCCTCCCCACACCCCGCCCCACAGACATTTCCCATCAGAGCGCTTTGGTTAATGTAATTTCTAGCACATACCACAGTCTGTACTGGTTTCACTCATGTATGATTTGTTAAATGTTTATATATCATTTTTATCTAAATAAATGCACATACACACACACACAGAGACATGCATAGGTACTGCTTCGGTCCATCTAGACTATGAAATAAGTTCAAAAACTTTGTCCACCTTTTCTTGGCTGGATTCCCCAGTGCCTCACACAGGTGGTGCACGTAACAGTTTATAAATATCTGTTAAACGAATAAACACATGCATGAGTGAACGAATACTATTATTTTGCAGACAAGGAAACTGGAGCGCAATAGATAAAAGTACCAAGAGCAGGATGGGGAAGGAGACAGGCGTTCCACTGCAGCACCCCATGCAGCATATGGCACGATGGCAGGCTTCCAGGCCTCCTCAACACGTTCTCGGGAGTCCGTGAGGGTCAAAATCATTTTCACGTTATACTAAGAATGCTATTTGGCTTTTCCGCTCCATTGATGCCTGCATTGGTGATACAGACGCAACGGTGGGTAAAAATGCTGCCTCCTCAGCAGGAATCAAGTAGTGGCACCAAAATGTCTTAGTGGCCAGTATATTACTCTTCACCACCATAGGCCCACAGAGGGAAAAATAAAAGGCCAGTTCACTTAGGAACACGCTTTAATGAAACGGTAAAAATTATTCATTTTATTAAATCTCAACCCTTAAATACAGACCCTTTTAATATTCTGTTGAGAAACCGATGTACCCATAATGCACGTATGCCGCAAAACCAAGTAGGACGATGATCTCAAGGTGATTGAGTTATGGGTTCAACTAGCTGCTTTTTTTGTTGTTGCAACCCAATTTTTGCTTGAAAGAGCAAATTCTAGACAAGCCGTGGTTATTCAGACTCAGGCATTTGGCAGACATTTTCTTTAAAATGAGCAAAGTGAGCTGTCACTTAAAGGAGAACAACTGACAGTATTTGTTGCCAGTGATAAAATATGAGCTTCTGAGCAAAAATCAGAATTTTTAAAAAATGTGTCTCTGCCGCCATGAGCTTGACAGCTTCCCAATACTCAAGAATACTTTTCTGATACGATCAGTAGTTATGTTAATGAATGTGACTTTTGATATTGTATTATGAAATGTGTCAGCTTTGGGATGATCTGAATAACTCAACAAACCAGAATTTTCCAAATGGCCACTGCTTGATGTTATAAAATCACACACGGGTGAAAGATCCATCAAGAGTGCAAGAGAGACCCGTGAATTTTTATAGAACAGACTTTGAGACATTCACTGACACAGTTTCAGAGTTCACACTGCAGTTGACCTTTAAAAAACTACGACCACCTGTCAAGTTTTGGTGTAGTAACAAAGAATATCCAAAGTTACTGGAAAAGCCTATTAGGATACTTCTTTTTTCTACTGTACATCTGTGTGAGGCCAGATTTTCCTCATCTGCTTCAACCAACACAACCTATTCCAACAGATTGAATGCAAAAGCAGATCTGAGAATCCAACTGAAGTCAGACATTAAAGAGATTTGCTCAATGTAAAATAATGACATTTTCTTACTAATTTTGTTCAATTTTGGCAACTCTGGTTATCTTTCATGAATACATTTCTATAAAGGGGTTATTGTTTTACGTTAACAAATAATCTCTCTCTTTTCAGTTTTTCTTTCTCATATGGCAAACATTGATCACGATAACCCACACATAATATTCTTTGAGGACTTCAATTATTTTAAAGTGTATAAAGGGATTTTGAGACCACAACGTTTTAGAACTGCCGAATTAGAACATGGAAAGTGATGTCCAAACTCATTAATGCTTATGGAGGAGAGGCCCCCTGAACGGTGAGTTCCAAGGTCAAAACATGACATCTTGTGATCTGTGGCACAGCTCTGCGAGGCCATATTATTATCATTTTAGAATTAATACGTGATCGATACAATTTAAAAATTAGTAAACAATACAGATATCTGTATTGATCAGGCTATTGGTTAAGAAATCTGCAGGGCTAAAAATAACACAGATTTACCTTCACTCGTGGTAAATACGCATTTCTGGTTTAGGACTCTGCTGCCTACCTCTTCCCTCCAGGATGCAGGCGGATGCAGCATCTGACATGGGGACTGTAGTTGGTTGCCAGGGCAGGGAAGGGGATGTGAGTTGTCCAGCTTAAGAGGACTGGCTTTTAAAGCTCTCACCAAGCTGTACTGTGTGGCCCTTCTACTTCCATGTCATTTATTCAAGCAAGTTCCATGATTCTGCTTAACTTCAGGGGTCAGGGACTTGCCATCCTCCCTGGAAACCACGATCCGGGAAGCAGGAAGGCGGTGACGTAGGATTAGTGGGAGGCCGTGTGCATCAGCAGCTCTAATGACTGCCACAATGTAAAGCTCCAGTCAAAACATAAAACCCGGGCTTCCCTGGTGGTGCAGTGGTTGAGAGTCCGCCTGCCGATGCAGGGGACGCGGGTTCGTGCCCCGCTCCGGGAAGATCCCACGTGCCGCGGAGCGGCTGGGCCCGTGAGCCACGGCCACTGAGCCTGCGTGTCCGGAGCCTGTGCTCCGCAGCGGGAGAGGCCACAACAGTGAGAGGCCCGCGTACCACAAAACAAAACAAAAAAACCCCATAAAACCCCATTTCTAACATGTACTGATTATCTGATTCTTAATTTGTTCATCTATCATTTTTCATAGTCAAAGTATTTTGTGCAGGCTATCCTGTGTCCTTTCCATCTGACATTATCTTGAACGTCTCCATAGTTCTCATGTTTGTAATTTGAATGTCAATGTTCCATTTTACTGTTGATAATTTATTATCATTTTAAACATTTCTTAGTCGTTGGTTATCTGCGAGAATAGCTAGTTTTTCACTATAATAGATGGCATAGCAAAGCACATCACTGTAAGAAGATATTTTAAAAAATTACTTCTTTGGGGTTACTGAGTCAAGAAGCAGGCTGCATTTTGGGTGAGGACACGTGTTCCACGATGCTCATTCTATAAACTTTTATGGCTAAAGATCTGCTCTTACTCAGTTCTGTATCCCCAGAGCCTAACAAAATATCTGAAATTTGGTCGGCACTCAGTACATGTTCCCTGAATGGATGAGTTTTGCCAGATTACTTTCCAGAATTATTACCCCAATTTACCGTGCCACCAGCACAGTTATACTGCTCTTACAGACGCTTTAGTAGCTTGAGCAGTGATTTTCTTTTCATTTATTCAATGATTAGCAGGCCTAAAAACAATTCCGAGATTCTTTTCTCTACTGGTGTTTTCTCTCACATGTGCTCTACTTAATAAAGTAAACCTGGCAATCCCTCTTAGGAATTTATACCCTGTCTTCATTTATTTGGTTTTTTAAAGATTTGGGGACATCAACGGTGGGCTCATTGAAAGAAGAGAATAATAATAGGAATAAGTGGAGATGGAGCCAGTGGGCCAGCTGAAGAAATCAAGCATAGAATTTATTATTATTAATTATTAGCAGCAGCAGATATTTACTGAGCACATTCCGTAAATATTATCTCTACTCCTCAAAGCATTATTGAAGGGTAGATACAATCATAGCTCTACTTTTTAGGTGAGGAAATTGAGGCTCAGGGAAGTTGCAATTGCCCAAGACCACACAGGTGGGAAGAAGCAAGTCAGGTTTTGAACCTGTGTTTGCCTGAAGTTGGTGCCCGCTCTCTCCACATCCCGTGGCCTCACCTGTTCACGAGAAGCCTGTCAACAGCCCAAACCAAAGTCAGAGAGGGGGGGTGTCCGTGGGCCGCGGGGGCTGATGGGGACACACAGGCTCCGTGGAGTGGGTGACCCCAAAAGGGTGCTCAGCACCACGCTGTGTGATACTAGCAAGGACACGTGACCTGGGTGGGATCCCGGCCTCACCCGGGTTACATGGCACAGGGTCTAATCTGTGCCAAGGGCAGGGTGGGCAGGAGAGAGGCAGGATGGCAGTCGGGCCAAGAAGGTGCCACCCGGAAGCCGGGAGCAAGGCTGAAGCCCAGCCTGGCTCAGCTTGCCGGGTGCCCTGGGCTCCGCCGCGTCTTCACCTTGGGTGGCAGACAAGTTCCAGACATCACCTTTCACTGATAAAAGCTGGCCACCAAGATAACTGGCAGAAACCTCCTCCTTCCTCCTCCAAAAGTCACATGAGACCATTTACATTTAAGTGAATTAAAATGGAATAAATCTAACATGTCAGTTCCCCAGCCAACTGGCCACATTTCGAGGGTTCAGTAGCCACATGTGCTGGTGGCCACTGGGTTAGACTGGACATCACAGATATGGACCCTGTCGGTCATCACAGAAAGTTCTGTTGGACTGCATGGCGAGGGCCCCGCCTCCCCAGGAGGACCAGAAACAGCTCGGTTTCACCTGGGGGCTGCAGAGAACTGCAGACACCCTGGCCCTGCTCCAGCCCTTCTGCGCTGTGAGCTTCAGGTGGCCGGATCCCCAGGTGCTGTGTAGACACAGTCGAGCTCAGGAAACCAGTGGCTGGGCTCTCCTGCTGAACACCTGTCTACCTGAGACGCTGAGGAAAAGAGCCGCTGGCCTTTCATTCGTCATCTTTACTGCAAACGTCCCTCCCACCCCAGTCTATCGCCTTTGCTTTTATTTTAGTTTTGTTCATTTTTTATGAGCGTATTTTTGGCTCCTATTAATATTTAAAATGTTGTGATGGTAGGAGCAAAGCCTGCTTGGCCGGGAAAAGTCCTACCCCGTTCCTTCCCACCCCCGTCGCGCTCTGGCTCTGGAGCCCACACCTCCGCGGCAACCTTCCACGGAGGCAGTGATGTCATCAGCCCAGAGCTGTGCAGCATCACAGAGAAGGGGGTGGGAAGACTCGCAGGTCCCCCTTCTGCAGAGCAACCTGGAATTTATGTATTCGCAGGCAGTGATAGGGGCCCATCTTGCAAGGCCTCATAAATATTTAACAACAAGCACTTTGTAAAGAAGAATGTTATTAAGGGCGGTGCTGCCAGCAGCTTCAAAGGTGCCTATGTATCAGGAAGTGCTAATGCTGTGTGGACACAACCCTCCTGCAACAGCCCCAGGGCACCTCAGCTCCTTATCTTTCAGAGGGAGCTGGAAAAGAATTTAGAGGCTTTGCAAGTATTCCTGCCCCTCAGAGGAACAATCTGGTTCCTCTGACAAGTCATGTATCTAAGAGAGAAAAAGCAGTGACCAGAGGAAAAAATATGTGTGTGTGTATACATACTCACGTACACACATACACATACACACATGCACCCTAGACCGTCTACCAGAGAAGCTGGCGCAAGCAATATTTAGTAAGGCTTCTTTTATTCTGCTGCGACCAGCTGAATTTTTTATTGCCAGGAAAGCCAGGCCCAGGCCACTTCTTTCAACACTCAGAGCTTTAATGATACTGGTTCGGTTTTCTCTACTCTGTGGATTGGATACACTGCATTGCAATTCAAATCACCCCAAACACCACAGTAAGCATAGGTGATCACATTTCATGCTAAGTGTAAATGGCTCTCCACAGGGCACTCATCCTGGGAGCTGGGGCCTGGGACGGCATTGTCCTGGCAATTTCTTTTTCCCCAGTTGATCATCACTGGAGGTAAATGCTCCGAAGATTAAAGTTCCCAATCCATAAAGCAAACTGCTGTTAGGTTCAGAACACAGCCTCCGTTGGCCAACCCTAGTACAGCCAAAGAATCACAAGGGATTGGAAAATGAATGGGGAGGGGTGTGGGGGGGGTGCGTGTGTGTGTGTGTGTGTGTGTGTGTGTGTGTGATGCTTATTACACATGTCTTCCCCAAATAATTGTTGTGAAGGCGTTTGAAAAGCTAAGTTGACTAACTCAAGATGACCCACAGGAGCCATGAAAAGAGCACTTGTGCATTTCCCACCATAAAACGCTGCTCCCAGGGTCCGGCAGAAAAGGACTTCTGAGCCCTCCAGAGGATTATGTTCCCTATGAATTAACAAAGTTTTCCTGGAAACCACCTCTCATGCCCAGAAGCAAAGTCCCAGAACTATATACGTGAACGGGAGCCCCTTACGTAAAGTAGGGATCCCCCTGCCTTTTTGCAAGTGATTCTGCGTTTTAGCCAGTAAGTTGCCCAGAGCATGACCAATAGCCATGTGTCATGAGAACAGGTGAGAGAGCTGTGTGCTGATGGAAACACGCATGGATGCAGCCATCACAAACCTATCCCACAGATGCATGACCAAGCACTTCCCCGGGTGCAAGCTTTGATCCAAGCTATAATCAAGAAGTTCACTTTTAAGTGAGTTGCTTGGGACCTGGCATAGGCTTTCCCGTAGAAACGATGTTATAAATAGTGCTCTGGCCTAGCCCCCAAAGGCCTCTCTGACCCGTAATGTGCTTCCACTATGCTATAGTTGCAAGAAAACTTTGTAGAAAACAATCACTGTGCGATACCAGTAATTAAACCAAACAGTAGAACAATAAGATGAAATGTCATTTTTTTTGACATGAACGTTCATTCTTGAGGAAAGTAAGATTAATTGGAGAAAGATAAGGAGGTAGATGGAGGCCGTGCGGTGCTCGGTGAAGGAGGCTTTGGGGTTACCTCAAGGGCTGTTGAGGTTGATGGCGCTGGCTCTTCAAGACGTGTCATTTCACTTGGAAACTTACGGGGTGCCTTTCTTTTGCTGCAGGTGTATCCCTAGCACTACTTATGCTCATCCTCCATAATTAGAGTCAGTTTTATTTTCCTCTCACACATTGAAAGAAAGAGCGAGACAGGGAGGGGCAGGAAGAAAAACAAAGGAGACTGGAGAGAGTGAAAGAAGTACATTTCTGGAAGCAACTAAGCAAGAGTTAAAAATGAAGGGAATAAATTGGAGGTTAAAAGAAAATCTGCGAGTGAAAGATTGCCTTGGGAGTGTCAAATGAATCAGTCAAAAGAAGGGGAGAAAGGGGGAGAGAGGGAGGGAGAGAGAGAGAGGGAGAGAACATGTGTCTACTCCCGCAGAGAAGAAATGCTGTCTTAGGTCATCAGAGGATGCTATCTTTGCTGCTGACTGCAGCGATGCGACGGGGACACTCTTGGGAGGACCAGGGTGAGGTGAGGGTAATGAACGAACACCTGCCCCTCTCACATTAGGGCTGGACATGCCCAGGAGCTGAGACAACTCTTAGTTCCTGGAGGTGAATGATCTGCTTCGTGGATGACCCGTAGGCATCACTGTCTCACAGCACCTGGCTCTCACCCCAGAACCTCCCCTTCTTTTGTCTGGAAGTCCAGTCTCTGGTTTCCTCTCTCGCCCTGGCTCCTTCCCTCCACCCTCGAGCTGCTTTTTGCTCCATCTCAACCTTGGGCCGTGGTTCCTCCTCTCATTCCCCAGAGAAACACCGGTGGTTGAATTTAACAGGCTTTTACTGAAGATTTTGAGACAAGAGCAGGAAATTTTAGGCTATAAGAGAAACCATATCAAATTCAATGCCAGATACCATTGTTCCTAAAAACCATCAATTCCTCCCAGCACAAGAACTCCCCTTCCGGCCCCCATTTCTGGGTACCTCCTGGGAGCCATATAGATCATACTCCATCCCCAACGCACCCTACCGCTGTCTTACTCCCTAAGTTCCCAGGGTGGCTAAATGTTTTTCCTTTGCAGGTAATTTCCAGTAACTTTCAGGAAGGAACAAAAATTACTGACATGTGAGAGTTTGTCATCTTTCCCATCACCCCCATCTGGGATAAGGCAAGCGAGAGTTCCTCCCCAGGCTTCTGCTCCTTCCTCTACTGGGTGAGACAGTAGCCTAGGAGAGAATTCTCAGAGCCACAGTTCCAATGAGAACAGACTGGACCCTCCAGGGGCTACTGCTCTGCAAACCCAACCCATGAGTGGCAAATCCTGCAGGAGGGAGGGCAGGGGGAAAGCGGTGAAGAGGGTTGCCAGATGGAGGAGATTGAATGGTTTTTGGAAGAAGGGCCCCTAAGAGGCACTAGAACCACGGGCTCTGTCCTTAGACCCTGGCAAAGACAGACTCAAGAGATGCGAACACGGGACTCCAGCTCCGACTGTGCTGCTTTCATTGTGACCCAGCTCTGGAATTAGATCACGTGGGTCACGGCTTCTGCTCTATGATGCAGAGAGATTTAATTCTCTTTTGTCTCAATCCGCCACTGCAGACTAGGCTTTGGAGCCTAACCCAAAGGCTTATTAATTGGCTTTCTTAAACAAAAGAGCCATCTTCTCTGAGATAAAAACTGCCGTCCCTTATAATGCACAAGTCATAAATGAAGTCATTTATTTTTTTAAATAGCAATATTTTCTCCTCAGGTTGTACTTATTCTACGTGTTCCTTTACGATCCACAAAGTGTTTCTGTATGACCTCCACCTGGAAAACCCCATCCTCCAAACCAAACTCTCATTACTAAAGAGTAGCTGTTGAATTGTAAACATATTTCAATCGTCATCAAAAGAAGGAAAAATAGGAAATATTGCCACCTGGAAGGTTGGATCAAAACTAAATGACAATTATCTTCCCATTACTGGCCGTAAGACCCAGGAGAAGAAAGGAGCTAGCAGTATGCAAAGAGACCGGGACACACTGAGTTACCGGAAGGCCAGGTTAAAGTAGGCAAGTGGACGACAGGAGCCTGGAACACAAAAGACGTCGGGTCCTCTTTGCATCCCTATGGACCGTCCCCCGCCTTGGCCCTGTTCTCTCCAGCCCGAGCACCTGCACCGTGGTGATCCCTTATTTTCCTGACTCAATTCATGGCTTAACTGGGCTTCCCTCTTCCTCCCATTACTTCATAGTGTGGTGGGATGGGGGATGGTAGGGGGGTGGGGATCTATACCTTGAACTTAACCCTCCAAGTACTATTGTGGTCACTGAGAAAAAGGATACCATGTTTTCTTTTCTTGGAATACCTGTTTTAAGATTCCATTTGTGAACACAGAAAAGAGTGGATTACAGATTTTGTTTTGCTATTATTTTAGTAGCAAATCCTAAATATGAAAAGATTATTCAGAGAGTAAGTTTACATTGATTTTGAAAAATCAGATCTACTGCAAAGCAAGGCATAATTAAATAATGCAACAGAATATTTTATTTGAGGTTGATTGATTTGACCTGGTTTACAATAACACAAAGGGTTATAATGCAAAACAGTTTACCTTTTCTTTATAACCTCCTGTCGTTCTAAATATTTTTCATAAAGTGACAGGAAAAAAAATTAAGTTTTAGCAGAGGTGCCAAGATGCAGTAGGTAGGAGATTTCAAAGTTAGTGGTCAGAGGAATGTAGATTACCAAAGGAAATTAATGAAAGCTCACTGCACAGCTCTGAGCATTTCACCTGCTTTCAAGACATAAAAGGGTCAAGGGAAGATCTGATGAGTTTTTGTGTGTTTTTTTTTGGAAGGGCTGTCACCATGCTTCCAGACACAGGCCCTGGGGGGAAGGAGTAGGCTTCTTTCTTTTCCCAAGAGAGCCGGCTAGGATTGTGGTAGTCCGTGCGCGGGACAGTGGACCTCTGCCTGACTCACAGGAAAAGGATAAATCAGATGGTGGCCACCTCGAGATCAGTACTCCCAGCGCCCTGTGGCCAGACACAGGCCAGACCAGAGAAGGAAAAGTGGGCCAGGGCCAGTCTGAATCCTGTCCAAGAGGGCTCCTGCCAGGGAGGAGGGAACAGGACACGAGGGTCCATGACAGTTCCCACCAGCTGGGACCTCTCACACCATTCTCCCAATGTGGACACGTACCTTTTTATTCAGCGGGCAGGTCCCAATCCCCTCACGGGAAGCAGGGCCCTGTTCCCATGAGCACTCCTCCATCTCCAGCCCCTGCCCACCCCCTTCAGAGGCATCTGCACGCCGAGGTGGGAGAGGAACCAGGCTACTGTCATGCTGACTGAGGGCTGATCTGATGTTAAATCAAGTTCAGGATTGTGATGAAAACCCCAGACGGCCTTCTTTTTTAAACTGGCTAAAATGTTCTGGTAAGGGCATTCTTTGCTTCTCAAGGCTTTTTTTTTTTAGTTGAAGTATAAATGATTTACAATGTTGTGTTAGTTTCAGGTGTACAGCAAAGTGATTCAGTTTTATATATATGTATATACATATATATATATTTTTTCTTTTTCATATTCGTTTCCCTTATAGGTTATTACAAAATATTGAGTATAGTTCCCTGTGCTTTACAGTAGGTCCTTGTTGGTTATCTATTTTATATATAATAGTGTGTATCTATTAATCTCAAACTCCTAATGTATCCCCCCCTTCCCCTTTGGTAACCATAAGTTTGTATTCTATGTCTGTGGGTCCGTTTTGTATATAAGTTCATTTCCATCGTTTTTTTTTAGATTCCACATATAAGCGATAGCATATGAGATTTGTCTTTCTCTGCTAGATGGCATCCTCTAATTTCCTAACTCAGATTGCATTTGTGACTTAAACAACAGATTGGTCACTCAAGAGCCAATCGGATACTGAGCTGAGGGTCTCGGGACACTCACAAGGATCACCCGCTGCCATTGTCCACACTGATTGGCCAGTGTGCACACCTGTTTAATAGAGAGCAAAAAAGGCACGGGCCAGGATTTTCATCCAAATGCAGGTGGAGATTAGAACAGAATAGAAAAAGAATTTAAAAACTGAATAAAATGTGAGATCTCCAGTTTTAAACTAATTTCATGTGGCTGCTTCCACAAAATCATTTCAAACTTGTTTACATGCTCTTTACTACATATTATTGGTCTCATCATTTTTGGCTGGGATTTCAAGGAGACAATCCAATCAAAAATATTCAGGAATCAGGTAGAAACCAAAGACCACTCAGAGACAGAACTAATTCAGAATTCAATGATCATTTAAAAAAGAGTTTTTCAAACTCCCAATTATCCATTAATACGTTATGAAATGAATCCAGTGAATTATTTTTAAGTGGAATTGGATGGATGGGATGAAATAGAGGAGAACAGAATAGAGTACAGAATGTCAGAGTGCATCCCCCATGAGGTTAAATATTGTTTAGCAACGATTTTGTTTTATACGTATGTGTGTGTATATCTGTCCATGTGTGCTGGGATAAGCATGTAAAAGATATTTCATATGGTATCTCACAGTCAAAAAAATTCTGAAAGACTCCAAAAAAGGACAAATACAAAATCCATGGAGAAAAAGCAAGCCAAGACTCGAAGGTAGCGTTAGAAATAAAATATAGGCAGGGGGAGGAGAAGTAGACCAGAGGGACCAGATGTGGTCCAGATGTGACGTCAGCTGCCCCAAGGTAGTCCTCATGCTCACAGCCAGCGTTCCTTGAAAGCATGTTGTACAGCTCACTTTGCCAACAGAAGGAAGAAGGAATAAAGAGAAATAGGCAAGGGGAAAGGAAAAGAAGGGGAAGGAAGGGAAGAAAGAAAGAGAGGGAAGACATTTTAAAGATGAGCAAGTCAGTGAAGATAATTGCAGGACCTTCTACTGCTTTTTAAAATGATCTCAACCCACACAGCATGGAGACACATGTGCCTATAAAAACCCACTTTGAATGGAAGGAATTCCAAGTTACAGTCAATGCGCGATGCACTTTGCAGTGTTGCCACACGTGACATGTAAATGGTTGTGGTAGTAGCAAAATCTAAGTATAACAGCCTGGTCCTTCACCTTGTGAACATTATCTGAGCACCCATCTCGTCTGACTGAGTGGAGTTTGCGGGCTTTGTTCACTACAGATAGCATCTTCCCAGGGCATATGTAGACTGGGCAAGAACCACCGTACAGGATGGACCACCTTCGGGGATGCTGCCTTGTGTGGACTTTAGGCGGGACCTTTCCTACTGAATTTTCCATGAATGGTGCCCAGAGATTTGTGAAATGCACTGGCCCTAAATATGCACTCATGTCTTCAGCCCCCGGGCACCTGTTATAATACCCCTGCTGGCCAGGTCCACCTGCAGAGCCATTGAGAGCCCTGCCCTCTGTACTAGAGGCATGGAGCTGGGACCTGTGTCTCCCTCGATCTTCTTCTGCTCTCACCATGGCCTCTTGCTGGGCTGGTGGGGTCTCCTGACTGCCAGGTAGTGTATATAACCTCATATTTACAACACCCCTAAAACATCTGGTAAGTCTAGTTCAGGAAAAGCTCTTTTTTTTTTTTTTTTTTTAACAATATTCTGACAGTAAAAACCTCACTCAGTCTCCCCTGCCCGCCAGATTTGCTCTTCAAGGGCCAGGCAGGATTCCAGGGCATCTTCAGGGAAGACCTTCCTAACTCCCCAGCTCTGAACCGCCGCCACACTGGGATTCTGCACTCCTTCCCGTCCCTCTCATGACCTGACACCTTGTACTGCTTGCTGTGGTCTCAGGTGCCAGAGTTAGGTTGGACTCTAGTTATGCTGAGAATCCCCTGCAGCCCTCAGCACTCCGGAGTGTCTGCAAGCACAGGCCACACCCAGACTTAGTTGCAAGAAGTTGGTTCTTTGAGCATCACTCTCTGTATGTATGAAAAATGACTTCTGGATCAATGGATCCCATTTTGGAGAACTTATGAATGGCTGGACTTGGTTTCTGGAGACAAGAAACAGAAAAATAAAAGCAACTTATATGCCGGGCAGCATATAAAGTGCTTTACACCCAACATTTTTCTTAACACTGCCCACCACCTGATTTGGTAGGTATTTTTAACTATAATTTATTGAAGAAGAAATGCAAAATCAAAGAGGTTAATTTCTCCAAAATTGTACAGCCAGCAAATGTCAGAGTCTGGACCCCTAGTCTGTACTGTTTTTTATAAAAATAGTGTCTCTAATGTAAATTGGTCCTGTTCTGAATTTCAAAAAATTCAGGTAGCTGGGAAAATGCTTCGCATCTGACAGGGAGTAATTTCAATTTCCCAGAAGGTCTGAAGACCTTCCCCAAGAACTGTAAGCTAGTTGTCCAGGAGCGAGTAGGACTTTAGGCTGTATCTCATGGACTCACACTAGGCATTGGTCATTCATAAGAAAATTACCTACAGCTATCAAGATGAGTTGGAGGATTGCCAACAGGCACGTGAAAAGATGCTCAACATCGCTGATTATTAGAGAAATGCAATCAAAACCACAATGAGGTAACACCTCACACCAGTCAGAAAGGCCTCATCAAAAAGCCTACAAATAGGGCTTCCCTGGTGGCGCAGTGGTTGGGAGTCCGCCTGCCGATGCGGGGGACGCGGGTTCGTGCCCCGGTGTGGGAGGATCCCACATGCCGCGGAGCGGCTGGGTCCGTGAGCCATGGCCGCTGAGCCTGCGCGTCCGGAGCCTGTTGCTCCGCGGCGGGAGGGGCCACGGCGGTGGGAGGCCCGCGTACCGCAAAAAAAAAAAAGTCTACAAATAATAAATGCTGGAGAGGGTGTGGAGAAAAGGGAACCCTCTTGCACTGTTGGTGGGAATGTAAATTGATACAGCCACTATGGAGAACAGTATGGAGCTTCCTTAAAAAACTAAAAATAGAGCTGCCATATGATCCAGCAATCCCACTCCTGGGCATATATCCGGAGAAAACCATAATTTGAAAAGATACATGCACCCCAATGCTCACTGCAGCACTATTTACAATAGCCAAGACATGGAAGCAACCTAAATGTCCATCAACAGAAGAATGGATAAAGAAGATGTGGTATATAAATATATGTGTGTGTGTGTGTGTGTGTGTGTATACACACACACACACACACACACACACACACACACACACACACACAATGGAATATTACTCAGCCATAAAAAAGAATGAAATAATACCATTTGCAGCAACATGGGTGGACCTAGAGATTACCATACTAAGTGAAGCCAGACAGAGACAAATATCACATGATATCGCTTATATGTGGAATCTAAAAAATGAAACAAATTAACTTATTTACAAAACAGAAATAGACTCATAGACATAGAAAAGAAATATGATTGCCAAAGGGGAAAGAGCGGTAGGGATAAATTAGGAGTTTGGGATTAAAATATACACACTACTATTTATAAAATAGGTAACCAACAAGGACCTACTGTATACCACAGGGAACTATACTCAATACCTTTTAATAACTATAACGGAAAAGAATCTTTGAAAGAATATATATATATATATATATATATATATATATATATATGCACGTGTGTGTGTAACTGGATCACTTTACTGTAACCTGAAACTAATACAACTGTAAATCAACTATGTTTCAATAAAATTTTTAAAAAAAAGAGGAGATGGAGGCTGCAGAAAAAGAGATGCAGCAAAAGTCACATGATCTGAGGAAAACACCAAAGAAAATCATCCAGAAAGACTGGCGTCAACAAATGATGAATTAACATGGTAAAGTGGCGAGGAGATGCATGGACCAGGTCAGAATGCGTGCACAGCTTTCCACAGACTTGAGACTCTTTTAAAAATGCTGCTGCCTCATTGCTACAGGAAAAATAGAACTCAAATCCTCCATGACCAGAAGGTCAGACTCCTAAGCCCGGGTGAAATGATAATAACGAAAATAAAAGATTTTATTAAGCCGAATACCGTGTTAAAAATTTAATATACATGTATTACCAAAAATTTAATATATGTGTATTACCTAAACTAATGAAAACCGAGTGAGGTCGATTGTTTCAGCAAATATGTTTTGATCTTTTAGGTACTTTTCTAGCTGATGAGGGTACAGTAGTGAACCAAAGGGACGGAACTCTCTTTCCTCTGCATTGTTGGAAATATTATTATTCCTGTACTACAGATGAGTAAACCAAGGCTTGCAGAAATCAAGTAACTCATCCAAATCACACAGCCACTCAATGGCAGAAGGCTTGGGTTTGAATCCAAATCTGTCTGACTCCAAACCTCTAATGGAAGCTCCCAACTGTCTCTCGCTGTACTCAAAGCCCACTGCCAGGCATGTAGCTGTAAGAGCCCACTCTTAATTATCCTACTTGCCGGAGCATTATACACATGGCCTTCATGGTCAGTTCTGGCCCTTGATCATATTGTCATTTACTATTTTCTAAAACTTTCATGGTTGTTAAGACTTGCTCGCCCACCTAAATTGAAAATTCCTAGAAGTTTGGGCAAGATAATATATTCCACAGCATTTCCCAGAGGGCTGGGTGCACTTCACACAGGTTTTAAGTACCTGTTAATCTTCCAGGGCACCATGGGGAATAAAAAAATTGAATAAAATATTTCCCCTGCCATTCGAAGTCTTATAACCTAGCGGATACTGTCATTAAAAAAATGACAGATGGAATTTTAGTTTCAGCAAATCCCATTTTTAAGAACTCATGAAAGACTTGTAAGTTTTCCAAAGACTAGAGAAAGACCAACACAATGTATGTTTTTAGAAAGGCAGAAAGATCAGGACTCAGAAAGTGAGAGATTAGTAACAACATCTAACTTGCCCATGATAAATATTCCCAAGATAGATCAAGAAAGAATAAATGGGGAGAAAAATGATTATGTGTTGGGTAGTGACCAATGTGGCTTTAAAAGGAACCCATCGTGTCCGACCGATTCAATCCCCAAAGGGAAGATGAACCTTGTAGAAATGGTGAAGCAGTAAACATACTGTAGCTTGACTACAGTGGAGTTATTGATTCTGCCCCATAAATAAGCCAATCAAATCGAGCCTAGGAGACCACACGAGAAGGTGGGTGCACTCAGAGGAAGCCACACAAGAGGTTTTGGATAGGAATTAGTCTTGAGTCCTGACTGAGTGTTTCTGGTTTCCAATGATGACGTGGGTGATAGGCGGGGATGGACGTATAAGCCACGAGGAGCCCCAAAAGTGCAGGGTGGGCACTTTCTGTTGGACAGCTCTGGAATTCTCCACAGTTCAGATCACTGAGAAAATCACTGAAAATGGGAACGGGTTGGATTTAATAGAGAAGGCAACTTCTGATCTTTCTCCCTTTCTCTCTCGACTGCTGCTGGGCGCCAAGTGTGAAGGGAGCCTTCACTTGAAGCCAGAGGCTCTGATGCGGGAGAAGGATTACCTAGCTTTGGGTTGTGAGCCGGTCCACTGGGACCTCAGTTTTCCCATCTGTGCAATGGGGGAGCCGCTGGCCTGCTGCACAAGCATTGTGTGGATTGGTTAATTAATGATCATTAGAGTCTTACAAGTGCAGAGCTTCGCATAAATGCTAAGTATTATTATGCTTCACGCAAAGGGCGAAGATCCTGACTTGGAAAGAAAATGGGAGGAAAAATTACAGGAGACAGAATGAGAAAACACAGGAGAGAAGCTATTAGCCAGTCTGTGGAGTAAGACTGCAAGGCCTTGAACATCATAAAACATCTGTGGTAATTTCCACTCACCTCTGCTCCTGTAGTCGCCGTGTGGGAGGAAGCAGTCTGCTGTCTTTAAGTAAAGAATCGGGGAAAGGAATAAAGCAAGTGTTTGCCCTTGACAAGGTGGGGGAAATCTCTCAAAAGTCATAGAGGTTTGGATGTTCTAAATGAAGAAATTACTTAATCTACCTGGGGTATTGTAGCTATTACATAAACCAATGTAAACAAGCTTCCAAAATCCAGCTCCTAAGGATAGTTTGGACACACACAGCAGACTGCTTCAAATTGACAGTTTCCTGGGCTGCCCTTGATTTCCAATTTGCTGACACTCAGTTCATCCCAAATTAATGGAGTCACCTGCTCAACAGCCAAAGCTGCCCTTTGGGGTTGGCCTCAGGAGTCCTGCCTGGAGCATAAAGAAGGCCACAGAGACAAATTCTAGATGCCCCAGTGCCATGGGATGACTCCAGTTAAATAAAATGCGTTGGTCTCAGTTAGATGGGGGAAGAGGCTCTGTGATGAAGTCTTTTCCTATTGGTGGTGGTCAATCAGCCCAGCCCCCAATGGGCCAAAGAGATGGGGGTGAGAGTTGTTTCCAAAGGCAATGGCACTAGCAAAAAGAAACGCTATTTGCCCACTTTTTTCCTTCCTGGTTCCAACCACCTGCCATCCGAAGCCTCCCTCTCACAAATTAAAAGATCCTTGTCAAGTAGCTGGTTCTACTACTAACCAGACACTTGTGTCTCCAGGACTCCCTGGCAGGTCAAGACAACTGTCGGCCTCTCCTCAGGATCCCAGGGTCACTTAGCTGTGCTCAGCACCTCCCAGGAGGGAAGGGTGAGGAAAACAACGCCCTGAATTTGGCCAAGTGGCCCAGGAGAGGCCCAGTGATAACTGTGTGATCACGGTTGCAGTCCTTGGTGATGCCCCTCCCAGGGTACTCCAGGACATTGGTACCAGCCATGAAGGTGGAGTAGGGACGGCACAATTCCAGCCTTAAGTATTCCATCTGCAGACCCACTGGACTTCTTACCTGCTTGCCTAACTCTGGAGACTTGAGAAACAGAGAATGAGCTCTCTGTCCCGGGATCCCAGTTGTCACGATGACAATGCAGTACAAATTAGCACATGCTCAGGACTCCACAGAAATCAGGACAGAAAAAACGAGACAGGCTGGATTCTGGGCTACTTCTTTGAAATGTGACCTTTTCTCGGATACTTTCATGAGTCATGGGTATTTTTGTTTAGAAATGAACATACATCTTCCTCTGCTGAAGGAACAGAAAGGAGAAAGGAAGAGTCAAGAAGTCAGGAGGCAGACATGGATGGGAACGTTACCCATATCAAGTCAGCAGCATTTCTTGGGAATCCTCATCACTTTCGAGCTCTAACTAGCCAGCTAAAGGAGTGGAGAATTACAGCTATAGAAAGAAAAGGATGTTTTTGAGAATGTGGACATCCTCCACTAAACTGGGAGGATGTCTCCAAAGCAGAGACCACGTAAAAAATATTTTGGGGGGCTTCCCTGGTGGTGCAGTGGTTGAGAATCTGCCTGCTAATGCAGGGGACACGGGTTCGAGGCCTGGTCTGGGAAGATCCCACATGCCGCGGAGCAACTAGGCCTGTGAGCCACAACTACTGAGCCTGCGCGTCTGGAGCCTGTGCTCCGCAACAAGAGAGGCCGCGATAGTGAGAGGCCCGCGCACTGTGATGAAGATTGGACCCCGCTCGCCACAACTAGAGAAAGCCCTCGCACAGAAACGAAGACCCAACACAGCAAAAATAAATAATCAATAAACTCCTACCCCCAACATCTAAAAAAAAATATTTCTGGAGTCTGTCACAAGGCCTAGCACATAGTAGGTCTTCAACAGACGTTTGCTAATGAGCAAATGATTAGAGAGTAAACTATAAAATGTCCACAAGTGTAGTATAGTAACCCAATATTTGCTGAAAATTATAAATGCAACATAAACAAATTCATCTTTGACAAATGTCAAGGTCCATGAAGTCCTCTCCTTTAGCAGTAAATTTCCACAGGGTCCCCTCAGTTGGCAAGAATGCAATTTGGAGCTAATGGTGGCTGCTTCTCTCTCCCCTCCTCATGTCAACTGCTCAGGAAATCAAAGATCTGTGCAGCTGCTGGGGCCGTCCTGAACATAGCTCATGTTGGCTTAGGATTTAGGCTTATAGGATTAGACTGACGATCATAAACCTTGACCATTATAAAATCCTAAAACCACTATTAATTTTAAAGGGAGTATAAAACCTTGGGCAAAACCAATAACAAATGTATTCCAGCTCTAAGACCAAGATGAAGCCTAAATCCTGTCTAATTTGGAGAAGGAGCTCAGCCTGGAGCGGCTTATTGGGTGAGGCTGAGGAATCTCCCTCCCTGGGGAGCTGAAGGATGAAGACAAAGTTCATGGCTTCGGCCCAAAGTCAGGGACTGGCCGGGGTCACAGCCCGAAAGTTCTCGGCTCTGCAACTTGAATGGAGAAGCCCTGGGAGAGCCCGCATCGACACTCTCAGACAGAGGAATCTCCAGGGGAGAAAAGAGTGGGGACCAAGGACGGCATCCTTGAAGGTGAGGTCTCTGTGGGACTTCTGAGTTATGGGTCTGGCATGGGTTACCTGCCTCTACAGGTGTGAAAGGCAGGCAGAACACAGAAGAAAAGCGTGCATTGGGGTTCTGAGGATGGGACTCAGGATCAAACAGGAAACCGAGCTTCCAGCAAAGATGTCACGTGAATCTGCCCATGCAAACACACAGAGCAAGCTAGTGCCCAGCTGGCACTCAGAGCAGGACATGGGAATGAAGGGGAGGAGAGGCCTGTCTCATCTAGGGGTGTGTGATTTACAGCCGAAGTTCAAAGCGACGATAATACCATGTTTTTACTTTTTAAATGGTTTTATCCTATGTTTTCCAGCCCATAAGCAATGCACCTTGGTGTCAACAGAACCCCTTTGTCTTTGTAAGCTATTTTGAAGCAAAATACCGGTAAATGACTTCCCAAACCACCACACAACTAGATCATGCTGAGAAAATGGGCTTTGCAGGAACGCAGTAAATTGTTTCTGTCACAGAAGAAAATGCAACCAGTAGAAATCGTTATGGATGAGTCATCATGAGAAGGGCCAAAAAAATTAACCTTCATCGGTTTTCTTTGCCTTTGTGCATGCAAGGGTGGCGTGTGTGGATGTGCATGTGTGTATTTGAATTCACCAGCCACATTTAGGACTTCGAGCTGCGGAGGTTTTCAGTGGTGAGCAAGGCCAGCTCCTTCCCCAGCAGGTGTGCAGGAGGGGAGAAAGAAGAAAAATGACTTCAGAAGATGACATTCTGAGAAGGTGTTTAGCGCGACTGAAGGACAAGGGCCTCTGTGATTAGAGGAGGCGGGAGAAGAAAACTTTTAATTTAAGACAGTACTCAGTGCTGTGTTAAAGACCGAATGTATCACCCCGAAATGTTGAAACCTAATCCCGATGTGATGTTCTTTGGAGGCGGGGCCTATGGGGGATGATGAGGGATTAGTGCCCTTGTAAAAGAGACCCCAGGGACCTCCCTCGCCCCTTCCACAGGTGAGGACACAGCATCTCTGAATCAGACAGAGGGCCTGCTGGCACTTTGCTCTTGGACTCCCCAGCCTCCAGACTGAGAGAAATAATTTCCATTGTTTATAAGCCACTCGGTCTGGGACATTTTGTTTCAGCAGCCCAAACTGACTAAGACACTAAGGTTTAGGAAATAAAATAGTACCGGGTACGAGACTAAATGTTTTATATGCGTTGTCTCTTTTAATTCCTCCAACAGAGAGGGAGAACTGGGCTGGTGCTTTTATTACCCCCATTTTACAGGTAAAGAAACTGAGGTTTAGAGGTGATTGCCTTGTCCACAACCCCACAGCAATGAAGTGGCTGGATGGGGATTCCTATCAAGGTGGTCTTATTTCAAGCCTAGGCTTTCAAGCTTGCTTCTCTATCTTCTTGGTAGGAGGGCTACGCCGTGTGTGGGTTACGATGGACAAAAGCCAGCTCTCTGGAGTCAAAGAACCTAATAGAACCTAAAAGATGCAAAGGAAGTTATTATTCTTACCCTCCAGGTGTGAATAAATATTTTCTTCATTGACTGGAGGAGCCTCACGCAGCATCCTCTCCGAGCCCTCCAGCCCTGGGGGCAGGGCACAGGGACTCCATGGGGTTCCCTCCAAGACTCTAAATCCAGTTACCTTAGCTCCAGCCCCTCCTCCCTTGGTGCAGATATAAAATCTATTTCCAATCACTTGATAATGATTCTTCCTGCCCCCTCTATGCAAACAATAGTACAGACAAATGCTCCATTAAGGTGTTGAACATGCCCTAATGTGTGGTAATTTATTTCACATATGGAATTGGGGATGGGGTAACACCGTGTAACAATGGATTTGACACAGGCTCTGTCTGACTTGATGAACACAGTTGCAAGGCAGGGGTTCTCTGTGCAGCGGTAATTGCTCGGTGGACCTGGCCAAGGGGCCCATTTCCGGGAAGCAGTGCCCTGGGTGGACAAGGTACAGCTCAGAGGATCACCTTAGTGCCTGTCAGGGACCATTTCATCTCCCGACCGACAGCAGTCAGATGGGTTTACAAGTGACATGAATTTGAGGACTCTGTCCGGCTGCAGGGATGGATCTCTGGCTGCAAGCTACCTGTGACATCAGCCAGGCCTAGGGACACCCCGAGGCAGGTGCAGGTCAATGCGGGCTGCCTGGGGTGAGCTGTGGAGGAAAGGAGGCTGCAAACAGCGGGCAGGTGGGGGGTTAGGACTGCAGGTGAGAGCGGTGTTCACGGCGCACCAACACCTGGAATCCAGCCGAGAGCTTCTGTCTAAGAGCCCAGGGCAGCAGGAAACATCTGTATGCATGTTTCTGTCTAGTTTACAAAGAATTACAGACACCATCGCATTTTGAGTTTTCGCATCCACCTCGCAAGGCGGGGATTCTTACCAACATAGAGTGAGAACTGGATTACTAATTCTCAGCTTGGGTTCCTTAGCCACCTGAGAAGCTTTGAAAGAACAACGGAAACCCAAGACCCCTCCTCCCCACACCTAACCCTTTTTAGTTGATCTGAGATGGGACATGGGTGCCAGTACCTTTTTTTTTGTACATTTGTTACAAGGAAACTTTACCGATGGATACTGAAATCTCAATTTTATATAATTTTCTTGTGTCACAGTTTTTTTTTTTCCCAGACATTTAGCTGGGCTGTACCAAACAGACAGAAGGTTGGATTCGGCTCATGGGCCATAGTTGGCTAACCTTGCTTTAAAAGAAACCGTGTTTCCCTTCAACTTGCTAAAGTCCCTTCCTGCCTCCCATCCCCACCCCCGTCATGTGCCCTGTACCCCATCTGGCTCTAAACCCCCTCTACAGCCTCCCGTGAAGGACTGTCCTGCCCCAAGTACCCCACACTCTGATGTGCCAACCTTCACGCCCTCCTTTCCCATTCCCTACATAGACCTTCCCTGCTCATTTTTTTCTTTTCCTTTTTGTGGACAAATAAAAATTGTATATATTTTTAAAGCGTACAGTGTGTGCTGTGATACGTGCATACATTGTGAAATGATCCTCACACTCAAGTTAATTAACACATCCTTCACCTCGCATATTACCTTTTTTGTGTGTGATGAGAGCGCTTGAGATCTATTCTTTATTCTTTTAGCAAATTCCAAGTATACATGGAAGTCCCCATGCTGTACATTAGGTCCTAAAATTCTGTCCCCTTGATCAATAGCCCATCTTCCCCCCATCCAGTCTCTAGGTGCCAGGATTTTAAAAATTTCCCCCAAGTGATTCTAACCTATAACCAGGTAGAGAGCCACCAAGTTAGACAAACATCTGTGGATGAATTGATAGAAGGGAAACACGTCAGACCTGGAGAGGAGCTAAAACGGCAATGAATAAATGTAAGGCAGAAGAGAAAAAGACTAAAAGCATGAGAACCCTTAAATCTGGTCTGGTCTGACAGACAAGGGCTGAGGGACACAGATAAAGTCCCAAAGTCGTGTGCAAGGCGAGCACATCCCATATTCCTCATGTCCCCTGAGAAAGCCTGATGCTTTCTCAGGGGACATGCCAGTACCCTGCAGTGGTGCTTCCAGCCCTTGTGATTTAGGAAAGAAGAAAGAGCTGTCGGCTCAGATGCAGGGTATGCTGGTCCAAAGGGAGCACAAACAGGCCTGAGGAAAAGACGTTCTCCGTCCCAGCTTCAGACTCCACAGATTTACTTAAAATGCTTGTGAGACATGTCCTCAACTCCCAGGGGCCTTGTTTAGCAGGACACAGCCTCCTCTAATGAGCTATGAATTGTTTGGACACACTCATCTCCGGGTGAGAAAAATACATTGTGCCTAGTGTCACAGAACTGGCAGCATCAGACGCAGGTGGGATCCAGGCCACGCCTGCTCAGACCCTGATGCTCACAGGTGCAGACCTGCAGCAGGAAACGCAGGTTTGCTACCTGCCACTTGGAGGAGGAAATCATATCTTATCCTCAAGTTTCTCCTGCGTAATTACCGGCTCCGGGATGATGTCAGCGAGCCACAGCCGTAAGGAGCAAAGGCGCCAGGGGAAGCGCTGACCCGCTGGGCCCTGAGGCTGACGCCCTGCCCCGGGCCCTTTGTGTGCAAGCAGCTCAGGCCACGTCTCTGCCTCTCTCAGGGCTACCCCTCCTCGGAATCACCCTTACCCCTCAGAGCAGAAGTGGGTTCTGTCCTCCAGCTAGGGAAGTCCATGGAGAGATTTTCCGTTCCAGAGAGAAGAAGCCCTAGTTCTGTTCTGACATTCTTCCTGGTCGAGCTTGTCCCAGGTCCATGGTTCCTTTGGCAGGAGGCCCAGCCAGAGGGGAGCCCAGGACTTGGTAATGGGCTGCAGGACAGTGCAGTGGTTCAGCGCGGAGCCCTGACAGTTGAGCTGACTGGAGCTCAAAGCCTGGCTGTATTGTGTGAAGCGGGGGACTCATACTGCCCCTGAGGCTCAGTTTCCTCCCCCGTAAACCAGTGATCCAAATGGCAACTTGTCAGGGGTGTGGGAAGGGTACTAAGAAGAAACGTGTGCCAGTGCAGAAAGTGCTCTGCCCAGAACCTGGCTGCTTGATGAATGGAAGCTGTTATCACCCTTCCTGGCTGAGGGAACCAGGGCCCTGACCCTGTATTTTGCCCCTATTTCCAAGAGCAGAAAAAGCTCCATCATAGTTTCCCCAGCAGTAATGGTCAACTCCACGCCCTGGAGAGAGCCTGACTGGATCTGGGCTTGAAAGGATGCCAAGACACAGAAGTAGGAACAGAGATACGCTGAGACAGCTGGCCTCCAGGGCTGTGGAAGGCGGCCCTGCCTGTACACACGGGCTGGTCCCCACGCCCAGGGTCTCTGTGGATGCAAAACTCCTGCTACTCCCTCCATCCACAGCACACATACACACACACATGCATAGACACAGACATGCACACCTATGTGCACACGTGTGCTCGCATACACGTACACACACGCATCACACACATACAGTCATGTGTGCACACGTATGCACCCACAGGAGTCACTATTCCCTGCAGAGAGACCCATGTTTACCAGGCACCAGAGCTTCCCTGGGGTTGGGGAGTGAGTCCTCCAAGGCCTCTGTGGCCCCTTCAGTGGCTGTAGAAATCTGCTTTCCCCTCAGCCTTCTTCTGCCAGTCACCTTCTCTCAAGGAGTGATTATGCTTCTTTCTGTCAGGAACACTGAGTGATTGTGGCAGGAAAATTGCCTTCAGCGATACGAATTTAAGAAATGCTTTTCCTGAAAATAGTGCTCAAATTAATTAACTTGGAGGAAAGGACTGCTTTATTTATTTATATATATATTTTTGGTCTGGACTTAATTTATTTTTCCCCAAGAGTTTTCGCTGTATGATAAGAGGTGAGGAGAGTGTTACCTCCTTGGACACCACCTGAGTCAGGGAGGCCTCGGCAAGGCAGATCCAAGGAGACGCCGGAGAGAGGTGCAGCCTGGGGCTGTGCAGAGGGCTGGCTTGTTCTGTTGAAGATGCTGCTCAGACGGGGGGCAGGGTGGGTTTGGAGGCAGTGGTGGGTGTTGAAGTGGTGGTGGGAGGAGGAAAACCCATGTGGGAACATAAAACATGCACACAAAGGTGGGCACGCCTCTGGCCTGGGAAATTCCACTTGTTTCTCTAAGCATCCCTTCCTTCATTTATACGAGGGGATAAGAGGGTTGGTTTTCACGAGGATCTGGTGAAGACCTGTGTGTTCAGCTCTGTGATTCCTGGGCAGAACCAAGAAGAAGGGTGGTCCAGGTTACAGCAGAGGCCAGAGGGTGGAAAACCCAGCTGATCAAGGCTGGTACCTCTGTCACTAGCTGGGGGATCTAGAGTCAGTAATTCAACTTCTCTGAGCCTTTAGTTCCTCATTGCAAAATGGGGATAAAAATAATCACATCACAGTATCATTGTGAAAAAAAATACAACTATTAGGAACCCAAGAGGACCTTCAAGATGGCAAAGGAGTAAGACGTGGAGATCACCCTTCCTCCCCACAAATACATCAGAAATACATCAATATGAGAACAATTCCTACAGAACACCTACGGAATGCTGGGAGGAAGAGACCTCAGACCTCCCAAAAAGCAAGACACTAACCATTGTACCTTGGCCGTGTGACCTGACAGGCTCTTGGTGCTCCAACCAGCTATCAGTCCTGAGACTCTGAGGTTGGGAGAGCCAAGTTCAGGACATTGGAAAAACAGAGACCTCCTGACACCATGTAATATCAATTGGCGAGAGCTCTCGCAGAGATCTCCGTCTCAATGCTAAATGCAGCTCCACTCAACAACCAGCAAGCTCCAGTGCTGGACACCCCATGCCAAACAACTATGAAAGACAGGAACACAACCCCACCCATCAGCAGAGAGGCTGCCTAAAATCATGAATAAGTTCACAGACACCCCAAACACACCACCAGACACAGTCCTGCCCACCAGAATGACAAGATCCAGCCTCATCCACCAGAACACAGGCCACCAGCCCCCTCCACCAGGAAGCCTACACAACACACTGAACCAACCTGACCCACTGGGAGCAGACACCAAAAACAACAGGAGCCACAAACCTGCAGCTTGTGAAAAAGAGACCCCAAACAGTAAGTTAACGCAAAATGAGAAGACAGAGAAATACGTACCAGATGAAGGAGCAAGGTAAACCCACCAGACCAAACAAATGAAGCAGAAATAGGCAGTCTCACCTGAAAAAGAATTCAGAATAATGATAGTAAGGATGACACAAAATCTTGGAAATAAAATGGAGAAAATACAAGAAACATTTAACCAAGGACCTAGAAGAAGTTAAAGAGGAAACAATCAATGATGAACAACACAATAAATGAAATGTAAAGTCTCTAAAGGGAAATCATAGCAGAATAACTGAGGCAGAAGAACAGATAGGTGACCTGGAAGATAAAATAGTGAAAATACTTACTGCAGAGCAGAAAAAAGAAAAGGAATGAAAAGAATTGAGGACAGTCTCAGAGACCACTGGGACACTAAACACACCAACATTCAAATATAGGGTTCCCACAAGAAGAAGAGAAAAAGAAAGGGACTGAGAAAATATTTGAAGAGATTATAGTTGAAAAAATTTCCTAATATGGAAAAGGAAACAGTCAATCAAATCCAGGAAGCACAGAGTCCCATACAGGAGAAAATCCAAGGAGAAACACGGCAAGGTACATATTAATTAAACTATAAAATTAAATACAAAGAAAAATATTGAAAGCAGCAAGGGAAAAGCAACAAATAACATACAAGGAATCCCCATAAGGTTAACAGCTGACCTTTCAGCAGAAACACTGCAAGCCAAGAGGGAGTGGCAGAACATATTTAAAGTGATGAAAGGAAAAAACCTACAACCAAGATTACTCTACCCAGTAAGGATCTCATTCAGATTTGACAGAGAAATTAAAAACTCTACAGACAAGCAAAAGCTAAGAGAATTCAGCATCACCAAACAAGCTTTACAACAAATGCTAAAGGAACTTCTCTAGGCAGGAAACACAAGAGAAGGAAAAGATCTACAATAACAAACCCAAAAGAGTTAAGAAAATGGTAAAGGAATATACATATCGATAATTACCTTAAATGTAAATGGATTAAATGTTCCAACCAAAAGACATAGACTGGCTGAATGGATAAAAAAACAAGACCCATATATATGTTGTCTACAAGAGACCCACATCAGACCTAGGGACACATATAGACTGAAAGTGAGGGGATGGAAAAAGATATTCCATGCAACTGGAAATCAAAGGAGAGCTGGAGTAGCAATTCTCATATCAGACAAAATAGACTTTAAAATAAAGACTATTACAAGAGACAAAGAAGGACACAACATAATGATCAAGGGATGAATCCAAGAAGAAGATATAACAGTTGTAAATATTTATGCACCCAACATAGGAGCATTTCAATACGTAAGGCAAATGCTAGCAGCCATAAAAAAGGAAATTGACAGTAACATAATCATAGTAGGGGACTTTAACACTGCACTTTCACCAATGGACAGATAAACCAAAATGAAAATACATAAGGAAACACAGCTTTAAATGACACATTAAACAAGATGGACTTCATTGATATTTATAGGACATTCCATCCAAAAACAACAGAATACACTGTGTTCTCAGGTGCTCATGGAACATTCTCCAGGATAGATCATATCTTGGGTCACAAATCAAGCCTTGGTAAACTTAGGAAAATTGAAATCATATCAAGTATCTTTTCTGACCACAATGCTTTGAGACTAGATATCAATTACAGGAAAAAAAAAAATGGTAAAACATAAAAACACATGGAGGCTAAACAATACACTACTTAATAATGAAGTGATCACTGAAGAAATCAAAGAGGAAATCAAAAAATACGTAGAAACAAATGACAATGAAAACATGACGACCCAAAACCTATGGGATGCAGCAAAAGCAGTTCTAAGAGGGAAGTTTATAGCAATACAATCCTACCTTAAGAAACAGGAAACATCTCAAATAAACAACCTAACCTTACACCTAAAGCAGTTAGACAAAGGAAAAAAAAAAAATCCCAAAGTTAGCAGAAGGAAAGAAATCGTGAAGATCAGATCAGAAATAAATGAAAAAGAAATGAAGGAAACAATAGCTAAGAAGAATAAAACTAAAAGCTGGTTCTCTTAGAAGATAAACAAAATTGATAAACCATTAGCCAGACTCATCAAGAAAAAAAGGGAGAAGGCTCAAATCAATAGAATTAGAAATTTTAAAAGAGAAGGAACAACTGACACTGCAGAAATACAAAGGATCATGGGAGATTACTACAAGAAACTATATGCCTATAAAATGGACAACCTGGAAGAAACGGACAAATTCTTAGAAAAGCACAACCTTCTGAGACTGAACCAGGAAGAAATAGAAAATATGAACAGACCAATCACAAGCACTGAAATTGACACTGTGATTAAAAATCTTCCAACAAACTAAAGCCCAGGACCAGATGGATTCACAGGCGAATTCTATCAAACATTTAGAGAAGAGCTAACACCTACCCTTCTCAAACTCTTCCAAAAGATAGCAGAGAGAGGAACACTCCCAAACTCATTCTACGAGGCCACCATCACCTTGATACCAAAACCAGACAAGGATGTCACAAAGAAAGAAAACTACAGGCCAATATCACTGATGAACATAGATGCAAAAAATCCTCAACAAAATACTAGCAAACAGAATCCAGCAGCACATTAAAAGGATCATACACCAGGATCAAGAGGGGTTTATCCCAGGAATGCAAGGATTCTTCAATATACACAAATCAATCAATGTGATAAACCGTATTTAAAAATTGAAGGAGAAAAACCATATGATCATCTCAATAGATGCAGAGAAAGCTTTTGACAAAATTCAACACCAATTTATGATAAAAACCCTGCAGAAAGTAGGCATAGTGGGAACTTACCTCAACATAATAAAGGCCATATACAACAAACCCACAGCAAACATCCTTCTCAATGGTGAAAACCGGAAATCATTTCCACTAAGATCAGGAACAAAACAAAGTTGCCCACTGTCGCCATTATGATTCAACATAGTTTTGGAAGTTTTAGCCCCAGCAATCAGACATGAAAAAGAAATAAAAGGAATCCAAATCGGAAAAGAAGTAAAACTTTCACTGTTTGCAGATGACATGATACTATAATAGAGAATCCTAAAGATGCTACCAGAAAAACTACTGGAGCTAATCAATGAATTTGGTAAAGTAGCAGGATACAAAATTAATGCACAGAAATCTCTTGCATTCCTATACACTAATGATGAAAAAATCTGAAAGAGAAATTAAGGAAACACTCCCATTTACCATTGCAACACAAAGAATAAAATACCTAGGAATAAACCTACCAGAGGAAGATAAAAGACCTGTATGCCAAAACTATAAGACACTGATGAAAGAAATTAAACATGATAGAAACAGATGGAGAGATATACCATGTTCTTGGATTTTAAGAATCAACATTGTGAAATGAATCTACTACCCAAAGCAATCTACAGATTCAGTGCAATCCCTATCAAACTACCACTGGCATTTTTCACAGAAGTAGAACAAAATTTTCACAATTTGTATGGAAACACAGAAGACTCCAATAGCAAAGCAATCTTGAGAAAGAAAAACAGGGCTGGAGGAATCAGGCTTCCCGTCTTCACACTATACTAAAAAGCTACAGTAATCAAGACAGTATGGTACTGGCACAAAAATAGAAATATAGATCAATGAAACAGGATAGAAAGCCCAGCGATAAACCCACACACATATGGTCACCTTATCTTTGATAAAGGAGGCATGAATTTGCAACAGAGAAAAGACAGCCTCTTCAATAAGTGTTTCTGGGGAAAACGGACAGCTACGTGTAAAAGAATGAAATTAGAACACTCTCTAACACCACACACAAAAATAAACTCAAAATGGATTAAATACCTAAATTTAAGACCAGACACTATAAAATTCTTAGAGGAAAACGTAGGCAGAACACTCTATGACATAAATCACAGCAAGATCCTTTTTGACCCACCTCCTAGAGTAGTGGAAATAAAAACAAAAATAAACAAATGGGACCTAATGAAACTTCAAAGCTTTTGCACAGCAAAGGAATCCATAAACAAGACCAAAAGACAACCCTCAGAATGGGAGAAAATATTTGCAAACAAAGCAACTGACAAAGGATTAATCTCCAAAATACACAAGCAGCTCATGCAGCTCAATATCAAAAAAGCAAACAACCCAATCCAAAAATGGGCAGAAGACCTAAATAGACATTTCTCCAAGAAGATATACAGACAGCCAACAAACACATGAAAGGATGCTCAGCATCACTAATCATTAGAAAAATGCAAATCAAAACTACAATGAGGTATCACCTCACACCAGTCAGAATGGCCATCATCAAAAATCTACAAACAATAAATGCTGGAGAGGGTGTGGTAAAAGGGGACCCTCTTGCACTGTTGGTGGGAGTGTAAATTGATACAGCCACTATGGAGAACAGTAAGGAGGTTCCTTAAAAAACTAAAAATGGAACTACCATACAACCCAGCAATCCCACTACTGGGCATATACCCAGAGAAAACCATAATTCAAAAAGAGTCGTGGACCACAATGTTCACTGCAGCACTATTTACAAGAGCCAGGACATGGAAGCAACCTAAGTGTCCAACGACAGATGAATGGATAAAGAAGATGTGGCACATATATACAATGGAATATTACTCAGCCATAAAAAGAAACGAAATTGAGTTATTTTTAGTGAGGTGGATGGACCTAGAGTCTGTCATACAGAGTGAAGTAAATCAGAAAGAGAAAAATAAATACCGTATGCTAACACATATATATGCAATCTAAAACAAAAAAAGAAATGGTTCTGAAGAACCTAGGGGCAGGACAGGAATAAGGACGTAGACGTAGAGAATGGACTTGACACGGGGAGGGGGAAGGGGAAGCTGGGACGAAGTGAGAGAGTGGCATGGACATACATACACTACCAAATGTAAAATAGGTAGCTAGTGGGAAGCAGCCGCATAGCACAGGGAGATCAGCTCAGTGCTTTGTGACCACCTAGAGGGGTGGGATAGGGAGGGTGGGAGGGAGATGCAAGTGGGAGGGTATATTGGGATATATGCATAGTTGATTCACTTTGTTATACAGCAGCAACTAACACAACAATGTAAAGCAATTATACTCCAATAAAGATGTTTTTAAAAATGTGTATGTATTCTTAATAACTGTCATTCTTTCTTTTCTTCTCATGAGCAATTTGATCCCAGTCAGACCAGAATGAAACCCCTAAAATACGAGGTAAAACAACAGCCAGTTTCTGAGTCCCTTTCGGTTTAAGATGCTCAGGTTAGTTGTGTAATACACACCGGGTTTACACCTTTTTGATACCTACCTTTTCTGGGTGTTGACCCCAGCTTATACTCAAGAAATACAAGGATGTTTCTTATCCACCCCAGCCAGTGTTTCTTAACCGGGAGCACGTGGATGGACTTTTCAGGAATCATAATCCTGTGAAACAAACAAAATAGTACATTAAGTTCATGTGAGCATCCCATCGATAGCTTTCACAAGGGCAGGGATGAGAGCGATTTGTATCCTCCCCGAAGAAATGAAGCCAAACTGACTTATACCACACAGAATATTGATGGCAAACCAATTTAAAATATGTAAAATTCCAAAGTCGATTTTTACACAGATAATCTTTTGATACTCTCTTTATATAATTTTAAAAGGCTAATTTGAAGAAACCCTTTACGAAATCACTCTTCTTAAAGTAGAGGATGGAGGCTTCCCTGGTGGCGCAGTGGTTGAGAGTCCGCCTGCCGATGCAGGGGACGCAGGTTCATGTCCCAGTCCGAAAGGATCCCACATGCCGCGGAGCGGCTGGGCCCGTGAGCCATGGCCGCTGAGCCTGCGCGTCTGGAGCCTGTGCTCCGCAACGGGAGAGGCCACAACGGTGAGAGGCCCGCGTACCGCAAAAAAAAAAAAAAGTAGAGGACGACTCCATCTACCTACACTCAGATCTCTCTCATAAACATGAGCATGCGGGCACACACAGACAGACAGACAGACACACACACACACACACACACACACACACACACACACACACACACAGTTGCACTGCCGCCGGCTCAATGTCCCCACCCCGGCCATGGCAGCTGCAAAGCACAGAGTTTGTGTCTGCAGTCTCCTGCCTCTCAGGAACCTGCAAGTCTTTCAAGGCGTTCTCCGGGCCCTGGTACTGCCCTAGGCTGGTTGTTCACAGTTGGCAGGTGAAGCAAAGGGCAGGAAAATATCTTGTCCTGAGAAGGGCAGCATGGACGGTTCCACCAATCCTGACTACGAGACCATAATTAAGGGAGGAGGGTAAGAAGCAGGATGTAAACAAGGGGCTGAGGGGTTTAAAGCATACGAAGCTGACCCTCCCAGTGGGAGCTTTGCCAGGACACTGGGGTTTGCACCCAAGCATCTGGGGCGAGGCCCTGAGACCCCAGCTCTGTCAGAAGCAATGAGGCAGCACACAAACCTTGATCTGAACATGTTCAGGTGCCTTGGCTGCCCCACTCTAGAAGAAAGGCCATGCTATGAGGTGTGTTCAGCATCATTTCCATGCAGACCGCAGGACGCCCTTGGTTGGATGTAGCCCTAGACCTTCGTTCAGATATCACTACTGCTACTACAAGCACTACGATATTTTTTATTTTATTTCCTGGCTTGTTTGTGTGTTTATACAGTAAATGCCTAGTATAAGACCTAGGGAAGCGAATACAAGAAAAGGGCGTACCTGACCACACTGTGATGTGGATAAATTAACCAAGGTTCAAACCTTGGAGGAGCAATTAAAGACAGGTGAAGAATGCAGACACAGAGATCAGACTTGTGGTTGCCAAGGGGAGGAGGGAAAGGAGAGGGATGGACTGGGAGTTTGGGGTTAGCAGATCAACTATTGCATGTAGAATGGATAAACAACAAGGTCCTACTGTATAGCACAGGGAACTATATCCAATCTTCTGGGGTAAACCATAATGGAAAAGAATATTTTAAAAATATTGTATATTTGTATAAAACTGAGTCACTTTGCTGTACAGCAGAGATTTGCACAACATTGTAAATCAACTATACTTCAGTTAAAAAAAGACAGGTGAAGAATGGCTGATACGGACCTGGCCTTCTATTTCCTTGCTTCCCACTCAGGGTCCCACACAGAACTTTACCTACACTGAGGGCACAAATACCTGAGTAACCTCACAGATCACTTACAGTTTTTTCCTCACCCTCATCTCAAGAATAACGACAGCCTTTATTCATTTAAGCACTCAGAGTGCAGTCCAGGAATGGCCTGCTTTAGAATCACCAAAGACCTTGTTGAAAATGCAGCTTCTTGGGCCCCTGCCCAGACACACTGAACCAGGATCTTTTGAGAGGAGGCCCAAGAACCTGCATTTTAATGAGCCCACCAAGTGGCCTGGATGTCTGAGAACCACTGACTTAGTCAAATGAATATTTGTCCATCATCACCTTTAAGTCTGCTCCCAAAGCCTTTAGTAAATCATTTCAACCTTGGATGGAGGCATCTCTAAACCAACGCTCGACAAAGCCCTTCTGACAGATTTAGAATCGAGTATCAGAAGGTTTAAACAAATTAACTTTGAAGGTAACTTTTATTTGTACTTCTAGTCACTTAAGACTATCGACCTGCAAGTTAGAGATGGTGACCCCAGAATGTTCTTCTGGTGTCCATAACTCATCATCCTATCTGACTTGGGCACAGAGGCCCAAGAGATGCCCGCTCACCAATGCTGTTGAAATTCCCTCGGCTTGTGACATTGTGGGCTGACTCTACCGGTCACTGCCCTTTTCTGGATAGAACTTATTTTGGGAAGGATCCATTGGGATGGGAAAATGGGAGGAGATGGATGAAAAAAAGAGAAGAGGAAGGAAGGGAAGAGGAGGCAGGGGTAGGAGGGAGAGGAAAGAGGGCTGGTTCTCTGGTTAGAATAACCCCGTTTTCTTTTTTTTTTTAATTCTTTTTTTAAAACATCTTTATTGGAGTATAATTGCTTTACAATGTTGTGTTAGTTTCTGCTTTATAACAAAGTGAATCAGCCATACATATACACATATCCCCACGTCTCCTCCCTCTTGCGTCTCCCTCCCACCCTCCCTATCCCACCCTCCCTATCCCTCCCCTCTAGGTGGTCACAGAGCACTGAGCTGATCTCCCTGTGCTATGCAGCTGCTTCCCACTAGCTATCTATTTTACATTTGGTAGTGTATATATGTCCATGCCACTCTCTCACTGCATCCCAGCTTAGCCTTCCCCCTGCCCGTGTCAAGTCCATTCTCTACGTCTGCATCTTTATTCCTGTCCTGCCCCTAGGTTCTTCAGAATCTTTTTTTTTTTTTTAGATTCCATATTTATGTGTTAGCATACGGTATTTGTCTTTCTCTTTCTGACTTACTTCACTCTGTATGACAGACTCTAGGTCCATCCACCTCACTAAAAATAACTCAATTTCGTTTCTTTTTATGGCTGAGTAATATTCCATTGTGTATATGTGCCACATCTTCTTTATCCATTCATCTGTCGATGGACACTTAGGTTGCTTCCATGTCCTGGCTATTGTAAATAGAGCTGCAGTGAACATTGTGGTACATGACTCTTTTTGAATTATGGTTTTCTCAGGGTATATGCCCAGTAGTGGGATTGCTGGGTCATATGGTAGTTCTATTTTTAGTTTTTTAAGGAACCTCCCTACTGTTCTCCATAGCGGCTGTATCAATTTACATCCCCCCTGCTGTCATGAAAGCATCCGGCATCAGCAGACACTTTGCTGGTGTGGGGACCGAAAGACTGGCCCTGAGGAGCAAAAGGGAAAAATAAAGAAAGGTGACAAACAGGAGAAAAGAACAAAGAGAAATACGAACCGACAATAGTAAAAAGAAGGTGAAGTACAAAGACTCCAGAGAAGTCAGGGTATTTTTACCTTTGCAAACACTTCATTTTACTACACTTAATTAATCATAACACAGGAACATAAATGTTTAAAGGGTGAAATAAAATGCACAGAAATAGTCATCCTCAACAAAAATGAGAACACATAAATTTAACATGAGGTTGTCATCCCTCCTCTCCCAGCACGCAGGATACAGCATCTCCATGTCAATTCCCCCCTCAGGAACAAGGCCGCGGTAACGAGCTCTCTCCCGGCTCCGGCTAAAATCAATAGGTGAAACGCAAGAGGAAAGAGGGGGAAAATACTCCAAAGAGTGAAGGGACTGGGCGGAGAAAACAGAGCAAGCGTGAAAGCAGAGGAGACAACTCTACTGTCTCCCGTCGGTGCCCTTCAGATCAGGAAGTTCTCTGACACGTCTAACTCAAATCTCTCCTGTAATTCCAGCCAATTTAACTCTTTTTTGGAACCAGCCCAATACGAGACTGTGACAATTTACTGGTTCAGAACGCTACAAAATAAAAGAAAAAAATTAAATAGAGCTCCCCAGGCCTTGTTTGTGAAGTCTTGGGTCTGTCTGAAGCAGGGCCTGAGACGACAGGGCAGAGGAGAAACTGATAAATCTCTCCCCTTTGCTAACTATGAAACCATCGGGATTTCCTGTCTCCCTGCCCCAAGCCTTCTGCTGCAAGTAACTCTGCTCCTTCTGCCCCTGTCCATCCGTTCAGGCCTGAGCGCGGGGTGGGACCAATACAGTCCTTGACAGGGCAGCTGAAGAATCCTCACGCCACATCCTCGAGCTGACTCGCTCCCAGGCTGCCCCTTTCTGTGCTCTGTCTTGGGTCTGGTAACTGGGGATGCTGGGGCTGAGGAGAGGGTGCATCTTGCAGTCAGGCCCCTCTTGTGCTCTTGTCTCTGTGTTATCTGCCTTATCCTTGGGGGACTCACCCAGCCCCTGAGACCTAGGCCCTGTCACTGTGTCCCCCTCCATGGAAGGGCCTGCCCACGTCTGTCAGACCACTCTAGACTGACAGCCCAGGTGGACTTCTATTACCTGTTGACATCTCCCCGGTCGTTTATTCCTCCCAACCCCACTCCCTCTTACTGGACTAGTGCGATGAGCGGCTCTTCACCCGTGAAGGTTTCTCATGCATCTAAGCCCCCAAATTCATACCCTTCCCAGTCCACCTGCTATTGGGGCCTGCCTCTTGGTGGCCTAGGTCCTACTTGGCCAACCAAAGCACACAGGGAAGTTCACTGGGGTCTCTGTGTCTTTCAAGGACTCCACAGGAAGCGGTAAGATCCACGTTGTGCCCCTGGTCTAGCTACAGCTGCCTCAGTCTTCCCTGGATCCAAACTACACTGCTTCTCCACCATCGAGTCTCACGCACCCTTATCCCTGGAACAAACCAGGCCAACCACTGCCTTTTCAAAGCTCTCAAATCCTGAGAGGTCATAGGGTGTAGTATATAGACAGGCTCTAATGTCACATATCTGAGTTAAATATTGACTCTATAACTGATCCCCCATGGAGCCCTGGGCAACTCACTTAACCATCCTTGACTCCCTGTAAAGTGGGCCTACAATCTTCCTGAATTGGTGTGAAGGTTCAATACAATTAGGTGATGTTTTTATCACAAGGTCCAATGCAGAGATGCTGTTGAAGAAAGGCTGATGGATTGTTTCTGCCTCTCTTACATCCCCAGGTCTCTTCAATTGTTCTTTGGAAGCTTTATCATTGTAACAGAGACAGATTTCAACAAATGCCAAGGTCAGGAGAACTTCTGCTTTGTCAAGAATTCTGCCCAGGCTTCCAGCCCATCTCCAGGGCTCACCTGTGCTGGGTTCAGCCATGGCAACTCCTACGGCCCACTGGGCAAGGAACGGCATTCCCGCAGCGGGGAAATCCTCATCATTTCATGCAGCTCCTAGTTCCCTCCGCCTTCTCCTTCAGTCTTCCAAGATTATAGGAGAGGATCCAAAATATGATTTGATCCATGCCCTGAATTCAGATCCAGTATGTTACGTAAGGTGTTCAGGCTTCATTTGTGCCGTTCCTGAGAATTTCTAGTATTCTAACCACATCCGTTACCCTTGATAATCCCGAGACTAACAAAACTACACTGTGGGTTAACCCAGAGAAGCTCCATGGACCTCCACGTGCAGTCTGCTGCTACCTGCCACAGGTAGGAGAACATAGCTTGCCTTGACAAAGGCCTGGCTGTTCTTCTGCTTTTCAGGTTGTAGACAGATATCCATGGGCCTTATCATTGGACTACAGTAACCGTGAAGGGTCAAGATTAGTAGCCAAGAAGGTAGATTCACCTCTCACTAACCATGCAGCACACACGTGCTGCCCTCCGAGGGGCCGTGGCTCCCGAGCTGCTTGTGACTGTCCATAATTGCAGCATTAAGTGATAGATTTCAATTCGTAAATCCAATTTTAAAGATTCTAAACTCACTTCCAAGTTCATCAGGAGAGTATAGTGATCAATTAATGGTGTCTATTTTGGTCACTTGACGGAGAGGGGCAGTATTTCATCAACAGCCCTGAGGGCTGGGAAGTCAGGCACTAACATCTGAAATCTGACCTCGCCCTGATTCTTTGGAGAATGTGGAAGCTCATACGATGACCAGGACCTGGTAAGTTGATTGTAAAATGGCCCCGATTCTTCTCCTTTCTTTATCCAGCATCCTATCGAGTGGGATCCATTCCTCCACCCCTGGAATCCGTTCTGGCCTCATAACTTGCCCATGGAACACAGTGAGAATGTCAGTTCTGAGCCCAGGCCTGGAGGGGCCTTGCCACCTCTCCTGTGCCCTCTTGGAACAAGCCCAGGCTAGTCTGCTGGAGACTGAGAGATCCCCGTGGGCCACAGCTGGCCCAGTGTTCATTGCTTTATGCCACTGGTCTTTGTGTGTGTTTGCTTGATTTCCTTACACAGCACTATTATAGATAATGGATAAAAAAGGGAGCAATAGATTACATCCTCATGCGTGCTGCCATAACTACTGACCATGAACTTACAATTTTTTTAAAAAGTTGCTCTTCCCCCTGTTTGTCTAGCTGATTCAGTCCAAGGCTAGTGCTATAGTGCTTCTCTAACTACCTGTGGGGAGAGAGCAGCTATTTTTTCTAACATATTCTTTCATAGTTTTTAGTTTTTTATTTAAACTCTTTATAGATTAATAAGAAGTTGCAAAAAATCAAATAGTACAGGGAGGACCACGTTTTGAGGCTCTGGTTCTTTTTCCAATCCTTTCTGGATTAAATGATTTTATAAAATACAACAGAAATGAATTACAAGGAAAAGGAAAAAAAAATTAAGACATATAAAATACTAGCTTGAATTCTTTATTCGATTCCACAGAACAGGTAAAAAGTTATAGAAATGTTTATGAAAATTTCTATTGCTTATTTTCAGTTTGTATATGCATCTCATCGCAGTTCAGTGACAAGCATTTCGTGGCCTGGCACCAGTCCATGGACCACACCTAAGTAGCATCACTTTAAGCCCTTCTGGAGATCTTCTGAGATGAGAAATGAAAACTACGCTTGAGTGTAGCAGGGATAATTTTGGTCTCGATGATCCTATCACAGAGACAGTCTCCTGTAGAGAATATTTTAAAAATATCTTTTACCCTAAGTGCTATAAAAGAGTATTTTTGTGGTTTGCTAACCCTGGATGATGGGAAGAAAAATCATAAAGCATGTTTCCGCCTCTCTACAGGAATTTTCCTCTCCTGATTATCACCACCACTGAAACAAATAAGCAAAAAGCACAAACAAAACCAAGGCCATATTGGTACTGAAGGGCAAACATTCCATAGGACTGGTTCCAAACAATGTGAATCAAAAAGAATTTATTACTGGCTAATCTGTCCCAAGACTGGTTTTTTGGATTGTTTTGTTGTTGTTGTTTTTTAATTCAGTAAACTTGTCTAAGTAAGAGAGACATGTTGACCCAACGACAGTTAGACTCTAGTTTCCCCCAGCCCCTTTCCTGGATCTTGGGAGTGTGGTACATCCTGACAGACAAGTCCCCTGTTCCTGAGATAACTCAAGATGGAGATACAGTGAAAAACTAGATTTGTTCAAAAGGCAGAAATAGGAGAGGAATTATGAAAGTTTTGTCTGCAGACGAGGGCTACTGCAGTTTGTATTGTATCCGAATTCATTAAGTTAATACCCTGACATCCACATCTACTCCCCTGGCTCTCTCCAGGATGATAAACTAGCTCCACCAGCACCACAAGTCACGTCCCCGGTGAGGGAGAGTCTGGCATAATGGCAGCGGACGAGCAGGTAATTTGTGCCATTTTTTTCTCTTTTCTTCCTTGTGTACTTGCCTAATAAATGGACTTCTATTCCCTAAGTGTTACAAAAGAGTATTTAATTTGGCTGGAGCATGCAGAGGGATGAGAGAATGGCCAAGACCATCTGTAAAGTATTAAAATCTTAGCTCAGTTTCACCCTTCGGCAACACCTTTCTGCATACATTCCTACCTCTTCCCAGCCCATTTTCCTCTGAAAAGGCAAATCACGTTTTGCCTTAAATCACGATCATGTTTTAAAAGGATTCAATGATTTCCCAGTGATCTTAGAATGAAGTTCCAAGTTCTTAGAATGGTCTCCATGGTCCAGCATGATTGAGCCCCAAATCAGCACCTCATTGCCATATAACCACCCTCTCCCTCACTCTGGCCCCTGGACACTGGCCTTTTCTCTTTACTCAAATGTTATCAAGCTCCTCCCCACTTCTGGACCACCACATGCACTCCCACCCTGGCCCTTTTTCCTCTTAACTTCTCATCTTTCATTTCTCAGCCTTCAACTCCCAGAATAAATTAAACACCCCCAAAACATTAGTTCTGAGCACTTTAGGCTCCCCCAACCCAGACACTACTCAGATAATTATGTGTATGACTCCTCTTTAGTACCTTTCTCTACCGCTGGATTGGAGCTCCATGGAGGCAGGGACCATGTACACCTTGACCATCTCTGAGTCTTCATCACCAGCAGTAGCACTGGTCATTCAATGTATTTCCGGGATGAATGCAAAGCCAGTTCACTGCCACTTCTACTCCCAGTTGTGGAAGCCCACAGCCTACACACTGTCACATTCTGCATTCTAATGAGAGGAAAAGTGGGACAAGACTATTTTCCTCGAGAATTTGAATTCAGATGAACTCAAACAGGAGTACATATTTTTTCTAGGACAAGAAAAAAATTGTAAATGAAAAACAAGTTTTCTTGGAAAGCATGGCTAGATAAAGGCATGCTTTAACATTGAACAGATGAACTTGAACCCTATAGGTTCTTGATAGACTCCTATATGTTAAGAGCGGTAATGGCAATACATTATGGTAGTTTTTCTCCAATTCCAGAATCGGGGTGGTCTCCCTGTGGCTGTGGATAAACTAATTAAGATGACTTTAGGAAAGTTGGTGCAGGGCACAGGAGAAAGATGGTTCACGCTGTTTTGACTCCACTGGACTCAAGCCTCAACTGTGACTTTGGCTACTCCTGCTCCCACCAGCTCTCCTTCGCCATCTCCCGGTTCAGGGGAAAGAGAGTGTATGCTATCGTGCTCAGTTGTTGAGAGAGAAAGAAAGCAAAAATAATGGCAGACTGATGCTGCAGCCGTGTGGCTGACAGGGTCTTGGTGCCTTAGCCAGGTGTCAGGCCTGAGCCTCTGAGGTGGGAGAGCCGAGTTCAGGACATTGGTCCACCAGAGTCCTCCCAGCCGCACATAATATCAATTGGCGAGAGCTCTCGCAGAGATCTCTGTCTCAAGGCTAAGACCGAGATCCACTCAACGATCAGCAAGCTCCAGTGCTGGACACCCCATTCCAAACAAGCAGCAAGACAGGAACACAACCCCACCCACTAGCAGAGAGGCTGCCTAAAATCATAATACGCTCACAGATACCCCAAAACACACCACCAGACACAGTCCTGCCCACCAGAATGACAAGATCCAGCCTCATCCACCAGAACACAGGCACCAGCCCCCTCCACCAGGAGGCCTACACAAGCCACTGAACAAACCTTACCCACTGGTGACAGACACCAAAAACAACAGGAACCACAAACCTGCAGCTTGTGAAAAAGAGGCCCCAAACAGAGTAAGTTAAGCAAAATGAGAAGCCAGAGAAATACGCAGCAGATGAAGGAGCAAAGTAAAAACCCACCAGACCAAACAAATGAAGAGGAAATAGGCAGTCTACCTGAAAAAGAAGTCAGAGTAATGATAGTAAAGATGATCCAAAATCCTGGAAACAGAAGGCAGAAAATACAAGAAACGTTCAACAAGGAACTAGAAGAACTAAAGAGCAAACAAACAATGATGAACAACCCAGTAAATGAAATTTAAAATTCTCTAGAACGAATCAATAGCAGAATAACTGAGGCAGAAGAATGGAGAAGTGACCTGGAAGATAAAATAGTGGAAATAACTACTGCACAGCAGAATAAAGAAAAAAGAATGAAAAGAATTGAGGACAATCTCAGAGATCTCTGGGACAACATTAAACACACCAACATTCAAATTATAGGGTTCTCACAAGAAGAAGAGAAAAAGAAAGGGACTAAGAAAATATTTGAAAAGATTATAGTTGAAAACTTTCCTAATATGGAAGAGGAAATAGTCAACCAAGTCCAGAAAGCGCAGAGAGTCCCATACAGGATAAATCCAAGGAGAAACACGGCAAGGCACAAGTTAATCAAACTAACAAAAATTAAATACAAAGAAAAAATATTTAAAGCAGCAAGGGAAGAGCAACAAATAACAAACAAAGGAATCCCCATAAGGTTAACAGTTGATCTTTCAGCAAAACTCTGCAAGCCAGGAGGGAGTGGCAGAACATATATAAAGTGATGAAAAGAAAAAAACCAACCAAGATTCCTCTACCCAGCAAGGATCTCATTCAGGTTTGACAGAGAAATTAAAACTTTCAGAGACAAGCAAAGGCTAAGAGAATTCAGCACCACCATACCAGCTTTACAACAAATACTAAAGGAACTTCTCTAGGCAGGGAACACAAAAGAAGGAAAAGACCTACAATAACAGACCCAAAACAGTTAAGAAAATGGTAATAGGAACATACATATTGATAGTTACCTTAAATGTAATGGATTAAATGCTCCAACCAAAAGACATAGACTGGCTGAATGGATACAAAAACAAGACCCATATATATGTTGTCCACAAGAAGCCCACTTCAGACCTATGGACACAGACAGACTGAAGGTGAGGGGATAGAAAAAGATATTCCATGCAAATGGAAATCAAAAGAGAGCTGGAATGGCAATTCTCATATCAAACGAAATAGACTTTAAAATAAAGACTATTACAAGAGACAAAGAAGGACACTACATAATGATCAAGGGATCAATCCAAGAAGAACATATAACAACTGTAAATATTTATGCACCCAACATAGGAGCACCTCAATACATAAGGCAAATGCTAACAGCCATAAGAGGGGAAATCGACAGTAGCACAATCATAGTAGGGGATTTTAACACCCCACCTTCACCAATGGACAGGTCAACCAAAACGAAAATAAATAAGGAAACACAGGCTTTAAATGACACATTAAACAAGATGGGCTTCATTGATATTTATAGGACACTCCATCCAAAAACAACAGAATACACTTTCTTCTCAAGTGCTCATGGAACATTCTCCAGGATAGATCATATCTTGGGTCACAAATCAAGCCTTGGTAAATTTAAGAAAATTGAAATCATATCAAGTATCTTTTCTGACCACAATGCTATGAGACTAGATATCAATTACAGGAAAACGGTAAAAATTACAAACATATGGAGGGTAAACAATACATGACTAAATAACCAAGAGATCACTGAAGAAATCAAAGAGGAAATCAAAAAATACCTAGAAACAAATGACAATGAAAACATGATGACCCAAAAACCTATGGGATGCAGCAACAGCAGTTCTAAGAGGGAAGTTTATAGCAATACAATCCTACCTCAAGAAACTAGAAACAACTCAAATAAAAAACCTAACCTTACACCTAAAGCAATTCAAGAAAGAAGAACAAAAAAACTCCCAAAGTTAGCAGAAGGAAAGAAATCATAAATATCAGATCAGAAAGAAATGACGGGAACGATAGCAAAGATCAATAAAACTAAAAGCTGGTTCTTTGAGATGGTAAACAAAATTGATAAGCCATTAGCCAGACTCATCAAGAAAAACAGGGAGAAGACTCAAATAAACAGAATTAGAAATGAAAAAGGAGAAGTAACAACTGACACTGCAGAAATACGAAGGCTCATGAGAGATTACTACAAGCAAATATACAAATAAAATGGACAGCCTGAAAAAAATGGACAGATTCCTAGAAAGCACAACCTTCCGAGACTGAACCAGGAAGAAATAGAAAATATGAACAGACCAATCACAAGCACTGAAATTGAAACTGTGATTAAAAATCTTCCAACAAAGAGGGGCTTCCCTGGTGGCGCAGTGGTTGAGAGTCCGTCTGCCGATGCAGGGGATGCGGGTTCGTGCCCCAGTCCGAGAAGATTCCACATGCCGCAGAGCGACTAGGCCCGTGAGCCATGGCCGCTGACCTGTGCATCCCGCAATGGGAGAGGCCACAACAGTGAGAGGCCCACGTACTACAAAAAAAAAAAAAAAATCTTCCAACAAACAAAAGCTCAGGACCAGATGGATTCACAGGCGAATTCTATCAAACATTTAGAGAAGAGCTAACACCTATCCTTCTCAAACTCTTCCAAAATATAGCAGAGAGAGGAACACTCCCAAACACGTTCTACGAGGCCACCATCACCCTGATACCAAAACTAGAGAAAGATGTCACAAAAAAAGAAAACTACAGGCCAATATCACTGATGAACATAGATGCAAAAATCCTCAACAAAATACTAGCAAACAGAATCCAGTGGCGCATTAAAAGGGTTATACACCATGATCCAGAGGGGTTTATCCCAGGAATGCAAGGATTCTTCAACATACGCAAATCAATCAATGTGATACACCATATTAACAAATTGAAGGAGAAAAACCATATGATCATCTCAATAGATGCAGAAAAAGCTTTTGACAAAATTCAACACCAATTTATGGTAAAAAAAACTCGCCAGAAAGTAGGCATAGAGGGAAGCTACCTCAACATAATAAAGGCCATATATGACAAACCCACAGCCAACATCATTCTCAATGGTGAAAAACTGAAACCATTTCCACTAAGATCAGGAACAAAACAAGGTTGGTCACTATTAGTCAATATAGTTTTGGAAGTTTTAGCCCCAGCAATCAGAGAAGAAAAAGAAATAAAAGGAATCCAAATTGGAAAAGAAGAAAACTGTCACTGTTTACAGATGACATGATACTATACATAGGGAATCCCAAAGATGCTACCAGAAAACTACTAGAGCTAATCAATGAATTTGGTAAAGTAGCAGGATACAAAATTAATGCACAGATATCTCTTGCATTCCTATACACTAATAATGAAAAATCTGAAAGAGAAATTAAGGAAACACTCCCATTTACCACTGCAAAAAAAGGAATAAAATACCTAGGAATAACACTACCTAAGCAGACAAAAGACCTGTATTCAGAAAACTACAGGACACTGATGAAAGAAACTAAGGATGATACAAGCAGATGGAGAGCTATACCATGTTCTTGGATTGGAAGAATCAACATTGTGAAAATGACTATACTACCCAAATCAAACAGATTCAAGGCAATCCTTATCAAAATACCAATGGCATTTTTCACAGAACTAGAACAAAAAAGTTCACAGTTTGTATGGAAACACAAAAGACCCCGAATAGCCAAAGCAAGGTGCACAGCTGGGCGAGATGGTTTCCAAGTTATCCTTGGGGATTATTGAGGGACCTATGTAATTGGTAGCTAATATTGCACAGATCAGATAAAAAAAGATTATTATCATGCTTTTGGGGGATATCTTGGACTACCTAGAAATTGGGTAACCCTTGGTATTGAAGACAGAGTATTTGAGAGTTGAATACGACTTTATCTGAACGTAATCCTAGAAGTATATATGGCCTGGCACATATATACTCCTATGCCTTCCCACTCAACCAGCGTAAGAGGCTCTCTTTTCCTCGAAAGAAGCCGCTATTGGCAATCGCATTGGCAACCATTAGCTGAGGCCAGAAGAAAGTCATCTTTTTTTTTTTTTTAACATCTTTATTGGAGTATAATTGCTTTACATTGTTGTGTTAGTTGCTGCTGTATAACAAAGTGAATCAGCCATACGGATACATAGATCCCTATATCCCCTCCCTCTTGCGTCTGCTTCCCACTCTCCCTATCCCACCCCTCTAGGTGGTCACAAAGCACCCTGCTGATCTCCCTGTGCTATTCGGCTTCTCTGCTTGACAACCCTGGCCTTGACTTTTTAATAAAACTCTTGATAAACTATTTGTCAATAGTGTGCCCATCTGGAAAACATCTGAAATATGCCTTACAGGGAAGCTCTAAAATGACTGTTTTTTAGATTCTATATATGTGCGTTAGCATTCGGTATTTTTCTCTTTCTGACGTACTTCACTCTGTATGACAGACTCTAGGTCCATCCACCTCATTACAAATAACTCAATTTCATTTCTTTTAATGGCTGAGTGATATTCCATTGTATACACGTGCCACATTTTCTTTATCCATTCATCTATCGATGGACACTTAGGTTGCTTCCACGTCCTGGCTATTGTTAACTAGTGCTGCAACGAACATTGTGCTATATGTATCTTTCAAAAAATCGTGCAGATGAACCTAGGGGCAGGGCAGGAATAAAGACATAGAGAACGGACTTGAGAATGCAGGGGTGAAGGGGAAGCTGGGAGGAAGTGAGAGAGTAGCATTGACATACATACACTACCAAATGTAAAACAGGTAGCTAGTGGAAAGCTGCTGCATAGCACAGGGAGATCAGCTTGATGCTTTGTGACAACCTAGGAGGGGTGGGATAGGGAGGGTGGGAGGGAGGCTCAAGAGGTAGGGGAGGGGGGATATATGTGTACATATAGCTGATTTGCTTTGTTGTACAGCAGAAACTAACCCAACATTGTAAAGCAATTATACTCCAATAAAGATATTAAAAAATAAATAAATACCAGCCAAAGAAGAAAAACTGGTAATGTGCCTGCAAAGGACATGAAATAACATTAAGTCAACTTGATTTGGGGTGTAGGTGCTTCTAACTCAACTCAGAATTGGTAGAGGTCAAGCATATCTATCTTGCCTAGATGGTCCCCTGAACCTCTCTTTATTCCTGTACCTGTTATTGAATATGCTAATGGTCTGAAAAAGTGAAGGACTCACCAAAAAGTACATATTTTTGGTGCAGATATCTTGTTGTTTTATAGAACAGGTTACTGAAGGTTGTATACGAATTGATTCGATAGTAAAATACACGGAAATGGGCAGGTTTGCTTAGAGGAATAACAATCTTATAAAAAAATAACCAACTCTCAATATATTGAGTTTTACTATTAATTTTTATAGCGTATCGTGATTTCTTTAAACCTTCACAGCTATTATCTGTTAGTGTGTGGTTCAGCCAAAGGCAAGCAAGGTGCTTTGCAGAGAGGCTTAGTTACAATTTCACAGCAACCTTCTACCAGGCAACACTTTCCCTGGGCCCCATTTCCTGCTCCGTGGCCCAAGGTAACTTATGAGATTCCTTCATCAACTGCACAAATAGGTATTGACTCTCTATTATAGACTAGACATTGAACTATTATTAGTGATATTATACATGCTCATATAAGGATGGTCCTTCATCTCAAATGACCCAAGACATGTCATGGGGGTTGGGACGTGTGCTCTGGGGGGACCCAGGAAGTGGCAATCACCCAGACTTAAAAGGGGAGGGTGGGGGGGCTAATAGAATGTAGATGAGTTGGGCTTACCCTGGGAAAGAGAAGGATATTATTCCAGCAGGACCAACAGCTGAGGTGACCCTGAGGGGATAGAGCGTGGTAGGTTTGAAGAACTCAAAGAAGTACGGCAGAAATTTAGTGCGGAAGTCAGGGAGCAGTAGGACATGAGGCCAGGTGTGCACAGAGGGGAACGATACTGCAAAACCCATAAGGGATGTACGGCTGGGTCCTTACGTGGAGTTAGATCATCCTAGAGACGTCTTCATAGAGAACTGACAGATCTGTGTTTAGGAAAGATCATTCTGACCGAAGATTGCGGCATCCACAGTGGGTGGGACAAGAACCAGAAGGTTAGGAGGGCTGTTAGGGAGACATTGTAGTAATCATGAAAATAAGCAGTGTATGGGGCTAGGTGCAGACAGCCCGCATCTTTTGCTGCCCATCCCCCAACCCCAGTCCTCCTACAGCTTAGGGCCCAGCCCAGTGAATGAACCCTGGCATCACACCCTTCCAGGCTCCCACTCTCCAGACTTTGTTAGCGAAACAGCAATTTTGCTCAGTCATAAAAAGGTAAAGACAGTAATAACAACTGTGAAACTAAACCAGGTATGTTCCAAATCTCGTGAGAAGTAGACACAATTTTTTCCTTGTAGAGAGGGAAGTTTGAGATAAATAGCAGAGAACTGGTAAATAATTCAGCCTATGACCTTGATGCTTATTGATTCCTGCAGCTGTTTATCTTTCTCTAGGCTACCCAGGGGGAAAAAGAAACCTCCAAAAGACAATTATCACTTAATTATAAAATTGCTTGGTTGGGGAAAGCCTTCTGGTTGGTTGCTGAGCGCTCCAAGGGGGTAAGTTAATCTCTGTAAACCACCCAGCCTGACTGAAGCTGCTGCTTAAAATTCCCAACCACCACTTCATTACTTTCTGGTACGGATGAAAAACAAAAAAAGAAGACGCACATTGTCTTCTCATTTTCAGATGCTTTGGATGTTTAGCCAATCAGATGACTTAACGGCTGGCGATTTCTCACCTGGGGATTTGAACACCGACGGATTCCATCTGGGGGCACCAGATGTGGTCCACGGTGAGCTCGTGATCCATGCTGGTAGCAGAGGCGGTGGTCGGGATGGTGGTGGTTATAGTTGCTGTGGATATAGTAATACTTCAGATTGGGCTGAAAAAGGGAAAAGGGAAGGGACAAAAATTTTTGTTTACACAGAAATAATTTCTTCTTCAACCTCAGTTTGGATGAAAGGTAGGGCCCTAAAGCCAGCCCTGATTCTCCCCAGTCATTTCTCGGGGGCCAGAATTTCTCACCACTAGTGTCAACAGCCACCCTGAATAGGAGGCTTCGCCATGTCCATGGGGAGGTTGAGAGGTTCGGCCAGCTGGGATATTGGAGTCAGGGCTGATAAACTCTTAGCCCAGCTTGCCCTATTCCTTTATATTTATTATCTTATCCCAGTGATCATTAAAATTTCTTGACTAGCAAACAACCCTCTTAAAAATGGCCAAAGGACATGCATAGAAGATACACAGATGGCCAAAAATCACATGAAAATGTAGTCAACATCACTAATCATTAAAAACATGCAAATTGAAACCACAATGAGACATACACACCCAATGGGATGACTACAATAAAAGAAAGTCAAACCAAACAAACAAAGAAACAAAAACATAAAATAGAAGTGTTGGCAAAGATGTGGAGGAATTGGAACTCTTGTGCCTTATATGTGGGAATGTAAAGTGGTGTAGTTACTATGAAAAACAATGTGAAGGTTTCTCAAGAAATTGAAAATATAATCACCATATTTTCCATTCAGCAATTCTACTTCTGGGCAAGAATTGAAGATGGGGTCTCAAACAGATATTCATACACCTGTGTTCAAAGCAGTGTTATTCACCATAGCCAAAAGAGGGAAGCAACCCAGGTGTCCACTGATGGATGCATGGATAAATATATATAATGGAACATTATCCAGTGTTACAGAAGAAAGAAATTCTGGCACATATAACATGGACAGACCTTGGGGACATTATGCTAAGTGAAGAAAACCTGTCACAAAAAGATAAATATTGTATGATTCCACTTATCAGAGATCCCCAGAGCCATCAAATTCATAGAGACAGAAAGTAGAATGGTGGTTGCCAGGGGCTGGGGGGAGGGGTAATGGGGGAATTCTTGTTTAACGGGCAGAGTTTCTATTTTGTAAGATGAAAGGACGTCTGGGGATGGGTTACACAACAATGCGAACGCACTTGACACTCAACTGTACACTTAAAAACGGTTAAGATGTTATTCTATGTTATGTGTATTTTACCACAATTAAAACTTTTTATAGAATGCGTGGCTAGCTTCTGGAAATGAGTCGTGGTCAGCAGAACAGACACAACTGTGGAGCCCTATCTTGGCTCCACTTCCAAGTGTTGAGTTCCAGGAAGAACTCAAACAAAACTCCTAACTGCTCTTACTGTCTCCCTGTTTCTAAAACGTGATGGGCAATAGTACCTATTTCTTATCTCATTGAGGCGTGGGGATGGGGAGAGGGCATTAAGAGCAAGAAAGATGTCCAATGCATCCTAGAGATCAGCCTGCTGCCTCTACCTCAACGTGATGGAACAGAGCGGTTCACACATCACTGCTGGCAAAGGTGCCCGAGTACCTGTTTCTGTGGAAACCATCCCGTCCCTTTCTGTGGCGCTTGGCACACACATAACCACCCAGCATCCTGGGGAGGGCTGCCGCTCTCCTGCCTGGTAACCGTGGGACGGAGATCGGGGTGGGGGGGGGGGGACTTGAGTCCACACCCTGTGACCTTGAGCCCAGAGCATGTGCTGTGCTCTCCACCTCCCACCTTCCCTTGTGATCGTTCCCCACGTGTGGAACGCCATGAGGTCTTTTTACTACCCTTCCTTCACTCCTGCCCCTTCCCCAGGCCTCCCCTTCTCTGAGCCTCTCACAGAATCATTCCAGCACCCACTCTGACACCTCCTTCCTCCTGTCCCTTAAACCCCACCCCCGCCCCTCACAAACTCACTGGCTTCCTTGAAGCTCTTCAGACCCAGATGGCACATCCCACCTCTGGGGCCAGGCCCTGATGCTTCCTCTCCTGGGATGATGTCTGGGTGACTTACCTACCTGCCACATATACACACCTGAAATTCTAGTCCATCCCTCCCACCTTCTCTGCAGACAGAGACCCTTGTTTACCCTACTTGTCACCATCTGCTGCGCTTTTTGTCGGTCTCTGCCCAGGAGAAGGTAAGCTCCATGAGGTAGAGGATTTGTCTTTCTCGCCATTGGGCCTAAGGGTCTGGTGAACAGTAGGGGATCAAAAATATTTTTGAATGAGTGAATGAACTCCTACAATGTACACAGAGTCCAATATGGAGCTGTGTATAACTTTGTGTGGTTGATGACATACTCTGAGAAACAACAGCTCTGTGAAGTGTCCATAGTCGTTACGCAGAAAAAAAGTGTAGCTCTACCCATCTAATCCGGCAAAAACTCAGCTACATCAAGTCAAACACATTTTTTTCCCTTTAGGACTTCTGAGCTTACATCGATATGCACCGCAGAGCTCCAGTGGGTGGTGTCACATGCGTCGTTCTCCGAGCAGTTTGCCCACCTAGTCAGCTCTGGAGGCACAGGTGCACACACTCTTGGAAATGCTGTGCCGTGTTACTGAGTTCTGCTTCTTCTCCCTGTTCCTTCTTCCTTTCTGGGCTCAAGTTCTCGACTTCTTTATGATTCAGAACGGGGGTCCGACTCTAAAGCTTGTTCTCACGGTAGGACTTTATCCTCACAGAGCCACTCTTGGTTTATTTTATTCCCGTTCACTTGAAGGTCTCTGTACCATAGGAGCACTGGATATGTCCCCATCAACACACTCATTCTACCTGATGATCTGGAAAACTGCTAAAAAGTGGAGGGAGGGTGGGCCTGAGCTTCATAAAAATGAAAACCTGAACTCAGCGTAGCCCCCTGCCCTGTGTGCCACCTACAGCGTGAAGCAGGAATTGGTAGGAAAAGTGACCCAGAGCCACGTGTGGGTCAGATTAGGATTTCTGCTCCACCCTCTGGTTAGCAGGGAGACCACTGGAGATGCTGGCAGACCCACGCCTGGGGACTGGGCTATGGACCCACAGAAGCACAACGGCTGCACGCTCACACCTCAGAGCCAGAGCAGACATCCACGCTCCCTGCCCCAGGAGGACGTGGGGCCTGACTTGGCCCCCATCCCCACCAGCCCCTCACAGTGGTCAGCTGCAAGCCTACTAGATGGCAGCCTCATGTCAGCCGTGACCAAAGAGGCAGCAGCTGAGAGAGACAGACTGCTCCATCACCAGAAGCTGAGCGCTCGCTATGCATCTAGCACCATCAAAAGCGTTTTCACGCCTTATTCATTTGGTCTGTGTGGTAACTGTGAAGTACATCCTGCATCTCTACCTTACAATCTGAGTACTGAGACTGAGAGAGCTCAAGGTCACACGGCCAGCTCTCCTGGCTAGAGGGCAGTGCCCACCACGGCACGGCAGTGTCCGAGGGAGAGTGTGAAGTGGGGGAGCGAAGCAGTGGGGCAAGCAGTGGGGGAGGGGTGAAGAAAAGAAAGCAGGGATTGACCAGTTATATGAGAGCACGGAGCCCATCTCCAGAGGACAAGAGGCCACTAGGAACAATCTGAGGGATGACACTGATCCCTGGTGAGGAAATCCCTCCTTTTCAGGAAGGAGACAGGAAGAGAGAAGGGGGGGACAGAGTGTGTGAAGACTCTTCACGTTTCTAACTCCTTCAGTGACCCACTGACTTGTCCTTAATGTCACACACAACCCACAGTCCCAGCATCCATCTGCGGGGCCTGAGGAGGCAGAGGCAAGCTCTCTGGAATAAGGCTGATATGTAGAAGAGTGGCACCTAAACAAGCAGTCATGATTTATCGGGTTCTCACAGTTGGGGCTACGGGGGACATGCAAGATGGTCTCTACCCTCAAGTTACCTACAACGGGCTTGGAGGAATGGAGGGAGAGGTCTTGAGTGGATAGCTAACAATGTAGGACAATGTATAGGAAAGGCCAGAAGTGGTCAATATTCTAGGGCTTCAGAAAGGCACGGCCAGGTATTGAAGGAAGTGGTCGGGTTGGAGGTGACGCCGCTGTATTTTGGGAGGGGGGGCTCACGCACAGAAAGCATGGGACGGGGATTCGGCAGCGAGCAGCCCCACCAGGCCAGGCTGAGAGCTTTCAAGGAGACAAGATGGGAAAGATGAGGTGAGGCTGATCTGCGGTGGCTTTTAATGCTGGTCTAAGGTGCTCGGACTTTAACCTCTAGGCACCAAAGACTTACTAACAGGAGAGTAACAGATGATACAGTATATTTTGTGAGCTCAAAATGACTGCAGGGTGCAGACAGGATGGGCCCAGGGGGAAGAGCTGGGAAGCAAACGGGGAAGTGGCTGGGGGGAACCCAGTGAACATGGAGTCTTCTCATCTGCCCTGGATCCATCTCCCCTTCTCCTGGGAGCTGTGCCCGAATCTCCCTTTGGGAACCATTGCTCATCAGTTTCAAGCTCGGTGCTTTGGGCAGGGCTTATCCCACCCCCACTCCATTTCCAGGGACAGATATGTGACCCGGGCCTCACCAAGCAGAAGGGTCCCCTCCCCTGGCCACACAGTGTGGTTCAAAAATAAGCCAAGTCTCAAGTTGGTCCAGGGAGAATCAGCCCTTGTCCTCTTTCAGGAACCATTGGAAATGGAGCCTGCTTTTTGTACTGGGTTTGCAAACTGAAGGCTAAAGCCCAGAGAGGCTGGAGGCTATTTTGCCAACGCTGTGGAGAAGGGAGTGAAACTGAACCAGAGGAAAGGCGAGCCGTGAGATGGGAGAGATTTCAGGGGTGGCTGAGCCCTGGATTCAGCCATGTCTGGTACATGCTCCGGAGAAAAAGAAAACCGGAGTGAAGAGGCTAGAGACTGCCAGAAGGGAAGGGAAGGGAAGGGTGGGGAGGTGAATTTGGATGTCTTTCTCATCTTATCCTTTTGCAAAGCTCTCTTTCTAGCCTGGCTGGTCTACACTGAAGGCAGCAGAGAAGTGAGCGACGTGGGCGTCCAGGGGAAGAGCCCCCCAGGGACAGGAGAAGCGGGCAGCCCTTGTCCAGGGTGAGCTGGCACATGTGAGGAGCGGCCAGGGGGCCAGTGTGGCTGGAGCCAAGTGAGTGGGCGGGGGAGTGATGGCCCGGGGTTAGGTCGTGTAAAGCTTTGCTGTCCCTTGATGAAGGGAACCTGGCCTCTGCTCTCAGGATGAATGGCAGCCATTAGAGCCCCGAGTCAAGGAATGGCAAGAGGCAACTGACGCTTAAAAGGGTCGCTCTGGTCACCTGTGTCTGAGGAGAGGGCAGGGGCGGGAGGCAAACAGCAGAGCTGGACAGCAGCACCCCATCTGCTCAGCCAGTGGGATCTGAGATTCCGTCTCCAGACTCGGCACCGGGCAAGCAGGAAAAAGTACTGAAGGAGGACAGGGGCTACAGAAGTGATGGAGGGTATGCTGAGCAGGGCGGCCACAGAGGAGCAGGCGGGCAGGAGAAAGGGCTGGGGGCTCAGGTCCGGCCCCGGGGGGAGGGGCGCACAAGGAGCAGCTGTGGTCACGTCTCCAGGGCAGGAAGGGCATGAAGCTGCAGCGGCAGGTGGGGCCAGGACCTGAGCGATGGGGGCGGCCACGCCGGCCACGCACTCAGCTAAGGCCAGCGGCTGCCGTGTCCTCCAGCTGTTCCTGAGCTGCCTGGGGGAGGCTCCAGGGGGTGGGTGGAAGTCTGCACAGGGATTGTACAAGAATTCTAGAAAACTGCCCTGCTCCCCACCTGCCTTGGCCTTGTGGTCCGGGGGGGCCGTGCACGTCCACTCAATAGTCACCACCCAGTGACTGTCTCTCCCAAGGCCTGAAGGCAGACACTTCCTCCCTCCACCATCATCCCCCCAACTCTTTTCTTTTCTTTCTTCTCCCCAGGAAGTACCGAAAATCAGCCCAAGCTCAAATGTCCATTTGAAGGGACCTTGGCTGTCTTAGGGGGTTGGGAGGGCAGAGCTGTAAATTCCAGCCGTAAATATGAAATCACAGTTGGTTCTGTAGCTACAGGCACCTCCACCAGGGTCAGGAGGCTTCTCCTATATAGAGAAAAAGTCAGAAATTGATCACGCTTTTAGCATTTACCAGGCATCCTCCAAGGAGGCCACTTCATCCTCCACAAGTTTTGTGTCTGCAAAAGACAGCATCTGGCCCGGCCTCGCCCCTCCCATCCCGCCACTGCTTGCCTGCTGCTCCCAGGGCGTCCTCTGTCTCTGGCTCCAGCTTTGAATTTGCACATCGCCTTCCCAGCTTCCTTGCTCACATCTGGACCCATCTTGTCTCAGGGTCTGGCATGCAGTGGGTGCCCAATAAATGTCGAATGCTGCCGAATGAACGAGTCATTGCTCCCGACGGCCAGTGCCGTGTGCTTCTTCACCACCTCACGTCTGCTTCCTGTCCTTCTCAGAAGAAGGCAAACCATAGCCCAGGAAGGCACGTGAAAGACATTCTCGTCTCACAAACCCCTCACAGCTCCCGGCGGGGAGGAAGCTAGACTGTGGTCTCTCCTCTCCGCGTCCCTCGGCAAGTAGAGATCTGGCTCTGCCAAAGGCTTTGTGCTGACTGCTTCGGTGCTGCCGAAGTACGCGACAGCCCCTGCATCCCGGAAAACAGGGCGGAACAAAGGCTGCCGGTCTGGCCGGGAGGGGCCGGGCGTCCAGCCACTGTCCTGCCGATGACTTCACCTCTGGGACCGCGGACATTCACTCACATTTTGAAATCTCAGTTTTCTCATCTGTAAACGATGGATTATGTGCAACCCCTGCTGATGGAGGATTTTAGGATCGGAAGTGAAGGAGCAGCTGTCACGGAGCAGATGACCGGCAGGATGTTTAGCATCTGAGAACAGTGTCCTGGCATCGGGGACACCTGGCTCCAGTCCCGGCCCCGCCGCCACTAACTGTGCGACATTGGATGTATCACTTAACCTTTCTGACCTTCAGATTTTCCTGTGTAAAATGGGAATAGCAATAGCACCACACCCACAGGGCTGTGAATGGGATTAAATTAGTTAACGTACATTCATTAGACGAGGCATCGAACTACCGTAGAACCTCAATACATTAACATGCCTAGCGGGAAGTGGGAATTCCCTGGCTGTCCAGTGGTTAGGACTCCAGGCTTTCACTGCTGAGGGACCGGGTTCAATCCCTGGTTTGGGAATTAAGATCCCCCAAGCCGCGTGGTGCAGGCAAAAAATTTAAAAATTAACCCAAAAATAACATGCCTAGTGACCACATCAATAGAGCAGGGCTATGTATGCAGTAGAATCTTCTGAATGATCAGAGCTGCCCTGTATCTGGGCTAAAACAGTAGCCGCCAGCCACATGGGGCTACCGAGCAGTCTCAGTGCAGCTAATGTGACGGAGACACTGAATTTTTTATTTCACTTAATGTTAATTATTTTCAATCTAAACAGCCATTTTATTTAAATGTTATGTAGCTAGCAGCCCGTGCATCAGACAGAGCAGGTCTAGACCTTAAGAACTACCAGGATTTCTGAAGGAGCGGCAGGGCGTGGCACATCCGGACGATGGAGTATTATTAACACGAAAAAGAAATGACCGATCAAGCCATGAGGAGACATGGGGGAACCGTAAGTGCATGTCGTTACTGAGGGAAAGAAGCCTGCATACCGCATGACTCCAACTGCATGACTTTCTGAAAAAGGCAAAACTACGGGGACAATAAAAAATCAGTGGTTGTCAGGGTCGGGGGAGGGGGGAGGATGAACAGGCAAAGTCCAGTGGGTTTTTAGGGCAGTGGAACTACTTCGCACGATGCTATGGTGAGGATGCCTGTCATTATACGTTCGTCAAAACCCACAGAATGAGGGACACCAGAGTGAACCCTCGTGTGCAAACTGAATTTGGGGTGACGATGACGTGTCAGTGTAGGTCCATCAGCTGTAACAATGCACCTCTGTAGTGGGGGAAGTGGATAGTAGGGGAGGCTTGGGTGTGGGGAGACGGGCATATGGGAAAACTCTGTATTTTCTGCTCAGTTTTGCTGTCAACCTAAAACTGCTCTAAAAAGGAAAGCCACTAAAAAAAAATAAAAGAAGAGGGATGAGGAAAGGCATGGAAGAAGTAGGATCTGAAGTGAGTTCTCAGGAACGGGTAGGGCATGGACAGCAGTGTCTGGCAGTGATCAGGGGCTGGGAGTGGGGCAGGGGATCAAAGAAGAGGGTTTTTAAGGGAGAAAATTGGGAGACAGGCAGCAAAGCACTTGGGGAAGACTGAATTCCAGGTTAAAGAGCCTAAAGTGTATTTAGCAACCGAGTCCCTGAAGATGTTCACACAGGGCTATGAGATACCAAAAAGTGTTTGCAAAATAGTAATATCCCAAAGGAACATGCTATTTGGGACTTTAAGTTTCTTGAGGGTCATGCCCATGTCTTTAAGTTAAATCTTGTGAGGCTCCTGCTATCACACCAGGAGCTCAGAAGTGCTTAAAACAATTGAATTCAAATAGATAGCTTAGCTCAGGATCACGCTGCTCTAGAGGAATCTTCCATTACCAATGTGGTATCTCCCATATTGCCTGGAAAATTACAGGCTTTTAGGGACTCCTGCTTGATGGATTTGTCTAAATGTGTCTAAAAGGAGATGCACAATGTAGCCCCATCAGCACTGGGGACTCAGCATTCAGGATGCTTAAGTGTCAAGAAAAGACTTCCATTTGTGATCTCCCACAGCACACTATCTTCAAAGGTCCCCAGATTTATTATTGCATCAACAGATCGGAGAGGGGAGTTTGTATGAGATCAAACAAACACGAGTACTATGGGAGGGCTGGCAGGTGACAGTGTATAAATTGCCGGATGGAAAATGTCAGAAGTTGACATCAAGCGGTGGGGGATTGGGGAGCACACAGAACTGAGAACAAATGACCATGCCTTTCTGGGAGCCAATTCTTTATACAGTCTGGCTAATGCATCGCAAGAAACTTGGGGCTCAGAAACCCACTGAGACCCAGTGAAATCCATTGACTCAGAATATATCCTTTATTAAAAAATTATAAAAAGCATCTCTTAGTTTCTACACCTCTTCTCATTTCTGGTAGCTTTTCCTCTCTTTCTCTCTCTCTCTCTCATACATACACACACACACACACACACACACACACACACTCCTGTATGCTTTCTTTTTCTCTGCCCTGCATATATCCCCCTTTTTGCTCCTTTTACATTTCATTCTTTACATCTCTTTGGCAATCTTTCAAGGGTATTGTCTCGATAGTTAGGACATCTTCCAAGGTAGCAAATTACGTACGCTTTGTCATTGCCAGAGCCTTGCAGACTCAGACTCAATACAAGAAAGAGAGTCGCCATGTCTCCTTAACCCCTGTTCTCATGAGCGGGGCCTTAGTCCTGAATCAGTTGTTGTGTGTTTCAATAAGAGAGTAACAAGCAGTTCTGGAACATTCAGCTTGGGGTCTGAAAGAAAGTATGTTCTTTATATATATCAGCTCACACCCTCACCTCGCCGTCTCCTGGGAGCGGGCCCTTCCCAACCACCAGGACCGAAAATAACCACCTACCCTGGCTCTGTTTCAATTTCACAGCACGTTTCACTTTTTGACATCAGAATAAATATTTATTTCTTTGTAGATAGCCTACATGCTCTGTTAAGATGCAAGTTCCATCACATTTGGAATCCTCAGCAGCGCCGTGAGGTAGGAACTATTAAGAACTACATTTTCCAGGGACTTCCCTGGCGGTCCAGTGGTTAGGACTCTGAGCTTCCACTGCAGGGGGTGTGGGTTCGATCCCTGAACTAAGATCCCTCAAGGCGAGCCGCGTGGCCAAAAGAAAAAAAGAACTGCATTTTCCAGATGGAGACACTATTAAGGTTATGGGGCAAGGGGCTTCACCAAGGTGGTGCAACCATGAATTACAGAGCAGAAACTGCAACCCAGGTCTGCCTTTGACTCCAGAGCCAGCGCTCCCAGCCAGAGCCTCCAGGCAGCGGGCAATGGATTCTAGGTTATACACTTATATCCAACGGGAGTCAGGCTTGAATGTGGCTTCAGTGTCAAAACTACAAGGGCTTGAAAATCTACTTGCTCCCAACCTACCTTCCTTACTCTCTTCTCTCCTAGGGAGACATGCTAAAGAATAAACTAATTCTAAACTCCTGTAAAAACACAGACTACCAGAATTTCTCAGAATCCAAGTTCTTCGAGGACAGAAACTACGTTAGCCCAGTTTAGGCAGACAGAACAGGCAGCTCTCTGTACAGTGGCTCATATAGCATGGAGCCTAATCAACAATCTGTTTATTTTTATTCCCATGTTTCTAGGAGGTTCCCAGCTTCTCCAAAAATAGTAGCTGGTATGCTAGCAGCATCCAAGGAACGTCACTTGATTTCTCAAAATCAGACTTGATCTGCTGTGAGCTCCCAGCTACCAGGCTCAGTAATTTGGGGCCGCCTCTCTTTTTCCCTCCATGGACTCTTATGATGGTCCCGGTCTTGACTTTTCCTATTGCTACGGCCACCTACGAAGGTCACCGCCCAGCACCAGCCCTTGTCCTTGTCATCTGCCATCCATCTCTTGGGCTTTGAAGATGTCCCTCCGCTACGGTCTGCCTTGTAGAATCCAGGCCTCACACCTGGGACATGTCAAGGAACGGGTCTCTCCTCTCACCTGTCTCTGGAGGGTTCCAACTCTAGCTCTGAACTCACAGCTCCCACCTCTGCAGTGCTCATGAACCATCCAGGCCTTCCTCTCTGGGGACAAGCCCACACCATCCTCCCCAACAAAACTCTGCAAACATCGTCGTTCCTGTCTCTTCCTGGAGTTAGGGGGGAAAGGAAATACTAAGCCCAGTTACTTTTAAAACATCAATTCCACCCATTACCGATAGTCGGTGTATTAGATGCATGCGCTGTTACAAAGTTTTCATCAATCCGTTCACAGTCTGACCCTTTGGACTGTCAAGTTGGCACTATATTTGGCTCACAAATAAATCTGCCGTAGCCAAGGAAGAGGAAAACTTTCTTCTTCCCTCGGATAACATGAGGCACAGGATTTCCCAAGAGAAAGCAGAGCCCGAGGGGGAAAGGGTCCCGGGCAGGGCTGCTGAGCTGGGCTCCATCCGGCACTGGCTAATCCAGGGGCACCACTGACACTCCTCACAAGTTATTAACAGCCAAAGAGACTCCAAACCTTCTGCTCCCGACACATTTCTGACACCTTTCCTAACCCACAGTTGTGTTAAAAGGCATTTGCAGCTGTGAAGGAAGGTGGGCGGGCAGGCTAAATAAATGAATAAATAAAGAGTTTACGAAAATTGCTCAGCTCAGCTCAGCACAGCTTGAGTCCTTACCATGACCAGGAATAAAGCATCCTAAGGAGGTTTCTTTTTCTTTCCTGCCCTCAGGCAGAACAAAGTGCTAAGTCAGTCAGTTAGTAGATCCAGTGATAGAGCACCTACGGTATGCAAAGGGTCATCTTGGTATTGGTGAAGAGATAAGTAATTAACTGGGAAGACAGAGACCACTTGGGATGCCCTGAACCCAACAGCAACGATTCTTAAACCTTGTGAACAAGTAAAAGGCACCATGAATAATAAACAGCGAGCATGTGTCAGAGGGGGACTTCAAATCCAGCAAAGGCAGAAGACACTCCCTTTGCTTTAACCCTGACATCTACTGTGTTTTCCAGCCTCACTCCCTCTGGTGTTCAAGCATTCGGGTGGTGGAAGAGATTGAACGTTGAGAGCTCAGTCACTCAATACAATACTTCACAGAGGAATAATAAAAATTAACTGATCCCTCCCAAAATGGCTTACTAGTTTCTTAAGATCTGGACGAGAGTGTTTCTGATCAATTTTAAGGTTTGAATATGATCTAAGTTGGGATGTCCAAAAGGAGAAGGTAAATGATTGGGCTGAACCATCAATGACTGATGGGTACAGCCAGCCAAGTATCTGACAAACATTTATTGAGTATTTCTTCCATCTGTTCTACGTCAGGCAGTGTGCTAGGCACTGAGGGTAAAGTGATGACTGAGATATATTCCCTGCCCTTGAGACACTCACAGGCTAGTGAAGGAGACAGAGAAATTAGCAAGTAACTTTCTGACTTAGGATGTCACCGTGGCCTGCTTGGGCTACTGCAGAAGGCAAACAGAGTAGACAAAGGAGGAGAGCGTTAAGGAAGAGTTCTAGAAAGAAGAGACCCTTGAGCTGAGTCTTCAAAAACAAGAAGAAATTAACCAGCTAGAGAAAAATGGGAAGGATATTCCAGGCAAAGTGTACAACAGTTACAAAAGTTTATAAAGAAACGAAGAAAGCAAGAGCATTTGGAGAATTTCCACTGGTTCCGTGTGACTGAAATATAAGCTCGGCATAGGAGTGGCAAACAATAATTCTAACTCATATTCAGAAAATCCTGTGAGTCATGCCAAGTAATTTAAATTTTATCCTGAGGTTTGAGAAGGAGCCTTTGCAGCACTGAAAGAGGAGAGGGATGGGCAAATTTATACTATGGAAATATCAGTCTCACATAAATATAGAGGAGACACTGGCGAAATAGATAAGGTGGAGACTGGAGTTGGGGAACCCTGTTTAGGGACTGTTCAAAAATTTCAGGTAAGAACAGGTAAGGCCCTAAATTGAAAAATAGCCATAAATATCAATGATGAACATTTAGAAGTGTTTGATTCTTACGCGTGGTTTCTTCAGTGATAATGAACCACACAGCGCACCACCAGTGGTGCTAATTTCACCATAATAAAAGTATTATTACACATACTACTCATCTGGAAACCTAACCAATGGACACGGTATTTTTTTCTTAGGTTCCCAATATCAACAGGAAAGGATGCTGCTTTGATTTCACCTACAAAGTCTCCTACTTCTAATTTAAATGGGAGCTGGTAGAGAAAGGCACGTACTTTCCAGTGAATTTGAGCCTGGGGGGTTTCTTCGTACTGAGATGTGAACTGGCTTCACGTATTGTTCCTTCTCTGTGCTTCCTCTTCCGCTCTCTCCTCTCCCCGCTGCAGACCAAGATTTCACTTGAGCTGAAGGATGGATGGACTCTCCCATCTTGGAATCTCTGGTGTGGCTGGAGTTAAGAAGAGAGGAGAGGGACAGGAGGTCTTCCAGATGTTCAAAGAGTCACATCCAAGGTCATTGGACCGTGGAAGGGCATTCCTATCAGGTCTCTGCATGTTTTCCCTGAACAGAGACTGTCCTCAGTCAGGGGACTTGGCATGGACTCCACTCCCGTGGAAGCTGGTGGAACACAGAGACCAGACCTTGGAATCAGACAGATCTGGTGTCTAGTTCCAGCCTGGCTTCTTGTCTCGAATGAGGGAGAAAGGCCTGTGTGTAGTGAGAATTACAGGAGAGAATGAGGTAGAAGTGCCCAGCACAGACTCAGGGTTTCTCAACTAGGGCTGATTCTGCCCCCTGAGGACATTTGGTGATATCTGGAAACATTTTGGGTTGTCACAACTGGGTGGGGGGAAGCAGATACAACTGGCATCTGGTAGGTAGGGACCAGAGATGCTGCTAAACATCCTACAATGCACAGGACAGCTCCCGCAACCAAGAATTATCCTGCCCCAAATGCCAAGGTTGCCGAGGCTGAGAAACTCTTGTCTCTCAATACATGTTCCTTGTAGCTCCTCTCCCCCATTCTCCTATGATCCCCGCCCGCTGACATACACATGAAAAGCAATACCTCCAAGCAGAGATATCCACCCCACCGGATGGCCTCTGGCTGCCAACTGGAGAGATCAAGCCCCAATCCTTCTCCCAGCTGCCTTCCCCATCACGATTAAAATGACTGGTTTGTGAGGAGTTGGCGCATCCTGACTCCAGGCTGTTTATTTTCCTCCTTATGATGTTTCTGAGTGAATTTTCTTTTCCACGAAATAAAGCAGGACGCCGGCCATCTTGCTGGGCCCGCCCCTTCTCCAACTGCACCGTTTTGTCCTGCCTCAGACAACAATCCCCATCATCTCCTCCCCCTTCCTTACCTGCCTCAGCCCTGAAAGCCCAAGGATGACTGTTTCCTGACCCCACAGCAGGTGTGTCTCCCCACAAGCATTTCCAGGGATCTTTAAGGGAGGTTTTCTCACCTCTACAAACCAGCCTCTATAACGGGCTGCTCTGATTAAGTGACCGCCTGGAGGGGTGGGATAGGGAGGGTGGGAGGGAGGGAGACGCAAGAGGGAAGAGATATGGGAACATATGTATATGTATAACTGATTCACTTTGTTATAAAGCAGAAACTAACACACCACTGTAAAGCAATTAAATCCCAATAAAGATGTTAAAAAAAAAAAAAAAAAGAGAGTCGGCCGGCTTCACAGGTTGGGTTGAAACCCCCCCTGTCTCTTGTCCCTCTCTGCGTGCACAGTGGGTAGCAGAAGGCTCTGCACCGTTCTGAGCAGGCATCCTCCAGCTGACGCTCCCTTCCAGACCAAATAAATGCAAACCTGTGAGAGAGAAGGACCCAAACAACCGGCCCCTCTTTTCGCGATTCTTCACCCACACGTATGAATGTATGCATATGTATGCAGCACACGTGATCCACAGACACAGTGACACACACACGGACAAAAGGAAACAAGAGGCATCCTAGCAGGTGCCAGAGGAAGCCTGGCTTCTGGCTGTGGGGTCCCCAGGGCTGATTATTTGCTGGTTCTGCTGCAGGACTCAGGACTGGGGCTCAAAGGCCGGTCCCACCTCCCTCCATCCCAGCTCTCCTCCGTGCTGTGCGCTGCACGGCCGCCATCTCCAGCCATTCGTTGTACTCTAGCCCTCGAAGTCAGGCGAATGTGGTGTCGGGCACTGACCAGGATCCCTAGTTATTATCAGCTCAACATTTTCCAGCTCGAGATGCCCCCATGCCTTTGTCCCAGTGCCGACGATGCAGAAGAGCTTAAGGGAGAGAACAGGGGACGGGGTCACAGACGGAAGCCTGTGGACCGCCCCCCTCCCCTTTCTCTGGAGCCCATTACCCCTTTGGGGGCGCAGAGGTGGGGGGACTTCTCTCTTCTCTCTGTCCCTCTCTCAGCCATGTTTAACCAGACTTCAGCGAACAGAAGGGCCTAGAAGCCCCAAAGAAACAGAGGGAATTTTATTCCCAAAGTGCTGACCGTTTGTGCCGGAAGTCACTTTGGTTGGCTATTACTCCTTGACCTTTCATTTCACACACTCATTTAAGCCCCCAGTATTTATTTTTTCCAGAGCTGAAAGCCTCGTGGAAGTCAACCCATGAAGGGCCTCAAATGAGACAGAAAGTGGAGGGAGCAGACAGATTTCTCCTGAAGGCTATTCTCTCACCTGCCATTGCCCCTCCAGCAACTGTGACCTTGACCTCGACCTTGACCTTACCTAGGCACACCAAGCCCTCCCGCAGAGCTGGGCTCAAGATGGGTGTGGCGGTGTGAGAGGGGTCCTCGGAGAAAGCACCGCGGGGTCAGCCTGGGGCCAGGGGAGGCTTCTGGAAGAAGTGATCTCTGAGGAGACAAGTTCTAAGGTTGAGTGGAAATCGTCCAGGTGACAAGGAACTGGGGGAGAAGGATGTCATCTGAGGGAACAGCGTGAGTAAAGGTGATGGGGCCTGAAACAGCGTGGGAGGGGCTGAGATCCACACTAGAACACAGGAGAGAGAAGGTAGAGAGGAAGAAACCCGGAGAGATGGGGGAGGGGTGGAGATCGCAGACGACCCCATGAAGATCTTCAGACTTGATCCCGTGGGCATGCAGAGGCCCCGAGGGTTTTCAAGTTGGGAATGAAATGATCAGATGCACATTTAAGTTGGGTCACGCAGGCGGCTACTGAGGCCTCGGGGGGAGCTGTAGGGAGAGACATGAAACATTGCTTTGTTTTAAACTGAAATTTGAAAGTCTCTGAAATTTATTGGCAATACATGGGGCTAGTGTGTGTGAATCACGGTCCAGAAATTTAGGTGTATATAAGAAATACATCTTTTTATAAGTCACCTTAATTTCTCTTTCAAGCTCCCTATGTGACCAGGTTCTAAAAAAAAGCTTCCACCACAATCTTTTTGAGAGACTCCCTCCCACAGACTTGGGGACGTTTGGGGAGTCCTTCAGCAGTTCCAGGCCATCTCTCCATTCCAGTTACTTCTGGATCCTGTGGTCCTGGCCAGTGCTTGTGACCTGTCTATTTAGGGAGGAAAGGGAGAGGAGAGATAAAAGGGAGAAATCACAGCTAAGACCAGAAGCGGCTTATTCCCTCACAATGGGTTTTAAAAAATCATATAGATATACGTATCTGTGGAGGGGACACCAATGCTTTACGTAAGAAGTTATGGGAACCTGAACTAAGAGAGACAGAGGAGGAATAAAAGAAGGGGATTCAAGAAAATGGAAGAAGCAAAATCAGTAAGAGCTGGTGACCGATGGGTGGTAGAGGGTAAGGGAGGGGGCTCTGGGCCTCTGGACCAAACGATGACAAATGGCCCCACTGAGCTAGAAGTCACAGCAGACACAGGAGAGCGGGAGTGGGGGACAGAGGTCACCAGGGGCCATCCCAGCCGCTAGGCTGCAGCTCAGGCCGGCGGTCTTGAAGCTGGTGGCCCATGGCTTTGCCCCCTCTGCCCAGCAGGACTCCAAGTCCACCTTCACTTGCCTCTTTCTCTGGCCCAGATTCTCCCATCTCCGTGCCCCCCAAACATCTGTGTTTATTCTCCTACCCATTCAACTGCATTACCTTCTGTCAGTGTTTCATGCCCATCTGCAGGTTTTCCCTCTACATACAGGTTATTCTCCTTTAGCCTACAGGTCCCAACACGGCAGAGCTGCCCTGTCCGCTGGGCACCGGAGAAGGCGCCCCAGTGCGTGAGACGGGGTGCAGGGTCCTCGCGTCAGTGCCGGCTGTGTTACATACCATCTATATCACAAGCTGTCTTAGTATCCTCTCCCTTGTTTGTAAAATGAGGGCTACTCTGACCAAAAACCAGGGGTGCCAGGTGATCAGATGGCACAACGCATGGAAAAGCATTCTTTAAACGGGATATGGTGTTCAAATGTAAATTATCAAGTCACCCTACGTGACACCTTCTGTGCTTGTCTGTCCGGCCCCCATCTTTCTCCTCCTTAGCAATCCCTCACCCTGTAAATCTAAACTGAGAAAACCACCTCCGGGAAGGCAGGTGTGTGTGGGAAGGCGTGGAGCTGAAGGGGCGTGAGGAAGAGGAGTGAGGGGGCAGGTCAGGGATCCCTGCTGCTGACCCCCTGATCTCAGCCGGAGCCGGGACCCCGCAGTCACAGCCAGAGGCCGCAGGCTCCAGGCTGAGATGCTGCACAGTGGACTTTTTTTTTTCCTTTTTCACTCTTGGCAATCTGTTAGAAATGGTGCCTGCTTGTCCCCGCTCCAAGCCCGACAAAACACAGCTTTCATCATTTGATGGTGTACATGTACAGCCATGCAGAGGCACAGAAATCAATGCACATTGATTCCTAAGCTAGGAATTCATAAACTTCTTTAAGGTCACGAATTGATTTTTCACTTTCGGTAAAAAAAAATGTGAGACTTCAGACCTTTCTCTTCATTTGTGCTGGCTTTCTCATCTACAGGGGACACACGGGGCTGCACACGGGCCCTCCCTCACCTGTGTGAGCCCGGCCTTCCCCGGCTCAGGGCCGCCAGGAGGGAGAAGCACCCAGATACGGGGAGAGAGGGGCACACATACTTAAACACTCCTCCCGCTACATCAAAGCCTCCTCGCAGTGGCCTAATCTCCTGGATTAGTCAAATGACGGGACAAATGCATTTGAAGGATGACACCCCCAAAATGGAAGCGTGTTTGGAACCGACGCATCAGCATTGGACAAATCAGAGCTGGGCAGTGGGGATGGGAGGTGGGAGGGGCGGCCGGGCTTGATTTCAGAGTGAAGGCGGGGCTCAGACCAGTGCCCCGCCCCCAGGATGACTCAGCCGAGGACACCACGTGGTGAGTGGGGCGGGCGCCTTAGCTAGTGTCCAAAGGTGGGTACCAGCCCCGTTACCAAGGGAGCGTCCTCATCACCTGAACCTGTTTACCCACATCTGAAGAAATGGAGTAAATATCTACCTTCTGAAGTGGTGAAGACCAAATATGACGTTACTGTAAAAGCATTGTTTAGACTGCAAAGTATCAGATGAGTATGAGATAGTCCAGTGCCCCAAGTCCTCCCCACTTATGTTTAGAATCAAAAAGTTTTAAAGAAATTCATGAATGTTATGACTGATGGGGTCACCGTGGATCCCTTCGTTCTTTCTTCCTTTTAAAAAATTTTATTTGATCGTGGTAAGAGCACTGAACATGAGACCTCCCTTCTCACAGATGCTTAAGTGCATGATACAGTATTGCTAACCTCCAGGCACAATGTCGTCTACAGGCAGATCTCTCGAATTTACTCACTCTGCACAACTGAAACGTTATACCTGTTGAACAACTCCTTTTTCCCCTCCCCCCAGCCCCAGGCCACCGCCCTGGCCCTTCTAGTCTGTGCTTCTAGGAGATGGACTATTTATTTTATTTTTAATTTATTTTATTGATGTATAGTTGATTTACAATGTTGTGTTAATTCCTGCTGTACAGCAAAGTGTTTCAGGTGTACATATATGCCTACATTCTTTTTCATTTTCTTTTCCATTATAGTTTATCACAGGATACCGAACATAGTAGGACCTCTTTGTTTATCCATCCTATATGTGATAGTTTGCATCTGGTAATCCCAAACTCCCAATCCATCCCTTCCCCACCCCGTCCCCGCTGGCAACCACAAGTCTGTTCTCTATGTCTGAGAGTCTGTTTCTGTTCCATAGGTAAGTTCATTTTTGTCATATTTTAGATTTCACATGTAAGTGATATCGTGTGGTATTTGTCTTTCTCTTTCTGACTTATTTCACTTAGTATGATCATCTCTAGGTCCATCCATGTTGCTGCAAATGGCATTATTTCATTCTTTTTTATGGCTGAGAAGTATTCCATTGTATATATGTACCATGTCTGCTTTATCCATTCATCTGTCGATAGACACTTAGGTTGTTTCCATGTCTTGGCTATTGTGAATGGTACTACTATGAACACTGGGGTGCATGTATCTTTTTGAATTATACGGTTTTCTCCAGATATATGCCCAGGAGTGGGATTGCAGGATCATATGGTAACTCTATTTTTAGCTTTTTTGAGGAACCTCTGTACTGTTTTCCATAGTGGCTCTACCAATTTACACTCCCACCAACAGTGTAAGAGTTGGGCTATTTCAGATAACTCACATAAGTGGAATTGTAGAACTATTATATGATCCAAAAACCTCACCTCTGGGTATTTATCCAAAAGAATTGAAGTCAGGATCTTGAAGAAATACCTGCACCCCCATGTTCACTGCAGTGTTATTCACAATAGCCAAGATGTGGAAACAACCTAAGTGCCCACTAACTGAATAAAGAAAATCATACACACACACACACACACACACACACACACACACACACAATGGAATATTATTCAGCCTTAAAAAAGAAAACATACTGACGTACTGCCATACGGGACGGCATGGATGACCCTGGAGGATGTTAGGCTGAGTGAAATAAGCCACTCACAGAAGGACAGATCCTTTCTTCCCCCGGATTACACCGAGGCTGTCAAGCAACATTTCTAAAGCCAAGAACCACGGGGGTGACGTCCCAGCCTTTCCGCTTGTTAGCTGTCACCTGGTCACCTAGCCTCCCTGAACCCTGAGCTGCGTCACCCCTAAGATGGGGTGAGGGGTGGCAGGATGAAGAAGGACAGCGTGTGAGGCTGCACGTAAGCCACACGGATGGGGCCTGGGCTAGAATCACCATCATGGCTCAGAAGATGCCCGTCCTGCCAGCTGGAAGGAGGGCCTTGCGGGAAGCGGAGCCTTGGAGCCAGGCCTTCCTCGGGACCAGGGCCAGGCCCCGGCGCACCGGCTGGCAGCCCTGGCAGGTGGTCCTCCTGCTCCCCGAGAGCCGGGGGAACTTGAGTCTCAGGTCTCAGCTGCACGGGGCCATGCGGTTCTGCTGTGTTGGCTGCTCAATTAGCAGCATATCAAGATGTTCCGATGGTGCCGCTGCACACGGGGCTCCCACCTCCCCGCTGAGGCCGGCAGCTCGGTCTGTGCTGGCTTCCAGCTCCCTGACAGCCTTGCAGCCCCTTTGTCGAACGCCAGGCTCTCCTCTGAATTCTCCAAGTCCCGCTCACCCTCTGCCAGCGGTCCTGCGGGCTGTCAGCACCCGTCCCCGAGCTGGGGCTCAGCTGGGCCTGCCCACAGGCTCCCTCCCATTAGCAGGGGCCCTGCTGGTGGGTGGCAGTGGTCCCACCAGAACTCGGGTCCTGCCCCCAGGCCCCCAGCCGCGGCCTCTCTGGCTTGGGGCTATGTCCTAGGACCCCCCCTCTCCCCTGCCCAGCTGCGCTCACCCAGGGTTCCCAGGGGGCTTTGACGGCTGTGCTTCCCCTGGTGAGTGTGCAGAGGTAACACACTGTCTTGGGTATGACTTGAGCCCAGAGTTGTCTTCCGATTATGACTCTGGCAGAGCAGGTCCTGCAGGTGAATTGTCAGTGTCCCTGGTGAGCCATCCTCCAGCCAGCTAACAGATGTACCGTGGACGCAGGGAGACTGCTGGTCACATGTGTGCAAGAAGCTCTTCCATCTTTCAAGGAAAGACGAGGGTTGCTCTCCTTCCAGTCCACACAGCCTGTGGTAGCCCTTTATCATCTTTCAGCCTCGCATGAGCGCTAGGGATTGTGAGGGAAGGGGAGCACAGGAGGCGGGAGAGAAGGGCCAAGGAATGACTCACCCCTGTCCCCATACTACCTAGCCCGTTGACCCCCGCGCCAGGGCCCTGCTCTAGGCCACACTGCGGGGACGGGGGTGGGAGGCAAGGCACGGCAAGGCCTCTGCACCCAGGAGGCTAGGCTCCAGCAGGGGAGGGGAGGCTCATGCACAGGAAAGAGTACCAGCGCAGCGGGGATGCATCTAGATGCAGTGGGGGAAGACTGGTCCTAAGGCCAACGGGTTTCAGAGAAGGACGACCATCATGGACAGAGGACTTACCTCTGTTAGGCCTCGAAAAATAACACGTTTAATTCCAAACTGCCTTCCCCTGGGGTCGCCTTCCAAATGAGGGGTGCTTTGGAAATACTAACTTCTTTCATGTAAGTCCTTGGGAAACAGGATTGAGAGATCAGAAAACAGACACCCATCCATGACTGGGAGACGGGGCCATCCTCACAGTTGCTGCCTCCTTCGAGGGTCACAATGACCTGAAGCAAAGTCTTTCCTCTCCCTTCTCCCAGGTCTCTCTTCTCATCCAACCTCAGAGAGACTGGACAGCACACAGAAGCACCCGGCATCCACACTGGGCTGTGTTTTGGGGCCTGGAAGGCTCCCTCTGCCGGGCGTCACTGGGTACCTCCTGGCCTCCCAGTGAAGGGGAGAGTCTCGGGGACCTGGTTCTTCTTTAGTAGTTGGAGTGGGGCATCCTATGGGGAAGCCCTTTGGGGATTAGCTGTCCACACCCCTCTGTGACATTCTGTTGTCTCCTCTCTTCCCCACTTCAGCATCCAGCACAGAGCTTCCTGGGACTGCAGCTGGCATCACGGTCTGTCCTCTCTGTTACCTCTGTGACCTCCCGGCACACGTCCACGGAGACGTGATCTCTCAAAAGGCAATCCAAGTTCACCTTCAGGCTAGTAAGATGCTAACGCAATAACCCTATCACAAAACACCGGGAAGAGGGCATCTCTTCTCAGCCTGGAGCAAGGGCCATCCTAGCGCCAGCCCTGCCTATGGGCAGTGCCTGAGTAGTTTGGGGGCGGTGGCTGGCAGTGGGGTGGGGAAAGGACCAGGACCTAGAATGGTCCACAGGAAAGAGGTGGAAAGTTATTTTTCATTGCACAAAGGAGATCCCTGCTTAAAGAGCTGTTGGGACACCTGCATTTATACTTGACGTTGTAATGGTAGCTCGTGTTCATTCATCCCTTCTCTTCCCTCCCCAGTGTTCATCTACCCGGGCAGGTGGAACACTTATCTTGCAATCAGATCTCCCTGTGTTCAATGCAGTGATGCAGGCTGAATGAAACATGTACCACTTCTTTTGCTTCATAAAGTTGGAAGCTTGTTGCTAATTATTCAACTGTAATGACCCTAATCCCTTTCTACGCCAATGGATTTATTTCCAGAAAGTGGCCACAGCTCACAGGAAGGCCTGGGGGGACAGGCAGGGAAGTGGACACAGGACACACCCAGGACTATGCAGGGTTCCCGACCCCGGCAAACGAGCTGGAGGTGCTCCCAGGAGCTCCAAGCCCCGGGAAGCCAGGAAGGACCCACAGGCACCCGAGTCAGTAAGACCAGAGTCTAAAATACTTTCAGGAGGCAGTAAAGAGAGAAAAGGCAGCAGCTCTTCCTGTACTGAGCAGTGAGTTAATGATTGTACGTCCACCCTGTGCCCCCATCCTGCCTTCACCCCGGTACATCCACGTTTTACTGGTTCTTCTTGAAACGGTCATGGTGGGGAGCTACGTTTTTATAGCACATTAATGACAGCATGGGAGTAGTAAGGACTTCTCTAGCCTTTCTCTGTTTTTATAAACAATTTCTGGCGATTCACTGTTCCCCAGACAAGGTAAAATAAAAAACACACACACCCATCCATGACTGGGAGGTGGGGTTGATCTCAGGTGGCCTCGGCCTGCAGCGGCTTGAAGCAGGATTTTGGTTCCTGGCCGGAGGCTGAGGTCGGGCCACGGCAGGGAGAGAGCCGAATCCTAGCCACTAGATCACCAGGGACTAGTGGCCAGTGACAAGGTCCTGGCCTGTCAGCTATGTAGAAATGAATTTCCACATAGAGATGGAAAACAGTGAAACAAGTAAAGTGTTTATTAGGAGGAAAAGAGTACAGCACGTGTGGATAGACACAGGGGCGGGTTCAGCAAGAGAGAGTCATTCCCTCGTGGCAGTCTAAATCACTTATATGGGCATTTCTTCCAGATTTCCTTTGGCCAATCATCTTGCTTTGCCTGGTTCTGAGTCTGTATTTGGTTTATCTCAAGGTCCTCCCATGTGTGCACGCATCTTTTAGCCAAGATGGATTCTAGCAAAGAGGCCTATGGGTAGTTGACATCACTTACTATGGGGTGGTGCCCCCTCCCTTTTTGACCTCCAGGGAGCCTTTCTGTGCATGTGTAGTCAGGAGGGTCTCCTTGAGTCCGAGAACGAGGGATATGTGGTCTTTTATTTCTTATCTGGGCAGGGCCCAGCCTCCTCTCTCGATTGTCCTGCTATTGGTATTTTGGAGTTTCTATCCACAGGGAACGAACTCCAGCTGCTCACGCTGGGACCCATCCATCTCCTGCCTTAGGGTCACCTGCACAGTTACTGCTTCCTCTGAGGGTCAGGTGTGGGCAAATTCCCCAAAGGGTCCCTGGGTCCCAGGCTGAGAGCAGCTGATGTGAGCAGAGAACCTGACCTGTTCTAACCTGGACTGTGTGTTCTCGGCTGTGGGGAGTGTCCTGTGGACTGAGGCTGTGACAGACGATTCAGTGCCGTCCTGAGGGCAGGGGTAGACTGCCCCCCCCCACCGTGGGAACAGGAGCCCCTGAGCTGCATCCACAGGGAGCTGTCAGGTGGGAAGAGGTACCCAGGATGGAGTCATCTCCCCGCAGCCGACCACAGCTTCCTGCCTTCCTCTCACCCTGATGGCTTCTGGAGTTTCTCCAAAGACAGCAGCAGGCACCAGTGGCTAATTGCTCTGAAATAGCTAGTCTCCATTTCAGGGTGCTGCTTGCTTTTGCTTTAGTAGCTGGCAAATGAATCCTCCCAGGGATTACAATAACCGTGTGCTGGCTGTGTTCCCTGGCACTCATCCCAAAAGGGATGGAAATCTCTTAGTATTTATCCCCTTGAAGATTCTCCGTGCCGGCCTGGCTCCCAGCCACTCTGCACACAGATGGCCGCTTCCTCACTTTCTTCTCAGAGCGGATCCTACCCTGGGGTTCCCCAATGTCCATCACCCCCGAGGCCACTGCCTTCCTGCTAGGGCTGCCCCCCCTCCTCCCTCCCCCTGGCCTCTCTGCCCACAGTTTCATCCCACGGAGGTAGATCTACTTTTTTCCTACAATACTTTTCCCACCAATAAGCCTAAAGTACCAAGGGAAGAACGGAGATGCTTTCTCCGACTGAAGCAATGAACAAAGGGAGACACTGCTTCCTCGAGGAGCTGACTGCTGTTCACCCTTCCTCCTAACAGACACAAGGACTCTGAGGTTATGGACTGTAGGGACATCTTGGTTCTGCACCTAAGCACACTGACGTGAACTGTTCAGGAGCGCAGTAGTGCTGGAGCGCAGAGAAGGGAGTAGGTGACACAGTTCACCTGCCGCGCGATGCTGCTGCTGGTAGTTCTGTGTATCTACCCCCTCCCACCTCCACCCGCCCACCAGCCCTAGCTCCAGGGAGATGGGAACCAGATCTTCTCGTTCTCTGCAGCTCCTACCAGCCCCTCCTTACCCCCCATCACCAAGGATGGTGGTGGGGAGGGAGTACCTAGCACGGGCCTGGCCGGATTAAAGGCTCAGTAAGTCACTGGTGGATGAATGGCCTGCAGTGGCCCGGCCTGTACACTCTGCGCGGAGCCCTTTCACAGAGGGATGGGCTTTAGCGTATGTGAACCCTGTGTGGCGATGGCCACTTCGAATGTGAGGCTGACCGGTGAGGAGTGATGATGCCACATGGGACATTTTTATGTCACTCAGTCCTTGGGGTGGGCGAGGGCTGGGTGAGAGGACGCTTGGCTGGACCCTGACAGCACCATCATTGCTGCAGGAGGAGACACGAGACCGGACTGCGAGAGTTATTCTGATAAGGGAACTACAGCATGTTTGACTTCAGTCAATCCTACAAGGGCTGTGCAAGGCTCAGGAAGATGCTCAGCTGCTTGTCTAAACAGAGACCCCTCTCCTCCGACGCGGCTCCACGCAGACTCGCAATTACACACCAGCCCCACAGGTCGGCGGGACTGTCCCGTCCCGTCCGCCCGTTCCTCGTAGCCCTCCACTCTGTAACCCAGACCCGCCGCCTCGCTGACAGCAAGGCTGTGACGCCGTCTTTGGGTACCTTCGCCGACTCAGCACTGGCTCTCCATGGCAATTCAGGTGCAATCATAATAAATAAGCAGCAGCAATGAAAGCAGCATACAACAGATCACATAAAACCTTCATACGGCTGAAAGAGCCAGTGAGTGGCATTTTAACAAGAGAAGTGCGGGGCGCTGGGCTCAGAGGGAGTGTGTTTGGGAAACTACACTGTTTTCAGGCAGCCATGGTGAATAGCCCACATTCAGAGTGAGTTTCTGGTTCTACCCGGCAGGAGCCAGAACGACTTGCCCTGAGCGACGATCGCAGAGGCTGTTGGAACACAGACAACGGTGCACGTGGCGGAGTCTGAAATTTGGTTAGAAATTGTCGGGTGGAGTCCGACACTTCATCAGAAAGCATGACACGTGGAGAAGGTGGGTCTGCGACCCTGGGAAAGAAGAGAAGCACATCCTCATAGGACTGGAAGACAGCCGAGCTCCCAGGAGACGGTGCTCCTGGTGGAGAGGGAGACCCCTCTCTGCCCTCACCGCCCACTCCTCCCCGCTGGGGAGGCAGCACTGGGCGGGAAAACACACATGCTTTCGAGCCAGAGCAACACGAACTGCAGAGGAATCTGCCGTTTACTAGCCTGAGGCACCTGAAGCCCTGCTAGCCTTCCCCCACCTGTTAAGCGCGTGGGAATACCTATTGCATTTATCCTGAGAATTAAACGGAGAAACAGATGTGACGGGCTTACCCAGCATTTAGCACATAGTAGGTACTAAGAGATGTCAGGCCCTTTCCCATAGATTCCCTAGTATTTAGAAAGGTCAAGGTGACCCTCCGTCACTGGAGAGTCTCGCTCACCTTGAGAGTTAGGCTCCCTCTGGCCTCACATGGGGCTTGCTCTGTGTCTTGGTATCGCTCTTGGCACCAAGGATGTTAAGATAGAATCCAGATCTCAAAACAGAAGCCTGCAAGATGCGGTCTCTATGTTCAATGGACTGCCACTCAGACATAAAAAAGGATGAAATAATGCCATTTGCAGCAACATGGATGCAGCTAGAGATTATCATAGTAAGTGAAATATGTCAGAGAAAGACAAATATCATATAATATCACTTAAATGTGGAATCTAAAATAATGATACAAATGAACTTATTTACAAAACAGAAACAGACCCACAGACATAGAAAACAAACTTATGCTTCCCAAAGGGGAAAGCAAGGGAAAGGATAAATTAGGAGTTTGGGATTAACAGATACACACTACTATATATAAAATAGATAACCAACAAGGACCTCCTGTAGAGCACAGGGAACTATACTCAATATCCTGTAATAAATCATAATGGAAAAGAATATGAAAAAGAATATATATATAAAAAAATGTATCACTTTGCTGCATACCAGAAACTAACACAACACTGTAAGTCAACTCTACTTCAATAAAAAAAAGAAGCCTGCAAACTAATAGAAAAAGCACACACACACACCGCCCCCCCCATGCCCAACTGCTTGTTCTGTCTGTGTCTGCGGCCAATAGGGAATCAGAGGAGGGAGGGATGAAATCAGCTAGAGGTCACTGGGGAAACTGTGACAAAGGGAGAACTACGGCTGGTCCATGAATGAGTCCCCACAAAAAAACCCAGAAATTCCCAAAGACAAATACTGTAAGGTACCACTTATAGGTGGAATCCAAAAAATACAACTAACTAGTGAATATAACAAAAAAGAAGCAGACTCACAGATACAGAGAACAACGGTAGTGGTTACAGTGGGGAGGGGCAATATAGGGGTAGGGGAGTAAGAGGCACAAACTATTAGGTATGAAGTAAGCTTCAAGACATATGGTACCACAAGGGGAATATAGCCAATATTTTATAATAACTATAAATGGAATATAACCTTTAAAAATCATGTCTCATCATACTGTACACCTGTAACATATAATAGTGTACATCAGCTGGACTTCAATTGTTTAAAAATCTCAAAAAAAAAGATGGAGAAAACATGGGAAAAAATGGAAATTCCAAGAGGAGGAAAGAGCATGAGAAACGGCCCGGAGGACACGCACGTTGTAGATTTGCAAATCCCTTGGAAGCACCTCGAACAAAGCCCGGGCAGCAGGGGTGAAGTGGGGTGTGTGCACCCCTTCCACCCCAGCCCCTTCACAGGCCTGCCTTCTAACCACACACCTTGAGATGTGGGGCAACTGGGGACCTAGGAGGAAAGGCCGGGGGTATGCACCACGGAGGACGCTTGTAGGTGGGTGGGCGGACCCTCCAGGTTTAGAACTTTACCTTGGGGCAGGTTAGAAATCGGGGGGTGCCAGCAGCAGGGAGCAGGCCTGCTGCACGGTTCTCGAATGAGCTGTGATCCACCGTCCCCACTGTCCACCCACCTCCCATATTTAACACCTTGTAATAAACATAAAGAGCAGAAATTTACAAAGAAAGCCAAAGATGACAGTTGTAGGGTAAAAAAGTGAGGGAAATACGCGAGGAACAGAACAGAATTCTGCTCTGCTGTCAGTAGCTCACCAGGTGTCCGCAGGAAAACCACAGTAGCTGCACCTGGGGCCGGAGCGGCAGAAAGGACCTGAAATGGCCAGAGCCTGGGGTGATTTTGGACGTAGTCTTTCATGCCCCACCGCGGGCAGAGGCCGACTCCAGGGTCCTGGCTGCCAGGCTCTGTGCCCGAGTTGCCTGCTTCACTCTTCCCTTTAGTAGCCACTTTGCAGGCTGATGGTGAGGCTGTCAGCAAGGTACTTAGCACTTTCCAAAGGAGGACGTGTTCCCTGAGTGAAGGCAGGTGTGCAGGCAAACTGTGCAGGCTGTTTAGTGACTCTTTGAAGAAAGATAAATAAGAACGAGAAACAGAGTTTTGTCTTCTGAACCAAGATGGCCTGTTCTCACCAGCCAAGCCCGTTTGCAACAGAGTGAAGCAGAAAGGTCAAAGGTACCCAATCCACATACCAAGTTCTCCCTAAATCCTATACTTCTTTTCTCTCAATAATTGAGAGTCCAGCTGTACTCATGTCTGCACGGGCCCAGCTCTCCCCGACCTCAGGGGTGGAGAGCAGCCTACCGACCACAATGTCAGACCATGTTCCCTGCCTCTGGGGGTCAGGCCGATCCGATTGGTATCATGGTCCCTCCTTCCTTAAGTCACCAGGCCTTTGTCTGCTTATCTGCGTGTGCTTCTCAAGGAGAAACAAGGAGAGTCCTTTTGCAGTGATAAAAAGCTATGAAAGATGAACAGTTACTTCTGGAGATGAAGATGGGCATTTGAAGTCCAAGGCAGCATCATTGCACACAAGAAATATCTCACCATTGGCTTTATAGGTTCTTGTGGGGACGATAAGCGAGCAGCTGCTCCAGGAACAAATGATGTACGGTGTTCGAGCCGATGGCACGAGCAGGGGAAGCTCCACGCCCAGCAGTACCCTCCTCCAAGGGTCGAAGGCAGGGCTGTCTCACCCTCACAGGTGTCACACCACTGGTTTCTGCCTGACGTCGGAACCAGCGTTCAACTAGCTGAACAAATGTGTTTTGTGGTCTTACAGATCATCTCAGAGCCACTTATATTTATTTGGCTTCATACTGCATTATGGCAGGGGGCTGGGATGTGCATGGGAGGTGGTGGCGGAGAGGTCTGGGTAGGAGAGAGTTGCTGAAGATTTACCTTTCTAATTATGCTTTGCTTAGGGCTAATGTTAAAATTAGTGTTAATTCCCTGAGCACACAGCAGCTCAGGAACACGCTGGGCTAGGATTTTTCATTTGTTTGGAATAGACACACGTGGGTAACGGCAAGTCGGCTGTTCGGCCGCAGGGCTGGCCCGAGACCTCCAAGAGTCCCTCGTGGGCTGGCCATCCCCTAGTTCACACGAGGAGGATGTGAGGGAGCAGTCACACTGCCCGTGACCTGCGCTGGCAAATGGCTTCAGCGGGTGAAGCCCACAGCTCTCCGTTACTGTTCTGTGTCAAAATAACCCTTGATATGGTAAATAATATGCAATTACCAAATTAATACAGAATAGCATGCCTCCTTTGCCCCCCGTACCGGGGATATGTTGTGCTAGTGACTTTTGCACGTGCTGAGCGTAATTAGTGAGTAATCTGCATGGCTGTGTAATTATGGGTAAATGCATGATATTTACCAATAACTTCCTGCTAGGTAAGCACCAGTGAACAATAACAGGTAGCCATTCAAACTAAGTTCAGGTGAAATGAGAACTAGTCTGGACTTTGGCTTAAATCTAGGCTCTAATGAACACTTTCTTGGAAGAATATCATTTACTTTGTGAGCAAGCTCCCCGCCAATGGTGTGCCCTTCTGGCTTTTTAGTCAGACCTTGAAGCACAAACACCAAGCGCCCCAGGACGTCGTGTTGGGAGGAACAGCTACATTTAGGGGCCAGGAGAGCTCTGTGAGTCTCCATCCCTCTGCTGAACCAGACACTTGAGGCTGGCCCCAATCTCTATCTGGAAAATGGAGATAAGCCCATTTCGTGGGCTTGTTCTGTCTAGTGAACGGGACAATTAACATGGGAGCAGGGCTAGAAACAGAAAACATTTTTACAAGTGGATGTTACTAAAACTATTATTCCAACCTGGCTGACGCTGTGGAGGCCTGTGAACCTTATACGGGAAATTGTAGGAGAGACAGACATGGTTAGACAAGGACTAGAGCCCAGCCCACTCCCACTGCTCCCAGCCGCAGGGGGATCTAGAAAACCTTCAGCACTAAGAAGGGGAGTAAAGGCTGTTCATACTGCATCTCGCCCACCATATGCCCCCCAATCCACACACACACACACACACACACACACACACACACACACACACACACGGCATGCCACTCTTGCAAAACTTTCTCATGCAAAAGATATCAGGAGTACTGATTCCAGCAAGAATGCAGAGGAGGAATTGATGCCAGGTCTGAAGACTCCCCAGATATGATCAGGTATTTAGTTTGAACGTCCAGTGAAGCTTTTTAGGCGTTTTAGCCACAGCTCCAACCCCATCCCAACTTAAGCACTTGCCCCAATCCCGGCCATAACGTCTAAGCATCCGGGACAGGAATAGAAGTGGCAGGTGGGGAACCATGTGAGGAAGACTGAAGGTGCCTAGGATAAAACCTGCCACGTTGTCCTCTGTGGGCCCACTGCTGCCACAGGCAATGCCTGGGTGCCGGGCCCCGTGTATCCCCCGATCCTCTCACCTCTGACACCGCCACCGCGACATTCACCCCCCACCCGCCGACCCGCTCAGCTGTCTTTCTACTCAGTAATGAACTTGATCGCTAGACTTTCCAGGGTTGTCACTGCGAGGCCAGCGGCCACATCCACAGTCAGCTAATCACAGTGAGGGGCACAATCTGTGTCTCCAGAACGGAGGGGACTTAAAGGGCCAGTGAGGGCTCAAACCTAAGGCCTCAGCTTCACAGGGGTCTGAGCCCTAACCAGGCCAGCTCGCTACCCACACGCCGAGTCCACACGGGCACCAATACTGCTTCTGGGGGCTAATCCTTGATGAGACAGCCCAGGCACAGACACAAAGAAGGTGGTTTTCTCTGGGCATTAACTAAAATGGACATTTTATCTTTGAAGTACATCTGCCATAGCGTGCTTTACAAATACTAAAGTAACTTCTTAGAAATGAACAGCAATGGCTTTGATTTTCACTAGGTATAGTCTCTATTCTAAGTTTGAATTTTATTTATTTATTTTTACTTTGAATAGCTAATCAATACATTCACGTAGTTCAAAATTTTAAAGATATCGAGGGCAACCCGTGAAATCGTTTCCTCGGATTCCTGATCAACAACCATCAGATTCCTCTCACTAGCATTTCATCTGGGTAAACTAGGGGATGAAGACTTTAGGTGTCAAACCTCAGACCCTGACTCATCCTTTTAGTATTTGAAGATGGTGTACAACCAGTATTCTTCTTCCCATTTTGCAGATAGGAAAACTAAGGCACAAAGGACCTAAGAAAGAGTTCCCGGGACCAATTACTGATTTCTAAAGAATCATACCAGAAATAGTCTATCGTATACAGGCAAATTTATATGCTTTTTCTGCCCCTTAGTTTGCATAGATGGTAAGATATGCTATATAATTCTCCAGGTAAAGTCTCTTTAATGGGAATCTTCAAAATATTTTTACATGAGCCAAACATCAATTTCTAGTTTATATGTTTTTTACATCCAAAAGACTGGATCCCAGATCAGATGACTCCTAGAAGATTTTTTCAGTTCTTTGATTTTGCATTTGCACGACTATCCACCCACTCCCAGGTTGCTGTGTAGGTCAAACACACTCTCTTCACTTTTTCAGCACTCTATCTTGGGTTCCAACTTGGAGGTGGTGGGACTAAAACCAGCCATCTCCCCTCATAAAAATGAACTCAAAATAATAGCGTATGTTGCTGTTTTGTTTCACTCTATCCCTTAGCGGAAAAGTGACATCTGATGATTACTGTTGAGGCCGGCCCAGGAAGCACAGGAAATAATTTCTTCATCGCCAGGTGTGTGCTGACCAAGTACTTGCAGTGGCCCCTCCATCTCCCCACCGCGCTAGTGGGTGAGATTCCTATTCCCACTGGCAGGTAAGATGGCAGGCTTGGGGAGCAAAGTTTGCCTATGGTCCTGCCTATGGTTCATGGGTGGGGAAACAGGATTTGGAGTGGAAACTGTTCTCTGAGCCCACACTCCTCCCTTTTACCAACCCACCCCGCAGTGTCTTAAAAGTCCTGAAAAGTCCAGGAATTTTAGAGCAATGTGTGTGAATGTTAAGATAAAAAAATATGGAGACTGACTGATGCCAAGGCCTCAGTGAGGTGTCACAGGTAAGCAGAGAGCAATGCTCACACCTGGTATGCTGGCTGGAGAGAAGGTCAGCTTAGAAGCCCTATTTTTCTCTCCTGCTGGTCAGCCCATGTACTCCTGGAAACTAAAGCCACATGACAACCAGCAACAGGATTACACCTGGAAGTAACACCTACTCATTTTGCCTTGGTGTAAAATAGGATAACCTGCTGTTTATTTTTAGCACCATTCCATGAAATCTCAAAATTCGTTTATACAGAAAAAAACTGTATTTTCTATTTCACCCCTAAATTATTGTGGGGAAGGACTCCTTTCTGTTTTTCTCACTTTCACCCTTCTCAATTTCCCTAGAAACAGGAGGATTTCAGCTGCGGCAGCTCTCATCTGGGTAAACTAGGGGATGAAGACTTTAGGTCTCAAATCTCAGACCCTGACTCACTCACTTAGGTGACCAGCCAATACTTCTCTTCCCATTTCGCAAACAGGAAAAGTAAGGCACAAAGGACCTAAGAAAGAGTTTCCAGGGGCAAGTTACCCAGGCCATCCTTCTGAGACTGGCTCCCGAGAGCTGAGCCGCATGCAGGGGCCACTGCTGGAGCACAAGGCTGACCCTGGGGCAAAGGAGATAAAGGGAAGGAAAGGGGAGGCATCTCCAGCCGACCCTCAGCTCAAGGCCCCGCAAACTCCATGCAAATGGCTGCGAGTAGCTAAGGATCCATCTCATTCAGCAAAGCAGCAAAAAGCTCCAGGCCTGGGAATTCCCGCCCCAGTAGACCAATCACATTTCACCAGCTGCTTCGAGCAGGGGATGCCATCCCCACCGCCAACATCCCTCCCACCGCCAGAAATAGTTCCCCTCTGCCCCAAGACAGCCCCCTTCACTAGGCTCCCACTTCTAAGGATCACAGGTTGGATTTCTCCCGGGTCCTCTGCACGGTTCAGTCGTCCCTGGCGGTGACGCGCTGTCCCTCTCGGGCACCCAGACATGGCCACGTGGGCGGCCCCCACCCTGCAGCGTCTCCCCTCTTCTCGGCTCCCCGTGCTTTTCCCTCCAGGAGCACGAACTCTGAGCTGTCACGTGCCTGTCAACCAGATGGGAGACCAGCCACAAAGCGGGTAATGCCTCTTGCGAGCACAGGGCCTTTGTCACAAGCAGGCTTTCTGAGCGCCTCCATGCAGGGGTGGGTGGGGCCTCTCTGCCGCTGTGGTCACTGTAGGGGAAGGGGCCTTTTGTCACCAGGTTCCGACTGGTCACCCCCCTCCTTCCTCCTCCCACACCTCCCATCCTGTCCCTTCTGCTCTGACAGCTGAGCTGCAGCCGGCAGGCAGCAGCGCGGTGACAGCAGAGTGGCTCGATCGAGCTGCCGTTCCAGATGTCGGGAGCTGGTTTGCAGGTAGGGGCCCTGTAGGATACTTATGGCTTTAATTCCACAGTAGAGGTTTCTGTTCTGTCATGCAGAGACATATGAATGGCTACTCATTTGCTCCTGTGTTTCCATGTCAGTGGCAATTATGGAAGGGCTGCTGGCTTCTTGTACGACCCCACAAGTTATGATCCCTGCACATTGCAGACTGAGAGAAGCCGGGAAGGAGTGAGAACACCAGTGAGGGAGGGCTGGAGGCGACAGGGCACCAGGGAGAGGAGCAGACTTCAGGCCTTAAGGTGGCCGTAAACTTGAGGGAACGATGGGGACAGGTCAAGTGTTTCCAGGGGCATCGTTAGCCTAGGCTTCCTGCTCAGGCCGGGGAGGAGGTCTGGGGCGTCTGTAGAAGGAAGAGGGTCTAGGCCCAGCTGCTGGGAATCTCATCTGCTCTGCCCAGCAGCTACCACCTGCTTTGTCCACCTGTGACCTTGGGAAAGCCACTCTCCTTACCAAAACTCCCCAGCTTTGACGTGGGGGCAAGCAGCTCCCAGCCTCAGAAGGAGGGCAGAATTCACCGACGCATGCCAGAGGAAAGATTCCATCCAGAGACCCCGAGTCGTGGGCTCTTCATGGGAACAGGATGTATCCTGGCTCATCCATGAACATTTTTGCTCTTACAAAAGGCCTGTCAAAATCTGGTTCTCCACCAACTAGAAAGCATAAACCCCTTTTCCCCCCTTTTGTTGGTAATCTACAACAAATTCATAAAACAAAGAGGTTTTTTTAATTTCATTTTTTCAATAAACCTGGCAATGGAAATACCAACTTGAACAGCAATTTTCCCCCTAATCTGAGCTGAAATTGGCTCGGGATGAATTGGTTTTCAGATTTTACATGTAAATTCCCTCCTCACCCCTGGCTCCTACACACAGTCCTGTGACATCCCCTGCTTCACAGCCACTTCTCTGCCCAAAATTTTGGCTCCTGGAAACAACACCCACTTACTCTGCAACGACTCCAACATCTTCTGCTCCAAAGCCCAGGCACAAAAGGTAGGCTGCTGTCAGGAACTGTGGGAAGACCTGCAGGGACTGTAGAGCCAGCGGGCTTGGGGGAAGGGCCACCCCATTCAGGCAAGTGTCCCTGGGACTGGAAGCAGATGTCCCGAGGCCCAATCTAGACTGTCCCGCTGCAGTGCACTGACGTTCGTCCTCCCAATTCCAGAAACGCTCCTCACATCCCAGCCAAGCCCTGAGACCAAATTATAGGTTTAGGTTCTGGTAGATGCTAATCAATTCTGAGACTGATGCCTTCCTATAACAGGGTTGCCAGATTTAGCAAATAAAAATATAACAAATAATTTTTAGTATAAGTATGTTCCAGATTACGTATGGGATATACATTCATGGTTTATCTGAAATCCAACCTTAACTGGGCCCCTACACCAAAAACATATTTTCCTCCAAAGATGTTGGTCTGTGACTTTAGGGCAAACAAGGATCGACTCATCCAACAGCCCTGCTCCTGCCTCATCTTATTACAGATCAAATCCCTGGGCTTGCCGGCCAGCTGTGCCTCATGGTGCTGGAACTGAAAGGCCAAGGTGGTCCAGGCTTTAGAGAGATGGCTGGAACTTCCAGTCCTGGCTCTGCCATCCAGCAAGTCTATCACCTTGTGCTGGTTAGTTCATCTTGTTAATTCACTCATCTGTAAAATGTGGCCAATAATAGTATCTAATGCAAAAAGGTATCACAAGGATTAGACAGTATGACTATAATATCTTCAATGCAGTGCCTAGCACACAGTGAGCATTCAGTAAGTCACTATCACTGATTTTTAAAGTTTCCATATGTGAAATCAAGTTTCAAATATTAGAGTAACACGAAAACAGATAAACCAGCAGTTACCAAAATGTTCTCAGGCATCATATTTAATTTTACTAACCATGAAATGTATTATTATTCCATTTTATAGACGAAGATTTAGTAAATTTACAGAGCATACGGCAATTAAACGCAAAGCTGAACATCTAAACAAAAGCATCTTGACTCTGAGGTCAGTATTTTTCTAATTGCATTTCAGTTGTCCTGGTCCCTGCCCTGAAGCAGATTATCATTTTACTGGGATGTGTAATGAAATACAAAGTTATTCCCCAAATCGGAGTATGTGATCCTGCCTTCTTTGCTCCTTACACAGGGCTCTGGATGTTTAGCTCCTTCCCTTCGTTTTCCTTGGGATTGGGCTACTCTTCACCCAGCTGGGAACAGTGTGAGGGTCTAAGAATACTGACTCAAGGCAAATCTGTACGTTATAGGCACCCAGTGCAGACGCGTGGTCCAGCTGGACCCAGCTCCGGAAGAGACTCTGGATTCTCCCCTTAGCTCCCTAAGGACTTCAGCTTCTAGACTAGCTAGAACTCTCTCAGCTTCCCGTCCTTAAGAAATTCATTCTTCACAGTTTTCTATACACAATCCTTGAGCTTAAATTTAAATCTAAAGTAGTTCCAGGCATCCTGAGCTGGTTGATGCCTTCTCTCTTCCCCGGTTCTAAATGTCCCTCCCCTACTGGAAACCAGATATGCTGCTTCAGTTCCTCTGCTGTGACCGAGAACAAAGCCTCCCTGGAGGGGCCCTCGGAGGAATGCACAAGTCAGGTCCCGCGGTGGCGCTGTGCTCCCACCACAGTGGTGACCACTCTGCGCACCAAGGCAGGAGGACGGGGCGGGGGTGATGGTAGATGCATTCGGTGATGTCACCAACTGTGCAAGTACTTCCAGGAACAACACCAACTCTCTCTAGTTTCCAGACGTTGCTAAGGTCTTATTTTGACCACCGGATTATTCTTCCCGTCTTAAAACTCTCACAGCAACACCGATGGGTGAATAATACATTAATACACAAAAAGGTCAAACAGCATGGCACGAGAAAGTCCACCTTCCTGGGAAAATACCACACTCAGCTTACAGAAATCCAGATCTAAACCCAATGACCAGCTCTTGCCTAGCTTTTGCCACCTGGGACATTCTCAAGAATCCTAACTTCCTCTTTGAATAATCAAAAACACTCCAGGTTCATCTCTTTTACTTTCCTAGCCCTACTTCTAATATTTTCTCTCACACTTTCCTGTCCCCCAGATAAATCAAATGCCAATTTATCTTCTTCTTCCCTATGTTCTACCTCCTTTCATTTCCTCTCTGGCTCTTCGCTCATCAGTGTATGCAAGCATCCACATGTACATTCAGCGTGTATTTGATATTTCTTGTTCGCGGCAAGAAGCGGTACCTCAAATTCATCAAATACCCGGGCGATAAGGAAGAACCCTATTAACTGCAAGGAAACAGAATAAAATATTTAAGGCAATTAGAGAACAATCTGAGCTAGTAATACAACTGAGGACTAATAACGTTTGTATGCAGCTTTGCAGGGCACAAAGCACATAACAAACGGAGTCCCATTCAACCTTCACAATAATATGTGCTCTCACCTGACAATGCAGAGAACAGAATGGCGAGGTGGAGTGAAAATGACATTTATCATCAAGTAGGTTAGGTTGGAATTGCAACTCTGCCAGCTAATGCGTTGTGTTACTTGGCCAGCACCAAGCAGCCTCCGTTTTCTCAGCTCTAAAATGGGGTAAGAATATGCCCGACGTAAGTATTTGTGCTGGCTAGTAATAATGCGTACAGAATACCTCTCTCATGGTTGGCGAGTTATTATTATCCTCAGTCAACGTATAAAGAAACAGAGGCCCAAAGAATTTTACAAGTTTATTCAAGGCCACGCAACTAGTAAGTGGTAGAGCTGGGATTCAAATCAGGCTTTTGTGAATTAAAGCCTCTGTTGGCCATCACATTAGGACTAGAACCTTCGGTTCCATGCGTCTTAGGACCTAATGTGATAGCCAGTCACCTAGGACCCTGTTAAAATGTAGACCTTGATTAGGGATGAGGCTCCCTGAGATTCTGCATTTCTTACAAGCTCCAAGGTGGTCCTTAACCTGCTGGTCCAGACTTTAAATAGCAAAGATATAAACTACAAGTATTACCCAGAGTTTAGGATTATTCCAATGTGATGCTCTTGGGTCTTTAAGAACTGAGGCTTTGGGCTTCTCTGGTGGCGCAGTGGTTGAGAGTCCGCCTGCCGATGCAGGGGACACGGGTTCGTGCCCCAGTCCGGGCAGATCCCACATGCCGCGGAGCGGCTGGGCCCGTGAGCCATGGCCGCTGGGCCTGTGCGTCCGGAGCCTGTGCTCCGCAACGGGAGAGGCCACAGCACTGAGAGGCCCACGTACCGCAAAAAAAAAAAAAAAAGAATTGAAGCTTTTAGTGATAAGAATAGAATGCAAAGGGTCATGGCCACGTATTCACGGAGCTGAGAGCTTACCATGTGCCTGGCAGAGTGACAGGTGCTGGGGATGCAAAGATGAACCAGATCTGCTAGGAATCACTTCTGTAAACAAATCACACAGCAAACGGCCTGATAAATACGGAGGATGGTAGGAAGACCCAATGATAAGAGAGGAAGGTGGGACATGAACTTGCAAAGGTAGCGTAAGGACAGGTTATGGGAACCTTGAGAGAGTCGAGGGGAGTGTAACTCAGATCCAAGTAGTAGGGATCTGTTGGAGGTTTAAAACCAGGAATTAGGATTTAAACCTGGATTTCAATAGACTGACAGAAATCAAGGATACCAGCCCCAAGGCTGTTACAGAAAGCAGAGTTGAGCTGATGTGGACTTAGACTTTGGTAGAAACCGTGGCAATAAAAAACAGAAGACAAATATAGGAGACACAGCGGAGAACCAGGTTGCAGGGAGCGCTGGGCCTGGGCTCCATCACGACTCTGCCTTGTGTTGGCTGTCCGATGTGGTCCCCTCTGAGCTTCCATCTTTTCATCTGTAACATACAGATCATCTATTTCAGGGGCCATTGTGAGGATTAAATAAGATAATGCACATGGATGCCCTCTGAAAAATGCTACAGCACTATATAAATTAAGGAGTTATTATTATAACTCTCTTGCCATCTCTGACACACTATCACTGAATCAAGTTATAAAAGAACAGAATTTGATGAATTCCTGCATATGAAGAATGAAGAAGGAGAAATCACCAAAGGTGATCTCAAAATGCCCAAAGTACAAGAGTAAGGAAATAATCACACTGCCTTTGATGGAAGTGGGAAGAGCAGGGACTCTGCAGGGGAACTGTGATGTGTTGGGTGTTTGTGGATGTCGTGAGAGACTTGGCCCTGCTAAGTCTGAGTCCCTGAGTCCCTGAAGCGGGACATTCCTCTGACTCTCAAAGCCTTGCGACTCCCAACAGTTGCAGTGAAAAACCTTCACTTAATTTTTATCACCCCCGTTACCACCCATGGCCACTTGGTGCCCACCTGGGTGGCCTCAGGCAAGGCTTAGCTGAGCATCTTTTTCCTCATCTGTAAATGGGCATGCAGATAACAGCTACTGCAAAGGGATGCCAGGAAACCACAGTTAATAATGCTCGCAGAGCTCCTCACTCAGGGTCCGGCACATCCTGGGTTCTCAATAAATCCCTGCCCTCATGACCATAAGCCTCATTGCCGTTATTACCGCAAGGTTTAGAACAGAGAGACCTGGAAGCAACAATATCCCAATCAAAATACAGAACGCGTTAAAGCTAAAAGGGACCCAAGAGGTCACGGGCCCAAGTCTTCCCCGTCCAAACATGTTTCCACCATTTCACAACGGAGGAAACGGAGGCCCACAGAGGAGGCTGGTGATCAACCTTATTTCTTTGGGATGAGCTCCCGGTGACATCGGGGGTGCAAAAAATCTCCAGGAGACTCAGAGAGGAAAAAAATACCTACTGAGAGTACTGATTTGGGTGAGCTCGCGCCATGGTTAAGGTCATTCTTTTCATCTAAGGAGAAGTATATTCCTTCCAAGCTGGACTATTAATTAAAATTCAGTGATGTTAATTTTACTGCCAACTTAGGAGATTCTTATTACATTTATTTTCCAGGTAATTGCTGCTTGAACAGGAGTTCAAATAGATGTCTTTTTTAGATGGTACAATAGATCAGAATTATGATAAATTCCTCACCCTTCATTTTGTTCCCCTCCAATTCTGAAGCCTGCTTACTGAAATCACACCGAGAAGTCTCTCTCTCTCCCTCTCCCTCCCTCTCTCCCTCTCAGCGAGAGCATCCACAGAGGCACAGGGTATCAAAATACAGTTTATCTTTGGTTGTTCACAATTTTATCATACCATTTCCCCTCAGAGAAAGAACCAAAAATAATTCCTGACATATGTATGGAAATATATACAAAGCACTTTTCCTTACATCACCCATTTTTATTCTGATTTATATCCCCAGTTTAAAGATGAATAAACTGATACCTAGATGAACAATTTCCCCAGTGTGGCACAACTCGTAAATGGCAAATTCTGGTTCCACCTCTTAATTTTTAATCTTGGCCAGGAAAAAATTGTAATGTGTTGTGCTCAAAAAAAAAAAAAAGAGAATGAAAGGAGCAACTTCACTCTCTGGGAAGAAAGGTCTCTGAGTCCCTGAAGCGGGACATTCCTCTGACTCTCAAAGCATTGCATACTGTACTCACAGTACAGTAATATATATACAATTTATACATAAATATATGTAGACAGAGTAGTTCTCAAATTTACTTTACAGGTAGAGATAAAAATATCCTTTGCCTTTGACATAGAATCGTAGGACCTTAGAATTGGGAAGGAAATTTAGTGACCATCAAATCCAACTTCCCGCCTCTGCCCACCCCCGAGGATTTCTAGGATCAACCTGCCAGCCTCCTCTGAAGCACTCTGAGTCTGCAGCTTTCCACGTGGTTTTCTTTGCCACTGTTTCTTGGCAATGGAGACATTAATCCTTTCTTTTCTCTGACTCGGATCTAGGTACCCCAGCTCTAGGCCCAGCGAAGCGCTGTGCACCCAGCTGACTGAGCAAACACGTTATGGTGCCCAGTTGATGGGCACACTCTTCCTGTGAAAGGTGCCCCAGGACTGGTCAACGTAGTGGCAGGTCTTACAGACCTGGGGAAACCCAAAAAAAGTAATCAGGACATATCAGAGACTCGTGCGCACTTTGAACAGAGAAATCCCCGCCACAGCGACAGCTTGTCCATCCTCGTGAGTCAACTTGGAGTTCTGCTCTTCCAGCCTCAGCCCCTCCCCATGAGTTCTATTCCTTGTGCTCACGGATTTCAGAGTCTTCTCTGGACTGAAGAGAATACTCAGTCTGAGCTGAAACTGGCTCGGGATGAAGGCTGACGCCTCTGGAAGAGAACAGTCGGGCACTGACAGCTGGTGGAGATGCAGAAGGACATAAGGGGGGACTCTGGACTCTGGACTTGTGTGAAGGTGGGCAGCAGCCACTGGAACCCCACATGGGCTAGAGCTGTGACCGACAGAGAAATGACAGGTGTTCCCAGAGGCTTAGGTGGTTCCAGAGAAATCACTCATTGCCACCGGCTCCTGCAGGAATGGTTCTCCAGACAGGCTGACCTTTGCTACTTAGGAGGGTGTGTGCTGCCTCTAAACCTATTTCCAAATTACTAACACCCAGAGGATTTTTATTCACCATTGAGCTCTGGCCTGAAGAGAGCTGCCAGCCACCCTAGACCATCCATCCATCAGTTCCACAGTAGTAATCATCGTGAACACCGTCGACAAAGTTGCTACTGGCACCTGCATTGCTATGTGTCAAGAGGCCATTTCAGTTAGAAGTAAGAGCATGGGCTGTTGGGACAGGCATCAGAGCTCAGATTCTGCTTTGCCAAGTATGAAATAGGCAAGATCTGGAAGTCTCCCTTTCCTAGTCCACAAAAGAGGATATCATTGCCTCCCACGAAGGGATACTGTGCAGGTAAAATGAGGTGGGCTGGGAGCTGCAGGTGTGCTCCCGGCCAGTGTCCTGTTGGTGCATCGCTTTGCCTCAGGGCCTTCGCTCGTGGCAGGACACGGCTCTGCCGCCACCAAGCGCTGGCAAGAAGGGCCGAGCGTTCAGGTCTCCCAATCCCACAAGAGGAGCCCCCCAGCAATGATCGATACGACTGGCAGATAAGTATCTTAGCTCCCTAGGCTCTTGGGTGTGAAAACACTAAGGTGCATATTCCATGCTGGTAACTTGATGATGAACCCGTGGTGCTAACTTGCCTTCCCTCCCCCATCTCAGTTCCCACTTTCCTACTGGTGTGTCCTGGAATCACCTCCCCAATAAACTACTTGTCCTTGAATCTATGTCTTGGGGTTTGTTTCTGAGGAGACCCCCCGCTGAGATAATCTGTATTGTTCTGAATAGGGAGCACCATAGGCAGCAGGTGATGAGAACGACCCAGCAGCCATAGATGGGATTCTTGTGCAAGTTGAAAACTGTATCCCTTATCCCTGTGCGATTCAACTTCTTGCCGTGCCACGCACGCAATCCTGTCTCCTAAGGGAACTTCTCCGATGGCTTGGGTAGAGGCTGTTATGAGTGCGGAGCTAGGCCAAGTCAAGTAGCCAGCAAGAAGTTACTGGTTGTATATCATGTGCCCGACACCGTGCTAACTTCTGCAGAAGACTTTTGTGGCTGAAGACATGGTCTCTGCCCTCAGGCTGGGGAGACAGGACATAGAAAATAAGGAGCCATATATTTCGAACCCACGCCTTTTTGACGGTAGTGATGCTTCTCAACACTCGGGTCCTGCCCAGGTGCCCTTCACTGCATGCTGCTCCTGTGTCCCCCACCCCACGTCTCCTACAGAGAAGTGCCCGGGGCAGATCTTCATCTGGGCACCTCCCTCCCACCACCAGCCCCTCTTCCGGACCAGACCTCAGCAGTGACCAAGTGGCTGGGGATACGAAAAGCCAGGCCCTTGACCTAAAATGGGACTGAGCTGCAGGGTGACTTGTGCTCCAGAGCTTTCCCATGGGATCAACCTGATTGTCAGTCTCCAGCTGACGCCACGTCCTTCTTAGCTTTGACCATAGCTGTCTTGGCTTCCCTCACTCCCCTCCTCCTGAGAGCTGTTCCCAGGGAAGCACGTGGGCTCACACCAGCCTTCTAGGAAGCCCAACCTAAGACACTGCACATCAGAATCAACTGTGGAATTTTATAAAAATACCTATACCTGGACCTAAACACCCAGACCTACTGAATCAGAACCTATAGATCTTCAGGGGTAGGATCCAGAAAACTGTATGTCATAAAGCTTAATAGAGATTTCTGATGCACCTTTACCTTTCAACATGCCATACTAATATTTTCAAACCTACAGGAATAATGAAAAAATAATACAATAATGAGCAACTACATACCCCTCATCTCGGTGCACCAATATTAACATTTTCCCCCATTCTCTCTCTCTTTATCCCCTCTTTTCCTCTGTCCCCTCAATCAAAAATAATTTGTAAGTAAATTGTAGACATCATGACCCCCCATTTTTAAATACTTCGAACAAGTATCTTCCAAAAATAAAGACATTCTATATAATCCCTAAGAAAATTAATATCAATTCATTAATGTCACCAGATTAAACAGTCCATGTTTAAGGTGCACCCTCCACAGGGAACTATATTCAATATCTTGTAATAAACTATAATGGAAAAGAATCAAGAAAAAGAATGTAGGTATCTACATATATGTATGACTAACTGAATCACTTTGCTGCACCCCTGAAACTAACAGAATATTGTAAATCAACTATACTTCAATAAAACAAAAACACACCCCAAAAAAGGTGCACCCCCTTTTTTAGGTCAAGGGTTGATATTTTCTCTACTGTGGATACAAGTTCAGAGAAGGAAAATATCTGTATGGGTTGAATAGAAGGAGAGATCTTCAAGAAGGAACTAGGATTTGAACTGGGCTGTGAAGAACTGTAGTAGAAAAGGGAAGAGGAGGAAATGTTCAAACAGGAGTAGGTGAATATTATATGCAAGGACACAGAAATGACAAGCAACGCAGCTCTTCGTGGGCAGGGGTGCCCAGCAGACCTGGCCGATGGGGTAGCGGCTGCTCAAGAGTGAGGCTGGACAGCCACGCGGAAGCAGAGTACCAAGAGGTCCGCCGCTGAAGCCATCAGAGAAACAGTGACCACACAGTAGGAAAATGTAAAGGAGACTGGTCCTACGAGAGTCACATCAGATGTTTGGAACATATTCAGGTGGAAATCAGTAAGAACAATGTTTAAAGATTTGGAGTCAAAATTACGCTAGGGAATTGATCAGTGATTGAAATCATTTATTCACATGTTCATTCTACGAGTACCTATTATTTTCCAGATACCAATCTAAGCACAGGAAACAGAAACACGGAAGTCCCTACTTTTCTGGAGCTCAGATTCTTTTGTGTGTGTGTGTGTGTGTGTGTGTGTGTGTGTGTGTGTGTGTGTGTGTGCACGCTTTCAACAGTCAAATGAGTAAAGGGAGAAGAAAAGATTAGATCGATGGTGATACTGTCAAAGTGAAATATAAAAGAAAGCCCCCGCATAGCGATTGGAGCCTACTCTAAATTTGGTGTCCAGGAAAAGAAATATTTATAGCACTGTTATGCTGGAGCTGGCTACCGATTCAGAAGAACAGGTATTTCCACAGTTGTGTGAGTTGTTTGAAATTCCATTGGCAGCTTTAAGTAGGCCAAAGCAGAACATCTATCACGTGTTCTATGCTACAAATCTACAAATTCTATGCTTCCAGTGCTACAAATCATGGCTTCTTTTTTTTTCCAGAGAGCTGAATGTTGAACACCAACCAGCACATCACAACCTAAGTGGCAGGGAGACAGCGATGTGAACATCCAGGGGACAGTATTCTAGGCAATTCGTGCGCAGTTCCTACGATGCAGAATAAACTTGGCATGTTTGAGGAACACTGAGAAGGCTGGAGTTTGGTGACCCGGGGGGACGGGGGTGGGCACAGGATAAGGATGGAGATCAGCAGAAGCTGGATCCCTTGGGGCCATGTCGGCCCGTCTTGACTTTGGGGGTTTGTTTTGTATTTTTTTGCGGTACGCGGGCCTCTCCCGTTGCAGAGCACAGGCTCCGGACGCGCAGGCTCAGCGGCCATGGCTCACGGGCCCAGCCGCCCCGCGGCATGTGGGATCCTCCCGGACCGGGGCACGAACCCGTGTCCCCTGCATCGGCAGGCGGACTCTCAACCACTGCGCCACCAGGGAAGCCCTGACTTTGGGGGTTTTATTTTGAATGTGATGGGAAGTCACTGGAGGAGCTTAAGCATAAGGATAGCATAATTTGAATTACATTTTAAAAAGATCACCTCGGTAGCCAAAAAGTTTAATTTTATTGAATAAAGTTCATTCAGGGCTTACATAGATATTAATATACTTTAGATTATAACAGTTGAGATATCAATAGCTGATGGGAAGGAAGGAAGAAAGCAGTTTGCACTTTCAGTGTAGGAAAAGAAAATCTAAATGCTACAGACATCTTGTAAAATTCCCAAAACAAGGTCTAGCCAAGTTTATTGTTTGGTGGATTTTTTTTCTTTTTTCAAGAGATAAAAAGTGAGATTCAATGTGTATACTATTGGTTACAACTGATATAACAGCTTGAAAAAATCATGAGACAGAAGCATAAATATAATACAGAAAGACTGTATTGTAGGAATATTTAACTATAGTAAGTGGAAAAGATACACTAAAACCAGGTTGTTAGAGAATGGATTGGAGGAAGGGAAGAGTGATAGAAAAAAACCTCGACAAGAATTTACTGTTCATGAAGCAGTGTACATACAAGGTTATTCATTGCAGCATTGTGAAATGGCAAAATATTGGAAAAAGCCTAAATGCCCATCAATAGCAGAGAAAGACAATTGATAGGGGTCTACCCATATAACGGAACTGCTCAGCGGTTGTTCAAAAAAAATAAAATCACTCCACTTACTGTTAGCAAAATATCCCCAAGATAGATTTTTAAATGAAAAAAGAGTTGGTACAAACCAGATTGCTTCTCTGTGTAAAACAGGAGAGTGGGTCACAAATTATACTTTGCTGTATTTACATGTCTGTACGTTGCAAAATAGCTAAAAGGGATTTTGAGAAACTAATAGATGAAAGCATATTCAATTGCCATTTTTGGAGGTCAAAAATTATGAGACATTAGCAACTGCATATGGTTTGGCCTAAGCTGTTAATTATTTTTTGGTTTTTATTTAGTATTTGTTAGAGGAGAGAGAATAGACGTGGTACAGTGTTGTGGGGTGGTTTTTACTGTATGCCCTTTTGTGCTTTATTAAATCATGAGAAAATGTTCTTTTATTCCCTATTTTAAAATTAGGTAGATAAATGATTGGTAGGTAGATGAGAGAGCAGGAGAAGGATGAGGGGCTCTCACAGAAGGCCCCCAAAAATTTACGGTAGCCAGGACTAGAGTGGTGGCAGGAGGGATGAAAGGAGATGGATTTGGGACATATTTCTGAGACAAAGTTGATAGGACTTGCTGTTAGATTTTATGTTTGGGGAGATGCAATGAAGGACGAGGAAGCAAGGAAACATCCTCACTTAAATAATTAGATGTGGTTGCCTGGGCAACTAAAGCAATGGTGGTACAATCTACTAGGATGACGACCGGGGAAGAAGTAGATTTGGTAGGGAGAGTGAAGATGCTGGGAGCCATCCAATTTGAGGGGCCTGAAGACCCTTCCACGAATAGGTCAATTAGGAACTGAGACAGACAAACCTGGGGTTCAGGAGAGAGTTTAGGGCTTTGAGCTCTGAAGTCAAGAGTTATCCCAATTGTCAGAAGGAAAGAAAGAATTTTTAAAAGGGATTCTGGCAAACTTCAAGGCCCTTTCTTTTCCCTTTGTCCTGGAACATCACAGAAATTGCACAAAGGACACTCAGACTGTTAGGGAGAAACGCATAAACCAAGAACATCGGAACAAGGGTCCTCACATTTAAATGCCCTTGTGCCTGCAAGTTACGTGCTATTCAGTCCCTGTGAGCCCACGAACGTCATCCAGGAAGCTGGGAGGAAAGGCCTTTCCGGGGCAGCCCCATCCGGCGGGGCCAATAGCAGCTCTCCATTGACGGCAGGTAGCTTTTCCTGAGTGTCAAGTGCGGCACATCAGCCCACTACTTCGGTGGGAGGTGCGGAGGCACAAAGCAAGTTCAAACGGGGGCAAAGCTGAAATGATTCTCTTTCCTCCCTCAAACTAGCTAATCCAACAGTAAAAAAATAATAATAACTCAAAGAGAAACAGAGCTCAGTGATTGAAGAAGGCATAAACTGACCCGGTCATATACAGGACTGTGGATAAAAGAGTACGTGACAAAAAAAAAAAAAAAAAAAAAAACAAGATAAATGGAAACATGATCAAAACAAAAAACTCTGGTGGGATTCTCTGCCTAGGATTCAGGCTCAGTACTCAGCAGGGTTTGAAGTGAGCTTGGCGGTGGGGATGGAGCAGCCTCTGTAGGTTTGCAGAAGGAGCAGGAAAACCCAGCCTCTGAACACACCCCACGCGTTCATCTTCAGAGAAGATGGTCCCCGGGCACTTCTGGCAAGTGCTGAGCTGTAAGCCCCACATCCTCGCTTGATTCTAAAAATGGATAATTAAATTCTGTTGCGCTAATGAAATTCCCGTTGTCGTTTACACTGCAGAGGGTGTCCGTGGAGCATTCCGGGGGAGTGGGGGGATGTACAGCCCAAGGAGGGGAGCATCTACTCGGCACAGAACCCGAGAGACGTGAGTCACTAACTGATGAGGGTGAGCCCTGGGGGTGCCTCGACGAGAAATTCGGGACTGAAACTGGACAAGACTAGGCCAAAATGTCCAGGGCTTTCCCCACCAAACAACATCCAGTTTTTCTGCTCAATTGCCAAATGTTTGCTTAGTTTAAGGTTATGCACCTCTGGTCTTAGTTTGCCCCGGAGAGAAATACACATAAGTTGGTAGGCTAATAGCTCTCTTGTCGACTCAGAAATCCAGAAAAAGAGGATGTGACTCTTTACCTACATAAATGCATACGTGGTTCTTATGCCCACTGCTGCTATTATTGGACCCGTGACTGACAAGGAAGGAAGATGGCATTAAACTTATGCAAAATTTTAAGCATACATAGATTTATTAATATACATTTGTGGGTTCTCATCGAAAACCGAAAGGTTGGTGCGCTGAAGATTCTTACCAGTAAAAGGAAGAAAATATTAACTTGTATTTCCTCTTTGGGTGTGAAGAGATCATCAAGGCCCTCAAGATTACCTGGGGCTCTTCGATGATTCTGCCTGGTCAGAGGGACAACACAGGCCCAGGCAAGACTGGTTTTATTTGTTTTTTAAAAATTTTATTTTATATTGGAGTATAGTTGATTTACAATGCTGTGTTAGTTCCAGGTGTACAGCACAGTGATCCAGTTATACATACACATGTATCTATACTTTTTCAAATTCTTTCCCCTTTTAGGTTATTACAGAATATTGGGTAGATCTGGTTTTACTAATGTGTGTTAAAAAATGGATAACCAGGGCTTCACTGATGGCACAGTGGTTAAGAATCCGCCTGCCAACGCAGGGGACACGGGTTCAAGCCCTGGTCCGGGAAGATCCCACGTGCTGTGGAGCAACAAAGCCCGTGCGCCACAACTACTGAGCCTGCGCTCTAGAGCCCGCGAACCACAACTACTGAACCCACGTGCCACAACTACTGAAGCCCGCATGCCTAGAGCCCGTGCTCCTTAACAAGAGAAGCCACCGCAATGAGAAGCCCGCACACCACAACTAGAGAAAGCCCGCGCACAGCAACAAAGACACAATGCAGCCAAAAATAAATAAATTAAATTTTAAAGAGTGGATAACCAACAAGAACCTACTGTATAGCATAGGGAACTCTGCTCAATATCATGTAACAACCTAAATGGGAAAAGAATTTGAAGAATAGATACACGTATACGTATAACTGAATCACTTTGCTGTACACCTGAAACTATCACAACGTTGTTAATCAACTCTACTCCAACTTAAAATAAAAAGTTAAAAAAATAATATTAATAAAAAAATTAAAAAGGAAACAAAAAATCTGTGTTAATGTTTTTATTCTCTTTCTAACAGTGGGAACTTGTCACTGACCCTTGCTGGGAGGTTGTAAAAAAAAACTTAGGGATCCAAAGAGATACCAAACACTGTACGTTAATATGATAAACCTAAGACAGGCGGGAGGAGTAGGTGGGGAGGAATGAATTAAGTGAGGCATCATGACAGTGAAATGCATTATTACCTAGTTATTCATGCACTCTTGGCTTTTCAGTTGATGAACTTTTCACACCAGAAGTGGGGAAATTAATCAACTTTTCCTCTCTTCCTACGTCTTCTCCTATCTCCTCTGCTGTCTCACCTAATTGCTCTGCACTCAATATGGACAAAGATATTGTTCTCATTTCAACTTTCCCTACAAAGCTCAGGTGTCCTTATCTGACTCTGAAACTCATTCTCAGCTCATCCAGCATAACCTGCCTTTAGCTTCTGCAGCAATGAATCGGGAAGCTCCTCGGCTTCTTTTGGGATGTTAGTGCAATACTGGAGCCTCGCCTCCCGCTGGGTCACGCCAGGAAAAACTTCTCAGTTTCCCTTTCTGCACTCAACAGCCTCTCCCCTCCTCTCCCAGGTACCTGGAAGAAAATCCAAGTGTCCAAATTTGTTGGTGACGGTGATGACCAGACCTGGTGAAGGTCCTGAAAGTTTTCTAACTTCACCTCCGAAGCAATAACCTCCCTGCAAAAACCATCACAAAGGTTTGCAACTCTGCCTACATTGTTAACAAAAAACACAGAAGGGGGAGACTTTGGGGATGTATCCGATTTATGAGTATTTCATGACAGAAAGTCTAAACTTCTGGAAGATTAAGTAAACTTTGTAATTATTACCCAGTGTTTTCCCACATTGTAGATCAGCCCCTGTATCCCATGAAACAATCCAATTCCATACCCTCTGAATCCTCCTGGGAATTGAAGACCTTTTGAATACTGAGCTAATGAAGGCCCCGGACATCAGCTCTCAGGGTTAACAACCACTTACTTGCAGGCTGTGTTGACATCAACTCCTATGTGACGAACGGACAAAGGAAGAGACACAGCCTAGCACATGAAATATAAGACGATTCTGTGTCTTAAGTACTTAAAGCCTATTACCAAAATAGGTGTGCAATGTTGCCGTTATAAATATCATGCTTAACACCTTTCGGTGCTTTTTACTCTGAAGAGTCCAACCTATTATGCAAGAAAGAAAGGCCACCTTTTAAATCTCACTCACTTCAGTTCCCTCAGAGATGGATGGGGCCCGCCTTGCCTGGGCCTCACATAAAAGCACAGCAGTATGCCGCTGTAAATCTGTTTTACATCTGCTTTTATGTGAGCCTGTGAGCCAGGCCTGGGCTGGCCTTCATTATCCTCTTTTTTCTTTCTTTCTTTTTTTTCGGATTAAAAAAAAAAATGTAGTCTCCAGCAGACTCAGATGATCTGCTTTGTAAATAACACGAAATCACTTTCCCTTAGAGAAAACTACTTGGGACTCCTGGGACCCATGGTCTCTGCTCTGGTTGATGGTACGAGCCACCTGCTTATGGAGGTGCCTCCTTGGACCGACCGTCTTCCAGGTGCTGTGCCCACCTGACCACAGCCAGGATCTCTGGACCACAGGGCTTTGCTCTGCTGCGGCCACTGCTGGCCCTGACTGCAGGAGTAGGTCCCCAAAATACCATGTTGCCACCGGGGAAAATAGTTGTGTCTACATTTTGAGTCCACCATGTGGTCCCTACAAAAACATACTAAAAAAGTTTTATTTTAAAGTTGCTGTTAGAATTTGTGGTTCTCTGATATGATCCCATTTGTGCTTCTCTGATATGATCTCATTTGTGCTTCATGAGCTGGGCCTATTCAAAGACAGCCTTTTAACCACCAGGTAAAGGATCTGAATTTTATTTTAATCAACACCACCAATTTAATTAAAATTAAGGGTAGTGCAGTGGAAAGAACAGTGGAAGGAGAGTTAGAAGACTGAGCGCCATTGGCTGTGTGATTTGGGCAGGTCAGTTGGTTTCTCTGATTCCTAAAATGAGAAGCTATTACCAGAAAATGTGAGCAGTTCTGTCTGATTCTGTCTGGTTCTGGGGCTGTGGTTCTGTGATGGGCAGGTGCTAGTCCTTGTCTGGGTTTTATCTAGCTCAGGGTCATATTGCTAGGATCCCTGACAATTGAGTCCAGAAAATGTTTCTTTCTCAGAAAGCTACCTGATGCAGAACAGAAATTCAGAAGACTTAACTATAAGTTGGAATTGAAGACCTTTTATCTGGCAATAATTTAACATCTTTAAGAATTCTGCTAGGGTTAAAATAGTGGACTAGGTCCCCAGTTCCTTCTAAGAAACAATTGAAATGCAAGTACAGACACGTAAAAAGGAATGACATCACATGTATGAGCTATGAGAAGAGGAGCTTGGATATGGGAGTGTAGCTAATAAATAGACATTTACATGCACTTCTTGGAGATGGAAAGCAGGGGTGAGTAATGAAGCAAGTACCAAAGGCCACTGCCTACAAGGGGCTTCACGTGAGGCGGGGTCCAGCCACCCCAGGGAGGCCAATATGGTTCTGGGTGGGCAGCGAGCAGGCACAGCAGAGGGAGGGAATGAAAAGCCAAACTGAAAACAAAGGAGAAAAGTGTTTACTCGAGAAGTTGAACAGACTGTAGAAAGTTAAGGCTTTTAAATTAAGCAGGTTGGTGCTCTGTGGTTCTGCCCCACCATGCCCAGAGCCCACAGTCAGAATCCCCAGTAATTCTTTCCTAAGTATTAAGAGGTAAACAAAGATCTATTGTAATATGTGAACCAGAGCAGAAAAGAGAAAGGCTTAGATAAACAAACAGAAAAATAAAAAAGAACCCTGGAAGAACAAGATGCGATTTTGAAAACAGAAGACAACTTTCATTACCATCACCACCACCACCATCATCATCATCACCATCTCAGAGAGATGCAAGAAGATATTTTCTTCCTTATGAAGAAGAGTAAGTGGAGCAGAAGAATGAACTCATAAATATTAAACATATAACTGACACATCTTAAGCGCTATAAGCGGAAAACAAACTTAAGAAAATCTCCCAGATATAAAGCAAGAAGTTAAAGAAAAGAAATGAGGGAAACTAAGAGCTGAAGGGAAACAATTCAAAAGATCTAACGTCCAACTAATGTGAGGCCTAGACAGAAATGAACAGAACAAATAGAAGGAAAGAATTATTGATGAAATAATAGATGAGAATTTCCAGAGCCGAAGGACATGAGTGTTTTAGATTAAAACAAAAAGACCTACATCTAGACATATTATCAGGGATAAAGAGGAGATTCTAAAAGCTTCGAAGTAACAAAATACTAGCCAAAAAACTACTCCAACCAGATTCTAAATAGAAGATTCTAAAAGCTTCCAGAGTATCAATAAAAGAGTTACCTACCGAGTTACGAGAATCAGGCATGCATTTCATCTGATTCCCAGTTAGCCACCTGGATGGAAGAAACTAGTATGGTGATGCTTTCTACATTCAGAGGAAATATAATTTTAATCCAGAACTTAATGCTCACCTAGACAATCAATCAACTGTAAGAATAATGTCACTTTTAAAAATGTAAGGACTAAAAAATTTTACTTCTAAACCACCCTTTTTGGGGAAATTATTTGGGAATGTACTCCATAACGCCAGAAGAGAAAAAAATGTGTGATCCGAGAAACAGAGGACTTCATTTAAGAGAGCAGCAAAGGATGTTTCACGACAGCTGCTGTGTGTGAAGCCAAAAAATCACCCATAGAGACTGAGTGGGGGGGATGGAGGGATGGATGGAGGTGAGCAGGGAACACGGGGACTCAGGAGGGCAGGTGTCACTGAGAGTTTGAAAAATAATTGAGGGTGTGACAAAGGCAATGGTACTAGACAAGGTCATTAATTCTTCATGAGAAAATACTGCATAAGAAATTCATGTTCTAAATAAGAAGCGGTGTAAAATGAGGCACGAGTTTAAGCAAATGATAGGGTCTCTGAGCAAAGACTCTATTTGACTCCAAATCTAGAACAATCCCCTAGAGGGGACCCCCGGAGAGCAGGAAATGCAATCCCAGCCCTTCCCTTGGCCAGAGATTGAATAATATTCTTCATGGTCACAATAATGTAAATGCTCTTGATTACTTTTCAACTCTTAAAAGAAACCTGTGGACGAAAACCAGAAGCCTTGTTTGTGCCACAGACCCAAATGTAAATGATGTATCTGGCTTGTCCAGGGTAAGTTTTAAAACAACAAGAGAAGTTTCAAATACTGAGAGGTGTGTGTGTATGAGGAGCGCATTCATAATCTAAATTCTTGCCATTCGTATAAGAAGTAAATGAATATTGACTAAAATTGATAAATCAAGACATCGAGTTTTAGACGTACTTCCTAGTCATCGCTAGGCCCTAGATTAGAGCCTGGTCTCAGCCTCGGAGCCGCGTGAAAATCACTGGGGGAAGCTGCAAAGAACACTGATGTCTGGTCCCACCCCAGGCTCTGCTGTCATTCCTGCAGGGTGAGGCTGGAGCACTGAGATGTTTTCAGTCCCCAGATGATTGGAGTATGTAGTCAAGGCTGACAGTCGCTGCCCTGAAAGGACCTCAGTGGGATGGGGAATGGGGGGAGGGGGCAGGAGGACTTATTTGCACCATCAGCCTTCTATTCTGTTTGATTTATTGCCATATGCATATATCATCTTGATGGAAATTGAGTTGACAGGGAGCATCTCCGAGGCACAGAGCCCAGGTGACGGGCAGGTCGTGGTCCAGGGCATTACAGCCTCCAGGGCCATGGGGTTGAGGAGGCCTCAGCCATCCCCTTGCCCTTCCTTCCCTGCTTGAGAGAAGAGGACACTGGTGTCCCGGAAGGCTGAGTGACAGGTGACGAGACCAGCTGAAAGCAGGGGTAGGGCTGGTGGGTGCCAGCATGCTTCTCTCTGCGGTGTCTCTCCCACTACTGGACCGCCTCCCTCTCCCCCTTTCATCCTTGCCCTGCCAGTCCGCTCTGTGAGCCTTTCTTTCTTCTTCCCGTTTTGTTGTGCTGGAAGGGAAACACAGATGGCACATCCTAGGAAACACGGCTCAGTGTCACTGAATTGGGGGTGTTTTCTCGTGCTGAGCTGGATATGCTTAGTCTGTCTGCTTCAGGCCACTTTCCCTTTCAAAATAAACTAAATTATCCGGCATTTTCCTTCCACTTGGTCTTCAATTTCCTCTCTCTGCGCCTCTGTGCACCTCCATGGAGAACCGGTTCTTCACCCTGATGCAGAGAGACCTCCGCTTCCCAGAAGAGGAAAGCCGAGCGGGTGGTCCTCCTGATGTCACGTGAGGAGCAGCTGAGTTTACTTTTTTCCTGGCTGTTTCTGCTCTTCGTTTTTTCTTTGCATTTATCTCAATGTGAAGGATACATATTTCTCCATTGTTCCCCCATAGCCCTGGAGAAATACGACAGGGCCAAAAACAAAGGTAAGAGATTTACAGAACCCTCGAGATCGCAATTAATAGAAGCCGCTGGGAGGACGCCTCGCGTTCTGCTTCTGAGGGCCTCAGACATGCAGCGGCATCTTCCCATAAAGCACAGCGTGTTGACACCAGAAATAAAACATTTGTACTCGTGCTCAGAAAATGCTTTCTATGCATTCCTGAGCCTTACTCTGTGCTTAAACTCCAGCTTTTTAAAGTATAATTTTAGCCTTAGAACTTAACGTTTTTACTGCCTTTTCCTCCAAATAATCAATATTGATTTTACTGTATCTGTTATTATCCTGACATTAAGATTTATTTTCCTCCTTTGCTTTGCATGAGATTGTAGTTTACAGAATGAGCATTTATTCTGTTCTTTCAGGAAAGCTCATGGGATAATTATCTTGCCCCACTGGCAAATCATTCAGCTTATGCTGTATTGAAAAATAATAATCGGCTTTGCCCCCTCATCAGGTCTGAACAGCTTTATTATTATTATATTTGCTGGTACTTTGTGATAGCATCTTTGCAGGCTTTGGAACTGTCAGGGACAGGATTCAAGGAATATACCTTAAGCCAGATGCAAGATGTCTTGGGGCGGTGGTCATAAGAAGTGAGCAAGGGAGTTGACTGGAGGAAATGATAGCGTCAAGAAAACGAATCTTTACGTGCATATATTCACTATGGCTTTTGCGCTATATGCGTATATTCACTGTGGCTTTTGCACTACACGCGTATATTCACTATATGTGCTTTTGCACTGGAATATTTCACAGGTGGGCTACACTTTAGAGGAAGCTGCAAGGCATAAAGGAAAGAGCATGAAATCAGAAGTCAACGAGCCTGGGACCTATCCTTCACTAGCTATGTGACCCTAAACAAATTATCTAACCTCTCTGAGCCTCTGAGTCCTCTCTTAATGGGAACAATAACACAAGAATATGCCTATTGTTTATAAATAAATCAATAATAAAATAAAATAAATAAATAATAATCATGTATAGTGGTTCATACCATGTCAAAATGTAGGAGTTTATGCAAAGTGCCTAGAGAGAATATAGCTGTGGGTCATCCACCTAGTCATTCCCTCTTAATTGATGCACTCAACAAATATTTTGCACCTGCTATGTGTCAGCTTCTGCGCAAGGTGCTAGAGTTCCAAGGGGGGTAAAACAAGATCCTTCTGCTCATGGATCTTACAGTTGTTGGAAACACAGACGTTGGTGGAACAGTCCTGTAAACAAACATAAAACGACAGCTGTGATGAGCTCCACGAGAGCAGGTACGGCGAGCTCTGAAAGCCCGTCACAGAGCTGTAACCCTAGGAGGTGGTACTTGAGCACCTGAGCAGAGGACTGAGAAACAAGGAGAGGAAGCTGATTGCTAAGATGCAGGGAAAAGCAGGCAAGGGAACAGTCCCACTGCCGGAAGGCGCTCAAAGAGCACGAGGAACCCAAGAAGGGTCAATGTCCCTGCAGCGGGGAGGGCCCATGGGACAGAGGTCAGAATGGAGGGAGCCGATAGCAACACCGATAACGCCCACAGAGCAGGGTCACATGGCAAGGTTCGTTCCTGGTGAGGGGCTCATGGACTGTTTGTTTTCCTCTTCACAATTTCTTTGCATTAATGAAAAAGACAAATAAAGAGCCAAGCAGGAGGTGAAGATGGAGACAAGAGAACATGGCGGGGATAGTGGCTGGGGAGGCTGAGCGCAGACACAGGGGGGCGTGCAGGCAGGGCTCGTGCCCTGGTCTCCACGAGGGTCCCGGGTATCATGTGGGTAGAGGTGGGATTCACAGGTGCTGAGACAGGCTGGGATCACAAATGGATGCATCACATTTACAAGAAAAGCAAACCAAACGGAAACAAAAACAGATGTGGTTGGTGCAGCGAAGATCACACCTGGCTGGATTCAGCGCTGGCTCCATGCGATCTCTAGTATTTCCTAGAATTAAATATTTCTGTGAGGCTACTAATCCCATCTCCAAACAAATCGTAAATGCTGGCAGACACAGTCCTCCGTCTTGGGGGATCCCATAAGCCCCCTCCTGCCCATTCTGATGTTGCCACACTGCTGCTGCTCCAAGCTCCTGTCTACGGCTGGACAGGGAGCCATTAGACGCCCATGCATCCCAGGAGCTGCTCTGTTTCCAGACGATCTTGGTTCTGGAGGCTTCTTTGGCAGAGACTTTGGGGAAGCCACCAGAGCGCGTGGACGCGTGGCTCCAGCTGACCTGCCGGGAGACGGAGGGTCTGACCCTGACACTCAATTAGCGAAACAGACGGCATATAACGTATGCTTGACACTGATATGATTTAAAGTTAATAACTGGTTTTCAAATATTTATTACAATGGCTGTTTTAATAAATATTTCATGAACACTATTTTTTTCAAAAAACCTTCTGTTGCCAGCTTGGCTGCCTTAATTTGTCTTAATGAGGACTTTTTTAAATGCAGTGATAAATTGCTTCCCTGACAGTGTACAGGAGGTGAGGAGGGCTCTTATGGAATATCCATCATCTGGGACAGCGAACCCAGGAAAAGATGAAGAACCAGCATAAAAACACCCCAAAAGAGGAACAGACAGCTGCTCTGGGGCTCCTCATGAAAGACAGCCAATCGTATACAGCAGCCCATGGTGACAGGGATGCCCGTCCCTGACAGAGAAGGACGCACAGCCCTTGGACAGGCGATGAGGACGACGGCATCTCCCAGGGGATCTTGGAAGCATCACAGCACAAGGAGAATCCCAACCCAGCCCTGCTTGGAGGGAAGAGAGAGAGCAGGACCATTCTGGGGCCTGGCAGCCTTCAGATGTGAGCAAAGCAGGATGGAGGCGGTCTCGAAGGCGGGGGAGGGGGGCTGCTTGCCTTCCTCGCTGTCCCCCACGGGAACCGGAGGACCCCTGAGCCCGCACACGCGGAACGTCCCGGGGCTGCCTGCCTTTGCCTCCCGTGGGGGTGCCCACCGTGGGACCCATCTTGCCCCACTTCCCGAGGCGCCAATCACAGAGCTAATGAAAGCCGCGTTCCTCCCGGTGGAAGACTTTTGAATATTTCTGAGATCAGGACGCCCCTCACAATCCATGCGCTCGTTCCATGTGGAAGTGTGTCTTGTTTTCCCCGAAAGCTACTTTTAAAATGATGCTGCACCGTCACTGAGAGGACGGACACTGCATCTAAGAACCAGAAACTGTGGGCGGTCAGCAGTGCCCCAACACCTGGTGAACCTCGGAATTAGCCGCCTTCTTCAACCGAGGACCCCGCACCCGGGCCCAGCTGCCCGATGACCCTGTCGCTCCAGACGGCTTCCAGCTGCCACTCCCTCGGGGAGACAGCGCCCAAGGATGGCCCTGGCATCCTCAGCACCACCACCCCAGTCTATCCTGACCGCTCTCCCTGCCATGCTGTGCTCAGATGCCTCAGAGCCTGCCTGGGTCACCTCTCTCTGGTTCTGGCCGATTATCCCTCCTGGCATGACTGAGCTCAGCCCTCCACACCTCACCTAGCAACTGAGCAGCACTGCCACCCTGCTCCGCTCAAGTTCACGTGCCTTCCTGGGCTGGGAGACTGCTAGCATACGCCTTCCCGGGACAGGAAGCGAGGCAATGTGATGAAAACCCCTCCAAACCCCACCATCTACCTGTAGTCGGGGTCACTCAGGAACCGTGCTTGTTCCTTCCAGCTGTGCCCCATGGCCGCCCAACATCTGTCTCACCCTCTAGACCTGTGTCGGCCAGGGGTGCCAGCCTTCTGCATTTCAGCACCCGGCCCCTGTGGCCTTAACTGGCCTCAATGTTACGTGTTAATCGTGTCAGAGCAACTGCTTCCTAACGATTAGTTCATTCCACTGCGGCGCCCCCCTGCCCAGCTCCAGGAGCCGCCGTCCACGCTGCATCCTGCCAGAACAGACAGCCTTGGAATCATGCCATCCCCTCCTCTCGCTTCCCCAGCTCAAAGTGCAAAGCAGTGGCTTCCGCGGACCCATCTGGAGAGCACCTCAACCTAGGAAATAGTCTGGCACGGCAAGTATCTTTGGACACTCACTGTGTGCTGTGGAGGCTCGTGCCGTGAATACAAAGAGGAAAAGGCTGTAGCGAGGTAAACGCAGAATCGCATGTACAGTCTGTGGGGTTTGATCATCCAGGTGTGTACGGAGGCGCCTGGAGTTAGGGGCACCTAGCCAAGTCTATAAAGGTACAGGGGTACACGTGAACTAAGTCTTAAATTGACCAGGGGAAGCCATGTGGCCAAAGGTGTGGGTTTAAGTGGCGGTGGGACACCTCCGAGAAAAGGAAGGTCAGAAGCACCTGCTCTCCCACCTTCAGTGACTCGGTGACGTGCACACAGATTAGTAGAGACAGAAAGTGAAATGTGAGTCAGAAGATGCTGAGGGCTGAAAGCTAGACCGTACATGGAGGCGCTCATTTACCTTCTTAAGAAATTCTTGTCTTCTCCTGTAGGTGATGGGGAACCACTGAAGAGTTTTAAAAGACGTTACCTTCTTAAGAAATTCTTGTCTTCTCCTGTAGGTGATGGGGAACCACTGAAGAGTTTTAAAAGACGAGTAATGTGCTTAGGTCTGTGGGTTAGACCCCCCAGTCATGCTGGTAGTTCTGGAAAGAGTAGCTTTGAGCAAGACAAAATAAGGAAGAAAGCCCGGTAGTCAGTATCACAGTTTTACAGAGAGAAGATGATGAAGATCTGAACCAAGTGCTTGTTATGTGCCGGACATCATTCAAATTCAAAGTATTACGTAGTTAATTTTTGCAATAACTCTATTAGGAAAGCACTATTGATACTTCTGTTTTACAGAAGAGAAAACAGAGTACAGGGAGGCCAAGAGCTGGTCCAAGCCCATATAATCAAAAAAGGTGTAGGATAAAGGAGAGGGGGAAGAGTCAAGGAAGATTTAGAAGGCCAGCTGAGGCAAAATACCGGAAGGGAGGCTAAGGGGTGGGAAGGCAGGGAGGAATCCAGAGTGATTCCCCGCTGTCCTGCGTAGTCACTAGGGGATAGGGATATTAACAAATGTAAGTAAATTAGGGGCGAAATTTAAAATACAGGAGGAGAACGACAATGAATTCAGTCTGGAAGCTGGAGCATGAGGTGTATGTGGGGCAACGGGTCAGTAACAACATCCAGGCAGATGAGGGCAAGACAAGCTTAGGGGAGCGGCCCCGGGTAGAGGAAAGGACTTGGGAGTCACTCACGCAGAGCTGGTAGCCCCTCATGGTCAGAGAAGCCTGTTTAACTGCAGAAAATAACCCCACCTAAGTAACTATAATCAGGGAAGTGATTCTGACTCCCACCTTTAAGAGTCACCAGCCTAGCCTGTTACACATCACTGTTCTCCCCAGGGTCTTGGGCCACCTCTGCAGCTGAGCTGGACAGCGGCTGACTGACCCCCTTACTCATGGTTCTCAAAGTCCCCTTGCTGAGCCTTTCTTGTTTGACAGCAACTGCAGGACTGAATGGGTCGCATGGTCCGATGAGCCAATGGCCAGCGAGCTGGGCTCATGCCCAATGACATCCTCCTGTTTTTCGGGAACAAGTGAATTAGCTTGAGACACTGATGGAATTACCTAGCGAAAGGGTGGAGGCCGGCATGACCCCCAGCTACAGGGAAGCTATTTCTGGTCCCCCCTCTGGCTGTGCCATCACAGCGCAGGACAAAGAATGTTTGGAAAGCACAGAGAGCGGACAACAGGACTGCAATTAAAGCTTGTGTATACAGATCCTGCTGTGTCAATGGCCTCTTCTGACCAACTGAACAGACTTTGCTTTAGCGGCCATGTGTGATTGCTCCTTTTTAACAAAGCCAGAAGAGGTAAAGTCTGCTTGGTTTGTGGGAGTCGAGAGCAGAAGGGGAGAAGTGATCGAGGTTTGGAATAGGACGTGGTTAGAGCCCTCCCAAATGACCATGGGCCTTGTAGCTCAAACCCTGGGAGAGGGGCGTCGGATTGAGAGGAGAGGTGGGTTAAGGACGGAACCCAGAGGGGAACCCATGTTTCGAAGGCAGGCAGAGGAAGGGAAGCCCGAAGGAAGGAGCAGCCTCACAGAAAGGATGGACAGAAGCGGAGGTGACCGGAGGAGGAGGAAGGCATGCAGGCTGGCGACCAAGAGGACGCTGCTGTCCTTACGTGAGGGCCGGGAAGCCCGTGCCGGGCAGCAAGGAGGAGCACAGGAGGTGCAGAGACAGAGGGTTGTGGAGGATTAAACAGCAGTGAGAATGGGAGAGATGCAGCAGCTTCTGGGGAGAGGCAGCGTGTGGGGAAAATGATTTTATACAATGAGGGTGGCTTAAAACAGTACAAGTGTATTCTCTCACGAATCTGGGGAACTCCAACATCAAGGTGTCAGCAGGGCTACCCTCCCTCTGACAAGGCACTGAGGGAAAACCTGACCCTTGCCTCTTCCGGCCTCTGGGGGCATTTGGCTTTCCTTACCTTGTGGCTGCATTGCTCCTATGTCGTGATGGCTAATTTTATGTGTCACCTTGACTGGGTCACAGAGTGCCCAGGTATTTGCCTAAACATTATTACCGGGTGTGTCTGCGTTGAATCGATTGATTGAGTAAAGCAGATCACCCCTCCCCACAGTGTGGGAGGGCATCTTCCAACTCCTTGAGGGCTTAAATGGGCCAAAAAGGCAGAGGAAAGGGAGATTGGCTCTCTCTGCCTGACTACCTGAGCTGGACATCAACCTTCTCCTGCCCTGAGACTCTCCTGGTTTTCAGGTCTTCAGACTTGGATGGGAACCACGCCACCAGCTCCTCTGGGTCTCCAGCTTATGGAGAGCAGACTGTATGGGACTTCTAAGCCTCCGTAATCGTAATAAACCTATCATCTATCTGCCTATCTATCAACTTATCTATCTGTCTATCTATCATCTTCTATCAGTTATGTTTCTCAGGAGAATCCTGACTGATGTCTATTTTTGCTTTCTCTGTGTATCTGTCTCAAAACTTTCCCTGTCACAGTCTTATAAGGTCATTTGTGATTGGATTTAGGGCCTAACTTGATAATCCAGAGTAATCCCCCTTTCAAAATATTTAACTTAATTCCATTTTTTGCCCTATAAGGTGAGATTCACTCTTTACCATATAAGGTGATATTCACAGGCTCCAGGGATTAGGAGGCGAATATATCTTTGCGATGCCATTTTTTTAGCCTACCACATGGGGAGCCGTTCCCCACCAGGCAGAAGAGAAGAAATCAAAGGAAATAGTTAGAAATGGGAAGGGCTAAAATATTGAAGAGAAATTCTAAGAGGTGGGGAGCCTCAGGAGAGGGTGGGATAGGGAGGATGGAAGGGAGGCTCAAGAGGGAGGGGATACGGGGACCTGTGTCTGCATATGGCTGATTCTCACTTTGCTGTGCAGCAGAAACTAACACGGTATTGTGAAGCAATTACATTCCAAGATCTATTAAAAAAAAAAAAAAAGGCAAGTAAAAGGCTAGGCTACCAGCGCTAAGTTCTGAGAGAAGGAATCTTTGCTGTTGCTGGGTTACACGCGTCATCTCCACCCGTTGACCCAGGGTGGGGGTAGCCATGTGTATCCTTAACTCAGGACTAGGGTTCTACTAGCATCATATTCTGCGAGTGCCCCCTTGCAGGGGACGAGGACACACAGTCTGGGTAACCTGAGCCAGCCCGCTCCCAGCAGGGGACCCGCACCATTAGCTGTGCTAGGTATCGTGGTCATTTCAGAGGACGCCGCAAAGAGGCAAGGACAGTAGGATGTGCAGGTTTCCAGTAGCGATCAGGGGACCCTGGGCATCGCCAAGGAAGAACTGAGGGCAGGATGTGTCCTGTGTGGACCTAGGTTGGCAGGGGTGGGCGAGGGTCGGGAGTGGATACCTGAGAGCCCTAAGGCAGGGTGGGAGGGAAATTGGCATTGCCAGCAGGAGGACGTGCTGAGGGGAAGAGACTGTTGGTGGCCCCTCCCCTGTTTCTCCACCATCTGTTATGTTCACTGGATACTCTGAGTTTCCTCAGCTCCACCCACCAGGGGCATGTTCCTGGGCGACTCCCTTCACCACTCTAGGCCTCAGTTTTTTCATCAATAAAATGGGAATAACAAAGAACCTACCTACTTCAAAGAGCCATTCTGAGGATTCACAGAGTAGCGCATGTAGGCACAAGGGGACAGCCCTGGCGCATGGAAGCCCTTGAAGGATGTTAGCTTAGCCATCGCGACTAGTGCTATCACTTGTGTCTGGTACTTGGAGCTCAGCGTGATCCATGCACTCTAATCTATAGTGATGAGAATCTACATTTTTCCACACTCTCTGCAAAACCCTCCTCTCTGGGTTGCCAGCGGGCAGGACTGACTCCTCTGCTCCTCTCGGCTCCACCAGGGAGATGCTGCTCTCACCACTGAAGACGGAGGCCACGCAGCGTCCCAGGGCTGCAGCTGCGTCCCCTCTGCCTGCAGTCAGGAGGCTCTTCCTTTGTCTGCTGGCAGCCTTTTCTCACCTGCTCCTCCGCAGCCCAGGTACCTGCCCAGCAACTGGTTCCAGATGCCGGGTAATTTGCGTAGCCCTGCTCAGCATGAACATTTCCCAGGTGCTTGTCAACCTCTGGAAAAGCTGGTATTTTCAAGTCTGCCAGCCAGTCTCCAACACTTAGCTGGAAACGTGTGGGCCTTTAATCATTACTGTCCAAACATGGGAAGAGCAGCTGCCTGGAGACGGAATTCTTGCTGGGGAGATCCCGGGGAGCTGTGCCATCTCTCACCCACTGAGCTCTGGATAGAAGCCCCCAGATTCGGCATTTGTTAGTCTTTCTACAAGTGTCTCCAGGACGCTGGGGAGGACGCCCCTGATGGATCAAGTGGGATTCCAAGCTGAAGCAGAACCAGTGAAATGTAAAACGTGGTCCAAGAAGGAAGTTGAATGAATCAGGCCCCTCCTGCCTCTACGCTCTCAGCATCGGGGGCAGAGATCGCCAGGGAAATGTTGTGCCTTGTTACTCAGAGTGTGGTCCGCGGACCAGCAGTACCCGGGAGCTTTAGAAACGCAGACTCTCGGGCCCTACCCCAGACCAACTGCATCGGAACCTGCATTTTAACAGAAGTCCCGAGAGACCCCATACCATGCAGTTTCAGAAGCACTGATTTGTGAGACACATATAAAGACCCCACCCCCTTTCCTACCCCCAAATATCTCCTTCCATTAAGTTATGCTAGATATGCTTACAATTTATACATTAATCACTTCTCAATTAAGGCTGGGAATGATTTTTGAGAAAGGTTGCAATATAGAGTATTATAACAGGGTCCCGCTTCTGCAGGCTTCAAACTTCTGCAGACCTTCAACGAATGATAATGTCAGGTTCTTCCCTTAGACCTTCTGTCTCTCACCCACGACACTTTCTGAATGCTCTGCAGCAGCAGCCCTCACGTACAACGTTTAGTATAAGCCCGTGTGTTTGTTTCCTTGATCACCAGAGATGTACACCAGCCCAGAGGAAGCAGCTCCGTGGTGGGAGAATATCATTAACACGTCAAAGATGCCTGCCTGCTTCTCGGGCTGCATACCGATCTCCAGGCCTGGCCACCGCCTGCCCGAAGAGGAGTGTAGCCTGTGGTTTCCATGTGTAAGAGACTGAAAATAATCCGAGATTCCCCAGCAGTTCCCTATGGGATGCACGCTTTTCCTCCTGTGACCCCAGTACCCAGATGGGTGTGCCGGAGGGAGCCGGCTCTCAGTGTCCGCGGAAGCTGGACGCTCCTCCCTGGTAATGATGCCTCCTGTATGCCTGGCAGTGCGTTAGGCACACTCACCCTCACTCTCTCTTTCCCTTGCTGTATTTCTGGGTCTAATTACCCTCCCCAAAGGTATGCATTCCGCTTAAGAGTCCCACTGAATGGGTAGGAACTGTCTCCCCTTTCCCAAGGTGGCACAGCTGGCAGGTAAGAGAGCAGGCCAATGGCTCGGAAGCACGTGTTGCTTTCGCCGTGTCGTGTCCCCTCCATGGACAGGGCTGAATGGGCAGGTGCGGATGGCAAGAGGCCACTGAAGGGCTCCTGAGCGAGGCTTGCTTTTGAAGGGACTTCCCTCCACACGCCTCGGAGAGTAAAGGCTTATCTTTATGAGCCTGGAGAAAACCCTAAACCAGTCATGAGAGGGACAGCAGCAGGCCGTGGGCAGGCCGCCTGAGCCGTGGCGGGATGGGGCGGCAGGGCTCCCGTTCCAGGGCTGCCCCTCCCACCGTTTAACGCCACCTTCACCGGGCCCGGGAGGAGACAGGCAGATTAGGATTCAACACAAGTTCCTAAGCAAGTGCCCACATCCTTCAGGGGGAGTCAAGCTATGGAAATTAAAAACAGAAGTAATGACCCAAAGTCAGTTTCAGTGAGCGTCAAGGTAAAAATCCAGGATCTGTCCAGCTCCCCAGCACCAGCTCTGCTCCCCTCGGTTTGAGAAGTCCAGAACGCCCCGTGGTACACGATTAAAATTGCCTCTCTCCTTCATCTTTTTTGGTCTGAGCCAACACCAGAGACAAGTAGGGACTGGATAATCATTGCTGCTGGAGCTATACTTCCACCAACGTTGTTCTCCTCCTCAGAGGGGGCTGATTACCATATGAAGCATCTTTCACTTGGCAAAAATCAGAGAGAATGTTTCCCTCCGTTTTTCCCAAAAACACAGACAAGAGAGTCGAGAGGCAGGGGCGGCCAGCCACCGATGAGATCTGAACCATCAGAAACTTCTCTCCGTCGTCTTTCACAGCATTTATTTCCTTTGATGTCAAAATCTTCTTTCTCTACTTGTGTTTTATTTATTTGTTTTTTGATTTTTTTCTTCTTTCCTTTTTTTGTCTTAACTGCCATTCAGAGCAGCCGTCTTCTCCACAGAGCCCTGAACCTGCCAACGTCAACTGGAAAGGTCGGCCCAGCTCTGGCAGCTGGAGCATCACCACGTCACTGCGGCCCTGAGGCTGACCTATACGTCAACTCACGTCTAGCCATTCGGACCCAGGATCACACCCATAATTGGCAGCTGGCTGGAGAACATCAGTTGTTTCAATAAACAACCTAGGAAAGAGAAGTAAACCCCAGAAGCCAACTTTGCAACAAGCCGTGCAGTGCTTTCTGACTCAAGGGCAAGTGTACCAGAGACTCAGATCAATTATCTAAATAATTCAAGCCCCAAACACAGTTCCCCTAGAAACACTCAAATAATTGAAGCAAAGGGGGCTTCGGGGTGACCTACCTCAATAACTGTTTTCATCTGCCTCATTACCCTGTCTACCTGACCCAGAACAGTGTCAGTATGGCCAGAGGATGTGGGGAGAATGGGAGTAATTTATTAATTACTATTTGTTCCAGGCTGTCCTTGGGGGGCCTCACATGTACCGTGTCATCTAAGAAAATGTCCACTGAGGTCCGGGCCTCCATGTGGTCCAATCTTGGAAGAGTGATTTATTCAAAGGATCACAGTCTGAAAGTTATAAAGATAAGTGTTTAAAGGGACTGCAATTTCAACCCTCTTAAACGACGTAAAGAGAATCCAGTTCATAAGACAGAGCGATATTGCCTAAAAACAGACAAACAAAACACCTTGACTGTCAGCTCCAGCTCTCTACTGCCCTACAGCTGCCCTGGAATCAGGGAGCCTCTCTGACACCCCACGTTCTCCCTGAGAACACCCGAGCTCCAGCCACAGGTCCTGGTCTTTTGTTCCTTTCTTGTTACCACCCGTGTCTCTAATCACATCTCTCTTTGTTCTTTCACTTGATTCTGTATCAAAAAACCCCGCAGAACTTGCTGTCAGAGACTGAATTCTCATTAGGAGGAAGAGAAAGGAGAGTCATGCAGCTGTGGACAAAGATGACGTGTTCTTTGGTGGCCAGGGCTGGGGAGCTGGGGACACTCACACGCTGGTGAGATCTGTCCCCGTCTCAGGAGTCATATGACCACCTTGAGAAGAAGAAATTGTCCTCTCTTCTCCAAGGTGGGAGAGCCGAAGCCCAGGTGAGTTGTGGAAGGCCACAGACCTGACAAGTGACAAAATCAGGTACGTGTGGCACCAAAGCCACCACTTTTCCACCAAACCCCAAGTGTCCCGTGGAAGAGATGAAATGAATCTGGCATGATAACGACGAGATGAAACTTCTTATCACCCCTCAGTGAAGCAGATGTAGGCCTGGGAGAGAGAACCAAAGACACTGCAAAGGACCCTCCCTTGGCTTGAGACCCACTGTTACCCTTCACGGAACACTAGCTCAGTGGGTTCTTCCCGATTATATGGAGGTGTGGGCTGGCTTTGCTTAATAATAAGTGCAATTCATTCATTCTGCAAATATTAGTTAAATTCCTCCATGTTAGAAACCATGTGGGAAGGTGGACGGGCAAACAGAAATACAACACGACCCTGCCCTGAGAGAGCTGAGTGGAGTTGGAGATGCAGGCATGTAATGATCAGGACTGCAAAAGGTGGGAGGGGAAAAAGGGTAGGTAATGTCCATCTGGACCTGAGTTGATCAGGAAAGTCTTCATCGATGACCCAGCATCTCACACTACTCTTGGAGAGCCATCTTCCACTACCTTTGTTAATAGTTCCTCTTAGCTTTCGAGGTTCTCTGGAACTGCCTTCAATTTCCATACTGTGCCATTGTGTTTGACCCAGTCCCCAAGGAAGTGGTTAAATTGGCCAGGCCCCAAAGTCACACCGTCCCATGACAAGTCACGTAGGGGAATCGTATGTCCTCAGCCCCTACACAGTTCAGTTCTATCATCACTGACATGGTTCCATAAATATACTTTGAGCATCTAGTAAGATACAATAGTGAGCAAATAAAGACAGCCTCTGGCCTCGTGGATCCTAAAGGCTATTGGAGGAGATACCCATGAATCAAATATTTGTAAAGTATATGCAACATTTCATACACGTGAGTGTGAAATTTCTACTGTACCTGAGAAGAAGGGAGAGAAGGACCTGACCAGGTACCACTGTGGGGCAGGTGGTCAGGGAAGATCGCTCATGGAATCAATACTTGAGCCAATGCCTGGAGTCAGGAAATGAGGAGAGATCACTCCATTCAGAGGGAACAGAGCAGCTGTGACGGGAGGGAGCAGAGCAAGACCAGGGGCTGAAAGGACAGTATCATGCTTGGGGTGGGAACCGTGCAGGCACCGCCAAGGTGGAGCCATGGGGTGGAACTGCAGGCCTGTGGGCGCATGAAATAGATTGGGCTTCATCCCACCAGCAAAGTGAAGCCATTTACGCCAGACGCGGCACGATCAGATGTGAATTTCAAAAGGCCACCTGAGCTTCTGTTTAGAGATTCAATCACAGAATGGCAAGAGTGATGTGGACACAGCAGGAGACACGGGCGGTGATGCCCCGGGAGCTGGATGGGCACAGAGGCAAGAAGCCGTGAATGAAACCCGGCTCTGCTTCTGAGGTCGCCGCTTTCCAGACAAGGCCGCCTGCACAGGGGACATGTCTTGTTTGGGTTTCCTCATCCACCAAACTAGGGAAGACATTTCCCTACCGCTTTCCAAGGTGCTTCTGAAGATCAAATTAAAAAATGAAAATGAGAAGACAAAATATACCCCAGTTGGACGTTCACAGCAAAAACGCAGTTAAAAGATGCTATTAGTGGGCACCTCCCGCTCTAGGTATGAGCATTGAAGTGTGTGAGCCCACCCCCCCCCAAAAAAAGTCTGAAGAAAATAATGTAATTTTTTAAATTAGCATATACTCTGGGGGGAATCTGAGAGGAAAGTTTGGAGAGAATGTTGAACAGGAGAGAAGAGAGAGAGAGGAAGATGAGGGGAGAGAGGGAGGAGGAGAAAATGGGAAAAGGAAGGAGGGAGAAAGAGGCAGGATGCTAGAGCAGCTTTCATTTAGCTGTTCAGACAGAGAATGGGAGAAAGAAACAGACTAATGTGTGAGCATGGAGAAAAGAGACGGATGTACATTCCCATCCTCAGGATGTGAGTTTTGCCTCTAGCTCCGTCATCTCCTGGATCTATTTATGAACCAGAGGGACTCCTTTGTGAATAAGCCATGATGTTATTTATGTTCCCTTTTTAAAGAGCCATGTCCAGTTTCGGCATTTAGCCCATGGGAACCTCTACATAATTACTCAATTGATAACGTTCTCCTGACAAAAAAAAAAAACAAGCCAAGCCAAGAAAGGCTCATTCTGAATTTTCAGAATGCCGATTCCAGAAGAACAGAAGTGATTTCTTATTTAGCTCCTCTTCTGCAATTGTATAGCAACACCCTGGCTTTTTAAATGATGAATAAGTCATTCCTATTATTCATCTTAATAAACATAATTCCACCAAAACCCTTTTCGGTTTCATGACAAACTGGATGTCTTGAATTAATAAAGTACTTGGAATATGGGGCAAAAGTTTGCCATTAATTTCTAAATTGTGCTCTGAGACGCCTGCAATTCTCCTGAATATTGGCTTTGATATCTGTTCATCAGCATCCCCACCTTTTTTCCCGTTGGCCCCTTCTTGTTGATGGCTTTGATCCTAGAACTGTCACTCCACGCAGAGTATCAAATGCTTCTGAGAGTTTGGAGCGGCGCTTCGGTCTCCCAACGCCAAGCCCCCCCGGCGCCAGCTGTACACAGATCCAAGGCAACGGGGCCAATGCCACCTGCCAGTTGGATTCCGTTCCCTCCTACCCCACCCGCTCCCTTCACCCAGGCTGTGGCAACCTCTCTCCAAGAGTGACCCCGTCACCTTGAAGCAGAAACCTAGTAGTATAGGAGCTGCGCAACCATGAAATGGAAACTGTCCTCCTAGCCTGGCAGATAATTACCTTAACAAATTTCCTTTGAAAACACAGATTCCACAAACTACCTCTTGAGCTCCAAACCTGAACCAAGCAAACAGCTCCATCTCCAAATGTGATCTTAGAATGAAATTAATGTTGATTACGAGAGATAAAAACTGCTACACGGAAGATAGTAAAAATTATTACAGATTAGGGGGTAGGGAAACAGGATGAGAATAAAAATGACAGATTAAGCAAAGCACTATAAAATGACAATGAAGTCCAGTGTGGCTAAATCACTAAGTTGATTAATGGAAGAGTCTACAGGAATACATTAAGTTACCACTGAATTGTGTGATCTGTTTTCTAGAATATTCAACAGATTAAAATATTCTGGAGACCTTCTGAGAGAGGGGCCTCAGGGCAGGAGGCTGGATGTTTCAAAACAGGACTGCACTGCATTAAGGTGACTCGTTCACTCATTCGTCCATTGAACGCATATTTTGTATGAACCCACCTGGTAAAACAAGAGGTGCTACAGAAGCAGAGGGCAAATCACTGTCCCTAAGGTGCCTACAGACTACCCCAGAGGAGAATACGGCAGGCACCATGATTGAATGAGAAGCAGGTTACAGTCGGGGTCAGAGACGGGGAGGGAGAGAAAGAAAAATAAAGAGAGAGAGAGGGAGAGAGACAGGGGTTCTACCTAGAGGGATCAAGAAATTCCCAACCACCCCAGATAGCAACCTACACAATGGTGGAACAAGTGGGCAATTCCCGTTTGCACTGGGGGTTTGCTCTGTCGATGGAAATACAGAGCTGAGACCTGCTCTTTTGCGGAGGGAGGGCCAGCACCAAAAAGGGAAATAATTGCTGTTGACAATCTCCCAGACACAGCAGATGCCTCAGGCTGAACTCCAGACTATGGAAAGCAGGCTCTAGGGAGGACAGGACTCCTTTTATGTCCCTCTCTGGTCTTCAATCTCTAGGGCCTGGGCTTCTAGTGGTAGAGAGGGAGGTATGTACCCCTGGGCAATGGGTGCTGAGCTGATGTCTAGAACAAGGGACTAGTTTAGGGCAAAAGGGAGGACTTACTTCCTACCTGCCCTTGACTATTTATGAAGAGGACTCTATGAACCCATAAATCGAGGACAAGCCATCCATGGCAAGATTCCTGAGATGTGTGTTATTTTCTGTTTACTTCTTGGAGACAACACATCAGCGTAGTTAAGAGCCAGAGCCTGGAGGCAAAGTGCTTCCTTTCACATCCTGACTCCACCACTAATTAGCTGAGTCCTCTTGGAAATGTTATTTAGTCTCCCTCTGCCTCCTTCATTATCTTTAAAATGGGAATAATCACAGGATTTACCTCATGGGGTTGTTGTGAAGAGCAAATAAGCTATTGCACTCCAGATAATCCCCTGCATAAAGTAAACACTCAATAACAACTTGCTATATTTGTCATTTTAAAATCTCCTTAATTTTAGTAAAGTCTCATTTGAATTATTGTTTATCAATGTTTGAAACAATGAATGAGAGCATTGGGCCTTGCTGCAGGGTTGTAAGGAAGGGGTGTGAAGGGAAGGGTCTTAGAGTGAAAATGTCCCCATCATGCTGAACTGGCTAAGATGATGGATGTCAGAAAGAAACTTACAAAAGGAGTCTCTAGAAGAAAAATCAGAGTCCTGAGTTCCAGGAACCCTTCCTACCATGACCTTCTCCTTTCAAAGACAGTCTTCAAGGGTTTGGGTTTTATTTTTATTATGGAATTTCACGCCAATCCTCCAAAAGAAAATTGAAAACCATCACACTCTCTTGCATAAAATCCTATACCGACCTCTGAATGGAATAAATTACATGCTCCTAATCTCTCCAGCTAATTCCTGGTGAGTCCTGGGTGTATTAGCCAGAACCTTGGTTTTGAGGTCATTTCATTGACCCAAGTCCACTTCCCCCAAGTCAGGTAAGGACAGATGCCATGCAAAGGGGGCACAGACACACACACCACCACCACCACCACCAGTACCATGCACTGAAAACATAAAAAAGACTTATTGAGGAAAAACCTATGAGAAAGCAGTGGCAGAGCACAGGCAGCCTCGGTCCTCTGTTTAGGTTAGACATGGTTGGGTACACCGTGGTCTAAGAGACCCTATCATGTTGTACACGTTTGTATTACATTCCACATTTATGGGAGAGTTGAGAAGGGGGCAGAGAACATTGAGTCAACAGTGTAAGTGGAAACTTCCTTTTCCAAGAAATGACGTTACTGGAAAGAGGAAAAGGCTCTGGAGTTCGAGCTAACTCAGGCCTGTCTCACTGGCGTCTTGCTGTGCTGTCAAAATAGGGAGGGAATGAATCTCCAAGGCCCAGACCACCTGATTACCAGAGGCCCAATGTGTTCTGTCCCATACGTGCTTAAGGCTTTCCCCAAGCGAGCACATCCTCTTTCATTATCTTAATCACCACCCATAAGTTAATGTCTCCTAAACCCAAGTTTCCGGTCTGGACTTCTTACCAGAGCTGCAGATGGATATTTTTTCTAGCTTGTCTCGCAATACGTCACACTCAGCATATCTAAAAATCGGTGACCCTCTTTCCCCAAAACCTTCTCCTCTGCCTAATTTGATTGTCATTGATTGTCATCTACTATTTGAGGGGCCCACCATCCAAATTACAAAACTGGCCATCACCTTTGTCTCCTCCCTCTAACTTTTCATATTAATTCATCACGGTGATGGTTAATTTTATGTGTCAACTTGATTGGAGTAAAAGATGCCCAGAAAGCTGGTACACACTATTTCTGTGAGGGTGTCTTTGGAAGAGAAGCATTTGAATCAGCAGACCGAGTAAAGAAGATCATCCTCACCCATGTGGGCTGCATCATCCAACCCACTGATGGCCTGAATAGAACAGAAAATGCAGAGGAAGAGCTAATTCACTTGAGCTGAGACATCCATCTTCTCCTGCCCTCAGACACTGGGTAATAGGGCTTTCAGATGCAGACCAGGGCTCACACCATTGGCCCTAGATTATCAGGCCTTCAAATTCAGGCTGAATTACCCCACTGGCTTTACTGGGGCTCCAGCCTACAGACAGCAGATCACAGAACTTCGTGGCCTCCATAATCATGTGACCTAATGTCCATCATAAACCTTCTCCTCATTATCTCCATATGTATCCTGTTGGTTCTGTTTCTCTGGAGAACCCTGACTAATACAATCCCCAAGTCAGACCAATTGTACTTTCTATTTTCTGGATCCTTCTCATCTCCTCCATGCCTGCAGCCAAGGCTTGAGTTCAGATATTCATCACCTCTAAAGGCTTCACCCCAGGATCTCTTCACAGGTCCCCCCATCTCAAACCTTCCATCACCTCAGCTGCCTGGACTCCAAGTTTGTCACTTTATTCTCCAGTTCAAAATTTATTAAAGACCTTCGTTGCCTAACTTCTTTAATAGGACCTACAAGGATGTTCATGAACCTATTTCTCGTGATTCCTTGACCACGTCATAAGCTCGACATGCTGAAAGCAATACCACATTTCTTGCTCTCAGGCTTTTGGACACAGCATTTTCTTTGCAGGAATATTTGAGAATTAACTCATTATCACCCCCCCCCCCACTCTTCGCCTCATTAGATCCAACTCATCCTTTGGATTTCAGTGCCAGAAATGTAGTGATCATTTACCAAGAAGATACCAAAGTTTCCAAATACCTGTGAAGGACCTGTTCGTGCCAAAAGAGGATTGAGAAGTCTGTAAATCTCCACTGATCATTGCCAAGCTCTACTTGACCCTGGTTGGTTTGGTTTATCACTGACACCACCTATATGAGGTAACAACATCAGTGTCATAGTCATTGGCACACTCATGAAATGTCTCTCTTTCTTCTAAGTAAGGGACTCTCCTTGTTCATCCAAGAAAGAGTCCACCTTCCTAGCTACCCCACCCAATCACCTTTGTCTGAGGGCCTCCGTTTGATTTCCAGTTTTGACAGAAATGTGTTTCTGTCTTCACTTTGTAACTTCAGTCACCCATCCTATCTTCCTCACCCCAGGCTGACAGACAGGAAGGACTAATGGCCTTGAAGGGCTCTCCAGTGTCATTCTACCAACCACCATGTTTATCTCTCCTACGGTCATCGGGCCTTCACACAACAGGAGAACAAGTTTGGTATTCAAGTCATTTCCTCCATGGCTCCACCACTGGGCCAGCCACAGACAGACTCTTCCTAGAAATGTGAAGTCTCACAAGCTTCAGAAGGCCAAAGAACTGCACGGGATTCAAGTCAAAAAACATAAGTTCCCAGGCAAACAGAGAACAATTTGATTCTCTGTGTAATGGTTCCTTCTAATCCAACCTTCCAAAGATAAAGTTAATTCCATTCCCATCACCAAGTACCCCTCTATCCTCAAAATCTTTTTCTCATTCATTTCTACTCTGAACTTCCAAATTCAAGTACTTGAAAATCTTTTCTTTATGTCCATGTACTGTGGGAGCAATTGGCATTTCACTACCAGCACCCTGCTCTGCCTATTGGAGCATATACAAAATGGGTCCAGACTCAAGAGAAATAAATCAGATAACAAGCCCACAGGTTACTAGGATTTCATTTCTCTGCATCCACTCTCAGTGTTCTGCTTCCAGATTCATCTACTGCCCTGCTTAATAGCCTTCCATGACTCCCACGGCCCACAGTATAAAGCTCAAGGCTAGGTCTTCAACATGGTCTGGCAGAGGCTCTTTCTGGTCTGGTTCTTGTCTATCGACCCAGCCTCATCCATCTCAGGTAGCGGCCAAAGGGTGCTCAGGTTAGAGGACCTCAGAGACACGTCAGCACAACCAGCTATTTGAGGAACATACTGGGGGAAGTTTAGCTTTCCATAGAACTCAGCTAATAATGACTCAGGCCTTAAAAACTGCCCTTTGGAACAAGCGCATTGGCAAACTCCTTTAGCGAGGAGTATTTACACTAGCATAGATATTGTGAGTTAAGGTCAATATGGGAAATAGTCAAGAGGGATCCAGATTATATCAAAACCAAATGAGTTAAACCACCGTAAGGATTATCATCAGTCCCTTAGAGAACAGAAGCTGAAACTCTGCTCTTCCCTTGCTCTCTACTGCAGTGTAAAATGAACTGTAGGTAGTTCTCATTACATGTTGTGAGTTCTGTCACACTTAAATCCTTTTGTCACCTTCACAAGGCTCCTCGTTAAAGAACCTCTCTGGCTATTGTTATATAGAACTGCCAGGTCTGTGAGGTCAGATCCTTCCTGATGATTGGCGTCAAGATCCAGGCCCACAGCCGCGGCAGGAACAGATGCGCCCTTCACTTCCGCACAGAATGCTGTCTTAATGAGACTGAGTTCTCTCTAGGTCGATCCCACGTTGAAATGGCATTTGGTTGCAAGGCTCTTTCAGGGAAACTCCTCTCTCTGGGGTAAGTTGCATGACTGCTGTGGACCCCAGGCTGGCTGATACCCCATCTCTTGCCTCCGAGACTCCTTTCCTGACTTCAGACTGCACCACGGTCCCCCTGTCCCATTCTCCATACCCACATGGACTCAACTGTGACATGGCCGGGAGCGGGCTGTGGGGATGGGACATTCCTACAGGGCTCCTACCCCCTGGTCACCTGGCCAGATGCATTTATGATCATCGGCTCCAACTCTAGCTATCAAAATAAACGCAGCCTGGCCTTCATTTTATCCCTCCTGTTCATCCAAACCCACGTTCAAGAGATGGGGTGCTCCCTCCCCAGCCCTGGCTGTTCCACTGGCTGGAACTCTTCACCATGGCCTTGCTGGGCAGGTGGAGGAGACCACTTAGATGAGGCATATGCTTCGGGGAGGACGGTTCTGGGAAATGGGACTATAAAAGCAGATTGGGGTCAGCCTGGGGAGGCCTCGGAGTGCGAGGGAAAGAAGCATCCTTGCTCTGCTCAGCAGCCCCGTTCCCAGGGCACATGTCGGCCTCGGCACACCTCTGCAGTTCACTTACTGGATGGGGAGTGACTCCATTAAATTTCAAAGCATCACTTGAGAGAGGATTATTTTCTTACCAAGGTGACTGGAGGTATTTCGGTTCTAAGACTTTATGATCGCATTGTCTCAGAGGCAGCTTGACAACGTCTTATGTCTCTGACACTGGGGGGATTTATTCACTCACAGCGCGGCACTAAATCCTCTGCAGGCACTGTATGTAAAATCTGTCTTTATAAATAAACACCACGTTGCCCGTCCGCTTTCTTCTGAGCATCTGTAAGCCCCACCATCCCATAATGAAATAAGCCTCCCACACCTCCCTTAACGGAAGGTAGATGCTATCCTCGCTGAGTTTTGGATGCTTCCTCCTCTATGGAATTGGAATGATAATATCCAGGCCTCTTTCCCTCCAGAGATGTGAAGAAGGTTGACTGGATCACAGGCAGCATTATTCTGCTTAGAGATCTTGTCCTAAACCCCACTGTTTCCCCCAAACCTCCTTCTGCTCCCTAATTCAACACAAATGAATGTACCCAGTGAAGAACCCGCTGGAGTAGAAGAAAGCTGAGACTCCTTATTCCTCCAGACATGATCCTCTACCTCTGCTTGCATCCTACTGGTGATGGGGAACTCACTGCCCCACAAGGCAACCAAGTTCCACGAGGCAGCTCTTTTTCACAGGAAGCTAAAATCTCCCTCCTTCTAACTGTCGTCTTGGGGCCCCAGCCATGACCCTCTGGAGTAACTCTGAGCAAGTGTTATTCTTTCTCCACCAGACAGCACCTTAAATATTTGAAGGCAGTTATCATCTCTACTTCTCATTATTTTCTTCTCCCACATGAGCTAAGGGCAGACCTCGGCGAGCAGGAAAAAGGGTTCACGGTGGCTGTAATATTTCTATTTCTTAAGGAAAAAATAAACACAGCAGCAATTCGTCACCCACTTACTGTCCTATTTTTTCAGGTAGAGTAAAGGCTATTTTCTGCACTGAATATGCCTCCATTAACTCTTTGGTCCCAGGAAGCCACTGGATTTGGTCGTGCTCTGAAGCTTCTGCTGACCTCCTGGAAAATGTCGCTTGCTCTCTCCTCTGTGCTCCCAAGACACTCTAAATTATCGCATTGTTTTGTTTCAGTTCACGTATACCCAGGCCTGCCTTTCAAGACTTTAAAGGTCTCATGCACGGCCCATATTTTAGTCATGGAGGCATCCACAATGCCTAGCAGAGTGCCTAGAACTTGGGAGCCACAAAATAAATGTTTGCTGCTGAATGAATGCTGTCAATACATCATAATCAAGAGGGTTGTTAAGATTTCTTCAACGCCTTAAACTATTGGGAATATATTACTTTACAAAGTTGGTTTATTATTTCTCCTGACAGCTTCAGGTTCCAAAAATATGGAGCACGTGTACAAATGTGAAAGCCACTTTGTATACATATCCCCCATAAAGAAGATCTATGCCAGCTCCCTGCTGTACTTATCTGGTGACTAGCATCAGTGGTGACACATAAAACTATACAGTTAAAAGGCATTGAAGTACAGCTTAGATGAAAACAGATGAAAAAGATAGAAACTGCTCAAAAGGCTGCTAAGGAGAAAAGTATCTTTAGGCCCATTCTTTAAAGCGTTTACATAAATAATCCTGACTAGGCATGTACTTTTTAAAAAGATTCTGGTGGCTGGGTGTGTGTGTATGTGTATGTGCACACGTGTGTGTGTGTGTGTGTGTGATGGGAGAGGGAGTAGTGTTTTAATTTAAAGCTAATGGTACCCACGATGCATACTTTTCTCTCCTGCTTCCTCAGTGTTTCAGGAGATTGTTAGGTTGTCTTGAAATATCCTTCATATCACTTGTGAGGGCGTTGGCAGAAATGGGACTTTTGGTGACAAGGACAGTCAGGGGCCCCCTAGAGAGCACATGCATATGAACAAACCTTGTAGAGTTCCAGGGAAGGGCAAGGGCTGGTAACATTTCATTGCTCTGTTCAGTTTCCTATCAACTCAGAGAAATATTGGCTTACGCCAAGAAAACAATCAGTTAAGGATTCCTCCTAACCAGCCAAGTTTGAAGGATGAAAACCACTGTGTAAGTGTGCTCGAAAAATGTTACCCTTTACTCAAATTCCATTTTTAAAAAAATTTTTATTGGAGTATAGTTGCTTTACAGTATTGTGTTAGTTTATACTGTGCGGCAAAGTGAATCAGCTATACGTATACATATATCCCCTCTTTTATGGATTTCCATTTTAAATGTGCAGTAGATTTAATGTTTACATGTTTCAGAGAGAAAGAACGAGCTTAGCCCTAACCCTCTGATACAATCGCCGGTGGTCTTTCACTGAAGAATTTAAAGGATGATTTCTAGGATCATATGCAAAAAAGTAATAATAATTGAATGTCTGTTGCGAGGAGGGACATTGTAGAGAGATTAGAAAACTGTTCCCTATAGGATAACCTTAATTTCACTGGAAAGAGACATCAGGGCGTGTCACATTGGAACTGTTTACCTCTCATGTCACTTCAGACTGGAGGGAAGGCACGAGATAAAGACGTGAGCTGAAAATGAGCTGAGTGGCAGAGAGAAGGTGCATGGAGGAAGGTAGCTCGTTTTTAGCAAGGGAGGCACCTGGATGCAATGGACAGGTAAGAGATAACACCATATAGATTTGTCCAGGCAGTTGACCAGCCAAAGAGGCAGACTTTGATTTTCTGAAATATCTAGTCTTTAAAGCCTTAAAGCAGCGAGAGCAGGTCTTTAGATTCAAAACTGAACCCTACAGGGTACAACCCGTGGGCTCTTGACTCTGATGGCCTGGGTTCAGATCTGATCTTTTCATTTTCCAGTTTTTTTTCATTAATAAATAATTTAACTTCTCCAACTAAGGTTTCCTGCACATAAAAGGAGGAGAATAATGTTATATGCTCATATGTTTGTAGTAAAGTGAAAAGAGGATATTCTGAGGAATTCCCTGATGATTCAGTGGTTAGGACTCTGTGCTTCCACTGCAGGGGGCACAGGTTCGACCCCTGGTCAGGGAACTAAGATGCTGCGTGGCTCGGCCAAAAAAAAAGAAAGAGGATATTCCTCTAAAACTCTTGATGTTGTGCCTGAAATGTAGTAAATACTCAATAAATGCTCGTAAGACCATGACCAGATCACAAAGCAAGTGTTATGAATTAGCTTGAGGAAATAGAAGCAAAAGAAAGTAAAGATTTTCTTAAAAGAAAAAGGAAGCATATGGTTTTAGTACGCTGTGGCTGCAGTAACAAATTAGCACAAAATGTCTTAAAAACCAGAAATTTATTCTCTCACAGCTCTGAAGCTCAGAAGTCCAAAATTCAGATGCAACAGGGCCAAGGTCCCCAAGAGGGCTCTCAGGGAGAACACTTCCCAGCCTCTTCCAGGAGGTGCCAGGTGTTCCTTGGCTTGTGGTCACATCACTTCAAGTTCTGCCTCTGTGTTCACATGACCTCCTCCTCTCTGTGTCTGTGTGTCCTTTTCTGTCTCCCATAAAGAAACTTGCCTTCGGATTTAGGTTCCTCCCAGCTAATCCAGATGACCTCGTCTCAAAATCCTCAAATTAATTACATTAATTGCAAAAATCCTTTTTCCCAGTAAGTTCACACTCACATGTTCTAAGGGTTAGAATGTGGACATATCCTCTGAGGGGGACCACCATTCAAACCACTACAGGTATTAATGAAGCAATGATTGTTCAAGTTAAATTAAATGTTAAAACTTAGTTAAGGTAACTTAAAAAAATCACATTCCCAGTAGTATTAATTACAGTTAGTCAATCAATCACAGTGGAAAAGTATCTATCTTCATAAAAACAGTTTTTCAGAGGACAGCAATGATTTAATGTAGAACTGTGTGCTTTTTTCTCTTCTTCGGCTGTGTGTGTGTGTGAGAGAGAGAGAGAGAGAGAGAGAGGGAGAGAGAGAGAGACATAACAGGTGAACTTAAACATAACGCAGGATGCTGTTTAGCGGTGCCAAAGTAAAATTCACTTTCTCTGTAGAGTTTTTCTTGTAAATGTTATTCTGTTGGATAGTCCTGGGACCATGTCAGCTTTGGTGTAATTAAAGGAAGGTGAGGTCACTGTGATGGAACGAAAGGTGTTAGACCTGGTTTGGAATCTGTCACCCACTGTCTAACCTCCAGCCAGATGTCTAACTACATGACCCCAGTTTCCTCATCTTTCACCTGGGAGAGTCCTCTTCCACTTCCTTACTTTCACCATGAATACCCAGTCCTTTAATTCACTAATCTGTCCTCCAGAACTGGCCTAAGCAGGGGGGCAGAGCACACAACCGAGGACAGGGGGACAGGAAACCATAACGACAAAGTTTTCCTTCAAACTTCTCTCGCGGTCAAGGAACAGAGACCTTCTCGAGCTCCCTTATATAAAAGAGTTTACACCAACCTTATAGGTAGCCTGAGACTGAAACTAGAATGGTAACAGGAGTCCAGCAATCACTAAGAATCAGCTATTAGTCCTTCTCTGGGGGGGTCACATCTCTCCCCACCCCACCTCCACCTCTCTCACGGCCATCAGCTTCTGCCTGTGTCTCAGCTCCAGACTTGTGCCTCTGGGCATCTTCCTTTGCTTACAACTGGCTTTTCCTCCTGATAACTTGGAGCACCGTGTGGCTTTGGCTGTTGAGTCCAAATCTATGCTGCGTCATCTCCCAATACAGCCTTTCGACTTCTGCTCCTGTGCTAACTCCTTCGATCTCCACATTTCCCAACTCCACATTTCCTAGAAAATAATCTACTCAGGCCCAGTGTTTCCATTCGGGCTAGTGCATAACTCATGGAGCATATGGACGGGTTGCCCTCAGGGCCAAGGCACAATCACCTGTAGATGGAAGATGTGACCACGTGGAAAAAAATCACAGCTACATCCATCCCTCAGAGTGGTGATACGTGGGTCAGCATCGCCCAGAGGTGGATGTGGCAGCGACATGACTGTCCGCTCAGCAGTGTTTGGCCCTTCTTTGAGAGCAATCTTATCCCCCCAAGTCTTACAGGTCACGTGACCTATTGTGTTCTTACCTGACTCCACCTTCTGACCACAGTTGATTTTCTCAGGGTACAACACCTACAACAGCTGGACCAACAGGTCCCTCCTACTCATTTACTGAGGTTCAGTCTATGATCGACTCCTATGACCTTCCCTCTTTTCACCAAAACCATACACCTGGAATGTTGTAGGTGGGCATGTTTTTTTTGCCGTAAGTGGAAACCTGGTACCCAGCGTGAAAGAAAGTTGCCAACACACAGCAGGAAAAACTGAGTGCAGGATAAGGAGTGTCCTGCCAGCATTTCAAGCACCAGCTCTGTTCCCTCCTGAGACCCAGCTGCCACCTTGGCCTTCCCAGCCCTGCCTTGGTACTCAGACTCCATGGATTCCGCAAGATACCCCAGGGTTCCTCCATCGTGGAGGCCACTTTGCTTAGGTAGCTCATGGTGGGTCTCTGTCGCTTTCTGCCACGGTGGTCTTGAGTCTTACAGAGGCACAGGTAGGCCAGGCCAGGAGACTTGTCCACAGCACCCCGTTACACTTTTGCCGCCAGCCTCGGCCCTGTAAGTGCTACGCAGAGTTGGCCAGGGTTCTGGTCAGTAGCACCAAGTCACATTCGAATCCAACAGGAGCCACTTACATAATCCCCGATAGAATTCATTATTTTACTAATATTTACTGAGTGCCTATTATGTGACTGGTACTCGGCTCTGTGCTGGGAATTTAAGGACGAAGAAAACAATCTACTGGCAAAGCCACGGTGCCTTACACTCATTTTCGTCCTAGAAGTCTCAGGAAGAAGCGTTCACTCTGAGTGAACATTCCACCCCCGCCCACACGCCACCACTGCAAGACGAGAGCATCTGCAAACGCAGGACCACCTGCCCATCACACACAGGCTTCGATTACACTGATGTACCGGAACCAAACAGAAAACACCAGAGGCTGCCAGCTTCAGTGATTGCAAGGAAGGTCGGGAATCTCTCTTATCACTACATTTGGGACTTTCCTTTCCTTCGATTCCCACACACAATTATAGGAAATAAATGCAAGTCAAGTCCAGTGATTTCTAACGAGGCGCTTGGGAGGACAACTGGGCTGCTACCTGGTCTCCCCACATCACTGCTAAGCTTCTTGAAGACACAGGAGTTACTTGGTTTCTCCAACATTTAACAAAGGTTTTCTGAGGGCCTTCTAAGTGTACTTCACTCTTCTAGGGGCTGGAGCTTCAGTGGTAGCCAAACAGGAAATATCCCATTCCGGGGGAAACACAAAGAGTAAGCAAACCACAAGGAACAGAGGTCCAGGGGATGAAGGGTAACTGTGTGGGTCACAGGAAGAGAGAGGCTGGGCCAGCTGAGAGAACGTCGCTCTGAGCTGTAGCCTTTGAGCAGATGCCTGAATGGAGAACGGGAGATGGGCATGAATGTTTGGGGGATCCCAGTAAGTGCAAACGTTCAATCAGAAAAATATTCCAGGAACAGCAAGGACGCTGGAATGACTGTGATAAAATGAGCAGAGAAAATGAAGTGGGAACGGTAGCCAGAGACAGATCACGTAGGGCATTGTGCTCTGTATAATGGTACTTCTAGTGTGCTTCTTTCAAAGTGGCCGCAAATGCTTTGCTCCCACTCCCACTGAGAGGAGGGTGTGCTTCTCCACCCGTGGATCTGGGCTGGCCAGTGACGGCTCTGCCCCACAGACAAGTGATGCTGGGTCCGCTCCGAACCTGGGCGTAGGAGAATTTCCATCTCCTATTCTGGTCTCCGGGAGCCCTTAGCTACCATGTAGAGGTGCTGCTGGAGAGATAATGTGGAGAAGCCCTGGGCTACATGGTGAGGACGCGGGGCCCAACTGGGTCCAGTGGAGCTCAGCCTTTCAACCCTCCTGCCGAAGTGCCGGGCATGAGGGAAAAGTCCTCTTGGACTCTCTACACCAGACCAGCCACAAGCTGAATCCTACTGAGTGGCCCCAGTTGATGCCATGTAGAAGGGAAGCATCGCCTGACGCAGGCCTGCCTGGATTCCTGACCCACAGGATCATGAGACACAATAAAAGTCGTTGCTGCTTGTCTCATCCGCTCAACTGGGCGGTTTACAAACAACAGAAATGTATTTCTCACAGTTCTGGAGGCTGCAAGTCCAAGATCAGAGTGCCAGCACGCTCTGGCTCTGGTGAGAGCCTCTTCTGGAGTGCAGGCTGACGACTTCCCCTGGGACCTTCCCACGGTGGAGGGCAGAGAGAGGAAGCAAGCTCTCTGGTGACTCTCTCTCTTTTTTTTTTAATTTATTTATTTTATTTATTTATTTTTGGCTGCATTGAGTCTTCATGGCAGTGTGTGGGCTTCTCACTGCGGTGCTTCTCTTGTTGTGGAGCACAGGCTCTAGGCACACAGGCTTCAGTAGTTGTGGCACACAGGCTCTAGAGTGCAGGCTCAGTAGTTGTGGCGCACGGGCTTAGTTGCTCCGTGGCATGTGGAACCTTCCCGGACCAGGGATCGATCCTGTGTCCCCTGCACTGGCAGGCGGATTCTTAACCATGTGCCACCAGGGAAGCCCTCTGGTGACTCTTATAAGGGCACTAATCCCATCATAAGGCTCCACACTCACGACATCATCTAATCCTAATTAGCTCCCAAAGGCCCCACCTCCTAATGCATTACATTGGGGGGTAGGGTTTCAACATGTGAATTTTGGGAGACACGTTCAGTCCATAACACGGCTTTAAGCCACTAGGTTTAAGGGCAGTTGGAAGCTTGAGGGCTTAGTGGGACCGAAGCCCCGGGAAGCTTGTTAGCTGGGGGATGGTCTGACCGCTAGCTCTGTGGAGACCAGAGCCCAGGGCAGTGAGTGGCAGCAAGCGGTCAGTTGGTGGTCACCCTAGCTGTGCAGTGAGAGGCGCTAAGGGCTGGGAGGAGCGGCTGGAGCTGGAGGAACTGAAAAGTAACCGCATCCAGGATGTGTTTCAAAGGTCCAGCATGGATAGTTTGTTGATAGCTTGGATGTGGGGTGTGAAAGAGGGCTCGAGGATGACAGCAAGAATTTTGGCCTGAATTTCTGGATAAAGAGGAGAGGAAGAGGTCTGGAGGAGGGGCAGGAACCAAGAATTCTGTTTTGTACTTGTTGACTCTCAAATATCTATTTGATATCCAAGTGGAGATGGCTGGACACACCAGTCTGGAGGTAAGCAAGGAGGACAGGGCCGGAGATGGAAGATGCCTGTGAACAGCTGTTGTTCAAAGCCATGAAGGAGACGAGATGGCTTAGGGAGTACGTTTAGACCGGACAGAGGTGTGAAAACTGAGTCCTGCAGCTTTCCGGTTTAAGAGACAGTAGAGGTTAGGAGAAGCAAGGAATGGACACTAAGGGGTGACCGTGAGGACGAGGAAAGCAAGAGCACAGCGTCTCTGAAACCAGGTGAAGATGGCTTTCCAGGAACGCAGAGTGGGAGAACCAGAAGATGTGGGTGAGAAGTGAGACACCCTGGACAGAACCACCTCACTAGCGTGTGGAGAGAATAGAATCTTCATTGGATTGAGATCCCAAAAAATTTGGAAGCGAAAAATGGAAATGAAGGACACAGACAAGCAACTCCGGGAGTGTCACCCAGAGGAGTGCAGGGGTGAGATGCTAAATGGACAGCTCTCTGCTGAGGGCTAAGAGGTGAGGACTGAGGGTCCTGAGCATCCGAGTGGAGGGGACGTGGCACACAGGTCGAGGGGTGGGCTGTAGACTGGAGGGCACAGCCTCTAACGGGCGAGAAGGCAGAGCGTGTGGGTATAGGCGCAGAAATCGTGATGGGCTCACAGCTGGGTTATCCCTGATGGCCCCTCAGGGAAATAAAGGACAGACTTTTTCTGAGAGCAGGAGACCTTCAGAACTTTGAGGCAAGCAATGAAGGTGTGAAGTGCTCCGTTGGGGGGAGTGAATTGACAAAGGCCATGTGGTAGTGCTGGCCAGTGGCGCTGAAGACCCATTTGATGTTTTTGGTCTTCATTTAAAGGAACATCTGGAGCGGTCTGTGCAGCAGCCAGGGAGGTGTGTCACTCAGACTCCGTTTCAAGAGAGAACCTGCAGTGGCTGGAGGAGGGCAGTTACCCGACAGGCTCCCCAGGGCAGTGCCTTCAGGATCGGACAGGACATCTGAGCCAAAGCCATGCTCTTCCTGGCAGTGCCCAGCCCGTGGCTGAGGGAGGGGTTCCCCGCGTAGGACGGCTCCCCTGGCTGCCTTTGCCCCACGGCTCGTCACTGCGTTGGCCAAGACTTTCTCAGAATTGCAGCACGATCTCGGGCTCTCCTGACTCTGTCACAGGTGGCAGACCCCCTCACGTTCTGCAAGTTTTCCTTGCCAACCCCTCCCTCCCCAGCTGCATCTTTCAGAGGGGTCAGCCCTGCCCACCCACCTCAAGCTCCAGCTTGGCATCTACTTCTCGGCGACTGACTCCAGCTCACACGACGTGGTGAGGGGTCTTTTCCTCCAGCCACCTGCCCCTGCTCCCATCACGGTCCACACACGAGTAAGCAGAGGGCTGGACTTCTCCGGGTGAGCATAAAGGAGGGACAGGGGGCCGGGGAATGGCGTTCCGAACACATGCAGACTCATCTCTGAGCGTGGAATCACGCTGGCTAAGAAGACCAGTGAGACCCGGGAAACGATGGTCCCTAAACCCTGGGACAGTCGGCCGTGCGCCCAGCTCAGCTCATCCTTGTTTTCATCTCACAACCGTCCAGTGGCTCACCCCCTCTTTCTTTAGAGAAAACAGAGAGAGGCACCTGCCAGACTGCTCCTCAGGAGCTTCTCAGTTTGGGCCACAATCCTGAGCTGTCAAAAGAACAGACTTACGTCCCACACCCTCCTTGTACCAGGCATTGCGCTGGGGACTTACTGTATCCATCATTCAACTATCCGGGCCTTAAACAATAGGTAGGTGAGGGTGACATTATGTTACCTATGTTTATACACGAAGAAACTGAGACTCAAAGAGAAGCCACATGGCCAGTAAGTGGTAGATGAAGGATTTGGACCCGATTCTGCCTCAGAGGCTTCAGAACCTGGGCTTTTTCCGCCAGATCATGCTGTTGGTGCTTTTAGATACAAAGTACCTATCAGACCTACTAATTAATTTAATCTTATGTACACAGAGTTCTTACATTATGTAAATGTGTATGTAAATGATTATTTTAATCTGTGCAAACAAAGATGCAAATGTATCCTCTGGTTTACAGAAAACTGGTAAGATAACGTTACCTCAGTTGACCCACCCGAGGGCTCCAGCAAATCAGAATCATTCTAACATAAATAAAACCCCAGCTTTCCACATGAGAGCTCTTTCTTCAGAATTTAAAACACTGAGTCTCTGCCCGCCCCCCTCCCCCCCCATCAAGGATATTTTAGACTCCTCGTGATGTACTTCAGGGCTAAGATAAATGTGAGAAACAAAACCTCTCTGGAATTTTCTCTATCCAAATAAAAAAAAACAGAACCCATGCTTGAGTTCCATCCTTCAGGATTCAGGCCTGGACATAGCCCTGGCCTTGAACAGTCTGACTAAAGAAAGCACAACTTTACCTGAATTCAGGGCACCCCGAAATCACTTTCCCCATCCTCCCCTCCCCTAAGCCAATGAGTGTTAGGAACAGGTAGCATCATTTGAGAGGTGCAGGGAAAACTGACTGCCTCTGCCCAGCCCCCCATACACATCCCACCCAGGCCTCAGGGGTCTGAAGGTGAAGTTGTCCAAAGTTTAGGAATCTCCATTGAAAAGTAAGTCCCTTGGGCTCATCAGCCATTGTCACCTAATACCTGAGACAAAAATGCTGCTGGAGATGTAAGTTAGGATAAGGTGGGGAGGGAATAGGGTGGAGAAGGTAGAAGTGAGGTAGACAGATGACGAGATGGAGAGGAGGTGAGGGAGAAATGGGAAAAGGAGCCCTAAACAGGGGGAAATGGACTGCTGGGAGGCAAATGCAGCCTGGAAGAGTGACCTCCCCGAGGACATAAGTCTCCTCTGATGGCACTTAGCGGGGTAGGGCTGGTGGCTTCCCTGCCACCTCCCCTCACAGCCCCTGCGCTCCAGCGCACCCCATGCTTGCGGAAGTTCCTCAACCAGATGGTCTCTTCCTGGCTCTGAGCCTTTTCACACAACGGTCCCTCTCCAGGAACCCTTGCTGCCCCACATATGCTTGGCTACTGGCTACCAGCTGCCCTCTGGCCAGCGCCGTGCCTCTCCTCCCCCCTCAGACAGGGTCTAGCACAGACCTAGGTGCTAGGTCTCCCTGCCCTGGAATCCCCTAGCACTCTCCGTGGAGTCCCAGACCACACAGATCCTGTTTTATTTATCTTCATATTTCTAGCATCTAGCTCAGTGTCTTAAACAAATAGCTTTAATAAATATTGGAGTGGCCCAGTGACACTCCATGAACGAACTTACAACCTTGTCCAGCAGCTGTTAGGTCATCTGTCTGTTCCTGGATCCCTAGAAGCTTACTACAGTGCCTGGGATCCTCAATAAACAGTTCTGGGGGTCATTAAGTAACTTAGGCAAAATGCTGGATTGTCCTGATGGTGAGAAGGGCTTCTCTGCTCCCTGCACTGTGGTCCGCAGCTCTTCCTGGACGACTGTACGAAGCCACGCGCTAGCTGTCTACACCGACACGCCCACGGGGAGCCACCCCTCGCTGGCCCCGGACAGTGAGCCGCCAGCCCAGCTCTGTGCTTCATGCTCCAGAGGCAGGCTCACATCCCTCTAGCCCCTCTTCCCTCCTTTTCCTGCCGCTGCTGGAATTAAGGTGCCGCTGGTCTGGCCTCACTCTGACATTCATTACTCTGGTATTGATGGCCTTCAACCTCCCTGTTATTCTGTGAAGATTAGAAAGCACAGGCCTTCCTTGGGCGAGAGAATAGGTTTCGTCAGTATTCCGGGTGTAACAGCAGAAAGTATAATAAATCCTGGCAGTCAATCGAATATGACATGATAATGAATGTTAACGTCACGTACCCCCTTTGCCGACAGAGGGGAAAGTCATGTTAGATTACAGCTAAACACGGGCGCCGCGTGATTCCCATCTGCCTCCTTTTCTCTCTCCTCATTTTGCGGGTTTGACCTGCTCCACCCCTACACCCCAGCTTCACTGGCCCTCGATGCTCAGAAACGCTGCTTCAGTTCGCAGAGCTCCACATTCTGTCCCTGAGAAAGCTGACCTTGGACGAAACTCCCCTCCCCTGAACTTAACAGAATCCTCCGCCTGGGAGCCCCCTGCAGTCCTGGGGCAGCAGCCACCGCCCAACCCCACCCCGCCCAAGTCTGAGTCAGACCCAGTACGATAACAAACCAGGAGGGCGCGCTGTGAGGGGAATTCCAAGTTCAGAGCCAGGTTCATGCAAGTCAAGAGGCGAGACTCCGCTCCACCCCGCGTGAGGCTAAGACAAAACCAGAGTCAAACACCTGTTCCCTGACTGAGTTTTCCCCCAAACTATTCAGTGTCCGATGATGCTTTGCCTGCCACTTTGAACTTTTAAAAAGCTCAGATTCTCCTAATATAATTCCCAGAATCAGCAATTGCTCCATTGAATCATGATGGATAATGGTAATAATATCCATTAGTGTTTAAAAAAAAAAAAGAACTCAGTATCAGGGTTTTTTAGAGGTTTTTTAACGTTCTTTAGCAGCCTCAGGTCCGCCGACTGGCCAGTCTGAACCTGCTCTCCTTGCTCAACCAAAATATGTGATAATTGTCCTTTCATCATGGAGCTAAGAGTAACCTTCAACTAAGAGTAATTATTAGTAAGCCACGATGATATGCCAAGCATTATGCTATTTGGTCCTTATGTACACACATGCCATATAGATTCCGGGTTATATGTTTTATCTGGCTCAGGAAGCTGTAGGCACTTATCCCAAGCATCACAGCCATGGAGTCATGAACTGTCAGGCTGGGGAATCATCACGTCCACTCTGTCCATCCAGCATCAGTAGGAGGACTCACTGTGGACCAGGTGACCAGCCTCAAGCTTTCTCTCCCCGGGGCATATCCAACATTCCTCAGCAGAAATGGACTGAACACTTGCTTAAAATGCTTCAGGTACGGGAAAGGTAGGAAGGATGTGGCTAATTTAATAATAAACATTATTATTATTAACATCTGATTAGTACTTTACAGTTTACAAAGCACTTTTGTCCACATTATTTCATCCGATCCTCAAGAAAAAAAAAACACACAAAGTAGGCATTATTATCATACTTTACGGATGAAAAAACAGATGAAACTCATCTATATTCACATGTGTCTGAATATTTCAATACACACTGAAAACCGGGTCCCCAAACAACAAAATTCAATTTAACAGCAATAATGATCCTAGTGTTATTTAGATGTCACTTTTCAGTTTCAAAGTATTTTCACATACAGTTAGTTTTAAAGGTAAATTGAACAAATCTGCAGAAATGCTAAAACGTGTATCTTTAACCCAGTCATCCCAGATCCTGACGTCTTTCATAGGGAAATACACCAAGTCAAGGCATCTCTACCCAACAGTCTCTATTTTCTCATATTGCCGTCTTGAAGCTGGTAAGGGAAACACGTGTCGGGGGAGGGAATTCTTGGGGCCTCCTCTCCAGGCTGCAGCCCCAGCTCAGGGAGAGGAAACCCCGCCGCCTTCTCTCAGTTCTCTTTCCAGCTTTCCCTCAGGGGGAGAGGAACATCTCATTTGATCGCTGAGAGACTAAGTTCCTAAGGGAACTCATTTCTACCGTGGGTGAAGCCATTGCTTTGAAGAGTAACGTGCATCTGTGAAAAACTCTCTCCCAGTTCTCCACCTGCCCTGCTGGACGAGGCTGGAGTGGACATCTCGTCCAGGTGAGGGACAGAGAAAATGCTGATGTCCTAACATGGAGTGGATAAAAATTATAGACACACACACACACACACACACACACACACACACACACACACACACAGCCGGACCTCATTGTGTGTGTTTTAAAAGCTCTTTTAAGGACTAGAAGGCTATCTACACTCATGTTAATGCTTACTAATACCTTTATAATGATTGTGCGTTATTTGTATAATCAGAAAAAAATTAATCGATAGGACAGGTAAGACCGGATTGACAACGGATTGTATGAAAAAAGACCCAAGGGTGCAGCAGACCCACCTCAACATGAGGCTTCCGAAGTCGCCTCAGTGGTAAGTTGAGCACATCAAGCCTGTATCTGACCTAAAGAATCTGCCAGAAAAACCCTCGTACAGAATACGACCATCCTCCAGGGAAGATAGCTCAAAGGACATTAAGCTACTAACAGTCTGCCGGCACACAGTAAGTCTTTAAACTCCAGAATTTCTAAGTATTGAATTGGCCAAAAAGTTCGTTTGGGTTTTTCCATACGAACTTTTTAGCCAACCCAATACTTCAGGAACACATGCTCCAAGATCATTTGGGTATTTGCCTCAAGGTGCAGAAAGAAGAATCCCAGTTTCCCCAGTTCCTGCCTGGCCTTACCCGCTCTTGCTGCCAACACTGCACATCGATCATCCCAGTGGCGGACAACCAGTGTCAGGGGCAGCAGGCCGGGTGTTATGCTGGACATAATTCGAACTGTATGGCTTCAATCCTCAATACACAAAATGTGTGGTTTGTACAGTGTTCTATGATTTTAAAGAAGCCCTTCCTCCTTTTCCCCACTGTGTTCCCCACCCCCGTTAGAATTCCCTTTTCCTTAGGCTTCTACATCCCTGTTAGCATCATCCCCCTCCTCTGAGCCACTGTTGTTAGAGCTGGAAGGATGCTTGAGAGCACCCAGCTCAGCCTCTCATGTTGAAACCCAGCAGGACCCTGTGGGGCTCCTGGGCACAAAAGCCTTTCTGTGTCCGTTGTTTCTTATTTGTAGGAAATAGGCTTCACTCAGCCTCCTTGATCTTCCCTAAGTTCCAAAGGGCAGGTTGTAACAGTTGCTAATCAGGGAATGGAGGGGCTGCAGAGACAAGGGAGGAGCAGAGGAGAAACCACAGTGCAGCCATGAGGCAGGTCCCGGCGCCCCCTCAGGGGGATGCACATCACAATATCTTTGAGCTGTTTTGCACATACTGAAACTCGCACCAGGTGGGAGAAGTTAACTGTCTGTCACCCACGAGCACGTAGACCCCAGACCAGTTGGAACCAGAAAGTTTATGATGCCGACTCCCGCTTACCTCCCCACCAACCAGTCAGAAGAATGTCCACCAGCTGATCACGCCCTCTTTGAACGATTACTGTAAAACTCCTCACTACCCACTCCAGGGCGGGACACACAGTTTTGAGGGCATTAGCCCGCTGTGGCCCCCTCTGCCTGGCAAGGCGATAAGGTTATTCTTTTCTACTTCACCCAAAACTGTCTCCAAGATTCAATTTGGTACCAGGGTACAGAGGCGGAATTTTGGCTACAATGTTACTGACAAGGAGTTGGTGTCACGGGAAGTGAAGCAAACTTGCCCAATGCCAGCCAGGTCCTTAGTAGCAGGGCCCGGCCATGAGCACTGACAGGCACTGTGTTCACTGGATCTGGGGACCAAATAACTGACACTTAAATATAAAGACGGGGCTGGTGTAAGGGAATGCATCATCGATCATCGGTTCTGGATCTGAGCCTGGCCTTGGGCAAATCGCTCTGCTTTCTGAGTCTAAGTCTCTGCTTCTATACGGAAACCACCCAGAAGGACTTCTGTTGGGGTGAATGAGATAATACATGTGATAAACGCACTCTGTAAACTGCAAAAAAATTATACACATTGTAGACATTGTTATTTTCTACTGCTGGTTAGACACTTTTCCAGAAGAATTTGCATTTTAAAAGAGACTTTCACCTGGTAAGAATCCTGGAGGTAAGGCCCTCTCAAACATTGCTGGCGAGAACGTGAACGGCTACAATGACCTGGCAAGATCTATTAAAATTCAAAATATACACCTACTTTGCCCCCTAAATCACACGTAAGAGCTCCTACCCCTAGAAACAAAAGTAGAGTGTCAGAGTATGCGTACAGGATGGTCACTGCACCAGAGTCCATAGTGACTACAAGTGGAAACTCACTCAATACAGGAAACGGTTAACACCCCAAGAACACTCACACCATAAACTCTTCTTCAACTAATAAAAAGACCGTGGTCTTGTTCAATCTGTATCGATTGACCTGGGGGGACTTCTGTGATATATAGTTCAGAGAAAAACAAGTTGCAGAGAAATGTCCTTAAGTGATTTCAGTTTTGTAAGACTAGGACTAAAATAATCCCCTACATTTGTGTTAAGAAAGAGCAAGAGGGCTTCCCTGGTGGTGCAGTGGTTGAGAGTCCGCCTGCCGATGCAGGGGACACGGGTTTGTGCCCCGGGCCGGGAAGATCCCACATGCCACGGAGCGGCTGGGCCCGTGAGCCATGGCCACTGAGCCTGCGCGTCCGGAGCCTGTGCTCTGCAGCGGGAGAGGCCACAGCAGTGAGAGGCCCGCGTACCACAAAAAAAAGAAAAAAAAGAAAGAAAGAACAAGGGAGGGAGGGAGGGAAGGAGGGTGGGACAGAGAAAGAGGAGAAAAGAAAGTGAATAATAAGAGTGAGGTCTCATGAACCCAGAGCAATGGCTGCCCAGTGGTAGAATTTCAGGATGTTTTAGCCAATGGGAAAATAAATTAAAAACGAAGTCAGGGAAACATCAAATACGATGAACAGCAGGAGTCCCTGCTTGGGCATGCGGCCACCTCTCCAGGCACTGACTTCTCCATTGGGAAGCCCCAGGGTTCACAGTCCTCACTCGCCAGCCCAGGTGTCTGCAGCCGCTTAGGTAAGTCATCCCAATGTCCATCTCCGCAGGGAATAGGAATCTGTGGGAGGAAGTTCATCCAAGGTTTTGGATTTGCCAAGGTCTCATTCTTGGGTTCTCCACTAATCTGTAGGATGAAGCCTAAGGTGCAAGCCAAGGTTATAAAAGCAGAGGCAAGCAATCAAGTGTTCTTGACAATAAAGTTGCACCCTTCAGAGCACAGAGTTGATGGCTCTCAGCACGTAATGACCAATATGGGCTGCTGTTGTAAGGAACTGCGTTTTGTAATCAAAATAAAACACTCCTCCACAGACAGAGAGTGCTGGTCTCATGCACGCCTTGTTGCTTCACTATTGCCAAGCATCCGGACTCGGGCTCAGAGGGAAACACAGACAGAGAAGGACTCAGTGTGCAGCTGAAGGAGCAGATTCCAGTTTTAATCAGTCAGGAAGCCCACATGTCAAGAAGGTGGGCAGCTGGCTAACAAACGGAGCAACGCTGAATCACGGGATCTTAGAATTCCTGGCTACTTCAAGGCAACAGCGAGCTATGTGCAGTCCAGCAAAGATAGTTGTTCTTTTTTTTTTTTTTTAACATCTTCATGGAGTATAACTGCTTTACAATGGTGTGTTAGTTTCTGCTTTATAACAAAGTGAATCAGCTATACATACACCCCCATATCTCCTCCCTCTTGCGTCTCCCTCCCACCCTCCCTATCCCACCCCTCTGGGTGGTTACAAACTCCTTAAATGCCAACTTGTCTAGGACACCATTTCCTCACCAGCAAAGTGCATTGTTCTTCCTCTGTGCATCCCTGGTACCTCGCTTTACCCCTTCTCAGCACCTGCTAAATGGCACTATTAGTTATCTGCATGTCTCACTTTGAGATCACTTCCATCTTTATGTCACCTCCTTCCACACCATGGCTTAGCAGGCTGTGGACCTTGATGAAGGCTGATGTGTGTTGAATGAACTTGCTCCTTCCATACAAGGCTCTTCACAGGCACAGCAAAGGTTAAAGAGCCTGGGCTGAGAATCTGCACACGGGAATCCCAGTTCTGGTTCTATCTCTAACCTCTCAATGATGTCAGACAAATCCCTTGGCTCCCCTTGGATTAATCCACCCATGAGCACAGCATGAAATCTTGACACTGGGAAAAACAGTAAGGAACTGATGGGGGAAATCATGACCAAGTAGCAGTAAGACACACGCCCTCTCCCTCGGGTCCCCCCTACCTGTGCAACAGCAAACGCCTGCCTCGCTGGTGAGAGTGAGCTCAGGCATTGCCTCCTCGTGGAAGCCTTCCATGCCTACCCTAGGAGACTTGGTACCCACTGTACACTCTATGCTTAACTACCTGGGACTCTATCTACACTCTACTGCAAGTTCTTTGCAAGAGGGTTCAGAGGGAAACGCAGTGAATCTGTATCTGTGTATCCCCAGGGCCTAATATAACACCTGGTCCAGAGTTGGCACCCAATAAAAATAGGCGAACAAGTAAATGGGTGGATCAATGAGGGAGGGAGGGAAGGAAGGAGGGAAATCTTTGTATCTTGGGCTCTGGTTTGGTTAAAGTGACTCTGAGCTGATCTAATGATAGAATTGGTGTCTCCAGTCTATTTGCTGATGAAACAACATGGAAGTTCTCTAAGATGTGGGGACTTGAAATCTAAATATGATTTCTCTCTTAATCTGTCCTTGTTTACAAATTAACTTCACCCACTGGCAATACCAGGATGAATCACACCATCTACAGAATATTTTTCCAAATACGAGTGGGAAGGGAAAGGATTGCCTGTTGGGCACATTATATATGATCTTCCATTTAATCCTCACAACAAGTGTGTACAGTCAGTGTTATTAAGTACATTATATGGGTAAAATTACTCAGATCTAAGAGGTGAAAAATTCATCTATGGTCATCCTGCAGGAAGTGGCAGGGCCAGGGTTCACCAGAAGCCAAACCCAGTGGCCTACAAAATATCTATAAGGAAATTATTTCCTGTCCATCTCTATAGAAAATCATGGAGACGCAATGTCCACTGAAAAGGATGGGAAGGGAGAGTGGCGACTGGCTCACTGTGAATCTGATCAGCCATCACCACTCGCTCGCCATCCCATCTCTGGCCCACCCACAAGCCCTGACCGACTCTGCCCAGCCCGAGTGGGTAGCGATGGACATACTCCCACCCAAGAACATACTTGCTCACCTCTCCAAGGGAGCAGCTCTGTGATGTGGAAACCCACCTATGCTGGGCTGCTCAGGAAGCGTGAAGGGGCTGTGCTGCATAGAAATGGACTCTTTCACTTAGCAGGAGGCAGGTAATTTCTTTTGTCCCTGCTGATGCATTATTGATTGTGATGAATGTCAGAGTGGGAGCCCATTCCAGGAGCCATTAAACAATAATTTCATCTCCGGTGGGTAATTGATTGTCAGGGGCCCACAGTGGCCAGTTGTGAAGTGGTGGTAACGTGAATATTTTTCTTTAGGGCAGGATGTGAAGGGAAGATGGCATGATTTATTTATCAAAAATCAAGCCCGGTTTGCAGGAACGGGAAGCTGAGATGGGAAGTTGACCTTCTCCGAGATTCAGGCCGCCTGTCTGCAGAGGTCAGATTCCTGCTACTCAGATCAGCGACATATCAGGGGCTCTCTCCTCTGCCTGCTCCCAGCTGCCACCCTCCCTACCCCAACAGAAAACCCAAGGCATTGACTTTCAAAAATCAACATTCCTCCTCCATCCCCACTTCACAAGCCTTCCCAGCCTGTATACCCAACATCAAAATCCAGATGTGCATTCTCTTCACACAGGACAGTTCAGATCTACTGGGCCGCTGAGTTCACACCATGTAGGGCCCTCCCCGTGCCTCCCCACGAACCCGGTGCCCACTTATTCCCTAAGCCCCAGATGACAGCACCTGCTGAGGGAGCCCGATCCACCTCCATCCCCAGGTGAAAGTGTGAGTTGTTCCGCCACCAAATTCTACGGCAATTCACTCATGTCTCTACATAGAGCTATGATACTATGTTCTGAATATTTGTTTAGAAGTCTGTCTTGACCACCTGGTCAATGATTCACACTCTTTTCTGGATTACAAACTTACAGAATTGGATGAAAACTATGAAATGCCTCCCTAGGGAAGAATGTGAGCACCTTAGCAGATACACAAAATGTTGCACACAGTTTTAGGGTGTCTACCGATCCCCCCAAAACCATTCCTGGGACTCAGGTTAAGAAGCTCTACTCTGGGGCTTCCCTGCTGGCGCAGTGGTTGAGAATCTGCCTGCTAACGCGGGGGACATGGGTTCGAGCCCTGGTCTGGGAGGATCCCACATGCCACGGAGCAGCTAGTCCCGTGCGCCACAACTACTGAGCCTGCGTGTCTGGAGCCTGTGTTCCGCCACAAGAGGGGCCGCGATAGTGAGAGGCCCGCGCACCGCGATGAAGAGTGGCCCCCGCTTGCCACAACTAGAGAAAGCCCTCACACAGAAATGAAGACCCAACACAGTATAATTAATAAACTCCTACCCCCACCAAAAAAAAAAAAAAAAAAAAAAAAAAGAATCTCTACTCTGATGGAGCCGAGGCCAGTATCTTATTCACCTTTGTGTCTCCAGGCACAACGCAACGTGTGGGACATAGTAGGAGCTTAACAAATGCTTGGTGAATGGGTGCAGACTGTCTGCACGGGGCTCATGAAGGTGGGTGTGTAGGCTTCACTGGGAGCTGCAGGCCTCAGCCATTACTGATCAAAGAGATAGGAAGTGATACCTGGAACTGTGAAGGGGGAGTTGTTGCTGCCACCCTGAGCTGGGCCTCGGTCTATGTTTTAGTTTCATAACCGGGAAGACAGGATGAGGAAGGTCATGAACGCTGCACAGTGCCACAGAGGTTCGTAGAACTGAACTGGACACTGCAGACAGCACCCGGGTGCGGGGACTACGGCCAAGGAAACCCAAAGACTTACCCAAATCTCTGGGCTTCACCCTTCTCATTTCTGTTTTTAGAACTGGAAGACTTATCATGTCCAGAAGGCCTGGGTACAATAATTTCACCCATGATAATAAAAAACAACCCAGCAGCAAAGGAGCTCCCACGATCAGGCTCTCGGGACATGGGCTTTGCCCTCAGCCCTGTAAACGTGACCCTGTGCTCCCTGGAACACCCTCTCTTACAGCAAGGACATTTCTCAGTCTGCAGCTTTACTTCTGCTCCCAAAGACAGGGCTGCTGCAGGAAAAGTCGTAGACCCTCACGTGCAGAACGAAGATGCCGGGATCAGTGCCTAAATCTGAACATTAGCTCTCACTTGGGCAAGTTACTAAAACGCTCTGTGCTTCAGTTACTTGACTATAAAATAAAAGCAAAATAATTCCTACTCCTGAAGACTGCGAGAAGAACAAGTGAGCACTGAGGGCTCAGGACACATAAGCCCTCAGTGAACGTGAGCCATTACTATTACTATAGCGGGGAGGTGTGGATCGATATTGTTATCGCAGTAAAGAGTTTTCAGAGTATATGTGTGCGGAAGGATAGGCTTATTTTATTTTACATTTTAGCTCAGACATCAGTTGGGCGGCAATTCTTCTATCAGGAGCACCCTGTCCTCCAAAGATAAGAAGGCCACCTCCCTGACAAGTTCCCCATCAAAGAGCCCCCGTTCCCTCTACATAGAAAACAAGCCAGTCCTCAAAGGAGACCTCCAAAGCTCAGACCTGGAACCATGGTTGGCAGCCCCAGCCCATGGGGAAATGGTCCTTTCTTTTGTTCTCTGGTTGCAGTTACAGTATGTAAATGCATATTCTCTTGATACACACTATTTAACATTTACTGTATATTTCATAAGTTAGCTATCTCAAAGACCGGACAATACTTCAGAGCAGAAAGTATAGCTCATCTTTTGGTTAGGGTCCTGCCAGTGCCTGCTGGGTCTCCCTTGGGCTACCCCCATGTACTGAAAAGAGCACTGGACCTTAAATCAAAGACCAAGGTTTAAGTACTCTCCCTTGCTGGTCTAGGACCCTGGGCAAGACACATGGGCATCACATGCGCATGACGCTGATAGTCACCCACCCCACAATATCTGTTATCTACTTCATCACTAAATAATAAAACTCCTGCTTTTAGTTTCTACATGGCCACTTGGAATAAAGACAATATTGTCTAGTCCCCTTGAAGCTAAGTGTGGCCCGGTGACCAAGTTCAAGCTAATGAGACCAAAGGGGCAGGTGTGTGAGATTTTGTCCTTTCTTGGCCTATTTCTCCCTTCTGCTGCCTGGAATATACGCACAATGGCTGGCGCTATTTCTAGCTGCCATCGTGGACCCATTTGGAAAAGGGCCACACGCAGGAATGGAGAAGCCTGGATCTCTAACAATACCACCCCTGGGCTGCCTACTCCCAAACTTCATCTTAAATGTTTTTTGTATAACGGCTATTATTTGAGGTTTGGTGTTACTTGCAGCCTGACTCTAATCCTCACTAAATGCTCTGAATCCTAGGTTACTCATCACTACAATGCAGATAAAAACTCACATTCACATGACACATAAAGGAAATATTAAAAATGTAAACTCTTTGCTACAGTAGAAGTTGAATTATCAGTACTTACAGAGAAAATGAAAAGAAGGAAAGTACAAGGGAGGGGATAAGAAAGATAGACCAGTGATTTGTGTGGACATCGGGATGGCATTCTGGGGTGAGTGCATCAGGTTAAGGGCTGAGCGGGGCCCTGGAGAGACCAGCCCGCTTTGGTATCTTCAGATTCTAACCAGCACAAGCTGTTCTTCACCATAACACCCCACATCCCTGAACACGGATGCAAAAATGAGCTGGAGGAAGAGCCCCTGTAGGAAAACTCAGGAAGTCCAGGGTCAAGGGGGCCAGGCGGGAAGAGAAATGGTAACCTGGTGTCACCTTCAATGAACCTGAAAAGGTGAAGGGGGGAAAAGTAATCTCTGACATTGAGGAAGAGAGTTTATCTGTCTCCACTGCCTGAGAAAGTGGATTGATGGTGGGTTTCCATCTCCCTCTCTATTTTTTTAGTCACAACTCCATCACCTTGTCAGCTGGAACCACCAGCTCCCCCAGAACCCTCCACCACTTCTCCATCTCCAGAAAGTCCCTGCAGAACTCGGTCCCATCCTCTAGATCCAGCCACCCTCCTGCTGTGGCTGACAGGTGGACAGACGGTGATCGGTGAGGCCTGTACCAGGCGCTGGACTCCACTAACTCGGGCCTCTCCTTTCTGCCGCCTCACCTTAATCACTCACACATGCCTCTTCTGCGCATCCAAGAAAGTTCCCTCATCCACGCCAGCTCTTCCAGGATGTCTTGTGCCCGCCTTCCCCACACACTGCACGACCTTCTCTGCGCGCCGGGTTTGCACATCTGTCCTTTGTCGTCCCCCAAGAGAGGACAGTCCCGAAGGCAGGAACTCATCCCTCCCACAGTGACTTTCTCTACAACAGGTTGGTTTGTTGGGCTTTGAAATGATTTCAACTAAAATGTGCTGAGCCTGTGATAGACACGTTACTGATCCTATCGGCTAAGATCCACGTGGTCTTCCCAGTTTATAAACAGGGAAGTTTTAAGATGCCCCCTACTGCATGGCCATTAAGTAGTGTAACTAGGATCTGAGCCCAGCTTCTCGGCCTCAGAGCCTAGGGTTTCCATCTCCTTTCTCTCTCTAATCATCAGCCCAGGACACAGAGACTAAAGAGGCCGGTGGGCCCGTATCTGTGAGCTCCCTCATCCATCCCTGAGCAGCCATCTGTGTGGACAGTGTCTCCCCTACTCACTTCCCCTTTGCTCCATCCACTGTCTGCAAGGAAACCCCGACTGCCCCCCTTCTCTAAGCCTGTGTGTCTTGTGCTTCTAGGTCTTTGCCCAGGGAGTCCGACATCCCCCCTTCAGCTCAGCTAGAGGCTGTTCTCTGCACATCGGCATAAGGGAGTGTTTTGTTTTCAGAAGTCAATACAGCAGCTGATTTCTCATTACAGCCTCCCTTCCCCTCACGGTTCCCACAAGTGCTTATGACGGAAGGACAAACCAGGCCAAATCCTAAACAGGGACTTTTGGAGCCATTTGTGTTCATCTGTCTGAAGGAGCACGATCCTTTTATTTTTTACAAGAGAAAACTGAGGAACAGAGAGCTTAAAGAAGTTGTCCAAGGACACACAGGCAATAAGCAACAGAGTCAGATGTGCAGGTCTCACCTATGACCCCTGAATACACAGAACCAAACAGCCATTCCAATCAGAGAGCAGCAGGAAACCTTGGACCCTTGCTAAGCTCCCCCTCCCCTCCGCCTGGCTCCTGCAGCCCCACTGAACCCTGGGATTCCATGAAAATTGCTGAAATATTAGCACAGAATTTTAAAATAGCTAACTTGACTCCATCAGCTATTTCCCTCTGATGCAGACATGAGATGATTTCTTTTCTGTCTGAACGAAGTTCCTACAGCAAGAATTCTCCTCTGTTGAAAAATCTTGAGGACCTGTGAGTCTTCCACTATTCATTACCTTCTAGGGCGAAGGCAGGAAAATCCCGGGTCTGTGCAGCCTCCATCCACCCCTGTACAGGGCAAGAGTGCTGGGGACCAAGTTCTAGGCAGGGCAGGTCTTTGTCTTGTGGCCACTGCCGTCCCAGGGCAAAGGACAGCACCCAACGCATAGTGAGTGCTCAAAACACTTTGATAAATGGTCCAAAACACTGTATAAAAACCTCTCAGGGGACAAACCATCCTTATACCTCCCAGTCTTCTTTTCTCTGGGTTAAAAAAAAAAAAACAAAAATCAGACTACGTTTTCTTCCCAACCCTTCAAATATTTGGGTTTCCACTAACCATCTTTAAATTACCCAATGACCTATCCCCAGATTTTTCAATTCTTTTATAAAGTACAGAGCCCAGTCTAACCATGTTTATTCTTTCAGTGAATAGTTAATGAGCACCTCCTGTGTATGGATGCTGTGAAGTGCTAGGAAATAGAAACCATGGAGACAGTTCCTGCCTGCCAGGACCTCAGGGAGTGAGCCCCGCAATCATAGAAGCTGGAGACGTAGCTGCCACAGGGCTCCTGGGGCCTGGGGGTTGGGCAGTCCCTTCCTGGTGGTTTCCATCTGGTGTCTAGATCTCCTGTGACTTTTAAATGACCCAGCCCCACCCAGATTGCAGAGAACCATTGAGCGTATGAAGTCACAGCCTTGCTGCAGAGTCTGGCTCCATCACTCAGGCCTGTGCATGTTTACACGAGTTCCTTAAATGCTCTGTTCCTCAGTTTTCTCCTCTGCAAAGTGTTGATGGTAAGAGGACTAAAGGAAATAAGCTGGCAAAGGGCTGAGAACAGTTTCTACACAGAGTATCCAGAATGGTGAGCCTGTGTCCCCACTTGTCTCGGGCACCCCCAGGAGGGCTGGGGCTTCGTCCTGGGGGAGTTGCACACGTTCCCTGGCCCTGTCCCACCACAGTGCATCAGACCGCTTGGTGCCCCTCAGTCCACCACACTCTCGGCTCCGTCCCTCTGTCATTCATACCCAATCCAGAGAGGACACTGCCTACGACCCCAGCCTCCCCGGGTCTGGCCAAGGGCACTTGATTTTTGAGTCAGTGTCTGTTTTAAGCAAAGCGGTTAGAAGCAGAGTGGTCGTCAGGGCCCTACTTCTGGGTGGTTCTGAGATCTGTCGTGGGATGGGGAGTGTAAACGTCCACATATGGCCCCTGGCAGTGAGGCTGCATAAGACACATCCTGACACTCTGCTCCTGAAGCCTCCCTCCTCAGATGATTCCTGAGCACATTTTCTTGCATGGGAGACACAAAATGCTTCTTGAAATTCAACATTAATAATAGTTTGTTAACATTGGAAAGCCTTTGGCTGAACAATGTTATTATGACATTGTGGATTCAAAACTTGGCTTCTTTGAAAGGGAACCCTCCTACACTGTTGGCGGGAATGTAAATTGGTACAGCCATTATGGAGAACAGTATGGAGTTTCCTCAAAAAACTAAAAATAGAGTTGCCGTATGATCCAGCAATCCCACTCCTGGGCATATATCCAGAGGAAACTATAATTTGAAAAGATACATGCACCCCAATGTTCACTGCAGCACTATTTACAATAGCCAAGACATGGAAGCAACCTAAATGTCCATCAACAGATGAATGGATAAAGAAGATGTAGTACGTATACAGAATGGAATGCTACTCAGCCATAAAGAAAGGATGAAATAATGCCATTTGCAGCTACATGGATGGACCTAGAGATGATCATACTAAGTGAAATAAGTCAGAAAGAGAAAGACAAATACCATATGATACCACTTATATGTGGAATCTAAAATATGACATAAATGAACTTATCTACGAAACAGAAACAGACTCACAGACACAGAGAACAGACTTGTGGTTGCCAAGGGGGAGGGGGGCAGGGGAGTGTTGGATTGGGAGCTTGGGATTAGCAGATGCAAACTGTTATATATACAATGGATAAACAACAAGGTCTACTGTATAGCACAGGGAACAATATTCAATATCCTGTGATAAACCATAATGGAAAAGAATATGAAAAATAATGTGTATGTATGTATAGCTGAATGACTTTGGTGTACAGCAGAAATTAACAAATTGTAACTCAACTATACTTCAATAAAATAAATTTGTTAAAAAACGGCTTCTTTGGGTTGTAGTTTCCTCAGGTGTGATTTAAAGGGAACATTCTGTACACACTGATACCAGAAATCACAGTTCTTCACTGTCCAGTTAACCCCGGTGCAAAACCACTAAAATTGTGTAAGCCATTAAAATCCCATGGAACAAGAGACTGGTAGAGGATCTTAGAGTCTGGTTTGGGCCAATCTATCTCAGTTTTTAGCTCATAAGGAAACCAAGGCCCAGAAAAGGCAAGTGACTCTACCAAGGCCACCAGCAGTGTCTGGTCCTTTAACCTTTTCATGATGTGATGGGTGATGGGAGCTGGGAGGGACCGGATGATCCATGATGGATCAAAAGCCATGATGATCTTTCTTGTGGAAGGAAAAGAGCCTCCAAATCTTCACGATGATGATAACGAGAGCTGTCGTGAGGACTGAATGAGCTAGTGTATTTGAACAACTTAGCCCAGTGCTGGGCACGTTAAAATGCAGGAAAAACAAGGTCACCTGTGCCAGGCCCAAGAGAAGATGCTTCCACAGACGTTCTCTCACAGCCACACTCTGTACCATTCCCCTACCTTCTGAGCTTCCTTTCTCTGTTGCTGACCAATTCATTGAGATGCCCTAAAGGAGAGGCTCCAGGTTGCCGTGTGTGGTGGTCACCAGAACTGCCCCCAAGAGCCCTGCCTCTCCTCCATCAGGACACGTGACAGGATGCCACTTCCCCTCCCCATTTCCCAGCCAAAGACATGAGAGCAGCAGGGACTGACTCCCACGGCGTGTGATCCATTGCTCCTCTCTTTATCTCGGTCAAGGTGAGCCACCAAGTGTGAGTTGATGGCTCTTCCATCAGCCTGGTCCCCAATGGCAAACAGTGCCTCTACAGAGGCTTTGTAAACAAGAAATAAAACTTGGCTATCTCAAGCCACTGAGGTTATGAGTTTGTTACCATGGCTTTAATCTAACTTATCCTGGCTGACACACTCTGGAATTATGAGGATAAGAGATGTCTTGTGTTTTTTTTTTATCCTTTGCACCCCTTTTCTACAGTTTCAAGCGGATCTTTCCTACACATCATACTAGCCCAGGACTGCTTTTTCTTCTAACGTTAAAGCATTTGCCAACCTGAAAGCTCTCTTCTCCTCCCCAACACTTGACCCCTTTAGACTAACAAGTGACCCCTGAATGAAGGGCAAGAAAGCAGTTCAAAGACTCCTCCCCTTCCCTCCCCACACACTGCCTCCCTGGCCTCTGCCTAAACTAGCAATAGATGAAGCAGTTGTGTTTTAATAAAGAAAATTGATTTACCTTTTCAGCATTTTAGCAAATGGCAGTGCACACAGATCTCTAAAGACGTATGCCCACAATTTGCAAAATTATTTCTCTATCGATCAGCACGGGTTTGTTTTTCGTAGGTTCAGTCCATTAAGTAGTAATGTTCAGGCGGGTTATGGAGTCAAGGCTGTGAAGTCCTCAGTAAAGGGGGATGCCTGTGGATTCCAGGACTGAGGGCTGTCAGGTGCGCAAGATGCCTGGGACCTCCCAGGGCAGGAAAGAAGGCCCCGGAGAGTCTGGGAAAGGAGGTGATGCTCAAGCTCCGAAGCGCCAGACTGTCTGACATTAGAATGTCACGCTGCTGGTGGCTCTGACAGCTCGAGCCCGCAAGATCGATGGTCGGCCTGGGCTCTTCGGTCTGACAAGGGCAAGAAATGCCGAGGGTGGGATCAGGGCCAGGCAGTCGGCAGCCTCTCCGACGTCACCTCACCACCTCAGTCCCTACCCAGCACGGGGCCCTTAACCCCACCTCCACCCCTTCCCTGGTTTTTGCATGTAACCCAGCAAGCGGGGCCTCTCAAAGGCCCGTGTTGTAGAAGAGTTCAGGAGGATAACCATTAAAGTATTAACAGGTATTTTCTTGGGGTGGTAGCATAGAGCTGATGTTTATAGGTAAGAAGGCTTACCTATATTTTCTAATTTTTTATAGTGATCTCGTGCTGCCTTGATGATAAAAGCAAAAGCTTAAAAAAAAAAAAATCCAATGACCTGGTTGGCTCATGACTCGGTAGAAATCCGGCACACACGGGATATGCCCAAAGACTTGTCGAACTGCATGTGTGCTCTCTTACCGACTGTCACCCTGCTTAATTAAAAACAAAAGCAAGAAAACAGGGGGGAAGGAAGGGAGGAAAGATGAAAAGGAAAGAAGGAAAAGGATGCAAGATGCCGTGAGCACTGTGTGCAGACACCGTGCTGGGTGCGGAGGGCGGAGATGAAGGTCGATGTTCCTGGAATCAAGGAAGCCAGGTCTGAAAGGAAAACAAGTGGAGATGGGGCCCAGGGCGCCGGCCAAACCGTGAGCAAGGGAAGAGAGAAGCTGTAAGTCCTGCAAGAAAGGGAGTCGGGGAGAGGAGTAAAAAAGGCATCTTCAAAAAGGTGGTGTTTGAACAGGAGACTTGGTACTAAGAGAGGAGACAGTATAAGGGGTTTACCCCCATCCTGTTGCAGAGAAGACTGCTGAAGAGTAAAGTTGTTTTCAAAGCTCAAGAAGAGGATGGACCTGCGGATGTGGAATTCTAGCCCCTGAAACGGAAGGCAGAGAGGTACCTGGGCAGGGACCTTGCCTCAAACCAAGCCCTGTGAGAAGTGCCTATTCTGCGTCTCCAGACAAACGGCCTCATTCAGAGGGGCGCTGTCCTTGCCTGTCCAGGCAGGAGAATCACTGCCTTCCCCCAAAAAATACGGGATTGCATGCTTCCTATCGTTTGCCCTGTATCCTTTTACTTTTCTGCTCCTAGTACCAAGATCCACCCTCCGTTTGGAGGACAAAAAGCAAAATAGCCTGACAGCTAATTGCTTTTTCAGGGGGAAGACATCCCTCTCTTCTGAGCAAATATGGACACAGGATGTTATTCTAGGAACTCTTCATCTCTGTGTAGTTACTTGTGTGATTCAGTGATATTTGCTCTTTCAATCACCCAACAAGGATTTCATGTATTCATTCAACAAATATTTACCTGCAGATATGTTTAATGAATGCTTAGGTGCGATGTGATCTTTACTACTCAAACCCTACAAATGTCTTCCATGTTACGCGGAATGAAAGCCAAAGTCCACATCGTAGTCCCTGAAGCTTCTGTGATCTGGGCCATACAACCTCCCTGAAAGCATCTCTGCTCTCTTCACTACTTCCTTCCGGCTACACCGGCCACCTTGCTATTCTCCTATTCCTCAAGCACCCAAATATATTTCTATTGCGCTTAGCTTTTTGCTTCTAGCCTGAAGACCTCCCCCAACCTCCAATATACAAGGCCAAGGACAGCTATCTCCCGTGTCTGCCTTCAGACAGCCTTTTCATGCCCTTACAATGCCTTCAAGCCTTTGAAATGTTACCTTATCAGAGACGCCTTCCCTGGCCACCCGCGAGCCAGAGAACCAACTCCCCACCACTGTGCATCGTCTTTATCATGCTGTGTTCCTTCCGTAGTACTTCTAACAACTGTCATAACATATGTCCATCTGTTTAATCATTATTGCCTGGATTCTCCCAACCCAATGCAAGCCCGTGAGAGCACAGACTTTGTCCACCATTGTGTGCCCAGTGCCAAGCACAGCCCAGCATACAGTAGCTGCTCAATAAACATTTGTTCAACGACTTAACGAATATGGGTATCAGGGCTGGGACTGGGTGGTGGCTACAGTCATACAGTGGGTTTCTGTGCTGCCCACCATCTCCACGACCAGCTCCTTCATTTAAAGGAGAGCAAGCTGGTGCTTCTGCAGGCTGACAATAAGAAGTGTCTGAGTGAAACTCTCGGGCCTGACTACTGTCAGAGACAAGACACAGAACTAAATGATCCATTGTTGGGTTCCGGTCTGGCAGTTCCCATCTAACCTGTGAGTGCCGGGGTAATTGGATTGGTAATGGGATACAGAGACTTTCACCTTGAGGTCATTGCCTCGCTTCCAGCCCAAGGGACGGCTGTGGCTGAAAGTCACTGCTCTTGGGGAAGAGTTCCAAGATCACCAGGAAACGTCGGAATCTGAGTTTCCATTGAAGACTGTGCCCAGTTTCAAGGAGAGAGCTTGCGCGTCTATTTCCACACTGTCCTGCACCCGTGATCCCCTAGAGGGTAACGTGAGGCCTTGGCGGAAGTCTTACCCAGGGCCACAGAGGAATACAGGAGGCCTGGCCAGGCCCAGGAGCCCCGACTCTTCCTCAGAAGCGCCCCCGAAGCACGGAGGTGTCACGGGCCAGCGGGCACTCGGGCTACGACTTTACCTTTTCTTTTTGACATTTCCCATGGAACAACCAATGGGTAGAAACTCTGGCCTAATGGCCGGATTGTTCCACCTGGTCATAAAGAGCAGGGGGAAGACCAGGGCTCTGAAGACTGAAAACGTGGTTTTGCAGCCTGGATTGCACTTCCCTGGTTATGTAATCCTGGACCAATGAGTTCACTTCTTTGCATTTCCCTTTTCTCATCCATAAACTGAGATAAAAACACATGCCTTGCAGCACTGTCGTGAAGGTTAGAACTGCTGCATCTAATTCATTCAGCAGACTGTCTCACGCACAGTAGGTGCTCAAGAAATTGTAGCAACTAATCAATAGAGACCCTCCTCCCAAGAGGAGGAAAAAGATGTGTCCAAAAGGTCCATTGATGTATCATTTATCAACGGCTGACTGAGGACCAACTAAGCAAAGGGCACAGTGCTGTGTGCTAACTAAACAGCTGGTTCGCCTAGAGTAAACAATGGGGGCTCAGCCCCAAAGGGCCGCTGTTTCAGGACACTCTTACAGAAGTCAGGAAATAATCACATCTCCACAAAAACCGCAGGCGATGGACATTTAGGTTGCTTCCTTGTCCTGGCTATTGTAAACAGAGCCGCAATGAAGGGTGGGAGGGAGACACAAGAGGCGGGGGATATGGGGATATACGTATATGTATAGCTGATTCACTTTGTTATTCAGCAGAAACTAACACACCATTGTAAAACAATTATATTCCAATAAAGATGTTTAAAAAAAACAAAAAACCCCACAGGCAAAGGGCACTCCACTTCCAACAGGAAAGGTCCCCGAGGGCAGGTAGTTAAGTCTTGTTCACTCATCTCTGCCTGGTCCTCCCCGCCTGTTACAGGGCTGCCCCGTGCAGTAGGTATTCAACATATATTTGACCAATGTAAAGAAGAGCGAAAGGGATGCAGGCAGAAGGAAAGTCTGCGGTCTTACAAACTCCTTCCTGCACCACCAGAGCTAGTTCTCTGGAGATCCATGGCAAATTCCCCACCCCGACCCTGTAGCCTGTCCTGCAGGATCCTCAGCCAGGCTGGGCCTGACTCACTATGGCGTGTGGCTGCAGAGCTGACAACGGTGGCCAGATTTTGGACATGTGACTGCACTACAGGCTGCAGGAACAGGAGGCAGGTGGGCTGAGGGAGGTGTCTCCCTGCTGTATAAGCTGGGCCATCTGGGCACACGGCCGGGCCAGGAGAGGGCTGGACGGGGGCTGCGAGCAACCCTAGCACCCCAACCTGTCCCGGCCTCACTGCACCTGCAGGCCTCAGGTGACAACCCGAATAAGAGTTTGTCATATTCTGAGAGACCTATAAACGAAGCACAGAGAGTTCTCACTCTCCTGCTCCAGGAGGGCGGCCAGCTCAGCACCTGAGCCCAAGGGGGCGGACAGGGAAACCGGGAGGTGGGCAGGGACACTTGCCAATGGAACGAAGGGAACTTCTCACCCCACCAGCTGGACTCAGAAGAGGAAGAGTTGCCCCGCTTCCCTTCTCCCCTCAGAAGAGACGGTCCTGATTTTTAAAAAAAAAAAAAAGGGACTTCTCTTGCGGTCCAGTGGTTAAGACCCTGTGCTTCCAATGCAGGGGGCGCGGGTTCGATCCTTGGTTGGGTAACTAAGATCCCACATACCAAAAAAAAATCAAAAAAAACAGCGAGAAGGTCCTGGAAGATCCTGGTCTGTGGGGTGGAGCCTCGTCTCTGGGCCATGGCTTCTCCATCACAGGAGTACAGTAACCCTGGCCCTCCTCAACCCCCACAGGAATCCCAGGAAGATAAAACAAGGGGGCACCTGCAGGGACCCTGGAAGCATATGCACAAGCTGGTGTGTGTGCTGCTCCGACCCCAGCTCCTCTGGGGTCCTCGGAGGAGGCTCCTGTCCAGATGAGCAGCAGTTGGACCAGCACCGACGGCAGGAACTGGAGACTTGAGTGGAGGTCAGCACCACCAGACCCAGCATGAGCAGAGCTGCAGTGTGGGGAAAGGGTGTCTTTGCCCCGGCTTTAGCCCAAGGCCCATGACCCCTTCTATCCAAGGCTCCAGGGCTTCTCCCAGTGACGGTTGGGGCCACCCGTCCAGGAGACACCTGCCTTTGCAAAGGCCACCTGGAAAGGACACGATACCTAGTTCACCCACAGCACTAGTCTCTGTACCAGTGGAAGTTCAGCCGAGGGACTCCCAGATGGAGGTTCCGTTCGAGAGGGAAGGTTCTACCTGTCGACCTTGAACAATCACAGTCCCTAGTGAAGCCTCCAGGCTCCAAGTCGACGCAGGCAACCATGCGATTTCCCTCTGCCTGCTTTCCTCTGTGCATCTGGGGCTTGCGTTTCCTTCCCACTGACCACACACGTGCTGTTGCCTCTGGGTGCATTCAAAGCAGAGATTTCACAGAAGGCAAAAGTGAGCTCCAGGAAGGAGAGCAAGAAGGGCTGGAGCGGGGAGGAGAGAGGGGGAGGGCTGCTTTCCAGTGATGCATTTTGGGAACAGCAAGGACACACGTGAGCCCTATTGGTTTTGTGCAAATTAAACCACTAATCCACGTCCTGTTTTGGCAACACAGGCTACCTCACGTCTGTACGCCTTACCTACAATCTGTAAAGCTAATTTGTTAAACAGCTTTCTTCTCCCATGGGAAGGAGGTCATTGGTCACAGAAGATTGATTAAGCTCTTGGAGAATCAACACTAATGAAAATCAACACTGCCTAATGAGTGTTTTTATGGCAGCCTCATAAAAAGAATTTTGAAAGAAGAAACAAATAAACAAAAACAGCAAGAAAGGCCAGAAGCCTGCCCTCCTGTTGTCTCTCAATCCTTGTTGTAAACTCAGTTTCAGGACAGTGGTAGAAACCCCCCGAGCTATGCCAGCCTTCGAACCCCTCTACCCAACACTTGATTCATTGGCATCAGGTCTGAAAAGTCTGTGTATGTGCGTACATTAGTTCCAAAGACATGTCCCTCCGTTCAGGCCAACTGTTGTGCAGAGAGAAGAGAAATTCCGGTAGGAAACATGCTGTTTGAATGCCAGCACCATTTACTGTGTGATCTTGGGTAGGGCATCTAACCTCTCTGACCCTATCTGCATATCTCTACAATGGGGATTCTAGTTTCCCCTGTATCTCCCCCAGGAAAGTTGTTGCAGTGAAAATCACATAAGCTAGCTGTGTAGAAATTTTTTTAACCATCAAGGCCTCTGTAAATAGGATTCTTGTTTTAAGGCACTGCTGGGTAGTGGGTAATAGGCCATAGGTGGGAGTCACACAAACTGGGTTTGAATCCAGGCTTACAGGCTGGCTCACTAGCTTACCAGCTGCATGACCTCAAGCAAGCTACCTAACCTTCCTTAAGCCGTGCTTTCTCCATCTCTGAAATGGAATGACCACAGCTTTGTACTTTCAGAGTTGGGGGAGGGTTGAAGGGAGTAATGAATGCAGTGTGCTTAGGAGAGAACCTGGCCCATGATGAACAGTTCAGAGAGAGGAGTTGTTGTGATTAGGGTTCCCGTTCTCCCTCCTCTACCAGCCAGCACCAGCCTACCCACGGACCAGATGGGAGAGACCCATGGATCCACACGGAAGCCACAAGGAAACAGACAGCTGGGCAACACCTGCTCCCCTCGGGGCCCTGGGCTTGAGAGCAGAAGGGTGGGAGGAGGGGAAGGATGGGAAAAAATAGGGATGCTCAACTGTAACAGGGAGACACCTGAGACGTCTCTAAGTAACTGTCACTTGGGAGGATGGTTTAAGGGAGACGATGGGCAACTCTTTTCCACTGCTGCAACTGTAACAAGAAAATAGGCTGAAACTGAAAAAGGAGTGTTTTAGATGAAGATGTGATGACCCAAGAGGGAAAAAAAAGGGAGGAAGGAAGGAAGGGAGGGAGGGAGGGAGGGAGGGAGGGAGGAAGGGAAAGAAAGGAACATATCAGAAAGAACTTTCCACCCCCCCACCGAGGATGCTTTTTGTTAAATAAATATACAAAGAAAATGAATCAGTAAAAAAATCTGTTCTCTCCTACTTTTTCCATTTTGTTTTTCCAGTTCTTCACATCTCTAATTTTACCTAAATGATAATTTTATGAGCAAATCAAGTTATACATAATACATTTTATGTTTCTTCTTAGCAAAATGATTTTAGATATGTAAATTGTACTACAAAAATAAATATTGCATGTTATTCTAATTCTTCACCAAATTTACATTCCCCACCACCAAATTCTCTAACCCTCTATCTCTGATGGTTTTAAGGTTTCCAAGACCTTGACATTTATACGTTTCACATGGGTCTAAGGGAGAAGTGACTTCACATTAGGTTAGATCGTGCAGTGAGTTAACTGGCAAGGTTCTAAAATCTCTTTGGCAAATATCATTATTTCATCTGTGGACCAGTGATGGATATAATTGCATGGAATCGAGTAGAATGAAATCTGATGGGCCTCCTACACTACTGTGGCAAGATTTTCAAAGCCTCTCCACTATGTATAACATCTTCTTCAGACTCAGGCATATTTGAAATCCCACCAAGACCCAGCCTCCTTCTCTGAGGAGCATGTCCAGGCAAATGGGCATGTGAATTCCCCCCAGGCCTCAGGGCAGAGAGGCACGGCAGCTGCCCCTATCTTGGCCATATTTCTAGACGCTCTCTGTGTTCATAATGGTATCGAATCCCTCGGGGAAATATAGTGAGGGTGTATAGCCAAGAGCTTTGGCCTCTGATCCCCAGACTGAATTCTGGTTCATCTTCTGGACACCCTGGGTATTAAAAACTGTTGGTTAGTTAATTTATAGAGAGCTCTGTCATTCAATATGGTAGCTGCTAGCCTTCTGGGGCTATTTAAATTAATAAAACTAAGTAAAATTAAAATTTCAGTTCCTCAGTTGCGCTGGCAACATTTCAACTGCTACCCATGCAGCCCATAGCTTCCACACCGGACAGCACAGGTATAAAACATGCCCATCATCAAAGAACACTCTACCGGACAGCACTGACTGGGAGGAACATTGTGAGGAAAGTAGTCATAGTTAAGTGCCTGCCGTACACTGGGATCTCTGTACTGCAGTAGTTTGTTAAATTATGAGATAATCTACAGCAAACGATGTCATCCTCACTTTCCAGATGAAGAATTGGAGGCTCAAGAAGGTTAATCTGCCCGGAGTCCCCCTAGTTAGTGGCAAAGCTGGTAAATCTAGGACTAGCCTTGAAACTCAGCAACAGTCTTATGATGGGACCAAAAGGATAAGATAGAGCAGGTGTATATGGATGCAGAGGGGGCAGATGGTGAGGGATTGGGCCAGAAATGCAAATAGCTAACTCTAGTAGAAGCAGCAGCCCCCTTTCCTCACCAGGCACCTCCGAGGGAGGAGCAGAAGCTGCCATCTCCACGGAATGGTCAGCCTTGTTTCACACAGGAGGAAGGACTCGAGTCCCTCAAGACTACATGGCTGAGGACTGTGGAAAAGTGCAAGATGGGGATCAGATAACATCACTGGCTGAAAATTCATCATCACAGGGGTCCTCCAGGGGGTCCCTGGGCTCAGCCCTCTGTCACTGGGGCTCGAGAAGAACGCGGTGACATTAGGACAATGACAGAAGGTCTAACAGAACCCAGGTTGCCGGTAGAGACTTGGAAGTGTGGGTCTCATGCCCTGTGAGGTGTTGCTATGGAAACGGCTGCACAATAGGGTCCATGTGACCTGTTTACAGAGAGCTTCAGCAGCCAGAGTCGCCTGGAGCAGCCCCTCACATCCTCTGAAGAGTGAAGGATGCTTGGTACCACTCTTCTGAGCAGTGGTGGTGTGGGCCAATCAGAAAAGTCCATGAGTGACTGCAGCAGCTGTTTTGAGACTGCTGAGTGGCAATGCCTTATAGCAGCTGGTCGCTGCAGTACACATCATAGTGGCTTTGGTTGGGGGTCCAGGATGCTTGGGTTGGGGGTGGAGACCATGACCCAGGCGAAGGAGGCACAGTGGATGGAATGTTGGGGGCTCAGGGAAGGAAGGAGTAAGAAGATCCTGCTGGATGATGAGATGACATCCACGGTCGGCTTTACAAGGAGCACAGCCTATGGTTCCCGTCAAAGAACTATATGGGCATGGTGTGTATGGTTGATGGTTTGTCTCCCCTACTACATCCCAAGCCCCCTAGGAGAAGGATCCCTGTGTAGGTTACCCTTTCCAGACTCACCTCCATTCACAGAACAGGGAAGACACTTGGTAAATGCCCTGTTTCTTAATGCTCACCCAAACCAGAATTCCTCAAAGTTCACTTCATGGAAAACGAGTTCTGAAAGATGCTAATGAGTATTTTTTTTTTTTTAAGTGAAGGAAATAAAGAAAAAGAAGACCTTCCATGGTCAACTTAGTCTGGAAAGCATTGGATTAAACAAGGTTCAATGGGACAATTTACTGTACGATTTCCCTGAGCCTTTTAAACGATAATGAGGGGAATATGGAAAGCAGCACTTCCTAACCCTAATTGGCCGTGGCGTCCTTTTTCCGCAGAGTTTCTTGTGGGGCTATTGCTCTGCAGAAGCACCGATCAAGACCTCAAACTCCAGCTCACTACTGCAGGCTTTAGATAAGGTAAGTACGCCGCTCCGGGACTGACTGGCCAATCAATAAATCGCACCACCATATAAAACGTCACCGAGGCACACCATCCCCGGGTTTATTTATCCATGTAGGCAACTAAAGAGTGCCTCACCTGTATTAATGTTGGTCCCAAGAATGTAAATTTCTTCTTTCTGTTTCCATCCCAATGATACAATGATTACCAGCCTTGTAATCAGCCAAATTCATCACCACATCAACAATGAATTAATTTAGCTCTTAATATTTTGAGCATCTGCTATGTGCAAAGTATTGTGTTATACAACCTGGGGAAAAACACATTTGGAAGAGATGAAAAGATTCTCCCAGCTCTCCAAGAATCTGCAACCTAACTGGGGAAGTAAGAAACAGACATTCCCCCCTCCCCAGGGTATCTGCTCCCCGTCGCTGCTCACAACTGCACCTCCAGATGCCTTCTCTCTGTTCCCTTTACCCAATTATATTTCTCCAAACGCCTTCATTTTCACAATCTCCACTGGATATAGCTCTGTGTTTCGGGGGCTGTGTGCAGTATGTATTATTCATATGCTTGCTGGTTTCTGAACAACTTATGAAAACCAACTAGAGATTAATTCATAAAAAATAAGCCTTTTTTCCTCTCTCCCTTTACAGGACCCAATCTGTTTCTCTGCACCGTTAGTTGCATTGGCGGATTGGGTCTCTGCTCTCCCCCTGCCCTCATTCTGTAGGAAAATCATGTCTCTTTAGTATTGCTGCCACACATCCTTTCATGGGCCTGAAATGTATACCATTGTGTTCTGACTTTTGTTTTGCGCAGAATTCCTTTCATGCTCTATCTTCTGTTTGCAGCCAAAGACACTTCTGTTTGCAGCCAGGAGATTTCTATTGTACTTTGCAGTTACAAGTTTTTTGTTCTGCGAGGTGGCCTTTTGTAGTTGAGTTTGCTAATGTTTCTAACTGAAAACAGAAACAGCCAGACTTCACCAGCCTCATTCTTCTCGAAGACACGGCTGTCAAGTCCACTGAGGGAACCATGATCCTCCCTGCTCACGAGGGATAAGGTGAGCTCAGATCCGCAGCAAAAGGAATCCATGTGTTACACATCCAAGGTGGAAGAAGCAGAGGTCTTTGATCGCTGGGAATGTTAATCTTCTGAATGGCAGACACCTGAAACATTTTTCTACCGGGGAACATGCTCACTACTCTCCCTCCTCAGCTTCTCTTCCCTCCTCCTGCTCCAGGGTAGCCACCACCGTGCGGCCCCTCTGATTCCCAACAGAGCTTATGAATAGACTTCAGACACAATGAGGTCCCTTCCCTGCCCAACTCCCTAAATTTCACTCTCCATTATAGACACAACTTCAACTTCACTGTAGTCACAAACCATATTTGTCCCACTCTCCAGCACCTCACACCCAACTTATAGTTGGGATTTGGGACTCAAAAAGTATCTATTGAATGAATAAATCCACTGATCTCTTGAGAATTAGCAGCCCAGGCTTTGAAGGTAGCTGTCGGGCATGTCCACTGCCTCCCATCCAGCTATCACGCCTCTGTCACTTCTCGCTGGCACCGTTCTCCAGGAAGCTGGAAGGGCAGTAGATGTGGAATAGACTGTGGTCTGTGAGGTGGAGAGGAAGTAATGAAAAGGCACTGACCCATGGGGACACAAGGCAACCCCACATGCAATGCATCAGTTCCATCAGGAAAGGCACTCTTGGCAATTGTGACACAAAAATCACCTAAGTCGTTCTGACCTTGCATGATGGTTCAAACTCCTCTCCTGGAGGGTGTGTGTGTGTGTGTGTGTGTGTGTGTGTGTGTGAGATATCCTTCTGGTTTGCTATCTCAAATCAACTCTCTTTTAGAATTTTCTCTCACTTTTCAATGTTTTTTAAACATATACCCTTACACAAATGGTTGTCATTTTCTTCATCTCCCCTTCCATATTTTAATTCATTATCCTATGTCCTTCACCACTACATTCTAAAACATACTTTTATATCCACATCATTGTACACTGAAAGCTTACTTCCCTTTCTTAGATGTCTTCCTTCCTTCCTTCCTTCCTCTCTCTTTCTCTCTCTTTCTCTCTTGTTTTTGTTTCTTTGTATTCTTGACTCTACCCCCTCCTTTGACTAATTACAGTTTATTAGTTGTTATGGCAACTCTGATGGCTCTCAGTCCTTCTCTCTTGCTATGTGGCTGCAAATGAAGATGCCAGCAAAACAGAGACGGGTATTACTCTTCCCAGTCTCTTCCCCAAGCCCCTTCCCATCCTCATTATTATCTCTACACGACAGTCCCCATCCGCCCTCTACATACAGGTAACAAAGAAAAAAAAACAGGTAAATAAAAGGCTGTGTCTCCCTGCTTGTCCACAGTATTACTTCCGACTATAACAAACATGGAACCATAGAAGGCTTGAGCTGGAAAAGAGAGTCATGATTTGTGGGGCCTTGGAATATGCGGGACCTTTAGAGGCAGCTTCTCCGTGTCGGAATAGCAATCACCACAGCAGGCCAAACGTGTTAGTGGAGACAAGTGGCACATTCAGTTCTAATTCTCTCTGGCTTCAGCTCCTGCCGTTCATGCCCAACCTAAGACCCCTATGGGGTGACGCAGATCACTGCTCATTAGAACTACCTCATTCTCTTAACGCTAGCCAAGCTCCTGTCTGAATCAGGACTGAACTGCCTACTTACTAAATTCATAGAAAGATCTCCAAACTTTTCACTAAATGATTCCAGACCCCATGCTCCACCCCCCTTTAGGAAAGCACTTCATTTCTACATGTCTTCCTAACAAGTTACTTTGCTGTCACATTTTCTCCGACGTCTGTCACCTTGGTATCTAAGCACTCTGGCAAATTCATGAGGCTAAAAGCAAACACTTATGTGGGAAGGGGGAAGAAGGCTCTTCTCTTCGCTCTCTCATCTCCATAGGGACAAAGCAGCACAAAGAGGCTATGATTCTCCAAGGTCATTCTGTGCACAGACAGCTAAAAAGCCAAAAAAAGACTGCAGAATCCTACCTCCAGTCCCTGACCTCCATAATTCAACAACACTCTGTCTGGAGTCAGTGTCTCTATAGAAAATACCAAATGAGAGTTTGTAGCTGCTAGCCATGGGCAGGAAGGGCTCTTCACAAAAATCAAACGTGCCTCCTTCCCTTCCAAGCTCTGGATCTTGCCTCTTTCTCACTGCTGAGTATTCAACCCCTCTTTCAACTTTAATATTTGGTGGCATTAACTGAAATCTTCAGAGGTTTCATTCATTTATCAAATCATTCAGCCATTATTAATTGTTCCACAGGCAAACAAATGTTTGAGATGGGTAAGACACTACATATCCTCAAGGATCTGTAGTCCAGAAAGAAGAGATGAGATATATACATGCAAAAAAATATATATATTTACTGAGAACCCACTGTTAGCTATTCTAGACTCTGAAAAGAGAGCAACGGATAAAACCCACAAGGACTCTGTTCTAATGGACCTGACCATGCTAGTGTGGAAAACAGATGAAAAACAAACAGATAAGTAAGTAAGATCTATTACATTAAAACATAATACAAGATGAAATGTGATAAAATGTAATAGAGAAATAGATGAAGTGCTCAATATTTTTTTCTCTTGAGATTTTTTTGTAGCTGAACCAAAAGTACAATCTAGTTTTGGAATTGGGTTTGTAACACCCCAGGCCTCTGAATGTAAAATTTTCTTCTCTAATAAGCAAATACTACTGCAACTGTTGCATTTGTCCATTGGTGACCTATGCAGAGCAAGAGACTCACCACCTATAATAGACTAATGACCAAAAACTTCAGAATAACCTGGAGGCTGTTGAAATATAAATGACCCAATTCTAGCAGAAAATGGGTAAAAATATATATATAAAGGATCAGTGAGAACTACTGTAGTTCACTGGCCACCTGACAGACTGCTATTCAAAAGAGAATGGAATTTTCTACCCTAATTATTTAATCAGACTCCCTTGTAGTTGCTGAAAATCAAAGTAACAACCCTAACTTCTTTGTCTTTAGAAGTGAGATTTTAAAGTTTTTTAAAAAATATTAAAATATCCAGGAACACACTAGATGGCGATTTCTCTTCCAACATTCAATATTTCATTAGTCCACTTTACCTGTCCCTTCTGATGCAGTCAGTGGGCAACATAGAAACTTTAGCTCTTCAAACAAATGGCTTCAAAGAAACTTGCTACACAGCTCCGTTGTATACTCTCTGCTGACCGAGAAGCTGCCATTCAGAATAGTCACCAACCCCTCACTTGTAGAGGGATCCAGGAAGATAATGAATGTTACCAACATTCAGGGGAGGTATTGTACTGGATGTATTTCGAGCAGTGGAAAAGTGGGCAAATTCTGAAAGTGGCTGGTATTATAGCCTTGATGGCAGAAAAGGAAGGAAAGAAGGGAGGGAGTGAGGGAGGCAAGGAAGGAAGGAGGGAGGGAGAAAGAGATGAAGGGAAGAAGGAAGAGTGGAGATAAAGAAAGAGATGGGGAGAAAAAGAAGAGGAGAAAAAGAAAGAAAAACTATATAAGTATCCAAAATGACCTGAAGCAACTGTGAGACTTTCAGTTTTAGCTTCCCACTGTACACAACTATAAAACCGAGTAAATGTACAAGGAAACTCTTTACAGGCATTGGACAGCAGGAAGCACAGAACCATAATCCTAGAGAGAAGGAAAACATACAAGGTGAACTTCCCATTTGCATACGCTTTCTGACCAGGAATACTTTTCATAGAATGGCACAGGGAAGTGGAGCTCGAGCAGAGCTCTCTGGAAACAGAGATCAGTGTTCAGGATGAGCGACGCTCCTCAAATTTACAGGACAGGATAAAGGAGAGAAGGGATACACAGAAGGGTGACTTCAGAAGGGGTGAGTGTCCACAAGGCCTAGCAGAGAATGGGTGCTCTGGGAGATGGAGATGAGTGGAGATACCAGAAGTCACAGAATTCTAGGAGACAGTAAAGATATCTCACTGAGAACCTTAGGCATTCCGCTGAGACCTCAGAAAGGGCATCCCTTAAGAGCAAGGGCCAGGTTCTAAAGTAAGAGCCGCACCCTAGGACCAAAGACAATCTGAATCGGGTCCACCTTAATAAAGAAGAAGAACAATCCTAACAGGGCCAAAAGGACCCACCAATAACTTAACTGCTTTACTAGAATAAAATTCAACTTTCTTTTTAAAGGACAACATAACCCAGTCTCCTTATGATGCATTACCCACAGAATCCAGCATACAATAAGAAATTATTAGATATGCAAGGAAGCAGGAAAATGTGACCTATAATCAAGGGAAAACCCAGTCTCCTTATGATGCATTACTCATCGAGTCCAGCATACAATAAGAAATTATTAGATATGCAAGGAAGCAGGAAAATGTGACCTATAATCAAGGGGAAAAATAGTCAATGGAAACAGACCCTAAGATGACCCAGATCTGGAATTTGTAGACAAGGACTTTAAAGTGGCTATTAATAAATATGTTCAAAAATAGTATAACTATAACCAAGTAAATATATAAAGGTTTAAGAAGAGATTAAAAGGACTAAATGGAAATTCTAACACTGAAATTACAATATCTGAAGTGAAATGTATTGAATGAGCTTAAGTACAGATCAGACTTCAGAAGAAAGGGTCAGTGAGCTTATCTGATAGATCCATATTTATTATCCAAACTGAAGAAGAGAGAGAAAAAAACTTTTTTAAGTAAAATAATTTAGAATCCTTGTTCTATAAAACAGTCACAAGTGTTATACACATAGCTCATTTCCCAAAGAAGAAAAATACATGGAGAAGAAAAATATTAAAGAAATAATAACCCAAACCTTCCCATATAAACCAAGAATTCTGAAGTTCAAGTCCAAGGCCAGTGAACTCCTGAAGAATTTAAAAACAAACGTAAAAATGTATGTACATCATATTTAAATTACTGAAGTCCAAATAGAAATAGAAAATCTTTAAAAAGCCAGTGGAAAATACATTACAGACAGTAGAACAGTGATACAAATGATGCCTGATTTCTCATCAGAAACACTGAAAGCTAGAAGACAAAAGAGCAAATTCTGTAAAGTGCTTAATGGAAAAAGAAAACAAAACAAAATCCCAAAATTACCTAAAATTTTATATTTAGCAAAACTAATCTTTAAAATAAAAGTGAAGGTAAAATAAACATATATTTAGGTAACTGGAAACTGAAAGAATTCATGTTCAGCAGACCTTCACTACAGTTGTGCTAAAAGTTCTTCACACTGAAGAATGGAACTTCTGATATACAAGAAGGAATGAAGAGCCCAGGAATAGATAAATAACTAGACCAATATAAACAACATTATTTTTTCTTCTCTTAATCCCTTTAAAAAACAGCTGACTTTTTAAAGCAAAAATAAAACAATTATTTTCTGGTTTTAATACATTTAAAAGTAAAATACGTGAAAACAGTAGCACAAAAGATGGTAAATGGAATTGTACTCTTAACGACATGTGATGAGATGCAATATTAACTTTAAGTACACTGAGAAGTTAATTCCTAGAACAACTCTGAAAAAATACAAAGAGGCGTGGCTAAAAAGCCAACAGAATAAATGAAATTGAATTCTAAAATATCTGGAATTCAAAAGAAGGCAGGAAAGGAGATACTAATAAAATAGAATGATGAAACAAGTGGAACATAAATAGCAAGATGGTAGATTAAATCCAAAATCTTCATTAATTACACTAAAAAGCAAGTGGATTACAACTCGAATTAAGGGAAGAGATTTTCAGACTGGGAAAAAAGCAAGACTCAATCATATGCTATCTACAAGAGACGTTACTATAAATATAAAATCCCCAATACATTGAAAGAAAAAGAATGGGACAAGATAAGTCACATAAACAGTAACCAAAAGAGGCTTGCAGAGTTAGTTTCTGCTAACAGAAAAACCAGATATCTTGACAAGGAGTTGCCAGAGACAAAGAGAGAAATATCACAGTGATAAAAGAGATCAATTCTTCTGGAAGATAGAACAATCCTGTCAGTGCTTGTAAAAACAGAGCATCAAAATACATGAAGCAGGAAATGACATAAATAAAGGGAGAAATAGGAAAATACATAGAGTTAGAGATGTAAAAATCCCTCAATCAGAAATTGTTAGGAAAACTAGAGAAAAAAATCAATAAGGAAACACAAAGATTTGTACAACACTAAAAACTGCCTTGATCTAATTAAGATTTTTAGACTAATATAACCATAAAACTATGGAATACACATATTTCATGTGTACATGATATAACATATGTACACATATATGTCAATATAGACTACATATTGGAATATAAAATAAGTTTCAATACATTTCAGAAGGTTGAAACCTTGCACATGTGTCCTCTGACAACAAAGGATCAAATAAGAAAATAATAAAAACATGTAGAAATACTTGAATATTTGGAAATAAAGCAGCATGCTTCTAAACAATCCATGAATCAAAGTACAACTCATAAGAGATATTAGAAAATACCTTGAATTGAATGATAATAAAAATACACCATGTCAAAATTTATGTGATGCCTCTAAAATGGCTCTAGGAGAGAAATTTATTACTTTAAAGGCTTATATTAAAAGTAAAATAAATATTTAAAATAAGTGATCTAAGTTTCCAAGAAGCTAGAAAAAAAAGAGAATGTTAAACCCAAAATAAATAGAAGAAACATAGAACACAAGATAATCTTTGAAAGATTGATAAAATTGAGAAAATCTGAGCAAGAACGATCAAGAAAAATAGAGAATAGTTTAATTATCACTATCAGAAATAGAAAGGGGGCTATCACTGCAGATCCCACAGACTTATAAACAGCATAATAAGGAACATTATAACAACTTTATGCCAATAAATTTAACAACTTAGATGAACTGAACAAATTCCTTGAAAACACAATTTTGTAAAACTGACACAAAAAATATAGAAAATAAAAGTAGCCCATATCTAGCTTTTTTAATGTGAAATTCATAACCAAAAAGAAAATTTACAGTCCAGATGGTTTACCAGTAATTATATGACATACTTAACAAATAATGAAGTAATTCACAAACTCCCTCAGAAAATGAAAAGAAGGACCATGTTACATTTGGTTCATGAAGCCAGCAAAATCCTCATTTCAAAACCTTAAGACATTTTAAGTAAGAAAAATTGTGATCAAATATCCCCCCTGAACAAAGACACAAAAATCCTTCACAAAATATTAGCAAATCAAACCCACCAATATATAAGAATTTCAAACTATGTCCACACAGAGTCATATATACCAGGTCATATGTACCATTACACCCGGAAAGCAAGGTAGTTTTAACATTCAAAAACCAATCAACAGAGGAGACCTTCAAGATGGCGGAGGAGGAACATGTGGAGATCACCTTCCTCCCCACAGATACACCAGAAATACATCTACACGTGGAACAGCTCCTACAGAACACCTACTGAATGCTGGCAGAAGACCTCAGACCTCCCAAAAGGCAAGAAACGCCCCACATACCTGGGTAGGGCAAAAGAAAAAAGAATAAACAGAGACAAAAGAATAGGGACAGGACCTGCACCTCTGGAAGGGAGCCATGAAGGAGGAAAGGTTTCCACACACTAGAAGCCCCTTTGCAGGCGGAGACTGGGGGGTGGCGGGAGGGAAGCTTCGGAGCCATGGAGGAGAGCGCAGCAACAGGGGTGTGGAGAGCAAAGCAGAGAGATTCCCGCACAGAGGATCGGTGCCGACCGGCACTCACCAGCCCAAGAGGCTTGTCTGCTCACCCGCCAGGGCAGGTGGGGGCTGGGAGCTGAGGCTCGGGCTTCAGAGGTCAGATCCCAGGAAGAGGACTGGGGTTGGCTGCGTGAACACAGCCTGAAGGGGGCTAGTGCGCCACAGCTAGCCAGGAGGAAGTCCAGGAAAAAGTCTAGACCTGCCTAAGAGGCAAGAGACCACTGTTTCAGGTACACGAAGAGAGGGGATTCAGAGCACTGCCTAAACGAGCTCCAGAGACGGGTGCAAGCCGCGGCTATCAGCGCAGACCACAGAGACGGGCATGAGACGCTAAGCCTGCTGCTGCAGCCACCAAGAAGCCTGTGTGCAAGCACAGGTCACTTTCCACACCTCCCCTCCCGGGAGCCTGTGCAGCCCGCCACTGCCAGGGTCCCACAATCCAGGGACAACTTCCCCAGGGGAACGCACGGCGCGCCTCAGGCTGGTGCAACGTCACATTGGCCTCTGCCGCCTCAGGCTCGCCCTGCATTCCATACCCCTCCCTTCCCCCAGCCTGAGTGAGCCAGAGCCCCCGAATCAGCTGCTCCTCTAATCCCATCGTGTCTGGGTGGGGAACAGATGCCCTCAGGCGACCTACACACAGAGGCAGGTCCAAATCCAAAGCTAAACCCCAGGAGCCTTTCAAACAAAGAAGAGGAAGGGAAATCTATCCCAGCAGCCTCAGGAGCAGCAGATTAAATCTCCACAATCAACTTGATGTACCTGCATCTGTGGAATACCTGAATAGACAACGAATCATCCCAAAATCGAGGCAGTGGATGTTGGAAGCAACTGTAGACTTGGGATTGCTTTCTGGGTCTAATTTGTTTCTGGTTTTATGTTTATCTTAGTTTAGTGTTTACAGTTTATTATCATTGGTAGATTTGTTTGTTGATTTGGTTGCTAGCTTCCTTTTATTTATATATATATATATATATATATATATATATATATATATATATATACTTGTCCTTTTTCTCTTTTTGTGAGTGTTTATGTGTATACTTCTTTGTGTGATTTTGTCTGTACAGATTTGCTTTTACCATTTGTCCTATGGTTCTGTCAGTCCATTTTTTGTTTGTTTTAGTATAGGTTTTAGTGCTTGTTGTCATTGGGGGATTTGTTTTTTGGTTTTGTTGTTCTCTTCTTTCTTTCTTTTTTGTTTATTACATTTGAATTTTATTTTTAATAATTTTTTATTTTAATAACATAATTTTTTTCTTTCTTTCTCTCTCTCTCTCTCTCTCTCTTTGTTTTTCTGCCTTTTCTTCTAGCCATGTGGCTGACAGGGTCTTGGTGCTCCGGCATGGTGTCAGGCCTGTGCCTCTGAGGTGGAGGATATGAGCTCAGGACATTGGTCCACCAGAGACCTCCAGACTCCACATAATATCAAACGATGAAAGCTCTCCGAGAGATCTCCATCTCAAGGCTAAGACCCAGCTCCACTCAACAACCAGCAAGCTACAGTGCTGGACACACCATGCCAAACAACTAGCAAGACAGGAACAAAACCCCACACATTAGCAGAGAGGCTGCCTAAAATCATAATAAGGTCACAGACACCCCAAAACACACCACTGGACACGGTCCTGCCCACCAGAAAGGCAAGATCCAGCCTCATCCACAAGAACACAGACACCAGTCCTCTCCACCAGGAAAACTACACAACCCACTGAACCAGTCTTACCCAAGGGGGCAAACATAAAAAACAACGGGAATTATGAACCCGCATCCTGTGAAAAGGAGATCCCAAACACAGTAAGTTAAGCAAAATGAGAAGACAGAGAAACACACAGCACATGAAGGAGCAAGTTAAAAACCCACCAGCCCAGGCTTCCCTGGTGGCGCAGTGGTTGGGAGTCTGCCTGCCGATGCAGGGGACACGGGTTCATGCCCTGGTCCGGGAGGATCCCACATGCCGCGGAGCGGCTGGGCCTGTGGGCCATGGCAGCTGGGCCTGTGCATCCGGAGCCTGTGCTCCGCAACGGGAGAAGCCACAGTGGTGAGAGGCCCGCATACCGCAAAAAAAAAAAAAAAACAAAAAACCCACCAGACCAAACAAATGAAGAGGAAATAGGCAGTCTACCTGAAAAAGAATTCAGAGTAATGATAGTAAAGATGATCCAAAATCTTGGAAACACAATAGAGAAAATACAAGAAACATTCAACAAGGAGCTAGAAGAACTAAAGAGCAAACAAACAAGGATGAACAACACAATAAATGAAATTAAAAATTCTCTAGAAGGAATCAATAGCAGAATAACTGAGGCAGAAGAATGGATAAGTGACCTGGAAGATAAAACAGTGGAAATAACTACTGCAGAGCAGAATAAAGAAAAAAGAATGAAAAGAACTGAGGACAGTCTTAGAGACCTCTGGGACAACATTAATGCACCAACATTTGAATTCTAGGGGTCCAAGAAGAATAAGAGAAAAAGAAAGGGACTGAGAAAATATTTGAAGAGATTATAGTTGAAAACTTCCCTAATATGGAAAAGGAAATAGTCAATCAAGTCCAGGAAGTGCAGAGAGTCCCATACAGGATATATCCAAGGAGAAACACGCCAAGACACATATTAATCAAACTATCAAAAATTAAATACAGAGAAAAAACATTAAAAGCAGCAAGGGAAAAACAACAAATAACATACAAGGGAATCCCCAGAAGGTTAACAGTTGATCTTTCAGCAGAAACTCTGTAAGCCAGAAGGGAGTGGCAGGACATATTTAAAATGATGAAAGGGAAAAACCTACAACCAAGATTACCCAGCAAGAATCTCATTTAGATTTGACAGAGAAATTAAAACATTTACAAACAACCAAAAGCTAAGAGAATTCAGCACCACCAAACCAGATTTACAACAAATGCTAAAACAACTTCTATAGGCAAGATAAACAAGAGAAGGAAAAGATGTACAATAACAAACCCCAAACAATTAAGAAAATGTTAATAGGAACACACATGTTGATAATTACCTTAAATGTAAGTGGATTAAAGGCTCCAACCAAAATACATAGACTGGCTGAATGGATACAAAAACAAGACCCGTATATATCCTGTCTACAAGAGACCCACTTCAGACTCAGAGACACATACAGACTGAAAGTGAGGGGATGGAAAAAGATATTCCATGCAAATGGAAACCAAAAGAAAGCTGGAGTAGCAGTTCTCATATCAGACAAAATAGACTTTAAAATAAAGACTATTACAAGAGACAAAGAAGGACACTACATAATGATCAAGGGATCGTTCCAAGAAGAAGATATAACAATTGTAAATATTTATGCATCCAACGTAGGAGCACCTCAATACATAAGGCAAAAGCTAACAGCCATAAAAGGGGAAATCGACAATAACACAATCATAGTAGAGGCTAACAAATACACTACTAAATAACCAAGAGATCACTAAATAAATCAAAGCGGAAATCAAAAAATACCTAGAAACAAATGACAATGAAAACACGACGACCCAAAACCTATGGGATGCAGCAAAAGCAGTTCTAAGAGGGAATTTTATAGCAATACACTCCTACCTCAAGAAACAAGAGACATCTCAAATAAACAACCTAACCCTACACCTAAAGCAATTAGCGAAAGAAGAACAAAAAAACCCCAAAGTAGGGCTTCCCTGGTGGCACAGTGGTTAAGAGTCCGCCTGCCGATGCAGGGGACACGGGTTCGTGCCCCGGTCTGGGAAGATCCCACATGCCGCGGAGCGGCTGGGCTCGTGAGCCATGGCCGCTGAGCCTGCGCGTCCGGAGCCTGTGCTCCGCAACGGAAGAGGGCACAACAGTGAGAGGCCCGCGTACAGCAAAACAAAAAAAACAAACAAACAACAACAAAAAAAAAAACAAAAAAAAAACCCCAAAGTTAGCAGAAGGAAAGAAATCATAAAGATCAAATCAGAAATAAATAAAAAAGAAATGAAGGAAATGATAGCAAAGATCAACAAAACTAAAAGCTGGTTCTTTGAGAAGATAAACAAAATTGATAAATCATTATCCAGACTCATCAAGAAAAAAAGGGAGAAGACTCAAATCAACAGAATTACGAAATGAAAAAGAAGTAACAACTCACAATGCAGAAATACAAAGGATCATGAGAGATTACTACAAGCAATTATATGCCAATAAAATGGACAACCTGGAAGAAATGGACAAATTCTCACAAAAGCACAACCTTCTGAGACTGAACCAGGAAGAAATAGAAAATATGAACAGACCAATCACAAGCACTGAAATTGAAACTGTGATTAAAAATCTTCCAACAAACTAAAGCCCAGGACCAGATGACTTCACAGGCGAATTCTATCAAACATTTAGAGAAGAGCTAACACCTACCCTTCTCAAACTCTTCCAAAATATACCAGAGGGATGAACACTCCCAAACTCATTCTATGCAGCCACCATCACTCTGATACCAAAACCAGACAAAGATGTCACAAAGAAATCACTGATGAACATAGATGCAAAAATCCTCAACAAAATACTAGCAAACGGAATCCAACAGCTCATTAAAGGATCATACACCATGATCAAGTGTATCCCAGGAATGCAAGGATTCTTCAATATACGCAAATCAATGTGATACACCATATTAACAAACTGAAGGAGAAAAACCATATGATCATCTCAAGAGATGCAGAAAAAGCTTTCAACAAAATTCAACACCCATTTATAATTAAAACCCTCCAGAAAGTAGGCATAGAGGGAACTTACCTCAATACAATAAAGGCCATATATGACAAACCCACAGCCAATATCATTCTCAATGGTGAAAAACTGAATCCATTTCCACTAAGATCAGGAACAAGACAAGGTTGCCCACTCTCACCACTATTATTCAACATAGTTTTGGAAGTTTTAGCCACAGCAATCAGAGAAGAAAAAGAAAGAAAAGGAATCCAAATCGGAAAAGAAGAAGTAAAGGTGTCACTGTTTACAGATGAGATGATACTATACATAGAGAATCCTAAAGATGCTACCAGAAAACTACTAGAGCGAATCAATGAATTTGGTAAAGTAGCAGGATACAAAATTAATGCCCAGAAATCTCTGGCATTCCTATACACTAATGAGAAAAACTCCAAAAGAGAAATTAAGGAAACACTCCCACTTACCGTTGCAACAAAAAGAATAAAATACCTAGGAATAAACCTACCAAAGGAGACAAAAGACATGTATGCTGAAAACTATAAGACACTGATGAAAGAAATTAAAGATGGTACAAACAGATGAACAGATATACCATGTTTTTGGATTGGAAGAATCAACATTGTGAAAATGACTATACTACCCAAAGCAATCTACAGATTCAATGCAATCCCTACCAAACTACCACTGGCATTTTTCACAGAACTAGAACAAAAAATTTCACAATTTGTATGGGAACACAAAAGACCCCGAATAGCCAAAGCGATCTTGAGAAAGAAAAATGGAGCTGGAGGAATCAGGCTCCTGGACTTTAGACTATACTACAAACCTACAGTAATCAGGACAGTATGGTACTGGCACAAAAACAGAAATATAGATCAATGGAACAAGACAGAAAGCCCAGAGATAAACCCACGCACATAAGGTCACCTTTTCTTTGACAAAGGAGGCAAGAATATACAATGGAGAAAAGACAGTCTTTTCAGTAAGTGGTGCTGGGAAAACTGGACAGCTCCATGGAAAAGAATGAAATTAGAACACTCCCTAATACCAAACACAAAAATAAACTCAAAATGGATTAAAGACCTAAATGTAAGCCAGACACTACAAAATTCTTAGAGGAAAACATAGGCAGAACACTCTATGACATAAATCATAGCAAGATCCTTTTTGACCCACCTCCCAGAGAAATGGAAGTAAAAACAAACAAACAAAAAAAATGGGACCTAATGAAACTTAAAAGCTTTTGCACAGCAAAGGAAACCATAAACAAGACGAAAAGACCACCCTCAGAATAGGAGAAAATATTTGCAAATGAAGCAACTGACAAAGGATTAATCTCCAAAATTTACAAGCAGCTCATGTAGCTCAATATCAAAAAAACAAACAACCCAATCCAAAAATGGGCAGAAGACCTAAATAGACATTTCTCCAAAGAAGATATACAGATCGCCAACAAACACATGAAAGGATGCTCAACATCACTAATCATTAGAGAAGCAAATCAAAACCACAATGAGGTATCACCTCACACCAGTCAGAATGGCCATCATCAAAAAATCTACAAACAATAAATGCTAGAGAGGGTGTGGAGAAAAGGGAACCCTCTTGCACTGTTGGTGGGAATGAAACTGATACAGCCACTATGAAGAACAGTATGGAGGTTCCTTAAAAAACTAAAAATAGAACTACCATACGACGCAGCAATCCCACCACTGGGCATATACCCTGAGAAAACCAAAATTCAAAAAGAGTCATGTAGCACAATGTTCACTGCAGCTCAGTTTACGATAGCCAGGACATGGAAGCCATCTAAATGTCCATCAACAGATGAATGGATAAAGAAGATGTGGCACATATACACAATGGAATATTAGTCAGCTATAAAAAGAAACAAAATTGAGTTATTTGTAGAGAGGTGGATGGACCTAGAGTATGTCATATAGAGTGAAGTATGTCAGAAAGAGAAAAACAAATACTTTATGCTAACCCATATATATGGAATCTAGAGAAGAAAAAAAAAAAAGGTTGTGAAGTACCCAGGGGCAGGACAGGAAGAAAGACGCAGACATAGAGAATGGACTTGAGGACACAGGGAAGGGTAAAGGTAAGCTGGGACGAAGTGAGAGAGTGGCATGGACATTATATACACTACCAAACGTAAAATAGATAGCTAGTGGGAAGCAACCGCATAGCACAGGGAGATCAGCTCGGTGCTTTGTGACCACCTGGAGGGGTGGGATGGGGAGGGAGACACAAGAGGGAGGAGATATGGGGATATATGTATACGTATAGCTGATTCACTTTGTTATAAAGCAGAAACTAACACACCATTGTAAAGCAATTATACTCCAATAAAGATGTTAAAAAAACCCATCAATATAATTCACCATATTAACAAAGCAAGGGAGAAAGTTATATATTATATCAATAGATAACCATTTAAATTTAAAAATCATTTGACAAAACTCAACTCCCATTCATGGTTAAAACTGAGCAAAGTAGGAATAGAAGGGAACTTCTTAATCTGATGACATCTACAAAAGAAGCCTATGATTAACAATGCACCTAATGGTGAAATATTGAACTCTTTCCCCTTTATTTGAGGAAAAGAGTGAGAATGTTTCTTTTAACTTCCTATTCATAATTGTACTAGAGGTTCTAGCCAGAGATAAGAAGGCATGAATAGTAAACAAAAAGCATAAAAATTGAAAGGAAAGAAATTCTGTTTATACAATAGGTATTATGAGAGTTTATGTAGAAAATCCTAAGGAAGCTACCAAAAAAAAAATCTATTAAAATTTAGAAGTGAATAAAGGTCACAGGATACAAGGTTACAATAGCCAGTATGCAACATTTGGATAATGAAATTTTAAAATACCATTTACCATAACATCATGAGACATACAGCCCTTAAGAATAAAATTAACAAAAGATGTGCTGAAGATCCACATTGAAAACTACAAAATATTGCTGAGATTAAAGAAAATATAAATAAATAAAGAGATAAATGCCATTCATGGATTTGAATAGTCAATATTATTAGTGTCAACTATCCCCAAATTTTCTATTGAGTAAATGCAATCCCAATAAAAATTCCAACCAGACATTTCACAGGCATTAAGAAGTTTACTCTAAAATGTATGTAAAAAAAAAACAAAGGGCTAGAATAGCCTTTACAATCTGAAAAAGAACAAATTTGGAGAGCTCACGAGAACTGGTTTCCAAGCTTACAAGGTTTCACTGGGGCGTTGATTACATAGGTGTATATATATATATGTACATACGTATATATATCTTTCAAAACATGTTGAATCACCCATGAGAGTTGTGTGTACATTTTACCGCCATAAAAATAGTAATACTACTAAGTAATTATTATTTATACCAATTTCCCATCACAAGAAGGGCCGGGGACTTGGAGGTGAGTACAGGTGAGAGGAGGCAAGCGCGCATGCAAGGAACCTCCTTTTCTTTGTCTCCTTCAGTAAGTGACTGATGGATGATGCCGTGTCAACTTGGTGAAACTGAAACAACTTACCCCAGAACCTCTTCTCTGTATATTTGCAAGTTGGAATCGGTCAAAACAAGAGTTTGCACAAGATATGGAAGGCAGGAGTGAACCTGGACCAACTGTCTATCCTCTCATCTACCGACCCTGCCGAGCAGCCCCAGACTCGTGCTCAGCACCTGCTGAGGACCCACAAAGGGGACAGCTGCAGAGAGCAATGTCTCCCCTGTGTTCCCAAGGCTGGACACAGTCTCAGGTGGTCCGGTTGGTTGCTGGCTCCTTTTCTCTCCCTCCCGCTCCCTTTCTGACCTTCGCTTTGCCAGTTCCTTCCCAGCTGTGTAAGATCTAACCGTCAAAATAAATCCCTGGTCACTGACACAGTGACCCTGGCTCCCTGCCTATGATCGAGCCACCCTTTCACCCCAAGGTCAGGGTGGATTCACTTAATGAGAGCAAAGGGTGATGCGGGCTCAGTGCACTGCATGCTGGAGGCAAACGGGGCACAGTCCTGCAGGCACACGACCTACTGCAGGGGCAGGAGTCGAGCAGGAGATTAGACTCCAGGTGAGCTTTCCTGTGTCATCAGAGCATCCAAAAACCGTAAGATGCAGCCTTGTATTAAAATATGCTGCCCCATGAAGCCGTCTGATACAGATTCTGATTTCAAAAAACAAGGTCCCAGGGCACCCTGTCTTGAGTCTGTGAGGAGGCCAATCCACGCAGCTGAAAAGTCAGACAAAGTGTCAGAAGAGGGTATAGGTTCATGTGCACAGAAGCATATGTTTGTATTTATTTCCAAAAAAAAAAAGGAAAACCCATGCACACCTTTTTGGACAAAAAAAGAATCGTATAACAGAAACAATTAACCTGGCCTTTGTATTCAGAAAATTACAGAACCTTAGAAAAAGCATCTTACATTCTTATTCTATTTACCATAAAATTGGATACAAGACCAGTCCCAGCCCCTTCATAAAAGGGTAGACTGTAACTTGAGCTTCCACGACGTGCTGAGCAGATTTACTCTTGGCAATTGTCCAGTGAAGAAAGTGTTAGTAGCCTCACTTTATAGATGAAACTGACTCAAGAGCTAGCAAGTAACTTAATTAAGGCCACACAGTTAAGTGGGAGAGCCATGATCTGACCTCATGTCTGTCTGGTGACCCTGAGGCTCATGGTCTTTCCACTAACTGAGCCTGGACCTCCATTTTAGGAAAGGGGAAGAGCTGTTGTGTAGACGTTATCCCTTGGAAACTGTCTGGAGATAATTATAGAGGAAATAATTCTAAAACACCTCCAGACTTTTATATGCATGTATGTGCTCCTGGTCAAATTAGGCACTTTGAGAGAGTATAGGTATATCCCAGCGGGTTCCGACAATAATGCTATTTTCCAAAACATTCTTGGAAGTCCTCTCTCAGAAGTGCAGCACAGTTGATACACACGTGTATATATACGTACGTACATACAAATGTGTGTGCTACACGCGTGTATACATACGTACGTACAGACAAATGTGTGTGCGCTGCACGCGTGTATACATACGTACGTACAAATGTGTGTGCGCTGCACGCGTGTATACATACGTACGTACAGACAAATGTGTGTGCGCTGCACGCGTGTATACATACGTACGTACAAATGTGTGTGTGCTACATTAGCATAAGCCCATTTCTTTTGCATTTACAAATCATTTGTACCCATAATGTATTAATATATTTGCTATTAGGTTAATCGGTTAACCGAATGCTCCCTTCAGCACTGAGGTTTCACTGAACTCTAGACCTCAGACCTGGTGCAGTTTCTCTCTCCTTCCCCCACCTAGACTTAACCCCTCACCAGAAACTGTCTTTGTAAGTCTTTATACACATACAAAGCCAGGAAACGTGGTGAATTGTCTTTCACAGCAAGTCTTCAAATAAAAACTTAGAGTTTTGTTCAGACTTAAAAAGTGCGCATATATATATATATATATATATATATATATATATATATGCATGTCTGTGTGTGCTTCTGTGTGTATACATTTTTACACATATATATACATATACCCATATGTATCTATATATACAATATAGATATATATACAAATTTTATATATTGATAGATGTATATGGCACCTGCCTTCTTCTGTACTCTCTAATGTACATGTATATCCAAGGTGACTTTTCTGAAAAAACAACACTCCTTACAGAATGTTCAAACACACACCAGGCATGCTGCACACGGAACAGCTGCAGCGGAAAGAGAGTTGAACAGCATGGCCTTTAAGATCCTTTCCAACGCTGAGATTCCCTGTAATATAATTTGTTTTGTTTGTTTAAAAACTAAAAGAGCATTCTATTACATTATGGTCACGCCTCATAAAAGGCACTATGCAAATGAAAGGTGGATCTTTGTTATGAATAATAATGTTACGATTGTCCTTTTAATAGAAGCTCTAATTGCTGAATGAATTCCACGGACTCTCACGGTGAGGTCAGATAGGCCCCTGGTGGGTGCTCCTACAGCACCCAGATCCTCTCTTTCACTTTGCAGGAATCATACTTGCTTGTTCAGTGTCCAAAGTCTCAAAGTCTTAAGTTCCTTAACTGCTAAGGCATACCTGTTCATCACTGTCATTTGGACTGGAATCAGAGAAAAACCTAATAAATATTTTTCAGTGAACAATAAACATTTGATGTATGACAAAATTGTGGCTTGTAGAATCAACCTGCAAACTTCCCCTGTCCTTTCATTCCTGTGGGAATAATCTATGTGGCATTTACTCAAGGCCCCCACCATGTGAAAGGCAGGCAGAGGGTCTTGTGAGGGATGGAGTGTCCTCGCAGGCAGGGAGCACACAGCCTAGCAGGAAAGCCAGAAAGCACCCTGCCCAACCTTAAGTAAGCGAGCTGAGGAATGGCACACACTTCAGAGGGATTTGCTCCAGCTCGGGTGAAGGGGGAGGGCAGGTAACCATGGGGGAAAGGAAGCATTTCTGGTCCAAACAAAGAGAAAATCATGAGTAAAGACACCAAAGCAGAAATATGCAAAACTTCCTGAACAGAGCTGAGCAGTCCAGTTGCCTAAGGTGTATGGTGGGAGTGGTGGGAAATCGGATGGTGACATTGGTCAGGTGAAAAGAGCCTTCATTGCCAGGTGCGATAGGCTGGATGATGGCCCCAAAGATACTGAAACTCTGATTCCTGGAACCTGTTACTTTATTGGCAAATGTGACTTTGCAGGTATGACGAGATTATCTTGGGTCATGCCAGTAGACCCTAAATGTCTTCAGAAGTGTCCTTATAAGAGAAAGGCAGAGGGAGGTTTCAGCGTAGAAGAGAAAGCAATGAGAAGATGGACCGCAGAGACAACCAGAGATGCTATGCTGCTGCCCTTGAAGATGGTGCCAGAGGCCGTGAGCCAGGAATGTGAGGAACGCAAGCCTAAGAGTGGGAGAAGGCAGGGAAACGTCTCCTCTAGAGCCTCGGGGGAAGCACCGCCTGCCAACACCTTGGTTTCAGCCCAGTGAAAGGCATTCCGGATTTCTGACTCCGAACCGTAAGAGGAGAAACGTGTATTGTTATAAGCAACCGCGTTTGCAGTAATTTTTCTCAGCCACCATAGGAAATTAACACAACCAGAGTAAGACATCTGTGTTAGGCAATGAAGGGTCATAAAAATTCAGGTGGAAATGGAGGGAGGGAAGGCAAATAGAAGGGGTGTGGTGAGAGGAAAAAGTAAGAAAGGGCAGCTTGATTTTAGAAATTGGTAAAATCTCCCTGGATATTTTGTTAGCAAAGCACTTTTGTATCCTCTGGGATGAAAGGTGCAGGAGAAAATGTAATAACACTAAGAAATATTCTATGATTTCCCTGGAACATGTCCTCGGCTGAACTACAAGGCAGCTCTAAATGTTGGGATCAGAGATGTGAGAGGCTCAGCAACGTGGGGTCTCGAGGGTGCCATAAAAACCATGACGTGTGTTTGTCTCCGATCCCTGGGGACTGGCATCCTCACATTTCTTCCTCCCCAAACCATAATTCACAGGAGCTCGGGGGGCGGCAGAAAAGGGCAGAGTCAAGCCGTTGGAGGCCACAATAGCAGGACCAGAGCGTCATGAATTATTTAGCATTTACCCAAGGCAGCTTAAGACCCATTCCAAATACTGCGCAAGCAAGCACTGGGTTAATCGGCATGGATTTGTCATGAGTGGTCAGCCTAGACCCCTAAAGTTTATGTTGGGGACACTTGTTCATGCTGGGGCCCAAGACCTGCTGATTCATCTCCCCCACAGGTCATAAACTGGCAGTTGGGGCTCCTACCCCACAACAGCTGATCTTTAAACCAGAGATTTGAGGTTCCCAACACTTCTGACTCTTCATCATCTACGGAGAGTCCTTAAAGACTCAATGGAGGCCTTGACCTTGAAGGTAAAAGAGCCCGCATTCCAAAACAGGGGGTATTTATTCTCTCTTCAACCTGAAGGGAACCTTGGAGATCGTATCACACAAGTCTCTAATTCCACAACAGAGAAAGCCCACGGTCAGGGAAGTCAAGTGACCCAGCAGAAAGGCCATCCAAAGGGACGTTGCTACTGGACCACAGCCTCGCAGTCAATTTCTCCTTGGAAGAAGGAGACTCATGCGTCACCTGGGGCTGACGTTTTGAAGCACTATGGACCCATATATCCTTGCCCTCTGGAGGAAGAAGGTCCTGCCCTACAGGGTCCTGGCTTTTCCTTCTGCATTAGGGTCTATTTTGGAGCTGAGACCACTTATAAGCAAACTTAATGGCAAAGGAGCCATGAGCATGGAGTCAAACGGACGTGCATTTAAATTCCAGCCCTGTCACTTATGTGCTGTGTGATCACAGGCAATTCATTTGATCTCTCTGATCCCCAGTTTCCTTAGGTATGAATACCTCTGAGTTGCTGTGAAGATCCAATGTGGTGATACATCAAATGCAAAAGTGCTTACTAGAATACTGAGAATAACCTGATGCTGGATGAGCACTTGCTGGATCTGACTTTGAATGAGTTTTTAGGAACACAAGGATGAATACAAAGGCTTCCAAAATACCTCACTCACAGCCTGTTGTAAAGATCTAAAATTCTGCCATTAGCAATATAGATTCCAGAAGACCTGTCAGTCTTTGGGAATTCACATTAAAACAAAAATTACCCCAGAACCTCAAACCAATTATTAACACCTCAGCAGGAATTAATCGCTAGGGGGAAACAATCAAGGTCCTGCAGAAATAAGAGAAAAGAGAAGGGAACAGAGAAGTGAGCTATGCTGAATGGAACCAAACATCTGTCAGATTCTGTTTTCTTTGGACCAAAGGGACATGGGAGCTAGAAATCCAATGGGATTTCTAAATTCTAAAACAATCCCAGAAGCAATGCTTGTTTTGTTTTCTTGTTTCCATGTTTTGCAACAGCTAAGACTGTTGACAGGGAGAAAGGGCAAGGCCCACCCACCTCCCCTAGATCTGTCCACTCGTTCGCACTTTGTATTCCGAAAGCCGGCAATCTGCCGCTTCCGCCATTTCTTCGTTCATACACCTGGCCTTTGGCAATGTGACACACACTCACTGAACTCTTGGAGACAGAGTAATAAAGCAACATCCTTCACTTGAAGAGTTCACCTTCGAGCAGAAGACACAGATTTGAAGGAAGCAATGGTAACACAACATGATCCTTGCTTTACAGAAGAACAAACGCTGGAGGAAGACAAGTAAGGAAAGGCTTTTTTCTGGCTTGGGAACAGCCTGGAAGGCTGCACAGAGAGGAGACATTGAGTGTTGATGTGGACCAATCTGTGGGTGGAAAGAAAATCGCAACAAGGTAGGATAGCATGAGCCCCAACTGAGAGGCACAGGGGCCCAGCGTATCCGGTGACGAGCATCCCAGCCTCGGGCCAGTTATCGAGCTGCCGTCTCTCAGCGTGGAAGCACCATCCTTACTCAGCTACATGGGGCCAGGGCTGGGGAGCTGCCCGTTACCCATCTCCTCTGCCAGCTGGCTCCCTCTTAGGCTGCACCAACAGGGGACACGGGGGTGAGGCCGGAAGACAGGGGCATGCATGGGACTCCTCCCTTCCTGTGGGCTTGTACCAATGGCTCGTCACCCTGACAGCAGCAACCATTCCAATCTCTAGGACCCTCTGACTCCTGGACTTGTTATATCCCTCAGAGATACAAGCCCCCCTCATCAAAGAGGTAAACCCAGGAGCACGAGGGACTTTCTCCAAACTCCTGAGCTACCGCAGAAGCTGAGTAAGCCCTGCTCAGCCCCCAGGGGTGTGGGGACCACCTCTGAAGGACCCCCTCTGAGCTCCTGAGGTTCCAACAGCTGTGGGGTAGCTCCCCCTCCTCCAAGGTCCGAGCTGCATTTCCACAGAGCTCCTCGGAGCTTCCAGGTTCTAACAATCCCAATCTCTTCCCTTTGACCTTCCAGCTTCAGGATCGTAGCTGCTTCCTGTAGTTCTAGCCTCTGTAATACCCCAGTGTCCCCTTTTTGCTTTTTTCAGTCCTCCGAAACCCAGCTAATCAAGTCCCTATTTTAAACTGTCTCTGTTCAAGTACCTGTTTTCCTAGCAGGATGCTGACTGATAAATCATCCTTGAGACACAAGATGAAGGCTGGAGATGCAGGATGGGAACTGGGTTGTGGAGGGCTCTGCATCCCATCAGGAGTGTTTGATCCCATTTGATAGAGAAGGAATGGGGAGCCCCTGCAGGTTTCCAGGAAAGAGAGGCTATGTTGGCAGGGGTCACAGAGCTGGAGGAAGGGGACGCGGGCTGTGCTGGCAGGGGTCACAGAGCTGGAGGAAGGGGTGTCTGAAGGCAGGGAGGTGAGGCAGGGGGACTTTCAATAATCCAGGCATGGCCTGTCAGGAAGCTGGCCAGGGCAGAGGAAATGATAAGAAAGGAGCATATCTGGAGACCACTCAGAGGCTTCGCTCTGTTGGTAGGTAACACAGATGCCTTTGGCGGGAGCAAGGCTAGGATTCTCCACTTCGTCAGACACGTGTCCCACCCTTTCCCTTGAAGTTCAAGAGATGCGGCATCTAAAAGAGAAAGAGGTTCTGGAATAGGCAGCGTGACACCAAGGTAAAGAGATGGGCACTAACTGGAACTCTGCTTTCACCACAATCTACAAGAAATATTGCATAAAATACTTAGCATATCAGGACTCAGTTTCCTTACCTTCAAAATGGAGCAAATTTTATCTACATTAAATGGGTTTTTTAAGTGCCATGTTTCCCAAACTGACTGATCATTAGAATTATCTACAGATCCTTTGGAAAATGTCCATTATCGGACTTTGCCCTAGACATACTGAATTAAAATTTCCCAAATACAGGTCCTGGAAACTGATTGTTTCTTTTTCAGTCTTCCAGGTGATTCTAGCAGGAAGCTATGCTTGGGATACAATACGAATAATGCAAGTGACTGTCTTCTACCTCACAGTTTGCTGTGGCCACCCCTGCTGATGCCCACGAGGCTTGCTCCTGGCCCTTACACGATAGTCCACGCGGGTGGCCACTTATGCAGCACCTGTGCCTCTCCGCGAGAGCTTCCTCTGGCCTCAGGAGCACGCCTGGCCCTCGGGGCTGACAACTCAGGGGAATGCTGGGACAGTCACTTTGGGACTGAGTCTGAGCTGCTCGCGGAAACAGCCTCTGATCTGTCCCCTCCCATTCACGCAAGCACTCCTCCACCTGCATCCTGGCATCACCTCCCACATACACTCACACTCAGGTCCTTTCTGAAGGTCAACTTCCAGATGGGCCGAACCTAACACATGTGTACTGGGCTACTGCCAGAGTCTCACCCTTTCCACCCCCTACCATCTTGGATCCATAGGGAGGAGTGACCGCCTACCCCATGCTGATCAGGTCCCGTGGAGATCAGGTCCCTCTACAGACAGTGTTTATCTCCTGGGACCACTGTAGCAAACGTGGACATTATGAAGTACTGGTGTTCCATTTCCACATGAGGAAACTGAGACCCCAACTGTTAAATGATTCACGTGAGGCTGCACAGAAAGGAGTAATACCCAGGCTTAAAATTTAGGGTTTTTTTTTTTTTTTTCAATAATAGCAATGGTTCTGAGAACCTAATGAAATGTGTACATCCTCCCTTTACTCCTTCCCAGAAAAAAAAAAATGCAGATGCTGATCTACTCATAAATTTTTATACATTTCAGGCTATTCACGGACTTCAAATGTGTCCACAGACCCCTGTAGGAACAGGACGCGAAGGTTAAAAGACACACGGAAAGAAGCCACGAGTTTCTGGCAGGCCCTCCGTTCACCTTTCCCCCAACATCTCACTCGAGGCCACACAGCCCACCAGAAGCTCCTCTCTGTGGTTTTGAGTTAGAGCATCAGTGGAAGGCAGTGCTTATCAACACCTGGTCGGTGGGGCAAACACAGAGGAGGAGAGAGAAAGGCGCTGCTAGCTGGGAGTATCTGTCAAGGGACAGCACTGACAACCAAAAATCTAACTACAAGAACAAAAATAAACAAATAAATCTATGGTTAGATTCATTTTCCGAACCCAGGCTGCAACGATCACAGACACTCAATAAACAGAAGTCTTTCAATGCAGAGGGTGTTAAAAGAGTTTCCTTTCAGAAATAAATAATACTTCTTCTGTATCCATCAGAGGAGACTTTCTAAAGGTACCAGCTCATGTGATATTTGAAACATGAACGTCTTAGCTGATGCTCTGACAGTGGCTGTTCGTCGAGAGGCAAGACAATAAATTCAGGAGCCGGAATGTCTGACCTAAATCTTGGTTCTTAGCTTGACTAGCGGGGGGACCTCGGGCAAGTCAGCGAAACCCTCTGTGTTTCACTTTCTTCATCTGCACAATGGAGATGAAAATAGTGCCCACCTGGTCATGCTAACATGGAGAAGAAAGGAGTTGATACCCACACAAGACTAAGAACAGTGTCTGACTCACCGAGAACTCAGTATGTGTGAGTTGTTTGTCTTGGCCTGGGTTCCCTGGGAAATGGATCGTGGGGCAAAGCTCACGTGATAACCCTCAATAGGGGAGGCAACAGGCAAAATGCTAGGAAACAAGAATGAGAGGAAAAGGAAGAGAAACAGGGAAGGAGGAAAAGCAAACCGAACATCCAAGATCGTGCGTTAACACGATGGCCACAGCTTCACAAGGAAACACTGCTGGCTTTTCATCCCAAGGGTCACCTCCAGAGAGGCCACCAAAAACCACCACGTTTAAGGACAAGACATTGGGAAGAAAAGGGCTGGACAAGCCATCTCTTGTCTCCTCTTCATCACTTGTCTTTTACTGGTTCACCTCGCAGAGAATGACCTCTGTCCTGAGCCGTGTGACCAGTCCCCTCAGGTCACTTCTGGAGAAGCCAGGGCCTCCGTGCGACTGGTCAGCTCAGGCCTGGGCCCAGGAAAAGCAGTGAAGGCTTGGAGACTGCGAGGGAGGGGCTGTGGTGAGGAGATGGCAGAAGTGGTCAAATGGCTCTAGGACCTCACAGTAACTGGGTCTGCTACACTTATTACTGTTGTCCTCTCAGAACTGTTATTTTCAAACATCTACATTTATCCTTTTCTGAGAAGTTGTTACTTTTTAGCCACCTGGTCTTGAACAGAAGTTTCTCTCCCACTTTCTGCTCCAATCACAAAGAGTGGATGAAAGTTCCTCCAGTGAATCGAATCTCAATTCCATGAAAGGACCCCAGTGAAACTATGAGAAGAAACAGATTTGTGGCCAAGAATCAGATGTGTGGTCAAGATTAATGGGGGATTTACTTTTTCAAACTCAAAACAGAGTGTTTTCCACTCAGGCTTTCTCCACACTAAGTTTCAGAACTGAGTGGGAGCCACAGAAGAGTCTACCACGAGGAATGCAGGCCACGGAATCAGCATTGAGAACAGATGCCAAGCGTGAGACCAAGAACATCCTAGCCACAGGCAGAAAGTGCCAATGGGCGGTGCCACCGTTGGGGTCTCTGAGGCAGACTGCGAGGCCGAGTTTGGGGTGCAAGATGTCCACTAGGGATCAGAAAGAGAGGAAGAAAGAGGAGGGAGCAGGCTGGGCAGGGGGAGAGTAGGGAACGTGAGGTGGCCCAGCAAGGTCTCGGTCAAGCTGGCGGGCACTTGGGAGCGAGGGGTGCCCGTCAAGGTCACCTTGCGTTGGGCCCTACCTGTCTCGGCACACGCACATGCTGCCTCGGTAACACGAGACCTCGGGTGAGGCCACCACTTCAGCCGAGGTCCACCTTGAGATGCTGAGCGCAGGAAGACTTCTCACGTCTGGGCAGTAAGTCCTTCCCTGAAGGGAAGCTGGGTAACACGAGACCTCGGGTGAGGCCACCGCTTCAGCCGGGGTCCACCTTGAGATGCTGAGCGCAGGAAGACTTCTCACGTCTGGGCAGTAAGTCCTTCCCTGAAGGGAAGCTGGGTAACATGTCTCCATGTCACCCACGGCCCTCCCCTTTGCCACCTGGATCCGTTTCTCCACGTTTGTTTAGGGAGTAGCTCCTCCGAAACTTGGGCAACCTGTGCTCCTGAGGAACAGAAGGGCTGTTGGGACAACCCTCGGCCAGTCCCTCTGAGGGATGTGGTTAATGATCGTTGTCTCCATCCCCCAGAGTCCAGTCTACACCCCCTCACGCTTAGCCAGCAGCCTCTGCTGCCCACAGGGCGTATCTTGCTGCGTGACACTAACCCAGGAGGGTCCTGGGCTTCTGGCCACAATGCCATACTCAGGGCTGGGTTGCTGGACCTGCCCATTTACCATTAGACGAGTCGGTGCCTAGAAATAGCCACATCTGTTGCCCCCTGGACCCACTGTGTCCTCCAGCTCCACCCGTTCCTGATTATTGGGATCAATTACTGATGCAAAGCTATGACTCCTCTTCTCATCCATTAATCCACAGACACAAGATGCCCAAAGTGCCAGGCCACAGCTACAGCATAAAATTCAACGTGACTCTTGCTGTGTTCCCCGTAAAGCGCACCCTTAAGGGGTCCAGGGCCTCTAACCCTGAAGAGCCTAGATCTGCACAAGGTCCCCAGTGGGCACTAGTGGTGCCCTAGTGGGTTCAGCCCTGCTCCCCACCCCTTGATTCCTGGACTCATGTGTGGTTTTTTTTTTTTTTCTATTGGGGACACAGTTGCATGTACATGTCTTTGCTTCAGTAGGTATACTGCATCCCAGAGAATGGTATCCAGTCCTCCCATACTGTCACCTCCAAACTAATGTCATCTACAACTTGAGCAAACCATTCCAATGCTCTGTCAACTCAAGAGAATCTGGGCAGCGTGGAAGGTGAGGTGTCTAATGGACCCCATGGCCATGGGACAGCTCCATATGTCCTTTGCTGCCAACTGGGTTCCCTGGTCCGGCACAATGAAATGTGGGATTCAGAGCTAGTGGATCAAAGCCCCCATACCCTCTCTGATGGTAGCGTTAGCTGAGACCTGTGGACCAGAAAGGCAAACCAATATCCTAAATACATACCAATTCCTGTGAAAACGAAACCCAGGCCCTTTCAGAATGGAAACGTAGTTGCAATAATAAATGTTTAAATGCCCCCCAAAATTCTCATGTTGAAATCCTGACACCCAATGTGATGGTATTAGGAGGTGGGGCCTTTGGGGGATGCTTAGATCCTGAGGGTGGAGCGCCCATGAATGGGATTAGTGCTCTTGTAAAAGAGACCCCCAGAGAGGTCGTTCCCCGCTTCTGTCAAGTGAGGACACAGGGAGGAGCTAGCCACCTATGAACCAGGAAGTGGGTTCTCACCAGACACCAAAACGGCCAGCACTTTAGTCTTGGACCTCCCACCTCCAGACTGTGAGAAATAAACCTCTGTTGCTTATAAGCCAGCCAGTCTGTGGTATTTTTGTTATAGTAGCCAGGATAGACCAAGATGGTAGCCAAGTTACCATGAGATGTCCCGCTGGTCTCCTTGAGGGATGGGCTCATTCTGGAATCTGAGCAGTAACCTCTGCTGCTAGCGGGCTGAAGAGCGGAGGCAAGAACCCGCCTTGGTGAGTGGGAGTCTGTGTTGTGGGGCCCACGCACGCCCGCCCGCCATCCTGGCCACCATGGCCCCTTCACTCATAGGCCCATGGCTAATGTCCACTTGCCTGTCATTTTATCTCGGCAGCTGTTTAGTGCCTCTTCCCCAGGGATGACCTCAGGTGGCATTAACGTGTGGTACAATGACCTCCCCACAGGGCCCTCACTTCTATGTGCCCATCCCCCCACCCTCCAATCTTCCCACCTTTATCATTCCAGGCCCCTGACCAGTCAGCCAGAATCCCAGGTGTTTCGAACCTGGGCCCTGCCCGTGGTATAAAAGACTTGTCTTTTACCTAGTAATTGAAGCTCAACTGTTTTCTTTTCTTTTTCCCTTTCTTTTCAACAGCTTTATTGGGGGCATAACTGACATACAATGAACTGCACATGTTCAAAGCATACAATTAAGTTTTGACACGTGTATACATCTATGAAACCAACAGCACAGTCAAGATAATGAGCATACCGGAAAGTTCCCAAGTGCCCTAGGTAATCCCTCCTTCCCCTCTGTCTCCAGGCAGTCACCCATCTGCTTTGTCACTTTAAGTTAGTTTGCATTTTTCAGAATTTCTATATTTTGAATCATACATTGACCTGTGTGGTTAACCTGGTAATTGAAGCTCAACTGTTCTGCCCGAGAGCGCTGGCCCTGGTCCTCAACTTCCTCAGCCCGTCTGCTTGACCTCTTTTGTTCGCAACCAAAGACACCCTCCGGCTCTCACACCTGGCTTTGCGTTGCCTGTCACTCTCAGCTGTTTCTTTTCATTCTGCTGAGCATCAATAACCCCTAGCAATAGCCATCCAATCCTGCTGTCCTTATAGCTAGTATCTTCTCCATACCTTTCAAACACCTGATATGTTGTGCCCACTAGTGTATCCCCTCCTGCCAGTGCCCCATCAGTGAGGTTTAACCACTGGACCCTGACTTTGTGCTGGAGACTCTCTTTAGTCCACCTGCCTGCAGTGAAGGACTCCTCTTGCCGGCCAGAGAGTGAGCCAGCCAGCTCCAAAATTCCCCCGTAGACTAACTGCATCTTACTACCAACCTGGGTCAGCTGCACCCTAGGCTGGATTCTCTAAGACTGACTCTGAGATGGAGTTCGGGGTGCAATATATTAGTCAGGGGTCAACATCTGTGGAAACAAAGAAGAGAATGGATTGGGAAGAGGGAAGTCCAACTGTGACGCAGACCTGACGAAACCTCAGCCAACAGCGGGGGCTCCGCGGTGACAGCTGCCATCACTGTGTCCCTGGCCAGGCCAGGATGGCGGGGCCTCTCTATTCCTGTACCTGGCATGGTCACCAGATCAGGCTTCTCTGGGAAGGGCATGATGGGTGAGGCAGTAAGGAGACCCAGAAGGGGCTGGGGGTCGGAGTCTGGATGCCGAGGGCCTTCCCCAGGCTGAGCAGCAAGCTCCAGGGACCTGGGCAGCCCTTCGCAGCTTCCCTGCGTCCCCCACACTCAGGAAGTACCACGTCCACATCCAGGCTTCACCGGGACCATTTCCAAGCTAAAGTAGGCCTGCAGTAGCATCGCTGTCTTCCCCGTCCCTCTCTGTGCCTCCTTGTCCCTGGTTACACCTCGCAGTGAGGGGGACCAGTCACCGTCTGTCCGGAATCCAGGGCCCTTGATGACCAGCCCCTGATTCTCAGCCCTTTGCTTATGCAGGGATCCCTTTATCAAAGGTTCTCCTCACCTTCAGGGCATGTATTTGTTATGAGGACATCTGTATACTCTGAATATTGCACTTTGTAGGCAGCCTCCAGCAGGTGGCAAGCAAACTACCATGTGCCCTGCGGGTCTTCATTTAGATAATAATTAACTAAAAGGGAGAGATTGAGGGCCTGTTGTGAGCCCCACAACTCCTGTTCTCTCTCTCTCTCTCTCTCTCTCTCTCTCTCTCTCTCTCTCTCTCTCTCTCTCTCTCCCTCTCTCCCTCCCTCTCTCTCTCTCTCTCTCTCCCTCTCTCTCTCTCTCTCTCTCTCTCACACACACACACACACACACACACCACACTGCAGAGCCGGTGCGAATCGTGGCTTCTCTCTGTCCACTCAGCACTTGCAGGGTGACCATTAGGTGTTGGGAGCTGGGGAGACCAGTGGGGTCCCTCATGGAGCTGGTGGTCTCTGGGGGGGACGAACAAGGCAAGGAAGACTGAAATTGCCTGCGATAAGGGCTCCGACACAAAGGTGTAACACCTACACCTGTGGGGACAGGCGAGGCTAAGCCAAGGGATGAACATGGGTCTCTCCAGGCCAGGATGGAGAGGGTGTCTCTGCAGCATGGCCTGAGGGAGCTGCAGGCCAGGCGAGGCTGGAGAATTCAGTGTTGGGGGGACCCCGGGAGATGAGGTGGGAGGGACAGAGCGCACCTCGGGAAAGGCCTGATGAGACGTGCTGGGGTCTGTGAGGGCTTTCGAACAGGCGAGGGGCAAGGGCACATGGTGTGTAGGCAGATCAGCCTACAGCCATGCTGTGGATGGAGTGAGATGTGTGTGAGTCTCAAGACTGGACACAGGGAGACAAGTGGGAGACCATGGCTGTGCTCCAGGCCAGGATGGGAGGTTTGGGTTCCAACAGCAGCAGAGAGAACAGGGAAGCCCAGACAGGTGGAGAGAGAGCAGGAAGTAAATTAATCAAACCTGAAGGCAGAAATTGGGAGTGAGGGAGAGGACTCAAGGACTCTAGGTCTCTAACTCGGACAAGAGGAGGTACAGAGAGAACGGGTTTGGGGCTAAGGCTGGGATCCAGTTGTGCACATGTTGAGTTAAAACTGCCTGTGTGCACTTAGGGGGGGATGCCCGGTGAGCAACCGTGCACATGCGTGTGAAAGGCGGGTGTAATTTCTGTGTTAGAAATACAGATCTGGGGGTCACCACATGTGACACCTGATGTGGTAGTTGCTACCTACCAGGTGGTACAGCCACCCCGTCCTTAGACCCTGTGTTGTAGGAGGGAGAGGTAGCAGGCAGGCTGCTACGATGAGGTCCAAGACAAGGCCTGGATTTTGAAGGAAGAGTCCAGACCATGCAGAGGAAGGTAAACTTACCGTTCACGACGGTTTGCAAATCAAATCCCTCCCTTGGCCCTTCAACAGAGAGGAAGCAGAGAGCAAAGAATGGCAGAGGGCTTTTAAATAAATCATAATTAGTAACACACACATGGGCTCAGTGTGGGCGAGCAATTAGACAGCTAATTACATGGAAGCTGTGTGTTCACAAAGCCAGAGTCTCACCCCAAAACGGAGAGCTTCAGGCTACAGAAGAGCCGCCTGGAGAGACTGCGGCTGCCAGTGGGACTGGTCCAGGCCTCAAGAAAATAGCTGGTAAAGGTAGTGGGTGGGAGCGTGTGCGCACACACACAAGGATGCTTGAATCCACACCCAGAATTCTTGCGCACCTGTGACAGGAGCTGGGCTTCTGGCCTAACTGGAAGAGAAATGGATTCTCTTAACCAAGTACCACTCGAAAAATGCTGCCCACCACCCCCACCACCCCCAGCTAAGGGCTTCGTTCCTACCCCAGGGCCCTGGGGGCTGGACTTGTGCGTAGCAACGGCTCCATCTAGCGATGGGCGCTGGAATCGCTCACGGCGTCTACTGCCCCGCGGACCTCGGGGGACCCTTTCTGGGGGTCCACACCCCAGAGTTCTGGGGTGGTGGGGTCTGCGTGGCATTAGGGGACTGGTTCCTGGTTAGCCACGTCCTGAGCCACTGCTAGGACAGAATGTTCATCCACAGTGGAACTGTAGAAACAGGCCAAGCACAGAGAAAATTACGGGGCATTTTTGCCTGTTTCTCAATTTATTTTTCACAAACCTTTTTGTCTTCAACAGCCTCAGGCTCTACGTGGGGCTTGCAGCTTAATTGTGGTTTTCTCTCCTTTTTTATTTCTTTTCCCTCACAAACAGGAGGAAGAAAGGCTTCCTCAGAAACAAAGGGTTTTGCATTCCAACAGGCTGGCTGCCAGGGGCAAGTATCCACCTGGAAAATTCAGTGATGGAGAAACCCCTGAAGGGGCAGAGGGAGAAGGGGTAGGGGACGATGTCCCCCCCCCCCCCGTGCCTCAATTTCTCCCTTCGCCTCAGCCCTGTCCCCCATGACTCCTGTATCCACACACAGGCTGCTCCCTGCCAAGGACACACTGAAGGAAGAGGCCAGATAGAGGCCAGAAAAATGGCGAGAGGACCAGTGTGGTCAGTGCTGCAGTGGGAGAAGGACAGTTGGGGGGTTGAAAACAGAATTCAACGGAGTGTATTTTAAAGGCCTTGTGGTCTTGATTCATGAATCGGGTAGCAGCTCACCCAGCAGATAGGAAGGAGCTCTGAAGAGCTGTACAAAATGGAAGACTTTTCTAGGTAAAAGAGGGCAGGACAAGGACGTTTCCAGCAAAGAGTGGATTGTGTCAGGCAAGGTCACCTTCTCCTGGGGCGGTGTCAGGGGTCTCCCAGGCAGGACCCCTCACCAGTGCTGACCAGGTCATGCCAGATGACCTGAAGACCCCACTCCCTGGAGAGGTTGAAACTGCAATTAGGTGAGGTATGAAGTCATGGTTTGGTGACTGAGCACAAGTGACTCCATTTTGGGGCCTGTTATCTCTTTTGTAACTGGGGGAAACTTTTTTTTCTTGTTTCTGGAGAAAGGAATTTGGGACTGAGTGCTGAGGAGAGGGGACCACCTTAAGAAGAAGTACAGGGCAGAGGGCAATTGTTAGCAGAGAAACCAGCAATTAAGAATGCTGTGGGGTCTCGAGAGGGGGGCTGCCGGCAGGTCTGGGAGCTGCAGCAATTCAGCAAAGCCGTGAGCCTTTAAGACATCTCACCTTGGGTGGCATGATAGCAATTTCCTGTGTGTTCTGGATCTAACACACTAATACACAGAGCAAGCTGGCTGTCAGCCCAGCTGAAGGTGATTCAAGGATAGAGAAGCAAACCCTCCCCTGTACGTACCACCCACTATGAAATCAGAGGTAAACACGCAAAAAGGAAGGGAGAGCTGAGATGAATGCCCTTCCCCGACATGCACGTCGCATCCCTGGCATGTCTGCCGCTGACACAGACCACATCCCTCAAGAACAGAACTACCCTCCGAATTCAAATGCGCTATTTTGCACATAGATGCAGAAACAAGGCTGTTGCCAACACTTCTAATGGAAAAATGGCAGTCTGGCTACAAAGGGAAAGCAGACTCTTTCACTCTATGAAATCGCCTATATGAAATCAGAAATAAAACTGCAAGAGAAGCAAGAAAAGCTTGAGCAGGAACTCTCCCCTGGGCATAAAAATGAGTTGAACTGAGCAGAATCATAAATGCAAACCATCCACGTCACCTTTGCCACAGGGGACGATGCCCCAGAATAGAATTTAATGCCAAATTAAATGTTCCATCCACCTCTTCCAGCAACAGAGCTGTAAAAGGGGAAAACAAATCAAGGTTGCTGCTACTCTCGCTGAAGGGTATTGGCTGATGGCACATAAATAAGCACATAGGAAGCAGCTTATCTGGGCGTGGGATGCCTTGGGCCCAGAGGGGTCGGCGAATGGGGGGCAACCATCACAGGGGCCGTCACATTAATTCTCCTCTGGCACCTCAAACGGCATTTTCCCTTTCTTTGCAGAGGTTTTAGAATCTCCCAGACTTCTGCTTTGCAAATAAGTTCATCTGTATCATTTTTCTAGATTCCACATATAAGTGATATTATATCATATTTTTCTCTTTCTGACTTACTTCACTCTGTATGGCAGTCTCTAGAGAACAAACGTATGGATACCAAGGGGGGAAGGGGGCAGTGGGATGAACTGGGATATTGGGATTGACATATATACACTACGATATATAAAATAGGTAACTGATGAGAACCTACTGTACAGCACAGGGAACTCTACTCAATGCTCAGTGGTGACCTAAATGGGAAGGAAATCCAAAAACAAGAGGGGATGTATGTATACGTATAGCTGATTCACTGTGCTGTACGGCAGAAATTAACACAACACTGTAAAGCAACTATACTCCAATAACAATTAATTAAAGAAAAAAAGAATCTCCCAGACTTTACCCAATGCCCTGGAAGAGTATGGATTACAATCAGAGCACCTGGGTCGGGGGGAATAGCAGGGCTGGGGGTGGGGGCATTTCCATAGCAGGCATCTAATGCCAAATACACAATGTGCCTCCCGCTTGCTTCAGCAACTATGGCACCACCATAGTAAGGAGATACGTGAAGAGCACAAACCACCCTGGGCTTGCATTCAGATCTGAATTCAGTGTGGGGTGGCCTTGATCAGTCCCTCCTGGGAGCACTGGACCTCAGTGTTCTTGCTGGTTGTGCAGGGTGGGACTTGCACAAGGTATTCTCAACAATTCCTTTCCGGTGTGTTATTTGATGTGGGAACCCTTGCAGAAGGGTAGAGGGAGGCATGGCTCTGAACTCGGTGCCACGGAAGACAAACAATGGTCGTGTCCACTGACAGATCAAGCATCACTTTTACTCCTGGGGGGCTTATGTGTATTTCTACTGGGAAGAAGTATCATCTTTATCCTTAGAAAACAAATAACAAACAAAAACAGCCACTGGCCTCTAGTGAAAATGCATACCGTTGCTTCATTGTGTAACTGCATTCCTAGAAATCTCATACTAAAGTGGATTGTTATGAACCAAATACTATTTCCCTACAGGAAGACTGTTATAACTGGGACTTGTGTTCCACATCAAGAATTTGGCATCAAATAAATCACAGACTTTGCTAGCAGCATGATATAAGGGGGGAACTATAAACTTCTATAATCATTTAAAATAGTAAAATTGTGCTCCAACTCACATAAAATGGGCATAAGTGTATTGTACATGTTGATTATGCAAGAGACCCCAATGTGCTATAAAGTACAGATAGAACACATAAAACTCGAAAATTAGTGTACCATAAATTCAACCTGAAACCAGCATACTAGCTATAATAAATTTCATTAAACAATAAATGAACAATAATTTGGTTTCCTTTCTTAGAACTTGGAAGGGCTGATTTGGCAAACTTGAATCTCTTAAAAACAACCACAAAAGTTAGCTTATGTCCATGCGTTATTTTTCCTGTCAATGGTTTCTGCTAACAAGCAGAGGAGTTTGGGCTATTACAGTAACTGTGAAGGGAGCCATGTCAAAGGAAGAGAGTAGATGCCGATGTACATTTGGTCTTTGAAGGTGATGATGATGGCATTTTTTCCCAAAATAGACATCATTTAAGTAACAGCTTATCTAACGTATTTCCCCTTCACCCCTTCTTGCCTCCTCCCTTTTGTTCAAAAGTTGTACCCTGTATTGGATCAAATAAAGGCCAACCAATAGGAGAAGAGTGAGTGCCACTTAAATCACTCCACGACACTTTGTTGACAGCTATTAGAGACCTTCACACCTTATCGGGAAAAGGAAAACAATTATAAGTCATTCAAATGGCCTTTAAAAAGAATGTTAAAACATTTCTCTCTGACATAAGACAGTTGTAGGAATGCACATTGACTGGCCACAGCTTTTGTGGAACACAAAATAAATCATCTCTCATATTTTCATATACTTTACAGTTTAATACTATTATGTAGTTCGATTATCATAGCTATCTGGTTAGGAAAATATGTCAGGCACTATGATTTCCTATTTTATGATCAAAGAAACAAAAGTTTAGATAGCTGAAGGGACTTATTTGGGGTTACAAAATGAGAAAAATGTATTAAGAGCTGAGACATTATTCTAAAAGTATGGAGAGATGTTGTCCACAAGTATTTCATAAACATGAGTCCGCGAATCCTAAAAGAACAATAATGATGGGAGGTAATTTAGAGGTACCACCCCATACAAGTGTCCCCTCTGTAATAGTGCATTTCAAATCACCCCATGGCCCACGGCAGTCCGTTCTGTTCTACCAGGACGCTCCTAAGGAAGGTTAATTATCCCACAAGGCAAAACGCTCCGTTTTTTGACAAACTGTTTCAATTGTTAGAAAAGTCTTCCTCCATTTATACTAATGTTGCTTTATAGCATCTCAAAGACTATGCCTAATCCTTCTTCCACACAATATTTTAAATATTTGAAGGTAGCTATCGTGTTTCCCACTCGTAAGGCATGACTTCTAGACTCTCTGTCCTCCTGGTGGCCATTCTTTGATTCATCCATGCCACTCTTAAAACCAGATGCCCAGAAGTAACCATAAAACTCCTAGAGAACTCTGACCAGTATATAGTGGACTGAAATTTCTATTAATATAGCTTAACACAACAGTAACTTTGGGCAGATACATGTGGTGTTGGCTATTATCAAGCTTGCATCCAACTAAAATCTCTGGTTTTTCCTCCATAATCTGCTATTGAGCCAGTGCTCTCCCATCATAATCATATTAGGTTGTGACATTAGCAAATGGGGGAGGCTTATCTTCATGTATTCAGTGTTTCTCAATATGGAGTGCTAATGGAATTTTGGTCAGGATAATTCTTTGCTGTATGGGACTGGCCCATACATTGCAGGATGCAATTAAGTATTAGTGACAACACTTGATTGTCTTTGTGACAATCAAAAATGGCTTTTACACCTCCAAAACTCCCTTAAGAAAGAGATTCCACTGCAGTTGAGACTCTTCATCAAACTATCCACCGACATGTTGCAATATGAAGAAAGGAGCCCTTGGTCAGGCCAGTACAGCCTTCCTTTAAGGTCTGACATGTATTTTATGGTGAAAACAAAAGACATATCCTATGTCGATGATTTTTATCCAGCTACACATCCACCTAAATGTACAACAGTAATCCTCATTTCTCTTTCTTATTAATGAAGACAGGATGAAAACGTTTGAAAATTACACTTCCGGAACAATAGCAGAGAAACTTAGCACCGGTAGAACAGGACAATAGTTGGCTATAGTTGTGGGAGCCAATCTCCGAAGCTGGCTCCTCAGTGAGCCTTGCCACCTGGTGCTCGTGACCTTCTATTATCCTTTTCTTGGACACGGGCTGGCTCTTTGCACGCTTGAATCACTAAATGGAGTTTAAGCAATGCTCCCAAGGTTAGGTCAGCAGTCCTGAAGTTTCTGCTTTGCTTTTTGGGAACACTCTCTTTAGGAGCCCTTAGCTGCCATACAAGAAGTCTGACTACCCCCAGCTCCTGTTCTTGTGAGGCCATACATAGATCCTCCCAACTGAGCCTGATCCCTTTTAGCCATGGCTTACAAGGTGCCAGTCACTGAAGCAAAGCCATCTTTAACTTTCCAGACAAGCTTATGCGCAAGTCGTATACCACTGAGGTGACTTCACTCAACGCCATGTGACGCAGGAGAATTGCCAAGAGTAAGTTTTCCTGTATTCCTGACCCACAAGACTATGAGATGTAATACAATTTGATAGAAGCGCTTGTATTCCTTCCTCCTTAAAATTCTATTCTGGGGCTTCCCTGGTGGCGCAGTGGTTGAGAGTCCGTCTGCCGATGCAGGGGACGCGGGTTCGTGCCCCGGTCTGGGAAGATCCCACATGCCGCGGAGCGGCTGGGCCCATGAGCCATGGCCACTGAGCCATGGCCGCTGAGCCTGCGCGTCCGGAGCCTGTGCTCCGCAACGGGAGAGGCCACAGCAGTGAGAGGCCCGCGTACCACAAAAAAAAAAAATTCTATTCTGCAGCAAACTGTGCGTTCATTTATTCACTCATTCATCACACATTTATTAAAACTCCTATTGTGTCCCAGCGTTTTGAGTGACGTTGGGAATAAAGTAGGTGATAAAAAATCCACTGTCTCTGAGCTCAGAAACATCACAGTAGAATATAGGGGATTCATACACTAATAATTAGAAGGGAATTTAAAGAAGCACGAGAGAGGTAAATGTGGGCTGCTGTGAAAGTACAGAGAAAGACCTAGAGTTGGGGGGAAAAGATGTCATGGAGGCTTTTGGCAGTAGGGAGTCATAAAAGGCAAGACAATTATCCAGGCAAAATAAAGAGGGTTAAAAGGATTTTTCAAGCAGAGGGAGCGGCACGTAATGGCCAACAGTTTTGAAAGACAGTGCATTGGAAGCTAGAGGCCAGAGTATGAGGAAGTAGTTAATGGTGATGAGGGAGACTGACAGAATATAATAAGAAAAGAAGCAGGAAAAGTAAGCAAAAGCAAGATCTTTGAAAGTCGCTAAATGCCGTGTATGGTACTCAGCCTCCAAACGGACCCACCATGAACCCTGCATTCTAGCATCTAGACATCTGTGTGGTCCCCTCCTGCATGGAGGATGGTCTGTATGACCAGAGCATAAAGCAGGAGTGATGGTGTGCCACACCTGAAATTAGGCTATAAAGCACTGCGGCTTCCATCTTTCGTGCTCTCTCTCTCTGGAGAGACCCATGAGGTAAAAAAGTGAAGATTCCTGCCAACAGTCATGGAATGAGCTTGAAGCAGATCCCACAGCCAAGTCTCCAGAGACTGAAGCCCAGGCCAAAAGCTCGACCGCAGCCCCACGAGAGACCCTAAGCCAGGACTCCAGCCAAGCCACACTCGCATTCCTATTGCTCGGAAGCCGTATGACAGAGTAAATGTTTGCTGCTTTAAGCCGCTAAGTCTGGGAATTATTTTTTATGCAGCAGTAATAATACACGATGCTGAGAGGTTTAAACATTATCCTGAAATTGATAGAAAGCCTTTATAGGATTTTAAAGGGCTAGACAACTATTTGAACATGGGAAAAGTCACTGGGTTAGCAGTGTGGAGGGTAATGTGAAAGAGAAAAAGGGGATCCCTGAAAAGAGACCACCATAAAGTAGTTCTGAAAGGATAAAGAACTGTACCAAAACTATTGAAAAGGAAGGAAGAAAAAGATAGAGATTTAGGCTCTTATATTAATAATCCCAGGTTTCCGGTTTAGACAATTGGGTAAGCAGAGGCACAGTCATTGAGGCAGAAGACAGGAAAGGGGTAGGACTTGGAATCTGCAGCAAAGATGATGTACTTAGATTTCAACATGTTAAGATTAAGAAGCCCATGAAACATCCCAAAGGGGCTGAAAAGACACATTGGATGTAGGGACTGTGGACTCAGTGCTGGTCTGGGCCATGACAGTCACCAGCATGACACTGGAGACTGAAGCCATGGATTAGCATGTGCACCCTGAGGAGAGGGTATGGGGCAGGAATAGCAGGAAACTGGCAGAACCAAAGCCTGTTTCCCAGTTGTACCCTGTCTCCACTAAACCCTGGACTAGATGTATCAGGGATTTAGCCCCTTCTCTGTAGCCCAGGATTATAACAACTATACTGTCGGATGAGAAAATCACTCTATTCCAAGTTCATGGAAGAAAGCAAATATTTGAGTATTCTATAATCATTTTTATCTTGCTTATTCCTTTGCTTAAGTCAAAGGTGATTCCTGCAAGTCTGGATGCTCCCTGCAGAAATCCAAGGCTAAAGATATAGACTAATTTCTCTGCCAAGTCCCCAAGGAAACAGAGAGCAATGCTGCTATGGGAGCACCTGATCATAGACAACTTGCACCAGGGGAAATGTGCCCTAAAAGTAGCAAATCAGATGAAAGAGAAAGGTGTAAAACATCTGTATTAATCAGGGTTCTCCAGAGAAACAGAGTCAACAGTGTGTGTGTGTGTGCACGTGTGTGTGTATGTGTGTGTGTGTATGTGTGTAGAAAAAGATTTATGATAAGGAATTGGTTAATGTGATGGTGATAGTTGGCAAGTCCAACATCTGCCAGGTGGGTTAGCAGAAGGGACACCCACGGGAAATTCAATGTTGCAGTTCTAGTCGGGAAGCCATCTGCTGGCAGGATTCCCTCTTTTTCTGGGAGCTCAGACTTCGTTCCATTCAGGCCTTCAACTGATTGCACGAGGCCCACCCAATTTACAGAGGGCAATCTGCTTTACTCGAAGTCCACCAGTTTAAATGTTAACGTCATTCCATAAAAAACCTTCACAGGAACATCCAGAACAATGTTTGATCGTGTGTCTGGCACCATGGCCTGGTCACATTGACACATAAAGTTAACCATCCCAAAATCTGTGGCAGGCAGGGGTAGGGAGGTAAAACTGATGTTTACTGTTGTTCACCACTGAATTCCTCTTTGCAGCCAACACAGCGCCGTGTATAGTGCTGAGCACATAGTAGGCCCTCAGCTAAATGGTTCATGAAGACATTCACAATCCTGGACATGTCCAAATATAGCTCATTTGACAAAGACAACATCGAAGTCACAGAGGGACCTTATTCTCCAGTGTTTGTCAGAAAGGTCAACAAAAAGCCCACCCCAACCACCATGTGCTATTCTGACTGTACCCCTTTCCCTGTGGTCTTCACAGCAGCAGGCAGTGGGTGAGGACGGTGACTGTTGGGGGTGCCCCTCCCCCATCCCTAATGAACCATCCTTGTGTGTTCCTGATCAAGTCCCCCACTGCTGTCTAAAGTGAAAAGAAAATGTCCTGGAAAGAGATGATTTGTCTGCATCTGGAAAGATACCAGTCATTTTGTGTGTATTTGTTTTGCTTTTCCTTCAGGAGACAGTGAGGGGAAACTAAATGAGCTTTTCTCACTTTGGAACATTGTGAAATTCAGAATGAAGCAGGCTGTGGGTGGCTGCTCAGGGCACCGTGAGCTAGTGAAGAGAGCAAAAATACTCAAGTCAGGGCAGATCTGGAGCAGAGCACGGGGTAGGCGGAGGCAGCTGGGCCAGAAAGACACACTCCCCCACCTTCACTGTGAAGATGCATCTGGAGGGATGGTCGAGATACCGGGGTCTCTGTAGCCCAATCGATCCCTTAAAAATGCTGGTTGATGGTTTTCTTGCTCATTAAGTTTCTTCCTAAGGAAGGACTACTTAATCTGGTCCACAGACCCCTCGGGAAGCCAAGGAGAGAATTCAGGGAGTCCATGAACTTGGATGGCAAAATAACATATATATTTTTTCACTACTCTTTAGCTGAATCGAACGTTTCCCAATAAGCTGAATGTACGCAAGGAACCCCAGAATTATTAGCAGTATCTGTTGCAGACATCTGAAAATATCTTTTATGTTCATCTCTTCTTCATCCTGCCGCAGCTTGGTGGTCCCTGCCCACACCAGGGTTCTGCAGGTCCCCACATTTAAGATGCCTGAATTTTCCTATGTTTTCCAATGTAGATGTACCAGTAAAAAAGGAAATGTTGCCTTTTGATCTCCATGTAGATCCCTGGATCCACCTTTAACTGGTTAGAAGTCAGAGAGCAAGGGGAGTGAGTAAGTTCTCTGGCCAAAAAACCGCCCAGAGCAGGGGGGGCTTATTCATTTGGATACCAAATTATAGAACCGAATTACGGGGTTGAGCCCCCTGATTCACTGTAAGGAATCCCGGTGGGAGTACTTGAACCTTGCACAAATCTATCTTCATGCTGTGCATCAGCTTTCTCTGCAAGTCATCGCCTCAGGTTTTTCTGCCCATTCCCTCTGATTTCTCACGGCTGCTTCTCAGCACCACCCCAGCCCTCCGCCACCTCCATCCCCCAAAGTGTAGACCTCAATCCCTCCATTACAGCTCTAAGCACAGCTCACCCAGAACTGCGGTAGTTTAAAAACGTGACTGGGGCTTCCCTGGTGGCGCAGTGGTTGAGAGGCCGCCTGCCGATGCAGGGGACGCGGGTTCGTGCCCCGGTCCGGGAGGATCCCACATGCCGCGGAGCGGCTGGGCCCGTGAGCCATGGCCGCTGAGCCTGCGCGTCTGGAGCCTGTGCTCCGCAACGGGAGAGGCCACAACGGTGAGAGGCCCGCGTAACGCATAAAAAAAAAAAAAAAAAACATGACTGAAGTTTAGGGGGGAAAGGAACTACAAGAATTAAAGGGGAGAATTAAAATTAAATGATGATGTATAACTCTCCCAAATCCACCGACAAGTCTCTCCATAGGGGTCGTGAATGGCCACCTTTTTTCTAAACCTTTTGCCAGGTGACTGGCGCCCACTGACCACCCGGGTCGGGAGTCCCTTCAGTTTGTCCTCCTTGCCTCAAGGTCAGGTTGCCCTTCCCAACTCTCAGGCTCCAACTAGAGGAATCAAAGCCCATGAACTTCATGCAATTCTCTCCAAACGCGATAGGAAGACAGCCTTATTTAACTATTAAATAGAATATCTAAGTCTGAAGTATGGGAATTGAGATCATGTCCCCCAGTTCCAGGCTTCCTAAGAACTCCAGGCAATATTAGCCTCAAAGCCACGTGAACACAATGCTTGAAAAGGTGACCCTCCCGGTACAGAGGAAGCTTGGCAGGACACACCCAAAATGAACCATTTGGGGATCCTATGCAGCTTCTACATTGTTCTATGTTGTTCCAATGTAGAAGCGGCATACAATTCCCCAAATGATAAGTTTCAACAATCTTAAGGTCCATTTTCTACCTTGAGAATAGGAGCACCTATTGTTAGCACTCACACAGCACTTTGGGGGCAGAGGGAAGGAGGCATCTGTTAGAGAACAGGGACAGAGGAATGGCTTGATTATTCCAGTGCTCTTAGGGGAGATTACAGAAGGCTCCATGGAGGAGGTGTCTCTTGAATTAAAATGAAGGATGGGCGTACATATCTGTGGGCACCGAAGAACGGCCGGCCAGTGCACCGTGTGGGTGATACAGAATGGTGAGGATGGGCACCCAAGTCTCCGTGGGCCCCTCATCTCCATGACTTTTATTGAAACTTGAAATGGCTTTTGAAGTTAACAATCACCCCAGAGGATACAACAGTATACACAGAGGATACAACAGCAGACACTCAAAGACATGAAGGTTTTGTTAAGTAGCCCCCAGTTAATCCAACAACACACCTCAGTCCTTGGTGGCCGTGTATAAACTCTACCAAGGGTGTGTGTCTTAGGTTCCCTAGGAAACGTCTACAGCCAGACAAACAGATAATGCCTAATAGAGATAAAGAGAGTCTAAGGAAAGCTATGAAATCAGCTTTTCAGGCAGGGTATGTTCATTTCAAGCATATAATTTTTTGTAAAATCCTCTCAGTATCGAGAAGGAAAGTGTCAGAGGACAAGTTAGAATGGGGGTGTGGTGTGGGTCTGCCTCAGCCTGTGTGAGCAGAGGCAGACCTGTCCGGTTTGCATCTGAATTTGTCTTTGCTGGGGGTACCCAGCTTATGGTCCCAAACTTCTCCAATCCAGCAAAGGAGCCTAGAAATATACCGTATCCTTTCGAAGCACAATTGAAAAAAAAACTAAGGAGGCAACTATGTGACTACTTCCTGACGGATACGTCATAGCATTCAGACTGCTTAACAAACCTCTGGAAGAGAACAATGTCTGAGGAGCTTTGAGTTTGAGTTCCGTATATTTTACGAGAAAAAAAAGTTTTCTTTAATTAAGTGATGGCTAATGAACTATTAAAGCAACGCCCTTGCTAATTAAAGAAATAAATTGAACTTGCGGGACCTTTCAGCTGCTTGGAAACCCTCCGCTCCTAATGTTTTCTAGCTGAAAAGAAGGCTTCCATCCCAAAATGAGTCAACGAGTTAGAGAAAAGAGGTATCAAGGCCAGGTGGCTGGATGAAGCCTCCAGAAAGAGTAGCCGGATGTGCCTGCAGAAGTGATCCAGGCACGCTGTGGATGGTTTAGCTCAGGTAGATGCCTGTGTATCACTACTGTATCGCCAAGTGTCTAGAATAGCTCTGGTGCTAGTAGGTGCTAAAAAAAAAAAGAAAACAAACACACACACAGAAAAAGAAACGTGTGTGTGTGTGTGTGTTGAATGAATGAATGACTGCTTACCTCGCAAAGAGCCCTTTTGTTTTCAGTATACTTTGGGGGTCTGACTTTTCCTAATCCAAAGTGTGAGTCAACCAGAGTCAAAAGCAGGTGATATGTGAAGTGATCAATATTAACTTGGCAAAAGAGGTTAAGAGCCTTGTTCCGTGTCATAAACCAACATGCAGGCCAGGCCAACATACTCCCTCTCTGAAGACCCTATTGAGAGAATGTCTAAACACTGGGCCCTTGATTCTGCCCATCTTCCACCAAGGGAAGGTACTTGGTATAACTGAGGACACTCTGCAAGCACTCAGAATCTCTGCTAGAAGTCATCACCAAAGTTGTCTGTTTCCTCCTGGAATTCCGGAGTCAGTGCCTTTGTCTCAGGCTCCTGGAGATCTGGGGCAAGGTGTCGTCCAGGGCCATGCCACTTAGCAAGTTTTGCTTATGTCAACGTTAGGCACTGTACACGTTTTTTTTTTCTTTTGCTGGGGGCAGCTGAAAGTAAGCGACACTAATTTCTATTCTGTAGTTATCCAAATATTGCACTCGTAACACAATCCATAAACGTAATGACTACTCATCGATAAAGCAGAGGAATGTCTGAGAAACCCTGACTGTCACCCCCCCAAAAAATAATTTTAAAAATAAAAACAAACAACAAAAACGCTGCCAAATGGTAGGTCCCTTATCTTAATTACAGGCTTATTTGCATTAAAATGAAGGTTATTCTATAATTACTACCAAATGTCTTGTGTTGAGGTTGAAATACCTCTCTGCAGGCTGTCTGTCCGTTTCCCTTCCATTTTCCCTTGTCATTCGTCTCCTCTATAATCGTCTGACAGAGAGTGCTGCTCTTAATTCCCTTTCCAAAAGCATCACCACCTGCGGGCACCTTGTGGATTCTGGGGCATCCCACTGCGGTCCTCCTACAGGATGGCAGAGAGAGAATTAAAGAAACCTTGGGACTTCCCTGGCAGTCGAGTGGTTAAGACTCCACGCTTCCAATGCAGGGGGCGCAGGTTCCATCCCTGGTCGGGGAACAAAGATCCCACATGCCACATGGCGTGGCCAAAAGATAAAAAATATACATACAATAAAAAAGAAAAGAAACCTCTCTCCACCCACAATAAACAACCTCAAGATGTGCCGGCTTGAGAGCAGAATTAGCATGGCCTGACTCTGCACTGGCTGTGATGCTGAGAATCCCCACTACCTCCCCTGTGCCCCTACCATACCCTCAACAAACTGCAACGTTCATCAACAAACACAGTCTATTTTTTTTTCCTGGCTGCGCCGCGAGGCTTGCAGGATCTTAGTTTCCCAACCAGGGATCGAACCCAGGCCCTCTGCACTGAAAGCACGGAATCCTAACCACTGGACTGCCAGGGAATTCATTGGATGAATTCATTGGATGAACGTGTATGGCTTTGCAGGCTGCAGTGGCATCCATCCTCCTTAGAGAAGCGGCGGCTCTACAGGTTCGCCTCAGGCCCCCATCCTCCTCCAAAACGGTGAAGATATTACTACCGTGGGCACGCCTCCTAGAATTGCCGGTTTCACTGCAGCAGCAGGGCTCTGCCTGGCTCCCTCCTTCCCACTAAAGCACTGCCGGAACCTGAGTTCACCACCTTTTCTTCAAGTCCCCGTGGAATTAGCAGCAGCTGACGGGCTAGGTCGCTAAGCAGGCTCCACAGAGGACTTCCCTGCACCTGGGGCTCCCTGACCCCAGCCTCACCTCCTCTGTGACTTCTAGCGTGCAGGGCCTTGGTGGTGTGGAGAGGCTGCCGCCTGCCCTGCTCTCCCCAGGCCCTGGTCCATGCCGGCCCACCCACTGGAGAGGAAGAACGCTGTTCCCGTAGCTTCCCAGGGAGCAGGGTTTTGTGCCTTCTGCTGCCTCCTTCGCACGTGCTCCCCCTTATTAGTTCCTTCCTGCACACAGTCCCTTCATCTCCTCCTCCTTTGAAAGCAGCCTCGGCGAGTTCTCCCCTCGCTGCCCCAGATGGTGGGCGGACGACCCCGGCCCCCCGCCGGGGGACCTTCGCTTTGATGCTCCGACTTTACTGCGCGTCATTTGTATTCCGTGCTTCCCGTTCCACTCTTGCCCAGTGTGTTTTGATGAGCTTCTCTCTGCACTCATATTGTCTCAGTCGTTAACCACCCATTTGCAAGTCTGTAATTTACTTTTGATCATTCATTTTATGAGGCGCACAGGGTAAAAAGCCGCCGACGCTGTTCTTCCCTTCGTTTCCCCTCCGACTCTGTCTAGTTTGACGCTGAAGATTCTCTCCCAGTCCCGGACCCTGTTGCTGTATCATCTCGTAAGGAGGCCTCTGCTGCCTTGACCTTCCTAGGAGAGATTTGCCTTCTGCTTCGCCTTCTGATGTGGTTCATTAGCTCGTTTCCCCTCCCCTTAGGGATCAGCTTCCCTGGGAAACGGAGGAGTTGGTGCAGGCAATTCTTTGGGGGTCTATTGATTGACAGAAGGGGGAATCGCTGGCAGAACGATGGGATTGCACCAAACCCCCAGGAGAAGGAGTTACCGGCGAAGGCTCAGCAACACCTCCCAAACTGACATTTCACAGCCGTTTTCTATTTGGCAGGAAACAGCGTCAGCCCGGGAGGAGGAGGCGCTCTGAGCATCTGGCTGTATCTCCCTCCTTCCCGTGGTCAGCAGGATTTCCAGGGAATAAAACCTGCTGCCTCTCTCTTCCCTGAGGGGAGAAGAGACGCCCAGGCTCACGAAGCCCAGTTTGAAATGAGCTTCTCTGGTGTTCCTCCCATTTTGTGTTCTTCCTTTTTCTCTTTGGAAGCACACACTGTTCCTGAAGGAGAAATCAGCCCTCCCAGGATTCCTCACGGCAGAGCCTTCCTTAGCAACCTTTCTGGCTGGCGTGGTCACAAGAGATCCTTGGGACCCTACAGACATTCCTGGGATACCCCCCAGGCTCTCCCCCTCCCCCACCCCACCCTCTTCCTCCCCTGGGGTCGCTCTTAGCACCTCTGAAGTTGGGTCATGGCGGGGAGCATATCTTTCAGGGATTTCATGGTATTGTGCGAATTGGGAACGTTTGAAAGTGAAACCAGGCACTAGTCACAGGTGAGCAAGGACACAAGGTCTGAACCAGAACAGTCCCTGGCTGTCCATCTTCCAAATTCCACTCCCAGGGCTGAGTCTCGGTGTAAGAGAAAATGTGAAGACTCCCTCCCTTCCCAAAACTGGACTGGCGGGAAAAAATGGGTGCTTGAGGTCTTGACTTGAAATTCAAAATGGGTTTTCACATAAAAATAATGGCATACGGGCTTCCCTGGTGGCGCAGTGGTTGAGAGTCCGCCTGCTGATGCAGGGGACACGGGTTCGTGCCCCGGTCTGGGAGGATCCCACGTGCCGCGGAGCGGCTGGGCCCGTGAGCCGTGGCCGCTGAGCCTGCGCGTCCGGAGCCTGTTGCTCTGCAACGGGAGAGGCCACGACAGTGAGAGGCCCGCGTACAGCAGAAAAAAAAAAAAAGGGCATACATGGTGGTTAAAATTGTCCATTATGAGTTACGAGATCCTTCTTCCCTTTAGGACTTGGGTTGAGGTAAGGATTCTCAACATGGTACCACGCTCTGCTGTGAGTCAGCAGTTTTGTCTGTTTTTACATCCACCAGTTCTTCCCAATGGTCTCAGATAACGCACTGCAGACCATGCACACAGCTACAGTCATGAGCCAGTGAGTTGAAGGCAAAATCCCTGGCCAAAAAAATAATTTAAATGAAAGGCTTTCTTGTATTTCAGAAGACGCTGGGTGCAGTGAACTTCAGAGATGCAGTTCTGAGCTGCTAGAAGCCTCAGGGTCAGAGTTCCAATCAGGAAACAGCTTTCTACAGATGCCTTCTGACTTGGGAAGCCAGCACAGAGAGGTCTTTCCCAAGATGAGGGTGCAAAGGCCCCATGCATAGCTGGATCATGCCTCAGCAGGTAGCCTCCAAATTTTAAGCGGAGCAAACAGCTTACTCTCAATCCCTTTTTATTACGAGGACAGATAATCTTTAAAGAAATTAGTAAATCTAACATATCTTCGTTGCTAATTAGTATCCCTGGATCCAAAAAATCTTAAAAGGAGAACATTATCGAACCTAGAACATTGTCAGTGTAATCGCCCCAAAATACAACTGGGTGGAATTGCCGGTCTGTCCTAAAACTTCCACTAGGCACGTCAAGATGGTTTCCCCAGGCTTACTGTTACCTGCCCTGTGTGACCTGGCCCTACTGCTCCAAGCAGCCCGGCTTCCCCGCGGGCTCAGCACAAGCTCCCCACGAGGCTCCTGCCAGCCCGCCCCAAACATAGAGCTTTCTTAGTCCTCCAGCGTCTGGGTGTGTTACCCTCCAGAACACGACTCACCCACTTTCAGGACCCAAGGCAAATTCTGCTTCCTGGCCTCCCAACAATCCAAACACACATTACCTCCCTCAGGAATCCTGCGGTGGTCCTATCACCCTCCTCTCATCTCTGCATGTCCACCGAGCAACCCAGGTACATAAAAAACTCCTTTGGTAGGGCCAAATATTGGCAATTCCACATAAATAAAGCTAATTTACGTCTTTGTCTTCTGCCCAGTCACCCGTATCACTAGTGCTAGGCATGACACAGGGGCTCAACAGACCCGAGTTAATAAGTTAATTGATGCATCGTTTGAAAAACACCCTCCGACTAGTGCACCCACATGTATAACCTACTACTTAGTATGGACAGAATACTGCCCTGTGAAAACTTATGCGGAACGACAATACCCGTGTATCCTAATTGGCAGTGATTATTCAGCAGCTGGGCCCTGGGTGAGACACGGGCTCCCAGGACTCCCAGCGAAAGGCTCCAGCTCTGAAGGCAAAGAAGAGCAGAAAAAAGAAAGGAGAGTGAGCGGGTCTGGTGAACTATGTAGAAAATGAAGACGTGGTCAGACAAGTGGCCCAGAGACTCAGACCTGAGATGCTGTCCTCGTTCCCTCGCTGAACCCCAAGCATCTGTGGATCACGTAGCACATGCTGCTTCTTTGCTACGTGCTGCACGCATGTTGAGGGATAAGGCGAAGACTCTGGCCCGGAGAGCTCCCAGCATGTCCGGGAGATGTGAAAACAGCAAAGCCTGATCCTTGGTAAGCAGGGCTGTAACACAGATGCAAACAGGCGGCTATGGGGGAAAGGAGCTCATTCATCCTTCCTGGAGGAACCAGGGAAAATGTCACAGGACATGAAACTTTGGAGCTGGGTCTTGAGGGATGAGCGGGTGTTTACTGGAGAGGAAACCAGGGGAGAATATTTCAGGCCAAGGGAACAGCTTGTGCAATAGGGAGAGAGTAAGATGGAACCAGGAGCAAGATGGGAACGCAGACTTGCACAGCCAGGGGCCGAGATGCTGAAGAAAAGCTTAGTTCAGATCTGGGATGACCCTGGGGAACAGGAGACAAACAGAATCTCAAGGAGTCAGGGAGAAAAGGGGCAGGAATAAGGTGGTTACAGGTGGCCCCAGAGTGATATAGCTCAATATGACATCTCCAAACCAGGCCTTTGGTCTCCTCTGGAACTGACTGCCAAGCTGTATCCTGCCAAGCTCCATGTATCCGCAGGGGTGCCCTCACACCTGTATTCCTTCAGGAGTAGAAAATAGCTCCAGGTCACAACTATCCTTAAAAGCATTACTAAGTCCCCAATACACACCAAACACGTGTTAGGCCTAGAAATGCAAAGTCAGAGAAGACGAGAGTATGAACAAGGCCTGCTACCAGCTTACGGTCTAGTCCAGGAGACAGAGAGGTGATAGGGCTTGTATGAGTGTGTGGGTTAGGGTAGGTAGAATGAATGACAATGATCCAGAGGTGACCGTATCAGGAAGGAGCCTCAAGAATCTGGGGCTGGATCCACGCGGATTTTGGGGTATTTTGTTCTGTTTTTTTTTAATATAAGTTTATTTTTGGCTGTGTTGGGTCTTCATTGCTGCGCGTGGGCCTTCTCCAGTCACGGGCAGCAGGGGCCACTCTTCGTCGCGGTGCACGGGTTTCTCATTGAGGTGGCCTCTTCTCTAGGTGTGCAGGCCCAGCAGCTGTGGCTCGTGGGCTCCAGAGCGCAGGCTCAGTAGTTGTGGCACACGGGCCCAGTTGCTCCACGGCAGGCGGGATCCTCTCAAGACCAGGGCTCGAACCCATGTCCCCTGCATTGGCTGGCAGACTCCCAACCACGGAGCCACCAGGGAAGCCCGATCCATACGGTTTTAATGATCCTTTTGTCAGTGAAGAGACCCATAGCTTAAGCTGGATCCTCTCCCTTCTGCTCCATGGTAAGGTGTTGCTGGTCAAGTCAGAAGATTCATGTCTTTTTAAAAACATTCTAATAGTTTTATCCTTGACATTATCTGGCTTAGTAAGATAGAACACCACTTAATCTTATTTTACCCCTGCCCCTTTTCAGCCTCCTCCAAAAGAAGAAAGAAAAACAAAAAAGTAAAACAAAACATAACACCTTCCTTGAAGGTTTTCCACGTACAGTTGTGTAGTTTGTGATTGGTGTGTTTCAGTTGAAGGACACCTCTTTCAGCCCCACTGGGAAGTAGCTTTTAGGAAAATGTATGTGTATGTTTCAAAATTTTGTGTATGTATATGTGCATGTACCTATGAATCCCGGAAAAAAAAAGGGACATTATTCAATGTTAAAAGAAATAAGAGGGAGCTTCCCTGGTGGCGCAGTGGTTAAGAGTCCACCTGCCGATGCAGGGGACACAGGTTCGTGCCCCGGTCTGGGAAGATGCCACATGCCGCGGAGCGGCTGGGCCCGTGAGCCATGGCCGCTGAGCCTGCACGTCCGGAGCCTGTGCTCCGCAACGGGAGAGGCCACAACAGTGAGAGGCCCACGTACCACAAAAAAAAAGAAGAATAAGAAACAGGCTAAAAAAAAAAAAAAGAAAGAAGGTTGAGATGAAATGATTGTGATGGCTTTTCTGACTCTGTTTTGGACACTGACGCTTGTGCTCCTCGTCTAACACATTGTTTGAGTCTTTCTTTTCTAAAATAAAAGCGGGAGGGTGAGGAGTCATCATCACCTACGGGCCTTGTCTCCTGCCCTGGCCTATGGTCTCCTCTCCCTGAAGGAGTAGCTGATGTTTCCTCTTTCCCTTCCTCACAAGGAGCCTGTGATAAACACTGGGCGACCACCCTGCCTCCACCTGTTCCTTTCTAACAGGATTCCTAACTGGTTCAGGTCTCAGGTGGTCATGTGCTTCCAGGCAGACTGGGTCCATCCCAAGCCCAGAAATAAGTCTGTGTCTTTAAACCAGCACTTCCCAAACTTTTTGGTCTTAGGACCCCTTTACACCTTCAGAATAATCGAGGGCCTCAATGTGTTTTATGTGGATTATATCTATTGATATTTAAAATTCTATAGATTAGAATTTTAAATTGAGAAAATTCTTAAATATGTGTATGTAAATTTTTCTAAAAGAACCCAGTACACATTAACATAATTAACATATTTTTAATGAAAAATACATGTTCCAAAACAGTTTGCTGAGACAAGTGGCACTGCTTTACACTTTTGTAAACCTCTTTCCTATATGGCTTAATAGAATACAGCTGAATTTTCATCTTTGCTTCTACATTCAATCTGTTGTAATATTTGTTCTGGTTGAAGTATATGAAGAAAACTTAGCCTTTAATTACATAGGTATGCAATTTTAAAAAGAGAGGAGTATTTGCTTTTCAGGTAATTGTGGATATTTTTTGATATCTGAAAACTTGCAATTGGTGGTTTCTTTAAGCTTAGTTGCAACATGGAATCTTAAACCAAGTGCATTACCTTTTCATATTGTATTGCACTAAAATCCATTGATTTATCTTGCTATTTGAGTGGACCATTTACCCATGTATGATTTTATAACAGCGTGCCTTGGTCATTTGGAAAATATTGGTTCGCTCAATTATGCAGATCTTCCAAATGTTCACTTATTTCACTTATGCAATATCAAAAAAGAACACATTTGTTAATATCACCACTAATTTCATCAGAAAAAGTCTTTAAGCACTGGGACAATGTCAAGCTGCCAGTAACAGATACAGGTTTTTCCGAAACTCTAATTTTCATTTGAAAGCTCAAATTTTATCCTTGGCAACAAATACAGTTGGCCTCCTGTATCTATGGGTCCCACATCTGTGGATTCAACCAACAGATTGAAAATATTCAGAAAAGGTTTTTTCCAGAAAGTTCCAAAAAGTACAATTTGAATTTGCCGTGATCCAGCAAATATTTACATAGCATTTACATTGCTTTTACAATTATTTACATAGCATTTACATTGTATTAGGTATTATAAGTAATCTAGAAATGATTTAAAGTATGCAAGAGGATGTGTGTAGATTATATGCAAATATTATGTCATTTTATATAAGGGGCTTGAGCGTTCATGGATTTTGGAATCTGCGGGGGTCCTGGAACAAATGCCCCACAAATACTGAGGGATGACTATACTGTCAGTTGTTTTCTTTTTGAAGTGACTCACTTCATTCCTTTGGGGGAAATTTTCTGCCAAATATCTAAGTCTGAATAACCATAGTTTGTCTGTGGTTCTTTCACCTGAAAGTGGTGTTTTGTGAAAAAAGTGGATACTTTAGCTTACCACTCAAATAATCACCCAAGTGTTTTTGCCTCAAGATAACCTTTATACTTCAGAATTCAACAGAAGTGCTTTATGTGTACTTCCCATTTTGTCACACAGAATATTTTTTTTTTTTTTTTTTTTTTTATGCGTTACGCGGGCCTCTCACTGTTGTGGCCTCTCCCGTTGCGGAGGACAGGCTCCGGACGCGCAGGCTCAGCGGCCATGGCTCACGGGCCCAGCCGCTCCGCGGCATGTGGGATCTTCCCGGACCGGGGCACGAACCCGTGTCCCCTGCATCGGCAGGCGGACTCTCAACCACTGCGCCACCAGGGAAGCCCCAGAATATTTTTAAAAATAAATATTTAATAAATCAGAAAAGAAAGATGATAAATAACAACAGATACCATAGAAAAACAAAGACTTATAAAAGAATATCATGACTATCTATACACCAACAAATTGGACAACCTAGAAGAAATGGACAAATTCTTAGATTCATACAACCTTCTGAGACTGAATCAGGAAGAAACAGAAAATCTGAATAGACTGATCACTAGTACAGAGACTGAAACAGTAATCAAAAAGCTCCCCAAAAAACAAGACAAGGACCAGATGGGCTTCAGAGGTGAATTCTACCGAATATTCTAAGAAGATTTAATACCTATTCTTCTCACACTATTCCAAAAAATTAAAGAGAAGGGAATACTTTCTAATTCATTTTACAAAGACAACACACACGAAAAAGAAGATTACAGGCTAGTTTCTCTGAAGAACATAGATACAAAAATCCTCAACAAAATATCGGCAAACCAAATTCAATAATACATCGAAAAGATCAAGTAGGATTTATTAGTGATGCAAGGATGGTTCAACATCTACAAATTAATCAACGTGATACACCACATTAACAAAATGAAGGATAAAAATGGCATGATCTCAATAAATACAGAAAAAGCATTTCACAAGATTTAACACACATTTATGATAAAAACTCTCAATAAAGTGGATATAGAAGGGACACACCTCAACATAATCAAAGCCATATAAACCCACAGCTAACATCATACTCAACGGTGAGAAACTGAAAGCTACACCTCTAAGATCAGTAACAAGACAAGGATGCTCACTCACCACTCCTCTTCAACATAGCATTGGAAGTTCTAGCCAGAGCAATTAGGCAAGAAAAAGAAGTAAAAGTCATCCAAATTGGAAAGGAAAAAAATAAAACTGTCAGTATTTGCAGATAGCATGGTTTTATATATAGAAAACCTAAAGACGCCACACACACACACACACACAAAAAACTATTAGAAATAATAAACAAATACAACAAAGCTGCAGGATAAAAAATCAACACACAGAAATGTGTTGCATTTCTATATGTTAACAACGAACTATCAGAAAGAGAAATTAAGAAAACAATCCCATTTAAAATTGCAACAAGAAGAATAAAATACCTAGGAATAAATCTAACCAAGGAGGTGAAAGATCCGTACACTGAAAGCTATAAGACACTGATGAAAGAAACTGAGGCAGACACAAATAAATGGAAAAATATTCTGTGCTCATGGGTTGGAAGAATTAACATTGTCAAAATGTCCTTATTGCCTAAAGCAATCTACAGATTCAATCCAATTCCTGTCAAAATCCCAAGGATATTTTTCACAGAAATGAACCAAAAATTCTAAAATTCACATGCAACCACAAAACACTCTGCATAGTTAAAGCAATCCTGAGAAAAAAGAACAAAGCTGGAGGTATCACAGTCCCTGATTTCAAACTATACTACAGAGCCATAGTGATCAAAACAGCACGGCACTGGCAGAAAAAGAGATACACAGATCAATGGAGTAGAATTGAGAGCCCCAGAATAAACACACGCATATATGGACAATTAATTTATGACAAAGAAGCAAAGAACATACAACAGTGACAGGACAGTCTCTTCAATAAAAGTGGTGGAAAAACTGGACAACCACATGCAAAATAAATGAAACTAGACCACTATCTCACACCGTACACAAAAGTTAACTCAAATTGGATTGAAGACTTGAATGTAAGACCTGAAACCATAAAACTCCTAGAAGAAAACAGGCAGTACACTTTTTTTTTTTTTTTTTTTTTTTTTTGCAGTACACGGGCCTCTCACTGTTGTGGCCTCTCCCATTGCAGAGCACAGGCTCTGGATGCGCAGGCTCAGCGGCCATGGCTCACGGGCCCAGCCACTCCGCGGCATGTGGGATCTTCCCAGACTGGGGCACAGACCCATATCCCCTGCATCAGCAGGCGGACTCTCAACCACTGCACCACCAGGGAAGCCCTGGCAGTACACTCTTTGACACTGGTCTTAGCAGTATCTTTCTAGGTAATGTTTCCCCAGGCAAGGGGAGAATAAAGCAAAAACAAACAAATAAGATTACATCAAACTGAAAAACTTCTGCACAACAAAGGAAACAATCAATAAAATGAAAAGACAGGGAATTCCCCTGGTGATCCAGTGGTTAGGGCTCCATGCTCTCACTGCTGAGGGCCCAAGTTTGATCTCTGGTCAGGGAACTAAGCCACATGTTGTGGCCCAAATAAATAAATAAATAAATTTTTTTTTAAAATGAAAAGACAACCTATGGAATCGGCAAAGATATTTGCAAATGATATATCCAATAACTAGTTAATATCCAAAATATATTAAGAAACTCATATAACTCAACAACAACAACAAACCCAATTAAAAGATGGGCAGGGCTTTCCTGGTGGCGCAGTAGTTGAGAGTCTGCCTGCTGATGCAGGGGACACGGGTTCGTGCCCCGGTCCAGGAGGATCCCACGTGCCGCAGAGCGGCTGGGCCTGTGAGCCATGGCTGCTGAGCCTGTGCGTCTGGAGCCTGTGCTCCACACGGGAGAGGCCACAGCAGTGAAAGGCTCGCATACCGCAAAAAAAAAAAAAATATGGGCAGAGGAGCTAAATAGACATTTTTCCAAAGAAGACACACAGATGGCCAACAGGCACAAGAAAAGACATCACTGATAGGGAAATGCAAATCAAAGTCACAGTGAAATATCACCTCACTCCTGTCAGAAAGGCTATTATCAAAAAGGCAAGAAATAACAAGTGTTGACAGGATGTGGAGAAAAGGGAATCCTCCGACACTGTTGGTGAAATGTAAATTGGTGCAGTCACTTCCTCAAAAACTTAAAAATAGAACTATCATAGGATCCAGCAATTACACTCCCGTGTAGTTATCCAAAGAATACAAAAACACTAATCCAAAAAGATGTCTGCACCCTCATGTTCATTGCAGCATTATTTACAATAGCCAACATATGGAAACAACCTAAGTGCCCATTGACATATGAATGAAGAAAATGTATACATATGTATACATATATACAATGGATTATTAGCCACAAAAAAAGATGAAATCTTGCCACTTGTGACAACATGGATGGACCTTGAGGTTTTCACGCTAAGTGAAATAAGTCAGATGGAGAAATACAAATACCATATGATTTCACTGATATGTGGAATATTAAAAACTAATAAACAAACCAAACAAAAACAAAATAAATACAGAGAACAGACTCGTGGTTACCAGAGGGGAGGAGGGCATTGGGGAAGAGCAAAATGGGCAAAGAGAAACAACAGTACCCTGGAAAATTAATTTTTAGTGGTAAGCATGTTGTAGGGTATACAGATGTAGAAATATAATGCTGTACACATGAAACTTATGTTATAAATCCACGTTTTAATTAACAATTAAAACAAGTTAAATTTTTAAAAAATATTTAAGGGCCAAGATTTAATTAGTCATTTTTACTGCTTCATCAAGGATATTTTAAAGTGAAACTGGCATCTTTCTAGACTATGAGCTTGTGGCAGTGGACAACACAGTGGCTATTTGTACAGTTTGATACCTTTGCCTTGATTCATGATAAGGTACCATCTGTTTTACCCATCACTGCTTTTATACCAAATATCTACACAGTCAAAAAGACCAATAATGTCTTAATCTTATTACAAAAATTGTTTGATTCTGCTGACCCTCTGAAAGGACCTTGGAGGCCCCGCACATCCATGGTCCACAGTTTGAGACCTGCTGATCTAAGCCAGCAATCATGGTAACTTCATTCTGCCTTGCCAAGTTAGCGGTTTAGTCCTGGGCATATGAGGCAACCTTGGCCTATGACTGATGAGGATAAGTATGTGGAAAGACTTCTTGGAAGGTCTTGCTTATTCTTAAAAAGGAAACAAAGATATAGATATTTCCTTTTCTGACTCTGGACATTGACATCGTCTGTGATTCCTGGAACTGCAGCAGCCATATTGTGACCAAGAGGGAAAAGTCAAGAAAATCAGAGAAGTGGACCCTGGAGCTCTGGATAACTTTGAAGCAGCACATTAATCAACATGGTCATACCGTGTCTCTGAATTCTTTGTGAGATAATAGGTGTCTTCTTGGTCAAGACACTTTTAGTTGGATTTCCTTTTACTTGAGATAATACAGTCCTTGACCTTGAAGAGTGTGCAGTCTACCTGGGTTGAAATTAGCACATACACTTTTATGAAGATCATCTTCCCAGGTAGATAATAAGCTCCTTGAGGGAAAAGATACTTTAGAACTGCTTTACTAGTGATAAAGGCAATAGAAAATCAGGACAAGAGTGTTGGTCAGCTTAACTTCAGAGCATTTTCCTGTAATTTCATGACCTGGTTTTGCTCTGTGGTCTTGCTGCCAGAGCTTGGATGAATTCCCTCCATTCTGTAAGACACATATTCTTCTCCTTATGAATCCCCATCATTGTTTTTCACAATTCTTCTCCAGAAACCTGTTTCATAAAATATTAGTCTGACTTATCCTCCACGTCTCCAACCCTCAGGCTAACATATCAGGCAAGTATGCTTATAAAAAAGTGATAATAACAATATAACAAGCTCAGTTATGAAACACATACATAATGAATATTAAGGGAGCAGGTTGAATTGATCACAAATACATCTTGGGTGACATATCTGGAAATCCATTCACCTCACTCACGATCATGGGCTCTCGGTTTTCATTCCTGGATACATACATGAGATTGAGGTGTCTTTGTTTCTATATTTGGGCTCTGGAAAACTTCCACAATGTCCCTCGCTCCATGCATTGACTCTTGAATGGAACCAAGAACTGGCATTCATCTCCATTCCCAACCAATTGTCCTAAATCTCAAATCTGACATTTACTGATTATGTGAACTGCATACTTGTCTTAGCCTCTCTGTACCTGTTTCCTCATTTGTACAATAAGGATGATAATAGGATCTACCCCATAAAATAGTTGTAAAAATCAAATGAATTAATAAACATAATGCACTTCAGAAAATGCCTGACACATCCTTAGAGTCCAACAAGAATTAGCTATTATTATTTTTATATATCATCATGATTACTTTGCCTAAATGTGATGATTCTGCATGCTTTTCTATAGGGCTCTAATATCGCCATTTCCTACCTTCTGGCAAGTATAACAGAGCTATTAGCAATTACCTATTTAACCGTTTCTTCCTTTGAGGTACAAAAAAAGTTATAGAAAAATAGTTTATACAACGTTTCAGGAAGAAGAGGAGTTCCCTCTTGTTTTCTGGTACTTTCCACTGTATCTACCTCCTTGGTCTATTTCTTTTTTTCCTTGACTACATCATCCTCTCTTGGATTCTCTCATTTCTTCTTCATCCTCAGTCTTCAAAGGCCCCTCTTACACATCTGGCCATATTTGAGTCCCATTCCATTTGTGTTCTAAGAGCATTTAAGGGAAGAACAAATTTATTCTTGTCATTCTTATTGACTTTGTGGTCAGAGCTGGGATCTCGAGCAATTGATTTCTGTTTGTGTATAGTTTTGATGTACTGCAGTTCAGTAATTTTCCAGACGGACAAACGGCCTATTGCAGATGGTGGGTTTCCCCTGTCTGATCAAACACCAGCTCAACTCTCCTGTTCAAGAAATTGATGATTCCCACAAAGGCACTTTGGAGAACAAGAAGAATATGTCATCACTTCCTTTGACAAGGGGCCTGGTTGATCCTTTACCCAAATAGACCCTCAAGAGAACCAAAGGGACAAGGGTCTAGGAAGAGAGATCAAAGTTTCCTGATTAATAAACACCCTTAATGTCCAAACTGCTGAAGCAAATAATTACTTTCTTTCCTCCCAAGGAGAGCAGCCAGGAAAGTTCCCTACTTACTGTCACCTCTGAGAGTCTTTCTAAGTTTTACTTCCCTCAAGCCTCCTAGTTTTTGTCATTTCTTCTCTATCTCATTTTGCTTGATTATATATTCTTATTGTTTACCTGTTCTCTTAATAAACTCACTTTCCAAACCCTTCTTCATTTGGACATAAAAATCATTTCTCTAAACTTTTTGACTGTTGCTCATCTGGGGCTTAGGACAATTAAAGACACCAAGTAACCTGCAGGTAGGGTGACCACATAATTTGTCATCCAAATCAGAATACTTTTCGAAGTGAAAGGAGGTGCTCTTAATAATTCACCCAGGACTTTGGATGTAGCTGGAGACTGTCTTGGGCAAACCAGACTACACTCCTCTTATGTGGAGACGGATGCTACTATCTCCAGGGTGTACTGATAACATAAGGCAAGTAATGGAGCTTTCTCGGTCTCATGCTGATGTTGGACCAGCCTCTTGGGCAGTTCAGTAAAGTGTGTATTCAAGCCTTCAGTGGTGGTCAATGAAATTACGTTAAAATCTGCCCCATCTGGAGGCCATTTATCTACAATAGACTCTCTGCTGCGCTCGTGTGGTATGTGGTGGTTTTGAGCACACTTGTCTGGGCAGGAACACCTTCCCTACCCTCCCACTCCACGTTCTGGAGAAGGACCTACAAGGTGAAATTAATGACTTCTGTGGGGAAGAGGAGAAAGGAGAGAGGGAGGGGACAGCAATGATTTTGAGATTCTGAGGTCATGCCTCCTTTTTTACAGACCTAAGCATAATTTTAGACCTAAGCCCACCCCTCTCTTCTCACAAGAATCATTACTGTCCTGCTGTTGGTTCCATTCCCAACACAGGGATGGGACTGGGGGCTGGAGGTCTGAGGCCTGTGTGGAACCACAGTGGACCACATGAGGTCAGCAAAGAGTTAATTTGGGGTCACCTCTTTAAGGACACAGCATGGTGTGAACTTCTCGGGGGAGCCCTACAAGAGGACAGGTGGCTGGAATTGGGGCGGGGGTGGGGTGTAGACCTAGACCTGGCCCAAGGCCAGGAGCTGGATGGGATGAGTAGGAAGATGGTGGGGCAACGACTGAGCAGAAGCAGAGGCTGTGCTGGAATATTCTCTCAGGCAGCTAGGCAGGTTTTCAGAGGGTCAGTGCCTGAGAGACAGGAGGCAAGAACTCCAGGCCAGGAAGGGACAGCCATAAATGTGTCTGACTGAGGAGTAAAAGTGAGTGTCACCATGCTCCACCGTCACAAAGGCCTCTGATGGAGGGCACCCTAGGTATTAAAGGGGTAGCAACAGGCTACCCTAAAAACACTTGAGGAGAAAACACCATAAAAATCATATCCAGGCCTCCCAGCCCACAAAACTCTGATCACTTAAAATCAAGACTTCAGGGTGCCTATACAATTCAAAATATTCAGAAAACAAAGTGATCATTCCTGTCTGTGTGTAAGTCATTATCCAGCATGAGGTGCTTAATGCAGCCAGGGCTCCAAGAACAAGAGAAAAGAAAGTCAACGAGCCCTACCCTGCCTTCCTCTCTCCTCCAGAAGTCCCCCGTTTCCCCTCTACTTGATTTGGTCACTTTAAGTGCTTGAACCCAGATGTTGACGGCTGCCCTCTGAATCTTGGTGTTTAGGCCTCGTGGAAAATGACTTGCTTGTGAGTGGCTAATAATACACCTGCCAAATTGCAAATATGGCCAAGATCCTTCTGTTGGTTCCCCACATTCCAAGAGCCTTCTTTTCCTTCAAGAGCTCTCTGAGATGTCTCTGTGGATTTGTGTTCACATGCAGGAAAGGCTGCCGTTACTCAATAACGTCAAGATCGCTGAGCCTCCCTAATGAAAGAGATACACAACATCAACTGTCATTTTAAACAAACATGCAATCAGGATAGCAGTGCTGGAAATATGATCTGCCTAATTTCATGGAGATGATGCAGGGACCAGGCTGCTTTCACAGTGTTTCCTCCGGCAAGCTCCATTTCACAGGATTTCAGGGGGGAAATGGTGGATTTTCACAAGAACTGCCAAATTGTCAGTTCTGTGAAAAAAGAAATTGCTTTAGCAGCTGGAATCCAGGAGGACAAATAGGTGCACTGATTATACCTTCATTGTTCACCAGAGCCACAGCACTCAGCAAGTTGTAATTACGCCGTGAAGAGCTCAGTACTGTAGTCAAGTCTTTCCCCATGTGAATATAAACAGTATTGTTCAGTTTGCTATCAAAGGCTTGCAGCCAATCCTGCAGCACACACACACCCCACCACATATGCAAACCTACAGAATTGACCTCCAGCCCATTTTGTCCAGACAGAGTGGAGCTGTGGACACATCAGCATTGTGTCCAACTGGGTTTCAGCACAGATGTGACCAGCTGCACTCCCCCAATGCATTGGCAAGGGTCATGCAGAAGGAATAAAAGAAGTAGGTTAGAAAATAGAAACAGAGGTGAGTGAGTTACGGACTTGGATTATGCAAAATGATGGGAAAGAAAAGTCAACACGGTTTGGAGATGCCACCGACTGAGGCTTGCATCTGAATAGTTCCTGACACACCATCCGGCACGTGGCACACTCCTGCTCGCCTCATTTGTCGCTGAGGTGCCTCCACACACAGATCTCTGGCAGTTACCATGGTGTTTCAATGGCCACCACCCTTGATTTCCGCTTTCCCTCTGATTCCGAGAATCTTACCTTCCAGGAACCGGCCAGCCAGCAGCCCTGGATATTTGTTCCTCTCTCCCCTACTCCACTTCCTGGCAGACAGAGCCTCTTCATGGGTAGATATCCCCAGTCTTGACTGGGGCAGCTACTCATCTGACCCAGGGAATCTATCTTGGGATGTTATCAGACCTTATGAAATGATAAAATGCATGGCTAGACCCCCAGAAGAGTCCCAGAGCCCAGCTTGGAGGGAGAGAACCGTGACAGAAGTGTGTTTCTTTCCAAAGGACATTCCCTCCACGTACAGGTTGTGGTGATCTGTGCACCAAATGTCAGCGAATAAGTCAAGGGTAGTTTGCTGATCTCATATTTCTTCCGTTTTTCTTCTCAAAGACCTAGCTCCTATTTGAAGGAAATGGAGAGGACAAAATGGAGAAAGTCAGAGTCTGGACACTTGTAGACCTAACTTTAATTCATGTTAATAGATGTATCTAATGTATGGTGAACTGGAGCCTCGTAGTTTTGAAATCCTACCGTAAAAGAGGATGCCTTGAGGGTAAACTATGAGGACAAGAAGACAGACTGTGCGATAGAAATCGTCATTGGTACTCAGCGTCCAAGGACAGAAGCTCACCACAGGGCAGCAGCCAGAAGACACTGAAGGGAATGGGAGGACAGAGGGAGGGGTCTTTTATGTTCTTTTAAACATGCTGGGTCTTAAGTATTTGGACAGTGTTCAAGTTAGAATTTGTGTAATTGTAACAGTTGAGTATCAATAAAGATGAAATATCGAGAAGGGATAAATGAATTGGAACTGTTTAGTATACATCACCACTACCACCCACCACACCTGCAAAAAGAAGAGGGGAAGAGGAGATGAATCCAAGACGATCATCTGGACACAGTCCTGGTGTGGAGTCATGTGCACAGCTGAAGAAGAATGATATTTAATATACCTTAGGACCAAGTGCAACCGTGGAAGAATACACATGCTGAGGTCATAGCCAGGAAGATAATAAATAACTCCACAGAGAAAGGAGTTGCTTGGTGGAAAGAGCAGTGGATGTGCAATTAGAAGCCATGAGTCTTGGCTGTGGATTTGCTGGTGATTGTTGTGTTATCCTAAAGACTGCAATGCCTTGGTTTTCCTCTTGATGAAAAGAGGAGATTGGGTTAAATTAGTCTAAAGTCCCAGCTCTAAAAGTTCATAACTGGACTGGACCACACATGTAACTGTAATCACACAATATGAGCAGAAACCAAACAGATTTTGCCCAAACAGTGTTGAGAACAGGAGGAGAGCTACAGACTACAGACAGTGCTGTCAGTAGACTAAGGGGTTAGAAGGACGGGAGAGAAGCGAAGGCAGCCTGTGCTGAGGAAGGACTTCTAAGCCCTTTCAAAGTTGAGTCCCCGCCTGCCTTGGCACCTTAGGCTGCAGGTGATCTGATGGTACAGGAAAGTTGAATCCCCTCAACCTCATTGCTTAAACCTCCAAATGCCTCTCAGAACAGTTACAATGTTCATAAAAGGAGCTGTCATAAGGACATAGCTTCTTATGCGAGAAATCTCTTCCCCAAGGGCTTTATAGAAAAGAAGGGAACAAAGGATGGGATGGAGAAGACCAGGATCCGGGTGGCGGTGGGACTGGAATGCTTGGTCACCTCCCAGAAAGTCCATTCCATTCGTCCCCACAAAAAGCCTCTTCCCTGGGTCATAACAATGAATTTCAACCAACCTTGTAAATGATCAGTATATCCTGAGCCACCACCCTGAGGGCACCGCGCTGTACTAGGACGATGGGCTGGACTGGGGCAGAGGTCAGGGGGCACAAAATAAGGACAAGGATGAGAAATTGGCCCTCACTTAGCTTTACGATCCTATGAGGAGAAGATGCAGATAAAAGCGAACCGCATTTCCTGTGTGACTTTGAGCAAAGTATTAACCATTTTTGCTATTAAATTCTCTGATCTGTAAAGATAAGAGCTCACCCTACCTCACAGATTAAAACTCCAGTGCATCCCAAACTCCCAGTCTATCGCTGCCTGCCCCACAGCCCTTCCTCCTGGGGAACCATAAGTCCACCTCTAAGTCTATGAGTCTGTTTCTGTTTTGTAAATAAGTCCATTTGCGATTGACACGTACACACTGCTATATTTAAAACAGATAACCAACAAGGGCCTCCTGTAGAGCACAGGGAACTCTGCTCAATATTCTGTAATACCCTAAATGGGAAAAGAATTTGAAAAAGAATAGATACGTGTATACATATAACTGAATCACTTTGCTGTACACCTGAAACTAACACAACATTGTCAATCAACTCTACTCCAATATAAAATAAAATATTTTTAAATTAAAATAAAAAAAAAAATTTTTTTTTTAAACCCACTCCAGTGTAGCGAAGGGCAGTTGGGATGGAAGGGGGACATCATGTAAATTCTAGGTATAGGCTTGAGAGCGCTTTTGAGTAAGTGGGCAGGTTAGACACACAGAGAGAAAAAGAGTTATTACAATAGGAATACACGTCTAACAATCACCACCAGAGATCCAGGACGCCTCAGATTCGTGGGAACTGTGCTCAGGGCTGGCCTCATGGAACCAGTCTGTGCAGCCCCTCACAGCTCCCCACTCAGAAGGGCCCCGTGCTTGGTTTCATGTTCTGCTCTCATTGCCTTGAAATTCTTCACTTTTGAACAAGAGGCCCTGCATTTCCTTTGACACTGGGTCCTGCAAATTATGGCCCCGATTCTGAGTGGACTCAAGGGCACAAATTATAAAATCATTTTTAACAAGGGATCTGACATACTACCCCAAGGCCAAAATAGCCCTTTATCCTGGTCAGCTTTCTTTCCTGTTCGGTCTCTTTATTTATTTAGCGTCTCCAGCTAAGTGCTTTAAATGTCATTCTTACATTCTACATTTCCTCACATCTAAAATCTTCATGGCTTTCTTCGTAGAGATCTAATCTTCCTACCTACAATATAATATGATGTAATTTAGGGGACACTGTACAGACCCCTCAAAACCTGAAACTACTGTGAGGGCACTAGTGGGTCTAAAGTGGCCAGAGACTGTGACACATGCAACTGGCAGTGTTGTCAACAACCGAAAGAAAGGCGAAGAGGGGATGAGCTCTTTGAAAGGTACATCAAATGCCCCCTTGAAGTTCTCTCCTGTCAAGAACATTACGGGCTATGAGTTGCTAAAGCAGTAGGAAGTTGAAGAAATAATTACATTATTGAACAGAAAATCATCTATAAATATACTTTTGAAAGATGCAGAATAAAGAAGTGGCTAAGAAAATGGCACTTGTGGCAGAGCACCGTGTTCCGATTTGAACTAGGTTCAAATCCCAGCTCTGTCTTTTATTAAGGATTCGACCTTGGGCAAATTCCTTAGCCTGGGTTAGTTTTCCACTGTAGCCAAACAAACTACCATACACCTAGCAGCTTAAATCATACCTGTTTTTCGTCTTACAGACTCTGTGTATTAGGAATCCCAGCCTGGCTTAACTGAGCCCTGTGCTCAGACTCTCATGAGGCCGCCATCAAGGTGTAAGCCAGGCTGCATTCCCACCGAGAAGCCCGAATGGGGAAACTCCAACTCCACCTCATTCAGACCGCTGACAGGGCTCGTGAGGGTCTCTGCTTCTCACTGGCAGTTGGCTAGAGACAGCCTTCTGGCTCTAAAGCCCTCCAGCAGCTCCCTGCCATGTGGCCCTCTCCATGGGCGGGTCATGGCTATTTGCCTCTTCAAGGCCAGCATCGGAGTCTCTTTCACTCCAGGCTGCTGAGACGAGGCTCAGATAAGGCAACGAGGTCCCACAAGCGACACCCCATCACCTTTGCCTTATTCTACTGGTAGAAGCAAGTCCCAGGCCCTGTCCCCCAACACATAAGGGGAAGAGACTATACAGGATGTAACACCAGGATGATGGGCCCCTCTTAAGATTCTGCTTAACACAGCCCACCCTGCCATTACACTGTGGGAAGAAAGTACTACACCAAATCACTTTTGGAGGAGGTGGAATAGAGGAGTGTGTCGAAGAATGTAGACTCTTGGGTAAGGCTCCTCAATTCTGCTGAGGGTGTGGCCTTGGGCAACTTTCCTTCCCTCTCTGTGTTTGTTTGTTCTCCTATAAGATGGGAATTAGAGTAGTAATTACCTCCTGGGTTGATGGGAGGATTAAGAGCGATGATGCCTGTAAATCATTTAGGAGAGTGCCTGGCACTTAATAAATGCTCAGTCATGTTAACCTATAAGCGCGTTCCTCTCGGCAGCAGACTTGGAACAGTACAGTCTAGTTCTAGGTTGTTTGAACCAACATTGGCCAGTTAGACGTAGAGCCACCGCTGAAACCCAGGGCAGAGTTTAAGCTGTCAGCAGGGTAAGTCTGTTGTGCTTGCGGGACCCGATTCTGCCTCTGCGAGCTGGCCCTTCCCGGGCTGAAGGATCCTGCCCAGTGTGTGGGGAGGGAGGCCACATTTCCTTCAGAGTGGGTGGGTATGACCCAGGTGGCAGAACGAGCAACTTGGTGTAGGAAAGGTGGCTTTCCTCCTGGGATGAGTGGACAGACAGACCTGGAAGCTGATTTGAGAGATGAGGTCCAGGGGCTCTGAGGCTCTGAGAGAAGGCAAGCGTGTGTGGGTGGAGCAGAAAGGACATTAGGAAGACAAGGGAGACAGTAGATGCGATGGGCTGATATGACCTTGCTCTCTGCAGCAAGCTCAGAGCAGCAGAGGACGTGATGACTTGCAGTTTTGCTATTGGTGTTGCATGAGTCATTCGCCATGTGACTGGTCCTGTCCATCTCCGTTTCCCCCATCAGTTTAAACGAACGTACTGCACATACAGATGCGTGTATGTATGTATCTGGATTGCTGCCAGGGTAATGGGTTAAGGCTTGTTCTGAGGACCTGAGACCCCTCTCCCAGGAATCAGGCATAAATCTGGACATCAGGGCTTCCCTGGTGGCGCAGTGGTTGAGAGTCCGCCTGCCGATGCAGGGGACACGGGTTCGTGCCCCGTTCCAGGAAGATCCCACATGCCGCGGAGCGGCTGGGCCCGTGACCCATGGCCGCTGAGCCTGCGCATCTGGAGGCTGTGCTCCGCAACGGGAGAGGCCACAGCAGTGAGAAGCCCGCGTACCGCAAAAAAAAAAAAAAAAAAAGAAAAAATTTGGACATCAGTGTGATAACTCGGCATTTTTATAAAATACTGCTTGTCAGTTCAAGGATCTTAGCAAATTTTAAGGAAATAACTTAAAAGATCACCTTCTCTGGCGTAGAAATTAATCTCTTAGATTGATGGAGACCATGGGGAAAAGTTGACGGTAAGAAAAAAGGGATGCAGACAGGACTCAAGTAAGAAGAAAATGAAATTAGTTTTACATTTGCAAAACAACTCACCGTGAACCAGAAAGCTCTTCCATACAGCGTCTCCTCAGCCCTCACCAAAACAAAGAAGGAAAACGAGATATTACCTGTATTTGCATGAAAAAGAGAGTCTCCAGGAGATGAAATAAGTAGCAGAGGAGGGTTCTAGAATGCAGGTATTCAGACTTCTAATTCAGTATTCTTTCCTCCACAGAATTCGAAAAGGGACCCCAGAATGGCCTTCTTTGGCACCCAGATGTCTATGTAAAGGTTACTGTCTACATATTAATTGAGCAAAAGCTCTGTCCAGGCACTGCCAAAAGAGAGGTACATAAAACTCTCAGAACCTGTTTTCTTATCTGTAAAATAGGGATATTAACAATATGCACCTAATTGGGTTTTTGAGGATTCAATCAGTAAATAATTATAATATATGTAGGAAAGTAGCTGCACAAAATGTTAAATTAAGCATTAGCTTATTGTTTTGGCCGCTTCTTCCTGCCTTTCCATTTAAAATAAAAATACTCCTTCAGGGAGGAATTAACACTAACTTGCTGAATGAACTAATGGATCAATGACAGGAATTGAATGGAGATGGAAGAGGACACAGCAAGAAGGCAAAACTCCCAGCGAAGGTAAAGACTCACTTCGTGATTCTGGTGACAGATTTTCCCAAAACCACCTAATTGATGGCCCCAAACTCAGGTTTCACTGGCATTTACAGCCTAAACCCAAGCTTCCTAAACTCCCAGGGAATTTCTCCCTCTCTCCATTTCAGTGTCACCTTCTGATTTAGGACTATAGCACCCTACTTCTCATGCAGGATGCAAAACAGTTTTTTGTGGGATCTTAGTTCCCCGACCAGGGATCGAACCCAGGCCCTCGGCAGTGCGAGCACCAAGGCCTAACCCCTGCACCGCCCCTAACCCTCTTCTGACACCCCAGAAACTCAGTTCCCTTTACACACTCTGACTGGTGTGGCGGTGAACTGGCTTGGGGCAGGTCGGGGGGGGGGAGGGTGGCCTCCCTCGGGTGGCTGTGAGGGAGCCCTAACCGCAGTGTTTGCTGATATCCGAGGTGAAATACTCCCATTATGACTGATTTCCAGCGACCTCAGATTTAACAACCAGCGGGCAAATTCCTGACTATGTAACAACTGCCCTTGCACACAGCTGTGCCACTCTCCTCCCCTCCTCATTTCCATGAGAGGACTTGGTTTCAACCGCGAGGTCCACTAAGCCCCACTGGGTATGGGTTCTCACATCCGGCTCCCCAACACGGCACCACTATTCCTCACCACCTCTGCACCTTGGGACTGAAACGGAGCAGGACCCTAAGGTCCTGCCCCCACAACCCTAACCCTAACCCGGTGTCCTCAGCCTGCCTTTTGTCTGTGGAAGAACTTTAGCCAAAGTTAATCAGACAAGTGAGAAAATGCAGAAACAAAGGAAAACAAAGGAGACCAAATAATAATAGTTTAGTCATCAAGGGCCTTTAGTTCCTCCTTAAGGGCTATAGGTACTATTCTGAGCCGTAACCTGTGAGCTGTCTTATAGATACTGAAACCCCCACCAGGTGGAAGAAGTTAACTGCATGATGACCAGGCTGTAGCCATGACATAAGCCTCCACAATTCCAAGAACTGGCCTCAAAAAATGGAAACAAACCAAACCTGGAACTGAAGATTAACTGTATCTAGAACAATCGAGGTGATGCTAGTCAGACCACGGATGACCAATTTCAAGATGACTGTCAGAGCTGCCTGTGCTGTTTCTGCATGCAGCCCCCTCCCTCTGTCTATAACGGCTCTCGCCCCCTGATTGTCGGCAGGAGGGCGGGGGGAGTCGGCCTTTGGACAGGCATCCACCCCACACCTCACCCCACCCCGGTGGCCAGCATGCAAAGTGAAGCAAACTTTCCTTTCCAACAACCTGGCCTCTTTATTGGCTTTTGAGCAGCGAGCAGCTGAACCCCACTTTCGGTTACAGGAGCTCGCTGTACAGGACAGAGAATGAGGACCTTGAGCTTCCAGAAAAAGGAAGGGTAGGGAGGAAAACATTTCCCTTCTTCCCGTCGAGGTTCTTTGGCTGGCCAGGTAATTAAATTGACGCCAAGACAGATTCGTGGGAGGAAAACAAATTTCACACATACAGCAATCCAGAAATATATGAGACTCAAAGAAGTAACCAAAGCAGTCAGCTGGTATACCTTTTAGACAAAGAGGCGGTGCATTTGTGAAGAACTGACAAGCCAGTGGGATTTGGGCTTGGGGTAGTAAATTCGTGGAGAAGTATCAAGGTCTGTTTGTACAGCCTTCTCAGCCTTGAATCTCTGGTGATAAGGCTGTCTCTCTTCCTCCTGGTACAGGAAGGGTATCGTTCACCTGGGAGATGCTTTTGGGGGACAGAGGATCAGAGAGTCCTTCTGGCACCGGCTGCTTCTTAAGTAACTTTAATCCAACATAAATGGCATGTTTTGGAGTGGCTTATTTTTCTACCCTTCAGAAACAAACAAGCACGAGAACCTGAGAGGTGGAGTTTCTAAGTTTTATTCCAAACCATGGCATTAATAAGCGGTTTGAACTGAAGAAAAGCCAAGTTCACCTGGTCCTTATTTTCTCCACTCATCAGCTGGCAATGACAGCAGGAAGGAAGCTTCATTAGCTCGTGGTTTTTAAAGGCTCAGATACAAAAGCCAGCGTAATAGGAGTGCAAAGCCTCATTATTAGGTAATAACTCTCATCGGGCTGATTCAAATAGCAACTCTCTTCCTATCTAAACTTTTTCCAATTAACGTTGCTCCATCTTTTTCTTCTGTATATTTCTTAAAGTCATTTTGATGTGCCATAATTACTATTTCAATAAAAACCTCACAGAGATGATGAGTTTAAACTAAATGAAGAAAGCAAGGAAAAAACATGCCTCCCCACTCCAAGAAAAATTAACATCTCATCCCCTGTTTTATAAGCAGTGAAATCAGTGCCTTATTGGGAGGGTGTTCATTCAAGGAGAGAATCATTTTTATGTGGAAATGACCACTGTACACTTCCCAGATAGTTAATTACATTAGGTTGTCCTGTCCACGATGGCAAATCAGCTTCATGCAGCAGGGGCTTGTGGTCAAGATAATAGCAAAAGATAACACAGTATTACAACTGTGAAAAGAAAATGGTGTAAAGCATAAATGTTGGAAATCGCCGTTTATTTATATATATATATATATATATATATATGTACGTATTTTTAGGAGGGCAGCAACATGCTCTTTGCTGTTATCACAAGCATTAAAGTTTAATAGACCATCCGTGAGTTACTTACTGCTCAGAAACACCTGCTCAGTGAGATAAAGTAGCAGCTATCTTTCTAGTTTTAAAATTGACATTCAGGGCTTCCCTGGTGGCGCAGTGGTTGAGAGTCCGCCTGCCGATGCAGGGGACACGGGTTCGTGCCCCGGTCTGGGAGGATCCCACATGCCGCGGAGCGGCTGGGCCCGTGAGCCATGGCCGCTGAGCCTGCGCGTCCGGAGCCTGTCCTCCGCAACGGGAGAGGCCACAACAGTGAGAGGCCCGCGTAACGCATAAAAAAAAAAAAAAAAAAAAAAAAAAAAAAAAAAAAAAAAAAAAAATTGACATTCAGCCAGTTATATTTCTGGTCTCTCTCATCACTTAGATGGTTGTTGATTTTTCTTAAATGTCAAAGGAGGTTTGCAACTTAATTTTATTTCCTCATGCTAGTTTCTTCCTTGGGCTCTCCAGATGCTCTGTGGCCTCTAAGTCAGTCCTAAGAAAGGGTTGCTATAAGGAAATCTCTAGTTTGAGAAAAGCAGGTGCATTTACAAGTGTCTTTTGCACACATTATAAAGAAAAGGGTATTCGCCATATCTCATCCATAATTACTCCTGCTTCGTCTTTCTACTGCATTCACGAGAACACGTGACATGGTGGGCAAGTGTAGTATATACATGTATCTAGAGAATCACAGGTCATAACTATGTTCTGTGTCCCTTTCTTGGTCTCAGGCCCTGCCTGGCTTCTCGTGACCTCTCTCTCCTTTGCTGTCTCCATTCTCCATCAGCTCGTCCATGCTGTCCATACCCTACAATCCAAATTCTGGGAAATCAAGGCTGATTAGCTTAGCACCCTCAGTTCCGAGGCTGAGTCCCTTACCTCAGACCATCTCACATAACAACCACCAGACTATGGCAAGACCCCTGGTGGGTAAGGTGTTCACATCGAGTCAGGCAGTGGACACGTCCGTGTAAGGACCACCCAGCACGACTCCCTTGGGCAGGGCCCACAGTGGCAGCGTCAGCATAAAGGAGATGTTGGGTGTTTCACACGGACCGACCAGTGCTGTATAACATGCTAGGTGCTAAGGCAGCAGGTGTAACCAAAGTGAGGAGCTCCAAGGAGTGTCAAGGTTCAAGAAGGAACTGAGCTAGGAATTCTGAACGACAGAGATAGAGCTTAGCTGCTAGACTTAGTTCAAGTCCTGGTTTTACCATCTGACCTCCACAGGACCTCGGGCAAGTGATTTCACCTCTCTGAGCCTAATACCCTTGTACGTAAAATGGGGTTTATAACATACCTATGTCATGAAGTGGTCATAAGGAGTCAATGAGATGACACATACAAAATGCTGAGCCCAGCATCTGCCCAGGGCACGTGCTCAGAGTCTGATGTGTTGTGTTCGGCTGTTTGTTTGATATCCGTGTCTGAGTCTGTGTCTGTGTCCACTGCAGGTACACAGAGTTGGAATTAACAGTGTCCTTGGCCCACGACACATGCCCATCATTTGTCTATGCAGCACTCTCTTTTATTTTATGCATTTATTTATAATATAATGAACATCCAATAACCCGTCAACCTATAAGCTCCTCCCAACTCATTTCCCTCTCCCAAAGAGACAACCACCAACCTGCATGCTGTATGGATCAGTTCCCAGTTTTTCGGTTTTATAAACACGTATATGCCTAACCTTATAAAAAAGAGTATCGTATGACATGTATGGGACCTGCTTTTGGCCCTTAAAATTGTTAGGGAGATTTGTTCATGTTACAGATGTTATTCCTTCATTTTCACTTCTGTGTAGTATTCTGTTGTGAGACAAATTATTTAAGGGCTCAATAAATGTTACCTATTAGTTTCAGCTATTAGTCAATACTGGTCACCTCTCCTTGTTCTTCACCAAGATATGGACCATCCTCTGCTAACTCCTAATTTCACCCTTTTATTCAAAGGACATCACCTTCCGTCTAGAACTGCTCTTCTGACCAGCAGTGGACCAATGTGGACACACTACCTGTTTTCTTCCTCCCTTTCTCGGGACTCTGCAACCCTCAATGATACCCCTGCTATTTGGTCAGCTAGATTGCCTACAGAGAGAAGAGACCCACACGTGTAACCAGGAGGAAGAGTGAATCGATTGTTGCCTTTTAATTTCTTCAGTGAAAATGGGAAGGGCTTTTATTGACAAGACTGTTATGCAAATGTGAATCCATCACACTGCATTATCGGCATCCTTATTATCTGGCACTACTGTAACCCTGCCCTGGTTCAGCCCCCTCCCCCCGCTCACCTTCTTTCATCCTTTCACTGATGGCTCTAGTAGGAAATCTGCAGACTCCAATACCACGTGGAGTCACGGATAGGGAAGAAACTGCTGGAAGATGCTCCCCCGGTACTGTCTGAATACACAAACGGCAAATAACACAGGGGCTCTGAGTCCTGGCCGAGTTTCCTTTCTAGTGACTGCTGTGGACCCAGGAGAAAACTTGTGAAGTGACCCCTGATTAGTTTGGCCAAGCTCCCTCTCCAGCAATTACTGTAGCAAAGCTCAGACATTGCATTCTGAGTGATTCTGGAAGATTAAGCAAGAAAACGAAGGCATGATGATACTGTAGCCAGAAAAGTAACCCGGCTTGAAATTTATGCACAAATTCAGAAGAAAAAGGCAGGCTGCCAACAATTCACGCCAGGTTTATCTAAGTTACATTACATCTTTAATGCTTATTTTGACCATTTTCCCTCCCTCAGAAATACACATCCATGCTTCTGGTTAATGACTAGATGCAGGAGGTTTAGCTTCATATTTCTTCCTCTCTCCAAACTGATCACATTTTTCCCCCATATTCTTTGAGTGTCAGAGGCAGGGCAAGAGGAGGGAAGACAGGAGAGTAGCATACCTGAACATGGATTGAAGAATTTCTCTGTAAACTATAACACAGACCGTTAGTGGTGTAGGGACCACATTTGAAAATGTTCTTTCATTAATTCCACAAGCATTTTCGATGCTTGCGTGTCTGATTGTTTGTAAGCTCTGGCCTCAAGAGACACACATGTGGGGACAGGTTGGCATGTCCAGGAATGAGCGCTGTGATGCAATGTGAACAGGTGGCTATGTTCACCGCGGCGGGAGAAGCCGTCTTCCGTGGATGGTGAGAACAAAAGCCATCCACACCCACACAGCTCACAGCTCACATCGTATGATGGGGCTACCATCGTACCATATCATACGATGGGGCTACCCTGCCATCTTCCCCAATAGGACTTTACTCTTCCAGGAAACCCTTGCCCAGGAAGATACCTTTTGCAAATAGCTGAACATCCTTGAAAATCCATTTAAAATGGATCAACTTTTCAATAGATAACATCAAATTCATTGCTTATGATTCAAGTCACTTCCCATCCTGTCCTCAAAACCCTCACCTTGGGCTTCCCTGGTGGCGCAGTGGTTGAGAGTCCACCTGCCGATGCAGGGGACACGGGATCGTGCCCCGGTCCGGGAAGATCCCACATGCCGCGGAGCAGCTGGGCCCGTGAGCCATGGCCGCTGAGCCTGCGCGTCCGGAGCCTGTGCTCCGCAATGGGAGAAGCCACAACAGTGAGAGGCCCGCGTACCGCAAAAAAAATAAAAATAAAAATAAATTAAAACCCTCACCTCCCTGTATCCACCAATCGTAGACTCATATCTTCATCGTTCCGCAATCCTAAGCAAGCTTCTGCATTTAAAGACTCACCTTAAACAAGACTTCAAAACTTCATGAGTGTCCTGGCTTTGCCCTAGCCCACCTAAGACCCTCTGAGAAGTCTGTCAATGCAGTATTCTTTCTCACCACAGTAAGTGCCAAGCTCAGCTAGGACTTATCAACAGGCTATTTGGTGCCATGTTTGACAATGAGGAAGGAAAAATGAAAAGAGAGGTGACAACTGGGTCTTGAAAAATGACTGGGACTGAACCAGCTGCAGAAGACAGAGCATTCTGAGAGGAGAGAGCAACTGAGCAAAGACAGGAAGGCTTACAACGGGGCCGTCCCACGCGTGCTGGGGCTTAAACTGCATTGTATCTGGGGGAACACTTTCACCTTCTCCCCGTACAGGACAGCGTCTTGGTAAGCACCCTCTCCCACGCCTGAGGAGTTTGGGGCTGCAGTGTATCAGGTCACGTTTAGAAATAATGAGTGATTCCCAGTCACCCAGAGCAAACTGCTTCACTCCTCAGTGGTCCTCCCACCTCCTGGACTCTGTCTGCACCATATTACTGGCCAGAGTTCACCACTTCCCACTTTACCCCTGACCCAGAGGTCATGCTGATTTCATGTGGACCAAATCCAAAGCTGCTGCTCGGGGACCTCATCTAGCCAGGCACCCTGTCTTTATCATCATCATCATCACGTCCTCAGAATCTATGCAGGCAAAGCTGGTCAGCAGAACACATTTGAGTACTACACATTGTCTCCTAGACCCAATGATTTCTTCTTTGTACCAAAATGCACTCCTTCCTAGAGGTTTTAATAAAGCCACAAACAGCCTCTTCAAGGGAATATTTTCTTCCCAGAAGCCTCCGAGCCCTCTGCGTGGCGAACGCAGACTTTACAGATTGGGCCCAGGAGCCTGACAGCATGGGCTCTGATTAATATGGTTCTCAGGGCTTCCCTGGTGGCGCAGTGGTTGAGAGTCCGCCTGCCAATGCAGGGGACATGGGTTCGTGCCCCGGTCCAGGAGGATCCCACATGCTGTGGAGCGGCTGGGCCCGTGAGCCATGGCTGCTGAGCCTGTGCGTCTGGAGCCTGTGCTCCACAACGGGAGAAGCCACAACAGTGAGAGGCCCATGTACCACCAAAAAAAAAAAAAAAAAAAAAAAATATGGTTCTCAGACCATATTGGCCTGGGCTGTAACCTTCCCAAGAGAGAAGCAGTTTGGGGGCTGGTCTGCATCCTTGACACTGGAAAGAAGCTATGATGTGATGCACCCATCTCCCATAGGCCCCTTTTCCCTCTAACAATTTCTGCACCTTCCCTGGGATGGCAGCTGAGCTACACATGTGGAAAGATTTGATCTCCTTAAGCCCAGAGGAGTCCAGTGTTGCTGGGGGCGCAGGGGAAGAGCCAGGAATTTGTGGGCAGATACACCTGAGTTCAATCCTGGCTCTAACCCTGCGAGTTCAGATGAATTCCTTAAACTCTCCTAAGTAGACTACAGGGTAAAGGAGGAGAAAAAAGCCCCAATGCAACAAGGTTGTGAGGTTGCTAACAGAGGAAAAGTGCAGGCACGACACAAGTGTCCAGTAAACGTACATTTTCTCCCCTTAACCACCCTTCCCCAGCTCTTAGCCACAAGGCCTGATTCCTGTTCACCCCACTCTTAATAAGAGCCTTGACACTTTAAAGCAAAAATCCATGAATTAATACCCCCAGCAGCCGTCTACGGTAAGAGACCACAGAATTCTTTCCACAATGCCCACTTCTGCACTCACGTGGGTAACTGAATACTATCACTTCAAGGGTAAAAGGTGCCTTCTAATCTCTCTGGAAGTGCAGGTGTCTGCAAAAGTAGGAAGTGGTGGCTAAGTAGTGCCTTCCAGCATACAAAGTGTAAAACCTCCAGCGTAAGCCAACCTGTCACTCTCCATGTTGCCTATGAAGATGTCATGGCCTGGAGCATGTAAGCCACATCCCCTTGGCAGGGATCCCAAAGGCTTTAGCATTCATGACTGCCTGGCATTTCCCAGGCTTCTGGCGTGAGCTACAAAGATGTCCCTTAGCTTGCTGTCGAATGAAAATTATATTACTCCCCTGTCTTTCCGGGCTATCATCTGCTCACATGCTCAGCTAATTTAGTCCTGGAAGCACACTTCTCCAAGACAAGCCATACTTAAACAGGGCTTGCCTGCTCCCACATTTCTTTCCAACCTGCAGAAAATAGGTTTGATTTCAAAGCCAAGTGCTCAAAGAGAAGAAGAGGCTGTGTCTGCGAGAAGAGATGGAGCTGTTTGCCTTGAACGCTTTCTTGTTAATTTTAGCTCCAGCCACTGTCCCCAGGCCTTTGGTGCCAACGACAGAGAGCTCGTTCCTTCCTGAGAAAGTGAATATGGTATTTCCCAGTAAACGTTGAACCACTGCCCAAACCTCAGATCTCAAGGCTTTCCTAAGGTTATGGTCACCAAAGCTAAAAAGAGTAATGGCAAGAACACAAAACCGCAATGATCAAAGGATGCTGGGGCCAGGGTTGAGGGGGTACCCAGGAGGCTTCACACAGACCAACATCGCCCTCTGCTGGGGGCAGTCCTGTCACAGCACCAACGAACTTGCCCACCACATTCTGTGTTCACACAACTAACACCCTTACCTCTCAAGCCTTCTTCCTCTCCCCTCCTGGGACACAGACAGAATTCTTGTGCTTTTCGGCTACTTGCCTTTGACAGCCCTCCACCAAATTCCAAAATAGCCAAATGTTTACAAATAATGCATTTGGAAACTGTTATCTGGAAACATCCATTATTTTTGGTATTGAGGTGACCTTCATTCTGAAAACAATGTGCCTTAGAAACTCTTTGGATTGATGGAGGATGTGAGGAGTAAGAGGAAACTTTTCAACAAAAATATGATAATGAGTGATTACATCTCTGGTTTATTCAGGAGTATTGCTGCAGATCTGTCAGTTCCATTTTTAAAATTTATTTTATTTTATTTTTATTTTTGGCTGCATTGGGCCTTCGTTGCTGCACGTGGGCTTTCTCTAGTTGCAGCGAGCAGGGGCTACTCTTCGTTGTGGTGCGTGGGCTTCTCATTGCAGTGGCTTCTCCTGTTGTGGAGCACGGGCTCTAGGCGCGCGGACTTCAGTAGCTGTGGCTTGTGGGCTCTAGAGCGCTCAGTAGTTGGGCTCTAGAGTGGGCTCAGTAGTTGTGGCACACAGGCTTAGTTGCTTCGCGGCGTGTGGGATCTTCCCGGACCAGGGATCGAACCGGCGTCCCCTGCCAACTGGCAGGTAGATTCTTAACCATGGTGCCACCAGGGAAGTCCCTGTCAGTTCCATTTTTTCCTGGGAAATTCCGCCTTAATATTTTCAGAACTAATCTTATAGGTGATGAGGGAAAGGTGATGTCAGGTAAACAAGGAGAAAACCTTCGAGGTTGTAGTGGAATTCACAATTAAAACCTAAAGTAGTGTGCCCATTGCAAAAGCTATTTCAGGCAAAGATAAAGCTACCATCCATACCTATACAGTTTGGCCTAAATGCTAGAAGTACTTGGAAGTAGAGAAGTCAATAGAAAATATGGAGTTGCCCCAATAAAGACGACTAGATTTAGAGTCAGAAGACTTGAGATTTCTAGCTATCATTTAACATATCCGTAAGACTTGTTATTGTGTTCAAGGAATATCTGAACTCCTACTCTTTGCCAGACATCATAATAGGTCCTGGGTCACAATAGTGAACAACACAAAGACAGTCTGCCCTCTCAAAACGTGCAGTCTAGCGATGGCAACAATTTAACAAATACTATAGCCTTCTGGGATTAGTGGTATAAAAGGATGAGTACAGGATGATCTGGAAGAGCATGGCAAGGGAGGATAACCCAGAGGATCAAAGAAAATGGGTGCAAAAGCATTTAAAGAACTATACGAGTTATTTTTCCCCAATTTTTTGCTTTTTTATTGGGGAAAAACATACACAAAATTTACCATTTTGACCATTTTTAAGTTTGCAATTTGGTGGTATGGTATTAGGTACATTCACAATGTTGAAAAAGCATCACTATCTATTTCCAGAATTTTTTCACAATCCCCAACATATTCATTAAAGAATAACTTCCATTCCTTTCTTCCCCCAGCCTCTGATAACCACCTGTTCTATTTTGTCTCTGAATTTGACTATTCTAGATACCTCACATAAGTGGAATCATACAGTATTTGTCCTTTTGTGTCTGGTTTATTTCACATAGCATATGGTTTCCAAGGTTCTTCCATGTTATAGCGTCTGTCAGAATTTCATTTCTTTTTACAGTTGAGTAATATTCCATTATATAAATATATATTCATTGTATGAAGATATCACATTTTATTTATCCCATCATGTATTAATGAGCATTGGGATTGTTTCTACATTTTGACTGTTGTGAATAATGCTATGAACAAGTATCTGGGTACCTGCTTTCGATGCTTCCACCTAGAAGTGGAATTGCTGGATCATATGGTAGTTCTATGTTTAATTTTTTCTTTTTTTTGTTTTGCGGTATGAGGGCCTCTCCCACTGCGGAGCACAGGCTCCGGACGCGCAGGCCCAGCGGCCATGGCTCACAGGCCCAGCCGCTCCGCGGCATGTGGGATCTGCCCGGACCAGGGCACGAACCCGTGTCCCCTGCATCGGCAGGCGGACTCCCAACCACTGTGCCACCAGGGAAGCCCTTTTTCATCTTTTTAACCTTTGTTCTTTTCTAATATAAAGATTTAAGATCAGGAATTTATTCTAAGTACCACGTTAGCTGTATCCCACAAGTTTTGATATACACTTTTTTTAATCCTTCAGTCTTAAGCATTTTCTTATTTTCCATTATATCTCCTCTGAACTTTCAATCACTTATAAATGCTTTATTTTATAATTTCAGAAATTAGTTTAAAAATTGTTTTGTTACAGTTACTGATTTCTGTTAAGTGACTTTTTAATTGAAGGAGAGTATATTTTGTATGTTAGCAATTCCTGGAAGTGTTTTGAGACTTGCTTTAGTGCCTACATGTTGTACATTTTCATGTGTCCCATGTGAATTTGCATAAAATGTGCCTCTTCAAGTTACTGTTGGATTTTAAAAGGCTGCCAACAATATATACTTAACTTTTCCACAAGAGTGCTGGTAACAATCAAAAAGTAAAACAAAAAGTTGACAGATGGAGTCCAAACTATCATTTCTATTACTGGCTGAGCTGATGTTAGCAAATATGGCTTATATCCATGGGAAAGTAAGTGTTTAAACACTAAACCTCAGATTTAGGCAGCAGTTTTTTTCTGGTCACAGAGAGTGCTGGGCTCAGGTGGCCCTCTCGGATAATTGGGGGTGGCTCTTATGGTCAATGACGGCACCGAGGAGCAAAGCAGAGTGTGTGGTCCCTGTTGGAAGCTTGGTTCCAGAGGAAAGAGAAGAGGAAGCGTCTAGCATCTGTATGTCACATTTTTCCTTCTACTCTGAAGAGCCAAATTAATCCCTTAGCGAAGAGTGTGCCAGGACTGCAGAGAGGTCAGAGGTGTCACTCCAGTGGAATCTACCCCCTCAGGAAAGGACATATCAGGGGTATCCTCCTCCTAACATTGTTCTCTATATGGTCATCACGTCAAGCTTGTTCATTGCATTTCTCAAGTCTTTCAAATCTTTACTCTATGGCAGCTCAGCCAAGCATGTAAAATATTTATATATATTAGCAAGTACTTTCAAGTTTTTGTATGCGTTGTACATCACACTGCTAAAATAAATGTTTACGTTTTATAGACTTTTGCCTTTTTCTTTATTAAATCTCCACCTCCTCTTCTGAAATAGTTTTTTGTTGTATTTTCCTAATTTAAGAGGACTACTAAGTTCCTTTCAGTTTTCTTTAATAATAAAAGCATTTAATGTTATATATTTTCTTCTGAGCATGGTTTTTACCTTACCTCATGTTTTGCTATATTTTGTTCTTCTTTTCTTTGGTCTTAAGCATTTTTTAAAGGGGACATAAGGTTAAAATGAACACCAAGGGTGGTCTCTATGAAAAGAAAAAAAAAAACTGTTGAGTGACAACAAATAGTTAGAGAGTTATTTGTGAAGAAAAACCCCGTGCTATTAACCCAGGTGACAGTAGGGGTAACATTTGGTGCAGTGTAGGCTGGTTGTATCTGTGTGAGTCACCGATTTTTGTTTCGATTTACCTACCCCCTTTGACTTGACTATATTCTTCTGGATTCCTTCTTAAGTCAACTTCTAGATGCCTCTTTCCTGCATAAGAACTCAAGTCTGTCTGCCCGCCCCCTCCACCATTCTCCAAGCACAGCACCTCCAAAGAAGGCAGTGCTCACATGGTGAAGAAGGTTGGTACCTAGGGATGTAACGGTGAAAGTAACTCTCTTTTCCTGCATTATTCTATCACTCTACATGATTTGCCCATTCAGCAGGCAATGAGAAAGGAGGAGATGCTCTTCTCCAAGGAAAGAAGAAGTGTCAGCTGGGAGATGGGGGTGGGCAGTGAAGTGACAACAGGATTTCTGTAAGTGACTTCTCCAGTCCTGGTCATTTCTCATGACTTACGGCAGCATATGGCCCCTGAGTAAGTGGGTAACTCTAGTATAATAGACGACAAAAAAACAACAAAAAAACAACAAAAAAACAACAAAATAATAAGTGTTAGCAAAGATGTGGAGAAACTGGAACCCTTGTGCATTACTGGTGGATATGTAAAATGGTGCAGCCACTGTGGGAAGCAGTGTGGCAGCTCTTTAAAAAATTAAACACAGAAAAGATAAAATGAAAAGATGAAATAAACATTAATAAGTTTAAAAAAGAACATCAGAATAAATATGGAGAAAGTTGAAGGGCATAATAATTTAAAAGTAGCCATTAATGAAATAAGCAAAAAATAATAAAGAATTACTACAGCCATTATGAAAAACAGTATGACTTTCCTCAAAAATTAAAAACTGAACTACCATATGATCCAGCAATCCCACTTCTGGGGATATATCTGAAAGAATTGAAATCATCATCTCAAAAGGATATCTACACACGCAGGTTCACTGCTGTATTATTCACAACAGCCAAGATATGGAAACAACTTAAGTATTTGTCAGTGGATGAATGGATAAAGAAGATGTGAGATAGATACATACAAACATATATGTATGTTTTGTATGTTAACAATTCAGTCAGTCTTAAGTATTTTCATATTTTCTATTATAATTTCCTCTGATCTAATTTAGTGTGATTCAAACTTCAAATTCTGCTTTCACTGTAGGGGGCAACAGGTGAATTGTCTCCTCAGTTTTGTATGCATATATACACACACACACACACACACACATATATATATATATATACATATATGAATGTTATTTAGCCATGAGAAAGAAGGAAATCCTACCATTTTGTGACAACCTACACAGACCGTGAAGACACTAGCCTAAGTGAGATAAGTCAGACAGAGAACAACAAACACTGTATGATATCACCTACATGTATAATCTAAAAGAAATCTGAACTTGTGAAAACAAAGTAGAATGGTGGTTACCACTGGCTAGGAGGTGGGGGAGTTGGGGAGATGTTGTTTAAGGATATAAATTTACAGTAAGTAGATAGATACGTTTTGAAGATCTAATAAAGCACAGAGTGTTTATAATCAACCACACTGTATTATAAACTTCAAAGTTGCTAAGAGACTAAATCTTAACTGTTCTTAACACAAAAAAGAGATGATAAATATGTGACATGATAAAGGTACTAGCTAACACTACTGTAGCAATTACATTGTGATATATAAATGTATTACACCAACACATTGTATACCTTAAACTCAGACAGGGTTATGTGTCAATTATATCTCAATTTTTTAAAAATTTAATATAACGAAGATCAGCAAAGCCAATAAAATAAAATCAGAAAATACCAATAAAATTCACAAATGTACAACAAGATAAAAAAGAGAAAGAGAGAACACCACAACCACCACTACCACCACCAACAACAAAATAAAATGTATAAAATATTAAGTATCTCTAGCTTGGTATAACTGGAGATATGGCAGATAATAAAATAATTGTAGGTGAGTATTATCAAAAACTTCATGCCACTAAATTTTAAGGCATAAAGAAAAGATACCAGTTCTAAGAAAAGTATAGATTACTATCATTTATGGAAGAAGAAACAGAAAATATCAATGGTCCTATAACCATTAATTGAACTTGTAGTTAACCTTTCCATAATAACAATACCAAGTCCAGATAAATTTACAGGCAGGTTCTGCCTAAAATTCAAGAATTAGAAAAACAAAGTAATGGTAGACAAATATTTCTAGATAATAGAAAAACACATCAATTTATTTTAGGCAACTGGCATATCACTTATTCTAAAACTTTGCAAGGTTGGTACAAGAAGGAAAAATTATAGACAAATTTTAATTATGAATCTCAGTGTAAAACTCCAAAGGCAAATGTTAGCAAATCAAATCAAGTAATGTATAATAGTATTAATGTAATGGCCAAGTTAAATTTATCTCAGGAATGCAAGGTTAGTCCAACATTATTGGAAAAATGCAGATTTGTCATATGGCAGAGTAATTCGTATCAGGTTAACCATCATGCAGCTAGCAATCATATATGCTGGAAATATGTATTAAAAATTTCTAAATAATTGAAAGATCAGAGGAAATTATAATAGAAAATATGAAAATACTTAAGACTGACTGAATGAGTCCCACTCATATTATAGAAGATAATCTGCTTTACTTAAAAGTCAACTGACTGATCTTAACCCCATCTACAAAATACCTACATCACAGTGTTCGACTGAGTGAGTACTGTAACCCAGCCAAACTGACATACAAAAGTAACCAGCACATATGGCTTCTTATCTAAGGGCACTGAGGCCTTGTGGTATGTGGCCTCTAGAACCCAAGCAGAAAATCTCAGTTTTTTTAACTTGAAAAGTCATGGGACAAAGTTCAAGTATTCCAGAGAAACTGGAATTGAAAAGAAAAATCCAGGAATGGAGAAAACTGGAGAAGAACAAGCCCTAAAATCTGTGTATAAACTCCACTCAGTCCTTGGCTGACCCACGAACGGCACATGCATGAAGAAGGCTTCAGTGAGTCCTGCAGAAAGCAACAGATGAAGACAAAACTGAGGAGACAATTCACCTGTTGCCCCCTACAGTGAAAGCAGAATTTGAAGTTTGAATCACACTAAATTAGAAATACTTAGAAACACCTTGGGCTTCCACTGAAATCCCAGAAGTATCATATTTAGAAATAAAGGCTACATCCCAGAACTAAGAATGTCACCATAGGACTGAGGGCAAATACAAAACAGGACTGCTAACAAAGTGTAAAACTCGGCCTCCAAAAATTCAAGGTAATTAGCCAGTTATTTAACTGCCTCCTATTAGAACAAAAATAATCACTCTTCAGAGGAACATTAAAGAATCCAGAGACCCTACAACGTAACATTTACAATATCCAAAATATAATGAAAATTGTATCAGATATTGGGAAAAAAGAAACAAGAAATATGACCCACTGTTATGAGAAAAAGTAGTGAACAGAAATAGAACCCAAGATAACCCAGATAACAAGAACTTGAAAATAGATAACAAGAACTTTAATGCTATTATTGTTCAAGATTTCAAAGAAAAAGGTGGATATAAGGAATGAACAGATGGGGGAATGTGCCAGAGAAATGGAAACCACACACGAAAAAATGAACTAAATGGAAACTCTAGAACAGAAAAGTACAATATCTGGAAAAACAACAACAACAAAGGACTGGACTGTCTTAACACTAGACTGAAAACTTCAGAAGAAAGTATCAATGAATTTGAGGACAGAAATATAAAAATGTTTTGAAAGTGAAGAACAGGAAAAACAAAAAGATTTAGAAATGAAATGATTCAGTTACCTATGGGAAAACATTTAATGATTGAACATATGTAATCAGACTTGGGCCAAAAGAGTCAATAAAGCAATAAAAACATATCTGAAGAAATAATGGTCTAAATATCCTATATGTTATTTTTTAAGAGCATTAACTTACAAATCCAAGATGATCAAAGAAGTTCAAGAAGGCTAAATACAAAGAAAACCAAAACTGAATGCCTTATTATAACACGACCATATAAATATGGAGAAAGCTGTGCATGCAAAGTACACCCCATGTTGTTATTCTCAGGAAGTATGAGCAGGGTAGGGGAAGGCAGAGCACAGAGGAGGAAAGGGCATTAAAACATGTATCCAAAACACACACATTAACAAAATCCCATTTATTTAAATTAATGTGTAGTACATATTGAAAAAAATGTATGTAAGGATGGTCACCAAAATATTAATGGTGGGTATTTCAGTGTGACCTTTACTTTCTCTTAATACCTTATAAGCTAATGGATTTATTATAATGATCATGTCGTATTAGTCTAATTAGGATTTTTAACATTTCTACACATTAAAAAAGAAAGCTTAAGTCAAAGGCCTACATTTTCACCAACCCCAATGATAATCCTGCATAATGTTTTCCCCCATCTATTCATTATAAAGCAGCACACACAGACACTTTGGTCTAGAATTCATGTGTACAACATAAAGAAATCCAGGAGTAGAGATCATATACTGTTTAGGACTTGGATCAGTGTCACAGTGAAAAAAAGACCACAAAAAGAGTAGATTTAGAGAGGAGAATTGGAAGTTTGCTTTGGAGCATGTCATGTTTGAACTGCCTGATATATATGCAAATTGAGATGTTGAGTAGCAGCTGGATAAGAGAATGAAGTTAAAATGTTAAGCCCAGTCGGATATCAAACTATGGGGCCAATAATATATGGATATTATTTAAAGACTGGATGGGGTCATAAGAGAAAAATGTAGATAGAATAGAAAAGAAAGGCAAGCACATGGCCCTGCAGCATACTGAGTTACAGGGATGAGGCAATAAAGAGGCACTAGCAAAGGAGGTAAAGATCAGTCAATAACATAGAAGAAAAGTCAAGATTGTGGTGACTTAGAAGGTAAAGAAATTTCTTTAAAGAAAAAAAAGTGATCAACTGTGTCAAACGTTTCTGATAGGTCAGGTAAGATGATGACTGACCACTGAACATGGGATTTAGCAACATGGAGTTCTTTGGTGACCTTAAGAAGATCAGCTTTAGGGTTTCCCTGGTGGCGCAGTGGTTGAGAGTCTGCCTGCCGATGCAGGGGACGAGGGTTCGTGCCCCGGTCCGGGAAGATCCCACATGCCGCGGAGCGGCTGGGCCCGTGAGCCATGGCCACTGAGCCTGCGCGTCTGGAGCCTGTGCTCCACAACGGGAGAGGCCGCAACAGTGAGAGGCCCGCGTACCGGAAAAAAAAAAAGATCAGCTTTAGAGGAGTGACAAGGTCAGATGCCTTGGCTAAAATGAAATTACGAGAGGTTTACAGGAGAGAAAAATTAGGAAAATAAAGATACCTCTCAATACATTTGGCTGTAAAGGAGAAAAATGTTTGAAGGAAAGGAGGTTGAAAACTGAGAATCTAGGACAATGGTTCTTAACGGAGAGCAACTTTGTCCCCCAACCAGGGGACATTTGGCAATATCTGGAAACATTTTTGGTGGTTACAACTGAGGCTGTGAATGGTAAGAGGCAGGTATATGTAGGAATCTTGCACCATCTCTCCACCCTCCTGCCAACTGAAGGAGGCATGGAGCCTATGAGAGGGGCATTATTATTTCAAGAGTACAGAACTCCCTCTTGATTTGCCCAGAGAACAGAACTAGAGCCAGTGAATGAGTTTACGAGAGGCAGATTTTAGAATTAGTCAAGGAAGAACTTTCAATCAACTCGTGCTTTTCAAAGAGAAAACGGGTTGTTTGGCCTGTGAGGTCCCTGTCAATGGGAGTTATCAAACAAAAATGGGTGACATATTTTAAAGAATATTTTTGCACTTGATAGGATCTGGGCTAGATGAGCTCCAGAATTGCTTCCCAAATTTAGAACCCAGATATGTTCAGACCTGAGACAAAGACACCAGCTAGACTTGGTAATCTTGATCTATCCACCACTCTGCTTCATCCTCTCATGGTTCCTGTAACATTCCATCATACAACCTGCTGAGTATCATCTCCCCTGGCTCAGTATACTGCCAAGCTGCTAGTCCCTTACTGTTTAGAACTTTATTATTAAAGTTCCAAACATTCCCACATTTCCTTGTAAGAGCTCCACTATTGCCTTTGAGCATGTTTTCATTTCCAAAGCAATTCACAGAGACAGCCATTATATTTTTAATATACCTAGTACCTCACATTTACTTCTAAACAAATATGCCTTCTCCAAGTTAAATATCAACCCTTGATGGTGTAAGAAATTGTTTAAATAGCCAGCTTCTAAGTAATTTAAAATCATAGCAGTACCTTCATTTCCTAAGTCATGGGGCACGTGCTATTAAAGGCACAGAGATGTACTCATAAACTCTATGTGGACTCTGCATCTGTATATGCCAGAAGTATTTACTTAGAGTATTTCAGCCTCATCTCTTCATTCTCTACATCAGCTCAGAGGTCACACCAAAAAAAGATGGATATATTTCAACACTCTCCTCATCCCAATCACTAGTAAAGAGATTGAATTAGTAATCAAAAACATCCCAACAAAAAAAAGTCCAGAACTAAATGGCTTTACTGGTGAATTCTACCAAGCATTTAAAGAAGAACTAATACCAATTCTTCCCAAACTCTTCCAAAAAAATAGAAGAGGAAGAAACACTGTTAAATTCATTTAATGAGGCCAGCTTTACCCTGATAACAAAGCCAAACAAGGATACTATAATAAAACAGAATTACAGGCCAACATCCCAGATGAACACTGATGTTAAAAACTTCAACAAAATATTAGCAAACAGAATTGAACAGTATGTTAATAGGACCATACACCATGACAAAGTGGGATTTATACCTGGGATGCAATGACGATTCAACATACACAAATTAATAAATGTAACACATTACATTAACAGAATAAAATATAAAATCAGGGCTTCCCCGGTGGCGCAGTGATTGAGAGTCCACCTGCCGATGCAGGGGACACGGGTTCGTGCCCCGGTCCGGGAAGATCCCACATGCCGCGGAGCGGCTGGGCCCGTGAGCCACGGCCGCTGAGCTTGCGCGTCGGGAGCCTGTGCTCCGCAACGGGAGAGGCCACAACGGTGGGAGGCCCGCGTACCGCAAAAAAAAAAAAAAAAAAATATATAAAATCATAATCATCTCAATAGATGCAGAAAAAGCACTTGAAAAAATTCAATATCCTCTTATGAGAAAAACTCTCAACAATTTGGTAGAGAAGGAACATATCTCAACATAATAAAGGCCATATATGACAAGCCCACAGCTAGCATCACACTCAACAGTGAAAAGCTGAGTGTCCTTAACATACAATAAAAGCATTTCCTCTAAGATCAGGGAAAAGACAAGAATGTCCACTTTTACCACTTTTATTCAACATAATACTAGAAGTTTGTTCCTAGCCAGAGCAATTAGGCAAGAAAATGAAATAAAAGTCATCCAAATCAGAAAGGAAGAAGTAAAACTGTTTCTGTTTGCAGATGACATGATATTACATATAGAAAAGCCTAAAGACTACACCAAAAAAAAAAAAAAAACTGTTAGAACTAATAAACAAATTCAGTAAAGTTGCAGGATACAAAAATCACTTGCCTTTCTATACACTAACAACTATCAGAAAGAGAAATTAAGAAAACAATCCCATATACAATAGCATCAAAACACAAATAAAATACTTAGGAATAAATTTAACCAAGGATGTGAAAGATCTGTATACTGAAAACTGTAAGACATTGATGAAAGAAATTAAAGAAGACACAAATAAACAGAAAGACATTCTGTGCTCATGGATTGGAAGAATTAATATTGTTAAAATGTCCATACTGCCCAGAGCCATGTACAAATTCAATGCAATCCCTATCAAAATTCTAATAGCATTTTTCACAGAAATAGATAAAACAGTCTTAAAATCTGTATGGAACCACAAAAGACCCCAAACAGCCAAAGAAATCTTGAGAAAGAGAAAGAAAGTTGGAGGCATCATACTTTCTGATTTTAAACTCTATTGCAAATCTTTAGTAACCAAAACAATATGGTATTGGCATTAAAACAGATATATAGATCAACGGGACAGAACAGAAAGCCCAGAAATAACTCATGAGTATATGGTCAATTAATACTTAACAAAGGAGCCAAGAACATGCAATGCAATGGGGAAAAGGTAGTCTATTTAATAAATAATGTTGAGAAAACTGGATATCCACATGCAAAAGAATGAAACTGGACCCCTATATTATACCACTCACAAAAATAACTCAAAATGGATTAAAGACTTGAATGTAAGACCTGAAACTATAAAACTCCTAGAAGAAAACATAGGGGAAAATCTCCATGACATTGGTCTTAGAAATAATTTTTTGGATTTGACACCAAAAGCAAGAATAAACAAGTGGGACTACATCAAATTAAAAAGATTCTCCACAGCAAAGGAAACCATTGACAAAATGAAAAGGCAACCTATGGAATTGGAGAAAACATTTGCAAACCACACACCTGATAAGGGGTTAATATCCAATATCCAAGATATACAAGGAACTCATACAACTCAATACCAAAGCACCAAAAAGCCCAATTAAAAATGGGAAACCCACATGAACAGACATTTTCCCAAAGAAGATATACAAATGGTACATGAAAAAGTTCTCATCACTAATCATCAGGGAAGTATAAAAAAAAAAGAGAGAGATCACCTCACATCTATTAGAATGTCTATTATCAAAAAGACAAGAGATTACAAATGCTGGCAAAGATGTGGAGAATAGTGAACGCTTGTACACTGTTGGTAGGAATATAAACTGGTATAGCCGCTATGGAAAGCAGTATGGAGGTTCCACAAGGAATTAAAAAGAGAACTGCCACATGATCCAGCAACCCCACTTCCGGACATATATCTAAAGGAAGCAAAATCATTATCTCAAAGACATCTGTACTCCCATGTTCATTGTAGCATTATTCACAGCAGCCAAGGTAAGGAAACAACCTAAGTGTCCATCAAAGGATAAATGGATAAAGAAAATGTGATACATACACACACGCATACACACACACACACACACACACACAGACACACACAGTGGAATATTATTGAGCCTTTAAAAAGAAGGAAATCCTGCCATTTGTGAAACATGGATAAACCTGGAGGGCATTATGCTAAATGAAATAAGGCAGACAGAGAAAGATAAATACTTCATAATAACACATATATGGACTCTAAAAACAAATTTTTTTTGAACGAATAGAAACAGAGAGTAGAATGGTGGTTGTCAGGGGTTGGGGGTGGAGGAAATAGGGAGGGGTTGGTAAAAGCACACAAAATTTCAGTCATAAGGTGAATAAGTTCTGAGGATCTAATGTATAACACAGTTATTATGGTTGATAATACTGCATGGTATAACTGAAATTTGCTAAAAGGATAGAATTTGTGTTCTCACCCCTCCAAAAGACGTAAATATGTGAGGTGTTAATTAACTTGATAGTAGAAATCCTTTCACAATGTATTTGTATATCAAATAATCACACTGTACACTTTAAATATATTGTAATTTTGTGCCATTTTACCTCAATAAAGCTAGGGAAAAAGTAATGAGTATGCATTATAGTACTTATAAATAGAGGCAAATATGTGACAAAAAATAGCACAAATGACTGGGTGGAAAGTAAAAGTATTTAGGAATCTTAATCTGTAAAGTGTTACAATATTATTTTAAAGGTATACTGTGAAAAGGTAAAGACATATATTATAAACCATACAGCAATCACTAATGAAAACACAAAGAGTTTTTTTTACCTCATCAGTAAGAAAAAAAAAATGGAGGTAACATGGAAACTTAAAAAGATTCTAATTCCATGTTATAACAGCAGAGTTGTGCATTTTCAGCAAAGACTATATGCTTCAAAAGCCTAAAATATTTACCAACTGGCCCTTTACAGAAATGATTTGTTGACTCTTGGTCTATACGTTCCTATTTAAGTCAAAGATTCTCAAATTGGACTTCAGAAAAATAGCTGAATGTGATACCCAAGGAACCCACCTCAAATATAAAGACCTGGGTAAGTTAAAAGTGGAAGACAGAAACAGTTATGTCATATAAACATTAATTGTAAACAAGCTGGGATGGCTAAGACAATGTGAGACGAGGCAGACTTCATAACAAGTATTACCGCCAGAGATAAAAAGTAAGGATCAAGTGATTAATTCATAAAAAAATAGCAATTTTAAATGTGTTTGCATCTAATAACAGATTCAAAATATATGAAGCAAAAACAACTGAAACAAGAAACAGACAAATCCACAATTATGAAAAGAGGTTTCAATACTCCTCAATCAGTAACTGACAGACAAGACAGACAGAAAATTAGTAAGCATAAAGAGGATTTCAACAGCCTTATCAACAAACTCGACATAACTGGTATTAATGAATATTACATCCCAAAACAGCAGAGTACACATTCATGTGTTGCCCGAACATACACCAACATTAGTTCCAGTCAGCACAGTTATCAGTAGCAGATACTTGTAGCTCAAAAGGGTCCGTGGGGTTTACAGACAGCAAGACTGTGATTTCCTTTTCACTTCCTGGAATTCTGTATTGTTTCTGTTGTACAACATGGGGGCAACCGGAAGCCTCATTGGTGGTCTGTCGTATCAACTATCATTTCTCTAAAAGTGACTCTTCCCATTGGGACTATCCCCCTTGAATTTTATGAGGGTTCATATCACAAGCATGTAAAACATCAGTACTAATTATACATTTAGCAGTAGGAGTAATAAAAATGGTGCACAACGGCGGTCCAAACAGCCCCACCCAGGTGGTTATGGTGCCTTCTGTCATAAGCAGTAAACAAGACAGTCTCTCCCTCTCTCTTCCCCGTCTCCTCCACCAGAGAGTGAGAAGTAGCCATGCTACGGTCGCGTACCTACCTGGTTGTCTATGTGACCAGGTACAGAAACTGCTCAGTATGGGGATAAATAAGCCTTGCGGTTTGGCACACTCAGTAGGCATGTTCAGGGATGCTCAGTGCCCATGGTAGACTGCCTGTCCTAACATAGAGTAATAAAGTAAGCAGTTATTGATATAAGAACTGATGGGCAAATAGGCCAATGGAACAAAAGAGCAAGCTCAGAGAAGACCATGTGTAGGTGAGAATTTAATATATGATAAATATAGAAATACAGCACCACGAATCAAAGGTGAAAGCGTGGGTTGTTTTGTATATAATATTAGGGAGAAACTAAAATCGTAGCCCTAAATAGCATCACATATAAAAATAGAATCCAGATAGATTAATGAAAGATAAAATAGAAATTCAATAGAAGAAAATGTCAGAATTTATAGTTGTGATTTAGAGGTGGGGAAGAATTCTTCTTGAAATACTTGAAACGCAGAAATCCTCAGGCATAAATGTGTTAAGTATAATTACATCAAAACTAATTATTTTTGTTTAATGGAGAAGAATATGGATAGCGTTAACGGAGAAATGACAGATTGTAAGAAAATATTTGCAATATCTAAAACTGACAATGTACAAATATACAAGAAATTCCTTTAAGTCCACAAGAGACAGATAACCCAAGAGAAAAAATGGGCAAAAATATGAATAGGTGATTAAAATAGAATGAACCACAAGAACTAATAGGCCAGTCAGGAGATGTTCACTCTCAGTGGTAAGCACAGACACAAAGGAAAACAATCATGAAATATCTCTGTACCTCTGTAAATGTGGTGAAAGTGTAAAACTAGGCAATCCCAACTACTGGCAGAACACAGGGATATAAGAACCGACATGTACTCCTGCAGAGAGAAGAATGGTGAAGCATTCTCGAGAGCTGCCTGTGGGCGTTTAGTCAAATCAAGTTTACACACACTTTGTGACCCAGCAATTACACTCCCAGGAATGTAGCAAATTCTTCCATAGATCCACAGGCAACATACATTAAAGTGTCCATCATCACCTTGCTTATTGTGATAGGGATTCAGAGCAATCTGAGTGTCCGTCACCAACCGAGTGGACAGATCGGATCTGGTGGATACACATGGAGTTTTAGGAAACTTTAGAAAGAATGGACTAGATGTTCACAGGACCCCATGGTTGGCACTTCATTGCTAAGTTAAAGAAATAAAATGAGGTCTGTAATTTACGATGATTTCCTTAAATTAAAAAAAACAGGCACCCAAAGCAAAACCTATTTTGTAAGACTACATATAATCAAATGACACATATGAAATATATTCATGTTTGCCAACGGTGAATGAAAAAAATGAAAGTTGATAATGTGGACAAATAAGGGGAAAAAAAGACAGAGAAAGAGAAAAACGGAAGGAAGGAAGGAAGGGAGGGAGGGAGGGAGGGAGAGAGGGAAGCAGGGAGGGAGGGAAGGAGAGGAGAGGAGAGGGGAGAGGAAAAATGAAAAAGAAAGGGAGGGAGGGAGGAAGAAAAGTCAAAGAAAGAAAGTTCTTTTTCTTTTGAAATAGTTTGAGGGAAATGGACTCGAATAGAGGTAACAACATAAGGGAAAGCACACAGGCAGGAAAGCGTAAGTCTGCAAAATCAAAGGCAAATAACCCAATTTGGATGGAACATCAGAGTGTTTCAAGAGGAGCAGCAGAAGGTAAGCCTGGTAAGCCTGGAAGGGTAAGTTGGTAAGCTGAATTTGTCTATTTTTATTTGTTTTTATCTAAAAACTAAGATATATGCTTTACTCGTATATAATATATGGATTGACCCTGGAACTCAGGCTCACAATTGAAGATACTTGTGATCCACATGAAAGGAAATTTTTAAAAAGAGCCAAATTCTGTCATTTCTCCTAAAATCTATCCTAATTCTCTTCTGTCTCAGTGCAGCTAACATCTATGGCACTTCCTATGGCTCTGTGATGTCATTTCCTTTTGCAGCTATTAGTTCCCTGCAGTGTTTGTGCTTTACTCAACACAGGCTGTCTGATAACAGATGTGATGCCCAGCTGTGTCTATATACCAACCACAGAGCGTTCATTAATAACAATTACTAAGTACTTTATGATACAAATTGAGCCTGTAGCAATAGAGAAAACATCCAGCCATTTGTTTTATGGCCTCTTGTCAGGGTGAACTATAAATCCCCATTATCTCAACATTATCAGCACTGGGAAATGGATCTAAGCATGAGTCGTAAATAAAACTACCAACAGCTCAATCATTCTGGAAAGAACAGAGCATAAATTAACACTTGACGATGTAATGTTATATATGAACTTAAATAATAGCTCAAGCCTTCCTGTCGGCTAGTTACGCAAATTATTATTTTTAAGACTTACATTGGTAGTTGCGTGGCTGGCATATTCATTTAGGCACACAATTAGAGTTCAATAAATATGCAGTCTAGACACTGCCCTCCCATAACGCAACAGCTCCCACTAATGATGTATGAAGAACAGTGAAAATGATGAGAGAAAATTTCAACTGACAGAATGTCTCTTAGGATTACAGGGAGTAGGGAAAAAAATCACATTTTCTCTGAATACTACATCTCATAGGAGAAATCATTAAATTTGGGAAGATGGATAGAAGAGGAGCCACAAAAACTGTATGCATTACTGGTTCCTGGGTGGTAGTCCAATGGATTTTCAGTCAACCGTAAAAATATTTATTTAGTTACCGCTCTCTTTTGGGTCCAAGCTATCTTAAGTGATGAAGACAGAACAGAAAGATAAACAGAACACATGAATGTAAGTTTTGAAAGAAAAATAGCCAATAAACTCTCTAGGAACCAAAGACATGCAAAGGAAAACCATGAGATATTATTCTTCATGTTTTAAAAGTTAATTCCCAGTATTGGGGAGGAGACAGTGAAATAGGAAATCCAATCATTTGCTAAAAGGCAACCGAAGGGGTTCAAACCTAGACGGCCATTGGGCAACATCTACCAAGGGCTCTAAAAGTGTCCGTTACTTTTTTAAAATTAAGGTATAATTGACACACAATATTACATGAGTTTCAGCTACAACACATGGTGATTTGACGTTTGTATAAACTGTGAAATGATCACCATCTAGTTGACATCCAAATATACAGAACGTTTCACGAATGTGCATGTCATCCTTGCACAAGAGCCATGCGAATCTGTGTACAGTTCCAATTTTAGTAGATGTGCTGCCAAAGTGGGCACCAGTGTCCACCTACCTCTGACCAGTAAAAGATTCTAATTCTGAAAAATTTATCACGTACCAAATTAGCGCCATTTATAATGGCTAAAAAAGAAATAGCAAATGATAAGATTCACTAGAGGAATGGCAGAATAGCTAAAATAAAGTCTGTAAGGAAAGGGTTAAATAACTCATGGTTCACCCATATGATGAACTACTGTGTTGCCCTCAACAATTATTTTGTGAAGATTATTTAATATGAAAGTGTCCACCAAGCACTTTAAATATGTTGTAAAATGTTATGTATATAATTTCAATTATTAAAATATTATGAAGTTTTTATACACGTTTATACATGCACCCGTATAAAAGGCTAGAAGAAACACCCTAAAATAGTAAAAGTTTTTTCCCACTTGATGGTACTATGAATATTTTTTATCATCTTAATAATTTTCTATATTTCTAAAAATTTTTTTCAGCAGGACAGAGCATTTACAGCACATCTGGTGAGTAAGGATTTCAATTCACATTCTTTCCCAGGCCTTCTATAACCTGTATCTAATGGACCTGTCCAACTTGTCTTTCACAAAGTTTAACATAAAACTGGTCAAACGCACTTTCTCACTGCCCCCAAATCATGCTCCGCTTTCCAAATCAGCCGTCATTCAAGTTCCATTTCACATGTGTGCTCAAGGCAACAAAACGATATGAACAGCATGAAAGCTGGAATCTTAATGAACTCAGTCTCTACCTGGAATCACACAGAAGCAGAAATACCTCACCCATCAAAAGTCGTTACAAACCCCCACCAAAAAAACAAAACAAAACAATCTTTCCCTTACATCTCTTCAAGCACATGAAAAGGAGATCCTACCCTCACCTACACCCACACCACTCAGAGCGCGCTGTGCCTCCCACAGCTCCCGCAGGTACCGGCTACGCCAGGTCTCTTCCCCATCCCCGCACAACTTTCCTCGCCGCCTTCTAAATTCCTCTTCTCTAGGATTCCTCTGACCTCTTTGTGTCTGTCTTCTCTCTTTCCCACATCACATCTTTTGCCTCTGACCCGTCTCCAGATTGGCAAAAGCAGAACTATGAGGCGGTGAGCCTCTGTTTCCACGTCTGCAAAGAAGGTAAAATAACAAACCCTGTCCTACCATATCTTAAGATGTAGGTTCAAATATTTTAAAACTGGAAAGCATTGTACATGTCGTGGCTATCATAACCCCTTTTCTCATTCATGCAATAAGCCTTACTAGTATGCAACCAGTACTCTGCCAGCACTCTGGAAGTTATACTTGATTATTCTCTCTGTATGCCTTCCTTAACTGAATCCATCGTTAATTCAAGTTTTTTCCTCCAAAATATATCTTAAGTCACCCATGGTTCTTCGTGTTCATTAGCACAAATCTAACCCAAGCACCCGTGCTCTCTCACTTAGACTACTGAATTGACCCCTGACTTACCTTCCCATCCACTCTTACCCCTCTACCATATTACCTACCCCTACAGGAGCCAAACGTTTTCTTAAGCAAAAGTAATCATTTCTAAGAGTCAGAATGTCCATTGGTTTCTTTAATAGACATGATAGGTCCAGTTATTTGGGGAGCACACACATAATGAAACTCATACATAATAGCACAAGAGTACAAAAGAGAAACTAGAACCCATGAAAGGGATACTTACTTGCCAGAGAACTCTGCAGCTCTGTGCAGTGGGAGGAGAGAAGTCTATGGAGAGCCCCCTCTGATGCACACAGGTGCGTTTCCTCCTTGGATGTGTGACATACAGGAGATGCCTATCAAAGCAATTCATTGAATACACTGAAATTGACAAATTGCTTATTCAACTTAACAAAAGACATCTGAACACATTTAAATTGTTTTTCCCATGGATGACTACACTAGTGACGTTCGTAAACCAGGCGTGCACTCTGTTTGAACTAAGTACCTCAACAGCTTCTTACTGCGCTTAGAATAAAATCTTCGCCCCTTACCATGGACCTCCAAGCCTGTGCATGACATGGCCCCTTCCCGCTCTCCAGCCAATCTCTCCATGACTTATTATGCTTGCTGACTTGTTACTTCTTTACTGTTTCAGCTTTTCCCGTACTTGTGTGGTGCCATTCCATCTGCCCTATTCTTCACCTGAATAATTTCCACAGGAATTCAACTATGTTGAAGCATGTATGTCAAACTGATGTTAGGATTTGACAGGAACGTATTTGCATACACAGCTGAGGAGGCTCCTGGGCCAATGCTCCTATTAGGGTAGGAAGCATCCAGCTACTGAAATGAGCTCAACACATCAGCACTGTTCACTGAAATAAAAAAGGGATTCTGAGACTGGCATGAGTCTATTGCTAGGATTTGTTTCATTTCCATCCCACGGACTGAGAGACCTGTAATTTAAAGATTGTTGCGAAAAATCAGTAATGGCTTTTTCTCTTCTGAGAAACAGGTTCACTATATAAAGAAAAATAAGTTGAATCCCTACTGTGTTAGGTACTGTTATTCGCTTGTTCAATGCTCACTTCCCCCTTCTTCTTTGCTGACTGAACTTTGATTTTATTTGGGGCGTCACTGCGTCAGCCTACAAGCTTGCTTCTGCATCCTCCCTGAAAGCTCACAGTGTCTGGGTGGCTAATGACACACACGCAGGACGTTCCTGGGAGAGATTATGTTTTTTGGGGGGAATGGAATGGATGTACCTAACAAAGTCTTTCCCCCTTTCCCATGCTTTCCTCCTGGAATGTGGACGTGATGTCTGGGATCCGCAGCCATCTGCTAACCATGAGATGACAAACATGAAGCAAAGGTCAAGAGATTCACAGAGATGTTGACCTGATGCCACCAAGCTCCTGAACAACTCTATCATGCGTTTATTTCCAATTCTCCATGACCCTCCCCCATGTATTCTTGAGAGAATCAAACATGTTCATGAAGTCTAAATAGCTGCTCTATTTTTGTCTTCAAGGACCTACTGCTGCGTATGTGACCGCATGCTCCAGCAAAGCTAGAAAGCCCTCAAAGTTCCAAAACCTCACGGTGATTTGTGAAGCAAAAGGGACTATCTCTTTCCTTACATGTCTCATATTAAGTGTAAAATGGTAACTGAGACATTTTCCTGAAACCTTCATTTCCAAATAAGCAGCAATTATAAGAAGGGTAGTGTCCAGCTAAGAACAAGGTAATGAATTCTGGAAGCGGAGACATGGCCAGAGTCCGTAAGTGAGGGAAGTTTTAGTCCACCCCCATCCTCAGTCCATGAATCATCAAGTGATGGAATATAATCAGTAGTGATATCAACGTCCTAAATAACACAAATAATAGGGTATCTCTAATTGATATTTATTAAACTCTTTATTCTTAAAGAAGTGTCCATGGGGCTTCCCTGGTGGCGCAGTGGTTGAGAGTCCACTTGCCGATGCAGGGGACACGGGATCGTGCCCCAGTTCGGGAAGATCCCACATGCCGCGGAGCGGCTGGGCCCGTGAGCCATGGCCGCTGAGCCTGCGCGTCCGGAGCCTGTGCTCCGCAGCGGGAGAGGGCACGACAGTGAGAGGCCCGCGTACTGCAAAAAGAAAAAAACAACAAAAAAAGCAAGAGACAACAAATGCTGCTTAGGGTGTGGAGAAAAGGGAACCCTTGAGCACTGCTGTCAGGAATGTAAATTGGTGCGGCTACTGTGGAAAACAGTATGGAGGTTCCTCAAAAAAATTAAACTATGATAATTTTTATTATATGATCCAGCAATTACATTTCTGGGTGTATACCTGAAAGAAATGAAATCATGATATCAAGGAGCTATCTGCACCCCCATGTTCATCACAGCATTATTCACGATAGCCAAAATATGGAAACAACCTAAGTTGTTCTATGGATATCTGTATTTCAAACAATCATTAAGTAAAAAATAATGACGTTCTAAGGTATAATTTTCAGAGGCTGCCATTATGTGTGGAAGAATTAGGGAGGTGTGACAAGATGTTAAAAAGATCTTTCCTTGTGGCTGAATGCTCAAAGCTTAGGATAAAGGTAACAGACGCCCATACATTCTAGAGAGGCGCTACACACAAACAGCACGACTCACTGAAAAGTGGCCAAACTGGCCTTATGACCATCACCCTCAAAAGTCTATATAAGGCTAGAGATTCATCGAAGGAAAAAATTCTTTGAAGAATATTCACAGAAGAGAAAGTTATGTCATTTTCCGTTTCTCCCTAGAGCTAAAAGGTATTGACCCAGAAATTAGTGAGCACTCATCACGTGTTAAAATTACACTAAGTTCTGTAAAAGATTTATCTCATTTAATTATCACAGTACTACTATGAGGTGAACACCTGCACCTGCCTGACCCTGAGAGCCAGCACCTCTGTAAATTTCATGCCCCCGGGTGCCTCTCTGCTTCACCCTGGTCCTGGCCTCACCAGAGAGAAATGAATACTAAAATGAAAACAAAATCCCACACTCCCCAATCTCTCAGACTCTGCATCCAACTTAGGTTCTAGCCATTGGATCCACTGGAGTGATATTTGGAAAATGGAAGTGAACAAAGGCTGCTATCCTTTTCTGTTTATGCTGGCAGGTAACGTCCTGAACATATGAGAATCAAGATGCAGTGGTGGCAGCCAGACTTGGCATCCCAGTGCCTAGTCCCCAGCTCCACGAGTGTCAAGAGGCATTTGTGACAAAGACGGTGGCTTTCTGACCCCCGGATTGCAGCTCTAGTGTTGTGCCCTTGAGCTCAACAATTTCAACCCTCAACTCCATTCTGCAGCAATTCCAATTATTTTGAAGCACCTAATTTTCCATATTAAGTCCCTTTCTGCCTAAGAGACCCAGAGTGGTTTCTGTTTCATGCACTGAACCCTGACAGCAACAATGGATAAAGAATAACACTGGTATTTGATTTTTTTTTTTTTTTTTTTTTTGCTTTGCCCTAATAGACACATGAAATGCATTACCTAGATACAGTCAAGCCTTTCCCATCTGGAACTCACTCTGTTATCACAAGCCAAAATAGCTACGGAGGGAGGGGCAGGTGGTACTCAACATCCAGGCACCAAGAGCTGACATGTTCTTAGCTTTCCATTAAAGGCAGCTCTAGGGAAAGTGGCCATCCTTCTGATCTAAGTCAGATCACCCTGAAAACTATTTGCTCCGCCCTCAACACCAGTGCCACACACACTTTCCCAAATTACTGATCTTCAGGTGTCCTTTGTAAAAAATTAATAAACAGAAATCTCAATCAAATAGAACTGGGAGACCAGAAGGGGGAGCTCTCATGCCCTGTGACCATAGCAGAGCCCAACAAGAAGATGAAAGACACTTCTTTCCTGGTGAGGACTCAGCCAATGAAAAGCCATGGACTCTTTGTTTACTCCAGCCCTCCCAGCTTCCTTTTTTTTTCTCCCCTATAAAAGGGTTCTCCTTCCCTTGAAATAGGGGGACATGCACATGGCTCGCCCTTAATTGGCAGCCCCTTAATTGCAATTCTCTACTCATCTTGAATTAACCCATCTTTGTTGAGAAAATATCTGGCAGTCGATCTGCTTCAGGTCAACACCATCTTGGCCATATCTCTGATCCTCCCAGGGTCAGCTCTTAAGTCTCCCTACTGAGCACGCTACCCTGTACTTGACCCTGGCTGTCCCTTAGAACTCTACCTCTTGGACACATATAAATCCTTGTTCACTCACTGCTTCTATTACACCCAACCCTGTGCATCCTAGTCTTTATCCTGCCAACCTGCATGTTGAGGCAGTAATACTCCCATTACTACTTTTGGTTTAGGAAGGGAAATCACCAGAAATTTGTAATAAATAACAAAGCAGTGATGTTTTTGGCAGGACTTTGGCCTTCTCTCAGCAGGCTATTTTTTTGCCCTGCAAGGCAGTTTAATCATAACCTTAATGATGTCTCCCCACTGCTTAATGTGGGGCTGCCCTTGTCTCCAGAGCCAGGTGCAGTGTGGACACGTGGGCGCCCTGGGGCTTCTACATGCTTTGAGTTGTCAAGCTCAGCTCTTGGAAAGCTGCTAATTTCCTCTGAGGTAATTTGACTGTGATTAAGTTAAGCTGCCACCAGGTGGACATTGGAGCCTTAGTTAAGCCGTTTTAATCTCAGTAGCCAGAGTCCCCATAGGCATAATAAAATGAAGAGAGAACGTAGTTTGATTTCCACTTAATTGTGTTTAAAAAAAATAAACAATAAAGAAAAAAACGGTAGTTTAGCATACTACTTAAACAGAATTAAAATAGAGTAGTATAAATATATCTCAATCATGTATTTAACCAATATTTATTGAGTAACTGCAATGTGAAAAAGATGGCTCTAGAATCAGGGATGGGGCAGACAACACAAAAAAACCAAGCACCTGACTTCACAGAGTTTATGTCATGGGGGTAAAACAAACAACACACAAACAGATAAAAATACATATTTCTCCTATATAACATTATAAATTATGATACATGATACCACAGTATATTATGATATAATGATAATGATATACATAGTATATCCCCATGCACACCAGCCTATAAAGACAGATAAAATCACAATAATGATAACCTAGATTTTACTGACTCTCCCTGACCCACAAATCTATCCATGAAAGATCTTATTACCCTACAGAATTCCCTTTGTTCCCAATCCTGAAGTTTTTCTGGAATTTTTTAGTATATATCTCAAATATGCTTGTACATAGTCTGGTCAGTAATTTCAGTCAGCTACCACGTGGTTTACACAAGCCACAATTAATGTTTATGCTGTGTACCCATCACCCACCAGGCACCATTGCCCCTACCACACACAAATGCTTTCATCTTCTCCTATTTACTGGCCAAAAAAACATTTACTAAACACCTACTTTGATCCAGTAGGAGAAAGGGAACCCTCTTGCACTGTTGCAGGAAATAAGACAGCTATGCCTCTGTCCTCATAGAGCTTATAACCTTGTGGTGAATAAAGACAAGGAAAATATACTATGAGTGAGTGCAGCTAAAAGTACAGAATACCATGGAATCATCTAAAAGGGGACGTTACAAAAGGACAGATGCTCATAGAGCAGGCTTCTAAACAAAGTCACGTGTAGATTGAGACTTAGACGACTAATAGGAGTTAAGTAGGTGAACAGTATGTGCAAGAGTGCTCTCTGCAGAGGGAACAGCACACGTGCCATTCTGAGACACGACCCATTCCAGGCAGAGTCGTCTCCTGCCCCGCACTTCTGTCCATGTCCCAGAACACTCCAGACATGAACAATGAGCCTAGAAGAAGTTAACAGCAACTGGATATAACTTCCCACCTAAAACAGATAAAGATCAAGACAGATAATGAAATAATGGTCCTAAAGACATTAGGCATCAAGGGACAATGACTGCTGAGTGATGAGAAATAAACAAGCTTAGCCCTATTATTGCTCAGTCTACTTCCTGGAGAGAGCTCGGGGAAGCAACCCCAGCAGAGCCCAGCACCCGCCTTGAATTAAGGAGATAGATTAAATAAGAGATGGGAGGGACAGAAAAAATATTGGAAGAAATAAGGACTATACATTATCCAAATTTTATGAAAACTACAATTCCACTGCTCCAAGGAATCTCAACAAATCTTAAGCTCAAGAAATGTGAAGAAAACTACACCATGACAAATTGCTTAAAACCGGTAAGTAGAAAATCTAGCAGTTATATACAAAAGAACATATGTCATAAGGATGACAACAGATTATTCATTAATAACAATACAAGCCAGAAGTACTTCAAAGTACTGAAAGAAAAAAACTTTGATCCTACATTTCTTTACCCAGTGAAAATATCTTTAAAAAATGAGTATGAAATAAAAACTATTTCAGACATTAAAAATCTGAAAGAATTCATTACTAGAAGACCTGCTCTACAAGAAAAGTTAAAGAAATTGTTTCAAGCAAATCATTAAAAAAAAAAAAATCCAGATAATAGTCCCAATCCATATAAAAAGCACCAGAAATGGAAACTATATAGGTATATGTTAAGATAATTTTCTTATTATTTAAATACTTTTAAGAAATATGATACTGTTTAAAGCAAAAATGATAACAATATACTACGGGTTTTATATATAGAAGTAAAAAGTTTGTTAAAAATAACACAAAGGCTGACAAAAAGCACATGAAAGGATGCTCAACATCACAAATTACCAGAGAAATGCAAATCAAAACTACAATGAGGTATCACCTCACGCTGGTCAGAATGGCCATTATCAGAAAATCTACAAACAATAAATGCTGGAGAGGGTGTGGAGAAAAGGGAACCCTCTTGCACTGTTGGTGGGAATGTAAATTGATACAGCCACTATGAAGAACAGTATGGAGGTTCCTTAAAAAACTAAAATTAGAATTACCATGTGATCCAGCAATTCCACTCCTGGGCATATACCCTGAGAAAACCATAATTCAAAAAGAGTCATGTACCACAATGTTCATTGCAGCTCTATTTACAATAGCCAGGACATGGAAGCAACCTAAGTGTCCATCGACAGAAAAATGGATAAAGAAGATGTGGTAGATATATACAATGGAACATTATCCAGCCATAAAAAAGGAGGAAATAATGCCATTTGCAGCAACATGGATGGACCTAGAGATTATCATACTAAGTGAAGTTAAGTCAGACAGAGAAAGACAAATATGATATCACTCATATGTGGAATCTAATTTTTTTTTAATGATATATGTTAACTTATTTAACAAAACTGAAACAGACTCACAGACTTCGAAAACAAACTTATGGTTACCAAAGGAGAAATGTGGGTGGGGGGAAGATAAATTAGGAGCTTGGGATTAACATACATACCCTACTATATATAAAACAGATAACCAACAAGGACCTACTGTAGAGCACAGGGAACTCTACTCAATACTCTGTAATGATCTTTACGGGAAAAGAATCTGAAAAAGAATGAATACATGTGTATGTATAACTGAATCCCTATGCTGTACACCTGAAACTAACGCAACACTATAAATCAACTATACTCCAATAAAATTTTAAAAAATAATAACACAAAGGCTGAGAAGAGAGAAATGGAAATATACTGTGGTAAAACTCTTATACTCTACATATAATAGGTTATCACTGGAAGGTAGACTATGACAAGTTAAAGGTTCATATTATAACGCTGCTAAAATAACAAAGATATATAGCTAATACATTACAAAGATATTAAATGGAATTATAATAAATACTCAATTCAAAGGAAGGCAGAAAAATATGAAAAGGAGGAACAAATAATTGATAGAACAAATAGAAAACATATAGTAAGACAGTAGATTTAAATCCAGCCATCAATAATTAAATTAAGTGTAAGTAGTCTAAACACCTGAATTAAAAGATAGGGATCCTCAGATTGAATAAAAATGAATAAAACAAGAAACAACATATTATTCAGTTATCAAAAAACCTTAACTATAAAACAGAAGTGGATGAAAATCAAAAGGATATGAAAAGATATAACACTAATCAAAAGAAAGTTGGAGTGGCAATATTAACATAAGACAAAGTAGATTTCATAGGAAACAATATTATCAGAAATAAAGAGCTCATTTAATAATATTTAATGGATTAATTATCAAGAGGATATAAAAATCCTAAAAAATTTTTATGCACCTCAAAAATTTTCCAAAAATATAAAGAAAAAAGCAGAGAGAACACAAGGATGTATAGACAAATCCACAATTATACTTGGAGGCATCAATGCTGCTCTCTCAATAACTGATAGAACAACTAGACCAAAAATAAGTAAGGATATAATAAGGATATAGCAATCAATTTGACCTAATTGACATTTATAGAACACCTCACCTAACAACAGCAGAATACATATTCTTTCCAAGTGCATACAGAACACACACCAAGGCAGATCATATTCTGGGCCATAATATGATAGATTTTAAAGTATTCACGGCATACAAAACATGTTCTCTGACCACAATGAAAGTAAATTAGAAATGAATTGCAGAAAGATATATGGAAAATTCCCCAAATATTTGGAAGCTGGTAACACACTGCTAAGAGGTACATACACTGATCAGGGAAGGAATCAATATTGAAACTAAAAGGTATTTGGAACTGAAAGTATTATATATAATGTATCACATATATAATACACATACATACATCATATTATATCAGAATTTGTGAGATACAGCTAACACAGTAGTAAGAGGGAAATCTATAGCACTAAATATCCATCTCAGAAAAGAAAAAAGTCTCAAATCAATGACTTCAGCTTCCACCTTAAGGAACCTGGGGCTCAAAGCATTTGCTCTGTGCTCCTACAAATCCATGCAGCAGACATTCTGAGTACATTGTACTCAGAATCACTCTCCTTTCAGACCCTGAGGCTCTTTCTAATTCAGGTCAAGCTTGTAGGCCAGGTTCCCTTTCCCTAGGGATGAGCACCCTCTGGGAATCCCTAACATTTCACACTCCAAGCTACATCTCATAGTTTCTTTACTAGGTTGCCAAACATTGAATGATTTATCTGAACTCCGCGTAAGACTCTTACCTTCCACATTTTTTTTCAACATCTTTATTGGAGTATAATTGCTTTCCAATGGTGTGTTAGTTTCTGCTTTATAACAAAGTGAATCAGCTATACATATACATATATCCCCATATCTCCTCCCTCTTGCGTCTCCCTCCCACCCTCCCTATCCCACCCCTCTAGGTGGTCACAAAGCTGATCTCCCTGTGCTATGTGGCTGCTTCCCACTAGCTATCTATTTTACATTTGGTAGTGTATATACGTCCATGCCACTCTCTCACTTCATCCCAGCTTACCCTTCCCCGTGGTGGCACATATATACAATGGAATATTTCTCAGCCATAAAAAGAAACGAAATTGAGTTATTTGTAGTGAGGTGGATGGACCTAGAGTCTGTCATACAGAGTGAAGTCAGTCAGAAAGAGAAAAACAAATACCATATGCTAACACATAAATATGGAATCTACCTTCCACATTTAAAGGGAAATGTAATTAAAGAAAAATTTTTTAAAAATAGAAATAATTACCCACTAAATTTATCAATCATTGCTTAATCTACCACTGGTTTTCCCTGCAGGCTTGCACTGAATAATTTCTTCACTTCAGCTAAATCTGTAGACCTCGGTTAAAAGGCCCTCTGTGCATAGATGCACAATTCTGATTTTTTAGCATTTTCATCAGTTTTCTCTCTGCAGTCTTTCTTCTTTAGAGCCTTTAATTCTCCTGATAAGAGTATATAATTTTGGCTTTTGTTATCCATCCTTTCCCAAGAACTCTTGAGACCCAGGTTGTGGAAGGCTGGGATGGAATCCTGATAGACAATGAGGGATGGCTCTTTAGGTGTGAAGGGGAGAGGGCAGGAGGACAGGCCATATTCACTCCCATGGCAAATCTCATCTTGCCTCGAGAATTCTAAGATATACGTAGCAAGTAGACAGCAGGGATCCACTGCTCTAGTTAACCACTTGCTAAGTCTCCATTTCCAACTGGGAAGAGAACACAGACTCTTAACCATGCGCTATAATCCTTCCTTATAACCTCAAAGTCTGCCATTAGTCTGTTTATTACAAAATTCTGATTACCTTCAGATACTGATAGTATCAATCACATGCCAACAAATAACCTTAACTTCATATACAATTGAATGTGCTACTCATTACAAAAAACATCTGAGATCCACTGAAAAATTCTGTTTTAATCTGTCTTCATCTTTCATTCTTTTTCATAATTTTTTTTTACCCAGAGATCTCTTGGGCTTTAATCTGTAATATAAATTTTCTGTGCCATGTAATGGTCTGATGTGTAAAAAATACTCCCTCAGTTAATCCTAACATCCCCCAGCAATCTGATTTCCCTGCTTTCCTTGGGTGTCTCCGTCTTTCCTGGGCAAACACAAAGACTCACCACCCTAGCCTAATACCTCTTTTCTTCTCCCCTTCACCCTCATAACACTTGCAGCAGCCAGACCAATCTACCACCAATGAATCACCTTCAGTTTACCATCACAACCAACACTGCAAATGGATAAAAGACAAACATATCATAATATAATACCACAACAATCCCTTCTTACGCATGTTTCTTTGGACGGAGGGAAAGCCAGCCTCTTGTTCTGCCCAACAGTCCACCCTCTATACCCCACAGTCCCCATCAGATATGGGAAATTTCAACACGTTGCTTAAGTTTACCTTTTAAACATTAAAAGTGCAGCTCCCTGGTAATGTTTATGGTTCAGCTTCTTTTGAAAAGTTATGTCCTTGTTCTGTTACAAATTCAAGGTTATATGAATTTTAAAACAGATTTAAGTGGAACATGAATATACTTTGAAACAAACACAAACCTCAGGAAAGGTTTGAAAGAACCTCAGAATCTTTATATATGTAACCTCAAAATTAACCCACTGGTAATGGTTAATCAGAACATGAAACTGCAAGCTGACCATGCCTGGGTGTCTGGCACTGTTGACTGAGCAGCCTCAACTTTTTCCAGTACCATAAGGACTCTGGTCCCAAGATTCTGGCCTTAGAATCTTGATATTCAAGAAAATTCCTTGACAATATGAATATTGAAAATCTAATAGAATTTTCCTATTAGAATCCATTGCATTTCTATACACTAATGATGAGCTAAGAGAAAGAGAAATTAAGGTAACAATCCCATTTACAATTGCATCAAAAAGAATACTTAGGAATAAATCTAATTAAGGAGGTAAAAGACCAGTACTCATAAAACTTTAAGACACTGATGAAAGAAATAGAAGACAACACAAACAGATGGACAGATATACTACGTTTATGGATTAGAAGAACTAATATTGTTAAGATGACCATACTACCCAAGGCAATCTACATATTCAATGCAATCCCTATCAAAATGCCAATGGCGTTTTTCACAGAACTAGAACAAACAATTTTAAAACTTGAATGGAAACACAAAAGACCCCAAAGAGCCAAAATAATCTTGAGAAAGAAGAACAGAGCTGGAAGAATCACATTCTCTGACTTCAGAGTATACTACGAAGTTACAGTAATCAAAACAATATGGTACTGGCACAAAAGCAGAAATGTAGATCAATGGAACAGAATAGAAAGCCCAGAAATAAACTTACACACTTATGGTCAATTAATCTATGACAAAGGAAGCAAGAACATACAGTGGAGAAAAGACAGTGTGTTCTTTAAATGGTGCTGGGAAAGCTGGATAGCCACATGTAAAAGAATTAAATTAGAACAATTTCTCACATATACAAAAGTAAACTCAAAACTGTTTAAAGACCTAAATGTAAGACCGGAAACCATAAAACTAACAGAAGAAAACATAGGCAGAACACTCTTTTACATAAATCATGGCAATATTTTTTTGGATTTGTCTCCTAAAGCAAATGAAACAAAAGCAAAAATAAACAAATGGGACCTAATTAAACTTAAAAGCTTTTGCACAGAAAAGGAAACCATCAAGAAAAGGCCAATCCTACTTACAGATGAGGAAACTGAGGCACAGAGAAGTTAAAGAGCTTTTCCATGGTCTTATAGATAGGAAGTTTAAGAGCTGGGATTGAAACCCAAACCATCTTGCTTCAAAGCCCACATGCTTTCACATTTAACCTCTATACTGAACAATATGATGACCAAATTTTTAATGGTACAGACAAGACAAAAAGGAAGGAAAGAAGGAAAGAAAGGATATAGGAAAGAAAGAAGTCTAAGTAGGAGTTGAAAGCCTTCAAGGATTAGAAAGAATCTGTAAGGTGAGGAGCAGAAATCAGAAATCAGATATGAGGGACCAAGACCACCCAGGAATAAAGGAACAATGTGCAGAGACACAGAGATGAGAATAGATAAGACATGTCCCAGAGACAGAACTACCACATCAGTGATACACTCACTCAAAATGAATTTTGACCTTTTGGATCAGTCTGAAGAACCGGTGCTCCATCTTACCTGTCCTCTCTCATCCCTCCACCATGCCCCAGAAACATACACACTTGATTTCCCATGGAAGTTACGCAACCATGTTCACAGTTCACTGGGAAATAGAAGAATGCAAATTATTGATAAATACTGCCCTGTAAGTCAAGGCCAGCAGAATCCAACAGAGAACAGATACTAACTCACAACTCTCTCCTTCCACCTTAGTAGAAAAACTGGATTACGTCTCCCATATTATTGGCAAACTGATAGAGCTTAAATCTCTATTCTCTCTTCTGAATGTCCTGGAGCCTAGATCTTTACTGACTTTTAGCCTGGAAATGACAGCCAACAGCTCTGGCTGTCATGTCATCACTGGGCCTAGAGTAAGTATAACCAAGTTATAAGAGAGTGATCTGGTTCACTCACTGAATACAAGGGTAGAGAAGAATTAAACCAGATAAAGAGTGAATAAAATGAAATATTAAAGTGCTTGGTATAATGACTGGCCCATAGTAAGGGCTCAGAAATGATAACTGCTATCATTAGCAACAGCAGCTAGATAACTTGGGAAATTCAACTCATGACATCATCACCATACCATCAGCATTTTATCATCCAACCCACAGACTACTGAAGTTCTTATAGAAAAATAACATTCAGACCACTCTTGGAAGAAGGCATAATTGCTTCTACCTTGGACACTCAATTCCTATCCTTCAAGATCCTTTCCGATGTGCATGCCTAGGATGGTACCCAGGACAGCAGGTTCTGTGACCCCTCAAGTTACGCCTTGGTGCTCTGCTTCATACCTCAGGACTACCTAGCACAGATGAATGGCTGCAAAAAACCGATTTGGTCCCGGGCTTGGAAGCTTCTTTCTTTAACCGCAGGATTCAATTCCTGATTTTCTTCTAATAAGGGAGAGTAGAGAAGAAACCGGGAGCTTTCAAGTCAAGCAGATGTGGATGAAGCAATTACACTGAGGAGTGTCAGGGTGAGTGTGTGAGGAGTGTCAGGGTGAGTGTGGCAGGAGAGGATTCCACTCGGGCACAGGCACAGCTGCTGCTTTAATTGTATCTGCAAAGCTACCAGAGATCACACGCTACAGTTAAGGTTCTAGAGCTTCCAGAGAAACGAGCACTGGTCCTATTGAGGGACTGAGGTGAGCTCGTCTACGAAAGAGCTTTCCTTTAGTGAACTGGACACACCCATGCGCCTCTGATACAGTGCTTTTTGGATCCCTAAGACTGCAGAAGACTTCTCTCAAGCCCTGTGGAAGAGGGGGTCCCAGAAGTCCTAGGCTGTGTTGTGCTTGAACGGTCAGGGTCAAATTCCAGCCCCAGTACAGATTTTGGCTTGAAAGTTGCCAGAAATACCTACAAGGGTCTCACATAGGCTGCACTGATGACCACACTCCACACTGGAGATTCCTACCAGGGAGCAGGAATCATTCCATGGGCACCCGATGCTAAGGAGACAAGAAGAAGAAATCTGTGCTTTCCATATGGACGAGGCCCTTTCATCAGGTCTTTATAAATTAATGACCAGCATTAAGTCAACAGAGTGAGTGGGGTGGCTGTTCTCCAGTGTGGAACCGGGTAAGCTACGATTCATGAAGTCTGTTAGATGTGCAGGCCTCTGACAAGTTTGAGAGGAAAAGGTGACCAGATGCAGTGATCAAGGACTTTAAGATGGGAAAGGCTAGTGTGGAGAGGATGAACAGCTGTGTTCCATTTCCTCTGATGACACCATCAGAAGGATGGGCTGAGCTGCAGCAGGAGTGCCCAGGTGAGTATCCCAGCAACTCCAGCAAGCCTGCATCCCCGCCACCCCTCAACTCCGCCGTGTTCATGGCTTCCTTGAATGCCACACTCATTGCCTCTCTCCTTGCAGTGATTCCTGCTGGCAGGGCAGTGAGAAGCCCCCAATGCTGAGAAACTGTCAAGGAGAAATCTACAATTATTGCGTTTCCAGGACTCTGGCAAGTCTGTCCTCCAGATCTCCAGCTTTGATGGTTTCTCTTTGGAGATGCCCAGCACCTGGTGGGCAGGTTCCGACTAGCAGGTGATCCCACTCAATCCATCCAGATGCTGAGTTCTCATGCTGCCTCCACCACCTACCAGTTCTATTCCCTCTGAGAACTCCGTGCTCAGACAGTAATAACCAGCTGTCAGATTGGGTTTTATACTAGTTATAAAGTAATGTTTTAATTGGTTTTATTTCCAGTCGAATGTGGAGAATGGGGCAAGGGATGGATCCCAACAGGATTTCAGAAAATCATTTTATTTCACTCTATCACAGCATCATAGAAGAGTTACACTAAAATAAAATGCGGACACCCCATCCCCCCTGCCTGCATGGCATGCCTGCATCTCAAAGTAATAAACTTTCCATTTCAGTGGGGGAATGAAGCTATTTGTCAGTTCCAATGTCAAGAATGAATGCAATTCAAATTCTCCAGCCATTTATTTCAACAATTCTCTACTCTACAGCTGAAATAACTTAACATAAGAAATAGCTGTTCACTCAATGTAAAACTTGCAAACCTGGTTCCACAAGACATAGTTCTGAAAAAAAATAGTGAATCTGCAAGGGCTGCTGGGTAAGACACTCCATCCATCTTGGTGTAATGGTAACGCCCAAGACCACTGGAGCCACGCCACCACCATCCTGGGCTGGGAGAAACATCCCAGTGGGCCAATCTGTTCACTTCCCTCTTCGTTGCCATCATGATAATTGCTGCCATTTCCTCATAAACATTCACGATTCATCATCTTTCCTCTTTAAACCTGATGCGTTGATGACACCCACATCCAGAAGAATTAGAAATAATGATAAAATTTTTCATTTCACCCTTGACAAGTCCCCACTGCAGATGGCTACAGAAGAAAGACCTGAGTGGCAGCAGGAGAATGGCTTTGAGTGGCTGGTGGGGTGAGGAGGAGGCTCCTGGGAAACCTGTTGACAGAAAGTATGAGGCACCCATGTTCCGTGTCCGGCCTGGGGCTGAGCACCACACCTAGATGTTTGGAATGGATCTTCCAGTGTTCAGGAAGCCTCCCCTCCACTTCCCACTCACTACCTTAACAGGAAGCATCTGAAAATGAAGAGTGCCCATATGGGAACATATGTATATGTATAGCTGATTCACTTTGTTATACAGCAGAAACTAACACACCATTGTAAAGCAATTATACTCCAATAAAGATGTAAAGAAAAAAAAAAGATAATGAAGAGTGCCAAGAGCCTGAAAAATGTTGTCTACTGAAAAACCAAATTTTTCACTTCTCATTAAAACTAGTAGCAAACATTCATATACTCTATAGCACATACTATGCACCAGATTCTAAAGCATTTTACACATATAAACTTGCTTAGCCCTCCTTACAATCCTAGGAGGTAAATGTTATCAATATTCCCATATGAGAAAACTGAGGTTTGCTGACCTGGCCAAAGGCCCAGAGTTTTCAAATTATGGCACTGAAATTGGATCTTGGGTACCTGTCCCAGAGCCTGTGCTCTTAACCAGCACAGTAAGTGCCCTCTCTCAAAACTGCATATTACTGAAATTCCCGGAGGACATTTTCTGAGAGTTGGGTGTTCCTAGCAGTCGTTTCAGTGAGGTTCTGCCTAAAGGTAGAAGAGTAATTCCCAGTCACCTACACATGTTTAAAGCTGTTTTCCAAATACAGTTAACCCCTGAACAATGCAGGGGTTAGGGGCGCCAACCCTGCGCACAGTGGAAAATCTGCGTATCACTTAAAGTCAGCCCTCTGTACATAGCCGGCTCCATATCCACAGTTCCTCCGCATCCGCGGATTTGACCAACCTCAGATGGTATAGTACCGTACTATTGACTCTTGAAAAAAATGTGTGTAGTGGGGTGGGATGAATTGGGAGATTGGGACTGACATACATACACTACTACGCATACAATAGGTAGCCAATGAGAACCTATTGTGTAGCACAGGGAACTCTACTTGATGCTCTGTACTGACCTAAATGGGAAGGAAATCTAAAAAAGAGTGGATATGTGTATACGAATGACTAATTCACTTTGCTATAGAGCAAGAAACATTACAACATTGTAAAGCAGCTATACTCCAATAAAAAGTAATAAAAAATAAAATAGATAACCAACAAGGACCTACTGTACAGCATGGGGAACTCTGCTCAATACTCTGTAATAACCTAAATGGGGAAGTAATTTGAAAAAGAATAGACACGTGTATATGTATAACTGAATCAATTTGCTGTACACCTGAAACTAACACAACATTGTTAATCAACTCTACATCAATATAAAATAAAATTTTTTTAAAAAGAAATACATACAAAAAATTTTTTTAAATGTGTGTATAAGTGAACTGCAAAGTTCAAACCCATGTTGTTCAAGAGTCAAGTGTACTACCAAAGAACAAAAGACCAGTTCCTCTCTTTCTAGTACACTTGAGTTCTTTAATTCCCTTTGGGTAAGATTAAGGGAGGAATGAGAGGACCAGGGGAGAGGGTTAAAGGCCAAGAGAGTAGAAAGGCGCCCGAAAGGGAGGCATCGTACGTGTCAGGAAAACACTGAAGAGGAGGCCTCTGCAGGGCAGGATTCACGCAGGGAAGTATAAGGAGGTGCAGCTAGGTGGAGAGATGAACTGGAACAAGACACACAGGGCCTTGAACATGACAAGAGGAAAGACTTAGGCAAGGTTTGTCTGCAGGGCCAGTGGCGCGGACAGGAGGAACAGGCAGGGACTACGCCTGAGCTCCCGACACTCTGAAACTGTCCTCCCAAGGCCCTTTCACTTTGCTCTCAGGGACCTCGCCATTGCTTCTGCTTCCCAGTGAAGCCCAGAAGACGTGCGAGGCCCCCACTTGCAAGCCCAGGCTGCTCATGAAGGAAATTTCCCACAGCCGTTTGCCTGTGCTCAGCCAGTGCCAGCAAACAGACCCAAGCGGAGCTAAGGGCCACAGCCTCTCGCTTGTCTATCATCAAAGACGCCTGTCCTTCACGAGGAATTGATTTCTGCGGGTCCATTCTCACCTCCCAGGGAGCTCCAAGAGTAAATGCTGGGCACATTCCCAAGTCTCTCTCTCTCTCTCTAACTTTTGGCTCCAAAGAAGTCTTTTATCCACTGAATGATTAGCTCACAGACAGCCAGTGCGGAATATACAACTCGTGCAACTGGTCTACTTCCTACTTCGGTACATTTAATCCCTTCTCATTGGTGATCAGCTGTCATAGAAGTCTAGAGTATGTGGGATAGAGAAGAAAGGGGCCTCGTTGTCACTCTTATTCACCCACGTTTCTGGCCATCAATAGTTTGGCCAGGTAAGGGGAGATAGAGTGAGACCAGGCACAAAGATGGAATGAGTGTAAAGGCATGACAGTCTTTTTGTCTCACCCAACTTTAGGGATGGGGAAGTGATGGGTATGTCACTGCCTGCCAAAGCCAGAGATAATAAAGCCTCAATCAACCTGGACATTAGCCTAAATCCTCAATTAACTAGATTTTTTTTCTTTTCTCCACTTCTGGCATAAAAATGCAAATAATCAGATTTCAGTTTTATATCAAAGATATGAAAACAAATCTATGTCATGAGATTGAGAAGATAAGCCACAAACTGATAGAAAATTTTTCAAAAGATATATCTGACAAAGGACTGTCATTCAAAATATACGAAGAACTCCTAAAATTCGACAATAAGAAAATGAGAAACCCAATTTAAAAATGAGTAAAAGACCTGAACAGACACCTCACCAAAGAAGATATACAGATGGAAAATAAGCAAATGAAAGGCTGCTTAACATCATATGTCATTAGGGAATTGCAAATTACAATAACAATGAGATACTACTACACACATTAGAATGGCCAAACTCCGGAACACTGACAACACCAAATGCTGGCAAGGATGTGAAGCAACGGGAACTCTCATTCATTACTGATAAGAATGCAAAATGGTACAGACACTCTGGAAGACAGTTTGGCACTTCCTTACAAAAATAAACATACTCTTACCATATGATACACCAATCCCACTCCTTGGTATTTACCCAAAGGAGCTGAAAACTTATGTTCACACAAAAACCTGAACACATTAAGTTTATTGCAGCTTTACTCATAATTGGCCAAACTTGGAAGCAACCAAGATGTCCTTCAATAGGTGAATAAATAAACTATAGTGCATCCAGAAAACAGAATGTTATTCAACATCACAGAGAAACAAGCAGTCAACCATGAACAGACATAGAGGAAACTTAACTATGTTGTTACCAAGTGAAAGAAGCCAATCTAAAAAGTCTACATATTATACGATTCCAACTATGTGACATTCTGGAAAAGGCAAAACTATGAAGACAATAAAAAAATCAGTGGTTGCCAGTGGGGATGAATGGGTGCAGTACAGAGGATTTTTAGGGCAGTGACTATTCTAGATGATACTCTAATCGTGGATACTTGTCACATTTGTCAAAACTCATAGAAAGTACAACACAAAGAGTGAACCCTAATGGAAACTATGGCCTTTGGGTGATAATAATGTCAGTGTAGGTTCATCGATTATAACAAATGTACCTCTGAGGTGTGGGAAGTCGGGATGTCGACCGTGCGGAGCGCTGTGCATGTGGGGGGCAGAGAGCATATGGGTACACTCTGTACTCTCTGCTCAATTTTTCTGTGAACCTCAAGCTGCCCTAAAATGTTAAACCTATTTTCTGCAGATTGAATTGCGAGACCCTCTCTGCAGACCAATGCTTCTGAAGCCTTGATTCCTGGATGATTAAATTATGACTGACTGAAGCAGCAAAGTGTCATAGCACGTTGCAGAAAATCTTTCAAAAGTCATTTATCTGCTACTTCACCAACCAGTTATTGAGGCACTGGACTAAGCTCTGAGGGTCTAAAAATAATACAACCCTGAGCCTGGCCTTGAGGAGCTCACAGTAAAGTGGGAGAGACAGACCTGCCAACAGTTGTACTGAGTAGTACTGCCTTAATGCAGTCAGTGTAAATTGCTGTGGGAACTCAGAGGAAAGATAAAAATTGACCTGGAGGAAACCTCTGGTTAACATTCAGTGACCCATCATTCACCAGTACCTTCATAGGTGCATTTGGTGACAACTCTGCTGGGTATCATACAGGGGAACAGGGGAACAAAAGGTGAGCCAGACGACAGCCCCTGCTGGTCAGGGAGATTACAGTTTAAAAGGCCCTATTTCAGTTACTGTAGAACATGATATTTAAGCTGAACCAGGAAAGCCTTTCCAAGAAGTCGATCTAATAAGAAAAAAACTCTGTATGTTCAAATCACAGACGATTAAGAGGAATATCAGGGGTGGTCTGTTACCATGGTTCTCAGACCTAGTCACACATGAGCACTGCAGGGCAATCTTTTAGTAAACACCACACCCAAGTTTCAACCCAGACCAGTTAAATCAGAACATCAGGCAACTGGGAGTAGGTATTGGTGTTTTTTTAAAATCTCCCTAAGTGATTCTGGTGCACAGTTAGGATTGAAAATGTCTACTAACTTAATCCTGCCTTTCTACTGATTATGAATCCATGTCCAAAGGTTGAGGTCAAGATTACAGAGCTAGTCAATACAACAAATCCATGATCCACTATACAACTTAAGAACTATAACATCTACCTAATGCACTCCTCTTGGTCCTGATTCCCCCAAATAGTAACCACTATGCTGAATTTTATAATTGCCTTTTTTGTTAGTTTATCCCACACATATGCACAATTTACCTAAATAACACACTGCTTGCTATATCTTGGTTTTGTGCTCCATAATGAAGGTATTTACTATATGTAGTCTTAGGCCCTTGCTAATCCAAAATGTGATCTGCAGACCAGCAGCAACAGCATCACCCAAAAGCTTGTTAGAAATGCAGAATCTGGGGCACTAGCCCAGATCCACTAAATGAGAATCTTCATTTTGACAGTATGCCTGCGTAACAAAGTTTGAGGAGCACTGTTCTAAAGACTTGTTTTGTCACTGACATTTATCCAAGTTGTTACATGTAGGTGTAGTTCTGGGAATGAGTACCTAAGATGTGTCCAATTTTTTTTATATTATGAAAACTACTGCTATGAACAATCTTATCTGTCTCTCAATGTACATGTGAAGAGTTTTTATAGGATATACACCTCGGAGGGGGATTGATGGGAAATAAACTACATAAATGTTCCATTTCACTGGGCCAATTTGTCTTCCAACGTTCTTTAAGATTCACATACCCACCAGAGTGTGTATGAGCTCCTATTAATTTACATCTTCTCTAATATTGAATATACTTAAATGCTTTGATTTTTGCCTATCTAATGGATGCATTTATTTTAGTCTTAATTTATGTTTTTCTGATTTACTAATAAGTTTAAAAATAATTTTAAATGCTTTCTCTTCTATGGAATGCCTATTCACTTACTTTGCCAGGTTGTTTATTAGGTTATTTGGGTTTTCTTCTTGGTGGTTTATAGTTTTTTATGTCTATAGATAGAAATGCATTTTCAAGTATGTGTTGCAAATAACTTCTGCTAGTATATGGCTTGCCTTTCCACTTTCTTCATCATGACTTTGATGAACAGAAATTCTAAGTTCTACTGTAATAAAATTCATCAATCCTTCTATCTTGGTTAGTGATTTTTGTCTTTTTAAAAGATATTCCTCTACCCTGAGATTTGAAATCTATTCTCCCACATTTTCTTCTAACAGTTTTAAAGTTTTGCTTTTGTATTAAGTCCTTAATGCATCTGGAATTGATTTTTTCTACAGTCGAGATCTTATGCCATTTTTTTGGTGTGGAAAAATCAATTGTCCCAGAAAGATTATTGAATAGTCCCTTATTTCCTTTTTCCTCCAGTTAATCTAGAAGCTTCTTGGATCATATATATTTATCAATCTGTTTCAGGACTCTTTCTTGTTTCATTGGACAATGTGTCAATCCTCACACCAATAGCACAGAATCTTAATCACCATAGTTTTATAATAAACTTGACATCTGGCAGGGCAAGTTCTTCTACCTTATTCCTCTCCTTTATTATTCGACAATTCTTGACCCTTTTAATTTCCATATACATTATAGAATCAATCTGTCATGTTTCACTCAAAACATTGTTGGGATTTTTATTGGGATTGAATTATAAATTAATTGGAAGAGAATTAATATCTTTATAGTATTGAGAATTTCTTTCCATGGACACTGACCATTAATGTCTTTCAATCAAATTTTATAAGCTTCTCCACAAAGTTCTTACAAGTTTGGTTAGATTTATACCTAAGCATTTTTTTCAAAAATTTTGTTATTGTAAATTTTATTTTTTAATATTATTTTCTAACGTTTTATTGACTATATGTAGAAATGTAAATAATTTCTAGATACTGTTCTTTAGACAGTCACTTAGATAAACCCTCTCATTACTTCTAATAATTGTCAATAAATTATTTGAGGTTTCTATACTGAAAAGTCATTACATCTGAAAAGATAAGAGTTTTGTTTTTTATTTCCAATCTACATGTGTGGCAGAGACAGCTAACTATACTATATATATATATATATATATATATATTCTGTTTTTAGTAATAGGACACTATGAGTTTTATCTGGAATCATTGCTACCTTGCAGCTAGGTGTGACCAAATGACCAACTTCAGGGCAATGGGCTATGGGGAGAAATAATATGTGAAACTTCCACATCATAACCTTAAAGACAGGCTGCAATCTGGTTGACTGAAACTAGGATTTGGGGTTGGGCTGTCTTAGAAAAATCAACAGACTCTATCCCCAAACAACAGGCAATGAGATTGCTACTCAGAGCCTTTCTCAAGAATCTCCCATTAACTGTTCTCACCAACTGGAGAATGGGAGATAATCTAGTGGCAACACTCAGACTAAGGATGATGCCTTTCCACACCAGACCATCTTTGCAAATGGCTTTAATACAGTTACCATTAAACTGACTGAGAGAGTTATGAGCTGAGCACAAAAGCTAGTAACTAAAAGAGATCTGATGGATGTAAAAACTACAACCTGAAACAATCATTGGATATGTATACTTTTACATGGAGCTGATAAGAAACGCAAAGATTGAAAGCTATTTAGTTTGTGAGGCATTATATTAAGGCAAAAACCAAACTCTTGCCTTTAGAAGTGTAAGAATGTTCAACCCTTAGAGCTACAGGTGGGCCCCAAAACTGTACTAGCAGAAACTAGGCTGTGTATATAATGCAGTTCCAAAAAGGCACATTTTCCAACACCTTTTCTAGATACATCCATGGAGAGCAGTGGGAAAGGAAAAAAAGAAAAGCAAAAATAAAAAGAGGACAAAGACAAGGAACAATGGAAACTGGACTTACTTCCAGAGAGTAGAACCAAGGGCAGCCAGCTGGGCTAGGCAAGCACCAGCGCTACTGCCAGGGTGGGAGCTGTCACAATTCATGCCCAGCAAGATCTGATGACCTTTGGTGTTCCTCATTCTTTGCTTTCCAAATACGAGTTTCGTTCAAATTATCTTTTCTTATTTGTATTAGTAAAGATAAAGGCTAAGCTGTTGAGGCTTCCGGGAAGATGGCGGAAGAGTAAGACGCAGAGATCACCTTCCTCCCCACAGATACACCAGAAATACATCTACACGTGGAACAACTCCTACAGAACACCTACTGAACGCTGGCATAAGACCTCAGACATCCCAAAAGGCAAGAAACCCCCCACGTACCTGGGTAGGGCAAAAGAAAAAAGAAACAACAGAGACAAAAGAATAGGGACGGGACCCGCACCAGTGGGAGGGAGCCATGAAGGATAAAAGGTTTGCACACACTAGGCAGCCCCTTCGCGGGTGGAGCTGCGGGTGGCGGAGGGGGGAGCTTCGGAGCCGCGGAGGAGAGCACAGCAACGGGGTGCGGAGGGAAAAGCGGCAAGACTCCTGCAAAGAGGATCGGTGCCGACCGGCACTCACCAGCCCGAGAGGCTTGTCTGCTCACCCGCCGGGGCGGGCGGGGCTGGGAGCTGAGGCTCAGGCTTCGGTCTGAGCGCAGGGAGAGGACTGGGGTTGGCGGCGTGAACACAGCCTGAAGGGGTTAGTGCACCACGGCTGGCCGGGAGGGAGTCCGGGGAAAAGTCAGGAGCTGCCGAAGAGGCAAGAGACTTTTTCTTACCTCTTTGTTTCCTGGTACGCGAGGAGAGGGGATTCAGAGCGCTGCTTAAAGGAGCTCCAGAGACGGGCGCGAGCCGCGGCTAACAGCGCGGACCCCAGAGACAGGCATGAGACGCTAAGTCTACTGCTGCCGACCCCAAAATGCCTGTGTGCGAGCACAGGTCACTCTCCACACGCCCCTTCCGGGGAGCCTGTGCAGCCGGCCACTGCCAGGGTCCCGGGATCCAGGGACGACTTCCGCGGGAGAACGCACGGCGCGCCTCAGGCTCGTGCAACGTCACGCCGGCCTCTGCCGCAACGTCACGCCACCTCTGACTCAACGTCACGCCGCCTCTGACGCCGCAGGCCCGCCCCGCACGCCGTGCCCCTCCCTCCCCCCTCCCCAGCCGGACTGAGCCAGAACCCGCGAATCAGCGTCTCCTTTAACCGCGTCCTATCTCAGCGAAGAACAGACGCCTTCAGGCAACCTACACGCAGAGGCGAGGCCCAATCCAAAGCTGAGGCCCTGGGAGCTGTGCGAACAAAGAAGAGAAAGGGAAATCTCTCCCAGCAGCCTCAGGAGCAGCGGATTAAATCTCCACAATCAACTTGATGTAACTGCACCTGTGGAATACCTGAATAGATAACGGATCATCCCAAATTAAGGAGGTGGACTCTGAGAGCAAGATTTATGATTTTTTCCCCTTTTCCTCTTTTTGTGAGTGTGTACGTGTATGCTTCTGTGTGAGATTTTGTCTGTGTAGCTTTGCTTCCACCATTTGTCCTAGGGTTCTATCCGTCCGTTTTGTTTTGTTTTAATTTTTTTTCTTAATAATTATTTTTTATTTTAATAACTTTATTTTATTTTACTTTATCTTCTTTTTTTTTCCTTCCTTCCCTCCTTCCTTCCTTCATCCCTCCCGCCCTCCTTTCTTTCTTTCTTTCTACTTCTACTAATTCTTTCTTTCTACTTTTTCTCCCTTTTATTCTGAGCCATGTGGATGACAGGCTCTCGGTGCTGCAGCCAGGAGTCAGTGCTGTGCCTCTAAGGTGGGAGAGCCAACTTCAGGACACTGGTCCACAAGAGACCTCCCAGCTCCACGTAATATCAAACGGTGAAAATCTCCCAGAGATCTCCATCTCAACACCAGCACCCAGCTTCACTCAACGACCAGCAAGCTACAGTGCTGGACATCCTATGCCAAACAACTAGCAAGACAGGAACACAACCCCACCCATTAGCAGAGAGGCTGCCTAAAATCATAGCAAGTCCACAGACACCCCAAAACACACCACCAGACGTGGACCTGCCCACCAGAAAGACAAGATCCAGCCTCATCCACCAGAACACAGGCACTAGTCCCCTCCACCAGGAAGCCTACACAACCCACTGAACCAACCGTAGCCACTGGGGACAGACACCAAAAACAACGGGAACTACGAACCTGCAGCCTGCAAAAAGGAGACCCCAAACACAGTAAGATAAGCAAAATGAGAAGACAGAAAAACACACAGCAGATGAAGGAGCAAGATAAAAACCCACCAGACCTAACAAAGCAGAGGAAATAGGCAGTCGACCTGAAAAAGAATTCAGAATAATGATAGTAAAGATGATCCAAAATATTGGAAATAGAATAGACAAAATGCAAGAAACATTTAACAAGGACCTAGAAGAACTAAAGATGAAACAAACAATGAACAACACAATAAATGAAATTAAAAATACTCTAGATGGGATCAATAGCAGAATAACTGAGGCAGAAGAATGGATAAGTGACCTGGAAGATAAAATAGTGGAAATAACTACTGTAGAGCAGAATAAAGAAAAAAGAATGAAAAGAACTGAGGACTGTCTCACAGACCTCTGGAACAACATTAAACGCACCAACATTCGAATTATAGGGGTTCCAGAAGAAGGAGAGAAAAAGAAAGGGACTGAGAAAATATTTGAAGAGGTTATAGTTGAAAACTTCCCTAATAAGGGAATGGAAATAGTTAATCAAGTCCAGGAAGCACCGAGAGTCCCATACAGGATAAATCCAAGGAGAAATACGCCAAGACACATATTAATCAAACTATCAAAAATTAAATACAAAGAAAACATATTAAAGCAGCAAGGGAAAAATAACACACAAGGGAATCCCCATAAGGTTAACAGCTGATCTTTCAGCAGAAACTCTGCAAGCCAGAAGGGAGTGGCAGGACATATTTAAAGTGATGAAGGAGAAAAACCTGCAACCAAGATTACTCTACCCAGCAAGGATCTCATTCAGATTTGATGGAGAAATTAAAACCTTTACAGACAAGCAAAAGCTGAGAGAGTTCAGCACCACCAAACCAGCTTTACAACAACTGCTAAAGGAACTTCTCTAGGCAAGAAACACAAGAGAAGGAAAAGACCTACAATAACGAACCCAAAACAATTCAGAAAATGGGAATAGGAACATACATATTGATAATTACCTTAAATGTAAATGGACTAAATGCTCCCACCAAAAGACACAGATTGGCTGAATGGATACAAAAACAAGACCCATATATTTGCTGTCTACAAGAGACCAACTTCAGACTTAGAGACACATACAGACTGAAAGTAAGGAGATGGAAAAAGATATTTCATGCAAATGGAAACCAAAAGAAAGCTGGAGTAGCAATTCTCATATCAGACAAAATAGACTGTAAAATAAAGACTATTAGAAGAGACAAAGAAGGACACTACATAATGATCAAGGGATCGATCCAAGTAGAAGATATAACAATTGTAAATATTTATGCACCCAACATAGGAGCACCTCAATAAAGTTACATCAATGGAACGGGATAGAAAGCCGAGAGATAAACCCACTCACATATGGTCACCTTATCTTTGATAAAGGAGGCAGGAATGTATGGTGGAGAAAGGACAGCCCCTTCAATAAGTGGTGTTGGGTAAACTGGACAGGTACATGTAAAAGTATGAGATTGGATCACTCCCTAACACCATACACAAAAATAAGCTCAAAATGGATTAAAGACCTAAATGTAAGGCCAGAAACTATCAAACTCTTAGAGGAAAACATAGGCAGAACACTCTATGACATAAATCACAGCAAGATCCTTTTTGACCCACCTCCTAGAGAAATGGAAATAAAAACAAAAATAAACAAATGCGACCTAATGAAACTTCAAAGCTTTTGCACAGCAAAGGAAACCATAAAGAAGACCAAAAGACAACCCTCAGAATGGGAGAAAATATTTGCAAATGAAGCAACTGACAAAGGATTAATCTCCAAAATTTATAAGCAGCTCATGCAGCTTAATAACAAAAAACCAAACAACCCAATCCAAAAATGGGCAGAAGACCTAAATAGACATTTCTCCAAAGAAGATATACAGACTGCCAACAAACACATGAAAGAATGCTCAACATCACTAATCATTAGAGAAATGCAAATCAGAACTACAATGAGATATCATCTCACACCAGTCAGATGGCCATCATCAAAAAATCTAGAAACAATAAATGCTGGAGCGGGTGTGGAGAAAAGGGAGCCCTCTTACACTGTTGGTGGGAATGTAAGTTGATACAGCCATTGTGGAGAACAGTATGGAGGTTCCTTAAAAAACTACAAATAGAACTACCATATAACCCATCAATCCCACTACTGGGCATATACCCTGAGAAAACCATAATTCAAAAAGAGTCATGTACCAAAATGTTCATTGCAGCTCTATTTACAATAGCCCAGAGATGGAAACAACCTAAGTGTCCATCATCGGATGAATGGATAAAGAAGATGTGGCACATATATACAATGGAATATTACTCAGCCATAAAAAGAAACGAAATTGAGCTATTTATAATGAGGTGGATGGACCTAGAGTCTGTCATACAGAGTGAAGTAAGTGAGAAAGAGAAAGACAAATACTGTATGCTAACACATATATATGGAATTTAAGAAAAAAAAATGTCATGAAGAACCTAGGGGTAAGACAGGAATAAAGACACAGACCTACTAGAGAATGGACTTGAGGATATGGGGAGGGGGAAGGGTAAGCTGTGACAAAGCGAGAGAGAGGCATGGACATGTATACACTACCAAACGTAAGGTAGATAGCTAGTGGGAAGCAGCCGCATAGCACAGGGAGATCAGCTTGGTGCTTTGTGACCACCTAGAGGGGTGGGATAGGGAGGGTGGGAGGAAGGGAAACGGAAGAGAGAAGAGATATGGGAACATATGTATATGTATAACTTATTCACTTTGTTATAAAGCAGAAACTAACACACCATTGTAAAGCAATTATACTCCAATAAAGATGTAAAAAAATAAATAAGGCTAAGCTGTTATAGAAAAAAGACACCAAAATAGAAGATTATTTTTTTCTGAGCTAATCCTCTAAAGAAAGTGGACTCTAAGAGGCAACCCAAGGTCTTAGGCTGGCAGAGTAGAGCTATCATCCTTAATACATGATCATGGCCTCTTTTTCTGATTCTACAAGGAATTTGTCAATTCCTTGCTAGTTAGAAGTCCAGAGTGAGTATCCTCTCTTTAAGGAGGTAACACATAAGGTGCACACATCACTTTTACGTATATTGCATTGACTCCATGTTTGTCATATGTCCACACCTCCATGCAGGGGAGTTTAGAAAATGTGGTCTGTAGCCAAGTAGCCATGTGCCCAACTAAAACTGTACTACTGAAAGGAGGAAAGGGAGAACAAATTCCTGGAGACAATTAGCAATCACATACCCATTAGTTCATATTGAATGTGAAGTACTGGCATGAAGGTACTTTGCCTTTTATTTTCTCATCAGTAAACCACAAGAAACTAAAATAAGACCTGATGGAGAGGAATAAGCATCATCCAGATATCTGGATTTTGAACCAGGTGCATTACCTGAATGGGACTTTGAGCTATTAGAAAAGAGTTTTGCTCTATGTGTGGGGGGACTGTGGCAGTTTTCTCACTTAAGTCTAGGAGGGAAAATGTACAAGGATATTTGTCATTGCATTATTTGGTGATAGGATATGGAAGGAAATCTCTCTTTATCTCTGGGAGAGTAAATACATGAATGTGTTAGATGCATACTATGGTTTACTACATAGCAGAAAGCAGTAATAGATTAGATATATGCATGGTAATATAAGTGAACCTTAAACACATAGTGCTAAGTTAAAAAAAAGTGATTCATGCCTTAATACCATTTGTATAAATGTAAAATACACAAAAAATCCAACATACATATTTGCATGAACGCCAACAAAAATATACAAATTAACTCGTTAAAATAATTACTCATGGTAGGGGAAATAATGAGAGTAGGAGTCAAAGGAAAAATGTGGAAAATTAAAATAGAAGATCCTTATGTATACCAATGTTACCTGCCATGAATTGCAAAGAACGGTGAACCACCCTCTGCATCTGAGGTCCTAATAGAAAAAAGAGTGACTTATGAAAGAGGAGTGGGAAGCAAGTGGTAATTCCACAACTGAAAAAGATGGAGTAAGACGGGTCATATCTACCCTCCCTTCTGAAATAATAAAACCAGAAAAAAATGTATGAAACAATATCTTCCAAGACACTGGACATTAGTCAACAAAACAAAGTGATCCCTGAGAAACAAGAACAAACAAGGTGACATCTACACTCACTCTACTAATGAATGGCCTAAAGAGGGTTTCCAGGCCACACTGCAGACAAGAACAGGCGGTCTGAGTTGAGACGATATAACTGGAAGTCTCAAGGCCAAGATGGCTAGAGCTTGCAGGACAGAGTACTGGAGAGGAGAAATCTGGACAGAGAACACTGAATATCTGCAGAGGATCCCTCTATAATCTTCAACTTAGTACTGATCAGCACATGCAAGGGAGGACACTCCCCAAAACCAGTGGGGGAAACACATTCAAAAGGAAAAGAAGAAATGGTATCTAGCACTGACACGGGATGAGAACAGTCCTGTTTGCTACCAGCCAGACTAGAAAATCTAACAATTCAAAAAACATCAGTTGTGGTACCCAGAAGGATTTAGCCTAAGTAGTAGGGCAAAATTAGCCCCAAACCAAACATTGTTCTGGTTCCACCCAACAACGCTGACACATTAAGACCCAAAAGGATCAATTGTTTCTAAGTACCTTAACTGTGTCTTGGAACAAAGCTCAAGAATATTTATAGGAATAGAAAATATCTGGCATACAACAAGACAAAATTTACAATCTATGACATCCAGTATAAAATAACCAGCCATGCAAAGAAGAAGAGAAATATGCTAAACATAATAAAGAAAAAAATGAATCTCAATAAAAACCATCCAGAAATGATACAGGTGACAGGATAAGCAGACAAAGACACAACTGTATTCTATAAGTTCCAGAAACTAGAGGAAATATGGGGAAAATTTTTTTAATTCCCAAATTGGACTTCAAGAGATGATAACTACAATTTCTGAGATAGAAAATACAGTGAACAGATTAACAGTATATTAGATATCACAAAAGAAAATATTAGTGAATTTGAAGACATAGCAATAGAAACTATCCAACACAAAACATGGACAGGGGGACTTCCCTGGTGGCGCAGTGGTTAAGAATCCGCCTGCCAATGCAGGAGACAGGAGTTCAGGCCCTGGTCTGGGACGATCCCACATGCCGTGGAGGAGCTAAGCCCGTGCACCACAACTACTGAGCCCACGTGCCACAACTATTGAAGCCCGCGCGCCTAGAGCCTGTGCTCTGCAACAAGAGAAGCCACTGCAATGAGAAGCCCGCGCACCATAACAAAGAGTAGCTCCCGCTTGCCGCAACTAGAGAAAGCCTGTGTGCAGCAATGAAGACCCAATGCAGCCAAAAATAAATAAGTAAATTTATTTTTTAAAAACACATGGAAAGGAAAAAGACAAAAAAAAAAAATGAGCAGAGGCTCAGTGAGCTGTTTGGCAAATTCAAGAGACCGAATATATGTATTTTTGGAATCTGAAAAAAAGAGGATAAGGGGCAGAAATACAGATGAAAATAATAGCCAATATTCCCAAAACTGATGAAAACTATACATCCACAGACCCAAGAACCTCAATAAACCTCAAGTACAAGAAACATGAAGAAATATACAAGAAAGAGCATCATAATCAAATTACTAAAAACCAGAGCTTAAGAGAAAAATTCAAAGCAGCCAGAGATAAAAGGTATGTTTCATCAGAGGAACAAAGATAAAAGCTGTAACAGATTTCTCATCAGAAACAGTGGAAGCCAGAAGAAAGTGAAGCAATATCCTTAAAGAACTGAGGAAAAAAAAGAAACTGTCAACAACCTTGAATTCCATCCCCAGAGAATACACCTTTAAAAGGTGAAATAAAGACATTTTCAGGCATTAAAAAATGTGGAAATTTTTATTACCAGCAGAATGGCACCACAAAGAATATTAAGGAATCCTTCAGGCAGAAAGAAAATGATTCCAGAAGGAAATATCTTCTCTACCAAAGAAATGAAGAGCACCAAAGAAATGAAGAGCACCAGAGACGGTAACTACATCGGTAAATATAAAATATATTTTTATTACTTAAGTTCCTTTAAAAGGCAGTTCACTCTTTAAAGCAAAAATAATAAAATGTATTTTTTTTAAAATGTATTTTAAAAAAATAATAAAATGTATATTTTTCAGCATTACAAAATATGCTGAAGTTAAATGTATGACAGCAATACCACCATGGTCAGAAACAGAAAAATGGAAGTAGACTGTTGTAATATTCTTAAATTATATGTAAAGTGGTATCATATTACTTGAAAGTAGACTGTATTAAATTAACAATGTGTCTTATAAACCTTAAATGAAACACTTAAAAAATTATAGCAAATGAGGCAATAAAGAAGAAAATATAGAATCGTTAAAATGTTCATTTAATCCAAAAGAGGGAAGAAAAACAGAAGAAAAGAAACAAAGAATAGATGGGACAAATGAAAAAGAAATAGCAAGATGGTAGACTGAAACTCAACCATATAAATTGGCACATTAAATATAGATGGTCTGGGCTTCCCTGGTGGCGCAGTGGTTGAGAGTCCGCCTGCCAATGCAGGGGGACACAGGTTCGTGCCCCGGTCCGGGAAGATCCCACATGCCGCGGAGCGGCTGGGCCCGTGAGCCATGGCCGCTGAGCCTGCGCGTCCGGAGCCTGTGCTCCGCAACGGGAGAGGCCACAACAGTGAGAGGCCCGCGTACCGCAAAAAAAAAAAAAAAAAAAAAAAAAAATAGATGGTCTGAACATCCGCATAGACAAAAAAACAAGAACTCTATGCCTACAAGAAACCGACTTTAAACATAACACAAATGGGTTAGAAATAAATGCACAAAAACCACATAATCATTCCAACACTAATAAAGCTAGAACATAGCTTGAAAGGGATCTTGTTAGCCAAATTTTTAGCAGAGCATAGAAAAGAATAATGGCAGAGAAATGGAAAATAAAGAACTTCTTCTCAATTCATTCATTAAGGCGACTATTCCTCTGACACCCAAACCTAAGACATTACAAGAGAAGAGAACTACAGCTATACATATCCCTCATAAATACAGATACAAAAAGTCTTAACAAAATTTTAGCCAATCAAATCGAATAATATTTTTAAAAAGAATAATATATTGTGACCAAAAGGGGCCTGTCCCAGGAATCCAAGGTTGGGTTAGCATTAGAACATTAGTCAGAGAAACTTATATATTAACAAACCATGTGATTATTTCAATGGATATAGAAAAACGATTAGATGATGTGAATGTTAGTTTTGATGCCTCGACTTGGCTAGGCATAGCACCCAGTTATTTAATCTACACTAATCTAGGTGCAGCTGTGAAAGTATTTTGTAGGTGTGGTTAACATCTACAATCAATTGACTTTAAGTAAAGGAGACTGTCCTTGATAATGTGGGTGGGCCTCGTCGCAACAGTTGAAAGTCCTTCAGACCAAAATTTTCCAAATGAGAAATTCTGCCCCAACACTGCAGCATGAATTTCTGCCTGCGATCTGCCCTACAGATTTTGGATATGCAAACCCTACAACTGCATGAGGCAATTCCTTGAAACAAATCTCTAGACAGATAGATAATTTATACATATATACATTTATTATTTAGTTAATATATTCATAAACATATATTATTTAAAATACAATGATAAACGTATATTTGTTATTTAAATTCTCTATATATGCAGGACATATATAAAGAGAGAGAGAAACAGAATCTTAAGTGTAAGTTTTCTGAATTGGTTTGGGATCTCTGGAATTGGTTCTCTAATCAGACTATATTTAAAGGCATTAATGACATCACTTCCAGTGGTAAAAAGCACTGATAGTCTGTGGTGTGATGTGGCAAAAAAATATATAAAATATCATCACTGGATACTCTAATCAAGTACTTATAAAAAGCAAGGTGCTGGGTGACTGTATTTGATACCTAGTTTAGTTAAAATAACAAGGATAATGAGATTGGCTGGTTGCTCCTCAGTGCACTGGAGAAAGTAGGAAAAGAAAAGGAAGAGTTCAAGGCCTCAAGTTCCCAGCTCAAACGCAGCGTCAATTCACTGAAAGTGTCTATGCCATCCGTGAAAGAAAACTGCATCTCCTACAGCTGCAGAACTGAGATTTCTGAAAGCCTAACCCAGAGTCTCATCCTATGAGTAGCTGAATTACAAAGCAAACCGAGTTCTCAACTTCACAGGGTATATACTCTGTTAAACAGAGAGCACTGTCTGGGAAGGAACAGGATCCTGAAGATTGGAATGGGGACACAGGGGCAGATCCTGATGCAGCTGGGGATACTAAACCCTTAAATCCTGCTGAGTCTTCTTTGCAGCCCTTCTCTCCCCATCTGAAGAGGTTAGCCCAGCTTTGCCTGAGGAAACTGTAATGACCCGTCCTGAGTAGCTGCCTTGCAAGACGCTGCTGGCTCTCCTCAGGGCCCACCCCCCAGGATGACCCATCTTTGTTTCTAGACCTGCAGCAGGATTCAAATCCCAGCAGGCCCCCACTGGTGAGACACAAACTGTGACCTGTTAGGAGGTGCACTACACTCGAAAAGAACTGCATGAGTTTTCCAATTTATACAGACAGAACTCTGAAGAATATGTGGAGTAATAGACATTAAGGGTGTGGGAAAAATGGTAGAACTGGATCAGGTCAAATTTATTGATATGGGCCCACTAAGCAGAGATTCAGGATTCAACGTTATAGGTTCAGGGGTTAGAAAGTTCCCTAACTGCTTGTTTGGTTGATTATCTGAAACACGGACAAAAAGTTGGCCAACACCACGTGAAAATGAAATGCCAGAACTGCTTGGTGTACTGTAGAGGAAAGTATCCAAAGGCTTATTAGGAAGATTAGAATGTTACAATGAATTTATCACATAAGACCTGCTCGCTCTGTGTGAGAGGGTCCAAGTGACATGCCTTTCGCCACAACCAGGGGAAATAAATGGTGAGGGGAGCCCTGGCAACCTTAACTGTGGTCACTCTTCTCTGTAGCCCAGAAACGACAGCAGGATCTACTGTCTCTGAGTAAGATACTTAAATGCAATAGAGATAATTGGATCCCATGGTAGCAGGGGTCACGTGGGGGCACTTAACCGTCAAAGACAAGGTGGGTGTGATTACCATAGGACAGCCGGGTCAAAGCAGTAGTCAGAATAATCTGACTCACAGGGTCCTATGGCATTGGCTAGTTGATCATCATCCCTAGAGGAGAAATAGATGGGCAATCTGCTAAATGAAGCGGAAGAGCTCTAGGTCAAGTGTATAGAAGTCTAACTTGAATCAACAAAACAGAAAGTGATGCCCCTTCAATCAATTCTCAGACCTGAACGTATTTCACGAGCGTGACTGTTCATTAGGGAAAAGGAAAATAATCAGACTGTGGGGGATTACTGAACACAGGTTCTGAACTGTCATTAATTCCAGGAGACCCAAAATGTCACTGTGGCCCATCAGTCAGAGTACGGGCTTGTGGAGGTGAGATGATCAATGGGGTTTTAGTTCAGGTCCATCTCACAGTGGGTCCGATGGGCCCATGAACCCATCCTGTGGTTATTTCCACAGTTCCAGAATGTGAAATTGGAGCAGACATACCGAGCAATTGGCAGGATCCCCGCACTGCCTCCCTAGCCTGTAGAGTGAGAGCTATTATCATAGAAAACGCCAAGTGGAAGCCACTAAAACTGCCTCTTCCTAGGAAAACAGTAAACCAAAAGCAACGCCATGTTCCTGGATGGATCAGAGATTGGCGCCACCATAAAGGACTTGAAGGATGCAGGGCCCGTGACTCCCACCACATCCGTGTTCAACTCCCCTATTTGGTCAGTGCAGAAACCAGATGGATCTTGGAGACTGGCAGTGGATTATCATAAACTTCATCAGGTGGGGACTCCAATTACATCTGCTGTTCCAGATGTAATTTCCAGATGTGATTTCACTGCTTGAACATATTAACACATCCCTCCTACCTGTTATGCAGCTGTTCATCTGGGAAAGGCTTTCTTCTTGATGGCTATTAGTAAAGACCACCAGAAGCAGTTAAGCTGGCAACATGCCTTCACTGTCCAAACTTAGGGGTACATCCATGCTCCAGCCTTACGTCGTTAAGTTCGTCCACAGAGACTTGGCTGCCTTTACCTTCCACAGAACGTCACGCTGTTTCATTCCACTGATAATATTAATGACATTGATGAGGTAGCGGGCTAGAACCGGCAACTATTCTAGACTTATTGGTAAGACATTTGCACATCAGAGGGTGGGAAATAAATAAATACAAGAAAAATTCAGATGCCTTCCACCTCCGTGAAATTTCTAGAAATCCAGTGCTGTGGTGCATGTTGAGATATTCCTGTATATCCCAGGCACAATGCCTAGTGGCCCACTTTGGATTTTAGAGGCAACCTATTCCTCATTTGGGTCGTTACTCTGGCCCACTTCCAAGTGACATGAAAAGCTTCTAGTTTTGACTAGGGCCCAGAACAAGAGAAGGTTCTGCAACCGGTCCAGGCTGAAATGCATGCTGCTCTGCCACTTAGGCCACATGACCCAGCAGATCAATGGTGCTTGAATGTCAGTGATCAATAGGGATGCTGTTTGGAGCCTTCGGCAGCCCCCATAGGCATTTTTCTAAGAGAAATGAAAGGATATCTCCATACAAAGACTTGCACACAAAAGTTCACACCAGCTTCATCTGTAATAGTCATAAACTTCAAACAATCCAATGTCCACCAATAGGTTAATGAATAAACACGTTATCATGTATCCATACAGTGGAATACACTTCTCAGGTATAAAAAGGAATAAACAATTGATCCACCTCAAAATAACTATGCTGGGTAAGAGAAGCCAGACACACCAAAATCCATTGTGTATGATTTCATATGTGTGAAGTTCTGCAAAATTCAAACTATTCTAAAGTGAAAGAAAGCCTGGGGGAGGGGGCAGGGCAATGCTGACAGGGCAGGAGGGAACTTGTGAAGATGACGGATACGTTATCATGACTGTGGTGGTGGTTTCATAGGTGTATACATATGTCAGAGCTTATCAACTTGTGTGCTTTTAGTATGTGCTATTTATTTTATGTCAATTAGACCTCAATAGACCTGTTAACATATTTAAATATAATAACTGCATGGAAAAAATGCTTTTATGTTTCCCATTCAGAATGATATTGTAAGTCAAGGAAATACCTTCCTATCATGGTTTGCTATGAGGTTTCTTTGTTTTGCTTTTAGTTTAAAGTCATGAATGAATATTGAATATTATTACATGCTTTTTCTGCATCTGCTGAGATAATATGAATTTTCTCTTTTAACTGGAATTTAATGGAGTGGGCCAAGACAGTGTACCTTGAACTCATCACATACTTCTCATCCTCTTAGGAGCCCAACGCATCAGAAAGTGTTTTCTATTCAGGACCTAGTTGTTCTGCCATGGGAGAGACTGTTAGAACACTTAGTATTTTGTACAGCCAGACGTAGAATTTAAGCCTAGGTCTCGTTAACTTGCAGGTCATTGTTATTTCCATTTTTATGTGCCATGAAAACAAATCTTGAAAACTATTAAAATTATCATTGTCGGGCTTCCCTGGTGGCGCAGTGGTTGAGAATCTGCCTGCCAATGCAGGGGACACGGGTTCAAGCCTTGGTCTGGGAAGATCCCACATGCCGCGGAGCAACTAGGCCCGTGAGCCACAACTACTGAGCCTGCGCGTCTGAAGCCTGTGCTCCGCAACAAGAGAGGCCGCGATAGTGAGGGGCCCGCGCACCGCGATGAAGAGGGGCCCCCACTTGCCGCAACTAGAGAAAGCCCTCGCACAGAAACGAAGACCCAACACAGCCAAAAATAAATAAATTAATTTTTTTTTAAAAATTATCATTTTCTTTTTCAGTATCTTTATCATCAAAATGTGACCATTCAGAGAACCCACAGATAGAAAGGAACTGTTAGGGACTGAATTGTGTCCCCCTAAAATTCCTATGTTGAAGTCCTAACCCCCGGTATACCTCAGAAGTGACCTGTATCTAGAAACAGGGCCTGGTGACAGTTAATTTTATGTTAACATGACTGGCTACAGGGCGCTCAAAGTAAACATGATTTCTGGGTGTGTCTGTGAGGTGTTGCTGGAAGAGATTAACATTTGAATCAGTGGACTCAGTAAAGTAAAGCATCATCCCAAACGTGGTGGGCCTCATCCAATCCCTTGAGGGTCTGAACAGAACAAGAGGCAGAGGAAGGAGGAAGAATTTACCCCTTTTCTCCTGCCTCACTGACCAAACTGGGACATCTCATCTCATGTTCTCTGGCTCCTGGACTGGGATTTATACCACAGCTCCCTGGTTCTCAGGTTTTCAGGCTCAGATGAAATTACACCACCAGCTTTCCTGGGCATCCAGCTCACCGATGGTACATCCTGGGACTTCTCAGGCTCACTGGCAACTCCTCGTAATAAGTGTGCAGCTACATGTACATATACGTATATGTGTATATGTTCTGTTTCCCTGGAGAACCCTGACTGATACAGGCCTTTAAAGGGTGACTAAGGTTAAATGAGGTTACATGGGTGGACCCTAATCCTACATGACTGGTGTCCTTAAAAGAGAGGGAGACACCAGGGAGGCACGACAAAGGAAAGGCACATGTGAAGACACAGCAAGACCGCCATCTGCAAGCCAAGGAGAGAGGTCTCCATAGAGGCCAGTCAACAGCTTAACCTTGGACTTCCATCCTCCAGAACTGTGAGACAATACATTTCTGTTGCTGAAGGCCTGTGGTATATATATTGTTATAAGACTCCCAGCAAACTAGTTCGGGAGCTTACTCAGTACTCCTTATTCCTGAAATGACCAGTTCCTCTCATCTTCATGGGAAATTTAGCCATCCTCCAAGGCCCACTCAAATGTCACCTCTTCCATGAAACATCCCCTAATTCTCTGCATTCCCATGTTCTGACACATTTTTTTTATAGAACTTTACACATTGTGTCAGTGCCTATCACTAGACTGTGAATCCTTTAAGAAAAGCAACTGTATAAAATCCATCTTTAAATTCTCAATATCTGGTTAATGTCTGTTGGATGAATGGATGGATAGATTCATGAATAGAGAGTGAATGAATAAGTCATATGCAATTTTTCCCTGCTGCTTTCTGGTGGCTATTTATTTTTCAACACTGCATCTAAGGCAGGGTGTGAGATGTCACAGCAATGTCCCAGCCCCTGCATAGCTTCTCTCGGATGACTCATTTTCTAATTTATGCAAAATCTCCTCCTCCTTTTTTGGTATTTCCATACTTTACTCTTCTCATTATATCATCCATCAACCTCCTGGCCGTCCTTCTCATTTACTGAGAACATGTGTACCAAGACCACGGTCCCTCTCCCTAGCTTAGCATCAGTGACTGCCAATCCTGTGTGGATCAGCCTCTAAAAAACAGATTCAGAGTTTCTTCCTCAGCCCTAATACGTTATCTATACCCTACTTCAGGAACTCATTACTTTGCCGCACCCAGACTTCACCATCACAGAAACGTTTTCATCTCTAGATACGAAGCTTCTGTAGAAAGTCAAATAATGGATTCCCAAAGATGTCCTCACCTTAATCCTCAGAACCTGTGACTATGTTACCATACATGGCAAAAGAGATTTTGCAGGTGTGATTAAGGTAAGAATCTTGACATGGGAAGACTCTCCTTGGTTGTCTGGAAGGGCTCAATGCAATCACAACGGTCTTTGTAAGAGGAAGACAGGAAGGTCAGAGTGAAAGAGACGTGACAACAGACGCAGAGGATGATGTAACATGAGGCTGTGAGCCAGGGGATGCAGACAGCTGGAAAGGGCAAGAAAGCAGACCCTCCCTTAGAGCCTCCAAAAGGAATGCCGCCCTGCCAACTCAGCCTAGACTTCCGACCTCCCGCACTGTAGGAGAATAAATGTACTGAGTTTGTAGTAATTTGGTAGAGCACCGTCAGCACACAAACCCAGGCTCCAAGAGACAAATCTATAACCACAGGACTCCCGTTCTTCTGGCTCGCTCCCTCTCTCCCAGGACCCCTAACCCTGTTCTCACAACTCATTTCCCTCTCCTATTGCATTTCCTTCCCTGGACACCCAGACACCGTGAATTTAAATCTGAACAGCTCTCTCCTCAGGATGTCGAGGTCTGAACACCTCATCCTTTCACTTCCTCTACCCAGACACCTCAAAGATCACAGCAAACCAGCCTTCTTCCTTCTTCTCTCCTATACTGAGAGCGCTAAACACCTCGGGAGAAAATAGCTCAATAACACATACTGGCACCACTACAAAGTCGTGATATTTAACCTCAGCTTGGTCCTTGGTCCCCCTTCCTTTTTCTCCATGACCTTCATTACTTCCTTCTAATTCTTGTAGCAATAATTCCAAACTATCAACTCTTCCCAAGTCACCTGACCCGTCACTACCCCTCTTTTCCCTGCATTACCATGACTCCTCTTTTTGAGAGAAAATCGAGGTGGGACATGAGCTGCCTCCATCCTGTCCTCTTGCTACAGCACCCCTGCCTTGTCCCTGCTTATTTCTCACGGCTGCCTCTGCGTAAAAGACCCCCCCCCCATTCCCCTTGCTCTCTGTACCCTCCATTCACCTAAAATAACTTACTTCTTTTTCTTTTTCCAACTGAAGAGTAAACTTTCTATGAAGACGTTAATGGCACCATCCAATTCTCCAGTTGACCACCCTCCTCTGAGTTCCCAGGTTATCGTACTTCTACTGCAACTAGCATACCCCACGGGATAACATTTAGTTATATTTATCTACTTACATGTCTGTTTTGTTTGGGGGGCAAAATTAAGCTCAGAGACTGAGCTTGTCTTTGCCAATAGTTTATTGAGCACAGGTTCACTGTGGGAATTGCACAAGCAAAGAGCACACGGGGTAATGTCTCTTAATAAGCCCATAAAGAAATAAGAGACACCAAACAAATGATCAATTTCACTCTTGTTCCAGGCAAGGGGACATGAAAGAAATAAAGACCAAATGTACCTTTATACGAGCTGGTACCTGGGAAAGCCACCGAGAGATGACTTCCAGCTGCCAGCTCACAACTAGAGTCCGTTGTTGCTAGCGTACGTTGCTAGGGAACGAGGTGTGGGTGCTGGTGCCACTGCCCAGAGGAGCACCCCTCTGGCAGGAACGCTGTCCCCTCTCTGCCTGAGACCGCTGTCCCCCCTTTGCCTGAGACCACTGCACAGTTTCCCACCACTGCTGGCCCAGAGCAGCCTGGCCATGGCAGGAGCAGGTGTCTCAGGATCTTCAGAGACCTAGATCAGCAAACGGTGGCTTTTGCCCATGCAGAAACTCTCAGATATTCCTCACAAACTCTCAGTATTTAGAGTCTCAGTGTCCCCTCCCCAGGGTTGCTTCCCCACATGTTCTTATCGATAAGGCCCCAGGGGTCCCTCAGCAGCCGAGTTGCTAAGTGCTTATCAAGGTCAACTGATGAGATGACATCACAACATACTTTATTCTTATATCAAAACAACTTTACTTCTAAAAACAACTTTTTTGGGTCTTTTGTCATAAAGAAGTGGATTAAGTCAACTTAAGTCACAAACAAGTGGATTCGAAACCATACCAAAACAATACACATGAAAATGAATATACTACCCAAAGCAATCTACAGATTCAAAACGATCCCTATCAAATTACTAATGGCATTTTTCACAGAACTAGAAACAAAAATTTTCAATTGTATGGAAACACAAAAGACCCTGAATAGCCCAAGCAATTTGGGAAAGAAAAATGGAGCTGGAGGAATCAAACTCTTTGACTTCAGACTATACTACAAAGCTACAGTAATCAAGACGGCATGGTACTGGTACAAAAACAGAAATATAGATCAATGGAACAGGATAGAAAGCCCAGAGATAAACCCACGCACATATGGTCGCCTTATCTTTGACAAAGGAGGCAAGAATATACAATGCAGAAAAGTCAGCCTCTTCAATAAGTGGTGCTGGGAAAACTGGACAGATATACATAAAAGAATGAAATTAGAACACTCCCTAACACCATACACAAAAATAAACTCAAAGTGGATTAGAGACCTAAATGTAAGGCCAGACACTATCAAACTCTTAGAGGAAAACATAGGCAGAACACTCTATGACATTATTCACAGCAAGATCCTTTTTTTACCAACCTCCTAAAGTAATGGAAATAAAAATGAAAATAAACAAATGAGACCTAATGAAACTTAAAAGCTTTTGCACAGCAAAGGAAACCATAAACAAGACGAAAAGACAACCCTCAGAATGGGAGAAAACATTTGCAAATGAAGCAACTGACAAAGGATAAATCTCCAAATTAATCTCCAAAACATACAAGCAGTTCATGCAGCTCAATATCAAAAAAACAAACAACCCAATCCAAAAATGGGCAGAAAACCTAATAGACATTTCTCCAAAGAAGACATACAGATTGCCAACAAACACATGAAAACATGCTCAACATCTCTAATCATTAGATCAAATCAAAACCACAATGAGATATCACCTCACACCAGTCAGAATGGCCATCATCAAAAACTCTACACACAATAAATGCTGGAGAGGGTGTGGAGAAAAGGGAACCCTCTTACACTGTTGGTGGGAATGTAAATTGATACAGCCACTAGGGAGAACAGTAAGGAGGTTCCTTAAAAAACTAAAAATAGAACTACCATATGACCCATCCATCCCACTACTGGGCATATACCCTGAGAAAACCATAATTCAAAGAGTCATGTACCAAAATGTTCATTGCAGCTGTATTTACAATAGCCAGGACATGGAAGCAATCTAAATGTCCATCGACAAAGGAATGGATAAAGAAGATATGGCACATATATACAATGGAATATTACTCAGCCATAAAAAGGAATGAAATTGAGTTATTTGTAGTGAGGTGGATAGACCTAGAGTTTGTCATACAGAGTGAAGTAAATCAGAAAGAGAAAAACAAATATCATATGCTAAAGCATATATAGGAATCTAGAAAAACAGTACTGATGAACCTAGTGGCAGGGCAGGAATAAAGACACAGATGTAGAGAATGCACTTAAGGACACCGGGGGCGGGGGTGCTTCCCTGGTGGCACAGTGGTTGGGAGTCCGCCTGCCAATGCGGGGGACACGGGTTCGTGCCCCAGTCCGGGAGGATCCCACATGCCGTGGAGCAGCTGGGCCCGTGAGCCATAGCCGCTGAGCCTGTGCTCCGCGATGGGAGAGGCCACAGCAGTGAGAGGCCCGTGTACCAAAAAAAAAAAAAGGACACCAGGGGGGTGGAAGGGGAGGCTGGGATAAAGTGAGAGAGTGGCATTGACATATATACACTACCAAATGTAAAACAGCTAGTGGGAAGCTGCTGCATAGCACAGGGAGAGCAGCTCGGTGCTTTGTGACAACCTAGAGCGGTGGGATAGGGAGGGTGGGAGGGAGTCTCAAGAGGGAGGGGATATGGGGATATGTATATATGTATACATATCACTTTGTTGTACAGCAGAAACTAACACAACATTGTGTTCATCGGCAGACGCTGCTTCCGCGTATCCGCTTCAGAAGCAGGAAGGCACTCGCGGCTACCTCAGTGCTCCAGACCATCTGCTCAGGTGGCACAGCGCCCACTTACAAGGTCAGTTTCTTCCTGCCCAGAGCATTCCAGATTCTGCTGCAGTGTAAACTTCCTCTCTGAACCATCTTGGGGAATTCTTCAGACTCATCCTCAGTCCCTCCAACATCCACTTCTTTTTTTTATATATATAAGTTTATTTATTTATTTATTGGCTGTGTTGGGTCTTTGTTGCTGCGGGCAGGCTTTCTCTAGTTGCAGCGAGCGGGGTCTACTCGTTGCAGTGCACAGGCTTCTCATTGCGGTGGCTTCTCTTGTTGTGGAGCACGAGCTCTAGGCACACGGGCTTCGGTAGTTGTGGCACACAGGCTCAGTAGTTGTGGCTTGCAGACTCTAGAGCACAGGCTCAGCAGTTGTGGCGCATGGGCTTAGTTGCTCCATGGCATGTGGGATCTTCCCGGCGCAGGGCCCAAACCCATGTCCCCTGCACAGGCAGGCGGATTCTTAACCACTGCACCAACAGGGAAGTCCTCGTCATCCAGTTCTTATTTTAGTTCTTGGCTCGGTGGCAGGGACATTTCTCTGTGATCTTCTAACTGCCCCTGAGGACAATGGAATGGTCTGGGAGGACAAAGACAGCAGCACTCACTTCTGAGGCTCCTTTTCTGTGAGAAGCAGAGCACCAGTGAAGTGGCCAGCGTTCTGGGAGCTCAGGAATGTGCCCAGTTCGCTTTGTGGACACTTTGATGCTAAATCCAACTTTTGCTTTAGAAGTGAGAGTCATGAACTATGCCCCACATCTAAACAATGGTTCCCTTTGCATTCAAATGAGATCTTTACCCCAATAGCTGAAAAGGAGATGAGAGGAGAAGCCACGATATGCTTCCTGTTGGCACAATTTTGGGTTGGAGTTTGCCTGAAGATTCCTCTAAATATGTGGGGACTAAGGCCATCATGATGAAAAGCTGCTAACAGCACAGAGAGTGCTGAAGACAACCATGAACAGCCCTGTACAAATGATACACGTCCCGTGCCAAAATAAAAAGGAAAGCCACATGCACACAGAGCTCCCGGGGGCCAAAACGCAGAAGGAAGCCGGCTTCACATGAAACTGGCACCAACACTCTTACACCTGGTCAGTGCTACTGTCGAATACTTAATTTTCCTACAGGTAATTCCGTCTGTGTGGACAACTGAAGGCAAAAAACCCAAAACCAATCAAACAGAGCACATTCCCAAGCAAATCTATCAGAAGACTGTCTGAACATACATCTCTATCTCTGCTTTCTTTTCCTATATATTTGGGGAGGAAAAGGGAAGAAGAGATGGAGGGGAATAGAAAGGCAGCAGAAAGGCTCCCTTCTCTTTGAGGTCTCCCTTAACCACTACAACCCACAGTGACCTTTCCTTCCCCTCATACATATAATAATTTGCATTTGACCATATCCCATACTGACGTGCATTATTAAATATGCACTCATGACCCAAGAACTCGTCTCCGCAATTATCTGCAAGGTCCTTGAGGACAAGGACCGCTTTTACTCCTCCACACTACCTATCACAGGGATTGAACCTAGCAGATGCTCAAAAGATTTAATTGCTCGGGCAATGCCACCAGCAAATAACCCCAAATCACAAAAAAAGATTTTATTATACGGTATTATGAAATTTTAGGAATAAATCTATCTCTGTGTTAATGTTTTATGCCTTGTATTCAGCAATTCCTGAGCACAAGTTCGCTGAGCTGAGCTGGGAGTTGGGAGAGGGGCGCTGGGGAGTGGGGGGTGAATGTTAAAATGTATCACCAGGCCAACTAAAATATGCCCGAATGAGATTAAAGTAATTGGACTACTGAGTTTGCTTAAACGGTACCCGGTGTTTGCAAACTTCATTTAATCCCTGGAGCGGGAAGTGAGTCTCGGAGGGTCCTTACCTGCAAGCCTGCTCGCAGGTCCCCATCTCTGGGAAGTGGGCGCACGCTTGGCTGGCTCGCGCTGTGCGGTCACGGAGGCTCCTCACCACCAGGGGGAGCCGGGCCGCGCCGGGCCGCGCCGGGCCGCGGGGCGCGCGGCGCTCTCCCGACATGCCTCGCTCCCGCCGACCCGGAAGTGGTCGCCGGTGCCGGACCAGGCGGCCGCTTAGACAGGAGACGGGCTGCGGAGCGCAGGTGCCCGGCGGTTCCAGCACGGCGAGGGACCCTGTGAGGCCGCGGAGGAGACGCCGCTAAGTTCACTGCAGGTGGGACTCAGCGGGGCGGGGCGCAGCGCGAGCCGTTCCCGGGCGCCCCGGTCCTCGGCGTCCGTGAGTGTTCTGTGGGCCCACGGCCCTGCCCACCCTCTGAGGCCGCGGGCCGCCTCCCTGGCACCATGAAGGCCGAAGGGTTTTCCTCGAGGGCCGCGCCCCGGCCGGAGGGGGCTGCGGAGAGGCCGAGCCGCTGAGCCACGCCTGTCGCCGGGCCCTGCCTGTAGGACGTCGGGGCCCGCCGCCCGGCTCTCGTGTCCGCGCCGCAGTAGGCGCCCCATCGCCGGCTCTGACATGGAGGAGGGGGCAGCTGGTCCGGGGAGCCCCCTCCCGCCCGCCATGAAGGCAGAGACCGCGACCGCGGCGCAGGAGCCCCCGGCCGGGCCCAGCCTCAGTCACCTGATGAGTAGCCGGAAGCTGGTGGCCCTGGGGGCCGTGCTCGGCTGGCTTCTGGTCATCCACCTCCTGGTCAACGTGTGGCTCCTGTGCCTTCTGTCTGCGCTGCTGCTGGTGCTGGGAGGATGGCTGGGCGCCGACGCCATCGTGGGGCCTTCGGGTCGGCTGCACCTGGAGCGCTTCATCCCCATGGCTGACTGCCCCCCAAACCCCGAGGCCGAGAGGCAGCTGGAGCAGGAGATCGACCGCACCATCCGGATGGTCATGCGGGACTTCGTGTCGTCCTGGTATCGCACGGTGAGCCAGGAGCCCGCCTTCGAGGAGGAAATGGAGGCAGCCATGCGAGGGTTGGTCCAGGAGCTCCGGAGGAGAATGGCCAGGGCGGACAGCCATGCTCTTGCCCAGAGGGTTCTCACTCTCTGTGGGTGTCACTTGCAGAGCTATCTTCAGGCAAAGGAGACCACGACGGGGAAGCAGAGTGGCACAGATGAGCCCTCCCAGCTCTGGGAGGCTTACTGCCAGGCCACCGCCCCACATCCCGCAGTACAGAGTCCCAGGGCTGAGGTCGCCTACACACGTGGCATTGTGAACGTGTTGCTTCAAGGCCTAGTGCCAAAGCCCCACTTGGAGACCCGGACCGGCCGCCATGTAGTGGTGGAACTCATTACTTGCAATGTCATGTTACCACTGATCAGCAAGCTCTCAGATCCGGACTGGATCCACCTTGTGCTAGTGGGCATCTTTTCCAAGGCCAGAACTGGCCCAGCAGGAGTGGGTAAACCACTCTGCCCAGCCAGTGCCCTGGAACAGCCCTCAGTGCCCACATCTCTGCCACTGATTGTGGAGGTCCAGAGTCTAGCAGATGCGAGAGCCCCTTCTCCAGCCCCAGTGCTCCTAAACTATAGTGAGCCTTCACACCCCTCCCCAGAAGTCGAAGAAGGCCGTGAAGCACTGGAGGGAGATTTGGGGGGAGTGCTAGAAGAGAGAGAAGTAGGAGACAACTCTTCTCACTTCCTGCAGCCTCTGTTCTTGTCCGAAGATGCAGAGCTGGAGTCTCCGTTGTCTGAACTGGGCAAAGAAACCATCGTGCTCGTGAACCCAGGCACCTTCCTCTCTGCCAGGATGCAGGACTCCCTGTGTGCCCTAGGGGGTTCCCAGGCTCTGGAGTCTAAGGATGAAGAGGGATCTGAAGGAATTGAAGGGGCAGAAGCTGAGGAGGGCCCAGGAACAGAAACAGAGACCGGCCTGCTTGTCTCCATGCTGAATTCCTGCCCAGAGATCCAGATTGACACAGCAGACAAGGACGTAGAGCAGGGAGATGTCACCTCTCTTACAGCTTTGCTGGCCAGTCCAGAAAGGATGTGTCCCCCACGACCCTCATGCTTAGAGAAAGATCTCACCAATGGTGTGAGCTCCCTAGATCCTAGTCTCCCACAGGTACTGCTCTCCTCCTCTCCACCTGGTCCCTTCAGCTCAGCCACCTTCAGCTTTGAGCCCCTGAGCAGTCCAGATGGCCCCGTTATCATCCAGAACCTTCGTATTACCGGCACCATTACTGCTCGAGAGCACAGTGGCACCGGATTCCACCCATACACGCTCTACACGGTGAAGGTAACAGGGTTAGAACTGTGGTCATCCACTCTGGTCTGGGAATGAGTCGGAAAGCAGAGTCAGTGTTTTGAGAGGGAGAGGCTACTCTTACTTAGTTTGCTATGGTTAATTCAGCCAGCATCTATATGTGAATGGTCTGAAGCTCACTTGTGAAGCAGAGTAGGCCTCTATCTGATACCCTCACAAACAATCCTAGAATCTTGGTATACTGAGAGTCATATTTTTCAGTGGTTCCCAATGGATACAGTCTTGTCCAGAGATTCTTTTCAAACTTCTTCCCTGCTAATTTCTTTCTTTTTTTAAGTACTGGTATCTTTCATACTTTTTGTTTTAGGAAGGAAGGTTATTTACCTATATATACATCGAAAGGTAGCAAGTTCTTCATTCCTAGAGATGTTTAAGAGCAGTAGTAGGAACTGCTTGGCAGAAATGATATGAAGGGGGTTCATGGATCGGGTGGCTGGTTTGATTAGAGCAGCAGCTCCCTAAAGCTGGTTTGGGGATAAGCTGCCTCCAAGTCAACTGGAGAGTTATATTTTTAAAAAATACGAATCTTGGGGCCCATTCTTGGGAAATTCTCATTCAGAATCCATCAGCGCCTATCAGAATCCGTATTCTGACAGCAGAGTTTGTAGCCCAAGTGATTTTGAGGTGCAGCCAAGCTTGGGACCGTGTCAGTATCAAATAGTGTCCCTCAAGGAGCAGACTGTTCCACAGAGAGCGTCGTAACTCCCAGGTGCTCCAAGTCTGAGAGCTCTAACCTGAATTCCACCTGCATGTCTTACCTAGACCCTTTCTTCTCAGCACTGGTCTCAGGGACTACTTTGCTCATTTCAGCTCATAAGGAATACCTCTCTCTGCCTCTAGAAAAATTTTAAACACCAGCCTCAAGTCCCACCAACAAGGAGATCGTTTCTTCCATCACTTGCCACAGTATAATACCTTAACCAAACAATAACAGTAACCTACTCTTAATGAGAACAAGCACATATATTGTTCTTGCACAGAATTTATCATATCTTAACTACTCTGTCAAAAAGTCTCCCCCTGTAGGTATGAAGTTGCAGCTTTCATGCTGTTCGGGGTGCTCGCTCTGGGGGAACTTTCAGCACTGTTGTCATTTCCCACATACCAGCTCTCCAAGCCTATGAAGACAGCAGACTCTGACCCCTTAAAACATCTCTAGTCTCCACATGACTTCTCATCATACAGATGACCTGTGCTCGGGAAGAAAAACTCAGCGTCACTCCCAAGAATGATAATTAATTTGCCCAAAGCAAAACAAAAACACATGTTCCTTTAATGCATTCCAGGCAAACAAATGATTTTTGTTCATCGGCTGTTTGGGATTGTTTGTTCTTCCCCCAACTAATATAGATAATCAGTGCTTGCGTGTAATGACAAGATGGTTATCCCCTTATACCATCCAACCCCATAATTAGGGATGAAAGAGGCAGTGTCATTTTTATCAGTGTTGTACCTTCTTTTTTATCCTGTGTCTTTGGGATTTGAAAATAGTTATAAGTAAAGAGAGTGTTTGCAGGGAGAGCTTTGAGATGGAAGAAGGAGTGGAGGGCAGTAAAACTCATTTTTCACTTCCTAGGCCACGTCTGTTGGGAAATGCATCTCGTTCCGTAATTCACTCAGTTGGAGTTACTCATTACAACTTAGAGCAACGGTCAGACCTAATACGTTCAGGAACAGAATAGGAGCATCTTGCTCCCTTTACACCTACGCTACTCTTATTGTGTGGCCAGTAAGCTGATACAGTAAACAAATTTGTTCACCCGACAGTATGAGACCGCCCTTGACTGCGAGAGCAGCAGTGGCCTGCAGCAGCTGGCCTACCACACCGTGAACCGCCGTTACCGTGAGTTCCTGAATCTGCAGACCCGTCTGGAGGAGAAACCCGATCTACGAAAGTTCATCAAAAGTCAGGAGTTACCCCAGCCCCAGAATGCCTGCTTGCTGTTCACATCGAGCCACCCTGATCTGAGAGGCTGGAGGCCTGTTGGTTTGTGGGGAGGGTGGAGGGGGAGACTGCAGCCTCAGGGATCCTGTGCTCCCCCAGTTTGCTTTTGGGTATTTTGGGTTTTAGTGCTGGACGGTGCTAATGACATTCTTTCCGAGGTGCTTCTTTGCCACCGAATGCTTTGTTCTGGGGCCCCATCTAGTTTAAGCTTAGGAAGGAAACTTCCACAGTCCACCTGTGCCTGTGAGGTAGTGTGAGGTGTTAACTGTTCCAAATTCATAGGTCGATTGCTCTTAGATACTAAAATGTCATCTAGAAATCCTTGCCAGCTTTCCTTTAACAACAGGCTTTTTGGTGTGCTGTTTGGTACTTGTGAGGCACAGGAACGGTAAGAAAACATAAAGTTTTACTTGAAAAATAAGCTAGTAAGCAGCTGCTTTGTTTTTTAAAAAAATGCCAGCGATCACTCAAACATTTTAATAAGTTTTGGCATAAATTGTGTATTTCAGTTGCACATTTTCTTTCTTAATAACAATAATTGATACCGAAAATATATGCCCAGTTCTCTACTAAGCACTTTATACTTATTAGCTCTTTTAGTTCTCATAACAGTCTATAAGATAGATACTATCATTATCCCCATTTTACAGAAAAGAAACAAAGAAAGATTAAGCAAGTTGCCTAAGGTCATTATTATAGTAGGGCTTGGAGCCAAAATTTAAACTTCCGGGCCCTTATTCATAACCACTATAGTGTTTGGCCTCTTATACCTTAATATTATCATTAATAAGGAAAGTAGGTTGTCTGTATTATATCCCTGGGGTATATTTGGAACTCCTGAAGTAAAAAAAAATCCGAAGGAGGGGAGGACCCAGGGGAGGGACTCTGAAGGGATGAGCCCCAGGCCTTGGGACCCAGCCCCCTCGCCAGCCTCGGGCCGCCTCTCAGCTCCAGCCGGCAGGTGAGGGAACACAAATCCCCCGGAACTGCATTCAACAGTTCTATTTCCTTTACCTACAGGACGCTTTTTATATGGAATGGCTCGTAGTGAATGTTAATGAATTAACTTCACGTTTTTTTTAAGATGTGAAGGGTCCTAAGAAGCTCTTTCCAGATCTTCCATTTGGAAACATGGATAGTGACAGAGTGGAAGCCCGCAAGAGCCTCTTGGAATCATTCCTGAAGGTCAGCACCCTCTGCTCTCGTTCTAGCCACGAGGCAGACACCCAAGCCAAGGTGGAGAGAGCTGGGGACCAGAATTTCTCTTTGAAGTCCTTCTTGTGTCTCTTGCAGCAACTCTGTGCCATTCCTGAGATCGCTAACAGTGAGGAGATGCAGGAGTTCCTTGCTCTGAACACAGATGCTCGTATTGCCTTTGTCAAGAAACCGTTCATGGTCTCCAGAATAGACAAGGTACGAGCGGGGCCGCCGTGCTCAGCCCTAGTTTCTCATCAGTGTGGAGGTGGGGGTGGGAGACGCAGCACCCAACAGTAAGTGGAACACGCACTGGGATTTTCAAGACCTGTTGCCAATATTGGTTAGGTCGTCTACTTGCCGGACGACAGTGAACAGCTAATGAGGATACGATACCCCGCCACAGTCGGTGTACGCACGTCTCCCAGGGATGTCATGGCGTTGCGATTCCAGGGGAGGGATGTAAGGGTGCTTCTGCATCTCCACAGATAGGTGGGGCAGCAAGGTCTCTCCCAGAGACGGAGGTCATTCCCAGGGTCGGTCACTCAGGAAAGAGCCCTAAGACAGGACACCGAGCTGGACTTAGGTTTGTGTAGTGATTCTCTGCTGGAGAACAGTGTGTGAGAGAACTGTACCTTCTTCAAGATGGTAACTCAGAACCTTTGGAGACGGTAGGAGAAGGACATTTGAGCACCACACTGGAGCCTGTGAGCAGAGGTTGCCAACTGATTTTAGCACCTCCAGGGCAGAAGGCTGAGGTTTCTGCTTATCAAAAAATGCATATGTTTTAAGAGGTTAGAAAACACTGACTTTTGTGGCAGAAGAGGCCTCTCCCTCTTCTCATCTAGACTTCAGGGGATAAAGTGACACAGTGGAACTTCACGTGGTGGGAGTTAGGAGACATTCACTGCTGTGAGGAAAAAACTGCAAATCAGAAAGGGATAGACGAGGTAAAATCCCCAGAGTTCCCTGCAGGTGTGTTCATCCATGCTGACGTGTTCCTTCATTGATTTTTTCAACATCTGCCCCCTGCATGCCTACTTAAAGCCATGTACTGTATGCATTGCTGATGATACAGGAGTGAACAAGACAGGTATGCACCCTCACCACAGACTCGTCCTGTGAGCCGAGAGAGCGAGTTGTATTTTCTCAGCTACGTTATCCGCATTCATGCGGTTCTCTCTGTTCTTTCCCTGGGTTGCTGTCCCCCGGTCTTTACTGTGGTCCTGCTTGACCATTTCAGCCTTGCCTCGGCTGTGCTGGCTGTGCTCGTGGAGGACTAGCACAGAAGAAGGTCAAGCAGGTGCTGCGCTGCTCTGAGCCAGCAGTGTTCATTAATGAGCCAGAGGCACCAAAGGAAAAGTAAACGTCTCCTTCCATTTGGATATTTTAGGGTTTCATTTGTTTGTTCTTTTTTCTTTTTAGCAAATGTCTGTATGTCATTTTCCCATTCTGAGAAATAGAAATAATTCTTACTCTTCAGTGAGGATTGTTTCATTTCGTCCTTATGAGTAGAGAAGTTTATATCAATTCCAGATTCCTTAACTTTAACCTGAGTGATTTTTGTTATTCTTTCTCTAGTTAAAGAAGAGGAATTGTTCAAATTAATTGAAAAACCAGACTTTTTACTCTGTGTGAATTGCTCTGAGCATTTTTATATCACATATGTTTCTAGAGGGTATTTCTTAATCTTTATCACTCTTTCTTTTCTCCGTATATTCCTGTCTGCATTCCTTCCACTTAGTCACATCTTGGTGAAAGTATTATCAGTTTGGAAATGAAAAATCATTCTTCTGTATGAGGACTTCCCTGGTGGGTCAGTGGTTGAGAATCCACCTGCCATTGCAGGGGACACAGGTTCCAGCCCTGGTCTGGGAAGATCCCACATGCCGGGGAGCAACTAATCCCGTGTGCCACAACTACTGAGCCTCCGCTCTAGAGCCCGCGAGCCACAACTACTGAACCCTCGTGCTGCAACTGCTGAAGCCTGCACGCCTAGAGCCCGTACTCCGTGACAAGAGAAGCCACCACAATGAGAAGCCCGTGCACCACAACGAAGAGTAGCCCCTGCTCGCCGCAACTAGAGAAAGCCCACGCGCAGCAACAAAGACCCAACGTGGCAAAAAAAAAAAAAAAATTCTTCTGTATGAAAAGAAAAAAATTGAAAATGAAAAGTATTTCACCAGCCTGTAGAACTTCCAGATTATTATTTATCCCATTGTTTTGGCTTCTTTTCCCATGACATTGTTTGTCTTAACTGTGAGGAAGAAGATTTTTATGGCCAGAGAGAAAAGGGGAGAGAGTTTCCACTAAGTCATTAGCTAGTGTCTGTGTGGATAGATAAGGCTCTGCTAGATAGGCCAGCCGTCTACTTGTCCTGGGTGCAGAAAGCACCTTTGTGGTTTCTGTCTGACCCTGCATCTCTGACTCCTGCAGGTGGTGGTGAGCGCTATCGTGGACACCTTGAAGACAGCATTTCCTCGCTCTGAGCCCCAGAGCCCCACAGAGGAGCTGAGTGAGGCCGAGACAGAAAGCAAGCCCCAGCCAGAAGGCAAGAAGGCTACCAAGTGAGAAACCATTCCCAGTTCTCAGGTTGATCCCCAGTTTTCAGCCAAAGCCCATTCCCACACTTAGGCCCTAGAAGAGAGGAGATGGGTCATACCTACCAATTTTTATACAAAGCCAGACCACAGCCTGAGCCTGAGGTCCTGCACAGGCACACTTGCTGAATGCTTGTCTTGCCATGAGAACCCAGGGCCCCAACTGACCAGGGAATTTTGATTAGAAGGAAAATTCTGGAATATGGATATTCTCCTTTTTTATTCCCTGGAGAATTGAGATGTGTCTTTCCCTTTAAGGATTAAGGCTTATGGCTGATCTCTGTTTGTCTTCGTTTCTGGAAATCTTGGCTCAGAAGTTGAGTGCACTAGCGGTAAACAGAAATGGGCTAGAGTGGACACTACAGGGCCGATTTCAGTCCATGGCCATTGCTGCTTCCTCCTGCACTAGGGTCCCAGGTGCTCTCTGGCAGCACTCAGAGCCGGCACGTGGAGGGGAAGGGCACCACACCTTCCTTCCTGGACACTTCGTATCTGTATCTGGGCCATTACGAAGGGAGAGAGAGAATGGGGGGTGGGGGGTTGTAGAATGTGTGTGTGTCTGTCTGTCTGTCATGTGTCATGTTTCGTGGGCTGGCAATAACACTCACAATTCTTAGCCTTTTGTTTTTACTGGGCCCATATTTGAAGGGTAACCATGGTGCCTATGCTTATAAGAACACTGTTCCTTGAAACATTGAGGTTAGCACTTGTGGTTCTTTCGCTGGTTTTATTTGGAACACAAGGGGAATAGTGGATGTGCAAAAAGGTGTGAACAACAAGGACAACCTTGGTCCGTGCCACTTGTCTGTTTAATCTTCAACAAATTTTTAATGAGTGCATAGTATGTGCTAGCCACTCTTCTAGCCTATGGGAATACAACCGTGACAGACTGGTCCTTATTTTACATTAGCAAAAGTCCTTTCACAAATGCAGGGTAGGCATAGCTTAGTGCAAGTGTTGCACTGTATATTAGGAATTGCAAGAGTATATAGTGTTTGGGGGCTTTCAGGGCTAGGCCTCTCTGGCCCTGAACCATAGTAAGCTCCTAAGAATAAGTATGGGTGTTCTTGTCTTGAGGTATTTATACCTGTCGGCCCTTTTGTATGGGGATCAAGACCATGAATTACATACTGTTTCTGCTCTTCGTTTCTATACCAGGTCCAGACTGAGGTTCTCATCCAGTAAAATTGCTCCAGCACTGAATATAACTGAGGCACACGAGAAGATTCTCTATTGTCTCCGGGAAGGCAGTGTGGTAAGAAGTCGCTGGAGAATTCTTGGACTTAATAGCTGGGATGTTGAACCTGCAGTTATAGGCAGCTGAGACAGTCTCCAAAATCAGAAAGGACTTAGGTGCCTTCCTAAAGGACTTAACCAACATCTGGGTCTCTGATTTTTATTCTAGGAGTATTTTCTCAGAGTGGTTTGGAATTCCTACTAGTTCTGGGTTGGCAGGTTGGCTTCTCAAGAGCTGTGGGCTTGGAATAATGGATGAGAGAATGAGAAAGCCAGTTCCTGGAAGAAAACCCAAAGTTTTTGTGGCAAGTGAGACTACAGAGGCATGGTTTTCCTTGCAATTTAGGTTAAAAAAAAATAACTTAGGTGGTCACAGAGTCAGTGGGTCCTCTACTTATGACACTTGCAGGGAAGGAACAGAGGAACCACAAGTGCTGCAGTTGGCCTCATGCTTTCTGCATTCTTCATGTGACATGCCACTGGCTCTTTCTTCAGGAGTCAGAGATCCTCTCCATGTCTGGGATGGAATCCTTTATTGAAAAGCAGACAAAGTTACTAGAAACGCAGCCAGCAGAAGCCCCAGGAAAAGATTCTGAACAAATCTCCAAGGGATGTGTGGATGACTGCGTGTCAGGTGCAGCCGTGCCAGCCCAAGACCTCAGCAACAGTGATCCAGGTAAGTGACAGAGAAGGGAGCCAGGGTACAGTCCACCTGGGACCTGGGACTGTTGGGATTCATTGCTTCAGTTTCTCATCTGTTCAGCTAAGCAAGCCAGGTGTTAAACACCAACGTTTGAGGTACTCTGCTGGGATACGGAGAGGAATACGACACAGTCCCAGAGCTGAGTCGAGCAGAGGAGCGTGGCTCGTAAACAGGGAGTTCCAGCAAGATCAGATCTACGGTTATAATACCATCTTTATTTATTTTTGGCATGCTTTGGCATATCTTTGGACGACTCCCTTTATTTAGAAATTTTCTTCCCTTGATGTCTGTGGTGCCACTTCCCTGGTTCTCTTTCTGCCCCTCTTGTGGCCCTGCCTCAGTCCCCTTTGCTGGCTCCTCAGCCTTCCAGAGCTTTATTTTTGGCTCTCTGTTCTTACTCTCTGCATTCCTGGGTGATCTCATCTGTTGGTTGGTTTCAGCCCTAACACATATGCTGGTGATGCCTCAATACTGGAGGTGTATTTCCAACTGCCTACTAGAAGTCTACACGTAGATGTACTATAGGGCAGCTGAAATACAGCATTCACAGAATGGAATTTATCTTTTCCCCTGGATCTGTTCCTTCTGGTTTACTTACTGCTGTGGCAAATGACACCACCAAATTACCCAAGGTAGAGCAGAGAGGAGGAGGTGAGGACACCACTCTCGCCTCATAAGCATTTGAGGCAGGGCAGGTTTACTTCCCAGCAGTGCAGATGTTTTCTACAGAGGAAAAATTGGGAGCCCTGGATATTAGTAGGTTTGCAGAACTAGAACTTTTTATAAGAAGAAAGTTTTTCAAATCCCCCAAAACAAAGGCTCCCGCTGAAAATAAAAGATCACAAAATCTTGGGTTCAGAAAAGGAAAAAGGACTGATTTCACCATTGTTTCTCAGGTGCCCACAGTCACCTGACCTCTGCTCTACGGACCTCAGCTTAACTCTGTGAAAAATGGAGTTTACAACCCCATCTCTGTTCACAGAGCTTACATCTCACTGGTTAAGTAAATGAAGTGTTACGACAGCAGAATCATCAGAGAGCTCTAAGAAATTATAAATAAGATGGGATGGGTAAAATAATATAATTCTAGCCAAAATCAAGTCTTTAAATTTTGAACGTTATATCTCTAAAGGGATAATTTATGCCTGAGCCCTTCTACCAGCCTGAGAGACTCAACATGCTCACGTGGTAGATAATTTACCACTTTTATCAAGAGGACCTGGTGCCTTGTTTGCTTTCGCTTATTTTTTTACTGCTATGACTAATTGTCACCACGTGATGGCAGCTCTGGGTAAATGCTAAACCTGAGAAAATGATAGAATTGAAGAGAGTGAATAAGGAATGCTATTTTCCAAGGAACTGAATATCCCATTTTGAGCAAATGACTAGAAAGCAGACACATGAGCTCCCATGCCCCCTTGAAATACAGCACAGAAAAAAGAAAAGATATAATGGATGGGATTAAGAAGAAAGTAAGGTTCAGTTCTAGCAGATTTATCCAAATTTGAAATCATTCATGTTCTAAAGAACCCTTAAGCAAGGAATGCTGGGGCAAGCTGGTGCAGAGAATACCCTTTGGTCCTAGGCTAATAAAATGATTGTTGGTGATTAATTATAACATTAATCACAGCTGTAGCTGTGGTTATAGCTGAGGTTTATTCAGGAACAGTATGTATTTCTGGGGCAGTTTCCTGTGAAGCAAATCAGAAGTGACATGGGACCCCATGAACAGGGTTAGGGAACAGTGCTTGCATCCATAAAATACATCTATTTAAGAGAGTTCATCTCAGCATGGGTATGAGCGTATTTGTGGTCCTTCCAATCTTTGAAACAGGAAAGAAATGAGTAATTGTCATAGCATTTTACCAAAGGTATAGTGTTTTTCCTACAACCACATATTATCTCAAAATGGAACTGAAGTCTCCTGGATCCTAACCCGTCAGCTCTGTGTAATGGAGATGCTTTCAAAGCAACTTTTTTTACAGAAAAGTGAATCCCAGATCTGCTCACAACATTTCCTTGCTACTTTGTGGAGGCTGGTGGAATACAAGGATGGAAGGGAGTGGACCTTGCCGGTTCCTGTTAGTCACCAGTTGTGAGCACTTCCTTGGAACAAAATGTGTTCAGCTTCCTGGGGGAAGTACAAAAGAAACAGAAGTTGGGAGGCAAAATAATTATATGCAAAATCTTTTTAAAGATAAACAATACTTACTAAGTGACTAAGGAACATAAAAGAATTGTAAAGAAATACAGAGCCTATTACTGAACTTGGTAGAAATGAAGTAAACATCTCTTGAAAACAGATAGATTACAAAAATTTAAGACGACTGATATAAAGATGGAGAAGACCCAGTGCACTGAAATGTGTTCCTCAAGTATGGGTCTCTTCTGAGTTACTCTCGATGCCTTTTCATTCCCCAGGAACAGAGACAGAGCTGGCTGACACGGCCCTGGATCTGCTTCTCTTGCTGCTGATGGAGCAGTGGAGATGGCTGTGTACGGAGAACGTGCAGAAAGTTCTTCGTCTCATCTTTGGGACCCTGATTCAGAGGTAGGACCGCTGTACATTAGAGTCTCAGGTTGGACAGGGCTTGGATGTGATGCCCAATTCCCCACTAGAAAGGGAAAGTATAGAGTACAGGAGACCTGGGGCCATAAGAGAAGATAAAATCTCTGTTCTAGGGGTACAGGGATGAAGAGTGCCTGGAGAGTATCACCTTGTTGTCTAAAGTGTGAATGGGTCTGCTTCTGTAAGACTTCTGGCATCATCCACTGAATGACAGGCACTACCTGTGATCTCAGATACTTCAGCTGAACTCTTCCTCCTCTAGGATCAGTTCTCCACCCAGCTTTACCCCCGGGCCCTATACCTTTCACCTTGTTACAGTGGCTGTGTCTCTTAACAAACAGTGTTCAGTCACTGTGACGATAAGCAACAAGAAAGACAAGGAGAAAACTGGTCAGTGCTCAAAATAAAGACAATTTTCTCCGGGAGGGGTGTACATATTCACTACTGAAGAAGCACTTACTGACACAGGATGGTAAGGAATAGAAAGATACTTAGATTTAAAACTTAGATTTTATAATTCAGGCTTTGTGATCCTAACACCACTTGAATCTCCTGAAAGATTTGTACATAGATGGAGTTTTTAGCTACTGACTTCCTAACCGTGAAACTGATGCAAGCTTTGCTGAACTGAAGGCCAGAGACACTGTCTCTGAACCAGACAGACACAGTAGTGCTTGAGCTTTGGCCACTGTTGCATGAGACATCCTGGCAGATCCCAGAGTAAGAAGAAGCCAAATCCTGAACTCTTCTGTTAGCATGTGGCTCATGCTAATAGGCCACTCAAAAAATAAAAATAAAAACTTCAGAATTATGTATCTATCCTGCAACAGGTAGGAAAGCCCTTAACAGCAAGCAGTGAAATTGCCCCTTCCACACTTAAAGTTACACAGGATCAGGGGGTCTCAGTAAGGTTTCATCGTTAGGAAACTAAGTGAAAGAAGAGGATGCACGTTTATATTTGCTGAGTGTGTATCATTTCCAGCACCTGACCTCTGTTGGCATATATTTTCTTACAGCAGCCAAGTGAGGTAGGTAGCCCCATTTCACAGAATAAGAAAGTAGAGCTTGGCAAGGTCGGGCAACATACCCAAGGTCATAGTTAATGACACAGTGGAATTTGAAACTGGATGTGCAAAACTCCAAAGCCAATGTGCTGCTTCCTATGTATCGCAGCCTGAAGACCGGTCTCCGTGTGAAGCCCACGTATAAAATGCTGACTGGTCTCTGTGCCCCGCTTTCACCCTTGTCCCTCCTCCATACTCAGCTCTGCCTCAAGGCTGCTTTTTCTGAAAAGCAAATATGAACATATATCCTGCACTTAATATCCATCAGGGTGCTCTGTTGCCTACAAGAGTGATTTTCCCAACATGCTTTCCAGAGTTCTAGGGTTCCACAGAGGCGCTTCAGAAGCCAACTTGGAAGCCACGGGGAAACCCGAGTGGACCGTTTTGATCAGTTAAATAGACTGGGGGTCTAGATAAGGTTTTGTTTGAAAAAGGGCTCCACCGTGTTTAAAATATATATTCATTTATTATAGTAAAATTCCAACTCCTTTCTTACGTGATCTGGCCCCAGCCTCACTTCCAGTTCTCCCCATGCACACCATCCACCGTGGCCTCAGTACTCTGTGGATGCTGTTCCTTCAGGCCTCTCTTCATCCTCTTGTCTCTGCCTGATTGTCTTCTCTACTCGTTCTTTTCCTGCTCTCTCCCTGTGTCCTAAACTTCCCGTCTTCTTGTCTTCCTGGCCTACTGCTAAATATTTTTTAAAAATCAACATTCAGTGTCATTTATTCTGTGAAACTTTTTATGGCATCCTCTCCCATTTTTCCCTGGATCTAAGGAGTCTTCTTCTCAAGTCAAAGTTTTGATAATAATACTTAACACAGTATATTGGAGAAATGGTCTACTTTCCCAAAACTAGTGATCCACCCAGCGTATCAGTTTTCCCCCACGGTATTTGGCGATATCTGGAAATATTTTTGGTTGTCACAACTGGGAAGGGAGGCAGGACGTGGCTAGAGGCCAGGGATGCTGCTAAACATCCTGCACACAAGAGAGCACACTCTCCGCCCCAAAGCAACAACGAATTATCCTACCCTGAAGAGGATGTATCTACACCCTCAGTAGTGCAGAGGTTGAGAAACCTTGCCCTAGACCAGTGGTTCTTTAAGGGCCAGAACTGGCTTATGTCCCCAGCAGCTTCCACAGGGCCTGGGACATAGAAGATGCTCATTAAATATTGGACAAAAGAATAAATATTTCCCTTCTCAATACCTTTATACTGGAAAGTAGAGTCTTCGTATGTTTTGTTCAGTCACGTGTGAATGTTGCTGATTGAGGCTTCATTTCTCTTCCTTTGTTAGGCTTATCTTTGCTCACCTTCCCCCAAAATGGGAACATCCTAAACGAGCTAGTGTGTCGTCGTTGACTCCCCACCTCCTGAAGTCATTTACATGATAAATTGGTTTCAGAACACAAGAAATTACTCAGTAGTAACAGAAAAGTACAGATGAATCTGGAGAAATTCAAAAAGGATTGAGATTCATATATAAAAAAGGTAGGAAGGTTACCTGACGTTTGAATGACTCAGAATATTAAAGAGCTTGGGCCAGAAAGGAGAGAGAAGTGTATTTGGGGAATTATAGGAAGGTCATTGAAGAAATGGTATTTTATGTAGCTAGGGAGCTTTAATACAAGAATTAAATCCGGGGGAATTGCAGGCTGTGAGAATTCCAGGCCGGGCTGCATTACCTCAGTGGGCGATGATCATAAATTGCCTCGTGATAGGGAGGAGACAGTAAGGTGGAGGGTGGGGTGTGAAGTAAATAGACGGTGCTCTCTGGTGTAAGCACTGACTTGACCCGACCGTAGACATGGGTGAGCCTGCATTGTGGCAAACATCCCACTTTACCTTAAAATACTCCTCTCTCTCTCCAGCTGGGTGATTGTTTTGGTCTTATTCCTTTATTCACTGAAAAAATATTAAGAGCTGGTCAGTATAAGACATGATGCCTACTTTTACATATTTTACGGTTTAGCAGGGGTGAGAACTGGGGACCTTATCCGTGATCACAAAATGAATGCTTGGTGAGGGTAGAAATCAAACCCAGGTATTCCAAAGCCCAAGTTCTTATCCACTTCAGTATACTACGACTCTGCTGTCTTTAATGTCTCTGGGCTTCGGAATAGTAGTGATGTCTATCGGTAGGTATCTAGGTGCATAGAACATGTCCAGTAAATGTTAGCTCTTCATATTTGCGCTTCAGGAAAAGGAAAGAAGGGTAAAGAGTGCATTCCGTTTCTGATTCCTCCAGCTAGTGGCCCCGAATTCTCTCCCCTGTTCAGGATGCCCCACCCAGATCGGTCTCCTGCTGCAGCATCCCTGCTCCTACTGCATCTGTCTCTGCGATTGCACACAGCCCCTGTTCTAAGCAGCACCGCGTGTGAGGCCTGTCAAGGTGACTTTATACCCATGGACTCACTTGCAAAGGCGACAGCCAGAGCATCCCCGCGGCTGACAGTAGGCGGCAGACTACTGGTCTCCCTGCAGCACAGACAAGCACAGGTTCTCTACAGGGTGCGGCACTGTTCTCCAGGTTTACTGGTGCTGCTGGAACCAAGTCGCACCTTTCCTCACGAGAAGAACTTGGAGTCAGGCTAAGTTCCTCCCGTTTCCGTCCCCATACCCTGACAGTTCCACTGGAACCACACCTGGTTAGCTGGGTAGATGGCTGTCTGGTGAATGTAGCTCATGCCATAAACAAAATCAGGGAGAGGGCTTGTGGCTGAATTTCCCTTGACTTTCTTCTCCTTTCACTTTTTTTTTAACTGGGCGGCATCTTTTTTCGTTGTTAAAGGGAGAAAATTCTGAATGTTTATAGTGAATTTGAATGAAGCCAAAATGAATACTGTGCGGGAACAGAATTGTGTGGCTAGTTACTTCTGGAAAACTCTGTAGCTGTGGTCTGTTAACCTCTGTTCATCCTAGTATTTCCAAGTGATGATGTTTTGTACTTGTTGACTTGCCCCATATTTCTTCCTGTCAGAAAGTTCTTATAGCTAATAAAACTTTATCCTTAAGTCCATTTTGTTTTGTATGAGCTGCAACAGAAATAGGAACACAGCTGTTGACACCCTCCTTGCCCTGAGCCTCTACAAACTAGAGTTAAATGAAGAGTCTCACTCCTCCCTGTTCAAGGCCTTTCACCTTTCTCTATAAATCATTACTCCCAGCTCTTTTAAGGATATACTTGGCCCTCTTCTCAACTGTCTTGTGCTGGGTTCGTATTGTTCTTGAAGCTTCCTTAAGATAGCAGTCAAGAAGTCATGGACATCGGAGAAGGAATCCCAGTGCCCCCTCCAGAGGCTCCGAGGATCTGATGCCCGTGGCCCATGGTCTACACCAGCAAGTTCCATGTGCATGGTACACACGGAAGAGACAGGGCTTAGTTCAGGGTTCAGAGTGTAGACATCAGTAGTCTTATCAGCTGCAGGATTTAGCACGCCACAAGCTTTTATTGAGCGTTTACTTTGTGCAGACACTGTGCTGAGCACTACAAGCATATCACTGAATGCCTCAAAAGCCGCGTGAAGGACCCACTGTGATCCCAGCTCAGAGACGCGCAGGCTCACGAAGAACTGTGCGTGCTCGCTCAAGATCACAGAGCTAATCAGTATACGACAGGCACAGTCTGAACCCAGGTTTGTCTGATGTTCAGCTGTAGTGACTGTCTCTCAGGATCAGATGTTTGCCCTACGATTTGGAAGGATAAAAGCCAGCCCCAAAATCTTTGACCCAAAGCAGTATACATTCCCCAAAAGGAGACTGCCAGTCAGTTTGTAAAACAAAAACTGCATTTCCACATGCGCCCACTCACATATAACACAGAGGACTCGGCAGCACCCTGAAGTCAGCCCACGTTGCTTGTCCCCTGGACAGCTTGCATTTTTATTTTTAAAAAGAGGTTCATGCAGTGAACATTCTTGGGCGTTATTTGCTTTGGTAAGCAAATATGCTGGAACGTGGCACCTCCCCAAAGCCGAAGCACCTCCTGCCCCACCTGTCCTCACTACGCCAGAGAGGTGTGGGTGGTCGCAGCCGGTTCAGTGCTGGCCTCCAAGACTGTCCCCTAACGGCTCCTCGGGAGGCAGCATGTTTGTTCTCTCCCTGAAACCACTTGTGTTTGAGCCATATCCTTTCGCAGAATTCTTGGATTCTCTTTCTTTAAGTTCTAAAGAGAAGGAGAGTTGGTGTTGATGCCCCAGGTAGCTACCGCCACTTCTCTGGTTATCCTGAACACACTGCCATCCCTGATGGCATCTAGACTTAGGCGCATCTCCTTTTAAAAATGTCATCATTTTCCGACCTCCAGCATTATCATCTCCAAGAAGATAAGTTAATTTCTTCTGCTTCCAGCTTTCCTTATTCTCCCTGCTCCCTTAACAGACCTGTATGCATAACTAACTGCCTGGGACGCCAGGGACTGCTGCCAGATCAGAAGCATGCGCGCTCTCACTTGTTCTCTCTCCTGCACAGGCTCAGTCTCTCTCTCTCTCCCTCGCTCCCCTCCCCTCCCCCCTCCTTCTCTATCTCTGGCCTGCGAGGGAAAAAGAAGAGAGAGTAAATTCAACCTTCTGACCCCTCGTTCCAAGCCAAGGTTGGAAGAGTTCTGATTTGAGCCAGGCTCCATAAATCTCCCTTGATTGTTGGTGGTGTGGAGAGAGAGGGGGCAGGGAGCTGAAGAGAAGTTTGATGCCCAAAAAAGGCATCGTTAAGTCAAAGGGAAGTCTTGCACACACGCGCGCCTGACCTCGTGTGTCAGCTTCTGTGCTGGGAACGTCTGATTATGTAAGAAGGAGCACTCTTTATTTGGACTTAGAGTCTAAGGGAGGGGAGAGGCGTGGGGGTAGCAGTCTAAGCCAAGGAGTGAGTGCAGCTAGTGTACACTGCTCATGTCCGAAAACAGGAGAAACTGACAGTATCCCTGCATGCGTGAGAATCAGGTTTAGGGAACTGGACAAGTACTCAGACGTTGACTGGGTTGGAGGGAAAGAGGAGAGATGTACTGTGCTCCATTGACGGTAGAAGGTTTGGGGCAGGAAGTCCCAGCCAAGGTGAGGGGTGAGATTATTATGGAGTCCTGATGTAGAGTGAAGGAATGAGAAGAAGCTGGCCCGGTTCCCTGCCTGGATGCCCAGAGCAAAGCCACGGTAAAAATACGAGCCAGGTTAGCAGCAGAGTACACGAATGCCACGTCCTGTGGCTCTGCCCTCCCCATGGCCCCGAAGATGGCATCAGACTCTGTGTCAAAAGGACAGCAGACACATTCCTGGCATCTGTGTGAGGATTTCTTAAAGAGTGAGTGTGGGTGAGTGAGCATGTGTGTGTGTTGAGGGCACGTGGGATTGGAGTAGCATGGCAGAAGAGTTGGGAAAAAAGAGAAAGTTCTGCGATCTATGGGTATAGGAGAGTAGAAAAGTACATGAAGTCAGGAAGCAGACAGAGAGGAAGAAGAAAAATAAAGAATATGTCAGGTTAAGTTGTTCAGCAAGCAGTGGGTCCAGGAGAAAATTAAATGGCAAGCTCTGGACCTTGTGCCAGGCCATGGAATCGTTCTCTTAGAAAAGAGGTCTCTACAAACCATCTCTCAGGAAAGGTCAGGAGAAGGTTTATGGACAGTGTATGGGACCATTGGAGAGGGCTGTGTTCGCAGGTGGGAACATTCGTTTTCCTTAAGGGCAATTATGAACGGATGACCGTGAGCTCTTCTGCCTCTGCCATTCTCTTCGGTCACTCCAGAATCTTAGATGTTCTCTGAGTGGAGTCCGTTCAAGGGCCTCTTTCTCGGTGGGCATGTCTAAGTAGCAGATAGTTAAATGGTCTTTCTGACGATGGTTATATTTTACGGGAAGCTCCGGGCCCACCACTAAAAGGTCATGAGCAATTACAACAGAAAAGGAACTGACATTTATTAAATACTAACTATATCAGGTAAGCAGCTGTGTACTTTATATACTAAGGTGCAGTTCAATTCTCTGAGGTAGACATGTATTTTATAAGTGAGGAAAATAATACTCAGATTAAATAAGCTTCCCAGAATCATAGAGCTAGTAAGGGCCACATCTGAGATTCCACTTAAGTCATCCTGGCCTGCAAGCCTGTGCCCTTCCTACCACTGCATACGGGCCTCCCCACTGAGCAGGCTTTCTCACGAAGCAGTGGCCACTAGAATTGCCCTCACCTGAAAGTCCCTGTGCACTACTTCCGTCTAATCTCTCTTACTTTCCATCTGACCGGCCTCAGATACACGTGTATTTGATGGTAGCATATAAATTCATTTCCATCTGTATTCTTAAAGCACTTCTGGATCAGAAATTATATAGTCTCCCTTTGGTATCTCTTTTCTAAATCCTTCACCCCGTCAGAAAAAGATTATCAGAGTTATGATTCAGAGTTTCTCAGGAAACATGGATTATGGTTTCTTCCTTTGCTCCATAAATTTCTCTTTCAATTCAGCTCTGCATTTCCTTGGGACTCTTATTTGCTAGGGCAGTCACACGTCTGATGTAGGACATAATGTGTTTACATTGCAGTGGTTTTTTTGGCGAGGTCTTTATAGTGAGCTTGCTTTGTGATCTGTTAGTAGCAAAGACCCCGTGAGACAGATGGCCTTTTCTGCATCCTTCAGATCAGGGTCTCTTCCCTCATGTTAGCTATCTCTGAACGCCATCCTGTCCTCCTCACATACTTGCTTAACATCTCCCCAAGTCACACCCAGAGCAGAAACTCAGAGCTTCAGAACCAGGGAGCTGCCCCTTAACCCAGGTACTCCCAGCCCTCTTCCTTTACTTTCTAGGAAACTCACTTCATTTGGTTCTTGTATGGTGATCTCTTTACAGATAATTTTTGAAAAGTCTGTGTAAGATTTGATGCCTGTGTCTACTTAAGTACTTGTTGGGAGCTAGCTCTTCAGACCTACTATGGCATCATTTCTATGTTAAGGTCCTTTCAGCCTAAGAGAAGAGATAATCCATAAGAATCAGAAATACTGAACAGTGTGAGGCCAAATGACACAGTATAGACCATAAACACAGTTAAAAAAAAATCATAAGGATTCTTGGGGGTAAATGTTAGAGAGGAAAGTGTTTAAAGCTAGACCTTGCATTATAGGAATCATTTAGACCGGTTTAGGGTAAAGAATGTCCCAGGCACTGAAACATTTTTAAAGAGGGAAAGGGACATTATTTTTACTTTTACAATTAAAAGTAACCTTTAAACATATTTTGAATATTTTCAGCCAGCCCCTTTCTGAGTGTCTGTGTGCAGAGAGAGATCCTTTTGTTTTGTTAAATACATTATGGAAAGCCCGCCTGCCATTGCTGCTTGGGGGAGTTAGGATGGGATTTCTCCCTGGGCACCAGGTGGCGCTACAGGTTAAACGATACCTATTTACCTTCTTTGAGGGAGCTCTTTATTCTGCAATTTTAGGTCCTTGTCCTGGTGGTGACAGTAGTGAAACCACTCGTTGTCCCACTCCATGATTCAGAGGCAGCTTATCTGCCCTCTCTTTCGTGCCCTTGACTCTGTTTCTTTTATCCTTCCCCCTCCTCCCGTTTTGATTGTCCTTGAGCATCTGCGCAGTGTGTGCTGCCAGAAGATGCCCCTTGGGGCAGCCCCTTGGGGATTCAGTGCCAGAGCTGCTTTGTTGAGAACAGTTTTGACTCAGGAGCCCAGAGTGAACCAGGGTTTTTATAGCTGATAAAATCAGCTGGACATCTGAGGTTGAAAAATTTTGTCAGTACTCTCTGTAAGCTAGTTGCTCCTTTGCTCAAGAAGGCCTTTCTAGGATACCAGAGTCCTAGATACACATGTCACTGAGGTAGAGATTGTCAGGTTGCACTGATACTGGGAACCTTACCAGCCTGTTGCTTTCAGCCACGGGTGGAGATCGTTTGGCTTTTTCCTGTCAGCTTTGGTTTGGAGACGGAGCCAATGTTAATGCCTCAGTTTTGACCTTTACCTCTGTCTTGAGACAGAGACTTCACCAAGTGTCCTGCAGCCTGTCTGGTACTGGAGCAGGGGGGGAGTCGAGGTGAACTGGTGGGAAACATACTTTTATCTAACACTGATATAATTATAGGACCAAAGGTTTTCTTGGGGCGATATAACCCCCACAAATGTAGAATCTATGTAAGCACAGTGGCTTGCTGTGTAAATGCAGCTTCAAGGTATTCCCTCTGCCACCTCTTCTCTCCCTCTTATTTTCCAACCACAAGTCGGGCCCCCCAAATATCTGCTGTGTGGAGACTCTGGAGTTGTCACTGCTGTGTCCTGTATTCTTAGTGTCAGGATGGATAGCCTCCTGTTTGGAAAGGTTTTTAAATTCTGCCTGTAGACATTTAACTTAGAACAGATACCTTCGGGTAGTTCTTCTCCAAGGTGATGCTATTCATTATACTCACTTTCATTCTTCCCCATCCTCTGCCAGTGTTTGTCCTGCTTTCTTAACTTCCACATCTGCTTCTCACGTTCATCCTTTGTTCTCTTCAAGGCTAGTCTTTTCCAGCTTACTCTCGCCGTTTTCACAGCATAATTTGAAACTCTGCCATGTCTGCTTGTTTACATACATCCCTCATTCTTCTCTTCCAAATCATGGCTGAGCATACTCTAAATCTGTGATCTCTAGTATTTGTGGACGTTGGGAGCTGGTGCATCAAGTGGGGCACACACTTCCTCATCATCTCTCCGTCCTCCAGAAATCCCCCTCCTTTCTCCCCTCCTGTAGTGACCGTCTTTGCCCAGAGCAGAGCCTGGAGATCTCCCTGTGAGGTGGAGTCACTGGGAACAACAGGGGTCTGGTTGTCAAGACAACCACTAAATTCCCGCTGCCGCCCTCCTTTGTGTCTTGCCCTTCTTCCCAGTGCTCCAGCTCTAGTGTTTCTCTCCCTCTCCCTGACCTTTACCCTCCACCAGACACAGGATTCTCCTGAATGCGTGGCCATTTTAATCAGCCTTTCCTTTCCCCACCCACCTCCCTACCGTAGGTGCTGAGAAAGGAAAGGGTCAGGATAACTACCTGGTGACTGAGAACCAGCCAGGCTTGCTGTTCACACGGGACCAAGGAAAGAAGGAAGAGGAGTCACTTTGGATCCTGCAATCCCTGTGGTGATTGTTTCATAGTTTAGTGTAGATAGGTCTCGTTTTAGGAAGGATTCTGAAATGGTGTCCTCAAGTTACCCATCACCCCAGGGAGCCCCTCCTCAACCTTTGTAGACGGTACCAAGATGGTTCGCCCTTCTAATATTTACATCCCTGAACCTGCCAGGAGGAGAGTAAGTCTTACAAAAGGAAAACTAAAGCATGAAATGCCAAGTCCCCTCAGCATCCTGCCATCATTTAGTCCCTTGGATCTGCTAGAATTTTTCAAGAGGATCCAAAGGAGTCTTTCTCTGACACAAACACACAAGCACTTTCAAAAATGCTGTCATTTTTCTCCTTTCATCTCGATAACTTTGTGAAGGAAGCAAGGCAAGAATCAGTCTTAAGAAGGAATCCAGAACCCAGAGTTGTGTGGCTTTTCAGTGCTGTTTTCACTCATTACAACACGCTGTGTGAAGCCTTTGTGGCTCTTCTGGCTACTGAGGGTTTTTTGCCCTGAAGGGTATGGACCAGTTTTATGTGCAGTATTGGGGTGAAAACTGTGATGGCCTCTTCTGGACAGGAATCTCTCAGACTTGGAGGAGAGACATGGTGGTTCCAGAGACTCGGAGGGAGTCACTGATTGTGAGGCAGATGTCCTGCTGCTGCTTTTACTTGGGTCAGATGAAAAACGGGCGGATATCCAAAACGTGTGACTGATTTTGCCCAGCTTTGAGGTCTGTCGGTCCCGATTTTTCAGAGCTAGTTTATGGTACATTTATGGCCACATAGTGTGGGGCTGAGAAAAGTTGTCCTGAAGGCCTTCAGAGGGGCATAGATTTGTGTAATCATCTTTAAAACTGGAATCCTACAAGTGTCACACTGCTCAAGTCTAGAGCACATTTCTAAACATTTCCACTTGCCATCAATCTCATTTATCCCATGAACACAGAACCCCCAAGCGGCTCCCTCTCATTCTGTATTTGTTACGAAGGTAGACACACCTTTGCTTTTGGCCGTTTGTACCCAGACATTCTGCTACCTTATATTCTTCTTACTAGATTCAAGTAATGGGTTGGAATCAGCCCGATGCTGCCCCATCCATCAGGAGCACTTCCCAAAATACAAGTGTGACTCACAGCCCTCATAACCCCTTTGCTTTTGTTTGACTTTCAGTCTCTTCTGTCCTCTGGGCCTATTTGCCAGGAAAACTAACAAAAACACAGACTGCTGGCAGCTGTCTCTCCTCTCTAGGATTTACAGAGTGTGCCAGACACGAAGCCCAGCTGACCCACTCCCTTGCCTTCCACCTCTCTTCCCTTCCGGGGGAGTACATAACCAGGTGTGAATTGCATGGATTATTCCTGACGAATTCATAATTGTAGCTCAGCTGACTTATTACCCAGTATACTTCTTACAATATCCACCCTACAGCTAGTGTATTGGCACACAGTTCAATTTTAATATTAGCCTAAACAAAAAGTTCTTAGGAAAATAAATCTGCCAAATGTTTATGTAAAAACATCTCAAATGCCAAATACAAAGGATTTCTAGATTGTCTATTTTTTTTTTTAATTATTCTCCTCCTCCATAAGCACAAATAGTTAAGAGCTCACTATTCTTTTCCTGCTTTAAGTATTGGGAGGTTTGCCTTCTGCACAGCTTAGGTTGAGCTGTGCACCATGCTTTAAGACCAGTGTTTGTCCCATTTACATCATTAATTCACGTAGTAACTAATATTTATTGATTACCTACTATGTGCCAGACACTATGTTAAGTGATTAAAATACAAAAAAAGACCCCAAATTCCTACCCTGCAATCTTATAAATAAAGAGGTATAGTATAAAGTTAGGACTTTAAAAAGAACTCTACACATGATTAAGAGAAGGGACTAAGTAAATTATGAGAAGCCCAGAGAAGGCTTAATAGAGGAGATGACATCTGAGATAGGATTTAAAGGATGAAGGGAAATCGAGAGCTGACATTGTAGAAAAGAGCAGTGAAGGCAGAGTTGTGAAGCAGTGTGGCCTATTTGTGGTACTCGGAGAAGTCAGGTACGATTGGGAATATACGACATGCAACCAGAGTGGCCAGAGATTACACCGAAGAGTTCAATAGGCACCGACCCATACAGAGCCCTGGGCGCTGTTCAAAGAACATAGGATTTGACCCCATTTATTAGGAAACCATGTACAGAATTTAAATAGATGATGACATGATCCACTTTGTAACTTAGAAAAAGCACTTAAATAGTGCTGTCGAGGGTTAATGGAAGGAAGAAACGTTAGAGCCGGGGAGGCAAATTAGGAAAGAGTTACACTGACAGAAATGAAAGGTGATGGGGTCTGAAACTAAGATGATTGCTACAGCGATAGTAAAGGGGTGATGAATTCATGAGAAACTGAGTACTGAGGAGGTCGCTCAACTAGATTCAGTAATTGTTGCAATAATTATGTGGTCTTGCGTGGGGCACATGGACCAGGGATGGAGGAGAGGAGAAGTCTAGGGTGACTCTGTCTCCTACCTTGTGGATTGAGAAGCATAACAGAACGGCATAGTATCCTCTCAACAGGGTGTCTGACTTGTGATACTGAAAGTTTCCTGTTGCTTATTAAATCAATAAATCAATAGATTATTACCTACCTTTGTGTAAAAAGAAATAGTGACACACGAGGAAGCATGGACTATATCTCTAACAATTTTGAGATTTTTAGGAGGAAACTTCAGGACTTGGAGGCCTAGATTTTCATCCTTTCTTTTAGCCGTAAGCTCTGTCTTTGGAAGAAAAAGGGAAATGTGGAATGAATAGTTAATTGTGTAGCTGGTACAGAGGAAAGGTTTTTAAATTTTCTTCCTCTGGCAAATGATGCTCACCTGGTGGACTCCTGACTGCAGTTAAAACATAACTCAAGGGGAGTAGGAAGAGTATACTTGACAGGAGACCCGTCAACTCAGCAAAGACGAAGAAGCTGCAAGAAAAACTCAGATACAGCTACAAGTGGATGTAATGGAAAACAGCTGACAGAGAGAGGAAAGTAGAGGTAGGTGAGAGGTACTAGAATTCACAGAAGAACATAACAAAGAATCCTGTCTTATATGCCATAATAACAAGTGAACTTAAAGTTTTAACACTGGAAGTTATCGCTGAGAGTTTTGGAATAAGGTTGATTCATTCAGTATATATTTGATGCCTTATTATGTGAAGGGCACTCTTACAGTAAATGCTGAGGAATATACCAAAATGAATTGAGATCCCTCCCCTCAAAATTTTGCAGTCTTACTCTTTTGGCACTTTTAAGAAGCTCAAACAGTATGTACTGAGTAAATGGAATAAACAAACACATGACTCCAGTAAGAAAGGAAAAGAATCAGCATCAGATGCAACCAGAGCAGTTAACTGAGCATATGTAAAAGACAGAGAAAGGAGACGTACTGAGCAATGCCGACAACAGGAACGAAAACTGATAGGAATGGCGTCCACAAAGCTTGACTCAGAAGGAGCTGACATTGTGGATAAATGTTAGTGGAAAAGATTTTTTTTTAAAAAAGGCACATGTTAAAAACAAGAATAAAGAAAATACAGGTAAATTGTTTGGAACAGATGCTGTAGTATTAACTGGTTACATTGAGAAATCATTTATTCATTTATTCAACAATGAATTGGTATACTTTTTGCCTAGGGTATTTAATTTCTGTTTTTTTCTGTAAAGAAAAAGGGTCTAACAAGAAGAATTGAGCAAATGTGATTAAACTAGAATTGAAGACTAAAATAGGAATGAAAATAATGAGAGCATTCAGTCTGCTTTAAAACTCATGTACCTGACCCAGATGAATTCTGTTCCATGGAACTGAAAGAATTTGTATTTATCATTGAAGACCTAAGATCATTAAGAAAATTTCCATATAGAGATGTGTTGTGTTAGAGATGGATAAATATCTGGCCTTATAAAAAATGGATACAGGCTCCTGACCCTGACATTTATCTCTGGAAATTTCTGAAGTAGATTATTAAGTAGATGTTTTGTGAACACTCGGGAAGAGAAACAGCAAGCCCTGGAAGCCGGTGTGCGTTCAGTGGGAATGCACCCTGCCTGATGAGCGAGGTTTCTTTCTTGGCTTAGCAGGACTGTCAGACCATTAAATGAAAGGAATGCATTGGTTGTTATACTGCCTGTGAATTTCCACAAGCTTATGCCATATTTTCCTAATATCCATATGGACACACATGGTCTGGACTGTGGTACTTTTAAGTGGTCCATGGCTAACTGAGTGTCTTCAGCCCAAGTAGCTAATAGATGGATAGCCTGGAGGGCATTTTCTAGTGACAGAGCATCGAACTTATCCTGTTCATCAGAAATTTGTAAGTAACTCTAATCTTAGAGGTATAATTAATACTCTGGGTGACAGAAGTCAAGATTCAAAAGGATTAAAAGAATTAGAATGATAGTCTAAAGCAAACAAGACGGAATTTAATAGAAATAAATATTATAAATCATAGTTTAGATCTTTTTAAAAATTACACAAGTACAAAAGGACAAGTCTAGGCTTAACAGGCGCATGTGATTTTTTGTTAAAGTACATACATGGACTTAGGGTTCTAATTGACTGCAAACTCAGTATGAGTCAGTGCTTTGATGTGTGTGCCCAAAAAGCCAACACAGTCTTTGACTATATTAATAGAAGTATGGTGTCTGGATCAAGCAAGGCACTAATCTGCATTTTTTACTGGTCAGGGCACATCTGGAAGTTGTGTTTGGTTCTGGGCACTCTGTTTTAAGAGAATAACAAAGCAGCCCACACCCAGAGGAGGGAACCAGGATGAGGAATGGTTCATTTCTCTCCTTCATTCGTCTGATGTTGCGTGTGTTCTGTGTGCTCAGCCTTGACGTTGGCAGAATCAAAGATGTATACCTTGTGGAGGAGACTTAGCATAATAGCTGAATTTAAAAATGCATAGTGTTGTCTTTGAAAGAGATTTGACCAAGTAACTTTAATACCTCCTGTTAAACTTCTGAGGGTATAAATAGGAGCAATGACTGGAAGTTACAAGGAGGCAGATTTTGGTGCCAGTATTTAAGAAGCATCCCTAATGAATTGAAATTACCCTCTTCAGGAGTTAAGCAACTTCCCCAAAGTCACATTCCTCATTGGTGGCAAAGCTAAGATAAAAGCCCAACTTTCTGGAGTCAGAGGCCAGAACCCTTGGCTCTGCCACGATATCACACAGGGGATTTCTACTTTGGGAGGAGGTTAGATAGGGTAACCTCTTTCCTTCCAGCTCTAAAGTTGTATGTTTCTATAAGCCTCTTGCTATGAAATGCTTGTTTCTTCGCAGTGTTTTCATTCGTGAATTGGTGAGATTGGAAAAGATAACCTCTAGGGTTCAACAGAGGATTTCTTTAACCTCCTTGGTTAAAAATACTTCAATTATTAAAGCATATTAATTTTGTATCTGCAAATTATATGTTACTAATCAAAAACAAAACCTCGTGGCTAGTTATAGAACTATAGAACTCAGATTCCTAAATCGTGATGCTCAGTCAGTAGTCTTCCTTTGAAGCACATGTTTTAAAGATGTGGATCCATGATTTAAACCATGAAAAAGCAAAAATCAAAGAAGAAATTGTGTGAGACTCTGCAAGCCACTTCAGATTTCACAATAGTCACTGGGAGGAAGAAACAGGAGTTTCTTGCCCTTGAAGTTCATTTCCTCCTCATTCTTCTCCCCACACAGGGCAGGAAAGGATGGTGACCTAGATACACAGTCAGAGGGCCTGAACTCTCTCAGGCACAGCCGAGCAACCTGGGTCTGGCTGCTGTAGGACTGGGAAGCCTAGAGCTGAGCACAGACCGGGAGGGGCTGTCTGTAAACACACGAAGGGGCCGTAGCAGGAAGGCAGAGGCCTGGGAAAGGAATCAGAGGGAAGGGAACTGTTACTTTTATCAGGTGTGAAGTTGGCAAAAACAGCTTGTGTAAAATGGGAAATACCTTGGATCCGCACCGTCATCCTCAAGATCTCCTTTCTCTCCACCCAGTAGATTGGGCCTACTGATTTCACAAGCAAATGCTCAGAGCAGTGTGCTAGGACTGTGGTACAGAACACAGTGTTCGGGTTTATGCCACTGTAAACATTTTACAGGGCGCTTGGGGGCGGGTGGAGGTGGGGACTGTCTCCAGGAGGCTAAAGATGTGGCTTGAGCTTTTTCCTCCTTCTCTTGGAACTCTTAATTCCTTGTACCATAGCGATGTTTTTCAAACTTTTTTTAAACTTCATCTTACAGTAAAAAATGTTTTACATCATGACCCACTCTGAACACACACACGCACACACACACACAAATACAGATCTGCTGTATCCATATATACATGCATAAGTAAAAGGGTCCCAAAACTTGAGGTGCACTTTTATGTTTTCTGTTCTTACCTATTTACATTTAGGTGTTCTTTTAAACGTTGTCACAAACCACAGAGTAGACGCCATGACCTCTAATGCTGTTCAGCCACAGTCTGAGAAGTATCCTGTGCCCAGCAACCCATTCAGATGACTGCTAGCCCTGCTGTAAGGGTGACAGGATGAGCGGACGCTTGCAATCTGGAGATCTGTGTAAAGTGACAGAAGCTTAACGTCATCTTCTTTTTCTCTCTCTTTGACCTGTATTTGGTACTTGCGGTTGGTTGTAAGTGGCTGAGGCATCATCGCCCTTGTGTTGGATACAGAGGTACAGCCCAGTGGGTGAAGAGGATTCAGGAAGCAGTCTGTTACTTTCATTTAGACTGCACCAGGCATTTTTGTTAGAATATTTTTATTGCTCTTGTGAATATTTTCTGTTATTATTTCACTGTCCTTCTCGCCCTCCCTCCCCGTTAAGCCATACTTGTTCAGGGCCTTCCTACTCAGCCACAGCAGCAATCTTAGAAAAGAAGTGAGGGGAATTTGGCTAATTAGATGTGGTCCCTTAAAGCTTTCTCCCCTTACTCTTGAGATTTGATTCTGCTGTTTTGATGGAAAATGACCTTCTGCTAACCTTGAAGTGCCATCTTAAGCCCTAGTATTAAACTGTCTCCTTTATAACCACTGCTTCATCCCTCTACGTATAGCTGTTTCAGACCAGGTTCCTTTGAGCGTGGACTGGACATGCGCGCCCAGTGGAATGGATGCCCTGATCTCTGCATCCCACGTCTGGCATCATAGAGGCTCTTGCATGTCTCAGTTACATCTGTTGTTGTTTTTTTCTCATTTTATTGCCTATTCTGGGCCCCCTAGTAAGGCTTCTTTGTGCTCTGAATCATTCAGAGATGGCCAGACGGAACAGATGTGGTTTGGCTTTTTTTCTTCTTCTTTTCTTTGGGAAAAAGGTAGGATGGTGGAAGAAGATATCTAAATCGAATATCAGAACTAGAATAGTAGTAGAAAATAAAACCAGTGCTATTTGAGGCTATTCTCTACCTTATTTATTTTAGTGTATTTACCTCATGCGTCTTGTATTATGTAAACAATAACATTTGTATTTAGTAGATGATTTCTTATAAATAATTTGTAAATAGTAAATAGTCCAAGGGATATGTGTGTGTATATCCCCCTTGAAACTTGAGCTGTCTGTTAGCTTAATAGTGATAGCAGCAGATTCCAGAAACTGATGCTGGAAAACTGTTGTGACACACTGGACTGCAGACACATAAGTTCCATTCCTTTTGCTTCAAGACACAGATTTCTTTTTAACCTTCCCACTCCTAGGTTAAGAACAGCTTACTCTTAACTTTTTCACACTTTGGTTCTTCTTCCCAATGCCCCCATTTAGAGTTTGATGAGGTACAGTCTAGTATATTTGTATAAGTTTATATTTTGCCACGTGTACACATTTGTTTTGCGTCAAGCATGGGTGCATGAGACACTCAGTCACTGTGGAAGGGGACAAAGAGGACCTGCTTGCCCAAATGCAGCTCGAGGTCCTGTTCCCATCGAGTGAATGACCATTAATTCAAAACCGTGAGACTCAATATGTTGTAAAACATGCCCTGAAGGTGACCGAGGTGCCCCGGTTTGCTGTCGTGTGCTATGCTTAGCCGAGGAAGGGTTGAGTGGATGTTAAGATCTCTCTGAAGAGGTGAGTCACAGGTACTACTGGCTCCTGAGGACAAAGAGAAGGGCAAACAGCAGGGCAAGCCAGCCTGTTGTATGCGTCTGTGCATGAGAAGCTGAGCTAGAACTAACGCTGGCTGAAGCCTTCTTGTTGAGGATTCTCCTGGCTCCTTTGGAGGACTTAAATTTTTTGACTCTCAGGTCCTTGCCCCTCTCCCTCAAATCACTTAGGTGAGACGCTGGTGCGGGTCCTTCACCTTAGCTAAAGGCACGCAAGTGTATGTGACTTGAGGTGAAGACGAGTTGGGTCACTTGATGCCCTGCAGAGAACCTGATCAGGTCATCGCATCCACCTCCCTTTGGTGACCCTCTTCTATAAACAGGAACAGGAATTCTTGCTCCTGGATCCCTTTCGTCAGGCGTCTCAGACTCGCTGAATGAAAAGCCCTGTAAGAAGGAGATGCGGCCCTAATAATAACAGTACAATTGTGGTGGCTATTTTAGGCGGGAGCAGCTTTGTGCCTCTCTTGATGTCCATCGACGTCTGCCATTCTTGCCCTGCCATTACCTTTCAGACTTCCTATTCTTAGAATCATTTGTGAGCCCTGGGCTTGGGGGATTGCAGCCTCCAAAGCTGGAATGCCTAGCTCGAGTGGAATGCAGACTGTCTGGCAGAGTGGAGGTTAAATAAAGTTTGCGTCGGCAGCCCCCTCTGCTCTTGGACGGGCGACAAGTAGCCCGGGTTGAGAGTGATGGCATGAGCTGCATGTGGTGCGGTACCAAATGGAGTCTTCTGTGCGTGAGTAACGTGGCTCGTGGTTCACTCACCACAGCCACAGCCATGCCAGTCTCAAAATGGGACCTGCTAAGGAGGCCTCTGCAGTCTTAAACCCCAGCTAGTGACCGTATCACTCTGAAGAAATGCAGAGACAAAGAATTAACGTTGAAACGCCTTGCAGGAACTGCAGGTTTGGTATACCTGCCCCCTCAGAGTTACTGACTCGTTTTTGAAAGCAAGACAGAGGGGTAAATTGTCATTGTAATAAGAACAGTTGCCAGTCAGTCAACCACTATTTCACCTGGGAAGTTTCTGTTATGGGGACTCTTGTGGAGCTTACAGTTCAGCTGGAAAAGTCGAGCTGTGCATACATGAGAAGAGAATTCATGTTCCAAAGTGGAGTTCTGGTGCCAAATCTGTGTTCTAGAACTGAGTGCCAGAGGAGGCCTGAGGAGAGAGAGCATTTCTGGCTGGAATGCTCAGGAAGGATTTCGTGGAGGAGGTGGAGTTTGAACAGGTTTTGCCAGAGGGACAGATTTCTGTTACTGGAACGCAGAAGGCCTGGTGTGTAAGGGGCAAGGGGCAGACGAAGGGAGTCCTCAGGACAGGTCCTGGGGGCTTGAAGAGCAACTGGATACGGACAGGGTGGCTGGGGAGAGGGATTTGTACAAAATCACCAAACCCTGCACTCTGAAGGCTGTGTGTACACGTTACTGAGAAGTTCTGGTGCTTTCCACTGGAGGACAGTTGGAAAGGTGCAGCCTTCCCCAGAGCCACAGGCCCCTTTAATGTTCTGTTCTAAAGCCCCTAATACTACACGTGCCTCATAGCAGACACTCAGTGGATAATTAAGATAGTATTATTACTCGTCTCCAAATTCTGTGATCCCAAGTTGTTGACTGGCTTGGTTTTACCTGTGAGAGTCGGTGCTCACTTGGCTTTGCTCTGTCCTGATTGCTCACATGACTCACACCTCGCTGCCTCCTTTCCTCCAGGTTTACCTGACCCTTCTGTCTTCGACCACAGGTGGCTAGAGGTGCAGGTAGCTACTCTGACGTGTCCTCAGCGCTGGGTGCAGTACCTCCGGCTTCTTCAGGAATCCATCTGGCCTGGCGGGCTTTTGCCTGGGTATCCTCGACCCGTAAGGACCCAGGAGCAGAAGGCGGCTGCTGAGAAACAGGCTTTGCAGAGCCTGATGGGAGTCCTGCCAGGTGATTGGACAGTGAGCCCGACTGTACCAATAACTGTTCCTTCCCCTCCGCTTCACCACCATTAGCCACACCCTTCCCCGCTTTCTAAAAGGGCCTTGACTGTGGCTAAACGCAAAAATTTGTTGACCCACCATTTCTGAGGCTAACAGGAAAATGATCAGGACTTCCAGTGATGCTAAGGGAATGGGAAGGCTCACTTTAGGGCAGGTCTCTTTATTTTCCCACCAGATGAAGACTTCTGGGTCTCTGCTTTGGACCAGGGAAGAAAACGATACAGGTCCTGCAGAAGCTGAGCTTGGTAACTTGGAGCCAGTGAGTGAAGTGCATGGTCCTTAGCAGTAGATAAAAACAAACTCTGAAGAAGGCTTTTCCCCTTTGCTTTATATGGTTTTTGGAGGGCGGGGAAGGCAGTTTGTTGCCTCCGGTTGTGCTGGGGGAAGCAGGGTACAGTAGTGAACTCTTAGCCTTGGACAGTGTTATTCACTCTTACTTACCTCTGTTCTCCAACCTAACCTGTTGTATCAGAAGTACCTGCACTTTAGTGACGGGTTACCAGATTGTTTCTTGAGGCCCATTCTAATTTAGATACCTAAAGTTAAGAAACATTTTTCTTGGCTTTTCCCTATTTTCTGACGATTTTAGTTTGGCTGTGTGGTTCAGAGGTGTGCCAGAAGTACCCAATATGATTAAAGACAGCAGATATCTTGAGGAGACAAACCCCTTAGAAGCTAAAGCTTCAGCGGTGACACTAAAACCACATCTGTTTTTCCTCTTCAGATATCGTCGTAGAAATCCTTGGGGCGAACAAATGCCGGCTGAGCTGGAGTCTTGTCTTGGAGTCACTGCAGCAGCCCCTCATCAACCGGTAGGCATGGCTGATGCCGTCTCTGGTCTGAGGCATCTCGGGTTTCTGGGTGAACAGCTTCACTGAGAGGAACGGTGCCGCAGTCTCTCCTTGCCCTGGGCCCTGGCCCCAGAGTGTGATGACCAGGTCCACACACACTGGGTAAAACCCACTGTGCTGGCTTCTGAGCAGGTGTCAGGTGGTCGGAAGCTGGTGGGACCAGCCACCGTTTGCATTTGGAAGAACTCGATGCAGGCCCCGACGTGAGCTACTGAAAAGGCCCTGTCACCCCCAGGCCTGTTCTTCCTGACACCTGCCTGCCCCTGTGAGCATCTCGAGAGCAGCCCTTGGCCTGGGCAGTACTTTCAGCCTGGGTCTTTGCCTGATGTGAGGTAGACAAGATGAGGAGTTGGCCTCTGATAAGGGGACCAGAAATGCTGTGCACCTCCTTGAATAGTGCAGAGAGGTCAGTGCTTCCCTGGCTGGTGCCTTGGGGTGGAATCTTCTGCACGTGTTGAGTGCTCGCCCACTCCCCTCACCCCCGTCCTGCAGCTCACCGTGTCTGCTCACTCGCACCTCAAGGCTCCTGGCTTTACCTCATCACAGGTAACCTGAAGATTCTTAGTAAGTTGTTATCACAGGGATTTTCCCCTCCTTTAGAGTTCTTCAGAGCAGTGCCAATGTGCTAATGTAGCTAGCTATAAAGCAATGTGGAATTTCCTAACATCTAGTCTCGAGTACCATCTCCACCTTTACTGGGGTCATAGCCTTTATGAGTTCAACAGACTTTCATTTCGTGACAGAGGCTTTGTCCAGCTGTTGATGTTTGGAGTCCACTAAGGATATCAGTAGAGGGGAAAGGGAGAGGGAAGATAAATGTCATAAACAGGATCTGGTGTCTCTAGACCGAGCCAGACCCTCCTCTGAGTTGTTTTGTTCATTTGTTTCAGGCATTTGATTTACTGCCTTTGGGACATCATCCTGGAATTCTTGGATCTCAGTGCCTCTGCTGAGGAGTCCGCCATAACCAGCTCTGCCGCAGACACTCCAGGCAGCCCCAAGAAGATGGGCATCTCCCCTTAACCAGAGGTTATTTCACCCATTTCTTCGAAGGTTAGGAAGAGAGCATTACTCTGCCACCCAGAGACCAGTCAGGAGGGCTGTGCCTCTGGAACTGGGCTGTGGCTCAGAAGGCCTGGGGTCTCAGTGGCACAGTTCTCCCCCAACTTATACTCCATTTGTAGCAGGCGATGAGGGGGTATATGGACCAGTTGCGTGCATACCCATTTCCATGCCTCTTTGGTGGTGTTTGGACTGTTGCTGGTGGGCGGATCCTGCTTCCTTTGGAAAAGGAAGCTGTGAGGTAGAGGAATGAGCCCCTTTTGCCTCTCCTTTGCCCTCCTCCCTAAGGTTGTTTGCCGACAGCCTGGCCCTGTGCACACGTGTGCCTCACTCACCAGTGCAGGCTCTAGGTAGACCAGGAGAAAAACCATAGCCAGATTTTCTTAGAGAAGACAATCTTCTGAGTTCTCTGTTCCCACCAGGAAACTGAAAATTTGTTTGGGACCACTCTTGAAAGCCAGACCCCTGGTCCTACCTAGCTTCCCAACAGCCCTGCAAGAGGGAGGGAAACCTTTCTCAAGGCGTGCTTCCAGCACATCGGCCCCGTAGAGGGTGTCACTGAAGGCTTTCTCCCTGGGTGGCTGTACTCTTCCTGTCCCAAAGACCTCAGCACAGACTGACAACACTTCTGGTAGATCCACCCGACCCTCCGTACCCTCTCCTGAAAGACAGCTGCACCGCAGGTTTTCTTTACTAGCTTTCTAACCCCCTCCCCAAGAGCAAGTGAGTTTTGACCTTTGTGGCCTTCTCAGTCTTTCTTCAACCCAATCGAATGGCAAGTTGCATATTCAGCCCAGAGCTGCCCAAGGGAAGGGAAGCACTTGCTTCTTGGCTGAGAATGCCCAGAGGAGTGAGGGCTCTCTCTCTGCAAGTCTCTGGCAGGGAACTTTACTCTAAGCCAAGAACATTAGCAGCTTACCCAGAAACAGCTTTTTACTTCCTGTTCCTTCAGGATCTAATTAGTCTTGAAGAGCACCAGTGGTGAAAGCAAAGGCATGGCGTCCATTAGAAAGACGGACAGTTCGTAGAAATTGGTGGAAGGAGAGGAGGGACGGAGAGCCAGGAGGTAGGCGCTGCACGTAGGTCTCACCGCGGGGGGTTCGCTCACCCTCGTCCCTTTAGCTTGCGCTTGCTGGGGCGTGCCTGATGCCACTGAACTGGGACCCTTCCGCTTGGAGGAGGGTCTTGGGGTTGGACTGGCGAGAACAGGGTGGGTCTAGGACAAGTGTCAAAGTTCTCTTAGATTAAAACGGCTCACGGGAGAAAGCTGTGAAATCTTTCTGCTTCCCCGCACCCCACCCCGGAAGGCTCTTAACCATCAAACATGTAGTGAGGTAATTGGGGGCTTTAGTGGTAACTGTTAGTGCCTAAAGGCAAGCGGATGAATAAGGTCATGTCACTTGGTTCCTTCTGCCTTAAAAGTTGATTGTTGGGCTTCCCTGGTGGCGCAGTGGTTGAGAGTCCACCTGCCGATGCAGGGGACACGGGTTCGTGCCCCGGTCCGGGAAGATCCCACATGCCGCAGAGCGGCTGGGCCCGTGAGCCTTGGCCGCTGAGCCTGCGCGTCCGGAGCCTGTGCTCCGCAACGGGAGAGGCCACAACAGTGAGAGGCCCGCGTACGGCAAAAAAAAAAACAAAAACAAAAGAAAACAAAAAGTTCATTGTTTCACTTTGTGGCTCCAGAGTTCTCAGAGCGTCTCCCACCCGGGGCACTCACAGGAGAAGCCGCTCAGCATTTCTCCCTGTGGTAAGTGTCTGCAGGGTGAGGGACTGCAGGGGGCCCAGCGACACCGTGCTGCCCCTCCCTCCCACCGCCAGGGCCAGGGTGCTCTCCAGGAGAGGTGGGGGCGGCCCCGTGCTCCGCTGCCCTTCTCTCCCCATGCTTTGCTCTCGTGTGTACTTGCCACCTATGTTGCTTTGAATCTCTGCTACCAGTTCTGGCTCAGATATGACACAAAACCAGTACACAAGCTGACAACACCGTTAAACCCCTATAATGGTAAATTCTAAGCAATCTTTTGATACTTCCAGCCCAAAGAACACTTCCTTGTATTTCGTGTTCTATAAGAGACCCCACCTCCATACTCTCTGCCCCAAAAAGATCAGCTGTCTGCAGACCCTCCTCCTACCCAGAAGGGAAAATAATGGATATCGTCAAGGAAATAATCAAACCCCATCTGGCTCTGAAACGACCTCCCGTGTTTAGGTAGTAGGTTCAGACAACAAGGGAGATAAGCATTTGGGAGCAAGCCACAGGTCTCAGGAAAAGATACTCCAGCTGAGAGAGTGATGAATGAAGAAGTGGACCTACACTAACCTGGAACATTCGTGATTCTCCTTTTGCCCTACCCAGCCCATTCATTTCCAACTTCCACTCTTCCTTTGCTCATGGCACCCAACAACAGTTGTTAGGTCCTGGGCGGAGTAAAAATATGTGTCAACATGGTCCCTGGCTATATGAGTTAGGTTGCTTTAGCCTGAAATTAAATTACTAGAAACATTTATTGTCTTCCCTCAGATCAGTACCTGAGTGGGTGAGGCCCAGGGGTTGATGGATTCAACAACTCTGACCTCATAGAGGGCCCAGATTCTTCCCATCTTTTTGCTTTGCCCTTGTAAACATGTTAGCTCGTTCTCAGACTGCCTACCTTCATAGTTGCTGCGCTTCAGGGCATCACATTCACATATAACAGATATCCATGAAAGAACGGGGGCATCTCTCCCACGTTTTCTTCTAAAGAATGAGGAAACCGTTTTCCAGAAACCCTCCAAGATTCCTCTTCTGACTCGTTGGCCAGAACTGCCCGCCCCTAAGCCAGTCCACTGACATTGAGGATGCATGACCACGACTGGCTCGTAGTCGTGTTTGTCGCCCAGGGAGGAGGTCACTCTCCCGGAAGATTAGATACCTGAAAAAATAATTAGATGTTAGCAAGGAAGAAGCAGAGAATGGGCGTTGATAAACAGTGTCAGGTGCAGGGGCCATCCTGCCAACATCACCAAAGTCCCCGGTGCTCTAAAAATAGCGAACCAGCTAAGGGTAAGGTTTGCAGAAGGTGCCATGTGAAGCCCTTCACGTCCATTACCTTACGTAACCCACACATCAGCCCCGTGAGGTAGTTCTACTCTCTGTCCCCACTTTATAAGGGAACACGAGGCACAGAGACGGTGACCTGCCAGTCACTTGAGGGAAATGGCAGAGCTGAGATACAAATCTTGTCAGTCTGCCCTCAGGCCCACACACATAACCATTGTGCTAATCTCCCTTTCTTCTTACAAAGCAAAATAAGACGGGTTCGCACTTTGAAGGAGCCTATGGTCTAGTAGACGTCTGTGGTAAAGGGCCAGGGAACACATATTTTGGGCTGTGTGGCCACATGGCGGTCTCTGTTGCAGCTGCTCCGCCCTTCCACTGTGGTGTGAAAGCAGCCACAGGCAATGTGTATTCAGATGACCGGCTGTTGGCATAAAGCTTTGTTCACACAGAGGGCAGCCGGTTGGGTTTAGCCCAGGAGTAGTTTTTGCAGCCCCCTCGTCCAGTGAGAACTGTGCTTACTGAACTGGAGTGTGTGCGTGAGTGACCTGGCGCCCTGGTAAAGGCCTAGCGAACTGCATTCTCTCAAGCTCCCAGAGGTAGCCAGTGAGAATGCAGGCCCTCAAGCGCACCTCAAGTATCAGGGGCTTAGGACTCGGTCGCCACCTCCAACTGGGTGCAGCAAATGCACCACTAAATGGCAGGAGGGGCCCTTAATTGAGGCTGGGGAGCCAGGGAGAGCCTGAGGTGGTAACATCGGAATTGACTCCTAAAGGATTAACGGGAATTAGCCGGTGAAGCAACGGGGAGGTGTCCAGGTGGAGAGCACGGTGAACCAGGTGGGTAGAGTTACGGGGAGTCCCCGGCATACACATCCTGTCTGGCCTCTTATCTGAGGTGCCCCGAGCGGCCAGGCCCACAGGACAGATGGAATGGCGGTCGAGGGCCAGGGGTGGCCGTGTAGCGGGTGCGGAGGTTCCGCCTCACGAGAGAGGAAGCAGTCCTGAAGACCCGTCTACACCAGTGTGAGTGTCTGTAACCCTGCTTAACCGCACACTTCGAAGTGGCTGAGACGGCACGTTTTGGTGTATGTTACAGCAATCCTGACATTTTAAAGACAGCTGCGTGCGGCCCAGCACAGGGCGAGCCCGGTGTGTGGGGAGGGAGGGGCGAGAGCCGAGGCGGGAGCCCCGGGGGGGTCAGGCGGAGGGGGCCTGTGGGCACGAGGGCCCGGCGGGTGAGGGACCTCGGTGGGTTCCCTCTGCACGGCGGGGGTCAAGGAAGAGTCCCCCCTGAGAGCGTCTGTCATCTGCAGGCCTGCTACCGGGAACGGGGGGCTCGACCACACGCGCGCGAACCGCCTGGCCTGGTCCTGCCCCTGGGACTCGGCTCCTGCCTCAGCCCCTCCTGACCCCCTTGCTCCCTCCCGGCCTGTTCCCGCCGCTGCCTGCATATGAGGTGGCGGAGTCCTCGCCCTGCCACCTAGTCGGCTCTGAGGACGCCATGTGGTTGGGTAACTCACCTGCACCGAGACTCAGGTCTCTCTAGAAAAAGGGGCGAAAACGTTACAACCCTTTTGAGAGTCCATCGAGATCACGTGTAAGAGCGGGTTTGTCAAGCGCCGGCGCCCTGCTGGGACGCAGCCGTGCCATTACTGGCCCCTCCTCAGCTCCTGGACGGAGCCGTGGAGCAGCCTGGCTCCGGACCCCCGGCGGCCGCGCTCTGGCCAGACCCCGCCGCCGCGGCCCGGGAGCCTGCAGTTGCTCCTCGCCGTCCTGCGCGCTGCGGACGGGAGCAGGAGCCGTAACGGGGGAGAAGGGAAAGCATGATGCTGCGCTCCTTGAAGCCCCGCTGGACGGGCCCCGCCATAACGCGGCTCCTCTGTCCCCTTTCCACCGGGAGAGCCGGAAGTCACAGGGCAGCGCTCGCTTGCACTGCCTTGGTGGGCCAGAGAACAAAGCGCTGAGGGCGGAAGGGTTTCCAGCCAGCAAGCCTCCGTCGCTCCTCTGTGGCGTAAAGGGTGAGGAGGCCGCTGCACACGGAACACTGGCAGCTACCCCAAAGCCCCTCCCGCACCCTGAGACTGGTCTGCCACTTCGTAGTGCACAGAGACGGCAGGGTCTGGTTTTCTTAAAAACAGGCAGGAAAACGCGAACTCGGAAGAATGTGTCAAGCAAGAAACAAGTGAAAATCATCATAACGTTTCCCGGCCGTGAGCCAGGAGCAGCGGGGTTGAAGCAGAGGCAGCACGAAGCGGCGGAGGAGGTTCGGGCGCCAGCAGCCCCCCTGGCACGTGCACTGCGCTCTTCTCAGATTGGCTGAGCCCTCCTGCCGCGTCCCGCGCACTCCCACCTGTCTCTGGTCTGAAAGTACCTGCGAACTCGGCTTTTCTGGAAGTGCACACAAGCAAGTGATAGGATACAGAGGACTACTCCTGGCTTTGACGTCTTCACCAGCAGGACAGAGTCTGGTTTCCCTGCACATCTTGATCCTGCAGACCTCACCCACAGGCGCTTCTCTAGGCGCCACTGGCACACTGCTTCTGGGTGTGGAGGACTGGAGGGGAATGAAAGAAAAGTAATAGAATCAAGATCCAAACTTAGAAAACGTTTCCCAAGTGACATTATCTACTCATTTTAATCCCACATAGGCCTCTTTCTCACCAATGGTCGTTTAGGAAATGCAAGCTAATTTTGGTATTAAAGTGCCATAAAGGTTAAGGAGGTAAATCTGCGGCTTATATATAAATAATCCACACTTTGACTTTTTCTCAATTGAAGTGTAGTTGATTTACAATGTTGTGTTAGTGTCAGGTGTACAGCAAAGTGATTTGGTTATACGTATATATGTGTATATCCATTTTTTATGTTTCGGTTATTTTCATTATAGTTTATTACAAGATATTTAATATAGTTCCCTGTGCTATACAGGAAATCCTTGTTGTTTATTTTACATGTGGTCACGTGCACACTTCGACCTTTTTTTCTTCTCCATATGTTCCCTGTTACTGTTGCACTATATCATTATGAGCAATGGAGAGTGGGTCACACTTACTTCCAGACACTTGGATTAATCAGTGGGGGATAAAGACCAAGACAGATAAACACAAAAGTCTGAGATTGCAGATAAAGGCACTATCGTGACCACAGAAGCTGTGACTTCTCTGTGCTGGGTATAGCATTGTGTGGTGATCTATAAGCTTGGGGCATCAGCCCTTTTGTCTGTGCCCCTTGATAAAGAATCATTCTGCCCCTGTAGCTGTCAGGAAGATTTACCATGATTTAGCAAAATGCCTGCGTTTCATTTCATATCTTGCCGTTAGGGGGGACAGACCTTATTGAGGAAAAAAACCAGCCCTTTCTTTAGAGTTTATATCCTTTACAAACACACAGAGTCCAAATTCAACAAAGTGATGGCAAACCAGATTCTTTCAAGAACAGTGAGGGCACCGTTCATTAAGGCTTCATGTGTCTCTAGGAGAATCATGTGGGCTTGGTTGGCAGTAGGACTTTTACTTGGGGACAGAATGTATTATGGAGTTGGTTTAGCCAGGAAGTTGGATGAGATAGTTTCACAGAAGTCTGGGGGCCAGTGTTCTGCTCTCTCCTGCTTCTGTCCTTTGGCCCATGCCCTTTCTCCAGGTAGATTCCTTTCCTTCCTCCAGCTGTGCGTGGGTGGGCACCCTCTATCTGTCAGAGCCATTCAAGTTCCACCTTCTCCTTAAAGCTTTACCTGATTGTGCCACTCAGAGTTACCTATCAACACGCTGCCTCTCAGGTCCTTGTGCATACATGTGGGGTCTTCAGCAAGAGGTTATAATTCTTCAAGGGCAACGAACACTGTATCTGTTCTACTCCCGTTATATCCCGGTGCCTTCGCAACCATTTTATCTACCTAGTGCAAAATAAATACTGAAGCTCATTTAATTAAAGACTATTATGCTTATCAACTCTTAGGAGGTAAAGTATGTGAATAAGTTGAATGAAAGAAGAATTTGCTGGGGACAAAAGATGGAGAAAGGGATGAGGCGAAGCCAAGTTTTCCTTTTTAGGAGCTTATATCTTTATTCTAAAGCAAATATCAAGTGAAAGAAGTTCATTTTTCTATCGCCAAAACCTACACGGTTTTATAAGAGTGCTGTTTGCCATCTAAGTATGTAGGCCGTAAGGTTCTAAAACTATACGCTTTTTAAAGAAAATTGGTCCTGATTTGAAAATGGTTTCTAAAATGATCCAGCCACAAAAACACCCAGCGTGCCCTGTTTACTTTCCAAGTCCCCCACCTTCACCTACTCTTTACCGCACTGGGATCAGAGGACAAAACAAAAATCTGCCTGCAAGAAATATTCTCAACTTCTTCCTGCCCCAGACACAAATTTGTAAGGAATGCAGTTTCCATGAAGAGAAAGACAACTTTCTCTCCCATTTGCTTTCTGGAAATCCTTTGGTCCCAGATCCAAAATTCTCTATTTCACACCTTCTCTAATAGTTTAAGTCATGTCTAAGATACGGCAAGGAAAACTCTTCAAAGACACAGTAATAACCATGAAGAAAAGGAAGCCTAGCATAAATGCCGCTTCACTCTCACACGTGTTTGCTATCTTCCCCACCAAGTTTGCTGCTGCAACTATTTGCCCAAACACAGATCAAAACTGGGCAGCTGCCATCAGAATGAAAACTTAGGAATCTAAGACATCCAAATTAGCTGCAGGTCAACATGAAAGTCACCTGCTGTTCCTGGGCCCCAGAAGCAGCCTCCAGGCCATGACTTGAAAGAGGGCAAGTGCAGGTAAAGGAGGAAGTTCAGTCTGAGAATTAAGACAGTGATGCATTTCGTGAAAAGTAGGAAGCTCTAGGCAACGTAGTGCTTGGGTCATATATTATCTTAGAGTCGGCCCGCGGAAGAAGGATCCCATCTGCTGAGGAACGAAGTCCATTCCTGTGCCAGTGCACATTTGCACAACACATGATGTGGAATAGTCTCTGGAGCCAAGATCGGTTGTGTATCCACCCCAGGGCAGGTTGGTCAGTCTCCAGTGTAAACCTCCTTGGGATTAAGCACTTATTCCAGTGTAGAGCACTAGGTAATTAATACCAGATCTGTTCCAGACAGCTTTGTATATCCTGCATATGGGTGAGGACCCAGAAAATTTCCTTTTCAACGATCCGTTTGGATGAGATAGAAGCTGTTGTTTTAATGTTTGAAACAGAATTTTCCCCCGTGTACAGGTGTGTGCCTTGCACAGATATGGGCTTGTGAGTGGCATACGGCATTTGCTTACAAGGCGAGAGCTTGTCTGGACGGATAAGAGGGGAGATAAGTATGCATGTGTGGAGACGGCAGTAATACTCATGGCCTCAATGCTTGGAGAGCAGGGCTGTGCACCTCCTTCTAGCAGTCTGGAGAGGATTGAGGTGAGTGAGAGCTTGTGTTTCAGCAGGCTCCGCGTCCTGAGGTTTGGGATGTGGAGAATGCCCACTGCTGGAATGGAATGACCCGAGATCTATATAAGATTAGGGTTTCTGTAGATGTTTCCCAAGTGATAGAAATTTTCCTCATCTAGTCTTGTTCACAGCAGGCAGCCTTGGACCAATAGTTTGCTTCACCCAATCCTTTCCTGTGTTTCTTTCTGAAACCCTTTTCTTAAAAACCAAACTAAGTAAATAATAACAGGAAAAAAAAATTTTATAAAGACTTCATAGCTCTGTCATTTTTCCTTTCTTATGTGACTCAAAAATTGCTCTCTTTTTATTCCTTAAATTTTTCTCCTGTATTAGCTTACCAGTCTTTGTGGGTTGACTCGGCTGTCCCACTAGTCTAATCGTCTCTATGATAAATTAATATGGACATCAACTTAAGATTACAGGTAAACCTTAAACGTATGATATTTCTTATACTTGACACCATATTTGATATTCTATGAAGAAGATTGCCCTAGTATTCCCTTCTGTGAAATCAGAATAACCATCGACCCTAAGATTAAACATTTCATAAATGCTTTACACGTTCCAAACTATTCGCACAATGTTTGTAGACAAAATGCTCGTGTCCCTCCCACCGCAGAATTTTTATGTTGAAGCCCTAGCCCCCAGTGTGATGGTATCAGGAGGTGAGCCAGGGGGAGGTAGTTAGGTTTAGATGAGGTCATGAGGGTGGAAGCCCCCATGATGAAATTAGTGCCCTTGCATGAAGAGACACCAGAGCTTCCTCTCCTCACGCACATGAAGAGGCCACGTGGGCCCCCAGTGAGAAGGTGGCCACCTACAAACCAAGAGAAACGGCCTCAGGATGAAAACCTACCTTGCCAGCATCTTGATCTTGGACTTCTCAGCCTCCAGAACCACGAGAGATAAATTTCTGTTGAAGCCACCCAGCTTGTGGGATTTTGTTATGGCAGTCCAAACTGACAGGACAGATGACTAGAAAGGTTAGCCATGGGAATCTCTTCCCCTGACTTTAAGTCTGGGTTCTGAGACTCAGAGAGTTTAGTGACTTGTTGAGTTTTCCATGGAAAACCTGTTGTAAAGACTTCAGACATTAGAAAATGCAAAACAGCCTCTGGAGATACTGCTGAAGCTTTCCTCTCCCTTAAATCATCTCTGTAAGTTCAACCTCCTAGAGAAAACTTTCTGAAAAGCAGGGAGAAAATGCCAAATAATTAATGCTCAAGTGGGAAAGATGCCATGTAAAGCAGAAGTGGTTGCTGATTGTATCTGTTCATAGTTCTGTGTGCCTTTTACCTGCTGCCCTGAGAAGCAATGTGTAATGAAGAGGTTCCTTTTTAAGAACTGAAACATAATGAAACAGAAGTTTCCCTTGAATTGGCTGGGCTCAGCACACCTTGCTTGGACTGTATCCAGCTGTGCTCATGGAGCTGCACCTGGAGTAGGTCTGTCCTGACCCGCCCTTGAGGATGTGCCCGTCTGTCCTCTCCAGCAGCTGTAGAGCCCTTGGGGGCAGATTGTCTTGCGTACTGTGATTTCTCCAACTACTACGCCGTGGCATCTCCCTAGTTTCCCCTTAAATATTCTGTCGTCTCACAAATTCTCAAAGGCCATGGCTGGTTCCTTCATCCTCTCACACGGGCTCGGGACAGACTTTGCCTGCACACAAAGGCTTGATCTGTAAGTGGAGTTGGCAGCCTTCTTGTGTCAGTGAGTAATGTCTTTCTTTCTCTTCTGGTAGACTTGGAATCCTCAACACCATCTGGCAATTTTCTCTCCATCTTCCTGCCCACAATGGAGCCACACCCCTGCAACCCCCCTTAAAAGCCAGATGACAGCAGGAACCTTCCACTGAGCAGAGGTGAAGCCTTAGACGTCTGTCAGCACCCCCGCTGTAAAGATCTGCCAGCTTCTCAGAATCAGTGTGGGAGGAGGCTGTCTGAGTAGGTTTCATAGCTGCAGCAGTAACACCGGGCCCCACCTCCCATGCCTCTCAGGCTGACCATCTCATCGGAGGTGCCGACGTCCCCAGAAGCAGGCCCCAGACTGGTGGCCCTTAGCCAGGACCCATCTCAGAAGCATATGCCCAGCTGGAGCCTCCTGGTTGCTGGGGTGAAAGGACCTCTCTATCACCATAGGAGGAATCTGATGAATTCTGGACTAAAGAAGGGTGTTGTTTTCCCCCAATGACAGACGTACTCTCTAGTCCCCAACCCAGCCCCTGGTGAAAGGTATTTTTGTTTGTCTTTTTTACCTTTTTATTACATTTTGTCTTGTTTATAATGCTGAGCTGAAGTGGGAGGGAGCGGTAACACCAGAGGATGTGAATTATCTTGCAGTCAGTGGGGGAGATTCGGCCACCAGCACGTGATAAGGGAAGGTGAGATGGGAGAGGAGCGGAGAGTCAGCTCCACGGGGACTGGTTAGGTGTTCAGTGGCTGTAACTGACTGTTTCATCTCACAGGAACACACAACTCCATGTGCATGGGTGCTGATCTCAGTCTTACAGGGAAGCACTCCTTGATACGGGAAAGCACGTGATCGATAGTCCATGAGACCCCTATGTAGATTGTTCCTATTTAACTCTTCAGGCGTATACAGGCAGAGAAAGAACCATTTCAAAGGTGAGCTTTAAAAAAATCACCTGGCATTCTTTGGATTTGTTGTCACAGGGCGGTATATGGATTGTGAACAAATTCCCCCTCCCTCACCCCAAATCCACCCAGAAGGGAATGTCTGAAACGGGGAGGAAACACACATTTGCCTGGGCATGGTGACCTTGAACAAACCTCTTCACCTCCCTGGACTTTTCTTTCTTTCTTTCCATACAGAGGATGGGCTGGATATTGGATGAAACCCTGTCCAGCTCTGTCACATCAGTTAGAGAGCAAAGACTGTGCCTTACAGTTCCTGGCCAGTTTCTGGAACAGTGATGATGCTTTCTGAATGTTTGTCATCAAAACGAATGAATGATTATATTTCATCTTGACTCTTATCTCAGTAGAGATTTTCTTCCACTTCATTTGGGTCTCAGTTTGAGGAAAGAAGGAAGGAAGGAACGAAGCATGATGGAAGTGAGGGAGGAAAGAATGTAGCTTTGACTCTGAAGGACTGTCTTGACTTTCTCTGGGCTCCTAGAGTAAAAGTCCCTATCCTCCATTCTCCCTCTTGAAGCCTTCCAAAATCACATGGATTAAGGCTACCATACGGCTTTGAGGAATAAGCCACACCCCCAGACTTCCGTGGAGTCCAAGGACCTATTCATCCCCAATTAGCCTGTCTCAGGTTGATAATCAAAGTACACACTTTTGGTTTTCATTTTTCTAGAGTTTTTTTTCATCAGCTCTTCTACCATTTTATCTTTTCATCATTCCTCTGTGGAATGTAATACTTTACACATGTATAGGACTTTCTAAATTATGAAGTATTTCATATCCAATGTTTTATTTAGATCTTGACAATCACTTTTTAAGGTAATTTGGGGGAGTTACTAGTGTCTTCATTTTACTGAAAAAGAAACTTTTGCCCAAGATCAGTCACCCATTTTTTCAAGAGGCAGCAGCACAGGGATTAAGAAGTAGTTCTGCCCGGTGTGAATACCAGCTCCACCACTGATTAGCTCTGTGTTCCTTCGGTAGGTGATTTAAAATCTCCATGCCTTAGTTTTTTCATTCATTAAATGGGAATAACATGGAACTCTCCTCACAGAGAACAGGCGGGAGAAGGGGTTATACTTAGGATCCTTAGTACAAGCTCTAGCACACAGTGCATAATAAATGTTTGTCGTTTTCATTGCCGAAGCCAAGGACTAGAACCCGAGTCCCCCAACTTCCAGCTCAGGGATATTTCCACTGCCCCCACTGGTGTCATCCTCAGCGTGCAGACCAGAACCTAAGGCCATCCACGTTTCAGTGAAAAGCTCATCCAAGTCTCCGTTTATTGGGTCCAGAGCTAACGTCTCCTGGAACTCCATTAACAAAGCTGCTTCCCGTTGCTCTGGGCAGGTGTCAACCCTCTAAAGTTTCAAAAAGTGTATAAACCAAGCTCTCCCGTCACAGTATTACTGACTCCCACTGTCCTGGGGAAAGGCCTTCTTCCTTCAGTCTTAGAGACAAGGCTCAGGGTGACTTGTTGCTATGGTGATTCTCCCTCCTACCTCCCAGCATTCGCTCAGGCCAAGTGTCCACTGGAAAAGTCTCTCTTCTCTTCCTTCCTCTTGCCATTTTCGTTGGTGCCAGACTAGTTGATTCTGGACCATTGGTTTCTGACTCTCTGCGTACAAGTTTTGTCTTTTGCACTTTTATTATGTACCTCTTGCGAGTACAGCCTATGTTGTTTGTGGCTTTGTACTCTCTGTTGCATGTAGCAAATGCTCAGGACTCAGCAGGGACATAAACAGTGCTTAATTCATGAATGGACTGACTGTCTGAGGGATTGGTGGTGGACTCTCCGAGTAGGTGACAATCATCCCTACCCCTTGGTTGCAAGTTCAGGTGGTCAGAGAACTTGCCCAGATGGCGTTCAACACCACAGTGCTTGAAAAGGGGAGAAGTTTCAGGAGTTGTCTAGTTCTCTGTATACTCACACCAGGCCGGCTGCCACTGAGCCTCAGAACCTGGGCTGTGCCACCGTCTGAGAGCAAGGTGTGTGCACGGAAAACGCAGACGGAACCACAACTCGGGGAGCGCACCCAGCCAGACGTGACCTTGTTCTTCAGTTAACAACAAGGGAAAGTCATCTGCCCCAGGGTCACTCGGCACCAAAGTCCCGCAACAGAAGGGGCTCCACTTAAAGGGCAGCGCAAATCCAGGGCATTAAAATAACCTGAATGGTGTTGTTTTCTGATCAAGTGCCTTTCCCTCTCGGGTTTGTGATTTTTGAGCCTAAGAATGTCTCCTCACGGCTCAGGTTTCTCTGCTGCCACCCTGGTCTCAGGCCTGGAATGTGCGCACTGGCCATTGAGGTCTGATGTAACTATGTCACAGTCCCAAAATGGAGAGACATTATCTCATGGCCGGTGGCAGCGGGCAGGCACCGGCGTGCTGCTGGCAGCCCCGGCTCAAGGCGGCTGGTCCCGGGAGTGTTGCACGTCCCAACTCTCAGCGGACAGACGGCCGGAGGCCCTAGGCTCCGATCTGTGCCCAGTAAGTTGGGGTCCTGCAACTCTTCCCGCCCAGAAGCAGACACGGGGAAACACAGGCCTAGGTGCAGACAGGCTCACTTTTGGACAATCACATTGGTTCGCAGAAAGGCGGTCCCTGGTCGGGAGGCCCTTGAGCATCTGGAGGGCTCAGTCAGATGCAGGGAGCGGCCGGTCACACGACGAAACGCGTGGGCTCACGGCCACGCTGAGCTGCTATCCTTCCTTAGCTGGGCCCCTGGGGGCGACGGCTTCACCCGCAGGGCGGGTGGGGCCTGGTGGCCTACGAGGAACCATCCCTTTCAGCACTTGGAGGGGCCGAGGCCTCAAGGGGGACCATGCACCGCTTGTGCACAAGAGAGGGCAGCAGGGCCTGGCCGCTCAGTCGTGATGACCTTCTGGGTGGGGATCTGCCCCTTCCCGTGCAGCTCGGGGAGGAGTGCGGGTGGGCCCTGGCCTCCTTGGCCAGCCTGCTCACTGACTCACTCTGCCACCTCTGCCGTGAGAACCGCTGTGGCAGCCCAGCCATTGCCCACACGGGTCCCTCCCACTCCTGCCTCTGTCCCACTGACTCCTTCCAGACGGCTGCTCGAGCCGCTTCTCGGTGGTCCGGGCCATGCCTCCTGATGGGCACAGCACGGAGCTCCCAGCCTCCAGGCCCTAGGCGGAGCTCCTCGAGGGCGGGAGCCTGCACCGCTGCTTCCATCCCGCACACAGTTCCTGCCACCGCCCGTTACCGCCACATGTGGGCACCCGGGCGCCTTCGAGGCCCTTGCATGTGGAGACTGTAGTTCACCTCTCGGCGCCCCCAGTGCCGGGGGGCATGCTCACAGCACTGACTCAAGAACACACCAGCTCCAGTGGCATCCATCACACTTGGTGTCAAAACCCAGGATGGGATCCAGGGATGCAGCCTCCTTATCTGCCCCCGCCAGGCCCAGCACGCTCGCATCCAGCCTCTGTGCGGCCCTCCCGCCCGCGTGCCTGCCCGGACGTGCAGTTCTCACGCCCTCATCCGTCGTCTCTTGCCAAATGCCACCTTCTCTTCTCAGAGAGGACTTTCCTGATCACGCTGTCTAGAAAACAGCTTTCCTCATCCCATGACCCCTGTCTGCTTTGTCTTCCTAGCACTTATTACCAGCTGACTGTCGTTACGTTATCTCACGCTGTAGGACAGTACACGACGCTACACATTTTTAGATTTTTCTTTTATTGTGTGTGACTGACCCGCACAAGACTGCAAGCTCCCGGTGAGCCAGGACCTCGCTTTGTTCCCAGCTTGTCCTTGGTGCCCACAGCAGTGCCAGAACGTTGCAGGCACTCACCGTTTGCTGAATGAATGGGTGGGGAATGCATGAGCAGATGGACATTGCTTGGTAAAGTAAGGGCCGTTATGCGTGGTAATGTGATGGGTAGTCAACCACGGCATGATATGAGGCTTCATTTTAAAGAACCAAAGAGCATCGGAACTGTAAAGGTCCTTGAGAGTCAGTCAACCCCCAACTGTACAGAGTAGGAAACTGAGGCCCAGGGAGGGAGAATGAATGCAGTGAACACTCACAAAGTCGGTGTCTTTGACTCCTAACCAACCGTCAGCTCTTCCTAGAACAGGGTCTGACGGGACGATTCATCTGAACAGATTCTGAGCTATGAATTTTCTACTAGTTTTGCATTCAATTAAGTTGTATGAGGATGAAAAACAAAACAAACACGAGAACAAGGCCAGCAGCGTCAAATTTCACCTCCTCACACCTTCAGGTGTCTTAGAGGCATGAATGGAAAGCAAGCTTCTCTACCAATGTTGTCCAGACTCCCTTCAGTAACCTAAGACCTGCACAAACACTGGGACATTGCTTCTGCATTCTTCCCGACCTTTGTGTGCTAGGCGGGACCCTGCAGGACTGTCTGCATTTGGAATAGAGGAAATCCAAGCCTGTGCCCAAAGCTAAGCTGGGGCTCTGGGCCTCTGTTCACCCTTCTCCCTGGACACCAGTGGAATCTGACTGCAGCCACTTTAGATGGACAGGACCCACTGGAAAAGTGTCCTGCTCATCGGACATCAGCCATTCCAGACGTTCCTTTAAAACAAAAATTCTCCAGGGGCTTCTAAGAAAGTCCCAGCCAGTCAGAAGCCTTCTTTCCCAGCTGGCCCTCCAGAGTGACTGCCCCCTTACTCTCCGTGTAAGATTGTGTTTGACAGCAATGGAAACCAACGGTTCAACACCAATCATTTCTTGGCAGAACAGACTGGCATGAGACTTGTCCCAAAACAAAATAAGCCCTTCAGGGAAGTATATTTCAAGCTGGGCTCACGTTCCCAAGCCTCTGAGATTCTTACATGGCTGACACAGGAGCCGAGGGCGGCTGAGCTCCAGCAGAGCCAACAATGATCGGCAGTAATAGGACAGCGACAAGGGGACACTCAGGGCCGGGTGTGTTCCTGAAGGGCTCAGACAAGGGTAACTGGACATGCTGCAGACCTCCTCCTGGGGAGAGGCTGTCTACACTGCAGCCTGCTCTTCTCAAATGGCCTCCTTGGTGATTTCAGTCCTGGAGGAGGGGTGTGGAGATCAGAATAGCACCCCTTCCTTTCCCTCCACTTCTTTTTACTTCCCAATTCCTCCACAATTCTTTCTCACCACCACCGCCTTTCCCACGGCTCTATGTGCCACTTGGGGGAGCTGTGTGGACCTTCTGTCACCAGAGAGCATGCCATGTCATCTGTGTCTGGAAACTTGTTCCATCATACGGCTCTGATCGTCTGCATCCTAAGTTGCTATAAAGCCTTGCTTTCTAGGCTTGGTTCCAGTGCGGGCCCATAGCATGGCTCAAACATCAAAGGTGGAAAAGGCCCCAGGGACATCATGGTTCTCGGCGCCCTGGGAGTAACCAGGCCACTTTTGCGCTGCATCTTCTGAATGCCCACCAGAGGGCGCCCGAGACCTCCGGAGGCAGGCCGCGGCCGGGGCCTCAAGGCCAGCAGGTGGCGCTGTTGCCTCAGCCACAAGCAGGAAGAGCGGTCTCAGCTGGGCGCGAGGGCAGCGTCCCCGTGGCGAGCAGGTGGCGCCCCTGCGGGCGGAGGGCGATCCCAAAGGAGATGACGCCGCGGCCCCGCCAAACGCGGCTTCCCCGCCCCAGAAGCACAGCCAGGCCCCAGCTAGCCTGACTCGACGGAAAGCTCCAGGTAGGAACTGGATTCTCGGTTTGGGGTTCTGGCTGCGCAGCTGCTTTGCCGGGAGGCCTGGAAGGAAGTCCGTTCGTCCTCTCTCCCCGCAGCTTCTTGGACCTTCCATGTGTTCGCCCAACACAAATTAAAGCCATACTGTGGGACCAGGTGGGCTCACGACTTAGGAATGAAAAGGACAAGCCCTGTGCTAGACGGCGTCTTGGTGGGCAGGATGGGGAGGGACGTGGGGAGATTCTAGACGGTCTGCAAGCCGATGTGGGCAGAGGGGCAGCCAGGGCAGAGGCGGCCAAGGCAGCCTGCAGGCTGAGCGGGCGCGTGTGTGTGACAGGTGGCAGGAAAGGAGCCGGGTGAGGACGCGGAACCAGACGGGGGCTTCAGGCTAGGTCCTGATGTCCCTCCCCGGGTGTCAGGGTCCACATGCTCTGGGCAAGGGAGAATCGCTAAGAGCATGATTTATTTACAGGTGCATGAATCTGCACTCACTAGTTGATAAATAAGCAATCCCCAGGGTGACGGAGAAGGGGGAGACGCCCTTACAAGGTCCACCTGGACCCAGAGCCCTCTCCAGGCACTGTTCTCTCTGCTTCCAACCCGACCAAGAAATACAATAGACTCAGTAGGTTGTGGACTTGTCAGGATCTAAAACTGAAGAGCCGCCGTATATTTATTTAGCAAGATAGATATGCACATTCATTATTTATGCAGGATAATAAGTAAAGAATTTATAAAGCCACGTATTGTCATTTACTCATCAAAACAAAGGTGCAGACCCACATTTTATAGATAAGAAACGTGAGACTCAGGTCACAGAGCTCATAAATGGTGGCACTGGCACTCCCATCCGGGCTTTCCGATCCCTCCTCACCAGGGTCCTTAAGGAACTGATCACCCAGCTGGGGAAGTGAAGTCTGGCGTCTCTGGTACCCAGAGATATCGGATCCCTGGTTTCAGTTTTCATTCTAAACCCCCTCTCCATCCAATATGAGCACCAGCTGGTCCCCAGCACTGAGGATCGCACTGCACCATGAGTTCTGGAGAGACTGGAGGGATTTTCAAGTGTCCCACTGTATGGGGCACCGTGGCCAGGGCAGTAGTCAGGTGGGCCGTACAAAGCTTTGTTGGCATCCAGGACAGTGTTGCAGGGAGGGCCATCCATGAGTGTCTGTGATTTTGTGGATCCAGACACTTGGTCTCCAAACAGAAAACAGGCCTGAAATGTCTTTTTCTTTTTTTTTTTTTTTTTTTACATCTTTATTGGAGTATAATTGCTTTACAATGGTGTGTTAGTTTCTGCTTTATAACAAAGTGAATCAGTTATTCATATACATATGTCCCCATATCTCTTCCCTCTTGCGTCTCCCACCCTCCCTATCCCACCCCTCCAGGCGGTCACAAAGCACCGAGCCCCGATCTCCCTGTGCTATGCGGCTGCTTCCCACTAGCTATTTACCTTACGTTTGGTAGTGTATATATGTCCATGCCTCCCTCTCGCTTTGTCACAGCTCACCCTTCCCCCTCCCCATATCCTCAAGTCCATTCTCTAGTAGGTCTGTGTCTTTATTCCTGTCTTACGCCTAGGTTCTTCATGACATTTTTTTCCCTTAAATTCCATATATATGTGTTAGCATACGGTATTTGTCTTTCTCTTTCTGACTTACTTCACTCTGTATGACAGACTTCAGATCCATCCACCTCATTACAAATAGCTCAATTTGGGACCTAATGAAATTTCATTTTTTAAAGTTTCTGCTACAGAGATCCCTTGCCAGTGTATTGAAATTAATAGAGACAATGTTTTTTATCAACTAAGTGCACTGAGTGCTGTGTAAAGATCCCAGAAGGAATAAAGCCCACCAGTGAGGCAGAGAGAAGTGGAATTCTAGCAAAGACAAGTGAAGGACCCCATACTCAACATCACTGGAAAGAAGCTAAACCCTGCAAGAGGACAGTGATGGGGGCAGACCGTAAAAAAAGAAAAAGCAGTTAACAAATGACATGAAATGGTCCATACAATAACATGTAAATTAACATCAGATTTCCAAGAATCTTTGGGTTGAGCCCTTAAAGAGACCACCTCTCCGAAGCTCACAATCTGGGATGACAGTACTGCATCCCACAGAGGGCAAACAACTTGCTCTCATAGAAATAGCTCCCCTCAGCTTGGGCTCACCGCAGGTCCGGCCCTGGTTTCGGTGCTCTATGTGAATTAACTCATCTAATCCTCCCAAAGAGGGCCTGGAGGACGGGGGTTTCCCCGTATTTTCAGATGGCGAAATGGAAGCTTGGGAAGGTTAAGTAGCTTGCTGGCTCATCTAGTCATAAGTGGCAGAGCTGGGATTCACATCCACGTGGTCCAGCTCCTAGCCAATCCTCACAATCACGTTGCTTTGTCACTGGGTCCAAGAACCAGCGCAAATCAGTAGCAGAACCAACGAAGCTCTGATACTCCACTCCTAGGTCCTGTTCTCTCCACCGTGGCACTCTTCCCTGGTCCTGCAGCCCCTCTGTCAGGGATGCTCTTCACCCAGCTCCCCAAGGGTCTGCTCCCTCCATTCCTTCTCTGACCACCCCAGATAAAGCAGCTACACCCTCCCACCCTGTGCACCCCGGCACATCCGACACCCTTGGCTCTGCAGTTACCACCACCTACTTGTGCTTCATGCGTCTTCTCCCCTAAAACGCATCGTCTGAAGGCAGTGTCTGCTGTTCTCAGGGCCGCAGCCCCGGTGCCCGGCACACAGGAGCATTCAGTAACCAGTCAATGAATAAACAAACGAGCAAGTTGTAGATAAATTCCCAGGCCCGAAGCGGAGAACTCGGGTGCTCTGTGCCCCATGCTGAGGTCGCCCTTGGCTCCTTGTGTCTGAGATGCTACCCACACGCCCAAACCAGGCCAGATGCTGCCTCCTCTGGAAACCTGAATCCTTCCACCGTCTGAGCTACTGGTGAGACTCATTCCTCGAGGTTTACTCTCACATCTCCACGAATCTTCTCTTCAACTGTGGGTACTTCTGAAAGGGAGAACTTAATACGTCAATGAATTATCAGCCATGGACACTGCTGAATGTACTAAAACAGTACATAAACAACATTTTATATATAACAGATCCAAACCAAAATCTAGCTAGCCAGGATGCAGCCCTTAGAGCACACCCATCATAGTGCCAGCTGCTTTACACGCTGCACGAGGTGCCAGCTGTTTCTGGCTCTCAGCTTTCCTGGCACCCGTGGGCATTGCACTTCCCAGAACCTTTGTGGGTGGGTAGGTGGCACCGTGTGACTGGTCCTAGCCCATCCGATGTAGGTGGGCCTGTTACCCATTTAAAATGCTAACGAGAGACGCTTGGGAGCTCTCTTTCCCTTTTGGTTCAGCCACCCGGCAACCTCAGCCTGAGGCCCTGAGTGACCATGTGGAGCAGGGGCCCCATGTCCCCAGTCTCTGCACAGCACTCTTTGGAGGTGGTCTGTGCTGTCATCGTTGTGCAGATAAAGAACAGGCTCTGAGTTATTAAACGATTTTCCTGAGATGACACATCTAATAAGTGACAGAGGCAAGAATGGAACTCAGGTGTGTCTGATGCTCAAACACATAACTTTCACCTGCTTTTACTCTCTCTTCCAAATCTTTATTAAATACACAAGGAATGGGACAATGGGAATACCAGCTATTCCCTGGAAAACAGAAGCTTTGTCAGGGCACCACGGCTCTGGGGAGTCAGGAGGGCACTGGGGGCCTGGGAATCCAGGGAAGCCCTCGTGTTTAGTTTTTAAAGAGTGAGGATACAAATGCATTCTCACCAATACTGAGGCTCTTTAAGAGGAAGGGGGTGGAGGGGCTTCCCTGGTGGCGCAGTGGTTGAGAGTCCACCTGCCGATGCAGGGGATGCGGGTTCGTGCCCTGGTCCGGGAGGTTCCCACATGCTGCAGAGCGGCTGGGCCCATGAGCCGTGGCCACTGAGCCTGCACGTCCGGAGCCTGTGCTCCACGACGGGAGAGGCCACAGCAGTGAGAGGCCCGCGTACCGCAAAAAAAAAAAAAAAAAAGAGGAAGGGGTGGGGAATCAGACACGGAAAAGAAGCCACTATAAATACTGTGACCAACGGAATTCCTGTGGCCTGATGGCTTTGACAATAAACCCCTGGCTAGGTGTAATCCCACCTCCTCACCACACGAGATTAGCTAATACGGGTGAAGCACTTGGAGTGCTTCTAAAGGAAGCAAAATACTATCATTGTTAGTATGACTCTGTCAGATGCCTCCCTCTTGAGATTCTCAGCGGATTCGCTCAGTGCAGTTTGGCTGCTTCTTGCATCGCTGCTTCCAGAACCAGGAACAAGTTTCTCCGGATCAGATGGGCTTCCCTGCTACTTCTTTGGAAGATGTGTTAAAATGAAGGTCCTGGGGCCCAAGGAGCAGGCGGAGACCAGGAGGGGGAGGAGTCAATAAAAGGGGAGAAAGAGAAAGAAGGGACAGTAACAGCATCTCAACTCTCTCTTCTTCCGATTAAGGCCTTTGCCGAAGCATCGCATTTGTTTAGAAGAGCAAATGAGGTGTAATTTGTTACTGAAAGCGGAGCTTGAAGCTCTCACTATAAATAGCATATAATAAGCAAAATCGTTGCTAGCTCAGAGAAAAAAAAGGGACCCTAAAAAGAAAAAGAACACTGATGCATAGAACAGACCATTATAAAAATGGGAGGGAGAGACCTTCAAATTGGTGGAAGAGTAAGACGTGGAGATCACCTTCCTCCCCCACAAATACATCAGAAATACATCTACACGTGGAAACACCTCCTACAGAACACCTACTGAACGCTGGCAGAAGACCTCAGACCTCCCAAAAGGCAAGAAACTCCCCACAACTTGATGTATGCTGCATCGGGTGGAATACCTGAATAGACAACGAGTCATTCCAAAATTGAGGCAGGGGACATTGGGACCAACAATATATATATATTTTTTCCCCTTTTTCTCTTTTTGTGAGTGTGTATGTGTATGCTTCTGTGTGTGATTTTGTCTGTATACCTTTGCTTTTACCATTTGTCCTAGGGTTCTCTCTGTCCATTTCTTTTTTTCATTACTTATTTATTTATTTATTTATTTATGGCTGTGTTGGGTCTTCGTTTCTGTGTGAGGGCTTTCTCTAGTTGTGGCAAGCGGGGGCCACTCTTCATTGCGGTGCGCGGGCCTCTCACTGTCGCGGCCTCTCTTGCTGCGGAGCACAGGCTCCAGACGCGCAGGCTCAGTCATTGTGGCTCACAGGTCCAGTTGCTCTGCGGCATGTGGGATCTTCCCAGACCAGGGCTCGAACCCGTGTCCCCTGCATTGGCAGGCAGATTCTCAACCACTGCGCCACCAGGGAAGCCCCTTCATTACTTTTTAATAATTATTATTTTTCTTTTCTTTTCTTTCTTTCTTTCTTCTTCCTTCCTTTCCTTCCTTCCTTCCTTTTTTCTTTCTTTCTTTTCTTTCTGCCTTTTCTTCTGAGCCATGTAGCAGACAGGGTCTTGGTGCTCCAGCCAGGTGTCAGGCCTGTGCCTCTGAGGTAGGAGAGCCAAGTTCAGGACAGTGGTCCACCAGATACCTCCCAGGTCCACATAATATCAAATGGCGAAAGCTTTCCCAGAGATCTCCATCTCAACTCTAAGACCCAGCTCCACTCAACGACCCGCAAGCTACAGTGCAGGACACCCTATGCCAAACAACTAGCAAGACAGGAACACAACCCCACCCATTAGCAGAGAGGCTGCCTAAAATCATAATAAAGTCACAGACACCCCAAAACACACCACCGGACACAGTTGTGCCCACCAGAAAGACAATATCCAGCCTCATCCACCAGAACACAGGCAATAGTCCCCTCCACCAGGAAGCCTACACAACCCACTGAACCAACCGTAGCCACTGCGGGCAGACACCATAAACAATGGCAACTACGAACCTGCAGCCTGAAACCACAAAGCCTCCAGTCTTTGATGGAGACCCCAAACACAGTAAGTGAAGCAAAATGAGAAGACAGAGAAACACACAGCAGATGAAGGAGCAAGGTAAAAACCCACCAGACCAAACAAATGAAGAGGAAATAGGCAGTCTACCTGAAAAAGAATTCAGGGTAATGATAGTAAAGATGATCCAAAATCTTGGAAATAGAATGGAGAAAATACAAGAAACATTTAACAAGGACCCAGAAGAACTAAAGAGCAAACAAACAATGATGAACAACACAATAAATGAAATGAAAAATTCTCTAGAAGGAATCATTAGCAGAATAACTGAGGCAGAAGAATGGATAAGTGACCTGGAAGATAAAATAGTGGAAATAACTGCTGCAGAGCAGAATGAAAAAAAAAGAATGAAAAGAATTAAAGACAGTCTCAGAGACCTCTGGGACAACATTAAACACACTAACATCTGAATTATAGGGGTCCCAGAAGAAGAGAAAAAGAAAGGGACAGAGAAAATATTGAAGAGATTATAGTTGAAAACTTCCCTAATATGGGAAAGGAAATAGTCAAGTCAAGTCCAGGAAACACAGAGAGTCCCATACAGGATAAATCCAAGGAGAAACATGCCAAGACACATATTATCAAACTATCAAAAATTAAATACACAGAAAAAATATTAAAAGCAGCAAGGGAAAAACAACAAATAAAATACAAGGGAATCCCCTTAAGGTTAACAGCTGATCTTTCAGCAGAAACTCTGCAAGGCAGACGGGAGTGGCAGGACATATTTAAAGTGATGAAAGGGAAAAACCTACAACCAGGATTACTCTACCCAGCAAGGATCTCATTCAGATTTGATGGAGAAATTAAAATCTTTACAGACAAGCAAAAGTAAGAGAATTCAGCACCACCAAACCAGCTTTACAACAAATGCTAAAGGAACTTCTCTAGGCAGGAAACACAAGAGAAGGAAAAGACCCACAATAACAAACCCAAAACAATTAAGAAAATGGTAATAGGAACGTACATATCGATAATTACCTTAAATGTAAACGGACTAAATGCTCCAACCAAAAGACATAGACTGGCTGAATGGATTCAAAAACAAGACCCATATGTATATATGCTGTCTACAAGAGAGCCACTTCAGACCTCAGGACACATACAGACTGAAAGTGAGGGGATGGAAAAAGATATTCCATGCAAATGGAAATCAAAAGAAAGCTGGAGTAGCAATTCTCATATCAGACAAAATAGACTCTAAAATAAAGACTATTACAACAGACAAAGAAGGGCACTATATAATGATCAAGGGATCAGTTCAAGAAGAAGATCTAACAATTGTAAATATTTATGCACCCAACAGAAGAGCACCTCAATACATAAGGCAAATGCTAACAGCCATAAAAGGGGAAATTGACAGTAACAGAATCATAGTAGGGGACTTTAACACCCCACTTTCCCCAATGGACAGATCGTCCAAAATGAAACTAAATAAAGAAACACAAACTTTAAATGATACATTAAACAAGATGGACTTAATTGATATTTATAGGACACTCCATCCAAAAACAACAGAATACACCTTCTTCTCAAGTGCTCATGGAACATTCTCCAGGAAAGATCATATCTTGGGTCACAAATCAAGCCTTGGTAAATTTAAGAAAATTGAAATCCTATCAAGTATCTTTTCCAACCATAATGCTATGAGACTAGGTATCAATTACAAGAAAAAAATTGTAAAAAAAAAAAAATAAACACATGGCGGCGAAACAATACACTACTTAATAGCCAAGACATCACTGAAGAAATCAAAGAGGAAGTAAAAAAAATACCTAGACACAAATGACAGTGAAAACACGATGACCCAAAACCTATGGGATGCAGCAAAAACAGTTCTTGCAGGGAAGTTTATAGCAATACAATCCTACCTCAAGAAACAAGAAACATCTGAAATAAACAACCTAACCTTACAACCTAAAGTAATTAGAGAAAGAAGAACAAAAAACCCCCAAAGTTAGCGGAAGGAAAGAAATCATAAAGATCAGATCAGAAATAAATGAAAAAGAAATGAAGGAAACAATAGCAAAGATCAATAAAACTAAAAGCCGGTTCTTTGAGAAGCTAAACAAAATTGATAAACCATTATCCAGACTCATCAAGAAAAAAAGGGAGAAGACTCAAATCAATAGAATGAGAAATGAAAAAGGAGAAGTAACAACTGACACTGCAGATACAAATGATCATGAGAGATTACTACAAGCAACTATATGCCAATAAAATGGACAACCTGGAAGAAATGGACAAATTCTTAGAAAAGCACAACCTTCCAAGACTGAACCAAGAAGAAATAGAAAATATAAACAAACCAATCACAAGCACTGAAATTGAGACTGGGATTAAAAATCTTCCAACAAACAAAAGCCCAGGACCAGATGGCTTCACAGACGAATTCTATCAAACATTTAGTGAAGAGTTAACACTTATCCTTCTCAAACTCTTCCACAATATAGCAGAGGGAGGAACACTCCCAAACTCATTCTATGAGGCCACCATCACCCTGATACCAAAACCAGACAAAGATGTCACAAAGAAAGAAAACTACAGGCCAATATCACTGATGAACATAGATGCAAAAATCCTCAACAAAATACTAGCAAACAGAATCCAACAGTACATTAAAAGGATCATACACCATGATCAAGTGGGGTTTATCCAAGGGATGCAAGGGTTCTTCAGTATACACAAATCAATACACTATATTAACAAACTGAAAGATAAAAACCATATGATCATCTCAATAGATGCAGAGAAAGCTTTCGACAAAATTCAACACCCATTTATGATAAAAACCCTCCAGAAAGTAGGCATAGAGGGAACTTACCTCAACATAATAAAGGCCATATATGACAAACCCACAGCAAACATCATTCTCAATGGTGAAAAACTGAAACCATTTCCACTAAGATCAGGAACATCACAAGGCTGCCCACTCTCACCACTATTATTCAACATAGTTTTGGAAGTTTTAGCCACAGCAATTAGAGAAGAAAAAGAAACAAAAGGAATCCAAATAGGAAAAGAAGAAGTAAAGCTGTCACTGTTTGCAGATGACATGATACTATACATAGAGAATCCTAAAGATGTTCCCAGAAAACTACTAGAGCTAATCAATGAATTTGGTAAAGTAGCAGGATACAAAATTAATGCACAGAAATCTCTTGCATTCCTATACACTAATGCTGAAAAATCTGAAAGAGAAATTAAGAAAACACTCCCATTTACCACTGCAACAAAAAGAATAAAATACCTGTGAATAAACCTACCTAGGGAGACAAAAGACCTGTATGCAGAAAACTATAAGACACAGATGAAAGAAATTAAAGATGATACAAACAGATGGAAAGATATACCACGCTCTTGGACTGGAAGAATCAACATTGTGAAAATGACTATACTACCCAAAGCAATCTACAGATTCAATGCAATCCCTATCAAACTACCAATGGCATTTTTCACAGAAGTAGAACAAAAAATTTCACAATTTGTATGGAAACACAAAAGACCCCGAATAGCCAAAGCAATCTTGAGAAAGAAAAACAGGGCTGGAGGAATCAGGCTCCTGGACTTCAGACTACACTACAAAGCTACAGTCATCAAGACAGTATGGTACTGGCACAAAAACAGAAATACAGATCAATGGAACAGGATAGAAAGCCCAGAGATAAACCCACACACATATGGCCACCTTATTTTTGATAAAGGAGGCAAGAATATACAATGGAGAAAAGACAGCCTCTTCAATAAGTGGTGCTGGGAAAACTGGACAGCTACATGTAAAAGAATGAAATTAGAACACTCCCTAACACCATACACAAAAATAAGCTCAAAATGGACTAAAGACCTAAATGTAAGGCCAGACACTATGAAACTCTTGGAGGAAAACATAGGCAGAGCACTCGATGACATAAATCATAGTAAGATCCTTTTTGACCCACCTCCTAGAGAAATGGAAATAAAAACAAAAATAAACAAATGGGACCTAATGAAAGTTAAAAGCTTTTGCACAGCAAAGGAAACCATAAACAAGATGAAAAGACCACTCTCAGAATGGGAGAAAATATTTACAAATGAAGCAACTGACAAAGGATTAATCTCCAAAATATACAAGCAGCTCATGCAGCTCAATATCAAAAAAACAAACAACCCAATCCAAAAATGGGCAGAAAACCTAAATAGACATTTCTCCAAAGAAGATATACAGATTACCAACAAACACAAGAAAGAATGCTCAACATCACTAATCATTAGAGAAATGCAAATCAAAACTACAATGAGATATCATCTCACACCAGTTAGAATGGCCATCATCAAAAAATCTACAAACAATAAATGCCAGAGAGGGTGTGGAGAAAAGGGAACCCTCTTGCACTGTTGGTGGGAATGTAAATTGATACAGCCACTATGGAGAACAGTATGGAGGTTCCTTAAAAACTAAAAACAGAACTACCATACGACCCAGCAATCCCACTACTGGGCATATACCCTGAGAAAACCATAATCCAGAAAGAATCATGCACCACGGTGCTCATTGCAGCTCTATTTACAATAGCCAGGACGTGGAAGCAACCTAGTTGTCCATCAACAGATGAATGGATAAAGCAGATGTGGCACATATATACAATGGAATATTACTCAGCCATAAAAAGAAACGAAATTGAGTTATTTGTAGTGAGGTGGATGGACTAGAGTCTGTCATACAGAGTGAAGTAAGTCAGAAAGAGAAAAATAAATACCGTATGCTAATACATATATATAGAATCTAAAAAGAAAATATAAATGGTTATGAAGAACCTAGGGGCAGGACAGGAATAAAAACGCAGATGTAGGGAATGGACTTGAGGACATGGGGAGGGGGAAGGGTAAGCTGGGATGAAGTGAGAGAGTGGCATGGACTTATATACACTACAAAATGTAAAATAGATAGCTAGTGGGAAGCAGCCGCATAGCACAGGGAGATCAGCTCGGTGCTTTGTGACCACCGAGAGGGGTGGGATAGGGAGGGTGGGAGGGAGACACAAGAGGGAAGAGATATGGGAACATATGTATATGTATAGCTGATTCACTTTGTTATAAATCAGAAACTAACACACCATTGTAAAGCAATTATACTCCAATAAAGATGTTAAAAAAAAAAAAAAAAGGGAGGGGCCGATGCATCCCCTGCTTGCATCCCTCCCCAGGGGCTGAGCACCGGGCCTGCTTGGGACCTGGGACTGTTCTGGCTGCAGAAGTTCCTGCACGGTGGGTCCCCTCAGTCCCCTCTCCCAGGACGGCTGGTCACCCGCCCCTGCGTGAAATGCCTCTCCCATGCCTTACCTCTCACCTTACCTTTGGCAACGGTGTCAAACTACTTTTTAAAAATCTCCAGGAAGCTGCCTATGACCCTGGAGCAGACACGCTCTTTCCTCTGTGCCATCATGGCGAGTCTACATAACGCGACAACCTTGGTTAATGAGCTGTATGGTGATCCTTTGTTTACTGCTAAAATCTGTTTCTCTCTGATAGAGTTTAAACTACTCAAATGCAGGACTCATATCATTTTTAAAAAATTTTATTTTATTTATTTTTTTATACAGCAGGTTCTTATTAGTTATCTATTTTATACATATTAGTGTATACGTATCAATACCAATCTCCCAGTTCATCCCACCACCACCGCCGGCCCCCACTTTCCCCCTTGGTGCAGGACTCTTGTCTTACTTACATTTGAATATCTGGTATCCAAGTAAACAAATGTTTGACTTGAGAAAACCGTATTTTATTCACCATTTAAACATCATAAATTCCTTGAAATATCCCCACGTGTACCAAAATACATGGAAGTGATAGAAAATTCTGAAGGTCTGCATCACAAAAGGACAAAACAGGAGCCTCCTGCACAGTTTTTCACTCTCTGCTAACAAGTTACCTGAAGTTTTCACCATTAAAAATCTATTCCCTTGGATTAAGACGGCGTTCTCCTCCTGCCTGGGACCTGCCCAGACTATCATGTAACGTCTTATTTTGTCGTGCTTCCAAATGACCGGCCTGAGAACTCCTAGCCTCACCCCAGCACTGAGGTCTGGCTGAAATAACCCAGTGAGCCTGGCGACACAGGCATGGCTATGCTTCTCAGTGATAAATATCTCAGTTGTAAAAATGAAAATGTTCTCTAAGGCATTCTCCTCTTAAGTGGATTGGTCCCAAAGGAACTCGAGTAGAGGGTTCATTGTTATTGTTTGTGTTTGGGGTTGGGGAAGGCCAGGATCCCATCTTCTCACAAAGTCTAAGTCCTAAGAATTGTTGCTGTCCTGGGAAGAACGCAAATTACCAGCAACAGTGTCTATCCCGGGCTCTGGGAGATCAATGGATCCCCTAAGCTTGGATGTAGGTGGTTCTGAGGGAAGTGTGTTCCTTTCTGAGGCTCAGTGGCGTGGAGAGCTGAGAGCCATGGTGGGCACCTTTACAGAGAGAGACAGCTAAGGGCCTGCAGAAAGATAAGTAATGGAAAGTTCTGGAAAACAATGTAGCCTCAGAGGGGAGGTTTAAATGGCCAGTGGGAAAGAAGGGCTCCTTTGTAGCTGGGGAGGGAAGGCATCAGAGTTCAAAGAGAAAGACCTTGAGAATAAATACCCAGAAGCTCACTTTAAAAAACCAAGGACATGTTAGGATGGTCCAGAGCAACACAAGAATGCATTTATTGACTTAACCCTGACATGAAATTGCATAATTTGAGACCTAGTTCATTTTGAAAGCTCTGCCTTTTGGGTCTCTTTAGTTTATAATCCAAGAACATCTTGTGAAAAACTTTGAACCTGGATTTAAGTTGAGCATGAAACACAGCTGAGTGTGGGAAAGAACTGTACACAAATCTGAAAGAGAAATCATTTTAAATCATTGCATAAACCCCTAACCAGAACAGCATGTGAAAGGGCAGAACAGACTCTGTGCCCCGTGGGCCCTGCTCGGCGCCAGGTAAACGAAGGCTCCGCGGGGAGCACGACCCCCGCTCTTTGGGTGTCATCAGTGAGGCTGCTCCACAGCCAGCGCCTGAAGGGATGTCGTGTTGTGTGTGATGTTTTTCTGTAAAGAAAGGATGAGCTCAGGGGTCACACAGACCTGGGCATGTTTACTCCCCTGGGACTGGGGGTCAACCGTGGAACCTCCCAGAACCAGAGTCACCTGCAGGTGACACAGGGGTGACCTGCGGCTCACACACACTTCCTGCAGGCGCAGAGTGAAGGATGGGAGTCAGGTGTCCAGCAGGGAACGCGACTCACGGGAGGCACTACATCCATCCCTTCCCATCCTACAGGGACAGCAGTGGACCCAGAGACACTGGTCACCTGCGGACTTCTGGGGCCCCTCAGGCCGCGGCCTCTCACCCACGTGACCTCTCGGCCTCTCCGGGCTCCTCTGCCTCTGCCCTCGCCCCCGCCCATCAGCCAGCTCCTCGGCAGCCCCAGAGCTTTTACCAGATCGCAAACCTCGTTTCAAAGCCCTGTTGGGAACCCTTCAATGGCTTCCCGGGCCTACACCCTCCTCAGGATGGATGAACCTTTCACGAACTGGTCCCACTCCCCTCGACGTTCTCTCTCATAAACGTGCCGCCTTCGTTCACCCCCTGTCCCCAGACCACACATACCCACCCTTCCTGCCCTCCAGCACACGCAGGACATACTTTCCCCAAAGGACACGCCTGTGCACAGTTTGTCCCTTCTGCCTGGACGGCTCCCCAGATCTGACTCCCACGAGCCCCTACTTTATTTGGAAAACTCCTCCCCAGTCTTCAGGGTTCAGCTTAGATGTCACTTCCAGCTTGCTCTCACCCTCTTATATTCTCTCCATTGTATGGTGTCCATACACCTGTCCTAACTTACTGTCTCTACTAAAAATACCTGCTCACTTGTCCTTCTGCAGACAGAGCTCCGAGCCTCAGAGCTGCATCTGTCTTGTTCACCAAGATCTCCCCAGCCCAGAGAACAGCCCAGAATAGGTAGGTGCTCAGTGAAGCTGTTTTTTAAGCTTCTTGTTTGAAATAATGATAGACTTAAAGAAAAGTTGCAAAAATAACGCAAAGTTCCTATACATCTTTCACACAGCCTCCCCTTATGTTAAAATCTTATAAAATAATAGTAAAATGATTGAAAGGAAGATATTATCATTGATCCAATACTCTTAACTAATGTACAGACCTTATTTGAACTTCACCCATTTTTCCACTATAATAATGTAATTTATAATATGAAATACATACTTGGTCTTGGTCCCCATTCCTAGCTCAGGGCTCCTAAAGCCCTTGGAATTTTCTGCTATGAAAGCAATCAAGGTGTCTTTTGTTATGTTAATGAGGTGACTTTGGAAAGCCCCAGGTCACCTTAGACGGGGGCTTGTTGCCAGGGGAACCAACCATGGTGATTAGATGTTTGTCACTTTCAGACCACCCCCACCCCTAACTCCAGGGAAGGGGAGAGGGGCTGGAGATTGAATTTTATCACCAATGGCCAGTGGTCTAATCCACCACGCCTCTGTAATGAAGCCCCCATAAAAGCCCAAAAGGACAGGGTTAGGAGAGATTTGGGGAGAGAGGACACTCAGAGGGCTGCTCCCTCTCTCCCCGCATCTTGCCCGACTCATCTCTTCCGTCCTTCTATGATAACCTAGCAAACAGAAGTAAATGTTTCTCTGAGTTCTATGAGCCACTTAGGCAAATTAATGGAACCGAAGGAGGGTTCCATCCGGCTTGCGATTGGGGGCTGGGGCCTCGTAGGGCTGAGCCCTTACCCTGTGGGATCTGGTGCTGTCTCCAGGCAGACAGGGTCAGAACTGAATTCATTGCTTGGTGGTGTGAAAAAAACATACACATCGGATTCGGTGTCAGAATCAGACCCAGGAATGTCCTTTTTCTGACCCAGCACCCCATCCAGTGTCCCACGTCACATTTAGCTGTAACGCCTCCTTAGTCTCCAAGAACCTGTGAGATGGCTCCTCAGTCTGTCTTCGACAACTCTGAAGAGTTCAAGTTAGTGATTTTATAGAATGTTCCTCGGTCTGGGTCTGCCCTGCCCGGTGTGATCTCCAGGTAAGATGGAGGTTGTGCGTTTTGAGCAAGACCACAGCAGTGAGGCCGTGTCCTCCTCAGTGCAGCCCCTCAGGCCCGCGCGACGTTCACGTGACTTAGCACTGTGGTGTGCACTGCGACCACTCGATGGAGTGGTGTCTGCCGGGTTTCTCCCCTGTTACTGTTTTCCCCTTTTCATTAGTAAATATTGTGTGAGGAGGTACTTTAAGATCAGTATGAAGTGTTTTTTTTGCGGTACGCGGGCCTCTCACTGTTGCGGCCTCTCCCGTCGCGGAGCACAGGCTCTGGATGCGCAGGCTCAGGGCCCAGCCGCTCCACGGCATGTGGGCACGAACCCGCGTCCCCTGCATCGGCAGGCGGACTCTCAACCACTGCGCCACCAGGGAAGCCACAGTAAGAAGTTTGGAATAAATTGATGAATTTGGAATGAAGGGCTGAATCTGAAGGAAAAACAGAAGATTTGTAAATATAGGTTCTGCACCTGCATTATTCAGAAAACGCAGCATAGAAGATAAAAAGGCTACACTCAGGGAAGCGCAGAGTCGTTGCCCTCATCAGCTGCCTTAACGGAACACCACAGGCTGGGCGGCCTCAACAATAGACACCGATTTCTCACACTTCTAGGGGTGGATGTCCAAGATTGAGGCGGCTGAATTGGTTCCTGGTGAGAGCTCCCTTCCTAGTCTGCAGATGGTCACCTTCTAGCTGTGTCCTCACGTGGCAGAGACAGAGAAGTTTCTCTGGTCTCTTCTTATAAGGACACTAATCCTGTTGGATCAGGTCCCAACCTTTAGGACCTCATTTGACCCTAATTACTTCTATAAAAAACCTACCTCCATAAGGCACATTGGAGCTTGGGGCTTCAACTTGTGAATTTGGGGGACACCCTCAATCCACAGCAGCCCAGGGCTTCCCAGGGCATTACTTGTGCAACAGGATGTCAAAGCGGGACATCTCTTATGGGCTCAGTTTCTGTTGAAGCCCCACACTTTGTCCAATGGGTGTCCGCACCCCAAATTTAAAGCAAGGTGTGAGGCCAAGATTTTTTCCTGCTTACGTTAGCCTGTCACCCACCTCCAGGTGATGGGAAAGATTAAGAATCCATTAGGAGGGAGCAATAAAGGTGACGTTTCTCTAAAAAAAAAAAGCTTTGTGCCCAAGTGCCCTCCTAACTCTTCACTGCTCAGGTCAACTGAGATGAGCTTTAAAGAAGCTCCCAGTGGCTTTGACACACGTCCCTTGGATTAGGGAAGAGCGTGAAAGAAAGTCTGAAGGGAAAAGACCATCTCTGGCTTGGGGGTTTGAGGGCCGTGTTGGCTGAATGAAGAGAAAGCTGCATTGACCTGAGCAGCGATACCAGAGGCGGGACAAAAAGACCTGTTTCCCAAGGTCCAAATACGAACCCCAGGGGAGAGACCAGCCATGAAGCAGCTTGAAAACCTTTCTATCCAAGGGGGCCACCGAAGTTGGGGTGCAGGGTGGGTGACCTCAGCAGAAGAGGACTGAGGTGAGCTACCAGCCACAGGCTAGGAGGATGTTGTGAGCAGCCAGCAAAGGCAGGCGACACCCACACCAGAGAACAGCAGTTGAACATGCCAAGTGGGAGGGGCTCAAAGAACCTAGAAAAGCCCCACGAGAGGAAGAGGCAGCCTTGGATCCTCAGCACAGAGGGGGCTTCTGCCCCATCACACCTGTACCCATCACGTAAGGAAGGCCCTTCTGCCACCACCTCGTGCCCCCAAAAAGCTGATGCAACAAGAATCGTGGGAAGGACAGAAAGACCAGTGAGGGGGACGGGTCTCTGCAGGCTTCCCAGCCCCAGGCCTGGCAGGGGAGCAAAGGCAGCGATCAGAGGAGAGTTTGGAGTTTGATAAAAGACAGCACTGGACTTTTTGATACCTGAAAATGACCTGAATATTCTACGGGATCTGCAGGAGGGAAGAAGGAATTGAGAAAGAATTTAACACAAAGTGAGGAAAAACGTTCCCTCTCTTTTCACTCTACCACATCCAGCGTTCAGAATCGAAACAAGACGTTACGTACAGGGGTGCTCACCTGTCCAGCCCTGCGGGGCTCAATGCTCTGTGGGCACCACCTTGAAATTCTTAACAATTTTTAACAGGGGGGCCCGACTCTTCATTTGCATTGAGCCCTGCAAATCATATAGGTGGTCTTGTTATATATACAGGAGGGACTTAGCCGTGTTCTACGTAACTCCAAGGAGTACAGCAGGTCTGATCAGCGGAAGGTAGAAAGAAACACCTTTAGCCCAATATTAGGAAATGTTTTCAAAACTCATGGCTGCCCAAATTGGAACTGTCTATGTAAAGAGGTAGAGCTTCGGAACGCCAGAATCCTTACAGCAGAGGAGGGTCAGCTACTTGGCAGGACTGTTAGAGACGCAATTCAAGCTTTGGATTCTGTGGCCTCCCAAGTCCCTTCCAACCTTGGGATTATCTAATTCTTTGATTATTATTATTATTATTTTTTTGTGGTACATGGGCCTCTCACTGTTGTGTTCTCTCCCGTTGTGGAGCACAGGCTCTGGACGCGCAGGCTCAGTGACCATGGCTCACGGGCCCAGCCACTCTGTGGCATGTGGGATCTTCCTGGACTGGGGCACGAACCCATGTGTCCTGCATGGGCAGGCGGACTCTCAACCACTGCGCCACCAGGGAAGCCCTAATTCTTTGATTATTGAACCTCCTTCGAGGTGTCTACTTTACCAACTTCACCAGGAAATGAACTCACTAGTGCTGAGACAGGTAAGGATATTTCCAAGTCCAGCCTGTAACCCCTCCAGGGTTGGGAGTTTCACTGACTCCCTGGGTTTATATCCAAATCATGAGCTGTTGTTTTCCTCTATGAGGACGTTATTGCCATTACTCACTGTATTTTTTTTTTTTAACTCACTGTATTTTTTATCATCGTAAGTTGGCTCTTGTTATGGCTGGCACGCTGTGACTTCTAGCTTCTAAGAAAAAGGCCTAAGAAGTCTCAGAAACTGTCTTGGGCTTAAAGCCACTTTCATTAGTCATCATTTTGACAACAAGGCATAAACAGACCTAACAAATATTGATTAAATGTAACATTATAAATCTATGCATGTGTTTTGGTTATTGCTGTCATCTTCATGATTATTATTCTTGGGGAAATGGTTCTCAGAGAAGGAGAGACAGTCCAGTGCTTTCCGAGATCTTCCACGGATAACCTCTCAGACTCCACCTTCATGGTGCTGGTCTCTGGGGTCACAACTTGAAGGATCGAAGCTCCAGTGCAGAGACCCACCATCGAGGACAATCCTGGGGCCAGGAACCAACAGGAAGCAGTGTACTCGGTCGTGCCCAGCCAACCCATATTGGAAAACCTTGAGCCTCTTTCATACCATATTTTGGCCTTGACCTTTCTAGCGTTTAGCCTCCCAACAATGGAGTCTGTGTCTCCACAGCCTCCGTGCAGGCCCCCTAATTACAGCCATCCGTTAAGCTGTCAAGAAGAAATCCTCATCTCAATCACGTCTTTATCAGACTGTGGCTGCCAATGGGGTCAAGACAGGCGTCAAGTCTGACCCGCCCGGAGCCCCTGTCCTGTGCTGGTCCCCCTGCTAACTGGGGCCTTTGTGACTGGGCCGCCGGACAGCCACCTGGGTGCCCCAGTTCAGTCCCCTCCGATGCACTGCAGACAGGGTGGACCCAAGAGAAACAATGGGACTGGCTCAGGGAGGGCCTCTGCTCTTAGACTTTATCTTTGGGGGATTTTGCACACAGGAGTTTTACGGGGTTGTCAGAGCCCTAAATTGGAAATGGAGACTCTACTGAATGTGGTGTCAGGGGAAAAGCAATTCCTCAGTTTGGACCTGCTCTCGGAGACGGCACAGTCATAGATGTCATCACTGCCAAGGAACTTAGTGACCATCCATCTCATCCTTTATTTTACAGATCGGTGCAAGTGCGGTCAACGGTCTCGGGTTTGACTTTCATTGCGAAACCTGGTTTTCATGAGTTTCAGGTGAGTAATATTTCAAGTGAGCGCCATACAATGAGAGAAACAAATCCAGGGTTGTTCCTATGTGGCTCCATGTTATTTGCTGTTTATTTCATGCAAGTATGTTTTTTCTCTCACCCGAGATCATAGAATTTCTCTCCAGGACAGTTATTTCCTCTCTATTCTCCACGGAAAAGTGCGAGCAGAGAAAGCGCTCACAAGTATTTGCTGAGACTCGGTTCATGATCATTTCTCGTTTTTCTGTGTCTCCAAGATAGGTGATAAACACCACGTGCAAGTTAAAATAGAAGCCCCACATTTGATTGCTCGTCCAGCCACCCATTTAAAGATGAGAACACTGAGCTCCAGAGAAGGGAAGTTACTTGCACAAGATCACTCACTAGTAGATGATTTAAACGCAGGTCGACGCGGTTCATGCAGTGTTTTTCCCACAACTCCAAGTTAGCTGCTTGTGATCACATAGTAATAGATACACGTTGAAGGGCACAAAGGAAACAAGGCATCAGAACACATCCTTAACTGATAACATTATCATTGTTATTACTAATAATCCCTGAAATGTGCAGAGCAGTTAGTTTACAAAGATGAACACTTTACAGTTTCTTGTACATCCTTCAATAAACAAAAACAGAAAACAAGTCAATGCCCCATCTCTGCATTTTCACCTACACAAGAGGAATTCACCACACTTGTTCGCTTTTTTCATTTGATAACATTACTGAGGGATATTTCTACACCAACCACGGAGGTCTGCTTCATGCTTCTTAAAAGGCACTTAGGGTTGGATCTACCACAGCTTACTTAACCAGCCCCCTACTGATGGACAGTTAAGTTGTTTCCAGATTTATGCTAAGAGGTGTCTTTTTTTAACAATCTCCCCTGGAGAGTTTTAAGTAACTAGCTTGACATCAGAGCAGCATTTTGGGATCACCAGTAGGTTTGTATACTTATTTTAACAGATGACGAAATTAAAGTCCAGAGATATTTGGGAGCTTCAACTATTAGGGGCAAACCCCTAATAAGTCAGACCTGGTGTTCCTGCATCCTCTTCCGCTAGTTATTCCAACGTGCTTGGGCCACTTAAGGGCACTGGGCATGCTTGCCTTGGCTACTTGTAGAGGCCGTCAATAGCCACCACCAACCTCATCTCCAGGGAACATCGAAAATGTGGCTCAACAGAGTCTTTGTTAAAAGAACCGATTCATCAAAAGATTCTCATCATGGTTTAAATTTTACTAGCCCAAAGATCACTGAGTTAAACTTCCCATTTCAGTAGATGAACCCAGTTGCTTTGAATAAAGACGTTATTCAATGAAACCTTAACACTCTCATAAAATCAAATATTCTCTGGTTCCCCAATGAACTCCAAAACATACTGATTTCTTCTGCACGTGATGTGAGATGGGTTGTTTTCCCTAAACTAACCCCATTATGCCTTTTAAAATATATTATTATTTAAATGTTCAAATTTCTCTTATCCTGCAAATCTACAGAAGAGCAATCATAGAGTTCCTGGGAAAGAAAGAGCTGGTAGAGGGACTTTATCATATGGGGAATTTTAGGACATTCATTCAAGAATTAGAAACAAAAGGCAGATTGGGGTTGTACATGTGTAGCTCGTGAATGGTCCTGGGCAGTGGCTCCTTCTGCCAATTGCCAGATGAGGTGTTTATCACAGATGGAGGAAAAGGGGGCATTTAAGATTAGGACTTTCTAAGGGTGAGAATCTGAAAGCTACACTGACTTTTCAGACAGAGTGCTTTTTGCTTGTTCCTTGTAAAGAAACAGAATTTCTTTATGAAACAGCAAAAACCAAAGTTTCTAGTTGGGTTTCAACAATGAAAATAAAAATAGCTGTCATAAATTAAGCCCCTGCTCTGCAGGCACTGTTCTCAGTGCTTTACATGATCACAATTACACACTTTAGAACAATCTAAGAGACAAAGAGAAACACTCGGGAACTTCTGGACACCAGTTTCTTAACGACTTCCCAGCAATCACCATGTGCCCACAGAGTGTGTCGCAGTGCAGTCCTAGGATTACGTAGGGTAGTTTGAAAAGAGATGAGCAAAACTTCAGGGCACCGATGGTTGTCCATCATTCCTTCTGGATGATCAACGGGAAACAAGAAGGTCACCTAACACAGCACCTTGGGCCGGAAGATGGGCGTTTGCATCAGAAGGGATCCTGGCTCCCAGGCTGAGGCTGGCCAGTTTCTTGATCTTAACCCTAACCCTGCCCTGTGGTCTCCCCTGGCCTGGGTCTCTTCTTTAGAGACATCCCGCTCCCTGGGAAAGCCCCTCCTGTTTCTCCCCCTCTTTCAGCTGATCTTCCTAGAGCAGTTTTTTTTTTTTTTGGCTGTACGCGGGCCCCTCACTGTTGTGGCCTCTTCCGTTGCAGAGCACAGGCTCCGGACATGCAGGCTCAGCGGCCATGGCTCACGGGCCCAGCCGCTCCGCGGCATGTGGGATCTTCCCGGACCGGGGCACGAACCCGTGTCCCCTGCATTGGCAGGCGGACTCTCAACCACTGTGCCACCAGGGAAGCCCCCTAGAGCAGTTTTTATCTAATCTTTCAGGTATTGTTTTTGGTCCTTTTTAGGCTCTTTCCAATATGTTACTAAGTTTCCAACTTTAGTCACTCCTTTCTTCCAAGTGAATTTTAAGATGATTTTCTCATCTACGAGTCTAAAAAGAGAATTTTAGAAGACCAGGAATTCCACTGTACTCTGTATTTGACTGTCAAATTTAAAGGAAAAAAAAATTACTGGGAACAAATACCATATCTGTTATTATGTGCAAATACTTCCATGCTTTACATGCCTTATGACTTTCTCCATATTACATCTATGGACTCAGAAACAGGAATTTCTCTCTTAATAAAATAACTTAAGACACGCTCAATGCCCATGGAAACAATTATCCTCTAAGTCGGTAGGATTTCTCTGCTTGCTTCTGTGCCTTTTCTTTTAAGCCAAAAATTCTATCTCTGTTTTTCCTCTTAGCATTTCTTCATCTCTGCCCCTTAGTATGTTTTGGAAACCTATGAAGTAAACATAATATTCTGTTGCTTTATGGGCTCCTTCATCTAGTTTCTTCCAATCTAAGTTATCCTGGTAAATTAAGATCAAGAACAGCACGAACACTTCCCCAGATTTTCACGCTTCTAGAGCAGGGGTCAGCAAATCTTTTCTGCAAAGGGTCAGATAGTAAATATTTTAGACTTTCCCAGCCATACAGTCTCTGTCACAATTACTCAACTCTGCCCTGTAGGGTGAAACCTGCCCTAGGAAATATGTAAACAAATGGACACGGCTGTGTTCCAATAAAACTTTATTTACAAAAACAGCCATAGGCCATAGTTTACTCATCCTTGTTCTAGGTGAGGAGGAAGAAGAGAGGAGGATATTGATGACCAACTACAAGGAACACTGAGTGTGCTCTCTGCACACAATACTGTGCTAAGTATTCTACAAGAAATTATCTCATTTAATCTCCGTAATTCCTTACGGGACATACAGTTATTGTGTCCATTTTATAATTGATGAAACTAAGCTTTAAAGATGCTGAACAATTTTCCCACAGTCGAGAAACTAATAAACGGTGGAACCGAGGCAGGAAAAAGGGGGCTTCAGACTGGACACTTACAATTAGCCTCCTGTTTGCATTTCCTGAGACAGGAGATAGGTGGGCTCCAGGTTAGGCATTTACGACCAGCCTCCTGTTTGCTCTCCGAGATGGAAGCAATGACAGAGACAGGGTAAACAGCCAGGATTTGTCTCCTGTAGATGCCTTAAGATAACAGTCATGGCAGGGACAGAGAGGGGCTAAACCCTGTTTGAGCAAAGGATCAAGAGGTCATATATTTCCCATCCTTGGGGCAAGGGAGACACTGCACATGCGCAGAAAGACAGGTCAGGTGTGGAAAAAGAAACCAAAGGTAATTGGCCAAAGGTAAACAAAGACCTGGAAGAACTGCCCTATATAAATGACTTAACAGTCTCTTTACTGCGCTCCTCATTAGGGAGGACGCCCACACCCTTTCTCGCCGGTGTGCATCTCTGCCTTGCTTCTGTCTTAACAAACTGTTTCTCTGTGTGCTCTCCCACTTGTTGTTGCGCTATGTCTCTACTAATAAACTTTGTACCTGTTTTTATAGTTTCCGTCTCCGTGAGAAATGCATTTTTCACTAGGGCACCCACCACGGGATCTGGTGGCTAGGATTCCTGGCTTTCATCCCGGCTACCCAGGCTGAATTCCTGGGCAGGGAACTAAGATCTCACTTCACGCCACCACTCATTGTTGCCTCTCCGAGATCAGAACCAGAAACTCAGATCTGACACCAAAGCTCATGCTTTCTATCACTACGCTGTACCGTAAAACATACACGTTCACCGTTTGAAGCCTTTTGACCAACTTCTCTTAAAAACTATCTCTGAACACAATGGGTGGGAAAGCTTCATTTTAATTTGCTTAATCCAAGTAGACTTCGGGCTATTGAGATATTTAGTTGGACAAACATTCATTACACCACTACTGTAAGCCTCAAATTGCAATAGTGATTCGAGGAGGAAAGTAATAGAATATAGTTATCTCAGCCCAGACACACGTAGGGTCTTTGGTGGAGAAACCCTTACCTCTCCTTTCTCCCCACAGAGTCCATCTTGGTTTGAGAAAGCAAACCCACAGCTGGCACTGCTTAAGGAAGGCAACCAAAATTTATTTGCAGTTGTCTACAGCCACAGCGTGTTTGCGTTTTCAACCTCCTATGATTAATGTTTTCATGTAGATTATTTTTGTTCCTTTTATTATCGTGAAATAAGCAGTTTCTAGGGAATTTGAAGCGAACTTACAAAAAAAATCTTCTCCCAAGATTTAAAGCCCCATGTCTTGACAACCTTTCCCAGAACATCTTAGCCTAGATATTTACCGCTAAATATCCAACTCCAGCAACCATCCCAGACTCTCTGACCCAGTGTCCCCAGCTGTCTCAAGAACAGAGCCTCTCCTCCTAACCCTCTCCTTTCACACAGCCACACTTGTGCAACCGCAGGGTGTTTTGTGTTCTAGTCGTGGATTACTTAGTACAGAATCACATAAGTAAGAGTGAAAGCCCCTACTCTCATAAAGCTGATGATTCCTGATGGTTCATACCTCTGAAAGGTCTAGAAAAGGTTCTCTCTGCTGTCATTCATAGAATTTCTTCTCTCTTTACGCCCCTCCTTACTCCAAGTGAAATGCCTTTTTAATTTCCCTCCCCTCCAAATGCATCTGTCGAATTGTTATTATGCCTCATTTGCACTAAATCCAAATGCAAAGCAGCCTGTGGTGGTGGGATTTGGTGTTGCTTCTCCCTAAAGGTCAAACCTCACACGGCTCTTCAGCGTGAACCATCTCCAGCTCCCAGCAGCTACCCAGCTTTTATGTTATGTTAGTGATGTTCTCTAGTTGCAGAGGCCAGAGAGCCTGCTGTTCAGCCAAAAGAAATCCTAAGGGAGAAGAGAATGAATGGCTGCAGATCACATGCAGGGTTTTTGGGCACCTCCTTTGTGCTGCATTTCCCATATAGAAGCCCATACAGACCAGTGCAGGGTCACTAGTCAGACCCATAGCTGTTGGGGAACCCCTGATCCCCTGCTTCCTCAACACCCAGAAAGTCACCTTGGAAAGTCTAAGAATACGCTAAGGACTTTCCTCTGGGATTGAGATGAATATCTCTGATTACCAGCCACTAGGAAACTACGAAAACAAAGGGAAAACTTGTGTATCACCAGTGGCTTGGAAAAGCATAGGGTTCGCTTCTCTATATTATGGTACTGACACCTTTTTTAATGGGTGAAATTTGACAAGGATAAAGGAGAGAAGGGAAAGAGCAAGGAGCTAGAGGAGAAGTGAGATGCTGCATTTGCTCTGTTGAGTTCTGCTTGACAGAACAACAAACATACATACTTATGAGGCTGTAGCATGACCGCCATGTTGCAGACATCTTTGACCCTGCCCAACCCCCACCAGCATCCTCAGTTTTCACGGAGTACCACTTGAGCCAAGTCACAGACACCCTTGACCAATGACAGAGTCCACTGCTGCCTTACGGGCTGGGTAATACCTCAGAAATAGACGGGAGCCCAGGAAATGCAGGATACGTAGCTCAGAGGAAAGATTTAGTGTCCCCAAGAACAACTTTTTACAATTAATAAGTACTCTGGTTCCCCAGCCTTCCTGTGGGCAATTCCTGGGGATGAATGGCTCTGTCTACTTCTTGGGAAGTCCAACAGAATTGAGCCCCCAGTGGCCATAGAACTTTCTCATATTGGCTTTTTCTTCTGTTTAACACCCTCTCCTATCCTCATTTCTGCAACTTGGAATCACCTCCCAAATAAACTATTTACGTGGATGCCCCTGTGTCCAACTGTGCTTTCAGGGAAACCGAGTCTTTTCAGAGCTGCTTGTCTAAAATGGGACACACATTGGATCAGCCATGGAAAAATCACCACCTGGTCCAGTTATACCAGGATAGAGTTGTTTGATATCTGGGAACAGTGGTTGGGATGGGAAGAGCTAGCCTTCCCAAGGCCTCTGTTTCTCATAGCTTGTTGCTCCTAAGTAGCAGAGATACTACCCATGGGAGAAACTCATCTGGTATCACACGTGACCCTCATCTGCCTTCCTTTTGGTCTGTCAGGGATATGCGTCAGCCAGGGGGTGAAAAGGAGTCATAAAAATAATAATGGAGAGAAAAACCAGCAAAATAAATGGCAGACTAGGAAACTCCCTTATTTCCTCATGGAGACATCAAAAAAAAAAAAAAAACAACCAAAAATTGGATAAAATAACCTTATATGAGTTATGGAAAAACAATCCAAGGTCTACAGCAACCAAGAGAAAAACAAATACCATATGCTAACACATATATATGGAATCTAAAAAAAAAGATCGTTCTGAAGAACCTAGGGGCAGGACGACGGGAATAAAGACACAGACGTAGAGAATGGACTTGAGGACGTGGGAAGGGGGAAGGGTAAGCTGGGACGAAGTGAGAGAGTGGCATGGACTTATAAATACAACCAAATGTAAAACAGATGGCTAGTGGGAAGCAGCCGCATAGCACAGGGAGATCAGCTCGGTGCTTTGTGACCACCTAGAGGGGTGGGATAGGGAGGGTGGGAGGGAGATGCAAGAGGGAGGGGATATGGGGATATATGTATATGTATAGCTGATTCACTCTGTTATAAAGCAGAAACTAACACACCATTGTAAAGCAACTATACTCCAATAAGGATGTTAAAAAAAAAAAAAAAGAAAATGCCACATTCAAAGAACTTGCCACACTCAAAACAGTAGGAAATTCTGTGGTACTTTTGCTTGCCCTTTCCCTGCCCTCTCCCTGGTGTGGCGTGGTCTTGGTTTGGAGGACACAGCTGTTCCCAGTCCCCTCCCTTGAACAGGAAGGAGCAGAGCAGATTTGCAATGTTACAACCTATCTGGCGGCTGCTTGGAGGACTGGTCTCTGTTTCACCTAATTCAGATCTGAGGCAGAGTGAAGCACCTGGCACTGCTCAGGAGAGCTGCAGGGAAACTACAGACCTGCAGGTGTCCGGGACAAAGGATTATGGGTGGAGACACACAGTAAACCATCTAAGGCCCCAAGGAGAAACTGAGGTGAGACTCTGCAGTTAAGACATTGATAAGCAACTGTGTATATGGGGTAACTGAAAAGCCACACACAGGCCCATGCAAGACACATGCTCAGAAAAGACCTGAGAAGGCCCTAAGCTTTCTCTGTGAGCTGATCCAGAGGCTCAGAACATGCCTGGCTAATTACTCAAGGATTTCCCCAGCACAGAGCCAGTCTGCACTGGGAGAGGTAGTTGTTTTTTCAAATGCTCAGTTTTCAACAAAAGAAAATCACAAGCGTACAATAAAACATGTAAGAAACGGTAAAACATGGCCCATTCAAAGGAAAAAAATTAAATGGCAGAAACCATCCCTGAAGAAATACAAACATTGGATACAAGACAAAGACTTCAAACAATCGTCTTTTTTTTTTTTTTTTTTTAACTAGGTTGACCACTGAGAAAATTACTGGTTCTAGGAGTTACTGATTAACTTCCAAAGAGACATGTAAGTAAGTTATGTGTTTCTGTGAGGAGTTTCTTTGATCCTTAAAGTACAGCAAGTAGAATTATTTTTGCACAATGCTCTATAGAGAAAATTAGTTATTGGCTTATTCATTTTTTCACCCATTTGCTCACTCCTGCCAGGTTCTGTAACAACTAGGTTACAAAAGAGAATGGAGCAGACAGGGTTTGTGCTCTTAAGACCCTGGGAATACCTGTTCATTCTATTCCGTTTGGCAGAAAAGTTTGAAAAGCACTGTCACCTGACATGTGAATTCCTTCTAAAACAAGCCTGCTGGCTTCCAGTTATTCCTTAAAGGAAATGAATGGCTGTGGGAGAAAAATTCAGAGGCAATAGCCCATCCTTATCTAGAATAATTAAAGTGGAAGAAAATTCCTGTTGGTGAAAAGCCTGATGATTCTATAATTTTTGGAGAACTGTATTATCTTTCTTTCAATATTAAAGAAACTAACTGGATTACTTGTTAAAAGAATATGAGTAGCAGATGTCCTGTGATATCTGCAATGAATATGTACTTTGTTAAGATATTTTTATAATTTTAAAAATAATAGGGGCCTCCCTGGTGGTGCAGTGGTTGAGAGTCCGCCTGCCGATGCAGGGGACACGGGTTCGTGCCCCGGTCCGGGAAGATCCCACATGCCGCGGAGCGGCTGGGCCCGTGAGCCATGGCCGCTGAGCCTGCGCGTCCGGAGCCTGTGCTCCGCAACGGGAGAGGCCACAACAGTGAGAGGCCCGTGTACCGCAAAAAAAAAAAAAAATAATAATAATATATGTACTATATAGAAAGTATTGAAAATGCAAAAAGTATAAATAAAGTATATGTCCCAGTACTCAGAGACAACTGCTTTTAACACATATCCACATCCTTTATCTGATTCTTGGAACCAACTGTGTTTTGGAATTCAGAATTTCTCAGATTTTAGTAAGGAAATTCAATGTGTGTACCAAAGATTTGATTTGATTTGATATTGAGACATGATTGACATATAACAGTATTTTGGTTTCAGGTGTACAACATAATGATTTGATATATGTATATACTGCAAAATCATCACCACAGTAACTGTAGTTAACATCCATCACCAGACAGAGTTATATTATTTTTCCTGTGAGAACTTTTAAGATCTTAACTTTCAAATATACTATACAGTATTATTAACTCTAGTCACCATGTTGTACATTACATCATCAGGACTTATTTATTTTATAACTAGAAGTACATTTGACCACCTTTACCCATTTCTCCATTGCCCCTGGCAACCATCAATCTGTTCTTTGTATCTGTGAGAAAATAGTCATCTAAAATATTCTTAAAGAGCTAAAGGAAAGCATGGGCAAAGAACTGAAAGGAATCAGGAAACAATATATGAACAAAATGAGAATAGAGATAGAAATTACATAAAGGAACCAAACAGAAATTCTGAAACTGAAAAATACAATAAGGTTTTTCCCACTCTCTGAAAGTACAGCATTTCTGTGAAACTTTTTGTAAGCCAAAATGGCATAAAGTAAATAAGAAATTACCTTAGGATACATGTAGCTAATGGATGCACAAAATAAATCAGGATAAAGCACAGATGCTCACAGACAGAGTTCAAAACTATGGTGACTTGATGCTGAGACACTGAGTCTAGTTCCTGAGGAAGTGCTGTCTCTAAAATGGCTCACTGCAAAACAAATGCTGAACGCTATTTTCACTTTTTTCTTCTGATTTCTTTTGGTTAGTAAAAACAATTACTAATATAGGTCTTCTGTAAAAGTGAAGTGGCATAAAGCAAACTTTCAAAAAGTGTGGGATATCTGTAACTAAACTGAAAAATTAACTAGAGGGGCTCAACAAGAGACTTGAACAGGAAAAAGAAAAAAATCAATGAACCCAAAGACAGGACATTTGCAATTATTAAGTCTGAGGAGCAGAAAGAAAAAAGAATAAAGAAAAGTGAACAGAGCCTACGAGACTTACAAAACCTCATCAGGCAGACCAATATATGCATTACGGGAGTCCCAGAAGGAGAAGAGAGAAAGGATCAGAGAGCTTATTTGATGAAATAATGGCTGAAAACTTCTCAAATTTAAGGAAAGACATGAATCTACGAATTCAAAAAACTCGATGAATTCCAAGCAGGATAAAACCAAAAAGACCCACACTGAGACACGTTATAATTAATCTGTCGAAAGACAAAGAGAAAAATCTTGAAGCAGCAAGAGGAAAGTTACTCATCGTGTACGAAGGATACTCTGTAAGATTATCGGCCAAATTTCTTATTGGAACACTCGGAGACCAGGAGGCAGTGGGATGATATATAAAGTGCTGAAGGAAAAAAACTGTCAGGTGAGAGCTCTGTATTCAGCAACACTGTCCTTCAAAAATGAGGGAGGAGTTAAGATACTCCCAGATAAGCAAAAACAGGGAATTCATTACCACTGGTTGTGCCCTACAGGAAACGCTGCAGGGACTCCTTCAGGTTGAAAGGCAAGGATGCTATAATGCTACTCACAGCCCTTGGAAGATACAGACCTCTGGAAAAGGTAAATGCGGGGACACATATAAAAGTGAGTACTATTCTAATTTTGCTTTATAATTTCACTTTTTATTTTCAACAGAATTTGAAAGAGAAATGCATAAAAATAATTATAAATCTATGTTAATTGGTATACAAGATACAAAGATGTAATTTGTGGCATCAGTAACATAAAGTTGGGGTCAAATGGAATTGTAAAGGAGTAGAGTTTTTGTATGTAATTGAAGTTAAGCTGGTATCAATTCAAAATAGATTGTTATAACTTTAGGATGGTTATATATATATAATCCCCAAGATAACCACCGAGAAAACCCACATAGAATATACACAGAAGGAAATAGGAAGGAAATCAAAACACGTCACTACAAACAACAAACAAACAAAAAACAAGAAAACCCACAACTAAACGCAAAGGAAGGTAGTAATAGAGGATATGAAGGAAAAAAGGCTATAAGACATACAGAAAACTAACAAAATGGCATAAGTCTTTCCTTATTACTAATTACTTTAAATGTAAATAGTTTAAAATTTGCAATCAAAAGACAAACACTGGCAGAATGGATAAAAAAGCATGATCTACCTTTATGCTGCCTATAAGAAACTTACTTTAGATCTAAGGACACATATAGATTGAAAGTGAAAGATGGAAAAAGATATTTCATGCAAATAGTAACAAAAGGAGAGCTGAGGTGGCTATACAAAAACCAGACACAATATACTTTAAGTCTAAAGCTATTATGAAAGATAAAGACGGACATTATATATTGATAAAAGGGTCAATTCACCAAGAAGCTATAAAAAGTATAAACATATACACAACAGGAATCAGAGCTCCAAATATATGACGCAAACACTACTGTATAATAGTGGGAGACTACAATATCCCCTATCAGTAACTGATAAAACAACCAGACAGAAGGTCCATAAGGAAATTGAAGACTTGAACAAACCTAGAGACCAGCTGCACCTAACAGACATATTCAGAACACTCCACCCAACAACAGCACAATACACATCTCTCTCAACGGCATATGGAACATTGTCCAGGATAGACCATATGTTAGGCCACAAAACAAGTCTTAACAGATTTTCAAAAATTGAAAGCATACAAAGTGTCTTTTCCAACCACAATGGAATGAAACTAGAAATCAATTGCAGAAGGGAAACTGGAAAATCCACAAATATGTGGAAATTAAACAACACACTCTTCAACAACCAATGAGTCAAAGAAAAAAGCACAAGGGAAACTGTAAAATATCTTGAGACAAGTGAAAATGAAAACACAACGTATCAGAACTTATGGGATGCAGTGAAAGAAGTGCTAAGAGGGAAATGTATAGCTGTAAATGATGTAGAAAGACCTCTACTGAACGACCTAACTTTATACTCTAAATATCTAGAAAAATAAAAAATGTTAGTGGCTGATAGTTTATGTTCCAAGGTCTCAAAGAGACCACACTTCCCCTGTGGTATGACCTACCCTAACTTCAGAAGTCCCTTCAGTGTTTCAACATCTATAGATCCAAACTTTCCCCAGCCCCACACTTCCACATTTTGCAAGATATTTTCACCTGAGTGTTGCGTTCCACACATCCCAAAACGAACTCTTCGCCTTCTCCACAGAACTTGGTCTGCCTCTGTGGCTCAGATCCCAAGTCTCCTCTGGTCCCTTTCTCTCCCTCGCCACACCCAGCCCACATTATGCTGAAGACCCTGTGGTCACTGTACCACTCCATCAGTCTCCTTCCTTATAAAGCCACGTACAGTTAACCAGATTCATCCTGAGTACAAAAAGAATGGGCAGCATTGTGTCCCCTTTTCTGTTTTTATCTCCTTAATTTCAAACTATTGTTGAGCACCTCCTATGGGTCAGACTCTGCCCTGGGCTTTGGAAAACCAAGATGAATATCACTTTCCTGCCCTCAAGGAGATGCCAGTTTCCAAATGGGGTAGTCAGGTTATATAAACAAAAAGCCAACAAGCAAGGAGACTGACAACAGAGAAGCGTGTAAGACGTGTGCAGGGACACGGAGGAGAAACTGACGATCAAGGCTGGTGAGCAGAGAAGGTCTTAGAACAGGCGATGTTTGAACTCAGTCAAACATTAATCGGAGGATTAACTGGAGTTAAAGTGGACTAGAGGGGTGGCATATGAAGGAAAGGATAGAGCAATGCATGGGCTTGGCACTGTTTAGAGGAACGCTAGCTAATTCTGTATGACTCATGCTTTTGTAACAGCCTCAACACCTTATTACCACGACAGCCCTGTGAGGCAGGGAGTATTGGCGGCCCCATTTTACAGATGAAGGATTTGAGGAGAAAAGACATGAAGCAATTTGCCTAGTGTTACACGGGTGCTCAGAGAAGCACTCACTAAGTTTCCAACCTAGGAGGAGGGGTGTGGATAGCCACTGCCAATCTCATGCTCTGAGCAAATACAGAAATCTTTTGAGCAACCAAAGAGCTCTGCTAAAACACTGCATTTCCTCTTGTGACCCAAAACTCAGACCCGAAGTTATATTTTTACCACCACTGCCCCTACCCCCATGCTTTAACAAGACATGGTATCTTGTTTCTAAGGGTAAAAGAAATGCTTATAAACAAGACTACAAAAGGCATCTTAAGACAACAAATCACTCATAAAAAAGGGAACATTCTGATGATTAAGTGTAAATGAATCAGAAACATATGGATTCAATCTACTTTAAAAGGCCCAGTGGAGTTCCAAGTGAAGGGTAAAACCCTTGGAGGAGATTATACTTGGGGATATTTCCAAACCCAGGGCCATTATTTCTGGCCAGGCCCAGAGCTAGGCTGGTAGATGGATCTCCGAGGAAACCAAGAGAAAGAGAACCTCAGAAAGGTAGGAGGGTCACTTTATCCCAAATCCTCAAGCCCAGACTTGGAAATTTTCAGAGCAACATGCCTCCTAGAAACACCTTTCCTGAACATCTCATCCTGGCCCAGGGCTGGGACTCCAAGTCCAGCCAACAATTTCACTTTAGAAACTCAGCTTGTCCAACTCCAAAAGGGTGTAGAGGCTGGACCGAAACCCTTCATCTTTCCCAAAGATTCTCTCCCTTTGACGAGGAACCGTGTCCAGACCATGGCTTTGGAAAAGGAAATAAGGGCCATGGTTCTCTTTGGCAGCATCAGATGAGAGACGAATATGCACAGAAATATTGAACACGTTCAACTAAACAGGAAACAACGTAAGAAAGAGAAAGATCCAGACTCACCAGTCTGGTTGGGTTGCATCAGCCATGAAAATAAACAAAGGCCTAAAGAGATCAGGCTGGCTTAATGGGAACCGGGCAATGAGCAGGTATGTGTCCCTGGGCGTAATCATCACTGGGGCTCCCTGTGCTCTCGTGCCTTTTCTGGGGTCCCACATGGGATGAAAGGTCAACCACCAGGGAGTGTGGTGGGCTCAGGGCCGCCCAGTGTTTGCTCGGCCTCTGTTTCTTTACCCCCACAAGTGCCCTCTTCCCGATGAGAACCCAGGCCTTTCTTTCTTTCAGTGGATGAGAACAGGCCTTTCTCATTCACTGCTGATCGAATCAAGTTTTGCAGGGAGGACTAAGAAAAGCGAGCAAGTGGAACAGTATTCTCCCCAAATGCCACCTTAAATGGAAATCGTCTGTTCTGGAAGCCCAGGCTCCTGGTCCCCAGGCCACACCCAGGCAGCTGGGAAGGTGAGCTGGGGAGCCGCCCTCGCAGACCGCTGACCCCTGGACTGGCTGCAGTGAGGGGCTGTGTTGAACAGAAAGGCACCCCTGGGCTGGGAGCCGGGGAGCTGGGTCTCATGGGAATTTTCCGTGCCCCTGAAGTCCCCATTGTCACCGCCTCCCCAAGACAGGCCTTCCTCTCTCCTGTTGATGCCTGAGATCGGTCATCTTAGAGATTTATTTCTTTGGCTTAAGACTTTGACACTTAAGACAACCGAGGTGAGACCGAATGTGAACATCTTAACATCAGAGGGTGGAGGAGGGGAGGGAAGCTGTGGGAATGGGGTGGCAGGGCGGCGGGGTGGCAGTGGGGTAAAGGCGGGCAGGGATGGCGGGGTGGGGGTGGGGTGGCTGAGAGCCTTGGAGACACACTGCGCCCGCTTCCCTGGTCCCCCGCCCCAACCCCCAGGCCATTCTAAGACTGAAACAGAAAGGGCCCTGGAGCCCTGAGAGCCCCTGCTGCCCCTCTCCATGCTGCCCGTCCCCAGTCAAGGCGGATTTGCCAAGAGGCCACCGTGTGCCGAGCACAGCTCTAGACCCTGGGGTACAGCGGTGGGAAGACAGCGGCTGTGGGGACCCTGACACTGCTCAGAGGAATTCAGCAGTGGTGTGGAGCCTGGGAACTAAAAGGGACCACAGCTGTCCCCGTCACCTCCTCCCTGGCTGTCCCAGGGCCCCTCCAGTTCCAGACCCTTCCTCAGCTGGTCCTGCCTTTGCAGGGGGAACCGAGTTGTCGGAGGACTTTCTTCAGATGCAGCGCTGAGCTCGCCAGAGCGCAGAGCCTGAGGGGGTCCTGGGTGGATGCCGAGTTGCCCACAGCCTCCCTCAGCCCTGCCTCAGTTTCCACATCCGCCGCCACAGCCAAGCGTCTGCTGCACAGAGCAGGGGGGCAGCCTGGGAAATGCATGCCATCTTCTCGCACAGATGGTGGGGCCTTGGCTGAATCTGGCCCCGCCTCCCCGGGGAGGGAGGCTTCCGGAATCCCGTTAGCCCTTCCCCCAGTACCGACTCTCCAAACCCACAGGACTGAGCCGGTGCCTCTGGAACTGGAGGCCTGTTGGCCGACGCTCTCAGCCGCCTACGGATGGATAGAAAGGTGAGGAGGAGAGGACGAGAGAACAGGGGCTGCTGGGAGTGCAACAGAAGAGATGGGGTTTGTTGGCGGGCTTCCTGCCAAGCTTAGCTGTCTTCATCCTCAAAGTGATTCCAAACAGCTGGGCCAGCCATCATCCTGCTGGTGTTCTCTGGGCAGCTCGGGGCCCAGGGAAGCCCCGGGGCCTGGCAGAGGCGGTGCCTGCCCGACAGTGAGCTTAGCGCAAGGGAAGGGGTGAGAGAAGCCGGGCGCCCACGCTGGGGGATGATTTCTGTCGGTTGAGGCTTTCGGGAGGGAGGGGTCGGGGAGGGCCCGAGCTGAGCATGGGTTCCTCTGCTAGGGCGTCCTCCCCCGCACAGGACTCCCGGGACGGTCACTCGCAGGCCCTTCCCTGGACACTTGGCCTGTGACTTATCCTGTGATTTTCTGTCGTCTCCGGCCACTTTCTCAGGTGGCCAGAGCCTGGGGCCAGCAAGGCCAGGGGCTAAGTACAAATTGCCATGGAGACTTATCTGAGCGGCATTCTGGGCTGGGGCCCCGGGGTGTGCCCCACTCCTGACACACCCCTGGACTCAAGAGGAGCCGGGCGGCGTAACCCAGAGCCCGGCACCGCTGAGCCGTACATTTGAGCCCGCGCGCGAACCGTAGAAAGGACGCAGCTGGTCCTTGCTCACGGCCTCGCGGTGGAGTTTCAGTCCTCGTGCCGGCTTCTTCTGGGCCGTCTTGGTCACGTGATTTGAGTAATTCCAAAAGTCCCCAACGTGTAAAACAGTTGACAAACACCAGGGTAAAAGATAAGTGCCAGAGACAAGGGGCCCAAGTCTATGCCCTGGGGCAGCCGCCAGTCTGATGCCCCCTGGATTCCGCTCTCCTCTACCAGTGCCTGCCGGGCACGGCACAGTGGGAGCGAGTCAGCCAAACACTGTTATAAATGCAACAGCCTCAGAAGCAGGGATCCTCGCTGCCTCCATTGAACAGAAAAGTACACCGAGGCCCAGAGAGGGCGGCTGACGCGGCCGCCACGTCCCAAGGCTGAATGACAGAGCAGGGATCCGAACCCAGACAGTCAGGCTCCAGGCTGCACCCCCTGCTCCGCTGACCTAGTCTGTCCACTTGGGCAAATCTCTGTGCTGGGTTACGTGAGGGAATTCAAGTAAATATGTGGTGTAGTCACGGCCCCTGGGAGCTCGACCGTTGCCAAGACTGAAGCAGCCTTCCCAGACTGCCTGGGCTGGATTCCTCACGCTCCGCGTATGGCTTCGGGTCTCTGCACTGCAGTGAGACCTTCAGCAGCCCCCTCTCCTTTCCCTGCACATCAAAGCCCCACAGGGGCTGAAATCCCACCTTAGGAGCCTCAACCTAGTCTTCCAAGACAGGCCGGCCGGAGCACCTTCCCTCCCAGAGCATGATTCTGGAGTAACAGAAAGGAAGAACTCAGCAGTCCTTGCCAAGCTTCATGACAAAGATGTTGTGTGGGACCAGAGGATACAGCTGAGTCGGGCCTGCCGTCTGGGCTCCGGCCTCAGCCGACGGTGAACCAGGTCAAGCCGCAGAGTAACGGGACTCCCTGCACCGCCCGAGCCTGCCAGGCCCCACTCCACCAGCAAGGTCACCCTCGGCAGGCTGTCCCCTTGCAACCTGGCCACTTGGCATTTTAGAGATGCGCTGGCTACACTCACCTGGGGGACTGGGGGATGGCGCCAGGTGTTTGGTCCAGAACCCAGTGCCTCTGGGACCCCAGGGGCTTTGAAGGGGTGTTATAAGTTAGCAAAAGTCAAAGAGAGGATTTCGTCAAGAACTTGAGTATTAAGGCTGCAATCAACGTAGAGTGAAACAGGGCTGGAAGGAGCCTGATGCCTCGGTGACGGAGATACACGGAGAGGGCCCACGGGGCACAGGGTTCCTCCTGGAGCGTTCAGCCCACATGGGGCTGTTAGAAGCTGATGCAGGATGCTGAAGCAAGGGCCAGATCTCCTTCCTGGGGGACCATTAGAAAACAGCTGCGTTTGGAGACGGGGGGTGGGGAGAGGTTCCGTCAGCCTCGCTGTTTGCTTCTGGCTCTGGTGTCACTGAGTGTCTTTCCGAAGGGCCGGTGCCTCTACTTTCCCGTGGGGCAGGCCATGTCACGGGGATACCAGGGCATGGGTGCAGCTTGTAACAACACCTGGGCTCTCGACCAAGGAGATGCTGCCTGGAAAAACTGCAGTGGTTTGAGCAACGTGGGCATGATGTGCATGAGAAGGAAGAACATGGTAGATCAGAGGTGGCAGGAAGGACACCCTCTTGCTTTCCTGCAGTCTGGCTGGTTTTGAAAACCTCCAAGCGGGTTCAAGTCTCTTCCAGGCAGGAAGGCAGCCTTTACCAAGGCAACGCTGCCCTGGCGTGACACCACCCCCGCCCCCCCGGCACCCAAAGCTGAAACGACCCCCGGCGCCAGACTCCAGAGTCACGATCGCTAACATGGTTACTCCCCACACCCTGCCCTTCCCTGCAGTGCCCACCCCTGCCTCACAAGGAAAGGCCCAGAACCTGGGGGGCTGGCTCAGGCAAGTTCCAGGTGGCGGCAGCCATGTGTAGGATCCAGCCCAGCACTCAGGCCTGGGGACAAGCCACCAGGGAGAGTCAAAGGTCAGACTCATGGCCACGGCGAACCCCACAGAGACACTCACTGTGCATGGCAGGTGCCTTCTGCTTGCACTGCCATCCCAGGCGTGGCCCCAAATTCCCCAGGAATTCCAGCTTCCCTTCAGAGTGACGCTCCTTTCTCAGAGGGCAGCGATCCTGGTGGCAACTCACCCACCGGCATTTAACTCTCGCCTCTTCAACCTGAGAAAAGGAAATAAGAATGAATTAAGACCTCAGAGCACCATCTGAAAATGAACCCTAGACCAGGACAAGGACAGTGTGTGTTTTCCAGGGTCGCAGAAGCGTGTGTAACCTCCCTGTGCTTATAAGGCACTGGGCCCTGCTTGCCCAGAGTTTACCAGATGACACACTCAAGAGAGAAGGTGCCTCCGATGGTTTTCCAGAGGGAGCAAAGACGGGCAAGGCCTTGGAAACTTTCCTCCCCACTCCACAGAAAGTTGTATGTGAAAGGAGCCCTCCAATTAAAATTGAGTGGTGGTGGTTTTTAAGATAAAGTTGCTCAATGTTTCATAGCATCTCAAAATCATAAAATTAGCTGGGACCCTGGATATCGTGCAGGCGTCTCTCCTGCGCCGTGACCAGCAGGAGGTACAGATGCTGCCTGTCTCTTCCACGGAGGCGGACTCCTCCCCTCAAGGGAGCAGCACACGTGTTTCCAGACAGCTCTATGTTTTAGATAATTTTTCCTTACATTAAGCCAACATTAATTTTCCTGTAGCTTCCAGCCAGCATTGTAAACTGTGTTCTCTGAGGTCACGATAAACGCCTCCACCTTTTTCCTTCTGTGACACCCTTCAGACCTTGAAGATCCTGTAGCGTGCCCCGCCCACCCTGCCGCCTTTTCTCCAGGCTAGATCCGCTGGTTTGTCAGACAACCTCACTTAATAAGCCATGAGCTGCCTGCATGTTTTCCATTTAAGGGCTGTTTTTGGCAGGGCCGCTGCTGTGCCCTCTCCAGCAACATCTGCCCACCTCCTGCTGTGCCCCATGGTAGCTGTTTATGGACAAGAGCCCCTCCATCAGACCTCGGGGGTGGAGTTAGCTTCCCGCAGTAGAATGACTCACCTCTGAGGGCCTTGCCCAGAGAGGCAAAGAGGGTGGAAGCCCTGTGAGGAGAACAAATACATTTGTCTTTACACCGCTGTGTCGCCAGGAGCTGGCACCTGGCAAACGCTGGTATTTTCTTTTTCTTTTTTTTCTGTAAATAAGATTTAACAGATAATTTAAAAGTTTTACATTGTTAAATTTAATATATGTCTATAAAGCAGTAGTTATAGAATAATAGAATAGGACATCCTCTACTCTTTTTAAAGATGGTTACAAAGACTAAGTGAGAACTTTCCTCACCATGGCTACTTTTTAAAAAAAAATATCTTTATTGGAGTATAATTGCTTTACAATGGTGTGTTAGTTTCTGCTTTATAACAAAGTGAATCAGCTATACGTATACACGTATCCCTATACCTCCTCCCTCTTGCGTCTCCCTCCCACCCTCCCTATCCCACCCCTCTAGATGGTCAGAAAGCACAGAGCTGATCTCCCTGTGCTATGCAAAAGGCTGGTATTTCCTGATGCGTGAATGCAGAAGGGAATGAAGGAAGCAAGAAGGGATGAGATGCAGAGACAAAGAAAGGCCTTCATGGGTTCAAAACCTTTACCTCAAATTTCCTGAGTCCCCTGCTCCAATTCCGGAACCTGTCTAATCCAGTCCCCAGGCTCCAAGGCTACATTCTGCCCACAGCAATACCCACCCCCACCCCAACAACTTCCACCCTTAATAACCCTGTTAAACCACCACCAGCTCCTCCTCACACCACTCGACCTCTCCCCATCTCTCCCCCAGCTCACAGTCCACAAGCCTCACCTACAAACGTCCCAGGACGCTCCTCTCAGACACAAATTCCAAAGACATCCAAACAAGAAGAAGAAAAATGGTGGAAGACAGTGTATTGATTTGGGGGCACCAGCTGATATCCTTTGGTCCCAGACTGATTTGGGAAGGATCCCAAAGGAGCGCTCACGCGCCTGGCCTCGTGGGACAGAAAGGCTGCTGGGGCTGTGCCCGTTGCGCAGAGATCCCTGGTGACGAGGACACGGCTCCAAGGCGTCCCGGTGCCAGTTGCTGTTGAGCAGCACGAGATGCCTTGAGCTGCTAAGTGGGCAGCTTCAGTTTTACTTTTCCTCTCTGGAGTAAAAAGAAAAAAGAACTCTGGCCACGGGTGACATACAAACGTCAGGCCTGAGTCTATCTACACATGGAAATGACTCCCCAGGCCTCCCTTCTCCACCCCCATCTCTGGAGATAAACTGTAATAAAGTATTAACAACTGGCTCTGCTCTTCTGATAGACAAGGGATGACTCTCTTTTAAAGACCTTTGTGCTCTGTTGTTGCCAAAGCCATTTAAACTGCGGTCATTAGCAGCTCTGCCTACAGCGCAGGCCGAGGCGGATTTCTCTGGAGAGGTTCCATCAATCACGTGTTCCTGGTGGGGAGCAGCTGTCTGAGGCTGGGGTGCAGGAGAGCGTGGGCGACACTTCACTCGCCCGGCCCAGCAGGAAACTTGGTGTTGGCTTTGGGCCCCCGGTGCACCTGGCTGGGAGGTGCCTGACAGCACAGCGGCGAGGGGGGAGGCAGATGGGGTGGATGCCTCCCCTTCCCCAAGAAGCCCAAGGGGAAGTTGCTCTCCGGCTCTTATTGAGACAGGCTGGGACCTGGGACGCTTTGCTGCAGTGCTTGCACCTGGACACATCTCTCCTGGAGCAACAAAATACACAGAAGCTCTATGGGACTAAAAATAACTGCATGCATGTGCAGTTGGGACGAATTCTGGACCCCAAAGATATAAAGAGACCAAAAAACCCAACTGCCACTTTTGAAGAGCCTGGAGCAAAAACGGGGTGTTGGGAGCAAAAGCGGGGTACTACGCATGCCCCCTGCACACACCACCACCAGAGGGGTGGATGAAACACCCAACGCCTCCAGCCCGACCCCTGGACACGCCCCTACCCTCACCCCATGTAAGGAGCAAGCTCCCTTCCCCCACCCAGGGAGGGAGCAAGGGAACCTGTTGTCTGTTCTCCCGCCACGCTGCTGTAGCAGAAGCCCCCAGTAAAGCCTTGCCTGAATTCCTTGTGTGGCCTCTGATCAATTTCTATTGATTGGGGAAAGCCAAGAACCCTGGTCGGTACCATTATGAGGGATGGCAGTGGCGCATCTACAGAAGGAGAGAGCTGCACTGGGCCTGAAATATTCTGAAGCCCTTGGGGAAAGGGCTGGGAAGGGAAGGAAAGTTCAGGGACAGCTGAGTCCTGTTCTGTTCCCTTTCAAGTCTTGCATGTTGCAGGAAGCACTTCGGATGGTGAAAACTGAAGGAACAGGAAGCTTGTGGATGGGTGTGTGAAAGGGCAAGGAGACAGAGTTAGGGGCTTAGGGGGTGGGGAGGCAAGGGGGAGAAGCAAGAGTGGGGAGAGGACAAGGAGGAAAGAGAACTGAGTCACAGGAGAGTCGGGGAGGCACGTTTTGAGGGGTGAGAGCTTAAAAACACGGATCCGTGACGATCAACTATACTACAATATAAAATAAAAATTAAATTAAATTTTTAAAAAAGGATGAATGAGGAAGAGAGGGACTGCTTCCCTTCCTTTTTCTTCTTTTCTTATTTTTCTTTCTTTTCTTTTTTGGCCACACCGCGCGGCACGCGGGATCTTAGTTCCCCAACCAGGGATGGAACCTGTGCCCCCTGCAGTGGAGGTGTGGCATCTTAACCACTGGGCCGCCAGGTAAGTCCTGCTTCCCTTCTTTTTAAAGGCTGAGTGATATTCCCCTGTACGTACATTTCATGTTTTCTTCACCCACCCATCTGTTGATGGACACTGAGTGCCATTTGCGACAACATGGTTGAACCTAGAGGATAGTGTGCTCGGCGAAAAAAGCCAAACACAGAAGGGCATGTACCACGTGATGCCACTTATATGAGGAATCTCAAACAGACGTAGAAGCAGAGGGTAGAACAGTGGTTACTGGGCAGGGGGGAGGGGCCAAGTGGGGAGTGGCTGCCCACTGGTATAAAGTTTTAGTTACACAAGACGAATTAGTTCTGGAGATCTGCTGTGCCGCGTAGGGCTTATAGTCAACAATACTGTGTTGTATACTTAAAAATGTGTTAAGAGAGTAGGTCTCACATTAAGTGTTGTCACTACATCACACAGCCATCAAACAGGACAGCAAACAAGGACACCTGCGGAGGTGATGCTATGTCGATTACTCTGAAAACGGCGATGGCGTCACAGGTGTTCACGTGTGTCCAAGCTCATCAAACTGTATTCATTAACACGTGCGGTTTATTGTGTATCAACCACGCATCAGTCAAGCCGGTAGACAGAAGAGGGAAGGGACTGTGCTTAGGGAAGGCAGTCTGAGTCTTTGGAGAGAAAGTTTAAAAATTAGCAGCTCTTCCTGAACCTCTGAAACTCAGACACATTCCTGGATGAAATTTTTCCAAAGCCAAGAACTTTGCTCCCCTTTTTTCGGCCTTGGCTGCCAGAGAGTTTAAAAGTCAAACTTATTGCCTAAGTTTTGTGATCTGTTCAAGTCAGGTGACTGAAACATCTCCATCTGCTTCTCGGAGAGAGTCCTAGAAGCGTGATGCTCAGACATTTCTCCCCACACGGCATCCCAGGCTCTCAGCCAGCGTAAGCCCTTCAGGAAGTGGGGGGAGCACAAATCTTGAATAAAGGGCAAAACATACACTCAAGGAACCAGGAAGATACATTCTCCCGACCCATCTCATCTCTGGAAGAGACTAAGACATGTCCCACAGCATTCAGATGCAGCTTGGCCGTGAGCGGGCTCAGGGGAAGAGGAGGCCCTGGGACAGGCAGGGTCCCTAAGGAGCAGCCATCCAGACACAGAAACCAGAACGATCAGTTGGCCAATTAGGATTTATTTTTTTTATTTTTTATTTTTTTGCGGTACGCGGGCCTCTCACCGCTGTGGCCTCTCCCGTTGCGGAGCACAGGCTCCGGACGCGCAGGCTCAGCGGCCATGGCTCACGGGCCCAGCCGCTCCGTGGCACGTGGGATCTTCCCGGACCGGGGCACAAACCCGCATCCCCTGCATCGGCAGGCGGACTCTCAACCACTGCACCACCAGGGAAGCCCCCAATTAGGATTTTTGCAGTTGTCTTATTGCTCTGATTTAGGTTTAATTACCTAATAGTTTAGTTGGCAACATGAGAACAAGGTATAAATTTCCAAAGGTCCCAAAGGCTATGCAGCGAGAAGTCAGTTGTTCTCCCAGACTTCCCCTCCAGCTACCGTCCCCCTGCCCCCACCCAGGTAAATGCTGCCACCAGATCCTCTAAAAGGAGACTGTCGGGTCCTCCAACAGGCTTGACAAAGGACCCTGGCCCATCCCAGAGATGGGGTTCAAAAGGCTCCTCTGTAGAAACAACGCTTGAGCTGAGAGGTAAAGGACAAACAGGGGTGTGCTAGTGAAAGAAGGAACTGCATGTGCAAAGGCCCTGTGGTCAGAGTGGGCACAGCACTTTGGACAAGATGGCAAGGAGGTAGGGTGGCCCATTCCTGGAGAGTGAGGTGGGGGTGGGCAGGAGCAGTGGGCAGAGGTGGGCAGGGCTCCCTAGGCCATCTTAGGATTGTGATCTTTATCCATAGCACTGATTTAAGCCCTGGGGGTTCAGAGGGTATATGTGACAGATCCATTTAACGTTTTGAAAATGTAATCACTGTAGCTCCTGTGTAGAGAAGAGCGAGCACTTTGATAAGGGTAGAGATTGTACAGGAAGAGGCTGTACGGTTAGAAGATTGTACAGGAAACCTTAGCTGCCTTGCCCCACACCTGTTCAGCACCCCCTTTGAATTCAGCCATGGCCATGGCCATGGTGGACTCTCCCAGGTGGGCTTCACCTCAAATGCCGCCTTCCCTGGGGCCTCTCCAGTGACACCGGTGCCAGGGAAGCTGTGGGTGCACATGTAGGAATGATCTGAATGTCCAGGAGCGACCCTCAGCCAGCGGAGAATGGGAGCCGTGGGATAAACACTCCTCATGGACAGTCAGGACCCACTCTTCAGGTCCCAGGTTGGGTTTAGGTCCCACGACTGCGACCTCACTTTCGCACTCTTATATAGACCTTCCTCCTTCTCCCACTCTGCCTGTCCCTCACTTCTGATTCCTGGGATTACTCCTAAATAAGCAATGTGCAAAGAAGTCCTTTTAGGCTCTGCTTTCTCGGGGTGTCTCAGGTAAGACGGAGGCATCTGCAGCTGTCTAGGTAAGACAGGACAGGAGCCTGGCTTAGGGCGGCAGCTGTGGGAATGGACAGATAGAAAAGATGTTTGGAAGGTGAAATCAAGAGTGCAGTGCAGCCATGTTCTCCAACGCCACTCTCTCTTCTATTCCCTTCGGCATTTGGTCTGGCCAGCACAGGCTCACAGCTTGTTACCGCTGTGGAGTAACAAGTGGTACTTGGAGGAGGTGTTTCACAGCTGTGCAAATGGCCACCATATATGGAGGCAGAACTCAACAGCCCTTGCAAAACGGGATAGGGGACATGAAGAGGGTATTTCCAGGCAGTCCTTAATTGGTTGAATTAAAATGGGGCCTTTGGCAGATATCCCTGGCATGAGCATCTCCTTCAGGCAAGACAGCACAGCCATTGTAGCAGAGACAGAAGCAGCAGTAACAACAGAAGGACGTGGAGGAGGGGTGATGGCTGCGTGTCCAATGAAGATGAAGAAATGGGGGCTTAGAGAGATGGGTCGTCTTCCCAGGCTCCCCTGAGCAGTGCCTGATAAAGCAGGGAAGCACATTGTGGTCCAAATGGCTCCAAAGACCATGCTTTTAACAACGATCTCCTTTTCAATTTCCCTCTGCTCCAAAGCAGGGTGGGGGGAGCCCGGGCAGAGGCCAGCCATCTCTATTTACGCTGGCTCATTGGACCAGTTGACTGTCAGATTCTGTTACTCAGTAGACGAGGCTCAAGACTTTTTTTTTTTTGCACATAAAGGGTTTATTGTATTTATTTATTATTATTTTTTTTGTGTGGTACGCGGGCCTCTCACCGTTGTGGCCTCTCCCGTTGCGGAGCACAGGCTCCGGACGCGCAGGTTCAGCGGCCATGGCTCACGGGCCCAGCCGCTCCGTGGCACGTGGGATCCTCCCGGACTGGGGCACGAACCCGTGTCCCCTGCTTCGGCAGGCGGACTCCCAACGACTGCGCCACCCGGGAAGCCCTAAAGGGTTTATTTTAAATGTTTTAAGGATAGGATAGCGTTACATCATAATTACAAATATTATGTACAGAATTAACAGATTTATATTGTTTATACTTCTAAACGCAGAGAACAGGGAACTGTCTATACATTGTATAAAATCAAATTGAAACTAAAAATGAATTCGAGCTTGAAAGATGAGGTCATTTACCTAATTTTAAGATGCGAACATGAAACATATCACGCTGTGGTGATAACCATGTCTCAACATATAAATACATCAAACCAATATGTTGTGTACCTTAAACTTATATAATATTATATGTCGATTATATCTCAAGTTTTAAAGATCAATTAATTGATTGTTTAATATTTAAAAAAAGAGGACTTTTGGCAGACGTGGAGAATGGAGCTGCCGCCGAGTGTGGCCTTGGCTGGACGGACTAGCGGCGGCAGCGGGCGCCTCTCGTTTATTCATTTCGCAAAAAACAACTGCCGATTCATTTAATCCTTATAACAACCTCATGATGTAGATTCTGCTATTTCCCCCCTTTGATAGATGAAGAAACCGAGGCAAAGTAAACTTTCCTAGGGAGACTCCGTTAGTAAGTAGCAGAACTGGGGTTTTCACCCAGGAATTCTAAAATCTGTGTTCTCACTCATGGCTCCATGCTGCCCCTCCTTCACCGATTCACCCTACAAACACTGCTGGTCATTTGCTCCATGTCAGGGTTAGTTAGATGCTGTGGGAGTGGAAGCTGGGTGAAATACAAAAATGAATCAAGCATGAATTCAGCCCTCAAGTAATTTATTCTCTCACTGATGTTAAGTGTTTCCATAAATGATGATGAGAAAATGCAGAAAGTGACAAATGCCCAATAAAAGATACTGACAAAATACTATGGGGCTTCAAAAAAGGAGAGCGATTCCAACATGGAGGATGCAAAGGGACGGGACATCAGTTTGGTTTTGCTGCATAACGAACCACTCCAAAATTCAGGGACTCAGAGGACACCTACCTGTTGCCTCTCACAATTCTGCAATGGGCCAGTCGGTTCTTCTGTTTGGGACTGGCTCAGCAGTGCCAGGTGATCTAGGAGGGCCTTGCTCACCCATCTGGGATGGCTGGGATGGAGGGGACCTCTTGTCCTCCAAATGTGGTCCAGCCTCACTCTCCTGGTGGAAAAAAGGTCCCTATCAGCAAGAGAGAGGAAAAGCCCTGATACACAAGCACTTTTCCAGCTCCTCCATATGTCATGTCTGCTAATATTCCATTGGCCAAAACAAGCCCAAGATTCAAGGGGTAGAGAGATCGGCTCCCCTTCTGCTGGGATGTGGCAACAGCGCACTGCGATGAGACATGCTTAGCGGGGTCAGAGGGGAGTGTAGTTTTTTGTTTTTTGTTTTTTTTTTTCAATCAGGCAGCATCAGAGAAAGCTTTACAGAAAGAATGAGCCTTGAAAAATGGCTGGGGCTGGGGATTGTGGCAGGTTTCCCATATGTGGAGAAAATCCACAGAGTCGAAAGAGCTGAGGGTCTGAGACAGGCTGGGACCTGGCACCTTTGCTGTGGGGCTTGCACCTGGAAACATGTCTCCTTGAGCAACAGGATACAAAGAAACTTATAAGGGACTAAAAATAACTGCATGCATGAGCAGCTGGGGTAAATTATGAACAATAAGATACAAAAAGACCAAAAACCCAGCTGCCACTTCTGAAGAGCCGGGAGCCAAAGCAGGGTACTGCGCATGCCCACTGCCCTCAACACCACCAAAGCGGTGGGCAGACCACCTAAGCCGCCCCTCCAGCCCGACCCCTGGACCTGCCCCTACCCTCACCCCATATAAGGAAGCAGCTCGCCCCCGCACTTAGGAAGCAAACACGGGAACCTGTTACTTGTTTTCTCGCTCCCTCCTGCTGTAGCAGGAGCCCCCAGTAAAGCCTTGCCTGAATTTCTTGTCTGGCCTCTGATCAATTTCTATTGATTAAGGAGGCCAAGAACCCTGGTCTGTAATAGGTCCTCAAGGACCAGCAAGTGCTTCATTTGGGCTAGAAGGAAGGTCAGAAAAGAAAGTTGGAGCTGAATTGTGGAGGGATGGAGTGATGTCTTTCAGATCTGGGATGGCGGCCAATGGCCTATTAAGAGGTTGATCTCTACTTGCAGGGCACAGCCCCTCTCAGAGAACGTGCTCTACCACATGCCTGGCAGCCGTGGCAGCACAATTCTCTTGTTCCTGGAGCCCAAGGAGCAAGCAAAGGACCTGGGGTGGCCAGTCTACAGGCTGCCAAAGCTCTATGATGGCCGGAAAAGGTGAGTTGGGGGACTGAGGCATCAGTGGCCGAGGTCAAATGAAGGGCACATTGAGGTTAAGTCAAGGCTGGGGCATCCAAAGCTGGGTTCAGATTGCCGCGTGGGAGCTAAGGGTGAGGAAGCCAGCTGGTAGAGACAGGAGACAGAGTTTTGTGAAGATAAAAACTGACACAACGAGGGAAGACTGGTCCCTGGAGTAGCCTCGGGTCTTGATGACCTTCCCATCCACGTATAGGTTTACAAGTAATTCTCTTTCTCTGCGTCATGATTCTGTCTCTGCGTCAGGTGATGATGGGTGGTCTGTCTTGCACCACACGATGGGTGGTCCTCTCCTTGCATCCCTGTTTAGAACCCTGGTTGGAATAAAATTTTGAAAAAAGGCAGGGCAACCGGGCTAGAAGTATGTCTTGGTCAGGTTGCAAAGCAGGGCGGATATTCAGGACTGGAGTTGTTCGTAAAAGGAGCTACTGTTTCTCTACCTCTCCCAGCAACTCGACGCACCAAAAGTGAAAACTGACGCCATGATATTTTCAGAAAAGTTCTTTGGTTAGGTGAAGTCTTGAAAGCCTCAAGAATGTTAGTTTGTAGTCTTTATTTCTTTAGTTTTTATTTCTTTCCAAAAATTGATCAGTTCTCACTCTAAAGAAGCTAGAAGCCATTCCACTCTGCCTTATTCCTTTTGGAATTTACTGAGTACATGTCAGCAGTGGCACGGAAAATATATTTCCTTGGAAACCAGAAGTCCCACAATAGTCCTCACCCTTCAGAGCCCCATGGGGTAGAGAAATCCCTATTATACTTGAAATCCGATTATTCTGCTTTTATGTCACCTCCTTTGCTATAAATGAGGGCCAGTGCAGCTGCCAGAGCACAGAATGACACAGATACAATGTGATGTGTCAACCACTCATGTTTCTCTTTTATGAGATCAACTTTTTATAACTCTGCAGTCAGTCCACTAACAGACTATAAAACTTGGCTTATTGGAAACAGATACATCAACCATGAGACATCACTTGTCAGAGACTGATCCAGCCTCTTCTGGACACGAGTCGGTCCTTAGAGAGAAAGCCATTAGGAACGGGAGCCTGAGTTGCGTCTCAAGCTGTGTAGGCACCTGTCTGGGTCACATAAATATTGCTCCTTGTGAAAAACAGCCATGCTGAGTCCTACCGTAAAGTGCGTGACATTCATGGGTTAGCATCACGGCCTGACTGCTCATGAATCTTATTCCAGGAGAATTCAGAGTCCTTGAATCCAGCCAAATGTTACTGTCAAAAGCCTTTTCTAATCTATTTGTGGCAACAGAAATGTCTCCTCTTTTGAGAACCCAGAATGCTGGCAGCAAGGGCCAGCCCCCACTTCAAAGGGAGAGTTCAAAGCAGACGCCTCTGGACTTGAGCACCAGTGGGAGGAGTCAGTCTCATATGCCTGGTCTTCACGCACGTTCCACTCTACCCCGTCTCTGTCTTACCTTCACTGCAGGCTCAGAAACCACTGCTGTCCCCAGATGGGTCTCCTTATGCACAAAGGGGACTCTGAGGTCCGCCGATAGAATGGGTTTGGAAAGTCTCCCTGGTGCCAGGGCTTTTTTCCCTTTTGGGGTGTGTCTCAGTTTGGGGCATGACTTTCTTCCCTCAGCATCCAGGGGCTCAGCTACGGATGAGAAGCAGCACAGTGAAGTGTCCTGATGCAGGCACCACTGGAAAACACGTCTCCATGGCAACCCCAGGGTTACGTCACCCAACGGCATTCAGATGTGACTGACCACAGAAGCGTTGTTTTTTCAATATAGAGGAAGTATCAGCTGTGTCTACAGAGCCAAGAGGGTTTCGCATTTTCTTTTTTTTTTTTGGTTTGTTTTTGAAGTTATATCCTCCTCTTCGGAGTTTTTGGGATAACGTCGTATGTTTGGGGAGCATTTTGTGTATAGACAGCATTCTCCCCCGTGCCTCTGCTTCAGCACACAAAGATATCATTCCTATGAAAATAAGAGGGATTCTTCTAGGGAGACATGTCATTATTCATCTCTGCTCTAGTCATTGCCTGTTGCCAAAGAGTTGTTTTAATGTTCTGAATCCAGAATGCCTGTTTTCTCACAGCCTCAGCAGGATCTGGCTCACTCAGCACTTGGTGGGGTTTGTTCATGGGAAACCCAGGAGCTGGGGGTGGGAGTGGGAGTGACTGCTGTCACGGTGACCTTTCACACCTCCACCCCCAGACGGGAGTCCTTAACTCAGGGCACACATGTGGTCTGCACTCCTCCACTCTGTCAGCCTGCTGGGGGTCGGCATTAGGCGGAATGATGCCTTCTGTCCCTCTGGGCTCCCCAAAGAGCGAGCTTAATTGTTGGGAAACACTGGAGGAAAAAAGATGTCATTCCTCTACCTCATTGGTTCTCACCAGGGGGAGAGGCAGGATTTCGTCCCCTGGGAACAATGGGGCAAGGTCGGGAAAGCTTTTTGGTTGTGTGACTGGGAGAGGGGTGCCAGAGGCATCTAGTGGGTAGGGGCAGGGACGCTGCTGAACATCCTACGATGCATAGGACACCCTTCCCCCAACAGTAAACGATCCAGCCCGAAATGTCACTGTGCTGAGGCTGATAAACCCTGGAGATCCAGCAAGGTGTGGCTTCAGGGCAGTTCAGGTCTCTGTTACTAGCAACGGGAGGACAAGCTATGGACTAGTTACTAATTGTATGAATAAACGCGTCCAAGGCACTCACTAGGGCACTCCAGTACACAGAGGACTTTCTTGTGACTGGAGAGTTTGCAGTGTATGTGAGTCCTTCCTGGAGAGCTTTTTCTTCTCTGAATTATGTTCTCAGTCTATGTTGTCTCCCACTGCCTCTCTATTTGTTAAAATTCCTTTCTGCACAATTCCTATGAACATAAATCCTTCCTTTAAGGTCTAACCAATTAGAGAAAAGTAGATCCTTCACTTAATTACTTCCAATCACTCTCTCTCTCTCTGGAAATCTTAGGACAGGTGGAAACAGGGCAACGGGTGAAGCCCATCTCATGGCCACGTCTAAGATCTATTGTTAATGCTTAATAGGCATTTCTTTGTTATCACTAGTTTTCTAGTCATATGTCCTAGAATTATTACCTAAGATGTGATTTGTATGCTGAATCATATGGCCAACATTTTTGTGTGTTCCTCAAAAATGGGATTAGGAGGAAGCATGAGAGATCAGTTCCTGGGATCCACCGGCCTCTAAGCCAGCAAAAGATATAGAACCGGACAAGTTCTCAGAGTGTCGCTCCCGTCTCCACCCCCGGCTTTCTCACCAGGACCACTTTCGTTCCCAAGCACGAGTGGCTAGGTCATATCAAGGCCAGTTAGGTCAAGATTACAAATATCTAGGCCCTCTGAATGTCACACCCACTTGCTCACTGCCATCGGGAGGATAATGTCAGGCCAAGGGAAGAAGCTTGCTCCATGGGCTCTCAAGACAAAGTGGACTGGGCCAAGGTTTAGGGCTCCAGGCCACCAAGATGGCGGTCCTCTGGGAAGCACCACTCATTGGAGAGGATGATCTAGAGGGTTCCACAGTCCTTCTGCTCCAGCTACTCAGACTTGTCACATTTAAGAAAATGTTCAAACGTTTGTTCTCTACATGTGTGTCCATACGTTTGTGAGAACAAACGTACGGACACCAAGCGGGGGAAACTAGGGGGTAGGTGGTGGTGGTGGTGGGATGAACTGGGAGAATGGAATGGACATATATACACTATTATGTATAAAATACATAACTAATGAGAACCTGCTGTATAAAAAATAAATAAAATTTAGGAAGTTAAAAAAAAAAGAAATTACCCAGTCCATTAAAAACTAACCACCCCGTACCCTGGGGCCTCTTGATTTCTGAGATGGCCCACACGCTGTCTGTAGAGTGTGTTTCTCTCTAAATAAATCCACTTCTTACCTAAAAAAAAAAAAAAAAAAGTGCTCAAGGTGTTAAAGCCGAGAAAGCACTTTAGAAGCCGAAACAGATGCGAGAGCGAGCTGGACACGTACACAGAAGGAAGTGGTCTCAAGAAGCCACGGCAGTTGAGCCTCACCTCGCAGTGGAGACCTTTTTTACAAGATCGTACTAGTGGACTTCAACTGCATGCTCAGATCACCTCTGGGACTGAGGTGTGGATGTAGCCCAGCAAGGCCTCCCATCTGCACAAGCTCTAGGACTCAGCACGGCCACACCTGAGATGGGGGGCATTGCCCACTGAGGTTCGGGGCAGAGTCTGGGCCTGACAGGCACACCCTCGCTGGGGGCACCACATGTTCTCACTTCCCGAGACAGACATTGATTGGTTTATCGCATAACTTGAGCAGAATTTGTTCCTTGCTCCGACGATGACCCAGGCAGCAGGTCTCACTCGACACCCCCCTACCCCACTCTCCCAACCCACCTTTTCTCCCCCTGCCCGGCTTCCATAGCCGCTTCCTGTAGCAAGAACCTCCTGGGCCCTGTCGTCTGGGGGTGGGGCGGTGGGGGAAGAGGGGTCAGGACCTAGGTGCTTAAACCAAGGTCTGGTTTAAGGTCTTCACCGCTCAAGCCCCCCACTCCTCACCTGAACTGCCGTTACCCCCAGAGGATGCTCTGCAGCCAGGTCTGGAAGGATAGAGCCCCTTGTAACACAGGGAGAACTTCTTGTATTTTCCTTGCAGAGCCTGTCATCAGCTTTGCTGCACACGGCCCTGGAGGAGCTGAGCTGGCCCTTGTTTAAGGAAAGCCAGCAAATCCACGCAGATGTTTTTCTGAGAGCTGCTCCGACCAGGGCTCAGGGATTTCGCCCTGCCTGGTATCACATAGCACGCGGGAGGATGGGACTTCTCATTGTGGAGCAGGAAGTATATCACAAGAAATCAAAATGTAAGTGGGTTCTTTTTGATTAGGCCATGTTTTTCTCTCCTGTTTTTCTTTGCATAACCTTATCACTCAGCTCCTTTATTTTTTCCCGTCTGCCCTCCTTGGCTCTCATGCCCACTCTGGTCTGCAGGACAAACTCAACCCACCAGGCGCTCTGGGTGGCATGGTTTCTAGCTCCACTCCAACCTCATCAGAGGCTCACGAAGGCTTTACTCACCTCATTTTCTTATCTGACACAGAAATCCTACTCCACCTAGTTTCTCAGAGCTCAGGAGACCTCTGACTTACAACCCAAGAGCCCAGAGAGAAGGATGCTTTGTGCAGAGCACAGCCTGATTCCTGCTCCCGGGATGGTCAGCATTGCCTCCCTCCTGCTGCCTGCCCTTCTCAGTTGCCCACATCCCCGACCGGAACCTGCCCTGCACACAAGCATCTGATATGCTTTAAGGGGTGAAACAGACTCCCCACACCTCATATTTCTTTAACAGTGTACAAGGCATTGCATTTCATAACTTGGGATGAAACGGTCAATGCAAGTCCCCTGCGAGAGGGATGGGAACCGAATTCAAGGTTTGGCACCAATGGTCTCGTCTCAGCTCAAAGCAGAGGTTTGTTTGTGTTTGTTTGCAAGCCTGCTTGGGTTTAGCTCTGGGCTTCTGTTTAAGAGGGTTGAGGGCAGTGGGACAAGAGAACAGCAAAGAAGCCCTGGTTCCTAAAAAGGAAAGGCTGATGGGAGACAAGTCCCGTCTCCTTCACAGCTTTGATTAGGTCTCCTCTGCTAACCTCCCCTCCGCAGGCATCTCCTCGTCCACCTCTGCATCAGCCCGACCTGCGCTGATGCCAACACGGGCTCTTTTGTCCTGTCTGCCTCACAACCAGCCTCTATCCATTCGTTAGTTTCCCACGAAGTGCTTTCCCCAGAAATTGAGAAATGAGCCTGTGTCCCAGAAGACAACGGTTTTGCTTCTTCATAACCAAGAAATCTTGAAAGGATCAGAAGTAGAAGGAAAACACGCCAAAGGAGGGAAGAGCCCTAGTGGGGGAGGAAATGAAAGGCAGGGTGAGACCCTGTCGAAAACTCAAAGTAGCTAAACTATGCTAAATGAGCTTAAATAACGCGGCAATGCATCTTTGGGCCGGTCCTGGGCCTGCTTGTCGACTCACTCATTGTTCCTCACACCCCATCTGCTCCGTCTCTCAGGGGCCGACCCTGCGGGCTGTGTTTCTCAAACTGCTGTAGCAGCAGGGTTCCGCTGAGTTCAGCCAGCCATGGAGGCCGCCAGCCAGAGACAGGGCGGCAGGGTTGGGGAGAGGAAGGTGGGGAATCTCCTCCGCCTTCTCTGCCTCGTACAATTTGTATGTCAGTATTTCTTATTGTTGGCCCCAAAACAAGACAAACAAATCCACTCCGCAGGGAGCTCAGGCTTTTATGACCCACGTTATAGGAGGGATGGAGAGACCTCCAGAGAGAGCCTGGTCTCCGTCCTCACATCTTCCCCAAACACTGTGCCCAACTGTTCTCACCTGCCTCCTTTCTTTGGGGGTTTTTGGCGGGAAGGTGACTGAAGGTCCTGAAGGTGGTGAAATCAACCTTCCGTTCCACCTGGCATCAAGGCCACATTACGTGGGCTGCTTTGGTTCCCAACCAAACGCCGTGAGTGACCTCCTGCTTTATAAAATCTAACATGTGGATGCCTCCGCTTCTTCCTGTGATGCCGCGAGACCTGCGTGTAGACGTTCATCCTATTATAAAATGTGTGCTGCTTGTACGGGTCTACCAGCTAGTCTGTACTCATTAATCCACTCGTAACAAATAGGTCATTTTATCACTCCCTAAAGAAAAAAGTGACGCTTTCCAAATTTGCTGCCCTGTTAAACGCTATTCAGAAACCAAACAGTTGAGTGCCTCTCATTACGGTGATTAGCTCCCGGGGCCTGGACTCTAGTCTGGATGTTGTAGTAAGTTGGACAGAGAAATCTCGAGTCCGAACTCCCCCACGTTAAACTCTCAACCCAACCTTTTATTTTATTTGACTTTCAAGCTCTGAAGTAGTTTTGTACGCTAAACAGCTGACTCACTGCACGTGATGCCAAGGATGATTTTTTCAGAGCAGGGGTCCCGGGGAGGAGGAAGGAGGAAGTCTGAGAATGCAGAATCCCATCCCGTCCATCCCATCATCTCGGCATCTCTGGTCCCATCGCGGCTGACAATTGTTCAAGGAGCAGATTGTAACCTAGGGAGTCAGATTTGGGAACATGTACAATGTCACTCCAGCCCTCCAACTGCCTCTCCCAGCCTTCGATCTTTTCTGAAAACAGTGGCGTGGACAGTGAGACAAGAAGAAAGCTAGAAGAGTGGGTTAGGTCAAGGGTCTTTCAGAAAGGAGATTATTCCTAAAACAGCTTTCCTCTCTAGTGGCCTCTCTCTCCTCCCCATCACTACCAAGGTGCTAAACAATGCAACCACCCGAGGAGCCCTCACAGCACCCACTCTTCCCCCAGCTCTGCACCCTGACCCCCCCACCACCTGCTGGAATTGCTGTGTCACAGGTCACCTCCCACTGTCCGGTAATTAAATTCAGGGACATGTCTGCCTTCACCTCCCAGATGCAACTGCAGGATTGGACCATGCTGTGTGTCTCCATCCTTCCTCTCTCCATTCTCCGCTCTCTTCCTCCATCCCAGGGCAAATACTATCAGAGTCGACTGCAAATGCCTCTCCTCCTTCCCTGTTCCTGTTGGCACTGTGGGGAGCGAGGCATTAGGGAATTTGAGCCAACTGTCCGCATTAGCCTTTTTACTAGCTCCCAGTTAGAGTTTTGCTTCGGTTCGCACCCCCCGGGACACACACCTGTACCACAGTAGAAGTCATACATTGTAACTGCCCCGCTCAGAAATCTCCCACTCTGCTTCGTGCACAGAGTACAATAAGCATGACCAAATCTGGCCCCCAAGTCCTCCTCGGCCTCCGTTGCAGCCCTGCCCCCTCACACATCTAGCTCCCGGCTTGCTCACCACATCCTGACGCGCTCATCACTCCCCACCAGCTCCTGCATGCTCTTTCTGTCATCTCTGCTTCAAGTCGTAGGGAGAGTCCTGCCTCCAGCGTGAAGCTTGTCCTGAATCCCTTTAACTGAATGCGATTGCTTCTTTTTTAAAAACCCAGAGAAAATTTCCCCCTTAAAATGAGCAATTATATGTTTAAGTTTGCAATGTAAAATAAACATTTTTTAAAAGGAAGGTATAGCTTAAATCCCACTTGACGAGCCCACCCAATCCCAGACCCCTCCTGGCGCATTCACACACACCCGTGGATGTAAAATCGCCAGATGGGGGCTCAGGACCCACTCCTTGTGCCGGCTGCCACTTCTACTGCCGGTACCATCTTTACTTGGTTGGAGAGCACTCCTCGGAATGTTGGGGGGTCTGGCTTCTCACTTTACTTTGCTTCTCTCTATCAAATGTCTTTTAGAAATTCCTAATAATTTCTAGTTAACCGAAGTCATCTCTTTAATTTGCAGTCCTGTTAGGAATTTCCGTAGTTGGTGATAGTACACCTTTCCTGTCAGTTTTAGGACAGGAAAGAAACGGAGCCACGGGGGTTCAGTTTCCCATCCTGATGGTCTGCGCACCCCTTGTTTTAGTTCAACATTCTGCCTCAAAATATTTGCTGCTCACAGTCCTCTTCACTAGGGGGTCTCTGGGCTTTCTATGATACCTAGCTAGAGTGGCTGGCAGGAGCTCAATAAGTACACACAGTTTCAATAAATGGTAGGAACATTTGTTTTTTCTCACCCACATGACTCAATATCAACAGCACGATGCTAGGAAGCTCTGATCGCTGTCGGGGACTCATTTCAACATGGATGCATTCTTAGAGGGTCTTCCCCGCTTACCTTTATAACTGGAGGTTTTGGTCTATTTGATCATAGAACAGACAGCGTTTTATGGGCTGTAAATGGAGACAAAGTTACAGGAAGGAAAGGAGTAGCCAAGAAGCATAAGAGGCCTTTTTTTTTCCCCCTTTTGGCCTCGCCGCATGGCTTGTGGGATCTTAGTTCCCTGACCAGGGGTTGAACCAGAACCCACAGCGGTGAAAGCGCCGAGTCCTAACCACGGGACCACCAGGGAATTCCCAGAAGCAGCAGAGGCCTTAACAGCTGCCCGCTCCCCAGAAGTTCAGAGAGATGTTGGGGAGAACTTTGGAAATCCATAGGCAATGGGGTTGGAAAGTTCCCGCTCATTGTGCCCAGTCTCAAAAGAGGCAGGGAGGCCTCAGCTGACAGTCGAAAACCAAAAGCAGAATATGCAAAATTATAAATACACACAATTTATCCATCTTTTTAAAAAAGCTAATGTATCACAGCTTTCCTATACATAGATACAGACCATAGACACACACACACACACACACACACACACACACACACACCTCAAAAGACAGGATGGAACGCTGTGAAGAATAAATGCCCATGGTTGGATAAGTCTGGCTGAACAAGTACACTTTTCAGCCTTCCTTCTCCAATCCCCCCAAAATGTATGTTTTTAAATCTAAAACAGTACTAGGGGAAAGAAGAAAGAAAGAAGAAATAACTAACATACAGGGATAAAGGAACTTTTAAAATAGCAGCTAAATATAAACTAGAGTACAAAGGATATAAGCTGTGAAAATAGTCAAATTCAATTAACAGGGAGAAAGATGAACCACTTTTAAGGGAGTGAATTTAGGAGAATATATTAGTAATAAAGTATTCTAAGTATATTTAGGAAAAATACATTTATATCATCAATGTGTTTAATGGCTTTAAGGTAAAGAAAATTTGTAAGATTTATGTGTTATTATGCAAAGTTGTAATAGCATATGAATTGAGTGATCTACCTCTGCTTGTCAGTTACTGAGCCCCTGGTGGAAATTCCAGCAGGATGGACCCGGCCAGTCATCCCCATGTTTTCACAATTAATATTCTCCCCTTAGCCAGCTCCTCTAAATTCTGATATAAAATGGGCTTGAATGATTCTGAGAAAGGCCAAAATAAATATCCATTGTAGGTGAGATTTCTAGAAACTTGGGGTAAAAGAGAGAAGGCTCCATAGCTTCTTTTTTTAAAAGTATCACCCATCTTATTATAAGCCTTTACCACCTTCTTCCCAATTCTCCTTCCAGAAGGACCCTGATACGTGTTTCAAGCATGTGTCATACCCCTAAGCCAGCACTTCTCCAATCAGGCCTCAGGCTGATCTGAAAGCAGCTTGTAACCAACGGGAAGGCAGAAGGTTCAGGAGGAAACCAAAGCTTCCATGTGAGTCGTCCAGCAGCCTCAAGCAACTTCTGTGACACACATACCAGAAGTCTTCAAGAAATCTTATCTCCCTCAGCGCTTTCTGGAGTTTAAAGGGTTAAGTCAAAACGTGCTGATTTACGCTGGCTGTGGGTGTTGGAAGCATGTAAAGTAGAAGGGATTCTAAATTGGGTGTCAGCCCAGGACCCGGTCAGCTCACAGCAGCTTTCTGACATAGACAAGGAAGTTTCCCCAGGCCTCAGGTCCTCCGTCTATAAAATGACAGGCTGAATTAGATGAAATCAGAGTTGTATAAACAAGACTCTGGCCAAATGCCTCATGGTCATTGTGACAATTCATCTACAGCCCAGTTCTATGTGGTGTGTATATTATCTCCATTTTACAGAGGATTTCTTTTTGAAAAAATTTTTGAGGGACTTCCCTGGCGGTCCAGTGGCTAAGATTCCATGCTTCCAATGCAGGGGGCACAGGTTCGATCCCTAGTCAGGGATCTAAGGTTCCACATGCTGTGCTGCGTGGCCAAAAAAAAAAAAAAAAAAAATGTATTGAAGTATAGTTGAATACAGAGCATCTCTAACATCCTTCCTCATTCTAATATTTTTAGACTCTAGATAATTAAGTTTCATATCCATTTGGATTCTTATTTTTCTGCAAAGTTACTTGAATTTATTTTTTAAGGGGTTTATTATAGGCACTTCTAAAATGAAGAGAAGTAATTACCCAATGGACTCAGGAAATGAGATTGCTAATTTGGATGCTAAAATGGTTTCTGATTACACTGATGAACTCCCTATTCTTCCTGAATTCACCAGCAATTCATTTTTTCCAGCTCGAGAGACTTGATTCATCTGCACCCTCAGATGTACCATATGCTGACTTCTGCTACAGCTCAGGATCATTTTGGACAGAGGTATGATGAGGTGATGAGGTCCAACCAAGAGGCTATAGGACTGGGCTTCTCCCCATCTCCGGAGTCCCGCTCAGCACAGGGATTTATGTTGGCCTCTCCCAGAACCGTGGAAGGCTACCTAATGTTTCAGTCAAGTGCAGCTGACTGGGGTCTTTAACTGGTGGTTGGTCACGGCTGGACCGACCGCTGATCCTCTGGTATTTCCAGCAGGTGCAAAGTGGGAATAAGCCATCAAGTCTGAATTAAATGAGAAAAGCCCCAGAGATGAGGCGAACATTGCTCAAGTTTTAAAAGGCATTTATTTTGAAGCACCTGCAATTTGGAATGATTTGAAGGACTTCAGTTTCAGGCTCCTCTGCGGCCCAAGTCCAGTAGGAATCCTGGGGACCGTGCAGCCACTTGGAAGGTGATAGAAATTCTAAAAACCCTATTCTTAGGAAAGTCATAGCCAAAAAACCCTTCCAGGCATCTCTAGCTGTGATTCCTCTTAAAATCCGGGGGAGGTCCATGACCATCTGGCTTCCAAGATGAAGAAATCACAACTGTATCTAAAAGATACCAGGGCAGTGAGGAAAATGTGAAAGGTCTGGTCAGTGAGCCCACTTGTTGTATCTTTGTGACATCAACCAGTGTTTCATTTCCCCGGGGTAGCCCTGGTTTTGGGGAATCAGCTTCCAGCCCAGTTCTGCCACTTGCTAACAGTGAGATTTGGGGGACGCCAGCCCCCCATATCTCTGGCTTCGGTTTCCAGACCTAAAAAATCAGTGCTGGACAGGTTGAGGTTCTTTTAGCCATAGCAAAATTGACTCTATAAAATACACCGTTTTTTCTGTTGTCATGGAGACAGACTGGAGCTCCATTCAGCCCACCAGCTCCCTCACAGGACTTACCTGAGGCCGGTCCCATCTTCAGAAGCTCAGGGCAGGGAATCTGTGCGGGACAGGAGCCTGCAGCCTGCAGGCGTCAGGGCAGCTTCACCTCGGGAGGGTTTGTCCTCCAAGCGCACACTCTTCTAAAAGGAGAGAAGTGGATTTAGTAAACTTTGGGGAGAGGTGAGTGGCCGCGTTCTAAACACTAAATGAACAGAGGGCTCAGGGACCAAGTTGGCCGACAAGAGTTGTTTTTAAATCAGTATTCTGCAAAAGGGGTACAAGAACATTTTTCCAGGGGCTCTTCAGGCATTGACAGTCTTGAGGAAATTAATTTTCAGATGCTCGATTTAAATTTGTATTTTTTTCTGCCTAAGAATAGACCTGTACTTCACATTTCTCAACGATTTTTTACCCCAGCCATCCTTCTCCCACTTTATAAAAAAAACTGCATGCCCCTCACCCATCCTGAAGCTCACAAGGGTGAAAGCCTCCAGGGCACCACACCTCTCCTTCCAGAGAGCCCCTGACAGGGACAGAGGGAAATGTCCTTAGAAAATACTGGAGGTAGAGGCCCCTTACTTCACCCAGGTGACAAGGTCAGATGAAGGTCTTATGATTCTCTGCAAGAATCGGGATTCAGAAGTGAGACAGTTGTCACAGGGATGCAAGGAAACTTATTCGAGTTCAGAAATGAAGTCAGGCGTTTTTCTGAGAGGAATTGGCTGATTTGGCTAATTGGTCTGAGGAGTCTCTGCCTCTAAGTTCTGTGCTGGATATTGTCACGAGGAACTAAATCTGCAGATGAAAAATTTTCGCAAACATATATTAAAGCACATGAAAAAATAATAGCCTCCTTTTTAAAAACCGTATTTGCAAAAATAACAACGCCAAACACGAAGAAAAGCTGTGAAATGTGCAGAGGGACTGTCAGGTGGCCTCAGCCCCCCGGCCTCTCCATCCCATCACCTCTGCCAGCAGCCCAGGCCCGGTTCAGCTGTGTCCTCAGCTGGTCAGACCCCGAGGGCATTCACTCCGTGTGGAGTCGGTTGGTAAAGCCTGTGGCAGAGGGCTGAGCCTTCCAGAAGTGGTCCACACGTGTCCAAATAGGGGCGCACTGAAATCAGCCTGTGCCCCACCCAGGTGGGCGACTCTGACGCACTTTCAGGTTAAACCTCCCAACGGGTTTTAAGCCTATTTCTTCTAAGGCTATCTGGGCTTCAGATGTAAGGAGGATCAGCAGGGATCTGAAAAGGAGGTTGAATACTTGAACAATTGGGGAAAAAAATCAATATCCTTAATTATTGGCTTTGCTTTCATTTTCATTCATTTTTTATTTTATTAATTAATTTTCCTTCCAAACAGATAGCTCCTGGCTAAGATATCTTCACCCAGGTCACCTTGTTAGTGATTTGGCTACACCTTAGAACCCAGGTCTTCTCCTGTGTATTTACCAAGTGTCAGAGCCCCTGGGAATGGGATCATATCATAGAGACATATACTCTTAGGATCATTAAAATCTGAGAGGTGAAACATTGCTCCCTTGGCCTGCTGCAGGGCCTTTGCACATGCAGTTCATCTGTCTGGAATGCTTTCCTCCACCCATATCTCTTTCTGGCTAATTCCTTTCTATCTCGGAGAATCCACAGGTCAGATCAGGCCCCTGTAACTTGCTCTCCTAGCAGACTTCCTTCTTCTTAGCACCAATCAGAACTGTAATTAAATAATTAATTAGGTGTTTATTCCCAGGATCCCTCTTTGGAATGTAAATTCCAGGGAGACAGAGACTTTCAACTGTATAGGCTGAACACTGTATCATAAGCGTGTGATACCATCCTGCACATAGTAGATGCTCAATAAGTATTTATGGCATAAATGCAACTTACTTCCTCTCACCTCACCTTTTACAATATTTTCAAAATTTTATTCCCCATTTCAGGCCAAGGTTAAATGTTATCTCCTTAGTAAAGCCTTTTGACAATGACCCAACATGTAAATTAACCACTCATTCCCCTCTGTTCCCATAGCCTGTTATACATAAGACACAATAGCATCTGATTGAACCATATGAAATTGTCGGTTTTTAATAGACCAAAGTGGTTGAATGTCTGCAATTTCGTGTGATTAAATCTAACGGTTCATAAAACATCAACAAACAATAAATACTGGAGAGGGTGTGGAGAAAAGGGAACCCTCTTGCACTGTTGGTGGGAATGTAAATTGATACAGCCACTATGCAGGACAGTATGGAGGTTCCTTAAAAAACTAAAAATAGGGCTACTATATGACCCAGCAATCCCACTCCTGAGCATATACCCAGAGAAAACGTTAATTTGAAAAGATATGTGCACCCCAATGTTCATTGCAACACTATTTACAACAGCCAGGACATGGAAGCAACCTAAATGTCCATCAGCAGAAGAATGGATAAAGAAGATGTGGTACATATATACAATGGAATGTTACTCAGCCATAAAAATGAATGAAATTGGGTCAGCTGCAGAGACGTGGATGGACCTAGAGACTGTCATACAGAGTGAAGTAAGTCATAAAGAGAAAAACAAATATCATATATTAACACATATGTGGAATCTAGAAAAATGGTATAAATGATTTTATTTGCAAAGCAGAAATAGAGACACAGACGTAGAGAACAAACGTATGGACACCAAGGAGGGGAAAGGCCGGGGTGGGATGAATTGGGAGATTGGGATCGACATATATACACTATTGATAACTATCTATAAAGTAGATAACTAATGAGAATCTACTGTATAGCACAGGGAATTCTACTCAGTGAAAGAGGGGATATATGTATACATATAGCTGATTCACTTTGCTGTACAGCAGAAACTAACACAACATTGTAAAGCAGCTATGCTCCAATAAAAACTAATTTTAAAAAATCTAACAGTTCATGCTTTCATCTCTCTTACTAATACATGAGTTCCTTGAAAACAAGACCTGTATATGTTCACCTCTGGTATCTGACATTTGTTGCACAGGGTCTAGTACACAACAGATGCTTAATAAATGTTGGTTATAAGAATGCCTGAGTGGCTGACAAATCACTCCTCTGGCTCCACAAGGATTTCCAAAGCGACTTTTATCCACTGGACTCTTCCGAATACAGGGCACTCCCTGATGACAAAATGTCTTTATGGACTAAATATCTTTTTACTGTTTCAAACTGGACACCTTCACTCAGAGTCAAGGAATTCATTCCCAGCTTACAGAAACCACAAGCCATGGAAAGCTAAGGTTATTGCTTGTTGAGAGAAATAACATCAAGATGGATGAGATCAGTCTAATGGCTCAGGTTATGCCTGTCAAGGGGACTGTGAAATTCCATGAAACAAACACTCCACCTTCCTCCACCCCCCCAGAGGGCCAGACAGCTCCAGTGTCCATCTAGCCCTTCCCCAGACAGCCGTTCAAAGGGGAGCTGGAACAACCATACACACGAACAATTTCGCATGGCCTAGTTGGCCTTGCCCACTTACCATTGATGACAGGTGAGGCCTCCACACCTGTTGCTGGCACACCTCACCACAAACAGCTCTAAGTCACAGCAGAGACAGCAGGTGTCACTGAACTAGCCCTAGTGCATTAGCTCTTCAAGAACTTAGAACGAGTTGTCTGGCAGCTAAACTTTCCCTAAGGCACTTCACATATTAACCGTTCATGATTGCTCCAAAGCTGCAGGAACCTATTTCCATCAGCTTCAACCTTAGGAAAAAAATTTTTTTTGGCCACGCTGCATGGCATGCGGGATCTTAGTTCCCCAACCAGGGATCGAACCCACACCCCCTGCAGTGGAAGTGCAGCATGGAGTCTTAACCACTGGACCGCCAGGGAAGTCCCAGGAAAATCTGTTCTTAAAGGTAAGAAATCACATAAAACTTGAAGATAGATGAGAACCCTCCAGAAATAGAAAACTGAAATCGCCCTGTCTCTTTGTCACCCCTTAAGGCTGAGAAGAAGTAGAGGTCATAACAACTCAACCAACAGTAAACAGAAGGGCAGTCTGACCGATTCCCCAGGAACCAGATGGGCTAAGGGCATGTGAATTTAGCCCCTCATTTTTTTTTTTTTTTTTTTTTTTGTGATACGCGGGCCTCTCACTGCTGTGGCCTCTCCCGTCGCGGAGTACAGTCTCCGGACGCACAGGCCCAGTGGCCATGGCTCACGGGCCCAGCCGCTCTGCGGCATGTGGGATCTTCCCGGACCGGGCCACGAACCCGCGTCCCCTGCATCAGCAGGCGGACTCTCAACCACTGCGCCACCAGGGAAGCCCACAGCCCCTCATTTTATAGCTGAGTCCATTAAAAGTCACAAACGTGAAGCTTCACCTAAAGTCACAAGTATGTTAGAGATTCTCTTCCTGTCACTTTGTCTCCTATGCAGGTAGGTTGAGCTAAGATGTTTGAAGAGATTCCATTTGCTTTATTAAAGAATGAATTGCAGTAATCTTGTGTCTTCATCTGCTGGGGCTGCCATTACAAAATACCGCAGCTGGGGGACTTAAACAACAGACACTTATTTTCTCACAGTTCTGGAGGCTGGAAGTCCCAGATCAAGGATCCAGCTGATTCACTTCCTGGTGAGAGCTCTCTTCCTGGCCTACAGACAGCTGCATTTTCACTATGTCCTCACCTGGTGGAGAGAGAGAGGAATCTCTGGTGTCTCTCCTTATAAGGGCACTAACCCCATATGAGGGCCCCATCCTCATGACCTAATTACCTCCCCAAAGCCCCACCTCTCAATACCATCACACTGGAAGTTAGAGCCTCAGCACATGAATCTGGGGTGGGGACAAACTTTTAGTCCACAACAGACTGTCTTAAGTCCATGACTCAGAATGTATCTCTTGGTGTCTTCAGAAAAATAAGCATATTTGTGTTTCTGAAAGAAAAGAAATTACGTTTTGGGGAGCCATACTATTACATTTCCAATAAGTTAAATACATTTATAACTGATAATAGTTATAAAATGCTATAATTGAGATAGTCTCTCTGTATTGTCCCAATGTGAGTAATTTCCCTCTAGGTCATTGGAATTATCCATTGTGGGTAAGCATCTGTACTCTGAATGGTAATAATGCTATAATCTCAACGTCTACAAAGGTTTCCTCCTAAGGTATCTTCAGCATTTCCAAGGAAATTCCAAGAAACGTTGACTGAATCCCCCTCTATCCTCCCACTTTACCCATCATCTTCCAGTGTCAGAGGTCATTCCTGATTCCTGCAAAACTAGAGTGAATTTCCCCAACTGCCCTTCGGACGTGGGTACCGAAGAAAATGAATTTTCTTTGGTAGAAGTGTGAGCAGTTGAGCCTCACAACCACCCACCCCTCGTCAGCCGCATCCATCAAGGCCTTGGGCCTCCAGATTGTGTATCTCTGCCCACTCTCCCCAGCCCTACAAGAAGTGTGCTTTTTTATGTTTAAATTATAATTTACATTCCTTGAGGATATGAGCTGGCTTGCACCTTCCTTCCTCCCTCCCTTCTCTCCATCCCTTTCTTATCCCCATTCTTTTATCCTTCCTTTCATTTCAATCCATTTTTTGCTGATTCTCATCTTATCTGGCTGATGGACAGCAACCCTTGACTCGATGCATGGAATTGAAGGATAAAGATTTTGCTCCTGAGTTTGGCACGCCAGGCTGTGTTTCTGTCCCAGGCTCATTTTTGCCCCCGTCGCCCCTCTTTGCTCTCCCCTATACTCAGCCCCACATGAGAACGGCTGTGGAGTCAGAGTCCATAGTCAGTGGCTCTGGACTCACATTTCCGGATAGAGAGGTGAAGTTAGAGAAGGTGGGCAAGTTATTTAACCTCTCTAAGCTCACTTTTCTCCTCTATTAAAAGGAAATAATAATGCTGAAAGAAATAACATATAGAGGCTCAGGGCACATATGAAGAGCTCTGTAAATACTAGCGATTATTATCCCACTAACAGTGAGTACCAGGAAGGTACGGTCTGCATCTGCTTTGTTGTCGTTGTTGTTCGGGGGGCACTTACGGCTTTATTGGGGTGTAACTGACGTGCAATAAACACATATTTAAGTGTACAATTTGACGGGTTTTGACATGTGTGAAACCACTGCCACAATCACGATAATGAACACATCCATCACTTCCAACAGTTTCCTCATGCTCCTTCAGAACTTCCATCCCCAACTCCCATCTCCTGGCAACCACTGAACTGCTTTCGGACCCTATGGACAGGTTTACATTTTCTAGAATTTTATGTAAAAGAACTCACGCAGCACAATTATTTGAGATTTATCATGTTGTGTGTATCAGTATTTCTTCCTTCCTATTGCTAATTATGACTCCATTATATGGATATACCACAGTTTATCAATTCACCTATTAATGAACATTTTGAGAGGTTTCTGTTTTGGAGGTATTAGAAATAAAGATGCTATAAGCATCCACATACAAGTCCTTGTATGAACGTGTGCTTATTTCTCTTAGGTAAGTGGAATGACTAAGTCATGTGAAAGGTGAATGTTTTAACTTTTTAAGAAATCACCAAACTGTTTTCCAAAGTGACTACATTCTCCAGGAAAACAGAGCCAATAGGATGTGTATACACAGAGAGGTTTATTTTAAGGAGTTGGCACACGTGATTATGGAGGCTGGCATATCCGATATCTTCAGGGTAGTCTAGAAGCTGGACACCCACACAAGTTTCAAGTCCAAACACCGTCTGCTGGCAGAATTCCTTCTTGCTCAGGGGAGGTCAGTCTTTTGTTCTAGTCAGGTGTCTGCTCAGCTGCTACAACAAAATACCATAGATGGGGTGGCTTAAAAAACAAGTTTTTCGGGCTTCCCTGGTGGCGCAGTGGTTGGGAGTCCGCCTGCCGATGCAGGGGACACGGGTTCGTATCCCGATCCGGGAAGATCCCACGTGCCGCGGAGCGGCTGGGCCCGTGAGCCATGGCCACTGAGCCTGCGCGTCCGGAGCCTGTGCTCCACAACGGGAGAGGCCACAACAGTGAGAGGCCCATATACCGCAAAAAAAAAAAAAACAAACAAACAAAAAAAAAAAAAACAAGCTTTTCTTTCTCACAGTTCTAGAGGCTAGGAAGTCTGAGATCAGGGTGCTAGCATGAGGGTGAGGGCCCTCTTCCTGGCTTACAGATGACTGTATACTTGCTGTGTCCTCATTTGCGGAAGAAAGAAAGCCCCGGTGTCTCTCTTCTTACAAATCTCATCATGGGATTATCTAAACCTAATTACCTACCAAAGGCCCCACCTCTTAAGACCATCACATTGGAGGGTAGGGCCTCAACATATGTATTTTGTGGAGGACACAAACTGTCGAAAACATCAGGCCTTCACCTCTTGGGATGAGGTCCACCCACGTTATGAAGGACAATCTGTTTTACCCGAAGTCCACCAATGTAAATGTTACTCTCTCCAACACCACACTCCCAGAAACATCCAGTGTAGTGTTTGATCAGATATTTGGGCATTGTGGCCCAGCCAAGTTAACACATAATATTAACCATCACAAGACCACCCCTTGTCAACCTGACACTCACACACACCTCTTTAAAGCCATAACGAAGCTCCAAATGAAGACAATAACAAGATCACCCTTCCATCGATTATGATACAGCGATCCTGCCTAGAACTGAAAACGCATTAACTGTTTCCCCAGAAGAGGATGTAAGGTCCTTGGGTGATGTTTACTCTTCTCCTTGATATCCTGCAACTTAAATACTATGATGCGATATTAATAATACACCAACACTGTGATACGTCTTCCATATCACGTAACACACACACACACAAACAAGTATTCGTAAGAGAATAAGGACAACTCAGTGGCTGCAGTTTCTACTCTGAGGTCAGCCCTTCAGAGAAGAGCAATCACGGAGCCCTCCAAGGATGCCAGGGCTCTCTTCACACATTTATCCCTCATAACAGTGGTGAAAGTATGTCTTCTGGACCCTCAAGGGGGGGTGAGTGGGTCTTAGATGACAAATCTATCTAACATTTCTATCTCCCTAAGCCACTGCATCCATTCTTCCACATTAAACCAAGGCAAGCCTGGCATTTCCAGCTCGCTCCCCATGGACCGCCTTTTGATCCATGTTTCATCCGACCAATCAAACTGTAAGATAAAAGCCCTTCCTAACTCCTTAAGCTGCAACACCAAAGGCAGAACTTCGGTTTTGTGAGCCTGATCCGATGGGAATAACTGGATCCGATGTCCACCATGACTAAGGTCCCACGAGCCGCGCAGTGTGACCGTTAAAAAAGAGAAAAAAGTTTACATACTGTATGGTTCCATTTATATGACCTTCTAAATGCTTTTAACAGCCTCTGGTAGGACATTCCTCTCTGACATCGCCAACAGTACATTTGGTGAAAGGATTTGCTCCCAGTTCTGGGTGTTGGGGTGAGGAGATTGGGTTTTTTGTTTGTTATTTTTTCTTTTTCTTGTTGTTGTTCTGTTTGCTTTTATTTCCTGCTTAATGTTTTTTTTCCCATCTCTGTATATTCGGAATGACTGGCTCTGTAACATTTACAAAATATTCCCACTGCAGGAGCTCCAAGGACAGTGTGAAAGTGCCGCTCCTCCAATGCCCTGGATTCTAGCCCTGGTTCTGCTGTGGTAATAGTGGGTGCCCATTCCACAGGGTAGTAGCAGCTGTGAGGGGAATATCAACTGGAGAAAACTTGGCCTCAGGAGATTTCAGTCTGGGCATTACCTCTTTGTGCCACCTAGAGAGCTTTATTCATAGGTAAGGAATGTGGCGGCCTGCCCTCCGAGGAAATGCACCGCCCAAACGTTTTCACGCAGATCATTCAATATAGTGCGTGGGATTTGCTGAGTATGGCTAAGAAAAACATCTTTTTCCTGGAAGGCATTACAATTCTCACATTTGAAACGTAATCATTTGAGAATCTCAAGGGTCTCTGATGATGTGTTAAAAGACAGGTTACAGCATCCAGGGCACGAGTAGTAGTAAAAAGCCTAACCTGGACTCTGAGAAAGGTTTTACATGAGGACTTTGGTGCTGCAGAAACAACAGCACGAAGAGAGCTGTACTGGATTCAGAACAGACTTGGGCAGCAATGCCGCTTCTTCAATGACAGACTTTAATTTAATTCACTTAATTCATTGCAGGCTGCAGTAAGTACGGCTGATGGTTCACAAAAGTGAAAGCTTGGTTTAATTCTTAAAACTGAAAGAAACAAAAAACTCCCCACAAGTCTTATCAGCAACCTGCCTCCATATTCATTTTCTCCTCTTTCTCCTGACATGTGGATGGGGTGGGCTGCTGGTCTGCTGAGGGGCTTTGAATGGGAAACACAGCCCCAGGGCTACCAGTGGCTGGAGGGACACCTGGAGGGATTTTGGAAGAACTTATCCTTCGTCTCTGGATCCGAAGACTGGTGTCTCCCTGTCATGTGGGAAGCCCGAAGGTGGGAGGTGGGCTGGTGCCTCCTGTGATGCAAAGACACAGGCAAGGAATTGCAGGGGAAGCAGCTGCGTGTCCGCCAATAGTGATGCAGCCTGACTGAGCTTTCCCTTTGGCTGAGGGGTCAGCACTGAGGCGTCAGTTAAAGACCGGCTGCCTTCCAGGGTGAGGTGACCCAGAGGAAAGGGTGTGGGGGGGGCGGGGTGCAGTGGTGTCAGAAAGTCAGCACTGGGGTGTCTGCCACACAGCCTGCACCAACCCCAGTGTCAACAGCACCAGGCAAGGCCACCCTCATCTCTTCCTTTCTTTCCACCCAAACTCATCGGAAGGAAGGTGGAGCAGGGGACAAAGACAGCCCAGCAGCCTGAGGCAGGTTCTGAGCATTCTGTGGGCAAGGGGAGAAGCTTCGAAATGGGTAAGAGATTATATATATATATATATATATTTTTTTTATCTTTTTTTTTTTTTTTGGCCGCGCCGCACAGCATGTGGGATCTTATGTCCCCAGCCAAGGATCGAACCCATGTGCCCTGTAGCGGAAGCACGGAGCCTTAACCACTGGGCCGCCAGGGAAGTCCTATATTTTTTAATTAGATGGAAAGTGAGACTATGCCTGAAAGTGCCTGGGAGAGCAAAGGGATCTGCCAAGACTTCCTTCGGACTTGGAGCGGGGAGATTGGATGGAGAAGGTTTGATGGGCAGTGGTGTAAATACACAATTAAGGTACTCCCACTGGAAACCTCGAGCCGAGCTTCCCCACTCCTGGGCCTGAGCAACATGCGTTAGGATGAGCTGTAATGATTCCCTCAGCTCTCAGGGCAACCGTGTGAGGCCTGGAGAAGGCAGAGCCCCCAGGGGCTAAGGTATCTGGATCTCTTTGGTAATAATACAATTCCTATTTTCTGCAATATGCTGTGACCTGAACGGATCGGGGCCTTGCTTTATTGCTCTTTCAGTAAACTGGTTACAACTGGCAGCAGGTAACTGATTGGGTTACCTAAGGCAGTGACACTTCCCATTCATCACCTCAGCAAGTATCCAAGGAGTAAATACATCCTTGTTCAACCAAGTGACAAGGAATAAGCCTCATACTCTTTAGGTGGAAATGATGTCTTTTTCCATCTGCCGTACGTGGAAGATACAGTATGTGCATAATGTGTTCAATTCTATTAACTTATGTCAGAATTTCAGAAGATCCTTAAAGCCTCCAGAGGAATGAGTCAACAAAGGGAATTTGAGGAAGGGGGTAGTGCCGAAAAAGCGAAGCAGAAAAGATTTGATCAGTCATTGAGAAAAGGAGCTGTCCATCATTTCTGTCCAGCAAATCAGGTCCCGGTATATTTGCTCACAACAAATTAGATCACAGGGAAGGAGAACCTAATGGGTGGTGTCAAGGTCTGAAAGGAGGAGATGTAAGGCAGGCTGCGGCTGTCACAGAGGCCGCAGTAGAGCATAGAGCCTACTGCTATGTTTGATGATGGATGAAGACCGGAAGCCTTTGAGAAGGGGAGAACAAGTGTTCATTTCTGGCGGGTGGACGCGCTTCAGCCAAATAAAAATTGCACAGAAATAGAACAGGCAGAGGTCCTTTAGAAAGGATCAAAAGCAAAGGTGGAATCTGGAACCACGGAAAACTCCAGGAGAGAGGTTAGAGGGAAGGCTGGCTCAAAGCCCAGAGACAGACACAAAGGGTCCCTCTCACTTAAGGGACCAGAACAGGGTGGGACCTAGAGGGAGGGTCCAGAGGAGACGGACACCAGCCCTCAGCTGGAAAGAGGGCTGTGGAGAAGTTCCAGGAGGAATCGAATTCTTGCCCAACTTGGCAGCTGGGCCAACCCAAACCTGCCATGAGTTCAAAGTTGTTGACTGTCCAGGTCGTATCAAGGACAACAAGGTAAGGATGGGGTACTTTTTAAGCTCTGGCAAAACTACTTTTGCTCAATTGTTTCTATATTTGTGTGTGTGTTCCTTTTGAAAATGTTAAAGGAGGTCTTAGCTAAACATATTTAAGAAGGGTCAAGAGATTATACATCAATACTGATGAGAGGAGACATCTGGGTGCCCGTAGCCCTTAGGTAAGGGAGAGCCATAGTCTCAGCATACCTGCACCATCCCTTTCCATGCACACAAGATTGAAATTGGAGTTGCAGGGAAAGCAACTGATTAAAAGTTTGTAAAATTGTCCCCAGCAACTTGAAATCTGGAGATAAGCCAATGCTCTTAAAAATAAATGGACCAGGCTGTTGGCAGAAATCTAATATCCCCATTTTTTTCCTTATATTTTTTTGAGTTCAATAGTCACAGAAATAATGATAGTTAGCAATTTTTCTCTGCCAAGCCCTCTTTTGAAACCTTTTAAATGGACTCTCTCATTACATCTTCATTTGCCCTTCATCACCCTTGAGGGAGGCACTTTTTTAAAAAATTAATTAATTAATTTATTCTTGGCTGTGCTGGGTCTTCGTTGCTCCGCGCGGGCTTTCTCTAGTTGCAGCGAGCAGGGGCTAATCTTTGTTGCGGTGCGCGGGCTTCTCATTGAGGTGGCTTCTCTTGTTGCGGAGCACAGGCTCTAGAGTGCAGGCTCAGTAGTTGTGGCTCTCGGGCTCTAGAGCGCAGGCTCAGTAGTTGTGGCTCTCGGGCTCTAGAGTGCAGGCTCAGTAGTTGTGGCACATGGGCTTAGTTGCTCCACGGCATGTGGGATCTGCCCGGACCAGGGTTCGAACCCATGTCCCCTGCACTGGCAGGCAGATTCTTAATCACTGCACCACCACGGAAGTCCCGGGAGCCACTATTTTGACCCTTGTTTTACAGATGAGGAAACTGAGGCCCAAAGAGGGTGTGTCATTTGCACAGTTGAGAGCCGTCTGACTCCCGAGGCTGCATTCCTCACCGTGTGTGTCGGAGACCCAGGTGTGATCTTCACATGGTGCCAAAGTAGGTCAGTTCAGTCTCTGGAGAGCAGGGGGCACTCAAGGTGTGTGAGGGCAGTCATCTGTGGTCTAGAGCAAAGAACTAACTGTTGAGATAACTTTGTACTCTTCAGCCTGTGGTTTTCTCATCACATGGACAGACCCTCTGTAGGAGACAGATGTACTGGGAAGGGAGCGTGCCCATAGGGGAAGAGAGTGGGTGGATTTGGAACTGGTGTTGCCGGTACACAGTTCACCTCCATATAGAATTACAGGGGCTTAATTTCTTAAAATTTAAAAACATTGCAAGGATGACTTAAAGGAACTTGGGTAATTTTGCTGTGGACCAATGAAGCTAACAATCTGTGGGCAGGTCGCCAAGACAGGGAAGAGTTTTCATTTTCTTCCTAAAAGAACTCTAAAATAATATGAGTCTAGTTTATGTATTTCTCAGTTGAAGGAGGGGACTAGCTAGAATGATACCGTGAACGGTGCCCTGACCCAGAAGCCAGGAGGACAGGGCCAGGCTCTTCCTGAACAAACAGTTTTAAACTCTCAGCCTCAGTTTCCCTTCTGTAAAACAAGCCCACTGGATGATTTCTAAAAATCCATTGAGCCATAAAATTCCAAGATTCTCCAACATGTTTGTCGCAGTGACAAATAACATAAGTACTTTCAAAGTAGTAAAAGTACTACTACTTCACAGCTGTACTACTGTTATTTACAGTACTTACCGTATTTACTGTTATTTACAGTACTTACCGTATTTACTGTATTCACAGTACTTACCGTATTTACTGTATTTACAGTAGTACAGCTGTAAAGTAGTAGTACTTTTCCACTTCATCCTGCCTCTGCCCCCACCACCCCGCCCCCACATCTCACTAGCTGCTGCTGCTGCCTCCGAAGCCCGAAGCAGGAACTCAACCTCTTCATTAAAGACAAATGGAACAGCTCCCCTTGGATGTAGCCACAAGGTGTCGGTGAGAGATTGTCTACCCAGGAGGAGTTCCCTCCCACCTTGAACAGAGAGCTTGGAAGAACACTGGGAAAGTGAGCACTCTGATAAGAAAGGAGCATTGAAGAGGAGTATTTGTTGGAAAGCAAGTCTCCCTCTGCTACGTGAAGTTTGCACCACCCACAGTGTTTGTGGACCCCGTGTTCCTGCCCATGAGAACGCAGCCTGCATCTTCCTGCCTTCCATGTCTGCTGCATCAACAGGCCATTTACCAGCTCTGAAAGCCTCAAGGTGTGGCCCCGGTTCAGTCCTGCCTGTCATTTCTACCGCCTGTCCCTCTCTTTCCTGAGGCCCAGTTCCCGTGGATCCTGGCCATACCTGACGTCCTGGGGTTAACGAGGGAAGGGAGCGTGCCCACAGGGCACGGGAGCATTGCTTAGCTTCTTGGGCATAACGCGGCCCTTTCTTTTTCTCACACGTCAGTCGCCTTGGGGGGCTCCCAGGATTGAATGTTTTGTATCTGCCTTTTCTCTGCAGCTTCACTATTCCCCACTGTTATCTTTGGCTCCGTTGCTATGGGCGGGAATATTTTCTTGTCCTTGTTTAATAACTGCTTGGCTGCCAGACGGGCTCATTTCTCATTGTATCGGTGCAGGATTAGCCGAGATGTTTGGGAAATATTTCCCGTATTAAGCAGCAGGGGAGAGCTTGCTGGGCCCGTACCTTCTTTTGACATCGCGTCATACTTTTTCTCCACTTTTTCCCTTGGAATGTGCTGAGGCCAGTTCTTTGCATGCAGAGCACCAGCCCCTCCCTGACACTTCGCAGAGCTCCGTCCCTTTCCAGGTGCCCTGTGTAAACACTCCTCGGGGAGGCTGCAGGGAATCGCAGGCGAGCATCTCAGTTGATTTTTGGTATTTGGGGTCCAACAGTGTCCTGCACCACCAATCTATTTTCCAGGTTTAAAATCGCCTTTAAACCTATTTCATACTTCAGATTCTTTGACAATTAACTCATCGGGCTTCTATGGGAGCCGCCAACTGATCGACAGGGATCTTAAAACGGGTATTCTTCGATGTTGCCTAGAAGTGATAGCAAGTTTACAGCTCTCTCTGAAATCCTAACTGCTCATAGAATTTTTGGTATTCTTGTGTTTGCTTGTGACAAGCCTCAAAGGACTGGGAAAAACCGTCCCAAAAAGTTACCGAAGGAGGACAAAAATCTATGACTTTTTGGCTCTTGATTAGATTGAGATAAAGAAGAATACGTGCTCCATACCTGGCCCAAAGTCATAGCCGTAAGTTTGGTTGCATCGCAGTGGAAATGACACAGGCTGGTCTCAGGGTGGGACTCTCGGTTTTGAAGTCTGAGGTCACCTCCTCAAAGCCCTGGGGACTTGGGTGCGTCTCATCTGTAACATGGGAGGACTCTGACTCACACGGTTGTTGTGGAGAATGAGTGTGAGAACACCACGTAAATGACAAACACAATATTACTAGAATTATAGGAAAACGCTATGAAAATACTTGTAAAATGAGGAGAACGAACGGCCCAAGAGCTAATGCTGCAGAGGCCACAGTGAAAACCTAATGGAAATGGAAATGCGTTTCAAAGGGTGGGAGAACCATTTCCTCTTCGCCGTGGAAATTAACCCTTCTTTTTAAAGATGGATTCCCCTTCCTGCACTGGACGAGGCAGAGCCCACCTCCCACCAGAGAAGTGCAGCTGCCCAGTGCTCACCGCCCCGGTCAGGGCAGGACATGGGGGCCTGGTGACCCAGGCTCAGCCAATCCTGCTCCTGCCCCAGACTTCGCTCTAGAAGCCCGTCGTCCGGAGAAGCTCCATTCTGGCTGCAGAGGACGGAGGTTACCGCTGCATCTGGTTCCTGGACACGGCAGTAGTGGGGGACCCAGAGGCTGCCTCCGTCGGTCACCCTCCTGTGGATGGCTTGGGGTGTCACTCCTGGATGCCTTACCTCCCACCCTGGTTTGGTAGACAACTCAGAGATTCCCTAAGCTCCCCAATATCCTTTCATATAAAACTTTGTTATAGAACGTTTCAAGCATTCAGAAAATCGAAGGGAATAGCATAATGGACCCCTGTGTTATCAATATTTAGCTGATTATTTCACCCATTTCTGCTCCTCCCCTCACCTCTTATTTTGTTTTTGGTTTTGGCTGAAGCACTTTAAAATAAATCTAAGATACCATATTGTTCCACCCATACATATCTCAATGTGCATTTCTAACTGATAGGGTGTGGAGAAAAGGGAACCCTCCTACACTGTTGGTGGGAATGTAAATTGATACAGCCACTGTGGAGAACAGTATGGAGGTTCCTTAAAAGACTAAAAACAGAACTACCATATGACCCAGAAATCCCATTCCTGGGCATATATCTGGAGAAAACTCTAATTCAAAAATACATACACCCCAATGTTCATTGCAGCACTATTTACAATAGTGGAAAAGGACATGGAAGCAACCTAAATGTCCATCAACACAGGACTGGATAAAGATGTGGTACATATATACAATGGAATATTACTCAGCCATAAAAAAAGAGCAAAATAATGCCATTTACAGCAATGTGGATGGACCTAGAGATTGTCATACTGAGTGAAGTAAGTCAGACAGAGAAAGACAAATATCATATGATATCGCTTATATGTGGAATCTAAAAGAAAGGGGTACAAATGAACTTATTTACAAAACAGAAGTAGAGTCACAGGTGTAGAAAACAAACTGACGGTTACCAGGGGATAAGGGGGGATGGTGGAGGGATAAATTAGGAGATTGGGATTGACGTCTACACACTACTGTATATAAAATAGATAAGTAATAAGAACCTGCTGTATAGCACAGGGAACTCTACTCAATCCTCTGTAATGGCCTATATGGGGAAAGAATTGAAAAAAAAAAAAGAGTGGCTATATGTATAACTGATTCACTTTGCTGTACACCTGAAACTAACATAACACAACATTGTAAATCAACTATACTCTAATAAAAATTAAATAAAACACCATTTTTTCTAAAATAACCATAATGTCATTTTCCTACCCAGCGGGATTCACAGTAATGCTCAGTACATCCCAGTCGTTATTTCTGCTCAGATCAGTAAGAAACGCTTTGTGTTAATTATAAGACCCTGCCTAACACCCTCTCTCCCTCGGTTCTGTCCTCTGGGCCCACAAACACAAACTTCACCTTGGGAAGGTACTGAGGGAATACATTCCTCTCCCCCACGTCCCCTCTCTTGGTGGAGGAGCGACTTACCCAACAGGTGAATTGGGAATAAGGAACTGAGTGAGAGGCTGGGCTCCTCCAGGCATCTCTCTGGGATGGGTGTGTCCCCAGAGCAGCTGCGTCCACCCAGCTCAGCATCCACAGCCCCAGCACATGCGGCCCTGGCCCTGGCCCAGGCCCAACTTGGGGGGTGAGTCTGGAGGGTTGTCTCTGCCTCGAGGAGTGAGGAAGTGATTCTGGGTAAACAGATCTGCTCTAGAAAACCCAGCTGTCCCCAGCTGACTCATCCCAACAATGGTCTTGGAGCAAAGCCCTAGGAAACCTGGTTTGACCGGCATCTATACTGCAGTTTCTAACTTCACCAGCAGTAAAGCTGGTATTTTGGTCTCGTCCTCTGATTTCAGCGTCAGTCTCCAACGTTCCGAATTCAGTGGAAAAGAGAGAAAAGGTGATATTATTTGTAAGCCATCAACTTCTACATATCAAATTGATTCAACCATCATTACTATAAGCCAAACCCAGCACTAAGGACCAACGATGCAAAGATGAAGAGCGTCCCTGCTCTAAGGCGCCCGTCGGCCACAGGGGTGGTTACAGTCAAGCAGAAGTGACTCCGAGGGATTCTGGGGTGCAGACGCGGGGGCTTCAGATGAGCGAGATTGCCTCAGAGAGACTGGGGGACACAGGCATCCAGAGGGAAGAGAGACGCGCAGAGGCCAAGAGAAAGGGGGAAAGAGCGCAAAGTGCAGGGACAGGGAGGGCTGGCCTTGAAGGAGGTGGGAGGCCGGCCGGGTCAGGTGCTGACACCTGGGTCGTGCCCACCTGGGACACGTGGCCCCATTTTAAAACCAAGGGGGTGACACGGAAGATTTATGAAGAGAGGCAATTGTGAAAAGATGTTTTTAGCAGCAGGGTGGAGCACGAATGCACAGAAATGAGACACGAGTCTGGGGGAACACTTAGGAGCCTATTGACAACAATCCACAGGGATGCAGGAAGGCTTGAGCCAAGGGGGCAGATTCAGGAGATGTTCTGGAGGTCTGATTTCTATCCTACTTACTCCAAAACAGAATGGTTCCGTACATACACATAGAACACAGGAAGATATTAAACAGACAACAAAGATATCTTCTGGAGGTCTTGCTCCAAGACCTCCAGAAGACATAAAGCAGACAACAAAGAGAAAAAGAGCATAGGGTAGGGACCAAAACTGGAGGCAGGCATGAGATGAGCACATTGTGTGTGTCTGTGTGTGTGCCTGTGTGTGTCTGTGTGTGTGTGTCTGTGTGCGTTTGTGTGCACGTGTATGCATGTGTTTAAATAAGGAGAAGTGAGTGACAAGGGATGGATCACGAGTCTGGCTCTCAGCTACCCAGCAGTCAACACCAGCAGGGAAGTATCCTTTACACATGTCACAATGCTTATAAGATAAACGTCAGCCAGTTGTTCAGGAGAAGAACAACCTTCCTGAATCTAAGGCCAAAGCACTTTTCCTCTGAGTCCTCACACAGAGGATTCGTGCAGTGTAGGTAACAGTTTCCTCATTGCAGACGGGGGGGGATTGCAAAGGGGTGTTTCCTCCAGGGATCTTTAGTCTCCAACCAAAGGCAATAAACTGAAAGTGTGCTCTCTTAATGACTGGCTTCTTCCACTGAACGTGACGGTTTCGAGGTTGTCTGCACTGCAGCGTGTCAGCTCTTCAGTGCTCTTTGCTGCCAGATAAGATTCCCTTGTAATCGAGAGTATTCTGGTCTCCTCTGGTTCCAACAGTCTCACTGGGGTCACTGAGTCTCTCAGGTAAAGTTCTGTCCTCAGGCATCCGCTCCACGGCTTGGCCTCTCCCGAGATGGGGTCTGGGTGTCCTGGAAGGCTGGGACCCGCGGGTCTCCCTCCGGGCTCCAGGCTCTCTGGGTGCCTGGCAGCGTTCCTCTCCTCCCTGAGCACTGAGAGCCCAGCTGCCTCTGCTGCTGGCTGCCCCACCTGCCTCTGTTCTGCTCACTTGACCCAGGCAGGCCTGGAGATGTCCCTGTCTGACCAGCCCCCTTTGCCTCTTGTGCCACGTCTTCCATCTTTGCCCCTGATGGCCTGCAACCTGCACAGCACACAGGGGTTTCTGCCTCCCTCCCCATCACAGAGCAGGCGATGCCCGGGAGCAATACCCCAGGCACGCTCACTGCCCACTGCGGCACGGGGCCGTCCTGACGCTGCTGTGGCTCCCCTGCCGGTGCAGGGCCACGTGGGGCTCTCAGTGAGGGGTGGGCACAGCCCTCGGTGCCTCACGCCTTTCCCTCCACTCCTCTACCGACCCCACCCTCTGGGGCTTCAGCTCGCTGGGGAGAAGTCAGGACACATGGGTCTGACTGACCTCTCAGGCCGTCTCCCCCTTCCCACACCTCACTGGACACAAGGGTTGGGCTTTCTTTCCTCTCATAGAAGGAGGGAACTTTCTTTAGGACCCTGAGACTTCTCTAGCCTTGACTTAGGCAAGTTCAAGATTTAGCCCCCAAAAGCTGACTCTTGATATGTTATTGGTATTTTAAGGAATGTAGAAAAAAGGTGTTTCTCTCAATGAATCCTGCTTTGAAGGCTCATCTTATTAGAACTCAGAAATCCTACGTTGGTAGCCAGATACTGAACACTGACCCCTTTTCTCCATTTTCTTGTTATAATAGAATGTTCCTCCCCACTAGCACTTTAGAGACAGAAGATCATAGCTGGCTGAATTGGGAGCAATCCCACACATAGGGAAACGTGAAAAAGAAAAGGCAAAACATTTCTGCTGCAAACCTCCAGCGTAGGAAAGGGGCCATATCTGATAAATGGGATCCCGAGGCTCTTGTTTAGATGCGTGACCCCCAGTTTCTGATTCAGGTGATCAGGTGAATACACTGAACCAGGACAGGAGACATGAGAAGAGGATCAGGGGAAACACTGGGTCTACAGCAGCAGAAGTTGGAGGTGAGGCACTTACTGGACATCCGGGGGGCGATGCTCGGATAGCTTCTGGAATCATAAGCTCCAGACAGGATGGGCTGGAGATTAAAAATTTAGGGCCCAGTACCGCTAAGGTGATCATTGATGTGATGATTAGAGATTTCCCAAGGGGAGGGCTGCTGATTACGGTTTAGGCAATGTCGAGGCTTTAGGGGTTGTTTGGGTTTACACGCATCCTCCCAAATTGCTTTGTTCTGGCATTAAGAAGGTGGCTCACACAGACGTAGAAAACAAACTTAAGGTTACCATAGCGGAAAGGGGAAGGGAGGGATAAATTAGGAGGGTGGGATTAACATTACACACTACTATATATAAGATAGATAAACAACAAGGATACATTGTAACTCAATATTTTGTAATAACCTATATGGGGAAAGCACCTGAAGAAGAATATATGTGTGTGTATATATATATATATATATATATATATATATATATATAGAAAACTGAACCCCTTTGTTTTATACCTGAAACCAAACACAATATTGTAAATCAACTATACTTCAATAAAATTTTAAAAAAAAAGAGAGAGAGAAGGATGAATTGGAACCAAAAATATAAAAATAAAAAAGATTTAGGCGTGAAAAAAAAAAAGGTGTGTTAGCAGTGCGGAAATAAACCCCATCTGACATTTTGTTAGCCTACCTTGTACCCCAAACACATGTAGACATGGGTTCCACATTTCCCCACTGCTTCTGAACTACACGAATACCTAAATTCAAGGTCCTCCCCAATATGATTCGACCTCATTTTTATAATCCTGTCCCCCAGTTCTTCCTGATACACACTCTATGCTCCAAGCAAACTGGAGGATTCATCTCCAATCCCTGGAAACCCCCGTCCATGCCTTTGCTTTTCATAGCTCTTCCTTCTGGGATACCTTCCACCCCAGGCCTTGTCTCCTAAAATCTTGTTCATTTAAAGAGGCCTTGCTCAGATGCCATGTCTATGACTATTTCCCCCACCATTAAACTTCTGCCAACATTTGTTAAGAACATAATACGTACAGGGACTTCCCTGGTGGCGAAGTGGTTAAAAATCCACCTGCCAATGCAGGGGACATGGGTTCGAGCCCTGGTCTGGGAAGATCCCACATCCCACATGCCACAGAGCAACTAAGCCCGTGTGCCACAACTACTGAGCCCGCGTGCCACAACTACTGAAGCCCACGCACCTACAGCCCATACTCCACAACAAGAGAAGCCACCGCAATGAGAAGCCCAGGCACCGCGACAGAGTAGCCCCCGCTCGCCGCAACTAGAGGAAGTCCAAGCACAGCAACGAAGACCCAATGCAGCCAAAAATAAATAAATAAAATAAATAAATTTATTTAAAAAAAAAAAGAACATAATAGGTGCAAAGCACTGCGATGGGCACCGAGAGGGATGCCCATAGGAGCGGGAAGCAGCTCCCACCCTCTTAAAGATCAAATCCAGCCATCTACGTAACCCACCAACTCTAGTATGAAGTCCTCCGAACTTCTCACAGGCAAAAGCCCACCCACCCCTACAGACAGTTAAAATTCGGCTTCTAAAGCCACTTCAGCGTGGCACTCAGAAACGCGAATTCAGGGGGGCACACATCCCTCAGTGGCCTTTATGCCATGGTAGAATATTTGCCTTCTTTTCTGACACATAACTGTTGACATAAAGATAAGACACATGGGACGTCCCTGGAGGTCCAGTGGTTAAGACTTCACCTTCCAGTGCAGGGGATGCAGGTTCGATCCCTGGTCGGGGAGCTAAGATCGCACGTGCCTCGTGGCCGAAAATACAAAACATAAAACAGAAGCAATATTGTAACAAATTCAATAAAGACTTTAAAAATGGTCCACATCAAAAAAGTCTCAAAAAAAAAAAGACAAGACACGTGTGGCGATGCTCTGAAGGTGACAGCATCATTTCAAGGGACTATGGGTAGTATTATGGAACCAAAGTGCATTTTCATTTCTGTTCAGAAATCCTGTACCTTCCGTCCTTGACCTTGGGCTCACCTCTGCCCCACCCTGGAGGTAGCACACATGGTTTTCCAGGGATTCATACTGTCTGTGGGACAGAGAGGCACGTGCAAGTGTCAGGTATTACTCATATCTTTACTGTAAACCCCACCTGGAACCTGAAAGCCTGGTTTCACTCCAGTTCCTTACATCACCACCAGCTTTGATTAGGAGCCATCAAAAATAGGAAGCTTCTGGAGGCCAAACACAGAGTTGGGGGCTTCCCTGGTGGCGCAGTGGTTGAGAGTCCGCCTGCCGATGCAGGGGACGCGGGCTCGTGCCCCGGTCCGCGAGAATCCCACGTGCCACAGAGCGGCTGGGCCCGTGAGCCACAGCCGCTGAGCCTGCGCGTCCGGAGCCTGTGCTCCGCAACGGGAGAGGCCACAGCGGTGAGAGGCCTGTGTACCGCAAAAAACAAACAAACAACAAAAAAACGAATGGACAGTGAGGCAGTGCTTAAACCAAAGAATGAATAACTGGTGGTGGAAATGGACCGAACAAGGACAAGCAAGTGAGGAATATTTTCAGCTGGGGGAATATTCTATGCCTGACCCCCACTATAGCACCACAGGTTACCTCCCACCACTGTAGGTCTTCCCAGGACCCACCGTGGTGGCTGGAGCATTGGTCATTCACTCTGGGCACCAGGGCATCACCTGATGGGCGGGCTCCTGAACTCATTAAAATCCAGAAAGGAGAAGGACCATGAGAGTGTTACTGCGAGCACATCTCAGGCTGTGGCTAATCTGGGCTTGGGAAATTTTCTGGGCTGGCCTGGCTCCAAGGCCACAGAGCACTGCAGTTAATCCTCCAGGACTCGGACGGTGGCCAGAATCCTCTCCGGTATGAGCTGACGGCCTGTTCTAGGCGCAGCCGGCCTCCACCCATATCCTGGTGGGACACAGTAGGTGAAAGGCCATGTGAAAAATGGAGCTAGTTTAGTAAAGGAGAAAGGATTTTTAGCTGATACTCAGGGAAACCTGGGGTCCAGACCCACTGCTGCTGCTATTAAACTTGGTCACCAGCGGCAGACGATGTCCCCAGTGACGGGCTCCCCTTCCTCCTGGAAACAGGAGTTATTAAGGTTAGGTGCGTCAGGATGAAGATCCATGCCATTTCTGAGATGCGATTATCCTTTGTACCAAAATGAACCACAGAACTTCACACATCCTCCATCATGAAGGGATATCGGTCATTACGTGGCCAGGAAGCCAACATTTCCACAGCATCTTGTACTTCTGCTTCTCAAAGTGCAATGCCTAGAACCAGCAGCATGGGCCCTCGGAGCTGGCGCAGAACCGAAGGCTCCAGCTACCGAATAATCTGCGTTTTAACAAGATGCCCATGTGGTTCCATGGCCCATTAGAGTTTCAGAAGGACCACTTCAACATGGGCAGTACCTGTCTGAGCGTCGTGGCACCTCAAAGCGTGTATTGGCTCCCTGTGACCCCCGAATAAGCCCAAACTCCTCAACAAGGTTGGAGACAGCCAGCTGGTCTCTGCCTCCTGGTGGAGCCTTAGCTCCTAGGCTCCCCCCAGCTCCCTGTGCTGCTCTCTCCAGCACGGCCATGAGGACCTCTTTTGCTGGGCTGAGCACATGGCCGTCAGATGCAAAGTTCTCTCGGCCTGGCATCTCCTCCATAGAGCCATCCCCTTTTGTTAACTCCTCTGTTATCCCTTCAACAAATATTTAGGGGGCATTTGCTACGTAAGGCACCCTCTGGGGACAGTCCTCGTGGAGCTTACATTGCAGGCCCCCCAAATTTCACCTAAAGTCATCTCGCCAAGGATGGCGACCCTGACGCCTAGAGAAGGTGAAATCCCTGAGTGCTGTACTCACAGCCACATGCACACCCCGTTCGTAACACGTGATATTTCACCCTAGTTCGTGGCTCGTGTCTTCCTTTCCTGTTTGTCTGCAGCCCCACGAGGGCACGGCCTGTGTGTCTTGTTTGCAGCCTCTCCTTTAAGCCCTACCTCACACAGAGAGGGGCCCTGTGAACATTCACTCAATACAGGGAAGGTTTCTAAAGTCAGGGAGGGACATGGCTAAGAGGTGAAGAAAAAATTAGGGCAGTGACGATGGGATTCTGCTGGCTCTCATCACAGGCACGAGAGAACGGCTTTTATCTTTGACTCTTATTTCTTTGATCTAAACTTCCAAAGAGATGATCTGTGCCCGCAGTGTGTACCCTTTGAAGAGAGGAAATCTAAGCTGGCATCCACGGTGGAATTCCTGTCTGCCTAGATCTGCCTGGAACCCAGGCCTCACTCTCCCTTCCAAGGAGAGAACTGCAAAGACTGCGGGGGTGGAGTTGGGGTGTGTGTCCAGCCGGGGATCTGGACCGTGTGATGCTGTGTTCCCACCCCAGTGGGATGCACTGTGGCTTCCCCAGGCGAAGGAGGTGGAGGTGGCCTCTAATGTGTGGGGAACAGGCCATCCCCTGCAGGAAGGACAGAGGCCAAGACAGGAGCACAAAGAGAGAGGTTCAGGCATTTTTCAAATCAAACTTTATTTAGAGATAGTGGAACATAAAGGCTTATTCTAAATCACTGGATTGGGGCAGTCAGTACAAGAGAGAATATTCCTTTTCTCTCTCCTTTCGTAGGTGGCTACAGTGCAAGGAGTCATAGAAACCTAAGGAAATTCAGACTGGTCATCAGAGACCACAGGGGCCGACTTTCAGAGTCACTTGACTTTACTGCTCAGTATCAAGAGATGATCACCAAGTAACAAGGTTGGCGCCTTTTTCAGCGTGCTTCTCATCTTTCTTCATGCGTTTCCGAGGCAGGAAAGGCAGATGGTGTGGATCCCAGGTTGGTCAGGGACCGGGCTGGGCTCCAAGAGCTTCGCTGACCTTCCCCAGGTCACTCGGACTCCTGATTCCAGCTTGCTGTGATTCCCATTATATGCTCATGCCATGGCATGAAAACGGCGATGAGGTCAGGCAGATGCTCTGTAACCTTGAGCTCTGAGCAAAATTGGTTACGACTGCAGCTGTCACATACAGCCTGATGCAGCCCAGCAGCACAGGCTAGCAAAAGCCACCCTGAGTCAGGACAGGGCTGCACTCAGGAAACCTTCGGATAAATTCCCTCTTCAATAACAACTTCCCTTATGTAAACTAACCAAAAGAAAGCAAACCCAAGTCTCTGCATATTTGAATTGTTTTGTATTATTTTAGCTGGTCTTAGAGGGCTTATGAGTCAGAAGTAATTTCAGGAAATACTGCCCATATCACCAGCTGGAATCCAGGGTCTTGTTTTCCAAGAGCCCTCAGACACATGGACATGGGTTTCTGGGTGTGCACACATACACACATACGCACACACACTCACTAAGCTCACACACGCCTACACTCACTTTCACAAACTGACAAACTGGCATATCCACATACACTCGTATACACTCACACATAAAACTCATATACATGCACACCTTCCCACATGCTCTCTCACACACTCATATTACACACAGACTCACACCCAGACAGCCGCATATATACACATGCCTGCTTACGCACACAGACATGCACACACACTTGTTTCTGGCCAAGCCTCCCTGATGCTAAATATATGCACGGTGGACCCCTCACAAAAAGCACTTGTTGCATGAGAATCAAAACTGAAGAATGTCCACCGATCATTTAGATATTTCCAAATGTCCGCGTGTTTTGCTTGGTGGACAGCAGGCTGTTTGTCCAAGGCAAGTTTTTCTCTGCAGCTCCTTCTCTCTGGGGTTGTGTGAATCAGTTATTCCTGGTTATCCCTCCCCACCGAGGCAGAGCAGTGGGAAAAGTGAGGGCAATTAACTAACTCTGTCTCCACTGCAAAAGACAGATGGTAGAAAGCCAATTCAGAGGACCTGAGGATGGAAGGGACTTTGCAGGTGACAACTCCAGCCCCTCGTGACTTCTCCTCAAAGGTCCAGGAGCCCCTCACACCTTCTACCCTTTCCAAAATGGTGCGTTGCAGGTCGTACCCAGCTTCCTCGGGGACTTTCAATCCCTGCCAAGTCCAGGGAGGCTGGGACAAGGAGGTGGTCCCTGTCTGTGGGAACAAGGCTCCCTTCTGTAAATGTGACAGGACCCCTACACTCTTGGCTTTCATACAAAGCCAATATTTGTTCTTAACTATTTGTGTTTGTTCACTGTTTGTTATTTAGTTGTGTCTGTTTCCTCTTGGCGTCCAGCAGCCTCAGTTTCTCTCCCTCTCATTGTAAACACACAGAAGAGGGAGACTTTCTCTTAGCAATGGTGAGTATAAGATTCCCGGAACCAGAGCCCTCAGTCAGTGCCTTTTGAGGGTGGTGGGAACGGTGGAAGGTTGTGACAATGAGCTCTTACGGTTTCTGTACACGTCCAGGGGATCTTGTTTCAGGTGAGGGGGGTCACTGATGGGCTGCATGCACTTTGTCTCGAGATGCTCATTCAGACCCGAGTACCAAGGTGATGTGTCAGTGTGGAGAGCGGGAGAGCTTTTCCCTATGATATTTTATGCCGAATGTAACGTGAAGAAGGCTCACTGGCTGAGTGGGGAGGACACGGAGACCCAATCCTGTTAAAAGGCCTCCATCTTCCAAGTGGGTTCTGAGGACTGGAAACAGAGGAAGGGTTTTCTGATGCTTAATGACAGGACGTATCCCCACCGCAGGGTGAGACCATGGCAGTGAATTCCTGATAGATGGTTTAATCTTACACTCACTCACCACTTAGTAGACCACCTAGCACATAGTGGGCCATCAATATATGCGTGGAATGAATGAATGAATCCATCTTGCTTCCTTGGCACTTGTAGGTCTGTTGCTTAGACGTGTCCAGATGTCTCATCCGTACACGCAGCCATGACCCCCCAGTGATAAGTTCCATAAATAAGTGTGTCCCTCCCTCTGCCACCATCTCCCTGTAATGCTGTCTTGGAGCGTGTGATGTGAGCCCCTCCTGAAAGGAAAGGATGTTCCCTTTCTCACCTGTAATAGCATCCCTCTGAACGCAGCTTTCTCTTCTGGAGAGTTCCAGAGTTGTTTCTCCACTGTAGTAACTGGGCCCTTCACATGCACTCTGGAGTCTAGACTGTGAGCTCCTTAGGACAGAGCCAGACTCTTATTTATCCCGCCTCCAGCTTCAGCCCACTGAGCACATTCAACCAGCAACAATTATGAATGTGTCATAGAGCAAATCTAGTAGCCTGGGAAAGGATTTACCTATGTTCAGTCCACCTAATGACGTTTATTACAAAACCTCGGGAGTTCTGAGGAACGGGCTCCATGTCCTGGAAGCAGGCAGGACGGAAAGCCCACCGCCAGCCTGCAGGGATTCAGCAGGTAGCTGGCTGCCCAGCAGAGACAAGGTGGGGTAGGAGTTAAGGGCAAGGGCTCCTGAGCCAACCTGCCTGAGCTTGCAGCCTGGCTCTGCCCCAGCAGTCCTCCGGCCTTAGGGAGGCCATATGATCTCAGTGGGCCTCAATTTTCTTTTCTGTAAAGTGGGGGAATAAAAATCGAGGAGGCTAAATAAGCTCATGTTGGTAAAGGGCTCAAACCATTGCCTGACACACACTTACTCTGCAAGATATTAGCTACGGTAATCTTCTCATCGTGAATGAGGGACGTGGTCTTCAATGCCACGGAAGGGAACTGTTAGGTCTGAAAAAGAGACTTTGGGTGCAACCTGCTGAACCCAGTCCCACGTGGGGCTCTGATCAACCCTCTAACAGCCCCCCTTATCCGAGTCTCACTCTCCACATCACATGCTCCGGCATGTCTAGGACCGGCTTTCTCAGTGCACATCTGGCCCCATCACCGGCCCCCTCAAGGCCGCTGGCTCAGCACCCTGCCTGGGGTGGTCTCCGTCACGGCTCCACATCCAGCCCTTCCCTCATCCCAGGCTGCAGAAGCAGGGAAGCTTCCGTGGCCAGGGAAGCATCCGTGGCCTCCTGAGCTTGCACACACACAGGGCACTGTCTGGACTGGCTCCTTCCCCACCCAGCTTCACCCGCATCTGCTTGCGTGGCCAGCAAGCCCCTGTTATTCCTTCAGAGCCCACTTAAGGTGTCGCCTTGTTTGTGACACTCCCGTAAATGCTGTCATGGACTGAACTGTGTCCCACCACATTCATATGTTGAAGTCCTAACCCCCAGCACCTCAGAATGTGACTGTATTTTATACTAGGGCCTTTAAAAAAGGTGACTAAGTTAAAATGAGGCCGTTAAGGTGGGTCCTGATCCAATCGGACTGGTGTCCTTACAAGAAGAGGAAATTTGCACACACAGAGGGACGACCACGAGAGGACACACTGAGAAGGCGGCCCTCTGCACGCCACGGAAGGAGATCTCATGAGGAAGCAGACCTGCCAACATCTGGACCTTAGACTTCCAGCTTCCAGTACTGCAAGCATAAATTCCTGTTGCTTAAGCCACCCGGCCTGTGGCATTTGGGTATGGCCGCCCCAGGGAAACTAATTCAGATGCCCGAAGAACAGCCTTGGTTTGGGTTTTCAACATACACATACCATCTGTCACACCGGCAGCTCCCATCAGGCCGGGCTCAGAGACTCTCTCGGCTGTTTACCCTGCACCCATGCGGCTACTGTAAACGTGTCCGTAAATATCACGGTCAGGAACTTCTCAGCCTTTTCCACCAGAGGACCTGCTGGAGGTACATGAGCACATTGACTGTCGGTGTCTAGGGACGTATTCTCCTCCAGACTGCATTATTTTTAAATGTGTGTAAATGTTGCGTTCTACTCTATAGAAGGTTTTGCTATAAACATGCCTTAAGTGGTATGTGACTGGTTAAAATGACTTAACTGGTTAGAGTCCGCACCCTTGGAGTACAGCTGGCACTCTGAGGACCTGTGCCAAGGTGTCCTGTGACTTTTAATGCCTCCTGATAGAGGACATGCTTATGAGTATGAGTTCGTGGGCAAGCAGTCCCAGTGGACGGAAGGTGGAGGGAAGGGTGTGCCAGTGACTGTTTACGGAGAACACGGGCCGGGGGTCTGAGGACACCCGGATACAAGGCTATACCACATACGTTGCGGAGGAGGTGGGTCCAGACCCCTGCGTTGGCAGACACTGTGCTTGGGAATGGTTGCCCGCAAATGGACCGTGCTTTACAGAAGAGATGGGGAAGGTGCCAGGATGCCCACAGTTCTGGGTGCCTACCAGCAACCCGTGACCAGGCAAAACCAGACGCTGAGTGCCTGGAGAAAGTGGGTGACATTGCTAATCTGTAAAATGTGTAGAATAACACGCATCTCATAGGATTATTTTAGAGCTAATTGAAAATGCATTAGCACTCAATAGTAAGTGGGAATCGTTATTATAATCATAATCATTATTACCCTATGAATATTCATCATTTTTACCACCACAAATACTCAGAAGGGAATTGCCCTTGTGGAAGTTGCTGTGTTCGGTGTGAAGAACGTGACTGTCCCGGGTAAAAAGAACTCAGGAAACCGAGCCCTAAATAATGTGAAAGACAAATTTCCGTCTTGACCAGAAATGATCTGGGGAAGAATGAAAGGGAAGAAAAATGGTTGAAATTGTCATTGTGAAATGGCTTGAAATTTCCAACACCTACTTTCATAAGTGGAAAAAAATCCACGTACTAACCATTATTTTTATTTAGTGCTCGTCAGGCACTTTGTAAACACTCTGTTGTTCAACCACAAGACCCTACGAGATAGGCATTGCTCTCAGAGAACTGTGTAGACCCTGTCAGAATCACTGCCCTTTACCAACCATGGTCATTCACTCAGGCTTCCCCTTAGCGCCTGGAGCTGGGGCCCAAACCCAATAATGGGGTGCCTGACGCCGTGGTTTTTTTCCACCCCAATTCAGAGCAAGGAAGCTCGTATGACCCCCCTCCCCATCCTGCCCTCTGTTACCATCCAGGAGGCAGTGGAGCAGAGAGCAGAAGTGACTGGGCTTTGGGTCAGACTTGGCCAGGGGTCGAGTGGCAGCACGACCTTGGACAGGCTGTCCCCGCTCCCCAAGCCTCAGTCTCCTCACAGCTAAATGAGGAGGACAGTGGGATTACCTTCCACGTGAGCTGCATTTTTTATAGCATGACATCCAACTCTACGGCTGGCACATAATAAGCGTTAAAAAATTTAAAGGGTCATTGTTATTAAAATACTGTAGAATAACCAGATATTTATGTAACCAGAACCTCTTCCTCAGCACCAGGCCCCGCAATGAGCTCTCAGATCTGATGAAGCTACATTGCAAAATATCTTCTTGACTGCCACCCATAAGTGAGTCAGAACTCATTTCCAGGTGGCTCTGGCTAACACCTATTTTAATTGCCTTCAGACTATATACCTCCCGGATTTAAAAAGTTGCCTAAGGTCTTACACAAAGTCCAGGGCCAGATACTGTTATGAAGGCCAGGTGGTCAATTACACAATTATTTTAAAATCTGGCTCACACCCTCCTTGCCCACGGCAATGTCGAAGATGGGGATAACAGGCAGGAGAACAGAAGATTTTAATGACAAGGCAGGAGAACCTCGTGGTGACATTTCCTGTTTGTTTCTTGTTTAGGAATTTTTCTAGCCATGCATCCATCCTGGACTTTCGGAAATTGAGAAATCCCCCTGGACGTCCCTGGCACTGTGATACAGCTCAATCCCCCTTGCACCAGAATTTACCAAGTTATTTCTGGGAGGGTTTCTGTGTGTATTTCCCTGGGTACCATCGAGATAATCAGCATACACGGGTGGCCTTCAGAGGAAAGGAGGGCAAAGAAAGGAAGAGAGGCTGGATCCAGGGAAGAGAAGTGGACCGTGCAAAAAGAAAGCCAGGGAGAGACACATAGAGTTCATTGTGAAAGAAGCAAAACTCTTCTTCCACGATGTAAATACGGGTGAGTGCTGAGGGCACACCTGAGGCAACCGTTTTTCTATGCACCTTGCAAATTATTCTGTGGTTTCTGCAGTTATCCTGTCGGGTGAGAGTTTTAAGGACCACCTAAGCCCATCCCAGCTCAGCTCCTGGGAAGTGATGAGCACACTGGATGAGCACCACTCTGTACAAGTTCCATCCATCCAAAGAATGAAAGCTTCTCACGCCCAGACACATCCCTGCACATTGGCTCTGCTGCCACGTGCATCAGCTGGCGATGACTGGGGAAATAATCCGTCAAATAAGTGACATTATGTAGACGAAAGAGCGGAGTTAAAGTTTCTCTTTTAAACATCATGTAAACCCAGATTTAGTCAAAAGGCTTTTGTTGAGTCCCTTCAATGCACATAACATGGTGACCTTCTGCAGGACCTGCCCTCAAGGAAGGGGCTGGAAGGAAGGAGCCTCAAGTCGGGTCCAGCACGCATGCGCCACACAGACAGCAAGCGATCACGCTGTAATCACAAGCGTGTGTTGGGGGTGACCTGTGGGATGACTGGTGGGCACTCTCTGTCTCCTTCAGTGTGTAAGAACCAATCAAAAGTAAGGAGAGAGGGGACACCGGCCAGCAGAGGCACCCATGTCCGGCATCTTTCCTTTGAAGCCAGAACTCCTTTGACCTCGGGAGTCATTGATCTGCTGTCAAGCCCCAAAGGTGTCACAGAGGGGTCATCAGAGATGGCTCCAAGGGGAATGTTTTCTTAGCCGGTAAATTTAGCAAGACTGGGAAACCGAAGCAGCCCCAGAACTCAACGTGGCCTTCTGCGTCCCCCTTTCACCTGGTTCCCCTTTGAAGGTAAATCTATAGCAGACGTGAAATCGGTTAGTGGGCTGGGAGAGGAAGAACATAGGTAAGCCTGTGTTTCACCCCTTGGAACAGGTTTTCAAGACTTCTTAGCTGAGATGAAGGGTAACTGGAAGGGAACAGAACATTCCATCAGGGCTTTGAAGCTGGGTTAGAGGTCCAGGTGGGGCAATGTGTGAATATCACACAGCAAAACACAGCCAGGAGAGAAACCACAGTGCTCACATGATGAATTATCAGAAGAGTAGCTGGTGAGGCAAGAATGTGGAGCTGTGTGCCTGCAGAAACAAGGCTCCCAAGAGAATGTGTGAAGTGCTGAAGAGGAAGCCTTTGTAAGTGAGGCCAGAACTGAAGTGCCTAGAGGAACTCTGTGGAAGGTTTGGGGCTCTGACTAAGCATTTCCAAACCTCAAGTCATAAATTCTTGTCCATCAAGAACCCAAGACGTGAAAGTAAGTCAGGAATGACCCACACAAAGGACTACACACTCGCTTGGTTCCCAGACGCTACATAAAGCTAAGCTCTATGGATTCCATTCAGTCAATCTAGAATGGAGGGCCTGGTACAGGCACGAGCCTGAGTTACAGGGGAAACCATGGAAGAAAAGGTCTCTGACTCTCAGACGTTTAAAACAGTACCTCCGTCCAGACTTCCTAAGTGGCCATTCCAGAGCAACAGATCCTGATGGAAAACTGCAACACCTCCGTCCAGACTTCCTAAGTGGCCATTCCAGAGCAACAGATCCTGATGGAAAACTGCAACACCTCCGTCCAGACTTCCTAAGTGGCCATTCCAGAGCAACAGATCCTGATGGAAAACTGTTGAACACGATTGACCTTTTAGTCTCAGAGCACAACTGCATTATTTTTGTAACCCTGAAGTTTTTATCATCAATGTGAGAAAGTTAATTTTTAAAGGCAATAGATCCGCCATTCCCTATCCTTCTGAAGGATGTCACATCAAATCTCTAGTCTGCAGGAGAGGGTTGCAGACCCAGCCCTGAGCCAGCACGGACCACTCATCCATTCAAATGAACCGAGGCCGCGATCCCTGAGGAATATTAACTTCCCGGCTTGAAAAGGAGATACTGCCAGTTGCAGGCATCATGTAACATCTTCCAGTAAAGCAGCTTTCCCCAAAATGTGTTCCACAGATATTTTGCCATATTAGCATTCTACCATCAAACAAATTTGGGAAGCATGGGGTTAGACTGAGTTCAGAGTTTTCTTAGGTGTCATTAATGTATGCTGTGAATCTCCAAGCAGAGCAGGCAGCATCTTTCAATCTTACGTGACCAGGGAACCCTTTCCTAATAAAAATGACTCGCAAGGACAAGGGTTCCATGGAGCACTCCTGCAGACTCCGTGCCTCCGAGAGGAGAGGGGGCTTCACAGTGACCCCCGATGAGCCAGCCCCTGGCAGCCCTGAGTGACTCTGAGAAGTTTTCCTTGTTACAAGCAGGTCCACGGCGAATGTTCGGAATGTTTTCCCCAAATACGTTTTCTCGTGTTCACGAGGCTTCTTTTCTACTCAGATCCCTCGTGCGGGTGATGAGGGAGCAGAGCTTGGTCTCGGGTCCGTCTGCAGTCCCGTGTCGCTTGTTACTTTATGTCACGTGTAGCTGAGCAGCCAGCTGGGAACAATTCGTTCTTCGCCTCTGAGGAGACCACGTGATGTGGGATGCAGACTGGATCCTTCAAAGGGCCACTCTGTACAGAAAAACAACACGGTCCTGAGTCCCACACTGCTGACCCCACAATTCTAAAGAAGAGCCTGGCCTCCAGGGGTGACGGGGGCAGAGACCACTGGTGACCGAGCACCTCCTGTAACCAACCACCCCTGGAAAAACAGCTCCAGGCGCCTGTTCCAGATGGTGGGTCAGCACGTGACGCTTAGTCAGCCCCTGTCCCGAGCTCTCTGGCTGAAGGGACAGTGGCGCTGGGAGGGGACGGCGAGCCGCGGCCTGCTCCCCAGCTGGCCGCTCCGGCACTGCCTCTTCTGTGAGGACTTTGCCAACGTCAGAAATGCAGAATCAGGTCCCAGAGCGTCAGATGGGTTGACTCCTGGTTTCTGTCATGATGTTGGAGATGCGAAGTCTGGAAGCCACAGCCCATCTGTTTTTCAGGTTTCTTGTTTAAAACAATACCTTGTCCAAACATGAAATGAGAAGAGAAGACAGCCGCCTGAGCATTCTATAAGCCAGAGACCTGAGAGGGGCCTGCACTTGAGCACAGACTCCACGTGGAGGCCAGAAAGGGTGACCCCAGGTGAGACGGAGCATTGCCCCAGCAAACACAGGGGCAGCTGCACAAACACCCCAGCTCCTCCACAGAGCCTGGAGGGCCTGCCTGGGGAGATGAAGAGGTGACGTCGTGCTGGCAAGCCTGTGTCACCTCGAGTCATTAGGACCCCTGCCCGGCCACCTCCCAGACCCCACCTCGCACCCCACAGGTGTGTCGTCCTTCTCCAGCTGGCCTAACAAGGCCGTGCCAGCTCCGAGGCCGAGGCAGCCCAGGGCCATCCAAGACTAACACGGCCAGGCCACAGATGCCAAGCCAGGAAGAGGAGGGAAGGCTCTTCTCTACAGAATGAAGATAAATCGCAAAATGGCATCGTGCGTGTGGCTGCCCCGGACAAGGAGCATCCGGAGAGGAATAAACATAGAGAGCTGTGAGAGCTCCTCAGAGAGGCCCGCTTCCTCAAAGCCAGGTGGTCCCAGGGCAGGGGCAAGTGTCAGTGGCTGCGGCGCTGGGACAAATGGGGCAAAGAACCAGCCGCACAGCTTGCCGGGGACCTCCGGGTGCTGGGGACACACGCTGCAGCACTTTGTACGCAGCTTTCCCACTCACACCACCTCGTGTGTCACACAGGTGGGAGGCACGAAGCCCATTTATGGACGAGGAGACTCAGGACTCGGAACAGGGGAGCTTCACGTGTGCTCCATCCCTGCCTCGCCGCCACATCACTGCTGCTTTGTCGGCCCCTCAGTGGCTCAGGCCACAGAAGCCTGCGGTGGAACAAGCTGCCTTCTCCTGTCTGTGTGGGCAGTGAGGGAGGGGGGAGATCTGTCTCCTAACACCTGTTAAAAGGAGCGTCTCCACACTCACTCTGTTCTTAGCCCAGTTCTTCACCAGCTTGGGCCACAAGGACAGGCAATGTTCGAGGATGCAATGGGATGGGTGAGGGCAGATGGGGTTCCTTCTTCCCCACTTGCTTCTGCCTGACCCTCCCCTTCACGCCCTGCCTCAGTGACTCTACAAGTCACATCGCTCCCAAATCCCAAGAAACGGCTTGGGGGTGCACCCCGATGAGGCCAACCAGAACCCAAGTACCTGCACTGCTACGATACGCACGGTCCAACCCCACACTCAGGTCACTCCGGGTGGCCAGATGGCTTGGTGCGAAGCATTTCAGGCTTGGAGTATTTTTGGTGACCTTTTTGCAAGGAAAAAACGACACTTGTCTTTGTGTCCCCTCTGAAGCCCTCGGTGGCTCTTCCTGAGATACTGCAGAGCCCACCGACACCGCAAACATGCACACAGCGAGTTGGCGTGTGTTCTCTGTACATTTAGGCTGTGAGCGCACAGCACAGCGATGACCGTCTATCCCCTGGGAACACAGCTCCCCTTCACGCCCCTTCACGCTCGTGAATTAACGTCGGCTGGCTGCTGGCTACCCTCATTGTCCCTTTAACCAGCTCTACCTTTTATCTCCAGAACGCCTCTCCATTACCCCTGTTCTTTGGAAAACGTTTCTTCTTCTATATTGCCCTTTCCACTCCTCTCCACTCTGTCACCTACTTTCACTTCGATACAAGTGCTGTTAGTTACATCATTACCATTCACGACTAAACACAATTATTTCCAGGCTCCTCAGAAAACGGACGAATCCTGCTGCACTAGCAGAAAGCGTCAGGGTCCTCAGGTGACAACCCAGCCCAGCAAAGGTGTGCTGAGCACACACTGGTCACCGAGGGCCTGCGAGGGAAACAAGATCAAGACCGGATCCCATCTAATGGCAGAGAGGAGCCCCAAGTCTTCCACTGTCACTTCCTCATCCCAAGAAGGCTTACTCTTTGCGTGGCATAGACACAGTAGGCGCTCAATACATGCTTGAATGAAACAAATATGCTGCTCCAGCGATTCTGATGAGAGCTGTTCTAAAGCCTGAAAGTCTCCTAAAAGATGGGATTATAAAAAGACATGCTTGACTGAACACAGAGAACGAGACAAAGGCCTTTAAAGGATGAAGTATTTATAAACTGTGGACAGTAACGGTGACCGCTCACCTTCAGTCTTCAGACTTCCTGCAGTGTCTCAGGCTCAGTCTGTCTGCAGCCAAACAGGGGGGAGAGCTTGCCAGCTACGGGCAAGGTCACGCTCTAACCCCCAGCCCTGTCCCTCGGACCACAGGTATCTGCCTTTCTCTCAACACCTGAACAGGATGGACTCAGGTGGGGGATGAAGGAGAGGAACGCCCACTCCGTACCTTCAGCCACATGATCTGTCCCTGTTGCACACACCAGGCGCCATGTGACGGAGGCCTCTCGCCCACGATTGCGACTCACGGACCTGGTTCTGAGCCCAGGACTCAAGTTCTCACCGGCCCGGCCTCTGATGCCCATCGGTCATGCTTATCCCTCACCTGTGCCGTCCCTGACACCGGCGCCCATCCCTCCACACCCCCCCACGATGACCTGGCCTCATTCACGTCAGCAACTCTGGTTTTTCACACCCTCTTTGATTAATATTCTTCACAATTCAACTGTGCTTCCTAAAGCCCACCTCCTTGGTGCTCTCTCTGCAAGTAATAACCTTTCTTCTCCCCTGGGTGACCCGGACAGACCAATGAGGACATTTAAGTGGTGACGGGCAGGGCCTTAGGTTTGCAGCCGGCCCCCTGCACTTAGGCAGAGGGAGCTGGTCCACTGCCCGGGCCTGTAGACTGGGCTTGATAAGTGAACATCTGAGAAGACAGCTTCCTCTTCTCTCCTCTCCCCACCGTCTGGGACCTCTGATAAGCACACGTCTCCCCTTGTATTCTGGCTCAGCCCTAGAATCCCCTGAGAGACCTTTGGAGGTGAAGAAGAATAGACTCGGGTGCAGATAAGCCACATAAATGCAAACCAATCAAGCCTTGGGCGCAGCCAGGACTGCCAGCTGAGCGGGGAGAAAGAACAATACGGAGCGGTCAAGGGAACTGAGATAGCAACCGTGGATGTGACACCGCGTCCCACTGCCCTCCCATGGGTGTCTATTTCAGGAACAGGCACCCTTTGAAAAGTGGGTATTTTACAAAGAAATTAAAATGGAAAACCAGGGGCCCCGGGCGACCAGAGAGAAGAGCTATTCAGAGGGCTTTGTTTCAGGTCATCCGGCCCAGGAGGCAGAGGAGTAGGGAGCCCCACTGAATCTCAACAAGGAATCTGGCCTTGGGTGCAGCCTCACCAGCACCTTGTCCTTGGGAATTTATAAGCCAGAGGAAGCCCCAAACAGAAAAACCCAGTATAGTCATAGTATTGTTTCCTTGTTAACAGTGACCAAAGGCTTTGTTGGGTCCTAGAATGAATTTTCTGTCTGTGGTGATTATCTTGATAAAGCATTTTATAATATGTTATATGTTATGTATCAATATATATACAAAATGCAATGATATACATTTAAAGTCTTAAAAACCTTTGACAAAGAGATACCAACACTGAACCAATGAAGTCTAGAATCTATTCATACAATAAGACTTTCTCTAGTTTATAACAATGGTCTTTCTCGACAGTGAATACATTTAATATTCATCTTTAAAGCCATAACTTTCCCTTTAAGCCCTTCTTTAGCTGTATCCCATAAAGTTTTATATATGCTGTCTTCATTCTATTCAAAATAGTTTCTAATTCCCCTTGTGATCTCTTCTTCGATCTGGATTATTTACAAATGTGTTGTTTAATTTTCAGATATTTGGGGAATTCTCAGATTTCTGTTGTTGCTTTCTAATTTAATTTTATTGCAGTTGGAAAACATGCTTTGAGTAACTTCAATCCTTTTACAGTCATGGAAACTTGTTTTAAGGCCTATCATATGGTCTCTCCTGGAGAATGTCCCACAAGCCCTTAAAAGAACGTATTTTGCTTCTGTTGGGTAAAGTGTTCTATAAATGTCAGTTAGATCATGTCGGTTAACTGTTTTTCAGATCTTCTATATCTTTATTAATTTTCCATCTACTTGTCCTATCAATATCAAGGGTCTTGAAATTTTGAACTATAAATATTGAATAGTCTATATCGCCTTTCAATTCTCTCAGTTTCTGCTCTTTGTATTTTAGGGTCTTGTTAGGTGCATATACATTTAAAATAATTATAGCTTCATGATGTAGTGACCTTTTTATTATGAAATGTCACTGTTTTTCTCTACTAATATGTATTTTCAAAGAGTCTATTTTGTTTAATATGAATTAATATAGCCACTCTACCTCTCTTTTGTTTACTGTTTGTATGTCTTTTCCATTTTTTAACTTTCAATCTAGCTGTATTTTTTGAATTTGAAGTGTGTCTCTTGTAGTCGGCACATAGTGTAATCTTTCTTTTGTATCTAATCTGATAATATCACTATTTTCATTGAACTGTTTAGTTTATTTAATGGACTACTTAATGTGATTTTTTTTTTGCGGTACATGGGCCTCTCACTGTTGTGGCCTCTCCCGTTGCGGAGCACAGGCTCCGGACATGCAGGCTCAGCGGCCATGGCTCACGGGCCCAGCCACTCCGCAGCATGTGGGATCTTCCCGGACCGGGGCACGAACCCGTGTCCCCTGCATCGGCAGGTGGACTCTCAACCACTGTGCCACCAGGGAAGCCCTAATGTGATTTTTGATACGATTGGATTTGCATCTGTCATTTTGCTTTTTATTTTCAATATGGCTCTTATCTTTTTTATTCCTCTGTTCTTCCTTTACTGCTAGCTTTTGGGTTGAACAAACATTTTTGGTATATCATTTTAATTCCTCTTTTGATTTGGGAGTTTTTTGTTTTGTTTTGTTTTTAGTTATTTTCTTATTGTTTGCTCCAGGGATTAAAATATACATCTTAATTTATCAATATAATTCATATTAACATTGACTTAATTTCAGGAGGATATAGCACCTTTATTCCTATATAGCTTCATTTCCTCCCCTCTCCTTTGTGCTATTATTGTCATATATATTAAATCTATATTAATGCTATAAACCCAATAATATAATGTTATAATTATTGCTTTATACAAGCAGATGGAGTTTATATTTACCTACACAATTGCCATTTCCAGTGTTCTTCATTTCTTCCTGTGGATTTGCCTTATTGGTTCATTTCCTTTCATTTTCTTTCCTTCTTTCTTGGGCCACACTACGTGGCTTGCAGGATCTTAGGTCCCTGACCAGGGGTTGAGGGATTGGATCAAATCCAGGTCCCCGGCAGTGGAAGTGCAGAGTCCTAACCACTGGACTGCCAGGGAATTCCCATTTCCTTTCATTTTCTATAGAATTTCTTCTAAGGCTGTTCTGCTAACAATAAATTCTCTCAGTCTTTGTTTATCTGGGAATGCCTTTATTTCATCTTAATTTCTGAGATATAAAATTCATGGTTGACTACTTTCTTTCATCACTTTGTTTCATTCCACTGCTTTCTGGCCTCCGTTGTTTCAGATAAGAATTGGGCCATTAATTGCATTGTTGTTCCCCAGTTTAAGATGAGTTTTTCTCTTGCTGCTTTTAAGATTTTCTGTTTCTGTTTAGTTTTCAATAATTTAACTATGATGTCTGGGCTGGAGACTTTTATGTTTATTTTACTCAGGGTTTGTTGATCTACCCAGGATATGTAGATTAATATTTTACAGCAAATTTGTGACATTTTCAGCCATTACTTCCTCAAGTATGTTTTCTGTCATTTGTTTCTTCTCCTTCTGGGGCTTCCATTACACACTGGTGTGTTTACTGCTGTGTTATAGGTCTCTGAAGTTCTGTTCATTATTTTTTCAATCTGTTTTCCTCTCTAGTATACAGATGGGATAGTTTCTATTGATTTATCTTAAAGTTCACTGATTCTTTATTCTGCCATCTCAAATTCACCCATTTAATTAAATTTTTGTTTCAGTTTTTGTGCTTTAACATTCTAGAATTTCCACTGGTTCCTTTTTATTGTTTCTGTTTCTCTACTGAGAATTCCTATTTGAGGGTCATTGCCATCTTACTTTTGTTTAATTTTTAAAATATATTCTAGGAACTGCTTTGAAGCCTTCGTGTGCTAAATATAACATCTGGGTCCACTCAGTTTCTACCGACTTTTTTGCTGAGAATGGATCACATTTTCCTGTTACTTTGAATATTTCGTGATGTTTTCCTGAAAACTGACACTTTAGACCATATATTCTTACATTTCTGGATTATATTTTTTTCCATGAGGTGGTGGTTGCTAGCAACTTACTTGGACTTAATCTGCAGAATCTATCTCCCTGAGACATGCAGCCACTGATGCCTCTGCCCAGTTGTTTTTAAATTCTTGCTTTGTTTTTCTGCCTAGCTTCCTAGGGGCTGTCCTCTGTCTGCAGAGCTTACAGGTAAGTGAACTGTTCGTAAGAGGCTGTGCTCAAGAAGCTTGAGCCTGTAAGGCTTCCACCCTCTGCTGATAAGACCTGTGGGCATGTTAAGGGAAGCATTCAAAGTTCAGGCAGTTTTCCAGTCTGCCTAGGCTTTACTTTCCTCTGGACCTTCTTGGGTGCCCCGTAAAGATGAGCATTGTCCCCCATTCATCCAGGGAGGTATGGAGAGCTTATCTATCCCTTCTATGGTCCTCTCATTTCCAGCATCTCCCTGTTAAATTTTTGACTTGCTCTGTCACTTGCCACAACTGGGACTACAAACTCAGGTTAGCAAAGCTATGGGAATTCCCCATTCACTTCTATCAGGTGTGATACTTTCACTGATAATGCTGCCAGGAAAGGGTTTTGGCCTTCTGTCCAAATCAGGTCAGCCCCCTCCGGCAGTGAAGCGCTGGTTCTCATGAGCGGGCCTGCCCTTGTGAGACTACTTTGCTGACCAAGCTTTTGGAGGGGGTTCGGGGGAGGAACAGTTCCATGCAAAAGGGCTGTAGACTCTCTGTAGACTTCCACTTTTATCATCCAAAGTTCTAGCAGATTTTCATGAATAAACACTTCTCAACTTCTTGTTTGTCCCTGGTTGATTATCAGAGCCCTGAAATACTTGTTTTTGATTGTTTTTCCAGTTCTACTTGTTTTTTGGGGGAAGAAGATTTGTTAAACTCCTCACTTTGCTTTAACAGAGTCCTGTCTCTAAATAAAGCCTGTATATCAATTGCTTCAACATGTTTATCACGGTGGTTTTTTCCCATTTACCCTGCTTTGTGCTCTCAACAATTTTTATATATTTTCTGCCGAAAAACTTTCTTAGGCTCATTTTGATTTTTCATGGCATCTTTATTCTAATGACGAAAAAGACTTCTTAAGATGATATGAAAGCATCCTAACATTTCGTCTCTTTTTGAGATTTTTCTTATATTTCAATATTCACACAAAATATACATTGGCGCTGTGATGTCTCGAACTCAGGGTGTTGACCATCTGTTGTTTAAGTACTCCTTTTGTTTCAAAACATTCAGGAATATAACTGATTATTGTATGCCAAGTTTCAGCTGTACACTTTGGCATATGATTTCTTCAGTATTATAAATATTTCATTAATTAAAGCCCTATGTATACTGAAATAAATTTCACATGTTTTGAAAAAAAACACAGAAAAGTTATATAAGTAGCAAACAGAGATAAGAAAATTTTCACACCACTAATTGCCGGGGAAATATAAATTAACACCACAATGAGGTACCACTGCACACCCACTAGAGTAAAAATCTGTGGAGCACCTGGAACCCTCACAAATATCTGTTAGGGCTGTGAAATGATACGACTACTTTGGAAAACATTTTGACAGTTTCTTGTAAAGTAAATGTATACTTATCATATAACCCATCTTTAGGTGTTTGCCTGAGAGAAATAAAAGCATACGTCCACAAAAAGACTTTTATGAGAATGTTTATAGCAGCTTTATTCATAATTGCCCCAAACTGGAAACAACCCCCAAATCCATCAATCACAGAGTAGATAAGCAGATTGCGGTACAGCTATACAACGGAGTACTAGTTAACAGTAAAATGCCACAAACGATTATACACACAATTATCCGGAGGAATCTGGAAAACATGCTGAGTGAAAGAAGCCAGACACAAAAGACTACATAGGGTATGATTCTATCTCTATGAAATTCTAGAGCAGGCAAAAAAAAAAAAAATGTCTAGTGATAGAAAGGATTTCGGCGTGCCTGGGCACAGGGAAAGGGGATTATCTGCAAAGGAGCATAAAGGAAGTTTTTAGACGTGAGGGGATAGAAATGTTCTGTATCTTGATTACAGCAGTGGCCACACAGGTCATACATTTGTCAAACTCATTGAGCTAACTACCCCTTTAATATGGTTGCTTTGGAGTATACGTAAATTACACCTCAGTAAACTTGATGCGGGCAAAGTACACTTAGCACCATGGGTAGCACGCGGTAAGCACTTCGCAAATGTGCTGACGACGTTTGTGATGAAATAACAGTAGGATGGGGAGACTCATTCTCTTCTTGGCCTGAAGAGCTGGAACTGCAAATTCTCCAGCTGCTTCCCTTTACATATCAAGGACTTAACTGTAGGGACAGGGCAGGCAGGTAGAGGCTTAGCAAGGACAATTACTTTTAGAAATAGCCATGTAGGCTGTGGGGTACTTTTGTTGCTGCTGTTACATTGGTTTATTTGACTTTGTCCTTGTTTTTTGCTAAATTGGGGAGGTTTATTACCTATGTCTTTGAGAAAAAAGATACTGCCGTCAGTGGAAGTTTGGAGGTTTGGGCCCTAGTCTGGTTCTGGAATCCTGCCCAAGTCAGTTGACTCTTTGAGCCTCACTTAAAAAAAAAAAAATGGATTGAGTTTTATGAGCCCTTAGATCCCTTCCAAATTAAAACGTCCAAGGTTCTGTGATCTGACATATTTATTGCAAATAAAATCTGTGAAAGTAATTTAACTTCCACATTTTTAATCCGGTTCTCTCTTTTAATGCATTGTGATCCTGGATTCTCTGTCATACTCCTTTCCTCTACAACCAAAATTTTATTTACTTATGTCCCATTTCCTTAGTGTTGCTAAGCAATAGGAAAGAATCCATTGATCTCCTGTTACTACTGAACACACCTCCTCCAAACTTAGTGACTTAAAGCAACAACATAACATTTACTTTGCTCGTGACTCTGCAATTTGGGCAGCAGGACTGCTCATCTCTGCTCCACGTGGCAGCAGCTGGGGCAGCTTGAGGGCAAGAATCCTCTGAAGGCTCCTTACTCACATGCCTGGTGCCTGGACTGGGAGATCTCAGACTCCGGAGGCTGGAGCAGCAGGAACCCCTGAGCACCTGTCTCTATGTCCACGTGTTCTCTCCATGTGGACTTTTCAGCCTGGTAGCTTCTGAGTAGCTGGGTTTCTTACATGTTGGCTCAGGGCCCCAAATAATGTATATTGAGAGAGACAGAGACAGAGGGATACACACAGAAAGAGAAGGCTCACCCTCTGGGAAGAAGCTGTGCTGCCTCCGCTACCCGAGTCTGAAAAGTCACACAATGTCAATTCTACCATATTATGTTCATTACAGCAGGTCACCAAGGCTGGCCTATGTTCAAGGGAAGGGGGATTAGATTCCAGCTTTTGATGGTAATAGTGTTTAAGAACTTAAGGACACGCTTTAACTTCATGGCCAGCTAGTCTGAATCAAGGTGTTTATGAACGATAGCTGGCTTAAGAAGGGAGTTCCTGCTCATCTTTCATGGTATTGGCCTGTCAAGGTCACTACTGTCCTATTTCAGAGGGCTGGTGCTCTAGGATGGCCCACGTGCAAGGCAGAATACTTGGGACCCCTAAACGCAATGAAAAACTATTCCTCGTGTACCCCTCAGCAGTCAACTGGAAGGAATGGTTTGCAGTATCCTCAGTCCTGTCTGCAGCTAGAAGAGAAGGGAAGGCTGCTGACTGTATCTTGACTCAATGGAGGGTCAGAGAAACAGACTTTTTATTCAGACTCTATCAGCCAACGACATACTGAGGAACAGATGAACAATTTTGAGGGTAGCACCTCACATGGGGTAAAAACTGCTCATTCTGTGACTAAAACTAAATAAACTAAAGAGAGCAGATGTCTAGGCAAACACAGCACATTATGGCCTAGATCCAATCATGGCTGCAGATCTCAAATAAAGAGCAGGACTTCGACTCCTTGCTCTGTGAGTCTGCAGAACTTCTCAAACTTTTCTGTCACAGTCCCAGAGGAGAGAAAGCCTTCATCCCCCAGCATCTGAGATCCTTGCCCTAAGGTTTCTCTCCAAGGTGAGTTTTTTAAATTATCACTTTTAATTTCAAATATTCATATGCTATTTGTATCCTATACCATTATCTACCTGTTTATTTTAATATAAAATAAATGTGATTTTACCCAAAATTGCATAGTTAAAATTGATGCCCTGAGAAAATAAGCTGTATTTAGTCTGTGACTATTTCCTAGACACTTTCAGGTACTTCTTGGGCTTGAGAAGAAAAGAAACTGTAATCTCCATCTGAAAATATAATTTTGATGTTTGAGAGAATTTCTTTTTTACACATTCTGATTTCTCATTAATGATATAAAAGGAAAAGGAACCAAGGCTCCTGGGTGGGAGCCTCAGCTGAGTTCCCAGCTGGCAGCACCAACTTGCCAGGCATGCGGCTGAGCCATCTTGGAGGGACCACTCCAGCCCCAACTGATGCATGTGGAGCAGAAATCAGGTGGTTAAATGAACCTTACCCAAACTGAAGATTCATAAACAAAATTCAACACTGCTGCTTAAGCCACTAAGTTATGGGAGTATTTGTATTACACTACAATAGGTAACGGAACAATGAGCAAAGAGCTTGGAACAGATACTACACAAAGGAAGATTCACGCAGGGCCAATAAGCACAAGAAAATACTAACATCATCAGTCATCAGAGAAATAAACATTAAAACCACAAAAGATATAACTACACATCTATTAGGATGGCTAAAATTTAAAAAAAAAGAAAACTGTCCCGTACCATGTGCTGGTTAAGGATACAGAGGAACTGAAATGCTCACACTTTGCTGAAGGTGAATGGTACAACCACTTCCAAAATTAGAGTTTTGTAAAGACTTAAACTTAAGCCAGCAAGTTCACTCCTAAATATTTACCCAAGAGAAATGAAAACATATGTCCACTAAAAATGTATACAAGAATGTTCCCAGAAACTTTATCATGACAGTCCAACTGGAAACAGCCCACACATCTATCAGCTGAAGAATGGATACACAAATTGGGGAATTATCATAAAATGGTAAATACAACTGAATACAATAAAAAGGAATAAACTATTGATACAAGCAATGACATCAATGAACCTAAATAATACGGCAGTGAGGGAGGGAGATGAGACACATAATAAATGATTCTTACTTTCTAAGTCCCTGTATATGATGTTCAAAGCCAGGCGAAACTAATTTAGTAAGGAGTTTAAAATCATGATTCTGTCTGAGACAGTCTACCTTCTAGAGCCTGTGATCTTAACCATGATGCTCTAACTGTAATCCATAGATAGAGATTTTGAAGGAGATAATGATTTAACTTGTTATGTGAGTGGTGAGATTCTGGGGAAGAGGGGATAATTAAGAGATAATTGAGGAGAAGTGAAACAGAACTTTGTTTCTGCTCTCTATATATTTGGTTGTTTCAAAATTTTAAAATGGCATGTATAACATTAAAAAATATTTTTTATTGAGTGTAATTTACTTAAAGTAAAGTGCACAAGTCGTAAGTGTATATTTTGGTGAATTTTGTGACAAATATCAATACACACCCATGTAACCAACACCCCATTGTCACCATTGCCCGGAGGCAACCACTGTTCTAATTGAATGCCAGAACAAAGTTGAACACAATTAAAAGAAATATGGCACAATCCAGCACTCGACAATGTAAAATTTCACAACGTGTGACATCAAGTAAAAATTAACAGGTATGCGAAAAGGGAGAAATATATGGCCCATAACCAGGAAACAGTCAGTAAATAGAAGCAGAATCAGAAATGACAGAAATTTACAAACTGGAAAACAAAGACTTTAAAACAGCTATTATAAATACACTTAATATGCTCAAGAAGGAGTGGGAAACATGAACATGATGAGGAGCCAAAAGAAGTGTTTTTAAAAGAGAGAGAGCCTGAAATGGAATTTCTAGAGGTGAAAATTAAATCATTTGAAACAAAAAGTATACTGAATAGATTAAGAGCTGATTAGATGCTATAGAAGAACAGATCAGTAAACTATCATAAGACATAGCTATAGAAAATGTCCAAAATTAAGTACAGAAAAAAAAGATTAACAAAAAATTAAAATTATATATAGCACTTATGGAACAATATTAAAGAACTCTAACATGTATAATTAGAGTCCCAGAGAGGAAGAGGAGAGATATATAAAGAAATAATAGCTTAAAGTTTATCCAAATTTAGTGGAGACTATAAGCCCACATGTCCAGGAAAAGTCAGTGGGACCCAAGCAGAATAAATATAAAGAAAACCATGCCACAGTAGATTATAATCAAATTGCTAAAAAAGAGAGACAAAAATGGCTTCCCTGGTGGCACAGTGGTTGAGAGTCCGCCTGCCGATGCAGGGGACACGGGTTCGTGCCCCGGTCGGGGAAGATCCCACATGCCACGGAGTGGCCGGGCCTGTGAGCCGTGGCCACTGGGCCTGCGCGTCCGGAGCCTGTGCTCCGCAACAGGAGAGGCCACAACAGTGAGAGGCCCGTGTACCGCAAAAAACAAAAACAAACAAAAAAAGAGAGACAAAAAGAAAATCTTAAAAGCAGCCGGAGATAAAAGGTATATTACATACAGGGTAATAAAGACAAGCATGACACCAGACTTCTTATGATAAAATATGCAAACCAAAAGGAAATGGAGCAATACCTTAAAATGCTGAAAGAAACTCATAGAATTGTATTCCCAGGAAAATTATCTTTCAAAAATGAAGACAAAATAGAGAATGTTAGAGATAGAAAAAAATATTGCACACAAATAAAAACTGAAGGGATACCTCAACAGCACATCTGCACAAAAGATATTTTTTTTAAAAAATGTTTTCATACTCTAATCAAAAACCAGAGATTGTCAGATTGAATTTTAAAAGCAAGACACCTATAGTCTGCCTACAAGGCATTTTTTGTGTATACAAAAATGTATACACTGTAGTGTATACAGATGTTGAACTATAAATGCTGTACACCTGACACTTTTATTATAATAATAATAGTAATAAAAGAATTCTCCATCCAGCAACAGCAGAATATGAAATCTTTTCAAATGCACATATAACATTCACAAAGAAAAACTGTATTCTGGATCATAAAACAAGTCCCAGTACATTTAATGGAATTTAAATCAAGCGAAGTATGTTCTCTGATCATAACAGAATTAAAAATAGAAATCAACACCAGAAAGATTTCTGGAAAATCCCCAAACCTTTAGAAAATAAATAACCTGTAAGTGGAAACTTAATCATAAGAGAAATTGGAAAACATTCTGAACCAAAACAAAAATGAAGATATAACATATCAAAATGTGTGGGATGCAGCCAAAGCAGTACCTAGAGGGAAATTTATAACTTTAATGCTTGTATTTGAAAAAGAAAGATCTCAAATTAATTATCTAAGTTTCCACTCTAAGAAACTACAAAAGAAAGAGTAGATTAAATACAAAGCCCATATGAAACTTACACCTCAATAACTCTGATAAAAATTCTTATTCTTTGTCCATTTTGGCCTGAGAGTTTATCTTAAATTGTTCTTTTCTGTTGCTTTTCTTTTCTTCATAGCTATAGATCTCTGTTATAGATAACAGCCTTGTTGAAGAAAGCACATAGCTATATACAAGTGCATACATAAAGAATTTCTGATTTTACGGTACAAATTGTGTCCATGAATGACCATATATTAAGCCCTCACCATCTGCCAGCCCTTGCACATATGTTGTTCCATTTAATACCCAGGCTACAGTGGATCCCTAGGGGGTTCTGATGGCTTAATTTATGATCACCAGAAGCTGCCATTTAAACATACACCTCCTGCAGAATTGTTGGATTTGGTTTATTTTCTCTGTTAGGTGTGAATATTTGTTTTCATCACACAAGAAACCATATTGGAACAGCCCCTCATAACTCTTGAGTTGCATGAGATCAACTTGCTTTAATGAATTTTGAGATCAAGCAGAATCAGTCTGAAAGGTAGCCAGCACGTTTAGAAAAGAGGTAAGATACAGAGCAGGGATGGAATTTATGTCAATCCGAGTAGTCCTCAGCCTCAGTCCCTACATATCACAACAGTGAGAACAGGGAAGATGAAGGTGTGAAATGCAGAGCTGAGAGATGACAGCCCCCTGTTGTCAGGAACCCACATTTCTTCCTATCAGTCCCAAGGTGTGTCCTCACCTTGTGCTCACTTACGTTCACCCGTGGTGAACTTTTTCACTGCGGGACTACAGCTTCCCTTTCTTTGGTTCTGTTTGGGACACCACTGCCTGGTTTCATTTGTAACCTCTCTAGAGACCAGGTAGGGTGCTCACCCCAATATTAACAAATGTCACAGATTTACACAGAGGAATTATTTGTTTACTGATGAACTGATCAGAAGATGTCACTACAGCCGGGGATCTTTTCCTGAATTAAAACTAGGGCTTGAGAATTAGTTTTTCAAAGGTCCATTTTGAATTACGGGGCTGTAATTCCATCTTGAAGCCTATTTGTGGGTCACGCTTCACGTCTCATGGTTTATGACTTCAACCCAGGCCCTCGATGGAATTACAGCCCAAGAGGCACAGAGACTGCTATTTATCATCTGTTTATTTTACAACCGAGCACTGAGTATATTTTGGTTTTATGCTCCTGGAGAAGACAAGCCGGGAGGAGGAGGTGGAAGAAGAGGAGGAGGAGATAAAAGAGTTGAACCCAAGCTACAGCCATGTCCACCCAACTCTAAAACCTTGAGATAAAAACTCAAAGGCAGACAACAGTCCAGACATGTTACCTCCCCGTTAACAGACACCTGGAAGTCTCTTCTATGTGTTACTGTGGAAATAAAATGTCCAAATGGCTGTTTGGTATCTCTTCTTGGCTGAGCACGACTATAGCAGAACTCAGAGGGCGGACCCAAGCGAGGGGTGGCCATCGCGCCTCCTTCCCACCCCCGCCTTTGTCGTCTCTGTGCCAACAACACGCTCACAGGCAGGAGGCTGCAAGCGTGCGAGCAGCTGGGTCAGAGATCAGGCAGGGTCACTGCGTGCTCAGGCCTTGGGTTTGGCCGCTGGTCCCCGAGGTGTGCTGGGCGGGACGTCCCTTGATCTCTCCATGCTGTCACCAGCCTCCACAGCACACTTGGCCCTGGGCCTTTGCAAACATTCTAATTTGGTGCATAATTAATGTAACAGTGATTCAAGGCAGAGAGGCTTCTGGGACTAATTAGTGACCTGAATCTCCATGGTCGCCTGCATTCCATTCTTATCAGTGCCGGGAAGAGCTGCACTCTTAGAAATAACGTCTCCCACTTACTACTGCAACACAGCCAAGAGGCAAAGATCATTTTTCCCTGCAGTGCACAAAAATTCCATCAGTGTGTAATCACTTCCCACAGGGAATGAACTTCCCCTGGAAGAATCACACTGAATTAGTCCCTTGTGAACTTTTAGGCTTCCATATGGGCCTGGGAAGCTCTCATCGCAGGTGAAGAAACAAAGACAGTCAGCGAGGGTTTGCTGACCATCCACAGAATGGACAGCATTGTTCTGGGGGCTGAAGCTGGTTTCCAGGAGAATAAAAGCCTCAGCTCTCTCTCCAAAGACCTTGCAGTACAACAATGAAACGCACAGTGATGAGAATGGATGGCTTGTGCACTCTTGTTCCTAATATGGTCCCCTCTTTGTCTGAGCATGCATGGCTCCCCATGTCCCAGGCCATACACAGAGGAGCTGTTCAAATTCAGAGTGAGTTCACCCCAGGAAAGGAGGGGGCACCACAGCAGCGATGTTCCCCTTGCCCCCACTCCAGCTTCCTGGAGCTCTTCACTCCCATGAAAAACCAGTGCATTTTCAGCTCACTTGCTCAAGCCCGGCCTGATGTAGACTAGAGTCAGCAAACTGTGGACATGGCTAGTGGGCCAAATCTGGTCCGACCACTCCTTTAATTCACGTATGTGTGGTCCGTGGCTGCTTTCATGTGACAATGGCAGAGTTTAATAGTTGCAACAAAGACAGTATGAACCACAAATCCTAAAATATTTACTATTCGGCCCTTTGCAGAAAAGTTTGCTGACCCTGGTTCTAGACCATCAAAAACCACGCAGCAGGCTGGTGACCTTGGCAGGCAGGTTCATGACCTTGCCACTGTAGCACTGTTTTATTTGATCAAGTCCAGTGGCTTGCAAACTTTTTCTTTTTAATCAACAGAGATTTTAAAAGAAATTTGTATGCAGAATATATAACAGATAGAGGCAATTGGCCAAGGAAGTCTCTGAGTTTGACGCAGGGTCCTTGAAAAACCCTGTGGTTCCTCCACCCTCCTGAAGCCCAGACCAGACCTGCTCCCTTTCCTACATAAGCATCCTTCAAATGTGCCAAGTTAGGGTGGTCCTCGTACATCTCTTAACCAGGCAAAATGCAGCTAGTTCCTAGGATCGTTCCTCATAGGATGAGCTTTCACATCCTCCCGTGCCCAGAACAGGACACCACTTAAAACAAGTGCCCAGAACAGGACACCACATTGCAGGATTGGGACCGTCCATAGAGAGCTGGTGGGAAACGTCCATTTCTCAGTCTGGAGTCTCTATGAAAGGGCTTGTGGCAGATTGTATTCCCCAAAGTTGGATGCAACAGTAATTCATTCCATTTGCTCTTCCACAACCTTGCCGTCCTCCCAGCAAATGATGGCATCTAATTCTCCTACCTTTGAATGTGGGTGAGCTTTTGCCTCATTTGTAACCAACAGAATGTCAAGGATGTGACACTGCGTGGCTTCAGAGGCTGAGTCACCTTGTGAGGTGGAACACCACGCTAGAGCACTGGGCCACCATGCAAGTGGCCTGACTGCCCTGAGGCCACCATGCTGTGAGGAAGCACAAAGTAGCCCAGGCAGAAAAGCCACACAGAGAGGCCCTGAGACAGTGCAGAGAGAGAGAGAGTGCCCTGGCCAGACTCCAGCTGCTCCAGTCTCTCCTCCACTGTTCCAGTTTCAATGACCATCTGGTGACAACCACAGGAGAGACCCCAGACCAGAATCACCCAGCCACACATTCCCAAGTTCCTGACCCACTGAAAGCACGATTGATAATAAAATGATTATTGTTTTCCGCCACTAAATTTGGGGATACGTGTTATGTAGCAGTAGATAACCGTAACAGGGTCTTGATCCTTAGTCTGAAGGGAACAAAGTCTGAAGTCAACGCCTCAGAGAAGCTGGACACTGTCTCTGTTTATTTGGAGAATTAGTGCCCCATCTCACTCAGGAAGTACCGAGAGACGGCACAAGGGGTCATAGAAAGATGCTTGAGGCCAAAGCTTCAGACTGAAAACAAAACCGATTTGATGGCTTATACTATAAAAAAAATATATTTTTCTACTGTTAAAATATTATCCCCCAAATACATTTTTGTTAAAGATACATTTGCTATAGATTGAACTGTGTTCCCCACAAATCCATACACTGAAGCCCTAACACCCAATGTGACGATATCTGGAGATCAGGTCTCTAGGAGGTAATTAAGGTTAAATAAGACCATAGGTAAGTTCATAATCCAATCCAAGTTGGATTATAGGTAAGTTCATAATCCAAAGGTTAAATAAGACCATAGGTAAGTTCATAATGTGGCCTTATAAGAAGAAGATCTCTCCCTCCCTCCCCCCCCCCCCGCCCCTCTCTGTCTCTGCCGTGTGAGGACACAGAGAGAAGGCAGCCGTCTGCAAGTCAGTAAGAGAGCTCTCACCAGACCCGACCATGCTGACCATTCTGATACCCGGACCTTGGACTTCCAGCCTCCAGAACCGTGAGAAACAAATGTCTGTTAACTTAAACCACCCAGTCTAAGTTATTTTGCTGTGGCAGCCTGAGCTGGCATATACATATGATATATATATATATATATATATATATATATATATGGTATATACAAACATACACATACATAACTAAATACTAAAGATAATTTGCATCTGGTGTGAATTAATTTGCAAGCACGCCCACTTTAGTCTACAAAATCCTGAGGAACAAAAGATTATACCAGCATCGGTCATATGAACTAGCTATGCCATTTAGGCTCTTCCTGTATATTTGTAGCAGTGTTTTGAGGAAAATAATTGCTTTAGTGTAAAACCAATCATGGTAGAACTAGCTATGTTGTAATTAAAATCGATTAGAAATACAATCCTAGACGTTTAGATGGGACCTTCAAGTTCATTCAGGTAAACCTACCAATCAGAGCCCATTTTATAACATTCCTCAAATTTGGAGAGTTAATATCCAGCCTGGATCCTCGTGAACTGCCCACATTTTCAGTGTCCAATATATTACGGTCGCTCAGTGTTGGTAAGAGTGCAGTGAAATGGGCTCTCTGATACATTTTATACAGGTTTGTAAATTGATACAAACTTTTTGGAAGAGGATTTTATTGTGTTGCTCAAGGGTGTTAAAAAGGATTAGGCCCCTCAGTCTATGTTTAAGTAATAACTCAACACACAGAGAAAGCTTTCTATATTATGATATTTATTGTGACAATATTTGCCACGTGGAAAAATTAGAAACGCCAAAATGTGCAATAGTAGGAAAACGGTTAAATGAACTCATGAACTATTATCCTCCAAAGCATAACTATGTACGTATGTAAAAAAAGACTAGAAAAACTATATCTTTCTTGAGTTAATTGAATAACAACAATCTCCTGAATGTTCTATTATCTCCAGGTATCATATTTTTACTTGGCAAAAAAGTGACCCAAATTCAGTTTGGAAAATATGGCCACTGGAGAGTCATGTGGTCATGAAATCTGGAAGCTCCTACCAATAACTCATGTAATTGTTACCCAGCTCTAATGGTTAAAGACACCTGCCTTCTTATAACTTCCATCCATTCTTAGCAGGTCTGGCAAGTGAGGTAACCAGAACAAAACCTATATAAACCGTGACACATGTGTAAGATATTATGATCTTAACAGTTCTCCAATAATAAAAAAGGCCGTCACATCCGGATCACTGTCATTGTTAATATGTGAAGTGATTTTTGAAAATAATAATAATTTTGGGCACTTTAGGCAAGAGATTTCTGTTGCTCTTCTCCCAACCTGCCGTCCTCATCTGGAACATGGATTTGTGGTTTAGAGCTTGAGACGCTGTCCATATTTCACACTACTTGCGTCTAACATATCCTTCCTCATAGCTGAAGGCAAGTGACTGTTTTCTCCCTTCTCTTGCTGAGTGTTTTACTGAATTGTGTATTTCACTATTGACTGATATTTTTCCTTGAGATATGACAGGTGAAAGCCAAGTGCACACATTGCCAAGTGAAGTGTGGTTGAGCTCAGCTGGGCGGGGGGAGGCAGGAAAGGTTTGTCCCTTGGGAGGACAACGATATCGTGGGACTATCACGAGTTATTCACACACACTTAGTGTGGGAGCTGGAGCTGGAGGGAATCTCAAGGGATGGGGTGTGAGGCTGCTTGTCCATCCTGGGGGTCTGGGGACTTGATCTGTGTTTGACTTCTGCAATGCTTTTTTGGCATGACTCACAGAGGGTGTACATTATTGGTACTGAAGCTCTCAGGCTCTTAAGAGGTATCTGCTTCCAAAGTTATATGTTTGCAAATTTCTGATTATTCCTCCTGGTGAGTGTCAAATGGAACCAATACAAAGACATACATTTAGGATGAAATTATCAAGTATGATGAAGAATTCATGGGTGAGTGACAGTTCATGTCTAGAAAAGCTAAAAGCTTTAGCTGGCCAAACTTTGAGGGAAATTTCTGGGGTAAACGTACTCTTTTATATCTTGATAGTGTCTGGATTACACACGGGTAAGACTCTGTCAAAACTCAAGCAATGTACGATTAAGACTGAGAGTTCCTTTTTCATCGGAAGAAATACTGTGAACAAACATTACACCCTGGTTAATATGCACGCTGAAGGATTTAGAGGGAATTCTATCTGATATTCACAAACAATAAGATGGATTGATGGTGGAAATGGGGCTGGATACACATGTGAAAAAACAAGGGTACTAAAATGTTAGCGTTAGAATCTAGGTGATGGTTCTACACAGTGGTGTCCTTGCACTCGCTCACGAGAGCAGATCTTGCCCAAATCTCCCCCAAGTTACGTTGGTAGCTTGAAATTGGCCATGGTGGGAATGTCTACACCATAGAGATCAGCAAACCATACAAATCACAGCTTTTTAAATTTCTCATCCAGAGAGTCGGCTTACCAACAAACCACTGGGTACGTGGGCTGTTCTGTAAACTTCTTTCAGCTCTGCTGGATGTTTGAAAATGTTCATAATAAAATATTGGCAAAACAATGTGACTCACTGTGTTCTCACTGACAAAAAAAATAGATATAAAAAATAGTCAAGTTTCAGACTTCTGCGTCCGAGTAGGATTCAGTAGGTAGAGGCAAGGCATTCCTCCCACTGTAACAGCTCGGGGAAATAAAGACACATCACAGAATCATGTTTTTAAAAACAGTGTGGAGAACCACAGAGGCAAAGAGGACTAGAAGAATGAGAATCCCAGAGGGAAAGAGCACATGCAAAGTGAGTTGAGGTTGCTGACAGTTTTCTTCCCCAGGCGGGGTGGGGCATTTACCAAGGCCCAGTCTGAGGATGGGGCTTACCGTGTGTAGAGAAAAGAGAAATCGGGGGGCATGTCCAAGCTCTGCAGCCTGGTGTGAGGACATGGATCCAGAGGAGTCCCAGACGCATGGCTGGCTTCCCCAGGACAGTTACTGCACTGGGGGTGGACAGGAGACTGGGGGCTGAGCCAGCAAGGAGAAGTGAAATCACCCAAAGCCTCAAAGCTCCTGGGAGATGGTCACACTAGTGGGAGGGGCTTGCAACCATACCCAACAGGGCTCCCCATCAGAACTCTGGCAGATTTTGAACCTGCAGGATGTGGAGGCTAAATTTTTATGACAGAGGTGACAGAGGCAGAGCAAGATCTCAATCCAAAGCCCAGGGGAACTTCGCCCAGATAGGGGTTTGACCAAGAGTCGGACCTCCCTCAGCCTCACATTTCTTAGGAGACAAAGTCCCCTAGAGGAAGGGGCCTGGGACAAACACGCACCAGGTCTCACCCCGAGACATTTGGAGCCAGATAGAACTGAGTCTAACTGCAACCCAGGCACGACCCAGTCTACGTTCTTGTGGCGTCGAGGTGATGAGCCCCTTACACTGCCTGTCCCTCTGGGGAAAGGGCAAAGCCTTCCTCGGGGGAAGTAACCTTAACTTCACTCTCAATTCTTTTATACAAAACATCTGGCAAACAACCATAAATAATGAGATATGCCAGGATGTAGGAAAATGTGACCAATAATCAAGAGAAAAAAAATAGACAGTAAAGCAGATCCACAAAATATCCAAAGGTTAGACTTAGCAGAGAAGGACCTTGAAGATAACTACCACAAATATTTAAAAGAAAACAGAGAAAATGGTGTGCAAAAAAGATGGCTGAAAAGATGAAGAATTTCAACAGAGAACTGGAATCTATCCAAAAAAGAAGCAAGTGGACATTCTAGGATGGCAATATGTGAAAGTAAGGATTCATTGGATGTTTTTAACAGCAGAAGTCAAGCTGGTGAACCTGAAGACACGTGAATAGAAAAAAAAAAAAAAACAAACACTGAAGGGCAGACCAAAGTGTGAGATATGCAGAATACAAAGAGCCTAACATACATGAAATTGGCATCCCAGAAGGTAAGGAGGTAAAGAATGAGGAAGAAAGACTGAATAGTTTAAAGTCAAAGCCCTTACAGATACCAGTGGAAGATGTATCACACTTGGATGTTCATGTCCTGGTAGTGACACTTGCTGATTACGTGCTACGTCGGGCAAATCCCATACCTCCCCCGATCTTGCTTTCTCCTCATCTGTAAAATTGAATCAATAATATTAATTCCTCAGGACTTTCATAGTATCATCTATAAATGACAAAACTATATAAGGTAAGGTGGAAATTTCTTAAATTGTGATTGTCCTCATCATTATTGTTTCTTTGCTCAGTTATTCTAGTGGGCCAGTATGTCATCTCTAGCCCTAGCATACACCAGGAAAAAATTAGCAATTGGCTAATTGTATCTCCTCTCCATTCTAAAATAATTCCATCTTGGTTGCATGTATCCTTGCATTTTTCCCACTTATGTAACAAGCAGTATCTATTCCAGAGATCACTGAAATAGTCATGTTAAAGGCACTGCAAAGGATTTCCCTTCTTAGACTATTTTCTGGGACTTGAAGATCTTGGGTGGAGGAGGATATAGGAGACAGAATTTGGAAACATGCCCCTCACTTAAGTTGGGGAGGGTTGAATTCACTTAAATTCTTGAATCCTTTAGTCTCCAGTCACATTAGACCTGAGTGAAAGCCCAGAATCATATCAGGAAGGGTGGACCCACAAGACTCACCAAAGTGACATGTAATTGTGATCACATATACATATATATATATATATTTACTGGCATTTGCATACATACATATTAAAGCTCTAATGGCACACATGATTTCAGATGAAAGATTTGATACCAGGGAAACCAAAACTTCCAGTCTGCTGATTCTGAGCTACCCAATAAAATTCGAGACCACAGTCTCTGAATTAGTTTATGCTCTTTTGTCACGTTTGTTGTTGTTTTTATGAAGAAATAAAGAAAATCAAATAATGAAAGATAGAGATTGAGTAGGTGGGAATATAAAAGTCGGGAAAAGAAAAGGATGGAGGAAAAGAATGAAAGCAGCAGTGTACTAGTCAGCTAGGGCTGCCCTAACAAAATATCACAGACTGGACTGCTTGCACAATAAACATCTATTTCTCACAGCTCTGGAGGCTGGAAGTCCAAGACCCAGGTGTGGCAGGGTTGGCTTCTCCTGAGGCCTCTCTCCTTGGCTTGCAGATGGCCATCTTCTTGCTGTGTCCTCTCATCTGTTTGTCCTTCTCTCTGTTTGGGGGGCATCCCTGGTGTCTCCTCCTCTTCTAATACGGACACAGTCCCATGGGGATTAGGGCCACACCCTTATGATCTCATTTAACCTTAATTACCTTTTTAAAAGCCCCATCTCCAAATACAGTCACATTGGAGGTTAGGGTTTCAACATATGGATTTTTAGGAGACACAATTCAGCTCATTACAAGCAGAGGGGGAAAAAAAAAGATCAAATGTTAGTTAATGGCCTCATAATTAAAAGTGCTTTGCCATGTCCATACCAGTAACCATTGGCTGACCTGGTAGATCAAAAAGGTACAGCCCTTTGTTTCTTTACTGAGGGACGGGGGTATGACAGTCTCCACTTGTTTTGTTAGCTTAGGTAAGTGGGCTTGGAGTCCTGAGTCGTTCCTATCACCATCTTTCTGACCATCTGATGATCTGCCCTCTGTTCTGTTCACTCCAGATATCCTATCTTTGAGAAGGAGGCTTCCAGCCATTGCAGGTATGTCTCCAAAATCAAGCTACGCAACTCTGGGTGACCCAATTGCATGGGAGGAGCCACAGAGCAGCTAACTTGGGACATCAGGTTCCTGGAGGGGTGGGATGCTATTGGTCTCTGGCCTGGTTCTCTAGCCAAGACAAACCTCACCCTTTCCTGACAAGGCATATGAAATAGGACACTGACCGAAGTGAACTCAGAAAATGCTTATTACACGGGAGGCCATGGCTACTGGGACAAAAACATCACCAACACCGACCTCTGGGAGCTCACAGCCCAGTGGGGAAGATAAACAATTAACAAGGCAGAAGCAAATGCTTCTCAAGACTTCAGGGGCACAGTCAGTGAAAATTCAAAGGTGAGAGCCATTTATTCTGACTGAGAATCAGGGAACACTTCACAGAGGAGTCACATTCAGGCAGGACCTGGAATCATGAACAGGAACTTGACAGGTGGAAGAAGCATAGAGTGTGGGATGGTGTGAAGAAGGCAAATCCTTCCACTCGGATGAAAAAGTACAAGCAAGGGCACAGAGGCCCAAAAATGATGGTAACTCTCAGAGATAAATGACAAACCAGACACAGCTAGAGCAGAGGTCCTCAAACTCCAGCGAGCATTAGGGTCACCCGGAGGACTGAGGAAAACACGGCGTGCTCCCCCGGCCCCCCTTCAGGAGTTTCTGATTCAGTGGGTCTGGGGTGGTGCCCAAGGATTTGCATTTCTCTCAGGCTCCCAGATGATGAGACGCTGCAGGTCCAGGGACCACACTTCGAGAATGCCCGGGCTGAAAACAGTGAAGGACGCAAAGGTGGATAAAGCCAGAGTGTGGGCTTTACTCTTTAGACAATGGAGGGTCATCATGGCACTTAGATGGCTGTTTCAACAAGAACTATCAGGTCGAGGGAAAGTTTGACAGCTGCCTAGGGGTGGGAGCAGGTTCTGAGGCTGTTCCAATCGTCCAAATGAAAAATAATGAGGGCTGGGACTTCCCTGGTCCCTGGTTAAGAATCTGCCTTCCAATGCAGGGGATGCAGGTTCGATCCCTAGTCGGGGAACTAAGATCCTACGTGCCTCGGGGCAACTAAGCCAACATGCCACAACTACTGAGCCTGCACGCTCAGGAGCTCGCAAGCCACAGCTAGAGTGAATCCTGTGCACCGCAGTGAAAGATCCCATGTGCCACAACTAAGACCTGACGCAGCCAAAAGTAAATAAATAAATAAATATTAAAAAAAAAAAAAAGAAAGAAAGAAAAATAGTGAGGGCTGGCCCTGGAATTTTCTCATCAGAATAGATAGGGAATTCAAGATGCCAGTGACATTCCATGAGCAGAGTTAAGTTCTCCTGGTGCCAAGTTGAACGTGGAAGAAGAGAAGGAGAAGGTAAAGACCACTTTACCGGTTCTTTTCAGGAGACTGGACAGAATTTAGAACATTCCAGAGAAAAAGCACAGGAAGAGGAACAAGAGAGGAAAAGATCGCTCGAGTCCTCGAGATGGGCTCCCGGTGCCCAGAGAGCAGGTGGGTGGAAAGGAGCATGGGACTCTTGGAAACTTTGGGTGGAGCTCTCCAGAGAGGGGGGCAGAAGATGAAATTTAGCCTGAAAAGAAAAGACAGGTAAAAACAGCCTGAGGAGTGTCTCTCAAGAAGCACGAAGAGGAAGGAGTCCCGTGGCTGTGGGTGGAGCCCTTCAGAGGCAGGCAGAGCAGCAGCTTGGTAACTTAGGGTGACTTGGAGGCTCCTGTTTATTTATTCTTTTCCTGAGTGTCAAAAGTATGCCTCGTGCTGGATGCTGAGGGCACAGTGGTGAGCAAAACAAAGGGGTGCCTACCACCGTGGGGCTCGTGGTGGTGTCAAAGCCAAGGTGCTTTTACAAGTAAAAACACACTGGAGCTGTCATCACAATCGCAAAGAAAAACGGCGCCACAGAGGGAATGACAGGTGAGGTCATGCCGTGGAAATGACACTGAAGCTCAGGCTGGACACACAAGCCCGGAAAAAAAGAGTCCTAGATGACCATGTGGGCGAAGGCCTCGGGCAGGTGACACGTGTCGGCCCCAAGGAACTGCAAGGAAACCAGGTGACGGGGACAGAGGGTGAGCAGGGGGCAGTTTCACACGTGGCTGGCGAGCAGGCCAGGAGCAAAACATACAGGCTTCTGCTCAAACCTCGTTAAAATTCCTCTCGCATACATGCGTCTTCAGAGCCCATCAGAAGAGCTGCTTTATCCCAACACCAGCTTGTTTGGAAACAAAACTGAAGATTTGACATTGGCCCTTCACCTCCTTCACCAAATTTGGCTCAGAATGGCCTTTGGATTTCTAGAACATTTAAAGCTAGCCTCCAAGGACTCAGGCTTGCCATGATTGAGGATGTATATAAAAATATATTTATGTGGCTGAGGCTCAGAGAGCAATTTCCAAAGAGAATTTCTAAAGCTGTTTTGAGCATTATACAGTCTCTTGAGAGGATGGATTTTTTCCAAACCCGTAACAGAACTCTATCCCTCCTAATGAAAGTTCACAGCAGTAATATCGCTTTTGTCCTCTCCGTGCACGCCTCACACTTCTGGAGTCTGAGGGCACATAAAGCAGTGTAAGGCCTGAGCTTTTGCTCTCATTAAGCTCACTGTCGCACCGCAAATTCAGTCCCGTCAGAGGGAAGAACTTGGCAGCTACTGCATCCCCTTATTAATCTTCTTTCACAAGCCAGTTCGCAATCTAACCTGAAGGGTCAAGTATAACATAGTAATAAGGTGCTGGGGAGCCAAACAGACCAGGGCTCGAGTCCTATCTCTGCCCCTTGCCTGCTGTGTGACTGTAGGCAAATCGCTCAACCTCTCCGAGCTCAGTGATCTCTTCTGTGATAATAATAATAATACTTATTCCATAAGGCGGCTGTGAAGATTGAGTGATGTATGGGAAGTACTTCATACTTCACCTGGAACAAAGAATGAGCTGTCATTGCCATCCTGACAGAGCACGTGGAAGGGGAGGCAAAATGCACCAGATGGGACACAGATGAGGGTGACGGGGTTATGCCCTGCCTGCTCTCTTCTCCCTCCCCACCCCCATCTCCACCCACGGCTCCTGCACGCGCTGCTCGTGGCTTTGCCAGGTGTGGGAGGACTCCTGGTCCCCCACTTCCACAGACACGGCTTCTCCACGCCGTTTTACAAGGCAATTATGCAGTCATAGGCTGCCCAAGGGCAGTCAACGCTAACATGGACTTACCCTCTTGCTCCTTTCCTGACATGCCGCAGACTGTTCCTGCTTCACCTCAACCTGCCCCTCAGCTCAGCCCTTTGCACACCCTAGGAGCGTCAGGATGTAAGGCCAGCTCCTGGGGCTTCAAGAGCCACCTTTGTTTTCCCTCCGCCCCACCTGGCAGCTTTGCAAGGTCTGATGAGGAAACCCCTATGGAGGTAAAGTCCAGGTTCCCATGGGCACATGAAAAGGGGGAAGACAGTGCCGGGTAGGTGGGGTCACGGCAGCCCAGTCGGGGGTAGAATGGAGCCTCACTTTGCTGTACAGGGTTTCCATTCAGAATGAGTCACTGGCTCTCGAGTTGGCAACCCCGGACTCTGGAACAACTTGGCAAATGGAAACCTAAACGGATTGTCCACCACGTGTGTTTGTATCCTCAGTGCCGTGTTTAAACGCCACCTCCCTCCACACACGGTGAACAGACAGGCACGCTGTCGCACCCACCTCCTTGCCTAGGACGGGGCAGGGAGAGGAGGGGGTCCGGGTGAGGGCAGGAAATGATACAGCTTCAGAAGCAGAGATGACACAAAGGCCATCTGCAGAGGCGACATGATGACTCTCGCGCAGTATGAAATGAAGACGCGGCAGAGTTTACACAATCCATCAAGCAATGAGGGGAGCGGTAAGGCTCTCAAACTGCTGCAGATGACAACTTGGAAAGTCTGATTTTTTTATAGGCAGTCGAATAAAGAAACGTTAGGATAAGATCACTAGGTTAAAACCTCAACTGGCTAATGTCTCACATGGCCACAAACCGTAATAATCTTTGTGGGTATCTTTCCCTCCAACAGCAATTATTTGCATCTCTACCAAACAAAAATCTATCAGCTAACCCCTGCCCCATCAGAGCTGAGAAACAGTCAAGGCGGCGGAGCGCAGGTCAAGGGAGTGCGCTGAGCACAGCGCTGGGGGAACGCCCAGCATCTCTTTTCCCCACTGCCTAGTTTTGAGTCATTTTTCTCCAGTATGCACCAACCTTCCCTTGGTTCAAGTCCTCTCTGGCCCCTTTCTCCAGCCCAGATCTCTGCTCTATCCAGACAGCTGGAGACCCACTGTAGCCCTTTGCTCTTCCTAGAAACCTTCAGTCCAAACTGCATTAATAGCTAACGCAGCAACTCCTTCCTGCCTTCATTCACGGGATGCCCTCGGCCGGAGCGTGGAGCTGCTGGGACACCAGCTGTGCTCACAATGCCCTCTTAATGATCAGCGACCGGAGGGCTCCAACGGCTCCACACCAGAAGCCCCATCCACCAAGACTCGAGAGGTCTGGTCATGGGCAGAGAAGAGAAATAGCTTGAAACACGAGCCAGAACTTGGTAACATGGCCACAGAAAACCAGAGTGAAACTCATCAAGAACACGTTAAGATACATGCTTCATTTTATGCTAGTTCTTCTGGGTTAATTTAATCTCGCTTTTAAAAAGGAAACGTCCACATTGATCACCACTCCTCTCACTTCCTCATTCAGGAAATGTTTGCCATGCATCTACTTGTGAGCCTGTTCCGTACACAGTGGTGCATACAATAGACACGGCACCCGCCCTTCTGAAGCTCACAAAGTGACTCTAGAAAATTCTAATCTTCCCTTACATATGTCGTGCTTTTCAAAGGGTTCTCACGCAAGAAGCCCTCAAGTCTCAAATCTTTCCATCTGTTCCCCCAAAACACATCCTGCCTGACGCCAGCTCTCCACCTCCACTCCTGCCTCTGTCGTCTCCTGCCCGGGTGACTGCAGTGCCTCCCAACAGACTTCCCGCCTTCCTCCTCACCTCACCACCTCCTTTCTCTTCAATACAACCAGAGGACCGCTTAACAGTGTGAATCAGATCACGTCCCTGTAGCTTAAACGCCAGCCTCCGCCAGCAAGGCCCCCTGTGGTCCGTGTGGTCCAGCCCCCTGCCTCTCCCCTTCTCTCTGCTCCGGCCTTTGTATGTGCTGTTCTCTGTCCTACTTCTGCACAGGCTCCTTTTCTCATTCAAATCTCCGTTCCGATGCAACCCCTTTTGTCACCCCTTCCTCCCAGTCACTCCCTGTCCTATCACCCAAGCACTCACCACCATAATTACCCTGCTCTTTATCTATTGATTTCCCGTCTCTCTACACCTGACGGCAAGCTCCTTGCGAGAAGGAGAGAGGGACCGTGTCTGCCTTGTACACACTCGAATCCCCAGCACCTGAAGCAGCACTTGGCCCACTGGGTGCACTGAAGGCCTGACACTGCAGTCCTGCCTGTGAATACCCCAGAATGAGAAAATGAGTGAATTATTCCTTGTCAAAAATCCAAGCATCAAAATGTTCTCCCAAGGCAGGCACTGGACAGTTAAAAATACAGAAACTGAACTAAGGAAGTTTAGAATTAGCGGGTAAGCTCGGTGAAAGTAGCTCCCATCTTTCCTGTTAATGGCATATCCCAGGGCCTAGAGTAGAGCTCAGCACATAACCGGCACTTACTGCTTACGGAATAAACCATACCGCATGCAAGTTAGGGGCTGGAGCGTGTCTGGATGAAGAGTCTGTTCGGGCAGGGTAGTCAGGCGAGCTGTCCTCTCTGAGCCGACAGGAAAGTCTGGGAAGGACAAGTTTCCGAAGCCCTGCCTGGCGGCCATCTCCCCTTTAAAAGGGCTTCTCAGGAAACTAGAGGTCATCTCTCCCCAGGCAACGGCTGGATTTGGGGAGAATGATTTTTTTTTTTTTCACATCTTTATTGGAGTATAATTGCTTTACAATGGTGTGTTAGTTTCTGCTTTATAACAAAGTGAATCATTTATACATATGTTCCCATATCCCCTCCCTCTTGCGTCTCCCTCCCTGCCACCCTCCCTATCCCACCCCTCCAGGTGGTCACAAAGCACCGAGCTGATCTCCCTGTGCCATGCGGCTGCTTCCCGCTAGCTATCTGTTTTACATTTGGTAGTGTATATATGTCCATGCCACTCTCTCACTTCGTCCCAGCTTACCCTTGCCCCTCCCCATATCCTCAAGTCCATTCTCTAGTAAATAGAGCTGCAATGAACATTTTGGTACATGACTCTTTTTGAATTATGGTTTTCTCAGGGTATATGCCCAATAGTGGGCAGAAGACCTAAATAGACATTTCTCCAAAGAAGATATACAGACTGCCAACAAACACATGAGAGAATGCTCAACATCATTAATCATTAGGGAAATGCAAATCAAAACTACAATGAGGTATCACCTCACACCAGTCAGAATGGCCATCATCAAAAAATCTACAAACAATAAATGCTGGAGAGGGCGTGGAGAAAAGGGAACCCTCTTGCACTGTTGGTGGGAATGTAAATTGACACAGCCACTAGGGAGAATGATTTTGTTCCTAGTTGACTGCTCTCCTCCTAAGTCCCTCTCTCCATGAAACTCCTTGAATGGGGATTCAGGGATATATCATCGTAGCATTTTCTGTCTGTTTCCAACCTATAATTTCTCATTTATAATAATGGGGGCTCTGGAAGAGATCTCTAAATTCCCTTCAGAGCCAACATTTGATGGTTTTAAGTGAAAACGCATTCCACTTGGAGCCAGGGGACATTCAGGTCAAGCCTTTAAAGAAAGCAATTGGTGCCTAACGGGAAGCATATCTAGAGCTGGTTATAGACGCTCCCTCGCAGCAGGCGTCCCAGGTAACGAGGCCCCGCACGGTGGACCTGAGGCTGCATGCGATGCTTACGGAGCTCACAGCCTGTCCCCTCTGGGGCTTGGCACTAGGTTCCTGGAAGTTCTCCACTCTAAGCAGAGACACTATGAAAGGCTGTTTTAAGTGGAGGAATGAGAAACATTCTCCGTGTGAGTTTGTGAAGTCCACGTGTGAGTCTCGTGGTTCTGAAGCTCAGAGTCACTGGGGCGCTTGTTAGCAGGGCCATCCCGGCCCCTTCCAGGTTCTGACTCAGTGGATCTGCATTTGCAGAGCTCCAGATGCTGCTGCTGCAGATTTCTGGTGGAAAAGGACGTAGCCTCGGGTGACCTGCTGTGAAGGAACCTGGCCTCTGTGGGGAACAGACTCAGGCAGATGGGGCCGTGAGAGATGCAGGGGGGCCGAGTGGCCTCTTTCTGGGTCAGCCTCTGGCCACCGGGTTTAAATCCCATCAGCCCCCGGGAGGCCTGTCTGCACAAGCCTGGACAGCTGGACACTTGGGGAGTCAAAGGCCGCTCGTGCCCAGACGTGCAGGGGATGTACCCCGGCCTCTGCTCCAGGCGAACTAGCTTTACATCACTGAACGTGAGCAGATTCTCTAAAGGTGCTCCATATTCTAGAAAATAAATTTGATTTTTCTGGCTCTCCTGGTAAGTTGGTTGAAGGGACTTGACTAGCAAGCTTGATTCTGCACAAACGAGTCGTTTCCTCAGCTCTTGTGAAAATGCTCTGTTGCTCTGTGCCCACTTTCTAGAGCTTATGGCAACAACGTCGAAGCTCGTTTATCAAGTCCCTAATCCACCGCCACTCACAAACCTACGAACTAACATTCATGGAGCATTTGTCCCCAAAGTTGGAGAATTTGGTAAATAGAGTCCTCAGTCACCTTTCCAAAGGGCGGCCACCCTCCTTCTCACTGTTCACAGAGCCAATAGCCACGGCACTCCCGAAATCCCCTACTCCGAGGGTGGAAGCTGTGGGGAAGAGGGCAGAACTCAGGCAGGGTTATTCACGAAGGATCAGAGAAGCCCATCCACCCACAGAAACAGCCAAGAGGCCCTGAGAAGCCCTCGCACCCAGGCCAGCGCCTCCCCAGGGCTCACGTGCTTTATGGGACTTGCCTAGGCCTCAGCGCTCACGGAATTTCCGTGAACTTGTGGGTCCACAGAAGAGCCCATGAAGAAAAGAGTCAAAGGCTCAGGGCTTTTATCTCCATTCTGTGCCTTCACCTCCTCTCTGCCATGTAGTTCCACCTCCGGCCCGTAAAACATTCAAAGCTGGGAGACTAAGAGAAAGAGCAAACCAGAAGCCTCCTTCCCATCACGGTCCTTCCCACACGGGCACCAGGAGTACTTCTGGGCCACGGCCAGCAGCAGAGTCTAGCACTGCCGTTAACTCCAGGAGCAAAGTTCACAGGCACTAGGTCCGGGCAGCTCTGGAGACGCAAAAAAAGCAAGAGTCCAACGAGAGCATGAAGATGCTCACATATCACCCAGACGTCAGCACCGGGGCAAGAGAAGCACATACGCAAACTGCAAGGCCAAGGTCAGAGCACTTTAGACTCTGGGGAGAGACAAGGAAGACAGGCTACTGGGATGACCAGGGGTCAGTGATGGATGAAGGAGGCTTTCTAGAGCCAGACGGTTCTGGCCCCAAGGTACTCCTGACAGCAATAAAGGCGGCCGCTCTGTTGGATGGCAAAGAAGAGGCCCCCAGAGTTCTTTCATTTCAGCAGTAGGTGTGTCACTGGCAAGGTACCCCTTAACTTGCTGAGCTCCAGAAGCCCCTATTACACATCAGTGAGCCAAAGTAACTAGAATTCTAGAGTCAGAAGGGACCCTACAAGGTTGGGGACCCAAGGGCACGTGGCCACAGGGAGGAGATAATGCAAACGAGGGGACGGGGCTGACGGCAGTGAGCTGGAGGCATGGACCCCATGGAAAGTTGCCAGCCCCCACTCAGCCCCGCCACTAGGCGACTGTTCCCATGCAAGAAATTGGTACCAGGTTTGTCAGAGCTGATGATTTTTCAACATAAGCCCCAAATGCCAATTTTTAGGTGAAATTTCCTAATTTTAAGATGTTGGCAACCAAGTCAATGTTATTTAGAATACTGCACGGGCCAAACAAAACCCATCTGGGTCTGGGGAAAGGGTAGATATAGCCTGTGGGTCTCCAGCTCGTAACTTTTTTTTTTTTTAACATCTTTATTGGAGTATAATCGCTTTACAATGGTGTGTTAGTTTCTGCTTTATGACAAAGTGAATCAGCTATACATATACATATGTTCCCATATCTCTTCCCTCTTGCGTCTCCCTCCCTCCTACCCAGCTCCTAACTTCTGACATGTATCAATAACTGAGTAACCAGTCATGGTAATCGCTAGCATAAATTGGGTGCTTCACACGCATTATTACATTTAGTCCTCACAGTTGAGGAAATTAAGTGTATAGAGAACAGGTAGCTTCTCCAAGTTTGCATAGCTATGGAAGTGGTGGAGCCAGGATTCAAATCCAGGTCTGTCTGACGTCAAGGGCTGAACCCTTAGCCATTAAGTGATATTGCGATTCCAGAAACAACTACAGTTGCCCCTAAACTCATTCATTCCAAGGAGTGGCACAGTGACACTGACAACTGGTGTTTGAATTGTGGGATTTTGCTTAGTGTTTGTGGGAGGACAAGACCAGGAAAGATGGGCTTGCAAGAGAAAAGCTACCACCCTGCCAGCGGACAATGGCAGGAAAGTCATATTGAGAATATCCTTCCATTCTCCACCGTGCGAAACCCCCTTCCTGCCCCCATGGGATGAGTATTCTAGCCTTTGCTACCCAAAGGGCAGCCAATGGACCAGCAGCATGGGCGTCACCCTGGAGCTTGTCAGAAAGGCCGAACCTCAGCACGCCCACATTGACGAATGGGTCCCTTAACAAGAGGACCAGCTGCTTCTTATGCACCTTGAGGCTTGAGAAGCCTGGGCCTTGCCCCTCTCTGACTTGTCCTCCAGTCTGGTGTGGCCCCCCAGGTCCTCCCATACTCCCCATCAGACCACCATCTCCCTGAAGACAGAGGCTTCCTCTTCCATTTCTCTTTCGCCTCTTCCTGGACATGGCATACAGTCATTTGAGCCCCATCCACCCAGCTGCAGATAAAGGGGAGGGGGTCCCCAAGCACACAACAGAAGAAGGGATCCCTCCCTAAAACCATAACCATGCAAATTAGCTCAGCCTCCCAGACTGGTGGCAGGCCCTTGAGAATGTGAGAAAAGTAGCACAGCACTGCAAGCCCCCCAATCTTACCCTGTGCTGCAGGGATATAAGTGGTGCCTGCATCCAAAAGGCACATATATTCTACAGGCAGAAAAAAAGATGGAGTAGAGGCTCATTGATTCTAAAACGTGTCTGCCAGCCCCTAAGGGAAAACTGAGATTCTGGGTGGGGTAGGGACCTCTGTGCTCCCGTGCAGCTCTTCTCGACAGAAGCCCTGACAAAATGCTGCGGGCATGGACAGGAACCCAGAACTGCGGCACAGGTGTCCATCTGCCTGCGGCTGGAGAAGCACACAGCCCGGACCTCTCTAACCTCCTGTGCTTAAGGCTCACTGCAGACCCTCTTTGCTCCAAGGCACTGGGGTCCTTTCCAGGAAATGGGGCAAACTCCTGTCCTGACTCTTCTGCCATTGCTGATACATTTTCAACCATCCCCAGGGGCTGGGATACCCCGGGAGCAGAAGTATCCTGGGGGTGCAGAGGCCGGCAGGCCAGCTGCTCACGCCCTGCTCATGCCAGCACGCCTTTCTCTGTTTGCTCCAGACGCAGGGTCTCCCCAGAGATCATGCCTTGCAGGAAAATTCTCACTGTCCCCAAGGCAACCCAAATTCTTTTAGCATATATGTCACCTCCAGCCCTTCCACAGCCCTCACCTGCCTCAGAGACCATAATCACTCAAGGAAAAATAAAGTAAAAGTTCCCAACACCCTCCTCCTCCCCGTGGACCTGCCTGGTGCACACGTGCAGCTGGAGAGCCGCTCCTGGCTCTAAAGCACGAGGCTTTCCATTCCAGTTAAACTGTGATGTTGCCATGGAAACACCCAGTGAGGTGTTTCTCTGGCCGGCCGGCCCAGGCTGGGGACCTGAGGCCCACGTTGCAGACACCTCCTCGCTGGCCTCAAGGGCCTTGTGCCACCCACCAACCCAGAGCGGCCCCCGTGCCTCCACATACACCCGTGTGCGTATGGGCATCGGGGCGCACGTTTGTTTTGTTTTCTCTCCAGCCCAGCCCCTCCAGCACACAAAAAGCACATTCTTGAAAAAAAAAAGAAAAAGAAAAATGTATTTTTTTTTCTGCATTCCAGATGCCTGAGCTAAGCGGAGGAATGAATGGTTTGGGAAAAATCTCACACAGGAATAAATTTACAAGGGACAGCTGAGCGGATAAATTCAGTCCCCAAAGAGGGGCATTACGAGGCCTTCTGGCAGGAGACTTGCCCCTTGTGCAAAGCTGTCTAAAAAGAAAAACAGAGAAAGAGAGGGGAGCTTTCAAACCCACCCCAAAATAAACCCAAAAGAAATCTTTTTAACTCCCTCTAGCTGTCAGCATATGAAGACGGGGAGGCCTGTTCACAAAGCCCCATCAGTCCTTTCCAGGTGGACCTTGCGGGTGTCCCAGAGCTGGGCTGGGATGACGCCCTTGCAGACGCTTCAAGGTTACCCAAGCTTTCTGGCTTGACCCACTGTCCACATACTGGACAAAAATGGAGTTTGCCCTAATGGGGAGCTAATCATGGCTCCCGAGGGGTCCCCTCAGCTGAAGAGCGGACCAAACACAATACGGGCTGATGGACCGGATGGCTGGGGGGTGGACCTGGACCCGAGCCTCCTGGGATGAGGGAGGCACCACAGGGAGAGGATGGCAATTGTGACTGGGGGAGAGCTGCTAACCAGGCTGGAAAATGCTGGCCCGAACATGCAATGTTCCTTTGAGTGCCCCTAGTTTTTCCTACAAAGATTGAGAGTAAATTATGCCAGAATGATTTTTGGACACCTCCCCGCAAAAGAGTGTTAAACACTGGCCTCTCCCCTGCTTCCTGACCGCATACTTGACTCACCAGTTAGTGGCTGGTTGTAAGAATTAGGAAAGTCCCTTTGGATGCACTGAGGTCTGAAAACTCAGCCCATTTTCTCTCCCTTTTCTTTGGAAACCAAATCCTAGAACTTTTACAGCGGGCAATGACCCTCTTGTTCCTTCTCGCGGCTTTTCCCAGGCTCTTTCACCCCCAGGAGAGCCTGAGACTCTAACCAAGCAGGCTGGGCTCCTCTGGGAAAGGCGAGCGTCAACTGTCACCAAACATGTCCACACTGCATGCCTTGAGCTAGCACTGAACTCAAGTGACATTGCTCCTTCTCCACTGATGGTCCTACTTCTGAAGCCACTGTCGGTCAGCGACTGTTAAGCGTTTACGGTCTGGTCCTGCACTGTACACTTGGAGACGAAAAAATACATATATATGCAATGGTCCATCCCTGCCCCCAGTGAGCTCAAAACTCTGTTGCCTCGACGATAATTACCAGTAACTGAGTACTTGCTATGTTCCAGGCCCTCAGCTCTTTACGAAGTATTTCACTGTGATAAGTGCTTTATTTGCATTGAATATAGTAGTTACATGCTCGGTGGAATCTAACTAGAGGCAAATCCTGGGTCTATCGCTAATCAGCCGTGCATCCTCGGGCATTAACCTCAAAGCCTCATTTTCCTCATTTGTAAAACAGATCATAACGTTTACTTCACAAGGATGTTGTGAGAATTTAATGAGACAGCGTTTGTAAACCTCTTAACCCCGTGATGAGCACCTAGTGCTCCAAACGGCGTTGACCAAACAGTGATCACATGGCATCACTGAGTTTGCAGAAACAGCCCCTCTGCCCTCGGTGTTGGAAATCATCTAACCTTCACGCGGGAACCCTGCACAGTTCTCCGCCAAAGCAGCAACATTCCATGTGCGCTGCTGAATCTTTGCCCGTTAAACATGAAGCGGAACACAGCCTCCTGCAAGAGAGAAAAGGCACTGGAGAGCGATGGATGGTCCGGCACCTCTTCCAAGGAAGACTGCTTGGCTGGAATGTGACTCTTGCCTATGTCTTTGTATCATATATAAATTGGAACTGGGTAAGACTTAGATCCACGTTAAGTCTGATTTAACAATTAAACATTCTGTGTTATCTTAATGAGGAAAAAAATAAGAATATCTTCTTTTCAATAGATGAGTATCTGTGAAAAACACACTTATACACATACACACACATATTTGCAAAAATAATTGGAAGAAGAGTCCAGACATGAGTGAAAGTGGTTCCCTGAAGAAAACTGGCTGCAGAAGTTATGGATGAGAGTGAAATCTTCTGAGCATATGTTTTTCAATATTTTGTACTTCAAATAAGTAAATGGTGGATATATGTATATGCATAACTGAATCACTTAGCTGTACACCTGAAACTAACACAACATTGTAAATAAACTATACTCCAATATAAAATAAAAATTAAATTTAAAAAATAAGTAAGTGCTTTAGATATAAAAACAATACAATTAAAGCAAACAGGAAAAGAAAACAAGCCATACAATTGAACATCAAAAACACAAAATAGCCCAACTGCACAGCACATCTAAATGATAACAGAACTATTAAATGCTACTCAGTAGTTTTTATGTTACTAGTAATATTGATAATGCATTTTGAAACTGCTTTATAAAAATGATAGGAAAAAGCAAATGTACTGATGTTTAAGAAGTATGAATCTCACCATAAGAGAAACAATTGGAGAATGAAAGAGGCCAAGGAAACTGTAACATGAAATAGGAAAAAAAAAAGGCATTATTGTCAATAATAATCAGGTGTCCCGCCAGCGCCTCCTGATGTGGCCACCTGCCAGCGGTGTTGAGCTTCAGCTGTCCTGTCTGAAGACAGCATCTCTCTCTCCAGCCTTCCTAACCAGTAACCGTCAGAGACAGCTGCCCTCCTCACCCCAGCTCGAAAGGAGCCTGGGAGACAGCAAAAGAATGAGTGGCTCCTGGGCTGTTTAGAACATGTAGAACCTTTCTGCAGGGACTCTTCGGCTGTGGTTCTAAAATGTTTCCTTCCAGGTAGCGCTTGTATGGCCCCAGTCTGTCCTTTTCTTCTTTCTTCTACTTTGCTCCCTTAAGAGGTAAGACGGTATTGTGGAATCAGGAAAATCATTTGAGCCCCAAGATTGCCTCTTTTGAGAATTGCCTCCTTTGAGCTTGCATCCTTGTTAAGCCATCTCTACTCTCTGAGCCTCAGTTTACTAATCTGTAAAACTGGTATAATGTCCAGGGTTTCCCTTGTGGCGCAGTGGTTGGGAGTCTGCCTCCCGATGCAGGGGATGGGGGTTCGTGCCCCGGTTCGGGAGGATCCCACATGCCGCGGAGCGGCTGGGCCCGTGAGCTGTGGCCGCTGAGCCTGTGCGTCCGGAGCCTGTGCTCTGCAACAGGAGAGGCCACAGCAGTGAGAGGCCCGCGTACCGCAAAAAAAATAAATAAATAATGTCCAGCATGCTGGATGGTGAAATTTAGAGATAATGTATATGAAATACTTAGAATACGTATTCAATAAATGGTTGGTATTGTCCTTGTTATTTATACTGACATAGGAAGATGTTCTATGGATTGCAAAACTCTGCATAAATGTCAAGTATCATTCAGTTATCCTTCAATTGGATCAGAACTCACACCTGACACTGCTGGTCCTGTGCAAAGGAAGCATACAGAGCCCAGCCCTGCCTCAGTCCAGCCGCAGGCACAGCACCTGGGCCAGATGCACAGCCCACAAGAGAGGGCCATCCAGCAGATACGCAAGTTTACTACACGCCTTGTATTTTAGGGGCACGGGCTGGGGGATGCGCATCACTGGGACAGAGGTGGAAGGAGTAGCCTTTGGCATGTTCTTTTCCTGCAATGAATAGCAATTAATAAAAATCTTTCTGGAGAAGTACAAACATTGACCACTAGGTAGTACGGGGAGGAGAAGCTGGAAATGGAGGCACACCGCAAGCCACAAATATGTTTTAATAAGCAGTTATTAAATACTTGCTTTATTAAGCCTAAATTAAATGCATGTTTGAGGGAATGAAGCACTCTTAAAGAGGGAATTCACTGATGTTTTCCTCTTGTAAGCTATGACTTTTGAAACGTCAGGGCTCCATTCTGTCCAGGAGATCTTGGCTTCCAGAGGAACTCAAAATCCAAGCAAGAGATTGATCTATCTAAAGAGAAAATGATGGCCTTTCTGAAGGGTGTGGGTCATGGTCACAAGAAGGATGACAGCCAGCTACAAATCTCATTTCCAGTTGGGCCAAAGGAAACGGACATCCCTGGGGAGTATCCCCATCCAAAACACACAGGGTCATCATTAACATTTATCGTAAGCTCCAACTGCTTGCCAGGAAGGATACCAGGCAATTAACAAACATCACCACGATTAACTCTGGTGATAATTCTCTGAAGTAGTTATTATTGGGGTGACTTACAGAAGAGAAGGCTGCTGGTCAGTGAGATTCAGAAACGTGCAGCGCGGCACAGCTATAGCATCTGTAGAATGAAGATTCTGCCTGGCTCCAGGCCCGAGGCTGACTGTGACTATTCTTATGACATCACCCTACAGGGGCTGTTCTCACCTTCTTCCTCAGTGATAGAACCCCACAAAAGTTAGGCCAGCCTGGGGCCATTCAGAATAAAGCCACATCTCCCAGCCTTCCTGCGGCTGCATGAGGCCATGTGACTAAGTATTGGCCAGCGGGATATAAGTCGAAGCAATGTGTTCAATGTCTGGGAGGTGCCGTTAAAGAGAAGGCATGTGCCCTCCCCGTCTCCTCTTCCCTCTTTCCTCTCCCAGCTGCCTAGAATGCGTATGTGCAAGCAGCCTGGACCACAAGTGGGAAAGTTCATGCTGAAGGTGGCAGAAGAGGGACATACAAGGAGTCTGGTCCTGAGCATCGTGGAGTCACAATACACTACAATCTGCCTCCTAACATTCATACGTGGGACAAATAAACCTTCATCTTGCTTAAATCACTGTTAACTTGGGGTTTTCTGTCACTCCACCAGACAGAATCCTGTCTGTTACACAGGGATACCTCCATTCTTCACGCCCCATCTCTTCCCACTTCAAGTCTGTCCTTTTCTGCATTCTTTTCTTTTCCTCCCACATATTTCATCCAAATGGATTCAGAGTCCACATGTATCAGATTAATGGCAGATCACCAAAGGGGCAGAAGGACAGCCAGGACCTCTGAAGAAGGCGAGTGAGAGTTGGAGCCAAGGTCCATGGTCTTAGAGATGATGTTCTTGGGCTTGGCCAGCAGCAAGGGAGTGGTTCAAACCCCATTACTCCTGCTCCGTTAGCCTGTCTGCCCATGTATGAGGCAAAGCAGGAGTTTTGCCAACAAAATCTTCTTTCCAAGAAAATAAATTCAGGTCATCCTGCTTCTCTGGTTCCTCTCCTGCCATCATTCCCAGTAAGATGTTCACGATGTGGCTGCCATGGCACATCTGTCTCTAGTCCCACCCACAAGTACCAGGTTCCAGGCAGGACCAAGCCAGAGTGGCCAGGACTTTCCCTTCCCCTGTGTGTCATTCCTGCATATCTCCCAGGACAATCCAACTAACTGAGCATGGCTGCAAAGAGAAATGATCCTTACCCCTCCCATGGAAGTGTTTCAAAGAGTTCCAGAATGCATGAATCCTCAAAGCTCCCTGAATCACTGAATCTTAAAGCTGGAGAGACTACAGAGGTCATCTGGTCCAAAAAAAGATGATACTCTTACAGTTCGAGGAAACACCCCAGCCAAGGTCAAATCCTTATTATTAATCGTTATCTAATAATTGTTTGTTATTAGAGAATTGGGACCACTGATAATAAAACACAACAACAGCAACGTTTAACCAGTTCTATGTGCCAAACCCTGACCTGAGCACTTAGCATGGATTATATCATTTAATTCTCACAACAACCCAGTGACATAGGTACCCAACCTGGAGGCTTGGAGAAGTTAAATAACTGGTCTGATTTTACAAGATAATAGGCTGGTGAATTGGGATTCAGACCCAAGTTTATTTGTTGCTTGAGCCTGAATTCTGCTCTTTTCATAGCATCAGGCTACCAATTCATTACTTGTCAAAGTGAAGCAATGACACAATCTCCCTCCTCACCATGGAACCAAGCTGGACACCCTGTAGGCTCACGGAGTTGCCACCAAGCTTATGCACACACAGTGCTGTCCTCGGGGATGCCCAAAGACCTTAATACAGACAGTTCCCCCTGTGAAGTGTACAATCCACATCTGGAGGAAAGACAGGCTTCACTTCTATCCAGAGGCACCAACCCGAACAACCACTTTGAGGTTCAGGCAAAAGCCGGATGCCAGGGTCTTCCCATCCCCTCATCCCCTCACTGGTTTATTCGGTGCTTCAAGAGGTAGTTGCTGAGTAAAAAAAGCTCTGCTCAGCATTAGGGATGAACAGTTGAACAAAAGAGACACGTGTCTGGCTTTAAGGGCCATTTTGGTGGGAGGAACAGACAACAAACAAATAATTTCACAAATATTTAGCGCAAATTGTGATAAGAGCCACGAAGGAAAAGTCCATGTCACCACACAAGCGCATAAAAGGGGCACAACTGACGAGGGAGTGGATGTGAGAAGGCTCTGAGATGGACAGAAACATGGTGAATTCAAGAACCCGAAAGAAAGCCAGAGGCCCGAAGACATGACCAGGAGTGGGATCATTCAAGACCCAAGAGGCCATGTTAGGAATATTTTAGGGCTTCCCTGGTGGCGCAGCGGTTGAGAGTCCGCCTGCCGATGCAGGGGACACGGGTTCATGCCCCAGTCTGGGAAGATCCCACATGCCGCGGAGCGGCTGGGCCCGTGAGCCATGGCCGCTGAGCCTGCGCGTCCGGAGCCTGTGCTCCGCAACGGGAGAGGCCCCAGCAGTGAGAGGCCCACGTACCGCAAAAAAAAAAAAAAAAAAAAAAAAACGTCAGGCAGAAGGAGAAGATCCATCAAAGGAGACAGAGAATAAATGGCCAGAGAAGCAGGAAGCCAACCAGAGCGTGTGGTGCCACAGAAGGCAACAGAGTGTCCCAGGAGGGAGCGGTCAGTGGTGTGAAAACCCCATGTGGACAAGGAAGGGGAAATGAGTGGTGTGGAGCCTCCAGGCTGGGGAATGTGGACATGCTGGGGGGTGGAAACTCCTCCCCACCTTGCCCTGTGCAGCTCTTCCATTTCATTCGGTTGTTCCCACGTTGTATCCTTTATAATAAACTGGCAAACCCGGCACTGATCTAGATTCTTCTACTCAAAGTGGAAGCTCAGCGTCATCTAGAGAGAGGTCTCTAACAGACGCCTTTAAGACTAGGACACAGCTGCCTTCCTGGAATGTTACTCGGAGGTGACCAAGGGGGAAGATCAGATGTGGAAGAAGACATTTTTCCTACAAAGGTGGTCGAGCTCATCATCCAGGTAACTCTCGCCCCAGAATCAAATAGCTGAAGGGATCAATTCTGAATCAGACGAGGGCAATGATAATGATCCTTCTGAGAACATTAGTTCTTTAGGAAGAAACAAGATAATATATTTAATGGCACTTAGGAATGTTCACGATTCAGGAAAAAATCAAAACATGGCAAGCTAAGAGTTTACAGTTAAAGAGTTTTAAGTATCGCTGTCAACTGAAGAATTTGAAAGAGGCTTACTTAGAGAAATTTTGTATAAGAATTTATATTTTTGAGGATTATTTCCTGAATGTGACCTCATTACTTGACAAATTTCTCAGCAAAAGGACATATATAATAGCATTGGTTCTGCTTAGTTTTTAGTCTGGTTAACATTACCTGGGAATGGGAAAATTCAGAATGCTATCTTCCTGACATATGTGAGTGTATATCTCACTGAGAGCTTTGCATAAATATCATTCTTGAGTAAGGTTTAAAGCAAGTCTATACACTATAGAGTTCTGCTTCAGGATCAAAGACAATGTCAGTATTTTAATGTGGGTACATTTAGCCAAAGTTGAGGGGAAACACTTATAAAAATCAACCTCTTTATAATGTTAATAATTTCTAGAGATTCTGGATTTCCGGAAGGTAAAATAGTCTATGTAAAACTGTGCCTAAGCTCACGTTTGTTACAAAGTATGCGTTCTCCTTCTAATGCTTGTGATAATCTCAGCCACTGGAACTTTGAATAATTAGACATACCTTATATTTTGAATAGGTATGTTTGTATTGAAATATACAACAGTCCAAAAAATTTAACGATGCCCATTAGATAGAGCACATATTACTGACTTTAGTTTCAATATAGTGGTGAGGATAAAGCCAAACTGGAGTGAAATTCAGAGTGAACTGGAAGTAAGAATGGGGAGATGATCACTTTTACAGACCCCTTTTCATTTCAGATTCATCCTGGATTAGCTCTGGCTCACAATCCACTCAGGCTCACCCTAATTCCTACCTCAGGTCTGCAGGAGGAAAATGTTACAAGATCAGAACCAGAAACCCTGGCTCTAGCCCAGTCCCAAGACTCAAATTATGACTGAAGAAGTAAAAGCACTGAGTCTAAGCATATGTGAATTGGGTTAATAATTTTTAAAACCTGGCCAATATTAAGTTATCTTATAAATGTTATATGTAGGCTTGGGGCTTGAGAATTTTCTAGCAAGCTAGGAGTTGGTCACAGGGTCAGAACAATGATGGGTGGGTGGGGGGCAGGGATGGTGACGTAAAGGACCTGCCAAAAGACAGGAAGTGATCAAGTGAGAGTCAAACAGTCAAGGCCAGAGACTGAGGGACAGGACAGCTGATGATATTCTACCAGACAAAGGCACCGAGGCGAGCGGCTGTGGATCCGGAAGTATGAAAGCTCACACAAAGCTAGGTCTTCAGAGTGGCAAAAGTTACCAGGGCTCTGGGGTCTGGGCTTTGAACCATGCTCACACCCTCAATATCTCCCACACCCACCCTACGAGGCATCACGAGTCTCACTATCCTTAGGAGGACTTGGGCCACATAGCCAGTGAGGGGCAGACCCAGGACTCATTCCCCGCCAAACTGCCCCAGGGCCCACTACACCAGCCTTCGGTATGAAAGCCCAGCCAACCTCACCCTCCTCCTGGTGGGACGAGTGATCACCTACAGGTGGAGACTTCATCTCTCCAGGCCTTGTTTTCTAGGCTCTTAACCATGCCACCTTCCATGCATGGGGGGTAGGGGGACAAAGCAATCCTTACGGGGTCACTGCATCACTCAGTCTGCCCTACTCCTGCCTCTGACCTAGCAATCTGGCAGAAAATTCTTCAGCATAGCTGTCCTGCTGAAAAATCTCTCATTACCCTAAAATCATCCCTCTACAGGAATGGAGTCCCTGAAGCACCTCCACAAGCAAACCAGGACTACCCGTGACTGCGGACATGAATTAGTTCCTGAACACCCACCGCCTCCCCACGTGGTATGGCTGACAGCAGCCTTCTGTCTTTCGTGTGCTGATCTTTCCCACCTAGTGCAGTGTGTGTGTGATGGAGAAAGACAAGGAAGGGGAGCAGGCATCCATCACACAGGGTTGCATAACATCTCTGACCTGAGTGACCTTTGTCCTCATTCACTGATCCAAACACGCAGGATGCTTGATGGCCTCTGACATACAACCAGCTCCCCTGACTCAGCGCTGACGGAGGGAACAGGAAGTCAGCGCCAAGCGCGTGTGCCTGTGCATTTCTACATCGCTCTGTGTGTGTGTGTGTGTGCTCTGTGTGTGTGTGTGTGTGTGCTCTCTCTGTGTGTGTGTGTGTGTGTGTGCTCTCTGTGTGTGTGTGTGTGTGTGTGTGTGTGTGTGTGTGTGTGTGATCTCTGTGCGCAGGGGTTACGGATTTTCCAACCCTGATTGCTCATCCCTCCTATCTGACCCTTGTAGGGACGTGTTGGATCTTGAAAGGGTGGTTAAGCAGGAGGCAAATAACATCATTCCCCTGAGAGTCAGGAGCCTGAAGTGTGATGTTTGGGGACCAGTTTGGTTTGTTTGTATATTTATTTCAACTGAAGCTCTTCTCCCCCGGGGATGAGGTTCTGGAGCCCCTGTGGGGCCCACAGGAGCTATTTTCCCAGTTGCTAGGCAACGTCAATCCCGCTTCACACCTGGTGAGCTCATGCCTGTGGCTGATCCGGGATTAGCTTTACGGCCCCCAGAAAGAGGGGAGGAAAGAGGTGTGTGTACAAAGAGCACACACGAGCAGCGACAAAGTGATGAGGGATGACTTGATGGGACACCTAGAACCATGAGAAGTAGTGGAAACAACAGGCGTCATTTTAAGCCTCTACACCAGGTATTAAGCCAGGCACTTTGGCACAGGTGAGCTCACTGAAACAGGGCTGACACAAACCGAGGGCAGGAAGCCACATGAGAGCAGATGCCTGTCATCTTGGTCACTGTTGGGTTTGCCTTCCAGAGTGCCTGGCTATGGTATAAACTGAGAAATTCATACTCAAGCCCTAGTTATCATCTAATCCAACTCTCAACTACCAGACCATAATCTGGAGAAATTCCCCCAGATAAACCCTCTCTCTATCCCTCAGACACATCTGACTCACATTTTCAAAGGTGTGACCCTCTGCTCTTCACTGTGGACGGCCCAGACGACCACTGGCGACCAAGAGGAGAAGGTGGGGATCATGCCCGGCTGCAAAGATTCACCAGGGCCTCTCATTCCCACGCCTACCAATCCCCTAGCCCAAACCCTGATACCTTGGGCTTGGTGGCTTCAGCAGGGTCCTGGCCATTCCCCCTGTCTCCTTTTTCCTGCTCTTTCTCTGCCAGACCACTGTGATAACACAGCGGCAATGCTTCCTCTTCCTGACATGTGCCTGCCTGGTCTCTCCCAGCCACCACCAAGCAGCCCTCCTGCTGATCCACGCCCCCCCACCCCACCCCACGTTTATCCAGCCTCACCTCCCAGCGAGCCGTGATCTGCCTGCCAGACCAGGCCTCTTTGTACCCTCCACATGTATCTTAACCAGATCCTACTGGGGTTTTTCCAGTTTTATTGAGATATCATTGACATACAGCACTGTATAAGTTTAGGTTGTACAGAATAATGATTCGACTCACAAACATCATGCAACGCTGACCACAATAAGTTTAGTTAACATCCATCATTTCATACAGACACAAAAAAATTTCTTTTCCTGGGATGAGAACTCTTAGGATCTACCCTCTTAACAACTTTCCTGTATGCCGTACAGTGGTGTTAACTATATACCCATCATGTTGTACGTTACAGCCCTAGCGCTTAGTTCTCTGATAACTGGAAGTCTGTGCCTCTTGCCCACTTTCATTCAATTCCCCCTCCTCCCACTCACCACTCCAGTTAACCACAAATGGGATCTCTTCTTTTTTTTTTTTTTTTTTTTTTTTTTTTAGCGGTACGCGGGCCTCTCACTGCTGTGGCCTGTCCCGCTGCGGAGCACAGGCTCCGGACGCGCAGGCCCAGCGGCCATGGCTCACGGGCCCGGCCGCTCCACAGCACGTGGGACCCTCCCGGACCGGGGCACGAACCCGTGTCCCCTGCATCAGCAGGCGGACTCCCAACTACTGCGCCACCAGGGAAGCCCGGGATCTCTTCTTTTATGGGTTTGATTGTTTTTGTTGTTTTAGATTCCACATATAAGTAAGACCATAAGTATTTGTCTTTCTCTCTCTGCCTTATTTCACTTAGCATAATGCTCTCAAGGTCCATCCATGTTGTCACAAATAAATATATATATATATAGCTTACAACTTCTTTATGCACTGGTCTGTTGATGTCTTGGCTATTGTAAATAATGCTGCTATGAACATGGGGATGCAGGTAGCTCTTTGACATAGTGTTTTAGTTTTCTTCAGATACGTGCCCAGAAGTGGGATTGCTGGATCCTATGGTAGCTCTATTTTCAATATTTTGAGGAACCTCCATACTGTTTTCCACAGTGGCTGCACCGATTTACATTCCCACCAACAGTGCACGAGGGTTCCCTTTTCTCCGCATCAGCTTTTGTTAGCTGTGTCTTTCGGATGATAGCCGTTCTGACAAGAATGAGATGATATCTCATTGTGGTTTTGACTTGCATTTCCCTAATTATTAGTGGTGTTGAGCATCTTTTCACGTACAGTACCTGTTGGCCATTCATACATCTTCTCTGGAAAAGTAATCAGATCCTCTGCCCATTTTTTAATTGGGTTATTTGGGTTTTTTGCTGTTGAGTTGTACGACTTCCCTGTTTATTTTGGATATTAACTCCTACCAGACATATGGCTTGCAAACATTTTTTTCCCATAACCAGAGCCAACTCTGAGCCTTTGACAAGTGCTCTTCAGTCTTCCCCTGCCAATCTGCAGTCACTACTTCTGTGAAGACCCTGCTCCTCCAAGAAGCCATCCTTCTCCATTCTCTCCCAAGCTGCTCATTTTTTTCATCTGGATTCCCTGGGAATTTTTTTAAATTGTGGTAAAATATAATATAAAATCATTTTAACCATTTAAAGTGTGCAGTTCAACGGGATTAAATACATTCACATTGTTGTGCAAACATCACCACCATCCATCTCCAGAACGCTTTCATCTTCCTGACACTGAAACTCCATACCCACTAAACAATAACTTCCCGTCCTCCACCCATCTAGCCCCTGGCGACCACCATTTCTGTCTCTATCAATTTGACTACTCTGGGTACTTCATATAAGTGGAATCATACAATATTTGTCCTTTCGTGTCTGGCTTATTTCACTTAGCATAATATCTTTAAGGTTCGTTCATGCTGTATCACGTTTCATAATTATCATTCCTTTGAAAGGCTAAATAATATTCCACTGTATTTTGTTTATTTACTAATCTGTCAAAGGACATTTGGGTTGCTTCCACCTTTTGCTATTGTGAATAATGCTGCTGTGAACATTGGTGTACATGTATCTGTTTGAATTCCTGATTTCAATTTTTTTGGGTATATACCCAGGAGTGGAATTGCTGATAATTCAATGTTTAATTTTTTGAGGAACTGCCATAGTGTTCTCCACAGTGGCTGTACCCTTTTATATTCTCAGCAGCAATGCACGAGGGTTCCAATTTCTCCACTACCTTACTAGGCTTGTTATTTTCTGTTTTCGTTTTGTTTTTATAACAGTTGCTCTAATGGGTGAGAAGTGGTGTGTCATTGTGGTTTTAATTTGGATTTCCCTAATGGCTACTGAGGTTGAGCATGTTTTTGTGTGTTTATTGGCTATCTGTATATCTTCTTTGGAGAAATGTCTATTCAAGTCCTTTGACCGTTTTTTAATTGCGTTGTTTTTGTTGTTGTTGTTGAGTTGTAGGAATTCTTTATATATTCTAGATGTTAATCCCTATCAGATACATGATTTGCAAATATTTACCCCCATTCTGCGGCTTGCCTTTTCACTCTTTTGACCGTGTCCTTTGATGCACACAGTTTTAAATTTTGATGAAGTCCAATTTATCTACTTTTTTCTTTTGTTACTTGTGCTTTTGGTGTCATATCCACAAAAATCATTGCCAAATCCAGTATCAAGAGCTTTCTCTCTGTGTTTTCTTCTAAGAGTTTTATAGTTTTAGCCCTTACATTTAGATTTTGTTACCCACTTCGAGTTAATCTGTGTGTATGGCATAAGGTAAGTGTCTAATTTTATTTTTTTGTGGTGAATATACAGTTTTCCCAGCACCATTTGTTGAAAACAAACAAACAAACAAACTGTCCTCTCCTCTTTGAATGATCTTAGAACTTCTGTTTAAAATCATTTGACTATATATGCAGGGGTTTGTTTCTGGGCTCTCTATTCTATTGGTCTATATGACTATCTTTATGCCCGTACCATGTTACGTTGATTACTGCAGCTTTGTAGTAAGTTTTGAAATCAGGAAGGGTGAGACTTTTAACTTTGTTCTTTGTCAAGATTTTGTTGGCTATTTGTGGTCCCTTGAGATTTCATTTGAATTTGGGGATACATTTTTCTATTTCTGCAAGGTACTGGGCTGGCCAGAAAGTTCGTTTGGGTTTTTCCATAAGATGTTACAGAAAACCTGAATGAACTTTTTGGCCAATCCAACATTTTGATAAGAATTGCATTGAATCTATAGATTGCATTGGGTAGCACCTGGAAAGTTCTGAAAATCTTTTCCTAAGGTTCTTTATTTATTGTTTTCAGGTACGAATGTCTTCTTTAGCTAACTAAATGATAGGTTTCTGATCACAGGAATCATGTCTTCTGTCTTCTCTGGATCTCATTGTGTCCAGAACAATACTGAAGCCACAGACAAAAAGGTGAATGATTATTTCTCTAAGTTGAAAATTTTTAATGTGTAAAGCTAGGAACAATCAACTATTACCATCAAATGTCTTCTAGCTTTGGAGCTTTCTACTGAACGACTTAGGGCTGAGAAAGAAAACAAGAAGGGCCACCAATCCCTGTCACATCTGGAAAGCACACACCGCCTTCCTGGATCACCAATTAAAGCTGATACCCTGACTGCTGACCACACCAGAGAAGCCAACACCTCTTCCTTCCCTGATAATTGTCATCAGCGTCACCATTTGGATATGACTGTTCATAAGAAACCCAAAATACAAGGTGATTTCTAGACTTGGGAAGCCTCTGTTTTGGGAGTGGGTGTAAATATTGTTTTTATCCACCATTTATTCAGAGGCTGCAATATGTCAAGTGCCAAACAAGCGTGTTTTCCATGTGTTACCTCACGTTGGGGGATAATCAGATCCAAAGGTCACTACAGACAGGAAATAGGTTTGGTATCCGATTCTCAAGTGAGCGGGGGACCTTAGGGAAAGAAACCCAGGTGCAGAGAACCCAGTGCAGTTTTTAACATTCCATGAGTCTCATGCCAGTTACGTACAAAATCTAAGAACTCACACATTAGAAGGGTCTGGTCAGCTTACAGGTGCTTTGAGTTTGGGTTCTCTCTGTAATAGGAACATAGGACTGCAGAACTCTGCGTAACTGAAAGTACACAGACAAGCAGCAAACTCTCCCAACAGAAGTACCAGGCTTGGTTCCAAGAGCCAGGGCAAGGAAACCTTCCCACACCGTGGCTCACACCCTGAACTAAGCCCTCCAGAACCAGTGGAGAGTGCTGACAAGTTAATTACCGAACCTACACAGTCCGTGGTGGCTGCGGGGTTGCCCACAAGGATTGCTTGCTGCCAGATGTTTCTGTTGCGCTGAGTGACGGGTCAGATGTGTCAGACACTAGGACGGTGCTGGGTTGCTGCCATGGCAACTGACAACTGAGATTAAACAGTAGTTTCCCTTGGAATCAGCTGGCATCCTATAGACCAAACGATTGATGGACTGACTACATTTTTCACTTTTCCATGAGGTTTTGGTTCTCGGATGACCTAGGTGTTGAGATTCTAATGGAGCGAGGATGAACAGCCTAGGCAGTGAGCCGTGGCAGCCTGTGACACCTGAGCTTCTTAAAACTGTTCTTTGTGTTTTCTGCCATCTCTCCATTCAGTGAGCTAACTGTCCCTTCCTTGGAGCGCCCCCTTCCTCACCAGCGTTTCCCTATTAACACAGTCTGCCAGATCTCCACTGTGTATCCTCCCTTCAGCCCTGAGAACACTACGTATTCTATTCATCTGGTCCGACTGCCATAGAAAGCAGGTCACTTGGCCCACAGACAAGCTCTCACCTGGTTACAGACCATACCCCTAAGTCCAACAGCCAAGGGGCCGCATATATGCAAAGAGCTTCAGAGTGGACACAGGAGGAGTTCACACAATCCAATCCACTACTGCAAAGTAACTTGTAGTGAATGCACTACTAATGGGGGTCTCTAGTGCCATTTTCAATAACTGGGGCAAATATTTACATTTTTCAGGTCTTCTTAGGACTGTTGATTTGCCTCTGTGGTATGCATCCTTTCAAAGGCTTCTTCCCGCCAAGGTATGAAGTGCAAACTCCTTACTTCAGCAGTCAAGGGCCTCCAAAGTACTCCCTGGCCCATGCTCTCCCATCTAGCCGATCACACCTCCACATTTCCGCCTTCACATCTTCGCTCACCACATTTTCCCCCAGTATCATGCCCCCATGCCTCACCACCACCAAGTCCCTGCCAACTGCCAAGTCCTGGGTCAAGTCCCACGTGATCTAAGAAGGTTTCACTGATCGCCCTGGATACCAGTGATCTATCTTCATCTCCTCTGCCTTCTCTAGAACTTTTTTCCTTTACCACCGTTATGGGTTAGATTGTGCACAGCCACTCCCACCACGAAATTCATAAGCTGAAGTCCTACGAAACTCAGAATGTGACCTCATTTGGAAAAAGGGTTGTTGCAGACGTGATTAGTTAAGATGAGGCCATATTTGGAGTAGGGTGGGCCCCTAATCCAATATGATTGGTGTCCTTGTAAAAAGTACACGCAGACATGCAGACAGGAAGAACCCCATGTGAACATGAGGGTAGAGATTTGGGTGATGTGTCCACCAGCCAAGGAATACCGAAGATGGCTAGAAAACCACAAGAGGCTGAGAGAAAAGCATGGAGCATGTCTTCCTCACAGCCCTCAGAAGGAACCAACGCTGCCAGCACCTTGACCTTGGACTTCTGGTCTCCAGAGCAGTGAGGAGATACATTTCTGTTGTTTAAGCCACCCAATCTGTACACCTTGTTACACAGCAGCCCTAGCAAACTAGTACAACCACTTATTACATTTAGATCCAACAACCATTAAGGTCTGAATACATGCCTAAGGCCAACCTTTTACATGTTTTTCTTCATTTAATACTCAGTAGTTCTATGAGGTAATGGCAGTATTCCCACTTTAAAAGTAAGGAAAATTTGGCTCAGGTAGTTAGCTAAAACCACAGGATGAATAAAAGATTTGAAACCAAGCATGACTATATTAGGATAAATATTTCATGTTGCCTCTCCCATATGCTGTCCTATAGGACTAGCTTTTTATGTGCACATCTTCTCTCTCCAGTTAGGCTCATACTTCTAGGAGCCAGAGATAATATCTGAAAAATCTTTGAGCCTACAAAATAGTTGGAATCATATCTTTTCTACAGTAAATACTTGGTAACTATTTCTGTGATTATTTTAATGTGCATTACACTGTTTTCTTCATCATAAATATCCATTTTTATATCTATCTTATCTTCACATATTCCTAGTAGAGCATCGATGTAGGTGACTAGACAGCTAACAAATCACTGGAGCCCATCTCCACCCTAGTGGCTTCCCTACATTCCCTTACCAGCTTGACGTTCTATGGCATACACTAAACTGTTTTGGCTTTTTCTAATATTTATTCCCTGGGCTTTGAGGAGTTTAGAAGTCCATGAACACTGCTCACTTATGTTTGCAAAGGCAAGCAGCACCCAGAGGATCTAGGCTTTCCGTTCTTGGAAATGCCTTGGAGTGACTTGAGCCCCTGAGACACCACAGCTGCTTCCATAGGCTGCTTCTTTCCCTAGCCGTGTCTGCTGTTAAAAAGCACCATCTTGAAGAACTATCTGCCCTTGTCAGCACTCTTAGAGTTGGGTAATTTCTGGAGCTGATAACAACTGTGGTGCCCTGCACATGCAGTGTGGGCCTTCTGCCCTTCCTCAGAAATGGGCTACTAAAGTCAGAGAGGGACTTTCCACCAGTGGTGGTCCCTTCACCTCAGTTCTGAGGCTGAGGAAATAGCTGGGAACAGATTTTGTCCTGGAAAGAGATCTCTGTAAGGGGAGAAAAACAAGATTCCTGGGCAATTAGCTCCCACTGAGTAGAGTCACGTCAGATCTCATTATCCTTCTACACACCCACTCCCCAAGGCCAAAAGCACAAGAGTTCCTTCAGGTCAACTCCCTCATTTGAACTGATCTTTCCAGTCTAATGTGGTGGAAAGCACTTGGTATTTAGAAATGGAAGGTACACACCTGGGTCTGTTTCTCACAATTCTAGCTGAGTGACTTTAGGGAAGCACCATAAACCAGTGGGTATATGCGTGGGTCTCTGGACCCAGTCAGCCTGACTCCACCACTTATCAGCTGTGTGACCTTGGCCACATTACTTCGATTCTCTATGCCTGCTTCTCAGCTTGTTGTGTAGACCAAATCTACATGGATAAATCAGCGTTTCTGTCTATATCCATGTAATTGCCTGTTATAGCATCACACAGAATGGAGTAATTCAGTTGTCACCAAATGAAGAGGTAATGTTTGATAATACGCTTTCTGGTAGACAAGAAATTTATTTGGAAAGAAGAGAGGAGGGTCTTGGGGGAACTTCAAAGGAATAGGCAATTCCCCTCCCAAGTGGTTGAAATGGAGACCCCAAAAAGAGCAGAAAACAACAAAAGAGAGCATCCCAGGAGCTGTGAGATAATAGCAAACGGTCTAACATATGTGCAATCGGAGTTCCAGAAGTAAAAGGGAGAGAACAGGACAGAAGAAATATTTGAAGAACTAATGGTTAAGAATTTTCCAAAATTAATGAAAGATAACAAACCACAGATCCAAGAAGCTCAAAGAATCACAAACAGGATTAAAACACATACATACACACACTCACAAACAGACATATCATAGTTAACCTGCTTTAAACCAAAGATAAAAAGAAAATTTTGAAGGCAGCCAGAGAAAAATGATACATTACCTGTAAAGAAATAAATATAAGCATTATCACAGACTTCTAGTCAGAAAACATGCAGGCTACAGGACAATAGAAAGACATCTTTAAAGCACTAAAAGAAAAAACATCAGTCCAGATTTCTATACTCAGTGAAAATACCTTTCAAAACTGAATTTTAAAAAATATGTTTTCAGACACACAAAAAAAGCTGAGAGAGTTAATTGCCACCAGTCCTACACTAAAAGAAATGTGACAGGAATTTCTTCAGGTAGAAAGAATATGACACCAAATAGAAATTTGAATCTACACAAACAAATGAAGAGTGCTGGAAATAGTAAAAATGAAGATAAATATAATAATTCTTCCTTATCTTTAATCTTTTTAAGATGCTAAGAAGTTGGACTCTGAGTTTAAAACCTACCTCTAACATTACCACCTGTATTTGTGAGCAATTTATATAAATTTTCTGTGCTTCAGTTTTCTTATCTGTAAAATCAGGATAATAATACCTACATTACTGTGTTGCTGAGAGAATTAACTAAAACAATACATGTAATACACTAAGGATACAGTAACCTTTCTATTCTTTTTATACCACTCCCAAATCAGTAATCATGCAAGGGTCATATTCTGGGCCAAAAGCAAACAGAATGAATTAACCCCAACTTCCTTCAAAATTTCCAGAGCACTCCTCATTGGTTTCAAATAAAATCCCTATTTCTCTTCTTTATCCACCATAAAAAGTTGCTCTTCCACACTTTCCCTCATCTGAAGATAAGAGCACATCTACAATTAAATTCCCTGCTGTGTCAGGAGTCCCTTTCTCTAGGGAATGGGTGATTTTTAGAATCTCTGAATTGTTATTATCCAATTTATTCATCAAATCACCCACCATGTGTCAGGCCCTGGGCAAGGAACAACAGGTATAGCAAGAAACAAGACACAGCAGGTCCCTGCCCTCATGGAACTTAAGATCTAGCAGAGAAAGCAGGCATTGAACATCCAAGTGCACAAATAAATATATCACTAAATGGGGCTTGGGGAGCATTATTCACTGAAATTCTTCCTAGAGAAAGAACTTACTCCATTTTTAGGAATGTCTTCTTATTTGAGAAAAGGCAGGTACTTTCGCCTGGAAGTGAGCTGGCACCAGAGCTTCAGGGAACAGGGAGAGTATCTCAGAGACAGTGGGAAAAAAATATTTTCCCCTAAATTAAGAAGATTCCTTGAGAATACATAGAGAAAACTTAATAAAATGTAAGAACTTCATTGGAACATGGACACTTTTATGGGTGCTTGTCTTCATGCATGATTCCTTACCAAGAACTGCTCTTCCTTAGGTGAGTGCTCAATCTCAGGGACTTAGTAATAAAGAAAAAGAAGAATCTTCTTCTGGGGGAAACTGAGTCCCAGAGAGGAGAACTAATCCTCCCAAGGTTGCACAGCTATCTAGCGGGAGAATTAAAATTGGAAGAACTCAAGTCTCCTGACCACCATCCAGTGTCGTGCTTCAAGAGATCACACTGCCTGCTTTGGGGATTGAGAATTCTTACTCCCTTGGACTTATTTCAGACACCAAAACCTACTGGCAACTTTCTTTTACTCACAATTCTAAAACATGCAAATTTTCTATTTTCAGACTCTTCAATAAACACAAGACTTTTTGTTGGCTGTGTTGGGTCTCTGTTGCTGCACGTGGGCTTTCTCTAGTTGCAGCGAGCAGGAGCTACTCTTTGCTGCTGTGCATGGGCTTCTCACTGCAGTGGTTCCTCTTGCTGCGGAGCACAGGCTTTAGGCGCGCAGGCTGTACTAGTTGTGGCACATGGGCTCAGTAGTTGTGTCTCACGGGCTCTAGAGTGCAGGCTCAGTAGTTGTGGCACACGGGCTTAGTTGCTCCGCAGCATGTGGGATCTTCCCAGACCAGGGCTCGAACCCGTGTCCCCTGCATTGGCAGGTGGATTCACAAGCTTTTTAGTACCAACATATTCAAATTGCATTCTCTACTATTGTAAATAATTTTGAAAAGAGGGATTAAAGATCAGGAAAGGAAAAGGAAGGTAAAATAACTTCTACTTTGATATGGCAACGTGAACACAGTCACTAACCTATATTCTCTTCTAAAATGCTAATAAACTGAAGGTAAAATTATGAAATCATAAGGAGACACAGAGAATGAGAGAGAAGACAGCAGCAGACAGACATCAACAAAACGTTGCAAGATAGGAAGTGGATGGATGAACAGGAACTGACCTACCAGAGGGGCAAAAAAAAAAAAAGTGAGTGACCGCAGAGGGAGAGATAGCAAGGATCCCAGTTGGAACACAGAACCTCAGAAAGGCTCAGAAGTTGGTGGACGAGGTTATCTGGAGGTTGAGAAAAAGAGAAGCTCTATATTAGGAGGAGTTAGACTCACCCCCGGCCCCTTTCCAACCCTGTAGATACCGTATGACTCTCCCTCAACACCAGCAGGAAGGATTGCAACAGGGAGGTTCTGGACTTGGGGACACCACACATGGCAGAGGGCACAGCCAGTGAGCTCCGTGGAAACAGAGGGATGATGTGAAGGCCTACAAACTGAACAGGGAGGCCCCCCACTCTTGTGTCCCCTGACACACCAGAACCCTGCAAGACAGGCCTGTGCCTTTCTAGTCAGGAGACTGGAGGAGTCCTCTCTGAATAAAAGAAAAGGCCTACAATACTGAAGACTGTGGGTCCCTCCTCCTTCCCCAGCAAATAAATGTTACAACGAAACTCCCCCCTCATCAAGCTGAGGCCCCACTCTAGAACTTCCAAAAGCTTTGTAGTGTCTCACTCTTAAATAAGCAAAGACAGCTGAGGTCACTAAACATTTTATGAAAGCCTCTAACATGAGGACAGAAATTAAGCAGAAAAGTTGTATTCACAGAGAGACAGACAGATAGACAATGGAGGGAGCAGGCAACACTTTTTTTTTTTTTTTTGAATGGGAGAGGCTATATCCCAATGAAACATTTTTTAAAATTTATTTATATATTTTTTATACAGCAGGTTCTTATTAGTTATCTATTTTATACATATCAGTGTATACATGTCAATCCCAACCTCCCAGTTCATCCCACCACCACCACCCCACCACCACTTCTCCCCTTGGTGTCCATACATTTTTTCTCTACATCTGTGTCTCTATTTCCAGGCAACACTTTTTTAACAAAACAAGCTATTAACATCCTCAGACAGATGAGAAGATACCACATTCAAGAACAGGATGCTATTGGAAGAAAGTCAGAGAAGCAGAAAGAGCTCTTGGGGATTCAAAGTGTTAGTGAAAATTAAAAATACAAAAAAGCAATTGGATGGAGAGGAAGTTAAAGTTCAGGAAATTTCCGAGGACCAAAAGTATAGAATGGAAGCTAGGAGAGGAAAAGTGAGAAATTAGAGGACAAATCCGGAGAGTCCTATATCCAATTTCCAATTGAGGGGAACATATAAGATCTAAGGGAGGAAGTAATCAAAGAAATAATACAAGAAAGTTTCCCAAAACCAAAGTGAGTTTCTAGACTGAAGGAGTCCACCAAGTATGAAAAAAAAATCCACACAAGACATATCATTGTGAAATTTCAGAAAGGGCCAGATAATGAGAAGATCCTAAACTCTAGAAAGAGAAAAAAAAAGTAACACGTATTCTGGAGAGAAAAACTTAGCATATAAAGAATCAGGAATCAGAATTGCACTGGACTTTCCAAGAGCAACAATAGAAGCTAAAATACAATGGAACAATGCCTTCCAAAGTATGTGCAGAAATCGTTCCCAGCCCAGAATTCTAAAGCCAGTCAAACTCAATCAAGTGGGAGAGTAAAGATGTTTTCAAAATTTTACCTCCCATGTACTCTTTATCACCCACGTACCCTTTTCAAGAAGCCACTGCTTCACCAAAGAAAGAGTGGAGGAAGGAGAAAATAAAGCAAGAAAGAAGATGCAATATTCAGGGAATAGGGGGTCTAAGTCGGAAGAGAGCAGGACGGTGGGGACGGAGGAAGGAGGACCCAAGGACTGCCAGGCATCAGGCCTGGAGAGGAGCCAGTGCAGATCCCAGCAGGAGGAGGCGGGGCAGGCACAGGAAGGGGCCTGAAAGGGGCGGGGAGACCAGTGATCCGCCTGGTGCTTCTGACCCTGTGGAGAGGGCTTTTACAATGCTCTAAGAGTTGGAGGCATAATTCTGATAGACTCATAGAAATTTTAATGAAGAAAAATGACTCCATAAAAAAAGTTTTATAAAAGAAGGGAATGTAATTATTACCGTTTGTGGCTCATAATCCTGTAAAAGTGTAGTACTGGTTTAACCAAAATTGTGAATTATGGAATATAGGAAGGAAAAATATGTATGTGTTACAGGGGCAGATTGTGATAAAACTAAAATTCTCATCTACTATAGTAAGAGGCCAACACGTGATGCCTTAAATGAAAAAACAACAACAATAAATAATAGCACTTACTTGGAAACATGACTGTAAATAATGAAAAAGCTGAGAGTTGCAAACGACAAAACTTATATATAAATGAGAGAAGGTGGAGCTTGAAACACTTTAGCATCCCTGTCACACTGTTTGACTCTATGCAGGCATCCCTTTGGATACATTTTTATTTTTTAAAATTAATTAATTAATTAATTTTAATTTTTGGCTGCATCGGATCTTCGTTGCTGTGCGTGGGCTTTCTCTAGTTGCAGCGCGCAGGGGCTACTCTTCGTTGCCGTGCGCAGGCTTCTCATTGCGGTGGCTTTTCTTGTTGCAGAGCACGGGCTCTAGGTGCACGGGCTTCAGTAGTTGTGGCACATGGGCTCAGTAGTTGTGTCTCACGGGCTCTAGAGTGCAGGCTCAGTAGTTGGGGTGCACGGGCTTAGTCTCTCCGCAGCATGTGGGATCTTCCCGGACCAAGGATCGAACCCGTTTCCCCTGCATTGGCAGGCGGATTCTTAACCACTGCACCACCAGGGAAGTCCCTGGATACATTTTTAAACAGTTCAAGAACAGACGGGGAACAATGTGTAATGAGAGTAGATTTCATACACTGAAGCCCTGGGGATAAGGAAGTGTGGAGGGGACCTTAGAATTCCTTAGCCAGTGGAGCTTGGAGTGAAACTGGAGCAGAGGTGGGTGTGATGGGCAAGCAACAGGGTGAGCTTTGGCACCAAGCGAATAGTGAGCAGAGTGAAGACAAAAACAAGTCCCAGACACTTGGGAGGAAGTGTAAGAAAACCTGCCCCCAAATGATGTGCAGCTCAGTACAGGTGCCTCAAAGCTCTTTCTCCTGAAGCACCCCAGCCTCCCCGCACCCCTGGGCCCTGGCTGGAGGAACCAGGTGCCGTCAGGATAATTTAAGTTGTGTGGAAGCTCTGCCCTTATTTTACTGAATGGGAAATATTTTGTAAAGTGCTTTCATAGGTTTACTCTGACTTAGGTCTCTAACTGAATCTTCCCTTAAGATTTAAAGTTTCTCCAGTGCAAATTCACTCACAGAGGGGTTTTCCAAAACATGTGTTCATCACACTTTCATTCTGTGCTCATGTTCCTACCACTGGAATTCCTTCTTCTCCTCTGCTTCCACCTCCATCTGGCCAACTGGGACTCGCTGTTACGACTTCTCAGACATCATTTTCCTCCAGGAAGCCTTCCCGGACTCCTTCTTGGTGTCCTGCTCCCCAACCAAGGTGGATAAGATGGCTTTCCTCTGCGTTCCCAGAGTGCGTTGTGTATAGTCCTACATTTACACTTAGCCCATGGGAGTGGAATTATCCACTGGCCTTCGGCCGTCACTGTACCATCTCCCCAACAGAACTGTGCATTTCTGAGCTTAGGAGCCTTATCTGATTATCTCTGGATCCCTACCAGCACCAGCACCAAATGGACTAGCCCAGAAGGCAGCAATCATAGGAGGTAGTTGGTTAAGACCTGAAGGATGAAACTTGACCCCTAAATACAGAGTGAATCAGAAAAGGGGCTTCTTGAGGCAAAGGGCTTGGCAAGCAGAGGCCTGGCTAGGTTGACCAGTACTGCAGGAAAAACGCTTGGCTAGGAGCCTGGCACAGAGTAAGGGCCCACAACTGGTAGAAGTTATTGTGATTATTGTTTATAAGAAAATATCAGGGGGGCGCTGGAGGCTTTTAAGCTATATTATGACATTTTTTGCGATTGACAAAGGTTGCTGGGCAGCCAGCAGGGTGGATGAATTGAACGAGAAGAAAAGTAGAGGCAGAGAAAGGAATTGGGAGGCTTTCATCAACGGCTCGAAGACAATTTAGAGGGCCCGAGTCAAAGCAGAGCAGAAACAAGGGCTACAGCCACACAAAAACATGTTTTCTGAACATCCTCTGGCCTCTCTCCTGCTCTGCAAACCTGCCTACCTGCAGAGCCTCACCCAGAAATTGTCAGGAACCTGTGCAGAAAGGTCCATTCCGAGGACGGTGCCAAGGCAATTCAGCATGTAACAATGCGTTAAAATAGCAGAGCTGGTGGGAGGAGAGGAAAAACACTGTAACCTTCCCCCGGGGACCCAGAAGGCCCTAACATGCATCCATAATCCCCCGGAAACTTCTGCAATCCAAACGTCCAAACGAGAAGGTTTAAATGAGAATGAAACCCCATACGATGCACACGTGCTCACACACATGCGTATGTGTTTTTGAGGCGGGTGCCAGACTTGGAGAGCCCGGGCCAGCTGAGGAATGTCTTCCAGACCTAGAGAACCAGAGCTCCCATCCGCTGGAGCACAGGCGGGGAGTGGGGAGTGGAGCAGTAGAGGAGGGGCCCTGGGCCTGGTGGCCTCTCTCTAGATATTGAGCTCAGGAGCTCATTCCCGATTGGAAACACATGCGCTGTGAGGCAAGGCAGGAACCAGAAATCAACAACACATAAAAGTATTTCCTTCCAAGACACTTCCCTCTACGATCTCGCCCTTCCTCCCCAGGCTTTACTTCCCTCCTTTATGGGCAATGGGGCTTGCTGGGGAGGTACAGGCTCTTGTGCCCCATAAATAATAATATGAAAAGAGGCTTTACATATGGTTTGTGTCTCTATTTCTGAGTCATTCAGAATGCACCTGAAGTTGCAACAGCCAAGGGAGCGATTTCCAATGGCACATAAAGCCTGCTTTGAGAAATGTGTAAAAAGGGCTTCTCTGTTTTACCTCAGTGTTTTGTTTTGCTTTTTCCTATTAGTGCCATATGGTGGTGGCACCATCTCCACACCTGTAGTTAGAACTTGGAGGGAAATTCACCTTCAAAGGCATATTCCAGAGCAAAAGTGTCTTTTGATCAAGGACTAGAATTTCTACCCAGGGCCCACAGATGGTGCCAAGGGATACATGAGCGTCCTCACTCCCCGAAATGTTGTGTTGTGACGGTTTGCCTCTGTGCGCACACACGGATTTTTCTAAGGAGAAAAAGCCCACAGACTGTTGTCAAATTCTCAACAGGATCCATTCCCAAAAATGTCTAGAAATTAGTGACTTAGCTGTTCCCCAGCCCGGTGACCCCCATTCTCATCTGAAGTTTGAATCCTCTCCTTATAGTTTCATTCATGCAATAATCCAATTTATGCTTGAACACCTCCAGTGATGAACACCTGACCGAGCAGCCTAGTAACTGAGAATAGAGGCTTTGGGGCTGGGGCTCCAAAGCAGGTGTTCAGAGCCTGGTGCTGTCCCTTTCTAACTTCGTGACTTTGGGTCAGTAGTTCAGCCTAGTTCATCTGCACTTTTATCAGCTATATAGGTATATGGATCATAACACGTCTTGGGTATTTTTGAGATTAAATGAAACAATGTATGCAAAATTTGTAGCGCAGCACATGGGAACGTAGTACGTGGACAAGAAATGTCATTGATGTTGCTATCGTCCTCATCTCTTTTTTTTTTTTTTTTTTTTTTTTTTTTTTGCGGTACGCGGGCCTCTCACTGCCGTGGCCTCTCCCGTTGCGGAGCACAGGCTCCGGACGCGCAGGCTCAGCGGCCATGGCTCACGGGCCCAGCCGCTCCGCGGCATGTGGGATCTTCCCGGACCGGGGCTCGAACCCGTGTCCCCTGCATCGGCAGGCGGACTCTCAACCACTGCGCCACCAGGGAAGCCCTTTTTTTTAATACGATTTTTTTATTTGCTGTTTTTTAAAATTGAAGTATAGTTGATTTACAATGTTGTGTTAATTTCTGCTGTACAACAAAGTGACTCAGTTATACATATATATATATTCTTTTTCATTATGGTTTATCCCAGGATATTGAATATAGTTTGCTGTGTTATACATTAGGACCTTGTTGTTTATCCATTCTCTATATAACAGTTTGCATCTGCTAATCCCAAACTATCATCCTCATCTTTATCATCACTGCTATTAGTATAGAGACAACTCATTACCATTCTGAAAGAAATGGTAATCCTTTCTGATTTTCTTCCTTAACAAAATTCTTCTGCCTTATGTTGAACCAAAATCTGCTTCCCTGCAGCTTCTAGTCATTGGCATTCCTTGACACTTGGTCACGCAGAGCAAGAGATAGACCTCAAATGCAGGCTGTCCTGTTGTTCAAAGTAGCATCCCAGGAAAACTTGCCTTCTATAATAAAGCATTATAGTAGGACTCACTCAATTAAAAAAGGGAAATTAAAGTGAGAGAGCTTCAGACTCAAGATAACAAAGTGGTTTTTTTTCCAATTTGTTTCATGAAGACATTTCGACAATAAAGCTTTTAAGTGGACAGTTTTAAAACTTAAAACACCTCTGAGCAAATCCAGCGTCTGGTTACACTTACCTTTTACCCAAAAGATTTTGCCTGCTTTTCCTATGACTATAGAATGACCACCAGCACTGGCATTAACAGTGTTTCTTACAAATTCTTCTAACCCCTTATCTCCCTCTGTTACGATAAACAAAGGCACTCAAGCAAAGTCAGCATGTTACACACTACAGCTGATGGCCCCCCGGAGCAGAGCTAATTCCTGATCCTGACGCAATGATATTCCCGATTCTCTCATCTCCAGACAGATAATGGCTGTCCTGTTCTCCTTTGAGCTTTCAGCACTTACCACAGTGTCTGGCTCCTGTGAGGAACTTAAAAGATATTTGTAAAATGAACGAAGAATGAATGAATGAATGAATGAATGAATGAACTTATAAGCAGTAGTAGCTTGTGTAAAGTAAATCACGTCCCTTTATTAACCCATTATGTCATATCCAATCTGAGTTATAAAAATTTGTGTTTTTATAGCTTTTATACTTAAAGTGCAATTGAGGACAGATTTTATATTTTCTCACTCCTGAAATCATTTCTTTTATTGGATAAACACACACATCTTTAAATCACTCCATATATTGTGTGTTTTTATATCCTTTCCGCCGTCCTCATTCTTGCCTCGCAGACACTGAAGACTGATTACTCATAGGCCCTAGAGATGTCAGCACCCATAGCTTGGAACCTCGCCCAGCTATCCAGTGTTTGCCCACTGCCCTTCTCCTTGGCTTCATTATGACCTCTTGGGAGCTGGAGGTTTAAAGGAGAAGATAATATTGAAGAGACATGTTAGACCACTGAGCTCAGTTCTTCCTTACATTTAAAGGATCTTCAAGACTAGGTACATGGGGCTGTGTAGTAGCAGAAGTGAATCTTGTATGTGTCACCAAATCATGTGATTCAGAAGGAGGATCTTGTTCTCTAATCGGGGTGATTATCTAAGAGAGTAGATAAAGTCTACTGCCTTGTCTGCTGCCACCCTCACTCGGGCCAGGTAGTTGGCGAAGCCCCAGAAACCAGTCACTTAAAAACAGCCTCCTATTAGTACCGACTACGTGTTAGGGAACAGATTGGGCCAAAAGTGCCTCTGCCTTCAACGAGCTAAAGAGAAAAAGAATACTGAGACAATTTGAAAACAGTATAGTGACACAAATAGACAATTGGCAGAAGAAATTTGCACAAACAGAAATCTATTTAAAAGTTCAGCCTCGATGGCAAGCAAAGACATAAAGACGTTAAAAAAAAATGAAAACTTCAGGGAGATGCCATATTTTTTAATAATTAAAATCTGTCAAGATTGAAAAGAAGGAAGAGTGCCAGAGCTGGTGGACACGCAGAGTCAGCATCCCCGCACGGCCGGTGGAAGGGAAGTAGATCAGGAGAGCCTTTCCAGAAAGCAATTTGGCAGTCAATTGCAGAAACTTTAATAAGTACACCCTGGGACACAGCACTCCCACTTGTAGAAATAATATCCTTAGGAAATTATCAGAGACACACACAGAGATATATGTGCAAAAATATTCCTTGCAGCATAATTCATAATAAAAAGTAGGATACTTAAAATACTGATGTTAGGAAATTTATTAAACTGTAATATATCCATATGATTGAATACTATGCCTAAAGTACTTCAGTGTCATAAATGAATTTTAACCACAAAAATGCTTGCAGTTTATTAAGTGCAAGAATGAAAGAAAAAGGAGCATTCACAGCAGACTGCTCGACAATACACAACCCTTCTGAGATGGTTAACTCGCAGCTTCTCTTAGATCTTAACTCATTGGTTTTCATCTCCTGAGTAGTCAGTGTCTCTATCTTATGCCCTCAAGGTTCCATGCGCCTCTCCTTCGTCCCCTTCAACTATATAAACAGAACCAGACTTTGTGTTCATTTGTGTGACTCTTCGATTAACGGCTGACTCTCCAACTATACTGTAGCTGAATGAGGGGTCGGGCCTGTGCTCAGAGCATGTTCAAGTGCCCAGTATATTTTGAAAGAGAGATGCATGATACCTCTATTCTATAAAAATCCATATGACCCCCCCACAGAAAGGGGACTGGAGTAGTATCTGCACTATCGCCTTTTTTTTTTTTTTTTTTTTTTTGGCAAAGACTTAGAATCTCTGCTTGTTGTTTATATTTTCTTTTATTTTTTGGCTGCACCCCACGGCTTGCAGGATCTTAGTTTCCTGACCAGGGATCAAACCTGCACCCTCGGCAGTGAAAGCAGAGAGTCCTAACCACCGTCCACTTCACTATTTTTTTTAAATAAATAAATTTATTTATTTCTTTTTGGCTGCATTTGGGTCTTCGTTGCTGCGCGCGGGCTTTCTCTAGTTGCGGCGAGCGGGGGCTACTCTTCGTTGCGGTGCGCGGGCTTCTCATTGTGGTGGCTTCTCTTGTTGCTGAGCACGGGCTCTAGGCACGTGGGCTTCAGTAGTTGTGGCCCACGGGCTTAGGTGCTCCATGGCGTGTGGGATCTTCCCAGACCAGGGCTCGAACCCGGGTCCCCTGCACTGGCAGGCAGATTCCTAACCACTGTGCCACCCGGGAAATCCCCAACTATCACTGTTTTGACAATGGAGTTTCTAAGACTAGAGGGGCTGTGAGTGATGCTTTCCTCTGAGCCTTCTGAATTGTGTACATTATGTTACTTCGGTCGTTTCTAAAATAATTATTGTTATAGAAACAAAGTTTGCAAATCAGTGTGGTGAGTGACATCTGTCTACAGACAAAATTTCTTGAGCCCTTGGGAATATCCGCTTCATTGGACACAGGAGGGGCTATCAGGAGGGGCTGGGAATCGTATTGGGAGTGGCTAGGAGGGGAGAGATTGGGAGGAGAAAGGAGCAAACTTTTGATCGGAGCCGAGAAAGGCAGGGAAGACCAGGGCGGAGGGATCTGAGCTTCACGGGGAGGACAACATGCACTGCTGTGCGCTCTGCTGGGTGGGGAAGGAGTCAGGTCCGAAGTGGTGGGAGATGAGATGGGGAGGGAGATGATGGAGAGACTCTAGGTCAGGTTGGAGCCTGTGGTCCAAGAAGTTGCTGGGGTTGGTGATGTGCCTGGTTTAGGTTTAAAGAGATCAATCTCATGGCTCTGTGGAGCGTGAACTGGCAAGGGAGAGGTCTGGAAACAGCAGTGTTGAGGCTGTTTCTGCCATCTGGACAGAAGAGATGAGGGTCTGAAATAAAGCTATGGCTGTTGGGATGAACCAGAAAAAAAAATGTTCAAGAACTACTGAGAAAAGAAAAACGGTGAGAATTGATAACTGAATCGGAGGGGGAAAGAGTCAAAGATAACATCAGATTTCTATCTTGAGTGACTTTACAGTTGTTGGCCCCAAGAGAGATAGAAAATTCCAGGTGTATTTCAGAGGAGGAAGAAGGAATCCACTTTGGACATATTGAATTAGAAGCTTAGAAGAGAAGTCTGGACTGGAAATTTAGACTTGAGAGTCTAAATTTATCCACCCATAAGAGATGATGAAAAGCTTGTGGGTGGATAAGATCACCCGGGGAGAGCATTAGCATAGGAAGAGGAACTGATCAAGGATGAGAACCCAGTTATGGGGCAGGCAGAAGGAAAGAAGATTTGTGAGGGAAAGAGAAGGTGTGTTCGGACGCGTGGAGCAAAAAAGCCAAGGGAAGAGGGATTTTGAAGAGGAAACAGTGATGGGATGAGCAGATGCAGCAGAGTTCCAGTAAACTAGGAAAGAGTCCAGAAAAGAGCTGCAAGTGAGAAGGTGAGCAGTGACCAGGGAAGAGCAATTGCAGTCGAATGTACACAGAAGCCAGACTGCCAGAGGTTTAAGAAAATGAATGGATTATGCAGAATGAACCTGTGAACATAGATCACTTTCCCCAAAAGTTAGTATAAAGAGAGAGTCGCTGGGAGGACAGAGTGAAGAAGGGGAGAGATTTGAAGTCAAAATGCAGGGGCGTTGAAAATAAAGGAGAAAGAAATGACAGAGGACAAAGTCCCAAAGGAGCCAGGAGGGAACACGGCAAGGACACAGCCCATGTGTCAGCCTGCACGGAAGAAGGGATGCCTCACCTCCGTGCCCTACACCGCTGTGATCAGTGTGGGAGGTTTATTTGTATCGCAATTGCTTATCCGTACTGTAATCGCCGATATCTTCCCGGCCTAATGCTGAGTGAGGAGGTTTGGAAGGGTGGCTGAGAGCTCCTCACAGCTTCCTGTAAATAAGAAGTGAGAGATGGAGCACAGTGACAAGCTGGTGCAAAAGAAGGGTGGTGTGTTTCCTGGAACATGCTAGAGCTTTTCAAGACCATGTAAGAGAGCTCAGTGGGGGCAGTAAACATTCAAACAGCAACCTGGTGCTGAAGAAAGACAGTGAAAAGCAGGATAGCTGGAGAGTCCTTTGTACACACTGAAGCTTTGTTTGCCTCGTGTAGTCACTTCCCTTAGCTGGCATTATACTTTTTTTTTTTTTTTTGAGTCTCTTAATTTAAAGGTGTGCCAAGAACACAAAAAGGTTGAAAAAGCACTGCCTTGTCCTCCAAGGCTGAAGGAAAGGAAAGGGAGACAGGTATGGGTACAGGTGAGTTTATAGACTATTGAGAACTTTTTCTAAACTCTGATGGGGAGAGCCGAATAATTCAGCTCCTTGACAAACCTAACGTTTCCCTGTAAATCCCCTAAATATAAAGGTTATTTCAATGATAACAAGGACAGGGGCCTCTTAACCATTCATGCATGAACCCTCACCATTATGCCTCAACCCAAGTTCATAATGACTTACCCAGCTGAAACACAGTTTTTTACCTTCTTTTAATTCCTAGTATGCATATATTCTATACAAAACAGCTCAGTTCTTAAAATATATTCTGTTTTCAACAGACATTTATCAAGTACTTCCTGTTTTCCAGCCCTTGACTTTGGCCGGGGGTAGGTGTAAGAAGCAGAGAAATGAAAGGCATTTCTGCGTTTTGAAGGAAAACTTCTACGAGGCTATTGTGCCACTGCAATCATTTATACAATGATCCTTGCAACAAAAGTATTGATTCTAGAAAAAGCTTATCTCTTATTCATTAAATCGTCAGTTCTTTATTAAAAATGCTAAGATGTAGGCTCAACTCCAACACTGTAGTCTAAACCCTAGCGTCTTCCAGCTCCACGACCACTCTCTTTCCCTACCACACGTTACCTGCCTCCTTTATTATTTAGGAATAGTATCTAAACAAATGTATTTTTTAATTTCCATTAAATGATGGAGCTCTTAAGCTGTCCACTTATAGAATCAATCGTATCTACTGGAACAAAGAAGCTGTTACTCAGCAATGAGTATAAAAGATGACTTTCTTGGGTTCTCACAACTGGACAAGAGACTTTGCTGAAAGAGAAAGGAAACTCTTCAATTCTGAAAGCTCCCTTTAAGTATCCGGAGCTACCTGTGGTCGGCTCAGATCACAGAGGGTTACAGAGAGTCTTAGCGTGGACAGCCAGAGGCATCTAAACAGTCTACCCCTCGGGCTAATTCCCTTAGGAATCCAGTGCCTCCTGACATCTGGACCCCAGGGTGGGGCCGTCAAATGGACACCGCAGGTTGGGCCCCACTTCCCACTGTAATTCTAGGATGTGAATGCCTCACTGCGCGCCCCAAGACAACACGGGACGCTCACAACAGAGCTGAAATGCAACATGACGTGTTTGTTTAGAATAAGACGAGGTGTTCTCTATCCTTTCCTTACCCCAGGATTCTCCATACCTATGCCTGCTGGTGCAGGAGATCCTCAGAATTTCTAGTGAGCTCCCAGTGAAGAATGTGTAACTTAGCTGCTCTCAAAGGCTTCTCTTATGGAGGCTCTTCTCTGCCTCAAGTATCCTGAATTATTTCTCATTGGTCATGGTTTTCTCAAGACTTAACCATCCCACTCCCTTTGACTGTAGTCCTCTGGTTGTCAGGGTCCCTCTTCATGCAGAATTAATCTGATTTTTTAGGTGGACCTAAACCACGTGACCAGCACCACGGACAATGGTGTACCGTCTCTCCTGCTCTGGATATGAATCCTGCTTTTAATGCCACCTAAGAATCCACCCTCTTTGATTCATTATTTCACAATGTGGTCTTATCTTAAGAGCAGTCAACCAAGCTTTTTCAAACCAGTTCTGTACCACTTTGTATTTATATAATTTACTTTTAACCTTAAGTGAGGCCTGGACATTTTACCCAGTTGAATTTCGTCTTACTGATTTTGGCCCCTAATGTCAGTCTTTTGAGATTATTCTGAAATGCCGCCCAGTTCTGGTCATCTCTTATTCAACATTTTTATCAGCCAATTATATGAAGACATAAAAGATATACATATCAAGCTTGTGGGTAACACAGGAAGTCCTGTATCCCTGGAGACCTCCCTTTGGAATGGCTCTGAAGCATTAATCAGCACATAAAAGAACAAGACATCGCCTCCCTTACAAAAACATAACACAAAGCTTGCCAAGCTTTTTAGAGAAAAGCTCCAGAAATGTGTCTGGCTGAGGATGCAGGCTTCCCTAACTCTTTAGTTCAGAGCTCAGGGGATCAAGTCAGACAGGCCTGTATTGGGGTCCCAGCTGTGGGAGAGTTACTCTGTTTTTCTAAGGCTCGATTTTCTTATTTGAAAATGGAGGTCATGAAAGCAAGCACCTAATCATTTAGCTATGACTACCTAGTAACCACTGCCTATCCAAGCCATTCTCATATCCCCACACTCAAAACACACCGTGACTCACTCCACCTGGAGAGACCCTTTCCCACACACAGGGAGGTATCTTCACCCACTACAGGTCTAAGTCCAACCGTGCTTCCACCATACAGAAAGCAAAATACACCCTCAGGAATCAGCCTACTCACCGGTTACGGGAAGGTCCTTTCTCACGTACTCCTTGGCCAATATTCAACCATATAATGGTGTTCAACCATTACAAGTTGGCTTGCTAATAGTTTTAAATGTTCAGTATATACTTATTTCCTTTTTCAAGGATTCCTCTCTCACCAGAAGCAAAAGCAGGCAGAGCTAGTGGTGGTGAGAGGGTTCAAATCATAGCCATGTCAATTACTAGTGATGTGACCTTGCAGGGATTACTTATTCTGTGCCTGAATTTCTTCCCCTGTAAAGTGTGGTTAATAGTAAAATCCACCTCTTAGGCTCGTCATGAGGTTTGTGGGTGAACATACATATATAAAGGTCTTAGAATGGAGGCTGACATATTTATTTCTTGATACCTCTCTACTCGTCTGTTCTCTTAAAATGTAAACCTTCCTTCCTTCTTTATTTTGTGTTGCCACTTTCTAGCCAGCCCCTGAAGTGAGCACCAAGAAGTCTCCCTCACTTAAGTTCTTTCACTTAATTCCCTCTTGACTGATTACTTCCTTATGATTTTCACACACCATTGAAAGTTTAGGGTTACCACCGTATTTCTCCTATTTACATACGCCATTGATTATAAAATAAATCATCAATTTAAGTAGCTTTTCAGAGAGGAAAATTTAAAAATCACGACCACAATAAATATATGCGCTTTGTCTACATCTAATTTCCAAAACCTAAATAAACACATATGTTTTTAAATGACTGTAGTTAATAATAATGTATTGTACATTTCAAAACTGCTAAGAGAGCAGATCTTAAAAGTTCTCACCACAAGAAAAAAAAACTGTATGTGGTGATGGCTGTTAACTAGATTTATGGTGGTGATCATTTCACAATATATTCATATATTGAATCAGTATGCTGTGCATCTGAAACTAATATCATGTTAGAGGTCAATTACATCTCAATTTTTAAAGTGAATATTAATATGTTGGATTTGTATATATGACAAGTGAGGGGTGGAGGGGATAAGAGAACCCTCTCACATACGGACCACAAAGCTCAGCTGGCCATCTTGCAAAGACCTGGGATATCACTGGTTATAAAGAAGAACCAAGCAAAAGAATATGGATGATTTAGTATGAACAATTGTTTCTGGGAAAATACAAGTTAAAATATATCTACTCATCATATAACATTATTGCTGCCTTTTAAGTGGCGGCAAGTGGTTTCTTTTGTGATTTGGGGGGTAAAATAAACATAAGATTTACCATTTTAATCATTTTTAGTACACAATGCAGGGGATTAAGGATATTCATGATGCTGTGCAACCATCACCACTATGCATCTCCAAAGCTTTTTCATCATTCCAAACAGAAACTACTACTGCTCTACTTTCTGTCTCTATGAATTTGCCTATTCTAAATACTCATGGAAGTGGAATCATACAATACTTGTCCTCTGTGTCTAGCTTATTTCACTTAGCACGTTTTATAGGTTCAACCATGTTGTACCAGGTATCAAAATTTCATTCCATTTTAAGGCTGAAAATTCCACTGTGCGCATGTATGACACATTCACTGGTAATAAACATTTGTGTTGTTGCTGCCTTTCGACTACTGTGATAAAGTTTTATTGAAAACTGGTGAACAAGTGTCTGTTTGGGTCCCTGCTTTCAATAACTTTGGGTACACAGAAGTGGAATTTCTGAATCATGTGGTAATTCTATGTTTAACTTTTTGAGAAACCACAGAATAGTTTTCCACAGCAGCTGCAACATTTTACATTCCCACCAGCAATGCAAAAGGGTTCAAATTTTTCCACATCCTCGACAACACGTATTTTCCTTTTTTGCCTTTTTTACAATAGTCAACCTAAGAAATATGAAGTAGAATCCAATTGTTGGCTTTAGTCTGCATTTTCTTAATGGTTAGTGGTGTGGAGCATCTTTTCAGGTGCTCATTGACCTTTTGTATGTCTTCTTTGGAGAAATATCTATTCAAGCCCTTTGTCCATATTTGAATTGGGTGTTTTGCTGTCATTATTGAGTTGTAGGAGCTCTTTATATATTCTAGATATTATCTCTTATCAAATATACAATTCCCAAATATTTTCTTCCATCCTGTGGTCCGCTTTTGCACTCTCTTGACAGTGTCCCTTGATGCCCCAAAGTTAATTTTTATGAAATCGAATTTATCTTTTTCTTTTGTTATCTGTGCTTTTGCTGTCACACCCAAAAAATCATTGTCAAATTCAATGTCCTGAAGTTTTTCCCTGTATTTCATAGCTTCATAGTTTCAGTTCTTATGTTTAGGTCTTTATTCCACTTTGAGTTAATGTTTGTATGTGGTATTAGGGATGGGTCCAACTTCATCTTTTGCCTGTAGATATCTAATTCTCTCAGGACCAGTTGTACTGAGAACTGTCCTTTCCCCATTAAATGTTCCTCCAAATTTGTTCTTTTTTTTCAAGATTGTTTTGGCTCCTTGGGGTCTCTTGAGAGTCCATATGAATTTTGAGATGAATTTTTCTATCTATGCAGAACATATTGTTGGGATTTTGATAGGGATTGCCATAAATTTGAAGGTCACTTTGGGTAGTATTGTCATCTGAACAATACTATATCTTCCAATTCATGAACACAGGCTGCCTCTTTACCTATTTATGTCTTCTTTCATTGTTTTCAGCAATGTTTTTTAATTTTCAAGTTTACAAGTCTTTTGCTTCCTCAATTAAATTTATTCCTATGTATTTCATATACTTTAGATGCTATTATAAATGGAATTGTTTTCCTGATTTCCTTTTCAAATTGCTCATTGCTAGTGTATAAAAAGGCAACTGATTTCTGTATCTTGATTTTGTATCCCACTGTTTGTTGAATGTGTTTATTAGCTCTAACAGTTTTGTGTGTGTGGAATCTTAGGGTTTTCTATATATAAAATCATATCACCTGCAAACAGAAATACTTCTATGTCTTCCTTTCTAATTTAGATGCCTTTTGTTTCTTTTTCTTGCCTAACTGCTCTAACTTCCAATACTGTGTTCAGTAGAAGTGATGAAAGCAGGTATTCATGTCTTGTTCCTGACTTTTTAAAAAAATTACCACTTTCACCATTTGAGTATATTAGCTGTTGGTTTTTCATAGGTGGCCTTTATCACCTTGAGGAAGTTTCCTTCTATTCTTAGTTTATGGAGTATTCTTTTTTACCATGAAAGGGTATTGAATATTGTCAAATGGTTTTCTGCATCAATTGAGGTGATTATGTGTTTTATTTCTTTATTCTCTTACTGTGATATATTACATTGATTAATTGTCTTATGTTGAAACAGCCTTGCATTCCAGAAATAAAACTCACTTGGTCATATTGTATAATCCTTTTAATATGCTGCTGAATCTGGTTTGCTAGTATTTTCTTGAGGATTTTTCCAGCAATATTCATGAGGGATATTGGTCTGTAGTTCTCTTTTATTGTCTTGTTTCTGTCTGGCTCTGGTATCAAGTTAATACTGGCCTCATAGAAAGAGCTAAAACGTGTTCCCTCCTCTTCAGTTTTTTGGAAGAGTTTGAGGATTGGTGGTCATTCTTCTCTACATGTTTGGTAGAATTTACCAGTGAAGCCATTCTTTGGGCTTTTCTTTGTTCAGAGGTTTTAAATTACTAATTCAATCACCTTATTAGTTGTATTTTATATTTTTTCATGAATCATTGTTAGTAGATTGTGTTTCTTGGAATTTGTCCATTTCATCTAGATTACCCAACTTGTTAGTGTACAAATGTTCATAGCATTCTTTAAAATCTTTTTTATTTCTGTAAAGTTAGTAGTAATAGCCCCACTTTCATTCCCGATTTTAGCTATTTGAGTATCCTCTCTTCTGTTCTTAGTCTAACTAAAGGTTTGTCAACTTTGTTGACCTTTTCAAAGAAACAGCTCTTGGTTTCATTAAATTTCTCTATTGTTTTTCTTGGCTCTATTTTATTTATCTTTGTTCCAATTTTTACCAACTGCTTCCTTCTGCTCACTTTAGGTTTAGATTGCTCTTTTTCTAGTTTTCTAAGTCATAAAGCTAAGTTACTGATTTGAGATCTTATTTCATTTTTAATGGATGCATTTATAGATATAATTTCCCTCTTAGCGCTCTCTTTAAAGTATTCCAGAAGTTTGGTATGTTGTATTTTCATTTCATTTGTTTCAAGGTGTTTTCTAATTTCCCTGTGATTTCTTCTTTGACCCATTGATGGCTTAAGGCTGTGTTGTTTAATTTCTACATGTTTGTGAATTTTCCAATTTTCCTCCTGTTATTCATTTTTAGCTTCAGCCCATTGTGATCAGAAAATATACTTTGTATGATTTAAGTTTTTCACTTTATTAAGACTTGTTTTGTGACCTAATATATGATCTATCATGGAGAATGTTCCATGTACACTTGAGAAAGTATGTATTCTGCTATTATTGGGTGATGTGTTCTATATATGTCTGTTAGGTCTAATTGGCTTGTAGTGGTCTTCACATCCTCTATTTCATTATTGATCTTCTATCTGGTTGTTTTATCCATTATTGAAAGTGGGGTTACTGAAGTCTCTATTATTGTAGAGCTGTCCATTTCTCTCTTCAATTCTGTCAATGTTGGCTTCATATATTTGGGGGATCTGATGTTTGGTGCATGTATGTTTATAATTGTTAGATTTTCCTGATAAACTGATGTTTTTATTAACATACATTGCCTTTCTTTGTCTCTTGTAACAGTTTTTGATTTACAGTATATTCTTTCTGATACCAATGTATGCAGTCCGGCTCTCTGCTGGTGATTCTTCACATGGAATATATATTTTTTTCCATTCTTTCACTTTCAATCTATCTGTGTCTTTAGATGTAAAGTGAGTCTCTTATAGACAGCCTATAGTTAGATCATATGTTTTAATCCATTCGTTCGATCTGTGCCTTTTTGGTTGGGGAGTTTAATCCATTTATATTTAAGGTAATTACTGATAAGGAATGACTTACTTCTGACATTTTGTCATTTGTTTTCTGTCCCTCATTTGCTTCATTATTGTTTTCTGTTGTGTTTAGTTGATTTTTTGTAGTGACACATTTTGATCCCTTTCTCATTTCTTTTTGTGTATATTCTATAGATATTTTCATTGTGGTTACTATTGGGATTAATTATAATATCCTAAAATTGTAATAATCTAATTTGAATTGGTACCAGCTTAACTTCAATTGCATACTAAAACTGTAATCCTATACAGCTCTGCCCCCCACTTCATGTTAGTAACACCACAAATTACATCTGTATACATTGCCCAATAACATAAGTTTAGAATTCTTTTTTATACATTTGCTTTACAAATGTTGTAGAAAATTAAAAGTGGAGTTAAAAACCAAAATTGGGGCTTCCCTGGTGGTGCAGTGGTTGAGAGTCTGCCTGCCGATGCAGGGGACACTGGTTCGTGCCCCGGTCCAGGAAGATCCCACATGCCACAGAGCGGCTAGGCCCGTGAGCCATGGCCACTGAGCCTGCACGTCCGGAGCCTGTGCTCTGCAATGGGAGAGGCCACAACAGTGAGAGGCCCGCGTAACGCAAAAAAAAAAAAAAAAAAACCCAAAATTGCAATAATACTGGCTTTTATGTTCATCCATGTATTTAACTTTACAGGAGATTGTTATATCTTTCTATAGCTTCAAATTGTTGTCTAGTGTCCTTTCATTTCAACCTGAAGAACTCCCTTTAGCAGATCTAGTTATAATAAAACCCCTTAGATTTTGCTTATCTAGAAACATCTTAATTTATATCTCATTTTTGGAGGACACTTTTGTCAGATACAGAATTCTTAACTGCAATGTTTTCTTTCAGCAATTTAAATATATCATCCCACTATATCCTGCCTCCAAAGTTTCTGATGAGAAATTGGGTAATAAACCTACAGTATTAAGGATCCCTTCCTTGTACATGACGAGTTGTTTACCTCTTGCTGCTTTCAAATTTCTCTCTTCTGAAATTTCAACAATTTTACTAGAATGTGTCTCAGAGTGGGTCTCTGAGTTTACCCTACTTGGAGTTAGTTGAGCTTCTTGCATTTGTAGATTTACGTCTTTCATCAAATTTGACACTTTTCAGCCATTATTTCTTCAAATAATCTTTCTGTTCCTTTCTCTTCTCCTACTGAGACTCCCATAATGTTATGTTGATCTGCTTGATAGTTCCCAATGCTTTACGCTTTGTTCACTTTTCTTTGTTCCTATTTCTTTCTGATCCTCAGATTGGATCATTTTAATCATCCTATCTTCTGCATTGGTTCTTCTGCATGCTCAAACCTGCCGTTGAACCCCCTCATGAATTTTTCACTTTTTTTCCCTTTATTCTTTTAATTTATTAAAGTATAGTTGACTTACAATATTATATTAGTTTCAGGTATACAACACAGTGATTCAGTATTTTTATAGGTTACACATCATACAAAGTTCGTATAAGATATTGACTATATTCCCTGTGCTATACATCACATCCCTGTGACTTATTTACTTTATAACTGGCAGTTTGTACCTCTTAATCCTCTTCACCTATTTTGCTGCTCCCCACACCTCTCTCCCCTGCGGTAACCACTAGTTTGTTCTTTGTATCTGTGAGTCTGTGTCTGTTTTATTATATTTGTTCATTTGTTTTGTTTTTCAGATTCCACATATAAGTGAAATCATATAGTATTTGTATTTCTCTGTCTGACTTATTTCACTTAACATAATATCCTCTAGGTCTATCCATGTTTTCACAAATAACAAGATTTCATTCTTTTTTATGGCTCATCTACCTTTCCTTTTTAATTATAGCTGATCACACCTTCTTTATCCATTTACCTGTCAATGGGCACTTTGGTTGCTTCAATATCTTGGCTATTGTAAATACTGCTGCTATGAACATTCTGGTGTGTATATCTTTTTGAATTAGTGTCTTTGTTTTCTTCAGATAATTACCCAGGAAAGGAATTGCTGGATCATGTAGTAGTTCTATTTTTAATTTTTAAAGGAACCTCCATACTGTTTTCCATAGTGACTGCATCAATTTACATTCCCACCAACAGTGCAAGAGGGTTCCCTTTTCTCCACATCCTCAACAACACTTGTTATTTTTTGTCTTTTTAACAATAGCCATTCTGAGAAGTGTGAAATGATATCTCATTTTGGTTTTGATTTGCATTTCCCTGGGAGTGAGCAAGTCTGTGTGTGAGCCTTTAAGAGTGAAGTCTTGATTCCTACAGCCCTCCAGTAAGCCCCACTGTTTTTCAAAACCAGCCAAGGGGGCTTGTCTTCCTAGTTCCAGATCCTGGGGCTGTGGTGCCCAATGTGGGGCTCAAACCCCTACCCCTTAGGGAGGATCCCCGAGATTGTGATAGCCGCCTCCTCTTCTGGTTGCCCACCAGGGGTGTGGGTCCCAAGTGATCACTTCTCTTCCCTTCCTACCAGCCACAGTGTGGCTTTTTCTTTATACCCTTGGTTGTAGAAAAGCTGTTCTGCTAGTCTTAAGGTTGTTCTCAGAGAGAGTTTTTCTATATGTGTTTGTAGTTTTGGTGTATTTGTTGGATGAGATGAGCTCAGGGTCTTCCTAGTCCACCATCTTCCATATGCTTTTTCTTTATCCCCCCCAGTGTATTTTTTATTTAAGCTATGATAGTTTTCAGCTGCAGAACTTCTGTTTAGTTCCTTTATATAATTCCTATCTCTGACTTTCCTGGTGGTGCAGGGGTTAAGAATCTGCCTGCCAATGCAGGGGACCTGGGTTCAAGCCCTGGCGCAGGAAGATCCCACATGCCATGGAGCAACTAAGCCCGTGTGCCACAAGTACTGAGCCTGTGCTCTAGAGCCCATGAGCCACAACTACTGAGCCTGCATGCCACATCTACTGAAGCCCACATGCCTAGAGCCCATGCTCCACAACAGGAGAAGCCACCACAATGAGAAGCCTGCACGCAACAACGAAGAGTAGCCCCCGCTCACCGCAACTAGAGAAAGCCCACACGCAGCAACGAAGACCCAACGCAGCCAAAAATAAATTTATTTTAAAAAATTTCTCTCTCTCTCTTTTTTTGTATTCTCATTTTGTTTTCATGTTGTTTTCCTGATTTCCTTTAGTTTTTGTTCACGTTTTAGCTCTTTGAGCATATTTGACAATTAATCTTTTTATCATGGGTGTGTATTTGTCTTCAGTTCAACTTTAAGCTCCTTAAAAAACAGTGACTATGTCATTTGCCCATACTTAAGGGAATCCTGTGTCCTTAGATCATACAATGGAAAAAAAGATGTGCCCTGTTGAAACCTGAGCTCAAATCTCATCTCCTCTCTATGATTCTGTACAATTCCCTTAACCTCAACCTCTTTGCTTCCCAGCTTCCTCAATAAGTTGGTCAGGATAATAACTGAAAGAGTGGATATGGAAATGCTTGTACATAATGGGCACTCAGGAAATGTCATGTATTGCATGTGATCTGTGGTAGTGAACAAATTCTTGTCCAAATGGTACATGTCTGTTCATCTTTCTAGTTAACTGTTTCCTGTGTGTCAAGGTTTGAGATCACCAAACCCAGGCTAACGAAAACTCATGTATCTGTTTTACAGTCCAGCCCAGTATTGTTTTGGCATTACCGCTTATGTTTTCGAGTTGCCTCTGCTCTGAGCCTACTTCTGCATTCCATCCTGTCTACTCGAAAGTCAGATTGGGGAAACCTCAGCTCCATGGACAACAGATAATTTACTTTAGGACACTCAGACCTTCTCTACCTCCTAGGAGTCCAGCTCCCAAGCACAGTGGATTCAGCCTAGGGGAAGAAAGTAAAACCACCACATGCATCCTTCTTTGAAACACTTGTGATTCTTGATTCACAGCTCTTTATTATATTTGTGTATATGTACCTATGTATATTATTAACCATACCTCAAGATTAATTTGGCCAACTCTAGTGATAGGGAAGTAAATGGTTAGCTCCCCCTTTCCCTGTGTATGTTTGGAACCAAATTAAGATAACAATACCAATTTTCCTACCAAAGTAACTTTTGGGAAACATGGCTTAGATGTGCAGCAACAATGGGCTCCCCAACACTGAACTCTGAAATTCACCAGACTTAACCACCCAGCCATGGCAGCCCTAGACCAGGTATGCCTCACCTGCAAGAGCAGAACCCACCCTCTCAAGTCTCTGCTGCAGAAAGCGAGGATAAGGGGAGTGCGTCGGTAGATACAGGAAGCACGCGGAGAAAGGGGGCTGCGTTATCCAAGCCCAGCCCCTGACCCCCAGTTTGCCAATCAGAATAATCACTTCTCATTCAAGTACACCTTGATTTACAAATCTTCTGGGATTTTTTTTTTTTTTTTTTTTTTGCGGTACGCGGGCCTCTCACTGTTGTGGCCTCTCTCGTTGCGGGGCACAGGCTCCGGACGCGCAGGCTCAGCGGCCATGGCTCACGGGCCCAGCCGCTCCGTGGCATGTGGGATCTTCCCGGACTGGGGCACGAATCCATGTCCCCTGCATCGGCAGGCGGACTCTCAACCACTGCGCCACCAGGGAAGCCCTCATCTATTTTTTTTAATACGTGAATTTTTATTTTTATTTATTTAATTAATTTTTACTGGAGCATAGTTGCTTTAGAGTTGTTAGTTTCTGCTGTACGGCACAGTGAATCAGCTATACGTATACATATATCCCCTCTTTTTTTGGATTTCCTTCCCATTTAGGTCACCACAGAGCACTGAGTAGAGTTCCCTGTGCTATACAGCAGGTTCTCATTAGTTATCTGTGTTATACATAGTAGTGTATATATGTCAATCCCAATCTCCCAATTCACCCCACCCTCCCTTCCTCATTTAATGCTGACAATAACCTTCTCAGAGAGGCCCTGTTCCACCCTTCACACCCTCTAGGGTGCAAGGGCCATGTCTCGGGCCAAGGGACTTGGCCTGTCTCCCTCCCTGCGTGCCCAGGACCAAAAGCAGCATGTGCCGGTCCAGGAAAGGTGCTTAATCAATATTTGCTGAATATTTATCTCTGTTTTCAAGTGAGGACACTGCAAACTAGAAAGGTTAAGTGACTTTTCAAAGTTACACAGGTTACAAGGAAAAAGTCAGAACCCAAACCCAGCGCTGGCTGACTCCATGGCCTGTTTGCTTTTCCATTTTTCCCCTCCTTGTAGAGTGGAAAGCAGGCTGGCGTGGCCGTCAGGACACCAGCTTCTACTTCCAGTTCTGCTTCTACAGCTGTGAACTTGGGCAAGTGACTTCACTTCCCTGGGCGCCAATGTTCTTCACTGTGGATTAAAGGGCCAGAGCAGCCAACATCCAAGATTCCTTCCAGCGCTCGGGGCTGTGGCTGCCGTGGATCAGGGGGCCCCCAGCGTCGTGGTCTGAGTCACAGTGGACGCTCCCCAGGAAACAGAGACCTGGAAAGGTCAGCTGATGGGTGGTCTGACCAAAATCTTGGAAAATGTGGAGCAAGAAGCTGCCCCCGGGAATGAAAGGCTGATGAGTGTCCAGCTCTCTTTCCCGTCAGGAATGTGTGTCCCATCCTCATCCTTGGGAGAGTGGTCACCGCTGCTCAGACCCAGGGCAGTGGGTGTCCTGCAGCTCCGGGGGTTCAGCATCCGCTCTTTTCAGAGCCTCACGACCATTCCTGTCGGCGAGCGATGCTCTCCGGTGATGAGAGCTGGTTGAGGTTTGGGGATTACAAAACTCTAAATTCTGAACGTTAATTTCGGCCACATTCACAAAATCCCCTTAATTACAGTTTCATTTTAAACGCTCTTTGCTCAGTGAGGTTCTTCCATTTACAACACAGTGGTCCAGGAGAAACAACCACGCAGCTGCTGTGAATTATGTGTTATGTTAAAGATGCCTAGTATCAGACTTTACAAGGTTTTACTGCCTCTGCTTTCATACTATTATTAAGAGCAATTTGTGTATGTTTGTACAGGCTTTCTCCCAACAGATCTTGTTTTCTTCCCAGGAAGTCCGAAGGGGCTCGCACGCAGTGTTTGACATCCCTTTCTTCTAGTCTGTGGCTGCCCTTGTTCAGTGAGGTGAAGCAGGCTGGGTTACATGGGAGTCGGGGGACCTGCACCCTTTTGGGGGTCAGGGGTCCCTTCCAGAACCTGGTGAAAGCCCCATTTCCACCCTCCCATTCCTAAGTTATATGTGCACATACTCACAACATGTCACAAGCAAGTTCAAGTGGTTCTAGGACCCCCTGAAGGCCAGCGGCAGAGGCCCCTAATGCTAAGTTAAAACCTGGGTCATTTTAACACATGGCACTCAGAACAATGGGGCATCCTTACGAAAAGAGAAAAAAATTAACCTTGACCCTCACCTTACACCTTATATAAATATTAACTCAAATGGACCAGAGGCTTAAAAGTAAGTGCTAAAACTAGAACTATACTAGAAGAAAATACAGGAGAAAATCTTTGTGGCCACGGGTAAGACAGACTTCTTAGCTATGACACCAAAAGCGTGAAGCATAAAAGAAAAAAGTGACCATCAGGACGTCACCAAAACTAAAAGCTTTTACTCTTTGGAAGACGTTGTTAAGAAAATAAAAAGACAAGCCGCAAACCGGGAAAAGAAATATTTGCAGAACACTTAACTCTGTCCTCCTCTTAAGAAACGTGCCTGGAAGTCCTGCCCTAGAATGTTTGCTTCCCTTTTGTTTTAACCCTTAGCTGGGTAGTAGCCTGGGAAAGGCTGCCTTTCAGCTGGGCATAAGGCTACTGGAGTAACACCGGGTTTCGTGACCAAGGCAGGAGGAGGAAATGCAGATTGCGGAGGTAACCAAGAGCACGCCACAGGGGCAATGTAAACTTTTGAAGAAGACGGAATCTCAGCATGTGGTAACAAAGCACTCCCCACAAGTCTGGCCCTGGCCCTGGGGCTTGGTAAGCAGAACAGTCTCCAGCTTGGAGCTCCGTCTACCACGGGACAGGCCTTACACACAGAAGGCCACGTGGCAAGACGCGTGTGCGGACTATAGGGGTCAGGGCTGCAGAGGGCAGGAGAGAGCCCCCCCCCCCCCCCCCCCCCCCCACCAAGGGTGCACCTGTCCTCACACTGGTGAGGGCAGTGGTCCTGAGCTCGGCCTTTACAGCAAGTGATTTCAGAGAGCAGGGGAAGGACTCAAGACACGGAAGCAGGCCGTAGGACGCTGCCTTCAAGAACTAAAAAGGCAATGTGCCTGGCGCAGCAGGAGGGGTGTGCTGAGAAGGTGGAGTTAAAGTTGGTCTGAGCCAGGTCGAGGCAAATCCTGAAAGCCAGACAGAGAACCTGGGGCTTGATGACAAAGTAGGTGGACTCTCCTTCTAGAACCGAGGGGTGACTTGATGAAAATTGACCTATTCTGATCTGCTGTTCCTTCTCCAAAGAGACACCTGGTCATCAACTTTCTTCATCCCCACCGTTAGGGAAGATACACTCGTTTATTTCAGGGGAAGAAAGCCTCGCCTGCTGCGCCAGCCACAGGCACCGGCCAGTGACCACCATCAGTCACCCTCTAGTGCAGAAGCAGCGGGCAGTATCCCTCCCCAGCACAGCACCCAAGACGTATGAGCAAGTGATCAGAGTTGGCCCTCTGGACACACCCCGTGTGGTGGGGCTGACAGATAAGCCCTGCCCTTTGCTCCCCACACCCACCGACCCCTCTTCTGCCCCCAGTGCCCCCAACTGAGCCACCCCCGCCCATTTTCACCCCCATTTCGCTGTTGCTGTGTATTTTTCAGGCTGCAGCCGTTCTCCCTGTCATTGCTTTGTATTCACTTAAGCCTGAACCTGGAAAAAAAGGTCAGACGTGAACCAGAACCCAGTGTGACATGGCCATAACCAGGTCCCTCAGGAACGGCCCTGGGAAGACTGTCCCACAGGATGGGACACAGGATGGCAGGGGGCTGGGGGGAAAGCGGACAGAAGCATCAGAAGCAAGGGGAGCAATGACCCCGATGTGAGGAGGTGGGCACGGTAGGAATAGAGGTGGGAGGGTCAACGTCAGACACTCACAGAGGCGAGAGGTCTTGGTCGGAGAACAGGGAGCTTACGGTCCAGTGTGGAGGCCACAGTCCCATCCAACAGCGGGCAAACCACATAAGGTGGGTCTAGGGGTCCGAGGCTCTGTTCATCCTGGAGTGACATCTCCCTGAGCGTGAGGTCACTTCCGCGAGCAAAGCAAAACACAAGGGAAAGGATATTATACTGACGAGTGAGGTAGCTGCTCTTGTGTGAAAATCAGGGGGCAACAGGGTGGCTCTGAGAGCTTTTAAAGGCTTTCTCCTCTCCTAACAATGCATCAGAGGACAGATTTGCCTCATGCGCTTTTCACATGCGTGTATCTGTCCCGGAGTCGCCATGGTGACGCTGTGTATGTTTGCACGGCTGGAAGCATCAGAGATGGAAAATGAAGCCAGGGTGGACCAGAGCAGGGAGCCCTGCAGGAATTTCCCTCTGATCCTCTGCAGGCAGTCAGCTACACAGAAAGCTAATGTGCCCGTCCGAGCTTCATCATCAAACTTGGTATTTCCAACAGCTCAAGGAGGGAAAAAGCCACAAAGCACAACAGTTATTCCTGGGAGTGTTCAGGTAAACCTCTCTTCCCCAAGCAGAGTTCAGCAGGTAGGGATTTCCTAGTGAGAGTCCCACGGGTCGGTCCTGCAGGCCCAGGTGCAGCACCAACACAGCAGGGCGGAAGGGAGGGTCTCAAAGACAGTGGGTGGGACCGCTGTCACCAGTGGGGCCGACAGCACACAGGTCAGGAAGGCATCCATGATGTCCGTGCTGCCTGGACCCGTGCGTCTGTGAGGGATCCCTTTTCTAGATGAGACCTGTCACCTCGTTGCTGATGTCCCACAGGCGAGAACCTCAGTGTTCACGGCAATTCCTCAAGCAAGACAGTCAGCCTTTTAACCACTTCTTTGTCTTCTTAATCACCTCCCAACATTCCCTTAAATCGAGGGAGGCATAAACTAGACAACAACGCGGAGGATTCTGAGCAGCATTTAGTCCAATGATGGACTAATGTCTCTATCACCTAAACTTACTTTTAGGTAAATCACATAACATACGTATGATGGTCAGCATTTAATCCAGTGTCTAGCTCAAAATATTAGGTGCTCAAAAATATTTGTCAAACAAATGAGCAAAGTTCCCATAGATAGGTGGGACAGTGTCCAGGAAATATGGAAATGATTCCCACCTAGAGGTCTCGTGAGCTGCTTTGCAAGGGGTACGGTACAGAGAGACTGTTGAACAGGATGGGGTGCTAAGCTAACTGTGCGTCTAACCCACCCCCCTTTCTTACACAGAGTCATTCCTACACAAACTTCAGGAGCATGGAGATCAAAATGTACCTGGAAATGTACTGTAGATCTCAGAAAGAATGTCTTTCCCACTATGAAGGCCTAAGATTTGGGCAGATGGCAAAGCAGGCTAAAAATAACGTAAAATATACAAAACATCATTGCGTTTTCCTGCAGGCAGTAAAAACAACTTCTTAGGCCGGCAGCAAAGCTCCAAATAAAAAGTGCACTGAAGTGTATTTTGCAGGATGGAGATATTGTCTGAAAGAGCACCTGAGTACTTTCCTGAATTTATAGGCTGCTTTGTTGCTGTTCGATTTTGTATCAGGCCAAGTAATAAAGCCATTCAGTCGTTCAACAGACGTTTATCATCTAGAGCAGTGGTTCTCTACCGGGGCAATTCTGTCCCCCAGGGCACATGGGTGACGTCTGAAGACACCTTTGATTGCCACAGCTTGGCGGAGGGTGCTGTTGGCATCTGGGGGACGCGAAGGATGGTGCTAAACATCTTACGGTGCACGGAACAGACCCCAACACAAAAGAATAATCTGACCCCAAATGCTGAGGAACGTCAGAGAGGGAGATAGAAACCCATGGTAGCACATAGTGAGGTTTCTATCCAAGTCCTAGGGAGTCGGAGAAAGCTTATCGGATGAGTGATACGCACACTGACACCTGAAGAAGAATTAGGAGTGAACTTAAATGGAAAACAGGATCCCAAGCAGAAGAAACGACTTAGGCAAAAGCCTGGAGATGAGCGTGTAAAGAACTGCAAATAGAGTAGACCTTCTCTAAAGCAACCTTCCCTTATATCAACTCTTGTAAAACAAACTGACTGCTGCCCACAGCACCCTGAGCGTGCATGGTTGTAAGCCTGTGCACTTCTGTACCCCCAGGTGAGTTAAATGCTTATCAAGGGTCAGCTGTGTTTGTTCCCAAGGCTGTTTATGCCAGTTTTAGTGTTATTGAATTAAATACCATGTAAACTCATGAAATATGATTGTGAAAAGAAAGTTGCTGTTTTTATTCTAAGTAGAATGCTTTGAAAAGATTTAATGAAGGTGAATCCTAAAAAGAAAATATTATCAAACTAGATATGGGTAAAACAACTTCAATAGCTTGAGGAGGAAAAGAAGTCTTTAAAAGATAGAAGAATTATGCACTCACGTGGCTTCTCAAGTGTCAAGTCTATGATACACTTTTTGGAAGACTGCAACTGGAAATCATAAATAATCCATTATTGGTGTGGTTTATGCAAGAAAGATGACTCTCAACACCCATCAACTTACTGACACTCCAAGAAAAGGTCTTGGCCCTATTTCAAAACATTGCTGAATAAATGTACACTTATGTGTTTTGAAATAAAATATGCATCCCATGTATACAGCATTTTTATGGTTCTCTGTTTCACCCAACAATTTTTATTAATTTTATCATAACACAGTTTCTACCATATCTGGGTACAACTGAGCACAGGGCAAGCAGAGGATTTGGCCATAGATGAGGAACAAGAGGTGAACTGGGGCCTGATGAGGAGTCTCTTGTGCTTGGACCTTCGTCAGAAATAGAAGCCATGGGGCTTCCCTGGTGGCGCAGTGGTTGAGAGTCCGCCTGCCGATGCAGGGGACGTGGGTTCGTGCCCCGGTCCGGGAAGATCCCACATGCCGCAGAGCGGCTGGGCCTGTGAGCCGTGGCCGCTGAGCCTGCACGTCCGGAGCCTGTGCTCCGCAACAGGAGAGGCCACAACAGTGAGAGGCCCGTGTACCGGAAAAAAAAAAAAAAAAAAGAAATAGAAGCCATGAAAATTGTTTAATCAGGGAGTTACCTGACCACATGTGTTTTGGAAAGGTATCACCTGGCTGCACTGCAGAGCACGGATTGGAGGGAAGCAAGATGACAGGCCCGCAGTCCAGTTAGGAGGGCTCTGAAAGGGTTAGGGTTTCCTGTGATCATGGAATAAAGAAGTAGCATTCAGGTTCCAGAGATAAAAATGGATTCAAGGGATATTTATGAATTAGTATCCTAACTGATGGACTGAACATAGCATATGAGGGAGGCTTGCATCAAAAACCACACTTAAGTTCGGGGCTTGGACACCTGAGTCGCTGGTGGTGATATTCCTGAGATAGAAAACAAAATTGAAGAATTCGGCCAGGGTGGGAAGATGATGAGCTCAATTTTGGACACGTTGAACCTCAGAATCCTACGGGACATCCAAGTAAAGATGCTGAGTACACGGTTAGGCTCATGGGTGTGGCGCTCAAAAGGAAGTCTCAGGCTGAATACTTAGACTTGTGAGTAATCAGCATATAGGAAAAAAATTGGAGTCAGAAACAAAATCGCCTGGCTAGGAAATGAAAAGTTGGCCTAAGACAAGATACATAAAATATTCATACGAATCAATAAGAAAAAGACCCAATAAAAGAATATGCAAAATACATAAGAAAAAGACACTTCTCAGAAGAGGAAAAACGTGAAACAAATCAATACGTGAAATTCAACTGTCTTACCAGTCAAGAAAATGCAATTAGTGTCACATGAGATCATTTTCATGCCACTATATTGACAACAATTAATAAGTCTAACAATGTCAAATATTGGAAAGGAAAAGGATTTGAGGAAGGGCGTACTCTACTGGCAGGATTGTACCTTTCCAACAGCTCTGGAAAACACTTCGGCATTATCTTACAGAGTCTACCCAGTAACTCTGTTCACACATATGACCCTAGACACAGTCTGGAATACATGCACCAGGAGGCATCTGCCAAAAAGATTCAGCACAAGTGTGCATAATAGCACAATACAAGAAGCCACCGATAGGGTCAACAACCCTATCCATTCTGATAGGGAATGGATGAAGCATGGTCTATTCACAAAAAGCATGGTTACAAAGAAGTACAAAAGCATGAACTGCACATACAGGTGACAACATGAGGGAATCTTGGAAACAATGTTGAATGGAAAAGAAAGAATCCCAGAAGACTTCAATTGGTATATTATTTTAACAAAACTTCAAAAGAGCAAAACTAAACAAAATATCGTTTCTGTATTTATGCATTGTGGATAAAACAAAATGAAAAATCCGAAGAACAGTCAAGAAAATTTAAGATAGTGATTCTCTCTGGCGGGAGAGAAGAAGCAGGACAAAGGGAGGAAGAGGGAGCACGTGGGTAGATACAAGTTAGGGAATGTATCCTTCAGGTTCATGGATACTTATATTACTGTAATGTATAACTTACATATAGGTTATGAATATACTTTTGTGTAAATCAAATAGCTTATTAAAACTAATAAAGAAAAATGAAAAAGTTGCTCTTAGATATACAACTTGTGTCCTGTTCTGGACTCAAACACTGCATGGTTTATTCCTTGGTTAAAATTTTTAGTGAACTGTGTTTTAGGACTTTAACCTCCTTCACCATACGTACAAACTTGCGACGCAACCCTAGGATACATACAGGACCACAGTGTGTGTGTTTTGGGGTGATAAAATTATTTATGGCTTCACTTTATTAATATTTTCCCATCACCCTGACTCATTCGATTATTTATTTTCATTCCTTTAGATGCATTTGTGGAAGCCACCTCATATGCCTTGTGGAATGAAGCAGGGTGAAAATAATCAAACGTAAAATACTCTACCCCACGGGGGAGAAAAGCAATTCAAATTCTGTCATATTTTTTCCCATTTATGGCAGAGAATGCAGAGATGTGGGCAGTTCCTTTCTTCTGATTGGCAAGCTGCTGCAAAAAGTCTACCAGAGCTCCTGGCAGCCAGGAAGAAGGTAGCCAGAAAAGTCACTCACCGGTTGTGTCAGAGAATGGACTGGGGGCTCACTAAGCCCCAGAGCTGTGGAGCCTCAGCCAGGGTCTCGGGGAAAAATCAGATACAGTTCTGAGAAGGCTCCCAGAGGCCCTGCGCCATGAGGTGGCCCAAGCCCCTGGACCACACTGCTCCATCAGTCTCTTGCTGACCACCTGCATGGCCCCCAGCCCTCCAGGCCAGGGAGAAAAGGGACCCCATATGGAGGCACCCTCACCCACTACCCACTGGTGCCTGAAGAAGCAAAGGGTTCTGGGCTGGGTATTGGTGCCTATTCCACAGCGGGGCAAGGCCACTCTTCGAAAGATGTTACATCCAACTGCCAGGAACCTGCTGGGTCCTGTCTGTGTTCTAAGAATTTTCTGCATCCCAGAGGGGGTCAGGATCATTGGTCTCTGACTCTATAGTAACGTAATAAAACTGACAGAAGCCACAGACCAAGGCCTGGGTCAGCAGTCCTGACTCCCCACCCAGTCCCAGGGGGCTCCAGAAAATAAACTAGGCATTGGAATCCCAACATGGGGGCAACAGTCTGCTTCAAGCTGTAAGGGAAGGGCTGGGAGAGGCTCCCACCACCTATGCTTCCCCTTGGTCCACAGATGGCTGTGACCGCACAACCCCATGGTAACCCTCGTCCACTGTTCCTCCCTGCAGAAGCCCCAGTGCTCTCTGTAATGAAGAAAGTGGGCGAGAAGTTGGCCTCCTCCAAGCTTATTCAGACCTCAGAATAGTCCTCCTTCTTTACCACCTCCTCTTCCTTTGGTCCCTTAGCTCTGGAACCAGTTCTGTGCAGAATGAATCTTTAGGAAGTCTCTGCTCAGAGGCACCTACAACTTTGTCTCTAGAAAGACGGCAAGTCGAGAACAGCTTTCTAAAGATGTCCAACTCATTCTGAACACAAAGTAAGCCATTTGGTCTGTGTAACACCTCAACCATCTTCCGGCCCCCATTCTGAAACCACCATGCGATACCAGAGAAAACATTCTGTTTTGGGGACTCACCAGCAGCAGCATACCCTCTGGACCAAACCTGCCTGCTCAGAAGCCACGAGGTAGAGTTCTTGGGCCCCGGCACAGCTATCCGACAGCCTAGACATTACAGGATGCGGTGTTAGAGTCTGTAGTGAGAGAAATGTCAGACCCCTGCAATATCCAATCACTCCATAGCGCCTGCTCTCCCGAGAGGGTAGAAGCCAAAGAAATGGTCCTGAGGCTGCTTCCCGCTTGAGAAATGAGACAATCAGGGCCTGAGGTCTGAGTCAACCCAGGAGCACACACAGTCTCTTAAGTGGGTCCAAGGTGAGCAGGGGACGTGTCCATACGTGGCCACCTTTAATGGCTCTGTCCCTACCTAGGCTTCTGGCTCTCAACCCTATAGAGAGATGTGACCCCCGCACTCACCGGCCAAGGGATTTCCTCCAGGCTCTTCCTCCCACCTTTGTTCTTACTGACGTAGAACAGTTGCAATTTTGAAGTCGAACAGTAGAAAGGTGACAGCATCTGTGAAAAATGTTATTGAAAAATGTAGCTTCCTCCCGCTGGTGCACACCCAGTTTCTTCCTCTCTGCCCAGAGCCTTCTCCTGGGCAGCCCACCACGCTTTCTCACTTGGCTTCTCCCCAAGACACCCCCTCTCACATCAGAGGGAGGGGTTCCCAGGCCTGACCCTGGTTGCTGGCACACCACAGCCCAGACCCCTGCTCTTGGAGCTGTTTAATAAAGTTAAGAAATAATATACAAAGGTATGCATTTTTACCATTATTATCCTGAGCAGAGAACCCTGCTTAACTGCTCCCTGACAGCCGACTGATTTCCAATCTCGGTTTTATATTACATTTGCAGAGCATAAGCTTTTCCCTAGGTCAGCATCACCAAAGTGTATTCCTCAAAAGAGAGGGATTTCATGGCTTGAATATACCTATTCGTTTGCATAGTAGATGCTCCTACAAGTTTCACGTGATTATTCATATTCTAACTTCTCATAAAGCCAGTTTTACTGGCTTTCACCTATTTCCCATAACATCTATAAGCATCTCTGAGAACAAGAGTTCTGGAGAATACACTTTGGACAATGCTGTCCAAAGCTTATCTTTGAACTGAGATTGCAAGTTGGACATTCTTTCAATCTATCCCTGGAGGACTTTGTGAGGTCCTTCCTCAACTTGGGTGAACAGAGTGACCAAAAGATTTCTTATTGAACACCTGTTACTCCTCTCTTTTTTTCCTTTCTGTAATTAAATCTTGCTCACAGTCACACACTAATATAAATTAAAGCCACAATGAGATATCACCAGATACCCATCAGAATGGCCAAAACAAAAAACAGTGACAATATCAAATCCTTGTGAAGAGCAAGAGAAACAGAATTACCTCTCCGTTCACTGCTGGTGGAAATATAAAATGTGGCAGCCGTTCAGGAAAACAGTCTGGCGGCTCCTCATGTAACTAAACATGCAACACCATACAACCCAGCAATTGTACCTGTGGGCATTTATCCCATAAAAATGAAAACGCATATAAACACAAAAACCTGCACATGAATGATCATGGCCGCTTTACTTGTAACAGCCCACAACTGAAAACGGCCCAGAAGTCCTTCAGCGGGTGAAAGGTTAAACAAATGATGGTACGTGCACACTGAGGAATACCACTCAGCAGGAAAGAGGAATGAGCTATTTTTATACACTAAAGTGTGGATGAATCTCAAGAGAATTAAGTTGAGTAAAGAAAAGGCAATCCCCCTAAATTATGTAGGTATGATTCCATTTATATAACCTTCTTGAAATGACAGAATTACAGAGATGGGGAAGAGATTAGCGATTACTATAGGTTACAGACAGTAGGGGCTGGGCAGTGGGAGGAAAGTGGTGTTCCCCTCTAAAGGGGGAAACAAAGAATCCTTGTGATGAGCAGCTGTTTTATATCAGGACTGTGAGAGTGGACACAAGAACCGACGTATGTGATAAAATTGCATAGAACTAAACACACACACACACACACACACACACACACACACACACACACACACATGAGTACATGTAAAACTGGGGAAATCTAAATAAGATTGGTGGATTTTACCAACATCAATATACTGACCGTGATATTGTACTTTAGCCTTGCAAAATATTACCATTGGGGAAACCGGGCAGAGTACCCGGGATCTCTCTGTATTGCTCTTTAAAATTGCATGTGAAGCTACAGTTGTCTCAACTTGAGGGCAGAGACTATATAAAAGGTTAAATGTACAGATGAATTTTTCATGCCTCCAATGTAGGCAAGGTGATATTTCATAACCTGCTGATATGCTAGTTCTGTCTCTTCTAGGAGAAAACAAGAAATAATGTTAATTATAATGAAGGGATTCTTGTTAGACAGGGGAATTTCTCCCAATCAGAATGCTAATGACAGAGGCTCTGCAATCTCCCTCCGGGGAGGGGACACAAATTTGCACAGCATTTGCTGTTCTCCTGGGAGGCCTTCCACAAACTACTAGCCCCCCCACCCCCGCTTCTCTCTGCTTCACAGCACCCGTCTGTGCCATTCTGTATCACATACTGTTTATAAACTCCATCATCTTGTCTGTCTCCCATGCAAAGTGAGCTCTGTTGCGAGAAGGATTTTGCTATACTGTTGAATACCATGTGGCCCGATACAAACATGATCAAAATTCAGTAATTTTAAAAACAAAATATCTTAAAAGTAGTACAGAATCCTGTCTTTGGAAAGCGTTCCCTTGTTATCTTCATGGGGACAGGGAGATGGATGAGATGACCTCACCGGTCCCTTTCACTAGAAGAGTCAGTGGTCCTCTTTGTTCACAGCTGTTTCCTGTATCAGGGACTTCACAATACTGTTCCCTAATCTGGGAAGAGTTTCCCACCAACACTTAGTTATTTGGGGGGTTTTTTTGAAAGCTTTATTTGGGTAATCGACACATAATAAACTGCATGATTTAAAATGTAAAAATTTGATAATTTCTACATATATATATACCCATGAAACCAAACCATAATCAAGCTGCTGATATATATATACACACACATATATATGTGTGTATGTGTATAAATATATGTAATGTATATTATATGGACATATGCTTATATAGTCTATGGATATATAAATGGATATATAATCACTCCAAAAGTTTCCTCAGCCCCACCCTGACATTCCATCCCCAGACAACCACTGATCTGCCTTCTGTCACTATAAATTAGTTTATATATTCTAGACTTTTATATAAATGGAAATCTATACTATATACTCTTTTATGTCTGGCTTCTTCCACTCAGGATAACTATTTTGGGATTCTGACATGTTGTTGCAGGTGTATCAATACTTCATTACCTCCTTATTGATGACTGTAGTCCATTGTATGAATATACCACAACTTATCCACTCACCTGTTAATGGACATTTGAGTTGTTCCCAGTTTTAGGCTACTACAAACAAAGTTGCTATGAACATTCAGTAAAAGCCTTTGCTTTTAATTCTCTTAAATGAATACTAGGATGATAACGGCTGAGTCCTATGGTACCTGTGTCACTTTTTTTTTTTTTTTTTTTTGCGGTACGTGGGCCTCTCACTGTTGTGGCCTCTCCCGTTGCGGAGCACAGGCTCCGGACGCGCAGGCTCAGCGGCCATGGCTCACGGGCCCAGTCGCTCCGCGGCATGTGGGATCTTCCCGGACCAGGGCACGAACCCGTGTCCCCTGCATCGGCAGGTGGACTCTCAACCACTGTGCCACCAGGGAAGCCCTTGTGTCACTTCTAAAGAAACTGTCAAACATTCCATAGGGAATGCATGTTTTACATTCCCACCAACAGTGTATGAAAGATACAGGCCTTCCATATCCTTGTCTGCACTTGGTATGGTCAAGCTCTTAAATTTTAGACATTCTAATAGGGCTGTAATTGTATTTCATTGCAGTTTTAATTTGTGCTTTCATTTCGCTAATAACAAACAACGCTGAACATCTTTCCACGTGCTTTTCTGCAGCTATATATCTTCTTTGGTGAAGCACATGCTCAAATCTTTTGCCTATTTTTTAATTAGGTTGTTTATTTTCTTAATAAAGAGATTTTATATATTCTGAGTACTAGTCCTTTAATAGATATGTGCTTTGCGAATACTTTTTCCTTGTGGCTTGCCTGTCTTAGTGGTGTCTTTAGATCAGAAATACTTAATTTTGGTGAAGTCTATTTTAACAATTTTCCTTTCATGGATCATGCTTTTGATGTTGTGTCTAAGAAATCTTTGCCTGTCCCAAGTTTAAGAAGATTTTTCTCCTTAGTTTTTTCCTAGATGTTTCATAGTTTTAAGTTTTACGTTCAAGTTCTATGATGCATTCTGAGTTAATTTTTGCATAGAGCAGAGAATGGATCAGAGTTCTTCTTTTAAATATACGGATATCCCATTGTTCCATTACTATTTGTCAATATTGCCTTTGTACCTTTGTCAAAAATCGAGGGACAACTTCCGGTTTCCAGTCACACATGTTAGGGGCTTGGAAGTCATCAATCCCAACTTCACAAGAAGAAAAAATGCTAACAAACTAAAAACCAACTGCTCCTCTTAGATCTGTCAGAGAACTGAGGTCAAAGGACAAATCGCAGGGCTTCCCTGGTGGCGCAGCGGTTGAGCGTCCGCCTGCCGATGCAGGGGACGCGGGTTCGTGCCCCGGTCCGGGAGGATCCCACATGCAGCGGAGCGGCTGGGCCTGTGAGCCATGGCCGCTGAGCCTGCGCGTCCAGAACCTGTGCTCCGCAACGGGAGAGGCCACAGCAGTGAGAGGTCCGTGTACCGCCAAAAAAAAAAAAAAAAAAAAAAAAAAAAGGGCAAATCGCAGTGACAGGTGCATACAGAGAAACAGAACTTACAGGAGCAAACACCCTAGCTGGAGCCCAGTAGGAACACTTAAGGGATAACTAACTAATTTCTGCGGACGGAGCTGTGGTCTGGCTTGAGCGATTAAAAGCTCCTGGGAGCCCAGTCTTAGGCAAGCCCCCTACACCTTCATCAGTTTACCCTCCAGGAACCCCATGAAGTTCTCGGGGCAAAGATCAGAGAAAAATCTCCTCACACTTTCAACTGGAGAGCAGCAATCATCTTGTAACATGCCCAGAGTGCTCTCTCTCTCCTTAACAAAGGTCTGCCTTCACGGGAGACTATTCCACCAGAGCCTGACTGAGCTGGGAGAAGCAGTACGCCCAACACCAGCCCCTCTGGCTGTCAACGTGGTGACGGGAAAACCGAACTCCAGCCTCCTCTAGCTTTCCAGTCCTGCCTGAGAGGGCACAGGGAGAAGCTGAGAAGCAGTCGTGAAGGTCATTGCCCAGAGGTACAGGCTCACGGTCACATGATTATGACTGAGACATAGTCAGGTGATCACAGAATGCTTCCCCTCCCCCCTTCACCCACACATTACCACCGTCTCATTAGGGCTCCTGCGTAATAAAGGGACTGCAGCTAAAAGAACTGCGGACTTCATTAAAATTTTCACCTTTGCTCTGCAAAAGACTCTGTGAAGAAAATGAAAAGACAAAACGGACTGGGAGAAACGGCTTGCAAACCACATAACTGCGAATTGACTAGTCTTCAAAACATACAAAGAACTCTTAAAACTCAACTTTCAAAGCTCAACAATAAGAGAATAAGCCAAATTAAAAATGAGCAAAAAACCTGGACAGACACCGCAGCAAAGAAGATATACAGATGGCAAGCAAGCATATGAAAAGGTATTCCGCATCCTATGTCATTAGAGAAGTGCAATGAGGTACCACCACCACCTATTAAAACAGCAAAAGTCCAAAACACTGACAACACCAAATGCTGGCAAGGGATCTGGAGCAACAGGAACTCCCATTCATTGCTGGTGGGGATGCCAATAATGGTAGAGTCACTTTGGAAGATGGTTTGGCAATTTCTTACAAAGCTAAACACACTCTGACCATGCAATCCAGCAGCCACACGCCTTGGTATTTGCCCAAAGGAGCTGGAAACAGATTGACACAAAAATCTGCACACAAATGTTTGTAGCAGCTTTATCCGTAATTTCCAGCAACCCAGGTGTCCTTCAGTAAGTGAATGGAGAAACAACCCGTGGCACATCGTACAATGCAATGTTATGCAGCACAAAAAAGAGAAGAGCTATCAAGCCGGGGAAAGACATAGAGGAACTTAAATGCAAATTTGTTACGAAAGAAGCCAATCTGACAAGGCTATATACTTGTGTGATTCAAATTATATGGCATTCTGGAAAAGGTAAAACTATGGAGACAATAAAAAGATCGTGGGGAGGGATGAATAGTGGAGCACGAGGGATGTTTAGAGCAGTTAAACTTCTCTGTATGATACTGTAATTGTGGATATATGACATTTTGCATTTGTCAAAACCCACAGAACGTGCAACACAAAGAGTAAACCCTAATGTAAACTATGGACTTTGGTTAATAATAATGTATCAGTATTATTTTAATCAATATTGTTATAATCAATTATAACATATTAACTACACTGATGCAAAATGTTAATAATAGGGGAAACTGGGAGTGGGAAGGTAGTATGAGGACATACAAGAGCTCTCTGTAGTTTCCGCTTAATTTTTCTGTGAACCTAAAACTTCTCTAAAAATAAAGTCTGTTAATAAATAAAATTTAAAATCTATTGACTGTGTATGTCATACATGTATGGATCTATTTCTGGACTCTATTACATTCCATGATCTATTTGCATCCCTTGAGTTCAATGCCGCATTGTTAACTTTATAATAAGTCTCAAAGTGTGTTCAAGGATTAATTCAAATTTATTCTTTTTAAGATTTATTTTTACTATTCTAGATCCTTTATATGTCCAAGTGAATTTATTTTTTCAAATGGGACCTAATTAAACTTAAAAGCTTTTCCAAGTGAATTTGTAAATCAGTTTGAAACTTTCTACACAAAAAGCCTTCTGGGATTTTGATTGGGATTGCATTGAATCCGTAGATCAATTTGGGGAGAACTGACATTTTCACAATGCTTGGTCTTCCAATCCATAAACAAAATATAGCTTTCATTTAATTCCTCTTTAATTCTGTCTCAGCTTTGCTTTGTAATTTCAGTGTAAACATCTTGCACATCTTTTGTTCAATGCATCCCTAGGCATTTCTATTTTGTGATTCAATTGTAAATGGTATTTTCATTTTAATTTTGATTGTTGCTAGCATATAGAAATATAATTGATTTTTAAACACTGATCTTATACCCTGCAACCTTACAAAGTTCCCTTATTAGTTCTAGTAGCTTTTTTGTAGATTGCATGGGATTTTCTACATAGACAAGCATGTGTTCTATAAATAAAGACAATTTACTTCTTCCTTTCCAATCTGGGTGACTTTCATTTTTTTCTTGCCTAATTTCTTTACTAGCTAGAACCTATAATATAATGCTGAATAGAAGTGGTTGAAAAGGACATCCTTATCTTGCTCCTGATCTTGAGGGAAAACACTGAGTCTTTCAACATTAAGAATAATGTTAACCGAAGAGACTTGTAGATTGCCTTTATCAGATCGAGAAAGTTCTCTTCTAATCCCACTTTGCTGAGAGTTTTTATCATGAATGTATATTAAATTTTGTCAAATATTTTTCTGCATCTATGGAAAAACTCCTATATTTTTCCTTTTTTAATGGATTAATGACATGGATTTTCTAACGTTAAATCAAACTTTCTCATTCCTAGGATAAAATCAACTTGGTCTTGGGGCATTCTTCTTTTTACTTTATTGTTAGATTGAATTTGCTAACATTTTATTAAGCATTTTTGCCTCTAAGTTCATGATGTATGTTTGTCCATAATTTTTTCTTGTAATGTTTTTTACCTAGTTTCGATATCAGACTAATACTGACTTCATAATAGTAGTTATGAAGTGCTCCCTCCTCTTCAGTTTCCTAAAGTAGTTTGTCTATAATTGGTATTTTTCTTTAAATGTTTGGTAGAAGTCACCCAAGAAGACTTCAGGACCTGCAGTGTACTCTGTGGAAGGTTTTTAATTACAAATTCAATTTTAAAATAGATATAGGGCTATTCAAGTTATTTTTCTTGAATGAGTTTTGGTAATTTATATTTTTCAAGGAAATTGTCCATTTCATCTGAGTTGTCTAATTTGTTGACATAAAGCTGTTCATACTATTGTCCTATTCTTCTAACATCTGTAGGACCCAGTGTGCTATCAGGTCTCTCATTCCTGATATTGGTAATTTGCATATTCTTCTTTTTTTATTTACTAGTAAGTCTGGCTGGAGTTTCATCGATTTTATTGATCATTTCAAAGAAACAACTTTGGGGGGTTTTTTGTTCTATAGTTTTCTGTTTTCTATTTCATTCATTTCAACTCTGATCTTTATTATTCCTTTTCTTCTGGGTTTAAGTTGCTCTTCTTTTTCTAATTTCTCAGGGTGAAAGCTGACATCAGTGATTCAAAGCCTTTCTTCTTTTCCAATATAGGTGTTTATTACTATAAACACCCCTCAATGTACTGCCTTAACTGCATCCCACAAGTTTTGATGTTTTGTGTTTTTATTTTTATTCAGTTTAAATTAATTTTTAATTTTCATTTTTATTTCTACTTTGACCCATTGCTTACTTAGATGTATGTTGTTTTGTTTCCAAATATTTAGGAATTTTCCAGAAATTTTTCTGTTACTGATTTCCAATTTAATTCAATTATACTCAGAGAACTACTTTGCATGAATTGAATCCTTTAAAATATATTGAGACTGTTTTATGGCCCAGAATATGGCATATCTTGGTCAATATTCTATGTGCATTTGAAGAGAAATGTATTCTGCTTTGTTAGCTGAAGTGTTCTATAAATGTAAATTTTAAGGTCAAGTAGGTTGATAGTGTTTTCCAAGTCTTCTTTATAATTAGTCATTCTGCCTACTTGTTCTGTCAATTATTGACAGAAGGATGTTGAAATTTCTGACTATAATGTTAGATTTGTGTATTTCATCTAGCAGTCCTACCTATCAGTGTATACTTCACGTATTTTGAAGCTCTGTTATTAGGTGCGTAAACATTTAGATTTATAATGTCCTCTTGAACTGACCTTTTTATTATTATGACATGACCCAATGTACCCCAGTAATATTCTTTACTCTGAAATCCTTGTTAATCTGATCATAATGTAGCAATCCAGCCGTTCTGTCATTAGTATTATCATAGTATATCTTTTCCCATCCCTCACTTGCAATATGTTTGTGTTCTTACACTTAAATTGGCTTTCTTCTAAGAAGCATAAAGTGTGTCTTATGTTTCAAGCTGATATTCTCTGCCTTTCAATTAAAGTATTTAGACCATTGACATTTATATGATTGAACTTAAATTTATTTGTTTTCCATTTGTTCCACATTATATACAATGTGTCCTTTTCCTCTGGTTGCTTTAAAGTGTTTTTATAACTGGTTTTAAACAAACTGACTACGTGTTTTCATGTCGTTTTCTTTGTATTTAACTTCTTGAATCTGTGGATTTATTATTTCCATTAATTTGAACAAAATTTTGTCATTATCTATTCAATTTTTTTACCACGCACCCTCTTTTTGAGGGACTCCATTATGCAGCTATTTGGCCATTTGAGTCACCCCACAGCTCATTAATGGTCTATTTTTTTTTCTTCAGCACTTTTCTGTGTTTTATTTTATATAGTCTCTATTATTATGTCCTTAAGTTTCTAATTCTTTCTTCCACAATATTTAATCTGTCATTGATCCCACCTAGTGTATTTTTAAATCTCAGACACAGCAGCCTTCACTTCTAGAAGTTTTTGTGTCTTTTTTAATATTTTTTCTGTGTCTACTTAATGTGTTTTATCCTTTCTCCACCTTTTTGAGTATGCAGAATACAGTCACAATTACTGTTCTGATATCCTTTCCTATTAATTCTATCATCTGTGTCACTTCTGTGTCAGTTTTGGTTGATTGATTTTTTTTCTCATTATGGGTTTCATTTTCCTGTTTCTTTGTGCATCTAGTAATCTTCTAATGGATGCCAGACATTGTGATTTTACCTTGTCATGTGCTAGATATTTTTGTATCCTTATAAATATTCCAAGTTTGGATTTTAGAATATGGCTAAGTTACTTGAAAACATGTGACCCTTTCAGAACTTGGTTCAAACTTTGTTAGGTGGAAAACAGAGCTGCATTTAGTGTAGGAGTAATCTTCCCCACTGTTGAGGAAGACTCCTCTTAAAACTCTTCCTGATGCCCCTTAAATTATAAGACTTTCTACCGTGGATTTGGGAAACAGGCAATACTCTAACCCTATGTGATGTTCAGTTATCGTTTTTCCCTAATCCTTTCAAGGTGATTCTTCCCCCAACTTTGGATAATTTTCTCATGTGCATGGCCTGATCAGTACTCAGCTGAACACTTGAAGGGGACACCCTCTCTGTGCAGGTCTCTCCTCCCTGATGATCTTCCCTGATAATCCTAGCTGTCTTGGCTTTCCCGCACTCCAAGCTCCATCTTCTCAACTTAGGAAAGAAACTGTCCTGCCTGGCTTCCTCCCATCTGTATCATGACCTGAAAACATTTTCCAGACAGTAAGCTGGGGCAATTGTAGGACTCCCCTCATATGCTTCCTACTTCTTCATGATCACTGTCTTTTGTTGCTTGATGTTCAAAGCTTATGTTTACCTTAGAGTAATATCTTTACCTAACACTACAGTTAAAGAGGGAACTGGCAGGTCAGCAAATTTCTCTGGTCAATATTGGATCCCCTTGCATCCTCATTCATGGGCTGGAGCCTGAGAAACAAAGGGTCAGTGAACCCCTGTGTTCATCTAGTGAATGCTATTTGAGATTGAAGATTCAAGGAAGAACCTACACCTATGGAGAAGAAAGATGGATAAGTCCAAAACTCCTAATTTCCTCGTGGGTTATGAAAGATTCCCGATCCAAGAAAAAAAAGGAGGGTTCTACCAACACCTGGACCACCTTTATTTAATATTTTCCCCTAAATAAACCACAGGTTCTGATAGAGCAAAACTGTCGGTCTTACAATGATATCCTAGCTTCTAGATCAGTGTCTGGCATGTTAGAGGAACTTAGGAAATATTGGATAGATGGACAAATCTAAGCGTTAACCAGAAAATTCTCATACCCTCTAACCAATTTAGACAATGAACATATAGGGACAGAAAATGAAACCCAGGTCCAGCCTCACAGTTCTAGTCCATTTACCCCCCTTATTAGCTGGGCTCTAGGGAGCAGAACTGGACGATGAAAGGATGAACTTTCATGCCACTTAGGGCCCCTCCCAGCACGTTACTGAAATTCTCTGCCAAACCCTAAAGCCTCAGGGCTCCTCTTAGCTCAGGAACATCTGTGCATTTCCTTAAATCCACTTCCAGATTTGATAAATATAAAAGGCAGAACAGTTGAGCAGCTCAAGGAAGTGAGTGAGGGGATAGCGGGTCCCTGTGCCCTGGAAATCTGGCACCATTGGACTGTGCTAAATTAGGTGCAAAGAAGCCATCTGGCCAATTTAGTTTTAATCCCATCAAGTTTGTTGAAAAATATTCGCCAGTAGATTGACAGTGAAGGGAGAATTTTAAAGTAGTATAATTATATGTGATGCCAGAAAGTCTTGTCATAAGCCATCCAAGAGCAAGGAAGGAAAATAAAGAAGAAATTGCAAATATAATTAAATAAATACACCACAATAAATGATAATAAACCCAAGCAGGCCTTGGCCTCAGCCCCTGCATTCTTCCAGGCAGTTCACCGCGCTCTGGGTGCCGGGTTGCTTGGCAGGCTGGGCTTAGCTGGGCTGGGTTCAGCAGTGTTCAGGAATGCGATGGGGAGGAGGCTGCCAGGCACCACAGCCCTGGCAGGTTGTCACAGAGAGGTTAGAAGGGACTGACAGATACCGGGTAGTGCCTTGTCTCTGGGCACCCTGTACTGTCCCAGGTGTACCTGGCCTCCAGGATGCACAAACTCACCACTTCCTCGCCCCAGGGAAAAAAGACAGGCTGCAGAAAGCATTTCTAGGGCTAAGCGTATGTGCCTGAATCATTCTGTATTTAATGACCACTATTCAGCAAGTGCCTTGCATTCTCTAATCTGCAGCAAAAGTTGATGTGGATTCCAGATTCCTGCATGTCTTGGGGCAGTGCCAGGAAATGCTGGAGATCCTGAACTTCAAGCGCTGGGATCACTGTAAGATCTCACACCAGCCAGGCGCAGACGCAGCCAGGCGCAGACTTCGGGATCAAATCGTCAAAGGCAGGAGCGAAGAAGGATCCCCTCCACTGCTCTACTCAGGAGAACATTCAGGACCAAAGCTCCCAATTAAACGGGAAGGTACTACCTTCTCCCTAGTTCACTGGTTCTGCACCCTGCCAGACAGATGCAAGTGGAGCATTCCCTGCAGAACTGAGTCTACGGGGCAATCATGCTTGACGTAGCTAAAAAGAGCACCAGTCTTAGGGTCCAAAGGCACAAGCTTGTGTCTGGATCTATCACTTACTGACTCTGCAATCATGAGCAAGTCACTTAAGCCAATGAGATCAGTCTGTTCACGTACAAGATAGGATACCGTGTCCTACCGTAGTAAATCATAAAATGACATACAGATGTTAGCTGTTCTTACTGTTAAAGGCTCTTAGAAACTTGCTGGAAGTTTTCAAAGGAGGATACTTAGCAACTGGTGTACTCTCGGCTAAGAGTCAGGAGGATGGGTTCTGTTTCCTAATTCTGGGTGATCTAGCTTCACTTTTTTGAGCCCCTATCGCTTCACCTATAAAATAAAAGGATGAGATTAGATACTACCGAAGGTCCAACACCAGCGTCCCAGTGCGTATAAGCAAAGTCCTCTTGGGAAGGTTTATGTATAACCCCAAGGACTGTGTGCCTACAGCTCAGGAAGCCCAAGTCCTGGAGCAGGGGTTGACTAACTATGACCTACCGGGCCAAACCTAGCCTGCACCAGCTTTTTAAAATAGAGCTTTACTGGCACACAGCCATGCATATTCATTTACTGTTGCCTCAGAGTTGCCTTGGTGCTACAAGAGCAGAGTTGAGTAGCTCTGACCAAAACCACATGAAAGCAAAGCCTGAAATATTTACTACCTTACCCTTACAGAAAGTTTGCCATCTCCTGCTCTAGATGTTTGCTGGATGGTTTCAACGAAAATATCGAACCAAATCTTGCTGACATTCTTTTTTTTTAACGACATAGTATGAAAAACTGAGTGACAATGTGAGATACTTTTATTTTAAATTACAATGCACTCCATGAGTGCCTAAACATAATACAATAATGATGAGAAACTTAGTCTGGGGAGGGAAAGGACATTTATACCTCATATAAATGGTACTGTTTTTCACTGGATGGAAAGTTTGAACAGACAGGATTTTTAGGTCATAAGAAATAAGGCCTACATTATGTTCCAAAGAGAAATACAAATTTCTCTTGTAATTTCTCAGGTAAACTAGATGAGAGGAAGGCAGAATTAGTATCTGGAAGGAAATTAATCCTCATACTCATATACAAACCAACCCTACCCTGGAGTGGACACTTCTCAACATTTTCTCATCAACCCCACCCTCCACTCACAGAGGGGTCAGAGGACGCTTCCTCCCATCCCTATTCTCCCCCAAACACACACACACACACACACACACACACACACACACACAGCAAAAGCAGGAGACGCTGAACTCTGAGCTCAACAGAAAGAAGGAAAGGAGGAAAAACTGTGCGTTCTTGAAACATCTGCAGTTTTAGAATTTGCAAAGCAGAAGCATGAACCCGAGAACTAGTACTTCATTATCCTGTAGAGGGGAGAGAGTCCCAGGCGTAGAGTTCCACGCCACCGCCAACCCCACCCAACACAGAGTCTGAAATAAGAATATAATAGGAAGTAGTAGGAAGAGAGAGAAAGACAGGAATGCAGGCCCAGCGGTCCAGGCGGGCTCTCTCTGCAGGTTTAGCAGGGAGCGTCCTCCGCCTGGTGCAGTGCAAAATAGCGCTAGTTCAGCATGGGATTACCTGCCGTGTGAACGTGGGTGTGGGTGTGAGGGTGTGTGGGCGTGCATTTGCTGTTCCTTTGCCTTCCGTATCAGTTATCTGCTGCTGTATAACAAGCCATCTGAATTATTTATTAGCTCACAAATCTACGCATAATTAAGTAGGCTTCAGCTGAGCAGTCTCTCCCGGAATCATGCAACTACAGTCAGTGGGAGGGTCAGCTGGGAGCTGGGGGGTCTAAGACGGCATCCCAGCCCTCCTGGTGGTTCATCTCACGTCTCAGCACGAGGCAGAGCAGAAGGAGGTGTCCAGCAGGTGGGGAAGGCAAGTCCCGATGCACAAGCCCTTTTCAAGCCTCGTCTCGCGGCATATCTGTTAATGTCGCACCAGCCAGAGCAAGCTGGCCGGCCCAGCCCAGATTCCAGGAGGGAAGAGCAGGCTTCCACTTCCTGGTGGGAGAAGAGCAAGCTCATGGTGCGCGAGCTATCACACAGGGAGAGGCGTGTTTGTGCCTGTTTTGTACAGTCTATCCCACCATCCACCCTAATGTCGAGTTCACAGGGGATGAACCCAGGAGTGGAGTGTATCACGTATGTGTGATTTGTTAAGTTGTGAGGCATCAGAGGAAGGAAACTGCACGACATCAGACACGCCAGCTAATCTCTAGGAGCGCGTTTCCTCACCTGTAAAACCTGTTGCACAGAGGGAGACGTCTATGCAGTACCTGCCGTAGAGGCCGTTGAGAGGTTTGGTTTCTGTCTGCAGATACCCATGCCTGGGGGAGTGAGCGCTTCTTGGCCAGCGGCTATGACTGGGTGAGAGTACGTGGGGCTTTGGCTTTTCTGAGCACTGAAGTTTAGGGTCTGGCAGATAACAACACAATAATCCCCAACAGATAGCTTTTCCCATCAAGAACCACATGCCACATGGAAGTGCTTGGCCTGTGAGGACCTGAAGGCGTGGGGGCCCTCCAGACCTCAGTCTCTTCGAGAGGCTGTGACTCAGTCCCCCAAAGGAGGGGAACAGGGTGACCAGGCAAGGAGGCATCAACATCCTCGTGCCCCAGCTTCTTCCATTATCCAATCTCACAGACTGGGGGTCCAAGGAACCATACCCCAAAGGAAAGGAGTTTAGCAGAGCGAGGACCTTGATCCTGTACAGATTCTGTTGGGCGGCTTGGGCACGGCCATCCCACTTGGGAGCCAGTCACAAGAAGGGGCTGTGGCATGAAAGCCTTAGTGCAGGGGCACTTGGAGGGCTTGTGACAGTTACAGGGGATTTTGCCAGAAAACTGGAAGTCACAAAGCATCAGTGTTTCATAAGGCAGGGTTCAGGTCCTGGCCTCATGGATACACAGCTGTGGCTTCCCCAAGCACCATGCCCACAGAACTGGACCTGGGCAGGGGCTGCTGTGGCTTGTGGCAACCAGTGCTGTTCTACAGCCAGGGTGTAAATGCACTCGCTGGCAGGAGGCACACTCGTGATTAAAGCGCTTCGGGGACATTAGGAGAACACGTTTATGTAAGGCTCTGACTGGTTCCTGGATGCAACCCCAGAGCCTTGCAATGACATGTTTGTGACAGGTGCTGTATACCTGTTGTATCAATAAGCAAGATCTAGGGGGATGTTAAGTTTCTCAGTTAAGTCCACCAGAGGTGCCCTCTGTAATGTCCTCCAGAAGTCTGGATACTTGAATAGAGAAAAATCAGCAGCCCAATTTGTGAAAGTCGGGTAGGTTGACCAATTTACTCCTAGGTTTCCCAGTTTTAGCCCTAAACAGTCCGCATCCCAGGAAACCCCTCAGTCCCAGGCAAACCAAGATGGTTGGTCACCCTGAAGTGGGGACACAAACGCAGTTATTCATCAGGATCAAAGTTAATCCTGGACACTCAGTGCGTTGTTCTAAGGACCTTCTTGCAGGGGATACATTAACCAATGAAATAAAGGGCACCTTCTGCTCTGTCCAGATTAGTCCTCGCCTGGTGTATTAGGATTCTCCAGAGAAACAGAAACAATAGGATGTGTATATATGAACACTGTTGACCCTTGAGCAACACAGGGGTTAGGGTACCAGTCCCCTGTGCAGTCAGAAATCCGCCTATACCTTTACAGTCAGTCTCCATACCTGTGGTTCCACATCCATGGATGCAACCAACTACAGAGCATATAGTACTGTAGTATGTATTTATTGAAAAAAATATGCATATAAGTGAACCTGCACAGTTGAAATCCACGTTGTTCAAGGGTCAACTGGAGAGAGAGAGCGCGCGCGAGAGAGAGACAGAGCGAAAGACGTAGAGAGAGAGATTTATTTTAAGGAACTGGCTCACGCGATTGCGGAGACCGGCAAGTCCAAAAACAGCAGTCTGGAAACCCAGAGAAAAGTTATGTTACGATCTCGAGTCTAAAGGCCATTTAGAGGTAGGATTCCTTCTTCCTTGGGGGACCTCAGTCTCTTTCCTCTTAAGCCTTCAACTGATTGCATGAGGCCCACTTCCATTATGGAGTATAATCTGCTTTACGCAAAGTCAACTGATTTAAATGTTAATCTCATCTTTTAGAAAAATACCTTCACACCAACATCTGGACTGCTGTTTGACCCAACTCCTGGGTACTGTGGGCTAGCCAAGGTGACCCATAAGATTCCCCATCACACTTGGCCAGGTGCCAGTCGAGCCAAGATACGGTCCCTTACCTGGTAGCCACTTCAATTCTGGTGGAAGATCATAGGAAGGATGTCCTCCAAAAACTAGAGGTTCCTCCTCAAGGGGGGCCCTAACATCCATGTCCACACCACCTACTTTTGTAGAGAAGTTGGAGGATTCTGACAGGGCTTCTTCAAGACAGGGAGGATACCAAGGCCAGGACCGAAGTCTTTGCCAGGGCCATTCTCAGTTTGCTTTATGGTGTTTTGAAGCCACAGCAACACTGGAATGAAAGCACTGCTATCTCATCTCCTCCGCAGATTGTGGGAGGAATTGGAAAGCAGCGTCTCTGGCCTCTCTGAAAGGTCTGGGTGTGCTAGAGTTCACTGGCTCTGGCTGCAGCAGTGACAAGAGGAGAGCCTGTCCAACGACTCTGCAGCAAGAGCTTAGAACGTGGCTGGTCCTTGTAGCGAGGACATAAATGGATGGCCTTTAGCCATAATTAGGTTAGACAATTACAGCACCCGTGATTGTAGACAATACACAATTTAAAAATATTACAGCTGTAATATTCTACCAACCATAGAATCTCAGCACTGGGAGGACCTTAAAATTCATCTGGTCCATTGTATCCAGCTGTAACGTTTATTAAAAATGAACTGCAATGAGCCAGAGGCAGCATCATTACTTGATTGGCTCCGATTCTCCCACTGTGTATTCAGAGCAGCCCAAGTGAAAAGAATTTGTATTCTTCCAAGGAATTCTAATAGTTCCTGCCTATCGTGGCGTTTATATTCCTTCAGTCTTCTATTGCGGTCTTCCTTACCTGCCCAGTGATCTTCCCAGGTTCCCATTTGATAGCACAGATGCAGAGCTTGGGGGAGACGAAAAGAAGGGCAGGGAAGATGAGCAGCCATGAAGGAGGAAGGCAGCGTCTAAAGACAAGCAGAGGTGAGAAGCAATAGGGAAAATACGGGCAAAAATAAAGTCAGATGGCCGTGAGCTAAGGTGGCACAGACCGCAAGAGCGGAAGACAGCCAGGATCAATAACAAAGAGAGATATGACGGGAAAACAAAGGAAGGAGGAGACCAGGCATAAGAGTAAAGGGGGTGGAAGGGGCAAAGACCAGTTACGGGGCAGGGGAATGCCTCGGGAGGATGTACAGCAGAGCTTAGGCTATGTAGAGGAGCTGAGTTCTATTGGGTGATGGCAGTGCACCCACCGGATGGCCTGGGAAAACAAAGAGGTTGGCATCTTGAGCGTGAGGCCAAAGCAGAGCTAGTTCCATTCTCCTGCCCATGCCCCCAGTAGGCCACCTCCGTTCCTACAAGCTGCCAGGCTAAAACCCCACGACACTGGAAGAAGCTGACTCTTCTCCCTCCCAGACATACAGACAAAATTTGCCAGTTTTGACGAGCTTTCCATTTTCTCCTAACAAACGTCCTCTGCCTACATCACCCAGGAGACACAATGTCTCCCCACGTTCAGTCTCCTCTGCTTAGGTTCCTCCCTCAGATAAATGAAAACATACACACATATCTTCCCAAAACATGTTCTGACATTTATTCATATCAGCCAACAGGCCACAGAAATTCTCCAAACATGCTAACCCAGCATTTCCCCCAGAAGACACCAAACTCACTCACTCTCACACACACACACACACACACACACACACACACACACACACACGCACGCACACTTTCCTGAACATTGCACAACTAAGCAGCTGGTCAACCTACATGAAGACAATATTTCAGAGAAGCTCCTGACACCCCATGAGGGAGTCCCTGGCACGGCCTGTGATGGCGTTGAACAGGTTGTATGTTGAATGCACAGTATGTCAAAAGGACAAATCATTTCCAAGAACAATGATGGAAGTAGCCCAAATGTGTGCTTGGAGAAAACCAAGTGAAGCTGGGTTTTGATCCAAGTAAAATATCAAAAGGATGAATCAGAAAAATATATATGTGGGGCTTTGAAAAGTTATTTTTCTTTGTACAGTTACAATGGCAGAGTTTCAATTTGAGTTTCAAGTGCACGAGAGATGTGTGTCAAACGATCCAGTTTGTAGCTTGTGACCAGCCTGGAGGGGAAATGATAAAAACATTGTTTTGATTATGGACCTAAGATTGTTTCAATAAACACAGCCTGGAGATCACATTAATATCAGTTTTTTGGTGTCTTTCTCTTTTTACTGAGCTTTTAGAAAGAGTTTTTATTTTGTTTTTGATGGGGGCTTTGGAGGCTCCTGCCCTCACCCTCAGAACCTTCCACCTCCCCGCTGGTTTCTGACATACTTTAGTCCCTTCTTTGCACAAGTCCTTTGAGATGGGCTGGGGTCTAAAGCTTTTATAATAGTAGACAGTAAATCTCACTCTCAGGGTCAATCCAGGGCCATCAGACATTAGATGACAACCCGAAAAACTGACTCGATGTGCTTGTGACTTTGGGGGATGTCAGTGAAGGGAATGGCATTAGGAGTAAAAAGTCCTGATCTCAGGTCCCGTCTCTGCTCTTTCTGAGCTCTGCCTCCTTCCATGTTTTTCATACAGCAAATATTACCGTCTAAGACGTGCTGCACAGACACAAAGAGGAATGGGGACCGAGCGAAGGAGGCTATAGCTGTGGAGGTGACAACGCCAACAGTAAGATTTAGCGCAGTGTGGTGACGCAACACGGAAACACAGGCAAGGTACAAAGACTGCACAGGCGAGGAAGGAAATCCTCCCTCTGCCGGAGAAGAGGAGGGTAGGGTTTCACTAGGAGATGACTTGTGAATTAGATTTCAAAAGCTGGATAGGAGTTCAATCAGGTAAACAAGGAATGGCTGAAGGATATTCTTGGTCAAAGAAAGAGCAGACACAAAACCTCAGAGATGGGACACAGTGAGTGTGCTTGGGAAGCTCTAGGAAGTCTGCTCTCATTGAAGCATAAAGCGTATGGGATGGGCAGAAGGGCAGGGCTGCAAGAGGGGATGAGGGTGAAGGGCAGGCAGAAGCCAGTGCAAGGTGCTTAGACTTGATGGTGTCCTGACAGTAGCTAATGTTTACAGAGCACTTCGCAGTGTCCAACACATGGGTCCAAACACTTTCTAAACACCATCACGTGCCATTTTTACTACTACCCTAGTAAGAAGGTACAATTATTCCCCTCCATTTACTGGATGAGGAAACTGGTCCTTGAAGAACATACGCAACTTGCACAAGGCAAAGACAGTGAAGGAGGAAGTTGGGACTCCAACCCTACTCTGTCCAGCTACAGAGTCCCCGTACCCCTCACATACTTGAGTTTATTGGATTTATTAGCAAACGGAGATCAGGATGATCTTCGCCAGGTCAATTTTGAGAGCATTTCGAGGGGTGGAAACTAGAGTCCAGTGAGTTGAGAAGCAGACAATTTCAAGGAAGAAGATTAAGGAGTTAAGTCCAAGTCTTATGATCTCCATTTCTGGTTTTCTCCAACATGAAGCAGGGAATGAAATGGACAGGAAGGTTGAGGAATTCCAAGGAAGGAGGCTCCGATGCTGCAGTGAACTAACTATGCCCTAGGGGAGACAGTCTGCCCAACTGAAGAGAGCGAAGAGTGCTGAACACGGGCTATAAAATGGGAGTGGTACAGCATGCTACCTCGTGCGGAGATGGGGAAATTCCATCCAGGGGCACCCATGGGGAGAGACACCAGAGAAGAGATGACATGAGCAGAGCACTGGAGAATGAGTAGAAGTAAGGGGAGAAGGAAAAGGTAGTTCCAGAATGGCCAGCAGTTGAGCAAACCACAGAAGCTAGGAAACACAATATATGTTTGAAGAAAGTGAAGCTAGAACATGTTTGCTGGAGCACAGGGCTGAATCATGAAATCAGTGTAAGGAGACACAGGCTGGGACCAGGTTATGGAAGGCTGAGCTAAGACATCCAACCTTTATTCAGGACACAAAGGACCACTGGAGATTTCTGTGCAGGAAGAAAGGGGATCACAGAACTACCCCAAGACCACTCACCCGGCCGCCTGGGTCAGGGTGGAGTGGAACTCCATCAGCGGAAGGTGATGAGGTCTGACCTGGGGAGGTGGCAGCAGGAAAGGGAGGGACACCTCAGGAAGTACTGTGAAAGGAGAATCAACAGCACTCTGTGAGCGATTAGTCAGTCATCCATGATGATACAAAGGGTGTGATGACTTCAAGAATGGCTATACCATTAACAGAGATGGTAGAGTCAGGACAAGGCTGTGTGTTGTTTTCTTTCCGTAACTTTTGATTATTGTGTAAATAAAAGTATTCGGTGAAGAAAAACCTGGAAACTCCATTAAGGGGGGAAAAAAACCTGAAAAAAAAAGTCCATAATCTGATTGTTAACATTCCCTTTTGATATACCCTCCAAGTTTTTTCGTTACCTACACATATATATTTCTAATATTTTCATTATAATTAGGATCATTCCATTTTATACCTTTTTCACCTAACAACATACAGTGAACATCTTTCCCCATCAATAACTTTAATTCAGCATTATTATACTGTTTACATAGGATCCTACCTTATGGATTTATCACAATTTACTCTGTCTGCTCCCTTGATACAAAACACTCTGCACGACTCCAGTTTTAGCTATAATTAACATTTTTAAAGCTGAATCTCTCTGTACATCTTTAATTATTTCTTTAGTATAAATTCCTAAAAGTATAGTTTGAAGTCAAAAGATATATAGGATTTTTTTAAAGCCTTTAGAACCATATTGCCAAACTGTCCTCCAGAAAGAATAAACCATTTGTATTCCCATCAGCTGAGTAGAAGAGTAGAGAAGGGTTTCTACTAGAGCGGAAATAGGAACAGCTTCAGATATGTAGATTTTAAAGCACCTACAGGATGCATCGGTGGCAATGGCAAATAAGTAGTTGGCAAGGAAGGAGGCCAGGTTTTAAAAGAAAAATCAGGTCCCTCCTCCTCTTTATTTTCACCACCATTTCTCTTCCCTCCCCTTCCTGTCTCTCCCCTTCTCTATCCTTCCTAATAATTCAGTCCTAAAGCTACTGGTGAAGGTGAGCAAGGTAGGCATTTAAGCAGTGGGGAAGGGACAGGTGGCAGCACAAGAGGGTGACCTGGGCCCTCGAGGGGTCTCAGAGCCCACGTTGGGCAAAGAGGCCACGTGTGCAAAAGGGCAGCCAGCACAGGTTGTCAGAGCCTCAGAGAGGTGAAGGCGGTCTCCATAGAGGGGGAGTTGGGTGCTGGAAGTAAGGGGAAATGGTTAACATATAGGATGACTGATCAAACAAGTAAATACATTGAGAGTTATGGAAGCCAGGCTTTCCACTGGGCTACTGTATTAGTCTGGATTCACCAGAGAAACAGAAACAGTAGGAGACGTAAATATAGATGTAGACAGAGACACAAAGAGAGAACAAGATTTATCATAAAGAATTGCCTCACATAAATATGGAAGCTGACAAGTCCTGAGATCTGTAGTCAACAAGCTGGAGTCCCAGGAGAGCCGATCGTCCAAAGACCTGAGAACAAGGAGAGCTAACGGTGTAAGTTTCAGTCCAAGTCTGAGTCCAAAGGCAGAAGAAGACCAATGTCCTGGCCTGAAGATGGTCAGGCAGAGGGAGTGAATTCTCTCCTACTCAGCCTTTATGTTCTATTCGGGACTTTAGCGGATTGGATCAGACCCACCCACACTGGGGAGGGCAATCTGCTTTACTCGGCCTACCAACTCAAATGGTCATCTCAGCCAGAAACACCCTCATGGACACATCCAGAATCATGTTTAACCAAATATCTGAGGTCCCTGTGGCCCAATCAGGTTGACACATGAAATTCACCATCACAGTTAACAAAACGGAAAGGAAAAAACCTGGAATGAACCCTATGGGCTGGAATTGGAGATGTAAATGTGGATTCATGGTCCTCAATACGCAGAGAAACATAGATGTAAACACGTGTGTGTTCCCTGGCTCTTGCCTCTGAGAGGGGGCTGGGAACAGTGACACCCCAAGAGCAGTAGAGTCATCTAACACCCAGAATTTGGATTCCAAATTCCATTTTGCACTAAAAGAACCCAGGATTGCTTAGAAGAATGGCTGATTCTGAGACAGAATAGAAAAAGTAAAAGAAACAACTTTTTGTGCCAGAAAATGAGGCAGTTTTCAAAGAATGATGGAACATGTCACAAGAACACAAGAGCCAGCTTGACAGTCTAGTACCAGAATAAATAATGATAATAAATAGCGACAGATCAAAAATACATTGAATAAAATAGGAATCCGTGAGTTCATTCCGACATAAATAAGTTGATGAATAAATTGAAAGTTTATGATTAACAGTATATTTACAGAGTCTCAAAGCAACTTCCCATAAAATAGTCATTAATTATAAAGAGGGGAAAAGTAACTTTACAGTGAGGAGGTCTGAGAGATACCATCTTCATCTAGTGATTAAAACTAACATCCTCAGCAATGGGACACATTTAAATAATATGTCCTTTAGTAGCACAATGGGAGGAACGCAGCACCACTTCCAGAAAATTCCTAGCCAAGATGTGTAACTTACGTTTAATCACGAGGGGACGGCAGTAAACCAAAACTGAGGGACATCCTACAAAATAATTGGACTCATCTTCAAAACTGTCAAGCGCATGACGTCAAGGAAAGATGGAGGCACTACGGTAGACTGAAGGAGGGGAGGAGGTGTGACTGCTTCTGGACCAGATCCTGTTGCTAAAAGAGACTTTACGGGGACAGTAAGAAGAAATCAAATGGGGCCTGAGGGTTAAATGGTGGTGATGCATCCCTCAATTTCCTGGTTTTGGTGGCTGTGTTTTGCTTATGCATAAGAGTGCTCTTGTTTGCAGAAAATACACATGAAAGTATTCAGAGCTGATGGTGTATCATGTCGCCAACTTACTTACTCTCCAAGAGTCATGGTGGGAAAGGTTCTTATCAGTGTCCTTACAATGTTTATGCAAGTTTGAGAAAGAGAGGTGGAGGGAGCGAGGAGAGAAAGAGACAGACAGACAGGTACACAGGCAGATGAGACCTAGGATCACTCATGTGAAATGGACAGCACTGAAGTTCATGGGATAAGCCACACTGCTGAGTCCAGAAACCGCCTTGGGTCATCCTGTCCAGTCTCTGGCCCAATCCTAACTAAGACTGGAATGTGTCTACTAAGAGCCTAATTCTACAAGAATTTTACAGAAAGACTGTGAACTGAAAATAAAAATGTATGAAAGAGTGGTTGGGGGGTTTGGTCCACTGGATAGAATCAAGAGGACAGGTCAGGGCTTCCCTGGTGGCGCAGCGGTTGAGAGTCCGCCTGCCGATGCAGGGGACGCGGGTTCGTGCCCCGGTCTGGGAAGATCCCACATGCCGCGGAGCGGCTGGGCCCGTGAGCCATGGCCGCTGAGCCTGCGCGTCCGGAGCCTGTGCTCCGCAACGGGAGAGGCCACAACGGTGAGAGGCCCGTGTACCGCAAAAAAAAAAAAAAAGGACAGGTCAAAGATTTGACTTGGAAAGCAGAGACTGTCTGGGATCCAAAAAGGTTGCAGGGGTCAGGGGGAAGGAATACGTAAAGATAGTGATTCTGAGGCAGGGAAGGGGTAAGATGACCAGTAGAGAGAGGCCAGCTGACCTCCAAGAACTCTGGGCTGGGGTTCCAGTGGGGTGATCAGCATGAATGCTGGGATTAGTTGTTCCGCCAAACTGGGAGTGGCCCAAGGAAGGCCCTGTGCTTTGTTTACATTTACACCACCAGCGTGTGCATCACAGGCTCTGAGGGTAACAACCAGCACCAAGGTCACTGAGCAAGAAGAGGATCCACGCAGAGAAATACTGTGACCCAGCAGAAAATCCTGCCCGTGTTCCCAGGAAACACAGCCAAGAATATTCACCGCAGTATTACCTTTAATAGCATAATGGAGAGCAACCCAATGCACAGGGACAGGGGGATGGCAAAAAAGTGTGACGCAGCCACATATGCCTGTAAAAATGAATTAACTATGGCTACATCCATCAATTCAGATGAATCTGCAAAACGTAAGACACAAAAAATTATCCCATGTGATACTATTCATATAAAGTTCAAATGCACACGAAATTATAAAATCGATTCATCTTACTAAATAAGCTTTCAAACTGTAATGAAAAGCAAAAGAACAGTAAACATAAAATTCCCCTGAAGGGAGAATAGAACCAATAGGGAGGGCTCGGGGGTGCTTCAGCATTTTGGCAACATTCTATTTCTCAAGTTGGGTGATGGGTCCAGGAGTATTTATTATCTTTTATATCTTATATACATTATATTTTATCTTTGTATGTGTGGAAATATTTTATTAAAAATAAACAGAAGCAGGACTTCTCTGGTGGCGCAGTGGTTAAGAATCCACCTGCCAATGCAGGGGACATGGGTTCGATCCCTGGTCTGGGAAGATCCCACGTGCCGCAGAGCAACAAAGCCCACGTGCCACAACTACTGAGCCTCCGCTCTAGACGTCACGAGCCACAACTACTGAGCCCGCATGCCTAGAGCCTGTGCTCCGCAACAATAGGAGCCACCGCAACAAGAAGCCCACGCACCGCAGTGAAGAGTAGCCCCTGCTTGCCGCAACTGGAGAAAGCCCAGGCACGGCAACGAAGACCCAATGCAGCCAAAAAATAAATAAATTAATGAATTTTAAACATAAATAGATAAATAAACAGAAGAATTTAAAGGGGGAAAGTTCCCAAGGGCTGTCATATGGGTCTCTCCCTGGATCTTGTGAGAGCCCTGAAGATCCCTTGGTGGACCAGGGATCTTAAAAATTCTGGTATCCAATTTTCCCAGCACTTTGAGTGACCTTGCAAAATTATCTTCCTAACTGGCAGAATTTCCATCATAATTCAGAGTTCTCCTTGCAGCAAACAAAAACACAAACAGAAAAGTGAACATCATGAACTTTAAACGAAAACAGTCTCTGGAGAAAAGAATCAGTCCCTGTGGGCAGTGACCTCAAAGTGACAGCAGGAGGGAAGGACGGGCAGCCCCACCTCTCCGAATGCAAGCCTGGGAGAGGCTGCAAAGGAAGCCTCAATCAGGACCGTGCAGGCTCCAGTCAAGGTGAGGAAGACGGGGTCCTGGACAAATCTGGAAACACAGATTTGCTCACTCCAGAATCATGGAACGTTTGCGCTTGAAGAGAAGGGGCATCAGCGGATGCTGCTTGGGTTTTATAAAAACCTGAAACCATTCTGGGGGTAATACGGAGATGTGCTCAAATCCTGTATGCTTTTTTTTTTTTTTTTTTTTTTTTGCGGTACGCAGGCCTCTCACTGTTGTGGCCTCTCCCGTTGCGGAGCACAGGCTCCGGACGCGCAGGCTCAGCGGCCATGGCTCACGGGCCCAGCTGCTCCGCGGCATGTGGGATCTTCCCGGACCGGGGCACGAACCCGTATCCCCTGCATCGGCAGGCGGACTCTCAACCACTGTGCCACCAGGGAAGCCCCCTGTATGCTTTTTTCCAACTGAATTCATTCATAGGGGACTGAAACTTCTCCTCTTCCCCCCACCTCCCTCTCCACCTCCAGTGTTGAACTCAATGCAAAAGATGAGCCAGCCAGGTGCAAAGGAAGGTAAGGCTTGGGCTCTAGAGATCCCGAGGAAACTGACCACCAAGAACCAGAATCGAATCAAGGCAGGTGGTGGAGAGGCAGCTGACCACAAGCTCCAGGGAAGTCACACCAACGCCCCAGCCCGCACTGAGCTGCCAGGGCATCAAGGCCCCGTACCTTCCCTCTGCCCCCACCTCTTCTTTCCATTGCTAAGAACATCCACTCCAGCAGTGATGGGCCATCTGACAGTATCACACAACTGGAGGCCCCAGGATGGGGCTGAAGTTCACAGAAGACACAGACTATAAATAAATGATGAAACATGAGAGAAAGGTCAGGCTCCAGGGAACCGCTCCTCGTAAATCCTCTTGATCCTGATTACTCCATCTAGAAGCAGATTAAGTGTAAAATACTGATCTTGAACGGGGTCCAGCCAAAATTTATACAGCTTGAGGGCTTTCTGGAAGGGTTGCGTTCTTTGAAAGGAGGGAAGTGGGTTAGGAAATGCAGCGCTGGTGGAGGATCCCAGAAGGAGGGGGGATGGGACAATCTCATCACCCAAGTGGGCTCTTCCAAGTCTATGTGCAAAAGGATGATTTTTATGGTGCAGATGGTATGGTTGTCGTAGGGTATTGTCATACCATAGGTCTGCTGTAACAGGTGGAGCTTATTCTAAGTGTATTTTGTGAGATGATAGGCAGAAAAACTTAGGGTTGCAAAGTACAAAGTGGTTTAAAGTTTTGGAGACAGAGAGAACTATGCGTGACCTTGGCCATTTCACTAAACCTGCTTCTCTCAGTTTCTCCCAGTCTCAGATTCTCTCACCTGTGAAATGGGGATGATTATGTCAAAGGTGTTATGAGGATTAAATTGGAAGATGCATGGAAAGTTCCTAGCCTGATTCCTGTAGCGTATTAACTGCTCCATAAATGTTATTTATGCATCATCACCGTGATGAGAATCACCATCACTATTCCCCTGAGTGAACAGTACAGCCCACGGTGCTCTGGAGGTGGTTAAGGAAGGTCACGTGGGCTATGAAAGGACTTGCCCGTTCGATGGAACTCAAATTTATTGACAGCTAACAGGGTTACTTAGAAACTGATATGAAGAAGGAAGTCACTGAGGTCTGAATAATGAGTTACAAGTGAAAGTTGATACGTGTCCTTGGAAAGCAGGACAAGATGGACGGAGAGACCAGCCCTTGAGTGCTGGGAGCATGCAAAGTCACTAAGAAATCAGTCATTCCTTCTTCCATTCGGCAAGTGTTTATGAACACCTACTCTGCGCCAAGCTCTGTTCTTGGCAGTGGGTATGCAGCAGTGAGCTTGCAAGCAAAGCCCTGTCCCCATGAGCTTAGAACAGAGAGGCAGGAGCTAAGGGGGGCAGACACAGGCCTAAAGACGAGCCTGCAAACAGGGGTAGAACATGGTTATCATGGGCACGTGGGCATCTGCTAAACCTCTCTGCCGTTTCTACGGAAGCCTTTGGATGGGAAATCTAGGAGCAGCACAGAGGGAAAAGTAAAGACTTTGGAGCCAGTCAGACTAGGGTTTGAGTCGTGGTTTAGCTTCACTCTGTGCCTAAGATCTCTGAGCAGAAGCACCCCTGACTTTGTAAAAGCACACTAGTAATTTCCATCCGCAGTATTGTAAGGATTAAAAATGACACGCCAAGCACTTAGTTTTCTGATTAATCTGTAATATGTGTTTAGTAAAGTAGAGCCTGTTTTCTACTAAAGCAATTTGTACTTTGGGTCATTATTTCCTCATCGATTTCTGTTAGTTTTTAGCAGTGTTCCTTTGCAAATATCAGGCTGTCTCAAGTGAGGAACGGGAAGGCACAGATGCTTGCCCAGGCTTTGCGGTGCAGGGAGACGTGCAGGATAAGCGTCTGAGAGCTAGTGTGTGCTGACAGCTAGGTCCTAGGCAGAGCCCCTGAAAGAAAATTTCAACCTGGGAGGAGCCTGCATTTTTGGTGAGGAAAGACCTCCTCTTAGGTCCCAGGGACGATGCTGGGCAAGATGAGTAGTCAGAGGCACAGACGGAGCCATAATAATCAAAGTGCACTTCGGTATGGTCTGCACAGAGGGCCTGCACACGCTCCGGCCCCCTTGGTCCTCAAGTTCAGCTGTTTGGTTCCCTATTATGTTGCTTGAGCCTAAGAACTGGGGGCAAAGTATTGCCTTTGTTGGTGTTGTTCGTGTTGTTTAATACTTTACTCTCTATGCTTTCAGCTTGCTCTTTTCAATTGTGGTAAGATACACATAACTTCAAATTTACCATCTTAGTCGTTTTCGAGTGTATATTTCAACGACATTAAGTACATTCACATCGCTGTGCAATTACTGCCTCTTTGGGCCTCCTGGTCCCATGACTGGTAGAAGCTGGACCCTAATGTCAGCACTCCCGCCACGCCCTGCATCCTAATCCCTGGCCCCCAGGGCTGCTCTGCACTCTATCCTGCAACCTCGCCGTGCGTTTCTCCACACAACAGAAAGTGGGTTTGGGCACGAAGGGAAAGCTGAGGGTTCCTGTGCTCCTCACCTTTCGTCGGCTGCACAGTCCACATGGAACTTAACATCTTTCACCTGCTACTGACACACATTTCCCAGGATATGACTCAAATCGCGCCCCACTTGGCTCACATCTGCCTCTCCAACTCTGCCTGACTCGGCAGGGAAGCTAGTATCTGGCAGTGGGAACATCGTCGGGTTGCCGGTCCTGGCGGAGGAAAGCAGGGTTTGCTGCCTAACATAGCAAGGGGCGAGGTGGGGTCCCCAGTCCTTTTCCCAGGGCCTTTGCTAACGCTCTGCGGGGTTTTCAGGAAGTCACTTTGTGGTGAGCTATCTGTCAGGAATAAGAATAACAAAATCGGTTTCTGTATAGCTCCTCGGTGGTGATTCATGCAATCCCACATACCCTCAGATCTTCTAGATTCAAAACACTTGAGAATGTCAACTCGGTTTTAGGAAAACAATCTGATTTTTTTTTTTTTGCGGTATGCGGGCCTCTCACTGTCGTGGCCTCTCCCGTTGTGGAGCACAGGCTCCGGACGCGCAGGCTCAGCGGCCATGGCTCACGGGCCCAGCCGCTCCGCGGCATGTGGGCTCTTCCCGGACCGGGGCACGAACCCGTGTCCCCTGCATCGGCAGGCGGACTCTCAGCCACTGCGCCTCCAGGGAAGCCCAAACGATCTGATTTTTAATGATGACAATAGTTAATGTAGATGTAGTGCCCAGTAGGTGCCAGCCACTGTGCTAGGAATGCAGATCCCTGGGTGACCCCCCCATCTTATGGCTAAGTGGAGAAGTATCTGTCTTTCCCTTAAAGCAGTTCCTAGAGTAGGAGGCAACATTTTCAAAATGGCAACTCTAGAAAAACAAAGCTTCTTGGGATCGCTAACTGGGATGGAGTGGATGGAGAGGGAGATTGAAGTGGAATTACTAACAAGAGAGGGAAGAAGATACACTGGGGGGTGGGGGGAGGAAACCACAAGGCATGCAGATGGAATGTAGTTCCCAAGAGTTTGAGGGAGTTTTGATGGTCTGGGGGAGAACTTTATGAGGAAAACTTTCCCTAATAAAATGAAAAGACAAACCTCATGGAGGAATTTACTGCTCATAAACCAACGTCTGGGAACCTCGCCACGGAGAGTGGGACCAACCTTGCTTCCCTCAGGCCTGCTCTCCCATGTCAGTGGGCACTCGTTGGCTAGTTTTGTCTCTGAATCACAGACGGAGTGATAAGTGGTCTCCCTGAAACATCCTTCAGCCCCATCTCTAAAAGGACTCCATTCTTCTCTTCCCTTCTCTGTTTATTTTCTCTATGCCCAGAAACCAAATCAGAACCAAGGAGCAGACTACCATAGAAAACCAAGACTCTGAAGACTGCCCTGTGGCTTGCCATCAACTAAGAAGGCCACAGAGGATGGGGTCTAGGTCCTGTGCCCAGGCTCCGCGTGACCCACGCCAATGACTGAGCCAACACCATCTCAGCCATCCTAATTACCAAAAGGAATCCCCTTGCAAAACCATGATATAGTTCAAGAAATGGTTCTTCCTCCTTTGATGATAAACCACTAACCCTACTCTTAGCCTACATCTTACTCTATAGTTTTGGGAGGGCTGCTCGCGAGATTCTGGATTTCACGTCTTAGATCCCAAGACAGGAGGCAGTGTTGTATAGCAGTTAAGAGAGGGCTGGGTCTGCAGTTACACTGCCTGTGCTTGAAATCTCTCTCTGTCATTCACTATCTGTTGACCATGAGCAAGAAAATTTTCTGTGCTTCAGTTTCTTCATCTGTAAAAGGAAGAGAATAATCATACCTACCTCATAAGATTGTCATGAAAATTAAATGATATAAAACCAGCACACTGTTTAGCACAACACCTGCCATACAGGAAGTGCTCAGAGTAAGTTAGCTACTATCACATTATTTTAGAACTTGAGAAATAAAAGGCACATAGATCAGCCCTGCGTACAATGCTTAGTGGCAGAGGGACTGACTCATCTGTTCCCCAAGCTGAGTTAAAGGCTTTTCTTGGGTCCCACTTTTTGACCCCAGGCATGCTTAGTTTACAGCAGAGTAAAATCTACTATTATTATTGGCTCCTGATTTTATAAGAGAACTCCATTTCATGTTGATTTTATTTGGTAATAATTATTTTTAAAAGGCTTTAGCTTTCATGTTCCTTGCCCTTATCACCTCTGGCATGTAAGCAGAAAAAGGCAGACTCAAGAGCTAGGAACGAAACATTGAATTTCTGCAGATGAGGACATGGGAGCCAGAGAGGTAAGGTCACATGTCCAAAGACCCACACTTAGCCACAGAGCAGGACGAAACACTGGTCCTGTCCTTCTTACATTATTCTAACGAATTTGTTTCTTAATGGTATTCTTTAAGGTATGTAAGGAAGCATTCGTTAAATGAATACACGCTTCTCTCATACACATAAATGTGTGTTTTGCACAGTTCATAGTTTCTTTAACAACACAGATGTACGAAGCCACCCGTATAACATGTGTACTGCTGACCGAGTACAGTCCTTAGCTAACTACGAACATGTCCGCAAAGCCCTCACAGTAACTGCTGGCCGACTCTCTCAGCGGCACAGCCTAGAGAAAGGACTGAACCCACCACGGCTTTCCCCACCACGAAGTCGGGTCAAGTCCTCCGATAACTGCAGGATCTGCTGTTCCGGAATATCCCTTCCCTCCGATGGTCTGGCTTAGCTCCAGGCCACGTCGCCTGGGAATGAGGAACGGGATTCCAAGCCTTGCGCACAGCTGTGCAGAGGGCCGAGGGGCCAGGGCTTAGTTTTCTGTCCAGTGAGAGGATCCTGCTGCAAAAGATGAACCTGGCTTTCTCTCCAAAGAACTGCAACTTCTCTCAAGCCCCAACTCTCCCCAAGATGACCAAGGAGGCTAGAACAAGCTCCTGAGTTTCAATCATTTGTTTATTAAACAAGTCTTCCTTGAGATCCTATTACATAACAGGCACTAGGGATACCCTGGGAGGGGAGGGGCAAAACCAAACCAGGTCAGAGAAGGGAGGCTATAGGAGCAGACAGAGACAGCCCCAGGGCCAGGTGAGATTATGAAACGATGAAATGTCTTAGCCACTGTTCTCCATCCACCCCTGCTTTGTACTGTAAAGAGTTCCCTCCAGTTGCTCTTTGCCTTTTGTCTCTTCTCTCATCAAAACCTGCTTCCTAGGGGAAGAAACTTGATTTTTCATTCATTTATTCAACAAATACATGTTGAGCATCTGCTGTGCAGCACACGCTGCAGTAGATAAAAAATCAGTCATTTACAGCTTCTCTTAGGAGTGTTTGCATCTCAAGTCTTTTGAACTTCTTCTCATACTTTTTATTAAGATACAATTCACGTACCATAAAATTCACCCTTTCAGAGTGTACAGTTCAGTGGCTGTGTATTCACAAGACTGTACAACTGCAACAACAATCTAATTCCAGAATATTTTCATTACCCTGGAAAGAAACCCCTTACCCATAAGCATCAGCAGTTACTCTTCAATCTCTCCTTCCCCCAACTCCTAACGACCACTGATCAACTTTCTGTCTCTATGGATTTGCCTCTTCCAGACATTTCATACAAATGGAATCATACCATAAGAGATCTTCTGTGTCTGGCTCCTGCCACTGAGCATAATGTTGTCGAAGTTATCCATGTTGTAGCATGGGTCAGTAGTTTGTTCCTTTTTATGGCTGAATAATATTTCATCGTATGGATATACGAGCTTTTATTATCCATTCACCAATGTTTGAATATTTGAGTTGTTCCTATTTGGGGCTATTATGAATGATGCTGATACGAACATGTGTGTACACATTTTTGTGTGGATACATGTCTTCAATTCTCTTGGCTATATATCTAGGGGTGGAATTGTTGGATTATATGATAACTCTAGGTTTAGCTTTCTGAGCAACTGACAAACCGTTTCCCAAAGTGGCTGCACCAGTTTACAATCTCACCAGAAAGATACGAGGGTTCCCCTGTCTCTACATCCTCATCAACACTTGTAGTTGTCCATTACTTTTCTAATAGCCACCCTGGTGGGTGTGAAATGATACCTCATTGTGGTTTCGATTTCCATTTCCCTAATAACTAATGATGGTGAACATTTTTTCCTGTGCTTATTGGCCAGTTATAGATCTTCTTTAGGGAAATGTCTATTCAAATCCTTTGCTCATTTTCTAATTAGGCTGATTGTCTTTTTCATTGTTGAGTTGTAAGGTGTTTTTTTTTTTATTATGGATACCAGATCCTTATTAAATATATGATTTGCAAATATATTCTACATTCTGTGGGTTGTCTTTTCACTTTCTTGTGACTTCTGAAACACAAAAGTACAATTTTCTTTTTTTTTTCCCTTTTGTTGCTTGTGCTTTTGGTGTCATATATAAGGAACCACAGTCTGATCCAAAATGACTACGTTTTCTCTAAGAGTTTTACAGTTTTAGGTCTTACGTTTAGGTCTATGATCCAGTTTTAGTTAATGATGTGAATATATGGTGTGAGGTAAGGGTCCAAATTCATTCTTTTGCATGTGGATATTCAACTGCCTCAGCACTGTTTGTTGAAAGGACTATTCATTCCCCATTCAATTGTCTTGATCAATTGACCATGAAGGTAACAGTTTATTTCTGGATTCTGAATTCTATTCCTTGGATCTATATATCTCTCCTTATGCCAGTACCATATAATCTTCATCACTGAAACTCTGTCATAAGTTTTGAAATTGAGAAGTATGAATATTCCAACTTTTTTCTTCTTTTGCAAGATTGGGCTATGCTGGGTCTCCTGCATTTATATATGAATTTTAGGAACTTGTCAATCTCTGCAAACAAAAAAAGGCAGCTGAGATTTTTATAGGGATTGCATTAAATCTGAAGACCAATTTGGGAACTATTGCCATCCTAGCAATATTAAGTCTTCCAATCCATAAATGCAAGGTATCTTTCCATTTACTTAGGTACTATTTAATTTCTTTCAATAATGTTTCATAATTTTCAATGTACAAGTCTTACTCTGCTCTTGTTACGTTTATCCCTAAGTATTTTATTATTTTTTGATGCTTCTGTAAATGGAATTGTTTTCCTAACTTTATTTTTGGATCATTCATTGCTAGTGTATTAAAATATAATAGATATCTGTATTTTGATCTTGTATCCTGCAACTTTGCTGAATTCTTTTATGAGCTCTAATAGTTTTTTGTGCATATTTTAGGATTATCTATATACAAGATCACGTCATCTGCAAATCGAGACAGTTTTACTTTTCTCTTTCTAATATGAAGACCTTTTCAAGGCTTCTTCCTTATTGTGCAATGGAACACTTTATCCTCTATAAACTAATTTCAGGCATCGAGAAGGTATGCCCAATGAGGACAAGAATTTGTTTTGCTCCCTGCCATAGACCTGGCATCTAGATTCATTCCTAGTATTTAAGAAGATTTCAATAAACATTTGTTGAATAAATGAAATAAAAAGTAATGGGACAGTTTAGTCCAGAACTTTTCCTCACCCCCTGAAATCACATCGGCAGAGTGTGGCTTATTCTATCCCTCATATATATTCACTTACAATGCCTACCAGTGCCTGACAATTAATGAGCACTCAATAAATACGTGTTTAGTGGGTGAATGAATGAATAAATAATGTAAGGCCTGACGTATGAGAGCGCATGACTAAGACCACATGGTCACACCTGGTATAGGAAACGCCATCTGTCGAATAGCTTAATAAGCCATCGATTCCATCTCACTGTATGATAAATGATGTCCCCTAAGATCACAGTGACAGCAAAACTCTTGTCACTGGAATCCCAACAGTTCTATGGTGGCTGTTAAGCCTTGTTCCCACAAAATGATACTATTATGTAATTCCTTTTATTTATACCATTCCAACAGCAGCTCAGAGAGTTGGCTGGGGCAGGGCAAGGGATGACAAGCCACCTGGGCTGGCTGCACAGCCCAATCTGCTGGCCCTGCCCCCTTGCTTCTTCCTCTTTGACTCTCGCCCAGGAAATACTTTCGGTACATCTGGAAATGCAGTGAAAACACTTGGCATGGACACCATGTGAAAAGTCAACAAGGCCCAGGCAGGTCTGGGGCACAGAGGGTAGGAGGTTGGGGGGCCTTGCCTACTTGTCTCATATTCCCATTCACTCTCTTCTTTTAAAGAGACCTTTGTTGTTCCTATTGTCCCAACCCCACAATCCCAGGCTCACTGTGTGTTAAAGACTGAAATCTATACTCACCAAATATGCCTTTCGTTCTATTTTACTCGGGCAATTATCATATAATAATTGCATTGTTACTGGAAACATACTTTAAGATTTTAATCACCATGAAGGAGATTTATAGCTATTACAGACTTGCTAATCCTCAACAAATATGTTTTTAATCAAGTTAGCATTTTATAAACAATAACTGCCCCATTAATTCTGGGGTGGATTTTGTAGCCTTGACAGAAAGCACTTCAATTGATTTGTTTTCCCTGGGACTCTTTAAGTTACACTTTAAATTTGGAGATTAATACAGGGGAATTTTTCAGACTTCAAAAAACAAGACCCGGGAATAGGGCTGAGTACATCAGTGACAAGAAAGAGCAGGCAGTTTAGAGTAGGACAGGAAAAGCCTGAACTAAGAATCAGATCAAGGTCTAAGAGTGCTTCTACTCGTAATTAGCCCTGCGGCTCTGGCCAAGTACTTAACCTTTCTTAGCCACAGTTTCCTCATTTGTCAAATGGGGATAATCATACTTAGCCGGGCCACACATTTTTATGGAGGGAATCCGATATGTGAGTGTGGGAGAAAATGCCATAAAAATCATGCAGTACTACAGCATGGGGTCTAAGGAACCCAGCTCGGCCCTGCACTTCTTAGCAGAGCCACCTTGGACACATCATCTGACCCTCAGTTTCTTCATCTGTACAATGTAAATAACAATAATAATTATGATAATTAATAATAGTAATGCCTATTTCTCAACGATTTGTCACATTTAGTGAGATGATGTATATGAGCATTCACAGAAGACCTAGCGCATAAGAAGCATCAAAAAGTATTCTCTTCCCACTGTCCATCCATCAGGAATGTACATACTTTCCTAAGATGAAATCCAAGGCATCTGGGAAACTTCAGAGTCATCTCGTTTTCTGCCAGAGAGAAACAGGCCTGCTACAGTGGAGACACCACCACACCACCACCTGCATTTTTCTGATCCCCAAGCCCGTTCTCTTTCTGTCGCGCCGTGTCCTCCACTCCCTGACTGGGAGCCCTTTATAAAAGTTCCAATTAATATGCGCTTGACAGGCTGGCTGGGAGGCCTGTCTCTGGACTCAGGAACTCAGAGCATGCTACATTTGAGAGCTGGTTACAGTTCTTGCAAAAGAAGGGCAGTAGGGAGCTGGAGGTTTGGGTCAGCAGAAAACTCCTTAGGAGTCAGCATCTTTCTAAGGAAGAAAGAGACAGCCTGGGAATGACTAAACAAGCGGCTATTCACTGTCGGCTCTGGACACAGGGGTGCCCACAGACAGCCAAACCCTGGGGTCAGGTCTCTCTACATCTTCGCAGAGTCTTCAGATCTCACGGCAAACCTTGAAACAAACAACTTCACCAAGCTCCCTACACGAAACAAGAAGGCGAGAGGAGTGCGTGCACAGAAACCTGGACCCAGTGGACCAGGACAGAAGAGCCCCCACCCCCCCACACACACACACACTCCTCTAGGGACAAGCACGAGAGAGATTAGCTACATAAACCAGGCAGGCTTGTAAAACAGCTGAAGAATTAAATACTCAAGAATGTTTTGGCCAAGCTGCTGACCCATTCCCTCCCCTGCAAAGCCCAGGGAAGGAGAGGGAGGTAGAAAGAAAAATAAAGAACCAGGGGAAACAAAACCAAATTATTAAGTCCTTTTCATTAAATAGATAAACTCCATCTGACAGGCCCTCCCCTGGAGTCCTGAGGTGCCATCAGTCCTGGGAAATGACTCGGGGCGGGGGGGCGGGGGGGAAGGAAAAGACACACAACAGAGCTTCCTTGGTCTTGACTGGAGTTGAGAGAGGCCATTTAGTTAACTCCCTTCACTCCAGTCAGATTCAAACAAGAACTGGGACGTGGATAGAGAAAGGGAGGATGAGCAGCCTGGTGACTGGCTTGGACCTTGGAACTGGGAACCAGTCAATTTCACGTTGGGCTACAGCCCTGACACATCTACCTGTGACGTGATAACACGCAGATCTAAATGTCAGGCCCACATCTCCAGCCCCCACCGCCCCTCTCTTCCTGGAAGCATGTAACCAACCCAGTCACTGCATGTCCCCCTTCACTCCCCACCCATATCCACCCGTCCTTCTGCACCCCTTCAGCTAATGACATGCTTCCATCATGAATGACCAGCCCATCAAGCTAAAAACTTCTGCCACCCTCCTCTCTCCCTTCTTTCTCATCCCCCAGATCCATTTGGTTACCGACTCCTGTCCTTTCCACCTAGACACATCGTCCAAATCAGGCCCACCATCTGCAAACCTGTTACCACCAAACAAAGTCAGGACCGCGTCAGGATTGACTTTAAGTATCAATCCTCTGATTCGTTTCTCTACCATCAGTCTCTCACAGTCCACGTCCTCTGCCACAATATCATAGATGGTATTGTACTAAAGAGAAAAAAATCAAATCAGACCAGTTCCTGATGAAAGACCTTCACCAGCTCAGTGCTGCCTTAGCAAGGACCACACCCCCGCCAGCCCTTCACAATCTGACCCCTACCTTGCTCGGTGGCCGTGTCTCCCACCCTCAAGCCACAGTGCACCCTACCATAACCAGGGCAACCCATCCCCTCCCATGATTTTGGGCTGCTTTTGTTCTTCCCCCCCTGCCTGGGGTGTCCTTGCTTCATCTCTGCCCGGTGACCCCTTCCTCATCTCTTGAGGCCCAGTTCTAAAGACATCCCTTCCGAAAGCTGATAACTAACGAGAACCTGCTGTACAGCACAGGGAACTCTACTCAGTGCTCTGTGGTGACCTAATGGGAAGGAAATCCAAAAAAGAGGGGATATATGTATATGTATAGCTGATTCACTTTGCTGTACAGCAGAAACTAACACAACACTGTAAAGCAACTATACCCCAATTAAAAAAAAAATGAATAACAAAAATAAAGACATCCCTTCTGTGATGTCTTCCCTGGTGTGCCAAGACAAAGCTAACCCCTTCCTCCCCCCTTTGCTCATTTCACTATTATAGCACTTGTCACGGGTTTGTAACGATCCCTTCCTAAGTCTGTCCCACTAGAATGTGAGTTCCTCAAGTCTGCTCCTCATGGTTTATTCACATTTGCTTCAGCATGTGGCCTTTGTAGGCACTTCTTCGATGTTTTACTAAATACATGAATAGGCACATAAATGATGACTGAGCAAGTTGGCAGCATGGACCCGGATAAACCACCACCCTCTGTGGGTCTTGGTTGCATCATCCATGCAACGAGCAAGTTTGAGCCCTAAAAGCCCCACCTAGCCCTGACATTACATGATTTTATGAGTTCTCTCTGAGAGGTATTGGTGACTGGGCTTCTCCGTGTGAGAACTGAAGCTGAGAGTTGTAAATATGTAAAGCAGCCGAGAGCCTTCTGTAAACACGGAGGCACAGGGGCCCTCAAGAGCAGACAGGTTTATGCGGAGGTAAGCCAGATGTCTTCATTAAGAGCACAGCAGTGCACAGTATCCAAACATGATACGAGAACTTGCAATCTGATATGCCTGCAGAAACCCAGCCCCAGTCCATCAGAGGAAAAAGGACAGAAGGGGCCAGGAAGGAACAGAAAGTGCTTACAAGCAGGTGGGAAGCTGGGCGACGGAGCACGGGTGGCTGAGCAGCCACGGCCCTTCCCCAGCACAAAAGCCGTCCTCTCCCACCTGATCTGCCGCAGGCAGAAACTTTCCAAGTTAACCAGACCGTCCTACCCACTCCCCCCAGGACCTGCGTAACAGAACCCGGCGACTGCGGTGCTGTTAGCTCGCTTCTCTCACCTGGAAAGCCTCTGTGGGCCCCTCTGCCCACGTATCCAGTGCTCACGTTCTTAATGCCCACCCTGTCGCCCACCCCAACCCAAAGTGACGTCTTCCTTCTCCTGGAATCCCGTAACAGCTCAGCTGCCTGGCTGGACCAGCAGCTGTGTACCAGTATCCAGCGTAACACAGCACCGACAAACAGAAGACATTCAGTAGAGGCTCTTCTGGGTGAATGACCAGAGCTAAGGGGGCCTATAGAGAGGCATCCCTACCCTCGAGGAGAACTCCGATGTAGGGAAGGAACAGCTCAGTGGAGGAAGAGCTGTTAAGAGAAGTATTCACAGGAATACACCAAACCATAGGGTTGTTGGCTTTTTGGTTTGGGCTTGTTTGGGGGATTTGGGGGGAAGCTTTCCTACTACCCACGTCCTCTCCCCAAATACTCTACAAGCTCCTTGTGGACAGAAACCAAGTTTCGTCTTTCCTCGCACATACACACCAAGTACATATTTATTGACTGATTTTCTGCCTAAAGCCAGGATTACCTAACAGAGAAAAACTACAGAAAAAGTAAGTGGAGGAAAAAGCGTCCTCAGAGAGGCTTCACCTAAACGAAGACAACTCAGGAGCTCGGTTAAGACTGAAAATGTTTGTTAGGCTGCAAGGAAAAGCATGGAAGAAAAACACTGAGAGGAAGGAGAGCAAATGGACAAGGGAAGTTGGGGGAGGATAAATAATCATTTCAAAGAAACGCGGGGGACTAGTTAAAAACGGACACATTTAGTGTGGACGGTGGCAGGTCACACAGCGCCGGACACATTATGCATTTCATTTCAGACAGAGTCACTTTCCTGTGGGGAAGACTGACGGGAACCAAAGCAGGTTCTGTCAGAAAGTATTCGCTGGTCACTAGAAGAGGGAGAAGGTTCTGGAGAAACAAACCTAATCATTTCCTTCTTTGAATGACGGAAGAGCTGAGCTTTACACACACGGATACAGAAGCCCAGAGATGCTTGAGAATGAACAGGAGACTCGCTGATACAAGTAATTTCATTCCTATGGCTCGGCTCAGGAATGCTGTAAAGGAGGGAAGGAAGGAATGAGGGAAAGAGGGACGAGAGGAAGCAGGAGGGCAGGGAGGAGGGAAGGTCCACCGCCCAGTCTGGCTGCACCGTCCATGTCTCTCCTGTTTCCCCTCATGTCCTTTCCAAAGCTCTGCAGAGATACTGCCCAACCTACCACAGTGAAATTTAAGAAAAACAGAAGTACGTGGGGTGTAAAACCTAAAGGAAGAACCTCAGAATCCTAAGAACCACTGAGTTAATGGCCTCCCTTTAATTTTCTTCACACTGTGGAAAACAATACGCCTTGTTTTAATAAGATTACTGTGTCATATTTCTTGGCAGGCCTGGCATCGGGGAAAGGACCATATCACCAGCACGGATTAACGTTCTCTTCCTGTGAAACACAGGAGCTGTTTTTTTAAGGTGGAAACAATACTATTCTATCTTCACTACTTGTCTGGAACATGAGAAGAAGTGTCCTTATAAGGACGAGGAGGGAGGCAAATAAGATGAGCCAAGGTTTTCTTTCTGCCAAAACTTTTAAACCCAAAAAGATTGATTAAGTGAACATCAAAGGCAAACCAGAGAAGGGGAAGGAAGTCAGAAAAACTTCAGACAGAGTTATGTACGGAAGACAGGAGTAACCCTAATCACTGTCCCTTAATAACAGCAGGAGTGCTGTGCCTGGCTAAGAGGGGATGCTTACTGGGGATGGAGGGATGGAAGGATGGAGGGATGGATAGGTAGGCGGATAAGTGGGTGGGTAGATGGGTGGATACAGGGGAGGGATAGGTTGATGGATGGGCGATCTGTGGGAATTAGACCCCTAGGCCCTAAGAGGGTCACCTTCCTAAATCACTACCCAGTCATAGGGCCAAGTCCTAAGGGAATTATCTCAGATAACTGCTTACTCTGTGATACAAGGAAGAGCAGTACTTCAATTACCTTTAGATGTTTTTTTTTAATGGGTATATATACACCTAGTGCCATAAAAAGGTTTATTACCTTTGACTCAGTAACTTCCCTTATGAGAGTTTATCCTAAATTTTTTTCTCAAAAGAAGAAAAAGTTATTTGCATAAAGGTGGTTTTAAAGCATAATCTATAAAATTTAACAACCATAGCAACCTACAAATATTAAAGTAAATTATTTCAATTCTATAGACTATTAGCCATAAAATAACGAGAAAAATTATGAAAAAACATGGAAGAACGCCTATGGTAAGGGAAAATTCAACATTATATGTACATGTTTAAGGAGCATGTGTAAGTCTTGCAATCACGAAATATAAATAATAATTTCAGCTTTATATGTAACTGTGATCACAACTATGCAGAGGTATACTTGCATGTCAAGAGGCTGGAAAGAACCACCCAAAAAATAACATCAGTAAATAGGTTAAAATGGTAGAATTCTGGGTGAATTATATTTTTTAACTTAACATTTATTAAAATAGACTTGAGATATTTAATTCACTTTCACGTAAATAATATTTTCAGAGGAAAGAAAAGTAAGAAAAACATATTTTAAATGATTACCAGAGTCGCTCCGACCAGGCCCTAGTTAGCTCAGCGTGTTACATGAAGTCACTGGGGAAGAGCCTAGCGGTGAGGAGGGAGGAGGGGACATCTCTGAGCAGAGGACACTCTCAATGGAAGGGAAACGGGGAAAAGATAAGATAAGTCTATGCAGGAATGTCTCTGAGCATCAGAGACTCCTGTCTTCCTCCTTGCCTAGTTCTCTCCCTCCATCCTCTCTTTACCTGCCCTCCTTCATGACATTTCTACCCAGACACAGAGCTGGCAGCCCTTCCCAATGCTCTCAACATTTTATTCTCACGTCCTCTATGACTCCATGCCCACAGCCTCCAATACCTCAGCCTTAAAATACCGAGCATCTTAGTGTTCCATTGCTGGGTAGTAAAATTACTACACACCTGGCCATACAAGACAACACCCTTTTATTACCCCACAGCCTTCGGGCATCAGGGCTTCGGGCTCAGCTCAGGGTCTCAGGAGTTGGCGATGGAGGCTAGAGCCGGGCTGCATTCTCATCAGGAGGCTCAACTGGGGAAGAATCTAATGCCGCTCATTTAGGTTGTGGGCAGAGGTGGCTTCCTTGCAGACGCATGACAGGGCCCCCGCTTCTCCCTGGCTGTCATCCTGAGGCTGCCTTCAGGTCCTGGGGGCCCCAGGAAGTCCCCGCCACGGGCAGTTCCGTGTTTGCTCCTTGGAGACCAGCAGCAGTCTCCCATTCTGGTCCGCCTCCCACCCTGACTCTCCCTCATCACCACCACAGCTTCACGTAGACCTCTGCCCCTCAAGATGCTCATATCTATCTTGGCTCCACTGACAGACTTCCAAAGGAAGCCACACCCTCCTGTTCAGGGAGCCCCAGGGATCTCCCCTTTGTCCCTCCCTCTCATCAAGCTCCTTTCTTCTCTGGGCCTTCTGCTCTGCCCCCTCCCCCTCTTCCCTCCACTCCCCCCACCCCTCTTTTGCCTGACTAACTCTGCCTTGGTCTCAGTTTCCATGGCACTTCCTCAGAGAAGCCTTTCCTGACCCTCAGACTAAGATGTCATAAAACAATTAAATAACCTTTTAGTAATTCCGGGTTTAATGCTTATTTGCTCTACAGTAAGTCCCCTACATACAAACGACTTCCGTTCTGAGAGCGCGCTTGCAAGTCCAGTTTGTTTGTAAGTCCAGCAAAGTTAGCCTAGGTACCCAACTAACACAATCGGCTATATAGTACTGTACTGTAAAAGGTTTATAATGCTTTTCACACCGATAATACATAAACAAACAAACAAACACGAAAAATAAAGAAAACATTTTTAATCTTACAGGACAGTACCTTGAAAAGTACAGTAGTACCAGCTACACCACCGCTGCTTTTACGCTTGCTCCCGGACATCCTGGGCTTGAAATAAAGATACTGTACTACTGTGCTCTATACAGTACCGTAACGTACACAAAAGCACAACCACTTGTAGAGGATGCACGCACGCGACAATGTACACCAGACACGTGAACTAACGTATCTAATCGGACATGCGAACGCACGTTCGCATCTTTGAAAGTTCGCAACTTGAAGGTTCGTATGCAGGGGGCTTACTCTATTGAGTTGTAAGCTCTACGGAAGAAAGAAAATGTCTCCTCCACCTTGCTTGTTCCCTGCTGTAGCCCTGGTGCTTACTTCCTTCAGTGCCTGGAGCACAGCAAGCACTCAGTGGATTTATGACGAATGCATTAATTAATGCTGTGTAGGCAACATCTCCAAACCTTCCACCCAAGCCTCCATGCTGTGACTTCTGAGGCTGCCACCCTCCTGAATCTTCTCTCCCCAGGTTGTCAGCAGTGTCTTCCTAATGGCAAAGTCTTCCCACCTCTCACCGCTACCTGTCTGTAGCCCCTAGCACACGGACTCCTTCCTTTCTCAAAGGCTCTCCTAGCCTTGGCTTTGGAGCCCTAAACTCTCCTGATTCCCTTCCTCGCCCTCTCATCACCCCACCTGTGTTGCCTTCGAAGATCATCTTCCTCTTTTAGAATTTCTGCTTCACCTCCATGTGGAGAAAACCCAAAGCCAGTACCCTGACCGCATCTGAAGCTGGCAGCTGGATCTGCAGCATCTGTAGCCTCAGTGATTTACCAACTGAACTTGAACTCAACCTCAGAAAGCCCCCTCCCCTTCCTTCCTTGGTTCCTCATCTCTGTTGTCTGTTAACGTCAACATCACCTGAGTTCAAAGCCTCAGAGTGACCGTCAGCAGCTCCCGGCCTCCCCCCAAGTCATCTCCGGCGCCCAATCCCTCCTCTCCGCCCACGTGGCACTCACTCCTCCTCGTGTCTGTCCCAACAGCCTCCTAAGTGATGAGCCCCACCTCCAGACCCAGAGGACCGCTTACCAGGTGTCTTTCTAGAGCACAGTTCCGGTCATGTCCCTCCAACACACGATAGTCCACAGTGGCCATCATTTGCCTAAAAATAAATCCAGACTCCTTACATGACCTTACGTGGTCCCCACGACCTTGCTCCCAGGGCTCTTCCTCGCCTCGCCTCCACCCTCGCCTGCACTCTCATCTCATCTCCCCAAGGGGGTCACTGCTTCCACGACTGCTCACCCCCGGGCCTTCACGCAATGGGCTGTTCCCTGCTTGTAAAAGGCAAAACTAAAACAACAAATAAAAGCACCTGCCTACCCCTCCAGGGCCAATTCAAATCTGACTTCCTCCAAGAAGACTGCAGGTCCAGAATCTGCTCTTTCCTTTGCATTCCAGCCTCAGCCTGTGCCACTGCTGGAGCACCGTGCGTGGTTTTGTAATAACCCTTCGGGCATGGCTAACCCCTACCACTAGACTGTGCTTCTCGGAGACCTGATCGTCTCCATCTGTGCCGTGTCTCCCGTGCTGAGCCAAGCCCCGGCCCGGAACCGGTGTGCTATAGAAGGTTCTTATGTTGAAGGACCAAGGTTGGCCCAGCGTGAGGCTCCCTTTGCCCAGGTCCCGAGAGCTGCTCCTGTTAGTTTGGAGCGATTCAGGCTTGCCTCTACCACAACTCTTTACCTCGGCAACTACAAACAGGAAATCCAGGGGGAGGAAAAGCTGTGGCTGATAGAAAAGCAAGCTCTCAGCCCAAACCTCCAGCTGCCTTGTTAAAATTAACAAGCAGCAGAGAGAAACCTGTGGCTTACGAGTTGGGTTTCTTATCGTTATTACACACACACACACACACACACACACACACACCACACACACACCACACACACACACACACACACACACACACACACACACACACACACACGGTATACCTTTCCCAGGAATAAGCTGGCTTTAGCAAGCAGCTGAATGAACAAATGGAAGATGAGAGGCAGAAAGAGATCTGGGGGCTAGAGCACAGAACCAGTGGACTTTTTTAAAACCCCCATGAGGAGAGTGGGGTGTTACAGTGGGCCTGACTGTGCCAGGGGGTGTCAGAGCCCCCCAGATAAAACGAAGCCTCAGAGCCAGGACCCATCAGAGACAGCACAGCTTACACAGGTCACACTGTATCTGCCTCCCTCTCCTCTACATGTGTTCAAATCCCAACCGAGTGTCCAGCACAGCAGGTAAAAACAGGGGCTGTGCTGGCATCGTGGGTCTGTCCCTTCCTAGGGAGGGGGTCCCTGTGTCTCAGGGCCTCTCTGCTATGATGGGAATAGAATCACAGTGCCCAATTCTCAGGGCTCTTAGGCTTACAATTTGGGTTGGCCAAAAGGTTCGTACCGGTTTTTCCATAACGTAACATCTTATGGCCTTTTGGCCAACCCAATAAGTGAGATAATATACGTAAGCAAACAGTTCAGAGCATACTCAAACCCTCCATCCATCCATATTAGGGTTTTTTTCTTTCTTTTTGGCATGTCCACTGCATGTCAAACACTGCTGAGTGAAACTGAAATTTAGGTTATTATGTGGGTGTTACCTGTCAGGGAGAGCTCCCAGCACTTAGACGGGGAGGTGACGGCACCAAGCAGGACCCACACGGAGGCCAGGGGCAGTCGTGTGGACCCGGGCGCTGGGCTGCTGCAGTACTGGATGCTCCCACCTTTTTCTCCACCACCTTCGTTTCCTGGGAAAGTCCAGTTGCCCCAGGCCCAAGGCATCCCCCATCTGTCAAGGCAGGGTCGGCCCCAGGAAGAGTTATTGCCAAACTGCCATGCTATCCCAGTGCTCAAACTGAAAAGAGAACTGTTCTCAGGAGGCTGGGCCTGTGAACTCTTTTCAAACTGCATCCAGCTAGGGAAACTCCGTTTTCCCACTGGTGTTTGCCCAGGAGGCTGACACACACCCCGGATCCCCTTCTACCCTCCTCACCATCCTCTCTCCTGCTTCTATGGACGTCCTTGACCTTCAGCCGAAATCAGGGGTGCGCTGTGCACGTGTAACAACCAGCTGTCGTGTGCCGCTTTCCGTGGTGTAAGTGCTCTCACCACGGAGTTGGGAAGAGATGTCCCCCGTCAGGTCTTGTGACCCCACGAGCCGGCTCCAGGACACAGAGCCCTCGCCGTGCCCTCCCCTCCTCCCCCATGGCCCTGCAGTCCTATCTCCAGAGGAGCTACTGCAACTGCCTTTATTCTTTCTACCTCCCTCATTTCTTTCAGGTCACTGAAAGTGAATCATCCTTTGGAAGGCAAGTCCTAGTGTCAGGGAATCTAGGCTGTTCTCAATGCTAGGAGCGTCCAGGACGGCCACGTACAGCCACTCGGCCACGCAGGGCACAGCTCCACCAGCACCATCCACGGGGACTTTAATGTGAACGGTGACCCCAAGATTGGTGCGGAATGAGGGGCCTGGGAGTGTCTGCACTGCAGTGAAAGGGCGTTCCTGAGTTAGGGGCAGGACAGAAACCACAAGGCTCCCCGAGACCCCCATTCCTGGGCGAATTCTTGGTCTCAGCATTATCTCCAGCTGCCGGAGACTCTAAGCAAATTGGTGCTGGGGGGGTCTCGGCAGGTCACATTATCCTGTCCTCTCCGAAGAAGCACCTAGACACTCACCCTAGGAGTTGCCTCTCTGCCAACCTACTGAAGCAGTTCATTTTTAAATTTATTCAACAAACAGAGAGCATCTCCTAGGTTCCAAGGAAATGCATTGAACAGAATAAGAAGTTCACAGCCTAGTGGGTGACCCAGACAAGCAAGCCAGCTCTTCCTCATCACACTGAGAGATTTGTACACACCAGGAAAGGAGCATCACCATTTGTACACACCAGGAAAGGAGCAGATGTAAATTTACATCTGCTAATAGCGACCGTGTATGGAAGGCTTCCTCTCAGCCAGGACTCTGCTAAGCATCTCCTCGATGTTATTTAATCGTTACAGCAACCTTCTAAGGCAGACATTATTATCCCCACTCATGCATGAGGCTTTAGAGGCCTGGAGACATTATAACTTGCCCGAGGTCACACAGCGAGGAAGCGTAGAGGTGGGTCTGGCTACACAGCACTTGCTCTTGAACTCTGGGCTACACCAGACCCCAAACTGTCTTGCAGTTAATGGTGGCTAATCTCTGGTCAGTTAAGGGCCAAATCTTTCTCTGTATCCTCTGGGGGCTGCTGAGCTACAGACTAGCCAGAGGGAGCCAGAGAAAGAGACCGTCCAACTACCCAAGGAACATGCAGTCCAAGTGTGGAGTCGAACAGCCACCAGGCCACTGCAAGTCACCCCACTCCTCGAGCCCACTTCAGATGCTTCCTTGGAAATTCTGACTCTGAGATCTTAAATGGCAGCTCAGCGCTATTTCTGAAAGCACACATGACAACCAGCAGACGTTTGGTTTTCTTCTTCTTAACAGGCCCTTGTTTCTAAAATGGAAAACCTGGAGAAACCAGTGGAGTAGAGACAAGGTTTTAAGTTGAAGGGAGAAGGGTAAGAAGGAAGAGGGGATTTCACTCCTGGAAAATCATTCTGCCAAGCCAGACCCTCTCAGATGAGGCAGAAGATGGAATTTGGGGACACGATGACCTCAGGAAAATCTCCAGGGACTCCAACTAGCCTGGTTCCAATGACACCTAACAGCTCATCACCCTTGCCAGCTCTGGACCCAGCTGAGTTTTCTTATTCCCGGTTTGGCCTTTTGAAGCCCTGCAGAATCTAGCCCACTTGCTTCTCTTTCTGATATGCAGAGATCTTAGAAAAAGTAGCCAATCCGATTCCCCTCGGGTAACAAAGCAGGATTCAAGATGTAGGGAGAGAGGCTCTCTCAGCTGTCTCTAAGGTCAGAAAACAAGTCCATGGCAGGCTTTGGAAATAATAGCACTAATTTCCCCAGGCTTTGGTTTCCACAGCCAATCTAAAGAAATCCAGGCAAAGGATCCAGGGCCTGAAGCAAACACACAGTCCAAAAAAAAAAAAAAAATGATTAAGAAGAGAGTTTGTGCGTCACAGCAATTGGAAAAATCAGGACATGACAGTTTCTTCAACGTCTGTCTGACTGCACAAAGTAACACAAGTCTTAAGACTTCCTTCTCCATTCCTTGTCCTGACCTCTGAGCCTCAGGTATCCCGGAAATCCTGTCCCACTTCAAGTAGCTAATAGACCTAAGAGTTTCTCTTCTGAGCACAGAGAGAGTGGGAATAAACACTAGTGACTGAGAAACTGTGGGTAGGGCAAGGCAAAATTCCAGGTGGACTTGTGCAGCGGAGAAATGTTCCAAACTCTTCTCACCAGTGATGCTTCTGATTGAACAGGGCCCACACCACAACATCCAACCATTCCTGTGGTCCACAGCCCGCGGTTGCTTGGACGGGGCCATCAGGCCCTGAGCCAGCCAGATTGTGGAAGTGAGTTCCTCCTGGCAGTAGGATTCCCTGAGCTCTGCAGCCAAAAGCCACGTGGGGACAAGGCAAATCCAAATCTCGGCCCCTACCTGGAAGCCACAGCTCACATCGGAGACTCAAGGAAGATTGCCCTTGGGCCTCTGGCCAGCTCTGACCCCTGTGGCTGGAGCCCTCAAAGAAGGTCCCTGGATGGCAAATTAAAGACTTTCTTTGGGATTCACAGTCTCTTCAAAGGATGTTCTCTCTGGTCAAATAATACAACACACATTTTTCAGGGAAAGGGAGAAAGCAGAGGCTGGGGCAGCACCCAAGAACGCCCCCAGGCCTCCTCTTTCCCCCATCACCTTACGGCAGAGGAGAGAAAACCGGGGCTGGCCCAGGCCCACTGGGACGAGGGTGCCCAACAGACCGGTGCCCAGGCTCATCCTGGGCACATCCCCAGCTGGGACACCCGCCTGGCTGGGCTGCCCTCCTTCTAACCCTGTGTGTCTTATTTTCTCCAAAGAGCCCCCTGGACAAGGAAGAGACAGTTAGAAATCACTTCTTTTCAGATCTTGAAAATGAGGCTCCTAAAGGTTGTTGAGTTAGGGAGGAAGGGGAATATTTGCGTCTCTCCCCTTCACTCCAGTGGGTTCCTAAATCTAGTTGCCAAAGAGGTGCTGAGGACTTGCCGGTTGTTCTCAGATGCCTCGTTCACCAGCCCTGAGCCTGAGCCCAACTCGATCAGCCCAACATCTGGAGAAAGCTCCTGTCCAGAACCTTCTCCTCTTCTTAGTGGAGGGAGTCTGGGGACATAGGAGTCCCTGTCCCTACAAGAGACTCATTGGAAGCCTGCAGATGACTCACTCACAGGAAGAACATCTTTCTCCTTTTAGAACCCAGGGTCCCAGCTCCCAGATCTGTGCTCCCCATGATTCTATATGCTATTCTCATTTAGTTTTAACTTCAATTTTCTTTTTTCTCCCCATCAACTACAGTCTAAAATCCATTGCAAGGTCATGCCCCAGGAGACAGAGCTAGGAATCCAGCAGTGCTTATGGAAGGGCCTAAGGACCTGGGGTTCCAGTGCAAGTGGTGTTTTGAATTTAAGTTGGTTCCCCTCCAGGATTGGGCACAGAGTGGTCTAGAGCAGGCTTCTCAGGATTTTCAAACTAGAATGTGGCAGGTGAGACTGACAAGCCAAGGTGGGGGAATCCGGAGCTATCCCTGGAAACCCCAGGAGCGTTGATAGAAAGCCTTCTCCAAAAACCACAAGAAAAGGTGACCAGAGTGAGCAGATCGCACTGTGCCATTAACTGCTTATATGACTATCAGCAAGTCACCTGTTAGAACCTTAGTCTCTTCATCTAGAAAATAAGAAAGAGATCGGGGAATCTGGGGTGAGCAGATGCAAACCAGCATATATAGGATGGATAAACAACGAGGTCCTACTGTATAGCATAGGGAAATATATTCAATATTCTATGACAAAACATAATGGAAAACAATATAAAAAAGAATTATACATATGTATAACTGAATCACTTTGCTATACAGCAGAAATTAACAAAACATTGTAAATCAACTATCCTTCAATACGGCTAAGAGCTACCGAGAGCAGGAACTCCATCTTTATGGCGCGCTATGTAAATGTGCTGTATGCTATATGCAAATGTATGGTGATGCACGCTTCAGGATGGCTCATCCCTGCCTGCAATTATCTCACACCTACTCACAGGGCCCTGTGCCAGCCCAGCTGGGGACACAGCCATGAGGAAACAGGAAATCTCTCTCTCAGGGAGCTCAACCCAGCTAGAGAGAGACCGGACCCTTCATGAGCAACAGACACAACTGTTCTCGGCGCTCTAACGGTGGGATAAAGAAGGTCCAGAGGAATCGCTCAGAGGGACATACCAGGAGTCGGGGAAGAAATGGAGTATAACCAAGGTCTCAATTTACGGTTGTGGTTTGGACATGAGGGAAGGACAGTGGAAGCAGAAGGCACAGTGACAGCAAAGGCGTCCTGGAGTCCCGGGAATGTTCGTGGAATGATGAACGTGGGTGAGGGCTGGGGGCAGGACAGGGAGAGGGACACCAGGTTGGCAGGACAAGCAGGGAGAGAGCCGAGGGCCTTGAACGCCAAGCTGGGGAGAAGAAAGTGTTCTCAAATGACAGCGAGGTTGGCTTTCGTGCTGCCTCCACGTTTGCCTTCCCTTCAGCCTCCCAAACCTGATCGGATCCCAGGCCGTCACGTCCCGGGATGAAACGAGCCCAGCCTGCCAGCCCTGCGCTCACGTGACCTCAACACCAAAGAGTGGCCAGGTCCAATCAGAGCATCGCCCACCGCACACTTGCCTTTTCACATGAAACTCTAGACCACGGAAGGCCAAAGGCAGCGACACTCCAGACCTCTCCTCCATGGGAAGGGGCTCTGAGCCAATCGCCCCTGTCCAGGGCAGTCACTGGCTGGGAGTGTAGAGGTCCAGGCTGTGCCGGGACACCGCCTCCTGACTTGTTCGTTTTGGTACGTCACACATCACAGACACAGCACTGAGGCCATCAGGGTGCTCCCCAACCCCGCCGGGTTTCCTGCTGAGCCAGCTCCAGCCCAGCCCCGGGGGAAGGATGGCGACGGGGCTGCCAGTCAGCTTCTCCTGTGGAGGCGTCTCCCCCATGCACTGAGCAGTTATCTCTAAGGGTGATTAGGAAATAAAACAGCTCCTTTCCCATTAGCCGCAAACTGGCCCATTTGGGCCCTGAGACAGCCCAGATCCAGGAAACCCGGGCTCAGCAGACGGCTCAATTAGAGCAGGTGGTCTCCCCACCCCGTACCTTCTCCTTCTGCCTTTTCTTGTTTGGGGCAGCAGAGCGGGGTGGGGTTGGGGGGGGCGTGCCTTGAGGTTGAACTTGTTGAAAGTGCAAGGGGAAGAAAATTGTTCTCATCTGAATACACAGAGTCAGCTGTTGCCAGAGGGTGAAATCTACCCGGAGTGAGCTCCCCTTACAAGCCAACGCGGTACTGGGCCGCAAGGGGCTCTTGAACTTGGGCCGGCGCTATCTGGGTGACCCTGGAGACGGCTGTCAAGTAGACGCGATGCCCCGAAGGGAGGCGAGATGGCAGCGGTGGGTAAGGGTGCGGGCAGGGGGGAGATATTGGCCCACACTTGTGTTGCAGGCATTCAACACACACCAGCCCTCCGTCCATGTCAGTGAGGGAGGGGGCGGGGGACGGGGGCACCTGCACCACAGAACCCAGTTCACAGGGCCTGTCTCTGACCCCTCAGCCGCGGGGCTTGCGGGTGGGATCTCCGGCTGCTGCATCTCCAGGATTTCTGGGAAGAAGCTGATGTAGTGAACAGGTGCCCTGGATACTCCCGGTGATGTGACATCCTGAGAACATGCCCCAGCTGCTTTGGGGTCACCCAACCCTACCAAGCAGCCTGTCTGCCCCAGAAACTCAGAAAACTTTTCCATTCTGAGAGTTACAGCAAATGGGCTCTGGAAAAAGATAGCAAAAGGACAAATGTGAAGGGAGGAATGGGGAGGGATGGGGAGTGAGTGAAAGAAGGAGTACCCTAGAAAGAGCACTAGAAGTGGTCCAGAGAATGAGTCCTGGTCCCTGCGCCTTTTAAACTAGCCCGATTGATAACTTCAGGCCAGACCCTCACTCTCCGGTCCAAGAGGGGAGCTGGGCTATGTTACCTGAGGTTCCGTCCAACTCTCAACTAACACGTGGTGAAACCAAAACACGGGAGCAGTGCCCTTACCTCTGTACCTCCAGCTCTGCCCAGGTCATGGAGAGAGTCATCCTGACCCCACATGTCCCTGGCATCTGCTCCAGGGATTGAGAGAAAAGTGCTCTTCTTCTAAGACCTGGAGATGCTGTCGCACACGTTGAGCCAGGTAAGCCAAACTACACGGAAAATGCATTTTCTGCACTAGTGGGAAAGTGTGCAGAGAAATAAAGACTCAGACAGCAGCGTTTCTGCTTCAAAGGGGCAGGGAAAACCGAACATGGCAGGCCATTGACCGACAGCAGTAGAAGCATCCCTTGCACTGAGGCATCTTCGAGGAAGAAAGGGGCCACCTGCAGAGAGACGTTCGCACTGTTTTTCCCAGTGGGGCCAGCTCTACGCCACAATCACCACTCCTCCCGTTTACGTGGTGCTTGACACGTTCCAAGGCTCAGCACGCGTTCAACTTTGCTCCAACCTCAAAGCCCCCAAGTAAAGGAGGTGGCAGCAGTGTCTCCACATGGATGAGAAAACCTAGGCTCGCAGGTTAAGGGACGTCCAGCGCTTCCTCCACACCTGCAGCATCTCCCATGAGGCTCATCTTTGGGGGCCAGTAGAGGACTGGCAAGAGCAGAGGGGAAAGTAGTTACAGTGCCAAGGACTGGGGAAAGGAGCTTTGGGTTCCATTTCAGGGTGTGTTTTACATCTCCATTTCTTAGTATCCCCTCCCAATTCCCCCAACTCTTCAACATACATCAGAAATGTCAGTGCTTCCTGGTCAGGATGTAACAAACTGAAGACTAACAAAAAAAGTCATAGAACAATGAGAAGGGATCATCTAATCTACCCTGTCATTTCACAGATGGGGAAACTGAAGCCCAGAGAGGTAAAGTGACTGGCCTAAGGTCACACAGCTAGCTAGCAACAGAGCCCAGGTTAGAACCTGCTATTCCTGACCCCTGACCATGCCGGGCAAGTCAGAACTCCCGACCGATGGGAATGACCGGGGAAGGACCTGGGAAGTTCCAAACGCAAGCGGTCCCTCTGTGCCCTTCCCCCCTCCTGTCTTGAGGTCGCACCCCCAGGCCCATATGCTCCACATCAAAGTTGGAGGCTGAGCCAACAAGCCTTCCTCTCATATGGAATGACTCCGGTATTCACGTCCGAGGCTCTCATTCCAACCGAAAACCTGATGCCAATCCAAATACAGCAGGCTAATCAGAAAGCTCTTGGTTCTTTCCCCTTGTTTACAGAGCCACACTGGAGGCCTGAGCCCCTCTGACATAACTACACAGCTGGTGCTGGGTAAGAGCTTCCCCCAGAGTGGCGAGGGAGGCCTCTCTGAACTGTAAAGGGTCTCCCTGCCTCTCTAGAGCATCACGCGCTCCTTCCTTCACTCCACAATCACGTACTGGGGTCCACTATTTGTCAGGCTTTGTGCTAGGAGCAAGATCCACAGCTGCAGGTGAGACAGAAAGCCACCTTCGAGGAGTCTTCCTTCTAGCTGGGAAGCAATGACATCTACATTTTCTGGGCAAATTCTCTGAGTCGAAGGGAATCAGTCGAAGGGAACTTTTTGGATTACAAAACCCAAAGCAGTGGCATTCCAGCCCAGCAGGTCAAAGTGACCTGGCATCTCCAACTCAGTGACGTGAGGCTGTAAATGTATTACGGACAGGGTATTTGGCCAGTTGTCTGGGGGAGAATTCATGGAGCAGGCAGGTCTCAAACAAATCTTGAGAGAGAAAGAGGATTTAGAAAGATGGAGCCTAGAACCTATGGAGCAAGGGAGGGAAAAAGAAACTAGTAGGTGGGCACTCACCATGCTCTGCTGTGGTCAGCGGGCTGTACGAGTCATCTCAACCCCTCTGCCCACACTTGTGTGAAGTTGCCATCACTGCCCCCATTTCATAGATGAGGAAACTGAGGCTCAGAGGGATTACTATCCATGATCGCAGTTCTGTTCCGGGCCCGTGTGAGTCCAAAGCTCATGCTCTTTTCACTGCGCTGTGCCCAGGGAGGAGCTGAGAGGAGACTCCGGTGCTGATTATCAAAAACTACAAAAAATTAAGACCGCTTAGTTACAGAACCTGCAAAAAGGTTTGCAGTTTAAAACAGTCATTTGTTCACGGTATTTTTTAGTGACTGTAAAGCCATGCTTGTCTTATCATCACCATCTCCATCACCAATCATTCTGATGAGACTGTGTAATGAACAAAAACCACGTGCTAGATACTGAGCCAAGTTATGGTTCAATTTCATTCTCCCAATAATGGGTTTACTTGCACGATTACTGTCCACATATTACAGATAAGAAAACTATGGCATGGGGAAAACTCACCCAAATTACACATCTAGGGCTTCCCTGGTGGCGTAGTGGTTGAGAGTCCGCCTGCCGATGCAGGGGACGCGGGTTCGTGCCCCGGTCCGGGGAGATCCCACATGCCGCGGAGCGGCTGGGCCCGTGAGCCATGGCCACTGAGCCTGCACGTCCGGAGCCTGTGCTCCGCAACGGGAGAGGCCACAGCGGTGAGAGGCCCACGTACCACCAAAAAAAAAAATTACACATCTATTAAGTAGCACAGCTGAGATGCCAGCCCAGGTAGCCTGACCCCAGATCCCATAGTGTCAAGCACACTGCTTATTCTTTGAGATTCTACCTGCACGAAGTTGGGGGTCACCTCACAGATGTCACAGAGACAGAACACATGGCAAAATATACAAGGAGGAAAACCACTGATCTGACTGGGCCACATGAAGTCCTGGAGTGGTCCTTGTGGAGGGACAGGACACTCCATAGGGACATCAGTCTGAGATGATTTATGGAGAGAATGGAGTTTCAGGAGCTGCAGGAGGAGGAGGACAAGGAAACCCAGGTGCAGCGGGTCCCACAGGGACAGGACACACAACCTCAAGGCCACAGCTCTCGCAGACCCAGCCCTGGGCCCAATTCGAGCTCATCCCACACCTCCCAAGCCCCCAAAGGCAGCTGCGTCCCTACGGAGTTCCTCTGTCCCTACCACGTGACGGGTGCCAGACACCGTATCCTTCACGGGAGGAAATATGTCTTGGAACCCGATCTCTCGTTACAGGACACGCCACTGCTTCTATAGGCTGTGAGTGGAGCCCCACGGACCTTGTCTCCCCCAGCCCCCCATCACCTCCTCCACTCCCAGCTCTCCGCTTCTCCATAAATCATCAGCCCAACGGAGCCAAGTTCAGCTTCCCACTTTTTAAGTCTGAGGGCATTTATTCCTGCTGATAAACTGGATTTAGACAGCTTCGCAAACCCCCGACTGTGGCCAACATTATGAAGGTGAAATATTCCTGGAGCCCCGTCCTGTCAAGGAGAAGAATGTACAGCACAGGCGCAAACTGGCACTTTTCCCACCCGTTTCTGTTCAAGGGAGAGTTACTTCTGTCAGGGACTGGAGCTGTGCTTGGGGGTTGGCTAGAGATATAAATCAGGATTATTACATTGGTGCTTCCCACCAAACTCCCAGAGAAGGAAGGCGGCCCTGCAGGCCTCTATCACAGCCTGTGGCTCCACCAAAACAAATAAGGCCCTGTGACCAAACCTGACCGCCATCCCGGCCAGCACACAGCCGAATCGAGACTGTGAAGATGGCCACGCTCCTCACCAGTTCTGCAGACTCGGGAGGACGGCTGGCATCCCTCGTGTCTTTGTACAAATCCAGGGGTCATGGTCCAGAACCCAGGCCACCCTGCAGCATCTACTGTTTCTCTTTTTTCCCTTCTTTCTTTCCATCCTTCCTTCCTTTTCTCTCTCTTTTTCTTTCTTTCTTTTCTCTTTCTTTCTCTCTCTCTCTCCCTCTTTCCTTCTTTCTCACTTCCTCTTTTGCTTTCTTTCCTCCTTTCTTTTTTTTTTTAGGATTCTAGCCAAATCTTGCTCTGGAGCCTGTGTCAGACATCAGGAAATGGCGCTCATCAGTAGGATGTGCTAGACTGAAAAATAAAACTGGTGTGATCCATGCAGGCAGGAGGGGAGCGCCGCCATCAGCGCCTCCCGTTCCTCAGAAGCCGCGTGCAGACACCCAGCAAAGCTGGGGCACGCGCAACGCCACTCTGAGGCCCACGAGGTTAGAGAGCAGCCAAGGGAGGCCCAGGGCTCTGACTCCCAAGCCCACACGCCCCACAGGCCGTGCTCAGGGAGGCTTCCACTCACTCTCAGACGCTGCCCCCCTGCCCTGCAGTTTCCTCACGCACGGGGAGGCCCCATGACTGACAGAGGCCAGGTGAAGGGACCAGAAGGCTCGGGGGGCCTCCAGAGTCACGTGTATCCACCTTGGCCTCCCCTCCCTCCACACCCGTCTCGGAGGCGGGGCCAGCGTCACCAGCTCCCAGAGCCAGAGGCAGGCAAGTCCACCAGGCCACTAGCGGGCGTCAGACAAAGGGAGAGTAAAACGGGACGCAGAAAGGGCTGCACGGGCTTCGTAACCAGGCAACGTGGAGTCCGATCCCCGCACCCTGCCAAGTACCAGCCGTGTGGCCCCGAGCAAGGTACCTGCTCTCTGTGGGACTCAGTCTCCTCGGCTGTAAAATGGGGACAGGACGCCCCCGCGCAGGGTCAGCAGGTGCCGCCCTCCCTGCTCTTGGAGTCCAGCCGGGAAAGCCAGCCCCTCCCCCCGACCTCAACTGGGCTACTCTGCTTGGCCGATGGACCTGCTGACCGTCGGAGCGTCTGATTTTTTTTTTTTTTTTTATTGGAGTAGAGTTGATGAACAGTGTTGTGTTAGTTTCAGTTGTACAGCAAAGTGATTCAGTTGGTACACATACATGTATCTATTCTTTTTCAAGTTCTCTTCCCATATAGGTCAGTACAGAGTAGAGTTCCCTGTGCTCCGCAGTAGGTCCTTGTTGATTACCTATTTCATATACAGCAGCGTGTACGTGTCAACTTGATTTTAGTTCCTCCTTGTAAGTCTTGCATGGTGTCACTCCCCAAAACCCTGGATCAGTCCTCGGAAGCTAGCAAACTCCAGACCTGGCCTGGCAACCCCAGCTCAGCACCTGGCTCGGGGCTCCTGCCCCACCTCCTCCAGCCTCCACCCGGCCATCAGCATTGCCTCTCTCCTGGCCGCCCCCCGCAGACTGCCAGGCCTTCCCACCAAGCACCCAGCCCCTGCCAGTCCTGAGAAGCTGGGATGGGAAAAGATACTTCTGTCTGCCTCACAGAGGTTGTTTTAAACAGGAAAAGTGACATATTACTATATGCAAATGCTATTAAATTCTGAGTATAAGAATTTATTACACAAAATGCATTCAGTCTGCTCTGTTTTGTAATGACTTTTCAGATAGCACATACGTTCAGTGTACCCTTCGAACTACACGATCCATTTCACAATCACTGAAAATGTTTTCACAGTTCATCTCCCACTCCAGACCCTCACCCTACTTCCCCAGAAATAACCACTGTTAACAGTTTTTTGTGTGTCCTTCTGGAAATTTCCTGTTCCTCCATAAACACGTGCCCAATTGTTACACAAATGAGAATATATTGTACATTCCACTCTTTGCCTTGCTTTATGTCTTACTTAAAATTACATTTTAGAGATTGTTTTCATGACAACACATACAGAGCTACCTTATTCTTTTTGATGGTGGCACGGGGTTCCATGACTTGGATGTCCTGTAATTCACAATCTGATCTCTAGGGATGAACACTTGTGTTGTTTTCAGTCTCTGACTACTAGGAACATTGTGAGAGTGGGTCTCTTGTTCACGCCCATCTGCCCATATGTGTCAGTGTGTCTGCAGCATAAATTCCTAGAATTTTGAAATCTGATGGTGTCGGGTTGTTCCCAGTGCATTACACGCATTTATGCTCCATTTATGCTCTCAGCAGCGGGCTATTGCTTGTTTCTCCACTTCACCAACATTTGTTACCGTAACATTGTATATCAAAGTAATGCATGCAAAAGTCTTACAAACTGTGAAGCTCCATGTAGATCTGAAAAGGCACCCTGCTTGCCACCTCTCCCGAGAAGCTTTCCCTGATTTCTCACTCTCCAGAGGGACCGCCTCCCTCCTCTGATCTCACACAGCACCGTGTCTGCTCCTTCCTCTCTGTGCACGTGCGCTCCTGTTACTGCGGGTCCACGAGTGCTGGTCTTGGCCCATCGACTCGACTGTGAAACAGAACTAGTTTGCTCAGTTTCAACCTCCTGCAGCAAACTTTACACGCTTGCACAAAATAAAAACTTGCAGGGTTAAATTTGGATCCTACCAACCCAAGTTCCTTGGGCTCTGACTGAGGCTGGCCGTGTTGGGCAGGGGAGGGTCTGGGATTACTGGAAGACGTCAAGGTTCCCTCCACTGCACCCTGCAACGTGCTATTGGTATCCAGTTGTTTCTCCCCTAGCCCGGGGTTTCTTGTGAGAGTCAGACCATCTCTGATTTTTTACTGGGTCCAGAGTGTACCTTCCTAGGTATGTGAGCCCTGGCAAGAGTCTCCTGCTAGACGTATGCATAGCAGCTGGTGGCTTTACCCTGGGGGTGGGAAACAAAGAGAGTGAATGTTTTTTTCCCCTTACTCCATACAGCTCCACAGGCAATGCAGGCAGACCTCTGCGAACTAAAATACTGCTGCCATATCAGTAAACAAAGGATGTTGCAGCCGTCAAGCCATCACATTACAGCCTCCCCAGGTGAGCCCTGAGGAAACTCAGTATGGGACAGGATGCCCACCATCTAGCAGTCAACTGCTGCAGCCACCCCTGACGACAGTGCACCTGAAGTGACTCAGGATGTGAAAACGCAGGATACTGGCCCCAGACAGCCAAGGTGCACATCAAAGGAATGATGCCAGTGAGCCCAGACTTTGCATCGTCCCATACATAGAAAAGTGCGAACTTCATTAACTTGAGATGTCTGGTTTTCTTTGATTAACAGTAATCGTTTGATGTTCCCACTACCTGGTCTTTTGTTGCAAAAACTCCTAATATACATCCTGACACCCCCTTGCCTCTTCGGAACAGTATCTCAGCATTGTCTGAGATGCTGCCTCTCGGGCTTGAGGTCCTCGGACTGTCCGCTGAATGAAACATAACTCTCAACTTTTAGGTCGCGCACCTAAGGAGAGTGAAAGCCGCGTCCTGCCCAGTCCCCCAGCTAGCGAAGTCCAGAACTAACACCACCTCAGGCCTTCAGGAGAGCCACTGCTAATACACCAAGATGGACAGAGCCCTGGATGTGGAGTCTTCCTGCATGACCCTGTGACCCATCCCTGCCCTTGTCTCCTCTTCTTTAAAGTGGGGACCACGTTCCCCAGGGCTTGTGGTGAGGACGGGGTAATAACAAATAGCTCTTCAGAGTTTAGAAAAGTTTTTTTGCAAACACGTTTCACTGATAAAAATGAAAACACAGCCCACACCAGGCCCAATTCCCAGCCACCCTGGTCTGTAAGCCCTAGCCCGCCCCAGTCTATTTTCCCAATCCCTAGAAGAAGGGGGGTGGCGAGCCTGGAATGTCTCTCCCCTCATCTCATAAGTGGATCCAGATGTGGCAAGCACTGGAGCCACCTGCACGTGTGCACCTGTGCCCCTCCCCTCCCCTCCCAGGTCCCTGGTGGGACCACCCGCTGCCTGGCTTCAGGGCTGTCTGGATGGCCGCTGAGGGGCTCCAGCTGGGGGGGGCGAGGGCCCACCTTTTACTCCCATCAGCCTCTCTGACAGCAGCAGGAGGCCAGGTGGTGACAGTGCTCAGCAGTTCTGCCTAGATCCCCCTTCCCCAGCCAGCGCCCATTTTCCTGGGGTGCTCAGGGACCACGTCAGACAGATCAGAAGCGTCCACAGCCCTCCAAACACAGCCCCCGCCTCCCTCTGCCCTGCCCACTGAGTTCCCCAGCCTGGAGATCTGGTCCTGGAGGAGTAAGGTCGACCAGAAGAAGCCACGAGGGTGCATCAGAGATGCTGCTGCCCTGGGCAGCCTTGCAGTCACTCTGTTTCTCTTCTTCTGTCCTCTACCCTCTAACTCTTCACGCTTTTCTTCCTGTCTGTCCACACTCACTGCCCCTCCCTTTGTTATGCTCCGTGTCTCAGTGTCACTTCCTGTCTTTGTGGATTTCTCCCTTCCCCTCTTTCTCTTTCTCCCACTGCCCCACTCTTTGTCTCCCAGCTACTCCATCATTTTCTGACTTTCTGAGCTTTGGGAATAACTGTGTTCCAGAGCCAAAGCAAGACCTTGTAAACCCTCATGTGGGGAAATTCAGCCTCTTGCTGGGGGGTTGCCATTTACTAAGAGGGCGGTTGGGATGCCTGGGTCTCGTGCATCAGTCCGGGACTCAGAGCACATCCAGCTGACGGCAGCCTGTGAGCACCTCCTCCCAGTACCTCTCCAGCCTCGTCTGCCTCTTACTCTCTCCACACAGGGAAATGCTGTAAACCCTCTCTTCCTTATTTCCCAGACCCTCAACACATCCTTTACCTCCAAACCCTGCTCACAATGCTTTAACTCCATTTCCAGAGCATAGTGAATGAGGAAGGGTGGTGATGGTAAAACACCATCACCTGCCCAGGGAGAGAAAACAGACCTGCCCAAGGAGAGAAAACAGACCTGCCCAAAGAGAGAAAACACACCTTCGCAAGGAGAGAAAGCTCTGTCTCAGAACAGAGGGAGTTTAGCATGATTGGGTGTTTCCAACCAGAGGGCAGAAGACAAGCTGAGCTGTCAAAGAGAACCAAGCATGAGCTGGAGAGAGACGTGGGGAGCAGGAGAGGGTTGATCTAGGTAAACTTCTAAATCTTTGAGATGTTTCTGTACCTGAGTTTCCATATCAGGAAGTTGTGAGGCCCTGGGCTTGCTATCATAAGCTGCTGTCAACTCTCAGGGATTTTAAGCTCAGATTCCCATGGTCCCCAGTTAATCTGTCCCTACAAGAAGGGCCACTTCTAAGCTAGAAATTTCCCTCCCTGCCCCCTTCCCCCCAAACACCTGTACTTTTTCTGGCCAATCCAGCTCTCTCTCTTTCTATTAAATGCACACTGGACATGGGGCTTGAGGAGGGCGACGCTTTGGTTTTTTCTTCATTCTTCTCCTTTTTCCCGTTACAGCACTTTCAGGTCCATTATCTCATTCTTCTTGAGAAACTGACTGTGTAATTTGAAAGTGAGGAGCTTCTAACCCTGAAATGAAGACAACTCTCTCGGAGATGGAGCTAGAAAGTTTACTCCCGAGACAAAGGCCGGCCAGAGAAGCGGAGCTGGGCAGTGCACAGCCGAGTGGGGCCGGGATTACGGAGGAAAGAGGAAGACAGCTTAGAGCAAACTGCCAGGACAGAGTGGTCATGGGGTTTCTGCTTGAGCTGCTCTGTATCGATGGCCCGAGACCCCAAAGGAAACTTCCAAGAGGGAGTCCCTTGGCCTTTTGTTCACTGGACAGTAACTCCTTCACCACCCCTCCTCCCTTGACCCCCTGCCCCCGCCCTACAATGCAGAGCCTCCTGAAGCAGCATTTACTGCTAGGAAGAGAGGAAAAGGAGCATGTAGCAGGGAGGGGCTGACTTCCTCTGCACAGACCGGGGCACAGAGTGGTACTTGGCAACCAGCCTTCAGTAGCTGTACTTTCTCATGGCGACGCTCAACGCGAGGCTCACCTCCCAACGCCGTGTGCACCTCTGACAGGGTCTATAGTTAAAGTCCCCTCCCAACGCCGTGTGCACCTCTGACAGGGTCTATAGTTAAAGTCCCCTCCCAACGCCGTGTGCACCTCTGACAGGGTCTATAGTTAGAGCCTTCTGAGTCAGCAGTTTCTGTTGGTTTCACTGGGATCTTAAGAGCCTCTCGGGCAGTAGAGATGTCTCTGTTTTTTGTTTTTCGGTATTTTTTGCGGTACACGGGCCTCTCACTGTTGTGGCCTCTCCCGTTGCGGAGCACAGGCTCCGGACGCGCAGGCTCAGCGGCCACGGCTCACGGGCCCAGCCGCTCCGCGGCATGTGGGATCCTCCCGGACCGGGGCACGAACCCGTGTCCCCTGCATCGGCAGGCGGACCCTCAACCACTGCGCCACCAGGGAAGCCCTGAGATGTCTCTGTTTTGATGGAAGAGGAGACAGGAGCAGGATTCAAATAAAAAGCTTAGTGTTGATTGAAAAGGTTAGAAGCACTGACTTTGGAGTCTGAGCAGAAACTTTCAAGTTCAAATCCCTTTTACTTTGCTGTGAGATTTAAAGCGTATCACTTACACATCCAGAAGAGATTATGATAAGGGTAATAAGAATGCCAGCCTCATAGCACTGTGATGATCCTGTGAGATACCACATTTGAAGCATTTAACACAGCACTTGACACAGTCACTGGTCAATAAGTGATAACTGGAAAAAATAAAAAAAAGGAAAGCCATCATGTACCAGAAGAAAAGCTCTTGTCTATCTGTTCCTGGGGTCAGTGGCTAGGGAGAGTTCTAGAGTTTTTGAGGGCTTCCCCTGGAGTCCTAAGATACAAACGGAACATGGGTGGAATTCCAACAAGGAACCCATTCTTCTCAGACCACCTCTTCATCTTCAATCTTAGACTATCCATAGAGACTTGAAAGTAGCCCCACGAGTGTTTACAAAAATTAGCCTTCTGGTTCCAGGAAAACTTTAATTTCTTCCACTTCAAAGATCTTTGAAAGCAAAATTGACCTCCAAACAATAAAATGGAAACATGGTTTGCAACAAAGACAGAGTAAATACCTGTGGTCAAAGAGATCATTGTTCAGAAACATTCTCTCCTCTCTTCATCTCCAGGAGCAGAGGATGCATCCTTGGCCCTGGGCTTTTGACCAATGGGAGGTTTGCAAGTGCAAAGTAACCAAGGACGAAAGAAGCACTTATACAATTGAACTTGTTCTCCTGTGCTTCTGCCATCATCTTGGAAAGAACCTTCCAAGCTGGCCTGCTGGTCCCACAAGGATGAGCGACCCATGGAATAGAGCTGCTCCAACAGGGTCCAGCCTGTGTCTGCTAACTCAGAGAGGCACAAGCTCAACCAAGCCTCACTGTTGTATACGATGTTGTTGATTGTTTGTTATGGACTATTACTGAAACAACAATTTAATGACATAGAAATTGATATTTACTGGCATAGAAACGGGATTCTGCTACGACAAAAAGCTAAAATATATGGCCTTGGGCTTTGAAACTGGACAGCAGGTGGAGGCTAAGAAAATGGCAACTTGTGTTGTACGGCGGTGAAATATTTGGTAAAATTACATCCAGCAGTAACTTGGAGATTGAAAATATCTAGAATGAACGTGTGAACTTCGGCAGCATGCTGGAAACACGCGTTGACTCCTTCAGCGCTACGCGATATTATAAAAAGGGGACAACTCTGAAATAACTGATCGATTTGCACGCAGATTTTAGAAAGAATATAAATAAAACAACTTATCTCCAGTCTCTCTACCCAGTAAAATTCCTCAAATTAAAATACAGCCTATAACAGATTAAATCTCAGCACAGACCAAATACACGAAGCAGCCAATACAGCCTGGGGAGCTCAGGATGAAGACCAGGGCAAGGGTATAACAGCCTCTGCTAGAACCCCTACAATAATGAAGGCGGTGCCAATTCAGCCTCTGACCTGGAGTCTAGAGATCATAGGACACGGTCCCTGTGGGAACCATGGAAATGCCCCTCTCATGTCCCCAGTGGTAGGAGACTAACTGGCTGACAGCACCAGCTACCAGCCTCTGAACTCTACCCCTACTGTCACCCTGAGGCTACATGTCCCATTGGCTGTTCCCAGCAAACGGCAGGGGTTCTCAGCAGGCCAGCAACTAGAAGACACGGGCCACCTCTGACAAGCCACCTTGGCTTGAACACTCCCCTGGTGTCTCTCTTAGAATTTTACCGCAGACTGAGATGCTTCCACCAACCTTCCCCTCTTTCCTCCACCTTCACGCAGGGACAGACCGATACTACAGGCTGACTGCTCCCCCAGCCCCCTCCCCATTTTTTCTCATCCTCACTGACATCTGCTCCTCTGAAGACACTGCTCGCACAAGTAGCCCCGGGAGTGGTCCAAGAAGAAAAAGATAGGGATTGGGTACTGGATCCCACCACCGCCATCCTTTTTGGTAGATGAGGCACAGGTGGTGTCTAGCACAAGATGATGGCTCAAGTCGCTAAAGATTTCACCAGTGGTGCCCTAGGGAACGTCCCAGTAGAGAGGAATGCTGTGGCATTTTTAAAATATGGACGGGATAATGCCTACAAAGACAGCAGAGTTGGCTAATTACTGCTACGTTACAATGTTGCCCTGCAAAGGGATGGACACCAGGGCCACTACCATTTAATGGCTATGTGTGTGAGCTAGGGGGCCATCGAGGGAGCCCCCAGTGAGGACCTTGTCCCCTACAGTGGACAAACAGACACAGCTAAGTGACAGGCTCAGTGTCTGTTAGAGTTACAGAGCTCCAGAAACACGGAGCTCCAGAAGCATTTCAATACTCAGCCAGTGGGTCTCTTCTGCAAAAGGGAGATCCCTGGTGGGCAAAACGTGGGACCCTGCGAAAACGGGGATGTCCTGATGGACGATGTTGACCCTGCGGACTTCCTGTCCTTCCAGAGCCTCAGGCCCTGTAGTGATGGCCCAGCCTTCCCTACAGACAGCTAGCACTTCAGTGATGGACGGTGCTCCAGGGCCCTCCTCCCCACAACGAGGCGACAGGTGCTCCCTTAGAAGCTGACCCCATCCTCTCTACTGGGTGCTGGGACAATAACTAGAGTGAAGTTCAGCTCTGTGACTCTAACAGACATGTTACATACGCTGTGTCCAAGAGGGAAGGAAAGAAACTATCCACTGGAGGAAGTGGAAGAATCAGCCTGCCTGTGCAGCAGGCCCCATGGGATCACTCCTGGGCTTGAGCTTGAAGGCACTACATCAAAGCAGCCAGGACGTGGCTACAAAAATTTTAATCTCTATGTTGTGCACCTGAAACTAATACTATATAATATTGTAAATCAACTATACCCCAATTTTTTTTAGGAAAAAAGGAAGAATATTGGATCATTGGTATGTTCATATCAGTACATTGGGACAGACCAAAACATAAACAAAGTGGCCAGGATGTAAGACCAGGTAAGCAAACACTAACTGAGTTCGGGGCACTCTCTCTGATTAATGGATTTTACACCCCAGAAAGGACCACAGGGAATGGGGCAAACAGCTGCTGGGATGGCCCCTAAGACCAGGGAAAAGCAATGGCCACTCAGCAAACGGAAATGCTCCAGCTGCTCTGGCAGACACAACAGAAAGGCAAGAAGAGGCTGGGGAAGTGGGCGTGCTGGGGTAGATAATACAGACTATGAGGCAGAAGCCCTGCTAAGGTATTATGTCCGTTCCTATTGAACCCAAAGACCATTCTTCCCCAGGCCACTGATCACTGAGAAGATTAGAGGGGCCGGGATTGCTGGATTTAGCAAATATAGGATTTCCAGTTAAATTTGATGTTGGGAAAGGCAGTCACAAAGCTGGACTTCTTAATATCTACAGGAAGGACAAAGCTCCCCAAGAAATAGAGGCAACAAGGGTGCTGCTGAATATCTATAATCCCAAAAAGTCACCACTGGAGGAGCAAGAGGTTGAAGGCAGACGGTCACCTCAAATAAGAAACACAATCCTTTGCAGGACCACTTGCTCCACAGGTGCCTGGAACCACTGGCCGGAGAGATGACTAGATTCCCAAGAGGAAGGACCCTACAACTCCATGGCAAATACATACCCTGTGGTTCCCCAAAGGGTCTTACTGCCATTTGCTCAGGTGATCGTATATAAGGGAAAGGAAAGAACCAGAATTCTCCAGGACTGGTGAACAGAGGGCCCTAGCTGACATCAACAGCCACAGACCCAAAGCATCATAATGGCTCCCCTGCTGGAATGAGGCCTCTGGAGCCAGGTCACAAACGCAGGCCTGGCTGAGGTACAGCTCACAGAGGCCCTGTGTCCACAGACTTGCTACACACAGTCCCCAGGGATATCACTGGAGCTGGGATACTTGGCCGATGGAGAAACCCTTACACTCGATCTCTGGCTCACGGGATAGGAGCTATCAGAGTTGGAAAAGCTCACTGGGAACCTCTGAATCGCAGCCAAAGTATCACGTCCCTGGGGGGACAGCAGGATGAGTGTCAGCATTAATGACCTACAAGATGCTGGGTCTTTGATCCTTATAATATTTCATTTAATTCACTAGTCTGGTCCCTGCAGAAACCAACAAGCTACGGAGAGTGTCTATAAACCACCACAGGCCTAAATGTGTAGGAACTGCCATTGCAGCTGCTGTGTCCAAAGTGACGTTGTTGCTGGAGCAGATTAACAAGACCTCAGGGTATGTGACTACTGCTTTTGCAAATGCATTCTTTTCCACTCCAATTTAAAAAAGAGAATCAGGGACTTCCCTGGTGGTGCAGTGGTTAAGAATCCACCTGCCAATGCAGGGGACATGGGTTTGAGCCCTGGTCTGGGAAGATCCCACATGCCACGAACAACTAAGCCCATGTGCCACAGCTACTGAAGCCTATGCTCTAGAGCCCGCGAGCCACAACTGCTGAGCCCGTGTGCCACAACTACTGAAGCCCATGCACCTAGAGCCCGTGCTCTGCAACAAGAAGTCACCGCAATGAGAAGCCCGCGCACCACAATGAAGAGTAGCCCCCGCCTGCCGCAACTAGAGAAAACCCGCGCGCAGCAACAAAGACCCAATGCAGCCAAAAAATAGATAAATAAATAAATTTATAAATAAATAAATAATAAAAAAGAGAATCAGAAACAGTTTGCACTTGTGTGCGGCAGAAAACAATATTCCTTTACAGATTCTCTACAGGGCTGTGTGAACTCACCCACCCTCTGTCACAATATCATCAAAGAGATTTGACTGCCTAGACAGCCCACAGGGTATCACACTGACCCATTACATCAGCAACCTCATGCTTGCTGGGAAGACAAGGCAACAGGCATGGGGAAGACACATGCACTCCAGGGGTGGTTTATAAAACCTACGAGGATCCACGGATCAGTCACTTCAATTAAGTGTTTAGGATACAAGAGTAAGAAGCATCCAGGATACCCTTCCACAGTAAAAGATGCATTGCTGCATCTTGCGTCCCCACCACAAAGAAGGATGCTCAGTGCCTGGCAGGTTTCCTTGGGGTTTTTTTTTTTTAAGATTTTATTTATTTATTTATTATTTTGTGTGTGTTGGATCTTCGTCGCTGCACACGGGCTTTCTCTAGTTGTGGCGAGCGGGGCTACTCTTCGTTGAGGTGCGTGGGCTTCTCATTGTGGTGGCTTCTCTTGTTGCAGGGCACGGGCTCTAGGCGTGCGGGCTTCAGTAGTTGTGGCACAGGGGCTCAGTAGTTGTGGCATGCGGGCTCTAGAGCACAGGCTCAGTAGTAGTGGCGCATGGGCTTAGCTGCTCCGCAGCATGTGGGATCTTCCTGGACCAGGGCTCAAACCCGTGTCCCCTGCATGGGCAGGCGGATTCTTAACCACTGCACCACCAGGGAAGTCCCTTCCTTGGGTTCTTAACACAACACATTCCACACCTAGAAATGTTGTCCTTCTCCTTATACTGGATGACATGGGAGGCTTCCAGCCTGGAGGGGGGTCCAGAGCAGGAAAGTTCTCTGCAGCAGGTCCAGGCCATGGTGCTAATAGCCTTGACACTTGGGCCATTTGATCTGGCAGACCTTGTGGTGTTGCTAGTGGCAGCGTTGGGAAAAGATGCAGCATAATAGATATTACAGTGAGCTTGGTGGGAAAATCACCACGCAGTCCTTTGGGATTCTGAAGTAAGTCTACGCTGTCTCCAGCAGGGATTTATAAATCATTCAAGCACACTCATTAGCATATGACTGGGCCCTGGGAGAGACAGGATGCTTGACCACAGGACATCAAGTGACCACACACTCAGCGCTGCCCATTATAAGCTGTGCTCCGTCAGACCTACCAAGTCACAACACTGATGCTCCCAGTGACGATGCCCCTAAATCAGAAAGGGCATTTCAGGGACTGAGCTTGAGCAGGCCCAGAGGACATGAGTAAGCTGCGTGTACAAGTAACCCAGATTCCACGCCGCCCACCACAGCTGCCCCAGTGCCCCAGCTCTACCCGCAGCTCCCACCATGCCACTGTACGGCTTCCCGTAAACCCAGCTAAAAGAGAAAGAAAACCCTCGGTCACCGCAGCAGGCTGAAAATGCGCCCAGAGTGGTGCAGACCCTAGGCCATCGAACCTGTGAGCGCTACCTTTTTGCTCAGCTTTTTTGAGGTAGAACTGACAAATAAAATTGTAATATATTTGTACAACGGGATGAGTCGATATACACATTCATTGTGCAATGATCAGCAAAATCAGATCCATTAACATATCCATCACCTCACATAATCACCCTTTGTTCTTTGTTAGTGAGAATACGTAAGGTTTATTCTCTTAGAAAATTTCAAGTGTCCAGCACAGTATTCGTAGCTGTAGTCACCATGCTGTACATTAGATCCCCAGCACTTATTCATCTCGTAACTGGAAGTTTGTACCCTTTGACCAACCTCTGCCTGTTTCCCCGCCACCCCAGCCTCTGGCAACCACCATTCTGTGAATTCTACCTTATAAGGTGAACGAGATGTCGTGGATGTGATTAAGTCAAAGATCTCCAGATGAGAGGTTTCCCTGGATTACCTGGGTGGGCCCTGAATGCAGTCACTACTGTCCTTACATGAGGGAGGCAGAGGGAGGTTTGACCAAGATGAAGAAGGCAACGTGACACTGAAGCAAAGTGCTCTGCGGCCGGCTCTGAAGGTGAAGGAAGGGGCCGCAAGCCAGAGAATGCAAGAAACGCAGCTTGAGATGCCGGAAAAGACCAGGAAATGAATTCTCTCCTGGAGCCTCCAAAAGAAGCACCTCCCTGTCAACACCTTGACCTCAGACAGGTACGAGTCATTCCAGACTTCTGACTGCCAGAACAGTAGGAGAATAAATTTGTGTTGGTTTGAGCCACTAAGTCTGTGGTAACTTGTTACAGCAGCAAGGGGAAACTAATACCATACCCTTCTTATCTGCCCTTGGATCCCAACCGCCATGTTGTGAGGAAGCTACATGGAGGGGCCCCAGCTGACAGCCCCACTGAAGCATCAGTGCCGGACATGGGAGTGATTCCAGGAGATTCTCATCTCCAGGCTTCCAGATGAGGTTCCAGAAATCATGGAACAGAGACAAGCTGCCCCACTATACCCTGTTCAAACTCTTAACCCACAGAAACCAGATTTAATTATAACTGTTGTTTTGGACGATTTAATATTTTGTTAGTTTGGGGGTGATTTGGTACATAGCAGTATATAACTAGCACATTATTAAAATCTGATGCTCAGGAAATAATCTAAGATCAGACAAACCTTGGCAATAACCTAAATGCCCAGTCAAAGCGGCAGCTAAATGAATGTTTACACTCCATATTATGGAATATTATACAGCCAGAAATAACACAGTTTTGACAAATGGTTTTTGAGGGGAAAATTACTATTTTTTAGCATATCCTTGAAAAAAAAAGTTACTGGTTTTTTTTAAAAGCCAGTAGTGTAAAAGAGCGCTTATTTCCCTATATCCTCACTACCCAACTCCTTTTTGCCAGCTGAATTGATAAGATGGCACTGCATTTTTTTATTTCATATTTTTTATTACAGTGAGGTTAAATACTTATCTGAATGTATATAAGTTTTGTATATTTCTTCTTCTGTGATTTGAATGTTCATAATTTCTTTCCCATTTCTATTGCAGCATTTGCTGCTTTTCTTACTGTCAAAAATTTCTCTCTGTTCAAGATACCATTCCTTTCTACGTATATTGCAAATTTCCCCCAGTTGTGTCATTTGGCCTCTGATGCTCCTCTTTCTTTTTAATTAAGCCCAAATGTTGTGGGCACTAGGATCTGATATATGTGCTATGCGAGTTGCAAAGGAAGCAGCACGTGTGGTCTTTGCCACTGAAGCTCTTAGGATGTGACTGAGGGAGCCAGTCATATGTACATGCTTCCTCACCAGGAGGAAGCCTCTAAGCCAGCATATAACACAGTTGCCTAAAATAGAATTTTGTGATCAAACAGATTGAAGAATTACTAGGATAAACAAATTCCAAAATATTTCTTTACCACAGGACATCTCAGAACCTTTAGTATTGTGGTTCTTCGAGGGTGGAGGGTGCATAATGACAGTATTTGAGGTTGCGATGGGCTTCCTGAAGAAGGTGGAGATTGAACTTGCCTGTGACGGCTGGGGAGGCTTAGGCTAGGAAGATGGTACAGGGAGGGGCCCAGGGGAAGGGGGAAGAGGCCATGACTGACACAGATAACATGGATCCCCAGAAAACCGATTAGAAGAGGACAGAGAGAGAAAGACAAGGCTCTGCCATCCACCTTGTTCTCACTTCCCATCTTTTATTTTTTTTAATGGCTGCTTTGGGTCTTCGTTGCTGCACACGGGCTTTCTCTAGTTGTGGCGAGCAGGGGCTAACTCTTCATCGCGGTGTGCGGGCTTCTCACTGCGGTGGCTTTTCTTGTTGTGGAGCACGGGCTCTAGGAGCGCAGGCTTTCAGTAGTTGTGGCACGTGGGCTCAGTAGCTGTGGCTTGCGGGCTATAGAGCGCAGGCTCAGTAGTTGTGGCGCACGGGCTTATTTGCTCCGCGGCATGGGGGGATCTTCTCAGGCCAGGGCTCGAACCTGTTTCCCCTGCATTGGCAGGCGGATTCTTAATCACTGCACCATCAGGGAAGCCCCACCTCCTGTCTTGCTTTATGCTTTCTGCCCAGTTTCTCTACAGGAAAAGTGATCTGGGCCTATTTCTCTGGCCCCTGTGGTTTGTATCCCGGAACCTGCAAGCCCTTAAACCCTGTGCCATGGGGAGATGCCCACACAGACGGGGTCCCTGAGGAGGAAGCCTGCCTCCTGACGGCTCTGGGAAAGATTTCCTTGACAGACTTAGCCCTACGCTCCCTCCCTTCCCTTGCATCCAGGTTCAGCCACTGAGTTCTCTGGCACCGATGCCTCTGAAATATTTGCAGAATGTTCTCCCACGCCCCTCAGTTGGTGTTGAGGTCAAGCCAGCAAGTTCTCTCATTTAGGTTTCCCTCATCAATCATGCTCTCCCTTCCCTTCAACGCCTCAGTGGCCCTTGCTGCCCAGGCCTCTGGAGCCTTCTCAAAGTTCACTAACTCCTGCTAGTCTCCAGGGAAGGATCTGTTCCCACCACTGGCCTCTGAGAAACCCAGGGTGCAAAGCCCTTCCCTCGGAGCTCTGATAGCACTTCTCCACATCCAGACCAGAGCAGCAGAGTGAGCTCACCGGATGCCCTGAGGTCACTCTCTTAGCTCCCGACATGTCCAACCCTGGATACAGGGAGAGGGAAGGGGCCTTATCATTAGGCGGGGAAGGGGGTGGGGAGTCAGGACACCTGGGTTGCATTCCCAGCTCAGCTTGCAGCTCACACAAGTCACCGAGTCTTTCCTGCCGGGACACGACTCCCCTAACCACACACTGCCCGGCCCTCAGGCTTCCTATAATCACGTCTAAATGGGCATCTGTCCATGGTATCTAGGGAGCTGACCTTCAGGATGAACTCGGGCACGGCAGCCCCCATCACAGGTACCTCTTTCCTGATGATCACATTTGAGATCCATCTTCTCTAATCCCAGCATCCCACACAGGAAATAACTCTGAGATACCGGTATGAATTGAACACCAGGTCCTAAACTCTGAGCTGGTCTCACCCAGATCTAATCCTAATCCACACCTCGTCTTAGCCAGAGACTTGCTAAAGTGTCCTGCTAACACTATGCAAAGTAGGGGCCGTACCAATGTTACGGAGGAAGACCAAAGTCCAGAGATACTCAGTGCAACTTACCAGATTCACACACTAGAAAGCAGCGGAGCAAGGGTTCCAGGGCACGTCTCTGTAAACCCAAGCCGCCCTGACCGCAGAGGGTACAAGAGGCAACCAGAGGACATTCACAGCTATCATGCATTTTGGAAGGTGAATGGGAAGCTATTTGACTTGGAGGTTTTGACCGTGTTTCCCCAACCTATTTTATGGACCTCCTTCCACCCTATTTTCACTTGGTATTATTAGGAGACAGAAATAAAAATAAGTTAAATAAGTTAAGTCATTTCAAAGTCTGCCTAGAACTATTATACTTGGCCCAGGTGCAGGAGAGAAGGCATCTCAATACGGCTACAACCAATCTGTTAGTTGGTCCATGTGTTTTGACCTATTTGCCATATTTGTTCAAGAGTCCAGTTGGTAAGACTAAACCTTCGGATTAAAAACAGCCACAAGTGCCAAGGGGTGAAAGACAAAGCACAGTCATCAAAGGCATCTAAAGATCAGGTAGGGTACGAATCGCCGAGAGAGAATGAACGGGGAGGAGAGCACAGACTCTGCCTTCAGCAGCTCTCCGTCTTCTAAAGCTGTGGTCTTGGGGTCCCCTTCTGACATAACGAGCCCTCAGCACCTGCCCCCATTCTGATGGTGGACACAAGGCCCTTCCACTCTCCGGGGGTGGGCAGCAGCCCGTGCCTAGAGTCACCCCAGCCTGGCCCCAGGACCAAGTGTGTTCATCACGCCTACAGACAGCTATTGAGTGCACCAGAGTCCCTTGGTTGATATCACACTGGCATTTTTTATTCTCCCTAAGACCAGGAGCTTCTGTGTGCACAGGGCCCGCCTCCCTGCTCCCCAGGACATTTTGATCCTCCTCGCGTTTGAAATCTTGCTGGCTTTTCAACACCCTCCCAGACAATCAGGTTCTTTTCTTTTCAATAACCAAGCTGTTCTCCTGATTGAGCCTCGGTTCTCTCCAAAAACTCTGACCAAGAAGAGTTCAAGGGGGCAGATCCCAAGAAAACAACAAAAGCATCACGTTCAGTGGGTTGCTGGCTGGGGTGAACATGGAATGCCTTCCACAGGCTCAAAAAGATTGGTTGAAAGAGAGAATGAAAAAGTGAGTGAAGAGCTAAGGGGAAAGTGTAAGGTGGTTTCTTCCACAGACAACTGGTCAACCCTGAACTTGCAAAGTGGCCTTTGATTCCATCCTCTCCTGTTCCCTAACTCTCCCATAGCCAATGGCTTAATCTCTCTCACAGTCATCCTCTCCTCTTCATCTTCTCTCCTGCTACCACCTCAGTTCGTGTTATCGCATAGCTGGTCTAGGTCTGGGTGTCTTTAACTGGTCACTCTCTCTCTGCCTCTCCTTTCAATCCCTCCCATCCATCCTGCATGCCACCCCCAGCTCATCACTCTGACCACGGGTTAACTGCCCAGTTCAAAAACAGTCAAAGGTTTCGGTGCTTAATTCACAAATGTCTTGTGTCTCCTGCGAGGTCCTCTGTGGTCTTTCTGTCTCTCTGTTATCACAGCCCTAGGTCAGCAGGGTGTAGTGGGAAACATACTGGATAAGAAGTCATGGGCCAGGGTTGTAACCCCGGTCTGCTCTTCATAGCCATGTAACCTTGGCCAAGCCACTTTAACTTTCTGGACCTAATACTCTCACCAGTAAAATGAGGAAATTGGGTCTCAGGATCTCTGGCATATCTTCCAATTATAACACCTGTGATCCCAGGAAAATGATCACTTCAGCCAAACTGTCTCTGACTCATAAATATTCCTTTTACTGTCCTAACTTTGCTCCTCTGAACATGTCTTTGTCCTGCTTAGAATGGCCTTCCTCTCCTCCCAACCAAATCACACACATTCTTTATGACCCTCCTGAAATCCCACCTTCTCTGAAAGCTTCCCTGGACCATCAGAAATGAAAAAATCTCTCCTCTTCTGCCTCAGCTCCCATCACACTGATGGTGCCTATCACACAAGCCTCAAATACTATGACTACTTCATGTGAACATACCTTGTTTATCTTCCTACACGGTACTGTGGTGTACGGGGAGGTGTCTTAGACCCTCCATACCCTCGTACCCTGCAGGCAACCCACAAACAGGTGACAATGATTTCTGGAAGAAGAGGAACCAGGACCAGCAACCAGGAAGTCTGGACTCTGGTCTCCAGTGATCTTAAGCACTCCACCCGTGTACACCTGAGCCTACATCTGTAAAATGAATGCTTTGGATCAGGACACTAGCCCATCTCTGAGATTCCTCCCAGAGCCAACACTCTGTGATTTCCGGATAAAGAACCGTTCAACCCTTCTTGGAGTCTCACTTTTCTTTATCTTCAAATCCTTTTGGTCTGGCTCTTCGGCTGAGCAATGAAGGGAGAACTTTGAAATAAGGTGCCTCAGTCTCTCACTCAGCCTGAACTACTTCTGGAATAAGTTGGAATTCAACTGTGATGAATGGTCACAACGTGGATTTCCAGATTCTTAGCTGGTTGAACTATTCCTTAGGAGCGGACTCTATCTACCTAGAAAAGACCTGCTATTCGGCACTGAAAGGCTTCTTATTGTTTTCCTGACCCTTAATGCTGCTTGCAGCCACCCATAACTTTAATGCTAGCATCCTAATGACAAGAGTTTAATAAAGTTCCAGAATATCACCCTTTACAGATGGGCTCTTACACAGAAATCAGCATTCAGTTCCTGATGGTATTTCGGGAAACGTCATTCCATAATTATTGTTTTCAGTTAGAGATGGGAAGGTGCTGGGGAGCTTTAAAAACCAAAGACGTAACATCTTTATCCAGAAAATAGAAGAAAACTGGACCATGGCAATGATACATTTCACCGGCTGATGGGACTGTCATAATCATCTAGTGACCAAAGAATTAGTAGACTCATCCTCACCCCCTGACTTGGGACCACGTCTTCACACATTCACTACGTCTCACCACACCCCGGCAGTGGCTTCTTCATTACGTCATTAAGACAAGACATTGCACTGTGTCAAGATTTTACAGACATTAGTAGAATGTGCTGGGGGGCGGGGGGCGGTGGTAGGGAAGGCAGTGGCCTATAAGAGGAATGTCTATGCTAAGTGGCTAGCTCTGTGCTGATTCATCTGCTCCTTCCCGCCCTGTAATAATAACAGCTATCATTTATTGACTGTTAGGGGGTGCCGGGCACTGAGCTAAGGCCTTCACTGCACACATAAGGTGGGCATTGTTGTCATCCACTTCTAGAGACGGGAACTGAGGTTTAGAGAGAGCTAAGAGCCCAATCTCACAGAGTAAGTAGCAGGCCGGAAGTCAAAGCCAGCTCTCTGTGGCTCCAAGCCCATGGTTGTAACCACTCTGAAACACGTCCATACTCATATACTTTTGGCTTCACAGGGTGTCCCAATCCACTTTACTTGCTTGGAAAGCACAGACGACTAGGATCACCCCATGCTGTCTTAAGTAGTTTCTCAGCTCTTCCTGGGAATTTAGCAAGAAACCTCAGCCGAGGTTCCTCAAGGCCACTTAGGGATATGAAGTTTGATTCTTTTCTTGATATGGGGGAAAGGATCATTTCCCATCACTAATACCAACCTCCTCCCACTTCCCTGCTTAGTCCCATAGTGAAAAGGAAAGAGAACTGGTTATCTTGGAGGGAGGAGAAAACGGGTCCAAGCCCACAGGTTTAAATACCTCCTGTCCGCGCAGCTTCCTGTGAAGTGATAAGGGAAGGCGAGGTTGGGAGGGGCAGTGAATCATCCCACCAAAGGTTCTCTTGTCTGCAAGAAGACTGTGGCTATTAACACTGAACAGCCTGTCTCTTCCAGAAAACAATGGCGCTCCACAGAACCACTGATTCCCTTTCAGGGGCCTTCCCTGGCTGTGTGACCCAGCCTCATGACTGAGATTCAAGCTTCTGCGCCTGGCCCAACAGCTGGCACCCATGCCAGTCCAGAGTGTGGACCTGGTCCCAGAGCCCGTGGCTATATATGGTGCTCTGAGCTACCCTTCGATGAAGAAACCAGAAAACCAGAAGGACTTCAGGAAGAATCTCCTGGTGCAAAATGGACAGTTAAACCTTAGAGATGGCCCCAGTCTCCCCCATTAACCCCCACTTCCCAGGCTAGTCCCAAACTGGGATTTAAAGCCAAAGCAAAGGTCTTCATTAGGCTTCCCATGACCTGGGCTCTAAGGACCTTTTTCTGTTGTTGTTTTTGTTTTGTTTTTTGTTTTTGTTTTTGTTTTTGTTTTTGCAGTACGCGGGCCTCTCACTGCTGTGGCCTCTCCCGTTGCGGAGCACAGGTTCCGGAAGCGCAGGCTCAGCGGCCATGGCTCACGGACCCAGCCGCTCCACAGCATGTGGGATCTTCCCGGACCGGGGCACGAACCCGTGTCCCCTGCATCGGCAGGCGGACTCTCAACCACTGCACCACCAGGGAAGCCCCCTAAGGACCTTTGATCAGAGTTCTTAGCTTGATGAGAGTTACCAGGAGTGACAGCCAAGTGACGCTTGTATTCCTGTTCAACCACTGCTCCCTGGGTATGCAGTGCCTTAGGACTCTTAGAAGGCTTGCTGGGAGTGTGATTAGTGAGGCCGAATTTGGGCATTCCTGGGTGCCTTCCTTGTCACTATACCATCAACCTTCAACTGAGGCAGGAGACAGATGGACCCCAGGAAGAGCAGCTGGAGTTTGTCCCCTGTGGACAGATACTCCAAGATAAAGATAGGAGAGGCTGAGCCCTGCCCAGATAAGAGACAGAGACCACATATTTCTCATTCTCGAAGTCAAGGAGACCTTCCTGACTGATTATACGTGCACAGAAAAGCTCCTTGGAGGTCAAAAGGGGAGTGACGTCAACCTACCCATAAGGCTCTTCGATGGACTCCATCTTGGCTAAGAGATGGGCATATACATGGGAGGACCCTGAGATAAACCAAATACGGGCTCAGAACCAGGCAAAGCAAGACTGGCCAAAGGAAACACAGAAGAAATTCCCCATGTAAGTGATTTAAACTGCCACGAGGGTGCGACTCTCCCTGAGTCCACCCGTGTGTCTATCTACACGTGCTGTACTCTTGTTTTCTCCTAATAAACACTTTACTTGTTTCCCTACTTTCCATCTTTGTGGGAATTCTTTTCTGCAAAGCCGAAGGGCCGGGGCCTTGTCACTGCTCACTGGTCTAGTGGCTAGGATTCAGCGCTCTCACTGCCGCGGCCCGACCTCAATCTCTGGCCAGGAACCGAAACCCTGCTTCAAGCCACTGCGGGCCAAGGCCACCCAAGATCACAACCATCAGCGAAGGTTCCCATCACATCCTTACCTCGCACTCAGGATAACTGTGTGGGAAAATGGGGTTTTTAATGCCTAAGCCAAAGAGCAATTCAGGAATATGAGGACATTTTAAGAACACTTTAATCTGTTTATTTCACTCATATTTTCCTTTTTTATGTATGTGCAAGAGTGATCTGTGATTTTTCTAAAAGCCTATGTCTAAAAAAGTCAGAAAGAACGTTTTTTAAATAAAATTAAAATTCTAAGCAATAGGCAGAGGCCACCTTAAATTATACTTCGGCCCCAAAATCACACAGCTCATCAATGACAAAGCCAAGACGGGATTCAGGGACTCCTATTCCCAGTCCCAAGGCGGTTGTGTTTGTGGCTCCCATCCACCACAGGCCACACTGGTCTCCACAGCAGGTGTCACTCAAATGCCACCTGCTGGGCCCAACCCTCAGCAAAGGGGACATGGAATGTCTATGAGCGCTTCCTGCACTCATAGACTGGAAAGAAGAGGCCCAGCTGGCCTATGGGCTGCAGAGGAAGCTGGCTCAGCCCCTAGAGCTGTGTTCCCCCCTCCCCAATTCCCACCCTCTTTCCCAGGAAGGTGTGAGTCCCAAGCTGCACTACCGCTTGTCAGAGAGAGTAGTACTCACGTGGGCAAACAGAGAAAAAGACAAAGAAAAGCACTCACCTCTAGGACTGTTTGGATGCCTCCCAGAGAGGGAAGGAAGCCCAAGATGTCTAGGGTGGGGCTGAAGGACTGTTAGGACTTCAGCCAAGGTCAGGCTTGAACTTGGCTGTCCCCTCAGGACCGGGGACATGGACCCATGGCTGTGGCTGTAACTGGCATCTTAGGACTTGCCGTCCATGGGCTGCTGTCATGAAAATCTTTGGAAATCTTAACCCGTTTTTTGGGTGACTTAAGGACCGTGAGGGGAAGGGGAACAGATATTGCTTTGGAGCCCTGCAGTGGTCTGGAAAGGCCAGACTGAACTAGAAAGTTTTGGTGGTCAGAGTGAAGAACTCTGGAGTTTGGGCCCACGGTTCAGAGAGCCTGGTAATAAAACCTCCAAAGCCATGGGAACAGCATCGAGGATCATGAATTCTGCAAACAATCCTAAAAGCTAGTCTTAGCTTCACCATTTATTTGCCATATGGCCTTAGAAACTTAACCCGCCTTCTTCATTTGAATATGGGGATAAAAATAAACACTTGAAAGGTGCGTTGGAGGACAAAAATGAAATTATATACATAAAGTAACTTGGCTCCTAGCAGGTGCTCCCAAAATATTTGTCCTTTCTTCCAAACCTTGAAGATTCCACCAGTGTTATGTTTTAAAACATCTTTTGAAACAATAGAAACCATTGTAAAATTGTCAGGCATTTGGCCCTAGAGGCTGTGAGCTTGCAGGATGTAACCGGATATCATTTTAATAACTGTGTGAGTTGTGTGGTCCTACTGCTCAGGAAGAATATGCAAAGAAGATAGAATTCCATCAACATCAGAGCTCATTGGAGCTAAATGGAAAAGAAATTACTATATCCTAGACAAAGGAAAACGAAATCAAGTCAAGCCGTGTGGCAGCCTGAGTCGGTTGCAGGTTTCCACGACTAGACAAAGCTTTAGTGGAGTAAAATGAGTGTAAATTCTTAACACTCGGGACATTGCAGGTCCCATCAAACAGGGTAAGTGCCAGTGATAAGTAGTCGTGTGGCCACACCAGTTTGTACGGTCCTATACACAAGACCAATAGCTCGTAGCAGTATAAAGTTCCTGGTGTGGGCTACAGATGGGGCTGGCAAGAATCCAGGTTAAGATCCTAGCTAAAGTCTCCAAATTCTCCCGAAATTGCTTGGAATGGCATTATTATCTCCTTCGTGGGTATGCATCTTTTAACTCTGGGGAGATTTAGAACTAAGAATAGAAATGTTTAAGAGAATCAAACTTAGAACATTAATATTTATGCATTAAGAAAAAAATCTGTGCCTATTTGGTAGTATAAGTATGTGTAACATTCAAGACAACTTCCTTGAACTATTATAAAATATACCTATACTGAAAGTTCCAATTTTCAATGTGTGATTGATTTAGACTTGTATAAGTTTAATTTTTCTTAGTTTATATACAGTTTTGGAACAGTTAGTGTACTTAAGGACCGCCATATATTTAAGTTTATTTTATTAAATTTATAAAAGTTACTTAGAATTTTAGAAGGTTTATTTTGTTAGGATACTGAAGGACATCAAAATGAGTTTAAAATATTCAATGTATACATGAAGCTTTAAAAGCTTAGAGACATTTACGTCTACAAATGGGCCCAATTATTAATCAAACACCTCCTTAAAAGTAACTGACAACATTTGATAAACTTATAAATATAATACAATTTATAAATTGAACTTTAAGGTAAAACTCGGTATATAACTTTATAAATTATATAGTAGGTATATAACTTTAATAAATTAGACATTAACCTTTAAAAACCAAAGAAACCTCTGAATAATATTTTCTACTTATAAAATGTTTGTAAGGGCAAAAACAATAAATAAAAACCTTCCACTTGGGAAAAAAAATACAAACATAAGAAAGAAATTGTGAGCAGAAGCAAGAAGAGCTACAATCCTGCAGCCTGTGGAATGAAAACCACATTCACAGAAAGATAGACAAAATGAAGAGGCAGAGGGCTATGTACCAGATGAAGGAACAAGATAAAACATTGGAAAAACAACTAACTCAAGTGGAGACAGATTCTTGTTCCAGAAAAAGAATTCAGAACGATGATAATGAAGATGAATCAGGACCTCGGAAAAAGAATGGAGGCAAAGACTGAGAAGATGTAAGAAATGATTAACAAAAACCTCGAAGAATTAAAGAAAAAACACCTAGAAGAATTAAAGAACAACAAACAGAGATGAACAATACAATAACTGAAATGAATAATACACTAGAAGGAATCAATAGCCGAATAACTGAGGCAGAAGAACAGAAAAGTGACCTGGAAGACAGAATGGTGGAATTCACTGCTGAGGAACAAAACAAAGAAAAAAGAATGAAAAGAAATGAAGACAGCCTAAGAGACCTCTGGGACAACAGTAAATGTACCAACATTCGCATTATAGGGGTCCCAGAAGGAGAAGAGAGAGAGAAAGGACCCAAGAAGATATCTGAAGAGATTACAGTCAAAACTTCCCTAACATGGGAAAGGAAATAGCCACCCAAGTCCAGGGAGCACAGAGAGTCCCAGGCCGGATAAACACAAGGAGAAACACACCAAGACACATATTAATCAAACTATCAAAAATTAAATACAAAGAAAAAATATTAAAACCAACAAGGGAAAAATGACAACATACAAGGGATCTCCCATAAGGTTAACAGCTGATTTCTCAGCAGAAACTCTACAAGCCACAATGGATATATTTAAAGTTATTTAAATATATATATATTTATATATATATTTAAAGTTATATATTTAAAGTTATGATATATTTAAAGTTATGAAAGGGAAGAACCTACAACCAAGATTACTCTATCCAGCAAGGATCTCATTCAGAGTCGATGGAGAAATCAAAAGCTTTACAGACAAGCAAAAGCTTAGAGAATTCAGCACCACCAAACCAGCTCTACAACAAATGCTAAATGAACTTCTCCAAGGGGGAAACACAAGAGAAGAAAATGACCTACAAAAACAAACCCAAAACAATTAAGAAAATGGTAATAAGAACATACATATTGATAACTACCTTAAATGTGAATGGATTAAATGCTCCAACCAAAAGACATAGACTGGCTGAATGGATACAAAAACAAGACCCATATATATGCTGTCTACAAGAGACCCATTTCAGATATAGGGACACATACAGACTGAAAGTGAGGGGATGGAAAAAAATATTCCATGCAAATGGAAATCAAAAGAAAGCTGGAGTAGCAATACTCATAGCAGATAAAATAGACTTTAAAATAAAGAATGTTACAAGAGACAAAGAAGGACACTACATAATGATCAAGGGATCAATCCAAGAAGAAGATATAACAATTGTAAATATATATGCACACAACATTGGAGCACCTCAATACATAAGGCAAATACTAACAGCCATAAAAGGGGATATCGACAGTAGCACATTCATAGTAGGAGACTTTAACACCCCACTTTCACCAATGGACAGATCACCCAAAATGAAACTAAATAAGGAAACACAAGCTTTAAATGACACATTAAACAAGATGGACTTAATTGATATTTATAGGACATTCCGTCAAAAAACAACACAATACATTTTCTTCTCAAGTGCTCATGGAACATTCTCCAGGATAGATCATATCTTGGGTCACAAATCAAGCCTTGGTAAACTTAAGAAAATTGAAATCATATCAAGTATCTTTTCTGACCACAATGCTTTGAGACTAGATATCAATTACAGGAAAAAAAAAACCGTAAAACATAAAAACACATGGAGGCTAAACAATACACTACTAAATAACCCAGAGATTACTGAGGAAATCAAAAAATACCTAGAAACAAATGACAATGAAAACACGATGACCCAAAACCTATGGGATGCAGCAAAAGCAGTTCTCACAGGGAAGTTTATAGCAATACAATCCTACCTCAAGAAACAAGAAACATCTCAAATAAACAACCAAACTTTACACCTAAAGCAATTAGAGAAAGAAGAACAAACAAAACCCCAACGTTAGCAGAAGGAAAAAAATAATAAAAATCAGATCAGAAATAAATGAAAAAGAAATGAAGGAAACAATAGCAAAGATCAATAAAACTAAAAGCTGGTTCTTTGAGAAGATAAACAAAATTGATAAACCATTAGCCAGAATCATCAAGAAAAAAAGGGAGAAGACTCAAATCAATAGAATTAGAAATTTTAAAAGAGAAGGAACAACTGACACTGCAGAAATACAAAAGATCATGAGAGATCACTACAAGCAACTCTATGCCAACAAAATGGACAACTTGGAAGAAATGGACAAATTCTTAGAAAAGCACAACGTTCCAAGACTGAACCAGGAAGAAACAGAAAATATGAACAGACCAATCACAAGCACTGAAATTGAAACTGTGATTAAAAATCTTCCAACAAACAAAAGCCCGGAACCAGATGGCTTCACAGGCGAATTCTATCAAACATTTAGAGAACAGCTAACACCCATCCTTCTCAAACTCTTCCAAAAAATTGCAGAGGAAGGAACACTCCCAAACTCATTTTACGAGTCCACCATCACCCTAATACCAAAACCAGACAAAGATACTACAAAGAAAGAAAATTACAGACCAATATCACTGATGAATATAGATGCAAAAATCCTCAACAAAATATTAGCAAACAGAATCCAACAACCCATTAAAAGGATCATACACCATGATCAAGTGGGATTTATCCCAGGATGCAAGGATTCTTCAATATACACAAAGCAATCAATGTGATACACCATATTAACAAATAAAAGAATAAAAACCATATGAACACCTCAATAGATGCAGAAAAAGCTTTTGACAAAATTCAACACCATTTATGAAAAAACTCTCCAGAAAGTGGGCATAGAGGGAACCTACCTCAACATAATAGAGGTCATATAAGACGAACCCACAGCAAACATTATTCTGAAGGGTGAAAAACTGAAAGCATTTTCCTCTAAGATTAGGAACAAGACGAGGATGTCCACTCTTGCCACTATTATTCAACATAGTTTTGGAAGTCCTAGCCATGGCAATCAGAGAAAAAAAAGAAATAAAAGGAATACAAATTGGAAAAGAAGCAAAACTGTCACTGTTTGTAGATGACATGATACTATACACAGATAATCCTAAATATGCCACCAGAAAACTACTAGAGCTAATCAATGAATCTGGTAAAGCTGCAGGATACAAAATTAACGCACAGAAATCTCTTGCATTCTTATACACTAACAATGAAAGATCAGAAAGAGAAATTAAGGAAACAATCCCATTCACCACTGCAACAAAAAGAATAAAATACCTAGAAATAAACCTACCTAAGGAGGTAAAAGACCTGTACTCAGAAAACTATACAACACTGATGAAAGAAATCAAAGATGACACAAACAGAGAGATATACCATGTTCTTGGATTGGAAGAATCAATATTGTGAAAATTACTATACTACCCAAAGTAACCTACAGATTCAATACAATCCCTATCAAATTACCAGTGGCATTTTTTACAGATCTAAAACAAAAAATCTTCAAATTTATATGGAGACACAAAAGACCCCGAATAGCCAAAGCAATCTTGAGGGGAAAAAACAGAGCTGGAGGAATCAGACTCCCTGACTTCAGACTATACTACAAAGCTACGGTAATCAAGACAATATGGTCTTGAAATATAGATCAATGGAACAGGATAGAAAGGACAGAGATAAACCCACACACATATGGTCACCTTATCTTTGATAAAGGACGCAAGAATATACAATGGAGAGAAGACAGCCTCTTCAAAAAGTGGTGCTGGGAAAACTGGACAGCTACATGTAAAAGAATGAAATTAGAACACTCCCTAACACCATACACAAAAATAAACTCAAAATGGATTAAAGACCTAAAGGTAAGACCAGACACTATAAAACTCCTAGAGGAAAACATAGGAAGAACACTCTCTGACATACATCACAGCAAGATCTTTTTTGACCTACCTCCTAGAGTAATGGTGATAAATACAAAAATAAACAAATGGGACCTAATGAAACTTAAAAGCTTTTGCACAGCAAAGGAAACTATAAAAAAGACAAAAAGACAACACTCAGAATGGGAAAAAGTATTTGCAAACTAATCAACAGACAAAGGACTAATCTCCAAAATATAAAAACAGCTCATAAAGCTCAATATTAAAAAAAAAATAACAAAAACAAAAAATGGGCAGAAGACCTAAAGAGACATCTCTCCAAAGAAGACATACAGATGGCCAAGAGGCACATGAAAAGCTGCTCAACACCACTAATTATTAGAGAATTGCAAATCAAAACTACAATGAGGTATCACCTCACACCAGTTAAAATGGGCATCATCAGAAAATCTAAAAACAATTGTTGGAGAGGGTGTGGAGAAAAGGGAACCCTCTTGCATTGTTGGTGGGAATGTAAATTCATAGAGCCACTATGGAGAACAGTATGGAGATTCCTTAAAAAACTAAAAATAGGGCTTCCCTGGTGGTGCAGTGGTTGAGAGTCCGCCTGCCGATGCAGGGGACACGGGTTCGTGCCCCGGTCCAGGAGGATCCCACATGCTGCGGAGCAGCTGGGCCCGTGAGCCATGGCCGCTGAGCCTGCACATCCAGAGCCTGTGCTCTGCAACGGGAGAGGCCACAGAGTGAGAGGCCCACGTACCAGAAAAAAAAAAACAACTAAAAATAGAATTACCATATGACCCAGCAATCCCACTACTGGGCATATACCCAGAGAAAACCATCATTCAAAAAGACACACATGGACTTCCCTGGTGGCGCAGTGGTTAAGAATCCGCCTGCCAATGCAGGGGACATGAGTTCAAGCCCTGGTCTGGGAAGATCCCACATGCCGCAGAGCAACTAAGCCTGTGCACCACAACTACTGAGCCTGCGCTCTAGAGCCCGTGAGCCACAACTACTGAGCCCACGTGCCACAACTACTGAAGCCCGCACGCCTAGAGCCTGTGCTCTGAAACAAAGAGAAACCACCGCAGTGAGAAGCCCGCACACCACAACGAAGAGTAGCCCCCACTCGCTGAAACTAGAGAAAGCCCGCACGCTGCAATGAAGACCCAATGCAGCCAAAAATAAATAAATAAATTTATTTTTAAAAAAAATTAAAAAAAAGACACATGTGCCCCAGTGTTCATTGCAGCACTGTTTACAATAGCCAGGTCATGGAAGCAACCTACATGCCCATCAACAGATGAATGGATGAGGAAGATGTGGTACATATATACAATGGAATATTACTCAGTCATAAGAAGGAAAGAAATTGGGTCATTTGTAGAGACGTGGATGGACCTCGAGACTGTCATACAGAATGAAGTAAGTCAGAAAAAGAAAAACAAATATCGTATATTAACACATATATGTGGAATCTAGAAAAATGGTGCAGATGAACCGGTTTGCAAGGCAGAAGTAGAGACACAGATGTAGAGAACAAACGTATGGACACCAAGGGGGAAAAGTGGGGGACGGGGGGAAGGCGGGTGGTGGTGGGATGAATTGGGAGATTGGGATTGACATATATACGCCAATATGTGTGTGAAATAGATAACTAATAAGAACCTGCTGTATAAAAAACAAGAAAGAAATCACAATAAGTAAAGCAGACATTCTAATTGAAAAAGGGGGTAGCAACTGCATACAGCTTACTGGTCTACCTCTTGGATCCTCTTTTAACTCCACAGTGATGCAATTCCCAACACTCTACTGTCCCCGTCCCTGTCCACATCCACCTCACTCTCAACCCAGTGGGGACAGGAGCCGAATGCCCCCCAGGGCAGGTCAAGGGGGAAGATACACCAAATAATAGATCACCAGCTCTGAATCCACACAGACCTGAATTTGAGTAACAATCTATGAGAGCTTAGGAAACAGATCTGAACTCTGAGGTTCAGTTCCCTCATTTCTGCAGTAGGAATTTTTAAAATGCCTGCTCTGAGGGCTATTACGAAAAGTATACGTAGTCGGTATTTTTTCAGCTTTCACCTTAGCCACTAGGGGTGTGGCTGCAAACAAGACACAACTCTGCCCTGTAGAACAGCTAAGAGGATGGTTGCCCGTGTGACGACGGCCCAACCAGTGCCTGCTACACCTGCAACTCACATTCGTGTGAAGGAAGTCAACGGGGCCATGGAAGTGAGAAAGGTCTGGGTTAGAGCGTGGCAATGCCACTTATCAGCTGTCCAGCCATGGGCTCTGAGCCGCAGGGTCCTCTCCTGTAAATGGGAAAAACTGACTACGGTTGCGTGTAGTTGAAGTGATACAACGAAGATGAGTGTGTGACAACATCTGGCTCCGTGCCCAGCATACGTGGGAGAATCTCACTGTATTGTACATCCTACATGCACGTGGCTGGCTCTTCCCAGCACCACTCCATTGCATATAAACCCCAAAGTGCAGGGCTAACACCAGGTCATCTCTCGTCAACCTCTGAGGATAGAGGGAATTTTGGAACTGCTGCCGGCCAGGAAGCTTGGCGTTCTCTCCTGTACCCATGGCCCTGACTGACCCTGAGGAACCAGCCATTAGTCTGGAACAGATAAACCACCATCTGGTTCTACTCAAAGCTTCTCTCCCTTTCACCCCCTTAGAAGTTTATATAAAATGCTGCGTCCATATTTGCCCACTGCTCACCCCAGCTCATTTTCTTTCAAAATCTTCTGGTGGAGATATTGGTCTGTGACCCTCCTGCCTGCATTTCATTTTCCTGGACACCTGTAAAATTTTTCATCCACCAAGTGCAAGGGGCTGCCCTCCGGCTAAGGGCGATGGGTCTTACAGAGTGATGTGAGGGGTGGCCAGTCCAGAACTCGCACCAAACATCAGCAAGATACTCCTAGTACCAGCACAATACTCCTAGTATCAGCTAGAAACTCCCAGTATCAGCTAGATACTCCTAGTGTCAGCAAGATACTCCCCAGCAAAGATACTTCTTCTTAGAGCTCCCATTCCCAGGCACAAACTTCTCACCCAAGCCACTAAACTTTGAAACCTGGGACTCAGGGAGCAAACTTCACAGCAGTCTTTTGTGCCAGAAACTTCTTGCCATGTTCCCCAGGGGGAGGCCAAGGCCCCAAATCATGGAGCTACATGGACAGTGGCTGGCCCTAAGCTTTCCATCTTTTCCTCCTCTCTTTACCCCCTTATACACAGAAGGAGTGCTCCAATCCCATTCCCAGAAAGGGTCCCCTGATACCTGAACCCTCTGAGCCAGGAAACTATTCCTTCTGTCCAAAGAGAGGCCTTACAGTGGATATTTACTTTGCTGCCTGCTTCCAATCGCCCTTCTAGTAACTTTATCCAGAATTTCCCCTAAGGAATCACTCCCTCTCCACTTTCAGTCCAGGAACTTAGGTGAAACTGACTCCACCCCACCTGCCAGGGTGAGCCTGGCCAAGGAGAGTGTCTTACTCAGCTCAGGGTTCCATAACAAAATACCACAGACTGAGTGGTCAAAGCAATGGGAATTTATTTCTTACAGTTCTGGAGGCTGGAATGTCCAAGATCAAGGTGCAGGTCAACTTGGTTCCAGTAAAGGCTCTCTTCCTGGCTTGCAGATGGCCACCTTCTCACCATGTCCTCACATGGCAGAGAGAAAGGGGAAGCTCTCTGGACTCTTCTTATAAGGGCACTAATATCATGAGGGCCCCACCCTCACCACCTCCTCCAAACTTTACCTCCCAAAGTCCCCCATCCCCAAATACTATCACATTGGGGGTTCATGCTTTAACATATGAGTTTGGTGGGGTACAGTTTAGTCCACAGCAGAGAGCCTCACACTTCTCTGGCTACAGTGCCTGGTTTACAGACAAACATGGAACACAGAGCCAGTAGGACCAAACGCTTGCTTCTTCTCTGGCAGACTAAAATCTCAGAGGATGAGGCCTGAGCTGTAAGCAGGCATCTTGACACCGCATAGAGGACAGAAAAGCTGAAAGAGAGAGAGGAGGTCCTAATGACACCTGACCTGAAGCCAGACCCATCCTCCCCTTCCGTAAGCTTTCAAGTTTGTGAGTCAAAATATACCCTCTTGACTTAAGCCAGTTTAAATTAAGCTTTTATTCACTGCAACCAAAGAAGCCCTAACTTGTGCAAATCTACACCAATTCACCCAGTGGTGTGCTGGAGAGATCACACAAGAGCCAGTTGTTAAAGTTTTAGGGATTGTGCGAACCAATCAAATCAATTATATTTTTAAAAAGGCAATAAATACTCAAAACCCATCCCTTCCTTGTAAGTTTACTTGTGCTGTAAGGTTATTTCTGTCTATTGTGTCTGCGTGGTGGGAATACTACACAGCAGTGCCACCCAGCATCTCTCCTCAGCTCTGCGTTTCAGCGGCACCACTTTGGTAGCTTGAAATTGGCCAGGGTGGGAGTATTGTGACCACAAAAATTGACAAAAACTGTAACTCAAGGCCTGATTTGTTGGCTTGTTGATTGTCTAGACTTAAGAAAGTGGTGGGGAAACTGTTAACAATGCAGATTAAAGTTTAAAGTGCTTCGTGTTTATGCAAACTAGTATAGACAGGATGGATAAACACCAAGGTCCTACTGCATTGCACAGGGAATTATATTCAGTATCCTGTGATAAACCCTAATGGAAAAGAACATGAGGAAGAATCTATGTGTGTATAACTGAGTCACTTTGCTGTACAGCAGAAATGAACACAACATTGTAAATCAACCACACTTCAATAAAATTTTTAAATAAATAAAAAGAGTACATCGTGTTTACCATTGTGAAATTGTGACCGGAACAAAAACTGGGGGGGAACATTTTTCCAGTATTTGAAAATTATTATTTGACTAAGCAAAGAATATCTGCAGCCACTGCCATCGCCTGGCACCACCGTGGTTGTCCTGAGAACTCAAAATAAACAGGGCACGGTCCTGTGCACAGAGTGATGTGCTCAAGGCCAAGCATCAGAGAAGATGCAGCAGTAAAAGACACTGCGGCTGTCAGCAGGAAGTGCATCATTTCATTGTAAAGCCAACCCCAGCACACAGAAAACACAGCAGAGTCTCTAAGTCGGGGATGACAAATACCTGTCATACCGTGCATGCCACCACCTCCGCGTCCACACATCTCCTCCCTGAGCCACCATGTGCTTCCAGCATCCGGCCCAACAGAGCACGCAGACAGCTGCTGCTGTGCTCCCCATTGTGACATCACACAGGAGTGCGGACATCTGTGGGACATCCCAGCTTAAAAGTTCAGGAGCAAGATCAGCTGGAACTACAGTACTTAAGGAAGGCTTTGCAGAAAAGAAACTTGAAAAGGGCCTTGAAGGATTAGTAAGAAACTTGTCAGAAAGGCAAGTTTCCCAGAGCCCACCCCAGATCTTCAGAATTAGACACTCTTACTCCAACTGGCCTTCCTGAACAGGTGGGGCCGATGCACGCTGACAGGTGAGAACCGCTGGACTCTGCCCCGCCCCCTCTCCCGCTGCTTCCTTTCACCTGTCACTCAGAACCACACCAGGCAGTGCACAGACTCTGAGAGGAGTGTAGAGTTCAGGGTGACAGAGAGGGAACAGCCCTGGGACCCCGGCCTCCGGAAGGAGAGGAAGGAAGCAGGAGTGGGCACAGGGAGGGGTCAGATTGTAATGCAGGTCCCGCAGCCTCCCTCGGCCGGCTCTACAGGGAACACTGGAGCAAACGGCCCCGCGGAGTGGTCCTGAATTGGCCAAAATAGCTGCACTTTTATACTCCGCCTTGATCAGTCATTGGAAACAGGCCACCCCCAGAAGGGCGTGACCCTGGGTGAGGCAACTCCGTAAGGGTCTGAGCTCTGGCGGCTGTCTGCTGAACGCTCACCCTTCTCACGTGGAAGAGCAGTTCCAAGGTACTCTGGGGCTCACCCAGGGCCACCCTGCTGAGGTGCAGCGGAGCCCGGGCTACAGCCAGGTCTCCGGGGACCAGCGCAGTGCTATTTCCATCAGCCCAGGGTAAGAGAGCACAGTGGGAGCACGAGTCCCTCCAGCCCCCAGCCTCCCAATTTCCTCTCTCACCTTCCCAAGGAGTTGCCCAGCCTCCTGAAACAGGCTGTGAAGAAAAGGCCAGGGGGGATGATAACGGCTGCCTCACAGAAGGGAGGTGAGAGGGCCTATTGCAGGCCCCCACCACACTCATACCAGCACGGAAGGAAAGTGGACCCATCACAGCCAGCACCGCCCCATCAGGCCCAAGGAGCCAGAAGCCTCGGCTCATCAGATGCCACAGCCCAGAGCTGGCCAGTAGAAAGAATGTGGAAACTCAGCCTCCAGTGAACCCCAGGAACAGAGCCACGAGAGCTGGTCCAGGATCCAACTTCTTGTGCCAAACCCTCTCAGGCAGAAACGATCAGGGTTTAAAGAGAAAACTCTGTAACCCTGTGTAATCTAAGGCCGAGGTGATGGGTCAGCTTGGGGGAGTGGAAAGGGCACGGCCTTCGAGCCCGACACAGGGTTGGAAATCAATCCCCCTGTTGACGAGCGTTGCAAACCAGGTTCCTCACCTTCTCTGAGACCATCTCTTCCCGTGTGAAGTGGGGATGACACAGGTTGTGAGGATGAAGTGAAATAACACAAGCAGAGGTCCTGGAGGAGGCCCGGCCCTTTCCTTCCTCCATCCCTCCCCGTGGGAGTCCTCTTTCTCCATCTCCGTGGATCCCGGGAAGGGGATGCCAGAGTCAGTGATGAACCAGGCTAAAGGGCAATAACTCTACGCAGGGCGGAAGACAACTGCTAGACGTCCCTTCTCACATTAGATGATAAGTCTGTCTCATGTTGAAACTGTGTTTGGGGGCTGTCGGGACTGGCTTTACCCAGCATTCAGCACTCGGCATGCACAATAATAAACTGCTCTGTAGCTTATGGAGTGGAGCCTGGTCATGAAGAAACTGATCAGGAGTTCTGTAACTTATGGAGCAGTCATGAAGAAACTGATCAGGAGTTCTGTAACTTATGGAGCTGGTCATGAAGAAACTGATCAGGAGTTCTGTAACTTATAGAGCGTGGTCATGAAGAAATTGATCAGGAGTTCTCCAGAATTCCCCTGTTATCTGAAATTTAGCAGTAATGCTCAGTGATCAGTAAATCTCTGGCAAACTACACACAGGGTCCAAATCCAGCCAAGAGCCTATTTTCGTAAATAAAGTTTTATTGGAACACAGCCAGGCTCATTCATCCACATATTATCTGTGGCTGCTTTCATGCTACCAAGGCAGAGTTGGACTGCAAGGGCTAAAACATTTACTATGTGGCCCTTTACAGAAAAGTTTACCAACCCCTGCTCCAAAAAAAAAAAGCATAGCTAAAGCTAACTGTTGTGGTTTGAGCTCTCCAAGACATGGACTCTGAGAGGAGTGTAGAGTTCAGGGTGACAGAGAGGGAACAGCCCTGGGACCCCGGCCTCCGGAAGGAGAGGAAGGAAGCAGGAGTGGGCACAGGGAGGGGTCAGATTGTAATGCAGGTCCCGCAGCCTCCCTCGGCCGGCTCTACAGGGAACACTGGAGCAAACGGCCCCGCGGAGTGGTCCTGAATTGGCCAAAATAGCTGCACTTTTATACTCCGCCTTGATCAGTCATTGGAAACAGGCCACCCCCAGAAGGGCGTGACCCTGGGTGAGGCAACTCCGTAAGGGTCTGAGCTCTGGCGGCTGTCTGCTGACAACACTCCCAGCACCCGGGCAACAAGTCCTCCCTCCAAAGGACCCTGGCAGTGCATCTGCATGCCCACCACATTCACTCTTTTCGTTTTCCCTCACCTCCTTCCTGCAGTGCACCCACACCAACACCACTGAGTCGTCCAAACCACCCATGGATATGGGGTGTCATCAGTGGGACACAAAGGTCAAAGTGGACACACCACTTTCAGAATAACAACTAAGATATCATCTTCAGTGTATTCCCAATAATATTCTTGAAAAAATTTTATGTCCATAAGCTTGACTGGAAATCATACAGAAACAGACTGAATATATAAACACCGTTCTCAGGAAAAATGGACTTTCTGTTTCTGTCAGAACACCACCAAGATTTTTTGATAGAATGATTGGTAAGATCTAAGATATGTATATATTTGAGATATAAAATGTTTTATATAAAATGTATAAAATGAGAGATAAGGTGCAAAAGCTTGCTGCTCTTGGTGCAGTAGTAAGAGATTTTGAATCTAAAGACCTAGGTTCAGTTCCTGTGGACAATCCCTTCACCCTTCCAGTGTAAAGGTGGGACCTCCCCTGTAAAATGGGACTGTAAAATGGGACCAGAGTACTCCACCCACCTCTACCCACATGGTTGTCATAGAATCAGATGAAATGATGTACGTGAAACAGTGACAAAATCTGTAATGTGCCCAAAAGGTATTTCATTGTCTATGTTGGTGTTCTGTTAACACCTCCTTAATCACTAAGTTCTTAAAGTTACATATTCAAATACGTAACAGTGTTAATTATTCTTCTTTTCTGGTCTTACCAAGAATATCACGAACATTGTGTCGCATGAGAAAAAAAAAAAAAAAAAAACGAGGTATTCAAAAAAGATTTTTTTTTTGCAGTACGCGGGCCTCTCACCGTTGTGGCCTCTCCCGTTGCGGAGCACAGGCTCCGGACGCGCAGGCTCAGCGGCCATGGCTCACGGGCCCAGCCGCTCCGCGGCATGTGGGATCCTCCCGGACCGGGGCACGAACCCGTGTCCCCTGCATCGGCAGGCGGACTCCCAACCACTGCGCCACCAGGGAAGCCCTAAAATATTTTTATTTGTTCTTTACGTACATGCATGCACATACATACACATACACACACTTATATACACAAACACCAGCCCCCTACACTATTTCCTTCCCAAAACAAATTATCTCAGTGAATAGATAGACGTGAATATCACAACTCTTGGCAAACGATGTTGGAGAAAATGTCAAACATTCAAAGTCCCACCTCCTCAATGGTTGTACAACTCTATGAATATTCTAAAAATCAGTGAATTGTACATTTTCGGTGAATTCCATGGCACGCAATTATATCTCAATAAAGCTTCTATAAATTGTTTTTAACAGTCCCACCTCCTCCTGGTTCTGCTCCCAGTGACATCACCTGAGGTCTCACAAACCCCCGGGAGCCCACTGAACAGGCTAGAACTCTGGGCCTCCGTCCCACCATGGTTCCCTGAGCTATAAGTGAGCAGGTACGACACGACAATGAGACCGGGGTTTAACTTCATTCTGTCTTGTGTCCCAGTTGGCACATCTGTTCTCTCAGTGGGTCACTAACCTTTCTGTATTTCTGTTTCTCTCTTTCAAACTACCTCTTCACTCCACAAACACACCGTATATAGATTATATCAATACATATTCCTTGGGCTGCATTAGCCAAGAGGAAAGAGCACCACAGGGACAGGATAACCAGCGTTACTCAGCGTCTGCCCACTGCAGCCAATCTGTCAAAATCTCCAGTTTTTATTAACAGCTGGTTATGGGAGTTCCCAGGAAGGGCTCCCCCATGCCCAGATCCCCAGCCCTCTCAGCTGCCAGGGGGCCCCTGCTGTCTTCTTTCTCCACTGCTCTGAGTGTCAAGCTCTATGAAGTTGCCAAGCTCTATCATGGCTCTTGCTCACGATAAAGTCCTCCTAGGCCCGACCATCCGTAGAGGGGAGGTCAGGGATGCTACAGTTGACCTGGGGAGAATCTATTCCCCACCTGGTCACCAAAGCGGGAATATTTGCTCCTCCCCAGTCTCTTAAGATGTTCAAGCAAACACTCTTTCCTGTTCCTTTCCTTCATTTTCTCTTTCACTCTCCTTGGCCCTCAGGGGCAGGTCCTGGAGTTGGAGGGACTCCATCCAGTTCTAAGAACCAACCTCCTCACGGTGACTGGGGCACCGTCTGTGGGCCTGGCTCGTTCACCTGGGCTCCTGCTTCCCTTGCAAGAACCCTGGGTCCCTGTTGCAATGTGTGCCGTGTGCCCACCCAACCAACAAACCCTTGCTGAGCAACTACCCAGGTGGCCCAGGGTCAGACACTGAATGCCCGAATCCCTGGAGGGCGCGACTCAGACTCAGCACTTACTTCTGGGGCCTCTTCCTTCACCTGGGCTTTCAATCACTCAACAAGTACATTCATCACCTACGATGTACAGGCCATTAAGCCCTATGTGGCAGGAGATGGGGGCACACAGCTGTTGCCCTCAGAGGTCTTGCAGTCTAGTAGCAGATATAGGAAGTTCACAAATAACCATAATACAAAACAAAATACATTAAGTGCTTAAAGAGAGGTACAAAGTGTTTCTGGTATTCAGGAAAAGACAAGTGCACTTATTAAGTACTTTCTATAAACCAGGCGTTGAAACATATTGGAATATATGCATACATATATATCACAATATATATATATACATACACACAGAGAACACTGTATATATACATATATATATATACACACACACATATACACACACACATACAATATATATAATACATATCTATATTACATATACATCATAGTGTATTTCTTTTCACTTAAAGTTTTTAGGCCCCATTCAACAGGTGAGCAAGATACCTGTGATTGATTCAGTAACTTGCTTAGACACTAATCTCTGCCAACGGGAAGATCTGGAAAATTCTAATAAAAGTATCATCTCAGCTGGTTCTGGAAGGTTTGGTGGAATTTTAATTCCTATTTATGATTTTTAGTTACAAGAGTAACACGTGTTCATTGTGGAAATTTTTAAAATATAGAAAAGCACAAAAATGCAAGTTTTTTTAAAAGCCCATAAATCCCACCTCAACAGAAAAACATTATTAACATTTTGGTGCAGATCCTTATAAACTTTTTTCTACTAATCACTTCATCTAAAAGAACAATTGGGACCAGACTTGAGTCACCTTCACTTTATTAATAAATGTTATTTCCCTGCAAACTAAGAAGTACTATCAATCCCATTTTATAAGAATAACTTGAGGGACAGAAAGGTCAGCTTGTCCAAGTCACACAACACAGCCAAAATGTACACCCAGAGTGTCTTTCTCCAGAGCCCGTGCTCCTCTCCCTCCCGGCTGCCTCCCCGACTGGGGGCAGGGAGTGCCCTGGGCACGGCAGGGCAAGAGGAAAGGGGTCACTGAGAGACACTGTTGTCATGCTGGGTTCAGTCACTGCTTCTATCAAGGGCATAAAAGGAAAGGGAGAAATTTCAGCATCACCCCAAATTTTCCAGCCTGGGCAGCTGATAGAAGGATGACCCCAGAAATGATACCAATTTCATAATCTGTTCAATAATTCCTGTAACTTCTACTGGGGAAAAAGTGTTCCCTCGATGAGACTCTACCCTAACTCAGATGGCACTCTGTGCACTGTGTGATCCAGGGAATCTTGTCAAATCAGCAGTCCAGGTCACCGAGGGGACCCGGCCCTGGCTGACATCTGTGGGAGCCAGCGTGGGAGCTACAGCACCTCCCGGGTGAGCCCAGGGCTCCCCACGCCCCACTTTTCCACGGGGTGCCTCTGCAACCAGCGGGGCCTCCAGAACATGCACCAGGCTACAGTGCTGTGAAGCAGACGGCCCTCTCCCCCTCCATACCAAGCGGACTTGATTTCTGCCCTGGCAGGGGTGGGAGCAACAAGCTTTTGCCAAAAAAAAAAAAAAAAAGAAGAAATCAAAACAGAAAACTTACTTCTTTCCTGGGCTGCATGTTCCTGGCTTGACTTACATCACTTATATAACAGTGATATTATGTGTTAGAACAGCACAGAGAGTTTCAGGAAAGGTCAGGAATGCCAGCCTGGGATCTGGTCCCCTAGAGCTCTGACACAGACAGAAAGACACGGGATTGGGGGCGGGGGGGTGGGACTCAGGAAGGTCTTCTGATTCCAGCCTCCAACCTGGCCACAACCTGTCCCCACAGACAGGAAACGCAGCCCGACAGCACTTCGAGAGGGGCTTTGACACAAAGAAGGAAGAGCAGGAACGTGTCCTGGGGCCGCTGGGATCCTCAGCCTCTTTGCAGGTCTGTCTGACAAGTTCATTTTGCGAGGAAAACAGTGATTCACAGGACACAGAGTTCAGGTTCAGCTCTTGGCTGAATGCACGGCACCCAATCCCACGACCCGCATCCCCCAAGCCCAAGACAATTGGCTTGGCTGCTCTTCCTCTCAGGTTTTCTAACCCTTGCCACTTTCAAGAAACTCACCCTTGGGGAACTAAGTTTTCCACAATTGTTAGTTTATTCTTGTCTTTTCTGGACGAAATCCGCTCTCCGTTTCTGGGTGACATCTGATGACCTGCATCAGTAGAAAACATTAGCTTTGCCCTCTGACTCTGAAAACTTGGCCACAAAGTCCAATTCTCTGTAGGTCCCTCTAGTGTGGGACTTCTTGTAATCCTCTCCCTAACACATACCACAGCTCCACGGAGATGCTTCAGAGAGAACGCCGGGCCATTGCAAATATTTTACAGGGAGCCTCCTGCAGGCCTCTTTCTTCCTCTAAATCTCTCCAGTTTCTCATTTCCCCTCGCCCCCCCACCCCCGTTGCTCTTTTCCCTACATTTTATCACATCATATCCAACCATTGTGCCCTCTATTATGTACCGGGACAGCTAACGTCCAATAAATATTGATAAATGGGGTGACTGTGAGTGAATCCTTCCCATCTTTTCCCTTTTCATTCCTTTTCTCTGCATTTCCTCATCACTGACTCCACATTCTGCCAGTTCCCAGTTGAGATCTCTATCTGCTCCCTGAGACTTTGCAACTTGCCGCTACCCATACCCCCTCTTTATCAAAAGGGTCTCATACAGGACGAATTTCCTTGCTCCTACACCAATAAAAGCTGCTGTTTCCTTTTTCATTCAGTAGTAAATATGTATTAACTACATATTTACATAGTATGTCCCAGGCAATGTGCTAACAAAACAGATAAACTCCCAATCCCATAAAGGTGATGTTCTAGTGCTGGGACACCAAAAATAAGCAAAGAGATCAACCAATAAATAATAGGTCCAGAAGAAAATAGAGCAGAGTCTCAGAACAGCGTGATGGGGGTTGGTTGGCTAGGCCTTTTCCAAGCCTTAGTGAGAATAGTCACTTGTCTTCATGTTTATCAAAGCCTCTCACTCGTCTGGCGATGAACAGGGATGCACTTAGAGAGCAGATCCACAATGGCAGCCGAGGAAAAATGGGAAGCGGGGGAGCCGCCATTGGCAAAGCCCATCTCAGTTGCTCTAATTTTAGTCTACTCTGCATATTATCTGTGCCTTCTTCAGGCAGCCCACAGCCTTAACGAGCAATTGACCCTCGATCTGATGAGCAGCTCTTGGCTGAAAGCGACACGATAAATAAACGGGACAGTTCAGAGAGGAAGGCAGGCTGAACTTGACAGTAGCTGGTAGGTCTCACTTGCCTCCCCAGGGCACCTCCTCACTCACTGGTCATCTGACATTCAGGCAAACCTGGAAGTGAGGGAAGTAATGACCACGGGGCGACCTGGATCACTGGGCACTGGAGACAGATCCAGTGGAGAAACTACCCAACGTCTGTACTTAAGGCAGGACAGGTGCAGTCCACAGTCTCTCAGACACTGCCCAGCAGGACGGAGCCTCAGTCACCCATGGCAGTGACCAGCACAGTGACATATCCGGGTCTCTCTTCCCCTGTTCAGTTTCCTGCTTCCAGCCCAACTCCTGCTCACTGACATCACTTCCCAAAATAACTATCTCCATAAGGCCCTCACTGCAGGGAGAACTGAGGCTAAGACACTAACTATGCTCTGGTCTTTCCTTTTAGATTCTACCTCCTAATATTTATATAAATATTGGAGGGTTGCAATGAACTTCTGTATTTTAGAGTGCAGACTGCCTTTTAATTCTAGAAGCAACATTTTTTTAATGTTTACTAATGTTTTATTTGTAGAAGTGAAAATTGAATACAACCTAAATGACAAAACATAAGACAATGGTTTCATAAACTGAACTAGTATATCTTATGAGTAGATCATGCAGTTAGCAAAATGGTAATTAAGTAGACTGCATAATAGCAAGGAAATGCATATGGTATATGTTGTTTTTTGTTTTATTTTTTTTATAATTTCTAAAATATCTTATGAAGCAGATTATTGCCTTTTCCTCCCAGCTTTATGCAGATATAACTCACATATAATGTGTAAGTTTAAGGTGCACAAAGTGATGATTTGATACACGTATATATTACAGAATATCCTGGAAGCAACATTTAATGCTACCTTTTAGTAATGCTCAGGCACTATATATATATATATATATGCAAATACTTCCAACCGAGATGTTGAGAAGTTAAATATTCTACTTGGGCATATAAATTGAGCATTGACCTGTAGCGTTAGATTATTTTTTCTAAATCTAGATTTAAACTGCCTTATAAAGAAACTTTTTTTTTTTTTTTGCGGTACGTGGGTCTCTCACTGCTGTGGCGTCTCCCGTTGCGGAGCACAGGTTCCGGACGCGCAGGCTCAGCAGCCATGGTTCACGGGCCCAGCCGCTCCGCGGCACGTGGGATCCCCCCCGGACCGAGGCACGAACCCGTGTCCCCTGCATCGGCAGACGGACTCTCGACCACTGCGCCACCAGGGAAGCCCCTAAAGAAACTTTTTGATTTGCCCTTGGGAAGAAGCAGAAAGACAACAGCCTGGAGAAGCAACAAGAGGACAAGGAGCGACCAGCAGAAGCGGAGCATCGCACCAGAGCCAGACACTATCAGATTGCCTGTCTAGAATGGGAGGATTCGGGGAATCATTTCCGTAAGGGTTCCCAAAAATTACTTGAGGAGGAAAACCTAATAAAATACTGAATCCTTTATAGCAGTGGAATGGAGACTTAGGCGACTGTTATTTGGGCATTGGTAACTTTTGAAGGCTGGAGAAGATGGGTACCAATGGTTCCCGATACTCCTGCATGTCTCTCTCCAACCTCCTTCTTTTCCCTTCCTCGTGAGGACAAGAGAAATCAAAGATCTACTGATTTAGAGTGTGTACCAACCACCATGTCTGATGCTCTATAGGTGTTTGGTAAATATTTATTGAGTGAATAGAAAAAACAGACCAACCTCCATCACCAAATACAAAATTATCCGAATACTGAATAAGAAGGCATGAAAAGGAGAAAAAGGAATCTCATTCAAGCTACTACTCAGTTTCCTTTCTAGCATTTCTCAGGGGGTTCTGCTAACCATTAACTCCCTGGTATGCAAACAGACGGTGGCGCGTAGGGGGTGATGGAAGAAGACAGGTGTCAAATATGTTTGCAATACTGGTTAAAAAAAGTAAAAAGGACTTTGTCATTGTTAGGTTTTGTTTTTAATTATAAGAATTCTCAGCTTTTACTGTGCTAATATATACCACGAGAAGATACACTATAGACTACATAGAGTGGTGTTTTCATAAGTATTTAATCATGAGCTTCTTTTGGAGAAGTATCTTGCAAGATAGTGTTTCTCGGGTAGACGGTTCCCTGGAACACACTTTGGGAAACACTGGTTTAGCATCATCCAGATTTCTTTTTGGCTTTGATTCATGTGGCTTTTCCTGGCCATCACATAGTTCTCAGACAAAGGGCATTCTGTACTCTGGACTCGTTCTCCTTACAAAGCTTCTTATGTAATCTCTGAATGTAATAATGTGTAAGTCTCTGAATGTTCCCAAACATCTTCTGTACTTCTGCAACCCAGCTTCAGTTTAGGCCTAGACCTCAAGCAGGCCCACCACAGTCTTCTCAGAGATCTTAACTCTTTTCCAAGAGTCCCTCAACTTTATAACCTATAAAACAGGTTTTTATCTACCCATTTATGCATCAAAAAATATGCACTGGGCTTCCCTGGTGGCGCAGTGGTTGGGAGTCCGCCTGCCGATGCAGGGGACACGGGTTCGTATCCCGATCCGGGAAGATCCCACATGCCGCGGAGCGGCTGGGCCCGTGAGCCATGGCCACTGAGCCTGCGCGTCCGGAGCCTGTGCTGCGCAACGGGAGAGGCCACAACAGTGAGAGGCCCGCATAACGCAAAAAAAAAAAAAAAAAAAAAAAATATGCACTAAGTACTTCTTACGTGCAAGGCACCGGGGGAACAGTTACATGGCACAGATTCTGCCTGTGAAGTATATAGTTTGAAAATAACTGTCACTTAAAATGAATAAGCTTGGGAATGAAATAAACCTGATTTTGTGGTCTTGGGTAAGTTACTTAACATTTCAGTACAATATCAGTACCACGGCTGTAAAACAGAGATAATTGGGACTTCCCTGGTGGTCCAGTGGTTAAGACACCTCGCTTCCAATGCAGGGGGCTGGGTTCAATCCCTGGTTGGGGAACTAAGATCCCACGTGCCATGCAGTGCGGCCAAAAAAAAGAAAAAATGGAGATAATTATATCTACTCACCTCTGTCATGTTGATCAAATACGATAAAGTGTGCAAAAATATCCAGCACAGAGAAGATTCTGGCACTAGAACCTTAACAGCATGGATAGTATGAGAACCCTTTAGAATCTACACAGCAGGTTTACCCAGAAGCAGGCCTTGTTCTCAACGGCTTCACAGAAACCTCCAGAAGTTTCCCAGTTGTGAACCAAAGAGGAGGTCACTGGAGCCAAGTCTGGCTGGTTGGTCTCTCCAGTGCTCTAGCCTGGCCCAGCCTTTGTGGTCTGGCCTGATCCTCACAGTTACTTTTGACAGATTTTTACAGTATTAGGAGGGGATTTTTTGTCATTACCTACTTTTGACAAATGAGTAAACTCAAGCTCTGAAAAAATAGATGTCTTGGACAACATCACCCTGCTAATGCGTGGCAAAGCTAAGACAAGTATTTCACGAGGCCAGTGGCCCATACATAACAAGACAAAAGTGGACGGTGAGGCGGCTGCTCTCCAAACAAGGGGCAGGTAGAGCTGTTGCTAGGATGGAATGGAGAAGAAAGGACAGAGACGAGGAAAAAGTAAAGTGGCCATTTGTGGAAGTGGAAGGACCTGGGAACCCTACAGTATCTGTCAGTTTCCAGCCTTTCCCCAGTTCTCCATTCCATCACCCCTGGAAGAAAAGCACATCGTGTCTACCAAAAGTGCAGGGCTTCCCTGGTGGCTCAGTGGTTAAGAATCCGTCTGCCAGTGCAGGGGACACGGGTTCGAACCCTGGTCCGGGAAGACCCCACATGCCATGGAGCAACTAAGCCAGTGTGCCACAACTACTGAGCCTGCGCTCTAGAGCCCGCAAGCCACAACTACTGAGCCCGTGTGCCACAACTACTGAAGCCCACGTGCCTGGAGCCCAGGCTCTGCAACAAGAGAAGCCACCGCAACGAGAAACCCAAGCACCGTAACGGAGAGTAGCCCGTGCGCAGCAACAAAGACCCAACGCAGCCAAAAGTAAATAGATAAAATAAATAAATTTATTTTTTTTAAAAATAAGTGCACATACATGCACACAGACATCCAGCTTTGACTCAGTCTCCACCGCCAATTAGCAGCTTCTGTTATACTGATCTGTACACAATCCCTGCCTTCAAAGAGTTAAACATCTGAAAGGGAGACAAGAGAGACCACAAAAAGGAAATAACTCCAAAAGCTGTATCATACTCAGGTAACCGAGATTCCAAAGTTAGTTCTGCCATTGAGTAGTTATGTGACCTTTGGCAGGTCACAGAATTTCGTCGGGTCACATTTTCTTCACCCATCACTCATTCATACACAAAGTCAATAAATATTTTTCAGTTGTTTCCTAGGTGCCAAGCACTGTGGTACGCACTAGGAAGACAGTGTCCCTGAACCCACGTCAGTGAGAGGCAAAAATCCAGACGATTCCCATTCTACAGCAGACTCCTCTTCCTCTGCCCCATGACTAGGTAATCATCAAGTCCTGTCTATTTCACATGCAAAGCATAGCTTGACTCACTGGCCTCCCAGTCCCTGTCCACTACCATCCTGGTCAAAGCCACAGCTCATAGACACGTGAGCCACTCCTGGGGTGAGCCCAGGTTTGACGGGTTCCATCACCCAAGCTTCTGCTTCTGGTGCGTCAGAGGAGGGCTCGGCTGTTGTTGGACATTCTTCCTTGGAGCCCTGCCTGCTGGAGGACGGAGACCCAAGTATCCTGGGCAATAGGCATCTTGTATGCAAAGACGAGGAGGCCTAGAGCCTTAAGAAGGACACCCTGAGATGCTTGAACATGATCTGTGCATTCCAAAGGAACCACAGATGATTAAAACCTACATCATGCACAGAATTATTTCAAAGGGTAGGGAAGTCAGAAGCCAGAAAGTTTAAGTGTCACAGTAACAAAGTTATTTTTCCTGCAGGAATTTTAATAATAAAAGTGTTTTTAATAGTTATAAGTGTTTAGCCATAAAACCAGTATATCATTAAGTAAATCCAGCCTTTGATGATTCTGGCTTTTCTGCTCAAGAGGAATAGCTCTTCTTTTCCTCTCCCTCCCAGCACTATCAGATCGCAGCATTTTGTCATTCTTTTGTATGGAAAACAAAACACTAAACTCTCAAACAAAGCAGCAGGATTGCACATCCACTCCCTGCCATACAAATCCAGTTCTGCAGCAGATAAGGAAACTTGTCTCAATTTCCTGGTCTGTAAAACAAGGACAGTAATAGGACCCACTTCCAAGAGTTATAATAGGATTGCATCAGCTAACATTTGTAACGTGCTTGGAGCAGTGTCCAGCCCACAGCATGTGCTGCATAAGTGGTGTTAAATTACATTAATTACGAGATAAATAATGTTCGATCTAATTCCTGTTACGAAAACACTTGATGCGGGAGAAGTGTTAAAGCAAAGAGAGCGAACGGGTAGGAGCTGAGTCTATCACAGCCCAGCACGCGAGTTACATAAAAAAACGAAGCCACAGAGTTTCTCCCCAGAGACAGTCTATGAGATCAAATATGCATACTTCTGATTAAATGTGTTATATGCATATATATCTGTATCTACATACATCTACACACATGACTGTGGAACTCCTACTGCCCCACTTAAAAACCAGGGCCTGAACCAGAAGCAAACAGGAGAAATTCATTCATTGTGCCCTACTTCTCTCTATAATAACACACAAGACGTTACAAACCTCAAACTGGGTCTGGGCCCAGAATTTGGTAAGTAAATTGAAAACAATAAGAACATAAAACGACTGAGATTCTCCATCTACAGAAAGAAACCACGCGGGAGATGGCTGTAAAATGTGTTGTTGATGGGAGCAGGGCTTCTCCCCATTTTCCATCAAGGGGAACAGGATGCCTTACAAATTCAATTAAGGGCACCAGAGTCTCCCGCAAGTCCCATCAGAGTGGCCCCAGGAACACACGCTGGAATGTGGCTCGTGGTAACCTACTTAGTTGAGTTGCAATGAATCTGAGACAATGTTGTATTGTCATAACAGAGGGTGAGGGTCCGCAAGAGTCAGGAAACTGAGAGTGAGACTCTGGGGGCATCTCCGCCACCACCCAGGGTTCTTGCTACATCATCAGACCTGTCGGATGGAAGCAGCCCTTTGATCCTAGATCTCCAAGGAAAGTCTCACCTGTCCCTTGGTGTCCTCAGTGGAGGGCCTTCCAAAATGAGTGCCCTCACTCGCCTCTAACCAGAACTTCACCCACTGTATCTTAGCAAATTCCATCAGTAAGAGAGCCAATTCTGCAGACAGGCTGCCTGGATTTCAATTCCGGACCTAGTCTTTACTGGCTGAAGACATTAAGCAAATCTGGCATCTTAGTCCTAGTTCCTCACTGACAAGGATGACAACAGTACCTCCCTCACGGGTGGTTGGGGGAGATTAAATTAGAATAATCCAGAAAAAAACGCTTTCTGTTTTGTGCCCAGCAAATGCTTGCAATTTTTATTGTTGGTTATCGTTGGTCATCACATTATCATTGTTGGTCTGGTTAAATCCTGACTCATTGAACACCTCTGGGTAAACCACTAAAATCAATTTTTTTCATTTTTATTGAAATATAGTTGATTTACAATGCTGTATTAGTTTCAGGTGAACAGCAAGGGAACACTCTTGCACTGCTGGTGGGAACGTGAATTGGTACAGCCACTATGGAGAACAGTACGGAGGTTCCTTAAAAAACTACAAATAGAACTACCATACGACCCAGCAATCCCACTACTGGGCATATACCCTGAGAAAACCATAATTCAAAACGAGTCATGTACCACAATGTTCATTGCAGCTCTATTTACAATAGCCCGGAGATGGAAACAACCTAGGTGTCCATCATCGGATGAATGGATAAAGAAGATGTGGCACGTATATACAATGGAATATTACTCAGCCATAAAAAGAAACGAAATTGAGCTATTTGTAATGAGGTGGATAGACCTAGAGTCTGTCATACAGAGTGAAGTAAGTCAGAAAGAAGAAGACAAATACCGTATGCTAACACATATATATGGGATTTAAGGGGAAAAAATGTCATGAAGAACCTAGGGATAAGACAGGAATAAAGACACAGACCTACTAGAGAATGGACTTGAGGATATGGGGAGAGGGAAGGGTAAGCTGTGACAAAGCGAGAGAGAGGCATGGACATATATACACTACCAAACGTGAGGTAGATAGCTAGTGGGAAGCAGCCGCGTAGCACAGGGAGATCAGCTCGGTGCTTTGTGACCACCTAGAGGGGTGGGATAGGGAGGGTGGGAGGGAGGGAGATGCAAGAGGGAAGAGATATAGGAACGTATGTATATGTATAACTGATTCACTTTGTTATAAAGCAGAAACTAACACACCCTTGTAAAGCAATTATACTCCAATAAAGATGTTAAAAAAAAAAAAAAAAAGGACTCTTCTCCATTATAGGTTATTACAAGATACTGAGTGTAGTTCCCTGTGCTATACAGTACGTCCTTGTTGATTGTTTTATATATAGTGGTGTTTATCTATTAATCTCACACTCCTAATTTGTCCCTCCCCCACCTACCCCTCTGGTAACCATAATTTTTCTACGTCTGTGAGTCTATTTCTGTTTTGCAAATAAGTTCATTTGTAGCGTTTTTTTAGATTCCACACATAAGCAATATCATATGGTATTTGCCTTTCTCTATCTGACTTACTTCACTTAGTATGACACTCTCCAGGTCCATCCACGTTGCTGCAAATGGCATTGTTTCATCCTTTTTTATGGCCGAGTAGTATTCCATTGTATGTGCATACCACATCTTCTTTATCCATTCCTCTGTCAGTGGACATTTAGGTTGTTTCCATGTCTTGGCTATTGTTAAGTAGTGCTGCTTTGAACACTGGGGTGCATGTACCTTTTTGAATTAGAGTTTTCATCTTTTCCGGATACATGCTCAGGAGTGGGATTGCTGGATCATATGGTAACTGTACCTTCAATTTTCTGAGGAACCTCCATGCTGTTCTCCACAGTGGCTGCACCAACTTACATCCCCACCAGCAGTGCAGGATGGTTCCCTTTTCTCCACACCCTCTCCGGCAACTGTTATTTGTAGACTTTTGGATGATGGCCATTCCGATTGGTGTGTGAAATCAAATTTTAGATCTGAAAGGTTAACCACTACTATTAAGAATGATCATGTATGGCCAGAAAGAAATGATAACATTTTGAATAAATACATTTCTGTACAAAATGGAATGTTTGATGTTATAGAACTACCCACAACTGCCTCTCAGGGGCCCCGCCTCGGTCCACGTGCTCCTATCGTGAAACCACGTAGCAGGGGATGTTAGAGCCGGTTGGGACATGAGAGGTAAACCCGCTTTCCGACTCTCTGACTTTACAACTGAGGCAGAGGAAATGGCTTTCCCCCCTTTTTTGGATTCACAGTCAGATGCTCGTTGCCCTGTGCCCTCCAAGTTCACAGACCATTGACAGCGCAGCAGAACTGCAGAAAGAACTGCTGAGCCACGCCCTGGAGTTCAGAGGCTCAAGCTCGAACCTACGTCCACGGAAATGACCGCGGGCCATCCATTAACCCCTGCCTGGGCCTCCGTCCCCAAGCCTGTAAATGGGAAGCAGGGTCACCCGGCCATTTCTGCTGCCCAAGGCTGTGGGACAGATGGCACCAAACGAAGCATGGAGGTGCCCTGTGGGCTGTTCCTGCGGACGTCAGAGCGAACTTTCACAAGTTAGTTGTAATCGTGCCTAGGAGAGAAGTCACCAAGGCGAAGGACATCAGATTAGGGGCGGAAACGGGGAGAGTCCCAGCAGGACCTGGGAAAGGCTTCTGGAGGAACACACATTTCATCCCCTTCCGCTACCTTCTGCGCCCTCATCCGTTCTTAACACACGCAAGAAAGGAGAGCTGAGAACAGGCCTAAAGCTTTGTTTGGAAAAGCAGGTGATCAGTCAGAAGGCCATCGAATCTGTGGCAGGGAATGGGAAACACACGGCAGGTCATTCTAATTAACTCTTCGACGCGTTGCACTGCGCTGGGGTGCTGTTCCCAATGTTTTACGTCTGACTTGTCCCAGGCCGCTCTCTCACCATAGCAACTCAAGTTTACCGGAAAGCAGAAAGGTCTGCATTGGGGAGAGTTAAGGGAGTCAATACAGTTCAGCTAACCACAATTAATTTTTTAAAAAGAAGAAGAAGCCAAATATTTCCCGCCCCATGCATGCCTTTTGGGAGATATTCTCTGCCTCTCTCCTTCTTACACCCCTCCTTCTCCCTCTCTCTCCTCCACGCACTCTCCCTCTCTCCACCTCCCTGAAAACTCCTTTTCTGTGTATAGTAAGTCCCCTGCAAACGAACAAGTCCCGTTCCAAGAGCGCCCAATTTGTTCGTAAGTCCAACAAAGTTAGCCTAGGTACCCAACTAACACAGTTGGCTATACAGGTTTAATACTAATTAATAGGTGTAATACTTTTCACACAAATAATACATAAAAAACATACACAAAAAATAAAGAAAACGTTTTTAACCTTACAGTCCAGTATCTTGAATAGTACAATAGTCCAGTACAACGGCTGGCATCCAGGGGCTGGCATTGAGCGAACAGGCAAGAAGAGCTACTGGCTAGAGGAGGTGGGAGACGGTGGAGCTGAAGGATCGTCAGCAACGGGAGACGGAGGGCAAACTGCAATGTCACTCACGCCTGACAGTGATGGAACGCACGTTCACATCTTTGAAAGTTCGCAACTTGAAGGTTCATATGCAGGAGACTTACTGTATCTGTTTTTCACCAACCGAAGAAAGTGAAAGAACAAGAGAACTAAGTCCACGTGTGTTCTCCACAAACGCCTGTTTCTATGAGCACCACGAGGGCGGAGCCTTACCAGCTTTGTTCTTCGTTATACCCAACAGCAGCTCAGTTAAGTTTCTGAATGAATGAATGGATGAATGACTGAATTTGGCTCCTCCCTCCTTTTGCTGTGGACTGTGGATTTTAATATGATAGCCCTATTTCAGAGAGGCAGTAGAAGGCAGTACAGCAGGTCATAAACCTACTGGCCTGAGAATCTGAAGACCTGGAGTCCCATTCACCCTTGCCCCACCATACTGTGTGGGCTTCAAGTTAATCACTCATATCTCCTCTCTGAGCTTTATTTTCTTCCCCTGAAAACAAGGGCATCAAGCAAGAAATTCTTTAAAGCCTCCTTAGTTCTAATCTCCTTTGAGTGTTTTACCAAAGGCCCTGCAGGGGAATAACCATCCCTTTGTGGGTGAACAGGCCAGGCCCGTGCTATCTTTCCTGACCACAGAAATGGGCCGAGCTTGGTGAAAGGCAGGCAGTGTCCCCTTTCTCTGCACGTCTTACTCGGGTTTACATCCACTGCACTGGGGAGGGGAAGCTGGAAACAGCCTCAACATTCTGAATAACCGCCCCCGTCTGGGCCAGCTACCCCCAGGAATTCAATTCCTGTCACATTTTCATGAGTCTGCATCTTACTTAACTCTTACGGGCAAAACCCTGACCTCTCTAAGATGAGAGATTAAAGAGGTCACCCAGTCCTTTTCCCGCCTCTAAGAACGCCCTTGGCCAAATTACCCCAGAAAAGTGATTAGATTCTGCACTGAAGCAGCTTCATCATCCAAGAACATTTCACAACTTCTCTAGGCATTGTACCATCTTCAGAAACGAAAGTGTCCCCGGGATTCTCTGTGATATACACATCAGGAAACCATACACCCTCCACGCTCTGAAAATTCACTGATTTGCAGAGATCCTGGCCTTTGGACTCATCTGGACAGTGGTAGCTTCTCAAATGGAGCCCTGAGACAGGAACTTGAAGATCTGGTTGATTTCAAGCCCCTTCTTGGGCATCCCTTCCACTGCCATTAGCACGTGAGCTACCGGAGAGGTCAGGGTAGCCAGATCACAGGTGTGCCCGATGGCCGGGTGTCCGCCAACATTCCTGCTCTCAGGTGCTGGGCTGGGTGGAGAGGCACGTTCCCTTCCCTGGCCTGTCCATGAACTCCAAACTGAGGTGATTGCTTCACACCAGCCAAGTTAATGTTTAAAGAGCTAATAAATATATAAATGGGTACTCTCTGGGGCCAAACTGCTGAAAACGGCTTAGAACCTTCCTGCCCTCTAAAAGCCCTTTCAAAGAGGGCATCAACTAGCAGGTCATTAAGAAAAGTGAGATGTGTTCATTCTGCAAAGCTCCCTTTTCCCTCCGTGCTCCTTTGTTCCTAAGGGTTTCAACACACTCCATCTGACACTCTCAATTCCTTTGATAAGGAGTTCTTAAAAGTCCACGGCCACTCACATCTCCCCATTCCCGAAGCAGGCCTACAGGAATTCTGGACATTAGTTGAGCAACCTTGAACAAGTTGCTTCACTTCTCTGAGTCTCAGTTTTCTCATTTGAAAATGGCTCATAATCTGTAGGATCTCCTTAATAACCCATGATTCTGCCCACGGTCACGTGGAAGGAGAGTAACTTTGGAATCACACAGGCCCGGGTGGGGTTCTGACTCCCTGACTCAGTGTGTGACTTGGGCCAGTCCCTCCAGTTCCCTAGCCTCTGTTTCCACACTGGTACAGGAATAAATGAATGGGTGCGACCAACCTACACAAACTCAGGGTAAAAAGGCAAATATGGTGCTTTGGGTTTTTTAGCAAATTGTTCAAGCCCCGTGACGTATTGGCAGAAAGCCTAGGGTCTCTCTCACGCAGTTACTTTGTACATGAGTTTTCCAGGAACCGCAGGCTTCAATGAATTCAAAGGTACCTCTTCCTCGACCCAGTGGCTCATCGCTTTCGTGGATGTTGCCCTGACCGCTCACCCTGTTACCGAGTCCAAGCTCGCTCTGCTCACCACACGACAGGCCAGTAAGTCGGGAGACGAGGTGTGGAGGCAAGGAGTACGACTTTCGGAAAGCCAGCAGACCCAGAAGATGGCAGACTAGTGTTTCAAAAAGACCGTCTTACCGGGGTCTGGATGCCAGTTTCTTTTATAGAACAGAGAGGGGGAGGAGGTGAGGAAGTAAAGCAAAAAGCCCCGAAGTCTTGCGAATATCTCCTGGAATGGCCAGCCTCGGGGAGGGGACGTGTTAAGTCCTTCTTTCTTGCAGCCATCCCCAGGTGGACAGGGTCCGGATGTTTCCCTGAACAAAGGCACTTTGGTTTAACCTTCAGGCAGAGGAGCAGGGTTCCCCGAGGCAAGCCATTACGTATAGACAGTATCCTTTTAGTGAACCAAAGCAGCGGAGGGCAAAGGTTAAAGTGAAAGAAACAGATCCAACATGTAGCCAGATTTTGTTCTTCCCCGTAACAGCCCCACTCAGATCAACAGTCTGCATTTGCCCCTAGAGCCAGGATGGACTTCTCAGCATTACCTGGGGAACACCCCACAGGCACCAGCGTCACAGATCTTCACTCACACGCCATCTGCACCCAAATTCCCCCAACCTGCAATCCCTGGGCATGAGTGCTGGGTGCAAGGGGCACACACGACACGAAAAACCAGCCCTTGCCACGAGCCTCAGCCTTCGTCTTGAGTTTGGGTGACTGGTCTAGCTTTTCAAGAAAGCCTGGGATCAGATCCTTTCCCAAACTTTCCCTTTCCACTTTCTTCATAGACTTTCTCCCCTCCCCCTCTCCCTCCCTCCCTCTTGGGCCAATTTGTATACCTGGAGGTAAGACAGCATTTGCAAAGCCATTTTCCAAAAACTGTAGTCCACCCTTATCTCACCCTTATCTCATTACAATACATGCCTACTTAAGTGCCTTATATCTGTCTAACCGAGAATTTTTTCCCCCAACTTCCAAGGTCTGACCTGCTCTCTCCTCCCCCAGCTAAACAAAGGAAACACTGAAATAATTTTAAATAATCCCCTTAGCGGGCAGCCCATTGGATCCCTGCCTCATCCATAACCATCATGCCTTGGCGCAGATATGATGCACTTACCAGCACCTGAAAACACAGGAGTTTAGAAAGTGGCAGTGCACCCCTCCGCAACAAGAACCACACCCAAAGCAAAGGTTCCCGACCTGGAAGGAAGGTGACCCATTGTGTTACCTCTTCACCAGTTGTAACATCAGGTTTATTTATCCCCTATTAAGCCAGGGGAGGCAAACTTTTTCTGTAAAGGGCCAGGTAGTAAATGTTTTAGGCTCTGCAGGCCACTTACATTTTTGTCATATATTCTTTTCTGGGTTTTTTTGCTTTTAGTTTTTGTGTGTGTGTGTTTTTTAATACAATTCTTTAAAAATGTAAAAAACCATTCTTAACTCAAGGCTGTAAAAAAAAAGGGTCTCTACAGGTTGGATTTGGCCCAGATGCTCTTGCCCACCCCTTGTCTAAACTGATGACTTCGCACACCCACAGGTTAATCACCCTGACGTGGGTATGGAGCGAGGGAGGGAGCTGGTTTTGGAAACAGGTTCCTAGGTCTTAACCCTAACCCACTCAGTCAGAATCTTCGGTAAATTCTCAAGCTCCCTGCTGGCTGTGATGGAAGCAGTCTACTGCCGACCCCAGGGGCCGTGCTCTGACACGTTGGTTCCCCTCCAGCCTCTGTTCCTCCTCTACCCGCCCCGCAGGTGATTCTCTCACCTGCTTGAATGTCATTGTTGAGCCACTCCCATCATGCACCATCCCCCATTTCTCCTTCGACTCCCCTCTGCTTACAGATTAATCACGGGCACTGTATTTTTTAATAATCCTTCCTAATAACACTTGACAATTTTATCTCAAAGCTTGCTGGCAGGACAGCGTTCCCCCAAAGCGCTGCCTTCACCCCATCGTGGCTGACGCCGTAACTCCTCGTCAACTCCATCCTTGCACTGGGCATGCCCCAGCTTCCGCCCCAGCCCTGGCCACCTCTGGGTTGAAGGATGCAGCAGTTACCAGATCTCTGAGCCAGCTCTGAACTTGCTTCAGGAGGGTGGATATCCAGTTCTTTGGATATTTTCCATGACGGTCCTTCTGGGTTTCTGGTTCCTCAGGGTCATGGCACCTAAGCTAGCCACTTACCCACAAGAGTCAAAGTTAAACCTCCAAAATCCTAAGGAAAGGTTTATGCACAGCACGCAGCAAAAGCAAAGCCAAAACCAAAGGCAGCTGGGAAGGAAAGCCAAATTTTAGGGGTCTGTGAAGTCAGCACAGGAGGTTGAGAGAAACGGGCAATCAGCCCTAGATGCAAACTGGGTCAAAATGACGCTGAGGTCACTTGGGCGTAACCCACAACCTTAGTGTAGGTGCAGATGCGTTGAAGATTTTCATGGCACTGTCACTCTTTGCATCATCACAATTTTTCACTGGAACATAATACACCAGTCGGCTCAACCATCATCATTTCCAGAACTTTGTCAACAACAAAAAACCCTTGACTAAAGGAGTTTTAAAGTCAGTTCTGGCTCAGCTTATTCCTGACTCAGACGGGATGTGAGAGAATCCAGGGCAAGGTTGCCGGGGGAGGTGGGGTGCAGCTGTGGACGGCCCGCACAGTAATATAAGAAAGCTGAGGCCGTAGGCGAGAAGGTATGTATCTCTGAATAAAACAGTGGAGAAAATCAGGACTAGCCTGTTGGCCTGGGTCTCCTAGGATCCTCCAACAGGTAATTAGAAGCCAAACAATCTCCCTTTCCCTCTGTTGGGCAGAAGAATGCGAGCTGTTGGGAGTTATGATAAACTGTGTTTTTCACTTGAGTGAGGTGGGGTACTAAAGAAGAGATGAGAAGGAAGGCAAGAGTGAGTGGACAGTTTCAGAAGCCATATACAGTCCTTAAAGTGCACTGAACAAACAGTAAACAACACCCGCCTAAGACAAAATAGGAGAATGTCTAGCTGACCTTGGGCTTGGCGATGATGACATTTAACATACAGCGCCAAAGGCACAATCCGTGAAAGAAAGACAATAAGCTGGACTTCATTACAGCTGAAAACGTCTGCTTGCGGAAAACACTGTCGAGCGAATGAGGAGACAAGCCACGGTCGGGGAGAAAATATCTGCAAAGGATGCCTCTGAGAAAGGACTGTATCCAAAATACACCAAAAGCCTCTTGAAACTCAACAGTAAGAAGATGAAATCCGATTAAGAACAATGGGCAAAAGACCTGAACAGACACCTCACCAAAGAGGACATACGCGTGGAAACTAAGAATGTGAAAAGGTGCTTAACAACATGTTGGCAGGAAATGTCAAATTAAAACAGCGATGAAATACCACTGCACGCCTACCAGAGTGATCAGACTCCAAAACACTGACACCGCTGAAGGGCGCCGAGGGTGTGGGGCAACAGAAACTCTCCTCCACTGCTGGTGGGAGCCCGAAGTGCTACAGACACTTTGGAAGACACTTTGGCAATTTCTGGGTTTTTCTTTCAGTTTTACTGAGGTATGGTTGACATACAGTGCTGTGTAAGTTTAAGCAAATAAACTGCAAACTTCGGCCCACACAGAAACCTGCACACAGATATGTAAAGCAGCGTTATTCCTAACTGCTAAAACTTGGGAGCGATTAGAATGCCTTTCGGTAGGTTGAAAGGATTACCTAAACTGTGGTCCATCCAAGCAATGGAATATTACTCAGCACTGAAAAGAAATGAGCCATCAGCCATAAAAAGATGTGGAGGGAACTGAAATACACATCACTAAGCGAAAGACGCCAATCTGAAAAGGCTACATGCTGCATGGTTCCCACTCTATGACACTCCGGAAAAGCCAAAACTACGTAGACAGTGAAAAGATCAGTGGTGGGCTAGGCGGTGGGCGGGGTTGGCAGCAGTGGGATGAGCAGGTGGAACTAAGATCATGTAGAGGATTTTTAGAGCAGTGAAACTATTCTGTGTGATACTATAATGATAGAACCATGTTATCATACGTGCGTCAAAACTCATGGACTGTTTCACTCAAGAGTGAACTATATACTGTAAACTATGGACTTTGGGTGATGATGACGCCCACTGTAGGTTCAATGATTGTAAAGTGTGCACCCCTCTGACGGAGGATGTTAACAGAAGGGGAGACTGTGTGTGTGTGGAGACAGATGGCATATGGGAAATCTCTGTACTTTCTGCTCAATTTTGCTGTGAACCTAAAACTGCTCTAAAACTAAAACCTATTTATATGCACTGACCACCTTCAACCACACTGCAGTAGAACTGGATTGGATTGTTTTGAACCCAGGAGTTCAGGTCCCCAAACAATAGTGGATGCCAGCTAGATAAAAGAGGTGAAACGACCTGAACCATCGGCTAGAATGAGGCCATAAGAGATGCTTTGTAAATACGCGTAGAATGGACAAACGACTTATCCTGAACCTCACCTATGCCACTCTCACCTGGACCTGAGGCTGGGTGTGGCCACCACCATCCAGATGTTCATCGGCCCAGACCAGTCATGGGGAAACGGAGGCCCAGGCATAGCCCAGGCTTCCTTCATCCAAGGACTTGGCCCGAATCCTTGGGCGATCTTCACCTCTGGCACTTCCGTCATTCCCCTCCTCAAGCCCGTCAGCCAATGCCATCAGCTCCGGCCACTGCCTTCATCTCAGCCACCACCGCCCCGGTTCCAGCTGCCAGAGCTCTGGCCTCAACTTTGCAGCAGCCCCTGCGGGCTCCCAACCTCCACACAGCAGCTCCCCATCTCACCCGAAGGAGAATCCGATATGCTTACCTACCGTGGCTGTATGGACCTGCGTGGTCCAGGCCCTGGTCCCTCTCTGACCTCATCTGCCCCTCAGGACCCTCTCCAGCCCACCAGCCTCCTTGCTGCCCTCCAGACACACTGGGCATGTTCTCCTCTGGACTCCCTGTTCCCTACACCTGGACGCTCCTCCCCAGGAGGTCTCTCCATGTCATTCAGGCCTCTACTCAAATGTCCCTAATTTTTTAAAAGGACATTCCCTGCACCCTGTACAAACTGGAACCCCTGCCCTCCTTCTACTGCGGCCGCTTTGCCCTGTCTCCCCTCCCCCGCCCTCCACAGCACATGGTGTGTTATGCGTATGTTCATTTCCTTGCGCTGTCTTCCTCCCCTGCTGGAACGTAAGCTTCATCAGATCTTGTCTGCTTGTTCGCTGCTCATGTCCAGGGCCTAGAACAGTGCATGGCACGTGGCCATTTTCCGATAAATACTGGATGGAAGGAAAGGAGAGATGGAGAGAAGAAGGTGAAAAGGGAGAGGGAGGAGGGGGGAGGGAGGGAGGGAGGAAAGAAGGAAGGAGGACCGGCGAGCCGGCTTCTCCTATGAAGTCACCATTTGCCCCATCTACCTCAGCACCTACCACCTGCTCACCGCCCCGCAAGGCTGTGGATACTACAAAAGAAAAAGAAAGCATTCTCCTTGTCCCTAAGAATCTCAGTCTTTTGAGGAACGAGAAAATATACTAAAACCAATTGAGTGAATGACAGAAGCAATTCACTGTGCTGAAGAGACTCAGGAGCTAAATATATCCGAACACAGACAAGTGTTGTGAGAACCCGAGAAGAAAGAGAACTACACGGAAACTGGATACAGTTGTAAAGCCTCAGCTGCGTGTATTTCTCTGGTCCCACAGAGCACGTCCTCCATAAACAGTCAGGACACACTATATCATGTTCTCCGAATTGGTTCTGCGGAAATTTGCCCAAATCCTTCTGAAGTGCATATTACCCACAGCTTCAGGGGTGTCCAATGACCTAAAAATCGGAGTTACTTCTTCTCATTCTCACCATTTCTTCCACTGACCTATAAATTCCATCTCCTGGTCAACCCCTCCCCCAGCCCTTCTCTCTATCTCAGGGGAGGGGGGCAGGGAGCAAGGCCTCCTATGCCTTCGATTCCATTACTGATGGAAGGTGAGGAACACCTTTTTGAACTTTCTCTCCCATTCAATCCCAATAATCCGTTACACTTATTTTTTTTAAAGCCTGACTTTTTTTTTTACTTGGCCGCATGGCGAGGCATGCGGGATCTTAGTTCTCCAACCAGGGATCAAATCCGCGCCTCCTGCAGTGGAAGCGCAGAGTCCTAACCACTGGACCGCCAGGGAAGTCCCTCTCTTCACTTATTTTTAATCTTCTTTTTCCCTCAGGCCGTCTTCACTCCATCTTCTTTTCCTTACCTATGTCTTCTGGATTTCCCCACACGAAGGTGGGCATTATATAGCTCACCTCATTATCCCATCTTTAAGCATTCAATTACAGAGGGAAAAAAAGTGCATTCCCTCATCTGCCTGCATCACACATACAAGGTGAAGGAAGCAGCGAGTAAATCATTCCTCCGCATTCTCACGGGACCAAAACGGCCTGTGCAGCCCCTCCGCTACATTTCCTGCTGCCCCCCACCCTCCTGCTCATCAGCCTGTAAACTCAGGCAAGGATTTTAATTCAGCACTACTCTTCGGGAGAAAAGGTGACTGGAGACGCCCAGTGGAATGGCACATGTGAAGGAATGTTCTCCTGGCACCCAAAGTAATGTGCCCCGTTTGGACCTGGCATCAGGGTTATATGCGGCCAGCAGAGAAGTTGGGCCTCAGCCCAGACGCAAACTGAAGGGGCCACCCTGCTCAGGAGGCATCTACCACTTCCGCCCTCACGGCTGAGTGATGGAAAAGTTGGTCCCCCACTAACTAAAAGTGCCAACAGTTCCAGAAACACAGAAGGCGTCAGGAGAGAAGGTACCAACCAATCCACCACCGAGGGCTGAAGGACTGAAAGATAAAAGGTAAAACACAAGAAGGTTAAATGAGGAAAAGGTCAAAACACAAGACACCTCTATAGCTTTAGCTTCAACTGAGAGGCTTTCTAATGGGAAAAGTAATGCACTTGCTGGAGAAGCAGCTGGTTTTCATTACAGCCTAAAAGGGTTCAAAAATGAATACAGCCCCCCTTCTCCCTGCCCCAAATTCGGTGCGCATTCAATTCTAACAGAATGGACACCCAGACTTAAAACTCAAATAATCGGAAACCCCTGCCATGGAGAATTGCTGCTCAAATGGTTTATTCCTTTGGAGGCCACTAACTAAAACAATGATAACTTTCATGTCAAATTCCAGGAAATAAAGGGTAGACAATAAAGAGAGATTTTTTTTTAACCAAAATGCAACAAATGAATTAGCGCTGAGGGGCTGAAGAGAAGCCAAACAAATTAGGCCTGAGGGCGCCCACCAGCCCTCCTACCCCACTGAACAGCTCCTGGGTGCCTTCTCCGTGAGAGTTCAGAAATGGTCAGGGTTAGGGGACAAACATGTAACAAAAGACGCAGGCCCACCCAGAAGATGTGGGAGCCTGCTGGGAGGATTACAAACACTGGCGCAGGGCCAAGAACTGCCTCTCTTCCCCCAGCAGCGGAAAGGAAGCAAGATCGCCAACCCAGACATCGTGGGCAAGTCCCCCCACAGTCAAGAATGGTTTTCAAGCCAGAAGAATGCCTGTCATTGTGCCTGCAGACCCTGGGGTTGGTAACTACATTTTAAAATCATTACTTTTTCAAACGCACTCTCCATTACCACAACAGAGCATCTCAGTCAGTTAGAGCATGGCCTGCTTTGCTGGGGACACAGTAAATATTTGTCATTAGAATTAACTAACTGCACTAAAGAGGCCGTGACACAGCCCTCCAGTTTCCCACAGAGAAAAAGCCTGTTCTTAAACCACAGACTTTACCCCATACCCCCAAACCGGCATCTGAAAAAGTCATATATGAATTGTGAGATGGGCTATGCTAAAAAGCAGGTGACTCAGGACAAACAACCCACCCACCCAAATCACGGAGGATGGGTTGGAAATAGCATCTTGTGAAGGTGAACGCATTTCCGGCCGCCTATTGTATAGCTGTGACCACTGACAACAGGAGGGGCTCAAAAACTCCCCTAAAGCAAACAGCAACCATGAGATTAGCCATAAAACCTCCTTAGGTGGTTTTCATTAAGAAAAATTTATAGTCGGATTTAAAAATTAAGTATCTCATTACTCACTAGTCCTTACCTAGAACCAAATGCTTTCTTTGACCTCTGCCTTATGTAAGCCCACCACTTCCTGGTAAATCTCCTCCCCATGCCTCACCCAGGGCATTCAGGAAATCCCAAAGTCCACATACAAACTGAGTGACTGAGCAAGGACAGGAGGCCAGCTGACCTGGTGGCTCCAGCAACTCCGGGAGCTGAAGGATGCCGATGCCTGCCCACAGGGTGTGTCCAGTGTGGGGACCATTGAAGGGGCCAGAGCAGGAGCACAGCATCGGAAACAGTGTTAGAAAATGAACTTTCGACGGTACAGCGGTGATCTCAAGTGTTTCCATGCCACATGGAAACCAAGACAACTTTCCTTGGGATTTGCTGGAGCTGCCATCAGCTGGTTTGGTACCTGGAGTTACGTTCAGCTGGGCATCTTGTCTTTCATTTGGAGCACTCACCCCCTTTCACAATGAGCTTCATCCTAGACCATCCGGGCCATCTGATGATCAGAAACAGCCTGGCCTAACTACCCCTTTTGCTTCTCGAGCGCTGCGGCTATGGTACTTCACTGAAAATGCAACTTTGCCATCTCTTTAAAATACTTCTTCCGTGGCGTCTGCTTATGGCTGTTCTGCCTCAGCTAAAGTGCATATGGGCAGATAAGATGCTATTTCATCTGCAAAGATTCCACTTACATATAGTCTTTTGGATACATACCTGTTGTCTACAGTATTGATTTCCATTCTGTGTTCCTGAAATACTAAAGTTGCATAGAAGTATCTCAGAAGACCAGGACACCACCAGGCTGGTAGGGCTTTGGGTCCTCCACCTACTCTTCAATCAGATTCATTCTGGTATTAGCCATTAATTTATATAACATATACCTTATCATATGTAACATATGATAACATAATTTACATTTATGTATATTATATACGATAAAATATATACACATACATAAATGGTAGATATGCATATATATAATCAGAAGATTTTATGTGGAAACAAATAATTCCATGGCTAAAAAAAGCTTGAAAACCATGATTTAACCAAAGTGAGATCTATCTGTACCAAGGACTACAGATTCTAAAGCTCTACCAGGCAATTGTGATATGAACAGTCAACCATATGGAGTTTCTCTAGTTGAAGCAGACCTGGGGAGCCTAAAGGCTCCCACTTAGGACCAACTCCTTACCCTTAAGTATCTCCCTCTCTCTCTCTCTCTCTCTCTCCCTCTCCCTCTCTCTCTCCCTCCTTGGAGAATAGTTTGGAAGTTATTGGACCACATGATCTATATGTTCCTCCAGATTCAATGATCTAAAGATTCCCATATTCCAATAGTTTTAGGTGAAATGGATGAGAACAATGATGATCTCACTGTCTGGGGATCTAAAATTGAAAAGATTCTGAATTATTGTTTCAAATAATCACTCACCGAAAAAAAGATCTAGGCAAGGCAAGATATTAGGATATGTTGAAATCAGATTTCAGTGCACAATTGCATAGATGAACTTCAAACTGATGAAGTTCATATTTTCTGGCTTTCTGTTTTAATTGTGGCCACCCAGCCCCCTGCGGGCCAAGCAAGCTCTTTCAATTTAGGATTGCAGCAAGCAAAGCATTCCCAGCAGAGGACCGATGATGGTGGAATTAAACCACCGGGTGATCTTCAAGCTCTTCTTTCCCCAGTTTGTTATCCCAAACTCTGTTACGTTCAACATCCAGAGAAGAATCACTTGTCACCTACGAACAAGAAGTTTAATCAGCAGCCTTAACATTGTTATCCAGCATCTGGACCTTATCTCCTATCACTATGTCACCACCACTTACATTCTTAAAATATAAAAGTCAAGACCGTCCCATGCCATGGTCATGTACGTTGAGAACAAACAACTTCTCCCGCCCTGCCCAAAAAAGCATTTTTAACAAAAACTTCACACGGTTTTACCCCTAGGATTATGTAAAGCATTTCCACATGCCTTAATTAATGGCAACTAAATATTAAAACATTTGGGCTTTGTTTTGCATGTGTGTGTATGTGTGTGTTTAATTTAAGTAATGAACAGATTACAAGTAAGTAGAGCTCTTGGTTGAAGATATTTGTTTTCTTTTGATCACCTGGCTCATTTCACTCATCACTAAATAGAGAAAGTGGGAGAAATTCACCCAAGGAGTTTCCAACTTGCCAAAGCTCAAGATATGTAGTCAGTAGGCATGGAGCTGTTCAGACTGAAGCCGAGCAGGTCACTTCCGAGGGGGGTCCCCAGAGTACTATTGAAGACCCCTCTATGCCACTGTTCCATGAGGATTTTTCCAGCTGTAAAATTCTATGATCCAGCTGTCTCCTCCGTATCTCCAATTGGGTAAGAAAAGGAAATGAGTGTTCAAAGAACCAAATGAAGAACCGAAAAGCCACACCCATTACTAGTCCAGTAAAGCGAGCATGCAGTCTATTTTGTCTCCCCATAACTCAGTGTTCTGTCTGCAAAATGGAGAAAGTGTGGGGCCAATGAGGATCCAAATGGCTAATGATGTTGGCGAAATGCGTTCCTTTCTCTTAATGGTTTTGTTATGACTCTCACCACCCCCACCCCAATACCAAAGAGTTATAGACACAAACAAGGAGGATAAAGGGTGATGTCAACAGAGGCAGGGTGAGTCGGGATCAGAATACAGGATGGGGCAGGAAGCAGAAATCCCAGAATTCAATAGGCAGGAGTAATGGGATGGCTCCAACTGGTCTACGCAAGCCTCATCTGTGCCAATTTGATTGGACACAGTTTAAGAGGAAGAAAGAAAATGCCAATGAAAACCAAAACAAAAGATAAACAGCAGCCTTTCCAAATGGGTGGGCAGGGATCTGGCCTCCTGGCAGGGGAGGAAGCCAGCAGCCCAGGGGGCCTGTCCCCAAAACCAGCCGAGCCCACTCTGCCCCTGTGGCCCCTCCTTCCCACGGAGTTCAGCAGTGCTTTCCGGACCCTGAACCCATTGGGGGGATTTTTTGGAGGGAGTTTGGCAAATTATTACAGAAAAGGAACCAAAGAAGAGAAGGGAAAACATAAAATCATTTCTACAGCACAAAAAAATTTTTACCCTTTGACTTTAGCCAGACAAAGAATTTTCAGGCTCCATTCAGCCGTAAAATCAGTTCTCATGCCACCCACATTTCGCACGCCTCCCCCACTCCTACCGCAGCCATTCCACTCCCCCAGCTCCAGCTCCCCCCGTCCTCCGCCTCTCCCAGCACCTGCCATCCCCCTGGCCTCAAACCCAAACATCCATTTGAAGCAAACATGAGGACCCAACAAATATACACTCCCTCTTACACATATTCACATGTGTGTATACATACATACAGCTACCCCCGTCCCTCACTGAAACTGTCTAACGTCCGACGGAGATGTTAGCCATGGTACCCCTTGCCCCACACCCTCTCCCAGTGAAACTGACAAGGCACAGCTCCTGTTTAGGGGTAGCCATAGGTGATGACTATTCCACCTGGTAACCCCACTGGAGCCATAGCTCACGGGACCCAGAGTAGGTAATAAAAGGGCTATGACAATGATCCTTCAGGCAAGATTTATTTCATTCTCACTGCCATCCGTAGGGTGGGCTGTGAGTCCGCAGAGAACACTCCATCTCACGCACCCTTGGTCTGCCTCTTTTATCCTCGTGCCTAAGCCTTTTTCTTTGGAGGAGCAAGTGCCGGAAGATAAGCTTCTGAAACAAGTCAGGTTCTGGGGGCAGTGTTCCCACCAGCCCTGGAGAGCTTTCACACAGATCAGTATCCTGGAATGAGCCTGTTCAGCCTGCAGAAGGAAGTGTGATAATGCAGGAATGTGGCTCTGGGTCTTGGTCCCCCAGGGAAGGGGAGAGAGGAGGAGAAGGGAGGAAAAGCAGAGTTAAAGGTCATGAGTAATTGAGACTTGATAATGCCATGTGCCTGTGACAGTGACGTCACACACGGTGGTGGAGCTTTGAGCCCTGGCTCTCCATAACCCGCCAAGCCTTGGGCTGAAAGTTAGATTCTAGTTCTGGTCTCCAACTGACCAGGAACTTCTTCGTAACGCTAACACCTCAGTGATTAAGGAACCACTGCCTCCCCAAATTCTACTCCTCCAGTTGGATTCACCTTGAGAATGCGATCTGTTAAACGGGAAGGGGGACGTTGCCCCTCCTCTTTTAACCCCTATGAGGCAAACTGACTCCATAAAGAGATTTAACTCTGACCTTTGGAGGAATCTGGGCAATCATGAAATTATGTCCTTTCTGTATTTGGAACAGCCATAGCTTCTACTGATAAAAACCTAAGGTCTGCAGGGTGTCCTAAAGACCTCACATCATCATACAGGCTTTTGGCAAGGTTCCTAGACCTAATGAAGAGATATAGTGGAGAGGAAGAAAACTTGAAGGGTGGCAGAAAGACATGGATAAACTACGCAGGGACTTCATTTTAACATGCACATCTTGAGCCATCCACTCGGAAACTTTTCCTGGAGAGAGAGCTCAGGAGATGTAAAGGCAAGGAGATGAGTTTCACCTCCTCTTCCTTCTTTCATTCTCCAGTGGCAGGATTAGGAAATAACCAACTGGCTAAAGATCAGGGGGCGAGAAGGAAAAGGAAGCAAAGCAAAAGGTCTGTATCATCCCTCCCTGGATCACCCTACTGCTCTGACAAATCAAGAGCTGACCCTTTGAGAGATGAATGACCTCAGACCATTTTATGGACAGAGTCAGATTTTCTCATTATAGTAAATCAGTACAAGTATTGTTGGCAGTCCAAAGAGGCTCAAAACCCGTATCTCCACGCAGGTTCCCCAGCCATCTCCTCTGATTCTAGGAAGTAAACCCATGGTCAGGTGAGTTCTGAGGCAACCCAAATGAGATCCATTAAAAGATCAAGAGAGAAAGAAAGAAGGAAAGGGGGGAGAGAAGGGGAAGGGAGGGGAGGGGACAAAGGAAGTGGGGGGAGGGAGAGAGGGAGGAAGGAAGGAAGGAAGGAAAGCAGGAAGACTGGCTGCAAAAGTCAGAGAGGCTGACTAAGGGGCCCCCTCCCTCCTGCCCACCTGTGGTATACACAGTCTAGGGCAAGAAGAGTCTGTTGGCAGAAATCTCTCTGAGGAAGAAGGAATCCTCTTTATAGTTAAGCAACTGTATCTCTTTTCAATCAAAGAAAAGTAGTATCCAATTTTCAGGGAAAGAGTTAGAGGAGACCAGTCAAGAATTCAAGAGGTGACTGGAATCTTAAAAAAAAAAGCAAGAGAATTCAAGAGGTGGACGCTCCCTGGGACTTCCCTGGTGGCCCAGTGGGTAAGAATCCACACTCCCAATGCAGGGGGCCTGGGTTCGATCCCTGGTCAGGGAATCAGATCCTGCATGCATGTTGCAACTAAGAGTCCACATACTGAAACTAAAAAAAAAAAAAAAAAAAGATCCCGCATGCCGCAACGAAGATCCTGTGTGCTGCACCTAAGACCCAGCACAGCCAAAATAAATAAATAAATATTTTAAAAAGAACTAAATCAGTATTAAAAAAAAAAAAAAAAAGAGGTGGACGTTCCCAAGACTGAAGGAGAAAACCCCTTAGTCGTTCAGGCCTCAGAACTGCTACGGAAGCAGAGGTGGGCAGCGGTGGAGAAAAAAGGTCTTTGAGAGCCAGACCTATAAGGTCAAAGAACATGGTAGATATTGGGGCCACCCAGCATCCAAACACTCTCCTACTGGGGGAAGAAATCCCAAGTTAGGTGGAAGACAGGCCTCCTTGGTGGCCCAAGAGGTCACATAGCTCCTCCCCCTCTTCCCTCGCAGCTGGAGAAAGGGCATGTGACCGAGGTGTGGCCCATCGGAGGCTACCACACCGTTTAACTCCGAGTTAAAAGCCAAGGACCACGTAGAGATGATCTTGTGATGGCGGGTTTCTAGGGAGAGTGGAGCCTGAAGGTGCGACAGCAGAAGCAGCACCCCAAGCCCACTGCTCGCACAGTAGGGTTTTGGCAGAGCCTTGCCTCCTTGGTGTGTGCCCAAGACTGGCTCACTCGTCTTCCCAGAGATTTCCAGAGCTACTGAATACGTCCAATAAATCTATTTTCTGCTTGAGTTAACCAGCTGGAGTCTTCTTCACAACCAAGAACCCTGACTAATGCTGCATTATAACAAGAAATGTATCAGGAAAGAATGCCCTGCTGGTTGGAGGTGCCCATCTGACCCCTGAAGTGCCACCTCTCAGGTGACGCTCACCTGTCCTCTCTGGGCAGTGAGCAGGTAACTGAGAGAACTGTGACATCCACGCTGGCCGCGCACGCCACGTGGGACTCTGCTCCTAACACACGACTCCACACTGCTTTCTTATTCCCTTTATGGTAATGCTTTTTTCAGTAAATATATGTTTGGGAGATGTATGTGTTCTCCTATAACCCACAGGGAAGAACCTGAGAAAGCGAGCAGACCTCAGAGCCTTCCACCAGTTTCCATCCCGTCATCTGGTCAAGGCCTCTCCACTCCAATCCATTTGCAGGGCCCCATATACACTTTTTTTTTTCTTTTTTTTTTTTTTGCGGTACGCGGGCCTCTCACTGTCGTGGCCTCTCCCGTTGCGGAGCACAGGCTCCGGACGCGCAGGCTCAGCGGCCGTGGCTCACGGGCCCAGCCGCTCCGCAGCATGTGGAATCCTCCCGGACCGGGGCACGAACCCGTGTCCCCTGCATCGGCAGGCGGACTCTCAACAGCTGCGCCACCAGGGCAGCCCCCCATATACAATTTTGTTGCTTCTGCCTTCAAGGCTTTGTTCAGGAGAGAAAGTTCACTCTACCAATTAAGCGTTCTCCCTCAAAACTCCTGCTCAAGATTCCTCTTCTATAGAGTCTGGCTCCAAAAGTCAGGAGCCGCATGGTTCCCTGGATGCACTGTGTTCTTTCTCTCCTTCACTAGGAATGCCTGACCTGCCCACCAAGAATCTCCACTTAACCTGATGAGGGTCTGCTTCTTAAAAGCTCAGCTCCAGGAAGTGTTTGCTGACCCTCTGACAGCGTATTAGAGGCTTCTCCTTGACTCTCTCCAAACCCCCATGCCTGCTTCCTCTACTGCACCTTCCACATGCATTGTCCCCTGCTTATGTGTCTGCCTCTCCAGGGAGATGATGAGCTCACTGGCAGCTGGCACTGGGTCTCCTTATACCGATACCTGGTGCAGCACTTGGCCCAGAGGAAGTGTTCGGTGAGTGTTGATGAATGAATGAATGAGTTAGCACTGGGACCTTCCCCCACAGCTGAACTTACTCTGCCACTGAGACCTCATCTGTCAAAAGCGGAAACGGAGAAGAACATTCGCAAAGGTCTCTTCCTGGCCCAAGGTTTTGTGAATCATTTCAGTTTTCCCTCATGGATCCCGCTTAACAGTAATAGTCATAGCTAACACTTCCTGAACAGGTTAGCAAGCCAGCTGCTCTGCTAAGCACTGTATCCGCCCTCTGTATCCACGGGTTCTGCATCTGTGGATTCAACCGACTCCAGATTGAAATTATTCAAGAACGTGCACGCAAAAAATTCCAGAAAATTCCAAAAAGTAAGACTTGAATTTGTCATTCACTGGCAAGTATTTACATGGCATTTACATTGGATTAGGTATTATAAGTCATCTAGAGATGATTTAAAGTGTACAGGAGGATGTGCGGGGGTTATATACAAATACTATGCCATTTTATACAAAGGACTTGAGGATCTGCAGATTCTGGTATCCGTGGGGGTCCTAGAGCCAATCCCCCACAGACATGGAGGGACGACTGTATGGGATTATCTCATTCAAGCCTATCAAACCCTTATCAGCACATTTGCAGGGAGCTGTACAGTAGCCAAGCGCTCAGTCTCACGGGGACTAAGACGGGGCTGGATGAGCGTACAGAGCAGCCTGAAGAAGAGGCAGCCAAGGGAAGGGAGGAGGGGGCCAAGCAACTGGGTGCGGTTTTCCTGCCTGAAGACACTTGAGGAATAAGCCAGGAGAGAAACGGGAAGGGAGGTCACAGTTGTTGAACACTCCCCTATGCGTCCTCGCAAAACCCCATGAGCGAGGCATGGTCGTCCCCACTTTGCTGAGAGGGAAACCAAGACCCAGAGAAGTGAAGGAATTCATCCAAGGTCCTGCAGAATGGAGGCCGAGTCCAAAAACTCAGGTCTGTTTGTTTGCAGAGCTGGGCTCACCATCCACCCCAGGATGGGGAAGGTCTGACAATAGGGAACCGTCCCCAGAACAAAACCTTGGAGCTCTAACCTATAGGTTTCCTCCAGCCTGTTCTCCTAAAGGAAGCAAGGGTCTGTAATCGATACAATCACACAGTCAGTCAAAGCAAGCTTGCAATTTCCCAGGGGCCCTCTAACGTTCTCCGGACGGACCTACCAAGGTTGAGAATTGCACGGCAGAGAAAAGAGCCCATGATTTGGAGGCCAAGAACTTGAACACAAGGCTCCCCGTCCACTCTTTGTTGGCTGGTGATCTCGGGACTTTGGAAACTGTAAAGCATTCAACAAATACTGTCATTTTATGAATGATCTGAGAATCCTGGCCTCAACACACAGTCAGATATGATCTGGCCCTGGATGTTGAGCCCTTTGAGCACATCAACAGCCTTCAAAAAGGACAGCACGTCTCAGCTAAGCCTGACACAGCCCCTCCAAGCTTCCTGGTCTGTTTATTTGTTCGAAGCATCTGTTTGGTTAGAGAAACACAGCAAGAACGTCCCTCTGCCTGCAAACCTCCCCTTCAGCCGGACAGATGGGCCAGAGAGCAGGGCTCCCAGGAATAGGGACGCTCAACAGATGCAGATGGCCAGCTGACCCAGGTCACCGGACTCCACGTGCCGGAGGCTGTGCAACAGCTCAGGCAGCTCCCCTCCCCATGGCTACACTGACCCCTCTGGCAAAGAGCTCAGGGCTGGAATGGGTACCACTGCTTGGAAACAGAGAGCTCCAGTCCTCCCCCACCCTCCGCTCCCTTCCCACACTGGTCGATTCAGCACTGTGGTTGCCAGGAGGGCCTGCAGCCTGGACTGCACTCAGCTGATAGGAACTGTGCATGTGGGGGGGGGGGGGGGGGGCGGGGGGGCGGGCCACTGCCCTCTAGGAGATGGGAGGAGGGGGCTTGGGCTGGATGGTCCAGGGTGTGTTCTGGTTCCCAGACCTGATCTGGGCTGACCTGACATGAATACTTTTCTCTCCCCCGTATCCATGCCCCAGGAAGTACTGATATTTACTCGGAACACCTTCCACACCCCCTCCACCCTACTCTCCACCCCCAACACGGAGACAGACACAATCTCGGGCAGACAACCTGTTCTCTGTGAAGCCTCTCCAACTCCTGGGGGCAGAGTTATTCTTATTTCAGATCTCCTCCTGCACCCTGTATCCACCTGAGGGAAGACTGCGGGGTTCAAGTCCAGTTAATCCACTTACTAGCACAGAACTGTGGTAGGGATTATCTGAGTTAGCAGAGGTAAAGGGCAGCGGCAAAGTCCTTATACGTGTATATATACCAATATACAAATCTATACATCCAAATACAGTATATCAATAGAGTATACATACTATATGATATACTATAGTGCATGTATGTATACATATACACAATAGTATGTATATGTGTGTGTATATATACACTCTGTTAGTTTACTGTCCATAGCTATGTAATTGACACATATTATACACAAATAGATTAGTATGTTATTAGTAGTATATTAATATTAGCACCATATCATGTGCTAATAAGTATATTATATATCACATATTATTGGTATCTTCCGGGATGAGCATCGTATCACGTCATCATCCATTTACTTGTCTGCCTTCTTCACTAGACCACGGGCTCTTTAACAGCAGGAGCCATGACTCCGGTTTCATCCACCTCTAAGCCAGGGTCTGGAACCCAGGTGGTACTCAATAACCAACTGATGAATGGATAAATACCAGAACACCGTGGGCCCACCCCCACCCATATACTATCAACCGAGGCAGAAAGGTCCGACTGGCCACCCAGTCCTCCCCAATCTTTTAAACTTCCCAGCAGAATCTCAGGCAGAACGTTCCAGCAGAGGCCTGGCTTTAATTTTCAGAGATAAAGAGCTAAGCGCTGGAGAAATGCCTTATCCGGCGTTTCAAGCCCTTTCTCCGGATTCGGCCCCCCGAGACTCGAGACTCGCACTTCGGCCGCCCTCCTAGGCTACACCCGCGCCGTCGGGGTCTCCACCCCTCGGCGGCCCTGCTTTCCCACACAGGGTGCGACGCGGCCGCCTGCTCTCAAGGACGCGGAGGAAACCGGCCACCTCAGAGGCCGGGCGGGCTGGTGCCGTTCCCGCAGCTGTCACCCGTGGCCTCTCAACACCCACCAGCTCCGCTGGAAGCAGCCCAAGTGCCTCCAACGCCCAGAGCGACATCCAAGTCCGAGCCTCCCATGGCCCCGAGGCTGGAGGGACCACACACAGCAGGCGGCGCACACCCCACCCTCGGGCCTCACTCCCCACCCAGGCCTCACACAGACGCCCACCTCACACGCTGTGCTCCACGCAAAGCCCCCCTCGGAGGTATCCTGCCGCCTCCACCCTGGACGCAAACAACGCTGTGAAGGCCACAGCACACGGAACGCTGTCACTGCTGGAGTCTGCAGCACCTCCTGTCTGGCCCTCCTCTTGAGCAGACCAGAAAGGAGTCCGGAGCCTGAAGCAAAAACATCGCCGCCCTTAGGCTCCATAACCTCACACAAAGACGTAAAATGCAAACGGGTCCTCAACAGCAGGTCCTCAGCACGCCAGGCACTTTCTAAGAGTGAGAAAGACGCCAGTATCCCTCCTTTTTGGCAAGAAAAATGAGATTCATGGTATCACTTTTGATAATGTTCTTGGAGCTTCCTTGGACCCTCTCCCACCTTTGGGTTCCCCCAGAGCAGCTCCTCCTTGGTGTGTTTTATATACGAATTTCTGAGTGAACTTTAGTTTGAAAGAATGCCATGGCTATAAACTAACGTTCATACAGTTCCTATATCTGCTGCATATCCAAATATATGGGGTCAATCTGGATGAAGTTTCAGCCCCACCTTGTCCCTCCCCTTCAACCCTCTCTACACACATGTGCACACATGCCTGTGAGCACACACACACGTCAGTCCTCCCAAGCCAAGCCTTGATGTTCCTGGCAAGGAAAGGGCTACTTTTAGATACCAGGCTTAAATGGCAAAGAAGGCCAAGGTGGCCACCAATCTTTTCTCTGGGACCAGTACTTTGGGAAGGACGTTTCTACTTCCAGCCGCAGGGTCCTCACGTAACTGAAATGCAGCCTCCTCAGACGGTGGGGTCATTTCATCCTCAGGTTTCTGCTGCAACCCCAGAAGTCCATGTTGGGAAATGATGGGGGAGGGTAGGACAGATACAATCTTGAGGATATTGTTGGGAAACGGAGGAATTTGTGGAGTAAACACTCCACTCTTCTCAAGTTTGTCTTCCCATAAAAGCTCGGTACTAGAGAGAAGGCTGCATCTGACATTCTGCAAGCTGTCATTAGACACCACTGTGTGCGTGAGCCAGCACTTGTACCAGGAGGGGATAAAAAAGAAAGATTTCCCGCCTGCAAGGACCCGACCACCTCCCTGGAGAGATAAGACCGCAGCTGTCCATAGACAGGCACGTGGCAACCCAAAGCAGCGTGATCAGTGCCAAGGGAAGGAAGGAACTCAGAGGAGACACAGAGACCTCAGGAAGCCTTCATGGAGAGATGGGACTCGATGACTCGGGCGTGAAAAGGGTGGATGGGAAGCGTTTCAGGGCACAAGAGGTGGCCTCGAGAGGACTAGCTGGGAACGAGCAGGAAGTGCTTGGAGGATGCTGAGTAGGACAGCAGAACTGCGTTTGGGGGATGGCTGAGAATAAACACCAGCATCGCCAAGAGTGCTACTGAGTGATTACTTACTGTTGATGGATTTATATAAATAATGTCTCCCTATTTCTAGTCATCCTGTGAGGCAGGTAGTGTCATCCCATTTCTACAGAGAAGGAAGGTGAGCTTGGAGAGCTTCGGTCACCTGCCCAAGGCCCCATCCCCACCTCCGTCCCCCAAACAAAGCTTGAGCTTTCTCTTCCCAAATCCCTGTGTTAGTTGGGCCCAACCATCATGGTTTCCACAACAGCCAGAGGAATATTCTCTCGTAGCAGACCTGGGAAGGTCGTGAAGGCAGATTTAATGGTAAGATTCATCCTAACGGCCTCCCCATAGCACGTGTGTATCATCTTTACCTAAGCTACTGATTTCTCCATTCATTCCGTTTACTCGTTTGTGCAGTAAACCCGTGCCCTGAAGGAAATAGATGTTAAACGTCTGGGCTTTCAATTAACCATCGACTTAAACCACGGTTCTCAAAAAAAGTGCCAGGTGGAGCCAAAACTGCATTAAGCAAATGAATTAAGTTACGAGAAGGAGATGAGGACGGAAGCACAGCCCCAGACCTTGGGCAGCACCAGCCTGAGCCCAGGGAAGGGCGAGGTTATGGCGGGCACTGAGCCGCGCCGGCTGGGCTTCCCTTGCCCACCAAGCCCCAGACCAGGACGCAGGGGACTGGGGAGGCGTTGGAAGAGCAGGAACACCTGGTGGAAATTCTCCTGGAATTCCTGGGAAGCAGAGGGGCACTGGGACGGGAAGCTTAGTCTGGTTTTCTCCCTGTTTCAGCATCAGATCTTTTGATGTTGCAGCCCAATCACCTCCCCTCCCCCCATGGTAACCCTGGGTGACTGAGAAGCAGGGGGTAGAAGGTGAGGCCTCCAGGGAATCCCAGCAGCCCCACTTCTCTGCCCTCAGCTCCCCACCCTCTTCACCTGCCAGTGCAACTCAGTGCTGAGCTAAAGGCCAAGCGACCGTAGGATCTGTCCTCCAAACCAGCATCCTCCTGAGAACGCCAGGGGGCGTCGTTAATAATTATGCAGGACAACAGCTGTACACTGGAGCTGGGGAACTAGGGCATGTGGTGTCCCCCGTTACAGGGCTCGGGGCAAAGTCTATGCAGGGCTGGCCTTGAAGAATTTGCCTTTTAAGGAAAATCAGTTGATTTCAGTTATGGCAGAGAAGTTCTCCCAGGAACTTTTTTAGAGCCCCTAAGGGTCTCCCTCTCTCCTCTCTGGTGTAAGGTTTGTAGTCAGAGAAAGCAGGTTGGTGGGGTGGGGGGGAATTAAACTCACTGACTAATAACCAAGAACCCAAAAATATATCGTGGCAATGGTCCTGTTGACAACTGGGTTACACTGGAGCCATTTCCCAGAATCCCCTTCCCTGGATGGTTCTGGGTTAGACTTAGACAAAAGTGGGACTTCAGTAGCTTTGCAGGCAGAAACGGGAGCCTGGCCATCAGATACTTGGTTTCCAGTGGACTTTCTCACCCCCTCCTGCTTTGTGGGGTCATTTCAGCAAGTGGGCTTCCCCAACTGGCACACCCCCAGCTCTGCCCAGCACCTCCCAGGCGGTGTAGGATCCATTCCTATAAGAAATCTCTTCTCCCATAACTCCCACAATAGTGAATCTGCTTCCTTGATTAAACCCTGACTGACACAGAGAGGGCAGACTTTTTAAACATCTGGACAGGTGCAGGCCAATTATATGCAAAGGCATACCTGTCGCCCGTTATTCCTGCAAATATCGGTGACTAAGGAGAGCCTCAGAAGAGAGACCACATGAGGGGCTGGGAGGTAGAGGAAACCAGGCTCGGGAACCCCGGTTCTGGAACCAAATCCCAGTTCTGCCAACTAACCACTGCTGGGGGCAAGTGGATAACTTTCCTGAGTCTCAGTGTTCTCCTCTGTAGTTCCTCTTGTTCTGCAACACCCAGCTACGCCAAAGGGCCAACACACGACTGGACATCACCATCCCCTTCTCAACCTGCCACCCCCAAGACTCTCCATGCTGGTCACCAACCCCACATCCAAGGGGCAGCAGCCTGGGAAGGAAGAATCACCAAAGCCAAACAGGCAAGGGCTGGGCGGGAGAGGAGGCATCAGAAAGAGCTGGAAAGGAGAAGGGCACAGGGAGTATCTGCAGGAGAGAGGTGTCCTCACACGGCCCTCTCTGGGCTGCCGGGACACTTCCGAGGGATAGATTTCAGAGCAAGAGAGTCACATTTCAAGATGTCCATCTCGTACGGGGCCAGCCTCCTGTGTACCACTGTGGTTTCGATGAGCTGATTCACTGTCCTCACCTGCACCCTCACCCTCACCTGCTCCTTCGGCGCTGCCTGACCGGTGGCCTGTCTGCCCAGATGTCATCTCTCCTCCACACGAGCACTGACCCTCCAGATCACTGCGGGAGTCTTTCAGCCCTGGCCTGTACCCTGCACTTGGCTAAACAGGAACCAAGACCACGTGGGCCCCCTGAGAGCTGGGGATTGGAACAGATACGCGTGCAGTGGAGACTCAGCTGCCTCCTCAAGCCCCGAGGCCGATGCAGCAGCTTGCGGATCAGGTTCTGAGCAGGTGCCATTCATTCTGGGGGGAGAGTGTAGGCAATGGGGACAAGGTGCCCAAAGGCAGAGTCCTCCAGGAGTCGAGTTGGAGAGTCCATGTTGGGGTCCCTCGGCCTCCCTAGAAGACAGTCCTTCGACCAGGTGGTTCAGGCTCTGCAGTGTGGACTCTTCCCAGGACGCTTGCTGGGCAGACCACACTCTTCAACAGACACCCAGACAGCAAAGCAGGGGCGGCCGACCCTGTGCCCACGAACCAAGCTCAGCGGGCTCTCTACCCAGATTCTGACACTGGGGTTCTGAGACTCATCGGGGTCTGATTAAATCAATACATGTGATTTCCCTCAAGCCTGTGCAGACCCTTGGGAGATCTTCACTCCAGAACAACACGGTCTTTGGCAACCTGAGTCCCTACAATCTCTGCTGAGAGCTCAGCATCTCAAAGGTTTCCCGCCCAAATCTATATTTCATCAACATAGCATCCAATCCATCCTCCACTCAGCCCTGGGACCCTTCTAACCTGCCCAGAGAGGTGCCTCCTTTTAGGGTTGGTCAAGGCCAGTGGTTCTCAAAGCGGGGCTCCCAGATCAACAGCATCACAGCACCTGGGAACTTGTTAGAAAGGCAAGCTTTGGCCCCCACCCCAGACCTACTGAATCAGAAATTCTGGGGGTGGGCCCAGCACTCTGTGCTTTAAGACTTAACGATCTCCTCTCTGCCATCAGAGCCAGAATAGGAGGGAAGGTACTGGAGGCAAGAGGACCGGGCAGAGGCCTGGGACCCTGCTGAGGTCTGCGGCCATGGGTGAAGGTAAGGAGAAGGTCTGCTTGCTCTCTGATGAGCTAAGAGGGAGGCTGGCTTTCCCCGGGCAGCAGAAGTTCAGGTGTCTGTCGCTCTGTGAGCCTAATCTGTCCCCAGAAGAGTCTGACCATGTGTCACTGCAAACACAGCTTGCTCTACCGCAGAGCAGATGTTCCCAAGAGCTGAGCCGTTTGAATAGAGTTAATGGGCAGCCGTAAATCATCAGCTGGAGACACGCGGAGGCTGCAGGGGAGATGAGGCCACTTGGCCTGAGCCCCAGCATGAGAACTAGGTGTGTGCTCCACTTGAGCCGGCATGCGGGCCATCAGCCAAACAGGGGAAGGTTGGGCAGGGCTGGTCCTCATGCCTGCTTGGAGCTCAGACCGCAGCCACTCGCGCTACCGGGGAGATCCTGAGTGAGGAGCGGAGAACCCAACTGGCCAAGGTCCTACCAGCTGCTTCAGGGGGCGGTCTGGAAGGGCACCATGCCCAGTCTTTGTGCCCCCCTTCCCTCCTCTCCCTGCATGGTCTTCACTGAGGTTCTTCCCCAGGAGGGCTTGAGTTAGTAAGAGAGGTGGGCAAGGAAGGGAGCACAGACAGGAAATGAGCCTGGAAAGCTCCAGGACGCTTGGGGAAGCCCAGGGCAGCAGCAGCCTGGAGGGGAGCCTTCTCCACCACCGCCCATTCTGTCCTCCCAACTGCAACCTCCCCACAGTTCTGAACTGAGCCTGATGCCGGATACCCTGCTGACCTCTGTGCTGAGGCTCCCCCGGGGGCAGAGGTGCCAGTTCTGAGCCACTGTCCATTGATCACACTGCAGGGTGCAAGCTACTCTGATCACCCAAGCTCAGCTTCTCCGGTCTTCATGTCCCTCTGCCTCCTCCCACCCCCACCCATGCCCATGGCGGATGTGCACTTGAATCTGAGTGTCCACCTGTGAGGACCGCTACTGAACCTGGAGTTCAGCACTGAAGACCAGTGCCATCATTTGGGACCAGTTCTCCAAAATGGTAGGGAACAAGGTACACGTGGTAGGGGTAACCATGCAGAGCCCTTTGTCAGGAGGGCAGAAAGGGAAGCAATCAGCCTGGATTTGGCAGGAAAGGGAGTGTAACTAAAATTTAAAAGATTTAGATTCTGGGCCTAATTAAAAGATTAAATGTGTGAAAGGATGCTAAAATTAAAGTTTCAGCAGAAGAATTCATATCATAAAGATTGGTACCACCGGAAGTATGAGACCAGTTCCTATGTGTGCACCTCACGCAGTAAGTGTTCCAGGACAGATTGCACCACTCTGGGATGCTTGGGCAAATCAGTAATACAGGACGGGAACCAAGAGTTGTGGGAAAAGGTGCAGGAAGAAAGTTCTGTGGGGAGAGCTGTGGCTGAGCTGCGAGTCCCACCCCTCCCCCACTTGGGGTGATCATCTCACCCCAAGGCTAGTGAGAAGGGGCTGCTACGAGATTCCTCAGAAAACCTGCACTGTGTTTCTTGCCACTGGAAAAAGAGAAAGCAGCCTGGTGTGGGGTCACTCCTGAGAAAGTAAAGATGCACATGGCCCAGGTGGATGTGGCTGCATGACTTATCCTTGTGTGCTTGAGAAGCACCACGTGTGCTTGAGAAGAATGTATCTTCTGCTGCTGTTGGATGGGATGTTCTATATGTCCTTTGGGTCCATCTGCTCTAACATATAGTTTATTTTTTTAATAAATAAATTTATTTATTTATTTTTAATTTTGGCTGTGTCGGGTCTTCATTGCTGCGTGCAGGCTTTCTCTAGTTATGGCGAGCGGGGGCTACTCTTCGATGCAGTTCTCAGGCTTCTTCTCATTGCAGTGGCTTCTCTTGTTGTGGAGCACGGGCTCTAGGTGCACGGGCTACAGTAGTTGTGGCCCGTGGGTTCAGTAGTTGTGGCACACAGGCTTAGCTGTTCCATGGCATGTGGGATCTTCCCGGACCAGGGATCGAACCCGTGTCCCCTGCACTGGCGGGTGGATTCTTAACCACTGTGCCACCAGGGAAGTCCCTCTAACATATGGTTTAAATCCAGCGTTTCCACACTGATTTTATGTCTGGGTGATCTATCTGCCATTGAAAGTCCCCTCCTATTATTGTATTGCTTTATATTTCTCCCTTCAGATATGTTGGTGTTTGCTTTATATATTTAGGTGCTCCTATGTTGGGTGCATAAATATTTACAATTGTTTTAGCCACTTGATGAACTGACCGCTTTATCATTATATAATGACCTTCTTTGACTCTTTTGACAGATTTTTAGCTGAAGTCTACTTTATCTGATATAAGTATAGCTATATACTATACTTTGGTTTCTATTTATATGGAATACCTTTTTCCACCTCTTCACTTTCAGTCTACGTGTGTCCCTAAAGATGAAGTGAGTCCCTTGTAGGCGGCATTTAATTGGGGCTTGTTTTTTTAATCCATTCACCCACTCTGTGTCTTTTTATTGTAGAATTTAGTCCCTTTACATTTAAAGTAATTATTGGTAAGTATGGGCTTAATATTGCCATTTTCTTCATTGTTTTCTGGCTGTTTTGTAGTTCCTTTGTTCCTGTCTTCCTCTCTTGCTCTCTTCCTTTGTGGTTTGATGATTCTCTGTGGTGGTGTGCTTTGATTCCTTTCTCCTTGTCTTTATCTACCACAGGTTTTTGTTTTGTAGTTATCGTGAGACTTACATAAAACATCTTACATACCTTCAGGATGCTGTTCCTCATTTGTAATGCACTGTGCAAAATATTAGTGAGCATGGCTTTCTTAACACAGCATTTTCTATTTTCACCCATCACTTCACAGTGATATTTTGCCTCATATTATTTTTAGTTTTGATTTTCACTGAATAAACCTGTACTTTTAGCACATCCCCAAAGAAGTAATCGAAAGGTTCAATTTTTTTTAAGTAAATAATATTGTTCAGGTTTCCTTTTATATAGTTCTGTAGATTTAAAATACAGCTTCTGGGTCGAAGGGTCTGCAGGAGGGAGTGTGCTGGGAGAACCCACCAAAGTGCCCACACAAGACAGTGCTCTTCACACCCAAAGCACAAAGCCACTTTGGGAAATTTCCAGTCAACAATGAACCTTTTCTATGTCCTCTGCCCCCTACCTTTTCTCACCACTCCCCATCCACCTTCCCATCCATGGAGGGAAAAGAAACCAATCAGGAGGTAAGAGAGGAAGACGAGAAGAAAGGGCTGAAAAATAGAGAACCAAGCACATCCCTCACTTCGCTCCTACAGCTGGCTCCAGAGGGACCCCACCTGAGGCTCACCTGAGCCAAGGGAGGGGAAGAAGTTTAACATTAAATCTAGTTCAGAATTTTTACTATTGTCTTCAACTGGACATTGCAGTTTCTGAATTGAGGCTGTTGGAGAATTAATGTGTTGGTAAGATGTACCTGCTGGAGTATCCTTCTAGGGCAAGAGAAGATTCCACCTGCTGAGTAATTTTAAAGGGATGATGAGACACACAAAATATTAAGTTGCATTTTGATCGTGTCATGTATTGTGAATGTTCACAGGGCACTTACTGTGTACTGGGCATTTTCCCTGCATTGTCTACTCTAATCCTCCCAACAGCAATACTGGGTCGGGTGTTGTCATCCTCACTTCACAGCTGAGGAAGCGGACACTCAGAGAGGTTAAGGACCCTTTTCAATGATACACAAGTGGAGAAGCCAAGGTGGAACTAATCTGTCTCTGATTCCAATGCCTTTGTGTCAAGTTAGACACATTCTTTCTGCCTACAGGTTCATCACAGTTTCTCAAATGTGAGGGTGAAAATCAAGGAACACCCACACGTTTGTTTGCATGTGGCTACATTTCCCAGGAACCTACAAATTCTATCGCTTTAATGCTCAACCTTCACCTTCCGCCAGCTGCTTCTCCAATAGAAGCAGGTCCCATGCAGGAAAGAGTGTTAAAAGTGGGCTTTCAGCTCCAGCCAGAAACAGGGATATGACATGTGAAGGGTGTTCCTTTTATTCTTCACCACATCCTTTGCAGTCACGACTGCACTTTAAAGAGAATGTCAGGTTGGTGGAATTAGTTAAGCTCCAAGACAAACGTTATATGTTTGTTTTTAAACCAGGCCTCCTGAGTAAAAAACCCAGCAAGCATATGACATGGAAAAATCTCCTTCTACAGGCATTCACGGGCACAGCCGGAGGCCTCCTTAGGCTGAGGAAGACTCTCTTTTCTAATTTAGAGACTCAAGGGTACAAATAAAGTTAGGTACTGGTTAAAGAACCTGGCCAAACTTTTAAACAAATCCAAGTTTCTATGAGGCAGTCAGATAGAACAGACCCTTTATAAGGAAAGGACTTGTTTTGGTTTGGAGACTGTTAAAGAAGGGAGAATCGTCCCTGAGATCCTGAGCTCAACCTTTGACACTCTAAGAATTGTCCCCAGTACCCTCCTGGGTCAGTGAGTGTCCTGAAAGACACCAACGACCACAGCAAGTAAGATTCTGGCCAAACAGACATAACTCCTTCAGTCAACAACCATCAACAAGCCAGCAGCCTGCCAGGTCTCCCAGACAACAGAGAGGTTAGCATCTCAAGAGAATCTTTGAAATCAGGCACACGTTCAGAACCCAACTCTAAACTCACCATCTGAGCACCTCATGGTAAACTGCTTACCAGGCCCCAGTTTCCTGATCCGTAAATTGAGGATACAGGCAATGCCCATACAAAGGGTAATTGTAAGGGTTAAATGAGATGATATTTGTAAAGCAGCTTGCACAGTTCCTGGCTGTTAATATTAAGTGTTAAATATATTTTAAATACATGTTTTAAAACATTTAAACTATAAAAAAATTAAATTTATAAATTGTAAAAGCTGCCCTTTCCCAGGATCCCAGTCCCAATTTAGACTATTGTGGTAACTTTTGTGAGGGTTCAAAGAGAGAGCTGAATTTCCATTGCTGGGAAGATGGAGTAGACATATTTTTCCTATTCCTTCCACCATATACAACTAAAAGCCCTGGATAGAATATACAAAACAAATACAAGAAGACTCTGAAAAGTGGAAAGGAAAAGGCAGACTGGCGAGGGACCTCAGAATCTGATGACAACACAGCAGTCAGTTTTCTGAGCTTATTTTTTGCCTCGTATGTACCAGACTTGGAGCTGAAGAAGAGAGCAAACAGACCAAAAAACAGACAAACTCCCAGAAAAACTCTTCTCTCTTTGGCCAAAGAACCAGGAAAAGGGAGCCTAGAAAGACAGAAAACTTGCAGTCGATCACCACTCTACTCCAGCCAAATGCCACGGAAAAAGGCTGTGATCCAGGAAAGCTGGGTGGGGAGCTACCCCTCACCTGCTCCATCAGGGTGCAACAAGACACCCTCAACATCCCTGCATGGTACTGTCACTTAGAAGGCCAAGAAGGGCGCTGGGAGCTTTATCCCCACCGGGCAGTGATGTCATCTTCCCTTGGGGTCCAAGTGGAGACCAATGGAGACCTGGACTTCAAGTCCACATGGAAAGAATGAGGTGACCCCCAACCTGCAGAGTTTGTGTCAGAGGAGACAGGACTCACTGTCACCCAGCAGTAATGAAACCACCACACCCTCCCTCCCCTATAGTCAGTGGAGGCCACATGGGAAGCAGAACAAGGCACTCCTCCCCCTGCCAGCCAGGAAGTTTCAGTGGAGGCCTAGCAAGGAGCCAGAAATCCGCCCCATGCCCAGCAGTAATGAGGAGGCTCCTCAGGTGTCATTAGAGAGATCCAGTGAGGGATTCAGAATTCTACTCTCACCTGGCAGTAGAAGGTGACCTTCCCCTGCAATCCTAAATATATATGTACCAAACAACAAAGCTACAAAATATGTGAGGCAAAAACTGATAGAACTGAGAGGAAAAAATAGATAAACCCACAATTATATTTGGGGACTTTAATACCACTATCCAAAAATTAATAGAAAAATTAGACAGAAAATCACCAAGAGTATGAAAGAACTCAACACCATCATCAAGCAGTAGGATCTCATTGACATTTACGGAACACTCCACCCAATAACAGCAGAATACATACTCTTTTCAAGTTCCCTCAAAACATATACCAAGATAAACCATATCCTGGACCACAAAACCAACCTCAACAAAGTTAAAAGAACTGAAATCACATAGAGTGTGTTCTCTGACCACAGTGGAACCAAACTAGAAATCAATAACAGAAAGATAACAGGGAAATAAACAACACACTTCTAAATAATATATAGGTCAAAGGGGAATTCTCAAGGAAAAATTTTTTTTAAAAAATTGAACTGAATGGAGCTTCCCTGGTGGCGCAGTGGTTGAGAGTCCACCTGCTGATGCAGGGGACACGGGTTCGTGCCCTGGTCTGGGAGGACCCCACATGCCGCGGAGCGGCTGGGCCCGTGAGACGTAGCTACTGAGCCTGCGCGTCCGGAGCCTGTGCTCCGCAACGGGAGAGGCCACAACAATGAGAGGCCCGCGTACCGCAAAAAAAAAAAAAATTGAACTGAATGAAAACAATAATAACAACATATCAAAATTTGTGGGACACAGATAAAGCAGTGCTTTGAGGGCAATTTATAGGCCTAAATGATACATTAGAAAACAGTGTAAGTCTCCAATCTATGACCTAAGCTCCCACCTCAATAACCTAGAAAAAGAACAAATAAACCCAAAAAAGTGGAAGGAAGAAAACAAAGAGAAAAGCAGAAATCGATGAAGTTGAAAACTAAAAAACAATAGGGAAAAAATTAATGAAACAAAAAACTTCTTCGAAAAGATCGATAAAATTGACAAAACTCTATGAAGATTAAAAAGGAAAAAAGACAAGATATAAATTAATAATATTAGGAATGAAATAGAGGCTAACATTACATACTTCATAAACATCATGAGGATAAGAGAATACTATGAACAACTCTGCATACATAAATTTAACAACTTAAATGAAATAGACTAATTTCTTGAAAAACACTAACTATCACAACTCTTCCAAAATGAAACAGACAATTTGAATAGTTCTTAACTATTAAGAAAATTGAATTTGTAATTTTTTAAATGCCCCAAAGAGAAACCTCTGGGCCCAAACGGTTTCATAGAGAATTCTACCCAAAGAAGATTTAACACCAATTCTATACAATCTCTTCCAGAAAATGGAAGAGAAGGAAGCACTTCTCAATTTATTTAAAGAAGTAAGTATTATCCTGATACTAAAGACAACACAGAAAAAGAAAACACACCAGTATCCATCATAAATATAACACCAAAATCTTTAATAAAACATTAGCAAATAGAATTTAGCAATACAGAAAAGAATTTGACTTGACTAAGTGTATAATTTAATAGGGTGTCTTCCAGGTATGCAAGGGTGACTCAATTCACAATCAGTGTTGCCCCCATATAACAGGCTAAAGAAGAAACAGCTCACGATGATATCAATCAATATGGATAAAGCATTTGACAAAATTCAACACCTATATATGATAAAAACACTCAGATGACTAGCAATAGAAAGATCTTCCTCAAACTGATAAAAAGCATCTACGAAAACCTACAGCCAATGTACTTAATGGTGAAAAAACGAATGTTATCGCCCCTCCAAGTCTGGGATCAAAACAAGGGTGTCTGCCCTCACTACTCTCATTTACATAGTGCTGAAAGTTCTAGCCAGTGTAATAGGGGAAGGAAAGGAAATAAAAGGCATACAGACCCAAAATGAAGAAATAAAAATATCCCTATTTTCAGATGACATGATTATATATATGGAAAATCTCAAGGAATCTATGTTTTTAAAGGTCCTAGAATTGAGTGAGTTCAGCAAGCTTCCAAGGTACAAGATAAACATTTTAAAGTTAACTGCATTTCTACATACTAGCAATGAACACACAGACACCAAAGGTACAAACACTGTACCATTACAATAACTGAAAAATATTAAACACTTAAGTGTAAATCTAACAAAACATGTATAGAATTTTTATGTTAAAAGCTACCAAATGCTAATGAAAGAAAGAATTCCTAAATAAATGGAGAGACATATCGCGCTTATGGATTGTAAGACTCAACACAGTAAATATGTCAATTCTCCCCAAATTTATATACAGATTTAACATAATTCTTATCAAAATGCCATCAAGGGTTTTTGTAGCTGTATACAAAGTTACTCTAAAAGTTAGATGGAACCGCAAACAAACTAGAACAGCTAAAAGAAATTTTGAGAAAGAAGAATAAGAGGAAATCATCTACCCAATTTCAAGACATTATATAGCTATAGTAATGAAGACTGTGTGTACTGGCAGAAGGAAAACTGCACAGATCAATGCAACAGAATAGAGAACCCAGACACAGACCCACACAAATATGCCAAGTTGTTTACTGACAAAGGTGCAAAAGCAATTCATGGAGGCAAATATAGCCTTTCAACAAATGGTGCTGGAGGAACTAGAAACCCAGAGGCAACAAAATGAACTTCAATCCAAGTCTCACGCCTCATTAAAAATTTCACTCAGAATGGATCATGGACTTTAATATAAAACATAAAACTGTAAAACTTTTTTTTAAAATAGGAGAAAATCTTTGGGATATAGGGCTAGGCAAAGAGTTCCTAGACATGGGACCAAAATCATAATCCACAAAAGGAAAAATGACAAACTGGACTTCATCAAAATTCAAAACATTTGCTCTGCAGAAGACCCTACCAAGAAGTCTACAAACTGGGAGAAAATATTCTCAAAACACATATCTAACAAAGGACTAATATCTAGAATATATATAGAACACTCAAAACTCAGTAGAAAAATAAATAATCCAATTAGAAAATGAGCAAAAGACATGAAGAGCCATATTCAAAGAGGATCTAAAGATGGCAAATCAGCACGTGAAAAGATGTTCAACATTATTTGCCATTACGGAAATACAAATTAAAACCCCCTGTATCACTGCAGACCTATCAGAATGGCTAAAATAAAAAATAGTGATGGGAGAAACAAGATCACTCACTCATGACTGATGGGAACATAAAATGGTGCAGCCACTCAGGAAAACAGTTGGGCAGTTTCTTAAAAAACTAAACATGCAACAACCGTATGACCCAGCAATTTGCACTCCTGGGAATTATCCCAGATAAATGAAGACATTTTCACACAAAAACCTATGCACAAATATTTATAGTAGCTTTTCTCATTATAGCCAAAAATTTGAAACAGCCCAAATGCCCTTCAGTGGGTGAATGCTGAAACCAATGCGGCACATTCATACCATGGGATATTACTAAGAAATGAAGAGTAACAAACTTTGATATTAAAGAGGTGAAAAAAATTGAGCAGCATGTGTAAGGTTCACATTCCAGAGACACAGTCTCACTAAAAGACTGAGATCTAATCACAGGACTATAGAAAGCCTCCCTCCCCCCTCCAATATCTGGCACATTACTAAAGGTCTATTTACCAGTTTCTTTTACATCACATACAGCCATCAAGAAAAAAATTATAAGACATGCTAAAAGGCAAAAAATACAGTATGAAGAGACAGAGTAAGCATCAGAACCAGACTCAAATATGGCAAGAATACTGGAATTATCAGACCAGGAATTTAAAACAGTTATGATTAATTTGCTAAAAGCGCTAACGGATAAAGTAGACAGCATGCAAGAACAAATGAGCAATGTAAGTAGAGAGATGAAAATTCTAAGGAAGAAAGAAAAAGTAATGCTAGAGATCAAAAATACTGTAAAAGAAATGAAGAATGCCTTTGAAGGACTCAGCAGTAGACTGGACATGGCTAAGGAAAAAATCTCTTTGCTTGAGGATATTTCAATAGAAACTTCCAAAACTGAAAAGCAAAAAGAAAAAGAACTGGGAAAAAAAAAAAAAAAGGAACAGAATATCCAAGAACTTTGGGACAACTACAAAAAGTATAACATACATGTAATGAAAATACCAAAAGGAAAAGAAAAAGAGAAATAAACAGAAGAAATACTTGAAGCAATAATATCTGAGATATTTTTTGGCCCCAAAATTAATGACACTAAACCACAATACCAAAAATCTCAGAGAACACCAAGCAGGATAAATGCAAAAACAAGCAAACAAACAAAGACACCTAGGCATGTCACAGTCAAAGTGCAGAAAATCAAAGATTAAAATAAAATACGTCTCAAGAAGACAGAGGTAAGGTTTAAAAATACCTTATCTTTAGGGACTTCCCTGGTGGTCCAGTGGTTAAGAATCTGCGCTTCCACTGCGGAGGGCGCAGTTCTATCCCTCTTCGGGGAACTAAGATCCCCCATGCGGTACAGTGCGGCCAGGGGAAAAAAAAAACAAAAAAAACACCTTACCTTTAGAGCAGCAAAGATAAGAATTACATCTGAATTCTCCTCAGTAGAAACCATACAAGCAAGAAGAAAATGAAGTAAAATGTTTAAACATTGAAAAGAAAAAATGACCAACCTAAAATTCTGTACTCTGTGAAATTATCCTTCAAAAGTAAAGAGGAATAAAGTCTTCCTCAGACAAACAGAAGTTGAGGGAATTTGTTGCTAGACCTGCCTTGAAATAGATGTTAAAAGAAGTTCTTCAGAGAAAAGAAAAGTGATATAGGTCAGAAACTTGGACCTACATAAAGAAAGGAAGCACATTAGAGAAAAAATTAGTAAAGGTAAAATAAAACTTTTATTTTTCTTATTCTTAATTGATCAGATAACAGTTGGTTCAAAATAATAACAGCAACAAGTTATTCAATTGTGTATGCTTCTGTGTGTGTGTATTATTTATGCATATGTATAAGTGAAATGAATGGCAGCAAAGATACAAGGGATGAAAGGAAAGAACTAGGATAACTTTGTTATTATAAGGTACATGCAGTACCTGTGAATCAGTATAATGTTATTTGGAAGTGGCCTTGGATTAGTTGTAAATGTATATTTCAAAATTTAAGGCAAGGGGGAAGCAGCCGCAAGGCACAGGGATATTAGCTCGGTGCTTTGTGACAGCCTGGAAGGGTGGGATGGGGAGAGTGGGAGGGAGGGAGACGCAAGAGGGAAGACATATGGGAACATGTGTGTATGTATAGCTGATTCACTTTGTTATAAAGCAGAAACTAACACACCATTGTAAAGCAATTATACCCCAATAAAGATGTTTAAAAAAAAAAAAAAAAAAAAAAAAAAAAAAAATTTAAGGCAAGCACTAAAAGAAGTTAAAAAAAAAGTATAACTGATATGCTAAGAAAGGAGAGAAAATGGAATCATAAAATACTCAATTAGAACCACAAAAGACAAGAAAGGAGTGGAAGACAAAACCAGGAACAAAGACAAGGGCAACAAATAGAAAACAGTAACAAATATGGCAGAGGTTAATCCAACTATGTCAGTAATCACACTAAATGTCAATGGTTTTAATATATCAATGAAAAGACAGAGATTGTCACAGTGGATTTAAAAAAAAAAAAAAAAGGACCCAGCTATACACTGTCTATAAGAAACCCACTTTCAGTATAAAGACACATATAGGTTAAAAGTAAATGAATAAAGATACATCATGCTTGACATGATATTATACATAGAGAATCCTAAAGATGCTACCAGAAAACTACTAGAGCTAATCAATGAATTTGGTAAAGTAGCAGGATACAAAATTAACGCACAGAAATCTCTTGCATTCCTATACACTAATGATGAAAAATCTGAAAGAGAAATTAAGGAAACAATCCCATTTACCATTTCAACAAAAAGAATAAAATACCTAGGAATAAACCTACCTAAGGAGACAAAAGACCTGTATGCAGAAAACTCTTAAGACACCAATGAAAGAAATTTGAGACGATACAAACAGATGGAGAGATATACCATGTTCTTAGATTGGAAGAATCAACATTGTGAAAATGACTATACTACCCAAAGCAATCTACAGATTCAATGCAATCCCTATCAAACTACCAATGGCATTTTTCACAGAACTAGAATAAAAAAGTTCACAATTTGTATGGAAACACAAAAGACCCTGAATAACCAGAGCAATCTTGAGAAAGAAAGACGGAGCTGGAGGAATCAAGCACCCGGGCTTCAGACTATACTACAAAGCTACAGTAAGCAAGACAGTATGGTACTGGCACAAAAACAGAAATATAGATCAATGGAACAGCACAGAAAGCCCAGAGATAAACCCACGCACATATGGTCACCTTTTTTTTTTTTTTTTTTTTTTTTTTTTTTGGCAGTACGTGGGCCTCTCACCATTGTGGCCTCTCCCGTTGCAGAGCACAGGCTCTAGATGCGCAGGCTCAGCAGCCATGGCTCACGGACCCAGCCGCTCCACGGCACGTGGTATCTTCCTGGACCGGGGCACGAACCCGTGTCCCCCGCATCGGCAGGCGGACTCTCAACCACTGCGCCACCAGGGAAGCCCGGTCACCTTATTTTTGATAAAGGATGCAAGAATATACAATGGAGAAAAGACAGCTTCTTCAATAGTGGTGCTGGGAAAACTGGACAGCTACATGTAAAAGAATGAAATTAGCACACTCCCTAACACCATACACAAAAATAAACTCAAAATGGATTAAAGACCTAAATGTAAGGTCAGACACTATAAAACTCTTAGAGGAAAACACAGGCAGAACACTATGACATAAATCACAGCAAGATCCTTTTTGACCCACCTCCTAGAGAAATGGAAATAAAAACAAAAATAAACAAATGGGACCTAATGAAACTTAAAAACTTTTGCACAGCAAAGGAAAACATAAACAACACCAAAAGACCACCCTCAGAATGGGAGAAAATATTTTCAAACAAAGCAACTGACAAAGGATTAATCTCCAAAAGTTACATGCAGCTCATGCAGCTCAATATCAAAAAAACAAACAACCCAATCCCAAAATGGGCAGAAGACCTAAATAGACATTTCTCCAAAGAAGATACACAGATTGCCAACAAACACATGAAAGGATGCTCAACATCACTAATCATGAGAGAAATGCAAATCAAAACTACAATGAGGTATCACCTCACACTGGTCAGAATGGCCATCATCAAAAAATCTAGAAACAATAAATGCTGGAGCGGGTGTGGAGAAAAGGGAGCCCTCTTGCACTGTTGGTGGGAATGTAAACTGATACAGCCGCTATGGAGAACAGTATGGAGGTTCCTTAAAAAACTAAAAATAGAACTACCATATGACCCAGCAATCCCACTACTGGGCATATACCCTGAGAAAACCATAATTCAAAAAGAGTTGTGGACCACAATGTTCACTGCAGCTCTGTTTACAATAGCCAGGACATGGAAGCAACCTAAGTGTCCATCGACAGATGAAGGGATAAAGAAGATGTGGCACATATATACAATGGAATATTACTCAGCCATAAAAGAAACGAAATTGAGTTATTTATAGTGAGGTGGATGGACCTAGAGTCTGTCATACAGAATGAAGTAAGTCAGAAAGAGAAAAACAAATACCATATGCTAACACATATATATGGAATCTAAAAAATTTTTTTAAATGGTTCTGAAGAACCTAGGGGAAGGACAGGAATAAAGACACAGAGAATGGACTTGAGCACACGGGGAGGGGGAAGGGTAAGCTGGGATGAAGTGAGGGAGTGGCATGGACATATATACACTACCAAATGTAAAATAGTTAGCTAGTGGGAAGCAGCCACAGAGCACAGGGAGATCAGCTCGGTGCTTTGTGACCACCTAGAGGGGTGGGATAGGGAGGGTGGGAGGGAGATGCAAGAGGGAGGGGATATGGGGATATATGTATATGTATAGCTGATTTACTTTGTTATAAAGCAGTAACTAACACACCACTGTAAAGCAATTACACTCCAATAAAGATGTTAAAAAAAAAAAAGATACATCATGCTAATACTAATCAAAAGAAAGGGCATAGCTATACTAATATCAGACAGACTAGACTTCAGAGCAAAGAGAGTAATCAGGGATAAAGAGGAGCATTACATAGTGACATAGGGATCCATTTTCCTAGAAGACATAACAATCCTTAATGTGAATGAATCTCACAACAGAGCATCAAAAACGTGTGGCAAAAAGTGATAAAACTTCAAAGAGAAATAGATAAACCCCCCATTATAGTTGGAGACTCAATACCCTTCTATCAGAAACAGATCCAGAGGACAGAAAATCGTAGGGACATAGTTGAACTCTATGTTGAACTCAAAAGCATCAATAAACCAGATATAATTGACATCTATAGACTATGTCACTCAACAACAGAAGAACACAGATGCTTCTCAAGCTCATGTGGAACAAAATATTAGCAAATACAATCCAACAACATATAAAAAGAATTATACACCACGATTAAGTGGAATTTATCCCTGATATGCAAGGCTGGTTCAACATTTGAAAATCAATTAATATAATTCATCATATCAACAGATATATCTGATAAAAGACTAATATCCAACATATGCAAAGAGCTCTTAAAACTCAACAATAAGAAACTGAACAACCTGATTTTAAATGGACAAAAGACCTGAACAGACACCTCACCAAAGAAGATATACAGAAGGAAAATTAGCATATTAAAAGATGCTCAACATCACATGTCATTAAGAAGTTGCACATTAAAACAGCAACATATTACTACACACCTATTAGAATGACCAAAATCCAAAGCACTGACAACAGCGAATTCTGGTGAGGATGTAGAGCAACAGAAACTCTAATTCACTGCTGGTAGGAATGCAAAATGGTGCAGCCGGTCACTTCAGAAGACACTTTGGCAGTTTCTTACAGAACTAAATATACTTTACCATATGATCTAGCAATTCCACTCCTTGGTATTTACCAAATAAGTTGAAAACTTGTGTACACACAAAAACCTGCATATGATTGTTTATAGCAGCTTTATTCATAATTGCTAAAACTTGGAAGCAACTAAGATATCGTTTAGTAGGTGAATGGCCACACAAACTGTGGTACAACCAGACACTGGAATATTATTCAGCACTGAAAATAAATGAGCTATCAAGCCATGAAAATGCATGGAGGGAACTTAAATGCATATTACTAAGTGAGAAAAGTCAATCTGAAAAGTCTACATATTGTACGACTCCAACTACTGTATATGACATTCTCAAAAGGCAAAACTATGGAGGTAATGAAAAGATCAATGGTTGCCAGGGCCTGGCGGGGAGGGAAGGAAGGATGAATAGGTAGAGCACAGAGGATTTTTAGGGCACTGAAAATACTCTGTGTGACACTTTAATGGTGGATCCATATACATTTGTCAAAACTCATAGAATGTACAAAATCACGAGTAAACTCTAATATAAACTGTGGACTTTGGGCAATAATGCTGTGTCAAGTAGGCTCATTGATAGGGGGGAGGATGCATGTGCGAGAGGGCCAGGAATATACGGGAAATCTCTGCACTGTCTGCTCAATTTTGCTGTGAACCTAATACTGCACTTTAAAATGTCTAGTTCTTTAAGTATGTCTAATTTTTTTTAAATGCCGCTACCATAAATCTAACAGCTGAACTTCTTAGCATTTATCCCAGAGAAATAAAGACATTTCACACAAAAACCTGTACACAAATGTTTACAGCAGGGTTTTCCGTGTTAGTCAAGAACTTAAAACAGCCCAGATGCTGAAACCCACTGCAGTACGGCCATACCATGGAATACGACTCACAACAAAGAGGAACAAACTATTGATCAGCAGTCGCCAGGGGCTAAGGAGGGGATGAAAGTGAGAGGGGAATCACTATAAAAGGGCAGCATGAAGATTCCCAGTGATGCTGCAAATGCTCTGTATCACCATCAGTATCCTGGTTGTGATATTACAGTACAGTTTTGCAAGATGTTATCATTGGGGAAACTGGGTAAAGGGCACATGGGCTCTCTCTGATTTCTTATAACTGCCTGAAATCTGCAGCTATCTCAAAATAAAAATCTTTATTTAAAAAAAATGACAAAAGGAGAGCTGAAGAGATCCAGAAATGGAACACGGCAGATCCTAAAGTCATAGCAGCAGGGGATGCAAAACGCCAGCTGTCAGGGCCGCCTTGCCGTGCCCTGTCCTAAGAACCACGTGAAGCCAGCTCTCCTTCAGGACTGTGAGGGGTATTGGAGGTCAGGCAGAAGGAAGGGGGTACATACAATTGCTTTCAAAGGAGCCAGACAAAGAATAAGTTCTATATCAGACCAGAGCAAGGGCAGACATCCGTGGGAAAAAGACATCCATGTCCCAAGTTCCTAATTCAAGCTCAGCCCTGAAGGTTGGGCACAGGCTGGGGAGGGCAGGAAGGTTGGGGGGAGGTAGGCTGACACTCTGATAGAACCACAGATACAAAGAGTGGCTCCTTGTGACATGTCCTGCCCAGTCCCAGCTGTCCCTGATCCCCAGTTGGTTCTTCAACACTTCCTTAAATGATCTGAGATACTTTGGTGGCCTCCATGCCTTCCCACTTTTTAGCCTAAGTTAGCTCAAGATAATGTTTTGTCCCTTGCAAATAAAAAAACGCACTGCCCCAAAAACCAAGGCTTGGGCTCTGACAATTTAAATATCATGAATTAAATAACTGTCACCTACGAACAAATTCAATCCAGCCTACAGTTGCCCTAAAGCCACAGGACCAGCTTCAACACGGAGGGGCAGATGGGGTGGTTACAACAGTAATAACTTCTAACTGGGTGATGTGGGAAAACTTCCTTCCTCTCTGCACTGATTTCATCCTCTGTAACATGGAGGTCATAGCAAGATAGGAGGGTCTATATCTATGCCTTCCCTCGCCTTCAAAAATCAACTTAGGGACTTCTGGGGTGGTCCAGTGATTAAGGCTTCACCTCCCAGTGCAGGGGGTGTGGGTCCCATCCCTGGTCAGGGAACTAAGTAAGATCCCACTTGCCTCGGGGCCAAAAAACCAAAACATAAAACAGAAGCAATATTGTAACAAATTCCATAAAGACTTTAAAAATGGTCCACATCAAAAAAAAAATCAACTTAAATGCCAACCATCTACACAGTCTGCCCTCGTTCATCTTCAAATAACTTCTCCCTCCTCTCAACCCCTAAAAACTTTATTTAAAACACTCCCACACTTCTTATCTTGTGTTATAATTAGATGAACATGTCTAATATTCCCTATTAAAGTGTAAATTCCCTGAGGACACGTGTTTGTTTTACGTTTATTTGTCCCCCCATACTGCCTAGTAGGACACAGATAAAGTGGGCAGTGAGTTCTTTGTTGAAAGAATAAATCAAGGACAAACTGAGACAACTTGCTCCCGATGAGGAAGCCCTTTTAAAAGTATAAACCATAGGGCTTCCCTATGGTTCCCTGGTGGCGCAGTGGTTGAGAGTCCGCCTGCCGATGCAGGGGACATGGGTTCGTGCCCCGGTCTGGGAGGATCCCAAATGCCGCGGAGCAGCTGGGCCTGTGAGCCATGGCCGCTGAGCCTGCGCGTCCAGAGCCTGTGCTCTGCAACGGGAGAGGCCACAACAGTGAGAGGCCCGCATACCGGGGAAAAAAAAAAAAAAAAAAAAGTATAAACCATAAATTACAAAGTGTAAAGGCATTGTATATACATGTGTATGTGTGTATGTATGTGTGTGTGTGTGTGTTTGTGTATAAAGGCATTTTATATATGTGTGTGTGTGTGTGTGTATGCACCACCTGCTACGTGAACTGGGCCTAGTACTTTAACTTCTTTGGCTTCTCACAAACAAGGCTCTGTGGGCAAGGATCACAGGGAAGGTGAGGTTGCATTGTTTGCTTTTGCTTTTAATTTCTACCACTCCTAATTTCAAAGGAGTGAAACTGAAGCGTGGGTACAATAAAACCCCTAAGCCCCAGGCACATAAAGACAAAATTGAGAAATCGGAAATGGAGAGAAGAATTGGGGGAGATAAGTTAACTAGAACCATAGGTGAAACAGTCACTGCATGTGGGCTCTCAATTGAGTGCTAAGCTTCCTGGTAGCCAAGGCAAAAAGCAAAATGTGATAACGTTCTTAGCTCTCATTGTCAGAAAAAAAGATCATACCGACATTGGGAAAGATAAACCCTTTCTAGGAGCTGCCTTTTGCAGGAATTAGGGTGTCAGTCCTTTTAAAAGGCTGATGAATAACATTGTGGGCAGCATTCTCAGCTGTCCCCTCCCCAAACCAGCAAGGCTGCGGACAGGCCTCTAACCCAGGGAGGCCCTGCTTCTGGGGGAGGATCAGAAAGGGCTCCAGTAGGAGCCAGCCCCCCGCCGACCCACCAGCCCCACACAGCTGCGAAATCGGCCAGTCACATCATTATTTAATGCTGTCTGACTGGGTGTCGGAAAATGCCTGCCTCAAACTATTTTCCATTTGGCATGAGGTTGGGCTGCTCTTTCTGACAATAAATTGCCATTGGATTCAGCTCTCTATTAAAACAGATCATGTCTCCTGAGTAGAAAAGAAAAGCCACGATAATAAACCATAATGACTGTGGCAGAAGGCCATGTGACAGATTCATCTTAAAAGTCATCAACTGTTTGCAAGTTAAAGAAGAGAGTGCTGCAAAGAGAGAGGCGAGGACTGGGCATGGGGGTGGCAGGGCTGAGGAAACAGCAGCAGCAGAAAGTCAGGGCTTTCTGAATCTGGGTGACCAGGTACCTGGGCTTTCACTGTCCTATTCTCTCTGCTTTTGTGTGTTTGAAAATACCCATATTTAAAACGAAAAAAAAAAAAAAAGTTTAAACCTAGGCGCACTGCAATTTATACTGCAAGATTCTGGCCATGAAAAGCGATCTGAACCCTGTAAAGCACTCCCCAGGTTACCCACTATTCACTGCTGCTGCTGTGACTCGGCTCCCCGAAGCCCCAAGTGGCCTTCCAGAGTTCACACGCAGGCACCGTCTGAGTCCTGGCCCAGGGCACCCGGTGACCCAGTGGACTCTGAGTGGTCCTAAAAGCACCTCAAACAATGAGCTGTTTGTTCCCAATCCAGTGGTGGGCCTCGGAGAGCTGGTCTCAGCCCCTTCAATGGCTGCCAATAAGAAACTCTGACCCTCAGTGGAGGTGGGGGTGGGGGGTAAACCAGGGGCTCTGACCCTCCCAGGAGCGGGGGAGGGAGAACATGGCCTTCGCTCCACCACTAGTGGGTCTGGGATGGGAGAAAGGAGAAGAAGCAGAAATCGGAGGGCGGCAGGGATAACTTTCCTGTCCAGCCAAGGCCTCTCTGCCTGCAGACTCGTGAGTTAGAAGCTAGAGGCTAGAGTCACGGGGGATGGTCCAGCAAGGAGGAGCCTGGGGTTGCAGAGCCTGGAGCGGAGGAGGGGCTACAGCTGCGCGGAGGGGAAGGGCTGCGACCGCGGAACCAGGAGGTCCTCAGAGGTGGGTGAACTCCAGGCAGCCTCGCCTCCCAGAGCCAAATTCAGAGAGACTGCAGGATGCATAGCCGTAAGTCTGGGGCCTCTGACGCAGTATGACGCCACACCGCTTAGCTGCGCAAGGAAGGGGCACGGGGACGACCCGAGGGGGACCGAGAAGAGGGAAGCTGTGAGCTGACCCCTCGGCACCTGGCAGCCCTCCTCCCCAGGCAGCAGCCAGCTCGCTCCCTTCGAAGAATGCAGAAGAGGAACGTGCTTTGATTTTCTTAAAACAAACACTGTCCTGAGCAAAGAGATAAGCCGGGCCGGGGTTGGCTCAGGCTCCCCTGTGCAAGGGAAGTCTCACTTCATATTTCCACCACGCAGGCCCCGGGGAGCCAGCCGTGGCCCCTTCTCCTCTCGGGAAACGCCTGTCTGGCGAGGGGGGGCTCTGCTCTGATCCGGCGACACCAGCAGCCGAGGGAGTTTTCTCTGCCGGCCGGGCCCCCAGGATCCAACAAAGAAAGAGGGCCCTTGATGCCTGAAGCTCAGGAGGTGCCCCTCTCGACCCTGGGGGCTTGGAAAAGTGACCTTGTGGGGAGGGGGACGTTTCCCCTAAGAATCTGCCTGAGTCACACCCGCTGTGAGAGACCGGAAGCCACGGCGGGGCTCGGGAGCCGCGGGGGTGACCCGTCGCCGCCTCCCCTCCCCGCCGGCCGCGCGCCGCTATCTGCGCCCTGCGTCACTCACGCTCCGCGCGCACCGGGCGACACGAAGAGCGCCAGGCACTCAGTATTCCGAGTGCTTCTCACAGGTTATCTCACCTAGTCCACTCGGCGAACCTGCCAGGCAGGTACCGCTATCACCTCCAGGTACAGATAAGGAGCCAAGGTCACACATGTTCGTAGCAGACCCGCCTTGAACCTGCCGCTTGGCTCTGGAGTCTGAGCGAAAAGCCGGCTCCGCGGCCCGGCTTCCCCAAGGCCCCGCACCTGCTCCAGGTGTGCGTGTGAGCCCAACCGCCGGCCACTCACCTGAGCTTCCCCGTCGCTTGTTGCCTTGGAGACCAGGGTTCCACCTGCATGCGCCGCCTTCCGTCCCTCTCCCTCCGCTGGCTCCCTGGGCCTCTTCCTGCGGCCCGTTGGCCGGACCCCTCCCAACTTCCGGCGTCGGGCCCAAAGCCTATGCGTATATACGCGTTTGCGCATACGGGTACGTATACGTTCTCTTTCACGCAAAGTTACGCATACGGCTACATATATATATACGTTCTCTTTCACTCAAAGGCCAATTCCACAAGACTTCCTTCAAAGGAAAGGAGGAATGAACTGCTCCCCTTTTCTATCCCAAATATCCTTTTTATTTTTCAGTCAAGTGGGTCTTGATAAGCCAGCCCCGTAGGGTTACACGGAGGAGTCCGAAGGCGCAGATGCGGAGGAGGAGGGGGCACACAGGGAGCAGAGCGGTTAGGAAGGGCACGCGCCCCACTCGGAGATGACGAGCCCGGGACTGTTAATGAGCCCAAGAGGGAAGAGCCCCAGTGCCGGGACGTCACTGTCGCTTCTGAGTGGTGACCAGCACAGTGCACCTGAGCAAGGACTGGCTAACAGGGGGCCACGGAAAAAAGTGTGCTCCAAGGCACAGGGCGAGGAACGAGAATCTGCAGGAACGCGTCCATTCGCGTGGAGGAAGTGCCAGTCTCTCAGGGTGGGACAGTGGTCTAAGTAGCTCTAACTTGCAGCTATATACAAAGACGCTCTTGGTGACCAAAGAGGAATATTGGGAGTCTGGTATTGACATGTCCACACTGCTATATTTAAAAAGGATAACCAACGACCACCTGCTGTACAGCACAGGGAACTCTGCTCAGTGTTCTGCGGCAGCCTGGATGGGAGGGGAGTCTGGAGGAGAATGGACACATGTATACACATGGCTGAGTCGCTTTGCCGTGCACCTGAAACTATCACAACGTTGTTAATTGGCTCTACTCCAATATAAAATAAAAGGTTAAAAAAGAGATAAAGAAAAAGAGAAAAAGGAAGTCTGTCAGCAACCCCCACCCCACCGCCATCCCCCTCACCCGAGTAGACCACACACAGTGACCAGCCATCACAGGTATTCCTATCTGCTTCTAGAGATGGCTGGAACAGGCCAGAATGTGCATGGCTTGATTTCACTTCCCTTAAGTAATCTCCCTGAATCTGTCCTTCCTGAGCTGCCTTCTAAATTTAATTTTCCAAGTAGATTTTACTACAAAAGAGAGGACAGTAATAACAATAGCCATGGTTGTCTTACACTGAATTCTTACTAAGTGCTTTATAGGTGTTTCTCCCTCAGACAGTCACAAGACTCCTGTGAGTTAAGGTTATTTGGTAGATGAAGCTGTGTCTGCCTTTTGTTAGCTATTCACAGGCAGGCATTGACCTGAGTTCTTCCTCTGCAGATTTTATCGCAGCGCCTTGCATACACGGCAGACTTTCAATTACGTGTTCCACTGAACCAGATTCAATTAACAGCACTCCGGGGTCAAGGACACACCTCTGTACCCCAAGTTGCAAGTGAGAGCCTTTTTTCTTTATTAACACGGTAATAGAAATAGCTAACATTCATTCGTCTTAGTAGGTGCCAAGTACTGTGCCTAATGTTTCACATTCATTATCTAATGTGACTGTCATAAAAATCTTATTATTATTTTCCCCATTACAAAGAAATCCCCAGAGGTTTAGAGAAGCAGTTACAAAGAGGCAAAGCTAGGATTTGAGTCTGTGCTCAAATCGCGAGTCAAACAATCCCAGTCTAGGGATTTGTGCTCTTTATCACTAAGCTAATCCCCAAAGTAAACATATTAAAAATGAAGTTCATACAGTAAATAAGTGGGAAAAAAATCCCCATAATCCATTGTTACACAGCCATCTCCCCTTCACCACAATGCCCACCTCTTTCACACAGATTTCCACTGCTAAATGTTTGACACACATCCTTCCAAATGTTTTTTGGTGTACATACATGCATATATTTTTCAATTGTTTTTGGCCGCGCCTCGCATGGAACGTGGGATCTTAGTTCCCTAACCAGGGATGGAACCCGCGCCCCCTGCATTGGAAGCGCGGAGTCTTAACCACTGGACTCTCAGGGAAGTCCCCATACATTCATATTTGTTACATACATACTAGTTTTTTCACAATGGTATCATACTTATTATACTGATATTCAATTTATTTATTTTTAACAATTCTAGACACCTTTCCATATGAGTATGTGTATCTTGTTATGGGCTACATTGTGTTCCCCCAAAATTCATAGGGTGGGGTCCCAACCCCCAGTACGTCAAAATATGACTGTATTTGGAGATGGGACATTTAAAGATGTAATTAAGGTAAAATGAGGTCATTAGGGTCCCTAATCCAATATGACTGGTGTCCTTATAAGAAGAGTAAAGGACACAGACAGGTACAGAGGGAAGATATGTTATATTACTCAGCCTTAAGCAATTTTGTCATAGTTCCGGAGGCTGGAAGTCTAAGATCAAGGTGTCAACAGGGTTGCTTTCTTCTCAGGCTTCTCTCCTTGGCTTGCAGCTACCTTCTCCTTGTGTCCTCACAGGGTCTTCCCTCTGTACCTGTCTGTGTCCTTTACTCTTCTTATAAGGACACCAGTCATATTGGATCAGCTAACACATATATATGGAATTTAAGAAAAAAAAATGTCATGAAGAACCTAGGGGTAAAACAGGAATAAAAACACAGACTTACTGGAGAATGGACTTGAGGATATGGGGAGGGGGAAGGGTAAGCTGTGAGAAAGCGAGAGAGAGGCATGGACATATATACACTACCAAACGTTAAATAGATAGCTAGTGGGAAGCAGCCGCATAGCACAGGGAGATCAGCTCGGTGCTTTGTGACCGCCTGGAGGGGTAGGATAGGGAGTGTGGGAGGGAGGGAGACGCAAGAGGGAAGAGATATGGGAACATATGTATATGTATAGCTGATTCACTTTGTTATAAAGCAGAAACTAACACACCACTGTAAAGCAATTATACTGCAATAAAGATGTTAGAAACAAAAAAATTGCTTAAGGCACCCAGTCTGTGGTACTTGCTATGGTAGCCCCAGAAAACTAATACACAGCTTTATCACAGTTCTTTTCATCTGCCACATGGAATTCTTCTTGACAAATGTACCACAATTGATTTAAATAGTTCTCTTTTTGTAGGAATCTAAGGCCTCCCTCCCTTGTTTTCTTCCTTCCTTCCTTCCTTCCCCTCTCTCTTTCTTCCTTCCCCTTTCTTTCTTTCTTTCTTTCTTCTTTCTTCTTTCTTCCTTTTCAATTACACAGAGTGCTATACTGGATGTCCCTAGGAATATTCTTGCACGTTTATGATTGAGTGTTTCCATAGGTTAAATTCATCAAGGAAGAGTTCTCATGTCAACTAAGAAGCACGTTTTGTAAGTCAGTACCTATCGCCCGGGAGCTTTGAGTTTTGCATGCATGTAGTTTGTTAAGTAATTCATTACTGTTCTTTTTCTGCACTCACTTGGCTTCCCGCTCCCCCTTTTATGTTGCCCGTTTCATTTTTCGGATTGTATTGGACCTTTTTCATAGAGAAGGAGCTAAAAAGAACAAGAGTCAGGCACAGGCTTAACTCCAGGAGGACAACAGAAGCCCTCAGCCTCACCAAAGTCAAGGAGGCTGCTCTGTCTCCAGCTCCAGCTCTTCGTCCCTTGAGTTCCTATGCAATTTCTTAAACTCACAGAGGCCACACGAAGACCTAGGAAGCCATGTGACACTAGAGGTCAATTCAGTTGTCGTTGCCAAATCCCGCGAGAAGCAGCTGCCGGTGGAGAGAGGCAGCGGCGGAGCCATGTTGGAGAGTTCCCTGTAGTTGGCTTCAAAGAGTTCAACGTGTTAACGACAGAGACTCATTTCTGGCACAAAGCATATAAGTCTATACTCTTCTCTCCTCTCCTCATTTCTCTTTCTTAAAAACAGTCCATGCCATGTGATTTCAGAATGCTGGTCCCTGTACAGAAACCAGACTCGCCATGTCTGTGGCTCAGAATAAAGCCCCAGCTTTCCGGGTGAGGGCTCAAGGTCCGGTCCTTATCCACCCTCTCCCACCGCCCCTCTCCGGCACAGCACCTCTGCCTCTGCAGAGGCCTCACTACCCCTGCTGCTGCCCTTACTCAGGCTAATCACACAGTCGCTCCCTTCGACTGTGAGCCCTCTGAGTGCAGAGTCTATGTCTCATACTCCACATTCCTGGATTCTGGTGAGAAAATGATAAATACGGAAAAGGGGGAAAGAGGAGAAAAAAGAATAAGGAAGGACGCAGTGCCTGCCTCGAGGAGATGATGACCTTCCACTCCATGCACACTCTGTCCCCTCCCATCCCTCTCCAGCCTCCAGACTCAAGCTGGGCTGTCCTCACCCACTCCAACTCCTCCTCTCCTCTAGGAAACTTTCTGGACTACTCTGCACTATTTATTTATTTCCTAAGACTATGTAGAACTCTCTGAACTGGACTATAGGCCCTTTGAGGGCAAGGACCGTTTCTTGGGCTTCTTTCTTGTAAAGCTTCAAGCACACACTACAATAGACAGTTATCAGACTAAACTGAAGGCACTGTCCAAGAATAAACCCCTTCTCTTCTGATGCCTGAGACAACAGTTGAGACAGAAACTTGGCTGTTGAGAACTTCTGTGAGATCAGAGACCCAGGAGGAACGATTCTCACTGTTTCTAGCCCTAAATCCTACCAACCTAGTTGTCACTTAACCAATGTCAGTTTTCTAATCTGCAGAAGGGGAATAATAGTTAACTTTATTGTTCTATTATCCATCAAGCTGCTGTGAGGGTAGACCGCATGTAACATATAAATAATTATAAGCTATAAACACACACAACGTATACAACATTTAAAGACATAACAGTGCCTGGGTGGGATGTAGAAAAAACCCCGTTATTAGCGGTAGCAGCTTTATTATTATCCCACTTTCCAAAAGGTGTCCAGGTTTCTCTCCCCAAGGCCCAGTATAAAGAGAATGCTGTGATGAGAACTACCCACTAGGCAGCAGTGCAGAGTTTAAAACAGATTTTTGTGTCTAGGTATGGGTTTGATAAGTAGAGGGAAGAAATGGAAATATTTAATATCACGTTCCTAGTCCATGACATCCAAAACTACTTTAGAAGCCAAGAAGGACTAAGGAGGGGTTTCCCTGGTGGCGCAGTGGTTGAGAGTCCACCTGCCGATGCAGGGGACACGGGTTCGTGCCCCGGTCCAGGAAGATCCCACATGCCGCAGAGCAGCTGGGCCCGTGAGCCGTGGCCGCTGGGCCTGCGCATCCGGAGCCTGTGCTCCGCAACGGTAGAGGCCACAGCAGTGAGAGGCCCGCGTACAGCAAAAAAAAAAAAAAAAAAGACTAAGAAAACCCCAGAGGCAGCAGCAAACCTATGTTGCAGTGAGATTTCTTAAATATTTATTCTCCTTCCAAGGGCTACCTGCAGATGGAAGAGTAGGTAGGCATGCTTCGGATGGGACACTTACCAAAAAAGTGGGGAAGCATGGAAATTTCCAAAGTATAAAGCCGAAAAATACATCTTTTTTGTTTCAGAAAAAGTGACAGACAAAAGCTTTTGAAAATCCCCTTGGAGCTGAGATTTCCAATTTATGGAATTGATGAGTCTTAAAGCTTGAAAGGGACCATGAAATTACTGATTAAGTTGAATGCCTCATCCAAAAAGGAAATGGACACTGAGAAGATACAAGTCACCTGCAGAAAGTCACCTGGTGGTAGCATAGCCTAGAAAGAAGATTGGGTCTCTTGACTCTCAGGCCATGACTGTCCAGGCTACCAGAGCCATGCGTAGATAGGTGACTTTTGAAGAAATAAGAGCAAAGTGGCTCAGACATAGTGCCCTAGACTGATGGAGAGACTTTCCCATTGAGCAGTTAGGTATTTATCTAATTATCTCAAAGGCAATAGGCATGTGTCAGACTTTCCCAGCATGGTGGGGAGAAAATAGCAGTGGCCTAACCATTGGGATCTTCATTTAGATAGAGTTTGGGCAGCAAGGAGATTTATTTACCCAGTTTGCTTTTAAGAAGGTTTTCTTGCCCAGAACAGTACATAAACCTTCTCATCCGGAAGATTCTCATTTTTCTCAGCCTGACTCCAATCTATTTGCCAATCCAAAGCAGAGTGTGTTACACATTAAAGCCACGGGATCATTTATGGGTACCATATGGAGACATCTCGTAACCCAGTGGTGTTGTCCCTAGAGTTAATATAACTCTGTTAACATATGTTCCCGCTATTCCCATCCTGAGAGATGTGTATTGAAATATATTATGCACGGTGTATGGTTAATGGAAAGATACAGGGGGTATATTAAAAAATAAATCTGTTTATGTGACCTATGCTGAAATACATTTGAAATACCATACAGTTGCTTTCAACTGTATGTGGAGGAAAAGATAGTCAACTATCTCACTGTCTTTTCCTCTGATTACTCTTTCCTTTTCCTTTCACCCTCCCATGTCTCCTTGTATGTTTTCTCAGTGCCAAGCTAACCACAGAATAGTAAGATTAGAGGGAGGGGGATGTGATTGCAGGAACTAAGGCAGTTAGTAAGAAGGTGTGGCTGGGAGTAAGGGGCAACAGGAGAAAAGAAAACCGTCAGTCATCCCATCCCTCTGAATCCTGGCAGTACTATATTTTCAAAACTTAATCCAGACAGGAGATCAAGAATTTCCACTTTCCACTCCCCTTGTTCCATGGTCATATCCATGTGTCAGAGAATGACCTCATTGTACACTTCCTGTGTGGAGCACGGAAGTCACTGACAGGGAAAACATCAACCTGCACTTTCCTCTGACACTTCTTTCCTTGTCATACTCTGTACACAGTTAGCTTTCAAGACCAGCTCACCCTTAACCGTATACATTTCTAGAATTTATGTCATCTTCTCCAATCCTCTTACACTGCCCTAGTCTAGGTTTCGTGGTCTTGAATCTGGAAGATTGCCGGAGCCTCTTACTTGGTGTTTTGCCAACAGTCTTTTCCTATCCTAATCCATGCTTGCTCAAGTTCACCGGAGTTGTGAGCTGATTAAAATCTGATCTGAGTTCAACATCTGATTTTAAATCTTTCCATGGCTCTCCACTGCCCACCAAACAAAGCACAAACTCCTTAAGGTGGCATGAAGGGCCTTCATGATGAGACCCCAGCCCAACCTTCAAGCCTCATCTCCCACCACTCCACCCCAAGCACCCTGGAGTCCAACCATAGCAAGTACTTCCATTCCTGACACTCTCGTGCCATTGCCCATGCTGACCCCACTGTGAGGAACGCCTTCCCTCCTTAGCTACTAGCAAATTCTATTCACTCTTCGAGACCCAGCTCCGGCATCATTTCCTCTGTGAGGTCTTCCCAGATCCTCTGAAAGTTATCACTGCAACTTCCTCTTCTACAATCCCGTAGACCTAACACATACCTCGAGTATAGCCCTTCCCACTCTACATCACAGTCATCCGCCTGGCCCCCCCGGTGAAATGTGAGCCTCCTGAGAGCCAGCACAAGAGGTTTCATTCTATAACTCATTCAGTAAATATGGAGCATGGAGACCTGACTGCCACTTAGAAGCTGGGAGAACACATACTGGGTCCTTTACGTCTTAGGCCGTCAGCTTCTTCATATGCAAACGGGCACAGTTATTTAACATCACGCGTGATGTTCGTATGATGAATAAATACAATAATACAAGCGAAGCCCCTAACAGAACCCTCGTATGTGGTTAATGCTGAGGGATGGCTATTACTGTCATATTATGGCTGTGTGCCAAGCACAAGTGCAAGGTCAATTAGGGCCCACCCTCGAGGTCCTCAGAGTATAACTGAAGAGACAGACAAACCACTAGTGCAGTGTCAGAAGGACACGGAGTTGCCGGGAGAGCGCAAAGTGGGCCATCTACTATCGAGGCTGAAAGTCATTCCTGGAGGAAGGACTGAAAGGGGATGAATCTGAAACCACAGAGGATGGGGGACAGCCTCCTGACATTTCCCGGATGAGACGTGATGCTGGCCTGCACTAAGGCAGCAGCCGTGGACGGGAACGGAGGGGACAGATTTAAAGACATCTGGGAGGTGGAATTAAGTCATGTGACTAGTGAGTGATGAGATGTGGGGTCCCTGCCAGGGAGAGTCTGGCGAGCACCGGCCCGGGGGAGGTTTAGAATGCAGACTCAGGAGCCATCCCTGTGCCGGTTTTAACTGAAGCAACCGGAGAGCGCGTGATGCGGGGGGAGGGAGGGGAGCGTGTGAAATGAGCTGCGCAGAGGGCTGCACTGGAGCCGCATTTAAGGGCCAAAGGAGGAAGACGAACTCATGAGGGCAACAGCCAGACAGAGCAGAGGAACCCAGCACAGAAGCAGCGAAAGGAAGCAGAGAAAAGAATATTCTAGATATTCTCAGTGCCTGGTGCCCGATACCTGGCAGATATATAGATATTTGTGGAGTAAATGAGTGAATCACTGAATTGAAATGACCCGCTTAAAACTGAGGACATATGAAAGGCCTTTCATAGGAGTAGGTGCACGCCTATTATTTCACCCTAACAGCGTCTTGGGGTATTGACGTTCGAGGAGATGGCACTTCCCTGGCGGTCCGGTGGTTAGGACTCCACGCTTCCACCGCAGGGGGCACGGCTTCGATCCCTGGTCGGGGAACTAAGATGCCACAAGCCACTCGGTGGGGCAAAAAAAAAAAAAAAAATGCACATGTGAAAAGGAGAGAGGGACGTTGGACTTCAGTGAAGAGCAGGGGAACTGAAGGGGAGATGGCTGGCTGAACTCCACTCCACGGATGACAGAGAGCGTGAATGTCCTCAAGGCATCTAAAACAGAGTCAAGGAGACCAAGTAACCCAGCAGCTTCACCAACAGTGGAACACCAGGAACTGCGAGCCCCTGGACGCCAGGGACAGCATGAGAGCCACGTGGGGAATACAGAGGGAAATGGGACAGGTCACAGGGCACCGTGAGGAAACAACCAGAGAATGAAATTCCAGGTGAGAAGCTTGGCTGAATCCTATAAATGACATTCTTGGAACAACTGGGGAAATGCGAATATGGACTGGATATCAGATGCTGACACGGAACTGTTCGTTTTCTTAGGTATGATAATGGTATCGTGTTTATAGTAGACTGTAGAAGACAATCTTTATTCTCAGGAAATGCAGCTGAAGTATTTAGGGGTGAAGGGTCAGGATGCAACTCCCACGTGCTTTGACAAAAAAGGTCTCTCGATGAAAGAGATGAAGAAAATACAGTAAAATAATAATCACAGATTCTAAGCAAAGGATAACTCTACTCTTTCCAGTTTTGTATGTCTGATATGTTTCATTATAAAAATTGGGGGAAAGATTGAGAAACTCATTCTTCAGAACCTTGGAGAGTCATCCCCCAGAAATAGCTCTGCAATGTCTAGGAAGCTGGGACCATGCTGACTCCTGAGGTGCTAGAAAAAAGGCAGTAGGCAGAGTCCCAGCAAAGTACAGAAAGTGGAGATGACACATTTCCTATTTTTTAAAATGTCAGGGACACAGCTACGAAAGGAACAACCTTAAGCCACTCATATTTCAACACAGATTGGGAAATAACAGCTATGAAAATTCTTTGAGAATTCTGGAGGCAGTGCAACTTACTCCAGGTTTAGAGTAATAGTTAATGGCATTTACTGAGTGCTTGCTACAGCCCAGGCACTGCGCTGGACACATCAGTCCACTGATTCACACAGAGGTAAGTACCGTTATTCCCTCTTTTATAGTTAAAGCAATTGAAGCTGTGTCCCCCAATCAAAAGTCTCAGCACGTATCTGGCTGCCGTGTCTACAAAGAGCTGCCTAACTCTGGTCCTCACCACCTTTCTCCCCTCACCTTTCAGGGGGTGTGGAAACTAAGCCCAACAGTTACTACCTGGGTTGCTGCACAAGCCCTTGGGTTTTCCCCACCCTGGCCCACACCTTTGTAACCTGCTCTTTATTTAACTCTCTCCTCAAATTATCCTGAGTTGAGTGTGCCTATTTCCTGCTGGAATCCTTGGAACCAGAGGGTGAGAAAAAGAGAAAGAAATTGGAGACAGGTGAATCATTACCCAACAGGTTAGTGGGTCAAGAAGCAACCCTGGTTGGTGGGTAAGGCAGCCCCTAAAAAATAGTAAGGCAAATTGGGAAAGCTGGGCCTGGTAAAATCACATTGGAGAACAATTTGGAAATAGCTCATAATAAGGTTGAAGTTGCAAATACTCTACAGCCCAGAAATTCCACCCCTAAAATCTCTCACATAATACATGCTCTGGAAAACATGTACAGGAATCTTCACAGCAGAACTGTTTGCATTAGCAGGATTCTGGAAACTACCTAAATGTCCATCATTCCTATCTAAATAATATACCAAACTGAAAAGCAAGCGAACTAGAACTGCACGTACCCACGTGAATGACGCCTACAGGCAGAACATTAAGCAAAGAAGGTAAGAGGCTGAAGAACACAGGTCCCTGCAGGTAAATGCACATGCTACCCGGCATGGACGGTTGAAAAGCACACCAAGCAAACTAGGCATTGTTTGGCGATACAGACACATGTAGTGAGACAATGAAGGAATGGCTGGGGATGATAAACACCAAATTCAAGGTAATGGTTGCTCCACCTCTACCCTGGGCAGAGGTGGGGAGGGGCACGAAAGGGCAGCCATCCCCAGGGGGCCTCGACTCTGCTGGTGATGTGTTATTTCTTACACCGGGTGATTAGCACCTACGCTTTATTTTATATTCTTTTTTCCTTGTGTATGACTTAAATATTTAATAATTATTTTAAGGGAAAAAAATGAAAAAAAAATTCTGGGTTTGTTTTTTTTTTCCCTGCCAGGTTTTCAGGGAAAATAAAGAGTCATGGGGGTTGCCGGACTCCCTTGCCAGTTTTACTCACATCTCATCGTTCTTTTCTGCTCCTTTGACTCAAAGTAGCTCAAACCAGCCGAGACTTCTGGGGCTTCTCTGAACTCTAGGTTCATTTGGTGGCAGAATGTTTCCAAGAGCCAAATGCCAGCCCTAAAAAACCTCAGAAAACACTCCCCTGGGAAACATACCAAGAAGGCAGTCAAGTGCATGGGTTTCCTGTTAGGAGAGGTTACAGGCAGACCTCCTTTCAGCGCCCCTCTCTTTATTATGCTTCGCAGATATCGCATTTTTGTAAATTGAAGGTTTGTGGTAATCCTGTGTCGAGCAAGTCTATCAGCACAATTTTTCCGACAGCATTTGCTCACTTCGTGTCTCTGTGTCACATTTCAGTAATTCTCACAGTGTATCCAATTTTTTCATTACTATTTTGATATTTGGTATGGTGGTCTGTGACAGTAATCTTTGATCTTAGTATTGCAAAAATTACGACTCGCACAGATAATGGTTAGCATTTTGTTTTTTAGTAAATTTTTTTTAGTTTTTTTCTTTCTTCCTCTCTCTCTCTCTCTCTCTCTCTCTCTCTCTCTTTCTTTCACTGTGCCAGGTCTTAGTCGTGGCACACGGGATCTTCATTGCAGCATGCAGGGTCTTTTCAGTTGCAGCATGCAGACTCCTTGTTGCGGCATATGGACTCCTTAGTTGTGGCACGTGGGATCTAGTTCCCCGACCAGGGATCGAACCCGGGCCCCACTGCCCCCCACTAGGAGCGCAGAGTCTTACCCACTAGACCACCAGGGAGGTCCCAATGGCTTGCATTTTTTAGCAATAAAGTATTTTGTAATCTAAGCATGTGCATTTTTTAGTGATAATACTATTGTACCCTTAATAGACTGCAGAATAGTGTAAACATAACTTTTATATGCACCAGGACACCAAAAACTCCGTGCAACTCGATTCCTTGCGATATTCACTTTATTGCGGTGATCTGGAACAGAACCTGCAATATCTCCCAGGTCTGCCTGTATAGGAATCAGGGCATGTTTGGGTTGTGTTATGAAGTCCTTTAGAAACCACAAAACATTGCCTCAAGAACATGCTCTCAGTCATCCCAAGAAATCTTTGAGGGCAGAAGAACGGGACACTGGTCACTGAAGAAAGGTCATTGTCTCCCTGCCGTACCAAGAGGCTGACAAGGCCTCCTAAAGCACAGTGGAGTAGGGAAGAGCCTAGTTCTGGAAGGAAGTAAACTTGGGCTTGAATCCTGGCCCCACCACTTGCCAGGGTAACTGTACAAGTCACCTCATATTCTGAAAGACCAGTTTCAGCATCTAGAAGGCTGGATTGATCAACCCACAGAGGGTGGCTGTGAAGACCAAGTGGGACCGTGTTTGTAGGTTAAATGCTGCCTGCACGGAGCAGGGTCCTCATAGTTTCAGAGAAGACAAGCTCCATCACCCCTCCTCCTGGTCTGACGCACGTTCCCGGGGAAGCCTCCGTCTGGGAATCACTCCCTGCTCTCCGTGTGTGTGTACCTGCTGCCTGGGCCAGATCCCCACGCTCTGCAGACCCAGGCCCAGGAGGGTCCTTGACGGGGTCATGGCATCCCCCAGATACGTGTCCTTAGGCCTCCCAAAGACTCTTTCCTCAGAATGCTCCCCACCAGCAGCACCACATCAGGAGTCTCTGCTTGATGAGCTGTGGTGGTGACAGGTCCTCTCTGATGAGTCTAGAATCCCAGTCCCGTGGGGTCTGAAGTTCCAGGGAGCGGTGACCTAAACCCCTGCATATACTGCCTAGGACTGTGGCCCTGGTGGGGACAGGGGATAGGTGTGGGTAGAAGGGGACTGTTTGGGACAGCTCAGGGATGCAGCTGAAACCTCGTCAACCTCCAAGCACTTGCCGTCACAATACTTTCACCATTTTCCCAAATCCCACTTTTCAGGAGGAGGTTCCCTTCTCTCATCCTCTCCCTCTGTCTTGCCCTTTCTGCCAAGATCACTCTCCTTGGGAAACCAATAGCTCTGCTTTGTCCTTGGAATGCCTCTGGAAGCCAGGGACTGTTATCTCCCTAAACAACATCCCGGCCAGTGCTTGGAATGTGATTTACATTACTGACCACTAAGCGCAGAAGAAAACAATGCGAGGCCCTCCCAGCTGCACGCAGGGGCTGAGCGGTGCTGCCAGGTGGGAGGTGAAGGGGAGCTGAGCTTCCCACGCAGCTTGGGGTCTCCTCCCGCCGGAGCCCCCGTGATGCAGGCAGGGAGGAGCCTCCCCTTCCAGGGCCCTACGACGGAGGCGGTAAGGGGTCTCCTCCCACTTGGGCAGTGAGGATGCCACCGCAATCCCCTCCGGGCCACGTGGGCTGGCAAGTGAGGGTGGCATCTGGGGAGCTTGAAGGAGACTTTGGCCTCTTCTAGGACTTGCTGCTAGGACTGCCAGCTTCAGGCCTGACTCACCCGGTAGGGCTGGGCACAAGCCAAGGGCCATGGAAAGACTGTGGGGTTACACACGCGGCCGTGGGCTGTGCCAGCGCAGCCTGCTGGGGAAGAGCCAGGGCTCGCCGGGCACAGGGAGCATGGCCCAGGGAGTCGAGACCTTTATGCAATCATAGAGGCTTTTTCTCTACTGGGGCAAGAAGACATTCCTCTCCCGAGGAGGAATTACAAAGCAAATTGTTCCTGCCTCTCTTGAAAGGCCAGTGAGGTTAGGAAACTGCTCCTTCCTTCTCCAGAGAGCTTGAAAACACAGGCAGGTTTGTCTGCTTTCGATGTTTCAGTGTAAGTCGCTGCCCCTATTACCTTGCCTGGGGTGCTCCTGAGCCCCCAGACCCACTGCGGGGTGGGACCCAGCCTTCTCCCCTTCCTCTGTTATTTGCTGCAACACGATAAGAAATATATATCGGTCCTTCCCCCTGGTTCCTGACACACAACTCCTAAAGCACGTGTAATTTCCTTAGTGATAGAGGTGCTAGGAGTATCTTTTTGTTTTGACATTTGATGCTGGTTCCTGGTACAGAGCTCCTTTTCAATCCCTTGCAGTTTCCAATGTGAGGCAACCTCCATAAAAATCCCTACACTATGTGGTTGGGAAGCTTCTGGATTGGTCAACACATCCACATGCTGAGGGTGACACACCCCAAGTCCACAGGGACAGAAGTTCCTGCGTCGGGACCCTCCTGGACCTCGCCCTACGTACCTCCTCGTCTGACTCTTCATCTGTGTCCTTGATCATGTCCCTTATGATAAACGAGTAAACACCAGCGAATGTTTCCCTGAGTTCTGTGAGCCGTTCCAGCAAATTATCAAGCCTGAGAGGGAACTGTGGGAACCCTCAACTTTGTAGCCAAGTAGGTCAGAAGTGTGCGGATCCTGGGGACGCATTACTTGTGATGTGTCTGAAGTGCAGGCACTCTTGTGGGACTGAGCTCTTAACCTGTGAAGACTGATGCTAATTCCAGAAACTAATTAAACTATACGACACCCAGTTGGTGCCCGGAGAGTTGCAAAATTGGTTGGCGAGAGGAAAAAAAAAAAAAAAAAAACCACATGCATTTGGTGTCAAAAGTGTTGTAGGCAGAGAAACGGTTTTTCCTTTACCCCCAAACCAAGCCATGGGAACTTTTTCTCACAAAGCTTTTGCTGGCGATTGCCACAATGGAAAACAGAAGGGATACCAAAAATAACAACCCCAGAAACGGGACAAGGTTTTGGGTAATTTTACAGAGATCTTACCGTTGCTGACTGCCAGCTTAGACATCAACCCTCAGCCCCTCCACATCCCGTCCAGGCCTCCAACTAGCTCGGAGAGTCATGCAACCCCTTCTGGCTCCCCACTCCTTCCACGACGACTTTCTGTCAAGTGCCAAAGCTTTGTCCCAGCCCCCGCTTTAGACCCGTCACTCATCTCTGAATCCCAAATTGAAACCAAATAATCATCCACCAAAGTGTAAACCGTAACTGTCCCTGGAAACCCAGACTGTGAATGTTGGAAACGCCCTAAGGGAACAGGAAATCTACCTTCCTCACTTTGCAGATTAGGAAATGGGATTCCAGAGACAATCTCAGATCTGAGACCAAGGCAAGTTTCTGGACTCTTAGTTGGATGTTCTTTAAAATGTGTCACGCCCCTGCCATGCCCACACGTCTGCTAACGTGGTCTGCTAACGTGGTCCGACCAAAACAAAAAAAGGAAGAAGGGAATATTCTCCAAACAGAATGAAACTTCCCTCTGAAAACTTGGGATCCCTCCTAAGGCAGGTGCCCGGGAGCATGCTGGGCCCCCTGACCTCGGTCCAGCCCCAGAGGCCGCCCCTCAGGCCACCTGCACACCCGCTCCTCTGGATCCCCTCCGCCACTCAGCAGGGTGTGCCCCCCGGCCCCTCTCCCCACACCCCCAGACCCAAGTGCTCCTTCTCGGCCCCAGTCCGACCCCTCTTCACACTCACCACACCTGTCACCATCTGTGTCTTTGCCAGCCTGGGCGCTGTGCGACACAGGGACCCACAGGCTGGCTGATGGTGGGTGCTCAGTAGATCTGGGGAAGGTGTGTGTGGATGAGATGAAGTCACAGAGGCAGGACACGGGTCTTAAATACAACTTTATTGGGAGTAGGCCGTTGTCCCCGCAGCGGCCAGCTCCCACGTATACACAGTATACAGAGCCCAGCCAGAACCCAGGTCCTTCCATCCTTCTGCAGTACACACACGGAATGCAAAAGAACCAAACACAAGGGGGTCTCGGTAAACGACAGTGTCTAGTGCCTTCGGGAGCCAGTGCCCAGGCTGGGGGCACTCGAGCCCCTCCTCCCGTCCTCGGCTCGCCTGCCCCCGCTCCAGCATGGCGAGGCCCACGAGGTTGAGATCCTGCAATCAGTGCACACAACGAGCAGAGGAGGCAGGGGCTCCTGAGCCCACACCCTTACTGGTCCACACCCCTCGGAAGAGGTTGCTGCAGCCCCAGAATGTTCCTCTTCTTCCACAGACATGAGAGACCACCTTAACTTTGTCTCCATCACCAGAAAACTGTGCCTCGAGGCTTGTCTCTGCTCAGCCTTGGAGAGTATGGTTGGATTAGTGAAATGGTCCCAGACAAGACACACCTCCCAAGTTGTCTTGCTTGTACTTCTTTTAAAAAGGAAAAAAAAAAGGTAAAAGGAAAACATCACGACAGGAAAGAGCGCCGAGACCCAGCTTACGTCAGGAGCAAGGTTAGTTGTCCCTCCTGGAAATGATCCATCAAGCCGCTCTCCTGGGGGCCAGGCGCCCCCAGTGACGGCACCTCCCTTCCCACCCACCCGGTCCCCGCCCCTTCCGCACGCCCCCGCGCCACCCTCTCCTCGACGAGGAGGGCTGCACCAAGCACAGGGTGCGGTGCTGTCGTCAGCTAGCGGGGGTCCACCTCTGCCCTGCAGCCCCAGTGTTCGCTCGGGCAGGGAGGGGGGTTCCTCCTCACTCCCTTCTTCAAGGGTGGCTGCAGCCCAGCCTCCGACCTCCTCCTGCCCTTCGTCCCCTGCGGGAACGTGTTCAGGGCTCAGCCAGGGTCAGACTGGGATTGGAACACCATCCCAGGCTCACCTGGCTGGTCGGCTGGTTTGTGGATTCTATCAGGGGAAGCCAAATCAAAGGGCTGACTGCCTTTCCCAGGGGAGGCAATGCTGTGCTGTCACCTCACCGAGGTCCAGGACTCACTACCTACTCTCAGAAACAGAATCTCCCGTCTTCGTGCTGGGGCAGCTGCACCCTCAAGAAATACCCTGCTTGGCCAAAGAATCCCTAACTCCAAAACATCGTCCCCCTTGGAGCTGTAGGAAACATCCGGTTTCCACTCTGCTACCGTGTCTCCGAGATAGACAAGTCTCCAGCAGTTCCTACTGGTGGCTGCCAAGGGCCCCTGGGTCAGCTAAGTGATTCCTGGTGTCTCCTGAAACCTGTCCCCATGGCACCTGAAGAGAGAGACCCTGTCATCGCATTTGGAGGCCCGGGGGGTGGCGGGCTGAGGGGAGCAGGAAGCATGCACCCAAGCTCATCTCTGTGTCTGGGCAGCTCAGTCTACAGGGGAGGACAGCAGGGCTGCTGGAAGCACCAGGGTCCCCACTGCCCCGGGGAGGGACAAGGGTGGGTTCCCAGAGAGCAGAGCCTGAGGTAGCAAACAGTGAACCCCGTTATCCAACTGCAGAAACTACAGCCTGTGATGCAACGTGACAGGCCCCAGGCAAGACCGCATGTAGCTGTCTGGACGGTGCCTACTTGTTTGTTCAGCACCTGGCCCTTCTGGGCACGTCCCACGTCCCCCTAGTGGGATCAGGACTGTGACAATGCTGGGTTAAGGTAACAGCCTGACTTCTATCTGGCTCCCTGGAGGAAGAAGCCATCAGAACTGGGGCCCCCTCCTCCCCATCCTAGGGAGACATTCCTGCAAAGCTCAGACCCAGCCCCAGTGACAGCAGAACCCTCTAGGTCTCTCCTCAAACTCCCTGCTTCGGGCACAGAATCCATCACCCCAGCATCTTTTTTTTTTTTTTGATGGTCGGATCCCTCTTGAAGAAGACAACAGTCTCCTTACTGACCGCCTACCTCCACCTGCAAAGACCCAGAGGACACCTACGCAGAAGCCCTCCCACTAGTCTGAAGACTACGACACAGGGAGAGGAGGTGGCCCTTTAAGGGATGGCCGAGAGTGGAAAGAAGATGAGGAACTTGGGACTGTCCCCCACACACCTCACCCCAAATGGAGCGGCCCAGGCTCCAGCTATACCTGCCCCCTGCCCCTCAGCTCTGCCCACCCCCAGCCGGTTTTCACTGTTCAGTCCACATCAGTCAGAAAAGAAAGTGGCTGAAAGCACCATAAAATCCTGCCTTGTTCAGAGACGGCTCAGAGCCCTGGGGCCCCCTGAAGTCGCCAAGCTGCCGGGCCTTGGCTCTTCCAGCAGCCTGCGGCCTCCCTGACGGGGGCCAAGGTCCCTGAAGTTCCGCTGGGAGGCGCCCATCCTCCAGGTCCCTGGGAGACTGGGCCCCGTGCCTCCTGCCCAGCTCCAAGCACCTCGCAGCCTCACCCCGAGGCTGGCCCCGGAGGAGCCGGGCGTGAGGTAGACTGTGCCTTAGTGACTTAGCTTCCCGGCCCAGGTCCTTGTCCCTGGATGTGGGTGGCCTCGCGGCTTGGGCCCTGCCCAGTGCCCTCTGCCCGTGGCCGCCCCGGAGGCAGCAGCGCGAGGGGCTGCAGAGTTAAGCGGCGGAGCGCTCCGCTCAGCACGGCCTCAGGACGCAGAAGTCCAGCTCCTGGGGCTTCCGGCGCAGGTTGCACCGGTCCCGGGCCAGCAGCCGCCCTCCGTGGCCCACGCACTTGAGCGGACGCCTCTTGAAGCCCCGGCCGCAGCTCTTGGAGCAGGGGGACCAGGCGCCCAGCTCCCAGGCCGGGCAGGGCTCCCCACAGGCGCGCGTGTCCGCCGGCCGGTGGGCAGCGTCGCAGGCGGATGCCCCGCGCTGCCCGGGGGGCCCGCGACAGTCCACGGGCCGCCGCTGCAGGCCGCCCCCGCAGCTGGCCGAGCACGGCCCCCAGCTGCCCGCCACCCAGCGCGCGGGGGCCCGGGCGTCCGGCTGCTCCACCTGATTGGAGAGGCTGAGGACACTGTTGTGGAGCACGGAGGGGGCCCGGGGGTCCGTGGGCGGCGAGGTCCGGTCCTCCCGGGGCTCCTTGGGCAGGTAGAAGGAGTAGCGGACCCGGGGCGGCGTCATCTTCCCCACGGAGAGCACCTCCACGGTCAGGGGCTCCAGGATGGGCCGCGAGGCCTGCAGGCTCTCCACTGCGGTCCCCGTGCCGCTGTAGCGCAGCAGGCTGCCCTTCACCACCAGGTCCCGCTCCACGGCCGACACCACGAAGTGCCCGTTGAGCAGGTACTTGCCTTGGCTGTTCTTCAGGGCCAGGTAGTTGTCGTCTCCGATCAGCCCTTTGTAGCCGCGCTGGCGGATGTCGATGCTGGAGGCGCCCGCCGGGATGGCGACCACGAAATTGTAGCCGTGCCTGCGGCGGCAGAAGAGTAAGCGTTAGACCGATGCCTGCAGCAGGACCTCGCTGCCCTCCAACGCTGAGACGGGTTCCCCTTCCCAAACCCCGGGCAGGTCACGCAGGTGGCAGAGTACCGGGCCTGGCCCAGCCCATGGGTCACACAAACCGAGAGGTGGGGAGGCTGTGGGCACATCGGCCGCCCCCGGATACGGTGGCTGCACCTACTGCCTCCAGAGGGAGCGGAGAGGAAGGGGGAGGAGGACGGGAGGGGCCGGGGCTGGGGCTGATGCAGGGAGGTGCACACCCTGGGGTCAGGGACCTATACCAAGCCTTGGCTCGGGCACCAGCTCCCTGGTGGCTTCAAGCAAATCAGCCTCTCTGGGCTCCAGGGGCCTCATCTACGCAATGAGCAGGTTAAAAGGATGATGTCTCAGCTCCTTCCCACTCCACTAGTCTATGAAAGGGACACCTGCCATTTAGCCTGTGAAGAGAGTCCGGGGATCTACCTTTAATTCCCAGCCCGGTCTCCCCTGCGGGCCCCTGAGGGACAGCCTGCAACACCATCCGCCTGCAGCACCCGAGTGCCCGAGAGGTTGCACCCAGGGCTCGGCAGAGGGCACTGTGTCCAGGGGGTGGGCGAGGCTCCTGGACAGCCATCGAGGCCTTCCTGCCACCAGCACCTGGACCCCCAAGTCCTCAGAGCCAAGCACACCCCTCGACTGAGACATTAGGGACTCTGCTTGCCCCTGCTTCTTCCAGAGCTTGGGTCCGGACTTTGCAAGGAGCACATCCCCCTGAAAATAAAGGGAACGTGCTGGACCTTGGAAAGGCAGGAGCCCAGGCTCAGCAGAGACATTTCTTCGGCTGATCTGGGCACCCATCTCCCACGAGGGGGCTCCCTCAGTCCCAGCCGTTCGCTCCTCCGTCTCCCTGCAGTTTAGTGCCATTCTCGGCTTAATCCTGTCCCCAAGGCCAGGGCCTCGGGCTCAGAAAAAGGGGAGGCTGTCACATCTGTCCCCAGGTATGCTTTGTTATCATCATTGTGAACGTTTAGTGAGCATTTATTACGCAGCAGGTACTATGCTAAGCATGTCACCTGAATTAGCTCCCTAATCCTCACAATAGCGGGACATGAAATATATTAGCATCGTACTCACTTTACACGTGGGGAAATCTAGAATTCTTGAGATTGCGTCACTTGCCCAGCTTCATCCAGAAAATGGGGAACTGGGACTTGAACACAGGTCAGTCTCACTCTAGAGTTCTAGACAGACCCTAACGACTCTGCCAAATGCCTGAGTGTCATCTCCAGCTAAGTGACATCCTAGTCAAGCCTTTGTCTTTGTTGGAGGAATGAATGAACGAATGAATGGCATACTTGTAGCCGAGCATGAGTGGCCTCTGAAGCAAGGGTGCCGGCCAGGATTTGACATTTACTCCATCTCACCCAAGCTTCCGACGCCTGGGGGCAACTCCTTCCCTCCTTCCGCCCCCCCAGGGCTCAGAACTCACATGGGCTTGGTGAAGAGTCCTGACACCTTCTTACAGCTCTTATTGTCTCCCCCGCACACCCCACATTTGTCGAACTTCTTCTTGGAGCCCAGGTTCCCGTCGCAGCCAGCCTTGATGCACTTGCCTTGGACGCAGACCGAGGTGGAGTCAGGGGTACACAGTGTGCCGTCCACCACCTGCAGTGGCCCAGGGTGGGGAGAAGAGGAGTGGGGGCAGCTCAGCCTGACGCTTCCCAGGACGCTGCCCCTGCCCGCTCTCCTGCCCAGGCTCACCCACCTTCGGCGCCAGCGCGTAGAAGTAACCAGTGCCGTTGGCTCGGCAGATGAGTTTGCACTTGTCCCGTGGGGAGATGCCCGAGTACTTGGGCACCCAGGCCACGGCCAGGCTGAGCCGGTTCGTGCTACGGTTGTAGCCGTTGAAGGCCTCGCACTGCTCCTCCCGGAAACTCTTGCCAGAGGCTGGGGAGGGGGAACACATGCAGGAAGCTAAAGGGAGGGCCAGCTGGGGAGAGGGCAGAGGAGAGAAGCCCCCCAGGGGTGCTCCACCTCACCCTCAGCCGGGGCGTCCTCATCACTGAAACCACCCCACCTCAGAGGACCAAGGCAGGCGGGGACCAAAGGATGCGGGAGACAGATGGTAACACATCCCGCGGGCAGTGTGGCGCCTCCCCCAGTGGTCTGGCCTTAAGTTCCCTCGAACAGGAGTCCTAAATAGAACCCCCCAGCAGTCTACTGAAACTGCGTTCAGAACGTTCTTAAATGCATAAAATACATAGATTACAAAGAACACCAATTATATTTATATGCAACTATCAATATATTTTGAAACATATTTGTGATTTATGTGCTTCCTTGTTAACCCGTTAAATAACAAGATCCAACAATGAGTCTAAAACCCACTGTAACTGTGAGCTAGTGATGAGCACAAATGCCATTTTAAGGAATCTGCAACAACTGAAAACATGCAACACATGAAAATACCCATGATTTCTAGTGGCAGAGCCACAGGTACTGTGACTAGCGTTGTAGTTTGTTGCCTAATTAAGAGAAATACTAAATTTGGGGTGGAAAGGTTAGTAAAAACTACTAAATTTCTAACCGAAGGAAATACTAAATTTTAGATTAAAAGGTTAGTAAATATAGAGATGTTATTTTCCTCCCACCCAAGTTCATGAGGCTTGGATAAAGAATTCCTGCTTGGGGGGCTTCCCTGGTGGCGCAGTGGTTGAGAGTCCGCCTGCTGATGCAGGGGAAACAGGTTCGAGCCCTGGTCCGGGAAGATCCCACATGCCACGGAGCAACCAAGCCCGTGTACCACAACTACTGGGCCTGCGCTCTAGAGCCTGCGAGCCACAACTGCTGAGCCTGTGAGCCACAACTACTGAAGCTCGCGGGCCTAGAGTCTGCAACAAGAGAAGCCACTGCAGTGAGAAGCCCGCACGCTGGAAGAAAGAGCAGCCCCCACTCAATGCAACTAGAGAAAGCCCGCACGCAGCAATGAAGACCCAACGCAGCCAGAAAGAGAAAAAGAAGAAGGGAGGGAGGGAGGAAGGGAGGTAGGAAGGAAGGAAAGAAGGAAAGAAAGAATTCCTGCTTGTATACAAGTAAGAATGGTGTCTGAGTTTGAAACTGGGCTGTACCTATCCCAATCTCATTAAAAATAGCAAGAAACTGAGAATGTGGAAAAGATGTAATTTACTTTTATCCCAGCAAATTACAGACAGCTGATCGTGGTCTACAGGAAAGTCAAACAAGGGATATGTAACAGTTCCTTTCTTTCTAAACCATATTATTTCCATTCTGCTATTGTTATTGCAAAGGATTATTCTCAGAAAACAAATTAAAAGCTAACCTATGTTAAAAAATAAAAAATAAAAAAAATTAAAAAAGCTAACCTATTTAAAAAAAAAAAAAACTTCTGCTTATGAAGATGGGCTTGTCTGTGCTTAACTAAGAGGGTTCTAGTATCCTGTCCCCTTGGGCCATCTAGACTCCCAGCCTCAGCATCAGAGGAAGACAGCCCTGGCAAAGGTGGCTAGGCCAAGAAATGATCCCAAGGTTTCTGCACAGCTGCACGTCCGGACTGTGCCCTGGGAGTAAGAATCTCGACTGCAGGAGCTCTGTGGCCTCCCGCCCACCTCCCCAGCCCGGCCGCGGCCGCCCCCGCTCACCTGAGCTGGGGCAGGACTCCAGGCTGCAGGAGCGGTATTTCACCCTCACTCCCTCGCAGTACTTGCCGCCGTTGGCGGGGGCGGGGCTGCTGCACTGCCTCCGCGCCAGCTGCACGCCCCCGCCGCAGGTGCGCGAGCAGGGCCCGTATGGCTCCCACTTGGACCAGGAGCCGTCCACCTGCGAGGAAGGGTCTGTTACGTCCCTGCGGGGTCGGGGCACGGCACCCACACGCTGAGCCCGCACAGGAGCCCCTCGGGGACAGCCTCCACCGTGCCATGCCACCGGCACGAAACCCACTTCGTGCCACGAGGGAGAAAATGAGCAGCGAATGATCCTGCGCCTGGGGCGCACACGACACTTCAGCCCGTTGATTAGCGAATGCCCACTGCCCCCACTTACACAGGAGGCCGCGCGCAGGACAGGGCTCCTGGCTGCGGAGTCAGGCAGGCAAGCTCCACCCGGGCCTCTGCCCTCGCCACATGGGTGGCCTTGAGCAGGCAGAGGAACTTCCTTAAGTTTCAGGTGCTTCGTGTGCAAAAATGGGGCCAGCACATCGACCTCGGGTGTGAGGTCAGACGGAAGATTTAAATGATGCAGCGTGTGTGAAATGTCCTAGCTCCGTGCTTACCACGGCGAGGGAGCTCAGGGTTTCTCTTTCTGTGTCGTTAGTGACCTTACAAAAGTCTCTGAGTCTAAAGGATGGCCAGTAAACCGTGTCGCCATAGATATCTGAATATTTTTATTTGGAAGGTTTCCATAATTCAGACTTTTCACCAAACCAGACTGGTCTTCACCTCAATCCGGGGTTAAACTTGAGAAAGTTTCACTACAAGCAGATGTAATGTTTGTGCTGAGAGGAGATAAAGACAGGAGGCTATTGAGCAATCCTGAAACTGTTTGGCTTTGGGGTGAATTATGCAGTGTTGTTTTAATTTCAAGAGGGTGGAGAAGGGAGAGAAAATTTACAGTCTTCATTATGTTTTTCTTAGGATGACAGTAAAGCCAGTTCTCAGCCCTGAATACACACGAGTTGGGCAACAGGGCCCAGGTGTACGAGGCTGGTGGAGAGGCTGTCACAGGTCACCCAAAGCCGCGAACCTGCACGGAGCCCGTCAGGAACTGGCTGCAGGTAAGGCAGATACCTTAACTTAGGTAGATACTCAGAGTTTCGTCCTGAGGAAGGACACTTTCCCTTAACCCTGCTTTCTCCACGAACCATAGCCCACCTCATTCATGCCTTCCCTTCCTCAGAGAATCAGCCACACCTGCTCTTTCTACCTGCTCCCTCCTCCGTGCCTTGCAGTACGGGCTCTGTCCCCATTGCACCACGGGAACTGCTCTCTCAAAGGTCAGCAGTGACCCCTCTCGAAGGTCAGCAGTGTCCCCTCTCAAAGGTCAGCAGTGACCCCCCCCTAAAGAATGAAAGAGTCCGTGCCCAGGCCCGTGGTCCCCAACCTTCAATATTTAACTTTGCTCCTTTGGCTTCTGAGACGATGCTATGCTTTTTTTTTACCTGGCATCGCTTCTTCCTACCCATTCCTACAAGAAACACTCCTGCCATGTGCCATTCAGTCACTCATTTGCCAAACATTTGTTGAATTCCTACCACAAGCCTGGCACCATGTGCAGCAAACCCCTGCCTTTGAAGCAACTGCATCCCAGCGGGGAAGACAGACCATAAAAATAAGCCTGCGCACATAGTGTCAGATGGGGTTAAAGCAGGTGTTCGGAGCGGGAGATGGGGAGGGCCCTGGAGAGGGGGCTGCCCTGTGTTACAGAGGGCATGGAGGCCTCACCACTGAGGTGACATTTGCACAGAGGCCTGAAGGAAGTGTGGGAGTGAAGCATGTCGATACTAGGGAAAGAGCGATCCAGCGCAAAGACCCTGAGGAGGCAGCAGGAAGAGCTGAAGACAGAGACGGGGCTCCTCGCTGGGTCTGCGCGAGAGGACCTGGCTTGCATTTCAAAGGATCGCTCTGTCTGCTCTGGAGGGAACTGTCTGTAAGGAGTAAGGTCAGAAGCAGGCGGACCGGTGAGGAAGCAGGGGTGATAATCCACGGGGCAGGGGGCGGTGGCGTGGAGGGGGTGACAGCAGAGGAGGTGGTGAGGAATGGTTAGGCTCTGCATCGATTTTGAAGACAGTCCACAGGGATTGCTGGACGCGAGTCCGGGGCAAAGAGGCGTTGGCCTGAGCGCATGGAAGACGCCAGAGCAGGTTCGGGGTGGTGACGAGGGCCTGCATTTTACAGATGTCGTATTTAGGACGGTCATCGGTTATCCAGATGGGGCGATGGAGATCCAGGGAGACAGGCAGTGTCCAGGAGAGAGGTCTGGGCAGCAAACTTGGGAGTCTTCAACATGTAGACGTAAAGGGTGTCTACGGCCAGCGATCTAGATGCTCCACCTAGGAAGGTGGCGTGGATCTTGACAGGGGCGAGGACCGAGCTCTGCAGCACCCACCCCAACACTGGAAAACAGGAGTGTGAGGAAGGGGCAGCTGGCGGGGAGGAGGGAAACCAAGGCAGGTGAGTCTGTGTCCTCAGGGCAGAGAGCCATGGCCGGGTCAAATGCTGCTCGCAGGTCAGGCAGGAATCACCGAGCAGCAACGTGCAGGTCGTTGGTGACCTTAAGAAGAGTTATTTCAGAGAAACAGGAGGACTGAAAGCCTGTTTGGAATGCGCTCCAGAGAAAAGTGGCAAGACAGGCGTTGGCGAGAGCCGGTTCATACAACTCTTTCAAGGAACTTTGCTGTAAAAGGGAGTCAAGTAGGGGCTTCCCTGGTGGCGCAGTGGTTGAGAGCCCGCCTGCTGATGCAGGGGAGACGGGTTCGTGCCCCGGTCCGGGAAGATCCCACATGCCGCAGAGCGGCTGTGCCCGTGAGCCACGGCCGCTGAGCCTGCGCGTCCGCAGCCTGTGCTCCGCAACGGGAGAGGCCGCAACAGTGAGAGGCCCGCGTACCGCAAAAAAAAAAGGGAGTCAAGGAGAGAGACTGTGATACATGAGAAGAGGAAGGATTGTGAGAAGTTTAGTTTGAGGTGGAAGAAACTACAGCAAGCATGCATCCTGATAGGAACAATCTGACTCAACACAGGGGACAATCTGATGCTGCAGGAAAGAGAGGAGATTGACAGGGTGCTTTCCTTGACGAGACGGCAGAGGAGAGCATCGGAGTGCAAAGCACAAAGCCTGGCCGCAGGTGAGCGTGTGGGCAGCTCGTCCACTGTGCAGGAGGAAAGGCAGCACCACGGGCGCAGAAGCAGGTCCGACGGTGGATGCGGTGCTGGGAGCTGGTGGGAGTTCACGTCTGATAACTTAAATGCTTCGTTTTTCTTAGGGAAAGAGGAAGAAAGGTCACAGGCAAAAGTGAAAAATGAGGAAGAAAGAGCTGGTCATAGAAGAGAAAAGTGAAGATGTGAAGTAACAGCTTAGGTGGTTGGGAGAGTGAGAACTCAGGAGATAAAATGTGATGTGACCCCTGGGCAGGCCCACCGCAGTGTCCAGGTCATTGATTCAAGCTGAGGCCAGCGAGCAGGACTGCATGTGCTTCTCCGGCCATGTTCACCTACGCTGGCACCACTGAGAAGGTGAGGGAGTCGGATGCCACCAGGGTGGTGGCTTAGCCCAGTGAGTACGAGGAATGGGGACGGGGGTAGAGGAGTGTACGTGAAGGAGTGGTTCCAACAATGGACCACGGTGTCTCAGCTCAGTAAGAGGCTGGCGAGGGCCTGAGAAGCCTGAGGGATGATGCAAAGATGTCAGGTCGAGGGACTGTAGGTCAAATGGGATTGAAGAATGGCCGGAGTCCCAAAACTGGAGGGAGTGAGCTGGGAAAATCAGGCTTCAGTGGACAGAGTGGGACCCCTGAAATGAGATCTCTGGGGTGACTCACAGGACAAGTTTTGTGCTTTGACTTTAGCTAATGAAGGCAGGGTCCTCCCTAAAGGGCCAGGGTGGAGGAGGGACAGTTCGCTCAGAAAGAAGGTTGAGGATAGAGTGGGTTTGGCTCCTGATGGATTGAGAGGTCCAGAGAGCTTCCCCCATCACATTTCCTGTATCCAGTATCCCCCTAACCAACCTCTTTATCCTCTGACTCATCTTCCCAAGAGGAGGAACTGGCAGTGACCGGCCTGTCCTCAGGACCTTCCAGCCTCAATGCATCAGGCTGGTGGTCAAGGCAATGACATGTTAGTAGCGAACCACCCCCCCCCAAAGATGGCCCCAATGGAGTGCCCATCCACGCTAGCCTCCAGCTCAGCCCACCACCCAGACTCTGCTCCAGTAGCGAACCACCCCCCCAAAGATGCCCCCAATGGAGTGCCCATCCACGCTAGCCTCCAGCTCAGCCCACCACACAGACTCTGCTCCAGCTCTGCCTGTTGAGACCCTCCTCATCCCTAGAGGCTCTCTTCAAATCCCACCTCCTCACCAAGGCTTTTTCAGGCCCTTCTAATCATCATTAATCTCTCATCCCTGCTCTCCACGACACGTTCTCGCACTCTGTCTCAACACACAGCACACACCCCTCCGCGTCTTGGATCACAGTTATATTTCTAGCTTCCCCACTAGACTGTGAGCCCTCTCTGACATGGCCCATGTTTCATTCGTTTTTCTGACCACCACAGTACTTTACCCAGGTCCCTGAATAGAGCGGGTTGTTGCCTAATGAATGAATGAAGCTTTAATTAAACGTATATTCCCAGAACACGGAAGATTCTACATAATTCTGTACCGTGCCCATCTCCGGGCAATGGATAAAGTGCTTGGTGAATGCTTTTTTATTATTGATCCATGGCCTCTGAGTACATAAAACCCCAAAGCAAGCCCTCCCGTGGCCAAGGCAGGGGCAGGAGCGGGCTGGACAACTCCCGCCAGGATCAAGGGAGAAGATGGGCCTCTTTCTTATTCCTTTTGGTGGAAAAGCGCAAATCCCTTTGCTATCCCAACCCAAGATCTGGAGAAAATAAAGTTTTTATTATATTCGAGAGTATTTGGATTCTGAATTTGTTCCGGTTTGGTTGCTATTCCTGTTTATTGAGAAAAAATAACTTTTGTTCATTTATGTTTCAACTTCAAAAACGACCAATCACAACAGAAACTGAAGCTTGGTTCGGGATGTAACAAATAGGGCTCTGAGCCCGGCTCACCTTGAGCCCACGGCTCCCTGGCCATGAAACACCCGCTGAGGGCGGAAAGGAAGGAGCGGGCAGTAGGCCAGTCCGAGCTCCAGGTGTTGGGCTCCAGAGCTCCTCCCGGGTTGCAGCTCAGGGCCGGGCCCGCTGCCCCTGGGAAAGCACCCCACCTGCCTACGGCCTCACCAGTTTCTCTGACCGGCCTCATCTTTTCTCTCCGGTTTCGGAGTCAAGAAGGGGCCAGGACCACAGCCAGGGCAATCAAGGCACAGAGCAGCTGTGTTACGGCCACACAGCAATGTGTGCCGGGGCTGGTCCCCAGGGCAGGTCCCCGGAGTCCACCCCCCGCCCCCCAGCCCACTCACCCTGTGCTTGCCGAGGCTGCGTCTCTCCACACAGGCCCCCTTGAGGCAGAAGCTGCCGTCCCCGCAGCTGGTGCCGTCGGCCCAGGGGAAGTGGCGGGTCTGGCACAGCGTCTGGCCCTTGGCCTTGCCGGTGCACCACAGCTTGCTGCAGCGCTGCATGTAGGGGCAGGGCTTGGAGCCCACACCGAAGGCCAGCTCACACTGCTGGCTCAGGGGGTAGCTGGCACCCGGCAGGTCCTCAGGCAGGGGCACGGGCTTGCTGGGCTCGTCCAGAAGACAGTCGCCTGCAGGGGGCCAAGGGCGCTCATCAGGGGAGAGCCAGAAAAGTGGCCGTGGCCAGCGCAGGGTCTCGACGGGAGCGGGGATGAAGCCAGGGGAACGGAACGGGCCCCGTCAGACGCCGTGGGTCGCGCGGCACAGACGGGACGGGGCCGAGCCCGCCTCCCCGGGGCCCCGCTTACCGTGCCCGCTGTCCAGGAAGTCAGTGACAATGGCGGCGCTGCAGGCCGACCAGGGGTTGGCGCGGTCGATCTGGATGAGCGTCGGGGACATCATCTGGTTGCCCCGGAGCTTCCCGAACACCTCCTCGCACACCTTCACGTTGTCGTGGGGCATGTTGAACACGTGGCCTGCGGGGGGAGGCAAGAGGCCTCAGAGGGCGGCACGCGGGCGAGCGTGGAGCAGCCTGAGGGGCGGGTGGGGGGCGGGAGCTAGAGGACCTGAGTCTACGGCTTTCAGGCGGGTCATTTCTGCCTAACGGTAGATCGCTTCGCAAGTGTCCTCAAGATCACGTTCCTGGGGACTTCCCTGGTGGCACAGTGGATAAGACTCCATGGTCCCAATGCAGGGGGTGCAGGTTCAATCGCTGGTCAGGGAACTAAGATCCCACGTGCATGCCGCACCTAAGGAGCCTGCGTGCTACAACTAAGGAGCCCACAAGCCGCGACTGAGGAAGCCATCTGCCACAACCAAGGCCCCGTGCAACCAAATAAATAAATAAATATATATTTTTTTGAAAAAATCACGTTGGGGTTTTATTGCTGTTATATTAAAATTACAGAGAGAGAGAGAGCACAATTTCACGGGTCCTGCCCTGCCCATCGGCTGTGGGCTCAGTGAGGACAGCAGGGTAGGGCCCTAGTTGATGAGACACTCTGACCGCTGACCGACACAGTGCCACCGGCCACCTGGGCTGGGGCGGTCGGGAAAGTGAGCCATCACCAAGGGCGACTCTGACCCTAAGGAAGGAGCCCAAGGGAGCACAGATAGACGCCCACCCCTGCCCAGAACACCCAGTGCAGACCCAGAAGGGCACTCTCCTCCCTCCCCCAAGAGCCCCCAGCCTCACCCAGCTCGTGGGCTGTGGTGAAGGCCGAGGGAAGCCCGTCGTCCTCGATCACGGAACAGCTTCTCTTGGGGTCGCACATGGTGCCCACGTCAGCCATGCCCAGCGTGTCACAGGTGGTGGCCCCGCACAGGTCCTGCCCAGGTAGGGGAGAAGCAGAAGCCGGCCAGAAGTTAGAGACGTACCAGAAGGACCAGATGGGAAGGAGGGGCACTCACCCCGCTCCGGGTCCCAGCAGGCCCGGCACTTCCCAGCCAGGCCCTTTGCCCAGGGGAGCTGCGGGGCTGTCATTCATGGAATGCACGCAGGGAAAAAGCCTCAGGAGGGAAGCTCGGTGGCTTGCTGAGAAGATGCGACCCAGATCCTACCCAGGGAGGACCTGGGAGGAAATTAGGAGGTACAGGATTACACTGAAAGGACCGTTGCTTTCTACAGACACAGCCTTCCAGCCCCGAAAACGGCGACTCCCCAGCTGGGTGAGGTTCCGGTTGTGGCTAACTGGGCAGAAGGGGGTGGAAGGTTGGCACCACCCCAGCCAGGGTTGGCTCTGGGAGCCTCATCCTTGATGAGGGACTGCCTTTGGACCACCATGAATTAAGCTCAGATTCTCAGCCAATGGGTCACTGGCCAAGGGCCCGCCCTGCCCAAAGCCCAGCTTCCGCGGGCTGGGAGTAGGCAGAGAGAGGCAGAGACAAGCCCGGATGCAGACCCAGCTCCACTGGCCACAGAGGCTTGGGGGACCACGGGCTCCACGGCCGCTCCAAAGAAGACAATTACATGAGTCGTGACCTAAGCAGGAAGGTCCCTCTTTCTGTACTGAAAGAGCCTGCAGCGGGGCCAGAGCCTCTGGCAGCCCAGATAGAATACTCTTCACGGATGTGGAAGGGTCTCCTGGGGGCACAGCTCGCATGACTCAGGAGCATCATGGGCCAGCAACGCATCCAGGCGCCTTCGGAGCCCGGAGAGATAGGATGAGACACCTGTACACATTCTGCTCCTCCTGAGAAGACACTTTAACTGGGTGACACTGGTACTTTCTACACCACACCCCTGCCTTTAACGTGGTCGGCATCTGACAGTTTACACGAAGCTGACGTGCAGCATCTCGTGTGATCCCCACCACAGTCTGAGGAGGCAGAGGTATTATTACACCCATTTGTCAACGGTGCAGACCGCGACTCATATCACAGCTAATCACGGTGGCGACTGAGTAAATGCTGACACTGGGCCTGCACCTGACACACACAGCGCTAGTTAATCCTCCAGCATCCACTAGAGTAATGACGGCACCATCACGCTCCACAGACACCTCTTCAGACTCCCCTGAAGCTTAGAGAAGCTCGAGTCTCGGTCAGGGTCTGAGGACTGGACAGTCACCCTCTGTCCGCTTCATCGCAGCTGTTTACTCAGCGTCTCCTGAGTCCACGCACTGCAGGTGTTTCCCCCGGGAGCCCAGGGGCTCACACAACAGGCACAGAGAGCTGTCCTCAGCTGTGTATCTCCCTAGGGGTGTATGTGTGCGCGCGTGCGTGTGTGTGTGTGTGCACGTGTGCTGACGTGGGGAAAAGGTGGGCAGCCAGGGCGTGTAAGGGGGACCAGGGAGCATAGGAGGAAACGTGGTCACAATACAGAAAATCAGCAAAATTTAATCCCAAGCACTCAGCAGTTTACCACCTGAGCAGTCAGACTTGGCTTCTCACGGTCAGGTGACAGTCACACCTCCTCACGAGTTCACAGGGATTCTGGCCAGAGAGCTTCCAGGGTGATCAGACTGAACCCGAGGGCACCCGAGTCACTGGCGGGTAAAAGGCTGTCCCGCACTTGCTCACGGCTCTTCTGTCCCTTCTGGGAGCCCCCGGGGGCACCTCGAATTCCGGTCTCTTCCAAGTCCCCTTCCCTCTCCAAAGGATCACTCCCCAGAAAGTTCTCCCTCCGCCAGAGTCCTGAAACCCAGAAAACACCTGCTGTCAGGACGCATGGGGGCTGGCGTGGGGGAGGCTCACCTGACCGGTGGTTGAGGGAGCGTGGCCACCCAGGAGCAGGCTGGGCTGGTGCAGCGGCCTGGGAGCGGAGGACGGAGGGAGGCAGGAAGGCTCGTGCAGGGCCAGAGGGAGATAGGCACGAGAGCACAGGAGCCCACAGACGTGGTCGCCCCTGAAAGTTCTAGCCTGGCGGTCACAGCCCGTAGGGAGAGCCTGCAGGACGAGCGTGTCACACTGTCCCCAGGCCACCATGTGCACCCAGCACTGGCCTTCTGTAGGAGAGGGCACGGCAACAAGCACCAGGAAGCCCAGAGTCTGGTCCTGGCCCATCACGCCGCAGGTGTGTCCCTTCGGGCAAGTCACTCCTGTCCCCTCGTTCTCCTCCTCTGGGGAAGGGCCAGCTCCCAACTAAAACCCAGATGGTCCCAGCACCTGAAGCCTCTGCTCCTTCCCGATCCCAGGGTGCTCAGCCCATCCCCACCCCCACCCCCTGGCCTCTGGGTTATAAAAGGAGCGCCCAGAACGCTCTGCCTGTAGAATGGAAAGAACCCTAAAGCTGATCTGGTCTGCTGACCCACGCTGTGTAGTTGATAAAACTGAGTCACAGAAACGTGAAGTCACTCACATGGAGATTCAGAGGCCCATCCCCTGCCCTGCTCGGCGGAAAAGGCTAGAGCAGAGTGAGAGCTCAGGCCGGAGTCCGGCGGCCGCGGGGCCGCCTGCCTCTGTGGTCAGGAGGTCCTTAAAGCCAAAAGCCGCCTTCCTCTCAGCGAGTGTGGATTCTCTCTGAAGCAGACATGCAGCTGCAGGCCCTTCCTGGCCAGGAGCAACCTGTTCTTTCCATCAAGAAATCCCAGTTTCCCTGGATCAAACAAGAACAAGGCAAGAACCGGCAAACTTCCTGAGGGTCGGACGCAGCTGACGGCAGCTGTTCCGCGGTACCCAGCCCATCGCTGTGGGAAGACCAGCTGCATGGGGTCAGAGGTGCTGCCCGGCCCTCTGCCTGGCCCTTTGCCCTGAGTCAGGACCCAGATGGAGCCTCCCTGGGCCTCCACGCTTTGAACTCCCACAGGTGGCTGTGCAGGGTCCCATGGCGCCTCGCTTGTGGCCCTGTGTGTCTCCACCCTTCTGGAACGAACTCAGATGCACTCAAGCTGCCTTAACCTCTTCAGCTCAGGCACTGGTCTCCAGAAACTGAAACGGTTCTGGTTCCTTCCACCTGGAGGGCGTAGGCACCGCCCAGCCTAGCCCCTCACTATTTCTGGTCATTTGCCATTTCTTGTAGCTGCAACTGACTTTCCAAATGACCCAAGAATCATCTTGGCCGACAGCTTAATCCTCCGGGATTATTCTTTTCTAATTGTCTCTTTTTATAAAAATAGTTTAGGACTAGAGCCACATTTTGGAAACAAATCAATAAATAAGGATAACACCTCGCAGCTGCCTTCCTTACGGCCTTCCTTCCACCTCCTCTCACTTCCCCCGCCATCTGCTGAGATGCTCGTGTTTTCAACGGTAGGAAGAGAGGGAGACCCACAAAAATCAAGCACATTCATCTTTTTAATGTGGCAGAAGATACCTGTTCTGATGGAGCCAACTTCCTGCTCACACCGAACTCCTACGTGTGCGAGCCAGCACTCACGTTCACGGCCACGTCACAGCTTCCAAGAATTCTATTCACAGAACTTCAGAGCCGCCCTCTCATTCTGCAGGTGAGGAAACTGAGGCTCTGTGAGCTAAGATCACTCCCCCAAGGCCATGCCGCTATGACGTAAAGAATGGGGTCCGCATCCATGCCTCTTGACACCAGGCCAGCAGTGGCCTTTGGTCTGGATGGCACCACACGAGTTAGGGTATCCTAATCGCTGGTGAAACCACCCTGCACTTGTATTAACACTGCCCCACAGCTTGTTACCCAGCTGAATCTCTCAGGCATCACTGGATTTCTTCATCCAACTCAGAATCCACTTCTGTTTGTAATCTCCGAGGATGGGAGGGCACGGCTTTGTTAGAAGAAAAAAAATCTAGCAGTTCAGTGCCTGGGCAGTGTGACTCAGGATGCCTGGAAGAAGAGGTTAGCTCACCCAGGCAGCTTCTATCAGCAGATTCCACTGGGATATAAACACCTCAAGATATACAAAGTGGTATCCCAGCAAGAGATGGACGAAACCAAACACGAATTACATCACCGAGGAAGCAGAGCAACCTCACCGCAGGAAGACCAAACAACTTTCTCCAGAAGCCGTCACTTCAAGGAAGGGTGCGTACCACGTCCAACAGTAGCTGGCCTTCACGCACAGATGATATTCTGAGCGCTTTACCTGCTCACTTACAGAATCCTCACAGCAGCTTTATGAAGGAGATGCCATTACCAGGCCGCGTCCTACAGATGAGACCCGGAGAAGATGCGTAACCAGCCCAGGGTCAAACGGCAAGCCCAGGTTAGACTAGGAGGGAGGGGCCGAGGCAGGGCTGAACCCAGGCAGTGCATCAGCAGAGCTGGGCCCTCCTCACCCTTACATGCTACTTCCAGGGCACGCGGTCCCAAAGAACGAAGGGGCTGGGGGGTCTCAAGAGGGCAAGGTCATCCATTCCGGACCCTCTGCCCCCAGAGCGCTGGTGGGTCACAGGTGGGCAGAGGCCGGAGAGGCCCGGGGAGAGGAGAAGGCAGGATCCAGGATCAAGGGCCACGAGTGCTCTGGGAACGGGCTCTGCGCCAGGTCCCAGCCCCACACCTGCACAGACACACTGACCCCAGCCCTGCCGTGCACCGTCTGCCGGCTCCTCCTGGGCAAGGCCTGATGGTGGAGAGCGAAGATGAAATGCCCAAGAACCCGAGGCTCCCTCTCCCGGCCCTGCAGCCTCAAAAGCTGGATGAACAGTCCCCAGGAAGGGAGGTGAAACTACCTGAGCACTCAGAGCGCTGTGGTCCTTTCACTGCATCAGCACCTCCCTCCTGCGAACACACTGAACAACGGCGACGTGCGTGGGCCCATCGGAGGGGCTACAAAGGTGTAGAGAGGTCCTGCCCGGAAGATCAGTGGGAATGGCAACTGTGGAGCCCAGAGTTTCCACACAAATAGGAAGGGTTGGGCACACCTGCAGGGGGATGCGGCAGAATGCTTTGAAGCAGGGCCGTCTCAAACCTAAGCTCTGGCCAGGGACCCATCGGTAATGACTGGACAGCAGCAAACATACTGAGCAACACTAATGCAGCGATGGTATCAGCTGCCATAACTCGGCACCAATTCTGGAACCCTCGGCAGCTCGTCCCCTCAACAGCCCTGCCAGTCAGGTACCCTGGTCGTCTTCATTTGTGTTACAGATGAGGGGAGAGCAGTTCAAACAGCTGATTCACTCACTGTCATTGCTAAAAGTGGAAGTGCCAGGATCCCAACTCAGCTCTGCCCGACTCCGCGCCTGTGCTCTTTCCATTGCGCCCTGCGACCCGGGCACGGTGTCACAGCAAGGTGAGCGTGAGGGCCCCGCGTGAGGCCAACATCTACAGAGACGTTGAAGGGCAGGACCTACCGAGGGACCGACCTCGCTGGCCCTCCTGACTAACCAGAGTTTAAAAAAAGAAAGAAAAGATTCCAGGGCACATTCCTCCCTCCAAACTTCCTCCCCACCCTCCCCCATCACTCCCGGCTTGCTTATTTGCTGTAAGTAAGAAACGGGGCAGAAGAGCTATCACCCTACAGTCCAGGGAGAATCGTCTCTCCTCCCCGCTCCCAGAAGGAGTTGGGTTGAGTTTCCAATTAGTGACAAAGATTTACAAACTATTAAATGACAGATCTACAGCTGTCTCTCTCTCTCTGCTAACATCTTCCTCCGAGACCTGACTTCAAAAACGCTTCTCACAAAAGACAAAAACTCTAATTCGAAAAGATACATGCACCCCAATGTTCATAGCAGCACGATTTACAATAGCCAAGACCTGGAAGCAACTTAAATGTCCATCGACAGATGAATGGATAAAGAAGATGTGGTATATTTATACAATGGAATATTACTCAGCCATAAAAAAGAATGAAATCATACCATTTGCAGCAACATGAATGGATCTAGAGATTGTCATACTAAGTGAAGTAAACCAGACAGAGAAAGACAAATATCATATGATATCACTTACATGTGGAATGTAACAGAATGATACAAATGAACTTATTTAGAAAAAGAGAAATAGACTCACAGACATAGAAAACAAACTTACAGTTACCAGAGGGGGAAGGGGTTGGGGGAGGGATAAATGAGGAGTTTGGAACTAACATATATACACTTACATATGTTTTATATATATATAAACATATAACACATATGTACGTATATAAAATAAACAACAAGGTCCTACTATATAGCATAGGGAATGATACTCAATATTTTGTAATAACCTATAAAGGAAAATAATCTGAACAAGAATATATATATATATATATATATATATATATATATATATATATGAATCACTTTGCTGTACACCTGAAACTAACACAACATGGTAAATCAAAAAAAATTAAAAGATCCTGGTGACTTCCCTGGTGGCACAGTGGTTAAGATTCCATGCTCCCAATGCAGGGGGCCCAGGTTTGATCCCTGGTCAGGGAACTAGATCCCACATGTATGCTGCAACTAAGAGTTCACATGCCACAACTAAGGAGCCCACAAGCTGCAACTAAGGAGGCCGCCTGCCACAACTAAGACCCAATGCCACAAAATACGTAAATATTTTTTTAAAAAATTAAAAGATCCTGACAAAATTATGATTCTTTTTATTGTGTTGGGAGATGTGTGTAAAATCCATATTATTATTTTATTATTAGCATTTCTTTTGTCGGAACACTAAATTTCACTGCCATGCTGCAACTAGTTGATCATGGAAAGAACTGGCCTCTGTTTCAAATGAGGGTCCACAATGTGGATCCTTTCTGCACAGTGTAGAATACATATACATCCCCACAAAACCCAAGGCCAGAACGGGAAGATGAGCGCCAGCCTTGGGATGTGAGAGGAGGAAAGGTGAGAGCATGAATGAGGAGAGGAGGAGAAGAGAACGAGGACAGAGAGCCTGCCTTGATGACCCCACAAGAGGAAGAAGACAGCGCCGAAGAAATCGGGGAGAGAAGGGGACGAGGGAGCAGCAACCACGGTACTCAGTGCGGCAGGAAAAACCAGTAAATGAAGGAATAAAACCCACAAACTATGAATCCTAAAAAACAGCCAGTCCCATGGAGGAAATGTCACAAATAGCAAACCAGAAGGTGGCCTGAGGAAGGGCCTCCTGCAAGATAGAAAACAAGCTTCCTGTCCCATCACCACCACCTCCTTCCTCCTTGCCTTTCCTTCGGTCCAGCGTCTGTTTGTCCCTTGTTCTCAGCTTCCAGACTGCAGTGTTAAACAAAATGACCCCCCTCTGGGCTTCCAGAAGACAGGGTCCGAGCCTTCGCCAGGGCACTTACACAGCATTGTAATGGGTTGTTTCCTTGCTGGGGTCCCTGACACACAGTGAATTCCTGGAGGCCAGAGGCCACATCTTAGGAGTATCTGTAGCTCCACAGCCCAGGATAGTACCAGAAATAATAGATGCTCAGTAAGTGTTACGAGAATGTATGGATAAATGAATGGAAGCCAGTGGACCACGAAGTTGCCCAAACAGCAGAGGCGCTAGACCTAAAGAGAGAGAAGACCCGGAGAAGTGCGGTCCCACTGGACCACTGCCCAGCACAGCAGAAGTCACAGAAACTCCTCCTCTCAGAAACAAATGTGCACATGGAACGGCTGGCTCTCATTCTCCACACATCCTGGTTCCAGTCCTCTGTGACCTCACCCTGCTGTTATGAGCTGGAGGCTGATCGCTTCGCCGAATCTAACGTGCACTCTTCCTACGGGAATGGACTTATTCCGAATCTTTAAGGAAACTCCTCAAATTGTCAAAATCCTTGCTGTAGGATCCACTGTTTCTCCTTTGTGGGCAGTAAAGGATCCTCCCTGGGTCTCATCTTCCCAGTGTTTTGATCTCAATACCCCACAGCCCTCCATCCGCCTGCCAAGGGGACAGCAGGCTCCCCACAGCCTGGCCCGGGCTTGTTTCCACCGCTGCAGCTCTGAGACGTCAGAGGGGAACTCCACGCCTGCCAGGCCTGACCTCCTCCTGCTCTCTGCTGGGCACCCCAGCACCGGGAGCTCCCTGGAGCTGCCCTCACCTCTTCCTCACGGGAGGAAGTACTGTCCGGCCAAGCCCGACCCCTTCCTAACTGCTTCCTCCCCGTGAGAAACACAACCGGAGTGCAATCAGAAAGAGGCAATCGCCATTTTTCCAATTTCTCTGGGGCAACCAAGAAATAGGTGACTCTAAAGGGACTTCCCAGGAGGTCCAGTGGTTAAGACTCCCAATGCAGGCGGCCCGGGTTCGATCCCTGGTCAGGGAACTAGATCCTGCATGCCACAACTAAGAGTCCACATGCCGCAACTAAACATCCCGGACACAGCAACGAAGATTCCACGCGCTGCAACTAAGACCCGGTGCAGCCAAATAAATAAATAAATGTTAAAAACAACAACAACAACAAAAAAAACGGTGTCCGTCAGTTCAAGGTCCTTTAGAGACAAAAGGTAATTTACAAAATAAGCACCTTTCTAAAAAACGTCTTATCCAAACAAATTATATATATTCTTCTCAAAGTTTCGTTTGAAAAAGCGTGGATTACACCACTCTTCCAATAAATAGGGTTTAAGCAGAGAAGCTCACACATCTGATTTAAAGGATTACTCCCCACCCTTACAAAGTAAGACAAAAGTCCCTCTTGCGTTGGAGCAGAGAGGAGGCCCCAAGTTCCTGGAGACCACGTCGGCGTCCGTCTAGAAAGAGCAGCTGCGCGCTGCTGTTCTCATCTCATACTGTACCTTCCCCGGGGAGCTCAGGAATGAGCCGTTCCTGAGACTCTGGGAATGCAGCAGGCCCTGAAGTCTGTACCGGCCAGGAGGAGGAGAGACGTTTGCTCTGAAGCGTGAAGCGCATACCTGCATGATGGGCCTGCCGACACAGCCTCCCCACTCTCTGGCTTTGCCCTCTCCACGCCTAAGGGAAAGACAGCTTCTAAGAGTCACACCATGCACATCCCATGCACATTCCGACCCAAGTGGTCATACATCTTGTACCCGTTATGCGTGGTCAACATAGCCCCCTAGGGGAGGTCTAGCACACACCACTGACAAACAGAAGCTGTCACGCTGTTTGATTGCCTCTTCTTCAAAAGGCGGATCCTTCTGACGGCATGGCCCATATTCCCAGCAGGAGTGCTCTTCCTACGGCTGGTTCCAAAAGTCAGCCTCACCACCAGGCAGTAGAGACGGAGGTCTGTTACTTTAGACCAGTGAATGGCCTCCACAGGGGCATCCCAGGCAGCAGATGGGGCAACAGCTGCTTTGCCCATTAAGAGATCCTGTTCTTGGCCTTTGCTTTTTCCCCAGCCATCTGACTGCCGAGTTGGGCTGTGTGCAGAGGTTGAAGCCACCTCCTTTGCAGCTTCCCCGTGACTCAGGCAGTGCTTGTAGGGGCTGGGCAGTGACAGCTCCACAGACCTCAGTTGGAAGAATGAGCGCAAGGAAACGGACTCGGGCCAAAGGCCTCCCTAGAGGAACCAGGTGGTGGGAGGAGAAGGCTGGGAAAGGAGGAAGCTTAGCTCCAGGAAGGGACCAGCTCTGCCAAATGGGTTAGTGGGGAAGTCTTCAGCTCCTGTTCCAGCCCCGTGTGCGCCAGTCCATCTGGATACGGTGGAGAGTCAGGGCCCCATAGGTACCCAAGGATTCCTTGCCACCCCCAGAAGCCTGCGGTTATGATGTCAACAAAACAAGAGCCCGGCACAGATTCAAACCGCAGCCCCCCACGTCAGAGGGAGCAGCAGGTCACGTGGATGCTTGCTTTCCTCCCAGTCTCCTGTACCTGAGAAATTTCAAGAATTCAAAAACACAGCACTCAGTCCCTGCAACATCTATGAATCTAAATTTTCAATAGATCCATAGCAAAAGGCAGAGCTGCTTTTCTGATTTGCTTTTTTGATCTGTCTTTCTAATCCCAAGACTCAGTATCTTTCCAACCCTGCAGCTGGGATCTCCAGATGCTCTGCCCCGAGCTCACTCCACTTCCGCACTGCCGGAGCCAGGAGATGGAGCCCTGTAGCCAAGCCCCATCATAGGAAGTGTCAGTGAGTCTGGGTCACGAGCAGCCCGCCTGCTCTGCCCAGAGCCTACATCAGGACACAGGGTCACACTCCACCGACAGGGATACGGGAAAAGTGAAAGAGACGTTCTCAACTCAGCTCTAAGTGAAGCTCCGCTTGAAACTCCAAGCCTCGAACGGTTTGCCTGCTCCGAATGGACCAGAAGCTCCTCAAAGAGGAGACAGGCCCAGCACAGACAGATGTAAGAGAAGCAGCAAGGAAGACGGAAATGCTGCCTGTACTTGATTGGGTCTCCATCCTTTCACTGCAACCCACGAAAAATCCCAAACGAGCCCCTCTATCCCAATCCAGCTGTCCCAGGCCCAGGACAGAGAGAGGATAACGGCATGTTACCCACGAGAGAAGCACCAGGCGCTCAACTTCCAGGTCCACAAGCAGAAAAAAAGAAGCCTCGTAAGGATACGTCCGAAAGGACTTAGACGCCTCCTTACAGTAGGGGCGGACCTCGCCAACACCATCCTCAGAGCGCCTCCTATCTGCCTTGGAGACAAACGGCGGCTCCGGGGCGGCAACTTCCTGGGTTCCGGCCCCTCGGCGCTGGATCCAGGAGGCGCTCATTGGCCGCGCTGGGCCTACACCTTCCGAAGGAGCAGGCGTTCCTCTGACCGCCCACGTGCATCCGTATGCACAAGAGCCGGGGCTCCACCGAGCCTAGGAGCCGGCTCTCCCCGGAAGATCCCGAGTGGCAGTCGGAAGAGATCAACGAGATTTCAACTCGGGGGTGGGGGATGGAGGTGACTGCGCGCCACAGAGGGCATTTAGAGAGTTAAGGGCAGTGACCTCCCCCCCCAAAAAATGGAGGCTATCTGGGTCCAAAGAGGTGACAAATCAACTCACCTGCCGGGTGAAGAGGATGGCGGTGTCCCAGTACTCAGGGTGCTTGTCACTCACTTTGTTCAACTTCTTCTGCCACGCGCAGAAGTTGCGCAGCGTCAAGGCCGCGTTGCCCGTGACCTTGGGCCCCGTGTCGCGGTCTCCGAGAAGCAGCACCTTGACCACGACGATGTTGATGGGGTTGAGGATGCTGGGATGGCGGTAGAGTCGCGCCGCCGTGGCCAGCAGCGTCAGCAGATAATGCTCCAAGTCCGCGCCGTGGAACTTGACCATCGACTCGTCCGCCACCACCAGCGTCTCCACGTACCGCGGGATAGACACGAAGCGCTTGGCGCGCCCGGACCTGCGCGGGCTGCGACCCTCCCCTAAGCCGATCCGCTGAGGCTTGTAAGGGTCCAGGGCCTGCAGGATGGAGGGGTTCCAGCCTGAGGCTACCCCGCAGCGAGACTTGGGACCTGCGGGAGGCCCGCCGGGGGTGCCCCGGCGCTGCAGGAGGTGTGCGCCCTGGCTGTGGCGCTGCGCCGCCGGCGCCCTGGCGTTGGGCAGTGGGCTAATGACGTACTCGGCGCCTCGGTAGCCAAAGGCTCCGCGTAGCCCCCCGCACAGGCTCAGGGCGGCGAACGAGTCTGGCTCGGCATTCACGTCCCCAGAGTAGAAGCAACGTCGCAAGTCCGGAGAGCTCCCGATGAGTCCCTGGAGGGGGACGCCCAGATGCTCAGTGGCGAAGGCGGGCGCCAGGAACTGAGCATCCGGCGTCAGGTGTAGGTAAAAGTCCTCCTGAAATGCTGTGATCTGAAAAATGAGTCCCTGATCCCCGGAGTCCTCGGGACCCCGCCAGTAGTAGTGGCGGCCGTTGATGTCCGGGTCCAGTTGGATGGGGACCACCACCTCTCGCTCTGGCTCTGAGCCTCCAGCGGGTGCCCCGGCGAGAGCCAGCGTTAAGATGCCCAGCAGAAGCATGGCGCCGGGCAGCGCACAGCAGCGCTCTGGGAAGGGCTCGGCCGGCTCCCCGGCCGCCGGCACTGTCTCCTCGCAGCCCGTACACCGGAACCACCGACGCCTGGGACCGCCCGCAGCTCCCAGAAAGGAGAGCCCCGGGGAGGGAGACTCCTCGCAGAGCAGCGAGCGTGCACCGGGCAGTTCGCGCCTCCTACCTGTGCCTTTCCAAGCAAAGCGCGCCCTGGGAGCTTAAGTACAATCGCTGTCAAGTGCAAGGACGAAGATTTGCAGCCGAGAACTAGAGGGAGGTGTCGGCCGCTCCTCCGAACCGCAGCCGCTCCGCTCGCAGCGCCGCAAACCAGGCGCTGGGCGAGCCTATTAAAGGCCCCCTCCTCTTTGGACTGCCCAGTCAGCGCCCTCCCTCCCTCCCCTCCCTCCCAAAGCTTGCAGCCTCCTGGGGCCACCGAAGAACTCGGTCCCGCCTCCCGAGCGGAGAGCCACTTGGCGGGGAGGGAGTGGCGTTGATCTGAGGCAGGAGGCGTGGGCTGGCCAGAGAAACCAGCGCCGGAGTCTGGATTCGTGTCCTGCCCTCACGCTAGGTCCCATGGCCGACACATCAGTCCGGACCCACCATCCGGCCGCTCTCTGGGTCTTAGCCTTTATCTCAAGGCAGTCGGGGTCAGGAGTTGGACATGAAGACCTGCCACTGACCCCCTCATCCCTACCGTTGCAGCATCCCTGCTGTTTCCTCATCCTAGTGTCCCCTAAAAGTCCCAGAACCAAGAATTGTCCCCTGTAAATGTGCACATTCGCGGGCACATGGAGGGACCTTCTGGAAGCCGGGGCCACCCAGGTCCACAGTCTGCCATGGGGGCGGTGGTGTGCTGGCTGGGATGATACTGAGGGTTAATTTTCAAGAACTTTGCCAGTCGGCTCTTACACAGTCATTCCTAACATTTTAATTATGTGAACTTATAAATTATGTTTAATAACAAGCCCCATCACTTCCTAATTATTTGTGCAGAGTTATCTGTGCTCTTGAGCCTCGGAAGCCACCAACCCTCCAGGACAGCCCCCGGCGCAGGGGCGGGAGGCAGCGTAAGAGGTGCTTTTCCCGCCCCGGAGGGGCTGAGGCACTGGCGGACGGTGGGAAAATCATCAAGAAAAAGTATTTCCTCCCTGACTTCCTCTCATCTGATCCTTGACCAAGTAGACACAGGACCCTGGAGTGCACGCTGAGGGTGTGTGGGCGGGATGTCCGTCTGTCCGAGAGCTCCCGCTTACTGTGCGGGGGGTCCGAGGGGCCCGGTGTCAGGCTCTGGGCCCCGAGGTCCTCCCTAGCTCGCCGTAGAATCCACGTCTTTTCTTCTGACCAGGGAGGAGGTCAAGTAGAGGAAGGAAGCCTTTCCTAGTCTCTCCTGATACCGAGAACATCTTCCCAGAACCAGAGGGCTCTGGGTTGAGTTTGCAAGAGGAGGGGGCAGGAGACTATGTGACGCAGTGAAGCATGAGAAGGGGGTGTTCAGAAGTAGTTTGGAATTTTCTCAGGAAAGTGGCTGCTGGCGAGTAAACAACCCTGTTGTTGAAAGGAAGAGAAAGCTGGGACTGGTCCATGGCAGAGAGCGCTTTCTGCCCATTATCTCCTCCCCATAAAGGATCCCATCTGCAAGAGCCCCCTGGGGCCTCGGAACAGGAAGAGTGCTCGGATGCCCCGCGAGTCTCCTGGGGCCGCTCTTCAACCGAGATGCACGGGGCTGAGATGCATTCTGTGAGTGAGCAGGAGATGGTGTCTATGCTCTGCAAATGAGAGAGAGAGGGTGTGCGTGTGGAGGAGACGGAGCAAGAGGGAGTTCACCACGCTTCCAAAGGCCTTCTGTGCTTGAGTGTTTAAAGAGGGCCTATAAGTAAAGAGGAACTCAGACAACCGAGGGCAGTCGTAAGTCACTTGTTTAGGGCAAGCGATTGTTCTCCTACACCCAGCAGTTTTAATGGTGAGTTACAAGGTTACTTTCACTGTGATCCATGGGGTTTGGTAGGGGGCCATGGCATGTCACTCACGATGGCAGGCCCAAGAGAAGAAGCCTCTCCCCACCTGTGGGCCTCGCTTCCCCTTCCCCAGTCTCAACCCAGCTGCTCTCACCCCTGAGCACAGAAACAGGCCACGTGGACATCCTCAGAGGCACGACCATGAACTGAGCCCTTACCGCCAAGCACTGCGCCAGGAGTTTTATATGCGTTCTTATTTAACGCTGGTCTCTCCCTGCTCACCGCCAAGCACTGCGCCAGGAGTTTTATATGCGTTCTTATTTAACGCTGGTCTCTCCCTGCTCACCGCCAAGCACTGCGCCAGGAGTTTTATATGCGTTCTTATTTAACGCTGGTCTCTCCCTGCTTGGGAACTACCAAGCTTTGCTTGACCTTCCAAGATGATTGCGTCATCACCTTCTGAAGTTTCTGGTATTTCTAGTTGCAAAGGAGGAAAGCTAGTGGGACCACCTTCTCCCAGCTGTGCTGGGCCTCCCAATGTCACTTTGGTGGCCCTGCTTCCATACTAGGACACTGCAAGTGCCACCCTCTTACTTCTCCCTGTCCTCCAGGATGTTAAGATCTCTCGGAGATAAGAAACAGCTCTTCCCCCAAAGAAAGATCGGGGCCCGGCCCTGCTGTCAGATCTGAATACCTCAGCTTGGCCTTCCTGCCCTTCACCTACTAGGCTGACCTCTTCCTGGCCTTCTGACCTCAGCCCAAGTCCACCCCCTCAGAGAGGCCTTCCTAGGCCACCCAACCTAACAAGCCCCAAGTCATGATTATGAGTCCGTATTTTCTTCTTCTCCACAGCATTTACCTCTATCTAAGCCTATTTTGTTCACTTGGGTCTTTACTTCTTTATTGAACCGCCCCAACTATAGAATGAGAGTGGGACCTCCTCCGCCTCTTTCACGGTTACCTCCCCAGGGCCTGCCAGCGCTTGGCCAATAGGGAGCTCTCCATAAATACTGAGTGAATGAATGGATTCACCCGCTTCTAATCTCAGCTCGGCCACTCGCAGCGGACAAGGAACGTCAGCTCCAAAACGGGGGTAAGGCTATCTCCTAGGAGAGTTGGGAGCACCTAACAACTGCTCCCATAATTATTAATTCCCTACACCTCTGGGACGGAACCTCAGCCCAGCACCCTAGTCACCCATCCCAGGACCCTCGTGTCACGGTTGAGGCCGCTGAGGCCCAGAGAGAGAAAGTTCCTTGCCAGCGAGCTGCTTTGCTCATCTCATGAACTCATTTCTCTTTACGCTTTCCATGAAAACCTGGCTTTGGCTAAAGTAATTCGTTTGCCTTCTTCTGCTTGTCTCTATAACTCTCACCTCCTATAGGAAACCACTTCATTTAGCTCTCACAGCTTTGATTATGCCTTTCTTCTTAGGCCCTTCAGCATAGGTGTATTCCATTTCTAGCAAATGAACATTCAATTTGAACTTCCTCGCCTTTCGCTAATTAAATGTTAAACCCTTTTCCTGGGACTGGGCTACAGCCACACTGGACCGGAAACTCAGCAAAACCGGGGCTTCCTTTTCTTTCACATGAGTCTCCGTGACAGTCCCCAGAGCAGCTGTGGGTGGCTTGGCTGACCCAGGTGGGTGCTGAAGTTTCCACGCAGATCAGCCCCAAAGGGCGATGTACTGAGGTCAGAGAATACAGCCGCAGGGTTCCGCCAGGAGACGTAGAACTCACTTCTTTCAGATGTGCTTACTCACCAACATCAGGACCGAGGATGACTTCTGCCTCCTGTAAAATCGAGCATCCTGGCCTATCTCCCCAAACGGGAGACACGAACTAAGGAGAAAAGCGAGTGGGGGAGAAAGGAGGAAGAAGCCCTACGGTCGAGGCAAGATTTCAGTGGGGAGGGATGTCTCTCAACTCCTCAGATCAGGTGTTATTAAATCATTGGTTTACCACGTTAGCATTTAGATCAGAAAATAGATTTAAGAACGTACCATTTTTGTGTGTGTGCTGTGTGTCTCTACCATTCTCTAGCAAAGATCCCTGAAAGTCCCAGGTGTGTTTAATCTGCTTTTCATGGAACCTGTGCTATAGAGACGGGCAAAGCAGATAACACGCACAGAGGCATTAGGGAAGCTTTCTGGAAGGCTCAGGAAGTGTTAAAGGCATCACCCACGGGCTCCCACCAGTGCTGGAGCTCTGGGTCTTCCCCCAGGTGTGGAGACAGCTGAGGCGGCTGGAGATTCACCTAAGGCCCCTTGAATTATAGCCCTGGGCCTGGGTCCATTCTTCTCTGCTCACAGGAAATATTTAACTCTATTTTTTCCCACTCTGTTTTTCCTCTGGGGTCAGTATTTAATAGACGTCCCTCTGGTACTTAAGTCCCGTACCTCTTCTCTTGGACGCTAGGAGGTTAGAACAAAGGGTCCCGACTTGGCCTGGGGACACTCACCGGATAATAGTCCCAGGCTTCCTCCTCCTTGCACCCTGAGCCCCCGCTTCAACAGTCTTAATTAACAGCCGCCACGCTCATATCTCAGGATCCCCAATTTAGTAACTTATTTCATAGATTTACACACACACACGCACACACACACGCCAATGTAAATTACTGTGGAGCTCTTGGCTGTTCAGGATATCACTAGCCTTCGAACTGGTGCAGGAGCAATACCTAGAATGGAGATGAAATGAGGCTGAATCCTCAGTCCTGCCTGGGGATTTAGAAAGCAGCGCGTTCTTTCTGCCAAGCAAGCTTCTCGCTGCTCTGCTCCTCCAGTATATGTTTTCCCACCATCGTCAGCATACACAATAGTAGCTTCAAGACTGGGCTTTTGGACCAGAGCCCCAGGCCCCCTGCACCGTCAGGAGGAAGCACCACCTCTCAACGTCAGGATGTCAGAAAAGGCCCCAAGATAATTTCATCGTTGCTCCCAAGCGCCATGTTCTTCTCCATCAACCCATTCTCCTTCTTCATAAAAATACTTGACGTGTACAGAATAGCATGTGTTCTGCAAAGGAGTTCATATTGATATATATTATCTCACTTTATCCTCACAAAACACTGGGGGAGGGGGAGTGGTGGGATGGGAGTGAGTAACATCTCCACTATGGGTAAGAAAAACAACTTGATGGCCCTAACGTGACTGAGCTACTGTGTTTGGAGTTTTTACAAAAAGTCACAGGGAACACCCTAACATAGCAGAGGAGTATTATTTAATTTGGATTCAAAGAGCATTATTTTCTGTTCTATTCATTTTCACTTCCTTCCTTCTAAGCTAGGTCACTAAGGGAACCCAGCCCAATGGAACTCAGCATAGGTCACCGTTTGCTCCGATGTAGCGATCCTGAGCCTCTTCGGGACCACAGAGGATGTCCTAAACACTGAGAAACCTGATCCCTGGAAACACCCAGGCGCAGACACACACTCAAAACTTTGCTGGTAACTTTGGGAGATTTGTAGACCCTCAGAAGCCCATCCCTCTGCTCCTGGAGGCTTAGCAGGTCCTGCCTGCGCCCAAACAAGAGGAAAAATCTCCTCTCACACCTGTTGTTAAAATACTTGAACGTCAGATAGGCCACAGCAGGACTTGGGCAGAAAAAAGGCAGCCCTTACGTGACTGAGGGTAGCTCACTGCCCCAAACGGCAGAGCTGCAAGCCGGCGCCCAGCCCCAGCTCTGGCGGTGGGTTGTTTGGGGGTTCCAGCTAAATGGCCCCGGCTCCTGCAGCTTTGAGTTCCCTAACTACCTACGAAAGAGGAGGACTATTCTTACTGCCATTAGTAAGGACCCATGGAGCCCACAGAGTGAAGAGCATCATTTGGGACTCTTGTAATTAGAAAGTATGATACAGGGCTTCCCTGGTGGCGCAGTGGTTGAGAGTCCGCCTGCCGATGCAGGGGACGCGGGTTCTGTGCCCCCGTCCGGGAGGATCCCACATGCCGCGGAGCGACTGGGCCCGTGAGCCATGGCCGCTGAGCCTGCGCGTCCGGAGCCTGTGCTCCGCAACGGGAGAGGCCACAGCAGTGAGTGGCCCGCGTACCGCAACAAAGAAAAAAAAAAGAAAAGAAAGTATGATACAGTTCTCACTTCAGGAGTTTGCCAAGAAAACCTGAGGCGAGCCCCTGTGGGGAAAATGGGGGGGAGGGGGATGTGGCCCGTGGAAACCCCGGGGGCCAGCTCTTCCCGTCTGCACCCCACCCTGCCCCCTCCACCCTCTGCTTCCCCGTCCACCACCCCCCCCACCCCCCCCACCCCCCCACCCCCCCCCCCACCCCCCGCCAGGCTTTCTGTCCTCTCTCCAGTTCCTGCATCCTCACTCCGCTTTCTCAAAATCTGCTGCTGCCTCCGGCTTCATTTGCACTAAGGTGCAAGCAACTGATAACAGCTTTAAAATGTTTCCCATTCACGTGTATTTACACCTTAAAAGGATCAAAGCCTTTTCCAAAGCAAAGTTCTGACAGTAGCATCTCAGAGAATGGCCACCAAGTGAGGTGCTTTAAGAGGGTAGGAGGGTAAGAGGACATCTCTGAGATGTGGCACAGAGACCTTCCCAGGCAGGGTCACAGCCCAGTTCTGGGGGCGTGGGTCTCAAAAACAACGAGAAATAAACCACCTGTGCCACATCTGATTCGTGTTCCCACACTGCTCTCACCCATCACTCTGTTCCCTGAGCCCAACAGGCTGGAAGGGTTCTTACCGAACCTCCCAGGACTAGAGGGTGTCCACTTAGGAAGCTACTGTCCTTGAGTTTTTTCTCTGGCATCTCATTTAGAAATGCTTTGTGAACTGCCTCCCCCCCCCCCCCGGTATGTCCCTAATGGGGTCCATGCACTTAGGCCTCTCGGCTTCACTCTGGAAGCAGAGAAGTGAGGGGGCAAAGGGGACAGGTGCCATGGACGGCCAAGGTCAGAGCAGGAGCCAGAGCAGCAGAGACAATTCCCACCTGAGCCTCCATGACCCAGCATTCACGAACATGCTTACAGGACATCAGAAATGAACGGGCGGACCGGGAATTCCCTGGTGGTCCAGTGGTTAGGACTCCGCGCTTCCACTGCAGGGGGCATGGGTTCGATCTCTGGTCGGGGAACTAAGATCCCACATGCTGCGTGGCCTGGCCAAAAAAAGAAGAAAGAAAGAAAGAAATTAAATGGCAGAAAACTCTGGTATTTAACTAAAGAACGGGACTTCCCTGGTGGCACATTTGTTAAGAATCAAAAAAAAAAAAAAAAAAAAAAAAGAATCCACCTGCCAATGCAGGGGACACGGGCTCGAGCCCTGGTCCGGGAAGATCCCACATGCCGCGGAGCAACTAAGCCGGTGTGCCACAATCACTGAGCCCGCGCTCTAGAGCCCGCGAGCCACAACTACTGAAGCCCAAGAGCCTAGAGCCCGTGCTCCCACAACTAGAGAAGCCACTGCAATGAGAAGCCCGTGCACCGCAACGAACACCCAACGCAGCCAAATAAATAAATAAAATTATTTACTTAAAAAAAACTAAAGTAGAAAATAGAACGAGCCCCTGACCAGTCCATCGGGAAAAGGACAGCCGCTCTGGGTCTCCTGGCCTGGGCCCCCTCCCACCTGAGCGGGGGTCCCAGAGCAGAGCCCAGATGCCCGGCAGATCCCCGCTTGCTCCCAGCCGGGGCACCCCAAAGCTCTGTAGCGAGGCAGGATGCCGTCCCCTTCGTCAAGGCTCTTGCGCTCTGCCCGCACTCGTATCCTCCTCCCAGCACCTCTGTGCGGTCTCCCTGGTCACCGTCAAGAGTCAAGAGGTGACGGGATCCAGTAATGTCACTTCTCAGCCAACCTGGCAGGGTCAGCCCAGAAACCCCTCCAGTACTTTCCAGCTGTGGTTGGTGAGACTCCAGACATCGAGTCACTCCCAAGTAAAGACTTCTCCCCTGCTCTCTCCAGGCCAGCTAGGAATCTCCTCCTTCACCAGGGCTGGGATGCCTCACATCCGAATCAGCCAACAGACCAACTGGAAGACACCTGCAGATCACAGAGCCCAGGTGGGTGAAAATCACCGCATCTCATCAAGGAGAACCAAGGGTGCTGACTCTTTGGGAAAGACCCCAGAACAGGGATCGGACAGGCTGGCCTCACCTGCACCCTGGGAGGTGCGAAAAGAGAGGAGAGTGAAGGAATGGGGAGGTGCTGGGAAGATGAGTAGAAACTTAGGAGGAAACAAAGAGGCTCCTTAACTGCTCACACATTTGCAGAGCAGAGCACACTCATAGCCTCAACTACCCATCTTGGCAGCCAGCTCCACATCCACACGCCCGGCCCCAGCCCTGCCTGAGCCTCGTGGATGTGTATCCATCCCCACCGGCCGTCCCAGAGGGCGCTCAACAGGCCTGAAACCAAAGGTATCACTCCCTCCCACGCACATTCCCAAAGCATCCTGCGCGTTTTCCGCAACTGGGACAACGGCACCTCTGTCCACCTCATCACGCCGTGCGTGAGCCCCACCTCCTCCCTCCCCTCGGCCCCCTGCACCATCACCAGACGAACTCAAAGACTCCAGTGCGTTCCTGTGCGTCTCCACTGCCCCTTCCTTCCCTCAGGCGCACACCGCTTATGGAAAGCGTGTCATAACAGGTCCCTGTTACTCCAATCTCTCCCTTAATGCAATCCTCATTCTACATAATTGCTGGAGTCATCCTTCTAAAAGATGGATGCAGTCACGTCACTTCCCTGCTTCCGCACTCAAGTGCACAGGTAACAAATACACCCCTCGCACCTGCCCCAGTGACTGCTTCACTGCCCGCCACTCCCGCCGCTCCAGACCTGAAAGACGCACTGAACTCCGTTCCTTCCCAAGTGCAAAATCTCCTTTAATGTCCATGTGTGTGTGTGGTGTGTGTGCACGCACACACGCACACACACACACACGCACACACACGCACACACACACACACACGACAAGAAGAGGCAAAAAAGCCTTCGATATTTCGAAGCTTCGATGCTAATTAAAAAGCTTTTGCATGCAAGGGCACCAGCCCCTCCATCTGTATCCTCTTCCCCTTCCTCCCCAGCCAAGTGGCTGCTCAAATGCCACTCTCTTCCTAAGTCCTCAGGCCTCTCCTGTTTCCCCATCACCTTTTGAGGCATTTGGAAGATACCTCCACATTCTCCGATAGTATCACTCTGGGTGAAACACTCCTCTGTAAGTCACTAAATAGGGCTAAAGTCTAAATACTTTGAATTCTTCCTTAATGGAAGGTTCTTTTACTGGAGAAAAAGCAAACATACCAGGGAAGAGTTCTGAGCGAAGATAACGTGCTGGATGACGAAGGATGCTGAAATACACCAGCACGCCTCGCTATACCCACGGACTGGGGCTCTGCCACCAGGCCCGTCTCCAGGCAGCACTGGGACTTGGGTTGTGTCAGAGGAACCCTCTGGGCTCAGGTCCTGCTCTGCAGGAGAAGGTGGCGTTAGATGGGACACAGAGAGAATGACAGGCTGAGAACGCACATTCAGGCCCTGAATCTCCTGTCTGTCGACGAGCTGTGTGACTTGGGGAGAAGGACGGCCTTGCAGGTCTCAACCTCCCCATCTGTAAAACGGGAGGATGGAGAAATGACCCCTGCCAGCCTCATCTAATGTCTACCGTCCTCTTTAAATTCTCAAATCCAGTGAGCTTGATGCAGACAGAGAGGACTGCAGGGAAGAATGTCCTGAAAAAAAGAAAGAAGTCCTGTCACCTCAGGAAGTGAGATGGGTGGACAGTCTGCACTAGGCCCAGATGTCTAAGAGAAAAATATCTAGATTTTTTATCCAGAATCAAGAGAATGTTCATTTCCTCCACTGCCCAAGAACACCTGGAAAATAGAATGGATGGGGCCCTCACGTCCCCGTAACATCATCCCCCGTCCAGTTCAAAAATCCTCTTTCAATTTGAAAAAGAATAGACACGTGTGTGTATAATTAAATCACTTTGCCGTACACCTGAAACTAACACAACATTGTTAGTCAACTAGACTCCAATATAGAATAAAAAGTTTTTTTTAAATCCTCTTTTAACACTCTTTCGGGTGCTCCCGTCTATCACTTAGGAGCCCTGGTGTGTGTCCCTGGCCCCCAGATTTCTCGCTCATGCTACAGCCATGGTGTCTGAAATTCCACCATTAGTTGTTTATTTCTTTTGGTTCCCCTTCCTCCGGTCTCTTAAAATTCAAACAGTCCTACGGGTACTTGCTATCAAACCCAAGTGTACATGACTAGGATTCCTTTCTGTCGATGAGAGCAGGTCAGGGAAGCACCCTGGACAACTCTAAAGAAGAGAGAAGCTGAGGGTGAGGGGAATGAGGCCAAGATAAACTCCAGAGACTTTACGACTAGTCTACCAGGCCAGGGCGGGTAGATAACGATGATGACCGTGATGAGGATGTGATGGAAAACAGTGGCCGTTTACATATGCTTACCGTGGGCCAAGCACTCTTCTGAGCACTTCCCATCCTAACTCACTGGCAACATGTTTAGAAAAAGTGGATCGTTTTTATATCAAGTCCCTTGATGACCTTGAGTAAGCACTTCATCTGCCCTGAGAAGTCACCCTCCATTCTGAAATCCCAGCTCCTTTCCTTCAACCCTCTTTTCTTCCATCTGTTACAAGGAGAAATGAATGCAGCGTCGCACGTTACTACAATAAAACATATTTATATGTATGTGTGTGCCTGTGTGTGTATAATCAGAAGTGGTTAATTAGACCCATTGTTTAGAGAGGCTTCAGACCCTCTTGCATCGGCTATTAAAAGTAAATGGGGGGGCTTCCCTGGTGGTGCAGTGGTTGAGAGTCCGCCTGCCGATGCAGGGGACGCGGGTTCGTGCCTCGGCCCAGGAAGATCCCACATGCCACAGAGCGGCTGAGCCTGCGCGCCCGAGGCCTGTGCTCCGCAACGGTAGACGCCACGGCAGTGAGAGGCCCGCGTACGGCAAAAAAAAAAAAAAAAAAAAAAAAAAAAAAAAAAGTAAATGGGGGCTTCCCTGGTGGCGCAGTGGTTGGGAGTCCGCCTGCCGGTGCAGGGGACGCGGGTTCGTGCCTTGGTCTGGGAGGATCCCGCGTGCCGCGGGGCGGCTGGGCCCGTGAGCCGTGGCCGCTGGGCCTGCGTGTCCGGAGCCTGTGCTCCGCAACGGGAGAGGCCACAGCAGTGGGAAGCCCGCGTACCACAAAAAAAAAAAAAAAAAAAAAAAAAAAAAAGTAAATGGGGGCTTCCCTGGTGGCGCAGTGGTTGAGAGTCTGCCTGCCGATGCAGGGGACATGGGTTCGTGACCCGGTCCGGGAAGATCCCACGTGCCGCAGAGCGGCTGGGCCCGTGAGCCATGGCCGCTGAGCCTGCGCGTCCGGAGCCTGTGCTCCGCAACGGGAGAGGCCACAAACGAGAGGCCCGTGTAACGCAAAAAAAAAAAAAAAAAAAAAAAAAAAAAAGTAAATGGGACAAGACTCCCATCTGGTGGTTAGAATCAATAATGAAGATGTAGAGGAAATGGATTGTTTTCATCAACGATTAAAGGATGCACGAAAGCCAAACCATCCTCACGATTAAGGTGGTCCCGGGCTCCGGAGACACCGCGGCTTGGTCAGCTCTCCAAGACCGCCAGGTAATCTGAGTTGAGACACACTGGTCTGATGAAGACCGGAAATCGAGGTGAAGGAAGGATGGTGGGAAGGGGAGAAGCACAGGTTATAACAAGCAGGACCACCACACGACACCTCCTTCAACCTTCTCTGGGCACTGGGTGTGAGAAATAGAATGAACACTTAGATTTATGTGCACAGTTGTGAAGGACTGCCTCCTCAGACTTGCATGATGTGATAGAAATCTCTAACTTTGGAAAAAGTTGCTCTGCGGTGGCTAAATGTCATGTTGAACAGTGCCCCCTGCTGGCCATTTTGTGATAAAGCAAACATGACCCAAGCCTCTTGTCATTCATCTTTGCGGCCATCGTCACCGCACGTAAGACTCAAAATGCGCAAGTGACTGGCCAGTTACGGTAGTGACCACAGATTGTCATCACAGATGCAGCCCACATGGATCTGAGGCGACCTTATATTTGGGGTGCCCCACAATGAGCCCGATACTTGGCAGTCACTGAATATACAAAAGAAGTTTGTTTGCTTCTGCTCGTTATCCTAAAATCAATCAACGTCCGGTCAGCAAGCCAGTCGACGTCAATATCGGACTAAAGTTTGCGCGAGATCTGGTTCTCGGTGATGTAAATAACAGGATTGGGAATGTGCCCACCGAGACTGTCTGTAAACACTAGAACAGCCAGATGAAGGTAGGAAAAGTAATCAGAGACTCGCTAGCGCTGCACAGGAGTTAGGACATTGAACTTAAAGTGGCCTCAAGAACAAGAATTAAAGATCTTCCATATACTGGGTGAAGTTCCAAAGGTTCCAAAAGATAGAATATTTAGGACTAAGAAAGGATTAAGCAAACAAAAACACAGAGGAATGCTTGTGTACGTACAAGTGGCGCTCACAAAACCCTGCATACCAAAGGGAATACAAAGGCACATCAGCACAAAAGTGATGTCAAAAACCAAACCCGAACTGCTGGGGGTCTGAGCTCACTAGTGAGACAGAGAAGGACCAGGAAATCCTCCCTCTGTTATAGGCAATGTGTGGGTCACAGCAATTAACCAAAGTTATAGAAAATGAACATGAATTGACGCAGACAACGGTATTATTTTGTTTAGAATAAAGGAACTCTGTTTATATTTAAATGCCATCACAGGCTTTTGAGAAAAGCTGTTTATTCCCTTCTTTGAAATCAAAATCCTAGAGGCTCTTCCAGCTCTGTAATAATGGTGGAATCTTTGGTTCTAAACAAAGAAACACTAATTCAGTGTAGGGCATTGTCATTAGAAAAATATTATATTTAATTAGTAGTTTATGAATGCGGTCTTAGTTAAGAACGCTGCTTCCACCACTTACTAACTGAGTGACCCTAAGCAAGTTATCTAACCTCTCTAAACCTATTTCTTTATCTGTAAGATGCCTTTTTCAGAGGACTGTCTTGATGGTAAAGTGAAATCATGTATTGTGAGCTGTTCAGCACAGTGCCTGGCCCACAGCAAGCAGTCAAAAGATGGATGCTATTACCGAGGATTTAATGGAAATTAAATTTAAATGAGTCTTTAGAACATTGCCTGGCTTTTAACAGAAAGGTATGAATTGCAAATGAAATTTGAAAGCAATACATTTTTTTAATCTTCATGCAGTGGTACCATAGCATTTTAGGAAAAATTTTAACACTAATTATGTGTCTTTGGGTAAGTCATTTAACCTCTGAATTTGTTTTTTCTCTGCAAAATTTGAGTGGAAATGGATCAGAGGGCCACTAATGGATCTTCCGATTGGAAGGAGATTCTAGAGATAGCAGAGCTTAGGATACATTATAAATTTATAATATATACTCTATAAATCTCTAGTGATAAGCTAAGAGATAACCAGTTACTAATAGTATGAGTTAATGAAGAACTTGAAATTCATAATAAACCTGTAGTATAAGGTACCATAAACATGAACTTCCTTTAATTATTTAAGGACTAATTAAATAATTGCTAGATACAGAATTAAAGACAGATATTTTGATTTTCATTTTTTATATAATTTCCCCTTCATATTCAGAGCAAGAAATTATGTTAAAATTCTTATTCCACATGAATCACAGACACCGAGTCTAAATAATCCCACATTCCAAATTTGAGGGCTCCAAATTAAGGTCGCTCTACTGTAATTCAGAGGTCAACAAACTGTTCTGTAGAGGGCCAGATAGTACATATATTTTAGGGGCGCTTAAGCCTGCCCTTATAGTACAAGAACAGCCAATGTGTAGATGAATGACTGCAGCTGCTTTCCAGAAAAACGTTATTTATGGACACTGAAGTGTGTGGACATTTTCAAGCATCGTGAAATTTTACTGTTCGTTTTCATTTTTTTCAATCATTTCAAAAATGGGAGTGGCAAGCATCCTTAGTTTGTGTCCTATACAAAAGCAGGCAGCATGCAGGATTTAGCCCACGGGCCGTGGTTTGCCAGCCCCTGGTGTAATCATGCATTTTGGGAAGGAACGTGGTAACGTAGGAAATCCGCAACTGGCAGATCCCCCCTGGGATTTTCACTGGCCCGTTGTTGCATTTTGTTTTGTACTGTTTCCACCTGCCATTCTTCTGAGGGCTTTCACCACAAGCCAGGGACCCCCTCTCAGTCCCAGCGGCAAGGGCACTAGATGGAAGCATAGCTAAGGTAAGCCTGACACCTTGAGGATGCCGTGCAGGTGGCAGGCACCACCCTGAAGTTACCAGCAAGGTACGTACAGCTCCCGGGAAGGGTGGATCCAGAAGGGCGGAGGGGGGCCAGGCACGCACGCTCAGCCCAAAGTCCCCGACCCGACCTCTCTCCAAAGGAACTTCCAAAGAGCTGTCTTTGGAGGCATTTCATTCTATCTAAAAACAACTCCCAGGGGCTTCCCTGGTGGTGCAGTGGTTGGGAGTCCACCCGCCAATGCAGGGGACACGGGTTCAATCCCTGGTCCGGGAAGATCCCACATGCTGCAGAGCAACTAAGCCCGTGCACCACAGCTACTGAGCCTGCGCTCTAGAGCCCGCGAGCCACAACTACTGAGCCCGTGTGCCACAACTACTGAGCCCGTGAGCCTAGAGCCCGTGCTCTGCAACAAGAGAAGCCACCGCAACGAGAAGCCCGTGCACCGCAACGAAGAGTAGTCCCCGCTCGCTGCAACTAGAGAAAGCCTGCGTGCAGCAACGAAGACCCAACGCAGCCAAAAATAAGTAAATAAATAAGTAAATTTATTAAAAAAAAAAAAAAAAAAAAACAACTCCCAGAGCCCTCCCAGCTGAAAGCAGGGGGCCCAAGGATGTCCAAGACTTTCCCTGGTCTGGTTAAATCTCCCACCTGCAGCCATTAATGTACACATGGGAGGAAGGGGACCGAGCAGGACCGTTGCCTCCCCAGCGAAGGACAAAGAAAGAAAAAGTAAGGACCCAATTACTATTGATAATCAGGAGTTCTACTGGGCGGCCGGGGTTGGAGGGACGGTGAATAGGGGACTTTAGGCTCTAGGAAGCAAAGACGGATGATCACAGTGTTACAAAAGGCCTGAGGCAAATGGGATTACTCATTGCCTGCCCCGGTCAGACTCCCCCAGGGCTGTTATACCATTGTCCTGGGATGAAGTGTTTTGCTCATTTTTGGAAAAGGATTGAAGAGGCCATTCTTTCCATCCCCCTGCCTCCACAAGTGTTTCCCCAACACTCCAGTTATTCCTGTCTCGTAAATTATCCAGGAAAGAATTCTCGGGAGCATGATACGATAGAAAGCTCATCCTTCCTTTCATCTAACTCAAAGCCTTCTGTGTTTCTGAGAAAGCAGAGAGAGGGGACACTTGGAGGGAATTTGCCAGGACTTGCCCTGGGATTCTGTAGTCGCTAAGGAACTTTTGTGTCTGTGAGGGGCTCCTGTTTGGGGGTAAGAAGCCCTGAGAGTCTCACATTCATGCTGATCCTGCATAGATGGTGAGGGAGCGGAATGGGCTACAATGAAGAAGGGGTGACCCCGACTGTGTCGGCACCGCAACCCAGGCGGAGAACTGGGCAGCTGGGGTAGGTGAGCCGGCCAAGGCCCTAAGCCCCAGGAATCTCCCACACTGACAACTCAGAGAACAACTCCTTAGAGAACAGAACACTTGGCCCAGCCCAGACCTGTGCCATTAGGACTGGGGTGCCAGCCAGTGCTGCTTTTTGTGGTCTTGAGAGAGGACCGTACCATGCCCCTCTCCAGGTTTCAGCCCCTCTCATCCCAGGGAGGTGACGTTGTGGGACAGAATGAATCAACTCTCATACACTCTGGTACCCACAGCCATGGGCAGTGCGATGGGGGGTGGGGGTGCCACTTTTCTTGAGGTCCCCCGGCAGCTGAGCACTGTTCCAGTTGAGTTTTCAGGGCCAGACACGAAGCCCCTGGAGCTCAGGTGCCCTCCTCGCCAAGTGCTTACCTGCCCCGGCGTGATTCCACCTTCTGCCACCTCCCCTGGCGTAATTTACCCCCGTGCTGGGTTCTGCCCCCAGCCCCAGACCAGGCAGTCACAAAGTCCTTGGCTGCCTTAACCAGGTGGTATTGCTTGCCCCGATCCACAGCTTGGGGTGAAAACACCAAGTGCAGAGTGACTTTAATATGACCTTTCTCGCCTCTCTCTTTTGCTTTACAGTGAAAAGCTCTGGAACCTTCTCTGGAGATCTCTCTTCTGCATAGTCGGATCCCCGAAGTGACACTGTCGCTGGGACCGGTGTGAGGGTCTCCTGGGGTATATGTCCCGGGCACTTGGCCTCAGAGGAGGGAGCGACTGGGGTCTCCCCAAGGCCGCTGGTTGAGGGGCCTGTCCAGCACTGGAGGAGTTAATGTGGGAGCGCGTAAGCGCAGGGGAAAAAGTTGGAGTTGACACTTAAAGGGGGGCGGGGGGGGCGGGGGGGGGCGGGGGAGCGAGCCCCGCTGACTCCTGATTGGTTTTACATTTCATCCAAATTTTTTTTCTCTCCTCTCTCGCTCCCTCTTTTCAGTTTCTCTCTCTGATCCCAGGGGAGGGGAAACGGGAATAGTGAGAGATCAAAAATAAACCTCTTATGTCAAAGCCGGGAAGGAAGTATAAATACGAAGGGCTCGGCAGCCCACTCGGTGCTTCCCGGGGTGGGGAGAAGGCAGGGGCGGAGGACGCGCACGCGGCCGGGGCGCCAGTTGCTCGCGATCGGCTGGGCGGGAGGGCGCGGGAGCAGCGGCAGCGCCGCCAGCCGGAGGGGCCGCCCGGGAACCGCCGCCGCCAGGCGCCCACGGGCCACGCGGCCGGCCAGCCGCCCGAGCTCCTGCCCGCGGGGACAGCGGCCGGGCCGCCAGCACCTGCCCGCGCCGGGCCCGCTTCCTCCATCGCCCGCGCCGCAGCCGCAGCCCCCATGCCCCGCGCCGCCCCCCGGTGGCCGCCGCTCCTGCTGCTGCTGCTGCTGCTGCCGCCGCCGCCGCCGCCGCCGCTCGCCCGCGGCGCCCCGGCCAGGCCTGGAGGCGGGGGGCCGGCCTCGGCGCTGGTGGTGCCCACGCGGTTGCCGGGCGGCGCGGGCGAGCTCGCGCTCCACCTGTCCGCCTTCGGCCGCGACTTCGAGCTGCGCCTGGCGCCCGACGCCAGCTTCCTGGCGCCCGAGTTCAAGGTCGAGCGCCTCGGGGGCTCCGGCGGGGCGGCCGGGGGCGAGCAGGAGCTGCGCAGCTGCTTCTTCTCGGGCACGGTGAACGGGGAGCCCGAGTCGCTGGCGGCCGTCAGCCTGTGCCGCGGGCTGAGCGGCTCCTTCCTGCTGGACGGCGAGGAGTTCACCATCCAGCCTCAGGGCGCGGGGGGCTCCTTGCACCAGCCGCACCGCCTGCAGCGCTGGGGGCCCGGGCGCGCAGCCGCCGCCCAAGCCCAGCCCTTGCCGGGAGCGCCCGAGTGGGAGGCGGAGAAGGGAGAGGGTCGGAGGCAGGAGGACGACGAGCAGGGCAAAGACGAGGAGGCAGAAGGCGCCAGCGAGCCGCCGCCGACCCTGGGGGCCACAAGTAGGACCAAGCGGTTTGTGTCTGAGGCTCGCTTCGTGGAAACGCTGCTGGTGGCCGATGCGTCCATGGCTGCTTTCTACGGAGCCGACCTGCAGGTAGGACTCGCTGTGCCCGGAGACGCCGGTCACCTCCCAGAGTCTCCAAATTCTTCCCTTTCCGTCCCGCTGAGAAAACCCTTCCCGTTCCTCACCCCAGACAAGGTTCTTTCCTTTCTGAGAAAGCCCAGTAACTCCTTTCCTGACCCCTGACACCTGGGCTACCTCCAGCTCCTCCCATGCGTCCCTTCCAACTTAGAGGGCGGGTCCTGGGCTTCCTCCTCCCTGCTCACCCCCCTCCCTCACATCCTGAACTGAAAGTGGGTTTTAAAGCCCCCCCCCCCCCCGCCGCCCCAGACACCTGCCCCTCCCAACAGACATGATAAGTGAACATCTGGGGAGAACCTCCACCCCACCCCCACCTCTCCGCCCTCTGCTGTCTCCAGACCTGGGAGGCTCCCAGGGAGAGGCAGCTGGGATGGAAAGATTCCCTTTGCCTACAGAACTGAGGCTGCCATAAGTAAAAGACATTGTTTGCAGGGAGTTGAACCTGGAAAGGGGCTGCCCAACTTCTGTGTGCCCAGCTGGTTCTGATCAGGGGCACGGACACCTTGCCAACCTGGCGCTCAGCCCTGGCAGAACTTGGCAGTGCCGGCATCAGCACAACAAGGGAGGGGAACAGAATTTCTGCCTGGGGGCTCAGCCCAGGAAACCGAAGCTTCAGTGGAAAAGGGAAGGAGAAGGGGGTGGGGATCTGAACTCCTCTGGTGAATGTTCCTGGTGGAGCCAGAACTATCCTTGGTCCGCCCGAGCTGCTCTCTGCCCAGACACAGCTCTCTACGGAGCTGGGACAGGAAAGCTGATTCCAGGGGACAGCTCCTGTAGCCAGGCCATTTCCCACTAGATTCCAGGATGGTGCAGAATCAGCAGGAGGTGTATGTGTCACCCTACACCCCAACACCTCGTGAAGTGGAAGGGTTCCAGGAGAGGCTGCGCTTTCTCCTCCCTGGGGGAGCGCAGAACCAGAGACGTGCGCGGTGGAGAAGAACTGACCTGCCCAGCGGTCACAGTTTCCTGAAAAAGGCACCTTGGCCACTGCTGCAGCTCAGTTGCTGCCTTTTCGGTGATGGTAGTCTTGGCTGGGACCCTATCCTAGGCTCAGCCTGTGCCCAGCTGTTGCGGGCACCTAGTGCTTTGGCATTCCCTATGCAGCACAGTCTAGACGCGGTGCAGCCGGCCCTCCAGCTTCTCGCCCCAGCTTTCTCACTCTGCAGTCACTGGGAAATGCATTCTAGATGGAAGGGTGGGAAGAGCTGGCCGCTCCCCTGGCTGCTGCTGGGCTGTTAAGGCCCCGCGGGCTCCGTGTGCGCTGAGCTCGGGGAGGCGGCTTGGAGCCGTCAGTGCGGTCTGCCCCCGGGACTGTGGGTCTGCACTGACTGAGTATCTGCTTCCCTGCCTTCCATGAGAGCAGGGGGAGGCACCAGCCGCCTTCCCTGACTCCTTTCCGCAAGCAAGTCCTCCAGAGGGCGGCAGGGCGGTGGGCTTCTCCCATCTCGGGTGAGGATGGCTACTCCAGCGACCAGGGGCTCCATCAGAAAGCACATTCACCGCAAACCCAGAGCTGAGGGGCTCAGCCCCTCCCACGCACGACTCCTTTCTGACGGCTGCCTGAGAACCAGGAGGTAGAAAAGCCAACAAGAACACGGAGCAGCAGCAGAAAGAGAAATCTGCCTTTCTGTCTTCAGAGCCACAATGTCCTCCCTGACGTTTTCCTACCATCTCACTCTGAGCTCAGCGCCCAGACACTTCAGATGCTGTGTGTTTGCCTCCAGCAGCAGCTCCAGGAGGTCAGAGCCATCTGAAAGCAGACGTGATTGCTGCGGCCAGGGCTCCCAAGCCACGGAAGCCGGGGACTGGGCTGGGTTCTGCCCAGGTCTGCTGCACCAGACAAGTTGACTTGCTCTTTGCAGAGCCACCCAGGAGCACTTCCACCCTCGTATGACCCCTGGCTGGGTGACGCAGAGCACGCTTGCCCCCTCTGTTCCCCCTGCACACACACAGGTTTCTGGACCACTCACAGACTGGCACCTCTGCAGCAGCCGGCTCCCTCGGGCCCGGAGAGCGCGTCGCAATAGGCATCGGGCACCTTGAAGACTGAGGTCCTCTCCCTGGGCGGGCGGGGGGCTCCCTCTCTCCTTGGGGCCAGCCCTGCCGCCTCCGCCTCGGTCTCATCACGTCACTGCCTGCATCCCGCTGTCGCCGCGCTGGGGTGGGGCAGGGGCCGAGACACAGCGGTCTCTATGACTGGCCCCTGGCCCTCTGCTCCGACCGCTCACAGGCTATGGAGGTGCCACAGAGCAGACCTGAACTTCTCAGCTCCATTGCCTGGGCTTCCTGGCTCGGCCAAGACAGGAGTGGATGTCAAGGGCCGGTTCCCCACGACCTTGCCTGCCCAGACCCACCTCCCCAAATGGAGCCTAGTTCTTTACAAGTAACTCTCCGAGGGGCCTCCTGGAGACTACATTCACACGGACGGAAAAAGCTTCGGGGTGTCCCGGCAGCGGGGGTGTGTGAGGAGGGTGAAGAGCGCCTTCCCCTCACCTGTGAAGCGGGGCGCCTGCACTAGGTAATCGACTCTAGCCCAAACGTCGACGAGGCTGCTTCGTGGTGAGTCTTCTGGAAAGTTCAGCACCACGTGGAGAAGCCGAGTGCTCAACCTGCAGAGTGGCTTCCACGCACCACCTGGGTGGAAGTGCCTGTGAAGGGGCAGAGGAAGAAAGGCCAGCTCTCACAGCACCCGGGTGCGGTGCTGCTTCACTGAGCCGTGCCGTCTCCTGAGCACCTGGAGGGTGTGAGGCCCTGGCTCCCCCGACGTCATCCACGCTGTGGGACTGGGTCACTGAACCCAGCAGCCCAAAGACGTCCAGCCGCAGTGGGAGGCCCGGTCCTGAGAAGGAACCGCCTTCGAGGCCAAGAGAAAGAATCATCCGCGCGCAAGGCTGATCTCACTGCTAAGCGACAGGGGAGCCTTCCGGACTCTGTACACTTGAGTTCAGTCAATCCCTTGACAGGAGGGGCCCTGTCTCCCACCTTCTTCTCTGGTTTCAGAGTTAAGGAGCTCAGACAAAGGGGGTGTCCTGAAAGGAGGGACCACCTCGGAAGAGACCGTTAACTCTGTCTGCATCCGGCCGCAGCTAATTGTCCCCTGGATGAAACTGGAGCAGGAGAGGGGCGTGTGGGGACCGTGCTGCGCCCCAGGGCTGGTCTGGGAAGCTGTCCTTCCAGGGCAGCGGCTGCAGGCTGAGCTTCTGAACTCGCTGCTGAGCAGGGAGGGCCCCCAGAGGAGACCAGAGGAGTCCCAAGGTTCAGGCTACTAGCAGGTGGTTTCCGGGAAGGGCCAAGTCACAGCCGTTTCGTCTCCCCTTGCGCTTGCCCCCTGGGGAAATGTCTCCCCAGCCAGCCCTAATACCCGAAGTGGCCAAGTACCCCGGCTTGCCCGGCACAGCCTCCATCTAGGCCTGTTCGTTCTGGCATAATTATTAATCGTCTCAGCTTTCACTCTGAAAAGTGTCCTGTTTTGGATAATAACAGAAGCAGACACATGCCCGAATCTCCACAGGCCACGTTATATGCATGTGAAGTATGTTCCCCCACTGGCAGCAGACCAAGTCTTCTCCATCCCTTTGGTCTGCTGCCGTCAGAATGATGGACGCTGTGAAGTATTTCCCAAAGAGAAGGCCCTAGTATTCAACGGTCTTTGATTCGCCACTTCCCCCTCCACGCCGAGGGGGGCGGCGGGGGGACTTGGGCAGAGACAACGTCAGGGGCACCCTGGCTGGCTGGCTGGCACGCTTTGTCCGGGCTGTGCTGCAGTTTCCCTTGCAGCAGCAAAGAGGGTGGCAGTCAGTGCCGTGATGAAGAGCATAGACTTTGACAGGAAATAGACGTGAGTGGCCTTGAGCGAGTCACCCATTTCTCTGTACCTCGATTTCCTCACCAGCCTGACAGGCACAGTTATACCAATGTCCCGGCAGTGTCTGGAGGAGATGGTAAAACACGGAAGGCACCTGACCCAGAGCCTGGCACATAGTAGGTGCTCGGCGAAGCGTGGCTGGCGCTAGAGTTGCCTTGGTGATGCATTTGTCAGAGCAGGAGGGCAGGGCAGTCCCACGCCGTCAGAGCCAGCCAGCGCTGTGCCAGCTGTGCTGTCGCACGCAGCACAGGACCTGCCTCTCAGCCTCTGCTCTGCCTGGACTGTGTCCACTGGGCCCCTTGTGGTGCTGAAAACTGCGTGCTTCGGCGACGTGGCCTTGCCCCTCACTGCTTGGAGGACGAGGACGGATGAAGGACATCTGTGCAGGACCCTGTCTTTTCTCCATCTCTTCTTTCCTCTCCCTTTGCTTCTCCCTCCTCCCCAGCAGTCTCAGGCCCCAGAGAGATGCCAGAAGGGAGAGTGATGGCCCCGTTGCGGAGGCCACAGAGTTTCCACGTTACCACCCCTCCTCTCCCTGCCTCTCCCAGGCGTGCTGCGAGGAGAGCGCTGGGCCCACAGCGTCAGGGATGACGCTCTGAAGTGACGCTGCTGGAAGTGTGTTTGGCCTGGGCCCAGCCTTCGCCAGACTCCCGCCATGGCTGGCCTTGGCTGCACGGGAGGGAGCTCCGGGGGAGGAATCTCCTTGTTTGTGTCTCAGAGAATCAGAGGGCTATGTCCCAGCCTAGCTGGCGGAGTGTCGTTTTGCTCCTCCAGGTCCTGGGGGTGCCAATGGAGAAGGAGGCCCCCTGAAAAGTGCCCACCTTTCCCTAAGGAGACCCAAGGGCAGGAGATCCCCGGGCCATTCCAGAGTCGGGTTGTGTGACCACCCCGGCCCAGCTGGCCCTGGGCTCTGACCTACCCGACCTGGCTGTGGGGAGGTTGTCTGCTGGGGGCCCCGCTGCAGCCCGCAGCCCGCACCCACGTGGTGCACAGGGAGGTATAAATCGACAGGGCGCGGTAGAGCAAGCCAGCTAACCTTCTCCTTGACTGGCTCCTGGGCCCATTCTCTGTGGGACTGGAAGTCAGGCCTGCCCTTTTGGACCAGGAAATGGACTGAGAAGCGGGGGCTCACACACTCACGGCTGCCCACCCGCCCAGGCCCAGTGGCCCTTCCCCCAGGGCGCTGTCAGATGCACAGGGAGCCGGGCCACCGTTCCTCAGAGGAGCTGATGGTGGCAGGGCATCCCGTCCCCAAAAGTGCAGTGAGGCAAGACAGAAGGGGAGGTGAGCCAGACCAGGACTGGGGACTTGAACAGAAACTCTGGCGCACACAGTCCTGGCAGCCCTCTTGCGATGGGAATTATCTTCTGAGAAAGCAGCCAGAAGGACCTTCAAATGTCCTCCCGTCTAACCCACCTCCTGGAAGGGAAATGGCTCTCAAGCCAGCTCGGCCCCCTAGTTGTTACTCGGAGTCGGGAGAAGATGCCGTGAGCTGCCTGAACTCAAGCAAGGAGACCCCAAGAACCTCGGTGTCGGGATGTGCGCCCGTGCCGGCCTTTGTGCAGCAGTCTGTACGTGTGCACCTCTGGTTTTCGTCGGGGACGCGCCCATCGCATGCTCTCTGCTAGTCTGACCAGGCAGCTTGGGAACCAGACCCTTCCGAAACCTTAGGTCTTCAGTTCCTCATTCTGAGCCTTCGGGGACTGCTTCGGAGCATCTGGCATCTCTCATCTTCACACCTTCTTTGTAAGACATCAGCTCCCCAGTTATGAAATTGTGAAGGTGGGACTGAAAGGAAGGCCTCCTGTGAGGAGAGTTTCAGGTTGTCTCGGAAGAAGTTCCCGGAGTTGGCCCCTGGTCCTTCCTGGGGTAGGAGGCCCCGGACGCAGCAGAGGCCTGGAGGAAGTAACCCCAGCAAAAGCTGCCGCTCCTCAGCCCTCGCCCCCAGTTGCATACTGATGTAATTGCTTGTTTCCCTCAGGAATCCGACTCCAGGGGCTGGTGCCAAGTTTCAGCTTTGCTGATAAGATGTTTACATCAGCCTAAACATAGCTGGAGTGCTTGACACACTAAGTAACCTGCCAACCCCTGTTTGTAGGGCTTAACTTACAAAATATCTGGCTGGTCGCCTGCGAGGTGAACAGACAGATCCCATTCACAAACAGTGGGATTCGTCTAGAACTCCCACACATGGCCTCAGCCCATGGAATGTCCGTCTCTAGCCCTTCACCCTCCTTTCCTTCCTTCTTCTCCCACCTTCCAGAACACAGGAGGGAAGAAAGAGAGGCCACAGGAGGTGGTGCCCTAGGGAGCAGGGAGGAGGGCTGGCTGGAGGCCTGAAGGCCTGTGTGCCTCTGCCCCATTCGTCTCCTGTTCTGCAAAGTCATCCAAGAGGACTCCCTTCTGGAGGCCCTGGAGGCAGAAGAGTGAGCCCCATCTGGCCTCCCCCAAAGCCTTGGGAGCAGGTGGCAGCCCAAGGTTGGGGCAGAGGCCAAGCACCGATGTCAACTCCTTCAGCTGGCCTTGGTGGGACCGGAAGCAGTGGGAGGCTGAGCGCCTGGGTCTCAGCGACCCACCCGATTCTCTCCCACCCCAGGCAGAGGGGAATAAACCCTCTGGGCTGTCCAGGCAGAAGCCAGGAGGCCAAGCCCTGGGAGACTTACTGAGAAGAGTGTAGACCTCAGAGACAGACGCGCTTGGGCTGGCACTCCGGCTTTAAGAGCTGCGCGGCTGTAGACAAGTTATTTAACTTGCGAGAACTTCCACTTCCTCGTTCGTGAAATGGGGATGACAATCCCTACTTCCCAGAGTTTTTGTGAGCATTTAATGAGGTGACACGTGTACCGTCTGTGACTGGTGCAGAGGAGCTATTGTTAGGAGTGGTCAACAGAGCAAAGTTTTCCCATCCTGAAGAGTAGGGGTTGCCCCAGCAGACATCAGGAAAATTCTCGCCGGATTTTAACCTTGAGCGCTCAGATAATTGCTTCTGGGCCGAGGACGGAGAGGGAATGCGTGGCTGCCAGGGAGATGGTTGGTGTCAGGGTTAAGGTAGAATAACCAGTGCAGTCCACTAGAAGAACTTTCTGTGATGATGGAAATGTTCTGTCTGCTCAGTCCGATGCAGTAGCCACGAGCCATTCACGGCCGTTGGTGCTCTTGAAATGTGGCCAGTGTGGCAGAGGAGCTAGGATTTTAACTTTATTGAATTTTAATGGATTTAGACGTCCGTGGCCACATGTGGCTGGTCAGGATGTTAAACACTTAAGCTTTGGAGCCAGGTGTTCTGGGTTCACACGCTGGTTGACACACTAGCTCTGGGACCTTGGGCCACCTACTGAGCCGTGATTTTCTTATATGTACAGTGAAGGGAAGTGAGGCCAGGGCCTGGGGGGTTTGGGGAGCCTTCACCGAGGTGCTGTGTACCGATGCCCAGCACACAGGGTGCATCAACTCGGCGTGACGGCAGGGGCGGGCGGCGGCCAGGAGACTTACCCCTCCGTCTCCACCCCTCCTTCCTGCAGAACCACGTCCTGACGCTGATGTCTGTGGCGGCCCACATCTACAAGCACCCCAGCATCAGGAACTCCATCAACCTGATGGTGGTGAAGGTGCTGATCGTGGAGGATGAGAGATGGGGCCCCGAGGTGTCCGACAACGGCGGGCTGACACTACGCAACTTCTGCCGCTGGCAGCGGCGCTTCAACCAGCCCAGCGACCGGCACCCCGAGCACTTTGACACGGCCATCCTGCTCACCAGACAGGTCCGCGGGGCCCTGGGAACCGGGGGCGGGGTGGGAGGGCGCGCCGAGGGGGCCACGGCCGCCCAGACACGGGGACCGGCCCCCTGCCGGCCCCAGCTAGACACCAGGAGCCTCGGGCGTGGACAAGAAGGGGAGGTCACGAGGACATGTATGAGGTATTTGCGAGGGAAGGAGAGGAATTCGTGGGGGCTCTGCTCCAGAACTTTGTGAGCAGCTGTCTGCTGAGGTCATAACGAGAGGAAACGGGCTCAAACTGCCCGGAGAGTGACGTGGAGCTGGAGCTAAGACAGGAGGTCCAGCTGCAGCGGGGGTTAAAGGCGGTGGAGGTAACCGGGGGTCCCCTCAAGATTTCCCCAACGGCAGGAGGCCTGCCCATCTCCCTGGTGTGGTTTAAACAGATGGCTTCCTGAAGGCCAGCAAGTGTGATCACGTGGGGAGACCCTGCTCACCCCCCAGGCCGCACGCACAACCCCAAGGCGAGTGCTGCGTTTTTTAGCCCCACTTTATAGCTGGGGAAAGCGAGGCACAGAGCTGCCGCCCCGTGGCAGCGCCCGCAGTCAGGCCCCGGCCACCTCGCTGTGGGGTCCACACCCTTAACCACCGCCAGGCTATCCCACCTCCCGGGACAAGCTTTCTGAGTCTCCGGCAGCCCGAGGACACGCCGACACAGAAGGAGAAATGGCCTTTGGGGAGAAACAGGGATTTGGCTTAAAACGTGTCCTGCGTCTCCGGAGGTGCAGGAATGGGAAGGGTTTCCGTCCTGTGTCTGTCCTCACGTCCCGCTCTCTCCACGAGCAGAACTTCTGCGGGAAGGAGGGCTTGTGTGACACCCTGGGCGTGGCGGACATTGGCACCATCTGTGACCCCAGCAAGAGCTGCTCCGTGATCGAGGACGAGGGCCTGCAGGCGGCCTACACTCTGGCCCACGAGCTCGGTAAGGCTCGCCACGCCAGAGGCCTGGGCTGCTGGACCAGGTGGGAGGACCGGCCCTCCCGAGTCCAGCCAGCGAGGCCCCCCCAGGACCCTGCCGCCTCTCGGGGCCACCCCTCCTCGTTCCGGCAGGGTGACTCCGCCCTCGTGCTGTCTCCACCCCCGCCCTGAGCACGGGGCCATCCTCGGAGGTCACCAGGGAAATGCCAGCGCTCGGGTAGAGCCGTGGGGCCGCATCCCGGCTAAGCAGTCAGGATTCTGGAAGGTCAGCTACCGAATGACTGACACGAGTGTGAATCCGCACAGGCCCCGGCAGAAAATAAAGGAACCCCGGTGTTCCTGGAGCTCTGAGCAAGCTTCCTGGGAGAGGAGAGGCAGGCAGGGTGGGCCGGGAAGAGTCTTTGAGGAATAAGTGCAGCGCCGTGGTGGTCCCTCGAGGAGCTGGCGCTGCGTAGGCCTTCAGAGGCCCTCTGCCCCCTGGGCGGACGGCTGAGGGCAGTGGTGACGCTGGGTGGACCGCGGGTCTCGTCCTCCCCAGGGCACGTCCTCAGCATGCCCCACGACGACTCCAAGCCCTGTGCTCGGCTCTTCGGGCCCCTGAGCAAGCACCACATGATGGCGCCCCTCTTCGTCCACCTGAACGAGACGCTGCCCTGGTCCCCCTGCAGCGCCATGTACCTCACGGAGCTCCTGGACGGCGGGCACGGTAGGTCCCCCAGGCTCCTCCCCGGCCAGCAGCCGGCACCTGCAGCGCAGACGTCTCGGCCTGGGGGAGACTCAGGAGCTGTGTCCCCGCCACTCCGCTGGGCTCAGTGCTCTGACCACTCCACAGAGCATGCCCTTCCTTGGCCCAGCTTCCAGCAGCCCCTTTAGATTAACCCACAGGGCAGGTGGAAGGAGTCTGAGAAGATCTGTCTGGAGGAGGTGGGCTCGAACAGAGCTCGAAGGAATGGAAGAATTTTTGTCGTGCAGAGGGGAGAAGGGAGCTTCTGGCTGGAGCGATAGATCACAGGGGTAGCGTGCAAATGGCAGAGAGGCAGGGAGCGCCCCGTGAGGGCAAGGAGTGGGGCGAGGTGCTTGGTGAAGACAGCCTGACTTGTTGAGTAGAGCAGTGAAAACACAACTGGTTCTTGATTCTTGATACAAAAATAATAGATTGTCCGACATCAATACTTTGGCTTTATTTCTCCTGGCCTGGTTTTTAAGAGTCCATTTACAACCGCAATTATACTGTGACCTAGGTTAGTGTTACGCTTAGCTGGCCTTCCCTCGGTAAACACGGAATGCGTATAAGATGTTCTGGATACCAAAAGAAACGCAACCCTTAAAACAAAAACTTGCTACTGATAGTCAAAACTCGGAGGAGCTTCTGTGGGTGACTGAGTGCTGACAGTTTGTAGGCGGAGGTCAAGGAGTCCTCGAGTGTGATTGGGGGGGGACCCCTCCTTCCTATTTCTCTGCTTCCTCCACAGGAGACTGTCTCCTGGACGCCCCTACCTCGGCCCTGCCTCTGCCCACAGGCCTCCCAGGCCGCAGGGCCCTCTACGAGCTGGACCAACAGTGCAAGCAGATCTTTGGGCTGGGCTTCCGCCACTGCCCCAACACCTCTGCTCAGGACATCTGTGCCCAGCTCTGGTGCCACATGGATGGCGCCGAGCCCCTTTGCCACACGAAGAATGGCAGCCTGCCCTGGGCGGACGGGACGCCTTGCGGGCCCGGGAGCCTCTGCTTGGATGGCAGCTGCCTGCCTGAGGAGGAAGTAGAGAAGCCCAAGGTGAGGGACGGCCACTGGGAGTGCGGGACAGGGAGGGGGAGGGCTGTTTCCAAGGAGGAAACCACACTTGAGAGCCATGAACTAAGAGACTTTGGGCCTAGGGGCAACTATGAGGAAAATCACTCACCTTTGGACAAAGCAAAGCATATTTATCTAAAGCCGAGAGGAGCTGTTCAAGACTGATGGATGACGTCAGCAGGGCTGCGGGCATTTGGGGGACTCCGCCTGTGGGGCTGCCGCGGAGTCGACTTGAAGGCCTGTGAGGCTTGGTGCTAGGTGTGGAACGCTCCAGCGCAAGGGCAGTCGTGGGCACGCAACAGACAGAAGCCGTTATGAATTCTATTATAAACAGGTAGCGTGACAGCAGAGGAGGGACATCCAGTCGAGAATGAGGGGAAGGTGTTCACATCCTACCCGTGTCGGAGCCGAATGCATAGCTAGGGGTCAGGAGGGTGACAGTAATTGTGGGAACTCCTTGCTCAAGGAGGAGGGAAGGAGGAGTCAGAGTCACCTCTGACCAGGCAGAGAAAACCTGGCAAAGACAAAAAGGCAATGCCAGTGAGAGTTTTTAAATGATTTGCTTCTCTGCCCTCTGCTCTTAATACATCCGAACTGTGAGGCTGATCACATTTCTCGGCGAGTCACTGAACCATCTGTGAAACAGCATCCACCGGGTTCGCAGCCTGGGCCCGGCCCAGCTCTGAATCACCAGGGTGGCCTGTGCGCTCACCCTCCTCAGGGCTGTCCTCGGGGGTGCCGCCGTTGCACTGAGGCCCGGGAGCCCGCGTGGGCGGGGACATCACATGCTTCTTCTAAGCCTGAGCCGGGACGGGGTCCACGGATTCATTCTCAGCCCCCTCCCAGCCCACACCCCGACACTGAGCTTCTCCCAACCCTGTCCTATAGCGCGCGCTTCACACGTTCCTGAGGGGAGAGGCAGGGAGGGAGCCCATCCAACCTCTCCCAGCACCACAGCCAAGCCCGGTACAGGGAAAGGTGGCCAGAAAACGATCACGGGATGGTACTTATCACCTATTTTTAAGGGGAAAAGACAGATCATACAATACTGTGTGTGTATATATATATATATATATATATATACATATATGTATGTATGTATATGACAGAATCATATCTGTGTAAAATAAAACCTGGCACCTTCATGATTCTAGAGTCAGAGCAAAGGTACAAAAGGATATTGATGAAAATCATATCAATCGTTTCATCTGGGTAGTGGTATCTTGTAAGCGTTACTTTCTTTTTTACACCTTTCTGTATTTTTCAGTTTTTATATGAGCACGTGTGACTTCTGCAACTTTTTAAACATTATTTTCATTTCGAAAACTTAACGAACCCACCCAAGGCAATGCCTTGCCCTCAGGGTCGGTTGTAAAGTTGGAAGCCACTCTAGTTTATTTCCCAGCACCATCCTACCCCTGGACCTGGCAGCTGGCAGACTCGTGGCCACACCTCCTAGAGCTTAGTCCTTTAGATCAGAACTTACCCGCCTCAGCACTGGTGGCATCTGGGCTGCGTGCGTCCCTGCTGAGGGAGGCTGTCGTGCTCGTGGCTGGATGTTTAGCAGCACCCTGCCCGCCACCCGCTCGAGGCCAGCAGCCTATGCCCTGCCCAGCTGGGACAACCGCAGGGTCTCCGAACACTGCCACGTGTCCCGGCCGATGGAGAGCCGCTGTGTTAGACCCAACCTTATTCCCGTAAAAGTGTTTCACGCAGCAACTCCTGTTGAGCACCTTACAAAGGGCAAGGCACTGTTGTAGACACCAGGGGGCCAGCCGCGAGCAAGGCCAGCACAGACCGTGATCGGGGAGCCGCGGCTGCACGGGCCACACAGCCCCTGCACAGGTGAATCAGGCAGTTTACCAAACTGCGTGCGCCAGGACGGGCGCAACTAGGTGAGGAGGTCACACCAAGAGCCGAGGCCTCCTGCCCTCTGCTCCCCACTCAGCGCAGCCTTGTGTGTTGCAGGCCGTGGTGGATGGAGGCTGGTCCCCGTGGGGACCCTGGGGAGAATGTTCACGGACCTGCGGAGGAGGAGTACAGTTTTCACACCGCGAGTGCGAGGACCCCGAGCCTCAGAACGGAGGGAGATACTGCCTGGGTCAGAGAGCCAAGTACCAATCGTGCCACACGGAGGAGTGCCCCCCTGATGGTAATCGCCACACCAGCCAGAGCAGCTGCTGTGTTGCCTGCAGCAGATCCCCAGAGGACTGCGGGGGTCTCCCGGACGCAGAGCTTTCCTGGGTGCAGACATAAATGGTTTAGAGCAGCCCCTGGCGACCCAGGACCGCTCTCCCTGTCCGGGGAGAGCCTGGCAAAGTCGAGGAGAGACACTGCCCTGGTCTTCCAAGATGCGGAGATGGAGGGCGTCACTCCCAACCAAACTTACTCATTAGAGCTGGGGGAGGGCTTTGCAGAGGGGCGAGTGTCTAGGATAACGTCTGAACCCTCGTCTGTATGCAGAATGGAGGCGTTTTCCAAAGCCAGGGTCAGAGCCAAACCTCCAGTATCTTTCCAGCCAACATCCAGCTCAGGGCGGAGGGAAGATTTCTGCATCTGACCCTAGCGCGCATTCCCCCTGAGAAGAGTTGCCCGTCTCCCCTTGGAGCGCGGTAACTGCCTGGCGGCCCCTTCTTGGGAAGCAGCCCCACCTCTGCCCTCTCCTGGGGACGTCCTCCCCAGTGCCTGCTGGAAAGCCCACACATTAACGCAGGGGCAGCAGACGGTGTGAGAGCAAGCCACCGCAGGTCTTTTCCCCACCATCCCATCCAGCTCCCCTTGTGCAGCCCCAGGAAGTATTGGCAGGCAGCAAACGACAAGCAGAGAGATGCGTCCAAGCGCAGAGGCGCACTGGCATCGGAATGGTGTCTAATGAGGGAATCTGGAGGCTCTGCAGTTTTGCAAGATGAGGAAGATCAGCAACGGCACGAAGCTCTAGAAACTCTGCCCTGGAACTGTGAGGGTCTGCCTGGCACAGGGGTGAAGCGTTCCTGGGGGAACGAGAGAGAGAAAGAGGGGAGGGGAATGAATGTAGGCATGAGGTAGACACGGACTATAGGCGATACCATGATTTCAGGTGCACCGGGACCAGCCATCTCAGTCAGTGAGTGTTTTGGTGCCTCTTGTGTGGATAGAACTGGAATAGGTGTTATAATGGCATAAGAAGCCTGTACTCTGTCCTCAGGGAACGTGCAGATCTTATTAGAGATCCAAACCCCTTTTACAGAGCAATGAAAGGTCAATCCGTGAGGCACAGACCCCAGACCGACAAGGAATCCAGAGCGAGGAGAGGCCTGGCCTGGCCGGAAGCTTCTTGGGGAGCCAGGGCTGAGACGGTGATGAAGCGCAGGAGGACGCGCTGCGATGGGGGCTAGGGTCCCCCCCAGGGCACAGCTGGGCAGAGTGGGCCAGCGTTTCCAGGCCAGCCAAGGGTGTGTAAAAGCTAAGATAGCCCCAGGAGGCTCTCTGTGCTGGCTGTCCTATCAGGTCACCGGGGAAGCTTTTCCAAACACAGAGGCCCAGACGCCTCAGGTGTCCTGACTCAGAATCTCAGGAGGAGTGCACGGCCACCTGGGATTTGAAGCTCCTCAGACCATGCAGATGTGCAGCTGGCGTGGAGAACCTCAGTAGTAAGAGCGGGTTTAACCTCAGGATTGTGGAAGGGAAAAACCCAGGTCTTAATTCAGACAGATTGTTCTGGAGGCAGCCTGCAGCAGGACGGGAGAGGAAGCAGGCTATGTGTCGGAGGCTGGGCACCAAGTCTCGCAGGAAACCGCAGGCCTTGGCTTGCGAGCAGTGGACCGAGATGCTGACAGTGGGAAGGAGACATTTAAAATCACAGATCTCCCTGAGTAGAGTACAGGACTTAATGACAGGCTGGAAATAGTGGATGTAGACGCGCAGATATTCAGAAGATACCAGGGTTCCAGTCTCAGGCTGGAATGTGGTAGCACCACCAAATGAAAACCAGCCAGTCCTTCATATGGAGAACCATATGGAGTTGGGCCTCGCTGCGCTGGGGGTAATTGCAGCATCTTACAAGTGGAGCTCCCCCAGAGAGACCCAGAATTACAGCAAGTGGGGTGGAGAGGCAAGGCCAGAGCTAGAGACGCAGATCTGGGAGCCTTTGGCCACATGTCCACGGAGGGCAAGATAAATCACGATCAGCAGGGGCCCAAAAACATAACTCCATGTGTCATTCCGTGCTTCCCCCGTCCCCACCTAAATTTACTCATCTGTAAAGCAGAATTAATATTCTCCCCAAACGGGAAGGTATTTTCCCCAGAAAGCCCAGCTGAGGCCGGCTGCTCCTTTCCTTGCCCCGTGAGTCAGGCCTTAGGTCGGTGTCTAGGAACGTTGGGCCCAGGTGACACTGGACCTGGGTCCTCGGGTTGGGTCAAGTCCGGGAGGAAGAAGGGTGCCTGGAATCTCGGCATTTCTCCCGTGGGGTCCTCCCTGCTTCAGCTCAGCCTGTTAGCTCCATGCCCTCTCGCCCTCATTTCAGGGAAAAGCTTCAGGGAGCAGCAGTGTGAGAAGTACAATGCCTACAATTACACGGACGTGGATGGGAACCTGCTGCAGTGGGTCCCCAAGTACGCAGGGGTGTCCCCCCGGGACCGCTGCAAGCTGTTCTGCCGAGCCCGGGGGCGGAGTGAGTTCAAGTGTTCGAAGCCAAGGTGAGGGTCCTTCTGGAACTCAGGTGCACAGGTGGGGAGGAAGGCCCCCTGGCCTGAGCCCAGGAGTGGGCGGCGTCAGTGCTCACTGGGCCCTCTGACCGCCCCCCTCCCTCCCCCACTGCAGGTGATCGACGGCACCCTGTGCGGGCCCGAGACTCTGGCCATCTGTGTCCGTGGCCAGTGTGTCAAGGCTGGCTGTGACCACGTGGTGGACTCGCCTAGGAAGCTGGACAAATGCGGCGTGTGCGGCGGCAAAGGCAACTCGTGCAGGAAGGTGTCCGGTTCCCTCAACCCCTCCAGGTGGGTCTCTCCAGAAGTTCTGTCCCTAGCTGCGCGAGCAGACTGGGCTTTGGGGTCACAGGGGCCTAAGTTTGAATTGTGGCTGCTACTCCATCCCCGTGGAGCACTGAGCCTCAGTTTCTTCATAAAACGCGGCATCCTCTCTATCTCAGAGTCGCTGTGGCAAGGCACGAGATGGGCAGAGCGCTTGGCCCGGGGTCTGGCCCGCAGAGATGACGGCTCTCAGGGCAGCCAGAGGCCACATGGATAGGGATGTATCTTCTATGAGTCAACTGGCAGTAGAGCTACACTGAGTAACCGGGACCTTTGCCAGAAAGCAGCTCTTCCAGGCCTGCTGTGGGAAGGACATTTCACCCTAATCTGGCGGGCCCTGCCCTTTCTGCAGGTGGATCTTCAGAAACGGGGGCCCACAGGGGGGTCTTGGCAGCCTCGGGGCTTCATGGATCTGAGAACTCCAGACGCTTTCTCACACCTTAAAGCCACACGTTCATAAAGCCCCTATATCTGTTCAAGTGCTTTCACTTCTGTGGGCTCGACGGATCCTAAAATACGTCTATTGGGGCCAAGACTGTTACTCCCCTTTTACAGACGAGGAAGCCAAGGCACAAAGAGATTACATGACTCTTCCAGGGTCACAGTGGTAGGTCATGGCGGCCAGAGGTGAGCCTAGGTTTGTCCATTCCTGGGCAGTTTTTTCCTGTCCCACACACACTTCCCGGGGAGGAAGGGCTAGGGCCTGCGGCCACACTGCGCCCCTAGCCGGCTCCCTCACTCTCTCTCCTCTCATCAGCCTCAGAAAACAGAATCCGCCTGTTTGGCAGACAACTCAGGAGTCTTTTCAAATTTAAACTCAAAGGATATAGGAAAAAGAAGCATGGGGTGTGGGACAGTCAGACATTGAGTCCCTTCCCAGAGCTCTCTCAGGCATTAGACATGGGGCCTGGGGTCCTTTCTCAGCTGCCCAGTGGGCGCGAGGCAAGGACAGCAAAGAGCAGTGGGCCTGTGCTCCTCAATCCTCCTCACTCCCCTCCCAGCCTACGAAGCCAAATACTTCCACCCCAAAAGAGAAGAATAAGAATTAAGGCTGGGCTTCCCCGGTGGCGCAGTGGTTGAGAGTCCGCCTGCCGATGCGGGGTACGCGGGTTCGTGCCCCGGTCCGGGAGGATCCCACATGCTGCGGAGCGGCTGGGCCCGTGAGCCACGGCCGCTGAGCCTGCGCATCCGGAGCCTGTGCTCCGCAACGGGAGAGGCCACGACAGTGAGAGGCCCACATACCGCAAAAAAAAAAAAAAAAGAATTAAGGTTTCTCCATCCCACATAAAGCCCCAGACCCACGATAAAGTTGAAACATTTTCCCCAAACAGCATCCCAGCACCCCAGACAGCCCCGCTCATGGTGCTGGGCACGCCCAGAAGAAGGCTCCTCAGGGCAGGCTGTGTTGCCCTGCGCCCTGCCCTAGAGCCACGATAACCAAATACCAGCAACTGATGGACTCTAAGAGGTGGCGTGAGGCGTCCGTCTGGTCAGCTTCTGGAATCGGTGTGTGGATCAGATTTTTCCACGTGGGTGTGAGCTCTGGATGAAAGTGGCCAAGCAAGGTTTACACCAGTGCAAGGCGCTGCACGTGCCTGAGACCTCTTTTCAGCCAAGAGCCCAGGTTTGGCAGCAACGGCCCAGCGTTCACCCCCTCTAGGCTGCCTTCCCCTCTGTGCTATTGTCGAGATCTAAACTCCAAACGTTTGAGATAGAGCTCCCCGGCCAAGCAAAAGTCCCGGTGTACCAAGTGTTCCCGTCGGCCTCCGCAGCTAATTTACTGGGCGCTTTGGGGCGACTACTTCCTTATTTGCTTGCAGACTTTTGTCTGCCCACCCCCAGTCCCTGCATGCTGACTTCCTGAGTACCGGGCTGGGGAGCCACGGGTCCTAAAGGTGTCTTCCTGTCATAGTTATGGCTACAATGACATCGTCACCATCCCAGCCGGCGCCACTAACATCGACGTGAAACAGCGGAGCCACCCAGGGATCCAGAACGACGGCAACTACCTGGCCTTGAAGACCGCCGACGGGCAGTACCTGCTCAACGGAAACCTGGCCATCTCCGCCGTGGAACAGGACATCCTGGTGAAGGGCACCATCCTCAAGTACAGCGGCTCCATCACCTCCCTGGAGCGGCTGCAGAGCTTCTGGCCGCTGCCTGAGCCCCTGACCGTGCAGCTCCTGACAGCCCCTGGGGAGCTCTTTCCCCCCAAAGTCAAGTATACCTTCTTTGTCCCTAATGACGTGAACTTCAGCATACAGAGCAGCAAAGAGAGAGCGACGACCAACGTCATCCAGCCCCTGCTCAACGCGCAGTGGGTCCTGGGAGACTGGTCTGAGTGCTCCAGCAGCTGCGGGGCCGGCTGGCAGCGGCGGGCGGTGGAGTGCCGTGACCCCAGAGGCCAGGCCTCCACCACCTGCGACGAGGCTCTGAAGCCTGAGGATGCCAAGCCGTGCGGAAGCCAGCCGTGCGCCCCGTGATCCGGCGGGCGGGGCCAGGCTTATGCTCATGGACTCGGGGCGCGGGGTGCAGACCAGGGTCACGCTACGGTGACCCCACGTCTGGGGGTGGCGTGGCCTGCCTACCCAGGCCCCCCACTGCTGCAGCTGGGCATGAATCCATGGGGGGAGGAGAGGAGAGGAGACAGACCACAGATGCTAATGTCTACTATCTAGTGGGTTGGACCTTGCTTGGGTTCAAGTAGAGGGCATAGGTTAAAAGGTAAGAGTGCTCTCACGGACCCAAAAAGAAAGACTCGGTCAGCCTGTTTGCAAAGGACTAACAAAGTTAAACGAAAAAAGTTATTTCTACTTGGTTCCCTCGTTGAATAATCTACCTCAGAGGGGAAAAAATTAGTCAAAGAGAGATGTGGAGTAGGGGTGGATGGTTGAGTGTCAAAGCAAGCACTGTAGCTGCACCCCGAACTCTCTTCAGAAATGACCAGGAGTGTCTTCAGTATTAAACCCATCGCCTGGAGGGCTGCGAATCGCAGGACTGCGGAGAGCCCCGTGTTCTCAGGCTCCCACCTGCAGGGGTGGATCCATTTCAAGTATTTATGCAAATGTGTCTCTGAACTAAAGTGTGATCTTGCGCCAGTGGGAGTGGTCTGATCTGGTTCGGTATTTCTTTGGAAAGAGCAGGGGACCCAGGGCCCAAGGACAGAGGCTAAAACTAGGTCGGCTCACCTTGAGCACAGCCAGGGAAGCTGGCACCTTGCCTGCACCTCTGAGGCCTCCCCCGAGTTCTCACGTCTGCTGAATCCAGGTCATTCAGGCAAGTCTTTATCTGCATAATCTAGACCAGTGGTTCTCAAACTTCAGTGGGCATTAGGGTCATCTAAAGGGCTGCTTGAAACACAGATGGCCGCGCCTCACCCCAGAGTTTCCGACTCAGCGGGTCAGGGGCCTGAGAATCCACATTTCTAACAAGTTCCCAGGTGACGTGGAGGCTGCTGGTTTGGGGACCGCACTTTGAGAACCACTGCTCTAGTGGAAACTTCCAGCTCTGAGGTAACAAAACGTTATTCTCGAGAAAGCCCATGCCACTCCACTCTGCATATGTCCTCATCCTCACATTTACATACTGACCAGGCAGAGATACAAGATTCTCCTCGCATCTGAGGAATGCTGCACCTGTTTCCAAGTAACATCATCTCAATGACCTCAGCTCCTTCTCTCCACGCCAAATGTCATTCCCAGCTCACAACTCTTTTGACCCAGGCAAGTTGCAACTGTCCCAATCATCCCTTTTACATAGCCTGACCTTCCCCACTTAGCCACCTGAAACCTGCCTGAGAGCCTCCCAAACCCCATCTTCCCTCCATGTCACCTCATCTCTTCCTGGTCAGATGAAGCCCCCAGCTCGACTTCCGTATGGTCTGGTGTAGAGGGAGCTCAGTCCTTGGTCATAGTGGGCGAGAAGGAACAGACGACATCAAGAAATGACATTCTAGGGGAAAGGAGGAGAATATCTAAATTTGCATCGTCCCTTTTCCTGTCACCATTGACCCCACCCCCCTTGTCCTTCCCTTTAGCTTTCTCTCAAGACCCCTTCAAGTAAAAAGTGGCCTGGGCAGAGAGGATGCTACATGGAGCCCTTGTGTAAATGAGGAAAAGGTGCCCGCTGGGAGGACTCGGGCCGCTGGGACACAGGCAGGGCAAACAGGCAGGGATTTCGGCCCGTACCGTGCCCTCAGCTGGTCGTCTTCTTGTGGTGCACACTCTACACGGTGGCCGTGGACACCGCTGACCACTTTTCCCCGACTGCCGGCTTTTAGTGAGTGGGAGGCTGGGCTTACCTAAGCATAAACAGTCACACACACACTGGCACGTTGCTGACGACCAGGAAAGCCAGATCTGTCCTTGCTGTGAACCAGCTTTACTGCGATGGATCGTATGTTCCTGCAACCCTTCATCTCCTTCCATTTCTCCCTCTCCCCCGGATAATCAAGGCCAGGTGTGTCCCCATTAACCACCCACGCCAGTCCAGCTGTGCCATACCTAGAGCCTCTGCATCGTTACCAGGCGCAGAGCTTGCCCTGGAGTTCAGCTGGCAGCTGGGCTGCTGATGTGCAAAGCAGAATGGAATCAGCTTGGCTCTTCCTTGCTGTGGTGGCCTCAGCGACGCTCACAGAATACGTACTTGTTTGTGTCTGGAAAACTCAACAGCTGCAGCTCAGGGACTCAGGAAACAGATCTGCCTACCAGAGAGAGACCACAGCCATCATTTCCCCAGGCTACCGCGACCACCCCTCTAGCCCAGAGAAGGGAAGGTTGCATTTCCTCTGCTGAGAGCTTGCATTTTCCAGCTAGAGTTCCTCTCAGAAACGGTAGTGGTGCCTCCTCGCGAAAGTCCACAAGGCCCTGACTCAGCAGGTAACTTGGTCATTCCTCTGGATCCTCCGAGCTTCCTGCCAGAAATATTTCAAAGGTGGTACGTTAGCATCGGAAGTCCATTTCCAACCTCTGTCCGCGAGACAAGTGAATCCGTGTCTGGGGTTTATTCTCTGCCCTTATTCTCCTGTAGCGGACCAGAGGGCTTTGTGAATTTACAAAAGCATGTTCCCCGGCCCGCTTTAGTAAACCACCCTTCTCTCCCAGGGGTGATGGGAATGTCTTCCCACCAGCTCCACACACCTTGCTCTCTGATGTCCACTAGCTTTAGATCCTTCGTGTTTGGGCATTTTAAGGCCAGTGGACCCTCTTAACTGAGGACTTTTCCTCCTTCCTAGCATCCAAACATTAGTTCTTCTTGCTTTCCCCTAGAGCCCTCTTCATTTTTACCAAGCCTTCCTACCACCAACCAAAACAAACAAATAAAACAAACAAAAAGGACAGGAACAAGAGGAATGTTCTTAAAGAATATTTGTCTTTTGCTTTGTTGTGATATCTCTGTGTGGTCCAGACAAATAGAGTGGCTTTGTCACAGCTTCACTCTCAGGCCTGTGAAGTGAGGTGGTACCTCTGCTGTGCGCCAGGCCTTCACACGCGGCCTGAGTCCCCCAGAGTCCGAGTCTCCCCTGGTCGCGGGGAAAGAGGCTCCCGAGCCCACAGCGATCTGGGCTCTGTATGCTATGCCTCAGATCTCCAAGCCCCTCCGGGAAGCAGCGGGGCACCCATGGCTGTTGGGGAATTAGGAATGGTTTGTCCGTAAGAGTGACCAGAAACATGGAATTTGCCAGAGGCTAGCGCTATCCTTGGATTTCCAGATTTCCAGATTTCTCCTGCCATAGTCGTGTTACTTCCTCTCGCCTCTAGGGTGAGTTGAAGCTAGATTACTAAGTACACGGCCAAAGTCAAACACGCGATGGGGTGAGCGCGACGAAGACTGTGACGACAGCATTTTAGGCCAAAGGCTAAGTCACCGTCTCGACACCTGTCCTCCTCCACCCAGGCTGTGCTCTGTGCGGAGTGGAGAGACGTGTATCCCCGGCAGCGCCCTCCTCCCCTAATTCCACCGTCGATTAGACACTCAGCCAGCCCAGGGTCCTGAGCAGGCACTGCCCGTGAGTCCTAGGACGGGAGAGAGGCAGTAGCACCCATGCCCGGGAGGCACGCAAACCGGGGTTCACTGCCTGTGGTGGCTTCGGCTGCAGGATGGCGTGTCTTTCTGAGAAAGGTCTCTCCTAGTACGGCACCTTTCCCCGTGGTCCTCTGCTGAGCTTGTAGCTTCGAGAAAGCTGCCCGCGGAATGTGAGAGAGAGAGAAGGCACACCAACCTAAGCTGCTGTTTTTGCTGGTTCAATCTAGGTAATCACTAGAGACGTACTGTGGTCAGATTGACCTTACATTCAAAACAGTTCTAAACAAAACGAAATAACTCGCAAAGGGAACTGGAAGTTGGAGCGCTGAGCGAGCAGGGCGGTTGGGTTGCGACCCCCCTGCTGCCCCTGCCTCGCGGGCACCACGTCAGCCCCTCCCAGGCACCTGTCTGCTCTTCAGGTCAACACTTCTTCCCAACGACCTGGCCAGGCGTATCAGAACAGGTGCGCCCCGTTACAGCTCTGTTCCTGCTTCTTCACATGAGGACCTTCTCTGATACTCCACTGGGGAGGTAGTGGGCCTTCCCGGCTAGTGTCACCTTCCCGGTAGTGTCAGCCAACCCACACCCCCCAAAACAAGACCCTGCTCAAGTATTGGGAAGAGAAAGATGAGACCCAGCGCAAAAGTAGAGCCTGAGCTGAGATGCTAGTGCTGGAAGAGAGGAACACAGGAGCCTTCAAACGCACCTGTCTCTTTTAGGACATACTTTCCCTCAGGCCTGGGGCTCAGCGACGAGAGACAGGAAAGTCCTGGCTAGTCTTCCAGCCCCACGAGCTGCCCAGCCTACCCCTGGCGAACACACAATTGCCCTAGGAAAGGAGAGAAGAGTCTTCCCCAGCCCTCACCGTTCCTCATTCCAAACAACTTGTAAAGTCCCACGGGCACTGGAAGAGTTTGCCCTCAGCCAAACACAACTTCCTGTTTCTAAGAAAGGGAAGAAAAAAATAGTTGAAAGGGTTTTTGGACACTGGAGATGTCGAGTTTCTGTAAACGCAAATGAATCAGACACATGTGGAATAAATTTCTCCGGAAGTAAGAAAAGATGCTGTGAGTTTCTCTTGCTGGACCAGAAAGTGGAAAAAGCGTAGCTGAGATGAGAGGTGCATCGAGGCTAAAAGGAGAGAGAAAAGCCGTGTGAATGTCGCCTCAAAGAGAGGGACCCGGTGATGACGAAGGTCAGTGCGGGCCTCCGAAGACCACATCCTGAGCTTGCTTATTTACTCCTCACAACTTCTCCACCTCTGAGGTCATAGATTTAAACATCCTGCCCCCCAACCACAATTTACAACCCTTCCCAACCTCTCATTGCTTCCCTTACACTTACTCTAGGGACCCCAGATCCTTGGGGCCCCCCATACACACATCCCCATCTTTATTTCTCTGCCTCTGCCTCTGTTTCTTCTTTCCCTGTGTGCTTAAAGTCCATGTTCCAGCACCTCAAGTTCGATCTTCCAACGTTCCCACCTTCCTTGCCCCACTGACTGTCTGGGGCTCCACAGCAGAGCCCACGAAGACCGTTCCACCCTCTGCCTGAGGCTCGCCATCGTGACTCTGGCAACCGGGCCCCACACCCCCGAGCATGTGGGACCACCGTGAAGTTGGCATCTCCAGTGGAAGCTCTGACCAGCCACCCACACAGGCTTCCCTCGTCGGCTCTGTTGCTGCTTCTCTACAAGATTATCGTCCACTTTCTCCACTCTCCTCACAAGCTCATGATCCTGCTGTGAGTGGAAGACCTCACCACCACCTACGCGGCAGAACCCAACACTGCATCTCCCATGATACGAGGAGAGAGGGGACACGGTCTCGCTGTCGACAGGTCAGGCTACGGACTCGAGTCTAGAGGAACGTCCTGATTCTGCCTTATTTTAGAGTCAAGAGGCATATTCCAGTAACTATCAAGTCCGTCGGAGAGCGGAGATTCAGGACCTTATTAAATGAGTCTCCCAGGTCCTCCAGGGCACAGCACGCCAGGTCCTAGGCCTCCAGGAGTCCCTACCCCATCATCCTTGCCCACCCCTCTGTTCTCTACCGCCCACCCAGAGTAATGCCTTTCCTTGTGCTTGTCCCCTGACATAACTGATCAGTTATTCCACTCTGTCTGGTTTCACTGCTGCAGGGAGCTTGAACTTCAGATGTCAGGGTGGAGGAAGGGGAGGTGGAAAAGCCCTCCTGGGGACAGAACCAAGAACAACAATGACAGCAGCCTTTCCCCCATGCTCGCCCATCTCTGGTGTGTTACGATGCTGAAAGAATGTCTCCCTCTTCTCCATCTTGTGTTATATTACCAAAGATCCCTTCTATTTCTCTAGCCCCCAAATGTGCTAGATCTCAGAACAGGGATGGGATGAAAACAACAAAACAAAACAAAACAAAACCCTGCCCCACAAGAGAATGAAAGCCATCATACAAGAAAGCTCGGTATCTTACCGCCCGTCCTAAGCCTTACCTGTAGCTCTATCTATTCTTTTAAAACCTAACCTCTTTTCCTTTTTCTGTTACATGTTGAGGTATTTCTGCCAGTCAGAATCAATCCCTTCTAGAAACCAGAGCCCCTCCACCTTCTCTAGGTCCTCAGCCCATATATATTCTTCCCTCTGCCTGAAATGACCTTTTTCCCTTTTTCTACTCCCCTGACTTCAACACATTCCTACTTATTCATCAATTCCCACATTCAAGGTCACTTAGTCAGAGAAGCCCTCGGGTTAGATGCAACACCCGCACGGCCTTGTGCACTTTGCTTTTCAAACACTCAGCTGGACCACAGACTCCGTGAGGTCTGGACCACACCCTGTGCTCACTGCATCACTCACGTCTGGCCTAGAGCCTGTCATGCAGCAGACACTTAATACATGAGAAAACAAGTGACCAAGTTGTTTTTCTGTCTTACAAACAATATGTTTACACCTCCCCACGTCCCTCTCTGTTCCTTCCACCCTCCTCACCCCCTAACAAGCCAGCTCTCCCCACCACTGCCCACAGGACTGCTGGCCAAGGCCGTCAGTGACCTTGCTAAGTCTGCAGACATTCCTCTCTCCGGCTGCCTGAGTCCTCACCTCCTTCGTGGTTCCTGTCCCCTGCTCACTCCTAACTTGCGGAGATCCTCAGGGTCCTACTCACTCTTCCTGGGGTGGGGGTCGGGGGGCGGAAATCTCTTACAGTCACGTGGTTACGGTTTTTTCCTACATGCTGATCACTCCCAAATTTAAATCCTGAGACTGTCAGGGGTCCCCAAGACCACCCCATCATTCTGAGATTCGCTAAAACTCCCGAGACTCGGGGCGAGTTGTGCTCATGGCTGAGATTTATTAGAGACGTGCTGAGGATACCGGCCGAATCATAAGGGACAGAGACACAGGCGGGTCCAGAGAGTCCATGTGAGGCTTCCGTGCTCTCCGCCTCCCACGGGGGCTGCACGGAGCTCGCTCTTCCCCAGCAATGAAAATGCAGCCACACGCGTGTGAGGTTTCAGCCCAGGGACGCCCAGGAGAGACTCAGAGCTCAGGGCTGTATCCGGGGGCTGCGCATGTAGACGGCCTCCGCCTGGCACACAGCAACACGCCAGACTCCCGGAAGGAAAGCCGGCGTCCACCATAAACCACAGGGTCTGCGCAGACAGTCTAGGCGCGGAAAACCAGCCTTGTCGGTTCACTGGTGACGGGGACACCCTGAGAGCCGAGGTCCCAGACACCAGCCAAGGGCCAGCCGTGCCATCAGGTGTCTCTAAGGACGGCGGCCTCGGGCCTGCTGTGTTCCCTTCTTTCCACGCAGGCTGGCTCTGTCTCCTGAACCACAGGCCCATATGCTTCCAGCTCCCCGCCAGACTCAGTGGCCTCAAACTCACCCTCTCCCAGCTGTTGTGCCTGTTCCCCTCCCCGCCACCCATCCTATGCACCGGCCTCCACGTAAACCACTTCTCTCTAGTCCGCCAGCTGCTCGGGACCCCCAACCCGGGACGGAACAGACAGCACGTCCCACCCCTCCCATCTGCTTCTCACATTATTCAGAGTTCTCTTTTAAACCTGAACATTGGATCATTTCACTTCTCCACTTAAACCCTTTAATGAGCACATAAATGTAACCCTCTCAGCAAGACCTGCCAGTCCCCAAGCGACCTGCCCCCAGGAGCTCCCAGTCTGATTTCATGTCCCTCCCTGCTCTGGGGACACTGTGTCTTGTCAGTTTCTCTCCAAGCCCTTTCTCAGCCAGGGGCCTCACACGCACCCTCCCTGAGCCTGTGATGCCCTTTCCTCGGCTCACGCCAGGCTCCCTCCACTCATCCTTCACGTTGAAGGTTGGTGGTCGCGTCCTCAGAAGTCCTCCCCTGTCTTCCATAGTCTAAATGAGGCCCTGTTACTCTCTTCCGTAACAGTGACTACGTATGTCTGCGAGGAGCGTTCATTTCATGCCTCCCTCTCCCCACCACTAGACTGCAAGCTCCATGGGGGCGAGGATTCTGTGCTCGCCCTGGATTTCCAGAGCCAACAGGCACAGGGCTGTGTGCATCTCCGCCAGGTGGGCTGCCACGACACAGCACCGGAGACTGGGGGCTTAAGTAACAGGAATCGGATTCTCCCCGTTCTGGAGGCTGCAAGTCCGAGACCAGGGTGCAATCACGGTCAGTTCCTGGTGAGAACCCACCTCCCGGCTGGCCGGCAGTCCCCTTCCTCCGTGTCCACATACGACCTTTCCTCGGTGCATGCTCACGGGGAGAGAACCTCCTTCAAGTTCCTCTGTAATTCCACCGCCTCTAGGACAATTCCTGAGGCCCTCAGCACAGCTTCTGAGCCTGCGGTGACCCGGCCCTCCTCTCGGACCGGTGCCTCTCTCGGCAGCGCCCCTGCAAAACTTCCTCTTCTGCAGGAGCACGTTCAGCGCCCTGGCTGCCCTCACACCCCTGCCTCCTACGGCGTGGCTCTCTCCACTGTGGCAGCACACCTTGCCCGCGGCCCCTTCGCGGCCCGGATCCCTGCACCGGGGCGGTGCAGCCGAGGATGCCCGGTGAGCGGCTGCAGTAAAACTGCCCCAAACTGTGCTCCTAGGAGGTGGGGAGCTGCCGGAGAGGAGAGGAGACACATGCCGGGGGAGGAAAGAGCCGCGCACGTGAGCTGGGGGCAGGAGGCTGAGACCAGCTCGGTGCGCGCGGTCAGCTCGGTGTGCGAAGTCACTCAGTCCCTGGCTGCCCGCCGGTGGAGCAGAGGCGGCCCACCACGCCCCGCTACCACATCCTGAGGGAACCAGCGGGGCCTGCCGCATCTGTGTGCGCGTGTTTCCCAAGTCCCGTGAGCGGTTAACGGGTGAGCGTGGCACACAGTGGACGCTCCGTGCACGGACGTCCTTCTCCCCTCTCCCTGCTGCCCGTTCCCAAGCCAATCCCCTGACCTCCACATCACACGTGTGCCTCCAGCCCTGGCACCTCTCCCACCATATTCTCCTGCTCCCTGGACAGCTGGCGTTGCCCTCGCCATGTTGTACACTATCCCAGCGGATCCATGTAGATGAAGTGGTGCATAATTCCTTTTGTCTGAATAGCCTCAATCTATCAACTGATGGAAATGAAAATTGAGAATAAATTTGCTAGATCTTAGCCTCCACTGTATTCCAAGTTGAAAGCTGACTTGGATGTCACATACATGGCAAAAGGGTGAGCGTGTGTATTCGAAGAGCTGTAGACTGAGAGTTAGATGATCTGGCTTTGAGCTTTGTGTCTGTCATTTATCAGCTAAGTGAACTTGGGCAAGCCACACAGTCCCTCTGAACAACAGTTCCTTCGTGGAGAAAATGTCCTACCAACCTCAGATAATTTGTGTAAGATTTAGATGAAAGAACGCTACATGAGAGTGCTTTGCACATTACCACGTGCTATGGAAGTGTAGGGGATTCCATACCCTAAGTCTTAGGAGAGTGGAGGCATTACCTGCTGGATCAGGATTTTGGTTACAACCAAATCCCTGGGTTGGAGGAGGCTGTAGGCAGAGGAGGAGAAAGAAAAGCATGAACTTACCTAAGCTAGAGAACACCGGAATCGGTAGCATAAGTTCTCTGTGTGATGGCAAGTTGGCGAGAATTGGAGGGAACAAAAGAGCCACGCTGGCCATGTCTGACTCAGGGCTCTGGGGCTTCAAAGCCAGCGCCAGGCTGGGCAGACGTGTAGAGGGTGGACCACCCTCCTCCCCCTCTGAGTGTGGAGACTTGGGAAATAAACACAAGATCTGAGGATCAGAATAGACACTTTATATTTTTACAATAGCAAGAGATTGGAAACTCCCAAATGCCCCTCCATATGGGACTAGTTAAATAAATTATGGAAATTCATTCAATGATACACTATGCAGCCATTTTAAAAGGTGAAAAAAACAAAAGGATGTTGAACACTATGTATAGTATGCTACCAACTGTGGGGCAATGTAAGATTTATTTGCTAACGTATGTTTAAAACATGTCTGCGGGGACAGGAGACACTGTAAACCCTGGTGGGATCTACAAAGGGGACTAAGAAGCTGGGGAACAGGAGTGCGGGAAGATATATATGCCCCTTTTTGCCTTTTGCGTTTTGAACTGCGTGACTGTGAGACCACCCTGTGTGTGCGTGGAAGTGCGTGCGTGTGTGCGTGCCCGTACGTGTTTGTGCGTGTGCGTACCAGTTTTACTGGACTGGATCAATGTCTTGAACCTGAAGCCAATGGACTCTCTCCTTCCTAACACTTAGGTCTCCACCCTAATTTCAGACCCCATGACCCACACATGCAGAAATCAAATCCAGACAGCAACACGCAGGACAAGAGCCACAGAACACATGCTGTCAGTCCCTGGGAAACAGCCAAGGGCTGTGGACAGCAGTGCCTTTCTCCCAGTCTCAACAGTGGGAAGAGAGGGCTTGGACGTTTCTCCAACTGGATGGCCTCTCCCTGCCGTGTCGATATAAAGGGTGGGATGACAAGCATCCTCCCTAACGGTACAAGAAAAGTCAGCGTCAAGTGGAGGAAGAAAAGATGAGCCACACATGTGAAACAGTTGGGGCTGGGGAGGTGGGTGCTAAGAAGGAAGCTGATGGGAGTGGGCAAAGCTAAGTTAAAGGATTCTGAGAAAAATTAAGTGGTGTCAGCGTGTCGTGGGTCACAACTCCTGTGAGGGCCAGGGACCCAAATAATTTTCTATTGCATCCGTTAGTGAGACAGAAGGGTAAAGGGGATACAACTTTTGATCTGGCATAATTAGCGAGGATGCTGACAAGATGGGAGCCTGATTCAGTCTGGTTCTAAGGAAGCCCCTCCCTCCCTGCCCCTCACTGCATTCCTGCTCCCCACACATAGAAATCTCTCTTCCTTCGGTGTTCCAGCGTTCTGTTTCACATTTGGTTTTGTTCAACTGCTGCGTCTGCTTAGCCAATTTCTGCTTAGACGCTAAAGCGCCAAGAAACTACACGAGAAGAGCAGGGCCTGGGCAGGATCAGAACTGCCGGAGATTTTGCCACCAAGCCTCATGCACCAAGACTGCCAGGAGAGCTTTGCAAATGGAATCAGTCTGAATGTAGCTGATGAGAAACATATGAATGAACGAAGCCAGTACAAACAGAAACCGTTGAGTTTCCCACCGCAGTAGCCTGGAGTGGCTTCCCCAAAGTTTCTACTCAGATGCGTTTGCCTTTCTGTCACCAAGAGGACTCACGCTCCATGGAAACGCCTCCAGATCCTGCCGACTAACCCTGACCTCCCAAAGCCCACGTCCCCTCGAGTCCACTCGGCGCTCAGGGTGCAGTTTGCCCGGGAGCTATCTGGTTTCTCTGTTTGGTACACTTTTATAGGGGACAGGTGGGAGGTAGAATTTGGTCACAATATGGTGCCTCCTCTTCGCTGGAATTGGAAAAGGTTACCAAACCTCACCCACTGACTAGGTGTGTCCCCATCACCCCCAAATAAAAGTCCCAAATGTTGTTGGGGAATTTGGGGCATTCTCCTGTAATTTCCTCAAAGAAGCACACCTGATATCAAACCATCAATGGCAGCATTCACTGTAACACGTCTCAGATGAAGTTGTAATAAAGGAACATGATTATTTGCCTAGAGCTAAGAAGAAAAGAGTTAGGTGGTGGGCTTCCCTGGTGGCGCAGTGGTTGAGAGTCCGCCTGCCGATGCAGGGGACGCGGGTTCGTGCCCCGGTCTGGGAAGATCCCACGTGCCGCGGAGCGGCTGGGCCCGCGAGCCATGGCCGCTGGGCCTGCGCGTCCGGAGCCTGTCCTCCGCAACGGGAGGGGCCACGACAGTGAGAGGCCCGCGTAACGCATAAAAAAAAAAAAAAAAAAAAAAAGAGTTAGGTGGTAATAAAACCTGAACAGAGGTTGTCTAGGAACTTCCAAGGAAGAGGGCACCCTGATTCCTACTAATACTTGCACTGGAGCCCAGCCTGCTGTGTCTACAGAGTGGAAAATTACAACACTCCCAAGAGATATTAACTCCAGACAGATGTGGTTCTGGCAGTGTCCGGTTTCCTTTTCCTGATTCCATCTTCACCATGCGGCCTTTTCCATCTTAATTGAGAGCAGTTGGCCAGCTCCAACGGCCCTAACAGATAGCGGCCATTAGCTACCCGGACATTACGCTTTATCAATCAGGCACTGTGTGTTTAGCCGGCGTGATTTTGGGCAAATGCCACATAGGGATTTGGCATCTGCAAAGCTTTGGTTCAGACCTGGGACCGATGGTGATTGATGGTGCTGTGATTCAATATATAGGAATCGTTGAGCCGCCAGTCCAGAAACAATTAAACCACTGGTCAAAGAGTTGTTCTGCTTCTTAGGTTCTCTGACGGATAACTTAGCTACGTGTTACCCTGAGCATAAACATTACGCTGACCTCGATCCAGGAATTTAAACAGTGTCATTTAATGTAAACGCTAGCAAATACCTTCTTGCTGAAGTGGTCTGTTTTCGGGATGGGTTAGGGTTTCTTCTCTCCAAAAGTACTTTGGGGCATTGGATTTTAAACTCACAGTCAGATCTGCATTTCTTCTCTCATTTACATGGCGTGGCCTCCCAAGCATCGATAGCAGCTGCTAAGGTTGAGGGAGCCCCCTGCTGATGGCCTGGGTGTAACGTCACAGCACATGGCAAGGAAAACTGGGTGAAGTCTCAAGATCTCCTGAATCTGAAAACTGTAACCTGTCTCTAGACCCAGAGCAGACTTCTGCTGTGAAAATCCAGGCTCTAGAAATGTCCTTTATTTCCTCAAAGTATCCGCATTTTTTCCAGTTTTACTCTTCCGGGAAGGAGAACAAAGGAGGGCGGTCTGTCTGTCTGTCTCTCTCTGCAACTGCAGTGCCCTGATCCACTCCAGGACAGTTCTGCTCTGTGTGTGTGTCCTGGAGTAAAGGAGTGGGAGCCGCCTGAGTATATACAGAGTCCCAGAATCATGGCACTGAATTTAGGAACATTTACCCTTTGTGGCGTGTCCGGACGAAGAACTCTGATGAGGCCACAGCTTGAAAGAGGAATTCTTCCCGGCAGCTGTGGCCTTGATTCTGGAGGTTAACAGCTTAACACCAGGGTGTGGTGCCCAATTCCAAAGTCTGAAAATTAACGGTGATAAGGGCGGGCCGCCTGCCAAGGCCTGCAGTGTGAATCCCAAGAGAAGCACTTTCTATTTTGGGACCTCTCTCAACCCAGCGCACGCTGTCCTGTGCTTTGATGCATGTCCCATCTCTTCGTCTATAACGTTTCTTCCTCCAACTCTTTTATTCCTAAACTTTCTTGAGTTTTCAACCCACGGACAGTGACGACAACTTACTCCCTATCCCATCTAACTCTCCGGAAAGAATAGTCATGAGGTCATGTGAGTCAACTACCTGACCCAGATGTCAGCAGAAAGAACCAAGGATACAACTTCCCCTGACACAAGCATCAAAGGGAAGGGAGAGGAAATGGCAAACAGAGTATCCGACCTGGATGAAAGGGAACAAAAGAATAAGGTCCTTTTCCTTGAGACGGCTCCCCTGGAAAGACAAAAAGAAAAGTGAAATCTCGCGCCCGCATAATGTAGCCAACACTGCCAATAACTGCATGCAAAAGGAGCCATCTCCGGAAAATCAAGAGATCAAAAGGTCTTCGATGCTCAGAGTTCTTCAGGGACTCCCCATTGCCCAGTAAAGTCTGAAGTCTTTAAGAAGGTATTCAAGTTTCTTTACTTTTTCTGCCACAGTCCCTGCCTGACCCAACACACGTATGCAGAGCTCACTCTCTGGCAGCCACACCGCTTTCACCTCATGTTTTCTTGCTCCTGTTCCTTCCTTCTCCTTCTGTCAGGGGCCTGCCCGTCCTTCAAGGGTTAGCTCAAATGGCCCATCCTCCGTGAAGGCTTCTCCAGCTCTCCCGGACCGAATAAACTCCTCTCTCCCTTAGGTTCCCAAAGGATTCTTGTTTATATCCTGCCTCCAACCCCACCGTCATAATACTTATGTACGGTCCTGATAGTTCAGTCTCCTCTGCGGTTTATAAAGTAAGATCCAGCCACGCATTCATTCCTGCATCTCCCCTCGAATTCTCACCTCCACCAGGTCTCTCCATGCCCCACCATTCCCCACCCTCATTCCTCCGGTAAAGGAACTATCATAGCTTCTTCTGCATAAGAGATTCTCAACACACTTCTTGTTCCATTAAATTACGTTAATAACTAAGAAGATTAGGAGGTTACAGTTCACTCCAAATACAGGAGAAGGGCAGCACCATGACAACGGGCAAGTGAGATATTACTTCAGACCCTAAGTAATAAGAACCCTCATTTGTCAATTCCAAGATGGCTCATCTAGAAGCTGCTCAAGATTTTTAATTTCTCCAGGTTACGGCCCCTGCCTTCTACATGTGACCATAGAGCACTGAGAACCATTTTTGAGCAACTGTGAATCAGGAACCACTCCCCACCCACCTTGCTCAAGACAGTTTACCGCCATCTGCTAGGAAGTTGTCATTAAAAATGACCCAAATATGCTATGAGCAGGGGGCAAGTGCTGACCCCGGAGTTGTGCAATGACCAGCCCTAAGTGGCCTTAAACATGAGAAGTTGAACATATCTGTGGACCTAAAAAATTATTCACAACCTAAAAGTTGAGAGTTATGTTTTATTCGGCGGGAATTTTTAGGACTTCAAGCCCGGGAGGCAACATCTCAAGTAACCCTGAGAAAACTGCTCCAAAGAGGCAAGGTGGGAGCCAGGTTATATATCAACAGAAGTTTTGCAACAAAGGACAGGGAGCCAGAACATCAAAAGATTATTATTTTTTTTAATATTTGGTTGTGCTGTCTTAGTTGCGGCAGGCGGGCTCCTTAGCTGTGGCATGCGAACTCTTAGTTACGGCATGCATGTGGGATCTAGTGTCTGTGAGTGAATCCCTGGTCAGGGACCAAACCCGGGCCCCCCGCATTGGGAGCGCAGAGTCTTAACCACTGCGCCACCAGGGAAGTCCCCAAAAGATTATTTTTAATGAAAGGAAAGCAGATATCCCAAGTTAAGGAATTTAGCGCTTTTCTATGGATGGGAAGATGCAAGAGTCTGGGCTCACCGAAATCATTCCTTTGATGTGCACCTCAGCTGTCTGGGGCCAGTATCCTGTGTTTTCACATCCTGAGTCTCCTCAGGGTGCACCATGGGGAGTGGCTGCAGCCTGATGACTGCTAGATGGCAGGTATTCTTTCCTTCCTGAGTTCCCTCAGGGCTCACCAACGCACATCCATTGCAGTGGTGGCTGCAATCGGTGATGACTGTGACATACTTTCTTTACTGATATGGCAGGAAATACTCCACCTCTCATATGCAATCAGTGTTTGTCCTTCAAGATGGTCGTCACAGTGGTACATTGACTTTGGCCTTCAAATCCAGGTTAACTATTTTAACCTTCAGTTTCCATGCCTCTGAAATGGAGCTAATAAAATCCCTCTTCATCAGGTTGCTTTTAGGATTAAATGAGGTTTTGAATATCAAGTACTTAATGACTCACAACAAATGCTCAGTAAGTGAAAGCTATTCTCATTACAGTAATGCTTCCGTAATACATTTCTAAAAGTTTTCTTTTGGAATCACCTTCAAAGCCCTTTTATAAGCCACATGTAAAAATCATGGGGTTTTTTTTTCTAATTTTTTTTATTCCTTATTTTTGCTAAAATATTACCATATTTGAGTCTCCATTTTATTAATCAGATTTTTCTAAAAATTATATTTAGAGGTTCACAAAAGTCAAATCCACTAGTTAAAGAACAAGTGCTGCAATCGCTGACTATACACTTCAGGTACTTATGGAATTCCAAAGGCATGGTTCAAAACTCAAATGTTGTATAAAAAGCACTTACATCTTACTCAAACATCCCAGACGCATTCTCCACAATATCTAGAAAAAGGCTAGAACTGTTCCCAGTTTAATTCAAATCAAGTATTTACTGAATAAATATATGAAGGTTATTGAGGGATGACAATTGTAAAAATCAGGTCTTCTGAATCCATAGACTAGAATGCCAAGAAACCCAAAACTGTGGAAGCTGAGTTAAGCTGACATTCTAGATGGCTCCAGGGCACTTCAGTGGAGGGATAGTCTCTGAGCTCCCTTCTGGACCTGACAATAACTTTAATTATTACCTCATATTCCAAATTTTCGCTGCTTAGCCAGAGAATGTCCTTGAAAGGTCACTGGATTCACTCACAGACACTGCCAAAGCTCTGATTTTTCAACAGTGGGTTATTATTCATTCAATCAACAAGCACTTCCTGGCTCCTCTTGTAGATACAGCACTTAACACCGTAGGAGTTACAAGGAAGATAATGCACGAACCCTGACCTCATGGGGATTCCACTCTAGAGGAGACTAGAATCTAGAATTCCAATGTGAAAAATGTTAGTTCTAATCAGTTTATAAGACTACAAAGAATCTATCATAAGTAATGTAATGACTCATTGAGTAAAGAGTAGAAACAACACACGCTCTGGAGAGAAAGACACCAGTGGGAGTGGTCATGGAGGTCTCGGAATGAAACTCAGCCTTAGAGGATAGAAATGCTTTCAACAGGCAGCGAGAAGGGGGACTGTTCCAGGGGAGGGGACCATTACAACAATGGCATAGTGATATAAGTGGCCTTGGAAAATGGAAAGCGGACAAGACTCAAACAGAGGCTAAAGTAAGGACATAGTGGTTATAGAATGGGAAAGGTAGTTTGGGACCATATTGTATAGAATCTGAATGGCAGGAATTCATACTTAATCCTGTAGAGTCTAGGACGGGACACTCCCCTGTTGTACGCTGGAGAAAGTTAGGCAGGATATATGGAAATGCTAAGCTTTCAATGGGCCCTTTTGACATGAGTTCCAGAGTCAAAGGGCTTCACAGGCAAATGGGTCTAAGTTTTCTGCCTGGAAAAAAAAAAATGGGGGGATTAGCTGTACATTTCAGTCTTCCGTGTTCACCCTGGCCTCTCTGGCTGTGGGTCACCAGTAACGGGCAGCTGAAGCAGGAAAAGCCAAAGAAACTGAGAGCTGCTGGTGGCTGGAAAGAAATTGCTCCTGGCAGTGAAATCTGCCCCGTCGATGCCTGGGATAAAGCAGTTGGGATTAGGTGGTTTGCTGGGCCCCACGGCACGGTCTGTGGTGCTGTCAGCAGTCTTTCATCAAAACACGACCGTGTAGCGCGCAGTGGTGGCTGGTTTATGTTCTGGATATGAAACGCAGCCTTACGTGTCCGTCTATTTATATGTGCACCCAGGCCTGCTGGATGACTACCATTCCATTCAAGGGAGGTGAAATAAAACCCTCTGGTATATAGCACGCTGAGATACACACCACACATTCCTGGAAGCACAGGCAAGAAAGGGTTTGCCCTGCAACCACAAAAGAGAATACAGTAGGGGAAACCACACAGTGGCCTAACAGACCACAAAGAGAAATCCACTCTCAGAGTGTGGAAAACTGGTCTTGGAGAAAGCAGTAGGTGGGATTTTGAACAAACCACAGGGACTCTGAAAGCAACAGGAAGGGCCCTGGGGGCACCACCTGTCCCATCTGCATCAGCTCCATTGTCCAACTCCAGTCTTGCTGAAATCCTTGCATTGGGAGCCCACGTAGTTTGCGCTGACTTCATGCCACCATGCCTTAGGCATACCCTACAACAGAGACTAAGCCAGAGGAAAGCAGATTGCAGAAGTCAGCATGGTTGGTCGTGTGGGAAATGGCTAAATGGAGTTTGAAGGCTCCCAGAGTTACTACCAGTCGGCAGTGTACCCTGACGAAACCCACTGCTCTTGTGGACTTGCAGTGCCAACTGCCAGCCTCCCACTCCTTTCGGGTTCCCCACCCTTGGGCATTTATAGACAGACCCATATTTCATTTTGTTGGCCTAATGCTTTCCCAGGTTACCAGGACTGAATGCTGCATCTTTGGAACTGGTGCTCATCTCATGGCACTTTTCACGCACCTCGTTTTCTCTGATTATTTACATACACAGCTTTTCCCCCACTAGTTTGTAAACTCCTGTGGGTGAGACATAATCGCCCGCTCCCCACATCACCTTAAACATCAGAGATATTCAATAAACTCTTACTGAAAGTATATACAAATATATTTTGTATAGTTGGGAAACTATAAATCATCTAAAAAAAAAGGAAACTGTTGAAGATTTGTGAGTGGGAAACCAAGTAGGAGACAACTGCCATAGTTGAAGGGACAGTTAGTGAGCGTCTGGAGTCAAGGGGGCGGAGGAGACGTGAGGCCTCAATACCTGTTGCCGACTTCTTCACTGACTTTTAGAGCAAAGTGACACCTAGGCAAAGCACAGATCACCTCCAAGATGAAGATCACAGCCAAACAGTATCGCTGTTTGTCCAAACTCTGACTTGCTCTGAATGGATAATTGGGTATTAAAACCAGTACTATTCTAATAAAAAAGTAGAGGGACAGTCAGGTTTGGGGAGGTGACCACCAACCTTGAGGAAAAGAAGCAGATGTGAGGATTCTTCCCTCCAGCCTCCCTCACCTCCATCCCTTCCTTTCCATCCCCACAGTAATCCTTTCCCCAGCCAGTCCTCACATCCCCTTCTCTCCCCTGCCCCTTGAGCTAAATGCTCACTAACTGTCCCTTGACCTGCGGCAGTTGTCTTCTAATTGATCTTCCACTCAAATATCTTCGACAGTTTCCAGGTTTTTTTCTAGGTAATTTATAGTTTCCCAAACATATCCCACACATTTCCACCCCCAGATCTTTGCTCAAGCCTTTGTGGGGCCTCTGGACTATTTTCTCCCATATCTGCCTATTCAAATTTTATTTATTCTTCAAGATTCAGTCTAACCACACCATCCTTCATTGAGTCTTCCCTGAAATTTCCTCCTGGAAGCAATTTCTCTTTTTCTGAACTCTCATAGCACTTGGCACCTTTCTTACTGTATTTGGCATACTCTGTATTACAGTTTTCCATGTACATCTTTGCTCTCCAATTAAAACGGAAATTCCTGGGGACGCAAACTTTTATCTTATCTCCCATAGTACCATGCATTGTTAATTTCATATAATATGTCCTCCATGAATACTTGTTGAGTGAAGGAATGTATGAATGAATGACGATATAAAGCAATATAAATAATTGAATGAATGGGATGGATTGTCAGTATTTCTCAGACTTAAGGAAAAGGAAAGTCACTCCAGATGCTTATCAGGTTGAACCTCTTACCTTTACTTAGGTTAATTATCATTAGCCTCATTTTACAGACAAAGTAACCGAGGCCAGTGTAGACCAAATGCTTATGGAAATCATATTGCCCAATGCAAGGCTCTTTATTCTAGGCCATTGTGCTCAATATTAGCCCCTATTTTTTAATCTCTGGCACGTATGTCATGGGATTCTCTTCAAGAAGACCAGAAAAGATACCCTAGTTCTTTTTATTCCCTTCTCATTAACCCCTTTTTTTAGTCCCATGCCTTCATAGAGGGTACAGATGAGCACTTATAATAGGAAGATGTCCTACTCTATATAAACAGGGCAGACAGGGTCTAAATACATCCAAAAGGCAAAAGTTTTTCAGGATCAAAAGTAATTCCCAGAGAATCCCCTGGTGGTCCAATGGTTAGGACTCAGCACTTTTACTGCCGTGACCTGAGTTCAATCCCTGGTCGAGGAATGGAGATCCCGCAAGTCAAGCAGCTCAGCCAAAAAAAAAAAAAGTAATTCCCAGATTAGAGTCTATGGATACAGTGAGGAGGGAATTTTATCAAAAGCAGCAGCCTAATTGTGCAGAATGTGAGAAATCAGCCAATCACAGACGCCTCCATCAGCAGGCAGAGCCAGGAAAACAACTGTCTGCAAGTGTTCCTGTCTCTCCTGGCCACAATGCCACCAGGACCTCCTTGGTAGATGGTTCCCTGGACTTGGTTCAGAGCCCATGAATGGAAACTCTCAGGGCAAGCTTTTTCTTCTTGCTGCTGGCAAACTGCCCCAGAAGCATTCCAACCCCCTGGGCTCCACTGGGAGGCAGGCATCAGATCACAAGAGCAGAGCACCAGCTACCAGGGACAGGGTGGACCTGGCTTGGTAGAGGCCCCAGGCTCTAAGAAGTGAGAAGATCACTAAACAGGCTAGTTCTGCTACAGCAGGAAGAGTGAAGCCTGCTCCTGAGAAATCTCTGGCAAACGTTCTCACGGTATGATTTGTGAACAGCAGTTCCTGATAAAAGCTCAGAAAGAAGATAGTAGTCATTAACACCCTTTGGGCTGAGGCCTGCACCTCTTTTGACAGTTTTTCTGTATGTTAGACAAAGGGGTGCAGAAAATCAGAAAGATTTACAGGCAGTTGGGGGTTAGTGCCGCAGCCTGGAATCAGAAGGTAGTTCTCACCTGGCCTCTCTAAGAGATAAAAAGCTAAACGGTTCTGTGCCTCTATGTCCCCAGCCGTAAGATGGGTTTTCCTGGACTGGGACTGTTGTGCTTGTATGTGAGATGCCAGATCTACGCTCCAAGCATCAGCCACATGTCCTCAAGCCACATCAGCCTGGAGTGGGAACCGTGATGGTCACTTCAGGCTCAGTTCTCAGCGGTAACAAGAACCTTCCTCGTGGGCTGCTTCCTCCCGGCAGCTCAGTCCCCGGACGCCGTGCCCTTCCTCTGGCTTGTGGCGACGCCACTGGAGCCCCAGTCTGGGCTGTGGGCCGTGCTGACCTTACAAACCCTGGTGTGGCATTCTAGCGCTCGGCTCCAGCACTCCCCTCCCCAGAGGGCCCAACTGCTCCTCTCCGGTTTCATTCCATTCTCTTCTTGGGCTCCCACATCACACAGACCTTGAAGTACCTGACTGGTTTCTGCAGTTCACTAAGCTTCCTTGAAGGGTTGGGGTTAAAGACCATTTGAAAGGTGTCTCACCATGTTACACTCTTTTTTTTTTTTTGGCCAAGTCCCCTGCATTGGAAGCACGGACTTGACCACTGGATGACCGGGGCAGTCCCAGTACACTCTTCTAACGTTGAGGGCATATTTTAAAACATAATCACTGAGCCTTCATCACACTTATCAAAAATAACAATAATTCCTTAAAGTCCTCTCCTACCAATCCCTATGCATATTTCCTTGATTTTCCCAGTCTTTTTATTGTGGATTTGTTTCCATCAGGATCCAAACAAGGGCCTCACGATGCATTTGGTTATCTCTTCTGAGTCGAATTTGTCCGATAATAACTCCCCCTCCCTTCTTCTCTAATGCCATTTTCGTTGCAGCATAATGCATTATTAGTTGGAAAGACTGGGTCATTTCTCCCACAGAATGTCCCACCTTTTGGATTTAGCCAATTGTATCCTTGTCATTTAGGTAGTTCTTCCATCCTCCATATTTCCTATAAATTAACAGCAGTTCTAATGACTTAAGATCAGGATCAGTTTTTTAGGCAAGAAACATTATAGAGATACCTCCTGTTGCATCACCACATATAATGTTTGTGTTGTCCCACTTTTAGGGAGGCTAAGGTTGATCACAGGGTGTAGGTGGTGTCAGCCTGACCCTTCCATCATAATGCTCCCCACTGACATTTCAGCTAATAGTTTTAGCCTCATTAATGGAAGTTGCCTAGATCAATTATCTCTTTAGAGGTGGAAAATAGTGCATTTTAAAAAATTCTATCATTCCTTCTGCATTTATTGGTTGGAATTCTCCTATTATAGGACCCACTTGTATGAAAGATTTAGTTACCCCATAATATATGGCATAGAAAAGATAAAATACTTTCTCATTATTTATTCATTTTCAGAATAAAAAAATATTACCCTAGCAACTTCCAATGGCAAGGCTATTAGGTTGTTTGTGATTTTTTTGGTTTCATTATGAACTCATGTTTTTTATGTATTTAATGGGTTTTAATCCATTGAAGTTATTCTTCTTTTTGATGCAGAAATTGCCCTATTTTGGCCAATAAGGGCCTCTTTAAAGTGGTTCCTGTGTTGTTTTGACATGACCTCTAATAGTCTGGGAGAGTTTCCTTGCAAAACAAGTGGTCCATGGCTCATCATGTAGATTTCTTGTCCCAGACCTGGAATCAGCCATTTCACCATGGGAAATGGTATTTAGAGACCCATGTCAGGACTTTTATTTAATTAAGCTTTGCAAACATAATTGAGACTTTCTGTGTGGACACCTCTTGCATCTCATTGCCCTTTTTTTTTTCCACTGGAGGTAAATACTACCATGAATGTGTTATTTATCCTTCTTGTTTAAGTTTTTATTCTTTTACTACATATTTTGTATACATACATATTGAATGGCATTGTCTTGCAGATATTTAAATCTTATAAGCTGGTATTACACTGTGTGTATCTTATTTCAACCAGTGTTTTCCACACTATACTATATTTTTTATATTTAGCCATATTGGTAGATATATTGCCAGGTCATATTAACTGCTGCGTGTTCTTTCCTGGTATAAATATACCACAGTTCTGTTCCTGTTGATGAATTCTTTGGTTTTCAAATTTTGCTATTACAAACAATACTGCAATGGATATTCTCCATCACACCTCACTGTGCATAGCGTGAGAATTTCTCTAGGGTATATTTCTAGATGTGAAACTGCTCAGTCTTCGGGTATGAGCACCTTCAGATTTCCTAGATACTGCTAATTGCTCTCCAGAATGGTTGTGCAAATTGATACTTCCACCAGCAGTGTACAAAAGTGCCCACTTTCTTCCTACAATCTCACTCAAAGTTGGTATTATCAGACTTTTTAATTTGCGAAGTGATTTCTCCTTGGCATCTTAATTTTCACTTCTGTGACTGCTAGTGAGGTGTGTCGGCTCCTTGCGTGGTTGTTTCTATTGCGTTTGAGAGCATAGTAGTTAAGACCATAGGAACTGAAGCCAGACTCCTAGGCTCAAGCTCAGCTCTATCACTTAACTACCAGTGATGTTAGGCACACTATTTAGCCCTTTCTGTGCTCGTTTCTTCATCTGTAAAGTGGGGGTGATAAACACCTGTCTCGTAGGGGCATAGTAAAGATTAAATAGTAAAGATTAAATGAGTTAATATATCTCGAGTGCTTAGGACAGTGCCCAGCCATCATCATCATTGTTATTGGCTCACCGGGGTTCTTTCTATATTCTGGATACTATTTTCTTGGTTAGATTTTGCATTTTAAATATCTTTTCCCAAATGTCTGCAATTCGTCTTTTTACTTTGTTTTTGGTATCTTTTGTTTTTGCAGAAAGTTTTTTGTAATATGATGTAATAAAATATTGTCCTTAGTTTTTCCTATACAGTTCAAGGTTTTGGTGTAAAGCCTAAGAAATCTTTCTATACACAAGGTCATAAAGACCTGTATTTTCTTATAAAAGTTTAAAGTTTTTTTTTTTACTTGTAGGGTTTTAACCCAACTGTGATGTAAGACAGGGATCCAACTTTGTGTTTTTCCACACACATAATCAATTTTCCAAGCACCATTTATTGAACGGTCTTTGTTTTCCCATTTATTTATAATTCTACATTTATTACATATTGGGTCCACATATGTGTGAGTGTGTTTCTGGGCTTCCTATCCTGTTCCATTGATTCATTTTCCAATTCTCGTGCCATCCCACTATGTCCGAATTTCTAAGACTTTTATTTTAAAATAAGCCTTCATATCTCATAGAACAAGTCCCACCTCCTTTTTTTTTTTTTTAACATCTTTATGGAGTATAATTGCTTTACAGTGGTGTGTTAGTTTCTGCTGTATAACAAACTGAATCAGCTATACGAATACATACATCCCCATATCTCCTCCCTCTTGTGTCTCCATCCCACCTTCCCTATCCCACCTCTCTAGGTGGTCACAAAGCACCGAGCTGATCTCCCTGTGCTACGCGGCTGCTTCCCACTAGCTATCTGTTTTACATTTGGTAGTGTGTATATGTCCACGCCACTCTCTCACTTCCACCTCTTCTTTTTTGAAATGGAATCTCAGTTCTTGGCCCCTTGCTCCTCCACAGAGCCTCCCGGAGCCTGAAGGACAGTGTAGACTGTGTCTAACATCTGAGAAATCTGGCTGGTAGCTGCTCTGACGACGGAGCAAAGGGAGGTATTAGGGAGATCCCACGTCCCCAGAATTTATCTGAGTGAAGTGTGGAGGTATTTCCCCTGAGCCAGTTGTGGGCCATAGGAAAGACTTGCTTTTGTGGGATCATCTTAGACCCATGTAAGAGGGCCAGCTTCTATAAAGAACTAGAGCTGATGGTAAGCTAAGTAACCCGGTGGAAAAGATGCACTCTCCCATATGAATGAAATTGGAGATGAGAGACTCCCAGAAACAGCAGGTGCCCCAAAACGCCCACAGAAGACCTCCCGGATAGAAAAAGTCAGCTTTAAACCTCCGCCCAGTCCCGGCTGGTCTGATAACCAGCTCATAACGGGGCTGGGCCAGTAGGACCTTTCCCTTTGCTCCCCTTTCTTTCCCTGCTTCAATTCTAGAGGAGCCAGAGACCACCTAATGAGTGCAAGGGGAGGAGGAGAAAACCTAGTCGAGGAAACAGATGGTACACATACCGTGCTGTCTATTCCCATTGCAAGCTCTCCACCTGTTGCAGGCTCAGGCTGGGGATGAAGATAAGCTTCAACTTGGTGATGCTGGAAGTTTTGACTATTACCTGGGACTATATATCTTAATTCATAAACTGAGACCATGTCTCATGATCAAAGGACTTTTTAGTTGGAGTGGCCAAAAAAGTGAATGAGTTTTCATTTATTCAGTGGCAAGGAAGAATTGGTCCACAATTCAGCTTACAAGGACAAGAGCGGGAGGCAAATAAGGACACTGCACAGCTGTATTCCGTGGATCCTACTCATGCGAAGTACTTATTACCTTTATTACGTTGCTGAATTAAATTTGCTAGTATTTTACCTAGGAATCTTGCATCTACATTCTTAAGTGTGGTTAATAGATAATTATCTTGTCTTGTCCTTGTCAGCTTTGGTATCGAAGTTATACTAACTTCATAAAAAGATCTGGGGAGCTGTCCCCCTTTTCTATCATCTGAAACAGGTATAATATAAGGATTATATGTTTGTTGATGACTTTGTAAAACTTGTCTCCAAAACCATCTGAGCCCGACTTTGGGGTGACTTTGGGGTACAGGAGACTGGGTAATATAACCTATAATTCCACTTAGGTACAATAAGGTCTCAGTCGCTGGGAGGCAAACAAATGTGGGGCACCGTTCTCCCTGTGCATCGTGGAACCCTCACCCGCCTCTTAGGCCCCTCGGGTAGCATGGATAGCCCAGGGCTCATGATGGAAGGAGAATGCCAGTGCCAATTTGGATATCAAAGTTTAGTAAAGCTGGATTTCTTTCTTTTTAGATAAAAGTTAAATAGAAATTGAAGAAAAAGGAAAAATATTGCCTCCCATACACCAGTGGAACCTCTTATGCACCCCATTTTCGGAGACCACCGCACCAGAGAGTGGACTGAACCTGACCGGCAGCTAAAGCGGTCCGCGCAGAGCCTCTGCGGGGAAAGGGAGAGGCAGGAAGAGGGGCTGGCGGTGGCAGCAGCCACGTGCAGGTTTTACCTGTGAGTCTGATCATAAGAGTCCCTGAGCGCGCTTGTTAACAAAAGAGACTCCCAGACTTTAGCCCAGACTTACCAAATCAGAATCTCGGAGTGGGATGTGGGTGGGTGCCTGGAACCTGTATGTTCATTTTGATAACCACTCCAGAAGTCTTGTAAATGGGCAAGTTTGGGAAACACACAAAAGGAGAATAAGCATGGGCTTTGGAGTTAGGCCAGAGCTCCATAATCACTCACCCTTTAATAGTTGTGGGCTTAGCGTGTGCCATTTAACCTCCCTGTGCCTCCATGCCCTTAAGAAAAGGGGGTTAGTCATACCTCCCTGGTAGGGTAGCCACAAGCATTCAATGAGAGGATTCATGTAAAACACTCTGTACAATGTCCAGCACTTGGTAAACGATCATCTTTTTTATGGACAGGCTTCTGGTGGAAGATGTGAGGCTTACATTTCCAACCTGCAAAACATTCATCCGTGAGGTTGAGATGAAGGGATAGTGCCTCAGTTCTCGTTTGTTCAGCATTCAGTCCCATTTTTCTGGTAGCAGTGACGGTTTTTTCTTAGAGAATCATCACCACCTTTTAGTGCCAGTTCATGTAGTTCAGGTTGATGGATCTGACCCTGCCCTTCACCTCCAGGGCTGAGTGTGATCAAGGCCTGGCCAATCAGCATACTCCTTTCCCCCTGGCCGCCATGACTGGTTCTGAATAAGGAGTATGACCCAAGTTGGTCCAATGAAATTCCACCTTGGGACTTTTCACTAGAGCTGTGAGCCTGGAGCTGAGCTGCCAGCTGCCCTCTTGCCAGAGGAAGGGAGGGCCCACCTGAGAACGCAGCAACAGAGGAGAGAAAGGCTGAGATATGGGGAACACGGGACCAAAGCTCAAAGGAACTTTGAGCCCTGGAATCGAGACATGCTGAAGCAATTCCATCCTGGGAATTTTCAGTTACGTGAGCCAACAACTTTTTTTTACTTAAGACAGTTTGAGTTAAATTTTCTGTTACTTGCATTCAAAAGGGCTCTGACAATAAGTTTTAAGGCACTGCTTCTATTTTAGTCTTCAACTTACTGTATAATCACGTAAGCCCCTTTCCTGTCTGACACATTTCCTAACTTTATTAGGAAGAAGCAATCCCATGGCCTTAGCATTTAGACTTGATGGATAATGGAAATTGCTAAGGCATGATCACTCCCTGGGGATTAGACAACTCAAGTCCTTTCCATCTAAATAGATTCTGTTCTCTCAGGGTGAGAAGGAGCTGATATTTAGGTGGGTCTCTGTTTTTGTTCTCCAAACTCTGAGAAAGGTTGCCGTTAAAGGGCAACACAACAACTAAAAGCTGTTGGATAGAAGAGTGACACGCTTGGTTGGTATGCAGTACTGTGTAGCTGAGATGATTATTCTCAATTAACGGGCAAACATTACACAATTGTCTCTTTCAAGTCCAGAGTGCTAATATATAATACACAATCAGAGGGCATTGTACGTCAGACTATAACTCATTAGCCAGGGCCAATTCTTTACCCCTTAGAAATAAAATAGTCTGTTGTTTATGAAAGCCACAATTTGGAGTCTTTTAAATTTGCAGCTATAGACCAGGTGAAGGAGTTCTATTTGGGAAGAATCCAAATGGAATTGGGAACCGAAATTCCTGTTGCGAACTCATTATTAAGGCAAAATCAGTGTTAGTAGAATGGGGGTGGGAGGGAGGTGGGCTTTGATCTCCTGTGCCTCTCACCAGGAACCCCACTCAAGGACTCTTGGCCAGTCTGGCTGAGGCAGCATCTGCCCTGCTGAGGGACATCCCAGAATGGACACGTCCCTGTGCGACTGCCCAGGGAATGCCAAACAGATTGGGTCATTTTATTCAAACCTGGGGGACTTGGCTGCCCAGGCACACGCTCTGTGGATGAACTCACTTTTGCTTTAGTCCACATGGCTGCCGAAGTCTGCAGCTCAGACAGCAAGGGAAAGAGGTGAGGAGAAGGCAGGGAGGGAGATCAGAGAAATCTGTGGAAGAGGATTGAATTACTGTCGGATCACAGGGTGTGGGAGACTCTGGGACAGATTGATGGGAGAGCCTACCCGGCTGGCAGGGACCTGAGAACTGTCACAGATGGCTGTGCTGAGCCAGCTGCCTTGCTTGTGCGTGCAGAGCACAAGCTAAATGGGAGCAAGACATCTTAACAGTTACCAAAACACCCAGCAGTATATCAGCCCACCTAACTGGAAAACAAAGCAGGCCTTTGGACTCCAAATCCCCCAGGCCAAAGCCATATCTACAATGTTATCCAGTGTCTTGCTTCACAGGGCATGTCTCTATCAGTCTTTCAACAAACACCTATTAAAAGCTTCTAAATGTCAGGGCTGGCTGTGCTAGGTGCTGGGGATGTGAAGGAAATATGCACAGTGCTCCCCTCTAAGGGTCTCACCACCTAGTAAACAATTATAAAAAAGGGGAAAAATGCAGTAGGAGCTGGGGTAAAAGAGAGCACAAGTACTACAGGAAACAGGCACCAGCTTATGTTAAGTTGTTATGTAAAGCTAAAGAATTTTTATCTTCAAACATGCATGAACCACTCTTCAAATTCCACCCAACAGTTGTCTCTCATCCAATCCAGGCTCATACCTATGACCTCAGCATGGTAAAAATATCCCCCATGGCCCTTAAGGTCTAGTAATAATTTAAAGTTTTGTTTTTCTCTGTATGTCCTCTGATGTGTTTTCATATCTCGGATGTCTTTCTTTTCGAGGGTGTTATTTACTCTGGTTGGTAGGATATGATATTAAAAGGTCAAGGCTTTAATTTTGTGGAACATCTAGCTTCATTTGGAAAGAGAATTAAGCCCCCACGATCAGAGGTTTACCCCTCAATCTAAGCCAGAGGCTTAGCAAATGTGGACTGTGTTCTTGCTTACTGGGGCCAGAGCAAGAGACAAAAAGGGGTTCGCTCCATTCAAACCCATCGTCATTACCAGATATTATGGCATTGACAGGACACCACCATTACGTGGTTTGGCAGCGTTATTGTGCTCATAAATAATGGTAAATATGAGCGTGTGTGTGTGTGTGTGTGTGTGTGTGTGTGTGTGGGCGTGTGCATGTGCACATGTAACGTTTTGCAATCTCCTTGAGGGCAGCGACAATGGTAATTATTATGAACGGACAAGCATAACCCCAGATACTGACAAGGCACACTCCCTCATATCTCTCATGTCTGTGCTCAGCATCACCTCCTCAGAAAGCCCTTCCCTGATCACGACTAGAATGTAAAGTCACTGGGATTCTTGTCTATTTTGTTCACTGTCCACAAAATTAAAGACCTGAACTTTTAAAATGTCATATTCCACTGGGTACATTAAACAACACAGTCAAGAAGAAGGATGTCCTATGTATAGGATGAATAAACAACAAGGTCCTACTGTATAGCACAGGGAACTATATTCAATATCCTATAACAAACCATAATGGAAAAGAACACGCAAAAGAATATACGTATGTAACTGCATCAATTTGCTGTACAGCAGAAACTACCACAGCATTGTAAATCAACTCTACTTCAATAAAATAAGTTTAAAAAAAAAAGAAAGATGACCAAGACGTGAAAACAGAGAATCTACACGGAAAAGAACACAATCATTAAATTGTTGCTAGACCTGAATGGCCTGGGGATAGTTTGACCCTGTTGAGGTCCTGGATATGAAACTAATGGGACAAGAGAAAACCGTTGGACGGACATAAGGGAAGATGTGGCATCTGAAGAGTGGTTTACGTGGCTGAGGACAGTCACGAAGTCTTTGGCTTCACAGCACAACTTACATGAAATGGTGCTACCTTCTGGGTGCAGCTCCTAGAACAGTGCCTGCCACATAATAGCCACTCAGTAACTTCTTATTGAATGTCAAGCGCTCTTCAATGAAGTTTTTATTTGTTTCCTGTCATTTAATTTTGTAAAAAGGTAGTATGTTGACATAGTTCAACATTCATTTTAGTGTAAAAAGGTAACACAAGGCCTTGTTCTTACCCTATTCTCTGCCTGACTGGTTCCCACCCAGCAACCATGTCCTGTAACCATTTTTATTACTTTCCTTCCAGACTTTGCTTATGCAAATCAAATATAACTATATTTTTATTTTATTATGCAAAAGATAACATACTATCTACTCTGATATTAACCTTGCTTTTTTCATTCAATAATATAAGTTGATGAATGGGTAATGTGGTATATTTATACAATAGAATATTATTCTACCATAAAAAAGAAGGAAATTCTGCCATTTGTGATAACATGGATGGACCTTGAGGGCATCATGCTAAGTGAAATGAGTCAGACAGGAAAGACAAATACTGCATGATCTCATTTATATGGGAAATCTAAAAAAAAATCGTACTCATAGAAACAGAGAAGAGGTTGGTGGTTGCTAGAGGCTGGGGGCAGGAGGGAGAAACTGGGGTGAAGACAGTCAAAAGGTACAAACTTCTAAGATAAGTAAGTTCTAGAGATAGAACATATAGCATGGTGACTATAGTTAACAATACTGTATTGTACATCGGAAAGTTGCTAAGAGAGTAGATCTTAAAAGTTCCCATCACAAGAAAAAATAATTGTAACTATGTGAGGTGATGGATGTTAACTAAACCTATTGTAGTGATCATTTTGTAATACATATGTACATCAAATAATTATGTTGTACATCTTAAACTAATACAATGTTATGTCAGTTGTTTCTCAATAAAATGGAAGGGAAAGATATAAGTTGGAGATTCTTCAAGTTCAATTTGGTGTCTTCAATTTTTTTTTTTTTTTTTTACAGTTCCAGTCAATTCTACTGTTTAAATGTTCCACAGTTTATTAAACCAGCCCATGTGGATGGACACTTGTGTTGTTTCCAGTCTTTTGCTATTAAAAAACAAAAGCACTCTATACCATATAATAGTATAAATTCCCAGAGACAGGATTGCTAGGTCAAATAGTTTATGTCTTGGTAATTTTATATACATATTGCCAAATTGCCTTCCAAAGGGGTTATGTAAATTTAAGTCCTCACCAGCAATGTAAAAAAAAAAAAAAGTCTGTCTCCCCACCACCTTGCCAACAGAGTTTTATCAAACTTAGAATTTTGCTAATCTAGTAAGTAAAAAATAATACCTCAGTATGTTTTTTATTTGCATTTCTCTTGTGACACAGAGCACCTCTTTATTTCTATGAATGGATACTTCATACCTTTCTTATGTTTCTGTTAGGTTAATCGTCTTTGTATACTTGGCTTATAAGAAGCACATTACATATAGGGAGATTAGCCTTTCTCTGTAATGTGAGTTTCAAAATTTTTTTCCAGTGGTGTGTTGGTTAGTGTTTAGTAATGGTCTCTGGGGAAAATAAATCCTGGTTTATAGCATTTGCCAAGTTCCATGATGTAAATATTCCCACCACAGCCAATTTCAAGCTACCAACATATCACTAAATGTGGAGTTGGGGAGAAACGTGCAACACCAGGCCATTATGTAATATCTCCATGATACAGACACAACAGATGTAAATCACTCCAAGAGCATGGATGATAGCAAAATGTAGTTAAACAATTAGAGTGATGAGTCTTTGAGCATATATTACCTTTGTTTCATTCTTTATTTAATTATAAGTTTATATAACTTAATTTTAAATAATGGCTGTGGTTGACAACCAGCTTGCAAAATTTCTAAAATTTAATAATCAGCTCCTGTGAGCCAGTGCAGGCCATCTCCAACACCCCACTGCCTTTCATTCTATTTGTTTTCTGACTTTTTTTTTCAAATGATGTTTTTCATCATGCAAAGGTTTCATTCTGATGTAGTTTTACTTATCAGTCATATTATTTATGAGTTCAGAATATTAAGTAACGGTTAGGAAGACCTTGCCCATTCCAAGATTATAAAAGAGTTTTACCATGTTTTCTTCTGACACTTTTATGGTTTCACTTTTATGTTTAAATCTTTAATCCATTTAGAGTATATGCTAGTGTGTGGTGGGAGGTACGGCTCCTACATGCAGTTTTTCCATCCAGTTGTCTCACAAGAGCTGAATAGTCCGTCTTTTCCCACTGATTTGTAAAACCATCGTTATATGATGCAGCTTTCTTGATTTTAATGAACGTGGTATTTATCATTATTTGAATGATGTTTTAATTATGATTATAGTTTATAAACAGCTTCCCTGTGTCTGCTCATTTGATTCTTTAACCTATAGTGGTAGGTTTGGTAGATTATAATAGCTACCATATTTTCATGCCCAGTATACTTTCCCATCCTCTGTCTCTTGAATCCTTTAGGGAACTCCCCCTTCATGCAATGTGATCCTGGAGAGACGGTCAGTTATGGTACACTGGCCAAATACTGTGTTATATATGCGACCTAGGCTGGCCAATCCAAAAATCCCAACCCACGGTAATAGGCTAGGGTTTGGACATCTGACCTGAGCAAGGCAATATAATCTTCCTTGGGAATGATATTTGAAAAAGATTTTCTGTTGGAATTGTTAAGCTGGGAGATACGTTCTTTAGATCTTCTTAACTGACACATAAATTAAAACTATCTGAGAAAAAGCCAAACAAAAACAAGCAGAGCTAAGAAATGGAGAGCCAAAAAGTTTTAAAGGCATCATTTGGGTCTTTGTATCCAGCCTTGCTCCAAAGCCAATGCCCTTGGACAACCAGGAATAAAAGCCTACAAATTCCTTTTTTTATTTTTAACTTACGTTCATGTGTTCAATATGGCTTCTTATAATTTGCAGTCAAAAGAGTTCTAACCCTCTTCAATAGATATTACTGTTCCCACATTACAGAGGAAGAAACAGAGGCTGGTAGAGGTTAAATTCAATCAGTGTTAACGTGCTTCCCACTCTTTGCTCTTACCTTCTGGGACCCGTCCTTCCAGCACTGGCAGCTCCTCTCTTTGTGTACTGTATCCCAAAGATTTTCTGGTGATGACTGGGAAGAAAGGCCATATTAATGTATGGAGGCTGCTTACTATCTTCTAAAACAGTTAAGATTCTAAATTAGATCGGTTCTATTCCTCCTCATCAGACTTTCTTTTCCTGTAGCAAGGTGAAAAGCTCCCTGACCTGACTTCTCAATATGATCAAGGTTTTGGCTTTATCCTTGGTATCTTTGGCTGGAAAGGAATAAAAGCTCATTATCCAATGATGTCACATTCAAATCAGCCTCAGAGCGTCTTTTCATATTGCGAGGAGAAATATGATTTTCTAAAGTCCCTTTATAATTGGGAATATCTTTATACTATCTAGAGTAGAGTATACCTTAAAAACATTCTGAGTTAGAACCAGGTCCTCTAAGAATTCTCCTTCCTATGGAACAGCTAATACTTAGAGCTTCACAATTAGAAATGTTATACAGACTTCTGTTAAAATGCAAACAGCCCCTGGACAGGTTTACACCCGAGTCTTATTGGCTATGTGCACCTTAATGTGAGTTCATTTAGCAGGTTGGAACATATTTTCACTGAGGTAGTAGGAGGCAAAGGAGGATAAGTAGGCAGAGAAGAAAAAGGACAGGAGAGGCAGGGGATACTAATGATAGGAGAAAGAGTGAAGAAATGGAGAGGTGAAGACAGTTACTAAAGGCTTTCCTCCCAAGTCACTTCTGAGATACAGCTGTGAACCACAGTCAGGGTTAGGACAAGCTGATACGACAGCTACCATTAGGAATGAATTGAATTAGATTCTCTGAGCTCTGAGGGGAGGATCTAATTCAGCACTAGAACCAGCCATATCATTATCTTCACATTTTCTTCTACTTGGTCATTTTTGGCATCGCTCAAGACCCTTCATGAGCTGGAATTAATATGCATCCAGAAATCAGACCCAACCGTTTGTAGCATGTAACTGCAGCTGTCCCACACTGTCAGCAAGCACCAACTCCTTGAGCAATTTACTACCTGGACAGAAGTTCATTTCATAAGCTTATCTGTTCTCAACTGTCATCCAATAACCTAGTGGATTCCTCATCTATAAAATTTCAACTCTCCAAGCAAGTTCCTGTTCCAAGCCTCCTTACAGTGGCTCAGAGTGTCTTTGCTCCACCATTTTTTAGTAACTACACCCACCTTCACTTAGTTACATGCCAAGTGCTCTGATGCTCTTTGGTGAAAGTCCAAGTGAAGGCAAAACTAGGTTAAAGAAAAGACTTCAGCAAAATGGCAGCCTAGGAAGCTCCAAGTTTTCATTCCCCAACAGAAATGTTTTTTTAAAAAGGCAGAAACTGTCTGAACCAATCTTACTGAAGCTCTGGAAAACACTCAAAGTTTTGAGCCACCAAACAAATACCCAATCAAGAAAAAGCCATCTTGGGGCTTCCCTGGTGGCGCAGTGGTTAAGAATCCACCTGCCAACGCAGGGGACACGGGTTCAAGCCCTGGTCTGGGGAGATCCCACATGCCGCGAAGCAACTAAGCCCATGCGCCACAACTACTGAGCCTGCGCTCTAGAGCCTGGGAGCTACAACTACTGAAGCCCGCGGGCCTAGAGCCTGTGCTCTGCAATAAGAGAAGCCACCACAGTGAGAAGCCCGTGCACCACAAGAAAAAGTAGCCCCTGCTTGCCGCAACTAGAGAAAGCGCGCGCGCAGCAACGAAGACCCAATGCAGCCAAAGATAAAATAAATGTAAAAAAAGAAAAGAAAAGAAAAAGCCATCTTCAAAACAGTAGGAAAGTTCTGTGGCATTTTTAGTTACACTTACTCCACCCTTCCCCAGCATGGCAGTGGTTTTGGTCTTGAAGTGGTGGCAACCTGGTTTCCAGTATCATTCCTCAAACTAGAAGAAGCAGAGCAGAAATTATTTGCAAATTATTGTGTACATTTAAACTGTCCGGTGGATACCTGAAGGACTGACACAAGAGCCTGTCTCTGTTATGTCTAACTCAGAAATCAGGTGGTAAAAGTGGTGGACACTACTCATAAAACTTGCAAATGACTATAGCCCCACAGACTCCTGGAGCAAGAAATTATAGGTGGAAACATACAATAGACCTTCTAAGGTGCAGAGGACAATCTGGGGTAAGACTGGGAATCTAGGACATTTGAAAGCAGCCAAAAATATGGGGGGATTGAGGAAGCCATATGCACACCCAGGCAAGATGCATGCTCAGAAAATTGCTGAGAAGACCTTAAGATTTTACCTGACTGATTGCTAGCCTCAGAACTAGCCTAGCTAAGTACTGAAGGAATGCCCTAGTACACAGCCAATCTGCAAACACTGGAAGAGTTCCTGGCACTCAAGAAAATTTCTATCAAAACGTCTGATTTTGAGCTGAATGTGAGCTAAAGGAACAGAGACTTCAGTGATCACATGTGACCAGCAATAGCCTCTGCAAAAATAGTTAGGAAATCACTCAAAACAAACAGACTATTACAGCCTTCAACAACAACAAAACCAGCAAACCCTGGGAAAGGGGAAGAATGTGATTTCCAGAGTCATCATATATATATATATTTGGACACGCCCCTGACATATGGGATATTAGTTCCCCATCCAGGGACTGAACCTGCACCCCTGCAGTGGAAGCATGGAGTCTTAACCACTGGACCACCAGGGAGGTCCCCAGAGTTACCATATTATAGTAGTTAAATATCCAATTTTAAGCAAAAGAAGATTGCAAGGCATAGACAGAAATGGGCAAACATTCAAAGGAACAAAATCAATTCACAGAAACCATTCCTGAGGAAGCCCAGACATCAGACTTACTAGATAAAACTTAAATATGCTCAAAGACCTAAAGGAAAACATGGATAAGGAACTAATGGAAACCAGGAAAAATCATTTATAGATAAAATGAGAATATCAACAGAAATTATAAAAAGGAACCAAACAGAAATTGTGGAGCTGAAAATTACAATAATTGAAATGAAAATTTCACTGGAGGGATTCAACAGCAGATGTGAGCAAAGAGAAGAAAGAATCAGCAAGCTTGAAAATAAGACAATCAAAATCATAGAGTCTGAGGTGCAGAAACAAAAACAATGAAGAAAGCTGAACTAAGGGATCATGAAGTATACCAACATACACATTATGAGAGTCCCAGAAGAGACAAGAGGGGGGTGGAGATTATTTGAAGAAATAATGGCAAAACATCTCAACTTTGATGAAATAAATAAACCTACAACTGTAAGAAGCCTGATGGACTCCAAATAGGATAAACTCAAAAAGACCCAACCAAGACATATAAGCAAACTGTCCAAAGATAAAGAGAGAGTCTTAAAAGCAGCAAGAGAAAAGTGAATCATCATCACGTACTAGGGATTCTCAATAACAATATCAGCCAATTTTTCACAACAAACCCTGGAGGCCAGAAAGACATGGGATAAAATCTTTAAAGTACTGAAAGATAAACCTGTCAACCAAGAATTCTATAGCTGGCAAAACTTGCCTTCAAAAATAAACGAAGGGCTTCCCTGGTGGTGCAGTGGTTGAGAGTCCGCCTGCCGATGCAGGGGACATGGGTTCGTGCCCCAGTCTGGGAGGATCCCACATGCTGTGGAGCGGCTGCCTGTGCTCCGCAACGGGAGAGGCCACAGCAGTGAGAGGCCCGTGTACTGCAAAAATAAATAAATAAATAAAAATTAAAATGAAAAATATAAACGAAAAATTAAGACATTCCTAGATAAACAAAAGCTGAGGAAACTGATTACCACTAGGCTTGCCCTACCAGAAATGCTAAAGGGAGTCCTTCAGGTTAAAATGAAAGGATGTTATTCAGTAACTTGAAGTTGTATGAAGAAACAAAGGTCTCTGATAAAGGGTTCAAAAGAAAAAATGCATAAAGAATAATTATAGAGCTATGTTATTGGGCACTGTTATGGGTGGTATTATGTCCCCCCACCACCACCAATTAATAGTTGAAGTCCTAACCCTCAGTACCTCAGAATGTGATCTTATTTGGACATAAGGTCATTGTAGATATAATTAGTTAAGATGAGGTCATACTGGAATGGGTGGACCCCTAATCCAATATGACTGCTGTCCTTATAAAAAGGGGAAATTTGAGACAGGCATACGTAGAGAATGCTATATGAAGATGAAGGCAGAGATCAGGGTGATGTTTCTACAAGCCAAGGAACAACAAAGATTTTCAAGAGACCGCCTGAAGCTAAGTAAGAGGCATGGAACAGATTCTCTCTCACAGCCTCAAAAGATAGCAACTTGCTGACATGTTGATCTCAGACTTCTAGCCTCCATACCTGTGAGACAATAATTCTCTTATTTAAGTGATCCAATTTGTGATAAATTTTTAGAGTAGCATTAGGAAACTATTATAGGCGCATAATATATAAAGATGTAATTTGTGACATCAATAACATAAAGTGGCAGGGGAAGACAGAGCTATATAGGAGTAGAGTTTTTGTATGCAGTTGAAATTAAGCTGGTGTCAGTTCAAATTAGGTTGTTATAAATTTAGGATGTTAAATGTGATCATGATTATAGCCACAAAAATATAGCTAGAGAATATATACAAAGGAAATGAGAAGGGAATCAAAATGTGTGACTACAAAAAAAATCAACAAAACACAGAAGAAAGTAATAATGGAGTAAATGAGGAACAAAAAAGCTAACAGACATACAAAAACCAAATAGCAAAATGATGGAAATAAGTCCTTCATTATCAGTAACTGCTTTAGATATAAATGGATTAAACTCTTCAATCAAAAGGCAAAGACTGGCAGAACTGACTTAAAAACACAATCCAACTACATAATCTCTAAAACAGGTTCACTTTATATCCAAAAACACAAAAGGGCTGAAAGTGAAAAGGTGGAAGAAGATATCCCATGCAAACAATAATCCAAAGAGTGCCAGGGTGGCTATACTAGTTAGACAAAATAGACATTAAGTCAAAGACTGTTACAAGAGACAAATAAGGACTATCTAAGATATTATATAACTATAAAAGAGTAAATTCATCAGGAAGATATAATAATTATAAGCATAGATGCACCAAACAGCAGAGCCAAAGACTATATGCAGAAAACCTTGACAGAATTGAAAGGAAAAATAGTCCTTCAGAAATAGTTGGACACTACAAACCCTACCTTCAGTAATGAATAGAACAACCAGCCATAAGATTAATAAGGAATAGAGGGCTTAAACAACACCATAAACTAAATATATATGTATATATATACATATATATGCAGAAAACTCTAGGAACAACAGAATACACACTTTTCTCAAGTGCACATGGAACATTCTCCAAGATAGACCATATGTTAGATGACAAAACAATTCTTAATAAATTTAAAAAGATTTAAGTCATGCAGAGTATCTTCCTATCAAAATACAAGGGAAATTAGAAAATTCAAAAATATGTGGAAATTAAACAACATACTCTTAAATATCCAAAGGGTTAAAGAAGAGAAATTAGAACATACCTTGATAAAAATGAAAATGAAAACACAACATATCAAAATTTGTGGGATGCAGAAAAAGTGGTATTAAAAGGAAAATTTGGGCTTCCTGGTGGCGCAGTGGTTGAGAGTCTGCCTGCCAATGCAGGGGACATGGGTTCGTGCCCCGGTCCGGGAGGATCCCACATGCCGCGGAGCAGTTGGGCCCATGAGCCATGGCTGCTGAGCCTGTGTGTCCGGAGCCTATGCTCCTCAATGGGAGAGGCCACAACAGTGAGAGGCCCACGTACCGCAAAAAAAAAAAAAAAAAGGGAAATTTGCAGCTGTAAAAATTTACATTAAAAAAAGGAGAAAGGTCTCAAATCAATAACCTAACTTACACCTTAAGAGAACTAGAAAAGACAAAGAGGGAAGCTCAACACTAACAGACAGAAGGAAATAATAAAGATTAGAGCGGAGAAAAATAGAGAATAAAAAAAATAGAGAAAATCAACAAAACTAAAAGTTGATGTTTTGAAAAAAATCAGTAAAGTTGACAACTCTTTAGCTAGACTGGATAAGAAAAAAAAGAGAAAACTCAAATTACTAAATAAGGTTGGGGGGAGAGGGCATTACTATTGACTTTACAGAGATAAAAAGGATTATAAGAGAATACTATGAATAATTGTATGCCAACACACTGGATAATCTAGATAAAGTGGACAAATTCCTAGAAACGTACAACCTACCAAAACGGACTCATGAAGAAAGAGAAAATCTGAATAGATCTATAATTAGTAAGAAGATTGAATCAGTAATCAAAATCTGTCAACAAAGAGGCCTTCCCTGGTACCACAGTGGTTAAGAATCCACCTGCCAGTTCAAGGGACGCGGGTTTGAGTCCTGATCCGGGAAGATCCCACATGCTGCAGAGCAACTAAGTCCATGCGCCACAACTACTGAGCCTGTGCTCTAAGGCCCATGAGCCACAACTACTGAGCCTGTGTGCCACAACTACTGAAGCCCACGTGCCTAGAGCCCATGCTCCGCAACAAGAGAAGCCACTGCAATGAGAAGCCTGCGCACCACAACGAAGAGGAGCCCCCACTCACTGCAGCTAGAGAAAGCCCACACACAGCAACGAAGATCCAATTAAGACCCAATGAAGACCCAATGCAGCCAAAAATAAAAATAAATAAATAAATAAATTTATTTAAAAAAAAAAATCTCTCAACAAAGAAAAGCCCAAGATCAGATGGCTCACTGGTGAATTCTACCAAACACTTAAGAAAAATTAACACAAGTCCTTCTTAAATTCTTCACAAAAATTGAAGAGGAGGGAATACTTCCTAGCTCATTCTATGAGGCTATAATTACCCTGATATCAAAGCCAAAAATAGATACTAAAGAAAACTACAGACCCACATCCCTTAAGAATATTGATGCAGGGGGGGCGGGGAAAAAAAAAAACCAAAAGAAAAAAAAAAAAAGAGTATTGATGCAAAAATCCTCAACAAACTAGCAAAACAAATTCAGCAGCATTTAAAAAGGGTTATATACCATGACCAAGTGAGTTTTATTCCCAGAATGCAAGAGTAGCTCATCACATGAAAATCAACCAATGTAGAACATGATATCAATAGAATTAATAGAATGAAGGGGAAAAAAACACAACTAATGCAAAAATAAAAGGCATTTGACAAAATTCAACACCTTTTCATGATAAATATAATCAATCAAGTAGGGATAGAAAAAAATTTACTCAACATGATAAAGCCTATATATATATATAAATCCACAGCTAACATCATACTCAATGCTGAAAGACTGAAAGCTTTTCCTCTAAGATCAGGAAGAACACAAGGATGCTCACTTTTGCTACTTCTATTCAAAATAGTATTGGAAGTTCTAGCCAGAGCAACTAGGTGAAGGAAGGAAGGAAGGAAGGCAGGGAGGGAGGGAGGGAGGGAGCAAGGAAGGAGGGAGGTAGGGAGGGAAAGAAGGAAGGAAGGAAGGAAGGAAGAAAGAGAGAGAAAAAAAGAAATAAAGGAGGGGAGGAAGGAAAAAAAGAAGAGGGGAAGGAATAAAAGAAAAGGGAAGGAAGGAAGGAAGAGAGGAAAGAAGGGAGGGAAGAAAAGGTATCCAAATTGGAAAAAGAAAAGTAAAGTTATCTGTGTTTGAAGACAACATGATATTATATGTAGAAAACCTACAGAGTCCACACATCACAAAAAAAACTGTTAGAACTGGTTAAAAATTCAGAAAACTTGCAGGATACAAAATCAACACACAAAAATAGTGCATTTCTATATAATAGCAACAATTAATCTGAAACGAAAATTTTTTAAATTTCATATATAATAGTATCAAAAAGAATAAAATACTTAGGAATAAACTTAACCAAAGAGTCTAAAGAACTGTGCACTTACAACAATAAAATGTTGCTGAAAGAAATTAAAAACAGAAATAAATAGAAAGACATCCAATGTTCATGGATCAGAAAACTGAACATTGTTAAGACATCAACACTACCAAAAGCAATCTATAGATTCAATGATATTCCTATTAAAATTACAATGACTCTTTTGCATAAATAGAAAATTCATTCCAAAATACATATAGAATCTCAATGAACCCCAAATAGTCAAAACAATCTTGAAAAGAAAAAAAAAAGTTGGAGGTTTCACACACTTCTTGATTTCAAAACTTACTACAAAGACATAGTAATCAAAACAGGGTGGTGGGCTTCCCTGGTGGCGCAGTGGTTGAGAGTCTGCCTGCCGATGCAGGGGGGACAGGGGTTTGTATCCCGGTCTGGGAAGATCCCACATGCCGCAGAGCGGCTGGGCCCGTGAGCCATGGCCGCTGAGCCTGCGCATCCGGAGCCTGTGCTCCGCAACGGGAGAGGCCACACAAGTGAGAGGCCCGCGTACTGCAAAAAAAAAAAAAACAGTGTGGTACTAGCATAAAGACATGTAGACCAATGGAATAGAATAGACACCCCAGAAATAAACCTTCACATGGTCAAATGATTTAAAACAGGGGTGCCAAGACTATTCAATGGGGGAAGGATGATCTTTTCAACAAATGGTGCTGGGAAAAATGGATATCCATGTGGAAAAGAATGAAGTTGGATCCTTATCTCACATCATATGTAAAAATTAACTCAGAACGGGTCAAAAACCTAAATATAAGAGCTGAAACTATAAAACTGGTAGAAGAAAACATACAACCGCTTTGTGAATTGTATTTGGCAATGATTTCTTCACTATGACACCTGTTTTTGTTGGTCACAACAAAAGAAAAAGTAGATACATTGGATTTCATTAAAATTTTAAACTTTTGTGAATCAAAGGACACTACTGAGCAAGTGAAAAGGTAGCTCACAAAAAGGGAGAAAATATTTGTCAATCATATATCTTATACTCAGAATATATAAAGAATTCCTGCAATTGAATCACACACACACAGGAAAACAATTTAAAAATAGGTGAAATACTTGAAAAGACATCTATCCAAAGAAGATATACGACTGGCCAACAAGCACATGAAAAGATGTTTAACATCACTAGCCATTTGAGAAATGCAAATCAAAACCACAAAGAGATACTACAGTTGACCCTTGAACAGCATGGGTTTGAATTGCACAGGTCTTGAATTGTGGATATTTATCAGTAAATACATGCTGCAGTACTGCACGATCAAGGTTGTTTGAATCCTTAGATGTTAAACATCAGATTTGGAGGACCAAGCATAAAGTTATAAGCAGATTTTCACTGCGAATTTTCAAGGGTCAACTGAAATTAATATTCAAAAGGATGGATAATACCCAACAAGAAAAAAAAAAACAGAAAGAAAATTACAAGTGTTTGTGAGGATGTGGAAAAATTGGAACCCTTGTTTATTGCTGGTGGAAATGTAAAATGGTGCAGCCACTGTGGAAAACGGTATGATGGTTCCTCAAAAAGGTAAACAGAACTACCATATGATCCAGCAATTCCACTTCTAGGTACGTATCCAAAAGAATTGAAACCAAGGACTCAAACAGATACTTGTACACCAATGTTCATAGCAACATTATTCACAATAGCCGGAAGGTGGAGACAATCCAAGTGTCCATCAACAGATGAATGGATAACAAAATGTAGCAGATACATACAATGGAATATTTTTGAGCCTTGAAAATGAATGAAATTCTGGTACATGCTACAACATAGATGAACCTTGAAAACACAATGCTAAGTGAAATAATACAGGTACAAAAGGACAGATACCATATAATTCCACTTACATGAGTTACCAAGAATAGGCAAATTCACAGAAACAGAAAGTAGATTAGAGGTGACCAAGTGCTGTGGGGAAGGTAGAATGGGCATTATTGTTTAATGTGTACAGTTTCTGTTTGGGATAATGAAGGAGTTCTGGAAAGGGTTAGTGGTAATGGTTGTACAACAATTTAAATGTACTTAGTGTCACTGAATTTTATACTTTAAAATGGTTAAAATGGTAAATTTCATGTTATGTATATTTTACAATAAATTTTTTAAACTATATTGAAGATAAAATGTGTTTTCGTAGCCCTCTCGAACCACCCATTGTCATTTGATCTTTTCCCCTTATTCAACCAAATGTATTGATTGCTAACCAGATGTCAGCTCTCCGATAGGTTCTCAGCTTTCAAAGATACACAGAATAGTCTCCGTCATAAAGGGCTTTATAATCTGCTTGGAAAGGCATGAAAGTAAATCTAACAGACAACTGGGTGATAAGTCCCACGATATTGGTAAGCGTAGGGAATTTAGGAAGCACATAGGTATGAGCATTTAGCTCAGGTAGGAAATATCTGGAAACACTTTCCGAAGATGTTAGTGACTGAGCTGAGTCTCAACACATAGGAGTGGCTAACTCCTGGCTAGGAGAAAGGGGATAAGTTTCTCAGGCAAGAGGAGCAATATGTAAAAAGACACAAACAGTAGAGAGAATATGAGCATATTGGGGAAATGGGATAATATATGATATGAAATTGGCGGGGGTGGGGTGGAGAGAGGAGGGTGAATATTGAAGAGTTGGACAGGGTTCAGAAAGTGCATACCTTATATAATATGGGAGTTTGTACTTTATCCTAAGGGCAATGAGTAGCCATTGTATAAGGTTTCAGAAAGAGGAATCATGTGATCAGCTATGTCTCTAAAAGAGACCTTCCTGGCTACACCAAGACAATGGACAGATGAGGGGCTCGACTCCAGGCACACAAGTGAGAACTGATAAAGGGCCTGAATAAGGCACTGGCAACGCCCACGGAGACTGGTAGCCAGAGTTGAGAAATGTTCATGATAACAACTCAGAAGACTAGTTATTGGTTGGATGTGAGTGATGGGAAGACTCCTGGGTTTCTAGCTTGGGAAATTTGGTGAGAGGTAGTATGGTTCACTGAAACGAGAAACTCAGAAGAAACAGGTCCAGGGCAAGAGGGATCATTTCTGTTCAGAAATGTTGCACCTGTGGGGTAGAAACAGATGGCTATTTAAGTGTGGAGTTCAGGAAAAATGCTTGATGTACAGATGTAAATTGGAGAGCCCACTGAATAGAAAGGAGAATTTGCCTTAAAGGAACCGATGTCTAAATATACAATCACATTATAGAAGGAACTATACTCCTTCCATCCACCACAGGATAATTGAAGGAAAGGAGCAGTTCCCCTGTGTGACATCAAAATCAAACTATATGGGCAGTCACCCACTCAACCCTGTATGTAATAAGGCTTATGAGAATAAACTGATTATCAGTAAACCTGGGAGCTTTCCAAACTGGTTTCTATTTTGAAGCAAAGAGGACTTCTAACATATATCTTGTGCATGGCAAATCAAATCTTAAATCCATATTTGAGACCAATCCTTTGGGAATCTTGTCAACAACCAGAAAAGGGTAGCTATCAAACAAAAACAAAACAAAACAAAAATAAAACAAGTGTTACTATGCTCTGTTCTTTTTTTTAATGGGCATTCAGCCGTTTTTTCCCATAACTGTTCTTTCCTTCTAGTGCTGACAGAAATTGTTCTTCCTAGCAGGTAGATTCTATCTGCAGAATTCCTAAAAAAACTGGATCACATTATATATGGGAGAGGAAGACCAGGCTTTAGAGTAAGAAAATCCTGCGTGTGAATTCCATTCCACCATTTACAATATCACGGACAAATTTATTTATTCACTCATCCATTCGTGCAACAGACAGGCATAGAGCACATTCTATATGATAGGTCCTGTCCTAAATACATACATTTAATACTGAGCTGAAACTTCGTGTTCATAGACCAATGAGGGAGCAGACATACAATCACAGAATTACAGAATAAGGTAATTTCTAGAAAATTGGGGAACACGGTACACCTAACTCTGCTTTTTAGGAAAGCTTTACTGAGACTTGAAGGAGGAGAAGGTGTTTGGCAGATAGGAGAGGTGGTAAGAACTATGAAAGATTAAAGGACCCTGGAGAGATGGGAAATAGAGGGGGAGGAGATTCCTGGTGGAAGGAACTACAAGACCAAAGTCAAGGAGGCATTAGAAAGTAAAACGCTGGGTTCTAAGAGCTTCAGGTCATTTTTATAGGGTAGGCACATGAATGATACAGACAGGTGTAAGCTTCCATGTGTAAGCTGGGGCCACATCATGCACATTCTGCTGTCTTTGTTGCCTAGAGGCACCATTGAGGCATCCTCCTTCCTCTCCACTTAGACTGAAGAAATACTACTCTTTGGGGTACATACTGCTTTTTCATACTATTGCTGTCTCACACTCTGCTTCGGAAACTCCCACTCATTATTTGGGGACTTTGACATTGTGTTCATAAGCTCCTCTAAATTCTGTAGCGCCCTGTATTACTCGGGGGTTCTCCAGAGAAACAAAACAAATAGGATATATACGTACAGAGAGAGAGAGAGATTGATCTTAAGGACTTAGCTCACACAGTTGTGAGGGATGGCAAGTCCAAAACCTGCAGGGCAGGCCAGCAGGCAGGAAATTCACGCAGGTTTCTATGCTGCAGTTTGGAGGAAGAGTTGCTTCTTCTGTAAGAAGCCTCAGTCTTTGGCCTTAAGGACTTCAATTTATTTGATGGGGCACACCCACATTATGAGGGGTAATTTGCTTTAAACAAAGTTGGTATACATACATACATACATACATATATATAGAGAGAGAGAGAGAGAGAGAGACAGAGAGAGACAGAGACAGACAGAGAGAGAATGTTAATCACACCTAAAAATATATCTTCGTAGCAACATCTAGGCTGGTATTTGACCAAATAACTGGGCACCATAGCCTAGCCAAGTTGACACAGAAAATTAATTGTTGCACATCCCTTGAGATTTTTTTTAATTGAAATATAGTTGATTTATTTGGGTTGGCCGAAAAGTTCGTAAACGAACTTTTCGGCCAACCCAACACAATGTTGTGTTAGTTTCAGGTGTATAGCAAAGTGATTTAGTTATACATATACACGTATATATTCTTTTTCAGATTCTTTTCCCTTATAGATTATTACAAAATATTGAGTATAGTTCCCTATGCTATACAGTAGGTCCTTCTTGTTTATCTATTATATATATGTATTACTGTGTATATGGTAATTGCAAACTCCTAATTTATATTCCCCTTCCCCTTCAGTAACCATGTTTATTTTCTATGCCTGTGGGTCTATTTGTTTTGTATATAAGTTTATTTGTATCATTTTTATTTTAGATTCCACATATAAGCAATATCATGTGATATTTGTCTTTCTATGTCTGACTTACTTCACTTAGTATGATAATCACTAGGTCCATCCATGTTACTGCAAATGGCATTATTTCATTCTTTTTATGGCTGAGTAATATTCCAGTGTGTGTGTGTGTATATATATATATATATGGCATCTTCTTTATCTATTCATCTGTCAATGGACATTTAGGCTGCTTTCATGTCTTGGCTATTGTAAATAGTGCTGCAGTGAACATTGGGGTGCATGTCTTTTCAGTTATGGTTTTCTCTGGATATATGCCCAGGAGTGGGATTGCTCTATTTTTTAGTTTTTTAAGGCACCTCCATACTGTTCTCCATAGTGGCTGTACCAGTTTACATTCTCACAAACAGTGTAGGAGGGTTCCTTTTCCTCCATACCCTCTCCAGCATTTATTTGTAGACTTTTTGATGATGGCCATTCTGACCAGTGTGAGGTGATAACTCATTGTAGTTTTGATTTGCCTTTCTCTAATAAGTAGCAAGGGTCAGCATATTTTCATGTGCCTTTGGCTATCTGTATGTCTTATGTGGAGATGTCTATTTAGATCTTCTATTTTTTGACTGGGTTGTTTGGTTTTTTGATATTGAGCTGTATGAACTATTTGTATATTTTGGAGATTAATTTCTTCTTGGTTGCATCATTTGCAAATATTTTTTCCCATTCTGTAGGTTGTCTTTTTTTTTTTTTTTTTTGCAAAAGATTTTCAGTTTATTATCGCTAGGTAAATATCACACTAAAAAACAAGCTCCTCTTCCTCCCCCCCACCACCCCCGTAGGTTGTCTTTTTGTTTTGTTTATGGTTTCCTTTGCTGTGCAAAAGCTTTTAAGTTTAATTAGGTCCCATTTATTTATTTTTGTTTTTATTTCCACTACTCTAGGAGATGGATCCAAAAAGATATTGCTGTGATTCATGTCAAAGAGTGTTCTGCCTATGTTTCCCTCTAGGAGTTTTATGCTATCCAGTCTTACATTTAGGTCTTTAATCCATTTTGAGTTTGTTTCTGTGTATGGGGTAAGAAAATGTTCTAATTTCATTCTTTTACATGTATTTGTCCACTTTTCCCAGTACCACTTATTGAAGAGCCTGTCTTTTCTCCATTGTATATTCTTGCCTCCTTTGTCGTAAATTAACTGACCATAGAGATTTCAAACTATCTAGATATATCAGGCAGGAGTCCAGCAGGAAACAGAAATCAATGAGACAGGTTTTGTGAAAGAACTACCTTTATAAGTACTGTTGGGTTTAAGGGAACAAACAAGAGATGCCGAGGTACCTGTCAAGAACTGTTAGGGATCTGAGATTTTACCCTATTTGAAAGCTAATGAGATAGCCTGTTACAGCTTCATGGGCAGTGATTGAAGACATGACACTCCTGGATCAAAGATGAAGGATAGTTGACTATACATAGCAATAACAGTAGCCAGAGCATCAGCATTTTTGTTTTGGTTATCTAAGCCTCAACTCCCCCAGAGTGACATGAAGGGAGCCAGATAACAACTGTACATGTGATGGGTTGAATTACAGGCCAGGAAACCCTGAGTTTAGGAAATGCAATCTTTTATAATGGGCAGTAGGCATGTCTGCCCTTTGCTTCAGAGGGAGACGTTATCTTCATTACACTGGACAGTGAGTATGACTGCCTTTTGCTCCAGAGAGAGACGCTATCTTCACTTTCCAAGGCTATTCGGTATACAAACATCCTTGAAAAGATCATCAGCAAAAAAGGGCATTTAGTACCTTACTCACAAAATGTACAAAAACATGAGAGACCCGTGGAGAATTATCTCCTGATATTACCTAGAAATCAGTGCGGTAAAAATCTGTTATTCATTGGGTCAAAATTCAAGAAGAGAGTTATCTGAGCCCAGTGAGAGCTGGATCCATGGAAAAGGGGCCATTAGTGGGAACTCTAGTCATGGAGAGACACATATGCTACTAGAGAAGCAATGCTGAAGCAGGGAGAGACTGGGAAGGAACTCTGTTCTCTCTTTCACTCACACTGATTTTTGGCCAGTGACTCCAATTTGTCAAACTCCACATGAAGCCAGCTAGCAAGGACACCTGCAGGACACAGTTCATAGGGGCCAGTCTTACATGTCCAAAGCAGCACTGAGAGAAGACTGGAGAATCTATTTGGGATGCAGTAGAGGAAAATAATCAGTATAATATATGGTCCCTCCCACATCTTAGTTTCAAAACTTCTTGACTTTCTGGGATCAAATGATCTTCACGCTGCTCACTCTAGTCAACCACCCTTGAGGCTACATGAAACTTATCAGCACACAGGACTCCTCCACCTATGAAATATTGAGCCTAAATATACAGATCCATGACCACACTTGCTAAACCTCCAGCTTTTTCACTCTCTTTTTCCCCAGTAAACCTGCTTTGCTTACTTGAGCACCACTGATTCTTGCATTCCATGTATTTCTTCCGATTCCAATTTCCTTCTTATTGAGTTACTACATTTAATGATGCTTTCAGAAAGAGTCACTGAGAGATACATTCTCAGTCTTTTGACTGGCTGAACATGTTTTTATCCTATTCTCAATATTCTATGTTAGTTTAGCTGGGTATAGAATTCTGGTGTACCGGTTATTTCTCTCAGAACTTTAAAGATATTATTCCAGTGTCTTCTAGCTTCTAGTCTCAATGACGAGATACCAGGTTAATACTTTTCTTCTCCGTAGGTGACCTTTGTCTTTGTCTCTAGTGTCCTGTGTTTACATAAGGATTGCTATTGATTTATTTTGCTCATGAGTCAGCTTTCTTCAATTTGAACAATCAAGTCTTCTAATACTTGGAAAATTCTCAGCCCATATCTTTTTGATATTGCCTTTCCCCATTCTTTTTTTAAATTTAATTTTATTTTTTTATACAGCAGGTTCTTATTAGTCATCAATTTTATACACATCAGTGTATACATGTCAATCCCAATTGCCCAATTCATCACACACACACCCCACCCCACCCCACCCCCACCGCTTTCCCCCTTTGGTGTCCATACGTTTGTTCTCTACATCTGTGTCTCAATATCTGCCCTGCAAACTGGTTCATCTGTACCATTTTTCTAGGTTCCACATATATGCGTTAATACACAATATTTGTTTTTTCTCTTTCTGACTTACTTCACTCTGTATGACAGTCTCTAGATCTATCCACATCTCAACAAATGACCCAAATTCATTCCTTTTTATAGCTGAGTAATATTCCATTGTATATATATATCACATCTTCTTTACCCATTCGTCTGTTGATGGGCATTTAGGTTGCTTCCATGATCTGGACATTGTAAATAGTGCTTCAAGGAACATTGGGGTGCATGTGTCTTTTTGAATTATGGTTTTCTCTGGGTATATGCCCAGTAGTGGGATTGCTGGGTCATATGGTAATTTTTTTAGTTTTTTAAGGAACCTCCATACTGTTCTCCATAGTGGCTGTATCAATTTACATTCCCACCAACAGTGCAAGAGGGTTCCCTTTTCTCCACACCCTCTCCAGCATTTGTTGTTTGTACATTTTCTGATGACGCCATTCTAACTGGTGTGAGGTGGTACCTCATTGTAGTTTTGATTTGCATTTCCCTAATAATTAGTGATGTTGAGCAGCTTTTCATGTGCTTCTTTGCCATCTGTATGTCTTCTTTGGAGAAATGTTTATTTAGGTCTTTGGCCCATTTTTGGATTGGGTTGTTTGTTTTTTTAATATTGAGCTGCATGAGCTGTTTATATATTTTGGAGATTAATCCTTTGTCTGTTGATTCGTTTGCAAATATTTTCTCGCATTCCGAGGGTTGTCTTTTCATCTTGTTTATGGTTTCCTTTGCTGTGCAAAAGCTTTGAAGTTTCATTAGGTCCCATTTGTTTATTTTTGTTTTTATTTCCATTACTCTAGGAGGTGGATCAAAAAAGACTCTACTGTGATTTATGTCAAAAAGTGTTCTTCCTATGTTTTCCTCCAAGAGTTTTATAGTGTCCAGTCTTACATTTAGGTCTCTAATCCATTTTGAGTTTATTTTTGTGTATGGTGTTAGGGAGTGTTCTAATTTCATTCTTTTACACGTAGCTGTCCAGTCTTCCCAGCACCACTTATTGAAGAGACTGTCTTTTCTCCATTGTATGTCCTTGCCTCCTTTGTCATAGATTAGCTGACCATAGGTGCGTGGATTTATCTCTGGGCTTTCTATCTTGTTCCGTTGATCTATGTTTCTGTTTTTGTGCCAATACCATACTGTCTTGATTCCTGTAGCTTTGTAGTATAGTCTGAAGTCAGGGAGTCTGATTCTTCCAGCTCCGTTTTTTTCCCGCAAGACTGCTTTGGCCATTTGGGTCTTTTGTGTCTCCATACAAATTTTAAGAGTTTTTGTTCTAGGTCTGTAAAAACTGCCGTTGGTAATTTGATAGGGATTGCATTGAATCTGTAAATTGCTTTGGGTAGTATAGTCATTTTCACAATATTGATTCTTCCAATCCAAGAACATGGTATATCTCTCCATCTGTTGGTATCATCTTTAATTTCTTTCATCAGTGTCTTATAGTTTTCTGCATACAGGTCTTTTTTCTCCCTAGGTAGGATTATTCCTAGGTATTTTATTCTTTTTGTTGCAATGGTAAATGGGAGTGTTTCCTTAATTTCTCTTTCAGATTTTTCATCATTAGTATATAGGAATGCAAGAGATTTCTGTGCATTAATTTTGTATCCTGCAACTTTACCAGATTCATTGATTAGCTCTAGTAGTTTTCTGGTGGCATTTTTAGGATTCTCTATGTATAGTATCATGTCATCTGCAAACAGTGACAGTTTTACTTCTTTTACAATCTGGATTCATTTTATTTCTTTTTCTTCTCTGACTGCCGTGGCTAGGACTTGCAAAACTATGTTGAATAATAGTGATGAGAGTGGACATCCCTGTCTTGTTCCTGATCTTAGAGGAAATGCTTTCAGTTTTTCACCATTGAGAATGATGTTGCTGTGGGTTTGTCATATATGGCCTTTATTATGTTGAAGTAGGTTCCCTCTATGCCCACTTTCTGGAGAGTTTTATCATAAAAGCTTTTTCTGCATCTATTGAGATGATCATATGGTTTTTATTCTTCAATTTGTTAATATGGTGAATCACATTGATTGATTTGTGTATATTGAAGAATCTTGCATCCCTGGGATAAATCCCACTTAATCATGTTGTATGATCCTTTTAATGTGTTGTTGGATTCTGTTTGCTAGTATTTTGTTGAGGATTTTTGCATCTATATTCATCAGTGATATTGGTCTGTAATTTTCTGTTTTTGTAGTGTCTTTGTCTGGTTTTGGTATCAGTGTGATGGTGGCCTCATAGAATGAGTTTGGGAGTGTATCTTCCTCTGCAATTTTTTGGAAGAGTTTGAGAAGGATGATGTTAGCTCTTCTCTAAATGTTTGATAGAATTCACCTGTGAAGCCATCTGGTCCTGGACTTTTGTTTGTTGGAAGATTTTAAATCACAGTTTCAATTTCATTACTTGTGATTGGTCTGTTCATATTTTCTATTTCTTCCTGGTTCAGTCTCAGAAGGTTATACCTCTCTAAGAATTTGTCCATTTCTTCCAGGTTGTCCATTTCATTGGCATAGAGTTGCTCATAGTAGTCTCTTAGGATGCTTTGTATTTCTGCGGTGTCTGTTGTAACTTCTCCTTTTTCATTTCTAATTTTATTGACTTGAGTACTCTCCCTCTTTTTCTTGATGAGTCTGGCTAATGGTATATCAATTTGTTTACCTTCTCAAAGCACCATCTTTTAGTTTTATTGATCTTTGCTATTGTTCTCTTTGTTTCTATTTCATTTATTTCTGCTCTGATCTTTATGATTTCTTTCCTTCTGCTAACTTTGGGCTTTGTTTGTTCTTTTTTCTCTAGTTCCTTTAGGTGCAAGGTTAGATTGTTTACTTGAGATTTTTCTTGTTTCTTGAGGTAGGCTTGTATAGCTATAAACTTCCCTCTTAGAACTGCTTTTGCTGCATCCTATAGGTTTTGGATCATTGTGTTTTCATTGTCATTTGTCTCTAGTTATTTTTTGATTTCCTCTTTGATTTCTTCAGTGATCTCTTGGTTATTTAGTAACGTATTGTTTAGCCTCCATGTGTTTGTGTTTTTTACGTTTTTCTCCCTGTACTTCATTTCTAATCTCATAGCGTTGTGGTCAGAAAAGATGCTTGATATGATTTCAATTTTCTTAAATTCACTGAGGCTTGATTTGTGACCCAAGATGTGATCTGTCCTGGAGAATGTTCCATGCGCACTTGAGAAGAAAGTGTAATCTGCTGGTTTTGGATGGAATGTCCTACAAATATCATTTAAATCTATCTGGTCTATTGTGTCATTTAAAGCTTCTGTTTCCTTATTTATTTTCATCTTGGATGATCTGTCCATTGGTGTATGTGAGGTGTTAAAGTCTCCCACTTTTATTGTATTACTGTTGGTTTCCTCTTTTAGCACTGTTAGCAGTTGCCTTATGTATTGAGGTGCTCCTATGTTGGGTGCATATATATTTATAATTGTTATATCTTCTTCTTGGATTGATCCCTTGATCATTATGTAGTGTCCTTCCTTGTCTCTTGTAACATTCTTTATTTTAAAGTCTATTTTATCTGATATGAGTATTGCTACTCCAGCTTTCTTTTGATTTCCATTTGCATGGAATATCTTTTTCCATCCCCTCACTTTCAGTCTGTATGTGTCCCTAGGTCTGAAGTGGGTCTGTGTAGACAGCATATATATGGGTCTTGTTTTTCTATCCATTCAGCAAGCCTGTGTCTTTTGGTTGGAGCATTTAATCCATTCACGTTTAAGGTGATTATCGATATGTATGTTCCTATGACCATTTTCTTAATTGTTTTGGGTTTGTTTTTGTAGGTTCTTTTCTTCTCTTGTGTTTCCCACTTAGAGAAGTTCCTTTAGCATTTGTTGTAGAGCTGGTTTGGTGGTGCTGAATTCTCTTACCTTTTGCTCGTCTGTAAAGCTTTTGATTTCTCCATCGACTCTGAATGAGATCCTTGCTGGATAGAGTAATCTTGGTTGTAGGTTCTTCCCTTTCATCACTTTAAGTATATCATGCCACTCCCTTCTGGCTTACAGAGTTTCTGCTGAGAAATCAGCTGTTAACCTTATGGGAGTTCCCTTGTATGTTATTTGTTGTTTTTCCCTTGCTGCTTTCAATAATTTTTATTTGTCTTTAACTTTTGCCAATTTGATTACTACGTGTATCAGCATGTTTCTTCTTGGGTTTATTCTGTATGGGACTCGCTGCGCTTCCTGGACTTGGGTGGCTATTTCCTTTCCCATGTTAGGGAAGTTTTCAACTATAATCTCTTCAAGTATTTTCTTTAGTCCTTTCTCTCCCTCTTCTCCTTCTGGGACCCCTATAATGCGAATGTTGTTGCTTTTAATGTTGTCCCAGAGGTCTCTTAGGCTGTCTTCATTTCTTTTCATTCTTTTTTCTTTATTCTGTTCTGCAGCAGTGAATTCCACCATTCTGTCTTCCAGGTCACTTATCCATTCTTCTTCCTCAGTTATTCTGCTACTGGTTCCTTCTAATGTAGTTTTCATTTCAGTTATTGTATTGTTCATCTCTGCTTGTTTGTTCTTTAATTCTTCTAGGTCTTTGTTAAACATTTCCTGCATCTTCTCGATCTTTGCCTCCATTCTTTTTCCGAGGTCCTGGATCATCTTCACTATAATTATTCTGAATTCTTTTTCTGGAAGGTTCCCTATCTCCACTTCATTTAGTTGTTTTTCTGGGGTTTTATCTTGTTCCTTCATCTGGTACATAGTCCTCTGCCTTTTCATCTTGTCTCTCTTTCTGTGAATGTGCTTTTTGTTCCACAGGCTGCAGGATTGTAGTTCTTCTTGCTTCTGCTGTCCGCCCTCTGGTGGATGCGGCTATCTAAGAGGCTTGTGCAAGTTTCTTGATGGAAGGGGCTGGTGGTGAGTAGAGCTGACTGTTGCTCTGGTGGGCAGAGTTCAGTAAAACTTTAATCTGGTTGACTGCTGATGGGTGGGGCTGGGTTCCCTCCCTGTTGGTTGTTTGGCCAGAGGCAACCCAACACTGGAGGCAACCCTACCTGGGCTCTTTGGTGGGGCTAATGACAGACTCTGGGAAGGCTCATGCCAAGGAGTTCTTCCCGGAACTTCTGCTGCCAGTGTCCTTGTCACCAGGGTGAGCCTCAGCCACCACCCCCCCGCCTCTGCAGGAGACCCTCCAACACTAGCAGGTAGGTCTGGTTCAGTCTCCCCTGGGGTCACGGCTCCTTCCTCTGGGTCCCGATGCGCACACTACTTTGTGTGTGCCCTCCAAGAGTGGAGTCTCTGTTTCACCCAGTCCTGTTGAAGTCCTGCAATCAAATCCCACTAGCCTTCAAAGTCTGATTCTCTAGGAATTCCTCCTCCCGTTGCCGGACCCCCAGGTTGGGAAGCCTGACGTGGGGCTCAGAACCTTCACTCCAGTGAGTGGACTTCTGTCGTATAAGTATTCTCCAGTCTGTGAGTCACCCACAGAGCAGTTATGGGATTTGATTTTACTGTGATTGCGCCCCTCCTACTGTCTCATTGTGGCTTCTCCTTTGTCTTTGGATGTGGGGTATCTTTTTTGGTGAGTTCCAGTGTCCTCCTGTCGATGATTGTCCAGCAGCTACTTGTGATTCTGGTGTTCTCGCAAGAGGGAGTGAGAGTACATCCTTCTACTCCACCATCTTGGCTCTGCTCTCTCCCCCATTCTTTCTACTTTCTTTTCCTGGAAGCTACTGTATCCTCTATATCTCCACTTTTCTTTCATAGTCTCCGTCCTTTCTGTTTGTGCAATCATTTGGATAGTTACCTTTTGGCTATGTTTCACTTCACAAATCATTCATTAATGTGTTAGTCTATAGTTTAACCCACTTATTCAGTTTCCATTTCAATAAAAATGTTTTTCATTTTGAGAAACTCTATTTGGCTCTTCTTCAAATCTACCCAGTCTATTTTCAGAGTCTTGTTTTCTCATTATGATTTCTATATCTTCTTTCATCTCTTTAGTTAGTTTCAAACTACTTATTTTATAATCTTTTCAAGACTGTTTTATAAAAACAAGGTTTCAGAGTTCTAACTCCATTGATAGAATTAGATTTGGATAAATCTCTGCATAATGGATCATTTCCCATGTGGTTTGGAATTTTGAGTATAAGTTCATCTTCAATAGAGATTAGTTTTCCCATGTGAGTCTCCTGGTTGATGGAGGTATACTACATAGTGACTTTATATTTGCATCTTCCAGGCACACAAAGGATTTCACTGTCCAGGATAACAAACTGTCCAGGACCAGCCTTTATACTAATATCTCCTCTTCAGGAATCCCATTAATGAAAATAAGGAAAATTCAGATTCAAAATCTGAACATGGGGCAGAAATACATTTCCTTATTACTCCCCTAGGAAGTTTGTAGTTTTCACTGAGATACCAGGGGTAATTTTATCAGAGTCCTGGCTTGATTTAGGGATCTCAGTTCCAGCTTCTTGCCTTGTTCTCTCTTAAGGCTCTATCTCCTATCCTTATACAGGTGTTGTGAGCCCAGTACCTAGTCTCTAAAGTATATACACTGCTTTGCTATCTCCCTGACCAATGAATCATGTTTACAGATCCAGATTTTAGCTCCTCTTTCAATTTTGGCACCAGGAACACCATTTCTATGCCTGTGCAGTGGAAAGGGGTAATGGAGATCCTCACTGGCTCATTCTGCCATGATGTTAAGACTGGCAGTCCCCTTACATTGCTACTTCATTAATAACTCTAATTCCTTCATGTCTCCATTTGTCCAGGAACCTTACTCCATTCATGGCTATGGTGCCAACCCTAACCAGACTGGAATCCACAGTACACCATTCAACCATTCTACTTCCTACAACCCACCTGTAGACTTCTTTTACTCTGCCTCATCCATGTGGCAAACACTCAAGATTGGATCTATCTGAAAATCCCTTTTCTTATAGCAAGCCTATGATGAACACAGTGCAAGCACGGACTTTGGAGTAAAACAGCTAAATCTGAATCCCAGCTCTGCCATTCACCAGCCAAGTAACCCTGGGCAAGTTATTTAACTTCTCTAAGGCTTCATTTTTCTCCAGTAAAATGTAAACAATAATATGTATCTCAGAGTTATTGTAAGAACAAAATAAAATAGTAAAGGCAAAGCACTCAGCACAACTCCTGACACTTTCAATAAATGTAGTTATTATTAGATTCTGGAGAAAATCTCCAGATTTTCACCCTCAGCAAGACCCTCTGTGGGGCTTGGGGACCTCGTTTGTGAGGCCTTTCCTATTTCCCACAAGTGCTCTTGCAAATCTGCAACATTCTCTTCAAGCCATGCACCACAACTCTGACCCAGCAGGTAACTTTGCTTCCTATCTAGATGAAAACATTGAGAGTATCAGATGCCTTCACCATCAACTTACTGCCCTCATGAGAGCCTTGTATCAAATATGGTTTTTCATTTCTTTTTTGAGTACATGTTGTGTGCCGGGCAGTGTTTTACGTCCTGTGTATACATCAGTGAACAAAAGAAACAAAATTCCTCCCCTATATAGTTTACATTCTACTGGCAGAAAAGAAAACAATAAAATAAAATAAGTAAATTACATTGTATCTTAGAAAGTTTTCAGTGTAATGAAGAAAAGTAAACTGCTGGCAGGATTACAATTTTAGATAGGGTTATCAGGAAAGTTCTCACTGAAAAGGTGGCATCTTAATAAAGGCAGTGAAGGAATGAGGAAATAGAAAGTACGGGTAGAGACATGCCTGGTGTGTTTGAGAAAAGCAATGACGCCAGGTTGGCTAAAGAGAGGTGAGTGAATAGAGCACTGTGGGAAGTAAGGTCACAGAACTAAGGAGGGGTGAGATTGTGTAGGGTCTTGTAAACCATTACCAGGACATTGAATTTCACTTTGAGTTAGATGGAAAGCCTTTGGAGGATTCTGAGTAGAGGGATGACTTGAGATGTTAATATTTTAATGGCAGCTCTCCACTGCTATGTTGACAACTGGCTGAAGAGATGTAAGAGCAGACTCAGGGAAACTAGTTAGGAGGTTACGGAAATAATACAAGCAAGAGATGCTGGTAAGTCCTATCAAGGTAGTAGCAGTGAAAGTCGTGAGAAATGGTCAAATTCTGTATATATTTTGAAGAAAGTGCCAGTAGTGTTTGTTAATGCACTGAATGTGGAGTGGGAGCAAAAGAGAGGAATCAAGGATGATTTCCAGATTTTTTGCCCAAGCAACTAGAAGGATAAGGATCCAACAAATTAATGAAGAAGTACTGAGGGGATTGGGTTTTGGCGGGTAGGATAAGGATGATGAGGAATTCAGTGTAGGGCACGTTAAATCAAAGATGCCCACTTGATTTTCAAACAGAGATGTCAGGTAGATTACTGGAGTTTGACATTCGAGGGAGAAGCCCAGGCTGGAGATATACATTTGGAAGTTGTCAGCATATTTAAAGCCATGAGACAGGGTGATATCACCCACCAAGGGAGTGAGTGCAAATCTACTCTGCAAACAGAGTAGGTCCAAGGACTGAGGAGGAGACAGTAAGGACGATTAGCAAAGGAGACTAAGACAGGGTGCCTAGAGAGGTGGGAGGAGAGCTGGGAGCGTGTGGTGGTGTGTCCCAGATGTCAAGTGAAGAGCATCCCAAAGAGGCAATGATCAACTCAGCCAGATGGCACTAAGTGAGGCGAGGATGGAGCATTGACCGTTGGCTACAGCAATCCAGAGGTGATCCGTTACCTGGACAAAAGCTGTCTGGGTGGAGCAGTGAGAGCAGAAGCCCAACTGGAGGGGATTTAAGAGAGCTAGCTCAAATAGATACTTGTACATCAATGTTCATAATAGCATTATTCACACTAGCCAAAAGGTGTTAACAACCCAGATGTCCATCAGTAGATGAATGGATAAACACAATGTGGTACATACATACATACAATGGAATAGGAAGGAAATTCTGATACGTACAAGCTGGATGAACCTTAAAAACTTATACTAAGTGAAATAAACTAGACAAAAAAGGACAAATATTGCAGGATTCCACTTATACGAGGCATTTAGAATGCTCAAATTCATAGAAACAAAAAGCAAATGGTGGTTACCAGAGGCCGGGGTGAGGTACTGGGAGTTATCGTTTAATGTGTACAGAGTTTCTGTTTGGGATGATTTAAAAGCTCTGGACAGTTCTTGACGTGGTCATGATTGCACAACAGTGTGACCGTTCTTAGTGCCACTGATCCGTACGCTTAAAAACAGATAAAATGGCAAATTTTATATTATGTACATTTAACCATGCAACAACAAAAAAAATTTTTAAGGGAAAGAATTGGAAACAATGCAGACGAATCTTTCAGGAAGTTTTGCTGTAAAAGGGAGCAAAGAAATGGGGCAGTAGAAGGAGAAGGAAGAGGTCAAGAAAGAATTTAAGAAGGGAGAAATTACAAGTTGCTTTGATGCCAGTTGTAATGATCCTGGTAGAAGGGGGGAAATGATAATGCAGAGAGCAGGGAGATAGCTCCAGTGGTGTTACTGAGTTAGCAAGAGGACATGGCTTGGTGCCAGGTGGCAGTGAGGCCTTGCTGGCAGCAGAGGAAGGGGCAGTCTCTGAAGGAAGGGCTGGGACTTCCCTGGCGGTCCAGTGGTTAAGACTCTGCACTTCCACTGCAGGGAGTACGGTTTCCATCCCTGGTTGGGGAACTAAGATCCCACATGCCGCGAGATGTGGGCGGGGGTGGGGGGAACAAAAACACGAAACAAAATGAAGGAAATGCTGGGAGCAAGAGAGTTTCAACCACCCCACAGGAAGGAAGGCAGAGTCCCTGGATCCACACAGTGGGGATGGGTGGGTAGATGTGGTGATAAAGAGTCTGTCAAAATTCTCTTCTAACTGCTTTTCTTTCCTTTCTGATATAGGAAGGATGGTCACTGTGGTAGACAGAGTAATGGCCCCCCAAAGTTGTCACATCCTAATCCCTGGAACCTGTGAATATTAACTTACATGGTCAAAGGGAATTTGCAGATGTGATTAACGGTAAGGACCTTGAGATGGGAAGATTATGTTGGATTATCTGGGTAGGCCCAATCTAATCACATGAGTCCTTAAAAGTGGAAGAGGGGAATGAAATACTGCCACATATTACAACACGGAGGAACCTTAAAAACACGCTAAGTGAGAGAAGACAGGCACAAACGAGCGTGTATTGTATGATTCCACTTAGATGAAATGTCCAGAATAGGCAAATCCATAGAGACGGAGAGTAAATTAGTGGTTGCCAGGGTTTGGGGCTGGGGAGAATACAGGGTGACTGCTAAAGGTACAGGGTTTCTCTGGGGGATGATGAAAACTGTTCTGTAATTGGTAGTGGTGAAAGGTGCACAATTCTGTGAATATACTAAAGATGACTGAATTGTACACTTTAAATGGGTGAATTGTATAGTATGTGAATTAGATCTTCAATAAAGCTGTTACTAAAATCAAACAAACAAAACTGGAAGAGGGAAACAGAAGATTGCATCAGAGCAACATGTGACAATTGATATAGGGTCAGAGAGTTGCTGACTTTACAGACAGGAGACCATGAGCCAAGGAATGCAGGTGGCCTCTAGAGCCCGAAAAAGCAAGGAAATGGGTTCCCCCCTTGAGCTTCCAGAAAGGGACACAGCCTTGCCTACACCTTGATTTTAGCCCAGTGAGTCCTGTGTCGACGTTTTGACCCATAGAACTATAAGACGATACATTTGTGTTGATCTCAGCCACTACATTTGTGGTCATTCATGTTATGGGTCATCAACTGTGAGTGAGAGTAAAGAAGAGTTATTAGAGGTTTGACAGGAGAGGAGACGTTAGGAAATAGTCCTGTAGGAAAGCGAAAGAGTGAACTGACTAGGAAAATAGAGCACGATTACCAGCCAGTGTTAAAAACACACCTAAGGGAGTTGGGAACTTCTTTTCCCCCATCTAGATGGCTACTGTGGGAAGTCTGGTTTTTTATTACCCACAACTGGGCAATATTTCATTGATTGTTTCATCCAGCGAGTGGATGCTCAGAGTAAGCAGGAGGTGGGAGATGGGAATCTGTCGTTTGCTTGGTTGGACTCAGTTTCTGGTCTCAGTTTCGTGGACACCCAGCAGTCTGAGTGCGAGTCACTAAACAAGCCCACAACCTTCTCTGGTACTCAACAGAGGAGTGAGCAATCTGTCCTCACACTGGAGGGAAGACCCACTGGGTCAGACATAGTGAGAGGTGGCATGTCAGCCTCCAAAGTGGCTCATAAGTACAACATATTGTGCTCTATGGGTGATTTAAGAGATCTTCCAAGGTAATTTCTACACCTGATTTTTAATATTTGTAACGTGTCTGTTGTATAATTTAGTTATTTTCCATGTTTACTATAGAAAATAAGACAAAAAAACAAGGCGGCTAGAGGAAACCGAGTATAGAAGCCAATGGCATGCGAGGAATGTTGGAGAGATATAAAAATAAGTAGAGCATACATGTTCTGAACTAGATAGACAGGGAAGGAAGGACCAAGACATACCAAATATTCCTGATTCACTAAATATATGTGAGATACACCAAGCATCCAATGTTTATGAGCCACCCATCATCGATGATGCCCTTCTGACCCCACTTGTCCTCTGCCCGAGAAATGTAGGTGAAACCACAGCTATTGGACTTCCCTGGTGGTGCAGTGGTTAAGAGTCTGCCTGCCAATGCAGGGGACACAGGTTCGATTCGTGTTCTGGGAAGATCCCACATGCGGCAGAGCAACTAAGCCTATGCGCCACAACTAGTGAGCCTGCGTGCTGCAACTACTGAAGCTTGCGCGCCCAGAGCCCATGCTCTGCAACAAGAGAAGCCACCGCAATGAGAAGCCTGCGCACTGCAACGAAGAGTGGCCCCCGCTCGCTGCAACTAGAGAGAAAGCCCGCTCACAGCAACGAAAGTCCAACACAGCCAAAAAGTAAATAAATTAATTCATTAAATAAAATTACTTTAAAAAAAAAACAACACAGCTACTCATCAGGGTAATTGATGAGATACAGGTATTTGCCAGGTATACTTGTCCCTGCATCATTCCAATAAACAAGTGTGTATGATGGCCCTATGTACCTTCAGTCTATGGGATCCCCTTGCTCAGACGCAACTCTGATTCCCATAAAGCCCCACCACCAGAGAGGAAAGCTAACACAACAGGGAAAAAATGGGAATATGAACATTGTATAATCCAGACTCAGGTAGTATGGTTCTTCCACTGTTCTTGTAGCTTATCCAATGTGTGTTCACATACCCCACCTTTCCCCTTACTTCTCACTATGTGTTTTAAAATTTATTGATAAACTGTGAGATTTGAGCTTCTTAGTTTGGTCTATGCACTTTTCTCCTCTGTGGCCTCTGGGATAACTTTGCCTAATATGGGTCTTGGAGATTATCACTGGCCCAAGGTAAATTCAGCACCAGGAGCTGACTTTAGAATCTTTGCAAACGATTGTGACTCTACTGTTTTGAGAGTGATTAAATTTGTCATTTAGCCGATAGGTTGCAAAACTGTGTGCAATCATATCCAGACATGGTCAAACAGAGATTCTGGGAATCAGAGATGGATGTGGTAGCTAGCTATGTCTCTGAATAGTTTCTCATTGAGGAGGCAAGGTATCTGTTGTCCTATGTGGGAAAAGTGCATTATGTTGGACAAGGGAATTTATGATACTGGATGTATGGGAAGGAATATGTGTGTACCCTCTATGAGATTGCCTGCCTGGCATTCCCCCTTCTTCTGGAAATTGCCCCTTTGCATCCACATATCTGGCATAGAAGTTGCACGTTCTTAATGATGCCCATCGCGTTGATTTTGGTTGGTTGGTTTAGGGATGACCTGACCTAAGCTAATAAGCCCCTTCTCTGGAATTTTTGAATTTAGGACTCAAAGAATTGAGGTCAGTTCCTCTCCAGTGTAGACATTTGTGTTGTTGTTCTTACAGACTGCAGTATACTAGGGTTTTAACCTTGTATCTGGGGTTCTAGAGCCAGTTTGCTTAGATTTCTTTTTTATTTATTTATTTATTTTTGGTTGCATTGGGTCTTCATTGCTGCAAGTGGGCTTTCTCTAGTTGCGGCGAGCAGGGGCTACTCTTCATTGCCATGCGCAGGCTTCTCATTGCGGTGGCTTCTCATGTTGCGGAGCACGGGCTCTAGGTGCATGGGCTTCAGTAGTTGCGGCTCACAGACTCAGTAGTTGGGGCTCTAGAGTGCAGGCTCAGTAGTTGTGGCGAACGGGCTTAGTTGCTCCGCGGCATGTGGGATCTTCCTAGACCAGGAATCGAACCTGCGTCCCCTGCATTGGCAGGCAGATTCTTAACCATTGCGCCACCAGGGAAGTCCCCAGATTGCTTAGATTTCAATCCTGACTCTGACATTTACTATCTATGTGAACTTACTCTCTCTTCAGTTCCTTACCTGTCAATTACAGGTAATTATATCTACTTCATAAGGTTATAATGAATATTAGAAGAACTTAGGAGAGTACCTTGTTCTCAATAAATATTCGTTATCGGGCTTCCCTGGTGGCGCAGTGGTTGAGAGTCCGCCTGCTGACGCAGGGGACGCAGGTTCGTGCCCCGGTCCGGGAAGATCCCACATGCCGCGGAGCAGCTGGGCCCGTGAGCCATGGCCGCTGAGCCTGCGCGTCCGGAGCCTGTGCTCCGCAACGGGAGAGGCCACAACAGTGAGAGGCCCACGTACTGAAAAAAAAAAAAAAAAGTTAGTTATCTTTACTCTTTACAAATCGAGACAAATGTTTTATTTTTCCCAAATCTGACTTCAATTCAATGTTATTCAACATTTATTTTTTGCACACATACTATATTATGAGCGTTAAATTAAGCTTAGGAAAAAATATGGTACCAAAATAGACATGGTCCCTGACTTTTTTGATCTTATAGTTTAGTGGGGGAAGCAAATATTAAACAAATAATCACAGAAATAATACAAGCTATAAGACTTGCTATGAAGGACAAGTAGAAGGTGATAAGAGATTATAACTGGAACACCAATCTAGCCTTCCTTAAGAAAGCAATGTAAGAGTTAGTAAGGGAAGAGGATATTGGAGAAAGCTTTCCAGGTAGAGGGGTCATCAAAAGCTTTTTGAGGCTTGGATATAGTGAGAAAAGGAGGAGGAAAATAGCAGGAAATGAGGCTGGAGACACAGGCAGGGACCAGATCATTCAGGACCTTGCAAGATGAATAGGGCACTAAAGGTTCAAGATCTTGGAGGTTAGGTTAAGGATTTTGGATCAGGATGGTGGCAGTTGAAAATGAGAGTCGACAGGGTTAAGAGATAGTGAAAGGGAAAGAATCAAGCATTTATCCTGCTTTCTTACATGAACTATACCAACGGGTAATTAAATAATTGAAGAGGGGTGATTTCCCTTGTAGAAATATTGCAGCTTCTAAATGAAGAATGATTGAATTATATCACCATTTTAAAACTCCTAATGAATGAATTGATGCAGGCATTATTCATCAACAGCTGTTAACACTACAAAAAGAGAGACAAGTACACACTGTGTGTCTCCTAATGGAAAAATACACCACCACCTAGGAAGGTATCCTGCCAAAAAATTAAACACGAATCTGATAATACATCTAGATCTTACTACCAATTTATAGAAAATAACAGAGGACAAGGTAACACATTAAAGTATTCTGTGGGGATGCAACTGACAAAATCTGGATTGTGGCAAAAACTAAAGGACAAACAACTAACTTCCTTAAATTAAAAAAAAAAAAAAACTAGGAGTTCCCTGGCGGCCTAGTGATTAGAATTCTGGTCTTTCACTACCATGGCCCGGGTTCAATCCCTGGTCAGGGAACTGAGAACCCACACGCCTAGCGGCGTGGCAAAAAAACAAAAAACCAAAAACAAAAAACGGGAAAACAAAGAAAGAAAAAATACAGAGGACTTTCAAAAATGTACCAACCCAAAAACAATCTAAAAAAGAGTGGATATATGTACATGTATAACTGATTCACTTTGCTGTACACCTGAAACTAACACATTATAAATCAACTATACTCCAAAAAAAAATTTATTTTTTAATTAAGAAAAAAAATGTACCAACCAAACACAGTATAGCTCCTCACTGAAACATTTGGTTAAAAAAAAAAAAGGAACATTTATGAGTCTATTGGAAATGTGTATAGTAACAGGATATTTTATGACATTAAGAAATCATTGTTATTTTAAATTTGTGATTATGGCATTGGGAGTTTTTTTTGAACTCTTTTAGAAATACAGACTATTTACATAGAAAATCATATGATATCTGGACTTTTCTTCAAAATAATATGGGAAGGGGAAAAAAATTGAAGGGGGTATGGACGAGGCAATGTTGGCCATTGACTGGATTCGGGGGCTTGAGTGTTAGGTACATGTTTATATATTTTTAACTGTCCTTTCTATATTTTATATGTTTGAAATTCTCCACAATAAAGAAGAAGGGGGCTTCCCTAGTGGCGCAGTGGTTGAGAGTCTGCCTGCTAATGCAGGGCACACGGGTTCGAGCCCCGGTCTAGGAAGATCCCACATGCCGCAGAGCAACTAGGCCCGTGAGCCACAACTACTGAGCCTGCGCGTCTGGAGCCTGTGCTCCGCAACAAGAGAGGCCACGGTAGGGAGAGGCCCGTGCACCGCGATGAAGAGTGGCCCCTGCTTGCCACAACTAGAGAAAGCCCTCACACAGAAACGAAGACCCAACGCAACCAAAAATAAAATTAATTAATTAATTTTTAAAAAGATGTTTATATTAAAAGAAATTTGGAAAGCAAAATTGACATAATTTAATAATAAATCGAGAGAGGGAGGTGTCCGAGATGACCCTGGGTTCTGATTTTTGTGCCTGGTTCTAAAATGGTACCCTTCGGTGATCAGAAAACAGTGAGCGAGAACACTGTCTATAGAAGAAGGCCACTCGTCTATCTTGGACATGTTGAGTCTGAGGTATTTCTGAGACAACCAAGCAAAGTGGAACTAGTAGGCAGTTAGACAGGCACATCTGGAGCTGGGCAGAGAGATATGGGCTAGCAGTGTGCATTTAAGAATCAACGGCTTGGGTGGTCCAGTGGTAAAGAATCTGCCTTCCAATGCAGGAGATGTGGGCTCGATCCCTGCTTGGGGATATAAGATTCCACATACTGCAGGGCAACTAAGCCCACGTGCCACAACTACTGAGCCCACGTGCCACAACTAGAGAGAGAAAACCCACACGCCACAACTAGAGAGCAGCCCATGTGCCGTAACTAACACCCGATGCAGCCAAAAATAAAAATAAATAAATTTTTTTAAAAGTGCATTAAAAAAAAAAAAGAATGGCTCACAGAGTTTAGACAGGTCTGCCTGGGCACCAGTTCTTAAACTTGAGCAAGGGTCTGAATTACCTGGAGAGTTCATTTAAACACAGATCGCTGGGCCACTACCCCAGAGTTTCTGAATCAGTAGGTTTAGATATGACTTAAGAATTCACATTTCTAACAATTTGACAGGTGACGCTAATGCTGCGGTCTGGAGACCACATTTTTGAGGCTCACTGGTCCCGGAAGATAGTATAAACACTAGTTCTCAACCCTGCATGCACATTGAGAATGTCAGCAAAGACAAGGGAGAGAGTGTTTCAAGTTTGATCGAGTACTCAACAAGTCCAAATGCTGCTCAAAAGTCCAGTGAGATGGGGAATTCCCTTGCGGTCCAGTGGTTAGGACTCGGGCGCTTTCAATGCCGTGGGCCCGGGTTCAATCCCTGATCGGGGAACTAAGATTCCACAAGCTGTGTGGCACCACCCGCCCAAAAAAAATTCAGTAAGATGAGAGTGCAAATAAATATCCTCTGGATTAGCAACATAGAAACAATTGGTGACAGTAAGAAGGTAGAGTGAAGGGAAGATCAAATTAGAGGGGATGAGAAGTAAAGAAGGAGAAGCAAGAGCAAAGAACAGTGAGTGCGGATAATATTTAGGTTTGAGAAGTCTGGCTGTGAATCCTGTGAAGAGGAAGAAGAATAGTGTTGTGGTGGGAGGTGAGGTGGGCTGAGAGCAAACAAAAGCATTAAGATCAAATCACTGAGACCAAAGCACCGCCTTCCTCCTTGAATTAAAAAAAAAAATTAAACCACCAATTCCCCATCTGAAGATGAGCTGTATTTCAACAGTTGCATCTTAAAGATCTAACGAGTCTTCAAAACTCAAAAGGATGCTGTGACCAGATTTGACAATTATGAATAAAGCTGCTACAAACATTAAAAAAAAAAAATCGCAAGGATGGACTTTTTTTTAAAGGATGGACTTGGGGCTTCCCTGGTGGCGCAGTGGTTGAAAGTCCGCCTGCCGATGTAGGGGACACGGGTTCGTGCCCCGGTCCAGGAAGATCCCACATGCCGCGGAGCAGCTGGGCCCGTGAGCCATGGCCGCTGAGCCTGCGCGTCCGGAGCCTGTGCTCCGCAACGGGAGAGGCCACAACAGTGAGAGGCCCGCGTACCGGGGGGGAAAAAAAAAAAAAAAAAAAGGATGGACTTTAATTGTGGATATTCTGGCATCTTGGAGAAGAATGGGTAAGTCTACTGAAGCACAAGCTTCTTCCCTGACATCACAGGTCTTGGGAAGTTGCCATTCTACTAACTGATAAAATTGGCCCCCATATTCATTTATTTCATTAATCATGATTCATTCCTTAAACATTTATCAAATACCTATTATGGGCTAGACACTGTGCTAGGCTCTGGGATTAAAGTGGTGAATGATAAGAGGGAACTACAGTGGTAATTAGAAGAGTGTTGGAGAAATGCAGGGAGCTCTAAGAATCTATACCATGGGATCTAATACAGTCAGGGGAAACAGGGGAGGAGGCCTTGAATGAGTGGTTGTCAGAAAGAGAGCTGAATTCCATTTATATGAAACGTCCAGAATGGGCAAATCTGTAGAAGCAGAAAGTATACAGATTAGTGGTTGCCTAGGGCTGAGGAGTTGGGGAGGAAGGGAGAGTGACTGCTAATGGTAAGAGTTTCTTCTCGGGGTTACGAGAATGTTCAAAAATTGACTGTGGTGATGACTGCACAACTCTGCAGATACTAAAAAACACTGAACTGTAACACTTTAAATGGGTGCATTGCATGGTATGTGAATTATATCTCTTAATGTTCATGTATATTGTTAAAAAAACAAAATTCATCTCAGTAAATTTGAAGATCTAATTCAGTTTATTCGATTTCTGAATCAGGTAGCATCCCATCTAGCAATGAGAAGTGTGCTCTGAGGGGCTGTACAAAATGGGAGGTTTTATAGGAAGAAGTGGGGGGCAAGGGATGTTTAATAAAAGAATAGAAAGGATTACTTTTAGGCCAGGACACCTTCTTCTGTGGGGGGAAGTGACAGCAAGTGTTTCATCATGCAGACTGCATCTTCTTCCTGGGGCGGGATGGGGTGGGGAATGGAGAGGGTCCATGTGACAGATTATTATTATTGCTGACCAGAAACTTCCAAACTGGCTGATTAAGATTACATTCCCGGTAAAGGTGGAAACTGCAATTAGGTCAGGTATTAAATCTAGGTTTGGTACCATGGGCTTTAGCAAAAGTGACGCCATTTGGGCTTGTGGTTTTTCTCTTTATTATTATTATTATAATTATTTATTTTTGGCTGTATTGGGTCTTCCTTGCTGCGCGTGCGGGCTTTCTCTAGTTGCGGGGAGCGGGGGCTACTCTTCCTTGCGGTGCACGGGCTTTTTCACTGCAGTGGCTTCTCTTGCAGAGCACGGGCTCTAGGCTCATGGGCTTCAGTAGTTGTGGCACACGGGTTCAGTTGTGGCCCGTGGGCTCTAGAGTGCAGGCTCAGTAGTTGTGGCACACAGGCTTAGTTGTTCTGTAGCATATGGGATCTTCCCAAACAAGGGCTCGAACCCATGTCCCCTGCATTGGCAGGCGGATTCTTAACCACTGAACCACTGGGAAGCCCTGGTTTTTCTCTTTAAATACATATATTGTGTAGAAGAGATGTGTGGATCGAGAGGAATTAGCTAAGGAACAACGTATACATATACAGAGGGAGTAATGCGTGCACTGGAGGAAAGAGCGTGGCATTTTAGAAGATGTGAAAAAAAAATCTGCATCTGGCATGTTCCTTGAAAGAGTATAATGAGAGTTGAAGCTGAAGCTATGTATTGAACAGGCCCACATTTGTAGCTGTGAAAGCCATGGTAAAAGTTTGAGATTTGATCCTAAAAACAATAGGAAGCCATTGTTGTGTGATAAGATCAGTATGCATTATAACTCCAGCTACCACGCAGAGAGTGAAGAGAAGGGGGCGGGGTATATTCAGGAAACCAGGTAGGTGGTATTATAGTTCTCCGGGTACAAGGTATTGGTTGGTGTCTTAGATTGTTAATGCAAGTTCGTGTGCCCGATGCACAGTGAGGCCAAACAAACTGAAACATCGGGGCCATGCAAGGAGATGAGGAGGCTCATGCCCTAAAAACCCCGGGGATTAAAAGCCAGGGTGGCAGGGGGAGCCTTAGGGTATGTGATCAGCTTATCAGCTTATCAATTCTCTGATTGTCTGATGGTGAGGTAGCAGGGTGGTGTCACAGGGGTTAACATTATCAGTCCTTAGGTTCCAGGAGGCCTGGGGCTATGTGATCAAGGTTAGCATCTTCCATTTGTTGGAGAGGGGGGTTTTTTTACATCTGCAAAACAACTCAGGAAATGTGCATCAAATCCACTATTATCTAGGTACTTCAGAGAGGAGCTAAAGCAGAGGATCTGGGAAGGGAAGGCCCCATGGGGTCCTGCTTGGTTACAAGATTAGGATGGTGGTCGTAGGAATGGACGAATTCAGCAGGACTTCTTGATAGGTTGGAACTGAGATGTGGAAGAGTAGTGAAGTAGCCAAGCTGACATGCTCAACTGGATGGATGATGAAATGGGAATACTAGAAGAGGTGCAAGTTTCAGGGTCGGGGAGTAAGACTAATTCTGTTAATATAGTTGGAATGATCTAATAGGGGAGTAAGGCTGCTTTGTGCAGTAGTGAGTTCTCCTCTATTGGAATTATCCGAGTTGGACTAGAGATCTTTCAGTTAAGTGTCCAGTGTTCTTGCTCTGAAATAAGTTGTGGACTAAGTAACTAAGTTCCCATTCAGCCCTTATGGTCTACCACAAGCAAGTGCCATTTCTGCCAGAATTTGGCCCCCCCGAACAGCTCAGGGCTGAAATAAAACCCTCTTCGCCTGGAATTTGAATTCCTCAGAATCACCTACACCAGGTTAATAATTTAAGGTTCCTCATAACTGTTTGTTTGTTTCACCTGTGTGCAGGACTCTGGTTTCATAAAATCCTCCCAGCAGTATTATTTAACCTAGTGTGGAAGAAAGGTGTATATATTCCGCCAAGCCAAGGGCAAGTCTCTACTAGCCCAGGAGAAAGGGGGAGGCTGCAGGTGCCACAGAAAGTGGCCCTGCCCAAAGCCAAAACAGAGGAGAGGACTCCTACAAAGTTAATCTTTTTATATCTTCTCACACCCTATCCAACCATCTAGCCCTGTGCCCTTAGGGTCCCACAGCCATTGGGTGGTTAATTTATCCTCCAGTCCCAGGGAGGGGGTGGGGTGAGAGGATGATAATTTTTAAATATAAAATGAAAAACAGAAAAGTACAAAAAGGGAGGAAACGGAGAAAAGACAAGAGAGTAATACAAGAAAAGCTGTATTTTGTGCCAGGGCTGCCACCTCAGTCCCCTGGGAAGCAGTAAGGACTTGCCTAGAGGTCCCTTATCGACTCTCCGATTAAATGCCCTAGGAGAGGTCCGCGGGATTTGTTTGACTGCTTTATTCCCACCCTGATTCTTCTCCAGGTATTACCTTGTGCCCCTGCTCTAACACACACCAGGACCTTCCTGAGACTTGCTCTGTCGCTGCTGTTCCCCTTCCAGGGTAAGCATTCCGCCTTCTTTTTCTTGTCCTTCTTCAAATCTCAGCACAAAACTTTCTGGGCCTCATTCGCATCTTCCTGACTTTCCTCATTTCTGAAATGGGAATAATAAAAATGATGGTGGGAATAACAGCAAAACCTACATATTATGATTGCTGTTAAGATTAAACATTATATATACTTGAAAATCTGTTGGAAACCGCAGAAGACTATACAATTTGACGTTGCTTTTTATGGCCTTTATTTCTCACGTAGATTTCAGTGGCTAGAAAGAGGGGGTGCTAGGGTGCTGGGGTGCTTGTCTCTCAGTGAGATCAATGCAAGACGTTGCCAAGTGTTTCAGAAGAAAACGCCACTCTACTTCAGACGGGGTGCCGGCCACCTTGAACAAAGCCCTTTGGAGAAGTTTTTCGGTGCAACAGCTGAAGGCATGGGAAAACACAGCATGCAGCTGAGGAGCCTCCCGGGCGCTGCAGGCCGCACCCCCTTGGCCCCAGCGCGGCCGGCCGACTAGCCTGGGGCGCGCTTCTGCCAGCCGCCCAGGGCGCCCCTCCGGGCCACCGTCCGAGCGCTCGCCCGCCGGGCCGGGGACGCTAAGGCTTGGAGTCCCGGGAGTTTTAACACTTTACGCGATTTTGCAGTTGACCGAGAACTCTCAAGCCCCCCGAATACTCCCTCGCCGGAAAGCCAGGTTACTGGCGGTGGAACCAAATGTGACTCCAGGTGTAAAAGAAACAGGCATATTTGGGGAGCGGCTCTAGGTGACCCCGTGTTGGGGGAATAAGATGGATTTCTCCAGTCATTTCAAAACCACACCTCCCGCCGGGTGGCCCAGGGAAATTCTAGAACAATCCTCGGGCGCCGAGAGGACGCCCCGGGCTGCAGAGGCCGCAGGGAGCCGGACACCGGCCGGGCTTGGCTGCCTGCAGGGAGGCGGGCGCGGGAGCCGGCGGCGCACGGCATCCTCACCTGTCCGGGGCCGCCTCTCCGCAGGCCTGTTTCCGCGTGTGAGAAATGGGCTGACTACCAGCTCACCCTCTCACCGAGAGAAAGCGTCTGGGGTGTTCCGGTTCAGCGCCGCTACAGAAACCACTCGAGAAAACAGGAGTTTGTTTCGGTTTTAGTTCAAAGAAGGAAAAAAAAAAATGCAAGAAGCGTGCACCGTGCGCAGAAACGCTTGTCAAGGTTAGCGGGAAGCCTGCTGAGCTGACGGGCAGAGGAAGGGCGAATTGGCCAGGGCCTAGGCGGCCTGTGAAGGTAACTCTACACGTGTTCACGAAAGCATGAAGATGCACTGCTCCTGTCAAAACCCGCGGGTGCGTCGGGAGACCGAACTCGAGCCACGACGACCGGGAGCAGCGTCCTCTGCGCCTGCGCAGTACCCGCGTTTCCCCCCGCCCCGAGCTCGCGCCCCGCCCCCGAGTTCTCTCCGCCCCGCCCACTTGCCCTCCTCCTCCCCAGCCCGGCCGCCCGCGCAGAGCATTGTGGGACACAAACAAAGTGCCCCCAAACAGGCTGGAGTGAGCGGAGCGGCAACGCGGCGGCGCCGGCCCGCACGCGCGCGGCGGCGGCTCCCTCCCAACCTCCCCCTCCCCTCCCCTCACTCCCCTTCCCCTTCCCCACCCCGCCCCGCCGGGAAAACGCGAGCCGTCGCCTCGCTCCCCAAACCGCCGCCTGCCCTCGGCCAACCGCCCCCAACGGCCGCCCGCGCGCGGCTCGCCGGGCCCCCTCGCTCCTCCCCTCAGGCCCCCAGAGCGCTCCCCTCCCGCCGCCTCGCACTCTCCCACCTCGCAGGCACGCCGCTGCTCGGGGCCGCCATGCCCCTGCCGCAGGCTGTCCACGGGCCTAGGCGCGGCGGCCCGAGATAGGGTCTCCTCCGCCTCCCGGGGGAGGAGAGAGGGAGCGGGCCGCGCGCTCCGCCCCCTCCCCCCGGGCTGCCGCCGCCACCGTCGCCACCACCCCCTCGCCGCCTCAGCCTGGCGGGGAGGAGGAGGAGGAGGAGCAGCAGGCCTCCGGGCCCTGGCACCGCCGCCCGCAGGTAACGGGGAGGGGAGGGCAGGGCTGGCCCCTCTTCGCCGCCCGCGCCCTCGGGCGCGCCCTCCGAAGGGCTGACGCCGTGCGTCCCCCATCTGGGCGCTGGACGGAAGGGAACGCCTGGTCTCCTCACCCCCTCCGCGCCGGGAGACACCCCGCAGGGTCCCCTCAATGGCATCTGAGCCTTCGGGAAGGAGACTGGCCTTGGGTCCCGCCGTCCAGGAGAAATTGCCCCGATCTCCCAGGACGCCCCGCATCCGCACGCGCGTGTGCCCAGCACCCTAACCCCGAGGAGGCGGAGTGTTAGCGTCTCACCTGGTCGAGCCCGCAGCGCGAGACCCACTGTTCCCTCCTCTCCCCTGCTGCTTTTTTTCTCTGGTACTGGGAAGAAAAAGGTTGGCACTTACTTAAAAAACAAAAAATGAAAACCTTTTTTTCTTTCCTATCTGGGGATCAGTCTGCATCTAGTCATTTTCTGCTGGCCTAACCAGAAAAGGGTTACCTGCGAGTGAAATGACGAGTACGTTAGAACTGATGAAAGGAAGCATGCTTGTGAGTTGTATGAAGGTTAACCAGAATTTAGAGTAAAGCCCAGTAAGTCTGCTTTATTGGGACTGACTTATAGAAATGAAGGCCAGAACTTACATTTTTTTCCACGTATAAGTAGATTTTCTGTTGGTTAGGAAGACATTCTCTTTAACTTCCACTTATTTTCTTACTGTTTTATTCGGATAAGCGGCTAATACCAAAAGCAGACTTCACAATTTGATAGATACCAGTTGTTTGGGTAGGTAGTTTTTTTTTGCCTAGAGTGTTTCGGTCGGAATTATTGCATTTAAAAAAATATTATGTAAATCTTTATTTATACAGTTACCCCCATTACTTCACTTTCACTGTCAATGGATATTTAATTTTACCTAATGTAGCTTCCTAATCATGGAATGTGGCAATAATGAAAGGAATGTTTTCCTGTAGTCTTGTATTTTAGGATGATTGCATTAATTATGAAAACCAGATTTACTTATTGTGTGCAACACTGCTAGGCATTTTACATATCTGATGTGATTTTATTCTCAGAACAACCTAATGACTTAAGATATTATTACTTGAGTTTTACAGATGAGACAAACTCAAGTGATATTAAGTAACTTGCTCTAGGCCACACAACTAGTTAGTGATAGAGGTGAGATTTGTATCCAGATATAATTCCAGTGTAGATGTGTTTTCTACCATTCCTCTCAGTACAGGTACACTTTTTTTAAACTTAATTATGAAAAATGTCAGTCTTTTTGAAATTGAGGGAAAAATGCAGTGAACACCCCAGTACCTAGATTCAGTGATTGACATTTTTGCCATTTCCCCCCTCTCCTCCCTTACTGTGTGTCTCAATATGTAATCATTTGAAAGTAAATTGCAAACTCCATGACACTCCAGTATTTCAGCATGGTTTCCTAAAACTAAGGACATTCTAACCCCAGTATCATTATCAACACCTTTCTAAATTAACAATCCATATGCAAATTTCCTTAGTATGCCAAGGTCTCTTTTGGGAACTCTACCCCTGCCCCCAGCATTGCATTTGTTGATTATGCCTCTAGTCCTTTTTTTAAAAGAGGAGTACCCATCTTTTTTTATTCTGACAATTAACCAAACCACTTGGTTTATAGAATGCTCCCACTTCTGGGTTTGTCTGTTTCCTAATGGTGTCATTTAATTAATTCCTCTGTCGCCCTGAATTTCCTGTTACTGGAAGTTAGGTCTAAAGAAAAGCTTGAGTAGCTTAAGGAAAACTTTATTTGGCAAGAATGTTTAATAGATGATGCTGTGTACTTCATGTTATGCCATTTAGGAGGTATTTAACGTCAGATTGCCACACTGTTAAGGATACTAAATGTGACCACTTGATCAAAGTGGTGACTACCATATCTGTTATAAAGATGTGGTTTCCCTGTTCGTGATGTGTACGTGATCTTGGAGTAATTCCTTGACACCAAGCAAATACCTGTTTCTGCCTTTGCTCAGTGATTTTAGCACCCATTGATGACTCTTGCTTCAATCAGTTATTTTATTGGAGATTTTCTGTCTGGAAGATTTCCTTCATTAACTAGGAGTGAACTAAACTTCCTCCTAAAAATGCTAATGTCCTCCCTCCAGTTATCAGTATTCAGAGTAAAGAATACTGGGGTGATAGTCACCCCCAATGGTGGCAAATAAGGGTTTTTTTTTTTTTTTCTTTTTTATGGGGATAACTGTAACCGAGCAGGGCCCCGTGGGGCCTTCCCAGGAAGGGCCTTCCCCCAGATCCTCTGCTGTGGCTCCTCTCTGAAGTACCTAGATAATAGTGTTTGATGCACATTTCCTGAGTTGTTTTGCAGATGTAAACCTACCCCCGTCCAACAAATGGAAGATGTTAACTCTTGGCGACCTTGAGCACATAGCCCCAGGCCTCCTGTGGCCTAAGGACTGATAAATGTTAACCCCTGTGACACCTCCCTGCGGCCTCCCCATCAGACAGTCGGAGAATTGTGCCCAAGCCGATCACATACCTCGCAACCTCCCTCCCTCACCTGGCTTTTAAAAGTACTTCGCCAACCTTCGGGGAGCTTGGGGCTTATTAGGGCATGAGCCACCTCATCTCCTTGCATGGCCCTGCAGTAAACCTTTCTCTGCTCCAGACTCCAACGTTTCAGTTTGTTTGGCCTCACTGTGTGTCAGGCACATGAACTTGTGTTAACAGTTTTACTATGGACTCATGGGTTTTCATTTATTCTTTTTTTTTTTTCTTTTTTTAATAACCATTACAGTCGTTTTTCTTCTTGATGATCTAACTGTCCCAAATTTGGACAGTAGGAACCTTTTCAAGCTGTCTCCTGTGTCTTTTTAATGCTGGGAGTGCTTTCTGGCACAGGATATCCCAGGCTTGCCTTGTTACTTTCCTTGTTCCAGATCTGGAATGGGCTGTTAATCTAAGGAGTCTTGGTTCTTTGTAGTGAGAAACGGTGTATAGAAACCAAGATCTGGATGTTTGGCATATTCATTGCTGCTGGAGTGTCACTATTTCTAGGCCCTTTCAGAGGGGAGAACTAAAAATGGTTTTTTGCTTGTGAATCAAGTTCATAGTTATATATCCAATTCAGATTTAACGTAGCAGATTTTTCTTTAACTTCTTTGATTCTATATTGGTCTCTTTTGTCTTAAACAAAAATCTTGGTTCCTAATAAAATTAACATACTTGCCTTATCCTACTATGTATACTTAAAATCATTTCAAAATTATCATACCAATATCATTACTAACAATAAACTGAGTAAAGTTTAAGATTTCTTTGCATCTATTTTTGTCCTTAGAATATATTACATGAAGGCTGTATAATCAGAGTACTTACTGTGTTCAGAAGTCACTTGAAGTGCTTTCCTCTGTTTGGTTATACTGCCAATTTGATATGGTTCATTGGTTTTTTGTTTTGTTTTGTTTTGTTTTGTTTTTGCGGTACGCAGGCCTCTCACCACTGCGGTCTCTAACGCCGCGGAGCACAGGCTCCAGACGCGCAGGCCCAGCAGCCATGGCTCACGGGTCCAGCTGCTCCGCGGCATGTGGGATCCTCCTGGACCGGGCACGAACCCGCGTCCCCTGCATCAGCAGGCGGACTGTCAACCACTGTGCCACCAGGGAAGCCCTGGTTTCATTTTTTATCTTAAGGTTTTCTTTTTTAAACTTTATTTTTTTTTCAGAAAGAAACAACTTTTTATTGAGTGTAGTTGATTTACAATGTTGTGTTAGTTTCAGGTGTACAGCAAAGTGATTCAGATATACATACATTCTTTTTCAGATTCTTTTCCTTTATAGGTTATTACAAGATACTGAATATAGTTCCCTGTGCCATAGGTCCTTGTTTATTTTATATTTAGTAATGTGTATCTGTTAATCCCAAACCCCTAATTTTTCCTCCCTGCTTCCCCCTTTGGTAACCTTTGGTTAACCTTTGGTAAGTTTGTTTTCTTTGTGAATCTGTATGTTGTAAATAAGTTAATTTGTATCATTTTTTTAGATTCCACATATAAGTGATATCATGTGATATTTGTCTTTGACTTACTTCACTTAGTTAGATAATCTCTAGGTCCGTATATGTTGCTACAAATGGCATTATTGTTTTTTATGGCTGAGTAATATTCCAGTGTGTGGAGGTGTGTGTGTGTGTGTGTGTGTGTGTGTGTGTTTGTATACACACATACTACATCTCTTTATCCATTCATCTGTCAGTGGACATTTAGGTTGCTTCCATGTCCTGGCTATTGTAAACAGTGCTGCAGTGAACATTGTGGTCCATGACTCTTTTTGAATTACGGTTTTCTCAGGGTATATGCCCAGGAGTGGGATTGCAGGATCATATGTTAGCTCTATTTTTAGTTTTTTAAGGAACCTCTATACTGTTCTCCACAGTGGCTGCACTAGTTTATGTTCCCACCAACAGTGTAAAAGGGCTCCCTTTTAAACTTTTATGTTTGAGTATATAAAATATATACAAGGTTCAAAAGTCAAAATAATATTTTAAAAGTATGCTTAAAGAAGACTCACCCAAATTAGTTTTTAAGATGAAGTGTTTTTTAACTTCGTCAACCCTTTTAATATCTAATCTCATAAATCTTGACTGCAGTGGGCAAAGTATGTTGCTTACGTGTAGTGATATAGGAGTCCTTTTAAATTTTGCAATTCAATTCCGATTCCTCTGGCAAAGAGAAAGCACTAGACTAATCTTCAGAGGTGAGCAGAGAAGTAGATTTCAAGCTTGGCTTTTTTTGTTTGTTTTTGGTTTTGTTTTTTGCGGTACGCGGGCCTCTCACTGCTGTGGCCTCTCCCGTTGCGGAGTACAGGCTCTGGATGCGCAGGCTCAGCGGCCATGGCTCACGGGCCCAGCCGCTCCGCGGCATGTGGGATCTTCCCGGAGCGGGGCACGAACCTGCGTCCCCTGCATCGGCAGGCGGACTCTCAACCACTGCGCCACCAGGGAAGCCCTCAAACTTGTTTTTGCAAGCTTTACTTTGAAAATCATATATTTATTGTTTGGTCAATTTTTTTTCTTTTTTCCTTTTGACTGCAGGCTTGCGGGATCTTAGTTCCCCAACGCTGGGCCCTGGCATTGAAAGCCCAGAAACCTAATCACTAGGCCACCGGGGAGTTCCGAAAACCATGTCTTTAAAGGGGCATGTAGTTGGTAGAGTTTTATGAATCCATCTACTTACATGTCACACAGCAAAACTGACATACATATGCTATCTGCAAATATAAAAGGTATTTGGATATATGATCAGTGAGGATAGCACTTTTTTTTCGATTGGGCAAATTTGATGGAAATTATAATTATGCCTTGAAATGAGAATATATAAGGGAGCAATCAGTGGTTGTCTAAAATAAGCAGAATACAGTTATGCAGTTTGTAAGCTGCTTATCACCCAGGAAAAGTTGTGCCCACGGTGTGTTTCCCTCTGTGTACACCATCACTGCTTTTGGTAATAGAGCGAACATCTCTCCTTCAGGAAATGGAGTGGGAAAATGAGGAATGCATATGTTTCATTTGCCTTCATTCTGTCTTTAATCTTGGTAAAATATACTACCCAAGGTTAGAACACATAAGGTGATGAAAAAATGCCACAAAGTGTAGCATAGGTATATACACTCACATAGCAGCTAGAGCTTATTGTGGTATACTGAGTGGGCTAATACAGTGACGATAATTGCCAACATTTGTTGAGCCCTTTTAAAAAGGTAGCACTGTGCTAGACATTTCATACATCATCTCATTCACATCTCACATTAACCCTTTGTTATTATTGCTGCTGGTATCTGCAAATAAGGAAACTGATATCCAGGTTTCAAGCTCAAGTCTGTCTTCAGTGTTTTACTTAACTACTTTGCTGCACCTCACAACTAAATATATGTCGTAAAATTGGATATATTTTCACTCAGCATGAATCAAATTAAAGGAAGTGCATGACTGACATTAGTCCTATAGCAGCACTGAAGATTGCATCTAAAATTTTCCTAATAAAATGTTGGAGTTTTAATTTCTTCTTTTAATTTTTATTTACTTATTTATTTGGTTGTGTTGGGTCTTCGTTGCTGCACACGGGCTTTCTCTAGTTGCATCGAGCGGGGTCTACTCTCCGTTGTGGTGCGCGGGCTTCTCATTGCAGTGGTTTCTCTTGTTGTGGAGCTCGGGCTTTAGGCACGCAGGCTTTAGTAGTTGTGGCACATGTGCTCAGTAGTTGTGGCTCACGGGGTCTAGAGTGCAGGCTCAGTAGTTGTGGCACATGGGCTTAGTTGCTCCACGGCATGTGAGATCTTCCTGGACCAGGGATCGAACCCGTGTCCCCTGCATTGGCAGGCAGATTCTTAACCACTCTGCGCCACCAGGGAAGTCCGCAGTGTTGGAGGTTTTAAACTTTAAGTCTTCCTAGCCTTGTAAAGGATAAAACTCTCTTGCTATTGAAAATGGTCAAGCATCAAAGACTGTTGTAAAGGGGTTTCCTTCATTAGTTGGGGGATCCTAATTAATTTGGCTTCTTCCAACTGTAATTTTTTAATATCTTTATTATATATATTGAATGTGTGTGTGTATATATATATATATATATTTTTTTTTTCCCCTCCTGTGGTTTCCTGGTATTCTGTAGACTATTGAGCATGTCTTTATATAAGATATAATGGGATGTTTTTACTTTAAATGCAACCGCATTCATGACTGAGACAGTTTTCCCTGTACCTCAGACTGATTGCTTGAAATTTATCTCCTGTTAAGCTGAAAGCCACATTAGTTTTCCTTTGTTCTTTATATCAGAAATACTTCACCCCATTTTAGACAATGAGCTGGAAATCTCTGGATTCTTAGCCACAGGGTCTAAAATAAAATAGTGATTGCATATGTGTCTTTAAAAATATAAAGATACGGGCTTCCCTGGTGGCGCAGTGGTTGAGAGTCCGCCTGCCGATGCAGGGGACGCAGGTTCGTGCCCCAGTCCGGGAAGATCCCACATGCCGCGGAGTGGCTGGCCCGTGACCCATGGCTGCTGAGCCTGCGCGTCCGGAGCCTGTGCTCCGCAACGGGAGAGGCCACAGCAGTGAGAGGCCCGCATAGCGCCAAAAAAAAAAAAAAAAAAAAAAAAAAAAAAAAAAAATATATATATATAAAGATACATTAAATTTATGTTACACTCTTGCTTGAAGGGCACATTGAATATTACATTAATTTCTTCACTAACATTATTAGGGCCAAAGGTGACCTTAGCCAGAACTTTTTTACATAACTGATCATGGAATACATCACTGGCTTATATCATTGTGGTATTTCACATTGATAACTCTGTCTTATAAGAGTGAAAGTTGATGGATGAAACTTATTAATGTCTCACTTTTCTAGGAGAACATCTTCTTTGTCTCCATATTGAATGTTCTTCCATTTTAATAATTGTATAGCTTTAAAAAAACTTTAAAATTACAAATGTTTGATACTCCAAGAATTTGTAATTTCTGTATTCTATATTCTTCTATAGGTATTCAATGGTATATGTATTATTTTTATGTTGACAAGATTTGCTGTTTACTTGGTTTTGATATTTTTTAAAATTTTTATTTATTTATTTTTGCGGTACGCGGGCCTCTCACTGCTGTGGCCTCTCCCGTTGCGGAGCACAGGCTCCGGACGCGCAGGCTCAGCGGCCATGGCTCACGGGCCCAGCCGCTCCGCGGCATGTGGGATCTTCCCGGAGCGGGGCACGAACCTGCGTCCCCTGTATCGGCAGGCGGACTCTCAACCACTGCGCCACCAGGGAAGCCTGGTTTTGATCATTTTTGATGCATTCAGCATAACTATTGTACAAACATCTTTGGGTACCATATAACCAAGACTTTGAATATTTGGAATCAGGATTTTGTGGAACTACTGCCCTCGGGCTTCTGAAATGACTTTAGATAATTCCTTTTAAAAATGATTTTCTCTAATTCAGATCTTAACCTAAGTATCTGATCTTCACCAACTCTTAGCAAGCAAGCCTATTCAGAACTACCCTCTATTAAATGTTAATTTTATTCACTTTGATAAAATTAGTAAATTATTTGGTCCAAACAAAGAAAATAAAATGTAAGAGTTTTCAGGGACTCGAGGCATACTTACTTTGCTTCCATTTCGTTTTTCTCTTTTACTGGTGTGTTTACTAGCGTGTGTGTGTGCGCGCGTGTGCGTGCTTTCTTCCATTTTTACCTTTTTCTCCTTTTTTACATTTTGACTATCTGGGTTTTACTTTTTCCTTTGCTTTTGCTTTTCTTTCTTTTTGCTTTGGATCACCCAACATTGCTCATTTCCTTTTTGTGGCTTTCCATTACTCCATGAGGACAGTTTCTTTTATCTTTGGTGCCTTTTACTGTGCCATATGAAACTATACCCTACTTCTGTGAGAATTGTTTCTATTTACAGGAATCACTGCCTCTGTTTTTGGCCCGCCTGGTATGTTTCCTCCTCTTTTCTTCCTACTTCCTTCAACTAGGTTCACTTAGCTTTACTTTGAGAGGCAGTTCAGTGTAAAGCATCACTGAGCATGCCGCCTAGGTTCAGATCTTGACTCTAGTGTTTACTAATTGTATGGCCATGGGCTGGTTCCTTAACTTCTCTGTGCTTCATTTTCCTTGGTTAAGTGGAGATACCACGTGATACCTATCTCAAAAGGTTGTGTGAAAATTAAATTATTTAATATGTAAAAAATACCTAGAATAATGCTTGGTACATATTGAGTACTATGTAAGTATTAACTAATGATTATTACTGCTTTTTTAAAAAAAATGGTTCAAAGCCATTGATTATTCTTTAACAGTTTCTTGAGATATACATAACTCAAAAGCCATAGATTATTAACACTAGAAATTTGTGGTCTCCAATTTCAGTGGGGCCTTCAGTGCCACCCAGCCATCCTTTTTTTCTCCTCCACACATTTTTTGCATATTTCGTTTTCCTCAAAATTCTGCTTTATGTCCTCTCTTGTCAGCAGTCTAACCTCTACCTATAACTTTAGAGAGAAGTAAAAGCCAAAGCTCTCAGAAAAGAACTCCCACTACTTCTCACCACCCACCTATAAGCCTAACTGTAACTACACCCTTCCTTTCCTTTTTTCTTACACTGGGTCTCATTCTGTTTAAGGCTAATTCTTTTACTCAAGCACTGAATCCAGTTTCTTTTTATTTATCCAGGGATCTTACACTATCTGTTATCACCTGTTTTCTATATCTTTTCCTTCTCTGATTCTTTTCCACCAATACTCAAAGCATTCTCTGTATATTTTACCACAATTTAGAAAAGCTTATCGGGGGGGAAAAAACATTCTGTAGTTTCTCCCATTTTATAAAAATATCGGTATCTTCCCTCGAGCCCTTATTTCCCTCCAGCTAACCCCCTTGCCCTATCTTTAGAGCCAAACTTCTTTAGATTGAATTGTCTCCTCAAAATTTTCACTTGCTCATTTCTATATAGTCTTTATCTTTATTGCAATCTAGCATCTAACTCTACTGCCTCTCCATTATGTGCTGTTTTAAGGTCACCAGTGACTCCTTGCAGATAAATTGAATAGACTTTATATCTTATTTGACCTATCAGCAGCATTTGACACTGTCGACCACTCCTCCTTGAAATGCTCTATGCCCTTCATTTCTGGAGCATTCTACCATCCTGGTTGTAACAGGGAAGAACAAAATCTGACTCCATGTTGGATCTGTTTCTTTTACTTTGACCTTTGCTTTCCATTGTTTTTGTTCTGTCTATAGCTATAGGCATACATAATGGCCTGCCCCTCTGCCTGAAATGTTAAACTGAAGTGCCTTTATTTAGCTCACAGGGAAACGGTGACCTGCCCACCTGTGAATGGCTGCAGAAAAGAAGAAGAAATTAACACATCCCCTCCCTGGGACTGGCCAGAACCAGGAGATATTTTGCAAGACTTACTTGCTTCCTCACCTCCTCCCCTCTCTGTTCTATAAAAGAAACTAGCATCCCCATCCCGATAAGATGGTACTCTAGGCTGCTAATCCACCATCTTTTCGGACTCAGTAAAGTCACTGTTCATTGCCTCAACACCTCGTCTCCTGACTTATTCGCCTGTCATGTGGCAAGCAGAGTGAGCTTGGACTTGGTAACATGGTCATTCTATATATCACTTGCCCAGGTTTTCCTTCTGCTGCCCCCTCCCCCTTTTTTTCCCACCTCTTTTTCCCTTGGTCAGTCTAGCTAGACTTATCAATTTTGCTTGTGTCTTCAGAGAACCAAGTTTTGGCTTTAATTTTTTCTGTGATTTTTCTATTTTCTGTTTAATTTATGTCTGAGCTTTATTTCCTTCAATTTTGGGGGGTTTTGTCTTGCTCATTTTCTAGCTTCTTAAGGTAGAAACCTAGGCCATTGATTTTTTTTTTTAATTGTAGTGAAGTACAGATAAAAAATTTACCAACGTAACCATTTTTAAGTGTGCTGTTCAGTGGCATAAAGTACATTCACATCATTATGCAGCTCTCACCACCATCTGTCTTCAGAACTGCTTTCATCTGCAGAACTGTAATGTAATTCTGTAACTCCCTGTCCCCCCCCCCCCAGCCCCTGGCAACCACCCTTCTACTTTCTATCTATGAATTTGACTGCTCTAGGGACCTCATGTAATTGAAATCCAACAACGTTTGTCATTTTGTGACTGGCTTGTTTCACTTAGCATTATGTCCTCAAGGTTCATCCATGTCGTAGCACATATCAGAATTTCCTTCCTTTTTAAGGCTAAATAATATTCCATTGTACATACTACAATGTGGTATATACCACATCAGTGTGTACATACCACATTTTGTTTATTCATTTATCTATCGATAGACATTTAGCTATTGTGAATAATGCTGTGAACATTCATGTACAAGTATATGCTCATATCTCTGCTTTCAGTTCTTTTGGGTATATATCCAGAAGTAGAGTTGCTGGATCATATGGTAATTCTGTTTAATTTTTTGAGTAACTGCCATACTGTTTTCCATAGTTCTACGCTTACATTCCCACCAGCAGTGCACAAGGGCTCCATTTCTCCACATCCTTGTCAACACTTGTTATTTTCTCTTATTTTGTTTTTTATAGTAGTCATCTTAATGAATGTGAGATGGTAGAGTGTGAGGTGGTAGGCCACTGATTTTTAGACCTTCTCTAATATATATATTTAAAGCTATAACTTTTATTTTAAGCACTACTTTAGCTGCATTGTACAAATGTTGATAATATATTTTCAGTGTTTTACTCAGTTAAAAATACTTTGCAGTTTCTCTTGTTGATTCCTTCATCACTATGGGTTATTTAGAAGTGTGTTATATTTAAAATACATGAAATTTTCTTGATAACTCATTGACTTCTAATTGTGATTAGAGAACATACTCTGTGTGCATTCATTCCTTTAAAATTTATTTAGAAGATTTGTCTTATGGCCCGGCATATGGTCTGACTAGGTGAACATACCTTGTTGCACTTGAAAAGACTGTGTACCAGTGACCTTTGTGATATTAAAGATAGCCAGCTCTAGCCTTCCTTTACTTGCTGTTTGCATGGTGTATCTTCTAAAATACTTCTCTGTCTTTTTATTTAAAGTAGGTTCCCTGTAACGAACATGTAATTGGGCTTGCTTTTTTAATCCTGCTCTCTGCCTTTTAAATTGGAATGTTTATTAGTCCATTAAAATTTAATGTAGCTACATTTTACATTATTTTGAAAAGCAGGCATGTATTAGTTTGCTAGGGCTGCTGTAACCACAAACTGGATGGCATGAAGAGAAACTTTTTTTTTTTTTTTTTTTTTTTTTTTTTGTGGTACGCGGGCCTCTCACTGCTGTGGCCTCTCCCGTTGCGGAGCACAGGTTCCGGACGCAGAGGTTCAGCGGCCACGGCTCACAGGCCCAGCCGCTCCGCGGCATGTGGGATCTTCCCAGACCGGGGCACGAACCTGCGTCCCCTGCATCGGCAGGCGGACTCTCAACCACTGCGCCACCAGGGAAGCCCGAAGAGAAACTTTTGTCTCAGTTCTGGAGGGTAGAAGTCTGAAATCATGGTGTTGGCAGGGTTGATTCCTTCTAAGGGAAGGAACTTAGGAGGGAAGGATCTCTTTTTGGCCTCTCTCCTTGCTTTTACTAATGCCTTGGCTCGTGGCAGCATAATTTCAGTCTTAACATGGCATTCTCCCTTTGTGCATCTGTCTTTGTATTTCACTTTATATAAGAACATCCTAATTACCTCAGTTTAATTTGATTGCTTTTTAAAGAGCATGTTTCCAAATAAGGTAACATTCTCAGGTACTGGGGATTAGGATTTCAGCCTATCTTTTGGGGGACACGCTTCAATCCATAAGACGCATATAAGGTTGGTAACAGTGCAAAAGCGTATTAGGTAAAGCCACTATACTTGTGTACATATTTTAAAGCATACATAGTAGGACTCATGAGTACTTGGTAGGAACACTTAAAACACTCTTTAGAGAAACAGAGCTCTTTAAATGCTAATTGACTAAAACTGACTTGAATTTGATTTGCTTATGTAAGGATCCAAGAGACTGAATGAGATATACCCTTTCTTCAAGCTTTCTTTCTGGTGAAAATGATTTGAGGTTAATAGCTGATATCCCTTAAGTACTGTGATTGAATTCTTGTAAATGGTAACTGATGGGATGGGGAGAGAGAGGGGACTGTGAATTTGTGTTTTCAGTCAGACAGACCTTTTTTCAAATCCTGGTTTTATTACTTATAGGAATGTGGACAAGTTAATTTAACCTTCTGTTTCCTCCTTTATAACTGGATCTTAAAAATTCTTTTCCCAGAATTGTGAGACCAGAGTGTGATAAAGACACTTGGTAGGAGTTACTCAATGTATATTAACTTATTTTCCCTGGATATAGAAATTAATAATCAGCATGACTCTGTGGTTACCAGCAATGAGAAGAAATTCTAATAGTTTAATATCACTGGTTTAATTGATTTATTGTTTAACTCCAGGTAAATCTCATTCTCTCTTCTTCTCAAAGCTCTGAACTAGAAAGAACTTCTTCCTGTAGTAAAATGATTAAAACCTTTACTTGATTAAAAAGTGGCTAGTTATAGGGGCTTCCCTGGTGGCGCAGTGGTTGAGAGTCCGCCTGCCGATGCAGGGGACACGGGTTCGTGCCCCGGTCCGGGAAGATCCCACATGCCGCAGAGCCGCTAGGCCCGTGAGCCATGGCCATTGAGCCTGCGCGTCTGGAGCCTGTGCTCAGCAACGGAAGAGGCCACAACAGTGAGAGGCCCGAGTACCGCAAAAAAAAAAAAAAAAAAATTCAGTTATTTTGCCTCAAGTTTTATTTTGTTGTCCATCTATAATTATACTTTTATTAATAATGTGAATGAACATAAAAGAATATGCTTATTCCAAAAGTAAGCACCGTTAAGTCACAAACATTTATTCAACTTTTTAAAAATGCCCTGTGTTAGGCAGTTAAAGAATATTCACAGGCTCAACCTTTTCCCTCAAAGAGCATATGGATCTATAGGACAGCAAATCTGTAGACAGCTAATTGATCATCTATTATACATAAAATACTGATTAAAAGAGCAGTGATCCTTTTGTGGCCATAAAGGGATGCCTAGTTGAGAACCACTGCACTATAATAAGGAACGTTACGGATAAGAGTATAGCACATGTAAATGGTGTAGAGACAGAAATGATTTAGAAACTCTGCTGGTGTGTCTACATGAAGACTTGTGCACAAATGTTCATAGCAGCTTTATTTGTAATAGCCCCAAACTGGAAACAACTCAAGAGTTTGTCCTCTGTTAAATGATAATCAGACCATGGTACATCCACACAATGGAATAGTACTCAGCAATAAAAAGGAACAAAAATTCTTGAGCCTAACAACATGGATGAATCTCAAAATAATTATATCCAGTGAAAGAAGCCAGATGAATTAAGAAAATATATACTGCCTGATTCCATTTATGTTAAAATTCTAGAAAATGCAACTAGTCTAAAATGAAAAGCAAATTCGTGGTTGGGGGATGGGTAGGAGGGCTGGAGGGCAAGATTGTGAAGAGGCACAAAGAAAATGATAGGAGTCATGGAAATGTTCCTTATCTTGATATCTGTGTGAAAACTGACCTAATTGTATGCTTTAAATATGTTTGGTTTATTTTACATCAGTTGTACTTCAAGCATTTATAAAATGATTTTTAAAGAACATGGGTATAATTGATTCTAAAAATATACTGGAATTATCCTTGGAGAGACAGGACATATACCTGGTAAACCTAAATTGGTATTATATCAAATGCCAGATCAGTGGTCAAGACAGAAAATGCTACAGGAGCTCAGTGGAGGGAAAGGCAGCATAGTTTAATAATAAAATGGAGAGGATCAAAGTCAGAGTACTTGATTTTGAGGCCCTATTAGGCCACTTATTTTTTTCTGATCTTTATTTTCTGTGATTTTTGAAGAATTTCCTAATCTACTTAGTAAGATTTTTTAAGTTCCAAAGAAAATATATTTAAAAATACACTGTAATCTGAAAAGTGGCATGCAAATGGAAGGTATTGCTGATATCCAGAGTAGAAGGAAGAACAAAATAGAGTAGTATTTGACCTGTTGAGAGCAATAAGGGAATTCCAAAATGAGACCAGAGGGGGAAGTGGAAATATATATAGTATGTTCAGAGAATGAGTCAAAGATCAGTTTGACTGGAGCAAAGAGTTCGTGTTGGAGAGCAAGGAAGAAAAGATAACTAAAGCATCTAAAAGCACAATAGAGCAGAGAGAATATGAGACATATGGCGAGAAAGGCTAGCATCAGGATGTAAATTGCTGTTTAATTGCCTTGTGGCTTTGGATAAGTCATTTATCCTCTGAGCTTCAGTTTCTTCATCACTATAATGGGAGGATAATAGTCTGCCTTATCTTGAGTATTTTATGTATTGAAATCAATTGATGTCCAGTGATACATATATGAACATGCTGAAAAGAACTTAGTGCTGTTCAGAGTTGTACAATGTGATAGCTAAGGCATGAGGTAATAATTGCTGTACTAAAATCATTGGATTTTAGACAATGTGAACAGTGGTGGAGGATTAACTCAAGATTGGTGAGATTAAAAAGAAGGAGACCAATCAGGATGTTAAGTAGCCCAAGGTAGTGTGGCTAATGGAGAAAAGAAAGGGTGGATTTGAGATAGGTCTTAGTGACCAAGTCTGTGTTAGGAGGAAAAGTGAAAGATAGAAGTTGTATTAGCTTCCTGTGGCTCTTGTAATAAATTATCAGGAACTGGATGGTTTAAAACAACAAATTTATTCTCTCACAGTTCTGGAGGCCAGAAGTTCAAAATCAGTATCACTGGGTTGAAATCACGATGTTGGCAGGTGCTCCCTTCCTCCAAAGGCTCTGGTGGGGTGGGGAATCCATTCCTTACCTCCGCTAGTTTCTGGTGGCTGTGTAGTCATTCTGTGCCTTGCAGCCAAATCACTCCAATTTCTGCCTGTCTTCCTATCACCTTCTCTGATATTGGTGTCAAATCTTCTAACCTCTCTCTTAGAACAATGCTAAAGATCGTATGTAGGAGCCACCTGGATATCCAGAGAAGTCTTCCTATTTTGGCATACTTAATCACGCCTGCAAAGTCTGCCATAAAAGTACCATTTGCAAATTCCAGGGAGTAGTTCATGGACATATTTTGAGGAGTGACCTTTTTTAGTTTACCACAGAAGTCAAAGATGACTCCTAGGTTTTTCACTTTTTGGAATGTGGTATCATCGGCCAGAGAACTTCAAGAGGAAGAATACATTTGTGAGAAGTGATGATTAATTCATTTGGACCTGTTGAAGTACCTATGGGACATCTGTATATGGATACTCATTTTGTGTAGCAGAAAACTGAATCGAGTGACTTAAACACTAAGAACATTCACTATTTCAAACAAAAACAAAACAAATCCTAGAGTAAGACAGCTTCAGAGTTAGTTACTCAGCAATTCAGTGACATCAACAAGGGCCTCAATTCTCAACTTTTTGCTTTGCCATCTTTAAGGTAGCTCTCCTTATGGTTCCAAGGTGACCCCTTACGGTTCTAAGCCTTAAGTCCAGAGATGAAAACACCTAACCAGCTTGTTTTGTGTGCCTTTTTTTTTTTTAATCAGCAAGGAGACCTAACCCTAACCCCTGAATCTCCCCAGCAAGCTCTATTCCTCTTAGCCAGATAAACGTTTTAACATTTTCTTGACTAACTTTTACCTAAATAGATCTATTATTTCTATGTTGCAGTTGCTCCTTTATGATTATCTTGACAAGTGGATTTTACTACTCTTTGATGTGCAAATTTGAATATACAAAACCGTCTTTCTCTGGTTGGCTCAGATGTTTGAACAGCAGTCTATTCACCTTGCTGAGCCTTTTCTAAGTTCTTGTCTACAGATATCTAACCATCTCCTGATTTAACATTAAATGTTAAGGCAGTGGTTACTGTGGTGTGGGAACTCTCCTGAGATCCCCAGAAGCTTTCAGAGGGTACACAAGGTCAAAACAATTTCATAATAGTATTAAAATATTGTTTGTCATTTTCATTGTTATTCTCATGGTGTACAGTGGAGTTTTCAAGAGGCTACTTGAAGTGGGATATTACAACAGACTGAATGCAGATGCAGATAGGAGGATTCCACTGATATAATAATAATAAACCAGACTTGAGATTTGCAAAAATCCATGCCACTCTTGCTTTTCTTTTGTTCTGAGAAAGTGTAGTTTTTGAAAAATATGTTGTGCTAACATGTAATGGGCTTATTATTTTTAATGAATGAAGTTTTTGCATTTCTAAGTTTCAATGTGTAATATGGTAATGTTAGTAAATATAGTTCACATAAACAAAAGTTCTTTGGAATTCTCAGTAAATTTTAAGAGTGTAAAGGCGTCCTTGAGACTAAAGAGTTCGAAATCTTGCCATCTAGTGTTGATGCTACTCTAAACACATACTCATAAGTTTTTCCATTTTACTAGTTTTCCTTGTCTCCCTAGCTGATGATTATCAATTATCTCGTAGATATGGCATCTTTACGTATTGCAGGATTTGTTGTGCGTACTTCAGAATCATTCATACTGCTCAGTGATTTATTCCATTCACGGGGTGGGGGGGCAGCATCCTTTCTTACTGTTTACTAAAATGTTTAACTCTGCGTTTTGTTTCCACCATAATCACATACTTCTCTTTATTAACGGTTTTTGTGTTTATTGACCATGATGGATAGTATTCATAACTACCTCAAAACTAAGCACAGAGAGATAAACTAATGAAGACTAGAGCAAAGATTTAAATGACCATGCAAAACCATTATTATTGTCTCTTGGTAGTGGGTGTAGTTAACACTCTTGCTCTGGAGAATGACTTTGAATTATCAATAAACATTTATAAGTTGGGGAGTATCTGTAATTTTTCTGAATTTGCCTATGAAGGGAGATTAGCTAAGGGAAGATTTCCAGGTTTTGACAGGAGATGGTGAATCAAAAATGAGTACTAGATTTTAAGCTCTGGGTGACTGGATAATTGAAAGCATCTATCATTAATAGTTAGAAGTCCTGTTGTGGAGTATCAGTTGAGGAGAAAGAATTTGAGTTCAGTTTCAGACAGTGAATTTGAAGGATGGCAAACACATTCAGATGGAATTGTCTAGCACTCTTGCTCGTCATAAGAGGTCCAGAATTGGAGTTCAGGAAGGATGCTGGGGTTAGAGATTTGAGATTAATTCAGCCAAAAGTGAGAGAGTCAGACCTATCAATAAAGGTACTTCATCTATTACTCAGTGCTGTATCACATTCTTGTGTGTATACTATGTGCTAGGCACTGGGTGCTTCCCATGTACTCATTTAACCTCATTTAAACCCCTGCCACATTTAACTTGTGTAAGGGCATCCAGTCAGTTCAGTGATGTAGTCATGATTAAGATTCAGGTTTGTAGAGAAAGATAAATACTGATATTGCTTATATGTGGAATCTTAAAATAAAATACAACAAACTAATGAATATAACAAAAGTAGCAGACTCACAGATATAGAGAACAAATTAGTGGTTACCAGTTGGGGGCGCAATATAGGGGTGGGGGAGTGAGAGGTACAAACTCTTGGGTGTAAGATAGGCTCAAGGATGTGTTATACACCATGGGGAATATAGCCAATATTTTGTGATAACTGTAAATGGAAATAGACCTTTAAAACTATTAAAAAAAATTTTAATTAAAAAAAAAAAAAAACGGGAGTTCCCTGGCTGTCCAGTGGTTAGGACTTGGAACTTCCACAGCAGCGGGCATGGGTTCTATCCCTGGTGGTCAGGGAACTAAGATCCTGCAAGCAGCATGGCGCAGCCAAAAAAAAAACCCCAGAAAAACAGAAACAGACTCACAGACATAGAAAACAAACTTCTGGTTACCAAAGGGGAGAGGTGGAAGAACAAATTAGAAGTATGAGATTAACAGATACAAACTACTATACATAAAACAGATAAGCAACAAGGATTTACTATGTAGCACAGGGAATTATACCCAATATCTTGTAAGAACCTACAATGGAATGTAGTCTGCAGAAAAACCTTAATCACTATGCCGTATCCTTGAGACTAACAAAATATTGTAAATTAACTATGCTTGAATAATAAACAGGTTATAAAACAACAACAGCAACAAAGATCCAGGTTTGTCTGAACTAAAAAGCAATTGCTCTTCCTACTATATAAGCTGTCTCTAGGCACCATTAATATATTAATTAATAATTGAGCATAGTGAAATAAATAATGCTTAGTTATACATGAGGTGGAGAAATCTGTTGTTGGATTTGGGCAATATGAAAAGACTTTAATTCTTTTAATTAATGCATTGTACTGTGTTAAAAGACTCAATGTATTTATCCTTATAGCAATTTTCTATAGTTCAAAGGGGTGTGGATACTAAGAGTATCTATCTATGGCATATCTAGAATTTAAAACCTTAATAGGAATTAAAGAGTTATGATGTAAGATATATATTGCTCATTGGGGAGATTTGAGGTAGTAAGTTTCTGAGAAAATTCAAATTAATAGGTTTTTTTAAGCCTTTATTGTAGATTTCTATATAGATTGAAGAGTTGTAACTATAAGCATGTATTTTTCTGGGACATTCAGATAATTACAGTAGGCTAATGTTTGGTATTTTCAGTCACCTTTTCCTCTTTAGGTTGTTTTACAGCAAGGACTACAACTAAAACTCAGCTTTTAAAATTTTTTTCTTTATTTCAAATATTTTGTTAGAGAATTTGCCTAACTGAATCATTGGTTTGAAAATTTAGAAAGGTATTTACTTGAATGAGTCATAACCTTTTCCCATCCCAAGCTGTTTCCAATTGTTTCCTATATGGAAACAATTATTCTTATACTATTATCAAATCAGTGGAAAGAGTACTTGTAATTTAGGAGTACTGGCTCCAGGTCCTGTTTTTAACTGTGATTTTTGTACAAAGCAGTAGACTCCAAGAATCAAGTAATCTGAGCTCCACTCCCATCTTCCATTAAGTTATGACTGGTTAACGTTTCTGGGCTTTTTAGCATAGTATCTAGCACTTGGTAATGTTTGGTGAACTAAACTTTTAAACACATAATCTACTAATATACCTTTCAGCTTTAAAATTCAAGTTCCTTCATTCTATTTTCTGAGGGTTTTTTCCCAGTTGAGGGGGGAAAAAATTGCATCTGTCCAATCTATTCCTCCATCCTTTATCTCTTTAAGCTCTAAGATAATGTTCAAGCCATGAAATATTCTCTTATAGTATAAGAGAATGAAAACTATCAGTTCCAGAGACATACTTCACAGTCTGACATATGTTTCCTCTGGAGACACTTAACATAGTACTGACTATATCAAAGTGCTATGTTTTTCCATAGTTGTCTGTCTGTATCTCCAAAGATTGGTGATTTCCAGAGTTGCTGTAGGAAGTCCTGTTCTTGACCAATTTGAGTCAGGGTCCTCAATGGACCAGATATTACCAGACGTTTTGTGGTTGCTGTCTTTTTATCAGTTGTGAGTTAAAGCTAGAGCTATTGTAAAGAACCATTACTAATGTATAGTACCATTAATAGTTGTGGCAATTATGAATTATTTAAGTGTGATTATTACAATTAACTTTTATCCATGAATAAATTTTTAATGAAAAGGATGAGTAAGCAAAGTGTGAGTTGCACTTCCATATTGCCTATAAGCAAGAATGATTTTAATCTTGCTTTTTAATATTGTCTGTGGAGTAGAGAATCAGAAAAAAAAAATCAGGATTCCTTCTCATTGTCAAATAAACTCAGTTTTTAAAAGTGAAGTTGAACATATTAATTTATTTTCTTTATATAAAAATGAAGTTTTTTGATTTATTTAAATGATGAACTTATTTCTTACACACTTTGTAAAATCCTTTTGGGAATACCATGCCAAAGTAAAGTCTGATGCTGTTTGCTTTTGTTCTCTACAGTTCTTTTGAGGGTTGTCAAAATCTGGGCTTGTCAATGAAGAAGTTTTAGAAGTAGGTGATGGTGCTGTCTGCACAACACTGTGAATGTACTTAATGCCACTGAACTGTGCACTTAGAAATGGTTAGAACGGCAAATTTTATCTTATATATGTTTAACACCGTTTTTTTAAACATCTTTATTGGAGTATAATTACTTTACAATGGTGTGTTAGTTTCTGCTGAATAACAAAGTGAATCAGCCATACATATACACATATCCCCATGTCTCCTCCCTCTTGCGTCTCCCTCCTACCCTCCCTATCCCACCCCTCTAGGTGGACACAAAGCACCGAGCTGATCTCCCTGTGCTATGTGGCTGCTTCCCACTAGCTATCTATTTTACATTTGGTAGTGTATGTATGTCCATGCCACTCTCTCACTTCGTCCCAGCTTACCCTTCCCCCTCCCCGTGTCCTCAAGTCCATTCTCTACATCTGCATCTTTATTCCTGTCCTGCCCCTAGGTTCTACAGATTTTTTTTTTTTTAGATTCCATATATATGCGTTAGCATATGGTATTTGTTTTTCTCTTTCTGACTTACTTCACTCTGTATGACAGTCTCTAGGTCCATCCACCTCACTACAAATAACTCAATTTCGTTTCTTTTTATGGCTGAGTAATATTCCATTGTACATATGTGCCACATCTTCTTTATCCATTCATCTGTCGATGGACACTTAGGTGGCTTCCATGTCCTGGCTATTGTAAACAGAGCTGCAATGAACATTGTGGTCCATGACTGTTTTTGAATTATGGTTTTCTCAGGGTATATGCCCAGTAGTGGGATTGCTGGGTCATATGGTAGTTCTAGTTTTAGTTTTTAAGGAACCTCCATACTGTTCTCCATAGTGGCTGTATCAGTTTACATTCCCACCAACAGTGCGGGAGGGTTCCCTTTTCTCCACACCCTCTCCAGCATTTATTGTTTGTAGATTTTTTTTTAATTTTTATATATTTTTGGGTGTGTTGGGTCTTCATTTCTGTACAAGGGCTTTCTCTAGTTGCGGTGAGCGGGGGCCACTCTTCATTGCAGTGCGCGGGCCTCTCACTGTCGCGGCGGCCTCTTTTGTTGCGGAGCACAGGCTCCAGATGTGCAGGCTCAGTAGTTGTGGCTCATGGGCCTAGTTGCTCCGCAGCATGTGAGATCTTCCCAGACCAGGGCTCGAACCTGTGTCCCCTGCATTGGCAGGCAGATTCTCAACCACTGCACCACCAGGGAAGCCCTGTTTGTACATTTTTTGATGATGGCCATTCTGACCGGTGTGAGGTGATACCTCATTGTAGTTTTGATTTGCATTTCTCTAATGATTAGTGATGTTTAGCATCCTTTCATGTGTTTGTTGGCAATCTGTATATCTTCTTTGGAGAAACTATTTAACACAGTTTTTTTTTAAACCTGAATTTTTGCCCATGGAGGTGTATCATATATGTGACCATCCTCTTTCATGTGTGATATGGCTAAATAAATAAAATTAAAATACTGGTGGTAACTGCCAACTTGGAAAATGTGAACAGTGTAAAGCGGTAGCCACTCTTACTTAAGATGATACAAAACTTTATGATTGTGGTAACTTCTATCAAATGATTTTTAAGTATTCAAAGGCTGTGGAACTAGATGACCTCCAAGATTGATCTCTACCTGGAGATTCTTTGAATTTGTGAATAAATCTTGCTTTCATTAGTTAAGTAGAGGATTAAAAAACTGTGGAAACAATCCAAATTTTTATCAACAGATGAATATATAAACAAAATATACATACAGCGGGATATTATACAGTCTTTAAAAAGGAAGGAAATTCTGATACATGCTACAGAATGGATGAGACATTATGCTAAATGAAAGAAGCCAGTTACAAAAGGACAAATATTGGATGATTCCATTTATATGATGTACCTAGAGTAGTCACATTCATAGAGGTAGAAATAGAAGGTTGGTTACCAGGGTCTGGTAGAGGGTGAAGAATGAGGAGTTATTGTTTGATGAGCACTGAGTTTTGTTATGGGATGATGAAAAAGATGCAGACATAGTGAAGATGGTTGTACAACAGTGTGAATGTCCTGAAAGCAACTGGACTGTACACTTAAAAATGGTTAAAATGGTAAATTTTATGTTATTTATTTTGCCACAATAAAAAAACTTTTATTAACTGCTGTTAATTAAATGACTTATTAGATAATGTAGGTGTTTTCATTTATAATAGAGTTTTGGAGAACTTTTTTTTAATAAAGTGATATGGGCACATTACCAATACAGTAAAACTGCTTTTTGATATATTACTTGAAGTATGGCTGGTATGACTGAGGAGCTGAATTTTCAATTTAATTTATTTTAATTGATTTAAATTAAAATAACCACATATCCCTAGTAGCTCCTTCATTGAACAGTGTAATAATTGTATATTTTCTTCATCTTTTTACTTTCAGCCTACCTATATCATTATATTTGAAGTGAGTTTCTTACGGATAGCATGTAGTTGGCTCATAGTTTGAAAATATGCATTCTACCAGTCTGTGTCTTTTAGTTGGTTTTATTTGGATTATGTACATTCAAGGAAATTATTGATATGTTGAGGCTTAAGTCTGCCATTTTTTTGTTTTTGTTCGTTCCCTCTGTTCTTTGTTTCTGTTATTTTCTTGCCTTCCTGTGGGTTACTTGTACCTTTCTGAGAATCCATTTTGATTTATCCTTAGTGTTTTGAATGCATGTCTTTGTATGTATTATTTTGAATTAGCTCTAGGTGTTACATACATAAATAACTTATCACAGCCTACTGTTGTCAGTATTTTACCAGTCTGAGTGAAGTATAGAAGGCTTACCTCTTTTTGAAGTTACACTCCCCTATTTATAATTGCCTTAAATATTTCCTGTACATGCTTTGAGAATCACATCATTGTTATAGTTTTTGCTTCAATTATGTGAAACAATTTAGAAAAGTCAGAGGAGAAGGAAAGATATATCGCCTATACAGTTGACCCTTGAACACAGCAGGGATTGGGGCACCAAGCTGACCCTCTGCACAGTGGATAGTCTGTGTATAACTTATAGTCAACCCTTCATGTCTGAGGGTTCCTCCGTATTCAAGGTTCTGCATCCTTGGATTCAGCAAACCTTGATTCAGCTAACCGGAGATCATGTAGTACTGTAGTATTCACTATTGAAAAAAAAAATCCACATTATGAGTGCACCTGCACAGTTTCAAAGGGTCACTGTAATTTGATATTTTTCATTGTTCTTCCTTTCATTTCAAGAGCTGTCTGAACTTACTCTTTTTGGGTGGACCTGCTGGCATCTGATTCTCTAGTTTTCAATCATATAAGAATGTCTTGATTTCCTTTTTATTCCTGAAGGATGATTTTTGTTGGCTATAGCATTCTTGGTTGGCAGTTCTTTTCTTTGAGTACTTAAAAAGTGCTGTGCCACTTCCTTCTGGCCTCCTGGTTTCTGATGAGAAAGATTCCATTATTTGAATTGTTTTCCCCTTATAAGTAGGGAGTCATTCCCCTCTTGCTGCTTTTAAGATTTTTCCCTTTGTCTTTCTGTTTCCAGCAGTTTGCTTATGGTGTGTCTGAGCATGGACTTCTTTGAATTTATCCTGTGCAGGTGTGTTGAGCTTCTTAAGTCTCAGAGTTTTTGCCAAATTTGGGAAGTGTTCAGCCATTATTTTTTTCAGCCCCTGCCTGTCTTTCCTCTCCTGTCAGAACTCTGAAGATATCCATATTAGATCTTTTTTATAGTTCCATAGGTCCCTTAGGCGCAATTCATTATCTTTTCTCTCTGTTCAAACTGAGTAATTTCTAATGTTCTATCATCAAGTTTACTGATTCTTTCCCCTGTCCTCTTCATTCTTTTGTTGAACTATCTCTTGAATTTTTTGTAACAGCTTTAAAATTAGTATACCATACGCTACATATTCACCCATTTAAAGTGTACAGTTCAGTGGCTTTTAGTATATTCATTGATTTGTGCATCAATCACTGCAATCAATTTTAGACCATTTTCCATTACCTAAGAAATCCCTGAACCCCTTAGCTGTTACCCCCAAATTTCCCCACTCCCCAACCCTAGGCAACCACTAATTTACTTTCTGTCCCTCTAGATTTTCCTGTTCAGAACATTTCATATAAAAGGAATCATACAATATGTGGTCCTTTGTAACTGGCTTTTTCACTTAGCATAATGTTTTCAAATTTTATCCATGTTGTAGCATGTATCAGTACTTCATTTCTTTTTTGTTACCAAATAGTACTCCATTGTATAAATGTACCACATTTTATTTGTCCGTTCATCAATGATGGATATTTGGGTTGTTTTTACTTTTTGAGTACCGTGAATATTTTGCTATGCTGTATAGGTTTCTATGTGGACATCTCTTCAATTCTTTTGGGTGGGTAGAGTTGTTAGAACATATGATGACTCTGTATAACCTTTTAAGGGACTTCCAAGACTGTTTTCCAAGTGGCTATGCCATTTTGTATTCCTAGCAGCAGTGTATGAAGTTTTCTGTTTCTCAGCAACATTTGTCATTGTCTGTCTTTTTGGCAGATAACAACATCCTAGTGGGTGTGAAGTGGTATCTCATTGCAGTTATTGTATTTTATCTTTTATTCTTTTACTGACATTTTCTATTTTTTCATTTGTTACTGGCATGTTCATAATTATTCCTTAAAGCATTTTTATGATGGCTACTTTAAAATCCTTGTCAAGCAGTTAGAACATTTGTGTCATTTTAGTGTTGGCATCCATAGACTTTTCTTATTCAAACTGACGTTTTTCTTCGTTCCTTGTATGATGAATGATTTTCTGTTGTATCCTGGACATTTTTGGATTTATGTTATGAGGCTCTGGATCTTACTTAAATCTTCAGTTTTAGCAGGCCTCCTCAGACACAACTCCAGCAAGAGAAGGGGGGGCTCTGCCTCATTACTACTAGGTAGAGGTGAAAAAATACATGGTGGAGAAAGTAGTGCCTAGTTACTGCTGGTCAGAGTTGGAAGTTTGAGTTCCCCACTAGGCCTGTGTTGAACTACCCTGGTGAAAGAGGAGGAACACTTTGTTTACGCTCCCCTTGTGGCCTCCACTGACTGATGAGGATCCTCTTTATCACTGGGCAGGGATGGAAGTCCGTACCCGCCTTGGCCTTCTCTGACACATACCAACAGGGGGCAGAGGCACCTCGTCACGCTTGCGGAAAGGGAAACATCTCTGCTCCTCTCTTGGCCTGTGTTGACGTGGTTGAAGTAAGAGTTTTTTCTGTGACGTTCGACTGAGTAGAGCAATTATTGTCTTAAACATTTTCTTTCTTACTAGGCTTCCTCTTGCCTTGTTCTTTGGCTGTAAAGAGCTGGCTTTTCTTGGACATTTTTTTTTTTGTCTGCACCTTCTGGCATTTGTTGGCCTTCTGGCTCCTTTCTCCCAGTCCAGGATATAATAGGTAAATATAAAACTCAGAGGACTCACCAGTGTCATTCCTTGCAGGTCTACTATTTCTCTGTCTTTCAAAGTTGTCTTATGTTTATTTTATACATAATGTACATAGTGCTTAACTGTACTAAGTGGAAGGAATAGAAAAAAGTGTTATATTCATCTTGGCCCAGAATCAAAACTCTCTCTTGCCCATTTTTTCATGGGGTTGTTTTCTTACCATTGAGTTGTAAGGCTCTTTACGTATTTTGGATAAAAGTTCTTTGACAGATGTGTGATTTGCAAATAATTTCTTCCAAGCTGGAGCTTGTCTTTTCATCCTCTTTTAATAATAGTGTTTTCGCAAAAGTTTTTAATTTTGAAGTCCAGTTTATCATCTTTTTGCTTTCCATTGTGCTTTTGGTTTAATATCTAAGAACTCTTTGTCTAACCTCTGGTCATGAAGGTTTTCTCCTATCTTTTTTTAAAGATGTTGTATAGTTTTAGCTTTACATTTAGATCTGTGACCCATTTTGAGTTAACTTGTGGGTGAAGGATGAGGTTTCAGTCAAGGTTTTCCTTTCATATATGGAATTTCAGTTGTTGCAATAACATTTACTGAAATGACTTTCTTTACTCCATTGAATTGCTTTTGTTCCTTTGTCAAAAATCAGCCATGTTTGTGTGGATATATTTTTGGATTCTCTTCTGTTCCATTGGTCTCTGTGTCTGTCCTTTTGCTAATACTACTCTGTCTGGATTACGGTAGCTTTATAGTAAGTGTTTAACTTACTTTGATAACTTTAACTTCATTTTTCTCTTTCAAAATTGTTTTGTCCATTCTAGTTCTTTTTGCTTTGTATGTAAATTTTAGAATCAACTCGTCTATACCTACAAAAAAAAATCCTGCTGTAATTGTAATCATGCTAAATTTGTACAACAATTTGAGAAGGAATGACAGTTTTATTATATTCTTTTCCAATTCATGAAAATAATATGTTTCTCCATTTACCTAGGTCCTCCTTAATTTCTTTTATCCATGTTTTATACTTTTCAGCATATAGGTTCTGTACATGTTTTTTTAGTTTTATATTTAAGTTTTCTTTTCTGGGATTACTGTAATGATATTGAGGGTTTAAATTTTTTTTAATTAAATTTAGATTTCCTGTTGTTCATTGCTATTGTATAAAAATACACTTGACTTCTTCATGTTTACCTCATGTCCTGTGACTTAATAGTTGTAGAAGGCTTTTTAAAAATTTTTTTATTGAGGTATAGTTGATGTACAGTATTATATTGTTTCAGGTATACACAATAGTGATTCACAATTTTTAAAGGTTTTACTCCATTTATAGTTATAAAATATTGGCTACATATACCAGAAAAAAAGCGGGCAACACAAAAGCTGCCTGTGAGAGAGAGACCAGTTATCAGATTTAACAGAAAAAGATTTCAAAGTAACCATTGTAAATATATTCACTAAAGGAAATTAAAGGAACTAAAGGAAAGCGTGATTAAAGAAGTAAAGGATGGTGTAATGACAGTTTCACATAAAACAGGGACTATTGATAGTAAATAGGAATTATTGGAAAGAACAATAGAAATTCTGGAATTGAAAAACACAATGACAGAAATAAAAAATTCACTAAAGGGACTCATTAGTAGGTTTGACCTGGCTAAAGAAAGATTTAGCAGACTTGAACGTAGCACAATAGAGATTATTCAAACCAAAGAACAGAGAGGAAAAAAGATGAAGAAAAATGAACAGTCTCAGAAAAATGTGGGACATCATCCAGCACACCAACATATGTGTAATTGGATTACCAGAAGGAGAGGAGAGAGAAAAGAGAAGAAAAAATAGTTGAAGAAATAATGACAGGAAACGTCTCAAATTTTTTGAAGAACAGTAACCTACATATCCAGAAGCTCTGTGAACTCCCAAGTAAGAAAAATGCAAAGAAATCTCCAAACAGACCTATCATAGTAAAAATGCTGAAAATCAAAGACAAGGAGAAAATTTTGAAAGCAGCAAGAGAAACATAACTCGTTACTTACAATGGAACCCCCCAAGTAAGATTAATAGCTGACTGCCTATCAGAAATAGGGGAGGCCAGAAAGCAGTGTGATAACATAATCAAAGTGCTCAAAGAAAAAAACTGTCAACCAAGAATCCTGTACTGTCTTTCTAAAGTGAAAGCAAAATATTTTAAACAAAAACTGATTTTCTTGCTAGCAGACCACCCTATAAGAAATACTGAAAGAAGTTCTTAAGGCTGAAAGCGAATGACCCTAGATAGTAATTCCAATGCATACACAAACAAAAGAGCACTGGTATAGGTAAATATGTAATTATTAAAAATAGTAGAAATGGATATTTTTCTCATAACTGATTGAAAACGCAAGTTATAAAATAGGTATTAATGTAATATTGGGCCTATAACATATAGAAGTGTAATGAATGTAATGTATTTGTCAATAATAGCTCAAAAATGGGGGGAACAAAACTGTATTGGGCTACACAAGTGACTACAGATGGTAAAGTAATGATCATAACAATGTTGTGTTTGTAACATTAATATATATATAATATATAATAATAGTACTAGGAAAAGGGAGGAAGGAGTAATGTTTCTTTGTGTCACTGATATTAAGCTAGTAGAAATCAACAGCTGATTCTGATAAGTTGAGACTTATATGGTAAACTCTTGAGCAGTCACTGAGAATGTAACTCAAAAAAATAGAAAAGTCATTAAGGAAATTACAGTGCTATATTAGAAAATACTCATTGAATCCAAAAAATTCACTACAGGAAGAATAGAGGAACAAAAAAGACATGAGACATACAGAAGCAAATTAGAATGAAAGGCCTAAGTCCAGCTATATCAATAATAACATTAAATGTGACTGGATTAAACAGTCAAAAGGCAGAGATTCTCAAATTGGGCTACCAAAAAAAAAGATCTAGCTACATGCTGTCTACAGGAGACACATTTTTTTAAAAGTAATTAATTCGTTTTTGGCTGCGTTGGGTCTTCATTGCTGCACATGGTCTTTCTCTAGTTGCAGCGTGTGGGGGCTACTCTTCGTTGCGGTGCGCGGGCTTCTCATTGTGGTGGCTTCTTTTGTCGCAGAGCATGGGCTCTAGGTGCATGGGCTTCAGTAGTTGTGGCATTCGGGCTCAGTAGTTGTGGCTCACGGGCTCTAGACCACAGTCTCAGTAGTTGTGGCGCATGGGCTTAGTTGCTCTGCGGCATGTAGGGTCTTCCTGGACCAGGGCTCAAACCCGTGTCCCCTGCATTGGCAGGTGGATTCTTAACCACTGTGCCATCAGGGAAGTCCGAGTCACATTTTAGATCCAAAGATAGACACAGATTGAAAGAGAATAGAAAAAAGATTTACCATGCAAACAGCAACTACAAGAAAACCAGAGTGGTTGTACTAATAGCAGACAAAATAGACTTTAACAAGAAATGTTACTAGGGACATTTTATAATGATAATAGTGTCACTTCATCAGGAAGATACAACAATTATAAAAATTAATGCACTTATCAACAGAGTACCAAAGTACATGAAACAAAAATGGACAGAAATGGAGAGATAGACAATTCAGCATTAATAGATGGAGACTTCAATACACCACTTTCGGTAATGTATAGAATAGCTTGGGAATTCCCTGGTGGTCCAGTGGTTAGGACTCCACACTTCCACTGCAGGGGGCATGGGTTGGATCCCTGGTTGGGGAACTAAGATCCCACATGCCACATGGCATGGCCAAAAAATAAAGAGAATAGAATAGCTGAAAGAAGATCAACAGGAAGTTAAGATCCCACATGGCATGGCCAAAAAATTAAATAAATAAATCAATAAAGAGAATAGAATAGCTGACAGAAGATCAACAGGAAGTAGACACTATAAACCAACTAGACCTAGCAGACAACACTGTACCCATTAACAATAGAATATACATTCTCAAGTGCATTCTCCAGTGTAGCTCATATGCTAGGCCATAAAACAAACCTCAGTAGATCTTCAGAGGTTGAAATAATGCAAAGTATGTTCTGAGACCTTATTGGAATGAAATTATAAATCAATAGCAGGACAAATTTTGGAAATCTCATAGATATGTGAAAAGAAAACAATGCATTCCTAAAGAACCAGCGGGTCAAAGAAGGAGTCAAACAGGAAATCAGAAAACATTTTGAGATGAATTAAAATGAAGATACAATGTACCAAAATTTATGATATGCAGCTATAGCAATGCTTAGATGGAAATTTATAGTTGTATATACCTATATTAAGGAAGAAGAAAGATCTCAAGTTAATAACCATCCTTCCCCTAAAGACACTGGATAAAGAAGAGGAAACTAAAGCTAAAGCAACCAGAAGGAAGGAAGTAATAAAGATTATAAAGGAATACTATGAACAGTGAACCATCAGAAATGAAATTAATGCAGTTCCATTCACAGTAGCATCAAAAAGGTTAAAATACTTAGGAAATAATTTAACAAAGGAAGTGCAAAACTTGTACTTTGAATACTACCAAACGTTGTTGAAAGAAATTAAAGATGGTCTAAGTAAATGGAAAAACACCCCATGTTCATGGATTGGAAGCCTCAGTGTTGTGAAGACGGCAGTATACCCCAAACTAATCTATAAACTTGAGCACAATCACTGTCAAAATCTCAGCTGAGGGACTTCCCTGGTGGTGCAGTGGATACGACTCTGCACTCCCGAAGCAGGGGGCCCGGTTTCGATCCCTGGTCAGGGAGCTAGATCCCACATGCATACTGCAACTAAGGAGTTGACAAGCCGCAACTAAGACCCAATGCAACCAAAATAAATTAATTAATTAATGAATTTTTTTAAAATCTCAGCTGATTTTTTTTTTTTGTAGAGGTTGACACCCTGATTCTAAAAGTTACAAGGGGGGCTTCCCTGGTGGTGCAGTGGTTAAGAATCCACCTGCCAATGCAGGGGACACGGGTTCGAGCCCTGGTCCAGGAAGATCCCGCATGCCGTGGAGCAGCTAAGCCCGTGAGCCACAACTACTGAGCCTGCACGCCTAGAGCCCGCGAGCCACAACTACTGAATCCCATGTGCCTAGAGCCTGTGCTCCACAGCAAGAGAAGCCCGTGCACCACCACGAAGAGTAGCCCCCGCTCGCTGCAACTAGAGAAAGCTTGCACGCAGCAACGAAGACCCAATGTAGCCATAAATAAATAAAGTTACAAGGAACCCAGAATAGCCAAAACAATATTGAAAAAGGGACAGATTTGTAGGACTCAGACTTCCTGATTTCAAACTTACTATGTAGTAGCAGTAATCAAGAATAAGGATAGACATATAGAACAATGGAATAGAATTGAGAGTCCAGATGTAAACCCATATATCTATGCTTAACTGATTTTCAACAAGGCTGTCAAGACCATTGAATGGGGAAGAGTAGTCTTTTTAACAAATTGTACTGGGACAACTGTGTAGCCACGTTCAAAAGAATGAAGTTGGACCTTTACCTCACATCATATATAAAAAATAACTCAAAATGAGCTAAAACTATAAAACTGCTAGAATAAGACAGAGGTAATTCCTCATGACATTGGCGTTGGCAAGGAATTCTTGGATATGACACCAAAAACACAAGCAACAAAAGAAAACAATAGATGCTAAACTTCATCAAGATTAAAAACTTGTGCTTCAGAGGACACCAAGAAAGTGAAATAACAACTCACAGAATGGGAGAAAATTTTTGTAAACTGTATATCCGATAAGCAACTTGTATCTAGAATAAAGAACTTTTACAATTCAATAATAAAAAGACAACCCAGTTAAAAAATGGACAAAGTAGCTGAATAGACATTTCTCCAAGGATGATTTGCAAATAGCCAATAAGCACATGAAAAGATGTTCAGCATCATTAGTTATCAGGGAAATGCAAATCAAAACCACAGTGAGGGGGCTTCCCTGGTGGCGCAGTGGTTGAGAGTCCACCTGCCAATGCAGGGGACACGGGTTCGTGCCCTGGTCCGGGAAGATCCCACATGCCGCGGAGCGGCTGGGCCCATGAGCCGTGGCTGCTGAGCCTGCGCATCCGGAGCCTGTGCTCTGCAACGGGAGAGGCCACAAAAGTGAGAGGACCACGTACCAGAAAAAAAAAAAAATTAACAGTAATTTCTTGACATTTTCAAGTAGTCAATAAAAACAAATTTCCAATTATAAGTTTATTCTTTAAGATAGGCACAAAGTTTCCCATTCTAGTTCTCCCTTTATCGCTTTCTTCCTTGCTGTTGTTTTCCTTCCAAGTCTTTTGTCCTGTAGAGTTTCTCACAGTCTAAGTTTTGCTGTTTGCACTGCAGTGGTATAGCTTAATATATTCCTGTTCCTCTGTATCTACTGTGAATTGGTAGTTGGGTCTAGAAACTTGGTCAGATTTTTGTTCAGTCTTTTTTGCAGTGTCTTACTGCTCTTTCTGTGAAGTTATAAACCATGATGATTAATGCCTCTTTAGTTGGGGGGGGGCGTGCAAAATTGTGTTCTTCTAATTCTGACATTCTTTCTTCATTTATTAGCTGGACTATTTCTAAAAGGAGAAACCTTTCATATTCTATTTGATTACTTAAAAACACTTTATATTGGAAAGGCAGGATAAATGCTTTATTCTTCCCCCCTTTTTTAATTAATTAATTTGTTTATTTAGGCTGCACTAGGTCTTAGTTGAGGCATGTAGGATCTTCATTGTGGCATGTGAGATCTTTTATTATTATTATTATTGTTTTAAATTTAGTTGCACTGGGTCTTAGTTGCAGCTCATGGGCTCCTTAGTTGTGGCATGCAGGCTCCTTAGTTGTGATATGCGAACTCTTAGTTGCAGCATGCATGTGGCATCTAGTTCCCTGACAAGGGATCGAACCTGGGCCCTCTGCATTGGGAGCATGGAGTCTTAGCCACTGGACCACCAGGGAAGTCCCTCTTTCCTTCTTTTTAAAACCAGTTTTCAAAATAATTTTTTGGTTCATTAGCATCTTTAAAGATGATGGATTAGGTTTGTTTTTGTTTATAGTGTCATGTGAACTCATGAATGTATTTCATTGATTCAGTTTACTGTTGCATTTTTTGCCATTGGGAACCTCCTCAAAGTGACTTGCATTTTGGCATACCCCTAGTGATCTTTGATAGCTTCCTTGCATAGCTGATAAGATGCTCCAGGTGGACATTTACTGCCCCCAAAGTGCAATCTGTCTTTTCTCTAAGGAGCCATGATTTCTTTTAGTGGGAAATGGAATTTGAAGGCCAGTCTGGGTGCTAGGGATATTCACGGCTGAAGATTAACTATGTTATGAGTTCATACTGATGCTTTTAATTCAAATTCAAGGCTGTAAATTCAAATTGCAACTTTATCTTCACCTTTTAACCACTGATAATGAATAGATATAGGCACTTTATATAGCCAAACCAAATAGAAATTTCAGGACATATATCTGTCCATTCACATATTTCGCTGCTTCTGTATTATGCTAAATACTGGACAGGTTCAAAATGTAAATTAGACACCATAAAATGTTTTCACCAAATCCTTTTGCTCTCTGCTTGCTCCAAGCTTCTCACAACTTGCTTTTCTGCCTCTGCTCCCTACACATTCTTTAGATGTCTTAGGCTCTAACAAATTCAACAGGATGAAATTTACCAGCAACCTATGTAAAACCCAGTATTTAGGTCCAACTCCGACCTCTTCCCTGAACTCCAGACCAGAATAGGCAACTTCATATATACATGTACTCTCGGATATTCACCTCAGAAGTATTTCAGATTGTATGCTTAAAACCAAAATATTTCTTTTCATTCAAATATAAGCCCTACCAAAACCAGCTCTTCCTCTTTCACTGCCTTGTTTGGTGAAAATACCATCCACTCAACCATCCATGTCAAAACCTAAGGTTACATTCTTGTCTGCTACTACTCCCCCATCCCATCCCCAACACAAAATCATGCCTAGGTGGTTTTACCTCCTAAATATTTCTCAATTTATGTTCTCTATCCTCACTGCCACTGATTTAGTCCGATTTTATCTTATCTTACACTTGTACTGCTCTAACAGTCACCCTCTGTATTGCTACCAGGATAATCTTAAAATGTAGCTGTAAATAACACTGCTCTCCAGTGGTTCTCCAGTGGTTACCTTTTGCATAAGGTCCTAGGCCCTTAGCATTGGTATAAACATAAACGTAAGTGGCCTCAAACAAGCAGTGTTTCAAGTCTCAATTCCTCTGTAAAATCAGATTATTATCATCTTACCTCACGTGAGATAACATATCTGAAGGTCCTAGTGCTGCATTTGCTACTGTACACAGTCAACTAGTACAGATACTTTATATATAAATTCCACCTGGATATTCCTATTAGAGGCATCTTAAATTCAGTATGTCTCTCTCCCTAACCTTCTTTTCTGTCCTTGATTGGTTTTAATTAGAATATAGGGTGGGAACGAAGTTATCTCAGTTCAGTTTTAGCATAATTAAAACCTTGTTAGTATAATTTGGAAAATTAGTTTCCAGTTTTGAGATGTGGCTGGATATTTAAACATGCAAATTCTTATTAAATATCAAGTTTCACATCCTCGCAAATTAGTTTCAAGGTTAGCAGTCTCATTACTTTCTCTTTAATCATCTGAGGCAGCCACCTCACTTTATATGCTGAAGAGCTACTCCCATTTTTTTTTTGTTTTATTTATTTATTTATTGGCTGTGTTGGATCTTTGTTGCTGCACACAGGCTTTCTCTAGTTGCGGTGAGTGGGGTCTACTCTTCGTTGAGGTGCACAGGCTTCTTATTGCGGTGGCTTCTCTTGTTGTGGAGCACGGGCTCTAGGCGTGCGGGCTTCAGTAGTTGTGGCGTGCAGGCTCAGTAGTTGTGGCACGCGGGCTGTAGAGCGCAGGCTCAGTAGTTGTGGCACGCGGGCTCTAGAGCACAGGCTCAGTAGTTGTGGCTCGCGGGCTCTAGAGAGCAGGCTCGGTAGTTGTGGCACTCGGGCTTAGTTGCTCCGCGGCGTGTGGGATCTTCCTGGACCAGAGCTCGAACCCATGACCCCTGCATTGGCAGGCGGATTCTTAACCACTGTGCTACCAGGGAAGTCCGAGCTACTCCATTTTAATCTCAAATCCTCTGATAATTTTTATCAGTTAATCTTTATATCAAAATATACATATTCAGGATGTGCTCTGTGTCATATAAGAAATAGAGTAGATATTTTGAAATTTTATCTCCATTTCACTTTATTCACACTTTTTCTAGGGTAATAATAGAAGCTAACATTTATTGAATGTTTACTTTGTGCCAGGAATTGTGCTAATTCAGTCCTCGTGACTATCTTGAAAGGGTAATTTCCATTCCTGTTTTACAAATGAGAAAACTGAAGCATAGAGAGATGAAGTAACTAGACTTAAGATTTAATGCCTGAATGGTAAATGGAAGAGTCAGAATTCAAAACTTACTATTTGTCTAACTTAAACTATTATAGCAACTGGGCTATATACCTTATTTGGTAAATGTTTTTCAACCCAACTGCAAAACAGAATCATAGGATATTTTTCCCTCCCTTTTTTTTTTTTTTTTGGCGGTACGTGGGCCTCTTATCGTTGTGGCCTCTCCCGCTGCGGAGCAGAGGCTCCGGACGCGCAGGCTTAGCATCCATGGCTCACGGGCCCAGCCGCTCCACGGCATGTGGGATCCTCCCAGACCGGGGCACGAACCCGTGTCCCCTGCATCGGCAGGCGGAGTCTCAACCACTGCGCCACCAGGGAAGCCCTATTTTTCTCTCCTTAAAGTATATGTTGTTTAGCAACGGCCGCTTTCATAAACACGTATATACTATTTCATAAGTAATTTGGAATAAAAGGGATGGGAAGGAAACTTTCTGAATTACTCACTAGTTCAAATTGCAAACTATTACAAAATACATTTTTATTTTGAGCGCTACATAAATTCTGCATTAGTAATTGGATTGAAAAAATATTTATTTGAGAATTTTAAATGAGTTCCAAATTAAATATATAACTACACACATACATATTCATCTATACACATATGGAGAGATACGAGGTTTTTTTTAAATAGAATTATCTAATTTATAAAAATTTCAGGATATACTTTCTGGCTTCTGTACTATCCATATTATGTATGACTTCTTCAAATAACATAATTTCATCCCAAGTTTTGCCACAATATGTATGTTACTGCAGTATTTCTAAATTATATTTGTCTGTGTAATTTATTATAGAGTATGTCATGAGACTAAGTTTTCACAGACCTGTGTTGGGAAGTTAATGAAATAAATACATGGCATACAGGGCATTTCCCAGTCTAATCTTCATCTTCCTTCCATTCCATACCTCCATCTGTATTATACTTTGTACCATATGTGTGTAACCATTACATTGAACAAACACAGTTTACGGAAGGTACTCAGAATCCATTTTATCTTTGTCTTCCACCATCCTTATAAATTTATTCTGTGGGGTTAATACTCCCTCCAGCCTCTTGAAGGGCAAGTCTTAATAACTTTTCTGGTTACTTTCAGGGAATAGAAACATTATTTTCGAGAACTAATAAATTTAATTCAGAGTTAAAGGTTTTCTTCTTTGCCCACCTCAGGCCTACTCTAGGTCTGCAGTGGAAAGTGAGGTTTGTTTGCCTTCCTTTTTCTTTCTGTTTTTCCTCTCTGCCCTTTTATTCCTCCTCATTTGCTGACTGTGGTTTCTGGCCCCTCCAGGATTGAAAGAAGCCAGGATTGAATAAGAAGAAAAGGTCTTTAATAACAGTAGCAGCAGCGGCTGATGTTTCTGTAGCATTTATTTCGTGCTAAGTACTGTTAAAAGCATTTTATGTGTATCAGGCCAGTTAATGCTCAGAGCTCTCTGAAGTAAGTTCTGTTATCCCTGTTTCACTGCTGAAGAAATTACGGTGAAGTTTGGTGACTTGCCTAAGGTCCCACTGCTACACATGGCGGTACCAGGATGTGCAACCCAGCATTTGGGCACCAGAGTCTCTTCAGCCACTCCGGGCATTGCTTTTATATACTGTTGAGAGATGGTAAGCATACTTCGTAGTCTTGGCCAGAGTTTAAATCAGACTTGTATCCATTAGATTTTTTTCAAATGTGACACATTTTCTGTAGACCTGAAACAAAGGGCAAACTTGCCTTAACCCCTTTCCATTACTGGGGAGTAGAAGGGAGTGGGAGAGGGTTTGAAACTCACAACACACTGATCACTCGGCAAAGTCCTTTTCTAATATTTAACTCTTTGAACGTTGAAAGTGGGTGTAACTCAAGGTTGAAACTAAGTTTTCCCCTGCCTCCATGTCCAGGTGGCCTTGCACCTCACTTTGGATGCAGTATCTGTTGTTTGGGGCCTCCACCCAAACCGAGATTGAAATGTTTTCAACACCCTGTTGCACGTGTTCTCCAAATATACTATTTAATTTCTTGCTTTCACACCTGTGTTCATGCAGATGGTCCCTGGATTATGAGTATCACTTGCTTGAAGGCATATTCCTCCCTGAACCATGTGATCCCGATCAAACTAAGTGCTCCTCATGGCCTGGCTTTTATTTTAAAGAAGCCAGTTTACTGGGGTACAGCAGATGAACAAAAAACTTCCAAATAAAGCTTTCCCATTTTTTCCCCTCTTCATCTTGTTCCTGTGAGAGAGAAATCAGCAGATATGTTAAATGGTAGTTTGGTCAGATCAGTCTTAGCTGCCTGGTGTCTCGTGATTGCTTGTCTTTGGGAAAGCGCACAGGCAGGTTTATATTTGAGATGTCGCCTCTGATTGGTCAGGGTAGTTACTTCAGCGGCCTTACCTGGCTGGCTTGGCCCAGAGCTTCATGCCATTTATCGTGTTATCAGACTAAGAAGAACCTCAGATTGGTCATTTTGTCTTCTCATGTTGGGATATTCAGTGAATTTTTTATATTTATTGAGCTGGAAATCTTCAGGGTGTCTTTTTTTAAATCTTTTCCCCTTCACATGTACATTTACTTACAAAGAACATTCGAAAGTGATGTTTATGTAGTAGATTGATGTCTGAACTGACGCCCTCTGCGTGCCCACATTTAGAGTAACTTACAGTGCCATTAACAACAATTTGCCAGTACAGTGCACACGCTGTACACAGGGCACGTCAGGATGGTGAGCGCTCACTGAGATCGTGTGAGGTCCCATGAGAGCCTGGCACTCCCATCTGCCTTATCACCCGGCAGAGCTCTACTTTCATTACTCCCTGCCCTCCATGGTGCCTCTCCTGCCCTGCACGTTCAGAATTAAATTTTTCTTTGTTTGCTTTCACATAGCACTAGCTGTGTAGTTTTAATTAGGTACGTGTGTCGTCTTCATAAAGACTAAGTTTTCTGTGTTTTTTTGGCTGCATTGGGTCTTCGTTGCTGTGCGTGGGCTTTCTCTAGTTGCGGTGAGCGGGGACTTCTCACTGTTGTGGCTTCTCTTGTTGTGGAGCATGGGCTCTAGGCACGCGGGCTTCAGCAGTTGTGGCATGTGGGCTCAGTAGTTGGGGCACACGGGCTCAGTAGTTGGGGCTCGCGGGCTCTAGAGCTCAGGCTCAGTAGTTGCGGCGCACGGGCTTAGTTGCTCTGTGGCATGTGGGATCTTCCCGGACCAGGGCTCAAACCCATGTCCCCTGTATTGGCAGGCGGATTCTTCACCACTGCGCCACCAGGGAAGCCCAAGACTGTAAACTTAATGAGGCCAAGGACAATGTTTTATTTTTAATTGTGTGTCTCTCTTTACATAATAAAGTTCCTCACATCTAATCAGTCAATTATTGAATTAAGTTTTCAATAGTATAAACAAAATCAGTCAGTAGTATGATTTGACTGTCAGAATACCGGGTTTAGTCTTACCAATACTTGTACCCAGACAAGGGAGGTAAAAATAGTAAAGTTATGCTCAAGTTATAATCCTGCCATACCTATCATATTGTGTACAACTCTGGGAACCAGTCTTAAAGGAATACGGGAAATGGAGATTGTTGAGAGCATAGCAAGGATGTTCATCAAATTTTAAAGAGAACTTAAAAGGACAAGGGATGTTTAGCTTAAAGAATAGAACCTTAGGAAAGAATGGAATGTGATTGCCATCTTCAGTTTTTGAAAGCTTTTTCAAGGGGAAAGAAGAAGTAGACCTACTCTGCATGACTTTGGGGTTTGAACCAAGAGGAACTGAAACCCTAGGGTTTTGCAGCAGTATGGTGCTTTTTAAAAGAAAAAAATTGTTTAATGTGCAAAAAGAAGAGAATAAACACCCATAGTCTACCAGTGATTCCCTTGAATATGATGAAAGCTGCCATCAATACACACATTCTGTGTGCAATTTCAGAAGGATCATGGCACCCTTAGTGAATCCATGAATCTCTAGTTAAGACCTCATGTTCTCTTGTTCTGTGTGTGTGTGTGTGTGTACAAATATAAACATGTGTGTATATATTTCACAAAGATGATTATCGTCTATATACTCATCACATTTTTCTCTAAATACATAATAATGACCACTTGAGTTTTCACTGTATTCAGCAATTGTGCATTCGTTTAATACTCAGAACCACACATTTTTCCAGGTCAGTTAAATATTCATGATCTTCAACACCATTTTTAACTGGTGGCTATATTTTTGAGACATTTGAAATCTTCTTTATCTAGAGATGATTTACAAAAAGTGTTTCCCCAAATTTGTTTTGCATTTATTTTAGTACTTTTTTTTTTTTTTTGCGGTACGTGGGCCTCTCACTGTTGTGGCCTCATCCCGTTGCGGAGCACAGGCTCCGGACACACAGGCTCAGCAGCCATAGCTCACGGGCCCAGCCGCTCTGCGGCATGTGGGATCTTCCCGGACCAGGGCGCGAACCCGTGTCCCCTGCATCGGCAGGCGGACTCTCAACCACTGCACCACCAGGAAAGCCCCTTTAGTACTTTTTTTAAAAAAAAAAAGAAAAGTTATTTGTCTTAGATAAAATAATTGATATACATAGCTATGTGGGGTTTTTTTTTTTTTTTTACATCTTTATTGGAGTATAATTGCTTTACAATGGTGTGTTAGTTTCTGCTTTATAACAAGGTGAATCAGTTATACATATACGTATGTTCCCATATCTCTTCCCTCTTGCGTCTCCCTCCCTCCCACCCTCCCTATCCCACCCCTCTAGGTGGTCACAAAGCACCGAGCTGATCTCCGGTGTGCTATGCGGCTGCTTCCCACTAGCTATCTACCTTACGTTTGGTAGTGTATATATGTCCATGCCACTCTCTCGCTTTGTCACAGCTTACCCTTCCCCCTCCCCGTATCCTCAAGTCCATTCTCTAGTAGGTCTGTGTCTTTATTCCTGTCTTACCCCTAGGTTCTTCATGACATTTTTTTTTTCTTAAATTCCATATGTATGTGCTTAGCTATGTGTTCTTGTATTGGAAAAGCAATCTAACAGTCAAAAGACCCAGATCTTAGCTTTGGTTGTCATTTGTTAGCCATTTAACTTCACTGAGCATTAGTGTTTTCTTATCTTTATCAAGGGGCTAGTACAAGCCTCCGTGACTTTCACATAGAGGATGTAAAAAGAGTTTAGGGGGAAAGTCCTGTAAAAACTGTTAATTAAAAGTATTATTAGATTTGCAAAATTATAAGTATTTAAGAATGTCAGTTTTTTACATTTTTAGTGAATAAATGTAAAATGTGATACAGGCAAACCAACTTTTTTTTTTTAAGGGAAAATCCAATCAGTTGATTACTAAACATTATTTGTTTTATAAATTTTCTTTCAGGAAGGTGGTTTTATCGTGTTAGTAATCTGAACAGCAGTAGCTGCTTTCACTTGAGTGCTCACAACGTGCCAATACTGTGCTCAGCACGTGCGGCGTGTATTGTCTCATTTAGTCCTTGTAACAAACAGCCTTGGAGGAACTGTTGAAGAAAGAATGCAGACCTATCACATCATAACACTTAGACTCTTGGTCACTTGTATTTACCCACTTCATATCCTAAAAGAGGCAGGATAAAGCATTGAGGTTAAGAGTGTAGGTTCTGGAGCCAGCCTGACTGGATTTGAACCCTGGGTCTGCCACTTAATAATTTTCTGACTTCAGCAAGGTAGTTAACCTTTTTCTGTTAAATGGGGATAAAATGTACCTACTGGTAGAGACATCATGACAATCAAATTATCGAACGTGAAGCATTTAGAACTATATCTGGAAAATAGTATTCTATAATTGTCATTATTTGCAAATTATTATTATTTAAAACTATGCAGCTCATTAAGTGTGACATTAGCTCACAGACTCCACTGATAGGACACTTTAGGGGACAGATATAGAGAATGTATTTTAATATATTTCTTACCTTGAACTAACTTTCTCACTACCATCTTTCAGCTTGTTGATTTAGCATGGTGGCCTCATGAAAACGATCTAAATGACCTTTTATTTCAGCTACTAAACCATCAATTAATGCTTATTTTATGTATCTTTTAGGACATTCTGATTCATTTGCATCCTTGAAGAGCATCAGTAGAAGAGGAAGGAAAAGATGGGTGTGAAAACATTTACTCATAGCTCCTCTTCCCACAGCCAGGAAATGCTTGGAAAGCTAAATATGCTTCGAAATGATGGACATTTTTGTGATATCACTATTCGTGTCCAGGACAAAATCTTCCGGGCACATAAGGTGGTACTAGCAGCTTGCAGTGATTTCTTTCGCACCAAACTTGTAGGCCAAGCAGAGGATGAGAACAAGAATGTGTTGGATTTGCATCATGTCACAGTGACTGGCTTTATACCCCTTTTAGAATATGCTTACACAGCCACTCTGTCAATTAACACAGAAAATATCATTGATGTTCTAGCTGCAGCCAGCTATATGCAAATGTTCAGTGTTGCTAGCACCTGCTCAGAGTTCATGAAATCAAGCATTTTATGGAATACACCCAACAGCCAACCAGAAAAGGGTCTAGATGCTGGACAAGAAAATAACTCTAACTGCAATTTTACGTCTCGAGACGGAAGCATTTCTCCAGTGTCTTCAGAGTGCAGTGTGGTAGAAAGAACCATTCCTGTCTGCCGAGAGTCGAGGAGAAAGCGCAAAAGCTACATTGTTATGTCTCCTGAAAGTCCTGTGAAGTGTAGCACACAAACAAGTTCTCCACAGGTATTGAATTCTTCAGCTTCCTACTCAGAAAATAGAAATCAACCAGTTGACTCTTCTCTAGCTTTTCCCTGGACTTTTCCTTTTGGAATTGATCGAAGGATTCAGCCTGATAAGCTTAAGCAAGCAGAAAATACCCGGACTTTAGAATTACCTGGCCCATCTGAGACAGGTAGAAGAATGGCTGATTATGTGACTTGTGAGAGCACAAAAACTACCTTACCTCTGGGTACCGAGGAAGATGTCCGGGTCAAAGTAGAAAGGTTAAGTGATGAGGAGGTCCATGAGGAAGTATCCCAGCCTGTCAGTGCATCTCAGAGTTCACTGAGTGATCAGCAGACAGTGCCAGGAAGTGAACAAGTCCAAGAGGACCTTCTGATTAGTCCACAGTCTTCCTCTATAGGTATAGTGTCTTCTATGTTTTCCATAATGCTATGAAGTCAAGTCTAGCTTTTCTTTTTTTAAAAGATTTAATTTAATTTTCTTTTTTTTGCCTGCATTGGGTCTTTCTTTTATTTTTAATAAATTTATTTATTTTTGGCTGCATTGGGTCTTCGTTGCTGCAAGCTGGCTTTCTCTAGTTGCGGCGAGAGGGGGCTACTCTTCGTTGTGGTGCGTGGGCTTCTCATTGCAGTGGCTTCTCTTGTGGAGCGTGGGATCTAGGTGCTTGGGCTTCAGTAGTTGTGGCTCACAGGCTCAGTAGTTGTGGCTCACGGGCTCTAGAGCGCAGGCTCTGTAGTTGTGGTGCACAGGCTTAGTTGCTCCGTGTCATGTTGGATCTTCCAGGACCAGGGCTTGAGCCCGTGTCCCCTGCATTGGTAGGCGGATTCTTAACCAATGTGCCACCAGGGAAGTCCCTACGTTGCGTTTTTGTTGCTGCACACGGGCTTTCTCTAGTTGCGGCGAGCGGGGGCTACTCTTCGTTGCGGTGCATGGGCTTCTCATTGCAGTGGCTTCTCTTGTTGCAGAGCACAGATTCTAGGTATGCGGACTTCAGTAGCTGTGGCTCGTGGGCTCTGGAGCACAGGCTCAGTAGTTGTGGCTCCCGGGCTTAGTTGCTCCGTGGCATGTGGGATCTTCCCGCACCAGGGATCGAACCCGTGTCCCCTGCATTGGCAGGTGGATTCTTATACACTGCGCCACTAAGGAAGTCCGTAAGTCAAGTATTTTTAAGTGCTTATTAGATAAAAGTTTGGTGCTGTATCCTATAGGAAGTATTAAGAAGAATAAAACATGGTAACTGGGTTTTTTAGATGGTATTAGTTCTACAATATTTTTTTAATAAGTTACCCACGGGGAGCAAAGAAAATAGTTGAACAGTATCTGATGGGACACATATATGATGGCACAGTTCATATGTCTGTGATTTGTGAATTACTTTCAATGCAAAAAATACCAGTTTAAAAAATCCAGTTAGTGTTTTATTCTTGATTAAAATATTTATTGAAAACTTAACCATGTGCCAAACTTGGGGATATATGATGAAAAAGACATATAGTGCCTGCGTCTGAGGAGTTAATAGTCTGATTGGGGAAGCAGATGAGTAAATCAACAATCAGCACTAGACTAGAGGTAGGAACAATGTGTTACAGGTTCACTGAGGAAAGAGCAAGTTAACGCTGTGTATTTGAGCTGGATCTTACATAATAAGTAGGAGTTTGCCCACGTGAGGGAATGACATTTCTTTGAAAATGTATAAAAGCACAGAGGTGTAGAAGAACATTGCATATTTGATAAAGCAGTGAATTCAGTGCACAATGATGTGAATAAAGCATGGAAGCCTACAAGTATAGAAAATAATGGGAAATAAGAAAAATGAGCAGTTGAGAACATGTTGTGAAAAGCCTTGAACACTAGTTTCAGCTAGGAGTGCATTCAACTGCATATAACAGAATCCCTTCAAAATGGCTTAAACCAAGTGGGATTTTATTATTATTGCATAAAACATTCAGAAATAGGAAGTCCAGGACTGGTAGAGTGGCTCTACAGTGACCTAGGCCCCTTATATTTTTATAATCCACCATCCTTAGTTTGTCATCCATATATTTATTGCTTCATATAAGATTTTTGCTTCATCTTTAGCCTCATATTCTAGAAAGGGGTAACTCTTGTGTGGAAAATGGTCCTAGAAGTCCCCAAAAAACTTCTGCCAGTTTATGTCACGTCATCTTTCCTAGCTGCAAGGGAATATGGGAATACATGTATATTAGTTGGGTATGTAACTGCCTCACAAAATTACAGGAGAATGGATATTGTATGCAACTAGCAGTGTCTACCACAGCTTGGCCAAGCAAGCTTGGGTTTTATCCTAGTGGTAATAAAGAGTCTACCTTAAATGAATGAAAAATAAAACATTTACAGATATTTTAGGAAAATGAATTTGATATTGGTCAAATTCATAGGGGGTTGGCTGGGGAGAGACAGTCCAAAAACCAGTAACAGTACAGTTGTCTTTGTATGAATGAAGATGCTTAGCATAATACTATAAAGAAAATGGGTATTAAGAGACTTTGTAAAGGAAGAATCATTACTACCTGATGATATTGAATATGTGGTTTGAGGGAATAAGAGGGTCAGGGTACCTGGATGACTAGGAAAATACTGATAACATTTTATTATATTCATTGATTATAAGTCACAGTTTTTCATATTTTATTATCTCTAAATTCAGATATGTTTTGCAATTAATAATCTTTACAGTTACTTTTTCTTTCTTAATGGTACAAAAAATAACGGTAATCGTACACTCGATAGGAATCTATTAGATGCCATAACTACTATGAAAAATCATTGGGAGGAGGTGGGAGCCCAGTTTTTTTGTTTTTTTTTTTTTTTTTGCGGTACGCGGGCCTCTCACTGTTGTGGCCTCTCCCGTTGCGGAGCACAGGCTCCGGACGTGCAGGCTCAGCGGCCATGGCTCACAGGCTCAACTGCTCCATGGCATGTGGGATCTTCCCAGACCGGGGCACGAACCCGCGTCCCCTGCATCGGCAGGCAGACTCTCAACCACTGCGCCACCAGGGAAGCCCGGGAGCCCAGTTTTAAGAGTAAGTCAGCAAGATTTGTTCTGTGTGAACCATGCTTGGGTGATGACCAGGCAACATGCCACAGAGCCGTTGAAAGGCAGGGTGGGTGAGATCAAGACTGGAGATTACCAGTTTAGGACTTTTAGTAGTGACAGATTGACTCTCAACAGGAAAATGTGTGTGTAAGAGCCAAAGCCAAAGAACTGATCCTTGAGAAGTATCTATGTTCAGGGAGAGAAGAAAACCCAACAAAGATCAATAAAGAGGTTTTCTCCCAAAGATTGGAGAACCAGGAGGGCCCCTTACCTTTGTTAATTTCTTGGATTTTGATCCACCATATGAGTTTCCCAGGGCTGTCACAGCAGCCACCACACACTGGGTGATTTAAAACAAGAGAAATTTATTTCCTCACAGTTCAGAAGGCTAAAAGTCTGAAATTATGGTGTTGGCAGGGAAGGTTGTAGGGGAGGATCCTTTGCTTCTTCCTAGCTTCTGACAGTTACTAACATTCCTTGACAGTCCTCAACGTGTAGCTGCATCTCTCCAGTTTCTGCTTCCATCTTTGTGGGGCCTTCCCTCTGTCTCTGGCTTCAGCACCACATCTCCCTTCTAAGGACACCAGTCATTGGATTATGGCCCACCCTACTCCAGTATGACCTCATCTAACTTGATACATCTGCAGAGACCCTATTTCCAAATAGGGCTGTATTTACAGGTGCTAGGGGTTAGGACTTGAGTATGTCTTGGGTGGGGGGGTCAGGGGGGAACACAATTCTACTCATATACCTACTAAAGATAATATTCCGAAATTTGGGACAAGATACTTGTGCTTTTCAAGTGACCACACACTCAGTAATATATTTGATGGCAGGAGATCCTAGCTATTTGACAATGTGACCAAGTTTTTGTTAAATTACTAACATGTTTAATCTTGGAAACACCTTGGTACCTTCTGAATAATGAACTAATGAGTAATTACTATTTTAATTATTTATCTGAGAACTTAGAAGCCAAATATTAATCTGAGTATCTTTCTAACTAAATATGTGAAATAGCCTTATTTTACCACTCAAGTATATCTAATCAGTTCACATTTTACCTTTATTATATTATTAACATGATTAAATAGAGAAGTTAGGAGCATAAGTAGAATAAACCTTTCAGTTTTATAAGAATACTTCCTTTCCAATATATACTATTACAAATGTAGGTTCTGTTACAAAGCAGACATACAAAGAACTCTGATCTGAATATCATATAATCAGATAATCCAAATTAGGGTTTTTTTTCCCTTGTCTTCATAGCAGATGTACTAATCACTCTCAAGTAACCTATCTTAACTCCAAATCTGTATACTAAAATAAAGCCCTACAGAAAAAGTTAAATTCCTCAAGTATACTAGGCAGTGAAAAAATGTAGGAGGGAGAAGAGGAAGATGTGTGTGGTACTTTTTTTCCATATTCCATAAGAATACTTCATAAGAGTACTTAATTTTACTAACTTATTAAAGATGATATATAGCAGGTAGTTTGTCATTCTAGAGACTGAGAGTATAATACTGAATATACTCATTATAAAGAAAACAAACAAACAAAAAATACTCCTTATGAAATTCTAAAATAATAATTTAATTACTCATGAAATTCATTCAAATAAGATTTTACCTGTTCTTTTTATTGCCAGTTGCCCAGCAAAAAGTTATAAAATCTGACACTCCCAGTAAATACAATAAGTATAGAAAATTTAAGAGAGAAATAATTGCTAAGTTTAGATTGGGTCTTGTTTCTCAAAAAGCTGGCCATCTATATCTGATATGGTTTAAGGAAAATTTGTTTAAGTGAGAAGGACTTCATGATAGGGCTTCATTATTTGTCTTGAAGTATTCGATTATCTGTATACACCAAAGATAAAATAGTTTTAGATAATCCACAGTTTACTATGCTAACAAAGAAATTCAGGGTTTTTTTTCTAGACTCTAAAATCTGCCGTTAAAAGAGAAGTGACTGTTATGAGGGTCAGTTAAGATGTTGAGAAATTTGACGGTTTGTGTATGAATAGTGAAAAAACTTGTCGAGGTGAGCAGTTAGAATGATGGAAGAATTTGCGACACTGAGCATATATGCAGTATAGCATAATGATTAAAAATTCAGGACTTGGAGTCAGGCAGGTTTGGAGTCTGCTACCAGTTTCTGCCACTTACTAGATGTGTGACTTTGAACAAGTCACTGAACCTCACCAGGTTTCCATAACCATAAAGTAATGGTAGTATTACCTATCTATTAAGTATTTCAGTGCTCTCCAGCAAGACCACCAGGAACACACCTGTAGTTGAACAAGTTGGGGTGGTGGTTTTAATACCTGAAAATCCCAAACAGTTACTTAAATATACAGAATGAGTTAGTGTGCAGCGGGCATGTGTAAACCCTATGTCCAACATAGAAGTAGTATCCTAGTAGTGGGCGTATTGGAATGTAAGTATCATTCATTACAGCAAGAGTGAGCCAGTTTTGGTCCCTTAAAATGGACAGATTCCTTAAGTGGAGTTAAATAGTTCCTGCAAGCCAGGCTCAAGTATCTCTGAAGAGAACGAACTGGCTATCATAATCAGGATGGTCCCAGGATTAGTGTCTTTCTGACTGAATAGGTCTTGCTGTTAGGATTGTAATGACTTCAGCAGAAACATGTTAATTTGAGGTCAGGGTCCATTTTTCTATGGCCGAAGCCTGGGATATGATATAATATTCCCTATAAAAGGGAATCTACCTTCTGTAGTGCTTAAAAGAACAGTTATTAAGTTTTTGTCAGCAGGGTCAGATAGAGGATAATAGATCCAGCAATCTGTTAAATTCAGATTAGTAACTATGGTCTGGGGTGGGGGGGAAAGTACAAGAGTTTTGTTTTTCCTTAAGTGGCAGAAGGAGATCTTAGGAGTTCAGAAACAATAGGATGAAGATGAAAGATCGTATTGGTTTTAATAGGCAAGATTAATAGTAAAGAGTACTGAAGAATCAGAAAATTAATCTGATTTTGTCGTCTTGGGTAGGAGCTGTCCATTTTGAAGTCAGTGTCTTCTGGAGAATTCCTTAGAAGGAATGGATGCACAGGAGTTGGAAGGATGTGATACGTGTCTTTTAAGTTGGGAAACATGAATCCAATGAATGCCACCTCAAACTGTTACCACTGAATCCGTTGTTAACAATATCTGATCAGTTCCTTTCTACTGATAATCAATGGAGAGTTTTCTCTGGTGGCATCTTATCCAGAAAACCAAAACTCCAGATTTTAAATCATTCATAAGCTCTTCTCTGTTTGTGATAAACCTGGGGTATCATTGTAGTAGTATCAGTTGGTGATCGTGTAGAACCTAAGATTTAAACCAAAATTCCCACTTGAAAAAGGCAGCCTACTGTTAACTCATAAGGAGTCGACTTGTGGGTCGTAGAGATGATTTGTCTTATTGCTATCAAGGCTCTTGGCAGTACTTAAGACTGTGGAAGTTAAGAGGGTTTTAAAGTGCCTTGATAAGTATAGTTTTAAGATCTCATGTGTTCTCTTTATTTCTCTCTTGAAGTTTATGGATGATGGGGACAGCGGAGAGTCTGAGTAAAAGATCAGCTTATAGAGTTCTTTCAGAGCAGCATCAGTGTAATGTGTGGTCCTGTTACTTGAGAATAGTTGGGAGTTCCCCAATCAGGAATACAGAATCTATTAATTTTTCTTTTGCCGTTACAGCATAGCTCTTTAGCATGAGGACGCCTCAATCTACCCTAAAAATAAACAATCGTCAAACAAACTCATAGCTCATTTGGAGGTGTTTAAAGATGTACATCAATGCTTGGTTCCTATCTTTGTCTTATCAAGGTTGTGTCATCGCTGGGAAGGCCATACACTGGAAGTACCCATGGGGGTAGCTCTTGAAATCCCTGCCCCAGTGTTGGTACAATATTGATGTATCTCAGATGGACAATCTTGTTCATGTCGGAAGCTCCCTGCAAAATGGCTACTTCCAATTCCAAATTGTCCTTGGTGAAATTGAGTCAATTGAGAGATAAGTGTAACGCGTTAGGATTATGGAGAAAACATGAAGGAAACAGATGTTTGGCCTGGAAGAGATGCAGTTTCAGATTGAGATGACTCATGAGAACTGCAGTGGTCCATAAGAATAATGCTTGTGTAACTTTTTATTTCCAGTTGCAGAGGCCAGGGACCAGACGAAGCCTCCTGGTTCTGGGCATTTGAAACTAAGCAAAGCAGTTCACACAAAGAGAAAATTGAAGTCAAGTCCTAATAAGGTTTTTTTAAACATCTTTATTGAAATACAACTTACATATCATAAAAGTCGCCCATTTAAAGTGTATACTATAGTGGTTTTTAGTATATTCACAGAGTTGTGTAATTATCCCCCCGAAAAGAAACCCTGTACCCCTTAACAATGCCTCTCTTCTAGTCCTACCCCTATCCCTAGGCAACTACTAATATACACTGTATAGATTTGCCTGTTCTGGACATTTCATATAAATGGGAGTATGCACTGTGTAGTCTTTTCTGACTGACTTCTGTCACTTTCTGTTATATTTTCAAGGCTCATATATGTCATACCTTGTAAAGTTTTGAAATGTTTTTGCCAGTCGGAGATCTTCTGAAGTCAGCCTCCAGGGCCAGTTCAGATGGACCAGTCTGGTCTCTGTCCATCCTCTCATTACAGTGTATTTCTCTTGTAGACAAGAGTCAACACTAGATAGATAGATCATAGGAGCAGGTGTTAGAAGGCCAGAAAACAGTTTTGTCAGGGAACAATGACAAGTCCAACTGGATAAACAAAATATTCCCCAAAGACCTTTTTCTAGGAAAGCAAAATAAGCCCAACACTGAAAGGCTTCAGTGAAATATTTGAGCTCACTTAGGCATGAACTTACCTACCAGCCAGAGGCAGGTTGCGCCTCAGAAGGACTTTTAGATATGCACTCTGTTGTCGAGGTTCCCAGTGCAAGGCAGAAAGACCTTCAGCCAAATCTCGATGAGCCCTTCATTTCTGCCAATGCGCTGTGGCCAGAGGCCACCAGGAGCATACCTGGTTAAACAAGTTGAGTTCAGTACCCATTTGAAGTGTGGGAGATCACACACCATGGGGTCTTTCAGGCTTCTCAATAAGAGGGTGTTAGAAAGGACTTATTAGAGGATTTGGGCTTGTGTTACGTGATTTCAGGACAGCTGCAAGAACAAAGGATTGTTTGTTCAATCCAATTCAAGTAAGTGGGATTTGCTCGGGGACTGGTGTTGTCGGAAAGCATAAATAACTCTGTGACTGAGAATCTTAACAAGTATCTAGGAATGCAGACCAAAGTAAACCTAAGGCCAGCAGGGACTTCCATTAGCTAGAAAGGGGAGGTGTGGTACTTTTGTGATTGCACAGTGACCTTGTTTTTGTCTGTGCTTAAAAAAAATTATGTGTTTGAGACCAGTGTGATCGGGTCTGATGTTGGTGTTCTGCAAGATTGTTTTATGTCCAACAGAAAACACTAGGCCTAGCTGTGAATACCAGGCCCACTCCTAAGTGTCAGTGTCAGGCCAGTTTCTCTTTCTCAAGTATGAAATGAGGTGTTTAAAACATATAGAACTGTGGCTGGAACATGGTAAAAGCTCAGTAGTGGCTGGACCACTGTAATTATTTTTCACCACCAGAAGGGTTTTTGTAAGTGTCTTAAGTACTTAAACAACGGTTAGCGAAAACAGAAATCAGTTTCATGGAACAGAAGCTATCATACAGCACTCCTTAATGATGGAAGAGAGTAGATTCTCTCTTGATAAAATAGCCCTTAACATGCAAAGCTGATTGTGTCTATAAATCCACTTTACTGTTGTATAAGAGAGAGGGTTCTATTCAGAATTCTTAGTCCTCATACCACTGAGAGCAGAATCCCTATAGTTTTTTTTATTTATTTAATATTTATTTATTTATTTATTTGGCTGTGCTGGATCTTAGTTGCAGCACGCAGGATCTTTAGTTGCAGCATTCGGGCTCTTTTAGTTGTGGCATTCGGGCTCTTTTAGTTGCGGCATGCAGGATCCAGTTCCCTGACCAGGGATCGAACCTGGGCCCCTGCATTGGGAGTGCAGAGTCTTACCCACTGGACCACCAGGGAAGTCCCAGAATCCCTATAGTTTAGAAAGGAAACTTCATTTTTTTTTTTCTGTTTTTTTTTGCGGTACGCAGGCCTCTCACTGTTGTGGCCTCTCCTGCTGCGGAGCACAGGCTCCGGATGCACAGGCCCAGCAGCCATGGCTCACGGACCCAGCCGCTCCGCGGCATGTGGGATCCTCCCAGACCGGGGCACAAACCCGTGTCCCCTGCATCTGCAGTTGGACTCTCAACCACTGCGCCACCAGGGAAGCCCGGAAACTTCATTTTAATAATTTAAGAAACATCACTATCACCTCAGCAAAGTAAAATTGCTGGTATAGCCTGCTATTAAATCAGTTCAATTAAAATTCCAATTAATATGGTTACTTGTGCTGTCATGGGCAGAAACCACCGTCTCAGGAAAAAGTTTACAAGATTTATTTGTGCTGATGGTTACATAAGTGATATAACACTATGTGTTATAATGTCCACAGTATGGATAGATTTCTAAAAGTCTGTTTTAACTCTTAATTTAGCTTGGTGTTGTTTTTTTTTTTTTGAAGTACGCGGGCCTCTCACTGTTGTGGCCTCTCCCGTTGCGGAACACAGGCTTGGGACGTGGAGGCTCAGCGGCCATGGCTCACGGGCCCAGCCACTCCGCAGCATGTGGGATCTTCCCGGACCGGGGCACGAACCCGTGTCCCCTGCATCGGCAGGCGGACTCTCAACCACTGCGCCACCAGGGAAGCCCGGTGTTGTTTTTATTTTTAGCTTTTGGCACATTTAATGTGCCATGGACTAGAAGAGAGTACCCTTTGTTTTACTCTCCATGCTTTCTATCCATCAGATTAGGGATCTAGAGGCCAAGGTTTAGATATTTTAGAATGGAAATAGATTTAAGAGGGACCATCTGCTAGATATGTCTCGTACTCCATTTTAGTTCTTTTTGACCAGCCTTTTAAGCAGACTCCTGGTAACCCCAGAATCAATCCAAAGCACAGTGGGTTTCATTTCCACCTCACCATGACCCCACTCCCTCCTAAAAGTATTACAGTTTACTTGATGGTGAAATTTCAGTTAGATCAATCTTCCTGGCCTGCCCTAATCACACCTCCAGGCCTTTTTTGCAAGCCTTTACCTATAAGCTTTAATGTTGCCTGCGTTCTGAAGAACTGCAGAATACTATAAAGTAGATTTTTGTGTGTCCATGGTGACCAGATCCAAATACCGGGATTTTTCCAGTTTTTAATCCTAGGACAGATTGAAATGTTAGTGTTTAGTTCCCTCTTTAAGGAAAAAAGTGACAGTGGGAAGATATTGTCAAGTGAACAGCTCTTTCTTAAGCAAAATGCAACATTATCTGGTCCTCCAACCCACATCTGGTTTAAAAACAAATGAGAAGGATCAGGAATAAGTTGGATAAATAGGCATAGGGAAAAGCATAAATGTTTCTTGATAGTAAGGGAATAAGAAAAGAAAAGGCATGCACAGGAATGCCAAACACACACCAGTAAGGGCGAGATGGGGGTGAGGGGACAGGAGGAATAGAGGTGCAGTTAGGGATGAATGTAAACGCATAGGGTCTTGTCTCCTTTCAAAAACCTCTATCAGGGCTTCCCTGGTGGTGCAGTGGTTGAAAGTCTGCCTGCTGATGCAGGGGACATGGGTTCGTGCCCTGGTCCGGGAAGATCCCACATGCCGCGGAGCGGCTGGGCCCGTGAGCCATGGCCGCTGAGCCTGCGCGTCCGGAGCCTGTGCTCCGCAACAGGAGAGGCCACAACAGTGAGAGGCCCGCATACCGCAAAAAAAAAAAAAAAAAAATCTCTATCAGTGTATTAGAACACAGTATAACAATTGGTGTTCTTGATGATTACCGTGAGTCATCAAGAAACAAGAAAAGAATTATATTTAGTATTATTTATTTAAGAAGTCAAGGCAAAATACAACTGTCACACATTTTCTAGTGCAAATTATTTAATAAAGTAAGCTTGGATGCCTTAAAAGGGATTCGGTTAGTTTTTTGGAAAATTTTACTTAAGTAGAAAATGTAATCGGTTCCTAAAGTCAGCAAATTCAAGTGTTCCAAGGGGGAAAACTGAAGTATCGGATTCAAAATTTTCACTGGGAGGAAGTTTCATCCTGTGTATCTGTTAACAGATGATATTTATTAAATGTTCACATGTATATGGTGTTGTACAACTGTTACAGTTAGTACCTTTTAGCTTTCATTAAAATACTGCAACCAGAAGAGTGCTGGCTGTAAGGACTGCACAGCCGCAGGGGCTCGTTTGTTCACTTGGGGCAGCACAGCTTATTCGCACGCCGTAAAGACATTGGCCAGGTTCAGTACCTGATGAGAACAGGCGAGGCTGGTTGGATCTACCCTCCCACTGAAAACAACGTGATCTTTTTATTTTAAGTCACCTTTTAAAGTATTTGAAAAGATGGTTAGGGAACTGCCAGGTTAATTTTAGGGGGGAGCCTGACGCAGAGAGGTAAGTACATATCAGAGCACTAAAACCAGTTTTTACGTAAGACATTTGCCAAAACACAAGAGGGCTTTGGTTCATCAAGTCGAAGAGTGAGGGAAACAGAGGTCGACCCAGAGCATATGAAAGCTGTGAAGTCTTAAAGAAGTTGCCCCACGCATTAAGCACTAGGACTCAACCTGCTCCCCTTCCTCCAGACTCCACAGGGGACTCTAGAAACAGCTGCCTTGGCAGTGGGCCAACTAAGAGATGAAAAGGGAAAAGGGGGAAAAACACACCCCTGAGAAGTGGTGGGCACAGACCAGCCTCCTGCAGATTTACATCCTGCTTACTCCTTGCATGGGTAGGCCAGTGAATCTCAAACAGTGAATTGGGTTAGACAGGGCCTGCCCTCTAGGAACCTGGCAGAGGCGAACAGAAAGCTTCTCTGGAAGAGGGTATGTTCATCCTCCCCTTAGCAAATCAGTCCCCTGCAAATCATTTTCAAGGGCAGTAATCACTATCAAAACAACCAGAGCACGCACGAAACATGGATATCAAACATTCTGGCAGCAGATGGGATTTCAGCAGAAGAGAGAATTGGTGAATCAGAAGATAAATTAGAAGAAATCACCTGAGTGCTGCACAGAGAGAGAAACTATTAGGGTTCTCCAGAGAAACAGAACCAGTAGGACATATATATAGATATACAGAAGGAGGCTTATTCAGAGGGATTCACTCACATGATTTTGGAGGGTTAGAAATTCCATAATCTGCTGTCTGCCAGGTGGAGGCCAGGAAAGTCGGTTGTGTGGTTCCAGCCCAAATCCGAAGGCCTGGGAACTGCTGGCCTCTTAGTGTCCAAAATCCCAGTCCAAGTCCAAAGGCCCAAGAACCAGAAGTGCTGATGTTCAAGAGCAGGAGAAGATGGATGTCCCAGCTCAAGCAGAGAGCAAATTTGCCCTTCTTTCACCTTTTTGTTCTGTTCAGGCCATCACGAGACTGGATGATACCCACCTGCAATTGGTGAAGATGATCTTCCTTACAAAGTCTACCAATTTAAATGCTAATTTCTCTGGAAACACCCTCACAGACACACCCAGAAATTACATTTTACCAGCCCTCTGGTCACCCCTTAGCCCAGTACATTGACACATACATTAACCATCACACAGACAGTGGTAGAGCCTATAGGTGTAAAAGAGGGTAAGGGTTATGGATGGTACAAACATAGGTATGATGGAAGTCCTAAAAGGAGAGGAGAGAATGGCTGAGAATTTTCCAGAATCTACGAAAGACAACAGTCCATAGATAAGAGGCCAGCAAATTCCAAACTGGGAAAAGATGAAAAGAAACATGAACCTAGACACATTATAGAGAAAATTCTGGGAAAAAAAATTAATGACAGATTACCTTCAGAAGAATATCTGACTTTTAAATAATGTTAGAAACCAGTGAAATGATATCCTCAATATGCTGAAGGAAATAACTACCAATCCAGATGTCTACACACAGTGAAAATATCTTTCAAGAATGGAGATAAGACATTCTCAAAGAAAAACAGAATTCAGCAATATATCATCATTAAAGAAATGTTTAAGGATAGACTACAGGTAGAAGTGAAATGAACACAGATGGAAGGTTTAATGTACACAAGAGAATGAAGAGCAAAGAAAGGTAAACATGTGAACAGATGTGGACAAACATTGCTTATATGAAAGAGTAGGGGCTTTATCAAAACAAAGAAGTAAAACGTCAGGCAATAATTTGTAAATTGAAGAATGGGTGTATATGGGAAATGAAAATGTTGTAAGATCCTTCTGTTGTCCATGAGGAAGGAAAAGTTTTTAGACTTGGTTAAGTATGTGTCTAATTTCCAAAGCAACCAGTAAAGTGAATAGGAAAAGACTGTAATTTCCAAACTAATAGAAAGGGGGAAATGGAATGATTATTATCGTTTATATTCAACAGGTTGATTCTAAAATGTAAAAAATGCGAAGGGCCAGGAATAGCCAAGATGTTCAGGGAGCAAATGAACAAGGTGAGAGGATTTGATCCACCTCAAATCAAGATTTATTATAAAGCTACAATAACTAAAGTGTGGCATTCATGCAAGTACAGACAAGCAGAGGGAACTAGTAGAGAACCCAGAAACAGACCCATGCTTTTAGAGCACTGCAGAGCAGAGGAGAAAAGACAGACTTTCCAGTAACTGTGTTCCATCACAAAATCAACTCCAGGTGTGTTAAAGAAAAGACCCAAGTGCCAAGGGCAAAACCTAAATCTTTCATAAGGTAATTTGAGATAGGGAAGGATTTTTAAAAACAAGCTCTGAAAGCCATAACCATAAAGGAAAAGACTGATCAGTTCAATTAAAATATAAATTTTTTGGTCATCAAAAGAAAATGTAAAAAGACAAGCCATGTAAGAGGGGAAAATATTTGTAACATCTTTTACCTACAAAGATTTTGTATCCGAAACATGAAAAGAACTCATGATAAAAAGGACAACTCAATAGCAAGACTTGAACAGGCATGTCACAGAAGAGAGGTTCAATAAATACCTGAAGTTAAAAAAATACATATTCTATGACCAAGCAAGTCCATACCTGATATAGATACCCTAGAAAAAAAAGCATGTGTATGTGCATTGTTACTTGAATATATGCAGAGCAGCGGTCCAGTGGTTAGGGCTCTGCGCTTCCACTGCAGGGGGCATGCGTTCTCAATCCCTGGTCAGGAACAACAACAACAAAAAAGAATATTCCCAGCAGTGTTGCTCATAGTAGCCTGAAACTGTCCATCAAGAGTGAATTGGATAGGGCTTCCCTGGTGGCACAGTGGTTGAGAGTCTGCTTGCTGATGCAGGGGACGCGGGTTCATGCCCCGGTCCGGCAGGATCCCACATGCCGTGGAGCCTGCGCGTCCAGAGCCTGTGCTCCGCAGCGGGAGGGGCCACAACAGTGAGAGGCCCGTGTACCACAAAAAAAAAAAAAAAAAAAAAAAAGTGAATTGGATAGATGATGAATAAATATCTAACTTCATTTACATGTAACAACATGGATAAGTCCACAATATTGAAAGAAAGAAGCAAGACATAAGAATACATACAGTGTGACTCATTTTATGTAAAGTTTAAACCAGACACCATTAAATGGTATGTACTCTTGTGTACTCTTCGTGGTGAGGGCGTGATAGTAAATATTTTAGACTTGACTTCTGTCCCAAGCTCACTTGCTCCACTCTGCCACTGGAGTGAAAGCAACCCTCGATGGTGTTCAGCTGTGTTGTAGCATAAAACAACCCCTAGGGCTTCCCTGGTGGCACAGGGGTTGAGAGTCTGCCTGCCGATGCAGGGGACACGGGTTCGTGCCCCAGTCTGGGAAGATCCCACGTGCCGCGGAGCGGCTGGGCCCGTGAGCCATGGCTGCTGAGCCTGTGCTCCGCGACGGGAGAGGCCACAACAGTGAGAGGCCCATGTAACGAAAAAAAAAAAAAAAAAAAAAAACCCCTAGTTTATGGAAATATGCATTTGAGGTAAAATTACTTTTTAAAAGGAAGGGGGAGGGGATTTCCTGGCGGTCCAGTGGTTAGGACTCTGCACTTTCACTGCCGAGGGCGCGGGTTCGGTCCCTGGTTGGGGAAGATCCAGCAAGTGGAACAGCACAGCCAAAAACAAATGGAAATAAAAAATAAATAAAAAGAAGCAGGATAAGAAGAAAAGGAAAAAGATGATAACCATGAAAGAGGATGCTGATGGTTGCCTCCTGGAAGGAGGGGTTTGTGATCAGAGAAGGGTAATGGGAACTTTCAGGATGCTACCAGGGTTTTAGGGGGTTGTGAGGAGGTTTCACAGATGTTCACCTTACAGCTGTCTTTCTCATTCTATGTGGAAGTTGTGTGTACAACAAGTAAGTTGTATGTCACAATAAAATAAGTTTTAAAAAACAAAACTTGTTAGTGCTTCCTTAAATGATTGTTACAACATTACTTAATTTTATGTGAATGTTTGTTTAGTTTACATTTGAATTGCTCTACTTTCTAAAATTTATATCAAAGAAATACTCTTGAAAGAATTTAAGTAGTGATATAAGGCTGTTGTTTCACATGTGATTTTTTTGAAATCACATAAACGTTTAATTAAAAGTAGGGACTTAACCTGGTGGTCCAGTGGTTAAGAATCTGCCTTCCAATGCAGGGGATGTGTGTTCAATCCAGATCCCACTTGCTGCAGGGCAACTAAGCCCACGTGCCACAACTACTGAGTCCGTGCACCGCAACAAAAGATCCCACACGTCACAATGAAGACCCTGTGTGCCGCAGCTAAGACCCGATGCAGCCAAATAATAAAATAAAATGTAAAAATTAAACAAAAGTTAAAAAGTTATAGAACACTACTACTTCTGACTGGTAATTCAGGGTATATACATTAGATAATCTGTTCAGAGGCTTGGAGACACAGCTTACAATTTATATCTTGGCTTTATTTATTACACCAAAGTATTGACAGCTGTCTTTTTTATTCACAGGTTCAGTAGATGAAGGCGTCACTGAAGGGTTACCTACACTTCAGAGCACTTCTAGCACCAGTGCTCACGCCGATGATGATGATCGGTTAGTACTAACATAGTACATGGTTTTCTTGTAAGGGCTGTGCTTGTGACTCTAAACCCAAGCATTCTATCTGGGAATTATATAAAAGTTTATTGTGACCTCCCTTTAGTATATTTTTTAGTCATCAGGTAGCCACATAAATTAGACAACTTATAGCACAAGGGTTTTTTTTTGGCATTTCCAAGACTTCCCAGCCCAGTTGCTTTAAATAGTATCTATATTAGGGGTTGGCAGGCTGTGGACCACAGGCCAATTCCAGCCACCACCTTTATTTGTAGATCAAGTTTTATTGGAACACAGACATGCTCATTTGTTTACATATTGTCTGTGGATGGCAGAGTTGAATGGTTGAAACAGATCATGTGGTGTGCAAAGCCAAAAATAATTACATCTGACCTGCTACCAAAAAAGTTGATCAAACCCTTATCTATATACTCATGGTTCCCAAGTCATTATCTTCACATTGACCCTTCCTGCTTGATAATTTTCACATAGACATAGCAGGGCCAAGACTTAATATATGGCCAAGACAGACTCTAGCCTTTCCCTCCCCTCAGACCTGCTCCTCCAGTCCTCCTGTCTCGGTGAACAGTGCCATCATCCCCCCAGTTTCCCAAGCATTGTCTCTGGGAATTATACTTGATCCTTCTTTCCCTCACCTCCCACCACCATATTTAATCTTTAAGCAAGTCCTGTCAGCTCTGCATCCAAAATATACTTCTCCTTCAGCTCTGCTACTGCCACCCCAGCCCAGGTCACCACCATCTTTTGCCTTCACTTCAGTAACCTTCAACTGGCCCCTGATTTCATTCTCCCTTACTCCAGTCATTCTCCATGTAGCAGCCAGAATGATTTTGTTTTTTAAATTAAGTCAGATTATGTTGCTGTTCTAAGTAGCAGATTCTTAAAATTCCCCAGTAGATTCACACTTAAAATCTAAACTCCTCACTATGCCTTTACAGGCCTACCTGATAGGACTTCCTTCAGACCATACTCCTCCTTGCATACCATATCCAGCCACACTGACCTTCTTTCAGTTCCTAGAGTATTTCTAGTCCATATTTGTTCTGGCTTTGGGGCCTGTCTGCCATTTTAGGGCCTTTACTCTGCCTGAAATGCTTTCTCCCCTAATTTCCACATTGCTCACTCTTTCCTGAATCTTCAGATCACTGTCTAAGTGTCAGTTCTCAAGGAAGATTTTCCTGACCACCAGTCTAAAGTAAAACACCGATCACTCTGATCACTTCTGTTTTAATTCTCTGTTCTGATCATTTTCTCGAGTGTTTATTGTCTGTCTCTGACCACTGAATATAGACTTCACTGAATTAACTCCTCCTCTTAGAGTCCAGGACAGACTTAAAAAGTATATTTGTTGCAAACTTGAAGGATTCAAAGAACTCAAACAAGGTTTATTGTTCTTGAATAGCTAAACCTGATACAGCAGGTTATGAACCAGAGTCATTTGAATATGTTAATGAAGGTGTAAACAAATGGAAATATGCCTAGATTCCTTAATTTCAAACGTTAATGAGGTTGTCTGTTCTATACTAGATACTGTGCTGAGTGGTGGGCATATTGAGATGAAACATAATAACCCTTTACCCTCAAAGAGATCAAGCCAACTTTGGGGGAGGGGGAAGAGGTTAAAGACAGACAAGTAAGCAGATAATCATGAGTCATCTGCAGAGGGGTCGGTTGCTCTGCATAGGAGGGTACCTGCCTAAACCACTGATGAGTCGAAGAAGGCTTTTGGGAGGAGGAGGTAACTTCTTGGGTACATTTCATAAAACGGCTGGGTGTGTCATCTAGGCACGTGAAGGAAGTTAAATATATGAAAGCACAGCACTGAGAGAGAACTGTTAAGGAGGAACTGCTTGGTATGGGTATGTTTGGGGAGTATGACAAGAAATGAGGCTGGAAGAGTACACAGACCCAGATCATGTGGAGTCTCGTCTGCCTTCACTCTGAAGATGACCGTGAACCATCGCAGGATTTTTATCAGGGGACTGATTTAATCAGAGAGATCACTGTGAAACAGTGAGGATGGGTTAAAGGGGTGTGGGGCTAAAGAGAAGGAGTTATTAATTCAGCCGTCTATTGATGAGGGCCTGAATTAAAGCAGTAGTAGGAAGGAAAGTAGTAGAGAGATTAAGGCTACCTAAAGTAAAATCGTTTCTGATATGTGCTTGGTCATACGACCTTGCTTAACTTAAGATACTTGACATTCTGGACGATAACATTGTTTCTCCTTTTGTTATAAATGAAACTTGTAATCTAACTTTTAAACTGCTTCAAAAAGTCTTAAAGTGTTTTGTTGTTGTTGTTGTTCATTTAAAGTTGTGCAGAAATGTTTATTGAACTTAAAAATCAGAGCCTGGTTGCCTTCTTTGGTCTGTTTTGTAGATTGGAAAACGTTCAGTATCCCTACCAACTCTACATTGCTCCTTCCACCAGCAGCACAGAACGGCCAAGCCCAAATGGTCCAGATAGACCTTTTCAGTGTCCAACATGCGGGGTGCGATTCACCCGTATTCAGAACCTGAAACAGCACATGCTCATCCACTCAGGTAATGTCATCATCCCTATTGTGGCATAAATTAGCACTCCACAACATTTTATTTTGAAATTTCAGTTAAAAACAGTAAACAGATGCTTTTGAGTTAGAAAAAAGTTTTATCTCTGGGAAGTCTAGTGAGAACAGATAAACATAGGTCCATTGCTGAATTGGTGCAGTGTCAGAAATGTATTTGCTTACAGGCATCATTATTCTCATTAAGACATGGGTTGGGTGTAATATGTAAATGAAAAGGATATCAGATGCATGTGTGTATATGTGTGAGGGAGAAAAGCACAAATACATACAGTAAAGCAAATGGAGTTAACAGGGTATATATTGGTGTTCTTTGTACTATTCTTGTAACTTCTCTAAATTTATAATTATTTCCAAATAAAAAGTTTTTAAAAATTAATAACAATAATTTAATTTTAATTCTACAATCCTAAATTTCTCTGTGCCCTGATTAGTCAGCCTTGTAGTATTTTTTTTGGTGTAAAAGAGATTTTGGATAAATGATGTGTAAAACATATTTGAAATTTAAGTTAAGTGTTCACGTAAAGGCAGTAAAATTCTTGCAGATAGAACACTGACCTCTAATAAGAAATCTTTACCGCTATTCTCAGCTGTATAACTATCTCACTTAGATAGGTCTAACACTCCCTGTGCTAACACTAATTCCCTATGACTTTGTTGAATCAATGGATGATGTTTTGAAGGGTTTTGAAATTTTATTTGCTAAAACTGTGATAATGAATTGGAAGGGACCATTAATATACTTTATATTTCATATATTAATTTCTACATATTTTTTCCATCACTATTACATTAAATACCCAAAAACTCAATCAAGTAGTTCTGTTGTAATCACTAATTATGTTCAGAGATGTTAGAATTTCCCTTTTTTCTTCTCATTTTTCTCTTGAGATAGGAAATGAAGAGTAGGTACTGATCATTTTCACATCTTCTCAATATAAACCTCACTACTTGAATGAAATGAAGTAATCTTTTGTGAAGATTTGGGCTCTGCTTAAATACTCTGGTTAAATTGTGTTTTGAAGTCTATAAAATACAAGATTTGGAAGCGTTCAAAAATCCATTGGAGTATATATTACCTCAATTACCCCCACCCCATGGTGCCTTTCTTTCTCGCTTTCTTTTTTCAAGCACTAGTGACTTCTTAGATGTTCTGTACCTTTTCTGAGATACTGAGTTTGGAACTCATTTTTGCTGATGATTTTTGTCTTTTCAGATTATCTCTTGCTACAGAATTACAGTTCAGAAGTCTGTGAGGTTTATGACATTTCCACTTATTTTGTTTTTAGATAATATTTTGTTTTGCTTTATTTTATAGGAATTAAACCATTTCAGTGTGACCGCTGTGGGAAAAAGTTCACCAGGGCTTACTCGCTAAAGATGCATCGCCTAAAGCATGAAGGTAAACGCTGTTTCCGGTGCCAGATATGTAGTGCCACTTTCACTTCCTTCGGGGAATATAAACACCACATGAGGGTTTCCCGGCACATTATCCGCAAGCCTCGGATTTACGAGTGCAAAACATGTGGCGCCATGTTCACCAACTCTGGAAATTTAATCGTGCACCTGAGGAGTCTGAACCATGAAGCGTCAGAGCTAGCAAACTACTTCCAGAGCAGGTGAGGTGCACAACAAAAACCGAACCAGGAAAACTGCTTTCTAAACTCTCTTTTCCTGCTTTTAGGGCAGCCTGCTGTGTTTTTTTTATCAGGTTGCCAGCTAATCAGTCACATGCCTTTTAAATTCCCACTATCCAGTAATGCTCTGATCTCCTGATCTGATCAAATTTTGCTGATCCTTCTAAGTATAAACAATTTTAAATACATTTATAGTTGGCATTGGAAATCTTTTCCTACAGAAGTAGACTACTTATCAGCTTGTTTTGGTTTTTTTGTGGGTTTTTGTTGTTGTTTTTTTAAATACAAGGTTAAAGTAATTCTGTAGTACATTTTAAAATAGACCTTATTGGAGAATTTACCGTGTCAGATATTTAGTGATAGTGGATTACTTCAGACTCTTTGGATGTTAATTAAATTCTTGACCACTTCTCTCTTTTTTCTTTAAATAATAAGAGAGAAAATTCTACACCAGCTATGGTGTAGAACTAATGGATATGATAATTTACATCAAATGAAGTTTTCCCTTTTTTCAGTTTAGAGCTCCATGCTTTTAATATAAAAAACTTATAATAGAGTTACCTTTCTGATTTATTGGGTATCCAAGGATCAGGTTCTAGTTCTAGCTCTGCCACTAACTAGTGTTATGATTTAACACGTCACTTTACAGATGAAGAAGCTTGAAACGTAGAGAAAGATAAAATGTAAGCTTTAAAGATGATTTCTAAGGTCTCCTCTAGATATAAAATTCTGTTGTCTATTTTTAATACTTTATCAGAATTGTACATCTGTAGGAATTCTTAGTTTCTTATAAAATCAAATCTTAAATTTTTAACTGCCTTCATTTTTTAAATCGTATTTTTCAGTAAATTATTCCTGCATAGATTTTGTTTTCTCTTCAAGCCAGACATTTTGTTTAATGTAATCATTTCTAACTCTGGGTGTCTGGTTATCATATCACTAAACCTAGATTATACATGACATAACAAACTTTGTTCCGGACTAAAATAGTGTCCCAGTTAACCACGCCTGTTTTCTATATCTTCCCTGTACTGAGCCCTCTATCCTCTACGCTTGTTTAACACCTGAACACTTTTTAGAAAATATAACATAGGACATCTTAAATTGCTTTGCAGATGAGCAGACTTCGGTTTTTTAAATTAATAGTGGACAAATTATAAAATAACCTTAAGTATATTAGTTATTGACATTATAAAGTGTAATGAATTTTTTTTTTGTTTAACTGTAAAGATTTAAATCAAGCATCTAAGTAGTTTTTTACATTTCTTTATATAGTAGATTATATAAAAGGTCACTTATGCCTGAGGATTTAGTTTCTTAACTAATTTATATCCAGGAAGTAATAAAAAGCTAGGTTTATGTACCTTATAATTAGTGTATAATCCAAGAAAGGTTACGCATAAGTTATTCAAATGATCTTTGTTTAAATGAACATGCTATTTCCGTCTGTTTTGTATACAAAAACTCTTCTACATAGAACAAGCAAGGCTGTTTAGGTGTCCAGAGTGACACTGAAGGTGATAATCTTATCTCTCTTGGTGGTAGGGAGAGTTGGTATACTTTGGTTCTAATGGATGGTTTTGGTTCATATATTTAGGAAAGTTTAGAAGTTGAAAATTCCTGAGTTCTAATCTTCATTCAAAAATTAGAGAAATGAAAAATCCCAACCTTGTTTTACAAATCAGGTCTTTGTATTGTGTCTTATTTATTACTGGCTTGAAAATTAACTCCCTGTTTCATCCTTTGCCTCTTACCTAGTGATTTCCTAGTACCGGACTACTTAAACCAGGAGCAAGAAGAGACCCTTGTTCAGTATGATCTTGGAGAACACAGTTTTGAAAACAACTCCTCTGTCCAGATGCCTGTAATTTCACAGGTCTCCTCGACCCAGAATTGTGAAAGCACTTTTCCCTTGGGGTCTCTTGGTGGGCTGACAGAAAAAGAGGAGGAAATGCCAGGGCAGCCAAAGACCAGTGCTTGTGCCGAGGCAACCAGAGAGGACCCCCCAAAATCAGAGCTGTCTTCTGTAACTATTGAGTAATTTCATGGTTTGGCTTCATTTTTGATTTTTGGAAAGTGCCTGTGCTTGGTCTTGTACATTTGAATTTAATTTAACTTTTTAAGCAAAAAAGGGTTTGGGCAAGAATTTCCCTTTTTACTTTGTAAGTTCTGCAACTGATGTTTTATTTTTCATGACTGAGAGATTGCTTCTGTAAGTGCACAGTAACCCGGTGTTGAAATACAATAGAAACCCTGAGACTTAAGGAGAACCAGCTGACTTAAAACTGGTATCAGTTTCCTCTTCCATTATCAGGAGTAGGCTAACAACAGATCACTAGGTCAAGAAGAAATCAGATGATTATTGACCTTCCTGAAATGAAAGCGTACACCAGAGACATATTACAGAACGAATCTGGCAGATGGCCTGAATAGATGTTTACTCCTATACACAGGATATTGTACAGTCTTTTGTAAAGCCTGTTGTTTTTGGAAGTATTTATGGTGAGCTTTCTTAAAAATTATTAGGGTATATACTTCTGAAATCCCACGTGTTTTGTGTTTTGTTTTGTTTTTTTAAGCTTTGTCACTATAATTTTTCATGGTGAAAATTTGGTATTGGGATAGGTATTCCCTGTACCTTTGTAGTACCACTCCTCCAAATAATCTTTCTTCTGTGAAAGAAGGCGAAGAACCATGGTTAAGGATAGTCAACTTGTGCGTGAAATGACCAGGAACAGAGAATATAGTGTGTGAATCGGCTTCATAGGAACTCTTTCATACTGCTTTTCTGGATAAAATTACTGTTTACCTGGTCTTTGAATGTTAATGCCTGGCTAATTGGGTCATTGCCCAAATCAGTTTTCTCTTGCCTATACTTGGCATGATCCCATGAAAAGGAGATATACTGGAGATGTTCTATATTTTATACATAGGTTTGTGTATTGTTGAGGATGTTTTTATTCTGCTGTTTTGGACAAAATAAAGAATTCTCTGTTAAGGCTATATTCTTAACCCAACTGCGATTGTTTACAAAATACCCATATGACAGTGATAAATGGTCCTTATTCCAAAATATTTTAAGACATTGCCAAATGTCATATTAAAAGCAGTTAGGGTAGTTTTTACGCAATGTAAGCAATAATGTAGAAGTAGAGGAGAGTCTGTAAAATGATGATCTACGACTCAAATCTATTTGGGGAAAAAAGGATTGTTAAGACTAAAGAAAAACTAAAAACCTTAAATTAATGACTGTTACCTCTTGCTGCTAAAAAAAGAAAAGAAAAGAAAGGAACTTCGTGGTTTATAGTTGAAATATATATGATACTCTAGACTGGAATATACGTTTTTACCTGGTGCCATTAAAGCATCACTGACCTTGATCCTAAATATTCATGAGTCCATGAACAATGATCTTTTGAGTAACTCTTTTTTTCTATGTATATACCCAAAGTTTAATAATTATGAAAACACCTGATTAGGTTAGAAAAAGAAAATACAGTTTCTTATTCAAAACACAAGATCTCAGTTTTGTCTGGGTGCTAGTCGTTAATAATAAAATTTTTCTAAGTTATAGTGATTTGTTTCATTTTTTTTTTAATTGGCTAATTCTGTAACTTCTTTTATCCCCTACAAATGTAAAGGAAGGGAAAGTGAACTCATTGAAGATTTTTTTTAGGCTAATGTTCTTTCTGTTTGAATATTCTGCTATTTTTAACTTGTTTCCAACTCCTTTTCTCACTCATGAACCTGTTGTTTCCTCTTTGCTCCCAAACATAGGTATAGTACCTTCAGGAAAATCAACATGCACAGATTATGATGGCCTCCCATTATTTATGCTTCTTTACTAATAGGTTGAATTACTTTCTTCAACAGACTGTGATACTAATAGCGGTACTGCTGTGTCTCAGCTGGAAAGGTCAGGAATTTTTATTTTTAATGTAATATAGATCCTTTGGAAACTGTTATGCCTACCAGTAGATAAATCTCAAAAGTTAATTTTAAAATCTTAATGGAGAAAACAAAGAATCGGTAAAATTATGACCAGGAGTCATTGTTGCCCAGAGTTATTTTTTTAAAAAAGAAGAAGAAGGAAGGAAGAAAAGGAGGAAAGAAATAGGGTTAATGAGAAGAAATATATCAGAACCATTTGGAGATTTGTGGGTTGAAAGTGTTTTAGCACACCCCCGTCCTGAGAATTTTGTATTAAGAGAGTCCTACACAGTTTTGGCAGCTCTGAGGTGTTCTGTGTTCTCAGAATGTAGGATTGACCACCATCACTGGCTATTTTTTCCCAAATGGAAACTTTAGATTTTCATTGGTAATTACAAATTATACAGATTTCCAAGTTTTATGAAACATTTGAATCTACTGTGAAAATGCCGATTGTTGGTTGTCTGCTCCCCAAATCTTATCAATACAGGTAACTAACTAGTACTTAACATGTGATATAAACAGAGTCCTTTTTTTTCTATTTCAGTGAGGCTCTACATTTTTCTTGATACACAGTTTAAGGATACTTAGCTTATGGATCTGTTTTAGGAAACTAAGGTATGAGGGATAATTGTATATAGTGCTATTTAGATTTATTTAAAATTCCTCTAAGAGAAGGATGCCTGGATGTATAATTTTTACCAGAATATATGGAAAACATTGCAGAGAGATGAAAGCCAGTTATATTATCTCATCCATTAGAAATTACCAGTATAACTAAACATAAAAAAAATTCCAGTTTAGAATACTTTAGCATAGCTATCTTTCTGAAAGGCCCAAGGAGGGGTAACTTTGTTAAAGGGCTTAAATTTTAGGATGCAAGATAAATTGCCTTTTTAAACCAAGTATTTTATATAAGAAAAGCATTTATTTTTCATTTTAAAGCTACCAAATAGGTATGATATACATACTTTAGAAATGAGCAAAGATGTTTGCTGTGATACTGGATATTACAGCTCCTGCAGTCATTCTTTCCATTTTTAAGGGTGTATTCTAACAGTGGAAGCATCTAGCATGTCAGTGATTGTACTAATTCAGAAACGAAAGCATTAATACTTGTTTTCATTTTTTTGAATTTTAAGTTCGAGAAAGGGATGCAGATGGAGTTATCACCCACAAATGTATTTAAATGGATATTTCTTACTTTGAATTTAAAGTAACCTTCTTAATTTTCATTTTAAATAATTAGTTATATATTTAGTTACATTGCCAGTTTTTAAAGTTCTCACTTTCAGTGATGCAAAAGTGTACTAAAGTGTTTAAATAGCTTCATTCATTCTTACATTTTAACATTTCAGCAACCATTCTGGCTTACAGAACTTACATTCTGGTTCCATGTTATGACACATGCCCTTCGGTTTTCAAAACAAAAAAAACTTCCATTTTGTTAAAATATGTTACCAAGTGGAATGAACCAGCCAGCACATCTAATATACTTATCGTTGGTAACTCTGTTACCTTCTAACTACTGAGCCAGTCTCTCCGGATGTGTAAATGGTTCCCTGGGAGCCTTTGGAAGTTGTATTAAGTCTTTTCGGTCTTTTATTTTATCTCTTATTATTTTTTATTCTCATACTTAATCTAAATAGAGACGAGTTATCTAGCTTAGTGGCTTTTATTCTGAAGATTCTCAGATCATGGTTTAGTTTCTTTTAGCTTCGTAGCCCCTGAGAAATACATTACTTTATAAGGTAGTGGCAGTTGGTACTAGTATACCACATGGAGAGAATTATTCTTATTACTTGATGAATGAACAATCCTAAAATTATAATATTGTACCCGAAAGGGCTTTGAGATTTAAGGAATTGATGAAGAGAATTAAAACTTTTGTGTGGCACTTAACTCTATTTTCACCTGTCTCGAAAATGTGAAGCTCTGGAGTATACAACTAAGTGAGGGAGAATAGTTTTCTAGTTATTAATATTAATTGGGAGGGAAAAAACTAGTAAAGGTCACATCTGGAAGCGACCCAAAGTTGCTAAAAGGTAGGAAATGTGGTTTTCAGTGTAAGTTATTGACATAAGATGATTTATTTATAATATATTTAGATTTTGAAAGTTACTGAGAGAAGCATGTATACAAACAAGATTTTCTTTTCTAAATCAGTGGTACAGAATGGGGGGTGCTCAATTACATTAACCATGTCTATGAGGAATATTTATAGCTAAGCATACTCCTCCCAGGCTTTAGGCTCAAATCGTCAAAATTTAAGTTATTCCGTATTTTGCCTATACCCTTTTTTATCTTTCAGTGTCATTTTTGCTTGACAACATGTTGGTGACCATAGGGTATTTTTATTTGGAAGGTCCTCAGCAAGACTAATTTGCCAAAAGCAATAATGGTTCACATTAACAATGAAGTAGAGTTGAACCAATTTCCAGGTTCAACTAAGGAGCAGACAGTCTATGGGTATTTCATTTTTAGATTATAAATATGTTGAGATTTATTAATGGGGAGTTAAGCCTATGTCAGATTATGGGATGAAGACTCTTAGTGACATCATAGTTGTACTTTTTTTTTTAACTTCATACTTGACACAGTTAGATATTTCTACTACATCATAGTGATTATATTTTTATGATTAAAAAAAAGTAATAGTTCCATATCTTTACAAATAGCCTCTGCAGAGATGTCAGGAGATGATGTTACTGGCATCTCAACTTGGCAGTATCCAAAAATTGAGACTGCCTTCAAGTGTATATGCTACTTCGGTTATATAGCTCCCTCTGCATAGGGGCCAGGCCAGTTCCAACTAATACCAAGGTTCTTCTGTACATAATAGTTTTCGAAGAATTTAAGGGTTCAGACCATTGGTTGAAAACAAAAAACTTTTAAAAAAATTTTTTAAAGACTTAAAATTTTTAAATTTCCGTTTGAAGTGCCTGGTTTATAAAATCTGATTCTTTGATGATTGCCTTTCTCTTTTAAACTGACTGATTTTGCTGAGTAAACTTAAAGCCCTAGGCTCAATTGTAATGATTTATTGATAAAATTGCTGCTTGATGGTTTGAGGTTCTACAGTGTCGTGACTTTTATTAAATTGTCCCTGTTTTCCCAAATACCGGTCTAACCATATCCAGATTTCATTATTCGATTAAACAGGTTTAAAAATCACCCTGTAAACGAATGTTCAGGTTACCAGAGTACATCATCTGCTGAGGAAGGATCAGTCTTCCCTACATTAAGAGGAGCCGTCATCTCCTCCGACACATGCTGTTTCCTTGGTATTAGTGGATGCTGTGTTCATTTAAAGATGGGAAGCCTTTCTTGCAGTTCCTAGAAACACCTGCTTTTTCTAGAAAGAACCTTTTCTATGATTAGGTTATAATTGTGTTTTCTCTAAGAGCTTTCTTTTATTTCAGTTATCAGTTTTCAAGTTGACAAATGCTATGTAAAGTCTCTCATACTGAGAGTGGTCCACTAAATTACTGAAAGTTACACTGCTGTTCATCTTTCAGGTGCCTGAAATGAATGCCATCAGGTGATCAGGAGTGAGATCATAAACTTTATTCATTTTCTTCCTTATACAAAGTGATGGCTTCTAATGCTTATATTTCAAGATATTTTTAAAAAAGACAACAGTCTCTTGTAGAGTAAAATTTGATTTCAATCCAGGTCCCAGTAATATATTTGATTTTTCTGTTGTTGCTGGTGCCTGCTGTTGCATCAGATAGAGATTGCCTGCCTCTTTGTAGGGCACCCTTGTGGCACCTTATGTCCAATTGGAAGATAGTATATGGCTTCTTTGTGCCTCTGCTATCTTTTCAAAAGCCATTTTATAAAAATCCTAGGTAGCCTATTTTAATATTTAAATATATATATTTGTGAGAGATACTTTTAGAACAGACTTTTTTTTTTACTTTAAATATCCTGTATTCCCATTTTTAAGAGTAAATGTAAACTTTCCAGGATTTGAACTTGTCTTTTTCCACAGCAGCATAATGAAAAGTCGATCTGAGACAATAGACCATAATTCAGTGATAGAAGAAATTAATGTCTGATTCAAGGAAACAGACGTGAAGGGAAAAAAAATTGTTTTGATGTAACAGAAATCAATTTTTAAATAAAATTGTTTTAGTTTCTGTAATTTTGTATTTGCTGCTATAGTAGCTCAGTATTTTACAGAGCTAACATATAAATCCGGCTCTATTCAAAAACTGGAGTACTTTCTAGTACAACCAGCCTAGGAGGAAGGAGTGTACGTACCACAGTCTTCCAGATGGGTGACTGGCGGTCCTGTTTAGCTAATGAACGCATGCTTTTAAATTCACCTATAGCCCAACGTCAAGGAAGTTTGGGAGAAACTTTTATCTTGCTAGTTACAGCATTATGATTCTTTTTGGGCAGTGGCATTTGGTGAAACCCTTGGGGGAGGGAAGGTGATGCTGGGGAAGAAATGTGAATTAAATCATGTGGAAGGGTGTTGTCACGTCTTCTACCCTCTCCTAGAACCAGTACAACTTTCTTAACTGTGACAGGCCCAAGTTCACCAGCTTTGTATCCAGTTATCATCTCCTTCAAGTTTGGCTTTACTTGGTTACAGTGGCCATAGCTAAGTTATTTGGCATGTTTGACTTTCAACAGTAACAAAAATGGTTTTGGATTTGTTTTATTTCCTAAAAATGTATACAGTGTCAGAACTTCACATTTTATATACTAGTATCTGGCTATGAGTACTTTACAGGAACCATAGTTCTTGGTGACTACATACATATATATATTTTTGTGACTTTTTTGTATACTAAGTGCCGTTTCAATGTTACAATCATTTTTAGAGTTATTGTAATCACTGTGAATATCATGTTTTTTCAAATATGTTCTGAGCCTGTAGTGTTTGCTTTGTGAATATATGTGTATCGTATATATTCTGTATAGTTACATTGTACTGAAATATTAGCTTGTTTGATATAAGGAAAGTATGTATTGAGTACTTTTTGCTAGCCTGGTTGTTTAATCTTTTTTTAAAAGGTTTAAACTTTTTTAAAAACAAAAACTTTAAACCAGCCTTTATTACATGGTCACAAATAAAGTTGCAGTTAGACGGGACGGGCAGGGAAAAAAATAGTTTTGAGTGTCTTTGAATAGAAACATAAGACTAAGGTTTGTTTGGTTCCCCCCCCCCACCCCGACCCTTCATTAAAATATCTTATTAATGCTTTATGGAGTAAAACTTCCTGCTGTTGTTATTTACTGTTGGCTGGAAGGAAGAATTGGTGGTGCTGATCGAGGTCTAGTGGATAAGAAAAGTCATGAGACTAAGGCGCGCCTTAAGTAAGCATCCATTGAGTTTGTACAGACTAGAGAGTGTTCTGCGAGTCAGCACACACATCAGCTTCCTGGGCAGGTAAGAAAAGAGCTGAAAGGGCAAGGAGTCCATGAACACCATCCCTAAAATGGAAAAGAATATGAAGGAGGCTAGTTGGAGAAAGTCATCAAATCCTAGAGCTGTTGAGCCAGGTATCTTGTGCAGACCTGCTTTCCTGAGTGGTGGGTTATGTCTTGAGAAGTTGCCTTGAATCTATCTGAGGCTATACTTCATTGATTAGAGAGACCTGTTGGGATATTTCAATAATACCTCACAACCAAGGAGTAGAGCATGGTACTTACTGGGGGAAGGCAACTCATTGCCTAGGTGATGAGCCTGTGAGAGCCTGAAGGAAGGGCATTCTAACTACAGATGCACTTGCTGTGGATTTTGACAATAAGTGGTCTATAGAGTGAGAGCAACCGCCAAAGGAGACTGTGCACTGACCCCACGCTACCAGCATCACTTAAGTTCAGGGAGGAAAAGCGTAAATTTTTAAGAAGCATTTTCTACCATTCAGTGAGTGTGTTGAGTGTTTTGGTTCTTTTTGCGGTACGCAGGCCTCTCACTGCTGTGGCCTCACCAGTCACAGAGCACACGCTCCGGACGCGCAGGCTCAGCGGCCATGGCTCACGGGCCCAGCCGCTCCGCGGCACGTGGGATCTTCCCGGACCGGGGCACGAACCCGTGTCCCCTGCATCGGCAGGCGGACTCTCAACCACTGCGCCGCCAGAGAAGCCCTGTTGAGTGTTTTTAACAATGGTTTACCAAACCATTCAAGGCCGGCAAACTGTGTTGGGGTCCTCAGTAGCTACCTCAGCCACAGGTGATCCATATAAATGCAGAACGTAGAATTTTAAATACTCCTGCCTTACAGTTTGATTTGCATATGAATAACAGGCCAGAAAATTTCGTTTCAGAGAATGATACTAAAGGTAGTAAAGGAAGATGTGTGTCTGTCTCCTGGATGCATGGCACTGGGATACATAGTTGGGGCGTCCTTTTCTGAACAGAATGTTCTAAGTACTAAACTGAGAGATCTGCAAATGTACTAAGAGTTTAAATGGGGGGAACTTGCTCATAAACATCAAATCCCAAAATGTAATGTAATTCATCTTTCACATGGGTAAACTTTTATACAGATGGGAAAACTAAGATGGGGCATATAGTCAATCCAGAGAGCTTCCTCGTCAGCCAAAGGATGAGAACCAGGGTTGGCACAGCCGTGGAGACGAAGGGAAAGCTGGTTTACTGTTGTTAAACCCTTGATTTGTTTTCTTGAATTCTTGTGCCAAAAATACTTGAAATTTTTATACCCACCCATTTTATAGATAAGCAGACAAGTCACTGCAGAGGCTATGGGCAGAGCTGTCTTCAGAGTCTTTTTGTGGGGCGCCTCGCCTCCATACAGTCCCACACCCTTCTTTCTATTGTTGCCTCCTTTTTTCCACGGCTGACATTTCTGGGGGCCTTTGGCTGGAGTCTGAAAGACTGAATAAGTGAGTGAGTGCGTCTCATTGACCAGAGAACCTGAAAAGTTAAGACAGGCTTAGCACCATACACATACACACACTCAGTAAAGGGCCAGCTACAAATGAATTACCTCTGATGATTCGTGCCATCTAGAGACCCTCTGTTGGGAAAGTTGCTTTAGAACATAAGAAAAGATCACAACCGAATAAAATTCCACTAGTCCACTTTAATGTAGGGGCTGAGGCAGATGTGCTCTCTTTGGTAGTTCAGGCAGCAGTGGTAAATGTGATAGGACCTGTGTACACGATAACTTTTGTCCAGAAACAATTCTCTGTTGAATGCAAATGAGTCAACCTACAAGATTAGTAAAAATTCCTTTTCAGTGTGTTTTACAGTTTATAAAACGCTAGCACTGTGAGTGATTAGGTTTTCAAAAACCCAGTGACATAATAACAAATGTATGACCCACACAGATAGGGTCCTTCCTACCCATTTTAGAAAGGCATTAGAGCCACCCTGAAATCCCTAGGCACCAACAGGGCTGCAACCCGAGAAGTCTTGAGTTGATACAGCACTCAGCTCTCCCAGACCCAGTGATAGGAAGAAAACCCTGAAGCTTTGACCCTGCCAGTCCTAGCGTTGCGATTCTTTGGGGCACTAGCATTTTGGGAGACCCTTGAGGGAGGGTAACGCTGGCAGAAAATGTGAGTTCGTTTATGCAGATGGGTGTTTTTGTCTTTTGTGCCAGGGCCTAGTTCTAAAGGAGAGTCAAGTTAACTTACTCTCCTGATGTAAAACAGTTACAGGTGACCTTGTTGTAAATATGTGAACTGGTCGTGTGCTTTTCTTTGTGTGCTTTTACCTAAATATCACCTCTGGATTATCTTTCCCACCCCTGTTGCTCATATTTTCTGTCATTTTCTTCATCCCTGCTGCTGCTACTTAATTCAAGCCTTTGTTGTTTCTGGCCTAGAAACAAAAACAGCCCTCTCTCCAGTCCGTCCCCCTCTGGTCCATCCTTCCCGTTTCTGCTGGGTCATGTTTTAACCGGGCCACTGCCCTGCTTAAAGTCCGCCTCCCTCTCCCTGGGAGATCCATCCCGGCCTGCTGTGCTTGGCTAGTTGTAGTTGGACTTTCACTACAAAGGTCAGGCTTCACCTCCTCTGGAACCCGCCACTCAGTCCCCACTCCCGTCTGCCTCCAGTTTTGGGGTGAAGGTCCCTCTCCCTAGCAGATTTTGTTTAGCTACACCAACCCACGTCTCAGTCACACTGTCTTGTAAAGCTACCTCCTGGGGCAGTTATGAGAATGGAATGATTATATGTAAAAGGCTTAGAACAGCAAGCACCTAGTATAGAGTAGCCACTCAATAAGTCTTGTCTATTATAACTAGTGTGTCTCCCTCACCTGATTTATTTCTTGACATCAGGGACTGTGTCTTCTATTTGTATATTCGCTGTAGTGCCAGGCACATAGTAGAACTCAAAAAAATGTTGAAGGAATAATTGAATGTTGCCAGGAAATGGTCATAAGCTCACTTTACCAGAATGCTCAGAGGTACTCACCAGGGAACTTTAGGACAGAACACCGAGAAACATGGCACCTGACAGTTTGCCTCAACTCCCACTTCAAGTCTAATCCTCAGAACAACTGCCATCAGCCTGGCCACAATTTCTCCAAATTGTTCTCTGGAACACTGGTGCTGCCATTTCCCTCCCTTTAGTCCGGTTTACTCATCCATCAAGTCCATACCTAAGTTTCACTTCTTAAAGAAGCATTCCCAGAGCCTTCCACGCTGGGCTCTGACTTCCTGTTAGGTTCACAAGCATCCGGTGCTTTTATTACAATGGTAATTGATTATTTAAAAGCAGTTGGACTAAACTCCGTTTGATTAAGTTCCATTCGGACAGGGCCATACCTGTCTCTTGTACCAAGGCGTCCCCAGGCCTGGGGTTGATTGAATGAAGTCTCTGACCCTAGGAGCTTATGGTTTCTGAAGTAAAGACTTACAGAAATAAAACGAATATAGAAATAACTGAGTGCCATGAGGGAAACAGCAAAGCATGTCCTCTGCCAATTTGGAGGGAGAGACCTGGCTGGAGGGATCAGGGAGGCTACGTGGAGGAGGAACATTTGAGCTGGAATTTCCTTGTAAAGAGGTCTAGAAATTTGTACTGGCAGAAATGGGGGTGGGATGGCACTTAGGAAACAACACTGAGCACAAGAGGTGGAATGTCCAGGGAGTGAAAGTGGTTTGGTTTGCTGAGAGTTGCAGTATCCCTGAAAAGAAAATGGGAGAAAATGTTAGAAAGCAGACTGGAACCAGATGAGGAGGCCTTTAAGAACTTGAACTGAATTTGGTAGGAAATAGAAAAGCATCACACATTTTGAGGCAGAGGGACAACTTAATCAGAGCTTGCTCTAGAAAGATTAAGAACAAGCATGAAGTAGATTAGAGGGAAGGCGTACAGACTGAACTGCGATCACTGAGGAATTACTTAAGTAGTTCAGGGAAGAGCCCAGAGGAAGGTGCCATGAGTGGCACTGGAGCAGGGGTCTGGGGAAGGGTTTGGTGAGAGGGTGGGGCTGGGATCTTAAGCATGTCTAGTCTCTGAAAAGTGGACAATATCAGCTCTATTTCAGGCCCTCCAAGTGCTATTTACTTGATGTTGTCAAATTCTTAAGGGAACTCCCTTTGGTTTTGAGGGGGAACTCTGTCCTAGACAAAAATAGAGAAAGAGTTCGGCAGAGTTCTGAGCCAGGTTCCAGAGCTGAGCCCAGAGTTAGGGTGAGGAGAGGTTTAGGAATAGTCGTGCAAGGAAGTTACTTAGCTGGGTGGCCCTTTCATAGCAGAGCCTGGCTTCTACTAAACCATGTTGGTGGGGTTGAAATTTCCAAAGACATTTCTCACGTCCTGCTTTGCTCTGCTTCTTACATTCCTTCTACTTTCCTTCAACAGACACTGAGTGTCTGCCACACGAGACACTTCCAGGCACTGCAAGCACAGCATGGAACGGAACAACAGAAACCTTGCCCTCGTGGGGTTCATCATCTGGGTGGAGGGGAAGGGGTTTGGCCAACACTGAAGGTAAAGTGTGGGGGTGGGTAGGGGAGCAGTTTCATGGCCAAGGTGAGAGGATGGCCAGTAAGCCAGGTCCAAGCAGGTGAGGGTCCACACACGAGGTCAAGGGCACTACCAGGCATGTTCAGGAGGGAGGCTGGGCTCCCCACCCACTCCTCTGTGGGAAGAAGCCAGAGCAGAACAGGACGTGCCTGGAGATTAAAAAGGGACATAGACTGAGCATGGAGGAAGTTTGTTTCCACATGTAACATCTTTTCCTGGACAAACTCAGAGAAAGTCTATTTCCCCAACACAGGCCAAGGAACAGGTGCTCTAAGTTAGAAACTGAGCTTAAAGGCTGGATACCGGCAGCAGCTATAGATTTAACTTTTTAACGCAGCTCGTTGTATGTATCCAGGTTTTTGGCTTCTAAGTTCAAGGTGCTGTTTAAGAGACCTGCGTGTATCGAATACCCAGACACATCCTTTCCTACAGGGGTACTGACTCTCACAGGCTCCTGCGTACACGGAGCCCAGAGATGAGGTGTAGGCTGCCAGCGTGTAATCTCCATTGACGTAGGAAACATGAAGTGGCTTTTGGAAGACGGTTGCTCTTCCCCCCAAGAACCTCCTGACATGAGGAGATAACGCATAGCTGCCCTGGAAAGTTTTATCAAGTGCCTTTTGAAGAGGTACAGCAAGGAAGGCCTAGGGAAAGGATGAGATTTAAACGGGGAAACGTGCATATGCATGGAAAAACCAAGCACCGGTTCATCCAGTCCTGCCCAGCGCGTGCCAGGTACATCCACGCATAATTTCTACCCAGAACAGGGGTTCCACAGCTCCCGCGGCCTCCCAGGTACGACCGTGTGACACCAGTGAGAATTCAGATCCACTGTCCAACATGGCAGGGCCTTCCTTCCATGTGGTCCCAGGAGAGAGGGACTGGTACAGATTAGCTTTGGGGAAGGTCTAGCTTTGCCTTGCACGTTTTAAGTGCCACAAAACATTGATGTATACACGCATACATACAAACACACACATGAAAAGTAGGGGCAAGGGAAGAAGGGAGGCTTCCGTTTCAGTCAGGGTCCATCTGCAGTTCTGGTCTCCCAATGTCAGGAGTCCTGCCCGCCCAGCACTTCCTCCCTGGCGCTGCTACCAGGCCCGCCCTCTGGGGGCCCTGGGCCTGCACCCCTGAAACAATGGGACCAGAAGCTCTTCCGTGCCCCACCCCTCGCTGTCAGCAACAGCCGCCATCCCAGAGCCAAACAGTTGGAGCCCCTTATTTGCCTCTGTTGACAGGCACCAGGTGAAAAGGTTTTTCCCATTTGCTGAATCCCTTCCCACCTGGACTGTCTCAGTCACTGGGGGTTTTTTGTTTGGTTTTAATTTTTTGGCCACGCCGAGTGGCATGCAGGATCTTAGTTCCCCGGCCAGGGTTTGAACCCGCACCCACCATAATGGAAGCGCAGAGTCTTAAGCACTGGACCGCCAGAGAAGTCCCTCGGTCACTGGTTTACCCCGGCTCTCCTGTGCGTCAGTGGATTTTCCAGCTCATCTCCCATCGTAAAGTGTAGGTTGGAGGGGTGAGCAGAGCCAAGAGCAAAGGAAAAACCCAGCAGTTCGTTCTGCCCAGCAACCTCCAGGCTCCAGTGGGAACCAGATACCTCCTCGAGGCTCAGCCCACAGCATGGCCCTCAGCGCCCGGGTGCCTGCACCTCGGACCGGGGTTGGCGGGGGGGTGGCGCTCTCTCTGCTTGCCCACACGTCACTCCAAGTACGTTACATAAGAAGCATAATCTGTTTTCAGTGTAGACGTGGGAGGTTGGTCCTTGCTTCCCAGAAGTTACCCATAACGAAGTCCCATGAGTAATAAGTAGAAAATAGGGGTTTTCTAATCCCAAGGAGGATGAGAAGCATGTGGGGAGGTCAGGGCTGAATGTAATTCAGACTCAGTCCAAGATAATGTTAATCTAGGGTGACAGGAACATGTGGTAACAAATATGCTTAAGACCTTTCCAGGGCCCAGACCTCACCTTTTAGTAGCTGCGCATCGGTGAGGTTTTCATGAAACCCTCAGCTCTGCCGCCTGCCTTTTGAAGGCTCTTTCCCTCCTGTGACTGACGCACAGGACAGGAGCATGTGTGGGCTCGTGAGCCGCCTACCGTCCCAGCCTCGCTTTCCTCCTGCCCACCCCCATGCCTGAGCCTGGCACACGGTGAGAGGTCAGTCAGTGAGGAGGGACGAATACACATCCTGGGAATGGGTCCATAATAATGGCAGGCAGTCCTGTCCCAGATGAAAAACAGGTGTAACACGGACCTCAATACGCTTCCTACCTTTCACTTTCACTCTCAGTGATGGAGAAACACCTGATTATGAGCTGCTCGTGGGGGAGTGAAGCTCTTCATCAGCTTCCCTAGTCCGTGAAAACGGCATCAGTGAGGAAAGCCGGACGGGGATCAGTGTTGACCTTGGAGATGTGGAACGTTTCCAGGTACATTTAAGTGGGAGGAAACCCACATTCTGGAAAAGAAGACCCGAGGAGTTTCTGGGGGCCCTCTATCCCTCCCCCCGACCCCAAGAAGAGAGGAAAGAGGACGCTCAGTCCCCCTGGCCGTGACCATGACGCCCGAGTTCCTGGGCCTCCCATAAACCTGCTCCAGCCGAGGAGTCTGCCAAGGACACCCGCGTGATGCCAGCCCTGAACGCGCTCCAGTCACGTAAGCGAGCCCTGCTGCACTTACGGAGCTGGCCGTCCAGCGCCTGCCAGCCTCTCCAGGACGGTGAGTTTCCCATGGTGGCCACTGCCCATGAAGTTCGCACTCTGGGGTGAGGGGTCGGGAAAAGGAAAGGCAGCACAGACACTGGAGAGCCGCCTTCACAGTGGGCCCAGACGTGGTGTTTCCACACTTGGGAACACAGGGTTCCACACTGGGCTTTGCCAAGACTCACCATGAACTGGGTGGGAGGAGGTCGTGGAGACTGGCGGGCCACCCACACCTTCCTTCCAGACCGGCTGCTTCAGCGACTGTGCCTATGGCGTGCAGGGCGTGAGCGCCCCCTACTGCTCTCACCTAGAATGATCCCCAGGGCAGGAACTCGAAAGAATCTTTCTTTGCCTTTAAGCCAAACTTACAAAATATTTATTAAACCTAATTAAAAGGCTTTTGTTTAAAATAAATACCCAGCGAAACAGTTCAAACTGTTAACCACTCGTTTATTTTTCAAAAGCCTTTGAACTAGAACAAAATGGATTGTCTTTTCAGCTCCGGTTGCGACATTCCCCCAGGTCCCAGTGAAAGTCCTTGTCATTGGTGACCCAGAAACATTTCTGTCACCCCACCCAGGCTCATTCTGTGGCTCCTTCTTTGGGACTGGAGAAATCTGAGGAAGGGGATTTCCCTGGACGCAGCAGGACCCCGCAGGCCTTCTGTCAGTCCTCCTTTTCCAGTCACTTCTCCAAGCCCAGGTGCCCCCATCACTTTGGGCCTCTGTTCCTTTTGCTTCGGCTTCCCCCAAGGTCAGCCAGCATTCAGCAGACATGAATGGCTCAAGGGAGGAAGCTGAGGGCAGAAGAGACCCTTCTGAGTCACAGGTCGGAGCACGTTGTCCAGCTGCCCACGGCCAAGACCTCAAGGAAACGTTCTGTGCCTCCATTCCCCACTAGCCCTAGGTGGAGGAATAAGAGAAAGCAGATGGTTTGGCCCCTGATAAAGGGGAATGCCCAGGGGCTGCCGGGGGTAGTAGCCAAGGAAATAGGAACGGGAAAGATTTTGAGACGCTGAAGGAGCCCTTTCAGAGCCTAGCTAGTTCATTTTGGCCTTTTCCACGTGTGCCTAAGCCACGGAGCTGATCGCCTGGCAAGAGGCCCTGGATCCTCCAGGCTTCAGGTTGGGGGTGCCCTGCCTCTGGAAGGCAGTCCAGGACTTAACTGCACGGGCTTTGGAGTCCAGCGGCTGGGTTTGCATCCTTCCTCTTCTCTTTCTGAGGAACCCTGAGCGAGATGCCGTGGGGAGGATGCAGTGATGTGGTGCACACGAGGCACTCGGCACGCACTGCCCCGTTACTGGCGCTTAGTAGACATCACCGGAGCAGCTGAGCTGCCAGACCCTCCCCAGCGAGGACAGCGGCGGGACAGACACGTCGGCAGGGTAGGTGTGCAGAGCAGCTTCCTACCTACCTGACCTCCAAAGCTTCTTTCCAGCTGTGAGGTTGAATGGAGGTGTCCTTCCAGTTCTAAAAGGGCAGCCCTCAGGCAGCTGTTATCCCACTGAGCAACTGGAGGGTCACAGAGGCCCAGGGAGGCAAGTGGCCAGGCCCTGTGACCTCACACCTCCTGGGAATGTGAACTCCCTCCCACCCACCAAGGGCCCCCGACGGGCTCCAGGACCTGCTTCCCAGCGTCTGCAAGGCCAGGCCCGACGAGCCTGAAGCAGCCCTCATCCTACAACGGCCCTGTTCCCAAGTCACAAAGGGGGCAGGGCGACCCTCGGCAAAAGCCTGTCGAATCCATGACTTCTTTCCTCATCCTTTCTCCTGGCTGGTATAAATAAGCCATTTTTTAACCGTTTTTTTTGCAAGGGTCACGTATTCCAAACATAGATTTCAATTTTTTCTAGTTTGTTTCTACACATTTTTCTTGTCCTTTTAAGTATTTGGACAGTACCTAGGTTATGAAATTCAAAGAGGTATCTGATGCCCTGTTTCCTTCGGGAGCTGTTGTCTGACAGAGAGAGAAAGAGAGAGAGAGAGAGAGAGAGAGAGAGAGAGAGAGAAGGAGGGAGAGGGAGAGGGAAGGAGAGAGCTCCCCTACCCTCCTCTCGGGACCTGGTCCTTCTCCTGTCCCCCAGCCCTCCCACACACACACCGTGTACTTGCAGCTCTTTGGAAAAAGAACACAGGCTAAGGGTGGAAGAGTTTTCTTTTCGAGTTAAACAAGTCCGTATGAAGTTCCAGAAGAGAGGTCTGGCAGGGAGACTGACTTATTCCTGACCACAGGGGCGTGGGCAGGGAAAATCGTGATAACCTCAGGGTGAAGGAAGCGTGTGGTGGAGGAAAGCACAGAGCCAAGGGGAAGGGCAAGCTAAGTTTGCACCCCAGGAAAATACACAGCCCTCCCGCTGGAAGATTCTGAGGCAGTGGAACAACCAGACAATGGAGTTGATTCCACCTCGCCTGGAAACAGCTCTGGACCCTGACTTTTTAGGAAACAACTGGAGATGAGGGGAAAAGGCAGAAAAACAGCCTCGGAGCTGCAGGTGCAGGGCGATGGCACAGGAGCGCGCAGCCCTCTGGAGAAGAAAAGGGGGAAACAGATAATGAAATGAACTGAAATCCGAAGAGCTGGGGTTTCTTCACCAAAATACAGCCATCCGTGTAGGCATATCAGACCGGAAGCCATCAGCGCGGCGTGCAAGTGCTGATCAAGTCAAGGGCTGCTCTTTCCTCAGCATCTCTCTTGCGGGGAGCAGGGGTGTGGGGGGCGAGGACAGCCAGAACATAGAGGGAATCTGGAGCCAGGCCCCCAGCACGCTCGGCCAGCACCCAGGTCCCCCTCGCGCCCCCTTTTCCTGTTGTGCCAGAGGCGGCTCCCTCTCCTCAGGGAGGAGCCTATCCAGGCCCAGAGGAAGCACCACTTGCTCAAGGCCCCTCTGACGTCGTCACTCCCCGCTGTCAACGCCGTGTTCGTCACCCTGTGGAAGAACGGTTGCAACGATCTTCTAGGCCAACCCGAGACGTAAAAGCAGGTGATAAATGTTCATATTCCTGCTTGGGGGGCCTGCTCTCATCATCTGAGTGGTATTTGGTGGCTTTCCAAGCTCTGTTCCTGATTGCCACCCTGAGGAACCCCAGCCTGGTGACCTGAAAGCAGTTGCCCGGACCCCCTTCCAACGGACACTTCCCCCTTCCCTCCCTCAGCCCATCACCCTTACCGGACGAGTTGAAATGGCACGAGGGCTGATGCAAACCCCCCCCCCCCCCCCGCTTTGGGCCAGGTGGACCCCAGGGACCCAATAAGCAGCGGCGTCCCACCCGGGCTGGCAAAGCAGATGGAGAACGAGTGCACTGCCCACCTGGAACAAACCCCTCACCTGGAAAATAGCTCTCATGGCAGGGAGTCCTCGTGACCAGGTATGTCGGAGTTCCCCAAAGCAAGGGGCACCCGAGCCTAGGGGCTGGCCCACAGGGTCTCTGAGAACGTGGGCCCCTTCATTCTACCCGCGAGAAGTTCCTTCCCTCGTGAAACGACGGTGTGTGAGTAACAGAGTCTATGGGGGACAGAGCCTAGGTGCCCGGGTCCTAGGAGACTAGATGTGGGAACTTGGGCGGTTACTTACACTCTTGGCGCCGTGGTTTTCTGTTGTAAAGTGGGAACGACCATAGGGCTGTTGTGAGGTTTACGTCAGACAAGTAAAGTGGCTCTTTCATTAGATGGTAGATATGTTGGAGCCTCAGTGTTCCAAGAAACTCAAGTCTGAGAAACACCGGCTTTAAGGTCCAATCTCCCTTACGTGTGGCTGCAGGTGTGCAAAACACACACACCCTCGTGATTCCAAGCCTGGGAAAGTGGGAGGCCTCATTCCATCGCAGAGAGCTGAGGGAGGCCCCCTGAACTGAATCTTTGGGCATGCCACGTGCCCCAGAGAGGGAAGGTGTCCTGTGGTAACAGCCAGACCGTGTTTCCAGGACCGGGAGCTCAGGCCCTAAAACACAGCCCTGCCCCTCCCCGAAGAACGCCTGTGTGTGTGTGTGTGTGTAAGAAAGTACCTGCCCACGGGCTGCAGCATCTACCAGCTGTGATAACGGGTATCGTTGCACGCTTGCTCCTCCGGGAGATAACACCCACCTCCTGCCACTGGTCACCTCTGTCCTCAAACCCTAAAGTTCTTTTGACCCCGCCCTGGGCATGTTCATCCTCCGGGTCCCAGAGCCTGAGGGCCAGCAGGTCCCTGCCGCAGGGAGGGGTGGGTGCAGGGCCTCCTGCTGCCCACCTGAGACGGGGCACGAAGGGACTGGAAGCTGCAGGAGACAGCCTTCCGAGAACGGCTGGGCCTGGGGTCCGTCCCAACCCACCTCCCCACCCTACGCAGCGAGGGCCCCTCTCCCGTGACAGCACCTTGGCCACCGGGAGGCTGGCGGCCTGGGAAGCCCTGCGGTGCCCCCTGGTGGCTGAACAGCTTCCCTACGCCCTTCTGGTTTCCCCCGGCCCTGGGTCCCTGCAGACTGTTCCTCCTGCAGGATCCGATCCCTGTCCACGAAATAGGATGAAACATTGACTGAACTTCCATTTTAATGCTTGTGATTGGTGGCTAAAACAAGTGAGACGCAGGGTAGTTTGGGGGACCAGAGAGATGGCTCGTTTCAAGATCCTAGCTACTAAAACAGGCTAGTCAGTCAGGAAAAGGCCTCACAGTGGTTCGCTGAGCTTTTGTGGGGACCCAACCGAAGGCAACAGAGAGCACGAAGCCGAGGCAGCGCCTTGCGCACAGGCCCGTGTGCCTGCCTGGGGCAGCGCTGCCTGGTTGCCTGGGTGCGGTCACACGAACGGCACTGCACCGTCGTGGGCCTGGCTGCGGCCACAGCAGGCTGCACGGGCGGAACTGAACTTGCTCACACACTTGGAGCTGGAGTTCTTGAACTGGACATGAAAATGTGTGCGGAACAGTTTTGGTCACTAGTCTCTCCCCGGGCCTGCACCCGGGTGCGGGAGGCTGAGGCGGTGGCTCAGGGCTGGTGCCGGCGCCGCTGCCCTCGGCAGAGAGGAGCGGACCCGGGCCGGCTGTCACTCCTGTCGTCAGCCCTGACTGTGCTCGGGCCTCTGTCTTCATTACAGCTCCAAGACGAGACTGACTTCCCACTAGCTAAGGAGTCTTAGCCGATTCTTATCTGTGGTCAGAAGCAACGCTGGGTTTGGCTCCATAGTCTTTTGAAAGGCACTGATGCTTTGTTCGGTTTCCAGGCGTCAAATGTTTGTGGCTTCCAGGACCCTGCCAGGACCGCAGGACACGCCTGCAAAGTGCAGTGCCGGGCACCTGGTGGGCACTCAGAGAGGCGGATGCTCTTAGCCCTGTGGTTCGTCAGAATCACCCGGAAGGCTTGTTAAAGCAGACGGCTGCGCCCCACCTCCCAGAATCTCTGATGCCGGAGGTCTGGGTGAAGTGTGAGAATTGAGTCTCTGCGACGCCCCAGGTGGTGCGGATGCTCCTGGCCCCGGGGCCACGCGGTGGGAACGCTGTCCTGGATGACCAGCCCAGTCCCAGCCCGGACATGCCGGTGAGACCCCTGAGGCAGCGGGGTAACCCCAAAGGGCCCCAGGAGGATAACAGTGAGGCTGAGAAACCACCATAGACTGGGACAGAGGGCTGTGGAGAGGGAGCCCCTGTGCCTTTAGGGGACAGTGAAGTCGTCTCATGACCCCGCCTGCGTTTCTGACCTGGGGAGGGCGTCTTCCGGACCATGTCAGGTGCCGACAGGAGAGCGGTGCTGTGGGTAGGCACAGGCCAGGCCTGGCTGCCTGAGGGGCTCTCACCCTTGGGAACCAGACCACAAGTGAAGCCTCTCCCTACACACCAGGTATGTACACTCGGCACCATCTGCACAGGGTCTTCTGACAGCACCTTCATTCTCCTACTCCCCACACCTGGGCAAAAATGATACCCTTTCCCTTCCCTGGAAGGAAAACCCAATGTGGATGCTTGCACAGCTGTCAAGACAGAACTTCTCCCTCCTTCCAGAGGGTAAGGCCCTCAGGCTAAAATGAAAGAGGCAGCTCACCTCCTCCAGGAAGTCTGCCCAGATTGTTCCCTTTGGTTTCCAAAACACATAGAGAGCAAAGACCATTCAGTCAACAAATATGTGTTAGCATCTTCTAGGAGCCAGGCCTGAGCTGGCGATACAGCAATGAGCGAAGACCGCCCACCCTCCCTCACACGGCCATCTGATTTCTCTTCCTAGGTCTGCTGCTACCCCCCAGCCCCAGCTCGTACAGAGCCTTGGCATACGGAAGGCCCTCAAACATCTTCTCAAGAACTCCCTGAGCCCTCCCCAGATCCTCGTCTCTGTCCCTCTGAGTCATCCCAAGCAAGAAGGGAGAGAATACTGTAATTTACTAAGTAAAAATCAAAGGAGGAAGGACAGCACTAGACATGGGAGAAGCCGCGGCATCATCAGGACCCACCCACTCAGCCCACGCTGGACAGCCGTGAGTTCACGCACTCTCTCGTGTCCGAGTGTACAAGCGCAGGCGCACAGGTACGTACACACACACACACACCATTCGTGTGACCATCTCCCCACCCGACCGAAACCGCCAGGACAAAGCTCCTCCCCCATCCCGGGGAGCTGCACCCCGTCCCATCCCTCCTGTCCCGGCACCAGGCCCTGCCTGGGGAGCTTCAGGTAAGGGAGGAAACATGGCCCTGTGCTGGCCTGGGGACCATCACAGGGCACCGTGGTCCCCACTCTCAGCCTGACTCCAGGCTCTGTGCTGAGGGGAATTTAAACCCAGTTTCTTGCTGCTGGGGCTAGGGGAGCCCATCAACTCCAGTAAGAAAGAAAAATTACCTAAAAAGAAACAAAGTGTTTTACTCATACACACAAATATACACACTGAACCCCACCCTGGGAGCCGGCAAAACATTCGAACCTTGGACCCGGCTGACTTCCAGGTCCCTCAGGCCTGGATTTCCTGAAGCAGGCGACCCTGGGAGCCCGTGGTGCCCCACCAGTCCCGCCCAAGGGGCCCCAAAGTCCAAACGAGAGCTGGTCCTATATCCGAGGCAGACGAAGCCAGCCTTCCCTGTATCCGAGGAAAAGAGCCTCCGGCCCAGCGTGGCGCCAGGGCCGAAAGGCTGTGTCTTCAAACCTCCGGCCTAGCACTGACAGGCGTCCTCCCTGCCCCTCCCCTCCCCGAACGCACTTGGGAAGCTGGGGGTGTGGGGTGGGTGAGAGGCCTGCGGGCGAGTCTCCATCTCCAGAGGCTCGAGGATCAGGTCCCAGTCTGGGTTCCGGGGGCCAAGCCGGGGGTCCGGGCAGCAATCCCGTCCTCAGCCCGCACGTGCGCACCTGGGGTGGCACCTCGTCTCTACACCCCGGTCTGCTGTTTAATCCAGTCCCGAAACACGGAGAGCCTCGTGTACACGCCTGGCTTGTCCCTCTGCGCGCAGCCGTCGCCCCAGCTCACCACGCCGGCCTGGAACATCCGCCCATCGGCCTCCGGGCTGGACAGCGGGCCCCCGGAGTCGCCCTGCGGGGAGACCAGGCCTTGGCACCGAGCCCCGCCGCCCCGCCCCTCCGCGCCGCCCCCAGCCCCGCCGGCCCACCTGGCAGGCGTCCACGCCGCCGCTGAGGTAGCCCGCGCACAGCATGCGCGCGGTGATCTGCTGCGGCAGCAGGCGCTCGCACGTGGTCTGGTTGATGATGCGGATCTCACCCTTCTGCAGGATCAGCGCCCCGGTGCCTGGGAGGCAGCGGAAGGGGGGGAGAGGGCGGGAGGAGAGGCCGGCAGTCAGCGGGGGGACCCGACCAGCAGAGCCCCCGAAATAGCGTGGATGCCCGCGGCCCACACGTGGCTAAAACCTGAGGGCACGTCTCCAGGATGGGATGCTGTGCAGCGGGGCAGAGTGATCAGGCCGCGCTGACCATCTGTCGGGTGAGGAATCCGATACCCACCCTGGGAAGGCGTGTGAGAAAGGGACAGAAGGACGGCCACGAGCCCCACCCCCATCCCACAGCGGCTGGACTGTGGGCAGAGCTGTCAGCCCCTCGCCCCAACTTCACCCCCACCCCCGCTCACCTCCCTCCTGCGTGTGGCCCCAGCCGGTGACCCAGATGGCCTTGCCGGTGGGGAAGGCATGCGCGGCGTCCGGCAGGCAGATGGGCCGCACGGTAGCGCTGTACTCGGCTGGCTGCTCGAGCTGCAGCAGCGCAATGTCGTAGTCAAAGGTGAAGTCGTTGAAGAAGGGGTGGGAGATGACGCGCTGCAGCCGGCGCTCCTGCACCCCGCGGGCGCCGCGCTTGCTCTGGTCGTGCAGGCCCAGGAAGGCGGTCCACACGCTGTGGTCAGAGTACCTGCCGGGGGCCGGAGGACGGGCGGAGAGGGAGGCCTGAGCCAGCGCCCTCGGCGCCGCGCCCTGTGCCCCTCGAGCCGAGCCCGCGCCCACCCCAGGACGATGCTCAGCTGTCCTCGCTTATCTCATTACCAAGAAGATTTCCCTTCTCATTAATCTACCCTTCCATGGAAGGAACACATCAATCCAAATACTTCTCTGACACAGCGGTACATACTTTAAGTACCAGAGGAGCTGAAAAGTAGGCGGAACTTCACCAGGTTTGTCGTCGGTAGCGGGATGGTGCAGCAATTCTCAACTACTGTGTATTGGACGACGGAACCAGTAAAAAGACGAGACCCTGGTGTTGCTGGGACCCCGTTTCCCACGTGGGAAAAGGGAGACACCAACAGGCAGAGGCGGAGGAGAGAAGAAGCCCATGCTGCTGACATGCCATCAGAGCAGGAAAAGCTCATGGCTGTTCAGAAAGATGGCCTCAGAGCCATGGCATCCCCAACAGCAGCCAGAACGTGGCTTCTAACGATCCTTCCCCATGGAAAGGAACCAAGGCTCCTTGGAGGAGTGACCGATTTCAGGTCTGGAGCAAGCAGCACATAGAGTGAACCAGGAATATACTGTGTTACCAGAAGTGAGTGAGAGCTGGCACCAGGGCGGTGCCAGTAGGACAAGGCTTTCACCAGTCAAGATCTGCATCATCTGGCCACCAAAGTAAACTACGGGGTTAGATCGCTATACGTGATAAACAATATAAGAAGCGGAGGAGAACCTATCCTGAAGCTAAAAAATAATCTCAAAAGAATTTATAAGAAGAGAAGGAAAGCTGTGCTTTACAGGAAAACACCAGCTAATAAATACAGAAGAAATGACACAATAAGTCACATTTCACACCTACCACAGCAATAACCGATACACGCAAGAATCATCAACAGATGCTAAAAACCACCGGGTAACAAGATAGCCACACTGGGACTTGCCTCCTGGTCCAGTGGTTAAGACTCTGCGCTCCCAGCGCAGGGGGCCCGGGTTCGACCCCTGGTCAGGGAACTAGATCCCGCGTGCGGCAACTAAAAGAAAAGATGCCACATGCCGCAACTAAAGATCCTGCACGCGGCAAGGAAGATCCCGCATGCCGCAACTAAGACCTGGTGCAGCCAAACAGATACATAAATAAGTATTTTTAAAAAAGATACACACACCGATTCAAAGTATCACCCAAGAGTCATAACCAACGGGGGAAGCACCTTTATAAGTACTGGGAGACACCACCCTAACCAAGTAATCAGACTTTTCTCCAAATCGTCCCCACTGATGGGGTATTATGTACTTCCTGAGGACACATCACCTATGCAGTGTTTCCTGACCAGAAAAAAAAAAATTTAACCTAACTCTAATCATGAAACAACAATCAAAAACAACCAGATCGAGAGACATTCTGCAAAATAACATCCTGGACTTTTCAAAAACGTACTGCCATTAAAGAACAAAAATTAAAAGGCTGGGAGAGACTGTTCTACATTTTAAAGAGACGAGTCAAAACTAATGACTTAAAACAAAGCATATCCCTTGACTGGATCCTACATTTTTTAAAAAACCTATAAATACTGGGAGAACTGGAGGAATCTGAAATGCGGACCATATGCCAGCTAACGGTGCTACGTCAGTGCGATCGTTTCCGGATGCGATAACCGTATGGTGGTTACATGGGAGGGTTTCCCTGTTCTTGGGAGACGCCGCCTGCCGTCCTCGGGGAAGACGTGCCACGATGGCTGCGCCTGACTCGGAAATGGCTCAGCAAGGGGTACGTGAACGTCTAGGGAAGCACAGCTTAGCAGTGATCTGTGTGCTCGAGCCCGCCAATGAGTACTGTGTCCGACAGCAGAAGGAATCTGAGAAGACTTCAGTGTCAGTCACCAGAGAGGGCCTGGAACTTCCAGAAGACAAAGAGAAACAAAAGCAGGACGAGAAAAGACACAGTGTGAAAACGCCACCAGGTCATGAAGGACCTCTTGGAGAAAAAAAGCCCCAAAGCTGGTCGTGTCGAGCCGACTGGTGACATCCCCGTGCTGCATCGTCACAAGCACATCAGCTGGACAGCAAACACAGAAAGAATGGCGAAGGCCCAAGCGTTAAGAGGCAACTCGGCAGCGATGGGTTAGATGGCGGCAAAGAAACACCTGCAGATAAACCCCGGCCATTCCGTCAAGACCTAAGGCAAAAGGCAGAGGTCGACACAGCCGACCACGCCAAGCACTCTTCTGGGGGCCGACGTGTTACGTCTTCTTATCCCCCAGCCAGTCAAGGTGGTCTTGGGCCACCGTCTGAACCCAGCAGCCCATGCCCTTGACCACGAGATGCCACCTCTCGGTAACACCCTGGGATAGCTTGCTGACTCAGAAATGTGTCCAAAGTACCTGCACTCCAGGTCCTGGTACACTTCCTCCGGGCCTGTCCCTGCTCACAACCCTCCCTTTGTCTGGAAGGTCGGAGTCACCTGGTCCACTGACAAACACCCTCACGTTTCAACAGCAGACCAGACACCCTGCCCATAAAGGCACTCCTAGCAGCCACCCTCCCCAGCACTCAGGGGAGCTCTAACCCACACACTGGGCCCTCGGCAGCCTCCCCCCAGCTCTGGCACAGCCCTTACTACGTGCGCGTGTGTATCGCAACTTGTCCCCCTACCCTGGGACGTCTGGAAGTGCAGGGACCAAGTCTAATTCAGCTTTCTCTCCCGGTGCCAATGGTAGTGATGGCTGTTGAGGGCATTAATGGGCAGAAGTAAGACTGCTGAGCAGGAGAAGATGAAGGAAAAGGAAATGAGAAACGAAAAGGTGAAGCAAGGGAAAGAGGAAGAAGCCGGGCAGGGCCCAGGGGCAGGTGCTTCAGGAAGTCCACGCACATCCCAGCTCACCCTGCAGACGGGGCTAGGAACGGGGACTGTGGCGGCTGTGTGGGCGCAGAGGACCCAGATCTTGGTTTCTTCTCACAGAATGCCTAGTTCTAGGGCTAGACCAGGAAAATACAGGATGAGCCTAGAGTACCAGGTGGTGTCCGAAAGCAGGGAGGTGGCTCAGAAAAACAGAAGAATGGGGGCATGTCCTAGGGAGCCGGGCGCCAGCCTGGAGAGCTCTCAGTGGTCGGCTCTGGAATAACCTAGCGACAGTAAACAGCACGGTATTGGATTACAACCCGAAATATAAATATATGCACGAGTCCCTACAAACATAAATAGATGATTAAATAAATACATGGGAGAGAGGGACAAAGCTTCCTTACAAAGCAATTCCACACTGACTCATTTTCAAAGAATAGAATACAGAAGGGGGAAACACTTCCGAGTGGAGAGAGCTGTCATCACCGTCTTAACCAGATGACCGAGATGAGCTGAGTATCACCAGAGATAAGCCACGTTGACATCATTTACCTGCTGATACAACGTGACTTTCTTCCAAACACTCATGACCCCAGTCTAATCACGAGAACAACCTCAGATGCATCCAGATGGGGGCACTCTACAGGGCCCCTGGCCTCCAGACTGTCCAGGTCACGAAAAACACACAAAGACTGAGAAATCGTCCCGGACCAGAGGAGACTGGGGAGACAGGACAACAGACACAAAGGGGGCACCTGGACAAACTCCTGCAGCAGAAAGGATGCTGGTGTGAAACCGGTGTCAGGGAGCCTGGGCGGGGGAGCCCAGAGGGAGCCCCGAGGCAGCCCGGAGGCAAGTTCCTAGTAAGGGACTGTGAGTTTCTCCGTTTCTCAGTGCTGACAAAAGCAGCATGATAACATCAAGGGAAATTGGGCCGGGGTATGGGGAAATTGCGTCCTATCTTTGCAACTTGTCCACATTCCAAAATGATAAGTTCATTCTAAAAATTCTGAAGTAAGCTCCCATCACCCCAAGAAGAAAGCAGATCGCTTCTGCCCAGAGTGGAGTGGAGTGTGACAGAGTGAGAAGAGGGGGGCAGGCTGGACCAGGCTGCACTTCACCAGCCCAGCAGCGCCCGGGGTCCACCACTGACCCCACTCCCCCCAAGCCTCTGCTGTTACATCACCCCCAGCACGTGCACCTGTCTGATCGGCCCCAGTGTCTGGCCTTAGGCCTACGTCATGCTATGGGTCCTGTCTGTCCCGGAAGTCCATGGTGGTCCCGCTCTCTCTTGGCCAAGGGGCGACTGTGGCACCCTGGGTCCCCTTCCCACGCAGCTGCCCGCGGCAGGAGGGCAGGCGCCCGGCAGGAAGGCCCTGGGTGAGGGGGACCCCTGTGCCCGAGTCTCCAGGAGCAAGCTGTCCCCTCAGTCCCCCTCCCGCAGCCGATGGCCAGAGGGCCTGGGCGGGCTGGACCTAAGTCAGAAAGAGCCCCGGCGCTGGGCCACCTGCTCCTGCTAAGCCTGGCCCTTGCCCACCCGCCCTGAGAGGCCGGCATGGCCCAGTGGCACGCTTGGTGCCCCTCCCCGCACCGGGCTCGGGTCTGCCGTGGACCTGAGGCTACGATGGGCTGAGCACCTACTGTGCGCCAGGCCCGGGCTCAGCGCTTCAGGTGCGTCCCCGCCCTCCCTTCTCACACCTCTCAGCGTAAAAATCACAGCGTCACCATCAGCACCCAGGAGCCTGAGGCCTAGGAAGGTGAATAACTCGCCCACGGTGGCCTGGCAAGCCAGGGCCAGGCGGTGAATGAGAGGGTCCCGAGGGGTCTCCACCGTGCAGAGGCTGACCGCACCGGCTCTGGAATCCACACACGTGGGCCCCAGTCTGGCTCTGCCTCTTAAAAGCTGTACCACCTCAGGCAAATGTCCTTACCTCTCTGATCCTCCGTTTCTGTAAAACGGGGACGTGTTCAGACCCGTCTGCCTGAGCTGTTAGGAGAGGCACTGAGATCCCGCTGGACAAGAGGGGCACCCAATAAACACTCATTTTTATTACTTCTGTTATTAAGCCCCATCCTGGGGGGTCTGCCACCCCTCCAGTCCCGGCCCTGCCTCACCTGGGCACGACTCACAGACACAGGGCCTTTCCACCCCAGGAAACATGGAGGGGCGCCCCACTTAGGGCCGGCACGAGGCCTCCCCGCTCCGGCCCATGGCGTACCTGAATCCTCTGTGGTTGACGAAGCAGTGGGCGGCGGACACCATCCAGCTGGGGGAGATGAGGGAAGCCCCACACACGTGGCCCTGGCCCAGGGCGTGGAGGCTCACCTGCCAGGGCCACTCACCTTCGTCCGCGTTCTCACCCCCGACAACCCGAGACTGTCTGGTGAATGACCGCAGCCCACAGTCTGGGAGCGGCGGAGACGGGAGTCACAGTGGGGCACCAGCCCCGCCACCGGAGCAGCAGCCGGGGCGGCCACCTGGCCCCTCTCCCTGCCCCCAAATTCAAACCCTCACTCCCCACCTCCCGCTCCTGCACAGGGGCCTTCAGACATCTGATGGTTTGCTTAGATTTAATTTGGGTGTCATTTGCCCAGACTTTCTTGTCGCGTGCGGAAGGACGCAGCTCTGAGGGAAGAACAATGGGGGACGTGAGGTCACAGAACAGCTGCTGCTCTGCCCACGTGTAACCTACGGCCAGCGCTTCTGAAATACACAAGAGGCTGCAAATTAAAGTACGGGCGGGGTGGGGACAGAACCCTGCCGAGGGCTCCAGGACTTGCCCCTGGGGCCAGGTCTACAGAGCGGGGGTCAGCCCGGCACCGTGGCCAGGATACCAGCCCTGCCACAGAGGCCCCGACGTACTAGCTGCCCTGGGCCTTGCCTCCAGGACCAGAACTGCCTGTGAGGCAGTGCCTGGGTGCCAATCAGCAGAGTTATCCTTTCCTCCAGGCAGACACACCCTCTCCCCAGGGCAGAGCTGGGTGAGTGAAGCGCTGACATAATGCCCACCTCCGTCTGCGCCTTGCACAGTGAACAACCTGCACGACTGTATGGGCAGCCCTGCTCACCACAGTCCTTCTCATCCGAGCCATCGACGCAGTCCTTCTTCCCGTCACACTCGGGGTTGCCCTTGCTCACACAGAGCCCGTCGAGGCAGCGGTAGGTGTGTTTGGTGCAGGTGACGGTGCTCACTGCTCACGGAGGAGGACGCAGGGGGAGGGAATCAATCTCCGTCCCGCACCCAGGCTGACGGTCCCTCCCCCTCACGCCCCTCTCGGGCCTGCCCCCTCATCCGCACCCGCACCCCGCCGACGCCCTCTCTCGCACACGCGGTGCGCAGGGCGTGCCCCGCCGACGCCCTCTCTCGCACACGCGGTGTGCAGGGCGTGCCCAGCCGACGCCCTCTCTCGCACACGCGGTGTGCAGGGCGGTCTGTGAGTGTGACAGGTAAGCGCCCAAGGGAAGGGGGCGGGGCCTGGCCTCACCGTGGTCGCACATGGCCTCATCGGACCCGTCCCCACAGTTGTCCTTCCCGTCACACTGCTGGCTCTGCGGGAGGCACTTCCCGTTGTTACACCTGAAGGTCTCGGGCGGGCAGCCTAGGGAAGCGCGAGGACTCAGCAGGGGCTGGCGGGTCAGCAGAGGGCCGCGGGGAGCCCAGCCGCCACCCGCTGCCCCACTCACTGCAGCCCTGCTCATCACTGCCGTCCTCGCAGTCCTTCACGGAGTCACAGACCCAGAAGAGGGGCTTGCAGAGCTTGTCTGTGCACGTGAACTGGTAGGTGGCGTTGCATTCTGGAGGGGCGAGGGGCCGCAGTTAGACACGAGGCTCACTCAGCAACCGCTCTTCCCAGGAGTTGGGGCACCGCGCTCCGGGGGACCACGTCCCGCCTGGCTGTGGAAGCTGACTCAGCACCGCCCGCTCCAAAGGGGGCCCCCAGGAGCCCGAGGAAAGGCGGCCTGTCGTCTGCCCCGGGCCGGGAACAACCTCCCCCACCGCCTCGGGCCGTCCCGCCACAGGGTCGGTGGCAGAAGTCGGGCACAGCAAGGGCAGAGGATGCCCGGGTCTGGCAGCCCCGACTCACGGCAGTGGAGCTCGTCGCTGTGGTCGGTGCAGTCAGCCCAGCCGTCACAGCGCAGCTCCTCCTGGATACACCGCCCTGTGTTACACATGAACCTGCCCGGGCACGCTGCAGAGAGACAGGGCAGGCCTCAAGTCCACGACCCCCAGCCCCGCCTCCAGCTCAGAGGAGCAAGGCTGCAGCTGGGGGTCTCCAGGCCCGCTGAGCTGTGACAAGGGGCTTCCTATAGCTAGCGGGCGAGGGCCAGTTGAGGTCCCTCCCGCCCCCCATGACCAAACCCCGGGAAGCCCCGGGCAGAGTGGAGAGAGGCTGGCGGGTGCGCATGCAGTTCTACTGCCCCGTGTCCTTGGTCAGCCACATGCCCGAGCGCCAGGCTCCCCGTCGGCAAGTCGGAGCGGCAGCAGCTCTGCAGACGGCTGATGTGTCCCACCCTAGTGTCACACGGCATCACTGGCTTTCCTTAATTCTAAGACATTTTCCACATTCCGATGTTTCTGAAATTGGAATGTGTCTGACAACTGATGTCATCAGGCAGATGACAAAATGGAGAGGAGGTCGTTGTCACTTTCTCTGCACAGGTAGCGTAGTCACTTAACAAAGCGGTTTGTTCATCTAATTACACTTCTGGCGGTGAGCCGTGTAGTTAAATCTGAACTTAAATATGGACGTCTGTGTGCAGTAAAAGTGACTTCCAAAAGGTTATCCTAGGATGCAGGGTTGAAACAAAATAATCACCATGGACGTGGAAGAACTGGTATTCACAGCGGACAGTGAAATTAAAGGTCACGGAAACTACCAGACCTCTTCCGTAGAGATCACAGAATTTCCAAAGCTAGCAGTAGTTCGTGTGATGACTCACGCCCCAGTATGCTCTAATGTGTCTCAAAAGCTTGCTGTTAACCCTACAGGTGCTCAAAGACACACAGAGACAAGCACAGATTCTCAAAGTGATGCAGAACCATAGGGACAATAGACCAAAGGAACTCGGGGGTCCTCGGCCTGAGATGCCGCACCCAGGGACCAAAGGACATGGTGTGTGCCGGCATTCACGGTCGGCCTTTTTTCACAAGTGCATCTAAGGTAGCCTTTGTTTCCCCCCGCAGAAAGCTACTAGAGCAACTGATAATAAATCCTACCGGCTCCGGTGGCCTAGAGTCAGGAGAGCACAGTGCTAATAAAATGCAGAACAGAGAGCTCATCGCGGGCCCCGCCTCCCGAGCGTGTCACTCACGGTCACTGGCGTCGTAGGACAGGTACTCGGCCAGGAACCCGGTGTCCGTGTAGGACTGGTCCGAGTGGAAGTGGACGGTGATCTTGCTGCTGCCGCTGCTCACGACGAACTGGGGCCTCTCTCCACAGTACCTGGGGGCGGCAGGGGCCTCAGTGGGAGGAAGAGGACCCACCCCGGGGCGGGGGCAGCCCCCCTCCCCCTCCCCCGACACCCACCTCTCCCCGTTGATCTCCACGTAGTCCTTGGAGCAGGAGCCCAGGGGGACGTTGGGCTCCAGCAAGAAGAAGGCTTTGAAGTGCACCTTCACATTCTGGTTGTCGGGTACCTGGGGAGAGAGAAGCTGCTGACCCTCTGTGCGGCTTCGCTCCTTCCTAAGTCCGGGGTGGCCCGTGGCAGCCACGGGGCCAGGACCATGGCGGGAAAATGGCTGCCGGGTTCTTCCCTCCGGCCCACGGCGGCATTAGTAAGGACGTGGCAGGAGGGATCCGGGCTCCATGCTTGGAAGACCTTCCAGACTTGCAAACAGCGAGACACACTATTACGTTACTAAAGAAGGCTGGAAATTCCTCCCCCATCATCGACTGGACGGCGTGAGGTGCCCCGTCGGCAAGACGCCTGTCTCCTGCCGTCCAGCAAGCGCGTCCTCTGAGTGTCACTCAGCCTTTGGCCTCGTCCCAACAGCTCCTCTAAGCGGCCGGCGCCCCTGCTCTCACGTTGCCCAGAGCGAGCCACGGCCAGAGAGGGAAGTCCCGGGCCCAGGTCCCTCCGTCACGTCAGGCGCCGGCCAGGAGGCGGGTGTGAGCCCGGGTCTGCTGGATGCTGCCCGAACCTGCCCCGCCTGCGGCCTCCACACTTGCACCTTAGGGGAGGCCGGAGGCACTCATCGTGCTTTCTCCTGCTGCCCTGGAGCATCCCTCCCCCTCCCTGTCCCTTGTCCCACCCACCTTCTCTAGCCGCCTCCGTCCCCCCCATCACAGCTCCTACCTCGATGTTCCAGGTGCAGTTGATGTTGGGTGGGTAGTGGCCTGGATAGTAGGGGCTGCTAAATGTGCCCTGGGCTGCATGCAAGTCGCCTCCACAGCCTGAAAGGAAGGGGAGGGGGGAGGGCGTGAGGACCAAGGGCCCAGGCAGGCCGAGAGCCCTGAGGAGCTGGCTAGCCTCCCTCAAGCTCCTGCCTGGGCACCAGACACTCCACGACCAGGAGAGCCCGAGCGTCAAATGTGGTCCTGAGGCTTGTCCCCTCCTGGGCTGCCCCTTACTGCTCATCCGAGGCAACTGGAAGACCATGGCCTCAAAGCCGGGGTGTCGGCGCTCGGTGTTGGTCACCAGCGTGACGAGCAGGACGTTCTGGGAGGAGAGGAAGGTCAGGTTGTAGGAGGGAGGGTATGTGCCACACAGCCTGCGGGGCAGAAGGGCGGGCGTTATGAGAGCACAGAACCCAGCAGAGGGGCCGAGTGTGGGGTCCCAAAGCCCTCCCCACACAGGCAACCAGCCACCTGAGTCAGGATCTCCTCAAAAGACTGTCTCTGTTTATAACCGCAAGAACTCAGAAACACTGAATGCCTAACAGTAGAGGACTCATTAAACACACTATGGACCAAATAATAGCAGCAGTAGTAACGGCATCAACTACCAACACTTACTAGGAACACGCCAGGCACTGTCCTTAGTGCTTCTGCACCCATTAACTCAGGTATTCGTCACAACAACCATTAAATACGATTATCCCCATTTTACAGGTAAGGAAACAGAGGCAAAACAGGTGAAGTAACTTACCCAAGACTGCACAGTTAATAAGTGGCAGGACTAAACGAAAAGACAACGCATAGAATGGGAGAAAATATTTGCAAACGATGCGACCAACAAGGGATTAATCTCCAAAATATATAAATACAAACAGCTCATGCAGCTCAATATCAAAAAAAACCAAACAACCCAATCAAAAAATGGGCAGAAGATCTAAATAGACATTTCTCCAAAGAAGACATACAGATGGCCAAAAAGCATATGAAAGGATGCTCAACATCGATAATTATTAGAGAAATGCAAATCAAAACTACAATGAGCTATCACCTCACACCTGTCAGAATGGCCATCATCAAAAAGTCTACAAACAAGAAATGCTGGAGAGGGTGTGGAGAAAAGGGAATCGTCCTACACTGTTGGTGGGAATGTAAACTGGTGCTGCCACTATGGAGAACAGTATGGAGGCTCCTCAAGAAACTAAAACTAGAGCTGCCATATGATCCTGCAATCCCACTCCTGGGCATATATCCGGAGAACACCATAATTCAAAAAGATACATGCACCCCAGTGTTCATAGTAGCACTATTACAATAGCCAGGACATGGAAGCAACCTAAATGTCCACTGACAGATGAATGGATAAAGAAGATGTGGTACATATAAACAATGGGATATTACTCAGCCATAAAAAGGAATGAAATAATGCCATTTGCAGCAACATGGATCGACCTAGAGATTATCATACGAAGTGAAGAAAGAGAAAGACAAATATCATACGATATCACCTATACGTGGAATCTAAAAAAAAAATGATACAAACAAACTTATTTACAAAACAGAAACAGACTCACATACATAGAAAACAAACTTATGGCTACCAAAGGGGGAAGGGGAGGAGGGATATATTAAGAGGTTGGGATTAACAGATACACACTACTCTATATGAAATAGATTATCAACAAGGACCTACTGTAGAGCACAGGGAACTCTGCTCAATACTCTGAAATAACCTATATGGGAAAAGAATCTGAAAAAGAATAGACATAAGTATAACTGAATCACTTTGCTGTACACCTGAAACTAACACAACATTGTAAATCAACTATACTCCAATATAAAATTTTAAAATAAAATAAAGTTTAAAATTTTTTTAAATTTAAGAGTCAATAAATAAAGAAATGGAGAAAAGAAATCTCCTCCCCTCAAAAAAAAAAGATGGTGGTCCACTTCACTGGACCACCAGGGGAGTGTCAGGCGACTTCCCTGGTGGTCCAGTGGTTAAGACTCCGTGCTTCCAGTGCAGGGGGCATGGGTTCAACCCCTGGTTGGGGAACTAAGATCCCACTTGCTGTGCGGTGCAGCCAAAAAAAAAAAGAAAAGAAAAAGAAAAAAGAAAAAAATGTGGCAGGCCTGAAATTCAGACTCAGCACTCAGGCTCCAGAGGCCTCAGGGCCAAAGAGCATGTCATGTGCACTAAGCAACGCCACAGCCTGCAGCCATTACCAGTGACAGTCAGAGACACGCTACTCACCTGGGAAGATGATCCTAACATACGCCATCTTTACAAAGCACATAACAAAACCACGTGTGCCACATAACCCTTTTTAGAAAATAAATACACAAACCTACACATAGCAAAAAATTCTATAAGAATGTGCAACACACATTTAACAGTGATTATTTCCAGGTAGGAAGACTATGAGTGGCGTCTGTCCTCTTCGTGCTTGTCTGTTCTCCACCCTGCCGCCCAGGACCAGGTATTCATTTGTTGTACAGTCAATCAGTTAGAGAAACAGAAAGAAACCCTGCATGAAAAGGGTGTTTAGACCGAAGTCCTGGCTGTGAAGCTGTGGCGGCAGATGGCTCCCTCCTGGTTTGGGCCTGAAGTTTAGCCCTTATGAGCTGTGAAACGTCTGCCCGGCTCATTTCCACAGGCAGCAGTGGAAGGCTCTGGTCCACTGAGTCGGGAGCGGCAGGGGGAGCCGAGTGAAGGCAGGTCACCCCCACCGGCAGCCTCCGATTCGCCTCGGCGCCCTCAGCAGGTGCAGTGTGCCTTTTCTTGATTGAAGCACAGTTGATTTACAATGTTTCAGGTATACGGCAAGGTGATTCAGTTCTATGTAGGTATATTCTCTTTCAGACTTTTCCATTGTAGGTTGTTACAAGATACTGAAAATAGTTCTCTGTGCTCTACAGGAGGTCCTTGTTTATCTATTTTATATATAGTAGTGTGTACCTGCTATCTATGCCTTTTTATTTACTATAACCCCGATGCTTTGATCCCTGGGGCTTGCTGACCTGGAAAGGCAGCCCCACCCCCCAGGGCTAGCCAGTCCCTGGAGACAGTAAAGACTGGGGCGAGACTTTCACATGCAGACTAACTAATCCAGAGCCCACACCCCAACACCTTCTCTGTGGAGGTCCCCTGCTCCAGGCCACTCTCCACCTGCCCTGATCACCCAGGTACCAGACGACTGGAGACAGCCCTAGGGCCCAGAGCCCGCTGGAGTTATTCAAACCAGACGGCCTTTCCTGGAGAATCTACAGCAAGGGCTCTTGCCCACGTTTTCCTCCAGCCCCCTCTGCCTCCTGATGACCCTGGTGCTTCCCCATATGGCCCTGTGTGGCCCCACCTCTCAGGAACCGTGAGTAACAAACTATCTTTTCAACTGTTGACCTCACTATCGCTGAGTAACGACGAGACCTTCATTTACAACAGCAGGTGGAGGAATTCCCTGGCGGTCCAGGGGTTAGGACTCGGCACATCCACTGCCAGGGCCTGGGTTCAATCCCTGGTCGGGGAACTAAGATCCCACAAGTCTCGTGGAAAGAAAGAGAGAAAGAGAGAAAAAAAGGAAGGAAGGAAGGAAGGAAGAAGGGAGAGGAGGGAGGGAGAGGGAGAGGGAGAGGGGGAGGGAGGGAGGGAGGGAGAGAGGGAGAGAGAGGGGGAGAGAGAGAGAGAGAGAGAGAGTGAGAGAGTGAGAGAGAGAGAGAGAGAGAGAGAGAAAGGGAGATACAACAGCAGGTGGCACCTCCACTCCAGCAGGTAAAAGACAGGTGAAGGAGCGCCCAGCATCTAGGGACCTGTGGGCCTCCGGCATCCTTGCCAAGGCTGACAGTCACCTCTGAGATGCTCCCCTGCAGCTCGGGCCGAGGACCACGCCATGCCTGCTCTCTGCTGCCTGCAAGCTGGCAGCAGCCTGAACCTCCAGCCTCCACTGCAGTCATTCCGGAAGCCCAGCCTATCACGGGCAGCCGCCAGGCTCCCGCTGCCCACCTCCACTCGCCCGGGACACTCACTGCACCACAGCCCGGGGTTCCACGGGGCTCAGGGTGTCATACACAGTGACCAGGTCACTGCCACTTTTGTCACAGGTCGCGACATCGAAGCTGCGGAAGGTGAGGCTCAGTGTGGAGTCAGCGTTCCCCCGCAGGGTCCACTGGCAGCGGGCGTGAGACGGGTAGGGGCTGTCAGGGAAGCCGGGCGTGGTGAAGCGGGTCGGCTCGCTGCCACGGGCGTGCAGGGCAAAGCTGCAGCTGTCTGTGTGGGGCAAGAGGATATGGGGCAGAGCGGGGCAGGGCCACGAGGGGAGCAACCAGGACCCCCGCCTGAGGTGGAGAGGCAGCCAGGCCTGGCCCCTCGGAGGCGTCCCAGGCTGCTCTGGACCCGGGAGAGACTGGGAAGGGGGCTTCTCATGGCCCGGGAGAGGCAGAGGGATGTGCTGGCCATCACTACCATGTGACTCTGGGGGACCCCCCCCGACTGAAGGGGCATCTGGCCACATACCCCCCCCCCCCCCGCCTCTCCTTTGGGAGGAGGGCGGATACTTACTGTCCTGGGTGCTCTGTACTGTTCTGGGGTCAGTGGCTGAAGAGCAAGAGGGAGAGTAAAGCATTTACTGATGTGTCTATTTCCTTATTCCTGCTTCCTTACTGCCCTAAAGGGAGGGGCCGGCCAGCAGGCAGCCTCCTCTGCTGGGCACTGGCCCTGGGATGCCCCAGGCCAGACAAATGCCCGCCCCGGCGCCCCTGCACTCACGGAAGGCCACCACTGAGGTCAGCACGAAGGAGCTCACGGCGCGGGCTCGGGGCGGCAGCGTGACCACGTGTTCCTGCGCCATGGCCTGCTCGGCCTCCTGCACCAGGTACTGGGGGATGCTGAACTCCGACCAGTAGTAGGCGATGATGCTGCCCTCGCTGTGGAGAGAGGGGCGAGCCTGAGGTGCCGGGGCCCATGCCCTCCCAGGTGCCCGCTGAAGACGGGGCCGGATTAAGAGCCTCCCGAGGGGCCTCACCAAGAGACCTTCTCCAGGCCGGGCCAGCCCCCAGGCTCTTGTACACCCACCCACCTGCTGATCCCTTGAGCCCGAGGCCTGGGCCTCTTCCTCTCACAGCCTCACGCCCAAGCAGATGTGCTGTGTTGTGGGGGCCAGTGCAGCTCAGGCTCACAAGCGGGAAAAATCCTGGAATGGAGTCTGGGTTCTACCTCTAGCTTGGGTGCACTGAGTCACAGCTGCTAGAGCCTGCTTCCTGAACTTGAAAGGGGCTGACAATGCCACCTGCCACACAGCATCCATAGGGATTCAATCAGACTAGCAGAAGCAAAAGTACTTTGGAGATAAAGTCAGGACAAGGACTGGGGCCTTGGCTCTCTAGGCAGGACCTCGCGGCCTCACCACTCCGCAGGGCCCAGACGCTGCACCACAGCAGTGCCTTTCCGCCGGCCTTCCAGCACCCACCTGAAGGCGGTCACAGCTGACTTCTTGTAGTAGGGGCCCAGGACAGGGATCCCGCTGTATAAGAGCTTCAGCTGAGGGAAGGAGAGGAGGCTGATGGGGGTCCAGAGAGCGCCCATGACCCCGGGCCCCCACCCAGGCTCCCTCCCTCCTGGGACCCGGGGCCCCTTCCCAGGTGCCCGGGAGCCCACATCGCACACCAGCCCAGGCATCTGGGAGCAGAGGGGAGCCTCCTTTCTGCTGGGTGAGGGTGCGCGTGCCAGAGACGACAGCAGGGCCTGGGCTCTGCCCAGGGACGGGACTCACCGCTTCCTTCACCTTCTTGGCCAGGTTTGCAAACTCAGTGGAGCTGGAGTTCTCATAGGCATCCAGGAAGTTCTCGTTCGTGATCCTCAGGTAGCCATTGAAGACCTTCTGAACCCGCACGTTCCGGTCTGTGAGAGAACAGTGAAGGACGGCGGTCAGAGGAAGGGACACACGCCCTCCTGTCCCCCCACTGTCACAGCTGCCCTCAGCCACCCCAGGGGAGCAGACCCTGAGCCCCATCACCTCCCCGTGGGAGAAGCCCTCCTTTCCCTCCCCCCAAACCGCACCCTCCCTCCCTCCCGCTCACAGCAGGCGGCCCTGGGTGGGCCCTGGAGGAGGGTCCACTCACACTGAAAGTGCCATGCCAGGAGCCCCGCCATGAGGGACAGCACCAGGAGGCCAGCCAGCACGGCTACCAGCACCACCCACTGCCGCGGGCCGCCCTTCTCCACCTTCCTGGCGTTGTTGGCCGGCAGGAACTCCACGCCTTCCTCAAAGCCATGCATGTTCTGAACAGAGAAATCAGTGCACTGCCGGTCAGAATCCCCGGCCACAGCAGCCTCCCAGCCCGGCTCGGGCAGAACCTCTCCATGCTGTCGGGTCCATCCAGGAAGGAAAAGCCGGGAGGAAGGAGCAGTGGCCTCCCCTCTATGCATCCCCAGGCACGTGCTGCTTAAGGATTGTGAGTTTAAATAAAAGGGAAGCAAGCAGCCCACCTGACCCCAGTCACTGAGGCTGTCAGCTACGTGAATCATCTTCGATGCAGGAGGATGCCCAGATGCGGGGACAGAGGGCCCAGCGCAGGGCCAGGACTGCCTCGGGCGAGCTGCGCTGTATGCCCTGACCCTAACCCTTGCTCCACCAATGTTTAACCGGCCAAAAGTAAGAAGTCAGTAAACTGGGCAGCTCTGCCGTGCCACTGCAGGACAAGTCACTCTGCTCTGAGCCTGAAGTCTCCCAGTCCAGGACCCCAAGGTGAGCTGAGAAGGCCAGGTCTCTACTGGAATCCACACCCAGGCTCAGACCCAAGAGCGTGAGAAACAAACAAAACTTCCAACAAACAGGATGGCGGGGGGTCTCCAGGAAGAGGGGGGCGTGGGTACGGGCAGGCAGGTGAGGTGTCTGCAGCACGCGGTGACAGGTAGGCAACTTTTCCGCCCTCTGGCACACACTCTACCTGCTGCCCTAAACCCGGGGAGGGGCTGTGCCCTTTTACTCATTTATGATTATCGTTTTTTTAATTTTATTGATTTTATTTTTTGCTGTGTTGGGTCTTCGTGGCTGCGCACGGGCTTGGGGCCACTCTTCATTGAGGTGCACGGGCTTCTCACTGCGGTGGCTTCCCTTGTTGTGGAGCACAGGCTCTAGGCGCAAGGGCTGTGGCACACGGGCTGAGTAGTTGTGGCTCGCGGGCTCTAGAGCACAGGCTCAGTAGTTGTGGCGCACGGGCTTAGCTGCTCCACAGCATGTGGGATCTTCCCGGACCAGGGCTCAAACCCACGTCCTCTGCATTGGCAGGTGGATTCTTAACCACTGTGCCACCAAAGAGGTCCCGGGCTGGGCCCTTTTACAGTTAACTGCCTCATACCTACTCCAACAGGGTGTGTAATAAAAGCAGCAGCCCCACCCCAAATTCCACAGATGTGGCCATTTTTAAGTTTACAGATGTGGCTGTTTTGGTATTAACCTCATAACTGTAAATGATGGACTTGAACTGCCATTTCATGATTTGTCACATTCAAACATTACCTATTTACTCACTGTTGTGGAAGATTCTCCCCACTCCTGCCACATCTGGATACTCGTTTCTCTAACTTTAGTTTCCTAATTGGTTATATTTGTGACTTTATCTAATATCAAACACAGAAATACATCCCATAGCTAACCCTACCATGGTAATCATATTACAATATATAAATGTATCAAATCAACACGGTGTACATCTTATTATGCCAGTTACATCTCAAAAAGAAATAAATTTTTAAAAAGAAAATAAAAAACGCAGCCCAGAGGCACTTAAAATGTTTCCAAGCTGCTTGTTCTGGAATTTGTCTCCGTATTTCTAAATAATATGCCAATACCAGTAACTTGATTCATCTATATAAAATATAATCAGCTGACTTCCTATTATGACAGGGTGGATTTCAATGCCCCTTCCTTCTCTGTCTCTCACCCATCCTCCCAATAGTTATGGGGCTAAAGTTTAAAAAAAATTATATCCATACTGTATGTTTTCATTATTAGCCTTTGAAAATATTGTTCACTATTGTTTGCTTCTCACTGCAACTGAGTTGTTTTTCCTGCTGTGAATCTTCATTTACTTGGATTTCTTTTTAACATATACCCAAGTCATTCCATACAATCTAAGAGCACTGTTATGTTCTTCTCATCTTCCACATATAAAGTCTGTCAAAGAACTTCTCATTTCATTTTCCTCCTGGGGGCACTCTGTCCTTTCCCATCGCTGCTGTCTGGAACTTCCTCCACCATCATCCTGGGAAGTTCCTTCAACTCCCTCGTGTGTATGGTTTGTCATTGTTTTGTTTTGTTTTTGTTTTTGTCTTTTTGGCTGCACTGCACAGCTTGAAGGATCTTAGTTCCCTGACCAGGGACTGAACTCGGGGCCATGGCAGTGAAAGCACCGAGTCCTAACCACTGGACCTCCGGGGAACTCCCAACTCCCTCTTGTGTTAAAACCCCTATTTCCTGGATTCCATGTCTCATCTCTCTTGGCTTACTTCATTTGGATGGAACACATACTTCAGTAGTTTCCAGAGAGGCACGTTTCTTGTGACTTCACATGTTTAGAAGGACCTTAATTCTGCACTCACGTTTGTTGATGGTTTGGCTGGGTATAGGACTATAAGTTTCAAATAATTTGCACTTAGAATTTTGAAGGCTCCAATGTTTTCCAGCTTCTAGTTGTGCTTTGGAGAAATATGATAATAGTACAAATCCATTATTTTCTATTCATGATTTGTTATCTTTCTCTGAAAGTCTTGAGTAAATGCTTTGAATTGGGTCTTTAAATTTCACTACACTGAGCTCTCCACCTGCCCTTGGAATTTGGAAACTCATATCTTTCAGTCTGGGGAACTTTCTTGTATTATTTCGTAGATTATGTCCTCCCCTGCATTTTCTCTGTTCTCTTTCTGTAAGTTCTATCATACTGATCCTCTGCTTTACTTCTCCATCTTGTTTTGTCATCTTTCTATTGAGTTTTTCATTTCTGCTATCAAAACTTTCATTTCCAAGAGTTCTCTCTTATTTTATGAATTTTGGAGGCAAAATCTTCTCATCCTGATGTTTCTATCGAGTAACTTTTCTCTGTTGTTGACTTTCTCTTCCGTGTTGAAGGCTTTCCTCAAATGCTTGAGGATGTGTGGCTGTTTACCCATATTTAGGAATGAAGTCCTAAAGGTTGTTCAGAAGCTCTGTGGGCATGGCTTGTCCACAGGTGACTTCACTTTGGGCCACAATTCAGCGGCTAGCCAGATGTTTTTCTGGGCACTCCCACCTGCTAGGCTGTGTAGACCTTTCCTATGGGATAGCTTAGTTACTGCAGGGAATAGTTTTCTAATCTTCTGGGTGGGGTGATTTAAACCCAGCCACTACCATTCAGAACATGGGAGAGAAGAGACTGTTTTCCCCTTCACTCCAGCCTCTGGGACCTGCTGTCCTCAAGTCTGGAGAAACTGATTTCCCATCCCTTATGGGGGACTCATGGGTAGGAGCAGTTTTGTTTGGGATGGAGGTGGGGCTCTGGGGATTTCTAACAATGCCCTTCCCTGTCTCACCTCTATCTCCGTAAATACCTGAGCCCAGCTCCTGAGTCTGGCAGAGGATGTTATCAGAGGAATGCTAGAAGAACACTTCCAAGCACCAAAGAGAGGTATGTCTCTTCAGATTGAAAGGGCTCGCTGAATGGTGAGAAAGATAAATGAAAAAGCACCCATAACAAAAGGTATCATGTTGAAATTTCAGAACACCAAAGCTTAGAAGTACATCATCTATTGCAAATGACGTGACTGACAAGGGCTTAATTTCCAAAATATACAAAGAAGACACACAGATGGACAACAGGCACACAAAAAGATGCTCAACACCAATAATGATTAGAGAAATGCAAATCAAAACTACAATGAGGTATCACCTCAGTCAGAATAGCCATCATCAAAATGTCTACAAATAGGGCTTCCCTGGTGGCGCAGTGGTTGGGAGTCCGCCTGCCGATGCAGGGGACACGGGTTTGTGCCCCGGTCCGGGAAGATCCCACATGCCGCGGAGTGGCTGGGTCCGTGAGCCATGGCCGCTGAGCCTGTGCGTCCAGAGCCTGTGCTCCACAACGGGAGAGGCCACAACAGTGAGAGGCCCGTGTACCGCAAAAAAAAAAAAAAAAAAAAAAAAAAAAAAAAACTACAACGAGGTATCACCTCACACCAGGCAAAATGGCCATCATCAAAATGTCTACAAATAATAAATCCTGGAGAGGATGTGGAGAAAAGGGAACCCTCCTACACTGTTGGTGGGAATGTAAATTGGTGCAACCACTATGGAGAACAGTATGGAGGTTCCTTAAAAAACTAAAAAAGAGTTTCCATATGATCCTGCAGTCCCACTCCTGGGCATATATCTGGAGAAAACCATAATTTGAAAAGATACATGCACCCCAATGTTCATTGCAGCAGTATTCACAATAACCAAGGCATGGAAACAACCTAAATGTCCATCGACAGATGAACGGATACAGAAGATATGGTATATTTATACAATGGAATATTACTCAGCCATAAAAAATGAATTAATGTCATTTGCAGCAACATGGATGGACCTAGAGATTATCATACTAAGCGAAGTAAGTCAGAAAGAGAAAGACAAATACCATATGATATCACTTATATGTGGAATATAAAATACAACACATAGGAATTCCTTGGTGATCCAGTGGTTAGGACTCCACGCTTTCACTGCTGAGGACACAGGTTCAATCCCTGGTCAGGGAACTAAGATCCCACAAGCCACAAGGTGCGGCCAAAAAAAAAAAAAAAAATAGAATACGACACAAATGAACTTATCTACAAAACAGAAACAGACTCAGAGACGCAGAGAACAGACTTGTGGTTGCCAAGATGGGGGGGGCGGGCAGGGGAGGGTTGGACTGGGAGTTTGGAATTAGCAGATGCAAACTAGTAGATATAGGATGGATAAACAAGGTCCTACTGTACAGCACAGGGAACTATTCAATATTCTGTAATAAACCAGGAAAAGAATATGAAAAAGAATATATATATGTAACTGAATCACTTTGCTGTATGGCATAAATTAACACAATATGACTCTACTCCAATAAAATAAATGTTTTTAAAGGAGTACATCCTCTACATGCCTATCTGGCTTTTTCTCCCTCTCTCATACTTTACATTTCTTTGTCATTTAGTTCTATTTTGGGATTTTTTTAAAAAACTTACTCTCATAAACCTTCTATGGAATTTTTAAAATAGTTTCACTGGGGTACAACTGACGTAAAATAAACTGTACATGTTTAAAGTGTACAATCTTTGGCATATAGATACAGCCATGAAACTATCACCATGATCAAGATAATGAACCTATCCATCACCTTCCAAAGTTTCCTCCTGGCTCTTCCCTCCTCCTTTCCTTCCTGACTCCCTTTCCTGTCCCCAAACTACCACTTATCCGATTCCCATCAGTAAAGATTAGTTTGCTTCTTCTAGAACTTTATATAAATGGAATTCAACAGTATGTACTCTTTACTGTCTGACTACTTTTACTCAGCATATGAGATTCACCTGTGTTACTATGTTTATTATATTACCAGTGCATTCCTTTCCAGTGTGGAGTAGTAGCCTATTGAATGGATATAACACAATTTGTCTACCTAGTCACCTGTTAATGGATATTTGTGTTGTTTCCAGGTAGGGGGGATTACAAATAAAGCTGCTATAAACGTTCCTGTATGAGTCCTTGTACTGGTATATGCTTTCATTTCTCTTGGGCAAATACCTTGAGTGGAATAGCAAGACTGTATGACAGCTGTACGTTTAACTCTTCAAGAAACTGCCCGACTGTTTTCCGAAGTGACTGTACCATTTTACACTCCCATCAGAGTGTGTGAGAAATCCAGTTGTCCACATCCTATCCAACACTGGATGTGGTCAGTCTTTTACATTTTATCTGTTCTAACAGAAGTATAGTGGTATCTCACTGTGGTTTTAAGTTCCTTTTCCTTACTGACTAATGACATTGAGCATCTTTTCAGGTACTTGCGTTGCCATCTGTTTATCTTCTTTGGTGACGTATCTCTTCAAATCTTTTGCCTAGTTTTTAAAATTGGTTTGCTTAGTTTCTTATTACTGTATTCTGGTTACAAGTCCTTTATCAGATATATACTTTGCAAAGGTTTTCTCCTAGTCTGTGGCTTGGATTTTCATTCTATTGACAGTGTCTTTTGAAGAAGAGAAGTTTTTCATTTTGATGAAGTCCAATTTATCAGGTTTTTCTTTATGGATTCTGATTTTGTGGCTGTATTTAAGAAATCTTTGGGGCTTCCCTGGTGGCGCGGTGGTTGAGAGTCCGCCTGCCGATGCAGGGGACACGGGTTCATGCCCCGGTCCGGGAAGATCCCACATGCTGCGGAGCGGCTGGGCCCGTGAGCCATGGCCGCTGAGCCTGCGCGTCCGGAGCCTGTGCTCCACAACGGGAGAGGCCACAGCAGTGAGAGGCCCGCGTACCGCAAAAAAAAAAAAAAAAAAAGAAATCTTTGCATAACACAAGGCAACAAGGATTTTCTCCTATGTTTTCTTCCAGTAGTTTTAATGCTTTAGGTTTTTCATTTGGGTCTAGAATCCACTTTGAGTTAAAATTTTTTTTTAATGGTGCAAGGTATGGATCAAAGTTCTTTTTTTTTCTTTTTCTCCCCTTTACATATGGATATCCACTATAAGCTGTTGTGCAGACTATCCCTTTTCTACTGAATTGCCTTTGCACCTTTGTCAAAAATCAGTTGTCCCTTTATACACGGGTCTATTTCCAGAGTCTATTCTATCCCATTGATCTTTGTCTATCTGTATGCTAATACCACCCTGTCTCCATTACTGCAGCTTTGTAAGTCAAAAAAGCTATTGAAATAATAAGTGAGTTTAGCAAGGTTGTAGGATATAAGATCAGTATCTAAAAATCTATTGTACTTCTATACATTAACAATTACCAACTGGAAATTAAAACAAAACAAAACCCTTACAATAACATCAACAATATGAAATACTTTTGGGAAAATCTGACAAAAGATGCAAAACGCCTGTACGCTGAAAACTACAAAACGTTGGTAAGAGGAAATTTAAAAGACAGAAATGAATCAAGCAATAGCCTGTGTTCATGGATTGGAAGACTCAAGAGAGTTCAGAGGTCTGTTCTCAGATTTGCCTACAGAGTCAATACAATCTTGATCAAAACCTCAGCAGGCTCTTCCTAGAAACTGATAAGCTGCTTCTGAAATTCACATAGAAATGCAACAAGCCCTGAAAAAGAACAAAACTGGAGGACTTACATCACCGGATCTCAAGATTTACTAAAAAGGCAACAAATGTTTTATTTATTTATTTACTCATTTATTTTTGTCTGCCTTGGGTCTTCATTGCTGCGCGCAGGCTTTCTTTAGTTGCGGTGAGAGGGGGCTACTCTTTGTTGCGGTGTGCAGGCTTCTCACTGTGGTGGCTTCTCTTGTTGCGGAGCAAGGGCTCTAGGCACACGGGCTTCAGTAGTTGTAGCTCGCAACTCTAGAGCGCAGGCTCAGTAGTTGTGGCGCACGGGCTTAGTTGCTCCGTGGCATGTGGGATCTTCCCGGAATAGGGATCGAACCTGTGTTCCCTGCACTGGCAAGCGGATTCTTAACCACTGTGCCACCGGGGAAGTCCCCAAATGTTTGTTTAATTTTAAAAAATCATATATCATATATTTAATTTCCAAGAGTGACTTTTATCCTCAGATGGTTCTTTTTTGAGCAGTCTTTTCTATTTTATGAATGCACTACCTCCTTGTTCTTTCTTAGGATATGAACTTGCTTGTTTTTATATTATCTTCAGAATCTTGTCTTTGCCCTCCTAGGCTATAGGTTTGCTTCAAATGTCCAATGGTCCTTGGTTGTCTAATCATACTTGAAAATGAAAAAGCCTCAGCAGGCTGTTCGTAGAAACTGATGAGCTGCTTCTGAAATCCACATAGAAATGCAACAAGCCCTGAAAAAGGACAACACTGGAGGACTTACATCACCGGATCTCTAAGATTTACTAAAAAGGCAACAAATGTTTTTATTTATTTATTTATTAGCTAGAATCTCTGAGCAGACTGTGTAAGTTTTTTTTTTGTTCTTTGTTTTTTTTTTAATCCAGGCACACGGGCTTCAGTAGTTGTGGCATGCGGGCTCAGCAGCTGTGGTGCAAAGGCTCAGTTGCTCCATGGCATACAGGATCTTCCCGGACCAGGGCTCGAACCCGTGTCCCCTGCATTGGCAAGCAGACTCTCAAGTCCCTGTGTGTCTATGTTTATGTGTTGGAAGAAATGTAACATAATAGTTTCATATGTTTATTTTCAATGTACAGGGTAATTTCACAACTGTTTTCCTACCCAAGCCTCACAACAATCCTGGAATCACGCGTGACTGGTGCCCTCACTGCCGTTCTACAGAAAGGCAGGGAGAAATGGTGACCTTGCAAGATCACACACTCACTGGGTGGCAACTCCAGATTTGATCCTGATTTTCTACCTCCCTGTGGTCAGCTTCCAGAACTCAGGGAGCAAGTATTCTGGGATATGGGAAAGCAAACTCCTTGGGAAGGGGAAGGTGGCCAACAGCAGGCACAGCGGAGCCCAAGGGCCACCCCAGCCTGGCCGTGGAGCAAGTTGTCAGCCATGGCGCTGGCTCATAGGCAGGGCCCTGGTCGTCCCTGCACTGTGAATACCAGGCTCCACTTAGCCCAGAAATGCTGTTTAATCAGTAACTAGACGACTTCCTTTTATTACCCTACTCTTGGCTCCATTTTCAGGCATATTAGAGATCATCTTGCCTAACCCAGTCCTGTCACTGATAAGGAAACTGAGGCTGAGAGACAGGGAGTGACCTGTCCAAAGTCACAAAGGGAGTGAAGCCAGTAAAGCGGGAACGCGGGACAAGCCACACAAACCCTCGTCGGGGTTTCACGGATGCCCGGGATTGGGTGGCCCCTGGGAGCAAGTGGCAGGGAGCTCCCATCCGTTCGGGCTTAACTGAAAACATAACCTTCTCCCTACACATAACCACCTCTCTACAGACTGCAGAGCCAACAGAAGAGGGAGGATGCCGGTGCCTGCCTCTGCCTGTCCTGTCTTTCGTAAAAGTAAACACATTTACAGGTGCACATACAAAACAGTGTTGTAAAGCAGGTGCTGGCCTACCACAAACAGAGGCCATGCAACTCTCATGGCCTCTTCTCCCCGGCCAGCTCAAGTTAGATCTTGGCTCAAGGCCAGCTCAGACAAGAAAGCAAGGGATGACTTCCTGGAAGACAGACAGACATCAGGGGTGCACACAGAGTGAAGCCCCAAAGGGACAAAGGGGGAGAACCCAAGGGGTGGGGTGCAGGGGCAAATCAGATCACCACCATCCCCACCCAACTTCCTGGAGGGATAGAGGGAGTACCACCCAAAAATCCAGGAGGGGAGACAGAGAAGCCCCGGAAAATATCATACTTTCTGCTGGTTTAAGCACACTAGTGCAAATGATCCATATCCTCCCCAAGGTCAGTGGTTGTCCAAAACACTAATTTATAGAAGGTAAAAAGGAAAAGGCATATTTTATCTGATGCTATAGGAAAGACCTTTGCAGTCACCCTACTCCTGTTAAGTACGAAACTCACCAGGGCTGAAAGCTAAATGCTTAGCAAGCAAAGCTGAGTCCAAGTCAACCACAGAACCCTCATGCTGGTGAGGACCCTTTACCTGGTTCCCCAAGCACATGATGGCCGGCCACTCGCTCACCAGGGCCCGCTCTCCCACCGGCGCCGGGGACCCGCAGATCCAAAGCCGGAAGGTGGCATTGGCAGCTCAGTGTGGTCCTCATGGGAGAAAAGCTACTGGTAAGTGTTCACGTTTATAAATAGCAAAAACAATACTAACGATCTAAAAATCTGCACGAGATTTCAGTCGAAGCAGACGGAGAAGAAATCAATCTTCATGCCAGGCTCTCCTTTTAACGACTGTTCCTCATTTGGCCAAGGTTGGGTGTGATTTGCCGGGAAGGCAGGGGATGAAGCTGAAGACGGAAGAGGTGGCCGAGAGTCCTGGGAGGGGCCCCGAAAGGCCCTCACGTGACGTCTGGTGATGTGCTTCTGCAGCTGAGGATCAAGGTCAAGGGGCAGAGGTGATGTCACTGGCTGGAGACACCGACCTGAGACGAAGACGAGGGTGGCTGGCTTCATGTGCCACTCCCAACTCTGCCGTGGACTGGTGGCAGGCGCTCTTCGCTCACTGGTTCCGTGACTCGGTGTACCCACCACCAGCTGGGATGGATTTCAATTCCATGATGATGTCATCCTGCCACCGTGGTCAAGAGGACCATAAAATATCCCTGAGATGGTTCAAGCAAGAAAGCACAGTCTCAGCCCCTGCAACGGTTTTCCAAGGTGAGGGCCAATTCCACGGCACTTCGAAGATGCTTTTCTTTTCAAGAGGAAAGACAAAGCCAGCATGACTCTCGTGGCCGCTCCCCGATGCCAGTTCCAATCAGATCCTGGCCAGTGTCCCCAGAAACCCAGCATGGGCTCAAGGCCACCGGAGACGACAGAGCAAGGAGTGTATTCCAAAACTTAACGCTGCATTTGTCATCCTGAGAGATGCTGAGAACAGTACAACGCGTAGCGCTGAGATACCAGGGGTGAAACTGGAGAAAGGCCCCTTCTTCAAGCTGCTGGCTATGAAGGGACCCTGTACTTAGATGGACTCTCTCCAGTTAAGTCAGCACCCACAAAAAAATCCAAGAGGCTGTGGGCAGCGTGCGGCCAATATGCAGGCTCCCAGGGGTGGGGACGTCACCTATCCTGCGGCCACTGCAGTCCTGGCCCAGCAAAACGATGAGCACAGAAAGGACACTTGATTTGCTCATCACGGGATGATCGAAGCAACGAAGGAGAAGGGAAAAGAAACCCATGTCGGAATCCACCCGCTCACCAGCCCGGGGCATCAGATTCTCAAGAAATAGGAAGCTCCCACTGACGGCACCACTCGACCATACTCCACACTTGCCTAGCCATGAAAAATAACGATAAAAAATAAATAAAAGAAGCACAGCGCTTGCTCAGCATCCACATTCCCCGGCCCCTCTCCCAGGAGATCCTAATGCAGCACGGCAGGAGCAGAGCCCTGGGGTCCGCAAGTCTAACCTGTGTCCCAGGTCATTCTTGGGAACCAGCCTGTGAGAATACACTGCCGCCTACCATTCCCAGGAGGCTGCTGGCCCGGCTCACCCACCGCCCGCCACAGTGAGAGGAGCCAGCTGGGTCGTGTCAGTTTCAGTCAGCCTATTTTAAGCAACCGCCTGGGATGCAAGGTACCTGCGCAAGGGGCTGGACTTGGCTTCTGCGCCCAGGACCTCCCCATGATAGGTTATTAGCACCATCTAGAAGCCCCGGAGGCTGCCAGCAGATTTCTGCAGAGGCACACTGCCAGCCAAGGCCAGTCAGCTGGTGATGGACTCCCCAAACCCTCTGCCTTCTCGTTGCTTGACCCTCTCACCCTTCCCCTTCAACCTCGTCACTGTCCTCAGCTGCCCCACCTGAAGAAGGACCTGCCGGAAAATGGGTGAGGCTGCTGGGCCTTAAGGAGGATCCAGAATTACCTGCAGATCTGTGAGTCTAAGGAGAACAGAAAGCTGACCCAGAGCCAATAGCTCCCACTGAAGGAAATTAAATAACCCCAAACTCTGCACACCTGGTCAGAGCAGGACGGAGAGTCCCAGGGGGCTGACTCAGCCAACGCAGGCACTGTTGGCCCGGGACCGGGTGGTTCTCTGCCAGCCAGTGTCAAGCTCCTGCAGGTTTCATGTCCGTGTCCCCTCCCGATACCTGGCACTGCCCAGGGCCACCCCCCCGGCCCGCCCATACCACTGTGGCACTGGCACCACACCACCTGCAACCAGACTCCGTGGATACAAGCCTATTCTTTCTTTTATGAGGGGTTGGAGTTGGTGGATTTCCACCCCTTCAACGCTGGTCTGGGGGTGCTAACCTTGACCCCAGCCAGGAGGCCCCCAAGGCTGTAAGGAAGCTGGCACCATCCTGCCACTCTGAAAGGCTCTGCTCCTGTCACCACCTCCCAAGCCCAGCCTGTCCCTGAGGACACAGCCCAGGGCCGAGCCCCTCCAGGAAGTGTCCAAGGACCACCCTGGTCCACAGTCTTTCTCGCTGGGACCTCACCTCCCTCAGACCCTTGGCATCAATGATAGCCCCCAGCCACAGAGGGCAGACAGGCAGTCCTAGGAGGTCAGGCTGCCCCACTTTCCTCTTTGTACTGCTTCTCTACCCCGTACCCCCTTCCCTTGACCTTGCGCAGGGTTAGAACCTGACTGATTGATGGGAGGAAGGACTTCTCTCTTCCTAGCCAGAATTACGTAGCCTACCCAAGGCAGGTGCCAGGACCCAGGCAACTTTCCAGACCTGTGTCCACCCCTAGAAGGGAAGAGAATGCTCAGTCCACACCCCAGGGATCTGCTGATAGCCCCCCAAGCTCTCTGGTGTCAGCCAGCCCGGCCACCTGCTATACCTGATACCGATACCGAGGCATCTAAGTTTAGGCCCTCCCGGTCTCACCCTCTCCCAGCCCTCAGTTAAATGCTCCCCCAGGGCACAACCTCTTTTGTAATTCCAACCAGAGAATTCCATCTCAGATGGGCTCCAAGACTGTGTAACAGAGCAGCACCCCCAAACCCAGCCAGTCTCTTTGATCCCACAAACTTTGCACCTGCCCTGTCCTTTCTGGCCAGAGACCATCTTCCTGGGGCAGCCACACCCACCTTTCTCCCGCTCCAGTCACCTGACCGGGAGCAGAAGTATCTGCCCGCAGGGGCACAACCAGGCAGCCTCCCCCAGAAGCTAAACCAGAAAGAAACTAAACAAGGAACCAGAGATAAAGGCAGCGCCGTGTACCTCCTTTCCACCCTTCTTCTTGACTTTTCACCGAGCCCACATTCCAATTTCATGGGCTAGTGCCTTTTCTAGCTATTGACATTTTTGTTGAGATCACTGTAAATCCAAATGCAGTTGTAAGAAATAATACCAAGATCCCTTGTACACTTTGCCCAGTTTCCCTCAGTGGTAACATCTCGTAAGACGACATTATAACACCACAATGTTGACATAACCCACAGATCTGATTCAGAGTTCCCACTTTACTCGTACTCTTTTGTGTGTAACTATTAAGTTCCATACGATTTAATCACTGGTGTGTGTTCCTGTAACTACCAAGTGTCAAGATTCTGAACAGTTCCAACGCAAGGATGCCTCCCACTGCCCTTCTGCAACCATACCCACTTCCCTTCTGTCCCCCAGCCACTAGCCTAAAATCGTCCTTTCAAAAATGTTAGATAATCCCTCGTCCGGGAAGATCCCACATGCGGCGGAGCAACTAAGCCCGCGCTCCACAACTACTGAGCCTGCGCTCTAGAGCCCGTGCTCCGCAACGAGAGAAGCCACCGCAATGAGAAGCCCGCGCACAGCAATGAAGAGTAGCCCCCGCTTGCTGCAACCAGAGAAAGCCCGCGTGCAGCCTCGAAGACCCAATGCAGCCAAAAATAAACAAATAAATAAATTTATTTTTTTTAAATGTTATATAAATAGATCATCCAGTATAGAATCTTTGAGGATCGCTGGCTTTTTTCACTCAGCAAGATTCCCTGGAGCACCACGCATCGATGCTTTGCTCCTTTTTATTGCTGGGCAGTATTCCACAGTACCTTTTAGCCTTTTTTAACAGCTGCCTTGCTGGACCCAGGGATCTGCAGAAGTGAGTGGAAACACCCCCAAGCACACCAGCCTCCAGGAATTGACTACATTCAGAAACGCCTCTTCCACCTTTTCAGTAGCTCCCAGGAATGTTCACTCAGCTACAAATCTAGCTGTTTGGGAGAAAGCACTGAATATGCAAACAAGAAAGCCCCGTCGTCGCCAGGGGAGGGCGCCTGGAGGCCCCAGTCCACAATTACAACCTGTGCACAGAAGTCAAAGGACGGGAGAGAGGAGAGAACTGTGTCCTTGGAATCGGATTCTTAGAGCTGAAACAGTTTAGACATCATTGCATCTCCCATCCTCCCAGGGCCACCCTTTCTGGGGCAAAGAGTATTTTCAGTTAGGGCCAGCGTTACAAAGTTCTCCCTTCCCCCGAGGGCGATCGGCATCACAATAGCCCTCCACATTAGCACTACGATAGAACCAGCCTAATTCCTCCAGCTCAGGGAAGCTCCTGAAACACGCTTCTGGGTCTGCTCTTTCTCTGGCTAAAATGCTCAACAACGGTTCAAAGTGTTTTCTGAACCTCTGGCCATCTGCACAGCAGAAACATTCCCGTTAAGACGTGGAACCCAGAATTCAACAGCATAATCCAAACGGGGCCTGACCAGCAAGGGCCCCATGAGGGCTGCCCGTCAATCTCTTCCCTTATCCCCATCGCTCTGTTTCCATTAATTGTCCAATAACACAGTCAATTAGCACACACAAATAATACAAATAAAATAATAATAATACAGAATGACAGATCCACCTGATGAAAGTTTACACAGCAAGAGCGGTTTTTCAAAGAGTAGGAAGTAACATGGAAAAACTCTCTAAAATACAATGTTAAATGAAAAAAAAAAAAGTCAAATTGTTGGGCACTTCCCACCCTCCCAGACTCAGCTTAGGTGTCTCCTCTGAGATGCTCCCAAGGAAAGCCCCTGCCCCACCATTTTAGTGGGGTGACAGCCTCTAGTTTCCCTATCACCCCAAACATACCCGCATCCCAGTCTCTCAGTCTCTCAAAGTCAACCATCTGCTCCTTAAGGATGGGGGAGCGGAGACGGGGCTGTGTCTTGCTCCACAATCTTGGCATGGGTTAAGATTTGTAATAAACGTGTGATGAATTAATTCATTACAACCATGTCTTTAGCTGCAGAACAGGAATGACATCATGATTCCATTTGGGGAAATAGAAGACTGTGGGATAATAGAAACCAAACTATTTATAGGGGTTAGAAAACCTGGGGAAGAGAATTTCAGAGGAATTTCACTGTGTGTATTTCTGTATTGCTCAACTTTAAAAAGTCCTTTCCTAACTTTAATAATCAGAAAAAAGAAAGCAACTTTTTTTAGAAAATATGCATAGGAAATACCAAGTTCTTAAAATGCCTCTCTAGGGAATTCCCTGGCGGTCTAGTGCTTAGGACTCCGCGTTTTCATTGCTGAGGGCCTGGGTTCAATCCCTGGTCCGGGAACTAAGATCCCGCATGCCTTGTGGGTGCAGCCAAAAAAAATAGTATAAACAAATAAAAACATCGGGGAGGGGGAAATTTTTTACTTTACATTTTAGGGAGCCACATTACATGCCTGGCTTCGTCAACTCAAACTTCTGGATCTGCTGTGGTGCCGTTCACTCCTCAGGCCCCTCACGTCTCAGCTGTGGGAGGGTGGAGGTTTTGCGTCTGCTGTCGGGGTGGTGCTCTTACCCGTAAGGCAGCCGGACACAGTGATATTCTCAGCAGTCTCTCCTGCAGGCAGCCTAGGTCCTTCTGACTCATGATTAAATCATCCGAGGTATCGGCCTTTCCCTCCCACTAGGGTATCATCGACAGAGCTGAGAAGCAAACCTCCAAGACTTCATCAGGGTTGTTACCAGATAAGAAATGACACAGGGCTTCCCTGGTGGCGCAGTGGTCAAGAATCCGCCTGCCAATGCAGGGGACACGGGTTCGAGCCCTGGTCCTGGAAAATCCCACATGCTGCGGAGCAACTAAGCCCATGCGCCACAACTCCTGAGCCTGCGCTCTAGAGCCCGTGAGCCACAACTACTGAAGCCCACATACCTAGAGCCCGTGCTCCACAACAAGAGAAGCCACCGCAATGAGAAGCCCGCGCACCACAATGAAGAGTAGACCCCGCTCTCCGCAACTACAGAAAGCCCCGCACAGCGACGAAGACCTAACGCAGCCAAAAATAAATAAATAAAATTAATTAATTTATAAAAAAAGAAATGACACAGGAGGGAATCAGGGGCAGCCCCGAGGCCACCGCCCCGAAGGACTTGGATGCACGAGGGGACCCTGGTAGGGCCAGCTGCTCAGCCAGACACCACCCTCCAGACCAGACTCTCCTCCAGCCCCTGGCCCTCCAGCGTGACCAGCAGATAGGAGGCTGATACGCCTTCCAGAACATAAACAGTACATGTACAGCAACACACTAGATAAAACCCCAGCGTGTGGCAAAGATTGGAAAGAGTCATGCAAAACGTAAACCACCAGATGAGTCCCGTCATGAGTTTTAATTGTGTGTGTAGTAAAAAACAAAGCTACGTTTTTCAAAGCCTGTTGAAATCCCATCTCCAGCCAGTCTCCTGGTGTATCAGGTGAGTAACCTCATCGAGAGGAGAAACCGGACGAGTCTGGTGTGAGAGGTCTTTAGCGGATTCGTGTTGGCAACTGGTTCTCAGTACTCTGTTGAACGATGTGTTCTAGGATGTGTCTGGGGATGTGCACCAATCACCCTGTCTTTGGAATACAACTGTACAATGGCTTTGAGGTTAAGGCTATAAGCTTTGAAGGTGCACAGATCTAGGCTGGAACTCCTGCCGTGCCTCTGCCTTTGGGCCATTACGCAAGCCCTCTGAACCTCAGTGCTGTCATCTGTAAACTAGGCGTTTTTCGCGTTTAGCTGCTGTGAGGATAGAGAAAGAGAATGAATCGAAGTCCTCATATTTAGTGATGGGTAGCAGTGATTATCACCATATTCTTCTCCATCTTTTCACCATCATCACCACCAACTAACTCAGAGAGACAGAGGATCCAAGATTCTGACCGGTTAGCCAACTACCACAAGGGTTCTAAAGGTTCTGTTGCTAAGCCTGGACAGAATAAGCAAATTCTGAAAAGATGAGATTCCAAGACAGAATTCTCATAGGAATCTGCTTCTAGCGAAGTTCTCAGTGGGACTTCCCTGGCAGCTCCGTGGTTAAGACTCCACGCTCCCAATGCAGGGGGCCTGGGTTCGATCCCTGGTCAGGTAAATAGATCCCACATGCTGCAACTAAAGATCCCGCGTGCCACAACTAAGACCCGGTGCAGCCAAATACATAAATAAATATATAAAAAGAAAAAAAAGTTCTTAGCAAAGAAAAAAGGGTAATTACTGCCCATGAGCTCTGAGCAAACCCCAAATACCCTTCTCACCTCTGCCAGCCAGGGTGAGAATTCCATGAGAATCTTGGAACTTCCCATTTCTATACTACCAAATGGTTATTATAAATGTGCTAAGCCCCAAGCATTTCAGAAAATCCCAAGTAGAGAAAATCCATTTTCTTATGAAATCAAACCAACTCTTACCCTTAGTAGTTCTCCCCTTCCTGAGCCCACTGGGCTGCCAGCCCCGCCTTGCACTGCAGCAGTCCAAGTAGAATATAGTAAAGCCAGACTGCCTGAGCTCAAATCCTGATCTCACCACTGTTTCCCTCTGTGACCTTAGGCAAGTTACTTAGCCTCTCTGTGCTACACTTTCCTCACCTATAAAAGGATAATAATAATAGTCTTACTCTAAGAGATACAATACCCATACACAGTACATGCTCAATAAACTCAGCGATGATTATCCGTATTCTAAACACTCCAGTAGTAGCCAGTGCGCAGGGTCAGAAGCCACATCTTTGGGACCTGGGCTCCTTGGGGGCTTGTCACACCCTCACTCCTCTTCCAAGAACAGACTTTCTCTCTTAGGAGAGACAGGAGCCAACAGCCTGGGCAGAACCACAGACCAGAGAACGAGCTGGCAGCAGGGGACTCCAGAACCACGGCGGCCACAGGCCGCAGCTAGCAGTGAGAGGCCCAGGTTGGGTAGCCTGTGATGAGATGCGCCTTCACCAATGAGCTGGCTCTGGACAGACCCACGCCCGAGTGATTCCCAGGGGTAGCAGGCGACGTGGGCTTCCTCCTTGGGCAGCTGTCAAGCTAGTGTTGTCTTCTCTTACCCTCAGTTTTCCCGTGTCCTAAACGAGGGCCACGGATTTCCAGGTCTTCCCAGGACCGAGGTGGAGGGAAGGGTGTTATAAGGCCCGCAGGCTTCCTGTCCATTCACAGCACCCAGGTCTCAGTCTTAGTTCCCACTGCTTACCAGCGCCCGTGCTCTCTTCTCACCCCTGCACACACCTCCCAGCACGGGGCCTTCCCCTTCCGGGGAGGCCAGCACAGGCTCAAAGAACCGAGAAAGGAAGAAGTGCTTGAAGTTCTGTTTTGTGTGGTAGGAGGAAGAAAGGGATGTGTAGCCGGTCTTAGCATCCGTTTCCCTTTCACAGGAGGACCTTCCTCATAGAAGCCAAGTAAAGGGAGAGAAATGAAAACTGAAGAGGGTTTCCATGGCTGGGATGCTATTCCCCAGCACCCCTCGAAGACATTCCCTGTGTTCAGCAGGTAGGCCGCATATCTGCGCAGTTAGCATCCTGACAACCTGGGTTCTCAGCCTCTTCCCACGCATCCTGCTGATTCGACAACACCTTACAGTTTGTCTTGAGGCTTTTCCAACTCAGAAATTCAAACTGTGTGATTTGTACACCAGGCTGCAACTTATAAAGGGCTTTCATGTAAAGCATCCCCTTTAATCTTTGCAAAAAACCTGTAACATATATATCATCCCCATTTTATAGCCACAGAAACTGAGGCCTAGAGAGATGAGGTAACATCTCTGAGGTCACCTGACGGGAAAGCAGCAGCACCAGGTCTTGGCTCCATGTTGGACGCTCCTGTCACCACATTACAGATGGCTCTGGCCACAATTCACCCCCCCACCCCCCGGGCCCTTCGAGCCTGGGTTAGACATCCCTCCTAAGCGGCCCGCAGGCTTCTCCAGAACCCAGTCCTTACCATGCAGAACTCAACTCCCTGAGGGCAGGGACTGTGTGACTGGGCTCCTTCTCAGGGCTATTACCCAGCACCTGGAACATGCTCCACCGATGGGCACCTAATAAATAGCTATTATGTGGATGAGTGAATGTTCGACCAATTAACAAAGCGATGAGACTCTGAATAGTCACAGCTGCACAGCCTGGCCCCTACGACCTCTGATTTCGATCCCACCACATCTGACTTCTCAATCCTGGTCTCTGCTTGCCGAGGAGATACGGAGTCTCACCCAGGGCAATGCTGACTTGAGGAGGAACCAAGAGCTCCTTCAAAGCAGCTTCCTAGCCACCATCAAAGGTTCAGCAGGGGCCAGGACACCCGGTGAGGCAGGCTTCCCACTTCTCGTTAACAGCCACAACAACTGGCATCTGTGCCCCTGCTCTCACGCAGGCAGGGCTCGCACAGTCCCCAGACACAACACGTGCATCAGGACTCCGGAGACGATGGGGAACACAGAGGTGACCACTTCCCACTAAATAGGAACAGGTGGAAGTGGGGCAGGGGCCAGAGTCATCAGCCTTGGGAAGGAGGCAGCCAGGTACAAGCACCACCAAACAGAATCCTTCTCCAGCCACGCAGGGATGGAAGAGGCCAGGAGCAAGGAACTCAAACGCAGCAGTGCCGTGTGAGGCCCAGCAGGACCCAGCCAGGCTCTGCTAATGCCGAGGACAAACCCAGGGACAGCAGCTGCCCCTCCCAGTCAGAAGACAGTCAAGGGAGAGTCTGCAGACCCTGACTGCAAACACTGCAGGGTGATGCAGGGGCTGAGAGCTCTGGGAAAGCACGGAGTGGAGAGGCACATCTGAAGACTTCCTGGAGAGACAGAAAGGAGCTTTGGGCACAGCAGGCTACTTCCTTCGGGACAGTGAGTCACGTCTAATGTTCACACACAGCTCTTAGCGTGGCTCTCAAGAATGGAAGCTCCTTAAGGGAAACAACCATATCTTATTTGTCTTTGAGAGCCCAGCTCAGGACGAGGTACAGAGTGGGCTCAACGGAGCTTGGCAGGAGAAAAGACAGAGTGACCCATGCGGGGGAAAACGGCAGAAACGGAGTGGAAGGAAGAGCCCAGAGGAGAATGGATGAGCTTCACAGCAGGTGAGAAATGAGCAGGGACCAAGGGGGAAGGAAGCGAGGGCTGACGGGTGGGAGCTCCGTGGGAGCCCGGAGGACAGTGTGGAGCGTGGGCGGTGAGAGGCGAGTCCAGGAAGACCCAGCTCTCCCAGTGTCAGCAGGAGACAGTCCCAGGAAGGGAAGCGAGAAAAAACAAGTGACACGGAGGGAGGGAAGAAAAACAGTCCTGAAATAACAAACACCAAACAGCAGGCCCTCTGCTGAGGCAGGAGTCCAGAGCCCCAGGAGGCAATTATCAGGGATTCACAAACATGGCAATTACAGAAAGGAAACAGAAGCCGCAGAAGCCGGCCACCCAGCTGCATCCACCTCCAGCAGGGCAGACACTCAGTGGGAACACAGACCCCAGCCTGCAGACTGGCTGCTGAGCCCGCACTTCCTTCCGCAACGGGGGTGGAAAAGTGGAGAAAACAAGAGTGCCCAGACTCAGTTGCTATTTGTGGTTCAGGGAACCACGGAAGCCCCAGAATCTGGTCTTCTGCAAGCTCCCTCAGTCAGGATGCCACTTGGAGAAAGGGACTGATTTGAGAGACCCCCAAAATCTGGCCTGGCATGGGAGCAACGGCTGCAGTGCGGGGTAGCAGAGGAGCTTACTGACCCACCCCAGGATCCCGGGAGAAAGGGAGAGGCAGACCATCCACTGCTCCCTCCTGAAACAGCCCCTGCCTCTCGGCGCCCACTCGGTGTGCGGGCCGTCCAGGACGCCGGGGTCCCCGCTGGCAGAGAGGTGGAGGCTTGGCTGCTAGTTTCGCCTGGGCACTGCTACCTAGGTGTGGCCATCAATAAAGCAGCTAACAACCCATTCGCGCCTCTCTACGGTAAGACTTAATGTTTGTTTTTAAGGTCTGTCCTTGTACTTTCTGCCAAACGAGAGCTTCCGGCTTCAGTGTCTCCAAAAAGCTCAAGACGCAGGTTCTTACATCCTGTCCCAGAGTCACCTTCCCAAAGGGCTCCATCCCCGCCCTCGGAGAAGCCCAAGCAAGCTCCACCTGGGAGTCCTAAGCTCCAGGCTCCATGGCAACCGAAGCACTGGTCTCCCAGTTGCCCTCTGCACAGGTCCTCCATTGCCTTCTGACCAGCAAGACAAAAACAAATTCCTGCAGAGGCCAAGGACTCCAAAGCCCCCAGGAAACATCCCTTCTCCGGCCCAAACCACCCACTCAGAGCCTGCGCCGCTGCTTCCTCTCCCGATGTGCACGGACAGCGCGGAGTTCTTCAGGGACCGAGATGAGCCCCCTTCCAGGCCAGGGAAAGGCCCGAAGGGCAGGAGGACCGGGACAGGGCACTGCGGGACCGCCGGAACCGGGGCGGGCGCCGCGAGGCTGGAACCAAAGGTCCGGCCGGGAGCCCGCCGAGCAGGAAATTCCACCTGTCGGGTCGGCGCCGCGGCCACAAGCCGGCAGCGTAGCGGCTCCCTTGGCCGAGAGAAGCTCGGTGCTGCCGGCCCCCTGGGACCCCCGGTCCCCAGCCCCCTGGCCCGCCGGTCCCCGGCCCCCCCAGGCCCCCGGCCGCGGACCCCCGCGCGTCCCACCCCGAAGGCGCCCGCGCCGCCCGCGCTCGCCCACCTCCGGCCGCGAGGTGTACTTGAGTCCCGCGCCGAGGCCCCCGGAGCCGCCTGTGCCCCTGCGCGCCCGCTCGGTCTTCATGGTCCCGAAGGCCGTGTGGCTCAGGCCATCGCCGCGGGGCCGGGGCGCGGGGCGGGCCTGGTTCCGGTCTCAGGCCCAGCGCTCCGGCCGCCGAGGCTCTGCCGGGCCCTTCCTGTCGCGCACAGGTAGTTTCAGGGTGTGGCTCCCGGGCCGCCACGCCCGCCACGCCGCGGCCGCCGCACCTTCCCGGGCCCGCGCACTCCTCTCCCCTCCCCTTCCCCTCCCCTCCCCTCCCCTTCCCCTCCCCTTCCCCTCCCCTCCCCTCCCCTTCCCCTCCCCTTCTCTCCTCCTCTCCTCTCCCCTCCCTCCCCTCCCCTCCTTCCTCCCCTTCCCCTCCCCCACCCCCATCCCGCCGGGCTCAGGGACCGCCTCCACCCCTCGGGAAGTGGGAAAGCGAGGCCACCGCCTGAAGGTGGTGGAAGAGCTAGTGGCGACCTGACTCGGGGTGGCCCTCGGTCCGCACTGTGCCTCCACACGGAACAGGCGGGCGGGAAGGACCGAACAACTGCGAAACTTAATCCCCCCCCGCCCCGCCCTCCTCCTCGAGTAGAAGTGGCCCTTTCCGCTGGAAGTCGACCTCCCTGCCGCCTCCTAGAGGCCCACCTTGGTTTCTTTCCCTCCCTCCCCCCTGCATCTTCAGTTTCTCCCCACCTTGCTCCACATCCAGGTCTCAGTTATAACCCCTCCAAACCCAAACAAAACCCATTTTCTGGCCCCTAAATGTCAAGGTTCCCAAAGCTCTCTCTTCAGCCTTTTTTTCTCTACACTTTCTTGGCAACTCATCTTGTGGCTTCAAGTAAGTAAATCTGCCTTCCTAGCATTGGCATCGTGAAGGAGTGCCACTTCGGCATTCGCAAGTGCTTGGGAACTTCTCCATTTGTGTTCTACTGGCGTTACAGAGTCAACAAATATTATTGAGCACATATTATACGCTAAGCACTGTTCTGGGTGCTGGGAAACAAGAGTAAACAAAATTAAAACCCCTGCTTTGCAATCAGCAAGCCCTGAACTTCCTTCCCAGACTTGCCATCTTGCACTGTTTTTTCCATTTATAATACTTACTGTCCTCCTAGGCTCAAAACCGTGGAATCGCCTTTGACTCTGCAGCCCCCTTGCATCTCATACCTACTTCGATCCAGACCTGAGCAAGTCTTTCTCTTTAGTAGCTGATGTGTACCACTTCTCTTTCCTCCCCATTCAGAAGACCCCACTTCAAGCTCTTATCCCCCTTTGCCTGGATTAGTATAAGAAGCCAATGGAGAATGTGCTCACCCTGTCCCTGGAGAGAGGCTGAGGTGGCCAAGCTCTGGCCAGAGGCACCAGGGCGCCAGGGCAGCAAGGATGTTGGCTTTGTTAGTCCGGACCACTGTCCATGCTGTGAGCCAGAGGAAGCTGCAGCCCACCCAGGCCACCCTCACCCTGATCCCTTCAGCAGTAAACAAGATAGAACAACTTCTGAAAGATAAGCCTGAACACATACGTGTGAAAGTCGGTGTCCAAGCCAAGGGCTGTAATGGCCTTTGCTACCTGCTAGAATATATGAAGACAGGGAAACTCTGACGAGGAGGTTATTCAAGATGGTGTCAGCATGTTCACCGAGAAGAAAGCACAGTGAATACTATTAGGAACAGAAATGGACTGTGTTGAAGACAAATGATCCAGTGAGCTTGTGTTCAATAACCCAAACATCAGGGCTTCCCTGGTGGTGCAGTGGTTAAGAATCCGCCTGCCAATGCAGGGGACACAGATTCAAGCCCTGGTCCGGGTAGATCCCACATGCCATGGAGCAACTAAGCCCGTGCACCACAAATACTGAGCCTGTGCTCTAGAGCCTGCGAACCACAACTACTGAGCCCACACGCCACAACTACTGAAGCCCGCATGCCTAGAGCCAGTGCTTCTCAAAAAGAGAAGCCACCGCAATGAGAAGCCCGCACACCGCAACAAAGAGTAGCCCCCGCTCACCGCAACTAGAGAAGGCCCACGTGCAGCAAGGAAGACCCAGAGCAGCCAAAAATAAATAGATAAAAATAAATAAATTTATTAAAAAAAAAAAACACCTCAAAGGAACATGTGTCTGTGGAGAAAGCATTAACGTTAGACTCCTCAGGACTACTCGGGCTGTAGGCCCCAGGAGAGTTGTGGAAGCTCTAGGGCTTATTGAAGAAATCATGTGACTGTCACATGCTTAAGGTTTGTAATGTCTGGCTGCCTTACAAGGAAAGTAAAGTGGTGCGTTTAGAAAAAATAATAATAATAAGCAACTGGATCTCCTGCCTCCAGTTTGCTACCCTCTGACCTCTCCGGCACAGGCAATCAGGTTACTCATCCTAAACCACAGCTCCTGTAAAACCCGCAGTGTCTCCTGGATCAAATCCAACTTCCTTGCCTGGCTCTCACAGCGTGACCTGTCTTCCTTTGCAAACTTGCCTCCCGGCACTCCTACTAGGACCCCTTTTCTGCAGCCAGACTTCCCCACATTTGCACCTTTCCTAAAGCTTCTCACCCGCTGGGAAGCCCTTCTCCTTCACAAGCATCTCTGCACATTGGGACAAAGCCGCCTGCACAGCACTAGTCATTCACGTTCTTCGCCAGAGTATTTCCAGCTCTCTGCCTTCTGGGCACAGGCTGGAATTTGAAGTTAGGTGTGGCCCTGTGGCTAACTGTGAGCAGGGAAATGGCAAATGGCAAACGATACACACCTCTTCCTGGTAGGAGCATGAGGACACAATGCACAATCCCCATGCCTTCTCTCCCTGGCTAGGTGATCCTGGAAGCACATGCTGAGATAAGACAAGACCCCTATTAGCCTGCAGCCCTAGGTGGCTGCAGTGAGCAGAGACTTCTGCTGATGTGCATTTGATATGTAGCATCAATGAGAAGTAAGCTTTTGGGATGTTAAGCCACTGAGAGTCGAGGTTTGTTTGTTATTGCAGGAAGTCTAGCCTATCCAGATTGATACCCTACTTCCTCCATGAGGTTTTCCTTCCCTCTAAACCAGAACTAGGTCTGTTTATACCTCTACTGTGGAATTTATCACCTTTCCTTTGCATTTCTGTCGATGGCTTATGCACCTTTGAGTCCTCAGAGCCTAGCACACTGATTGGCACTATCCCTTGAATAAATAGAAAATAAGTCCCACCCCTCCCATCATATGAAGCATTCCAAAGCTAAAGAGAAGATATCAGAAAATAATTTTCTGCGTATTGTGACAAAGTCACCTACGGAACTTTGTAGGTACTACCTTGGTACCAGTCACCAATGACACAATACCCTTCAATTAGTGTAGATGATGGAAAGTAAGCTGGATCCAAAGTAACATAAAGGAGAGGCATTCACGGCACTAAAACCTGCTGCCCTGCTGCAAAAGGAGTGTCTCATATCATCTCCCAGGTTCCTGGAGCATCCTCTTTGATCTCATGGAGCTGTGAACGCCTTGCACGTAGAAGGCACTCAGTGCTGTCATTTGAATGCAAAGCGCATGCCCTGCATTTACTGCGATTGCAGGCTAGGAGGAGGTGATGCAGGCCGAGACCCTCACCCTGACATTGTGTCACGTCAGCTTACTGAGTGCACACCATGCGTGTGACAGAGGAAGAAGTGTAACCACATGTCCTGACATTAAACCCATGACATGTGAGGTCAGTGCTTTTATTCCTAAACTGTAAGTGAAGAAACCCAAGAGCAGAAGCCCGAGCTTCTTTTATTGTTTGTTTGTTTGTTTTTAATATTTATTTATTTTGGCTGTACCGGGTCTTAGTTGTGGGCATGCGAACTCTTAGTTGTGGCATGCGTGCGGGATCTAGTTCCCCGACCAGGGATCGAACCCGGGCCCACTGCATTGAGAGCGCGGAGTCTTAGCCACTGGACCACCAGGGAAGTCCCCTGAGCTTCGTAATATGCTGACATGCTCATCAGCTTTATGACCTCATTCTTCCCTGCAACCACATTTAGAGAGCTCTTACGTGGACCAGGAAAATCAAAACGCCCTCGAGTGCAAGCTCTAATGGAGGAGAGTACCAGATTCTGGAAGAACTGAGGAAGGAGAGATTAACTATGCCTGTGAAAGCTCCACAGAAGTGGCATTTCAGCTGAATTTGCATTTCACCGAGAGAAGGAGAAAAGGGGTGGGGGGGGGGGGTGGTGTGAGATGTGGGAAAGATTCCAGGCAGGTGCAGTGTTGCTCTCAAGGCCAGGGATGTGGGTGGGCGTCATGCAGGGGGAAGGCAGAATTTCCTTGTGACCACTAAACAACTGGTATTTAGAAAGTGCATGCTTACCTTCCACTGGGGAGTAGGTGTCAGGTATACAAATCTTGTTCTAGAAGATTAAGCTACATTCACGGATGACGGCTCCCTCACTGGTTCACCCTGCTCTCCGCCCATTCCAAACCTCTCCCACACCACTTGTCTGTGGATGGGTCCCCTCGGGAGTGGGATTCGCCTGCAGGCCCGGAGTGATCTGCTTCGCCGGGGTTTGCCCCTCTTCTCACCAACCTGAGCAGCAGAGCTGCTGGGTCTGCCGGACGCGGCCACGATCCCTCCCATGTCGTCACCAGTCAAAGCCAGTGTCTTTCAGCCTGTGGTCAGTCCACTAAGTGGCTCTGGCCCCAAGGACATTGGGGCAGTCGGAGTGGCCTTCTGAGGGGCCCCCAGGGGACAGAGTCCTGGGGTCAAGAAGAGAAGGAATTACCCGGGGGGATGGTAGCTTGGGAGTGGGAGTGTTTGTGGGGGAAGAGAAAGATGGTGATGGAGGCCCTGTGAGTTGGTCACTGCAGCAAACTACATGGGCCTCAGGCTGACATCTGAGTTTGAGTCTAGATTTACCCCCTAGGAGTGTGAGAACCTGGCTATATCCTTTAGACTGTCTGCTCTTGGGTTTCTTCACTTACAATTTAGGAATAAAAGCACTGACCTCACATGTCATGGGTTTAATGTCAGGACATGTGGTTACACTTCTTCCTCTGTCACACGCATGGTGTGCACTCAGTAAGCTGACGTGACACAATGTCAGGGTGAGGGTCTTGGCCTGCATCACCTCCTCCTAGCCTGCAATCGCAGTAAATGCAGGGCATGCGCTTTGCATTCAAATGACAGCACTGAGTGCCTTCTATGTGCAAGGCGTTCACAGCTCCATGAGATCAAAGAGGATGCTCCAGGAACCTGGGAGATGATATGAGACACTCCTTTTGCAGCAGGGCAGCAAGTTTTAGTGCCATGAGTGCCTCTTCTTTATGTTACTTCGGATCTGGCCATCTTAGTAATAATACCTTCAACGTCCATTTACTGAAACAATTCTAAAGGCATCACCGACTTTCTTTATACCACCCACCCACAAACAACAAATCTGTCAGTTCTACCCCCAAAATATATTTGGAATCTGTCTACCCCTTGTTTTCCTACTGCATCTCACTATTGCAAGCCACCATCTAGTCCTCCCCGGACTCCACGTCACCTCCTGAAGCCCTGCCTTCTTCCACTCAGCTCCACCCCAGTCGGCTGTGATTACAGATACACGGCACTGCATCATCCGTCTTTCAAAACACAAAGTTCCTGAAAGCAAGGATCAGTATCTGCTGGTTCCCCAGCTCACACTCAAGAAATGCTTGTTAAATTATTTTAAAACGAAATGAATAAGTGAAAATGTTTTCTGGTTTTCCATTATCACTCAAAATTTTCATTGTTAAATGCAACGCAAATATAGAAAACAGCATAAAGTACATACACAGCTTATTGGATTATTCTAAAGCAACACCTTACAATCACCACCGGAACTTTGTCAACACAGCCCAACCCTGACCCCTCCATGTGCCTGTCCCCAGACAACCCCAGTTCCCCGACCAGGGATCGAACCCGGGCCCTGGGGAGGGGATTACTTGCTCATTTTTCTTACATGGTTTTGATCATCCAGGCCTGAATCTCTGCACATCATTGTTTAGCTTTGACCTGCTTTTTGTTTTTCTGTTTTGTTTCCAACATGTCTTTTAGGTCTCTTTTAATCTAGAGGTTCCCTTTTTTCTTCCTTTACAGTTGTCCTTTACAATTTATTTACTGAAGAAATGAGACCATTTGTCCTGTAGACTTCCCACAGTGAGGATTTTGTGGACTGTATCTTCAAACTGTTGTCTCTTCAGTGAGTTCCCTTGTGCTCTGTATTCCCTACAAATTGTTGTATTTAGAGGCTTAATGAGATGAACGTTTGATTGTTTTTTGGAGGGAAGATTCTTCATCGGTGGTGGTGTGTTTTTCAACGTGAGGCCTATGTCTGGCTGTCTCGTTTTGTTTTCCTAGTTCCATGCTTAGATTCTAAATTCAGGAAATGTGAACGGTAACATTTCAATTGATCATCCCTTGTTTATTTACATACTGGAATACTTCTATAGAGAGAAATTTCTCATCTATGTGGTTACCCGGTAGTAATGTTTGTACAGGAAGGCAAGAGTAAAGGCCTGAGTCTCTCCCTCTGTTGAGTAGTTTTCAAAATAGTCAGCTTTCTAGCATCTCTTCCAAGGGAACAATTGGTGTTTGTTTTGCTTGTTTTTGTATTATTATGAATTCTGGATTTAAATGTATTGATATGTTTTGGTTCATTGCCATTTGTAGGCTATTGATGTTCAAACTCTCCCCTCTGTGACCAGCAGGGATGCCTTCAAGTTGGTTCTGACTCTTTTTTAAAAATATTTATTTATTTATTTATTTTGGCTGCACTGGGTCTTAGTTGCAGCGTGCCGGATCTTTTTAGTTGTGGCATGTGGACTCTTAGTTGTGGCATGTGGACTTCTTAGTTGTGACACGTGGACTCTTAGCTGTGGCACGTGGGATCTTGTTCCCCGACAGAGGATTGAACCCGGGCCCCCAGCACTGGGAGCGCAGAGTCTCTTACCCACTGGACCAGCAGGAAGTCCTGGTTCTGACTCTTTTTTGACCCAATCCTACTCATCTTGATCATTCTTTGCTTTCTGGGTCATATGTTTCAGGTTTCACCTTGTACGTTCCCTGCCCCGCACATGCAATCAGCCATTTCTTCAACAAGTCCCATTGTCTTTTAGTGAGAAACAGCATTTCAAGACAATCACCTGGCACAAGAAATGTTTATTACTACTGCGTTGGTCATTTTTTCTGGGGCTTTTTTCTTTTTTGGCTGTGCCATGCAGCTTGTGGGATCTCAGTTTCCCCGGCCAGGGCCATGGCCAGTGAAAGCCTAGAATCCTATCACTAGGCCACAAGGGAACTCCCGTTTCTGGGGCTTTTGAAGGACAAAGCTAGGAATTTTTTTAAAAGAGATAAAATACCCAACAAATTCACACTGTTATTTCTGATTCAAATATAGGACCCCAGGGTAGTACTGACTGTAACATCTGTATCTGTCTTTTCCTTTTCCCACACTGAGAGTCCTTCTCATGTCACTGCCTGGGTTTTTTAGTCCCATCTCCTTTATGAGTGAAGGCAACAGGCACAATTTTCTCATTAGAGTTCAGCGAATCTGCCCTTAATGGAGTTTTTGTCAACTTGCCAGCTCAGAAACAACAGAATGCTCTAGCTGATTTGAGCAAAAAAAAAAAGAGGAAATTATTAAAAGATCCTTAGGAAGCTCACAGAAATCTCTGGGAGGGCCAGAGAGGCAAGAAGGGAAGAGACAGAGGCAGGAACAAGGCCAGCCATACCACAGGGCTGCCTGGGAAGCCTCACTGCTCCTGTCTCAGGGAGACGCCACTACAGCTCAGCCCAGCGAGACCGGCCCCGGACGCGTCATGCAACCCTACTGGCCGTAAGCTGCATGTTCTGTTGTTGCTGTAACCAGAGATTGGCCTGTGGGGTCTCTTTGTTCCCTCTTTTTTTTTTTTTTTTTAAGAAGATGTTGGGGGTAGGAGTTTATTAATTTATTTTATTTATTTTTGCTGTGTTGGGTCTTCGTTTCTGTGCGAGGGCTTTCTCTAGTTGCGGCAAGCGGGGGCCACTCTTCATCACGGTGCGCGGGCCTCTCACTGTCGCGGCCTCTCTTGTTGTGGAGCACAGCCTCCAGACGCGCAGGCTCAGCAGTTGTGGCTCATGGGCCCAGTTGCTCCACGGCATGTGGGATCTTCCCAGACCAGGGCTCGAACCTGTGTCCCCTGCATTAGCAGGCAGACTCTCAACCACTGTGCCACCAGGGAAGCCCTCTTTGTTCCCTCTTGAGTGAGTCTCTTGTGAGTGCATCTCATTGGTGACTCTAAGTGACACCTGTGCCCTCCCCACAAGCCAGCTGAGAAGTCCAGTTCTGTTCCTGCCTTGGGTAGACAGGACACATAATATGGAAATCCTGCCAACATAACAGGGCTGCCCCACAAACACCCTGGCGTCCACGGACGGTGCAAATACAGATGCTCTGAGCTGGTGGTCTCGGAGCCTGTCTGGATATGTATTTAATTACCTGGGCCTACTTACCTGCTTCGCTGCTGAGCATCTTTGAGAATTTCTGCCTGTCCGCATCATCAGCACATCCAAGCTCATCCTTTCTTTCATCTGATATTTGTAGCTACCCCCTGACCCCATGGTGCTGCATGGGGCCTATTTATGATTTCTTTTATTTATTTAAATTAATTAATTTATTATTTATTTTTTAAATTAATTTTTATTGGAGTATAGTTGCTTTACAATGTTGTGTTTGCTTCTACTACACAGCAAAATGAATCAGCCATACATGTACATATATCCCCTTCCTTTTGGACTTCCCTCCCATTTAGGCCACCACAGTGCATTAAGTAGGGATCCCTTGCTATACAGTACATTCCCATCAGTTTTATACATAGTTTCAATAGTGTATGTGTCATATTTTATTTTATACAGAGTACCAATAGTGTGTATGTGTCAATCCCAATCTCCCAATTCCTCCCACCCCACCCCTTTTCCCCCTTGGTATCCATACATTTGTTCTCTACGTCCTGTGTCTCTATTTCCGCTTTGCAACATGGGCTTTTTAAAATCAAAGTACCTGATACATTTGCTTACATTCTGAGTCCAGTGTTCATTCACCAAGTGAAAGGAAGTTTTAATCAAATAATGTAAATAAATATGTGCTTTACAAGATTCCTGCAGCGTGTGCTCTTCCCTCCACAGAACAAGAAAATGACAAGATTGACATTTCTACTCCTAGTACAAACTCTTCAATGGCCACATTATCAGGTAAAAAATATTATCTTCTGATATGAAGTTGGTAAACAAGTTTCATTTTATTTGGCCGTGTGGCTTGCAGGATCCTGGTTCCCCCACCAGGGATTGAACTCAGGCCCTCGGCAGTGAAAGTGAGGAGTCCCAACCACCGAACCACTAGGGAACTCCCCAAAGTATGAAATTATCAAGACCATGGACTTACATCACACATTAATCATGTCCATTTTACAACGTACATTAATAATGACGTTCCTCACTCTAAGTGTATGTTGGGTCTGGCGGCACAGACAAATATTATGAGGCCAACGTGTTTAATGACACTTAAAACCTAAATGACCAGCACGTGAAGACAAGCCACTACAATTTTTCAGCACTTGAAATCATGCAATACTGAATTTTGTAATTTACAGAATTTCATTTAGGAATGATAAACATACAGCTTGAGGTCTTAATTAAATGCCAAAGACAAAAAGCCATAACCATCGTAGAATCACCTTGTCCTGCCACAGTAAAAAGGGGTGAAATAATACACAAAAGCAACACGGAAGCAGTATAATCCATGCTTCTGTCAGCAAGTTCTGTCCGAAGATGACAGCTTTGAAGAAACAAGCAAAAAGCCACATCAGGCTATGGAAGGTGTGGATGAAAGTACAGCTCGGTTTATGGTATAATATTTACAATTGCTTTAATCACAAAGGACACAAAAACTGTTGTTTTCACTGAGCCCTGTGTACTGGGAGAAGATGTTTTCAACAAATAATACTAGCTCACATTCATTGAGCACTTGTCTACACTGGGCACTGTGTAGCTTTAGCATCTTTCCCTGTGGCCACTCACTCCTAACCCAACAACCTAAGTGCTATCACCACCCCCATTTCTTCAGAATGGAGAAACTAGGCACAAGAGCAGTTAGACAACCGCCTCAAGGTCACCCAGCCAGTAAGTAGGTGGCCAAATCAGGAAAAGAGTCAGGTAGTTTGCCTTCAGAATCCCCACTTGTAACATGATAGCTGCCTTTTCAATTTTATTGTATTTTATGGGAAAGAATGTAGTATGAAAAATCTCGGAAAATGTAATGCTGATGGATTGGCTGCTTTGGTTGGAATAATGAAATATTTCCAAATAAAGTTTGATGCTGGAAATGATAAGTGCACAAAATGCTACCAAATGTCTCCAACCAATGCAGGTATTCTGATTAGAATCAGAATGTGAATCGTCTCAGTATTTTTAAATAAGATTGGAAGTGACCAAGGAAACATTTGTACCTCACAGAGAGATTCATCTTGCGACAAAGTAACCAGTTGTTGAACTTAATGATGTTATGCTGTTCCCTGTTTGTTTTTTTTAAAGCTAAAAACACCTTTTCAACTTGCTTTTTCTAAAGAAACCTATGCTATGGAGAAATTTGAAAACCAGCGTCTGGAAAGGTTTTCATTAGTAGTTAATTCTGCTGTCAAAGTGATGCCTCATCTGAAAGACCTATCTGTATACTTAAGCTCGGAAATAGAACTGGTAGATAGAATTGGAAATTTAGTATCGTGCTGTTAAACAGGCACAGTCAAGGATGACTTGTCCCATTCCAGCCTGGTTTTGCAATTTCTCTCCTGCTTAAAGAAAAAAAAAAACTTATTGAGGTATAATTGACATACAATAAACTGCACATATTAGAAAGGTACAATCTGATAAGTTTGACATACGTCAGACTTACACACCCTGAAACCAGCACCACAGTCAAGAGCTCTTTCAGCTTTGATAGCCATGAAATACAAGGAGACCTTAGAACCTGACTTTCTAATTGCTGTATTGCAAAGTGTTAGAACACAATTTAAAAATAAGAAGGTGTTGGGGCTTCCCTGGTGGCACAGTGGTCGAGAGTCCGCCTGCCGATGCAGGGGACACGGGTTCGTGCCCCGGTCCGGGAAGATCCCACAGGCCGCGGAGCGGCTGGGCCCGTGAGCCACGGCCGCTGAGCCTGCGCGTCCGGAGCCTGTGCTCCGCAACGGGAGAGGCCACAGCAGTGACAGCCCCGTGTACCACAAAAAATAAATAAATAAGAAGGTGTGAGGGCACATAACTCTCCACTCCTTAAGCACATAGCAATGCCCTGCCAGCGAGGGGAGAGGAGAGAAACTTCACAGGGGAGAAACTGACAAACACACCACAGGCAGGTTATCAAGGACGACATGGATAGTGCCAATCATGGGGACAGCTCGTCCCCTTGATGTGCTGTGATGGGCACAGCACTTGGCTGTGGTCTTCCTCCCCAGTAACACACAATCCCAGGGTCTTATCATGAGAAGAACACCCCACCAATCCTGGTAGAGGAGCATATCCTACAATATGCCTGACCAGGATGCCTCAAAACCTTCAAAGTCATCAAAAACAGGGAAAGTCTGAGAAGCTCCAGTCAGGAGGAGTTTAAAGAGACACACGTAAGTATGTGATATCCTGGGACAGAAAAAGGACACTGGTAAAAACTAAGGAAATCTCAAAGAAACTATGGACTTTAGTTAGAGAGAGAATGAAAGCAATCACTTTGCTTGCACTAAAACTTGTAATATTTCACTGGACCCAACAGGCTTTGTACCTTTAGTGAATAAAATTTGGAAAAAAAATTTCATCTTTCTTATGCTTCCCAAATTTCCGTTTATGATAGTACACGCATACAGTTTTTAAATGACTCTCTACAGAGGGCGCAAATTTAAAAGGTTTTACTCTTGGAGGTCGCTGCTCTAATCAGAAAGAGCCACCGACTCCAGCATTTTAAGTTCAATCAGACCTGGGTTAAGTTGGCCTGAGAACTCCTCGAGACTCCTCAAGAAGTCATGCCCCATCCATTTCAAGGACTCTAGAAAAACGTTTTTTTATTTGGGTAGGTCCTGTCCCCTTCCCTGGATACCTGGGCCACTCCCTGAGGAAAAGCACAGCAGCCTGCGATTGTGAAGGCCTGCTAGACCCAGTGCCCACAGAGGGCAGGACAGACACCCTTTCCCCTTATTCATTCTACGTAACAAGGCAAGGCACCGACTCTGTTTTACAAGGACCACTTCACCCTTTGTCCCAGAAAAGTACTGCACGTCCCAGACTTTGGCTCTGTGCTGAGGAACATGTGAGCTGGTGGCTGTTTCAGCTGTGAAGTGGGGGGGCAGGGGGCGGGTGCCATAGGGCCTTCTGGTTCCTTCCATCAATCTCGCCCGTGTCCACTTCTAACAAGTCACGTCAGACCGTGCGTTCCTTTGGAGGGGACCCTGGGGCCTGTCCAAATTAACTTAGAGACTCATCACGTCCCAGTGTGTCTCCTAAATCAGAGAATCAGCGTCATGGCAACTGAAACCAGAGATTACTAGGACACCTGGGCTGGCTCAGACCTCGACTGCCAGGTTCCGATTTGTAACTGAGAGCAGACGAGGAGGTCGGATGACCTCACGCCAAAGTCCGCGGGGAGCTGCCGGCACCGCAGGCTGCCAGCAAGGTGGGCAGGGCCACATTCCCCAGAGGGCAAGGCTGAGTCACCGGCAGAAACTAGGGGATGAGCAAGTTTCTCTCAGGACCCTGTGCGGGCAAGGTGCCGCCAGGGAGCAGAGTGGAGCTGGTCTAGGTGAGGTCTGCCCTGCAGTCCCTGCCTTACATACATTTCCTTTCAATTTTAAAAAACTAACATCTGCATATGGCATCTATAGATCTACAGATACAGAGCTAGAGCTCTCCATCAATCCAGGGTGAGGACGACAGGTGAACCTCAGCGCCAGGATGTTCGGATCTACCCTCAGAGACCTTTGTACTGACCCCATTGGGGTAAAGGAACCCACTGCTATTTCACCAGTCCCAGGCATTTCCGAGGCCCACCACTGACAGCGGTGTGGGTGATGGACACCAGTCCTAAGAGTTGGCCAGTTGGATGAGTCCTGGTTGACAGGCGCCACTCAGGAGGTGACTCCTGGGCCCACTGTCTCCCAGGGCCGACATACACGGAGCAAGGGGATGGACAGTGACAGCTGGGCTTGGGTCTCTGCTTCATCCCTCACCAGGCGGAGGACCTCAGCTTTCTGTAAGATAACAGCCACGCTCTGAAGTTCAGACGATGAAATGAGGCGCTGTATACAAAGCAGCTAGCAGATGGCGGGCACTGACATACAGAAAGCTGGTCTGTTAGGTTTGGAACTGAATCATTATGAATGTTGACCCACCTTTTCCAGCTGGTATTGCAGGGGGTCAAGCGAAAGCACTCTTTAGAACACTGGCGGGAACTGGCTTCCAAAAAATGAAATTTCGTCTTTTTCGCGACCTTTCTGGCAACAAGTTGTGAGGCCAGTGCAGGAGGGAGGGGCAGACGGGGATGCTGATCGCTACAGACAACCAGCCTGTTCAACTGGTTTGTCCCAAGGTGCTTCCTCGCCAGAGGCTCATAAAATGCACACTCCCTGTACGTACACACATGTGCACTCATACACAGGTACGCATGTATATGCGAGGGACTCTTAACTGCAACATATACTGTAAATCAGCATCACAGTAAACTAGAGTGAGGACTCGAGATCAGCCCCTGCATTTACTCATACAAGTAGCCGGATGTTAGATGACCAGCGAAAACCACCCCGAGGCACAAAGTGCTGAAAGCAGGCGTGGGGTAAACAAGCCTCCTTCAATGAGAAAAACAGTGCCTACCAGTGGCAGGTTATTTAAGGAACTCAGAAATGGAGGCTGCAAACCTTTCTCTAAAAATTCAGCCACAAGCTCCACTCACTGTTTCCAGAATCAGGAAGAAAAGTCTCATATTAATAAACATTAATTCTATTTTGCTGCACCAAATTCTTAACTTTCGGACTGATTTTATTTCTTTTAGCTAATCATGTAATTCATTCTCAAATTGATCAAATGAATGATCACTACGTGTTTATAGGAATTTATAGGACGTCGATAGCTCAAAAGGAAACAGTTAATTTAGAGAAGAAGACTTAAAAAATTCCTGATGTACAAACTAGATGGATTTGTCATCATAAAAAGAAGAAATGTTATATGAAATATTAAGGTAAAGCAAGCAGGGACTTCCCCGGTGGTCCAGTGGTTAGGACTCCACACTTCCACTGCAGGGGGGGAACAGGTTCGACCCCTGGTCAGGGAACTAAGATCCCGCATGCCATTCGGTGGAGACGCAAAAAAAAAAAAAAAAAAAAGAAGAAGAAGAAGAGAAAGATAAAGCAAGCAGCTCTTATGGAATTTAAAAATATAATTACAAAATTCACTAGAAAGGCTGAAGGTAAACAGAGCAATCACCTAGATTATAGACTAAACTAAAGAAAAAGGAGCAACCAGGGAGGCCCGAGGTTTAGCCAATTACAATTTTAGAAAACAGAAAACACGGTGGAGGAAATCATTAAGGAAATAATGAAAGACCAGTTCTCTGAGATCAATAAAAACCACCAGCTTTGAGGGTGAAGCACTTTCCCTCTTATTTTTTAAATGAAAAATGGAATTCAAGCCCAAGAGTCCAGCTTCCTGTACCAATTCCTGCCTCTGCCGTGCAGTGAGAGACCCTCCAGGGAAAAAAGCACCACTGTCCAGGGCAGAAGGGTTAAAGCCATCACCACGAGTAATGCCAGGCCAATAAATCAAGGAGTCCTGGTGGAAGTTAAAGTATTTATTGATGTGTTTTAAACTCTGTACATTCTCCACAGAGCAGATTAAGAAGTTTGTAGGTGAAGTTTATCTGTGCATAGTGGGAAGAGACACGGATGGGGTAAAGGGGAGGAAGAAGAAAAAAAAACAGTCACAGGGAAATAGAAAAAAAATACACCACAGGTTACCAGAACCTTTAGAATTAAAAAAAAAAAAAAAAAAAAAAGGAAAAGAAGTAGCTAGTGAGCGTCAACATCAACTATACAAGCATCACAAAGACTCGTGTGAAGGAAACAAAATCTTCAAAGCTTTCCATGGGGTCTACAGATCATTCTGTGTACAGCCTGGAGCATCCACCTTCCAGAGAAAAGCAAACCTCCCGCATCCTCCCCAGGATGCCGGCCACCTCCTCCTGCTGTCTTCTCTCAGTGAACGGTGGGGACGGTGGAGACCAGTGCCTTCGGAGGGGGTGGAAATGCCCAAAAAGGAAAACAGCACATCTGGACATTACTCGGGAGAGAAGTGAGCGGTCAAAAGCTACGGTGACTCAACGGCGGACAGCGGAAGAACGTCAGGTACAACTACAGGCTACTTTCTGTGGAAGAACTGGATTCAGAAGGACGCAGTAGTGGCCCCTAATCTGTACACACGAGGCTCGCTGAAAGAAGCTGGAACTCAAATGCTTGCTTTGAGCGCCTCCCTTGGTGACAGGACTTGTGTGGAGACACCCAGTTACCCAGTGGTGGGCGCACCGGACTTCCAAGAATCTGGTCCCTTCAAAGGAATTTTGAGAGGGGGATCATGATGTATTTTAAGGATCAGTGACGGCTCCTTATTTCAGTTAGTTTCTCAGCAACTTTCTGAAAGCTCATTTAAAGCTTTAAATGAGGAATACTGCCTCTTCTTCTTTTAAAATAAAACCCAGGACAGTGAGCCGTAAAGAGCTGATTGACACAATGCGGCCGGAACAAACGGCCTGCATGTAGCACGTACAGTCTATCATTGAAAATCAACATCTTCCATTTCTACAGAGAGCATGTGTGAGACAATACGACAGAAGCGGGACTCCTGATTAATTTAAAAAAGAAAACTACATCAGTCAAATATCTGTAATAGATAATTTTTTCACTTCATTTAAGGTTTATATATCATATATTGTTATATTAACATTTTTTCACCCATTTAAAAAGAATGGGAAATTGTGATTATCTACAGTAGTACTTTATAGTCTTAATGATCCAGGAGGTCCGAGTGTAAGATGAAATCCTCCGGAAGTAGCTGTCTGGTCAGTCGTAGGTCCAAACCTCTGGACATCTGCTGCCCGCCTCACCCCCCCCACTCCAGCCGGGTGTCGTGCTCACCTGCCTTAAATCTGCATCTGCTCCAGGTATTTGTAGGTTGGGTTTTCGTAACCATGATCTGCATTTTGTTCAGGTGACGCTCTTCTGGGTGAGCATTGGGTCGACCTGCAGGAAGAAAGACGGGGGTTATCGCGTGAGCCCAAGAGAACTTCCTAGGGCATCAGCAGACCTGAGCTGGACGATCCCCGGCGGACCACGGTGGAACCAACAAGAGCAGGCGGTGAGGACCCAGGAGGAGGAAAAGAGAAAAGAAGAGGGTCAGAGAGGCTAGGCTGCTGAAAGCTGGAGTCCACGCTGGAGAAAACAGTGAGCTGAATCTCCCAGCACCACAGTGACAAGTCTCAGCTCTGCCGCTTCTCTGCGGGGCAGCCTCGGCGGTCAGGGCAAGGAGAAGGACCAGATGACCTCGGGTCCCCTCCAGCCCTGGAACCCCACAACTAGGCCAGTGTGCAGCAGGAGGTGAAGCCGGATAACAGGACACACGCATGTGCATTCATTTCCCCCAGCAGATTCTAGTCTTTATTGTATTCATTTTCTAGAATCAAGACACGGTGGACGTTCCCACCACTCACCAACAACAAGTGGTAAGTCAGCAGTTCTAATCACAAATGAGAAGATGGAAGAGAAACAGCCTGGTCTGGCTCTTCCGAACTTCCTGTTGCTCTTCTCCCCATGAAAAAGAAGAGTGCTGTTCCTATTTCATATTTTTAAGAATCAATTCACACACATTGCCATTGTTGCCTGAACTGTCATATACCTGGTTTTCTCCTTATAAAACCACGTCAAAAAAAAGCAAAACTAATACAAAGAAAGAAAGAAACAGTATCAGCAGTCCTTCATTCTCAAACATCTGTAACGCACCTGAAAACAATCTGAGAAAACAGTTTCCACCCTGTGCAGCGTAAAATGTGCTGTGCCTTCCTCGCATTCACGGTCGAAGCCCAAATTAATGCTAAGAGTTGGCAACAGCTCTTGTGACGGGATCAACTTGACTCAGCCGAGGTCTGACTTCCGAGACGTGACCTAATAATCCAGGGAGTCGTCTAACTGACGCGCAGCCCCTGACGAGACGCTCGAATTCCGCAAGCCCCCCGACGGCTCACCTCCACGATCCCATGGCTGATGGTGCCGTACTGCCTCTTCCTCAGCATCACCAGGCTGATGACGATGACCGTGGCGATGGCCACCGCAATGACAGCAGACCGATGAGGGCGCTGCTGCTCAGACTGAAGTCCTCCCGCAGGGGCCCCACGGATTCCTAACGTAACGAAGCAGATGTGCGACAAGGTGTGAGAGACGACAAGCAGCGGGGGAGGCTGTGAGCCTCCGGTCGTGCTCCAAAAACCCAAGGGGGGCACCCGGACCACTGCCGTCCAGGTCACCGTCCAGGTGGGGGGAGTCACCCACCTTTTGCCATCTCCATGGAGATTCGAACTTGAGCTTTTCTTATCCGAAAGCACAGGGGAAATGGGGGACGAGGGACCTTTGATAGCTTAAGATAGCGCAAGGTGCTCCCAGGAGGGAGAGAAAACGGCCGAGGCTGGTGTGGGACCTTGCCATCGGGTTTTGGAGCGGGACACATACCGGCCCCTCCTCGAGGCCTCCGACTCTCTCGCGCGTTGAGAATCATTCCTTCACGTCCAGGTCTCGTCAATGACCTGAAACGGAGGCAGGGGGGTGGGGGGAGAATGTCACCAACTGGGAGGGAGGGCAAATTTAGTGTGTTAAGTGTAACCGCTTCTCGTGCCCTCCATTTACCATTTGGTGAGGGAAGCAGACGCCTGATGGACACCCACTCACCCATCAGCTCTGCGCCATTCACCTAAGTCCGCTCACCAAACCCCTGAACAAAGGAGCAGGTGTGGGTGCAAAACTACCGTACAGCAGTTGGTCTTTTAAGGGTGTCACCTGCGTTTTCCTTTAGGTAACCCTTGTGGAGATATTTCAGCACAGATTACCAAGCAAGCCACGTTTAAATATCCAATTCAGTTAAAGATAATCCAGAAATTGTAAGGGATAAAAATGCTAGATGAATAATTAATAGGTGGCATAAACCTCAGGCAGTGTAAGAACCAAATTCAACTCTATTCCATTTTTCAAGTTATTAAATCTCTACTTCATTGGAAATGGCCTCCTCATATTTTATTCATACCTTAGTTGCAAATATATTTTCCACTGTATAGCAAGAGATGAGCTTGCTGAAAAATAATTCTTTATTCACACCCGGACTCTAAACAATACAGCCGCATCTGTGGGAGCCGTCAGAGCCTGCCCATCTGCTAGCCTATTGGAAACGGACGCGTGGAGGTCCATCTGGGAAGCATCTAAAACCATGCGACTCACTCTAATTATTCCCGAAGTTGACACGGGCACAGAGCAGGGAGAAACGGCTCACACTATTTTCATCCACTTTCTTTCTTACTGTTAATCACTTTCTCCTCGGCCCCGATCAGTCCTCCTTCCTGCTCTCCCAGTGCAGATCCTGCGTGAGAGAGAGCACACCTGAGTTTCCTGGATAGGCTGACCTCACGCCAACCTCAAAGCAGCAGCAAACTCCCTCCTGAGGGCCAGGGAGCTCCTCACCAAATTGCCCCCTCCCCTTTCTCGATACGCTACTTGTTCCCATTTGGGAGGATGCGCTGCGCTCCACAGGGTGAGTGACGCGAGACCAATGGGTGTCATGGGGGGAGGAGAGAGTGCTGTGCTCACTTTGCAAGGCTTCAGGAGAGAATACTTTTTGTACTATAAACAGAAACTGGATCCAAAGGCATTCCAGCATCAAAAAACCGTGACCCACCCTGTGATATCACCAAGCACCCCATACACCTCAACTCACTCCTTTGACACTTCCTCTGAGTGGAAAAAGTGTCACACCAGCAGCGAGCCTGCATGCCCGCCTCAAGCACCGTCTTTTACTCCACAGGCAATTCTTTCTGCCTGAAATACCCTCCCTGACCTTATATCCTTCCTATTTGTTCTTCAAGCTGCAGCTTCTTTTGGGGAGACATTCCCAGGTTATAGTACTTAGAGTCACTGTTTGTAATTATTGATTTTCTTCTGTGTCTCTCACTAGGCTGTTACCCTCCCGGGGCTTATCAGACCAGAATGAACAGGAAGGAAGCATTCCCTACGTGGGGGGAACTCTAACACGGGGGTGGATGGTACCTTTCCATAAACAGGGCAAGAATGGCAACAGTCTCTCGTCAAGGTCAGACATTGCCTGGGCCGGCATCACCTGTGCGCGGCACTCCTGATGACAGCGCTCAAAGGTGCAGCTCAAACCCAGGGAGAGGAAAAGTGAGGCGCAATCTTCTCTGTTTTTAGCCCCAAAGCGTGGGACTTCTAGCTCTCCTACCAGTGTCTCGTTAATAGTATTATCTACAGTGCTACCTAGATGCCTGTGATTTGAACCTTTTATAAATAGATCAACCTGGCGGATACTCGGCATTCTAAGGTGACCACCCGTAAGTAAGATGCCGACACGAGTATTTGCAAAGCACTGCTGTCCCAGGCTGCCAGAGGCCCAGCCACAGCAAGGCTCTCCGGCTCACGGCCAGACTCCCTCTGGACCCAGAGCCGCTAGTAACCGCACTGCAGCTGCTGCAGCCCCAGGCCAGCTAACGCTTAACTCGTTAGAATGCAGCCAGAAACGAGGCAGCCTTTTTCCCAGAGCTTTCATTTCGAAGAAGAGCTTCACAACCTGATTCTAGGGTGAGTTAAACCAGGGCCGGTTTCTGTAGTCTCAAAATGCCAATGAAACAGCAACACTGCGTTTCCGCTATTTGAGGAAGGGACTCTCTCTCGGCAGGACGCTCACGACCAAGCCGAATAAATTCTAACTCTGCACTCTTTCCATCTCTCTCTCTCCTCCACCTCAGAATTTCAAAGGTCATAGGGCAGGATCCTGTTTCAAAAATAATGTGGCACTGAGCCAACGAATTGAAAGTCCTACTACCCGTGCTCGGACTCTCCTAACACTGTTTTGGGTGGTGCAACCCTCATGCTTCTTTAACGCCGACCAAAAGCAATTTGGTTTTATAGCATGAATAAACAAGGGAATTTAACAGACCGAAAGTTAATGTTTAAACTATTCCAACGAATAACAGTTGAAGCATAAGGACAAGTTGAACTTTTAGAAAATTCAACTTCACCTAAACATATCCAAGATGTGCCACCCAGAGGAACGTTCACACGGCGATGAAGAGGCATATCCAAGTAGAATAAAACAAAGCACGTGCACGCGAGTGACTCGTGCAGGCAGCTCACAAGCCCGTGTTCTGAGAAGCAGCATACACACCACTGCCAAACCCTCAGCCGGGCACGGCACGAGGCAGCCCGGTCAGTCCGAGAACGTGTGCCCTTGTTCACGATGACCCTGGAGGCTGGACTGGCCCCCGCTCCCCCGCCCCCGGAAATGCGGCAGCTATACCACGGTCTGTGAAACAGGAACACCACGGGCTCTGAAGACGGAGGAAGCTGAGTTCAGATTCTGGTTCCTCCACTTCCTAAGCTCATGACTGAACTTTGAGGCTGCTCCAACTGCCTTATCTAGCAAAGAGAGCTAATAACCCTACCGTATCCAGGGTGTTCAGTGGGTTAAACGAGATCAAGCGTGCAAGCCTTCAGCCTGTGCTCACACGCAGCTAACTTCATCTGAAAAGTGGAGACTCGTTACAGCAAGAGTTCACTTGTCTCAACCTGTTTCATCCATCAGCTTCTACTATGTTCTGAGGGATGCTACATCTCGGGGGACATGAGACAGCTGGAAACAGACACTCGGGCATGGACAAAAGGCAGAGGACAGCTAAGAAAGGGAAAAGATGTATGTGGGAGCAGCAGAGAAAAAGAAGTAAAATGAAATGGCTCTCCACCCGACCATAAGCGTGTTTTTATTTGTCCTAGGAATTTGCAACCAACCTGTTTAAGCTGGGTATACTTTTAAGGTCTCCCCAGCTTAAAAGGATTTATGAAGGCTCTACTTTGGTTACTCTGTATGCCTCTGTACTCTCTGGACATCCAGAAGGGCAGCTCAGGATGGCCACCGGGTAAGCAAACCCACGGACACCGGGTTCTGGGTGCCGGAAGTCAGGCTCCTCTGGTCCTCCCACAGCCATGTCTGAAGGCACGAGGCGGAAAGCATCAGGTGGTGGAATGAACGGAGCGTGAAACTTCCGGGCAAGTGAAAGGAATGAAGGTCTTAGGGGTACATCTTTGACAAAACCAACCTGTTTTCATTGGGTGATACACTTCCGGCTGAGTGTCTAGCAGAAAGGAAAGCAACAAAAACAAAACAGCACAAGAGGAGATTAAGAAAAAAAATCCCTTCTTTCAAAATTCCTACCTTTGACTTGACTTGCTCTATAACGTGAACAAAAGCGTACTCTTCCTTACAAACTGGGCCTGAGCTGCCCCACAAGCAAACGGCGGTAAGAGCTACAGCACATGACTGCAAGGAAGGGAGAGGAGGCAGGCGGTCTTGGGTCTTTTGGGGGAACTTCTGTGAGATTCCCAAATTATTTAGCTTAGCCCCAAGTTATTTTTCTTAGAAAACAACAAAAACACAAGTCAGCACTGGTTGTGGTTTTCTGAGAAGGAGACAAGGTCCCAGTTCACAAATGTCCAAAAGAGACGCGCCCCCATCCCAACAAGCTGAGGAAGTAGGGCCACCCTGCGGCCCCGTGGGTGGGGTCTGAAAGAGCAGGCTTAGGGAGTGCGCTGGCACCTCGTTATGTATCTGGCTCCTTCCTCGGCTTCTCTTTTACTATCAGAGGGTCAACTATACAGAGTCGGTACCTCTGAGAGAGCTGGTTTGGAAGGAAGGCACTTGTGTTAGGGTCTGGAGGCCAAGCCGGACGCCCCCTTCCTCGGGCCTCCGTAGCAGCACCACCGGGATCTGCCTAGGACTCAGGACCGCATCAACTCAGGCTCAAATCCTTACTCTCTACCTACAAGCTACGTGACCTGGGCGGACACTTAACCTCTTTAAACCTCGGATCCCCAAATGGGCAACACACCCAGTCCCTACCTCAGAGGGTTATTGTGAAGATAACAATATAAACGAGAGCATCCACGCACAGTGCTTAGCCGAGGCTGGCGTATTCTACAGCGGTGGCCGCTACTTTGTGGGCCACAACAGCAGCCCGCAAATAAATAGAAACTGATTGCACACCCTGATCTCAGGGCCTGGGCTCGGCAGCTTGTCTATTTCTCGTGCAGACCCACAGCTTTTTTTTAAATTTATTTTTGGCTGCCTTGGGTCTTTGTTGCTGCACACGGGATTTCTCTAGTTGCGGCGAGCGGGGGCTACACTTCTTTGCGGTGTGCGGGCTTCTCATTGCGGTGGCTTCTCTTGTTGCAGAGCATGGGCTCTAGGTGCGCGGGCTTCAGTAGTTGCAGGGCATGGGCTCAGTAGTTGTGGCTCGCGGGCTCTAGAGCGCAGGCTCAGTAGTTGTGGCACACAGGCTTAGCTGCTCCGCGGCATATGGGATCTTCCCGGACCAGGGCTCAAACCTGTGTCCCCTGCACTGGCAGGCAGATTCTCAACCACTGTGCCACCAGGGAAGCCCCCAGACCCACAGCTCTGAGAGATCCCTACAGACGTCGAGAACCGGCAGGGAATGGAAGAAAGCAGGCCTGCGCAGGAGGAGGCAGAGGGACAGCTTCTCAGCCCGCCTCGCACTCGAGTGGGTCAGGTCACCTCTGCAGCCCCCTGTCACCTACCTCCCAAGACTGTTAGGAAAAGATAATGACAGCCTAGAACACGAAAGTGCTATTTAAGCTGCAAAGGGGCTTCCACGTGGAAGGCCTCACACACTGGAGGCAGCTGATGGGACCAGGACAAACAGTGGGCTTTAGGCAAACTGTCCATAAAATGGGAGAAACATCACAAACCTCCCGACGTTACTGAAGGCTCCCCACTTGGTGCCTGCACGCGGCAGGTGCTCGGTGAATCCCGGCCCCTCCCCTGCTCAACCTGCACCGGGAACACAGTCTCCCCAGCACGAGCCCGTCCCAGATCTGACTTCAATTTTCTAACTGCATTCTTCCCCGCCCCCTGGCCCCCCGCTGCCAAGCTGGGCTGTTACCGCACACGCACCTTCGTTCTCAGGCAGGGATGGGAAGGGATGGAGGGGGTGGAACGGCAGGACCTCGTCGCTCTCCTCCGAGCTCACCCGCACGTCCACGGGGGTCTCTGAGATGGAGGCGGTGAACTGGTCCATGTCTGCTCGCTGTTCTTGAAGCAGCTCATCTGACAAAGACAGACACGCAGGAGCCAGCTTTTCAGAAGGATCTGGTTTCTAGGCACAGGATAGCCTGCATGGGGCTAATTCGTGTCATTAAGGGTGGGATGTGAGCTCTGCCTGAAGGGGCGTCTCACCAGCTCGCAACACAGGCCACGCACGACCCCCTCCTCTCTCCTGAGGGTGTGCTCCCTGACCCTGCTGACTGCAGAACCTCGGCGCTGGGAACCCCACGGCTGCATCCTGGGCCCCCCTCTCTCCTCGATCAACTCCCTCTGGGTAAGTGGTTTCCTCCTACGGCGCAGTTTTAAATACCATCCACGGATCGTGACTCCCAAACCTGTATCTTGCACCTGCATCCCCGACCTCTGGCTCATCCACCTGGTAGCCTACTGCACACCTCTACTTAATGTCTGAGGGCAATTTCTATTTTAACAGGTAAAGAGAATGCAGCACCTGAGCAAAATGTAGCCTCACCACCCACTCAGCTGCTCACAGGGAAAAGGCGCAGAGCCAATGCTTTTCTTTCTCTCAACCCCCTGCCCTATTCAGCCCATCAGCGCATCCTGTTCACCCTTCCTCTGAAACATATCCTCAGGACCACTCATATCTCCATCTCCTCCATTCCCATCTCTGTGCACTCAGCCATCCCCTCTCTCCTGGATTTTTACAATTGCTTCCTGGGTGGTTTCCAATTTTCATCAACTCTCAACATAGCCGTCTAGTAATTGTTTTTTAAAGTTCACATTTTTAAAAAACATATTCCAGATCTAGTCACCTGCTGGTTTAAAACCCTCGAAGGGCTTTCAATTATCCTAGAATAAAATCCAAACTCCTTGATGGTGCTAAAATCTCTCTACTCAAACGTCAGGCTCCGCAGTGGTCGCTTCCTGTGCTCAGTGTTTCCCCCCCTGGGGTTGCCGTGTGGAGGGCGCCTCCTTATCATTCGGATCTCAGGTTTCCCCCAAGGGAGCCTGACCACCAGGCACCCTCCCTGTCCCACCCCAGTTTCACCTCTGGCACAGCACCCATCCCCACGGACACTCGTTTTCCTGACCGTTCCCTCCTCCTAAAATGTGGGCTCCAGGAGGTCTGTCTACTGGTGCACATTTTACTCTGTGCCACACAGTAGACACAACGAACGTTTGCTGGATAAATGAAGAAGAGAAAGACCAGAAGGGGGAGAAGAAGTGAGAACGTGAATAAGTAGATGCCTTAAAATACGCCAGCAGTTAAGGGGCAAAGGGTAACGGGAGACTCGCTCAGTGCCTTGCAAATTCACACCCTAGATTTTTCTTCCGGTAACAGAGTGAAGGTCAATGAAACTCAAGGCTCTGTGGCTCCCAGCCAGGGCTTGACCCTGCCACGTGAGCCCCAGACTTCTGAGCCCGTGGCACGCTAATGCCTAGCTTCGTGGCCTCGCTTGTCCTGTTTCTCTCATCTGGCACCGCCATCACTCCTGAGCACAAGCCCCGCCTGACCTTGATGCAAACAGTCAGCACCCACCAATTTCCTCTTGGATTTCTTGGGCCACGTAAGGTACTTTGTAGAGCAGAGAAAGGCTCTGGTTCCTTCTTTCTTCAATCACGTGGAGATGTGTCATCACCTGCAAGCACAGGATGCGGGGAGAGGCCTTGTCACCAGAACAGCCGGGCCAGCCTGACACCCACACGCTTCTGCAAAGACCTATGTTCTCTACAGAGTCCGGCAAAGCAGCTGGTCAGGGGGGCAGTATGAATCCTCCCCGTGTTTACTGGCCACTGTAGTGCAAGAATGCGTGTATCACCTCTCGGTGATCTAAGGGATTTATCCGGAGAGTGCTCCAAGTTAAGGGAAAATTTTTAAAAATTCCCTTGGCCAAGTATTGATTTGGTTTGCCCAGGAGGCACTTGCTAACTGTACTATAAAAAAAGAACCCGAATTTGTACAATGCCAAACACTCAGTAAGGGCCTTCTGAGTGAAAGAGGAAACGAGTTGGTCAATTTTTACCACTGGTCAGACAAGAAGAGGCAACAAGGGAATGAAATCACTGGTTAAAAAGTAGATTTGAGGGGTGAGGCCATTCATGGATTTTGCTTAGTGAAGCAGCTGCCTGAAGTGATTACCACAGTGAGCACCAGAACCAGTTTGTTCCTACTTAACTAAATTAGCCATTCCTCCCAAACTGCACGCGGGGCTGCCCTGGTGGCGCGGCGGTTGGGAGTCCGCCTGCTGATGCAGCGGACGCGGGTTCGTGCCCCGGTGCGGGAGGATCCCATATGCCGCGGAGCGGGTGGGCCCGTGAGCCGTGGCCGCTGAGCCTGCGCGTCCGGGGCCTGTGCTCTGCAACGGGAGACACCACAGCAGGGAGAGGCCCGCGTACCGCAAAAAAAACACAAAAAAACCGCACATTGAAGTATAAATAAACCTGATTTTTATGGGGTGATAAGGAAGGCATATCTACCAACTGTCTTACATAGCTCACTGCCTTTTCTGAATGCAGAAGTTCCAAGGTTGTTCATCCAAAAAAAAAAAAAGTCATTAAAGTGGTCACTGAATTTAATTAAAAAAATGTTTTTTGTCACTGAATTTGAGAGGTTTTCAGGGTGGAAATGGAAGGAGATTTGGACTACATCCACCCCAATGACACTGTGAAGCACATGGCTGTACATCACACAAGCTCCTCAGGAAGGCTAATCCCACTGGGCTACACCTGCAGCCACCGAGCTCTTCCTAAAGAGGGCGCTCTGAGCCAATGGATTAATTATGTGGGCTTGAAGCCATTAACATGAAGGGTCAAAATGAAAAAAAGTTAAATGGAAAGATGCTTTTATTGTAGATTGATGTCCCTCTGACCTATAAAAGCAAAGATGAAAGCAATTTAATTTTATACTTGCCGTTCTTTCAATCAAGTAAATTGATGGGAAAGCACCAGAGTGAGTGCTTTGGAGAAAAAATGCAAGTAGAAATGGAAGGGTGAGCTCCCCAGTCTCAGCAGTGGTGACATTGCCATATGTTAGAGGAGTTAAGGAGCCTGGCAGAGGACGGTTCCTACACCCAAGAGGACAAGACCACAGGGTGGGATGCTGGGCGCCAGGGTCTTTGGAGGGCCGCCCGGAGCTGCAGTGTGGGGCGGGAGGCAGCAGTACATCACTCACACCTCAAATCGAGTGCACATGTTCTAAGAGGCTCAACGTATTTGGGGTTTTCCAGAGTTTACATAACAGGACAGGGAACAGGCCAAAGGCTAGTGTAATCCAGCGGCCGAGCTGCCCCAGAATTAAGGGCTCCGAGCAGACAGTAAACATCACACAGTAAAGATGCTCCACCTCCCAGGGCACTCAGGTGGTACACCCTGATCCTGGCTCACAGGTTAATTGAACACACTGATCAAGGTCTCACCTTTCCTTCTATTCTCACCATACAAGACAGGCTGTTTTTCTATAAAGTACTACATAATAGTCTAGATTTTCTACAAAAAAAAAAAAATTGAAAAAAGATTACATTTTAACTTTATTAATTTTTTTTTTGGCCATGTCATGCGGCCTGTGGGATCTCAGTTCCTCGACCGGGATTGAACCTGTGCCTCCTGCACTGGAAGTGTGGAATCTTAATCACTGGACCTCCAGGGAAGACCTACGTTTAAAAAAAAAAAAAAAAATCGGGTAGACCCAAAAAATTCTAACCCCTGTCAGGATGTAAGCTTTTCCCACCTGAGCTTCCCGGAAGCTACCCGAGGTCTGCTGGCCTTTCCTCCTTCTCTTCTACTCCATCCAGCTTCAAACAGAGCCTTAGCTCCAGGCCCCCAGCAGAGGCCCCGGGGGTCCCCAGACCCATGCCCTTCCCACTCTTTAGGACACTGAGTTCTTTCATTCCCTGAACACCCAGCTGCTAACGTGGGCTCCGTATGTTTAAGGACAATTCTTCTCCATCTTCACAGTTAACATAATTAATTTCACACAACTGTGAGCTGCTCAAGGGCACACAGGATTCAACTATGTGTGGTGAGATGCTGGAGCAGAACTGGGCAGCAGATGGGGCCGTAGGGGAGCCCCCCAGGGCTTCTGGGAAGTTCCCCTACGATCACACCACAGGAGCAACAGGAGGCAGGAGGGGACAGGTTCCCAGCCTGTGCACGCTGCGTCCCCACAAAGCAGCACAGGGCTGGGTTTAAAATACAGGAGGAAATAGAGTAAGATCAGTTATGGCATCACAAGGCCCTCTAGGAAAACCAACAGGCACACTGTTTTAAAGGAAGCTAGTGGTCTTGGAGGCAAGTTCATTTCTATGAATACAAGACAGTAAAAGTCAAGTTAATACATGGTCAAAACAAAAATTAGAAATGTAGGTCCAGAAACAAACCTCTATAGATGACTGCAAAGACCAGCAGGGGACAAAACCCAGGGATGTAAAGTGTCTAAACACGAAAACTATACTGTACAAAAGAGACCAATTTTTAAGATGTGCTTGCCTAGAAAGAGATTTCAAATATTAATTCTGGTGGGACCCTCAGCTAGAAATAAACTGATATAAAAATGATCTCTTCAATATCATCATGCATTCCTAAACCTTCAAGAACAGTTTAAGTAGGGCATACTTAATATTAAAAAGTATGGAAAAGATATTTTTCAAATAGTACCTTTGCAAAAACCAACTCTTGTACCTACTGTCTCTGGAAATCCAAAATAGTTTCCTGAGGACTAAAAACAATAAGCATGACCATCCGTGCTGCCCGACCACCGGTCAGAGCGGTCTCTCCTCTGTCTGGTGTACCTGGGACTTCATCTGGGCCGCCTTTTCGGGGTCGACAGCCAGCACGTGCTGGTAATGACGGATGGTGTGGAGGCGATCTTTGTTCTCAGCCCGGACGTAGCGCCGCAAGGCCTGGAGAATGCGATGGGGCTACAAGAGAGAACAGTGGTTTTCACGTCCAGAGACTAGGGAACTGAAAACAGGCAGGAAGATGAAGCTTTAAAAACTCACTAAGAAAGTCAGCCTCAGTGAGGCCCAGGAATGAAAGCTGTACCTTTAAGAGCTTTACGTTACCTTCTAAGTAGCAAAAGCTAAGTTCCACAGTTATAGTGCCTCCTCAACAGACAGCATTTTCCAAAATCGCTAGCCCACCGTCTTCCTCCAATCTGTCTGTCCCCTTTCCTGAGCTCGGCGCCTGCCACCATAATTACAAGCACAGGGTGACCTGTGTCACCCAGAAGACTTTACTTGCTTAAGGAGGCTACAAATACCCTCCTTTTCGATCCTCTCCATCCCCCAGAGCAAGGCAAGTTAGAGCTAAGGGATAAAGTTTGACACCACTGGCAGATAAGAGCTGCGATATAAATTAACTTATCACCTTATTTAGAATAGAACTGGTTCAAAAGCCTTTGTCCATGGAAGACGTGTTTTTATTCTTTGAAAGTAAGGCTACTATAAAAATGCAATAACTGGGGAACTACCAACCAACACCCTGAGGTTCTGCTTTTCCAGCGGAAGCCGTGTCCACACCACAGGCGGCCCACGGGCCCTCAAGCGTGATGTGAGCTCACACCGGTTCTACACACGCTACTTCAGCGATGCTCACCCGCGGAGGGTCGGACTGCAGAGCCGCCAGGTAGTTCTCCAGCGCCACCCGGCGGCGGTCGTTGAGCATGGCCTCCACCCGTGCCAGGTGCGTCTCCACCAGCTGCTGCTTCTCGCTGGCCGCTTCCTTCTCCAGGGCCTTCACCATGGCTTGGAAGTGCTAAACCATAAAGCAGGAACCACATCGAGTCAACGCACCTGCGGGCATCTACACTCACGGTGTCAGACCCCACTCTGTGCCTCTTCGCGCCCAGCGCCCCAGCACAGAGTCGTGTGGAGCGGGGTGCGGTCGTAGAACACCTCCTCTGACTTCCGTCTGGACACTTACAGGTGACCCTTGAACATCGCAGGGGATAAGGGCACCGATCCTCCCCGTGGTCCAAGATCCCAGTGTAACTTACAGTCGGGCCTCTGTACATGCGGTTCCGCATCCACGGATTCAGCCAACCGCCCATGTGCGGTGCTGTGGCCTTTACCGTTGAAAACAATCTGCGTGTAGGGGGACCCACGCAATTCAAACCCCTGTGGTTCAAGGGCCGACTGTACTTCCCCATCTAACGACAGCATGTATGTCTGGGCATGGGACGTGCTCCTCAGCACCTCCCTAACTGAAATCCCTAGCATGCAAGCCCAGGCCTGGCCTCTCCGTGTGCACCGCGAGGAAAGGAAGGCCGTCCTTCCCACACTGCAGCAAGGCGCCCCCAGACCACAGTCCTGTCCTGTGGCAGGTGAGGCCGAGCCATTCACACCAAGTCCCGAAGGGCGAGCTCCCTGCGGGGTGCCTGGCCAGGTCTGCAGGCACGTTGAAGGCTGCCGAGCTAAAGCTCCCTGCATGGGGTGCACTGGCTGTGTGGAAATTAACATTCACAGATTTTCTAGGTTACTGATAAAAAAGCAAAGGTGAGCCGATAAAATATCAACATCATGAGAAGAGAGGTTTCAGCTAAACATAAACACAAGCTGACTTAAGATGTAACTAGTTTTAGGAATCCCAAATCAGTCCTGTAAATTCCTGTCAACAACCTCCTCTAGTCAAAGGGAGGCAGCTGCTGTGAGTCTGATTACATTCTTAAATCCAAAGTTAAGATAAACTGATAGAGAGATTTATTTTCTGCCTTTTGACTTTTCAATAAGTCTGCAAAAAAAAAAACAAAAAAAAAACCCAGCATTCGGTACTGCAGTACTGCCGGAAAACAAGGCACAGCCTGCAAAGGAAGATGCCCGAGGACTTTTGCCGGGAAAGCAGAGTAAACACAGCCGAGCTAAGGTCACTTCCAGGCATGAGTGAGGTGTGCTCTGCTCCGAGCTTCGGTTTCCCTCCACCGTAGGTGAGCAATTCTAGAGAACGCCAGTTGGTAGGTGAAAAACAAAGCCGGCCAGTGAAAATTTCCTCGTAACATAAGCGCTCAACCAAAAGGGGGTGTCAAACTCTAACTTGTGGGGACTGTGGCTCCGACCATACTCCAAAGGGTCAGCCTGGGAGCCCCTCTCTGGAGGACACGTCTCACCTGAATGAGAGTCTGCCTCTCTGCTTTGGGGAGGTTCTTGGCTTGAAGTTCAGCCTCTTCCCATTCCTTCTTCACCTGGAACAAAGGTCAAAGCCACTATAACCAGAATAATCTCTGAAACAATTCCCCCGTTTTCTAAAAATACTGCCAAGCCCTGAATGTAATGTGGAAAAGTGCACAAGGAAATTACATCCCACAAACCCATGAGCTCAGGGTTTGTCCCAGAACTGCTGCCTCAGAAGATGCAGGGCGTCAGCTCTCGTACCGACTTCTCAGAACTGATGTGGTTAAAACAGAGTAACAAGCAGTTCCCAGCATACAAGCCCACCACAGGGGATGTGTGGGATTTTAGGTGGTACCCAGACCTAGCAAAAAATTCCCTTTTCAATTTTTTTTTCAACCTTTCCAAGTAAGTCTAGGAGAAAGTTGCACTCTGGCGCTCTGTTGCTCTGGCACTTATAACTCCTTGAAGGAAAAGAAGCATCCCTGAAACTATGCAGGCCACAGTATCCAGCTGGAATGTTTTAACACTGTTTGCTTTGATCCAGTATCTTTTTCTAGTTACCTTGTTCTAATGGCAAATGATACTAGCTTTCTACTTACAGTATTGATATAAAGTTTCCTTCTTCAAAATAAAAAAATTTAAAAAGCTAGTTCATGGCAAAGAAAAAGCAGCAGAACGTAATGTTTACAGGAAGCGCTCCTCGGCAGAGTCTGGAACAGAGAAGCACTCAGAGGATAATTCCATTATCATGGACAGAGGGAGGGGACTAGCTCCGCCCCGAAGGCAGGCCGGCCTACGCTCTCACACCTCACCTGTCCTAACTCGGTTATTAGCGCAACAACCTGGGGAGGTGGCATCCCTCCGCCTCAGCCACGAACCCCAAGTCAGCTGACGCCTGACAGCACGCAGATAAGGGAGCCCGAGGTTTACCCTGTCCATCCGGTGTCGGTGCCGGATCTCCAGCTGCTCCTTGGCCTTCTGGAAGCGTGCGTGCTCGTTGTCGTCTGCTGAGGTCTCGAAATACACGTCGACATCGTTGGTCGGCAGTGGAGTTGGGGGAACTGAAACAAAGGGACCAGAGGGTTCTCTCCAGGGGCCAGCCCCACGCTGAAGTCGCACGATGCTCAGGGAGCGAAGCCTGGCTGGGCCTGCAGACGGGACCGGCGTGTCCAGCCAGCACCGCGCTCAAGGGCAGGGTGCGCCCGTCTGCTGGGACTCCACTCCATCTTCCTTACCCAGTATCCAGCCACCAGGCCTGTCCGCACTCCCCCCCGTACTTCAGGACCAGTGAGGCATCTATTTAGGACTTCAGGGGCAGAAAAGGAAACCACTTCTATACCTTCCCGCAGTTCTTGAAACCTTAAAACCTAAACAAGAACTGCCCTATTGAGAGCATCTGACCAGAGACAGGGCTGAAGTCAGACGTGCAAAGGCACTGCAGGGCTCAGGTCTCCTCTTTTTCTCTGGCTATTTTTAGGTCACAACTCACTTTGGGCAACTGATTCAGCTGAATGCTCTTTGCACACAGACTGGGCAGAGAAAGTCCAAATGCTTCAGCTCCAGCTGCTTAGTTTTCAGTTCCAATGGAGGTCTTTCAGCCCCAGCCCCACAGCAGGGGCAATGTACTGGACAAGGGCTTACCACGAGTGTGAAGATGCTTTGGGCTTTTCTATCCATGGCACTCACTGGCCCCACCAGGCCACCACCCAGGGAACAAACCCGTTAGAACAAACACTCCGCACTAGTCTAAGTTCCTGAGTTCCTACCAGCCCCAGGCAGACGTGCGTCTGCACAAAGGAGCTTATCCTAACCCAGGAAGGGTTGAGATGACAAGTCTACCTCTTAAGAAATACCTGTGGAAATTCTCATTACCCCAACTCACTGGGGATTTCCCAGGCCAAGGAGGAATGTCAGGCAACCTCCTTACACAACTTGTTCCATCGGGACACACTTGAGAGCCACTTGGAGAGCAAAGGCCAAGTTCAACGAATTTTAATTCAAAAACAAATTCTCCCAGTTTCCAGAACTGCGTGATTTTAACACAACATGAGACCAGCTGTGTAAACGATGAGTGTGACCACAAGTACGTCAGCCACTCCGCAGTCCTTAAATCGGGGTGGGGTGTCTTCATTCACCCTCTTTCACTGAGTTTTAACCCTAGAAGCTATGGCTTAAGTCTTGTCGAGAACATCTGCCTCCTACATTAATTTAAATAGGATCTCAACAGCCAATTTCCAGACTATAACTAAATCAGAATATATACAGCTAGCTTCAGAAACCACATTCCCCACAATACTCAAAAGCTCAGCCAGGAGAATTTCGAAGCACTGAATTCCACTGGTGCCGACAAACACGTCGCCATTGGCGGCGCATGTCCGCAGCTTAAAGGCTTACCTGTTGGAGGCAGAGCCTTTGGTTCATATCCCCGGGCCGGATGAAGGTAATACAAGCAAGCACAAGCTGCCGCTGCCCCACCCCACCCCCGCCCCACGCCGGAAAGAGAGGGCAAAGGGGCAGCAGGTCTGGAGGTTTGGTTCTGAAGACACGATGGGATGGGCTCAAACCTAGAACCACATCCCTCTGTCTGTGTGCAAGCGACCAGCTCAGGAAGCCGGAAATGCGCAGGCCTCAGTCCCCTTCAAGGAGGGAAGCAAACTTGCCCACAGGAGCAGTGATGCTTCTAGGCTCCGAAGCCCTCCAGCCGGGCCCCAAGCACATGGCCTGTCGGGAAGCACGACCTTGCAGGCTTCGCAACTGTTCACGCTCCAGCAATCTGCCAGTCCCCGGTGTCTTACGACACCGTCCACCTGACCCTCTGGGTAAAGACTGCACCTCCACATTCAGCGAGACCTTTAACGACCCAGATTCCTCAGGCTTTGACCCCAAACAGCGTTTTGTTGCCCCTTAGTTTAAGAAGTTTTACAAAGCAGGAAGTATCACAAAAATTTCTGTCTCCATCTTTCCTAAATAAAAAAGTTTCTGCCACCAACGTTCCCCAAGGGCTCATTTGTCTTCTCATCTTTTCAATCATTTCAAATAAAAAGTTCACCAAGCAGCAGCTGGAGTGGAAGCACTAAAAGTAAACCATATCATATTAAGATTTAAATAATCTTTTGGTTGGGGAAGGAAAGAGGGAACAAGATGGCATATGAACGAAAAACCGTCAGAAGCTACAGCCACAAATCTTTAGGGCAAATACCAGGAATGGCAGCACAGCTCATTATTCTAGAATCAGAATGAAGAAGGGTCTGCCTAGCCAGAGGGTTTTCCTACACACGTGTCAGAAGTGCTCCAGACAAGAAAGAGGGTCTTAAACAGGAGAAGGGGGAACTATGAAGAAAGGCAACCTACCGACAGCGAAGTAAACCTGACTCAACTGAACGCTGAATTTCTTTGTGACCAAAGAACGCATAAACTAAAACTCCTGAAGCTAGGCCTGATCCAGCGCTGCCAGAATACTGGGGAAACGGAGTCACCACCACTTGGCTGCAGAGCACGCTCCCTGGAGTGCGTATGGCAAGATGTTCCAGTGTTCTCGGCTCCCTGAAGTGTCCTTATTGTCACTTCTTTGGAGAGCGGGTGATCCCCTTAGCTAGTGTGCATCATGGGGGGGTCGGCACAGGGCCGCTCAACACAAGAGTGAGAGAGAAAAGCCTGGACACAAGATGTGCAGAACTCACGACCTGTGCGCTTGTCCTTCGTGCATTTCAGCCTCAGACAGAGGAGGGCAGGGCCGCCTTCCCAACCCAACCAACACGGAGGCTCCGGATGAGAAAGGGCAGGCCCCTGGCTCCCCGCTGTGGCAGGGAGGGAGCGTCATCTCCTCCGCCATCACTGCTCCCATTATCACCGCTGTCACCACCTCCATCACCACCATCACCACCACCATCACCATCATCACCTCCACTACCATCACCTCCTCCACCACCTCCACCATCACCTCCACCATCACCATCACCTCCTCCACCACCTCCACCATCACCATCACCTCCACCTCCTCCTCCACCACCTCCACCATCACCATCACCTCCACCATCACCATCACCTCCTCCACCACCATCACCTCCACCATCACCATCACCTCCTCCACCACCTCCACCATCACCATCACCTCCACCTCCTCCTCCACCACCTCCACCATCACCATCACCTCCACCATCACCACCTCCACCATCATCACCTCCACCACCACCATCACCATCACCTCCACCACCTCCACCATCACCTCCTCCACCACCACCACCACCACCTCCACCTCCACGGGCCCACGGCGAGCACAGGACACGGAAAACTGAGCTGACAACTGCCGACAGGAAAGCAAAGCTAGATCTAGAAAGCACAGAGAGAAGAGCAGACGACCAACAGCGAACACCGAGTGGGCAGGGAGCACCACACAGACGCGGTCACGAGGACACCGGGGGACAGAACGCTGGACGGGATGGAGCTGCACAGCCAGGGCGGCGGGACTTACTCATCACTTTACACACAGCCATACAATACTCCTCAGACTCAAAATTGTTCCTGTTGCCGCCGCAGCCGCCATATATAAAGCGCACGCACTTCCCCTTGGAGAGGTCGAAGTACCACCGGGGCATCACGGCCCGGCAGGGCCCCGTCAGCGCCTCCTGGGAGCAGACAGCTGTGTGGAAACGGTCAGAATGTCAGCAGGGGCCGGGCAGCAGCTCCAGCGGTTCACAGAGCTACAGACCAGCAAGGGGAGAAGGACCAGGCGACGCTTAACATCAGCGAAGGCCAAGATGGGACAGCACCGGGCGCCCAGGCCAACGAAGTTGCCAACTCCTGCCAGCCAGCACCGAGGATGCGGTCGTTTTCCTTCCTGATGCAAGAGAGACCCTTAGGTCCTGAGAATATGGACTGGTGCTTTCCGCACTGTCTAGAGTCTAGAGCGGGGCAGGGCTGACATGGAGGAGCCTCACGCTTCTGATCTGTGAGGTGGGGACAGCTGCCTGGTTTGGCCGTCTCGGGGGTGTCAAGGGCAGAAGGAGACAGTGCAGGGGCAGAGGCTGTTTCACTGGCGGTAACCATCGTAAACGCTACTTAGGCCCCCGGAGAGGACGAGTGTACGTTTTATGTTCTCCAGGGTGAATCACAAACTTCTGGACTCATTGAGTCATCTGCTCCTCGTTGAATCCTGAATAATTCTTCAGATCTTAATTGGTTTCGAATATACTATGAGCAGGAGGCCGCACATAAAATGGTCTAGAACTGTCACAACTTTTTTTTTTTTTTTTTAATGGTGAAATGAAAACACTGCTGGCCCTGATCCCTTACCCGGTAGGTCATCAAATTCCACCCTCCCAGCTGCAAACCTCTTTCTGATGGACAAACAGGGCAGCCTACAGATGGGAACACACTCAGGAAAGGAACCAAGGAAGTGACTTCCACTCCAACAGGTTGGGGCTTCAGCAGTTACTGAGGAAGGGGAGCCCCCTCAGGAGAGAACATTTCCGGCTGGATGTGGAAGAATCCTGCCCGATGGCAGACCACGTGGTCTCTCTGACTCTCTAGTTAAGTCCTTACAATGTGAAGCTTAGTTTCCTGATTAAAATCTGTCAACCGCCAGACCCTGCAGTGCCCAGAGCTGACCTCACCTTCGGGGCATGAAGCCACCCTCCTGACTTACCTGTGAGGAAAGCAGTCTCTAGGCAAATTAGAGAATATTAACAAATTCTAAGTAAATGACCGCCAGGTGGATTTTACAGCCGCGGCGGCTCTCCGTGGGGTTACCTCTGACGCCGTGAGAGATCTCCTTCTCTGCAGTGGTCCCATGGCGGCTGGGCTGGGTCGGGCTCTCCTCGTGGCGGCCGTCTCCCTTGAAGGCGTCGTAGTAGTAATTGCGATCTTCCACCACTTCCTCCTCACCCTCGTCCACAGCTGCTTCTGTGAAGTCTTCCAAATCTGCTTCGGTAGGAAATTCACTAAAGGTCACAATAAAAAAGGAAGGTTAATACCAGTGGCTATGCACAGAGCGCAACAATGAGTCCCTTCCCTGTTCTGAAACACAAAGACAGAGGCAGGAAATAAGCTCAGCCCATGGTGAGCCGTGCCGCTAAAGCCCTCAGCCCGGCCGCCTCAGTGGAAGGGGACCACCAGGCAGCAGGGGCTGGGCTAACCTGCAGAAAGGCACGTGGCCGGGGTGACACGCAGCTGAAGGCCACTGGCGTGCCTGGGCTCAGCCACGGCCCAAATGAGATGTGCCAGCCCAGCTCTGGCAGGAACGGGCAATGCCTGCTTCGCCCGGAAGCCAGGGACCAGCAGCCACGGCCACATCCGCAGGCTCCGGGCAGGAGGTTACCTTTTATAAATATCGTAGTCTTCCTCTTCATCGTCCTCTTCATCGTCCTCCTCATCGTCCTCTTCATCGTCCTCCTCCTCTTCTTTTGACACAGCAGATTCAACAACCTTTGTCTGAGGGCAGCACACGTACTCGGTGCCGTGGAACTGGTCCACCCCACAGGGGAGCAGCATGCCATAGCTGTACAAGGTCATTCCCTGAGTCAGGCAGGCCTGAGGGAAACCCACACACCAACATCAGAGCACAGCAAGTGTGGCCAAAGACCCCCGATCCCCAGCTTTACCCAAAAGAAACCCTTACGAAACCACAACGTGAGCCTTTCTCACGGACACATACATTTTTGGCCAAAAAGTTGCGACCCTACTATTTTAAGACTTACAAATCTTGCTTAATTTGCAAGGGGGAAACATCATCTGGGCTAAAACCAATGAAAGCCCAAAGTTGGAATAAAATTAAGGAAAGGAGGTTTCTTTTAGTAATTGTCGACGCGGGTGAATGGTGGTCAATGGTAACATACATTCCTAATTGGTGAGGAATTCAGAATTACTTCAGAACTAGACAAAAGAAAGGCAACTGGCTGGAAAACCAACTTAACTCAGAGGACAAGCTAAGAAAGGGTCATTCTCCCCACGGGAAGAATGAAATGATATCTAAACCTGACAGCATGCATGTCCAGACACAGATGTCCTATAACTGGCTATTTCCACACACGCCTTAGGGTTTGGGTGGCCTTGCTGGGGGCCCTGCCGACAGAATCCTTACTTAACGATCTTTTTCATGTCCCTGACTTCAGGGGCTGAACTGTTAATACTGTGCTTCCTTACAAAAATATCTGTTCTTCTCCCAAATAGTTTTAATTTAAAAGATACAAGTAACTGTAAACTTTGATGAGGCAAAGGGAAAGAAAATTAATTTAAAATTATGGTAAGGGGCTTCCCTGGTGGCGCAGTGATTGGGAGTCCGCCTGCCAATGCAGGGGACATGGGTTCGTGCCCCGGTCCGGGAAGATCCCACATGCCGCGGAGCGGCTGGGCCCGTGAGCCATGGCCTCTGAGCCTGTGCGTCCGGAGCCTGTGCTCCGCAGCGGGAGAGGCCACAACAGTGAGAGGCCCGCGTACCGCAAAAAAAAAAATAAATAAATAAAATAATAAAATAAAATTATGGTAAGGTGTCGAGAAAAAATACTACTTTCCTAAACAACGCCCGACTTTCCCACCCACTCCTTTACCTCTTTGACCACAGTGTGCCAGTGCTGATGATTCTCGCACACCTCCATCCGCTCCTTGTGGAAAAACTGGCACTTTTCTGGAACTAGCAGAACGTCACTTACAAACTCGCCCACTGGAAAAGAGAAGCTTTGTCAGAAGCAAATCTGATCATGATTCAAGGTGAAAAGAACCCTGACTGCAGGCTACCGTGACGGTCACACAGTCACGGGCAGACAGGAGCAGTCTCTAATGCGTATACGCTGATGTGCACCTCATCTTCCGAAGCCAACTGGACGTTTCAGCTCCAGGCCAGCAGCCACAAGAGCTCAACACTCTGTTACAACCGCAAAGCCCAGGACTTCCTCACTCCTTCCTGACCTCAATCCCTTAACTTCTGGAGCAGGGCTATGGCACCCTACGGGGGAAACGGGAAGAGAACTCCCGTACATGACCTCAAACACACACAGCTACTCCCCACCACCTCTGGCTTCACATGGACAACATTCCTAGCCTCTTACTTCTATTTCTGCCCACATCAGTTCTAATAACAAAACGCCCAGGAAACTAAGACTGGGTGTTCTCCTAAAGAACAGGTGAATCTTACTTTCGCCCTTTGTGGACCTACAGACACCTAGCTCTAAGACAAACCACCACTGCGATAACTGATGCAGGTACAAATCATCAGTGGAGTGTTAATTAGGAAGGGGAACACGTGTCTTTGCAGTGGGAAGGGCTGGCAGACACTACTTTAACTGGACAAGCTGACTTAAGTGATGTTCTAAGAACAGATCACCTACACAGTCTTTCTGCCAAAATATGTCATTTGACTCTAATCATACAAAACAATAGGACAAATTCAAATTCAGAGATAGTGCTAAGCAAATGACCTAGACTCTTAAAAGATATTATTGTCATAAAATATTCAGGGACCTCCCTGTGGTCCAGTGGTTAAGACTGCACTTCCAGTGCAGGGGGCACGGGTTCAATCCCTAGTCAGGGACCTAAGATCCCGCATGCCGCCAAAAAAATAAAGTAATATAAAATAAATAAAAGATTCAAAAGAAAAAGCTGAGGAAATGCCTAGATTAAATATAATGTATGACCCTTTTTAAAAGGGAGCTGTAAAGGACATTATTTGAACATTTAGGACAATTGTCCCATGTGTGATCGCTGTATCACAGTCATACAGGAGAATGCCCTCGCTCTTAAGAAAAGCAAGCTGAAAACTACTTGGAGGTGAACTATCTTAGTGTCCCAACTCACTTTCAGATGGCCTAACAATGAAAAGTAAGTAAGACACACACAATGCACACAGTGAGATAGATAAGGCAAAACTGGGAAACACAGGTAACAGGTATGGAGTACTGTATAGTACTACTGCATTTTTTTATAGGTCTGAAACCTTTCAAAAATAAAAAGCTGGGGGAAAAATACACATAGCTGCTTAGAAAATAGAGTCCTTATCTCTTAGAAATACATGCTGAAGTATTTACAGGAAAATAAAAACGGTATCTGTGACTTATTTCCGAATAATGAGGGGTAGCTCGGATTGGCTACAGACAGGGTGAGTGGTTCGTGAACCGTTACACAGCACATGAGGGTTAATGCGATAATCTTCTCTGTGTTTGGATATGTTTGTAACTTCCATAATAAAAAGCTAAAAACGTAATCACTGGCTCATCACCCAGAGAACCTGGTTCAATAGGTCTAATTCGGGACTCAGTGATCTGCACTGAACAAGCATCCCAGGCGCTTCTGATGCATCACCAACATGCTCTACTGAGGGTCCGAGTGCAAGAAAACCAAGGTGGTACTTACCTCAGGAGAGACGCAATAGGTAGGGGAGGGAAAAGGAAACAGGCAGGCTAACCTCTGAGGTTTAAAAAAAAAAAAAGGAAAAGGAAAGTCTAATAAGAAAGTAATCTGGCCTAAGAAAGGTCTTAGGGGGAATTCCCTGGCAGTCCAGTGGTTAGGACTCGGCGCTCTCACTGCTGGGGCCTGGGTTCAGTCCCTGGTCGGGGAACTAAGATCCCCCAAGCCAAGCGGGGGAAAAAAAAAAAGGTCTTAAGACTTGAACTAGCAGGAAGTCTATATGCAGACCCGCTCCCCACCCTCATTGCAGCTCAGGCCTCGGTCTCTGGGCCTGAGAAGTCTGTCCTTCCGCTGCCCATGCGGAGGCAAAGGGCAGCCCCTGATCTGCTGTGAGGGGGAGATGTGCTCCCGCCATCACAGGCAGCCACCGCACATCAAAACAGCCTTCCGCAGGGCAGTGAGGTTTCACTCTGCCATTAGCACAGGGACTTCGGGGACCAGATAGCTCAGTTTGACACTAATGCAGGAGCACAATGGTTAGTTAGACACGGTGCTGCCCTCGAGGGCCCCAAAGGGAGATAGAAACAAGCTTTACCCATCAACCAGGCTTAAAATCGAAGCTTAAAAAGCAAAGCCCAGGGGTAAACTAGGATTCGCCTCCATCAGGAGAAGCACCCCGATACTCAGTCTAAGTACAAATCACTGAAATTCTGGCATCCAACCACCAGCTCACACTGTGGATGGTGACTGTATGGACTAAGCAATCTTTATATATATATATTTTTTTCTTTTTGTTTTGTCCGCACCTCCTGGCTTAAGGGATCTCAGTTCCCCAACCAGGGATTGAACCCGGGCCTCAGCAGTGAAAGCCCATAATCCTAACCACTAGGCCACCAGGGAACTCCCTATGTTTGTTAATTTACGACAAAAAAGCAACAAAAAGTACACTTAAGAGGCAGTGTGTACAGGGCTAAATGCCAGTGTTTAATCTCAGCACCACTGCTACTAGCAGAGAGGTCTTGGGCGAGTTACTCAAACTTTCTGTGCCTCAGTTTCTTTAACTTGCTGCTGTGAGGCCAGATGTAATATGTACAACACGGGAAAAGCTTAGAGCAGAATCTGGTACACAGTCAGCACTAAGAATTATTTAAGTATTAGCTCTAACTACTGATGTTAATGCTGTTAGTTTCAAGTCCCAAGTAACTAGTTTTATACAAATCAAACTATACAACCACAGTTATCAAGAACTCTATAGTTAGCCAACAGTTCATATCCTTTAATTTGTAAAACCTCAATTTTATATGTACAACTGCAACTCAGAGAAAAAGTTTAGACAGCAATTTCACTACTATATATATTCTATAGAAACAATAACCAAACTGGGTTTTAAAAATATAGTGGAGTACGACATATCGTTTCATCTTAGTTAAAAATGCATTAACTAAATCTGCTTATATTACACCTTAGATAAACCCCAAAATGATATAAAGTAAAAAAGCAAGTTATAAAAGGTCAAGTGCAGTATGACACCATTAATGTCAGCTTTAAAACACAAAAACAAATTGTTTATAGACACATTCGTATGTAGCAAAAGTATAAAAACAGGCATGGGAATGATCCACCCTGACAGTGGCGTAGCAGTGATCTCCAAGGGTAGGGAGGGAGGGAGGGAAGGGATGTAAGGATGGGACTCTGGGACATTTGATCCCTTAATTAAAAAATAAGATGGAGATTAAGCAAATATGGCAAGCCCGCACGCAGCAGCAACAAAGACCCAAAGCGGCACCCCCCCAAAAAAAAAAAAAAAAAAAAAGCAAATATGGCAAAACGGGGAAGAACTTAAATCAGGACAGTGAGTATATGACTATCATATTACGTTTTATTTTTTCAGTATGCTTGAAATATCTCAAAATGAAATTAAGTTTAAAATTAAAAAATTTTTAACGCAAGAAATTTAATAATTAACTCCATGCTAAACTGTAAGATTAAACGCCATCAATCTTCTGCTATGGAATCATGATTAAATTGATCTGTCTGACCTCTGAAAACCAGAAAAGAACTAATGCCACTGATTTAAAACAGAATAGCACTCTTTGATTCAACAATTCCAATTCTAAAACCGTACTCTTAGGAAGTAATTAAGAAAGTGAACAAAGATATTCATTACAGAATTTTTAATATCAAAAAACCGGAACCAGGGCTTCCCTGGTGGTGCAGTGGTTAAGAATCCGTCTGCCAATGCAGGGGACATGGATTCAAGCCCCGGTCCGGGAAGATCCCACATGCTGCGGAGCAACTAAGCCCGTGCGCTACAACTACTGAGTCTGCGCTCTAGAGCCCGTGAACCACAACTTCTGAAGCCTGTGCGTCTAGCGCCCATGCTCTGCAACAAGAGAAGCCACCACAATGAGAAGCCCGCTCGCCACAACTACAGAAAGGATGCTTGCAGCAACGAAGACTCAACACAGCCAAAAATAAAATAAATAAATTTATTAAAAAAAAAAAAAAGGGCTTCCCTGGTGGCGCAGGGGTTGGGAGTCCGCCTGCCGATGCAGGGGACACGGGTTCGTGCCCCGGTCGGGGAAGATCCCACATGCCGCGGAGTGGCTGGGCCCGTGAGCCATGGCCGCTGAGACTGCGCGTCCAGAGCCTGTGCTCCGCAACGGGAGAGGCCACAACAGTGAGAGGCCCGCGTAATGCGAAAAAAAAAAAAAAAAAAAAAAAAAAAAAAAATGGAACCAACCAAAATGTTCCTCAATAGGGAATTAGTTAAATAATGGTACTTAATGGAATACCATGGGGTTATAAGAAACATGGTTAAATATCTGTATATAACATGGAAACATTTCCATTTCCACGACGGTTTAACAATTTTAACAATCATTAAACAAATAAGCAAAGGAATAAACACACCCGATATCCCTAACCTCTCCTTAAGCCTGGTTAACTCCTTAAGGCTAAATCTGTTTAAAAAGACAGACTCAAAAGATGTATGCATCCCTAAGAGTGGTACATAATAGATGTTCAATAAATGTCAATTTTTTAAAAAAGCACTAAACAGGAAAGCATATTTAGCATGATTCAATTTAGGGGGAAAAAAAAAGCATTTAAAAGCACACACATTTCCATGTGTATCCAAAGAAAAAAAGTCTTGTCTATACACCAAAATGTTAATATGGTTAATGGAGCGCAGAAACTGGAAAGGATTGTTTTTGCTTTCCTTTTTCCCAATTTCTTTTATTTAAAACAAAACCAAAACCTTTTTAAACATGTAAATTAAGAGAGGAACACATTTCAATCCCAGCATCAGCTCTGTCATTTCACTGCTACTTTTTGCCTTTGATACAAATAATTATCAGAAACTTCTAGGAAAAAGACTGACCTAAGCAAATCAGTATTACTCTGTTTTACAGAAAAACAATGAAGATGGTTTGGTCTCACTTTAAAAGTTTATCTAAGGTTGTAACAATTCTCAATTTAACCCGGTGGAGTACAATAGACAGTGCCCACAATTCCCTAAGTCACTGGAAACCTATATTGTTTTTGCTATTCAAGGCAATAAGTTGGTCAATGAACACGGCAATTTAGCAAAATCTAAACCATAGGCTTTCATTTAAGCTGCATTTATGATTTATCTTCAGTCTCCACTCATTCCCCGTGATACTGTTTATCTTTCATACCACCTCCCACCAGCAGGGTCATGGCAGCCATCAGGTCTTAGAGCTTTTTCAGAGTTCATAACATTCCTTTCAAAGTTAACAATGGCTGCTCACCCTCTTGGGGAAGCCCCTCGATACCAACACTCATATGTATAAATAAACCTACTGCAAAAGTACTCTGCGGTTGGGACTTCCCTGGCGGTCCAGTGGTTAGGACTCTGTGCTCTCACTGCCGAGGGCCCAGTTTCCATCCATGGTCGGGGAAATAAAATCCCACAAGCCGCACAGTGCAGCCAAAAAAAAAAGTACTCTCTGGTTGCAAACAGGAAGACCATGTCATTTACGGGGCCCTTGGAAGCTGTAAGCAGTGGGGCGAAAGCCTGCTGTAATGAGAGAAAACCAAGAAAATTAACGTGACCATCCAACAACGTGAGTTTTTGAGAGGTCTGGTAGCCACCCTTAGCAGATGTCTTGGAGGTAAATAGGGCTCTGAGAAGTTAAAGAGCCTGAACAATCGTCATGAACAGAAACATACACCTTGCACAAGGGCCCACAGTGGGAACAGGGTGAAGTGCTGATGGACTGTCAGGAATTCAAAGGCAGAAGATGACTTGCGGACAGACACCTGCAGTGGACAAGTAAGCTCCAAGCTCACTCCGGGCCCCACCTCAAAGCTTCTGAGAGCAAGACCATTCCTGGCAGTCTTCACCACAGTAATATTCCCATCCAAATCTCCTTCCAGAAATTAGCAACAACAGAAACAGTTATGGGCTCACAAAGCTCTCTTCTTTTGATGCAGGAGCCAGTCTATATACAAATGTCAGAGATGACTAACTCCCTCCCCCCAAATACCAGCAGCTTCGCTTCTTCACAGTTCACCAACTCTATCCCACTCAGATCATCCTAATTATTTAGATAAAATCTTATGGATAAACAGGCAATTCATAATAATGTAAGATATAAGATTCAGTTTGAGAGGCAAGGTTGAAGTATGACTTCTCACCAAATATACTGAATATCAGTGAAAAGAGTCACACTGGTGGGTGGTCAAGCATGCTCTCAAAATAGGGCAGAACTGAGTGGCAGGTGCACAGATGTCTACAGACAGCGAGACACCAGGCCTGATGCCAACACTACCCGTTACCTGAATTCATTCTCAGAGAAACAGCCTTCAAGAGTGCTAATCAAGACACGTCCTTCCCCTAAAGCTAGCAAAACAATGGCAAACAAAAACAGTGTCTGAGAACATCCATAACGCCCCTGAACAACCAAATCAATTAATACGGGTACCCAACCAATTAGACAGAGCCTGTTTTCCCATCTCTTTGCCCTTTGGCCTGCCTGTGCTTTGGGTTTGCTGGGCAGTAATATCTTAAAGGGGGTTTCAGGGCTGAAGCTAATCACACTATGGCCATCTCTTTACTGCAACACATGGTATTCACCTTAACGTGTATAAAAGGACTCACTGTGGTTATTTCTGGTGAATAAAATATATAGGATGCTTGCTTTTTACTGGATTAATTTTTAGTAGTTTGTATGTTAAAAGAATTGTGTATGGTTGTGTAACTCAGTGAATATACTATAAACCATTCAATAGTACACTTTAAAATGGATGAATTATACAGTATGTGAAATATATCTCAATAAATCTGTTTTTAAGAAGCAGAGAGACTGATTATTTACAGGGAATACTGAGCAAATAAATAAATATACTGAGGATAATGGGATTGGAGGTATCGATATGAGCTCACTGCTTTTAATATCCGCATGTATAGAAATATAGATTTATATGTGCATAAATATGTGTATATAAATGTATTTCACAGGTCTGTCTGCTGAGTGGGCCTAGAAGCAATAACATAATAGCAGTAAGCACACCTAATACCCAGATTTTGGTTCCTAAATACCATTCCCCACTAAATAAAACCATTTCTTCTTGGAGAAATGGCTGACTCCAAGGGTGGGGCAGGGAACACAGGATGAGCCTGGAGCATCTTTTTGTACCAGAAAGTAAGGAAGCTTTCAGAGAATAATAGGGACATAGCAAAAAGACACAGGAGTCAGCATGAAGGGGGACCCACTGGACAAATCTGGACAGTGAGTCCATAATGAAATGAATAAATGAATGCAGACACCATCTTAGCCAGGTGATAAAAGTTATCACCGGTCATGAAACAAAGTGACATCATGCAATTCCTAAGAGGATTCAGAGAGAAGAACACTTCTATGACAGTGCCCTCAAAAACACACAAATCAAAATGATCGTAAGACAGACCCAAATTGCATTCTACAAAGTCACTGGCCTGTACTCTAAACACCAAAGTTAAGAAAGACAAGGAGGGGGCTTCCCTGGTGGTGCAGTGGTTGAGAGTCCACCTGCCGATGCAGGGGACGCGGGTTCGTGCCCCGGTCTGGGAAGATCCCACATGCTGCAGAGCGGCTAGGCCCGTGAGCCATGGCCGCTGAGCCTGCGCGTCCGGAGCCTGTGCTCCGCAACGAGAGAGGCCACAGCAGTGAGAGGCCCGCGTACCACAAAAAAAAAAAAACAAAAAAAGAAAGACAAGGAAAGGCTAGAGAGAACTAAGTGCAACATTGAAACAATGAATTAGATCCTGGTGTTGTTGGAACAACAGGTGAAACTTGAACAGGGTCTGTAGATTAGATAGTATATCAATGATAATTTCCTGATTTTGACGGCTGTACTATAGTTACATAGCAGAATGTCCTTGTTTATAAAAAATATACATGGAAGTATTAAGGGATAAAAGGATACCATGTCTACAGCTTAAATGATTTAAAACAAAAACAAAACCTGCGGGGAGATACAAGTGGTAAGATTAATTTTACCGTATTAATCAAATGTTAACAGTTGGAAAATCTGAGGAAAGGATTTAATGGAAGCTCTTTGTACTATTTTTGCAACCATTCTGTAAACCTGAAATTATTTTAAAACTGTTATTATTTTTAATTTTTTTTTTCCTATTTTTGGCCATGCCGCATGGCATGCGGGATCTTAGTTTCCTGACCAGGGATCGAACCCATGCCCCCTGCAATGGAAGCACGGCATCTTAGCCACCAGACCGCCAGGGAAGTCCCGTATTATCTTTAAGTTAAAAAGGCAAAAGTAACCCTGAAAGACTAGAACCAAAAGGCTTTCTAAGGAGCCTATGGTAAAAAGAAAGTGGTGCTGATAATTAACCAGTGCCTGGGGACTCTAAAGGGGTGGGGACGGGGACGGAGAGACATTACAATCTTCTGCTTCTCAAATGATTACAAGGAATTGGCAGTACTTTCTTCCTAACCTCCCTTAAACTCCAGCCACCTGGTCCCCTACTAGCTTAGGCTCAGGCAACTGTTTTACTTATTTAAAAATACCAACAGGTAAGCTCTCCTTCCTGGTTAAGAAGTTGTCCAAATGGATGCTGCTGTAAACACAATAACTGTCTGAATTGTGTAAACACAATAACTTCAGTAACACTGAAGACTGCATTATGCATTATTCAGTGACCACAATGCAAAGAAGGTATTGAATGGTTTATGGTCAAATTGTTTTATGCATCTAGTTAATGACAATATCATGCATTGTCTGGTTCTCTGGCACTGAAAAACTCAAACTAACATTTAGAAAAGAACATTTTCGCTGTGCACCAGCTATGGCAGTGGTCTTGCAATCAACAGACAGCATCCTAGTTCCAGGCACCGTCTTGACTGCGGGGACAGAGAAGACTAAAGCCGTGACCCTCCTCCCAAGGTGCTCAGAGTGTAGCTGGAGAAAGACACATCAACAGACCGGCATCGTGCAGGGTGATGGGGCACGGGCGGCAACAAAGAGGAGCTGAGAAACCTGGACGTCAAGACAGAAATTAGAGCAGCAGGAAAGGCTTCCTTTAAAGGAGGTGTCCCTGAGATGAGTGTGAAAAGGAGAACTCGCCAAGCAAAGAGAGTACATAAAGTCACTCCAGTGGGAGCTAGACTGCACGTGGCAGGAGCCACGAGGTGGACGTGCTGTGGTGGGAGCATGGAGCAGGGGTGGGGAGGATGAAGCAGGGGTTGGGGGCACGGAGCAGAGCTAAGCAAGGGCCACACCATGCAGTTTCCAAACTGTGCTAAGGGCGCTTACACCTGGTCTTTTAGGTGAAGAAGAGCTAGAGCTACTGAAGGGTTTTATGTGCAGGAGAGACAGTTCAGTCTTCATTTTGGATCAGGGAGGGCAATGGACTGAACAGAACTGAGAAACGCGCAGAAGCGGTTCTCACAGTCCAGGCAGGAAATGATAAAAGACTGAGCTAGAGCAGGGGACTCGGACGGACCAGTCGGAGGTTCCCAAAGTTTCCCCAGTCACGGTACTCTGGGTGACCCAGGAAGTTTTTCACAGCACCCCCCAGGCCAAAAGGGTGCCGAAAAGTTAAGTAGTCAGGGCGACAACTTAGTAAAAAGCACCTGTGTCTGACACCTTGTGCCTGCTGGGCACTGCACAGCTTCTCCTGCACGGCAGTAAACTCAGCACCATCACCCCCATTCCTTCAGCAATTCTGGTGCAATGCTGGCTTTTCCTCACAGAAACCACTAAGAAGCAGCCTCACAAAGACATGAGGTCATCGAAAGGAACGGGATGAGCTGATGCTGAAACCGTGAACGCCTCCAGCTAGCTCACAATGTCTGACATGCTTTCCCTGAAAATCAAAAATATCCCTAGTGCCCTGGGGTGCCTTTGTGCACCGTTTGGGAACCATGGTTATAAGCCATTCTTAAGAGGTAAAAATCAGGCTGCCCTGAGAACTGGCTGGGTGTGGGGAGATACAGGTCTCCCAGATCTCCAGCTCAGAGTCCTGGGTGGGTAGTGGAGCCAACAAGTGACAAAGAACATGCAGGATCGGGAAGACCAGGCCACAAAGCCTCTGGTAATGACTGTGCAAAAGGAAGAAAATGATTGCTAGGTACTATCTATCGTGTATGAATATTCAAGGGTACTCTCTTAAGTTTGAGAATTTTACACAGAATGAATGAAACCTCATACTCAGAGATTTCTTACAGCCAAAGGGAATGAAAGAACATCTTTAAACCACACCACACAAAACCATTCACAAGCCTCACACTACTGCATGGGGCTCAGTTTTAAGTAAATGGTGTTAAGCACACACCTGTCCTCTTTTCCCCCATACTCAATACTTTTAAAACAAAGTAACTGCTACGGTAAATACTGTTATTCAGCTGCTGCCTCTTCCTGTTACTTTGCTACCTGTGAGAAGGAGAAAGCAATGAGTTCCATGTCAGGAAAAGTTTTTTGTTGTTGTTGTTTTTAAATAAATTTATTTATTTATTTTTGGCTGCACTGGGTCTTGGTTGCTGCGCGCGGCCTTTCTCTAGTTGTGGCGAGCGGGGGCTACTCTTTGTTGTGGTGCGCAGGCTTCTCATTGCAGTGGCTTCTCTTGTTGCGGAGCACGGGCTCTAGGCCCACGGGCTTCAGTAGTTGTGGCTCGCGGGCTCTAGAGCGCAGGCTCAGCAGTTGTGGCGCACGGGCTTAGTTGCTCCGCGGCATGTGGGATCTTCCCAGACCAGGGCTCGAACCCGTGTCCCCTGCATTGGCAGGCGGATTCTTAACCACTGCACCACCAGGGAAGTCCCAGAAAGATTTTAATGAAGGAGGGAGGGGAACAGGTTAAGTTAGTGGTTAAAATTAAATATATCTGCAGAGCTAGCCAGGCTATGTTAGTGCTCTATGTATGTCAGTCCTATCGCGGATCATCTAAAATTGATCGTTTTGCCCTTTTAAGTTGCCACGACCAAATCTGTTCCTGAGTCAGTCAGGCAACAGACGCATGAACGTAACTTAGATGTGTCAACGCTCAGTGGTCAGGATGAGCACATTCACTAAAAGGGCATTTGGAGCAGCGACTCTACTTCTGGGTAATAAAATGTTATGGCTGCACTTGAGTTAGGTCTGACTGCTAACAGAAACACACAGAGTCATAAACACCCTTATCAGCTGACGCTTCAGTCAGGCAGGTGGCACAGGGCCTGGCCGACGCAGCCCTGACTGTCTACAGGCAGCTACGACTCACTTCCTCGGCTTCTGAAAACTGCCACAGGTTTGGTCTGGCTAACAATACAGGATTTCGGTGCTTGCAAAATGTGTGTAGGGCAAAGAAAGGGGAACGAAAGACCACCCCTCGGCTGCTTCGGTACTACTGATCCCAGGGCTATCAACAGTAATTTCAAACTCTCGGTGTGAACGAAGCTGGGCCGCTCTGAGCGCAGCACGCTCACTCAGGGGTGTGGAAGAGGCTCATCCTGAAAAAGCAGAGGACGCCCACGACGGGAGAGGTGGCGTTAGTGACCATCAGACTTATCGACACCAGAAAGCCCTGAGTATTCCAAAGACAGCCCCCCAGTACGTTCCTGCAGCCCTTGGCTTCTTGACAGATGGCGACATCTCACTGTGAGCCAGAAGATGAAATGTAAAACCGGGGACCCCGCGTTCTTGAGAGGTAACCCAGAGGTGCTCCAGGACGCTCACCGAGACACTTGAAGGGGATCACGATGTGAGTCTTGCACTGCTTCTTGTCCCTCCGGCACCAGTTGTCCACGCTGACTGCCTGGTTTGCCTCCATCACATTTGTGATCTGTAGTTCTGGATACATCTGCAAGGGAAGAGGAAACACACACAGTAGACTGACTTTGTCCGTAAAAGATGAACGCTCGCTGGTGAGCCAGGACGAGTGTCTGCGTGCTCAGCTTCCCCGTCATCCTATGTAAAGCTGAAGTCCCCTCTGCTGCCTGGTTCCAACGGAACTAATCAAGCAAAGAGATACTGTAACTGTTAGCTTTCTTTTGACAGGTAGATTTTGGACCACTTCTGACACATTCTCTTTGAAAAAAGACCTACACAAGCAGCAAGCGTTCAGCCCCAAACAAGTCTATTAGGTATCAAGTCCACTTGTAGGGTGTGTGTAAATAGCTGAGTTCAAAAACTAAAACATTTAAGAGGCAAGTCTATGGAAGTGTGTGTTAATGAAATTATAGAATAATATTCCAACCCTGACCCCAAAGGCTAGTTTTGGTAAGAAATTAAAACATCTCATACGCTTTTCTACGTCAAGCATTGACCCAAAAAGTCTGTTGAATCAGACATGAGATAATCCCTTATGATACTGGTGGCTTCTACCAGCAAGTGCAAAACACAAGCACACACGTGACACTGGGCTTGTTTCACAACTTCCCATAACATGTGGGAAGCCAAGGGAACCAGGCTGCACTTCTAAGGCCCTGCCAAGCTTCTGCAGTATTCCGTCCAGAAAGGACAGAGAGCTCCCAGCACACCCAGGCCAAGTGCACACTCAGAACAGAAGCCTGCTGCCCCCATCATCACCAGCCTGGTCTTAGGTCAAAACAGCAGAATGACAGAGCACCTATTTCTAAAGCAAACAGGTTCAAACGTGACCCAGAAACGTTTAAGTTTCTGGCAGCACGCTTACCTCCTGACAGTACTGGAGAACTTCCTCCTTTGTTCCGAAGCAGCTCCGAGTGCCTGTCGGGTCAGGTTCCCACTCCCCAGTCTGAATGTTCACGTGCATATTTAGCTTTCCACAGAACATTGCAATCTGAGGCTCAGCAACAGCAAACCCTGTTCCAGCGTTGGCTGCGAGGGCCTGTCGAAGGGAAAAGAAATTCCAGGTTCACTCCCAAGAGGTGGCATGGAGGGAGAGTCACTTAGCGGTTTGTGACAGTAGAATGGACCTTTTAAAAAATCTTCATTACTTACTATTTTTTCTTCATAAACAAATCCTTTTCCCAGGAACTAAGCCAGAATAAAAAATGACCTTTGGACATATATAATCAGAGAGAAATGTGCGTGGGAACTGTAACCACCACTCCCCGTCTAGATACTTCTGACTTGGGAACCCATAATCCACCTGCAGTCCCCTCTAATACAAGCAAACCCACTTTCCATTCCTTAATACACCAAAACACAAAAGTATAGAACGGCGAGAGTTCCAGCAATTTTACTCAATTCACTTACATGACACCATTTTACTGAGCAACTACTATTTTTGCACAGCAACGCGCTAAATGCTCAGGACACAAGGCTGAGCAAAAGGTTACGGCCCCTGCCCTCTTGGGGTTTATGGTCTAGTTCAAGAGTCAATTCTCACACAGAAAGATTCCCAGATGTCATAGAGCTGAAGGAGCATACAAAACAAAAAGGGAATGTGACTTAGGCTTGGGTAGGAGGTGATGGGGAAGCTTCGTGAACTGTGACACTGGAGTGGCTTTGGCCATCCCCGTTGGGGGAGAATGTAGACTGTGAGTCTGTGGAGGGTCCGAGGGCTGTGACACTGGAGTGGCTTTGGCCATCCCCATTGGGGGAGAATGTAGACTGTGAGTCTGTGGAGGGTCCAAGGAAAGGGTGGGTGGCACACATGGTCAAGACTGGATGGTCTGTCGACCAAGAAAGGATGGAGTGCTGAGGGTTCTAAGTACAGAGTTAATATTTTTCAAATGCAGCTATGATGTTCTCTGTAGGCAGGGGGATGGCTCAGGGAGCTGGAGAGATGACAGTACTTGGGTAAGGCAGCACCGGCAGACAGCAATGCAGGCAAGACTGGGTGACGATGCCCGGGGGGTGACCAAGAGGCAGCATGGCTTGCATAACTCAGTGAGCAACGGCGTCGTGCATGGAAAGAGAACACTAAAAGGGATTTCATGAACAATTTTATCTCGTGTTAGGAAAAAAATCAACTATCCGTAGCCATCAATAGCTCACAAATTACAGGTGAGAAAAAACATTTACGTACGATGACAGTGAGGCTCTCACAAAGTCTCGTGCACCAGAAAAAACACAGGCATCCCTGCATCTAAAGATATACCAATATTGATGGTTACATTCACAATAAAGTTCTGTGGTCTCTCCTAATGGGTAAGTTCTTTCAAAACAAAAATTAAACATCTTTTTAAAATGTTAAAACTTGAGGGGTCGGGTTAGACTATCTGGCTTATTATGATCTTTTCAAAAAGAGCAGAGAGCATTGGTAATAAATGGTTTTCCTATTAACAAGAAAAAGTAGATGTGACTTTTTTTTTTTTTTTTTTTTGGCCGTACCCTGCAGCTTGTGGGATCTTAGTTCCCCAACCGGGGATCAAACCCATGCCTTTGGCAGTGAAAGCACAGAGTCCTAACCACTGGACTGCCAGGGAATTCCCTGACTTATAAAATATACGGAAAACTGTGTGCTTTCCAGGCAAGTCTCCTGCATTTGTGCTGATAGACTGGCTACACAGACATGAATGGTCCTTCCAATTAGGAGCCTACGTTTGATTCTGAAATACATCCCGATCTTCTAGGACAAATTTACCACCTACACGTTTTGCTTAGGAGCTTATTAAAATTAGCCTGCTTTCCAGTAGCGCGAGACAAGGAAGCATGAACACTTGCTGGATGCTGGGAGAAAGCTAATCTGGATCTAAAATGTCGCCAAGATCAATCAGGGATGAAAAACACCTCAGTTAAATCCAACGAGGAGAACAGTCAGCAACTTTATTAAGTAGAATAGACTGTCACCCCACTGTGATGAATAATCATCTATTAAAGTAGAAGACACAGATCCTGTGCGTTCACAATAACTGCACGTGAAGCTATAGACTGGTGTGAAGTCCTGTCTCCCCCAAAGAAAGAAAAAACATTTAAAGGTATCTGTGGAAAGAAGGTATAGGTAGTACCTTAATGGCGTTTAATTCAAACAGATCATTAAAAGGTATAAAGATGCACACGACAAAGGCACTTAATTCTCACACTGAGCTGGAGATGTGCACAAAAATGCCTCTTCTACTGGCCATTCTTCTTCTGGGAGGATTAAGGCTAGAAACTTGGGTTATGATACGGAGGGAAATGGGCACACAGTACATTAAGTGGTACATACAGAAACAAAGGCAAGCAAACCCCAGGGATGCTCTGTGCACCGAAACCAGTGTTCCAGCAAATTCATTCCTTCCTACTCTTCAAAAGCTCAGACAGAAACGAACAAAGAAAATCCAGGAAGACATGATAAATATGTAAGCAAGAAAGCCAAATCTACAGGTTAGAAGGAAAGTATTTCCTAAACCTGCTATAAATGAACTACCACAGTTAAATGTGAAAGACGCTGAGCAATCCTTTCTAAATTCTCTCTACGGACCGGTATATTTTAACATTAACTAGGATGTCAGGGTGGTATCTAATCTTTCAGAAGTACAGAGGCGGGGGAGGGAGGCATTTGCCTCTTTAGTTCCAAAAATGAATACAGGTAAGAAAGAGCATCAGTCAATTACATGAGCTCACCCAGGCCACAGTCAAAACTGTGCAAGCAGTCGCTCATCCCATTGAAGAAGACAGGGCTTCCCTGGTGGCGCAGTGCTTGAGAGTCCGCCTGCCGATGCAGGGGACACGGGTTCGTGCCCCAGTCCGGGAAGATTCCACACGCCGCAGAGCGGCTGGGCCCGTGAGCCATGGCCGCTGAGCCTGCGCGTCCGGAGCCTGTGCTTCGCAATGGGAGAGGCCACAGCATGGAGAGGCCCGCGTACCGCAAAATTAAAAAAAAAAAAACATTGAAGAAGACAGTCCACGTGTGGCTCGCTATGGCTGTTGGCTGAAAGGCCACAAGAGTTCCAACTGTACAAATGCTCAGTTTACGGGTCAACCACTGAGGTCATACATCGGTGGTTAAGTGCATTTGATCTTTCTGCAGAGATGGTCAACAGTGCCTTCCCCAAAGAGGATCTAAAATACCAGAGGTTAAAGCAGCAGGAAGAGGCAGCTTGGCAGCCACAGCTCCTCACATCAGTTCCCACCAAGGAAAAGGAGGGTAACTGGAATCAGTCCAGACAGCTCATATGCTGCCGTGATTCATTTCTGAGTTCAGAAAGATTAATCCTTGTGGCCATCAGAGACTCTCAAGAAGGTATCATCTGGAATATAAAAAGTCTCTGCGGACCACGTCTAGGGATCAACTAACCAAACATACCCCAACCTTACCCAGTGTATAACAGGATCGCTTTTTCCTGTAATGTTTGTGCTTCTTTCCTTTGAAAATGCTCTTATTTAATGTGCTCTCCATTTTCGGAGGCACACACTGTGCTTTGACCCATTACATCAACGTATAAATCAATCTGTTTCCTAACCTAACATGTTACAAATGGGATTTCGTTGCCAAGTCAGCACTTCCGATATCCTGTGAACCTGAAATCCTCTAGGAAAGAAAATTAACGCCCCACGCTTGGGCACCGCGGCCAGCCCTTGATCTATGAACACTGCAGCATTTTTAAGGCTTTGAAAACAAATTGCATCAACTGCTTTCCTAGTTCAGCACTTCCATTTAACTTAATAATTCATTCTTATTAAGAAATTCCATTTTATTAATTTGACTCAGCTACTCAAGGATGGAAATTCTACTTGGTAAAAAGTGCTTCTAGTAACTTGGTTGAAAACCTGAAATGGCTTTAACGCAATAAATAAATAGCAACAAACATAAATCTGAATGTAACTTCAAACAGGGCCTTCCTTTAATCATCACCTCAAGAGAAGCAACTCCTGGGCCCACCTCAGCCCCACCTCCCTTCACAAAGCCTCCCAATCCAAAGCAAACAGGTAATCCATTACTTCCTTCCTCACTAAAGCTACTGCCTCAGATTCCAATTTGGCTCCAGGCTCTGTGAAAGTGCCTGCCATGGAGGGAGCGTCCTCCAAAGAGGAGGGCTTTATTCTATTCCTGAGGGAGTCTGTTTCCTGCGACAGGAAGTGCTCCTGTGGTCCATGTACCCCCGAGAAGCAGGGCAGCACAGCTCCAGCTCCCATTAGAGCACTGTACATGTAGCACCTACTCACCACCGGCACAGGAGTGACATCAAGACACAGACTCCTCTCAAAGACCCGCCTTTTTATTTATTTATTTATTTATTTATTTATTTATTTATTTATTTATTTATTTATTTTTGTGGTACGCAGGCCTCTCACTGCTGTGGCCTCTCCCGTTGCGGAGCATAGGCTCCAGACCCGCAGGCTCAGCGGCCATGGCTCACGGGCCCAGCTGCTCCGCGGCATGTGGGATCTTCCCGGACCGGGGCACGAACCCGTGTCCCCTGCATCGGCAGGCGGACTCTCAACCACTGCGCCACCAGGGAAGCCCTAACCCTCCTTTTTTAAATGAATATGTCAGTGAAATGACAATCTATTCATGGATGTGAAGATCCTGTATTCATTTGTTTGTTTAAGTTCTGAATGGTACTTCATGATTCCTAAATTAAAATGACTTAGGTCTGTGTCCACAAACCTGCACCCAAGATTTACTTAATCAAACAAAGTTTAAAAAATCCAGTTTCCAGGTTATCGCCCCAATATATTAACTACAAAAGGGAAGCCAAACTACTTCACAGTGGAGACACTGCCGTCAACGTCACCAGCCATAATTCGTGTAAGAGGACAGATGAGGAAAGACACACCGAGGGACTGTCTCAGACTGGAAGCTATGGAGAAAAAAGATGCAACGTGGGAGCCCAGACAGGATCCTGGAACAGGAAAAGGACACTGGTGGGAAAACTGGAGCAGTATCTGAATAAGGCCTGTGCGTAAGTTAACACTGCTGTACCAATGTCAACCTCCCAGTTTTGATAAATGCACAAGGGTTATGTCAGATGTTAATACTAAGAGAAGCGCAGTCTAAGGATACAGGGGAACTCCCTCTACTATTTTTGCAACTTTTTAAAAACTCTAAAATTAGTTCAAAATAAAACAGTTTTGATTTTTTTAAATCCTATTCATCGCTTGCCTGAATTTCGACTGTGACTCCATGGTTTCAATCCGCAAAGAGAAGACACGCTCTTTGGTAGGGCAACGAGCAAGTATGATCAGAGCAGGCCCAATACCTGAAAAACGTAACTATTTATTCTGAACATACCTTAATGTAGTAAAACCCCATGCATATATATATTATATTACATTTGATTTATCTCCAATGGGAGGACTATTACAATTCTGCCCAGAACCTCACGTATGAGAAACTCCACTTCTGTTACTGTCCAAAGGGTGACTGCAGTTTGAGGTCCCTAGTGCATCTTCCTCAGCAGTACAGCGTGAAGCTTTCAATTTAAAAAAGCTCCAAGGACTTCCCTGGTGGCGCAGTGGTTAAGAATCCGCCCGCCGATGCAGGGGACACGGGTTTGAGCCCTGGTCCGGGAAGATCTCACATGCCGCGAAGCAACTAAGCCCGTGCGCCACAACTACTGAGCCTGCGCTCTAGAGCCCATGAACCACAACTATTGAGTCCACGCACCGCAACTACTGAAGCTTGCGTGCTCTAGGGGGCCCGTGAGCTGCAACTACTGAGCCCGCATGCTGCATCTACTGAAGCCCGCGCGCCTAGAGACCATGCTCCATAACAAAAGAAGCCACCACAATGAGAAGCCCACGCACTGCCACGAAGAGTAGCCCCCGCTCACCGCAACTAGAGAAATCCCGCGCGCAGCAACGAAGACCCACTGCAGCCCAAAAAAAAAAAAAACCCCTCCAAACTTCGAACATTTCAACACACTATTTAATAACATATCAGGATTCTTGTTAAGCATTTTCCAGCCTGAACAGCAAACTGAGAAACCTGTTCTTAAAAGTGACAGCTTACGTTACGCCAACTGAAAATCCTCGGCTTTCTGTTGTTGTTGTTAACATTTGAACTTAATTCTAATTAGAAGCTTGTGAATTAGGGTTAGGTGGAAAAACTCTGAATGTAAAAGGTCATTAATCTTCCACTGATGTATGCCAGCTGTTAGGTATCATTTTCATAGGCAGTAATTTATACAAATAATCCCTGCTTTTATTAGCGCTGTAAATATTAAAGTATAAATGATGTATCATTTCCAAGACTGAAAATAGTTTAGACTGTCTCCAAGGCTTTTTATAGGAACGTGGTAATCTGTCCATCTGGATTACGCTGGTAAGGATCCAAGCACCAAGATTTAAGAGAGGTCCGTCTTTCTGTACGTGTCTCTAAGATGAGAGCTAAGAGCCTTTTATAAAGGAAGTTACTCAAATACATAAAACACTTTCAAGTAAAAAAAAAAAAAAAGGCAGAACAGTGTTTATAGATCTAAAATTCTCAAGTGAACAAGTTCTTTACAGGCTCCTGTGTTTCTTTCCAATTGCCTGTAATGGGAATTCCACGAAACTGACCTCCTCGGGAACAGAGGTCCTAGGGACATGGCTCGGCCAGCCATCACCTTCTGCTCTCTCCACTCCTGACCCTGGAGGAACTACGCGATGTGATGGTGAAGAGCACGGGCTGTATGAGATGGACAAACCGTGACTGTGTTCCAGCCCCACCACTGACAGGCTGTGCCACGTTTGGCAGGTTCCCTAACCTCTCTGGACCTCGGTCTCCTGTCTATAAAATAAGGACAATAGTAACTACACACCATAGTGCTGTTTTGAGGTTTAAGTGAGTTTAACACATGAAAAGTGCTTGAAACAGTGCTTGTTACATAGGAGTTCTTCAAGTGTTGATGGCTATTAGTAACAGGCTTTAAATTTCTTTATCTGTAAAACAGGGCTACTGACACACTATTCCTCTCGGGCCTGTTGTGGGAATAAATTAAGAGAATGCACGTAAGCACTAAGCACAGCATCCGACTTGAACGTTAGCTTCGTTAGCATCGGCTGGCTCCTGAAGATGTCATTTTCTCTGGCTACAAGAACCAGGGCTTAAGCCATGGGCACACCACGTGACCAGCCATCCTCCCCAAACCCGTGAAATGGGGTGAAGGCTGCACATCCCTCCTCTACCTCTGAAATCTGGACAGACCTGAAGAGGGCTGCACTCACACTCCACATTTTATTTTGAGGGAATTCAGTCACCAAATGTTTATATGACAATTTAATACTGCCTTACCATTTAAAAGAAAATCACTGGGGGGTTGCTGGCTTCCTAGCTCTGGTCCAGCTTCCAGCCAAATGCAAGTGAGGTCAAAATGAACCTGTGTTTTCTATAGAGACACTGCTGTGATCAAAAAAGCACTACGTGGGCATCCCTGGTGGCGCAGTGGTTGAGAATCCGCCTGCCAATGCAGGGGACACGGGTTTGATCCCTGGTCCGGGAAGATCCCACATGCCGCGGAGCAACTAAGCTCGTGTGCCACAACTACTGAGCCTGTGCTCTAGAGCCCGTAAGCCACAACTACTGAGCCCGCGCACCTAGAGCCCGTGCTCTACAATGAGAGAAGCCACTGCAATGAGAAGCCCGTGCATCGCAACAAAGAGTAGACCCTGCTCGCTGCAACTAGAGAAAGCCCGCGTGCAGCAACGAAGACCCAACACAACCAAAAATAAATAAATAAAAAAAAAGCACTACGTTATTTCTCTAAATCTGTTTTCTTGAGGGATATTCCCTTGACTTACAAGCTAAGTAGCCCCATGGAGGTTATTTAGTTTCTCTCCTGACCCCAGTTTTCACTTTTGGGCAACATAAATATGGCGTTACCCAAATGTTAGGTATTACAATAAATGACCCCCACAATACTAGCTTTGGCTCACACTACGGCAGACAGAAGTCTACTTTCCTAAAGCTCCTGATGCATAAGAAACGTGGTTTGCAAACAAAGACAGCTTCCTCACTGAATAAAAACCTGCATGATTCCAAACAAAAGCAGTAATATGTCATGCTTTGAAGGCTGCTACCTGCAAAGGTCAGAAAGCCAGGAGGATGCAGTATGAATATTAACATCAGAGGATCTCCATGGTGTGAACCTGGTCTTCCCCTCGGCACTCATTGGCCAGTATTACTCAGGCAGCAACCAAGAGCCTGCCAAACAAACAGCCTAGACAGGGTTGGCGGGGGTGTGTAGGCATGTTTCCTAAACCTTAAAAGGCTGAAATGATTTCAAGTAACAAACACCCAGAAGTACAAATGATTAAATATTAGTCATTAAATATGTTCATTCTAAGTCATTCTTATGGATTCACAGATGACAGAAATACTACAAATGACGGGGAGTTTTCTGTTGAATATCCAAGCACAAACCTGGCAATATTCTCAGAAGTTATAAGCTTACTTCTGGCTGATTTGATGCTCTGTAATATTTTGTTTATTTTAAAGGCATTAAGTCAGTCATTAAAAATTAGGTAATTTGGGGGCATATTTCATGCACTTGAAACAACAAATCACACCTCTTTTAAAAAAATTCTATTCTTCAGATAGAAGTATTTCACTAAAATAAACACTCAACTTAGTGATTTTTACCAAGGTTAAGTTGGGAAACTATCTAACATGTCAGCTTTGGCTGAAATGCTCTGACTTCAAGATGTTACAACCACAAACATCAACAGCCAATGTCAGACATGTGAACTGATTTCACTGAATCTTTTCTCCTTTAATACACTATCTGGGAAAAGATAAGAAAAATCCATGCAGCTGCAAACATCCATGTTTTAATATTTAGGACAGTTTTTACTGGTGTTTTAAATTTAAAGCAGGGGTTCCCTGACACCTTACTTGCCTGGTAAGGTCTGTAACAACAGATCTTAGGCAAGTAAGAAAGGTCTGGAGAGCACGTGCGCACACGAATGCCGAAGGTGCTGAGCTGCAAACTGTCCTCTCTTTTTTTTTTTTTTTTTTTGCGGTATGTGGGCCTCTCACTGTTGTGGCCTCTCCCGCTGTGGAGCACAGGCTCCGGACGCGCAGGCTCAGCGGCCATGGCTCACGGGCCCAGCCGCTCCGCGGTATGTGGGATCTTCCCGGACCGGGGCACGAACCCGCGTCCCCTGCATCGGCAGGTGGACTCTCAACCACTGCGCCACCAGGGAAGCCCTGTCCTCTCTTGAGAAGTGACTGTCCTGAATTCTAAGGTTCTCTTTTTTACCTTTGCTTTAAAATGTTTTTCATAGGATGGCAGCAGTAATAAATGGGTAGTCTGTTTTTTAAAAATGCTCCTTCCATAATATTAAGAACTGACAACTTTATCTATCTAAAATGTTTTTCTTAGCTTTACTATTCCATGAAAACCAAAGAGTTAGCACTTTATTTCTAAGGTTCTGTGACGCTGAATGGCAAGAAAGGGCAGAAATTCCTCCGTGAATAACCCGTATCTTTCTTTCCTTATAAACAGAAAATAAGACAATTTGCCAGGATGACATTCACAGGGCAGGGAGAGGAAATGCACATTTAAAAATACAAAATCGGCAATTTCCATATGCTATTCTGCTAAACATTTCACTGTTTACTAGATCAAGCAATATTCACACATCTATCTTGATGTAACAAATCACTTTAACTTCTAATGTCCATCAAAACGCTATGAAAGTAACACAAATATGAAAGAGCTCCACCCTCTCCAAGTTCAAATCAAGTCAGAAAGGCATCTTTGCCATGATTTACGCAGCATTTAAATGTAAAAGTAAATACTGTATTATCAGCTCGCACCAGATCTGCCTGCAGACAATTCTTCCTGTCTGGGACCCATGCCCATGCCCATTATTGTAATTATCAGCAATTAAAAAAAATGAAGTAATAAAGCGAGTATGAGCTGCTAGTCAGCATGCTTACTGCTTGCTGTCTCTGCCATTAATTAGCCTTCCTGGGTACCAGCTACCTAACTACTAAATAAATGCATAAAGGAGAGCAGGAAAAGCTACGCCCAAGTAAAAAGAATAAAAAGGATGCAAACGTGTGCACTGCATAACTCTGGGAGGGGCGTTCGGTAGGCTGCAGGGTGCATGATGGACCCGGAAATGCACAGCATGGTGGTCCAGCTCACACACACCAAGATTTCAGCATTTGCTGGTCCCCTTTTCCCAGAGGCGAAAGCCCAGGAGCACTTCTGTCCCACTGGTCAGGTGGGCCCCTGGGGAGCTATGTCCACCCTGCCCTCCGAGACCCACTCCGACCACAGCATTTTGAATCATCTCAAGGCAGAACACATCACTCACTCTCATGTTCCAAGGGATTCCAACTCTTGACGACTCCTACTTCCTCCCCGCTCCCTCCATCAACCCGTCTGGCGATGGACACCATCCTCCTGGGCACAAGCCAGGGTCTCTCCTGCCTCAAGGCTCTGCACCTCGAACTTCTGCCCCTGCTCTTCCCTGAGCTGTCACGTCTCACCTTTCAGGACCCAGCTCGAAAGTGCATCTCTGGGGGCCCTTCCCAAGGACAGGCCCCACCCTGCCGGTGTTTTGTTTTCCCCTCCAGCAATGGGAATTCACCTGCTCATTCACCTGCACTGCCCATCTCCCTCCAACAGGATGCAGGTTGGCAGGGGGTGGGGCTGTGCTTGGGGGCGGGGCGGGGGGGCCCTCCGGGTTTCCTAATCTCGGCACCTGGAAACAGCACCAACTACCTAGTAGGTAATCATTCACACCCAAGGAAGTGACTTTCTGACTGAAGGCTGTGCTCTTGTTTTCTCTCCAACACATTTAGTTAAACTAGTAAGAATTAAGCAGATACCACTCAGCAGCGATTTCCAAATGATTAACGCTGTGCTAGCCTTCACATAAGTACCTCTGTAATGAATGACAAGTAAAACGAAAACAACTCAGGCAGCAAGGCAAGTTTCCATTTTTCATCTTTTGCCACTTGAGTCCACGTGCCCAGCCTGAAAAGCCACCCAACGCCAGGCTCCTAGCGGAGTCCTCCACCCCAAGGCGGCCCATCCAGCCTTTTCTCCCACTATTTATGCCTCACCACTTCCATACCTTTTCAGTCCGGACATCATCGATGGACTTTCTAGTCAAAAGGATTGAACTCTTAAACCACCAGACCCTACGCTCACCCACCTTCTTCTCCTTGCTCCGCTGGTCAAATCAATACTCCTGTTTACATGATTATGACATAAAAAGGTCAGCTCCCTCCTTAGGCAACTATTTCCCCCCTCGGCCTCTGCAAGGCCAACTCTTCCTTTACTTGCCTGTACTGGCCGCTGGCACTCAGCCTGCCAGGAAGATCTGCAGAGATGGCTCTGATCCCTTTTCTTGAAGACCAGGCACCGTCTTCCTGCTTCAACTGCGCTGATGACTCTCCAGGCCTGAGCACAGCTGCCACTCCTGGGACTGATCACAACTGTCCTGAAAACTGCTTCCCCCTTTTCTCCTGTTCCCAACTCAGTACTCTGCTCCTTCGTTGCGGAGCACAGGCTCCAGACGCACAGGCTCAGCGGCCATGGCTCACGGGCCCAGCCGCTCTGCGACATGTGGGATCTTCCCGGACCGGGGCATGAACCCGTGTCCCCTGCATCGGCAGGCGGACTCTCAACCACTGCGCCACCAGGGAAGCCCTCTGCTCCTTCTTGACTTAACCGCCTGTGTCAGTGGCTCACCGCTTCCCACAGCCTCCCGGAAACTTTCACTCATGAAACTTTTATCTTACGCACACACTTTGCTGGCAATTTGGACAAGCACTAAACTGTAACCTGGACACAATTTTCCCTCAGAGGTTAAGATGTGGAGCTAGGGCCACCTAGCTTCCAGCACTGCTGCTGGTACATCTAAAGCCAATTTGATCCCTCGCTCTTTGTGCAGGTCTGGTTTTTTCCTACATGGAAGTAAAATCTTACCCATCTTCGGTATCCTGAGATTCAATTCTAATAGGCCTGGGTCTGAGTTTTTGTCATTCACTTGCCTGAGCGCTCAGTGGGCCACATCATCGCGGAAACACTCAGTCCTGGGTTTCCTCTTCTCCCTCTGAAATTCTTATCAGCCGCATCTTACCTCCTACATTGACCTTCCTTTCTTACCTCTTCCTTTCTAGATTCTTTTTGTTCCCTTTCAGAACGATTTCTAACCAGACTTTTAAATGTCTGGTATCACATTTCCAACCACCAAGAACTCTTCCTTGTTCTCGGAAAGCCTTTTTTTATTGCAAACTATTATCTCATAGCGGAAACAACCCCTCCTCTCTGAGGTAAATATCAAGAGCCTACTGAAGTTACCTGCCTGCTCCCTGCATGGTCTTTAAGCTGCAGTTCCCCCATCTGTTTTGTTCTTGTTCAAGGTGTTCCTGAAGTGGCTGGTGACCCTAAGTCATCTAACTCAGTGTTTAGGAAAGGGACCCTGCTGTACATGGACAGAACTTGTCCAGAGAGGAATCCTTCAGCTCCCTCCCTGACTGCGGCCCCCGAGCCTGGCTGCTGCAGATCTGCGGGGCCTAGGAAGGGAGCCTTTCCCCTCTCAGAGCCTCACGTTCTGCTGGGCCTGGCGTCCCGAGGAAGCTGAAGTCTTCCCCTGAGGTGCAGCGAGGTGGGGTGAGGTGCGTTATTCAGGGCCTGATTACTCATGTTTAGTTTCAACCCCTCCCTGCCATTAGCCTCACCCTGATGCTTCCATCCCTCATTCAAGGTCTGCTCTGCAAATCAGCTTGCTTTCAGCTGGTGTCCCTGCATTTAGGTTCCAGCTTCTCTGGTCTGCTGGCTCAGTCACTAGGTCCATCATCAAGTCTGCATAGACATCTTTTCTTCTCTCCTGTTCTCTGTCCTTGTTGGTCTATTCATTCTCTCACCAGGACAGAGTTAGAGCTAGAACCCTGCACCTGCATCTCTCTCTTTTTAAAAAATATTTACTTATTTGGCTGCACCGGGTCTTAGTTGCAGCATGCAAACTCTTCGTTGCGGCACGTGGGATCCCCGACCAGGGATGGAACCTGGGCCCCCTGCACTGGGAGCGCGGAGTCCTGGCCACTGAACCGTCATGGAAGTCCCTCCACCTGCATCTCTCGAGGTGCAACAATTCAAAAGCCACTAACTATGAATATATTTGAAAACTAGAGATGAGAAGTATTAATAAAATTGAGAGCTTCTATCTTGATTATTTAAACATAATGCCTTTAAGAAAATAAAATTCTGATCCTTTCCTCAGATTATTTCATTTGATCATTTTACAGTTACGTTACAGTCAATATGCTAGTCACTGGGTGTTATGAGCTGAACTGTGCCCCCCTTAAATTCATATGTTGAAGTCCTAACATCTATCACCTCCAAATGTGACCTTATTTAGAAATAAGGTTGTTGCAGATATCAGTAATTAAGATCAGGTCACACTAGAGTGGGGTGCCCCCTAATCCCACCTGAATGGCACCCCTATAAAAGGAGGAAAAATGTGAAGAGACAACACACACACACAGGGAGAATGCCATGTGAAGATGGGAGTTATGCTACCCAAAGCCAAGAACTATCAGAAGCTGAGAGAAGCTTGGGACAGATCCTCCCTCAGACCTTCAGAGGGAGCGTGACCCAGCAGCGCGTAGATCTTAAACTTCCAGCCTCCAGGAACAGTGAGACAATAAATTTCAACTGCTTAAGCCATGCAGTCTGTAGTACTTTGCCACGGCCAGCCTAGCAAATGAATACGCTGGGTAAGCGAATAAGACTCAGTCTAAGTATCTGGGGAGCTCACCGTCTTAGAAGCAGGATCCAGACCCAGGGAAGCCCAGACCTACAGTGTAACACGTACATTATGCACAAGACGTAAGGAAGTGGAGACGGCGCTGGCATCTGAGAAGCGCTGCGGCAGGGGTAGGCGTGGGGCTGCGGGGAGTGGACAGCTAAGTCTCCAGAACCCCTTCCCCAAGGAAACTGGGCCGGGGCTCTGCTCCAGCGCCAGCACCAGAACGACCCTGCTAGGCATATTTTAGAATGTGAGAGGGTGTGATTTGGCAAGATTAGGTGGAGACAAGGAGGCCACTTAGGAAGCCTCTGCATTCATCCAGGAGATTATACGTGTTGAAATGATAATTATCTCAGATATACTGAGTTAAATAGACTATATTGTTAAAGCTCATTTCACCTATTTTTGCTTTTTAAAAAAATGTCAACTAGAAAAAGTTACATTTCATATGTGGCTCGCCTTTTTCTATTGGACAGCACTGTGTTAAGTGTTCAGCTAACACTGTGCTAGGGGAAGACACGACCGAACGACTTTTTTTCATTTACCTGTAGATTCCGTTTAACTGCAGTTTCCTTTCTTCCGTTATGAAGGCTAGCAAGAGTTTCTGGCATTTGCAGGAATGGGGTCCTTGGATGGCTAAATGGGTAAGCTTCTCTAAAGAGAAAAAAGCTTCTCTAAAGAGGCCAAGCTCGTGCAAAAGAGACAAGTGGTTACAAGTAAAATAATGAACGGGAATTAGACAGGAAAAAGGCCCTTGAGACATTTCTTCTTAAAAAGGATTTGGTATGGGTTATGTAAGTGGGTAAAACAGTGCCAAGAGCCCAGGTTCTTATTTTATCCAACTGCTGGAGGGTGGGGGAGGATGACAACCCGCCTCCATCCCCCAACTCTTTAGATCCTACAAATAGTAAAAGAAGCCTGACTGAGACATTAACAAACAGACAAAACAGAAACAAAAACAAAAAGACACCCTCTTAGGCTTCTGACAACCACAGAACAAAACACAAAGGTCTTCCAAAGACCAAAAAAAAAAAAAGGCCAGAACAGATAGAGTATATATGATATGGTACTCACATCACACAGGACCTTGAGTCAATACACATTTGCAAGGGCCTTATTAGAGCAGGCTCCAGAGACAACAAATTGAAGAGTCACAAGTTCTCACCCACATGGAGGCTCGGGCTCGTAAGGGAGACAACACGTGAACAGAATAATCCTAATATAAAAGGAAATATTCCCAAACTCTATAGTAGTAGCAGTCTTACGAAGTCATCAGAACTAGCTCACCATGAAGCTTTCAGAAACTGGCAGGCCAAGCAGCTATTTAAGTATAATACTATCCGGTAACTTAGTACCCAAGCCGAATTTGGGCAATCTGTGCTGGCCTATTAGAAAGATTCTCCTTCACCTTCCTTGGGAACAGCTATTAAGTAGCTCAATGGAAGAATTTTTGCAACTCACTTCTAACGCCCGATGCCAGGATGAAAACAAGTGTTCATATTAGGTTAAAGTGAATTCTTTGGCCCTATGGAAAAAACGGGTCTCAAATATTTCCAAACGTACATAAGACTAATAGTAACCCTCACATAACATCACAAAAGCCACACCTTAGTCTCAGTAATATTTAACATGATAATATTTTACTTGGCCAACAATGAACCCTACCTATGCTGGTATAAAATGATGCAATCGAGATCCTATATTTGTATAGGCCATGTTACCTCTCTGATCACTTCTTTGTCTCTTTGCTTTCTTCCAAACATTTTCACCCATAAAACTCCAAAATGTTCCAAATACTGATGTGATATCCAAAAGAAATTTATCTTCACAAATTACCAAGTAAAAAGGATGCTAGAAGTGGTACAGCTAAAACATTACCTTCTTAATGTTAACTGAAACAAACATCATTACCTCAAATTGACTCAGAGTCTATGTTCTATTTTATTTTCTATAGCTTTTCAGAGACAGGCATCAATGCTGCTCGCCTAGTATCAGATCACCATGGGGATATTTTAGTGAGGATCCAATCGTCCAGGGACTGGTGCTGGATTTATAATCTGCCTTAACTCCCGCCATCCTGTGACAAGTCTGCTTCTTCACTCATCACACACCCACACACATGTAATGGCTCAGCTTGGCTGGGAGCTCATCAGCTTTGAGTCTGCGCTTTGTATTTAATCTTTCAAAAATCAATACTTAAAACATTTTAATCTGATTTTAATCTGTCCTACTATTTCCATTGTTTAAAAACAACACTAACCAACACTGAGTCTCAATGACTTGTATCAATTCACAAGATTAATCTTTCAAAACAACAGCCCAGCAGGATATTTTATTAATGTAGATCCTGAGGCAGCTAATCAAGCCTCAAGTAATCATTTTTCTTAAAGAGTTGCTATGAGAGACAGAGACAGAGAGAGAGAGAGAGAGACACGGAGCGGGAGGGAGAGAGGGGGGACAGAGAGGGAAGAAAAAAAGAGTTGCTATAAGGAAAAACATTCATACAGCATTAAGCAGAAATCCTCTTCAAAAGGGGTGAGGGGCATGGCAGAGTCAACCAGCCAATCAGCGAAGGTTCTGCTATGAAATGTAGTTTGCAATTCACTTGAAAATGAGTAATAAATCGTTACTGCAAGAGGTTATTTCAAGCCAACTTTCTCCGCTTTTCAACAAGCATTGAAAACTCTGTGCCTCTAGATGACAGAGAACAGACAGGGGTATAAGACAAAATGACAACCCACACTCAGCCTCCCTTGGGGACATGAGAACCTCTGACAAATAAAGGGGGCCTGCTGCTGCCATAGCCAAAAAAATAAAAATAAAGGAAACAAGTGTTGGCCAAGATGTGTGGAAATTGGAACCCTTGCCACTGATGGTGGGAATGTAAAATGGTGCAGCCACTGTGGAAAAGAGGTTGGCAGTTCTCAAAAAGTTAAACATAGAATTACCATATGATCCAGCAATTCCACTTTCCAGTACATACCCAAAAGAACTGAAAGCAGGAACTTAATGGCTGACAATGTAAAAATACCTGGAAGTAAACCCTATAAATAGGTTCTTTAAAAAAGATAAGCTACATTAAAATAATCTATTTTTAAAAGACTGGAGAAGTGTTGATTGTCATTTTTCCAACCACCTAAAATGCTTCTTTTGTTTATCATCTTAGGATGATAAACAAAAGAAGCCAAAAAGTTGGCTTGGCCAAAAATTCCTTGGGTGTTTAAGTAAAAACAAGACATTTCTCATTTCACCAAGAACTTTACTGAAAAACATATTCACTGGTTTTTTTTTTTAATTTATTTTTGTCTGCATTGGGTCTTTGTTGCCGCATGGGCTTTTCTCTAGTTGCGGTGAGCGGGGGCTACTCTTCATTGCAGTGCGTGGGCTTCTCATTGTGGTGGCTTCTCTTGTTGCAGAGCATGGGATCTAGGCACGTGGGCTTCAGTGGTTGCAGCACGTGGGCTCAGTAGTTGTGGCGCACAGGCTTAGTTGCTCCGTGGCATATATTCACCGTTTTATTCCACTACCTTCTGCCATTTTTCAGGCAACTTCCTAATTTCATCTTCCCAAAACTTTTAATCTTTTTTTGATGTATTTTTTTTTACACAGCTGGTTATTAGTTATCTATTTTACACATTACTGTATATATGTCCATCCCAATCTCCCAATTCATCACACCACCACCAGCAGCCCCCCCACCCCGCCAGCTTTCCCCCCTTGGTGTCCATATGCCAAAACGTTTTATCTTTTTGAGCAAAGAACTGTCCCAGGTGCCTTTTAGTCTTCCAGGGAATTGAAATGTTTTCCATTAAGAGAATTTTGTAAAGCCTGAAATAAATGGAAATCCAAAGGTGTAATGTCCGGTGAATATGGCAGATGAATCAGCACATCCCAGCCAAGCTGTAATAGTTTTTGCCTGGTCATCAAAGAGACATGCAGTCTTGCGTTATCCTGACGAAAGATTATGTGTTTTCTGTTGACTAATTCCGGATGCTTTTGGTCGAGTGCTACTTTCAGTGGGTCTAACTGGGAGCAGTACTGGTTGGAATGAATCGTTTGGTTTTCCGGAAGGAGCTCATAATAGAGGACTCCCTTCCAATCCCACCACATATACATAACATCACCTTCTTTGGATGAAGACTGGACTTTGGTGTGCTTGGTGGTGGCTCATTTCACTTGCCCCACGATCTCTTCCGTTCCACGTTATTGTACAGTATCCACTTTTCATCACCCATCACAATTTGTTTTAAAAACCGAACATTTTCATTATGTTTAAGTAGAGAATTGTATGCGGAAATACTGTCAAGAGGCTTTTTTCTCTCAACTTACGTGGAACCCAAACATCAAAGCGATGAACATAACCGAGCTGGTGCAAATGATTTTCAACGCTCGATTTGGATATTTTGAATATGTCAGCTATCTCCCGAGTGGTATAACACTGATTGTTCTCAATTAATGTCTCTATTTGATCGCTATCAACTTCAACTGGTCTACCCGACCGTGGAGCATCGTCCAGCAAGAAATCTCCAGCACAAAACTTCACAAACCACTTTTGACACGTTCCATCAGTCAAAGCACCTTCTCCATACACTGCACAAATCTTTTTGTGCATTTCAGTTTTTACTTTTCTTGAAATAATAAAGCATAATATGCTGAAAATGTTTTTTCTTCCATCTTCAATATTAAAACAGCTACACAAAAATTCACCAATTTTGATAATTTTTTAAAAATGCATACTCATGGGCTTCCCTGGTGGCGCAGCAGTTGAGAGTCCGCCTGCCGATGCAAGGGACACGGGTTCGTGCCCCGGTCCGGGAGGATCCCACATGCCGCGGAGGGGCTAGGCCCATGAGCCATGGCGGCTGAGCCTGCGCGTCCAGAGCCTGTGCTCCACAACGGGAGAGGCCACAACAGTGAGAGGCCCGCATAGCGCCAAAAAAAGGGCATACTCATATGACAGCTGTCACAATACAATCTAACAAAACTGTTTCAAATGAAGTTAAAGACAACTAAGTGCTACTAGAGCCATCTTATGGAAAAAACCAAATGAACTTTTTGGCCAACCCAATATATGCTGCCCTCAGCTGTGTGCTATGTGTTCTGTGCAGTGCCCTGCATACAGTAATTTAATAAATGTCTGCCAATAATGATGACCATGAAGAACTTCAAATGAACCAGTTACCAGGGAAAGTCTTCAACTCTGGAACAAGTTATATCCAAAGGTTCTTTTAAATGTCAATCTGAGATACAGCTAAAAGGATAAAAAAGAGATATCTACTGCATACTGTTTGCATTAAAGAAAAATTAGAAATGTAAATTATAAACAAATAAATGACAGAATTAGAAGACTCTTATTTTTACATAAAACCCTGAAAAGATGGGCAAGTTCAAAGATATGCACGTTATTTGCGGGGTGAGGGGGGCGGTTCTGTCACTAGAAAGCTAATAATTTATACAAATCTCAACTACTTCCAGTGTTTTAGGAAAAAATTATCCTTAAAAACTTAATTCTAGGCGCACCGCAGGCGGGCCAGTGAAGCCAGCGGCCCTGGCACGTGATCCGGGACCAGCTTCATCACTTGGTGGTTCCATCTGTCTGCCCGTCCATGGGTGCCATCATGGCGGACGCAACCAGTCAGGTGCTCCCGGGCTCTGGTCTCACCATCCTGTCCCAGCCACTCATGTGCATGAAGGTGCTCATCCAGGTGGGATATGAGCCTCTTCCTCCAACAACAGAATGAAATATTTTTTGGGCAGCAATTTCATCAGCTTCCTGGTCCTCTCATTATGCTCAGCACGTTGCGAGCATCAGTGGGAAGCGTGGGCTGTTCACAGGCTTAACTCCAAGACTGTGTTCAGGGGTCCTTGGAACTGTGGTCCATGGTAAAGTTTTACAGCATTACCAGGAATGTGACAAGGCTGAGGAGTCAGGATCTGGAAATGTACAGAAAGAAGTTTCATCTTCCTTTGACCGAGTTATCAAGGAGACAACTCGAGAGGTGATGGCTCATTCTGCTGCTACTCTCATCATACATCCCTTCCACGTGATCACTCTGAGATCTGTGGTACAATTCATTGGCAGAGAATCCAAGTACTGTGGACTTTGTGACTTCCTAGCAACTATCTATCGGGAAGAAGCCATCCTAGGATTTTTTGCAGGTCTTTTTCCTCTCCTCCTAGGTGACAGCATTTCTTTGTGGCTCTGTAACTCACTGGCCTACCTTGTCAATACTTATGCACTGGAAGGTGGGGTTTCCACCAATGAATGAAATGAAGAGTTATTCCCAAGCTGTCACAGGATTTTTTGCCAGTATGTTGACATATCCCTTTGTGCTTGTCTCTAATCTTACGGCTGTCGACAACCGTGGGCTTGCTGGTGGATGCCCTCCCTACTCCCCAGTATATTCTTCTTGGATAGATTGCTGGTGCATGCTACAAAAAGAGGGAAATATGAGTGGAGGAAATAGCTTGCTTTCCCGGAAGGTCCCCTATGAGAAGACTTATTGTTGTGACCTAAGAATGTTAATTTGAAGATGTGGGGCAGGGACAGTGACATATCTATAGTCCCAGGTGCACAAAATTATGAGAGAGAATGTTGATTTCTATACAGTGTGGTGTGCTTTTTAAATAATCATTTAATCTTGGGAAAATGGGGAAAAAAACCTTAATTCTATCATTTTACAAATATTCCTTAGTTCTTTCTACATAACTGAGCCCACTGTGTGTTCACCTAAGTTCAAAGACTCTAGATCTAGAAAGCACCAAATAAGCACCAACTCCATCAAACCATGTGCTACTCAACAATAAAATAAGGGCAAAACGCAATAGAATATTCAAATTATGGTTCCAATACTGCTGCAAACATCCAACCACTGGCTGGCAGGCAGCATTCTCATTCAATAACTCAGAATATTTGTGCATCAGCTTAAGTACTCCAAATTCAGAGTACGGAAGGCAACTAAAAGTGGTGGAAATTGCATATTTAAAAATGCAGGGAGTTCAAATGCCCCAAACCATGAAGGGTGATTCAATTAAAAGTGACACTGGGGCTTCCCTGGTGGCGCAGTGGTTGAGAGTCCGCCTGCCGATGCAGGGGACACGGGTTCGTGCCCCGGTCCGGGAAGATCCCACATGCGGCGGAGCGGCTGGACCCGTGAGCCATGGCCGCTGGGCCTGCACGTCCGGAGCCTGTGCTGCGCAATGGGAGAGGCCACAACAGTGAGAGGCCCGCATACCGGAAAAAAAAAAAAAAAAAAAAGTGACACTGTAAAATATTTTAACGGCTTGGAAAGTTTTTCAATACGTCAAAAGGCAGGAAAACAGCTTATAAACATATAAGGGGATTCGAATCCATTCTTTCAAAAAGCAAAGATGTCCAGAACACAGACTGGGAAAATTTTAAAGTTACTTACCTGGATGGTAAATTACAGTTAATTTCTTTCTGTTTTTTTGTTTTGTTTTGTTTGTTTTTTAGCTCTACCTGTGTTTTCTAGATTTTTCACGATGACCATATATTTTTTTCTTTAACACAGGATACACGCTAAGAGTCACCATAATAATCATCTGTAAAAAATCAATTTAGAATCTCAGTCTTTTTTAATGAAAGGCTGTAAGAAGTAGCAAACAGGTTCCTGAGATGATACGCACTCAAGTCATAACGTACAATGACTGTAAATCTAAGTTCCATGACCTGATAGTGGTTTGGTAGTGGAGAAAGATGGAAAAATAACCTCAGAAGAGTTTTCTCTTTACTTTCTGATTACTAAGAATCACGTACTGCAAATTTTTGCCTAAATGTTGACCGTTTGGTAACTTCTCCATAAACCTTTGGTGGCCCCATGCTGACCTGAGATATCCCTTCTCCAGGCCTCTGACCAGGCCATCTGTTCTACCAGTTAGCACAAACTTGAGAGCCAGTTCATCACTTACTGATTGTGACCTAGGTCAAGTTACTTTATCTGTCCACGCCTTGGTTCCTATGTCTGTAAAACAGGGATAACCATAGTATGTGTCTCAGAAGGTAGTTCAAAGGTTTCAGTGAGTACATGTAAAACACTATACATACTAACTGCACCATAAATATAACTATCACTGTTATTATCACTCCAAACACCACCAGAATCTGCCACTCTATTCCTGCTTGTCTAGTCTTCTTCCCCAACTACCTAAAATAACACAGCTTCTCTCTATAAACTCCCAGTAGATATCTAATTTCAAGGGAATTAATTTCCACTTATGGTCAACTAGGTAATTCAGACCAACCCTCCTGATGAGGACAGCTGGAAAAGCAACATAAAATATTTTTCAAAAGCACTTAGTTAGAGACTTCCCTAGTGGTCCAGTGGTTAAGACTCTGCGCTCCCAATGCAGGGGGCCTGGGTTCGATCCCTGGTCAGGGAACTAGATCCCACGTGCCGCAAATAAAGATCTCACGTGTCACAATGAAGATCCCACACTCGGCAACTAAGACTCAGCGGAGCCACATAAGTAAATATTTTTTAAAAAGCACTTCGTTAAAGGCAGTGGGGACCTAAAAAGACAGGGAAGATTTCCTAGGTCAGTAACCAGAGGAGGATGAAAGTCCAAGGAGATGAATATAGCTCACAGGGCTTTTTTCCTCTGGGGATGATGAAAGATCCTAAAGGGAGTAGCTGAGCAGTGCTTTTAACAGCCTGTAAGGACCAATGGGAAAGGGACTGGAGTCCAGGGGCAGGAGAGAGAGGAGAAAGGAAACATACTTGGAAATACACTAGTGGTTTGGAGTTGATACCCCAAGGCAGGCTGAACCTAGAAGGGTAATCCAGAATTGACAGGACTTCACAGAGACTGCAGCTCAACTTCCAATCCTCTCAATCCGTGAAATGAGAGATCCTGGATCTCTAGTTCATCAAACTCCAGGTAGAAGCAAATCAAACATTCTCTGGAGCATAACATTAGCCTAGGCCTTAAATTAATCTATAAGCATTTGTGTAAATAAAACGTATGGCTCACAATCAAAAATAACTTGACAAACAAGGAAACAAAATAACATGAATAAATAACCAGCAGAAACAGACAACAAGAAAAGATCCACAGGGACCCCAAACACAGGAATTACCAGACAGAGACTCCAAGTATACTTTTCATGTTCAAATACACAAAAGACAAAAATTGAGAATTTCATCTCTGATCTAGGAACAATTAAAAAAAACTATTTTAAATTATAAAACTGAAAACCACAACAACTAAAATTAAGAACTCAATGGATGGGACTTCATGGTAGACTAGATATAGCTGGAGAAATCATTAGTAAGCCAAAGGATGGGTCAAAAGAAAAGCTATCAAATGAGGCATGGAAAAACACACAGGACAGAGTAACAGTGTCTACGATGTTTGTTTTTGGAGTCCTAGAGAAAAGAGAAATAGGCAGAAGCAATATTTAAATACGTAGATAATGGCTGATAATTGTCTAAAACTGATGAAAGACATCAAACCACAGATTCAAGGAGCTCTACAAGCCGAAGACAGTCAGCCTTCCATATCCTCAGATTGTGTATCCATGGATTGAAACTACTCAAGGGCAAAAAAATTCAGAAAATTCATAATAGCAAAACTCGAATTTGCCACGGGCCAACTATTTACATAGCATTTACATTATATTTACAACTATTTACATAGCATTTACATTATATTTATAACTATTTACATAGCATTTACATTGCATTAGGTATTTTAAGTAATCTAGAGATGACTGCAAGTATACAGGAGGATATTGGACAGTTACATGCAAATACTAGAACCATTTCACGTAACAGACTTGAGCATCACAGATTTTGGTATTGGGGGTAGGGGTGCCCTGGAACCAATCCCCCAAGGATGGCAAGGGACTATACATATTTAAAAAATCCAAACCTAGGTACATAGTAAAATTGCTGAAAATCAGATTCAAAGAGAAAATCTAAGTAGTCAGAGATAAGGGACACATTATCTTCAAAGGAACAACACTCTGACAGTTAATTCCAATAAGCTATTGATAATACTGAACACCAAGATATTGACCAGGAATAGAATTAAGAATAAGATCTTTAAAATGATGAAAGAAATTCTATTCTCGATGAACCTATCTTGAAGAAAGACACTAAAACAGGTATTTAGTGAAAGAATATATGTCACCAGCCAACCTTAAGAAAATTCTAAAGTGTGTTTTGGAAGACAAAAAATTATCCCAAAACGAAGGTCAGAGATACAAAAGGCAGGAAGAATAACAAAGAGAATATGTAAATCTAAATCAGAGGCTTTCAAACTCACTGCATCTTTGAATCACCGGAGGAGTTTTGTTTTGTTTTTTTACATCTTTATTGGAGTATAATTGCTTTACAATGGTGTGTTAGTTTCTGCTTTATAACAAAGTGAATCAGTTATACATATACATATGTTCCCATATCTCCTCCCTCTTGCGTCTCCCCTCCCTCCCACCCTCCCTATCCCACCCATCCAGGTAGTCACAAAGCACTGAGCTGATCTCCCTGTGCTATGCGGCTGCTTCCCACTAGCTAGCTATTTTACACTTGGTAGTGTATATATGTCCATGCCACTCTCTCACTTTGTCACATATCCTCCCCATATCCCCCTCCCCATATCCTCAAGTCCATTCTCTAGTAGGTCTGTGTCTTTATTCCCGTCTTACCCCTAGGTTCTTCATGACATTTTTTTTTCTTATATTCCATATATATGTGTTAGCCTACAGTATTTGTCTTTCTCCTGACTTACTTCACTCTGTATGACAGACTTTAGGTCCATCCACCTCACTACAAATAACTCAATTTCGTTTCTTTTTATGGCTGAGTAATATTCCATTGTATATATGTGCCACATCTTCTCTATCCATTCATCTGATGATGGACACTTAGGTTGTTTCCATCTCCTGGCTATTGTAAATAGAGCTGCAATGAACATTTTGGTACATGACTCTTTTTGAATTATGGTTTTCTCAGGGTATATGACCAGCAGTGGGATTGCTGGGTCATACTGTAGTTCTATTTTTAGTTTTTTAAGAAACCTCCATACTATTCTTCATAGTGGCTGTACAAAAATATGGAACGCTTCACGAATTTGCGTGTCATCCTTGCGCAGGGGCCATGCTAATCTTCTCTGTATCGTTCCAATTTTAGTATATGTGCTGCCGAAGCGAGCACCGGAGGAGTTTTTAAGAAACACTAATGCTTGACACCCTCCCTCAAGAGACCCTGATGAAATCTGTCTGAATTGGAGTGCAGACAATCTGTGTTCTGTAAATGTTCCCCCAGATGATACCAGTGTGCCTCCAAAGTTCATAATCAACTGATCTAAATTCATTTGACTGTATAAAACATGGCTTGTATGAGGTTCTTCTGGGGTTTGAATGAAATTAACATACATGACAACAATGGCAAAAATGTTGAGAGAGGTTAAATAGAGTTAAAGTGTTACTAATAACCTTCTACTGAGGCAGGATGAGGGCAAAAATACCAATTAATGTAAGACACTGATTAAGTGAAAGATATTGAAATGTCCTAAAGTAAACCACTAAGGGAAAACAAAGATTATACAAATATGTTCCAAAGTAATAGGAGAGAGAAGTAAAATAATAACCACCTCCAAAGGAGTTAAATAAGGGAATAAACATAGCAACCTAAATGTCCATTGATAAGTGAATGAATAAAAATAATATGGTGTACACACACACACACACACACACACACACACACACACACACACACGAATATTATTTAGCTATGAAAAAGGATATCCTACCATTTGCAACAACAACATAACCCCCTTGAGGGGATTATGCTAAGTGAAATAAGTCAGACGGAGCAAGATAAATACTGTATAATCTCACTTATATGTGGACTCTAAAAACACTGAACTTGTAGATATAGAGAAAAGATCACTCATTGTCAGAGGTGGGAAGTGGGGGTTGAGGAGTGGAGGGCGGGCAAAATATGTGAAGATGGTCAAAAGGTACAAACTTCTAGTTATAATATAAATAAGTCCCGGGGATGTAACGTACAGCATGGTGACTATAATTAACAACACTGTATTGTATATTTTAAAGTTGCTAAGAGAGTTAATCTTAAAAGTTCTCGGGCTTCCCTGGTGGCGCAGTGGTTGAGAGTCTACCTGCCGATGCAGGGGACGCGGCTTTGTGCCCTGGTCCGGGAAGATCCCACATGCTGTGGAGCGGCTGGGCCCGTGAGCCATGGCCACTGAGCCTGCGCATCCAGAGCCTGTGCTCCACAACGGGAGAGGCCACACAGTGAGAGGCCCGCGTACCGCAAAAAAAAAAAAAAAAAAAAGTTCTCATCACACACACATGAAAATATGTAACTATCTGTGGTGATGGATGTTAACTAGTCTTACTGTGGTGATCATTTCACAACACATACAAATATCAAATCATTATGTTGTGCACCTGAAACTAATATAATGTTGTGTGTCAATTACACTTCAATTTGAAAAAAAAGAAACATAAGAACCAGCAGAGCAAACAAAAAACACTAAATAAGAAGGTAGATGAAAACCCAAATACTTTAGCAATCATATTAAATGTAAATGGACTAAATATTCCAGTAAAAGACAAACACTGTCTCCTAAGTAAACAAAAGAAAAATCAACCATAAACACATCTAAAACACAAAGATGGAAATAGTAGACAAAGTACTGATAAAGGCAAAAACCTTACTGGAGATAACGAGGGAAACTATAACTGTGAGAAGTCCAATTCTTGAGAAATAGATAGCAATTTTAAATCTGTATGCACCTAATGACAGCCTCAAAATAAGCAAAGCAAAACTTGTCAGAATAACAAGGAGAAAAACAACTTTCCCAAAATCACAGTGGGAGATTTTTGTGTGTGTGTGTGTGTGTGTGTGTGTGTGTGTGTGTGTGTGAGACAGTGGGAGATTTTTAACATACCTTTCTCAATAAAAGAAGAAAAGAAGATTTAAAAAATCATAAGAATAAAGATCTGAACAACATGAAAACAGCATGATCAGAATACATATAAAACACTGGAAGTAACAACTACAGAATAAACATTTTCTCTATGCACACAACAAAAATTCTATCATAAACTAGGTCATAAAGCAAGTCTCAATAAATTTCAAAAACCTGAAATCATACAGACTAATTCTCTGACCACAATGCAGTTAACTTAGAAATAAAGAGCAAAAAGACAACCAGATAATCTCCACATCTTTGGAAATTAAGAAGTGTACTTCTAAATTACCTGGGTAAAAAAATTAAATCACAACAGAAAAATCTATTTTTTTTACTTGAATTATAATGCAAATATTATATATCAAAACTTGCATGTCGTTTAATGGTACAAATTTGTAAACAGCAGATAAACTCTGGAGATCTAACATTCAGCACAGTGATTACAGTCAACATACTGTTTTATAAACTTCAAAGTTGCTAAAAGACTAGATCTTAATAGCTCTCACCACCAAAAAGAAATTATAATTATGTTTGATAGAGGTATTAGCAGCAATGGTACAATGGTAAACATACTGCAATATAAAAATGTATCAAATCAGAACACTGTACACCATAAACTTACACAATGTTATGTTCAATTATATCTCGTTTTTTTAAAATAAAAGAAATAAAACTGTCACAATTCACAGAATATACTCAGAAATTTTCAAAATTACAGATAAATTATTAGAATTAGTACACAAGCTTAGCAAGACTGAATACATGATCAATTTGAAAATATCAACTTCATTTCAACAACCACAACAAAATGACAACTTTAAGATGCCACTTACAATAGCATTTAAAAACATCAAATATCTATATAGATAAATCTAACATAAGATGTACAAGATCTCTATGAAAAAAGCTATAAACACTGAGAGCAATTAGAGAGGACCTAAATAAAGGTATATGCCATGTTTCTGGGTTGGAAGACTCAGTATTGGAAAAATGTCTATTTTTCCCAATTCAACTACAGACTCAATGCAATCGAATCTAAATTCCAACAAGCGTTTTTGGCTAAATGTGGCAAATGTAAATGGAAAGAAAAGGGTTAAAGAATAGTCAAGACATTACTGAAGACAACCAAGGCAGAAGGGCTTGCTCTAGTAGTTATAAAACCTTGTTATAGGGACTTCCCTGATGGCACAGTGGTTAAGAATCTGCCTGCCAATTCCAGGACATGGGTTCAAGCCCTGGTCCGGGAAGATCCCACATGCCACGGAGCAACTAACCCCGTGCGCCACAACTACTGAGCCTGCACTCTAGAGCCTGAGAGCCACAACTACTGAGCCCGCGTGCCATAACTATTGAAGCCCGCACTCCTAGAGCCTGTGCTCCACGACAAGAGAAGCCACCGCAATGAGAAGCCTGCGCACCGCAACAAAGAGTAGCCCCCGCTCGCCACAACTAGAGAAAGCCCGCACACAACAACGAAGACCCAACGCAGCCAAAAAACGTAAATAAATAAATAAAATTATTTAAAAAACAAAAAAACCTTATTATAAAGTACAGTCATTAAGAGTGGACTTGGTACAGGGATAGAGAAGAGATCAATGGATTAGGAGAGCCCAGAAACACACTCACCCATACAGAGATATTAATTAACAATAAAGGTGGCATGGGAGAACGGAAGGGAAAGGAGACCTTTACAGTAAATGGCGCAAGTTGGATAGCCATACGCAAAAAAAAAATAATAAAAAGACCAATACTTCATATCTACACAACAATCAGTTCCAGGTAAACTGTAGCTCCAAATGAGACAGGCAAAACAAAAGACCCCTGGTAGGCAACAGGAGAATAACTATGTCCTCAGGGTGAATTAGACATTAAACTTAAGAACTTCCTCTAAAGACATCATTAAGAATAGCGTAAAAAGGCAAGCAGCAGAGAGGACAGTATTATCTCAATAGCCTCAAACCAGAAACATTCCAAATGTCCATCAACAGTAGAACAAATTGTGGTTTCTTCATACATTGGAATACTATACAGCTGTGAAAACAAGCGAACCACAGCTATGCTCATCAATCCAAATGACCCTCAAAAACATGTTCAGTGAAAGAAGCCAGATAATATATACTGAAAGATTCCATTTCTATAGAGCGAGAAAACAGGAAAAACTAAACTACAGTGTTTAGGGATGAACGCTTGGGTGGTAAAACTATAAAAAAGAAAAGCAAGACATAATCACCATAGAAGTCGGGATAATAGTTGGGGGAGAGGGAGGGGGATGGGGAAGTGGGGGACGGGAATGTTCTATTTCTTGACCTTGGCAGTGGTCACACGAGTATGTTTTACGAAAATACACTGAGCTATAACTTTTTTTCCTTTGTGTATTTAAATTTTTAAAAGCTCAAAAAATTCCAGGCTTGAGATGTGGGTGGAGAGGGCTGCAATGTTGCCTTGAGTGCTTGGCACCTTCATGAGCACAGGGCTACCCTTACTTTCAGTTCAAATATCTTAGCATTGTTACCTTCTAAAATCACCCTAATATGCTCGAACAACTAGCACTCTGCATTGATAAATATTTATTACAACTCTAAGAGCCTGGGTAAATTTCTTTGGAATCCAGAGAGATGAAAGGGGTCTCTCTCAACACGAAAACACAAGTGGGAATGCTGAATTCCCAACTCAAGGTAAGAGTTATTTCTGGAAAGGAAGGTTAATGGGATGGGGGAAAGTTCAAAGGAGACCTAACAATGTTTTATTTCTCTACTGATGATGTTTTAGTTCTTTAAAAAAAAAAAAACCAGGCTAAAGCAAATACAGAAAGTGCTAAAATTTAACAAAACTGGGTGGTGGATATGAGTATCTTTTATATATTTACTATACTATGTTGGTCATATTCATAATTAAAGGGTCCTAATACTCTTCACACTCTTACTGGCTCATTTCTCCAGGTAAAAATTCTGCTTCAGCCTAGGTAAGCCATCTATTTAGCCTTCCAGTGCCAATATATAAAAATCTGACAATGCTTACATTCTTCACCAACACTAAATCCCATGTTTTCTTCTTCTCTAGGCTAATTACCTCCCTTACAAGTTTTCACATACTTCTCCATTCCTGCCTTTCTGTTCTGGATGGCAATATCCCTCAAAAGGACGTGCCGAGATCCTGATAAATCACCTGAGAGGTTCCTGTGAGGTCTCAACTTCACCGGCAAACCTTTAACTCACAGATCATTTAGGTAAGAATAAATTCATTCTTTTTCTTTCCAGCCAGCTTAGCTATATAACCTCCCAAACAGATAATGACCTGGTAGCAGACATTGGGTTGCTATCTACCCAACATCCACAGCCCACTTTTCCAACAGAACCCAGTGTGCAGTCTAAGCCTATCACAGCACCACCATCCCCTCCCCACCCATGACTGGTGTGGCTGGAAGCACCTGATATAATTATGTACAGTAAGACTTGAGGGGTCTTGTGCTGATGTGCTCTGAGAAAGCCCCACAATCCCCTGGACGTTATCAAATCAAAGCACGTGCTCTGAAACTGCAACAGCCATTCTGCAGCCACAGGAGGCGTGAGGCTGAGGAAGGCAGAGTAGAAAGGTTGTGCTGAGCTGTTCAATTAACCCACACCACAGGTGCCCCACTCCAAATGCTGATTGACTTTTTTCTGGACCACAATCTTATTCCAGTCATATTGGTTACTGTGTCAGCCTCTGCCTAATAGTTTGTCTACCAACTAGGCCAGTGATCATAAATCTGGTGCCAGTAACCTTTTCTCTTCCAAATAATCCCATACACTGATTTTGGTAAGATTCCCCACAAGTGGTCACCGTTTCTTTCCTTAAAATTTGTTATCAGAATACAAAGATAGGGACTTCCCTCGGGGCGCAGTGGTTAAGAATCCGCCTACCAATGCAGGGGACACGGATTCCAGCCCTGGTGCGGGAAGATCCCACATGCCGCGGAGCAACTAAGCCCCGTGCGCCACAACTTTTGAGCCTGCGCTCTAGAGCCCGCGAGCCACAACTACTGGGCCCACGTGCCGCAACTACTGAAGCCCGCGCGCCTGGAGCCCGTGCTCCGCAACAAGAGAAGCCACCGCAATAAGATGCCCGCGCACCTTAAAGAAGAGTAGCCCCCGCTCGCCACAACTAGAGGAAGCCCGCGCGCAGCAACAAAGACCCAACGCAGCCAAAAAAAAAGAGAGAGAACTTGCATGTTATATTAAAAAGCATTAGACGTTTTTTAAAACCTATGGAAAATGTAAAAAGGCAAAGTCCCCTGTAATTACATCCTTCAAAGATAACCACTGTTAGCAGTTTGGCATATATTGATTCATGATAATATTACAACATCTATGAAATTAGTTTCTTTTAAAGAAAATATTCACATCAGGTTTTTTGATAGTGGAGAAAACAGGTAGACCGGAGTAAAAAGAAATCTGCAACCAAAACACCCTGACATAGAAGAAAACGCGCACGACACTCAGAATACGACAGACCAATTTTCACCCTGGCCCTGCTGCACTGCATTGAACCCTCCGCCTCACCCGACTCCCATTTTAGGTATGGATACGAATACCTACTTCACCAGACTTTTGGGGGCTTACATAAGATAATGTCCCCAAATGAGTTCTGTTGGCTTTTTGTTTACTGGAATTTGTTTTTCTCTACCTGCACATAAAAATCCCCTGGGGAGCCTGTGACAATGAGAATCCCAGATATCCTCAATGAGAATCTCTGGGGATAGGGCCTGGAAATCACATCACGCAAGTGCACTGCAGCGGAAAATGCCCTACGCACAGTTGCTTTTATTACTGCACTGTTTAGCATCTAACACAGAACCTGGTAGCAGTGTTCAACAAACACGAGTGGGATGAATAACAAATGAAAAGTTGTATTTTAAAAATAGATTACAGTTATGTTTCAAAAAGTTTCATTGAAAAAAGCCTTTTGATGCTTATGTAAGAAAATTTCTCTCAGCAAATAAAGGAGTTATTAGTTGTACTTGATACAAAGGACTGGAACTTGTTTCTATTTGAATGCGCCTACATGGTTCACTTTCCATCCTAGGACATAAATCAAGGTACACTATACGAAATTTAATTAAGAGTCAAGGTAATCTAGTTTATCTCACTAAAAAAACAACTCATGAAAATCGGATTATGGGCGATTTTGAATTCTCAAATGGCCTCCCTCCACAGACTTTACAGTTACTGTACAAAAATGTATCCCTACTTTTTCATCACACAGAAAACTATTTTCTTTCAGTAGTTCATTTTAGAACAATTCAAAATACTAATTGTTAGGTACCAGCTTCAATATGCAATTTATGTGTCACTTTGATAAAATGTATGTACCTGAGAGCTCTAGGAGGATACACACCACACCAAAACGTTTACAGTGAAGATTTCCCTGGACAACACAATCTCAGATTATTTTTCATTTCTTATTGTTCAAATGCATTTAAAATTTTTACAATGAATATGCACTCCCTATATAATTTTTCTTATTTAAAAAAAAAGTGCAAAAGCCCAAGAATTCAGTAGGAGAAATATAATTAAGGAATCCTGAAAGGTTTTTAAGTTTTGATTTTCCAGAGTTGAAACAATATCAGATAAGTTAAAAATATGATTTTTATATTTGGAAAAAAATTAACCCTTCACATATTATTGCCAAGAATTCTAAAGCTCTTTAACAAACAAACAAACAAAAACATGCTTTCAAATGCCATGAAGGACATTATTGGTTCAACTGGCAAAATGGAATACAGACAGCAGACTTGATCAAAGTATTGTATCAAAGTTAAATTTCTTTAAGCTGGTAACTGTACTAAGCTTATGTAGGACAACTTCCTTGGTTCTTAGGCAATACTCACTGAGGTTTTCAGGGGTAGAGAGACATGATATACGCAACCTGCTCTCAAAACGGTTCAGCAAAAAATACGTAATAACAAAATGAATGAAAAAGCAAATGCTGAATAGGAGAAATGTTAAACTGATGAATCTGGGTAAAGGGTATAAGAGCTGTTCGTACAATTTTTATAATTTTTTGTAAGCTTGAAGTTATTTCTAAATAAAAATTCTAATTGAAAAATAGTAACAGAAAAATATTCAAAATTGTTCTTAAGATCATACTGGACCAACTTTAAGCAAGATTTTATTGTGGGGAAAAAATAGCAACGTATTTAAAAATTGTGCTCATAAAAACACTCACGCAGCACCAACCTTAAGCAAGAAATTAAATTAGTATTGTCCAGTAGATATGAGTTACATATGTTGTATTTTCTAGAAGACACATTAAAATTAGAAGAAACAGGTGAAACTAATTTTAATATATTTTACTTAGCCAATGTGTAAAATATTATCATTTCAATACGATCAATATGAAAATTATAAATGAGTTATTTTACGAGTTTTTTCATACTAAGTCTTCAAAATTTGGTGTGCATTTTACACCTACAGTACACCTCAATTCAGATGCTAAATTTTCACAAGAAATACTGGATCTGCACTTAGATTTCATAAAATGTATCAAATAGTTCAAAAAGCAGACTCATACCAAGTTGTTTCAAACACAGATAAATGTTTTCCAGTCACCGAATAGAGTATTTGTTCTTAAATATAAATTAGCTAAAATTAAATACAATGGAAAGTTCATTCCTCAATCACAATAGCCACACTGCAAGTGGCTACACTGTGGGACAGCCCAGCTTTAAAGGATGAAACAAAAGCCCGCGAGAGGAGGGCTTGATTTGCCAAAACTCAGCTCATCACATTTATCAAACGATTTTAACATGGTTATGAGGTTAACAGGCTGATGTTCCTATCAGAGGCATTGGTATCTGTCCAGGTCATAATGTGACATCCCCTCCACCACCAATCAGAAATATCAACACAAAGCTTCTTGATCTTCTGCCTCAGACGTCATACGTTGAGTTTCCTGAAAACTGACTATCAAAGGGCCCATTTTAAAATGTGGTGGAATGAACTGGCTCTCAGAAGCCTCAATGTCCACTGTACAGAGTGCAGAATTTCAGCACAAATACCATCTGAGAATCCCACATGGGAGCAGGCCCACAACTGAACTTGTCTCAGATTTAATAGAGGAAGTGACCCTGAGTACAGAGACTTTTTTTCTTTTAAACAGGTGTAAGAGATTAATTCAGTCAACACCAAGCAACACTCAAGACCGGCCAATCAATAATTCTGTGCCAAGCAATTTGATCGGGGATTTGGCTAGAATCCTTTTGGCTCATCTCAATAAGGACCATCCCAAAGCGAATCCTGATTTAGGCCATTCTCATCTACATCAAGGCTTGGCAGTCCTTTGCCTGAAAGCAAATAAACTAAATCAAATTATATACATATGAAGGAAATGCTGCCTCTTGCACAAAAGGAAAAACCATTTGAAAGGTAATTTAGCAAGTATGGGCAAAAACACAGTTCCAAAGAAGAGAAGTTTCATAACACAGCATTCAAAAACCATTTTAGGGAAATGTCTAATGCCTACTTTCTGTCTAGCCAGACTTTCCGATTGAACAATGATGTGGGTAATAACCAAATTTAATCCACAACAGCTAATTCTGATATTGTTCATTTCTCTTTCTCTGCAGGCATCAAGTATTAATATTCCATTTAAACCTGAAAGGAAGATGTACTTTAAAATTGATGGACCCTTTTTTGTGAATTCACTAGTGCCTGAAGTTACTCATACCTCTGGGAAGTGAGGTAAAAGTGTGAACAATGGTTTCTGACATCCTGACCTAAGAGTTAAATGCTACGTTCCATACAAAATCTTCTTCCTTCCCCTCCCATCCCAATGATCTAGCTTGCTTCCCTGCGACACCATATTGGGGACCACAGATATAAATCCAACTAACCACTGTGTGGCAACGAAAATAATCCTAATCTAAAAGCATGCGTATATAAACATTAACTATTTCTACTTAAAACTTCTCCCCCCCCCGGCCCCCCAAGAATCAAAGCTTTAAGCAGGATGAATACAAACAATTTAAGCCGTTCCATCGGAGGTTCGTTCTTGATTAGATTTATTCTAATCGTGGAAATATTTACACGTCCTGCAGAAGAACACGTTCTAACTGTGGGTTTTTATTAGAAACTTCTCAGTCAATGCCTAGGTAATCAAATCCAGTCTCACTTCTCTCTGAAATTAGCCAACCACGCAGAAATCCATTGTAATTTTTAAAATAGCGAAGAGGGGAAATAAACTACACACCCCAAACATTCCAGTCCGACAGTTCAAGCACTATTTCGAGAAGGCAAGTAAAATTAAAGTCCCACGTCTCCCTCAGGAACAGAAAGGTTTCTGGGAAGCGGCCACGTCCAGGCCACCCTGCAGGACCCACGGACCTCAGCAACCCCGCCTGTCCCCGCGGCCCGACCCCAGCGAACCACCCAGGAGCCCAGGCGCTGGAACATCCTCCTGGCACAGAGATGGCACGGGGTTATCAGGTGCAGAAAAACTACTTACACCAAAAAAGTACGATTAGACAAGAGTTTTTACAACGTATTCACGGGTACCGCGTCCCTGCTCGCTGAAACCCACCACAAAAGGGAGCAACACCAGCAGCAGAGAGGGGTTTCCCCTTGTTTATTGGACTCAGGCAAACGGCTATATTTAACAATTCCTCCCGAAGGCCCGATGCCAGCGCGCAGGATCTGGAGCGGGAGGCACACAGGCAGGAGAGGGCACACCCGCTGCGGGGTGCGGAGCTTCTCCGGTGCAGCCCAAGAGGCGCTCGCCCCGCACCGCGGCACTCCCCCGGCGCCGAGCCGGGACGCCCGCATCCCCGCGGCTCGGCCCACCTCGCCAACAAAGGCCGCATCCGCCGCTCCCCGGTGGGAAGCTCCGGCCCCCCGCGGGGAGCGCGCTGCCCGCCCCAGACCGGGGCCAGGGTCTGCACAGCCGCCCCCGGAGCGAGCCCAGCCGCACCGGGTCTCGGGCTGCGGGCCGCCCCGGGGCGCACGGCAGAGGCTCGCGTGGTCCCGGGGGAGGGCGGGGTGGGCGTCTGGGCGGCGCGGGGTCCCCAGAGAATGTGGCGCCGCCGCGGGCGGGATGGGGGCTGGGGCGGCCGAGGCTGCCCGCCGCCCCCCGCAACCCCGATGCCTTTCATTTGGCCTCTGCGGCGTCGGAGACAGCCCGACCTCCAGCGTTAAGCGCTGCGCCAAGCAGGGGCGGGCGGGGGAGGCGCGCCAGACCCGCTGCAGCGCCGGACCACCCCCACCGCCCCCACGCGACGCGCTCCCCGCCCGGCCCGAACCCCACGGCCCGCCCGCCAGCAGGCCGCGCTCCCTCGCGGGCGCAGGAAAAAGGGCTCGGGCGCTCGCCCGGTGCCCACCTCAATGTAGCCGGCCAGAGCCGCGGCGGGCGCCGTGAGCCCGAGCAGCAGCAGGACCAGGAGTTTGCCCGTGGCCGCGGCGGCCGCGGTCCCGGTGGCCGCCATCCCTCGCCGGGTCGCTCTAGCGCTCGGCGATCAAGCTCACACACTCGGACTCGGGAGCTCTCCCCACCGCGACCCAGAAGCATCGGAAGCCAGTCCGCCGCCGCCCCGGGGGATTTACACCGACCGGAACTGACTTCACAAAACCACGCCCTCCATATCCAGCGCCCAATGCTGGCCCGCAGAACCGCCGCAAGACACCGCCCCTTGTTCAGCCCAGATCCAACCAGGGGACGGAAGGGCCCGCACCTCCCGCCGCCGCAGCCGTGCTCCCCCGCCAGGCCCCTCCCCCAGCCGCTGACGCCCCGCCCCCGCCGGGACCCCGAGGCCCAGAGACGCGGGGGTGTGCGCGGGGGTGTGCGCAGGGTGGGTGGGGGCCCGCAGCTCGGCCCGGGCGGGGGCGCGCTTCGGCCTCTGGAACCGTGCACGGTTGTCTGTCCGCAATGCGACCGTCTCTTCGCCTGCAGCGGTCTGATACGGACACGCCCCACTTCCCGCCCCTGCGGGGTATTTTCCAGATTCCTCTGGGTACCGCCCTCTTTGGGGTTCTGAAAATGATTTTATTAAAAACAGGATAAAAAAAAAAAACAGGATGAATTGTTCCGAGTCCAGGCAGGTTTGCAGAAGGCCCTCCCCCCGGGCAGAGGAAGGGCTGCCATGAGGCAGCCCTTCCTCTGCTTCGACCCCGCGCAGGGCGCGCCCCTTCCCAGCGCGCTGCCAGCCCGGAGCCGGCTTCGCCCTTTCCTCGCCGCTCCGCCCGGCCGTGTTTCCACGCTTTTGACCTCTGTTTCTTAGGCCTCATCCGTCCTGTTCCTTACCAGTGGCCACTAGAGCCCGGGATAGCTTCCTCCCACTGGAGACCAGTAGTGCAAGGAAAACGTTGACTTCAAAGCCCAGGTCCCCTTCCTCGTGTATTTTAGGAAAAGATCATTTTTCTTTTTTTCTCCAGTTTAAGATCACTAGCAAGAGACCCGCTTCTCTCTGCCTTCTTGCTCTGCTGCGTTTCCACTTTCAGTCGGGAAACATTCTGCTGCCCGGGGTTCACAGCTGGCACGGCCTCGCCGTGGCTGGGGCGCCTCCGGCTTTGTTTCCTTTCAATAGCCTTGAGATTTATGGACCACCCTCTCCATAGTCCTTGCTAGTTTCCAGATGAATAAAGAGCAGGGTCTCTACCCCAGGAAACAGACAGTAAAAAGGGAGACACAGCGTCCACGGAGTTCACACAGAGTGCGGCAACGAGGAGAACGCTGGATTTTCCAGCCCCACTGCGTGACGTGCCCATTCCTGTGGTTGAACACGCTCTACCCCATTCCCCAGAGGCAGCCCACACCTTTCCACTGCAGAGCTCTCCCCATGCCTGCTCTGTCCTCGCTCCAATATTTACCTGCTGAAAACCTTTTCATCTTCCTCTGCTCGCTTGGAGGTAAAATCATCTGCTTCTGAATACCCGGAGCGCTATTCCCCACTCTGGCACTTGCTGCCCTAGTTATTTCCAAAGTTCTCCTGCCACTGACAAGGCATGGGTATGTAATACTGCAGGGCCCCTCACCCCGGACACCCCAACACATGTTTGTGCAGCGTCACTGAAACCAATTCTGCTGGGTTCTGGTCCTAGTTCAGCGGTTGCTGTGGACTGAAGTGTATCCTCTCCAACATTCACATCTGTTGAAGCCCTGCCCCCCAATATGATGGTATTTGGAGATGGGGCCTTTGGGAGGTAATTAGGATTAGATGAGGTCATGAGGGTGGGGGCCCTCAAGAGGGGATTAGTGCCCTTATAAGAAGAGACCAGGGAGCTTGTTTCCACCATCCACCCACCCCCATCCACATGAGGACGCAGAGAGAAGGCCAGGAAGAGAGCCCTCATCGTTGGGAAACGAAACTGGCCAGCACCGTGCTCCTGGACTTCTCAGCCTCCAGAATTGTCAGAAAGAAAGTCCTGTCGTTTAAACCACCCAGTCTGTGGTATTTCGTCATGGCAGCTGGAGCTGACTGGCGTAGCTGTATAACTATGGGCAAGCCCTTCATCATGTGGACTATCTTTCCTCCCCTGACAAATGTAAATATTAAAAACCTGTCTTACTTTACCAATTTGTGTGATTCAATGAAAAATGAATGTACAATAGAGAAAAGCATGAAGTGCAATTTTCTGTGAAAATATGCACGAAACAGTACCAAGTGACTGTGAAAGTCCTAATTCTGTTGTGGAGCCTTGGATGTGTCCTACAGACCCTCTGGGACCTGTTTCCTTGCCCACAAAATCAGGGACTCAACTCAGGGACGTCTAAATTTCTATGAATCTAAATGCTAAGAGAAAAGCAAGTGAAATTCCCTAGGTTCAGAGCAGTGCCCCAGTATTCATGCTTTTGGGACTGTGTATGCAAGGCTGAACTCTGATATCACGGAATAGGGCAAGGAAATGTAGAAAAATGACCTGGGGGTTTTCTATCTAAAATTATTTATGTCCTGGGGACTTCCCTGGTGGCTCAGTGGTTAAGACTCCACGCTTTCAATGCAGGGAGCATGGGTTTGATCCTGGTCAGGAAACTAAGATCCCACATGAAATAAATAATTAAATTAAATTAAATTAAAACCTTAATATGTTTTAATTAATTAATTAAAATAGGTCCTGAAAGACATTTATTTGCATTTTCAGGTCACTGAAGGATCATTAATAAAAGTTTGTTGCCCTATTCATCAATGTTCTTGACTTTAAAATGTTACTTTCTTTTTATTAAGTGACACTCACAGGAGCATACTTAGTCTTGCAGTTCTCGGACAATGATTTTTCATCCTAAACATGTTCACGTCAGTGACCAAGTCATCTGAAGAGTACTATGTTTTCACTTCATTACCCTTTGTTCACAAAAGGAAAAGGCCTAAAATAACCTCCTGTTTCTCCTCTCTTCTTAAGAATCAGACTTTCTCGTAAAAGAGTTATCTTTTACGTACACTTAAGATGTGTGCATTTCATTGTTGGGGAAAAAAAGTAGTTTATGTCCCTAAATGTATCCTTATATGAGCAGCACCCACTCATCCATTTGACACTTATTCAGGTGAGTTAAATCCAGGTACAGCAGCTGCTCCCAAATCAGGATGCTTTTCAAAATCAACTAAGAAGTTTTATGAAAAGGCAAATTCCTAAGCTCCTACCTTGGAAATTTTGAATCACTAAGACTAAGGTGACATAAGGAATTCAATATACATTTTTTTTAAAGCTGTCCAGGGAATTCTAATCCGCTAATACTTCTGAGAGCTTGATTCTTGAATCAAAATTTTTAAAATTGGAGTAGCTTTTAAAGTTACCAGTGTTTCCAGACATAGACAACAGACTTATGGTTGCCAAGGGGGAGGGAGGGTGGGGGAAGGATGGATTAAGAATTTGGGATTAGCAGATGCAAACTATTATATGTAGAATGGATAAACAACAAGGTCCTACTGTACAGCACAGGGAACTATATTCAGTAGCCTATGACAAACCATAAAAAAGAATGTATACATATGTATAACTGAATCACTTTGCTGTACAGCAGAAACTAACACAACATTGTAAATCAACTATACGTCAATTAAAAAATAAAAAAATTACCAGTGTTTTAGTTTTCTAAATAAAACATTGACACAACTCTGTGTTGTCACCACTGTTTCATTAAAGAAAGAACATTTAACAGCAACAAAAAGTAAGAATGGTCATCATTTTACAATTTAAAAGACAGATACAATGTAAATTTTTGACAACTCACTACATTGCCTTTTTCTCATCACAAGTCAGAATGGTGAATACTTTATAACGGAATGGTCCTATTCTAATGCAGGTGTTGGAACAATGTAGTATGGGACATGAGTATGAACTGGTTATAAGCTTGGCCTTGGCTTATAACTGGTAGCCTTTAAATATACCATACCCAGAATGTATCCTCTCACCGCCAAACCCACCACATCATCCATGACTGACTCAGCACTTAAGACTTGGTTCCAGTATCACCTGCTCATGGAAGTTTTCTGCTCTCCCTCTTCTCCAAGGCTGAGCTGATACACCTCCTTTCTGTTCCCCCAGAACATTCTGTACATACCTCTGACACACTGTTTGTAAACTAAACATTAGTGATTTATTTTCTTTCTTTTTTTTTGCGGTACGCGGGCCTCTCACTGCTGTGGCCTCTCCTGTTGTGCGGAGCACAGGCTCCGGACGCACAGGCTCAGCGGCCATGGCTCACGGGCCCAGCCGCTCCGCGGGACGTGGACCGGGGGCATGAACCCGTGTCCCCTGCATCGGCAGGCGGACTCTCAACCGCTGCGCCGCCAGGGAAGCCCAGTGATTTATTTTCTTTATTGTCTCCTTAATTACATCATGAGTCCCTTGAGGGGAGGAGTCGTGTTTGGTTCACTTCTGTACCTTTACAGAGTGGTTGCACTTAACAGACATTCAAAAAAATATTTACTGAAGGAACACATAACTAAATGAGCTTTACACTCTGGCAGAGAGGGTAAAACTTGTGCATGCATAAGTATACTACTAAGTGGAAAGTCATAAATGGCCCAAGAGAGCTATCTGTGCTTTTTCAGGAATAAATTGGGGGAAGAAGTTGGTTACATCTGGCTGAGGACAGCAGGCAAGGATCATAGAGGAGATTATATCTGAGAGTTCCTGTGAATATACAAAGGATGTCCAGGAGAGGACAAAAAGCATGGAAGGAGCAATGCAAGCAAAGGCATGGCGTTGGAAAAACACAAGGCATGTAAGAGAACATGTATTTCATTTTTTGGAGGACAGGGTTTGTAATAAATAGCAAAGGTAAGATGGTTGGTCAGTTTACCTAAAAGATACTGGGGAGCCATAGAAATCTTTGGAAAAAAGATATAATTAGAGTTGGCTTTAGGCAAATTGAGTGTGACAGCCATACGAGGTATGAACCAGAGTCTAGAGGCAAGGAGGCCAAGTAGGAGCCTATTGTGATATGAGGGGAAGAGTGATTGTGGGCAGAATGAAGAGAGATGCAGTGGGACTGGAAAGGAGGAGGAATAAAAGGAACTTCATGTGTCCAAACACGGTGCCTGGGAGAATAGGGTAAGGACAATGCCACTGGCAGAAATAGGGAAAAGATAATGGGGACAGGGGAGTGGAGTGATGAAATGCCAACAACATCTCCAGCATGAGATACACAGTCATTACTTGGGAAAGAGCTCAGAGAGAGTTTGGAACTAGAATTAGAATTCAGGAATTTACCTACCCCAAAGTGGTTAAAACCATAAGACAGCCAATGGGGACAGCAACAAGAGAGGTAGAAAGAAACCCAGAATGATATATTATTTTTCTGTTTAACCTATGTTTATCATCACAGCATAGAGTCAAAAGCTAGAAAAGACCAAGTAGGATGAAGACTAAGAAAGCATCACTGAACTTGGAGATCATAGAACCTGGTCACTGGTCATTTCTTTGTAAGTTGTAAAGCTACATGTAGGAAGTAAAGGTTTTAGTGGCTGGTGAGGCAGAGCTAACAAGCACAGTCATATCCTCCAAGATGTTTCCTGCTGAAAGAGCGAGCTAGTGGAGCAGCTCTTGTGGGGTACGGGTAGAGAGTTTTGTTGTTGTTTTTATTGCTGTTTGCCATTGGTAAGAAGCCACTGTGTGGGGGAAGAGGAGTTAGTTGCCTGGTGGTCTAGTAGTTAAGATTCCGCACTTTCACTGCCGTGGCCCGGGTTCAATCCCTGGATGGGGAACTGGGATCTCACAAGCCAGGCAGTGCAGTCAAAATAAAAAACAAACAAACAAAAAAACCCAAGAACCCACTGGGGAAGGGGAGAAGTTGACAGTGCAAAAGAGACCATTCAGATCTGTAAGATGAGTATCATCCTTATTTTGCAGATGAGGAAACCAAGGCTTAGAGAGGTGAAATAACTTGCCCACAACCAAAACCAGTAACCAGCAGAGAAGGAAATTGAATCTTGGTTTGTGTGACTCAGAAACTTAAGGTCATCTGCTCACATCATGCTAACCAACTCCCTAGCAGGTATCAGAAAACATTCGTCTCATAAGTCCCTCCATGGATACATGGAAAATGTATCAATGGCTGGCCATTCTTTCTGCTTGCATTTTAAGGTAGCTTTGTGATCTTCTCTAAAATCACACTTCTATTCATAAACAGAGAAGCCACTCTACAGAATGTAACTAAAGAGGAACTAGAAAGTTCCCTAGCTGTCTCCTATTTCTCTCCTGCTTAGAAGGCTTCCATGTTCCCTCTGCCACTGATGTTGAACAGGTGGCATCACTTCTCAGAGGGACGCTCTATAAGAAGCAGAACAGGTTTAACCTTGAGTGAGTTTCACCTTCACCACATGAGTAGGTAATTAAGATTTAAATATTTTAACTTATAAAGACTTTCTTATACCTCCTACTGGTCTAAATTAAAACAGCATCTGGTTTTCAAACAAGTCAAATAGACAAAAATATCAAGTACTTAAACTCAGTACAGGGCACCCAAATTCGATAATGCCAGAGCAGGGTCTAGACATAAGAAAGAATCTGGCACTGGAGTCTTCATGTAAATATCTTTTGTTTTCAAAGATAATATTGGTGTAACTGATTACAATCTGGGTATGTAGGTGTGGCTGAAATACAATGCTTGAAAAATAACTTTAAACACACTACACATATGCTACGCTTTGTTTTGCTGGTCAACTGGTTGACAGGCTTGAAGCAAACAAGTTCTGTAAGGTCTAAAACTTATACAGTCTTGGGTGTCCTCGTTAAGACTAACGTTAAGATTTTCAGAGTACCTGCAGAGGCCTCAGGGGAGCCCAGGGCAAAGGAGTGGTCACAGAGCTTAATTAACTCTGCAGAAAAGCTACCTCTGGCTGCAAATCACTTTTGGAGGAGTTGTTATTGCATGTGGCCCTGCCTATTTACCTTCCTTTATTTCTTGTCGTCCGTGAGTCTTCATTTGAAAGGAGCCATCCCATTCCTTGTATTTGGGCTGTTCTGCCCCTATGCTATGGCTAATTTCTCAGCTGCCCATAACGTTGCCACATTTTTTACTGTTCTTGTTTGGTGCTTCTTTGAATGATTTCCTCTGCCTTCAGTGTGGAAAATATAAAATGATGATAAAAACCTCAGCGCTGGAAACTGCTTGCACTAAAAGTTCTTACTGTTGGTGATTTCTACATGGTACTTGCTTTTCAGACAAGCTGATGTGAAATTACTCAGCTTGAGAAGCCCCGAATCGGAGTTTGAACATATTTGGGGCATTTTTCTACCCTGTACAGAAGTCCTTTCATAATGGCTATAACAGAAGGATGGAGAAACTCATAGTTCTATGATTAGAAATTTTGTCTTGTGGATGGACCTGAGACTTTCATACAGAGTAAGTCAGAAAGAGAAAAACAAATATATAATATCGCTTACATGCGGAATCTAGAAAAATGGTACAGATGAACTTACTTACAAAGCAGAAATAGAGACACATGTAGAGAACAAACGTGTGGATACCAAGGGGGGAAGGGAGGGTGGGATAAACTGGTAGATTGGGATTGACATATATACACCACTATGTATAAAATAGATAACTAATGAGAACCTTCTGTATAGCACAGGGAACTCTACTCAGTGCTCTGTGATGACCTAAATGGGAAGGAAATCAAAAAAAGAGGGGATATATGTATACGTATAGCTGATTCACTGCCGTACGGCAGAAACTAACACAACACTGTAAAGCAAACTATACTCCAATAAAAATTAATTTTAAAAAAAAGGAGGGCTTCCCTGGTGGCGCAGTGGTTGAGAGTCCGCCTGCCGATGCAGGGGACATGGGTTCGTGTCCCGGTCCAGGAAGATAACACATGCCACGGAGCAGCTGGGCCCGTGAGCCATGGCCGCTGAGCCTGCGCGTCCAGAGCCTGTGCTCCACAACGGGAGAGGCCGCAACAGTGAGAGGCCCATATACCGCAAAAAAAAAAAAAAAAAAGGAAAAGAAGAAAAAGAAATTTTGTCTTTATTCGGCTAATCTTCATCATGTATGTGAAGATGGCTCTCATCTCCCATCTGCCCCCCACTCCAAAGTCTTTTCTTTAATGTAAACAGACTCATTTCTGTAACCATTTTACATGCAACATTGTTACCAGAACTTCTTACCTTCTTTATACCTCTCTATAAATTCCAATTTACTAATCAGCCTCTAAAAATGTAGACTCCAAAACTGAGCACCATATTTCACATCCTATAGAGAGCATAATGTTGTTTTTCTGGACAACTTGCATTTCATTAATACACCCTAACATTTCCTGATGAGATATCAATACCAAAGGCACATAAACATTCATTTGGTGGATATTTTTTCAGCACCTACAGCATACCATGTGTCAATCAATACTCTACTTGAGATATAAGGTGAAACAAGATAGGCTTCTTGTTCTCAAGTTGCTTAATAAATAAAGGCTGTCTGTTCAATGTCAAAGAGTGTGATGATAACGGGAAAACTTCCCAAAGAAGATGCTTTAACTGAGTTTGAAAAGATAGGAGTCATCTCGACAAAGAAGGCAGCTATGGCTAGCCAAGGCATTGGTCTGGGTGTGGACAGGGAAGCATAAAGAGGCATGACCCCACAGGGGAGCAACAAGAGAAGAGGGATCACAAGAAATAAGGGTACTCACTAAAGATTTTGAACTCTCTCTTGACAGATCTGGGGAACCACTAACTGATGGTGAGATTTGCATTTTAGGAAGATCACTTTGTCAGATTCATCACATCAGGAGACTACTGAAATCATCCAGCGAAGACACAATGAGAGCCCGAACTAGGGCAGAAGAAGTAGAAATACAGAGGAGAGGGACGCAGGGATCAGAAAGTGCCCCACTCAATGACTTGTGGGATACAGAAGAAATGCACACTGGGGAAAAGGGCCTAATAGCAGATAGCAAGTGGTTAAAGCAGGGACTTTAGACAGATGAATTTCAGGGTTCGAATCCCTGCTCTACAATTCCTGGTTGTGTGACCTTAAATTATTTAATTCCATCAGAGCTCGGAATTCTCTTTGCAAAATAGGATACTATCGCCTTTTTAGCAGGGATCCGACAAAGACTAAATGGAATAATGGATAAAGTACTTACCTGTTTAGCTCAATGCACAGCACGTGATAAGTTCTTGATACAAGACAGCAGGTAACTGTGGCTGGCTGTTTATGGTGGTGGTGATCACGCTACTGCCATTCAGCAGGATAGAGAATTCAGGGGGAGGAGCAAGTTTAGGGGAAGAGCTAATGATATTACAAGAGCAGCTCATACTTGTACAGTGCTTTCAATTTTCAAATGTCTCTTGTATCCATTATCTCATTTCATGTTCAAAAGAACCCTGCAAGTCTCACTTTCATTTCTAGGACAATTCATTTCTAGGACTCCATCCTAGGAAAATAATCCAAAATGAGAATAAATGACGGAAAAATGCTTATGAGATATGGTCAATTTTTTAAAGAAGAGAATGCGAAGTTGTATATGTAGAATAATTTCAATTACATGTTTAAAATAGACTGGGAGGAAATGAACCAAAATATTACTTTTTTCTAGAGAGTGGGATTATAAATGATTTTTAAATTCTTCTTAATATATTTCTGTGTTTTTCAAATGTTCTATAATGGATAGGTATTACTTTTACAATGGAGGGAGGGATGATGCCCTTTTCTTTTGTTTTCCATTGTCTTATTAACAATGTTTTGTTAAGTAGATAGGTTAGTCATTATTATTTTCTTTGTTTTATAATACTAAGACTTCTGTCAATAATAATAACTATAACTAACACTTACATAGCACTTACTACATGCCAGGCATTGTTCCAAGCATCTTAATAAATATTGTCTAGGCATGAGTTTAGAATTTATTAGAATTATCCCATTTTTACGTTTTTGGCTGTAAATAATAGAAATGTCTACTTAATACAGCTTAAACAAAAATAGTATTTATTGGCTTATGTAACTGGAAAAATCTAGAGGTGAAAACATAGAGATGGGGCATGGTTCCAATCAGGACTGCAGCTCATGTCTCTGTGATTCTCCCGGTCCTCCTAGTCTGTCAGCTTCATCCACAGGCTAACGGTGAGGCGTCTGTGATAGTTTTTGATCCTGTCCTACATTTGCTCAGGAAATTGTCCAGGAGAAAAGACAGCTTCTGCCTCAGGCTTCCAAACGAGAGTCCTGAGATTCTCTGGTTGGACAACTTAGGTCACATACCCACTCCTGACTCAATAACTGGGGGGTGGGGTGGGAAGAGGGGCAAAAATAAAATGTGCTGAGTGTCTTAAGTCAACCAGGACGGCCAAGGAATTGGAAGTGGGGGTGAATGAAAATCCAATAGGAAGGGAAAATAGGGGAGAGGATACTGAGTAGGAAATAGACAATATCGATTACTTTATTTCTCAACATTCAGTTTAGGTTGGATCTTACTGCCAAGTTAGCTACAAATTTCATCTTTCCTCCTTCCCAGCTGTCCTTCCTGGGATCCTTATTTTGGTTCTCTATTTGTTATTCTGTGCGCCATTGAATAGATGTTGATAAAGTAGTCTATGAAACCTCTCGGCTTTAAATCACCTGAAAACCCTCTGAATTGAAGGTAAGATGTAGAACAAGCTATATGCCATGTTTTTTTCTTTGTCTTATATTGACAACATTTGCTTGTTGTTTCAATTAAGAAATGTCAGAGAGTGAGCCCAGCCAGCTTCTTCGGCGGAGCCTCACAGGGTAAGAGGGGCTTGGTGGAACCACAAGGTCTATTTCTGGTTTTATGTTTGTTGTTGTTTTGTTCTGTTTTTTATATAAAAGCTTTGACTTGTAGTTCACATACCATTCAATGTGCCCATTTAAAGTGTACAATTCAATAGTTTTTAGGAAATTCACAGAATTGTGCACTTATCACCATAATCAATTTTAGAGCATTTTCATTATACCCAGAAGGATGACTGTACCTATTAGTAGTCACTCCCTGTTTCCTGCCCGCCCTTCCTCCTCCCAGCCTTAGGCAACCATTGGTTTACTTTCTGTATCTATAGATTTGCCTTTTCTAGACACTTCATGTAATCATAAAATATGTGTTCTTTTACAAATATCATGTGATATCACTTATATATGCAATCTAAAATATGACACAAATGAACATATCTATGAAACAGAAACAGACTCACAGACATAGAGATCAGACTTGTGGTTGCCAAGCGGGAGGGGGGAGGGGAGGGATGGACTGGGAGTTTGGGATTAGCAGATGCAAACTATTATTTATAGGATGGATAAACAACAAGGCCCTACCGTATAGCACAGGGAACTATATTCAATATCCTGTGATAAACTATAATGGAAAAGAATATGGAAAAGAATGTGTGTGTGTGTGTGTGCATATATATATATATATATATCTGAATCACTTTGCTGTACAGCAGAAATTAACACAACATTGTAAATCAACTATATTTCAATAAAATTTTTAAAAATAGAATAAAATATGTGGTCTTTTGTGACCGGCTTCTTTCTCTAAGCCTCGTGTTTTCAAGCTTAAGCTAACCATGTTGCAGCACGTATCAGTGCTTCATTTCTTCCTAGATAATGTTCCATTATATTATCCATATATATTATACTATCCAGATAATATTCCATTATATGGATAGACCACATTTCAATTATTCATTCCTCAGTTGATAGATAGTTAAGTTGTTTCCACGTTTAGACTATTATGAATAATACTTTTATGGATATTTGTGCACAAGTTTTTGTGTGGACCTATGTTTTTATTTCTCTTGGGTATATACTTAAAAGTAGAATTTCTGGGTTTCCTTGGTGGCGTAGTTGTTAAGAATCCACCTGCCAATGCAGGGGAAACAGGTTCATGCCCTGGTCCGGGAAGATCCCACATGCCACGGAGCAACTAAGCCCGTGCGCCTCAACTACTGAGCCTGCGCTCTAGAGCCCGTGAGCCATAACTACTGAGCCCGCGTGCCACAACTACTGAAGCCTGCGCACCTAGAGCCTGTGCTCTGCATCAAGAGAAGCCACTGCAATGAGAAGCCCACGCACCGCAACAAAGAGTAGCCCCCGCTCGCGGCAACTAGAGAAAGCCCCTGAGCACAGCAAAGAAGACCCAACACAGCCAAAAATAAATTTATTTTTAAAAGAACCTGGTTTATTAAAAAAAAAAAAAGTAGAATTTCTGGCCCATATGGTAGTCCACTGTTTTGCAGGTCAGAAATTTTATCAGAGCCCTTCAAGTACTATCTTTAGGTAACCAAACTCAAAAGAGATTGCCAGGGACTCCCCTGGTGGTCTAGTGGTTAAGACTCCACACTTTCACTGTGGGGGGCATGGATTGGATCCTTGGGTGGGAGGGAACTAGGATCCCACGTGCCATGCGGTGTGGCCAAAATTTAAAAAAAGAGAGAGAGAGACTGCCATGTAGAACTAGAAGATAATACATCAATTGACATTACTGTTTGCCATCAAATGGCATTACTGTTTTCAGGGGACCAGATCACTCATGCTAACTGCTTGGAGAATCTCCTTTCCAATATCAAGGTATATGAGAAACTGAAAATTACTGCATTTAATTTTTAGTTTAGTACTCACAGCAACTCTCTGAGGCTTAGAGAGACTAGATAATCTGTTCCGGGTTACATAGAAAACAGGTGGAAACAACAGGATTGCAACTCATGTCTGCCTCTTTCCAGAACTGTCTGTCTTAAATACTAGACTAGACTCATACCGCTCAAATGCCACCAAATATTTAACTGTCCACTTGTTGGAAATGAGTTGCTTTCAATGTTTTCACCCACAGTACTAGTCCTTCTGCAAATGGCTACTTGAAATAAGTATGTGCTCTCAGTAGTTTTATTCTCAAAAGGTGACCTGGTATCCAAATTCTGGACATGTCTTTATGTGTCTCTCTCTACTGACTTCTTATGAGAAGTTGTTCCTGATCACATTTGCTGGCACACCTCCTTAAAAGCACAGTCAGCAGCGTTCAGATCAGCTCCTGGATGCCTGCCCTACAGGGACTTTTGATGATCTCTGTACTATTTTGAGATAAAAAGGGTTCAGCATCCAGCCGTCCAAAAACATAGTCTAAATCAGCTTTTAAATCCCTCGTTACATTTTACAAGGTGGAGGCCGCTGAAGACTTGAGTTGTTTCCAGGTATACTCCAGTAGATCTCTCTAGGTCTCGCTCCTTTTTTGGGAATGGGTTGCAGACCAGACGAGGCGCCGTGTGGTGACTAACCCATCATCATGGCCTCAGCTGTTGCTCATCCTGGAACAACCAGCTTTACAGCTCTTTTGAGAAAACCAGGGTTGTATCACCTGTACTTGTCTGGTATTCACACACTAAATTACATAGCCACGGTAAAATATTATGAAATCAAGACTCACTTTGAGAAGTTTTGTTAAATTTGTTAGATGTGACAGTGGTATTGTGGTTAGGTGAGGAAAAAAAGATTTTCCTTTGAGATGCATACGAAAAAAATATATCTAAGGGTGAAACTGAAGAATAAGAGGTTGCCCCTAAATGAAGAGACTGTGAGAGGCAGACGGAATTGAATACTTGATATAAATAATTTAAAATGCATAACTGTTATTCAAATCATTGAGATTTGGCTATGGATGCAACCTTTCAGATCTGATGGAAATTATTTACACTGAAGTGCTCAGAGAACAGTCAAGATAAACGATGAGGCAAACGTATCAACTGACATATTTGGTGAGGATAAGTGATACTTGAACATCACAAGACTGAGTTAGCATCCTCAAAGAGAAAGTTTGTAACAGTATCAAGTTGTAAAGACTGATGTATGGGGCAATAACCTATCCTTGCAAGAGAAGTTATTCTTGTAATTGTTGTTTATTTTATCTTTTACTCTTGGTTGCTGCCCTAGATAGATGAATGTTGAAGCTTTCAGTATCTATGAGGTTGAATTTACAGTGACAAAGGGTGCAAATCGGCCTCAGGATTCTTACCTTTGAGAAAAAGTAAAGAATGGCTTTCTCATTCTTCATCATGCCATTTTGCTTAGTTCTTTTTTAATTATTTTATTTATTTATTTTTGGCTGCATTGGGTCTCTGTTGCTGCACACAGGCTTTCTCTAGTTGCCGCGAGCAGGGGCTACTCTTTGTTGGGGTGCGCGGGCTTCTCATTGCTGTGGCTTCTCTTGTTGCAGAGCACGGGCTCTAGGCGCGCAGGCTTCAGTAGTTGTAGCACGCAGGCTCAGTAGTCGTGGCTCATGGGCTCTAGAACGCAGGCTCAGCAGTTGTGGCACACGGGCTTAGTTGCTCCACGGCATGTGGGATCTTCCCCGACCCGGGCTTGAAACCATGTCTCCTGCATTGGCGGGCAGATGCTTTTAACACTGTGCCACCAGGGAAGCCCTGCTTAGTTCTTTAAAAAGAAATGTGGGGTGTTCAATCCTGCGTTCGGCTGTTTTCTATCACTCAGCTATAAGTCAATTCTAATTTGAGTTCAGAGGTGATTGACGAAAACCAAAGTCAACTCTCAACCATCATCTACGTTTTGTGTTATCTGTGACCTCTTAGCTCCTCAACCCGCTAACCCCCTTTTGTGCCATTTTTTGAGGAAATGCAAGGACATTTTTTTAAAGTCAATTTTACCGCTCTTGAGAAATCCTGGCAAAAGGAGATTAGGTAGTGAGGAAAGAAAAGAAAAAAAAGTGAGACAGCAAATCGTGGTGAGGCAATTAATTAAAGGGAACTTTGGGGATTGTTTGTGGCTTTCCATTATTTAAGTTCCACTTCTTATCAAAAATGAATACAGGGGGCTTCCCTCGTGGCGCAGTGGTTGAGAATCTGCCTGCTAATGCAGGGGACACGGGTTCGAGCCCTGGTCTGGGAGGATCACACATGCCGCGGAGCAACTAGGCCCGTGAGCCACAACTACTGAGCCTGCGCGTCTGGAGCCTGTGCTCCGCAACAAGAGAGGCCGCGACAGTGACAGGCCCACGCACCGCGATGAAGGGTGGCCCCTGCTTGCCACGACTAGAGAAAGCCCTCGCACAGAAACAAAGACCCAACACAGAAATAATTAATTAATTAATTAATAAACTCCTACCCCCAACATCTTCTTTAAAAAAAAAAAAAGAATACAGTGTCATTTGGCTCCTGTATGCTTAGTAAATACCTCAAAACTTCCTTAGTTAGTGGCTATTTCTTTTTCTTTTTTTTTTTTTGAGGGTTTTTTTTTAACATCTTTATTGGGGTATAATTACTTTACAATGGTGTGTTAGTTTCTGCTTTATAACAAAGTGAGTCAGTTATACATATACTTATGTTCCCATATCTCTTCCCTCTTGCGCCTCCCTCCCTCCCACCCTCCCTATCCCACCCCTCCAGGCTTAGTGGCTATTTCTGCCTGCTACTAAGCCACTCTGAACCATTGAGCATTAAGCGACAATAAAGAAAACTGGAAATTCTTAAGCCATTGCTGACACCTGAAACATTAACAGGCTATAGTTACCAAATTCCTGGTCCAAAGATGTTCTATATTTGTGTGGTGATTATATATTCTGAAGCTAAGGCATATGATCAGATGAGATGAAACATTTGAAATCAGAGCAGTTAACCACGATACATACTTGACAGTTAAAATATTATCTTCCCATCCTACACCTTGTTCTTAATTGCTTTCATTGCTGTGTATTGAGCAGCCTTGACCTTAACAAACCCTTCCGTTAAGATAGAAACCAAAACAGAGAACATGTGTTAGAGAGGAAGAAAACGTGTAAAGACAAATAGCCAAATAACTGGAAATCACGGTGCTTAGATATTTAATATTCTTCAGCAATGTTAGTCATTATTTTAAGAAACTTGATTTTTTCGAACAGTTGTTAGGCCATTTTTAAAAACTGGCTTGCAATTGTGGCAGATCTGATTTGCAAGAACAAAAGAGAGAAAAGCAGTCTTGCTATATTCAGCACTAGGACGATTATTCTCAGGGCATTGTGTTCAGTTTTGGTTTTCCTAATTGAAGAAGACTGTGCACAACTTGGGAAGAGTCCCAAAAAGTCAACCAAAACATTCAGAGGCTAGAAAAGAAGGCATATGGAATTCAGCTTCCAGAAATACACAGATGGAAAATAATGAATGTTCAAGTGTATTCACTATAGCATTATTTATGACAAAAGATTGGAATCTACCTAAAAGTTCATCATTATGAGACTGGGTAGATGAATTATAGCTCAGCTATACGATGAAATTTACTGTAGATGTAAAAAAGATCGAGGAGGGCTTCCCTTGTGGCGCAGCCAATGCAGGGGACACGGGTTCGATCCCTGGTCCGGGAGGATCCCACATGCCGTGGAGCAACTGAGCCTGTGCACCTCAGCTACTGAGCCTGTGTTCTAGAGCCCGTAAGCCACAACTGCTGAGTCCGCGAGCCGCAACTACTGAAGCCCGCGCGCCTAGAGCCTGTGCTCCTCAACGAGAGAAGCCACCGCAATGAGAAGCCCGCGCACCGCAACAAAGAGCAGCCCCCGCTCGCCACAGCTAGAGAAAGCCTGTGTGCAGCAATGAAGACCCAACACAGCCAAAAACAAATAAATAAATTTATTAAAAAAAAGATTGAGGGGCTTCCCTGGTGGCACAGTGGTTGAGAGTCTGCCTGCCGATGCAGGGGACACGGGTTCGTGCCCCGGTCCGGGAAGATCCCACATGCCTCAAAGTGGCTGAGCCTGCGCGTCTGGAGCCTGTGCTCCGCAACGGGAGAGGCCACAACAGTGAGAGGCCCACGTACAGCAAAAAAAAAAAAAAAAAGATTGAGGAAACTATTTTGTGTTAGGGAAAGATCTCCAAGATGTATTGTTAAGTGAAGCAAGCAAAGCACAGAACAGTGTGTGGAGTATGCTGTCATCATGTTGAAAAGTAAGAGGAGAGATGATATATATTTATATCTATTTGTGTATGCATAAAAATAATCTCTGGAAGTGTATACAAGAAATCAGTGACAGGGAGTTTGGGATTAGCACCTGCAAACTATTATATACAGGATGGATAAACAACAAGGTCCTACTGTATAGCACAGGGAACTATATTCAATATGCTGTGATAAACCATAATGGAAAAGAATATGAAAAAGAATAAATATATATGTATAACTGAGTTACTTTGCTGTACAGCAGAAATTAACACGTTATAAATCAACTATACTTCAATAAAATTAAAAAGAAACAAAAAACAATGACAGTAATTGTTTTCCAAGGGTAAGCAAAAATTAGATGGATGTGAGATGTACATGTAAAGAGACTTTTATATCTTTTGAATTTTGATTTTTACATATGTATTACTTACTTTAAAACTGAAGTAATGAACGGCAAAGAAGAAAAGATACAAAATGAAGAATGGTGAGAGAGATGAGGATTTAAATTTTGTCTACATTTAAGAAGAGCCCTAAGTAACGCACCTTATCTGAGTATCTCCAAAATCAGTGTAAGTTACCACATGTTAACTTAATTGCAAAGACAAACAATGAATGAATTGATTGTGCCATAATACAGTTCACTCATGATGCAAAGACATGACCCTAATTCACAGAAGAGAAGATTGAACTCGTAACTGATTTTTTTCCAAAATGACGAACAATTAGTCAATGAAAGAATAATACAGTTCTCTATTCCCTGGACCTCATAATGTTTGTAAAGCACTCTGTAGTTTGCAAACTGCTTTCACTTATGTTATCTCATTGGATCCATCGTTACAAAAACATTGTGTGGTGTACAAGACAGACATTTCTATTTCTCATTTTACAAATGAGAAATGGAAATAAAGAGAAGTGACCACTTGCTGGTGGTCTCAACCAACATGACAGGATATCTGAAACTGGAACTGGCTTGAGAAATGAGGGAAAGACGATGGCCAAGGGCTTGCCAAGTCCCTGGACTCCTTGGAAGTACTTACAGCTTTAAAATTCTTCTGCTTTTTGCCCAGAGTTATTTCTCAATTATTAATTTTTCTTTGTTCTGGTTCAGAGATTTAGCTGAATTTCTGACTCATCTTGTTTCTTTATAGAAAAAGGCATAGGAACCCTTCTTATCTTCCATCCATTCAATCTTTCCTTTTAGTGAAAGAATCATGGAAGAGAGCTGACTAGAATGTGCATTCCTGACACCTCTCCCAAGATTCTGAGCAATTGGGTCTTGGGTGGAGCCTGGGAATATGTGTTTTCCATAAGCATGTGACTATACTTAGACTGGGGGTCTGAGCATTGCCCTGAAAAATATGCACAACATGAAGTGAGGTTGTTTGTAATGAGTTACTCTGTGGCTGATTAAAATCAAGGAGGCCGGGTAAGATAGGGAGGGTGGGAGGGAGGGAGATGCAAGAGGGAAGAGATATATATATGTATAGCTGATTCACTTTGTTATAAAGCAGAAACTAACACACCATTGTAAAGCAATTATACTCCAATAAAGATGTTAAAAAAATTAAAAAATGAAATAAATAAATGAAATCAAGGAGGCCGGGCTTCCCTAGTGGCGCAGTGGTGGAGAGTCCGCCTGCCGATGCAGGGGACGCGGGTTCGTGTCCCGGTCCGGGAAGATCCCACGTGCCGCGGAGCGGCTGGGCCCGTGAGCCGTGGCCGCTGAGCCTGCGCATCCGGAGCCTGTGCTCCGCAACGGGAGAGGCCACAGCAGTGAGAGGCCCACGTACTGCAAAAAAAAAAAAAAAAAAAAAAAAATCAAGGAGGCCTCTCAGAGCCTCTTTCCAAGCTCGTTACTGCTGCAGAAAAGGCAAAGGCAGGGAGCTGGGAGCGATGACTAGCCTGTAGTGAGCTGAAGGGAAGGCAGTGGCGACAGCACACAGGGCTAATATTTGCCTAGCAATTCAGGAAAAGATTCACAGACTTAAAACTCATCAGACGTATTCCTTTCCCTCTGAAACTCTCCAAGTATGAGACTGAACTCACCTTGGAGAGTCTGAACAAGTTGCCTATTTGCTTCTAAGGAGAATTGTAAGTGTTGACCACGTCTGTAAAGACCTAAGTGGTTTGAGATTTGGTTTCCTAGTGACTGCCTCTTTCCCTCTGCAGTGCTGGAGCAATTTGTGATCTGGTGGGGTACACCTACTCACAGGCCCCAAATTCCATCTAGAGAAGAGGGACCTGGAAACCACAGAGGCCTCATGGTGGAGGACACTTGTTTACCTAAGCTCTTCCCCACTCCAGCCCTGGTGAAGCCCCTAGTTTGGCTTCCTTCAGAGTTTCTGTACCAACATTTATCTTTTTTCAGCTGGCTTCTGCATAAGAGAGTATTTTGTGAAAGCTGCTTTGGAATTATTTTAAATGGCGTAATGCCTAAAGAGTACATTTGTCATTGGCTGAAGGCTTTTATAGTTCTGCATACTTTTCTGAGTGTTTTTCACTTGGTACTCATGCCCCAAGACAATTATCGAAAAAGACATACATTTATTAATTGAAATAATAAATACTCTGTAGGTGTTCTAATAAAATGTGGTGATTTAAGGGTTAAGTGGTATATAGACTCATTCTAGCATAGCAGTAGAGCACACTTCTGTAAAAGCCAAATGGAAAAGTACAGAGGGAGAAAAAAAAACAAAGAAAAGTTAAATCACGGTGCACTAGGTACGCAGAAACAATGGAGAGAATTTGAAGAAAAAATCGCCTCATAAGTTTAGGAAAGGTGTATTCACGAGAAATTTCATTTGCTAACTATTTTTCCTCGGTTCAAAGATTTACAGGTGCTACTTTATCTTGTCACCTTATTTGTCCGTAGAGCATGTCCTCTACAAAAATAAGAGCCGTCCTGAGCTGTGACCACTTATTGACCTTATGGAGTCACTGGATGCAAATAAGCCAATTTCCTGCTCTCCACACTTTATTAGTTGACTGTTAGTCTACCTTCCAAGAAGGAAGCAGTGACTAGAAGCTTGTCTAAGGACAAAACTGGATTACCGATTACATTTGCCTCAAATCCTCAAACTTTCTTTCATAAATAAACATAATAAGGAGGCTTGGGTGCATGGATCTACCTCTGTCTCTTGGTAAGATCTTTATCTGAAAATCTTATAACAACTCAAAGACGGAGACCAGGACAGAAGCCCGAGTAGCTTACGAGAAATAGTGGTCCCTAGGGAAGAGTGAAGAGGACTCTAATTAGCTAGTTTTGACTTCAACATTCATGTCTTACCCACAGTTTCCTCATCCACAGTTGCACCTGCGGAAGCTTTTCAAAGTTAGGATGATGAAGATGGGGAATTTGGAAAGTGCAGGAAATGACATAATTGCTGGCACATGATCTAGACCAGCACCGTCCAACAGTTCTTTCTGAGGTACGGACATGTTCTAGACCTGGGCTGTCCAGCATGGAAGCCACCAGCCACATGTGAATACTGACCACTTGGACATGTGCCTCCTGTAATGGAGGAACTGAATTTTAAATTTTATTCAGTTTTAATAAATTTAAACTTAAAGAGCCACATATGCCTAGTGGCTACTTATACTGGACAGTGCAGTTTTAGACTTTCAGGTGACTTTTTTAGCTGTTAGAGACCAAATTTCCTGACTGGTTGAGTATTCAAACCTTAACCAACTCCTGAGTTTGGTTCAAACTCAAAGAAGTAGGTGGTTGAAAAGTGAAAGGGTGAAGAGAAAAAAACATACCCTCATCTACTGATATTACTGGGGTACAAGGAAGACACATAAACAATTCTAAACCAAGTAGATAATAAAGAACTTTAGCTGATCACCTGAACATTTGGTATCTATACAACACCAAAAAACGATTTTACTTTTTAAAAAAAACTGAATGGAGTGAATTGGCAGATGAATTTGGCATCATGTAACACAGTAAAATATAAATGAAAAACAAACACCAGGCCGGTGTTTGAAGCTTCAATAATAAAAGGGTGGAGGGAATGTTTCATTTTCGTAAGGCCTGCTCTTTGACACCTAGGCCATCCAACCCAGCTGCCAGCAGGCAACTTAGGTACCACAAAACAGAACGACCCAATTGTGTTTAAGTGCATTTGTATGCATAAATGAATTTTTAAAATGGGAGGTACATATACCCATGAACGTTGGGTTTTTATTATTGTTATTGGGTTTACCCTTTTCTGTTTTCTCCAGATTTTCAACACTGAGCAGAAACATTTTTTAAGAAAAATATTTTTTCAAAAGACAAAAGCACAGAGAGTAATACAGTATAGTAAACATTCATGTGCCTACCACCCAGATTGAACAGTTGTTCCTAATTTGTTATATTTGCCTTGACTATTTCTTTCAGCCCCTTGGCAACCTTCCCCAGTCTCATGGCCCCTTTCTCCCCATTAGCATGAGTTTAATGTGTTTTCCCACACATTTGAAGCTCTTTCCCTTCATAGGTATATATTCATGAACAACACATAGCACTACTTTACTTTTTTTTTTTTTGGTGGTGTGTGGGCCTCTCACTGTTGTGGCCTCTCCTGTTGCGGAGCACAGGCTCCAGACGCACAGGCTCAGCGGCCATGGCTCACGGGCCCAGCCAGTCCGCGGCATGTGAGATCTTCCCGGACTGGGGCACGAACCTGTGTCCCCTGCGTTGGCAGGCGGACTCTCAATCACTGCGCCACCAGGGAAGCTCTCGCACTACTTTACTTTTTAAAAAAACTCACGGTGTTTTCCAAAGAAGACATACAAATGGCCAACAGGTACATGAAAAGATGCTCAATACCACTTAACAGGGAAATGCAAATAAAAAACACAATGAGATACAGCTTCACACCTGTCAGAATGGCAGTCATCAAAAACACAAGAAATAACAAGTGTTAGTGAGGATGTGGGGAAAAGAAAACCCTTGTGCACTGATGCTCAGAATGTGAACTAATATAGACAATACGGCAGAACCTGAACTCAAACCCTGCCCACTGCAGGCAGGAGTTTTTGTTCCCCAACATTTTGCCTCCCATGGTGTCCTGGTTCTCATTTGGCCATAAGACCCACCAGTGGAGAGTAATTCTCCCTTGCTGACCAAGGAAACTCAAGAACTGGAAGTCAGTAAGAGGGAAGGAAAATAGAACAAATGAGAGAAATAGAAAGAGGGGGAGGAAATTGAGAGAAAAACAGTCACTTTGGTCAAGGATGTAATGTTACTAAATTTTATGGACTCCATAGCTTGGAAAAGACAGACCAAGGTTGATAAAGATTGGGTGGAGAAGCTGTTCAGGTATCATTCTATCACGTTTTCAGCATCCCATTGCAGGTGGGGCTGAAGGCATCTCTTCACCTTCCCTGGAGCAGTATTTTCTTAACTGTAGGAGGAACCAGAGATGATTTTAGATGTCACGGTCTAGGCAGCAGTTGGATGGCAGAGTGTGGAAGTGAGATCTTTTTAAGTTGTTTTAATCCTCCTCTACCCAGTTTATTGAACAATCTGAATCAAGTGAGGTACAAACCTGAAATGTTTTCTTTTTTCCCTTCTGCCATGCTCAGTGGAATCGCTTTCTCCCATGATTTTGGGAAAGAAGGAAGAGGGGAAAATGTCTCCTCCCTAAATGATGTCGGATCCTCTTTGGCTCAGTTGCCTCTCTGGCTGACATTCTTGGCTGTTGAGGTCCCCTTGTTCTGGGCGTCTTAAATCCTGATTCTCCCACTAGTGTGAGGACGCATTCTTCAGTAGGCCCTGCGTAGCCCCCTGGCATCGCGGGGTCACTCTGGCTCGACCGCCTCAACTGTCCCTCAGCTCCCATTCCACGTCCTTTCCACTCTGTGGGCGTGGGGCTTGAGAGGCGAGCACCAAAGTCTCCTCCAAAGCCTCTGTCTCCACACTCCTTGCTGGGGTCGCAGCTCCAGGTCAAGACCGGTTCCGACCTCCAGTGGATGGACGCCACCTCCTTCCTTACTATTCTGTGGTCCCTGAGAGTGATTCTCTCAGGCCCCTTCCTGCCTCAGGGGAGGCAGAATTCCTGACCAAGTCAGGAGTCAGGACTGAAGGTCCTCAACCTCTCCTCGTCCCTCTATCCAGGCATCTGCTCTTTCTGAGGCTCAGCCACCTCCGCCTCTGATAACCTAAGAAGGTATCTGGCCTCAATTGTTTTCAACTCTATTGACAGTGGGGACACAAGAAAACCTTCTTTGTTCTCAGCCTGGGATCCCAGTCTCGGGTTCTGATTATATCAGAGCGAAATTCTCCGTTTGTGCTGGTGTAAATCACCTGGCTAACTTTTTCAGTCTCCTTTTTCAAGCAGAGAGAGCAAGCCTTCCTTAGGTAACAACATGTGTCTACAAACTAAGATCATTTGGCTTTCCTTGTGTTTATTCTCACAGTATCTTTTATTTATGACAAATGATACTGATTTTGCATTTACCATAGGGATATAGTGTTTTATTTTTCAATGAATTTCTCTAAGTTTTATGTAAGTAATTTTGTTTAAAGAACAATATTTGGTTGATAATTGGTGTTGCTGGTAAGTGAACATGGAAAAAATAATGAAAGTGGTATTTGAAAGACTGAAACTAAGAAATACGCCTTAGAAACAAATGAGTTAAATTGAGCTATGGCACATAATGTGTTTAAAGTTGCTTACCAGTAAATGCTTATTAAATGTTAGTGATTTGCTATAGTATTGAGTATCTACTACATGTCTGGTGGGTTTCTAAAAACAGCTTTATTGAGGTCTGATTTAGATATTAGATTTTATCATAAAATTCCACCATTTTTTAGTGTGTGTTCAGTGACTTTTAGTAAATTTACAGAGTTGTGCATCCATCACCACAATCCAATTTCAGAGCATTTCCATCACCCCAGAAAGATCCCTCCTTCCCATTTGCAGTCTTTTCCCCTCCCCGCTCCCTCAGCCCTAGGCAACTCTATCCTGCTGGAAGTCTCTGTAGATTTGTCTTTTCTGGGTTTGCCTTTCCTCATGTAAACGGACTCATAATATATGTGATCTGTTTCATCTGTCTTCTTTCACTTAGCATAATGTTTTTGTGGTTCACTCATGAATAACGCTGCTATGAACATTCACACATCAGTCTTTGTGCGGACATATGTTTTCATTTCTCTTGGGTAGATGCCTAGGAGTAGAATCGCTGGGCTGTGTGGTAAATTGACGTTTAACTTTTTTTTTTTTTTTTTTTTTTGCGGTACGTGGGCCTCTCACTGCTGTGGCCTCTCCCGCCGCGGAGCACAGGCTCCGGAAGCACAGGCCCAGCGGCCATGGCTCACGGGCCCAGCCGCTCCGCGGCACGTGGGATCTTCCCGGACCGGGGCACGAACCCGCGTCCCCTGCATCGACAGGCGGACTCTCAACCACAGCGCCACCAGGGAAGCCCGATGTTTAACGTTTTAAGAAACTGCCACACTGTTTTCCACAGAGGCGGCACCATTTTACATTCCTCCCAACACAGTAGGAGAGTGCCAGGTGTTGTGAATATGTTATTTTGCAGAGATACGTGAGGTCATATCGTAAGCACTATTTTATAGGTGGGAAATCTGAGGCTGAAAGAGCTTAACTGACTTGCAGGAAGTCACACAGCCTTGACAAAGCCAGCATTCAGCCATATCTGATTCCACATCCCATCCTTTTTCTACTGTGGGACTAGGCTCTGTGCTGGGTGTCTGTTTTCTCCAACAGAGATGGGGGAGGTGCTGCAGTAGCTTTGCTCTTGGCTCCCTCTATGGAGCCGCTGGAGACGTCAGGTGAGTAATGGGGCCTCGGGGCAGGAAAGGTGTCTGGTTTTTTTGCCACCTGGTCCTGGACACCTAGCCCTGAAAATGATTTACATGACTCATGTAGTTCTTTCCATTTAGAATGGAACTTCGGTCCTGCTTAACGGATGACACAGCAAATGAGCAAGCTGGGTGTCCATCCCTGTGAACTTTGACAGTCTTGTAATCACTTGGCTGTCCACAGAACTGGGAGAGATTTTTGCTTTCCTCTTGTCTCTGAGTCAGCAAGTAGTTAGTTACTGAAATCACATCCGATAACAAGTCCAGGCAGCTGCTGACTGCATTGTTCCCGGGTACCTTGTTCTGTATGGTCGGTCAAAACACAAACAGCAGGGTGTAGAAATTGATTACCTAAAGACAAGGGAGACAACATAGTCCAGTTGAACAGATCAAGCAAGAATTATTGCTTTCTATAATCTCTACCTTCAGCAGGATTTTAATAAAAGTCCATCTTCTCTCATTCATAGCTTTCTACATCACTGGCTCCAGGAGCCTCATGTTGGGGTAAATGAGCGTGGAGTTCGGCATTCTTCTTCATTCATCCTTCGAGGCAGGGGCCGTGTCTTGCTCAGCTTCTGTTCCCTGCAGTGCTTAGCAGGATGTCTTGTAACATCAGACTTTCATCTTATCTCACCTGGACTATTGCAATCTGTCTCCCAATGGTCACCCCCCATCCATATCTCCTCTGTGCAGCCCATTTTCCATGCTGTCTCCTGTATTATCTTTTAAAACACATCTTTTTATTCAAAGAGAAATAGTGACTTTTTTCATTTGATTGGATTCATGGTGTTGCAGATATGGCAAAGGTAGCACCATGCAGGGCAGTGCATTTAAAGATGTCCACTGGTATGGCCAAAAGAAAAGAAAAAAATATATTTTAAGGTTGTCAACTGCTGCGGGAAAAAATCCATATTCTTTAGGAGGTTATAAAAGACCATTTTTATCCTGGCTCCTGTACCTGCAGGTGGACTTCTCACTATTCTCTTTCCTTCTCTGCCTTACCTGAAAGGACCTCTTAGTCACTCTCCTTATATCTCCCAGCACCTGCAGTAGGCCTGGACGTAAAGCAGTGCTCAATAAATACTGCGCAGTAGATGATAGCTGTTTTGGCCTGTTAAGAGCTCTATTAATTCTATGAGGCTTCAAAGGAGACTTCTACTAACTCCTAGGAATTCTTCCTTCATAACAGAGGAGGTATAAGAATGGTAAATAAATGTCACTATTTCTTCTTCCCTTCAGAGTGAAACCACTGATTCTTTCAACCTGTGTCTTAAATTTTTTTTTTTTTTTTTTTTTTTGCGGTACGCGGGCCTCTCAATGTTGTGGCCTCTCCCGTTGCAGAGCACAGGCTCTGGACGCTCAGACTCAGTGGCCATGGCTCTGGACACTCAGGCTCAGCGGCCATGGCTCACGGACCCAGCTGCTCCGCGGCATGTGGGATCTTCCCGGACCGGGGCACGAACCCGCGTCCCCTGCATCAGCAGGCGGACTCTCAACTACTGCGCCACCAGGGAAGCCCTTAAATTTTTTTAAATTGAAGTTTAGTTGATTTACAATATTGTGTTAGTTTCAGGTGTACAGAAAAGTGATTCAGTGATATATATATATTTCTTTTTCTAGTTCTTTTCCATTATAGGTTATTACAAGATATTGAATTTATGTTCCCTGTGCTATACAACAGTAAACCCTTGTTGTTTGTTTTATATATAGTCGTGTGTATCTGTTAATCCCAAACTTCTAATTTATCCCTCCCTTTGGTAACCTTGAGTTTGTTTTCTATGTTTGTTAGTCTGTTTCTGTTTTGTATTATTTTTTAGATTCCACATATAAGTGATATTATATAATATTAGTCTTTCTCTGTGTCTTAACAATTTTTAAGGCCAAATTTTAATTTTAAAATCACAGAAGTGCCCACCTCTCAAAGTGGAAGAAATTCGTAAAGAAATAGCAAGGGTGTTAAGTTTCCTAACATTAGACGGTTTAGTGAAATGTAATTTGAAAGGATTTAATGGTCATTTAAACTTGAACTGCTAATTATTTTCCTAGGAAAACAAAAATAAGTAAATAAAGGAAAGAAAACATAAATGAAAGTTCTCCATAACATACTAAAGATGGTACATGCTTTACAAACCACATTGGGGTCAGCAGTACCCTAAATGCTGTTCTAGGAAATGGATGATTTAAGACCACCAAGAGAATCTTAAAATTTAGCCAATTTCAGATTAGTATATACATTTGTAAATGTAATGATATATTAATGATTTTACCATCCAAATATCCTATCTATTATGTGTGACCACCCACATAAGCAAATTGACATTATAATAGAATCAAGTATTAAACCCTTTAATTCTATACTGATAGGCATTATTTAAAAACTAAACCACGGACCCCAAAAAACCTAGGAAAAATGTGTAGCAAATTTGACAACAGCTTCATTGGAATATAATTCACAGATCATAGAATTCCACTTTTAATTTTTTTTTTTTTTTTTTTTTTGGCTGTGCATAGCAGCTCTGCGGGATCTTAGTTCCCCAACCAGGGATCGAATCCGTGCTCCCTGCAGTGGAAACGTGGAGTCCTAACCACTGGACTGCCAGGGAGTCCCCTCCACTTTTAATTTTCCTTTCTTTAAACACTTTGCATTTACTTACGTTTGAGAAAATTCCTAGAGGAGTGTATACATGGCACTGTGTAACAAGGGAGCTTCCTTTTTCCAGAGCAGCAAGTTGTAGTCATTCTAAAACTAAAAAACTTTTGTACATTATTCCAATAGCGTATACTTATCGAGTTTAATCAAATGCAAATGAATAGTAAAAATCATTGAAGATCTTTTTCACAAATTGGTTTCTAAGCAACAAAGTTTATATTAACACTGGTAAGGCTTAAGTAAAATTCTGTCACATTTATAAACACACATAAACATTTATTGACTGTTTGCTATGTGTCATATACTGTCCTAAGCCATTTAGTACTGTGCTACCTCATTTGATCTTTACAAGAACTATATCAGATAGGTACTATTATTTTTCCCATTTTCTGGATGAGGAAATTGAAGCATTTATCCAAGTGTGCATAGCTAATAAGTGACAGAACCATGATTTGAAGTGATTTAGGCCAACTCAAAACTGTGCTGTCAAGTGTTATGCTAAGCTGCTTCTCTGGGAAAATAGTACAGGGAATTAAATTGTGGCTTTTAAATATGAAATCATAAGTGTTTTCCGAGTCTGTCAAGCACCCTGTAAATGGAAGTCATTGTGAAAATTAAATACAGATTGAGCTTTTTCCTCCTAAATTCTGGACCACCTCTCACTATCATGAAGCTTGACCCGGTTTTTAGCCATATTTTACCCCCTCCGTTTTGTGGACTCAACTTATCTGTGGGGTGCTTCTTTTCACTACTTCTAGATTTAACAAGATATATTTTAATTTGGGGTCATTTCATTAGGAATGAAAAAGCAAATCCATAAGGAACATAGTTTTTATATAACAGTTTTATATAACAGATGGAAGCACTCCTTATTCTGAAGCTCAGTCTTGTTTTTTCTTGTATTGGTTTTTTCTCCTCAGTTTTACTGACTTCATTGACTTCTCTTTTGGGTACTCATGTTCATTTCTTCTTGATTTACGAATGTATATTTTTATAACTCTTGACCATATCGTTAGGCATGAAATAGCAAATTAAAAGGGACATAGATTTTTTTTGTTGTTTTTGTTTGTTTGTTTGTTTTGCGGTACGCGGGCCCCTCACTGTTGTGGTCTCTCCCGTTGTGGAGCACAAGCTCCGGATGCGCAGGCTCAGCGGCCATGGCTCACGGGCCCAGCCGCTCCGCGGCATGTGGGGTCTTCCCGGACCGGGGCACGAACCCGCGTTCCCCGCATCGGCAGGCGGACTCTCAACCACTGCACCACCAGGGAAGCCTGGCACATAGGTTTTATAACCTATAGAAGAGGTAATTTTTTTTTATTATTCAGGCTTTAAAAACATTTAGTGTTTTTTTTTTTTGTGGTACGCGGGCCTCTCACTGTTGTGGCCTCTCCCGTTGCGGAGCACAGGCTCCGGACGCGCAGGCCCAGCGGCCATGGCTCACGGGCCCAGCCGCTCCGCGGCATGTGGGATCTTTCCGGACCGGGGCACAGAACCCGTGTCTCCTGTATCGACAGGCGGACTCTCAACCAGTGCGCCACCAGGGAAGCCCTATTTAGTGTTTTTGAATAGCTGACTGGTATTCAGAAGTCAGTATGAAATATACAGAAGGGCCTTCAGTGAAAAATGAGTCCCCTGTTGTTTTTTATTCTGCCTCTGATAGAAGTGACTGTTGTTACCATGTTATTATCATGTTGTGGGAGAGATTTTATCCTCAAGAAAGTATCTTGAGGGGCTTCCCTGGTGGCGCTAGTGCTTGAGAGTCCGTCTGCCGATACAGGAGACGCGGGTTCGTGCCCCGGTCCGCAAGGATCCCACACGCCGCGGAGCGGTTAGGCCTGTGAGTCATGGCCGCTGAGCCTGCGCGTCCGGAGCCTGTGCTCTGCAACGGGAGAGGCCACAACAGTGAGGACCCCGCGTACCACAAAAAAAAAAAAAAAGCACCTTGTCCTCAGTTTCTTAGACTTACTTTTAAATGACTGCCTCCTACTTGTTTTGTTTCAGCATTTTAATGGTAATAGTCCATTGCCTTATGTTGTCCTTTCTTTCCAATAACAGGTCATCAGATATTGTATTGTTGTTCAATGGTTTGTTTCTATTTATTTATTTATTTATTGAAGTACAGTTGATTTATTTAATGTTGTGTTAATTACTGCTGTACAGCAAAGTGACTCAGTTATACATATATATACATTCTTTTTCATACTCTTTTCCATTATGGTTTATCACAGGATATTGACTGTAGTTCCCTGTGCTATACAGTAGGACCTTGCTGTTTATCCATTCTATATATTATACCAGTTTGCATCTGCTAATCCCAAACTCCCAATCCATCCTTCCCCTAACCTCCTCCCCTTGATAAACACGAGTCTATTCTCTATGTCCCTGATTCTGTTTCTGTTTTGCAGATAGGTTCATTTTTGTCATATTTGAGATTCCACATATAAGTGATATCATATGGCATTTGTCCTTCTCTTTCTGACTTACTTCACTTTTTTTTTTTAATTAACACACCAGTTTTGTTATTTTTTTAAAATTTTTGGCTGTGGTGGGTCTTTGTTGCTGTGCACAGGCTCTCTCTAGTTGTGACGAGCGGGGGCTACCCTTCATTGCAGTGTGCATGCTTCTCATTGAGGTGGCTTCTCTTGTTGTGGAGCATGGGCTGTAGGTGTGTGGGCTTCAGCAGTTGTGGCGTGTGGGCTCAGTAGTTGTGGCTCGCAGACTCTAGAACGCAGGCTCAGTAGTTGTGGTGCACGGGCTTAGTTGCTCTGCAGCATGTGAGATCTTCCCGGACCAGGGCTTGAACCCATGTCCCCTGCATTGGCAGGTGGTTTCTTAACCACTGCACCACCAGGGAAGCCCCTGACTTACTTCACTCAGTATGATAATCTCTAGTTGCCTCCATGTTGCTGCAAAGGGCATTATTTCATTCTTTTTCGTGGCTGAGTAGTATTCCATTGTATATGTATATACCACATCTTCTTTATCCTCAATGGTTTATTTCTTAAGCTCTGTGAGGCTACATGGATTTTCATTCTATTATTCCTTATATCTTTTGGTATGAAATATTTCATGATCAATTTAAAATATTATGTAACTATCAAAAAGTTACATATAAAGCCAATATAATAACATGGAAAACATTGCTATAAAATCACAATGTATAAATTAAAAATAATGACAATTATGTAAAAGCCACAAAAAATCTGGCAAAGCAAGACACCCCCCCAAAGTTAACACCTTTTCCTTTGGATGGTGGTATTATTACTTCCTTTTTAAAAATATTTCATCTATTTTCTTTTATGATTGGCATTGTACTATAACTTAAAAATAGTAAACTCATTTTTAAAAACAAGCACAATATATTTATTAGGTAGTAAACCATTTGCACTATTATATTGCATTTGATTTATAAGTTAATATTCCACTTACCTTGGGATCTAGAATCACATGTGAGCTGTAAAAGGATGGGGAGGGCAGAGATGGTGTTCACTGGTACTGAAGCTAGTTGACAGAGGGGTGTGAAAGCTGGGTGGACCAAGGGTTGCTGCTAGAGATTCTTGAAATTTATGAAGAAGATTTTTCTGATGGTTATGGATAATTGAAGTTGGCTTCCAGTGAGATTTGAGGTAGCAGCAAATGTCCTCAGACTCAATGTGCAACATAAGTTAACTTCGTTGCAAGAAAGAATAAATGAATAAGTCAGGGCTAATATTGAAATGGAGGCTCTGAACTCAAGCTTAGATGTTAGAATATTCTCGAAGTTTCCAATGAACCTTAGACTTCTAGAATATTCACAGGTCTTTGAGAGCATCTGTTTTAACTTCCTCATGTGATAATTGAGCAAACTAAATGCCAGCCAAGTAAGCAAAAGAATGAACTCTTCTCATTTCTTTAATTGTATTAGTTCCTGTGTCCAAACCAAACCAAACAGTGTCCTAAAATTTTCACAGGAAAATATACTACAAATTCCTTGGTCTGCTCTTTGCCAGTCATAGAAAACCCTTGACAATCTGGCTCCAACCTCTCTTTCTACCTGATCCCACATTAATCCTCCAGAAATGCATGGAGTTTCTGCTATCCTCTGCTTCCCAACCTCACCACCTGTGTTGACACCATTGTCTCCCTCACCAATAAGGCCCTCATCCCTTCTCTCTGCCTATTGAAAATAATTTATCTTTCAAGATACAACTAAAACACTTGGTGGGTTGGTTATTATCCAGATGCAACATAATGAGTGTCTTGATTTGGCTGACAGTGTGGAAATAAAGTAGAATGGAAAAAAATTTGTGCTAGAGATGGGGAAGAATGAAGAAGCCATGGGGGATAATAATAATATCGATAATAATAAATATAACGCCCCAAATAGCTACTAACATTTATTGTATGCTTACTATGTGCAACACCCTGTGTGAACCATTTTTATATTATCACACTTAATAATATTCTCAATAACTCTGTGAAATAGTGTATCAGTTAGGATTGTGTTACATATAATAGAGAACACTTTTACAAGAGTTTAAGAAGTCAAGTTGGTTATTTTTCTTCTTCCATTTAAAAAAATTTGTTTTACTTTTTATTTTAAAAAAATTGTATTGGAGTATAGTTGATTTACAATGTTGTGTTAGTTTCAGGTGTACGGCAAAGTGAATCATATACATATACCCACTCTTTTTTTTCTTCCATTTAATAAAGAGCCCAGTCCAGTTTTATGTGTTACTCAATGACATCACTAAGAATCCTGTCTTCTTTCTTCACTCTTCTCAGCATATGTCTTTCATTTTCATGGTCATAGTATCACTGACACTTCTCCAGACGTTGCATCTGCCTCCCAGAGAGAAAGGACAATGAATATCTCTTCTCAAGGACCTCCATCAACATCTTTTTGGTCAGAACTATGTCTTATCGTTACCTCTAGCTGCAAAGGAGGCTGTGAGATCACTAAATAAAATTTTGTTAGTAAGGAAGAAGGAGGATGGATAATTTGGAAAACAACCCTCAAGGTTATCCTCATATTATAGATGAGGAAAGTGAGGTGTAAGAATGCTTAGAAACAGTGTTGGAAGTAGGTCTGACAGCAGAGCCCAAGTTATTAACCATTTACATTACACAGCACTATTTTTAAAATGGCTTTTGTCCTGCTCTCCACTTAAGATGGTGTGTAAAAGATTGGAACACACTTTTTGCCCCCTTTTCCTTCTCTGGCACCTTCTCTTCCTCTTTGCTGCTGTCTTTCCCCCTCAGATCTCAGAGAGGAGGCTGCAGTTTTTAGTTAGGGCTGGAGGGAAAAAAACTGGTATGTTTCTTCATTTTCTTTCCCATTTGAAATCCTCGATATTGTTTTAGGAAACAAGACAGAGGATGATTTTAATAGGATTTGGTAAGTGATTAAGTATGGGGCTTGACATAGAGTCAAACAAAATCTTTTGGTTTTGATCACAAGTTGTTTGGGTCATGGAAGATACATATGAATAAGATAGAGGAATTGTTCAATTTCTAGTGTTACGTTTCAGGCATTGGTAAAACTTCCAGATAGGTAATTGGATAATCGTGGGTGAGTCAATCATAAGACGCAGAGGAGAAGAAAAGGAAGGTGAATGTATGAGAAAGCGTTAATCCTGTCCCCACTGGAATAATACAATGTATTTGTTTTGCTTATTTCTAAACTTGTTTGTCACAAGGCTTTATATGCCTGAGGATGAAAAAAAGACAGGGTAATATTTCAGTCTTGAAGATAACAAAGCAATGACTTTTTTTTTAAAAGGAGCGTCGTCAGTTTACATCTATGTCTGCACTGGGAGAGCTGACAGCATCTTATGAAACTCTGTGAACCAATTCTATGGACTGGGGCGATGGAAGAAACACAAAAATAGGGAATTCCATCAGAGAGCTCCCATGATGTATGACACCACGAAATCAGATTCAGACCTCTCAATAGTGGGGAGGGTGTTACTTTTCATCATCTCGTGAATATATTCTTTATTCCAAGTATGGCAAAAGTCAATGCTGTAAGTGTTTACTCTCCTGTCTTCGTCAGACATTAGGGTATATTGATAAACACAGTATTAGAATCATCTTAATGGGTGAAACTTTCTGAGCTTTACATAGGGTACTCTTCGGGTGTGTCGTATTTTTTGCTGTTACTTATAGTGTGGTCCATGGACCAGCGGTAACAGCATCTGTTAGAAAACAGCAGATTCTCAGAGCCTACCCCAGAACTTCTGAATTACAATCAGCATTTTATACAGGATCCCTACATGATCTGTAGGTGAATTAAAATTTGGAAAGCACTGATGTAACCAATTAAGAAAGTGTACGGAATGCATTATAAAAGCCCCTTGGTTTTCAGTAACTGTTATAAAGGAGTGATTATTGGTATTTGTGGGATCCTGGACTCCCTGGAATGTGCTGGAAACTATGAAATCTCCTCTCAGAAGAAACGCACATAAGAAGTTGAACATGGTACTTTGCCTAAAAGTTTTTAGAGGGATTCATAGTCTCAAGGCTAAAAGCCAGGGTCTTATTTTCCTTTTCTAACCTGGAGGAACACTTTCCAACAACTGACATGTGAGTGGGCTGATTAACTAGGGCATGAACACAATCTGAATAGTTGAGACGCTTCCATGTGTGTCACTTTTGTGTGAACAAACAAACAAAACTAAAAAGTATTTTTTCTAGAAACCTAGTCACCAGCAGTGACTGCATTTGTAGGTATTAGTGATTCATGTTTCCTCCTGGTGAGGAAATAAAAAATTTTAAATGTAAAAAATAATATGATTTTGTCTGGACCGAAATGAAAAGAAATTTGATGCCAGCCTAGAATTTGAAAGCAGCCTTAAGGGGAAAGAATCCTGCTTAATTCTCAAGCTCTCGGGTGGTTATTTTAATACGATAAGAAAGAGAAGTTAAGAGAATATTTACATTCCATGACCACAGGAGTAGAGTAAATAAAAAACACTGGGAAGGAGCAGGAAAGGTCTTACTTAAATTTAAATCTATGCAGGACCTGTCTCTTGTTAATATTTACTGAGAAGGAGCAAAAAGCTTAAACAACTTAAAATCCACACATCATGGTTGGCATTAAAAACAATGGAGTTTTCCCCTCATTTCTTACAGTCTCCTATTTTTTATAGGGAAACGTTGTCCTCACTTACAGAGGATTATTTCTCTAACCAATGGGACTCACTTTGCTTCCTCTCAGTCTTTAAAATTATGCATTCATGGCCCTGGTAACAGTAACGCTGCTCTACTCTTCTTTGTCGCCATATGTGCTGGAAAAAATCCACCCCAATGTTTTTCATCTGATTTACATCAGCAATATCTATTTCTGAGGATTATTCATGGATTACCCATCAATATTCAGAACAATGTTTCTGTGGATCTTAATCTTTGCTATATTTGGCTTAGGATTTTGTTTTCTAAAAAATTTTCCATTTCCTTTCTCCCACTCAGCAGAAGACTAACCCCAGTTAACTGTTTGGTTGGCCAATATATTTGCAATCTCACTTAGATCAAAAGGTGCCATCCACATGAAAGGCACAGCAGCTGAAGCGGTACAGAAAGAAGGGCTTAACTCAAAATAGAAATTGCCCAGCATTTATTTTTTTAAATTAAGCTTTAAGGAAACCAAAAAGGTTGCTCTGAATGTTTCATTGTGAAAATTCTTAGAAAGTATTTTCTTCAGTGTTTTCTGGGAGCTTTTCAAAAACTGGTCATTCACATTTTCTTAGCTTACTCTAGTGAACTTGTTGTTGGCGGTGGGTTTTTTGTTTGTTTCTTTTTTCATTTTGCTAACCAATACTACTTTTCCCATCAGAATCTGCAGTTGTCTTTCTCTTCTATCCACGGTCATGTCCTTCTGTCATTTTCTTCCATGATCGTTCAGCTAGAGGGGAAGCCAAATCATGAACAGGAGGAAAAAGTTGGCAAAAGACCACAGCTTTGTTTAAAACGGTCTACATTTAATACAGCTCTTTGGCTTCTGCCTAGAAAGTAACCTTCTCTCATAAACAACCAGCAAGGCAGCAACTCCAGTGGTTTAGCCACAAGTGAAAGCACAGAGGGGGCTTCAGGGCTGCTACCTACAAACCACTTGGGAACCAAACAGGAGGAATCAGAGAAAGGAGAATTGTAGATCTCCCAGCTGTATTTCCTGTTGTGAGGGAGGAGTGCAGAGAGGATCAAAAGTAACCTTGGCAGGGCTTCCCTGGTGGCGCAGTGGTTGGGGGTCCGCCTGCCGGTGCAGGGGACACGGGTTCGTGCCCCGGTCCGGGAGGATCCCACATGCCGCGGAGCGGCTGGGCCCGTGAGCCATGGCCGCTCGGCCTGCGCGTCCGGAGCCTGTGCTCCGCGGCGGGAGAGGCCACAGCGGTGAGAGGCCCGCGTACCACAAAAAAAAAAAAAAAAAAAAAAAAAAAGTAACCTTGGCAAGGGGGCAGAGCACAGGCAACATGGTAAAGCAGGTCAGGCATGCCTGGAGCAGAAACCTCGCCCTGAGATCCAGAAAATCCTGCTGAATAACTGAGCCATCTCGCACTTCTCACTTCTTAAAGGACAAAGCTAAGCGCGTAGCAGGCTTTCCATACCTACCTATTTTTCTATGGTGCTTCCTATGATTCTTTTTAGTGTTAAGGAAAACTATTAATTTGTATTTAATTATTGTGTGTGTGGTCACCATTTCAAACTCTCTTATAGACCCAATTGTATATCAACACATATGCTCTGGATTTCTGCCCATAATGCTGACTTTTTTCCTCCTTTCGAATAATTATCTCGTTTTTGTTTTCTGTGTTATTGCAGTGGTTTGAGCTTCCAGGGCAGTGTTAAATACTTGCAATAAATGTGGCATTGTTGTTCTCTCCTTTTAATAGAAACGTTTTAGTTGATTATCATAAGTTGTATACTATAGTGGGTTGAATTGTGTCCCCCGAAAAGATATGTTAAAGTTCTAACTTTTGGTACCTGTGAATATTGACCTTATTTGCTGATGTAATCAAGTTAAGGTGAGCCCTAAATCCAGTGATCCTCTCAGGCGAAGGAGATTTGGAGACACACACATGCAGGCAGAGGGAAGACAGCCGTGTGATGGCAGAGGCAGAAACTGGAGTGATGACACTACAGGCCAAGGAATGCCAAGGATTGCCAGCCACCAGCAGAAGCTGGGATAGAGCAAGAAAGGATTCTTCCCCAGGCCCTTCAGAATGAACATGACCTTGCCAGTACCTTGTCTTTGAACCTCTAGCCTCCAGAACTGTGAGAGAATAGATGTCTGTTGTTTCAAGCCATCCAGTTTATGGTAATTTGCTCCTAGAAAACTAATACAGATACTGTTTGTGGGTTTTTTTTTTTGCAGTACACGGGCCTCTCACCGTTGTGGCCTCTCCCGTTGCGGAGCACAGGCTCCAGACGCGAAGGCTCAGCGGCCATGGCTCACGGGCCCAGCCGCTCCAGGCATGTGGGATCCTCCTGGACCAGGGCACGAACCCTCGTCCGCTGCATCGGCAGGCGGACTCTCAACCACTGCGCCACCAGGGAAGCCCATGTTTGTGTTTTAAAACAGATATTTAAGAAGAGCAGTTCTCTTTGATTATATTTTAAAAAACTAACAATGAGTACTCTTTTATCTATTGAATACTTGCTAAATTTGTATTTTGGTTTTTATGTCTTTATATATTTTTATACACATAGATTATTTTATATAAATCCACAAATATGATGCTATGATATCCTGGATTTTATGTTTTTAATGTTGTAGAGTTTTTTTTGTTTGTTTGTTTTTTGGTATTTTTGCTTTTTTTTGCTTGGCATTCTCCTCCCCTTCTCCCCTCCATGCCCTCCCCACATTACCCTAACCCAGGGAACTAGATCCTGCATACATGCCGCAATGAAGATCCCGCACATCACAACTAAGACCCAGCGCAGCCAAATAAATAAATATTTTAGAAAATAAAGTAATATCTAATAATTAATTTCCATTTGCCTGATGCTTAAAGTTTGAGTATGTTTTATATAGTTTTGGACATTTGGATTTGCTCGTCTGCCTTGAAATTTTAATACACCTTGTCTATTTTACTTTTGGGCTGTTTGCCTTTTCTTACAAATTTATAAGATATTTCTTTTTGTGCTCTGTATAGCAAAAATTTTAATATATTGTTTGTTGACTTGTTTGTGGTATATATAGCCAAAGTTTTTATTTACATGCAACTAAAATATGCCTATTGTCTCTATTATAGATGTTTTCCCCCATTACAGCTCCTTGGTTTCCGGTCTTGGTGAAGAAGATTGCCAATGTTCCTAGAAGAGATGGCACATATAATGAATTAGATTGTCTTAGAAGATTTTTATTGTTTCATTGTTATATTTAAGTCTTTTAGTATTTTTTGTTTATATTATGTTTACCCAAAAAACCTAAGAGACTTTGGTAAATCCTAATCATATTATAAACAAATGGAGATTGAATTCTCCTTTTCAAATTCATAACCAATTAAAAAAAAATTTCTTGACTTACTATAATTGTCAGAAATCCCCAAACAATCCGAACAGCCTTACTGAGGTATAAGTGACATTAACTGCACATGTTTAAAGTGAGCACCTTAATCAGCTTTGAAAAATGTGCACATCCATGAAGCCATCACCATAGTCAAGAAAGTGAACATACTCACCTTCAAAAGTTTCCTTCTGAACCTCTGTGATCCCTCTCCCTCCTCCCAACCCCACAGGCAATCAGATCTGCTTCCTATCACTACACATTAGTTTGACTTTGTCTAGAATTTTATATAAATGGAATCATGAGGTATGTACTCTCTCTCTCTCTCTCTCTTTTTTTTTTGGTCTGGCTTATTTTACTCAGCATAATTATTTTGAGATGAATTTACATGATGGTATGTATCAATAGTTTATTTCTTTTTTTATATAAATTTATTTATTTTTGGTTGCGTTGGGTCTTGGTCACTGTGCGCGGGCTTTCTCTAGTTGAGGCGAGTGGGGGCTATTCTTCGTTGCCATGGGCGGGCTTCTCATTGCGGTGGCTTCTCTTGTTGCGGAGCACGGGCTCTAGAAGCACGGGCTTCAGTAGTTGTAGCATGTGGGCTCAGTAGTTGCGGCTAGTTGTGGTGCACGGGTTTAGTTGCTCTGTGGCATGTGAGATCTTCCTGGACCAGGGCTCGAACCCGTGTCCCCTGCATTGGCAGATGGATTCTTAACCACTGCGCCACCAGGGAAGCCCAATAGTTTATTTCTTTTTATTGCTGGGTAGCACTCCATCGTGCAGATATACCACAATACATTTACCCATTCACCTGTTAATGGACATTCCATTCAGCATTGGTTCTCATGCGTAGAGTAGGCTTCTCCACACATTTTACATTCATGTTTATTACCTGGATGGGTTCTTCACATACAATAAGCAGTGGGGTTCCAGAGGCTTTTCCACCCTTAATACATTCATAGTGTGTCTCATCTATACGAATGTTGTAATATTTAATGAAGCATGGTTTCTGCGTGAAGGGTTTTGCACATTTACTGTATTTATAGGGCATCTCTCAAATGAGAGAGAATTCTCAATGAGAATTTTCACTTGCCATTGAATACTTTCTCACCTTCCTCCCATGCATAGGGTTTATCTCCAGTAAGACCTCGCTAGCACCTAATAAGGCTTGACTTCTAAATATGACTTTTCTCATACCTACTACATTGATAAGATTTCTCTCTTGCATGGATTTGATGAATACTGAGGTTTTCCCTTTTGTCTGCAGATTTCCCACATTCATTACATTCAGGAAGTTTCTTTCTAGTATGAATGTTTTGATCCGTAATGAGGCATTGCCTCTAGGTAAAGACATTTCCACATTGATTATACTCAAGAGGCTCTTTCCAGTATGGATATTCTCATGCTCTGTGAGGTGTGATTTGCTACTGGAGCGGGGTGGGGGGGGGTGCCCTCTTTCTTTAGACGCACGTGTCCCTCCAGCATGCCTTCTTTGATTTCTAATGAGAAATGACATGTGAGTACAAGCTTTCCTTCTCCTTATAATGATGCGTGTGAGCTTTTTCTATGACAGCTGAAGTCTTTTCCACCTTTATCACTTTTATATGATTTCTCTTTGTATGGATTCTGAAATGTAGAGTGAGGGATGAGATTCAAGAGAACACTTGAGGGACTCTCCTGGTGGCGCACTGGTTAAGCATCCGCCTGCCAATGCAGGGGACACGGGTTCCAGCCCTGGTCCGGGAAGATCCCACATGCTACGGAGCAACTAAGCCCGTGTGCCACAACTACTGAAGCCCGCGTGCCACAACTACTGAAGCCTGCATGCCTGGAGCCTGTGCTCCGCAACAAGAGAAGCCACTGCAATGAGAAGCCCTCGGCAACTAGAGAAAGCCCGCGCACAGCTATGGAAGACGCTACGCAGCCAATACTTAAATAAACAAAATAAATCTATTTAAAAAAAAAAGAGAGGACACTTGAAAGAGAGAGAAAGAACACTTGAGTTCAGTCAGCACATGCTTGAATGCACAGTCTCCAGGACGCATATTCTCATGATCTCTGAGGTATTGTTTCAGGCTAAAGGCTTTTCTACACTAAATATTCATGAGTTTTTCCTCCAGTATGAATTTTTTTATGCTTAAGGAGATTTGCTTTGGCTAGAGGCTTTCCAGCATTCCTTAAATGCTATAGTTTCTCTTTAGTATTAATTCTCAGGTATCTGCTGACATCATATTTCTGAGAGAAGACTCTTCTCACAATGATTACCCCAGATGAGATCGCTACACATAGGAGGAACCATAGCAAACTCATTATATTCATAATCATTCTTGCTTACACAGATTCCCTCATACTGAAATCTAAGTTATGGTCCACATTTTTCAGACTGAGCCATATTCATAAAAATGTTTTCTTGAAGGAAAAATGTTTGATGGGAAGTACTTTTCTTTTCCTTTTTTTTTCTTTTAGGAAGTACTTTTCAATTTCATACATTTTCTTTTACCTTGACTGTATCTCAGGGAGAAAGATGCAGTTTGACTCAGGGTCTTCCTGCTGCTTTTCTCGCTGCTTATTAACTTCCGCTGGACATCACCTCCTTTGCAGTTCTTTCTCCAACATCTGTGGCTCTAGCTGTTTGAACTGAAGATGGTATATCCACTCTTGTGACTTAAGGTCTCTGGGAGTCTGGGACACAAACAAAAGCAGATACCCCATAACAGCTAGTCCTTCTGCAGCCATCTTATCTATTTTTCTTAAAAAGTTTATTTTATTTTATTTTATTTTTTTGACCGCACTGCACGGCTTGAGAGATCTTAGTTCCCCGACCAGGGATAGAACCTGGGCCCCCTGCAGTAGAAACGCGGAGTCCTAACCACTGGAATGCCAGGGATAAAAACCTGCTTGTATTTTCCACTCCATAATTAAGTGTGTCCGATTTTATATAAAAATCATATTTTAATATAGTTATCTGCTTAATTCCTTGGCTTTTTCCTTTCACATCTTAAAAAACATACAACCAACAAGGAACTACTGTATAGCACAGGGAACTATACTCAATATATATATATTTTTGGTTGCATTGGGTCTTCTTTGGTGCCCATGGGCTTTCTCTAGTAGCAGTAAGAGGGGGCTGCTCTTCGTTGTGGTGCGCGGGCTTCTCATTGCGGTGGCTTCTCTTGTTGCAGAGCATGGGCTCTAGGCGCGCAGGCTTCAGTAGTTGTGGCGCACGGGCTTAGTTGCTCCACGGCATATGGGATCTTCCCCGACCAGGGCTCGAACCCGTGTCCCCTGCACTCAACCACTGCGCCACCAGGGAAGTCCCTCAATATTTTGTAATAACCTATAAGGGAAAAGAATCTGAAAAGGACTATACATATATATCTATATCTATATATATATCTGAATCACTGTGCTGTACACCTGAAATTAACACAATATTATAAATCAACTATACTTCAATTAAGAAGATAAAAAAATTTTTTTAAAGAATGTATATATATGTCTAACTGAATCACTTTGCTGTACAACACGACATTATAAATCAACTACAGCTCCGTAAGATAAATTTTAAAGAGCCAACCTTCTCAGCAAAAACAAACAAAAACACCCTCAAACTGTTCCTATCTCATAAATGCTCATAATCTCAGCCATCCACATGGAGATGCCCTACACATACACGATCTTGCGCCCTTATAGTTTCTTCCTTACTTTATAATGTTGTCTTAGTTTCCTGTGGCTGTCATAACAAAGTACCACAAACTAGCTGGCTTAAAATAATAGAAATTCATTCTCTTACAGTTCTGGAGGCTAGATGTCTGAGATGAAGGTGTTGGTGGGGCAATGGTCCCTCTGAAGGTTCTAGGGAAGAATCCTTCTCTTCAAGCCCTTGGTGGTTGCTGGCAATCTTTGGTTTTCCTTTGCTTGTAGATGCACCATCTCTGCCCCGTCTTCATATATCTTCCCCTGTGTGTCTGTATCTCTATTTTCCTTTCTTTTTTTTTTTTTCTGGCCGCGCACCACACGGCTTTCGGGATCTTAGTTCCCCGACGAGGGACTGAACCCACGCCCTCAGCAGTGAAAGCACAGAGTCCTAACCACTGGACCACCAGGGAATTCCATATTTTCTCTTCTTTTAAGGATACCAGTCATTGGGTTAGGGCCCAACATATCCATCTAGTGTGACCTCATCTTAACTCATCGTATCTGCAAAGGCCCTATTTCTAAATAAGGTCACAGTCACAGCTGCCAGATATGGCACCAGGAAAGCCCATGGCATTAACATTTTAAAGGTGAGTATAGGCCAGTTATTTTGTAGAATATCCCTCAGTTTGGGTTTGCCCATAGAGTTAAGAACTTCTGGCAGCCATATTGCAGAAGTCGTGTCCTTCCCAGGGCATCACATGCAGAGGCACTCGGTCTCAGGGGTCCTATCCCTGAGTACAGTAACTTTGATCACAATGATGGTATCTGCCAACTTTCTCCACTGTAAAGTTATTATTTTTTCCATTGTAGTTAATAAGTATCTTTTGTAGAGCTATTTCAAGACCACGTTGATATCAAACCATCAAATGTTCATCCATTAAGGTTTATCCTTCATTGATCATTCTTGCTTGAAAAAATTTAATAGTTGTTACGGTTCCTGCCAAATGATCTCTCCTTTTCCCAGCATTCCTTTTTCTCTTTTTAGTTTGTTTTCTTCTGTAATGATGAGCTTTTCCCTTTTTACTCACGGACTTTGGTTTTAACCTTTGTAGAGTCCTCACTCTGTTGCCAGCTCTGTGATGCATTAAAAAAAAAAAAGTGTTTTATGGAAAGCATGTACAACATTTTAGTTGTTTTTATCGGCCTATCTTATCTGCTATACTATTGGCAACAGATATCACTCTTCACCTCCCACTCTTTCTTCAGACAATTCTTAAGTTTCCTAACCCTCCCCTGAAGCTGCTATTGACAAATAACCAGGTACTTCCCCCTCCATCTTTCCAGGCCCACAGGTTATCTGTCTTTATCTTTCTTTACCTCTCAGCATCATTAGCTACAGCTGATGACTGCAGCCTTCTTCAAGCACTCTCTTCCCTTGGCTTCTCAGACACCACCCTCCTTTGTTCTCCTGTTTTACCGGCCTTCATGGTCTCTTTGGTTGGTTCCTCTCCTGTCTCTCATCTCTAAACTCAGCAGCTCCCAAGAACTTAATCCTGGACCCTCTTGTCTTCTCTATAAACACTCTCTCCTTCATCTCATCCTCATTAGATGATCTCATCTAATTAGACTTCATGTAATCCTATGTATTGAAATACAATTTAGGGACTTCCCTTGTGGTGCAGTGGTTAAGAATCTGCCTGCCAGTGCAGGGGACACAGGTTCGAGCCCTGGTCCGGGAAGATCCCACATGCCACGGAGCAACTAAGCCCGTGCATCACAACCACTGAGGCTGCACTCTAGAGCCCACGAGCCACAACTACTGAACCCACGTGCCACAACTACTGCAGCCGCGTGCCTAGAGCCTGTGCTCTGCAACAAAGAGAAGCCACTGCAATAAGAAGCCCACGCACCGCAACAAAGAGTAGCCCCCGCTCGCTGCAAATAGAGAAAGCCCATGCACAGCAACGAAGACCCAACACAGTAAAAAAAATTAATTAAAAAAAAAAAAGAAATATAGTTTATAGTGGGGAGGGATACATTGGGAGATTGGGGGATTTATATATACACTACTATATATAAAATAGATAACTAATAGGAACCTACTGTACAGCACAGGGAACTCTACTCAATACTCTGTAATGACATATATGGGAATCGAATCTAAAAGAGTGGATATATGTATATGTATAACTGAGTCACTTTGCTGTACACCTGAAACTAACACAACATTGTAAATCAACTATGCTCCAATAAAAAGAGAAAAAAGAAATACAATGTATAATCTGATGAATTCTAAAATTGTACTGCAGCCCAGATCTCTCCTTGAATTCCAACTGCTTCTGCAGTATGTCCAAGTGTATTTCTAAAAGATATTTCAAAATTGACATGACTATAATAGAACTCTTAATTTTCTAACCAGGTCTCTCCTCAGTTAAGGCATCCACATTTACTAGGTCACTCGAGTCTCAACTTTATGCATCGGTCTTGATCACTCTCTTGTCATCACTAGAAATGCCAACTCTCACCCATTCTCTTATTCATTTGCAAGTTCTTTGGCTTTACCTCAAAAATATATTTGGTATCCATACATTTCCCCCATTTACACTTCTCCTGTTTTAGTCAAGATCACTATCATTTCTTGCTTAGACCATATTGCAGCGGACCCTTACTATCCTCCTTGTCTCCCGTTTCTCATCCCCTCAGCCCAAAATTTCCCAGATTTTGTTTCCTGTTTTAAAAATAAACAGTAAATAGGATATTGTTGAATGAATTTTACATCCTCCGCTCGCCCACCGCCCCGTGTTTTCTATTCTTAGGTCTTTTGCTTAGTGGTACTTTCTTGGTTAGCCAATAGTTCAGCAATTTTGTATATTTTATCGTCATTGATACTTTTATCCGTTTAAGATCTAGTGTGCTAAGTATTTTACACGTAAATCCCACTTTATCTTCAAAATAACGTAGCAAGTTAGATGTCATGGACAGGATTACGGCTCCCTGAAGGTCCAAAGGCTCAAGGTCTCTTCAAGATCTAGTTGCCATTCATATTAGGGGCGGGGAACTACAGGTGGCATCTTGCTGCAAAGCCCGAGCTCATCTCTCTGCACTGGGCTGCTTTGCGAAAGCAATTTTAAGGGATGGTACGATGTGGAAGCCTGAGGTTAAGAAAAGAGTGAGTTAAGCCCTTGGTTAACCAGGGTTGAAAAACATCTTCACGTTTGTGAAAATCACTCCCTTTCAGCATGGTAAAGGGGAGAGGAGAGACGCAGCGCCGCACTCCGGGCTTCTGTCGGGCTGAGGTCAGACGCCGGGGCCGGCTCCGAGGCGCAGGGCTTCCGCGCGCGGCGTGGGCTCGGCTGGGCGCTCCGCAAGCCGGCCCGCTGCCGGGGCCCGAGCCGCCTCCAATCCCGCGCGCCCTCGGCCCGCCGCGTCCTGGGGAGCAGCTCACGGGACGCGGGCCTTCGGGGGGCATGCAGCACCCGACGAGCAGCTCCTCCTCCCAACCTCGGGCACCGAGGCTGGAAGGCTCACGACCTGGGCCGCTGCCGCCGGTCCCTCCAAGCGGTCTTGACCCTGAAACCGAAGAGTCGGCTTCTCTGATTGGCTTAGAGCACAAACGCAGGCGAGCGGTGCCTGAGACCCGCTCTTTGATTGGACTTGAAACGAACAGCAGAGCACGAAATAAAGAGGCCTTCCGTCATTGGGCCACTGTGTAAATCTCCTTTTAGCTTCTCCGCTGACTGAATAAGCGTCTCAGGATCTTCGTCATGAGTCTTAAATCTGGGCCTGTCAGTTCGCCCCAGCGTTACTCCTCTTTAGGCGAGGCATGGAGTTTACAGAGTTCAACCAGTCACATAACGCCGAGATCAGGTTGCCAGGCAGGTTATGCTAATGAGGCCCCGCCTTTTATGCAGCTCCCACTCTGCGGCGGGAAGAACCACCTGGAGGTGGCGGGGGGGGTTTGATTTCCATCACCCCTAGGGAGAGAGGATCGGGGACCCGCTGATCTTCCAGCTCCCCTCACCCAACATCGTGTAAGTACCTAAAGGATTAAGGTAACCGGATAAGCCAGCGTCCAGAGTACCCCATCGACTGGGAGGGTGTTTCGTCTTTGCTTAGTCCCACCCAAAATGGCGCCAAGCTCTTTCCGCGTCTCAGAGCCCGGCCGGGGCCAACCGACCGCGGACCCGGGTGGGGGGGAGGACTTGATGGTGGTGGTGGGGGAGAAATCCCGGCGGCACCGCCCGATGGTACAGTCCAGTCGGGGCTGGGACGAGGCACCTCACTCGGGGTGGGGGGTCAAACCATCTGCACCTTCCAAGGGGAAAGGGGCAAAATCCCTAAAGGAGCCCCTCCTGGTGCTGCGTTCAGCCATGGCTCCGGCGCCTCTTCGCCCTGCCTTCCCTGCGCGCAGCCTCCCCCCTGCGACCCCCGAGCGGCTCGCACGCTCCGCCGGCCGCGCGCACCTCTCCTCCCCTGCCCGCGTTGGTTGGGCCGGGACGGCAGTTGGGCGCCCTGCGCGCTCCTGCGGCGGCTGTTGGGCGGGCGCTCGGGGTGCGGCGGGCCGTGTTGGCCGGCGGGCGCGGGGGCGGCGGCTGGGCCCGGAGCTCGGGGACGGCGGGCTCCGTGGACTAGGCGCCCTGCTTTGTTTTGGGAGGCCGCGCCACCGTCCTGCCATTGATTGCTGGTTCCCTGTCCCTTACGCACAAGTTGGCGTCCCGGGACCCGGCGAGGGCCCGCTCGGAGGGCGTGGGGGTGGCCCGTTTGGGTCAGTCGTGGTGCATGGTGTCCTTCGTGGGCAGGGCGCAGGCCGAGGTCCACTTGCGCTCTGGGTCGAGTGCAGAGGCCCGAGCCCGAGGCCTTTGGGGAGCGGGTTGGCGGTGCACGGTTGCCAGCCGAGGGTCAGCTTTCCTTAAGCACTTTAGCCCGTGACCACGTATTAGGTCCTCCACTAAGTAAAGTGTACGCAGCGCTTTGGAATAGTGCGTGCGTACGTGCTTAGCCTTGCTTGGCGGATTGGTTGGGTTTCGATCCATTTTCAATCTATGTTTGTGTAGGTCTAAGCACAAAGCGGGCTGGTTTGGGGTCTGCAGTCGAGGTTCGGCGTGTGAGGAGTCCCGCCCTGCGCGGCCCTGTGCCATCTGCGCCGAAGCCCGTTCAAATCTTGCCTGGCTAATCGTCCCCAAAAGTTCTTTAAACTCAAAAGCACTTAACGTTCATTAAAAACAAAATCACTCGTGACGCTCTGCGGCCTCTGCTTCAGACCCAATCCTTTCTCTCTCCACCTTTTGCTGGAAGCTCTTTGAGGGCAGGAAGGTACATTGCGTGTTTTTGGTATTCTTCCACCCACTCCACGCCCCAGCACCGCAGCAGCTTGAGGAACCGTACTTATATGATGCTCTAGAATTGAAAAAGCAAAATTAAAAAAAAAAAAAATTGGTTGGGGCAAAGCCATGCTTCAAGCAGTGCTGATGCAATCTGATATGTTTACAACGTGACTTCTGGGTTTACTTTTGCGGTACGCGGGCCTCTCACTGTTGTGGCCTCTCCCGTTGCTGAGCATAGGCTCCGGACGCACAGGCCTATCGGCCATGGATCACCGGCCCACCCGCTCCGCGGCATGTGGGATCCTCCCGCACCGGAGCACGAACCTGTGTTCCCTGCATCAGCAGGCGGACTCTCAACCACTGCGCCACCAGGGAAGCCCCCTGGTTTTACTTTTTAAATGAAGTGAAATTGACAAAGTGAACCGTTTTAAAGAGAACAATTTAGTGATAGATGCGTAACTAAAAATTTTGGAGCGAGACTTTCCCACCTGTGGCTCTTCCTCACTTTATTCCTTGAGCACCCACTCTTGGCTCTGCTCTTTTGTTTTGCTAGGGCGCTAAACCGCTGTCTTTTTCTAAATAAGCCATTTTTACTTTTCTGGTGTTTTGCGGCGTGCTCCACCACGCGTTAGTGTACTGTATATGTGAATATAATACTGTATAGTGTACTGTATATGTGAATATAATCGAGCGTGTATTATAGATAAGGCACAGCCCACGTCTTCAAGGGCCCTCAGTGCTTTTTAATAGGAAATTATGATGGTATAAGGGATAGTGTATCAATCCAGTGTAATCCTAAGTTGGTTGGCACTGCCTCAATTGCCACTTGTCTGAATTTATATTTTTCTTCTAGTTTTAACAGTAGTACATGATCATTGTAGAAGACATAGAAAATATAGAACAGTATAAAAAGTAAAAATGAGCTGAAGTACAATTACCGGAGATAATTTCTAATGATATTTTGGTATGCTTCAAATCTTTTGTGTGTGTGCCTATAAACATTTTTACAAACTTGGCACACGATATGTGGTTTTCACATGTAGGTTTTTTGTTTTTTTGTTTTTTTAATGTAAATAGGTACCTAATGACGTCACTGATGATTTTCCATTTTCAGTAGTTTTCCCCGTTACTTGAAGGGGGCATGATGAAATCCTCTGAACTAAAGGAATTATGAAATTTGATTCATTCTGTTTTTCACAAGCAGAATTTATTGATTACTGTTTAAATTTATCATAGGTAACCTAATGGGATAGGTTTCTGAGTAACAAGCAGAACTGTTCCAAGAGTTGAGAAATACTGAACTGTAATTTTGGTTTCCTCAATAATTTTAAGCACTGGTGAACACATGGTAACTGCATAATTTCGTTTGGTGCAAATGATAAACTGTTAAACACCCTGTCATTGCAATGTTGGAATTGTTTAGCCAGAGTTTGTTTTAAAATAGAATGCTGATGTACTTTGACCTATTGCCACTAAAATACACAGTCTTCCCCCACCCACCTCTGTCCCAGAGAGTGTAGACACACCCTGCCCAGCCTTTTGTGTGGTTTTCACAAGCAGAATTTATTGGTTAAACAATAAATGTATTGTTTAACTTTATCATAGGTGCTTTAATAGATTAGCAAATGAGCATTTGGTCTCGTGTCTAGAAGGGCCGGCGAGTTAAGTAAAAGGAAGTGTTTTACTATAACCAAATCTTTGCAGAATGGTCCCACTGGATTCTCCAGGGGTACTGGGTAGGGTCAGGAAGGTGAGGGGGGAGCTTTTTCTGACTTTATTATATTGGTCATTCTCTGTTGAAGCCTTCCTCTCCCTCTCTGGCCTTATACTGTTTACATGAATTACTGCTAAAGGGTGTCTGGCCTCCTTCCTTTTTTTATTCTCAAAGTTATAAGCCTAGTTCAGGACTTATGTGGACCTGGTTCCTTTCCAGTTTATTTCCTTGCAGCCCTACTGTGACACTGATTATAAAATTATAAAATCAGTAATGTGCAACGCTTTAAGAACTCCAGACATACAGATTGCTATTGGGAAAATAGTCTGTTATTGTTTGTTATCCATTTCTTAGTTGAACTCATTTATTTCAGCATCAGAACATTGGAGCTAAATGCTCGCTTTTTTTACCCACATCCTTCACTCTCACGGTCTGGCTCTCATGGTCTGGCCTGTTTCCTGCTGTCCCTCAGATCTGTGCTGTCCGGTGTGGTTACCAGTAGCCACATATGGCAGTGAAGCACTTGAAAAATGGCTAGTGCTGTGAGTGTGAAATGCATGCCAGATTTTGAGATTTGGTATGAAAAAAAATGAAATATTTAAATATGTAAAATATTGATTACATGTTGAAATGATATGTCGCATATCCCATGTTAAATAAAATCCATTACTGCAATTAATTTTGCCTGTTTCTACTTTTAACAAATGTGGCTGCTAGAAGATTTAAAATTATGTATATGGGTTGCATGCATGGCTTGCCTGATTTGTTCACTGAACAGCTGCCTTAGGCTTAGTCTCATGGGGGGGAGTGCTCCCAAGTGGCAGTAAGTCATCATACAATGTATTATCTTTTTGTTTCTATAGTTTCAGCCAGTAGATACTGCTTATATGTAGATGTGTCTGATTTCTTTTAGTGCTTATGATAGCTCTCACAGAAGCATTATTATTCTTTTGAAGAATACCTTAATCTCAAAACCATTTCCAGGTAATTGAGTTAACTGTTACTGAATAAATATATTCGATTAATCATTTGAACTTAAAATAATGAAATGACATCTGTTAAGCACATAATCCATTAAAAAAAAAAAAGTTGAGGATTTCCCTGGTGGCACAATGGTTGAGAGTCTGCCTGCCGATGCAGGGGACACGGGTTCGTGCCCCGGTCCGGGAAGATCCCACTTGCCGAGGAGCGGCTGGGCCCGTGAGCCGTGGCCGCTGAGCCTGCGCGTCCGGAGCCTGTGCTCTGCAACGGGAGAGGCCGCAACAGTGAGAGGCCCGCGTACCACAAAAAACAAAATAAAACAAAACAAAACAAACAGACAAAAAACAAAACAAAACAAAGAAGTTGAGCTAAGTATAATCAGCCGAATTTTCCCCAGCTTGGTCTGCCACTTACTCATTGATTTTTACAATATACTGTTTTTTCAGAGATTTAAGAAATATTTCTGGGAGAAACTTGAAATTGAAAAAATCAAGCTCATAATTTTTTTTTCTCCTGTGATTAAAGAAAAGGTCACAATAGTTTGCTTCTAAGTGTGGAACACTGTGGACAAGCTCATCGGACAGCTATCCTTTTAAGCACAAAGAATCATAACCTACAGATAAAATCATATTCTTTTTATACCTATATTTGAAAACATTGACCGTTTTGCCCTTACGTACCTTTGTGGATGTGTTTCTTTTTCCTACCCTGTATGGGGGTTTGATACGGTGTCAACTTTAACAGCGTGGGCTCTGGGGGCAAAGGAACCTAGATTTAGAGCCCAGCTTTATTGGCTGGCTGTGATCTTGGGCCCATTAGTTAACTTCTGTAAGCCTTAGTTTCTTTATCAAATTATTAATCTAGTTCCTTAATTATTAATGGGGATAATAATAGTACCAACCTCAAAGACTCCGTGTGAGAATGCCTGTTATCACTGTCCACAGCGGTATAAATGGCTCAATAACTGTATACTGATTTTGGATATTCTGCTTCAGCCAAACTAGGCTTCTCTGCTTCAGCCAAACTAGGCTTCTTCAGCCAAACTCTGGGGTTTTCCTTCATGTTTTCACACCTTCATTTCTCAAATGGAATGTTTGTTCCTTTCTGCCCACTTCTCCCTCCTTGCCCAGTTCTGCCCACGAAAATCCCATCCATCCTTCTAGAGCAGTGGTCAGTAAACTTTTTTTGGTAAAGAACCAGATAATAGGGACTTCCCTGACGGTCCAGTGGTTAAGACTCAGCACTCCCAGTGCAGGGGGCACGGGTTTGATCCCTGGTCAGGGAACTAAGATCCTGCATGCTGCACTTCAAGGCCCTCCCCCACCAAACAAAACCCCAAACAAAAAACAAACCAAAAAACCAGATAGTAAACATTTTTAGCTTTGTGGGCCAGAGGGTCCCTGAAGCAGCCACTCTCCGCCCCTGGTGTGAAAGCATGGCCACGTTCCAATTAAACTTTATTTAAGGACCCTGAAATTTGAAGTAATATAATTTCCATGTGTCACAAAATATTCTTCTTTTGTCTTTTCAAGCATTTAAAAATGTAAAACCATTCTTAGTTCACAGGCCATACAGACAAACAGGTGTTGGTCTGCCCTGCCCTGGAGCCAGGTGAAAGCTGAGGTGGGGAGGGAGGCGGAACATCTTACCTAAAAGGGATCCCTCTTGTCTCTGAATGCCCTACAGGATTTTTGTACTGCTTTGTAATAATTGTAACATTTACTGAGTGCTTAATTAGCATCGCATAGCAACTATCTGTGCTTATTTCTTGCTTCCTAAACATATTGTAAATTCCTAGAAGCTTTGGATATTTTATAGTTCCCTCATATAGAATGCAGTACAAAAGTGCCTTTTACTTACTGGGCTCTAAAATGTTTGGAGGAATAAAGGAGTGAATACAATTAACATAAGTCATTAAAGTGAGCTCTGGAATTTTCCTCCCTTTTCTTCAAAATTCTTATTTTTGGATGCAAATCTCACCATTTTGTTGGCATTGCTTGAAGATTTTGAGGCCAATCCGCTAGGGGTTATTTTCAGTCTTGCCACAAACCATGATTATAGGCAACCTTATCAACATGTTCTTCTGATAGAGGAAAACTATAATCCTTTGACTAATTATTGCTTTGTGTTTGACTGATTTTGAAGTGTCCTTTCTAAGACACTTGTTTACATTTAATCCTTACTGTGCGACAGTGACAGACGGTGTTTTAACTACTTTACAAATGAGAAAAAGGAGGCAGTTTAGTGAATGAGGTGGGTGGCGGGAGCAGGGTGTCTGGGTCCTCAGTCCCAGGCGGTGGTATGTATATTTATGAGATTTCAGCCTCTTACTCATCATTTATTCATCTTCTCTTTTATTCTTTTTCTCTTGAAGTTGATGAATTGAAAATATTCTGGGATTCTGGGGAATTCCCTGGCGGTCCAGTGGTTAGGACTCGGTGCTCTCACTATCGAGGGCCTGGGTTCAATCCCTGATCGGGGTGCTAAGATCCCACAAGCCGTGCAGCACGGCCAAAAAAAAAAAAAAGTATTCTGGATTTCCAGTACTTCATAATTTGATAAATATAAGGACTAATAGATGTCTAGGACTTGTTTATGTGACATGCAAGTTTTCTCAAGTATATTAAACCCGCTGAAGTGAGATATGACATAACCACAAAACAATAATTCTAGAATTAAAACTAAATTATGGAGCAGTAATTGTGCTTTTTAAAAAAATTAATTAATTTATTTATGGCTGCGTCGGGTCTTCGTTGCTGTGCACGGGCTTCTCATTGCGGTGGCTTCTATTGTTGCGGATCACGGGCTCTAGGCGCGTGGGCTTCAGTAGCTGTGGCTCGAAGGCTCTAGGGCACAGGCTCAGTAGTTGTGGCGCACGGGCTTAGTTGCTCCGCGGCATGTGGGATCTTCCCGGACCAGGACTCAAACCCGTGTCTCCCGCGTTGGCAGGGGATTCTTAACCACTGCGCCACCAGGGAAGCCCAGTAATTGTGCTTTGATGAACTTTGTTTCATTTAAAAATTTTAAGAAAGTTGATATTCATATTTATATATACTTTTCCCAAACCTTAGGAATCTCATCAAAAAATTATATCTTTTGGGCTTCCCTGGTGGCGCAGTGGTTGAGAGTCTGCCTGCCGATGCAGGGGACGCGGGTTCGTGCCCCGGTCCGGGGGGATCCCACATGCCGCGGAGCGGCTGGGCCCGTGAGCCATGGCCGCTGAGCCTGCGCGTCCGGAGCCTGTGCTCTGCAACGGGAGAGGCCACCGCGGTGAGAGGCCCGCATAGCTTTTTATACATCATTTAAAAATCATATATTTTTTTCTGATTTGTGGTTTTTCAACAGTTATAAACTGTAGGAGAAATATTTTAATTCTAACAAAATATGTATAAGACCTTTACAGAAAAAATTCTGAAACTTTATTGAGTGACTCCAAATAAACTCTAAATAAATGGAGTGACACTGGTTTGAGGATTGGAAGATTCAATATTGTAAGGCATTGATTCTTTGGAAACTGACTTATGGATTTAATGTAATCCCAGCAAATTGAAAAAAACTAGACAAGCTGATGAAATTTTTGCCAAGGCCCAAGAAAAGGCAAGGCACTCTTGAAAAAGAAAAAGAAGTTGGAAACCCTTCTGTTCCAGAGATCAAGAGCTAAATAATTAAGACAGTGTGATCCTGGCACCGGGTTAGAGCAGTAGACCAACTGAACACCCCAGGGAGTCCGGAAACAGTCTCACACACATTCAGACCCTTGATTTATGACTCAGGAAGCATGACAAATAAAAGGCCAAATTTGTACAACTTTTAGAAGTTGACATAGGAGAATATGGTCATGACCTCAGTCTCGAAAAGGGTTGTTTTTTTTTTTAAGATGTTTTTTATTTAAGATGTTACCTGCACTAATGGAAAAATGGGCAAAAGTCTAGAACAGGCACTTCAGAAAAGGAGAAATCCAGATGTCTAATAAACATACGAGAAGGTGTTCAACCTTGTTAATCATCAAGGAAATGCAAATTACATCCACAGTGCCATGTTACTGTGAGCCTAAATTCAAGTTGGCAAACGTGTACCTGACTTAAAGTCAGCAATACCAAGTCCCAAAGCTTTTGAGCGATAGAACAGTCATACGTGGCTGGTAGGAATAGAAACTGGTATGACTACTTAGGAAAACCGTTTGACATTACCTAGAAAGTCAAAGACAAGCAGACACCAAAGCCCAGCGACTCCACTGTTAGAGAAGTTGATACACATGAGAGAACCAGGAAGAATATTTGGGGTAATTAATTTTCCTGATATGAGTTGATTCAGTTCATATTTGAGGGCTGTTATGTTCTATACACAGGTAGCTTTATTTTGGCACAAGGGTAAATAAATTATTTATATTTTTTTCCCTCTCTGCTGGGGAAAAAAATAATAATATCTAGTGTGTTCCTCATTTCCTAAAACAATGCTGGGCACAGAATAGGCATACAATAAATACTGTTGTGTTTTAAAAAATTATCATTTCAATTCTTATAGTGGGTACCCTTCACTATAGCTTTGTAGTTACCTTAACTCTGGCTGTTGACTAATTTGCTCAATTAAATCTGTTTGCGGGTTTGGTAAATTACAACCTCCCCTGGTTCCTTTGAGATCCAGCCTAGCCTACTGATTGCATCATCTGGTGGGAGTCCGAGGAGACAGCACAGTGGAGCCATGCTTGGGTTCTGGCAGCTTTGCTGGGAGGAAAGCTGTGCAGCAGAGAAGGGAAAAGATGTCTAAGCTCTGTAGTGAAAGGGATCTGGGTTCAAATCCCACTTATCAGCGCTATGGCCTTGGACAAGTAATAAATCTTTTTTTTTGCGGTACGCGGGCCTCTCACCGCCGTGGCCTCTCCCGTTGCGGAGCGCAGGCTCTGGACGCGCAGGCTCAGCGGCCACGGCTCACAGGCCCACCCGCTCTGCGGCATGTGGGATTTTCCCAGACCGGGGCACGAACCCGCGTCCCCTGCATCGGCAGGCGGACTCTCAACCACTGCGCCACCAGGGAAGCCCAAGTAATAATTTTTGGTTGTTGTGAGGATTAAGTGAAATTGAGTATTTAATAAGCCACAATGCCTGGCTTATGATGGGAACTCAGTAAATGGCAATAATCATAATTATTACTATGCCAGTAGTTGTTTGCTTAAGTAACATTGAATTTCCACAGTATGTGTTTTCGATCAGTTGAACTATGAATATGCTGATTTTTAAAATAAAGAGCTGCATCTGTTAGGGGATTCTAATTGTGTGGTCTTGGACTTCCCTGGTGGCACAGTGGTTAAGAATCCGCCTGCCAATGCAGGGGACATGGGTTTGATCCCTGGTCCGGGAAGATCCCACATGCCGCGGAGCAGCTAAGCCCATGTGCCACAACTACTGAGCCTGCGCTCTAGAACCCGCGAGCCACAACTACTGAGCCCGTGTGCCACAACTGTTGAAGCCCACACGCCTAGAGCCTGTGCTCCGCAACAAGAGAAGCCACTGCAATGAGAAGCCCGCTCACCACAAGGAAGAGCAGCCCCCGCTCGCCACAACTAGAGAAAGCCCGCACAGCAGCGAAGCCCCAACGCTGCCAAAAATAAATAAATAAACAAAAAACCCCTGATTTTGTGGTCTTAACTCATTTGACGTGTAGCCTATATCTGAAGGAAGTGGTCTGGTAAGTGTTTGCAAAGTGTAGATACGGCTGAGCTTTCTAAACAGGAATGGGATGTCTCTCTTTATGGGAGAAAGTGCTAATCACATAGTTTTAAAATTCTATCCATTTAAAGTTGAAATACACATGTTATCTAGTGAAATACATTAGTTGTGAGAACCCTTGCCTACAGTTAAGACATATTTATTCCCCAATGAATTGTTTAACAATGAAAATATATTAAATTGTCTTTTACTTGGAAAGAAGACTTTTCTGGATAAGATACCTTCATGATCTAATACTTAAAATCATGAGTTAGATAGTTACTAACATTTGGAATACACTCTATGCCATTGTAGTATACTGTAACAAACATCCCGCTCTATCTTAACAGTGAGCCTGAGTTAGGGAAATCAGGTGTTATTATTTCCAGTTGTCAAGATAAAGAACTTTTACTTGTCTCACATCCAGAATTTTCCCACTACTCTGTACTGAGAAAACACTGTAAGAAACATCCTGGCTTGTAGAAGACACCTCTGAATACCAGGCCAGTGGTGGATGCTGGCCTTTTATAGTAGTTTTATTAAGATGGAGGAGGTTGAAATTAGATTATAATGTTAATTATATGCCATTAATGTAGAGTTTTTATGAAGGCAGTAACTGCCTCACTATGTCATCTGTCTGGGCTCACCATCTTGTTAATTAAATGTTTCTTTTTGACCATTCTGTGTTTCATATTTAACTTTGCAAACAAGGGGCTGAGGTTGAGGAATGAGAATTTGAAAATGAACAGAAGATGAGGCCCATATTACCTGTTCACAGGGGGACTGAATTGGATACAAAGGGAATTACTTCAAACCAGTGTCACTTTGCTTCGTAGTCCTGGGGCAGAGCCATGGTCCAGTCTGTTTGAACAAAAGGCTGTGCCTATTTCAGGAGTCGAGGTAGAGTGAATGAGTAGTTACACTGTCTTCTCTTGTATTATATCCAAAATGTTAAATTATGAAAATTGTGCCCTAGAATAATTTCTTCTAAGCAATTTTAATATTCTTTTTTTTCCAGTTAAAACATTTTAAAGTGCTTGAATTTGTTGAGGAAACAGCTTAGTACTTGAGATTATGCCTCTTAACATTATCTAGTATTTTATCCTAACCTGGATTTGTGATTGTCGAGTCATAGTTACCACCCAGAACCCTCTGTAAGAAAGGCTTTCAGGGCCCCAGAAGACCCACCTGCAAGTCTCCTATTTAGTTACTGCAATTGCTAATTCAACAAAGAGCTTGTGATATGTGGACCAGATAGCTTTCTGTGTACAGGTGCGCCCGGGCCAGAGATTGTATTTGTACCCTTTCCAGTTCTCTTGTGAATAAATGCTACTGTTGAGAAAGGGAGCTGGAAAGATTGTGCTCAGAGCTATGTCATCCATTATCCGTAGTCAGAAAACATGGATGCTCAATATTATTCGATGAGTCATTTGTATTAATCTTTCAGTCTTCAGATGTTCCCCATTAATCCGTATTTGCATACAAAGCTTATTTCCAATAATCCTGGTAAGTGCACGGAATGGATTTGCTTGTTATCATGTGGTGAAGGGAAGCTGGAAAATCAAATGTGCATGAGAGTCATCTGGTTGGCGAGGAGGACCACCTGAACTAACAACCACACAGCCTTTTCCGAATTCTAAGACATTCACACCACAAATATATTAGAGAAGCTGGTAAGTTGCATATTTTGAAGAAAGGTGTAAGGATTCTTGCTAAATTTTTGCTTAGTAACAAAAAAGAATCTCTTTTTTAGAAGGTGACTTTGAGCAATAAAGGTCTATGAATAACTTTTTTTTTTTTTTTTTTTTTTGCGGTACGCAGGCCTCTCACTATTGTGGCCTCTCCCGCTGCGGAGCACAGGCTCCGGACGCGCAGGCTCAGCGGCCATGGCTCACGGGCCCAGCCGCTCCGCGGCATATGGGATCCTCCCGGACCGGGGCACGAACCCGTGTCCCCTGCATCGGCAGGCGGACTCTCAACCACTGCGCCACCAGGGAAGCCCCTATGAATAACTGTTAATATCATGAAGTTGGAATAAGAATTCAGAGCTCTAATCTTTGCCCGGTGCTTCCTGAAGGCAGTTCTTGGCCTCAGTATAATCAGTCCTTCATGTTACTTCTAGAATGATTTTCCAAAAGGTGTTACTGCCATGATAAAATATTTTTCTTCCCTTGCTGTGCAAGATTTAGCCAGATCTGGTTGACTTCAGAATCATCTGGAGAGGTTTATAAACAAAGCTTCCTGCTCTTCCCCTCGAACTTTGCAATTGAGAGAATCCAGAATTTCAGGGGTGAGGCTCTGGAATTTGTCTCTTTGCCTAGGTCCTTAGGTGAATCTGATAAAACCAGTTTATAAACTTTGGAAATTGTAATTCTTCAACTTGAAGTCTTTTTGTAGATCCACCCTAACTATAGTTTGAGGCTTTTCTCTCTTTTTTTTTTTTTTTTTTAAAGCATAGGAATGGACAAATACTTTTGTTTCAGGCATACTTTATTTATGTATTTATTTATTATTTTTGGCTGTGTTGGGTCTTCGTTTCTGTGTGAGGGCTTTCTCCAGTTGCGGCGAGTGGGGGCCACTCTTCATCGCGGCGCGCAGGCCTCTCACTTTCGTGGCCTCTCTTGTTGCAGAGCACAGACTCCAGACGCGCAGGCTCAGTAGTTGTGGCTCACGGGTCTAGTCGCTCCGCGGCATGTGGGATCCTCCCAGACCAGGGCTCGAACCCGTGTCCCCTGCATTGGCAGGCAGACCCTCAACCACTGCGCCACCAGGGAAGCCCGAGGCTTTTCTCTCTTATAGTCCCTGAACATATCCTCAACTTCTCTTGCCTCTGGAACTTCCTCAAGCTGTTCTCATCAGAAATGCCCTTAAGTTTGCTCCAGTAGCAAGTATTATTCTCTCTCTTTCTCTCTGTATCTATCTCCCTATATAGAAAGGTTCTTGATGTTTATTGCCAAATTGCTTCCTAGAAGGTTTGCATTGATTTAAATGCCCATCTTTTTATCTTAAAACAAACCCAACAGCTTAATTGAGATATAATTCACGTACCATACAATTCACTCCAGTAAAGCGTACAATTCAGTGGCTTTAGCCTATTCACAGTTATACAACTATCACCACAATCAATTTTAAAATATTTTCATAACTCCAAAAGGAACTCCACCTCTTAGCCATCACCCCTTAATTCCTCATTTCATCCCAATCCCTGGGCAACCACTTATCCACTTTCTATCTCTGTTAATTTGTCTTTTCTGCATATTTCATATAAATGGATTCATTCAATGTATGGTCCTTCGTGACCTGCTTCTTTCACTTAACAAAGTTTTAAAGGTTCATTCTTATTGTAGCATGTATCCATATTTCATTTCTTTTTTTTTTTTGGCTGAGTAATATTCCATTATATGAATGTACCATACTTTATCTCTCTGTTCATCAGCTGTTGAATGTTTAGGTTGTTTCCACTTTATGGCTATTATGAATAATGCTGCTATGAATGTTCGTGTCCAACTTTTTATGTGGACATATGTTTTTGTTTCCCTTGGGTTTATTATATCTTGGCGACAAATCTCTGGGTCATTTGATAACTCTACGTTTAGCCTTTAGAAATTGCCAGACTGTTTTCCATAGTGGCTGCAGCATTTTACATTCTTACCCAGCAGTATATGAGGGTTCCAGTTTTTCTGCCTACTCACCAACACTTGCTATTATCTATTGCTATCTCAGAATTTTGAATGAAATTGAGAAGATTTAAGTATACTACAGAACTGAGCATAATAGAAGCTAGGATATCCTTAAAAAAGGCAACTTTGTGTAGTTAGTGGGCATAAAAGATCTTGCCAGTGTTAAAGATATAGATTAGTATTTTGCTGAAGTTGAGGGTGCATAAGCTATGTTCAACTATAATTCTGAACCTCCGTATACTATAGATCTTCTTAGTTGGGAAAACCTTTCCTGTTAGTGGAGAGTTTACAGTCTGTATGATTTGAATTTCAAGAATGTTCCACTTACACAACAGCAGGTGAAGAGCCAGAGGTGCTTAACCCTAGGAATGAACATGCATTGTTAAGGTGTATTAATAATTAATATCAGTAACTGGGGCAACCACAACCATGAACGTCTGCTACTGTTTCCCAAGTGCCAGGTATGGTGTTTTGTTTCATTGATTTCATGGTTTCACATTATTATTTCATAGTTCTACCTTAGCAAGTGGATCTCTCGTTGTTGTTCCTGTTCTATAGATGAGGGAGTTAAGGCTTGGGAAGTGAGGTGACTTGTCTCTGGTCACGTAGTGAGTGGATGGTGGCTGAAGAGCGTGAACCCAGGCCGTCTGACTCTGGAGCTCTGTTCACGCCACCATGCTAGAGATGGGGGAAGGGGACGTGGGGTGGTAGTAGGCTAGTGGAAGGTCCTGGTAAGGCACCAGGAATTGTGTAAGGACTGACCATGGCTCTACAGGAGGGAGGACTGTCCAGCTGTGATTTCCGACGGTTCTGACGGTCACCCCTGAACCTCTGTCCATCCTGTTAACTAAAGCAGGTTGGAGGCCCCAGGGGAGGGGAGGGATGTACATTCTAGTTCCCAGACTGCCCTACCACCAGCCTTGGCTGTGCCACCTTGAGCCTGGGTTTATCCACTGTGAGGTTGGCTCCTCTTAATACCTGACCTACTGTGACAGTGCTGTCATGGGCATGACACAGGTCATGCCTACAGAAACTTCAGAAATTCTACAGTCAGACGTCAAGATCTATTCCTTGGGTTGTAATACATGGACTTCTCAGAGAATTTCTTTTAATACCATATTTGACCCAGTGTACTCTGTGTTTATAAGGACTGATTTTGATTTGGGAAGCAGCTGAGTTCCATGTACCTTTGCAGTCTTATAGTTGGCGTGAGTTCAAGCTCCCTCAGAATATTCGGATTTGCTAGTTTATGGTACTAGATAATGTCTTGAGGAATTTGCTTTCTCCCTCTCCATGTTTTTTTCTTTCCAGCTCATTAAAGTTCAGTTGTAAACATTGATATTATACATATACTTAATTTCTTAACTGTGGAAGTAGTTGGACACTGTCATTTTAATGCTGACACATTTTTTTATTTATGGGAATTCATCCTAAGAGTGTTTTTGTTAAGAAAGCGGTTCCCTCCTAAGGCAGGAGACTGGACCATGCGTTCATTCCAGAAGCATTCGTGGACCCTCTGCTGTCGGCCGGCTTCCAGGTGCTGAGGGCCCTGCGTTGTCGCATTGGGTGAGGGCACTCTCGTGCAGCTGCATTCCCCCGTGGCGGGTGGCAGGGGACACAGACTCTGCACAAAATGTGTGCATCACTTAATTGATGGTACATGCTTTGCAGAGTGTGAAAGGAGAGCAAGGTGGAGACAGGGAACAGAAAAGGCCTGCCGAGGATGTAAGACTGACCCTGAAATCTGAATAGGGAGGAGGAGGTGGCCATCTGAAATGTTGGCCAGAGCATCCAGGTGGAGCCACTGCAAAAGCCCTGAAGGCTGGCCTGAGCCCTGGGAGCGTGTAAAGCTAGAAGGAGGAGAGGTCTGCCAGCGCAGCCTTTAGAGGTCAGCCAGCAAGTGAGCTTGTGAAGGAGGTGCCATAGAGGTGGGAGGAAACCAGGACAGTTTAGTGTTAGGAGGTGGAGAGAAGAGCTTAAGGAGGGTGTGAATGTTCCCGAGGTCAAGTGAGCTGAGAACCTGGAGGGAACCTGGGGTTTGGCTGTAGACTTTTAAAAGGTGCAGCCTTGCAGGGGGGCAGGGTGGTGTGTTGGCAAGGGTGGAAGCCCAATTGGGGAGGGAATGTGGGGCGAGGAAGTGAAGGTGGGCTCGCCAGCTCTTTATTGTGTGTGAGAACAGCAGAGAGAAGTAGGTGAGCAGGAAGGTGGGCCCAAGGGAAAGTTTGTTTTTACTGTAAACATTTTGTTGAAATATGACACGTTTAGAAAAGTGTACAGTAAAGATAGGAGATACTGTGCACATTTGCTGATGTGAGTGTTCCAGTAGGGAGGGAACAGTGATGCTGCAGAGGAGTGGGTGTGGGGAAGCGTGCAGAGCGGTGCAGCCCCTGAGGGGACCAGACAGACAGGCTGCCCAGCAGCCCAGGTGGAGAGCCCTGGGCTTGGGTCAGACTGGGGACGTTTCCTCCATTGCAGTGTATGAAGAAGGAATATTTAGTTTCAAAGTTGGGAGAATCACATTTTTTTTTTGTTTTTTTTTTTTGCGGTACACGGGCCTCTCACTGCTGTGGCCTCTCCGGCCGTGGAGCACAGGCTCCGGACGCGCAGGCCCAGCGGCCATGGCTCACGGGCCCAGCCACTCCACGGCATGTGGGATCTTCCCGGACCAGGGCACGAACCCGTGTCCCCTGCATCAGCAGGCGGACTCTCAAACACTGTGCCACCAGGGAAGCCCGGGAGAATCACATTTTAATAACAACACAATATTTTTAGATACTGCCTATATTCCAAAGCTTTCTCATTGCTTTTCTGCTCCTTGATAAATCAATGACCTATTTAATGATTCTGGGTGTATCTTGATTATACTTTGTCATATCAGATGTGTCATATGACAGTTTTTTCTTACCAGGGGCTACCATTACTGGTGTCCACAAGTTCTCAGATTTCGATAAACACAGTCACAAGGTCAAAGGGGAAATGTTTTCACAGTCTCATCCCCCTGGGATTGCCCTCAGTTTCCTACCAAGGCAGCCAGTTCTGAATGGTCAGACCCAGGAGAGGGGATGCTTATTGAAACGTGCCTGGATTTCTGCACCTGCTTTTCCCCTTGGAGCATTTTCTGATTCCCAGGAGGCTGGGAAGCTGGTTGGAAAGGGCTACTAAGAGACAGGAGAAGCAAGTAGTGCTTTAGGCTACTTTGTGGGGCTGGAGAGATAAGACATTTCAGGTGAAGGGCTGCAAGGCCGGCTCTGGTTTTCCCCTCAAGCTATTTGTAGACTAGGCTGTACTGGCCGGGAGGCTAACAAGTCACGCCAAAAGTAGCTGAATAGCAGAATGGGATTTTGGTGGTTTCACTTTGCTGGGAAGAAAAAAGTTGGAATCCTGGGCCCACCAAGGAAGAGGCTCCCTAGGAAACACCTACCTAGAAATTTCCGTTGCCACTCCCGGAAGGTCAAACCTAAGAGCAGACTCTGTCTTGTAGGCCTGCAGAAACTGCTGACCAGCCTGGAGTCAGCTTGGTGGGGTGGAGGGCCCTTCTGCAGCCCGTGGGAGGATGGGCAGAGGGTGGAGGCCAGGGGAGGCAGGTGGCCTCTCCCAAAGGTGCCACAAGGCTTCCAGAGGCTGGTGGCTTTCTGTTCCTTGATCCACATGCCTTTACTTTGTGAACCTCCCTCAGGTCGGACACTAATGATCTGTGTGCTTCTCCGTAGGCCTGTGATACACTGCGGTTTGAGGTTTCCACCTGAAATCTTGTAAGAGCAGAATGGAAGACCCCTGATAGAGTCCTCTTTGGAATCGCTTTCACATTTTACCAGCCAACCAGCTATTCTTTGTAAAAAGGAAAAGGCAAACATCAAGGTCTATCATTCTTTAGAACTCCCACTGAGTGCTGCCTCCTTTTGAATTCTCAAAGATATTAATGTAGAATTGTTAGGCTAAGACCCCCAGCATGTCCTTAGCCTAGGTTTTTCTTTTCTTTGAGTGAATGGTAAGAGTTCTTTTGAATGACTTGTTGGGGTTCAAATGCATTGCTGACAAACAATCAAATGGGATGGGAGGATCAATCTTTATTTTCTTTTGGTGCATGAAAAGTTCTTATCTGAACTAGGAAAATAAAGTCTGTGTTTCTTGGGTTGACACAAAGAAAGATTTGCTTGCATGCATCTTTTGAGACATGAAGAAAGGAGTGCCACAGCCCTGACTGGAAAAAATAACCTTTCAAAGAAGAGAACCCTTCGTTGATAGTCTCTGAAGCCCTTTGTGTGCACAAGAAAAGTAGGAGGAATCATTGCCTAATGTGGAGATTTCTGTGGGAGAAGTGAAGGCAAAGGGACACAAATGGAGAGGCAGAGATGGCCGAGGTGACCGTTGCAGGCCTGTTTGACACACCTCATTCCTTGCTTGCTGTTGTCATCCTGTGTTTTTTTAAAAAACCTTAGTTCAGCTCTCTTCTAGTTACACAGTGTTGTCCTTGTTTATGGCCAGAGTTACTTAGGATATATTCTACAACAGTTTTTAATTTAATTTAATTTAATTTAATTTATTTATTTTTAATTTTTGGCTGCACCGTGCGGCTTGCGGGATCTTCGTTCCCTGACCAGTGATTGAACCCAGGCCCCGGCAGTGACAGCACCGAGTCCTAACCCCTGGACTGCCAGAGAGGTCCCTCTATAATAGTTTTTAGACTGTAACAGGCAGTTCAGTCTCATAATATTAAAAGTGCAGCTTACGCCGACACTTATCTGCCATTCTCCCCTGCTCACGACCCGGTTTCTGAGGGTTTTTTCTGGAGCTTTTTCCCCGGTGGCATAAAATTTTATCTGGAGTTTTTCTGCGGTCTTGTGCTTTTCACTATTTGCTTCATTGCAACATTTATAACGAATGTAAAATGTGAATGGCATTGGTGGAAATACCTGGAGGACCCCATTATGACCACTTTTTCATCCTTTATCTTTATCCTTAGAGCTCTCTGCTTATATGGAAATATTCCAAATCCATAACTGCTTAATTAAGAACCCCTTTTTTATTTGGAACCTAGTCAAAAGTTTATTATTATAATTTTAACAATTTGTTGAAAGCCTTTCTGAAAGCCTTGTTCCCTGACTATTTATTTTTTCAGAAGCTTTTAGTTCCTTAGGTGTACTTCCCTTCACTGGAATTGTGCTTACTTTATTTCCTCGTGGAATTAAAAAAATGATATTTTAGTCCTACTACTCCGCCCTCACTGGTAGGTTTCCAGGAGCTCTTTAGCTGGGGTCATAGTAGCCCCTTAAGATGGAATTGGGCTCCGACAAACGGAGGGACCTCAGGCCCACCAGACCCAGGACTGCGGGTGAGGCATCACCCTGTCTGTGGTCACTTGGTCCTTTGCGAACTCTAGGCCGGTCCTGCGCTAGCCCTCCCCCTGGCCCCCGGCTGGGGTGAAGCTTGGATAAACAGTGTCTGCCGGGGCGTGGGGCACCTTGCTGGGCAAGGAGAGGGTGTTGCAGACAGTTTTCACTCCTCATTTTCATTTTTTCTCAATGGAAATACTAATTTGTTGTGAATTTTTAAAATTGAGAAACTATGGGATGGATTATTTGGGCTTCCCCTTTTCAGCAAGAATGGGGAATTTGTGTTGAAATCTGTATACGTTTGTTCTTTGTCCATTGTTACTTCCTCTGCTAGTTCCTGTTCACCATTTAGAACCAAGTTCAGTTTTTTTTCCCTTCTGAGTTCCAAAACTATTTCTTCCAGAAATCAATGAAATGTAAAATCTCAGCTTGCCATTCTAAATGAGTGAACATTGGGGAAGCCTTTTTCCCCCCACATTTAACTAATTAATTAATTAACTGAAGTATGGTTGATTTACAGTGTTTTATTAGTTTCTGGTATACAGCAAAGTGACTCAATCATGCATATATGTATCTAGAGTTTTTCATATTTTTTCCATTATAGGTTATTATAAGATATTGAATATAGTTCCCTGTGCTATACAGTAGGACATTGTTTAGCCATTCTCTATATAATAGTTTGCATCTGCTAATCCCAAACTCCCACTCCATCCCTTTCCCATCCCCCTCCCCCTTGGTAACCACAAGTCCGTTCTCTAGTCCATGAGTCTGTTTCTGTTTCGTAGATAAGTTCATTTGTGTCATATTTTAGATTCCACATATAAGTGATATCATATGGTATTTGTCTTTCTCTGTCTGACTTACTTCACTTAGTATGATAATCTCTAGGTCCATCCACCTCACTACAAATAGCTCAATTTCGTTTCTTTTTATGGCTGAGTAATATTCCATTGTATATATGTACCACATCTTCTTTATCCATTCATCTGTCGATGGGCACTTAGATATAGTAGAAGCCCTTTATTTCCAGCCTGCTTGGTCTGATTTTATAGCTCTCACGTTTACTGTAGCACCTCAGTTGTGCAGTGGTGACCAGCTGTGCAGAGCAGAGCGCTCGCTGTGATTCTGTCCTGTTATGTCTTCTGAATCAGGAGGATATGGGTTTAAACAACGTTGTCAGCTGTCGTGACATTAAATCAGCTGAAGGAGTTGATGAGTGATACTTCTCAGACTGGTGCTGGTGCACGGTGGCACATCCTGTCCTGAGCTTGGCCTTTGAGTACTGTCTCCCCTCGGGCATGCCATGGCCACAGTGCCAGAGCGCTGCCAGCTGGATGTTAGCTTCTGTAAAGCGGAAGCTGCCTGAGACGAGTGGTTCCCAAAGTACCCTCCCCCGAAACAGTAGTGTTCTAGAGCTAGACCAAGGCACTTTTTCATTTAAATAAAAGTAAAGGACAGAATTTTCTTTATTTTGAGCTTCTGTCCCATGAAATTTCATTAACTCTTTGTTGCTATTACTGCCAGTCACCTTAGTCAGCACTAGGAGGTGACAAATGAACAAGTAGCAAAAAAAGTTAGTGGAAAACTTGGGAATACCTAGTCTCGCTTAATCTGATAGTTTAAAAAAATTATAAAATGAGCTTCGATGTGATTTTTCTATAGCTCATATAATGGAGCCATTTATGCTGGAATCTTAACACAGGTCAAGTCATCTTAGTTTATGGAACGAGAAGCAGGGTGGAATGGTGGCCACCACATGGGCTCAGTAGTCACACGCCTGGGCTTCTGGGCATCACAGCTCTGCCACATAATAGCTCTTACCAGCTCTGTTACCCTGGGCAAATCACTTAATCTCTCTCTTTCTCTGTCCCTCACCTATAAAGTAGAGACAATAATGTACCAGCTTCATGGGTTATTGTGAAGATTAAATGAATCAATACATGTAAAGTACTTAGCACATGCCTGGCACGTAGTAAGTGCTATACAAATGTTAGCTAATATTGTTTTGTGACATAAAAAATATATATATTAATGTTTCATGGTGCTTGGCAAAGAACACTGTGGTCCTGTCTTGTGAACCATGGGCCTGGAATTTCTCTTCTAGTTCTGCAATTCTATTATTCTGTGTCATAGAATTGGATTCCCCATAATCTTTCTTTTCCCTTTTGATAAGTTAGTGCTTTAATGAACATGTTCTTCTTTTTTTCCCCTCTCTACATAGAGTGAAATCATTCTTACCAAGTGGAATCTAATCTTAAATATGACATCAGAAGGTGTCCTTTCTGTTTCTTGACATAAAGGTGTTTTTGTATTGTGTACATTAGTTACAGTCATTTTCTACTGTTACACAGCTAATATCCTTCCGTTCTTTATCCTACGGATGAGAACACTGCAGCTCAGAGAGAGTAAACCAATTGTCAAAAGCTAAGGGCGGCAGATCTGTGATTTTAAGCCAGGCTGTCTGAACCCCGAGCCTACTCTCATATAAGTACGGCAAATCCAAGTTGCGGTTCCAGTGGCTGCGTGCCTGTTCCGGTGTAACTAACCTAAAGCAAGCTCAGGCAGCATTCCCTTAAATGGAGACGGATTTCTAGGTGAGTATTCCTGAAGGATGCTCTTTTTATACTTGGGTCAGCAAAAGTCACCAGATAGCTGTGCCTGTTCATTCCAAGAAAGGTGAAAGGCGAAGCCAACAAAAACAAGCAGTTGCTTGTACGTCAGGCCAGAGAGCCTCTGGGCCCAGCCGTTGCCTGTTTGTCCCGGGAGAACCCTCCTGTCGGTGCACACTGCCGCCCTAGGCCTAAGGGGAGGCGCTGGCTGGCCTCCAGGCCTTGGTGTCTGTTCCCCGCCCAGCCTTCTCATGTGCGTGCCCTGAGGTCTCCCTACCGCTGGCCGCGCAGGGCTGGCTGCTGAGTTTGTGCACTGCGGGACGGTTGTTGCAGGCTGGGCAGCAGGAGCTCAGGGAGAGAACGAGAAGGAAATCTGCCTCCTCACCCCCGCTCTGCTGGCTGGTCCCCTTCTGTTCTGAGCTCCCCCACAGGTCCATCCCTAGATCGCAAAGCCAACTCCTCCACTTTCTTTCTCACAGTTTTTATATTCATTTTGCAAGTCTATCAGCCTCCCTCTAACTTCTTTCTATGGTGTGTGTCGTGTAGGATTTCAGGGAAGGAGTTAGCAGTTTCTGCTTGTTAGTTTGCCATGAGCCAGAAAAGTTGATTTGCAAGTGTACTGTCTAGATTGTGGTACACTTCTTTCCATGTAAAGAATGATGCATCTGGAAGGCACCTCACCAGTGCAGAAACCTCTCTTGCATTCTTAGTGTTTCTGAGGTTCAACAATGTGCCATAATCCCGGGGAATTTAACAACTATCTATAACGATGTTTTGTTTTGTTTTGTTTTTGCGGTACGCGGGCCTCTCACTGCTGTGGCCTCTTCCGTTGCGGAGCACAGGCTCCGGACGCGCAGGCTCAGCGACCACGGCTCACGGGCCCAGCCGCTCCGCGGCATGTGGGATCTTCCCGGACCAGGGCATGAACCCGTGTCCCCTGCATGGGCAGGCGGACTCTCAACCACTGCGCCACCAGGGAAGCCCTATAACAACGTTTTAAAGTGAAATTGTATTTATAGTTCATCCTGTCATCCCGGGTGCACATCTACCTTTGAAGGTGGATCTGGGCCTCTTCTTCCACCTCTACGTGCAGGTGATGAAACGGGAGCTTCTCGACTCCAAGTCCTGAGTGGTTCTGGAGAATTGGCTTCTTTCAGCCCAAAAGGGCTGGTGTTGGTGGGAACCAGGCTGGTGGATGGTGAGGGGATATGGCTGTGGGGTGGGAACTACGAGGAGAGCAGGCGATGTGGAGGCTGGGTCACTGTGCCACTCCATCGTCTGGCTCCGGGCCAGCCTTGTTAGTGCAGCGGCTGGAAAGGCAGGCATTTCTCTTTCCTTCTTTCTCCCCCTCACGTTTCCTCACTGTCCTTTTTACCACGCAGGCATCCCCGGTGAGCTGGGAAGCCAGCTGCCCATCCCTCCCACTAGACTGTGAGCTCCGTGGGAGCAGAGCTCTTGCTCAACCTTTTATGCTCGATGTTCACAAAGCATGAAAAGAATTGCTACCATTTCTCGAATGTTCGTCATTATGCTACGTGATCCCAAATGCTATCATGTTGTCTTGAATCTAAGATGTTGGTGGTAAGAAACAACAATTATTTTACGTATCATCACAAAAGGAAAAAGCCTTGCCAATTAAACTCGGATTCAAGTGCTTTTTGGTACTTAGAATTTTTATTAGATACTTGTCGAAAGAGCTCTTTTAGATTTACTTAGGCATAGATTTTTATCACATCACTCGTGCATACATAAAAGGGAAAATATAAGTGAAATGAATTGTTTAAGATATTCCTAAAATGTTGTCGCTTTCAGAGGCTGACTCTTCAGAATCACTTTTGGCTCAGGGTCATCGATGTCTCTGTGCCATCAAGAGTGCTGGGGACAAAGCATTTCTGAAAAGAGGGCACACTGCTGTCACCAGGAATCTCCTCCAAACAGCTTGTACCCATTCTGGGAGTTCTGATCCCGGTGTTTTTTTATTCAGCCTGTGGCAGGCCTGTCTTTCCACATATCTCAGTAATAACATTGCACGAGGCAGCATCATTCACGACGCTGTCTCTTATACCCAAGTCCCATAGGTTTGTTGGGCAAGGTCATTTTTCCAGTGATGGATATTTGCTTCCCTAATCAAATTTGTGCCCAGCTGCTGTTCCCATGCCTTTCAGTTTTAATGCCAAATTACAGTGTCATCTTTTCGCATTTAAAATGGCAGTTACACGCAGGGTGTCTGGTGCTGACAACACACATGACTCAGTGAAGCGAGGACAGAACTAATGAAGGGCTGTGAGCAAGGTCACACACGCAGGCGGTGCATCCACAGCCTCCCTGCCACCTGGGTGAGAGCGACGGTGGGACACCAGTGTTGTAAAATAGACCCGTCATTCAGAAGTGTTAACAGGTGAAAAAAAGTGCATTAGAGACTTGATGAAATGCAGACTGTTAAGTCTTAACAACAGCCATGCTGGGCAGATAATTTGGATTTTCCAACGAGGAGACTGAGGATTATTCTGTGGCTTACTAACATCACACCTAGTAAGCACATGGTAGATTTGGGGGCATAGAACCCAGATTTGTCTGATGCTAAAGCTCCTACTTACAATTATATAACACTATTCATTCATTCATTCATATATATATATATATATATATTATATATGTAACATATATGTATATATATACATAGGACCTAGAACAGTATCTGGCATGTTTAATAAATATTTGTTGTTAATAACTATTTAATAAATATTTGTTGAATGAAATCATTAGAGAGGATAGAAATGCTTCTCTTCCTGGAAGTGAAGTCTCTAACATTTTAGACAGTGGGTGAAAGAAGGAAGGTAGGTGGCCATTTTCTAGACAAGGTACGGCTTGTGGATCTCGGGTTCTTTCAGGTCAAGAAGACGAGCGGAGGAAGTCTGTCCCTAGCTCACAGAGCCTGTCAGCACCTGCCTGTTGGACAGTGCTGAGGCAGTTCCTGGAATCATCCTTCCGCCTCGCCCATAAATCAAGAACAACAGCGTTCTATAAACTGTGCAGTTAAAAAAGTAGTAATAAAAAAGGAAATCGAATATGACAAGCCTTGCTATGAAGAAAGTTCAGGTACAGGGCATTGGTTATTTGATAAGTTGCTAGGTTTATAAAACTATGAGGGCTTCCCTGGTGGCACAGTGGTTAAGAATCCGCCTGCCAATGCAGGGGACATGGGTTCGAGCCCTGGTCCGGGAAGATCCCACATGCCGCGGAGCAGCTAAGCCCGTGCACCACAACTACTGAGCCTGCGCTCTAGAGCCTGTGAGCCGCAACTACTGAGCCCGTGTGCCACAACTACTGAAGCCTGTCCGCCTAGAACTGGCACTCCACAACAAGTGAAGCCGCCGCAATGAGAAGCCCGCACACCGCAACAAAGAGTAGCCCCCGCACGCCGCAACTAGAGAAAGCCCGTGCCTAGCAAAGAAGACCCAACACAGCCAAAAATAAATAAATACATTTATAAATAAAATAAAAAAATATGAAATGTTTTGAAAATTCTGAAGCTCTTATAGCTCATCAGTAAAATATGAAAGTTGACACATTTGAGCACTACCATGCGCTAAATCTGTGCCTGGGATTTTTACATATGTTATGTAACCCTCACTGTAACACCAGTAGGTAATTATCATATCCATTTTACATAGGATAATATCGAGGCTCAAGGTGGTTAAGTGATTTGGCCGAAGGATGTAACTACTGAGTAGCTGAGTCATTGGGGAAGCCCGGATGTTCAACCCAGAGTCTGTGGATTTTCTACTATACTCTGCTGCTTCCCATCTAAGCTTAAGGCTAGAAACCACTTTATACTATCGTTTTACAGATAAGGAGTCTGATGCTAGAGGATTTTAAAGTGACTTACTTAGTAGCGGAGTCAAACCTAAAATTCAGTTTTCTTGAACAATTTATTAAACAATAAATAATTGCAGAATGTCACACTGTTTTGAATAGTTTAGTAGTTACAGGAGCTCAGTGGGTCTTATAAGTATCAATATATCTTAAAGAACAAGAACTGGGTATTCTGTATCACTGCTTTAGATTCCAGACACTTTTTGAATTAAAGAATTTTCACCATCTTTTATTAGTTTAATTTTTTTATAATGTATTTTTAAAATAAATTTATTTATTTATTTCGTTTTTGGCTGCGTTGGGTCTTTGTTGCTGTGTGTGGGCTTTCTCTAGTTACGGCATGCGCGCTTCAGTAGTTGCGGCACATGGGCTCCAGAGTGCAGGCTTAGCAGTTGTGGTGCATGGGCTTAGTTGCTCCGCGGCATGTGGGATCTTCCCGGACCAGGGCTTGAACCCGTGTCCCCTGCATTGGCAGACGGACTCTCAACCACTGCGCCACCAGGGAAGCCCTTTTAATTTAATTTAATTTTGCTTTGACTGTGCTGGGTCTTCGTTGCTGCCCGCGGGCTTTCTCTAGTTGTGGCTAGTGGGGGCTACTCTTCGTTGCGGTGCGCGGGCTTCTCATTGCAGCGGCTTCTCTTGTTGCGGAGCACGGGCTCTAGGCATACGGGCTTCAGTAGTTGTGGCACGTGGGCTCAGTAGTTGTGGCTCACGTGCTCTAGAGCGCAGGCTCACTAGTTGAGGCACATGGGCCTAGTTGCCCGGCAGCATGTGGGATCTTCCCGGACCACTGCTCGAACCCATGTCCCCTGCATGGGCAGGCGGATTCTTAACCACTGGACCACCAGGGAAGTCCAAGAGTTTTCACCATCTTGGGCTTCTTTATGTGCTAACAGTATTCTAAAATTATTGGGAGCTGACACTGTGGGCAGTATTTCACATCCGCATTGCTAAATTTTACTAGCAGGCTTTCCTACGTGTCGATGAACTGTTCTGTTATTTTGCTCGCATCTGCCAAGTAGTTATTTTCTTTTTTTCTCCCCCTTTATCCTTGCCTTCTGCAGTCTCTGGTATTTTATGTCATGTAATGTATACTTCCTTATTTTGGTAAGATTAGAGAAAAGGTATTTCAGTCTAGAGTAAGTATCCTGTCCCTTCCCATCTCTTCTTTCTTGTTCCTGTTCATCCTTGAAGATTCACCTTCTCTGAGAAGTCATCCCTGGACACCCCCATTGGGATCAGGTGTCTTCTTCTCTCTTCCCCCTGCGACCGATCTGTACAAATGATCAAGGACATGCCACACGACAGATCTAGAGTTACTCATATTCCTTGACCTGAAGGAACTTCGAGTTGAGATGGAGAGGCAGACATTTAGACAGAAAAATGCAATATGATCGAACCTTTTTTTAAAATCTAATATGTGAGTGTTTATCATGGAGCAGGCATTGTGCTAAGCATTTTATGTGCATTATTTCATGTTATCAATAACCTTATGATCCCGATTTTACAGAGAAGGAGAGGGATTTAGAGACTGTCCTTGCTTTGCCTGAGGTCAGTTAAGTCACAGAATTGCTACCGAAATCCGGGTCCAGAGCCCAAGCTCGTAGCCACTCTGCGTCTTGTACTGACTTCTGCCTCTGCACAGATGTGTCCCCTGGGCCCTCGCACGCTAGGCACAGGGAGAGGACAGCCCCAGTGCTGGAGTTCAGAAACTAATAGTTACTCTACAGTCATACAGCCACTGTAACTGACTCCAAATTATCCCTCAGAGACTTCAAAAGAATTCAAGATATAGCACATTGTGTGTCCAAACGCATTCATCACAAAAGATTAAAAATAACCTGTTTATCAACACAAGATTAAATACATTATGATATATTCATATAATGAAATGATGCAGCTGTAATAACAAATGAGGAAATGCTATATGGATATGGAACAATGTAAAGGGTATGATATTATATGGAATAAATAAGGTTTAAAAGAGATGCTGCTTTGTATAGAATCAACAGTATGCTGCTGTGTGTGGTTGCAGAGGCATGGAGTGTTTAAATTTTGCTTGTATATGCATAAAATATCTTTGGAAGAATAGATAACAAATTGATGGTATGGGTTGATTCTGAAGAATGGATAAGGGATTCCAGGTCGAGAGAAATAATAAGCACCTTTCTAGAAATGAAAGCAAATAAGAAAGGTACTCTGGGCTGGTGTGTTTCCAGAGCGTGAGGGGTGAGCCTGCCTGGCTCCTCGCTGCGGCCCCTTGTGCACTTGAGTGATTTGTACAATTGACAAACTAAGTTGAAAAAAAAAAAAATCTCTGTACGGGAAAAGCACAACATCTCTTCTGTGGTATTAATTCCTGTTGAAAATACATGTCCTGAATCTAACCATGAAGAGACATCAGACAAACTCAAATTGAGGGACCTTCTGAAAAACAAATGGCCTGTGCATTTCCAAAATGTCAAGGTCGTGGAGAACTAGGAAAGACTGGGGACTGTTCCCAATCAGAGGGGACAGACGGGACATGTCCGCGGGACGCACCGTGTGCGATGCCAGATTGGATCCTGGGCCGGAAAAAAGGGGTTTCCTTCTCTGCAAAGGATGGTAATCAGACAATTGGCAGAAGTTGAATGTGGTCTGTAAATTAGGTAATAGTACTGTTTTCATGTTAACGTCCTGATTGTGATAGTACTGTGGTTATGTGAGAAAATGTCCTGTTTTTAGGAGACAGACACTTAAGAATTTAGTAGTAAAGGGGCTTTGTGTCTGCGATTTACTCTCAAATAGTTCAAGTTAAAAAAACAAAAGAGATAGAGGGAGAGAGAAGGAGAATAATAACGTAAGCATGGTAAAATGTTACCATCTGGGGAACCTGAGTGAAGAAGTACAGGAATTCTTTGTACTATTTATGCTGCTTTTCTGTCTGAAATTATTAAAAAATAAAAAAATTTTAAAAACACTTCTGATGTGGAACATTTTATGATTTTGTAATACTGAGCCTTTTATGTCCTTTTGTACAATTTTGTGATTTTCTTCCTATAGATCTTTATATTGTTGGTGACATTTATTCCTAAGTTTCTTAATATTTTTATTCCTTTTTTAAAAAATATGTTTTGTTGAGGTATAATTCACATACTGTGCAGCTCACCCTGACCACCTTTTTACGTATGCTTAGATAGTACCATTATATAAGGAAGGCATGCTTTTTTTTTTTAAAGACAACTTTATAGGGTATAATTTACACATGATGAAATGCACATATTTTAATTGAATAGGTTGATGACTTTTGACACATGAATTCCCCACGTAACCATCCCCCAGTCTAGATGCAGGATAGAGAACATTTCCATCTCTCCAGAGAGTGTGCCCCCAGCCCCTTTGCTTATATAGTCACCTGTTGGTGACACGGGCATCTTTTCCAGGACCCTCCGGTGTGTGCAGGGCGAGCGTGTGTGTGGTGGGGTGCCTTCGGCCAGGGGTGAGGATGGTAGCGTTGCAGCCAAGCAGGAGCAGTTTCCTCAGTGGCTCCAAAGAGGCTCCCAGGCTGTTGGACGTGGCTTTTCTGTATCCAGACTTAGGCCCTGACATGGGGTGTTCCAGTTTCTTTTTTTTCTTCTATAGGCCTTATTCTGGTTCAGAGGTTGGAGCACGTGTAGCCTAAGAATGTTTCTCAGCTTATTTCCATTAACAATGGAGAAAATTCTGGCTGGGTTCTGGGTAGCGGTATTTTTTTTTTTTTTTTTTTAAAGAGATATGCAATTTATTTATTTTTTAAATTTTTTGGCCACACTCCGAGGCACCGGGGATCTTAGTTCCCTGACCAGGGATCGAACCCACGCCCCCTGCATTGAAAGGCAGAGACTTAACCACGGGACCACCAGCGCAATCCCTGGGCAGTGGTCTTTCTGACCTTTAGTTGAATGGTGTTCTGAGCAGTTGGGCCTTTCCTGTCCTGCTATTTAATGGGCTGGTGGGAGGAGGTGTATCAGGCCTGGCTGCCCTGATAAACAGCAGATCTCATGTGACCTTTAAAATGTTAGTGTTTTATCATCATCAGAAGGGAAGATTGATTAAAACATCTATTTTGGAAAATAATAATGTTTCAAGATGTAAATTTTGTGCACATTGATGTTTAGTTGATGTCTGATTGCTCTCACTCATCACCACTGTATGGACCCCATGGGAAACAAAGTTTATATTTTTACTCGCCAAATTGTGGCCCAGAAAATTCAGCTCCCTCTGCCTGCCAGTTTTTCCTCGTTTTGTGACTTTTATTATTCTGCTCTTCATTTTGAGTTGGTGGTATATGAAGTCAGTGTCTAAACAAGTGTGCAGGGACTTCCCTGGTGGTCCAGTGGGAAAGAATCGGCTTCCAAAGCAGGGGACTTGGGTTCGATCCCTGGTTGGGGAACTAAGATCCCACATGCCTTGAGGCAACTAGGCCTGCATGCCACAACTACTGAGCTCTCGCGCCTCAACAAGAGAGCCCGAGTGCCGCAAACTACAGAGCCCATGCACCACAACTAGAGAAGAGAAAACCCGCACTCCACAGCTAGAGAGAAGCCTGAGTGCCGCAAGAAAGAGCCTGTGTGCCACAACGAAAAGATCCTGCATGCCTCAGTGAAGATCCCATGTGCCTGCAACTAAGATCTGACACAACCTAAATAAATAAATAATAAATATTTTAAAATATTTTGAAATAAAATATTTTAAAATAAAATATTTTAAACAAGTGTGCAAGGGAGGGACGAGCTGGCTGAGCAGCAGCGAGTCTTGGTGTGAACCCAGCACTTTCCTGCATTTAACATCTGGGGGCCTCGTCCTTCTCAGGAGAGCTAAGAGGACTGCCGTCAGCATTTGTGATGAAGGTTCCATCCACCTAACTTGTGCCCAGAGCAGAGCAAGTATGCAATACATCGCATCATTATTCCAAATAATTTCTTCATTTTTACCTTTTTGCCCAGGTGTGTAATCTTTCACAAAGCTTTCTTCCCCCCCTTTTTGTGGTTGAAACTGTAATTTATTAAAATGCATTCATTTAGTTAAAGTCTTGGGTCCTTTTCTCTCTTTTTTCAGGCACGTTGCAGAGAGAGCCCTTTTTGTCCTTGATGAACACTCACGTGGTAGGCAGATGACTGTCCTTCACCCCGAGCTGCTCTAGGTGCCCAGGACGCTGTCCAGCAAAGAAAGGATGGATTCCAAAGATGAAAGCTCACACGTGTGGCCTCCAGCTGCAGAGCACGAGGAGAATGCTGCACAGGTGAAGAGTGGTCTTCCAGCTGGGCATTGACAGCAGTTTTTTAGTTGGTACAGTTTGCTGACAGCTAGAGAAATAGAAGCTCCTATGCAGTGATGAGTGGTTGGGAGGAAGCTGACTTGCAGAACTGGTGCAGAAGGAACGGGCAGCGTTTCAGCACCTTGGACGCTCCAGCAATGTGGGGTGCTGTGATTTTGTGGAGCTACAGACCACTCGTGGCTTCTCCGTCTTTCCCCTGTTTTATTGTCATAATCCACTTCACTGCTCCGTTTTATTTCATGGTATTGGTGCTGAAAGCTTCAAACTGGAGGTTTTCTTTATGTTATCTTGGAAAGGGTTTTGTTTCTTCATGTGTAATGAAGTACGCAGGTATGCCTGTAAAGTGAGTGGCTTTTCCTTTTCTTCTCAAATTCAGGATGTAAACCTCTAATTGAAAGTTGTCCCATTGAATCCACAGCTCTGGAGGTTAGTCGCTTATTCAGATGCTGCTGTAACCAGTGATCTCTGCCTTTCAAATTGCTACCCTAACCAGCTACACGTTCTTTTGACTATTCTTAGCAAAGGCGAACCTCTGCATTTTTGGTATGCATTTGAATTTTGAGAAGAGTCAGCACTCATAGGGAGCCGTGTTTACATGTGACCAAAGTATAACACTTCATTTTAGAGCATTATAATATATATGTAATTTAATTTTCGTCAAATTATATAATCATAGTATTATTACCAAAATCAGAAAATTAACATTGAAACCTTTGAATATACACATCTTATTTAATTTAAGCAATATAACAAATTTACAATACATAAAATTGATCACCTGGTATGATTTGAAAGTCTGAGTTTGAATACTGAGCAAAACAGTTCCAGAGATGCTTCCAGCAGAATATTTGAGAATACTGTTTTGGTTCTCATGGAAACTATTTGGAAGGCTACTTTCATGTAGCTATATATTTTGGTGTATTTTGTTTATAAACAAAAATGTAGTTCATTAATAACTAGGGTCCACATTTGTGGGTAACCAGATGGTAGACGGCAGAGCTCAGCACCCTTTATTGCCCCCCTCCTCCCACTGTTCCTTCTCCCAACCAGGAATTCTGATTTAGCCCAGTACTGGGTGTTGAAGACCAAGTTGAAGAGTTCGGATAACTCTTAAGGAAATTTTATTTTTTCTTTTTTAAGCATTGAAACTAGTTCAACATTTTGATGTCAATGAGCAAATCTAAACTCACAAAATTATTTTGCAGCACTTAAAACTGCACAAATATCTTAGAAGCCTAATTCTTGTATGGATGCAAACTGTATCTTCATGGGCAAAGCAGATTTATGTAGAAGCTGGACTAAGCGCTCAGTATAGAAGTGGAGGTTTGTTTTACTTATGTGGTGCTTGACTTCACTGGGTCTCCATTTTTCTTTCTGGGGATTGAATTAGCTTATGTCATCTTCGGGATCTACTATTCTCCACTGGAAAAAAACGGAAATAAAAAAGTTAGGTCTAAAGCCAAGACAGTGTAAGAGGAAGGAATCCGACCTAAGAGGGTCTAACTTCAATATCAGCACATAAACTATTTCTCCTCCAAATGTGTTCTTTGACCATCTGCTTTGTACCTTCAATATCAGATACCAGGCTGTATGCCAGCCTTCAAGAACCTCCAAATCTGACTACTCGAAAGCACTTTACAGAATCCAGTTTCTGCTTTAGTTCTTGGTAGATAGAAAATTATTTCCCCTGGTGACAACTGAAATAGTTGTCCAAAACCCCTTAAAAGTACTCTCTTAGAATTTTTTGTATTGTTACCTAGTTGGCAAGGGAGAGTTCTGTTACCTTCACCGAGTCAGCAAACGTTTACCGACTCGCCTCCAGACCGGCCTTGGAGTATGAAAGAATTTGTAGGAAAGAAAGTGACCTTGTTTTAATGTGTTTGCCAAAAGGCACTGTTAGTTATAAAGTAGAATTCTTATGATGTGTTGAAAGCAACTGGCTTTTGAGTCTTGACATATTTTTTCACATTACAAATAATTTGTATTTTGTAGTTCGGTAATGTTGTCAACCATGCATCTTCTGTCACATTTCCAGGGTCAGTGAACCACCCTGTCAGTACTCCCCGAAAGAGATACCTGCATTGGACATTTGAGGCAAAGGGAACTTTAAATCGGTTGCCTAATATTGAGCAATAAGTCAGTGACAAGGTCCTTGTATCCTGTTGCCAAGTCACTAACTCAGCATAGATGAAGGCGTATCAGTTGAGTTCTCCTTTCAGTGGGGATCTTTTAGAAATGCAAGTGTGTAATGTTCTCGGTCAGTCCTGCGTCTTTGCGAGACAGGTTTTGTTCCACAAGGGTGGTTGCTACATACTTGCGGGTTATTTTTTTTTTTTTTTTTTTTTTGCCCCAGGTGCATTTTGTTCCAGACGCTGGAACTGTGGCCCAGATTGTCTACACCGATGACCAGGTCCGTCCACCACAGCAGGTGGTGTACACAGCAGATGGTGCCTCTTACGCGTCAGTGGATGGTCCGGAGCACACGCTGGTCTACATCCATCCCGTGGAAGCTGCGCAGGCATGTGAAGGACTGTGGTTTATAGTTTGTTTGTTAATCAGTTAATTCACCAATTACTTAGGTTTACTCTCTGCCAGTCACTGTGCTATTTGCTGGTGATACAGGAAATATTCATATAAGATTTATGCTCTCAAGGAGCTTATAACCAACTGAGCAGAGGAAGATATGGTTTATTTATTTAAATTAAACGTAATAAGGAGTTAGAGCACTAACCTCGAATGAGTTCTTTCCCCAACTGACTATTGATATTGATTTTTTTTTTTTTTTTTTGCATTACGCGGGCCTCTCACTCTTGTGGCCTCTCCCGTTGCGGAGCACAGGCTCCGGACGTGCAGGCTCAGAGGCCATGGCTCACGGGCCCAGCCGCTCCGCGGCATGTGGGATCTTCCCGGACCGGGGCACGAACCCGTGTCCCCTGCGTCGGCAGGTGGCTTCTCAACCACTGTGCCACCATGGAAGCCCGATATTGATTTTTTTTAAATTATAAATTTATTTATTTTTGGCTGTGTTGGGTCTTCATTGCTAAGCCCGGGCTTTCTCTAGTTGAAGCCAGCAAGGGCTACTCTGTGTTGTGGTGTGTGGGCTTCTCATTGCAGTGGCTTCTCTTGCTGTGGAGCATGGGCTCTAGGTGCTTGGGCTTCAGTAGTTGTGGCTCGCGGGCTCTAGAGCGAAGACTCAGTAGTTGTGGTGCACGGGCTTAGTTGCTCTGCGGCATGTGGGATCTTCCTGGACCAGGGCTCGAACCTGTGTCCCCTGCATTGGCAGGTGGATTCTTAACCATTGTGCCACTAGCGAAGTTCCTGATTGATTTTATTAACAAGATTATCAGCTTTTACTTTTCCTAAGGTATCAACAACCAGGCCAAACATGGTAACTTAATCAAGACAGATCAGTGAAAACATGCAGATTTTTTCAGTTAAACGAGGGATCCTACTAGCTTATTAACTGCTATTTACTAATAACTCACTGATGTGTAGACCTGTAATAGAAGCACAGCTAAAAACTGTACGATTACAGCTACTTTCATTTTTTTGCCAGTGACTCTGAATTTTAGTTTCCAAATGCATGACACGAATATTCCCCAATATATAAATGTTAGTTTGTATGGGACTTCCCTCGTGGTCCAGTGGGTAAGACTCCACGCTCTCAATGCAGGGGGCCCAGGTTCGATCCCTGGTCAGGGAACTAGATCCCGCACGCATGCTGCAACTAAGAGTCTGCATGCTGCAACTAAAAAGATCCTGTGTGCCACAACTAAGACCTGGCGCAGCCAAAATAAATAAATATTAAAAAAATATGTTAGTTTGTATTGTCAGCACTTTACAGTGTACAAAGCACTTTTAAACACATGAAAAGAGAAATCAGTTCCATGGTTTATAGTAGGATCCTGGTAATAAAAATTTGCCCTCATGCAATATTTTTTTTTTTTTTTTTTTTTTTTTTTTTTAGCGGTATGCGGGCCTCTCACTGTTGTGGCCTCTCCCGTTGTGGAGCACAGGCTCCGGACGCTCAGGCCCAGCAGCCATGGCTCATGGGCCCAGCCGCTCCGCGGCATGTGGGATCCTCCCGGACCGGGGCACGAACCCGTGTCCCCTGCATCGGCAGGCGGACTCTCAACCACTGCGCCACCAGGGAAGCCCCCCTCATGCAATATTTAATCAAGAGACTCAAATCACTCCCAAGAAGACATGGGACCCACCTAATAAATACCTTTCAAATCTACATAAAGATGAACTTGCCTAATAGTCAGATGGTACTTTTGGAATGTCCTTTCTTAGTTTTGGTCCCCTAGCTGTATTAAAATAAGTGCATGTAGATTATGTGAAGAATGTCCTGTGACCAACTTTGGGTTCATTACTGTGTTACTAAATATCTGAATTATGATAATTGTTTTTTATCGTCAAATATAAGAAATCTGACACTGGCTGAAATTCTCTTTTACAGTTCTCTGGAGTCAACACTTAACCTTAGTTCTTAGGCCCATAGGTTTGCTAAAGCCTCGCGCAAATTAAAGTCTCTCGGAAAGAATACTTCTCTGGACTGGAGATTTTCTGTGGTACCCTGGCTAAATCATTTTGAAGATTTTCCTCCTCCATTTATCTTTGCTGCACCATGGCCCAAATTATGTGTTTATAATCAGAACTTTTAAAATTATGATTTTACTGGCCTTTATCCAAAACAGAATCTGTGGAACATTAAATTCAATTTATTTCCCTTCTACTTCTCTGTGACAATGAGTGTGTATTTATATTTGAAAGAGTTGTAATCCTTGGGAATACAGTACCCTTCTATTTGCCGGTACATCTCCAACTATTTTCATTTAATTGCAAGTCTACCCCTGTGATAGAGTGTTACGTGTTGAATGCATGCCCCCTTGTTCATGGCATGCCTTTTTAATCAAGTGTGACGTTCAGTCTCAGGAGAGGCTTTGCTTTAGAGTGAACTCCTGAAGTATGAAGTATGTTAGCCAATAGAGATGGTTAGCTTTTACAATCTCTTTGGAGCCATCTGGGTGAAAGGCTTTAGCAAAATGTAAGATTACTATCTTTATCTTCTTTGTTAATGAAAGATTATTACTAGCTACTTGGTAGTTAACTCTCTCAAGAATTGGTTCTTAGCAGTAGTATAATTTTTCCTGTGTAGATGAGCTGTCTAACGATCTATTGATAAGTTTTTGTTGTTGTTTGTTTAGACGCTGTTTACAGACCCAGGCCAGGTAGCTTATGTCCAACAGGATGCTACAGCTCAGCAGGTAATGAGTTGCTTTTTTGCCTTTTTGTTGATTGTGGGTAATACTGAAGTTACCCTTCCCTGGAATGCCCCCCAACCCTCTGTACTGTGCATTCTCTGGATGTCTATTTCTCATGCGTTTAGAATATTCTCAATGTCCATTAATGAAAACAAAGCAGGACATGACACTAACACACTCCAACCAGTATACATTGCAATAGCGTGGTAATAAAAAAATGATTTGTCAGGGAAATTTAAGCATTAAATTAAAATAAGCATATCAACTGGATATTGGTTCAAGTTCCAAAGAGTAATCCTGAGTTTCAAAAGTGTCTATGGAAATTGGGAAACATTTTAGTACTTGGTATTTTTTTTAATTATTGAATTATAGTTGATATACAATGTTGTGTTAGTTTCTGGTGTACAGCAAAGTGATTCAGTTATATATATATTCTTTTTTTCATATTCTTTTCCATTATGGTTTATTACAGGATATTGAATATAGTTCCACGTGCTATACAGTAGGACCTTGTTGTTTATCTATTTTATATATAGTAGTTTGTATCTGCTAATCCCAAACTTCGAATTTATCTCTCCCCCTCCTTTCCCCTTTGGTAACCGTAAGTTTGTTCTCTATGTTTGTGTATCTGTTTCTGTTTTGTAAATAAATTCATTTGTATCATATTTTGGATTCCACATACAAGTGATATCATATGATATTTGTCTTTCTCTTTCTGACTTACTTAGTATGACAATCTATTTTTAAATATTAGGGAAAAATTCCTGCTTAAATTACGTATATATTTAGCGGCAACCTTCCTCATTCTACTTTCAGAGAATTGAGATTCTTCTTGGTTTTCTTTTAAAACATTTCTTTCCTTTTATCTATATTTCTAATATATCCTACTTGACTTTGAGGGACTTCTTCGTTATTTTCCTCCAGGTTGCAAAAGTGATAAGGAAGGTGCAGAAACTAGATATTGTCAGTCTTACCCTCAAGGGAATGTGAATCCAAATAGTTTTATTTTCATGTTGGCTAGTATGGCTGTTATTTAGCTATACCACTGAGTGTCATGAGTAATTATCAAGTAAATTCTCATTAGTAAGCACTTTCTGCTTTTAAAATTTTTTAGTAGGTGATTTGGAAACTTGCATTTTAAAATTTGGAAAATGAACAGTAATTGTGTTGATATTATTTATGAAATCTCGCGAGAATTAGGAGTCTTCATCGTAGCAGTTATGGTTGAATTTATTCCTGACTGGTAGTGACCTACAATTTTGTGGGTCTGCCATCTTGAATGAGAACTTGTCTTAGTTCATCTGGGCCGCTATAACAGAATGCCATACACGGGGTGGCTTACAAACAACAGAAACTTATTTCTCACAGTTCTGGAGGCTGGGAAGTCCAGGACCAAAGTGCCAATAGATTTGTTGTTTGGTGAAAGCCCTCTTCCTGTTCACAGATGGCTGTGCCCTCACATGGCAGAAGGGGTGAGGCTGCTCTCTGGAGTCTTGTATAAGGACACTAATCCCATTCATGGGGGCTCTACCCTCATGACCTAATCACCTCTCAGAGGCCCCACCTCCTAACACCGTCACAATGGCGATTAGGTTTCGACATATGTATAAACTTTGGGGAGACACAAATGTTCTGTCGCAGAGTTACTATTTTATTTTAGTAATTTTGTACTAATTAAGTTTACTCTTGATAAAACAAATCATGTCCATTTCTGTGAATATTTATTGATTCCACCAAGCAAGCAATGGATAGATTTAATTCATTTTTACAACTTGGAAGGAAAAAAATAAAATGAAATGCCTCTGTGTTTCATAGATGATTAATTCATTCACTAATATTTGGAGTAATGATTTTTTTTCATAAAAAGTTGAAGCGGGGCTTCCCTGGTGGCACAGTGGTTGAGAGTCTGCCTGCCGATGCAGGAGACGCGGGTTCGTGCCCCGGTCCGGGAAGATCCCACATGCCGCGGAGCGGCTGGGCCCGTGAGCCATGGCCGCTGAGCCTGCGCGTCCGCAGCCTGTGCACCGCAATGGGAGAGGCCACAACAGTGAGAGGCCCGCGTACAGGAAAAAACAAAAACAAAAACAAAAACAAACAAACAAAAAAAAAGTTGAAGCAATACAAAATAAAAGAGAAGTACATTAAAAAACCCAAACAAACAAATTCTGCCCAGGAACATCCTCATTAATTTACAATTGGTAACTATTATTCTAGACTTCCTCCCAGACATAAAACAGACAAAGATAAACAAGCAGGGGAAAATTGTGCCCTAAATGCTATTATTAATCTAAATACTTTAAACTTAAATTTACTTGAGTGTAATAGAAGGAAAGCGAATGGAGGTGAACCGGAAAGAGGTTGGAGTCCTCACGGTTTCCTAACCGGCCTTGGGCTCCGGTCCCCTGTGTCCTCAGTTCTTGCTGTGATGACCTGACATCAGCACACTGACACTTCCTCCCCCTCCTCTCCTCCCCCACTGTTTGGTGTTAGTTGCATTATTATTGTAACTAATGTATTTATGTTCTGTTCAGTAACCACAGCTACTTAGAATTTTGCTCCATTATCTCCTGGCATTTAATTTATACAAATCTTGAGTCTAATTTTGATTATTTTCCTCATTCCTTTTCTATCTTAATGCCTGTTTGAGTGTTTCTTTATCCTTGAAGTTTTTCTTTGAAGATTAATGACTTCACCAGCATTTGAATCAGAATTCCCTAGGACAGGGTGTGTCCTTTTCATGTATAGGTTAAGACTCTGTTTCGGGAACATTTTCATCTATTAGGTTTTTGAAGATCTATTCAGTTTCATTTGATATGTTCACTTTTCCAGGAATATCAGTGTGAGTATATTGACTCTGCTTTCTATATCTAACATTCTCTCTGTGATCATTTTTATATCTATTCTTTTCCACGTTATTTGTGTAATTTCCTTTATGTCCCCCATATTTCCTTACTGTTTTTTAAACTTTTTAATTAAATTATAACATACATATGGAAAAGAGCGAAAACTTATAAGCAATAGTACAATGATATATCACGAAGTGAACACACTCTGTAACCAACACCCAGATTAAATAATAGAACATTACCGTCTCCTAAAAGCCATCCTCACGCTCTCTCCTAATCACTTCTCCTTCCCTTCTCCTCAAAGGTCACACTCTCCTGCCTGCTGACACTGTAGACTGGTTTTCCATGGTTTTGAACTTTATATGAACAGAATACCTTAGTATGGTTTCCTTTTTGTCTTTTTTTTTTTTTTAATTTTTATTTTAGTCTTGCCACTCAGCTTGTGGGATCTCAGTTTCCCTATCAGGGACTGAACCCAGGCCACGGCAGTGAAAGCGCCAAAACCTAACCACTAGACCAGCAGGGAACTCCCCTTTTTGTCTTGTTCTTTCGTTTAACATTCTGCCTGGGAGAGTCACATTGTTCATGTTGTTGGGTGCCCCTGCGGTTTCCTTCCCTTCTATTTTTATTGCTATATCGTGTTCAGTTTTATGAAAGTACCATAATACATCCAGGAGTGTGATCCTCCCTCCACTTTGTTCTTCTTCAAGAGTTTCTTGGCCCTTTGCTTTTCCATACACATTTTAGAATCAGCCTGAAGTTTCCACCGAAGTCCTGCAGGAAACTTACTGGCATTTCGTTGTATCTATAGATCAGTTTGTGAATCATTGACATCTTTATAATATTGAGTCTTCCAATCTGTAAATATGATCTATCCACGAGTTTGTTTATTTTTAAAATTTTTGTTGAAATATAGTTGATTTACAATGTTATATTAGTTTCAGGTATACAGCACAGTGATTCAGTTATACATACATGTATAAATATATGTATTCTTTTATTACATTCTCTTCCATTATAGGTTATTGCAAGATATTGAGTATAGTTCCCTGTGCTACACAGTAGGTCCTTTATTTTATTTTATTTATTTATGTTTGGCTGCGTTAGGTCTTCGTTGCTGCGTGCGGCCTTTCTCTAGTTGCGGCAAGCGGGGGCTACTCTTTGTTGCGGTGCGCAGGCTTCTCATTGCGATGGCTTCTCTTTGCTGCAGAGCACGGGCTCTAGGCACATGGGCTTCAGCAGTTGTGGCTCGTGGGCTCTAGAGCACAGGCTCAGTAGTTGTGGCGCACGGGCTTAGTTGCTCTGCGGCATGTGGGATCTTCCCAGACCAGGGCTCAAATCTGTGTCCCCTGCATTAGCAGGTAGAGTCTTAACCACTGCACCACCAAGGAAGTCCCAGTAGGTCCTTGTTGGTTATCTATGTTATATATCATAGTATCCTTGAGTTTTAAATAAAAGTTGAAAATTGTCTTCTGGGTAGAGGTTTTTCGATAGATTTATTCCTAGATATTTGGTGTCTTTTGATGGTATTGTAAATTATGGTATGATTTTTAAAATTTTTATTTTCTAAGTTCTATTTCTGATTTTCTTGATAAATAGTCAGGTTGTCTATGATTACTGACATTTTTTTTTTTTTTTTTTCTTGTGGTACGCGGGCCTCTCACTGTTGTGGCCTCTCCCGTTGCGGAGCACAGGCTCCGGACGCACAGGCTCAGCGGCCATGGCTCGTGGGACCAGCCGCTCCGCGGCATGTGGGATCTTCCCAGACCGGGGCACGAACCCATGTCCCCTGCATCGGCAGGTGGACTCTCAACCACTGCGCCACCAGGGAAGCCCGATTACTGACATTTTTACTTCTTTCCAATATAAGGGAAAAAATCCAAAACTGGATTTTTTCCTTCTTTCTGATATAAGCATAAAAAATCCAAAGCTGGATTTTTTCCTTCCAGTTTTATTGAGATATAATTGACATATAGCACTGTATTATAAGTTCAAGGTGTACGGCATAATGTTTTGACTTACCTACATCGTGCAGTGATTGCCACGATAAGTTTAGTGAACATCCGTCATCTTCAAAATTAAACAAATAGAAAAAAATTTTTTTTTGGTGATGAGAACTCTTAGCATTTACTCTCTTAACAAGTTTCACATATAGCACACAGCAGTGTTCATTATATCTATTGCATTGTACATTACACCCCTAGGACTTAGTTATCTTGTAACTGGAAGTTTTACCCTTTGACAACCTTCATCCAATCCCCTCTCTCCCATCCACCACCTCTGGTAACCACAAGGGGCATCTCTTTTTCTATAAGTTTTTATGTTTGTTTTTGAAGTATAATTGACCGACAATACTGTGTTAGTTCCTGTTACACAACATAATGATTTTTTGGTATACATTTTATGCATTCCATGATGTCTAGTTATGATATGTCACCACACAAGGATATTACTCACTCACTGTATTCCCCACACTGTACATTTCATACCCATGACTCACTTATTTTGCAACTAGAAGTTTGTACCCCTTAATCTGCCTCACCTCTTTCTTTCCTTCCCCCACCCTCCGATACTCTGGTAACCACCTGTTTGTTCTTTGTCTATAACTCTGTTTCTGTTTCGTTATGTTTGCTCACTTACATCTTTTATTTTTTATTTCTTCTTTTGTCCCCCCTTGGTCTGCTGGCTAGGATCTCCAATACATTACTGAACAGAGGTGGTGCTAGTAGGTTTGTAGATTTCTCATTTTCCTTCCTGATCGCAGAGGAAAAACTTTCACTACTTTACTATTAAGAATGATGTTTAGTGCAGGATTTTCTTTTCTTTTTCTTTGGCTGCACTGTATGGCTTGGCTTGCGGATCTTAGTTCCCCGACCAGGGATCGAACCCGCGCCGCCTGCAGTGGAAGCGCAGAGTCTTAACCACTGGACTGCTGGGAAGTCCCAAGTGCAGGATTTTTATAAAAAGAACACATTGATTAAGAAAGCTCCCTTTATTTATAGTTTTTAATGCGTGTTTATTATTGATTGATGTTGATTATTATTCATGGATGTTGATTTTTATCAAATGCTCCTTTTGAATCTGTTGAGATTTTTCTCTTTACTGTTAATAAGGTGGATTATATTAATTGATATTTAAAAGTTAATCCAGCCTCGCATTCTGTAATAAACTCTATTTGATCCTTTTCATATATGTCTGGATTTGGATTTGGTCTGCTAATATTTTGTTTGGGGTTTTATATGTTTATTCAATAGTTCACTGTATTTTAGCCAGCGCGTTTGATATTTTTTTCTTTTAAAGTAGCTTTCATCTTGATGATATTTTTTTCTTTTAATAACATCCTGAAAAGCTACATCATCATTTTTGTTGGCTGTATAGTATTCTATTATGGGGATGTACTATTATTTATATTCTCCATCTATTGTTTTATATGTATGTTTTTTCTTTCTTTCTTTCTTTTTTGCTACTATAAAGAACATTCTCACAGATGTCATATCAGATTATTTCCTCAGAATAAATTCCCCAAAGAGAAATGATAGAGACTAAAGGTAGTCACATTTTAAATTATTTAAGAACCAAGATTTTTGTGAAAGTGAAAAAAGATACAAATATAAAAATCAAACACTTTAAATACAAAGTTAGAATCCTAAATTTGAATTAGAATATCAGTATGAACTCATGACTTTTTTCTCTTAAAAAACATGTTTTCTAGTTCTGGCCACTGAAAAGGTTAAGATGAAGTCATCAGTCCAGTAGCAATGATGTAGTCTCTAACTACAGTTTTCCAATAAAAGGAATCAGGGCTACTTAGAAAAATGACAGATTCTAGCCCTGGGGCAGAAAATGTACAAGATGTGCCTGAAACATCTTGTCTTATCAGAATGCAAGGAAGCGAGTAAAAACTTCTCTTCTGGGGTCCTGGGAAGGAACTCAAGATCTAACTTGAAGGGGCCAAAATGGGACAATTTGACTCATAAAAAAGGAAAAATATCTACAGTAGATTGAAACACATTAAATATATTTAAAATCCACAAGTTCATACTGATATGAAAAGAAATAACTCTTTGGTCACTTTTTGAGGCTGCTAGGGGACCACCACATTATTAGGAAAAGTGGTAAATGGCTGGAAAGAATCCAGCCTTTCCCCCTGAGTGTCCACAGGTAAACAATCACTTGATGAGGGAAATTTCATTATAGGGGCATCCAACTAATAAAGAAAGGGGGGACGACTGGCTTAGAGTCTCACCATGTTTCATCTCCTATCATCAGAAAAAAGCTCATGAGGCACTTTGTAATGAATGGATCAACTTACCCCTCTGGACATTGTCAGTGTCACTAAAAAGAGAGAACATTCATTATAGGGTTCCTGGTGTTGTGTACCTCCTCTTGACATACAGCACTGTATTTTTGCACATAAGAGGTATTCCTCCCCCAAAATTGAACCTGAATCTGATCGAGTCTTTAGATTTCACTGCCAACTAATAGGAAGCACACAGTAAACAAAATGGAACAAGTTACAAGACACACAAGGATGCAGTTAGCACCATCTAGACTGCGGGAAGCAGACAAATTGCAGAGGAAAAGAAGATAAATGGAACTTACAGATTAAAGGAGACTTCAGGGACATAGCAGTCAGATGCAGCACGTGGACCTTGATTGGGTCCTGATTTGAACAAACCAACTGTAAAAAAAAATTATGAGACAATTGGGGAGATCCTAACAATAATTGGATATTTGGTGATGTTAAGGAATGATTATTTTTTAGGTCTGATAATAAATAAAATATAAAAGTCCTTTTCTTGTAGAGATATCTACTGAACTACTTAGAGATGAAAATATATAATGTTTGAAGTTTGCTTCAAAACAATCGAGTGAGGGGGAAGGTGGGCGGGAGAACAGTTGAAGGAAGGTGAGCTCTGAGTTGATAATTGCTGAAGCCGAGTGATGGGTACGTGACATGTATTATACTACTCTCTCTATGTGATATAGGTTTGAAATTTGTCATTATAAATGGGAAAGTCATTTTGATAGGACTTTCTAAATTGCTTTTCAGATGCTGAAAAAGTTTACATTCCCACCAACAGTGTATGAGATCGCCCATTTCCACACGCCCTTGCCACGTTGGGTATTTGTATTCTTTGAATATTTTGCCAATCTGATAAGGAAAGTGGTTATTTTGTTGCTTTCATTTTAAGGTATCATTTTAATTAGAGGTTTTGTTGCTATTTGCACCTTAGAGGGCCCTTCATCTTCTCCAGTCTCCAGAAACAATCTGCCCGTTTATGTTTTGTACAAAAGAAGAGTTGTTCTCAGACAGCTCTGTGAACCCGGCATAACAGGCAGTACAGCCATTGCCTTAGCATCTGTCTTTATTGCAGTTTCCTTTCAACCCGCACGGTTTTTATTTCCGGCTCTAACACCTCAGTGATTATCCGTTTATTCCATGACCTGGATAGATTCTGGAAAGAAAGTTAGAGTGAGGGTTTAACATAGATGATGGGTGCTTTTTTTTTTAATCCTTAGCAAAAAGGTGCTGTTTTTTCAATTGTCTGTAGTGGTGGCAAAATCCATCTGAAACCTTTTCCATATACGCATTCCCTCGTCCGTAAGGAAGGCAAGGGACTCTCCAGACCTAGAAGCACAGTCTCCGCTTTGTTTCTGAAAAGGAACATGTGTGGCTCCCCACACACTGAGAGGAAAATATGCTGCCCTCATAATTGGTCTCAGTAGGAACCCGGAGCATTCTGTTGTGCTTGCTGCTGTCCAGTGTAGTTTCATGTTTCACTCTCGGATAAATTGTATACTGAAATGCATTATGTCGTTTCAGAAATAATTACCGAGAGTGATGTTAAGTGGGAAGGAGAAAGTATACCACGAGTTTAACAAATTCCTTTTCCTCTTGCCATGCTTTATTGTGCGTGACAAAATGCACGGGCGTAAACTATTTTTGTTACTAATCTTTTCCTCTAAGTGAAGTTGGCACCACGGCGCCCCGCCCTGCTGCCGGGCCGTTGCCTCAGGAGCAGGTGTGTCACCTCGTTGCTCGTTGCTCTGGGTGTATGCGCTGATTACCTTCTCCTTGAATCGACTCAAGTCCACAGGGGCCATTGTAATGTAGTAGAAAAGCAGGGCAGAGTCAGAATGTGGCTTTCCTCTCTGCCACTTAGGAGCTGGGTGGTAAAGCGATTTGGCCTCAGAGGAATTTAGATGCCTCTGGCACGCAGTAAATGTCAGTTGAATTTGAATTATTAATGAAACAAATCTGGAATGCATTCCTACTGTGTGTTAAGGTCCATGCTATCTGAAATACACGGTTCTTACCTACAAATGATTATCCCCACTTTCCATCCCTTTTCAACGGTAACTTGCATGATTCTGGTATATGTTCCACCTGTGCTTTAGCATCAGTCCCTCTAGGAAATGCTGAAGGCTTCAAGCCTTTTCTTTGCCACAGCCTTTGAGGAGAGTTCCAGCCCAGGGACGAGGAGGTTGTCCGTCTGTTTTGATGTCAGCTTTCTCAGCAGTGGCGAGAAGCCAGCAGTAACTTGCCTGACCGCAGTCTTTCCAGCAGCGTCTGTTGGGGAAAAATACAGCTCAGCTTCATGGGAGTTAACCCCCAATTGCTGAATCCATTCTTTCAGGTTGGCTCTGCAAAGAGATAAAGAATTTGTGAGGAGTGGAGGTGGATATATGCTTTGGTTTGTTCAGTGTGTGATAACGTTCATCACTAAGGCTGGCATAAGCTTTGAGTGGCTTAGAGTAAAGGGTGATATCGAAGCTGCGCCCTGAGACAGCAAGTGGGAGCCGATCAGATCAGGGTGCAGAGGGGGTGGCAGATGTAGTTCTGATGCCAGAAGTCCCTGTTCTTTTGCTTGTTGACTCCTCATGTCGGTGGGCATTTTATTGTTGTTATTGAAGTCCAAGCAGAAGCACCTCCCAGAATTTTGTCCTCCTGTCTACACTTCTGAAAGGCCCTGAGCTACAGATGGAATGTCATGCAAGAGTCTGGCTCCTGGGTTAAGTGAATGCATGTTAAAACACGCATGTGCTGTCTGAGGTAACTGATTTTATCTGCCTTCTTCAGCCTGAGGGTTTCCCATGTTGGGCAGTGACCTTTAACTGCCTTGGCAGGTCAGATTCTGTAATATTGTTTCTTTACAGAGTTTGAGAGGTTCTTAGATGCACCACTGAGAAAGGATGTTTCTCTGAAGAGCTGCAGAATGTCATTTCCCGAAGGGCCAGATGTATTTTCACAAACTCATCTTCATTGGATACCTGCTATGTGGCCCGCAGCCTTTTAAGGTTGTAAAGGAAATACATGCTGTCACCTCGGTCCTTAAAGAACTTAGATAATAATAATAATCTATTACTATTAATATTAAGCACTTACTAAATGCCAGGCACTCTACCACTGGTCTCATATACACGTTGTTCCACTTAATCCTCACAACAACCTATGAGGTATGTATTACCATGCCCATTTTACAGATAAAGGAACACAGGTTCAGAGAAGTGTGTTAACTTGCCAGCATCTTAATCGAAATCTGTCTGACTCCAAAGCCTGTGGTCTGCTTGCGTGAGGTACAGTTAGAGAGGCAAGCTGGGCTCCCAGGGAAATGCACACGAATTGGCAAAGGAGACAAAGCTACGAGGAACAGCTAAGGTGTGACATGTCAGAACCAAGATTCTGAAAGATCTTGGTAGACTGAAAGAACAGAAAAGACAATAAAATGAAATTTACTAGAGATACATGGCCATTTAAGTAAAAATCAGCTCTGTAAGTCCTGAGCAGGAGTAAAAGGGTTCAGTAGTGCTCTTTGAGCGGACAAGAGGACCCAGTGACCTGCCACTTCCAAATGGGGAGCGCTAGGACGTGGCGGTCTCCAGTAAACGCTGGTGCAAGCTGATGGGGATGAATGGGGTGAGGGGTGAATGGACACAGCAGGACCATGAGCAATGGGTCAGTGCGTTAGGGGTTTTGGTCTTGAAGTACTGGAGGAACTGTCTTCATGGGGCACAGAGGGGGCACTTACTTGGTGTAACTCGAGAGGGAAGTCGGGGAGGTCTTGACTCCACGGGAACATCCCTGAGCTGTTCCAGAACCATCCGGGCTGCCTGGTGGGCAGTGTGAGGAAACGTGAAGCCCAGGCTGGACGGTGTTGCTGGGTGGGATTCCGTGACTCCAGGGGCTGCAGAAGGTCAGAGCACAGAGCGGACGCTGTTCCCAGAGAAAGCGGACGACGAGGACGGGGTTTAGACGGTTGCCGAAGGAAGGGCATTCTAGGCGAGGAAAGACAAAGAAAAAAGGGAGTAGGCACTTCCAAACACGCGTCTTACTTGTTGGAGGGGGGAGGGCATGGCTTGAGTATGAGTAATGGTGCTAACGGAGCAGGAGAAATGCGCTTGCATCAGAGGGATCTGAGTGGTATATACCCCGAGGCCGCTTATTTAGAAGGTGAGAACTTTGAAGGTACCATTATTTTCTTCCTGTGTATTTGGTAAAGTTAATCGAATCCATGACCCAAACCGTGTCTTATTTGCAAGAGACTACTTTCAGTGTGATGAACAAAATAGGCATCTCTTTCCTTGTTACTTATAAACCTCGGCCTCTGTGAAGTGTGTGACAGGAGAGCTGGTACCTACTGAGTTTTACCAACTGCGTCTTGCACCACGTGTTCAATTTTAAAGCCACGTGGTTGAAGGTGGGCCAGATCTTTACCTGCATTATGGTGTGGCCCCCTGCAAAGGCAGGGGGGTCCCCACCCCAAACCAAACTGAGGCTGATAATACCACACATGTTCCAGGAGGGTTTGGAAGGGTTCGTTACTTTCATCTTTGAAGTCTCCGGGGAGACAGGGCAGGCCCCTCATGCGGGTTTGGAAAGGCTGAGAGAGCAAGGAAGTGGGACTTGAGGTGAAGCTGGGATCAGCACGACAGTCCCCAGCACGTGGTCAGGGGCTTGTGGGATCTGAAACTCCTGCTGGCACCGGCGGAGCCCAGATGTTGGGTAGAAACAGCAAAAAAGGAAAACAGATCCCTTATTACAGCCCATAGATGGAAATAAGAGTCATTTCTGCAGGGCCTCGAAGGGAGCTGGCGAGAAGAGTATTGCGCCAAAACCTTGTGTTCTGCGTGTGTCCCAGCTAACCCCAAACAGGCTGTACTAACGTTACGATTAAATGTCGTCCAGGCCTCGTTGCCGGTGCACAGCCAGGTGCTACCTTCACTTGAGGGTGTGGGTGGCTCGGACCCTTTGGCGACCCTGCAGAGCCCCATGACCAGACTGGAGGCCAAGGACGAGGAGGACTCAGAGGACTCGGAGGAGGAGGAGGAGGACGGCGGAGACACAGACCTGGACGACTGGGAGCCTGACCCCCCTCGGCCCTTCGACCCGCACGACCTGTGTACGTAGAGCCGCCTCTCGGGAGCGCGTGTGGGCGCAGGGCAGGCTGGCCCCTGCCGGGGCTCCTGGCGCAGACGCTGCGCCCGGTCTTAGGTGTCCCCCTCACTCCGTGCTCAGGCAGCCTGTGAAGGAGGCCCTGGCTGTCCCTAGAGTTCTGATTGTACCGATGAGCGGCCTGAAGCCCAGGGACCGAGCCTCAGTCTCTGATCCCAGAGCTCCAGCCGCCAGACCGTGATGTGGTCCAGTCCTGGCAGATCTGGCCATTTCCGTTTCCACAAGTTCCCTTCCTGCTTTACCTCTCTTCATACCGACCTGAAAAAATGCCTGTTATAAAAAGACGCCTGTTCTGAAAAGACACCCCAGGCACCAGAGCGCTGCATTTTTCTAGCTCCACTAACGCTCCCCACAGTCTTGTGAGGTCGGCAGCTTTCCCAAGGTCGTGCTCAGTTGTTCAGGAGTCAGGGTTCACACTCGGGTGTCTGCTGGCTGCAGGTGCCCAGGACGACTGCCTGTCCATCCTGCCTGCATGGGGGGTGGGTCCTGCTTCTACCCACCAAGCCATTGCCGCTGCCCATCAACTTCGTGCCTAGATGGCAAAGTCCTTATCTCCCCTTGTGAGTTAAGAGACTCTGCAGAGCTTTGAGGTCTCGCCGTATTTCCCCTGGACCTTCTTTGTCATGGTGGTAGGCCTGTTTGCATGGGGCCAGTGTTCATCTCCAGGCCCAAAGAAGGGCTTCCTCATTTCGCTTTTCTTTGAATTCATAAGTTTTCAAGGCAACTCCTTAGTCAAATACACAACACACAAGGTCACTTTATCTTATAAATATTAATACAAGATAGCTCTCCATTACTGGAGAACTGTGGAAATTGGAAATACCCATTTTCTAAGTCAGGTCATCACACAGCCAGAGTTGGGTAAACTATAATTGGTTAGTTAGATTTGTTTGGGGTCACGAGTATGCTCTCTGTGTGGCCCAGTCACTTTTTCCTGTTTTGTGGCTATACCTATCTCATTCTGGCGGTGAGCTGACAGATGGGTGACACTGGGAAAGGGGGTGAACGTGGATGCTTAGTGTGCACTGGTCACTCACAGAATGAGCTGAAAGTACGTATCAGGGCTGGACTCGTTGTGTCATCCAGGTGAAGGAAGGATGGGATGCTAAATCCTTTCATTTCAGCATTACCTTCACACAGTACACACAGAAATCTCAAACTCAACAGCGCTTTTTCTGTTGATTTAGACGTGCCCAGACAATAAGGCTTCTATAACTCCCTTTGAGGAAACTAATTAAACAGTATTGTCAGGTTTTTAAAAAACAGCTTTATTGTGATATAATTTACATAATATAAAATTCACCTAATTTACATATTATAAAATTCTCATCAGATTTTGCAACATTTAGCCTAAGAAGCTCCTCTTTTCTCTTTTCAGACACGTTATAATTGATTTGTAAGTTTAATGCCACTATTTGAATGAATATCTAACAGAGGAATAAATCACGGCCTGCAAATTATTTCCGGCAGGCCGCAAGCTAATTTGGCCTGATTTCAGAAGAAAAGTACAGGATTTTAGTGGTCTCTGAGGAGTAATGTATTACAGTGGAATGGGTATTGCAGTTGTAGGAGTTCACTGAGTTTGGGCTGGGGAAGTTAGATTTGGGGATTTTTCAGGTTGGAACTTTTTCCCTGAGACCGTCACGTTGAGGATTTCTCTCTCGTGTAGGGTGTGAGGAGTGTAATAACGCACACTCGTCCGTGTGCCCGAAGCATGGCCCCCTGCATCCGATCCCCAACCGGCCGGTGCTCACTCGGGCGCGGGCCAGCCTCCCCCTGGTGCTGTACATCGACAGGTTCCTGGGCGGTGTGTTCTCCAAAAGGCGTATCCCCAAGCGCACCCAGTTCGGCCCCGTGGAGGGGCCACTGGTCAGGGAGTCGGAGCTGAAGGACTGTTACATCCACCTCAAGGTAATTTATGCTTCAACATAGTCCAGTCTCGTTCCGACGATTTTTAAGGGGCACACATTTTCCCACCAAGCCTCTTAATGCAATCTCATAGCAGTTCGCTAGTAGTTTTCTTTCTCTGCTTGACTTGTTTCAAATGGAGACGTTTTCTCTCTCACCAATGACACAGAGGGTACGGTTTCAGTCCCCGAAGTCTCAATGTGAATAATTCTGAGAAGTGTAGTTCTCAGGGGCTGGATTAGTCTGGGAGGGCTGCCAGAATCAAACACGACAGACCGGGGGAGCTTAAAGAACCGATGTTTGTTTTCTCACAGTCCTGGAGGCTGGAAGTCCAAGGCCAAGGTGCAGGCAAGGCTGGCCCCCTGTGAGGCTGCTCTCCTTGGCTTGCAGGTGGCTGCCCTGCGGCTGTCTTTGCACAGGGCTGTCCCTGTCCGCAAGGTGCCTCTGCAGCTCCTCTGTGTGTCCTGATCTCCCGTTCCTATGAGGACACCAGTCAGATGGGATTGGGACCCAATCTTTCAAAGCCCTGTCTCCGAATGCAGTTACATTCTGGGCTACTGGGGGGCTAGGGCTTCAACATACGAATTTTGGGGGGACACAATTCATCCCATAAAAGGGACTCGACAGCTTGTTTTTCAAATTAACTTTGACTGGAGCACAGAATTACGTCGACTCATGTTATCTGTTAAGTGCCCATAATGTTTTTAGGAAAACCTCTTGGCAGTTTTTTTTAAAAACTAATTAATTAATTAATTAATTTTTTGCTGTGTCGGGTCTCCATTTCTGTGCGAGGTCTTTCTCTAGTTGCCGCGAGTGGAGGCCACTCTTCATCGCGGTACACGGGCCTCTCACTGTCGCGGAGCACAAGCTCCAGATGCGCAGGCTCAGTAGTTGTGGCGCACGGGCCTAGTTGCTCCGCAGCATGTGGGATCTTCCCAGACCAGGGCTCGAACCCGTGTCCCCGGCGTTGGCAGGCGTATTCTCAACCACTGTGCCACCAGGGAAGCCCCTAATTAGTCGCATTTTTTGTTGTGTTAGTTAATGATGACATATCAACCAAAGGTGTACATTCAGGGTGCTAACTTTTAGATTTTGCTAAGTAATCCTTCTGTAGGTGAGTCTTCAGAAGGAATCTTTTTCCTGTTCCATTTGGCAAGACACAATTCCAGTATCTTTCTAGATACAAAGCATATCTGGTTAATTTCAGGAACAATATCTTGTATGTCATTACATGAATATCCATCATATTAGAGGTTTTGTGTATGTGAGTCTTTTTACTTTCACTCCGGTTGCAGGTTTCTCTTGATAAAGGTGACAGAAAAGACAGGGATTTGCATGAAGACCTGTGGTTTGAGTTGTCTGACGAGACCCTCTGTAACTGGATGATGTTCGTGCGCCCGGCCCAGAATCACCTGGAGCAGAACCTGGTGGCTTATCAGTATGGCCACCACGTGTACTACACAACAATCAAGAACGTGGAGCCCAAGCAGGAGCTTAAGGTACAGCGCTGGGTCGGTGGCGCCTTTGCTAGGAATTGCAATTGCTTCATGCTTTCCTACTTTTCTTTTCCCTTTGCAGAGGGATTCTTTAAACAATCGTCCTTTTCTTGTAATTCACTTACTTACCGAGCACTTGCTGTGTACTGTACACTTCTAATAATCCCACAAATAAAACAGAATGGAAAGTATATGACTTTTGAGATCTATCAAAGGCATTCATGAAGGTATTAGGCCCAGGGGTGAGGAAGTAGTTGTTTTGGGGGCACAGGCAGGTCTGTGTGATTAAAGATGGGCTTACTTCACATCATTTACACATTCTAAGGAAGAGTTAGTTGGGAAACAGGAGAGCTTGTAAAATGGAATTCAGATGTATGGGCGAGATTTCTTTATCTGAAGACTCATTTTACCCAAAGAATTCTATGCACTGACTTCTGATTTTAGGAATATATTTTGGGGGGATAACACTCTGTAGGAATTTGTCTAAATATTAACTCTTGATGATTAATGAAAATTCCGCTATGATTCTAAGGGAAAATCCCCTCTGCGCCCCCCCCACCCCGTTTTTAAAGCTATGTTAGGAACATGGTAAAAAGAGGGGGTCAAAATATTAAAGTTATAAGTGAAAAATATGTTAGAAATGATTGCTTTGGTACATGAACACTCAATAGCACTGTGCCTCAGTGTGGTAAAGTGAGAAATAGATACTTCTTTGGGGGGAACAAAGACCTAGACTTTGTTTAAAAGCTGTACGAACCTTGCGTCTTTGAAACCGTCAAGTTTAGATAATCCATAACCTCCCAAGAAAATGTGTAGAAGGGGATTCACATCTCACACCTGTATTCCAATAAATTCTTGATACTGAATGAATACTTTTTAACTGTGGAGGGGAGATTATTTTCTCTTTTAATGCAGTAGAAGGCAGACAGATACAATTAAATAAGAATATAATAGTTCAATATAATGAACAACCAAAACCACAGATAAAAAGAAAGCAACAGGATGGGGGAAATATTTGTATTACATGTTAAAAGGTTTGCGTATACAAACTGAGAGAAAGTTGTGTGCCTCTAACCTCACTACATCCAGATGGACAATAAATAAGTATCAGGAATAGACTTTATTTGGGGGAGGACTCAAATAGTAAAGAAATGTTAAAACATTTTTTTAAAGGTTGATAATTTAAAAACCCTTAAAGCAACTATGAGTTAATATTTTTGTTAATTTAAGCTAGCAAAAATAAACAGATATAATACAAGGAGTGTGAGGGTTTAAAAAATAGGGATGTTTGTTTCAGAATTGCAATATTTTATAGAATATTTCTGACAGTAGGCAGCAAAAATGTTCTTGGCTGAGTAAACCCAATCCTTGAAAATAAGTCTGAGGAAATAATTATAAGCAAAGATAGAGCTAGCTACATTAGAATTTTGTAATGTTTTTGCCGACTCAGACATTAAGATGCACCCTTATTTTACACACCATTAAGAAAACAAGTACACTGCCAGCTGAGCTATGCTACAGTGCTTATTTTAATCAACAGAAGGAGTTATTTTATTTTTATGGCAGGAGCTATTTTGGACTTATTTAGACACAATTTTGAAATCACATCACACTTACGCATATGTTAAAAGGCACACTATAAGCCAAAGAAATTGGTTCAGGTATAAACTGCTTTCTGTGCAGTCTGACTTTTTTTTTCTCTAACTGGATCATTGTTTTACTTTATCATGGATGTTTGTGCTTTTGTCTATCTGTCATCTTCTGTGCCATCAAGGTGTTGATGATGATGCAGTGTTTTTAGAATAAGTGCTCCTCTGTTACCTCTGCGATCTTTTTCCAAGCCACTGATAGCTTTTCTGTAAGTTTTGATGCTGTGCTTTCCCATTGACCGAACCCATATGTGTCTTTTTCCTCAATTGAAACACATGTCCTTGGAAGCTGAGAGTTTTTTGATCAAGTCAGTGGGAAGTTTCTGATCACTCGATGTTTGATACCTTAATGAGAGTTCCTCCGGTATGATCACACCAGCCTTGCATTGCTTTGAAATTTCTTTCGTTTATTCTGAGGGAGATGGCAGGTTTTTTTTGGCCTTCGTTTGCATTGCTGGGCAAGTGTAGCACCTCACGGGGTGCCAGTGGGACACATAACCGGAATGAGGTGAGAATGGAAAGATCTCGGCCAGGTTTGTGCAGGAGCAAAGGCAGGTGGTCACGGCTACATCAAGGCAGTGACCACAGAATGCCATGGATTGGGAGGCACACTCTGATTTCTGAATCAGAGAATATGAGAAACATACCTCTTGGAATCGATGAACAGGGCAGAATTTATAACAGCAGAATGATAAACTACCCAAAAGTCCAACCACAGGGTCATGGTCAAGTAAAGTATAGAATACAGACTGTAGAATATTATTCCACAGTTGAAAATGAAGTCTCTCAGTGTGATTATTTCCATATGCTTAAAATAATGTTCCACAACAATTGTGTATGATGGATTCATTTAGTGACCAAAACATGGAGCTTGTACTATGTTCCAGACACTAGGAGAAGACAGACTGGTGCCCTGCGTTCAAGGAACTTGTCCTCCAGAGGGGAGGTGGGCAGAAAGGTGTAAATAAGCAAATAATATCAAATAGTGGGAAGTGCTGTGAAGGGCACAAAAGGTGTGAAAGGAGCAGATGACAGGAAAGGCCCCAATTCAGGTGTGACGGGGAGGACAGGCCTTGCTCAGGAGGTGACAGTGAAGAACCCAACATTCCTGATGGTGGAACAGCAAGGGCAAGAACTCTACATGTTGGAGGAACTGAAGGTGGGTAAAGGAGGGTGGTGGGAGCCCTTTGCAGACCAGCGTCAAGCACTTGAGGTTTACTGAGAACCAAGCAGCTGCTGCAGGCCATTAAGCATGGGAGTGAGTGATGCAATCCGACTGTGTTTCCAGAAGACCGCGCTGGCTTCTGTGTGGGGACTGGAATGCAGGGAGCGAGAGTGGAAAAGCAGAGGCTCGTTAGAAAACCAGGCAAGAGCTCATCTTGGTGTACGTCTAGGTGGGCGGAGCAGACGGAGGACGTCTGAGCCACCGAGAGTTCTTACTGAGGCATTACAGAAGAAAACAGAAAGATGGTCGTCCAGGGGCTAAGGCTCCACGCTCCCAATGCAGGGGGCCTGGGTTCGATCCCTGGTCAGGGAACTAGATCCCACATGCCATGACTAAGAGTTCGCATGCCACAACTAAAGATCCCACCTGCTGCAACTAAGACCCAGCGCAGCCAAATAAATAAATATATTTTAAAAAGGATGAGCTTTTAGATTTCAAGTCTGAGCAACTGTGTGGAAGGTGGGGTATTTACTGAGATGGGGAAGGTAGGCAGGGGTGGGGGCGAGGAGGGGAGCATCTGGAAGTCAGTTCCGGACAAGCGCCATCAGGCAGGTAGTAGAATGTAGGTAGAAGGCAGGAGGGGAGGGTCTGGGGTAGAGGCAGTGACCTGGGAGTCATTAGCACAGAGTTGGCTGCAATGGGTGCGGTCACCTCAGGAAGAAATAAGAAGGCCCTGGACTTGGACTACGCTTCGAGGAACAGCGCTGTTCAGGGTGCGGGAGGGGAAGGACAGCCAGACAGGGAGACTGAGCAGAAGCGGCCCACGGGGTAGGGCGGAGGAAGAGGCTCAGGAAGGTGGCGTAGCTCTGGTGACCCAGCAGTGTTGCGGTGGAGCCACCATGATCACAGCTGTGGAGAAACCTGTGTTTAAATACAGATAAAAGAATTAGAAGAAGGCTTCCCTGGTGGCGCAGTGGTTGAGAGTCCGCCTGCCGATGCAGGGGACACGGATTCGTGCCCCGGTCCGGGAGGATCCCACATGCCGCGGAGCGGCTGGGCCCGTGAGCCGTGGCCGCTGCGCCTGCGCGTCCGGAGCCTGTGCTCCGCAAGGGGAGGGGCCACAGCAGTGAGAGGCCCGCGTACCGCAAAAAAAAAAAAAACTGGAAGAGGCTCTGCTTCATGCAGATCAGGAGACTATTGATGTTATCTCTCGTGAAGTTGTTCTAATAACAAAACCAGTTTTTTATCTTTTTATTTTCTACATTTTATTTATTGATTCTTTTGGCCTCACCGCTCGGCACGTGGGATCTCAGTGCTCTGACCAGGAATCGAACCCGTGCCCCTTGCAGTGGAGGCGTGGAGTCCTAACCACTGGATCGCCAGGGAAGTCCCACAGTTTTTTACAAAGGAAAAAGAAAACACGCAGTGTGTCTTGGCAGGCGAACTTCCTGACTGACCGTCTGCGCTAACGGGGTCACCCTACAGTTCGGCTTCTTTCGTTTGTTTGTTTTCCGTGGGCTGTAGAAAATCCTGAATTGTTTCCTGTGAGCAGGAGGGGGGATTGAAGCACGTGAAGCACATCCGGTGATGCCCTTAGTCCTTGATGATGCGCTTGGCTCTTGCAGGTGTGGTATGCTGCTTCCTATGCCGAGTTTGTGAACCGGAAGATTCATGACATTTCCGAGGAAGAAAGGAAAGGTGCTTGGACTTTTTCATTTTTTTTGTATTTTATATATTGATTCTAAATTGTATATATTACTTACATCTTCAGGCAATGTCTAATTTTTCTGTCTCTCTGTATTTAAGATATTCTAATAGGTTCTTTAGAGCTGCACATCCCTGTCTAATTCTAGGGTCAAATGACAATGACATATTTACATTTCTTTCATGGGTGCTGGAAAATAGTATTTAATATAATGAAAACCTCCAAATACTAAATTAGGACCTAGATCAGAGATGATCCCTATCGAGATGTAATCATCTCTGAACACGGCAAGGTAGGCATTGACTTTGTTTTCAAAGTCAGAATTTACGTACAGAAAAGCGCACAAATCCTAAGTAATGGCCCAATGAATTTTCACAACGTGAGGACACCTGGGCAACCCGCACCCAGATCAAGACACAGGGCGTGACCATGGCCCCAGGACTCCCCTGAGCCTTGTAATTCCTCCTCGCTCCCAAGTGTAACTAATCTCCCGACTTCAACACCACAGATATGACCATGTGCTTGTTACCGAACTTTTTATAAATGGAATTATGTGATACGTACATTTCTGGTGTCTGGGAATCTTTTGTTTGTGAGATTCTTCCATACTGTTGTGTATTATTGTAGTTTGTTTATTCTCATTGCCATTTGGGTTTCCATTGTGTGAATGTACCGTAACTCACTGATCTGTTCCTACCATAGAAATGTGGGCTGCACAGTGCAATCCTGGCACTGACTAGCTGGAGTGAGGTCACATTCTGCAGGACAAGGGCAGAGTCCTCCACAAGGCCCTCCCGACTTCAGACAGCAGTCTCAAGCCCTGGGGGTCCCAGGCCCCCTGCACTTCTGACCAGCTAGCTACAATTTAGGGAGTTCCTGCTAACCCCCTATGTCTGATAATTCCCTAGCACGATTCATGGGACTCAGAAAAGTGCTGTACTTATGAGTACCATTGTAGTATAAAGGATGCACGTGGGGACCAGGCAAATGGAGAGACACTCAAGACAAAGTTTGGGAGGATCCCAAATGTGAAGCTCCCATGTCCTTAGGCCGTGTCACGACCCTGGAGCACTGATGTATGATTACCAGCCTAGGAGGCTCACCTGAGCTTCTGTGACCAGAGTTTTTCTCAAGGCATCATCACATAGGTGTGAGTGATTGGCTCCTTGGCCTGTGATTGAACTTGCTCTCCAACCCCTGCTCCCCTGCCTGGTTGATACCACCTGGCTCAAAGCCCCAACCCTGTAATCAGACGGTTGGTCTTCCTGACACAGCCAGCCCCATCCTGAGCCATCTCATTAGCATAAACTCAGGTATGGTCACAGATCACCAGGAATAACAAAGACGTGCTTCTTACTTGGAGATTCCAAAGATTTAGAGGCTATTTCCCAGGGACCGGGGACAAATGCCAGCAAAATTCTTTATTATACAGCAGGGTCGTTTCCAGTTTCTGGCTAACATGAGGGTGCCACTGCGAACATTCTTGCATGTCTTTTAGTGAACATATGTGCATATTTCTGTTGCGTGCACATCTAGGAGTGGATTGCTGGGTCATAGGGTATACACATAATCAGCTTTAATGGGTACTTCTGAACATTTTGCTAAAGTGATTACATTGGGCATTGATTTTCAAGTTATTTGTGATACAGTATACCATCTGATTATGAAACTTGGATCTGAATCACTGGGTTATCTGCATACAGATTTCCATTGTAGCACTCCTTGTCTTTCCAGTGTGGTAAGGTCGTGTGTGTGTGTGTGTGTGTGTGTGTGTGTGTGTGTGTGTTGTATGTATTGCGGGGTGGGAGAGGGTAGCACAAGGGTGTTTGTTCCTTTGATGTCTTATGCAAATATATCAGAAAACAAGATCCTAAAAATTATTCTCTGTCAGACTTTAGCCTTTGATTTTATAACAGAACAGCAGACATTGTGTATTTATGAACACTGGGCTACGCTGAGATGGGAATGGTGTGGGTACTGGGCATCTGAGTTTTACTGGTGCCTGTTGATCACCAGCCTCCATGGTTTCTCTCCCACGACTGCAGTTCTTCGAGAGCAAGAGAAGAATTGGCCCTGCTACGAATGTAACCGCCGATTTATAAGCTCAGAGCAGCTGCAGCAGCATCTCAATTCGCATGATGAGAAACTGGATGTGTTTAGCAGGTATAATAGTAAGGGGGAAGATTTCAAAAACTTCGTTTTTAAAGTTCCAGGGTCGTTTCTATATCATCTGTGAATTGATGGGTCTGTGCGTGTGTGCGCGCACACGCGCGCGCTTGTGTGTAGACAGGTAACCAGGTAGGCTGCTGAAGGACAGTTCTTATCCGTCATTTCCTTTTTTCCCCTGGTCCTCATTACTACTTGTGTCTTTTCCAGCATAACCAATACCCAGCAATAGGACATCTTTTCACCTTAGGAAAATCTCCCCTAACTAGAGATTCTGAAATAGGAATTCTTCTGATTTTCAAACTCTTTTCAGTAGCCGGATTCCTTCATCAGACTAAGTCCTATGTTTAATTCCCACTATGTAAAAAAGGTAGGCGAAGGAGAATTCCACAGGATGGGGTAAGCAGCAGCTGGATCACATAGGCCTGATGGGTAGTGGCAGGAAATTTGAATTTAATTCTATGTGTGATAAGAAGTCTTTAGAGTCTGCTGATCAAGGGGTATTGTGATGTCAGTTACATTTCTAAACATAACTGTGGATAAAAATAAAACCATCACCTTAGCTTGTACTGCAGTAAGAGTGAAGACAGGGAGTCTAGTTAGAAGCTATTTCAACAGTTCAGATGAAAAATGAGAGCGGTTCCGGGCAGAGTGGTCCCAGTGGGACAGATGTAGGGTTGCCAGCTTTTATGTGATTTGAAAAGAGAGGAGATGGTGTGAAATGGCATTTAGGGAAGTGGGAGAGTAAATATTCCAGGGAAGTCCGGTGTGATTGCCTGCAACGTGAGTGAGGGCTCATGTGAGTCACGGCTGTGTCGTTACCAAGCGTCTTTCACTGCGAGGGTGCCGTTGCAGAGCCGGCAGGAAGTCGGTTCACCAAGCGCGTGCAACGCAGCAAGAGTGATGAAGCAGCAGTGGGGAGGGAAGAGCACGTACAAGGGAGTGACTCCAGTGAAGGACCTTGGAGCTTATGAGTGGAAGGACGGAGAGAAAACATGAAGAGGACGCAGGACTGCAGACAGGGCACAGGACTGGACTGGAGCTGGTGGTGAGGCAGAAGGATCGTTGAGTCCAGGTGCCTAAGGGCGTGAGCTGGGAAGTTTGGACACGGTGTAGGAGTGGGCGATGCATGGCATCAGGACGGTGGGGATTCCGCACCTCCCAAGGACGACAAGGCTGAGGGTGTGACCACGGGAGCAAACGTCTGGGGTGCGTGGAGGACACAGCAGGAGTTCCGTCGCTCCCTCCTGTGTATCCCGAAAACTCCGACCATGGCTCTGTTATAGCACTTTTTATATTCTATTGTGAGGTTTGGTTTACATGTCTGCTGCCTCCACTGGACATGTGAGGGTAAAAACTGTTGCATATAACTTACCGTCTTTAGTGTCAAGCTCCATGCATGACACATTGTAGATAAAAATGTTTGTTAGCCAGCTGTTAAAAGAAATTGGAGACAATTAGGCAAATTTGAACTTTGGCTAGATTTAATAAATATTGAGCAACTATCACTTATTTTTTAGGTGCGATAAAGTTGTTGTGGAGATATGTGTATATTATATATACATATATATGTCCTTATGTTCTAGAGGTACATATTGAAATATTTACAGATGAAATGATGTCTGGGATTTATTTCAAAATAGCCTAATGGGTATGTGTGTGGGAGAAGTGGTGAGGCTATAGATGGGATAAAACTGGCCATGAGTTGATAAGTATTGAAATGAGGTAGCGGGTACACTGGCCTCCTTGTGTTCTCCACATTTGCCGAGGTTTGGAATTTCTCATAATAAAGAATCTTTTAATGTGGTGTTTACTGGATGTGCTATGGAACCGGTGAATTAGAAATTTGTTCTGACCTTCCAGAAGATTATAGTAAAACAAGGGCGTTCCTTTGACTCTATAGCCACATTCCATGGAAGGAACATGAGGTGAGCAAGGGGAAGACTGGAACCTTGTATCCAGGACACACACTAGGCGTGTTCTGTCCTGTCTGCGTTGCTCACAGAATCGCAGAGATGTGTGCGAGCTTCCAGAATTTTTGGTAGCAAAATGGTGTCGGTGGTTTGACTTTTTAAACCTCCTTTTATTCTGAATAATTTAAGACGTCTCTGAGCTATGTAGATGGCAAAGATGAGAAATTTGGAAAGCGTGTATGAGCAAAGTGATTGTTTCCATTAGAAAAAAAGAATCAGGAAAAGAAATCAAGTGAGAGGAAATCAAGATTTGGGGTGAGTCGGGATCATTCAGGGAAATATTTGTTGTGCAGTATTGTGTAACCGTGACTATCTATAACCCAATGTCTTGTCCCCAGAACAAGAGGCAGAGGAAGGGGGCGAGGCAAGAGGCGGTTTGGCCCAGGTCGGCGGCCGGGACGCCCTCCCAAATTTATCCGCTTGGAAATAACCAGTGAAAATGGGGAAAAGTGTGATGATGGGACACAGGTATGGGGGATGGGAAAGCAAGAGCTCTTCTTGGATGCTTGGTTAGAGAACTTATGAGAACCATTACTGGATTCAAATACAAACGCCTCTCAGAGGGTGATGGGCCTGCCTGTCAGGGCTGTGCTCCCTGTTAATTAAAGTCTGACTAGAGGAAAGACTGAAAAGAACATTGTTTCAAACGTTACTTACGACGAAAACGCAACTCTGCTGCCCTAAAGGTTTGAAATTGTCCAGAGACACTACCGGGGGACTCTGTTTAATTAGTTTAAACAATTAAAATGATGATATTCCAGAAGAGTCCTGTCATAGTCTTTTCCTCACAAAATGATCCGGAACGTCTCATGGTTTTTACATCCTGTGGATGGTTACCTAACTAATTTTCTCAGAAGGAAAATATTCTTTTCTGAGCATAACGACACTAGTCATTTAAAAAGTAAAGCAGCAATTCTAAATCCTAGCACTAATGTCTATCTAGGTAGGGAAATAATTGCTGGTTATTGCAATTTCAGGACTTGCTGCATTTTCCCACCAAGGAGCAGTTCGATGAGGCTGAACCTGCAACTCTGAATGGGCTGGATCAACCAGAGCAGCCCGCGCTCGCAGTCCCTCAGCTGCCACCGGAAGCCCAGTCTTCTCTGGAGCACGAGACGGAAACGCACGAGCTGCACCTGCAGCCCCAGCACGAGGAGAGCGTGCTGCCCACCCAGAGCACCCTGACGGCCGACGACATGCGCAGGGCCAAGCGCATCCGGGTAAGCGGGATGCCCGCCCCGCCCTCTCCCAGTCCTCCGCCTCGCAGCCAGCCGCGTAGGTGCCCTGCCGTTCACCACCACTCCCAAGGCTTGCTTGCATCTAGCCTATCACAGGCTCAAGCCCCTTGTTTTGGAAGAAAGTATGAACTGTTTCTCTGGGTCTCTGGGTCCCGTGGCAGGCTGGCATGGCCGGTCCTAGATTCCATCAATTTATCAGTGACTCAGAAGCCTGGCTCTTGGCAGCATCCGGACTAGTGTAGTTAGAGTAGAATAACTCTCTGGATCCCTAAACTCACAGATTGGAAATGGAGAGATAAGTACACTGAGTTGTAATAGTTACTTACATTGAAGCCAGGCTAATAATCTGTGCCTAATCATAGCTCTCAGGTCAGTTTGGGGTTTTGAATTTGTTTATCAACGGTTTCCAAGGGGAGACTGGCAAATGCCAGGACCCGTCAGTGCACAGGGACCTGAGTTCAAGTTGATCTGGCAGGTGCAGCGCACTCACGGGGACAGCTCGGAGCTAAGCTCCAGGTTCGGGGGTAGGGCAGTGTCTCACCCACATGACCCGCGACTTGACTTCGGGCCATGTGGTTGCAGGGCCTCCGTGGCTGCCTGGCCAGGTGTGTTTTGTCCCATTTCGCAGACAGCGTTGAGTGTGCATTAGGACCTGCAGGGGAGGCATGTGGAGAGCAACGTGGTTTTGTGAGATCAGTGTCTGTGCGGACAATTGACATCCAGAAAAGAATGACTTAAACCCGTGTTTGTGGTAGCAGGACTTTCCTTAATCCTTTATGCGGATGAAAGAGACTTTTTGTATAACTTCCCAGGCTTTACAGTTTCTAGGTGGACGATCATTTTAGCTTATGTTTCTTTTGGTCTTATTTGCCTATAGGCTAGAAGGGACCTTGAACAATAGTCTAGTCCGTGCCTTCATTTAAAAATACATTTAAATGTTTGTTCTGTATGACAGCGTGGAAGAAGTCTGAGCAATCAGGCTAATTAGACTTTATAAGGGTCCTGAAACGGAAACTTATAAAACTTATGGCTCCATGTATATTATTTCAAAAGGATATGTAAACCTACATAAATATACCCCAGAAAGGCAGAAGGCTCTGCATACCTTCCACCCGTCATGCCACGTGATTCCCAACCTGCGTTTCACTCTTTCTTGGGCAATTACTATCTTTTCTGCTTTGGCCATTCTGAGTTTTCACTAGGTCCGTAGAAATGCTTTCTAGATTGAATTTTTTGAAGGAAAACAACTAAAGCCCACATGTTTCGTGAGGTGTGGCTATGTAAGCATAGTGTAGCCGTGATCGTACTTGTGTTCTGGAATGAACTGGGTTACTGGTTTTGGAACAAGGTTCCTTGTGTCAAAGCAAAAGCCACGTGTATGTGGCTTTTGGAGGTCAGTCTTAGGTGAGCGATTTTTTTTTCTCTTCCTCTCACACATTCTAAAAAGCAGGGGCTATGTATTTTTTCATCTTTTCTATCCAGATTGGTAATGACCAACTGAAGGGAAGCCTTCCAACCCCATTGGTAATGTAACTATTTTTCTCTCCTCTAATGCTGCCTGCTCAGTTGGAGCTGCAGGTACGTTTGTTTCCTGTGTTTCACTCACATAACAGAATGTTATTTAAGTGTTTGCCTGACCTGCTGTTCTTTGCAACCTGTACTTAACTAAATCCTGGTGGAAACGACAGTTTGGTTGCTACAGTCAATGCAAATTAGTTAATGAATAATGATAATTTATTTTCAAATAGTAAGTGAGTGGGCTGCAGTTTGCTCATACACAAAATGAAGGGTAGGACTAAGTGATCTCCAAGGTCCCTTCCAGCCCTGAAACAACTGAATGACTTCTGCAGTGGCGCCGAGTTCTGACTGTATGTTCAGCACTGCCTAGGTGCACAGTAGAAATTTCACTGGTGTCCTGTCCTCTGGGATCTTCCAGTCTAATTAGGGAGGCGATGCTAATGTAAGGTGGGTCACAGTTAAGTGCTACACGTAAAGGTAGAGCCTATAATTGCTATCAGAAGTTGGAAGAGCGAAAGGCCAAAGAAGGCTGGAGTTGGGGAATAATTCATAGATGAAGTGAGGGTTAAACTGGGAAAGAGAGACAGGAAGAAGGGAGATGGTTTCAGAGGACGGCAGCCATAGCATCAAAGGCCGACACCCAGGAATTGTTTGGTGTGGTTGCTGGCCGGACATGAGCACGGGTACCACCTGGAGGGTAGTGGAAAGTAGCACATACCGGGCAAGGCTAGCCCAATAGAGGTTTTGAAAACTGGGCAGAAAACAGGCCAGAGAAAAGTTGTTTAAAAAAAAAAAAAGCCAGCAAACATGATTGATTTCCTTTTAATGTTAGGATCAAAATAATCTGAAAATTAGTCAGTTGAGGTTCCTTTAGCTATTAACATCAGACTTTAGAAACGTTTTATGGTTTTGTCTGCAAAGACTCTGTTGACTCAGAATTCATCTCAGTGTGAGTCGAATCCCTTGTCACAGGTCTTAGCAACTATACCATTTTGTCACCTTTCGAGGAGCTTATGTTCCATCCAGTACAGAGTGGTTGGCCAACGGCAACTCTGAGACCCATCTGTGCTGCCTCCACCCTTTCTCTTGATTGCTTCTAGAAAATGTGTACCAGTTGCAGCTCTGAACTGCAGAAGGTACCGTAGAGTTGGGACAGTTTCAGCACTTCCACTACCTTGTAATGAGAGGGTTACGTTAGGATCATTCGATCAGAGAAACAGCCTAGTTCTTGAGTACTTAGTTCAGCGCTCCATGGAAATCAGAAAGGCAGTAAGAACAAGGTTTGCCGATAGAGCTAAGAAAGTGCAGCCCGGCGGCTGCTGGGTTTAGATCAAGGGTCTGAGGACACTCACACTAAACAGAGATGACAGGAGACTTATTAGCATAACGGACTGAAACAAAACCACCATCCAGATTTGGTGCCCAAGGGGAAGTGGAATCTCCGTGGGACCAAGACCAGTTGTTGTGCGTTATGTCTGCCCTTGGAAACTTCACTGAACTTGGGTAAAGGAAATGATGCATTCCCCGAGCACTCTAAATCTTGAATCTCTGAACCTCAGGATAGCATCTGTTCTTTTTGCAATATTTCCGTAAAGCTTGGAAAGTAGCCAGAATCGTGAGAGCTTTTATGTAAAATAAGTATCTGTCCAGATAGGGTAGAAAGATTAGGTGACCGCTAAACTGTATAATGAAGTGAAAGAAAGCTCTGTGGCTGATTTGGAAAAGGTCTGTTGTTTATGATCTCTTCAGGTGGTACAGAAAAGATCTTGAAGTAATTCTTTTTGATTTTCTTATGAAATACATTTCATTAGTTTGCAAACTTTTATTGACACTTCCCTTGAGCTCAGCTATTTTTTTAAGAGACCTAGATACAAAGGAGAATAAAATATGATGCAACCCCAGTCAACCTGGGAAGATGATGGAATTGCGAGATATTTACTCAAGATAAATGAGTAGGTCAAATATCTCTCCCAACCCTATGAGAGAAGCCCTGAGAAAGATGCTCTCTGCTATACAGGAACTGTGTTCAGAATTTTCACTAAGTCAACAATAATTATTTTGCTTTTTCCCTAAATGATTATTTCACATTAAAGTTACTTCAGAAGTTGCTGCTTGTGAATAATTTGAAATTAGGGGTTTAAGCATTGTTCATTGTACTTTTTTCATTGCACAAATAACGCATTAAGACCTCCATTAATTCTTTAATTACTAGTCTCTTATAGTTACATAAGCATACCCATTCACAGATATATTTTTTTGAGGGATTTTTCCCCCCCCACCTCATAGCTATCTAGAACTTTCCCCCTGGTGTTTTGAGGAACTTATGAATGAGTCTTCATTATAGTAGAACTAAAATATTGATTCTGTATTCTCTGTGTGAAAGATGATTCTGTTGGTTTGCTCTCAGTAGAACATGAGTTGTTTTCTCAGTGGTGGTGATGAATTTGCGCTAAGTAACCATCTTCCCTCACTGGGATTCCCTGTAGCAATTGGATGAATTTACAAGATGGCCAATCAGCATTAGAAGTGCAATCTGTGACTGAAAAGCAAAAAAGAGCGAAATTGACTGGTCTAGACAGGGAACAAAGCAATAAGCTTAACCCAATTAGCAAGGCATTCTAACCAGTGGAACTAACCAGCTACACTGAGAAGCTGTCCTCTGCATTTCCTGAGTAGGAAGTGATTAAGGCACATATTCCATTTAGAACGTGTGCTTACATATCTTGTCTCAGCTGCAAACACGTTCATGTAAATGTGTATCTTCGTTCTCTTTCATTCTTTTTCATAAATTGAGATATAATTCACTTACCATAAAATTCACTTTTTTTGTAGTGGTTTTTAGAATAGTCCCAAAGTTGCACAGCCATCACCACTAATTCCAGGACATTTTCATCACCCGCGAAAGAAATCCCATATCCGCTGCCTCCTTCCCCCAGCCCTTGGTACTTACTACGCTTCGGTTCTTTTTATTATCTTTATTTTTGCTAAACATTTTAATCAAGCTTCAAGTTCTTTTTCTCAAAGACTTCAACAAGTAACATTTGGCTGACTCACTCCAACCTCATCATGCATGTGTGACTCAACCCAAGTCATTTCTTCCAAGTCTTCAATTTTTATTCTACTTGACTCTGGGGTTTGTTTTACTCTATTGGCTTGGCCAAAAAGTTTATTCGGGTTCTTCCTGTAACATCTTATGGAAAAACCCGAATGAACTTTTTGGCCAACCCAATGTAAGTCCTCTATTTTTTGAACGTTACTTAGATCCTTTCGAAAGAAAACACACACACATAGACATAAAACAGCACACAAAAGTTTGTCTTTTCAAGACGAACTTCTTTGGGGATGGCTTCATTTTTAATGTCTTAAACAGAAAAATCTTTCAACTGTGTGTCCTAGAGTTTAATTTCTGTGGAAAGTCTGTGATTGCAGAGATTGTCCTCTTTTCCTATAAATGTGCGAGCTGCTTACACACTTAACTCACTAAATAATCTCATTTGTGTGTGTCTTTCAGAATGCAGCTCTTCAGCATCTGTTTATTCGGAAGTCCTTCCGGCCTTTTAAATGTTTGCAGTGTGGGAAGGCCTTCCGTGAAAAGGACAAACTGGACCAACACTTGCGCTTCCATGGGCGGGAGGGGAGCTGCCCATTGACCTGTGACCTCTGTAACAAGGGCTTCATCAGCAGTGCGTCCTTGGAGAGCCACATGAAGCTCCACTCGGACCAGAAGACTTACTCTTGCATTTTTTGCCCAGAATCCTTTGACCGCCTTGATTTGTTGAAAGATCACGTGGCCATTCATATCAGTGATGGCTACTTCACCTGCCCAACTTGTAAGAAACGGTTCCCAGATTTTATCCAGGTGAGTGTCTGCTACCGCGATGCCTGAACACTGCCTCTTTTAGGTAAAAGAAACTTCGAGTTTTGGAAGATTGAGACAGCATGTCATCTGCATTTCCATTCCTTCTTTGCAGCATCTTCTTAGTTGAGCGTGATATTTCTTCAGTCAACCTACTTTTGATAAGCAAAAGATTACTATGACCCTTAATTGTCCAAATGAGACATTGGCATTTAAACATATAAGTTGTATTACAAGTAATAAACACCCAGATCTGGTTATAATCTCTAAAAAGTCTTTCTTAATCCTTGCCAATACCCACTACTCATAAAATATATGGCGCTTGTAGAAGACATACTCCCATTTCCTGGCCTGGAAACATTTTCTCCCCATCACTTTGGTTTCCTGTCTTGTGCTACTAAGGTGATGCATTTTGGAAGGAAACAAAGAGACAGCTGGTATATAACATACTGGTTTTTTTTAACTTTTTATTATATATTGGAGTATAGTTGGTTAACAGTGTTGTGTTAGTTTCAGGTGTACAGCAAAGTGACTCAGTTATATAGATACATGTATCTATCCTTTTTCAAATTCTTTTCCCATTTAGGTTGTTACATAATATTGAGCAGAGTTCCCTGTGCTCTACAGTAGGTCCTTGTTGGTTATCCATTTTATTTATTTATTTATGGCTGCGTTGGGTCTTCGTTGCTGCGCTCAGGCTTTCTCTAGTTGCGGCAAGCTAGGGCTATTCTTCATTGCAGTGTGCGGGCTTCTCATTGTGGTGGCTTCTCTTGTTGTGGAGCACTGGCTCTAGGCACGTGGGCTCAGTAGTTGTGGCACGCAGGCTCAGTAGTTGTGGCACACGGGCTTAGTTGCTCCGTGGCATGTGGGATCTTCCTGGACTGGGGATCGAACCCGTGTACCCTGCATTGGCAGGTGGATTCTTAACCACTGGGCCACCAGGGAAGCTCAGGTTATCCATTTTAAATATAGCAGTGTGTACATGTCAATCCCAAACTCCCAGTCTATCCCTCCCACCCGCCGCCTTCCCCCCCGGTAACCATAAGTTCGTTCTCTAAGTCTGTGAGTCTGTTTCTGTTTTGTAAATAAGTTCATTTGTATCTTTTTTTTTTTTTTTTTAAGATTCTGCATATAAGTGATTTCTCTTTCTCTGACTTACTTCATTCAGTGTGACAACCTCTAGATCCATCCATGTTGCTGCAAATGGTGTTATTTCATTCTTTTTAATGGCTGAGTAATATTCTATTGTATATATGTACCACACCTCCTTTATCCATTCCTCTGTCAATAGACATTTAGGTTGCTTCCATGTTTTGGCTATAATATACTTCTGTATTAAGCACTGACCTCCTCCCCTGTATTATATTCTGGAGCAAAATGGGGTGAGGATAATTTCCAGAATATTCCTGATTTCATTTGGACTTCAAGTGTTAATATTGTTACATGCTAGTGAATGAACAAGTAAGTCTAAATATCTAGTAAAAATATTGTGTCTCTCTCTCTCTTTTTTTTTTAAATTACCAAAGCAAAAGGAGACTAGGATTTAATCATAGTTCTGTTAGTGTTGGGAGTCTTGGTAATTTTCTCACTTTACACAAACAATTAGAGAAGTTGCTTTAAGGTGGAATTTAATGGCACAAGAGACTCCAAAAATAATGAAGGAAAATGTCTTGCAGGAGTGGTTTGATATGACTCACTACTTAGCTCCCATCCATAACTATTCTTTGCTGGGTATTTATGGCAAAGAGAGTTCAGAGGCCATATTCCTTTGTTTAAGTTATCTAAAAGTGTAGGGAATACGTCCCAATTAAGGGGAAATGATGCTGGTGTTGTGTTTTCTCATATATGGGTAATGTGTTTTCTCCCGTCTAATTCATGTCTTTAATTCTTCAGAACCTGATTTGATAGAAAGATGTAAAAGGACCAGTTACTACAAGGGGCTAAGTTGCTTCTATGCATGTTGGAAGCAGGAAAAAGTGAGAAGGAATTATTTTTTGTCCTCTTATAGGTACTTTTTACCAAGATTCATTTAAATCCAAGGGAACTCTTGCTTTTAATCTTAAAAAAAAAGGAAAGAAAAATGGGTTCCACGTGATCAGGGCTTGGACTAAGCGAACATTTTCTTCTTCCTCTTCAAGTTCTGTGGGAGGTCGAGGTTGGTAAGGCTTTCTGGCCTCTGTGATGGGGATAGTGTTGCTGAGGCCCGTTATCAGTCACACCTGATTGGCTCCCAGGCCAGGTTGATGAAGATCCACGGCACGGCGTTTGGCTCCCTCTAGCGTCGCTGAGCTGCCTTTGGTCATTTCCCCTGACTTTCTGTGTCCTCACTGCCAGGTGAAAAAACACGTGCGAAGCTTCCACTCGGAAAAGATCTACCAGTGTACGGAGTGCGACAAGGCCTTCTGCCGCCCCGACAAGCTGCGGCTGCATATGCTCCGGCACTCAGACCGTAAGGACTTCCTGTGTTCTACGTGTGGGAAGCAGTTTAAGGTAGGAACCAGCAAGCAGCCTGGGTGTTCTCGGGCCACTGAAACTGACAAGCTGAGGATGAGCCTGCTCATTTCGTGGGTGTATCATCTATGCTCAAAGAACAGACTTGAGATGTACTTTGTGCCTCATGTTTGACTTAGTTGTTAAGATAAAATTAAGGGGAAAACTCACCTTAATTTCCCAAAATAATTCAAATACCCAAACAGAGTACTAATGCATCTTTTACAAGAATCCAAGTGTATAACGAATAGAACTAAATTGCTATCGAGGAACTCCTAAGAGGGCAATACATTTACCCACCAAATTTTTTACTGAGCACTTATTAAGTGTAGGAGCCTGATCATTGAGCCCTGGGGCATGAGGACTGTCATCCAACAGAGGTGGGAAATCTGTGGGATGTTGAGAGGGCTTAGACTATTTTGGGGAATGTTAATGACTTACAGGATTAAGATAAAAAATAATACGTATCAGAAATGGGCCTGGAATTTAGAAGAAAACAACGGACAAACCTACGGGAGACTCAGAGATAAGAGTTAAACAAATGAATGTGAAAATGATAAAATATGGTTCGTGGGGAAACCAGATGATTCTGCAAACATGTCCCTGAGAGACACTCTGCAGAATATGAGTAGGTCATGCTGTCATAGAAACTGGAAAAGAATCCGAAATGGATTCAGGAGGGGAGAACTAATTTTAAAGGGAGGCATTTGTGTAGAGTGTGGAGCTGGTGGGGATGCCTGGCATTGCACCTCTGAACTTAGCATGGTTCCAGATACACGGTGGTCATTCAAGAAATGTTTGTTAAATAAATGTGCTGAAAAATGAAGTAGTTACAGAAACATCCTCGTACCAAAATGTGGAAAGAACTGGTCTGGTAGAAAGGTTCAAAATCTTTCTAAGACCGATAGCAGTGTAATCGTATGTCCAGGAGCAGAGCCTCACTGGATAAGCGAGCTGGCATTTTTGGAATTTGTTTTTATTCAGGATGGGCTCTGCTACATTTTCTGTCTGTGGACTCACATCAACATGTATCACTAGAAGATTAGATGATCAGACTAAGAGCTGTGACCTAGACCGTGTGCCCCATCCATAGCAGGCAGTGTAACTGCTTACTTGAACTGCTAAATTTATATGATGAGAGATACTTACTTAAATTCATTTGGGATTTAGAGGAATGTCATTATGTGTGTTAAAACATGTGGTAATTGAGAACACACATGGCTTTGTAAATCCAATATTACCTACCATCCATTATCAGTTTGTCTTGTAGTTCTTTTTTTTTTTTTTTTTTAAACTTTTTGGCTGTACTGCAAGGCATGTGGGATCTCAGTCCCCCCCGACCAGGGATGGAACCCGCAGCCCCTGCAGTGGAAGTGTGGAATCTTAGCTGCTGGACTGCTAGGGAAGTCCCTGTCTTGTAGTTTTTAATACCAAACTTATTCCACGTGCCCTTTGATCACTTCTACATAAATGCAAAACCTTTCTTCTCAAAAATCATTGTGTAGTTTTCAAACTGGACGGTCATTTTCAAGCAAGGCTCATTGGAATGCACTTACTTGTTAGCGAACAGAGTAATTCCCAGCCAGGGTTGCCGTGTCCTCGGATGTAGCCTGGTGGGTTGTGTTACTGCTAACTTGTATTGATTTTTTTTTTTTTTACCCCTTCAATTAAAAATCTTCTACTCCCACTCCCCACCCCTCTGCCTTCTCAAAAATCCTCTCTAAACAGCGAAAAGACAAACTACGGGAACACATGCAGAGGATGCACAACCCTGAGAGGGAGGCCAAGAAAGCTGACCGCATCAGCCGCTCCAAGACGTTCAAGCCGCGCATCACGTCCACCGACTACGACAGCTTCACGTTCAAGTGCCGCCTGTGCATGATGGGCTTCCGGAGACGAGGCATGCTGGTCAGTGCCGGGCTCCGGACCGCCCACCCCTGCCCAGGCCATGGCTCTGGCACAGTATTCGGCACTAAACCTGTCACTGGGTTTCGTCCCTGGCCGGGGACAAAGCGGAGGCGAACATTTCCCAGCCTGGGGCTTCTCTCCCCCCTGGTCACCCCTTGCTGCCTTTGCCATGGTTCATTTCCGGTGTTTCTTGGAAGAGGTCTGTTGATCACTTTTCATTGCTTGTTTTGCTTTGCTTTGCCCCTCTCCTGCTCTGCTCTGTGCTTCCTCTTCCTGTTCTCTCCTGTGTTCCCGAACGTACTCCCTGGCGGGGTCGTTGCCTTGCAGCCCCCCCACACCAGTTGTTCCAGATATGACACAGCAATAGAAGGGAACTTTCCGCCAAGGCAGGGTATGCGAACTGGGTTAGCTGAAGCACCAGGAGAGCCGGGTCTCCGCTCTCAACTCATTGGGCCCTGATGACAGTGTTTGCAGAATATATCTGTATCTCATTCAACGTCCTCGGTAAGGCCAGGGCACTGAATAATGAAGGAGAGGCTTGCATCAGGAGAATTCTGGAAAGAAATTCCTGCTAGTGTGATTTTCCATTTTTCCACCAGCAGCTCTTTCAGTCAAAGGCTATCGGTGGAATCCACAGCAACCCAATTCACCTTCAGTGATTTGCTGAATTACTGTTAACTCCTGTTAATGCGTCGGTGTCAGAGGGTCCCGGCAGTGCCGGTTCTGGCCAAAGGCCTCATGTTTTGGGGTGTCGCTTCAGAGAGTTTCAGCTGCTTGCACTCAGTATCGGAGGTATTTGTTCAGCGTCTGTTGGTCACGGGGTCTCTTCTTCTCATTTGCTTTTTTTTTCCTTTTAGGTAAATCACTTATCAAAGAGGCACCCAGACATGAAGATAGAAGAGGTGCCAGAGTTAACTCTACCCATCATAAAGCCCAACCGTGACTACTTTTGTCAGTATTGTGATAAGGTAAAAGGAAACTGTCCATAGGAGGATACCTCTGTGGGAGCCACGCTCAGGGCCAGTTTGTCTGCATGTATATATATATACCAGGATCTTGCAGTTTCTCTTAACATATGGTTCCCTGTCTCTCAGTAGTCTCCCATTCAGACAAGAAAGAGCTAGGAGTGCAGCCTCATTTTAAGCCAAAATTTTTTTCTTAAGAATTAGTCAGCTCTGTTTTTCTTGTTCCTTCTCTCTGTGATTTTTGCCGTTAAAGAAGAGGCTTATTACCAAGAGCTTAGTATACGAATTCATTTTAAATTCCTAAGCTCTAAAATGAGGGTGTTTGTCATCCTACTTGTAAAATACAGAGTAGATTTTAGATTTCTAGGAGATTGAGTAGGATGTGAAAAAGTCTTGTGGTGGAATACTCTGCTTGTACTATTCTATTCTTGAGTTTTGCATAGTTACAAAAAACACAGGAATAGAATATACATTTATTGTTTCATTGTAATATTGTTTCCTTATACGGTGTCAGCTGTATCAGTTATAAGCTGTGCATAAGTAGTATCAACTTAAAAGTAAGAAACATTTTTTAAGCACAGATTCACCACTACAGGTTCTAGTTGCTATTAGACTTGCCATTTTGGAAGATGCCATTTTGGCATCTAGTAGTCAACTATGTACGTCACATGAGAGCTTTCACAGAAAGGCTAAAGGGTGAACTGGCCTTACAAGAAATTGTTTCTATGACTGTATATTCACCTCTTAAGCTTCAGGGTAAAGGTGAAGGTGTTTTTACTATTCCTATCTTAGATGTGTAAAAATTCAAGGCAGATGCCTCACATATCTATGTTATGTTCTTACGTTATTCTGATTTACGTTATATCCCCATTATCCTTCAGCATATCTGTTAATATATTTTAGTTTGGACTACGTGAATACTTTCTCTCATTTCCTTGTAATGAAATTGTTAGATTGCCTTAAGCCAGGAAGTGGAAGTATACACTGCTTCCATGGCAAAGCTTTTGAATTTGCAGGTTTATAAAAGTGCCAGCAAGCGAAAAGCCCACATTCTGAAGAACCATCCTGGGGCTGAGCTCCCACCAAGCATTCGGAAACTTCGTCCCGCTGGCCCTGGAGAACCAGACCCCATGCTGAGCACCCACACCCAGCTCACGGGCACTATAGCTACCCCGCCCGTGTGCTGCCCTCACTGCTCCAAACAGTACAGCAGCAAGGTACGGGGAAGGCTTTGGACCATGTCGAAACCAGGGTCATGGTTTAAGGGAACATTGCTTAAGAGAAGATGGTACTTATCCAGATGCCATGATGGCATCTTCTGAATTGATGGGGGTGCTAAAGGAGCTGCTTCCTGAGAACAGGGAGCATAGCACAGAACGGGAAGGGAATACGGTGGACTTTCCCGGGAATTAGTACCACCTGAGCGCTTGAATGGTTTCCTGTGCCCTTGGCCCGAGGTGGGGCTCCGATTTGAATATTCCCTGCTCGTGGTTTATGAGCTCAGGCTTGCAGCAGCGCTACATAAGAACTTAAATGATGGTTCTTGAAAAGGGGGTCATTGTTGCTGCGGGGGAATGCAGTCATTGATTGCTGCAGGTATTGGTGGGATCAGGGGATGCTGTGAGGTATTCTGACCTTGCCTGATAGCGTGGGGGGGGGGTCACACAAGTCTTTTCTTTCTTTCCAGCGTCTTCTTTTTTCCCTTTCATACCATTGTCCCGCTTCAGGAAGGGCAGGCAGAGCCAGTGTTACTCTTTTTTTTCTTTTAAACATAACGTGAAGGACTATAGGAACCATTGGAGGGCTTGCATTTGAGAAAGATCGAAAATAACCTATTCTAGTAATTCTTCTTGGTTTTCGCCATAACTTTTCAGACCAAGATGGTACAGCACATTCGAAAGAAGCATCCAGAGTACGCCCAGCTACCCAACACCATACACACACCTCTGACAACAGCCGTGATCAGTGCGGCTCCAGCTGTTTTAACTACAGACAGTGCTACCGGAGAGACTGTGGTGGTAAGTGTGTGACCGGTAAGAGCGACTCCTGTCCTCTGCTGCCCATCACAGCTTCAGTGCCAAGGCCATGTCTGTCTTGCTATTTAATTGGCTGCAGATGTAGCCCACCGCCCTTCAGGGTTCTCTACCGGGCATGATGCTTGACGATTGGGTCTCCCAGTCGGTGCTTTCCAAAGCTCTCTGTAAAAGGAGTAGCAGGAAATTCTCAGTGCTGCTTGTTCACTTCAAGATTGTCAGAACTGGGCCTCCCTGGTGGCGCAGTGGTTGAGAGTCCGTCTGCCGATGCAGGGGACACGGGCTCATGCCCTGGTCTGGGAGGATCCCACATGCCGCGGAGCGGCTGGGCCCGTGAGCCACGGCCGCTGAGCCTGCGCGTCCGGAGGCTGTGCTCCACAACGGGAGAGGCCACAACAGTGAGAGGCCCGCGTACAGCAAAAAAAAAAAAAGAAGATTGTCAGAACCTCCGGGGTAACTCCCTGGGCCTGACAGACAGACAGCCAGAGGTATATAGGTAATTTTCCAACACCTTCTTAACTCTGGGTATTTTTCTATCCGAGCTCAGGGCTTATTTGCGGTCCCATGATCCCACCAGTTAGACAAACCAACTTTTTGTAGGATTTCAGAGCACTGAAATAGCCACAAGCAGCAGTGTTATCAACTGATGTGCTTTTTTGTGATTTTTGCAGACAACAGACTTGCTAACCCAGGCTATGACAGAACTGTCCCAGACCTTGACGACGGATTACCGAACGCCGCAAGGGGACTACCAGAGAATCCAGTACATTCCTGTGTCGCAGTCTACATCTGGTCTACAGCAGCCTCAGCACATACAGCTTCAAGTGGTGCAGGTGGCCCCGGTACTGTCCTGCGTTTATTTCTCTTTACCTGCGTGAATGCCATATTGCCACCAGCCAACACAGCAGCTGGGGTCAGCTAAAACACCTAATTCTCAGAGCTGGGGCTGGGCCCTACATACTGTGCATGTCAGCTTGGAGTCTAAGGCATTTGTAAAGCCCTGGCTGTCGAGGGCTCTGGACTCACCAGTGTAAGAGATTTCTGTCAACAGTATCCAGAGATTTTCGGCTCCAGTGTATACCACTATCCTGCCCTACTGCAGGCCAGCACTGAGCCTCTTCTGAACCCTTACCCTTGGCACCCAGGTGGACTACTTGGTGAGGAGCCTGTTTGATCAGCCCCCTACCCAGGCATCAAATGACGTCTATCAGTTGGAGGTTGTAAGGAATAATTGTGAATTTTGAATATCGCTTAGTACCTTATTAGTAGCAAGTTATAACTGTTCCTTCTACAACGTAATTAATACATCATTCTTACTGATTCAGGAGCTAAAAGAAAAAAGTCCTCCCAGAACTATTGTTTCATTTAATTATACTAAGGAAATGTACTCAAGGCACAGATAAACAGACGTTTTGCTTTGAAATAAATTGGACTCTGAAAATTTAAAACTAATATGAAAGCAGGAAAGAGGAAGTTGCCACTGTCATTGACTATTCTTTATCCTTTTTTTTTTTTTTTTTTAATAGGAGCGTTCTTAATTTTAGGCTTTGGAGGAATCTATGAATCCCTGAAGATGTCTGTAAATTATGATATATATGTACATTATTTTAGAAAAAGGGTCTGTTGTCTGTGATACATAAAAGGTTAGGAACCACTGTTCTAGTGGTTAAGTGTGACAAGCTGAAAGCGAATTTTCTCCTTTGATCTCTTTTAACTGATAAAGGGTAGGCCATTAAAATTAATTGAAACTTAAGGGAAAAAAGAGTTTTGATTCCTGAGGAATATTAGGAATATTAGGAGCTATATTCCCTCATCTCCTCCTCTTCCAGAATGAAATCGCGTTACTGTCTTATGGTTAGTAAACATAACTTTTAAAACTATTTTTTTCCCTGATGCTTGGCAGCTTGGCCCTGGTGTGGGCCCTCCGGGAGTGAGCCCCGGCTCTGAAGCCCTGCCTGTTCTGCTGCTGGGATGTTGTTTTAGCTACACCTTTTCTCTGGAAGGCTTTCCTTTAACCTTAGTCAGCGTGGGTCTGGGTTTCTCCTCCCGCAGGCCACTTCCCCTCACCAGTCCCAGCAGTCCACGGTGGACGTCGCCCAGCTCCACGACCCTCAGACCTACACACAGCATGCCATCCAGGTGCAACACATCCAGGTCACGGAGCCCCCCGCCCCGGCCGCGCCCGCCTCCCAGGTACGCTGCTCCCACTGACTACTCCAGGGACTAGTCTCAGGTTCATGTGGCCTCAGGGACCCTGAAGATGTACTAAGAGCGAAGACATGCAATCTTCACACCTGGTCTCCTTGACTGTGGAAATGATATCATTATTTTGCGGGCCTTTAAACAGTCTCACCTCTGCCTCCAATTTTTCTGTTGGTATTAGGGATGCACTTCCATTAAGTGCTTAGCTTCCCCTGTCCAGATGGAGCCCTGGGCTCTGATCTCCTAGAGACAACATTGGCCTTTGCTTCCTGTTCTAAATGGCTGTATGACAGTCGGCAATTGCTAGGCTGTTTGTATAATTTTGGAACAGTGACTTTGTGGAGTATTACTGTGTTTGTGTGATAGAGACTATCATTGAGATTACAGAGTTACATCCATTCAAAAATGTTTATTAAATTCTTACTCTTTGCAGGAAACTTTTCTAGGTCTTGCCCTCAAGGAGCTTAGCGTCTAGTAGGGATATAACACCTATATATAAGTAAATAGAGCATGAAATGAAGGTATCTGAGCCATAGAGGATGCCTGTAGACCCACCCCTGACATTCCCAGGTTCCAGAGCACAAATGAAGGCCTGCATACCATCATCCTGAGTGGTTAAAAGTTTCAATCAAGTTCACAAATCATTAAATAAACACGTTCTGTCTTCCCTGCTTGACATAGGTACTTTCATAATGATAAAATTGAAAAATATACATAAAGTAACAATGGCTACTAAATAACATGGATAGTGCCAATTCAAAATTAAATGCATTTTTCTGCCAAACACGTGGTTGGCACTGGCAGCGGCCCGGTATGGGTGGGAGGAATGGAGGAGAAAGGATGTCTCTCTCTCTTTTGCTGGCTCCAATTGCTGTGGAATCCATAGGATAAACATGCACTTTCTCTGCTGCCTTCCTATTTATTGGGGGGTGGGGGGAGGCCTGACGTCTGATTGCTCCCCTCTCCACCCCCTCAGTAAGGTTTCTGGTGACTTCTCCCAGCCCAGGACAGGCAGCCTCTATCCACAAGGGGCCGTGAGTTTCCCACGCCCACTAGCTTCACACTTATAAGTTTCTCAAAGGAACCCAAGGCTGGAGGGCCAGGACAGACTCAGTTCCTTGTCAGGATGAGGTGGCCCAGGGACAGCCGTCCCCAAGCCTGCTTCCCCTTTCTCCTCACTCAGGCTCCTTCCTGCACTCATAGGGCCTGTGTACCATGTGGACACCCCATCCCATGTGTCTCAGCTCCATCCACACCCCTGCAAATGGTGATCCATGGCCACCCCTTTGGTCCCAGGTGCCCGAATACTGTGAGAGGGGCCACATCCAGGAGACAGGACCCCTGCAGGAGGCCAAGCCTAGGGAAGAGACTTGTGTGGGTCCCAGAAGTGGGTGCAGGGCCATTTCCAAGGTCTATGAGGCCTCACGTGAGAAGGGCACAGCTGGAGAAGGGCCAGCCAAGATCCCTGCAGGAGTCCCTCTTGCCTGGGTCTGAGGACCACGTGGATGTGTCATTAGGTTAGCGGAGTACAGGTGAGGGAAAGACGGTGTTTAGCAGGGAATCAAGGAAAATTTTGTAGAAGTGGTGTTTGAATTAGGTCTTGAAGGAGGGGTATGATTTTGATATGGTAGCTGGAGAGGCATTATGATCTGACCATACTCTCACTGTGAGTAAAGACACAGAGGTGGGAAATTGTGGTGTATTTGTAAAGACTGTGTAGGTTAGTGACAGGAGATGGTGTTTGGAAACAGCACTGGAGCTGGAGCGTGGAGGGCCTGAATGGCAGATAGATAGTGGGGCGGGGGCTTTATCCTGTAGGTGGGATGTATCCCCGTGTTTATCTCCACTAACTGGGGGAGTATCCAGTGCACATCAATGGGGATTCTGACTTCCGGATTCTACTTCAGTTTGTGTTACAGGTTAGCTTTGTGACACCGGCAAGTTATTGGGCTACTCAGGGTTTTTCTTAATGTAATGAAGATAATTATACTTTCATTCATTTACTTTTATAACAAGCATACGGAAATTAAGTTTTTGGATACCCTTGTAGATAATCCTTTGGAAACTAGGATTTCCTAGTTATGATTGCTTGTCATTAATTCTGTTCTTTTTTAAAATATTACTAGTTTAGCAGTGCTCCCTTCAGTGTTACAGTCCTCATGATCACGATGTACTTTCTTCAGTGGCTAGTTGACACTTTAACGCATCCTGGTCTCTTTTCTCTCGAGGTGGCAGGGCAGCCGCTGAGCCCCTCCCCGCAGCAGTCTCAGCAGGGGCTCAGCCCCTCCCAGGTCGCAGGCAGCTCCTCGCAGGGCCAGGCCCTCCAGCAGCAGCCCCAGAGCACCACGGTCCAGCACACGTACCTCCCCAATGCCTGGAATTCCTTCCGCGGCTACTGTAAGTGAGGGTGGCCCTCCTGGGTGCGGGTGGGGAACCTGCAGCCACGGGGAGGAATTTCATCAGCTTTATCATCCATTTTATGGCTTAAAGGGTCATTGGCCATTTTCTACACTCTGCAGAACCTGTACTTCAGTGAGTTTCATGGCACAATTCAAGGTGGCGTCTGATTCAGGGCCACCCTGAAATGACATTTTTCCAAGACTTCAGGAATATTGCTGGAGGAAGTGTAGGCGGGTGGTTTAAGTAATAGAGTAGGTGGATTGAGGGTATGAGGTCATGATTCACCTCTTCCACCAATATTTACTGAATATCACTGTGCTAGACCCTGCGTGTACGAAAGATTAATACTGACGTTCGTATAAGTAACACAACGCAATAATAATGTTAGCTAACTTTCATCAAGCTCTTACCATGTGCCAGGAATGATTCTAAACTGCATCTGTATCACATCCAGTGTTCACAACAACCTCCTAGGAAAGTACAATCGTTGCTTGCATTTTACAGATAAGACAATTTAGACGCAGTGCAACTCGTCCAAGGAACATAGCTACTAAAGGGAGGCCTGGAACCCAGGCAGTCTGGCTCCAGAGTTTACACTGTAAACCAGCCCACTGTGCTGCCCCTCCTAACGAGATAGTCATGGACTCACAGAGACGATTATCTCGTGGAGATAGATATATGAGTAGCTGATTTCAAAACCCTGAGGTTAGTGCTACCAGAAGCAGTTTAGCCTGACTGCCAAAGGTCGAACACGTAAAAAATCTTGGTGAGGACAACAGCCTTGGGTATGAGCTGAAAAGTTTGAGACCCTTATCATTGAAGATCTGGGAGAAACAGTAACAGTTAGAGCTCAATAGTAGGAGCTAGGAGGAATAAGGGCTGTGTCGATCTCTCTCCTACCACTGATTTCTTTTTTTGGGTCCATCTCTGCTGTGATCGATCTTTGGCTGTGTTATGTAGATCTGGTTGTGGAGACCAGGCCCAAAGGCTACCATTTAGTTATCTTTACCATCTATTCTCCTAAATATTGGTGGTCACAAAGAGAGCTGAGTCTAGTTTCTGTCAGGGAAGGACTCCTCCTCATGATAAATCCCAGTAGAATCCTGGTACATAGATAGACATTTATACTCAGTTTAATTCCTATGGGAGGAACGTGGAAATGATGCTGACAGCCACTGTAATAATAGTAAGAACTAGCATTCTAACTCGATGAGACAATCTGAAAATTTTTATTAGGAAAAAGGTTTAAAATATACAAAAATAGGGAATTCCCTGGCGGTCCAGTTGTTAGGAGTCCATGCTTTCACTGCTGAGGGCCTGGGTTCAATCCCTGGGGGGGGAACTAAGATCCTGCAAATTGTGCGGCACGGCCAAAAAAATATGTGTGTGTGTGTGTGTGTGTGTGTATACACACACACACACACAAATAGAACAGTATAATGAGCGCGCCTGTACCCATTATCCAGCTTCAGCAGTTATCATGGCCAGTCTCATCTGATACGTACATGCTGTCATCCTCTCCCAGTCCTCCAACTATATAATAATTCATACCATTTCATCCATAAATATTTTTTTAAAAACCCCACAACTCTAAGTGTCCTTATCACACCTAAAAATAAATTACAGTAATTCTTTAATACCATCAGATATCCAGCGTTCATATTTCTGTGATTGTCTCATAAATGTCTTTTTTTAAAAAATATTTTATTTATTTGTTTATTTGGTCGTGCTCGGTCTTAGTTGTGGCAGGCGGGCTCCTTAGTTGCGGCATGCAAACTCTTAGTTGCGGCATGTGGGATCTAGTTCCCTGACCAGGGATTGAACCCAGGCCCCCTGCATTGGGAGTGTGGAGTCTTAACCACTGCACCATTGTGGAAGTCCCATAAATATCTTTTTAATAGCTGGTTTTTCAAATTGGGTTCCAAATAAGGGCCATACATTGCAATCGATTTTACCTTTTGAGTTTCTTTTAATACATGTGTTCTCCTTCTCTCTTTTAAGTTGTAATTAACATGTTGAAGAAACTGGGTCATTTGTTTGTAGAGTTCCCCACATTCTGGATTTTGCTGTTGACATCCCTGTATTGTCATTTAAGATGCTTTCCTCTGTCCCTTTTATTTCCTATAGATGGGCAGTTAAACCTAGAGGCTTGATCAGATTCAGGTTCAGTTTTTTCCCCAAAAAACACTCCATAGCTGTTGGTGTGTAGTTCCATCGGGAGGCACATAATGCTTTTCTGTCTTTTTCCTTCGCTCCACTATTTCAGTAGGGATTGCAAAGTTGTCATATTCTATCATTCTTTATACACTTATTGCTAGAAAACTTCCATAACGAAAACAATTTTACCTTAACCATCAGGTTACTCTGAGGTACAATTTGTACAGGAACGGCAGAATAGATGCTTTAAATACTCGGCTCATCTCCTTTATTTAGCAGTTTTCAAAATAATGAGTTGTTTCCTAGTATTATCCAAGGTGACCAATGCCGGGCATGTGTGTTTTAGTATCGCTGGGTACTTATGAATTTCAACCCACTGGATGTGCTTCAAACCACTGTAGTCAGGGCTTCCCTGGTGGCGCAGTGGTTAAGAATCCACCTGCCAATGCAGGGGACAGGGGTTCGAGCCCTGGTCCGGGAAGATCCCACATACCGTGGAGCAACTAAGCCTGTGCGCCACAACTACTGACCCTGTGCTCTAGAGCCCGCGAGCCACAACTACTGAAGCCCGTGCGCCTAGAGCCTGTGCTTCGCAACAAGAGAAACCACTGCAATGAGAAGCCCGTGCACAGCAACAAAGACCCAACACAGCCAAATATTAAATAAATAAATAAATCCATTGCAGTCATTATCCTTGTTGATGCTCAGATTATCCCATCTTTGGCTAGTGGGAACATCTTTCTGTATCTTTCCCACATGACTCTGCAGTCTTTTATAGGGTCTTACACGCTGGTATGACACCAGATTCCATGCTCACCTCGTACATTTCTGACCCAGGTTTGGAATCAGCCATTTTCCCAAGAAGTCCTGGTTCCTTTGAGTAGAGGATGTGATTTAGAGGCTGTCAGCTGGGTGCTAGGGTGAACTCTGTTTTTAATTAGCTTTAATCACACGGTAGTGAAGTAAAATTCATGTTAGACTAAGTTGTGATTGCTAGGCAATAGTGGATACATTGTGCCAGTAATCAAATGTGACTGTAAAAGATAAAAATATTGAGCTAACAGGTGAATCTTTGTAACTTCTCTCAAGGTTTTAAAATTTTTGAATATTTGTCTTTCTGGATATTCAGAAGCCACATTTGAAGGAGATGCATTGATTGTTTCCGACATTTGGTAACTCTCTACTAGCCTCATGTGATCAATTCTTAAGCAGAGGTGCTTTCGCTGTATCAAGAAATCATATCGACATAAGACTCTCAAAGCAAGCAAATCCATGGAAAGTGACTCAGTAGGGAATATGGTCACTGGTTAGGTATTTGTTTCTACAACTTGAATGAAAATCTGAGACCATTGAACTATGGTTCCTTCTTGTTTTTCAGCATCGGAGATTCAGATGATGACGCTCCCCCCGGGTCAGTTTGTGATTACAGACAGTGGCGTGGCAACTCCGGTCACCACTGGCCAAGTGAAGGCGGTGACTCCAGTAAGCTGTGCTGCTCGGAGGGTTTTCCTGTTCCCCACGCTGCACCACCCTCGCCCTCCCCCATCTTCTCCCAAACTCTTCACATCTGAGTTAGAGGCACCTCCTCTGCATTCCTATAATTTCTTGTGGTGCTATATTATAGCACAGTTTATTTTTTTTTAATTTTATTTCTTTTTTACTTTTTTCTTTGAAGTGTAGTTGATATACAATGGTGTGCCAATCTCAGCTATACAGCAAAACGACTCAATTTTACGTATATATACATTCTTTTTTACATTAAAAACTTCTGTATTTTTTAAAACATTCTTTTCTGTTATGGTTTATCCCAGGAGGTTAGATATAGTTCCCTGTGCTATACAGAAGAACCTTGTTGTTTCTCCATTCTAAATGTGATAGCTTGCATCTGCTAACCCCAAACTCTCAGTCTGTCTCTCTCCCTCCCCAGCCCCCTTGGCAACCACAAGTCTGTTCCCTACGTCTGTCAGTCTGTTTCTGTTTTGTAGATAGGTTCGTTTGTGCCATATTTTAGATTCCACATGTAAGTGATATCATATGCTATTTGTCTTTTCCTTTCTGACTTACTTCACTTAGTATGATAATCTCTAGTTGCATCCATGTTGCTGCAAATGGCATTATTTCATTCTTTTTTATGGCTGAGTAGTATTCCATTGTATATATGTACCACATCTTCTCCATCCATTCCTCTGTCTATGGGCATTTAGGTTGTTTCCATGTCTTGGCTATTGTGAATAGTGCTGCTATGAACATAGGGGTAGCACAGTTTATTTTAATTATTGGTTTACTATCTTTTCCCAGTAGGCAATTAATTCCTTGAAACCTAGGTCTTTGTCTTTATCTCTTTATCTTCAGTGCTGTTGCACAGGAGGCTGGGCTATAGCAAATGCTCCATAAAGATCTATTCAATTAATAACTATAATGAACCTCCTAGATCCATATACATATATATACATGTAGATAAGCATCTTTTTAATGTGCTTCTTAGAAAGTATATGAGTCTTTGTGACTATTGGTCCTCAATGTTGATTATATCTGCTACCTCTGTTTTTATCTTCACTGGTTTCTTCTGGCCTGCCAATGTTGATTATATCTGCTACCTCTGTTTTTATCTTCACTGGTTTCAGTGTTGAAACCAGTCAATGTTGATTATATCTGCTACCTCTGTTTTTATCTTCACTGGTTTCCTCTGGCCTGCCAATGTTGATTATATCTGCTACCTCTGTTTTTATCTTCACTGGTTTCTTCTGGCCTGCCTCTGGAAGACAGAGTGTGTAAATTAAGAAAAATACTCTTAAGTGACTAGGGATATTGAGGTGTTCCCAGGGGAAGAGTATTTCCCAAGAGGCCTCAAAGAGTAGCAGGGTAGTCTAGTGACCTCAGAAACCGGATTTATTTATTTATTTTTCAAAGCACACTGAGAGCTCACCCATTTCTCAGCACATGAATTCACATTAACTAGACTTAGGAGAGATGTATAAATCCAGAGTAGCACTATTGTCAATGGAAACAATAACTAATATAAAATGGAATAGTCTCATTGGCATGATCAGTGAAATTTTTTGCTCTTTGTGGGGACTCACTGACTCTACCTTTTTTTGGCCAGGAATCCATTTGGGAAACCGATTATGTAGCCAAGGATGTTCCCTTCCATCTGCCACAGTATACATACAAATTTGATGTACAGTTTTGTTTATAGATTCTCTGAAGCCTACCTATGAACTGCCTAGGTGTCCATGGACCCTTGGTTGAGAACCAGCTCCCTCCTGCTAGAGAAGGACCCACACAGGAAACCAAATCCTGATCAAAGAGTGGCTTGATGAGTGTGGACTCAGAACATATGGCCCTCGATAAATCAAATGGGTATTTGGCTGTGGCTTTCTCCCTGGACAGTGCTTGGAAAGGATGCTGCCAGAGTTTTCCTCTGTGACTTCTTTCTTTCTCAGCCTGTGTAGCTGACCAATTCTCCCTCTTACAGACACATTCTTTCTTTAAAAATGTTAATGTAGGGACAGAGTTAGCTGCAGGTCTATGGACATGTTTTTTTCATGATCAGAGGGAAAGTGAAGAAAAATTAAGACAATGTATGTTTTCATAAAGTTAAATTTATTCAGTGCAAAAGACTTTTATTCTAAGATTGTGTTCTTCCTATGCTTTTGAGTGTTAAAGTGTCCCTCATTTGACAGTAGCATTTAAAAAATGATTTTACTTGGCAAAATAAAATTTGGGAACATTTATTCTTTAATTTTGCTGGTCTTTGAAATTCTGAAGTCTGGGAACCACTGATCTTGACTTGGGCATCATTCTGCCTCTTTAAGGAGAATTTAAATATCTCTCCTTTGATCCATTTTGTATTAATCTTAAACATTAATTGACAGATAGTCACCTTATTTTATGAATTTCTGAATTCTCAGGGACAATACCATAGCACATTTCCTTTGCCAGGTAGGTTACCATCGTGATGCAAATTTCTGTCCCTGAAGTTCCTCACTGTATCATTTGGTACGACCAAGGTGCTCCCTTAAGTTACCTCTGTAGTCTACTTCTCTAAAGGAATTAGGCAAAGCATCTCCCATAGGCACCTAGTTTGGTTCCCCATGTAACATTTCTTTGCATATTCCTTCTCCCCACCGTGCCCCCATAACTCTACCCCCCACTTTAGCCCTCAGATTTCTAAAGATCTTTTTCTTCCCCCTCTAGGGTCATTATGTGCTATCAGAAAGTCAATCAGAATTGGAGGAAAAGCAAGCTTCTGCTCTCACTGGTGGAGTCCAGGTTCAGCCAACTGCACATGGTGACTTGGACCCCCAGACCACCAGCCAACAGCCCGCCCAGTACATCATTACAACCACCACCAACGGGAATGGGAGCAGCGAAGTGCACATCACTAAACCTTAACTTCCATCCTTGAGCCAGAATCAAACAGTCACATCATGTCTTTTCTAATTCATATGTCTGGAACATCTGGAAGCTTCTGACACTTAGAACTCTTTTTTAAGATTTATCACTCAAGAGTTTGGAAATCACAGTTTTGACGCTTATACATACACTGGGGCTTATTTTATCAAGGTCATCTTTACCAAATGGACTCTTCAAACCCTAGGAGTTTCTGCCAAGGAATGGAGAGCTTTCAGGGGAAAGTAGATTTCAAGACAGAGAAACCTTGCCTTGCTCTTGAGTTGGTTTTTTAACACATAGATAAGCCTTACTTTTCCTTTGTGGAAATATTAAGCAGTGTATTGTGTTTGTACCAAAGGTGGATAAAGGATGTGCCAAGTCCATGGCCACTGGACTTGTTGATTCCAAGCCATGGCACCAAAGGCGAAGGTGCATTTTATGGGCGTGTGTTAGGTCACAACTGCTTCATCTTGTGAGTTTGCATTCTCAGTAACTTAACAAAGGGAGCCCATTGAATATGAAAATTAAAATGATGAAGCAAAGGTTTCATCAGTGATGGTCTGAAGGAAAAACTGTTACCTAAATTTTTCTTATTGCTGATTTTTAAAAAACTTGCCCTTTTTGGAAAACCGTTGTTGGGCTATTTTGGTAGTGCTTTCCACAGACCCTGGCCCTCAGTGGACTAGGCCAGAACCTCATGTTCTGATAGATCTTACTTTATTACTCCACAACTGTGGACTCCCTGTACAAGAAAAGGATGCTTGGTGTCAAGAGAATTTAGACTCCCAGGTTACAGGTTGGCCTCCCATTCTCTGGTTGTACTTGTATGAATAAGGAGATATTGGAGATGACAGTAGCAAGAAAAATGATTGATACTAAAACAACTATATAGAGCGTAAAAAGCACTGAGACCTTGTCCTGCCTTTCAGGATCCATTTACCACTCATTGGTAACGGGTGAATCCTTGCTCGTACTAGGTGTACCTGCAACCCTCGCTCACAGCATGCAGTGTATTTTAGTACTTCTAATGCTGTCTTAAAATGAACATTCTTTCAGGTTGGATAGAAAGGTGGTCCTCCTTATTGCTTAACACTTTCAACTTGAAATGTATTGCAATTCATCTGGACCTTTTGGTAAGCTGACTAACTTCACACCTAGGGGAAAAATAAAAATGTGGGGACCATTTATAATACGTTAGAGTAATTATAAGGGATCTGGAAGGAATCCGATCTTAATAATTACATTGTCAGTTGGGAGAGGGAGAAAAACTGCCTCAGTGATAGCGTTTCTTATTGTTCCTGTTTGGGAGTCTTATTAGCTATGAATTCAATGGGGAAAATATTTCCCTTCTTTTTACTGTACATTCCAGCTGTGCACATAAAACACTGCAGAAATCAGTATGTAGTTTAACAACTTTTTGTGACATACTAATACATTTTTAGAATAATTATGGCATGGTAGAATTTATCATTCCAGAACAGAAAGACCTACCTTCAGTTTCAAATGAAGTTAAATAATTTATTTTATTGACATTTCTGGGTAAAAACTGGTTCTATAAATTAAGAAGTATAGTAGCTTCTTTATGGTAAAGATACCTTTTTGAAAAGAAAACAATTCTGTGAAGTAACTTTACTAATATGTAGACTTTGCACTTTATTATTGAGACCTCATTCATTTAGTTATCCCTGACAATTTAGGCACTAAGAGAACTTGAGAGTTACTTGGTAATTGTGTAGAAAATGAAAATGGACTCTATATCTTTGGTAACAGAGGTAATGCTGATGTTTTCAATAGAAAATATTGACTCTGTGTCACAATATAGAGATTTTTGAGTCCCAAAGTCCTACAGTGTGATGATTATAAATATCCTAGTGTCCAGTCTAGAGAGACTTGCTAGGTGAAAGCATATTAGACTTTCCCAAAGGTCCAGTTTAGTTTTTATAACTTAAATTTGGTCCTGTTGGTTCCTTTTTAATTTGAACCAGCAAGGTATTCCTCCCTCCCCTCAGGAATAACTCACTGATTAAAAAGGAAAACTATCACTGAATGGAATGTTCATTTTATGCCAGTTATTTCAAGTTTTAAAATACACAGAAGAGAAAAAGGATTGCGGAAGGACCTCTGTTTCTTTCCCATCTAAGTTCTTTTTTTTTCCCCTTTTGTTTTTTTTGTCCTTATGTGGAATACAACTCTAAAACTAATTTGTATATTATCAACCAGAGATGCAGGTGTGGCAGTCAAGCCAAACAACATTGCTTTAAGATCAGGTATTCTGTATATTTATTCTAAGGTAATGGCTTTTCAAAAGGACTTGGATTTGAAGAGATGGCAGATTATAAGCCATCTAAAGACCCAATTTGGAAAAAATGTCTGTAGCCAATGTTTATACTGTGGCCTCGCCTAAGACGCACTGGCATTGTAGACTTGGATCAGTGCAGTGTGAGCATTTTGGAGTAGGTTACATAGAGATTTTACATTGTTACTGTTTCATTTGTGCCCACATAAACAGATATTTCATCCTGTAAAATTCCTGTTATTCCGGAGAAACCTATTGTTTTGATTTTCTGGAATTGTTTTCTGATTTGGAATTATCCTTTCAAAAAACTCTTAAGATATGTAGGGCTAAAAAGCACTTCATGAGATGCTGAAGCTGACCCACAGGTTGAAAATGTTGACCCTATCCTGTTATTTAAATGTGAACATTTACTGTACATTCAGTGAGTTATAGTGTTAATAGTCTTGTGCTACTCAGCAGGTGTAAAAATTAATAAATATTTTTTTTAATAAACATCTTTCTGTTTGTATGTGTACAAGTTACAAGAGCTTCTGAGATCATTACTATTTTTTTTAAATAGTACAACTTACATTGTTTTGACTCTTTGGTTCACTCTGGTGTGGTCAGAGACATAAGGTCAGGGAATTTATGGTTGGTAATATGGAATGATGTTCCCCTCCCCTTTTACTTGGTGGTTTCTAATTCGAGACCCCTCCCAACAATCTAACAGGAACTAGGGGCAGGCACTCAGCCAGCTCGGGAAGAGCGATTGGCTTTATTTGGAAACCACTGTTTGCCAACCAGGGAGGAACACCAGCTTGACTGACATGTTTCCATTTCGTGGAGAGAACTGAGGATGCTCTCTGCACGACAGGTTGGAAGCAGCTGTGAAAGAAGTGTGAAGCGGTTCTAAGTAAAACCTTGTTTATAAGAAAGCGGCCTAGATTCTTAACGAGAGGAAGATTAATCGAGTTTGATTAAGAAAATGTGTTTCTTCGATGTGTGTACTGTCTTTCCGGACGTCGAGGGTCCAGGGACCGGAGAGAGACGGGAGAGAGAAGTGGGGCCACGCCCGGGTGGGTTGCGGGGCACAGGCTGTGGTTCGCGTTCTCCTCAACGAAACTCGAGAAATCGCAAAATGGGAACTAATAGTGCACACAGCTGTGGTACAAAGACAATGATGGAAAGTGCTCAGCCTAGTGCCTGGAGCAGGCTATGAGATATGCAAAAACGTTAGCTAGTAACTAGCTAACGTTTGCATATTCACTCACTCACGGAGCTCACGCATGGGCTCCGGAGCCTCAATTCGCGGCCAGGTGACTGGCGACACCACCCTCCGGAAGCTTCTAAGCCAGGTGAGACCAACGAGACGCCTGCAAACTGCATCCCAAGGCCCAGCCCCACGGCCGCACGCCTCTCTAGGTTAGGCCCCGCGAGCCCCGCCCCGCCCCGCCCCCGGCACTTCCAGGCCCCGCCCCATGCAGTTCAGGCCCCGCCCCTCAGGCCCCGCCCCTTCCGCCGCCCGAGCCCGGAGCGTGCGCGCACCGAGACGCCTTGCGGGAGCGAGCGCGTCAGGGAACCCGCGGGCCGAGAAGCGCAGCGGGTTCGGAGACTAGCGCCCGCGGCGCAGGTAAGGCCGGGCCGGGGCGGTGAAAGGTTTAAAGTGTTGCCGGGGAGCGGAGGGAGGGAGGGAGCGAGCGAGAGTCTGGGCCTTCGAGGGTCGCTGCTCCTGTGGGCACGGGACAGGGGAGCGGGCGTGTCGGGAGGCGGGTGGCCCGGGTGGGTGGGGGTTAGAGTTAGGCATGGTGTTGGGGGAGGGGCTGTGGGCGCGGAGGTGCGGTTTAGCGGGGCGGGACCCGGGCCTCGGGCTTGTGAGAGGCCGGCTAGGGAGGGGTTTGCAGTTTGGAGCCGGCGGTTGCTCCGGAAGGAGTCTGGGGTTTGGCTTCTGAGTTGGGGAGGGTCCAGGAGGGAAGGTTATCCCAGGTGCAGAGGAAAGGCCGTTGGGAGAGGCCTTCCCGGTCTAGTAAAGATGGACCTCTTTGGTCCAGGACGCCGCAAGACTTAGAAGTCCTTGGCTTCCGGTTTTCAACCCTTCGGAAGCTGCCTGCTTTTTGTATTTTGAGATCCTCTTCAGAATAGTAGCAGGGCACAGGTTGCCACTCGAATAGATTAAATTTAGCTACACGTTCACTAATTGAATTGAAGTGAAGCTAATTGAAGAAGCTAGCTTCACTAATTGAAGTGAAGCTCATTGAAGAAACTTGTGAGCAAGTTGTGAAACAGGTGATCCTCCTGAGAGTCAGGTAAAACACTGGCTTTGCAGCTCTTACCCTCTTCTGTGCCAGTTCTGGCTATAAAGAGGACTTTATTCTGAGCATCAGGTTGCATCTACACTTCTTTTCTTTTTAAAAGTTTTGTTAAATGCAAATGCCATGTGCTTTCTTACCTGCAGTCAGTTATTTAGGCACCAGGGGTGTTCAGGATGCGGTAGTTCATCATGTGCTGAAGGGTGATGGGACACAGTTGCTTGGTGATGACGCAGCTGCTTTGAACACTAATCTTTCCACTGTACCTTTATGTAGATCTGACATCTCTTCCAGATAACTTGAAATAATTAGTGCAAACGTGCTTATTTTAGTAGTAGTATTACAAGTCTACTCTTTATCATTTGAGAGTTTCAGGATGAGAAGTCATTACATGAGTACGTGAAGTTATATAAATGCATCCATCTGGAGGTTATTCATTGCAGGATTCCAGGATTGGAAATAACAGTAGAGAGGACCGGGTCCAGCTGTCCTTCATCCTACATAGTTAAGGAAATTGACAGCCTGTGAGGTGAGATTTGCCCAAAGTCACTGAGATGAGGCTAGGAGTTTGGTGTTTCATCTGTTAAATCTGTTGTGTTTTTTTTTTTTTTTTTTCTCCTTTCTATTTGGTAGAAATCAGAGAGAGAGAATGGTTTTAGCCATTTGTGGAGTGGTTGAATTCAGCCTCCCTGTGGCCCTGTTAACTGTGGCTTCAGCTGTGCACCTGATTCCAGCCATCAGCCTTATGAGATGCTCTCTGAAAAAGTTTTCCTATGTACTTTTCTAAAGGTAGCCAGCAGTGTTTAGTTGTTACAGGAAGGAGAAAAATAGCATTTCATCTACATGGTTATAAGTATCAGCTGGACCAACTAAAGTGGGTTGGCCGCTGACTTTGCTGGCTGTCCTGGTCAGGTGCTTGGATCCTACAGAGTTTATGGGGACTGACAAAGTCATATTAAGATGCTTGCTTTTCCTGATTTAAACTGAGAGTTTATCCAGGAGGTGTTGTATGTAGTGTTAAGAACATGGGTTTGCAGTCATGCAGACTTGAGTTTCAGTCCTACCTCTGGGGTTGGGCAAGTTGCTTATCTATTTTGATCCTAGGTTTTAGTATCTGTGGAATAGATGTAATAACCCTATCTTGTACATTTACAAGAATTAAATCAGGTGTATGAAAGGTCTGGCACTTAACAGGCCCTCATTAAATAACTTAGTGTTACTGTCTGAATTTTACTACTCTGTGGATTTTTAGTGAAATTTCTTTTGTGAAGGAACAACAGCTAAAAAAAAAAAAAATAAATTATGTTAGAGTGAGAGATTATTGGCCTGGGAAGTCTAAATTAGGGACCGTGATCTAGTTATTTAATCTTTGAGTCTCGTTGTGCTCCTGTGTAAAATGGAGGTGTAAGAAATTCTATAAATTGGGGAGTCACTGTAGAAGTATTCTGAGTAATGAGAGACCTACTGGCTAAGATCTGAAATTCAGATGAGGGTGCAATGGTGGAAGGGAGGGAGAAGAGCTGTTTAGCTGTCGTTAGGGTGTATGGATAAGGTAGAATAGATTTGAGATTGAATATTTTCTGGGCCAGAATATTTTGTGAAAGAGCGTTAGTATCAACAGATCCCTGGGACTTCTGCCTTTCTGTCTCGAGGTCTGACTGCATTTATTTGTCTAGGCTACCCGTGAAACATAAGCAATGGATTCCTTGGACCATATGCTGACGGATCCCTTGGAGCTGGGCCCGTGTGGAGATGGCCACGGCACGCGGATCATGGAGGACTGCCTCCTGGGGGGCACTAGGGTTAGTCTGCCCGAGGACCTTCTGGAGGATGTGAGTAGTGACAGCGGCACCATCTTTTTCTTTCTAGCAGTTCCTCTCAGCCTTTTCCACACTGCAAGTTTTCAGTCTTTTGTGCTCCCTTCTTTCTGATTTTTACATTGCAACCAGAGTGATCTTTTTTTATTTTTAAGTTTAAGTCTGTTTAATAGTCTGATTAAGGAAGAAAGTATAAGCTACATTCTGCATGTTTAATAACATGTAACTCTATAATGACATACGCCATATTTTGACAAGATAATTTTCAGCAGTTAGCAAAAGTTTTATATTTAAGGGCAGAATTGTGTATATCTTTACATTAGAATGTTTACCCATGTTGTGAATCATGAAACAAAATGCAAACATATTATCTCTGTCCATAAGGTAACCAACTTGCTAGTCAGTTAATAGTACCTTCCCTGGGATAGCATTAATGGTGTGCTTTTGACCACTTTTCACAGGCAGTCATCATTATTATGGTGGCATTTATTTAGTGCTTATTATGTGCAAGGCACTAGGTATGCTGAAACGTGTTTATCCTCTTGTTTATCTTGCCATAGTTCAAACATATGGACAGGCGTAGAGTATCATATGGCGAACATCTGTGCATCATTCGGTTTGGGGAGATAATTTCATTTAGTTATATTTGGTTCAGATTTTTCTTTCATAATGTGTCAAAAATTGTAGATAAAATTAAAGCCACCATTTTGCCCTTATTCCCTCTCCTACCCAAAGTAACAGGTACTGAACTTGGTGTATTATCTTTCCCATTCATGTTTTCTTTGCATGCTCTTACAAGTAAACCTCTTCGTGTCATTCATTCAGCCAGCAAACACTTGTTTTATTGAAATACCTACTTTATGCCAGAAGCTGAGCTGCCAGGAATCAAGTGGTATGCAGAAACAGGTTTGCAGGGGGAGATCTTGGCCAGGGAGCCAGAGGAGCTTTGGTGCCTGCTTGCTGAGACGCCTGGCAGGTGGCTGGTTTCTGGGTTCTCTCCTGCTTAAACCCTTCGGTGGCTCCCCATTGTCCTTAGGATAAGGTCACAAGTACTTGACATGCTTATAGGTCCCTTGCTCCTCTCTCTGCTGTCTGCTGCTTCCCTTTCCTTCCCTGTTGTTGAGCTAGCCAGACGTTGCCTGAACTCTTTTTTTATTTTTTATTTCATTTATTTATTTTTAAAATTATTTATTTATTTGGCTGCATCGAGTCTTAGTGGTGGCACGCAAGACCTTTGTTTCAGCATGCAGGCTCTTTTGTTGTGGTGCACGGGCTCTAGAACGGGCAGGCTCAGTAGTTGCAGCACGTGGGCTTAGTTGTCTTGTAGCACGTGGGATCTTAGTTCCCTGACCAGGGACTGAACTTGAGCCCGGCAGTGAAGTCCTAACCACTGGACCATCAGGGAATTCCCAACACATCTCTCAAGTTTTTTTTTTTTTTTTTTAAGTTTATTTATTTGTTTATTTTATTTTTGGCTGTGTTCGGTGTTTGTTGCTGTGCGTGGGCTTTCTCTAGCTGTGGCGAGCGGGAGCTGCTCTTCCTTACGGAGTGCGGGCTTCTCATTGCGGTGGCTTCTCTCGTTGTGGAGCACGGGCTCTAGGCACGCGGGCTCAGTAGTTGTGGCTTGCAGGCTCTAGAGTGCAGGCTCAGTAGTTGTGGCGTGCGGGCTTAGTTGCTCCGCAACATGTGGGATCTTCCCGGGCCAGGGCTCGAACCCGTGTCCCCTGCATTGGCAGGCGGATTCCTAAGCACTGTGCCACCAGGGAGGCCCTGACCTCTCAAGTTTTGAGAATTGAGTAAAGATCAGAGGAATTTTAGTTTGTTTAAAAAATGTAAAAACTTGGATGATGGTGATTTTTGCACAACTTTGTGATTGTACTTAATGCCACTGAACCATACACTCAAAAATGGACAAAATGGTAGATTTTATGTTATGCATGTGTTATCCACTTATGCACAAAAAACTTAAAAACTTCATTTTTTTTCTTGCTCACTTTTCCTCCTGCTTTTCCTGATTCTCCCAGCCCGAGATCTTCTTTGACGTAGTCAGCTTCTCAACGTGGCAGGAAGTACTGAGCGCCTCGCAGCGCGAGCACCTCCAGCAGTTTCTGCCCCGCTTTCCTGAGGACAGTACTGAGCAGCAGGATGAGCTCATCCTCGCCCTGTTCCGTGGGGAGAACTTCCGCTTCGGAAACCCTCTGCACATCGCCCAGAAGCTTTTCCGAGGTGTGTAGCTCAGCATTCTTGTTTTGAGAGGACTGGAGGGTGGGAACACACCCACTTCTGTGCATACTCCTTTCTTCGTTTTATTCTATTTTTATGTATAGACACTGACTCCAAGTCCTTTCATGCAACACTTTGCTGCCTAGGCCGTTCTTTTTTTTTTTTTAATAAAAATTTTTAACTTACATAGGAAACATATAAATCATAATTGTAATGCTCATTGATGTGTTATATGAACTCAGCTGTGTAACCACCACCCAGATCGAGAAGTAAAACATTATTAGCATCTTAGAGGCACCCTTTATGACTAGTCTTCAAAAATTATTAGAAACAGTTTACCATTTGGTTTATCACATGGATGTATGTGTGTGTGACGCACATACACATATTTTTTCCTGCAGAAAACCTGACACTTTACCACCAAGCACCTCAGCGTGTATGTATCTCTTAGCAAAGACATCCTTCCACATAATCACAGTCTTAAATTCACCCCCAAGGAACTTTACATTGAACAAGTAATAGCCTAGAATATCCCATATTCAGATTTTCTCAGTTGTTCCCAATGTCAGTTGGCCTTTATTTATTTTTAACATCTTCATTGGGGTATAATTGCTTTACAATGGTGTGTTACTTTCTGCTTTATAACAAAGTGAATCAGTTATACATATACATATGTTCCCATATCTCTTCCCTCTTGCGTCTCCCTCCCTCCCACCCTCCCTATCCCACCCCTCCAGTTGGTCACAAAGCACCGAGCTGATCTCCCTGTGCTATGTAGCTGCTTCCCACTAGCTGTCTACTTTACATTTGGTAGTGGCTATATGTCCATGCCACTCTCTCGCCTCATCACAGCTTACCCTTCCCCCTCCCCATATCATCAAGTCCATTCTCTAGTAGGTCTGTGTCTTTATTCCTGTCTTACCCCTGGGTTCTTCATGACATTTTTTTTTTCTTAGAGTCCATATATATGTGTTAGCATACGGTATTTGTCTTTCTCTTTCTGACTTACTTCACTCTGTATGACAGACTCTAGGTCTATCCACCTCATTACAAATAGCTCAATTTCGTTTCTTTTTATGGCTGGGTAGTATTCCATTGTATATATGTGCCACTTCTTTATCCATTCATCTGATGATGGGCTCTTAGGTTGTTTCCATCTCCGGGCTATTGTAAATAGAGCTGCAATGAACATTTTGGTACATGACTCTTCGAATTATGGTTTTCTCAGGGTATATGCCCAGTAGTGGGATTGCTGGGTCATATGGTAGTTCTATTTGTAGTTTTTTAAGGAACCTCCATACTGTTCTCCATAGTGGCTGTACCAATTCACATTCCCACCAGCAGTGCAAGAGGGTCCTCTTTTCTCCACACCCTCTCCAGCATTTATTGTTTGCAGATTTTTTGATGATGGCCATTCTGACTGGTGTGAGGTGATACCTCATTGTAGTTTTGATTTGCATTTCTCTAATGATTAATGATGTTGAGCATCCTTTCATGTGTTTGTTGGCAATCTGTATGTCTTCTTTGGAGAAATGTCTGTTTAGGTCTTCTGCCCATTTTTGGATTGGGTTGTTTGTTTTTTTGATATTGAGCTGCATGAGCTGCTTGTAAATTTTGGAGATTAATCCTTTGTCAGTTGCTTCATTTGCAAATATTTTCTCCCATTCTGAGGATTGTCTTTTCATCTTGTTTATGGTTTCATTTGCTGTGCAAAAGCTTTTAAGTTTCATTGGGTCCCATTTGTTTATTTTTATTTTTATTTCCATTTCTCTAGGAGATGGGTCAAAAAGGACCTTGCTGTGATTTATATCATAGAGTGTTCTGCCTATGTTTTCCTCTAAGAGTTTGATAGTGTCTGGCCTTACATTTAGGTCTTTAATCCATTTTGAGTTTATTTTTGTGTATGGTGTTAGGGAGTGTTCTAATTTCATACTTTTACATATAGCTGTCCAGTTTTCCCAGCACCACTCAGTTGGCTTTTAAATAGTTGGCTTTTAAATCCAGGATCCACTCAAGATTCATGTGTTGTGTTTGGATCTTCTGTCTCTCAGTTCCCTGAATCTAGGGCCCTCTGCCTTTTTTTCCTTGTCTTTCAAAATACACTTGTGAAGAGCCCAGGACACTTGAATTGTAAAATGTCTTGCTTTCTGGGGAGTTGTTGTCTTGCTTCGTCATAATTAGTTTTGGGTTAAACATTTTGCCAAGAAAGGAGATGGGAAATGTCATTTCTTTCTCATGCCTCCACTCAGGGGATATGTGATGTCAGTCTTGCATTGTTGGTAGGGAGGCTTTTGATCACTTGGCTCTGTGGTATCTGCCAGAGCTACTGACTGTAAGGGCACCTTTTTCCCCCTATAATTAAGAAGCAATCTGTAGGGTGATATTTAGGGACCATGTGATAATCTTATTTTCCAAAAACATTTGTTTTACCCAGCGGTTTTAGCATCCACTGACCCTTGCCTGAACCGGTCATTACATTGGGGATTCCAGAATGGTTTGGGGCCACTTTTCAGTCACAGTTTGCTCTCTGTCCAGTGGAGAGGAGGAGAGGATGCTTCTTCCCTTCCCACTTTCTGGGGTGACTTTGCTTTGGCTGGAGGCCCTGAAAGATAGCACATCTTGAGTTTGTGAAACTGGACAGCTTGACAGCTGCAAAAAGACTGGAGGGAATAAGCTTATCATTTCAAACCGCATTATCTTAAGGTTTAAAATGAGCATTCCCTCCTTTGGTGGATCATTAAGGAGGAGTTCCCTTCTGGTTGGCCAGTGTTTTATGTCGCTGAAGCCAGGGTCTCAGGTGGGATAAGCTGGTAGGCCTGGTTGGTAGTAGAGGCCGTATCAGGGACTGTGTGTAACGCTGGCACGTTTCCTTCCAAAACAATGTGGTGGTCAGGTAAGGATGCAACCGAGGAATGCAAGACAGGAGTTCTGCGATGTCTGGTGTCATGTTTCAGGTCCCGCAGTGATGAGGACAGTTGCGTTACCACGGTTATTGTGGTTATGTGTCTTGACTGAGCTGGCATTGCTTTCAGTGTGCTTTTATTTTTGCTTATCTTTTCTGGTTCTGTTTTAAAAGCTCACCTTTTCCATAAGTTCCAAGTGCTTGTCGAGCTCCCTTGACTTCTGTTTCCTACAGGAAAGAGTTGTCATGAGCTTCAGCTTCCCACTTGCAGCCTCCCCCCAGCACACTGTAGTCGTTTTCCTCCTGACCTACTTTTGCTTGTCTCGGAGGAAGGATATTTTCCGTCTGTTTAAGGTTAACCTCTGCTCTTGATCCTCTCATGTTTTACGTCCTCCAGGACCTCGTTTCTCAGTGAACCGTTCTACCGTGTGTACTTACTCCACTCCTTTTTCAGCCTGTAGATGTGGTCATGGGTCTCACACTAAAAGAGTCCTTAACCATCTGTCCCCTTCACTGTCCTCTGTCATTTTCCCTTTTCTCCGAACTTCCTGAAAGGCATCCATAGCCGCCGTCCGCTGGTGGCTGTTCCCTATGCCTGCCAACACCTTCGACTTTCTAAATTTTAAATTTCAAACCTACAGAAAAGTTACAAGAATTTATAATTGACACCCGCATACTCCTTACCAGGTTCACCAACTCTGAATATTTTGCCACATTTTTTTCTTGTCAATATTGTACTTATTACCACTATTTTTATTTTTGCTGAACCACTTGAGAGTATTGCAGACCTAAGACTCCTGATTTTTCAGCATTCATCTTTGAAGAACAAGAACATTCTCTTAAGTAACCAGAAATGATCAAATTCAGAAATACGGAAAATACTGTATTTAATTTAAATTCTGTACTTAAATTCTGTATTTCAGTATACAATTTAACAGTGACATATTGTTATCTAATGTGTGGTCCGTATTCCTGTTTTGCTAGTTGTTTCAGTGCTTGCTTCTTCCTCTGCTCCATTTCTTTTCAGTGAATGTGTAATTTGCAAACCAGCATATGGCTTTTCTGTTCTCTCCTTAACCCGTCTGTAGCATTTGATGCCTTGACCTCCATCGTGAGACTCCCCCCCCTTTGCAGCTGTGGCCCTCCCCGTCCTGGCTTCCTCCTGTGCCTGAGACGCCCTCCCCGCACCCCTCTCTCTGCTGAGCCCTCATCCGCTCGCTATTCCTGCCTCTGCTCCTGCCGTTAGGCCCTCTCTCCCTCCCCGCCTGCCTGCTCTCACCCACCAGCTCTTCTCTGGGGGCTCTCGCCGGGGCTGCTCTAGCCACCATCTCCACACAGCCACCAGCGTGAGCATCTCAAAACTTTGCTTTTCAGAGTGTTTACCAATTGCCTTCACTTGGAATAAAATTCACAGCCTACCAGGCTCTGTTGCCCCCGGTTTACTGACTTCTCCTGGTGCTGCAGTCTCTCTTGCCGCTGCTCTCTGGCCCAGCGCCGCCAATAGAAATGTTACGTGAGCCACACGTTCAATTAAAAAATTTCCAGTACCAGGGCTTCCCTGGTGGCGCAGTGGTTGAGAGTCCGCCTGCCGATGCAGGGGACGCAGGTTCGTGCCCGGTCGGGGAGGATCCCACGTGCTGCGGAGCGGCTGGGCCCGTGAGCCATGGCCGCTGAGCCTGCGCGTCTGGAGCCTGTGCTCCGCAACGGGAGAGGCCACAGTAGTGAGAGGCCCACGTACCGCAAAAAAAAAAAAAAAAATTTCCAGTACCCACATTAAGAATAGTAAAAGCAGTTTAATTTTAATGATATATTTTCTTTAAGTTGATGTACTCAAAATGTTATTTATTTTTTAAAATAAATTTCTTTATTTAATTAATTTATTTTTGGCTGCATTGGGTCTTCATTGCTGCACATGGGCTTTCTCTAGTTGCAGCGAGCGGGGGCTACTCTTCGTTGCGGTGCATGGGCTTCTCATTGTGGTGGCTTCTCTTGTGGCAGAGCATGGGCTCTAGGCACGTGGGCTTCAGTAGTTGTGGCACAAGGGCTCAGTAGTTGTGGCTCACGGGCTCTAGTGCACAGGCTCAGTGGCGTGGTGCACGGGCTTAGCTGCTCCGTGGCATGTGGGATCTTCCCGGATCAGGGCTTGAACCCATGTTCCCTGCACTGGCAGGCGGATTCTTAACCACTGCGCCACCAGGAAGTCCCTTGAAATGTTTTTGGTTTTTTCTGCGGTACGCGGGTCTCTCACCGCTGTGGCCTCTCCCACTGCGGAGCACAGGCTCCGGACGCTCAGGCTCAGCGGCCATGGCCCACGGGCCCAGCCGCTCTGCGGCATGTGGGATCCCCCCGGGACTGGGGCACGAACCCGTGTCCCCTGCATCGGCAGGCGGACCTCAACCACTGCGCCACCAGGGAAGCCCTCAAAATGTTATTTTAAAGGAGCATTTGGCTATCTTGGTGGGGGAAACTAAAGACTGAAGGAGGGTAACTTTGGAGAAGTACAGAGGCAAAGAAGTAGAATTTTCCTCCAATTTCTATGTATCAGCATCAGTCGCATTGAACTCTTGCCTCTTTTCTTGAAGGTCAAATTCCTTATTTCCGTGCAACAGGCAGCGTAATGCGGTGGCTAGGAGCAGCTCTGGAGCTGGACTGCCTGGGTTCAGACCCGATTTCCCTTTTTATTAGCTGTGTAACCTTGCGCAAGGTATTTAGTTTCTCCATGCTTCAGGCTGTTCAGTAAAATGAGGATGCAGTAGTACCTTCTTTGTGGGGTGGTTGTGAAGATGAAGTGAGTTAATATATGCACGGCCCTCCTTATATGGTGACAGTTCCGTGTCAGGTCCTGTTCTAAGTGTTTGCTGTTATTCGTTACCTCGGAATATCATTAAAGTGGTTGGAATTAAAAAAAAAAAAAAGGAAACGCCGTGTACTTCGGTGCCTCATTTTAGCCTTCTGAGGTTAGCTTTTCCATCTTTCCCCTTAGTTCCCTTTGTAGCAGCCTGCTCAAATCTAATATTCCAAAACGGACCTCTGTCATCGCGGCTCCCGCAACGGTACGAGTTGCCCGTGTCCAGTGATGTAGGTACCACGCTCGCCTTCCTGCCCCAGCGTCCAAACTAACAGCAGGTCTAATCTTTCTCCCGAGAAATATATCTGAAGTCTTTCTACTGCCGTTCACATAACCACTGCTCACTGATCAGATAATATGTGCCAGCCATTCTTCAGGGTTCTGGAGATACAGTCATGACCTTACATTCTACTAGGGGAAAACAAGGTAATAGACAAGCAAGTGTTTGTTGGTATCACGCACTATAAAGAGTGAGGAAGGGTAATGGGACTGGAAGTGACGGGAAGGATCTGGTTCAGAGGTGGTAGTTGGGCAGGGCTTCTCTGTGGAGGTGCGTTTGGACAGAGACTCAATGAAGGTGTGACGAGCAAGCCGTGAAGTACTGGGTGTTAGTAGGAAGCCTTGCAGGCAGAGGGGACTTGAAGGACAAAGCCTTTGTGAAAAGGCAGAGGGGACTTGAAGGACAAAGCCTTTGCGAAAAGTACGGTACTTCAGGAAACAGTGTGGGCTGCGGCGGAGTGAGCAAAAGGGAAGCTGGTGGAGGATGAGGCCGAGATACGTGGGACCCACAAGGAAGGGCCCTGCAGGCCTCCTGGTGCCTTGGCTCTACCCTGGGTATGGAGGGAGAGGTCCGACCGGGCCACTGTCGTCCCTCTCCTCAATCACTGCAGTGGTTTTCTTCTTCCTCTTTTGCTCTCGGCCGTGTTATTCTCCTGCTTTAAACCCTTCAGCTGATTTCCACTACACTCAGGATGAAGTCCAGACTGTGCTGTGGTTTCTGTGTGGTGTGACATCTGCCCAGTTTCACAGGTCATCTCGGCCCCTCCTCAGCTAAGTCCCTCTGCTTTCTTCACACCAACATTTCTTCAGGGGTTGGAGTGGGCACATTCTTCCTTGCTTCAGGGCCTGCCTTAGCACATGCTGTTCCTTCTGCCTTTTCCCTATTTTTATTTTTAAAATTCCTACTTGCTTAATTTTCCTCCCAATAAATTTTTTAAAGATATAGAAAAGTTGATAACCAATACGTATGATGCACACCCGTAAACCTTACCTGTGTTTACCAGTTGTTAGCGTCTTCCCACAGTTGCTGTGATCGGGCCTCATTTCATGTCGCCTTCCTTAGGGGCTCTTTTCCCGATGTCACTCTTCGCTCTCTTTGGTTGTTTTAGGTTGGTTTCCTGGCAGCACGTCAGAGAGTCGAGTACTGGCTTACGTGCTTTCTGTCTCTCCCCCTGGACCGTAGGCTCCCCTTTCCCCACACTATCCTCCCATCAGTGCAGAGCTGGCCGCCTCTCCAGCTCTCGCTGATGGGTGGCTGACAGATATGCATGGCTGTGCCTGTTCTTTGCAGATGGACACTTCAACCCCGAGGTGGTCAAGTATAGGCAGCTGTGCTTCCGGTCGCAGTACAAACGCTACCTCAGCTCCCAGCAGCAGTACTTCCACCGGCTGCTGAAGCAGATCCTGGCCTCGCGGAGCGTAAGTGCCCCTGGGAGCTGCGTGGGACTCACACCTGGTGACCCAAAGGGGCGGGTCAGGGGCAAGAACAAAAGATACCACTGAGGAAGGAAGCTGCCCATCAAGCCCCGACACGACCAAGTGCATCCTTCCTTCTTACGATACATTTTAAGATGCATCCTGATTTCAGATACGTTAGAACAGGAACAAAAGAAGGATACATCTTAAAATTGATGAAATATTGTAGCTTCTGTATTTACCCAGAAAAAGAGGCAGCTTTCAGATCCATGGTGGGTTGTGCAGGAGAAGCAGCTTGCACTCAGGTTCATGTTCGGGTGCCTGATGGGTGCCAGGCTCAGCGGCTCTGGGTCTGGACCAGCCTTGGGATGCCTTGGGGCAGAGTAGTTCTGGCTCTTAGTGGTTCTTTAAGCCTCGGTATGGAGATACTTCGGGGTCTGGTGTAAGTATTCATTCTCGATGGAGCAGCACAGTACTCAGATTGGGGATTTTCCATCATAATCAGCACAGGCCCCTTTTATTTGGAAGGAGGGAACTGAGCTTGCTAACAAAGAAGAGAAGAAAGCGTAGACTCGGGGAGCGTGTCAGGACAAGCTGTGGCTGAGGCCGTGCCCCCATCCCATCTGATCTCTCCCAGGATCTCCTGGAGATGGCCCGGCGAAGCGGTCCCGCCCTCCCCTCCCGGCAGAAGCGCCCCTCACCATCCCGCACCCCCGAGGAGCGGGAGTGGCGCACCCAGCAGCGCTACCTGAAGGTCCTGCGGGAAGTGAAGGAGGAGTGTGGGGACTCGGCCCTGTCATCGGACGAGGAGGGTATGTGTCCTCCGTGCCCCGCACCATCTGTATCTCATCGGTCCGCACCTGCAGCTGCTTCTCTGGTTGGAGGCCGTGGTAGCCATTTCCCCGTGAGGAAGCCATCCCTGTGGTTTGTCAGGGCGCGTGGTGACGCTCAGCGCCGTTGGGTGGCTGTGACTGCACACCTCGCCGCCCTTGATGCTCAGGCACACGTGGGGCCCTCCCGGCAGGTGCTCTGGTCCAGTCGGCTGCTCGAGAGGACCACTGTCCCCGCAGGAGAGTAGTAGTGACTGTGACCTGTGCAGTGTGACCCGCCTCTGTTGAAGTCTCTCCTCCCGGAAGAGCCGTTGCGCTGACTCAAGTGCTGCAGTCCGTCTGGGGAAGGGTCAGGAAGCAGTGGCGGAGCCTGGCCTCCCTCTTGTTGGCTTAGCCTTCTTGAGCCCAAAGAGCCACTTACCCTGGTTCCCCTGCTGGAGGCCACAGGCAGGTTGGATTTACAAGAAAACTTTTCTTTTGCAGATCTCAGCTCGTGGCTCCCGAGCTCTCCAGCGCGCTCTCCTAGCCCTGTGGTGCCCCTCAGGGTGGTGCCCACGCTTTCCACCACGGACATGAAGACTGCAGGTGAGTGGGGCTTGGCGTGGATCTGAGGACTGCCTCGGGGTGGGAGACTGGGTTCTGCCTGCCAGGAAAGCAGAGCCGTGTTCCTTAGAATGAGGAGACCTGGGGAAGCTTTCGTGTAGCTCCACTTCTCCGCAGGTAGGTAGGCCAGCTGGCCTTCTGTCCTTTGTTTTGAAAATTTCTCTTAGGAGCTGACCAGCCGGCATTCTGGCCTCAAGAAAGCAGAATCTTAAAATAACAGTATCAGGACTTCCCTGGCGGTCCAGTGGTTAAGACTCCACGCTTCCACTGTAGGGTCTCGGGTTCGGTCCCTGGTTGGGGAACTAAGATCCCACATGCTGCCCAGCGCAGCCCCAAAACAAACAAAAACGACAACCAAAAAAAACCCCCAAAATAATCCTAAGGGATAATTCAATAATAGAACAAAAGGGGTAACGAGAGGCACAGCAGTTTCTTGGCATGTCTGTGAAATTAGAGACTATTTTTAGTTGGGATAGGAGTCAAAGAAGAATGTTCAGAAACTTCTAGGTGTTTTAGGAGCAGCTGAGTACCGAGGTCGTTGTTATTGACGAGTGTACAGAAAAGCTGCAGAGTTGAGCCTATGACTGTTTCAAGATTGTTGGTACTTGAAGTACACAGGTCAGGAGGGAAGCTCAGAAAATATCTTACTTTCAAACATTACCAGTGACCAGAAAGATGTGAATTTGAGCATTGTGGAAGTGAATGACCGTCCATGTGGTTTGGTTCCTTTTCTCTCAGATAAAATAGAACTGGGGGACAGTGACCTGAAGATAATGCTAAAGAAGCACCATGAGAAGCGGAAACACCAACCAGTAAGATTGGAGGGGGTGGTCAGTAGGTTTTCAGTCTGATTCCCCGGATCAGCTATCCTGGGATGATACAGGGAGTCGCTACGTTATTAGTCCCCTTTCCTTATCCTTGTTAGGGGACAGGAGCAGCATGGGAGGCCCAGTAACACTGAAGATGTGTGGAGAAGACAGATGCTTTGACTTTATAAGGCACGCTTACCGCCGTGTCTGATCCAGTCTTTAGGACGACACTGCCGTGTGAATCCTTTCGTCCGTTTAGCAGGGCTTGGAGAGGCCAGGGAGCTTGTCTGACGCCCAGTGGCCAGTAAGTGGCAGAGCCAAGCGTCAGAGCCAAGCGTCAGAGCCTGTGCTTTTCCCAGGTTTTACGTTTCTGTTCCTTCGCTCCACCAAATGGAGGTAACGCTGAGCCAGAGACCATGGTGGAGGAAGGAAAGTCAGTTCATCAAGGCAGAGTGGTGAGATGGGAAGAGTCTCATGTTGGGGTTAGAACCAAGTTCTGTCTCTCTCTTTTCCACTTACTATGATGTCGGGCAAATCCCTTAACTTCTCTGAATCCCGTTTTCAGTCTTTGTAAAATACCACTTAGCAAGACTGTTTGAAGAGCATATAAGATAAGGAACACAAAAGAGCTTTATAAACTAAATGCCACACATGAAGGATTGGAACTCAGTTCTCCCCTGCCCCATTATGAAGAGCCATAGTTTTTATCTCTGTACGTTTTAAATTCAACACAATTTCCTCAAGTACACGTAACATCTAGTTTTATCTGTAAATTGGGAAAATCAGCAGTTTTAGCTCCTCTTTTGGACCTCCATAACGAATCTCTGAATATCACATCTAGGATCACCCAGACCTTTTGACGGGGGACCTGACTCTCAATGACATCATGACTCGAGTAAATGCCGGCAGGAAGGGCTCTCTAGCAGGTAAGTGACGTCCTCTGTAGGTGGCCATCGACTGTGGTGTTAGATTACACAGGCCTCTCTACGTATTGCAAAAGGAAAGGAAACCACAGCATCCTTCTTGCTGATAGCCTTTATATCGTTACTGCCTCTTATGGATTTGTAGGTGGAGAGTGAATATAAAATCAGTACAGTGGATCATTGACTCTTTAAAGCACTCATTGAGTTTGGTTTAAAAAAAAAATCAAAACGAAACTATATGTCTTATTACTGAGACTTTTCTTTCTTTTGCTGGTGGGCCTTGGGAAAATAATATACAGATAAGACTCCTCATTTCCTGATGTAGAAAATGCAGTTCTATGACTTGAGTTACTTTTTTTCCCCAGCACTATATGACTTGGCTGTCCTTAAAAAAAAGGTTAAGGAAAAAGAGGAAAGGAAGAAGAAGAAAATAAAAATGATCAAATCAGAGGCAGAGGATCTGGCGGAACCCCTAAGCGGTACTGAAGGTCTCCCAGCCCTCTCACAGGCACCGTCTCCACTGGCCATACCCGCTATCAAGGAGGAGTAAGTGAGCAGTGGGGGTCATGGCTCAGGGCTGTCCCCAGAGCTGGTGCTTCTTGAGAGACCTAGGTCCCAGGGGTCCTGCTGGGGAACATGTATGGTGTGGGCTTTCACTGAGCTTTTTTATGACGCCTTGGAGGCTTGGAGGACCTAAAGCAACCTAGGCATGTGTTCTTGGTTGTTTTGGTGGTTCTTTTTTTTTCTTAATTTATTTATTTTTGACTGCATTAGGTCTTTGTTGCTGCGCGTGGGCTTTCTCTAGTTGCGGCGACCGGGGGCTACTCTTCCTTGCAGTGCGCGGGCTTTTCATCGCGGTGGCTTCTCTTGTTGTGCAGCACGGGCTCTAAGTGCACAGGCTTCAGTAGTTGTGGCGCACGGGCTCAGTAGTTATGGCTCGCGGGCTCTAGAGCACAGGCTCAATAGCTGTGGCGCACGGGCTTAGTTGCTCCACGGCATGTGGGATCTTCCAGGACCAGGGCTTGAACCCGTGTCCGCTGCATTGGCAGGCGGATTCTTAAACCACTAGGCCACCAGGGAAGCCCTTTTTGGTGGTTCTTATATTTTTCTTCCCTCATTAGGCCTCTCGAAGACCTCAAGCCTTGCCTTGGAATCAATGAAATATCTTCCAGCTTCTTCTCTCTTCTCTTGGAGATCTTGTTGCTGGAGGGGCAGGCTAGCCTTCCTATGGTAAGAATTTTGGAAAAGCCAAGTGTGTAGCAGTTTCAGATTGTAGAAATCTTCAGCTCTGGGTTCCCCGCGAAGCTCCACAGCTGACTTGCTTTGTGACTTGAGCAGACTGGACAGACATAGCCAGTTTGTTCTGGCACAGCCTTGGAATCGCTGGCGTGGAATAGAAATCTAACCGGGTTCTGCCTTTACTCTCCCTCAGCTAGAGGAGCGAGTTTTGGACTGGCAGTCGTCTCCAGCCAGCTCCCTCAATAGCTGGTTCTCTGCGGCCCCCAACTGGGCAGAGTTGGTGTTACCAGCCCTGCAGTATCTTGCTGGAGAAAGCCGTGGTAAGGTACTTTGTTCTGTAGGGCCCGGTGTTTACCCCGCTTTGTCTAATTCTCATAGTAGACTGCAGCTTTACTGGTTACATCCGTTGTGGCTTTGCGTGATGCGATGCCATGCCTTGGAGGTCTCTGCTGTCCTGATAGACCATTAACATACAGAAGTTATCTCGGATCTCAGGGGTGTCAGTTATTCTGAGTTTAGTAATCTCTCTGACCTGTGTGGCTTGTTCATGGGATCCATTTCTTGCAGCTGTACCTTCCAGCTTCTCTCCATTTGTTGGCTTCAAAGAGAAAACCCAGCAGTGGAAGTTGCTTGGTGAGTAATGCACGTCACCTACCTGTCTTAGTAGGTTCTCTTTCTCTCATTTTCTCCCCGAGCTTCTTGTGCCTTCCAGTCAGTGTGTGCCAGGAGAATGTTGAAAAAGGCAATATTAAACCTTATTTTGCTCAGTAAAAGAGTCCTTCAAGAAATTCTCAGGGTCTGAGTTCACCCCCGTTGGAGTTGGCTGAGGTGGCATTTGCCCTTCAGTTCTGCTGCCCTCTGGGGCTGGCTGAATTGAAATCTGTGGGATGTTTTACAATAGCACCTACATTTATGTCAACCATATCTGTGGTTTTAGATTAATTTGTAGTAATATAATTGTTTTTCTTTCCTAAAATGGGTTTTGCTATTGAGGATAATGTGTTGGGCAGCCCTCAGTAAGCTACTTCTAAAGAACAGGTTCTTTTTCTTATAAATTTGTGAAGTTCCACTTACTGTGTAAGTTGTAGTAACATGTACCTGAAATAACTTGGTGATGAGAGGAAGATTCAGTGTTGATTTCCTGTGGAAATGGACAAACCTTTCTCCACTCTGTCCAGTGGTCTATGAAGAGAAACACGGAGAGAAGGTTGTGGAAGTAGTGGATGCGTTCATTGCTCGCAACATGGATTAACCTTCTAGGTGTCAGGCACTGTTAGGTGCCGGGGGTGAGGTAGTGGTTTGTGAGGTAGACAGCGTGCTCCCCTCGTGGAGTTTGGGGAACAAATACTCATTCGAATGAAGTGACAAACTTAGCCATTCTGTAAGGGAAAAGTGCCGCCAGGGGTGGGCGTTTGTAAGGAGGCATGGGTGTGGCATGCGTGTGGAGTCCGGGAGGGCCTTCCTGGGGAAGGTCGTTTGAGCAGCGGTCTTAACAACCACTAGGGATGAGCCAGGCAGGCGGAGGGGAGGCGGCTCCCCATGGGGGGAGCCGTGTGGGTCAGTGACTCAGGGATGGTTCCCACGGAGATCACACAGGCCTGCGCAGAGAGGGTGTTGCACCTGGGTAGAGAGGCTGCCTGAGTTCGGGAGCTTTAGGTGGTAGAAGCCGGAGGATGTGGTTGTGGGTTGGGTGTGGCGCGTGAAGGAAGAGGGCAGTCAGGTGTCACTTCTGCTGGATTTGTACCCGGCGGATGGGGTCCGCCGTCGACGCAGGCAGCTGGGGAGGACGCCCGGGCCGGGGTGGGTGAGGCGCGGGAGTGTCGTCGTGCACGTGCTGCCCTGAGCTGCCTTTGGGGTGTTGAAATGGACACGTGAAGTAGGCAGTGGGTTTAGAGTCCAGACCCACAGTCAGGGTAGAAGGCTGTGGGCACATGTGCCGTGAGCGAAGTCAAAGGCATGGGGAGAGTGAGGAGGAAAGAGGGCCTTGGGCTAAGCCTTGATGAGCTCCGAGGTGGCGGAGGCTGAGTGGGGACACGGGAGAGGCAGTGACCGCAGAGTCAGGCGGAAGCTGTGGGGTCCGAGAGTCAGGAGGTGGGGAGTGGTCATTAACCTTCATTGCTCCTAAGGTTCAGGAAGGTCGAGACTGCATTTGTGGGCATGGAAGAAATGATGGCTCCCTTGGAGGAGTGATTCCTTAGTGGGGTGATGCCGGTTGCGGGCAGAGGTGAGCTGAGGCCGCTCGTGAGGCTGGCTGCAGCTCTTCCCGCCTGTCCGGCTGGTGGCGGAGAATCGGCTGGGGGAGGCTGCCCTAATAGGACCAGGTAATAAGTGTCTCAAGCCTGTGGGCCAGATGCTTTCTGCTGTGGCTACTCAACTCTCCCCTGTGCACGGCCACAAAACTTTGTTTCCAGAAGTGGTTTGCTGACCTTCACGTACACCGCAGAGGTCTGCACGTGCTACTGATCAGGTCCCCTTTCCTGCAGGCAGGAAAACGTTTCCCAGTCCCCCTGGTTAAAGAGACAGTGAGTGTGGACAGCGCTTTCTAGAGGTTTGGTGGCGGAGGGGAGCAGAGGAAGCAGGGCTCGTGGCCAGGAGAGGACTTAAGTGTCGGTGGAGAGGGACAGGAGAGGAGGGGACACCTGTCATAGGGTGAATTCCTGGGGGCAGGGGCCGGGCTCAGGTGGCAGAAGGCAGCGCATCTGTCCGGGTGGAGGAGGAGCCGTGGCTGCTGGGTCGCGCCGTGGGGAGTTGAGGGGGTGGGTCTGTGGCCTTCCTGTGGGAGGTGGGAGGCCTGCTGTGCGCGGGAAGGGCGGTGGAGAAGGGGGGGCAGTTGCTGTCCAGCGGGCAGGGAGGCCGGCTAGTGCGGGGCTCGCGGGCAGATTGAGGGCCAGTGACGGTGGCTGTCCGCTCATTGATAGAGGTGTTCTCTGCCTGTCTCTGGGCCTTGTCTCCGGCAGCCGGCAGCTGCCCGAGTGGAGAGTATGGCTGGTTTAGGATGTGAGCTTTGCTCGACGGAAGTGATGCAGAGACGGAAGGGACAGGTGTTAGGTATTGCTGTGTTGCTTGGCTTGTCGTTGAAGTGACGGGCGTGGGCCCTCGCCGAGTGGGGGAAGTGTGAAGGGAGGGGCTGAGGGGGCTGGAAAGTGGGGTGTCTGGACCAGCAGTGCGGTGGAGTCCAGGTAACGTTTTGGTGGGCGAACGTAGACAGCGGGGAGGGGAGGGGAGGGAGGCTGCTGCGGCCAGAGAGCAGGATGCGGGGTTAGTTGAAGGTTCCCAGTCCTGGCCGTGTGCTGCCGCCAGTTGGGAAGCTTTTTAAAAGCGCTGGTACCTGGGCCTTACCCACAGGGGTTCTGATTGATTGGTTGAGTGGGGCCCAAGCCTTGGCATTTTTAAAAGTTTCCAGGTGATTCTTAGGCATAGCCAGGGTTGAGAAACTGGATTAGGCATTTTGAAGAGTCCCGTTTGGGGGAATGACAAGGTCCAGTTGTGATAGTGGGAGTGAGAGGCTGGAGTGGGGGGAGGAGGCCCTGAGGTCACGCGACTGAGGAGTTAGGGTGCTGGCTGGACTGTCCATACGGATGTCCATCCGGACCCTTCAAGTTAATCCAGCAAGGTGAGTGTTTAATCCCTTCCAGTTAATTTCAAGGTAATTTCTGTGAGTGGTGTCAGACAGGGGTCCAGTTTCATTCTGCCTGTGGATGTCCAGGCAGACGGGTATTGTGTGTACAGGACCGTCGCTATAGGTCCAGATGTAGATACAGCAAGTAAGGAGGAAGTGGCATCCTTAGGTCATATCCTTAGATCATATTATTATTTTTTGCCTTTTTGTTCTAATAGGCCAGTCCCAAGATAATGAAAAGGAGTTAGCTGCACTCTTCCAGCTGTGGCTGGAAACTAAAGACCAGGCCTTCTGTAAGGTATGGTTGTTGAGAACTCCCAGCTTTCTCGTGCTGGGCTTCCAGAACCCTGAGTTAGCCAGAATCCTTCAGTCCATTTACCTGTTACTGCTTTCCTTTTCTCCAGCAAGAAAATGAAGACAGCTCAGATGCCACAACGCCTGTTCCTCGGGTGTGAGTATAGTACCCTAACGGAGGATGGTGCCCCAAGAAAGCATCATCTGAGTACTGCCCTGGTTGTGCTGACACATCCTTGTATGTTAGAGCCAGAGTGGGCTTGAGATGCCGGGATCCACTGGTCCTTATCTGCCTCAGCCTCGCTAAGAGGCAGCACGCTCCCAGAAGTAGAAGTGTTTTCCCCATGAGTCTCTGAGGAGGTGGGATCCACCTGTAGGTGCATGCTTTTCCTCGGTCCCCCCTTCAGTTCCCGCTGGAGAATGGGTTATCCAGCCCATCTTCCTCATTTTACCTACAAAGAAAGGGAGGTGTGAGGGTAAGTGACAGGACCCAGGCTGGGATTTAGGTCTCGACCTCGTCCTGAGCCTTTGTATCTCTCATGTGACTGTTTCCAGTCTGTCATGGTCCCTTTTCTTTCTCCCCAGCTTTGTGGAGATATAATTGACAAAGCATGGTGTAAGTTTAAGGTGTACGGTGTATTGATTTTATTTATATATATATATACACACACATATATGTACGTATATATAGTGAAGTGATTACCACAGTAAGGGTAGTTAACCCATCCGTCACCTTACATAATTACCAGTTCTTTTTCTGTAGGGAAAACATTTAAGATCTTTCTTAGCAACATTCAAGTGTATGATGCAGTATTGTTGACTGTAGTCACCATGCTATTTGTTAGATCCATAGAACTTTCTATAACTTTAACCAGTGTCTCCCCATTTCCCCCATCCCCTGGTAACTGCCATTCTAGGCTCTGTTTCTGTGAGTTACGCTTCTTTTAGGTTCCATGTGTAAGTGAGATCATACAGTGTTTGTCTTTCACTGACTTATTTCACTAAGCATAATACCCTCTAGATCCATCCATGTTGTTGCAAATGGCAGAATTTCCTACATTTTTTAATGACTGAATAACATTCCGCTGTGTGTGTGTGTGTGTGTGTGTGTGTGTGTGTGTGTACACACACACATTTTCTTTATCCATTCATCCATTGGTGGACACTTATCTCTCACAATTGTTTCCATGTCTTGGCTATTGTAAATAATGCAGTGAACATGGGGGTACAGGTATCTCTTTGAGATAGTGGTTTCATTTCCTTTGGAAATATTCCCAGAGGTAAGATTGCTGGATCATGTGGTAGTTCTGTTTTCAGTTTTCTGAGGAACGTCCATACTACTTTCCCTAACGGCTACACCAGTTTGCATTCCCACCATAGTGCACAAGGGTTTCCTTTTCTCTGCATCCTCGCCAACACTTGTTATTTCTTGTCTTTCTGGTAATAGGTACTCCAATGGATGTGAAGTGATATTTCATTGTGGTTTTGATTTGTATTTCCTTGATGATTAGTGATGTTGAGCACCTTTTCGTGTACCTGTTGGTCATTTGTGTATCTTTAGAAAAATGTCTGTTCAGGTCCTTTGCCCGTTTTTTAATTGGATTATTTGGGTATTTTGTTTTTGAGTTGTAGGAGTCCCTTAAATATTTTGGATATTAACCTCTTACACATGTATGTTTTGCAAATATTTTCTGCTATTCTGTAGGTTGCCTTTTCATTTTGTTGATGGTTTTCTTTGCATAGAAGCTTTTTTTAAAAAATAAATTTAATTTTTGGCTGCGTTGGGTCTTCATTGCTGTGCACAGGCTTTCTCTAGTTGCGGCGAGTGGGGGCTACTCTTTGTTGCGGTGCACAGGCTTCTCGTTGCGGTGGCTTCTCTTGTTGTGGAGCACGGGCTCTAGGCACACGGGCTTCAGTAGTTGTGGCACACAGGCTCAGTGTTGTGGCTTGCGGGCTCTAGAGCGCAGGCTCAGTAGTTGTGCCGCACGGGCTTAGCTGCCCCGAGGCATGTGGGATCTTCCTGGACCAGGGCTTGAATCCGTGTCCCCTGCATTGGCAGGTGAATTCTTAACCACTGTGCCACCAGAGAAGGCCCCTGTACAGAAGCTTTTCTTTGAGGTAGTCCTACTTGTTTATTTTTGCTTTTGTTGCTTGTGCTTTTGGTGTCGTCTCCAAAAAATCGTTGCCAAGATCATTGTGCAGGAGCTTCTTCCCGATATTTTCTTCTAGGAGGTTTAGTTTCAGGTGTTACGTTGAAGTGTAATCCATTTCAAGTTAATTTTTGTGAATGGTTTAAGGTAGGGGCCCAGTTTCATTCTTCTGCTTGTGGTTGTCCACTTTTCCCAGCATTGTTTATTGAAGAGGCTGTTCTTTCCTCACTGAGTATTCTTGGCTCCATTTGCCAAGTATTAGTTGACCATATATGCAGTGGTTTATTTCTTGGCTCTCAGTTCTGTCCCACTGGTTTATGTGTCTATCTTTATGAGAGTACCATACTATTTTGATTACTGTGACTTTGTAACATAGTTTGAAATCAGCAAGTGTGATGTTTCCAGCTTTGTTCTTTCTCAGGATTGCTCTGGCTGTTTGGGGTCTTTTGTGGTTCCATACAAATTTTAGGATTGTTTTCTTCTATTTCTGTGAAAAAAGTCATTGGAATTTTCATAGGGATTTCATTAATCTATAGATATCTTTGGGTGATATGGGCATTTTAACAGTATTCTTCCAATCCTTGAACATAGAGTATCTTTTTACTTGTGTCTTCTTCAATTTCTTTAATCAAAGTCTTGTAGTTTTCAGTGTAGAGATCTTCCACCTCCTTGGTTAAACGTATTCTAAGAGTTTTATTGCTTTGATGCTGTTGTATAGCTCTTTAGTTAGATTCCTGAACACCAGCACTCAGGACCAACCTGGAAGTGGCAGAACCATTGCCTTACATAATAGAACTCAATTTCTTTTTTTCTTTTCTTTTTGTTTTTGGCTGCACTGCGTGGCTTATGGGAGCTTAGTTCGCCAACCAGGGATCAAACCCAGGCCCCGGCATTGAAAATGCAGAGTCCTAACCACTGAACCACCGGGGAATTCCCTGATCTCACTTACTTGGTACTTTTGCCTAGGAAGCAGAAAAACCACGCTTGTCATCGTACAAATTTGAAGTCCTTTGTTCCTCTAAAGCTGAATTCTTTGTTACCTTTAGATTAGGCTTACTTAGCAACAGTACTGAAAACAGTAGGTAAAACATGACGTCAGTTTCTTTCCCACCTACCCAGTACCTTTCTGGACTTCTAAGAATCAAGTAATTTTGCAAATACCAGCAGGAGCTACTTGGCAGGATTTGGAAAGTGGACTTCTGACCTTTGCAAGATAAGAGCACTAATGAACAAATAGAGCACTCGTGTTGCAAAGGATGTGGTTCTGGGTGCTGGAGAGGGGGCGATGGACCCAGTGGTTTGGGGTGCTGGAGAAGGGGTGATGGACCCAAAGGTCTTTGTGTTCCAGAAGAACTGACTATGTGGTGCGGCCCAGCACGGGAGAGGAGAAGCGAGTTTTTCAGGAGCAGGTAAGAAAGAGCTGGAACCCGGTGTAAATCTCTGTATCTGTGAGGCCATGAGGTGAGAAGCTCTGAGCCTGACTGTCCTTGAGTCCAAATTCTTGGAAGCAACTCACACCCTTAACCTTGCTATTCCGTGGGTTGGGATTGCTTTTGGGGGCAGAGCTGGTGTGAGGAAGGGAACGAAAAATGGTCTGGTGGTTTTTCTTCAGATACAAGACAACACATTTACCTCCTGATCCGTTCGCTAGTGACTGGCGTTTGGGGACCATCCTTCTCCCGCTGTGGCCGGCTCAGTGTTCCTAGTGGAATAGCCTGTTCGCTTTTTGCTTTAATGTCTCCGGGCTGACCCCTTCCTGTACGGGGTGGCTAGAGAGAGCCCCTGTGACTGACTCAGGAGCCTCGGCCCTTCTTTTGGCAGGAGCGTTACCGGTACAGCCAGCCCCACAAGGCATTCACCTTCCGCATGCATGGCTTCGAGTCCGTGGTGGGGCCCGTGAAGGGTGTGTTCGACAAGGAGACATCGCTCAACAAGGCGCGGGAACACTCCCTGCTGCGCTCCGACCGGCCCGCCTACGTCACCATCCTGTCCCTGGGTGCGTGCCTCCGTCTGCCTCCCCCCCGCCCCCCCCCCGCCCCCATTGCAAAGGCTGGAGGGTCAGCGTAGCTTCAGGAAGCTTTGCAGTTGGGGACGCGGAAGGAGGGATTCTGCCCCAGAGATCTACACAGAATCCGTGTTTCCTTCCTGGGGTCTGGGCTCATGTTTACCTTCCTTCAGGAACTGTTCACAGGCTGCTAAACAGTTAGCTTAGGTGTCGGAATTTGCTTCCTCCAGGCTAGGATTCCTTCAAAGGTGACGTTTTTAACCTTTTTTGTGCCACAGATTGCTGGCAGTCTGGTAAACTCTGGACCCCTTCTCAGAATTAAGTTTTTAAATGCCTAAAATAAGATGCACAGAGTTACAAAAGAAACCAGTCATATTGAAATTGTTATCAGAATATTAAAACAGATTTATGGTCCAGAAATGTATGTTTTTGGGCTTCCCTGGTGGCGCAGTGGTTGAGAGTCCGCCTGCCGATGCGGGGGACGTGGGTTCGTGCCCCGGTCCGGGAAGATCCCACATGCCGCAGAGCGGCTGGGCCCGTGAGCCATGGCCGCTGGACCTGCGTGTCTGGAGCCTGTACTCCGCAACGGGAGAGGCCACAACAGTGAGAGGCCCACGTACCACAAAAAAAAAAAAAAAAAAAAAAAAAAGACAAGATCTAGTGGCAGGTCTTCTAACTCCTCTAGTTCCCAGCTAGTGATGAGTGGAAATAATATTTTGGGTTGTCCACAGCAGCTGTGCTGTGATAAGAAAATGTCTGATTTCCATTACAGCATCATGGCACTGCCATCATATGGTTGGCAACATATGCCAACAGAGGTTATGCCAACCTTGGTTCACAATGGAGGGAAATGCTGAATTTCAGTTCCAGTTGTAGCTTTTTTCTGCCTGAGTTCCTGGGCGCACTGAACTCTCAGGGCTCCTGGGTCTTCAGCCTCGGCTGGAAGTGTGGAGGGTGTGGGAGAAGCTGCCTGCAGAGGGCCATGTCCACCTGCTGGTCAGCGGGTGGGGGACAGCTCTCCTGGGGAGCCCTGCTGACGCTCGGACTTTGCTGTTTCTGGTGTCAGTTCGCGACGCGGCGGCCCGGCTGCCCAACGGGGAGGGCACGCGGGCGGAGATCTGCGAGCTGCTCAAGGACTCCCAGTTCCTGGCTCCAGACGTCACCAGCACTCAGGTAGGAGGGGAAGGGCTGCTCGTGTTTTGTTCCAGGATGGATTTAAGGGAGCTTACAAGGAGATACAAGATAGAATAACGTAAAAAAAAAGAAAAACAACTGATGGGGAATTCCCTGGTGGTCCAGTGGTTAGGACCCGGCACTTTCACTCCTGAGGGTCCAGGTTCAGTCCCTGATCGGGGACCTAAGATCCTGCAAGCCGTGCGGCGCAGCCAAAAAAAAAAAACTGATGGAGAGGAAAGGAGGCCGTCTTGAGAAGGGAAAGCAGTGCTGCCCCTCGACCTTGCCATTGGCGAGGCTCTCCTTCTCTCAGCTCACCATCTTCAGGGCACAGCACCTCCATCTCTCAGGACTCGTAGTTTCTTGTTTTGCCGAGTGATGGGGTTAGCCATTGGGAGGTAGGATGTGTGTGTTAGCTGTGCCTCTCACCCAGGGATTTTCCCTGAGTCTGAGCCTGCGTGGTCCTTCCTCCTCTTTGTCCTGGGTCTCAGGTGAATACAGTGGTGAGTGGTGCCCTGGATCGGCTGCATTACGAGAAGGACCCGTGTGTGAAGTACGACATCGGACGGAAGTTGTGGATCTACCTGCATCGGGACCGGAGCGAGGAAGAGTTCGGTGTGTGCCCAGCCAGCTGAGGGCTGCCTCTGCCCTCCTGCCCCAGCTCCACTCCTTCTCATTGGCATGCGGGCAGGACAGAGCTGTAGAGGCGGGTTAGCGCCCTGGCTCTTGGTAAGACCACCCTCCATACTGTGCTGAGGTTAAGCTGTTGCTGAAGCTTCCCACTCTTGTCCACAGAGCGGATCCACCAGGCCCAAGCAGCTGCAGCTAAAGCCAGGAAAGCCCTTCAGCAAAAACCCAAGCCCCCATCCAAGGTGGTAAGTGACCTCGTGGGATGGCGGCAGAGGGGCTGTGGCATCCCCGTGGGCCTTGCTCACGCCCGCGTCCGTGCGCTCCCTGTCCTTGTGTAGAAGTCCAGCAGCAAGGAGGGTTCGGTGAAGGTCCTCGGCGCTGGCCCTTCCGAGCAGAGCCAGCTGAGCCTCAGCGACTCCAGCATGCCCCCCACCCCAGTCACGCCTGTGACCCCCACCACTCCTGCTCTGCCCGCCACGCCCATCTCCCCCCCGCCTGTGCCGTCAGTGAACAAAAGTGGCCCCACGACTGTCTCGGAACCCGTGAAATCCACTTCAGGGTGAGCGCTTCCATTTCCTCTCCAGCTTTCTCCCTCCAGGGTTCTTTTGAATCCATGTCCTAAGTTGTCTGTGTGGTTTCCCTGTGTGTTCTTTACAGTGTTCTTCTCGTGTCTTCGCCAACGATGCCACAGCTGGGAACCATGCTCTCCCCAGCGTCCAGCCAGACTCCACCGAGTTCTCAGGCTGCTGCCCGTGTCGTGAGCCACTCCGGCTCGGCTGGACTCCCCCAAGTGCGGGTGGTGGCCCAGCCCAGCCTTCCTGCTGTGACTCAGTCAGCGGGGCCGGCACCGACGCTGCCACAGATGACAGCAGGACCACAGATTCGCGTGCCGGCCACGGCCGTGCAGGCCAAAGGCGGGCCCCAGGTAAGGAGGGACGGGGCCCAGGGGCCGGGGTGATGAGTCTGCCAGGCAGTCTGGGTCAGGACCCAGGACCCAGGTTACTGCTGCTGACGATGGTGTTTATCACAACAGCTCATTTAATGTTCAAAGCCTGGTAAGCAAGTTACCAGTTTTGTTTTATTGAATACGTGTCGGGAATCAGAACTTTGGGAAGTTTAGTGATTTACGCAGGATTGTGACATCAGGACCCTGGTAGATAGAGGTGGGATGTAAATCCAGGCCTGTGATTCTAGGTCTCAGGCTCCTTCCCTTGTGCCTCTAGGCTTAGCCAGGCCACTAACTGCTGTGCTTTAGACGAGGGTCTCCTGCCTCAGGTCCCTCTGCTGTAAAAGGGGTATAACGTTTGCCCTCAGTTTGTAGGGGTGAAATGAGATGTTAAATGAGAAAGTATTCCTGAAAGTTAAGATGTTCTACCTAAGGGTAAGAACTCCGCACTGTTCATTTTAGAGGGTAGTGCGCCCTCGGCATTGTTAGATTAGAAGCCCTCTTACAGGAACGCTTCCTGGGTGGTGACAGGTGGAGACCACTCCACGTGCTGGTCTGCAGCTTAGTGTCTAATTAAGCTCTTGCTCTCCTGCCCTGAACTAGACAGTAATGGCCACCGTTCCAGTCAAAGCTCAGACTGCGGCGGCCACCGTGCAGCGACCGGGGCCGGCGGGGCTCACAGTGACAAGTCTCCCTGCCACAGTCAACCCTGCGAGCAAGCCGGCCACCAGTTCTCCTGGGGGCTCTGCTCCAAGCACCCCCGCGGCTGCCGTCATTCAGAACGTCACAGGACAGAACATTATCAAGCAGGTAGGTACACGGCTGTCCAGGTGGGTCTGACTCCTTTGTCTAGAATCAAAGGATAGTTGGAGATCTTAGTGGCGTGTGACCTTTGATCCTTAGTTCGTAGGTATTTCAAGCGTGAGTTTCCAGCAAGGGCAGTGCAAGCTTGGTAGGTGCCAAAGAGGTTTTTTTTTTTTTTTCTGTTTCTTTCCATGTAATTCAGCATTAAGTAGCTGAGTTTCTTGATTTGGAGTAGACTCTTCATGAATTTACTTAGCTAAAACCCTATAGAATAACTTGAATGTCATTCTCATAACACCACAGGGCAGGCACTTTTGTTATCCCTGTTTTACTGTTGAAGAAATGGGACCACTAATGATGAAGCAACGTTATTTTTTTCATCAGATGTTTATTGGGTGCTTTTTGTGTGCCGGCCACTGTGCAGGGTGTTGGGGGCTGAGTCTGTGCATCACCTAGACCAGGCCCCTGCATTTCTAAGGCTCCTAGTGTCATAGAGAACACCTCTCTAGGGAGAAGGCTTGTGAGAGTGGTGAGCGAGGCTGGAGAGTGTGCGGAACCGTGCTTGTCCGGGGTCAGGCATCCCAGGCATGGGAACAGCACGTGAAAAGGCCTCGAGTTGGGAATGTTTGAGGAACGACAGGAACGCTGTTGGAGTCTCCGTGAGCAAGTGCGCAGGTGTTAGAAGGCGAGGTTGCCAGTGGTTAAGTCACGTCAGACTGCTTTTAATTTAAATGTGATGGGAGCCATCGGAAGATTGTGAGCCAGGATGACTTGACCTAGTTTACATTTAAAGAAGTCTAAAGTCCATTCCACTGCTTTTGCGTGGAATGGACTTTAGGGGCCAAGGGCGGAAGCAGGGAAGCCAGTTGGGAGGGAGTTGCAGCCGTGCAGGTGGGCGGTTGGCTGGGCTTCGAGCAAGGGCCTGGCGGTAGAGCAGTGTGATTTCCTGGTGGTTTGAGGACAGGGTCAGGAATGACCCTGTGGCTCTTGGCTTGAGTGACTGGGTGGGTGGTACTGTCATTCACTGAGACAGAAGGAAACACTGTGGTGTGGAGACCAAGACAGGCTGAGAGGAAAGTGTGCTCACAAAGTCCGTAGCAGCACCAGGCGTGTGAAGGGCAGTGAGACGAGGCCTGAGAAGTGACCACTCAGTGGACATGGATAGTGAGTGAACTCGACTGATGGCATGAGTGGTCCAGTAGAGGGGGGACGGCTCACGAGACACAGAGTCCCCCGCCTAGAAGGATCGCACCTGTTTGCACGTGGACATTGGCCGTAGGTAGGAGTTGGTATGTGAACCTGGGAAGTCTGGCCCCGGGGCTCATGCCCTTTAGTGCCGGGCCCTGCTGCTGCCTCAAAGTGGAGGTCGGCACAACAGTGAGGCGTTTTTGAGACTGTAGGGGAAATGCTAGTGTGTGTTATAATATTTACAGGTGATTATGTGGTGATGATAGGGGATTACTTTTACATTTAGAAGTCCTCTTCTAGGTTAGAGACATGTAGGAGTCCAGTCGGCCCTCTCCTTCCTTGGGTTCTGCCTCCACGGGTTCAACCAACCACTGACGGAACTTTGATTTTGAACCCGCAGGTGCGGAGGGCCGACTGCCCTGTGCCATTTTATGTCAGGGACTTAGGCAGCCCTGGATGCCCAGGGACCAATGTGTTGATCAGCAAAACGATACTTATTGGTTTACTTTAAAATATTCCAACTCGTCCCTCCCCCCACCCCAGCTCCCTGAAGAGTGGGGAAAGATAGATAAAATTGGCCAAGTGATAACTTTTGAAATTGTGTTATGGGTGCATGGATTTGTTAGACTGTTTTCTGCTTTGGCGAATGTCTTCCATTTTTCAAAAGAGCAAGTTAGAAAAATACATGAGACCCACATTTCCCGCAGTGGAGGTTCCCCCAGTCACGCTCTGGAAGCAGCTCAGCCTCATGAACGCCTTTGTCAGTGCTGTTCTTCCCCTCCAGGTGGCAATCACTGGGCAGCTCGGCGTGAAGCCCCAGACGGGCAGCAGCATCCCTCTCACAGCCACTAACTTCCGTATCCAGGGCAAGGACGTGCTGCGGCTACCGCCCTCCTCCATCACCACGGACGCCAAAGGCCAGACTGTTCTGCGGATCACTCCAGACATGATGGCCACGTTGGCCAAGTCCCAGGTCACCACAGTCAAACTGACCCAGGACCTGTTTGGGACAGGCAGCGGCCCCACAGGCAAAGGCATCTCCGCTACCTTACACGTCACTTCCAACCCAGTCCACCCAGCTGACAGCCCTGCCAAGGCCAGTCCAGCCAGTGCCCCCTCATCCACTCCACCAGGGACCACTGTAGTCAAAGTGACTCCTGACCTCAAGCCAACAGAAGCCTCAAGTTCAGCTTTTCGCTTGATGCCAGCGCTTGGCGTGAGTGTGGCTGACCAGAAGGGGAAAAACACAGTGGCCTCATCTGAAGCCAAACCAGCCGCCACCATCCGCATCGTGCAGGGCCTGGGGGTGATGCCCCCCAAAGCAGGCCCGACCATCACGGTCGCAGCCCATGCCAAGCAAGGGCCCTCCGTGGCCAGTGGGTCTGGAACTGTCCATACGTCCGCGGTGTCCTTGCCCAGTGTGAACGCTGCCGTGTCCAAGACTGTGGCCGTGGCTTCTGGAGCTTCCAGCACCCCCATCAGCATCGGGACGGGAGCCCCTGCTGTGCGGCAGGTCCCTGTCAGCACCACGGTTGTTTCCACGTCCCAGGCTGTGAGTAATATTGGTGGTGGAGACCAGCCCTTCTGCTTGGGAAGCTTCTCTTGTTGGGAGTCTGTCTCCTCCTCTGACCCAAACAGGCTTATTTACTAAAATACTTTGCTGTTTAATTCTGAGACAAATTTACGAAAGTGTAGCATGGGCATATGTTCTCATAAAAGTAAAACAGTGCAGGGGATATTCGTGTGCATATGGCTGATTCACTTTGTTATATAGCAGAAACTAACAACGTTGTGAAGCAACTCTACTCCAGTAAAGATGTTATAAAAATAAAAAGTAAAACAGTGCGGAGGTACACGGAGTAAGTATGAAGTCCTCTTACCACCTCCGATTCTCCTTTCGTGAGGCTCATCACTTGTCGTGTTTTGGCATTTATCTTCCTAGTTCTTTTTCTGAGCATTGTCGTATATATTTACGTGGTTTTAAAATCCCTATGAGAGACGTCAGTCTGTGATTTGCTTTATTTAAATATTTTAAAATGTGTCTTGGGCCTCATTCCAGATCCTACGATACTTAGTATCTTGTTAAAAACCATTGCTACAGTGCCTGTTTGTGTATGTGAACATGTATCAGTATTTCAGGAGCAGAGGTTCCTGGCATGGGTCGGGGAGGTACACATTGAAAGTTCTGATACTCCAGTTGTATTAGCAGAAAGGCCACACCAGCCTACACTCCCCCCATCAGCTAGTTTCCTGTTTCCCTCGTACCCTAACCTCGTGCTGGATATCCTGTTTTTTTAAACTTTATGTCCCTATCTTACTAGTAAAAAGAGAGTTCTTTTTCTGTTTCCTGGATCTTTAGTGAGGATGGGCAGCCATTTGTCCAGAGGTTGGCATGGGCTCTCCAGGGGTGAATCAATCTTTGCCGGTTTTCTTCTGGGGTATTTGGCCTTTTCGTATTGTGTGAGCTGGCACCAGCCTTTGTATCTTCTGCATGTTAGTTCTTGTATGTGTAGAAAATATTTTCTTCCAGTCTGGCAAATTTTTAACCTTGCACGTGAAGCCTTTTGCTCTGCAGGTATTTTATCTGATGAGATCCATCAACATTTTCTTTTACGGCTCCTAGGTTTCGTGTCTTGTGCCTTTCTTACTCCAGGGTTATAAAGATGTCAGCCCTCATTTTCGTAAAATATTTTTAGAGTTTAAAAAAAGTGTAATTGAGAAATCCATTTGAAATATATTTTTGTGAATGGCATGTGGTATAGGTCTCATATTTTTCAAATTATTCCAACATCAATGACTAGTATATCTCGTCCCCACTAACTTGAGGGTACTACCTTTATCATAAACCAAATTTCCATATCAACAGGTGTGTTTCTGGGTGCATGTGTTTATTCTTTGACCTCTAGATAAGGGGCACTGTTCTCTATGGTGGGTGCATCTGGACAGTATAAAATACAGTTTACTTTTCTAAGCAGGCAATATAGTAAAACCTTACTAATTTGGATAAAATCCAGAGGATTAGTGGGAGGAAGGAGGACCTACATGGTAGTAAAGCCAACCAGCCAACCCTGAAGTGCAGTGTCGCTTTAAAGGAAATGTTTGTTTAGGTTCTCGTATCAGAGAGGTTAAAATAAGAAAGCAAGGAGACAGTGCTTACTTGATGCACTTTTGTTTCTCTTGAGTCCTTCTGAAACAGAAAGGTGAATCCAGCGGTATCTACCCTGTTGTCATCAATCAGGGTCACTGTAACTGGAGAGCATTTGGTGGGGCAGGAAGTACTGAGTGGTGCTGCCTGTCTGTCTGTCTAGGCAGCTGGTAGGCTAGTTCATGGAGGGACACGAGTTGGTGGACGGCTGGTCTGAAGTGGTCTTGTTCTCAACACTAGGGATTCTTAGGACGACAATACAACCCTAGTAGGTTCCCTTGGAGGCCCCATCTGGCCGTGTTCTCTTGCCCACTGACATCTTTCCGTGCTTTCTAAGGGGCTGCAGTTGAGCTCAGCTGTGGAGATCACTGTGGTGCCCTGGTATACAGTTTTCCTCCTGAATGCCTGGCTTCTTTAGAACCAGCTTGCCTGTGGGAAATGTTGATTCCTTTTCTTTGCATCTTGTTAGCTGCCCCTCTTGAATCATTTTTTTAAAGTTGTATGTACACAGGATCCTACTGTATATAAATTTTATCAACAACCAAGGGTTAAAAACCAGGCAACCTACAAATGGGCTAGTGTAGTGGCCGAACCCCAGCCATCATGAAATCCCAAAGATACCAGGTCTTTCCAGCTCCTTTTGTCTTCCTCTGGGCCTTCTTATTAGCTGTGGGTTGGACTTTTCATGTGGTTGAGTTTATTACTGGTGTCTGCTGACTAACCTCCCTTACCTCTGGGAGAAGCAGAGCACTCGGGGAATGTGTCCTGCTGTGTGCTCCCCAGCAGTGCGCCTGCTCGAGGGGAGCAGCAGTTATGCACCTGCTGTATTCACTCCTGAGTGCCTCTGTCCTTGCTCAGTTCCTCCGCCTGGCTGTGTCCCCGGTGTTGGGGGTACGTGGATGAGTAAGACCCTCCCCTCTGGGAGCTCAGGCTCATACTGTGCCTGAGGGGACACACGCTTTCCTTTGTGGTTCTGGCACATGTCTTGCCCTGATGACGGCAGGTGTGTGCGGCTGCTCTGCTTCCTGAGGCAGGAGAGAGGAGGCTCATGGCAGCTGGGTGGCACTGGGTGATATTGGGTGACGCTGCGTGGCGGTCTTTTCTTCCATTCCGTAAACCCAGTTGCTTTTTCTCTCTAGGGGAAGCTGCCTACGCGGATCACAGTTCCACTCTCTGTCATTAGCCAGCCCATGAAGGGCAAGGGTGTGGTCACAGCCCCCATCATCAAAGGCAACCTTGGAGCCAAGTAAGTGCTGTAGAGGGTTGGGCGGGCGGCAGTGGGGGGACACCTAGACATGCAGGGGAAGGCGGCTGGTTTCCCGGGCTCCTTTGTTGTGCTCAGCAGTGAGTCTCGAGCACCCCGCATTGTTTTAGGTGCTGTGGATACAGCAGTGATTAAAACAGACAGAAGTTGGTGCTGCCTTCAGGCTTATACTGTAGGGTGAGTGGGGAGAGGAATAGTGAGTTAAAGTATTGTGTGGCCAGTGACGTGCTCTAGGGAAAGCAAGGGGGAGGGCACAGGCGGAGCTGGATGGGGGTGGTGGGTGTGACATAGCTGGGGGCAGTCCCCAGCATGGGCGTTAGGGAAGGCCTCGCCTCAATGTCTGAGCCCTGGGCTGTGATGGCTCAGAGGTGAGGGCCTCCTGGGGGCCTGGGTGTCTCGTGGCTCTGACTCAGATCGGGATGGAGGGCATGAAGAGATGAGTCTGCTGCTCCCAGGGTGGCTGCCTTGGCAGGGCTGGGTTTCTGGTCAGGAGTGCACACCTGCTGGGGCCCCGTCCGTTACTCCTGCTGGTCACGGAGCAGATACAGGGCCATTTCATCCAAAGCACCGGGAGCCTTTGGCCTTGCTCTCTTCTCTGACACGGGAAGCATAGAAGCTGGGAGAAAGGTGGTCTCGGCAGCCGTTTCCATTTCAGTCCAGAGTGCCGGGGTTTTCCGCTGGCCCCAGACCTGGCCTCATGCTGGCCCGGCCCGGCCGTGCCTCACTCGTGCTTCCCCTCCGCAGCCTTGGCGGGCTGGGCCGCAACATCATCCTCACCACCATGCCAGCAGGCACGAAGCTCATTGCCGGCAACAAGCCGGTTAGTTTCCTCACCGCCCAGCAGTTGCAGCAGCTCCAGCAGCAGGGTCAGGCCACACAGGTGAGGTCCGGGCACCCGTTGCGCGTGTCGGGCTGCCCTCCTGCCCTGTGCTGCTCGTCCTCAGCTGACGGGCCGCGGGCAGTCTGCCGACCAGACACTCTTTCTGCAAACAGGTGCGCATCCAGACTGTCCCCGCGTCCCACCTTCAACAAGGAACAGCTTCTGGTTCCTCCAAAGCCGTCTCCACGGTCGTCGTGACCACGGCCCCATCTCCTAAACAGGCACCTGAACAGCAGTGATTCTCAGGGAGGAAGACGGTGGCCGCAAAAGCCACACCCGGTCGGCCTTCTGGCTGAATGGGAGGAGCGGGTGGTGCATCACCCCCCGGGCACGTCTGCCTGAGAAAGGCCAGCGGAGGGACCATGGCAGCCCGGCTGCTGCTCGGCGGGGAGTGCGCTGCGCCAGGTGCGCTGGGGTTCCGAGGTCTGTTCTGTCTGGTCCAGGAGAAGCTTCTCTGGTGGGGTCGTGTGAGCGCGCCGTGGCCACACAAGCCCAGCTGTTTCCTGGAGCGAGGCTCTGAGGATGGGCAGACGGCGAGAAGGTGTGCAGACGGCAGACGAGGCTCGTGCTGTGCGGGGTTTATTTAGCTCTGGTCTTCTCTGTGGCTGGTGGTTTAGTTAGGAGCTCTGTGTCCAGACGTTTTTATGTAACTTATTTTTTGAGAGAATATCTTGTACATCCTTATCAAGTAGAAACCTGGGCTTAGCTTGCCCCCTCTCCCTCAACTGATTATTTATTCTTTTGACCAGAATGAGAGAAGAGCAAGATTCTTAGTAAGTTGGAGGCCGACTTGATCTCTGCATGGTAACAGAGAGGCCGTGAGGTCGGGGAGAAACATGGGAAGTGAGGTCACGTGGGCCCCTGAAATGGGATTAGTCTGGCGGCCCCTCTTAAAGATGGGCTGTCAGGATCTTGACTGTGGTCCATACCGTCACCTGCAGACTTAGACCCCCTTATCGAGCGTGTCCCCACGCGAGTCCAGGGCCAGCGGACAGAGCAGGCAGACGCCAGCAGAGGTGCTGCTTTTGCAGCACAGGCTTTATTGCAGTTCAGAGGTGATGTGTTTTGCTTTGTTCCGGAGCAAGAGTCAGCAAGCCATGCCCCTTGGGCTGGCTACCCAGTTTTGTAAATAAAGCTTTATTGAAACACAGCCCGTGCCCATTCATTTATGTACTGCCTGTGGCTGCTTTCAGTTAGAAGGCAGAACTGAGTAGTTGTCATAGAGACTGCACGGCCTCAAGCCTGAAATGTCACCTATTAAGTAGAACTTTGCTCGCTTCTGCTCCAGAGTAGAGGTGGGGAGAAGGGGTAGGGGGTGGGTGCAGCCACGAGGCAGCACCATCCACAGAGGAGGTGGGTCTGGGTTTCCAGTCATTTGCTCCTGGCTGCTTCACGGTTCTCAGCCTCCCTCGAGCTATAGGCAGAACTCAGAATATTTTAAAATGTAATTAAAAGCACTGATTATTGACAGTATATGCCTCTTTTGTATTGGAGCAGGGGTTGGGTGGTGAAGCTTTTCTGTAACGACAGGACTTCCCTGTCTTTTTTGAAAGTATCCAGATTATTAAAAATGTATCCCTAACTCATGGAAATTCAGTGATGATCTTTGACGGGGTCTCTGTGAGGAAGTGGAGTTGGAGGGCAAAGAATTGGAGTGGCCTCCTTTGGAGGGGTTGCTGGGTGGAATCTGAGTGATCAGGCAAGTTGCAGTGGTGCAGAGAAAGAGTGGCTCACTGGGTACACAGACATTTGATTCGTAAAGCAGTTCGGTAAAATAGACATGACCATCTGTGTTCTAACTGTGAGAAAATCCAAGCCTGAGTTGAAGTTAAAGAGAACCAAGCTGTGAGTGCAGTCTTTTAATTCAGGTGCCCTTTCTGCTGCCTTCCTGTGGGGACGTGGCTGTGATGTGTCCTGGTGAGACGTGGGGACCGTCCGGAGCTGAGAGTGGTAAGCCTGGATTATAAAGAGCAGAGGTGAATTGGCGGGGGTGAGATTGAGCTTTTGGTGGGTGGTAGAAGGCTGGCGCAGAAATAAGATTGGTAATGGGGAGAGGCGGAGACTGCAGGGAAGGAAAGACTGGTTTTTGACCTGAGTGGAGGAGAGCACGTCTGCATGGCATTATTTCCTTGAGCACATGTCACGTGAAAAGCCCGTGTGCCGGTTTCCAAACGAGAAAGAGGTGGAAACTTGAGGGATCCTGGCTCTGGCATTTACTGCTGGTTAAAACAAACCCCTTTTGAATTTACTTAACAAATGATTTCATCATTTGTTCAGCCTCAACCCTAAGCTCCACTCTTACTTGCTGAAGTCACTTGACTCTGCCTGTCCCCTTCGTGCGCGCAGATATTTACATCCTAGCCCGCGGGTTAGTTTCAGGATGCTGGTGGTAAGTGTGACCTGGTGCTTCCTGCCCAGCCTGCCCTTGGGTCCCAGAGGATGGCACCCCCTGCCGGAGCTGCTTGGGTGACACCACCGGCATTTGCACCAGGCATGGTTCCTTGCGTGCAGACCTCAGGGGTCTTGTAGAGACATGGTAGCTGGTGGGTGTTTTGTGGGGAACAATTCCAGAAGAACCTGGTTCAGAGGCTCAGAGGCTAGTGAAATTATTCAGACCATGTATCTGAGACTAGATTTGGTGAATGGCATTGTGATCGGCTTGTACTTTGTCACCACATCTGAGAATATTTATGCAGGTTGATCACTTCCATGAAGGTATACCAAACAGTGCTGTGTCAGGTGCATCAGAACAAACTGTAATATTTTGTGTCTGACCGTCACACAACCCCTCACTGTCTAGAAAATGCTGTACGTCCTTAAAGTGTTCTGTCCCCTCCCCACTTTAAAAATCTAAAGTGGAGGGCTTCCCTGGTGGCGCAGTGGTCGAGAGTCTGCCTACCGATGCAGGGGACACAGGTTCGTGCCCTGGTCTGGGGGGATCCCACATGCCGTGGAGCGGCTGGGCCCGTGAGCCATGGCCGCTGGGCCTGTGCATCTGGAGCCTGTGCTCTGCGACGGGAGAGGCCACAGCAGGGAGAGGCCCGCGTACCGCCAAAAAAAAAAAAAAAAAAAAATCTCAAATGGAGAGCTTTACTGTGAAAGTAAACGTGCGACTGTGTTCCTTCTTCCACCTCCAGCCCCTGAGGCAGGAACATGTTTTACGTTAGTGGCCGACAGTAGAACTTGCTGGATGGAACATGCTTCATTCGCGACTTGCTAAGTGAACATTTGGGTTCCTACTCAGCAGGCAGGCCAAAGTGGGTCCTGAAAGGGGGCTCCCGGGTTCTCTTCTCAAAATTCAGTGTCTTCAAGTAGCTCATTCTTAATCCCTAAGATGTGGCTTCGACCCTGAGATGCTGGCTGACCGTGGGAGGTTGCCCTTCGTGTAAGTACAGCATTCCTTCCAAAGAGCATACGTGCTTCACACAGCTGATCTCTGCCATGTCGGTGTGAAGTAGCGGAGGGCATAGCGGGAGAGAAGCTGGCCTCTGAGTCCTACTTGAAGGTTGGCTTTAGGACTTCGTGGTTGTGTGGCCTTAGGCTGATCCGGTTCTCTGAAGAGCCCTGATGTTCTTGCAGTACAGGTGGTTGTGAGAGTCAAACGAGATAGAAAGCAGTTTAAGGTCTGGGAAATACTGTACAAATGAATGGCACTGTGGGTCCCTATGACCTTTCAGATTTGTCCTAACCCACTTTTATCAGTTTACAGAGCTTGATTAACCGTCCGCGTTCTTTCGTACTCTCACTGTCTTTGTGCCTGGATTCTCTGTTCCTGGAATGTGCTTTTCTGTAGGGCACCCCCCAAACACACACCTTCTCCTTCCCTCCTTCGTTTCCCATGGTATCTGTACTTACCCCTTAGGGCACCAGTCACCGTGCACATAACTGCTTATATCTCTCCCTTTAGACTGTGAATTCTTTGCTGGACACATATTTCGTTAATCCTTACAACCATTTCAGTGCTGGTGCAAAGTAGATGATTAATAAATATTTGTTGAACGAAACGTAAAGAAAAAAAAAAGAACAGGTCCAGAACCAAGATTCGAGTGTCAAGACTTTATGTCACTAGTTCAAGATTCACGTCCTTTGCAGGATTCTTACCTTTTGCTTTCAGCTATGTTGAAATTCAAGGCCTTCCATAACCTGACATTTTTCTCTCTACCTCATTATAGAGGTTTCCTGTCAGCACCCTCTTACTAGGGTACTTTTGAGAAGTCAGAATATCTGGGCTCCAGCTCTCAGCTGGACCACTCACTAGCTTCTGATTTAACCAAAAAAATCACCTTTGGCCCAACTTCATCACTTATCAACAGTGAGTGGTATTGCAGTATTCCGGAACATTATGATTAGTTAGGAGATGCTTAGCGAGTCATATTTAAAAATACCAAAGCTCGTGAATTATTTTACTTTACAAAATACGGATTAGAATTATATCTCTAAAATAAAGCCTCTGTCATTCACCTTCTGATAAGAAAGTACCTGCCTTCTTGAGGGAAAAAGGGCTAAATTATCAAAAGCAGTAAATTCTGCTGGATTCATATTCTGAATTCACCCATGAGGTCACTGCCTGTTCTGAAACTTTCAGAGTCTGAGTTCTCTTCACACTGAGACACAAATAAAGGCTGGCTTCGTCTTTCTCTACAAAGTATACCACAGCAGCAGAGACTTCAGTTGGTTAAATGAGCAGGTGCAAATATACAGACCCTTGAGAGTGGATCACAATGGGGGTTTCAGTGAAGGAAGGGAGCTGCCCCACTGACCACCAGCTGTGCCCCCAGAGGACACTCCGTGCTCCGTTGGTGACCGATGGCCGCCCTAGTCCTCATCAGAGCCGCTCAGGAGGGCCTTCTGGCAGGTGTGATCTGACTTCAGCTTGTGAATCCCAATGATTTCTCTGTCTCCAGGCCTCTTTACCCGTGTCAGGAAGCTGTAACGGGGAGACAATAATTGCAGATGGCGTGAGCCCCAGGTAGCCTCATTCCCTCACCCGAGGCTGCGAAGGCGCCCGCTGGCCTCAGAGCGTGTTTATGTCTCTGTCAACACTGTGGTGCCTCACCTGCATCTCCGATTCCTCAGGCAGCGCTCTTTGGTGGTGAGAGGACTCCCAGTCACTTACAGGTCAGTGATGTGGCTGAGACTCGAGACTCAACTTAGTTCCCCTGCCCCACAATTTGCTGATTCCCTGACCGGGCAGTAGAACTCAGAGAGACCATGGCCTGCTTTCCCTTCTGTTTGGTCTGTGTGGAACTCTCTCTGGGTGAACTCTGTCTCTTTGGGTAGGGAAATCAGGAACTAGGAAAGAACAGGGGGGGCTCTGACGACACAGAACTAGCAGGACCGGGTTGCAGTGGTTAAAGAGCTGGGCTCTGCCGTTTTCCCCTTGGGTGACCTTGATCCAGTTAGTCTTTGGAAGCCTTGGTTTCCCCGTCTATAAACATCACGTGCATCCTTTGTAAAGTGAGCGTTAAGTGGGGTAATTTACACACTTTAAGTGCTGACCACAGTGCTGGGACACAGTCAGTGCCTAGGAATTACTAGCTACTCTGGTAACCTCGGGAGAGCGAGCGCTTGCTGCTGTGGTGTCTTACCTGACCGTCACATGTCCCTGGGAAGTAGGGCAAAACCAGGAATAAGGTGTTGGGCTCTGAATGAACCAGGGACACAGCAGGGACTGCGGTTCGGTACTGATGGCCTAATGCAGAGTTTTTCCTTTCAAACTACGGACTTAAAATCCATCAGAACTGAGTTTGAAACCTGGGTCTGTGAGGTCGCCGTGACCAGACAGACGGTCCTTTAACTTCTCAGACTTCGTCAGCCTCACATGCAGGCATAGAGTGCCTTGCACAGAGCTTGGCATATAGTTGGCCCTCATTAGGTGGTAGACGTTAGCACTGCTTAGTTATGAAGGGTGGGGCGTGGAGGTAAAAAGGATGCAATGTAATACATTTCGGGGACGGGGCAGGTCAGGACAAACTTGGCAAAAGTCATCTTCTCTTGGACATACCAGTAAACCAGCGAGTAGCTGATGGCCACAACGCAGAGGGCGGCCAAGTAGTGCCAGCAGAAGCACATGGTGATGAACATGATGTTGGCGTCATCTTTCTGGTCCCATTCGGGTGCTCCAAAAAGCGGGAACAGCACAAACCCGATCTGGTGGATTACACAGAGAAGCCAGCCTTGTCATTAGGTGGGCCTGAGAAGCCCCCTAGCCTCCTGTGGCTGCCAGAGTGTCTGTCGTTGCCCAGACAACTCATTCCCCATGCCTCTGTTAGCATCGAACAGCCTCTGCACAGGAAATTGCTCTGTTAGCTCTGGTTTTAGGTAGCCTTACTTAAAATTTCAGGGCCCACGTTTCAGATGAACAGTTTTAAGCAAGTAGAGGCTGTAAGTGGTGTCAGTAGCTCTGCTGGGAAGGGCAGGCAGGTAAATAAATCCTCAGCCTGCTCGCTACCTGTGCTCTGTTGATGAAGCTTGTTTATGTGTCAGCAGGATATCGATGGCTAAAGTCACGTAGGTCAGGGGTGGGCGTGGGCAGAGAAGTGGCTTCTCACCCCCTTCGAGTGGTGTGTCGGTGCTGCATCTCCTGGATGCGCTCGGCGGGCCTGCTTCGTCCTTGCACCAGGTGAGGAGCCTGGTTTTGAATAATTACCTGCCAGAACCAGGTGCCCTGAAGGATAACGAGGCTGGTGCGGAAGAGTTCCAGCACGATGTTGTCCCGGAGGATCACTTCCAAGGTGAGGCTGACAGCCCCTGCGAACACGGCGCACAGCAGGAGCGAGTGGATGTGCTGGTCCAGCGGTGGCCGGTGGTGGACATGGTGGTACAAGAGGAAGCCTGTGTGGAGCAGGGGATGCTGTCGGGCCCGCCCCCGCCCCAGGGGGTCCGTTCCCAGCTTCAGCCTGACTAGGAAGTGTCTGTCTGGCACTTAGGAAGTCAGTTTATGTGACAATCTAGGGCAACAAACCGATGCAGGGGTGTGTGTGTGTGTGTGTGTGTGTGTGTGTGTGTGTGTGTGTGTGTGTGTGTGTGTGTGTGTGTGTGTGTGTAAGCGGGTGTAAGCAGCAGAGGATGAATCCTAACATCTCTTTACCGAATTTGTGGTAGGTAGGTTTCAGTCCAGGATGGGAAGGTGAGATGTTGCTGATTTGTGACCAGTTGTGTGTTTGTACTTGACGTTCAGTTTTACCCTCATTCAACCTCTTTTCAGTTCTTCCCGAGGTTCAGAAATCAATGAGGGGTTGGATTACAACATGCTTTCTCTCATCCAGTTAACATGAGTTGCGTTGGGAGATGTGTCCTAGCCACTGGGTGGGAGTCCGGACAGTGACAGCGCAAGGTTGGGGTAGAGCACGGAGAACCTCTCCCCTAAGCAGAGGGTCACCCCCGTGCGTGATGGCACCCCGCCAGTACTTCGTGCGGAGGGCGGGGCGGGGGCGGGCGCTGGGCGGGCAGGGGGAGTTGGTGCTCTGCCAGCCAGAGCTCTGGCTAAAAGCCTCGTGCTTTCCTGTGCTGCTTTATGGAACGTGCCACCTGTACCGTCCAGAGCACAGGATCAGGTCCTGTGTAGGATTCTGAAGCTCAGAGACTAGGGTTCTCTGGGGAAGATGATTACATTTGCAATATTTCTGATCTGCTGTGCTCCCGTCCCTCTAAGTCTCCGTCCACACCACCCAGTCACCTTCATTGGAAACTGCCACAGCCATGACCAGTCTGTCCAGCCCCAAGGGGATGTGGGTGATGAGGTAGGTCAGCATGTCCACGAGTCCCGAGACCCCAAAGAACAGGTACATGGTGCTGTGCTGCCAGTTCATGAGCTTTACCCAGTGGTCCTCGTGGGACAGGTGGAGGTGGGGCCCGTCCGGAACAAACTGCTCTGCCAGCATGCCTGCAGGGAAACGGGAGTGGAGGTTAGGGAGGGAAGAACAGCTCCAAGACAAATAGACGGCGAAGTGACCCCGAGTCATGGCGAAGGTGGCCCACGGCTCTGTGGACCTACTCTGCTGCCTCAGATGCAGCTGTTTCGGGATAAAATACGTATTTGCTGGGGAACCTGTGCAGACATGTTGCCTTTGTTGCCGTTCCTTTGGGGGAGGGGGGAGAAACGGCGATAGGAACGCAGCCACACAGGTCCCCAGGACATTGTCCAGCAGTTGAGATGACAGCAAGGCATTGCCTCTTAAGTGAGAATGTGGCTGATGCACTCTCTGGGCGTCCCCTCTGCCAAGTGGGCCGCGAGGTGAACCTGGAAAGGGACAATTAGGTGGAAAATGATAGAATGCCAGCGAGACACACTGCAGGTGAAGATAGCTGTGGCAAGCCCAGCGGCTTCCGGGTGTGTGCTTTTCCTGCGCCCGGGGCGAGCTCGGAGCTGAGGGCCCTTCCCATGGCGCTCGGCCTCTGTCCCAGACACTGGGAGAACAAGGCCAAGACCACACCTTGGTGATCCTGGCCACCCTGTAGCTCAGGAGACGGGGCTGGCACACAGGTGAAGCAGTGCCACAGGGCAGCTCTCACTTCTTGGGAGCAAAAGATTCATTCGCCTTTTGCCTGGTGCCCAGAATGTTCTCGGAGCCTAGAATAAGTCCTCCGTGACAACGTTCTGGACCGTTTCCCAAACATTTCTTTCTCAACCCAGATCCCCACCTCCTCTTTTTTTTATTAATATTTATTATTTATTTACTTATTTGGCTGCACCAGGTCTTCGTTGCGGCATGTGGGGTCTTTGTTGCCACGTGTGGGCTCTTGGTTGCGGCATGTGGGATCTAGTTCCCCGACCAGGGGTCAGATGCAGACCCTGTGCATTGGGAGTGCAGAGCCTTAACCACTGGACCACCAGGGAAGTCCCCAGCCCCTTTCTGAATTCATGTACAAAGGATGAAGGTGCTGGTGGAAGCAACCCAGGAAAAGGACGTCCCAGTGACAGGAGAGCAGAAGGCCTCCGAGAGCAGGGACTGTGTCTGTTCCCCCCACTCCACCCCACCCGGCACCCAGACAGCAAGCTCCTGGCACGTGGCAGAGGCCCCAAGAGACCGTTCTTGGATGAGTATTAGTTTCACATAGCAAGGAGGCTAAATACCATTTTTCTAGCTTTTCTAAGGCCAAGTTGATGCTGTCCTTTACCGTTTAAGCCACATGGGCCCTATCATTTCGCAGCTTCAGAGAGACGACAAAGCCTTTCCGATGCCTGGGTGACTGGTGAAGGGGACATTCAGCTAGACTGTGACCTTTGCTCACTCCACGGGGAGCTACTGCCCTTGCTTCCGTTCCTTGGAGAAACTGTAGGCCAAAGGGGACAGGTGGCAGAATGTAGCTGCAGGGTGAGCTCCCTCCTCACTCACGTGATGGGCCGGTCCTGACAAGGAATTCTGCCTGCTCTTGACACCGCTCGTTGTTCCGCGAGGGCCACCAGTGGGCTGGATGGCTGTCAGGTGACCATGGGAGTGGGTGGGTTTGTTGGAACGGGGCGCAGTGAAGGAAGGTCCCCCTCAGGCAGCTGTCGGTTGGCTTTTCTCACTCTCTTCCACTGCTTCTCTGACTAGCCTTCCAGCATGAATCCCCATCTCTAAGCACTTGAGATTTGGGGATGGAGGGTACGAGTTGGGTGTTAACCACTCCTGAGGTTCTAGTGGAGGGAGACAGCTGGGGGGAAGAAAGATGACTTTTCTAAAACTAAGCTCCGTTTAGTACCTTCTCATAACTCACGTACATGAGCTTAACTCTAATTTGTTCTTATTTTCTCTTTCTCTGTTTTGTCTTTTTCATAAAGTATGTCTTCTATTTCTACAACTTACGCCTGTGTTCTTACAAATTATACCTGTATCCTCCTAGGGCAAAGAATGCTGCAGTCTATGTGGTAGTTTTTCATAGTGTGAAACTTAGAACCATGATGTAAGGTGCTATTAAACTGTCAATGTTACTAAACTCGGTACACAATAGATGCTATGGTAAAATATTTAGTGCCCCAAATTCTCGTTATGTTATCCCTGCCAGTGGAGACATCCATTTTTCACAGGGTCCAGGAAGTGGGTTACGGGTTCTGGGTATGACAAGGAGATCCCTGGGCCAAATGACCCCCTTCCTTACCGATGACTGAAAATAAAGTTCTGATGGCGGCCTCAGTGACCTCAAGACGCTGATAGTGGTGAGTCAGTCGGCTGCTCTTCCCCTTTTGGTGAAAGTACTTCAGTGGGTACTTCACTGACCACCACAGTCCAACTATCAAGAAGAAGCTCCCTGGGAGAGCGTGGCCCTTGAAATTTGCCATCGGGGTCCCAGGATACCTAAACAATAAAGGGACAGCTGTTAGGTGGCTGAATGGGGAAGACATAAATGGATAATTTGGCAGGAAACACAATCCGTGGCCGGGGATTCCGAGCTGTAAGCCATATTGAGAAGGAGCCCCTTATTCTCATAGAATAAGCCTGTGTTACGTCATTGAAGTCTTGTCCGCTCAGTGAGTTACAAGCCCAGGAGAATACCACTGGCCCTGAGGCTTTAGAAACGTGGGTAAAATAGGAGGGAGGAGAAGGAGGTTGGGTAAATACTTCCTGATCTTAGAGTAGAAAAGCCTTTCTAAACATAGAGGTAAAGGAGGGAACTAGAAAAGAGAAAGTCATCTGCATAAACATTTTACATATAAAACACATTAAAAGGCACACCATTTGGGAAAACGTTTGCAATAGCTGTGATAAATGGATATTCCACTACAGAGCCTTTACAAGTTAATAAGAAAAAGACCGTAGAAGAATGGGCAGAAGACACAAACCACATAATTCACAAAATAACACAAATTGATAAACTCACTGTAAAGATAACGCAAGTGAAAAAATATTTCTCACCTAATTTGAAAATTTGAGGGTTTTTATGCAGCCCTCTAAGTATAATTGAATATGGTCATTCAGATTTGGTAAAATGACAGGCTGTTCAGCCAGAGATGTGTGGAGAGCCTGTATCAGCCCTTCCATGACTCATTTCTAGGGTTTTCCCTGTTAAATTCCTGGTTGGTCTGCTGCTCACCCCAGCTGTGCATTTCCCCTGCTCATTCCCGAGTGTTCATTTCCATGCTTAGCTTGTGAAGCCAAGCGTTTCTGACCCCCCATCACTGCCCTGAGCTGTGTCTGTTTCCTGGCAGCCGAGCAACTTATTTTCATGGCCAGTACCAGCATATTTAAAAGTCATTGAGGGCTTCCCTGGTGGCGCAGTGGATGAGAGTCCGCCTGCCGATGGAGGGGACACGGGTTCGTGCCCTGGTCCGGGAAGATCCCACATGCCGTGGAACGGCTGGGCCCGCGAGCCATGGCCGCTGAGCCTGCGCGCCCGGAGCCTGTGCTCTGCAACGGGAGAGGCTACTACAGCTAGAGGCCCGCGTACCACAAAAAAAAGTCATTGAGTGAGGGGGACTCTTGTTAGGGTGTGGCCTCAGAACCCACAGCCTTCCACTGTTTAGCTGAACTACTTCATAATATTGCCGCCTCAGCATCCTTTTGTGTGGCCAGTGTCCTGGAGGGGCCTTGAACTGACACCGGCCCCTCCTGTGAGCATGCCCTTGAAACAGCTGCAGAGTCACAGCGATAGTCTCTTCCACGTCCCAGGGCCTTCCCCCTGGTGGACCCCTTGGATGAGCCCCCTGCAAAACTTACGAGAACCCTGGTCTTTTTGGTTTGAATTGTGCAGTCTGGTTTCCCTGGGAACCCTGAAGCACTCCATCTGTGGACCTTAATAAAGGCGTATGTCCCAGTCTGGCCTCCCTCTGCCTGCACCCTGCCTTGACCTCCCACCCTGTACTCCTCCAGGGCTGTGAGTAGTCAGCTTCTCTATTTCGGTTCTCTTGCGGGCTTTTGTCGGACTGAGGCTCACGATGCGACATCCAACATTCCAGGACCCTTATTTAACAAGTAATTTAACAATCACCACAGCTCAATTTGTTGTCTACCTTTGGTCAATTTCCAGTTCCCTGCAATTGTTGGTTTTGATAATTTTGTTTAGTGCTGTGCTTATATTTTTGCGGGGGGCGGGGTGGGTGTTTTGCAGAAAGGAACTGCCTGTCTCTTTATGCTGCCGTAACTGCAAGGCCTTCTCATTCTTTTTTAATCCTCTACTGAAAAACATTAAAAAAAAAAAGCTCCACTTTTCATTTAATGTTTAACACAGGTCCCTTTCCAGGTCAACCTGTTACACTCCTTTGTTTTCCTAGTCAGAAGTGCAGAAAAACCAGCTTTACAAATCCTCCCTGCCCTTCCCTGTTTTTCTGAGAGGCAGAACCCTAAATGGAGGCACAGTCCTTGTCTGCTTGTGTGGCGTCCGTACCAATTTGTCAAGCCTCACCCTTGCCTTTTACCTGGTTTAAAATTCATGCCAGTGGATCGTAGGGCCTGCAGCATGTCTGAAAAAACTCCTTTTAACTTTCTGGAAGGCTGAGGACGTTGATTTGATGGGGAAGAGGAGCAGGGGAGGTAGATTTCTTCCATTAACAAATTAATAGGTTATTCGATTAGCTACATTATAGAACGTCTAGAGAGAGAGGACGGGTCCAGTTTCAAAAAAGGAACAAGACAGTAACTTCAAACAGAACAATAAAAATTTAGACTTTCAATAATTTGGATAATACCATTCAGATAAAGTCCCTGAGAAGTCTAGCTTAAAAAATAATTTAAAAATATTAAATAAGAAAGCAAACATTTAAGGGGTGAGTGCCCTTGAATACACAGAATGGTGTGGTCATTGCACAGTGAGATACGTCAATCTACAGAAAAGCCACAGGTAGGAAAACATTAGAAAGTGCTTCCACAGAGACAAATTCCCTTACTTTTAATATGTTTACTCTCTTTTAATATTACATGAGATGGAATGGGAGTATGAAGGGAGAATTAAGTGTTTTGAGGGGTAGCAGCTTTGAGTTAAAGCTGGAAGCCAAGCAGGCTAGAGGTTTAGGCAACTTTTCATTTCACGTCTGGGGAGATCACTGGAGAAGGAACATTGTCTGAGTAAGGTTTCACCAGCTTTCCTTGTACTCCTGGTTTTTAACCATTTCCCTCAGTCTGCATTCCCTTTTTTTCATTTAAAGTAATTGAAATGGAAGATAAGGTAGAAGGTGCCAGAGGAAAAGGAGGTGAGAGTGGGGAAGAGTGGGGAGCACGGAAAGAGGAGGGAGGGAGAATTGTAGGAGTAGGGGGTGATGGTGCAGAGGAGAGGAGAAACTGTGGTCGGTGCCATTTGCCTGTAGTTAAAAATAAAACGGTGTGGTGCCTTTTCTTTTTTAATAAATCCAACATTTCCCCCTATTTTAGATGGGGAAAGTAGGAATTGTGAAGGAAAGGGTGTATGTAGATGAGTGACAGGATCAGAAAAAGGAGCAAGAAAAGAGAATTTTGTTCCTCATGTGCTTTGTCTTTGCAACCTCCAAAATTAGCAGGATCGAGGGCTTGGCATTCATGGCAGGGGAAGAGTTAAAGCCAATTTCCTCATTCCTCAGGATACAGATACATAGACTACCAACTACACAGCCTGGATCTCTGCTTAGTTCCAGTCATACCTGTGACTTACGTTATCTTCACCGTGGAATGTTATGTAACCACTAACAAGAATGAATTAGCACTATACCTGCTGTTCTGGGAGGTTTTGCACGAGTTACTGTTGGGGGAGACATGAAAGGTGGAAAAGACTGCTTATAATGCGACCCTGTTTTGTGCAGCAGTGTACGTTCCGCATATCTGTATACACGTGTACAGGTGTATGATTTGCATGAACGGGGAAAGCAGTGTGGAAGATAATTCGAGGGTATTTCGTGTTCATTGAGCACTTCTGGCTCTGTCTTCTAGGCATGTGGTATGGTTGCACTTTCTGGCTCCCTTGCGGTTGGGTGGGGTCTTGTGAGTTGTGAGCGTAGGTGACGTGTTACTTCTGGGCTGACCTGTGTAATTGCCAGTTCAAGACCCCCAGAACAGTCACCTCTCCCTTATCACTATCAGTATTCATGACGGTAGCTCCTCCGTCAGCCTAGATCCCAGAGTGAGGAGACACGGAGCAGAGCCCCAAATCAGCCGCGATGAACACATGGCATGAGAAGTAAACGGGGAAGCATCACTGAGCTCCGTGGACCGTTATTATCCAGCAGAACCTAGCCTGTTCTGAATCATACAGCTGTATACTAGGCTAACGTTAACAGGTGGGACACTCAGGCTTTTGTAGTTTTTTTTTTTAAATATTGAAAATCTTTATTAAATCCAGGGAAGAAGTAGTTGTGGTGCCATAAGAATGGCAGAAATTGTACCAAAAAGGTGCCAAAGACAATTGTGGTAAATTCTCTCTGAGCTGCCCTGACTCGTCACCTCCTTTCCTACCTGATATCACATAGATGCATTTTCTCTCTTGAAATGGTTCTTCCAGCCCCACCTTACTGTCCTGCCTAAAAAGACAACCTAATTCGAATTCAGGCACCCAGGGGTCTGTTACATTGCAGGGCAAACCTGGAGGTCCATTTCTCGAGTCCAGTAGTTCTCTGGGGGACCGTTTGTCTGAAGATTGATTGATTGATGGCTGCGTTGGGTCTTCGCTGCTGTGAGCGGGCTTTCTCTAGTTGCGGCGAGCGGGGGCCACTCTCCGTGGCAGTGCGCAGGCTTCTCCTTGCGGTGCCTTCTCTTGTTGCATAGCACGGACTCTAGGCACGCGGGCTCAGTAGTTGTGTGGCACACGGGCTTAGCTGCTCCGCGGCATGTGGGATCTTCCTGGGCCAGGGCTCGAACCCGTGTCCCCTGCGTTGGCAGGCGGACTCTTAACCACTGTGCCACCTGGGGAGCCCTGCTGACGTTTTTGACGGTTACCGAGCGGCTGGTGGTGGTGTTACTGGCATCTGGTGGGCGGAGACCAGCCACTAGACATGACATCTTACAGCGCACACGACAGTCCCCCACAGCAACAGATGTGCAGTCCTGAGCTCCTAGTGATGGGGTTGTGAGGCCCTGCTGTATTCGACGTCAGCTTCCTATTCTCCTTTTTTCTGGAAGGAAATAGAAATTAGGCTGCCTGCCTTTCTCTGTTATTTATGCCAGGGTGTTCTTCTCCTTTCAGAACTTTACGGAGTATAAGCCCACTTCCCTAACAGTTTTTTTCTTGGCTGTCCATATCTTTTTGTTTTTTGTTCTTTGTTTTTGTTTTTTTAAATAACAGCTTTATTGAGATATAATTCACATATCATACAATTTACCTAAAGTGTAAAATTCAGTGACTTTTGAGTATATTCACTGAGTTGTGCAACCATCACCACAGTCAATTTTATAATATTTTCATCACCCCCAAAAGAAGCCTTTCACCCATCAGTCACTCCGTTTCCCCCAATCCTCCCTCCTGTCCCCCACAGCCCGAGGCAGCCACTAATCTACTTTATAGATTTGCCTATTCTGGACATTTCATATAAATTGAATCATACAGTATGTGGTCTTTTGTGCTGGCCTCTTTCACTTAGCATGTTTTCAAGGTTCATCCCTGTTTTCCAAAGTGGCTGCATCACTTTACAATCTCACCGACAAGGTATGAAGGTTCCAGTTTTTCTACATCCTTACCAACACTTAATTATGTCCATCTTTTTTAGTTCAGCCATCCTAGTGGGTGTGAAGTGGTAGCTCATTGTTTTGTTCCATTTTGCTTCCCTAATGATTAGTGATGTGGAGCATCTTTTCATGCACTTATTGGGCATTTGTATATCTTCTTTGGAGAAATGCCTGTTCACATCCATTGCTCATCTTAAGTTGGGTTATTTGTCTTTTTATTGTTGGGTTGTAATAGTTCTTTATATATTGTAGATACAAGTCCTGTATCAGATACATGATTTGGAAATATTTTCTCCCTTTCTGTGGGTTGTCTTTCTTTATTGTGTCCTTTGAAGCTCAGAAGCTTTGAATTTTGATGAAATCCAGTTTATCTTTTTTTTTCTTATTTGTACTTTCTGTGTCATATCTAGGAAACCACTGCTTAACTCACCATCATGAAGATTCACTCCTATGTTTTCTTCTAATATTTTTATAACTTTTGCTCTTATGTTTATGTCTTTGATCCATTTTAATTAACTTTTTAGGTATGGATCCAACTTTATCCTTTTGCATATCCAGTCATCCCAGCCATTTGTCGCAAAGTTTCTTCTTTCCGCCATTGAATTGTCTTGGTGGCCTTGTCTTCTCTTTTACTCTTGAAAATGGATTTCATCAATCTTCAGGGGAGGGCTTTGCCTATAATAATGTCAAACTGTGGTGAAGAAAGAGTAATTTAGCTATTGTGACACATATATTAACTTTTTTTTTTTTTTTTTTTGCGGTACGCGGGCCTCTCACCGCTGTGGCCTCTCCCGTTGCGGAGCACAGGCTCCGGACGCGCAGTCTCAGCGGCCACGGCTCACGGGCCCAGCCGCTCCGCGGCATGTGGGATCTTCCCGGACCGGGGCACGAACCTGCATCCCCTGCATCGGCAGGTGGACTCTCAACCACTGCGCCACCAGGGAAGCCCCCTATATTAACTATTTTAATAGAGTGTTGGGACAGTAAAGGGAGGACTCCAGTTCAGCCTGAGGGAAAGAGGAGGAAGATTACAGAGGGAAGTGTCACTGAAGCTTCCTTGAAAAACAGGTAAACACAGGTACTATGCGTGGAGTTCTAGGCAGAGCAGACAGCACATGCAAAGGCTGAGAGGCAGCTGCAGCTGATCATCTCTGCGGCTGGGTGGAGCTGCTCACTGTTTCTGCCCTGCCATCCCCACCGTCTTTACCGAAAACACCAGGTGGCTTTCTCTTCCATGGGGGGAATGCATTAAGCCTCGAAATTCGATTGGGAATGGAAAAAGACAGTCTACTTAAAAAAGTCAAAGACCTTGGCTGAGTCCTGTAAACTCGCTGAATCTCAGTACCCCTCCTTCTAAAAAGGGACATTAATGTCTACCTCACAGGGATCTTGTGAGGGTTAACTGAAAATGTCCAGCAGCTCACTAGAACAAGTGTGTAATAAATGTCAGTTTCCTCTCTTCTCTGGTGCTCTTATACCCATTCCCGCAGTCCATGGGGGAGAAACCTGGGCTTCTCTCTTAGGAGAAGTAAATGATTGAACCAAAGCTGCTGTCCTTTGCTTTGAGTGGCTGACCCTAAGGTGGGGAAATCACTGTTGAACCTTTACCTCACCTTGGAGAGGGTGGTGGTTGAGTGTATTTTTTTTTTTTTTTTAAATGGGAACAGGAAGTGTGTTTGGTTAGTAGGGAGCAGGTTATGGGAAGAATATGGCATATTCTTTTACTGCAGAACATGGTTTTTATACTTTCTGAATCTGTCCTTGCCAACGGAAACACTCAGATGGTTTCTGGTTTGCGTTTACTTTGGAATACAACCAACCGTGCCTGACTGAGCTTTCTGTTCCTCTGCAAATAACAGGGTTGATACCCCTCATTGTTCTATGAGCTGCTTGTTAATAGAATGTGGAAGAAGCACAAGGTGCAGTGTTGAAAGTTCCAACAGGCTGATGTGACCATGGCTTAGTCCTGAACTTCAGGCACGGTGTATCCCTGCTCTACACTAGCCTGAGAGGCCTTAAGCAACTCTGAAGTCCATCACTTGTCTTCAGATTTTGACAGCTACTGTGTCATTGTTATTTTCTCTGTGGGGCGGGTCCTTGAACAGCATGGTCAGAAGGAGTAAGACCGGAATGAGTCTGAACCTTGTTCTGGCATGAATTCATGATGATATGGAAAAGATCACCATGAACAAGAGCTCAGTGACCTCCCAGCTCGGTTGGGTTCCTAAACAAAAGATGTTCTCATTTCTGCTTGCCGCCCCACCCCCTGCCACGTGCACCTATGAAATACTAGAGTCAATGCTGCGTGCTGAGTAAATAATCAAATGAATAAGAAGGGATCCCTCCCGTCAGGGAGTTTATAATCCAGCAGGGAGCTATATACTTGTGAAAAATTGAACGTCATGAGATATACTGACAGCAGTGCTTGGGGACATGAGTAGAAAGTGAATAACTTTCACCGGAGAATCTGAGAAGGCTTCACGGAGGGGGCTGGCGTTGGATCTGGGCGTTTCTCGATTGCCTCTTTCAAACTTTCGAGAATTAGGCGATCTTACTGGAATCTTGAATTAAGGACTGAAGAACAAGTCTTGGCTAAGTTCCATTATTTCTCAAGCTCTAATAAAGAACTTTGGCCTCTGAGTCAGAAGACCTGGGTTCTAGTCCAGGTTTTGCTGTGAACTTACTCTATGATCTTGAGCACGATACGTAAGCTCTCGGGATTTCCTTGTTTGTTAAATGGGTATAGTTTGGAAGAGGTAACCTCCATGGCCCTTCCTAGTTCTAAAATCTCTCTTCTGAAATGAAAAATGAAAAGGAATTAGAGCAGGTTGAGTCATGGCAAGGGAAAATGGAACTCAGGTTATGGATGTCAACAACAGAGATGCAGTTACGAGTTGCCGCTTCAGCATACGTTAGAGTAAAAGGGGCATCTCTGGACTTGAATGGTTGGCTTATTTTCCAAGCAACAAGCAAAAAAGTTTAGTATATTTCCCTTCGTTCCCTACTTTCTGCTTCACTAGCAGCCCTTCTTGCCATGTGCAAGTCTTCCTCCCGTCTCCCGTAGACTAGTCTTTGAAAACGCATAGCTTCCCTTAAACCTGAGTTCGGCCAACTCCAGGTCAACCTTTTCTCTCATTCTGTTAACACTGAGAATGGAATATTTCCTGCCAGGTCAGTAAACAAAGGATGTCACCGTGGTCAGCGATTGCAGCCACCACAGACAGTGAGCTGGTGAGCCCTGAGGGGACTCAGGATGAGAAAACACAGGATACTGGCCCCAGATAGCTGAGGTGCACATCAAAGGAATGATTTCAGTGAGCTCAGACTCTTGCATCTTCCCATCCATAGAAAAGCGCTAAATTCCTTAACTTGGGATATCTGGTTTTCTTTAATTTACAATAATTGTTTGACGTTCAGACTACCTGCCATTTGTTGCAAAACTCCTATATATCCTAGCTCTCCCCTCACCTCCTTGGAGCACTTCTCTCAGGGTTACTTGAGATGCTGCCTCGTGGGCTTGAAGTGCTAAAAATTCCCACCAAATAAAACATAACTCGCAACTTCTAGGTTGTGAATATTTTTTAAGTTGACAACATCATTGAGACTAAGGCACCATCACCTCAATTTCCTCTCCTTCACCTACAAATTCATACATACCCACACCCATTCTTCTCCTCAGACTCACCCCTCCTCTCATGGACCATCCTCCATCTGTGCTTCTGATTTCATCCTCACCTGTGCCCTCTGGGCCTCGTTCTGTCGATGTGAACTTCTCTCACCCTTTATAGCCTTTTCCCCTTCGACTATGACCAGGCCCAAGACTTTTTCACACAAAATAATAACAGAAAAAGGAAAAAGAACAACCGTGTGTCCTTCTTCCTAGTTACTATTTCAGTCATAAGAATAATACATCTAATGTATATAAAAGGTACAAAGAATAATTTAACAACTGTGTCCCACGAGCCAACTTAAGAAATAAAACATTCCTAACATCCTTGGGGCTTCCTATTCGTTGACCCCTCCACCCCTCCATTTTTTTTTTTTTTTTTTTTTGGCCGTGCCATGCGGCATGTGGGATCTTAGTTCCCTGACCAGGGATTGAACCCATGCCCCCTGCAGTGGAAGCGTGGAGTCTTAAACACTGGACTGCCAGAGAAATCCCCCATTGACCCCTCCTTGACCATCTCCCCTTACTTCCCCCTGAGAAGCAACCATCATCATGAATTGTGTGTTTAGCATTCACTTCTTTCTGCTTTACTATATACTGCATACATTTACTATGTACATTATCTCCAAGCAACATATAATTTTGCAAAATTTTATGCTTTATATAGTCAAAATATGTGGATCTTTGGGGAGAGGGATAAATTGGGAGATTGGGATTGACATATACACACTACTGCATATAACATAGATAACTAATAAGGACCTGCTGTATAGCACAGGGAACTCTACCCAATGCTCTGTGATGACCTATATGGGAAAAGAATCTAAAAAAGAGTGGATGTATGTATATGTATAACTGATTCACTTTGCTGTACACCTGAAACTAACACAACATTGCGAATCAACTATACTCCAATAACAATTAAAAAACAGAAAACATGTAGATCTTTTCCTCATCATCTCACCCAGTTAGTAGCCAATAAATAACTTTGATAATTACTTATAGATAATTAAAAACAATCTTTAATATTAAAAATTACTTGAGAAGTCATTAATTATTGAACTCAATTACCACTTGAATGACATTTTCTTTGGATAGAAAGGAATTTGGGTGGTTTTGTGTAATGCAGTCAGATATTGTCAACATCAGTTAAGTTTCTTGAAAAAAACCTGGAAAGACAATTGCTGACTCCATTTGGTCCTCCCTCTTCACCACCACACTGAAATTGTATTCAATATGCCCTCTATTGTTTCATCCAATGGAAATCTCTAAAGTAGTATCTAATAGACCTCTTTTCTGTTCCCGAGGCTACTCTGTAGTTGACACTGTCAACTAGTTACTTATCTTTGATATTATCTATGCCCTTTGGCTTTTGTAATGCATCTCTCCTGGCTCTTTCTGTTCATCTGCCATAACCTTCTTCCTGTCCTTTAACACAAGCAGCCTCGGGTCCATTTTATGTGTCTTCTTGTCTCAAGAACTCACACCTACCCATGGTTCATCTTCCACGTGCACGCTGATGACGCAGGGACTCTGGCCCTGACCGCTGAAATTTCAGACTCGCATATCTAACCACCTGCTGAACGGACAGACATGAATGGAAACACAAAGCTGCTTCTTGGACACCTCAGAGTCAACATGTCCCAAACTGAATTCCCCATCTTCCTTCCCCACCAGATCATCTTCTCTTCTGTATCCCAAACTCAGGTAATGGCTTAGCATCCAGTCACTCTCAAAGCCAGAATCCTGGGAGGGGGTGGTCATCCTAGATTCCTCTTTGTCCTTTGCGCTGCCCTGCAGTGTCCCAGTTCCCCGAGAGACTAGACATTCTGCTTATTTTGCTTCCCCAAATTTTCTGGTGTTCTCCCTTCTCCTTTGATTCCTACAGCAGTGATCTCATTTAGGCTCTCGTGGTCTTTTGCCTGGACTACTGCACCCCCTCTAGTCCTCCCATCCATAAATCCTTCCACTCTGCAGCCACCGTCACCTACTTAAAGTGTGAATCTGACTACAACACGATAGAATTTAGAATATTTCTTTGACTAACCACCTCATGGATTTGCATTGCGTGTCCCCAGGTCGTGGCTGTTGGTGTGTGTATCCAGCTTCATCACCCATTTCTCCCCACCACGACCTTTAAAGTATGCTCTTGACCTGTGCTATTCCCTCCCCCTAGTATGTCGTTCTCATTTCCTCTTCACCTGGCTTACCTTTACTCAGTTTTCAGTAGGTGGGCTTATCTCCTCTGGAAAGCCTTCTGGAACCTCCAGGTCAGGCTATGTGCTCCACCTCTGTGCTACCATACTACCTCAGACATCTTGATTTTTATCACTTACCGTGTCATATTAAAATTACACATTTACACGTCTTATTAGACTATAGCTCCTCAAGAGCAGAGACCTTATCTGCTTCATCTTCAACTTCCCATGGCTTAACACAAGCCTTAACATACAATTATAGTTCCTGGTCTGAACTGAACTGATGCAACTTAGCTTTGATCCTGAATCATAGGGAAACTATCTCCTAATCCAGGCATTAAGAAGGTTGCTGGTACCATTGCTTTTCCATATAATTTTTCAGCCTAGATAAGTGCTTACAAGAACATCTTACAAGTGCTGTGCCTCTTTGGCTGGTGTGGGGAAGCCCCTTCTCCCAAAGGAATATCTGATCTTACAGGTCCAATATGGCGTACCATTCTAGAGTGTCAGTTTCACCAAAAGATTTTTGGAAAGAGATGTGTTTTGAGGTAGCCTATTTTTTTTTTTTTTTTTTTTTTTTTGGCATTAAGAGAGGCTTCACCTTACGCCAGGCTGTTCCTTGCTAAGCCTCTGTGTCGAGGGAGCATATGTTCTATGGTGAGTGGTAGTGTTTAATAAACACTAATCTACAGGTCACTGTATTACGCTGTAGCCTAGTTCTTGTTCTAGAGCCTTCCATATAAAAATAAACAACCCCAGTGAGACCAAAGCATAGAAACGATCTCAAAAACAGGCAGAAGAGAGAGATTTTTCCTCCTGGGCTGAGTGAGGTTTGAAAAGGTGTCTGCCTCAGGCAGGGTAGGTCTTCAGAAATTAGTACACCACCGTGCTTTGTACAAAATATGCCAGGTGGTAGATAAAGGAAGGGGAGGGAAGGTAGGAAAACAATGTTAGAACCAAACAAAGAGAAGGTTTGGGTCAAAGTGGGGACCAGATCAGGGAGAGTGGAAGGAAGTGAGGGACAGGACAGCAAGGCACAGAGCACGAGGAGGGAAAAGAGTCAAACAGAACTGTGGCTACAGATGGGATGGAGGTGGGGTGTCTGCCGAAAACCCAAGAAACTATTACATCTTTAGTAAGGTGATAAGGGGGCGTTTTCACCCCTGGAAATTCTACCTGGAGTCCTGAGTTTGAGATCTTCCCAGTCTGGGTTCTGACAGCTGTTTCAGACATCAGATTTGAGAATGAGGTAGAATCCTCCCAGAGGGAGTGACAAAAAGATGCAAAAGGAACAGAGGAAACAGCAAGGGGACAAGTAGGAAGGGCTAATTTAAAATGGATAATGGGGAAAAAACCCAATAAATTGACAAAGGAAAAAATAAATTAAAAAAATGGATAATGGAGTCAATTTAATTCAAGCCATGTATATTCAGTGCCTGTTATGTATCAGGCATTGTTCTCGGGGGGTGGAGGATCAGAGGTAAGACTGCGCCCCAGCCTTCAAGGAGTTTGCAGGCTTCTTTGAAGGTGTCTGAGAAGGAAAAGCCAACAGTAGAAAATCCAGTATCTAATGCTTTCACCTTCCAGTTAAGAGGTCTTTGAAAGCTAAACCAAGAATCATTCCTGTACCATTTCTGTTACCTGGTGCTATAAAGCTTTCTCAGCAAAAAAAAAAAAAAAAAGTGACAAATCTGCCCCAAGTTTTGATTGTCACATGTCAGGCTGCAGAAGGGGAAAAGGATATGGATTTGGAGAGTGACCTTCAAGGGCAGAAACTCTGTCCCCAGATCTATCACCAAGACATCCTCCAGAGGTATTAGGAAAATATCTTCCCAATATAACCTCCTAAAGAAAAATACTAAGCTAATGTACTTTTCCATCATAATTAAATCTTCTCCCAAATGACCTACTAAGACAAACACTATCCTGATACGGAACTTCTCCAAAAGCCCTAATTTATCCTGGATTAATAAGTATTTCCTTGTAGGTGGGTAATGAATGTTTTGCAAATGGTTATTACAAAACAATTACTGATACATGTGCTCACAGGACTTTCATTGCCCTAGGATCTCAAACTTTTTTTTTTGTAAAAAAGCTGTGTCTCTGGAAGCCTTCTGATGGTCTCTGTGCTGCTGATAGAAGGTGATGCATAGAGGGGCACAAAAGCACCAGGTACTTCAAAGCGGGGGGGGGGGAGTCAAGAACAAATTCTGGTTTTGAATCCTAGACTACCACGGAGCCACCTCGAAACAGGAACCTCTACTATTAAACAAATTACATAATAAATCAGTCTAAGTTATCAATGGCCTTCTCTCAAACAAGAATAAACGGCTTTCTAATGAGAAACTGATTGTACTAGAAAGCTGCTAGAGACATAATGATAAGCCATCAAAAAAAGCCTGCTCTGCCTAATCACTCTGCAATGAGGCTCTCCCATCTGCAAGACACACTCACAGACTACATGTTAGTACAACATTCTTAAACATGGACATTTGAATACTGCTCCCAACATGAAAGACAGAACCAAAACAACAGAAAAGGGGACTTTGAAAATAAACACAGACATTGTAGGCAGCTGAAGAAAACTTTTAAAATGCAGATATGATGAGTTAATTTAATATTTTCAGAGAAATATGAGGAGATACTGCATACATGAAATAAAAACAGGATGCTATTAAAAAAAATTGGAAGTTCCCCTCCACCCCAAATTAAAGCCCTTGGGAATTAAACATATGATGCTAGAAATGCAAAAATTTAATAGAAGGGTTGGAAGATTTATTAGAACTAAATGACAAGATTCAAGACAGATTCAAGAGATCCAACATCTAAGTAATTAATATAGTTTCAGAAACAACAGAGGGAATTATATAACAGAAGAACTGAAGAATATGATTTTTAGATTGAAAAGGTCTTTAAAGTACCTAGAACAATGACCAAACCAAACAAGAAAAGCCCAGCATCAACTTACAACATCGTGAAATATCAGGACGTGAGGAAAAAAAGAAAAGAAAACCCTACAAACGTCCAGAGATTAAAACATAAGATGCCAAAAATCAGAATGGCATTAGCTTCTCAAGAGCACTATGAAAAGGTGGAAGGAAATGGAGCAATGCCTTCAAAATTCTGAGGGGAAATTATTTTCAGTTCATCAAACCATCAGTCAAGTGTGAAGGAAGAAAGATGACATCTTGAGTGCACAGGGTCTCAAAAACCAACCAAATCTTGTGGGGCCTGAATCTTACCCACTTTAAGAAAAAGTCCCCATTAGGAAACTTGCACAAGCCTCTTAGATAGCCTCATCCACCAGAGGGCAGACAGCAGAAGGAAGAAGAACTACAGTCTTGCAGCCTGTGGAACAAAAACCACATTCACAGAAAGACAAGATGAAAAGGCAGATGGCTATGTACCACAAGAAGGAACAAGATAAAACCCCAGAAAAACAACTAAATGAAGTGGAGATAGACAACCTTCCAGAAAAAGAATTCAGAATAATGAAAGTGAAGTTGATCCAGGACCTCGGAAAAAGAAAGGAGGCAAAGATCTAGAAGATGCAAGAAATGTTTAACAAAGACCCAGAAGAATTAAAGAACAAACAAACAGAGACGAACAATACAATAACTGAAATGAAAACTACACTAGAAGGAATCAATAGCAGAATAACGGAGGCAGAAGAACGGATAAGTGACCTGGAAGACAGAATGGTGGAATTCACGGCTGTGGAACAGAATAAAGAAAAGAGAATGAAAAGAAATGAAGACACCCTAAGAGACCTCTGGGACAACATTAAATGCAACCACATTTGCATTATAGGGGTCCCAGAAAGAGAAGAGAGAGAGAAAGGACCTGAGAAAATACTCGAAGAGATTATAGTCAAAAACTCCCCTAACGTGGGAAAGGAAATAGCCACCCAAGTCCAGGAAGCGCAGAGACTCCCATACACAATAAACCCAAGGAGACACACACTGAGTTACATAATAATCAAATTGGCAAAAATTAAAGACAAAGAAAAATTATTGAAACAGCAAGGGAAAAACGACAAATAACATACAAGGGAACTCCCATAAGGTAAACAAGCTGATTTCTGAGCAGAAACTACAAGCCAGAAGGGAATGGCATGATATACTTACAGTTATAAAAGGGAAGAACCTACAACCAAGATTACTCTACCAGGCAAGGATCTCATTCAGATTTGATGCAGAAATCAAAAGCTTTACAGACAAGCAAAAGCTAAGAGAATTCAGCACCACCAAACCAGCTCTACAACAAATGCTAAAGGAACTTCTCTAAGTAGGAAACACAAGAGAAGAAAAGGACCTACAAAAACAAACCCAAAACAATTAAGAAAATGGTAATAGGAGCATACATATTGATAATTACCTTAAACGTGAATGGATTAAATGCTCCAATCAAAAGACACAGGCTTGCTGAATGGATACAAAAACAAGACGTACATATATGCTGTCTACAAGAGACCCACTTCAGACCTAGGGACACACACAGACTGAAAGTGAGGGGATGGAAAAAGATATTCCATGCCAATGGAAATCAAAAGAAAGTTGGAGTAGCAATACTCATATCGGATAAAATAGACTTTAAAATAAAGAATGTTGCAAGAGACAAGGAAGGACACTACATAATGATTAAGGGATCAATCCAAGAAGAAGATATAACAATTATAAATATATATGCACCCAACATAGGAGCACCTCAGTACGTAAGGCAACTGCTAACAGCTCTAAAAGAGGAAATCAACAGTAACACAATAATAGTGGGAGGCTTTTAACACCTCACTTACACCAATGGACAGATCATCCAAAATGGAAATAAATAAGGAAACAGAAGCATTAAGTGACACAATAGACCAGATAGACTTGATATTTATAGGACATTCCATCCAAAAACAGCAGATTACACTTTCTTCTCAAGTGTGCACAGAACATTCTCCAGGGTAGATCACATCTTGAGTCACAAATCAAGCCTCAGTAAATTTAAGAAAATTGAACTCAAGCATCTTTTCTGACCACAACGCTATGAGATTAGAAATGAATTACAGGAAAAAAACCCAAAAAACACAAACACATGGAGGCTAAACAATACGTTACTAAATAACCAAAAGATCACTGAAGAAATCAAAGAGGAAATCAAAAAATACCTAGAGAAAAATGACAATGAAAACATGATGATCCAGAACCTGTGGGATGCAGCAAAAGCAGTTTTAAGAGGGAAGTTTATAGCTATACAAGCCTACCTCAAGAAACAAGAAAAATCTCAAATAAACAATCTAACCTTGCACCTAAAGGAACTAGAGAAAGAAGAACAAACAAAACCCAAAGTTAGCAGAAGGAAAGAAATCATAAAGATCAGAGCAGAAATAAATGAAATAGAAACAAAACAATAATAAATATCAATAAAACCAAAATCTGGTTCTTTGAGAAGATAAACAAAATTGATAAACCATTAGCCAGATTCATCCAGAAAAAGAGGGAGAGGACTCAAATCAATAAAATTAGAAATGAAAGAGGAGAAGTTACAACAGAAATACAAAACATCCTAAGAGACTACTACAGGCAACTCTATGCCAATAAAATGGACAACCTGGAAGAAATTGACAAATTCTTAGAAAGGTATAACCTCCCAACACTGAACCAGGAAGAAATAGAAAATATGAACAGACCAATCACAAGTAATGAAATTGAATCTGTGATTAAAAATGTTCCAACAGACAAAAGTCCAGGACCAGATGGCTTCACAGGTGAATTCTAACAAACATTTAGAGAAGAGCTAACACCATCCTTCTCAAACTCTTCCAAAATTGCGGAGGAAGGAACACTTCCAAACTCATTCTATGAGGCCACCATCACCCTGATACCAAAACCAAAGATACTACAAAAAAAGAAAATTACAGACCAATATCACTGATGAATATAGATGCAAAAATCCTCAACAAAATACTAGTAATCAGAATCCAACAACACATTAAAAGGATCATACACCATGATCAAGTGGGATTTATCCTAGGGATGCAAGGATTCTTCAATATATGCAAATCAATCAATGTGATACACCATATTAATAAATTGAAGAATAAAAACCATATGATCATCTCAATAGAAGCAGAAAAAGCTTTTAACAAAATTCAACACCCATTTATGATAAAAACTCTCCAGAAAGTGGACATGGAGGGAACCTACCTCAACATAATAAAGGCTATATACAACAAACCCACAGCAAACATCATTCTCAATGGTGAAAAACTGAAAGCATTTCCTCTAAGATCAGGAACAAGACAAGGATGTCCACTCTTGCCACTATTATTCAACATAGTTGTGGAAGTCCTAGCCACGGCAATCAGAGAAGAAAAAGAAATACAAATTGGAAAAGAAGAATTAAAACTGTCACTGTTTGCAGATGACATGATACTATACATAGAGAATCCTAAAGATGCCACCAGAAAACTACTAGAGCTAATCAATGAATTTGGTAAAGTTGCAGGATACAAAATTAATGCACAGAAATCTCTTGCATTCCTATATACTAATGATGAAAATTCTGAAAGAGAAATTAAGGAAACACTCCCATTTACCATTGCAACAAAAAGAATAAAATACCTAGGAATAAACCTACCTAGGGAGACAAAAGACCTGTATGCAAAAAACTATAAGACACTGATAAAAGAAATTAAAGATGATACCAACAGATGGAGAGATATACCATGTTCTTGGATTGGAAGAATCAATATTGTGAAAATGACTATACTACCCAAAGCAGTCTACAGATTCAATGCAATCCCTATCAAATTACCAATGGCAGTTTTTACAGAACTAGAACAAAAAATCTTAAAATTTGTATGGAGACACAAAAGACCCTGAATAGCCAAAGCAGTCTTTAGGGAAAAAAGCGGAGCTGGAGGAATCAGACTCCCTGACTTCATACTATACTACAAAGCTACAGTAATCAAGACAGTATGGTACTGGCACAAAAACAGAAATATAGATCAATGGAACAAGATAGAAAGCCCAGAGATAAACCCACACACCTGTGGTCAGCTAATCTATGACAAAGGAGGCAAGGATATACAATGGAGAAAAGACAGTCTCTTCAATAAGTGGTGCTGGGAAAACTGGACAGCTACATGTAAAAGAATGAAATTAGAACACCCCCTAATACCATACACAAAAATAAACTCAAAATGGATTAGAGACCTAAATGTAAGACCGGACACTATAAAACTCTTAGAGGAAAACATAGGAAGAACACTCTTTGACATAAATCACAGCAAGGTATTTTTTGATCCACCTCCTAGAGTAATGGAAATAAAAACAAAAACAAATGGGACCTAATGAAACTTCAAAGCTTTTGCACAGCAAAGGAAACCATAAACAAGACGGAAAGACAACCCTCAGAGTGGGAGAACGTATTTGCAAACGAATCAATGGACAAATGATTAATCTCCAAAATATGTAAACAGCTCATGCAGCTCAATGTTAAAAAAACAAACAACCCAATCCAAAAGTGGATAGAAGACCTAAGTAGACATTTCTCCAAAGAAGACGTACAGATGGCCAAGAAGCACATGAAAAGCTGCTCAACATCACTCATTATTAGAGAAATGCAAATCAACACTACAATGAGGTATCACCTCACACCAGTTAGAATGGGTATCATCAGAAAATCTAGAAACAACAAATCCTGGAGAGGGTGTGGAGAAAAGGGAACTCTCTTGCACTGTTGGTGGGAATGTAAATTGATACAGCTACTATGGAGAACAGTATGGAGGTTCCTTAACAAACTAAAAATAGAATTACCATATGATCCAGCAATCCCACTACTGGGCATATACCCAGAGAAAACCATAATTCAAAAAGACACATGCACCCCAGTGTTCATTGCAGCTCTATTTACAATAGCCAGGTCATGGAAACAACTTAAATGCCCGTCACGAGACGAATGGACACTAGTTCCGTAAAAAGGAACAAAATTGGGTCATTTGTTGGGACGTGGATGGATCTAGAGACTGTCATACAGAGTGAAGTAAGTCAGAAAGAGAAAAACAAATATCGTATATTAACGCATATATGTGGAACCTAGAAAATGGTACAGATGAACCGGTTTGCAGGGCAGAAATAGAGACACAGATGTAGAGAACAAATGTATGGACACCAGGGGGCGAAAGCGGCGAGGGGGTGGTGGTGGTGGTGGTATGAATTGGCAGATTGGGATTGACATGTGTACACTGATGTGCATAAAGTGTATGACTAATAAGAGCCTGCTGTATAAAAAAATAAAATCCAAAAATTAAAAGAAAAAAAAAAAGTCATTGAATTACAAAGTTGGGTGTGAAGGTGAATATTTACATTGAGGAAAGACATCACAACAAACAGGAGCCATGGAGACTCAGGGCTCTTTCTTTTAAAATCTCTTTAGAAAATTGAGCAAAAATGCCTCTCGATGGCAACCTGGCTCCCTGCCCATCCCCGACAGCTTGCAGTGATTTGCAGCCCTCGCAGTGGCCCCATGACTTCATCAGCTCCGGGTAAAGCTGCCTCTGCCTCCATGCATCCTTCCTCAGGAAACTATGCTCCAGCAGAACCAAGGAACGGAGTCCAAGGCATGGACTCCAAGGGACAGGAATCCTGTACAATCCACAGAATGCCAATGAGGGAGCTCCCAGGCTAACAAGGGGCTCAGAGAAGGACCAGTTCCAGAGAATGGGGGGAGCTGGCTGAGCAGGGATTTCCCAAGGGAAAAAAGAAAACTGGCTACTTACTTGGCATTGACTAACTCTACTGAGAGGAATTTTACCATCCTGTCGAAGGTTGAGCAAGAATTAGTACTCAACACTTAAGCAATTGAAGATGTAGCCATGACTAACTCCAGGACGGTAGAAAAGGTGGTACAAGAGAGGAGGTGTAAAAATCATGGTTTATCATATGGCTCAGTTGTGAGTAGTATTTACGTAGTCATAATGCAAACACTAAACATTAGTATATCGAAAAATATTATGATATAACTTGATATATTGGGACTTGCAAGAAAGGGAAGTGAAGGTGAGGTAGAATTATGAGGGTATAAGAGAGCTAAAGCCACATCCTTCAAGGTAGGATGTCAGTAGATACTATCTAGAACTGTGTGTGTGTGGCCGGGGGGTGGGGGGAAGAGCCAGTATTTGCATGTTATTTGGGAATATGATGGTAAACATGAGAAAAATGTAGCCGAAAGCATGGAAAGTAGTTGCCTCTGGGGATGCAGCTTAGTGTAAACTCCATAAAAACCTCGTAGAACTTTTAAGACTATACATTTATTTGTTTTGACCAAAATAGAGAATTAAAAAAAGAGAGTGATGCCCCAAGAGGAGTGAGACAGAAAGCTGTTGGAAATAAAATGAAGGTGCCTCTGCTAAACTACCCCAAATTCAGTGTGTTTTGAGTTGTGGTCCTGTGACCACCTGCGTTCAAATTACCTGCAGTGCCAGTTTATCATTCAGATTTATAGACCCATCCCAGACCTAAGTAATCAGCATTTCTCAGGGCAGGACTTGGAACCTACAGTTTCAAAAAGTTCCCCTAGACCCACTGCATTATCTATTGCTTTTTAGTAAAACAAACAACAAAAAATAAATAAAATGAAAAAGAATAACAGATGTAGAAACAGAGTCAGTGACCCATAAGAAGCACCATGGCAGACACTGCTATTTGCTTACCCGATATCCATTCTTCCTAATTAACAGAATCCCTATCTTGTTGTATTGGCAACATGTCCAACGAAAACACTGGATTTTCTCAGGCTCCTTACAGTTTGGGGTAGTTGTGTGACATAGTCTTTATACCAGTGAGATGTATAAGAGGGCCACTGGGTGGAGCTTCCAGGGAAGATCTTAATATTACAGTAAGTTCCCTACATACAAACAAGTTCCGTTCCAAGAGCGCGTTCCTTAAGTCCAATTTGTAAGTCCAGCTAAGTTAGCCTAAGTACCCAACTAACACATTCAGCTATATAGTACTGTACTGTGATAGGTTTATAATACTTTCCACACAAATAACACATAAAAAACGTACACAAAAAATAGAACAGTTTTAACCTTACAGGACATACCTTGAAAAGTACAGTAGTGTACAGTCCAACAGCCGGCATCCAGGGGCTGGCATCGAGTGAACAGGCAAGAAGAGATACTGACTGGAGGAGGGAGAGGAGGTGGGAGACGGTAGAGCTGAAGGACTGACAGAGGGCAAGCTGCAATTTCACGTGAACTAACTTACGTGATTGGACATGCGAACACATGTTCGCATCTTTGAAAGTTCACAGCTTAAAGGTTCGTATGTAGGGGACTTACTGTATTATCAGAAAGGGACAGACTCAGCTGGTACATGCCTTCTGCCTTTCTTTCTGTTAAGCACAGAAGAGGTGCCTGTCCTTCAGTGAGGACGAAAGCATGCTAAGGGTGGAAGGAGCCTGCTCTGGCCCTGGACTTTGCACCTGCAGACCTCTGGTTCTCTGAGAAGAATAAACTCCTTACTTATTAAGCCCCCAGAGTGGGGTCTTCTGTGACTTGTAGCTGAATGAAATCCTGCTGACATCTCATACTTGTTCAAATGTGTATTGGATATACTGTATGTTGCACACATTTTTTTGAGTGCCTTGGGCACTGTGCTAGGAATAATACAATGGGCCAGACAAATAAGGCTCTTTCCCTCATGGAACGTGGAATACAGTTAGAGTAGAAGAATCTACAGGTGTCTGAGTCCAGGATTCAGAGGGGCTATAGTTTGCTGTCACAGACCCTAAAGCAACAGAGTCAGTCGAAATAAACCACTCGATTTATGTATGTAGGAAATCCTCAGGGGACCACATGCCAGAAGGAGCAATAGTCTGGACATTGGGAGACCTAGGTTTTCTCTGTAATTCATTAGCGAAGTACATTTGGGGAAGCTACGTGGGGTGACTGCTTAATTTTTCCCGAATCCACTTTTCTTCTTTGAAAAACAAGAAGATTGGGCTCAGCTCTAAAATATTTTGTGATTACATTGAACAACGATGGCCATGAAATATACCAGACAAGAGTGTTACTAAATTTAAACTCTAAGAGTTCAAGTCAGAGGATATATTAAACAAATCACAAACAGCTGCCCACTCCCAATTAAACAAACAAACGAAGGGAAAAAGGACATGCTGGAGGGAGTTCTGGTTTGAGACCCGGCTTTGCCACGTAACAGCTGAGTAACCCTGGGATGGACACTCAGTGTCTAAGTCTCAGTTTCCTCATTTATAAGATATGAAGCAATTATACTCCAATAAAGATCTATTAAAAAATAATAAAAAAATGAAAAGCATACTAAAAAAATATAGGGCTGTTACTCTGACCTCAGAGTGCTAAGGAAAATGCCTGGTACTCTGTAAAGCCCCATTATGATTTGATACCAGCAAGATATTGATAATGGCTTAGAAATCTAAATCCTGCTAGGGGAATACATGAGTGTGCTTTGATGTTTTCAGTTTAATTCTTCATTACACAAGGCAGATAGATCTTTTGAGTTTCCTTCTGCCTGCCATAGTGTACCTTGTGACCCATTTTATTTTTACATAAGAGAATAGGCAAGAGAAACAAAAACAGCTAAAGTTGAAATCATCTCTGTTTGTTTCTAGCCCCAGTAAAGGTTGGGGGAAAGGGTTGGCTGGTTAAAAGGGAAGCTGGGTTCAAACGAAGTGTGGAAATTACATCACTTACCTGCGGCCTCTAATTGTCCATATTCAGTATGGTATAGTATTGTGAATAATCTGGGTTTTGCCTTATAACCTGTCACAAGTGTAGATGGGAAATTTGTCTACATATGCAGCCATTAGCCGATGACGCAGTCATGACTTCCATTCTCTTACCCACAATTATAAAAAGTTTTTCAGTAACAGGAACTTTGGCTATGGGAGTGGTTCTACATATGGTAAAATTGATCGTATCCATTTTCAACAAGCAGATGCGTTTGAGAGAAAGAGACAATCTTTTGATTACAACCAACGTAGGTAACATCTGTACTTTGACCAACTGAGCATGGCAGCCAAAGTGAATGTGAAGGTGGTGGGGAGATAAGAAAGCAGAATTCTTTCTTCCTCTTTATCCAACCCTTTCGCCTCAGCCCTTGCCAAATCCTGACAATTTCAAAGTGCTATTTGCTAAGATTAGGCAAGACACATAACCAAGGATATTGGGGAATACTTTAAATAAAGTTACTGGTGCCAAATGTGAGATTCAATAACTTCACCTAGTCCATCACAACCAACATTCCCCAGAAGGGTCGGGGAGGAACCCGCAGAATATAAGGAAAAATGCAGAGCATGTGATAAGTGGTAATACCGTTCCCACCGCCCATGGAAGAAGTGCGAGGAAATCAAAGGTCTTTAAAAAGAAAACTGAGTGCTTGCCTCCTGTAGTACCAGAACAAATAATGCATAACCAGAAATAACGCCTTTTTCTCTGCTTATGTCAGGTGCTTTCCCCTTGTAAAATTAAGGGGCCTTATTCAACAAAGCCCTCATATCAGTTCCATATCTTTTCCAGAAACTTTAGGAACAGAGGGTAACTACATCAGATTATTACGCAGAGGAACTCTCACTCAGGAAGAGCTCAGTCTGAAGCAGGCCGCACCCCCCTATCTCAGAGTGTATTATTTTTTTCCCCAGCAGTGTTCAACATGGTACAAAACCCAGAATATACTGATATGTTGCACATCTGGTTAAAAAGAGTACACGTTTCCTTTAACAATAAGACATACTACTTATTGAAGTGAATGCAAAAACACAGGTAAGATTCTTTTGTCACTTTATGAGCCCAGCAGAGCGGTGGGTAGGGCAACGGGGCAGACGGCCAGGGATGTGGGGAAAATGGCAGGTGAGGGCAGTGGTGGAAGAGAACAGGAAGGAAGTGGTCATTTCTGGCTAAAATTTTTAAATTGTTTATTTCATAAGGGGTTTCCATTGCTGAAGCACAACCCTTCTTACATGGAGGGCTAGCTCCTGCCTCCGGAGGTGATCACTCTGGACCCAGACGGGGACACCTAAAACTATTTTCGGGCCCCACTAAACCTCTCCAACCACTGCTAGCCTTCCCCCTTGACCCCTCGCATCCCTCTGCCCACTGGCCTGTCCGTGAAAGCTAAATAATGGCTCAGGGGACATTATCTGTCAGTTGCCTCTCACTGTTAGCCTCAAGGCTTGCTGGCCTAAGGAGAGTATGTGGTGGGCGCATTCGCGGGGGGCGGGCGGCGCCGGCCCGGGGAGGGTCGGGGAGGAAGTGCCGCCGCTGCGAGCCGCGGACTCAAGAGAGCTCCGGTCTCCGGGCAGGACACGAGTCATCACCGCGGGGGGGGCTCCGATCCTCGGGGCGGAACGGAGGGCAGGGGCTTCACACTTGGAAGCTCCTCTCACCGGGCGACACGGTCGCCCTGCCAGGCCGGGGTCGCGACAATATTCACCCCAGGGCCGCTGGCGATCGGCCACAGGTGCGCGGGCGCGGAGGGAGCCTCCCCGTGCGGCCCCACCTCTGGCCCCGAGGGGGCCCTCGGGTCAGCTTCCCCACCCCTGGACCTCCAGCGCCTCCCTGCCCTCCCCAGCCGAGCCCCTCCGCGTCGGAACCCCTCCGGGCCGAGCCCCCTGCCCGCAGCCGGCGTCTCACCTGCGCCGAGCGCCTACGAGCCGTCAGTCCGTGGCCGCTTTGCGCGCCGAGTGCAGCTGCCACCCCGCAGGTGCGAGCGCCCCTCCCCGCCCCGGCCGCCGCCAGCCGGTCCTCCCCCAACCCCGACCACCCCTCCCCGCACCTGCCCGGGGGCTGGGCTGCCCGTCTCAAAGTCCGCTCTGTCCTCCACGCCCCTGACAACTCCCGCCGGGTTGTTTCCTGGCTCCAGACACTCCCTAAGACGTGTGTTCCAACAAGGGCCGGTTCCCAGGCACGTAAGGCCAGCCGTGACTAACTTTGACCTCCTATGGTGCAAAGCAGTTAACAGAGCCTGGGAGGTGACAGCGGATGCTGGCTCAAGGAAGACCGTTTAACAAGCCAAGCAATCGTGGTGAACAGGCCTGCCAACTAGTCACGGATCACCCTCCAGCAAAGGAAGGCTCTGGTGTCATATCCCGGACCAGTTTTCTAGTTTAAGCTTGGTGTCGTATTCATTCATTCATTCAACAGAACTGCCAACAAATCTACATGCTAGGTAGACACAGTTCTAGGTTCTGGAGACACAGCTGCAAAGGAGATAATGTCCCTGCCTTGAAGGAGCTGCTTCTAGGAAGGAAGGCGTGACTTTGTAGTGTCATGTGGTCTCCATGCCCTCATCTCTAAGTTAAGTGGTTGGCCTAGTTGTATAGTTTCCCACCCCATCTGTTGGTCATAATCCCTTGTGGAAGTTAAAATAACGCAAGAGCTACGGCTCCATCTCAGACCACTGATCAGAATCTGGGGGAGGAGTGTGGGCAGATTCAGGGGAGCAGAGGAAGTCAGGGCTGAGAATGGAGCCTCCAGGTCTCTAAGATGCCTTCCAGCTTATTCCATTGTTGTAGGCACTGGAAACCAGGAAGGCTTCATGGAAGAGATGCTGTATTTAGGTTTTAGAGAGAGGCAAAAGCAGGGTGGAAAGAGGACAGGATCCCCAGTGCAGCTTCTTTGGATCACATAGCTTTTCTTTTCTCTAAAGCCAACGTCAAAGGAAGGCACTTTTGAGCATAAGGCATAAACCTGAGCAAAATTTTCCTCTCTAAATAGAGTGCATGAGGCCTGGTGGAAGGAGATAAAGCCAGAGGCAGGGCTGTCAGTTAAAAGGCTAATGGAGCCACACACGAGACGGGTAGTGTGCCAGAGCCAGGAGCTGGAGAGTACCACTTTAATTTCCCATCAGCGTGGGAACTGATTTAACCATTAGGCCTCATCCTGGCACTTGCTCACACCCACTGTTTGTGAAATGGATGGTAAGGCGGAGTCCTGGATGCCTGTTACCCTGGGAAATGCTGTGCCTCTCACCAGACCCCTGCTGTGGTCAGGCTTTCTCTTCAGTAATGGTCCCTTTTCCTCTAAGGCAACGACGGTGAAATAAATGTGTGACCTCTTAGCTGTAGTCACAGGTGGGTAGAGATGCTTCTTAACACTGAAAACCCAGAACTAAGAAAATTACTTCTGCCTCAAATGATAATATCCAAGAGCCAGGACAAACCAGTTTTTACAAAATAAGTTTGACCGTCTTTAAGTTGATCTGTGGAAAGAGGGTAAATCAAACGGCTTAAATCAAACAGTTAACAAAAAAAGCTAAATTACTAATACATCAACAACTGTAATACAATAAGAGCAGCTAACAATTATTACAAAGTTCATTTAAGGTAAAAGTGGAGCAGATTAGCATTTAGAAACAGATCAATCATATGAGCCTAAATGAACACAAGGGTGGCATTTTAATTCGGTGGGAAATGGTTTATTTTGTAAATATTGCTGACATAATTGACTGTTCTTTTGGAGGATCTTATCACAGAGTTGTTCATCATCTCATCTCCTCTTGGCCATCACGGTGCTAACGGGGCACACAGCCACCCAGCAGGAGCGCTGTCTTTCCCAGCCTCCCTTTTAGGTAGGATGGGTTACGTGACTAAGTTCAGGACAAGAAGCTGTGAGTGGAAGTGGTTTAGGCAACCTCTGGGTGGAGTCCTGAGAGGAAGGGCTTGTGCCGGGCTTCTCCCCTCCCCTCTCCTGCTGACTGGAATATGGACATGACAGTGGGCCATCAGGGACCATGAAATGAATGGTGGAGTAAGAGAATAAAAGGAGTCTGGATGCTTGGGTGATCTCACTCAGTAGTAGTCTGTGTACCAGTCCTGGAATGCCCATCTCCAGACTGTAATGTGAAAGAGAAACAAAATTACATCACAGCCGTAAGTCACAGCTATTGGAGGTTTTCGTCACATGCAACCGAGTCCATAACCTGACTAATGCAGAACATCTTCCCTCCTGCTTGAGACCTTGAACAAATACAAATTCAAAATGCATTAAATAAAGATCTAAATATACCATTCACCAGGAATCACAGTTTGGAGACTCCATTGCACAGAACGAATACATCGTAAGAACCTTAAAGATTCTGACTGCAACGTTATTTATAACAGCAAGTGTTTCTCAATATGGGAGTAGTTGAATATGGTATAGCATGCCCTTTCTATGATATATTGTGCAGTGATTAAAAAGGGTGAATTAGATTTATATTTGTTGACCAGGAAAATAGTCATAATGTACTGTTAAAGTTAAAAAGTCTGCAGAGTGGTGAGAGATTTTTGTTTTTCTTTTCTTTTGTTTGTTAAAATACACATAACATAAAAATTAACATTTTAACCATTTTAATTGTACACTACAGTGGCATTAAGTATGTTCACATTGCTGTACAACCATCTATCTATCTCCAGAACTTTTCATCGTCCTGTGCTGAAACTGTACACCTATTAAACAATAACTGCCCATCCCTTGCCCCCCAAGCCCCTGGTAACCACTGTTCCACATTCTCTATGAATGTGACTACTCAAGGTATCTCTTTCAAGTGGAATCATACAGAATCTGTCCTCTTCGGTCTCACTTATTTCATTTAGCATAGTGTCTAAAAGGTTCATCCATATTGTAGCATGTATCACAATTTCATTGCTTTCTAAGGCTGAATAAGATTCTGTTGTACATGTATACTATATTTTGTTTATCCATTCACCTGTTGATGGACATTTGCATTGTTTCTGCTTTTGGCTACAGTGAATGATGCTGCTATAAGTCTTGGTTTTATTTGGTGTACAAATATCTGTTCGGGTTCTTGCTTTCAGTTCTTTGGTGTATATACCCAGAAGTGGAATTGCTGGATCAAATGGTAATTCTATGTTTAAGTTTTTGAGGTACTGCCATACTGTTTTCCACAGCAGCTGCAACATTTTACATTCCCACCAGCAGTGCACAAGCGTTCCAATTTCTCCACATCCTTGACAATGCTTGTTTTTGGTTTTGGGGTAATAGCCATCCTAATTGGTGTGAAGTAGTATCTCACTGTGGTTTTGATTTGCACCTCTCAAATGATTATTGCTGTTGAGCATCTTTTCATGTGCTTATTGGCCATTTGTATACCTTCTCTGGAGAAATGTCTGAACGCTTTGCCCATTTTTGAATTGGGTATTTTGATTTTTGTTGTTGAGTTTTAGGAAGCCTCTAAATATTCTGGATATTAATCTCTTATCAGATATGTGATTTGCAAATATTTTCTCCCATTCTGTGGGTTGCCTTTTTACTCTGTTGATAGTGTCCTTTGATGCAAAAACGTTTTAATTTTGATAAAGTCCAGTTTGCTATTTTTGCTTTTGTTCCTGGGATTTTCATGTCATATCCAAGAAACCATTGTCAAATCCAATGCCATGAAGATTTCCCCCTATGTCTTCTTCTAAGAGTTTTATAGTTTTAGCTCTTATGCTTAGATCTTTTATCCAGTTTTAAAATATTTATTTATTTACTTGGTTGCGCTGGGTCTTAGTTGTGGCAGGTGGGCTCCTTAGTTGTGGCTCCAGGGCTCCTTAGTAGTGGCATGCAGGCTCCTTAGTTGTGGCATGCACGTGGAATCTAGTTCCCTTACCAGGGATCGAACCCAGGCCCCCTGCATTGCGAGCATGGAGTCTTATCCACTGCGCCACCAGGGAAGTCCCCCTTTTATCCATTTTGAGTTAATTTTTTGTATATGGTGTTAGGTGAGGGTCCAACTTCACTATTTAGAATGTATTTATCCAGTTTTCCCTGCATTATTTGTTGAAAAGACTGTTCTTTCCCCATTGAATTGTCTTGTCACCCTTGTAAAAAATCACTTGACCATATATGTGCATGGGTTTATTTCTAGGCTCTCTGTTTTATTACATTGGCCTATATATCTGTCTTACCAGAACCACACTGTTTTCATTATTGCAGCTTTGTAGTAAATTTTGAAATCAGGAAGTGTAAGCCTTCCAAATTTGTTTTTCTTTTTCAAGATTGCTTTGGCTATGTGGTGTTCTTTGAGATTCCATATGAATTTTCGGATGGATTTTTCTATTTCTGCAAAAAAAAAATCTTTGGGATTTTGATAGGGTTTGCATTGACTCTGTAGATTGTTTCAGGTCGTATTAACATTTTAAAATTAAGTCTTCTAATCAGTGAACACAAGGTGTCCTTCCATTTATTTATGTCTTCTTTAAGTTCTTTCAGAAATGTTTTGCAGTTTTCAGTATACAAGTCTTTCACCTCCTTGGTTAAGGTTTTTTGTTTTGTTTTGTTTGTTTTTCTTTAAAATTTTTTTTTCCGGCTGCGTTGGGTCTTCGTTGCTGCGTGCGGGCTTTCTCTAGTTGTGGCGACTGGGGGCTACTTTTTATTGCAGTGCGCAGACTTCTTATGGTGGTGGCTTCCCTTGCTGTGGAGCATGGGCTCTAGGCACATGGGCTTCAGTAGTTGCAGCATGCGGGCTCAGTAGTTGTGGCTCATGGGCTCTAGAGCGCAGGCTCAGTAGTTGTGGCACATGGGCTTAGCTGCTCCGTGGGATGTGGGATCTTCCCAGACCAGGGATTGAACCCGCATCCCCTGCATTGGCAGGCAGATTCTTAATCACTGCGCCACCAGGGAAGTCCCCTTGATTAAGTTAATTCCTAAGTGTTTTATTCTTTCTGAGTGTTATTGTAAATTGAATTGTTTTCTTAATTTCAGGTTTTTGTTGTTAGTGTATAGAAACACAACTGATTTTTGAGTGTTGATTTTGTATTCTGCTATTTTGTTGTTTGTTTATTATTTCTAAAGTTTGTTTTTGTTCTGTTTTGTTTTGTTTTTTGTTAGTGTGTGTGTAATAGTTAGGGCTTTCTACATACAAGATCATGTCATCGGTGAATACAGATCATTTTATTTCTTCTTTTCTAACTATTTTATATTGGAGTATAGTTGATTAACAATGTTGTGTTAGTTTCAGGTATACAACAAAGTGATTCACTTATACATATACATGTATCTGATATCTGTCTTTTAAAATCTATTGAGAGTTGATCTGTGGCCTAACATATGGTCTATCCTAGAGAATGGTCCATGTGCACTTGAGAAGAATTTGTATTCTGTTGCTGTTGGGTGTGTATGCCTATTAGATCTAGTCAATTTTTCCTTTTTTTGTTCTTTTGTTTTGCAATAATGAGATCATATTACGTACATACACAAGTGTGTGGTGTGTGTGTGTGTGTGGTACATGAATGAGCATAAAGGAAGGTATGAAAAGCTACCTTGGTTACCTGATGGTAGTAATAACACTGGACAGGATAGAGGTAGGGGTGAGATTGTTAACTCCATTTTAGAAGTGTGTTCCAAGCTGAAGTGCTGGTGGCAGTGAGGGAACCTAGATTGGGTTGTCTATGATGACTATCTCAATCATGGTCTCAGGACCAGCTGAGCTGTGAGGACTGTAGTTTTTTCCACTAATACTCTTCCACGGAGTCTTGCAGAAATCCTGATTGATCAGTACGTGGAAGAAGGCTCTGTGATGAATTGGACTTAAGAGAGGCATGAGTGGCTCTAGTGGACAGCTCTAGACGCCTCTGTTGCAACGCTACAGAACCCTCTCAGCCCCACTTCTTATTCAGTCATGATTGTGGTGACAGTTCGTGCAACCTTTGACAGGCTTTGTACAGGTGTGGTCAGAGAGATTTACATGAATGCTTATGCTATGATCTCTTCTTCCTGACTTGGGACTTCTCTGAGGCTCACAGGGTGTAGACTCTTGGCACAAACCCACTTAGTGGTCATACATGTGCAGCTAGGAGTTTGGGGGGAATAAACGCCCATGAGGCCATTTTCCATGAATGGGGAATAGTAGCCAATCCATAAATGCTTCTCTTCTGTCCCATGGGCAGAGAGTTCTGAGACATATTTCAAAAAAAACTCCTCAAGAAGTGCCGGTCAGAAAGAAGGTCCTGGTGGCTAACCTTTCTTTCCCTTCTTCCTTGTGACACTCCCTACATCTTTCGCTCCTGCTCTCTGGAATCAAATTCCCAGAGACGCTACCTGCACACAAACTTTTTTCTCAGGCTCTGACTTGCAGAAACCTATGTAAAGGCAGGAGCTTTGTTAAAAGGACACAGGAGCTAGCTTGAAGGAACACTCTAAAGATGGGACAATTTGAAAAACCAATAGAATGCCAACAATATAAAAAGCGTATTGGATATATTAAAAACCATTAATTCATAATGATATTCTAAAGAGAAAAATAAAATTGTCCAGTAGGGCACAGTGAACCCGTTCCCAGTCCCAGGGAGGACTCCCACTTCGTGGAGGAGAGCAAAGCCCTTCGCAACACCAGCCGCCAGCAGTAGGTGTCCAGACATGCTGCCCACTGCATCTTGGTATCAGAGTCGCCAAGGAAAACAACACGGTACAGCCGTGGGTGGAGCCTCGCTGTGCTCACATAGAGATAGAGCAAGATCAGCCTCAATAGGGCGCATTGGTCCCCCGTGGCCAGTGGGGTCCCTCTCCACCCTGGCAGCCGTCACAGGGCAATTGGTCTAGAAGCGCCCCTTTCGTGCTGGAGCAGAAGGACCCCGACTCCTCCCCTTTGGAGTCTGGGGTTGTGCACGTGTGCAAGCAGGACGGAGGAGCACAGGTTGAGTCTGAATCAGGGAAAGATATTCCCATACAGGCCATAGGCCAGCACAGCGGTGTGGGCCCTCTGTCTCTTGGTAAGAAGTGGTCCAGGCCCATGGCCCATTCTTATGTGGCCGAGTACGGGTTAAAAGGCTGCCCATGAGACCGCTTTTCCCAACAAAAACAAAACTAATGAGGTGGTTTTGGGGGTTGCTGGGACACCAGCTCATTAGGTTAAAAATTAGTAACTACAGGGAAAGAAGAGGAAGCATTTAACCTGCCTTTCCGGTATGAACTATGCATCAGGGAAATTAGATTGTCTTAGGGGATGAAGGAGATCTTTGTAGAAAAACTCTAGCTAAGTGCACAATGAATGATAGAATTAGAAAATCACCATTTGGTGATTTCTAATAAAATGATTGATTCAGGTAATAATCACTAATTAATAGATCTAACAAGATATATCCAAGACTTCGACACTGAAACCTATAAAACAATACTGAATTTAAAGAAGACCTATGTAAAAGGGGGTATACCGTGCTCGTATATTGAAAGACTCGGTATATTAATAATTTAATCCTCTCCAAATTGATGTATAGAGTCAGTGCAATCTCAGTCAATCACTGGAAGATTGTTTTCATGTGTGGTCAAAAAACAATAAACTGATTTTAAAACAAACATGGAAATGCAAAAAGGGTAAGAATAGCTAAGACAAACTTGAAAAACAAAGCGGAAAGACTTGCATTATCAGATATCAAGGCTTATTATGAAGTTGTATAAACAAGAGAGTATGAAAGTTGGTACAAGAGTAGACCAGTTAACAAAAAGAACAGGAAACGGAGTCTAGAAACTGACCCACACAGATACAGTCACTTGATTTATTCCAAGTTTGCAGTGCAGTGCAGTGGGTGGGGTGGAGAGAGTAGTCTTTGAGTTAACAGAGCTGGGTCAATTGTACACCCATATGGACATTTTTATATATTGATCTATCCCTCTCACTGGTACACGAAATCAGTTACAGTGGATTGTAGATTGTTGACTGGAAAAAGCACAACCTAAAAGTTGAGAGTTATGTTTTATGAGGCAGACATTCTGAGGACATTCAGCCTGGGAGACAGGACTCTCAGATAACGCTGAGGGACTGCTCTGAAGAGGCGAGGCGGAAGCCAGGATATACATTAGGAGTTTTTGCAACTAAGACGAGGTAGTCGGAACATCAAACGTTTACTGTTAATTAAAGAAAACCAGATATCTCAAGTTAAGGAATTTAGTGCTTTTCTATGTACGGGAAGATGCAAAGTCTGGGCTCACTGAAACATTCCTTTGATCTGCACCTCAGCTGTCTGGGGCCAGTATCCTGTGTTTTCTCATCCTGAGTTTCCTCAGGGTGAACCATCGCCTGGGGTGGCTGCAGCAGTTGACTACTTGATGGTGGGCATCCTCTTCTATCCTGAGTTCCCTCATGGCTCACCTGGGGAGGCCGTAATGTGATGGCTTCAAGGCTGCAACATCCTTTCTTTACTGATACGGCAGCAGTATTTTTCATTCATAAGATCTAAGTGTGAAAGGGGAAACAACAAAGGTTTTAGAAAACAATATAGAAGAATATCTTTACACCCTAGGGAATAAAAATATTTTCTACAAAGGGCATAAAAAAGCACCAACCATAAAAAAAAGACTGATAAATGAGACTTCATTGTAATTAAGAACCTCTGTTTATAAAAGGGCAACATTAAGAAACTGAAAAGGCAAACCACAGACCGGGAGAAAATATTAATATTTGCAATACATATCTGATAAAAGATTCATATACAGAATATACAAGAAACCCCTACAAACCAGTAAGAAATAGGCAGAACACACATTTAAAAAACAAGCAAAGGAAGTTAAATAGCTACTTAAAAAAAGAGGAATAATAGTCAATAAAACAGGTACAAATTCTCAATCTACCCCTCACTCCAGCCTTTTTGAGATATGTTTGACTTATTGTGTAAGTTTAAGATGTAAAATGTAATGATTTGATATATGTATATATTGTGAAATGTTTATCACAATAAGGTTAGTTAACACATCTTTCACTTCACCTAATTACAGGTTTGTTTGTTGGTTTTTTGGTTGTTGTTATAGTGGGAACATTTAAGATCTACTTTTTTAGCAGCTTTCAACTATACAGTACAGTATCGTTAACTATAGTCACTATTCTGACATTAGATTCCCAGAACGTATTCAGCTTATAACTGAAACTTTGTACCCTTGGACCAGAGTCTTGTCATTTCCCCCACCCCCCAAACCCTGGCAACCACCAATTTACCTTCTGTTTCTATGAGTTTGGATTCCACATATAAGTGAGAACATACAGTATTTGTCTTTCTCTATCTGACTTATTTGACTTACCATAATGCCCTCAAGGTGCATCCTTGTTGTCACAAAGGGCAGGATTTCCTTCTTTTTTACGACTGAATTCTTTTCATATTTATTTATTTATGTATGTATTTATTTATTTATAGCTTTTAGCTGTATTGGGTCTTCGTTGCTGCGTGCAGGCTTTCTCTAGTTGTGGCAAGCAGGGGCTACTCTTTGTTGCGGTGCACGGGCTTCTCATTGCGGTGGCTTCTCTTGTCATGGAGCATGGGCTCTAGGCGCATGGGCTTCAGTACTTGTGGCACTTGGGCTCCGTAGTTGTGGCTTGCGGGCTCTAGAGCACAGGCCCAGTATTTGTGGCACACGGGCTTAGTTGCTCCGCGGCGTGTGGGCTCCTCCTGGACCATGGCTTGAACCCGTGTCCCCTGCATTGCCAGGCGGATTTTTAACCACTGCGCCACCAGCGAAGTCCCTGAATTATTTTCTTCAGTCATTCATCCATCAATAAGTTGTTTCCATGTCTTGGCTATTGTGAATAATGCTGCAAAGAACATGGAGGGGCAGATATCTCTACAAGATAGTGATCTCTTTTCTTTTGGATATATACACAGAAGTGGGATTGCTGGGTCACATGGTAGTTCTATTTTTAATTTTTTGAGGAACCTCCATAATGATTCCTGTAACAGTTTACATTCCCGCCAGCAGTGCCCAAAGTTTCCCTTTTTTTCACATCTTCACCAACATTTGTTATCTGTTGTCTTTTTGATAATAGCTGTCCTAACAGGTGTAGGGTGATATCTCATTGTGGTTTTGATTTGCATTTCCACAATGATTAGTAATGTTAAGCATCATTTCATGCACCTGTTGGCCATTTGTATGTCTTCTTTGGAAAACCGTCCATCCAATTTCTTTGCCCACTTTAAGATCGTATTTTTTTGGTTTTTTAAAAATTTTTAAAAAATTTTTGTTATTGAGTTGTATGAGCTCCTTAAATATTTTGGATATGAACCTCTTATCAGATATACGATACAAATATTTCCTCCCATTCAGTGGGTTGCCTTTTTATTTTGTTTATCATTTCTCTTGCTGTGCGGAAGGTTTTAGTTTGACGTAGTCCCACTTATTAATTTTTGCTTGTGTTGCTTGTGCTTTTGGTGTCACGTACAAAAAATTGTTGCCAGGGCCAATTTCAAGGAGCTTTCCTCCTGTGTTTTCTTCTAGGAGTTTTATGGTTTCAGGTCTTGTGTTTAAGTCACTTTAGTTCTTCTGCCCATTTTGAGCTAATTTTTGTGAACGGTGTAAGACAGCAGTCCAGTTGCATTCTTTTCCATGTGAATGTCTAGTTTTCCCTACACCATTTATTGAAGAGGCTATCCTTTCCATGCTGAGTATTTTTGACTCCTCCATCAAATAGCAGTTGACCATGTGTATGATGGTTAATTTCTGGGCTCTTGATTCTGTTCCATTGGTATATGTGTTTATTTTTCATTTGACAATATCATATGTTGTAATTACTGTAGCTTTATAGTATAATTTGAAATCAGGAAGTGTGATGCCTACAAGCTTTGTTCTTCTTTCTCAAGATTGCTTTGGCTATTCAGTCTTGTGATTTCATACACATTTTAGAATTGTTTTCTCTATCTCTGTGAAAAATGCCACTGGAATTTTGATAGGAATTGCACTGAATTTAGAGATGGCTTTGGGTAGTATGGACATTTTAACAACATTAAATCTTTCAATCCGTGAGCATTAGCTGTCTTTCCATTTCTTTGTGTCTTCTTCAATTTTTTTAATCAAATTCTTGTAGTTTTCAGTGTACAGATCTTTTATCTCCTTGGTTAAATTTAAAGGCAGTCCTCATTTTATTGTGATTTTCTTAATTGAGTTTTTCTTTATTACACTTTACAGACATTGTGTGTTTGTTTATTTTTTTTTTTTTTACAAAATGAAGGCTTGTGGCAGCCCTGTGTTGAGTAAGTCTACTGGTGTCATTTTTCTAACAGCATTACTTTTAAATTAAGGTGTGTACCTTGTTTATTTAGATGTAATACTATATGCACTGGGAAACCAAATAATTCTTGTGACTCGCTTTATTGCGACATTCGATTTATTGCGATGGCCTGGAACTGAACCTGCAGTACTTCTGAGGTATGCCTGTATTCCTAAGTATTTTATCATTTTTGATACCTTTTTGAATGAGATTGTTTTCTTCACTACTTTTTCAGATATCCTGTTGTTAGTATATAGAAATGCAACTGTTATCTGTATGTTGATTTTGTATCCTGCAGTTTTACTGAATTTGTTTATTAACAGTTTTTTGGTGGAGTCTTCAGAATTCTCTATAAGATCATATCATCTGCAAACAAAGACAATTTACTTCTTTTCTGATTTTGACACCTTCCTGGCTGTGCCGCGAGGCTTGTGGGATCTTAGTTTCCCATCCAGGGACTGAACCTGGGCCCTAGGCAGTGAAAGCTCGGAGTCCTAACCACTGGACTGCCAGGGAATTTCCAATACGTTTTAGTTCTTTTTCTTGACTTATTGTTCTGGCTAATGCTTCCAGTACTATGTTGAATAGGAGTGATGAGAGCAACCACCCTTGTCTCACTCCTCATCTTAGAGGAAAAGCTTCATTTTGCCTGCATCATCCCATCCCCCAAGCCAGCATTGCTCAGTGCCAAGAGGAAACTGCAGCAAATTCTACCGTCCAAAGTAAACTATAAAACTGGACTGAGTTGTCAAAAACAACCATTTCAAGGCTCTGGAAACTGACCAAAGCCATCTGAGCGTTTTACAGGTGGTTACTAATGAAACACTGAACTCTGACTAAAAACCATAGGTCTGTGGCAATCTTATCTAGGACTGCTTTCATTTTCCCCACCTCCATCTCAGTTTGTGGGAGGTCTTACCAGGGTGTTCAAGCTGTAAAAATCCATTCCTTCACTGCCAGAGAGGTCTCACTTGATTCTGAATGAGTACGGAAAAACCCACCCCAGCAGCACTGTAGGTGATAGTTGTGATCTCAGAGGCAAACAAACATGTAAACCCAGTGCCTCAGCTAGCCTGGGGTTGCAGTCCTGGCTGAAGCAAGCAATAAAGTTAGCCAAAAATTTAATAGGAAGATTTGGAATATGAGACAGTCATAGGGTCTGGAAAAGTTTCCACACATCTGCACAGGATAGACTAGAGAGGAGCTAAGCTATCCACAGCAACAGAACGATCCATGAAAAAAAAATGGATAAATTGTACATCATCAAAATTAAAAACTCAGAAGATACCACTGAGAAAATGAAAAGTCAAGCCACCGACTGGAGGAAACTATTTCCAAGTTATATATCTGATAAAAGGACTTGGATCTGGAATGTACAAAGAAGTCTTACAACTCAGTAATAAGGAGGCCCAATTAAAAATGGGCAAAATAGGGACTTCCTTCGTGGCGCAGTGGTTATGAATCCGCCTGCCAATGCAGGAGACACGGGTTCGAGCCCCGGTCCAGGAAGATCCCACATGCCACGGAGCAACTAAGCCCGTGTGCCACAACTACTGAGCCTGCATTCTAGAGCCCACAAGCCACAACTGCTGAACCCGTGTGCCCCAACTACTGAAGCCCACGTGCCTAGAGCCTGTGCTCTGCAAAATGAGAAGCCACTACAATGAGAAGCCCGCACACTGCAGCCAAGAGTAGCCCCTGCTCGCCGCAACTAGAGAAAGGCTATGCGCAGCAACGAAGACCCAACACAGCCAAAAATAAAGAAATAAAAAAATTTTTAAAAAAATGGGCAAACTATTTGAATAGACATTTCATGCACAAAGGTATACTAATATCTGAAAGTCACGTGAAAAAAATAGTTAAAACTAGTACTAGGAAACGCAACTTAGACTATCATGAGATACCGACGTACCCACTAGAATAGCTATAATAGAGAATAAAGAGGGAATCCCCTGGCGGTCCAGTGGTTAGGACTTGCCTCTTTCACTGCCGGGGCATGGGTTCGATCCTTGGTCGGGGAACTAAGATCCCACAAGCCTTGGTCAGGGCGGAAAAAAAAAAAAAAAAAAAAAAAATATATATATATATATATATATATATATATATATAGAGAGAGAGAGAGAGAGAGAGAGAGAGAGAGAGAGAATAATAAGAATTGGGGACAATATAGACAAACTGGAACCCTCATGCATTGCTTCAGGGGGTGTGAAGTGGTTTAGCCGCTCTGAATTACAATCTGGCAGTTTCTTAAGAAGTTAAACAAACTTATATGACCCAGATATTTTACTCCTAGGCGAGTATCCAAGAGAAATGCAAATATGTAGCCACACAAAGACTTATATGCACACGTTCATAATAGCATTATACATAAGATTCAAAACTGGAGACAACTCAAATGTCCATAAACTGGGGAATGGATAAACAAAATGTAGTATAACTGTAAAATGGAATATTATTCAACAACAGAAATGATTGAACTAATATATGCTTTAGCATGTATAATCCTAAAAAATATTATGGTAAGTGAAAGAAGCCAGATGGAAAAGACCACATGCTGTGTGAATCCATTTATAAGAAATGTTCAGAGAAGACAAATACTTAGAGATTGACAGCTGAAGAATGGTTGCTGGAGTGGGAGAGGGGGTAGGTATTGACAGCAGTTGAGCAAGGTGGAATATTTTGGGACAATGGAAGTTTTCTAAAACTGAATTGTGGTAATGTTTTCACATGTTTAGAAGTTTACTAAAAATCCTTGCACTGTGCAGTTACAGTGGGTGAATTTTTTGGTAAATAAGTTATACCTCAGTAAAGGTGTTAAAAATCATAACTAGCAATAGGTAAGAGGTGGAGAAGTATAGATGAAACAAGATTGTTGAAGCTGCAGCATGGGTAATGAAAGTTCATTTTACAATGCCTTCTACTTTTGTGTATGCTAAAAAAATTACATAATAAAATATTCTTTAAAATTGAGGGCTAGCTCTGTTACACGTGAATAAAGTTGGAGGGTTTACACTGTCTGATTTTAAATTTTAATATATTAGTCAAGACAGTGTAGAACTGGTGTAAGGATAGGCATGCAGATCAGTGGAACAGAACTGAGCGTCCAGAAATAAGCCCTTACATTCACGCTCAATTGATTTTAGACAAAAACAATTCAAAGAGAATTAACAAATCGCCTAAGGGAACAGAATCGAGAGTTAAGAGGTAGACCCACCTGTTTATATAAACTTGATATATGATAAATTTGGTCAAACGAATCAGTGCATAGTAGATGATGTTGGAGAAATTGGCCCGTAAATAGCAAAATAACACTGGATCTCTACCTTATCCTTACCTTACTTATAGAGGTGGACTTCAGATGGGTTAGAGGTCTAAAGGCACATCTTTACGCTTATATAAAAATATGGTTGTGACTTCTTAAGACCACAAAAACACAAAGCATAAGGCAAAAACAAAAATTCAGTGGATTTCATTGCATCAAAATTATAGATTTCTGTTAAATGAAAGACCCTATAGACAAGGCCAACACGCAGGCAATAGATTGGGAGAATATATTTGCAATAGTTAAGACAAGAGACTATTAGTCTGTAGCTATTAGCTGGAATGGTACAAACGACTCTTGTGAATCAACACGGAAAAGCACGACAGATAACTGGGCAAGTGATAGAAACAAGAATTTCCAAATGGAGAGGCCTAAATGAAAAAAAAGATAAAGAGATACACCAACTCATTAACAATTTAAAAATGTACAGTGTATTAAAACACTGGACATCAGATTTGCAAAAATTAGAAACTGGATAACATCAGATGGCATAGGGCTTTGGGAAAAATAGGAACCCTCCTGCATTTCTGGTGGAGTGTTGACTGGTACAGTTTTTTTTTTTTGCAAAGTACGTTGTAAGTATTTGACTAAGCATTCATAAGTACCAGAGAAATTCCCACACAGGCTCAGAGCAGGGCGTGTGCACAAACGGTCACTGCAGTTCTGTTTGTAATAGGGAGTGGGAGGCATTTATTGTGCAGCATTAGAAGCAACAGTGAAATGGGGGCTTCCCTGGTGGCGCAGTGGTTAGGAGTCCACCTACCAGTGCAGGGGACGTGGGTTTGAGTCCTTCTCCAGGAGGATCCCATATGCCGCGGAGCAGCTGGTACCGTGCACCACAGCTGCTCAGCCTGCACTCTGGAGCCCGTGAGCCACAACTGCTGAGCCCGCGTGCCACAACTACTGAAGCCCACGTGCCTAGAGCCCGTGCTCCGGAAAGGGAGAGGCCACCGCAATGAGGAGCCCGCCCACTACAACCAAGAGTGGCCCCTGCTGCCACAACTGGAGAGAGCCTGTGCACAGCAACGGAGACCCAATGCAGCCAAATAAAAACCAAAAGAACAGACCAAAAAAACAGTGAAATGTACACAACAGTGTGCATATGTTGTAAAAAGAGTGCTGAGTAAAAATAGTAAGAAACGACAAGCCCCACATAGTAAGATGCCCTTTATATAAATTTAACACACACACATACCACCACCAATATGCGTTTTACAAAGAAATATGGAAATTGAAAAATACATACAGGGACTTCCCCGGTGGTCCAGCGATTAAGACTCCATGCTTCCAATGCCAGGGGTGTGGGTTCCATCCCTGGTCGGGGAATTAAGACCCCACATGCGTGCAGCGCAGCCAAAAAACAAAAAAAAACCATGCAAAATGCATTAGACCAGTTAACTATGGAGATGAAGGGAATGGGGATGGAGAACAGGGATAGAAAGATACACATAAATTCATTTACGTAAAAGGCGGGGGTCTTGTGTGGACCCATGGGGATTGTATGCTAAGAACTGAGTATTGTCATTCACTCAGTCATTTTCATCTGAGATCCAAAGGTGGGGAGAGGAGAGGGGAAAATCACATGTGAGAACAACCTACGTCTTCAGATTAGTGGTTCCCTTGGGGCAGGCATGTAGGGAGGAAAAAGAGTGTGAGGAAGCTGTATTAGTTCCATCTGTGCAGTTTTATTTTTTAAAATAATCTATCCTATAGCTTCTGTGTTAGTTAGAGGAAGTATAGTATAGGTATTAAAATCATGGGCTCTGGGGTAGGTGAGCTGAGTTGAAACCCAAATCTGCCAGTTATCAACTGTGTGACTTCGTGTAAGCTTCTGAACCTCTCTGTGCCTCAATTTCTTCATCTGTAAGATGGAACAGATGATAATATCTACCACATAGGGCTGATGTGACAACCAAAATGTATGTATTTTATCTGAGAATATATACATATTTACGTGGTACTTTCTGTACTTGGCACAAAACAGCATATTATATGTGTTTTATTTTAATTTATTTAATTTATTTATTTAATTTTGGCTGTGTTGGGTCGTCGTTGCTGCAAGCAGGCTTTCTCTAGTTGCGGCGAGCAAGGGCTACTCTTCGTTGCGGTGCGCGGGCTTCTCATTGCAGTGGCTTCTCTTGTTGCGGAGCACAGGCTCTAGGCACGCGGGCTTCAGTAGTTGTGGCACACGGGCTCAGTAGCTGTGGCTTGCGGGCTCTCGAATGCAGGCTCAGTAGTTGTGGCAAACGGGTTTAGTTGCTCCGCGGCACGTGGGATCTTCCTGGACCAGGGCTCGCACCCCTGTCCCCTGCACTGGCAGGCGGATTCTTAACCACTGCACCACCAGGGAAGCCCTACATGTGTTTTCCATTATTAGAGAGACCTAAAGCAAGCATGACAAAACAAGTATCTGTTTAGTCGTGGACATGCATAAATTGACATGTATACTATTTTTGTTTTTGAAATATTTTTTATTAAAAATAAAATGGGAAAATACTTAACCAAAGAGAAGGAAGGAATAAACTGAAAGCAGAAAGAATGAAAAGGAGTTGAGAGTGAAGCAGGGTTTGAAATTTTGAAGATCAGAGAATTCTGCGGAAATAACCTATGTCAGTAGGGCTTTTGTTTTTCTTTCTTCTTAATAACTTTTTGGTTTATTAGCACCAAAAGTTGGGGAAAGGAAATTGTCACTTTTGTAATTTTTTTAATTGAAGTAGTTGATTTACAGTATTGTGTTAGTTTCAGGTGTAGAGCAGTGATTCAGTTAAATATATATGTATATATTTTTTCAGATTCTTTTCCATTATCGGTTATTATAAGACATTGAATATAATTCCCTGGCTATACAGTAAATCCTTGTCGCTTATCTATTTTATGTACAGTAGTTGTATCTGTTAATCCCATATTCCTAATTTATTACCCCCTTTCCCCTTTGGTAACCATAAGTTTGTTTTCTATGTCTGTGAGTCCGTTTCTGTTTTGTATATAGATTCATTTGTATTGTTTTTAGATTCCAAATATAAGTGATATGTAGTATTTGTCCTTCTCTGTCTGACTTACTTCACTAAGTGTAATATTCTTTAGGTCCATCCATGTTGCTGTAATTTTTGAGTCAGCATCTACTGCTAAATCTTTGTGAGGCAAGAGTGTGAAATCATGGATGTGACATGGTTAATGGGTGTTCTTTGTGCTCTTTGGAGTTGATTTTTTCGGATCAACGGATTGATTTTGATTTCTTTTCCTGATTAAGGTCATTGTACCTATTCATTTGCATACCTGGTAATGTTTGCTTGGATGCCAGACAGTGCACATTTTACGCTATCGGCTGGATTTTTGGAATTCCTTTAGACTTTTATGGGCTTGGTTTAGGATGCAGTAAGTTCCTTGGAATCAGTTTGATTCTCTAGAGGCTTGCTTTTAAGCCCTGATGGGACAGGTCTAACAGAACTTTTCATCGAGGACTAACTGGGCCCAACGGAGGGAACATGCTTCTGAGAACTGTGCCCAGTGCCCCGGGCGTTAGGCGGTCTTTCCACCCTGGTTAGTGGGAGCGCTGTTTCTGGCCTCCTGTGAGCTCCTAGGCTGGCTCCGCCTCCCCCTTTCTGACGCTCCTTCCGCAGCCTTGGAGATGTCCTCACACATGCCCATTGCAGCTCTCAGCCGAAGACTTGAGGGACCCCTTGCGGATCTTGGGAGCCCCGTCTCTCAGCGGCTCTTCTCTGGATGCTTTGCCTCACACCTTGTCACCACCTTGCCCTCCTTGAGCTCTGTATCTGTCTCCTCAACCCAGTGAGACCCTTGAGCTCTGTTTTAGTTTCCCCTTTCTTCGTTCAGCCTGGTGGTGAGCTGGGGCACTCTTAGGGCTCACTTCATTTGTTTCCTTCTCTCAGGGATCGCTGAGATCCTGCATCGTCTGTGGGTCTCAGGCGATGAGATCTTTTGTTTCATATAGTTAGTTGCTTAAAGAGGGAGGGTAAATCTAGTCTCTGTTATGGCATCAGGATTGAAAGCAGACGTCTAATGTGGGTTTTTGGTAAACAGTCTTTCTTCATCATGTTTAAGTAGTTTCTCTATATTCCTATTTTAATGAATGTTATTTGTTTTTTTTATTAGAAATGATATTAAATATTAGGAAAAAACTTTCTTCGCAATAAAATCATATGAGCTTTTTGCTTTAGTATATAAACCTAAGGATTGATGTCGGTAGGATTTCCATTGTTGAACAACTTTTGCTCATTCCTGGAATGAGCCCTTCTTGGTCTTATTATTACTGTTATTTAAGAATTTTTATTGGAGTATAGTTGATTTACAATGTTGTGTTAGTTTCTGCTGTACAGCAAAGTGGAACAGTTATCCATATACATATATCCTGTCTTTTTTAGATTCTCTTTCCATCTAGGTCATTGCAGAGTATTGAGTAGAGTTCCCTGTGGTATACAGTAGGTCTTTATTAGTTATCTATTTTATATATAGCTGTATTATTTTTATATTATCTAAAAATGTTACCGAATGAACAATGTGATGGTAAGTCCTGGACTGACGGCTGTGTCAGCATGAGAGCAGAGTGCCTGGATTGGTGAAACCTAAGAGAGTGCATCACAAAGATTTACATGTTAGGATCTTGGGTGGCAAAATAAGGTTTTTTCTCCAATAAAGCTACAGACAGTCCCCGACTTACGACGGTTTGACTTACAATTTCTTGACTTCAGGATGAGGCTGGAGTGATATGCATTCAGTAGAAACTGTATTTCAAATTTCAAATTTTGATCTTTTGCAGGGCTAGCCACGTGAGATATGAGTCTCATGGTGCCAGGCAAGGGGGTGAGCTGCAGCTCCCATCAGCTCTGCCATCACGAGGGCAAACACTTACAACCGTTATGTTTTCCACTTTCAGTACAGAATTCAGTGACATGAGACATTCAACACTTTATTATAAGATGGGCTTTGTGTTAGTTGATTTTGCCCAGCTTTAGGCTAAGGTAAGTGTTCTGAGCATGTTTAAGGTCGGCTAGGCTGAGTTGTGATGTTCAGTAGGTGAGGTGTAGTGAAAGCATTATCAGCTTATAATATTTTCAATTTATGATGGGTTTATCGGGATGTAACTCCATTGTAGGATGAGGAAGATCTGTATTTAAAAACAGGCTCCCTCGCATTTTAGACCAGGAGTCCCCAACCCCCCGGCTGAAGAACCGGGCCGTACAGAAGGAGGTGAGCAGCGGGTGAGCGAGCGAGCGGAGCTTCATCTGCCGCTCCCCATCGCTCCCCGTCGCTCGCATTACTGCCTGAACCATCCCTGCCCCCCACCCTCCATCCATGGAAAAATTGTCTTCCATGAAACCGGTCCCTGGTGCCAAAAAGGTTGGGGACTGCTGCTTTAGAAGATTCCTTTTTACATTTGGAAGCTTTTTAATGTCTTTCTTTTCACAAGTAGACTGCTTGAAGTCATCCCAGGGTGCACGGGTGCCCTTTTCCTTTTTTTCGGTGTTTTTTCTCTGTGTATTTCATTGTGGATGGTTTACATTGCTATGTGTTCAAGTTCACTAATCTTTTCTTTTTCAACGTCTAAACTGCTGTTAATCCCATCTAGTGTGTTTTCATCTCAGACATTTTAGTTTTATTCTCAGAAGTTCAAAATATCTGCCACTTCTCTATGAACATGTTCAGTCTTTCTTCTAACTTCTGGAACGTGTAGGATATAGTTATAATAACTCTTTTGATGTCCTTGTCCATTAATTCTGTAATCTGTGTCATTTCTGGGTTGGTTTCATGTTTGGTTTTCTCTTCATTATGGATGGTATTTTCCTGTTTCTTTTTCTTTTTTTTTTTTTGCATGCCTGATAATTTTTGACTGGATGCATGACATCGTAGATGCAGCACCTTATTGGGTGCTGCACCTAAAAGAGAGTAGAACAACAAGTGTTCTGGTGGCTGCTAGCCTGGCTGGAGAAGCTGGCATGAGGCTCCCTCTTGTGGATGCAGCAAGGAAAGGCGAAAAGTGGCCACCCTCTCCTGGAGGAGCACCTCCAGTCCCCACTCTGGACCGAGGCTCCCAGGGCGACTGAGGTTCAGGCCAGAAGCAGTGATGGTGACTAGGAAAGAAGGGTTTATGGGAAGGGTAGTGTTCCCAGCCCCAGGACCCAGCAGAGCTCAAGTGCAATTAGGGGAGAGGTTTCGTATCAATAAAGTGAGCCATGGAGAGAGAGAGAGGAAAGCAGCTAGAGCAAAGAGAGGAAGAACCAACTGGCCAGAGGAGGGGAGTTGCTTGCAGAGAAGTTGTAGGTAGTGTCTACAGGCTGCAGAGATCATTCTTGAGCCACCCGGGAACTGGCAAGGTTGGGAGGGAGTTGGAATTTCACTCTCTTCTCTAGAGTGAGCTCAAGACAGAGGGAAACATAGCTGGATGCCAGATAACTTACCACCTATGCCTGAAAGTTCGGTGGACACACAGGAGGTCCCGTCATTTTAGTACGTACTTATTTTTTGACTGAGATCAAAGACATTTACCACATGCCTAAAGGTCACATGTGAGAGCAATATTCACTTTGACCCTTGTCTGTGTGGATGGAATATTCATGGAAAAATTTCTATTTCATTTTTCGTCACATGTTTTCTTTGTTCAATTTTCTTGTCTGCCCCCGTCTCCACAAGAATATCAACTCTTTAAGGGATCATGCTTTGTAGTTACCACGTGTGGAGTGATTACTAAGTTGATAAACATTTTATATGCCTTATGTTGCTTAACTTATATACTCGTCTGAGAAATTGTAGGAGTTTCTTCCTTTTATCTCCATTTTCAGGTTTAGGAAATTGAAGCACAGTGAGGTAAAATAAGTTGCCCGAAGCCATATGACGATTAAAACTTGAACTTTAAAACTGTCTTACTCATTCTGAATGTCCTGCATCTAAGGTAATGAGGGAGGCGTACTACTTAGGTACTCAGTACTCAATACTGAATAATACTCGATAGAACAGGGGCAAGAAAGGTAGCTGCCTCGTCGTGAACACCAGGTGGCGCTGTCGGCTCGGCCGCGCGGCCACGCGGCCTCGCGGCCTCGCGGGTGGAAAGGTGCTCCTGGCAGGGCAGAGTTGTTAGAACCCATGTGCACCTATTGGACCACCCCCCGCCCCGCCCTGTTTGTCTCCTTTTTCAGTGACTCGCAGCTCTCACTGTCAGAAAGTTCTGCACATAAGAATGAAGAATTAACTGTATGATCTCACACAGATTCTTTGAAGGTAGTTATGGGCCCCACCCACCAGCCTTATTTACCTGAATGATTCTATGATCTTTTCTCAGAGCTCTTTCCTTTCATTTTAAATAAATCGGGTGCTTCTCTGAACAAGCTCCTGGAGATCTGTATGCCTCCGAATGCGATTTTTGTCCTTTACCAAGCCCTGCTCATGGCCAGCTTGGGTCCACTGCAATCATGGAATCCATTTCAACTCTATATCAAAGTTGAATTTGTTTTCTTCTCTTTGAACTATGTTTCTGGGAACTGCAATCCCACTCCAAGATATATACCCAACAGAACTGCATGCGTATGTTTACCAAAAAACATGTTCTGGGATGTTCACGATGATTTATTACTAATGTCTCCAAAGTGGAAACCACCCAAATACCCAGCAAGAGGATGGAGAATGGACAGTGGTGTATTTATTCCTTGGAAGACAGCAGTACAGTGAGAATGAGTTAACCTCAACTACACGGGAGAAGGGTCAGTTGCACAGACTTATAGTTGAGTGAAAAGAGCCGGGCACCAAAGTGTACACATTCTGTGATGTAACTATATATAAATTTCAAAAAAACAGGAAAACCGATCTACTGTGTTAGAAGTCAGGACAGAGGCTGCCCTGGGGTTGGTGGTACAGTAGTGACTGGAACTGGGGTTGGGAGCTTCCGGGGGTTTTGTAATATACTGTTTCTTGATTTGGGTGCTATTTTTTTTTTAATTGAAGTAGTTGACTTACAATATTGTATTAGTTTCAGGTGTACAGCAAAGCGATTTGGTTATACATACACACATGTATAAATACATATTTTCAGATTCTTTTCCATTATAGGTTATTACTAGATACTGAATATAGTTCTGTGTGCTACCTAGTAAATCGCTGTTGTTTATCCGTTTTACATGTATTGGTGTGTATCTGTTAATCCCATACTCCTAATTTATCCCTCCCCGCTTTCCCCGTTGGTAACCATAAGTTTGTTTCTATGTCTGTGAGTCTGTTTCTGTTTGATAAATAAGTTCATTTGTATTGTTTTTTAGATTCCACATATAAGTGTTATCATATGCTATTTGTCTTTCTCTATCTGACTTATTTCACTTAGTATGATAATCTCTAGGTCCATCCATGTGGCTACAAATGGCATTATTTCATTCTTTTATGGCTGAGTAATATTCCACTGTATATATGTACATCTTCTTTATCCTTTCATTTGTTGATAGACACTCAGGTGGCTTCCATGTCTGAGCTATTATAAAGAGTGCTGCTCTGAATATAGGGGTGCACGTATCTTTTCGAATTAGGGTTTTCATTTTTTTCTGGATATATGTCCAGGAGTGGATTGCTGGATCATACGGTGGCTCTATTTTTATTTTTAAGGAACTTCCATGCTGTTTTCCATACGGGTTTAGATGCTGGTTTTACAGATGTGCTCACCTGGTGACTTCATGACTTAAATGTATTGCCGTGTATAATTGGATTCCATCCTGGGCTATTTTGGTGACTTTGGAAACTGAGTTTGAACAGTGCTTGTGGTTAGAATAGGTCCTGACTTGCTGGGATCCAGGCCCTGGATTCCGGTCATCCTGTGAGAACAGTACAGCATTCGAAGGGAAGTTATCTCCCTGTTTTTACAGTCCTTGTGTATTTAAGGGATGGGAGCTGTAAGGACCTGTCTTTTCTCCATTGTCCTGAGTCTTGACCACACAAGACCTTCCGAAATAACTGTGCAGTTGTCATCATTGTTCGGGAGGCTGTTTTGGAACATTGGCCTAGGCTGGTGATGTGAGGGGATCCAGGAAGGGCCCAGCTGTCGGGAGGCCCAGGGGCAACAGGGAGCCAAGGGCAGATAGGAAGTCATGGGGCGCTGGGCTGCAGGAGCTTCCGAGGGGCCCGGGGTAGCATGGATTCTGGCAAGTGTTCGGTCTTGGCGGGGGGAATTGGGACAGAGGGAGGAGAAAGGATGGGGAGGGTGGGGTGTAGGTTGGAGGGAAGCTATTATCTGAGCTGGAGGAAGAGGCAGAAGAGGAAGGTGGTTCACCGAGGAAACGGAGGGAAGAGACCATGGTGTCGAGGGCACATATTGTTTGGAGAGTGGTTTCTGTGGCCTGGAGAACTCGTCCACGGGATGATAGAAAAGTAAGCGGAGCGCGAAGGGGCATGGCGACTACCAGCTTGATGTTGAGTCAGATGACACCCTGCCAGCTTTAGCAGTGAGACTGGAGTCAGACTACCCCAGAGCCTCTAGCTCAGCAGAGAGGGTGGGCTGAACAGATCTCAAAGGTGTTACGAAGGAGGAGAGGGGCAGGTGAGTTTTAAAGGGACAGAGGTGAAATTCTCCTTTCTGTTTCCATTTTCTCTTGACTTCACAGGCCTGTGGAAACAGCATATCATGAGTTAAAAACTTTCGTGTCACTGGTTCTTGTACCGCCAGGATCTCACAGAATCTCTAGCCCCTTCAAAGTCTGCTCCAAGTGTCTGAGATCCTGTGACGTGTGCTTTAGAATAAGAAATATTATATATATTTGGTCTTCGTCCCCCTGCCTGGCACAGAGCTCCTAAAACTCTTGGAATTTCTTGTGACCAGAGTGATAAAGGTGTCTTCTGTTATCTTAATGGAAAGCTTTCAGGAAAGCCCCTAGGTCATCTAGGGATGGGGGCTGGTTGCCAAGGGATCCAACCACGTGGTTAGAAGGTTGGCACTTTCAGTCCCACCCCTACGTTGGGGAGGGGAGAGGGGCTGGAGGTTGAGATCAGTCCCCAGTGGCCGATGAAGTAATCCACCATGCGTCTGTAATGAAGCCTTTTTGAAAACCCCAAAAGGACGGGGTTTCCAGGTGTTGGAGAGCAACACCTCTCCACCCCCTTCCCGGATACCTTGCCCTTGCTCTGGCTGTTCCTGAGTTATATCCATTTATAATAAACCATGACCTAGTGAGCAAAATGTTTCCCTGAGTTCTGAGAGCAGCTCTGTGGTATAAATACGTTCACCATAGTGGATTCCAAGTCACCAATGTGATTGTCAGCTGGCTTGCAAACTTCCTGAAAAGTGAACCATCAGTACTGCTGGTGGGCTCCAGCGGGCTGTGGCGCACCCCTGCCTGTATACACCTGTGTAACCATCACCCAGCAAGACTTAGGACATTTCCATCCCCCCACCAGTCACCTAGTGCCCCCTTGGAGTCAATTCTCACCCCGACCCTGAGCAAACTACTATTCTGATTTCTATCACCACAGATTAGATATTCTAGAACCTCATAAAAATGCAGTATACATATTTTTGGGTCTGGCTTTTTTTTTTTTTTGGCTGAGATTTGAGATTCACCCATATTGTTGTGTTTATCTGGTTGTTTGTCTTTTCTATTGTGCATTTGTACTTTGTTGTATGGATGGACTACAATCTAGCCCTCTATTAATGGACATTTGGGCTGTTTCCAGTATTGGGCTTTTCTGAGTAATCTTGAAAGTACTTGAGAGAGTATGAAAGCAGGAGGTTCTAATATTCTTGGTAAAGACTTTTCTGGTGGAAAGAAGGGATGTGTCTTGATGCTTTAGATTTTACTGGTGAAAATGAAAGAGTGGCTCTGAAAGTGGCAGACATTCAATAAATGTTAGTGGAATCTCAGTTTGATAGAGTTCTGTTTCTAGGCCCAGTGACCAGAAATAGATTGGTTTTTGGAGAAGGGTCAGACTTAATCTTTCTAGAGAAAAGAAAATCTAGACTATTAAAAAAAAAAAAAACACCTCAGAGGTTGTCTTCTCATTTGATGCATCCATTTCAGGAATATTTCACAGTTCTAACAATTAGGGGAAATTTTCTATGTTAAAATTGTATGCTATACTTTAAAAACCTAATTACTATACATATTATCTGATTTACTTGATCACATTTCCTTTTTAACTCATGTACATGATCTCATTTAAATTTTGCTGTCACGCTGCAAGGTAAGCCCCTCCCCCTTTAAAGATAAGGAAAACTGAAGCTCAGAGACGTTAAGTTACTTTCCAAGTTCACAGGGCTAATGGAAATTTGATCTCAGTTGTATGACTCCAAAATTCATGCTTTTTTCACCGTAAGGTGCTGCTTTATGTTCACACCTCAGGACGATGGGCAGCACATACTATGGAAATAATTGCCGCCCCATTTTCTTGATTCCATTGTTCCAGTAAGCAAACTATGTTGTATTTTCACTTTCTTTTTAGACTTTCACCAGTACACGCCCAATAGGCCCAATACTGCCTCATTTAAACCAGCAAATTCAAAAGTACCTGCAGAAAACTGAGTTGGCAAGTCAGCATGCTGCCGAGTGCTCAGCAGGTGGCGCTGTTTCCATGCTATTGCGATGACGTGCACATCCATCCTGCCACCAGGGGGTGCTGTGCTACACGGAGAAGTGTCACGGCTCAAAGCGCGGTCCATTTTTCCTCCCTGCAACTGGGACCAGAGCCCTGGAGCGATCTCAGTGTATTCTCTTCTCCAGCGTGGGACCCCACAGTCCCATCTCCCCGTGTCTCCAGCCAGCCAGAGCTCTTATGTTAATAGGCTTCTTGACCAGGTTTAACCCACGAGACAGGCTTATGTTCAACTCTCCTAGAAAAGTATGAAACCGTGCAGAACTCCCTGCGCCAGCCACTGGGTCCATCTCCTCTTTTCTTATCCTGTTATCTTCCAAGATTTAGTTTTCTTTAAATCAATTTTTAATTGAGGTATAGTTGATTTCAGCAAAGTGACTCAGTTATACATATACATACCTTCTTTTTTTTTAAATATTCTTTTCCATTATGGTTTATCATAGGATTTTGAATATAATTCTCTCTGCTATACAGTAGGACCTTGTTGTTTATCCATTCCATATATAATAGTTTACATCTGCTGATCCCACCCTCCCACTCCATCCCTCCCCAACTCCCTCCCCCTTGGCACCACCAGTCTGTTCTCTATGTCTGTGATTCTGTTTCTGTTTCATAGATAGGTTCATTCATGTCATATTTTAGATTCCACATATACATGACATCGTATGGCATTTGTCTTTCTCTATCTGACTTACTTCAGTTAGTGTGGTAATCTCTAGTTGCCAAGATATAGTTTTGATCCTACACATCCCAGGTCCAAGACAGTTTTCACAACAGTATTCTATCCCGGCTTCTTAGGCTTGTATCACTGTGAAAGGTGAGAGGCATGAATGGGTGTTCTGAACAAGCAGACACAGTGATGGATAGAGGTGTCCCAGCTCCGCCTTGGCGTTTGTCCGTCAGCAGAAACCTGCCGTTGAGACACAAACCTGGATTCTGTTAACACACTGTCACTTAAGGCAAATAGAAATTTCTGTGGCAAGTCTTTGTTTTCCAGGGTGAAAGGAGCACATCTCCTTGTCCTGTTCTTGCCATGTTAGCACCTGGAGTTTCATCAGAGCGAGTGGGAACATGAGACCGGGGAGGCTGTGTGACCTCAGTCAGAGGTGAATGCTGTAAGCCTGCCTCATCCTTCCCAAAGCCTCTTCTCCACTGGCCCTGGGCAGAGGGCAGAGGGCAGAAGACTGCAGGCTTTGAGGCGTCTAACGTCCTCAAGTTATCCCAGCTGTGCAGAGTCAGCAATTTCCTGGAGTCCAGAAGTCTTTCATTTACCTACACATGTGTTGACTTCTAGGAGGTTCCTCTCTCTCAGGCAGGGGCAGGAGGGACGAGGGAAAATCCAACATGGGAAATGAAAGGATGTGAATCTGGTAGGAATTGGGCCAATCAGAATGTTAGAGGAGGGATTTCCCTGGTGGTCCAGTGGTTAAGACTTGGCGCTTCCACTGCAGGGAAGTGCGGGTTCGATCCCTGGTTGGGAAACTAAGATCCTGCATGCCGCACTGCAGAAAAAAAAAAAAAAGGAGTGGTTGAAATTTTGGATCGAGAGGGCCCAAAGACAGTGGTGTCTTTCCTAGACCTTTGCTCTGTTTCCAGGAGTGATGTAAGAAGGCCAAGAAGGGGAAGAATGCAATATTCACTGAACTCACGTCTTAGACCCTTGGCTGAAAGCTTGTGGGCCCTGTGTGAGCCTCACGGCCAGCCAGGGTGTAGGTAATGGAGGAGACAGAGCCAGGCCAAGCAGACCTGAGTTTGAATCCCTGACCTGCCTCTTACGGGCTTTGACTACAGACTGAGCTGGCTTTCTTTATGTAGAGAATATGGGTAGAATATATTTATATATTATATGTAAATTATATATAAGTTATATATAGATATAAAGTATAATTTATATATAGTATAAATATTATATAGATACAAATATAATATATATTATATAATATATATCTCAGTATATAATATATATTATATATATGTATATAAATGTACAGGGCCTGGCAGGTGGCTGACAGTAAATAGTGGTGACCAGTGTATTTCTCTGCCCTCAGTCAGTACCTTTGCTCAACCATATAGAACTAATACAGAGAAAACATGGCCTACTGTCCACAAGCGATCACATAAAAAAAAAAACCCACAAAACTTTTGGCCAATTAATATTTACGGTGTGAAAAGTATTGGAAATCCTCGAACTTTAGGCAAAATCAAGTGTGTGAAGCAGTCAGAACCGCAAGGCGCGCCTACTTCCCCGGGCATAGTGAGGGCACCAGCCCCTGGATCCTTCATGCCACACCCTGGCCAGTCCCCTGGGGCCTGTCCACTGAGGACAGGCCTCCCTCTGTGAGAGTGGAAGTTTGTTCCCTCCTTGAAGATGTCCAGGGACTTCCCTGGCGGTCCAGAGGTTAAGACTCTGCGCTTTCATTGCAGGGGGTGCAGGGGGCACGGGTTCGATCCCCAGTGGGGGAACGAGGGTCCCGCATGCCCCGCAGCACAGCCAAAAAGAAAAAAAAAAAGTCCAGATAATTTACAGAGAAGGACTTCGAATTTGGCTACTGCAAATGGACGTGCTTACAGGAGCTGAATTAATGGAATAATTCTGTAAATCCGTGACCTGCCTCCCGCCACCACCTCTCCAGTCCCCGTGCTCCCCCATCTTTACCCCTGCTGCCCGCCTTGCAGTCCCCTGACCTGTGCCGGGTGGGGTGCCTGCATCTCCTGCGATTTCCAGCAGCACCTTCTCCATAGCAACCCTCCCAAGCCCCTTTGCAGCTCTAACTGTCCCCGGCCCTTGAGGCCTTCAGGATCAGGTCCCTTGTAGACATCCACCCCAGAAACCCGAGCCTTCACTTCTCCATTCGTGTCTTCTGGGCTGTCAGCTCCTTGAGGGCGTAGCCCGTCCCCAGCTGCATCAGACAGCCTGGGAAGAGCCCAGCCTGCTAGACGCCAGTAGGGGTTTGCCGAGTGAATGAATGAAGGAATAAAAGCACACTTCACTTGTACTTAGAATTACACACAGAGATTTCCATAAAAACCAAACCAAGCCAGTGTCTCTTTGAACTGTACTGATCTATTATGCCTTGGACAGTTGGTCTGATGCTTTGTCCATTGTTGATAAATCTATTCAGGAATATGTTTAAATTGCCACCAGAGCCAGAAGTTCACTTTACTTCATATATTCATATATTAAATCCTTCAAATAGTCCACTACCTTCAAAGCAAAGGCTTCCCCACCTCACTGAAAGTTTCTTCTCTGGCTCCACGCGACAAGCTCCTTTCTTGTGAGGCGGTAGATGCCACCTTGTCTCCTGGTGGGGAATGGCCCTGGTGGGTTGGGACGTGGCCAGGCTGAGGTGGGCTGTAGGGGTGGGATGCAGGGGTATCCCACTACTCAGCGTTAGAGGGTTTGAAAGAAAGTCTGTGGCAAGAGGTGGGTGAGGGATTGTTTTAAATTGGGGCTGCTTTTCTAGGGCACTGAGGGGGTCTCCTGGTGCAGCCCGGTTGGGGATTGTCCCCACCAGGTGACTCCAAGGCGCCAGCTGGGGCTCTGACCTGGAGCCGCTCTCCACTGACAGATGCCACCCTCTCCCCTGACCACCCCCCATCCATGCAGAGGCAGGAGGACCTCTGGGAGGTGGGGAGTGTGGGAGGCTGCCACCCATGGGCAGAGGGAAGAGCTGCCTCTGGGTAGACTTGTCAGGAGCTGGAGGCAGAGCTGAGTCACTGGAAAAAGGCTCGTTGCCGTGTTGCTGCTGGTTGTTACAGATTGAGTTGGGGTCAAGGTGCTGGGGTCTGGTTTCTTTTTTCTAGAAAGTGTGTACCTTCTCCATTTCTCTGACCTCATCTATTATGCTTCTCACGAGTCCGTAGGGTTCGCTCTCCTTCTGCAGTATTGGGGGTGTGTATGAGAGCGTGGGCTCTGGAACTAGGCTTCCTGCCTTCAAATCCTGGCCTTTCTTCTTAGTAGCTGTGTGCCCTTGGGCCATTCACTTAGCTTCTCTGTAATGATGATGATTTATCATCTCGTCTGTAATGTGGGGTTCACCTCAAAAGGGTGTTGTGAAAATTAAGTAGATTAATATGTGTTAAGTCCATACAGCAGTGCGGGCACATCAGTAAATGATGGGTATTCAGTAAACACTGGCTGTCACTGTTATTTCCCCTTTGCTGTGGTCTCTCTGTTCAGCAGGGACTCTGACACTGTCTCAGGCAGAGGGAGGTGCTGAGGTCAGATGTGGTCTCTGCGCTCAGGGCTTACCATGTGGAGAGGCAAAATACCGAACATGATGAATTAGTTTGTGCTAAAATGTGTGCTGCTGATACACACGTGTGAGGAGTTCAGGAGAGAGTGGTGTGATCTGAAGGCTTCGTGGAAGAAGCAGAACTGGATTTGGGTCTAAAGAAGGGCAGAATATGGAGAATTGGTTTTATGACTTTACACGCTGCCACTCACAGCTCTCTGAATGGTCCTTGCTTCCGAGTCAGCACTGCAAAACTGCTTCACTCAGGGAAATTCCCATGATGCCACTTTACCAGGTAGCTTAGTCATGGCCTTAGGCCACTGCTGTCTTTTTTTTAAATTTTGGCTGCTTTGGGTCTTCGTTGCTGCGCGCGGGCTTTCTCCAGTTGCAGCGAGCGGGGGCTACTCTTTGTTGCGGTGCGTGGGCTTCTCATTGTGGTGGCTTCTCTTGTTGCAGAGCACGGGCTCTAGGCGCGCGGGCTTCAGTAGTTGTGGCACACGGGCTTAGCTGCTCCACGACATGTGGGATCTTCCCAGACCAGAGATCAAACCCGTGTCCCCTGCATTGGCAGGCGGATTCTTAACCACTGCCCCACCAGGGAAGCCCACTGCTGTCTTTTTAACTGTAGGAAAAATGCAAAGGTTCAGGACCTCTGCCATCCCACCGAGTCACAGCTGCAGGTGACTGACCTCCTGGTGGGTAAATCCCAGGCCTCTGAGCTGCCCTGGTTCCCTGCAGAAGCCTGCAGGGCATTGTACACTATATTTAAAGGAAAATGCCTGCCACTGTGTGTCCAGACTGGAGAAAGAGTGTTGTCACCTCAGAGGACACTCAGCTGTTGTTCCCCTGGAGCCACAGACACCCGGGCCTGAGGTTTTCATCTCCTTCTGGCTCTATCTTTAGCTTTCGGGTGGGCTCAGGTGACGCTGAGTGCTTTTGGTGAGAGTTCTGGCGAGAGGCCTGTGGTAGATCCCAAACTCAAGGGTGCGTGAGCAGTGTGTGAAGAGCTGCTGGAAGTTGCACAGGATGGGACGTCATGCCCAGTGGTTCTGAGTCAGTAGGCCTGGGGTGATGGCCAGGAATCTGCACCTTTAACAAACAAACCAGTAATTCTGATGAGCGTAGGTCACGCACCATCCTCCAGCTGCAGCCAATGGGGACTCTGTCAAAGGAAACAAGGGAAGTAAAGTAGCCAAAGGTGAACCCTGTAGCAAAGGAGTGATTCTGAACAGAGTGAAGAGCATATGCATTAAGGAAAACTGTCAGCTCACAGGCTCAAGAATGCCAGGTACAGGGGTTTCCAGCTGTATTTGAAGGAGACCCCCAGTCCTCTGCACTCACCAATGTTGGGTTGCTGAGGTTGGGGATGGTGAGGGGATGGTGGTTTGGGATCAACCCTACTTCACGCAGAGCACCTTCACTCTGATCTACTTTTATATATGTGGCTTCCATGTCAGACTTCGTTTAGTGGGCACTGCTAAAAGAAACGAAAAAATCTCTAACCTGGAGACAAAATATCAGTCCTTGGAAACAACACAATCTCCTCAGGTAACTTTTGGAGCAGGATGCCATCAAGTCTAGCTTGTTCTATCTGCAAAAGCAAGACAACTTTGGAAAGGATGCTTTCGTCTTCCCTTGTTTCCTTTCTCCCCGTAAGCCACTTGTTCTGTAATTTTTGTGTCTTCCAGATCCATTTGGGAATCATATGAAAGCTTTGGATCTTTTCTTAGAAAAATGTGCACCTATGCACACATGTGTAAACTCTGGCATTCAATTTTAGTGGGGTTCTTGGGCTCCATGAAGGCCATCCATGAGTTCGGCGATCACTCCCCCCTCTAAACTTTCCTTTTATTTTATATTTTTTCCAGAAGTTCCAGTGTTTTTTTTTTCAAGTCTTCTCAACTAGACCCATAAGTCTGTTGAATGTAGGAACTGTATATCCTCTACAATGGTGGTCTCTAAAGCAGAAGAACAAGAAGATCCATTGTAGTATAAGAAGAACATATCAAAACTTCTACTTAGTTTTAATCTTTACCCCTTTCAAGTTTCTACTTCTCTGTATGTTCCGTAATGCTCATTTTATTATGAGAATAGGTCGTGTTATTTAAATAAACACGTCTATATTGGGGATTCCTGTTAAAAGCTTACTGATAAGGGTACATGATTTCAAACGTTCGGAATATCCTGCCTAATAGAGCTTTTATGTTTTGTTGATGCTTGCACTGAGCATTTTGCTAGGCATTGGAGATATACCAAGAATCTGTGTGATTCCTCCTCTCTGGGAGCTTATGGTTTACCCTTGTACACAGTAGGTGGAGCTGAGATTGTGTCTGGTTTATTTGGCTCCAAGTCAGTAGCTTCATTTTTTTAGAGCAGGGTCTCTCGGTGAGTATTTAGAAAGTACCTCTCCATACCCTGTACTCACATTGCTGAGATGCCTGGTTTCTAGGGAAGGGATCCCGTAGGGAAGCCTGAGTTGGTATGAGACGCGAAGGAGGGTGTCTGAGTTTATAATCATCTTAGGTAGAGAGGCACTATTGGTAGTAATTGTAGAATTTTCTTTTTAAAGATTTTTTTGATGTGGACCATTTTTAAAGTCTTATTGATTTTGTTGCAATACTGCTTCTGTTTTATGTTTTGGTTTTCTGGCCCTGAGGCATGTGGGATTTTAGCTCCCCAACCAGGGATCGAACCCACACCCCCTGAATTGGAAGGTGGAGTCTTAACCACTGGACCGCCAGGGAAGTCTCTGTAATTCTGGAATTTTTATAGACAAAGTGCTGAAGAGTAGCAATCCTTTTGGAAGGGCGAAGCTTGGGGGCTCATACAGCGATTCCATTCCCGTTACTTAGATTTTGTTAGACTGGGTCTCAGGGAGACGATGGAGATTATGGGGTGGAGATGTGTACAGCTATCCCAGGCCACTTCTCAGTGCTGCCTCGGGATGTCCTGAGTAACCGAAATAAAGACCGGGCAGAGGGGTGGAGATGAGAACTCAGCTGAGGGGCCAGCATACCAGCAGCGCTGCTAGAATGTTTCTTCTCGTAGCAACCGCCAGACTGGACCCATCTCCCAACAGCGGTCAACCATTTATTAGTGGGTATCTACCGAAGCCAAGGGAAGGCGGAGGGAGAGCAGACAAATGGAGAAAATTAAATTGTGTTAATTACCAGTCCATTTCCATGATGGAAAGGTGACCCGGTCTGTCATCTCCCTCCCCGGGGCTGGGGTTTTGTTGGGTCTGACATTTGCGGCCAGCACTCCCAGCCGGGCATCTGTTGCCCCCATTGCCATGGAGACAGCAGCTGCAGCAGCGCCTCCCTTGAGAATGTGCTGCCTGAGATTTCAGGGACCATTCTGGAAGCAGTTGTCCCCACAGTGCCAGCTAATCCTTCTTTTCGTTTGTAATTATTTTATCGCCTTGATTCTCTGCTTTGGCATCGTTCCCAAAGCGAACTCTGCTCCCCGACACTGGGGTCCGTGGGGAGGTGTCAGCGCCCCAGCCCCGTCTGGGTGGAGATGAAAGGCCCGTGGAAGCAGAGGCTACGGGGACCACTGCCGTCTTCAAACAGGCCCTGTCTCCTGTCCGCAGCCCTGGGAGGGCCCCAGGCTGATTGAAGTGGCCCGAATTATGAAGCCCGAAGCCTTTGAGGCAAGCCGCCCCATCGAGGCCAAGAATAATTGAACAAATAGTTTATCTGGCTAACCAACAGCTGTAGAGCCCGGGCGATTTGGACAGGATTAGGGGCGAGCCGTGAGAGGATACTCCCACAGGGCCCTTCAAATCCTCATCCTGAATTCTGCCAGCGAAGAACACACGTCGAGACCCTGGAATTGCTTTTAAGTCCGTTTCTCTCCCTTTCCAAGTGACGCTGTTCAGTGCTTCCAAGAATTTTAAGTGACTGAGGCAACTAACTTTGGGGTCCCTGCTATTGGGTTCCTTCAATCCCCCCAAACCTTGTTTGATCGCAGACAGCTTGGATTCATGTGGAAATTCTGATCCCTCTGGGAGGGGCCTGAGGGCTGCCGCCTTCCCCTGAAGTCTGCATTGCTGGCAGCTGCTGTAATGTCTAAAGGTGGTGCCAGGGCCAAGTTCAGGTTAGGATAGAAGAGGAGTCTAGGGGGTGCTGCATGGAGAGAGAGAACACAAGGAATCCTCTTCCCTGTGCGTGCGAGAAGTTGAAAAAAAAAAAACTTCAAACAGACCAAAGATTTAAATGTTTTTCAAAAAAAAAAAAATCCAAGTAAGTACAAACAAGAACCTGGGAGAATTTCTGGGTTAAAACCTTTATAACCTCGAGGTGAGTATATGTTTCTAACTCTGACTCAAAATCCAGAAATCACAAGACTATAGAAATCATGGAAGATTGAGAATTTAACAATATAAAAAATTCTGCCTGGCAAAACATCACTTTTTTAAGTATGATAAACTAGGAAAAAGATTTGCGACTCATATCGCAGAAAAAGGCTAGTCTTCCTAATGGATAAAGAATTCATAGCTACCAATCAGCAAAAGACCAGAAACCCCAAAGGAAATTGGGTGAAGGATATGAACAGATAGTTCATAGGGTGGAAAACAGAAATGACCCCTAAGTATATGAAAATGATGTTCAACCTCACTCATAACATGAGCAATGCAAATGAAAACTACACAAAGAGGACACAAGGAATCCTCTTCCTTGTGCAAGAAGAAGTTGAAAAAAAAAAAAGAAAGCTCCAAATGGACCAAAGATTTAAATGTTAAAAAAAAAAAAAGAAACTTGTATAAGTACAAATGAGAACTTGGGAGAAGTTCTGTGTTAAAACCTTTATAACCTAGCAGATTGGAAAAAAATCCAAAAATTTGACAATGCACTGTGTTGGTGTATCTGAGAGGAAGTAGAACTTTCTTACATTAATGCTGGCAAGTAAAATGGAGAGTACTTTGGCAATATCTATCAAAATTACAAATGCATGTAACCTTTGACCCAACAATAACACTCTTGGGGATTTACCTAATAGATTATCGCATGGTGACGTGCAAAATGTATTAATTGCCGCTGGTTTTCAACAGCAAAACATTGGAAGGGAATTTGGTTAAAACTAAATTCCTCAAGAGGGGAGCGTTTAAGTAACTTATGGTACCTCCCTACAATGGAATACTACGCAGCTGTAGAAAAGAATGAGGGAGCGATCCAGGAGCTGATTTCTAAGGAATGTCAAGTGAAAAAGGTCCAAAGGCAGTGGGGTGCATACAATAAGCTACCTTTCCTATAAATAAGAGTGAAAATCAGAAAAACATCTGTATTTGTATTACCTTAAAGAGACTCGGGCAAGGACTCACAAGATACCAGTGAAATGGTTTAGCTGTGGACAGGGAGGGGGTGATAACTGGGGTGGGCGTGAGACTTCACTGTGCACCTTTTTGTGTGAATTGATTTGGGACCGGCGGAATACCTGTGCTGAAGCAAAATAAGACCCCTGCATATAAAAGACAGAGACAGAACATAATGAAAACAGGACCCCAAACCCAGCCATGCGGCTGTCGTTCTGCTTCCTGAGTTGGGCTGGGGGGCAGCAAGAACACTCCCCACCGCCCTTCCTCTTCACAGGTGCCGGCCCTCCTGCTGGGTGCTGGGTGACCAGTGCCCCAGCGCAGCGTGGCCGCCACACCGCCTCCCATCCCAGTGGCCCGGGAAGGGGGCCGGAACCGGTGAACTCAAGCTCCTCATGGAAGGTGGCCTCTAAGTCTGCTTGTGCGGCTTCTTCAGAGCACCCCCAATCTCTTTTTCTTCACAGGAATCTCACAAGTCCTTACAAACAAGGCTCAGCCCACAGAGAGTCCCGTACCCTAAGGCATTTGAGAACTTGGAAAGTCCGGATTGGAAAGCTGTTGTTCGTTTCCATTGCGTGAGAATCTCTGAAAGGGGAGCAGTCACCTGGCTGAGCTGATCAGCCTCTGCCTAGCGCCGGGCTCCCCAAGCCACAGACCTGGAGGCCAGGACCCCGGGTCTGAGCGGCCCGCGCGGGGTGGGCTGTGGGGCTCAGGGATCTACTTAAAAAACCTTTACCTGACTCTTAGCATGTGAAACATGGCTCTATAGGTGCTTTACAAATGTAAACTCATTTATTCCTTATAATAACTCTGTAAGCAAAGTGTTTTGGGTACCCCCAATTTAAGATGAGGAAACCGAGGCACAGAGAGCTTAAGCAACTTGCCTGAAGTCACACAGCTGGCATATGGCAGCGTCAGGATTCCAACCCCGGCCGTCAGTTCCTAACCAACACACTGTGCTGAGTTTTATATGTTAAACTGAGGTAAAATTCACATAATATGAAACTAACCACTTAAAATGTACAGTTCAGTGGCAGTAAGCACATTCCCAATGCTGTACAGCCACGCATCTATCTAGTTCCAAAATATTTCATCTCCCCAAAAGGAAACCTTGTACCCTAGCAGTCACTCCCCATTCTCCCCTCTCCCCTGCCCCTGGCAACCTCTAGTTACTTCCTGACTCTTGGGTTTGCCTAGTCCAGATATTTTATATACATGGAATCACAGAGTATGTGACTTCTGTGTCTGACTGTTTTACTTAGCAAAAGGTTTTCGAGGTTCATCACGTTTGGAGCCTGTATATTTCATTCCTGCTTATGGCTGAAGAATACTCCACTGTGTGGATACGCCACATTTTGTTTACGGTTCATCAATGATAGCATTTGGGTGGTTTGCACCTTTTGGTGAGATTGAATAGTGTAGTGGAGATTTCTTGAGTGCCTGTTTTCAGTTCTTTGGGGTATTAACGCTGCCTTTTTTTTTTTTTGCGGTACACGGGCCTCCCACCGCTGTGGCCTCTCCCGTTGCGGAGCACAGGCTCCGGACGCGCAGGCTCAGCGGCCGTGGCTCACGGGCCCAGCCGCTCCGTGGCACGTGGGATCTTCCCGGACCGGGGCACGAACCTGTGTCCCCTGCATAGGCAGGTGGACCCTCAACCACTGCGCCACCAGGGAAGCCCCATACGCTGCCTTTTTGTTGGAAGTAAGGAGCAAATGCTCCTACCTTCCCGAGCCTTTGCTCTTGGGGCTCTCACCTCCGCAGGACTACTCATCCTCTCTCCTGGAGAAAAACAAGACAAGGATGACTGGGTAGGGAAAAGCCTGCTCTGGGGGAGGAAAGTAGGAAGGAAGAGGTGATGGTGGAGACCCACACTCACCCCAAAGCCAAGGCGTTTCTCAGCTGCCATTCATGCGCCTATTGCCAAGGGGCCGAGGGGCGGAGGAATGAAGAGCTTGCTGAGGCTAAATTCTGTCGCCAGGGGCCTCCTGGGGCCACACTGGGTCCCCTCTTGCCCTGGAGATTCGCAGGTGAAGCTGTGTTGGAAGACTGACAGTGGAGAGCTAGCCTCCAGGCCCCTCCCGCCCCTAACCCCACTCACAGTCTTGGGAGTCAGGACATCCATTCCTTCCGTGTTCTGCAAAGTTCCATGGGTGTTCTTTCTGCACTTCCAGCGTTGTGAAGTTTGTCATGAAATTATCTTTCAGTGTTTTTCTCCCCTGTCGCTCTGGGGCTGACCCAGCCCAGGCCCTGGCTGGTCCACGTGGGCCTCATCTTCTAACCTCAAGTCCTTTGCGTCCCTTTATCACCAGGCGGCCCCGAGAAGACCTGGTTGGAGTTTGATCGGATGGAGATTAAGTCAGGGGCGCTCACAGCGTTCCAGAGCCCAGGACCTCTCTGCACGCTTAACATTTAGTTTTTCTCCCTTTTTTTTCTTTGCTCCCTCCCCCCACCACGGTTTTCGTCCTCTTTCTTTTTTCTTTGAACTTCTAGAACAAAAGTCACCAACTGGTGACTTTCAGGTTGAATCTGACCTACAGACCTGTTTTTAAACATGTTTTAAAAAGTGCTCTTGGGACTTCCCTGGTGGCGCAGTGGTTAAGAATCCACCTGCCAATGCAGGGGACACGGGTTCGAGCCCTGGTCCGGGAAGTTCCCACATGCCGCGGAGCAGCTAAGCCTGTGCGCCACAACTACTGAAGCCCGCGTGCTGCAAGTACTGAAGCCCATGTGCCGCAACTACTGAAGCACACATGCCTAGAGTCCGTGCTCTGCAACAAGAGAAGCCACCGCAATGAGAAGCCTGCACGCCGCAACGAAGACTAGCCCCCACTCGCGGCAACTAGAGAAAGCCCGCGCTCAGCAAACCCAACACAGACAAAGAAGAAAAGTGCTCTTAAAGAATATGAGCTGCCTGTAGCACAGGAAACTACATTCAATAAACTGTGATAAACCATAATGGAAAAGAATATGAAAAAGAATGTATATATAATATATGTATAACTGAGTCACTGCTATATGGCAGTAATTAACACTACATTGTGATTCAACTATACTTCAATAAAAAATAAATTTAAAAAAAGAATATGAGCTGCCATTGAAAAATTGGTGAATTTTGCGTAAAAATCAGGTTATCTAGCTTCTCCTAAAAATGTGGCAGGTCTGGCTACGCAGGGCCTGTGTTCCACCGTGGAGCAGTCCACTGCCCCGGCATGGTCCCCAGTTCACCAGAGACCTTCTACTCACACAATGTGAGCTCGAAGCCCTGTCCTGGTCCAGGGACCTTCATTTATGTCACCTTCCTGACCCCTCATCTACAGTTATATGCAGAACAGAATCACGTTATGTTAAAGGTTTGGGGTAAAGAACTGCAATTTATTTTGGACAAATGCCGTTGCGTTTTGGCGACTTCCTAAACCTGGCCATGGCTACAATCAATGATCACTTGCCTCAGAGGTTTATAGTAAGGGCTTCTCTGATGCAAGGACAGTGAATCCCAAGGAAACCCTGTGATTTCAGTCACTTCTACTTTAGTTTTGTATCTTTTGTTAACTTTGCAAGATATTCAGGAACAAGTTGCATTGGTATGTAAAATTCTTTATAAAATCAAGCCAATTATGATTGTTTTTGGAGGGAAGACATCTTCTCTGCAGACACTGGAATGCTCACAGAAGAGAAGGGAGCATGAAATTGTGAGTTTATTCTATCTTGAATTTGACACCTGAAACACCCAAGGAATTTAAAAAGGAGCAGAAAGGACGGGAATGACAACATTTCAGGAAAGGATGAGGGAAGAATTTTAAAAGGAAAAATGTTTACGAATATGGGTACACGTTTGTGTTTGTGTATGTGCGTGGATGTGAACTTGAGAGCATGTGAGCTTGTGTATGAGAAAGTGATTGTATGCTCATGTGTCATAGTGAAGTCATTTCTCTTGACTTCCCCTTTTAAGACGTTTACAGAGGCTGAGCAATTTATGAGGCAATTCTGTAATGGAGCAGGACCGTTTGGGGCCCCCATGTCCTCCGCCTGCCCTTATATGTAGAAAAACTTTAGTCAAAGAATAAATTTAGGCACTTCCCTTGTGGTCCAGTGGCTAAGACTCCAAGCTCCCAATAATGCAGGGGGCCTGGGTTCGATCCCTGGTCAAGGAACTAGATCCCACATGCCGCAACTAAGAGTTCAAGTGCTGCAAATAAAGATCCCGCATGCTGCAAGGAAGATCCCGCAGGCGACAAAGAAGATCCCGTGTGCCGCAACTAAGATCTGGCACAGGGATTTCCCTGGTGGTCCATGGTTAAGAGTCCGAGCTCCCAATGCAGGGGGCCCGGGTTTGATCCCTGGTTGGGGAACTAAGATCCCACATACTGCAACTGAGGCCGCATGCCACAACTAGAGAAGACCGCGTGCTGCAACAAAGAGCCCGCACGCCGCAATGAAGACCCAGCACAGCCAAAATAAATTAATAAAAAAAGAATAAATTTAATCAGAGTAGTGAGAAAATGCAGAAACAAAGGAAAATAGTCAAGCAAGACAAGATAATAATAGTTTAGTTATTAAGCAAAGTCAAGGATCTTTAGTTCCTCCTCAAGGGCTATAGATAAAATTCTGAGCCGTGTCCTTTGAGCTGTTTTGCAGATACTAAAACCTCCACCAGGTGGAGAAAGTTAACTGCATGACGACCAGACTGTAGCCATGACATAAGCTGCCACAATTCCAAGAATTGGCCTCAAAGAAATGGGAACAAAGCGACACTGGAACTGAAGATTAACTGTACCTAAAACAATCGAGGTGATGCTGGTCAGACCACCGATGACCAATTTCAAGATGCCTGTCAGAGCTGACTGTGCTGTTTCTGCATGGAGCCCCCTCCCTCTACTAGTGCACTCCTGAACTTCCCCATTAAGAGCTTGTGCTCCTGATCAGCAGTGAGGAATTTGTTCTTTGGGGCATGAGTCCACCTTCTCCCCAGGACTGCTGGCTTCCTCAGTAAAGCCATCTTTCCTTTTACTCAATACTCATCTCCCAGTATTGGATTCTTTTTTAAAAAAATATTTATTTATTTATTTGGTTGCATCAGGTTTTAGTTGTGGCAGGAGGGCTCCTTAGCTGCAGCTTGTGGGCTCCTTAGTTGTGGCATGAGAACTCTTAGTTGCGGCATGCATGTGGGATCTAGTTCCCACAGGCGCCCTGCATTGGGAATGTGGAGTCTTTACCACTGCGCCACCAGGGAAGTCCCAGTATGGGATTCTTGAGCGATGAGCAGCCAGACCTGAGTTCGGTAACACCTCCATCACTGTTGTCAACTGACTTTTGATTCTTGGCTGATGTGTCCATCCAGAGACCTCTCACTCAGTCCTTCTTCATTCTTCCTCCCTTTTCCATGGTCTCTGCAGCACAGGAAAGATTTATTAATTCAAAGCATTTATTTTGATCCTATGACATGCCTGGAATTGTTCCACATACTGGAGCTATAGGGATAAAAAAGGCAGACAAGGCCACTGATCTCGTGGAGCATTTATTCTGGTGCAGGAAGACAGACAACAAACACCAACACTAAAAACACAAATAAGTGAGATGACTTCAAGGAGTACAAGTGCCACGCATAGATGCTGCTTTGGATGGAGGTTAGTGGAGGGTCCTGAGATAGTGGTGGTGGCCTTCACGGTGACCAGGCCACCATGCACGGGTCTGGATGAGTAAGTGCAAAGACCTGCAGTGAGAGCAGCTTGATGTGGTCTGGAATAGGGAGCCGGGGGCTGTGCTGGAGCTCAGGCTGGGAGCCCCAGATGATGGCAGAGGCTGGCCCTGGGCCTTGTTTAGTGCATTGTTGGCTGAAGAGAATGGTTTGGATTTTATTCTAATTGCAATGGAATTAATGAAAGGATTTTTAAGTAGGGGAGTGATATAGCTTGATTTATTTCCAGCTACTGGGGAGATAAGCATGAGAGAGAGAGAGAGTTTACAAAAAATGCAAACTGAGAAGTTTAAAAAGGTGTTAATTAAAAACAACATCGATAAACCCATCAAATGTTACCACACAATTTTTATTAAAAATATTTTCAAAGCAAGAAATTTTAATGAGAAGAGTGGCATTGTTTTACACGTTTATAACTCTAATGTCTGGTTTAAAAGAAGACAGTTGAACTCTCATGTTCGCTTCTGAAGAAAATGTGTTGTGATGTGTTGTTTCCATTGAAATATATTGAGAAAATCTGGCTTCACACAGATACATAGTTGAAAAGAAAAGTACTTAATAGAAAATCAGGGATATTTTTCTACTCCCCAAATTGACAAGTGATTGTTTCTGAAAGGTTAGTTGCAATGTGGAATCTGAAACCACATGGGTGAATTTCATACTCTGTTAGATCACTGGTGAGTCATGCACTTGAGTGGATCTTCCCCCCTGTGAGATTTAGTGACATCATGCACTGGTCATTTGGAACACAGTGACTCACTGAGTTATGCAGATCTTCCAAATGTTGACAGATTTCATTAAACAGGATAAACACCATCACATTTGTCAATGACACCACAGACTTCACTGGAAAAGTCTTTCAGGGTTGGGAAGCGGTCTACTTTACAGTGGCAGATACAAGTTTTCCAAAATTGTATTTTTGCTTGAAAAGTCAAGTTTTATCATTGGCAACAAATGTTGTCAACTGCTTTCATTGAAGTGACAGGTTTATTTTATTTATTTTTGAGAAGATGTCTCAATATCCGTGTCTGAATAAGCACAGTTTGTCAGTCACTCTTTCAAGTAGCAATAGTGTTCCATGAAAAAGGCGACTAGTGTAGCTGGCAATTCAAATGACCCACGATTGCTTATTCTTGAGACAGGGTCATGCTTCAGTACAGAACAGAAGTGCTCAGAGTACCCTGTTGAAAAAGCGTGTGCTCAAGGACTGAGACTTCATAAAATTCCTATTTTTTATTGTTTCATCAAGGACATTTTTTTTAATTGAAGTATAGTTGATTTATAATATTGTGTTAGTTTCAGGTATACAGTAAAGTGATTCAGTTATACACATATATATGTATATATATGTAATTTTTTTCAGATTACTTTCCATTATAGGTTATTACAAGATATTGAATATTGTTCCCTGTGTTATATGGTGGATCCTTGTTGCTTATCTATTTTATATATAGTAGTGTAAATCTATTAATCCTATACTCCTTTATCCCCCCCCTCCTCCCTTTCCCCCATAAGCTTTTTTTCTCTGTCTGTGAGTCTATTTCGTTTTGTAAATAGATTCATTCGTATTATTTTTTAGATTCCACATGAGTGATATCATATAATATTTGTCTTTCTTTGTCTGAGTTACTTCTCTTAGTATGATCATCTCTAGGTCCATCCATGTTGCTGCAAATGGCATTATTTCATTCTTTTTTATGGCTAAGTAATATTCCATTGTATATGTATATATCATGTCTTCTTCATCCATTCATCTGTCGATGGACATTTAGGTTGTTTCCACGTCTTAGCTTATTGTAAGTCGTGCTGCTATGAACATTGGGGTGCATGTATCTTTTCGAATTAGAGTTTTTGTCTTTTCCGGATATTTGTCCAGGAGTGGAATTGAAGGATCATATGGTAACTCTATTTTTAGTTTTTCAAGGAACCTCCATACTGTTCTCCACAGTGGCTGTATCAACTTACATTCCCACTAGCAGTGCAGGAGGGTTCCTTTTCCCCCACACCCTCTCCAGCATTTGTTATTTGTAGAATTTTTGATGATGGCTGTTCTGACTGGTGTGAGGTAACACCTCGTTATAGTTTTGATTTGCATTTCTCTAATCATTAGCGATGTTGAGCATCTTTTCATGTGCCTGTTGGCTATCTATATGTCTTCTTTGGAGAAAGGTCTATTCAGATCTTCTGCCCATTTTTTGATTTGGTTTTTTTTTTTGATATTGAGTTATATGAGCTATTTGTATGTTTTGGAAATTAACCCCTTGTTGGCTGCATTGTTTGCATATATTTTCTCCCATTCCATAGGTTGATTTTTCATTTTGTTGATGGTTTCCTTTGCTATGCAAAAGCTTTTAAGTTTGGTTAGGTCCCATTTGTTTATTTTTGGTTTCAATTCTCTTACCTTGGGAGACTGATCTAAGAAAATGTTAATACAATTTATGGCACAGAATGTTTTGCCTAAGTTCTCTTCTAGGAGTTTTATGGTGTCATGTCGCATATTTATCTTTAAACCATTTAGAGTTTATTTTTGTATATGGTGTGAGGGAGTGTTCTAACTTCATTGATTTACATGAGGCTGTCGAGTTTTCCCAGCAACACTTTCTGAAGAGACTGTCTTTTCTCCATTGTATAGTCTTGCCTTCTTTGTCTTGGATTAATTGACCGTAGGTGTGTGAGTTTATTTCTGGACTCTCTATTCTGTTCCATTGATCTCTATGTCTTTTTTTGTGCCAATACCATGCTGTTTTGATTACTGTAGCTTTATAGTATTGTCTGAAGTCTGGGAGGGTAATGCCTCAAGTTTTGTTCTTTTTATCATCAAGGACATTCTCAAGTGAAACTGACATTTTTTTTTTCCTGTGAGTGCATGTCAAGGAATGCAATGTCTACTGGTGAAGTTTGGTATCACCACCTTGATTCGTCCTAAGGCACCAGCAGTTTTACCCACCAGTGCAACTGTGAACACAGTGAAAAAGTCAAATAACATCTTAATATTATCTTGAAAATAGTCTTGACCTCGCAGACCCCCAGAACTGTTTGGGAGACCTCTTAGGGGTCTGTAGATCACACTTTGAGAAACACTGATATAGGTTACTGAGTGTTCAAAATATATAAGCATTAAATGTCTTGACTCACGGTTGCATTGTGATAGAAAAAGCAATCTGATAAATTTGGCATGTACCACATATGATAAAAAGAAAGTCTTTTTTTGTGTGTGGAAGTCTCTTGCCCATGAATACCATGCCTTCTCTTCTCCTTGTACAGTTACCTTTTTGCTACATATATATATATATATATATATATAAAATACACAGCTCCCTCATTACCGTTTCCAAACCCTAATATCCTCCCTGAGTACTGACATTGAAATAGGTTCCTCTCATTTCAGACTCAGCAGACATGGGGTAGAGCTGCACCTGACTTAAGAAAAAAAAAATCTGAAAATATCACTCATTTTATCATGTAGGTCCCATAAAAAGTCTATAAGTAAATATTTCTCGTTTCATATGATTACTAAATTTGACCAGAGTGCTCCAGGTGTTTTATTACATGCGTGATGGAGGTCTGTTAGGAATGAAGTTGTGCAATGTGATCCCATCTTGCATAATTCTGGGAAAAGGATTCAGGGATCGAGTTCCCGGATGTTCTCCCACAAAAAGGACCTCGGCTCTCGCTTGGTACTTTAGACTCTGTGTCCTTGGCTGTAAAACAACTGTCAGTAAGGACCATAACAGTTCCTCACCCCTGTTAGAGAGCGAAGGAAAGCAGACTTGTGTCCATCCCAGGTGTTTGTCTCGGCTGATTCTTTGAATTTATAGTGGGTGGGTTTAAAATGCCAGGGGGGCTGGGAGGGACAAGGAGGGACATCAGACCAATATTTACACCATCTTTCCTCTTCAGGATCTTATGGGCCAAGTTTTTCATCTGTAAATGTGGACAGCTGGGCTAGAGGACACCTATCAGTCCTTCCAGATTTACACTTAGCGATTCTGGAATTGCGGACGGGTCCAGAAGGAGGCCCAGGTGACTTTACAAAAGTTCTCACTGTCACCTCTAGGGGGCGCGCCAGCCCTCCCTACAGTCTTGAAAAGTTAAGTAGGCAGTTGTTCAGCATTTCTCAAAGTTTCTGGGACTTTCTGAGGTCTTTGGTGGGATGGGATTTCCTGACTAGGGGAGGAATATGAAGCTGGGCCAGTGACGGGGTAAGGAAAAGTGACGACAACAGTTACATTGCAAGGAAGTAGAACAGGTAAACTGGTCTCGAGTGATTGAACAAAAGGAGGATCCCAGCTCTGAAATGAACCTAGAACTAAAGGCTACCATTGGGCAGAGTTTTGGGAGGTAGCAGAGAGGTGAAGATTCATAGCTTTTCTGAAATGAGCACACCTATTGATGCAGGACCGTGCTGGGCATTGCTAAAGCGGTAAGGAGCAAACAGGCCAGACCAGGGCTGGTCCTCAGTCACCCGAAGCCTGACCACTAAGTTCAGACAGATGATAATACACAGCAGGGGAGGTAACTGGTCTGGGGATTGGAAGATCTCCTGCAGGCAGCAGACTGGAGGGATGAGCAGACTTAGTAGGTGAAGAGGTAGGTTGTAAGCAGTGGGGAGAGAGGGAGGAAGATGAGTGCCGGGGGGTGCTGCCGTGAGGGACGTAGTGTTCTAGACAACCTGGAAGGGATGATGTTGATATGGCTCTTTCGTTGAGTAAGAGGTGGACAAGGGGGTTAGAAAAGAGGCTGGAGTAGTTGGGAGGGGTCAGGTCATATTAAGGAGACTGAACTCAACCCTGAGGACGATGGAAACCATTGGAAGGCTTTAGGGAAGGGATTCAGGGGAGATCTTTCCAGCTGGAGAGGTGAATGGATGGGAAGGGGGCAAGATTTCAGGGACGCCAGCTTGGGCGGCTGTGGTCACGCAGATGAGAGGAGATGTGGACGGGAGTGGGATGGAGGGAGATGGAGGGAAGTGAGACACGTTAGGAGGTAGTCACACTGGGTTTTAGCCGAAGAACTTAGGGGGATTGTTTTCAAACTTACAGCTTCCTTGACAAACAAGCACAATTAATAATGTTCTGTTCCCCTGAAGCAATACAGATAATGTGCAGACATGCTTGCTTCCAGGGAACCTCCTCCCCGCTGCCTCTGTGTGGACAGGTAACTGTAGAGACCTGCCACTCTTCCTAAGGGAAGTTATTCTTGCACTTTCAGCCTCATTCAAGAAAGAGATGAAACTGGATTAATGCGACAGTGTCTGTGACCAGGGAAAGGTTGCACACAGCCCTCAAGTGCGTTTAAGAAACATTTTCTCCTTCTGTGATCTGTCAGTATTTTGCAGCCCAGCTCTCTCCATCAGAGTAGTGGCAGAGCACGTGTGCCCCGGAGCCCTGACTTGGGAGGAGAAGAGCTCGCTCCTCTCCCAATGGGAGACGCTGTCTTTGTTGCTTCTAGCCAGAAGGGCTGAGGGGCACGTGGAGGGCTGGGGACCAGGAATTGTGCTGTGTGCGAGGGGCAGTGGTTGGGATTCTAACAAAGGGTTTTCCATCAGGTGCTGAACACGCTGCTTGCTGCATTTCTGCAGTGCCAGATTAGCCGGTCAGTGTTAGGAACGGCCAAGGCCTGGGCCAGAGCAAAGTTGAGTTTGCTAGAGATGTGGTCCCAGGACCCCCAGGGGAGGTGTGAATGCATGTCCTGTAAGTCCCAGCTCCTCACAGGCACTGGCAAGTTCACAGGGTCCCCAGGCAACCGCACAGGCTAGGATTGTACAAAGGCTGCTGTGGTCTCTCCTGTCCTTTCCTTCTTCCCACAGATCTCACTGCAATAGGTAGACAGTGGTGCCGAGGGGGAACAAGTACCGTTGTGATCAGCTGCTGTTTCACCCTTAGAATCCTACAGAACTTGTACAATATACTCCTGAAGGGTTCTTACCATCATTTTCTTCACTGTGTTATTCAACAAAGTATTTATTGAGTGTCTACTATGTGCCAGGCACCGTTCTAGGTTCATGGACCACATCTGTCCATAAACCAACGCTCTCCTGCGGCCCTTCCTCTGTAGTGGGAAATAACAGGTAACAAACAGTAGATGCAATCTGTTCAGGAGGATGCGGGGTTCTCTCCTGACTCAGGAGTGGCGAGGGGGCCAGTGTCACCATGTTCTCAGTGCTGGTTTTGAACCTGACCTCCTGGCAGACATGCTGTGTGGTTGCAGTGTGAGGAAGGTCAATTCTGATCATGACCTGGGGAGAGAGGGAGCAGGGCCAGTGGGTAGATAAGTGATTTATGTAGTATGTGAGCAAGCGAGTGGGCTGGGAAAAGGGAAAAGAACTGATTAAACGTAAGTTAGATCTAGTTCCCATTTCCAATCATCTATAAAATTTTGTCCAGAAGCCCTTCACATTTAGTCCAGATGAAGGTGGGTGGATGGCAGAGAGTTGGGGAAGCGGCCCTAGAGCAAGGAAGTGCTGCTTGGAAGGTGGAGAAAGCATCAGCTGAAGCGTGGCCTGGTTATTACAGGATTGACGGCCCTTATTTCTGCTTTCCTCATCAAAATGTAAGGAGAGGGCTTCCCTAGTGGCGCAGTGGTTGAGAGTCTGCCTGCCGATGCAGGGGACACGGGTTCGTGTCCCGGTCCGGGAGGATCGCACATGCCACAGAGCGGCTGGGCCCGTGAGCCATGGCCGCTGAGCCTGCGCGTCCGGAGTCTGTGCTCCGCAGCGGGAGGGGCCACAACAGTGAGAGGCCTGCGTATCGCAAAAAAAAAAAAAAAAAAAAAAAAATGTAAGGGGAAGCCTGTGGTTCTTCTACCGAAGGACAAATGTGCTTTAAAAATTCTCAAATGGATAAAATAATCAGGAGAAGGGGGCTGGGCTGCCACCTCGAATGTTTCTGCCACGTGGGCTCCACTGTTACCTTCTGACCTTAAGATGCGGGGGTTTCAGGGGTTAGTTCATCGTCAGTGAAGTGGGGATCAGGTGCACTTACTAAACCTCTTCTGTGTTTGCTAATAATTATCACCCAGTTCATTATGGGCCCTGCAGTGCTCTCACTTCCTTTAATTAATTTGTCCTGTATTAATTATTGGGGTGTTTTATTTTATAAGGGTGATGACTAACCCAGCTGGCAGGTTCAGAACTGCCCTGTTGGCGCTTGACTGACAAGGGTTTGGTCTCCCAGTTCAGCCCAATCTGTTCGGGAGGAGGGCATCATTCTCTCCTGACATCAGGCGTGGCGAGGGGGCCAGTGCCTGCCAGGGAACGGGGCCTCCCGGGGCAGAGATCTTGTCAGAGCTGCTGACTTGGGAAGCTCAGTTCTGTTCCTGACCACGTAGAGCCTGCCAAGCCAGCCAGAGAAACACACCCCACGGGCTGGGGTCTTACGGAGGAGTGGCTTCAAGGCCACGTAGTAGATGACCTTCAGACTGGAGGCCCCTCCACCAGAGGCTCCTTGAAACTCAGACACCTGAGGAGCCTGGAGCGTTCTTTTGAAATTCAGCCCCGAGCTCTTCGTGGAATGCAAGGGTTGTTTCTGCCCAGCTTCTTGAATTCTTTAAATTCCTTCCCAGAGCTGCTCTGAATCTGTCTTGCAGTAACTGCATTGCTTTTCTGGAGTTTCTGCATTTTCATTGCAATCTTATGCTCAACTCCTACTTCACATCCACAAAGTTTAAGATCATTGGATTCACAGTTGCGATGGGCGAGGAGGACGTTGATCTCCAGTACGCAATAGATTCCGACACACAGCCGAGACTCTCCACCCAGACTGTGGCCGGAGTCTCCTAATGCCCGTGCCTTCTCCGTACACACTGCTCTCCCCCTCTGCAGGCCAGCCTTCCCAGGCGGATTTTTTCCAGATCTCAAGCCGAGTGTGTCCCTCCTCTCCTTAAAATTCCCCGGTGGATTCCTGTTGCCCCCATAACAAACCTGTACGTCTTCATTTTGAAGCTCAGGGCTCTCTGTGACCTTGGAGCTCTGGGCTCTCCGTGACCTTGGAGCTCAGGGCTCTCCATGACCTTGGAGCTCTGGGCTCTCCGTGACCTTGGAGCTCTGGGCTCTCCGTGACCTTGACCCCGCCCCTCCCCATCCCTGACTCAGCTCCTGTCACTCTCCCATGGTGATTCAGTCTTAGAGGTGAATTTTTGGAACACGTGATGATGGTTCAGCCTCCACACTTCTGTGCGTCGTGTTTGTTCCCAGGACTATCTGGTCCCAAACTCATCCTCTGCTTGAGCTCCCTGTGAACTTGATCAAGCGTTCCTGCATCCGTGAAGGCATCCCAACTCAAGCCAGGTCCAACGCATCCCCCGGCATCTTCCCACAGCGCCCTGCATCCCAGAACCCGCCTGAGCAGTAGTTAGTCGCTCTCGTGACTGCTCCACATGTTTTGTGATGCCCTCCTCAGGGCCAGGGTCTGGAACTTATTTGGCTTGATAATTCCAGGCCTAGCTGAGTGCTTTGCCCGCAGTAGGAAATGAGTTTCTATTTCTTGTAGGAATGAACGAATGAAGGAATGAATAAAGCAGGAATCTCAATCCATCCTTTGTTCCAATAAAGATGTGTCTCGGGCTTCCCTGATGGCGCAGTGGTTGAGAGTCCGCCTGCCGACGCAGGGGACACGGGTTCGTGCCCCGGTCCGGGAGGATCCCACGTGCCGCGGGGCGGCTGGGCCCGTGAGCCAAGGCAGCTGAGCCTGTGCGTCTGGAGCCTGTGCTCCGCAACGGGAGAGGCCACAGCAGTGAGAGGCCCGCGTACCGCAAAAAAAAAAAAAAAAAAAAAAAAAAAAAAGATGTGTCTCTTTTGAGAAACATAGCAGTCTTCTCGTGTCCATATTTATGAGGGAGGGATTGCAGGGAAGGAGGGAGAAGTGAGCTCTGAAGCAAAGTTAATTAAGAGAGTTAAGGTAGTGTGATCTGGAATCAAAGTGGTTGCACAAGAACAGCTGGTGGAAGAAGGAGATGGGGGTGGAGGAGATGAGCGTGGAGTCCTGAGGAGGTAACAGGAGATGGTGGGAGTCAGCCAGCCTCCTACAGTGGGGGGCCTTGTTAGAGGCAGCTAAGGTTGCCGCATCTGAAGCAGACCCCCGGGCTCTGGGACTTTGGGAGAAGAGGTGGCGATGAGTAGATATGTGCAAATGGGTGATGCCATCTGGCAGGAGTACCTCCTTGGAGCCAGGAAGTTCTGCATCAGGCTGGGTTTAAAGGTGCGATTCCATCTCTTCCAGAATGGATCTCAGATCCTGTGCCAGAGCATTTCTAGAAAACCCTTTGGCCTGGGTCAGACATTTTGAGTCTTGTCCTCTGTCCGTCCCTCCATCCCGCACCTGCTGGCCTCTGAGGAGCCTTAGTCTCTAGACAATCCTGTACCCCCTTCTCCCCACTGTTCCCATCTGCCTGACTTTCTCCATGTTGCTGCCCTCAGAGAATTGATTAGGGCTCAAAACAAAGTGGGAGCAGCCAGAACCCGTGGGCCTGGTCACTAGGGCTGCCTTACCAACCCGCTGAGTTCCGCTGAGTCTTGATTTTCCCCTTCTGTAATGTGGGCAGCATGCCGCTTCACCTCCCTTGAACTGCCCAGTTAATGATCACCCTGAGTTCCCAGGGAGTGCAATGCCCTGCAGCTCCCCAGGATGCAAATTTGTAATTATTATTTTTTGCCAAGCCTCTCACATCATCCCCAGTTTCATAACCTCCGTCACCCTGCCCCATCCCCTCCCTTCCTGCACGTACAGAGCCCTCCCCTCTCGCCCAGATGCACACCTGCAGGAAAAACTGGCAAGGACTCTTTTCTGTCTGTCACAGCTTCAAATAGCTTGAGTGTGCTGATGACAGGTAAAGTAATTGCAGAGCATATGAATGACAATATTTGATGTGTTAAAATAATTTTTTAATGCCAAGCATTTGTATAATTTATAGCTGGAATCCAAAGTTTTCTTCTGCTTCCCATTTCTCACCTGGTCACTCCACATTGGAGTGGCAGGCACGTTGGCCCCATGGCTCTTGTTTTTGTTCTGTGTGTTACAGGGAGAAGGCAGGATGGGGTGTAGCAACTCTGTACAGTTCTTACTGACTTCTGAATCCCTGGGCCTCGCTCAGATCTTAGCATGTTGAGGTGCTTACAGATATTTATAAATGCATTTTTTTTAAAGAAATTTATTTATTTATTTATGGCTGTGTTGGGTCTTTGTTGCTGTGCGCGGGCTTCTCATTGCGGTGGCTTCTCTTGTTGTGGAGCACGGGCTCTAGGTGCACGGGCTTCAGTAATTGTGGCACGCGGGCTCAGTAGTTGTGGTGCACAGGCTTAGTTGTTCCGTGGCATGTGGGATCTTCCTGGACCAGTGCTTGAACCTGTGCCCCCTGCACTGGCAGGTGGATTCTTAACCATGGCGCCACCAGGGAAGTCCCGATAAACGCATTATCAAATAGAAGTTGGGGAGTCATTTGACAGCTATTCACTCAGTGCTTCTATGTGCCAAATACCAGTCTAAGAAGTAGAATACAACAGTGACAAGACAGACGAGGTCCCTGCCTCCGAGGAGTTTAGAGTTTGGTGGGGAGTCATAGCATCAACGCATGCTGAGTCTACTGTGGAGGAAAGAGGGGATCCTGGTAACTTAGGCATCAAGGTATTATGTAGAGGTCAGGGAAGTGAGTTAACTGGAAGACCTAGTGAGGGGTTTAGGGCAGTCAAGGAGGGAGGCAGGAGAGTCCCAGGTAGAAAAAAGAGCCTGCGGGAAAGTAGGGAGCTGAGACAGAGAATGGTTAGTTTGAGCAGCTGGAAGCCATTCATTAGGACTAGAATTCAGGTCAGAAGAGAGAAGTGAGTCTGTAGTGGTGGGCGGGGGAGAGACCACAAGTGACCTTACCAACTGTGTTAAAGAAACAGGGTGGGATGGAAGCATTTTCAGGGAAGTGACATAGTTAGACTTTTCTACGAGAAAGATTCCTATTCTGAGACCATCAGAGAAGGGTGGTCTGGAAATAAAGCTGCTATAGGAGGTAGAGGTGTCCATCACTTCAACTCTGAGAGCTCCTTCTGGCTCAGATTTAGGCTTGGGAGGTTAGGAAATACAATAAAAGACATCAACCACTCTCTTTAAAAAGGGCTTTCGAACAACAGAGGACATTCTCAGCGAGCACACTTTGGCCCTTCCACTCCTGACTTCTGTTATTTAAATGCCTCATCACCTATGGGTGTGTGTGAGATTTTGCTCATATAGTGAAGAAGGACAGATGAGAAGCGTTATGTGTTCTACTAGGTGCTAATTCCTCCTCTCTGCGGTGTCCCATTGGCTCCCCTGGTCCGAGGTCCTCCAAGGCTGGGCTGGAGCCAACTTGAGAGAGCCGGGAGTGGGGTATGTGCCTCTCTTCCCAGCTCCACCATCAGTGACATCACATTTGAGTTTGAAATTGGCCAGGGGGGTAGTATTTACAGCATGGAAAGCAAGCAGATGCTGCTATAATTCAGGGTTTCTATTTTTCCTAGAGAGTTGGTTGTCAAACATTTACGAGCACACCACTGACTACCACTCACGTGTGAATCTACAGGGCAGCAGCCTAACACCCGGCTGGTGAGGGCTTCTGTTGTAGCACTGAGGTAGCTAATTCCTTTCTTACTGAGGTATGTGATTTCTCACCATCTCAGCCTGGCTGGTTTTGAACTTGTCTCTGAGTTTGAACTGGTTGCCCTTTCCCTACCCACCTCAGCTTGCTGATTCTAAAGGCAACACAGGCGAGGGCGCTGGAACGGGGGGAGGATGTGTCTGTTCAGGCTGTCTCCCTTCTGACCACCGTCCAATTGTGAGCTGGCCTCCTGCACTTCCACTGGTGGGAATCCTACTCTGTGGGCCATTCTTCAGCCTGTTCACTGATTTCCCTGTCTTTCCTCTGAATTCTTCTCCATTGCCCATTGGAGATGCTCACTTATTGGACCAGAGAAATGGGGAAAGTAAACCAAATTAGTTTTGCTATGCAAAGTGCCCACCAACAGATGAAAATATGTCAACCGCACCCATCATCAAAGAATGCAAAATAAAATGGGATAACAAGAGTTCCTGGAAATGAACCTATGGAAAAGCAGAAGTACAAAAAGATGTGTGCACAAAGATTCTATTGCAGTTTTGTTGGTAGAGGCGAATAATTGGAAACGACGTAACTGTACATCACTAGGGGAATGATTAAACATATTATGGAACATCTCTGTGGTGAATGCTGTAGCAGCTACTGGAGCAACGAGTTAGCTTTAAATGTCCTGCCGAGGAAAATGTCCTTGCAACATTCAAAAAAGCAAAGTGCGGAACGGTTTGTATAAAATGTTCCTGTTTGTGTGAAAGAATTCTATGTGGGGTGTGTGTGTGTAAACGAGTGAAAGGATATATACCAAACTGTTAAGCATGGACACTTCTGGGGACTGAGATTAAGGAGGAATAGTGTGGTGGGAGCTATTAATTTTTTAATTGAAATACAATATTATATTAGTTTCTGGCGTACGAGATAATGGTTCAATATTCATGTATATTGTGAAAGGATCACCCCAGTAAATCTAGGTAACATCCACCACCACACATCCTTACAGAATTTTTTTTCTTGTGATGGGAACTTTTAAGATCTGCTCTCTTAGTGACTTTCAAATATACGATACAGTGTTATTAACTACAGTCACCAAGCTGTACATTATGTCCCCAGGACGGTTATAACTGGAAGTTTGTACTTCTTGACCCCCTTCACTCATTTCGGAGCTCCTATTTTTTACTTTGTATACGTTTTATTGTTTGAATTTTTGTAATAAAAGCTAAAAAATAGATCCAAACAGGATCTATCACTCCACCTTCATCCTGCTCTGTTAGAGCTGGGAAGCCCAGCCCTTAACACGGTCAGCAGGGGCCGGCGTGGTACGATGCAGGTTGGGACCTAGTTCTGCTGGGGGGTGGGAGGGTGGGGACAGTGGGGTGAGGACAGTGTGCAGGTCCCGCAGTCCGGGGAGCTACTGTCTGGCCGGGGGGCGTTGCGTGATGTCAGGCGTGTGGCCTCCACGGCGGTCGCTTGTGGGTGCCCTGCTATGGGACTCGTGAGTATGTCAGCAGGGCGCTGTTATTCCCTGGAAGACGGGCAGCACTGAAAGCTTGTCAAGATGTCACAAGCCTTGGACGCCAGTCACGAGGCTGACACCTGAACGAATGGGAGGGCAGTCTGGAAGCAGCAAGACCAGAGAAATCAGGATCCGTAGAGGGGCCAGCAGGAGCGAGGCGGCAGGTCCCTGGCGGGTGTCGGTGGTGCCTGGTACCAGGGCAGCTGAACACTTACTCCCAGAGCGTTGGGCTAACTCTGGGGACAGGGGCCCGGCCTGTGAGTGAGAGTCAGGTGGTCCGGCTGCGGGGAAGCAGGGCTGCGAGCCTTGGAAGGAGGCCCCACGTGGCTGGGGCCTGGGGTGGAAGCTGCCTGCCACCTCCCGCTTCAGAGCCCGGAGCTCTGGCCCAGAGGGGCCCCTTCCCTCTGGGCCGCGTGCATGGGGCCTGTTTGCAGACAGGCTGCTGCACGGGGCTGGCCTCCGGGCCCCGCCACCACTCCAGGAGACCCCAGGGGTCGGAGAAGGCGCGGCCTCGGGGGCTGTCCAGGCTGCCTCTTTGCTGTCTTCTCTGTTCATTGTCTCCTAATTGCAGGCCTGGAGGAGTCGGCCAGGTGGAAAGTCAATAAAACAAGCTGGCGGTTCTCCCTGGCTCCCTGACAGCCTCTGTACCGTGGGAACCCTGGCCAGGAGGCTCTAGGACCTGGCCTCCCGGCTGGCGCTCAGGGCCAGGCTGCCTGCTTGTCCTGCTCCACAAGTTCTGGGCTCACAGGGCAGGCAGGGAGGTGTCAAAGCTGCGGTGACAGCAGCTTCTCTGGGGTGAGTCCCCTCCGGGCTTCACTCCCCTCCCCTCTGTGCAGAGCGGCAGAAGAGGGGGAAAGAGCCCTGGAGTAGGAGTCAGAAGGAGATCCGAGTCCGGGCTTGGCCTGTGCTGGCCGTGTGGCCTTGGACAGGTGCTCAGCCTCTCTGAGTCTCAGTGACACACCTGCAAGATGCTAGTTATAAGCCTGTCCACCGGGCAGGGTCGCCGGGAGGTGGGGTAGTAACGGCTGGTGTTTGCCCCGTGCTTCGGCGGTGCCAGGCGCTGGGGTCCCACCTACCAGCTCAATTTACTTCATGGCCTGCATCACTTCCTAACATACAGTTCAGTCCACTCAGTGTCGATGTTCTGTCCCTCCCACTAGAGAGAACTTTTCACGAAGAGAAAGCTTTTGGCATAATTTGTTCCCTGTGCTTAGAACAGAGCTCGGCATATAGGACTTGCTCAAAACTGTTTGAAGAATGAATGGATGGATGGATGGGCATCTCATGTGGTCCCCATACCGACACCCTGAAGAGAGTATGATTAGAATCTCCATACAAATAGGAAACCTGAGACGCAGGTTAGAAAACTGTCTTTGAAAAGTCACGGACAAGTACGTGGTGGGGCTCTGGTTTAACTCCAGAGCCTGGGCGATGATTCGGTTCTCTAAAGGCGATGAGGTACATGAAAGCACTGGGTAAACTGTAAAGCGCTGTAGAAGCGTTAAGGTGTTATAACGTGTCACTTTCCATTTACTTGATGATCTAAAACTAAACGGCACCTTTGTACTGTGTCTCCCGCCTCCCCCCTCGGCCCTCACGCCCCCTTGTTTGAGGTCGCATGGTCGGTTCTGACTTTCTGCTGGTCTTTATTTTGTAAATTATCCGTAGCCAATCCTTAATCCGACGCCGATGTCCCAGACCACCCAGCGCATTCTCTGCCACCTCCCGCCCTGTCAGCTGTTGGGGAGCGCCCCGGAGGTCACACTGCCTTCTGTCACCAACCAGAACCCAACCTGGTTAGGCAGTCGGGTCCGATAAGAGACAAGCTTCGTTCCAGAGCCCAGTGGATCTTCGAGGTGTGTTTGGCTAAGACGTGTTCCCAGGTCTCATCTCCCTTGTTCCCGAGGACGGCTTGTCGGTCTTTCCAGCGACCTTAGGAACCTCAGGCACTTATGGGCACCGTCTCCTCTGTTATGCCCTCCACTGTGTCTTGCCCTCCGGGGTCTCGCAGCTTTGCGCGGACACCTTCCCCCTGAGTTTGCCCTGATGCTCCCCGCTCCCTGCCTCTCGCTTCCTTTCCGAGTCACCCACCAGCACCTGCTTTTCTCCAGCTGTCAGGATGTCCTGGATGGGAGTCACCTCAGGGGGGGCTGAAGGCTGAGAGACGTGGAAGAACAAACGCAGGAAGGAGGCGAGTCAGAGAGTGAGCCTCGTCCTGCCCCGAGTTCTCTGTGCGGCTTCTTTCCGGATGCTCCTTGTAAAGGCCTTTGGGAGACCGCGGCTGTTCCTTGGTGGTCCCAGAACCAGGCTTCCCCTGGGGAGGGGGTGATGTGGAAGCAGGTTCTTCGCCCTCCTGGCGGGGTGAGGGGGCTTGCCCACGTCCTCCTGGGAGCAGGTGTGCATCTGGGCCAGCCCCGGGGGGTCCCAAGCCTTGAGGACCAAGGAGCAGGTGGTGGAAGGAAAACACGGGCTTTGGAGTCAGCCTGGCTTTGAATTCAGGCGCCGCCCTCACCCGGGGGTGACGGGTGCTCACTTCACACCTCCCAGCCTCCGCTTCCCCGTCTGTAAAACCACACTTCTCAGGGTTGTCACGAGGGTGGCATGAGATGGCCTGTAAAGGGCCCCGTGACAAAGCACACTGGTGTAAGTTACTATAACGTTAATGAGATGGAGGGAGCTTTATTCACCAGCATCTCCCTTAGAAGGACAAAGTTGGATTGTTGGCGAAATATTTTGATCTGTGCTTTGTTACAGAAGCAGGAATTTAGGGGGACCTAGGACCGGTGGAGCGTGGGCTTGTGCATTCTACTAGGTAGGTTTGGGAGAGGTGAAGGCTGCAAGGTGACTGAAGTGACCCCACTCCATGTCCACTTCCCCCGTATTCACTTTCTCTCATTTCAAAAGTTGCTTGTACGTAAGTGCATTTTTCGTGGCAGTCGGGCTGGGCTGACATCGGGGTTGATGTGATGTGGGGCAGAGTGCAGCTAACACGCACAAATGAGGTACCAGGGGCAGGGGAAACATGAGGAGGTGAGCCCAGGAATTCACGGAAACCGTGGGGAGGATTTTGGACCTCTACAGGCCAAGGAATTGGGGTTTGGACCAGGTTCAAGAGGACTTTTGTGGGCCAGGGAGTTACAGTGGATGTCCTATAACTTCCCAGCCCAACATCATCATCCTTATTTAGGAGAGAGAGAGAAACGGGTTCAAATTAAGTACTTTCTCAGTCAAGGTCACATAGCACCAAAGGTGACAAAACTGGTTTTAAATTCCCTGCCGCCTGCTTCCAGCCTGTGGCTGTAGCCTCTGAGCCAGACCACCTGTCCAACATGAAAGGCTGCGGTCTCAGGTAACAGACGAGGAAATTAACGTCAAGGGCTTGCCCAATCCGCCCAAGGTCAGACCTGGGCTTAATGCAGGGCTCTTACAACTGGCGGGAGAAGCCAGCAGGGATCAGGCCCCTGGCAGGGCCTCCAGGGCCATGGGGAGATGTTTTCCTTTCGGGCAAATTACTTCATTTATCTGGGATGATCACCCCTCCTAATCCTGTCTGCTAATTGTACTAAAGTTTCCCCTCCATGCAAGTGGATTAGGGTTCATGTAACGGGACTGGGCACAGAACCCAGCAGCCCTGCTGGCACACCCTTGCTTTGACTTCACGGCTGCACCTGTTTCATTCTTGTGGAGTCCGCTTCCATGTGGTCACACTTCAAAGCATCCTCTCACATATAAAGCCTAAATTTAGCTTTAATCAAATAATTGCTGGACACTAAATCATCAAATGATCATCACCAACCCCGATTATTGGTGACTAAGAAAGAAAGCTCTAGGAAGAGAGGAGTTGGTTACATAATTGAATCCTCATGGAGGTTAAAAACATAATCCTGGGTGTATACGATTGTCTTATTTCACAAAGCTTAACGTCCATAGCAGGTGCCCTCTGAGAGGCGGTGGAAACCCCACTGGCTATGGAGAGCAAGAGGGTGACCCCAGGAAGGTACTGAGGTGCTGAGTGGGGTGGGGGTCAAAATAAGAGAAGAGACAGAAGGTTTAGGGTGGCAGGGATTTGGTCTTGTGGGAATAAGCCATTTTAGATGACTTGGGGGATAAGTTTCTAGAGATTGGAAACTCTGCTGTAGCACCAAGCATTGAAGAGAACGGCTCACTGATTGACGAATACCCACTTGCCACCATTAGCATCTTGGTCATTAAGACAGAAATTAGCCTAGTTAAGCTTGGGTTCTGTAGAGGCAGCTGCTTACATGATTTCCCCACTCTGATCACAGGACAGCAACTGTTAATGATCAGGCAGTGGCCGCCAGCCTAAGAAGATGACAGCAGGATTTGTCCAGAATGGCTAAGCCCACTCTCTGTGCTGAGTGTGTGTGTAGGCAGTGATGCTGAAGATAGCACACACCCTGGCCCATCTCCTTCCAGCTCTGCGTTCAGTGACGTCACTTGGTTGCTTAAATTGGCCAGGCTGGGGGTATTTACACCGTGAAATTTGACAAGCAGTTTGGGGCTTTCCCTTACACTGGAGAACTGGTTTAAAAAAAGTCTACCAGCGAAACACCTGTGAGAATGGCTAAAAATCAAAAACACGGAGGGAATTCCCTGGCTGTCCAGTGGTTAGGGCTCCGTGCTTTCACTGCCGGGGTCCGGGTTCAATCCCTGTTCCAAGAACTCGGATCCTGCCATCTGTGTGGTGTGGCAAACAAAACAAAACAAAACAGAACAGAACAGAACACTGACAACACCAAATGCTGGCGAGGATGTGGAGCAACAAGAACTCTCACTCATCGCTGGTAGGAATGCAAAATGGTGCAGCCACTTCGGAAGACAGTGTGACAGTTTTTCACAAAGCTAGACACGGTCTTACCCTGTGATCCAGAAACTGAGTTCCTGGTTATTTACCCAAATGAGCTGACAACTTCTGTCCGCATGAAAACTGCATGTAAATGTTTATAGCAGCTTTATTCATAACTGTCAAAACCTGCAAGCAACTAGGATGTCTTTCAGTGGGTGAAGGGGTAGCAAACTGTGGAATACAGTAAGCTGCTTTGCCATTAATATGGTTGCCACATTTCACAGTTTCACTGCATAAGTAATTGGCCATAAGCAATTTTGCCATAAAAGATAAAATCACTGGTTGAGGGCTTCCCTGGTGGCGCAGTGGTTGAGAGTCCGCCTGCTGATGCGGGGGACATGGGTTCGTGCCCCGGTCCGGGAGGATCCCACACGCCGCGGAGCAGCTAGGCCCGTGAGCCATGACCGCTGAGTCTGCGCGTCCGGATCCTGTGCTCCGCAACGGGAGAGACCACAACAGTGAGAGGCCCGCGTACCGCAAAAAAAAAAAAAAAAAAAAATCACTGGTTGACAGTTTCTAGTTTGACAGTTTGGTTACAACCGGTTGAAATGAGTTATCGACCTTATTGATGACTTCGTTGAGCTGACAGATGACGGTGATTTGCCCCAAGAGTTGGTTTCTTTGTTTGAAGCACACTGCACCAGAGGAGAAAGAGGCTGAGGCCTCAGAGGCACGGACTTGGACCCACATTTCCCATAGAACTTTGGAACGTCTACCAGTGGACATGTATGCCAAGAGCGCACAGCAGTACAAAGCTCAGATACAAACATGCATCCTACCGTCTGGAAACTGATACCTCTCTTACTGAGGAAGAAATTTTAGTGAAAAAAATAACCAGCGCAATGCCAACGGAGGAGATGAATTAACAGCAAAAAAAAAAAAAGGTATAAAATACTGTGAATGAAAGCCTTGGAAGATAAGTACTTAGTGCTTAGACAAACACAGCCCACAAAATAAAATCTGTTATTTGCGAAGTATTGCCACGAATCTACACACATTTAAAATGTATTCAAATATTTTGTATTTAGCAATAAAAATTTTAAAATTTTGTTCTTCATGTCTCATGTTTCATCACATCCTATTTAACGTCTCTCTTTTATTTTTTGTTATTTTATCTTTTACGGGAAAATCACCTTAAGGCCAATTAGCTATGTAGCGAAAATGTTTGTGGCAAAAATCCTGCAATCATGTTTATGGCAAAGATGTTTACAGCACAAGAACCTGGAACTGTGGAATACAAAATTTGGAAGACATACAATGGAATATTATTCAGGGATAAAAAAGAAACGAGCTGTCAAGCCATGAAAGGACCCGGAGGAGCTGTAAATGCACATTACTGAGTCAGGGAAGCCAGTCTGAAAAGGCTACGTGCTGTACGAATGCCACATGGCATTCTGGCAAAGGCAAAACTATGGAGACAGTATAAACATCAGTTTCTCGGGGCTGGGGGGAGGTGGAGAGGGATGAATAGTTGGAGCACAGGGATCTTTAGGTCAGGGAAACTGTTCTGTGTGATACAGGAATGGTGTAGAAGCATCGTTATATACTCGTCAAAACCCACAGAACTGTACAACACAGAGAATGAGCCCTCACGCAAACTATGGATTTCGGTTAATGATAACACATCAGTGTTGGTTCATCAGTCTCACACTACTGTAAGCTCATCCCACGGGGCAACGGTGGGTGGTGGGATGGGGAGAGGGCGGATGTGGGAAGTCTTGTGCTTTCTGCTCAATTTTTCTGTAAACCTAAAACTGCTTTGAAAAAGTCTATTAATTTAAAAAATTCACCAGCATATCCCTGTGTCTGGGTGATGACTTATTGAACAAACCGTGCCGGGTGCCAGCAGAAAGCAACTTTATTGTGTCACACGACTGCTTTTGTCTGAACCTCTTTTTCTTCTCCCTGCTGATGTCATCGGTAGATCCCAACACTTTCCTGGTCCCTCTCAACTATTAAGAAATCTTGTTTCTGAGGTATTACAGTGTCAGATCCACTGACTTATTCCAGCTTCAGTCTCTGGCTTGCTCCGAGCTTGTCCCCTCCCCAGGGTGGGTCTGACTCAGGCTGGGAGACCAGAGGTGAGGAATGGGGCAGGCGGGGGTTTCCTCGATATTTATTTCCGTCCCTTCCTCTCTTCCTTCTCAACTCACAGGCTGCTTTTGCTCCTCTGCAGACAGAGGAGGGGGAGCAGGTCTTGGTGGCCTTGGGCGGACAGAGCTCCTGGGATTTCCTGGAGGCCTCTGTGCTGGGCTCCTGGGTCCAGGGTAGCCCACCTGCGTCTGGTCCCTTTGACGCCCCTCAGCGTGCATCTCCACAGCAGAGTGTCTGTCAGGCCCCTTTGCCCTGAAGGGGCTTCTGCTCCAGGCTGGTCCCCTTCCTCGGGGTCACACTGGCTCTTCCGTATCTACCTGCTCCCCCTTCTCTGAAGCCAGGCAGCTGGGCCGCCTCTCCCTTTATGGGTGTCTGAGGTTCCCACCTCGGGACGCTGTCATGGTTTGTGGCTGAAGGTGAGGGAGAATCACCTCCTCCTCCATGAGTGATGCTCTCTCTCAGCAAATCCTGACTCCGACCTGTGCCCGTCCATCCTCCAGCTGCAGCGAGGGTTAAGGGTCGCTGGACTGCTGTTTGCATCATGTGTAGCAAGGCCTGCACCGAAGGCCTACTTTTTGGGTAATAAAGTGATACACACACGGGCTATCATGTGACCCCTCCAAGAGTTCTGGAGCAGCATCATTTCTGCAGTGAGATATAAGCTTGTACACACTAAATGAGATAAATATAGACTCCGTAAAGACTAATAATTATAGACTGTAGAGGCTTGTGGCTGTTTAGGTTAGGTTTTTGTTGCTAAACAAATTTGCACTAACTTTATGAAACACTTTCATTTTGAAAGCTTTTTTTGATTTCTGAACTAAAGATAAGGCCTGATGGGCTTATGCAGATACATATAGACATACAGACATATATATATATGTATGTATTTGGATAAAAGTTGGAAAATACAGAAAATCACCAAAAAAATATTCACAGTCTTAACATTTAGAAGCAATAACCATCCATTGTGACTTTCTGTCCCAATGGATTACGAGTGTGTATATTTGCGCATCCTCTCCACTGAGAGGTTCTGGGAACAACTGTCAACATTTTGCTATTTACATATATAAAAAATACACACTTATATTAAAAGCACACAGATATGCATATGTGTTTATTTCCCCCGCCAGAGAAATGGGATTATATTTGTACCGTTTTTTTCACTTAAAATATATAATGAACACTTCTCCGTGACATTAAATATTCTACAATAGTCTAATGTCTATTTCAAGTTTTATTGTATTGTTATACCATAATTTAGATTAATTACAATTTTTCATATTATAAATAACATTGTAATGAGCATACGTATCCATATATCTTTGGGTGTGTCTGTGATTTCACTCCCAGGATAAATTATTAGATGTGGAATTATTGGATCAAAGGGTGTATAAGATATTTTAAAGAGTATATTTGAAGTGTATTTTTTTGGTCACAAAATTTACAAAAGAAATTGCTAAATGTTCTTCCTGCATGCAAATGACTTTGCATAAAGTTATTATTAATTTTACTTGTTATCATTGTTTTAGAGAATTCACTTAGAATTAAAATTTGGATTCTGAATACGTTCCCATTTTTAAACATTATAAAAAATTCCCGGGACTTTCCTGGTGGTGCAGTGGTTAAGAATCCGCCTGCCAATGCAGGGGACACGGGTTCGAGCCCTGGTGTGTGTGTGCATCTTCTTCACTGAGAGGTCCTGGGAACAGTGACACCCCAATAGCAGGAAGCAGACTTGGTGCTCAGATCTCAGTTTCTACATATCATTCGCCACTAAACAGAGCCAGGGCTCCTTGGAGGAATGGCTGATTCCATGAAGGGTGGCAGGAAAAGGACATCACAATTCTGGAATATTTTGTTGTGCTGGGAAGTAAGGAAGTGCTCAGAGAATGGTGGAAGCAGGTCTCAAGGACATAGAAGCCAGCCTGCAGGAGCTCCTGTGACCAGATCTGGTGTAATCTGAACATGAAAATGATGTTAGTAACCATTTATATCCCATTGAATAAAATAGACTCCATGGGGCTGTACTGATATAAATATATAAGTGAATAAATAAATGAAGAGAAGAGATAGCTTTTCCTTGCAGTGGAATGCCAACTAATATACTGAGAAGGAATAATGAAATTAGAATATCACCATTTGGCAACCATCATAACAGTTAATTCAGCCAAGAAACACCAATGAGTTTTAGAACTAGTGGGTGAAAATTTGGTAGGATTGGTGTGTTTACTTAGTCTCAAATAGTCTCATACCTACAAGGAGAAAAGGAGCAAGTTTATAGGGGAGAAACCCAGAAGATACTGCTTGAATGGATGACCAAAGTTAACATCTGCTGTAATCAGGCAAACCGTGATTACTCAAGGGGATACAGCATCACTTCTGTGGCATTCCTGCCCAAAACACATCACCTGAATCAAAACGAAGAAACTTTAGACAAATCCAAATGGAGGGGCATTCTGCAAAATAATTGTCAAAGGTGCCCCAGCCACAAAAGTCAAGGACAGACTGAGGAAATATTCCCGATTAGAGAGAACTAAAAAAAACAAGACAACTAAAGCCATGTGGGATCTTGGGCATAATTGGGACAGTTAGCAACACTGGAACGGGTGTGGGATTTCATGATCGTAATAAGCACATGAGTTAATTGCCTGGTTCTTAGATTGCATTGTTATTATGTAAGAACATGTCCTTGTTTGTAGAAAATACACACTAAAATATCCGTGCTATCGTCGGAACTGAATTGAACATTGTTTGACTCAGTTGTCTCCTGGTTCTAGTGTTGCGGGATCTCCAGCCCCATTGAGGAGGCCTGATCCTTCCCTTCTGTATGAAAGCTTCTCTGAGGGTGCCTGGGAGCGAGCCCGGTTCTCAAGGCCTACGTGCCAAGGACTATTTGAAGGATCGTATGAAAGTGGGAAGTAAAGCAATTGAACTTTGTTCTGTGCCTGGGACTTTCCCTACTCCTGCTGGAGAGTTGAAACCAGGAAATTTCTTCATGGCATCTATATCATATCAACATAGCATTAATATTAATATCTTCTGCAAAGGCTGGATTGAGTTAATTCTGGGAATTCCCCATTGCCATAGACACTATCCCCAGAAGGACTTGGCCATGAGCTAGGAGGTTATTAAAGCTGTAGTCTGCACAGGTATTTACCTGTGCAGCCACCAGATCCTTGCTTCTCAAAGCTGTACAAAATCTAGCTATATCTGTTTTATATTTATAAATTTCTTCATATTGTTTTATAAAAATTAACCCAGCATCAAACTCCAGAAGCTGGAATTTGTTGAAACCCAGCAATCTTCACGTGGGTAAGGCACGGGACAGACAGTTCTCCGCCCCTGCGCTGCTTCCACGCTTGGGCTACCCTCTGCGCACATGGTGCCCTCAGAACCCTTTCTACTAGTGATCCCTCCTGTCACAGGTGAGTAGGCAGTGACCTCATTCTTCACAATCCACCCTGTCCCTTGATTTTCTTATTGGTTAACTGCAGGCCATTTGAACTGGTCCCTAACCTGGGTGGGCAATCCCTGGACCTTATCTCTCAAACCATCTGCAGAAAATGAATATCTCCTGTCCTCTGCACCAGCCCCTCCCCGGACTACACCCACCCCTGCTTCACACTACCCTTCAGTCACATTCCTTTCCCCTCTCTAGGACCAGTCATGAAATTCCCACTCCAAAAAACATTTTGGGTTCCGTCATGCTTATTTGTACTCTTTTCAGCCCAATCAGTGGCAGGACCCTGTCCTGTCAGAGGAACTTGTTGTTTTTTTTTTTAATATTTATTTATTTGGTTGCACCGGATCTTAGTTGCGGCAGGCTGGCTCCGCAGTTGCAGCTCGTGGGCTCCTTAGTTGTGGCACGCGAACTCTTAGTTGTGGCATGCATGTGGAATCTAGTTCCCTGATCAGGGATCGAACCAGGTCCCCCTGCACTGGGAGCATGGAGTCCTATCCACTGCGCCGCGAGGCAAGTCCCCAGAGGAATTTTTTAATTAGATGGAACTTGGGAGATAATTTTGGTGTGACATCCAGATCCTGGAAGTGAGTTGTTACTTCATGACAGCTGGAACCAGAGCTCCCAGACTAGTGTTCGTTCCATGACATCACACCATCCTCTCCTGCTCGTTCACCCTTTCCTGGGGTGTCCAGCCTCTGGTTTATCCGATAGAGAGAGACGATCGTTTTTATGCCCAACGTTAGAGGGCTTGCTCTATTCAAGGCTTTGTGAAATATGACAAAAGCAAATGCCAGCTTAGTAAATCTCGTGTCCAAAGTCCCTCTAAATAAGGAAAAAAGGAAGGCAGAGGGACAGACAAGGGGGGAGCACAGTGTCTCGGGCTGGGGAATAACTGTATTAACGGGAGAGGATCCAGAGCCAGAAGGGATGAATGGGGAGACTGTGCATCTTCCCGGCTATGAAACACCCTCAAACCCACCTCCTCAGCCCATCTCCCCATAAAACGTGATTTGGGGTAAGTGCTGGAAAACAGCCTGTGTGTACTTGGGGAAAGAAACTATTCATGACATAATGATTTTGGATACAATCCCATTAAGCTGTGCCCTGTGGCTGTTTTTTCCATTAAGCCTTTTAAGCCATTTCACAATCCGTGATCTCCTCTTTGGGAGAAAGAGAGAAACTTGGTCATGGGGGCCTGAGTGGGGAGATGGGCAAGAACTGACTTGGTTCTGTTTCAGCATGAAGGTACCTCGAGGTTCTCCGGTAATGTGGGCTTTCCTTGAGCAAACACTAGGTGGTCCTTGGCTTGGCCCTGTGGGGTTAGCAGTCTTGGGCTCTGCACGAGTCAGTTCTGGATGGAATACAAGAAAAATGTCTTATGGAAAATAGAAACTTACTAGGCTGGATAAACAATAGCACAATGGTAGCCGTGGCACCAACCACTAACAAAAGAATGACAAAACCCCAATTCACCAAGAAGGACTTTATTCCTATCATAGTTTGGTTGGCTCTGTGGTTTTGGGCGAGAGGAAAATACTTCGGATATGATGACGGTGTTTCCCGAGTAATGTGTGGTGACCTAAGGGGTATGGGATTCAAGTGTTTGGGGCTGGGGGCCCCCCCGTGTGAGTCACAGATGCCTCTTCACGGTTGGCTCAGATAGACGAGGCCGTGAGCAGACATCACAGTGCAGAGAGACCGTGCCTCACTCACAGAGGGTCCCGTGGAGAGCAGGAGAGGTGGTTGGCCTGCAGAGGACAAGACACAGGAAGCAGAGGAGGGCCGTGTCTAGCAGTAGCGCATTGTGTATCTCTAGTGGTTGACAGCTGACAAAGCACCGTGTGCATTGTCTCATCTCCAGAAACCTGTGAGGTCAGCAGGACTGATACTCTATCTCCAGTTACAGATGGGGAAGTCGAGGTTCACAGAAGTGAAGGAGTCTGTCCACAAGCACACAGCAAATGGGAGGCAGAGCCAGGGCTGGAACTCAGAGCTCTTGACCTGAAAGCAAGTAGAATATGCTGGCACTTGAGGGGCGTTAATGAGCTTACCTTGTAATCTTTGCCTCTACTCCCCTGCTCTAGAGCCCAGTATTCCCTCCCTGGACTTGTCCTTTTCGGTTAAGGCGTGGTCTCCAGCAAAGTCCCAGTTAGAGGCAAAGTACAGGCATGCGAGGTCACCCATTTCACAAGTCTTTTGCCCTGGCGATACTTTAAAGGATGTGTCTGCCGTGCCGAGCTGGCAGGGTCTCCCAGAGGCACAGATGTGTCCGTGGCCCCCAGCCCCTTGATTCCGCACTGTGCTCTCTCAAATCTGCACGGGAAGGTCTCGTGCGCTGCCCTGTACTTCGGCCACTTCGGACTCCTTCTTTGTTATTTCGCGGGTGCGTCTTCCCGTTCTCGGCTTAGTGCCTTTGCTCAAGTACTTCTGTTTGCCTTCCTTGCAGAGTCCTCTTTATGTGGATTAGGATGAGAGCGCTCTGTAAGCCATGAAAGGCCATCTCAAAATCCCGTCTTTGAATATTCTGAGCTCTTAGTGCGGTTCCCGATCAATGGTGGATGCCCAACAGGCGACTGTGGATGGAAGTTTGGGGGGCACTTGTTGGAGGCCATTTCGTGCTCCGTGCTGCAGCCAATTGGACTTCGGTAGCCAGAGGTTGTTGGTGACTGTCTTAGGGATGGGCAAATGTTCTAGGCGACACATAGATTTGAATTCTGCTACTGGCGTGGAATGATTGTATCAGGCCCGCAAAGGCCATGCAAGATTTTTGAATTGTTCACCCCACTTTTCCCACAGCTGAAAGAAGTGATTCTTTACTGTGGCCTGGGGTCAGCTTGCTGTTTGGGGGAACGCCCAACTCACAGTGAGATGGTTGATGGAAACGGGATTTAGACAGAGGGAATAGCTATAAGAAGATAGTATATAGAGGCAGCAGGGTGTAGTAAATGAGGTGCACAGACGTTGGAATTGCTTAGAATCTGGCTTTGACACTTTCACTTGGTGACCTTTAGTGCTTTAGTTATCTTGTCTGTACGGTGAGGATAATAATTATACCAACTCCACAGAGTGGCATGAGGATCGAATTAGAGAATTCACGTAAAGTGCTTAGCAGAGAGCCTGGCACAAGGTGAGTACTCAGAAGAGATGCTCTTCCTAAGGAATCCCCTGTCGAGCAGCATGGAGCCGCAGCCATGGAGTCCGGACAGGGCTGCACTGAGCAATGGGCAAGCCCACTTCAGGTGCATCAGCCCTTTGGACCTCAGTTTTCCTGCCTGTGAAATGACCTGAGGGGATTGTTCTAGCTCTGACATTATAGCATCCTATCACCAAACTACCTTAAGGAACCGAGGGTGGGATGGTACCAGCATGTTGGATTTCAGGTTGCTTCTAAGGTGGGCGCAGGATGGTGTCTCTGAACACAGTTCTAGGACAGGATATTGGAGTGAGAGGACCACACATGTGATGGTAAGAAGGAATCCCCCTACTTACTTAGTGTTCCATGGTTTGCAAACATTGACCACGTTCGTCATCTCGTGTAATCCCTACAACAGCCTTACGAGGGAGGCATTTTTTCAAGTGAGTTGCTGGGGCTAGGAGAGGTGGTGTGACCTCACTGATAAGCAGCAGGGGCAGCAGGGCTGGGACTCGGAGTGAGCTCCTGGCGGTTCTTGTCCCTGGGACCCACACGCCAGCTGCGTGGCTTTTCCAAGAGGGACAATTCCAAGTGCTGACTCATGGTCAGCTTTTATTGACCTTCTTCTCGGCCACTCCAGCTGACTCCAGCTGACACCCCAGCTCTTCCGTAAGACTCTTTGTAGCCACACAAGCGCTTGATATATCTGATACAGAGCAAACAGGACTATTGCCCTACCAGGGCTTAAATCTTAATATGAGAAAACAAGAAAACCAAACTAGCCATCAATAGACTTTGTCATTAAGATAATCACCAAAGGGCACTGAGGGGGAAGGGCGAGTCAGGCATTGGGTGGGGGTAGTCTGACTGGTTTAATCTAGGAGAACTTCCTAGAGGAGGTGGCACAGTTGATTTATGATTTAAAAGAGGGGAAAATGTAGTAGTTGAGACTGGGGGAACCAAGCCATCTAAGGAGTCTTCCCTTCCTTCCTCACCTCCCCCCCCCCATCTTGCCACCTATAGAGCTGACAGTACTGCTCAGTGGCAAAAGCCAGAAAGAGGTCCCAGGACATTTGATGTCCCTTGTCTGAGGCCTGGAGAGAGACTGTGCTGCTTCCCCGCCCCCCCCCATCATTAATCTTGCTCAACCTCTTTTGCAAAGCGAGACTCTCAGCTCTTAGGGAGGAGGTGTGAGAAAGAGTGCCTGCAAACTCCCCAAGCTTTCTGGACGAAAGAGGCAGTGTTCATGGAGGCTCAAGCACTCCCATCCATGCCCTGAACCTGGGGGCTGGGCGCCACGCCGATGTCACTGCCACACACCAGTGAGCCTCAGGGGGAGCAAGTCTCAGAGGTGGCGGATGGGGGCCAAATACCTCGAGGTTACAGCGCAACAGATGATGGAAGACCGATTAATTTCTTTACAACGGAGAAATAGCTGAAAGATTACCAAGCAGTACGTATTTATTGAACTGCTGCCTATGCAAAAATAGGGGGGAAATTGCTCCGTGGGGGGGAATTAATCTCTCCCACAATCTCAGCTTTTGGTTGCTCTCTGCCTTTGCTTGGAGGTCATGTAACGATCTCCAGGTCATTCAGGAAGCAGAGAGTCACTGTAACAGGCTCTTTCAGGGTTGTCAGAAAAACTGTTTAGAAATCTAGGGGGTTTCACCTTTCTATCTTTCAATCTTTCCAGCCCCTGCACAGAAAGAACAAGCTCTAGAACCCGACCTCCATCCCAGGTAGGCAGTTCTGACCCCCAAAAGAGGCAGGTTGAGACAAACACCTGCACATCACAGGTGCAACTGGGTAAACAGCAAGCCCAGGGCATGTGGGCTCAGAGCAGGGGCAGGGAGGAACTAAGGACAAACCTGTTAGTCAGAGGCTGTCTTAGGATAACCTGTGAAGAATTTGTTCATTCACTAATTCATTCATTCATTCAGTATATTTGGAGAGCCTCTGTTGTGCTCTCTATAATATTGCTACTAACGAGATGAGACGCTCTATAGCTTACACTAGGATTTCTGCACTATCCCTCTTTGTCAGAGGAGATCGCACACTGTCACTATGCTGTCATGCAGTACAGAAGCCCCAACGTAGTTAAGCCAGAATGGCCTCCCAAGGGAGTGACATTAAGGTGACTTGGTGTCCTTTAAGGTCACGGGTTCAATTCCCCTATGGGGAGGAACTTCCTTCAGTTCTTGAACCCACCCATCCTGCAGATAACCCTCTGACCGCCAGGGGGCCTGGTTGAGACGCCTGGCGCAAGCGCAGCCCTCCCAGAAAAACCTTGCCCTTCTGTTGGCGCTTGCAGGTGTCAACATCTTCCTCCAGAGGTCAAGGCCACCTTGAGGGTACACGATCCCTGGTCCCTCCACACAGGGAAGCTGGGCGGGGAGTTCTTCCAGCTGGGCCAGTCCTGATGTCCTAGAGCTCTTAGTGGGTGATCCTGCCTGCCCTGGGGCTTCTGCCTTTAACCCCATGGGTCACCGAGGAGCCCCTTTCACACAGTTTTCCCAGCATTTAGGCTGGGTCTGAAGGTGCGGAGTGTGATAGAGAATCCATAGCTGGAATAACTGATGCTGTTTGGGGCTCCTCTTCCAGCTTGCACCACTGTGATAAAGTCCACCTTCCTCTCAGGCAGCTGCAGGCACCTCCTTCCTGCACCCAAGGAGGAAGACATCTGAGTCCACCTTAGGTCAGGAAGGGCCACTTGTCCGAGCCTCCTGGCTGGCCACTCCCAGGACCCGTGGCAGGTGGGAAAGAATGGAACAGGTTCCTTCCAAACCCATCTTTACGCCTTGGTGAGATGAGTGAACGTGTGATCTGGGGAACACCGAAGAGCTTCGACAGAACCAAAATCTCTTCCTCACCAAGATTCAATCACACCAAAAATTCCATAGCTGGAAATTAATTGATTCAGGCCAGGCGGTGCCTTCACTTTAAGGCATCCTTTAAAAATCACTAATAATTGAGATTTCCCTGGCGGTCCAGTGATTAGGACTCTGCACTTCCAATACAGGGGGCACGGGTTCCATCCCTGATTGGGGCACTAAGATTCACACAATGTGGCAAGGCCCGAAAAAACCCCACTACTAATAGCTAACCTTTCTTTGCTGTTCTTTAGTATATAAAGTGCCCCAGCGCCCCACCAGTCCCAGATGCCCCAGCTCTCTCTTCTGCCTATAGAGAGTAACAAGAGCTATTTTCTTCATTTTTTAAAAAAATTGAGGTATAATTGGCATATAGCATTATATTAGTACCAGGTGTACAGCATAATGATTCTATATTTGTATATATTGTGAAATGATCACCACAGTAAGTCTTGTTAACATTTGTCACCACATGGAGCTGCAAAGAAATTTTTTCTTGTGATGAGGACTTTTAAGATCTACTCTCTTAGCAACTTTCAACTATGCAATACAGTATAGTTTTCTATAGTCACCACGGTGTACATTACATTCTGATGAATACATTATTTTATAACTGGAAGTTTGTATCTTTTGACTCCCTTCATGCATTTCTCCTGCCCCACTCCCTCCACCCTCCACCTCTGGCAACCACCAATCTGTTTTCTGTGTCTATGAGCCTTAGGGTTTTGTTTTGTTTGTTCGTTTAGACTCCACATATAAGAAAGATCATATACTATTTGTCTTTCTCTGTCTGACTTATTTCACTTAATATAATGCCCTCAAGGTCTCTCCATGTTGCTGCAAATGGCAAGATCTCATTATTTTTTATGGCTGAGTAATATTCCATTGTGTATATGTACCACATCTTCTTTTTCCATTCATCTGTCAATGGACACTTAGGTTGTTTTCATAACTTGGCTATTGTGAATAATGCTGCAATGAACATGGGGGTGCATGTATCTTTTTGAATTAGTGTTTTAGTTTTCTTCAGGTAAAAACTCAGAAGTGGAATTGCTGGATCATATGGTAGCTCTATTTTTAATTTTTTGAGGAACCTCCATACTGTTTTCTGTAGTGGCTGCATCAATTTACATTTCTACCAACAGTGTAGAAGGGATCCCTTTTGTCCACACCCTCATCAACACGTTACTTCTTGTCTCTTTTGATGATGGTCATTCTGACATGTATGAGGTGATATGTTATCGTGGTTTTGACTTGCATTTTCCTGATGATTAGTGATGTTGAGTATCTTTTCATGTACCTTTTGGCCATTTGGGTATCTTCTTTAGAAAAACATCGATTCAGATCCTCTGCCCATTTAAAAAAACCAGATTTTTTTTTTTTTTTTGGCTGTTAAGTTGTATGGGTTCTTTATACATATTGGATATTAACCTCTCACCAAATATATGATTTACAAATATTTTCTCCCATTTGGTAGTTTGCCTTTTCATTCTGTTGATGGTTTCCTTTTCTATGTAGAAACTTTTTAATTTGATGTAGTTCCACTTGTTTATTTTTGCTTTTGTTGCCTTTGCTTTTGGAGTCAGATCCAAAAAGTCTTTACCAAGACCAATGTCAAGGAGCTTACAGCCTATGTATAGTTCCAGGAGTTTTATGGTTTTAGGTCTTACATTCAAGCCTTTAATCCATTTTAAGTTAATTTCTGTGTATGGTGTAAGATAGTGGTTTAGTTTCATTCTTTTCCTGTGGCTGTCCAGTTTTCCCAACACCATTTATTGAAGAGACTGTCCTTTCCCCATTGTATATTCTTGGCTCTTTTGACATAAATTAATCGACCATATAAGTGTGGGTATATTTCTGGGCTCTCTATTTTTTTCCATTGATCTATGTGTCTGTTTTTATGCCACTGACAAACTGTTTTGATTATTATAGCTTTGTAATATAGTTTGAAATCAGGGGGCACGAGGCCTCCACCTTTGTTCTTCTTTCTCAAGATTGCTTTGGCTATTGGGGGTCTTTTTTAGTTTCAGACAATTTTAGGATCGTTTCTTCTATTTCTTTGAAAAAATGCTATTGGAATTTTGACAGGGATTGCATTGAATCTCTAGATCACTTTGGGTGATATGGACATTTTGACAATATTAATTCTTCCTATCCATAAGCATGGAATATCTTTCCATTTATTTGTGTCTCTTCAATTTCTTTCATCAATGTCTTATAGTTTTCAGTGTACAGGTCTCTCACCACCAGGTTTCTTTTCTCTTGGCACCCCTCTGAGCTGTGGCGCCAGCTCCTGGCAGGAACTGGTTCCCCACTGGGCTGTAAGGTGTTTCCACCACTCTTAAGCAGGGAGTTGGGAATAGACATTGCCCTCAGCTCCCACCTGGACACTGGAGGGACAAGGCTCAGGGGCAAGGACACAAGCCACCTGGCAGAGGCCATTTGGCACCAGTGCTCCACGGTATGGGCAGCTGAGCTGGGTGCTGTAAAATTTTGTACATAGTGCTAGGCCCTACCCTCCAGGAGTTTATATGTCAAAATGTCTTAGATATATTACTGTCCCTCCCTGGGCTCCTCTCCCTCTGAGTGTGGCTGCTACTTATTGTTATAATGGGATGCGATTCTCTTTATTTAGGAAAGGTAAGAACACTGGACTTTGGGGATCATAAGACTTGAACAGAGTTCCAGATCTGCCACTAAATTGGCCCTGTGGTCTTGAGCAAGTTATCTGGGCTTGCTGAGCCTCAGTTTTCTCATCTGTGAAATAAGAAAGATAATACCACCCCACAAGATTGTTCTGAGGCTGTAATGAGAAAACGCACTGAAAACATATGAGAGCCACAAAAGGCAGTGGGTGGGTGAGATGAGATGCTGCTATTCTTAGAGAAGAGGCAAGCAGAAGAGCCTAGTGGACAGATCGGCTATACCACACCTCCCCACTTTCCTTCCCCACCTGGTCCTGGTCAGCATCTCCTACCAGTTCCCTTGACGTGTGCCCTCGACATGTCCCAAACAGTCCTGTTCTCGATGCTCTGGCCTTTCCTTTACCCCTCCTCTCTCTTCAAAGCTACCTAATCTCTGCTTCAGTCCTTTAGATTCTTGTGCCTTCGATTATTTATTCTTGTAATAAATGTTTATTGAGTGCCCTGTAGAAAGCCTGGTGTATTAGATTAGAAAGTACAAGACTTGGCATCTTTTGCCTTCCCCCCAACTAGCCACGACTCTAGGCAAGTCCCTTGCCTTCTCTGAGCTTCAGCTTCCTAAAATAGAAGATGGAGATGACACCTACATTACAGGGTTGTTCGGAGGATCATGGGTGATAAAGTGTGTGGAAACCAAGGCCAGGTGCTCAGTAAACGTTAACTCCCTCTGCAGCCTGCTTACCGTCAATCAGATAAACTTACCAAGTACCAAGCAGCAGTGGAATGACGAGGACCTACTAGGCTGATCCTTTAGAAATCAAAGCGAAACAAAAGCCCGTGCATTTTAACGGGATCCCGGGACCCATCGCAAATTCTGGCCTGACAACAGCTGCTTGAATGTATGACTGCGCCCCCAGTGTCACCTCCAAAAGAAGTAAGTGTGGGAAGCATTCCAAGTCCCACGGCAAGGCCACGGGAGCTCAGCTGCATGGGCACCTTGTTGCCCCATGAAGTGTTCCGTCCCGTGCCCACCAACACCACGGCTGTACAGTGCCAGCCCTTTCTAACTCAAAAATACAGCACCTCTTCATCCAACTGAGGTCCCGGATGGGTGGGGAATGTCTGGGCTTCAATCATAGACAACCCTTTTGGGGGACTAAATTTAAAAAGCAGGTATATCATTTGGTAAGTTTGATATTAAGCCTCTGGGGGGGGATTTAGAAAGACGAGTAAATATCTAGCACAGGTCACTTTAAAAGGCTCATTTAATCATTCATTCAGCAAATACTGGCTGAGTTAGGCACCTCTGCAGATGCTGGGGTTCAGACCGGCTGGGACCTGGGACTTTTGCTGCAGGGCTGCAGTGCTTGCACCTGAGCACATCTCTCCTCCAGCAACTAAATATGAAGAAACTCTAAGGGACTAAAAATAACTGCGTGCATGCCCAGTTGGGGGCAAATTCTGGACCAAAGATACAAAGAGACCAAAAAACCCAACTGCCACTTTTGAAGAGCCTGGAGCAAAAACAGGGTGTTGGGAGCAAATGTGGGGTACTGCGCATGGCCCCTGCACACACCACCACCAGAGGGGTGGGCAAAACACCCAAGCCACCCCTCCGGCCCGACCCCTGGACACGCCCCTACCCTCACCCCATGTAAGGAACCAGCTCCCCTCCCCCACCCAGGGGGCGAGCAAGCGTGGGAACCTGTTGTATGATCTCGCTTCCACCCCTGCTGCGGCAGCGGCCCCACTAAAGACTTGCCTGAATTTCTTGTCTGCCGTCGGATCAACTTTTATTGATTGGGGAAGGCCAAGAACCCTGGTCCGTATCAGCGTCACAGCAGTGAACAAAACAGACGGGCCCCTGCCTGTGGAGCTGGCACGCTGGTGCCAGAGGCCGACGGGAACAGGAAACATCATAAGTAAGGACAGTGAAGGGTGTGTTAGGAGTGGGAAGTATTGAGAAAGAAGAAAAAGTAGAGCTGGGTGAGGGGATCGGAGCGCCAGAGGGGCGAGGGGATGGGCTGAACTGTGAAACGGGGTGGGGGTGTCGGGAGAAGGCTCACTGAAAAGGTAAGATTCAGCCAAGACCCGAAGGACGTGGAGGCAGGTGATGCCGATGTCGGGGGTGCAGCGTGGAGCTCGCCCGCCATGCTCAGGACCGCTAGGGCAGAGGGCGGCGCGGTGGGGAGAGCAAGAGGATGGAGGCCGCGGAGGGGGCCGTGGAGACCACCTTAAGGACTTCAGCTTTTACTCTGGGAGAAGAGGGAGCCGCCAGCGGTTTTGAGGTGAGACAGGATCCACCAGGAACATTCATTCCAGTCCTGGCTCTGCCAGGCACCCGCCATGACACTGAGCAAATGCGGTCACCCGCCGCGGGCTGCACTTGCCCCGGGAGTAAGATGCCACGGATGAGGCGGTTGGCTTGGGTTATTTCCAAGCTCCCTTCTAAACCCAGTGGTGTCGGATGCGGACCGAGTCATGCAAACTCTTCAGCAGTGTCTCTGCTTACCACGGAAGGGCCGTGCTGCCTGGCACTCGCTCGTTTTCCTTCCTGTTCTTTCCCAGTCTGCCCCCGAGGCATCCCCGGGTCCCCAGGCACACCTGGAAGGGAGAGCCAGTGGTGCTGGGAGGGTCGGCTGCGTTTCCTGCCACGCCCGCCTGGAGCTGAGTACAGCTCTTCCAAGGCAGTTACCTTTCCTGGCTGGGACCAGCGAGAGGGCAGTTTCCCATGGCGAGGTAAGCCCGTGGCCTGCTCCCAGCAACCCCTGCTGGGCTGGCGGGATGAGGAGAGGAGAGGCAGCAAGTGACAGGGCTGGACAGCCCCCCCCCCCCGCCCACCACGGCAGGGGAACAGGCAGTGACCGTTCCTGGGCAGTGTGGCAGGATTTGGACGCAGCGTCAGTGATGGGCCTGCCACCAGAAGTGCATCTGTTTCACTGCGAGGGTATCAGAGACACAAGCACCTCAGCCAGAAGGGACCGTGCTTCCTCGCATGATTGAGGGGAACAGCTGCCAAAGACTCTTTTGACGCAGGATTGTCAGAAAGGAGGACTTTCCCCTCTTTTAGCAGAGGGACTATGAAAGGAAGAATGAGTTCAGGGCCCCTTCTCCTCCTCTGTCACCCTGCCCTGCTCTGTCTTTGGGTCCATGGCCTCCAGCCTCCAACCAACTATCACCTCCCGGTCTCCTCCATCACCAGCCAGCAGGTTCTCATTCACCAAGTTTCCAGAGCTGGAAACTTCCCCAAACTAGAGACTTGTTGGGAATTTTAAAATGCCATCTAGGGCTTCCCTGGTGGCGCAGTGGTTGAGAGTCCGCCTGCCGATGCAGGGGACACGGGTTCGTGCCCCGGTCCGGGAAAATCCCACGTTCCGTGGAGCGGCTGGGCCCGTGAGCCATGGCCGCTGAGCCTGCGCGTCCGGAGCCTGTGCTCCGCAACGGGAGAGGCCACAACAGTGAGAAGCCCGCGTACCTCAAAAAAAATAAAAAAAAAGAAAAGAAAAGTGCCATCCAGCCAAGAGCTTTCAAACGCACAGCCATCAGTGGGCATGGCTGCTGGGCTGCATGAGAAGAGAATCAAATTACAAGAACAGGTTAACCGCTGAGACTGGACTAGTGCATCCGTGGCTTTCCACCAGCATAGGCCGGCATCTCTGCAAGGAGTATTTTAAAAATCAGGTTATTGAAGTGTAATTTACATAGAGCAAAACGAATGATCTTTGGTGTACGGCCCAATGAGTTTTGACAAATGTAGATAGTCATGCAACCCCTACCGTAAACAAAATGTAGAACATTTTCATCACTCCTCCCAAAATTCCCTCATGCCCCTTTGTATTCAATCCCTCCCCACCTGCAGCCTTTGCCAGGAGTATTCTTCCTGAATCATACTGAATCATATTCTCTCTTTTCTCTAGATGTCTTGATACCTGTCTCCTTTCAGTTAACATTATGTTTTTGAGATTCATTCAAGTTGTTTTGTGTATCAGTAATTCCTTCTTTTTTATTGCTGTGGAGGACGATCACTTTGTTTTTTTTTATTTTAATTTTTATTGTGGTAATATAACATAAAATTTTCCTTTCAAACAATTTTTAAGGGTACAATTCAGTGGCATTAACTATATTCACATGTGCAACCATCACCACTATCTATTTCTAAATATTTCTAAAACTCTTTTTATCATCGCAAACAGAAAGTCTGTATCCATTAAGCAATAACTCGCCCTTCCCCCTTCATAGCCCCTGGTCACCTATAATGTACTTTCTGTCTTTGTCCGTTTCCCTGTTCTTCATACTCATGTAAGTGAAATCATGTAATATTTGTCCTTTTGTGTCTAACTTATTTGGCTTAGCATAATGTCGTCGGGATTTATCCAAGTTGCAACATGTATCAGAATTTCATGCCTTTTTGTGGCTAACACTCTATTGTATGGGTATAGCACATTTTGCTCATCAGTTCATTAGTCAATGGGCACTTTGATCATTTTCACCTTTTAGCTATTGTGAATAATCCTGCTATGAACATTGGCATACAAGTATCTGAGTCCCTCTTTTCCTTCATTTTTTTTTTTTCTTCAGTATATACCTAGGAGTGGAATTGCCAGGTCATATCGTAATTCTATGTTTTAACTTTTTGAGTAACCACCAAATTTTTTCCACAGTGGCTGCACCATTTAACATTCCCACCAGCAATGCACAATAGTTCTAATTTCTCTACAGCCCTTTTTATTTTCTGTCTTTTTAAAAAGTACGGCCATCCTAGTAGGTGCAAAGTGGTATCTCATTGTGGTTTTGGTTGCATCCTAATGACTATAATGTTGTGCGTCTTTTCATGTGTTTATTTGAAATTTGCTTATCTTCTTTGGAGAAATGTTTACATCTTTTGTCCTTTTTTTTTGTGGTATGCGGTCCTCTCACTGTTGCAGCCTCTCCCGTTGCGGAGCACAGGCTCCGGACGCGCAGGCTCAGCGGCCATGGCTCACGGGCCCAGCCGCTCCGCAGCATGTGGGATCTTCCCGGACCGGGGCACGAACCCGCGTCCCCTGCATCGGCAGGCGGACTCTCAACCACTGCGCCACCAGGGAAGCCCTTTTGTCCATTTTTTAATTGAGTGTGTCATTTTATTGTTCAGCTGTAGGAATTCTTTATATATTCTCGATAGGAAACTCTTATCAGATATATGATTTACAAATATTCTCTCCCTTTCCATGGGTTGTCTTTTCATGCTCTTGATAGTATCCTTTGATGCACAAATTTTTTTTAAATTTTAGTGAAGTCCAAATTGTGTTGTTCATGGTGAATTATCTTTTTAATATGCTGCTGAATTTGGTTTGATAGTATTTTGTGAAAAATGTTTGCATCTATGTTGTTAAGGAATATTGGTCTGCAGTGTTCTTTTCTTGTGATACCTTTATCTGCCTTGGTAATGCTGACCTCGCAGAATGAGTTAGGAAGTGTCACTTCTTTTCAGTTTTGGGGGGAAGAATTTGAGAAGGATTGGTGTTAGTTCTTCTTTAAATATTTGATAGATTTCACCAGTGAAGCCATCTGGTCTAGGACTTTTCTTTGTTTGGAGGTTTTTGATTACTGATTCAATCTTTGTACTAGTTATATGTCTATTTAAATTTTCTTTCTCTTCATGACTCAGTCCTGGTAGTGTTTCTAAAACTTTGTCCATTTAATCTAGGTTTTCCAATTTGTTGGTGTACAGCTGTTCTTAGTACTCTCTTATAATCCTTTCTGAATAAAAATATACATACATACATACAAACAGGAGAGTTTAAAACAGTGTGTGTGTGAGTATCTGTGTATGGGTGTGTGTTTGTAATAGCCTGACTGAAAGTTTAAGGAAAGAGAGAGGACGGTTTTACATTATAGCAATTTAAATAATTTCAAATGGAACGTTTGATATCCTTGTGTTCAAATCCTCATTTTGCTGACTAGCCACCAGAATTTATTTCATCCAAATAAATTCCCGTCTTATAAGCACGGCACCAATGCTTTCATCTTCTTGTATTGGAATGAATGATGACCCCCAAAAGATATGTCTCAACCTCTGTGGAACCTGTGAATTTGACCTTACTTGGAAAAAAATCATGTTTAAGATGTAATTACGTTGCAGATGTAATTACGTTAAGGATCTTGGAACGAGGTCATCCTGGGCTTAAGGTGGGCCCCAATCCAATGACAAGTGTCCCTATAGGAGACACACAGAAGGGAGACCCATAGGAAGAAGGAAGAGAAGGTCACGTGAAGACAGAGGCAGGTATCAGAGTTGTGTGGTCACAAGATGAGGGACGCCTGGAGCCACCGGAAGTCGGAAGAGGCCAGGAAGGAATCTTCCTTAGAGACCTGGGAGGGGAGGTGATTCTGCCAAGCCCTTGATTTTGGACTTCTGGCCTCCAGAACCGCAGGAGCACAAATTTCTGTTGTTCTAGCCAAGAAGTTTGTGGTAATTCGTTATGACTGTCCTAGGAGACTAATGCAACCATTCTTCTTTTCCTTTGTGTCTTCTCTTCTCTTTTTCTTAGGAGGAACAAAAATAGTTTCCTCTTACTGTCCCAAGCACGATGGTTTTCCATTTGCTGTGATCACAGAATCTCGTCCTCTTCTACCTGTGTTTCCCAAAGTGAGTGATGTAGGTGATATAAGGGCATAACATTCAATTAAAGGGAATCACATGATGAGACGTGACACTCTGTTTATTACAAAGGCTCAATAGTCAGAGAGAAAGTCTCCGTATGGTGGGAATAGGCACGTAACATTTAACACCAATCTTCCTTTTTATCAAAGAGAAAGCAGGCTTCAGCTCAGCTCTTTGAAAGCTGGCAAGAGTATCTGGCTAGATATTAATAACATTGTTTTGGTTTCAGTGCATTTATTTTTATGCCTGGCTATCTTCTATTTATTGTAAGCGATGCCAATTTTTCTTTTAGGCTTATGATAGCAAGTTTCTTTTTAAACAAATAAATCTAAATTAAAGCCTGAGTTATTTTAAAGAGACATATTAAGTAAAAAACAGGGATGTTATACAGATATGGAAAAGTCTGTGAAGGTGGGAAGTACCATACTACCCCCATAATCTTATCGAAGTATTTTTTTCTACGGAAAATTCCCTCTATAAGAAGAATTCTGATGCCAGAAATGGTCCATTTCTGAACTCTTTTGATTCATCTCTTGGTTGAGTGTGTTTCATTTTTATTTACAAGAAGGGTTTATGGATAGTATGTTCCCTGAGTTTTTATATGCTTGACATTGTCTGTTGCCTCTGTGTTAACAATAACTTGTTTGGTGGAAAATTCTTGGGTCCCACTTTCTTTTCTTCAGAGCCTTACGGACGTTGTTTTACCATCTTCTTGCATTAAATGCTGAGCGTCCCCGCCAACCCACCCCAGCCACACACACTGTAAGTGAATCACTAAGACCTTTTTCTTTTATTCTGAAGTGCGGCAAATTCATTGAAATACATCTCAGGGTTAAGCGCTTGGTATCACTTTTTCCCAGAACCCAAGGTGCCCTTTCAATTTCCTGATACAGTCCTTTCTTCCTTTTCTTTCATATTAGTAAATACTTTTTTCTGTTTCATGTGTTGTAGTATCTCCTTCGGGGACACAAGGACCCATACGTCAGATCATTTTCTAGCTTCCGTATCTTTATCTTCCTTCTCATCATTTCAACTTTGTATTTTCCCTATGCGTTTTCTGTGAATTACCTCAAGTTTTCCTGAATATGATGAATTTAGTATTTAGGTATGTTAATTTTGTTTCTTGCTGTTTCAAAATGATTTAACTCTGGAATTGTTATTTTGCTCCTCATTTTTTTTTTTCTTAGCTCTTTAATGACCATTTTTCATCTCATTTTATTGTCTCATTTGATGACATATTCATTTCATTGAATTCGTGTTTTTCTTATTTTTTTCCCCTAAATCCAAAACACTTGGATTTTTTCCTGTTTCTTGGCGTTGTGTTATCTTCCAGAATGGATCCTTCACTGGTGAATTCACACTATGTTTCTTCCTTTTTATTTTTGCTTTAACATCTTTGCATAGTCACCATGAATTTTATTCTTGAAAAAATGTAACATAAGCAGCTTTTTTTTTAGCACATTCCATTTGCCTGCATATAGTATGAGTCAGTTTTACTGGGTCTTCATCTCAATATGTCTGAGTCCTGCCGTCTTCCCTTCAATATTGTTTGTTTCTAGTCTTACAATTTTTCTTGCCCTTAGCAAGTTACTTCAACTTTCTGTCTCTCAGTTTCATCAGTCTGCAGTATGAATAATAATAGTACTTAATGTACAGGTTGAGCATTAAATGATCTATAACGTTCCAAGTGCTTGTAACGGTGCCTGGCATACACTATGAAGCTAATATCCCAAGGGAGGGAGGCTCTCATCTCCCCAGCTTCTAAGTGTTGGGTGCCCAGGACTCGGTCCTTAGACCTCTTCTCTATCACCACTCACTCCCTTGGTGATCTCACCCACTACTGGCTGTTAATATCATTCATAAGCTGATGACTTTCAAATTTCTGTTTTCACCTTGGACTTCTTTCTACGGACTTGTCTTTCTACCTCCCTGCATAATATTTCCACATAAGCCTTTGTTAGCCATCTCAGACTTAATATGCTCAGAATCAACCTTCTGATCTCCAGGACCCTCCTCCCTGGAACCTGCTCCCCTTGCGGTCTTCATCATCATAGTGAATGCTAACACCACCCTTTCATTTGCTCAGGACAAAAATGTGGGGAATCATCTTTTTTTTTTTTTTTTTAAATTAACCATTTAATGTATTTATTTAAAAAAATATTTATTTATTTACTTATTTGGCAGCACCGGATCTTAGTTGAGGAACTCGGGGTCTTCGTTGCCACGTGCAGGATCTTCGTCGCCTCATGCGGGATCTTTAGTTGCGGCACGCGAACTCTTAGTTGCGGCACGCATTTGGGATCTAGTTCCCTGACCAGGGATTGAACCCAGGCCCCCTTCATTGGGAGCACGGAGTCTCTTACCCACTGGACCACCAGGGTCATCTCTGACTCATCCCTTTATCCCTCACGTTCAACTCAGTCCTTCCAAAAAGAATCCAGAATCCGAATGCTTCTCATCACCATCTCTACCACTGTCCTTGTCCAGACCACTGCCATCTATCACATACCTCACTGCAAATGCCCCACCCCCGCGCCCAATGGAGTCTCTGCTTCTGTCCGAAGAGATATGGGAACATATGTATATGTATAACTGATTCACTTTGTTATAAAGCAGAAACTAACACACCATTGTAAAGCAATTATACCCCAATAAAGATGTTAAAAATATATATATATAAAAAAAAGAAATAGATGTTGGATTTCATCAAATTCTTCTCCTGCATATATTGAGATGATCATATGGTTGTTAAATATATCCATCAATATAGTAAATTACATTGATTTTTTTTGAATTTTTGAATTTTATTTAATTTATTTTTTATACAGCAAGTTCTTATTAGGTGTCTGTTTTATACATATCAGTGTATACATGTCAATCCCAATCTCCCAATTCATCCCACCACCACCACCACCACCCTCCGCCACTTTCCTCCCTTGGTGTCCATACGTTTGTTCTCTACGTCTGTGTCTGTATTCTGCAGTAAGTCAGAAAGAGAAAAACAAATATCGTATATTAACGCATATATGTAGAACCTAGAAAAATGGTGCAGATGAACCGGTTTGCAGGGCAGACATTGACTGATTTATGAATGTTAACCTAACTTTGCATTCCTGGGTTAAACACCTAATCATTATTTATTTTATATATTGTTGGATTCTATTTGCTAAATGTTGTTGAGAATTTTTGTTCTGTAGTCTTCTATTCCTTTAATATCTTAGGTTTTGTTATCTATCAGGGTTACTTTTATCTCCAGGAAGGAGTGAAGAAGTACTCCCTCTTCTTCAGATTTCTGGAAGAGTTTGTCTAGAATTTGTATTATTTCTTTTTAAAGAGTTTGATAGAATTCAACCAGTGAAGCCACCTGAGCCTGTAGTTTTCTTTGAGGTAAAGTTTTAATTAAAAATTCAGTTTCTCGGGCTTCCCTGGTGGCGCAGTGGTTGAGAGTCTGCCTGCCGATGCAGGGGACACGGGTTTGTGACCCGGTCCGGGAAGATCCCACATGCCGCGGAGCGGCTGGGCCCGTGAGTCATGGCCGCTGAGCCTGCGCGTCAGGAGCCTGTGCTCCGCAACGGGAGAGGCCACAACAGTGAGAGGCCAGCGTACCACAAACAAACAAAAACTCAGTTTCTCCAGTAGATATATATGATTATTTAGGTTATCTATTTCTCCTTGAGTGAGTTTTGTTTCTTTCAAGGAATTTGCCCATTTCATTTAAATTGCAAATGTATTGGCAAAAAGTTATTCATAATATTCTCTTACTATCTTTTTGAAATCTAAAGAATCTGTGGTGAAGTAACTGCTTTTAATCTGGATATTGGTAATTTGTGACTTTTTAATTTTTTTCCGACCAGTCTAGCTAGTGGTTTATCAGTTTTATTGATCTTCTCAAAGAACCAACTTTTGATCTCATTGATTTTTTCAATTGTTTTCTATTTTTATTTTATTAATTTCTGCTCTGATACTATTTTTTCTTCTTCTGCTTACTTTGGATTTCATTTGCTTTTCTTTTTCTAGTTTTGTAAGGTAGCAGGTGAGATAATTGATTAGAAACTTTTCTCTTTTCTAATATAGGCATTTAGTATTATAAATTTCCTTCTAAGTATTGCTTTAGCTCTATACCACTCTTTAGATACATTTTTTTTTTTCACTTTCACTCCTTTTTGCTTTATTTTACCCCATAGGTTATGCAGGAGTCCATTAGTTAGTTTCCAAATATTGGGGGATTTTCCAGAGAACTTTCTGTTGTTGATTTCTATTTTAATTCCATTGTGGTCATACAACATACTTTTCATGATTTGAACACTTCTGAATTTATTGATGGCTCAGAATATGGTATAACATGGTCTATGTTGTTGAGAAGAGTGTGTGTCTTGCTGTTGTTGGATGGTGTGCTCTACAAATGTCACTTAGGTCTAGTTAGCTGAGAGTGTTGTTCAAATCTTCTATATTCTTACTGATTTCCTGTCTACTTGTTCTATCAATTATTGAGAGAGAGGTATTGAAATCTCCAAGAATAATTGTAGATGTGTTTATTTCTCTTGCAATTGATCGGTTTTTTCTTCATGTTTGAAGTTTTGTCATTAGGGGAATAAACATTTAGGATTTTATGTCGTCTTTATGAATTAACCCCTTTACCATTGTGAAATGACCCTCATTATCCCTGGTAATATTCTGTCCTCTAAAACCTATTTTGTCTGATATTAATATAGCCACTTCAACTTTATTTTGGTTAGTATTAGTATCTTTTGTTATAAATTTCCTTTTGACTTCCTTGCGCTTTTATATTTAAAGTAAGTTTTTTTGGGCAGCATATAATCAATGGTTCCCTTTTCATCCAATGTGACAATCTCTAATTGTTATAATTGACAATCTTCCAGTTGGGTTGTTTAGACTACTTACACTTAATATATTTATTGATTTGGTTGGGTTTAAATCTGTCACGTTGCTATTTGTCTTTTACTTACCCATCTGTTTCATATTTCCTTCGCCTTTTATTTTCTGTCTTCTTGTGGATCATTTTTTATGATCCCATGGTGTTTTCTTTGTTGGTTTATCAGCTATACTTCTTTACTGTATAATTTAATTTCCAAATTCTCAGCAACTATATATTAAAAATTCTACCTCTTTTTCATTGTTTACTCTCTCCTTTGGGGGGTCCAGCAATCAACTGGTGGATGGCAAAGAGCCCACACCTGCTTTGTCTTGGAAGTTTGTGATGGAGGCGTGAACAGCATCTCATGGGGGTGTGAACAGCATCTCATGGGGCATAGAGGAGGAGATGGAGCCAGCTAACTATGCACTATTGTCATTCCCTGCTACTGGGAATCAGACATCTCCCCAAAGGGTTTATGTTCACCCAAGGCAGTGCTCCTGGGCGTAATGAAAGCCGGCCAAGACTTCTCATTCTGAGAATTCCTCCTGGAAACAGAAGTCATTCTAGCCACAAACACTTCTTTATCAGAAAATTAGAAACTGCTTCCTACTCTCATCCCCTAGAGCCCTCCCCTTCACCTCCTAATTTTCCACACATTCAAGCTTCAAAACACTTCGAGACAAATCTAGATTATAACTCCTTTCCTGCTATTTCTGAAGCAGCTGCTGTGAGAGAAACAAGTGTCTGGTTCACAGATTTGTAAGACACAGAGAGTGAAAGAGAAACAATACCAATGATTTCTAAAAATTCTATGAGAGAGAGGGGTGAAGAAAACTCGGTATAGTCACTAAGTTACACAATGAGTAATGAGCGTCCAATTATAGATGTTCCCCTTTATAAATAGATTTATTATTATCACCAAAAGGTATTAAATTTGATACTCTAGAGAGCAATACTGTCTAACAGAAATACAAAGTGAGCCATATTAATAATTTAAAATTTTCTAGTAGCCTCATTAAAAAAGTAAAAAGAAACAGGAGAAGTTAATTTAAAAAATTTTTTTAAATTGAAGTATAGTTGATTTATAATGCTGAGTTAGTTTCAGGTGTACAGTAAAGTGATTCAGTTATACATATGTTCTTTTTCAGATTCTTTTCCATTATAAGTTATTACAAGATACTGAATATAGTTCCCTGTGCTATACAATAGGTCCTTGTTGTTTATCTATTTTGTATATAGTAGTATGTATCTGTTAATCCCAAACTCCTATTTTTTTTTTTTTTTTTTGGCTGTATGCAGGCCTCTCACTATTGTGGCCTCTCCCGCCGCGGAGCACAGGCTCCGGACGCGCAGGCCCAGAGGCCATGGCTCACGGGCCCAGCCGCCCCGCGGCACGCGGGATCCTCCCGGACCGGGGCACGAACCCGCGTCCCCTGCATCGGCAGGCGGACTCCCAACCACTGTGCCACCAGGGAAGCCCCCAAACTCCTAATTTATCTGTCCCCCACTTCCCCTTTGGTAACCATAAGATTGTTTATCATGTCTGTGAGTTTGTTTCTGTTTTGTAGATATGTTCATTTATATCATTGTTTTAGATTCCATAACTAAATGACATCATATGTTATTTGTCTTTCTCTGTCTGACTTATTTCACTTAGTATGACAATCTCTAGCTCTATCCATGTTGCTGAAAATTTCATTATTTCATTCCTTTTTATGGCTGAGTAATATTCCATTGTGTGTGTGTGCCCACGCGTGCGCATGTGTGTATGTACTACATATTCTTTATCCATTCATCTGCCGATGGACACTTAGGTTGCTTCCATGTCTTGGCTATTGAAAATAGTGCTGCTATAGACATTGGGGTGCATGTATCTTTTCTAGAGTTTTCGTCTTTTCTGAATACATGCCCAGGAGTGGGATTGCTGGATCATGCAGTAGCTCTATTTTTAGTTTTTAAAGGAACTTCAATACTGTTTTCCATAGTGGCTGCACCAATTTATATGCCAACCAACAGTGAGGAGAAATTAATTTTAATGTTAAATTTTAACCCAATATATAAAAGTATTATCACTTCAAGGTACTATTAATATAAAAATTATTAACAAGGTATTTTATATATTTTTTCATGCTAAGTCTTAAATACTTAGTGCGTATTACATGCTTGTATTACACTTCAGTTAGGACTAGCCAGAATTCAGAGGCTCAGTAGACATATGACTAGTGGCTACCTTGTTAGAGAGGGCAGCTTGAAATCTCCTTGGATATTTTGACTTCTCCAAGGGGTCTTAACTCAGGGCCTAAGGAACCTGCACTTGCTTTCCTAGGGCTTTTTTTTTCAACAAATGCATGCACAGTTCCAGTGGGGCAAGGGCAGGGAGACTGAGAAGAAAAAAGGAGGAAGGAGATACTGAGCCCAGTCCATCCAATATCCAATGATGTACTGGTGTCAACCTCAAACTACCCTGGTGAGGACCTGTTGTCACAGATGTTATTGAGCCAAAATCAGTAGGAAAATGAAGCCTATGTTGCATTGGGGCAGATGAGACCCAGCTCATCCTCCCACTCTGGTGGCCCATAGCACTTTTTTATCTGGTTCTCAGAACATGTCTAGTTCATGTTCCCTGCTATTTACCTATAACGATCCTTCAGAAAAATCAATAGCCCCTAGAAGATTAGAGCTGGGAGGGACAGTAGAGGTCCTTTGGTGCAAACTCCCCATTTTACAGTCAAGGACAGTGAGCCCTGGAATGTCAGAAGCCTGCAAAGGGTCCCATAGTTGGTTAGAAGCAGAGCCTCTCTTAGTTTTGGGAAACTCAGGCCTATGTCTCATCCTCTGCACCATATAGATTCAAGAATGTGCCCAGCTGGAACAACCCACAGCTGTTGCCAGAGTACCCAGGAAAAAAACACATATTGTCATTAGTGCAGGTTGGATTAATGCACCTGGACATAATAGCTGTTGAGAAACTCTCAGGATAAAAAGCAAGTGCCAGAAACATTGACATACAGACCAGGAAAGAGGAGCAAGGATAAAGATCCTCTAACACTTGCCCCTCCCAGTCCCCCCACTGACCAAAAGTCTGGACAGTTCAAACAAAAGACAAGTTATACAAAGGAAATGTACTCAAATAGAAAGAAAAAAGTTTACCGAAATCAAGATCTTGAAGCAGTGTCTGCACCCCCATAATCATTGCATTTATTTACAATAGCCAAGACATGGAAGCAACCTAAAAGTCCATCAGTGAAGCAGTGGATAAAGAAAATGAGGTATATACATACAATGGGATATTGTTCAGCCTAGACTGGAAAAGAAGACAGAAGACAAAAATTGCCAATATTGGGAAATATAGAAAGTCACTATAGAACTTAGAGACAAAAGGATAGTAAGGATAATAAAAATATTATGAATAATTTTATCAAAATAAATTTGATAACCTAAAAACCTAAATAAAATGTACAAATTCCGTGAGACATAAATTACCAAAATTGACACAAAATGAAATAGAAAATCTGAATTGCCCTATTATACGGTACCTATTATACTACAGTGACTATCCTATAAGTTGAATTTATAATTTAAAGTCTTCCCATAAAGAAAACTACAGGCCCAAATCGTTTTACATATGACTTCTAACCAATGAGGAAAAAACAATATGAATTCAACAAAATTTTTCAGAAAATAGAGAAAGAAACACTTTCCAACTCAATTTATGGGACCAGAATCACCCTTATACTGAAACTAGACAAAAACATTACAAGAAAAGAACACGAGAGCAATACTCCCCATGAATATAGACTCAGAAATCCTTAACAAAATATTAGCAAATGAAATCCAGAAACATCTGGAAAGGAGCCTTGGTGTTTTGCTTTTTAACCTGTTAACTAAAAAGGTTGAACTAGAACTAGATAATTTCTGAAGTCCCATTCAGGTCTTAAACTTTATGGTTTTTTCATCTTGGCCTCTAGTCCAGACTCATCTCTTTTAAAGGGGTTTAGAGTTGTTAAAATTCCAGCTTCTGTTAGACCTAAATTGAAAAAAAGGCAAGTTTAAATGGCATATAACAAGGTTTTAATAAAAACTACAAGGTGATTCCTCCTCCATCGCCCACTGGCTTAAGTAGCAGGAATTTTAGGCCAGAGGAAGGGGAGCAAATGACATTGGGCAGAAGAGATCTGTTGGGGATGGGCCCTCACATCACACAGCGTAAGTAATTCCCTGCCGCATCTGGGGTTCCCTTGTGCTGCTGCAGTGCACATAGTAGTCAGAATGGCCAGTGACTCCTTCAGGGCACGCTACGCAACCTCAGGTGGGGCTCGACCTGAAAGTCAAGTTTATCCTGACAAAAACAAAGGACCCCCATAGAACCTCTTCTACCATCACTTAGAAGATCAGGGGAGGGAGAAGCCACTCCTGGGGTAACAACAGAGGCTAAACTTCCTGTGTTCCAGCATTGCATGTAAGTGCACGGTTCCAAAAATAGGATAGCAAGAACTGGAACTATAAAAAATATAATGGTTATCTCTGTGTTTATTTAAATTGAGGACTTAAAAAGTTGCAGGTAGAAAAATGATGATTGTTTGCAATTTGTCAACAACCTACTATATGAAAGGGCCAAGTCCAGTGGAGACTTGTGGATATCATCCTAGGACACAGAATAGGATTGGCAGGAAGAGCCAGGAGGAAGAAAGAAGAGCATCTTGACAAAGCTGAGAAAAACCAGGCAGAGTTTCACCAACTCCTTAATCGAGGAGGAATTGGAATTAATCATAAACCCACCTTGTATGTTGCTTCAAGTTTACTGTAGAAATAACTTTAACCATTTAAAGCATAGTATATATAATTCATTCAGTTGTGTGGATTCAGTCTCTTTCATCTAACCCTTTCTGTCGTGTTTATATAGCCTCACATAAAAGAACCCCTTCAGGTATTTTGAATCTTGGTCAAGTGGAATCCAAATCATTTATTGCAGTCGAGATTTTAGTGCTCTGAAAGGGTGGCACAATAGAAATGCTTACAGATGGCACTGAGCAGGGCTTACTCCTGCCTGAGTGTGCCACATGCCACACTGGTGCACTTGATGAAAGGCCAAAGGCGAAGGAGCACTGATGACTTTGGAATCAAGGGCATGAGCCTTTTTAATTTCATAATATCAGAATTGCTCCTAGCCTCCAGGGAAAGCTATACTTTGGAGGGTCTGAACAAACCACATACCTTTCTATGCCTCTGTTCATGCCATGACCTATGCACAAGATTCTTCCTCCCTCCTTCCACCTCCCCAAATCCTAGACATCTTTCCACGCTCAGCTCAAAATATATGCTCTCTGTTATGTTCTTTCTATTGGCAGCTCTCTCCCTCAGTCATGGGGGTAATTGATCATTTAGTTCTTTGGGCTCTTATAACTATTATGTTACTTTGTTGTCCTACTTGTCTTTTGGAGGGAAGAGTGTGTTATCTTTTCTTTGAGGATTTTTCTCTTCATCTTTGATGTCATTTAGAATCACTCCTAAATGTCTAGGTTTGCACTGGTTTTTATTTACCCTGCTTGGAACTTGGTGTATTTCTTCAACCCAGGGTCTTATGTTTTTATTCAATTCTGGAAAATTCTCAGCCATAATCTCCTCGAATATTTCCTCTCTCCCTTTATTCTCTATTTTATGCTTCTGGAATGCCTAATAGATGTATGACGCACCTACGTACATCATTCTAGTCTCCATACGTCAACTGCCTTTTTGGTATTTCCACCTTTTTATTTCTCTCTTTATCCCTATTTTGTCTCCTTATCTCTATGTGTAATTTCAATGATCCTTCTTTAGTTGTGTCTAACTGACTACAGATTTTAGAAATCTCTGGTACAGAGAATTAGATTGATGTTAGTCCTAGGTTCATTATATACTATCTTCATTTGTTAATGCGTAGTCCTTTTTTGTTTGTCTAGATATGTATCTATTCACTAATAATATAAAAAATGAAGGGACTAGAATGTTAGCAATAACTTATAACTACCCATGTGCTTCCTCCCATCTTGTCCCAATCCTTCCTCTCATCCAAGGTAACCACTAATCTGACGCTTGTGCTTATTGTTGCTTTACTTTAAAAATTAACCTAATGAAACCTAAAAGCTTTTGCACAGCAAAGGAAACCATAAAAAAGACAAAAAGACAACCCTCAGAATGGGAGAAAATATTTGCAAACGAAGCAACTGACAAAGGATTAATCTCCAAAATATACAAGCAGCTCATGCAGCTCAATATCAAAAAAACAGACAACCCAATCCACAAATGGGCAGAAGACCTAAATACACATTTCTCCAAAGAAGATATACAGATTGCCAACGAACACATGAAAGAATGCTCAACATCATTAATCATTAGAGAAATGCAAATCAAAACTACAATGAGATATCATCTCACACCAGTCAGAATGGCCATCATCAAAAAATCTACAAACAATAAATGCTGGAGAGGGTTTGGAGAAAAGGGAATCCTCTTGCACTGTTGGTGGGAATGTAAATTGATACAGCCACTATGGAGAACAGTATGGAGGTTCCTTAAAAAACTAAAAATAGAACTACCTTATGACCCAGCAATCCCACTACTGGGCATATACCTTGAGAAAACCATAATTCAAAAAGAGTTATGTACCACAATGTTCATTGCAGCTCTATTTATAATACCCAGGACATGGAAGCAACCTAAGTGTCCATCGACAGATGAATGGATAAAGAAGATGTGGCACATATATACAATGGAATATTACTCGGCCATAAAAAGAAATGAAATTGAGTTATTTGTAGTGAGGTGGATGGACCAAGAGACTGTCATACAGAGTGAAGTAAGTCAGAAAGAGAAAAACAAATACTGTGTGCTAACACATATATATGGAATCTAAAAAAAAAAAAAAAGCCTCTGATGAACCTAGGGGCAGGACAGAAATAAAGACACAGACGTAGAGAATGGACTTGAGGACATGGGGAGGGGGAAGGGTAAACTGGGACGAAGTGAGAGAGTGGCATTGACATATACCCATTACCAAATGTAAAATAGATAGCTAATGGTAAGCAGCTGCATGGCCCAAGGATATCAGCTCGGTGCTTTGCGACCACCTAGATGGGTGGGATAAGGAGGTTGGGAGGGAGACGCAAGGTGGTGGGGATATGAGGATATACGTATGTATATAGCTGATTCACTTTGTTATACAGCAGAAACTAACACAACATTGTAAAGCAATTATACTCCAATAAAGATTTTTTTAAGAAAATGTTGTTTTGAGAATATATTTGTTCCTAAAAAGCACATTATTCAGTTTTTGGCTTTTAACTTAAAAAAAAAACTTTGTGACTTTATAAAAATGATTCTGCACTGAAATCATCTTCTAGGACATTATTATTTATTTTTATATAAATTTATTTATTTTAGGCTGCGTTGGGTCTTCATTGCTGCGCATGGGCTTTCTCTAGTTGTGGTGAGCAGGCTTCTCATTGTGGTGGCTTCTCCTGTGGTGGAGCATGGGCTCTAGGTGCGCGGGCTTCAGTAGTTATGGCACGCGGGCTCAGTAGTTGTGATGCACGGGCTTAGTTGCTCCGTGGCATGTGGGATCTTCCCGGACCAGGGCTCAAACCCGAGTTCCCTGTGTTGGCAGGTGGATTCTTAACCACTGCGCCACCAGGGAAGCCCTGGACTTATTCTTTCATTCCCAGTTATGTTGTTAAGATTCCTGCATATTGCAGCACGTAGCTGCAATTCATTTGTTTTGACTGCAGTATAATGTTCCATTGTGTCTTCATGTGACTATGTCACAGTTTATTTATCCACTCTTGGTGTCAACAAGCATTTGGGTTGTTTCCAGGTCTTTGCTACTATGAGCCGCACTACTATAAACTTTGTTATTTATGGCTCTTGGGTTTCTCTCGGTTGTGTTCCAGGAAATAGAATTGCTGAGATACAGAGTATGTGATTGCTCAACTTTCAGAATAATGGTGCACTCTTCTCCTAGGTGATTGTACCAAACAAATCTGCTATTTATTACCTCTCTATTGTGTTTTGAATTTTCGGCGACCATATTTTTCACTTGTAAAAGTGTTATGTAGTTCTTCATCAAATTGGCTTTTACGTTTCTAAACTGTCTTCCACTGTCATTGTGGCTTCCATTCCTTCATTTATCTGTCTAATCAGCTTAAACATCCATATATTGTAATCTTTTTCAAGTTGTGTAATCGTCTCCAGTTACTGATGTGCTGAGTCTGCTTGTTGCATCTGCTTTACATCTATATACACTCCCCCACCCCATGGTTGTTTGTTTCTTTATATGGTTTATAAATTCTGGTTTTGAGCTTATCTTCAGCACAACATTTTCCCTCTGGGAAGATCCTATCTATTCTGATGTAAGTGCCTCTACAAAATTAGTTTCCAATTGCTTCTACTAAAGCCACATGGATTTCAATGGTTTAAGATGTGTCTTTATGTTGTGTTGATGGTTTGCTTTGGAGTTCCTGTCTATATGTACAGGATGTATATGTGTCTGTATATACATCTAGAACCCACACCCTCACAGGGCACAGGTCTGGAGTTTTACCTTCTCATAAACGACTTTTTAAAAAAACTCCATCAAAGCCTCAAATGGATGTCAAAATTCCTTGCCACTTCCACAGGTTGATGGATAAAGTTTTCCTAATTCCCTTTCCAGGGACTGGGAAACCCTTCAAGTCACTGGGCTTTATGAGGGGGATTCATTTACAGTTTCCAAATGTATGCATGCCCAAGACCAGTTACACCATGCCAGTATAAATATGAAAATCAGTCTGCAGTCCCTGGGACCCATATGCAGGCCTAATAAACTGTTTGGCCATTATGATATTAGCTCCCACTTCCCATTCTCCCTAGGTTTGAGTTCTTTCCTTCGTTTTTTTGTTTAGCTAGCGTATCTATGTGTAGATGAAATAAGGAAGAAAGCCCAAGTCAGTGCAGGCAGGCTTGCTGCTAGAAATTCTACTGAGATATATACATATCATATATATATAGATAGATAAATATATATCATATATATTTTTATACATAAATTTAATTTTTATTTTATTTTGGAATATAGTTGATTTACAATGTTGTGTTCTACTGATATATTTTTATTAGAGCATTTATGTCATTCTTCCTTGAGTTTTTGTTAGTTGATTAACTCAGGTCTCTCATGCTGAGGGCAGGCTCCTTGAGGGCAAGCCCATTTTATTCATCTTCATCTCCTGACCACATGTGACTTTTGCAGCAACACATTAACACGTAATACATATTCAAATATAATTGTGAAATGCCGACATAATGAACACACGAGTGAATGACGTCACAAGCCAAATTCACTTTCCAATAAAACACCATTTCTACATTTTATTCAAAGAACTCCCAAGGTAAAAAAAAGCCAGAGACTTGTTCAAGTTCGTAGATGGTCAGTCAAGGAGCAGGGCAGAGAATTTAGGAGTCCTGAGCCCTGGACAGCTGACAACAGGCCATCTCTACTCTCCAGGGAGAACGAGAGGCCAGGACGGCTGCCGCATGGAGGCCTGTGCTGCGCGTTTTCTTGGATTTGTACACTCCCTTTTTTGTTTCAGACTGACTGAGCCAGGGCTTCTGAAATTTCAGGAGTGAGAGCACCTCTAAGAAAGAGGCAGAACACAGTCAGCACTGCTCCACCTGAAATACGCCCACCGGTCCTGTTGTGACCGGGGACCTGTGATGACACAGAGCGTGTACGCGTGCTCGGGCAATGTGCGTGTTACCGCCGGTTCCCACTCCACGCAGGAGCCTGCCTCAGCACTTCCCAAGCACATTGGAGCGCTTTACGTGCCCGGCTCTCCTACTAAACTGCGAGTTTCTCGAAGGTGGGTACTATGTCGTCGTCATCTTTGCACGCTCAGTGCCAACAGAGTAGATCAGATTATGAAAGATGAAGCCTGGGACAGGACCCACCCAGATGGCCCAGCTGCTTTTCCGGGCCAGGGTCTGTGTCTCCCGGGCTAGCCCAAGTCTCTGAAGAGGCAGTGTCCCCCTTGCTCCTTGCTCAACAAGAAGGGCAGAGGTCAGACCAACCGCCTCCCTTCTTGCTTAGCTTAACTCTATCAGCTTCGTACTGGGTCTTAACCAGACCTATTCCCACCTGCTTATTTGAGAGCGAGAACCAGTTTGTGGCTTCTTCATGAGGTGTGTAGCAATGGTGTCCCCAGATAGCTTGAGGTGATGAAAGAAATCGGCTTGGGAGGCACGCCTCCCTGTTTGTCTTCTCAGCCTTGGGAGTGGAGTGGGCCCCAGTGCAGCTCTGCCCCAACCCTGGCCTCCCTGTGCCCAGGGCTACAAGGGACTCAGAGGTGCTGCTTCTGAGTGTGTGAAAAAGAGCAAAGGGAATGTGAGTCAGAGCAATAATTCCCGGACCAACCTCACCCTAGAATTGTTTCATTAAAATGGGGAGCTGGAGGGGGAGAAAGTCTTTTGCCAAAGTCTCCACTCTGTTCCAACTTGCCTTTGACGTGAGGACTCAGCAGACCCGGGGCTGACGAACCGAGAAGGGCTTGATTTACAGAGCGCTCCTTCGTCCCGGGAGGATATCAGTGCTGTAAATGGAGGCTCTAAAGTGTTCGTGAACAGTGTAAGACAGTGTAAGCCGGTCCTGCGTCTCCCTCTGCCCAGCACCCCAGAGTAAATTTCCAAAAGGAGGTAGGACAGAGAAAAAGTTCCTTCTGTTCGGATGCCATTGGTTCTGTTGGATGAAGAGCCGGACCAGTCGCTGGGTTCTTCAGGGCAGGCATCTCGAGTTTCCTGCAGCTCTGCTCTCTGCCACCCAGCTTCAGGGGTCTTCCATCAGTCCCAGGGGGGCGTGCTGTTTAATGACAGGAACGTTGAGAGACAGCTCCAGCTGTCACAGCATGGCCCTAACGACACAAACATCTGAGTTCCTACAGACTTTTTTCAGACGGTCTGCCCAGTGATCAAGCCCAGCTCGCTTCCCTGGACGACTGCAGTGTTCCACATGCTTCCCTTACAGTGGTGCCTCCAGAATTTCTATAGAAGAGGGTCTTACAGGCCCCAATATTGCAAATGGAGGCCAGGGCATTTGTCTTAAAGCTGCGCTTTCATGAACCATCAGAAAGGAAACAAACCTAAAAGCATGATTAATGAAAAAATATATACTTTGTTTATATCAATGAGATACTCCCTTGGGTTTTATGGACATGAAACTCGGGATTTTTTTTTTCTTATAGTCAATCAGTTATTCCAGTTGTATTTTATAGCATTTGCTTTTGCTTAGTTGCTTCCTTCTAGATTATTCTGTGACCTCATTGGCCTGAGAATTTAAAATACATACCTTGTGATTATTTAGCTGAAATTCCACTTATTTATTTGCTGAATTAATTTGTTGGGACTTCAGGTAAAGGTAGGTAGTATTGGCCCTGCAAGTGTTTCCTTGGCTCCTTGGGTCCTGGAGTGAATGCAGTTGTTTAGAATTAGTCTGAACTTCATCTCTAGCAGAAGCACAAAGGATCAGATTGTATCCAAAAAAGGGGAGGTTTTTCAGTAGTATAAGGGGGAAAGTCACCATTCCTCTCCAGATTTCAATTTTCTATAAATGAGAGGTTGGCTTAGATGACTAAGGTCTCTTTCTGCTAGCTCTATCTAGCTATCCACCCTTCCATCCTCAGCAGATTAGGTGATGGGGCCTATTACTCAGGTTATTTTCATCTCTCCCATCTATTGACTATAATCCTAGAGTGAGTTCTTTTGTGTCTCCCCAAACCTCATGTCCTCCAATTGCAAAGTAGGGACATTTACCTTGGTCTCTTTTCTACCCACAAGCATTGGCAGGGAACCTCAGCATCTCAGGCAGGAAAGGTGATTGGCCATCCTTCCTGAAGAACCTCCAGAGCATAGCCAAATAGGGAGGACAGACCCACACCAGCACAGGTGGAACACTTCCTTTCTGGGGAGAAGGAAAACAACAGAGAAGGAGAGTAGCTCAACAGGGGGCCACCCTCAAACCACCCAGACCACAGCTCTGGCAGCAGGCTCCACCCCACCCGTCTCCATGGGGTCTTGGTCACTCTCACATTTTACAGTATTGGAAATACTGTAAAGGTCTTAGGAAGGTCTGCCAAGATCATCTCAATAAGTATAATTATGGAAGATGATATAAGTCTGTGTTCAATCTTCATTAAGTTTGAGGCCATCTTTTTCCTTCAATGGTTATCCAAAGATTATCTGTTAACGCACAGAGCCAAACCATATGAAATAAACAGATGTGGCGCCTTCCCTCTAAGGGTTTATAATCTAAATTAAAGAGCATCTACTCACAATGGGGAAATAAATCCTGGACAGCCTTAAAGAGCATTGAGTCCAAATTGATACTGATTATCTGACTTTTGACATACTCGGGATGGGGTGAGGACGGTGGGTTTCAATCCGGGGCAGTGCTCTCACACTTTTTGTGTGTCGGACCCAAGGATGTGACTCCCTTATCCACTTAGCAGTCATAAAAAGTACACAAACAACTCAGCTTCAGTCGTACACTCACTGTACGGACCATGTTGAACGTGCATTGCCAGGTAGTTGTGATTTTACAGGAGCTTGGGCACTGGTGCCCCTTGAACAAGGACGATATCAAGCTCAATATCATCAATGTCATTAACATAAGTGTTTTCAGTGGTCATAGGACAGATGTGCTGAACTGTGGGTTGTCAACTGGCACATCACTGACATCCCCTTCTGAGGTCTTCCTGCCTGGAGAAGAGAAGCTGATAGCTGCATTTCCCGGAACCTCTTCTCTGCCTGGTTCTAGGAGGGATCATTCAATGCAAAGCACTTACAGGAGGAAGCGGGAGGAGGAGGGATCATTATTCTCCCCGGGGAAGATGGAGGCAGGTACACAGAGAAATGCAGGGTTCAAACCACTTTCAGATAGATTTCAGAGAATCACCTGTGTTATGCTACAGGCTGAGATAGCTGGTAGAAGCATCTCAGAGATTCATAAGTTTGTAGTTTCCCAGGTCATCTCTTGGGGATCACCATGCTTCATTGCTGCAGGCTGAGAAGAATTTACAATGACTTTTTGATCTTTGCTTCCCCAGTGGCTGCATAAAACCTTACTTCCCCATCTTAAAACTCTTAATACGTGCAACATACACAGTGGCTTCTCTTTTCTGATAAAACCCTGACTAACAGAAAAAGTAATTATTTAAAAATTTAATGTAAATTAGGAAAAACAGAATGCAGAATGGATGAGAGAAGTATATTGTGTTATAGGAACACCCATAAAGGACTCTAATCCAGAATTGGGGGATGGACGAGAGAGACTTCCTGAGAAAGTGGCCTCCAAGCTGAGACTTGAAGGATAAAACTGGGTTAGCTAGTCAAAGTGCATGGGGTGGAGGAGACGGAGGTTGTCTTCAAATTGTGCAAAGACCCTGAGGCCCGAGGGGCCCAGAGATAGACGCCCATTTGTCGGGGTGATGGTAGGTGGTGATCGCTAAGAGCAGAGGAGAGATATTACAGGGTTTTTAAATGTAGAGTTTATGTCTTCAATGATCACTCTGGTTGTGGGACCGAGAATGGATTTCAAGAGAGCAAGATTAAATGTGGGGAGAGCAACAGCCAGCTGTTGTAAGGGTCCATACACGAGACGTCCATAGCTTGGACTTGGGTACTGGCAGTGTGGATAGAGACACATGCAAGAAATGCTTAGTAGGCGCACAGCTTAGAGAATGGGAGAAGTCAAGGAGACTCATTTTGCCTCTATGGAAACTGAAGCTTGAAGGGATTACACAGCTCACCTCAGGTCACATAGCTCGGAAGCAGTGGAGTCAGGATTCAAACCTTAATTTGTGTTAACTCTGGAGCCTTTGCTTAACTAAAAGCTCTATAGCATACACAGTCACAGATAGTCCATTTTTTAAAAGTAATTAGAATGAGGTCCTCATGGCACTCGAGATTACCATTTTACATTAAGATAACACGTGGGATAATGGTCTCTTCATCTCTTATTCTATTCGACATTACTTCCTAGTTGATTTAAACTCATTTTCATAAGTTTTTCCTCTATATTTTAAAAATGTTGTAATTAAAGGAAAAGGAAGAGGGAAAGAAGATTTCTTCTCACTGAAATTTTGGTTTCAACTAAAGGAAAAGCAAAGGCGTTTGTTTCATCGTTTTGACGTACATAAACCTGTAACTTCAGAAGTTCTGAGAGGCTAAAAACCATAACGAGCTGTCGTATTTTGTTGCCAAAATGACTAAGGTAGTGTGTAAGGTTGGGAAAGCAGTAAAATAATTATCGCATACTACTCCCAAACACCCACCTCTTCTGCTTTATGGTAGATGTACTAAACATGTCTGAAATAGCTGGAAGCAAATACTGACTTGCCCACGATTCTGACTCCTATCTATTTGCTACTGAGTCTTGAGCCTCCATCTCTAGAACAAACCTCTTTGCTGAGGACACTCTCAAGCACATGACTCAGGCTCCTTAAACCTTCTGTGTTCCAGCGATCTCACTGCCCCACACTGCTTTCCTTCCTGAAATCTTCATCATCCACATCTGCAAAACCAGACACTTAAAAAGTTATTCTAGAGTCATTTCTCCCCTATTTCTCACATCAAATCAGCCACTAAATCTGATGATTTACCTCTTAAATTCCTCTTTATTTTTTCCTTTCCTCTCTACTTTCACTATGGCTGCCTTAATACAGGCTACTGTTTGCAAATTCCTGACAGATAATAATTTTGTGAGGCAGAAACAGAAATTGGAATTCCCAGGAATTCCCCAAATCACAATCTATTCTGTATTTTTTCCATAACACTTCACTTATGTGTTTTTAAATAATAAAGATTGGCCACAATGATAGACAATGAATAGTTTTTCTGTGATAGGGTTATACTAAAAGTTTGAAAGGTTTTCTGTGGGGGAAAAAAAAGTGTAATAATAAATGCTTGGCTATTACTATTGTGAACCAAAATATTGTGACAAAATTACATGTTTCCATAACATGTAAAAATGACATCGACCTGATATAGGCATTTGATAGTAATTAGAAGGAAACATTAACACAGAATAAATGCCAAGTAAAAATCATTTTAAAAATCCAAAGATAATATCACAAATGTTTAATATTTAAACCTTACTCTTAAAATAAGATTGTAGGGCTTCCCTGGTGGCGCAGTGGTTGACAGTCTGCCTGCCGATGCAGGGGACACGGGTTCGTGCCCCGGTCTGGGAAGATCCCACATGCCGCGGAGCGGCTGGGCCCGTGAGCCATGGCCGCTGAGCCTGCGTGTCCGGAGCCTGTGCTCCACAACAGGAGAGGCCACAACAGTGAGAGGCCCGTGTACTGCAAAAAAAAATAAAATAAAATAAGATTGTAAATCTCACAAGCATGAATTTTACTATCCAGTAGTGAAATCTTAGTTTTAGGACAAGCATTCCAGATGTAGAAAAATGTCTTTCATCTCGTGTTAAGGTTCGCGGAATTGGTTGGTTGAGGATGTGTTCAAAAGCATCTTCAAATTGGGCGATTAGTGAACACGTTGCTTCAGATCAGGTCATTTCCTTTTTTAGTACAAAAAGATGTTGTCTGTTTGGCCTGGTTTTTTGTTTTGCCATTGAAATAGACGTGGCTGGGCCGCCCTGGTGGCGCAGTGGTTGGGAGTCCGTCTGCCGATGCAGGGGACGCGGGTTCGTGTCCCGGTCCGGGAAGATCCCACATGCCGCGGAGCGGCTGGGCCCGTGAGCCATGGCCGCTGGGCCTGCGTGTCGGTAGCCTGTGCTACGCAACGGGAGAGGCCACCACAGTGAGAGGCCTGCGTACCGCAAAAAAAAAAAAGCAACGTTTATTTCTTTTTCTTTTTTTTTGCGGTACGCGGGCCTCTCACTGTTGTGGCGCTTACCGTTGCGGAGCACAGCCTCCGGACGCGCAGGCCCAGCGGCCATGGCTCACGGGCCCAGCCGCTCCGCGGCATGTGGGATCCTCGCGTACCGGCACACGAACCCGCGTCCCTTGCATCGGCAGGCGGACTCCCAACCCCTGCGCCACCAGGGAAGCCCTAGACGTTGCTTTTTTAAATTTGAATTTAAGATCAGTTTCTGGTCTCTTATTAGATCATTTCATAACAACATTAATCTGTTTTTCTCATTGTATGTCTTTTGTCAAAATATCTGCAAAGAACTGTAACTTAGGGTGAATATTTAAACACTAGAAACACCAATGAACATGTCATAACATTCAAATAATATAACATTCGTATCTTCTAACAAGGTTAACAGGACTTCACTGAATTATTTGCCAAAATTGCCCACTTAGAGACTTACTTTGGCCTCCAACACTTGTTGTTTCTTAGCACACCACTCACAGAATTTGTATAAAGTAAAAAATGCATGTAAACACATTAATATTTATTTTATTTCCAAGAACGACATCATTATTAGCAGACGGGGCCATGAAAACATACTTACACCAGTGCCAAAAGCCAGAAGCAACGCTGATTGCCTCTCTCTTACCTGATGCTCCTGCACTGGTTCCCAGAAATACCAAGTTTAATAGTCAACTCTGCAGCTCTGTTCCCTGCTCTAGCTTTTGCCTTGATGTTGAGTGGATTCCTTTGAGCCAGTAATGTTCCTATGTTAATAGTTAAGCTCTAATTCTCACCGGAGAATTATACCTACTTTCTCTCACTTTTCTCTGATTTCTCAACTGATTATGATTATTGTTTTTTTAGGTTCAGGATTTAGCCCTCAACTGGAAACAGCCCAAATGCTCATCCACGGGGGAATGGATAAAAAATTGTGGTATATTCATACAATAGAATGTTAGCCGTAAAAAGGAACATGGATGAATCTCAGAATCATTGTGCTAAATGAAAGAAGCCAGGCAAAAAAGTATCTAGTGTATGATTCCATTTATGTATAATTTCAGGAAATGCAAACAAATTTGTAGTGACAGAAAGCAGATCAGTGGATGTCTTGGATTGGAAAATGAGGAGACTTTTGGATGTGACGGAAGCGTTCCTATTTTTCCTGTGGTGATGGTTTCATGGGGTTATACACAGGTTAAAAGTCATCAAATCATATACTTCAAATATGTGTAATTTGTGCTATGGAAAGTTATATTTTAATAAAGTTGAAAGGAGAGAAGACAGAGTGAGAGGTTGAGAGAGAGAAACATGGGGATGGGGGAAGAAAAATGTTTTCTTTATGGAAGGATGCCAGCTGATATATAAATATATATATATACATATATATATAGGATGCCAGCTGATATATAAATATGTTTTATATATATACACATTTATATAATGATGGAATTACAACATCGCTGTTTTGTAACTCCTCAATGTAACCACTTATGCAAGGGAGGATTATCAATGAATGCTAAAACAATCAAGTGAAAGATATTTACTTGGTCTTAAGGAATCCCTCCATAGATAACTTTTTAGTTAGAAAGGAGAAAATGTGCCTTTACAATGGAGAAATCTGGCAGTTACTAACTTAACCAAGGAGATGAGCTTGGCATTACCCACAGTATACACCCATCTCCTACATGGTGTTCTTACCAGGAACGTTTAAGAGGAATCTAATGATGGGAAAACAGACAAATCCAGAATGTGGAGCTTATTGCAGACAACAGGCCTGGGCTCTACAAAGGATTTAGTCAAATGGAGAACAGAAGGCAAGGGGAGGGAATATCTAGGTTGATGGAAATTATGGAGGTATAGTGACCAGATGCCATACATATATATATATATATATATATATATATATATATATATATATAGTTTTTATTGAAATATAGTTGATTTACAATGTTGTGTTAGTTTCAGGTGTACAGCAAAGTGATTCAGTTATACATATATATACATAATCTTTTTTAGATTCTTTTCCATTATAGGTTATTACAAGATACTGAGAATAGTTCCCTGTGTCATACAGTAGGTCCTTGTTGGTTATCTATTTTGTATATAGTACTGTGTATATTTTAATCCCAAACTCTTAATTTATCCCCCCTTCCCCTTTGTTAACCTAAGTTTGTTTTCTATGTCTGCTAGTCTATTTCTGTTTTGTAAATAAGTTCATTTGTATCATTTTTTTAGATTCCACATATAAGCGATATCGTATGATATTTGTCTTTCTCTATCTGACTTCACTTAGTATGATAGCCTCTAGGTCCATCCATGTTGCTGCAAATGGCATTATTTCATTCTTTTTATGGCTGAGTAATATTCCGTTGTATATATGTACCATATCTTCTTTATCCATTCATCAGTCGATGGACACTTATGTTGCTTCCATGTCCTGGCTATTGTAAATAGTGCTGCTATGAGCGTCGGGGGTGCATGTATCTTTTCAAATTAGAGTTTTCTCCAGATATATGCCCAGGAGTGGGATTGCTGGATCATACAGTAACTCTATTTTTTGTTTTTAAAGGAACTTCCATACTGTTCTCCATAATGACTACACCAATTTACATTCCCACCAACAACGTAAGAGGGTTCCTTTTTCTCCACACCCTTTCCAGCATTTGTTTGTAGACATTTTGATGATGGCCATTCTGACTGGTGTGAGGTGATACCTCATTGTAGTTTGACTTGCATTTCTCTAATAATTAGTGATGCTGAGCATCTTTTCATGTGCCTGTTGGCCATCTGTATGTCTTCTTTGGAGAAATGTCTATTTAGATCTTCTGCTCATTTTTGGATGGGGTTGTTTGTTTCTTTGATATTGAGCTGTATGAGCTGTTGCAATATATATATTTTGAATAGTTCCTAAATCACAGGGGAAAACAGCTAGAAAACATATACTTGGCACAACTGGGAAAATTTGAATATTACAAGATATTATTGAATTAATGTTGATTTTCTTAGGTGTGGTAATGGTGATGTAGTTGTATAAAAAATGTTATTGTTCTTTGGGAATGTGTTGAAATATTTGGGAGTGAAGTGTCCTGATATGTGTAGCCAATTTTCAGATATTTGTAAAAAAAATTATATATATATATGTATATGTGAGTGGGGGAGAGAGGTGGGAGGAACAAACTTGGCAGGAATTTAACAGTTGGTGAATCTTAGTATAGGCTTAAACATTTTCAAAAGAAAAAGAAACAGGACTTCCCTGGCAGTCCAGTGGTTAAGACTCTGTGCTTCCAATACAGGGGGTGTGGGTTTGATCCCTGGTTGGGGAACTAAGATCCCATATGCTGCGTGGTGTAGCCAAAAAAGAAACAAACAAACAAACAAAATTAAAAAGTTCTAAAAAAAATGAAGTAAATTTACTCAACGATCCCTACCGCCACCACCAAAATTTCAGCTGCACGCTATTTGCAAAGGACACAACTAAAATGCAATGACACAGGTTAGAAGTAAAGGGCTGAATAAAGACAAACCAGCCATAAACTAATTTTTTAAAGTTGCTGTGTAGCTTCTTTAATGTCACACAAAATAGATTTTTAAAATCAAAAAGTAGTATTAGTCATAAAGTTAATACAGGATAAAAGGAAAAATAATTCGCCAGGAAGACGAAACAATTTAAAACTTGTAACGTGTAACTTGTAACGTTAAAGGGAGCGCCTTTTTGCCCCTGGCTTCCATGAGGAGAGCTGTTCCTGACGCGTGTTCTGAACCTCTCTGTGTCCCCTGACTTGCTGCCCCTTGGGAGCGACGTGTCTGGCTGGTACACAGATGCCGATAAACCCATGTGGAGTCCAGCTTGGCCCGCACCTTCTCCCTCATGGATGCAGCTGCCCTCAGGGAGCGTGGGTTCCGCTTTTCCTCAGGGGCTCTGCTCTTCTTGGGGGAGCATTGCCCTGATCTAGAGCTGCCTGCATCTGGGGCTGGGGCTGCCTGCCTTTTTGGGGTTCACCCACAAGCCCATCTGGTTCTCATACTAAGATGTCTTCCATCTTAGCCTCTATCAGCAACAAAGGTGATATTTCGACCTACATCTTCACTTTTTATTTCTCAGTGTATCCAGACCCAGAGACCCCAATAGCATGCAATCACATAGTGTTAAATATATGCAGAGAGAGCAAAAACTTACAGAACTATGAGGAAAAATTCAGAAATCCATAATCATGTTGGAAAATTTAGAACAGTACAGGTGATGAGTTTCATCTAAATGATAGAATAGAGAACTTTACTTCCAACAATTAGAGAATGCACATTTTTTCAAACATTCTGGAATATTTATAAAATTTTATCATGTCCTAGGTCACAAAGCAAGTTTCAATGAAAAAAAAAACTTATATAATTAGACCAGATTTTCCAAGCACAACATAATTAAATATGAAATTAATAACTAAAACATAGACAGACCTCACCATTCTCTTACATTTGGATAATTTAAGCACACTTCTAAATAATCCATAGTTCAAACAAGAAGTCCTAATGGGTGTTAGAAAGTATTTATAACAGCAAAAATGAAAACAATAACAGTTAAACCTGTCAGCCATAGATAAGGCAATAGCTAAAGGGAAATGTATAATAAGAAGGAAGATTTAAAAATTAAAGAGTTAACTGGCCGGTTCAAGAAGTTAGAAAAGTAAAATAGAAGAAACCCCCCCTCCCTTCAAATGAGGAATTTTGATGGAATTTCTAAGGTGAACCTATTTCTATGGAAGGGAAAAGGGCCAAGGATAGCTTTGATAATTTTAAAGAAGAGCAAGGAGGGGAAATTGACTCTTCCAAACAGAGAGGTAAAAGATAAAGCTACACATAATTGTACAGTGCCATATTGGTGCAAAAATAGATAAATAGACTAGGGGTTACCACTGGCCTGTGTGCCAAATCCAGCCCACGGCCTGTTTTGTAAATAAAGTTTTGTTGAGCACAGCCATACTCATTAGTAGCTTTTGAGCTGAGTAATTGTCACAGAGACTCTATGGCCCACAAACTATAAAATATTTGCTGAGTAATTGTCACAGAGACTCTATGGCCCACAAACTATAAAATATTTACTATCTGTCCCTTTACAGAAAATTGTGCTGATCCTTGAAAAAGACCAGTGGACCAATAGCAAATGGCATTTCAAATCAATTGGGAAAGAATGAAATATTCAATTAGTGGGTTTGGACTAATTGTTTATGCATATGGGAATAGATAAAAGTAGATCTCTGGGCTTCCCTGGTGGCGCAGTGGTTGGGAATCTGCCTGCCGATGCAGGGCACACGGGTTCGAGCCCTGGTCTGGGAGGATCCCACATGCCGTGGAGCGGCTGGGCCCATGAGCCACAACTACTGAGCCTGCGTGTCTGGAGCCTGTGCTCCACAGCAGGAGAGGCCGCGACAGTGAGAGGCCCGCGCACCGAGATGAAGAGTGGCCCCCGCTCGCCGCAACTGGAGAAAGCCCTCGCACAGAAACGAAGACCCAACACAGCAAAAAATAAATAAATTAGTTAACTAATTAAAAGAAAAAAAAGTAGATCTCTTCTTTACACCTTACCAAAAAGAAAATTCTGGAAGGATTAAAGACCTAAATGTGAAAAGTTTTAGACAAAAATACATGCAATATCATATGAACTTGGGATGGGGAAGAATCTTATAATGTATAAAAAGCTTAAACTATAAAGACTGATACATTTGATAATATTAAAAATTGAAACTTCTGTACAATAGAAGACTCCATAGATGGACTTAAAAGACCAGTTACTCACAGGGAGGTAAGATTTGCAACGCACATAGCAGAAAAAATGGTGAGTATCCAGGATATATAAAGAATTTTAAATCAGTAAGAAAAAGACAAACAACCCAACAGAAAAACAGACAAAGGATATTTCTGAACAGGCAGTTCACAGAAGAGGAAACCTGGGTAGGTTATAGAAAGATTTTTTACTTCATTAGTAATGAGGAAAATGAAAATAACTATGAGATGTAATTTCACAGGCATCAATTTAAGAAATTTAGTCTGATTACGTTAAGTGTTGATAAGAATGTGGGGAAATCAGAAGGTTTTATTTGTTGCTGGCGGTGGCATATATTGGTTGAACCAGTTTGCAGAACAACTTAGTAATACTTGGTAAAGGTGAAGATGCACAAACCCTGTGACCCGGTAATGCCCCCTCCAGGGATCTCCTCTTGAGAGCTGCTTGCCCAGGTGCCCAAGGAGACACATACAGCATGTAAAGTGGCTTTGTTAGGAAGAGAAAAAAATTGGAAACAATCCATTTGCCTAACATTAGGGAACTGTCCACGATTTTACCCAGGGTAAGGCCTGGAGGTTAAATTGGAGAACCAGCACTGAGGTGTTATGGGATCCCCGGTAGAAGTCCTTATGGGACACAAATCAGGGAGTGATCGAGTGTTCCTGCTGGAGCAGGGGGTTGGTCTCATTAAAGGAGACGACAAGAGTGTGTTTTGAAGTATGAATAGGTGTTTGAAAGTCAGAAGGAAGACAAGACAAAGCAGAATAAGAAAAGCGTGGTCCAGGGGTTCCCTGGTAGCACAGTGGTTAAGAATCCGCCTGCCAATGCAGGGGACACGGGTTTGAGCCCTGGTCCAGGAAGATCCCACATGCCGCGGAGCAACTAAGCCAGTGCGTCACAACTACTGAACCTGTGCTCTAGAGCCCGCGAGCCACAGCTGTTGAAGCCCGTGCACCTAGAGCCTGTGCTCCACGACAAGAGAAGCCACCGCGATGAGAAGCCCGCACACCACAACAAAGAGTAGCCCCTGCTGGCTGCAACTAGAGAAAGCGTGCATGCAGCAACAAAGACCCAATGCAGCCAAAAAATAAAAAAAAACAACAACCCACAAAACTTCATGACACTGATTTAGCAATGATTTCATGAATGTGACACCAAAGCATGGGCAATAAAGGGAAAATAATTGCTTAATTGAACTATATCAAAATCAAAACTATTTTTTATAAGTAAGGCACATCATTTATTTTAAGGATGAACATTTCTCAGTTTTGGAGATTTAACTTTTCTGGTTGTAATCATTTCCCAAACTATTACTTATCAGCCATCAATATTTTAACCTTGAATGTTAGGAGTCAAAGTAGTCTGTAGCATTAAAATAATCCTGAAAAATAAAGTACCTAGAAAAAAATTGGGACCTTAATCCTGCAGATCAAATTCTCAAACTTTTTGGCTTTAACACTCCTTTACACTTTTAGAAATTATTGAGGATTCAAAGGGTTTTGTGTTTATGTGAATTACACATATTGATATTTATTATAGTCAAAATTGAAACAGGATATTTAATATTTCATTAATCATTTAAAAGATAACAAATAACATATTTGTATTGTCTAAGACAAAAATTTGTAAGAAATGTCTGCTTTAATAAAAAGCTAGCTGGATTTTCATATCTGCATCGAATTTTTTGCAATATATTGTTTCAGTTGAAATATATGAAGAAAATCTTGCTTCACACAGATATGTAGTTAGAAAAGAAAGAAGTATTTTAATAGCCCTTTTAGATAATTATGAATATTCTTTGATATGACACTAAAATTTGATAAGTGGCAGTTTCTTAAAGGTGAGTTGCAATGTGGAATCTGAAGCCATATTAATGAACGTTTCAAAATGTTACATTATTTGCACTTGAATAGATCTGTTTTTACTTATGCATGATTTTGTAACATCAACCATTGGCCATTTGGAAAACACTGACTCACTGAGTCATGTAATTCTTCTGAATGTTGACACATCTCACTCTACAAGAACCAAGAAAAACCCCACATATTTATTAACATCACCATCAGTCTCATCAGAAATGTCATTAAGTATTGGGAAGCTGTCACACTCATAGTGGCAGATGTACGCTTTCCAAAATTCTGATTTTTGCTTGAAAGATCCAATTTTTTTTCACTTGGCAACAAACATTGTCAGATATTTTCCTTAAAGTGACAAGCTCACTTCATCAATTTTAAAGAACATGCCTGCCAAATACCCAAGTCTGAATAACCACAGTTTGTTTCTCAGTCATGCTTTCAAATAAAAATGGTGTTAGTGTGTGTGTGGGAAAGGCTAGTTTAGCCTGCAACTCAAGTTATCACACCAATGCTTTTCTCTGAGACAACCACCATACTTTGGTACATAGCAGAATTGCTTTATGTGTACTTTGCATGTTGACACAGAATATTAAAAAGATGCTCATTCCAGGGCTGAGATTAATAAAATTAATATTTTTATTGCTTCATCAGGGACATTAAATAAACTGGCTTTCTGGGAGTGCATAGTGTTAAGAATACAACTACTAGTACATAGTACCATTTAGTGCCGTGGCCTTAATCTGTGCTAAGCCACCTGCTGTTTTACCCACCATCGCTTTTGCCCCATCAGTGCAAACGTCAACACAGTGAAAAGGGTAAATAATGTCTTACTATTATGCTGAAAATAGTTCTGACCTTGTGGACTTCCTGAAAGTGTCTTGGGGGTCTCATACCGAGAACTGCTGGTAGAGGGGATGGAGAATATTGGGGAGGAACATGGTCAGATCTGCAACTTGGAGAGGTGGCTCTGCCGGCAGCGTGGAAGATGAGCTGGATGAGATAAGTGTGGAGGCAAGGAGACTATGGCAGTTTCCAGGAGAGATGATGAGGGTCCTGACCGAGGACAGAGGCTGTTGGCATATAGGGAGCACAGGAATAAGAAAAGTCACAGGTCCAGGGTGACTCTCAGCGTCCATGATTGCACAGCAGGATTTGCTGAGCTGGAAAACACAGGAGAAGGAGAGAGTGGGGACACAGCAACTAGAGTCCAGCTTCGGTTAAGTGGACACTGAAGTGGTGTCCACAGAGAGTTGTCTGGAGGGAGCGGATACAGATAACGAGATACTTGTCTGACAACTAAGATCAGAGGAAAGGATAAAATCCTGGAGGATGAGTCTACTGCCTAGAACACAACCTACGTAAAGTCAGGCTTTAATGAATAGGTAGAGAAGGAATAGTACAACAGATAGAAGAATCACAGGAGATTGGTGTATGGAAAGCAAGAGAGTGTTTCCAGAAGGCAAAGCTCAATGACCGCAAACGCTACAGAAACCTAAGAACTAAAAGGAGTCCACCGAAACGTAAACTCTGAGGAAGCCTTTAGACCACTGTATCTGTGGGCCTGGAACAGTGCCTGGTTCAGAGTAGATACAAAACAAAGATTCGTTGACTGAATAAATGGATGACTCCATTGGATGTGGCCGCTGAAGGCCAGTGATCACCTTTATCACAGTGGTTCTATGGGTGTAGAGACACAAGCCTGGCAGCTGTGGATGGAGAGTGAGTGGAAGGAGAGGGTAGTGTGCATTTTTTGGAGGAACTTGGTTATCAAAGGAAGTGAAGAGTTTAAGCGAGAGCTTGCACCTATCACAGGGTGAGGGAAGGCTTGTATTGAGTTAGGTCAATTTTTTTTTTTTTAAGGATGAAAGAGACTTTTGAGTATGTTTTATCAGCTCTGGGGAAGGAGCCTTTAGGGAGGTATAAAGTTGGTGATCATGATGAATCCTGATCCTTTATTCACAACTCCCTGTCTTCTGCAACCTCCTTAGTCCCCAGAGCCACAAGTGGCTTGAAGAAATAGATGTTCTCCTTGATTCAAAGCAGATTTTGGGCAAACTTTGGGCTGCGCCCATCACCCACAAGGAAGGCACTGCTGAGAAATTATGCCATCTCCTACTATCTTCTTTTGTCCTAGCACCAGACTGTAACTGACCTCCATCCTTTGCAGTCTCGTGCGTCCCACCGAAGACGCAGACCAACGTCTAGTCTGAGTCCAGCCCTGGGAACTACTTTCAGCCCTTGCCGAGTGCCTTCCTCTCTCCTACCCCCAGGCTTCTCCTCCCTCGCAGCTGCCTAAGTGCTACTGACTCTCCAGCTCTCCGTGTGGTAGCCTTCCCTCTCTGCACCTCTATCGTAAAGCCCATCACAGTAGATGGTGAATTCCTACTCACAACCCTCGCTTCCCCCACTAGGCTAGGAGCTTTGTGAAGGTAAGTACCACATCTTGTTCCCTTGGGGTCCTCCACACCTAACACGGAGTAAGTCTCACTAAATGTGTGCTGTACGAGTGAATGAACAAATGGGTCTGCTCCTTATCCTTTTTCGTCCTGACTGTCTTCACAGAGGAAGAAGACCCCGGCGAAGCAGCAGACTTAGAAACGGAACCCAAAGAGTTGCCTTAGGTTATATGCAGTTTCCCTCAAAAGTCTAACCTTCTCTAGCTGCAGATTTAGGCTGTGAGCAGCCTGCAGATTTGGAGGCAGTAAAGACAACATCATAATAGCCATCTATTAAACTTCAAAGGGAGAAAAAGTTAAAACACGAATGGATGTAATTGCTGGCTGCCATAAATTGGTTCCTGGGCATTATAACTGGTTTAATAGTTGGTCTAGATACCCTTGTGATAGGTGCCATATATAAATACAAACACACAGAGATGCAGAGATAACTGACAGAGGCTGTGACCTAGTGATGTCACAGCTCTGTAGCCTGAAGGGAAGAATTTTATCTGTTTGGTGTGTTTGGCATAATTATCTGTCACAAAGTAGCCAAAAATGACTCTCTTGTTTAACAATTACATTACCTAAAGCCCAGAGTCCAGAGAATTAGTATCCTGGGCTGTGTGTCAGGGTGCCTGGGGGCCATACCAGGCTCTGGAGCAGCCAGCTGTGTGCCCCCAGGCCAGTCACCTGTCTCTGTTACTCAGTACACTTGTCATAATACTTGGGCTCATGCATTCACTTATTCCTTAATTCAATACATATTTATTAAGCATTTACCGTATTCCTGGCACAGTGCTAGGTACTGGGAGTACCGAGAGGGAATAAGACGAAGTTGCCGACCTTATTACAGTCCACCGTGAGGGTGATGCAGAGAAACTGAAGCCCCGGGCACGACAATGCTGTTGAGGTATGTCCCGGTGCTGTAGGGGGACAGGGAGAGGGGTAAGTGGGACTGCTGGAGAAGACGGTGAAATCTTGAGAGGGGGAGGTCTTTGAACTGGGCTTTAAATGATTAGCAGGAGTTTGCCAGGCAGAGAAAAAAAGAAATGCCATTCAAAATAACAGGAACATGGTATCAAAAATAAAAATGTTTCGGGAATGGTGAGTGTTAGGTGGGTGTAGTTAGACTATAAGGAACTGATCGGTGTCAGTTAGTCTTGGGCAGGTGTCTGGGTATTTTCTAGTAGGCTATAAGGCAGCAGTTCTGAAACGTGAGCGTGCACCAGCATGACCTGGAGGGCTTGTTAACACAGATTGCTGGCCCCTCCGCCAGACTGAGCAGGTCTGGGGTGGGGCCTGAGGACCGGCATCTCTAATAAGCTCTCAGGTATGGTAAATGACCTGGGAGGGAAGATGGGTTCAAATCAGGCTGTATCTTACCCTGATGGCGTGGTATTACCCAAGTCAGTTTACCTCCCCGAGTCTCAGTCTCCGTTACCTCCTTGGTGAAACGACACCTGCCGGGCAGCCTTTCTTCTGCCGACTCCATTAAGTGAGAGAATGTGTGTGTGAGCTCTTCGGATACATCAAGTGCTATCAGAACTGCTAAAAAGTGTGTATATGTACACACACACAGATACAGACATAGCTTTTAGTATCTCTTTTAGCACATCGAAAACTCCATGAGACTTAATGAATCCAAGAGGTTTGTCAAGACTGTTGCATGGGGACTTCCCTGGTGGTACAGTGGCTAAGAATCCGCCTGCCAATGCAGGGGTCACGGGTTCAAGCCCTGGTCTGGGAAGCTCCCACATGCCACAGGGCAACTAAGCCTGGGCATCACAACTACTGAGCCTGTGCTCTAGAGTCCGCGAGCCACAACTACTGAGCCCATGTGCCACAACTACTGAAGCCGCACACCTAGAGCCCATGCTCCACCACAAGAGAAGCCACCGCAATAAGAAGCCTGCGCACCGCAATGAAGAGTAGCCCCTGCTCGCTGCAACTAGAGAAAGCCTGCGTGCAGCAACGAAGACCCAAACACAGCCAAAAATAAATAAAATTAATTAATTTAAAAAAAGACTGTTGGATGGTTGCTCTGTGTGTGTGTGTGTGTGTGTGTGTGTGTGTGTGTGTGTGAGAGAGAGAGACAGAGAGAGAGAGAGGGAGAAAAGGGGAACGAGATAGAATATGTCAGAGTAGAAAAAGGAGGCTGATGTTAATTCCATTTTTACCTTCGAGTTCTGGTCTCATTTCCAATAACATCTTAGAAGATTTCTTAATTAAAACAGATCAGCATTTAGAAATCTTCAGCTAGGAATTTCTCCTTGCTGTCAAATAAAAATCCTTTCTGGGTCCCTTAGGGACCTCTGGGGTTCTCTGGAATATTTGCACTGTTCTCCACAAGCCTAGAAACAGGCAGTACTGATCAGGCCCAGACTGACTGCACCCAAGCTCTTTAAACAAATGAACATCTAGCCAGTTCCAGAAAACCTTTGCTTAACCTTGGTGTAATTCTCCACCTCCACGGTATTGACAGGCCAGGTTTCAAGAGCTCTTTTAACTAAATATGACTGAAGTTTCCCTTTCATCAGGAAGAGCCACTCGGAGGCTGTAACATGTTATTCTGGAGTGCGTTGGCAGGGACACCCTGGAACGGCAGGCCATCAGTTTACCCACAAGTGAACAATTAGCCGGGCGGTGTGGTTAATCGCAGCAGCTTCACCATGGAAAAAGAAAAATAATACCCTTCCCATCTCATCCCAAGGAAAAGAAAGGAGACATCTACCAATTTGTAAGAGGATAATTTCCTAATTACCCCATGAAGGTTGTTATTTCTGGTGGGTCCTTAAATCAGGTTGAGAAGGGTGAAATCTGATCCTTTAGTGATGAAAAATGTTATTGTAGGATTAAGTTTTCACACAGTGTCTCCTACGGCTTAAGGAAGAAGTTGCTAATTTCCCCCGGTTGCTGTGGAGGCAGCCGGTGTGGGCAGAGGAAGGTCCACAAGTGGAGAGGCCTGAGCTGGGGCACTTCAGGTTGGCCCCAAGGTGATTGTTTAATTACTTGGGAAAGCTTCCTCCTGAGCCTGAGGAAGCCCCAGAACATTACATGACTCATAGCATATTAACTTCTCAATGTTTTAGAAATGAGGCTTGCCTTAGTTTTCAGCTACCATTAAATACCCCTCGAGGCATCTTGTGCAAAAAGGAGGGGTGTTCTGGCACTGATTACCAAACCATAACCAATCCCGAGCCACACACGGGGCACTTCCAGAATGTTGCCTACTCCTCAGGAAGGAAACTAACATTTCTGGAGGCCCCACCAGGTGTTCTAGAATTTTTTCTTCCACTATCTATCTCCTTGACTCTTCTCAGCAACGCTGTGAGGCAAGGTAAAGGCTGCTATTTTAAAGTGGGGAAAGTGAAGCTCAGAGGCTAATACCCCAGTGGAGGAGCTGACCATTTGCTTCCAGAAGGGGTAGGCCCCCGGGGCAGTGTTCTACCGGCAGAGCTCAGCTCCTTTGCTTTCCTGTCTGCCCCCTCTCTGACAGCGGTGGGCTAACAGGCCAGAGACGGGAAAACGGAGAGGTCAAGGGGAGAAGGTGGCAGAGTGGGAGCAGGGAAGTAAACCTGGCACCCCCTGGATGTGGAGAAGGGCTGGGCTGGAGGGAGAGCCAGGGCTGGTACTAGGAAGAATAGCCAAGCAGGTGAAATGCGGCTTTGTTCTCACTCTCTGAAGTTCCAGAAGGCCCTCCCTCCACCCCCCGGGATCCAGCCATTAACTCAACAACTATTTATTAAGCGCCTCCTAACTACGGGGTACCGTAATGGGCACTAGGGATACGGTAGTGAACAAACGCAAATCCCCCCTCAAGGAGCCTACGTTCTAGGGGTTTCTCTCCAGTGGCTTCAAGCCGTCTTGGGCTGCTTAGAATTCCCTAGTAGGGTGTTCCCTTTCGGTTCCTCTTCACACGTACGCGCGTGTCCGTGCCTCGCAACCCTCACTCGTGCTCACGTGCACACACGGCTACGCACATGCACCGACACACACGGGCTCACACGTGCGCGCTCGCGCAGCACGCACACAAACGCGGACGCACACGGCCCGTCGCGCCGCCCCCTCCCACGCCGAGGGCGCAGCGCGGAGTTGCGGGCAGTGGACGCGCGCGTGCGCAGGAGTCGCGCGTCCCGCGGCCGCCCAGGAGGGTCTCCTAAGCAGCGCGGGCGTCGCCGCCGCCGCGCGCTCTCCGGCGCGGGAGGAAGGAGGCCGGCGCGGAGCCCTGGGAGCCCGAGTCCCGGCGGTCCCCTCCGGCCGCACAGCCGGGCTCCGCGCTGCGGGCAGACGGGCAGCGTCCCCGGACACCGCGGCCACGCTCCCTTCTCAGCGATTCCGTCTGGGCGGCCGGATGGGAGGAGAGGGCAGGTGCGCTGAGCCGCGAATCTGCGCGAGGCACGGTGGGGAAACAGCTGTCGAGCGTTTGGGGAACAGCCTCGGCCCTGAGTCTGTGGCGGAAACTTGGACTCGGGGCCCTGAAAGCTGGCCGAGGGCACTGTCAGGAGATGCGGGACTGGTCCGTCAGCTACTGCTTTCTTCCAGCGCGTCTCAGTCGGTGGTTTGTTTCCCACCCGAGCAGCCCCCGCGGCCCTCCGCACAAACACACACGTTTCTTCCTCGGGCGCCTCTCTGAGCTGCGCTCCGATGCCGCCGGGCGACTCCTGACCCCACCACCTTTGTTTCCTCGGGCCAGTCAGCAGTTCTGAGAAGTTGTCCTTAGGCCATTCCCACCTCCCTGTGCTCTCGAGGAGGAGAGAGAAGAGAGTGGCAAGGTAGGAGAAGGATTCCCTTCCCTGGCCAGGACCCCCTGGCTCGGTTCAGAAAGCCGAAGGGTTTCTGAAAGCTCCGAAGGGCGCTGTGAAGTTGGAGGGTATCTGTTCTGTCCCCACGCAGTCAGGGGCGAGTGTGCTTTCTGGGGTTGGGCCTGAGGCAGGCTTCTCCTGCACCCCTTGTGGATCAAGGTCAACAGCAGGAAACTGACACAGAGCCGGGTTCTGCGTCGTTGCGTGAGCGGGGAGACACCGCCTGAGAGTTGGGGGGAGAACTGCCCTCATTACCTGTCTGTTAGCACTGGACCCTGGGAATCACCACCTTTTACTTCTCACAGTTACTGATAGACGTGTATTACCATCCCTATTTTACAGGGGAGGAGAGCGACTCTCCCAGGGGTTAAGTGACTTGCTAAAGTTCACCTGTAGCTAATGTGGGGGGCAAAGTAGGACAAACTGGACCACCTTCAACTAGTTTTATTACCAGTAGGAATTCATTTTCCTGTTTCTTGCAAAGCAGTGATAGGTTTGGCAGTTAGGCGGCACTCCTTCTGCTCCAGACATGCCTGGTTCATCTCTGTCCTATAAACAGCCCTTCTACCTCCTAGATTTCTCACACAGTTTTCCCAACTTGGAATGCCGCTCTCCCTTACACCAATGTGGCTCCTACACATCCATCAAGGCCCAGCTGACAAACCTCTTCCTGCATGAGTCTTTCCCCTCCCTCACTAGCCTTCACCCATCTCCCTTTACTCCATGGCCCAGTGTTTATATTCTGGGCCATAAAGTCTAACCCTTCATTATGTCACTGCCTTTTATGATTCTCTCACTGTTTCATTTTCTTCCGTCTTATTCCATCAGTCAGGTGATCTTCATAAGGGCAGGGCCCGTGGCATAGGCACTTCCTTTACGTACCCCGTGGTTTCTATCACGGTGCTGGGCACAAAGTCGCACTCAGTGACTGTTGTTTGGCTAATTGACCAGACACACTCTAAACCTGGCCAAATGTGGGCCCAGGAGCTTTTGCTACGAGCCCTTGAGGGGTGGTATTAGTGGGCTCTCAGCCATTAATCCTCCAGCAGCAACTCCCCCTCACTGGGTGGCTTGCCTGCCTGGATTACCTGAGAGGGAGAGACAGAGCTTGACTGTATAGAGAATACACACTAAGACATCCAAGGACTGCTTAGACCAGGCGCTGCTTCTTTAACGTTGCCCATGGTATGCGGTGATGGAGGATACCTAAATGAAATGCAGTTAGACACATAACATGGAAGATCTGGTCTAAATTGAAATAGAACAAACAAACAAAAACCAGAAGGTGAATGACGGCTTTTTTGGAGGAGTGGTTTGGTGTTTCATGTTGAGGGTTTTGAAACTGTTCAAATACACGTCTGAGGCCAGGTCTTTCCCCCTCTCACCCTCTCAGTGTGTGCGAGTGCTCATCGTTGCAGGTTATAACGTGTTTTCACATACGTCATCTCAGGTATTCCTCACAAAACTTTGAGAGAGAATAACAGTAACAACATTTATAAAATACCTGTAATTATTTAATAACTACTGTGTACTAGGCACCATTCTAAGGACTTAACGTATATTCAGTCATCTGTCCCTTGCTGTTTTACAGATGCAGAAACTGAGGCACTGAGAGTGCCAGCAGTGGTTGGTGGTGGGAATGTCCCCAGGGCAGAGGTGAATCAAGATTCTTTCATGATGAGAGCTCCATTGAAAGAAAGAAGATGCACTGAGTAAGGAAAGCAACATTGAACACCTGCTCTGCCAGGTAAGACTGCTAGGAGCTTTGTGCGCACGTTCTCACCGAATCTTCACAGTTACCTGTAAGGTTATTGTGTTTGTGTTGTGACCTTCCCCCACATTTGAAGAACCTTGGCTTCCCAAGGTCAGCTGGCTAGCGTGTGAGCCAGGTCTGTGGACTCACATGCCTGTGTTTCCAGCACCGTGCTGGGTGCCCGGGGTGGCTCAGCCTTCTCTGGCTCTTTGTTTCTGCTTGAGAGAGGGGGGGCAATGTTTATTTCACTGTCTGAGCTGGTGAGATCCTTATCACCCTTAAAAAGCATGTATTAAATCTCTGAACTATTTTGTATACAAAAATAATTGAGTAAAGTACACAGACGGGGGCTTTGCCCTCTGGGAACAAAGGATCCCCAGCGCGTGAAGGTGGCAGCATGGCCCAAAGAACCACGGTCCTAAGAGTGCACCCTCCTTGGCAAAGGTGTGTCCTGGCTGAGAGGGGGAAGTGGCACAGGGGCGTGGGAGAGTCTTCCAAATCCATCCCCACTTCTGGGAAGGGCCTCTGAGAGGTTAGGACTTTGGGGGCAGATAGAGGTGGGTTTGAAGCCTTCTTAGTAACAGTGTAAGCTTGGACCAGTTCCAAACCCTCTCCAGGCTTCATTTCCAACCTATGGAATTGGACTGAACAGGTGTCATTCTGTTAAAGGAGATGGTATACTTAATGCACTTAGCACAATGCCCGATATACAGTACGTACTTAAGTCATCGGTAGCTGTTGTCATGGCTGTTGGGTAGGTAGCTTGTTCCCAGAGTGGATTTGAAGGATGAAGGAAAGGCTCGTGGTTAGGAAAGGGGGACTTCTGACTGCGCAGCAGTGCCCCTTCGCTGCCCCGGGGCTCGGTGGCTGTCACAGGCAGCACGGCCCTGTGTTTCCTACCCCCTCCTTCTCCTGAGACGGCCGGGGGCTTGGCCTTTCTGGAGTGGCCCCTCAAATGTCTGTCTCATATTAAATGGTTGGTCTTGAGTTGTTATTCTGGAGAGATGCGAGGCTTTCGGGGGGCAAAAGACACGAAGGAGAAGGGAGCTGCACCTGGTGAGCGGTACAGAGTAGGAATTCAACAAATGCTGACCGCTTCTGATAATCTGGGGCCCCAGTCTCCCCAGACCCACAGAGGGGGCTGCTGCCCCGGCAGTACTTGCTGAGGAGTTTAGGGACAGAGCCGTAAACCACATCTGGGTGCCCAGGGGTTGCCATGGCAGATGGGCCACTCCGTGATGTTCTTTGCAGACTTCGAGAGTCCCCCGAATGCACACCCTTTGCTCACCCGGAGGTGGGCAGGGAGTGACCAGGGGCACACACCGCAGAAAATCCCTTTTGTTTCTTCTTAGCAGAGCCCCTGTACGGCACTGGCTTCCTGCTTAATGGCCTGTTCTGGGTGGGGAGGCGGGGGAAATGCGCAGAACTAAGGGAGAAAAAGATTAAACTCACAGTAAAACCAAACCCAAGCATCACGGCCCTCCGTCCCCTCCTCTGCAGCCCTGACCCTACTCTGGGAGCTGTCTCCCAGCCAGTTCCCCTCCGAGGCAAATAACAATTATTCCAGGAGGCCCTGGCGCACGGGGCCTGAAGACAATGCTTGATTGTTCTCCCCTCCCCCTGCGGCGAAAGATGGGCTGGAGGAGAGCACCGCGGAAAGGGAAAGGAGCAGCCTCCGCTGCTCTCCCGCGGGGCGGCTCGGGAGCTGTCAAAACAGGCCTAGATCAGGGCGGGGGAGCGGCGGGGGAGGGGGGATTACTGCCGCTGCTCCCGACCTGCTCGCAAAGTTGCACTCTTTCCCCGCCCCCAGTTCCTGGCAGCTGTGGCCACTTAAACGGCTTTTGCTGCCATTAAACAGGAGAGTCATTAAGTCACGGAGCTTAATGAGGCTTTCAAGGGTCCAGTAGTCACCCCTCCGCTCGGTGAAAAGTGCCAATTCATCGCTTGGGAGTTAACAAACCTGGAGGTTGTGACTAAGAGGTGAGCAGCGCCAGCGCCCAGATTGACGGCTCACCCCAGCGTGACCCCGCGCTGAAAACCAGGCTTGTGTGCGGTCAGAAGATGGGAGGTGGGCGACCACTCGGAGCGAGTTGGATTGCTGGTTTCTCCAGCTTCTCAGCTGGTGTTTGGGCCTGAAAGATCCAGAAAGCTCTCCCATCATTACTGGTATTTATCAATCAGGGGCTTGTGGAAGGCTGAGACGGTGTGTTGTCCCAAAGTGCATCTCTCCTGAATCAGGCCGTTGGCATCGGGGACGTTAGTTCTGCTGCCCGCCCCCTTGACGTTAGGGATTTTGTCTGTTGTGCCTTTGAACAGTGCCTGGTACTACGCTTGTAGAGTACGTGTAGGAAGGAGGGAGGGCAAATGGGAACCCCAGGGCCCACCTCGTTTACCCTCCATCGGGTGGGAGCCCACTTGTCACTCAGCAGTGTCTGGAAGTGACTGCCCACAGGAGCAAGGTGAGGACGGATCTGGTGTGGGAGTGGAGTCCTCCCCGGCGTGTTCAAGCTTTCCTTTATTCAAACTCACTAAATTCTCATAATTAGGTGAGGTGGGGAGGGGAGGTGTTCCTGCCCCCGTTTTGCAGATGAGGAAACTGAGGTTCAGAAAGCTAAGTGACATCTAAGCAAGTGACCCCAGGACAATCTGACCCCAGGACCCGGCCAGACTGCCCCTCTCACTCAGAGGCCAGGCACTGGACGGGAGTCAGAAGAAAGAGGAAGATGGCCCAAGAGCCTGCCTCCTGGCCTGTTTTCCTGAGGTTAGAAGGCTGTCAGGAGAGGGTGGAGAGGTCTGGGGCCGAGGCCGTTCTCAGCAAGGGGGCGTTTTCCTTTCTTCAGCCGTCTTGTCCGCGTTTCACTGTCTGCTCTCGCGGGGCCTGAACGGGAGGATGGGCAGCACCTGTGCAGAGCCACGAGCGCGCGGACTGGGGGAACTGCAGGGGACGTTTGCCACCGTGGGCGGGGGGGCGGGGGTCTAAAGGATGAGTGGCGGCTCCCAGGACTACCTGGCTCCCTGTGACTCCATGGGGGGGGGGGGGACGTGCCGCCTTGCCGCTGCCCCCAGGATGGCCAGCCTTCTAGAAACACTGCTCCTTACAGGAATTGGGCCTGGCTCTGTGATCCGGGACTAGGGAGGTTAGATCCTATCTGGGAAAGCTGGATAACTGACAGTCTGGCTTATCCCGTGTGGGATTACTCAGCCTGTAAAAGTCCTGTTTATTTGTTAAGGGAGGGGCAGATCCATAACCCACCTGTTGACACCTGGATGGCACAGGAGAGAGAGCTGCACCTCTTTGCCCGCCCAGCACCCCGTGGTGGCCCTCCCTGCCAAGCTGCTGTGGTTGCGGGGAAGAACACCTGGTGGGGGAGTGATGGGAGAGCCTCCCACTGGCAGCTGCCACCTCTGCCCAGAGCCATGATCGTGGAAGGCCCAGGCAGGAAGCCTGAGAACACTTCCAGACACGTCTCCCTTAGAGCCCTGCCCCGGAGTGCGCCTGACCACATTGGTGAGAACAGGTTCACCAGCTCCCAGAAGCTGGCTGTCCAAGAACCTCTCTGAGATTTCCCAGCCTTTTTTTCCACGACTGTGCTAATTTTGCCTCCAAGACCAAATCAGTGGAAGATTCAGGGGGTTTTGAGTCTTAGGTTACAGGTCCGAGCAGGGCACACCACCCCTCACACTCTTGGTTTCTCCACACCATTTCTGTTCCGATGGCAGGAAAGCAGAGGGGAGAAGCTGGCTGACCTTGTTTCAAGGTGCCATCAGAGAACAGGTAATTATTGTAAGAATGTCTGGCATTGGAAAGAGCGCGAGGTCAGTGCTTAAGATCCACAGGCCCCCCGTCCTCGCTCTGGCCTGAGTCAGCTGTGTGACCTTGGGCAGCGAGTCACATTCAGAAAGACTATTCTGAATCTATTTCCTCACCAGAAAACGAAAGAAATCGGATTGACGTCTCCCAGGGCCCCTTCCAACTCCAGCATTTTATGATTATACAGCTACTAACCTCACTACGGATGTCGTTCATTTACAAAGAAGTGCCGCTGACACCCCCTGTGGGGGACGTGTGCTCTGGGTTGTTCCTCCTGCTCTGCTGATGGATCGCGGATCTGCAGCGCCCCGCACCCGCCTGCCTGTCTCCTTTGCCTGCCTCAGTTCCCACGCAGGAAGGCTGGCACCATGGCCTCTGCTGTCCTCTGAGTCTCTGGGAGCGCGCCATCCAGTAGCCGTGCTAGCCTGGGAGGTCTGGGTCTCAGTTCCTCGGGAACTGACTTGCAGGTTGGCTGCAGGCAAGACTTGGCTTCTCTGAACCTCATCCACCTAATGGGACAAAGAACCCTCCCTTCGGGATGCTTCAGTGGGAGAAGCAAGAGAGGCCTCACTGTGGAGGCTGAGGGTCTAAATCCCAGGGCCTTGGGGAGCCAGTGGACCTCTACCAATGGGCTGCACATTCAGTGGGACTCAGCGTCCCAGTTTGCACGGAACTAAGGCCTCCTGGCAGGCACTGCGTGGCTTGCCCACATGCACTGTGAACTGGGATCAAGACGCCCTCTTTTTGTATTAGTTCTGGGCCTGGTTTTGAAGCGTCTTGCTGGGACCGTGAATGGTTTTGCAGTGCGTTTCAGTGAGCTCTTTACAGCCTCGCTCATCAGGCCTTGTGGACCTCTGCTTCCTTCAGCCAACTCAGTGTGGCTGCCATGCTGAGGCTGCTGAGTCACACGGGCAAGGCCCGTTACCTGCCAGACGTGGCTTTCCTGGACCCACCTTTCCAGGGTAATGAACTCACAGGATTAATCTGAGAGCTCCTCTCTCCTCTTCTACCTTCGCCTCCTACCTGTCCCGCCACCCCCAGCTTCTGGTCCTCAGGTGGGACCTGTTAAGCCAGGGAGCAATTAGCCAACTCAGACATCAAGACTCTCCCGAGAACAAGTCGAGCAATGGCTTGATAACCCTGGGATGAAGGGGTGCCGCTTTGCAAGAGATCCTTGAAAAGACATGAATATTAATGGCGAGGGTCCTTCAGAGTCATTTAGAACTACTTGTAAGTTACTGAATCTGCCGAGTTCTCTCAGGCCTCGAGTGGTGTCCAGTTGCCACTTCCTCTGCCCAGAATCCTCTTCCATTCTCACCTGCCTGGTTAATTCTTACCTGCTCCTCAAGATTCACTCCCTCCAGGGACTTCCCTGGTGGCACAGTGTTAAGAGTCTGCCTGCCAATGCAGGGGACACGGGTTCGAGCCCTGGTCCAGGAAGTTCCCACATGCCGTGGAGCAACTAAGCCTGTGCGCCACAACTACTGAGCCTGCGCTCTAGAGCCCGTGAGCCACAACTACTGAGCCTGCGTGCCACAACTACTGAAGCCCGTGCACCTAGAGCCCGTGCTCCACAACAGGAGAAGCAACCAGAATAAGGAGCCTGCGCACTGCAATGAAGAGTGGCCCCCCGCTCGCCGCAACTAGAGAAAGCCCATGCGCAGCAACGAAAACCCAACATAGCCAAAAATAAATAAATTAAATAAATAAATTAAAAATAAAAAATAGTCATGGCTTCAACTGGGGCGACAGCTGTGAGATGCAGAGGGGTGCTTAGAATCAGGAAAGATGTTTATGGTAGAGCCAATGGGATTTCCTAAGACATGTAGGAGAAATGGAAGAGTCGAGGATGACACTAAGGTATTTGGCTAGAACAATCAGGAGAATGGAGTTGCATCAGCTGAGTTAAGATGATTATGAGTGAAGCAGATTTGGGGGGTAGGGAGAACCAGAAGTTCAGTTTGGGACAAGTAAGGTTTGAAATGCCTGTTCGATATCCAAATGGAGATGTAGAGTGGGCAGAAGGTGAGTCAGTCCGGCATTCACGGAGTGGTCAGACTTGTAGATACGAATGTGGGGCTGTTGATACTTAGACTGTATTTGAACAGGAAGGACTGGGTAAGATCGCCTAGAGAACAAAAGCATTCCAAGGACTGAAACTTGGGGGTCTTCAGCTTCTAGGGGTTGAAGGAATTAGGAAGATGCCGAGGAGACTGAAAAAAGGTAGTGAGACTGATATTCTGGAAGTGAAGCGTTTCTTGGAGGAGAGGGTGATTGACTATCAAGTATAACTGGGAGGTCAAGGACAGGGTTGACCATTGCATCTGACAGCTCAGAGGTCACTGGTGATCATGTTCAGAGCAGTTTCAGTGGATTGAGAGAGAACTGGGGAAGAGAAAGTTCATATGAACAACTCTTGAAGAATTTTGCTGGAAAGGTGATCTGAGAGATAGGTCACTAGATGGAGGAAAATGTGGGTCAAAGTGGTTTTTTAAAAATTGCATTAATTTATGAATTAGTTAAGGAACTATGGGTCCATTGACATGGATTTTTGAGAGCTAGCCTAGAGCCAGGAGAGGAGATTGAGAAAAGGTTGTTTTCATCTTTTCCCCATTAGCCCCTGTCATCCCAGTTCTGCCTTCTCTCTTTCACTGAATGGTGAGGGATGTATTCATTTTTGTATCAACGTCTTGTGCAGATTTCTAGTCTCTCTGATATTTAGCAGACCAATGGATGCCTATCTACTATGCCATGTCATCTCTTTTCTAGAAGACTTGACATTTGGCTCTATAAATCATTGGATGCATTGATAATGCCTGATTCATGTATTGTAATGTAATTTGGTAATTATATGGTGAAATAATATGTCATTTCCAGGGGTGGCATAATATGGTTCATAATCTTTCGCAATAATCAGTTAATAAGTATGTTGCATCAAGGAACTATTTACGTAGTCTTTTAAGTGTCAGGTTCTTGACCTTTCTGCACAGTGACTAACATTCTTCTAAGTATGATAGAGCATGCGCCAGAAGACATGACTCCTCTATGCCTGACAGTGTATATAAATTAGTGAGAACCCATACAAATGTCTGATCATGTATTACAAGCTTGAGATGAATTCTAGAAGAATATAATCGTAACCCACAGCATCAATACCATAAATAATAACATTAACATGGAAATGATTGACTCATGTTGGAGTTGACTGGGGATGATTCTTTTTTTTTCTCATGGCAAGGCACGTGGTTTCCCTATTTCCCTCTTTCTTAACATCTTTATTGGAGGATAATTGCTTTACAATGGTGTGTTAGTTTCTGCTGTATAACAAAGTGAATCAGCTATACATATACATATATCCCCATATCTCCTCCCTCTTGCGTCTTATCTCCTCCCTCTTGCATCTATCCCTTTTTGATAGCAACACACAAATAGGCATCACTTTCCCCCTTACTTCTTGGTAGTGTGGTAAAAAAAATAACGTGCTTTGGGGTCAGTCAGATCTGCATTAAAATCCTTAGTTTGCTGTTTATTAACCGTGAGACTGTGAACAAGTTACTTCTGTGAGCTGTAGTTTCCTTATCTATAAAATGGAAATGGTAATACCTACCTCACAGGGTTATTGTGAAGTTCAGCTTAAATGTGAGTGTCAATGTAAATTGCCTGGTGTGATATCTGGTGTAGAACAGACAATGGTAGCAATTAGTGTACTTAGCAGTACTTGCAGTGGCTGTAGGGGTGGCTTGGTGCTGGTAGTGATGGGTGCAGACGCCTCCCTTGCGTGGAAGGCTTCTCTCCATGCTCTAAATCCTATCAGCAGATGGAAACGGGTTTATCCACCATCCGCGGCATTAGTCCCTATCGGCTTTCATGCATTCATGTAATAATTTTTTATTGAGAACCTTGTAAGTTCCACACAACAAAATCCGTGCCCTCTTGGGGCTTATGTATCAATACTAGTGAGTTTTGGAGAAAAAACTCTGGGTCACGCCAGATTTAATACAGCTCTTTCATAGTCTCCATCTTTATTGCTTTAAATTACCACCCAGCCTCTGGCCAAACCTGCTCCAGGTAAGAATAAACTGAGGTAACTTGAGCCCTTCATATACACACACCAGCCACTAGTGACTTTTCTCTTATTGTCAGGAACTAGCCAACTTAGAGTTTGATTCCTTCCAAGACTGTTTTATTTTTTCTCTGCGTGGGGGGAATGCACCCCTGCTGAAGTCAGGTATGAGGTCAGGTCTCTCACCTGCAGTTGGGATTTGGGACAGACTGAGAATCACCGTGCCGTGCTGGGCTGAAATTGTCACATGACTCGGTGCCTCACTGTCCACTTGTACAGGGAAAAAGAAAAGGGAATCCTGGGTGCTCAGCAAAGAGGAAAAAGCTAGAAGCCTCTGTGGTAGATAGTGGGAAGGAGGCCAGGCCCCGGGGACAGACACAGAAAGGTGGACCCTTAGAGCCTGGGCTCCTTTTGAAGTCCCCGCGCTCCTGGAAACAGATCATGAAACTATTTAATAAAAAGTTGACCGTATAGTTGCAGGTAATCACGGCCAGGTGTTTCTTTCTTCAGGTCTCAGACCTGAGTGCGTGTCCCCTGGCTGTCAGTGTGCACGGTGACGAGATGGTGGGAACTGGTTTGACACCAACATGAACCCTTCACCGAAAACTCAACTCAACCCCAGGGATTTCTGAGCTGTCGAAGAAAGTTTGATGACTTTCCTTGCTTAACCAGGCCCTGTTAAGCTCCCTTGAGGCTAAGTAAGGAAGAAGGGGCCATGAATTTTTTTTTTAACATCTTTATTGGAGGATAATTGCTTTACAATGTTGTGTTAGTTTCTGCTGTATAACAAAGTGAATCAGCTATACGTATACATATATCCCCATATCCCCTCCCTCTTGCATCTCCCTCCCACCTTCCCTATCCCACCCCTCTAGGTGGTCACAAAGCACTGAGCTGATCTCCCTGTGCTATGCGGCTGCTTCCCACTAGCTATCTATTTTACATGTGGTACTGTGTATATGTCAAAGCCACTCACTCACTTTGTCCCAGCTTACCCTTCCCCCTCCCTGTGTCCTCAGGTCCATTCTCTACGTCTGCGTCTCTATTCCTGTCCTGCCCCTAGGTTCATCAGCACCGATTTTTTTGAAGGAGGAAACTAACTTTTTTTTTTTTTTTTTTTTTTTTTTTTTTGCGGTACGCGGGCCTCTCACCACCGTGGCCTCTGCCGTTGCGGAGCACAGGCTCCGGACGCGCAGGCCCAGCGGCCATGGCTCACGGGCCCAGCCGCTCCGCGGCACGTGGGATCCTCCCAGACCGGGGCACGAACCCGTGTCCCCTGCATCGGCAGGCGGACTCTCAACCACTGCGCCACCAGGGAAGCCCCTTTTTTTTAAAAATTATTTTATTTTATTTATTTTTGGCTGCGTTGGGTCTTTGTTGCTGCGCGCAGGTTTTTCTCTAGTTGCGGAGAGCAGGGGCTACTCTTCGTTGTGGTGCGCAGGCTTCTCATTGCGGTGGCTTCTCTTATTGCAGAGCACGAGTGCTAGGCACACGGGCTTCAGTAGTTGTGTCACGTGGGCTAAGTAGTTGTGGCGCGTGGGCTTAGTTGCTCCCCGGCATGTGGGATCTTTCCGGACCAGGGCTCAAACCCGAGTCCCCTGCATTGGCAGGCAGATTCTTAGCCACTGCTCCACCAAGGAAGCCCCCATTTTTTTTTTTAGATTCCATATATTTGTGTTAGCATATGGCATTTGTTTTTCTCTTTCTGACTTCACTCTGTATGACAGACTCTAGGTCCATCCACCTCACTACAGATAACTCAATTTCATTTCTTTTTATGGCTGAATAATATTCCATTGTATATGTGTGCCACATCTTCTTTATCCATTCATCTGTCGATGGACACTTAGGTTGCTTCCATGTCCTGGCTATTGTAAATAGTACTGCAGTGAACATTGTGGTACGTGACTCTTTTTGAATTATGGTTTTCTCAGGGTATATGCCAGCTTTTGCACAGCAAAGTAAACCATAAGCAAGATGAAAAGACAACCCTCAGAATGGGAGAAAATATTCACAAACGAAGCAACTGACAAAGGATTAATCTCCAAAATATATAAGCAGCTCATGCAACTCAATATCAAAAAAAGAAACAACCCAATCCAAAAATGGGCAGACCTAAGTAGACATTTCTCCAAAGAAGATATACAGATTGCCAACAAATACATGAAAGGATGCTCAACATCACTAATCATGAGAGAAATGCAAATCAAAACTACAATGAGGTATCATCTCACACCGGTCAGAATGGCCATCATCAAAAAATCTACAAACAATAAATGCTGGAGAGGGTGTGGAGAAAAGGGAACCCTCTTGCACTGTTGGTGGGAATGTAAATTGATACAGCCACTATGGAGAACAGTATGGAGGTTCCTTAAAAAACGGGGCCATGAATTTTGTGTCTTTCTGTGGGAAGGTAAATTTCCAAAAGCAACAGCCCTTCCTCCAAATAAATATGTAATCAAAGTAAACACGGTGTTATCTGCTTTGTAAAACTAGTGTCAAAACGCCCTCCCGACTGCCTTCTTCCAACTAAAACACTGACCCTCCTTTATAGAAATTCTGGAATCTCCATGGCCTAGCAGAGTAACAATATTCACAGTAGTTTAAATATATTTATTAAGTCAAATTAGGTTTCACTGGTCCCCCCTCCTCATTTCCTTGTTATCTGTCATTTACTTCCAGTATGCAGTGGTTGCTGCTGGACATTAGAGAAAATCTGTCCCAGTGCCCATAAAATAGCACCTCCTGTTTCTCTGACTTGGTACCCACAGGGACATCAGAACAGGAAGGTTCATCCTTAACACCAGTAATTAGGGACTTAGCGAGCTCTCTCTTTTACCAGCCCTTAAGTCAGCAGTCTCCTACTTATTCATTGGCATGTGTTCTCCTGAGTGATACTCTTCACTCTTCCCACAGATGAGTTTTTCTAGGAAAAAGTTCGATATTGGATATCCCTGTAGTCAGATAAAGAATACCTCAAGCCCTTAACCCTATTCCATCGCAGTGGAAACTGCAAGCTAGCTTCACCAGAACAGAAAATGTCATTGTATTATAATGAAGCTAAACTCCCTTCCACCCCCAAAAGAATGGCATTTCATCATATGTAGAGGCATTATCAGGTAGTGATTAAGATCCTGGACTCCAGAGACAGACATGGGTATGGATCCCTGCTTCGAACCAGTAACTACTCATGTGACCAAGTAGCTTGGCTTCTGTACACCTACCTCACAGGGTGTTGTTAGACTTGTGTGAATAAGACAACATATTGCGGTGTTTCGATGCTAGAAAGTGCTCAGCTGTTTAAAAGAAAACTATGTTGACGGTTCTGATTACAGCTGATATTAATATGAGCAGCCAGCAGGGATTCACACAGCTCCACTGTAAGAATTTGTGGGAAAGAGAAAAAAAATTGGTTCCCATCACAAAAGACCACATATTATATGATTGCCTTTCCCTGTATGTGAAATGTTCAGAACAGACAGATCCATAGAGACAGAAAGTAGATTAGTGGTTGCCTAGGGCTGGGTAGCGGGGTGTGGGGGGACATGGGGGGATCGCTGCTAATGGGTACAGGGTTTCTTTTTGGAGTGGTGGAAAGGTTCATTAGATTGATTGTGGTGATGGTTACACAACTCTGAATACACTAAAAACCACTGAATTGTAGACTTCAAATGGGTGAATTGTATGGGCTGTGAGTTATGTCTCAATAACGCTATTATAAAAAATATATTAGCTCCCATTTATTACTCAGTTAATCTTTATAATAGCTCACGGTTTTATACAACAGTCAAGAAGGCTGAGATTAAGATGTATTAAAGCAACTTAATCTGGCCCCTATAAGTAGCGTGTAATGTACCCAGGATTTCCTATTGATTGATTGATTGGGTCTTAGTTTCACAGAATTGGATTAATCATAATCTTTGGTTCGTGACACATTAGCCCCTTTGGTCCGCTGAAGTCCATCTTTTATTTTGCTTTATTTTATGCATGTATGCCTGCTGAATAATATAATAAATACGTCTGACCGCCCCCTGCCCAAATCAAGGCTAGAATATCACCAATAATGTACAGTTGCCTTTGTGTTTTCTTCTCTCCCATCCCTGTCTCCTCCCAGAGATAAGCACTACCATGAATGCTGTGTTTACCATTCCCCTGCCTCTTTTTTAAAAAAATTTTTGTTAAATTTATTTTATTTTTGGCTGCATTGGGTCTTTGTTGCTGCACGCGGGCTTTTCTTTAGTTGCGGCGAGCAGGGGCTGCTCTTCGTTGCAGTGCGCCGGCTACTCATTGCGGTGGCTTCTCGTTGCAGAGCATGGGCTCTAAGGCGTGCGGGTTTCAGTAGTTGTGGCACACGGGCTCAGTAGTTGTGGCTCGTGGGCTCTACAGCGCAAGCTCAGTAGTTGTGGTGCGTGGGCTTAGTTGCTCCGCAGCATGTGGTATCTTCCCGGACCAGGGCTCGAACCCGTTTCCCTTGCATTGGCAGGTGGATTCTTAACCACTACACCACCAGGGAAGCCCTCCCCTGCCTCTTTTAGAAAGTGTTTTTTTTTTTTTTAATGGCAATAAGTGCCTAAATGGCATATTATTTAGCTTAGCTTAAGTTTTAATTTTGCATAGTTTTTGAACTTTATAAAAAGTCTATCAGGTTGTTCAACATAGATTCATCCATGTGGAAGAATGTCTCTGTGGCTCTTTTGTTTTCATGCCATAGAATATCACATTTTATGAATAGACTATGATTTATTTATGCATTCTTCTTTCAGTGGGTATTGAGGTTGTTTCCAGTGTTTTGCTATCTTGATAAGTTCAACCGTGATTATTTTTTGTATATGTGTCTCCTTATACACGTGCTAAATTTTCTCTTGGGTATATCCTTACAGAAATTAGGTGAATACCTAGTAGATTTGCTGGGTGTGCAGACATTCAACCTTACAAGATAATGTTACATGGTTTTTCAGTTTCCACCAGCAATGTGTATGAGACCCTGTCAATATCCAACACTTGGTATTGTCAGACTTCTTAGATTTGTCAACCAAATGGATGTAAACCAGCATTTCATGGGGACAAAATGTTATCTGCCTCTTCCTGATTATTGGTGATGTGAACATCTCTTTATAGGTCTATTGATCATGTGTGTTTATTTTTTAAAAAAATAAATATGAAATGCAACTTTTATTTAAAACTTGAAGCCAACCCAAAATGTTGCTTCATTTTATTTCACTAACTCCTCCATGTCCACAGGCTAAATTGACTGGTTCCATGTGTGTTTCTTGTTCTATGAAATGCTTCTTTATGGTTTTTGCCCATTTTTATACTAAGTTGAGGTTTTTCTTATTTGTAGGAGTACTTTATATATTTCTGAAACTAATATTTTATTGGCTATATATATTTCCAATATTTTCTTCAAGTTTGTATCTTGTATTTTTACTTTCATTGGAGACTCTTTTGACAAACGAATTTTGGGTTACAATATTTATGTATCTTTTCTTGTATAATTAGCAAGGTTTGTGTCTTGACTAAGAAATCTTATCCTATTCCAAGGTCATTAAGGTATTCGCCATGTAGTTCTTCTGAAAGTTTTGAAATTTTGCCTTGACCTTTGTTTTCTTAATCTATTTGGTATTGATTTTTTGATGGTGTGAGGTAGAGTTCCTTTTCAATTATTTCCATGTAAAAAGCCACCTTTTTTCAATGAAGGGGGTTACACCTATCCAACTTGAAAGCTCATGCTCTTAATCATTCTGCTGTTCCAAGGAGATAATGGTGTGGTATTAGACTGTTTGATAAACAAGGGCTAGACACTTGGGAGAAAAGTGAAATAAGGCACAGTTTCTACCCTCAGTCTGTTGCTCAGTATGAGGGGCTGAGGGCTAGATTTGGTCCTTCTTTTCAAAGGATTTCTTCCCACTCTAAGTTTCATGATAACATATTCCAGGTCATCTTTTGGCACTGGCAGTTCCACAGAGGGGTTCCTATGGGAAGCTCTGGGTTCCACTTTTTAAAAACTAAATTTAGTGTTTTTTTAATTGAAGTAAGTTGGTATATGCTATCATATAAGTTACAGGTGTACAACATAGTGATTCACATTTTTTAAAGGTTATACTCCATTTACAGTTATTACAAAACACCAGTTATAGTCTCCATGTTGCACAGTATATCCTTGTAGCTTATTTTATACCTAATAGTTTGTACCTCTTAATTCCCTACCCCCAGGTTGCCTCCCATTTCCTCTCTCCACTGGTAACCACTAGTTTGTTCTCTATATTTGTGAGTTTGCTCCTTTTTTGTTATATTCACTAGCTTGTTGTATTTTTTAGATCCCACATATAAGTGGTATCATACAGTATTTGTCTTTCTCTGACTTACCTCACTTAGCATAATGCCCTCAAGTCCATCCATGTTGCTGCAGATGCCAAAATTTCCTTCTTTTTTATGGCTGAGTAGTATTCCCATTGTGTGTGTGTGTGTGTGTGTGTGTGTGTGTGTGTGGACTCAGTGCAATACCTATCAAAATACCAATGGCATTTTTCACAGAACTAGAACAAATAATTTTAAAATTTGTATGGAAACATAAAAGACCCTGAATAGCCAAAATAAACAATCTTGAGGAAGAAGAACAGAGCTGCAGGAGTCATGCTCCCTGACTTCAGACTATACTACAAAGCTATGGGAATCAAAACCGTATGGTACTGGCACAAAACAGACACATAGATCAATGGAACAGAATAGAGAGTCCAGAAATAAACCCATGCACTTATGGTCAGTTAATCTATAACAAAGGAGGAAAAAATTTATAATGGGGAAAAGATAGTCTCTTCAATAAGTGGTGTTGGGAAACTGGACAGCTGCATGTAAATTAGAATATTCTCTAACACCGTCTACAAAAATAAACTCAAAATAGATTAAAGACCTAAATGTAAAGTGTATCATAAAACTCCTAGAGGAAAACATAGGCAAAACCGCTCTTTGATGTAAATTGTAGCAATATTTTGGGGATCCTTGTCCTAAAGCAAAGGAAATTAAAGCAAAAATAAACAAATGGGACCTAATTAAACTTAAAAGCTTTTGATAGCAAAGGAAACCATCGACAAAATGAAACGACAACCTACTGAATGGGAGAAAATATTTATTTGCAAATGATATGACCCATAGGGGGTTAATATCCAACATATATAAACAGCTCATACAACTCAACATCAAAAAAACAAACGATTTGATTAAAAAATGGGCAGAAGAACCGAATAGACATTTTTCCAAAGAGGAAATGCAGATGGCCAACAGGTATACGAGAAGATGCTCAACATCGCTAATCATCAGAGAAATGCAAATCAAAACCACAATGAGATATCACCTCACACCTGTCAGAGTGGCCATCATCAAAAAATCTACGGACAAATGCTGGAGAGGGTGTGGAGGAAAGGAAACCCTCGTACACTGTTGGTGGGAATGTAAATTGGTGCAGCCACTGTGAAGAACAGTATGGAGGTTTCTCAAAAAACTAAAAATAGAACTACCATATGACCCAGCAATCCCACTCCTGGGTATATATCCAAAAAACAAAAACGCTGATTCGAAAAGATACATGCACCACAATGTTCACAGCAGCACTCTTTACAATTGCCAAGATATGGGAGCAACCTAACTGTCCATCCGCAGATGAATGGATAGAGAAGATGGATTCTACTTCTTCATCCTTGTTTTCTTCATCTCCTGGAGGTTAAAGTGACACCGTGGGGAAGAGCGTATGCTTAGGGCCAGACAGACCTGGTTTCAAGGTTCAGTTCTCCCACACGGTAACCCGGGGGAAGTTAAACCCTCTTGAACCTCGGTGTCTTTGCTGTGTGTCCCCATGCAGAATGCACATCCTCTGCCGAAAGGCTTGGCTCCCTCATTCAGTCCTTGGCTAAGGGTGGGGACACAGGAACTTATGACAGCCAGCCCCTCGGGGACCATCTGCACTGTGGAAGGGTGACAGCCCACAGAGCTGACACAAATGACAGATGTCCCCTACAACCCCCCAGGATGTTACCCCATCTTATCTTCCCTCTACTTGGTTGGAAGATCTTGTCACTTCAGCTGGCCTGTGAGCTCCTGGTGGGCAGCCCTCAGACCTCAGCTTCTTCCACGGTCTCGCACGCAGTGACATGTACACAACAAAGCCTTCATCAGTGATCTTTGAGTGACTGAGTTAGGAGGGACAGAGACCCCGCTCTCAGGGTGTGGGACTGAAGGGCAAGCCTTTTGGTTTCCCAGTAGAAACAAAAACAAAAGCCAGCCATCAAAACAGAGAGGAGAGAAAGGCCTTTCTCCATAAGCCTCCCCAGGTGGTAAGAGCTGGCTTTGAGAAGCTTGGGTGTGACAGGTGGCCTCCCACTCTGTCCCTTGTTGGTCTCCACCACCTGGCTGGAGTGTTTATTGCTGGCGCCTCTCACCCCTCGGCCAGGAGGGTTCTCTGGTTCAGCCCAAGCAGCAGGAGAGAGGGAACGACCCCATGGCACACACAGCTCCACCCCAGACTCCACAGTGCATGTTGCTCTGTGTGTAGCCTGGTCATAAATCAACGAGCAGTGAGATGTGGGAACATCGCTGAGTCCTGTCGCTGCCCAGGGCACTTTGCATTGTCATTGCGTACATTTTTCATCTGAGCTAAATAGAGTGCTGGGTAGGGTGCTGTTTCTTGCACTATTTACAGGCCCCTGGGATTTTTCCTTCTCCCTATGGTACTGTGAAGGGAACAGGCTGACTTCAGCGATTTCTGTGGTGAGGTCATATGGCCCTAGGAGGGTTACCTGAGCCCGGGAGACTCAGGTAACCAAGGCCACTGGTAGGGATGGGTTTAGAGAGAAAGAGAGGCAGTAAGGGGAAATTTGATTCAACTAAATCTAAGACTCATTTGAAGTGTTTTTGGTAAGGTTCTAATTATGCTTCTCAATAGAGCAAATTTTTGTAATGTTCCAAATGTAAATGTTGGGAAGAGGCTGCAAATGAAAACAACCAGGTGACATCTAAAGCCAAAAATAAGCCCAAAGTGATCTTAATTATTGAACTGCGTCGGGCTAAGTGGAGTTCGAATGATTGGCCTGCTAGAATCTACATCAGCCTTCCTCTCACTCACACAGAAAACTCTAGAACTTGACATTAAGGAAACTGGGCTTGCGACCCCGATGCGTCACCTGCTAGTTCCTTGGTCCTAGGCTGGCAGCTTAGCCTGTCAGTGCCTGACTGTGGGCATCTGTGAAGTGGGGACCGACCAGCCCGGCTCCCTGAAAGGTTTGTGGAGAGGTTCAAAATGAGCTAATGTGAACGGGAGCTCCCTGGGTGTCCGTGCCTCACGGTGGGTCCCAGTGGCTCCAGTGTACACCGGTGTCCATATCTTTTCTAAGTCCTTTATTTTTACTCCTTCCTCAGAAGCCCTGCCCTTCATCCCTCTCTCCAGGTACTTCTTTTGGAGATTCCTCTTCTCCCATTCAGCCCTTGATTAGGATTTCCGAAAAATATTTCATGGATCGCTAGTCCCCAAATGGCCCACCACCAGAGGGGGTTCCGAGGACAAATCAGTATGGAAACAGCGAGCCCTGTAGAGCCTTCCGAAAGTCCCGGGGCCTGAGAAGTCTTGTAGGAGGGGACCTCCTCTACCTTCGCTCCTTCATCACTTGGCACCTGCCTCATGAATCTGACCCCAGAACCCATTTTTCACACATTGCCTATTAACCCCCCTCCCCCATATACAGCCTGGGGCCTGTCCTAGATGGTGACTGAATAGTGATGGCACCCACTGAATACTTAGGACGCGTCAGGCATGGTGGTGGTTCTTTATCAACATTTACCTCCCAAACAGCCCAGTGAGACGGGTGCGTTCCACGTAGGTGTGACTAAAACACGGGTCTGGCTGTCTCTGTTTTACAGATAAGGAAAGTGAGACTCAAGGAAGGCTACGAGTTTGCCCAGAGTCACAGAACGGGTACGTGGTGGAGTGGGGCGTGACCAGGCCTTACCCCCACGTCTGTCCAGCTATAAAGGCCCTGCCTGTCACCGCGCATGTGGGCCGGTGGCTGGTGGGCTTGATTTAGCACGGGGCCTTTGGACTGGAGCTTGCTGGCCTCTGAGTCCACGTGATAGAAGATGGAGCTGGGTGGGTGGGCAGCCAGCCCGGTTAAGTGCAGCCAGCATGCCTGGGGCCTGTGAAATGGGACGGCTGCACCCTCTCAGTGCGCAGACCGGAAACCGAGGCTCAGGAGATGGAATGGTGTGGCCAGGTGGCAGCCATGCTGGAGCCCGGAGTGCTCTACCATCTGTCCTTTCCCCGATCCAACCCCACCCTCCGCGCTCGGAGCTGCCCTCCGGCATCTGCATCCAGGGTGCTGAGAGCTGCTTAAGTTGCGGGGCTGTTCTCACTAATTGGAACCTCAGGGCGCTGTTGTGGTGCCTGCTGCTATAAACACTTTGCCAATTTGCATGCGTATGTGACATTATAAAAGTTCCCGAAAGATCTTATCCACCTTGCTGGCACCCAGCTGAAGGAAAAGCCAGGTAGAAAGACAATGAGTGTGTTATTAAAAAAAAAAAAAAAAAGGTGTGGGGGAAGTTTCTTGTTTTTGTTCTCCGTGCAGGTGAACAGGGTGAGAAGTGGAAAACATCCAGTGCTGAGGCAGCTCCCGGAGCTTGCTTTGTTTTGTTTTGAAATTGCTTAAGAGAGATTTTCCTTGTACCTCCTAAGCTGCCTGTCACATTTGAAAAGCCGGAATGGGACTGTTAAGATTCTGTAAACGAATTCGTTTCGGAACATGGGGTTCTTTGCCCGGTGGGAACGAACTTCAGTGATCGCTGGGTCTGGCGTGTCATTTACAGGTGTGCAGACTGAGGCCCATGACCTGGACCAGCCAGCCGTGGGCCAGCTTGACCTCTGCCCCAGGGCTCCCTCACACTCTGCAAAACACCCCAGGCCCAGCTGAACAGCGCACACTCGTTTTCAGCAGAATGAAACTCGATTCGATGCATCAAGACACGATTGAATGCTTCCCAAGCTGCAGAGCGGAGTCCTGGCGAGTCCTCCCCAGACCTCCCTGGCCTCTCTGCTCAGCCCTAGCCAGTCCCGAGCACCAGCCCCGGGCCAGGAGGGTACCTGCTCTACAGTCTTTACCCCCGGAGCTGCTTTTCAGTGTGGAAATCAAGGCCGAGAGATATTAGTGTGTCTCAGGTCCACAGCTGGGAAGTGAGATTGACCACAACCCAGGACTGGACTGGCTGACTGGGTGCTTCAGTGTCGTTGGCTTCCTAGGTTGTGGGAAAGAGTAAGAAAACGTAAACACAGAGCACTAGCGCCGTGCCTTGCACACAGTGGGTGCTTCCAGAATGCTCAGTCCCATCCCCTAATGTTTCTCTGAGTTCTTCACCATCATTTAAATCCAAAAGAAACAGAGTCTACAGCACACTGATTTATTAACTCCTGGTTCACCTTAATGACCTTGTCTTCAGAGGGACTTGCTACCCCAGTGAATGCACTTCCATAGCCCCCCAGACACTGATTCCGGATGTGCTGAAACTTGCCAACACTTGAGGGGATAGAAGATCGTGGTTTACACCCAAGAAGCCGAGAAGCTGTTAAACACTTAAAATTTACAAGGAGAAATGCTCATCCTATCCCATCTCTTAGCCAGGAAAGAAGATATGCATCTTCTCTCTCCATCACAGGAACCCTAGTTTGAGCAAACGTCTTGATATAATTGCTTGACCCTTTCCAACCAGTCTCCCTAGACGTTTTTGGAGACCCCCTGTGAAACAGTTAAGCAGCACAACTCAGCATGTAAGACGGTTTGAGGGAAGAGGGTGGGGAGGGAATAAGGAACTCAAGAAACCCAGGAAGCCAAGGGCTTGGGCCGGGGAGAGGTGAGTCCATGGAGGGTTGGGGAAGTTTAGCTTGTGTCTTTCCGCTGGTCCACTGTGGGCCTTTCTGCACCTCACCCCAAGCCAGGGAGCAGATTTGTCCTGCCACCCATGCTGCTAACATCACCAGAGCCAAGTGAGGATGGTGCCCGTCTATCAGGAAGGCCCGACTCCTCCCCCACTGCCACCACACCTCCCCTCCAGTTACTTCCAGTGCCGGACATCACAGCCTAGAGGAACAGTGTCCAGAGGTGGGGGGAGGGCACGGGAGGCGAGGGGAGGAGTTGCAGCCATACGACCCTAGAAAGTGGTATCAAGGCTCCTGGAAGGAAGGAGGTGGGAGGGAACCCATGTTTACTGAGTACATACTATGTACCAAGAACTTGACACATAATTGTATTTAATCCCTGCAGAAATCTTGTGAGAGGTATTATTATCCTCTTTGTATCAGTGAGGATACAGAGGATCAGCACGGTTAGGTAACTTGCCTGAGGTCACATGACAACCGAGGTGGAGCCAGAATTTGAATGAATGGCCTATGATTCCAAATCCTGTGTTCTTTGCACCAGCACCCTGTGAGATCAGTTCCAAAGTGCTGACTATGTCATTTGTCCTTTGTTACCTTGTGAACTTGAGCGAGCTGCTTAACTTTTCAGCCTCCTGGTCTGCAACATGGGCATCCGTGTAGTATCTACCTCAGAGGTGTTGTGAGGATCAAGTGAGATGTGCATCTAAAGTGCTTAGAGGGATGCTCCACCTGTAAGAGTTCTCTAAACATCAGCCACTGCCTTTACTTCTACTACAGATGCCACTGTTCCGATACCTGGGGAAAGGCACACACCCTCTCTGTGCCTCGGTTTTCTCATCTGTGAAATGAGTGAGTTGGACTGGAGGATGCCTAATCTTTCCAATAAAAGTAAAAGAAAATTTTATTTCCAGCCACAAAATCTGATTACTCTGCTTGGCACTTAGGTTCCCCTACCGGCTAGTCCTAGTTTTCCTGCCCGACCTGAACACGCTCCTGGGATCCCTTAATTCTTACCACCTGCCCTAAGCCTGGCGCCCAGCTGGTTTTGACCGCCACCTAATTCCTTCAAGCCTCCACTCCTACTCTTCACCCTTCCTTGATTCTCCTCGCTTTCCTCTGCCAACCTGAATTCTATACTTCTTTCAAGGCCCAGGTTAAAACTCAACTCTTCCATGAAACCGTCGCTGGCAAACCCCACCCTGAGATGACTTCCCCTTCGTTTAAAATTCCCTCAGCTATTATGCCCACAGTCTGACTCACACTGATTCCAAATGGTTTGTATTGTCTCACCTAAGTCTGTTTGATTTACGCAGTTCCCTAAAGGTGAACTCCCCAAGGGCAAGGCCCTTGTTTTCTACTTTGGTGTAGCCTCAGTAACACTGGCACTGTTTGGGTACCTGTTTGGTGAATTAGCGGCCCGTGTGTCGGTCATTCCCTCCTCTACCCGTGGCTGAGTGGGGGTATGACAGATACCCCCACCTGGGGAGGGTGCACCTAATAGCGGGAGATGACTGCTTCTGAAATGGGTTTTCAAATCTTTGGCCCCTGGAGATACGGGCAGAGGTACTGAGTCAATTGGGGGTTTGGGAGGACTTTCTGCAGGATATTTAGGGCTATGAGGGTCGTGGACGGATTACCTCTGCCCTCAAGGAGTTTGCAGGGGAAGAGGCAGACGTCTCAGCGTAACTGGGTACAGTGCATTATGATTAATTGTATTGCAGAGGTGCAGCGGAGGGATGGCCCTCTGCCTGCAGAGGGAGGGGAGGCTTCTGAAGAAGAGGAGCTCAAGAATGAGTAAGAGCCGCCCGGGAGAGGACAGGGAGGGCGTTTCCAAGGGATAGAAAACAGGAGGATATGCGCCCTGGGTTGTTAAGATGGATTAAAGGGTATATTTTAGGGGAGGGAAGCAGATCAGGGACAGCTGTAGGGACTGAAGTTGGAAATGTAGTTTTCAGTTATCCAAAGGCATATCTAGAGACTCCCCGGGGGGGTCTTTATCCCCTGGGTCCAAACGAGGACCGTGTCAAAATGAGAAAATTAAGAGCTACGTCAAGAGCTTTATTTATTTATTTGGCATGAAAGTGCCCTTCTTTTAAAAAAAAAAAAATTGCGGTGATGCGAGTTGTTTGTTTTTCACTTCATTTGGTTTTGTTTTGGCATCTTGACAAAATAAAGGTCTGGCAGTTCTGTGCCAGAAGGGAAGTTTCCAGGTCCAGATTCCTGGAGCTGCTGCTAGAGCGTCACGAGATATCTGGAAATAAGGAGCAAGTACAAGGTCGATTAACCTCTTAGGAGGACGGGCAAAGCTCTAGGACTCGTGTGTAATTTCTGCTGATGAGGATCGCAGATGTGGTGATGCTCCCAGTGGAGGCTGTAGGGGAGCCGAGGGCAGAGGCAGTTTGATCTGTTTTGATGGCTTTAATCCCTGCTCTCCCTTGTGAGAGGTGTGAGCTATACGGGATGCCTCTCCATCCTCCTCTGCTTTGGGCTCCGGCCCCCTCCCTGGGAGGGAGTAGAACGTGTCCAAGCTCTGCGTGCAGCTCAGACTTTATCGCCCATCTTCCTGCCTTTCAAAGCGAGGGCTGACAACTGTGATTTCTCATCTCCAGGTGCAAAGGAAATTGCCCCTTGTAAGTGTCTGCGCGCGTCTCAGCTCCCCCCCTCCCCCCAGGGCTGTTTCAGTGTCTGTCAGTTGAATTTGCACTAATGAGATTATAAAGTCGGTGTGTTGAAACGTTCACAAAGTTTTGCCCAGATCAGTTCAAAATTCCGAAGGTAAGAACTTGACTGAATCAATATAGTAGTAATTTCAAATCTTGAGCTGTCCCTGTTAGGCCATTTCCGTCATTTCTTGGAAACAAGAGAGCCATTGGGCCCACCCCCCCCACCCCCCCCAACCCCCCCACCCCCCCCCCCCCCGAAACAAAGGTACGTGAAGAGGGTGTGGGGGCGGGTGGGCTGCTCAGGTGGGGAGGGGTTTTCAAGCCCTCTGTGGCGCCGTTCAGTTTGCTCAATAATTTCCTACTCTAGTTGGGATTTTACTCTACAGATGGTTTGCCCAAGGCCTCGCAGCAGTTTTGGTCAAAAATGTCAGCAATCATGACAAAAGGGACTGGGCGGGGGGCGGGGCATCCCAGAGGGCAACAGGGAAGATGCAACCTGGGGAGGGTGCACCTAATAGCGGGAGATGACAGAGGGCTGCTTATGAAATGGGTTTTCGAAGCTTCGGCCCCTGGAGATATGGTCAGAGGTACTGAGTCAATTGGAAGGCCTGGAGGCTGGCAAGGAGGGGGCAAATGAGGATTCGTCGTTGCTGAGGCAACCACAGCTTAGAAGAAGCAGCTGAGGCTTATGGAAACAGCGGAGACCTGAATTCTTGTCTTAGGTCCGCTGTGTGACTTTGGGCAAGCGGCACCACCCTCCTGGGCCTCAGTTTCCCCAGAATAAAATGAGGACAGGGCACCGCTGAGGTCCCTTCCAGCTCTATCCTATTCTGAGACTCTAAGCAAAAGAGTCCTGCTTCCCCCTTTTGTTCCCTCCTGAGATACAAGCTCCCTGAATCCGGGGCTGAAACTCTGTCCTGGACTGAGCTTTGGATTCCTAGGGAGCAGGGCCCTGGGGGGAGGGAAGGGGGAGGGCTTGAGCCAAGTGGAGGCAGCAGGGGATCCAACTGTACACACACCAACAACAGCTCACCAGAAGACCAAGAGCAGCCCGGTGAGGGACGGCATTCTGCACTCCAGTGCTCTAGAACAAATGGTACCCAGAGGCAGCCCTGGTTGCTCCATATATGAGCAGGTGAAATTTGGGAAGCTAAGCTAGTTGTAGAAGAATCTCCCCTCTCGTGTACACACACACACACACACACACACACCAGCTTCAGGCCCACCTCTGGGTCTTTGGTCCTGTTCTCCTATTTATGGGCTCCTCCCATTTGCCCCTCAACCTTTTCCAATTTTACTCACAGACAGAGGCCCTAACCCCTCCTCCAGAGTCCTTTTCTTGTGTTGATTTCTCTGTGGACAAAGCAGAGACAAGTTGTAGGCCTCCCTCTGTCCTCTCGCCAGTGTACAGACTGACCTTGTCTAGATAAAGAGCTATTCATTGTCTCCCAGAGTAGCAAGATGCTGGGTAAAAATCAGAAGGAAATCCTGACACACGTTACAACGTGGATGAACCTTGAAGACGTTACGCTAAGTGAAATAAGCCAGTTATACAAGGAAAAATATTGCTGATTCTACTTACGTGAGGTCCCCAGAGTAGTCAAATTCATAAAGACAAGAAAGTATAGGCACTTCCCTGGTGGCGCAGTGGTTAAGAATCCACCTGCCAATGCTGGGGACATGGCTTCGAGCCCTGGTCCGGGAAGATACCACATGCCGCAGAGCAGCTAAGCCCATGCGTCACAACTACTGAGCCTGCGCTCTAGAGCCCGCGAGCCACAACTACTGAAGCCCGCGTGCCACAACTACTGAAGCCCGCGTGCCTAGAGCCCGTGCTCTGCAACGAGAGAAGCCACCACAGTGAGGAGCCCGCGCACCACAACGAAGAGTAGCCCCCGCTCGCCACAACTAGAGAAAAGCCTGCACACAGCAACGAAGACGCAACACAGCCAAAAATTAAAAAAAAAAAAAAAAAAACAATTTAAAGAAGAGGTGGATTTGGAGGGTGAAGTAAGAGGACAGAAATAATTGGGGTTGATAGGAATGTGCAGCTGTGCTGTGATAGGTAAGGAAGGAACAGAGAACTGTGGGAAAAAAGACAGTAAATGGGAGTTAAGGATGCCTATGTCGGTGGTGAGCACACCTCGTTGGAAGAAGCCAGTTCAAAATGTGAATGGCTCATGCTTGCCATACACAGCGCTGGAAGTCCATGAGAACCAAGGTTCGTTGAGACCTTGGGAAGATGAAACTCTTATCTCTTCCACTCTCTGTCTCTGATTCCTGTTGATCTATGTCACTTCCCGTCATGCTTTTCCATTGGCCCCAGAGGCTTGCCAGGGACACCCTGCTAATTAATTGCCCCTGGCCTGTAAGCACAAGTGTGCTTTTGTCAAGATTTCTAGGTCTGGGGAAAAACCAGTTTTGGGCTCTTGTGGCATCCCTGCTGGTCCTGGTTCCAGAAGCCTTTCTGCCTAGGACTTTCCTGGGACATCAGATTACTGTGCTATTATTTCATTTAGCATTTACTGGACACCTACCTCAGGGCGGAAAGTGATCTTGGAGGTCATCTAATCCAGCGCTCCTGAAATGTCCATGTGCATGTGAACCACCAGGGGATCTTGTTAAAATACAGCTCTGATGCAGTAGGTCTCGGGCGAGGCGGGGCCTGAGGTTTTTTGGCTCTGACACTTGCAGGTGAGGTCGACGCTGCTGATCCCTGAACCACACTCTAAGCAGCGAGAACCTTGTCCAGCGATGCTCAGCCCCGACTACACACTAGTATCATCTGCTGAGCTTTTGAAAAATACGGCAGCCTGAGCTTCACTCCCAGATATTATCATTTAATTGGTCTGATACAGCCAGTCTTTGTTTAAGTTGCTGCCCAGTTGATGCTGGTGAGTAACAAGTGTTGAAAACTGCAGCTCTGATCGAACACCTTGATTTTACATCTTTCTTATTGAAACTATCTGAAAAAATCCCACCTTCTCTGCCCCACCTGTCCCTCCAGTTGACCTGGAATTTAATTTCCTGTTGTATGAAAATTAGCTGTTGTAATATCATATAATAATAAAACATAACATTTATTGAGTATAATATTTATTGAGTATTACTGTATGATAGGCATCATTCCTAAGTACCTTACATTTAAATCTCATAATATCCATGAGGTACATATTATTATAATTATCCTCATCTTTTAAGTTTTATTTTATATTGGAGTATAGTTGATTTACAGTGTTGTGTCAGTTTCAGGTGTACAGCTAAGTGATTCAGTTACACATATACATATATCCACTGTTTTTCAGATTCTTTTCCCCTACAGAGTATTAATTAACATTCCCTGGGTTATACAGTAGGTCTCTGTTGAATATCTGTTTTATGTATAGTAGTGTATATATGTTAATCCCATACTCCTAATTTATCCCTCCCCTCCACATTTCCCCTTTGGTAACCATAAGTTTGTTTTCAAAGTCTGTGAGTCTGTTTCTGTTGCGTAAATAAGTTCATTTGTATCATTCTTTTAGATTCCACGTATAAGTGATATCATATGATATTTGTCGTTGTCTCAGTTACTTCACTTAGTGTGGTAATCTCATCCATGTTGCTGCAGATGGCATGATTTCCTTCTTTTTGATGGCTGAGTAGTATTCCACCGTGTGTATGTACCGCATCTGCTTTACCTCATCTTTTTTATATTGATAGATGTGAAAACTAAGGCACAGAGAAGTAAAGTAGCTTCCATAGGTTACACAGCCTGTAAATGATAGAACCAGAGGTGAAACTCAGGAAGTCTGCTTCCTGAGCAAACTCTCTTATCCATTACATCATTTAGTCTCCCTGTGCAATGCCAAAGATAGCAGCAGTGCTGACAAGGATTAAGGAAATGTGTGCTTTTCAATTAAAACCTGTTTTTTTAATTGCTATGCTATTTTTTTCAGTCTGAGTTTTCATTGTTTTTATGGATCAAGTTCATTTCAGTTTCAAAAATCAGTAGTGATACAAAGCTGTGTGTGTGTGTGCATGTACGCGTGTGCGTGTACCCTTTCTGTTTTCTGTTCCATCTGTCTCTTCAGCAGCCCTTTGCACTGGAGAGCTGTGCAGCAGGAATACTTACAGTTCATGAATGGAGATGGACCCAGGTCCAGGACGATGTTCTGAGATGGATTTCAGGCTGCATCTCCCCCTTCCACAGGGTTTGAAGAATCCCACAGGTTCCAATCTGGCAAGACTTATTTCTAGGGTAGCCTCCAGTATAATCGGCCCATCTGTCCCTTTGATCCCTAAGCATATACCTCTCTTAAACAGAGATGTTCCCCTTTGCTCATAAGTCATCACAGCCCAGATCTGTTGCAGACTCTGAGCTAGACAGTTCGGGTGCCAGCAGTGCTGGAAGGTCTTACCGTTGACAGGTAGTCTGTCTCTTGTAATATCTTACACAGTGTGGTATCCAGTGGAGGGAGAAGAATCTTCAAACTACTAGTCTAAATAAAGCATCATGAAATGCCCCCGAACCAAGCATACTATAAGGTGAAATCCACTGGTTGGCAATTGCTATCAGTTTGGATGTTATGTATTTTTATGGTTCTCCTTTGTGCCTGGACTGTTCTCAAGTTAAAGAAGTCTTACTGGCCAGAGAGGGGAATAGTGGCAATTTCATACGGTTCAGCCAAAATCGATTCATAGAATTTCGGAGTCGGAAGTTTTTTGAGACTATCAGGCCCTCTTTCAAATATCTGAATGCCCTTTATGTCGCCCTATCAATGATTGCTCAGCTTCTGTCCAAACACCTCTAGTGTCAGGGAATCCATTACCTTACAGGGCAGTCAGTTCTGGTTTCAGATCATTCATATTGTTAAAGTTCTTACTTAGAATGAGTTCAAACCATGACAGTGTAATTTCTACAGTGTAACTTCTAGAACAGTGGTTCTGTTCCCTAGATTCACACGCACTGGTTCCTCTTCCATCTAACAGTTTTGCTTTAAGCGATTTCAAACAGTTATTACATCTTCCTGTGTCTTCTTTTTCTCCAAATGAGGTATCATTTTTAAGATCCCATGACATAACAAGCCATTCGCCCTCCTGGTCTCTCTCCTCTGAGTGCCCACCATGTTACTGAGGACCAGTTAAAAGCCCAGTTCCCTCCATGTGGAGTTTGATAGGTTGCCACCTCACTTTCCTTGGACACCCACTTCCTATTAATGATACATTCCGAGGAGCATGCCAACCAAGAACACAGAGCTTGTGCTTGACCTTGGCAACCCAAGTCCAGCTTCCCTCGGGGCCTCACGACATCCTAAGGCAGAGGCGGGAACAGCCAGATGTTCATTTTGTACCTCCTCCCACAGCTGGTTTTGGCTGGGATGCAGCACTGACTGATGATATCTGAGGGGCTTCAAGACTGGCACTTTCTCTGAGTTGCCACATCCTGGGGCTCTGAGAAAGGAGCTGCACCTCTTTAGTAGCAGAGCCCCCAGGAGGCCCACCAAACACCCAGGTATTCAGATTCCTCCCTGCTGTGCCCCCTGGCACTCAGGAGGCACTGTCAGCCCTCTGCACCCCCTTCCTCTTTTTCCGACAAAGCACATATCAGACAGATTGATCTCCCCTGCCAGGATCTCCCAGGATGCCGCCTTTCTGTCACTTGTTTGTCTTCATCAGGTTTCGAGGATCTGGGTGTTTCTATGTGTTATCTATTTTAGACTGAAGGAAACAGGCAGATTCCCTTGGAAGCAGTTCAACGAATAGCTGGGCTCAGAACGAGCTACTTCCTATTTCATAACCTTTCTACCCACTACGCTGGGACTACCAGCTGCCCCGGGGCTGCAGCCAGCTGTTCTGGGCAAACCATACCACACCATACCACGCCACGCCACGCCACGCCACGCCACACATCACTCCATACCATACCATACGATACCATACCATACCTCCCATAACTGACCAGAGGGGTGACGGGCACTGCTCATCGTGCTTGGATCCCCATCGCTCAAGCCAGATGTGACCGATCAGCCACCTGAGTTGCCCACAGCTCTTGATTGCTTTACAGCCCTTGAAGCAAGGGAGGGGGATAACCAATAAACACGTGAAAAGATGTTGAACATCATTAGCCAATAGGGAAATGCAAATCAAAACCACAATGAGATACAAGTTCACACCCACCAGGATGGCTACAATAGATGATAACAAATGTTAGTTAAGATGTGGTGAAATCGGAATTTAGAATTGTTGAGAATGGAAATGGTGTAAAATAGTGTAAAATAGTGCAGACGCTTTAGAAAACAATCAGGCAGTTCCTCAACATGTTAAACAGAGAGTTACTATATGACCCAGCATTTTCATCCTGTGTATATACCCGGAAGAAATGAAAACATAATCCCCACAAGAACATGTACACGAACATTCATAGCAATATTACTCATAATAGCAAAAGGTAGAAAATAACCCACATTTCCAAGTGGATAAATTAAAATGTACTGTGTTCAAGCAATGGAATATTATTCAGCAATAAAAAGGAATGAAGTCTGGAAAGATATCCCATCTTCATAGATTGGAAGATTTAATACTGTTAAAATGGCAATAATCCCCTAAGTAATATGTAAATCCAACACAGTCTCTATCAAAATCCCAGCTGGAATTTTTGAAGAAATTGACAGTCTGGTTCTAAAATTCGTATAGAAATGCAAGAAACCCAGGAAGGTAAAAACAACATTAAACAAGAATAAAGTTGGAGGACTCTCACATCCTCATTTCAAACTTACTACAAAACTATAGTAATCAAGACAGTGTGGTCCAGGAATAAGACGTATAGGATAAAGGAATAGAACTGAGAGTCCAGAATAAACCTTTACATTTATGGTCAGTTGGATTTTAAAAAGGGTGTCAAGACAAATAGGAGAAAAAAAATATTTTTCAACAAATTGTGTTAGATATTCACTTGCAAAAAAATGAAGTCGGACCTTTACCTCTTTGTGAGCTTGGATTATTCAGTGGTTTCTTAGATATGACACCGAAAAGCACAAGAAACAAAAAATAGATAAATTGGACTTCACCAAAATTTAAAACTTTTGTGCTTCAAAGAACACCAATGTATATGTATTCTTATATATAGAATACATAAGGAATTCACACAGATCAATAACAAAAAGACAAATAACCAAGTTTAAACAATGAACAAAGGATCTGAATAGACATTTCTCCAAGACACATACACAACTAAGCACATGAAAATGTGTTCAACATCATTAGTCACTAAGGAAATTGCAAATCAAAGTTACAGTGAGATACCACTTCACACCAACTAGGCTGGCTAAAGTTAAAAAGACAAACAAGAGCCAGTGTTTGAGAAGATGTGGAGAAACTGAACCCTTATGCACAGCCGGTGGGAACGTAAAGGAGTGTGGCCACCTCGGAAAGCAGGCTGGCAGCCCCGCAAAATGTTAAGCATAGAGCTACCCCATGACCCAGCAGTTCCACTCCTGGGTATATGCCCAAGGAAATGAAAACATCTGTCTGCACCAAAACGTGGACACGAATGGTTACAGCAACATTATTCACAATAGCCAAAAGGTGGAGACAACCCAAGTGTCCGTCAGCTTGTGAATGGATAAATGAAGTGTAGTATAGCTATACGATGGAATATCATCTGGGCATAAAAAGGAATGGAGTACTGATTCATGCCTCAACATGTATGAACCTTGAAATCATTACGCTAAGTGAAAGAATCTAGTCACAAGACAACAGATTATATAACTGCATTAATATGGTGTGTCCAGAGTAGGGAGCTTTATAGACTCAGAAAGTAGATTTGCATATAATAGTATTATATATAGTCCATTTATATAGACAGAAAGTGGTTGCCTAGGGCTAGAGGGTATGGGAAATGATAGCTAAAGGATATGGAGTTTCTTTTTGAGGTGATTGATGTGCAAATCTGTGAATATACTAAAAGCCATTGAATGTCATCCTTCAGATGGGTGAATTGTTCGGTTTGTTACTTAACTCTCGATAAAGCTGCTAAAAACAAAAAGTGTAGAAAATCATTCTGACTAAAAATGAGTAAATCATCATTAATGTAATTGTTGGCTCTGCTTGCTGCTGGCTGTGTGACATTGGGCTGGGTGACTTCTCTACCTTGGTCTCCTTTTTTACGAAACGGGAGGAGCCATGTCTAATTCACGGTCCCCTTTTGCGTCTTGCCTGCGCTCGTCTCTCTGCCTCTAGTTTTTCCTCCCAGTCATTCTAAGTTGCACACGTCTTCACTGAAGTTTTCTTACCGCACAGGTCAGATCACACCTCTCCATGCTTCAGACCTTCAGTGGCTCCCTGCTACTGAATAAAGGACAAACACCGTCCCCTACCAGTGTTTGGGGATCACACGTGCCATGTTTGATCACACATGCCTTCCCTCCGCCGGGCTTCTCCACCTTCCTAGCTCCTTGGGCACTTGGCACAGAGGCCAAAGCAGGCTCTTCTCCTTTCTCCAAACTGAAGGACTGCTTCCTGCCTCCACAAATTGACTGACATTGATCCTTTTGGCTGTCACAGTCTACCCAGCCTGCACAGTCCTGCTCAGTGCCAGCCCGGCTCTGACTCCTGTCTTGCTGGGATCTCGGGCCCAGCACTCACCTTCTCTGGTCCTGCTTTCCTTTCCTATAAAATGATGGAATTGGACTACCTGGATATTCTGAGGAATAAGAATTCCAGGTTCATAAAAAGGTGCTCAGCATCACTAATCACCAGGGAAATGCAAATCAAATGACAGACACCTAAGTGTCTGTCAATGGATGAATAGATAAAGAAAATGTGGTGTATTCACCTAATGGAATATTATTCAGCCACAAAAAAAGAAGGAAATCTTGACATTTGTGACTAAATGATTGGGCCTTGAGGACATTATGCTGAGTGAAATGAGTCAGAGGAAGACAAATACCGTATGATCTCACTTATGTGGAATCTAAAAAACAAACAAATCCCAAAATGAGCTCACAGATACAAAGAACTGATGGCTGGTTGCCAGAGGCTGGGGTCGGAGGGGTGAGCAAAATGAGTGAAGGGGGTCCAAAGGTACAATCTTCCAGTTATAAATAAATCAGTCCTGAGGATATGATGTACAGCATGGTGACTATAGTTAACAACACTGTATCGTATATTTAAAAGTTGCTAAGAGAGTAGATCTTAAAAGTTCTCATCACAGGAAAACAAATTCTAACTATGTGTGGTGACGGACGTTACCTAGACTTACTGTGGTGACTCACATTTGCAAATACCAGATCAGTATGTTGTACACCTGAAACTCCTATAATGTTAGATGTCAATTATATCTTAATTTTAAAAATTAGGGGGAATTCCCTGGCTGTCCAGTGGTTAAGACTTCGCCTTCCAATGCAGGAGGTGCAGGTTCGATCCCTGGTCGGGGAGCTAAGATCCCACCTGCCTTGTGGCCAAAAAACCAAAACATAAAAAACAGAAGCAGTATTGTAACAAGTTCAATAAAGACTTTAAAAAATGGTTCACATTAAAAATTAGGAAAATAAAAGAATCCCTTGGGATGTTCATAGGTTTTTTTTCAAAAGAGGGTGGCATGGTCAAGTAAGTTTGGGAAATCCTAACTGCGGACCTTCTCAGAGCCTTTAATTTGCTAATGGGCATTGTGAGCTACCCAGAAGGGGACATGAGTTGCAAACTTGCCCAGGATTTAAAACTACACACGTGCTTGAACACACACACACACACACACACACACACACACACTCCCTCTCTCTCTCTCTCTCTCTCTCTCTCTCTCTCTCTCTCTAAAGTAATATCTTGCCCTACAGAATACACACAGGAAATGCTGGACTAGTTAATAGTAAGGATCCTTCTGAATCCAAAAGATAAAAACAAAAATTAATATCTGAAAATTGGTGCCTTTCTGAGTCCTTCCCCACCCTTGAAGCTATCTGACCCCTCTGACTCTTATGATAACTTATGTGTCTCTTGTGGAGCACTTATATCATTCTGCTTTATAAAGTGAAAAAGATTCATTTTGATTTGTGTCCAGCATAGTTTAGTGAAAAAAAAAAACCAGACCTTGGAGTTAAATAGAGTAGCTGGGTTCAGATCCTGGCTCTGTAACTAGCCTGCTCTAACTTTGGGAAAATTAAAATCTCAGAGCCTCAGTTTCCTCATCCTAAAAATGGGAACACTCAAACCTCACCTAGAGGTTGCGAGGGGGAAACTATTAGACACCAGGCCCTGGGCATCGTCCGCTCACTGGAAACTATCATTATTATCATTATCTCTGAATGGATTCCCTCCCTGTAAGCTCCTTGAGGGCCTCACCACATCCCAGCCTCCTGTGTACCGTCCCCGGGCCTATGTGCTTCTGAGCGCAAAGTATAATTGTCATAAACATCGAATGAAGTTAATTCTGTTGAAGTTAATTGATTGTGGGCTTTTCATGAAGAAAGTCGGCATTTCCACTTTCTGCTCAGGCCGTTGGGTTCGGAGTCCTGGCACTTTTCTGTTGAGTGACCTTCACACAGGTTTGTGCAAGATCCATGTTTTATTTTTACTGGGGGTTAGGATTCCTTCTAGGCCGATGCCAGGGCAGCTCAGAGAGAGGAAACTAAGCAAGAAGCAAGGCCATGGAATTGGGGCGGCAAATTCTATGCAATTTGTATATATTTTCTTCCTTGTGAAGCCCCAGGAGTGTCCTAAGTCCCCTTGGGTGCCGTGGGTGGAACATGGGACAGCATGTGACCCTGCAGGCACCACTCACGTTAGCTGCATTCGAACTCGCCGATGTTTTCTGATGATTTGTCACGAAGGACATTAGGGCTAAACCACATCTGCCTCTTGGTCTTCAAGCATATGCAGTTTATAGGGAAGACTAGACTTCCAGGCACAAAGAGGAAGACAACTCAGAAGCTGGCAGGCTTCCCTTGAATCCTTTGATGCAGCTAACTTCTTTTGTTCTCTGCACCAAGCAGCCCTTACCTCCGCTGTGTTAACCCTCTATTTGCCATTCTTTGTTTAATCTGTCTTCCGTGCTAGGGTGTAAGCTCCGCGAGGCAGGGGCTGTGTCTTCCTTCCCGCCCTGTCACCAGTACCTGCCGTAGCTCTGATCGGGTGCTCACGCAATCCTGCACGCATTCAACAGTTGGATTGAAACTAGAGCGTGAAGTTCAACCTCTGTTAGACTCTGTGCCAGAGGTGAATTGTTAGAGAATTCAGAGAAGGGAGAGTTCCACAGAGGGGCTGAGACTCCAGAGGGTCCCGTACGATTTGGGGTGGTGTTGGGGAAGGCGGAAGGCAGGTTTGTGGAAGCAAGCGTGGATACTGTCTGTGCTGGAACAGTCGCTGCCCAGCTCAGGGCCTTGTAACGCATGCTTTCTGAGCTCAGCTTGCAGGCATTTCCTCGATGTTATTAGGAAGAGAAGGAGGAAGGAGCAGAGAAACAGCAGATGGGGTCGGGGCGGGGGGGGGGGGGGGCCCTCCATTCAGCCTCCGATCTTTCTGTCACACGCCCTGCCCTCAGCCCGAGGCTCCACGCTGGGATTCCAGCTCGGCGTGTGGCTCTTGCTAACAGGACTGGAACAGCAGGGGAAACCGCAGGGCACCGTCTGGCAGGCTGGGCATCTTTATCTGCTGGCAAAGGGTGGATTGATAGAGTAATTTGTCTTGTTACAGGAGAGCCCCACGGCAAGAAAATGGGAAAGCCATCAGCTTAGCTAGTGGGGGGTCAGGTCCCACAGAGAAGGCTCCCATTTCTATCGCCTTCCTCCATCTGTGACTTGGCACCCCTGCCTACAGCTAAGAAGCCTGCTCACCTGTGCTTTGTACAGAATAGCCATGGCTGTCTTGCTCCACCTAAAGCAGCCAACTGATACAGCATCACCCTGGCAAAAGCTCCCGTTCTCCTTGGCGCCATCCACAGCTGGCCAGGTGTGTGAACTTGGGCAAATCACAGCCTTTAGTCCTGTGCCTGGAAGAGAGTAAGGACTCAATAAATGCGGCTATTATACTTAATAATAATGTCATTGCAGACAACTCTAGAGAGAGAGCAGGGGTTTAGGGCAGGTGACTTTTGTTAAGTTTTTGTATCTGTGTTTATTTCTCTACCCTGACACAGGCTCTCTGGGTCAGAGAAGGGACCTAGATAAATGGTGCCTCCCAATGCTGCTCTCTTGAAACAGTTTCTCAAACTTACAGAAAAGCTTCATGAACGCTATGAAGAGCTTTTCTTCCTAAACCATCTGAGAACACAGACCTTAGGCCCCATCACCCACAGTTCTTGAGAATTTTCTATAAGCAAGGGTTTTCCTCTCCACAACCACCAGAGTCAGGAAATCAACATTGCTGCCTTACAACAGAGGCCATCTGATCCTCGGGCACCATCCCAGTTTCAACAGTTGTCCCAGTAATGACCTTTATAGAGAAATGATTCAGTCTAGGATCTCACGTCGCGTCACGTCGCACCAAATCTTTTCATTCTTCTCTAATCTGGAACAGTTCCGTGGTTTTTCCTTGTCTTTCATGACCTTGACATTTTTGAAGACTACAAGCCAGTCCTTTTTAGAAAACCCCTCAGTCTGATATCTGCCCTCTTGATTGGGTTCATGCATCTTTGACAGGAATATCACAGCAGGATACTGGGTTTTCTTATTCTATCCTAGCCGGTGATGCACGGTATTTAAATATGATCCATTACTGTTGGTGTGCCTTTTGATCATTTGAGTAAGGTGCTATTTGCCAGGCTTCTCCACTGTAAAATCATTCTTTTGCTCATTGTAGACAATAAGTAATTGGGGAGGAGGGGACGATTTTGCGACTACAAATATCCCATTCCTCGTCAAACTTCACATTTATTTATCTATTTATATCAGTTTGGATACAGGGTTTTCTGTTTTTTCCCACTGAATATATTTATTTATTTGGTCAATCCCTCTGTATGTAAGCAATCTCCAATTGCTGCCTCTTCTTCACTTTCTTATGAGGAGTTCTTTTTTAAAATTTTTTATTGTGCTAGTTGTGTTATGTTCTGTTAGTTTCGGGTGTACAGCAAAGTAAATCAGTTATGCATATACATATATCCAGTCTGTTTTAGATTGTTTTCCCATATAGGTCATTACAGAGTATTGGGTAGGGTTCCCTGTGCTGTACAGTAGGTCCTTATTTATCTATTTTATATGCGGTAGTGTGTATGTGTCAGTCCCAGTGCAGAGTTCTTCCCACACAGACTCTGGCATCCTGTGCTGGGTCACCCCTTCCCCACGTGGACTCCTTCTTATCCTGCTCAGGCTCTGACTCTGCTCTGGGCTCCCTTATCCTGCCCCACACCACTGCATGGATGTCTACCCTGCTCAGCCCTTCTTGATGGCTTTCGGACTGAATTGTTAAAAAAAAAAAAAGAAAAAGGAGGGCTTCCCTGGTGGCGCAGTGGTTGAGAATCTGCCTGCCGATGCAAGAGACACGGGTTCGAGCCCTGGTCTGGGAAGATCCCACATTCCATGGAGCAACTGGGCCCGTGAGCCACAACTACTGAGCCTGCGCGTCTGGAGCCTGTGCTCCGCAACAGGAGAAGCCGCGACAGCGAGAGGCCCGCGCACCGCGGTGAAGAGGGACCCCCGCTCGCCGCAACTAGAGAAAGCCCTCGCACAGAAATGAAGACCCAGCACAGCAAAAATAAATAAATACATAAAATTTAAAAATAAAAAAGAAAAGAAGAGCCCTAATTCAAGAGTGAGACACACACACACCCTGCCCCAGGTTTTCCACGGATCTGGTACAGAAAGCAAGCTGGTGAGGGGAATAAAAAACAGCTACTTACCAACAGGCAAAGCTGGTTAATGGTGGTAAAAGTCCAGATACGTTTATGGAAAGAAGAATATTCTGAAATGACCCAAGGTGGGATTCTGGGGTGCTAGTAATGTCCTATAATGTAACTGCCATTGGCAGATAAGTTATTGATGCCATTGGATTGTCAGTGTTCTCTCTCTGAGAGAATGATGTTACAGATAATGAGGAATGATGTGTGAGTATAGATTGTGGCAGGAGAGACTCAGGCTTTCCCACTTAGTACACACGTGAACTTTGTGATAAAGTCATGGATCAGATCTGGGACCTGCATAGCCATTTTACAAATGAGGAAACTGAGGCCAGAGAAAGGTGATGATTATTCAACATCACACAGATGAGAGCTCAAATTTCCTGACTGCTAAATGGGACTCCTTCCACTGCAATTTCAAAACCAGTACATTTTTTTCTTATACTTTTCTTAAATTTCTTCTCATCATACTCTTGTCCCAGGTCTTCCTTTCCCAGTCCAGCCTCATTTGTAAACGAACTTTTAATTTATGTACTGTATACATAGAGAAAAATAAACAGATCGTAAGTTTTAGCTCAATGCGTTTTCACAAGGTGGACACATCGGTGTAACCAATTAAGAAACAGATCAAGAAATAGACCATTACTAGGACCCAGAAGCCCCCCTCCTCCCAAGTCCCTCCTATCACTATCCACCTCTTCCCTAAAGAAAAATTTTCAGACATTTGCAGATTTTCCACTTTTTTCTGTTATAGCTTTTTAACTTAATCCTACTCCGGGCAGACTATTCACTGAATGTTTCAATCCTTTGACATTTACTGACAATTCTTTATGGCTCAGAATAGGGTCTGTTTGGTAAATGTTCCATTCCCTTTGGAAAGAATGTATATCTTGAAGTTAATGGGTTTAGAGTTCTATATATGTCAATTATATTGAGTTTATTAATCACATTCAAATATTCTCAAACCTTATTGATTATTGTGTCTGCTTGTTCTATTGATTATAGAACGAGATGTGTTAAAGTCTCCCACTTTAAACTTTCTGTGTCCTGGTATTTGAGGTGTGTCTCTTGTAAACAGCATATGACTTGTTTTGTTTGGAATACAGCCTAACGATCTTTACCTTCTATTGATATTTGAGTGTTTAGACCATCACATTTATTATAAACAATGACTATTTCAGCTTCTATGTATTATCTTACTATTCATTTTCCATTTGTACCACCTGTTCTATGTTCCTTTTTCTCTCCTTTTTTGCCTTACTTTAGATTATTCAACTTTTGTTATATTTTGTTATATGTTGTCTAATAACTTGTTAGCTATGTATTCTTTTACTATTCTTTTAGTGTTTCGCCTTGAGATTACAAGATGCATTTTGGATTTATTAGAACCTAACATAAAATAGGATTTTCACCTTCCCAAACAATGCCATAATCTTAAAATCCCTTGATTCACTTTACCCTCCTCTTAGCTTTTTAAAATTATAGTCATGCATTTAAATGCTGTATCTATTTTACACTTAATGAGAAATTATTGCTTTATCATCTATATTAATTTAAATGTGCTCACATATTTATGGTTTACATTGTTCTTAATTCCTTCCTTCATTTTTCCGTTTCTGCCTGGGAGCATTTTTCCTTCTGCCTTAAGGACTGTTTTTAGAATTTCTTTCAGCCGAACTCCTCCAGCTACAATTTTTCTCAGTTTTTGCTTGTAAATGTTATTTTGCCTTCATTTTTGAAGATTATTTTAACTGTGTAAATAACTTCTGGTTGACAGGTTTTTTGTATTCTGTTTTCTTTTGGTGCTTTAAAGGTGTCCCGTGGATTTTCTTTCTCCTCAGTAACTCTGTTTTGTTATTTTTCCTTTCATTGTTTTAAAGATGTCTGCAGCAGGCTGCCATTGTAGGAGCCGAGGCAGCTGTCAGTCTTAGTTTTGCTCTTTTCTTGAAGGGGATGTGTTTTTATTTTCCTCTGGGTGTTTTTAATATTTTCTCTTTATCTTTGGTTTTTAATAATTTTACTTTGATGTGCTTAAATGTGGTTTTCTCTGTATTTATCCCTCTACTGGTTTCTTTTTCTTATTTAGTCTATCTTATATGTTTTGATGTTTTTAAAAAAATTCTTGGTCATTATCTCAAAATATTTTCCTGTGCATTCTGTCTTTTCTCCCCCTCAGAGACTCCAGTTGTTTATATTTAAATTTGTCATCATGTTTCGTACATCTGTTATGTTATTTTCTATACTTTTCCCTCTTTTAAAATATCTGTGCATAAGTCTCTTGTCTGTCTCTAGCTGTGTCTGTCTTCAAGCACACGAATCCTCTCTTCAGCTGTGTCCAATCTGCTCTTTGAACCATCTACAGATTTCTTAATTTCCATTATGGCATTTTTCACTTTTAGAATTCTATTTGATATTTTTCAAGATTCTGTTTCTATGGTAGATTTCCTGTCTTGTCATCTATTTTCTTGAATGTAGTCATAGTTATTTTAAAGTCTGTCAGATAATTCCTATCTGGATCACCTATGTCTATATTTCCATTTTCTGTTTTTTCCCTTGGTTCTATTTCTAAGTATTTATTGGATGTTGGATATTGGATATGTAATATTGTAGAGGCTCTGAATCACCATCTGTCACTCTAGAGAAGAGTTACTCTATCCCGTCCCAGGCAACCGAGGACCAGATCTCCTCAATCCAACATGAGTTAGGTTGACTTGAGGCACCTTTGCGGTCTTTGTAAGACTCTATTTACAGCTGTTTCGCTGTCACTCCTAGGATGTAGCTCTTCAGACCTTCCACGTCTCCCTATTTCTTCCCATTTCCAGAGTCGTGCCATCAATACTGCTGAGTGGTAGCATCTCCTCACGGGGATAATCATGGCCCCTCTGCCTACCCAGTGTTACACCTTGAACACCAACTCTTACCTCAAACTCCAGGCACAGACACTGCTACCTTCCCTCCTCTCTGCTTACACATTTGTAGACAAGAAGACAGCTTCCACTGCCCTATTACTGTCACTCCGAGCTTTAAGACTCTTTTCTGGGAATTCCTGAGTCACTCAAACCCCACTCCTGTTCTCCTTCCTAGTCTCCCCCACAGGTGACCCACCTATCGCTGCTAGTCCTTCATTCGACTTTCCACTTTATTTTCACCTTCTCCCTTGTAACACGCTGTCCTAGAAAAGTATGGTTTGGGGAGTCACACATGCTAGACTTTGAATCCTAGCTCTGTCCTTTACTTGGGAAACTCACCCGGTGTTTCTGAGTTCACCATCCTAGACGATAAAATGAAGATGGCAGCTTTCGCCTCACATTCTTGTTACAGGGAATAAATGACGTAATCTGTCTGAAGCACCTAGCCAGAACCGGATGATTTCCTTCCCCTACATGTGCTGAAACCCTGTTCACTTTGCCAGTGCCCCCCTCCCTCCCCCACTTCCTCCTGCCCATCTTCCTTCCTTCCTTCCCGCTGCCCCATTCAAATTTATCGGGAAGAAAACTGTGAGGTTCTAGCCTCGTTTTGCTGCGCACCTGGTAGCAGGACCTTGAGCAAATCCCCTGCTGTCTCTGAGCTGCCGTTTCTTCATCTATAAAAGAAGGCGCTGTGGTACATGACCTCTAAGGTCCTGATCCTCTGAAACCTGCTGTGACAAACAGTGCTTCTCAAATCCCATTTCCTTCACGGAGACTTTTCGACTGTTGAAAAGAGTGGCAATTCTTTCTCCTTTACCCACATTCCACCGCCTTGTTTGGACATGTCCCCTCTGTTTTATTTTTGCTCTTTACACTAAAAATGATATCCATGAGGATTTATGTCAGAATGGCTGGGGGCACGGTGGTGAAGTTATTTCTGCACGTTGATAGGGAGAGTCTTAGCACTGCAAGAACAAAAATGTTGCCCTCAGGGGAAAAGCTGTCCTTCGTGGAGGTTGTGTCCTCTATTCCCACCCTCACGAGAGCCTGAAGACAGTGCCTAGCTGAGTTCATGACACAGTGAAGTATGATCACTCTTCCTCCCTCCCTCCCTCCTCAGTGGAGGCTCACAGAAATACACAAGAGTATTTTGTACCAAAATTCATTTCGATCTATAGATTCAATTCAAACTATTTGTATGTTCATGCATTCTTTCTTTGATTTAAGACGTTGTTATTGAACGCGTATTCTGTGTGAGATACTGTGCCAAGCTTTAAGATTGTAAACACGAATAAAACATAGTTCTTGGGACTCCCCTAGTGGTGCAGTGGTTAAGAATCCTCCTGCCAATGCAGGGGACACGGGTTCGAGCCCTGGTCCGGGAAGATCCCACATGCTGTGGAGCAGCTAAGCCCATGTGCCACAACTACTGAGCCTGTGCTCTAGAACCCACGAGCCACAACTGCTGAGCCTGTGTGCCACAGCTACTGAAGCCCGTGTGCCTAGAGCCCGTGCTCCGCAACAAGAGAAGCCACCGCGGTGGGACGCCGGCGCACCGCAACGAAGAGTATCCCGCACTCGCTGCAACTAGAGAAAGCCAATGCACAGCAGCAAAGACCCAACGCAGCCAAAAAAAATAATAATAAATTAAATTAAAAAAAGACATAGTTCTTTCCTCCCAGGAACTCACTGTCTACTTAATTTATTCACTTAACAAATATCTTATTATAGCGTGTCATGCTGGGTTCTCTGGAAGCAGTCAGGGAGCCCGAGTTTAGAGTGTGAGGTGTTTATTAGGGATCAAAACCTGTTGGAGGAGGAAGGAAGAAAGCAGATTAAGCAGAAGAAAAAGTCAAACATGGTTTAGGCCTGACGGAACGTCAGGGACCCAGCGGTGAACTCTGGAGCAGGAACTAGTGACAGTCGTGCCGCAGTGGCCCAGATGCAGCCCTTTACGCCCCCTGTGTGTTGATTTCCTAGGGATGCTGTAACCAATGGCAACAACAGAAGTTCCTTCCCTTGCAGTTCTGGAGGCCAGAAGTCCAGCATCAGGGTGCCGGCAGGGCCGTGCTCCCTCCTAAGCTTGCGAGAGCATCCTTCTTGGCCTCTTCCAGCTTCTGGTGGCTCCAAGTGTCCCACTGACTTGTGGCAGCATCCCTCCGGTCTCTGCCTCTGTCTTCACGTGGCTTCTCCTCTGTGTGTCTCAGTCTCAAATCTACTTTTGCCTTTTTCTCATAAGGACATCTGTCACTGGATTTAGGGCCCATTCTAAACCCCAAATGACCTCATTTCGAGATCCTTAACTTAGTTACATCTGCAGAGACCCTTTCTCCAGATAAGGTCTCATTCACAAGTTCTGGGAGTTAGGACATCTTTTGGGGACCACCAGTCAATCCACTACCCCCTGCTTCACTCGGTCACCAAACATGGACTGCCCACTCCCCAAAGGTATGGCCTTCAGAGGTACCGCTCTCTGCAGCTGAGCCAGACCCTGAAGTTGCTGACAGCGGGAGGGCTGTCTGCTGGCTGTGTTCCCCACAGATGGGCAGCAAGCTCTTCCTCTCAGGGGGTCTGGGTGGCACATCTTAGCTACTACAGAGAGCCAAATTCCATACCAGGAAGCAAAGACAAAGTGGTGAGACAGTCAGAGGGCATTGCTGCCCTGACCAGGCTTGCAGTCTAGCAAGGGAAGCAGGTGTCAATCATGTAGCCCCAAGACTCCAGGTAAAGTCACCTCGGTGGTCAGGGCTGCCAAGAAGAGGCGTGTGTTGCCGTGAGCGTATGTAGATGGGAGGCCCGAGGGTGCTTGATTCGAGAGGGGAGGGAACTTACTAGAAGGCATTGGTTCATGATGTCTTTTATTTTCTTCTTCCTTTATATGGATTCTCACTTCTGGAAAAATAAAAAAGCTCCAATGGTAGCAGCACATTATCTTACTGAGAGCCGACAGTTTCTCTCCCACTCTAAGCCAGTTTGATTTGGGCCCTCTTATATTTTTTGAACTGCGTTGGCGGGGAGAGGGTGTTGATGGAAAACCGAGACGGGCATTTGATCGTAGTGAACCAGCCCCTGTGACGTGTATCGTAACACCTTGTCTTCTGGTCTTTCTCTTCCCCAATGTGCTGTATTCTCCGACTTGCATGTAGGCTCTTCTTGGACCAGCACGGGACTAAGTGTAAAAAGACTCAAGTTCTAGTTCAAGTTCTGTCACTGACAAGCTATGTGATCTTAGGTAGTTCACGTAACATTCTTGTTTTCAGTTCCTGATACAAAAAAATGAGAAATTTGGTTTCCACTGAAAAACCTTCCCTACTAGAAACTGTTTATGATTTTACTCTCAAATGTCTTGCCTGTCAGACCACCTTTAGCCTCCATCACCCGCTCATCAGCATGCCTTCTTTCTCCAGTTTGTTTTCTTACCTTCCGGCCGTCGTCGTTTCTGGTTACCTCTCTCCGTCCCATCCCCACCTTCACCAGTGGCTTAGCCCCAATTGCAACAGGTAAACTACTCAAGGGTGGGGTAATATTTGTATAGAACCTGCAGATTAATAAATTATTAGCATTGTTATAGTAATAATTACACCTTTGTTTTCACCCTGATCTATGAGCTCAGATTAATCCTGCCCTACCCTCCTAAGTTGACAAGTAAGTAATTGCTTGGACTCTCCTCATCAAGGGATTTATATTTTCCAAGTGCCTCACACTGCCTGTAACACCTCATCAGCCTCCTCCCTAGTTTGTCAAGGAGGTGACGGGCACAGACGAGGGAAGGGGGCCTTTTCAGAGCCTTGTAGGGACTCAGCACCTCCCCCTCCACTTTCCCTCTGATTGTGTAGGAGGCCGTGAATGGCCTGGAAGGAGTATTTCACTGGGTTTTGGTGGTTCTAGGATTCGTTTTGCTGGAATATCTTGGTGTCCTTGGGCAAGTCACTTCATGTCTCAAAGCCTCTTTGTCTTCATCTGTTAGAAGAAGGGATTAGACCAGATGATTGGTACGCATGGACCTTAGAGCCACAGAGATTGCAGTTCACATCTGGGCTCTGCCACTGTAGCAGCTGTGTAACTTTGGGGTCATTAACCTCTCTCTGGCACATTTTTTCCATTGCTCAACTTTCCAGCGTAAGTTAGATCTCAGGCTAAATATTTCTGTCTAAATCCACTCTACGTCATCTCTGTCCCAACTAACTCAGTTCTCTCCCATCTTCACCATTCTTCCTTTTCACCTCCCCCCACCCCGACATCTACTGCCCCCCACCTATTCCCCTACCCCTTGGAATCGCACAGATTCAGGCTTGAAGCTCACCAGGGCAGCCGTCTTTCCTCATATGCCCTACATCAGCACCAAGGAAGCGTATATCCGATGAGTAGTACCCCATCCTCCCCAACCCGGCTTTTGCCTACAACCCTCCAGTGGTAAGGAGCACATACCTGCTGACCCAGCCTTTGCCGTTTTCAGGTCACTTCTCTCTCCATCTTGTCTGTTCCTTTCAGTGGACTAGCTTTTGTCCTGTGCTGAAAAATTGGGCCCTTGAGTTTTTCATCTTACAGCTTCACCTGCAAGAAAGGACGTGGCTTTAATTATCTGGACCTCAAACTCAATAATCTTGGAGAAGAAGATATTTGTTGTCCTATCTTGGGTCAGGTGAGACCATGACAGCTCCTGTAATAGCCATATAAATGGGGTGAGGATGTAGTTGCCAGGAGAAAGGGGGGCAAGCTTGGCTAGTAGAGTGGAGTTGTGTTTTACAGGGGTGTTCATTCTAAAAATCACACAGAAAGCAAAAATTAAATCTAGCATCGATCATCTTGAAAATCCCTTAGGGATGCACTGTGTTAGAGAATGAAACCCAGTATCTCAATAAGTCCAAAGTCACCAGCACCTCCTCCAGTGCTGGACCATATTGCTGCTTCCTCACTAGATGGTGCCTGTGGATTACGTTTAGCGGCCGTGCGATGTGAAACAAAACAAAAGCAAACAGAACCTTCAAGCCGAGATTCGCGTTCATCTCACTAAGACCCCATGTGGGGACACCTGTAGTTTGATTGATGCCCAGTGGAAATCACTCAGGTTTGCTCATACCGTTGAAATAACATCCACTCACTCTCTCTCTCCCGCACTCTTTTTTAATGTGGACACACAGTTGAATTCATGCAAATTAAAGACATGGAGAAGTCCTTTCCACCCTACTTGTACAAGCTTGCAGCCTAGTCTAGAAGACAGACACGGCAGTGGGGAGAGTTGCCACAACAGGTTGAAGGTCACGGGAATCCACTGAAGAGAAAAGGTACCTAATCCAGTGTAGCAGGGGTTCGGGGAAGCGGCCCAGAAGAAGGGACAACCAAACTGAGGCCTGAAGGACAGACGAGAGTTAGCCATAGTGGGGAAAGGGATGATCCAGGAAGAATGTACCAAGTTCAGGAGGCAACTTGGAGCACATCATACTAGTTCAGGGTAGCCTTTGAATACTGGGGGGTACATGGCAGCAGAAGCATCAACCCGATGATCACGGGGAGTCTCTTATTATGTAACTGCTACACTTCCACTTTTTTTTTTTTTTTTTTTGGCTGTGTTGGGTCTTCGTTTCTGTGCGAGGGCTTTCTCCAGTTGCGGCGAGCGGGGGCCACTCTTCATCGCGGTGCGCGGGCCTCTCACTGCCGCGGCCTCTCCCGTTCCAGAGCACAGGCTCCAGACGCGCAGGCTCAGCAGTTGTGGCTCACGGGCTTAGCTGCTCCGCGGCATGTGGGATCTTCCCAGACCAGGGCTCGAACCCATGTTCCCTGCATCGGCAGGCAGATTCTTAACCACCGCGCCACCAGGGAAGCCCCCATGGGGAGTCTTGAATGCTATACTTAGTAGTTTGGAAATTATTATGACAGAAAGGGGGAACCATTAAAGCAGAGAAGAAACATGATCCAGTTGTGTAGCAGAAAGAAAATTCTGGTTGTTAGATTGAAGGACAGTGACACGTTAGACAGGAGATCAGTCGAGACCATTCCGATAACCCAGGCAAGAGGTCACAAGGGCTTGGATCCCTCACGGTGGATGCAGAGGGGATGAGGGAAGGGCCCAGTGATGCTTGCCCAGGGATCCGGCTTGAACGACCGAGTGAATGGTGGTCCATTTATTTAGGTAAAGAATGGGAGTAGCTTCCCAATTTCCAATTGCTTCCAAATGACTCTCTGTATTTCCTGTCCAGTCATCCCTTTTCTTCTACCTTCTCCCCACTTCCAAATGATGGAGACCAGGATAGCGAAGGCTTTCCTATCTTGATAGCGTAGAAGCCTAGACAAAAAGACCTCAGAAAGAACCTTCTAATTCCAAGGCCTCTGATTTCTTAGTCCCTAACATGGTACCTGGATAGAGGCAGAGAGAAAGTGGAGTGTAATTGGATACAGAGAAAAGTCTATTGATGGAATAAAGACTTATTTGGAAAGCACTTGAGAAACAATTACGGTCCCTCCTTTTCCCTTAGTAACTCAAGTCCTGACGTGCCAGTTTCCCTGCGGTTCCCAGTCTCTCCGCATCAAAGCTTTCGTGGTGATGGCCATCCTTGGCCATGATTATCTCATGTTAGTCAGAGCCTAGAGGCCTACTTCACTTCACAGGAGGTCGCCACACAGAGAGCCACTGAGAAAAGTAAACGTAATAGGTGAGACCTTGAACATGACAGATTCCTCCTGACCTCCCCTTTTTGTTATAGACCAAGGGGCACGCACGAATCCCAGTTCTTAGGATTAAGAGACTACCTTCAGAAAGAGAAAGAAAAATAGATAGTGTTAATTAATTTTTATCTGAGGCCTTGGCCCTTTTCCTGGTCTCTATTCCTCTTTTGTCTAGTCCCAGGGAAAACCTGTGGGAGAGGCCCAGCTTGTCAGCGGAGTTGGCTCCCCTGCAGATGGGGACTGACTGTAGCCATTGTGAGCCGCCCTGACCCGGCTACTCCCCTGCCCCCTCCAGCTCTTACACAACCGCCAGGCAGGCAGACGGAGAGTTCAGCTTGTGCTTTTCCTTCTGGGCTCCCAGGCTTCTCAGAGAATCCCTTTGTTGGTTAACATAAACCTCTCCCCAAAGGCCTGAAGTGGGAGCCAAGGAGGCCAAGCCCAGACGAAGTGGAGGCTTCCGTGAGGGGTGCCGGGTGGATGGGGACTTGCTGGTGGCCTCTGGGGTAACCTTGGTGTCTCCAGGGTGAGCGTGGTCTAGCATGTTCAGAGCCCTTAGTAAGACTCACCTCCTAAAGGAAGCCCTCCCGATTACTCCCAGTCCTTCTCCAATTGTGTCTGCACTGGGCCTTCTCTCAGGCTGGCATGCATGTAAAACCCTTCTTTTTTTGTTGTTGTTTTAATTTAATTCATTTATTTTGGCTGCATCGGGTCTTCTTTGCTGCATGTGGGCTTTCTCTAGTTGCAGCAAGCGGGTCTACTCTTCTTTGCAGTGCGTGGGCTTCTCATTGCTGTGGCTTCTCTTGTTGCGGAGCGCAGGCTCTAGGCAAGCGGGCTTTGGTAGTTGTGGCACACGGGCTCAGTAGTTGTGGCTCGTGGGCTCTAGAGCACAGGCTCAGTAATTGTGGCGCACCGGCTTAGTTGCTCCGCGGTATGTGGGATCTTCCCGGACCAGGGCTCGACCCGTGTCCCCTGCACTGGAAGGTGGATTCTTAACCACTGTGCCACCAGGGAAGTCCCGTAAAACCACTCTTGACGCACTTGAAACCATTGAAAGGGAAACTTGAGACCACTGAAAGGGGAAAAAAGCCACATGCTTGGGACAGAGACAAATTCAAAGCCAAGATTCAACCAAATCCTGTGCTCTTTCTGCTACACACCAAGCTCTCTGGTCCACCCAATACTCTGGAATCAATTACCTTAGTTTCAGATGCCCCAGGGAGAGGTCAAGTCCACGTGCAGGCCTTGCAGTGCCCAGGGCTCCCTCATGGCCTGAAGTCACTCAGACACCATGGATTCTGTCTTTCTGGAAGCTTGGGATATTTTGGAGCATTTGAATGGAGACCCTCACTGCTCTAGGCCATAGCACACTCTACTTTTCCAAGCAGGCTCTGTCAAGGACCTCTGACGTGGTGACATTCAGGTTAGGGTACAGGACAGCCAGCCCCAGGAAAGGCAACAGGAAAGGATGCTTACACCCCTGTGTTGTGTTCACCATCACTCATGAGCTCTCACCGTCAGGGGTAACAGAGCAGCTGGGGTAGAAGAGGCTGCACAGAGGAGCGTGTCAGAGCATGAACTCTGAAATCAGGTGGCCTACACAAGGGTTGCCTTTTCTCCACCTTCTCACTGACACTTTTCTCTTGTCTTTTTGAGGACAGCCATTCCAGCAGGTGTGGGGTGATATCTCATTGTGGTTTTGATTTGCACTTCCCTGATGATTAGTGATGCTGAGCACCTTGCCATGTACCTGTTGGCCATTTGTATGCGTTCTTTGGGAAGATGTCTATTCAGATTCTCTACCCACATTTTAACAGATTGTTTTTTGCTATTGAGTTGTTGGAATTCTTTGTGTATTTTGGATATTAACCACTTATCAGATATATAATTTGCAAATATTTTCATTCTGCAGGTTGTCTTTTCATTTTGTTCATGGTTCCCTTTGTTCAGCGGAAGACTTTTAGTTTGATACAGTCCCACTTATTTATGTTTGCTTTTTGTTGTTGTTGTCTTTGCTTTTGGTGTCAAATTTTAAAAAAATCTTTGCCAAGACTGAAGTGTAGGAACTTACCCCCTATGTTTTCTTCTAGGCATCTTATGGTTTCAGGTCTTACATTAAAGTTTTTAATCCATGTTGAGTTTATTTTTGTGTATAGTGTAAGACAGGCGTCCAGTTTTATTCTTTTGTATGTGGTTGTCCAGTTTTCCCAACACCATTTATTGAAGAGACTATCCTTTCCCCATTGTATATTCTAGGCTACCTTTTCATAAATTAATTGACCATGTATCCATATATGCATGGATTTATTTCTGAGCTCTCTGTTCTGTTCCATTGATCTATGCGTCTGCAATCAGGAATTGTGAAGCCTCCAGCTTTGTTCTTCTTTCTCAAGATTGCTTTAGCTATTTGGGAGATCTTTTGTGGTTCCATATGAATTTTAGGATTGTTTGTTTTATTTCTGTGAAAAGATACCATTGTTTTCATAGGGATTGCATTGAATCTGTAGATTGCTTTGGGTATTACGGACTTTTTTTTTTTTTTTAATTTATTTTTGGCTGCGTTGGGTCTTCGTTGCTGCGCGCGGGCTTCCTCTAGTTGCGGCGAGCGGGGGCTACTCTTCGTTGCGGTGTGCGGGCCTCTCATTGTGGTGGCTTCTCTTGTTGCAGAGCACGGGCTCTAGGCACCTGGGCTTCAGTAGTTGTGGCCCGTGGGCTCAGTAGTTGTGGCACATGGGCTTAGTTGCTCTGTGGTAAAGATTCTTTTTTTTTAATTTTTAAAATTTTTGTTTATTTATTTATTTTTGGCTGCATTGGGTCTTCATTGCTGCACACAGGCTTCCTCTAGTTGCAGTGAGCGGGGACTACTCTTCATTGTGGTGTGTGGGCTTCTCGTTGCGGTGGCTTCTCTTGTTGCAGAGCATGGGCTCTAGGCACTCAGGCTTCAGTAATTGTGGCTCATGGGCTCTAGAGCGCAGGCTCAGTAGTTGTGGCACACGGGCTTAGTCGCTCCGTGGCATGTGGGACTGAAGACCAAGGATTGAACCCATGTCCCCTGCATTGGCAGGTAGATTCTTAACCCCTGTGCCACCAGGGAAGTCCCAGTACGGACATTTTAACACTATTAATTCTTCCTATCCATAAACATGGGATATATTTCCATTGATTTGTGTCTTCATTTTCTTTCTTCAGTGTGTTATAGTTTTCCTTGTACAGGTCTTTCATTTCCTGGGTTAAAGTTATCCCTAGTTATTTTAATCTTTCCGATGCGATTGTGAGTGAGATTGTTTCCTTACCTTCTCTTTCTGATAGTTCACTGTTAGCATATAGAAACGCAGCTGGTTTTTGTATATTGGCATTTATTCTGCAACTTTACTGAATTTATCAGTTCCAACAGTTGTTCTGGTAGAGTCCTGAGGGTTTTCGTCGTATAATATCATTTTATCTGCAAATAGAGACAACTCTGCCTCTCTTGAATTCATGCCCTTTCAACATGTGTTTGTACCCTCAGTGCCTGGCATATAGCAAGTCCCTAATAGATGTTTGCTAAATCATATTCACCATCACTGGTATCATCTTTATAAATGCAGGGCAAAGTATATCACTTTTATCAAGTGAATATATATTAAATATAATGCATATTAAAAAGTCTTTGTAAACCTCAGTTACTAAGGGATTAGATCAAACAGCATAGAGTGAATGGGCTCCCGATTGTTTTGTTTTGCCTCATATGTTCCAGACTTGGAGCTAAAGAAGCCAGCAACCTGGAGATGCCAAAAGATACAGATTAAAAAAAAAAAAAAAAGCCTCAGCAGAAGCCTGTTCTCTCAGGCCGAAGGACCAGGAAAGGGGTAGCCTGTCAAGACAGAAACTTGTAGCCCATAACCACTGTACTCCGGTCAAACCCCCCCCCCCCACCAAAACTCCATTGGTACCACCTCACACTGACTCCAGCAAAGAGTAACACTTAGAAGAATGGAAATGTGTTTACACCAGAACCCACACATGAATGTTTATTGCAGCTCTACTTATAATTGCCAGCAAAATGGAGACAATCCAAATGTTCTTCAGTGAGTGAATGGATAAACTGCAGTAGAGCCATAAGATACAATAATACCCAACAAACAAAGGGAATGATACTGATGTGTGCAACAGTTTGGTTGAATCTCAGAGGTGTTTTACTGAGTGAAAGAAGCCAGTCTCAAAAGTTTTCATACTGTATGATTCCATGTATATGACATTTTTGAAAAGACAAAGCTATAATGACAGAGATAGTGGAGGAGGAGGGAATGGGTGCAGCTCCTGAGTGTGGTGTATTCTGAGTGTGGTGATGGTTACATAAGTTTATATGGGTGTTAAAATTAATAGAATTGTACCTTTCAAAGAAGTTGCTCTTACTACATGTTAACTTGAAAAACCAAAATTTTAAAAGAGGAACAAAGTTGAAAGACAAACTTTCTGACTTAAGGCTTATTGTGGAGCTATAATAATCCGGACTGTGGGCTACAGTCATAATGATAAACAAATAGATCAATAAAACAATGTAGAGAGCCCTGATATAGACCCACATTTATATGGTAATGTGATTTTCAAAGAGATGCCGAAACCAACCCAACAGGAAAGAAAAGTCTTTTCAATAAATAATGCTGGAACAACTGTATATCTACATGGAAAATAATTAAACCCTACTACATGTCATACATAATGATTAATTCAAAATGGATCATAGACTTAAATATAAAAAGTTAAAACTATAACACTTGTAGAAGAAAACTTAAGAGAATATCTATTGTGACCAAAAGACACGTAAAGATTTCTTCAAGAAGACTCAGAAAGCAATAACCATAAAGGAAATATTTGATAAGCTAGACTTCATCAAAATTAAAAACTTCTATTCCACAAGAGATACATTTAGAAAATGAATAAGCAAGGCACAGGCTAGGAAAAAATGTTTTATGAGACATATATATCTGACAAAAGAATTATATCCAGAATCTCTCTCTGATGGTGGATGACCTTGCAGAGCCTCAGTGAATGTCTTTTGTCACTGGAAGCCCAGTTTATGGAGGATGGCCTGAAAATCTGTGTGAAGTATCTACTGAATCCAGAACATACTGGAGGAATGTGATTCTTTTCCAGGCAATGAAAAGCTCCGTATTGCCAACCCCTACAGTGCATTTGTTTTCTGAGGATCTTCCCTTCCTTCCTTCTTTCCTTCCTTCCTTCCTTCCTTCCTTCCTTCCTTCCTTCCATCCTTCCTTCCTTCCTTCCTTCCTTCCCTCCTTCCCTTTCCTTTCTTTCTTTCTTTCTTTCCCTCTCTTTCTCCCTGCCCCCCCGCCTTTCTTTCTTTCTTTTCCTTTTTTTTCTTCCTTACTGTGGAAGCCATAAAGCTGGTTCCACTGAGAGGCCTGTTTAAAATGTATACCCGAGAGTTCGTTGTATCAGTCAGGGTTTGTGTTTGCAAACAACAGGATCCACCCTGGCCAGCTGATACAGAAAAGGAATGTGTGGAGTTGTTAAAGGGTATTAGGGAGCTCACCAAATTTCCGGGAGAGCCAGAAAGACAGAATCTGGGCCGGATGCTGCTTGGCACCCATAATGCCTGGAACCAGACGCCACAAAGGCTACCACTGTGACCTGTGAAGAATCAGCTCCCTTCCCCAAGCACGCATTTCAGATAAGCCTTCCCCCACCTTGTAGCCACCTCCTAATGTGACTCATGTCTGAATTCAAGTCCCAGCAGAGTGGATGGGTTGATAGAATCTAGATCACATTCCTCCAGGCACCTCAGTTGGTTTCTTCCTTAGAATAGTAGGTCTTAAAATAAAGGAAATTAGCAAAATAGTGGAAGACGGTTTAAAGTGCTGGCTGCTAAAACAGCCTCTCCTCTAAACAAAGCAAACAGTTAAGTGGGGACATAATAGGAATCACTACACCTACATTTATAAAGTCTTTAAAGTGACACAAATCTCTGTGATGCCCTTGGGGATGTAGAATTGCTTGTGTTTCAAGCTGTGAGAACTGGGAGTTTGGTAAGGTCTCCTGACACTCTATTGTAATTGCTAAAGGCACACCTCTTTTCATCAGACCTAGGACTTGTTTTCTCTTCAGGAGATCAAATAGAACATGAATGGAATGACCGCTTATTTCAGCCCTTGAGAACCTATGATAAATTAGTCACTGCTAATTATCATTCTAGGTACTCCTTTAGCCCTGATAAATCATGCTACTTATTATGGTGGCTATACATTTCACCTCCTTCTTGTACAACAGAGGCTGAAAAGCTAAAAAAACAAACAAACCAAAAAACAACCTTTCTCAGACACCTTTGCAGATATGGAGTGTGTTCTGGGCTCCTTCAAGGGTATAGGTTAGGGTTTGCGAGTGGGTCAGATATGATAAATCCACTCCAACATTCCTTTCCTTCCTGAAGTCTTGGGATTTCTTTCTCTCTACATTTCCCTTAACAATGTCTAGCATCTCAACTTCCATTTGATGTGGATCCCTGCTGAGACTAAATTTTAACCAACCAAATGAACCAGTAAAATTACTCCCAACTATTTCAGCTAGCAAATTCAACCCAAAATGTCCACTAAGTGAACCCATATTAGTGAATTTGGCCCAGTCTAAAATTCATTTCTACCCCCATCTTCATCCAGCCCCTTATTATCCATTTTTATGTGTGTTTCCCAGTTTTAAACCATATAAATTAGCAAAATCTTGTCATTATTTTTGTCATGTAAGGTTTCACTTCTCCAGATTGACTTTGTAATCCCTGGCATATCCTGGGATCTGACTTTAGTTACAAGTCTAAAGGCAGTAAGGGGTGGTTAGCATAGTACCTGAGGACAAAATGTTACCTCTCAGGCAATATCCTTGACCAAGGTCATTACAGGTATTTAATCAAGGCAGGAACAGCCTCAAGGAAGAGGGGAGAAAAGGCCTCTCCTGCTGAGATTTTGGGAATTGAGATATTCTCAGATGTCCCGTACCAATTCTCCACGTCTCACTCTTTCTCAATCGATGTCCTAATTTCCACATAAGAATCCTCTTAAAACTGTTAATTCAACCTATTCCATAATTCAGCATCCCAGTGTGAGTTTGATTTTCAGCTACACCAGCCTCGTGGCTTCAAGAGATAGCATAAAAGCCAGGTAATTGTAGGATAGTTTCAGGAGCTAAAAATTCTAACTTTTGACTTCACGTTTTCTTTCTTTAAAATGTCCAACAGAGTCAAAAGCAGCAAGCTCAGCCCATGGTACTTGCATTCCCCAAGCCCTCCATCCTGTAGGCCACCAAAGCCTTGAGCAGGCAGGTCAGGTGATAACTTAAATAATTGTTTCATCACTGTCCATCATGGGCTACCAGAACCCATCCTCTACAGCTAACTCAATAATCATTGCCTTGCCTTCAGATCCAACCACTTCACATAACCAACCATCATGCCCCCATTTCCTTGACAGTCTGTTGTTGGTAACCATTCCAAGTACCAATCAGTGCATCTGTCAGGGTCTTCTAGATGCCAACAGCAGAAGCTGTTCTGGCACTTTAAGCTAAAAATATGGTTTAAGGATTTTAGGTAACTCATCTAATCTTCTGGAGGCCAAGAGAACCAGACACAGAACAAGGTCCAACCAGTTGTTCTCGTACCAGTTTACAGCCAGAAACCAGCACTGCCACTGCAAAAGATCTGGTATCTTCGGCTACCATACCTTCTTTGTACGCGGGCCTCTCACTGTTGTGGCCTCTCCCGTTGCGGAGCACAGGCTCCGGACGTGCAGGCTCAGCGGCCATGGCTCACGGGCCCAGCTGCTCCGCGGCATGTGGGATCTTCCCAGACCGGGGCACGAACCCGTGTCCCCTGTATCGGCAGGCGGACTCTCAACCACTCCGCCACCAGGGAAGCCCTACTGCACCTTCCTGAAGGATGGTTGCTCGTGTGTGGCTGTCTCCTCGTATTTGTTACTTCTGAATACAAATCTCATGAGGATGTGTCTGATTGCCAGAACATCGATTGTATGACTATACTGTAGTTGGGGGAGGTATGCAGTTGTGAATTTTCTGGCTTCTACCTTGGGAAGAGAGGATTCATAAAATAGTAAGTTACCAGAATCTAAGGAGGAATTGAAAGTTGTAGGATGACGACTATACTATGTGATAATTAATATTGTATATCCATTTGTAAACACCATTACCATAGCGCACACTTATGAGTTAATAGACACAGACACACAATTTCAGTTGCCTGGAGGTCTCTGAGCTTTGGGGATCAGTAAAGACCTCAATTTAAGATTTTGTATCCAGGGCTTCCCTGGTGGCACAGTGGTTAAGAATGCCTGCCAGTGCGGGGGACACGGGTTCAAGCCCTGGTCTGGGAAGATCCCACATGCCGCAGAGAAACTAAGCCCACGCGCCACAACTACTGAGCCTGCGCTCTAGAGCCCGGGAGCCACAACTACTGAGCCCACGTGCCACAACTGCTGAAGCCCACATGCCTAGAGCCCGTGCTCCGCAACAAGAGAAGCCACTGCAATGAGAAGCCCACGCACTGCAATGAAGAGTAGCCCCCACTTGCCAACTAGAGAAAGCCCGCGTGCAGCAACGAAGACTGAATGCAGCCAAAAATTTAAATAAAAAATAAAATAAAAAGATTTTGTATCCAAATACTACTTTCCTCCAGTAAAATGGAAATGCAGGTGAGATAAAGAAGCCAAATTAGCCCACAGTGCAATCTTGCCTGAGACAGGAAGGCTAGATGTGTTGTCAAGAATGTCCCTCCTCCTGGAAATTCCATCGCTCTGTCACCATGCAGCATGCCTCAGTGACCCTTTGTTGCCGCAGTCTTGCATACTGGTTCCTCTATTTATAAAGCAGAATTTCTGGGTAGAGGAGCCTTGGCGAATATTGGGCTGCCTCTATGCCAAACTAGGATTAGGATTCTCTGCATCTTGATCACACCAATTGCTCCCAGAATAGATAGAGGCAGGCTGTGGCTTAAATTACAGTGTCCAGCCCCACCTGACCCCCGGTAGCCAGTCCGTCGTGCCCACTTCTGGAACAGCTAATGTTCCCTGCCCCTTCTGGGGATTAGGCAGCTGGGGACTGCAGCCAGGGCTGTTCCGTATGGTGATGGGGACTCCAGGGTTTGCAGCGGAAGCAGTATCACCTGGGATTAAGGGATTGCCGCTTCTTTAAATCTGATCTCTCTGAGTCATTAGTAGGCTGTTCTTGGCCCATTTTCTCCTACCATCATTCATTCAGGACTATAATTTGATCCAGAGAAATGGATCTCTGGGTTCAGGAGGATCTTTTCAAGCCAGGAGAGTTGTGTGGGAAGATCATCATTAGCAAGATAAATCAAATACCATATTACCAGGTGGTCTGCCAGGACTCTGCACAAAGAGAAGCATGAGGCACACCCCCTGCCTCGGGGGCATATGGCTCGGTGCAGACATGAGGGCTTGGACAGGTCTGTAAAGGACAGACACGTGATGGAGAAGAGCAGGGAGCAGCTGACTCATAGCCAGACCACGAAATATGGTGCTGACATCGAACCCACTGCTGTTCACCTCCTGCAGGTCCTCGTTACCTCATCCTGGAGCTATTTGAGTGGCCTCCTCACTGGTGTCTCCACCTTCAACAGTTTCCTTCCTTAGTTCACCCTGAGTGTCCATCACTCTTCTGCTCAAACCCCCCCAGGACTGCCTTTTCATATTGTTAATTGTTTCGGCTATGCAGAAGCTTTTAAGTTTGATGTCCCATTTGTTGTTTTTTGCTTTTCTTTGTGCTTTTGGTGTCACATCCAAAAAATCATTGCCAAGACCAATGTCAAGGAGCTTTTTCCCTATGTTTTCTTCCAGGAGTTTTATGTTATCAGGTCTTATGTTTAAGTCTTTGATCTATCCTGAGTTACTTTTGTGAGTGGTGTGAGACAAGGGTCCAATTTCAACGTTCTGCATGTGGTTAACCAGTTTTCCCCACACCATTCATTGATGAGACTATCCTTTCCCCACTGGGTGTTCTTGGTTCCGTTGTTGAATATTAGCTGACTGTATATGCCGAAGTTTAACTCTGGGCTCTGTATTCTGTCCCGTTGGTTTCTGTGTCTATTTTTATGCCAGTACCTTAGTGTTTTTATTACTGTAGCTTTGTAGTATAGTTTGAAATCAAGGAGTATGATGCCTCCAGCTTTGTTCTTTTTCCTCAAGGTTGCTTTGGCTATTCAAAGACATGTCTGCACCCCCATGTTCATAGCAGCATTATTTATAGTTGCTAAGATATGGAAACAACCTAAGTGCTCATCAACAGATGTTGGATAGAGTCGATATGGAAGTGTGTGTGTGTGTGTGTGTGTGTATATAAAACAGAATACTACTCAGCCTGAGAAAGAAGGACATCATGCAGTTTGCAACAACATAGATGGACCTTGAGCACATTATGCTAAGTGAGATAAGTTAGACAGAGAAAGACAAGTACTGTATGATATCACTTATATGTGGAATCTAAAAAAGCCAGAGTTGTAAAGCAGAGAGTCAAATGGTTGTTACCAGGAGATGGGGGGTGAGAGGAAGGGACAGATGCTGTTTAAGGGTACAAATTTGCAACAAGTACTAAATAAGTCCTGCACATTATAATCATCAAACTTGCTAAGAGACTAGAACTTAATTATTCCAACCATCAAAAAAAAGGATAATGATGTAACACAGTAGAGGTGCTAATTATTGCTACAATGGCAATCATATTACAATGTAAAAATGTATCAAGTTAACATGTTGCACACATATTTATATGTAAAATATATTTCAACAAAACAATTCATAAAAGAATGATACCACCCAAACAGGTGAACAAATCTCCAGGGGCTCCCCCTGAGTCCACAGGCCCTTCTTAATCTTTTGGTTAAAAGAATTCATAGCCTCCCACATTATGGAAATTGTACTGTATGATCTGCTAAAGATAACCAAATGCTACTTATAATTCAGGAAATCTTTCATGTATATTATGTTTTGTTAATCCAAACAGTATCCATTTGAAGTAGTTCACAGAACGTTACTTTATTCTGCCCAAAGACAGCGATTGTTGCATATAAGGATTTCAGTAATTTTCCTTTTCTTGCCCTGTTCTCCCTTGGAGGTTCTACCATTCTCGGTAAAGGCTCAATTTGTCACAGTTTGACCACCACCTACCTTTCGGCCAGCATGCCCTCTGCTCCCTTTCATGGGCCATCTAATCCGTGTGCTCCACCAGCCACTCAAAAAGCTTGCTCTCCATTTCTCCACCTTTGCTCACACGTTTGCTCTGAAGGCCTCTTCCTGCCAATACCTCCCTCCAACATCATCTGTCCAAACTCTCCCAATTGTTTGAGGCATAATTTAAATGCCACCCACTATCAAAATAATCTGCATCTTTTTTTTTTTTTTTTTTATAGCACAGCTTCCCTGGACTCTCATTTTCTAGTTTCTAGTTCCTTAGTTCTGGGACAAGGTCCAGGAATCTATTTTTTATTGTCCTAAATGATTCTTAAGTCCCGCAGACTCAGGACCCACCCACTAGGGCTACAGATCCAAGACTTTTGGATTTCACATAAAACCAGCAAAGTTTACATATGCATGTACGTGTACACACACACACACACACACACACACACACACACACAATCAAGGGACTCAATGCAGGTGCCATATATTTTGCTCAATAAGGATATTATAAAACATCAGGAGAAAAGCACATTGCCATTTATGTCTCCTGGATAAAACTATGACCCCATCAGCAGTACTTGGTGGAGGCCTGAGTGTGGGCTCAGCCCTGGCCCAGGTCCTGATGGGAGGTGGGGGACACTGCAAGACGATCCCAGCCTGAGGGGCCTACAGCCTGGGAAAGGTGGGGCACGGGGTAAGAGTCACTGACTAAAGAACAGTTCACGTCTGTTTCAGTGACAGGGAAGGTCGGAGCAGAAGGTGGCTCTACCAGGCCAGGACCACAGGGCAGGACTTCACAGCTGAGCCTTTCACAGCTGAATGGGAACCTAGGAGGGGAGAGGAAGGGGTGACGTGAGGGTGAGGAGGCGGCCTGGATGAGCATCACCAGCCCAAAGAGCCTTGTGTCCTCAAGAGAGAACTTAACTAGCCTCGTCCCCCAAAAGAACTTAAATAACCCAATGAGAAGGGAACTAAAGGCAGATACCAGCTGAGCACTAAAATTGGGCTCTGTAACTCTGCTGTGTATCTATAATTTAGCACCTGTGTATACTTCATATAAGTATAGTAGAGCGTAAAGCGCTGTGGGCCTGGATTCAATGCCCAGCTCTGCTTGGACAGGTCACACGACTTCACTGAGTCTGCTTCCTTCTCCAAACGATGGAAATAATATCCGCCTCCCAGGGATGTTGTCAGAATTAGATGAGTGACTCAGTTCAACCATGACCCTTTCTGTGAAACTTCTCTGTTCTCAGCCTCCTGATCCCCTAGTTGGAAATAATCATTCACACTTTGTGCTCTATTGTACTTCGTAGAGATTTCTAACACATTTTGTATCATGTTTGTATCTCTCTACTAGACTAAGAGCTCCTTGAGGAAAGAATTTTATCTTACTCATGTAATCCCCAGTGCCTAATGCACTGTCTGTTACAACTAAAAACTCAATAAATATCTGTTGAAAGACAGAAAGAATGAATATGCTTTATAATACATACATATTTATAATGTATATAGATATTATTATATAATATATTATAATATGTATAGTATAAAACATTGTAAAAATGGTAGAAACTACTTCCATTCCATGTATGAACTTGCCCCTTTTGACCAAGTGGTATAATGACTAAGTTTTCACATGACAAAGGAAGTTTGCTAAAAGAGAATTCAGGGTAAGGACTATAACTTTAAAGCTCCCCCCACCCCATAGGGAAGAGCAGCCCCTTGAATCTTTGGGGTGGTGAGAGATAATCTTTTTGTGAGACCCCCCCCCCGACGTTTTGTAATTAAGGGTTAGTATAAAGACTGCTGTATTAAGGCAGCTATGAGTCAGAGTGTGTTGTTAATGCCATGGCTAAGGATTCAACAAACACTAGTAATTAGTAAGTGTGTTCATTGTACTTTAGTTTATAATTTCATCACCAGAGGCAACTATTCACTTAAGTAAATATTTTGGCCTGATTATAGGTAATAATACACAAAAGTATACTCACATTTCCTCGAGTATGCCTGAAATTCAGAAATCTATCCAGGTTCACCAAACATTTGTCATCACCTCTAATCACAGTGCAAGCCTTACATAAACAGCTAATTGGCCTTAAGAATAGAAGGGCAAATGGAACCACTGTTTGCTAACATGTTAATTATCTTTTATGGCTGTGGCTATTAGTTGACCTTTAGTTTTCTCTGAGGCTACCAATATGTAACCACCTCTGCTCCATCAGATGGACCCCAAGAACTTCCAGTGACAGTGTGCTCTCCTTTTCAGATAGGTATAGTCATCGTGAAAATCATCCTTGTTTTGGCAAAGACTGGCTAAATGTCAGCAAACCTATTTCCTCTTCTCCCTGGGAACACAGCTAGACTGTATTTCCTGGGTCCTCTTCACTTAGATACAGCATGTGACTAAGTTCTAGCCACTCCAGGTACAGGAACGTATCCCATTTGTAGGCTGGAACTTCCGCTGTGTTCTCTGCCCCTCATTTGCCAGCTGGATGCAGAGGAGTCAGAGAGACATTAAGAGATGACAGAGCCCCTGGAATGAGGTCCCTGAGGCTCAGCTTGGAGGCTACATCAGTAGATGTAATCTACTTAGGCTAGGTGGGGAATTCACGAACATTTATCATGTTTTATAATTTACGTAAACGTTACATTTTATTTTTTGCACATACCTTGGTTAATAATGATAGTTAAGAACACACTTTCATCATTGGTTCATACAATTCATTTCTCAAAAAAGAAAAGAAGTCAGGTGCCAGGGTACATGCTGGCTTGAAAAAGGAGAGATATTGGAAGCAAGATAGCCACTAGAAAGGTGATTAAAACAGTCCAAGTGAGAGAGGATAGGGGCCAGAACCAGAGCAATGCTCTGGGAATGAGAAAATTGTTGGGTCTGAGGGTCATTGAAGTCAGGACCCAGAAAACATGGAGAAAATGTCCACATTTGGTAATCAGACTCACAGTAGCAAATTCTGAGGCCTATGTTGTAGTTAATGAATAGCTAAAGAAATGTAATCAAAGCTAATTCTATACTTCAACTACTTAGAAAACTGTTCTTAAGCATTAATGGTCCAACTTACTGAGTTAGTTGATATTAATGACAGACCAGAACACCACATCTACTTTCTAACTACCCTCCAAAACACTTCTATAGTACATGGAACAACAATTTCTATTTCACATGCAATAACGTTAAGCCTATTTAAAAAGTAAATATCAAAATGAATAATATCTAAAATATAATTATAGAAACTCTCATATTTAAATATTTATGCTCAAAATTTAAAACTGACTTAGGGCACAATCACAGACCACATCTTTAGAATTACAAGTCCACAAAAATAACCAGCTTTGTTCTATCATATGAAAAATTCAGCATATTCTCACATTACTCTAATTGTGTTTTGTTGAGTAATTTCAACCTGAAGTTCTAGCATCAAATAAGAAATAAAGCATATTCTTCCCTGGGAAACTTCTTAAATTAGTTTGAGGACCTAAGAAATACTGATGTTAAAGAAAAATCACTGAATAATGTTTTTAAAAATTATTTATGTATATGAATATATATTCTTTATAAGAACACACCAGAATCATAAGGACACAAAAAATGAAATTAACACTTACTGGAAAATCTATACTAGACAAATACTTTCGTATTAATTACACATACAATATTTCTAAAAACTGACTACTCCTATACTGCAGAGCAAATCTTAACAAATATCAAAAGAATTGATATCACAAACAATATTCTCTGACCATAGTAAAAGTATTTTTTAATATTTAAAACATACTCCTGAGTGTGTCGCATGTCAAAGAAAAAACAAAGATTGAAATTATAAAATAATTAAAACTAAATCATAAGAAAAACAAGATAGGAACTTATAGGATGCTGTTAAAGCAGTAATGACAGGACAATTCATAGCCTAACATGTATGTATTAGAGTGAAAGATATTCTAAACATTCATAAGATAAATAGACAAAGAGTTAGATATAATGCAAGGGACTAAACACACACATATAGGCATACAGAGGGGGAAAAGAAGAAAGTATAATAAAGGAAAGAGAAAAACTTGAAAAAATGTTTAAATACAATAAGGAATAACAGGAATTTTAAAAGTGAAAATAAATACAAATAAAATAAAATTTCTTTTTAAATTTAGGAGAATGCTGTGAAAACAGTAGGCCAGGGACTTCCCTGGTGGCACAGTGGTTAAGAATCTGCCTGCCAATGCAGGGGACATGGGTTCGAGCCCTGCTCTGGGATGATCCCACGTGCTGCAGAGCAACTAAGCCTGTGCGTCACAACTACTGAGCCTGTGCTCTAGAGCCCGTGAGCCACAACTACTGAGCTCACGTGCCACAACTACTGAAGCCCGTGCACCTAGAGCCTGTGCTCCGCAACAAGAGAAGCCACCACAATGAGAAACCTGTGCACCACAACAAGGAGTAGCCCCTGCTCACCGCAACTAGAGAAAGCCTGCACGCAGCAACGAAGACCCAATGCAACCAAAAATAAATAAATAAAAATTAAAAATTTAAAAAACCCAAAAAACAATAGGCCAATCAGTTTTTAAAAAGGCTTAACCATTCTTGACATTGGTCTTGGTGATGACCTTTTAGATCTGATACCAATAGTAAAGGCAACAAAAAGAAGCATAAAGAAATGAAACTACATCAAACTAAAAAGCTGCTGCACTGCAAAGGAAACCACCAACAGAATGAAAAGGCAACCTACTGAATGGGAGAAAATATTTGCAAGTCATCTATCTGGTAAGGGATTAATATACAAAGTATATAAAGAACTCATACAGTAGGAAGAAAGAAGGGAGATTGGAGAGGCTAAAACAAAACTGCCATTGTTTCCAGAGGATATAATTGTCTACTGAGAATACTTGAGAATGTCTACAATCCCAATATTAGTACTAATGAAAGAATTTTAGCAAAGTTGTATATAAAATCAATATATGAAAATTATCAATGTTCTTATAGGCCAACAATTATCGAATGGAAAATATAATTTTGAAAAGAAATAACATTTGTAACATCAACAAAAACTACAACGTACCTAGGAATAATTCTAACAATGATGCATAAGACATTTGTGGAAACAATTATTTTAAAAATTATTAAAAGAAACTTAAAGAACTTCAAAGAACTTAAAAACAACTTTAAATAGACTATATGTCTTCCAAATTAATGTACAAATTCAGTGCAAAAAATAAAATTACCAGTAGGGTTTTTTTTCACATGATTTGGTCATCTAATTCTAAATTTAATATTTTAAAATATCCAAAACAATTGTATGGATGAAGAGACTGTGGAGAAGAATTAATCTTATCTTACCAAATAAACTCGCTAGAAAGTAAAGTAATTAAATGAGCACGGTATTGTAACATGGATAGACAAAAGACAAATGGGGAGAACAGAGAAACACAGATCTAAGTATATACACATATAAGCTTGGTGTCATTGTAAGCCAGTGGAAAATGGCTAGTTAAGGAATGATGCCTATCTGTATGGGAGGAAAACTGTGTCCCTACCCTACATGATGCACAAAAAAGGCATAATCCAGAGGTATTCATGGTTTAAAAAGAAACATTCAAACCTTATAGGAGAAACTATAGAAAACATTAAAAACACAGTGGAAAGAAAAGCTACAAAATGGGAAACTATTTTTGCAACACATTATAGTTTTAAAAGGATTAATATCTATAATATAAACAACTACTCAAATTAGAAAGAAAAATGAACAAAGGATATTTACAAACAATTCACAGAGAAATATATCTGAACAATAAATATGTGAAAATATGCCCCGCCTCACTAATAAATAGAAAAATGCAAATTAAAATGATAATTAAATACCATTTCATACCAATTAGATTGCAAAACATTAAGTCTGATGATACTCCCGTTCACTGCTGTCACTTGGTACGCCTAGGAGAGTGATTTGGTTGGTGATGTGCAGCCTAACAGACACTAGAAGGTCTAGGTGTCTGTTCTTCAGATACTGGCAAACATGCTCCGGGAGGCATACACAAGCATCTTTTCCCAATTCTTGGTGTTCCAAACTTTCATGACAGTTACCTTGATGTGGGTCTTTTTTCATTCATGTGCTAAGCACACAGTAGACTTTTTTTTTCTTAATTAATTTATTTATTTTTGGCTGCATTGGGTCTTCAGTTGCTGTGCACGGGCTTTCTCTAGTTGTGGTGAGTTGGGCTACTCTTTGTTGCAGAGCATGGGCTCTAGGTGCACGGGCTTCAGTAGTTGTGGCACATGGGCTCAGTAGTTGTGGCACATGGGCTTAGTTGATCCGCAGCATGTGGGATCTTCCTGGACCAATGATCGAACCCGTGTCCCCTGCATTGGCAGGTGGGTTCTTAACCACTACGCCACCAAGGAAGTCCCAGTAGACTTTCTTCATCTAGAAATTAACATACTTAAATTCTTGGAAATGTTAGCACATTTATTTCTTTGATAAATTCCTTCATTCCAAACAGCTTACAAACGTAGTTTCCCCCCAAAAGAGGCCAGGTCCATGCCTGCAAACCCTACAATAAATAAAGCCCACCAGTTGATAACTCTACCTGCAGTTTCCCTCAACTACCTCGTGCATCATGTATATAGTTAGGCAAGGATTATGGGTGAGGCGAGTCTCCAACATGAAAGACAGAGACAAAGGAAACAAAGAAAAGAGACAATGCAGGGCAGGGAAGCAAACTCTTCCCTTGCAGCCTATGAATTAGGAGCTGTACACGGGACTTGGGGTCAGTGTTACTCAAGAATCTCCAGAGAAACAGAACCAATGGGAGATATAGACAATCTATAGATAGAGATGATAGAAATAAAGATAGAGATACGATCTGGCTCATGCAACTGTGGACTGGCAAGTCCTAAATCTTCGAGGCAGACTCAGGCTGGAAATTCCAGCAAGTGTTGATTTCAGTCGAGTCTGAAGGGAGCCCCGAGGCAGAATTTCTTCCTTTTGGGGGAGCTCAGTGTTTTTACTTACGGCCTCCAACTGATGGGATGAAGCCCACCCATATAATGGAGGATAATCTGCTTTACTCAAAGTCCGCTGCTGATGGTAAATTTTTTTTTTAGTTTGCCTATTTTTAAATGTTTTAATTCAGGTAGAATTGACATATAACATCGCAGTGGCTTCAGGTGTACCGCGTAATGATTGGATATTTGTGTATATTGCAAAATCATCACTCAGGTAAGTCTTACTGACATCCATTGCCATATATAGTCACAAGGTTTTTTTTGTTGTGGTGAGAACTTTTTTGATCTGCTCTTTTAGAGACTTTGAAATATGCAATACAGTATTATTAACTGTAGTCACCATGCTGTACCTTACATCCCCAGGACTTATTTATTTTATAACTGGGCATTTGTATCTTTTGGCCACATTCACCCATTTTGCCCACTCCCACCCTCTCACCTCTGGCAACCATCAATCTGTTCTTTGTATCCTTGAGTTCAGTTTTTTGGTTTTTTGGGGGTGTGTGTGTATGTGTGGGTTTTTTTTTTTTTTTTAAGATTCCGGATATAAGTGAGGGCATATCATATTTCCTTTTCTGTCTGACTTATTTCACTTAGCGCAGTGCCCTCAAGGTCCATCCGTGTTGTCACAGATGGCAAGATTTCATTCTTTTTTATGGCTGAATAATATTTCATTGTGTATATATAATATGTATACCACATTTTCTTTACTCATCCATCCATCAGTGGACACTTAGGTTGCCTCCATATCTTGGTTAGCATAAATAACACTGCAATGAATATGGGGGTGCAGATATCTTTTTCTGAATTAGTGTTTTGGTTTCTTCAGATAAATACCCAGAAGTGGAATTGCTGGGTCCTATGGTAGTTCTATTTTTATTTTTTTGAGGAGACTTCATACAGTTTTCCAATGATTGTAAATGTTATTCATATCTATCTTCACAGCAGCATGTAAACTGGTTTTTGACCAAACAGCTGGGCTGTAGCTTAGCTAAGTTGACACATAAAATTAATCATCACAGGGTCTCACTGTTGTTCATGTCCCACATATCAAACATTTATGTAGCACTTACTTTGGGTTTTTTTGTTGTGCTTTTTAATTTTTAAAAGAATTTTATTGAAGTATAGTTGATTTACAATGTTGTATTAATTTCTGCTGTACAGCAAAGTGACTCAGTTATACATATATATTCTTTTCCACAGTCTTTTCCATTATGGTTTATCACAGAATGTCTTGTCATATTTTTGGACATTGCATATTTCCAGAAAAATTTATTGCTCCTTTTATTGAGTTTTTAAAAAAATTTTTATTTTACATTGGAGTAGAGTTGATTAACAATGTTGTGTTAGTGTCAGGTGTACAGCAAAGTGACTCAGTTCCACATATACATGTATCTGTTCTTTTTCAAACTCTTTTCCCAATCAGGTTATTACAGAGTATTGAGCAGAGTTCCCTGTGCCATACAGGAGGTCCTTGTTGGTTATCTGTTTTAAATATAGCAGTGTGTACATGTCACTCCCAAACTCCCAGCACTTACTTTGCATTAGGCACTTTTCTAAGCGCTTTACAGATCTTCCTAACAATCACTGAAGTATTTACTATCATTATCCCACTTTTCAGGTGAAGAAAGAGTGCCCAGAGTGTTCAGGTTGTACAGCTAGGTATGCCAAAGATCCCCCACCCCTTCCTCTTTCTTCTTCTCAACGCCTTGAAAAAATAAAGCCATTCTTAGCTTGCAGTCTGTAAACGGATGTCCAGGCTTCCCCCTCCAAAGATTTTAATCTATAGGTGTGGGTACCCGACTGTGACATGTGCTTTAACTTGCCCCTTGGTGACCCAGGAGCATCCCAAAAGTTGCAGGGCAGCAAGAAGTCATTCCTTCCTTCCTTCAGTCGTTCAACATGTATCTATTGAGCTTCTGTTTGGGACACACAGAGTGAGCAAGGCAGACATGATTTCTGATGGGCAGAGCTTACAGCCTAGCTAGAGACACAGACGAACCAGTGCCTTAAGTTCAGAGAAACCTGGAGGGCCTTATTTGGTGAATAGACCTGGAGCTTCTCGAGAATAGTCATGGGAGAGGAAGGCTTTGTCCAAGCAGGTTGCATTTCTAAGGTGTGCAGATCATCTCCAGGCCAAAGGGATTCCCTGTCTTCCTGTTCTCTGCATATGGACCCTTCTGGCTTTCTGCTGCTCTCCCATTGGCTTCATAGTGATTTGAATCTACTATTTTAATACGTTTTTTCCTTTCAACTTTTCTCTTCGACTTAATCTCAATTTCAATTCCTGCCGTAAGCTTGAAAGTATCATGGTATAATTTGAAAAGAATTCACTAGGAAGGAAAAATAGTGAAATGGCTATCCCAGTAAAATCATAGAAAATGTAGAATTTATAATTGGAAATGCTGCATTTCTCGTCCTGCAACTGTGTTCACTTCTGTGCCTTTGAAAGTCCTTATATTCTCATTCCTTTTCTTTTGGTTTTGAACAAACCGGGTAAAAAGGCACACCCCAAAGCTCTGGGAGGGCCTCGTAAACTGGTATCTAGGCAGAGTAAAGCAGTTCTGCTTTCTGGGTATCTGGTTATGAGTTTCTAAAGCTCTTGCTTCACCGAGTCTAGTCTGATGCTCAGGTCTCTAGAGGCAAGCTTTGAAAATGACCTGCTCCTTTTACAGTATGTGGCCCGTTTTTAATCAGGTTGCTTGTTTTCTTATTACTGAGTTTTAAGAGTTTGTTGTATATGTTGGATAGCAATTCCTTATCAGGTATGTGTTTTGCAAATATTTTCTCACAGCCTATGACTTGTATTCTCATTTTCTTGGCCACATCTTTTGTAGGCAGAAGTTTTAAATCTTAATGAAGTCCAGCTTATCAATTATTTCTTTCATGGATCATGTCATTGGTGGTGTATCTAAAAAGTCATCATCAAACCCAAGGTTATATAGATTTTCTCCTATGTTTGGAATACTTCTCAGCAATAAAAAAGAATAAAATATTTATGCTGAACATGGATGAACCTCAAAACAATTACCCGAGTGGAAGACAGGCAAAAGCAGGGTACATCTTTTTTTTTTTAACATCTTTATTGGAGTATAATTGCTTTACAGTGATGTGTTAGTTTCTGCTTATAACGAAGTGAATCAGCTATACAGTACATCTTGTATGATACCAGCTATATAAATCTTTAGAAAACACAAACTAATCTACAGTGATCGAAGACAGATTGTGGTTGCCTGGGGAAGAGAGTTGGGGGGGCGGTGAAGGGACTGGAGGAGAGGATTAGAAAGGGGGTGAGGAGACCTTTTGCGGGGTTGGATGTGTTCACTATCTTGATTGTGGTGATGGTTTTACATGTATATACATATGTCAACACTTGTCAAATTATATAGTTTAAATAGGTGATGTTTATTGCATGTCAATTATACCTCAGTAAAGTTATTAAAATAATACTTATGTGATGGATGCAGAGTTTAAAGAAGAGGGAATGAGAAGGTCTGATCTATATGGTAGATTTTTCTAAAAGTTGGAGGTGGGGCATCTAAAACACAGGTCAAAGCAGTTTTATATACAGGTAGGAACACCCCTTCGGTCACAGGAGGGAGAAAAGAGAGGCTGGGGAGAGATGCCATTTCCCGCATCGTGAATCTCTTCAGCTCTTCAGTTACTTCTTCTTCCTCTTGTCGCTCTCCGTCCTTTCTCTGGGCCTCCAGTTCCATCAGGTCTTCATTAGTAAGCTCGTCGTGTTACACAGCAAGGAGTTCAATGAAGTCATCCTCTTGCAGATCTAGCTTGAAATAAAGACACTGCACTTCTGTACTCTACACAGTACTGGACAGTAAAGTACACGAAAGCACAACCACTTGTAGAGGATGCACGCGTGGGACAAGGTACGCCAGACACATGAACTAACTTACGTGATTGGACATGCGAACACACGTTCGCATCTTTGAAAGTTCGCAACTTGAAGGTTCATATGTAGGGAGCTTACTGTAGTTGAATTAAGAATGGGAGGAATTGAAAGCGGTGATCAGAGAGCAGAGAGTAAACGCTTGAACTAGTCACGTTCACGGTAGATAAGCTTTGGATGGTAACTAAGTTCATGGTGTGACTGTTGAGCTGGACACTGGGGGCCTTGGAGTGGGAACTTAAAGTCTATGTGGATGTACTATTGGGAAGATTGTCTGGATTTTGCTGATTGCCATCACTGGAGCATCATTTAACACGTTCTCTCTTCCTTTATTTTCTGTAAATTGATATTTTGATGTAGAAACTTAATCAGTTTCAGGTTTGTTTGTTTGTTTGCTTTTGTTTCTTCGTTTTTTTCTTTTTTGCAAGGCTCCTTCACAGGTAGTGGTGTGTACTTTTATCAGGACATATGTGGTGTCTGGTCGTGTCTCTTTCTGTGATACTAGCATACGTTGGTGATCTTCACTGAGATTTGCTTATTTTGAATGGTGACGTTCTAAATCAGTCATTCCTTGTTCACTTACTATCTTGCATAAAGAGAAAACTCCCCTCATCAATTATCTAGTTACCTGAAGATACAGTTCATAAGGGGTAAATGCTTGACGTTTTCCCTTTATTTACTAATTTTCAAAATCATGAGTTGCCTTCCTAGCATCCCTCCAAAGGTGATGAATTAGTTTTATTTTTAAAATCCTGAAGACGTGGATTTATACATATTTGACGTGCTTCAACCCATTGTAGTTTTTATTCTTACCAACACTTGCTTGTCCCACTTCCGGTCAGTGGAAGCCTCTTCAAGTTAGCTCCTGTGTCCCTTACATCCTTGTCACATGACCTAGTAGCGTTTAATAGTTCCACTGCCTTCTGCAACAAGCAGACATTCCAAGACAGACTTACGTAGTTCCCGCCTCACACCTGGAATGAGCTGTTTCCAAGGAGTCCTGATTCCTTTCAGTGGGAAATAAAATACAGAGACCATCATCTAGGTGCCTGGAGTTTCCATTGCCACTGGGTTAACCACTGTTTCTTGGTCTTTTCCGAAGGCAGAGCTGGGAAACACTTTTTTTTTTTTTTAAGATAAAATACATCATGAATTCATACTGATGTCAGTCACTTTAACATTCATGGAAACAAAGCATCCAATTTACAAATAAATTGCAAGTTTGAAAAAAGAGATGGAAGGGAAACCTATAGATACAAAAAGAGGGACTTAAGGGATATGCCAGCTATGAGAATGTCACCCCAAATAACTTTAAATTAGTGCTTTTTGTTTCAGCATATGTAAAATAATATGTAAAAATGTAAAAGATACACGGAGCATTTTTTGTAAATCTTGAAAGAAGTAAAAAATGCGGTAAATTGAAAACTCATCTGAATTGAGCGCATATACATTCTCTTATGCTATTTTTGTGAATACTTTTTTTCACCTTTATGAATAAAACTAGCTTTGAAGCAAACTCTGTGTCAACCAGTGTTATAAACAGTTAGAACCTGACACTGGGTCTAAAACTGGCTTGATTCTGGAAAGTAAGTCTTGTACAGCTACCTCTGTGTGAAGAAGCTTTTTTTTTTTTTTTTTTTTTTTTGCGGTACGCGGGGCTCTCACTGTCGTGGCCTCTCCCGTTGCGGAGCACAGGCTCCGGCCGCGCAGGCTCAGCGGCCATGGCTCACGGGCCCAGCCGCTCCGCGGCATGTGGGATCCTCCCGGACCGGGGCACGAACCCGTGTCCCCTGCATCGGCAGGCGGACTCTCAAGCACTGCGCCACCAGGGAAGCCCGTGAAGAAGCTTTTTAAAGAAATACGCACTCATTGAATTCTCTGATTGCCATGATGATACACTGGTGTTCCAAGGTCCAGACAGGCACATAGCCTTGATAGTGAAAGCAAATATTTGCCATCCTTAGAAAGCAATACAAAACAACCAGCTCCAGCACATCTCAGGCGTTCGTGTGTGCGCACGAATACTCCTCCTTGCATGTTGAACGTCTGCTTTGATTGTCCTTGTATCTCTGTAGCTATGCTTTGATTCACAGTGACTTTCTCAAATAATGGAATTTATTTGCATTGAACACATACTGCAAATAAAAAGGAATAAATGGCTGAAGGAGAAGCCAAGGAAGAGGATAGGGGGGAACAGGAAAAGGAAGACTAGATCTGGGACCTCTGAGGGCCGAGGCATGATGATCTGGGTCCAGGACCGGAGCTCCAAGGCTGGCCCAGACCTCAGGGTCCACCCAAGACTGCCAAGAAAGAGCAGCGCCCACGTCCGGAGCTCAGCACTGCAGGCAGCTCCTACCGAGGGTCTCCCAGCTTCTCTGTACCACTCCCACTTCTCTGCTTGCCACTGCATAGCAAGGACCGGTGCTGTCACTGTACCTCAGATGTGACCCCTCCCACTGAGCTTCCTCCAAATGCTAGAACCCCTTTCCAAGCTCACTGCTAATGACAACAGACCCCCAAATCCCGACTATTCCCAAGCTTCTGGAAACACAATAGAAGAGGTGGGAGGAGGACGGGCTCTTTCCCAGAACAGGTGGGTGGAAGGAGGGCTTGATCGTTCACACTCGAGGGGCAGACTGAGCTCTGTTCTCTGCACCCCATGCTGCGAGGGCATGCTGAGACAGGTACCCCAGTGACAGCTGTGGGAGGCGGGGCAAGGGCCCCAGCAGGGGAGGCTGAGGACACGGGGGTCTGCCCACCTCAGATCAGGCTCAGTCACCTTAGCCCTCTTAGCAGCAAGCCCAGTTTGGGGGCGGGGAGAAGGACCCACAGCTGTGTTAGGGAGACCTCACCACGTTGGCCCAGCCTCCCTGCCTCTGAGCAGAGATGCTAACAGTGCCAGCTTCACGGGCTGCTGAGGTGTTAGGTGTGATGATGTAAGTGGTCCTCACTGCGGGGCCCGGCGTCTGGTCAGAGTGCATAGAGAGACTCGGACCAGGGTCTGCTACTCTCAGCAGACCTACCTGTGTGTTCAAGGAGCTGGGTGCTTGGGAAGGGATGCCACCCGGAGGAGGGGAGCCCCGGCAGCACCGGCACGTCGACCGAGGATCCCCGAGGGGCAAGGACTCGCCTGACAGGCCTTGGGGTTCTTGGAACCACTTGGGGCAGGTGCACTCAGCTGAGACAAAGGGGTGAACGCCAGACCCCGCAGTCCTGCCGGCCAGATGACACCCGTCTTGACGGACAGGGTGAACGTGAGGCAGCTCCCAGGCCCTGGCTGCATTCCTGAGCTGCAGGAGAGGCCGCCTTTGGGTTTCGGGTCGTTCACTGACCCGAGGCCCTACTTCCTCGTCCTCTCCTCCCCCAGTCCCTCCCCACCTTCTTGTTAAAACTGTTTCAAGGGTTCTGTCAGTGAATGATCTTATTCATAAAGCAGGGGTGATGACAGTTTGCAGAGCTAAATGGGCACTTAACTGTGTATCTAATAAATCTGCAACCAAAGTAAACAGAGGGAAGAGGGTTTGGGAAGGAAAGGAGGTCAGGTATGAAAGAGCCTGTCACAGTGATTTACCAGCCCTCGCAGCAGGCAGCGTCCACCCTGCACCCTCCTGGCCACCGCTGGCCCGGAGCAGCAAGGGACGGATGGTGCACGCGGCTGGACAGGCACACACAGATGGACGGGCACACACGGCTGGACGGGCACACACGGCTGGACGGGGGAGGAGGTGGGGAGGGCCGCGCATCCACCACCCACTGGAGAGGCGAGTGCAGAAGGAGACTGGGAGGCCGAAACATGCTGGTGCCGAACCCCATCCTTTTCAGGATCCGCACCCAGATTACAGCTGTTGTTACCAGGACCTTTCTGCCGCCCCAAACCACCCTCCACCCAGGATTTGGGTGACAGTCTGGGATTAGAGGCATAATTCAGGTGACTTACCAAACACCTGTTGTTCCAGTGCTAATCACCCTCCCAGGTGCACAAGGGGCCAGCTTAACCCTCTCTTAGCGGCCCAGCCTGGTGAGGACATCGTGCGGCTGCATCTTCCATGAATCACCTTCCTTGCCCAGAAAGAACACCAGCTCACAGGGTAGGGGCAGTGGCAAACACCACAGAAATCTACCTGGAACCCCTGCCTTCGCTCTGAAACTCACTGAAGTATAAGTGTCTCCAGCAAGATGTTAGCTTATTTGAGGGCAGAGACATATCCCTTGGCCCCCTCCTGCCTCCCCTGCCCTTGGCAGGCACAGGGGAGACACTGAGGAAGCACCTGCTGACGCTGGTGGTGGCCCTAGAAGCCCGGGCACCCGGCTTTCTGAGGGCAGAGGATGCCCCTGGCTTCCCACCTGGCTGCTGGAGCCTCTCTCAAAGGGCTGCCATCTCCCCCAGCCTCCCCCAGCCCCTGCCTACGAGTAGAAAGGGTGTGTCAGGCTGCTGCCCACCCCGAGGCTTTAGAAGGAGGCTCCATGCTTGGAGCTGAGCCCCGGGTGCAGCTGTCACCTTCTGCCCTTGACCCGCCCCAGCCCTGCCCCATCCTCCAGGACCAACTCAGCCCCCTTCAACCATCTCTGCACAGCACCTTGTGCGCCAGGTGAAGCCGCCTCTCACCCACCCACCACCAGCTACAAATATGATTTTGGTCTAAATAGGATTTAATTTAATTAACTTGTTTATTTCACATTTTTTACTGTGTATAAAATATTTATGTTACAACTAACTGCTGAACAATTACCAACAAGAAGACACTGGAACTCACCAAAAAAGATGCCCCACATCCAAAGACAAAGGAGAAGCCACAATGAGATGGGAGGAGGGGCGCAATCACAATAAAATCAAATCCCATAACCACTGGGTAGTTGAGTCACAAACTGGAGAACACTCATACCACAGAAGTCCATCCACTGGAGTGAAGGTTCTGAGCCCCACGTCAGGCTTCCCAACCTGGGGGTCTGGCAATTGGAGGAGGAATTCCCAGAGAATCAGACTTTGAAGCCTAGCGGGATTTGATTGCAGGACTTTGACAGGACTGGGGGAAACAGAGACTCCATTCTTGGAGGGCACACACAAAGTAGTGTGTGTATCGGGACCCAGGGGAAGGAACAGTGACCCCATAGGAGACTGAACCAGACCTACCTGCTAGTGTTGGAGGGTCTCCTGCAGGGACGGGGTGACTCACTGCAGGGACAAGGACACTGGCAGCAGAGGTTCTGGGAAGTACTCTTTGGTGTGAGCCCTCCAGGAGTCAGCCATTAGCCCCACCAAAGAGCTTGCAGGCTCCAGTGCTGGGTTGCCTCAGGCCAAACAACCAACAGGGAGGGAACTCAGCCCCAGCCATCAGCAGACAAGCGGATTAAAGTTTTACTGAGCTCTGCCCACCAGAGCAACACCCAACTCTACCCACCCCCAGTCTCTCCCATCAGGAAGCTTGCACAAGCCTCTTAGATAGCCTCATCCACCAGAGGGCAGACAGCAGAAGCAAGAAGAATTATAATCCTGCAGCCTGTAGGAGGAAAACCACATTCACAGAAAGATAAACAAAATGAAAAGGCAGAGGACTATGTACCAGATGAAGGAAAAGATAAAACCCCAGAAAAACAACTAAATGAAGTGGAGATCAGCAACCTTCCAGAAAAAGAATTCAGAATGATGATAGTGAAGATGATCCAGGACCTCAAAAAAGAATGGAGGCAAAGATCGAGAAGATGCAAGAAATGTTTAACAAAGACCTAGGAGAATTAAAGAACAAGCACCTAGGAGAATTAAAGAACAAACAAACAGAGATGGACAATACAATAAGTTAAATGAAAAATACTCTAGAAGGAATCAATAGCAGAATAACTGAGGCAGAAGAATGGATAAGTGACCTGGAAGACAGAACGGTGGAATTCACTGCCACAGAACAGATAAAGAAAAAAGAATGAAAAGAAATGAAGACAGCCTAAGAGACCTCTGGGACAACGTTAAACGCACCAACATTTGCATTATCGGGGTCCCAGAAGGACAAGAGAGAGAGAAAGGACCTGAGAAAATATTGGAAGAGGTTATAGTCAAAAACTTCCCTAACATGGGAAAGGAATTAGCCACCCATGTCCAGGAAGTGAATAGAGTCCCAGGCAGGATAAACCCAAGGAGAAACATGCCAAGACACATAGTAATCAAACTGACAAAAATTAAAGGCAAAGAAAGATTATTAGAAGCAACAAGAGAAAAATGACAAATAACATACAAGGGAAATTCCGTAAAGTTAACAGCTGATTTCTCAGCAGAAGCTCTACAGGCCAGAAGGGGGTGGCATGACATATTTAAAGTGATGAAAGGGAAGAACGTACAACCAAGATTACTCTACCAGGCAAGGATCTCATTCAGATTCGATGGAGACAAGCAAGAGCTAAGAGAATTCAGCAGCACCAAACCAGCTCTACAACAAATGCAAAGGAACATCTCTAAGTGGGAAACACAAGAGAGGAAAAGGACGTACAAAAACAAACCCAAAACAATTAAGAAAGTGGTAATAGGAACATACAAATCGATAATTACCTTAATGTTAATGGATTAAATGCTCCCAAAAAAGACATAGGCTTGCTGAATGGATACAAAAACAAGACCCATATATATGCGGTCTACAAGAGACCCACTTCAGACCTAGGGACACATACAGACTGAAAGTGAGGGGATGGAAAAAGATATTCCATGCAAACGGAAATCAAAAGAAAGCTGGAGTAGCAATACTCATATCAAATAAAATAGACTTTAAGGGCTTCCCTGGTGGCGCAGTGGTTGAGAGTCTGCCTGCCGAAGCAGGGGACACGGGTTCGTGCCCTGGTCTGGGAAGATCCCACATGCTGCGGAGCGGCTGGGCCCGTGAGCCATGGCCGCCGAGCCTGCGCGTCCGGAGCCTGTGCTCCGCAACGGGAGAGGCCACAGCAGTGAGAGGCCTGCGTACCGCAAAAAAAAAAAAAAAAAGGAAAATAGATTTTAAAATAAAGAATGTTACAAGAGACAAGGAAGGACACTACATAATGAACAAGGGATCAATCCAAGAAGATATAACAATTATAATTATATATGCACCCAACATAGGAACACCTCAATACATAGCTATAAAAGAGGAAATCGACAGTAACACAATAATACTGGGAGACTTTTACACCTCACACCAATGGACAGATCATCCAGACATAAAATTAATAAGAAAATACAAGCTTTAAATGACACAATAGACCAGATACATTTAATTGATATTTATTGGAGATTCCATTCAAAAACAGCAGATTACACTTTCTTCTCAAGTGCCCATGGCAGATTCTCCAGGATAGATCACATCTTGGGTCACAAATCAAACTCAGTAAATTTAAGAAAATTGAAATCATATCAAGCGTTGTTTCTGACCACAGCACTATGAGATTAGAAATAAATTACAGGGAAAAAATGTAAAAACACAAACAAATGGAGGCTAAACAATACGTTACTAAATAACCAAGAGATCACTGAAGAAATCAAAGAGGAAATCAAAATCTACCTAAAGACAAATGACAAAAAAAATGACGATCCAAAACCTATGGGATGCAGCAAAAGCAGTTCTAAGAGGGAAGTTTATAGCAATACAAGCCTACCTCAAGAAGCAAGAAAAATCTCAAATAAACAATCTAACCTTACACCTAAAGGAACTAGAGAAAGAAAAACGAACAAAACCCAAAGTTAGCAGAAGGAAAGAAATCATAAAGGTCAGAGCAGAAATAAATGAAATAGGAACAAAGAAAGCAATAGCAAAGATCAATAAAACTAAAGCTGGTTCTTTGAGAAGATAAGCAAAATTGATAAACCTTTAGCCAGACTTATCAAGAAAAAGAGGGAGAGAGCTCAAATCAATTAAATTATAAATGAAAAAGGAGAAGTTACAATGGACACCGCAGAAATACAAAGCATCATAAGAGGCTACTACAAGCAATTCTATGCCAATAAAGTGGACAACCTGGAAGAAATGGACAAATTCTTAGAAAGGTATAACCTTCCAAGACTGAACCAGGAAGAAATAGAAAATATGAACAGACCAATCACAAGTAATGAAATTGAAACTGTGATTAAAAATCTTCCAACAAACAAAAGTCCAGGACCAGATGGCTTCACAGGTGAATTCTATCAAACATTTAGAGAAGAGCTAACACCCATCCTTCTCAAACTCTTTCAAAAAATTGCAGAGGAAGGAACACTCCCAAACTCATTCTACGAGGCCACCATCACCCTGATACCAAAACCAGACAAAGATGCTACAAAAAAAGAAAATTACAGACCAATATCACTGATGAATATAGATGCAAAAATCCTCAACAACATACTAGCAAACGGAATCCAACAACACATTAAAAGGGTCATACACCAGGATCAAGTGGGATTTATCCCAGGGATGCAAGGATTCTTCAAGATACGCAAATCAATCAATGTGATGCGCCATATTAACAAACTGAAGAATAAAAACCATATGATCATCTCAGTAGATGCAGAAAAAACTTCTGACAAAATTCAACACCCATTTTATGGTAAAAACTCTCCAGAAAGTGGGCACGGAGGGAACCTAACTCAACATAATAAAGGCCATATATGACAAACCCACAGCAAACATCATTCTCAATGGTGAAAAACTGAAAGCATTTCCTCTAAGATCAGGAACAAGACAAGGATGTCTACTCTTGCCACTATTATTCAACATAGTTTTGGAAGTCCTAGCCATGGAAATCAGAGAAGAAAAAGAAATAAAAGGAATACAAATTGGAAAAGAAGAAGTAAAACTGTCAGTTTGTGGATGACATGATACTATACATAGAGAATCCTAAAGATGCCACCAGAAAACTACTAGAGCTAATCAATGAATTTGGTAAAGTTGCAGGATACCAAATTAATGCACAGAAATCTCTTGCATTCCTATACACTAACAACGAAAGATCAGAAAGAGAAATCCAGGAAACAATCCCATTCACCATCGCAACAAAAAGAATAAAATACCTAGGAATTAACCTACCTAAGGAGGTAAAAGACCTGTACTCAGAAAACTATAAGACACTGATGAAAGAAATCAAAAATGACACAAACAGATGGAGAGATATATCATGTTCTTGGATTGGAAGAATTAATATTTTGAAAATGACTCTACTACCCAAAGGAATCTACAGATTCAATGCAGTCTCTATCAAATTACCAATGGCATTTTTTACGGAACTAGAACAAATCTTCTTAAAGTTTGTATGGAGACACAAAAGACCCCGAATAGCCAAAGCGATCTTGAGGGGAAAAAAACAGAGCTGGAGGAATCAGACTCCCTGACTTAGACTATACTACAAAGCTACAGTAATCAAGACAATATGGTACTGGCACAGAAACAGAAATATAGATCGATGGAACAGGATAGAAAGCCCAGAGATAAACCCACACACCTATGGTCATCTAATCTATGACAGAGGAGGCAAGGGTATACAATAGAGAAAAGACAGTCTCTTCAGTAAGTGGTGCTGGGAAAACTGGACAGCTACATGTAAAAGAATGAAATTAGAGCACCCCCTAACACCATACACAAAAATAAACTCAAAATGGATTAAAGACCTAAAGGTAAGACCAGACACTATAAAACTCTTAGAGGAAAACATAGGAAGAACAGTCTTTGACATAAATCACAGCAAGATCTTTTTTGACCTACCTCCTAGATTAATGGAAATAAAAACAAAAATAAGCAAATGGGACCTAATGAAACTTAAAAGCTTTTGCACAGCAAAGGAAACTATAAACAAGATGAAAAGACAACCCTCAGAATGGGGGAAGATATTTGCAAATGAATAAACGGACAAAGGATTAATCTCCAAAATATATAAACAGCTCATGTAGCTCAGTATTATAAAAAACAAACAACCCAATCCAAAAATGGGCAGAAGACCTAAATAGACATTTCTCCAAAGAAGACATACAGATGGCTAAGAGGCACATGAAAAGATGCTCAACATCACTAATTATTAGAGAAATGCAAATCAAAACTACAATGAGTTATCACCTCACACCGGTTAGAGTGGTCATTATCAGAAAATCTAAAAACAAATGCTGGAGAGGGTGTGGAGAAAAGGGAACCCCCTTGCACTGTTGGTGGGAATGTAAATTGATACAGCCACTGTGGAGAACAGTCTGGAGTTTCCTTGAAAAATTAGAAATAGAACTGCCGTATGACCCAGCAATCCCACTACTGGGCATATACCCAGAGAAAACGATAATTCAAAAAGACACATGCACCCCAGTGTTCATTGCAGCACTATTTACAATAGCCAGGTCATGGAAGCAACCTAAATGCCCATCGACAGACGAATGGATAAAGAAGATGTGGTACATATATACAATGGAATATTACTCAGCCATAAAAAGGAACGAAATGGGGTCATTTGTAGAGATGTGGATGGACCTAGAGACTGTCATACAGAGTGAAATAAGTCAGAAAGAGAAAAACAAATATCATATATTAATGGATATATGTGGAATCTAGAAAAATGGTACAGATGAACCAGTTTGCAAGGCAGAAATAGAGACACAGATGTAGAGAGCAAAAGTATGGACACAAAGGGTGGAAAGCAGGGGTCGTGGTGGGATGAATTGGGAGATTGGAATTGACATGTATACACTAATATGTATAAAATAGATAACTAATAAGAACGTGCTGTATACAAAATAATTTAATTTTAAAGAAGTAAAATATGTTGCATAAAACATTTATTTACTTTTGGCCGCATGGCTTTATTTTTATTTGCCATGGCTTGCGAGATCTTCGTTCCCCAACCAGGCATTGAACCTGCACCCTCAGCAGTGAAAGAGCAGAGTCCTAACCACTGAACCACCATGGAATTCCCTAAATAGGATGTTAATTCTCTTTTAGACAAACGCTTCTTTATGCGTCTTTTTCCCAGGCTGCTGGCTGCAACCCCGTCTGCGATCTCCTTGAAGGGGAGTCTTCCGAGGGCATCTTCTTCAGAGCCCCATCAACACCTTCTCCCCCAAAGAGTTAACAAGATGGGGGTGAACTGACCCTTGGCCTTGTGGGCCACCAAGTTGGGGCTCCCCGTCACCCCTTCCACCCTCTGTCCCTGGGGAAGCGGCCTGACACTGGTTCCCTTGGCAGATGGGACTGTTTCTGCAGACGACAGAGGTGTTTTGCTCTGCCTTCTCTCTTGTCTCTGAAAAATGCTGGCACCCCCCAGCCCTGCAGCCAGCGAGCGAGGCCCTAACAGGGGTCAGTGACCGGGAGAGCTGCTTCATGGCCAAGAGCTGGACCTTCCCTCCTGCTGAGAACTCAGAAGCTCTGGGCCAGGAACGGTGTCAGCAGGACACCAGGAACATCTAGATCCTCCAAGTGCCTTGGGAGTCTCCGTGCAGAGAAAGAAACTCTGAAAAACAGCCTCGAGGAATTTACGTTCTAACAGGGAAACAAAACAAATCCGTGTGCTCTTTGGAAGTATGGCAGGACCACAGTGATGATGACAAACGATGCAGTTCGAGGAAGCAGCGAGAGAGGAAGGAACAGGTTAGACTGGGATAGAGGTGAGGTTACTGAAGGGACAGAAGAGGTGGCTTCAAACTCATGCTGAGGAGGGTAAGGGAGCAGAAGCAGGGCGGGCAGGGAGAGGGCATTGTCTCCTGGGCACAGAGCAGCTGGGGCGCAGCCTCACAGAGCAGGGCTGAAGGATCAGAAGAGGAGGGAGAAGCCTGGAAGGTGCAGCAGTCGGTGAGGGTGGTGGAGAGGAGAGAATCGCAGGGGAGGTTTGTGTACACACAGCAGCAGCCCCCGGTGCTCTAGGCAAACAGGTAGTTCAGTGCATAGAAATCCTGAGAAGCAGGTGTTCTGTGTGTGTGTGTGTGTGTGTGTGTGTGTGTGCAAAGCACATTTCAGCTTTCTAACCCCAATACTTCCTGCTCTTCAAATAGGATGGGGGTAAGGTTTAGGCAGCACCTACAGAAAATTGCCAGTGGATCAGGCAAATGCCTGGAGGCTGACCAGGGCTGCTGGGGAAACCACGGGGACAGTCTTTAACCCGGTCCTGCGAAGTCCCAGCTCATTTTCTGCTGAGACAACAACACGCGACCAGGCTGACAGAGCACAGCTTCTTGAGGAAAGAGCTTCGTGCCCTGCTGTCCAGCTCCAGCCCAGGTGCAGCCCAGGGCATGGGGCAAGGCTGGGTGGAACGAAGTTGAAGGGTGGTGAGAAGGGCAGGGGAAGCTATAAACAACTCTGAGGGGAGGTCACTGAGGTCTCTGGGCCCCCTCTCTAAGACGGTTCTAGAACCGACCAGTCTCTGAGACAAACCTGAAACCAACCCAGTTATGGTTGGTTTCTGATAGATCTGTCCGGTCCAGTTTGAGGGCCAGAAGCTCACAGCGTGAAAGCCACTGGGGGCGATCGTCTGAGTCAAGCTGGGTGAGTGTTGTCTCAGCAGACCTTTGTAGACTGTGGAGAAGGGGCGTGTAGGCCTGTCGGGGGCGCCGTGACCCCGAACAGGAGCGCAGTGCTCGGCAAGCACCCCTGGGCGCTCTGGGAGGCTGGGACCTGCCCCAGGAACCCAGGCGGTGGAGCAGAGGCAGGGAGGCCTCCTCCAAACCCCTGCTTTAGGACGAAGCTAAGTGCAGGGAGCCTGTTGCCGTGGAAGTTTTTCCAACCCCTGAAAAGGCGCAGGCGGTCTCCAGTGGGGGAGAGAGGGCACGCTAACCGTGAAAACCCTCTGCAGGGACTCAGGCCCCCTGGCTTGGTTTTCAGCGTGGCCCCCGACCAGCTACACAACCCAGGGTTGGACGCTGAACCTCGCTCTGATGAATGGGGCTTCCTGTAAAACTGGAAGCAGCAGCCCATTTTGCAGCCTTAGGGCCAACACCAGCTAAAAGCGCAAGTAAGAGCCTGTGGCGTCCTCACAGCGAGGCCGGGATGCCGCGTGGTCAGCTTCCCTCGGTGGTCAGTTTGCCTCGGCCCTCTCCCTTCCTCTGGAAAACAAAAGGCAGCAGGTGACCAGACTCTAAAATAAGACCCTGAACCCTCAGGGGTCACCATCCTGGATGCCGGAGAAGGGAGAGAATGCTTTTGTTCAGCACAGTCCTGAAAGGTAGATGACTGTAGGGGAACAGATGTCCAGAGGCCTCTGAGAAAGAAGGTGAAAAAGAGAGGAAATGGTCCCCCATAGGAACCTGTGGAGCTGGTTTCCGGGTGCCGGTCACAGGGCTCGGGAACTGGAGGGAAAAGGGAAGGATGGGTGTGGAGAAGGACCAGGGCATGGCCCCAAATCAGTGCCCACCTGCACCGGAAGGGCCTCGCTCAGACCCATCTTTGATCCACGGGGCTGCGCTCTGCCGAGCTGTGGCTGGAGGATAAGCCCAGGGCTTGTCGGTGGAGGTGACCTTGGGCTCGGGGCTTCCAAAACAGGAGGAAAGATAATCCAGGCTCTTCAACTCCCCACTCATCCCTTGAACCCTTAGGGCCAAGAAACAATACCAAAGATGACAGGCCAGGAACTCAGGGCTGGAAGTCAGAAACAGGGCCCAGAACCAGGCTGGGGAAAACCGAGTGTGTGTATGTACATCTGTACCTGTGCAATGGCAGTCACCGTCAGACACCTAAGAGAAGGACTGTGAGAGTCCAGACCCAGAGAGCAAAAACCAGCCTAAGAAAACGGTGTCCAAATGATGGCCTTTCTGGGGTGGGAGTGCAGAACGGAACAGTTCCCCAGGAGGGAGAATAAGCTGGCACAGACTCACCTGCTTGCTTTGGCCACAGTTACACCACCTGGTGGGCAGATCATAAAGCCGTGTGTGGGGTGGGCTGCAGGTGAGGGAGCTTTCTGCAGGCACGGAGCAAGAAGCCCTGCCGACAGCTGGGGCAGGCTACACGGACTGGTTCTCAGACGCCAGACCCTTACCTCCTTGGTGTATTCACAGAGTAAGGAAGAGACTGCTTTCTCTTTGTTGATCTCAACAGCCAGGGGAAGGAAGGTGCGGCCTTAGCAAAGTTGAAATGGTAGTCACTAGGCGGCTTGAATCCATTCCTGTCCAAAGGAGTTGTATGTTATAAGCTCTCAGGCTTATGAGTTTTTGACATTTAAATTTTAAACAAAAGCCACCCTGAATAGTCACCACAGTACCTGAAATTTTTAGCACTAATAAAAGATATAAAAATATGTCAAAAAGAAAAGCAATTGAAGTCACTGTCCGTGTAAATGGAGGGAAGCAGGAAGCCAGATTACTAAAAACAAGCAGATATTCCCGTTTAACTTTTTAGAAAGAAGTATATGATTTGTTTTACAGAACTAGTGACAGGCTTTACTTCCTAGTTGAGGCAATTATTAAAGTCAGTTTATATTTCCCCAGCCCACAATCGGGAATTACCGAGTAATTAATAATTGGTGGTCCATAAAAGGGGCCCTGTGCCCTGTAGGACATCACACGTGAACATGTCAGGGGAACGGTGACACAGCCCCCGTGAGATCAGGCCTCAGGCCCGTTTGCAGGGTAGTCGGGCAAGAAGCAGAGTCAGAGTTTTCTCTTTCGGAAGCCTGGAACCCATCTCTTTCCTGGTCTTATTAAAAGTAGGACATGATTTTTTTTTTTTTATAAATTCGTTTTATTTATTTATTTGACTGCATTGGGTCTTTGTTTCTGTGTGAGGGCTTTCTCTGATTGCGGCGAGCAGGGGCCACTCTTCATCGCGGTGCGCGGGCCTCTCACTGTCGCAGCCTCTCTTGTTGCGGAGCACAGGCTCCAGATGCGCAGGCTCATTAGTTGTGGCTCATGGGCCCAGTTGCTCCGCGGCATGTGGGATCCTCCCAGACCAGGGCTTGAACCCGTGTCCCCTGCATCGGCAGGCAGATTCTCAACCACTGTGCCACCAGGGAAGCCCTAGGACGTGATTTCAAGTTTAAAACCACAGAGCACATCTAGCCAAGTAGTTCTCAGTTTTTCTTTTGTTAAAAGTTGTAGAGCCCATCATTCAAATGGCTACTTACTATAGAAAAATACACAAGAACCAGTAAAAACGGTTCCCTGTAGCAGGTGGGGGCATTGGGTGGAGAGGGCGGGAGGGAAGCAAGACTTCTTTTCATATAGCTTGACTTTTGAAACCTATGAATTTATTGTCTCTTTGAAAAAGTAAAACACTTTTTTAAAGCTGGAAGCTCATCATGTAAAGTGGCTACAGCAGAGCCCCCTGGGCAGGAGACGGTGGGAGGTGAGGGGGGCAGAGGCCCTGCTCCCGTTTCTCTCGTGCTGTTTCCATTTGCTCTGCACTTGGACACCAGTGGGCCTGACCTAATCTTACATGTTCCTTCTGGGGAAATTAAAGCCCAGGGAGCCAGGCCATCTCTCCGTCTCTCTTTCCATAGGACATATTCAAGAAGGGCTAAGTAGTACTCCATTGTATATAGGTACCACATCTTCTTTATCCATTCATCTGATTCAATATCCTATGACAAACCATAATGGAAAAGAATATGAAAAGGAATGTATATATATGTATAACTGAGTTGCTTTGCTATATACAGCAGAAATTAACACAACACTGTAAATCCACTATACTTCAATTAAAAAATAGATTAAGAAAAAAAGAAGGGCTGAATACACTCCCCAGAAGAAAGAATACACCCAATCCTTTTTTGAAAGATTTATTTTCAATTAAAAAATAAAAGTTATCTTAACATATCTGCATGGCAGCTTCAGGGATGGAAACTTAATGAAGCAAGAAAAACAAGGTTTATCAGTTCTTGGGTCACCTGACCACCTTACAATGGATACAAAGGCACACGTGTCTTCAAACAAACTTTATTCTATTAACTCAGAACTCCTTCCCCCAACTCTTATTTGCCCACCCTCACCAACCCCGCCCTGCCAAAAAAAAAAAAAAAAAAAAAACAACCAAAAACATTAAATTCTCTTTTAAAACTACAGAAATAAGTGCTGAGTCAGCAAGGAACCTGGGTGTGCTGCCCACTCCTGCATCCTGCTCTGCTTTGACGGCTGGCTGTCCAGAGGCTGGCTGGAGCATCCTCTACCACACCGGGGGGCTTGGACCCGGACAGCCCCACGGCATCACCCCAGCTGGGGTCGGCAGTTCCAAGGCACTGTGTCCCTTAGTCAAGGGCATCCGTGGCTAAAGCAGCCTTTCAGGAAGAACAGGCCAAAGCCAGCAAGTCTTCCTCAAAGTCTCGAGGTGAGACCTGTGGGCAGGAGGGAGGGAGCCGGCGGTGGTCTTCTCCCCCCAAGTTACCGGCTATCGGAAGCTTTCCTCTCCCTGGTCTCCCTGCATTCTCTCTTTCCCTTCTTCCCAGTCTCCCCCTTCCCGCTCCTCGCAAGAGTTTTATTTTAGCTTGATGGTGGGGGTTCCGAAGAAGCTACTGGCAACTCCTGGGGCTGGTCTAGGGGCTCAGCCACCTCTGCGGGGACACCATGCACTTTTGGTTTCTGCGTGTCACAGAGCCCCTCCTGGCCCTGGGAGGGCTCCCAGAGCTCCTTGCTCTGGGCCTGGCTGTTCAACTTCTCTTCAGCTTCAATCTCTTCTGATGTGGGGATGGAGTTCTTCTTGGGACGACCTTTGGGTTTTGTGGGCGCTTCCTGTCCACCTTTAAGAACCTACGTGGGAGAAAAACAGTCATCAGACCTGAGAAATAACTCCTTCCCTCCCTTTCCCACTCCCAAGGCCTCTAAACCGTTCCTTCCCAGCAGTGAAGTCGCAAGTTATGGCAAAAAGTATTCTCCACGGGTCACCTGCAGTCTACAAAGACAGCTGCATCCATGAAAGACTCAACGCACTTTTAGTCAATATCACTTCTATTGGTGTTAAATGCGATGATCATAAGCACATGAAAAAATCCAACTTCAACGACGGGGAAGGAAATGGAAATTAAAATATGAATGTGATAAGTTGACAACTTATAAGGAAAAGACAATACGTGTAGCAAACAGGAAAATTAACACGCATATGCTAGTGTGAAAGTGTAATTGGTACAGCTTTTTCAAAAGACAATCTGAGACTGCAAATCAAAAGTCTGAAAATGTTCATACCCTTTGACACAGAAATTCCATTTCTAACAATTTAGCCTAAGGAAGTCATCAAAGATTGGGACAATGATTGATGGGCAAAAATGTTCATCACAAAATTGGTTATAATCGCAAAAATCGGTTCTAACAGCAAAAAACCATACTCTAAGGCTTCCACCCTGTGATTGAATACATAATTATAGTATATGGCAAAGAGAGAACACTTGAAAACCATTACAGCCATTATATAGGAGAATGTATAACAACATGGGAAATATTATTAATATATTTTTGTGAAAAACGTTCTAAACCAGCATAATTTAATTTGGTGGCTAGACAACTGCACACCACCCTGTTTGTAGTCTCAGGATCATGGATAATTTAAAAGTTTTTCATTGTTTTTTTTTTCTGTACTTTCTAATTTTTCAACAATGATCACGTATAAGTATTTCTGAAATCAGAAGAAAAAGATGTCATGAAACATGGTTTTCTAGTGTTCAAAGAGGCAGTAGCGCACAGAAGAGAGTGTTCTAGCTTTGAAAGTGGAATAACTAGATGAAATTCTAACTGTGCTCCTTATCCACTTTCTCTTTGGGACAGTCCTTTAAAGACTCTGAGCCTCAGTCTCCTAATCTGTAAAATGGGGATAAGCATACTTTCCTGCACAGGGCGATGGTGAGGGGAACCAACAGGTAATGTAGGGTAAGGGCCAGAAGTGTTCCTGAGTGTTCCAGAATCTGCCTCCCACCCTCCTTGCCTGGGTGACTCCACTGAGACAGTGCCTCTCCTGGGAGCCTGACCGGACCTCCCAAGTCCAAGTTAAATGCCCTGTAAGCATCCTATCAGAGCACTTTTCAGATACGCCTGTCACTGCATGTTTACTTGCCTGTCCCTCCCACCCAGTCCCTGCACACAGCAGGCGTTCAACGGCTGTCATCGAATGAGCTAACCTTTCTCAACAGGCCTTTCCATAGAATTGAAGAAAGATATAAAGTAAGCAAAATAATGATAACCCAATGGCCTTTACTGATTGCAAATGACTTGCACATTTATTATCCCAATTCGTGACTTACATAAGAGTCCCATGAGGTAGGCAGGGATAATTTTTAAAATATTTTTATTACTTTGGGTTATAACAGGCACTCCTTCTTCCACTGGCTCTGAACTCTGGCTGGTGTAGCTGTTGACCTGGGCAGCTCGTGAGAAGGGCTTCAGGAGGACCTGGATTAGCACAGATACACAGAAGTGGGATGTACTTTCGCTACTTCCACACCTTTTGTAATCTCAGCTTCCCCACTTGAACTGAAGCTCTTTGAAGGTAAATCCTGCATCTGTCCCTTGCTTTGCGCTCCAAGCATCTAACTTGCACCTAACTTTCTATGCAGTTGTTAAACATTTACTGACTATATCTCTTTCCTCTTAAGAGCAGCAGACCTCCGGGTGCTGAATTGTAAGAATGAGTGTAGTAACTTGATAAACCATAAATTCTTTTTTTTAGAAAAAGCTTTATTGAGATATAATTCACATACCACACATTTCATTCATTGCTAGTGTACAACTTAAGTGATTTTTTGTATAGTCGCAGAATTCTGCAGCTCTCATCAGAATCCAGTTTTAGAACATTTTCATCACCCCCAGAAAGAAAGCCCATACCCGTTAGCAGCCACTCCCCATTTCTCCCCTGCCCGCCAACCCTAGGCAGCCATGAATCTGCTTTCTGTTTTTACAGATTTGCCTGTCCTGGACATTTCATATGAAGGGAAACATACAACGTGTCGTCCTGTGTGACTGGCTTCTTTGACTTATCTTTCCAAGGTTCATCCATGTTGTGGCATGTGTCAGTACTTCATTCCTTTTTTTGGCCAAATAATATCCGTTGTATGGATATACCACAATCTGCTTATCCGTTCGTCAGCTGACGGCCACTTGGATTGCTTCTGCCTTCTGAATACGGTGGGTAACGCTGCTGTGAACGCGGGTGTACAGATACCTGTTTCCGTCCCTGCTTTCACTTCTTTTGGGTATATGACCAGAAGTGGAATTGCTGGGTCAAATGGTAACTCCGTGTTTAACCTTTGGAGGAATTTCCAGGCTGTTTTCCAAAGCAGCTGCCCCCTGTTCCATTCCAGTCAGCAGAATACGAGGGTTCCAGTTCTGCTCATCCTCGCCAACACTTGTTATCATGTCTTTTTGATTCTAGCCATCCTAGTGGGTGTGACGTTGTACTGCATTTTATTTTATTTTTTTAATTTTTTAATTTTTTTGCGGTACTCGGGCCTCTCACTGTTGTGGCCTCTCCCGTTGCGGAGCACAGGCTCCGGACGCGCAGGCTCAGCGGCCATGGCTCATGGGCCCAGCCGCTCCACGGCATGTGGGATCTTCCCGGACCGGGGCACGAACCCGCGTCCCCTGCATCGGCAGGCGGACTCTCAACCACTGCTCCACCAGGGAAGCCCTATAATTCATTTTGAGTTAACTTTTGTATATGGTGTGAGGAAAATCGTAAGTTCTCAATAAAAGCCTCCTTTTAGCTGGGCATCTGCTCAGCCACCGTACTTTCAACCCAAACAGCTAACACAGAGATGTGAAGGGGACCTCTAACAAGATATAGATGCTGACAGAATCAATCTCTGGGCAGAAGACACCCCTACATTCCTTTTCATATAAGTCAGTATCTGATTTTGATTTCAGTCTGAGCACAGGCTGTTGAAAGCGCCCAGATGTGCCGAGTTGGAGTTGACATGTTGAAAGCAGCCCCACCGGCTATGAAGGAGGTTATACACACACAACTGAGTTGCTCCGTGTAGTAATCAAGTTGTAAAAGGGCAGGTCTAAGGAAGCCGCCTAATTGGCAAAAGAAAGTCCATCCCAGGGCTTCCCTGGTGGCGCAGCGGTTGAGAGTCCGCCTGCCGATGCAGGGGACACGGGTTCGTGCCCCGGTCCGGGAAGATCCCACATGCCGCGGAGCGGCTGGGCCCATGAGCCATGGCCGCTGCGCCTGTGCCTCCGGAGCCTGTGCTCCGCAACGGGAGAGGCCTCAACAGTGAGAGGCCCGCGTACCGCAAAAAAAAAAAAAAAAAAAAAAAAGTCCAGCCCGGCAATTAGAGAACACCACCTACACAGCTTGGCTAGACCCCACCTGGCTGTTTTCCCACAGCAGGAAAAAAAATCAAAACCATCAGACCATTTTCTAAATGGAATAGAACATTCCAGCACAAGCAATAACTAGGAGATAACTACCCTCTTGGCTGCTTTCCACACTTGACCTCTGACCCCTGCCTCCGAGCATACCTGCGACACGCAGTGATCTCACAGCCACCCCACACCAGCAACTACACACTCGCGTGCCCCCTGCGGCCCTTCTCCCAGGACCCCTCCTCCCCAGGCATCCCCAGAGCCCAATTAGTCCCCTTGGTCCAGAGAGGCCAGACAGCCCCTTGCTGGTGAGGTCACACACCTCTGGGAAGAACACCTAGCCCACCATCTACTTGTATTAGCCAGGCCCGCTGGCAGCCTCCTTCGAACTCTAACACTAGATTCTTCCATGTCCTCCTGCTGAGGATGTCAGGACCAGGCCTCTCCATTCTTGCGGACGGGCAAGACAGGTGGCTGGGGGACAGGCACTTTGATTGGAGAGCCTGGATGTCGGAGAGGAACCTTCTGCCTCTTCCATTTCTCAGGCAGGAAACTGAGCAGACGGACTGGTTTGTCATGGTGGAAAAGCAACCTAAGGCAGAGCTGGGATATATGAACACAAAACCCGGATCATTTGAATCTAACACTTTTTTTTTTTTTTAATTTTTTGGCTGTGCCACACGACATGTGGGATCTTAGTTCCCTGACCAGGGATTGAACCCATGCCCCCTGCAGTGGACGCACGGAGTCCTAACCACTGGACCGCCACGGACGTGCCCTGAACCTAACACGCTTATCAGTATTTCATTGCATGTATGTAATGCGCAAAGAATATGTACAATGTGAAGCTGATATTTCTTTTTATTATTTATTTACTTTTTGGCTGCACTGGGTCTTAGTTGCGGCACGCGGCATCTTCGTTGATAGTCCATTGTGCTGCGCGGGCTTCTCTCTAGTCGTGGCGTGCAGGTTTTCTCTTCTCTACTTGTGGCGCACAGGCTCCAGGGCACGTGGGCTCTGTAGTTTGCAGCAAGCGGACTCGAGCTGAGGCGCACGAGCTCAGTAGTTGTGGCGCGAGGGCTTAGTTGCCCCGCGGCATGTGGGATCTTAGTTCCCTGACCAGGGATCAAACCCATGGCCCCTGAGTTGTAAGGCGGATTCTTTACCACTGGACCACCAGGGGAGTCCCTGCAGCTGATATTTCTGACTCCAGTATTTATCTGCACTTACCCGATCTCCCAGCAGATCCTAGGCCATGGACTCATTAACCCAGTGCTTTTTTTGCCCCCTTTTCTCTGTCTTTATCTGCAGCTCTATGGAACGGTAAGAGCCATGTAACTGACAATATTTCCCCAAAGCTGAGAAGTTCGCAGTCTCCAGTAGCAGATCTTCCGCCTGTAGGTGGGATGTTCCACTCAATTCAAGCCTGAATGCTAAGGCGCTGACAGGGGAAGGCCGGCGGGCGGGGAATGAGGACGCACAAATGCCCAGGACTGTCTTAACCAGAGTCCCGGCAGCCTACAGAATTCATTTTCGGGTTATCTCTCCTGGCCTCCAGAAGTTTACATTTTCTGGAGACATGAATTCTATAGATAGGTAAATAACTCTAAAAAAATAAGAAGAACAAGAATAACAGCTAACATTTCTTGGCTGTATCCTGTGGGGTAGGCACTGTTCCGAGTCCCACAGGGACTGGCTCAGTTCCCTCATCCGCATCCCTATAAGGTGGACGTTAGGCATTTAATGATGAAGAGGCAGGCATGCAGAGGTTAAGTCACCTGCCCACGATGACATGGGTAGCAGCTGGTAGCAGCTTCCCGGAGCTGTTGGCTGGAGACTTTCGGTGAGAAAGATGATGATGCACTTGGTACGTGGCCCACCCGGTTCCGTGACTAGGAAAGGAAGGTGCCGCCCATCTGGACCCTCTGACGGAACAGAACTGTGCTTTGGAGCTGAAAAATACCACTGAATGATGAGGTACTTCCGGTCTGCCGCAGAGCCCAGTGGACCCTACTGGAACCAAAGCCAAGCAGAAACAGGATGGAGGGTGAGCATCCCACCGAGTGTGCAAGGTCACATTTTCCTAACCTGCTATAGGTCACACATGTTGACTGGTAAAAACTAGTCAGAGATGCTATCTTGTTTCTGGCAGCACTGTCCTTGGCAGAGTGCAAATAACTCTGAGAAGCAAGTGCTAATCTTTTTCCAGTTCCGACGAGGTTACTTGCCTTGAGACATCTTTCTTACTCAATTATCCTTTTCTTCCCCAGTCCCTGCAGAGACAGCCTTGAAAGAGTTTTACCAGGAGAAACTATGAAGCAATCAGGATCCCAACAACGCCTTGCTGTCCTGGAGGAGTAAGGATGTGACCCACACCCAAGCCACTTCGCTCTCATCTTCACTCCAGCCGTTCTGAGGTCCTTCTAGCGCCCCACGTACTCCTGTGACACCCTTCCCGCTTTCACCCGGCACGTGTCTATTCATCCGCTAAACCCAATTTAGACGGCACCTCTTCTGGGAAGCCCTCCCTTCTTTACTGATTCTGAACCTTGTCAATCCTTCCACTGTTGCCCTGATCACTCTGAATAATGAGTGGCTTACAGGTCTGTCTCCCCCACGTGACTGAGTACCTTCTTTGAATTTTATTTTTTAATGGATGGGTTGGTGTCTTATGGTCGCCTCTCCATTGCCTGGTGAAAGTAAGTGCTCACGAGATGAAATGAAATGGAGTCTTGTTTCCCAAAGGGGCCTGAATCCGGTTGGCCCGTGGAATGCTCTCTGAAGTTAAATGTGCGAAGTTACTTCCATTTTGTTTCATACGACACTGATAACCATCGACACCCCGCCCACGGCTACGCCAGCAGCGCAGTGGCTGGTGGAAAACAGGTGACGTCAGAGGCAGAGGCACACGTGTCCCCCACAGGCACCGGGCGATGCTGGCACAGATGGCAGGCTGTCAGTTCGTTCACAGTCTGATGCATGAAAAGATCGCCGATAACCAACTTAAACAATGTCTCTGCCACTCAGGAGACATTGATTGATTTCGATGATAATGATGGACAGGGAAGGAGGTGGGTGGTGGAACTTGCACAGAAAGCGGTGAAGAGACTTGCCCAAAACCAGCCACGGAGGGGCACGCCTGGGAACACGGCCCAGTGTTGCCAGCTCCCAAATCTGGTTCCCTTAGAGATCAATCCCCCAAAAGGTTTCACGGGTGTCTTAGCAGTCTAGAAGTTGGGGAGCAACAGTGTATTTAATCGAATCTTATTTATCCTTCAGTTTCACCTTCTCCCTGCAACCTGTCCCAATACCTCTCCTCTGGACTCTTATGGGGTTCTAAATCTATAAATAAATAAACAACCAGCACTTAATTACAGTGTGCTCCTTTGCTGCTTCCTGGACCTCGCTTCCTCAACTGGATCATAAATTCCCGAAGACAGGGCTCTATTTTGTTCCATGACTTCCTATAGTACCTAGGACGAGGCGTGGTTCACAAGAGACGCTGAATACGTATCTGTTGATGCATGCAATATATGTGTGTTTGTACATGTGTCTGGCATTGCCACCTCCATCTGAAAATCCTTCCACCTCGGGGGCAAGTCCACCCAGAGGAAATGATGAAATTTGCCCAGGAATTTTTTTTCTAGGGGTATAATAAATGCTGCTTTGGTGGCTTTCCTCCCATTTCCATTAATACTCATTTGCAATTTATTTATCTATCTAGTCTTCTCTTTCTTAGCAGGCAATAGCAAGAACTAAAGTTTTCAGAAAAAAAAATATTGGACAGAAACAAAATTGAGAAAACTCATTATCTATTACCTATTATCAAAAAATACTGATAACTTTTTTTTTTTTCCTGAAAACTAGGTGGTTGGTAGGGGGACCTTAGTTATTTGGTAATTGTGAAAAAGCTTTACATTCCAGCCCTTGAGACACCAGGAAACATGGCTTGTGAGCAGATGGCTTAGCAAACTGGAACGTCATGCAGGGAGGCCTGAGCTCCTGAGAGGAGAGGGGGCCAGTGGGATCCAGCAAGGATGTGCAAAGGCCTGGGTCAGAGGCCACGGTGCACATGGTCTCTAAAGAATCAGAGCAAGGCTTCTTCCCACCCTCATCCCAGCCCTCCTCTTTTCTCTGGGCTTTGACCTTGACCCTTGGGGTTTACAAAACTGGAAGTGAAACCCAACTACTTTGGATTTAACTGTGCTTTTTCAAAAAAAAGAGGGGTGGTAAACCATTATGAAATAGAGTTCCTCAAAGTGTAGAGATGTTCGTTCTTTTTTTAAAGAGATGTTTATACTAATAAGTTCATTTAAAAACCAAATATGGAACAGCTCATCAGCTAGGCACAAGAGCAGTATTAGGGAAACCAGTCACTATACCATGTGTATCAGAGGAACCTGGGAACAGGACAGGGAAGCAGAATCCTGGAGCAGCCTCGAGCTCTGCATTTGCACCTGCCACCCAGGTTACTCTGACCCCGCCCACTAGAGCTGAGAATCACTGCATTAGGGGGACGCACAGCTACAAGCGCAGATGTGCCCTGTATATCCTCTAAACAAAGAGGACTGGCTTCTATTCTTAGCTCTTGGTGGGAGGGGGAAGGAAGTTCTTTGAAAAGTCTAGCAGGTGGGGTTAAAACCCGCAACTGAGAAGCTTGGGGGCTTTTTTATTTTATTTCTAATGAAACTGTGAAAAAGAATATCCTTCTGGTCGGGAAATCCAGGTCAGAAAGAATGGCTTATCCTATTGATTCAAACAGCCTCCCTCCTAGCCAGCATCTTAAAAGGCCTTCCAATCTCTGGAGCTCAAACCACCAAATGGTCCTCCCTGCCTTCTTACCAGCCCTGTAAGAAGAATTTCTCGTGTCATGATGGGCCCGTGGCAAGACCTACTCTCTTTCTTACCATTTTCTTCCATTTCATCCTGCGGTTCTGGTACCAAGTCTTCACCTGCAGTTGAGTGAGTCCCAGAGACTGGGCCAAGTCCAACCTACAAGGCACGAGAGACAGAGGAAGGATGAGGAAGAGGGGAAAGGGCAGCAAAGGTGGGGTCCTGTTGGCTACCTCTAGGCACTGCTACCAACGCGTGGACCTCCCCCATTAAACCAATGCCTCCCCAAAGAGCTTTGCTTTCCTTCCAAGAATCCTATGGAGGAAACTCTGGGAAGCTAAGAAGCAGATGCCCAAGCCCAAGGACTGTCTACACTGGAACTGAAAAGAATTTCTGAGCCTTCACTGCGAAGTCCTCTTCCTGACCCCATAGGCTCCTTACTCTGATCCTACACAAAAGGAAGGCTCTGCTCCAAAATCCAAACTGGGGAGACGAGGTAAAGCCGTATTTTCCTTGTCAGAATCCCGCTCGTCACTCAGACCCGGCTCGAGCCCCACCTCCCGGGGGTGAGCCTGCTACTGCCCCTCCCACCAAGCAGGGTGCCTCCTCGACCCAGGTTACCCATCACCCAGGGTGCCTCCTCGACCCAGGTTACCCATCACCCAGGGTGCCTCCTCGACCCAGGTTACCCATCACCCAGGTTGCCTCCTCGACCCAGGTTACCCATCACCCAGGTTGCCTCCTCGACCCAGGTTACCCATCACCCAGGTTGCCTCCTCGACCCAGGTTACCCATCACCCAGGTTGCCTCCTCGACCCAGGTTACCCATCACCCAGGTTGCCTCCTCGACCCAGGTTACCCATCACCCAGGTTGCCTCCTCGACCCAGGTTACCCATCACCCAGGTTGCCTCCTCGACCCAGGTTACCCATCACCCAGGTTGCCTCCTCGACCCAGGTTACCCATCACCCAGGGTGCCTCCTCGACCCAGGTTACCCATCACCCAGGGTGCCTCCTCGACCCAGGTTACCCATCACCCAGGTTGCCTCCTCGACCCAGGTTACCCATCACCCAGGTTGCCTCCTCGACCCAGGTTACCCATCACCCAGGGTGCCTCCTCGACCCAGGTTACCCATCACCCAGGGTGCCTCCTCGACCCAGGTTACCCATCACCCAGGGTGCCTCCTCGACCCAGGTTACCCATCACCCAGGTTGCCTCCTCGACCCAGGTTACCCATCACCCAGGTTGCCTCCTCGACCCAGGTTACCCATCACCCAGGTGGCTCTGAGTTCTCGCTGGTCTCTGATTGCTTCACATGAGTTATTTCTGCCTCCCTAACTGAACTGCAAGAGTTGGCTTCCTAACTCAACTGCTGCTTTTACAGTCGCGAAAGTGCCGACCGCACTCTGAATCCAGAACAAGGGCTCACAAATACCTTTCGATGGATTGACTCATCCACCATCGCTGCCCTCAACTGTTATGATGCCAGCTTCCAAAATAAACATTACACCCGTAGCGCCTCCTCCTTCCCATTTCACGGCTGAGCGTGGTCCTGCATTTCTCTGTAGCCTCCTGCGAAGCCCTGAATGTCAAAGCCGTTCCCGGGGAAGCATGCAGTTGGAGCTAACTCTAACACTGCACCTGTTTCCAGAGCACCACCACGTCCCAGGCTGTGTGCAGAGCCCCTGACATGTACCATCTCGTTTCTTCTTTTTTTTTTTTTTAACATCTTTATTGGAGTATAGTTGCTTTACAATGGTGTGTTAGTTTCTGCCTTATAACAAAGTGAATCAGATATACATATACATACGTCCCCATATCTCCTCCCTCTTGCGTCTCCCTCCCACCCTCCCTGTCCCACCCCTCTAAGGTGGTCACAAAGCACCGAGCAGATCTCCCTGTGCTATGTGGCTACTTCCCACTAGCTATCTATTTTACATTTGGTAGTGTATATATGTCCACGCCACCCTCTCACTTCGTCCCAGCTTACCCTTCCCCCTCCCCATGTCCTCAAGTCCATTCTCTATGTCTGCGTCTTTATTCCTTTCGTTTATTCTTTTCACGTCTATTCCTTCCTGCTGTGAAGTAGGTATGATTATTTCCATCTTACAGATGAGAGATCTGAGGCTCAGAGAGACTAGAATCTCTCAGCGACCACGGCGAAGTCCTGTCCATCACCCGTTTTTTGTAAATAAAGTTTTATCGGAACACAGACACATTCATTCGTTTACATATTGTCTGTGGCACGAACCTCAGAGCTGAGTAGTTGTGACACAGACCGCATGGCCCACAAAGCCTAAAATACCTACTCTCTGGCCCTGCACAGAAAAACTGTGCTGACCCCTGCTAGGTGGTCCTAGAGAAAGAAGTGGAGGTAGGGTTCAAGTCTGCTGATGTCTGTGTGCCTCCCCCTGTACAGGGGCTCCCTCCACTCATCGGCCTTTTGCACAAGATAGGTCTGTCGGAGGGAGGCTCTCGCTCAGGCCTTCGGGGGCGCTGCATCCCAAGGAGCCACAGACAACCCGAGCGGAGCATATGAAACGGGAAAGGGAGCCAGGCTGAGGTGGTCCACCTCAGTCCCTGAGACTGTTGGAAGTGCTGACCTGTGTTCACTGATGACAACCCCAGGTCCACCTGAGTACCCACTGGAAGGACCAGCTCTGGCTGGAAGGAGCCCACACGAGCTGCCCCACCCACCCCCTCCCCCTGCCGAGGTCCCATCCCTGGTCCCTGGAGCAGCGTGGACTTGTCACGCAGCACCCCTGACACAGCTTGAGCAGGGACCACCACTTCGGGAGGCCCCGGGGTATCTGAAACGTCCACCATCTCACAGCAGCCTGCACAGCTGCCAGCCTGGGCTGCGGGGAATCTCGGGTGCGAGTCCTCAGCTGCAACTTTCTCTAAGCTGAGGAGTAACGAGCGACATCTCACCATCAGGGAGACCAGCGGGTACAGGAGTGAAGGTTCCAGGTACAGCTCCTGGCACTCCAAGTGCAGCGGCCCAGCCCCCCTGCTGTGACCAGAGAGCCCAATTTCAATCACCGATAATAAAAACCGTGTTCCTTCCAGGAACTTCAGCTCCTGGCTTCAGTCAGCATTCACACATATCTGCTTGTCCCAGTAAAAGGGCCACTGGAAGGTGACAGTTTTATTGAAAGTGATTAACAGACTGAAGCTAGTAAATTCCCAGTGGCAGCAGCCCTTACTCTCGCCACTACCGAAGCCCTGCTTCCCAAGTAGCTGTTCATTAAAGCATCAAGAGCCCAGGGGGCCATCCCACAGGTCTCCCAGGTCTCCCCCGAGACAGGTTCTCCCCAGGCTCCCCCCGTGCCTTCCCGGCCGGTTCACCTGAGGCCATCAGGTGCATTAGTGAACGGAAGGTTCAAGTTCACAGCTCTGCCACCGCATTAGCAAACGAGGTGAGCTCACTTGGGAAAAATGCGCCCCTGACTCACTCTGGCTCCAGGAGCATGCTTCGTTGTCATCAGCCTTCTCTCATTACCTGCCACCCTTACAAATTCTCACTACCCTGCATATTCGCTTAGATGGGGTCACCCAGGAAACTGGGGAAACAAACAAAGGAGAAGAGGGAGTGCACTGTGGGAGGAGGGCGTGCTCATGGCCCCGGTCACGTAGGAGGTGAGGAACAGCTGGCAGGGCGGCTCGGGCTGCAGCCTCCATGCCCACCAGAGGGTTCTCCTCCCCCAGCAAGTGGATGAAGCCCGTGAGGCTCACCTGAGAGGTGCCTGGGCAGGTTATCAGGAAGCCCCAGGAGGTTTAATTAGAACAAACGTTTCTGCGAAAACAATTTGCTGACTTCCAAAGTAGGCCTAAAACGTCACCTGAGCACGCTGATTCATAAATCGGGGTGCCCACCCTTCCTGGGTGACAAGTACATGAGGCTCTCCATTACACGCTCGGGGCATCAGAGTAGCCATTCGATACCTAGAGATCCCATTTATTAATCCCCAATTCACAGACCTGTCCTCCACTGTCTGCCCGAAGGTGCCCCAAACTGCTCACGTCCGAAACAGAACACGCTCCCCTCCAAACCCACTCTGTCCTCAGTCTTCCAGCTTCAGATAATGTTTGTCCCCCGTACCTGGTGGCCCATCCAGGAACCACAGAATTCTCAGCTCTCCTCCTCATGCCAACATCTGTCTGTTCCAGCCTCAGAACTGTTCTCCGATCTAGTCTCTCCTCTCTGCTCCCACTGTCACCACCTTAATTCAGGTGGTGACATTCAGTGACCCTCCCTGGACTCTGTCCACCTGCTTTCCCTGCTCCATCTCTTCCCTAACAGTCACCTGTGGTGCCACCAGTGTGGGGATTTGAAAAGTAAATCTGGCCATGTTGCTTCCAGCTCTTCATGGCTGCTGACGCACGGCCTACATGACAAAGTCCCTAATCTTTGGCCAGATGTACAGGGTCCTTCCCGCCTCTGCAGCCTCATCTCCCACCATGCCCCCCTCCACACCTGAAGCTGGAGGCGCCCGACCACCTGCAGGGCCCTCAGCACGCCCGTCGAGCCCATCTGTGCCTTTTATGTGTCGCTCCCTCTGTGGAGGGCTCTCTCCCTCCTGGGATGAAAGCTCTTTTGAAGAGGTTGCCTCCTCCGAGAAGGCTTCTCAGCCCCCGCCAACATACTCAGCAACACCTCTGTGCTCGCAGCCCGCGGGAACGTGCCGGCACCCACACCTGGCGTCATGATGGCATTACCACAACCTCGTCCTTCCCCGTGACCTCCTCTAGAGCAGGTCTCTTGTCTGCTACTGTCTGGACCCATAATCCCTGCCACAGTGCCTGGCACACAGCCGGTGGGTGCTCAACTAACTGAATCGGTAAACAGGTTCCCTTCCAGTCAGTGATCTGCAGCCTCCTCTCTCACTTAAATTTTGATCGAACAGCTAATAAAATAGCTTAAGAGATGCATTTGAGTTTCCTTCCCTTCTCTTTAATAGCAGTAGGGTCAAACCTGATATGGACAAGGCAGCGAGCAAAAGAAGTGAAAACGTACCTGCAAAATCCTCCCAATAAATAGGATCACACATTAGCTCAGCCATTCCAGAGTGAGTATGAAGGACAAGGTAAGACACACACTCTTGCAGCGTATTTTTTTGTTAAGATGCTGAACTAAAGAAAGCGGAGAGGTATCGAAGCCTATGAGTAAAGCAGGGGTCACAGCTGCCCTCACTGGGATCGCAAAAGGGTTTAAAGAAGGGCCCCTCATCCAGGTCCTCTTAGGTCTCAGCCGAATGCTTCTGACTTGCTGTCTGTCAGATGTAGCAAGACATCTGACAGCTCCACAGTCCCGTCAATCCAGCGCGTCCAGGCAGGAGCCGGGCCGACGCACTGAGCCAGTTGGGGGTTGGCGGCTGGGGAGGGGCCTGAGGAGATCACGGACCCCAGTTGTGGGTCCAGTCCCACTGCATCTGACCCTAAGTGCAAGTGGCTTTAAACACCAAACCTGTTTCCCAACAGAGAGCCTGGGTAAGCACTGGCTAAGCTTTACTTTGCTGGCTGTACTGGAGAAGTTAATATACAGGGATATAGTGAGAAGTATAAATCCAGCAGCAGGCAGGGTCCCGGGCTGAGATGAATTCACGTGGGCTGGCTTCTGTTAAACCCAGGCTGAGACGGCACGAGCCGAGGGATGGACAGATTCCTGCCATACTGTCCTGCACAAACTCTAGAACAGTCCTGTGGCTCTCCGTCCCACGCCGAGAACCAAAGGAGTCCCCCCGCTCAAGGGCCTTCCCGGCAGACAGTCCCCTCCCCGTGTCCTCACCTGTCTGGGGTGGACAAGTACTTCTGCTTCTGGAACTTCTTCTCCAGGCCCATGAGCTGCAGCTCGGTGAAGATGGTGCGGCTCCGGCGGGGCTTCTTCTGCCGGGGCGCGGGCTGCTCCGTCTCCGACTCGCTGCTGCTGTGGTTCTCGCCCGCAGCCTCGGCAGAGGTGGCCTCGGCGGCCGGGTGGCGGGACAGAGCCTGGGCGATTCCCGGGGTGGCGGGGACCAGGTGCGGGATGACTGTGGGCTGTCGGGTGATCACCGAGAGGAGAGGATATGCCCGAAGGGAAGCGGGGCCTGGAAGACAAGCAGGGAGGCAGGTCGCACAGGAGCCGTGGGGGAAGGGGGCCAGAGGCCCTCAGAGGACCCTGGGCCGAGACCCATCTGTCTGGCAGGGCCTCCTGTTCACAGGGACGTATAAATGGGGGAAGGCTGGGTGGGCAGGGCACACGCAGATTTGCTCAGCCTGGTCTAGTTTGAAGTGAACCTTTCCCCATCTCTCCCATTTGAACCCCTAAATGCTGGTTTCAGAGATGCGGGTCAATGGCACTGAGCAGATGGGAAGAAGTACTCAGATACAGCTAGAAACACATACTTAAGGAAGCCGAAAAGGATCTGTAACATACAGTACACCTGAGAAGCACCTCCGGTCTTTATAAAAATACGTGGTTGTAACTATAAATTCTCCCTGAGAAGTCTACATACCTTGAATCGTAACATTTTTCAGAGCTGGAAGGATGCTTAAGGGTTATTTAATTCAACTCCCTCATTTCAAAGACAAGAAAACAGCCCCAGAAAGCCTGAGGGACTTGATGGTGTCCCAGAGCTAGGAACAAGCAGACTCAGGAGTCAAACCAGGTTCTGGCTTGAAGTCCAGGGCTGTTACCACATCATGAATCACACGGATGCATCATTTAGAAGAGGGGGCCAAAAAGATTTTAATTCACGTGAAAATTCAGATCCATTACACTGGTTGCCTCTGGCACTGTGTTAAGGAGGATTCTCAGGCTGGGTCGGAGCCTGGCTGAAGAATTCGAGCTGAGGTTGATTAGCAATGTCTGTCACGGGTGTGCAGGGGTAGGGGGTGTGGTGGCCTCCACCCTAGTTTTGTGCCTCTTCTGCTTTAGGAATTTCAAGGCAAGAGGACTTTTCTGTCCAAGAATCTGTCTTCTGTCGACTGAAAAAAATTGCACAACCTAAAAGTTGAGAATTATGTTTTATAGTTTTGGACTTTCTGAGGACTTCAAGCCAGGGAGGCAGCCTCTCAGATAGCTCTGGGGGACCGCTCTGAAGAGGTAAGGGGGCACTAGGATATACAGGAGCTTTTGCAACAAAGACCAGGTGGTCAGAACATCAAAAGATTAATTCTGTTAATTAAGCAGAACCATGGAGATACCTAGAGACTGGCATACAGCGTGAAGTAAGTCAGAAAGAGAAAAACAAATACTGTATAATATCACTTATATGTGGAATCTAGAAAAATGGTAGAGATGAACTTATTTACAAAGCAGAAATAGAGACACAGATGCAGAGAACAAACGTATGGATACCGAGGGGGGGAGGGGGGCGGTGGGATGAATTGAGAGATTGGGATTGACATATATACACCACTTTGTATAAAACAGATAACTGATGAGAACCTACTGTACAGCACAGGGAACTCTACTCAATGCCCAGTGGTGACCTAAATGGGAAGGAAATCCAAAAAAGAGGGGATATATGTATACGTATAGCTGATTCACTTTGCTGTACAGCAGAAATTAACACAACATTGTAAAGCAACTATACTCCAATAAAAATGAAAAAAGAAAAAGAAAACCAGACATCTCAAGTCAATGAACTTAGCGCTTTTCTGTGGATGGGAAGAAAGAGTCTGGGCTCACTGAAATCATTCCTTTGAGGTGCACCTCAGCTCTCTGGGGCCAGTGTCCTGTTCCTTCCCACCCTGAGTCCCCTCAGGGGGCACCGTTGGGGGCGGCTGCAGTGGCCGAGGGCTTGGCAGTGGGCAGCCAGGCAGCCCGTTTGTCTCCACCCTGAGTTCCCTCAAGGCTCACCATCGGGGTGGAGATAGTGGCTGATGGTTGATGGCTGCAACATCCTTTGTTTGCCGATACTTTAAAGTTCAAGTGAAAAGGCTCTTCCTTTTCATTGTTCCATAGTATTGGGTTTAAAATGTCACCATCGTTACCTATGGAAATCATTTTATCCCTCTGGGAGTCAGTTTTGTCATTTGTACAAGTGAGTAAAAGTAGGTAACTTCGAAGAATTTTTCAAACTCTAATATACCGATGTCACAAAAGCATATCATCCCAAGCCCATCTTGATATCCAATGAAAACAGAGAAGATTCTGTGGCTGCCCTTTGGGACTCAGCCCAGACCTGACAGCTCACTACAAGGGCAAGGTGAGCGTCGGAGCCAAACATCACTCACACTCATCCTGGGTTAAAACCAACCAAGGTCACAGAAGCACCCAGGTGCTACGTGCAAGCTCTCTCTCCTCTGGGTTGGCATTTCTCTTCTTACTCGTTTCCGTGCTTCTGTTTTGGACCCCAGTCATAGTTATTAAAAGAGATAACTTCTCTTGTTCTTTGACTACGTGTCTAGTAAGGCCCAGTAGAAACCACAAAGCTGTTAGACAATAAATCACGACTTCCACTGACTCTCCAGCCAAGGCTAACACTTGAGGGTTTTTGTCGTGGATTCTTTGAATGAAAAAAAAAAAAAAGATATTTTATAATGAGAAAATCAGGATACCTGGGACAGTAGTTTTGAATCTGTATACATTATGAAATGCTACTTCTCCAAAAAAGTATCTAGGTCTTCCCTGGTGGCTCAGTGGTTGGGAATCCGCCTGCCAATGCAGGGGACACAGGTTCAAGCCCTGGTCCAGGAAGATCCCACATGCCGCGGAGCAGCTAAGCCCATGCGCCACAACTACTGAGCCTGCGCTCTAGAGAGTGCAAACCACAACTACTGAGCCTGCGTGCACAACTACTGAAGCCCACGCACCTAGAACCCGTGCTCCGCAACAAGAGAAGCCACTGCAATGAGAAACCTGTGCACCGCAACAAAGAGTAGCCCCTGCTCACCACAACTAGAGAAAGCCCGCGCACAGCAACGAAGACCCAACGCAGCCAAAAATAATAAATAAATTAATTAATTAATTTTAAAAAGAATAAAGTTATGGGGCTTCCCTGGTGGCGCAGTGGTTGAGAGTCCGCCTGCCGATGCAGGCGATGCGGGTTCGTGCCCCGGTCTGGGAAGATCCCACATACCACGGAGCGGCTGGGCCCGTGAGCCATGGCCGCTGAGTCTGTGCTCCGCAACGGGAGAGGCCACAACAGTGAGAGGCCCACGTACCGCAAAAAAAAAAAAAAAAGAATAGTTATAATATATTAAAAAAAGTATCTAAAAGCTTCTTATACTGCTATTTTGTTTTCATTACCAAAGTAGCACAATTTCTTATAAAAGAATTTTAAAACAATTCAGAAATATATAAAATAGAAGTCTCCCCTCCCAGTTTTCAACCCCAAATCTTAGAGGTAAACTTCCATAATTGTTCCTGTGTATATACAGACATATATATATGTTCCAAATCTAGTAATAATGTATTCTAATCTACTGAAACACATAGTTACAAAGTGTTTATTTTGTAAAATATAAACATGTCACTTTATTTTTTCTAAATGGATAGCCAACAACCCCCAAATCCTTTATTGACTAGCCCATGACTTAAAATGCCAGCCTTAAGGTACATTAAGTTCCCAATGAAATGAAGTTGGGAATTTTTGTTTATCAGAATGCTGAGAGTCTACTGGGGGATTTTAGTCACCAGAAGTCTGAGAATCTCCTGCTTTCTAGACAAGCAGCCAAACTGGGACAAGAACCACCCTTCCCAAGGGCTGCCCTCTGTCGGGATGGTTATAAATAGGTGAGGTGCCTCTACGTGAGGGCAGTGGGTGTGCGGAATGAGGAGGGGTCGGGGAGGGAAGAGTTAGGAAATCAGGTGGATCGGAGAGGGAGGCAGATTTTCTTGAGGCCGTCATGAGTCTGCAACTCTGCGGAGAGTGAAGGCTACTTTGAGAGGATTTCTGAAGAACATTTTAGGGGTGTACAGCGTAAAATCCTTGAATATATTCCTTTAAGTAAAACTAAAGATCTTCCCGTTCAAGACTTCTGTAATCAGATTTCTGTTGTCTTTGAGTATAATTCTATAGATACTGGGCCATATGGGGCCCTAGAAATAGCTGGGTTACGTCATGAACGCATGTGTCTGTTTCTGGACTCTATTCTACTGAACTAATGTATGTCCTATCATAGGACCATTCCACTTTTATTATTGTAGGGTTTAGGGAGTTTTATTATCTGGCAGAACAAATTTCCCCTTTTTATCTTTTCTACAGAGTTTTCTTGGCTATTGTCATTAATTAATTTTTCCAGTTGAATTTTAGAATCAACTTGTTAGTCTCTTAAAAAGCAAATCCCACTGAAAATTTATGAGACTTCCGTTGACCTTATAGATTACTATCAGGAAAGATGATTCTTTTGATGATCCTGTTCTCCGGTAGGTTAAAAGAAATTGCTGGTAATTAAAAATAGCTTTTGGAGATTTATGCCATTTGGTTCCATAAAGCTTAAACCCAATGAAAACCTTCATTAAAAAACAAAAACAAAACAAAAAACTTCAGAAGAATGGTAGTGATTTAAGGCAACATTCTAATCGCCAAAGTCTGTAGTTTCAGGAATCCCGACCCAATGTTCTGATGCAGGTTCAGTGACAAAATTGTACCTCTCCCCAGGGGCAGAGAGCACCTTCTGATGTTGGAGATGCACCCACAAGGCCACTGTGATGCTGATAAATATCTGGAGGATTCAGGAGGACCATCACTGTAGTAAATAAATACACTTGCCGCGAAGCAGTGTTGAGGTCTTAGTATTTGACGTGTGTCCCTCAGGAAGGAACAAGCGTGGCTGGACCAGGACACAGGGCGGGTAATGCGTGTGCGGCAAAGCACTGCGTCTCCTGAGAGGCAAACCAACGGGGCCAGAAAAGCGAGACCAAACATATCCTCGCCAGCTGCTCTATGTCTTTCTTGTTTTAAAATACGACCCGATTTCCAACAAAATAGGATCGGCCCAGAGCTCTCATTTCACAGAGCACTTACACACCCGCATCTGATATTCTCACAAAAGCACTGTGAGATAATCCAGCCATCTATTTATATTCTGGCTAAAAATCAAATTTAGATGTTAAAAATGGGGGGGGAATTATAAATTAGCTCATACATTGTGGGGTGGGGGACTTGGGTCACCGAGAAGGCAAATAATGTATAACACTATGTATTAAGCATGTCTTTCTCTTTTCCTGAGAATTATCACTATGTGAAAATGTTGACTACAGACAGCTGTCCCGCCACCCTGCATCATTTACATACACTTGTGAAATTCAAGCACATTATCTGCTACTGAGAGGGAGTCATGACTGTCATAAACCAAAGACTTTGTTTAAACATTTTTAGTTGACAAAAGGAGTGTAAACATGACCACAGTGAATGCATTTTCTAATAGCTGCTTTCCTTCAACCCATCCCCCGAACCAATGTTTGGCTGTGGGATGGATATCACATAACTGCGTGTATCGTATACCTAGAAGAGCTGCCCGCCAAATGTTTGGCCGTCTTGAGAATCTGTTTTTGGATTAGAAAACCTGAGCACATTCGTGGTAGGCTGATGCCCAGGGACATCCCAGGGAGCCTGGGGAGATGCGGACCATTTGGGAGGCTAAACAGAATTTTCCGTCACGTGGATTCTGCAAACTGAGTGTAGATCACGCATACGAACGCACTTGGGCCAAGCATGGGCACAGTCCAGGGTGGCAGATTCCAGGCACACCTCCCCAACATAAGTCCTCCTTCCCCGCGGAGGCCAGTCCCCCCAGTTACAGCTGGACGTGAACCCCAGAGCAGAGTCCCCAAAGCACAGTGTTGGCTTCCACACACCTCCTGGGGGCTCCTCTTCCATTGCTCCAACAGGCCAGTCCCCAGAATGGCTCTCCACGCCCACTATTCCGGTTGACACAAGCGAGGTCCAAATGTCTGAGTGGATAAGGATCTCTAAGCTGCCTGCTTTACTGATTTATGTCCCGGGAATGTGTGACCTGTATACCCGCAGAAAGCTTCCAAGGGACAAGCAACACACACAAAGCCACAGGTAGAGATGGTATTCCTGACGGTTAACTTGAAAGAAAGACTCAGTGGAACAACTGGGTAGCTCTGGCTGAGTTTCCTGGGAAAAATCATAAAACCACCCACACCGAATTATTCCCATCGGCTCACATCCCTGCAGACTGGCTGGTAATTTGGGGCAGTGGAAAGAACAGGACCTCACTGACTTGTGGAGTGAACTTGAGCAGGTTATCAAAACTTTCTCAGTTTCAATTTCCTCTTCTGTAGAGTAGGGCTAATAACAGTTCCCCCTTGTATCTTACTGGGAAGATTAAATGCATTAAGGTATGTGAAGCGCCTGGTGGGCATTTCATTACTGTTAGTTCCCTTTCCTTTCCTCTTTTCACTTTAGTGGATTGGTGCTCTGTGAATGAGCCAAAAGAAAACAGACGGATTTTCTTATCAAGAAGGCGACCTACTTGTGACCTATGTACGTGCATCCTCTTATCCTCCGTGCATTCGTCTGCAAAGTAAGATGAAACCACTAGAACCTGCTAGCTCCTCTTTGCCAAATGAGGGTCTTCAAATGCCCTGACGGCAGCAAGAGAGCTAAAGGATATCAGTGGGAGGGCTAACCAGGCCAGACATCCCCCTAAAATCATCAAGACTCCAGAAATAACTACTGTGGTTTTGCAGACCCGTATAAACAATTCACGGCCCTTCCCAAGATTAGTCGTAGGCAAAGAAGGATGAAGTTAGTGGGACACAGGACTGTACCTAAAGTCAATTTCTAAACACTGCAGACAAAACAGAGATGGGGTGGTTAAAATGGACTTGCCTGGTTGTGTGCTGAAGGTGGATTAAGGAAAGGCTGAGCTAAGCGTAAGTAGCAACCAGACATGAAAGTTCAGGGCTTGTTTGTCTCTATGCATAATCTGTAAGAATGTCAAGGAAGGGAGGAAATATAACGAGGCTGAGTGGCCTTTTAACTTTGTGATGCACTGTTTCTAGCCCAGAAGAGTTAATGGAATACGTGCCCCCTTTACAGGTTATGGCTTTGTATGACTAAAGAAAAGAAAAAATGTTTCAAGAGGCCAACTCAAAGGCTGGCAAAACATCTTAGCCATTAATTACCTCATTAAAAAAGAGCGGGTGGGCATGTTGATGAGTTAAGTGTAAATGAATTAGAAACATGTGAAATAAACTTATTCCAAAATCCACACGCGACTGCCATAACGTAGACTCTGGAGTAAGCATCTAGTTAAATTAAAAACTGAAGAAGGTTCACAAAGGTTGATGAATAAAGGGATGAAAACATTTCTGGGGATTTGGAAAAATGAAGATTTGGGAAGTAAAGAGGAGACCAGAGCAACGATAGCAGGCTTGACTGCATCACGCCATCTTTTCAGAGTCTTGATTTTGCAAAGAGACAAGCTCGGTCTTACCACGTTCAACCTGCAATGTCATCAAAATTATAGACACCCACAAAAACGCTGGGCTGCACAGGGATCTCCGTGAAATCAATTAAGCTAGCCTGCCAGATAGGTTTATGGTCCTTCCCACGCTGCCTAAAATGCCCTACCACCCAAACGTGGTCATCATCCACCCTCTAGCCATCACCACTCCACATCTCCCTCCGCCAAAGAACACACTGGAAACGGCACTGTCTTTCTCCTCCTGGCCATTCTGTTGTCTCCACACACCCACACCTGCTTTCAGCCATACCTCAAAAACACTCACGGACAGAAGGCTTCCACAACAGCTGTTGTTTAGTACAGAGACCGAATTAATCACTCCCACCTTCATGCACCCCCAGCTTTGTGTTTGTGCCCTTATTCACCCTTACTTAATTCAAACCTTGGAGCAAGGGTTAATGTGTTTACCCATTTATTTCTCAGTAGACTGCAAACTTCTTTAGGACAGAGTTAAAAGGTGCATCTTCCTAGTGTAAACTCCATGCCTGACTCGAACTGATTTTACCTGGAATCAGAAGACTGGGGCTGGAGATGTGGTTCTGACACCTTTGACAACTTTGGGCTCCGTGGCCTTAGTTAAACCATACTTCCAAACTTCGGCTTTCTCTTCTAAAAAAATGACACTAATACTACTTCTCCCAAGCTTGTTGAAGGATCACATTGGATAATGAGTATAAAAACTTTTTTAAACAATGAAGAACTATACCCAAAATGGCAGTAATTTTTTCCAGCAATCAAAAAGCACTAACTTTCCAAATTTTAGAGATGTCTCTATTCACTAAGAAACCATACTCCTGCTTCCTATGCTAACGTAAACCATCCCTTTGTCTCGTCCCTTAACCTTCATAATTTCTATTTAAGGTCCTATCGTCACAGGGACAGAGGCTACACAAAGCTGACCAGGAGAAATCTTCTAGTTCCCTGTCACCATCATCTGTGAACTCTACCAAGTAGCTACTCAGCTCTGTGCTAACTGCTAGAGACGGGAAGAGAAGCGATTCCTCATCTCTGTCCTCAGAAGCTAGTTATCGCACTGGAGACAAGAGACATTACAATAAAAGGTAAATAAGAAAGCAAAGAAGTTTTTGTGTGGCAAATGCTGAGTGGCAGAAGACCTACAGGAATTCAGGATGGACTGCTGCACTCCAGAGCGTACACTGCCTGGTTGTGAAAAGAGGAGCCGGGGTTCTTCGGGGAAAGGAAGAACCCACAGGACCTGGAGAAACACTAGAGTGCGGTGGGAGAGGCGGGCAGACACACAGAAGGTGCCAGAGGACTCAAGACTCCAGCAGTGTAAGCTGGGACGAAGTGAGAGAGAGGCATGGACATATATACACTACCAAATGTGAAACAGATAGCTGGTGGGAAGCAGCCGCATAGCACAGGGAGATCAGCTCGGTGCTTTGTGACCACCTAGAGGGGTGGGATAGGGAGGGTGGGAGGGAGACGCAGGAGGGAGGAGATATGGACATATATGTATACGTATGATTCACTTTGTTATAAAGCAGAAACTAACATACCATTGTAAAGCAATTATACTCCAATAAAGATGTTTAAAAAAAAAAAAAAAGACTTCAGCGGTTAAGTGCTGGGATCGGATCACCTCTTCCTCTGCCCAGTGACAACGTTTGGGTAGAAAAGATAAGGCTCACAGAGGCTTACTTCGTTTGCAGTAAAATCAGACACTGAAGTGATGATTCCTGGCAGGCCTGGACGGTCACAAACTAGGGTTCCCCGAAGGACTCTGAGATGGGTCTGTGGATTTTACACAGAACAAGAGTTGAAGGGTTGAAAGCAGAATTTGTCTCCCAAGAAGAAAAACTTAAGACCAACAGAGGATGAAAGACTGGGTCTTGGGGTACATCTTCATCAATGGAGCTGGAAAAGGAAATAAGACCAACAAACCAGGTAGACATTGTAGCCTAAGAAGCAAGTAGCAGAAGTAAGCACACAGGGTCAATGAAAATGGCCAGAGAATTTCAAGAAGGATACACTTTCAACAAGGTTACTCACTAGGAAATCTCTTGACGTAAGTTTTGAAAATGTCCCCCCTTCTCTGATACTTCCAGACCTATCTTCATGGTATCGGAATCTCCACAAAGCAGGCTGGGAAAATGTGCGTTGTGCCAGGGCCCTGGGCGGTTTCGAGGAAAAGCCACAGGACATTACTTTCTGCAAGTGGCCCTGTGGGTCCCAGGCAAGCTCTTGATTACCCAGGAGGAGAAGCATCCACCAAACTCAGGACATCTCATGCCAAAATGTAATTTTCTAAATTCAAGTTAATCTCCCTTGTCTCCCTATGCATCCTAATCCTGGCTTAAATATATTCTCTGTAGCTTGCCTTTGGTTGCAAAGAATTAGAAACAAAGTGGGATAAAAGAGAGTAAAATTCAATTAAGTTTAACAAATTATGGAACACCTAGTGTAGATACTATGCCAGGAACTGGGGATAAAAGAGTACACAAGACAGACCGGGTCCTTGCCCAGCCCAGCTGATGGACAGCGGACAGTTAAGGAAGAAGTACTTCAGCAAGAGGATTTAACCAAGTATAGGTGGTGAGGATCCACCTGAAAGAGTGTCATTTAAACTGAAGGATGACGTTAGCTGAGATTCTAATCAGAGAATAAAAAGAAACAGGTAAAAGTCTACAAATTTGCCAAATACTAACTGTGAAAAGAAATTTGTTTTTTATGTATTTATTTATTTATCTCTCTACCTACCTATCTTGGTTGCACTGGATCTTCGTTGCTGCGTGCGGGCTTTCTCTAGTCGCAACGAGCGGGGGCTACTCCTTGTTGCAGTGCATAGGCTTCTCATTGCGGTGGCTTCTCTCGTAGCGGAGCACGGGCTCTAGGCGTGCGGGCTTCAGTAGCTGTGGCACACGGGCTCAGCAGTTGTGGTTCGTGGGCTCTAGAGCACAGGCTCAGTAGCTGTGGCACACGGTCTTAGTTGCTCCGCAGCGTGTGGGATCCTCCCGAACCAGGGCTCAAACCCGTGTCCCCTGCATTGGCAGGCGGATTCTGAACCACTGCGCCACCAGGGAAGTCCTCCCATTATTTTCCGATAAAAGTGTGCCCTTAAAACTTATGCAGATAACTCAGCCCAGGGACACAGAACTATGTTGCAAAATGGACTCAAACTCTGGAGGAATCTACTTATTGAAGACAGGAGGATAGAGCACCGTATTGGGGGAAGGCTCTTGTTGGAAAGAATTCCTCTCCTTTCTCTTTTACTCAAGGTGTTAAGATTGAATGGCAATGAGCGTACCTCCAAACAGTAGCGGGAAAATTATACAACAGACATCAATATTTATTTGTTTGAGTCTTGCTCTTGTAGGTAATAAGGGAAAACAGTAATAAGGAGTAGTAGTAGGAATAACAGTGACAAGACTCTACAACACAGTGAATGTGAAGCATGTGGACCGTGGTACCCAACTGGCCAACCAAGACCAAAGACAGTTGCTCCCTGCAGCAAGATGGCCCCTGCACTGAGCCACGTCCTGTCTAGTTAAGATCCAACTCCGCCCTCAACAACACCATTCAGCTTGCTTTAGCTTCAGTCCACAATGAGGTCTCTCTTTCTCTGAATTTTCCTCATCAGTAGATGGGGGGAGTTGGCTGGGTTTTAAGGTCCCTTTTGGTACCAAGATGCAATGACTTTATCAGCAATATCACGCTCAGACACAGTTGAGTCTCTCGTACATTTCTCAACTCGATTGTAAAGTCTTTGTCTTATACTTCAGTTTCCCACCACGTACTTCCCATACTTTGCAAGTGGTATCAACTAAACAAATATTAGCTGAATTTAACGAGTGAGCTAAGAGAAAGAGTATTAATGCCTTCCTGCACGTAAACCTCCTCAGTACTACTAAATCCTGTCAGTTCACAAGGGAGTAGAGTGATGAACTAATTACTCATCTGATATCCTCTTAGGTGATCCAGATCTAATTACAAAGGCAAAAGACTATCTTTGCATAAGTCTCACTATGCACAATTAAGACTTTGAGGCTATGTGATTTACAGCGAATGACACACTGAATAACAAAACAGAGAGATTATTTTTTTCTAACCCAGCCTTTGCTGGGATAAGGTGTTAAAGTCACACAGAAGGTCCACATCTGAACTAGGAGCAGAGCGATTCATTTCGTTACGCAGCAGAAACTAACACACCACTGTAAAGCAATTATACTCCAATAAAGATGTTAAAAAAAAAAAACAACAACCACCTCCAGAGGAAAGGACAAATGGGCTGTTCACGTCACTGTACTGCCTTTCTAGGCAAGAGCCACCAAAATGCTGAGTACTGTTTGGCCTCAGATACTTATTTTTCCTCATTCATGTGGTCTATTTCTTTTAATGGTTAACTTTCAGTCTGCAACCCAGCGTGAAAAGCACTATGATTTAAAGAATCTGAGAAGACATGGTAAATATTAACCTTGGAAGTTTCTGGGCTTTTGCAATTTCTCTCCTTTTCTTTCCAGCTTTACTGAGGCCTGATTAATAAATAAAAACTGTATATAATGAAGGCATACAGCGTGCGATTTGATGCATATATATACACACACTATGCAATGATGCCTGCAATCCAGCTAATTAACACATCCATCACCTCACATAGTTACTTTCTGGGTGTGTGCTAAGAGCCCTTAAAATCTACTCTCGTAGCAAATTTCAAGAATACAATACAGTACTGTTGACTGGAGTCAGCATACTGCACATTAGGTCTCCAGAACATATTCATCTTATAACTGAAAGTTTGTACCCTTGGACCAACATCTCCCCATTCACCCCCACTATCAGCTCCCCACATCCACTCTTCTGTTTCCATGAGTCCTACGATTTTAGACTGCACCTATAACAGGAGGTCATGCAGCCTTTGTCTTGGCCTAACTTATTTCACTTTGCATGATGTCCTCCAGGTTCATCCATGCTGTCACAATGGCAGGATTTCCTTCCTTTTCTTTTCGTTTTTCTTTTCTTTTTTATTGGGGTATAGTTGTTTTACAATGTTGTGTTAGTTTCTACTGTACAGCATAGTGGAGTTCCCTGTGCTATACAGCAGGTTCTCATTAGTTGTCTATTTCATACATATTAGTGTATATATGTCAGTCCCAATCTCCCAATTCATTCCACTCCCCCTTTCCCCGCCTTGGTGTCCATACATTTGTTCTCTACGTCTGTGTCTCTATTTCTGCCTTGCAGACAGGTTCAACTGTACCATTTTTCTAGATTCCACATATAGGCGTTAATATATTTGTTTTTCTCTTTCTGACTTACTTCACTCTGTGTGACAGTCTCTAGGTCCATCCATGTCTCTACGAGTGACCCCATTTCATTCCTTTACATGGCTGAGTAATATTCCATTGTATATATGTGCCACATCTTCTTTATCCATTCGTCTGTCGATGGACACTTAGGTTGCTTCCATGTCCTGGCTATTATAAATAGTGCTGCAATGAACATTGGGGTACATGACTCTTTTTGAATTATGGTTTTCTCAGGGTATATGCCCAGTAGTGGGATTGCTGGGTCATATGGCAGTTCTATTGTTAGTTTCTTAAGGAACCTCCATACTGTTAAGAAACTGTTAGTTTCTTAAGGAACCTCCATAGTGGCTGTATCAATTTACATTCCCACCAACAGTGCAAGAGGCTTCCCTTTTCTCCACACCCTCTCCAGCATTTATTGTTTGTATATTTTTTGATGATGGCCATTCTGACCAGTGTGAGGTAATACCTCATTGTAGTTTTGATTTGCATTTCTCTAATAATTAGTGATGTTGAGCATCTTTTCATGTGCCTCTTGGCCATCTGTGTGTCTTCTTTGGAGAAATGTCTCTTTAGGTCTTCTGCCCATTTTTTGATTGGGTTGCTTGTTTTTTTGATATTGAGCTGCATGAGCTGTTTGTATACTTTGGAGATTAATCCTTTGTCCCTTGATTCATCTGCAAATATTTTCTCCCATTCTGAGGGTTGTCTTTTTGTCCTGTTTATAGGATTTCCTTCTTTTTCAAGGCTAAATAATATTCCACTGCATACAGAATAGTTATTTATTTATTTCACATTTCTTTTTCTATTTATCTGTCAACAAACACTTAGGTTGTTTCCATGTCTTGGCTGTCATGAATAATGTTGCCTTGAACATAAGGGTGCATTTTTCTCTTCAAGAGAGAGATTTTATTTCCTTTGGATATATACCCAGAAGAGGGACTGTCAGATCATGATAATTCTATTTTTTAATTTTTTTAGGAACTTCCATACTTGTTTTCCATGATGGCTTTAATCATGTGGTCCATTTTTTAGGAAGCTTGAGCATGTTAGAGATTAACAGCTAATAATCTGATATTTTAACAGCCAGTCTGAAAGACTTCTGCTTGGAAATTTTTCCTAAATTGGACTAGTAGATGTTTAAGTGGGAAGGAGGAAGTAAGGGTAGACCTCTGACTATATTACAGCTCAATGGCCCACAACATTGGCATTGATTTGCTCATAAAAAAATAATAACTCACCCTATGGTAAGGGTCTGAGAAAGGGTCAATCTCTCCAAAAGAAGAGAGGCTCAACAAGCTGCTACGGCAGTCTCATGTCCCTTAAATTCCACCTATAATCTCAAGGCGATGGACTGACGGAAGGGACAAAGGAAGGAAAGCTTATTGCGCACCACCATGGGCTAGACTTTGCACACATCATATCTCTTTTACTCCTCACAAAAATTATCCAATGGCGAGGGCACATATCTGGAATATGAATAGAAACCTGTTTGATTCATGGCCATGCTCATAATTATATCATGCTACCTTTCAGAATCCTAAAACACACCTTCCCAGGGACTTTCCTTTCTGACATTCTAGTGTTCCAGACAGTTGATGTACATTCACGCACCATTCAAACCCACCGCCTCTTCCCGGGTGTGCTTGTGACTTAGGTCCTGGCATTGGCTCACATGGCATAAAAATAGTAAGACCTCATAATTTTCATGACTCAGCACCCTATTCCCCCTCCCCCGAAAAGACAGGCAAAGGATACAGTATTTTTGTTTCTTCTTAAATCACAGTAATTTTTTCCCAATAGAAAGCAACATGTTTCAACGTAGAAAATTTAAATCTACAGAAATACAGACGCCAAAAAAAGCTGTGTACACTCCCACGTACAGAAAAACCAGTGAAGCTCACAGATTCCTGAAAGATGTAGGAGGTCCTATTTGAGAGGCTCTGCTTTGCCTGGAAGAAAGATGGCACCATGGTTTTAGTCCAGCAAGAAAAAGAGGACCAACAGTTGTGTTTTCCTGGGGAACAGCTTGGGTTGAACAAAGTATGAGTATGACATTCTGAAATCCATCTAACACAGAAATAATGGGCCTATTACCAAGACCAAAGAAACTGAGCCAAGCCACACACATGGGCAGAGAACTCGAATTTGTAGCCAGATGCCCAGGTATCTTCTAATTTTCCATGAGCCATTTCCCCACTGACCATGTGAGAAGTAGAAAGGCGTTTTTATAGAACTTGCAACTGTTGAGATATATATCAATACTGCTTCTCCCAATTAGTCAAATTTACTTCCCCAGCTGGTAGCAAGTTAACAAATGCTGTGGACAAGTTGTACAAACACGAATAAATACTGCCTCTCCTCACTAGATTCCGAGCTCAGGATTATTGGTTCAAAAATTGTCATTCTATTAACAGAAAGAAAAATAAGGTCAATAAATAGCAGTGCAGAATTTTACCAAGATTACTTCAAAGCACAGATATTTTTTAAACTGAAGTAAATTTACAAAACACAGATTTTTAAAAATAAGCGTATGTAATTCAACATCCTGAGATAAACCGTAATGGAAAAGAAGAGAAAAAAGAATATGTATATATGTATAACTGAATCACTTTGCTGTACAGCAGAAATTAACACAACGTTGTAAATCCACTATACTTCAATACGATAAGTAAATAATAAGGATGTATACTTTTTTAAAATTAGGATCTTTTCTGCCTATTTAATAAGATGAACATTAGAACGAGATTTTGAAATTTAATCAGGAAATGGAAAATTATACAAATGTCAATGTAATAATTGATATATTTCACTTTAAATACATACTGTTATAAACTGAAACGGGCAATACACCTGTAGGCTGATAGTATCATCCGGCCGGGACCCCTGGGAAAGCACAGTCCTTCCCAGAACATCTCCCTTCCAGCTGTCAACACTACAGAACCCAAGCAAAGCATAACTACCTACCAGCGCAGACTCAGTGAGACTCTGCAGTAGGTCCACATCCCTCCAACAATCGGAAACTATTCACCTCTGCTGTTCGGATTCAGCACAGAAAAGACGATTTTTGACAAAAGCAACTTCTAAGCCCCAAGGAGAAGAGCTTACACACATTTTGTCCTGCAGGGCATGAGCTCTCTTCGGGCCCAACCCCGAAGGCCCTGTACCCAGCACCCCTAGGTCCTTTTTGGAGGCCAGATCCTGCCTCCCCTCTCTCATCACGCATCTGACAGCTGAGGTAAGGACTGCCCCGGGGAAGCACCTTCCCCGTCCAGGAAGCAGAGCTGAGAGTGAGTCAGAGCACAGCGGGGTCCGTCTCTGGTCCGCTGCGTCCACATCATTACCTCACTGCTCAGCAGAGGACCGGCAGAAGGCAGGAGTGTGGCAATGTTGTTCAAAGTACAAATGAAGACATTGGATGGGTGTACTCCTAGGACACTGCAAAAGCCTCCAAAAAGCCTCACACAGCAGCCAATCTACACCCCACCAATATCTCAGTGGCAAGCATCCATTCACAGAGGAGAGGAAGAACCGCAGTTGGTCTTTTATTTGAGGTCTATAGCGGAATTATTAGCGTCAGGTTCGAGCTGTCACTTTTCTAAGGTAGCAATTAAATACAAACAAGTGGTGACACTTGTTAACGCGCTCACTTACTGATTAGGGCACCTGGCCGGTCAGAGTTCAAAGGGGAAACAATCAGCCCCAACACGCCAACTCCAAGTACAGCTGACGGACGCTACATTTCTTCTTATTCTTAACTAGCAAGGATCTAGAGGATCCTTAGTTTCAAAAATCTCTGGGCATTATATCCAAAGAGAATCCTTCAGAAACACTGAGGCAGCTCGTTTCTCCTGAGGAATTTCTGAGGAACGTTTCGTGTAGGAAGGGCCTGTCCTGACAAACTTCTCCATCCCCAGCGCTGTTCTTTCTACTGTCCACACACTAACGTTTGCTGCTGTTTCTTAACCAGCTTTCCTACCTCCGCCCCTAGCCACACCCAACTGTCCCTACACCAGCGTTATCTCCTGTCAAGGCTGGCAAACAATGTAGGACCCAGACACGGTATGACTCCCAAGCACTGAGAGACACGAGGCCCAGCTCAGAGTCACACGGTGAGGATTTAAAAAGTACCTCCAGCCTTACCCTCTGTGCCAGCCTTGGCTCTGAACCCGCCTGCAGACCAAATGGAGTATTCACGTGGAGGTCAGCCAGCCCAACTACTCCAATCCTCCCCACAGACAAAGATGAAACAAGAGACGGGAGATGTGCAAAAAACCCACCTCTCTGAAACTGGAAACTGGGTGTGGACTCAGCCTAAGAAGGGAGAGAAGAGCCCAGGGGAGGTCGGACCCCGGAGCAAAGAGTCTCCAGAAACAGCATCCTTGGACGATTCAGGGAAATTAGTGGGTCTGCAGCCACACTTTTACTTCAAAACCATCTAGGGTCAGCTAAGGCTTCAGAGAAGACCTAAGATGGCCTGTTGGCCTCTTTCCTGCAGGAGGAGGAGAACAAAGAAAAGTTGGGGTGAGGGGAGAGAAGAGTTTATTAAAACAAGTCTTGATAAATGCCTTGTCCAAACGTATCTTTGTGCAGTGAAGGACATGGTCCTCCCTGGTTTACAACTCTTTGAACAATTTAGTTACGAAAAGGAGACAAAAGATTCCAGGACTCAGTGCTGTGCGATCTGGGAAACGGTTTGCGAGCATCTGGTCTTTCTTGAGGAGAAGGGAGAGAGGCCGAAGGTGATGGCAGATGCACTTAATATACAAGTTATGAGAAATGGGCTCAGCAGAGCAACAAGCATTGCTCATCTGAAATCTCTGGACAGCTGGAGAAAGGGAAGCTTGCTGCCTGGAATAGTTCTGTGGGGGCACTTCCCATGACATCCTGGAGGTGTGCCTAAAAAAGTGAGGTGAAAGGCGTTTCCTGATGCTCCTGGATCTCAAAGGGGAAAAGGGCTCCGAGGAGAACAACTGGCCGGCCAGCCCAACAACATGAAGTCACAGAAACGTCAAAGGGTCGGTCTTACTGGGCGATGCTAGCACGCTGATAACTCATCATCATCTCCAACACCATCAAAACGCCTATCAGGACCCTAACGATGGGGCCTGTCACAGGGAAGGAACAGAGAAACTCACAAAGCACCAAAATCATTCTTGCTTGTAATGTTTACAATGGGGTTGGTGTGGGGGATGGAATCATCTAACTTTCTAATTAAAACAAAAGACTTGATATTAAATTAAAAGCAAAAGAAATGAAAAGCAAAACAACTATTAAATAAAGGTATAAATGAGCAATATTGTACTAGTCATCATGACTTAAAACGAGAGGCTTAATGCCTTAGAGCCAAAAAGAACAGTGAGCCCATTCATTAACTGCGATCTCATTATTCGGGAGATTTGTTGACAGCTCTATTGCTCACTCTAATTATTTTTGGCCCGAACACTTTAGCCCTTAGGAAAATCATTAGTAATAATACACTTGAATCTCTCACACCGAGCTGAGGTAGTATTTTCACACACCCAGGATCCTTGTAATCAGGTACAGGGTCTTTCTCAAGCTAGCACAGGACAGCAACTGCAGAGAGCTCCAAGTAGGCTCTATCTGTCCCCTGCTTTCCCCTGCTGTCACCCCAGGCAATGCAAACACAGGACTTGAAGATACGCGTATCGACAGAGCATTATGGAAGTCTAAGAAAGGAACTGGAGACGTTCCCCATCCAAGGCGTGGAGAAGAGCTCATTCGGTAAAGTCTTGGGTTGTTAAAGAAAGATCTGTACCCAATCTAAAGAGCTGTAATTAATACTGAAGAAAAGAAAACAGAGGAAATGAGAACTAAGGCTTATTCGCTCCCTGAGAAACATTACCGGTCCTACAACAGAATGAAATATGGAACTTACGTCATTCCTTTATCTCAGAAGCTTTAAGATAAAGCCATATAAAGTAGCTGAGTCACAGGGCCTAACTTAAATAATATCCAGAACTGAACTGAATCAAAGGTCATACAACCCTTACAAGCCTAGAACTAATTTACATAAAAGTCAAACAATTTCAGAAAAATTGTCATTTGCCTTTTTCTTTCTTTTTTTTTTTTTTTTTTTTTTTTTTTTTTTTGCGGTACGCGGGCCTCTCACTGTTGTGGCCTCTCCCGTTGCGGGGCACAGGCTCCGGACGCGCAGGCTCAGCGGCCATGGCTCATGGGGCCAGCCGCTCCGCGGCATGTGGGATCCTCCCGGACCGGGGCACGAACCCATGTCCCCTGCATCGGCAGGCAGACTCCCAACCACTGCGCCACCAGGGAAGCCCATCATTTGCCTTTCTCTTAAAAGAAGGATACACATTCTCAACTCCATAACCTCCCTACCTTAGTGAAATATAAGGAAATTCAAACTCAAATCAAACCAAAATAACCCCCGAGGTATTTATTGTCCAATCCCACATGCCCTGCTATCTTTGGATATGAAGAACGGTCATTCTTCTCCAAAGTGCCCTACACCTTTCCCATCCTTCCCCATCCCTCTGTCACTGACCTTGTTCAGGACCTTAGGCCTTCATGCCTTGAGCACTGAGACATCTTTTTTTTCTCTCTTTTAATTTATTTTATTAAAGTATAGTTGATTTACAATGCTGTATTAATTTCTGCTATATAGCAAAGTGATTCAGTTACATATATATATACATCTATATATATATTCTTTTTCATACTCTTTTCCATTATGGTTTATCCCAGGATATTGAACATAGTTCCCTGTGCTATACAGTAGGACCTTGTTTATCCATTCTATATATAACAGTTTGCATCTGCTAATCCCAAATTCCCAATCCAACTCTCCCCTGCCCTCTTCTCCTGGGCAACCATAGCCTGTTCTCTATGTCTGTGAGTCTGTTTCTGTTTTGTAAATAAGTTCATTTGTATCATATTTTAGATTCTACATATAAGTGATAGCATATGGTATTTGAATTTCTCTTTCTGACTTACATCATTTAGTATGATAATCTTTAGGTACAACCATGTTGCTACAAATGGCATTATTTCATTCTTTTTCACGGCTGAGTAGTATTCCATTGTATATATATACTGCATCTTTTTGATCCATTCATCTGCTGAGAGATCTTTTTAACTGGTCTCCATATCTTCAGGCTTTAAGGTCTTCCTAAAAAATGCTTTTTATCATGGCACTTCCTGCCTCAAAAACCTTCACGGACTCCCCAGTATCCAGACATAAAGTTAAATTCCATGTAATGGCAATCAAAACCCCTGATAAATTAAACTGGGCCCCAACTCACCTTTCCAATCAAAGGTCTACTCGACCTCACCTGCTACTTACTCAATGTGCAAGATATATACTTTGCCTACCCTGGCCTCCCTTCTCCGCTCACACTGGCCCTATAGATGGTGGTTATAAGCCCAGCCCAAGGGCCATACAGCCCTGGTTTTGAGTTTAACTCCACCACTCAGTACCTTGTGTGGCCTCTGACAAATGTCTTTAACCTGGATAAGCCTTGGTTTTGCCACCTGCACAAGAGAGATAATAACAACACATAGCTCAGAACTATACTGTGAGATTGAATGTGAGAGTCCCTGTGAAGTGCTTCACATGGTTCCTGGGAAGAAGTATGTCCTCAATGTTTGCCCTTTAAATTGTAAAATTAAATTAATTATTTGCAGTTCTCTAAGGCAAAATTCAAATTCCACCTGCAACTGGAAACTTTTTCCAAAGATATCTAATGATATATCTTCAATACCTTTTTTTTTTGCGGGGCGGGGGGGCATGCCGCACACCTTGCAGGATCATAGTTTCCCAATCAGGGATTGAACCCGGGCCCACAGCAGTGAAAGCGCTGAATCCTAACCACTGGACCGCCGGGGAATTCCTCTTCAATATCTTAAATTCTCAACCATAATTTAGCAGCAGCAAATAGCCTTCTGGTTATTTTTGTTTTCCTCTATTTGAAACAGAAGTGTCTTGTGTGTTATTCTCATCTGTATCTCCTTCAGAGCCTATCCCATGGCTGGGTACATACTTGGCATTCAATTAATTGTCCCCAACTATCCCAAGTGCAAAAATATGTCGCTATTCCAACCTCGTCCACATGTGTTGCAAACTACTTATGTGGCATACCTTGTATTATTACTTAAGTTCTTCCTGTTAAATTTCAAGATCCAGTCAAGCACATTAAGGACAGGGGTCCTACTGTATATCTGATTATCTTCCAAAGAGACTCCACGCCTGTGAGTCTCAATCCCAGTTGCAAATTAAAATGATCTTGGGAGCTTTTAAAAATATTAATTCCCAGGCCCCACTCCCAGAGGTTCTGATTTAATTGACCTGAACTGAGGCCTGGGGAGGCTGTTGTTACAGCCAGGGTTGAGAAGTAACTTATCACCAAGTACAAACCGTAAGTCAACAAATTCTTATTGATTTACTGATTGACATGCTTATAAACTATAATGAAGCCTCCCAGTCTTCCTGTCTCTAAGCTAATAAACCTCTTTTCTCTGAACTTTGCCTTACAGGAGCCTCATGACAATTCCACTCCTCCCCTGATTTCACACAGCCCATCACCCCAAGATTCCATTACAAAATCCCCATATAAGCACAGCTCCCCAATCATTTAAAGGGCTACTTACTGAGCGTAACTCCATCATGTCCATATTATTCTCATTTATATCTACTCTCTGCCTTTCTTTATAGACTCAGCTCTACAGGGAGGGTCACCATAGCACAACCAGAGAGACTGTGACATGTTCTGAATCACAGACCTATTTCAAGCCTGTCCAGGAATGTACTTGGAAAGAATCTTGCTATAATTCAGCCTTATCTATAATATGGCCATCACTCTGGATTCTGGATAATAATTAGACTCCTCCTTGCTTAGCCTGAAGTTAACAAAGGTCATTGTCCATATCTTAGGGCTCATGTTCAATCATATTTAATGGGTGTTCATGTAGAAACCTCCACATTTAATAGCACCTAAATAGGGAGTTACCTGGTGGTCCAGTGGTTAAGACTCCATGCTTCCACTGCAGGGGGCACGGGTTCGACCCCTGATCGGGGAACTAAGATCCCACATGGCCAAAAAATAAATTTAAAAAAAACAGGGGCTTCCCTGGTGGCACAGTGGTTGAGAGTCTACCTGCCGATGCAGGCAACACGGGTTCGTGCCCTGGTCTGGGAGGATCCCACATGCCGCGAAGCGGCTGGGCCCGTGAGCCATGGCCGCTGAGCCTGGGCATCCGGAGCCTGTGGTCCGCGACGGGAGAGGCCGCAACAGTGAGAGGCCCGCATACCGAAAAAAAAAAAAAAAACCAGCACCTAAATATTTCCTGAGCACTTGTGATAGACAGAAGAGACATGGTCTCTCCTCTCAGAAAGCTTACAGTCTAGAGAGACAGCACATGGATAAACAAATAATACAATAAACGAATATATAATCATACTTACAATAAGTACTATGAAAGAAGTATTCAGGTTGAGTGGTGGAGAATATCTAGGTGTGGTTTGGGGGTAAGAGGGCTGAGATACAGTCTCTGAAGAGGAGACCTTTTAGAAGAAACCTGAAGGGTGAGAAGAAGCAGCCATAGAAAGAACGAGTGTTTCAGGATGTGGAATGACAGAGGCGAAGGACCAGAGCGGGGGGCGGGGGGAAAGGCTTATTAGCACATTCCAGGAACAGCAAAGAGCATCTGCATGAAGCAGAGCGGGGCTCTGGGGAGACGGGAAAAGCCAGGTCGGGCGGGTGCAGCAGGCTCTGCAAGGCCTGCACGCTGCTCGCCGACCGCCCGTGTTCGGCGCTGTTCAACGGCTACCTTCACGTTAGGGGCCTCCGTCCTTGTTTTATTATTCCTTTTCCAACATTTTAATCCACAATTTGTCTGGAAACAGAAAAGGTATTCTTATCAAACTCTCTCATGTCACAACAAAGTAGTAATTGCATGACATCATCAGCATTTGTAAAGCTTGGCATGGGCTAAAATCAACAGATATAGACACACAGTTCAATGGCTTTTCAGGACAAAATCCAACCTCTCTAGCACAGCGTGCAAAGCCCTGCCCACCTCTGCAGCTTCCTCACTCATCATGGAACCTGTTCTGGTCAGTCCTCCGAACACCCCCGGCCTTCTCGCACCCCAGCTCTTACAAAGGTTGTTCTGTCTTCCTGGTTCTCCTTCTTCGCGCGGTTAACTTTTTTTAATGCTCCAAGCTTTCACGGAGGTACCAAATCCTCCAGGAATCCTTCTCCAAGCTTTCACAGAGGTACCAAATCCTCCAGGAATCCTTCTCTGCCCTCCCCCCAACCCTCTTCCATTCCAAGAGAGTTGGTTAAATGCGTCTCCTTCGTGTAACATCTTGCAAACATGTCTATCACAGCACTGCCGCATTCTATTGGTAATTTCTGTTTATCTATGTCTTTCCTACTAAACTGAGCTCAATTTCAGGACTGTATCTTAGAGACAGCACCTGGTAGAGTACTGAATATTTAGTGGATACTCAAAGTTTACTGAATGAATAAATGAATTAAGTACATGTAACATGGAAAACATCTGATTTATCAGCTGTTTGTGGAGTGTGGATGGGTGAAAGGGGGGATGTGAGTTGATCACATTTCAAAGAGAGCCAACCCCAAGCCAAGGCTTCCTTAATAGAAGTGCTAAACACAGAACACTGCAGAGTGTTGGGCCCAACTGTTGAAAGCAGTTTTTAAAGTCTCCTTTAAAGGAGACTTCACTCTCCAGGACAGGGTGATGGGAACAGGGTAATTAGAAACAATGTTGTAGCAAGACTTGCTAATTGAATCAGGCTATGAGCTCTTGGAGGGGAAAAAGCCACGTCTCAATAAAGTTGGAAAAAGAAATGATGGGCAGGCACAAGGGCACAAAATGATGGGCACGAAAATAATACTATTTTTTAATTGTATTTTAAATTAATTTTTATTGGAGTACAGTTGATTTACAATGTTGTGTTAGTTTCAGGTGTCCAGCAAAGTGACTCAGTTATACATACACATATATCCACTCTTTTTTAGATTCTTTTCCCATATAGGCCATTACAGAGTATTGAGTAGAGTTCCCTGTGCTATACAGTAGATCCTTATTAGTTATTTGTTTTATATATAGTAGCGTGTATATGTCAATCCCAATCTTCCAATTTATCCCTACCTGCCCCACACACAAGGGATATTAGATGAATGTGTGGTCATCATGGTTGGTACCGTCCCTCTGTTTTTAAAGTATTTATTTAGGAGTTACCTTATGCAGGGCACCATGCTATGCTCTGTAGGTAACAAATAAGTTTAAGGGAAAAAAACTTCCATCAACAGATGACTAGTTTAAGAAGATGTGGTACATAGATACAATGGGATATTACTCAGCCAAAGAAAGAATGAAATAATGCCATTTATGGCAACAAGCATGGACCTAGAAATCGTCATAGTAAGTGAAATAAGTCAGGCAAAGACAAATATTATACGATATCACTTATATGTGTAATCTAAAAAATAATACCAATGAACCTATATACAAAACAGAAACGGACTCACAGACATAGAAAACAAACTTATAGTCACCAAAGGGGAAAGAGAGGGAGAGGAGGGGTAAATTAGGAGTATGGGATTAACAGATACACACCACTATACATAAAACAGATAAGCAACAAGGACTTACTGTACAGCACAGGGAACTATATTTAATAACTTATAGTAACCTATAATGGAAAATAATTTGAAAAATATACATATATAACCGAATCACTTTGCTACACACCTGAAACTAACACAATATTGCAAATCAACTATACTTCAATTAAAAGAAACGCAATAAATAAAATAAAAACCCCTCTTGTCCAGGAATCCATAACTTAGTAGGGAGACAGGTAAGAAGTATACACAGGAACCTATAAAGCAAGGTATTCAATTAAACGTGGAATAAAGAATATACAAGTTCTAGGGCTTCCCTGGGGGCACAGTGGTTGAGAGTCCGCCTTGCAACACAGGGGACACGGGTTCGTGCCCCGGTCCGGGAAGATCCCACATGCCGTGGAACGACTAGGCCCATGAGCCATGGCCGCTGAGCCTGAGCGTCCGGAGCCTGTGCTCTGCAATGGGAGAGGCCACAACAGTGAGAGGCCTGCGTACCGCAAAAAAAAAAAAAAAAAAAGAATATACAAGTTCTAGAAATTCAGTAAAGGGAGTGAAGACTTCTGCCTGGAATGTTCTGGAAGGACATGGCCGTGAGCCACTCTGATTAACAGAGAGGATTTTGATGGGCAGAAGGAAGGAATGAATGCAAGTATTCTAGGCAGAGGGAGCATTGTGACACAGGTATAAAGACAAAAACTTGCAGGACAGGTCAGGGAGGAAAAGCCACAGAAAATAACCAGAGATCAGTGTTAGACTGTGAAACAGTGTTTTTTTGCGGTACGCGGGCCTCTCACTGTTGTGGCCTCTCCTGTTGTGGAGCACAGGCTCCGGACGCACAGGCTCAGCGGCCATGGCTCACGGGCCCAGCCACTCCGCGGCATGTGGGATCCTCCGAGACCGGGGCACGAACCCGTGTCCCCTGCAACGGCAGGCGGACTCTCAACCACTGCGCCACCGGGGAAGGCCTGTGAAACAGTTTCTAAACGTTTAACCTCTGCAATCTTTTGAAAGTCATTGTTTCTTCTCTATTCTCCCAAGCGTCTAAAGGGTATGTGTGAGCTTTCTATCCTATCATATTATTATCCAAACAATTTTATGTATCATCTTTAAATGTTAAGTTATATCATCAGTTAGGAAACTGTTTCATTAGTCCTGGTCAGGTCCACGGCCTGAACTCACAGTGTCAAGGAAGAGACAGACTAAAGAGAAAATTTTCGGAGACCGCTCCGAGGTTGGGAACAAAGGAGACAAATCTACGGCACTCCAGAGCTTTGTGCCTGTCAGCAGGCAAATGGTGATCCCATTAAATAAGTGACAGGTGTCAAAAGAAAGACCTCCTTGGGAGGGAGGGGCACAGAAAAGACGATGAATTTGGCTTCAGACTTGCAGACTCTATCATCTAAGTGGAAACTTATCACCTCTACTGGACCATCAAGTTACCTACCCTCTAGAGTGTGAGTAGACTGCCTTTGGCATATTAAGGAGGGCTGTCTTATTATACTTGTAAACACTGCAGTTGGAATGTCTCAGAACTGCTGCATGTCCAGGGGAGAAAAATGCTTCTGCCCAAATGCTCTGAGGCCTTAAACCCGTCGAAGCATTAAGGGACTGGATTTTACTGTATCCGGTGGAAATCTCTCTCAGATCAAGCAGTGGTCACAAGGATGCAAGACCAGATCAAGAGGATATATGTACGAATGTATATATAACCCACATATTTTTTGCATACTTCCAAACTGCATTGTTTATACAGCTGTTCACAAACTCAGCTTCTCTGTTTATTTTTGTCCTTAGAGGAAACAGAGAAGAGGGTTCTGCCTATTAGGCAAAGGGAGATCAAAGAGTCCCCTTCCCAGCCTAAGAGGGGATCCCACTAAAGCCTCCCATCTGAGCGAAGATCAAAACAAGCCTGGTGCCCTCCGAATGGCTCCCCCACTGAAAGCTCCGGAGGGCACCTGGTGGCCTCCTCCTTCCACGGCTCACACCAAATGGACAGGCTCTGCGTGCTCCTGGGAAGGAAACGTGCAATAACAGCTAGGCTCTCCAAAGAGAAAAGCATTTCCCACCGGGTTCATTAAGACAACGTGACTCTCACTGAGCAGGTAGCATCTCGGTTGTTTTATGAACCAAGGGGGAGAGGAGCCCGGAAAGGTCAGCCGACAAGCTGAAGGTATCCAGCAGTTCACAAGGGCACTTGGGAAGCAGGCAGATGGCAAATGCTTGCTTTCTCTCTTGGGCCAAGGGAAACAAATCGACACCCTCTGTGTTTTCCTTCCCCATCTCTGCTATGTGTCACCCTCTTAATTGGTTCTCATCACCTGAAGCAAGACAAGAAGAGTGACATCTATTCCCACCACCATTTTGGTTGGCTCATGAGACAGGCCTGCCCTTGTAACCTGTGAATAGGGCACTGTTTCCCAGGTGAGCCTGCAGCCTCCTGCGATGACCCCTCCGATCTGGGTTTCCTTCAGGATGTGACAAGAGCACTCAGAAATGCAACAAAAATGGCTGTGTCAGCAGGTGTGGCTGTGAGTCTCAACAGTTCTCCTTCAGAAAAGTTGCAGGGTGAAATGGACACGAGATAACCTTTCATGGAAGCTTCGATCAAATCGTTATTTAGGACAGCTTCCTTCAGACGTTTGGTTGCTGAGGGGGAGGGGAAGTGGGGGAGGGGAGGTGGGGGAGGGATGGAGTGGGAGTGTGGGATCAGCAGATGCAAACTGGTATGTTTTGGACGGATAAACAACAAGGTCCTACTGCATAGCACAGGGAGCTATATTCAATAGCCCGAGATAAACCATAACGGAAAAGAACATGAAAAAGGATGTATATATGTGTACAACTGAGTCACTTTGCTGCATGGCAGAAATTAATACAACATTGTAAACCACCTATACTTCAACTTAAAAGAAAAAGAATGGGTTCCTGGTTCAGCATCCCATCCCTTGTTCTGATGCTGTCCTTACCCCTACTGACCTTTTGTTGCCTACAGAAAAGTACAAACTTCCATTTGATCCAAAATCCACTTGCAGTGGAAGCAATCTCAGCAAGAAACAGGGATGGAGGCTAAGTTCCTGCTTTCACATCCGGGCACCCACAGTTCCATATCAGTTCTACAAAAGGAAATGCCAGTCAGTTATATGGGAAACATAAGATGGACTCACAGATGGTGGCAGAGCTGTGCCATCCACAGTTACCACCAGCTTGGGAAATACTCGTGCTGAGTGAGCACCGTGACCGAAGGTGGGGGGACAGGTTGGGAAACGGTGGTCCAAGAATGGAGGCTGCCACCTGCGAGGCTGAAGCTTGAGAAACCAGCAGCAGCCTGGTGGATGAACTGGGAATAACAGTTGCGAGGGAGATCCAAATTTCACACAGCCTTCAAGGATGGCCAAGAAGACAAGGCAGCAATCACCCAATTACCATGATAAACATGAAATTTGCAACAATGTCCTGTTATAGCCACGCCTATTTCTCCCACCACCTCTTCTGTAGCTAAGAAGTCATGGAAAGGAAGAAATTTCAAAGTAATCGACCAACAGTGACCACCATTCCAAACCAGCTCATTGCTGACTACGAAACACAAAGAGGCTGAGGAAGCCACTGGGCTCAGAGCTCCGCAAAGCCATGGAGCTGCCAGGGAGGCCGTCGCAGCTCAAGGAACGCAATTGTTCCAAGGACACCACTGGTCTTAGCAGCTGCCAATTTCTCCAAACATCGTGCAATTGCAAAAAGAAGTGATTTGCAAACGCCATCCTCCTCCCCTAAACAAGTTCTTTACTGTGAACCAGTGGAGCTCCTGACGTGGCCAGAATCACTTCCTTCCTGCAGTGTCCTGTCTTTTGTTAGACTTTATGCTCCCCGTGGGTTTTCGCTGTTGTTTGTTTTGGATCTTCCTCAGTGTCTAGAATGTTCTCTTACATAAGTTAGACATTCAATGAGCAACTGCGGACTGATGGATTAATTGATTTCTCTTTTAAAGGATCTGCCAGGAAACTGTTACAGAAGGAGGTAACCAGCCAGTTAATCCTCAGTACTGCGAAATGTTTCCTTTCACTTCTGAAACATTAAATGTCATAAAAGTGTTTCATAAATAGCTCCGTTTTCTCTTTATAAAATCCTGTAAATGAAAGGGCACTACTATTCGCCCTTTTCCACAGATGGGGAAACCACAACATTCCAATATTAAACAGCCTGGTCATGTGCTGATTTTTACGTCAACTCCCTTAGACATCCCTTCATACGGTTGTTGAGTGCTTCTCCCATCTATGCTAGCATGGGACACCCAAGAGTTTTCATACACACTCTATTATTTAATCGCCATGTTCACTCGCCATAGTGTGTATTACTATGCCTTTTCTAGAAACGAAGAAACAAGCGTTAAGAATGTCTAAATAGGGCTTCCCTGGTGGCGCAGTGGTTGAGAGTCCGCCTGCCGATGCAGGGGACACGGGTTCGTGCCCCGGTCCGGGAGGATCCTACATGCGGCAGAGCGGCTGGGTCCGTTAGCCATGGCCGCTGAGCCTGCGCGTCCGGAGCCTGTGCTCCGCAACGGGAGAGGCCACAACAGTGAGAGGCCCGCATACTGCAAAAAAATAAAAAAATAAAAATAAAAAAAAAAAAAGCTGTGGGCTAGACGCAGAGAATGGACTTGAGGACAAGGGGAGGGGGGAGGATAAGCTGGGACGAAGTGAGAGAGTGGCATGGACATATATACACTATCAAACGTAAAATAGATAGCTAGTGGGAAGCAGCCGCATAGCACAGGGAGATCAGCTCAGTGCTTTGTGACCACCTAGAGGGGTGGGATAGGGAGGGTAGGAGGGAGACGCAAGAGGGAGGAGATATGGGAACATATGTATATGTATAGCTGATTCACTTCGTTATACAGCAGAAACTAACACACCATTGTAAAGCAATTATACTCCAATAAAGATGTTAAAAAATAAGCTGTGGGCTATTATTAATACACAATGTATTATGAATACACAAGGTTTCTCAAGGAAACCTTGAAAAATAGAGCCAGATCTAAACTCCAAGCCTCACGACCCCAGGGCAGCAACCATTTCACTCCATCCCACACTACAATAATTTACATTTATTCATATACTTCTATGGAAGGATATTTATGTCTTCTACATATTTGTTTGTTCTTTATCCACCTCTTTATCATAAACCTCAATCCTCCTACTTTCCTTTAAACCGAAAAACAAGCGTTCAAGTCTTGGCCAATGCTAAGAAATGTGTCTTCTTGACTTACATCCATCTCTAACAATTTTGCTTTCCTATCTTGTCCAAGTTTCTTGCGAGGCGATATTATCTCCACTTTCTCATTTTATATCAACTCCCAAATTGTCTGCAGTGTTGATTCTGTCCCAGCCATTCCAATGAAAATGATCTGTCCAGGTCATCGACAACCATCTCCACATTTAGACTGTGTCTCTGAACTGTGGGTCATGAGTTTGCTTTCGTAACCAGCTCCCAGATACTGCTGGCACTGCCAGGTCACAGACCACCGCTCTGGACACTTCTCAGCCTTTAATCAACTGGATCCCTCAGACGCGTTCCTTCTGAAATTCTCTTCTTGACTTCTTTGCTGATTCTTTCTTTTCTCTCCCTGACCAGGGTTTTGCTTAGGCTCCTAATTTTCTCCTGCCCATTAAACACTGGGATTCCCCAAGGCTCCATCCTTGACCCAATCCCACCACCGTCCTAGCTCGTCATCTTTTCCCTGGATGATGGCAAGAGCCTCCTAACTGGTTCTCCTGCCTTCAGTCTTATCCCTGTCAAAGTCATCCCCATAGTGATTCTCCTCAAACCCACATCCAATTGTTATTTCCTTGCTTGGATCCAGGCAGGGACTCTCCAGAGCCTACAGAACGAACCCCCCGTGGCATGCGCCCCTTCCTTTCTGACCCCGCCTCTCAGCACTTGCTCTCTGCCCTTCACACCCTGTTACTATTGAGATGCCTGCAGTTCCCAGATGCACACTATACAAGCCACCTCATCTTTTTTTTTTCTTTTTTTTTTTTGTGGTACGCGGGCCTCTCACTGTTGTGGCCTCTCCTGTTGTGGAGCACATGCTCCGGACGCGCAGGCTCAGCGGCCATGGCTCACGGGCCCAGCCGCTCTGCGGCATGTTGGATCCTCCCGGGCCGGGGCACGAACCCATGTCCCCTGCATCGATAGGCGGACTCTCAACCACCGTGCCACCAGGGAAGCCCAAGCCACCTCATCTTTGATCGTATTTCCCCTCTTCCCAGGATGCCCCCAGACTCACTCCGGGACTCTTATTCCCCTGGCTAATTCTTTTTTTTTTTAATTCCAAGATTTATTACCATAGGTGTACCTGATAGTTCAACTTTGATGGAAGAATTCTCCATTCCATGATATGCTATGCATGGCAATTAAAATAAAATAGCACGGCAATTATTCCCAGGATCCTGAAATGTCATATTACAATGAAACATTTAAACCTTATAAGGTCAGAGCTATTTTATTTTAGGAGACCGGTGTCAGCATAACAAGGACTAGTTAAGTCTTTTGATAATAAGGTTAAATACCAGCTAAGGTTCAATTTGCTTCCTATGAAGTTTTTAAGTTAATAATGTGGAAAATGAAGCCACATTGTCAGAGTGAATCATTTAGAGGCTACAGTGAAAATTAGGGGCCCTGGGGCTTCCCTGGTGGCACAGTGGTTGAGAGTCCGCCTGCCGATGCAGGGGACACGGGTTCGTGGCCCGGTCCGGGAAGATCCCGCATGCTGTGGAGCGGCTGGGCCCGTGAGCCATGGCCACTGAGCCTGCGCGTCCGGAGCCTGTGCTCCACAACGGGAGAGACCATAACCGTGAGAGGCCCGCGTACCGCAAAAAAAAAAAAAAAAAACTCACACACCTGAAAGTCCAATGGGAACAGCAATGAGATATTGTTTTCACCTGCTGCAACTAGGATTCCAATGCTTTACAATGAACTGTGAATTGTTAAATTCTCAATCAAATTTACATCAGGACACATTTATTGAACATCTGCTTGGAAGAGGGAAACAACTGTATGTACAGAATCGTATTTTGCATTCTCCTAAGTTTCCTGTTTGATATTTAAGGACCTCCAAGCACTTGACTAACAAGCATACTGTCTCTGTTCAAAAGGAATAGAGTTCAAAAGAAGTGAAACAACTTACCCCTGTCACGCTAGGGGCTCATTACAAAATTAAAAGTAAACTCAGTACAGCAAATGAACCTCCATTCCTGGTAAAACACAAAGCCCCTAACTTCATCAAGAGATATGAATAATATCCCGAACTTCCAAGGCAAAAATGATGAAGAGGGAAAAACAAACAAAATGGATTTATGAAGCAACAATAAGTCATGATTCAAAAACACACAATTCACCCTAATTGTTTGCATTGTTCTTCTACTACACAAATATGAAGTTGAGTTTCTGCTGGCTTATTTTTAAAACACAACTTCTAAAGATGCATTTCAGACAGTGTTGTCATTAATATTCTATTACATTTGATACAACTTCATCTACAACATTATATAAAGACGTGATAAAAATAATTATCCTTGGGCTTCCCTGGTGGCACAGTGGTTGAGAGTCCTCTTGCCGATGCAGGGGACACGGGTTTGTGCCCCGGTCCAGGAAGATCCCATATGCCGCGCAGCGGCTGGGCCCGTGAACCACGGCCGCTGAGCCTGCGCGTCCGGAGTCTGTGCTCCACAATGGGAGAGGCCACAACAGTGAGAGGCCCACATACCGCAAAAAAAAAAAAAAAAAAAAATTATCCTTGGGGTTAGCAGATCCATCCTATCCATAGACAGGATGGATAAACAACAAGGTCCTACTGCACAGCACAGGAAACTATATTCAGTATCCTGGGATAAACCATAATGGAAAAGAATATAAAAAAGAAATTATATATAAGTATAACTGAATCACTTCGCTGTATAGCAGAAATTAACACAACATTGTAAATCAACTATACTTCAATTTAAAAAAATACTAAAAGGGATTCCCTGGTGGTGCAGTGGTTAAGAATCCGCCTGCCAGTGCAGGGGACATGGGTTCGATCCCTGGTCCAGGAAGATCCCACATGCCACGGAGCAACTAAGCCCATGCGCCACGACTACTGAGCCTGCGCTCTAGAACCCGGGAGCCACAGCTACTGAGCCCGCATGCCACAACTACTGAAGCCCGCACGCCTAGAGCCCCTGCTCCGCAACAAGAGAAGCCACCGCAATGAGAAGCCCATGCACCACAACGAAGAGTAGCCCCCGCTCGCCGCAACTAGAGAAAGCCTGCGTGCAGCAACAAAGACCCAACGCCAGCCAAAAATAATTAATTTAAATAATAAAAATAATTTTTATTTCCAAATGGGTCTGCACTCTTAAATGATGCTTTCAACATTTTTGGGGCATTTTCCCACATCCACTAGCTTAGGCCAGATTCTTTCATGAAAAGATGTTTAATGCCAGTTATGTTCATTAGGTGACTTAATCTTTCAATTTCTTATCACTTTTCATCTCTGAAAGTTTTAAAAGGTTTTGCAGTTATCCTGATCATCAATTTTATGGTTCATGAAGGGGGCAAATCGGTATGTCTCTATCATAGGGAACTTTAAGGAAGAAAGGAACAGGTGGTGTGTGATGACACAGCGTAAAGGTCCATGAGCTGTACTGGAACCCTGCTGGTAATGCCAGCAGCCCTTCTTCTGGGGCTGAAGGTTCAGGAGCCCTGTCTTTGGAAGCACAGTCACTGTCTGCAACTGTACGTGCACATCCCATGTCCTGTAGCACTCACCGTCCTCACCAAACTCCGGCATATTCTACTATTCCGACTCCTTTTTCATGTTTAAGCCTTTGTGAGGAGGTGCTATGCACTGTTTAACAGCTGCCATTCAACTCCGGTCCCCCACCAAACAGGTTACACTTCGGTCTCACAGATTAACTTGAAATGAACCGTTATCCCTCATGGTAAAGTACAATCAAGAGGAACTGGGAGAATTTAAAAAAAAAAAACAAAAAACAGCGGACACTTTAAAATAGGTAAATAAGGCCTTCAACTTAAGGATTCTCACGCTGGAGCAGGCCATTCCAGATAATAAAGTCTACTACCTAGATGTGGCAAGCTGCATGTTATAAATACTTAGACCAAAAAAAAAAAAAAGAAAGTGGGTATAGAAAGGAGCAGCTACATTTGAAAACCACAGGTGTAGGATCGGGGTGGTCCCCAGAAGGGGAGAAAGGTCGGTGGTCTGGAGGAAGCAGGGAAGATTGAGTGAGAGAGAAACCTATTAACTACAGTAAAAAAAAGTCCTGTAAAGAAACACCAGGCACAGACAAATCTCAACAGTTTAGTGACTTGTAAAACTACACTGCTTTTAGCACCTCCCATATGACACTAATATGCTAGATGCTTGAGGCACAAAGAGGAATAAGGCACAATCTCTGCCCGAAGGAAGCTCAGAGCCCCACAGGAGGGGCCGTCGGACACAAAGTCTCAACATACTGTCCCGACTGAGGCCGTGCTGCTGGGGCACAGGGAGGCGGCGGCTGGTGTGTGACGGGGCTGGACAGACTGTGAATCCAGACACCACTCCCACTCTGGCCTCTGGCAGATGGGTTCCTGTCTTTGATGCAGAAACATAAGGAAGCACGTAGGATTTTTTTTTTCTTTTTCTTAGATGTAATTCAGAGGTGAAATCCTTTGTCCATATAAGATTCAGGAGATTCAGATCATTCAATCTCTACAGCAAACCCAGGAGTATCGGTGTTATTATACCCGCTTCTAAATGGAAAAGGAGAGGCCCAGGAAAGGACCGCGATTTTCCAGAGTCACCAAGAGAGGAGCAGAGGTGGAAAATCAGTCTCCACGGTGGGACTCCAGGTTCCTATCAGGTTCTTTTTTTGTGTGCGTGTGGTACACGGGCCTCTCACTGTTGTGGCCTCTCCCGTTGCAGAGCACTGCCTCTGGACGCGCAGGCTCAGCGGCCATGGCCCACGGGCCCAGCCGCTCCGTGGCATGTGGATCTTCCCGGACCGGGGCACGAACCCTCATCCCCTGCATCGGCAGGCGGACTCTCAACCACTGCGCCACCAGAGACGCCCCCTATCAGGTTCTTAAAACAGATTTTAAGCTTTCAGGGATTCTCCCAAAAGGAGAAGGAAGTAAAAACCCATCCCCTTGGCAAATGCAGGACTCACCAGCTCCTTAGGATTAGAGGAGCACATTTCTTCCGTGCTGAGCCATGGCTATTTCAGGATGGGGCAGCGGGCGAGGGCTGGAGGTGGCACTGGCGGAAGGGATGGGAGGGCTGGGGCGACTCCAGGAGCACAAAAAGCCTCACACCCCGCCCCAAATGCACGGTACTCACTGCCCACGATCGAGGCCTGATACATACACTACCAAATGTAAAACAGATAGCTAGTGGGAAGCAGCCGCATAGCACAGGGAGATCAGCTCGGTGCTTTGTGACCGCCTGGAGGGGTGGGATAGGGAGTGTGGGAGGGAGGGAGACGCAAGAGGGAGGAGATATGGGGATGTATGTATACGTATAGCTGATTCACTTTGTTATACAGCAGAAACTAACACACCATTGGAAAGCAATTATACTCCAATAAAGATGTTAAAAAAATAAAATAAAAAGATTGCTCCTGCAAAGCTGCTGCTTCTTTAAGAGGGAAAGCCCCAGGACCAGCTGCTGAGCCAGGCCTGGGCCATTACCTGTTGACATGACCCAGGATCCTTCGAGCTCTGTGTTTGTCTTCCAACAGCTTCAGCGGCCAGGGTGCAAGACAGTGGGAATATTGTTCACTGCCAGAAACCGGGCTCTGGGAACCAAGTGAAAACCTCTCCAGGGTCAGCAGTGGACACGGTGCAGAAAAGCAATTTAAAAAATCAAACCTCAAATTGTCACGATAGACTGTGTTAATGGTTTTCTTTTTGGAAGGATACTAAATAATTCAAGATACATTGAAGCAAATATATATATACGTGTTTTTATGAAAAGAAGCTTGTGGCTTCTAATTTAGAGATGAAACTACAGATCACATCGCTGTTTTAGAGAAGTTGTATTTAAAAGGCTGACGGGCCTCGCTGTGATCGTGGTTAAGTCATTTAATTACTCTGAGCTTTGGTCTTCTTTCCAGTCAAAAAAAGCAGAGTGGACTCTAGTTCCTTACCTGCTTTAAATCTCTGTGCCTTTGCACAACTCTGTAAGTGATTTCAAAAGCTTTTTCAGGCCTATCTTTTTAAGTTGGAAAATGTTAAGAATTTCTTTTCTAGTCTCCAAATAAACAGGAGTGGGCAAAGACCCTCTGAGCTACATAATGCAACAGTGTTTGTTTGCTGCTCTGGATGACAAAAGCTTATTTAATGTTTAATTTAGAGAAGAAAGTACTTCACGTTCTAACTTACGCTAAGTATTTTCAAATTTGTTTATCAAAATATTTACAACGCCTTTACTGTAAAATTGGGCAGAGTTTTTTGCCAGTGATTTTTACAATAAATGCTTCGATTTGTTTACAAAATAAAATACACAGATCACTGACAATTCTGGAAAAAAATTAACCCAAACGGCAATTGAAAATAAACCCACTGGGGACTTCCCTGGCAGTCCAGTGGTTAAGTCTTTGCCTTCCAATGCAGGGGGTGCGGGTTCGATCCCTGGTCAGGGAGCCAAGACCCCACATTCCTCGTGGCCAAAAAACCAAAACAAAAAACAGAAGCAATATTGTAACAAATTCAATAAAGACTTTAAAAATGGTCCACATCAAAAAAAATCCTAAAATAAATCCTAAAATAAAATAAATAAATATGTAGTATGTGCTCCCAAATGAAAACTACACTTATCTGTGCAAGGAATAGACATATAATTTTCATTAAGCTCTAAGACTATGCTTTTTCATTGAAAAACTAATTAAATAAGTCCTCCTGGCCACTGGTTTTTAAAAAAGAACTTAACAAGAATGTTCAAGCAGCAATATCTATACTAAGAACCGGAGGCAACCCAAAAGTCCATCAATGGAGTGGGTAAATACATCGTGTAATATTTATACACTGGATTCTATATAGCAATGAATATGAATGAATTGCCGCTACACACAGCATAGGGGATTCTTGGAATCTATGTGATTCCAAATCTTGGATGCTTGCTACGTGAAAAAGCAAGTCACAAAAACACACGCGGTATGATAACATTTATGTCAAGTTCAAGAACGAGCAGAGCTAAACAACATGTGATTAAGAGATACAAACATATGGTAAAACGCCAAACAAAAGCAGGCTATGCACAGAGAACTGAGATGTGGGTTCCCTCTAATGGGCAAAGGGCTGGGGACAGTGCCAGGGAAGGGCACAGGCAGCCTCAGACTAAATGCCCTTTTTCTTAAACCAAGTGGTGGGTACACAGGTGTTCGCTGTATTGTTATTCTTTGTGTTGTATTGAAGTATAGTTGATTTACAATGTTGTGTTAATTTCTGATTCAGTTATACGTGTGTGTATATATACTTTTCATGTTCTTTTCCATTATGGTTTATCACAGGATATTGAATATAGTTCCCTGTGCCGTACAGCAGGACCTTGTCGTTTATCCATCCTATATATAATAGTTTGCATCTGTTAACCCCAAACTCCCAGTCCATCCCTCCCCCAACCCCTCTATATTGTTATTCTTTTTATCCTACATATATTTTATAAATACTTTTATCTACCCAACATTTAGTTTTTTTAAATATTAACAATCAGGTGAAATTTATTTAAATCACATGCAGCCTGGAACAATGCCTAAGGCAGCGAAGCATCGTGGATAAAATAGTGAACCTCATCCATCACTAACTCACTTGGCAAATTTAGGCACCAAGACATTCCCTAGGGCTCCAGCTGTGTAAGAACTTTACTGCTCCTTAGGAAAGAAACAAAACAAAACAAAAAAAAACATGTCCTCACCACTCTAGGGGTGTATAGCCTAGAAATAAAGAACTAGGTAAGGAAAGTCAAATGAGTTGTAATATAAGAAAAAGTATTTTTAATATTGCTGAAGATCTACTCTGTACCCAATCCCATGCTTTTGAAAATAAGTAATTCTTCAGGCGTCTAAGCTCCAAATGAGGCAACACAGTTCCCTACGTGTGACAAGGTTTGACTTCTCCTCTGCTTTTCCTCCCGTATCTTTTGCGTAGGGTTTTTGTCTTTCCATGTGAGCATCGTGGAGATCAGAGATTCTCCCTTCATGTAGTCAGTCTGTATATGACTTAGAATGTTACTGCCCGTCCTCTTCTTTCCCTGTACTCTCCACCCAAGAAGAGGTCTATCTCCCTACTTCTTTCTGCTTCCTTCTCTATTAAATGAGAAGAATAATAGTACCTCATATGATTGGGGTAGGAATTAGATAAGTTAATTCACGTAAGGCATTCAGAGCTGTGCCTGGTTCACAGGAAGTATTATGCAAGTGTCTGCTGTTACGTTCATTTGTTTTTATATTTATTTTGTTTATTATTGTCGTCTTGTGACTTCAGCTCTGATCTGGCGTAAGAAAGTCAGATGTAACGTGTCCCACACGTACTTCTCTTTGAGGTAGAATTTTACCTGCAACATCAAACACTTCTTCCTCTGAAGGTACTCTACCTTCCTCTTGTCCTTACCCCTCTCCACTCCATCCCAGTGGGAAGGGCTAAACCTAAAGGATTCTCAGCCTAGTGGCTGGAGAAACCCAACAACGAATAGGAAGTTATCGCCAAGTCAGATTAATTTCAATCTCCCACTTCACTAGCGATTCATGACTCAGGGGCTGCCGTAGAAACTACTGAAGCCTTACCCGTTCCCAAGTGCCTAAACAAAAGTGAGAATGGGACAGAGGCACCAAGAGAATCATGCTTGGTCCTTCCCGAGAGGCCTGGCAGCCCTGACCCTCGCGAGTTGACAGTTCTGACAGGCACGTATAGATGTGCATTTCCACCGCAGAAAGCACCCCAGCAATAAGTTCTTTATCCAGTGATGCACACCCTTCCGGATGGGGCTGTGTGATTACACAATGTTCAAGGGTCAGGAAACAAATTAAAGTCAAAGAAGAAGCATATAAAAGTCACCCAAACCTCAAATGGGAAAAGATCAGTAATTCTGATGCTCCCAGTCTCTCATCAGTTGTCATCCTCAGATTTCCTCTGGGAAAACCAGGGAGGGTTAGAAATGCCAAGAAAAGTCCCCCAAATTCAGTGGAATCCCAGCCACCTTCCTGTAAATATTTTTCACCCCTCTCTCTGTGCAGAAAAATCTAGTGTTATTTCTAGAAAGGTTTGGGAATGTTTCCGTAGAGCTAAGAGCCTGATCTCAATTTCAGAGAGTCCTTGTAAAATTCCCCACCAAACTGACTTTCACGCCTCCACACATCACGGGATGACAAAGAGACCCCGATCTGTGACACAACAAAGGAGGTATCTGGGGGCCGAGAATGACATCACATGTTGTGGATCAGTAACAACCTCATTTCACAGCCGAGGAACCCTGTTTCCAACAGTCTCGTTCAAGGGTCTGTAAACTTTTCCCGAGAAGGGCCAGACGGTAAATATTTCAGGCCCTGTGGGCCACACTCTCTCCGTCAAAATGACTCCATAGGTACACAAAAGGGAGGGGCTGTCGCCAGTAAAACTTCGTGGACACCAGTATCTGGACTTCGTATCATTTTCACATGTCACAGGAGACTGTTCTTCCGATTTCTTCTCTTCTGTGCACAGATGTAAATGCCATCCTTATCTCGTGGCAGCGGGAAGACAGCTGGCCATCCAGGTTTGGCCTCCCTGGGGTCCAGTCGTCTAGAAAAATACGGAATGACCCTGACACTGAACAGCTTCCCTCATGTGGAGTCTGTGCTTGTTCACCGTACCTTGATCTCCTCAAGACATTACACTAATACTCCTTAATCAACCCCTCTTCCCCACACACAGGGGAGGAGGGTCTGTTTTATCAATGGCAGAAGCCGAGGCACTGAGCCGGCCCAGAACGAGCCCGTGCGGAGCCCTGGGGGTGGCTCTCTGACAGCTCTTCTACCTTGGACTCTGCGTCCCCACTGCCTGCTCACCTCAAGTGCACACACCTCCTGCGCTGGGCTGCATGAACCCTGTAACCGCATCTTAACAGGATAATAGCGATCTTCTGTGACGCGGGATGGTGCAACTCTTTATTGCATCATTAATATATATTAGCATAATATATATGATGATGAGACAACCTGTGTGGCTAGGCGGGCCCTGGCCCAACCCCAAGCCATCGGCTGGCTGTCAGTCCAGAGTTATGCCTCTGAGAAGAAGCACGTACTCACGGGGCAATTTCCCAAATGAAATGTTCCATTCTCATTTTCAGATTTGGACAACAAACGCTGAACAAGCACGTAAGGATCCCTGTGTCAGGAGGATAATTGTTTCGTTGCCCCCGACTCTCCTCTCCCCATCGTTGCTTCTCACCCCTCACCCACTCCTGCCTACTCCCCTCCTACCAGAGTAGAAACACTTGGCTTCTCTGAATTCACAGACTGAACAGAATAGTCTCAACGAGTTGCCAAAGGTCCATATCTCCAGCTCAGTCCTATTTCCACAACGGTTCTGAGGCACTTAGGGGACCACGTCGGCGTTCTCTCCACGAATCAATACCACCCCACGGCACCAGGACGACACATCCACGTGTCTTAGCTCACCTGCTTCCAGCTGGCCCCCACCCACCCCTGAACCTGGATGATTTCACTAGAGGTTGCTTGAAGGAATCATCAGTATAAACGGTCGGACGGGGTTGCTGCCCTGGTCATCGGGGCTTCCTTCAACCCATGGAAGAATTCCATTCACCCTCATCAAAAGGATTTTTCTCGGGCTTCTCTGGTGGCGCAGTGGGTGAGAGTCCGTCTGCCGATGCAGGGGACACGAGTTCGTGCCCCGGTCCGGGAGGATCCCACATGCCGCGGAGCGGCTGGGCCCGTGAGCCACGGCCGCTGAGCCTGCGCGTCCGGAGCCTGTGCTCCGCAACGGGAGAGGCCGCAGCAGTGAGAGGCCCACGTGCCGCAAACAAACAAAACTCATAGCCTCTTCCAAAAGAAAAGACTATCCCTAACTCTACTCTTCAAAGGAAAATTTAAAAAGTTAAACGTGCTGAGAAATTCTGCCACTTTTCTAAAAACGGTTCTTGAGAGGCACAGCTGCATGATGAAACACTTCCTAGGAGTAATTAATCCTGAGCAACTCTTGTAAAAAAAAAAATATAGAGTAACAAAGCACATTCTGTGATGCTGTAGTGTTTGACCAGTTTTTGCCACTCACGTATGAATTTACAAAATTCTGAATTCACACTATAAAACAGAAAGATGGGGGGAATGAAACATACCTATTCACGAAGCCTTGAACTTCAACAGCTCACGGACCCCACCCAGGCTGCAAGAGGAGGCCCTAGGAGGCAGCCAGTGTAATGACATAACCCACAAGAATGCCCTAGAGTGAAGTGGTTTTTAAAGGATATCTAGTTTTTCTTGAGCTTCATTCACCACAAATAGTAATCTTTCTCTGAAGGGCTGTGCTTCAGCCAACCAAGATGAGGTTATTATTATAAGATAATTATTTGTAACAGAAGCTATCAATTACTGAGTACTTATGTGCCAGAAACTACGCTAGGTGCTTTATACACACTATTTCATTTAACCTACATGACTAACCCTATTAGGTAGTTATTACTATCTTCCATTTATAGATGGGGAAGTTGAGGGTCAGAAAGGCTAAATGACTTGCCTAAGGTCACACAGACAAGAAAACACAAACCAACCCAGGACCATCTGACTCAAAACCTATCCAGTAGGATCAGTCCACTAAACTGCTTCATAGATTTGAGTCATGGCTGTAAATTACCTCAAGCTCATCTTTAAGCCGTCATCTACACTACAGTGATTCCCAAACTTGACTTTTCACTACAATCTCTCTTTAAAAATACAGATTCCCCAGAACCCACACCAGCCTGACTGGACAGAACGTGGGCGAAAAAAATTCATTTCTTATTCTTTTGTTTTAAGCCATGCCAAACGGCCAGATTTTTTTTTTTTTCCACTGAACTTAATGAGTATTTCGTGAAAAATATTCCAAGTCTTAAGTCTCAAGGCGATTGGCTGGCATTCAGCTGTTAAGTACTTTCTCTCTGGTTCACAAGAATGAATAAATGAATGAACGCACGCATGCCTGGGAATTCCACCCTCGACTCCCATAGAAAAGCTTTATCCAGAAGAAGCTTCCAAAGCTCGTGGAAGCACTGTGACCAAAGGAGACTTGGGAATGTTACACAGATACAGACACTGACGTCCAGGAGCAATGGGACGGCAGCAGGCCCCAAATCTCCCAACCTCCCGTGTCCTCCAAAGACAGAACTGCTGCTTGGAATCCGTCTGGAATCATTCAGAAACACAAATAATCACAGGAAATGAAAGACAGACTGGCACATGTCAAATGATTATAAATACGTGTAAAGGAGTCAACAGGTTCAAAATATACCCCTCGGCAGCCGGTACACGCACTGGATCCTTCTTTACATAAAGCATGGGGCCTCCGTGGAAGAAGACAGACTTGACTTCTAATTGACATACAACTGTGTATATTGTCAGGATGGGACCTGATACTGAAAGAGACAGACCTGAGTTCCAACCTCAACTCTGCCACGTCCTCATGTGGCCGTGCTGCCATTTACTCAAACTCCCCGACTGTCACTTTCCTCCCCCCAAAACCAGTGATAATAGTAACTACTTCCTAGAGGGTCTGCATGCAGTTTAAATTCCTTAGTGAAGAGAAGCACCCAGCGTCTGGCTCACAGTTACCATGTATAATTGTTGTTATTTTTACTTTCCAGTTCCCTGAAAAGTGAAACGCATTCTGTTTACGCAGCTAATTGTTCTAACCGTCAAGGTTCAATGTCCCAGTTTAAAAAAAATCAGCCCTCCGATAGGACATTCCTTTATGCCACCCTCCAAACCATGGCTGAAAGCATGCTCCCAAGACACACAGCTGTCTGACGTGCTAAGAGCAATAATGAATCGCACAATATCCAGGGATAACAAAATTAACAACATCTTCCCAAAAAATCTCCTCTGCGGTGATTTCAATCAAATGCTTCAACCAATTATTTCAGTCAAATGTTCAGTCATGAAAAAGAGAGGATTTGGATTGGAACCTTATTAAAATATATCCCTCTCCCTCAGTGAAACTTGTTCAAAGTTAACCATAAATATCCCCAATCCTCACCTGTACTTTCCCAAGTCGTTCCGAAGAGAAGATCCACGGCGGAGCTGTCAGATTTGCTGCCAGCGATCGGACTGTCAGGGCAGCAGGGGCAACACCTGCGTGTTATCTCCCTCAGACACACACAGCCCTTTGGAAGAGCTCTCTTGATAACATTCACTCCTTTCACAGCCCCGAGCCTGGAGAGTCCATTTTACGAGGAATAAGGTTTCACTGGAGAGACGCAGGAAGGGGACAGAGTAAGGCACAAATGAAGTTTCAATCTGTTCCTTTCACTGCAGCTGTCCTGTGCATCCATCCAGGTAAGACAACATGCAGAAGGTCTCGTTCCTGCAGCCCTGAAAGTCTGTCCACTGACAGCAAATCTGATAGATCCACCGGCCTTTCGGTCATGTCCAATTTGGCCACCCTCCTCTAGACGTGGTCATTAGATCCTGCTGACCACGGCTGCACTGCCAAGCACCAAAGACAGCACAGCGACCCTGGCTGTTGATGGCTGGCGTGGGACGTGGGCTCCGAGGGCTTTGATCTGTTTGCTTCTCTGTTTACGTATGGATTTAGGACAGAGAGGGGTGGTCTCAGAAGGAGAAATGCTTTGGCAAACTCTTGACTGTACAAACTGTTTCATTCACACCAAGGACTATTTTCCCTCTGAAGGGACACAGAAAGAGCTCCCAAAGGACCAGGTTTTTGTCACAATATCTTAAAGCAATATTTCTACATTGGAACTATTTTGCAGAGAAAAGAAGAATGCCTTGGCCGTTAAGATAGGCTGAACAAAACACCTGTCATCAGAGTTGTCGCTGGGGAGTAATGTGGTCCAGGTTACCCTCTCCAAACCACAGAACCACCATTCATCATTCCTAACAGACAGCTCTCTGTGTGATTACCATGGTAACAGTTCTCATCCCTTCCTAACCATCCCTGATACCACACACCAAAGTTTTAAAATCAAATCATGTTTACAGAATATAAAGAAAACTCAGCCAGCTTACATGCCAATACCAACACGATTCTTCCCTGCCAAGAAGCTACATTTTAATATATTTTTGATTCTTTGGTATTCACAGATGTCCCTAGATAATTTTTTAAGTTAAATTGTCAATAGCAGTGACCACTGGTCAAAAGCCAAGGGTGGGGCTTCCCTGGTGGTGCAGTGTTTGAGAGTCCGCCTGCTGAGGCAGGGGACACGGGTTCGTGCCCCGGTCCGGGAAGATCCCACATGCCGTGGAGCGGCTAGGCCCATGAGCCATGGCCGCTGAGCCTGCGCGTCCGGAGCATGTGCTCCGCAACGGGAGAGGCCACAACAGTGAGAGGCCCGCCTACCGCGCAAAAAAAAAAAAAAAAAAAAAAAGCCAAGGGTGGTATATCATTTGAGCAGTTACATATCAAAGCAAGATGCAATCAAAGGCAATCTACTGGGATTTCAAACATCATTAAGAAGAAGGGGAAAGAACCTACTGACTCTTCCTTGCATGCTCAGTAATGGATATTTGCAGAAAACAAACACACACTTCATCAGCACTTCCTTCCGGCCCTAGTGCCCAGCTCAGAGCCCATTTATTCACATGCCAAAGCATTACCTGGGGGAAAGCAGTTATCTTGGTGAAAAATGACATCCCCATCCAGCCAGGGGAGGTAAGTGAGATCCAAAAGCCAATTTCAGAAGCCGCAGTGGTTGTTTCAGGGTGAGTTGTACACGTGTCTAATTATAAAGTTCTTTCCCCACTGTGAGACCGTATACAAGAAGCTTGTACTTAACAGCTTCTCTCAGGATAGAAAGCTATTAAGAAAACCATCAAAAGTCCCCCAAGGGGTTTCCCTGGTGGCGCAGTGGTTGACAGTCCACCTGCCGATGCAGGGGACACGGGTTCGTGCCCTGGTCTGGGAAGATCCCACATGCTGTGGAGCGGCTGGGCCCGTGAGCCATGGCCGCTGAGCCTGCGCACCCGGAGCCTGTGCTCTGCAACGGGAGAGGCCACAACAGTGAGAGGCCCGCATACCGCCAAAAAAAAAAAAAGTCCCCCAAGATCAAGAGTTTTATGGATATGTGGGGTCTCCCATACTATCATTTTTCAATGTTTATATTATAGAAAATTTCAAACATATAGAAAAGTACAAAGAATAATGTAAGGAACATCTTGTGCCCATGACCAAGCTTTGCCCAATCTTAATGCTTGGCTGTACTTAGGCCTTTTCTTTTCCTTAATAAATTACTACACAGGAAAGTAAAAATCTGTGTATAGCCCTCCCAATCCCATGCCCTTGCCTCCCTAAACAATACACAGTATTGGCCTGCATGTTTTCCAGCGTTATATAAATGGTATCAGACTATAAGTATCAATCTACACCTTGTGTTTTTTTCTCCTCAGCCTTGTATTTCTAAATCTTATCTGTGTTAATACAAGTAGATCTGGGTCATTCATTTTCATCACTGCATAGAATTTCACTACTTGAATATAATACACAGAATTCTGTCCTTTTTCCTCTGAAGGGCAGTTAGACTGTTTGAGATTTTTCACTATCATAAACAACATAGAAGTGAGCATTCCTCTACCAGTGTCCTATTGCACACATACAGTGATTTCTCAGGGCATAAACAGAGGTGGAACTGCTGGGTTGAGGGCATGTGTGTATCTGCTTCGAGGTGTTGCCACGCTGCTTCCAAAGCAATTGTGCCAAATAACCCTCCCACCATCGGGGAGTGAGAACATCTATTGTTCCACAACCTTGTCATAGAGCGATACCATCAGAGTCTTTCATGTTTACCTGTCTGACTGGTATGAAATGGTACCTCGTCTTCATTTGTGTTTTCCTGATTACCAGGGACATCCTTTCATGCTCACTGGACACCTAGATCTTCACTTCTATGAGTTGCCAATTTTTCTACGTGCCTTTTTTCTTATTGCTTTGGAAGAGATCTTTATACATTCAGTGACTTTATAAAGTTACTTAACTTCTCAGCTTCCATTAGTAAAGCAGAGATACTATCTCTTAGGAATCATTGGAAGCTGAATGAAAATCACTGGGTCCGGTGCCTGTAACATGCTAAGCCTCAAAACAAGTCACTATTTCTATTACTGTAAGTCCCCTACATACGAATGAGTTCCATTCTGAGAGCACGTTTGTAAGTCCAATTTGTCCATAAGTCCAACAAAGTTAGCCTAGGTACCCAACTAACACAATTGGCTATAGAGTACTGTACGTAATAGGTTTATAATGCTTTTCACACAAATAATACATTAAAAAAAACACAGAAGAATAAAAAAAACATTTTTAATGTTTCAAGGTACAGGACAGTACCTTGAAACGTACAGTAGTACCAGCTACATCACCACTGCTTTTATGCTTGCTTCCGGACATCCTAGGCTTGAAATAAAGATACTGTACTCTGTGCTCTACACAGTACTGTAAAGTACACAAAAGCACAACCACTTGGAGAGGATGTGCACACGTGACGGTGTCTGCCAGACACGTGAATGAACACGTGATTGGACCTGTGAATGCACTTTCGCATCTTTGAAAGTTCGCAACTTGAAGGTTCGTATGTAGGGGACTCACTGTGTCGTTATGAAGATGAATAATGAGGTTCAGGGTTGAGAGTATACGTTTCTAGCCTTTCTCCCCAGTTTGTAGCCCCCTTTAGGATAAACACTGCAGAACTCGGGAAGACGACCCTGAGTACCTCTGGCTCCGATTTCCCCAGGACACAAAGACATACTATCAGGACTCTGTTGTTTATAAGTTACCATGAGGCAAGTGTGCAACGCTGACTCTCTCAGACGGTGCTTAAAAGAAACATCAGAGCTACACATCCTCCAATCTACAAGTGGCTGCGATCTTGTCTGTGAGACCATGATCCTGAATTTCAGCAATGGTTAAGCACCTGCGTGAAAAGACCTCTTGGAAGAGGGAAGTGGGCGGTGGAGAACGGCAGGTAAATCAGTATTAGGGACCTGTCCGGTATTGTCGGGGTGGAAACACAGCCATGATTCCATGCGATACCACCAGGCCCAAGACCTCGCCGTGTCCCCACACGTCATAAGTGATCCTCGCACAAGAAAAGTGAACGGACAATCATCCTATCTCTTATCACATACAGAAGTGTGTTTCTCAATAATGACCAAAAGTACATGGACATCACTTTGGTGGCAGGCACACTGTGAAAATATTTCTCCAATATTTCTCCAATATCCAGAAGCACGTGTTCCTAAGGACATGGGGGTGAGCTAGAGAGATGCAATAAAAACGAATCACATAAGCTTCTCTGCTTGGACCCTTAAGATATTTAGTTTTGTGCTGAGATCCTCCAGATCGGCTTCTACTCAGTTGCATCCTGGCCTCTCCTTGGAGAAAGGCCATGTTCATTTTTATGAACTCTGCCAGTGGAGTCAGGGAGCATATACAGCTGACCTCCAGGCCGATCAAGCAGTCCTGACACCAGCTTCAACCGCTGACTAGCGGAGTCCCTTTTTACACGTACTTGCCCCTTGTCTAACATTCAGAATGATCTTCCTCCATATTCAATTTCCACCGGCACTAAAGGAACCAGAGACTTTCCTTAGTGACCCTCTGCCTGTCTTTTGCATAGTAATCATAGGTAAGAGTCAACTCCAGACCAAATATAATTAAGCCATCTTCTGACATCTATCTGGGTGTACTGCTTTCTTCCTTAAATGTGTGCCAAGTTTCCACTTCCAAGAAGTTAAACTGCCACGTAGAAATGCTGTGGTGATAAGTAATTAGACACTGTAATGGAAAATTAACTGTGTTTTCATTTAGAGCATTCATTTTAACAAGACATTTCTTTTTCCAACTGTTATTAAGCTGCAATAAAAATAAATTAAATCCTAAGGATCTGCAAACGTTTTCTGGTTAAATAAAAACAAAAACAAAGAAGAAGAAGAAGAAGAAAAACCGCCTCTTCTCCTAGAGTCAGAGTATTTCTTATTTTGTTAACATCACTAAGTTGGTACACGGTCCTGGTCTGAACCCCATTCCTGGTAAATTCTAAGGCCAATTCTAACCCTGTCACCCGTGCTGTGGACAGCGGAACAACCCTTCCACCGTCACGGAACCTGACCCGGAGGCAGTCATGCCAGGCGGGACGGAGGGCCTTCGCCACATGTGGGAAGTCTTCACCCAAATGTTCTCTCTCCTTCTCTCTCTTTTTTTCCTCCCTGTTTTGCTGCTCCCAAGAGACTTGCAGCCAAGTGATTCGCAACAGTCTGGCAAGCACCTGTGGGGCTTTGGCAAGTCCTGGGTTAGAAGGCGGCTCATCCAGCTCAGTGGGGTCCATCTCTGATGCTCCAGTAAAAAAACCACCTCCTCGAGATAGGAATGGAAAACAGCATTCCCCAAGAGAGAATGCAAAATGAGGCCTCCACCTGTCCATCTCATCCAAAGCCTTGCGGCCCTCTAACCATGTTCCAGCTAAGGGTGTAGCCAAGGGACGCGAACTGACTTCGCTGGGGGCGGAAGAGTGGCCGGCGTGGTCCGCAGGCTCCGCAACCCCCACAGAAGTTCCCAGGCTTTGTACTAAGGCGGGAGCCTCAGATCTGTGCCCCACCTAACTTCCGTCTCTGTTCCTCTTCCTCCCGACCTCAAAACAAAGTGCAAACAGCACCTAAAAATGCTTCTGGTTTAACACTGATTCAGTCATGCTAAATGCTGGGCTGGGCAGGGCACTCCCCACCCACCCCCCCCACCCCCACCCCCGCCCAGGCTCTTCCCTGAAGGCGCCCCAGCAGGTGTCTAAGTCAAATCAACGTGGGCATTTACTCTCCAAGCAGGGACAGAAGAATTTCAGAAGCCACCTTTGTGTTGCCCCCAGGGTCATTGGGAAGGACGCTGAACTACACACCAGGCGGAATCAAGCGCCTTCAAGAATTTCAAAGAAACCCACCCTTTCTCTTTTTCCCCATTCCCTCCCTTTTTTTGTTTTCATCTCTCTTTACAATCTAAACAACAATTTACCGTCCTTACTGCTTTTCAAATAGATTCCTGGGATGTAAAAACCTAACAATCTTCTCATTTAGATTCCTGAGGTACGTTAAAACCAGCAGCTACATACCAGCCACGCTGGGATCACAAATTTTATTTTCAAGCCAGAGGTAACAACCAACACTGCAGGAAATTGGTTTCATAAAAGATTTACTGCGTATACAATTTCAGTTGAGTTGTGTTTAAAGAGGTTAATATGACAATTTTGGTGTTGATAATACCCTTTAAGTGGAGTTCAAAGAGAAAGTTCCAGACGGTAAGCAAACGGATTAAATTATCATAATGTTTCACAATTCCAAAGTGCCCACATAGACTCTAGAGGACCACAAAAAAGAGCTTGGCAGTGGCTCTACAGGTGTTTCAGAGAAAGATTTAAAATATCCCAACTGTTAGCCAAGACTTAGAATAAACTTAAAAATAATGGCAGTGGACTTCCCTGGTGGCGCAGTGGTTAAGAATCCGCCTGCCAATGCAGGGGACACGGGTTTAAGCCCTGGTCCGGGAAGATCCCACATGCCATGGAGCAACTAAGCCTGTGTGCCACAACTACTGAGCCTGCGCTCTAGAGCCTGTGAGCCACAACTACTGAGCCCATGTGCCACAACTACTGAAGCCTGCGTGCCTAGAGTCTGTGCTCCGCAACAAGAGAAGCCACTGCAATGAGAAGCCCGCGCACCGCAACGAAAAGTTGCCTCCGCTCACCACAACTAGAGAAAGTCCGTGCGCAGCAACGAAGACCCAACGCAGCCAAAAATAAAAAATAATTTAAATAAATTAAAAAAAGTAATCATGGCAGTGCCGTCAACAAGCAAGTGTAAATATTTGTTGAATTAAATGATTGAATTAAATGATACTGAAGATTATAGACCTTTGGAAAGGCATTTTAACTTGCTAAATTTCTAATCATTTTCCCATTCGCTATTAGAAAAATGAGAACTAGAGAATAAATTGCAAATAAACTATTCACTCATTAAAACTGACCCCTAAGGAATCCCTCAGTGTCTCTATTTAACAAAGGTGTCATAAAAATTTAAGGAGTAAGGAGACAACAGCTGAGGATCCCGAAAGAGCTCAGCTCGAAATATATCCTGACCTTGGATGAGTCCTCTATCCTGGGCTTCCCTCAATTTATTTACCCTTAGAATGGGAACAGGAGAGGCAGTGATGAGTGATTTGCTAATGAAAGCGTATTTGCCTCTGGTAGAAATACAAATGCTTCTTAATAAAGATAATTTTCCACACCCCCAGTTTACATTTCTCTATCAACGTTCCAGTGCCCAGGATCCAGGTTCCCAAGATACTACAGGTTTTGGTCTCCAACTAAAAGACTGAGCTAGGATTGGGGGAATCACTGGAGCCAACTCATGAAGTGGCAGCAGACTCCCTGACCCCCATCGCACAGGTCCACACCTCAATTCATTTTTCACCAGGATGACACCCAATCTTTGTGATAAAAATGAGCCCAAGGACACCACCCCAAAGAACTTGTTTCTCTTGGACCCACCAAAGAATAAAATGTTCTCAAAGCCCGCTCCTAAGATAAACACCCTTCCCCACATGCCCCTTTTAAATGGCTGGTTAACTGTCCCTTGGGTGTGACTGCACAGCTTTGTCCCGGGTGTGTAATGGAGCTGGAAGAACCTTCCCGATTTCTCAGTACCCTAACGTGGAAGATGGTGGTGTACAGTGCGGGCTGAAACTATGTTTAAGCCCTGATGTGACCCTAGCACTTCGCAAAAAAAAAAAAGTATGTTCTGCTTGGGAAGGCTGGTCTGTGGTCACTGTGATTCCTCCCAGTCAGCTCTGTAAGACTGGCCGCTGGAGGTCACGGAGAGAGCCTACAGAACCCTTCTGCCAGAGGACACAAAAAGAATTAAACTATAGGTTTTAGTGAAATCACTAAAAGTCATGCAGGGGCCATGGGTTGTAAAATGTACAAATACCTATATTCACCTCCCCCCAAATGTGCGTGTACAAGTCCTAGGGTAATTCTAGGTTATAAGTATCGGTAAGTTGTAAGTAATAAGTTGTAAGTTGTTGTAAGTATAAGTTGTAAGTAATTATGCACAGTACTTAGGTTTCTCAGTATCATCTTATGAAAACTCTTAGGGTAAATTGTCACATCCTTGTTTTTGTGAAGCAAGTTACTCATTTTTTCCCAAACACCCCTCAAATTTAGAAAGTCTGCCTATTTCTACAGATCAAACTGAAAGAGAGATCCCTCCAAAGGAACCGTGCCACTACCTCTGCAATCTATTCTGTCCTGAGAAGCCAGTTCAAGGGACTCTTCCACCAAGAAACATTAATCACAACCAGAAAAATAAAACAATGCACCTGAGAGGTAAACAATACTTATGATATCATAAACTGCAAGTCATTTTTGGCCTTCAATCACTGTCAACGTTCTAATGTTTATGAGAGATCATCACCGGCTTCTAAGTGGCAACACAGTTCCATCCTGAGTGAGGATTACTGTTACCAGCTTTTAACGTAAGAACAACATGTCATAAACTAAATTCATTTGAGACACGTTCCATACCTCAACAGTCTGAAAAACAAACTTTTTTTTCAAATGGAGGCTCTCTTTGGGCTTGGTTTTTAAATTTTATTTTAAATTTAATGACAAATGTTCCTTTAGTTTGGCTTGAAGAGAAGGATTCCTTTACTCAATATCTATTATGTGATGCAGGAGATCTATTAGGAAACTTAAATCAATCTGGAGATCGCCTCCTAAAACTAAAATTACTCTATTTTCATAAGAAAGGGCCTGTTCAAATAAACAATTGTTTTCGAAGATGAGTAGTCCGTCAAGGTTAGGGTGTCTAATAATAAATTACTGTCAAGTGATTACCTACCAGATGAGAAATGTTTCCATTTCTCCATTTACTTGAATATACATGCTCTTCTGCCCGAGATCAGGATCAGAAACTGACATTAGGATTTTGCTAAATCTGAACGACACGGTTTGCCTAATCACGTAGCGGCTTTTTCAACGCTGTAGCTTTTTTCCACCACGATTTCATGTATTTACTGTTCACGGTGGTCACTTTATTATCTTAGTTTTCATTATTTTAGCTGACAAAGGTCACTTCTGTTAGTTATATAAATCTTAAAACAGCAAACCAAAGGATGAGATGGTTCAGTAACTTTAATTCCAATTTATGCCTTTCACTTGATTTGAACATTTTATGCATCGGTTCCACCAAAAGTGCTAAATATTTATCTCTATCCAGAAAAAAAAATACATATCTATAGTTTCATTATGAATGCCAGCAACTTATTGCTGTTTTTTTAATTAATAAAAAAAGATTAAGTTCATCCAAGTTAAGATTCGTGATCCTGAACGTAACTGTTAAAAGCAACAAAAATGCTTTGAAAGCATGGTATTTGCAAAACCTTTGAGAAGTCGCTAATGGTATTCCCATGATCTAATACATGTAAGGCTTTAACTGCAATCGTAAACCCACTGAAAGCTTATGATCTGAAAGGATGGACTATTGTAGCCAGTTTTTATGGGTTTAATTCCACTGGCAAATCCCAGTTTCTATATTTTAAATCTCAACTAGAGCAAAATCACAACACATTTGCAAAAGAACGACGTAAAGAAATCAAGCATGGGAACAATAAGGCAAGAACGCCAGTGCCAACAACCACCCTCTCCCACAAACCATCAAAGAACTTCAAAAGCACGAGGCTGAGCACAACTTTTAGTTCGTGAAATATGTGTGATTCACTTTTAACACTCACAAAAGTACATATAAATCACGGTATTTTCCTCCGATGTATGTGCCACACAAGGTTCAATAAAACACAGAACTTAGCCTCGACGGATGACTGGATCATTGTTTTTGAAGGCTGTTTACTACTCTTTTTCTGGCATGATTTCTATGATCCAGTTCTGTGACTGCTAAAGGCCAGGAAAAGCTGCCTTCAAGTCAATGCATGGCGCGAAGTCACTGAAAAGTTTGCAGGCGTCAGGCTATGCCTAGGTGCTTGGGAGAAGCTGTTCTGCTTTGTCCTAGGGACCTCCAGGTACGCAGTGTCTTTTCAGGGTGCGAGAGATTTACGATTAAAACGGATCCTCTCTTTTTCCTTTAAGGGATTTGAGTTCTCATGGCAAACGATTATTTACGCTCAAAACAAGAATCAGCCTAGTTCTCCGCTCCAAGATCTATGCAGACAACTCATCCCAGGTTTAACGCATGGCAGACACACAAATGTAAAAACATCAACCATATCTATCTTGCTTTTCAAATTTCTTCTTCGTATCTTGTTTCGTATATTTCTTGGCTTTTAAAAGGCAGTATTACAAGTCTTGTGCTGGGCTACCAGGCCTAATTCCACCTTACAGACAAAATGTATTTTACAAAGGAGTAATTGAGTATAATACCCATTTTATTACCAAACACATGTAGGAACAAGTTGGTTGTAAAAGAACTTTACTGTATGTATTTACACACGTATTTACTGATGGTCCTAGAGAGCCTATCAATGGAATCAACAGAAAATGCAGTATTCCAAGCACACTGTACTAGCAGCTCTTGGCCTGAACGTTCCAAAAATATCTTTCAAAACCACTGCTATCTCTTCACTTTACTTTTTCAAAGTGAGTACAATTAAATTCATTTATTTCATGCTACCCATGCAACAAATATACCCTCAAAGGTCCTTTCGGTTTGGAAATACTAAATTTTTACCTTCAGTTGAAAGCAGGGTCAATAACTTTTTTGATAAAAATTGCTTCAATTTTTTTTTTCGCTAGACCCGCGTCTGGAGAGCCTAAATCCTTATAATGCCAGGGCACTATGAAACTTGGAGCTTCTTTTAATGCACGTTTTTTTTAGAAATAACTTTGGGTTTATTTTCTACATAAACGTATGACTTTTAAAGTATATTTATGAAGTGTTCTTTATTTTTATTACGGGTCTCGTTCTTGTGGAGAAAGCAAACCAGATTTCAGGAGTGTTTTTATTGCGATCATTGTTTTTTAGTCACTTAAAACTCACAGGGTTGACCTCCTCAGCTGGCTCCACAACACGACACATTCCATAACTACTTCCCCAGAGGGAGATCCTTTTAAGTAAAGTTCAGCGGATTTTGTGGGGAACCTCAGGATACTGACTTACTTGTAAAATTCCCAGTGGAGACAGGAGGAAGTTGGACGAGTTAACTCAAGGTGAGAAGCAACGCCACTTCCTGAGACAATGATTTAAGTGCTCAACCAGGTCAAGGGTTTGAACTTTCTTCCTGAAAACCACAGCAGCGCTGGGAAGGAGGAAGGTTCTCCTGCCAGCAGATCCCAGGCGCTGCGGGGCGGCCGGCTCTCGGGGGCGCGCTGCCTTGACTGCCTTTGTAACCTTGCCATTGACACCTTGCCGGGCCCCTTCCAGGTTGCAGAGGCCTCTGCAATACTCGCCTCGGACAAGTCTAGTCCTCTTGCAGGGGCCCACAATTCCCGGGCCCCTTCCTCTCGCCCTTGGGTGGGAGGACAGAGGTGGTCAAGCGCCCGACCCCGGCACGAAAGTGGCCACACCCCACTGCGCTCCCGCGGGCCGTCTTACCGGTACAGGAATGCAGGGGCTTGGGTCGCACGACCAGCGACGGGCACATGGAGTAGAGGGAAAGTTTCTCAAAGTAGTCGCAGGTCTCCTTGGAGAGGATCTCGTCGATCATGAAAGTCTTGTAGCGCCTCCTGGCTGCTTTGAGCTGGCCGGGCGAGCTCAGCCTCAGCTCTGCGTGGCAGTGCATGGTGAGCCCGGGCGAGCGCCCGCCGCCCGAGGCCGCGGGGCTGGCGCGCCGGCGGGGGCCTCCGGCCGGCTCCTCGGCGACCGGGAGGCGGCGGGGCTCGGGAGGTGCGGAGGGGAGCCGGCACCGGGCGCGCGGGCTGCGCGTCTAGACCCACCCGCGGATCAGCATCTTCGCCGAGCCTTTTGGGAACAGTGCAGCTGTCAATCAGCGCGCGCTTCCCGCAGGGCCTGGTGCTGAGCCGCACGGAGGGCCGGCCGCTCGGCGCCCACCCCGCCCAGCCCGCCTGTGCCAACCGGGGCTGACCTGCGCGCCTCGTGCCCACCGCTCTTGATAGCCTTCTCCAGCCTCTCAGCGTCTCGCGCTGGTCTGCGTGCCTATTTTAAGACACTCGCTCCGGCTCTCCTCCCCGCCCCCCTCCTGGGACGAGCTCCAGGTGTGTGTGTGCAGTGTGCGCGCCCGTGTGTGCGCGCGGTGCGGGGAGCGCGCGCCGCCCCCGCCAACGGCCTAGGCCTCCGGGGGCCGCTGCCCACGCGGAGCCCCGCGCGCCACCCTCGCGCCGGGCATGCCGCGCTCCCAGCCGTGCTCCCATCGCCGGCACCCGGCGGGCGGGCACGTCCTGGTCTGTTAGTAGAAAGAAGTCGAGACTTCGCCGAGGCTCCCGAGACTGCGGGCCCCAGAACCGGCGCCCCCGAGGAGCTGGGTGCCTTCCTGCCTCCCCACGTGGACTTCCGCGTGCCGTTTCCCAAGGACGGCGCCCGCCCATAGCGTCCCCTACGCTCGCAGCCGGCTCCCAGGCCGTGCGTTCCGGCACCCGGAGTGTACGCCGTGATCGCGAACTTGACCGTTCCACGGAGATCCCAAACCATCAATGACCTTTGCCCTGTCCGTTATCCCCATAGTAAACTGTTAAAAAAAAAAAAAGTAATCAAAGGCACGTGTTCCTTTTTTATTTTTGAGCCCTGTTTATAAACCTTTTTTCGTCCCCAGAAGGGCCAGCGCAGCGGGACTGCCGGGTGCGGCGAGTCAGACCGGTCGTGGCTCCTGGTGCCGGATACCCTGGCACCACGGCTTTCGTCCCCCGGGTCCCTGGCGACGCGTAGGGTTGGGGGAGCCGCGAAGACACGCGTTCATTAGGTGGTTTGTCTTCTGCCTCCTGGGCGCCTAACTTCCGAGTCTGTCCCAATCAGTATCTGAACGAACTTTTGTTTTCAGTTGGGCGAGGGGCGAGGGGACCCCACCCAGCCTCGGCACCCGGACCGTCCCGCTGCCCGCGTCCTGCCCCCTCGCCCGCGCTCGGCAGAATCTGCCGGTGCTGCCGGTTTCGCGCAATTATGCCTGGGAGTTAGTTTGCACGGGGCCGGAAGGGAAACGCACGGTAAGGAGACTGAGAATTACAGACGCGGATGGTCTTCTCCGAGACCGAGTTTGGGTATGGTGACATCTCGCGGCCCCGGGTAACGGCGGGCTCGCTGCAGAGCTGCTCGCCCTGCAGCCCGAGTCGCCGCGGAAGCAAGTGGACGCGCGCGCCTGGGCCAGTGGTTCAATTCAGAGGGAAGGGGAAAGCCTGGAGAACTAATAGGCACTGAGAAAAAATAGTAATAAACCGAATCAGAGCCTTGCATTAGACGTGGCCCGCAACGCGCCTTTGAGGAACTTCATTCCCGAGGTGTTTGCGTGCGCCCTGGCTCCCCTCCCCTCCTCCTCTCCATTTAGAACGGTTTTCGTTTATTCTCATGATATCTCCTTATGCTTATTCTTCTCCTCCCGGAGAGGCGGCTTGAGGGCCCGCGAGAGCTGCGGCCAGGTGTCCCGGTGGCGGCGCGCGTCCCGCCGCAGAGCCCAGAGGTCGCCGCGCTGGGCCCGGCGCGTCCGCGGCTGCGGTGGCCGGTCCCAGGGCCTGTCCGCTGCCCAGCGCGGGGCCGAGAACGCTCCCAGCTCAGCCCAGGCAGCGCCGCTCGGCGCTGCGACCCAGGGGTCCTCCTGGACGCCGGCGGAGCAAGGACCCAATGCACCACGAGCGGGGGACCGTTCCCAGGGGCGCGGCGTTCGCACCGAGGACATTGTTGGGTGGGGAGTTATATGTCCCGCTGGAAAGTGCAGAGCTGTCGGCAGCGCCGAGAAACTGCGTGTTTGGTGGGATTGGAGGGCGCGGCGTGGGGGAGACCCCCGAGCCTCTGCACCGCACCCGGTGACCCTGGAGAGGGACCGAGCGTTAGCCCTTCGGACCCTCTGTCGGGCCCTCACGTTACGCGCGCGCCCCGTTACTCTTCGGGCCCAGTCTTTTCCTCCACCTCTTGTCCCGTCCTCTAGCCTCGCCGGCTCTTCCGGTTCCTTCCACCGCCACAGGCCCCTTTCCTCCGCTTCCGTCCATTTCCCCTTCCCCACTGTTCCCAGCACTCCGGGCCTCCTCTGCTGGATCGAATTCCCCCATCTCTCCTCCGCATCTTCCATCTCTTTCTCTTTTCCTTTCTTTCCTCTCTTCCTTTCCTTGCTCCTCTCTTCCTCTCTTCCTTCCCTCTCTTCAGACCCAATAAATTAAATAATAGCTTATTGGATTTTCCATCTTTTCTATTTTCTACCACAGAGGCAAGAAATCTCATAGCGGGTCTGAGAGCACAAGTCCCCAGGTATTGGAAAGAGAGATTCCAGATCTTGGGAGTCTGGAACCTTCAGCTTTCTGTTGCTTATAATCAAAGCTGAGCCTCAGTTTTTTTCATTTGTAAATGAAAATCATAATACCTACTTCACAAGGTTAGCCTTTCATAACCCATGACTACGCAGCTCTTCCCTTCAGTGGGAATGCCCACGGCACCCCATCCCCTCCCTCCTTCGCTGCCTGGAAAACCAATTCAAGGCCCATCTCAAATGTCACCTCCTTTGGGAAAGAGCCCACACTCCCCAAGGCTGTCCTTGCTGTTCCTACCTCTATCTTAGAGGTTCCTTTACTGTATTATTGCCTTCTGCATATTTCTTTCACCCACTGGACCATTCGTCTTGTATCACCAATACCAGCATAGCACTGGCACATAGTAGGTTCTCAGTACCTGTCATGAATAAATTAATGCATGAAAGCTGGGATAATTATATAATGTGTGTAAGACCCGAGCACACGATGGGACTTCAGATCTTCACTAGTTGTACTCCATTTGTCTTTCTCCTTAAATGAGCCTCTCTTTCCTTTATATTTTTGGTTTTTCAGTAACGGCATCCAGCCCAATTCCCATTTTGCACTCATCTCTCTCTTTGCACTCCCTCTCTCCTGATCTCAGACTGTAAAGGGCTTTCGTGGGAAGAAGCACACCCCAGCTGTCAATCATGAAGTGGGGCTTTGGTCAGGAATAGTCAGGGGTTTTGTTTCCAACATTAATGAAGTGGCTGAAACAGCAAACATCTGCCTAAGAGCCTCAAACCTTTTCCAGCTGCTGGAGACCCACAGACACTTCCCAGCCTCCTGTGACTGTACCCCGGCAGTGTCTCTGCCCCTCTACCGGGAGGAACAGACATGGAGAGGCACAGACCTGTCTGTACCCAGCCACGCTTGCTCAGGCAGGAATGGAAGGGGATAAAAACGCACATCACCAGGAGGCTTCAGGAGATCAGCTCCCCTCCCCCATCCGGCGCCTGATTCCTGGGGATAGAGCCCAGCCAGAAGGAAGGAGGCAAAGACACCTGTGCAAAGTTAAAAGGTTCTGACAACTAGAAACCAAAGAATCACTCTTTCCCATTTCAGCTGACAGCCAGTGTCTCCATTCAACTAGAACACATGAAATTTATTAAAGCAAAATGGTATTTAAAAACCCTAGGATGGCATTTAAATAGGATCTAACCCTAGGTAAATGAGCTCAGCTTCATTTTTTGTGTATCCTTTTATAATCCTGGGCTTTGTGTCGAGGTAGATGTCAGAAGCGGCTGGGGCACAAGTCTTCCGAATACATGAACTCATTTGCAATCATCTTCTACAAGTGGGGGGCGTGGAGCGGAAGCCCTCCTTACACGCCAGTAAAGTGTGTTTAATAACTTGTATTTCAGTTGCTAAGATTTGAAATGGTTTCAGACATGTAAAAACAAAATAGGGAAAGCCTTGTAAGTTAATATTCCCCTGGGCCCCAGGGCCATGCCAAAACTCCTGCCTGCGGAGCCCAGCACCGCAGACTTGCACAACAAGAAGCCGAAGGAAGAGAAGAAAGCCAGCTTATTTTTAATGATGATATTAATTTACAAAAACTGCTCTCATACACTGTAAAGCGTCTTTTTAAGAGAGGGCACAAATGTAATCCACTTGACAAATGGGCTTGGAAATGTCTGAATAGGTGTTTCTTTCTCAAAACATCTTTCTGGAGCAAAAGTTTACAGAAAAAAAAAAAAAAGACGATGGCTGTATCTACAAAGCACCTAACAGTTATGTGAAGGGTGAAAATGCAGTAAATCATCCAAAAGTTTCCAACTTTTTAGAAGCTTGGTATACAGATTAAAACCATTCGTTAAAAAAAATTTTTTTTAAAGCCATTTGTTTTGCTGATTATTTCCCTTTTAAAATTGTGCTACCCTGACATGAAACAGCCTTACTTCTGCCTATGTGTCTCAATTATCCCATTGGATATAGCCAGGAAAATAAAATTTAATCACTCCTATCTTTTCCATAATATTGTAGAAATGGATATTGATGTTTGGAGTATCACTGATTTTGACTTTTTTTTTTTTTTTTTGTACATGATACCCCTCACTAATGAGAAAGCTGCCACAAGAGAGGAGAATCACTTTGAATATGCCATGGAGCAGTGCCCTGGCTGCCTGGGGCAAGTGGAAAGAACTTTTGAGTCAGGCAAACCTGTGTTCCATTCCCAGTCCAATCACTTAGTAATTTTCCCTGACCTCTGGTCTTCAACCACAACATGGGGTGATGATAGCCAACTCAGCTTTACTGGAGGATTCCATGGAGGATTGTGTGCACCTCACTAACTCATGAAATGCCAGGCTTCCCACTGCCTTCACTTTGAGTTCAATAAAAGAATCAATTCGCTTTCAAAAACCATCACAAAACAAAACTGCCTTTTTAAAAAGGCATCAGAGCCACTGCTGTTTCATGTGTTTGGGTTGGTTTTTGTTCAATGTTTAGAACCCAGAATCAACCAAGAAATAAAGAGTGAGAGGAGCTGGCGTTAGGGTGAGGGACCATCGTTAACCGAAGGAAATGGCCCTGGCCACCAAGCGTCCCTAAGTGCTACTCAACATCTGGCACCTGCAGCCACAGACTCAGCACATCTGCAGGCGTCAATCATTCTAACCAGCGCTTCACAAGAGAATGGCTCATATATCGTTGTTATGGCTTCTGTCTGCAGAAAAAGCCCGCCATGATCCTGCACCCACTGGGTGACATCTCATCCAGATCATCTCGTAAAGTATTTTTATTCTCTTCTCTGCATCACGCAGGCCTCGATTAGGTTTCATGTGAATTCTCTGTAATCCGCCCTAACACAGAGCCGGCCAGCAGCAATGAACCCAGCGAGGCAGGGTTGCAAAGAAAATGAGCAGTCAGCCTGTCGTTGGCATGGGCTGTTATCAAGGACAAGAAGGTTCCTGTGTCAGCCAGCGCAGGAGAAGACTTGTGGAGCCAGTCTGCCTCTGACCATACGAAGGAAAAACAACGCTCGAATGATTAACTTGCTGGTGTGATTGTTATTATGCTAATATGGAACAATGTTTACCAAGAACACTGGGTGCAGAGTGCCAATCAGAATGGAATGGTCTCTGCTCTCCAAGCTCTAAGGAAAAGGAAGTTTGTATGCACTCATGGACACAGGTGCTAATCACCCACTTAGGTCTAAGTGTAGGGGGCGGCGTGTGCACGCCTGCCTGTGCCTAGGTTCTATAAACTTTTTTTTCTTTAATATAGGAATGAGGAGAAGGGTAGGAAAGGACAACGGAAAAAAAGGGAAATAAGAAACATTCGGAAACCTTGTTTCCTAAACAAATTCAAGAGGAATCTTTAATCTTAGAGGAGGGAAAAGAAAACCGAGGCTATGTGAGTCGTCCAGCCCAAAGTTTGACATTTGTTGTATCTTTCCGTCCCACGCTCAGCCTAGGTTAGCAGGCTTTTAGGCATGGAAAGATGTGCAGACTGTTTCCTTTTCTAAGGAATAAACCACAATTTGAAATCTTTCTTCTGGTGATAGGCTTTTAAGAGAAAGTTGACCTCGGTGAGTTATTTATAATGAATATTTTTATCTTCACTAGAGATTACAACACAGCAATTGTGCTCAAAGCAAAATGGAGAATCAAAAAATAACATGGAGAATTCTGGCATTAAACATTCTCATAAAAAACACTCAAAAACTTAAGGAAAATGCAATTGTATCATTTTCTAGATAATCTGAGTCAAATGAAATTCTGTTGCAATCTTTTCATCTGGGGATTTTTCTGCAGAGAAGTATTTCATTTCACTTTGAGCAGACAGCCTCACAGACAATTTTTATAGGTCTCTAATACTGAAGCTTTTCCTTGCTTTCTTTCAAAAGTTACAGAGATGCTCAGATCTAAATAGGCTATAAATTACTAAAGTAAATGACTGAGATGGTGCCAATCTCTGCGCATTTCAATTACACAAGGAGCCTGACTTTTAAAAAGGGATTTGAAGTCATCACAGAACAGAGAATCCTCAAATTCTATTGCCAGTCCACATCCTGATACGTTTACTTAAGTCAATTATTGAGTCTCTTAGATTATGTCTACATAAGCTGCTGAAACATCTGGTCATTTCAATCAGTTCAATAAAAGATTCTGCCAAGCCAGGGGAAAAAATTAGTCAAATTAGTCATTTGTACAGCAGAACAATGGGTTGTTTTCTCAGGGTAGACAGTAAGTGGATATAGCTCAAAAGGTTTTAATTTTCTCTTCTGAAATCAGTTCCTGAAGGAGGTTTTGATTTTTATCAGTTAATGTTTGGGAGGTGTTCTGACAGATCTTCAGTCCAAAATGTCATGGGTATGAAGATGGCGTAGCCATGTCTCTGAGACAATTCTGTGCTCATTTGAATTCTACATTCTCAAGGTTGAGACCACGCCAGAACTAAGCCAGACTGGTGTTTGTTAAACGTTGAAAAATAAAATCAGCAGTACTAGAAATCACCGAATAGTGTTTATTCTCCTGGAATTTACTAGCATTCCTGTTCGCCTGTGTCCTTATTTTCAGGAAATCTGATACATTATTTGAATGACCAAATATAGGCGAATACAGCTTTTTCTTTAAATCGCTGTTGCACAGAATGCTTCTCTATAAAATCAAAACCATACTATCCTTTTCTTTTTTTTCAGTCTCATGTGAAATTGTCAAAGAATATTTGGAATTTCAGCTCACTATCTTTCCGGATCACATAGAGACAGCCCCAGGGAGAAACAAACGCTCAGAGAAGGGAAGAGAAAGTTTCAGGTCCCCAGCTTAACATTCTGCTTGTATTAACCCATTTTTCCTTTCACATTCATGTTCTCATTCATGGATTTAAAATCCTCGGATCCAAAAGAGTTTATAAAATGATTTGGTTCAGAAAGCTGTGTTAGAATGCAAGCTCCCACTTGCATAAATGTATTAGAAGAAAAAGACGTTTTTATATTTTTTGGGGCAACATGAAATACAGACAACCTACCTATGTCTAGTTTTACACAGCTTTATTCTCTGCATAGATTTAAAGGTTGTTTTTAAGACACAGACAATTAGAAATAATAATTGTCATAAACTGACTAATGTATACTTTATATTAAGTCTGAGATGACTCACCCTCCTACTAAATATTCCAGGGTACATGACCTCTTAGGCTGCTGTCTGTGTATACCTTGTAAGATGTCTGTATCTTAATTGTCAAAGGTTAGTTGTTAATGAATTAGTAAAAGAAAAAAAAAAAGTCTTTCTGTCTCCTTTAGGAGAGGAAATAGCTCTTTACTTTGAGGACAAAGAAATTCAAAGAAATCTAGTTTCCTAGGTAGGAGGAAGATAGTTTCTGAAAAGGAGAAAAAGAGTTTTATTTAGAACTTTAGTACGAGGAGAATCTTGCTTTACAAAATCTGGAGTTCAGTAAAGGAACGATGCTTACGTAGCTAAGGGGAAGGATTCTAGTTCTGACATGGGGAGACTGGAAGTTGGTAGGATTAAGACTGGAGAACTCGGCAGAAGGACTCTAGATTAAGAATAGGATAAACTAGGGGGATCCAACGGGGGGGGGGCAGAGGGTAGACTGTAGTCGACTTCTTGTGGAAAGAACGAGAATTTGTTTTCCATCTGGGGGTACTAATTGTGCAGAGTTTATACCTTCATTTATCCAGTATAATTTTAGAAAAGTAGGTTTTACAGCCCCGAAGACAACGGCTTAGAGACCAGACAGAGAGCAGCACATGAGGCAAGGTGTTGAAGAGATGAGAGAGAGAGCGTATCATTAAACAATATGCAGAAAGCCTCCTGAACCTCAAAATAATTAACATATTTGAAGAAAAGTGCTCAACCTCAAATTGAAACTTTAGTGGGTGCACACACACGTGCGCTAAATAGCCTACAAGTAGGTTACTGTCCTGACGACAAACTAGGAAGCAATGTACAAGGTAATATTGTGGAATACAGAGATCCAAACAAAAGAGCCTAAATTAGTCACACACGGTTTGTGGGAATGGAAACTGGTTGACATTTCTGAAGGGCCGTTTGGCATTATGTCTCAAGTTCAAAATCGATCCAGCAATCCCAATCTAGGAATTTAAACCAAGGTTGTGGTTCTCAAACATGATTGTACATATAACAACCTCCAAGGACAGCTTGTTTAAAAATTCTCAACCCATGTCTCTTCCCCTAGAGATTTGTAGGTGTGAGAACTGACATTTTTGAACAAGCAGCCCTCTTGATTTGTCTACTAACAAACAGAATGCTGAAGAGATAATAAAAGTGGGAAAAGCTGTAAGCAGAAGCAAATATGTTTGTTGTAAGGTTCCTTAAAATGGCAGGAAATCGGAAAATCTGTTATTTCACTTCTCTGAACCTCAGTTTCCTGTCTTTACAATAAAAGTATATACTCAGGCTAAAAAGTACACACTCAATGCCACTGCTCTGAGATTAAATAAGGACTCACTTAAAAGGCTTAGACAAAGCCTGACGCATTATTAAAGATCCATAAATATTGGCTATTACGCAATGTTGAGGGTGTGGGGGAGGCATTTAAATAACAGAATGTATAACACAATTCAATTTTTGAAACATTGTTTATATACATGTGTATATATGTACATGCAGAGTTGTCTGAAGACATGTTCAAATGTTAACAGTGATAATTCCTTGATAGTGAAATTTTGAGGGATTTACATTCCTTTCTGTAGTTTTGAGTATTGTTTGAATTGTTCTACAATTAACCTCTATCATTTTTCCTCAAAAACACTTAAGTTCAAAAGTATAAAGTGTAATTCAACAATACCTTACATGTGCAGAACACTTCCATGTACAGAAAAGTTCCAAATACCTTGCTTCATGGGAGCGTCACAAAGTCCTGTGAATGAAAAACGGACATATCTCATCATTTCTGTTTCACAGATGAGGAATCAGGGTAAGTGGTTTACTTGAGGACCCCATGCACAGCTAATGACTCTGCAGACCCGAGTCCAGCCCCAGGTCTTCTGAGTCCAAGTTCACCATACCTCCCACTGGACAGTGATTCCTCAATGATCTCAGTTATAATTTTCAACAACAACAAAAGCAGGGGGAGGGATTACAGTTAAACAAATGTCTATTTTTCATTTATCCTCCGCATTTAAAAAAATGCCCAGCACTAGATAAAACAGATATATTGAATACTGAGAAGGCTGATACGAAAACATATTAAAGTCAGGAGATACCCAAGTTAGGTCTCAGATAGTAACCCTGAGCACCTCATGTGTTCCGCAGCTTTGGTTACTCTTAAGTACAGACAGTCTCAATCACGTGTTAAAAGTTAACAGAAATCTCATGAGCAAGGAAACTGATTTGATAATCATGTAGAGTGTAGACTGTCAAGCGGGCTTTCTCTGAGTTCTCACAGGTTTTTCACCTCTTAGCAGTTCAGCCCGGCTCCCGACGGAGGTTTAAGGCCGAACCGCCTCGGCTTTGTTTGGAGCGACCCTGCGGTGGAGTCAGGAGCGGATTGTCAGGGAGCCGCGGTGTCTCGGCCTGCGGTGTGGCCTGCACTGCCCCCTCCCGGAAGAAAGCAGAACTGCGTCTGTGCTGTGGAGCCACGTCTCCCTCTATCAGCGGAAAAAACTCCATCACCGAAGACCGGCTTCAGCGAGGGGCCCGTAGGCTCAGAGCATCACCTGGGCCCAGACCAGCTCCCGAGGTCCTCAGGAGGTACCATTCGATTGGCTTTCAATGCAGACGTTTAAGGAATTCCCCCATTGGCTAACAAGTTCCCCGCTTCTCCACTCCGGGGCCTCCTGGACCTCAATTCTGTGTCAGAAGTGCCACGAGTTGCTATTCTGTCCTGAAATAGTGAAGCAGATCAAAGGACACATTTTCTTTGCTGGCCCTAAACTCTAGTGTCCTTTCTCCCATGAATCTGAGTTGGCCTTCTGATTCATTTTGACGAGTCCTTACAGCAGAAGTGGCAGCTCTAGGCCTAGTGCTTCAGAGAACTGGCAGTTCCACTCTTACTCTCTTGGAAGCCACACACCAGGCCAGAAGTTCAGCTACCCTGACAGACCACAAAGCTGTGAGGAAACCCAAATCAGCCACGTGGCAAGAGAGTGGCCGTGTGAAGGAGCCCTGAAGAGCTCAGCTTGTGAAGGAAGCCCTTTCAGATGATCCAGCCTGAGCACGTTCAAGACCTCACAGCATGGAGACGATGAACTGCCCAGCCAAGTCCTGCCTGAATTCCCAGCCCACGGAATCATGAGAAATAACAAGCCCTTGGTTTTTGTTTTCTGTTTTTAATTGGAGTATAACTGCTTTACAGTGTGTTAGTTTCTGCTGTACAATGAAGTGAATCAGCTCTATGTACACCTATATCCCCTCCCTCTTGGACCTCCCTCCCACCCCCTCCCCCATCCCACCCATCTAGGTCACCACAGAGCACCGAGCTGAGCTCCCTGTGCTATACAGCAGGGTCCCACTAGCCATCTATTTCACACATGGTAGTGTATATACAGATGAACCTATTTCCAGGGCAGGAATAGAGGCGCAGACGTAGAGAACAGACATGTGGACACAGGGTGGGAAGGGGAGGGTGGGACAAACTGGGAGATTAGAATTGACATATAAATAAGTGCTTGTCTTGAACCACGAAGTTCTGGGCAGTTTCTTGCACAGCCATAGATAACCTGAAACACTCGGGCCTTCTGGGCGTGTTCAGGCTTGACCTCATAGATACTGTTTCCATCCTACGCTGTCATGCTGCTGTGTAGTTGAACTTAGTTGTATTATGAGTGTTGTAGTTTAGTCAAGCAGTTAAGACTCAGTTCAAGGTCAGTAGTTCAGGCTGCACACTCACTGGGTGTCCTGTAAGTCAGACATCTCGTCTCTACCAGGGCCCAGCAGCAAGTTGGCTGTATTTTCAAATAGAGAATCGTTGTTCACGGAACAGGCATGGCCTTGCCCTGGGGTCTCGTATGGGAGCTGGCTGGAGGTTGCATCTCTGTCTGCCAGAGATACAATAATTTTAGGTCTGCTGGGTTTTACAGTGAAATTTGTGGGACAGTTTGAAATGAAGCCTGGACCTCTGCCACTGCTTCTTGTATTGGGCTCCACTCAAAACTGGCGACCTAACGGGTTAGCCAGTGCTTGAGTCAGAGCAGCACGGCCAAACGTCAGATGTGAAGCCCCCAAATCCAAAGAGGCCCACAAATAGCATGCCCCTCCCTTGCGGAGAGCAGTGCGAGGTGCAGCATGTGCCTCGCTTAACAGTTCCATAAAAAGGAACGAAATTGGGTCATTTGTAGAGACGTGGATGGACCTAGAGTCTGTCATACAGAGTGAGTAAGTCAGAAAGAGAAAAAGAAATACCGTATATTAATGCATATATGTGGAATCTAGAAAAATGATACAGAAGAACCAGGGCAGGAATAGAGACACAGATGTAGAAAACAGACGTGTGGATACGGGGGCGGGGAAGGAGGGGTGGGATGAATTGGGAGATTAGGATCAACACATATACACTACGATGTGTAAAATAAATAGCTAGTGGGACCCTGCTGTATAGCGCAGGGAGCTCAGCTCAGTGCTCTGTGGTGACCTAGGTGGGTGGGATGGGGGAGGGGTGGGAGGGAGGTCCAAGAGGGAGGGGATGTATAATTATACATATAGTTGACTCACTTCATTGTACAGCAGAGACTAACACAACATTGTAAAGCAACTACACCGCAATAAAAACAAAAAACAAAAAAACAGTGGCTGTTCCAATATGCCCCAGACCACAGGACCCTAGAAGTTTCATTGATAGAGCAAGCACTTTTGAGCTCCCACCCTCTAGCACACACACGCGTCTTACCAGAGTGCCTTGTAATTCCATCTTCCAGATGCAACTAGAAAAATGTCATCAATGTCAAGGGCCAGCATGATGTTCTGTAGGAGATCAGGATGGTCAAGTCCTTCTAGACTATATGTGCCAGAGAGCAAGAGACTTGGCGAGGCTCTGAGACAGAACTGTAAAGGTCATCCTTTATTCCTCCCAGGTGAGGGCAAAATGCTTCTGCTTATCTTTTCTGATAGGAGTGGAGGTGGGGGCTTCCCTGGTGGCGCAGTGGTTGAGGGTCCGCCTGCCGATGCAGGGGACGCGGATCCGTGCCCCGGTCCGGGAAGATCCCACATGCCGCGGAGCGGCTGGGCCCGTGAGCCATGGCCGCTGAGCCTGCGCGTCCGGCTGGGCCCGTGAGCCATGGCCGCTGAGCCTGCGCATCCGGAGCCTGTGCTCCGCAACGGGAGAGGCCCCAACAGTGAGAGGCCCGCGTAATGCAAAAAAGATGGACGAAATTAACACCACCTGCTACCGGATGCGATCCAAGGGGAAGAGCCCAGCATCACTTTTGTGATATTCCTGTTATCAAGTCAAGAACACAGGGAGTATAGTTCTCATGAGGCCTCCTTAAGGACTCTTTAAGAGAATTTGTTTCAGGCAACTAAATTGATTAGAGAGAGAATGATAGAAGGACTGTTGAAAGAAAATCTTAAGTGTTCTCAGAACATACACAAAAGATGACCATGTGAAGTGATTCATGTGTTGATTAGCTTGACTGTGGTAATCATTTCACAGTATAGATATAGATATAAATATTGTATATATATTAAATTAACATATTATATACTTTAAATAAATACAAGTTTGGGAGACTTCCCTGGTGGTCCAGTGGTTAAGACTCTGCACTTCCACTGCAGGGGGCACGGGTTCAATCCCTGGTCGGGGAACTAAGATCCCGCATGCCGTGTGGCACAGCCAAAAAAAAAAAAAAAATTAAATTAAAAATAAATAAATAAATACAAGTTTTACTTGTCAATTATACGTCAGTAAGGCTGGAGGAAAACTCAAGATCCTGGGCACCAGATGCATAGAAAAATAAAAGATGGGTGATGAGCATTAATCCCATGCTTACTTGTAAAAGTAAGTCTAAATGAAGATTAAAAGGGAGAGAACATTGTGTAATGGCAATTCTATGCTCCGTAAAAATACAGTACAGCTATCTGGGGAAAGTATAGGGAAAAGCTTTCAACCTTTTAGTGATTATAACGAAATCACTTTTTAGTGAATTAGTGTTTAGTGACAAAAACATTCTATTATATAATCTAGTTGGTAGTTTGAGTGTTTTTATCCTGGGACTGTAAACTGTATAATGTGGAATAAAGTTTACTTGGCCTTGTCCATTAAAGAAGCTAGAAGTGGGCTTCCCTGGTGGCGCAGTGGTTGAGAGTCCGCCTGCCGATGCAGGGGACACAGGTTCGTGCCCCGGTCCGGGAAGATCCCACATGCCGCGGAGCGGCTGGGCCCCTGAGCCATGGCCGCTGAGCCTGCGCGTCCAGAGCCTGTGCTCCACAACGGGAGAGGCCACAGCGGTGGGAGGCCCGCGTACCGCAAAAAAAAAAGAAGCTAGAAGTAATCACCAATCCAGGAGCAATAAGTACCCCTAGTGTATTAGTCTGCTCAGGCTGCCATTAAAAAAAAATGAAAATCACTGACTGGGTGGCTTAAACAACAGACAATTATTTCTCACAGTTCTGGAAGCTAGAAGTCCCAGATCCAGGTACTGGCTGATTCACTTCCCTTCCTGGCTTGTACATGGCCACCTTCCTGCTTTGTCCTCACATAGTAGAACTCTCTGGTCATCAGACTAGGGCCCCACTCTTATGAACTCTTTTAACCTTGGTTACCTCCTAAAGGTCCTGTTGCCAAATACAGTCACATTGGGGGCTAGGGCTTCAACATATGAATTTGGGGAAGTGGGTGGACACAATTCAGACCATAGTACCTAGTATCAGATTTCAAATTGAAACACTGTTTCCCACTAAAAGAAGCTAGTATTTCTTTACAAAAACAGCTGACTTTCAGGTCTAGGGAAGAAAATGTATAAGATAAGCCTAGAACATCTTGTCTTTCTAGATAGCAAGGAAGCTATCAAATACTACTAGGATTTTGCCAAAAAGAATCAGGAACCAAAGTAAAGGGGCTTTCACTGGTCAAAGAAAATACAATTTGAGCTTCAAAAATGAAAATAATTGCACGTATTTGGAACCCCTCAAACAGGTTTAAGTATATGAGTTCAAAATTATATTTTTAAAAATTAATGAGTTATCTTTGGAGAACAGTTAGCTCTCCATATTTGCAGGTTTTGCATCTGCAGATACAGAGGGCTGACTATCCGATGCCACTTTAGAAATGAACGAGGAGTCATTACAACTGATACCACACAAATAGAAATGATCATAAGAGACTACTATGAACAAATTGAACAATTCAGAAGAAGTGGATGAAATCCCAGAAATATACAGCCTACCAAGACTGAATCATGAAAAAAAGGAAAATCTAGACAGACTAATTAGTAGTAAGGAGATTGAATCAGTAATCAAAAACTTCCCAACAAGGACCAGGACCAGATGGCTTCACTGTTGAATTCTACCAAACATTTGAAAAGAATTAGTAGCAATCTTCTCAAACTCTTCCATAGAATAAAAGAGGAGAGAACACTTCCAACTCATTTTACAAAGACAGTATTACCCTGATACCAAAACCAGACAAGGACACTAAAAAACTACAGCCAATATCCCTGATGAATATGAATGCAAAAATTCTCAGCAGGGACTTCCCTGGTGGCACAGTGGTTAAGAATCTGCCTGCCAATGCAGGGGACATGGGTTCGAGCCCTGGTCTGGGAAGATCCCACATGCCGTGGAGCAACTAAGCCCATGCGCCACAACTACTGAGCCTGCGTTCTAGAGCCCATGAGCCACAACTACTGAGCCCATGTGCCACAACTACTGAAGCCTGCACGCCTAGAGCCTGTGCTCTGCAACAAGAGAAGCCACTGCAATGAGAAGCCCGGGCACCTCAACAAAGAGTAGCCCCCGCTCACCGCAACTAGAGAAAGCCCACGCGCAGCAACGAAAACCCAAGGCAGCCAAAAATAAATAAATTTATTAAAAAAAAAATTCTCAACAAAATACTAGCAAACTGAATTCAACAATACATTAAAAGGATCATACATCGTAATCAAGTGATATTTATTCCACCTAAAAGTTCAGTTTTTTGGTTCTGATTTTAAAAGAATTAAAACATTTTCACAGGTCCCTAAAAATATTGTGGAGTCCAGGCACTGGGCCTTGTGTACCCAGTGGATTAAGGTGGCCCTGGTCTTTCCATCTCTGTGCCCCTAAATGCCAGTATTGAGCATGATCAATAGTCAATAAATTTCTGTTGAATGAGGGTAATATTCTAGACCAGCCTACTCCAAAAATCTGTTTGAGGATCAAATGAAGAGTAGTTTCAGAAGAAATTTCTAAACTGTGAGTTCTATGCAAATAAAGGGGATTTGGGGGAGGGAGAGAAATGTTAATTTGGTGAATGGGATTCAAGTTTTCATCCAAAAACAGGGAACACCAGGCTGCTAGCATCATTGAAAGGCAAAGCAGGAGAAAATCAAAGACAATTGTTGCCTCCTGCAGTATTTTGCAAAGACCTAGACCTGCATGGATCTCGCCCTTGGATTTGGACAGCTGTCAGGAAAAGCTGCAGGAAATGGGAACAAACATATGTCAAGACACAGGCACATCAGACTGTGAGAGGCAGTCCACAGGCCCTGCTCCACCAGATGGCAGTGTGTCAACAGGGAGTCAGAGAGTTTCCAAGAGGCCCCAATTAAACAACCCTGTGCCGATGCCAAAGCAGGGGCACTGTTTGTCTGAGTTATTGCTGATAATTTCTCTTTTTATCACGTAATGAAGATTTTTTATTGACAGCAAAGAATACATAAAAGAGTACATTATTATAGTCCTTGCCAACGACAAGACTACAATCAAGATAAAGATATGCAAATAAACCAGTAATATTTATCGACTGTACACAAATTAAATCACCATCATTATTATCAATGAATAAATACCATTGGTGTCGGCTTTTCATTGAGTTGACTTGGTGAAACTCCTTCGGAGTCTTGTGGGTACCAATTGATTCATAGGGTGTGGTTGTACATTGTGTAGGCACTCATTCCAAGAGTCTTCCAGGGCTGGAGAAGGGCCGAGTGTCAGAGGCCTCTCCCTGTGCCAAGTGCAGGCCCCGATCTCCCCTCAGCAGCTGAGGACTTGCAGAGAAATCCTGCCGGGCATCCTGGCCTCATCTTACTCATCTGTAGAGGCAGTTACAAGAGTGTGCATCCTGCAGTTGGGACATCTGTATTAGTTTTCCAGGGCTGCCATAACAACCCACCACAGATTGGATGACTTACACAACAGAAATTTGTTTTCTCATCGTTCTGGAGGCTAGAAGTCCAAGATCAAGGTGTCAGCAGGTGGATTTCTTCTGAGATTTCTCTGTTTGGCTTACAGATGGCCATCTTCTCCCTGTATCTTCACATGGCCTTCCCTCTGCAGGTGTCTGCGTCCAGTATCTCCTTCTAATAAGGACACCACTCACATTAGATTAGGGCCCACCCTAATGACTTCATTTTAAATTGATCACCTCTTTAAAGATCCTATCTCCAAACACAGACACATTCTAGGCTCCTGGGGGAATAGGACTTCAACATATGCATTTGGGGGTACACAACCCAGCCAATAACAATACCCCAGTTTTCATCCTGGCTCTCCCACTAACCAGGTGATGTAGTAATGCTGAGCAAGTTGCTCTCTGGGCCTCAGGCTTTTGGCTATAAAATGAGGTCACTGGATTATGTCATCTCTGTGGTCTAAAAGTCTGTGATCACGACAGTCAATACAAGTCTGAACTTAACAAGACCAGGAACAGGATGATTTCCAAACCAACCACAAAGGACAATTGTCTCCATGCATAGAAACTGGCATGCGTGTGGACGTAGAAGTGTCTATATACTCCTGTAGGTTTAAAGACAGCTTTCGTCAGCTTTTGGGGGTTGCCTTCACATATACACATGCAATCAGTGCTTTCAGGACAATGGCAGAACAAAACACAGTAAGAATATATTTTCTTCAAGTAAGTTGGTAATTTTCCCTTTATTGCATCTTTGAAAGAAAAGAAATGTATTTAAGGACATCGAGTAATCAGTCGACTGTTAGTCTCAGTCACCCCATCCTCCTTCATGAGTCCTTGTTCATGCATGCGATGTTCTGTCTGCATGGATTAACCTCTCCTGTACCTATTTCTGCCCTATCTCTGCCAGCAAACAACTATATTAAGGCTCAACTCAAATGTCATCTCCTCTATGATCTTCCAGAATTATCTGTTCTTTCCTCTGTGCCCATATGGTATACTCGTCTGTAATAATAACTATTGTTGCCGACACATACATAGCACTTACTTTGTGCCAAGCAGAAGTCTGTATGCTTTATGCATAACTCATTCAATTCTCACACTTACCGGACGAGGAAAAACGATACTGTGATTATCCCCATTTAATAGACGAGGAAACTGAGTCACAAAGAAGTTAATTAACATGTTTACTCAGAAAGTTTCCATTCATTCCCAGTCATCCAGGGGAATCAAATTAAAAACACAATGGTCTCATCAGCCTCTCCCTGCTCTCCCCTATCCCCATGTCTACATCAGGCAGATGCACCTAGAGAACAGCTAGACATAAAGCATGACCAGTTGCAACCTGCCTACTCTATACTCACCTTGTATTTTTCTCTCGGGCATCCTCCACACCAATGTTCCCCACCTGATTTAGATGATGTGTTAGAAATAGTCCCTAAATCTCTCTGCGTGGTCTTCACATTTCTTGTAGAAAAGGCAGAGCCTCTGCTCGTTCCAAGTGTGTACACTTGTTGTAATTAAGAGGAGGCAACACTGGAGCTGGGGAGGAGAGATGGAGGACTGGGAATTCTGGCACAGAAGACGAATTACCCAAACAAACGCCAGAAATCTACGAAAAGGCATTACAACACTCTCTTAAGTGACTAACAGTCGGCTAGCAGCTAGCTGTGTAACTGCAAGCAAGTAAGCAATCTCTGGTCCTTTCATCTGCAGCGAAATAATGGTTGAACTCGATGATTGCCAAGACACTCATCTAGCTATGGAAGCCTCGTTCTGCTAAGCCATCCCAAGGAGGTTTTTCTGAAGAAAGAAATTTTCGAGACAAAGAAGAGATAGTGATAGATAGGGAATTAGAGCCTCACTGCTTTCTCTTGATGAAAAGAGACCAAATGCACAGCAAATTATCCTACCAACTGACCAGGAAAAAAACTATAGGTATAAGCCAGTTATTTATATTTCAGCTTTTTACTAGTGAAAATATTTGCCTATTTGAATTGAATTGAAGACTGAATTTGCTTAATAGGCTGGTGTTAGAATAGGAGATCTAACATGTATCTCTGTAATTTATCATTTTTTATTCTGAATTCAATCATACATTTTGTATAAGTGCAAATGTAAAACATTTTGATGCAAAATTCATAGAGCAGAAGTCTATGAAAATGAAATTAAAATGGAATCCTTTTTCTTTGACATTTAAACTCAATAACTGTAGTGTCAGATTTAGTTCAGAAGTTGCCATTTCGAAGACTTTTTAAGCACTGGACCATGGGCGAGGGGAAGGTTCTCTCGGCACCCCTCTCTTCCCCGCCACACCCCCAGGCCTTTCCTCTTGGCCTCCTGGCTGGGATGACCTCCCCGGGCACCCCTGCCCCTATTTCGTCTTTGACTTTTCGGGATCCCTTCCCTTTCCCCATTTCTCCACCCATGATAACTCCCAACTCGGCTTTGCCTCTCCCACAAAACTCCAACTCCCCAGATAGTTCTCCATCCTATTCTCATCAAAACTCAGCCTCCCTGTCCTGCATTTCCCCAGGGCTGCATTCCTGTGGATCTGCATTCTATCGTGGTGGCCCCTTAAAAAATCTAAGTGCTCTGCAGGTGCCTCCATCAGTCCGTAGAAAAAGAAAGCAGAAGGCAAAGGAGGAGATTACACCCAGCTACTCCGCCTGGGTGAGCCTGCCCCAAAGCCTGGAGGGCAATTCCTGGCACTCACCTTAAAAGGGTTATTAATAAGCAGGAGTGGGGCTTCCCTGGTGGCACACTGGTTGAGAGTCCGCCTGCCGATTCAGGGGACACGGGTTCGTGCCCCGGTCCGGGAAGATCCCACATGCCGCGGAGCGGCTGCGCCCGTGAGCCATGGCCGCTGAGCCTGCGCGGTCGTAGCCTGTGCTCCGCAACGGGAGAGGCCACGGCAGTGAGAGGCCCGCGTAATGCAAAAAAGAAAGAAAAAAAAAAAAAAAAAAGCAGGAGTGGTTTCAGGGGAGAATACTCAGACATATGCTCATAAATATGAACAAATATTCAAAGAGAGTCACCCGGGCAATGAGCACTAAGAAAGCTTGTCATGTAAGAGAAAATTCAAGGAATTAGAAATGTTTAACATGGAGAAGAAGAGACTTAGAATACCAAATATCACACAGGAAGAGGTATTTGATTTGCAGTTTTGACCCCAGAGGGCGAAGTAGGAAGAATATTTGAAAGTAATAGAAAGGCAGATTTCAATTCCATGTAAGAAAAATCTCCTAAAAAGTTAATAAGTGCCTGTTAGTAGAATTGAAACAGGAGGGAAGGGTGCAGGGCGCAACTTTTAAAAGAATGACATAGCCATAGCACATGACAAAAACTGGTTAGAACCAACTAGGTCCAAGATGGTGGAAGATTCAACTTCCAGTGGACCTTGAGCCTCGTTATATGGTCACTGTAATGCATTAGCTACTGACACACCTACCAACACTGTGACAGTTCCGAGGCCAACCCTAAAAGGCCAAAAAGTGGGCGGTGGCCCAATTCCTGGAAATCCCACCCCTTCCCCAAAATAGTTGGAATAATCCTCCCACTCATTAGCCTAAGAAATTACCCAGCCCATAAAAGCTAACCACGTCATATTTGGGGGCCTCTCGCCTTCTGAGATGGCCCACACTGTCTGTGGAGTGTCTTCCTCCCAAGGCCGTTCTTACCTTTTGAGATGGATCGCATTCTGTCTATGGAATGTGCATCTCTCTAAAGAAATCCACTTCTTACCTAACACTTTGTCTCTCACTGAATTCTTTCTGCGATGAGACATAAAGAACCTGAGCTTCGTTAAGTCCTGAGACCAGATATGTGATCCCAATTAGAAGACAGAGGGCTCAAGTCCCAATCTGAATTTTGGCTGGTTTCGAGTCCCAACCGGTGCGTTCAAGGCCCATCTGAGTTGTGCAGTTTCAGCATGGGCTAGTCTTGAGGTCAGAAACTTGCCCTGTGCTGCAGACAATCACATAGAGTTAACCAGTCACATTGAGGGATTATTTTTGAAGAGGGAAATGTGTTCAATAACCATTCATTGAATACTTTCTATGGTCAAGCACTGGGCTAGCTTCTGAGGATGTCAAGCTGAGTATGGTATGGTCTCAGTCGGGTAGGAAAATAATATCAATAAGTAACAGTGCCACAAGTAATTCATATGCCACTGGAGAACAGAATGATAGCCCACTCACTCCTCTTTTTTTTTTTTTGCAGGTATATAAACTTTTTTTGGCTGCATTGGGTTTTCGTTGTTGCGAGTGGGCTTTCTCTAGTTGCAGTGAGCAGGGGCTACTCTTCGTTGTGGTGCGTGGGCTTCTCACTGCAGTGGCTTCTCTTGTTGCGGAGCACGGGCTCTAGGTGCGTGGGCTTCAGTAGTTGTGGCACGCGGGCTGAGTAGTTGTGGCTCGCAGGCTCTAGAGCGCCGGTTCAGTAGTTGTGGCTCACGGGGCTTAGTTGCTCCGCGGCATGTGGGATCTTCCCAGACCAGGGCTCAAACCTGTGTCCCCTGCCTTGGCAGGCAGATTCCCAACCACTGCGCCACCGGGGAAGTCCCCCACTTACATTTTATATACTAAAGTTATTTCAGTACCAATCCCCACCTACCTAAATTCCAGAAATAAGCCTCCTTTAAAGTGTCTCTCTGGTTATTTCTCAGTCTCCTAGGATAAAGCCTTCTTATCTGGCCAACCAGGAAAAGGAGGCTTAAGAACTGAAAACCATGGCAATCCTTGCAGAGCAAGCTCCGGAATTACAGTCACAGCTGGAGGGGGAAGCTTGCTGGGGAACTGGTGTGGGATTGGAGGCTACTGGATGAGGCCAAATCAGCATATTGGAGGGTGGAAAAAAGAGCTTCAGAACTTAGTGGCTGAGTAGTGCAGTTTTGATCTGGAACTGGGCTTGGTACCTGAATCCCAACCCCAAAGAACCTGGTTTGCCCAGAAAATTGGGCCAAGAATATTGGAATCACAGGAGAGAGGTGTGGACAGGAGACAGGCACCTGAATGTGGTGAGCTTTGTGTAGCAGACGGTTTCCAAGCCAAAGGTCTGTTTAACCCTCAAATTCCTCCCTTTTATGAACACTTCTTAATGGCCAACCAAGCAGAAATGTGCTGATGACACCGACCTGCTGAGGAAGGAAAAGAGAGCAGACCACGTTTGAAGGTCTGAGACAGATGAGGACCAAACTCTAACTGCAGATGGCAGCCCTGCCAGGAACCCAGGTCCGGGAGCTTGCCCCGTGGTGGTTCCTCACAGCTCTGTCATGTGAGTTAACAACAAGATTTTCAGCAGAATCCCCTGGTGCACTTTCTTTATGCATGAGAGTGACTTGCCCAGACTTAGGGAAGTGGAACCGGCCTGGGCAGTCCATTTTCAGTTCCTGAATCTCAATGGTTAACACAGTCTCGTGGCCTCTGGCCGTCCCTGAATCACGCTCACCTGCACCTACTCACATCACAACCCAAACGTCAACCTGCAAAGTCAGCATCGCCTCTGCTGGTACGATTTCCCTTTCCAGTCCAGACACGTCTCCTGGGTCAAGATGCCGACCCAGGACAGATGGGATTCCTTCTGGCAGAAGTAGCCTGAGGCTCCTTAGTGATCCTGAAGGGGGATCTCATTTTACTGTTTGCCGTGCAAACAGGATGCCACCTATTTCAAGCACAACAGAATAATATGTCTCACAGAAATGCCAAGAAGTCCTTGAGGGGGGAGAATAGCCTTGAATCTGGAGAAAAGGAAAAATTGTAATAATAATACTACCCCCAAAGAAACCACTTAGAGAAGTCAGATGATTTTCTAACACAGAGAGGCCAAAGTAAAACACCATGACCTAGAATGGATGCCAAAAGGAGGTCCCTTGAAAGAGTCAATATTGTAACATTAATATCCAGATGGCTCTCTCTAGGGCAAGCAAACTCTGTTGGAGAAGGAAGCGTGTAGGAGGCAGGGTGAGAAAGGCAGCTTCACACCAGGCACGGAAAGGGAAATATGCATTTCATTTTAAGCTGTCCTCCCGGGCTCCCCACTGCTTGAGCCCACCAGCGAACAGAGGAAGGGAAAACAGTAACATTCTGGGCTGTGTGTGTGTGTCCTTTTCTCTCTGAACTGTTTGTACGGTTCACACATGTACCAGGGCAGTGGATTCCAGAGGGGTCCTGCCCAACAGAGGCTGTTCTTCGAGATGTTCATCTGTGTTATTGCTGGGGGATGAGGGGGAGGGATGTCCTGTGATCAAACTATTTCAGAAGTACTGGATTTATCAAAATTTTAACTATTTGTTTACTGCAGAGTTCTTAGACTGATTTAACCTGTTAGCGTACATCATGACTTTTCAAGCAGGGAAATACGTGGCATTTCTCAAATTTAGATGAACAGGTACATTTCATGTCATGGAGTGCTTTCTGGATCTAGTGTTCTAGAAAATGCTGCTGTGGAAATTTTCAGAAGCAGTTCTCTTCCCCTGTATCTGATCTGTCATTCAGTCTCGAGATCTGTCTCGTGGCCGCCCCACCCCCATACCTTGATCCCAGCAGCAGCCTCCTGGCTGGGCAGCCCGGGGCAGGTTCTTCAACCCAAATTCTATCTGGTACACTCCCCATCGCCTTATCTGACCAAGCTCAGCCTAACTCCTCCATCTGCCTTTGAGAGTCCACAAAATCTGCACCAATTTACCTTTACTCTTACCCAAAATAAGAACGAATATTTCTTGAGTGTTACGCGCACAGAACTCTTCTTAGTTTACTTCTAGTGGCTCGTTCAATTCCTGCCCCACCCTGCCCCCGCCACGACCTCTTTTAAAACCTGACAAATGGGAAAACCCAGATACAGAGAAGTTAATGAACCAAGGTAGGAAACTCTGCAATCCAGCTGCCGGACCAAGGTTTACTCACAGCCACGAGCTGCTTGCCTCTGCATCCACCTGCCTGTCTCTGCTTCTCAGGAAGCCTTCCCAGGTGGAGGGCCCTCTCTCCCGGGCCTCGTTCCGTTGCATATGATGGATGAAACTGGGTCCGACCTTGGAGGCTCTCGTTAAGCCCTGTGGAGGAGTTGGGACTTTGTCCTGAGGTCAACAGGGAGCCATCAGAGGATTTAGGGAGGTGTGTGACAGCATTCAATCTGTACTGTGGATGGCTCGCTCTGGAGAAAGAGGAGAAAATAGACTGGGCTGTTTGACAAAATTAGAGAAAGCTAGAGAATAAGGCTAACACACACAGCCTGTAAATGAATGAATCATTCTCTCAGCCCCATGCGTGCCCGCTCTCATCGCCCCCATTTCATAAGTGAAGACACTAAGGTATAGAGCAATCAAGGAACTTGCCTCACGTTACCCAGCTAGAAAGTGCTAAAACCAGGATTTGAGCTGAAACTGCTTATTACTAAAGAGATCCTCTCTTACTAGTTCCCGAGTGAGCCTTACTGCCTCTCCTGACAGTTTTTATACTATTCCTCAAACTTTTCTCCGTGCTCACAATATTCTGAAACTGTTTTTAAGTGGACAGGAAGGGGGCAGGTTGGCTGCAGTGAACCTGCAAGAAGCTGCTGCAGGTGACCCCTCGGGATGCCCTCATGAGGTCCTGAACTCGGGCAGAGGCTGGGAAGATGCAGACGAGTGGACAGACTTGAGAACAGACCAGGAGGGAGACCCCACAGGGACTGAGGTTGAAGGAGGTGTGAGGAGAAGAAGGCAAGGAGAAGAAAGAATCAACCTCAGTGGTCAGGCTGGAAAATTGGGGGCCTCTCAGCTCTCAGTGCCTTGTGCTGGGGTCACTACAGCAGCCTCCTGGCAGGGTCACCTGGATCCCCGTTCTTCAACCGAAATTCTGCCCTGAATGGCCAGTAGGCACATGAACAGATGCTCAACATCACTAATCATTAGAGAAATGCAAATCAAAACTACACTGAGGTATCACCTCACACCGGTCAGAACGGCCATCATCAAAAAATCTACAAATAACAAATGCTGGAGAGGGTGTGGAGAAAAGGGAACCCTCCTACACTGTTGGTGGGAATGTAAGTTGATACAGCCACAATGGAGAACAGTATGGAGGTTCCTCAGAAAACTAAAAATAGAACTACCATATGATCCAGCAATCCCACTACTGGGCATATACCCGGACAAAACTATAATTCAAAAAGATACATGAACCCTTATGTTCATAGCAGCACTATTCACAACAGACAAGACATGGAAACAACCTAAATGTCCATGGACAGATGAATGGATACAGAAGATGTGGTACATATCTTGATGTGGTACAAAATACAATGGAATATTACTCAACCATAAAAAAGAATGAAAAAATGCCATTTGCAGCAACATAATTGCAACTAGAGATTATCATACTAAGTGAAGTAAGTCAAAAAGAGAAAGACAAACACCATATGATACCGCTTATATGCAGAATCTAAAGTACAGCACAAATGAACCTATCTACAAAACAGAAACAGACTCACAGGCATAGAGAACAGACTTGCGGTTGCCAAGGGGTGGAGGCAGGGAAGGACTGGGAGTTTGGGATTAGCAGGTGCAAACTATTATACATAAGATGGACAAACAACAAGGTCCTACTGTATAGCACAGGGAACTATATTTAATATCCAGTGATAAACCATAATGGAGAAGAATATTAGAAAGAGAATGTCTCTATGTGTATAACTGAGTCGCTTTGCTGTACAGCAGAGATTGGCACCACATTGTAAATCAGCTATACTGCCATTAAAAAAAATATATATATATATATATATATATATATCACACACACAAAAAAAGAAATTGTATTCTGCACGCAACTGACAGCCTTTTCTTTACCAAATATGAATCAACTATGAGTATTTACAACGTGTCCCCTTATTATTTTTCTTTTTAACAGAAACCGAAATTACCAGGAGGCCTATGTTGTATGCCATGTACAGTGCTAGCAGTTAGAGAGGACGTGTGGAGACATGGATAAAAGTACTAAAAAAGAAAAAAAAAATCTGCTCTATTGATAGCCTAGCAGGTCCATGGGAGACATGGTTGCCTACTTACGACTTGAAAGAAAAGGGAGTTTTCTCTGCCCCCCAAATATCTCCCTACTGTTGCCTGAAATCCTCCATTTGAGTCCATAGAACGTCCACACAGGAGACCTTGGAGCTCATGGTATCAAATATTCTAATTATTCATATGAGGAAACGGGACCCAGAGAGATTATGGGATTTGTCCAGCATCACTCAGATTGGTACTGGACCCAGATTTAGAGTACCTGAATTCCCTTGATGTTCTCTCTCTAGAATCTTCTTGGATAATGGAAGGAGAGGCAATATTTTGACATTCCCAGGGCCCTGGAGTGAATTCCTGAGAGGCTTTCCTCTGTTCCCAAAAGAAAGTTTGCACAGGAAACTGCTTAAGAGGCCACCGACGTTTCACCAGAAGAATTCCTTTCTCCGCAGCAAGCAGCTAGGATGGTGCTTCTGGTTCTTCACCAGGTTGCGAAGGGACATTGTCCTCGGGGACACCACTGATCCCTCTGCTCAACCATTTGGGGACAGTCTGCAGGCCTCCTTTAAAAGCCTAGGAGTCCAGCTATGCCTTTGCCCAAGCAGATGGGCCCCAGTCCTGGAATCATAAATCTTTAGCAAGGAGGGATCTCTATCTAGCCCAGATCCCTGCCTGGAGATAAGATTTTATTATCCCTAAATTTGCAGATAAGGGCCTGAATCCCAGAGAGGTTAACCGACTTGCCCAAGGTCATATCTCGAGTAATTAGAACAGTCACTTAAGGCTATTACCTACTTAGAATCCTATAGTGGCATAGAATGTCAGTGCTGAAAGTGATCTTAGAAGTACAGGGACCATATTTACAGAACCCAAAACTAGGACATTCAGTCTGGCAAACCCAAGTGTACTTACAGGGACAGCGAACAGATTATTTGAATTGGTGATGCCCCAGAAAAGAGGGATTTATGGCTGTCGTTCTCAGAGATCATCCAGTCCAATCCCCTTCATTTCACAGTGAAGGCAACTGTAGCCCAAAGAGGCTCAGTGACTTGCCGGAGGTCCGTAGGCAGAAATGTTTGCTGTTTTCTCAACTCTGAAGGTTGAGTCAACAGGGTGTGGGTGGAAGGAATAAAGAAGGGGCTGTTGTTGCAGGCAGCTTGCCCTCCAGTGGACTGATCTGACTCCACAGTGCCTGCTTTAATCCAGAGTGGGTGTGGCTGTCCCCTACACACCAGAGAAATAACATTCGAAGCCAGATAAATCTCGGGGTCTTGAGCTCTTCCAGACCTAGGCAGCTAGGCCGAAAGGAATCTATCTGGAAAACTAAAAGTCCTTTTCCTTCAGGGGGTGGCATTCTGTGGAAAGGAGATGTTATTTTCTGGGGTTTCCTTTATTTTTTCCTCCCAGAAACAAGATGTTAAAATGACAAGATATAAACTAATCACTCCTCTGGCTTTCTAAATTCTGGTGTAAATCAAAGAAACAAGTCAAGTTGACAAGTATTTAATAAGGATCTGCATAAGCCCTGTCATGAGCTAGGCACTATAAATATGTATTATTAAATCTTCAATTTGCCCCTAACTCTTGCCTCGTGCACTGTGTGACCTCATTTTATATTTAGTAGGAGAAAAGCAGACCAAAAAACCAGCTCAAGGGCTCAGGGTGAGTCCATTCCCAGACAGTTCCTTTGGCCTGGAGGCCCCCGATCTCTAGATCAACACTCCTTCCCATATTAAAAGTGCATTTCATCGTGTCCTTTTAACACTGTGGAGTCCAAATTAGGACTCCAAGTAGCAGATGGACTCCTTCCAAGAGTCTGCCTAACCTCTCCTCTATGCAAATGCAGAACTACTCTGCTGATGGAGAAATTGCTTCCCGGAAAACCAGTTTCCTCCTTATTGTCCTACAGGCTGCTGGGAGACACCCCGCTGTGTAGGATGGGGCTCCCGGCTCGTTTATTCCTCTCCCCCACCTCCAGAAAGAGGAATTGCCGCAAACACACGCCACTCAGACTGAGATTTAGGAGACAATTTTGAATGGGAGCTGCGTTCCCACTCCCCAGTTTAGAAATTGTTTTCTTGATGCTTATTTCCCAGTGTTCCAGTTGCTTTGCACCCTCCGAAGCCCTGGAGCCAGCGTTCTCAAAGCGTCACCGCCCTCGATCCACCCGCTATTGTCGGGGTTCAACAAGTATTTCATTCATTACTTCGTTCATTCATTTCCTATGAATTTGTTTCCAAAGAACCGTAACCTGCCATTCAAGCCCACCCTCTATTCCACTGGCAAAGAGTCAAGACGGAGGTGAATGGCCGGCCTCCACAATGGGCTCCCCAACTCTGTCCAAATGAGAGCACGTTTCCTTGTCCACCATTCACCCCAGCCTTCAATCCTGCCTTGGTGAAACCAAATGACAGTGAACTTGAGAAGAGCTAATAAAAACCTGATCTCCCAGATAGCAGCTTCTTTAATTATTTAAAGAAAGGGACAGTCGGTTTAAAAACCCTTCCTGTTCCAGTTCTTTTGTTAAAACTTCTCTTAGAGTCAGTGACAGGTTGTGGAGCTGAGAGCCGGAAGGGGCTGGCCCTGGGGAGGGGGTCCAGCAGGAAAGATGCTTTCTGGATGTAAAGGAAGCGTGATGCAAAAGACCCTTTGTTTACAGGGCAGTTATGCACACGGTTTCTCTGACAACCAAAAATGCCAGCAAGGATACCTTATGTATTTTAAAGAGCAGATTGGAGAAAGCCAAGAGAACAGTCAAGTGTAACTTCTATGGAAACTTGCTGGTTCCTGTGAATATAACAGAGGAAGCATGACCTTTGGAAGCAGGTTTAAGGACTGGCTCTGCCACTGACTAGTTGTGTGACATGGGATGGGTTATTTGACTTCTGTAACCTTCAGTTTCCTCACCTATAAAACAGACATCATAATAGCTACTCTATAGAGGTGATTTGAGGATGAGACGGGAAACGGCTTAGGGCGCACCTGATTCATAGTAAAGGCACCGTAAATGTTATCTTAATCATGAATAGGGCACTCTGTGAATTGGGAAGAAAGAAAGTCAACAGAGTGACTAAGTGGACTGTTCTAACACTGTTTCTGGGGGATTTGTTTCCTTGCTGGACTTCGTACCCTGGAATATGCATTTGTATTCCTCACCTAAATTTAATAAATATGTACTTCATAAGGATGAGACACTTCATTCAGTGGAAACTCTGGGTCTTTCAATCTGAGGTCACAAAAGGAAATTCGGATGGAGAGCTGGACAGTCACAGGCTTTCTCAGTAGATGCGGGGAGCCTGGAGTCAGCTGCTCTTCCTTCCTTAAAAGATGAAGTACCGGCCAGGGGGAATAGGGGAGAGGGCTGGTGGGAGGGTACAGACTAAGGAACCAGGAACAGGAGAATAAGCAAGGAGAGGGAGAAAACAGAAACCTGCTTCCCAGTCGAATGAATAGCCGCCTTCCTCGTCTCTTTCCTGAGCTTTATGGCTGCAGTGGACTCATGTCAGCAACACTTATGACAGCCCCTGCCTGGGCAAGGCAGTGTCCAGATACTGTAGAAAGTGACGGGGGGATGAATTTTACTTACTAACACCATGTGCGAGGCACCTTTCTAAGAACTGTATAAACATGAACTTAGTTAATCTTCAAAACAACCCACAAAGATGGGTATTTTATCATCCCTATTTTACAGCTGAGGAAACTGAAGCCTGCCTGCAATTGCTACATTTATTAAGTATTTACGATGTGGCAGGGTCTTGATGTATCTTAAACACAGTCCTCAGGACCCTATAAAATGGAGTTATTATTACTCCGTTTATTATTACTCGTCTTTTACAGATGAAGAGCTGAAGTTCACGGAGGCCCAGGGACTTGCTTGCAGTCACGCAGACACTAAGTGGTCGGATTCCACTGCTCCACACACCCCCTGCACCTCCAGGACACGCTTGCTACCCTCAGGAGGCTCAGATGAGACCAGGGATGATGGCTCCATCTAAGACAGACACAAGCGCCATCAAAGTGTAGCAAGAATGTCCTAAATCCTATCCTTCCCTTTCCCCTCACCACCCCCTTGTAGGATTGAAGCCCCCGTCTTGCTGTGGGAGGCGGGGGTGGGGTGGGGTGGGGAATGGAAATAATCAGACTTACAGAAAACCTTGAAGTGAGATTCTCTCTCCTCCTCCCAAAATTGCCCTCTGTCCTGGAAGTTTAATGACAGACATTCCATTCTGTTGCTGTCACCACTGTGACCCCAGCCTCTCGCTCCCCACCCCAGGCTTTCTCTGCCCTTACTCGTCCTTTATCCCGAAGTCCACGAGATTAAAAAATAATCATCTGGGGCTTCCCTGGTGGCACAGTGGTTAAGAATCTGCCTGCCAATGCAAGGGACACGGGTTCGAGCCCTGGTCCGGGAAGGTCCCACATGCTGTGGAGCAACTAAGCCCGTGCCCCACGACTACTGAGTCTGTGCTCTAGAGCCCGTGAGCCACAACTACTGAGCCTGTGTGCCACAACTACTGAAGCCCGCGCGCCTACAGCCCGTGCTCCACAACAAGAGAAGCCACCGCAATGAGGTGCCCGTGCACCGCAAAGAAGAGTAGCCCCTGCTCGCCGCAACTAGAGAAAGCCCGCGTGCAGCAACAAAGACCCAACACAGCCAAAAATAAATTAATAAAATAAATTAATTTGTTAAAAAAAATAATAATCATCATCTGGCCACGAGCCACAACTAAGGAGCCTGACAGCCGCAACTAAAGAGCACCCCTGCCATAACCAAGACCTGGAGCAACCAAATAAATAAAATAAATAAGTATTAAAAAAAATTTAAAAAATAATCATTTGGGAAGGGAAGGGATCTCAATGAGGCAAGAGAGCCAGGAGGAGAGCGATGGCTGGGAAGGGTGAGAGGGTGGGGAGCCAGGGACCCCGAGGTGGGGCTCAGAGGTGCATTCCCTGCGAGACAGCCAACCCAAGGAGGGTGAGGCCACAGCTCACGCTCTGTGGGCAAACTGCAGCCTGGCTTCCAGAGCTGGAAGGTAGAATGCTCCTCAGTTATGAGGCAGGAAGGGTGGGAGGACGGCCAGGGTCTCTAGGTTGGGCGGTGGTACCTCTCGCGCTCTCTTCCCCTCATGCAGTAACTAGAGGTCCCAAGTTTGGCCCATGCTGCTTGCAAGCCTCGCCCTTTGTCCATTCCGCAGGGGCTGAGGCAAACCTGGCCCAGCAGGTTGGTGCTGGGGTGGAGCCTTGAGACTGACCTGACCCAGGGCGGTTGTTACCCAAAACGGCCAGAGTGCAACCATAAATCACGCCTCACCTGCTGTTTACATTCCCTTCCCCCAACGCAGGGGCTTGGGTCCTTCTGCGTGGGACTGGGAGGCGGAGCCTCTTAGCCAAGGCTTGGGGAGGGTGAATTCAGACGATGGGAAAAAAGATGGCACACAGCAGAAGGTGGGGAGTTAGCAGGGAGTAACCAGTCTGGGACAATTGCCTAGAATAAACACTATTGTCTGCCACAGGCTTTTCTGTGCCAGCCAGGGCCGGCTGAGCTGACCGTGCTTAAAGGGCCAGTTGCCATGTTCACAGAGGCAAGCTGAGATCAGTCCTGGAGGAGCTGATGGTCGCGGTGAAGCTGAGGGCGGGGGCTCGTGGCCGCAGGAAGAGTCAGGAGATGGGGAGGGAGTCACAAGGCAGAGCGTGGTCCAGGAGGAAAGCTAGGAGTCAGGCTTGGTGACAGATCGTTCTGACCCCAGGCTGGCTGCCTGGCGTCATCTCGGATTGTTCAGTTTAAAAGAATGAGACACGACCAGAAACCTGGCAGCCTCTCTTGATGTTTGGGGCTGGACTTGCCATGTGCCCGCTGCTTTCTCGTGCCCGGGAATTCACACGCTGCTCCGTTTGCCCCTGTGATCCCTCCCAGCTTTCATCCTCCTCCCAAGTGCTCTTCTTTTCTATCACAGGAAACTTGCATCCTTCTATTCTTTTTTTTTTTTTTAATAAATTTATTTATTTATTTTTGGCTGCATTGGGTCTTCGTTGCTGCACGCGGGCTTCTCATTGTGGTGGCTTCTCTTGTTGCGGAGCACAGGCTTCAGGCACGCGGGCTTCAGTAGTTGTGGTGTGTGGGCTCAGTAGTTGTGGCTCACGGGCTCCAGAGCTCAGGCTCAGCAGTTGTGGCTCACGGGCTTAGCCGCCCCGCGGCACTTGGGATCCTCCCGGACCAGGGCTCGAACCCGGGTCCCCTAGCATTGGCAGGCGAGCTCCCAACCACTGCGCCACCAGGGAAGCCCTGCATCCTTCTATTCTTATCTTCATTCCTCTGAAACCCAAACTGTGAAGACGAAAGTTTTAACCATATTAAAATCCACCCTTTACCCTCATTTTGCCCACAGTGATGTAACCCATCTCCTACTTCCTGAGGGAGGATTTATGGCCTCCTTCTCCCTCTCCTTGAGTGTTGGGAAACTATTACCTGGATTCAAGACCCATTGACGACGGTGCTGTGCTTACCTGGAAAGTGATTTGCAGGAAATAGCCATCCTGATCTGAATAGGGACTGGTTGGTCTTCTGGCAAACTGGTCCCACCTCATCCCCACCCCGCCCTGAGGATATTTTAATTCAGGACCAGTAACAAGGATGTTCTCGAGCAAAGAGGTTTCTTGACCACAGTCAGTCAGGTGGGAGTTCATGTGGAGGAAAGAGGGGTGTTCTCTAAGGGAGAACCAAGGAGATCTATCTGTATTGTAAGAAAGAGTAAGGCAGAGAGAAAGCAAGACAGGAAGAACGGAAGAAAGAAAGAAAGAGAGAGGAAGGGAGAGAAGGAAGGAAAGAAGGGACGGAGGGAGGGAGGGAGGGAAGGAAGAAAAGGAAGGAAGGAAAGAAAGAAAAAAAGAGAGGAAATGGGGAAGAATAAAGAGTAAACACAGAGTAATAAAGCAGGGGTAGCTGGATGCCACACAATTCTAACTTGTCAGCCTGTTTTCAAGTTACAGCTTTCACCTGAGAGGTAGTTACAGATGAACAGGAACTACACAGGGCAGAAGAAAATCATGGGGGCAGGGCTTGGGGGGAGGGCATGGTCAGAACAGTTGGGGTTATACTTCCTTTTACTTATTTCCAGCCAAAGAACAATCAGTAAAACCCTCGATGTTTCCTTTCAGGAAATATGTAGGACTTGCTCTGTTTCGGCTTCTTCTTTGCCTCTCTTCATGGGAAAGGCGGCCTGAATGAATGTTCCTGTCTTCCTTGAAGGCAAGGGCCCACCTGCCTAGCCTAATACATCACATACAAGCGATTAATGAACATTTCTAACTTGAAGACTGCCTGGCTCGCTGGGCTCCTTTAATTTGGCTTCACAGTAGCCTCTCTTATGACATTCCCTAGCAGATGCTCTCAGACACCTTAGCCATGTCTAATCTGGAAGCTGGTGACAGAAGGAGTAGCAGACTCCTCATTAAACCTCTTTGCACTTTCCCACCTACCAGGGTAGGGACCACCAGCCCAGAGGCCAGCGCCAAGGCACCAAAAGCAACTTCAGAGTTTTTGCCTAAGTTCTGGCAGAAGCAGCTTCCCAAATGACCTACGTGCTGGTTATCGTACGAAAGTTCCGCGCTAAAAGGAGGAAACTAAATATGGTGTCTGATGCCCCAAAAGGCTCTTGGAAAAGTTTTTGCTGCCAGAAATGGGTTTTTCTTGAGGACAGTACTCAGCCAATCAGAGTTTTTTCTGATGATGTAATGCTCTGCCAACAAGTTTAATTGGTGGGAAAGCTCTTGGGTGTTTTGAGGGTGTAGAGTTTCCACTGCAGCTCAGGGAAAATCGTCTGTGGCTTCCTTTAAGGTTCTACAGAATTCCATTGTGCTTATATTTCCAACCAAGCTGAGTTTATATTTGGCACTTGTTAAAACTTTGGGAAATTGAGAAACTTTCCTTTTCCTATGATGTCAAAAGCTGCTGATTTCTCAGTGGTTGCTATTTCCCTGGACACACCTTCGGCAGAGGGCTTAGGAAGTTGCCCAGCAGAGAATCAGTATATGACAGTGGGTAGAAAATGATGTCACCACAAGTTAGGTTGTAGAAAGGCATCTTTTGGTTGGAGAGGACATTAGTGAGCAGGCTGTACGTGAATATGTTCCCATCTGATGAATTTGCAGGCATGCACGTGCCTCAAGTCCGCTCTGCGCAGAGATGCAGCACTAAAAATAGCTCAAAGCTCATTTCCCTCCTTTCCAATGTGTTGTCTCCAGCTCTCCTAGACAGAGCCCCTGCTGTCTGCCAGCCTGGGCTGGAATTAGCACATCAGTGTCTATGCTGGAGGCTGATGCTCTACAGTTTACCTTGAGCAGCAGTGGAGTTCCTTGGTTACCTGCATCCAGGAGACTGGGAGCGCCCACCCTTAACCACAGGTTAAAAGGATGTCACCGACAGACTCACTGTCTCTGTTATTTCAGACAGCAGGCTGTTCCTGCCACTACCACCTCTCCACAGGGTCCCAGCCTGTGCCCCCCGGGATAATCGGCTCCACCCTCACCTCATCCGGGAAAGCTCAGAGGAGCTCCACCTTGCTTCACCCTCCCCACCCTTCAGTCAATTCCCTCTCCCAGCTTTTAGCCTTGTCACCCCCCTTCCCAAATACGTGACACTTAATTACGATGTGTCAAGCTGTGTTAGTGACTCATGAGTATGTTTATGTATCTCAGCTCTTCAAGCTTCTGTGCACTGACTATATTACTCCCCACCCCACCGTAACATAGTAGAAACAGTGCTGGGCTTGGACTTGAATGCCCTGGGAATAAGAACTGGGATAATAATACTTATATTATTATTATGTAGGGATTTGGTAAAATTAAATGAGATGATATATGCTTAACACATGAGAGGAGCTTGGTAAATAATAGTTGAATCTGAATCCTAGAATGTAAAGTCTATAGGAATCCTCCATATATATATATTTCCCCCAATGCCTAGTCTCTCTGAGGATAGAGACATTTAATAAATACCAGCTGGCATACCTTGATTTTTATCTTATTTATTTATGGCCAAGCCATGCGGCCTGTGGGATTCTAGTTCCCCAAGCAGGGATGGAACCCAGGCCCTTGGCAGTGAAATCGTGGCGTCCGAACCACTGGACCACCAGGGAATTCCCATACCTTAACTTTTAGGATACCTTTTTGGATCAGTCATCCTTTGCAACTGGGTGATTTGGGGCATCAACAAATTACAATGACGATGAGTTAACACCATTTGATAATTAAGCATCTGTATCCAATGGTCCCCATAGTTTGGGAAGGGGAGAGTCAACTACTTTCGGTGGCATATTCAGGACCAAGGCAAACAAAACTGCAGTAAGCACATTGTCATGCACTCACTTGTCGTGACAAAGGACCTTTTTCTCCAACTACTTCCTCCTCCTCTTCTGATCCATTCTTATTTCAGCTGACACTCAGCTAATTAATTCCTACGGAGGTGTTAAGAGATAAGGCATGACTGATAAGGCATTAGTTGATAAAGGCTTGAGAGCCCAGCCTGACTTGTTTTGCTAGACCTCCTATCACACCTGCAAAGTGGCTTCTAAAACATGAAAATCTTTTGCAGTCTCAAAGGAAACATTTTACTCGGGGTCATAGTGGAGGGAGGGGCAGTGAGACATGCTGATGATCCCTAAGGCCTGCCATGTTGTGGCAGCTCAGAGGCGGAGGGAGGTTTTCTCAGCCAGGAATGGTAGGTGAGACCGTGCCCCCTAACCTGTCCCTTCCGGCCCTTCCGGGCATCCCTTACTTGCTGCCAGGAGGCCAAATCACACTGACTCAGTTTACTGGGCTTCTCTCTGCCTCGCAGTCTCCTCAATTCCCAGCAGCTTCTGGAAGGGTTACTTTCAGAAATCTGACCATTCCAGACAAGCCCCGCCCACTGCTCTTACTCCTGGAGTCCCAGGCGGGGACACCTTTCCTGAAAGGCTGCCTGCACATGGTTCTCGCTCACTTAGCAGGGTCCCTGCCTGACCCTGGGGTGCGACGCCCTCGGCACCTTACTCGCATCACACTAAGGCAAAGCTGCTGGATGGGTAGCTACCCACACGCACCTCATTTTTCGATTACATTGGGTCATTTAAACATTGCTTTCTTTGGTCCTCACTAGAACCATAGGAGAATTTGGAATCTTTGATTCTTAATCCAGAGCTTTCCTCCCACACGTGCTGTCCTGAGCACTCAAGCCCAGGCATTCATGTACAATAGATACATTCAGCTAAAGAAGTAAAAAAAAACCAAAAAACAAACAAACAAAAAAGCTAACTTTTTTAAAAAAGGTTATCTGTGTCTTAAAATACCTTTCAAGGAGACAAAACACAGGATTTTCACCCAAGGTATTCAATAAACCAATAGCAGTAGCTTGGTAAATAATGGTAACTCGGCCAGTCTAAGTGTTTCCTCCCACCCTACTTCTCTGTGTCAGTAACTGTTGATACCTAGCCACATGGACGTTGTTGTTGGATGAGTGGAAGAACCTACCTACAAGGTGAATAACCTCTTTCCAAGGCTGTCTCGGAAAAGCTTCTCTGAACTGTTGGGCAAGTTCTGTTAGTAGATATGCGTCCAGCCTCACCAAACCTGCTTTGATTCGGGTACTGATGATGCCTTCTATCCATGGGCCCAACTCTACTCCATCCCGAAGCCAATGCAGACCAAGTCAGGCAGGAGAGAAGCTGCCTCATCTATAGATCTTTCTGTCCTACCCCTTTATCAGAAGTGAAGCCCTGGGCAACCATATACCCTCAAAGCTGCGGTCTCCCTTTCTCCTTTATTCTTGCCTACGATGACTATTTTCCTTGCTTTCCACGTAGGTATTCCAGTTCTCCTTCTCGGGTGGCACTTGTTGTGAAGCCCTGTCCCTTAGTAGGACCCCAGTCACAGTCTCTCTTGCTAGAACCTTTTGGGGAGCTGGACCCTCCTCTCACCATCCCCAGCTGCTTGCTGGGGTCCTGATGCAACCATTCAGATCACCTGGAGTCACTGCTGCCTTCCTGATGTCAGCCATCTATCCCCACTGTCTCCACAGCCTGCCCCAGTCTATGCCTGGGATGATGTCTGATTCAGCCTTCAGTTTTCCATGTAGCCCTGGTCCCTAATTTAGACTGTGGGCTCTTCTTGTAGGCCAGGGTACTGCTGAGTTGGCTTCTGTTGTCTGTCTTACCCATGTCCCTTTAAATCAAACTGATGACAGGTCACAACCTGCAGTTTCTTGAGAGTATGAACCAAATGGTAGGGCACATTTGAAGGGAGTTGCTCAAATTCCACTTCCATCCCCACCCCACATTCTTGGCTTTTTATTCTGACGTTAATTCCCACCTTGGGCACTGCGCAGATCTGGCAGTCTTCCTAATTTTTTCCATCCTACCTGGACCAGCTCTCCTCCCCAGTTTCTAGCCAGCTCACGCTTCTGCCTGGTATTTCCATGGTCTACGAGGAGAGGTCCATGTTCTACCTCCTAGTTCCTCAGAAATCCTCATTCTTTCTCCTGGCCAGCCCTTTCCCGTCTCAGTCCTGTCTTCCCTCTCTCCACTCGGACTACGGTTGAGACTTAACTTTATGCATTAAAGAGCTAGGAGGGGGAAGAGGACACCTTTAGTCTTGGCCTCATCTTTTCCCAGTTTCCTCCCCCTTCCTCACAGCCGAGGCCATTGTTGACTATTTTAAAAACTGTAGTAAGCACGCAACCATTTATTCTGTTGTGTGTGTACTTTAAAAAATCAGTTTTAAAGTCAATTATTTACTTGTCATGCTTTAAATTTTGGGTTTTGGATGAGAAAAACGTAATCACCGTGTGTGTATGTGGCAGAGACAGTGCTCACTTAGTATACCCCATAGACTCCCCCAATTTCCCAGCCTCCCTTGCAGGTAGGTAAGGGCTATGCGCAAGCTCTGACAGGTCAACTAGAAATGGAAATGTCTTCTCTACCTCTCCTTTCCCCTGCATTGACCTTGAGACCTGCAAGCTGAGATGGATCCCTGAGCCACACCTGATGGACAGATGTCCCCACTGACCCACACAGGCATAAGATATCCACCTCTGGTGTGTTAAGGCACTGAGATTTTAGGGTTTTGTTTGTCATCACAGCATAACTTGACATCGCTCTGACTCATGCAAGGGTGGAGGTTTATTCCTGCCACAACCTAAGAATTGCCTTTATTTTTTCGGCCGAGCAGCATGTGGGATCTTAGTTCCCCAACCAGGGATCGAATCCATGTCCCCTGCATTGGAAGCGTGGAGTCTCAACCACTGGACCACCAGGGAAGTCCCAAGAATTGCTTTTTAAACAACTTAAAATGTATATAAATCATATGTGTTGATCATGGAAAATTAGAAAATACAAATAAACAGAATAAAACAGAATAAAAGAAAATAAAAATCATCTATAATCCTACTAGCCAGAGATAAATACTGGTAACATTTTGGTGTCCATAGTTCCTGTTTGTTCTAAGTCTATATAAATATGTAATTATTTATTATACTGGAATCTTTTTTTGTTTTTTGACAATGGTATGGATCTCATTTATTTAAAACACTATTTCTCAAATTGAAGACTGTGAAAAATAAAAGCAGTGCTTTACTGAGCTGTCGTTGACCTGGGAGCAGTGCCGTGCGCGTCCACACTCACGACCGCTGTGCCCTCAGCTCCTCCTGGCAGTGCCCAGTCCCACCTCACTTTACAGAACAGTCCTGAAGCTGAATCCCATAAAGCTATTGTACACGACATTTACATTAGAAAAAGAGAGCTGGGTGTGGGGAAACCAGGTGTGCTGTTCCCTTTAAGTAAAGTTTGCTCCACAGTTGGGCCAGCTTCGCTTCCTCAAGGCAAAACAGCAGATGAACCCAAAGGGGCACAAGACGATGGCCAGGAAGATGCCCAGGAAGGTGAAGGAGTCCTCCAGAGCCCAGACCCTGCAGACAGGGCAGCCTCCAACGACAACGATGGAACTGGCACGGTGCCGGCTGACATTTCGACTGTGGATGTTGCAGACCCTGGGGTGGTGATGGGGTAACCCTGTGACGAGGCAGGGGGAGGGCGGCCGCGGGGAGGGCGCCGTAGCGGTGCGGGCCGCACGCTTAGTCGCCCTGGCCGGCCTCCAGGTGGTAGGCGGGCGCCGCTCGGGCAGCAGGGGCTTGTGGTCCAGGGCGGGCGGCTCCCGCTCGCGCTCGGGCTCGGCTCCGGCTCGGACTCGCGGGGACGCCAAGACGCCCGGCGGCGGGTCTGGGCCCCCTGGAGGCGGGCGCCGCGGGCTTGCCCAGCCGCGCCTCCCCACGCCTGGAATCTACTTTTTCACTTGACAAAATATCCTGCAGATTTCCCCAGAGCAATACATGTGATTCTAGAACACACTCTTTAATCACTGGGGAGCTTTGCATTATGGCTGTATCATAATTTACATACTGCTGGAGTCTTATCTTCCTCTGCCTAAACTGCTTTCAGTAACATTGCTGCTCCTTTTCCACGTATTTTATCCCTTACTTCCCTTCCCACTCCCAGAATGACTCTTAATCATCTACATTTATAGAATGCAAATGAGACCTTCCAAAAACTAAAGTGGCTGTGAAATTCACAAGGTGATAGTTTCCGATGGGGAAGGAAGAAGCAAAGTTTTTGCAACGTATTTATCCTTTTGATTATTATTATTGTCATTATTATTCTTATTTGCTTGGGAAACCTTAGTTTTTATTCTCTGAGTGGTAACAAATGACTTGGAGGGGACAAAGGAGATGTCAGGATGGGTAGCAAGACGAAGCCATTTAAGTTAGGGTTAGGTGTGGGTGCAAGAAAAAAAGCCACAACAAACTCAAAACTAACAGTAGCTAAAATGAGCAGAAGTTTATGTCACTCTCATATAAAAGTCTGGGGACTTCCCTGGCAGTGGGAAGACTTCACGCTTCCACTGCAGGGGGGCACGGGTTTGATCCCTGGTCAGGGAACTAAGATCCCGCATGCCGCGTGGTGTAGGCAAAAGGAAAAAATTTAAAATAGAAAAGGAAAAGTCGGGAGGTAGGCACTCCGATACAGTACTCCATGGAGTATCAAAACCCAGACTTCTTCTACTTGCTCTCCTAAACATTTTCTTCTACTCCCGAATTCACCTCACAAGCTTCACATGGTTGCTTTAACTCTAGCCGTTACATCGACATTCCATCCAGAGGGAAGGATATGAAAAAAAGGAGAAGAAAATGTCATTCTTTTAAAATGCACTGTTTTTGGAAATTGAACATATCATGTCTGCTTAGTCACTTGGCCACCTATGGATGTGTGAGAAGCTGGGAAATATAGTCTTTATCCTCAGTGTTCATGGGCCCAGATAAAAATCAAGAATGCTATTGCTGGGACTTCCCTGGCGGTCCATTGCTTAGGATTCTGTGCTCTCACTGCCGAGGGCCCGGGTTCGATCCCTGGTCGGGGAACTAAGATCCCACAAGCCTCACAGCGTGTCCAAAAAAAAAAAAAAAAAAGATGTTATTGCTATAGAAGAAGGAGAGAATGGATATTGGATATTGTGGCACAATTAGATATCTCTGCCATGAGAACCACCAGATGATCAATAAATGTCAAAATTTTTCTAAAGTATATTATTTAATTATACGTAATTTAATTGAAAGTAACTATAAAACTAGTCCTTCGTGGAGGAGGATCAAACTCAAGGAAAATATCAATTACATTAACAGTCAAATGTAATCAAACTCTCGCCATGAACAGATGGGCTAAGTAAATACACATTCAGTACTTTAATCCCTGCTGGATTTCTGAAATCAGCCAGCTCCCTCTGAAGGAACATGTGTTAAAGCAAAGAACAACGGATATCCCTTGAGCATCTTCAGTACCACCTGGTTTCATCAGAATGGGGCTGTATAATCCGTCAGGAGCTGAGAGCTGCAGATTCCATGGCACACCCAGATCCAATTCCCAAATCCCTTGGGTAAAGGAAGTGAGAAGAGTAGGCTATATGGAGAGAGGAAGAAAGCTAGTCGCCCTGACAACCCAGTGACTTTGCTCCTGCTGCTTCAACTGTCTAGAATCTCTTGTCCCTTCTCTACAGGGAGAAATGCTGCTTTTCTTTCTCAGCGTTTAAGGTACCATTCAAATATTTATTTGCTTCCCATGATACTTGTTCCCTGACTCTTTAATTTTGGGACCCATTCAATCATCCATTCGGCAAATACTGAGAAGTCTATCACATGCCAGGAGCAGTACTTGGCACCGGGTGGGGGGACTCACTAGTCAGTTAGACGAGCCTGTGCCTTCAAGCCACATATAACACCAATTAGGATGGCTAGCCTAGCGCTCCCCCAGTGTGCTAAGCTAACTGTCTAAACAAAGGATGGAGAGCTTCTGCAGAGCAGAAACCTGGTGTTTTAATTGACAAATACTTACAGGGAACTATGTGCCAGCCACTGTTCTGTTCTGTGTGCATTAAGTATATCGATTCTTTCAAGTCATATAGCAGTCCCATGAGCTATAGTCTCATTATTACCTTATTTCGCAGGTAATGAAACTGAAGCATAGAGAGGTTAAGTGTGCCCAAGGTCACACAGCTAGTAAGCAGTGAAGCTAAGATAAACGCACATTCAGTGCTTTACTGTGAGTCTGGCCCTAGTGTACATGCTTCACTAATATGCCATGTTTTATAATGATTCATGCTACCTGAATTCCTAGTATTTACTAGGACGCCCGGAACATAGTAGGTATTCAGTAAACATATGTTGAATAGAAATGAGCCAGCTAGGGCTTCCCTGGTGGCGCAGTGGTTGGGAGTCCGCCTGCCGATGCAGGGGACGCAGGTTCGTGCCCCCGTCCGGGAAGATCCCACATGCCACGGAGCGGCTGGGCCCGTGAGCCATGGCCGCTGAGCCTGCGCGTCCAGAGCCTGTGCTCCGCAACGGGAGAGGCCACAGCAGTGAGAGGCTCGCGTACCGCAAAAAAAAAAAAAAAAAAAAAAAGGAATGAGCCAGCTGCTTGACATTGGGCAAGTTATCCTCTCTGAAACACAACTTCTACAAAGAAGAAATTGGACTGGGAGATCTCTAAGGTTCCTTGAAACTCTCAATTTGTTCCCTGTTCACGTACTAGATAACTTAGGTGTGGCAGAGCTCTTGAGGGATCATCAGACGGAGTCCTAGGGTTCAGTCTGATTTCATCTACAGCAGGCAGGTGGGAATTCCTTTGGTTGACTGCGTTTTTCAGGATGTCCCACCTTTTTGAGTCTGAGGAGTAGACGATTTATAGGTTCTGTGAATGACATGCTGTAGCAGGATAAATAGGATATCTAAAAATTTCCTTCATTGGGTGCAAAGGTAAAGCACTTTCCTCTTGCGTGGACAGTAGTTTTGTAACAGAGAATATTTTGGTCACATTTCACTTCAATTTCAAGCGGCCTTGGATTATATTCTGAACTTCTATGGATTCGTAATAGAGGGAACACTGTAATGCTTCTCAGACCTCTAATCTTTGTAAATGTGGCTACAAACAATGCATTATCCCCAATAATAGACTGTTCTAAATTACTTTTTCAGATTACACATTGTGCCCCAAAGACCTAAGGGTACACTGCCAGACCTTTGCCCAAAGACCAGCAAAATCCCCATCCTCTGACCAAATGCCAGCTTCAGTCGCTGTACTTTGGCTGGTCTTCTCCCCCCTGCAGCGTCAGCTGGCCTGCACATTTCCCTTCCCCACTCAGCTCCTGCTGCCTGGTAATCACTGAATTGGCAGGACTGCCGACTCTGGTGAGTAATGGTCAGACAGGGGCAGCGCACTGGGCTAAGACTGACTGTATGGGAGAACACTGGTGGTCATGAGCTTCCCTAAGCCTCCATCAACAGTCATATTATTTTCTCTGTGGAGCAGGACCATGTGCCCTTGCACTTGAGGACCTAACGTACCCAGACTGGCTTCGACTATTTGCTTGACTCTGAGAGCCTCTGACGTAACACTTTATTGTTTTGCTGAGGCAGGAATTGAACGCACACCCTGTGAGACTGGTATGAAGTTCAGAGTGAGTCTCTTTGCCAGTTAGTGTCAGTCAAACACCTAACAGCTGGGCACGGCTCCTTTTAGGCATCTAAGATTTGATCTCCATTAATTTTCCTGACAACCCAGTGAGATTCTTCTTACTATTATCCCAGTTTTATGCATGAGAGAATTATATGTTCTAGTGCTAATCATACCTTTAAAAATTCTTGGAGGTCTAAGTGTGTCTCCTTCCCCCAGAGGGAGGAGAGGTAAGGGCAAACTGTGGGTTAAGGGGCGAGTTCCTAGCACACACCATTGTATGGAGGCTCTGCTCTTCATTGATGGATGAATTTCTTCCCTTCATCCCCAGTCTCTATTTTTATTCCTTTCCTCCATGAGTTCTTGTAAATAATGTAGTGTTTTGTATGTATGTGCTTTTAATTGACTTATGTGTCTAATTGCGCTACTCCGCGTTTCCACTGTAGGGGGCATGGGTTCAATTCCTGGTCAGGGAACTAAGATGCCGCATGCTACACCACAGCCAAATGAAAAAGCATTTTTTTAAAAATTCAAAACTATGTTTTTAATATCCAACCATGTCACTAACTGTGTATCTAGTTCAGTGCTTCAATCTGCAACATGTTATTCCATAGGATACATTCTTAGCATTTTATGTATCCAGCCCCCTAGTTATGGACACTAGGGGAATTATATATATATAAATCATATATATATCTCATATCTATATATGTAGAAGTGACGTGTCACAGCACATATGTAAACCGCTCTTTACTAAGTACCGCCAGATGGCTTTCCAAGTGACTGTACCTGTTTATACTCCTACCACCAATACCTACCGTGATATTATCCATCAAAGTTTTATTTGAATTGGCTTCTGATTTTCTTAAGTTTTTGTATGGCTGGACAATTACCTGGAAGTGTTAGCAAAAGAAAGGTGAGGGGAGTTGGGTGAGTTAGGGCCCCCCTGGTCCCCTCCCCACGCTGATTTACCTCTCCCATCCTCCTGTCCTCCCCCATGTCCCAGAACCTGCTGGAAGAAATTTTCTCTCTGAACCTTCTCTCTGAACAGCTTTTTCCCTTTTTCTCAGAGTTTTCACCACACATCAACAGTGTCCTCCTCGTTCCCTGCTCTCAGAATCCAAATTCTTCCTACTTTTGTGAGGTCCAATTTAAGACCTAGTTCCTCCATGAAGCCCTGTCTAATGATTCTAGCCTACATGTGTCTCTTCTCATTTTGACTGTATCTCTCTCATTTGGGGGATTTGTTTATATTCAATGTAACTCTCTTTTATGTTCTATGTTGTTTCCAAAAGAGAGACCGGGCAAATTAAACGTGTCCCATCTGGTCAGCCCCATCATTAGTTTCTTCACTTCATTTGACTTATACTCTCCCAGCACCTGTGGGAAAATCAGATATTCCCAGCCCATCTCATCCACCCCCGCAAGTCAATCCTCCATCGGATTATAGAAAGATTTCACTAGCAGAAGAAACATAGAACAAGCCTTATATCTTCAAAGTATACATCCCGGGGGCCTTGCAAAATTCCTCTCACTGGTTACCCATATCTGTATTGACTCAGAGTTTGTGCAGTTAAAATGTGTGAGGTAAATCCCAGGTGTGTCTGTGGAACTCGGTGCTCAGCTTCGGCCTGGTCCCCATGGTGCTGTCCTCACTGAACCTTCAACAATCACCTGCTCATTTCCTGAGCAAACACGGTTCCTAGCAGAAAATGATCTCTTTCTATCTCTTTCCCGTAATCGACCCACCGAAATTAAATGAATTGGGAAAAATACCCTTTCCCACCACTGATTCACTATACTGTTTTCCATTCTTAGTTTTCACAAAAAAAACTCCAGTTTTTGTAACCAAAATTTCTAGTTACTAAGCCAAAATTGACTTTCTTCTTTCTTACAATCAGAATTTTGACGTTATTCAGGATGGCATGAATCTCCTGTAAAAGTACATTTCTCAATCTGTTTGGCAGCTGAAGTTTTATGTGACGGTTATTGCCATTAAAATGAAAGCCAAAGTTACTGCGTAAGACTTTCAGTGATGTTCCTTAAAGAGAAATAACTCAGGGGCACTCACCATTGCCCCTCGTCCTTTCTTATTCCTCTCAGACTGTGGTCATGATGCCTGGGGAAGAGGGTAGAGTAGGTGCCACTTGGGTGTCATGAAGATGGAGACAACATAAGCTAAGGATGGCTTAAAGGAAAGATAAAAGGAAGCTGGGTCTCTGATGACGTCGTGGAGCTACCATAGCCACCCTGGACTCTGTTCGTCTAGGTGCTTTCTAACGTAAGAAAAAAATAAAACTTCTAATTTGGTCAACCACTGTTTTTTTGGGTGTTATCTATTACACGCTGTCAAATGCAAATCCTGATTGCCATTTGTCTTTGACAAACCGCTTCTCTGGAAGAATCTTGCCCTGGTTCAAAGGCAGCTTGGTAGGAAAAAAATCTGGTGTTTTTGGAGAGCCCAAAGTTTCTCCTGGTCAGACCCCTAGTGTCCACATATCATGCTGTGTACTCTGCCTCTTTCTTCCATCTCATGAACCTTCTGTAGGTGATATGGGATATCACCCAGTGGTTTAGACGTTTTCGGCAGACTCTTCCTTGCTGGTGGAGAATTCCTGCAAGGATAAAGCACTTTAGTTTCTTGCAGTGGCGGGGGATGAGCATATGGCCTGCTTCTGTCCAAGGAGATCCAGAAGGGAAGGCAACTGGGAAGCTTCTCTCATAGAAAGGGACCCGTGAAAACAAATGTCCCTTCCTCTTCACTGGATATGTTGCTTAGAAATGCTGAGTAATCTTGTGATCAGTGACTCCGTGAGGGGAGTGAAGACCTGGGTGGGAAACACTCAGGCCCTTGACCTATCTCCAGGTCACACCACCAATCCTGGACACGAACTGCCTTTGAACATCTGGTTAATTGTTTTTTCCACTTTCGGGTATATTCTGTTACTGGCACTCGAAAGAACTCTAAATGATACAGGGTTGTCAGAATAGGGCCGGCTGCCATCTTCACAATTTCTAGATCTGTTTCTTTGAATTAAGCTCCTCTGTTCCCTTGCCATGTAGATCCCTGAACCGCCTGTGTTGCTGGTCATCAGACAAGCCCAGACAGGCGGGAATCTGCAAGGAGTGTAGTTCAGGCTTCATGCTGGGACTCTGCTTTACAAGCGCAATGTAATTCCTATTCTAATTCTTGACTTTTTTAGTATTGTAAATTTTAATACAATCACCACTGTGTGGTATGTTATTTTTTAAAATAGTAAAACAATTTGGATGCTTGATAAAAAGTCTTTACAAGGGAAACAGGATTGTGATAAAATGTCAGAATTATATTAAAAAAAAATCCACAAACAGGAATTAAAATATGTGGAGTCAAACTTTCATTACCTAATTGAAATGTTCGAAAATATTTTGCAGGTTTTTAGGAACAATTAATAGCCTTCAAACAGGATACCAAAGATAAATATTTTATTTGCTACAAATAAGTATTGTCTTATTTCCGTGGGTACATCCTAATGTATCTCCAGATGAGATATTTCCTGCTAGTTAATCCGGTGGTATTAATTTATGCTTTAAATCAAGTAGGGACTTGCAAGGTAGATAGACTGAATATCTAACATTTCCGTTCGAATCGTCAAGATACATATAAATCTTAAATCGTTCTTGGGTCTCTTTTCCCACAGTGGCAGGAGTGCTGTCTAGGTGGTCAGTTCTAAACCGAGTCAGTCCAGCTCTGCCTACCCGCACAGAACACTTGAGTGAAACATGAAAATTTCAGTCAGTCATCTGATTAGTTTCAGACTCACAGGCAAAGCATTGGAATGATTAAACTTCTCACTTTCCACAGATTTGGGCAAGTTAGTGATACAGTCTTTGTTTTTTTCCTGAAGAAGATACCACGTGACCAAGAGGAAAGCTCTGACCTGTTATAATTAAGGAAAATAATTCTGTATCTCTGTGTATTACAACCACACATTGTTACCAAGAATGTTCAGCTTCCTGAATGTCGAAGTGGTATTCTGAGAGGAAAGACTGCTAGATAGAGATTTGGGGATTAGCTTTTAGACGAGATTAACTAAATTAGTAAGGAAATAGGGGGTTAGCCGAGGATTCTGGGTCAGTCAGAAACCAACCCCACTCTAAATAAAAATTAGATAAGTTCTTTGTGTAGCTATTACTAGAGGGCTTTGACCCCTATTCAGACAACCCTTTGATTTTTATTCTACAGGCAAGAACCCCAGGGAGGGAGTGGGCAACTGGTGTCTCTAACCTAAACCCCAATAACCCTAAACTGCCAATATTAAGCTAGTTCAAGAGGTACAGGAGAAAGGAGAGCTTTTGAGACTTGAGTGTGGTGTGCCTCCCTTGGCAATACTCAGACCATGGGAGAGCATGTGACTGAAGCACTGTAGCCGTGGCACCAGAGCAGAAAGTACTCTGAAGAGTCCAATCATCTTCATTTTCACAAATGAGAAAACACATCCAGGCAGATTCTGGATGAAATCTCAGATCTCTTGATTCATTTACTTCCACGTTCTTCCAGTACATCATTGGACCAAAAGACTATAAAGAGAGTAATGAAGGAAAAAAAAAAAGAGATGCTCCAGCTTTGGATATCAATGATGTATATGAATTTACTCCGGAGAACACTGGGCAATAGAAAGGAATTTGCTATGGGTCTCAAAATCTACGAAAAGACTTCACCAAAAACGCCAAAATAGTGCCCCAAATAACAGTCTCACTTGGGTGTGAAAGACTACTACAAACGTCGTGATCATTGTAATAACGTTGTTCACACCTCTCCACCTTCAGGGTCTGGCCAATAGTGTATAGAAACAAAGGACTGGGCTACACGGGAGTTGAAGCATAACATCATTAGGACTTTGATGATGGCTAGATTGGAAACGGTGGGGCTGGGTGTAGAGGGAGCGGCAGGGGGGAGTCAGCTTGCTTGATGGAAGCAGGTCTGAGAGAGACAGAGAGATAAAGACAGAGAGACAGAGACACCGGTGGGAGTAAGCAAGTATTTATTGCCCAAATTTCAAAGCAGGGATGGTTGGTGAAAATGGATGTCATACTCTCTCTAATCCCACCAAGGTAAGGCACGCTCCTCCTATTTATTAGAGGTATTATTACCTATTATTATTTTTTTTAGAAATCGTTTTATTATTTTAGTAGGTACGGAAAATTGTCCTTCCCTTGCTTTTGCTTATTTTATTTTTCAAAATTTACCTAGTTACGTTTAAGATTATTCTTTCCGTGACCTTTAGAATTTTCAGAAAAATCATCCAAATACTGGAAATAAGACAAAGGTGAGCAGCACATCTTTTGAACAGCATATCACTTTAGAGCTGTAGAGAAATGTACTTAGTTCATTGTTTACTGTTGATTAAGGCCCCAGACTTAGTGAAATTACTTGCTAAATTCTAGATTTTTGTCTGGTGGAGATGCAAATAATTTCTGTCTTGTGAAACAGATCATCTCTAAGATTTACAGCCTGTTGGGAATTAATCAGTTAAAAAAAAAAAAAAATCAGACTTGGCAACCTTGGGACTTCCCTGGTGGCACAGTGGTTAAGACTCCGCGCTCCCATTGCAGGGGGCCCGAACCAGCGTTCCATCCCTGGTCAGGGAACTAGATCCCACATGCATGCCACAACTAAGGAGCCTGCCTGCCGCAACTAAGACCTGGTGCAACCAAATAAATAAACATACTTTTTTTAATCTCATTAAAAAAACCCAAAAAACTTGGCAACCTTATCCTAACATTTCTTTGTTAAATTGATTATATATACTGAAGTTTTCAGATACTCTCTGAATCAATCATAACATCTTACTGGTTACCTCATTAATGATCTTTGACGTGTTCATTTTGTATTTGCTGGATGATTATGCTGTTACCTTTTCGAAAATTATCCTTTAACAGAATAGTTTTTTCCTAAATATCTTGTTGAGCTTTTGAATGGAATTCATTTCATTTATAGATTCTTTTGGGGAGAATTGACATCCTTACGGTACTGAGATTTACTATCCAAGAACTAGCCTTTTCTTTACTTTGCTTAGTTTTCTTCATTTAGGTACTACACATTTTGTGTTCAGTTTATTCTTGGGTAATTTATGTTTTTGTTGTTAATGGGAGTTGTTTCCATTTTTATTTTCTAACTGGTTAATGTTTGGAATAAAAGAAAGTGTATGTGCAGGGTATGTTCTATAATTATGCCTTACTTTACTGAAAGTGAGCTATAGTTTACAATAAAAAGGTTTTGTTTTTGTTTTTTTGTGGTACGCGGGCCTCTCACTGCTGTGGCCTCTCCCGTTGCGGAGCACAGGCTCCGGACGCGCAGGCTCAGCGGACATGGCTCACGGGCCCAGCCGCTCCGCGGCATGTGGGATCTTCCCGGACGGGGGCACGAACCTGCGTCCCCTGCATCGGCAGGTGGACGCCCAACCACTGCGCCACCAGGGAAGCCCCAATAAAAAGGTTTTTTAAGCCACCTGATCATGTAAATAGTCTAAATATGACAATTAAAAGACAAAAAGTTTCTCATCACACACCAAAAAAAAAAAAATTGAAACTATGTATGGTGATGGGTGTTAACTAGACTTATTGTGGTCAACATTTCACAATATATATAAATATCAGATCATTATTTTTTACATCTGAAACTAATATGTTTTGTGTCAATTGTATCTCAATAAAATAAAATAATATCCATAATAAAAATGTGTATTTATTGGATAACCTCCCATCTTACTGAATTCTTATATTATTTCTATAAGTTTTATTTTACTTTTTTTAGATATACTATATTATAATCAAATCATGATAATTTTGCTGCTCCCTTGCCAATATTTGTAATTCTTATTTTCATAAAGCACATTTAGAACACTGTTGAATAATAAATGGAATAGTGGGCACCCTTGTTTTGTATAACATCATCATACTTAGTTTGAGGTGCAGTTTTTGAAGGCACTAGAGAGAGAGCGTGTTTTTAGGAAAGGTCTCCTTAAATAGCTCAATCTCTATTTTCACTTAGTTCTCTTCTATTAATCATACCTCAAACATTGACTCCTCCGTGTGTTGAAGACAGGTCGGGAGCTCTGCTGATACTCACATGCTAACATACCAGATTTATTATTGTTATATTAATCAACTCCATATAAGCAACTGTAACGCTCTCTAAATTTACCTGGCATCTCAAAAGAAAAAAAAAATTGCTGCTTTTGGAGGTAAAAGAAGGTTTTTTTTTCTTTTTTTTTTAAGGTTGGACGTGCACTTAGAGAAAGTGGTAGGAACAGGATGTACCATTCCTGCTGCTCTTTCTACCAGGGTACCCCATCCAGGTGAAGGGAAGGGGCCAAACAAACAGCTTTCCCATGTCTGCCAAATGGTCCTTGTCACCGCTGTGGCCTTGCCAAGGGTAGGGCCCCTGCTATAGACTCTGTGGAGCTGAAAGCTGAATACAGAATACTTTCCCGTGCTTTTGGCCTGTGGAGCAGGCTTGTCTGGCCCAGATCACACTTGAATAGATGAAAAGAATCTGTTTTTGCCTTGGCCCTCGGCCTGCCGTGGAGGCCACAAAGGCTAGTTCAGACACACAGGAGTGGAAGGGCAGCTAAGAAAGGAGAGAGAATACGTAGGAGATTTTGAGACGAAATAAACAAACCCTCAAGGACATTTCCAGCTGATGTAGATTACGAGTCATTCAAATGGCCCCTTTCCTCTTATTTGGAGAAGAGATGAAAATTGCAAAGAAACTAGTTATAGCCTCCTGTGGTTTCACTGGAATCCAGTCTCCCAACCTCTTTAAGGAAACCTAGGTAGAAATAAAGTTACAGGCCTAAAGGTGGGACCCTGGGAGATGAGAAACATCACGAACAAGATGGATTTCTCGCCCCTCCCCGCCCCAGCTTGATTCAGGAGTGCAAGAGTTTAACCGAAGTAGGAGAAATGCCGGTTCCGTGCGTGATAATGACGTTGGGAAGACTAGCAGTGGTTTTTTTTTTTTTTTTTTTTTTTTTTTTTTTGCGGTACGCGGGCCTCTCACTGCTGTGGCCTCTCCCGTTGCGGAGCACAGGCTCCGGACGCGCAGGCTCAGCGGCCGTGGCTCACGGGCCCAGCCGCTCCGCGGCATGTGGGATCTTCCCGGACCGGGGCACGAACCCGCGTCCCCTGAATCGGCAGGCGGACTCTCAACCACTGCGCCACCAGGGAAGCCCTAGCAGTGGTTTTTATCAACGTGCTTTGTTTGGCGGGTAATTGTGAGAAGCAGTCCCTTTGTTTAAAAGCTGTCTTTGGAGTAGCTGAGAGCTTTCCACTCCGGTTAGAACCAATGAAATGGGATTTTTCACATCTGAGCAGTGACTGTGCCTAGCGTTGCCGCCTGCAGGGCTTTGAACACAGTCCCAGGGATGCACAGGGGATCTGTCTGCTGCCCAAACCCAGGATGCAGCAAGGAAGTAGGGTCTGTGGGACATGAGGAAGCTCCATCCTTCTACTTACCAGGTTGGTTACTCTTGGTTGTTTCCACATGATGGGAAACACGTGTTTTGGGAAAAATTAAGCAGACGATCAGGACTCTCAGAGACTATCAGGTGAAACCTCTTCTACATTTTTTCCACCAATGTAGTTCCGCCCTTGCTGTCCGCGTGCTTGTTCCCGGTCTTTGCTGCTGCGTGGGGTACTATTTTGGTATGTCAGGCGTGGGGACTGGAGTCCCCATGTCAGCACCCCCCGGCATGCACGGTAAAATGCAGACTCCCAGGCCCCACCCCGGAACTGTTGAATCAGAATATCTGGGAGGGAGGAAGAATGTGCATTTTTAGTTATCTCAGGTTTGAGAAGAACCGGGGCTCTGATGACACGGGGATACGCCTTTAAACCATAGTGTTGCCGGGTATTACGTGGTCTTAAGCAAATTATTTAACCTCTGTCTCAGTTCTCTGGGCTGCAAAGCAGGGATCATGATACCTACTTAACATTGTTGCTGCAAATATTAATCACTACATTTTTAATTTATGTACACAGGATAGCATGGAGCGGAGTAAGTGTTGATTCTACATCAACGATTGTATTTGCTATCATCTCAATAAACCTTGAAGGTCAGAGCCTCCTGAGGGGCTGCAGGTCAACTGGTTTACACCTTGCGTGTCTGTCCCCCTTCACCCTTTGGTACCCAGTCGTCCCCCCCACCCGCCCCCACCACCTTCATGAGCCAAGAAAAGCCAGCTGATAGAAACCTTGGTCCTGACCTCGGGTGGCCCCGGCCTGCAGCAGCTTGAAGCAGGGTTTCGGTTCCTGGCCAGAGACTGAGGTCGGGTCGTGGCAGTGAGAGCACCGAATCCTAGCCACTAGACCAGTGAGCAGTGACAACGCCCTGGCCCTTCGGCTTTGCAGAAAAGAATTCCCACAAAGATGGAAAGTAGGGAAACAAGTAAAGTGTTTATTAGGAGAAAACAAGAGTACAGCACGGGTGGATAGACACACCGGCTGGCTCAGAGAGAGAGTCGCGCCCTCATGGTAGTTTAAATCACTTATATGGGGCATTTCTTCCGGGTTTCCTTTGGCCAATCATCTTGCTTTGCCTGGTTCAGAGTCCATATTTGGTATATCTCAGGGTCCTCCCCTGTGTGCGTGCACGTCTCTCAGCCAAGATGGATTCCACTGAAGAAGCCTATGGGTAGTTGACATCACTCCCCTTTTGACCTCCAAGGAGCTTTCTAATTGGGAAGGTCTCCTTGACTTCGAGAACGAGAAATATGTGGTCTCTTATCTTCTATCTGGGCAGGTCCCAGTCCCCCCTCTCTGTTGTCCTGCTATTCTCTAGGAGTATTGGTCCACAGGGAACGAATCTCCAACTGCTTACCCTGGGGGCGGGGGGGCGCCCATCTGCCTCCTGCCTCAGTCCCAAGGTCAGAACAGACTCCCTTTTAGCTGTCGACCCCACTGCTCCCTGTCTTGGTCCTCTTGTCTCTCTGCCCCTTGCTCTGGTCTCTGGCTTCCTCTTCAGGCTCCTTTGGCTGGCTTGTGATCCTTGCCTCTCTGTATCTGCATGCCGTCTCTGTTTGGCATTACTCACAATTCTCTGTGGAAGACTCCTTCATCCATTCTCCTTCCTGTGGATCTACCAGTGGTGTGATGTGACTACGTCCTCAATCCCTCGTCAGAGGAAGGGAATCCAGACCAACCACACTTTAAGCCCCAACTCTCTGTGAATTGACACAGAACAGTAGAAAACAATTGGAGTATTTGCTTAAAAATACTGACCTTCTAGAGCTAGAGCCTTTGGTCCTTACTCCATTTTATGAAAGCCTTTGTATTTCCTTTTAAACTCCATTCCACTCTTTTGCTTTTCAAAGCCGAAAAGTGGGTCTGTGCTGAGCCTTTTCAGGAAGGAAGGTAGGCTTGGTAGAGTGTGTGAGAACAATTAAAACAGCATTGTAAGCAAAACAGCTTCCAACCTAAGGAGGCGGTTATTAACTGCTCAAAGCTTGAAATGCTAACTACGTGTGGGTGGGTGGTGATGATCTCTTTCTCTTTTTCTTCTTATAATTGTGAAGCTTCAGCGATTGGGTACCCTTCCCAAGACAGCAGTATAGAAAAGAAACATCTCCAGCAAAGTTGTCCTTCCTCAATGGTTGAGTGAAAATCCAAACGATATAAAAGGAGCCTGAAGTACTAACGTCTTCATTGAATCTCAAAACCCCAACTGTAAATGAATTCATTCTTATGCCTTTGTGATGGAAGGAGTCAGAAAATATTACTGTCCTTGGTGTCCAGGTGTGAGATGGAAGGAATGGAAGCATTCAGTCATTTCCCCAAGGTTGCCCTGTGAGTCTCTGGTGGAAAGAGAACTTTAGTAACAGCAGCAATTAGCACTTAAGTACCTGGCAGGCTTTGACATTGCTGACCCTCAGTCTCTGGAGATGGACGCCACTTCTCATGAGAAATAACTCTTTCTCTTTCTCACACACACACACACACACACACACACACACTCGCTCACACACAAACACACACAGTTGCACAGAAACAGGAAACTTCACTTCTCCTTAGGCTCTGCCTTTTACAGAGTAACCAGTATATTCTGATCACACACCTCAGAGACACACTGATTGGGACACGTGAATAAGAAGAACTATACCATCTCCGTGGGGATCAGAATGCACCAGTCCGGAATTCTGGAGATCACTGATCATAGTTCTGCTGCTTGGAAGTGAAATAAAAAGCGAGGTCTCGGGTTAATTCACTGACTATGCAGTAATGAAGACAGACTCTAAGGTAAATAGATTTACATTTGCAGAAAACCAAAAAATGTACAATATAAGAAATATGAGAATAAAATTAATGAGTATCTGGATCAGGTATTAAGGGAATAAGCCAAGACTGAGTGCATTTCCTATACTAAACTAAATTTAGGTAGCAATTAGTACCAGATAGCATTAACTGTGTTACCAACTGCTCAAGGATTTTAGTCAATTAAAAAGTACAACCTGAGTGGACTTTGGAACTTTTCTGGTTTGATCAGTCAAAACTTGGGGCTAAGGCCTGAGCCAGGAACCCAGCTTTGAGGTCCTTCTCAGGAATTCCCAAAGAGAGGTTTAAGTTGGAAAGCGTTTAAGAAGCACCTCTCCTGGCACTCTCACTTTTTTTTTTAAATTGTATCTAAATTCATTTTTTTAAATTTTTTTTTTAATTAATTTTTTTGGCTGTGTTGGGTCTTCATTGCTGTGCATGGGCTTTCTCTAGTTGCGGAGAGCGGGGGCTACTCTTCGTTGTGGTGCGAGGGCTTCTCATTGCAGTGGCTTCTTTTGTTGTGGAGCACGGGCTGTAGGTGTGTGGGCTTCAGCAGTTGTGGCGTGAGGGCTCAGTAGTCGTGGCTCACGGGCTCTAGAGCACAGGCTAAGTAGTTGTGGCGCATGGACGTAGTTGCTCCGTGGCATGTGGGATCTTCCCGGACCAGGGCTCGAACCTATGTCCCCAGCATTGCCAGGCATATTCTTAACCACTGCGCCACCAGGGAAGCCCCAGTCTCACTTTTTAGCTAGACAAAATCCTTAAGCCAATGGCAGAGGCACTGAGCATGGGATTCTAGGCATCAGCTAGTAGGTGAGGGAAGACTTCAGACTCTCATGGGTCCATGATGTGCACACACTTTTAACATCAAAGATGACCCATCAGCCACTGCCAGTTTAGAGCAAAGAATCACAACCCTAGAAATATCCAACAGCAAGAGAATCTTAGAGGAAGTAGGTTTTGGACAGATGATCATATAAAAACAATGTAGATAAATATTTATCAACATGGAAAGTGAAAAAACTTGTTAAAGAAAAAAGCAGATTGCACACATTATTTTCAATATGATCTGTTAAAATTTTTCTATATAGCCATGTTTATAAAGATATGTAAGAGAAATGTACCAAAATCTTAATAGGGAATATCTCTGAACTGAAGAATTATGGATTTTTCCATTTTTTCTTTTTAAAAATTAAAAAAAAATTTTTGGCTGCATTTGTTGCTGTGCACAGGCTTTCTCTAGTTGCGGTGAGTTATGGGCTAGTTGCGGCGAGCGGGGGCTACTCTTCATTGTGGTGCGCAGGCTTCTCATTGCGGTGGCTTCTTTTGTTGCGGAGCACGGGTTCTAGGTGCGTGGGCTTCAGTAGTTGTGGCTCACGGGCTCACTAGTTGTGGCTCGCGGGCTCTAGAGCTCAGGCTAAATAGTTGTGGCGCACGGGCTTAGTTGCTCCGCAGTGTGTGGGATCTTCCCAGACCAGGGCTTGAACCCGTGTCCCCTGCATTGGCAGGCAGATTCTTAACCACTGCGCCACCAGGAGAGTCCCTTCTGTTTTTTTCTGCCATTCTAATTTTTAAACAATGAGTTTGTATTGTTTTATCTTTTTAAAAAATCTTTGTTTTTTCAAATATAGGACACTCCCCAGAATGTTCCTGAATAACAATACCATTTTTATTTAAAATAAGCACCAAGGCCCATATTTCCTTTCGCCTCCTCAAGTAAGGAGAGATTCATGGGCAGCTTGGTAATCAATCATTCATGTCTCCATTCATGATCCAGGTGTCGAGTATAGGAATTCAGGCTAAATAAAACTGTGCTGCATCCCGAGTTCCTACCTAGAGAAGGCAGGAAATTTCCATGGTGTGGGCTAGCAGGCAGAGTCTCCAATGGCAGTAGGCTACGGTAGCTTCTTTAATTTCACCCCAGACACATCTAGAAGAGCAAGATATTCTTTGAGGTAGGACAGTTCAGGTCACCTCCTTGGGTTCCTGTTATTGCCCCATGAGGGTGGTCTCTGACTCTTTAAAGTGATTCCCTGACATAAACTCCTAGAAGCATAGTCTGCTATATAAAAGTAATTTCTGAGAAACAAAGTTCACTTCAGTCTGAAGACCCGGTTTAGAGGCTGTGCATCAGTGGACGACAGTTACATAACAGTTTGTCTTTGTTCCTCCGGCCATCTGTGACCTCTCCACTCCTTCCTGCTGACACGATCCCCAACAGAAAAATAAAATCTGTGTAGCCTAATGTACCTCCTTCCCTCCTGAGCCTTCACGGAGAATAATAACAGCAGCTGCATGACTTTTACTTAATGTAAATACTTTATTTACTTTTGTATTTAATTTATGCATCGGTCCAGTGTTTGCACAGCTGTTTGATGTCTGTGTGCCCATAGATTAGCCTTTGCTGATTTGATCCAGCTTAAACTCTAAGCATTGAGAAACGGAGAGGGCTCCCTGTTCACTTTTCTTTACCCAGCCTCCAGCATGATACCGTACAGATGAAAACTTAATTAAGAATTCCAAGATTTAGACATCTCCTTGAAGATATCTTTCTCCCTTGATAAAAAGAAAGACCAAAATTTCCTGATCTGCTCAGGGAAAACATGAAGGTTGACTTTGTTTTCCTTGTAAAAGGACACCATTGTCGTATCAAGGTGACATTGTGGAGGTCTTTTCTCTCCCCAAAAGTGTACCAAATGATTTGGGGAGGCGTGGGATGTGAGAGCCAGCCTGGATGCAGGGCTAGTAATTAAGGGATGGGTTGGGATGGAAAAATTGCTCTTACTGAGGTTTACTTGCCCATCAAAAAACCAAGAAAGGACTGGGTAGTGAAATGGCAATGGCTTGGTTAACCCATGTACTGGAACTTAGTTTGCACCCCAGTACCTGAATGCGGATTTGTTTTTGATGCTGTCTTCTGGGAAGAGCCATGGTCAGCTGCACCAGGTATGGTTACCAGAGGCAGTGGTGGGAATGCAAGGGCAAGGACCCCTCAGTCTTCTCCCCTCCGGTAGGAGAGAGGAGGATAAAGAGTGGACAGGGGTTTTTCTGTTTGGCTGGGCTCTCTCTTGTAACGTACAGATAACATTATCCTTCAATAACATTTTTGTCAGTTTTATGTGACCTGGGCATCATCAACTGTTTTTTTTAAAAAAGAGGAATAATAAAGATCAAGTACAGGGACTTCCCTGGCGGTCCAGTGGTTCAGACTCCACGCTTCCACTTCCACTGCAGAGGGCACAGGTTCGATCCCTGGTCAGGGAGCTAAGATCCTGCATGCTGCACGGCGTGGCCAAAAATAAGAGATCAAGTACAGGTTGAATTTTAGGCAGAGTTTGAATCTTTCTGTGCCTCAGTTTCTCTCAATATTAATAGTGCCTCATACCTGTTGATAATACCTTAGATCTTTTAATAAAAGGTGAATCGCAAAGCACAGAAAACTCTGAATTACCTAAAGTATAACTTTCTCAGCTGCTTGACCTTCTCTATCACTGTTGCAGTATTCTTTTTTTTTTTTTTTTTTTTTGGCTGTGTTGGGTCTCCATTGCTGTGGGCAGGCTTTCTCTCTAGTTGTGTTGATCGGGGGCTCCTCTTCATTGTGCTGTACGGGCTTCTCATTGCGGTGGCTTCTCTTGTTGTGGAGCACAGGCTCTAGGCGCGTGGGCTTCAGTGGTTGCGGCACGTGGACTCAGTAGTTGTGGCTCGCGCGCTCTAGAGCGCAGGCTCAGTAGTTGGGGCGCACGGGTTTAGTTGCTCCGCGGCACGTGGGGTCTTCCCGGACCAGGGCTCGAACCCGTGTCCCCTGCATTGGCAGGCGGATTCTTAACCAGTGCGTCACCAGGGAAGTCCCTGTAGTACTCCTTAACGAAGTATGTTTTTTTTTTGCCATGAGTAAGATGGTTGTCATTGCTTTTTTGTTAAAACTCATCAAGAACTAAAGAGAAATACTTTTAAAATTAGATCATGACTCAGGAAAGAAGGAGTGAACTGGTAAGTTTGAGTCTGTTATCAGCTTTGCTTGAGACTGGCCTTTTTTATCACTCTGAGGAGTAACGCTGTTTGTTTTCAGCATGAAATCCGTAAGAGAAAAAATTGATATGGGAACAGGGAAATAATATTTTGATAGGGTAGTTTTATTGTTTTGTCTGATGTATTAAGATCCCTAACCCCCAATGTATTTAGGGATGATTCATATTTAAATACAAAATACCTTCCAAAGCCAAGTGCAAGTGGTTTTATAAAAACAGTAAAATGGCATATTGGATGATTCTTCTCAAGTTGCCCAGGAAACTTAGCAATGACTGCATTAAGGTTCAGAAACATAGGTACATTCTCAGCCAACATGTATTTTGAATATAGCAGAGAAACACAGATGGTTTAGACCTTCTGAGATGCATTAAGCTCTGGAAACTGGAAGCCATAAAAGACAAAATCGTGGGAGGGGAATTGCAGGGAGCATCCTGGGGAAGAAGCAGCCCTGGAGTTGAATGACCTCCCTTTGAACTCTAGCTTTCCCAAGTCACTTTCCCATGCACTTCCTCAACACTGGCTTCAGTTCTTTAGATCTCACAAAAGCCTGTGGGCCTGGGAGCATCACCACACAGCTGAGAGGAGTGCCGATTCAGCCAGAACTGGGAGGGAGGGCTGGAGCACGCGGTGTGTTTACAGTGAAATATTGTGTGAGCTTGAGTGACATGTGTGAGTGTGTGTGACTGTGTGTGCGTGCATGTGTGTGTGTGTTTTCTCATGAGGAGTAGCGACATCTCACCACTGTCACAGCCGTCAATGGGAGATTTAATTTCCTCCAAGTCACCTCAATTAAACATACATTTAAAATAAAGCAGCATGTTTGCTTGAGAGATGCAGCTTCAAAAGCTCCCCGAGACCTGATTCCCCTTCCAAACATTTCACTGCCCCTTAAGGATCTCATATATAGAAATGTTTGAGTTGCTTCTTTGTTCATTCTTTCATGAGCCGCCACGTAATTTTGCTTGATAAGAAGTGGAATTAATACTTCTACAAAAGCTTACATTTCAATGCAATTCCTTTCACTTCCTGGTCTAAGTTCACATCTGACTATAAAATGGATTCTGTAGAGCTCAGACAGTGGGTGATATACTCAGGTGACTGTATCTTGCTTTGCTACCTCAGAATGCTTTTTTTCTGATCAATTTAGAAATGTTGAGTGATTTTCATGAGTCTTTAGTTGTATTTTAAAAATACATTCATTTCTTCCTCATTTCAAAATATTAGACAAAGAAGTTTGGGAAACATAATAATCATGGATAATTTCCAAATTTCCTTTCTTCCAAAACTTTTCCATGATAATTAAATTATTCTACTTTTATGATACCCAACTAAAGAAGAAATCGAGTAGGCCCATTTTGCAGATGGAAAAAGAGATGTTAGTTGACTTGTTCAAGGTTACATAGTGGGACAAGATAAAAAATGAAAGGGACAACTAGCCTCTCCTTAAATTTACCACATTCCTTTTCAAAATGGTGATTATTTCAGTTGGAAGTGAAAAGGCACTTCATTTAATTTGCCTTTGATTTTCTGTGCCTCTTGATATGTAACTTCTACATTTCAAAACCTAATTGCAAGGTTAGACTATGATTTTGCCTTTTAGAAATTAGATTATTCATTAATGTCCCTCTCCATTGAATCTTTATATAATCTTAGATTTCCAGTATAATTTGTTTTGATTTTATTTGCAGTGAATTGAAAATGATATAATTTTATAATTTGCGCTTGTTCCCACTTGTAATAAAGATACATCCATAGCAATAAAGAATGGCAGAAAATAAGTGAGGATACAGATCCTGTATTCTGACAGTACCATTTATTCATGTATTAGGCAACATGGATACAATGGTGAATAAACAAAGTCCTGCCCTGTGGGATGTTCATTTTAGTGAAAGAGGCAAATAATAAATAATCAATTTCAAAACACAATCATGGGGACTCTCCTGGTGGTGCAGTGGTTAAGAATCCGCCTGCCAATGCAGGGGACACGGGTTCGAGCCCTGGTCCGGGAAGTTCCCACATGCCACGGAGCAACAAAGCCCGTGCGCCACAACTACTGAGCCTGCACTCTAGAGCCTGTGCTCCACAACAAAGAGTAGCCCCCACTTGCTACAACTAGGGAAAGCCCGCACAAAGGAATGAAGACCCAATGCAGCCAAAAATAAATAAATAAATTAAAACAAACAAACAAACACAATCATTGATAAGTGCTGTTAAAAAAAAAAATAGCAAAGGAAGGGGACAGAGAAGGCAGAACTATTTTAGAAAGTAGTTGAGAAGGTTAATTTAAAAGCTAGGAAGAGGGACTTCCCTGGTGGTCCAGTGGTTAAGACTCCACCGTTCCAATGCAGGTGGCCCGGGTTCGATCCCTGGTAGGGGAATAAGATCCTACGTGCCCCCCGGCTCAGCCAAAAGATTAAAAAAAAAAAAAGCCAGGAAGAGGTGGGTCTCCCTGGTTTAAAGACCACGTAGCTGGAACAGAGTGAATGGAGAGGTGAGTGTTGGCTGAAGGGATTTGCAAGGCTGGGGAAAGGACTTTGGGTTTTATTGTAGTGTTATTACACTGAAGAGCTTTGAGCAAAGAGAATGACTTCTTACTCATATTTTAAAAGAAATTCTCTGGTTGCTGAGTTGAGACTGGACCATGGAGGGGTAAGAATAGAGGTAGGAGACCACTTAGTTACCCAGAGGAGAGATTGTAGGGGGCAGACGTGGGTGTTAGCAGTTAGGAGGGAGGGAAGAGATTGGATTCAGAATATGTTTTGAAGGTAGAAGTGGAAGGATTTCCTGCTAAAATGAATGTGGTGTTTGAGAGAAAGGGTTGTTTTTGTCCTGAGATGGGGAAGACTTGAAGGAAGCAATTTTGGGTGTTGGTTTTAATACAGAAAGTCCAGTGTTCTGCTTTGGACACATGAAGTTTGAGTTATTCAAATAGAGAGGTCATGGAGGCAGCTGGGTATAGGAGCCCAGAGTGCTGGAGAGAGGTCAGGGTTAAAGATATACATCAGAGAATGGAGGCTATTAAAGGGCAATGGCTGGGAGAGACTGCCTTGGGAGGGCGGTGGAAAGAGAAGAGGAAAGGCCCAAGGTCAGAGCCGTGGGGGCAGTGGACATTTAGAATTCTGGAAGTGGAGAAGGACTCAGTGGAGGAGAAAGCAGTAGAGCTAGTATCTGGCTAAACATTCAAAAGCAGATATTAGATAGGTACAGCTGGTGTTAAGGTTTAGCATCTGGAAGAAAAAAAAACCTTTGTGGGAGAACAGCCAAAAGTTCTAAATTACTGTGATAGAGGTTAATGAACCAAAATGTGACCGGGAGAGGACAGAAGAGGGGAAGTTTATCATTTTAATGACTGCCCTGGGGATTCAGCACTACTGACCACTTCCTAAGATGTTGCCCAATAGTAGTTTCTTGTGGTAAAGGGTTCAACGTTTAGAGAGGCTACTCCGTGTGCATCCAGCTTAGCTAGGAGGATGCTATACACAGACAACACACCTTTTTCAAAAATCTGTTTTGTTGTCCTGTTTAATGGGGACACAACATGGAGCTGGCCCTTTGGCCAGGAAGAAAATAAATAAACAAGGCAATGTCAAATGTCAGTTTGGGAAAATTCTCTCTTAAGCCTGGATGGCTTTCAGCAACTCATTTTTCTCAAGTCAGCTGTTGAGCCTTCAGTCTGGGGATGAGAATAAGCTTTCTCTCTCTCCCTTGCTCAAGTTTCCAGGTTCTCTCTAAAATTCAAGGTTGGACAAGCAATGCGGTCGTCTCTGTGGCAGCCCTCTCTGTGGCAGCCCTCTGTGCTGGCTCGACTTGTCTGAACCATGACGCTGCTTCAGTGCCTGGAGGGGACTGCAGTGCAACAGAACTGAGATGCCAGGAGTGAGCCCAGATGCTACTGTCAGGAAGACGACAGTGTCAAGGCCGAGAAAGGAGGCCAGGAGGAGGCCTCTGACAGCTTCAGAGACAGAGGGAATTTGCCTTCTCCCTGGCTCCCCCCGACCACTCACCTTGAGAATACTGAATCAAACTATAACAAATGCAGTTATTTACCGTTTTACATCCAAACAGGCTTTTTCTGTTTTTAGGGAATGTTGCAATTATTGGAATACATGTATTGAATAACTAAAGGTGTTATTAGGACAGAGGCAATTGGATACAGACTCTGAAGCACCAAGTTCAGATGGCTGCAGAGTTGCCCAGAAATCACAGCCTTCTGTTTATCTGCAGGTATAGCAAGAATAACTACTTATCTGTAGGCTATCTGGATGCTTCCTTCCAAGGAGGGGAAGTGCTGGCTGAGAACGAGAGTAAGGAGCATAGCACCCTTGAGCTCGCTCAAACACCCTTGACATCGGGAATACACAGAAGGAATCCATTTCTTCTTTCTCTGAACTAGACAATACCAAAGGGGGGAAAGTTACCAAGATGTTTTGAGACCCTGGAATAGAGTATCTGTGTCATTCAATGTATGTAGAGATTCCAGTTCCTGTAGGTATTATTCACCTTTTCCACCAGTTGAGCATAAACCATTTAACATTCGGTCAGTACAGCTGAATTTGGCGGTGTGATGGCCAAACTCTGGGATGTGAAGTCTTTCTGAAAGAATACAGAATGTCATTATCTTAGCTGAGAGTAGCCAAGGGATGAAAGCCTTGGGCAAAACTCCATTCTCACGGTGACTTGGTTAAATGTCCCATCCTGACCTCCTTTGACATCACAGGAGATTTTATGTTTCATGCTCACCAATCCCTGGGAACAACACAAGTTATTAAATCCCTCTCTGCACACTCTTCTCTCTCTGGCAGAGATGGCTCTCTGTGGCCAAAAGGTGAACCCATGGAACTCCTGCAGTTTGGAGAAAGAGTAATTTTTTTTTTTTTTTTTTTTGCGGTACACAGGCCTCTCACTGTTGCGGCCTCTCCCGTTGTGGAGCACAGGCTCCGGACGCGCAGGCTCAGCGGCCATGGCTCACGGGCCCAGCCGCTCCGCGGCACGTGGGATCCTCCCAGACCGGGGCATGAACCCGAGTCCCCTGCATCGGCAGGCGGACTCTCAACCACTGCGCCACCAGGGAAGCCCAGAAAGAGTAATTTTTAAGCTATGTGTTTGTGTGAAGCTGCAGGTCTCTAGTTTTCTTCATTCACCTGGCTGTTTCTCCAGCACTTAGGAAGTACCCATTAAGACCATTACAGATCCTAAGTGTACCAGTTTCAAGTAGATGGCTACCATACCGGGATACATTTCTTTAAAGTACACATCTTTAAATTTTCCCGTCCAACCCTGTGCTTCTATGGGAACCTCATTCAATCCCTTCCCTCCTTCTCTGCTAGAAAACATCTAGAATTTTGGTCTTTAGAAAAAGACCAAAATTATACTGAAGTTGGCAAGAGTGAGATTATTATGCATGTTCACTCCCTAATTTCTCTCCAGGATGTGGTGAAATCCTGCTTCACGTCCATGCCCTTGAAATTCTGCTGTGGTCAAGGCCACGTTTTATATTCAGTGACGCCCACTGAAATGACTAAACGCTGAGTGGACCCGAATCTCTGCAGTGACATTAGATGATGCAGTATTTGGCAAGGGTGGGTTTGGGTACTGGGTTAAATTATGTAGGTTAACCCCGTCCCCAACATTTAGATTCCAAAGGCGTCAGAAGGAGGGTAAGGTACAAATATAAAAGAAAAAGATCGAAACAGAAAAGGGAGAATGTCAAGATCTGTTCTGTTACACAGACGCTTGTTGCAGGTCGAAGTGCTGCGCAGCCTTCAGAGGCTGAACAAAAGGAGCAGGGGGAGAAGCAAGGGCAGTGCCATCTACGGGCAGGGGTTCACTTGTCTCCTGGCCATGCACCTTCGGGGGTTGCTGCTCTTTCACCCTTTCTTGTCCTTCCTCTCCCCCGCCAGGTCACTTCCAATCTTCTGGTCCATAACTCTGAATGAAGAAGACAACCAAAGGAACTTTTAGGCCCAGATTCCAAATAATAACCGATGCGAGTTGATTTTACACCAAAATGCTTAAGAGATGGAGAGACGAGGAGCTTCCCGACTTGCGGCAACGCCCCCTCTCCTCCGCCGCGCGGTGACAGTACCCAGGGGTCAGCTGGCAGTGGAGAGGAGTCACTGCCATAGTCTCGGAGGAAGTCTCTTCCTGCTGCTGCTGCTGCTGCTGCTGCGGCAGGTTCTGTGTTTTTGCACCGCAGCACAGTGCAGAAGCCGAGGCCGCAGACCTCGCCCAAACCCCCGAACCGGCGTCCGGGCCGCGTTCCCGCGCCCAGCCGGCCCCAGAGCCTCGGGGTGGGGGGGGTGGGCCGAGCCGCGCGCCTCTCGCAGCACCCCCGCCGCGCACGTGCGCTCCTGGGACAACGGCAGGCGAGGCCCGGGCGCGCCCCCGCCGTCCTCGGCCGCGCGCGCGCTCCGCCCGCCCTCCTCGCGCGTGCTCGTGCCCGCGACCGCGGCGGCGCGCCTCTTCTCCCCGCTGCGGGCGTCGCGGGCGCTGGAGGAGGCGGAGCGCGGGAGGCGGAGGCCGGGCCAGCGGCGGGCCTCCGGCGGGCGCGCGCGCCGCGAGTGGGGCGGGGGCGCTGCGGGGGCGGCCCGAAGGCGGCGGGCGAGGGGCTTGGAGCCGGAGGACCGCGTCCCCGGGGCCGACTCGGCCGGGTGAGGGCGAGCGCGGTGCGTGTCGGAGGTGAGGACTCCGAGGCCGCGGCCCGGAGCCCGGCGTCCCCGCCCCCGAGCCTGACGGGGCGACGCGGCGGGATGAGGCGCTGGCGCGGGGGGCGCCCGGCCGAGCCCCCGCGGCTGCCCTGGGCGGCCAGGCGCTAGGCTCGGCGCGCGGGCGGTGCTCGGCAGCGGCGAGGACCGGGACGAGGAAGAGGACGAGGACGAGGAGGAGGAGGAGGAGGGCGTCGGGCCCGGCGCCCCGCAGGACAGACACGGAGCGGCGAGCGGGGCGCAGCGACGCCGCGGCGGCGCGGCGGGGCCGCGGGGCTCGGTGAGGCGGGGGCCGCGGGAGGGCCGGGGGCGCCGGTGACGTGGGCAGGCGCCGCAGGGGAAGGCTGCGGGGGCCTGAGTTTCCTTGTCGGGAGAAATTCTTTTTAAAGTAAAGGTTCGGGATCGAATGTTCTTAGAAGGCCATCTCGGGTTTCCCCCGTCCCCGCCGACTCCGTCTCTGGCCTCCCGAGGCGGACCGCGCTCGGGCCGCTGCCTCCCGCGCCTGCCGCTTCCCCGCGGCCTCGTCGGACCGGGCCGGGCGGTTCCTGGCCTGCTGCGGCGCTCCGGACCCGAGGCGAGGGCGGCGGGCCTGGGGGCTCCGGGGGCGTCCTCGCCGTGCCCGCCCCCTGCCGTGCTCGCCGGCTCACCCGTGGAGTTTTCCCTCTCATCTTTCTAATTGGCTGAAGTTGCCGCTGCACATTAGACGGTGCTGGTGACTTAGTGCCCTTTTCCCCCGCCATCACCCCCCACGCCCCCTTCTTGCCTTTCTCGATTTGTTGACTTGAGTAAATATTCATATTAAAACATTACCCAAACAGGTGACGAGAAACGGTAGAGGGAGAAAGTCAAAGCTGATTTCTTAGCTGTAGTCTACTTTTGGACCCTTTATAACTCCACCGTCTGTTGCTGAAGCTTAAGGAAGGTGGGGGGGGGAGGAGGAGACCCCCAGCAGGATGCTTGGGATGCAGTTTGATAGTTATCTTTTAGGAAATAGAATTTGGATCATTATAATTTTGATCCGCATGCAGAATTGCAGTCTGCTTTTAAACTGCTTGGGGCACTGCATGATGCTACATGGATAGCTGGCAGCTGGGCCACATTGCATTGTTGTCAGCATCTTTTATTTTCGATTCTTTCACAGTTTTGTTTGGCACAGATTTAGACCTTTTAAGTCAGTCTGAATGGGAATAACTTCTGATACATTGGTTGCTTTTGTAAACGTTGTCTGTATTTGTATTTCTGTTGGAAGAAAAAAAGCATATGGTGCTAGAGTACCGTGGCTCTTAGGGTCCAGAAAATGTGCTAGTTTGAATCAGTAATTGAATTTGTTGTAATATTTTTGGGTAGTGACGGTTGTGATTCATTAATATATTTTTCCTTATTGGGTAAATTGAAATCTAACTCGGAATCTTGACATTTGGTCCTTGAACTTGAGAGTGAAGGAAATAGAAGCTTTAATTGCTGCTACAACATGATGTCAAAGTTTTTCAAGCCCTCATTGGTGTGAATTATTTTTTAATAGGGCTGTTTGTGAAGATGGAATATTATGATGTTGTGATTACCATTTTCAGGAATATCTGGAGTCTACTTCATTCCTAAAATTGGGTGTGTGACGCTTTATAGAATAAGTATCCTAGAACGGTGTGAGGTTGGAACTGTGCTCAAGCTGGTTATCTTCATACCATCGTCCCTATAGCTGTCCGTGGAATAAAGCAGCACTTTGGACAGAGACTTGTCCAGGCCTAGCTGGGGTGGAAGCCCAGTTTTTTACTGTATGGTGATGCACACTGAGGTGGGTGATAGGGTGTAAGTGGGCCACAGAGGAAATGTTAGTTGGAAGAACCTTCGTTGGTTATATAACTTTTTGTTTTCTAGGGCGAGACCAAGAAGCAGACAGGCAGGCTCAACTGTCATTAGAGTCTTTGATGTTGGTTTGAATTCCAGTAGTTTCGTTCCTCTTATTTTCTTTTCCTAACCTCCACATGATTTTCTAATCACCAGAAGCTATTCCACAGTTGGGCCAAGACTTTTTTTTTTTTTTTTTTTTTTTTTGCGGTACGCGGGCCTCTCACTGCTGTGGCCTCTCCCGTTGTGGAGCACAGGCTCCGGACGCGCAGGCTCAGCGGCCATGGCTCACGGGCCCAGCCGCTCCGCGGCATGTGGGATCTTCACGGACCGGGGCACGAACCCCTGTTCTCTGCATCGGCAGGCGGACTTTCAACCACCGCGCCACCAGGGAAGCCCCGGGCCAAGACTTTAATGGCGGTTCATTCGTCTCCATTTCTCTTTCTCTTACTCTGTGTTTAGATGACTTGTTCAGCAGTGTTTCCCCTTTCTAAGCTGGTCTGGGTGTATTGTCTGCACAGTACACATAGGTTCGCTATTGACTGTAAATGCATTTAACAAATGTCAAGAATTAACAGCTGTTTTCTTCAGAAGACTGTGATAGCAGAATAAAAATCGAATGAAATGAGCTAAACGTTTTCATTGCATTTAAAGATTTTGACTAATATTCTTGAAAATCTTTAGGGTTTAACCCATTAATGAGAAATTTGATGTCCATGGAAGTAGTTAAGAGGCAGCAAGGACTTGAAATCAGGTCATAGTTGCAGTTAATGCTGCTTAGTAGCTGTGTGGCCTTGTCCCTGCTTTGGGCAAGTTATTTACATTTCTGAGCCTGTTTTCCTTAGGTGTAAAATGGGGATGAGAAGGCTTGCACTATCTTCCTTACAGAGGAGGGGTCAGATGAGAGAAAGGATGTGAAAATGCTTTGTAATACTTCTTATACGTGTAAGGTATTACTGTCATTACCTATAAACTTAGTATTGAGCTGTTTTAAATGTCTTACTATCAGTTTTAAAAAATGCACATAAGGAATTAGAATGTGTTAGATCTCTTTGAGTTCCAGAATCGTGTGATTCTATCTCATTCTTAGGAGATCCATATGTGGTGTCTACAGTTTTGGACTCCAGAGTTTTGATTATTTTGGGACAGATGTCAAGTTTATTGAGACTTTGAGTTTCTTTTAAGTATCAGTTCAGAATATTAAAGGAGATTACAAGTTAGGAGTTAATGAAAAGAGCTGTTTAGCAAAAAATATTTTGTCTGCATTATTTAGGACAGACATTGGCAAAATTCAGCATGTAGGCCAGATCTGGCCTGCAGCTTGTATTTTGTATGGCCTGTGAACTAAGAATGAACATTTTTTAAATGGTTGGAAAAAATAAAAAGAATATTTCATGATGTCCAAGTTACATGTAGTTCAGATATCAGTGCTCATAAATAAAGTTTTATTGGGATACGGTCATACTTGTTTATGTATTGTCTGTGGCTGCGTTGGCAGTACAGCAGCAGAGTTGATTTCTTGCAACAGAGACAGTATGGCCTGCATAGCCCCCAAATTTTATTAGCTGGCCCTTTCCAGAAGAAGTTTGCCAATCTTTGATGTAGGACTTAAAAATTTTTGCTTTACTTAGCACAGAGTTATTTCCTATCATAGCATTATAGGGGTTAAGACCCCTGGAAAGGTACTAATTTTTGCTTTGGAGTCAGATAGACTTGTATTTGAGTACCAGCTGTGATGTAAACTTTGATCCTGGACAAACGAATTAACAACTTGGTGTTCACGTACCTCCTTTGTAATCAGAGAATATAGAATCTGTCTTAGAAGGTTGTGGTGATGATTAAATGAAATGTTACACGTCAAAGCTTAATACGATTTAGGCATACAGTAAGTACTTAGTAAGTTATACATGACAGTGATCATAAATTCTAGTGTAAACAATAAGCCTAAAATATTGCACATCACCTTGCCCCAGTATTATAGAATTGTTCTCCTGAGTGGTATGCTACTTGGTATGGAATTTTCTCCTTTACTGAAACAATTAGTTTAGTTAACAACTGATAATTGGAATAGCTTGAGAAGTTTCCCGTATGTTGTACTGTATTCTTATTAATCACTTGCTTATTTAGATGATTAAGAATGGGTGAAATGCTCTTTTTTTCAGAGATCCTGGTTCTTGATAATTTCTTGGTATTAATATATGTTTGCAAGCTGAATTTAAATACCAGTTCTATGTTGGTTTTGGTGTTTCCTGTTTTTTATTTATTAATTTTATTTTTTTGCTGTACGTGGGCCTCTCACTGCTGTGGCCTCGCCCGCTGCGGAGCACAGGCTCCGGACACGCAGGCCCAGCGGCCATGGCTCACGGGCCCAGCCGCTCCGCGGCATGTGGGATCCTCCTGGACCGGGTCACGAACCTGTGTCCCCTAGCATCGGCAGGTGGACTCCCAACCACTGCGCCACCAGGGAAGCCCTGTTTTTTATCTTTTTGAGACAGATATTTGAGAAACAACATTAAATAAGGCCAACGTTAGATAACTTTTTAAATGTATTTGACACTCTAAGTCTCCCTTATGATTTGCATTAGCATCTCTCTAATATCCTCTTCAGAATTGGAATAATAAAACTTAATTTTTTCCCTAAAGATAAGACCTAGTGTACTATCTAGAAGCTTCGATGTTAAGCTGCTTTCTGAAGTATGTGGTTTAAATTATCTTACAATTGACAAATTGGATGTGCTTCCCAACTTCAAGTGCTGGTTTATTTAACATTAATCCTAAACTAAGAGTGAGCAAATAAACAGAGGCCATTGTTCTGACTGAGTCAAACAGAACAGAATTGGGGCCAGTGTGACTCTTGCCATCCTACAAATTGTGCAGTTTTACACCTCAGGTGTTGCTTACATGCAGTGGAATGATACAAGGGAGACATGGGAGGGCATTCATGCTGTCCCCATTCTGTCCTTGGTGGGGCAGAGGGCCTTTCATCAAACTGTAGAGCTGCAGCCCCTGGAAAACTACACTGCAGGGTTCTGATTGTAGCACCTCAAAAACAGTAGAGGCCTAAAGAAGACCCACCATCACAAGGAGACACTATTCTCTTTTGAGGTTAAAACATATAAACAACAAAACCAACCAGAGATTTCCTCTTTGAAGAGATGCAGGTTGAGAGGGAATACTCCTCATGGTAGCAAAATGTAAAGATTTGGTAAAATAGATGTTCATAGTTTCATAGTATCCCTGGACAAGGGGACTTCCTTGGTATTTAAAGGAGATTGTTTTAGGAAGGTAAAAGGAGGTGAGAAACAAGGTGTTTGGTTTAATTTCTCATAAGAAATTTATGAATCAGAATGTTCAGAGTGGAAGTAGAATTCTGATTTTCAGGGAGATCCTTTTATTTGGCTTATGATCATATATTCATTTACTACTTTATTTTATGCCATGGATCATAGTATATACATTAGTATTGGAGGCTGTGGAGATGGAAAGCACTGAGAGGAAAAGCATACGTGACCCATGTGGTATAGGATATGTTTACGTTGTCTCTGTTAGGAAAGATAGGCACCACATTCTGGGGAAGAATTCTAAAATAAATATTCCATTCATTTTCCCTTAAAATAGTAAAATTTTTATTATCTGGGGTTCAGCCTTGTGGTCTTGGGCAGGCCATTTGATTGCGTTGTTTTTGTTCCCTTGTGTTCTGTTCCCTTGTGTGTAGGATGGAAACAGTAATTCCTTTTCCTCTTTTTATTGGTGAGGTATGTGGTGAAAGGACTCTTAAGATGAGTAGTATTTTCAACAGTTTTGAAGAACATATTATGTGTACTTTATAAATTACCTAGTATATTAAGGACAGACAAAGGAGATCTTTGTTTAACAGAGAAAGGAGATTTGAACTTGAAGTCAGGACCTGGGTTCTTCTCTTGGCTCTGCTGTAAATAATCTGTGACTTTGGACGAGTAATTCATTTCTCTAAACCTCATTTACCTTATATGTAAATTGAGGGGTCAGACTACAGGTCTCTAAGATCCTTTCTTGCTCCAAAATTCCATGATTCTTTGATTTTTTTTTTTTTTTTTTTTAAAGTAGGGACCATCCTCTTGCACTTGCCCAGTTTCCATTGACCTTCTACCTGAGGAGAACCTGAAATCCAGTGGTCTTCCGGATTCGGTAACAATCCTGGCTCCGGTAGGATGCAGGAAACCAAATCTCTTTTATCAGTGAATTGAGAAGTATCCATTCAGTACAAGTGAGTATTTTGTACCATGCTAAATGCAGTGGAAGATAGATATGAAAGAAGGTGGCATTGAGTCTCTGCCCTTAGGAAGTGTTCATTCCACTGGGGAGATAAACTATATTATGAAAAAGAATATTTATAAAAGAGTAGACAAGGGGACAGTGGGATGATCCCTGATCTGGTGGTTCGAGGACTTGGGTGTACTATTGGAGAGGATAGTTTGTGGCTTTGTGGCCATGTGGCCCTGAACATTTGTAACATGAGCTTTGTAGACTGTCTCCAGCTCTGAAATTTAGTCATATTCTCTTTGACAGAGAGGCAGCATCTTTGAATCAGCCTGTTAGGAGACAGCTCAAGTGAGAACTGCTCAATCCAGGCCAGAGTTTTATGCTCATTTTGCATAATTGCTTGATTTACTGGATAGAAGGAAAGGGTTACTTTAATTTGCTGGAAATGCATTCAAGGGGCAACTTTTCTTCTGGAAAAGTCAAGCATGTGAGAAGTGACAGGAGACCAAAGTGTCCCTGCTTCTGGGTCAATAACTCTGAGCCCTGGATCTCATTCATTTTTCCCTTCTTAAGGCTTTCACTCCTGCCATTATTTTTTTCCTTAAATTATTATTCTCTCCTTACTGGATCATCTCTTTTAGTATGCAGACATGCCCTATATTACTCGCAGCAGTGATTAATTGTTCACCAAATGCCATTCTCTGCAACTTCATTTCAGTAATATGGCCCTCAGGTTTTCTGTGGCACATGGATGCCCAACTAGACTACATTTCCTAGCCTCCCTCTTACAGCTCGACGTGACCACATGATGAAATTTGGGTAAATGGATATGACCAGAAGTGATGCGAGTGATTTCTGTGTCATGGCCTTAGAAAGGAAAGCAGGTTGCTTTCTGCTTCCTTTCTGCCAGGAGAATGTAGTGCTGGTACATGTTATTCAACCTTGCAGGTGAGAGCAGAACTTTAGGGGGAGATGGATCAGTAAGATGGATCCTTGGATGGTCTCGTGGAGCAGAGCCACCCCTACTACTGCTCATTTATCTCTGGGTGGTTAAGTGAGAAAGGAATACAGTTTTGTCTTGTTGGAGCCCCTAATACCTTAACTGAATAAATCACGTCTGTCAAACCACCCTCTCCTCCACCTTAATGTTTCCCTTCAACTATTGCCCAATTTCTTTGTTCCCTTTTGCAACAGGAGAGGTTTATGTTTGCTGTGTCTACTTCCTTACCACTGGTTCTCTCTTTAGCCTGATCCGTTTGAGCTCTTGTTTCTCCACTCACTGACATTGTTTTTAATCAAGTCTGCAATGACCTGTGTCTTGTCAGAGCCAGTGATCAGCAGTGTCTATGTCTTATTGACCTCTCATCAGCATTTCACATTGGCCAACTACTTTCTCTGACCTCGTAGCTACTCATTCTCTATGTCTTTTTGCAGCTTATCTCTACCCACCCCCCACTCTAAAATTTGGAGTGTCCCCGGGCTCTCCTCGTGTGATTTCATCCATTTTCATGGTTTCAGATACCATTTATATGCTGAGGGAGCTCAGATTCCTTTTTTTTCCCCCTTGAGCTCTAGACTCATCTAACGCCATTCCTCCACTTGGATGTCTAATAGACATCTCAAATGTAATGTGAACAAAGCAGAACTATGAATTACTCTTTCTTTCATTTACTCTTCCCTCCTCCACCTTTCCAAAGTCTTCATCTTCTCAAGTGAAGTGACACCACTGTCTACCCAGTTGTGCAGGCCAAAACCCCTGGGGTTATCCTCCATTTTTTCTTCTCATCTCATATTAAAGTCCCGTTAGCTCCACCTACAGAATACAAACTGGACGTGACTACGTTTTTTCATAGTTTTTTCACTGTTAACACCTAGGCTGGCAGCCTTTCTCCTCTGGAAAACTGCCAGCAGACTTCGCTGCCTCTACTCTTGCCCTTACTCTCCTCACCCGTCCTATAACAGGAGCCAAAAATAATGTTAAATGTTAATCAGATTGTATCACCTGTTTACTGGCTTTCCAGTACACTTAACACTAAAACTAAAACTTAAAGGTTTATTATGGAAACAAAATCTCCACTGTGGCCATTTGTGAGGCCCTGTATCAGCGGTTTTTAATTGGGGAAGATCTTGTCCTTAGGGGACAGTTGGCAGTGTCTGGAGTCATTTTTGGTTGTCAGGACTGGGGGACGGGTGGTGGGGGGAGTGTGCTGCTGGCACCTAGTGGGTAGAAGCCAGGGATGCGGAGCATCCTGCATTGTACAGAACAGCCCCAACCACGATGAAAAATGTCCAGAATGCCTGCAGTGCATGGTCTGGCTCCTTGCTTCCTCTCCAACCTCGTCTTTCTCTGTCTTCTCCTTTGTTCACAGGGCTGCAATCACAATGATGTGATTCTTCCTTTTTTTTCCTTAATAGGCTTTTTTTTTTTTTTTTTTTTTTTTTGAGCACCTTTAGGCTCACAGCAAAATCAAGCAGAGGGTACAGGTGTTTCCCACATCCTGCCGGCCCTTACACACACAGCCTCTTCCACTGTCAACGTTCCCCACCAGAGTGGGACGTTAGTTACAACTGATGAAGCTGTGGCAGCACACCATTACCACCCAAAGTCTGCAGTTTTATTAGGGTTCATTCTTGGTGTTGTACATTCTGTGGGTTTGGACAAATGTATAATGACATACATCCACCATTATAGTGTCATACAGGGTAGTTTTCACTGCCCTAAAATCCCCCTGTGCTCTGCCTGTTCATCCCTCACCTCCCCCCGCTCCCAACCCTTGGGTATCATGATCTGTTTAATGACTCCATAGTTTTGCCGTTTCCACAGTGTCTTATAGTTGGAATCGTACAGTATGTAGCTTTTTCAGATTGGCTGCTTTCACTTAGTAATGTGTATCTAAGTTTCTTCCGTGTCTTTTCATGGTTTGATAGCTCATTTCTTTTTAGCACTGAATAATATTCCATTGTCTGGATGTACCACAGTTTATCCATTCACCTGCTAAAGGACATGTTGGTTGCTTCCAAGTTGTGGCAGTTATGAATAAAATTGCTATAAACAATCCGTGTGCAGTTTTTTTGTGGACATAAGTTTTCAGCTCCTTCGGATAAGTACCAAGGACTGTGATTGTGGGATTGTATGGTAAACGTATGTTTTGTTTTATAAGAAACTGCCCAGCTGTTTTCCAAAGTGGCTGCGTTGCCACCAGCAGTGGACGAGCGTTCCTTTTGTCCCACATCCTTGCTGGCACTCGATGGTGTGAGCATTGTGGATTTAGGCCGTTCCAATAGGTGTATAGTGGATGATGCTCTTTTTTTTATCCCTTGAAGAAGCTAAGCATGTACCTTTTCAGGGATTTACAGTTGCTGTTCCTTTTGCTTGGAATGTACTTCCTTCAGATCTTTGTGTGACTGCCTTCTCCTACCCCAGAGAGGCCTTTGTGATTACTGTGTACATGCAGTACCCCAGTCTTTCTCTTCTATATTACCCCATTTTATTTTCTTCATTTTAGTTTATTTGCTTATGTTTTACATTTATAATCCCTTGTTCTGCAGGCTGTTTGAGGGGCATGGGCTCTGTCTAGATATGTACTGTATCCCTAGCTTTCCTATTAAAACATATTTGTTGATGCCAGAGAGGTGCCATCCATCGTGGGGATGGGAGACAAGGTTTTCAATGTTAATGATAAATCAGAGCATCCTGAGAGCAGCAGGGAAGTTTATGATTTTCTGGAGGATGGAAAAAAATCCCTTGAGACAAGGCTGCTTTAGTCTTAAGTAATTAATTTTGTAGGATGGAGGAATTTACCTCGATTTTTGTGAGGAGGCAAATGACAAGAGTAAGCTGACAGCAGGGAATTTTTAAGAGAGAAAGGTTACTTCAGGGTTTAACTTCCATTTTGCCTTGTGTCTCATACCACTTGTCTCTGCATATAGAGCTACACGTTCATACTGCAGTTACATAGGCCTCCCGGTTATACATAGTTTTACCTTTTCCCAGTATCAGAGTTTCTTCTACATTTTCCTTGGAAGAGAAGCACATACCCTCTGCCTCTGTATTTTCAGTGACTGAAAACTCAGTTACTCACCTGACAGCCCAGTTCTTTTTTTTTCTAATTGAAGTATAGTTGATTTACAGTGTTGTGTTAATTACTGCTGTAGAGCAAAGTGGCTCAGTTATACATATGTATACACGTTCTTTTTCGTATTCTTTTCCATTACGGTTTATCACAGGATACTGAATATAGTTCCCTGTGCTATGCAGTAGGACCTTGTTGTTGCCCAGTTCTTTTTAAAAGGAGTTCTTATTTTTAAAAATTCCTCATTATATTAGAGTGGAATGTACCTGCCTGCATTTCCAACACCACACAGATCCGCTCTGTTTTTCACATGATGGCCTTCAGCTGTCATGGAAAAATGGCTGGTTCTTTGATCTTCCCACCAACTTTTTCTCTTTCCAGGCTCAATGTACTTATTTTCTTCAACTGTTCCTCATATGCCTAAGATTTTTAGCTCCTTTTCCAGGAGCTATTTACAAGTTATTAATCAAGCTAACTGATACAGATGTTCCATTGCCTACCTTAACAAAGAAAACTTCATAATGACCTAACTCAGGGTCAAACAGGGAATTTTCAGATTCCTCTGAGTTCTGCTCCAGAACATGGTAAAGGGCAAAGATCCAAACTTCAACCCAAGATTCCATTCTCCCTCCAGGTTCCTTGCATGAGGGACTTTTTGCATGTGCACATATGTGGACACTCGAATCCGTGCATCCCCGTTCACCTTTCAGACAGCAGCTCTTTGATCATCCCTTGGACCCAGCGATATAAATACCGATGGTGGGGTCATCTGCCGTTGGGAGGATCAACTCACTCAGGGAAGAGACCTGAGCAAAGCCTAGAAGTAGACAGGAAATTCTGGGGTCCTTGCAAAATGAGGGCTGGGTGTGTAGGCTGCAGTTGGGCATACCTTTTAGGTCCTGAGATCAGCTGGCCCCACGCATGGTCAAGGGTGTGGTCAGAGGGAGGCCAGTGCATGGCCCTTCAACGGTCCAGGCCTAGGACAGGGGTTTATTGCTTAGGTCCAAGGTATTACTGTTCTGTCATCGTCAGACTCTACTCTTGATTCTGTTTCCCAGAGCCAGTTATTGTAGAAAAAGTTAAATTCCCTTTTACAAGTGTTCCAAATTAGACATCGTATTTTAATTAGTGCTTCCTAACCAGTGTGCCAGACAGCACTCTGAATGTGTTACAGATAGGGCAGAAATACTGATGTCCTTGCTCCTCAGAGAGGATTATCAGTGACAGAGTGGAAGAGCTTCTGCTGATCACTGTTGGCCAACAGCAGCATGGCTTACTGCTGTGTGCCTGTATCTGTACTGTCATTTTCTGTATGTGCCCTCAGTGCAAAAGGCTGAGAAACCCTGCTCTAGACTGCTGTGTGGTGACTAAGCAGGTCTCATGGTATAACGTGTTTACATACAGCTTTGAGAGCATTTTTAGCAACATTAATATTTGGTCTGCCTGATGATGTTGGAGGTGTCAAAGTAGGTTTGTGCCCTTCTTATTAATGAGGATATAGGTCCAGGTTAAGTGGCTTAATCTAGCTACACGTTCTCACTCAAGTAGGGCAGTCGAAACTAGAACTACATTCTTCTGACTCATTCTGGTATATTCTCTCTACTAACCCAAATTCTTTTTCTTGCACTTTTTTTTTTTTTTTGGACAGCCTATCACTTCTGGTTTATTTAGGGCATGCAGGCAATTACATTTTTTTAGAGTTTTTCTGTCCCAGCTTCTGTTATGTTGTTTCCCTTTATTGTTACTTTTTGACCTGAAGACTCAGCTTGATATTTAATCTCTATTAAATGGTATCATTTGTATCAGATTCAAACAATTCATCCAGTGTCTTGCAACTTAATTGCGTGCTATGCATTTTGAAAGCTCTCTTCCCTAAATTAGTGTCCTATTCAGTTGTTACAGTGACGTTTGTCTGAAATGGTCACCCTGCACTGTTTATAAAAGGTTAGATTACGTTAAAGCAGGAAAATGTGCAACACATTTTAGAAATCTTTCTTTCCTAAACCAGTTACGATTAAAAAAAAGTTCTGGCATGTAAGTGTAAATTCACTTCCCTTTTTATTTAGTGCCCATTTTGTACTGATCTTTACAAAAGTTACTTTATTTAAACCTCAGTAACCTCACTTACTCATGTTACCTAAGTGCTGGATTGATTCATAATTCAAATCTAGGTCTGTTTAACCTCAAAGTACCTGTGCTTTTCCTCAGTACTAGTCTATAAATAATGTGAAATGATTTCTAAACATTTAACTTGAGCTGAGAAAGGGATGTTTCCCAGATTTATATTCTTACATTTGGAATAAGTAATTCTCTGTTACTCATGCACAGGACAGGCCCCCTCACCACACCCCCCGGCCCCCCCATTATCTGGTCTAAATGTCAGTAGTGCCAAGTTGAGAAACCCTGCTCTAAAGGTTTTAAGTAGTCAAGGTTTTACTTTCAATGTGTGTGTGTGTATTTAGCCAACAGCATCATGGTGATAGGTGCTAGAATGGATCGGAGATAGTTTGTCCTACTCCCTGCTTGGGAACAGGTTGTCAGTGACATTAGAGCATGATTTTTTTTTTTTTTTTTTTTTTGCGGTACGCAGGCCTCTCACTTTTGTGGCCTCTTCCGTTGCGGAGCACAGGCTCCAGACGCGCAGGCTCAGTGGCCATGGCTTACGGGCCCAGCCGCTCCGTGGCATGTGGGATCTTCCCGGACCGGGGCACAAACCTGTGTCCTCTGCATCGGCAGGCGGACTCTCAACCACTGCGCCATCAGGGAAGCCCCTCTTTGTCCATGTTTAAGTTTTATTTTTTTGGCTGCACCATGCGGCCTGTTGGATCTTAGTGCCCCGACCAGGGATCGAATGCCTCCTGCAGTGGAAGTGCAGAGTCTTAACCACCGGACCGCTAGGGAAGTCCCTGTCCATTTTTTTAAAATCAGGATATTTGTTGTTGTTGACTTGTTGGAGTTCTTTATATATTCTGGATACCAATCTCTTACCAGATATGTGGTTTCAAATATTTTCTTCCATTCTGTGGGTGGCCTTTTCACTCTGTCGATGGTGTCCTGTGATGCACAGCAGTGTTTAATTTTGATGAAGTCCAGCTTATCTCTTTTGTCTTTTGTTGCCTTTGCTTTTGGTGTCATATCCAATAAATCATTGCCAAATCCAGTGTCCTGAGGTTTTTCCCTTACGTTTTCTTCTAAGAGTTTTATAGTTTTAGCTCTTTTATTTGGATCTTTGCTCCAGTTTGAGTTAAATTTTCTGTATCTTATAAGGGTCCAATTTTATTTTATTTTTTTTTGCATGTGGATATCCAGTTTTCCCCAATACCATTGTTGAAAAGACTATCCTTTTTCAATTGAATGGTCTTGGTACCCTTGTTGGAAATCATTTGCCTATATATGCAAGTACTCCTACTGATTTTATAGATGAGGTGATACTGAGATGTGACTGATAGATAATACTAATACATGAAAAAAAATGTTTACCGCAAAGTAATCTATATTTGGTACAGTAAGATGAAGGAGGTTTTTAGGGTTGTGAGGTTTTTTTTTGTGTTGTAGTCTTCTCCCAGGAGAATTAAGTGTCAGTAACCCAGTTACTGTGTTTGCATCCCAGTTCTGATAGGTTGCCAACTCCATGCACTAAGTCAGTGAATTTTTTCCAACTTTTCTAGCAACAAAACCCTTTCTTTTTTCCCCCTCAAACAAAATCATAGGTGGACCTCCAGGGTTTTAATGATAATTAGTATTTTGTTATTATATATTCATCTAAAAAAATCAGTGTATAATATTTACCTATTTTTGCTAATTGATTATAGCGCAAATTCATGAATTTGTGGTTTCCCCTGTGTTGAAAACATGTGCATATTATGGTTTTAAAATTTCTGCCTGTTATCGTTTTAAAATAGGTAATGATGTATGGGAACACCTTCAAATCAAATGTTTGCAAAACATCTGAAGCTCTTCCATGGATGTCAGTGTGAAAAATACTATCTTACTTAGGTATCTTTGAGGTTCAGCTTGTGATTATGGAGAACCATTTTTCTCTATGCTAAGTTGGCTAGAGAGTTAATATGAGAAAGTCTTGACTTCCTTAGTGCTGAGATGCGGGGCTAATTTAATAGCCTAACAGCTGGCTCAGACTGACTTCATTTTTATACTCAGGATCTAAGGGTTAGTGTCAAAAGATATCTCATTTTTCTGTGTGTCCTACGGTGGTTTAAACTTAAGGCCAATTCAGAACTTGTATTTTAAGATACCGACATTGATAAGGATACCAGAATTTGTGTAGCTAGTTGTAAGAATTTTATTCTTTGAGATTTGATTTTAAGTGTGTCAGCAGCATTTGTTAAGTTTGGAAGATAGTAATTTTGGGTTTCAGCATTCTTATTAGATAAAGTAAGGTCTTCAAAAAACGAATCACTCTTTTTTTTAAAAAGTTCTTTTTCCTGATGGAGTGTCTCCCATGAATTAACTGTATGTATAATGAAATCTACTCTTTTCTAAAGCTGTAATCATTACTTAATTACTGTGCAATGGCATTAAGTAATTTTGCAAAGCCCAAGATGCTTGAAACTTGGTATAGCTGGTGATATTTTAAATTTAGCAACAATAAGAAATACTCCTATTCGGGCTATATAATACAAGTGTTGGAAAAGGTTTTGTTTGATTTCTTGCATACTCTTTTTTTTAAAGCTTTCGCAGCTTTATTGAAATGTTGACATGTAACGTAAAAGTTTAAGATGTACAAGCTGATAATTTGATACAGTATATATTGCAAAATGATTACCACAATAAGATTAGTTAATATCTCCATCCCCACAGGCTATTACCATTTTTTTTTTTTGGTGTGGTGATAACATTTAAGATCTACTCTCTTAATATCTTTCAAGTGTATAATACAGTATTGTTAAATGTAATCACCAGCTGTACATTAGATCCCCAGAAAACATACTCATTTTATAGCTGGGTGTTTGTACCCTTTGACCAACATCTCTCAGTTTCCTCCACCCCAGCGCCCGGCAACCACCATCCTACTCTATTTCTATGAATTCAGCTTTTTTTTGGTTCCACATAGAAGTGAGCACATACAGTATTTGTCAAGGGCCATTCATATTGTTACATATTGTTTCCTTCTTTTTTTTTTCTTGGCTGAATAATCTTCTGTTGTACATACACCACATTTTCTTTATTCATTCATCCATTGATGGACACTTAGGTTCTTCCCATGTCTTGGCTATTGTGAATAGTGCTGCTCTTCAAGATAGTGATTTCATTTCCTTTGGATATATACCCAAGTGGGATGGCTGGATCAGGTGGGAGTTCTGTTTTTAACTTTTTGAGAAATCTCCATATTGTTTTCTATCGTGGCTGTACCAAATGATACTCCACCAGCAGTGCACAAGACTTTTTGAGAAATCTCCATATTGTTTTCTATCGTGGCTGTACCAAATGATACTCCACCAGCAGTGCACAAGGGCTCCTTTTTCTTTACATCTTTGCCAACACTCGTTGTCTCTTGTCTTTTTGAGGACAGCCATTCTAACAGGTGTGAGGTGATTATTTCATTGTGGTTTTGATTTGCATTTTCCTAATGATTAGTGATGTTGAGCACCTTTTCATGTACCTGTTGGCCACTTGTGTGTCATCTTTGGAAAAATGTCTATTCAGTCCTCTGCCCATTTTTTAATCAGATTTTTAAAAATGCTCTTTTTCTTTTTTGGTGTATTTAAAAGGTAGTGTTTAAGAGTTGACTTTGTTGTTGATACATTTGGGAAAACAAACAGGTTCCCGTATGCATGTTCAACTGTTCTGTCCTGTAGGGATACATTCTGACCTGATGTTTTAAAAACTTCCCTAAGTGTGTAAACTGTATTTTGAAATGGTTTTAAAATAGAAGATTTAGCCAGATTTTACAGCTGTTTATTTGTAAATTTGGTTAAACTAATAACTCAGCATTCATTCAGTAGATATTTACTACCTATCTATTAGAAGTGGATTTGTAGGGGATTAAAAAGTAGGGATTTTCTTTTGCTATCTATATTGTTAGAAATTAAAAAAAAGAAGACAGCTAGAATAATATTGAATATAGTACAGTATAAACTTATTTTGAAATTGAAGAAAAATTAAAAGCTCAAAAAGTATATTTTAATTCTGTTTAGTTTTCGTGGCATGCTTGATTTATTCTGTCATAAGTAAATATTGTTTGTGAACATTTTGTTAGATTTCCATATTTTCTCTTAATTTGTGTGTGAAAGGCAGGCATTTCCCTGTTTCTTTTTTAAGTAAATAAATTTATTTATTTAGTTATTTTTGGCTGCATCTGGTCTTCGTTGCTGCGCACGGGCTTTCTCTAGTTGCGGTGAGCAGGGGCTGTTCTTCGTTGTGGTGCGCAGGCTTCTCATTGTGGTGCGCAGGCTTCTCATTGCAGTGGCTTCTCGTTGTGGAGCACGGGCTCTAGGTTCACGGGCTTCAGTAGTTGTGGCTCACGGGCTCAGTAATTGTGGCTCACAGGCTGTAGAGCGCAGGCTCAGTAGTTGTGGCTCGCGGGCTTAGCTGCTCCGTGGCATGTGGGATCTTCCCGGACCAGGGCTTGAACCATGTTCCCTGCATTGGAAGGCGGATTCTTAACTACTGCACCACCAGGGAAGTCCCCATTTCCCTGTTTATATGAAGCTCCATCTTCATTTATCATACGGTGATATGGCAACGGCTAGCCATAAACATCAATACGTTTAGTTATAAAAATCCTCAGAATTTGAATATTTTTTCTGTAGGAATTTTTATATATCATTGCTAGTAGCATATTAATTTCCTGCTAAATAAGATTTTAATATAATCAGTTTTCCCTTTTTTTCTTTGCACCATTAATATTCTAGGAATCATTTTAGATTCCTAGACATGTTTAGAGTCTAAGTTACTTCAATAAACAGAACAAGTTGCTTATCAGCTCTTTGCTCCTCGTAGGAAGCAGTTTTCATACATTTATTTGCTTAAGAGTATGTCTTGAAAACTATTTGGTGAATTCCTCATTACCTGCTTGCTTAGCATAGGAAGAGGTGGAAACAGAAAAAAATGCTTGGTTTTTACTGGTTTTCCTTCTTTTAGCATTACTGTCTAATCAAAACAGGGGCCTGGGCTTCAGCATATCGAGAACTGAGTTCACGTAACTGGAGCTGATCTGTTTATATAGGCTAACCTCTTGGAAGGTAGAAAGGGAAGGTCTGAAACAGGAGAAGAGGTTTAGAAAATCCTTTAGCTTAGTCTTAGCTAGATTAGTGTTATGAAAAATATTATGATATTCATAGTGTTTAGGATTAAGGACTTCAGTAGAAGTAGAAAAAAAGAAATGCTTGGTTAAATGAGCTGATAAAGGCCCTAGTGGTTTAGAAGTATTTCTGAGTCACTGAAGTTTATGCAACAAGATCTGGAATAACTCTTCTTTTAGTTTAGACCCTCTTCCTTTGTTTAGCCCTGTCCAGAGCCACCTTATACTCCATCTCGACAATATTTCTGTGATCTTTGTTATAGGCAGTTCGTTCTTTTTGCTTCTTTCAGCTGTATTCCTTTCCATTGCATGCTCATTAAAATTAAAAACATTGTGATCTTGGACCCATTTGCTCTGAGGAGTATGGTGCTTAGCACACTGTTGGAGGCTCAGTAAGTTTTCAGAAGTATTTTCAGCCTTCCACAGTGTTTGCCTTAGTTAGAAACAGTTCTGGAAAGTCTTCTTTGTGGAGGAAACTGCCTCTTATCTTTGTACTGGCAGAGTCCTTGCAGTATCACGCTTCAGTTGACTTGTGTTCATTTAGCAGCTCTGCTGCTAAAACTTTTTTTTTTTCCAGAGATGCTTATGTAATTCCTTTTTGGATTACTTACTGGTTAATGTTTTGGGTAATTATATTTTGATTAATTATTCAGCTATAATAAAAGTATTGTATGAGAATAGATTTTGGAGGTTGCTGTTAGCACATGAAAGTAGTAGGAATTTATTTAAAAATTGGTTTAAATGGACAGTTTTAACAATGAAATGTTTGACTTCTGTGCTTAAAGAGTTGTTAAAGTATATGCATAAAGGTAAAATTGTATTCTAAATTATAATAGTGTATTTATACTATTTTTCAAACATATATTCTTTAGACTCTTTTATTTTAAAATAAATTTTATAACTTTGAGATTTCTTATTTAGATATATTTATTGGCACATTTTAAGAGAGAACTTTTAGATTTATAACTCTGTATAAAAGCCCATAATAAATTTCTTTACTTTTTATCATGTGGGTATGATTTAAAATCGAGAAAGGCAACAAGGATGGGAAAAACCCTGAAAAAGTCTTTAACAAAAGCTTTATTAAATCATGTTATAAGAAGTGTGATAATTATGACAAGAAATTGTAAGACCATTACTGTCAGTGATGTTCTTTGTGTTTGGCTAGAATCAACATTCATTTATGCCCAGGTAAATACATTATTTTATTTCACAAAAGAGATTTAATAATTTATGGCTGAAGCGTAAATGAAATACTATGGCCCTTCAGTTAAGTAATGCACATGCAGGCCTCAGATGTAAAAGTTCAGTCAGTGTAGTTGTTGCAGCCCATGTCATTGAAGGAATGGGGACAAAAGTTTGTTTGTAACTACCATGGGACTGAGTACAAAGACGCCAGTGACCTTTGAACTTCTGTGGCTGTGCATCTGAACAAGGAATTGTTTGAGGATGGGAAAAGCTGCCAGTAGACTTGGGATGTGCTTTTCCCTTGCTTTCTATGGAATTGTTGAGTGACCCTCCTGCAGAAAAACAAGCACAAACCCAAAAAACAAAAAGCTTAATTGGAAGAAATTCTTACTAGTCCCAGAGCAATCTCATGTCCACACAGCTAAATCTAAGTAGATATTCATATCCCAAAGTGATAGTCTCTATAAAAATATTGTCTCCGCATACAAAAATGGCAGTGTTAATTACTACCGCTTTATGCATTGACTAATCTGGTAGATGCTCGTGGTTTCTTCCTCTGCAGTTCTTGTTATCTTCTTCGTAAAAGCTATCCTGCAGCTCTTCTGGTTGAAAAGTCCTTCTGTATCTGGGTCTCACTAATTCCTTAGCTTGCTTTTTTACATCGTTTAAAGGTTGGGCATTATTCAGTCAGTGAAACCTATAAATATTTGTGAAATAAATGAGTGGGCACAGGAAAAGTGTTATTTTTTTGTGTGAGAAAGTAGGAATAATGGTATTTGCAGTAGTGTTTTTTTTCCTTTATCCCAAGGTGGTTAATAAAAATCTGGTAATATCTCTCAATATGAGAATACCATAAATGCAGCATCTCTTTTGCAAATATAGAGTAGCTCTGCCTTTGAGTCTTGGTTGCACTAGCCAGTCAGTGTTCAAACTGGGCTCAGATAACAAGGTTTTATTTCAAGTCTGTTGTCCTTGGAAAGACTAAGGAATCAATACTAGTATTACCATTTCGGTGAAAAGCTGCCTCTGGCTTATGTTGTTGCATATCTCTCACCCATGATTAATAAAGCAGGAAGTTTGTATTTGAAACTAATGCACTGATTCACCATTGAATAGTGCATGTGCTTTGAGGTAGTTCCTCTTTCCCATCAGTAATACATTTGTGTATTTCTTTTCGTATACTTTTGGGTAGTTCTCTTTCTGATCAGTGGTCAGCACCATGGTTTGGTTTATAGGTTATGATATATGTGGTCATATTGCTTAACCGGGGCCACTGGGATTGAGTCTCTGACTTTAGGAGGAGCTTTGTCTCCGTAGGTGGTAAGAGTTAAGGTGGGAAAAATGAGTATGGTAGTTATGATAACTCTTCTAAATGTCTTTATGTATATATTAAAATCCTGATTTACCAGAAGTTTAACATAAATTCTTATTGCTACTTGGAGAATTTTGTTCATCACACTCTTATGGAAAGTTACTTAGGAGGTTTAGCCTTGAGTCTTGATTTATCAGCTACTGTTATGAAATACAACAATTTTTTAAAATAAATGTATTTGTTTTATTTATTTCTGGCTGCATTGGGTCTTCATTGCTGCGTGCGGGTTTTCTCTCATTGCGGTGAGCGAGGGCTACTCTTCATTGTGGTGCACGGGCCTCTCATTGCAATGTCTTCTCTTGTTGTGGAGCACGGGCTCTAGGTGCGTGGGCTTCAGTAGTTTTGGCACATGGGCTCAGTAGTCGTGGCTCGCAGGCTCTAGAGCACAGACTCAGTAGTTGTGGCACAAGGGCTTAGTTGCTCTGCGGCATGTGGGATCTTCCCAGACCAGGGCTCGAACCCGTGTTCCTGGCATTGGCAGGCGGATTCTTAACCACTGCGCTACTAGGGAAGCCGGAAATAGAACAGTTTGCTGCCAGAAGTTCTTCAGACTCTTGTTAGGTACTCTTTAAATTGCCTAAGATGAGCACGGCCTCCAGATGTTTATCCTGGAGACCAGCTCCTCTGGAGGCAGAGGTGTAGCACGGAGAAGACTGTGGCTGAGACCCGAAGGAAGGTAGGTGAAGAGTGGGTGCTAGGGAACGGGCGGGACTGAAAAGAGAGCAGAGGAGGTACAGACAGCTGCAGGTTAGAGCCTCTCAGATCCCAGCTAAAGGAAATAGGAGAAACTGGGGGCATCCTGTAGAGGAGAAAATCCTTAAATGTTGCGAAGAGTACACAAAATTAAATTCAACTTCCTTGGGTTAATTGATGTATATCTTTTATTCAGTTTTGCTTTGTTTTAAAGTCTTTCCTGTGATATGTATTGAACTTAGTTTAAACTTTAATGTGATAGTTGTTTGAGAGAACAAGCAAACCTTTGCACAAAATAGAGAATATATTTGATAGACTGCTCGAAAATTGCAACGTAACATTTAGTGAATTGAATATTCCCCTTTAAAAATCTTCCAGTAAATGTATTGTTACTGATTTGGATGAAAATAATTTTTTGAATAGTCCACTTTATTTTATTAAAATGGATGGTTTATGGGAAGGATAAAGAGGAGGACTAAAGAATATGGGAAATACTGGTTGAATATAGCATTATTCACATCTGTTACATCGAGAGGAAATGTTTGTGTTCTGATAACTGTATTTCAGCAGAAAAGTGCCATGTTTATGAGATGGCAGATGCTAATTAAAGTTAATTTGGTTGAATCGTGAATAATGCTTTAGGTCAGAAAAGGGCAGAATGAGAATTCACTGTTCATTCTGAAAAAAATTTGTCAGGAAATAAATACTCTCTTTAGAATTTAAGAAGTTCTGTGTTTTTTTTTTTTTTTTCGGATTCCTTATTACTACATCTAAGAACTGAGTATTTCAGAAAACGTCATTCAACTTTTTTGTAATTTCTGGTTTAAAAGATTAAAATTGAAATATGAAAGGAAAACAATCCGGACATTGATCTTTAGCTGCTAGCTGGAGAAATGGTGGGTGTGCCTGGCCTTGTGATGTTACAGGGCCTGAGCTTTAAGATTTCTTCCTGTGGGAAATAGTATGAAAAATGCTTCGGAAAAAGAGTTGCCAGAGTTGTACCGCAGAACATTGCCGCTAGTGCCATGAGCCACAAACTTGTAAATTGCTAGATTAAAAAAGTATATTCAGTATTAGTAAAAACATCAAGTGCTCATCATAGCTATGGCAGAGATTCCTCATTGCCTATCTGATATCCACTTCCCCATGTTTGCTTTCTAATAGAACTTATAAAGTTTTGCTAGAAGTAGAAGTAGGCCTAGCTAAAAAAACGATACATTTCTTGGCCTCCTTTCCAGCCCGAGCAGCCATGTAACATAGTTCTGGTCAGTGAGATGTAGGCAGAAATTTCTGGATAGGCAGAAATTTCTGGATGAAGTTCTTTAGAAAGCCCTTTTACCTGTTTTTTTTCCTCCTGCGTAGAAATCAGACACCATGCCTGGGGCTAGACCAGTATTCTAGAGGCCTTTAGAGGAAAGCCAGGAGATTTACAGAGATCTTCCCCCATGTATTCCTAAGCTGCCAAACCAGTGTCAGCAAGTGCCTCTGTGCACTTCCGTTTGATGAGAAGGGTAAACCCCTGTCTTGCTTAAAACAGTATAATTTAGGCTTCCTGATACATGCACCAGAACATTATTCCTAACTGATAGAATTATTTACATGCCCGTTATAATCTGCTTCCTGGAGATTTGAAATCGTCTCATTATAATTTAACAAGGGATTTTATCTAACTTCAAATCCGGAAGACCTTGGGAGTTTTGGAATTATTTCTGTCTTTTAGACTTGATTGGACCAGCTGGATATCCAGCTGGATGGATATTGGTTACCAAGGAGGTCTGAGGAAATGTGAGGAAGTATTCATAAATAGTCTAGCATCACCCACTGTCACTTCATCCTCTCCTTCATTTTAGTTCCTGGCTTCATTTGGCTACATAATCTGTAGTGAAACTACTGGAGCTCCCTCTGAATGGAGAGGATTTCAGGTAGTTATACCACAGTCAGGAATCTGACTGATGACCTGATCTCCCTCCATACCAAGGTTGACTGTGGAGACCGTTTCCCTTTAAAAAAAAAAACAACTTATTCAGGTGTAATGTACATACAGGGAAGGTACACAGATCATACATTTACAGCCTTATGACTTTTCACAAACTGAACATATCTGTGTAACCAGCATCTTGATCAAGAAACAAAGAAGTTCCTCTATTGCCCTCGTGGATTATCAGTATCCTTCTAACAGCATACGTTAGTTTTTGCCTGTATTTGTATTGTATATACATGGAATCATACAGAATGTACTCTTTTGTGTCTGGCTTCTTTTGCTCAGCATTTCTGTGAGAGTTGTCCATATTGTTACATATAATTATAGGTCATTCATTCTCATTGCTGTGTAGCATCCATTGTGTGACTATATCCCAGCTTATTTATCTCATCAACTGTTGGTGGGCATTTGGAGTGTTTCCAGTCTTGACTTTATGAATACTGCTGCTAAGAACATTCTTTTGGTAAACATATGTAAATATTCTGTTGGGTATGTACTTTGGAATGGAATTGCTGGATCATAGGGTATCAGTGCTTGAGAGTTTTAGCTCCTCTGCCTTCTCATCTGCACTTGATTTGTCATTGCTTTTAACCTAGTCAGTTCTGGTGGGTGTGTATTTTGTGAAGTGCCTGTTTGTCTTTTGCCCATGTTCTATTGAGTTGTAGGTCTTTTCTTACTGTTTGTGGGAGTCCTTTTTATATTCTGGATACTAGTCCTTTGTCAGATATTTGTATTGTGAATACCTTTTCCTATTCTGTGATTTGCTCTTTCACTCTTTAATTGTCTTTTGAGGAATAGGTCTTTATATAATGCAATTTATCAGATTTTCTTTTATGGTTAGTGCTTTTTGGGTAATGTTAAAAAATATCTTTGCCTACTCCAGCGTCACAAAGATGATGATCTATATTTTCTTCTGAAAAACTTCATTATTTTACCTCTTATATGTAGCTCTTCCCTCCATCTAGAATTGACTTTTGTCTAGATATGAGGAAGGGGGTCACAAAACATTTTTCTCCATATGGTTATGTAGTGGAGTCAGCACCATTTGTTAAAAAGATTATCCTTTCTCCTCCACTACAGTGTTAGGTTTGTCTTAAATCAGGTAACCAGATGTGTGGCTTGTTTCTGGACATGATTCTATTCTGTTCCATCAGTCAGTTTTTCTACCCTTGTGCAAGTAGCATACTGTTTTAATTATTATAGCTTTATAATGGGTTTTGTTAACTGTTAGTGTTAAGTTCTTTACCATCTTTGTCCTTCTTTAAGATGGCCTTAGCTAACTGGTGATTGTCAACCGGTTATACGGAGTTAATATTCATTCTGTATGCCTTCTACCCTCTACCATACACATCCCTCAACCAGCTGACTAAAATACTGGCTTAATCTACTTAGCTGTCAAGAGGACCCAGTTAGGACCTCTAACCTCTTAGTGGATTTTCAGATTTATTGAGTAAACAGAAAACAATTTCTTTTCTGTTTATTGAGTAAACAGAAAATGTGATGAATTAAATTATTCATCACATTTAAACTCAGTGCTCGCTTTTAGCATAAATCACTGCTGTGTGCAGTAATCCAATATTTAGTTCAAATGTGTATATTTAATTGCACTGAGGCTTAATTTTCTCATTTGTAAGTAATCAGCTGTTTTGTTTATTATGACCAACTCTGTAGATACTGTGTTTGGGATTTTTGAAGCAAAAAGATGAAACAGGAATAGTAAAATAAAAATAAGACGAATCCATCTGGAAGACTGAATCATCTGTGCCTGACATTTAAAGGCAGTAATCTTTGTTAGTCACAATGTGATATTGTCACAGTTGGAAGAAATTTCTCCTCAGTATCCTGCCTTCTTTTCCCCTTCCATTTCATGTTGAATCAATTGGGGGAAATCATAAGTTTTTAAACTAAAATATTAGTTATTTTTCTTCAAAATGAGTCATTCATAACTTACTTTCTTTGGGGGTTGGAGAATGGGAAGGAGTCAGGGAAGTAGGGGCCTCCTGGTGACAGTGACTGTGCATTCCACATTCCCATATGACACACGTCATCATGTATGGTACCTCAGAGTTGACTCTTGAACAGTGCAGGTGTGAACTGTGTGTGTCCACTTACATGTGGATATTTTCCAGTAGTAAATACTACATCACTACATGGTCTGTGATTGGTTGAATCTGCGGATGCGGAGGTGGGAGGCGCCTATAAATTATATGCTGATTAACCCTTGCATTGTTCAAGGTCCAACTGTATTTAAGATTGAGACTGTCTTGGGAAATTGAAAATATATGAATTATTACAGTACCTTTGGAGAACTTTCTTTCTAGTTTTTAAACTCGGGGGCCAGACGATCAGAGATCTGTATACATGTGTGCTGCATGAGTTTTTAATTCCTCTCTCGATTAATAAATGGTGAGTTACAAGGGTTCATGTTTGCTTCAGAAGTTGGAATTGAACTGAATGTGAGTTAGGCACCTAAGGCTCTAACCCCACCTACTTGCTTTTAATTACAAATAAAGAATATACCATTTCATTTATAATGTAATTTTAATATAATTAAGCTTGAATAGTTAAAACTTGCATAATTATATCCTTCCTGAGTTAGAATAACTAACCAACCCAAATCTGCTCAGATCCCTGGCAGCAGCCCATTTGTACAACCATGTGGTAGGCAGTTCACCTGTGTTAGCAGGTCTGATACAGATTTTTGCCTAAAGATCTCGGTGGCAGCATTTTTGAACAGGTACTTACTGAGTGCATATTGATTTCCAAATACTTTGTAAGCTCTGGCAATACAAAGATGAGCAAAATAGGTGTGTTACCTGCCGTCACAGAAGTTTCCCGCTAGAGTTGTATAACTCTGGGTTATAATGTGGTGTGTTTGCCTACTGGTAACAAGAAATAATTTTTTTCCAGCTTTATTGAGATATAATTGACACATAATATTGTGTAAGTTTAATGTGATGATTTGACGCACATATACATTGCAAAATGTTTACCACGTAAGGTTAGTTAGCACATCCTTTACCTCTCAAAATTACATGTTTGTTGTTGTTGTTATGGTTAGAATATTTAAGATCTACTCTCTTAGCAACTTGCAAGTGTAGAGTGCGGTACTGTTGACTGGAGTCAGCATGCTGCACATTAGATCCTCAGAACTAACTCATCTTATAACTGGAAGTTTGTACTGTTTGAGTAACATCTCCCCATTTCCTCTACCCCCCAGCCCCTGGCAACCACCAATCTACTCTGTTTTTATGAGTAAGTGATTTTTGATTGCCCTGTGAGTTTTCAGGCCTTCTGCTCCAGTTAAGGATAAAGTTTCTAGAACAGTAGATTAGTATCAGACTTTTACATATTGTGGACTATTTTTCCTCAACATGTAACTAGTTAATAGTGTGTAACGTAGCTGGATTTAGCCGTTGGCACTCTGTGCAGACCATATTCTGTCTGAAAATATTAAGGCTCTGTTTCTGAGCGCTCCTGGAAACAGGCACTCAAAATTAACGTGCACTGCACGTTCTTTATGTATCACGTTTCCTTATCTACTGCTCTTTTTGCTTGGATTGGGAAATAATGAGAATGTGTATAGTTACCTATCCATAGACTGTGGCCATATTTGGTATCAAGAGTATGTCCTTATTCATAGATAAGATCTGTCTCCATATATCACAAGTTCCTGTTTAAGAAGCAAAGTGAGGTAATGAACAGGGAGAGGGATGGATCCCTATCTGACAGAATTTAGGTGGCCACTCCCTAGGTGTCCAGGAGGAGGAGGGCAAGATTAGGACCAGTCTTTTTCAGAGGTATGTAGGTTTGGTGCCCCTTCCTTTCCTTGTTGTCTTCCTAAGATCCTCCTTCTTAACTTACCCTCTGGCTCTCCAGTTCCTTCCCGCAAAGCACACCTGGATTTGATTTATCTATGTAGTTCTACTTTTACACCTTTTAAACCAATGTCAGGTTTGTCTGCCTCTTGCCACCTCCACTGCTACATCTGATATTCTCTTTCAGTTACTGCAGCAGCCTCCTTACTGCTTTCTCTACCTGAAACTTTTCCATTCCAGCTCATTCTTCCTTCATTTTGGAGCCAGAATAATTTTACTGAGATGCCCCTATGGGTATTCAGGAGTTTCCCTAGGTGCTTTTCCCTGGTTGGGCTTAGAGTTTGGCCTAGCGAGAGGCTAAAGCATGCTGTGTAGAGGGAGTAGCATTTACAAAGCTTTGATGTTTTAACTGATGGCAGCATCATTACATCAAGGAGACAGCCTCCAAGAAAGACTGCAGTTCTTTCAGACCTGATAGTCATTTACCTCTAGGCATGCTGGCAAAGTCAGTTATATTACTTACTGGTGGTATATCCTTACTTTAATTCAGGCACAGATACACTTGAACCTTGTTTCTCTTACACAGTTGGATTTGGAAGACCTGTTCTGCCATCTGTATCTAAGAGCTTGTTCCTATTGTTTTCCTGGAGTATTTGACTGACTCTACTGTGTTTGTTTGGTTAAGAAGAATAACTAATTTGCAATGGTGATCAATATTTTGCCCAGTTCAGCAAACATCTTTGATGAGTTGGAATCCCCTGTCGAGGAGAGAAGTTGCCAGTTAAACTGTTAATGGAAAGCAGTGTATTAGCATAGACAGCATCCTGAAAATGCACAGGCACCGTCTACTAATTAGCTGACCATTGTTGCCTCTTAACCAGTTTGGTGACAGTATATCCTAGGGGAGTTTGTTGTTTTCCTCCATTGATAATCAAAGATTAGACATGACTACAGTTGAGAGTAAAGCTGTTAAGCTGGAAGTAGACCAATTAGTGTAAGTGATGGTAAAGGTGTTAGAGAAGATAAAAGTGTACTGTAGTTGTAAAGGTAATGTCAGTTTAGAACTTCTAAACTATAAATTATCTCCCTTTTCTGTGGTGGAGATAATACAAGGGTGAGGCATGTAATCACACTGGCATGTTTGAGGTAAATGTCCTTTGTTGTTGTCTTCAACCCTCCGTATTTTTTGCTCTATTTCTTCCATAATATTTTAGTTATAAATATGTGTAATTAATATATTGTTGATGTGTTTCATTCAGTAAGTTCCTGTCAAATATAATTTTAAAGTATAGTTGCATTTAAACATTGAGCTTAAGCAAATTAGATGTTTTCTGTGTTTTTATGAATACATTTACATGCATTCATATAGTCCACTTACTTTTAAAAGTTTACTGTTTTCTGCCATGTGTTTTTTACATTCAAAGGCACATTTTCCTCTTATTGAAACTGTTTCAAGATGTTGTGATGTAGGCTGGTGGAAAAATGATTCATTTGACAGTATTATATTCTACAGTCAGGGTTATTGGAGTACATCATATTTCATTAAGGGAGAAAAGCTTGAGAAAAGGAGAGTCTGTAAACCAGATAAAAGTAACAGTGTCTGTTAACTTCATTATCTTATCACCATCACCTTGGGAGTTAATTAGTGGTGCCTCATCAAGATAGGACCAGTCTACTTATTGTCTACTGGTTTAGAATTCTCTTAACCAATATCTAAGAAATCACAACTTGCTGGTTCAAATTATAAGGTATTTTTTGGATCTAAGCCAAATTCGAAGATGGATTTTATAGCATTCGGTGTAATTTTTTTTTTTTTTTTTACACTTATTTATTTATTTATTTTTGGCTGTGTTGGGTCTTCGTTGCTAAGCGCAGGCTTTCTCTAGCTGCGGCGAGCAGGGGCTACTCTTCGTTGCGGTGCGCAGGCTTCTCATTGCGGTGGCTTCTCTTTGTTGCGGAGCATGGGCTTTAGGCTCATGGGCTTCAGTATTTGTGGCTTGCGGGCTCTAGAGCGCAGGCTCAGTAGTTGTGGCTCATGGGCTTAGTTGCTCCGCGGGATGTGGGATCTTCCCGAACCAGGGCTTGAACCCGTGTCCCCTGCATCGGCAGGCAAATTCTTAACCACTGAGCCACCAGGGAAGTCCCCAGTGTAATTTTGTTTTTGTTTTTGTTTTGCGGTACGCGGGCCTCTCACCGCTGTGGCCTCTCCCGTTGCGGAGCACGGGCTCCGGACGCGCAGGCTCAGCGCCCATGGCTCACGGGCCCAGCCGCTCCGCGGCATGTGGGATCTTCCCGGACTGGGGCACGAACCTGTGTCCCCTGCATCGGCAGGCAGACTCCTAACCACTGCGCCACCAGGGAAGCCCCCCAGTGTAATTTTTAAACATCTGTTCCTTGAATAAATAATTCTTTAAAAGGCAAAAATAATGTAATGGAATTCATACACTGCTGTGGGTGTGTTAAATGGTGTGATTTTTCTGAAGGGCAATGTAGGAATATGTATCAAGAGCCTTGAAGTGTTACCTTTGACCTAGTAATTCCATTTCGAGGATCTTAAAGATTTAACCAAAGATACTCATTGTAGTATTATATCTAATGATGAAAATTTGGTAAATCATAATGTCCAACAAAATATAGTTATGATATATCCATATAGAAGAATGTTACTTAGCCATTATAAACTTTATTACTTAAGACTATTTAATAACAAGGGAAAATCATGATATAAAAGTGAAAAAGGTATGAAGAACTCTGTAAGAAGTTGAGCTCTATCAAACAAAAGCTAGCATTTAAAAGCATGAGTCAGGGGACTTCCCTGGTGGCGTAGTGGTTAAGAATCCACCTGCCAATGCAGGGGACATGGGTTCAAGCCCTGGTCTGGGAAGATCCCACATGCTGCAGAGCAACTAAGCCCGTGTGCCACAACTACAGAGCCTGCGCTCTAGAGCCCACGAGCCGCAACTACTGAGCCTGTGTGCCACAGCTACTGAAGCCTGCGCGCCTAGAGCCCGTGCTCCGCAACAAGAGAAGCCACTGCAATGAGAAGCCTGTGCACTGCAACGAAGAGTAGCCCGTGCTCGCCGCAACTAGAGAAAGCCTGCGCACAGCAACGAAGATCCAACGCAGTGGAAAAAAAAAAATTAATTAAAAAGCATGAGTCAGCTCTGTATATAAAAGGTCTGGAAAGATCATCAAGCCACATAAGATGCAGAAAAGCAAGGTATAGAATAATACACACACATGCACAGAAAATAAGATGTTTATGAAAATACACTCAATGAACCATTTTTAATTTGTATATAAGCATGTACAGGCATAAAGAAAAGTCTTTTTAGTAAAACTGTTAATAATGACTGGAACTGGAGATAATAAAGGGCTTACTTTGACTCCTACTTGACTTTTAACAATGAGAGTGTATCTATATATTAATTTGTAATTTAACGTAATAATAAAAAAAAACCCTGCAACTTTTCTATTTTATAAAGGAAAAAATTCACTAAGATATAAGCATGGTAGGAGTTCAGATAGTTCTTAATATTCTTTGTATTTTTTTTATAGTTCGCAGAATTTTGGCAGTGAACAGGTATTATTTTTATAATCTGAAAAAGCAGTAAGATTTTTTAAAAAGCTGAATCACAGGTAATAGTGTGGTCTGGAGTAAGGATTGCTGTTATTCAGATCCTGGTTGTAGCATTCTAGAGCCTTGTGACCTTGGGGCTGGGGCAGGGGGAGCTGTTTTACTTTTCTCACAGGATTTTTTGAAGAATAAATTAGGTATGACATATGTAGGTTAATTTTTATAGTGTCTGGCACGCATTTGGTGCTTAATGAACCTTAATTTCCTTCCTTCTTGTTTTTTTCTCATTAATGACATAATAAACTCTTCAAAAGAGATGGAAAATACCATAAAGCTATTAACAAAAACACAATGTATTCAATAACTAGACAGTTGAAGAGCTTACAGTGTGATAGTTTCAGAAATAATCCTGCTACGGTATACAAAGTGAGAATATTCCTTAGAGCAAAACAAAGAACTATGGTATTTCACTTCTGATGATAGGAAGAGGTGGGTATCAATCCTCACTGTTCTGTATGAACCAGTTGTTAGTCAGCAGTAACATTGTTGTCTAAGTATAGTTTAGAAAATTCTCCACAGGTTCAACCTGAATAGTTTTTTTAAAGCTTTGTTATAGATAAATTGCTGTGTTTTTTTGTTTGTTTGTTTGTTTTGTTTTTGCGGTACACGGGCCTTTCACTGCTGTGGCCTCTCCCGTTGCGGAGCACAGGCTTCGACGCGTAGGCTCAGCGGCCATGGCTCACGGGCCCAGCCGCTCCACGGCATGTGGGATCTTCCCGGACCGGTGCACGAACCCGTGTCCCCTGAATCGGCAGGTGGACTCTCAACCACTGTGCCACCAGGGAAGCCCAAATTGCTGTTTTTATTCATCATAGCTGTCAATATTAAGAAATAAAATTAGGATTTCAGGATAAGTCTTGTATTAGGAAATTAATATGTAAAATGAGATACCTTAATTTCAGAGGCTATATTTCAGTGACATAAGATAATTAGGGAAAATAGACATCAACATAAAATTCTCAGAGCAGTTAATAATTGTATTCTTCTTACACGTTTGTTAGACATACAATAGAAAATACAGACATCTGCTTTTCCCTGTTTTACAGAGGAGGTATCACAAGCTTAAAGAGGAAGATTGATTGATATCAGCTGGTGAGGTGGCAAAGTAGGGTCTCGTCCTAAATACATTGGACTTGAGAAGCACAAACATTGCTGTCTCTGGTAATGCTGCATCTGATGTTTTCATACAAGGAAGCAATTTTTAAAAACACAAATTCAAAAATATACATGCACCCCAGTGTTCACAACAGCGTTATGTATAATAGTCAAGGTACGGAGGCAACCCAAGTGTCCATAAACAGATGATGAATGGATAAAGAAGCTGTGGAATGTATATACAATGGAATACTACTCAGCCATAAAAAACAATAAAATTCTGCCATTTGCAGCAACTCAGATGGACCTAGAGAGTATTATGCTTAGTGAAATAAGTCAGACAGAGGAAGACAGATACTATATGTTATCACTTATGTGTGGAATCTAAAAAATAAATGTCTATAACAAAACAAACAGACTCACAGGTATAGAAGACAAATTAGTGGTTACTGGTGGGGAGAGGGAAAAGGGGAGGGGCAAGATAGGGTTATGGGATTAAGAGGTACAAACTACTGTGTATAAAATAGATGAGCAGCAAGGATAGATTGTACAGCACAGGGAAATATAGCCATTATTTTATAATAACTAGGTGGAGTATAATCTATAAAAATACTGAACCATGATGCTGTACACCTGAAACTAATATAATACTATAAATCAATTATACTTCAATACAAAAAAAGGAAACAATTTCTTTGAAGGGCTGAGAGGTTTGGATAGGTATCAAGTGTTCCTGTTAGTTCATTTGTTTCCTTATTTAGTCATATTTCTCAAAGGAATACATTTGATACCATGTATAGCTGGCTATGTTTCTTATAGTCTTTCTCTTGAGTCACAACCCTTCAAGAATGCCACATAGTGAAAAACAGTTTGGGATAGATTTTCGTGTGGTAGAAAATGAGTGTGCTTTGGGAAACCACTCTGCTCGTGTGACTCTGAGTCAGCAGCAGGCTCTCAGCTGGGAGCCTGCACTTACGGTTTGGCATGAGCACCTCTTTTCTTGAGTATCTACTAGTAATAAAAATTTCAATATTAATGCCAATTCAGTGCTTTTTATAAATGTATGAAATCCCTTAAAATTAAGCCCTCTGAGTTCATTTCCACCCTGATATACATATTTTCCTTTATTCTATATGATCTTTTTTCTAAAAAGCTAAAAAAATATGTTGGAATATGTTGTTCTTTCATACCCGTATCCGATTTTTTACCTTGTAGATTGGTCAGTGGTCAGTGTTTTTTTTTTGTCTCAGTAGTGTCTATATTTTTAACCTTGTAGTTGTTTGACTTATTATAGGTTTTCTAGGAAATTTTTTGTTGTTTTAAATGAATTTCAGAATGGTTCTCTTTTGACTTTGTCCCTTATCTTAATGGCATCCTATTATTTTCCTTATCTAATTTAGTGTATTATTGTCATCCTTGCACTACAGCATTTGTTGTAAGAGGTAATCTGAGCGGCATTGTGTTTCCCTATTCTCTTGCTTGGCTAAATGACTGTGAGAGAGGCAGTGGACTCCAGGCTCCAGGAGGGCAGAGACCATGTCAGCTTTACTCACTGTACACTGTGTCTTGCACAGCAGGTGATACATAGTAGGCACACAGTACAGAAGTACACGAGGGTGTGTCTAAGCACAGATAGAGCAGAAGGAACCTTGGGGTCATAGGTCACTGTAGCCTGAGTCATCAGCGTATTGTTTGGGGTGTGGAGCACAAGAAAAGGAGGAGAGGGAAGATTCAGCCAGGATTTTAGAAGTATGTGGAGAAACGAGTAATAGTGATAACAGTATTTTTTTTCTTTTTTAGCATTTTAACCTTTTTATTTTTAATTTTTATTTTTTTATACAGCAGGTTCTTATTAGTCATCAGTTTTGTACACATCTCAGTGTATACATGTCAATCCCAATCTCCCAATTCATTCCACCCCCACCTCCACCCCACGCCACTTTCCCCCTCTTGGTGTCCATACATTTGTTCTTTACATCTGTGTCTCTACTTCTGCCCTGCAAACTGGTTCATCTGTACCATTTTTCTAGGTTCCACATACATGCGTTAATATACGTTATTTGTTTATCTCTTTCTGACTTACTTCACTCTGTATGACAGTCTCTAGATCCATCCACGTCTCTACAAATGACCCAATTTCATTCTTTTTCATGGCTGAGTAACATTCCATTGTATATATGTACCATATCTTCTTTATCCATTAGTCTGTTGATGGACACTTAGGTTGCTTCCATGAACTGACTATTGTAAATAGTGCTGCAGTGAACATTGGGGTGCATGTGTCTTCTTGAGTTATGGTTTTCTCTGGGTATATGCCCAGTAGTGTGATTGCTGGATCATATGGTAATTCTATTTTTAGTTTTTTAAGAAACCTCCATACTGTTCTCCATAGTGGCTGTATCAATTTACATTCCCACCAACAGTGCAAGAGGCTTCCCTTTTCTCCACACCCTCTTGAGTATTTGTTGTTTGTAGATTTTCTATTGATACCCATTCTAACTGGTGTGAGCTGATACCTCATTGTAGTTTTGATTTGCATTTCTCTAATAATTAGTGATGTTGAACATCTTTTCATGTGCTTCTTGGCCATTTGTATGTCTTCTTTGGAGAAATGTCTATTTAGGTCTTCTGCCCATTTTTGGATTGGGATTTTTTTTTTTTTTAATATTGAGCTGCATGAGCTGTTTATGTATTTTGGAGATTAATCCTTTGTCCGTTGATTTGTTTGAAAATATTTTCTCCCATTCTGAGGGTTGTCTTTTCGTCTTGTTTATGGTTTCCTTTGCTGTGCAAAAGCTTTGAAGTTTCATTAGGTCCCATTTGTTTATTTTTGTTTTTATTTCCATTACTCTAGGAGGTGTCTCAGAAAGGATCTTGCTGTGATTTATGTCAGAGAGTGTTCTTCCTATGTTTTTCTGTAAGAGTTTTATAGTGTCTGGTCTTACATTTAGGTCTCTAATCCATTTTGAGTTTATTTTTGTGTATGGTGTTAGGGAGGGTTCTAATTTCATTCTTTTACATGTAGCTGTCCAGTTTTCCCAGTACCACTTACTGAAGAGACTGTCTTTTCTCTATTGTATATCCTTGCCTCCTTTGTCATAGATTAGTTGACCACAGGTGTGTGGGTTTATCTCTGGGCTTTCTATCCTGTTCCATTGATCTATGTTTCTGTTTTTGTGCCAGTACCATATTGTCTTGGTTACTGTAGCTTTGTAGTACAGTCTGAAGTCTGGGAGTCTGATTCTTCCAGCTCCATTTTTTTTCCCTCAAGACTGCTTTGGCTATTCGGGGTCTTTTGTGTCTCCATACAAATTTTAAGATTTTTTGTTCTAGTTCCGTAAAAAATGCCATTGGTAATTTGATAGCGATAGCATTGCATCTGTAGATTGCTTTGGGTAGTATAGTCATTTTCACAATATTGATTCTTCCAATTCAGGAACATGGTATATCACTCCATCTGTTGATATCATCTTTAATTTCTTTCATCAGTGTCTTCTTATAGTTTTCTGAGTACAGGTCTTTTACCTCCTTAGGTAGGTTTATTCCTAGGTATTTTATTCTTTTTGTTGCAGTGGTAAATGGGAGAGTTCCCTTAATTTCTTTTTCAGATTTTTCATCATTAGTGTATAGGAATGCAAGAGATTTCTGTGCATTAATTTTGTATCCTGCAACTTTACCAAATTCGTTGATTAGCTCTAGTAGTTTTCTGGTGGCATCTTTAGGATTCTGTTTTTTTTTTTTTTTACGGTACGCGGGCCTCTCACTGCTGTGGCCTCTCCCGCTGTGGAGTACAGGCTCCAGACGCGCAGGCTCAGCGGCCACGGCTCACGGGCCCAGCTCTCTGCGGCATGTGGGATCTTCCCGGACCGGGGCACGAACCCGTGTCCCCTGCATCGGCAGGCGGACTCTTAACCACTGTGCCACCAGGGAAGCCCAGGATTCTTTATGTATAGTATCATGTCATCTGCAGTGACAGTTTTACTTCTTCTTTTCCAATTTGTATTCCTCTTATTTCTTTTTCTTCTCTGATTGCCATGGCTAGGACTTCCAAAACTTCATTGAATAATAGTGGCTAGAGTGGACATCCTTGTCTTGTTCCTGATCTTAGAGGAAATGCTTTCAGTTTTTCACCATTGAGAATGATGTTTGCTGTGGGTTTGTTGTATATGGCCTTTATTATGTTGAGGTAGGTTTCCTCTATGCCCACTTTCTGGAGAGTTTTTATCATAAATAGGTGTTGAATTTTGTCAAAAACTTTTTCTGCATCTATTGAGATGATCATATGGTTTTTATTCTTCAGTTTGTTAATATGGTGTATCACATTGATTGATCTGCGTACACTGAAGAATCCTTGCATCCCTGGAATAAATCCCACTTCATCATGATGTTTTAATGTGTTGTTGGATTCCGTTTGCTAGTATTTTCTTCAGGATTTTTGCATCTGTATTCATCAGTTATATTGGTCTGTAATTTTCTTTATTCTTTTTTTTTCTTTTTGATAGTATGTGGGCCTCTCACTGTTGTGGCCTCGCCTGTTGCGGAGCACAGGCTCTGGACTTGCAGGCTCAGCGGCCATGGCTCATGGGCCCAGCCGCTCCGCGGCATGTGGAATATTCCCGGACCGGGGCACGAACCTGTGTCCCCCGCATTGGCAGGCGGACTCTCAACCACTGCGCCACCAGGGAAGCCCTGTAATTTTCTTTTTGTGTAGTATCTTTGTCTGGTTTTGGTATCAGGGTGATGGTGGCCTCATAGAATGAGTTTGGGAGTGTTCCTTCCTCTGCAATTTTTTGGAAGAGTTTGAGAAGGATGGTGTTAGCTCTTCTCTAAATGTTTGATACAATTCACCTTTGAAGCCATCTGGTCCTGGACTTTTGTTTGTTGGAAGATTTTTAATCACAGTTTCAATTTCATTACTTGTGATTGGCGTGTTCATATATTCTGTTTCTTCCTGGTTCAGTCTTGGAAGGTTATACCTTTCTAAGAATTTGTTTGTTTCTTCCAGGTTGTCCATTTTATTGGCATAGAGTTGCTTGTAGTACTCTCTTAGGATGCTTTGTATTTCTGTGGTGTCTGTTGTAACTTCTCCTTTTCCATTTCTAATTTTATTGATTTGAGTCCTCTCCCTCTTTTTCTTGATGAGTCTGGCTAATGGTTTATCAATTTTGTTTATCTTCTCAAAGCACCAGTTTTTAATTGTATAGATCTTTGCTGTTGTTTTCATTGTTTCTGTTTCATTTATTTCTGCTCTGCTTTTTATGATTTCTTTCCTTCTGCTAACTTTGGGTTTTGTTTGTTCTTCCTTCTCTAGTTCCTTTAGGTGTAAGTTTAGATTGTTTATTTGAGATTTTTCTTGTTTCTTGAGGTAGGCTTGTATTGCTCTAAATTTCCCTCTTAGAACTGCTTTTGCTGCATCCCATAGGTTTTGGATTGTCGTGTGTTCATTGTCATTTGTCTCTACGTATTTTTTGATTTCCTCTTTGATTTCTAGAGTGAACTCTTGGTTGTTTAGTAACATATTGTTTAGCCTCCATGTGTTTGTGTTTCTTATGTTTTTTTTCCCTGTAATTCATTTCTAATCTCATAGTGTTGTGGTCAGAAGAGATGCTTGATATGATTTCACTTTTCTTAAATTTACTGACGCTTGATTTTGTGACCCAAGATGTGATCTATCCTGGAGAATGTTCCGTGCACACTTGAGAAGAAAGTGTAATCTGCTGTTTTTGGATGGAATGTCGTATAAATATCAATTAAATCTCACTGGTCTAGTGTATCATTTAAAACTTGTGTTTCCTTATTAATTTGATGATCTGTCCATTGGTGTAAATGAGGTGTTAAAGTCCCCCACTATTATTGTGTTACTGTCGATTTCATGTTTTATAGCTGTTAGCAGTTTCTTTATGTATTGAGGTGCTTCTATGTTGGGTGTATATATATTTATAATTGTTAAGTCTTCTTCTTGGATTAATCCCTTGATCATTATGTAGTGTCATTCCTTGTCTCTTGTAACATTCTTTATTTTAAAGTTTATTTTATCTGTATGAGTATTGCTACTCCAGCTTTCTTGATTTCCATTTGCACGGAATATCTTTTTCCGTCCCCTCACTTTCAGTCTGTATGTGTCCCTAGGTCTGAAGTGGGTCTCTTGTAGACAGCATATATATGGGTCTTTTTTTTGTATCTATTCAGCAAGCCTGTGTCTTTTGGTTGGAGCATTTAATCCCTTCATGTTTAAGGTAATTATCGATATGTATGTTCCTATGGCCATTTTCTTAATTGTTTCGGGTTTTTTTTTTCTTGCGGTACGCGGGCCTCTCACTGTTGTGGCCTCTTCTGTTGTGGAGCAACAGGCTCTGGACGCGCAGGCTCAGTGGCCATGGCTCACGGGTGCAGCCGCTCCGCGGCATGTGGGATCTTCCTGGACCGGGGCACGAACCCGTGTCCCCTGCATTGGCAGGCGGACTCTCAACCACTGCGCCACCAGGGAAGCCCTGGGTTTGTTTTTGTAGGTCCTTTTCTTCTCTTGTGTTTCCCACTAAGAGAAGTTCCTTTAGCATTTGTTGTATAGCTGGTTTGGTGGTGCTGAATTCTCTTAGCTTTTGCTTGTCTGTAAAGCTTTTGATTTCTCCATCGAATCTGAATGAGATCCTTGCAGGGTAGAGTAATCTTGCTTGTAGGTTCTTCCCTTTATTCACTTTAAGTATATCATGCCACTCCCTTCTGGCTTGTAGAGTTTCTGCTGAGAAATCAGTTGTTAACCTTATGGGAGTTCCCTTGTATGTTATTTGTCGTTTTTCCCTTGCTGCTTTCAATTATTTTTCTTTGTCTTTAATTTTTACCAATTTGATTACTATGTGTCTCGGCGTGTTTCTCCTTGGGTTTATCCTGTATGCGACTTGCTGCGCATCCTGGACTTGCGTGGCTATTTCCTTTCCCATGTTAGGGAAGTTTTTGACTATAATCTCTTAAAATATTTTCTTGGGTCCTTTCTCTCTCTTTTCTCCTTCTGGGACCCCTATAATGTGAGTGTTGTTGCGTTTAATATTTTTCCAGAGGTCTCTTAGGCTGTCTTCATTTCTTTTCATTCTTTTTTCTTTATTCTGTTCTGCAGCAGTGAATTCCACCATTCCATCTTCCAGGTCACTTATCTGTTCTTCTGCCTCAGTTATTCTGCTATTGATTCCTTCTAGTGTAGTTTTCATTTCAGTTATTGTATTGTTCATCTCTGTTTGTTTGTTCTTTAATTCTTCTAGGTCTTTGTTAAACATTTCTTGCATCTTCTCTATCTTTGCCTCCATTCTTTTTCCGAGGTCCTGCATCATCTTCATTATCATTATTCTGATTTCTTTTTCTGGAAGGTTGCCTGTCTCCACTTTATTTAGTTGTTTTTCTGGGGTTTTATCTTTTTCCTGCATCTGGTACATAGCCCTCTGCCCTTTCATCTTGTCTATCTTTCTGTGAATGTAGTTTTTGTTCCACAGCCTGCAGGATTGTAGTTCTTCTTGCTTCTGCCGTCTGCCCTCTGGCGGATAGGCTGTCTAAGAGGCTTGTGCAAGTTTCCTGATGGGAGGGACTGGTGGTGGGTAGAGCTGGTTGTTTTCTGGTGGGTAGAGCTCAGTAAAACTTTAATCCACTTGACTGTTGATGGGTGGGGCTGGGTCCCTCCCTGTTGGTTATTTGGCCTGAGGCGACCCAACACTGGAGCCTAGCCGGGCTCTTTGGTGGAGCTAATGGCGGACTCTGGTAGGGCTCATGCCAAGGAGTACTTTCCAGAACTTCTGCTGCCAGTGTCCTTGTCCTCACAGCCACCCCTGCCTCTGCAGGAGACCCTTCCAACACTAGCAGGTTTGTCTGGTTCAGTCTCGTATGGGGTCACTGCTCCTTCCCCTGGGTCCCGATGAGCACACTACTTTGTGTGTGCCCTCCAAGAATGGAGTCTCTGTTTCCCCCAGTTCTCTCGAAGTCTTGCAGTCAAATCCTGCTAGCCTTCAAAGTCTGATTCTCTTGGAATTCCTCCTCTGTTCCAGACCCCCAGGTTGGGAAGCCTGACGTGGGGCTCAGAACCTTCACTCCAGTGGATGGACTTCTGTGGTATGAGTGTTCTCCAGTTTGTGAGTCACCCACCCAGCAGCGATGGGATTTGATTTTATTGTGATTGCGCCCCTCCTCCCATCTCATTGTGGCTACTCCTTTGTCTCTGGATGTGGGGTATCTCTTTTGGTGAGTTCCAGTGTCTTCCTGTCGATGATTGTTCAGCAGTTAGTCATGATTCCTGTGCTCTCACAAGAGGGAGTGAGAGCACGTCCTTCTACTCTGCCATCTTGAACTCTGTGTGAAATTGAAATACTTCCAGTTGGAATCAGTTCTAAAACTGACTTGAGAGCGACCCCTCTTTAAGTCAGTTTCTGATTCATGAACCAACTCACCCAAGCTCAAGTTGACTTTGATGTTTAAAGAACTGTGATCCTTTTGAAGGTAGGGATTGTATTTTATTGATTTGACCAGGGACTAGTATCATACCTGATCCTGGTGAGCTGTCAGTAAAGTTCTGTTGAATACATGAATGAACAGAATATTATCAGAGGTTTAAAGAATATTTGAATAGGTTCAGAGCTCGATTCCCTTTTGTCTGTGTAAATACTATGAGATAAGTCCCAGAAAATTATTCAGGCAGAGTATCTCTTAAAACATCGTTTATGACAATAGCAATAACTATCCCGAAACACTCGTCATGAGCCTTAAGAGTACTGTTGTTTAACATAAGAATTATGCATGTCATGCTTTGCCAGTTTGAACTAAGACAGTGGGAAAATGATAGTGACATACTGGGCTGACAAGGAGGCAGTAAAATTGTTATCCTCATACATTGTTGGGGGTTTATAAAATGGTTAATCCTTTTAGAAAGCATTTAAAAGTATAAGAACCATCAAAACGTGTATAGTTTTGACTCAGTGTTATAATTTTTAGAATCTGATGAAGTAGTCCAAAGTAAGGCACTAGCTATACATAGAAAGATGTTAATTGTAGAATTATTTATCCAATTGAAGAATATTATAGTGTTAAACCTCAAGTAAGTTAATTATCTCTCTGCCTCAGTTTTCTTTTCTGTAAAATGGAGATAAAACAGTACCTTTCTCAAGTTGTTGTGAGAAATAAATGAAATTATATGTATATTAAAGTAGTATCTGGCATATATAAAGCACGCAAATTTAGCTGCTACTGCTGTTGTGTTTTATTATTATTGATGAGTAGTTCTCTCATTTCTTGGAGTCCTTTATGTCATTATGCTAGGCATTATGTTGGGTGAATGAGAGATAAGTAAATAAAAGTTGTGGTTCTTGTTTACAGGAAACTTAAAGTTCATCTGGTGGTGAATGTAATATATTTATAAATATTTTAATTACAGATCAGTATGTGTTAAGTGACACAAGAAAGTTACAAAGTACTGTGAGTGCTCTAATACAAGGAAGATTGCAGATTGCTTTGGCTTTGTTGCGATGGAGAAGTGACATTTTCACTGAGCTTTGAAGGATAAATAGGATTTTGAGAAGTAAAACTATGAGATGGTATTTCATGGGGTACATGAGCAAAGACAGAGATTGGAAAATAGATCATCTATGTGTGTAGTGGAATAGAATTTGGAGTAATAAAGCAGAGGAGAGAGGAAGAGTCCCCATGTTGGAATGGTTTGAATGCCAAGTTGAGTTTTTATTTTATTCATGTGACATTGCTAAGTGATGGCTTTTGTGACCTGATTAGAGCTATGTTTTAGGAAGATTGAATAACTGCAGAATGATTTGCTGGAGGAAGAAGAAATGGGAAGTGGGAAGACTATTTTTTCCTCCCCTCCCCTCCCCTCCCATCTCCTCCCCTCCCCTCCCCTCCCCTCCCATCTCCTCCCCTCCCCTCCCATCTCCTTCCCTCTCCCTCCCCTCCCCCTCCCCTCCCCTCCCCTCCCTTCCCTCCCTTCCCTTCCCTTCCCCTCCCTTCCTCTCCCCTCCCTTCCCCTCCCCTCCCTCCTTCCTTCCTTCCTTCCATCAAAAAATATTTGTGGTTCACTCCTGTGCGGTGTGTTATGTTTTGTATTGAGGATAGTAAACTTTATCATATTTATTGCTTGACCTGTGATTGTTAGTGGTGTTTCAGAACGTAGATGATGAAGACTGAAACTAGTGTGGTGTTTGTAGGAATGAAATATTAGATGTCAAATGCTTACAGAGGTGGCATGGCAGGCTTGATAATTTTGTATGTGGGGTAAGGGAGAGAGGTCCAAGTTAAAGACAACTTTTAGGTTTTAAACTTGAGTGACTTGGGGACTTACTGCACTTCTTGTTCCTAATGCACATTGGGAAATAAAGAGGGTGTGCTAGTGTATGTGGACAAGTGGGATTTTATATATGATTTATTTCGTTTGCATTGCCAGTGGAAAACTCAGTTGATTCCTTTTAGGAAGCAGTTAACAATGGGGAACTGGGACTTGGGGAGTAGGGAATAGGGGTGGCCAGAGATGTTAAGAATATAGATTTGTAATCATGTCTACAGAAGTGGTAGATAAAGCCTGAAGTGAATGAAACTGTCATGGGAGAATGTGGGTTTGTGTGTGCTCTTAGTAGGGGTGGGTCTGGAGCTGAATACTCTTCATTTTAAAAGAGTCACTTTATTCCTTAAAAAAATTATATATGCCCATTATAAAAAACCTGGTGGTATGGAGGGTATATCCAAAATCTTACTACTCAAAAGTAACTCATTAATATTCAGGAAGATCAGTCTAGACTTCTTTTTACGCATATTTGTAGGTAGTTAGAAATAATTTTGGAAATTACTATTTATTGAACAGTGTATTTTATTTCATACCATGACTGTCTTTAACAGTCCAAATCTCTCAGTTGTTTGTTTGTGATATGGAGTTCCTACAGCTGTAGCCCTGTATAGAGCTGGGAGGAGGTACACTCTTGGTGTGTTGCAAGAGCTTGCCTTGAGGGGCAGTGATCAAGGGAGGTGACAGGAATGTGACACATGGTGGAACTAGTTGGCCTCAGGGTTCCAAGTAGAGCTGTGGTATGGTAGATTAAAGATGACTGCACATTCTTTGCTGCTCTTTAAAGGAGGCATTTAAATTATACTAAGAAAAACTTTTTTCTGTCACATCATTAAAAACAGTTACTTCTGGTAGCACTTAGTGAATTTAAGTGGTATTTCAGGGTTAATTTGTATTATTAATATTATAAAAGCTAGATTGCTACTATTGCAATTCCTGTCTTTAAGGTATATCGCATAGATATATTTTCAAGAATATATTATTCATATATAGAAAATGTAAAATTAAAATCTGTAAAGAAATATTTTATGAACTTAATGGTGTCCAGTTATTTCCACTTGTATCATGCTGTTATATGCTCCCTTCTGAGTAGGGAAGAGTTTGATATTGTTGACTAGCTATAAATGGGGAGAATGTGCCTACAAGAATTAAACAACTTGGTTTAGGTATTGATATTTGATGGGGTTGGTAATCTGAAAGTCATATCTTAAGATAGTAATCTCAATCAGTATAACTGGCAAGTGGGACCTGCATCTTTAAAAACTTAAGTTTTATGCCCAGAATTAATTCTACAAACATTTTATGTGCAGGTGATATGTAGGAAATGAAGATTACAAAAAACAGTCCCTGCCCTGGAATTTATATAGTCTGAGAGGTGAGAGAAGAAATTTGTACGAACAAGGCAGAATGATTGTTGCCTGAAAAACTACAAAATGCTGTGGAGTCTCCAAGAGGGAAAAATCTATTTTAAAAAAAATTGTGTATGTCTTGTAAGTTTTTGGGAAAAAAATTTCAGGAAGAGTGGCATTTGAGTTGGATTTTAGAGAGATGGCTTGGTGTCAACAGGCTGAGCCTGGTTTGATGGATTAATGTGAGAACAACACAGGTGGAATAGTATGGAACATATTTGGAAAATGGCCAGTAGTGTGTGTTGGCAGTAATGTGGGGAATGAGGAGGATTAATTGGAGATGATGTTAAGGCTGATGTGCTAAGGAGTTTGTACTCTATTTTGTAGGCATTTGAAAACACTTGGAGGTATTTTATTTGAGCAGGAACTGATATCATTCAATTTGTATTTTAGGAAGGTTTCCTAGAGGGACTAAGAGATAATTAATGGTAGGTAGGAGCATGAACTGTGGAGCCTTCAGTACAGGGACACCTCCTGGCTCTGTCACTCTTGGTAATCTGATCAATCATGGGTTTACTCATCTGTAAAGTGGTGGTAATGATAGTACTTAGAGAGCTGTCGTGAGGCATAAATGACATTATGCAGTGGAGTGCTTACTACAGGGGTTAACACAGTAAATGCTCACAAAAAATATTTGCTACAGAAGACTATGATTTTGGAAAAGGGCAAAAGCTAGAGGTAGAAAGAACACACAGGAAAGAGGAAAGTCAGTCTGTACTAACCAACAAGGTAGTATAATATGCTGGGGCTTTTAAAAATTATGGAGATAACATTTTATTGCACTATTGAAAAGTCTTAATTGTGTTTGTTAGCTATATGTGTGCATGTGTTTAAAATAAGTTCTCTGAAAAGGCAGCTGGTTATATTAAATCTCGCCTGTCTTTGTATCAGAGTGACCTTAAGCCTGCATGAACGCACGGGTTAGTGACTTTTGTAGGTACGTGGTGTTGGCGGAACAGGAGATGATTAGTAAACCCAGCTGCCTGGGAAGTCATTGACTGAAGAAAGACCATCGCTGAAGTTTTCACTCAGTGCTTCCTCACTGTGCAGCTTTTTTTCTTACTGGGTCATGAGAAATGAGAAGAGGGTGGAAAAGAAAGGACACGAAAGGGCAAAGGCTCCATTACTTGGCTTTGTTGTTAGGAGTTATTCCTGAGAGGGTATAAAAGTTAGAAGGAAGAATCCTTTAACATAAAGGTGCTCTGTGTCCTCAAAGGGACTGTGAATAAATTCCGTGATTGTTTGGCCTTAAGATGAGAGATTAAGGGTGAATTGATTTTACCTAAGCTTATGGGAAGAGTTAGGATTAGTCAGAACTGTGATTGAGAAAATTGAAAGTTACCTTGAAACATCAAAGTCTTCGGGGTCAAATGCGACTCTGCTTTTTCTCCAGCTCATACCCACTGTATCAGCAAACTCTGTTGTCCCTACCCTCAAAATGGATCTTGGCTTGGGGCATTTCTCACTTCCTCCATTGCTCCCACCCTAGCTCAAAATCACCATTACCTCCTTGACTAGACCAAGGCAACAGCCCTAAACTGGTCTCCTTGTTTGATTTGTGTCCAGCTCAGTACTAGTCTTTATATGGCAGCTGGGTTAAACCTCTATAATATAAGCAAGGCCATATTCCTCTTTCACAGAAACCTCAGTAGATTCCTATTTCAGGTGTTCTTAGTACAACTTGGAAAGCCCTGCAAGGTCTGGCCCTATTTCTGAAGCCCTTTCTCCTGTCGCTCCACTGATAGATACTCTATTGCTTGGAAAGCCCTGCAAGGTCTGTCCCTATTTCTGAGGCCCTTTCTCCTGTCGCTCCACCGATACTCTATTGCACACCCTAGCCATCAAGCTGCTCTTGCCCCAGGGTCTTTGCACTTGTGGATCCCCCTGCCCAGATGGGCTTTCCACAGGTACCCACGTAATTCACTCAGTTTATTCAGGTCTCTGTTCACAGGTCACCTCCTCACGGAGGCTTCTCTGGTTACCTACTGTAAAGCAGGCGTTCTCCGTTCCCTTTAACAGGCTTTATGCACTTATCACTACCCAGCAAATACATCTTTTAAGAACATTTGTCTTCCCCATTAGGATATAAACTCCAAGAGAGCAGGGATTTTGTTTTTTGGAGTATTCCTACCAGCTAGGACTTAGTAAAATGGCCAGTAAATATTTGTTTAATGGATGAATGATTTATAAGCAAAAGGGGATTTATATTTCTTTAAATCTGAAATTTACTATTTTCATCAACATTTACTTATTATCAGCTATGTACTGGAGCAGGCAAAATGAAAATATGAAATATTTAAGAAAAGGAACAACTAGGGAACCATAGGATTATAATAGGATATCCACGCAGCTTTTGTTTAAGATCATACTTGGTGGTATAGAGGATATAGTCTTTAGAAGTTTCTTTCCCTCTAGCTGTAAATTATCTTTCTTATGACATTGTCTATGCTAAACTTGAGGGCTGACAAAAATTGTTTGATTCTTACAAGTTATTTAGTAGCTGACTGATTTTGTAACTCTCTGGTTAACAGTGTGGTCTTCATCGTGTGTGATTCTTTTCAGACATACAATTTTTTAGGTCTTATAGTATGTAGAAGTTTTTAATCTTAAAGTGAATTTCAGCTCTAGATCTTTTTGACAAAGTTTCAAACTCTCAGTTCCAAATATCAGAGAACTATGTTGAATTTAAATGGCTATTTAAATTCCATTTAAAGTGAGGGACTTCCCTGGTGGGGCAGTGGTTAAGAATCCGCCTGCCAGTGCAGGGGACACGGGTCCGAGCCCTGGTCCGGGAAGATCCCACATGCCATGGAGCAACTAAGCCTGTGCGCCACAACTACTGAGCCTGTGCTCTAGAGCCCGCAAGCCACAACTACTGAGCCCACGTGCCACAACTACTGAAGCCTGCGTGCCTAGAGCCAATGCTCTGCGACAGGAGAAGCCCCCGCAATGAGAACTCTGCACACCACAACGAAGAGTAGCCCCTGCTCGCTGCAACTACAGAAAGGCTGTGCGCAGTAACGAAGACCCAGCGCAGCCAAAGATAATAAAATGCATAAACTTATAAAAAAAAAATAAATAAAGGGATGAATGAACGGCTAAGTGAAAAACAAACGTTGCAAACACCAGAACGCTCTTTGGGATCATTAGGAAACCCAGCATGCCTTAGTGTATAAAACTAATGTAAGTCATACTTAAATTTGAATTCTTTCTTACTAGTATTATAATTTTGCACAAATTTTTTAACCTTTCTTGAGCCTGTTTACCTAATGAGTAAAATGGGTATAAAATTATCTAGCTACCATACAGGGTTGATGTATGAATTAAGAAGGTATTTGTATCATATAGTTTGTACGTAATAAATGGTAGATAATATTATATAATAGTATATGCATGGGGTGCTGTGAGTGCATATGTTTTTGTATTTTGATAGTTGTGATGTTTCTAATTTTCCAAAGCTATTCGACAGTATTAACTAACATATTTTAAATCTATCCAGTTGTCATGAAATCCAGTCAGTTTGTTTTACGCTTTTTATTTTAAAAAGCAGGTATATTTTGAATTAATGCGTTATTTAAAATAATATTAGATAGGGAGGGTGGAAGAGAGATGCAAGAGGGAGTAGATATGGGGATATATGTATATGTATAGCTGATTCACTTTGTTATACAGCAGAAACTAACACACCATTGTAAAGCAATTAGATTCCAATAAAGATGTTAAAGAAAAATAAAAAAAAATAATATAGTATTAGAAGTTATGAACATGAGAAAGTGACATAATTTCTGCTTTTAGAGATTAAAACATATTTAGGATCAATATTTTTGAAGCTCTGTAACTGTTTTTTAGTATATTTATTTATTTATTTACTTGGCACAACCAATTCCGGTTCCAGGTCAGAAGAATATTGATCAACAGATTAAAACGCGGCCAAGAAAAAACAAGAAAGATGGAAAGGAAAGCGCTGAGGAAATAGACAGACATGTTGAATGCAGGCGTTCAGGGCCTCCAAGGAGATCACTGAGTCCATGGAGGTCCCCAAGAAGATCCAGAAGTAGAAACCATCATCGGGAGGGCCATGGGTCTTCTAGTTTTGACCGAGAATTAGAAAGAGAGAAAGAACGCCGGCGACCAGAGCGTGAAGCCAAAGAAAGGGAAAAAGAAAGGCGAAGATCCCGAAATATTGATCGGGGGCTGGAAGGCAGGCACAGCAGGAGTAGGGAAAGACATAGAAGCCGTAGTCGAAGTTGTGATAAGAAAGGGGATAGAAGGGACAGGGATCGGGAAAGAGAGAAAGAAAATGAGAGAGGTAGAAGATGAGATCGTGACTGTGATAAGGAAAGAGGTAATGACTGTGAAAAGGAGAGGTCAAGAGAGCGGTCCAAGGAACGGAGAAGTAGCGGTGAGGTAGAAGAAAAGAAATATAAAGAAGACAAAGCTGATAGGCGGCATAGAGATGACAAAAAAGATTCCAAGAAAGAAAGCATTGGAGTAGAAGTAGAAATGTGGGGAAACGAAGTAGAATCAGTAGCAAAGAGAAATCAAGTAAACATAAAAATGAAAGTAAAGAAAAATCAAACGGAGTAGAAGTGACAGTCAAGGAAGAACTGACAGTGTTGAAAAATCAAGAAAACGGGAACATAGCCCCAGCAAAGAAAAATCTAGGAAGCGTAGCAGAAGCAAAGAACGTTCCCACAAACGAGATCACAGTGATAGTAAGGACCAGTCTGACAAACGTGATCACCGAAGGAGCCAAAGTACAGAACCAGAGAGCCAAGACAGCATCAAAGCAAAGAGGAGAGTGTGTGAAAATCTTTGGTAAAAGTGGATCACATTGAATCCTATAAATGTTGGATTAAATCTGCTTTTTTTTTTCCTCCCAAGTTGAGATGGTGCAGTAGTTACACATTCTTCAAGCTCCCTGTAGGCTGCATTTTCATTTCCTCTTTTGTGTAGGGAAGTGCCTTTGTAATCCCATTTATTGCATTGATGTTTTCACCCAACTGTTGAGTTTGATACATGATGCACAGATTATTCTTGCATTTTATTGTTTAATTGTTTTTGAGATGTACAGTCTGTACATATGTCCTGAAAATGTTTTAATTCCTTTGGCATGGTTGCCATGTTGGTCAAATTTGTATAAGGCAATAAACTGCCACTAATTCTATTTTTGTTTTGTAGGTGTCGGATTATGGTTTGGGTACTGAAGTTAGCATGGCTGCGCTTTTCATAATAGAATGCTAAAAACTTTGAAAATGGATCTTGGATGTCTATTATAGGAGAATTACATGCTTTCAGTGTACATGAAGGCAGCAGTTGTAGGATTCACATTCTTGTCCACTGTATATTATCTTGGAAGGCTCTTGTTAATATGTCAAACCTAATATTCTCCACAGTTAACTTTAGAGAGAATTTAGGAGAAGTTAGTTTCTGATGCAAAGGTTTCAGTTAGGCTGTGATTTGATCAAAAGTCCTTTTGGCATTCTACCTCAAAGGGACACTGTTAGTATGACTAAAATTTATTCACTAAGTTTTCCTTTTTTATTTGAAAAAATACATGACATGTAATCCTTTTCTTGAATTTTTCGGATTTTAAAGTACTGTATAAAAGGAGAAATTAATGTCTAAAGCCTAGCATTCTTGCAGCAGCCCTATACTAACGTGAAATTAGGAGAGGGTGGGGCAGATGGATAGAGAAATAGATGTAAGCCTCAAGCTTCCAAAGCATTTTTATAAATGGAAAACTTAAATTATGAAACAGCTTGATATAGTGTCCTTTTTTAAATTGAAAGCTTTTTTTTATTGATAATGAAGATTGCTGTTTGAGGTTTTAAACTTAATCTAGAACAGAGAAGTATTTAAAGTAATGCTATGCTGCATTATTTAAGATTATCAGCAAATTATTTGATAGATTATTCTTATGACTTGTATTCTGATTACAGAGAAGGATCATGAGTGTGGAATAAATACTGGATTAAATCCTTAAAAAAAAAATAAAATTATACTATGGTCATCTCATTGATGTTAGTGTAGGACCAGTGCACAGTATGGCTCAGTAAAATAAAATTACGTATTGAAGTTTTCAAGTAGCAGATTCCAGCTTTATTAGATAATCTTTTGATGCTTCTACAAGCTTTTTATGGTTAACATTTTGTGGTGTAGTTTTATTCCTTAGATGCTTTTTTAGCCTTCCATCTCTCAAGTGAGATAATTAGCTTCATTCCATGAAATACGGATTTTAATGAACCTATAGGCAGCAATAAGAAAAACATTATTTTTCCTGAGTCCTCTGAATATGAATTAAGAAGGCAATAAGATGTACCTAATAGACTTATAAAAACAGTGCTGCAGTAATGACTGATTTAAAAAAATCCAGTTATATACAGTTCATTTGTTATAACAGTTATGGCAATATTCTGGTCATTACCTATAGAATATATTTGACTTAGAAACTCGCTCTGAGTCTTCATATGCTACCCTCCTCTCCTCTCCAGCTGTGTAGAGAAATATAAAAATATATGGTTAATTAGAGTCAGTGGGTGAGAAAATGGAATAGACACTCAGGAATTAGGCAGTTAACTTGAAAGTTGCCTTAGAATAAGCTGAATGTACTGTGTAGGAATTTTGCAATTGTCATTAAGATTTGTGCAAATGTAAATGCAAATACTGGGTTCTTCTGATAGTTTGCTCTTTCAGGTACTGTACACGGGGTATACTGCTGGAGGCTACTGCAACAGAAGTACCGTTTGAGCTATAGTCTTCTACAAAAATATAGAGAACTGGAGAGTAGTAGCAGGGAAAGCAGTCCAGCAGGGAGCAACCAGTGTTTGCTTGGAGGAAGTCATTCGACAAAACTTGGCTAAAAAACAGGTTGCAACTGCAACATGCCTGCTTTATCTGTGTGAAATGATTTATCATTCTTTTATTTGATGTCTGCATATACAAATATAAAGGTGATCGGTCACCAGTGGTCACCTATTCTACATAGCAACTCACACGTTGTGTGTGAATGTCAGCAGTTATTCACCAGGCAGCGGCATGAAAAGGCTGGACTCAAACGTGTCATCTTTAAAGGAACCTCAGGTAGTAAGCATGGAAACCTTGCCCATTATAGCAAATCAGCAAAAGGTTATATTATTATTTTCAATTTGTGCATTAATACCTGCTGAATATTACATACACTGTACTGTCAAGTACAATAAATAAATATGTCATCACCATTTAGTGGTAATTCAAACCTAGCAAGAACTGATAACCAAAATCAGGAATATTTTGAAATACACTAGCCATTTTAGTTGATCTGTTATCTTAGCTGCTTTCAAATTCAATGAAAATTTCTGGGAAAACAAAAAAGAATAAGGATCTTGTAAGTAGAACCCTATTTTATTATTTGTATACATTTTTACTGAACTGGAATAAAACCAGCGATGGTAGGTTAGTAAGTCACAAACACTCTGTCGAGGTATAGCTGATGTCAGATGTGAGTTAAGTAGCTCTAAATGTCTTTGAAATTTCATATCTGTCCTAAGAATCCACATGACTTTTACAATGCCCACACCATAATGTATTTAAATTTATATAAATATAACAATGTTTAAAATTACCCCTCCCCTGAAGATGTGCCGTTTTAACTTTTTGTATTCCTTGGCACTTGTTATAGTACTTCCATTTTGAAAAGTAATGTGAAGATGGTAGGTTTTTGATTTAATTATCTGTTTTAAAATTTATTAGTTTGAAATGTCCCACACGAGGAAGTACAGTCACCATTTCACTTTTGAAGTCTGTGGTTGGGTGTACAGGCAGGTCATTTTAGATAAAAATACTCTTATCTAACACTAAAGAAAACCCCCACAATTCTTATCAAAAAAGCAAGTAAGGCCAGTTTTTAATTTCCAGTTAGAAAGGTGAACTATCTTACTAGTGATTCAAAAGATGGACATGAATCGATACTGGTTGTTGCTACACTTTTGGTAATAATAGATATAAATCTTTTTCAAGCAGAAGAAAATGTAAATAAGCCAATCTTATTTATATGTAGGTAAGATAACTAGCATTCAGGGAACTTCCCCGGTGGCCCAGTGGCTAAGACTCTGCGTTCCCAGTGCCGGGGGCCTGGACTGGGATCCCTGGTTTGATCCCTGGTCAGGGAACTAGACCCCGCATGCCTCAGCTGAGACCCGGTGCAGCCAAATAAATTAGTAAATATTAAAAAAAAGATATATAGCATTCAGAACATGAAAAGAGTTGTTAAAAAACCTTCAAATAAGATCTGTCAGAACCACTGAACAGTGCACTCTCTGTGAATGGTATTTTCATCATCCGGATTGCAAGTGTACACAGTTAAGATCAGAATAGCTATCTTGGAGTAGTTTCTCTTTGAAAAATGCCAGTGCTCTTCAGAATGTATTTGTTTTCCATTATAGTCTTCTTCTATGATTTTAAAATTTTAGAATTTATTTTTTGAATAGTACATTCAGATGTTCAAAATTCAAAGGAAATAACAGAGTTTATAATATTCACTCCTTGTGTCTCCATCTACAGATATTTTAAGCATCTGCAAGTATGAGTATAGTTATTTTACATGTATATGTTTTTCTTTTCCCTCCTTTAAGCAGAAATTCTAACCTACTGTATGTATTGTTCTGTACCTTGAAAACATTTTTTTTTTTTTTACATAATTCTGTATCATTATGTAAAGTGTCTCCCTCATGGTTCTTTTCTTAGGACTGCCTGGTATTTTCTTGAATGGCTGTATCCCATTTTTTTTAACCAGTGCCTGTTGTTATACTTTCAGATTGTTGCCTTATTGTCTTGACTCCATAAATATTTTAGTGTTGAAAATCATTTGTTTCATATTTTCAGGCAGAAATGTTTCGGAGTTATGAAAAGAATAAAGACTACTGGGAGCTAGGTGAGGAAGGGTGGTCCTCAGCTAGTTTTTGATTGTTAAAGAGTTCGTTTAAGGACTTTTAAAATCTGCTTTCATTCATGTCTGTACATAAATGATAGCATTCTATAGAAAGGGCTTAAAAAAAACTTGAACAGCCCCAGGCAACATTCAAGCATCCACTGGGAGAACCTTGTGTCATAGAGCCAGAGGTCTGGGTTTTTACTTCCATTGAATTGGAACTGTGGGCAAGCCCAAAATAATGAACTGACTATATCTTTTTTACTTTACTTTCTTTATATTGTTTTGTAATAATAATAACAATAAAGCCCTAGTTGTAAACAGTTTAGGCAGTGGTTCCTATATTCATTCTCTTGCTTTCCTTTTAATATAGTTTTATTGCATCTATATATTCCTAAGAATATTTTATTTTTAAAAAACTAGTTTTAAATTTTATAAAAAGATTATGATGCTCTGTCTGATCTCTAGAATTTCTTCCACTGCTAAAATTCATCTATATTATTGTCACTAAAATGTATCCATCTTATAATGTATGTATATCTCATTCTATGATTATGACTACAATTTATTTATCCAGTTTTCTGTTTGTGGACATTTGAGTAGTTTCCCAGATTTTGTTATGGTGAACAGTGCTTCTAAGAATATTTTTGTACTTGTTTTCTGTTGTACTTGTGCAAGAGTTTCTCTTAGGTGTAGAAACTAGGTAGGTGTATAGCTAGGAAATTAGGAAATCCTCAGGTATGTACCTAGGACATTAGTTGCTAGGCATATGTGAATGTTCCACTTCAGGAAGTAATGCCAGACTGTTCACCAAAGTGCTTGTACTGCATGCAACAATTAAGTTCCTATTTCTGAGTTGTGCGTACAAATTGGGTTCCTGCTCTCATGGGAATTATGTTCTAGTTAAATAAATACAAGAAGATAATTTCAGAATTGGTGCAGTCTTATGCAAAGGATAGATAGTGTTAGGAGCTGGGCGATGGATGGTCTTTCGCCAGTTTCTGATCATTAGGAGCAAAGAGTGATGGCAAGTGATTAGGAGGGTTTGTTTTAGTTATGGAAGGCCTGGGGTGGGGTGGTCATTTGAGGTGAGACCTGGGTGAGGAGGCAGCTGGGTCCAAATCAGGGACCCCACGAGTAGAGAGCGCAGAGGCACTGGGGAAGGAACGAACAGGGTATGTAGCAGGTGCAAAAAAGCTACTCTGGTTGGAAAGCAGTGGACCAGGAGGGAAGTGAGAGGTCAGCAGGGCCGGAGCATGACAGGGCGGTGAAGAGCCATTAGAAATTTAAACAGATGAGTGATATGAGCTTATTTAGATTAAAAAAATACATATTATATTTATTTTGACTGCTCCGGGTCTTAGTTGTGGCACGCTGGATCTTTTAGTTGCGACATGCAGACTTCTTGGTTGCGGCATGCGAACTCTTAGTTGTGGAATGCATGCGGGATCTAGTTCCCCGACCAGGGATCAAACCTGGACCCCTTGCATTGGGAGTGTGGAGTCTTACCCACTGGACCACCAGGGAAGTCCCGCTTATTTATATTTTGAAAATATTACTCTCACTACCATTTTGGTAATGAATACCAGATCATGATGTGCAGGAATGGAAAAAGGGAGATGGATTAGAAGCACCTGCTAGTCCAGTTGAAAGATGATGATGGCTTAGACTTAGGTAGCAGTGTAGAGGAGAGAAATAGTGAGATTCAGGATATGTCTTACAGATTAAGTGACAGTATTTGCTGATAAATTAGTTTTGGATTTTTAGGGAGATATAAGCTTTTAATTTCTAAAACATGGTCTTTAAAACCAGTATGTTATTAATTTAGAAGCTTTGTCTCTGCTCTAAACATACTCCGTGATTTTAGTAGAGTTAATTGATTTTCACTCATCACTTGAATCTGTTTTCTGGGATGTTGCAAATGTTTGCTGCACAGATGTTAAAACTGGTTCCTGGGTCTAGCTCCAGACCTTTCCTGTATACTTCTATCACTGCAGTCCCTTTTCTGGCCTCTATCTGGGGACATCTGTCCTTGTTCCACCAGCCATTTCTTGTTCTTTGTTCTGCATTCTTTTTTTTTTCTTTTTGGCTGTGTTGGGTCTTCGTTGCTGTGCCCAGGCTTTCTCTAGTTGCATCGAGCGGGGGCTGCTCTTTGTTCCGGTGTGTGGGCTTCTCATTGTGGTGGCTTCTCTTCTTGTGGAGCATGGGCTCTAGACGCGCGGGCTTCAGTAGTTGTGGCTCACAGGCTCTAGAGCGCAGTCTCAGTAGTTGTGGCTCATGGGCTTAGTTGCTCCGCGGCATGTGGGATCTTCCCAGACCAGGGCTCGAACCCATATCCCCTGCATTGGCAGGCGGATTCTTAACCACTGCGCCACCAGGGAAGCCCCTGTTCTGCATTCTTGCTGTCACACTTACTTTGCAGGGATGTGCAGAAGCTGCATCATTTGGATCAGGGCCATGACATCCAAACCTGAAACTGTGGATGGTAGGTTGGGTCAGAACAGCCTGAGGCCTTGGAGACTTGGACTGAGGAAAGTAGTTGAGTCTTAACTGTCAGAATTTCTGCAGAATCCAATTACTTTTGTTTCTGTGAAATTAGAATTGATAAGATACAGCTGATTTATAAATTGATGTTAGGTTCAAACACATCTTTTAATGTAGCCTTTACATTTTAATCAGATTAGTTTTTGTAAATCACATCATGTTGTACTTATGCTCAGAAATTCTGTAATTGTTTGTGACTGGAGACTCTGTACTCCAATAATATCACTTATTCCTGCTTCTCTTTTTATATTACCACCACCCAGGGCTGGTTTTCTCTTATTTGAAGACCAAGTTCAATGGTACTTTTTACCCACACACCTGCATTTGTGTCCATGGTGCCCCGTCACTTTACCAGTCCTTTAATTCCAGCTGATAACAGCAAAAGTGGTACAGACCTACTCTTGCTACAGATGATGCAAGTTTCAGAATAGGTTATATATATCTACACATATAGCATCTAAGGGTAGGGGCTCAAGCAAGAGCTCGGGGAGGGGCACAGGAAATGTGGACTGAGATTCTACAGAGCAAGGATAAGTCATGGCAGGTACCATGTTGGGTAGCTTGTTGAATTGGTAGAGGAGTGTCTGGAAGGGGAGATTGTATTGGTGTCTGGTGGCTGCTGTAACAAATGACCACAAACCTGGTGGCTTAAAGCTGCAGAAATTTATTTCCTCACGGTTCTAGAGGGCAGAAGTCTGAAATCAAGGTGGCAACAGGGCCACACTCCCTCCACAGGTTGTAGGATCCTTTAGCTCTTCCAGGTTTTGGTAGCTCCAGGCTTCCTTGGCTTGTGGCCACATCACTCTTGTCACTGCCTCCATCTTTACGTGGTCTTCTCCTTTGTGTCTTAATCTCCTCTTCTGTCTCAGAAGGATACTTACAACAGGATTTAGGGCCCACTGGAAATACAGGATGATTTCATCTCAAGATCTTTAACTTCAAAGGTCTTTTTTCTAAAGGATGCAGCATTCACTGCATGTGAATATTAGGACATGAGCATATCTTTTGGGGGACCACTGTTCAACCCACTACAGTGATCAAAACCTGTGAAGTCCTACTTTAAACCTAGAAAACTAAGGTAATGATCAAGTGGGGAATCAAAGATAGAAACAACTACCTTTGGGTTTTGTTTGTTTGTTTTTCCTAGAACACAGTTATCCTGACAGAGCCTCCCCTTTAAAGAAGCATAAAATTCATAAAGCATAAAGTTCATATGCTGAGTAGTTCTCCCCATTCCACTCTGGAGAGGTGGTTTAATTTGTATAAAAGTGGCCAGATTCGTTCAGGTAGAAGATTAAAAATAAATATTTTTCTTTTTTGAACAGCTAGTATGGAGATCTTTGGGAAGAATTTCCTAGAATGCTGTATATGTATATATATGTATATACATATTATATATTTACCATTCTTTCTGCAGATATTTCAATTATATTTATTTTTCTCCACTTCGTAAAAGGTTTCAAAACATAAAGTACAGAGAATCACAGCACTTATGTGCCCATCATCTAAACTTAATAAAATTTTGCATTTTGCCATATTTACTTTGGATATATATTTTTAAGAAGAATAATGTAGATATAGTAGGCTATTCATCTTACATATGTATTTTATAATCTTAAAATTATTCGGTACAATGCTTTGACTACATTTTTGGGTTTAGTTATTCATAATTTATATTTTGTAATATGTGTTATTAGTGTTGTCAGCAGGACTTCTTTTAAATCAGTATTTAACTGTGGGTATTTTGAAGTGAGATAGTTTATAGTTCTGAGATAGTATGTAATGTTTGAAATTGATTAAAATGATTCTTAAAAGAAAATCTTATTTGAAAACTTTAATGTTAGATAACTTGTCAGTTATCAAGTAGTAAACTCTCTTGAACTCTTGCAGTAGCTTTATTGTTTTTTGTTTCGTGTTTTCCAAAAATTTTGAAATGTTTTAAACAAACAGGAAAGAATAGAGAGAAACATAAACCAACATACCAGCTTCATTAATTCCTTATATTTTACCAACTTGCTTGATATTTTAAAAAAAAAAAATAAAACATTACATATATAGTTGAATCCCTGATGTTATTTTCCTTTCTTCTTACCTAGAAGTAACCATTAACCTGAATTTGGTACACTATCATACTCATTCATGATACCCTTTCTATTAAGTACATACATCTAGCCATAAATAATATGTACCATTTCTTGGTACCTATTACAACTATATAACAAGTATCATATTTGTTACTCTGCAGCTTTTTTCTCATTTTAAAAATAAATTTATTTATTTATTTATTTTTGACCGTGTTGGGTCTTCGTTGCTGTGCACGGGCTTTCTCTAGTTGGGGTGAACGGGAGCTACTCTTCCTTGCGGTGCATGGGCTTCTATTGCAGTGTCTTCTCTTGTTGTGGAACACGGGCTCTAGGCACACGGGCTCAGTAGTTGTGGCTCGCAGGCTCTAGAGTGTAGGCTCAGTAGTTGTGGCGCCTGGGCTTCGTTGCTCTGCAGCATGTGGGATCTTCCTGGACCAAGGCTTGAACCCGTGTCCCCTGCACTGGCAGGTGGATTCTTAACCACTGTGCCACCAGGGAAGCCCCCTCATCATTTTTTGATAGTCATGCAGCTATATGAAGATACAATTCATTTTAACTATTGTGTATATTTTCACTGTGTGTATTCCACGATTACTTCATCCATTATCTCAGAGATATTTAGATTATTGCAGATTTTTTGCTGACTCCGCTGCATGGAACAGCCTTTAACGTTTACTTGTGTGTGAGTTTGTTATGGTGTCCTAAAAGTGAGTTGCTGGGTTGAAGAGCGTGTGTAGCCTTAGGTTTAGAAGGTTTAAACAAATTGATCTCTAAAGGGGTTGTACCCATTTGTACTCAGACCAATTATGTATTAGCATTCCTGTTGTTTTGTATTCACTGCCAAGAATAGGTTAGTTCAAATATCTTTTTATTATGGGCATTTTCAAATATGTACAGAAGTAGAGAGTAAATACAATGAAGTCCCACGGACACCTCACCTAGCTTCAACAGTTTTTAATATATGACCAATTTTGCTTTATCCACAAAGCTGCTCCCACCACCCAGGATTGTTTAGAAGCAAGTCTCTGCCGTCGTATCATTTCATCAGTAACTATTTTCATACACAATGCTTGTCTTCAGAAGATAAGGACTCTTTTTAGTAGCATTGCTATTTATTTAGCATATATCTTTTTAGATTGAAGTATAATTTTATATAGTAAAATGCATGTCTTAGGTGTACAGTTCTCTGTTTTGATAAATGGATATATTTGAGTAATTCATAGCCCAGTCCAGAGCAAGTCCATCCCTCCAGCTGGGAGAGATCTGTGCAGATCTGACCTCTGTGAGGGAGACAGAAGTAAAGGAAGGTGGGTAGGAAAAGACCCAGACTGTGGCATAGTTTTCAGAGTTTTGGCAAAGCCAGTGGGGAACCATTGAGCCGAAGTTACCTGTCAGGGGAGCCACATGGTTCCCAGGGACAGGCTTGCCTTTATATCCCTGTGGCACTCAGTCCTTGTCTGGGGGCAGCCCGTGAGAAGACTGGTGGACAGAATTCCAAAGACAGCCCCCAGGGTTCCTGTCCCCTGGCTGTTCTGTCAAACACTGATCTAGGTACTGTTGTGAGGGGATTTTTACAGATGTAATTAAAGTCCAAGTCAGTTGACTTTAAGTTATGGAAATGATATAGGCCCTTTCTTTAAAAGAGAGTTTTCTCAGGTTGGTGACAGGAGGGGAAGTCAGAGAGATTTGAAGGAAAGAAGGATTAGGTGTGCCAGTGCCGGCCCAGAGGTAGAAGGCACACAGGTGAGGAAAAATGTGAGTGTCCTTTAGAAGCTGAGGGTGACCCTTGGCTGACTGCCAGCAAGGAAGCAGGAACTTCAGTCCTGCAACTGCAAGGAACTGAATTTGACCAACAACCTGGATGAGCTTGGGAGCAAATTCTTCTTAGAGCTGACAACTGAGAGTCAAGCCTGGCTGACACCTTGATTTTGGCCTTGTGAGAACATTTATTAATATTATCACTGATCTCATCAGAAAAGCTATCAAGCTCACAGTGTCAGATACAAATTTTTCCAAAAATCTAACTTGAAAGTTCAGATTTTATCATTTGCTACAAACACTGACAATTATTTTCCGTGAAGTGAGAGACTTGCTTCATTTCTGAGAAAATTCCTGACAAATATGGTTTGAGTAACTGTAATTGGTTCTTCTTTCAAATAAAAATGTCATTCAGTGAAAATGGAACTAGTTCATCCCTTATTTCAGTCACTCGAGTGATTTCCTCAGACATCTCAGTCTGTTGTGTATTGAAGCCTGGAGTACTTTATGGGTACTTCCCATGTGTCATCACACAGAATATTAAAGAGATACATCGATTCAAGGGTCACAGTTGAATACAATTAATAATTTTTGCTGCTTCAAATGTATTTTAAATGAAAGTAGATTTTGCTCTTTGGAATTGTGAGTGCATGTTAGTGAAAAATACGATGGCTTGCTATAGTTTATTACACTGCCTTTGTTCATGGTTACACCAGTATTTTTATCTATCTGCTTTTATACCATCATGCAACACAGTGACAAGGTGATAAGTTATTATGAAAATAGTTTTACCGTGCCAGACCCCTGAAAGGATTTTGGGGATTCTTAGCTATACAGGTACACCTTGTTTTATGGTGCTTTGCTTTATTGTGCTTCACAGATAATGGGGTGTTTTCAAATTGAAGGTTTGTGGCAACCCTGTATCAAGCAAGTCTACTGGTACCAGTTTTCCAACAGGATTTGCCCACTTTGTGCTTCTGTGTCATATTTTGGTAATTCTCACAATATTTCAGACTTCTTTGTTATGGTGATCTGTGATCAGTGATCTTTGATGTTGCTGTTGCAAAAAGATTATGACTTGCTGAAGGCTCAAATGATGGTTAGCATTTTTTAGCAACAAAATTGATATTAAATTGATCAAATATTAGTAATTACATTTTTAAAGACATAATGCTATTGTGCTCTCAGTAAACTGCAGTTTAGCACAAACATAACTTTTATATGCAACAGGAAACAAAAAACGTTTGTGTGACTTGCTTTATTGTGAAATTCACTATACTGCAGTGGTCTGGAACTGAACCCGCAGTATCTCTGAGGTGTGCCTGTATGTTGAGAAATGCTGCCCTGCATCTTTTTGTCTTGTCAGTTCTTCAGTTTTAACCATCTAGTGGGTGTACAGTTGTATCTCGTTGTGGTTTTAATTTTTATTTCTTTCATGACTAATGAGCATTGAGTACCTTTTTATGTGCTTATTGGGCACTTGTATATCTTCTTTGTCGAGGGCCTGTTGTCTTGGAAATGCCTCTTCTGGATCCTATGATGGAGGTAGACAACCTTGGAAAGCCCGCTTTTAGACCCAGCACACTTAACATTTTTACTGGGCATCTGCAAGTGAATTAGGAAAAAAAATTCATTTATTCAGTACTATGTAGTTTGTAATTTTTTTTGTTTTTAAAACTTTTTATTGAAGTATTAACATCAGTTCAGCAAGATGCTTTTCACATTTATTAATCTTTTGGTTTTTTAAGTTACTGATTTTCCATTTTCTATCTCATTTATTTTTGCTTATCTGCATTATTTCTTTCTACCTATTTCTTCCTAGGTTATGAGTGGCAATTTAGATGATTGGTTTCATCTTCTTTTCTAATTTAAGCATTTAATGCTATAAATTTCCCTCTAACCACTGCTTTAACTGGATTTTACAAGTTTTGATGTAGTATATTTTCTGTATTGTTAAATTATGAAGTATTTTTAATTTCCTTTTAATATCTTCTTTGACCCATTGTCTGTGTATATATGTTGCTTAATTTCCAAATATCAATATTTGAATCTTTTCCAGGTATCTTATTACTGATTTCTAATTTAATTATGTTATCAGAAATTTTACTCTGTAAACTAAATCTTTGGAAATTTGAGGGCTGGTTTATAGCACAGCTGGTTTAGAGCTGGCTGGTTTATAGCACGGCATAGCTGTGGAGCTATAGCTCCATCTCAGTGTTATGTTCCACATGCATTTGAAAGAATGTGTATTCTGTGTTTGAGTGTAGTGTTCTATTAATGTCAATTAAAGCAAGTTGATTTAATAGTATATTATCCAGTTTTTCTATATCCTTACTATTTTTTTGTCTAGGATTTTCTAGAGAGGAAGAGAGGTGTTAAATTTTCTAATTATGGTATGGATATCTGTTTTTCCCTTTATTTCTGCAGGCGTACCTCAGGTTTTGTGGGTTCGCTAGACCACCATAATAAAGCAAATATTACATAAAGTGAGTCACATGAAGTTTTTGGTTTCCCAGTGCATATAAAATTTATGTTGACACTAAACTGTAGTCTATAAGCGTCTAATAGCATTATGTCTAAACAAACAATGTACAAACCTTCATTAAAAAATAATGCTGTTGAAAAAATGGCTCCGATATATCCACTTGCTCCATGCAGGGTTGCCACAAACCTTCAATTTGTTAAAAACACAGTATCTGCAAAGCACAATACAGGGAAGTGCAGTAAAATGAGGTATGCCCATATTGGTGTTTACTGCATGTATTTTGAAGTTTTGTTATTTGGAGCATACACATTTATGATTAAGTTTTCCTGATGAGTTGACTTTTCTTATATTATTTGCAAAAGTCCCATTTTACCTCTGCTAATACACTTTTTCTTGAAAAGTGATTATATTAATATAGTCAAGCCAGCTTCTCTTGGGCTTATGATGTTGATGGTTTATCTTTTTATGTTTTTATTCTCATCCTATCTGTCTTTATTTTTTATTGAAGAATAGTTGATTTACAATGTTGTGTTAATTTCTTCTGTATAGCAAAGTGACTCAGTTAAACACATATATACATTCTTTTTTATATTCTTTCCCATTATGTCTTTATTTTTAAGGTGTATTTCTTGTCACTAGTATATAATTGGGCCTTGCTTTTTTATCCAGCCTGACAACCTCTGTATTTTAATTAGAATGTTTACTCTGTTTATATTTAAACTACCTGCTAATTCCAATATCTCGGTCATTCCATGGTTTGTTTCTGTTGACAGATTTTTCTCTTTACAACGGCCTAGTAATTTTTTGTTGCATCCTAATCATTATGGATGATTGTTGTAGAGAGTCTGTCTTTTCTGTTTTCTTTCTCTATCAGTTTGGTTTTAGTAGGCAGTAAAATTACTGGGTGATCACATTGAACCTTTGGTACCTTAGTTTTGTAGTGTACCAGGGTGGGCTCGTTTTGCCCTAGTTCAAGAGGACCCCTTTAATCCTGGGGCATAGCCTTTACTCTTCAGGAAAGAGCCTCAGTGTAAAGCCTGAGGTTTTTACCTAGCAGTTTCTAGGCTTGGCTGAAGTTCTGTTTCCTCTGGGGTGGCAGCAGCTGAGATACTGTCTCAGCCTCTTTCAGCCTTCCAGCTCTTGCTCTCCGGTGGGCTCCATGGAGTCTTTCTTGCACATGTGAGTTAATGGGTCAGCCACGAATTTGAAGTGAGCTTATTTTTAGAGTATGGGTTTCCTATGCAGCCCTCTCCTTTCTGGAATTTCTGCATTCAAATTTACACCCACTTTGGTGACCCCAAACTCTGTCGTTTGACACCTCCAGCAAATAAGACTGTGGCTTTCTGCTGGAATTTTGGTTACTCCCACACTGTGGGAACTGGGATGTGCTCTTGGGAAGAACTTAGATATGTGGACCTTACCCATGAGTGTGGTTGTTTAAGTGGTTGAATCCCTGATAGTTTTGCTGGTGTTTGGTTGCTGTTGTAGGTTGGGTTCCTTTGGGAAGCAAACTCTGTGGGGCAGAGAGAGATGTGAAGGAAGTTTATTAGTATATTATTGGTATTGACAGCTGAGGAAAAAGGGGGAAGAGAAGGGAAGGAAGAAATGGGTAGAGGGAGAAGGTGGGCTGTGATGCATTTTTAGAAAGGCTGTAGCTGACTCTGTAGGGGGTTCTGAAATGGGATGGCCCTTCAGAGTTTATATCCATTCATTAGATGTTCTTCTTCTGTCTTTTCAAGTACTTGTCTTATATTTTGTTCACAGTTGATAGCTCTTAACCTGTTGGAGATAGACAACGTGGTGGAAAAATATAAGCTATTATACCATTACCAGAACCAGGATTTCCCTGGGTTTTAAAATTGAAAGTTATTTGATTTTCTGGTAGTGTATCATGCTTACATTTGACAGTGTGAAGACACTCCAGGTGGTTTTCATTTAGTTTGAAATACTTGCTTGTTAGTGTATTTAACTTAATTAGAAAATGCTACTCTACTGAGCTTTCATCTGTAATCAGAAAACATAATTGTTTGCCACATGTTTAATAGCTGTCAAAAATAGGGCAGTATTACTCAGCCATAAAAAGAAACGAAATTGAGTTATTTGTAGTGAGGTGGATGGACCTAGAGTCTGTCATACAGAGTGAAGTAAGTCAGAAAGAGAAAAACAAATACCGTATGCTAACACATATATATGGAATCTAAGGAAAAAAAGAAAAGGTCATGAAGAACCTAGGGGTAAGATGGGAATAAAGACACAGACCTACTAGAGAATGGACTTGAGGATATGGGGAGGGGGAAGGGTAAGCTGGGACAAAGTGAGAGAGTGGCATGGACATATATACACTACCAAACGTAAAATAGATAGCTAGTGGGAAGCAGCCGCATGGCACAGGGAGATCAGCTCGGTGCTTTGTGACCACCTAGAGGGGTGGGATAGGGAGGGTGGGAGGGAGGGGGACGCAAGAGGGAAGAGATATGGGAATATATGTATATGTATAACTGATTCACTTTGTTATAAAGCAGAAACTAACACAACATTGTAAAGCAATTATACTCCAATAAAGATGTTAAAAAAAAAATAGGGCAGGATTTCTTAACATAAAACAACATCAACAAAACAGAGTAGATATTTGTATAAGAACCATAAAGTATGTGCTATATAACTTTGAAAAGTTATTTTATATATTGAATACTATATGAAATTTTAGGCTCTTAATTGTTAGATTTTTACATTTTAAATGTTAGCCAATCATTGAATTGATTTGATGTGAAATCATTTAGTCCAAAGATATTTCAGCCTTATTTTAAAAAAAGTTTTACTGTCAGTTCTCTAAGTTGTGAAATGTTACTTGTGAGAAATTTCATTTAACAAGCATATTCTAGTTTAACGTGATGTCACAAATTTAGCCTGGAGAAGACAAAAATACCTGAACAGTTGTTTGCTTTGCTGCTATATCCCAACAAAAATGCTTTACCTTAAGATGTTTTGTAACCAGATTAAAAAAAAAAAAAGTAAATCGAACAAACTAGTAAATATGTTATGGAGTACCGTTGCATCATTCATTATATGTTTTACTTGCATCCTCACTGTAAATTTACATGAGAGAGATTAGGGACAGTGAAGATGAAAGCGCCTTGACCTTTGTCCGGGTCCAAAAAGAATGACTTTTTCCGGTAGCATCTGAAGCATTTCCTCAAAGGTATGGATTGTGTATTTGTAAAAAAATTAAGTAGTTTCTTTTGAACTATGTTTTATAAAAGAATCTGGATTGGCCAAGTAGTGTAATGTTAAACTTGAGGTTCATGTTCTTAGCCTGTGTTACCATTGTTACCATAATTATTTCTTTTACAAGAGTGCCACCTGACGTTCCAGTTCTTCAGTAGCAGTTAACTGCGTGTTTTCATTTAGCAGCTTAGACATAAGTTTGTTGCTTGCTATCTGGCCATGTTATATATATATATATATATATATATATATATATATATATATATCTATATATCTATATATAAATATATATATTCAGACTTTGCCCCAGTTAAGGTGATAATTAAAGTCCTTAAGTAACAATTTTAAAAATTGACTCATTTTAAGGGATTCAGTTATGTGATTCTTTTCCTGTGTCCCCAAACCTTGCTGAGCCTCTCCATATCTTACTTTTTGTTGCCCTTGCAACCTCTACAGACTTCCAACCCTCAGCTTGGTCCCTGAGTCATAGGAAATAAAGATATCTGTACAAATGGAGTATTCTAGGGAGGAACCAGGTAGGTCCCTATATTGAGAATTCCTTGGGAACGAAGCTTTCAGGCAGCTCCAAACCTCAGGTGTCTGCCAGGTTGCTGGTTTTCATGGGTTGTAGGTTGTTGGTTTTCAAGGCTACCGTGGAAATGCGAGGCAAGGGTGGGATTAGGTCAAGTTAAAGCAACACAAAACTCACTCTTTCTACTGAGATTCAGTCATTTTTATTGGAAAAAAAAATGCTCCCTGGATTGCTGCAAGCTTTTGGTTAATTTTCAGAATTTTTTAAAAACTGAGGAGAGGGACTCCCCTGGTGGCGCAGTGGTTGAGAGTCCACCTGCCGATGCAGGGGACACGGGTTCGTGCCCCGGTCTGGGAAGATCCCACATGCCGCGGAGCGACTGGGCCCGTGGGCCTTGGCCGCTGAGCCTGCGCGTCTGGAGCCTGTGCTCTGCAACGGGAGAGGCCACAACAGTGAGAGGCCGGCGTACCGCCAAAAAAAAAAAACCAGGAGAGAATTTTCAGAGGTTCTTTTTTCACCATTTTCACTGGTATAACTATCTTGGCTGGTATTTAAGCCTCAATAAATGTGGGTTCCTCTCTTTTACTTTCTTTGGTTTGAATTACTAAGTTTTTAATACATAACCATTCCGTTGTAGAGCTTTTGTAATCTGAATGCAGGGACTAGAGCCTTCCGAAAGTTTGAATCTCTTGCCACATCTTCTAATATAATTCTGAGAGTTCTGCAGTGACGGGCAGGGTGTGGATGCTGTAGTCCCCAGTACGGTGGCACCGCCATCTGTTTGCCACTTTTCTTGTGGATGTAAAATTTCAGTTAGTGATAATAGTGCAATTGGTTCATCTGTTTTCTTGGTTGGCATTTTATTACTTCACCGTCACCATGGAGCCTGTGAGCTCATCACCAGTATTCAAAATGAAGGCCAGTAAATGGACTTGGCGTCTTTTTATTTCTACACAGAAATTTCTGGTATTGGCTTTTTTTATACTTACTTCAAGACAGTACCACAGTGTGATTTGGTTCAAGTGGCATATGTGTGGGCAGGTGTCCAGCTGATTCTTTCTTTGCCTGAAACTTCAGTTCTGGTGAGCATGGTAGACCTTGTTTACTTAGTTCTTTAATTTTCTTTGGTTCTTTGTGGAATCCTGGCATATAGAAACTTGTTTTTGGAAAGTTGAATTTACTTTTCATTTTGTCCGCTTTTACTCCTTTCACTGTTTTTGAAATGAATGTTTCAAAATAAAGATATTTAAATCTTTATTTCAGATTTTTAAAAATGTCAGCAAAAAGTCTGAATTCATAAAAGTAAGCAGATATCTTTTTCATTTTGTTTCTGAATTATGCCAAGATTACATTGAAAAATATCATCAATTCTGCTTTTCCTATTAGCATTCCTGGTGTTACTCAGCCTTCCACCTTTTCTTTCCCTATAGTGCGAATATTTGGCTAATTGTCATGTCCTTCCTGTGCTTTAGCACTCAGTCATGGATTGTCTGGCAGCCTGGGTAAAAGGAAAATGTAAAAAACAAACAAACAAAAAATAAACAATCTGCTATTCCGCTGATACCACAGATTAATAGCTAAGCTTAGATAGTTGGCTAATGAGAAATTTTCAAACATTCAAACATGCTAAGCAAGCTAGAGGTACAGAGTAGCTAAACTTCAATAATATACTGGGTCTGTTCTGTTCAAAATATAGCCACTAGTCATTTGTGGTTATTGAGCTCTTGGGATATGGCTGTTCTGAATTGACATATGTACTGTAAGTGGAAAATTCATATGGGATTTCAAGGGCTTAGTATGATGAAAGAATGTAAAATAGATCATTAATTTTTAAATATTGAACACATGTTGAACTAATAATGGCTTAGATATATTAGAGTAAATAAAATATATTATGAAAATTAATTTTACCTGTTTTAAAAAGTTTTATTACTAGGCTATTAAGAAATTTAATATGTATGTCACTTACATTATTTGTATAGGGAAACTCACCATTGCACTAGACTCTTGCTAATGGATGTGTCTGAAACGTCAGTGTTCTCAGTTTCTAGAAGTTATTTTTTCATTTTTAATTTCTGTACACCTTTTTTCCCCAATCAGAATGTATAGCATCATCTGAGTCAGTGATTTTTAAACATGGCCTCACATCAGAATTACCTAGGAAACTTCTATTAAATACTGATGCCCTCACCTTATCCTTAGAGAATTTGATTTAGTTGATGGGCCTCAGGCTTTGGAAAGTATTAAAAAAGCTCCTTGGATAATTCTAATGTATCGTTAAGTTTGAGAACTGTTGTACCAGTTGGTTCAATTCTATTTGTTAAATAGTTTGTAGAAATGAATAGATATAACTTGGAGCAGAGGTATTATTACCATTATGGATTCTGCACCAAAACAATGACCAGGCTTTAACTTGTGAAGGGATTGCCTAGAGGTTGTTAACAATGCAGAGTTTTGAGTCGTGCTAACGGAATCGTTGCAGGGTTGATCCTGGAAATCTGCCTTTATAATGGCCTTGCAGGTGATCGTGATGCAGGTGGGTCACCATCCGTTGAGTGAAGCCAGGCTGGATCCCAGTCAGAGGACATATGTTTACTGAGGAATTGACATCCCTTCATGTTGGGAAAACCTGACTCTGGCAAGGCAGACATTTAAGTGTGTGTTCTCCTCTCACCTTTTCTGTGTTGGGACAGCTTGTTTTTTTAATCTAGGTTGCTGAAGTGATTTCTGTTTATATTGATTATTAAAAAAACATGCAGCTGTTGGAGAAGTTGATGACATTTGTGCTGTTTGCATTAAAAAGGAGTGTGTATGAAAGACGTTGGCAGGGCTGTGTTTTGGCCATAATTCACAATTCCATTTTAATTGAATGTTCGCAGTATGCAGTAGGCTCATTTGGACTGGAGAGTAACTTTACTGCAGCTTTTGCCGCATACCTGCTTTTGAAAATGACCCTCCAGCATTCTGCTGTAGCACTCAATTTAAAGCCTTTATTGGGCATAAGATAAGTAGTAAGAGTAACATTTGGGCTTCCCTGTTCAGCAAGCTGTCTACATTTTTTGAGTTAATAACCCCCTGATAAAAGTGGCATTTTTCGTTTTGTCCAGAAGTGAAAGGTGACCTTTGGTTTTCCGTTGTATTGTTGCACTAGGGCTAAAATAATTTCTTCCTTTCCCTCTTGCTCCCAAAGCTTATTCACATGTCTTTGTTGTTAGTCACAGTCTCTTTTACTCCAAGTCCTTTGCCATATACAAATCCTTTCTTTTGCCTTAAAATTCACCTCCAGTTTTAAAATCTTTTTTCCTTTTGTCTATTCTTTGCTTTCCTGGACGCTCCAAATGGTGAATGAACATATTATAGGGACTTAAGCCACAGTATTTCAGTTGATGATACTCTGGTTTTAAAAAAGTTAATTCATTCTAGAGAATGTTCCAGTTAAAGCAAAAGCATATTCGTTGTTAAATGACCTGCTCTGCCTGATCCAGCTTTCTTAAGCAATTTATGCAAGTGCTGTCATATTAAAACCCCCATTTACCCAGAGTATAATTCCTTCTCATTGTTTGTCTGTGAGCTTTAGAAAAAAGAGATGTGTTTGGAAATGGGATTGCCAGGATTTGTTTTTTTCATGACAAAGTGGTTATGGATCCCTCTGTTTGAGGAGGACTAAACTGTGTGGGATTGAGAATGAGCACTGTGTATGTGTGGACGGTAGTTAATGTGAATAGCACTAATCTCTGGGTTTTAGATACTTTTTATTTGCAAGTAGGAGCACGTCTTTATCTTCCATTTTCAGTCTGGGAGAAAGAGTATTAATAATTGTATGGCAGAAAAATAAAGTTGTGGTCTGACCTGAGAAAGTTTGAGGCAAGTCTTAGTAATTATCTTTACAAATAATGTTAATGTTTTTGAAATTATCAAAATATTAGAAAAGTTTGAAAATTACTGTAGAAATTATATTTCTGGGCCAGAAGAATAGAGATTTTGGCCAGCTAGTCTGAGAGACTGCCTAAGAACTTGTGTGAGATTGTAATTCTCTGCTCTCTTGTGCTTCCTAAGTAAAGCATAGTTTGCGTAACAGGCCTTAGAAACATTTAGCTGAAAAACAGGTTTAAGCTTTCTTGGGTATCACTTGGAGGAGAGGAAAAATAAAAAAGTTACAGGAAAGGTTCCTCAGCCTGAACTCAATAAAACAATAGGAGCAGAAGGAAAAGATATGCTTTGTTTGTAAATCTTTAACCATTTTTATATTTGATAATTATAACTACCGAAACGTCGTGGAGAAAGTACGAGAAAACAATTTTTGTATATGTATTCCTTATGTACACATAACTGAAATTTGCATTTTCTGGTAGGATAAAAGTACAGCTTTCAAAATAAAGCTATTTCTATTTGAACTAATGCCCCAACTAAAAGGTGAAAAGAATTTTGAAAATTCAGCCATCAAGTTCTCAAAGAGCATAATCTGAATTTGGAACCTAGCTGGTGTGTGTTTGTGAATTTAGCACCCCTTCCCAGTGTGGCCCAAAGACTGGTTGATATAGGATATAAAGGGCCCTCTTGCCCCTCCTCAGTTTTGGGGGCCATGTCAGTGCTCCCAGTGGGATTGGCGTTGACTGTCATTAGGTCTGCAGTGCAGGCCAGCTCCTCTCTTTGCTGAGTGTTGCTTCTCCTCACCACAGGTGTTGATCCCTCTGCTACTTCCTAATAAAGAGTCTACATGCTACCGTCACCTGGAAATTAAAACTCTGTAAATAATTTTTGGATCAAAGAGGAAATTTTAAAATGTAGAAAATGACAAAATATATTAGACAAAATGTATTAGAACCTATGGGATCTAGCTAAAACCATATTCTCATTTTATTGCACTTCACTTTATTGTGCTTTGCAGATACTGCATTTTTACAAATTGAAGGTTTGTGGCAACCCTGTGTTTTCAGATGATGGTTAGCGTTATTTAGCAATAAGATATTTTAAAATTAAGGTATGTGCATTGCTTTTTTAAACATAATGCTATTGCACATTTAATAGACTGCAGTGTAGTGTAAACATAACTTGTATATGTACCAGGAAACCAAAAAATTCATGTGACTTAAGATATTTGCTTTATTGCAGTGGTCTGGAACAGACCCATAATATATCCAAGGTATGCTTGTGTAGGAAGATTATTTGTCTCAAATATGCATATAATAAGCAAGAAAGAATTAATGAATTATCCATCTAACTCAAGGAGAGAGAAAACATCATAAAAGAAATCCAAAGAGAGCAAAGGAAGAAATGAATAAAGACTGGTGGGCATGAATAATGGCCTCTTACATATGCCCCTGTCCAAACCCCAGAACTGTGAATGTGTTGCTTTACATGGTGAATTAGTTTAGCATGGCTGCTCCAACAAATTACCACCAACCTGGTAGCTAAAACAATGTAAAGCTGTTCTCTCAGTTTCGGAGGCCAGAAGGCTGAAATCAAGGTGTTGGCAGAGCCATGCTTCCTCCAGAGGCTGCAGGGGAGAATTGGTTGCTCACTTTTTCTTGCTTCTGGTGGCTGCTAGGATTACTGTGCTTGTGTGCTTCACTCCAGTCTCTGCCGCTGTCTTCACATCACTTTTCCCTCTTCTGTGTGTCTAATCTCCCATTGCCTCTTTCTTATAAGGATACTTGTGATGGCATTTAGGGACCACCTAGGTAATCCAGGGTTATTTAATTATCTCAAGATCCTTAATCATATCTGCAAAAATCCTTTTTCTAGGCATTGGGACATGGACAAGTCTTTGGGACTCATACCAGATTACCACACATCGGCAAAAGGGACTTTGAGATGTGATTAAATTAAGAACTTTCGCATGGGGAGATTATCTTGGATATCTGGGTAGCCCAAGGGGTCCTTAAAAGTGAGAAGCAGGAGAATCATTGTGAGTAGCAGAGGTGATGACGGGAGCAAAAGGTTGGAGTGATGTGTGGAAGGGCCGTGAGCCAAGGAGTACAAGTGGCGTCTAGAAGCTGTAAAAGGCGAGGAACAGATTCTCCTCTCTCCCAAGGGGACCAGTCCTGCTGACACTTGGACTTTAGCCCAGCGAGACTGCTTTTGGACTTCTGATCTCCTGAACTTTAAGATAGTACATTTATGTTGTGTTAAGCTACTAAGTTTGGGGTGATTTGTTCCAGCAGCAGTTGAAAATGAATTCAAAGATGAAAGCAGAAATGAATACATAACAGAATGCATTGAGTGCCAGGGTGTGTTCTAGGCAATTTGCATATATGAGCTCATTTACTTCTCACAATAACCTTATGAAACAGGAACTTTTATTGATAAACCGAGGCACTGAAAAGTTACATAACATTTTCAGTAAGGTGATAGATCTATTTAGAGAAATTGAAGAACGGTTTTGTTTTAGAAAACAATGAAATAACTAATCTGTTAAGTTTCATTTGGAAATGAACATAGGTACAGAAGGAATTTAAAGAATCATTGGATTTGCTCAACTCTGATGAAACAAATATGAGAAACTGAATGAACTGGATGATTTTTCTAGGAAAGTTGTTATAACAACCAAGCTTACCGTAGAAGATAGAGAAAATGGAAGCAGAGCAATTACCATAGAAGAAAGAGAAAAACTTGTTAAAGAGAAACCTTCCTTTTTCGCATCCTAATCTACCAGACTTGGGTGACACTGGAGGGGAAATCTACCATAGCTTTATGAACTAGATAATACCAGTGCCGTTTAAACTGGTGGAGAGAAAAGAAAAAGAAGGAACAGTTTCAAAAATTTTAAAAGATGCTAGCAAAACTTGGCAAAGATTGTACATTGGAAACTTGATCAATCTCACAAATGAATATCAGTGTAAAAATCCTATAAATATTAGCAGAATCAAAGCTCATTAAGGAGTAATACACCATGGTCAGATATGATTATTTACTAACCCCAGGAATGCGAAGATAGTTCCTTTTGTAAATCACCATATGAACAAATCAAATCAAAAGTCTGATTTCATCACTTATGTAGATTTTGAAAAAATATTTGTTAAAGGATAAAAGGAATATAGATGGCTCTTTGCTCCAAAATGATTAAATCTGTGTGTGTGTGTGTGTGTGTGTGTGTGTGTATGTGTGTGTATGTGTCTGTATCCAAAAGCCAGCATCATGATTACTGAGCCAGCACCGGAAATATTATCATTAACCAGAATAAAACAGTGATAATCAGTGGCAAGAAGGACTTCAAGAGGAAAGTGTTGCTTGAGGGATGAGTCATTGTTTACCAAGTGAGTGAGTGAAAGCCTATTGAAAGGAAAGGGGCCAAGCAGTACAAACGTAGTCATGGCGATGTGAAAAAATTGGTGAGTTCAGGGAAGTAATTTTCAGATATGATTTGAGTGGAGTTGATAAAGGGAAGTAGTCATCCCTTTGTATCTGCGGGCTTGGCATCGGTGGATTCAACCAACGGCAGATCAAAAATATTCAAGAAAAAAAGTTACAGAAAGTTCCAAAAAGCAAAACTTGGATTTGTTGCAACTATTTACATAGCATTTACATTGTATTTACAACTATTTACATAGCACTTGTTATTATAAGTAATCTACAGATGATTTAAAGTAAATGGGTTATATATGTTATATGCAGATACTCCATTTTATATAAGGGACTTGAGCATCCTTGGAATTTGGCATCCCTGGGGGGTCCTGGAACTGATCCCTCAAGGATACAGAAGGATGACTAATTTTATTTATTTATTTATGGCTGCGTTGGGTCTTCGTTACTGTGCGCGGGCTTTCTCTAGTTGCGGCGAGCAGGGGGGGTGGGTGGGCTACTCTTCGTTGTGGTGCGCGGGCTCCCATTGCGGTGGCTTCTCTTGTTGCAGAGCACGGGCTCTAGGTGTGCACGTGGGCTCAGTAGTTGTGGCTCACGGGCTCTAGAGTGCAGGCTCAGTAGGTGTGGCTCATTGGCTTAGTTGCTCCACAGCATGTGGGATCTTCCCGGACCAGGGCTCAAACCTGTGTCCCCTGCATTGCATTGGCAGGGGGATTCTTAACCACTTTGCCACCAGGGAAGCCCAGGGATGACTAATTTTTAAAAAGCCTTTCATATTGATTTTAAAAATCAGTATATAGGGCTTCCCTGGTGGTGCAGTCGTTGAGAGTCCGCCTGCCGATCCAGGGGACACGGGTTCGTGCCCTGGTCTGGGAAGATCCCACGTGCCGTGGAGCGGCTGGGCCCGTGAGCCATGGCCGCTGAGCCTGCGCGTCCGGAGCCTGTGCTCCGCAGCGGGAGAGGCCACAACGGTGAGAGGCCCGCGTACCGCAAAAAAAAAAAAGTATCCTTGAAAACCCTTTAAATTTGCTATAAAGAGCAGAATAAAAACATATTGTCATCACTAAATTCATTATAGTTTTTTCCCAGCAATGAAACAAGTTTGCTATTTTTCTTTTAATTCAGCACCAAGTGAAATATATTGTCAGATTTTTTAAGAAGCTCTGTTGTATTAAAAATGCATGTCTTTAAATTACTTGGAATCAAACCCAGTGCTGAATAGGTATTGTTGAGTTTGCATAAATTAATCACATGTCAAACTCTGCCACTCTAGCTCTTGTACATAGAGGTTGTACTAGATACTTGTTTTCTCCTCCCTCCCTCCCTCCCTCCCTCTCTCCCTCTCTCCCTCTCTCCCTCTCTCCCTCTCTCCCTCTCTCCCTCCCTCCCTCCCTCTCTCTCTTTCTCCCTCTCTCTACCTCCCTCTCTGCCTCCCTCCTGCCTGCCCTTTATCTCTCTCTCCCCCACAACCTCCCTCCCTCCCTCCCTTCCTCCCTCCCTTCCTCCCTCCCTCCCTCCCTCCCTCTCTTCCTCCCTTCCTCCTTCTCTCCCTCCCTCTCTCTCTCTCCCCCCTCCCCACCTTCCACCCTCCCTCTTCTCTCTCTCTCTCCCTCTCCCTCTTTCTCTCACTTGCTCACGCGCTGACTTTCTCACTCTTTTTTTGCAATAGCCCTTGATTTTGGTTTGGGAGTCCTTCCTTGCCCCGGTCTTGGTTCCTTAGGGACCAAGCAGGACTCCACCTTCCTGTTGCAGTGATAAAGTCCGAGACTCAAGCCCAGGCCAGTCAGCAGAGTGTCTTTGCGACAAAGTGATCTGTTCAGATGTGGGTAGGAAATCTTAAGATGGCCCAATTAAATGGACACTGTGGTGCTACCGGAGGAGGAGGTGGTGGTGGTGTGGGAGTGTGGCCCCCTGTGGTTAGGGCTGAGGAGGCTGGCAGAAATCAGATGGAAGTGGTAACAGCACATGTGGCTGGGCGCGGCTCCTTGTCCTAGGGAGTTGTGCGCGGTCTCTGTGTTCCTAAGGGTTTGGTTCAGCTGGGTGCAGCTTTCTGCATTCGCTTAGTGCCTGGTTGTTTCAGTAAATAAATTGTATTGGAAAACATCCGTGCCCATTCATTTACTCTTGTCTACGGCTGCTTTTCTTCTACAAAGGCGGAGTTGAGTGACAGAGACCATATGGTTCACAAAACCTAAAATATTTATTATCTGGCCCTTTACAGAAGAAGTTTGCTGGCTCCTAACCTAGTGCTTCTGGCAGATGAAATCATGTATAAGCAAATGCAAAATTCATGCTGTGTGTAAATTGTTCCCTAATATAACAATAACTTTGGAACAAATTTGCCTTTTCAAAGCAAGTATTATAGCAGAACTGTCTGTACATGAAACCTAAGACTGTAGCCAACATCTGGAGAGACACCTTCCTGACGCCATTTGAACCCCCTGAATGTCTCTGTACCTAAAATGAGAGCAACCTTTAGGTATTTTCAGTCATATGATTCAACAAATTTCTTTCATGTTTAATCCAGTTTCAGTTGCATTTTCTATCCCTTATAATAGAGTTCTCTAGAAAAATATTCTTTTGGAGTAATTTTAGATTTACCAAAAAGTTGCAGATAGTATAGAGTTCCCATTTATCCCATTCCAATTTCTCCTTTTGTTAACATCTTACATTAGTATAGCACATTTGTCACATATAACGAACGAATATTGACACATAATTATTATCTAAGGTTCATATTTTATTTGAATCTTGGTTTCTACCTAATGTTCTTTTTCTGTTCCAGGATACCAGATACCTTTAGTCATCATTTCTTCTTGGGCTCTTCTTGGTTTTGACAGTTCTCAGACTTTCCGCAGTTTTGATGACCATGACAGTTTTTTTTGTTTTGTTTTGTTTTGTGCGGTACGCAGGCCTCTCACTGTTGTGGCCTCTCCCGTTGCGGAGCACAGGCTCCGGACCAGCAGGCCCAGCGGCCATGGCTCACGGACCCAGCCGCTCCGCGGCATGTGGGATCTTCCGGGACCGGGGCACGAACCCGCGTCCCCTGCATTGGCAGGCAGACTCTCAACCACTGCGCCACCAGGGAAGCCCCATGACAGTTTTGATTAGTACTGGTAGGTTATTTTGTAGAGTGTCCTCACTTTGAGTTTGTCTGACTTTTTCCTCATCGTTAGACTGGGGTTATGGGATTTTGCGGGGGAGTCCTACTGCAGTTCTCTTTTTAAAATTGCTTCTTGAGCAACAAGCATGGACAAGATAAGATAAATATGAGTTATTGTTCTTCCCTTCAAGATTTTTAAAATTTTTATTTTTTTAAAAAATATTTAAAACATACCTACCTTCCTCTTATAAAACTAGAGTGTGTGGAGTCTCCTTCCCTATCTTTTCCTGCCCTCATTTAATGCCTCATTTATCATTCCTATAGCATCTTCATGTAAGATTTGTCATTTTGGCTATGCAAAGCACTGTGTCTATTTGAAGTAAATCTGTTTTTAAATGGCTTATGTAGGGTTATGAAAATGTTGCACTATTAAAATGTTACCTTTAACATAAAAATTTAATTCAAGATAAGGGAACCTGTCACATTTTTAGGAGTTTTGGTTTAATATTTGCATAATGCAGAATTCACCTAATGCAGCTGAAATAGGGCACACTATTTTTGGCATGTCTCGCAGTACGTTACTTAATGCGGGTTACAGGGTACTGGGGTGACGTCTCAGGCTCTCACATCCGTCACTTTTCTCCAATACTGTTACCTGCTGCCAGTTGCAGGAAATTTCAGTGCATTATTAACCTTCTGTCATTTGCCTTTGGCAAGTAGTTCTGACAAATGGAAGATTAAAATTTAGCTGCTATAGGTTTAAACCACATCCTTTGTGTCAGTAATACCCAATACCTCCTTGGGTATTTTTCTGGTTTACCTGAAGCAGTGATTTTGTCCATTTTCAATGAAATGGGAGTTTCATTGAGCTTAGCAGTGTGATCCTGCCTTGGGGACATCTCTTGATTACCCTGTATCTCAATTTGCATCATTTAAATTTCAAATAGCAGCACTTCCAAAGTGAGTCAGAACATTTGAGGCTTAGACAAATGAAAACTCATTGATCTTTTTTTTTTTTTTAAAGATTTTAATCAAAAAAAAAGTTTTTAGTTTTTATTTTTGGCTGTGTTGGGTCTTCGTTGTGGTGCGCAGACTTCTCCTTGTCGGGGCTTCTCTTGTTGCGGAGCACAGGCTCTATGCGTACGGGCTTCAGTAGTTGTGGCGCGCGGGCTCAGTAATTGTGGCTCTCAGGCTCTAGAGTGCAGCCTCAGTAGTTGTGGCACAAGGGCTTAGTTGCTTCGTGGCATGTGGGATCTTCCCGGACCAGGGATAGAACCCATGTCCCCTGCATTGGCAGGCGGATTCTTACCTACTGCACCACCAGGGAAGTCTCACTCATTGATTCTTTATACTATATTTTATTTGAAATGTACAGTTATGAAATATAAACCTTTGATGTGGTTTGGAGAATAAAATTCAGATATCATATATATTTTGGGGACAGCTAGGTAAAGGCCAGATAAAAATATAATTTGAGATCCAGATCAGTCATGTTTGGTGGTCCAAATAAGGTTTGTTTATATGTAAAATGAGCAATTTTTTTGCCCCCAAACTAAAACTTTTTGTCTTTTTGTAAGTATTCTGGATCACAAATATTCAACTACAATTACTTAAGTACATAACATGTTATGAAGTTTCCTAGAACATTGTATGTAAGCATACTTTGCTCTAATTGCCATCTAGAATGTTGACAGTTGTACTACCTTATGTACTGTAGTAGCTGTAAGATTCTACCAACTGTGGTGGATTCATATGAGCATTTAAATAAGAACTATTAATGGAGAAATAGTGTACATTATGTTGAGGCAAATTAAGCAGTATGGTTAGTAATGGTTAGTATGGTAGTATTGGTTAGCCTTAACGAGAATAATTTGCCTCAGTAGATAGAAGAACTCCAAAATAAAAAAGTCCAAAGGTTGTCAGAGCTCTGAGCCAAGAAATGACAACTTCCTACCTGTCATATATTACAAATACCATGTTTTTCCTTCCATTTCCTACAATGAGGGACTTATTTGTATATAAGGCAACTGGTTAGAGGGTATAGTTGATAGTTATGTTACTATTTCACTCATTTTCCAGCCTCTCAGTAACCACATACATCTCATGAACAACCCTTCATATTTGAATTGATAAATTCTGAGTTACAGGATTAAAAAGTGGTATTCGTACAGTTTTAATACTCTTCATTTAGGAGTGCTGTTTCTTTCACTTGGATTATTGACCATTTCAGAAAGTAAAAGCATATCATTTGGGGGGCTTAATTTTTGTTCTCATTGCTCTCTTATGTGAATACCTGATCGTTACACAGCTGGGCTGTCGGATAAATAGAATCAACTGAAGAACTTCAAATGCAAATTCTAGAATTTGGTCTCTGGAAATACAGTAGGTCTGTGTGTGTGGGGGGAAAACCTGTCTTTTTTAAAGCTACTCATGTAATTCTGATGCCTAGTGGTACATGTTTGTGTAGTTCTCTTACGTACGTTCTGAGGAGCGCCTGCATTTGGTTTATATGGAAGGCACTGAGATGGGTAGGGAATGAATAACTGTTCTGTTGTGTTAGGTGTCCAGTAGTTGTGACGGTAGCAGTTTTATTTTGTAGTAAAACTCTAATGGGCCATAACGGAGTATGTAGTAAATATTGATAGGGCTTTTTTTTTTTTTTTTTTTTGCGGTACATGGGCCTCTCACTGTGTGGCCTCTCCCGTTGCGGAGCACAGGCTCCGGATGCGCAGGCTCAGTGGCCATGGCTCACGGGCCCAGCCGCTCTGCGGCATGTGGGATCCTCCCGGACTGGGGCACGAACCTGTGTCCCCTGCATCGGCAGGTGGACTCTCAACCATTGTGCCACCAGGGAAGCCCTGATACCGTTTTTAAAACATTATTTTTTATACAGTTGTTTTTGCAGTAATGTGTAAAAATATGGTTGCACAAATCACTCAAAATCTATACAGCTTTATATCCAGAGCACTAATAAAAGCAATAACGATCCTAATAATAGCACAGTTAAGAAGATATGTCAAATTTTGAATAGGTAAAGAAATATTACAGTTAAGTTAGGATTTTACCTTTTGATTAATTAATTAAAAAAATTTTTTGAGCTGTGCCACGTGGCATCTTAGTTCCCCAACCAGGGATCCAACCCATGCCCTCTGCAGTGGAAGCGCGGAGTCCTAACCAGTGGACCACCAGGGAAGTCCTAGGATTTCACCTTTTAAATAGGGTGATGGTTGCTTGATAGAAAGTGGTGGAATGAAGGGTTGAGACTGCTGATAACAGAGACAAAGGCCAAGTACACCAAAAGGAGGAAGCACCGTGCAGAAAGCCCAAGACATAGGATGGGACCAAATTGAACCAGCAACAAAGTGGTATGAGTGGGCATCATGTGCAGTCCACTGATCCCTGTATTTTGCCGCCACATTCACCCGTGTAGAGAACTTTGTGTTAAACTGAACGTACCTGGCTGAAACCTTAATGTGTGGGAAAAATCGTCACATATAATGAGTTATGTTGACACATTCCCCTACTTACCAACCTCATATGAACTAATTCGTGTTACAGAAATGTGTTGTAGCAGAAGAGATCATACTTGGTGACCATTTTGGGGGCATGACTTCGTGGTTAAGTGCATAATCTCAGGCTCCCTCCACCCTGGTGTCCCTTGGGCAAATCACTTTACCTCTTTATGCCTGTTTCTCTTGTATTTTTAAAGTATTTTGCAAGAGTTTTTGAAAGTGTTATGGGAAAGCAGAAAGAATACTTTGGACTGGGAAATAATTTGAAATTTCTTGGTGGAGGAGATGTTTTACCTCTTCCTTCTCAAATAACCCAAGAGGTTAATACCACTTATAAATTGTGTGACTTTGGGCAAGCCTCAGTTTCCTCATATGTAATTCAGAGACAGTGTTCTGATCACACCATCTCATCAGAATTAATATGAGATACTATGTGAAAATTTACCATATAGAAAGGTAGAAAAAGGAAACATGCATTTCTGGAGCTAAGTTTACTAACTGACTTCAGAGTAGATGGTCTTCAAGATTTCTTCTAGCTTTGAAAATACTGGAATCTCTGAAACTTCTTTAAGTTCTAATAGTTGTTTCCAGTTCTCTGTGTTCTCTGACACAAATGTTTCTCTGGCCCTTCATCCTTTTCAGCTTTAAGTAGCCACTGGCCAAATTCTTCTTTAATATCATGTCATAGACTAGACATTTGCACCAGATACTCATTCAGGCGAATGTTCCTAATTTCAGAGAAGATTGCCTAAGAAAAATATCAATAACAACATAAGAATTACCCGCATATTGATTCACAACCTGTGTCCATACAGTTGAGCATTCTGTCACTTTGGTGTCATTTGCAGAATGTTTTGAGGAAGGGTATTGATACCCTTACTGATAGCCCCAGATATTCTGGTTAATGATTTACATCTATTTCATCCATTAATTTTTAAGGGATTAAGACAGAGTTTACTTTTTGCCTTCCTCCTTTTTCCCCTCATATTGCCTTAGGTGATCAGAGACTTCATTTCATCCAGCTCTTCCTCCCTCCCTTCCCCTCCCTAAAACTAATTTTTTTGTGTGTGTTGCTGATTTCAACTAAATTAAGTTCTCATTAAAATAATTTTCACCTTAAGGTTTGAATGCTCAACAAGCTTGACCCTCTCAAAGATAATTTGCTTTTCAAATGGTTGTTCATCAAAATAAATCTCTAAATAGTTTATGAGTCATTGTTCCTAATGAGTGTGTGCATATCCTTGAACTGTTTTGAGGCAGAAAAAAGGATTGAGAATCCTCTGTTTTAAAGCCACACTTGGAGAAATAGCTTCAGTTTTTTCCTTGGAAAACAATGCTGTTAAGTGACCATCCTTTACTGTTTGTTTATTTCCTGTGTTACACCTGTTGTTATTAAGCTCTTTAATGTTAGACTGTATAGTTATTGAAAGATTATAATAAATTCACTTCTCAGTGCTTTTTCTTATAAATTTAGTCTTCTAAAATCTGTTATTTCAGATGTAAAATTCCCACCCTTCACTTGGTTTAGTTTCTTTTAGTCACTTGTTATTTGCTTTGAAATATGTCAGAGTGCTTTGAAAACAGTAAACTACTGTAATAGTCTAAGGTGGTATTTTTGTTTTGCTGGTATCTACTTTGTATTTTATATTTGAAAATGACAGAATGGGTGATGATACTCACTGGCTGGTTGTTCAGCTGGCAGAAAAACCAGTGCATGGTGAATTGTCTTTTCCATTTGTTCACTTAAGAATGCCTTGTTAGTTTGTGGATATAGTTGCTATTTGTAGAATCTTTCACTGTTTTAGTAGTTCTTTGACTTGGAGATTCTGATAGACTGGCCAGATAGTTAACAATGTTTTCTTGGGTGGCAGGGAATGGGAAGGAGATTTGTCTAGTTCTCCTTGGCAAACCTGTGTTACTTGATGCAAACAGGTTGGATTTCCAAGCTCATGAAGGTTTATTAATGTTTACCCTCTGTGTTAATTATATCATGAACCCATGTTTTCTCAGATATGCAGCCTGTTATAGATATATCTTTGATCTCTTGATTCCTGCTCATCATTTAATATCAAATGTTTGAGTTGATGAACTAGGTTTAATATACTAGAGTGGGCTAAGTCCTGCATTTCACCTGTTTTCACGTAATTGATCATTTATTCCAGTATATCAATTGTTCCTTTTCCTGCTCAAAGAGGAGTGATTATGTTTCTGTCCTTTAAGAATATTTCGTAGTTCACACAGCTTTTGTGTTGTCCTAAAGTATAGAAACTAATTAGTGACAGACATACTGGGTAAAGTCTTGGTATTAGTCATAGATTGTTCAGGTGTGTGCAGGTATTGCCATTGTCCTTAGCAGATTGTGTAGGAGGACATAAAAATGTCATAGATGATAGTAGAGGATGCAAGAGCCCTTGGAGGTTAGAAGTTAAACAACAGTTGAAACTTCTTAATGTGCTGTACCTTGGATAGCTACCCCACTATGCCTGGTTAAGTCATGCAAGAATATATTATCTATGGCCCTTTGGTTACTTTTGTCTTTGCATTTTGTATCATTTTACCATTTTGCTGTTCATTTGATTAATGTTTATTTTAGAAGGCTGGTAGGTAAGGCAAAAAACATGAAACTAAAGCATTCAATGTAGCTTTTAGGAATTAATGCCTGTAAAGGAAATAAGAGAGCTAGAGGAACTGGTAGAACAGCACTGTTGGGATAGATATAATCAACAAGGCCTGGAATGCTAGAGGTTATACAGGAGCTGATTTCTTCAACAAATATGTGACAAAAAAAGGAGGAGAGGAAGCCCTTAAATCTCAAGATTATTAACTAAATTATTAACTAAAAACTTATTAACTAAAATGTCCTGTGTGGGCTTTCTGATTCAAACAAACCAACTGTTTAAAAAACAGGTTTGTAACAATTGGAAAACTTTGTACACTGCACTGGGTATTTGTGATATTTCTTCAGGTGAGATAGTGATATTTTAGTAATTTATAAAGGAGCCCTTTTGAGAATTTTGATTTCTCTTCTGAAGGAGTTTAACATATTTTTAGTAGATCCTAAACCTAGATTCATGAAACATCTTTCTTTTAAGTATACCTTCCATTTTTTTAGCATCTTCTATTTACACATGTTGTGTTCCATAGGTGCTTTATGTATACTGTTTTATCTAATCACTTTGATTGCAATATGATTGGGCATGTTTATTTTGTTCAGATGAGGAAATTGCACTTCAGAGATCTTAAGTAAATTGCCCAAGTTCATATGGGTAATAAGTGGCACGGAAGGAATTTGAATTATCTGAGCTTCATTAAATTAAAAAAATCCAACTTTATTTCTAAAATGGAAACCATGGACTCAAAAGTAGTACTGTTGTTTTCAGTTGCTTTGTATATTTAACTTGAATACTACTTGTAATAGTGAAACAGTAGCTTAATGAATTGTATATCAGTAAGCACCAAGTTAATTGAGTTTCTAAACATACTTATCTTACCACAAAGGTATAGTGATATAATTTGAGGATTCTGAATTGACACTTAAAAACAGCTTTATTGGGCTTCCCTGGTGGCGCAGTGGTTGAGAATCCACCTGCCAATGCAGGGGATGAGGGTTCGAGCCCTGGTCCAGGAAGATCCCACATGCGGCGGAGCAACTAAGCCCGTGCGTCACAACTACTGAGCCTGCGCGCCTAGAGCCCATGCTCCGCAAAACAGAAGCCACCGCAATGAGAAGCCCGCGCACCGCAACGAAGAGTGGCCCCTGCTCGCCACAACTAGAGAAAGCCTGCGCGCAGCAACAAAGACCCAGCACAGCCAAAATAAATAAATAAATGCATTAAAAAAATTAAAAAGAAACATTATTATTTTGCAAGTACTGTCTCATTTTATGAGACATCATAAAATGTACTTTGTATTCATTATATCTTTTGAAAATATCATGTGAAAAACACCACAGATTATAATGTTAATGTCTGGTGCTAGCAAAAGCAGAAGAAATAGGCACATAGTCAATTCTTAATGTGTCATTCAAATTTAAACATAAATCTGTATCTTTTAAAGAACTACCTATATTAAGTTCATTTTGCTTTTCTATTATATTTTACTCTTTAAGAGATTCACTTTAGTGTTATTCTGCAATTTCTAAAATTTAGCAGGACAAATTTCTATAACAAAGGATAATGGGAAAAATGCCTGTTTCCTGAAATAAATTTAAATGAGCAGGTAGGAACTTAGTTCTCCTTTCTAGGAAAATAAAGTTGAAGAATTATTGATATCTGATTTAAAGTAAGTATATTTATTTAAAATCAGAGTAATGTACCTCAGATTAATATTTAGAAATGTGGGTTTAACATCTATTACTTGAGGATAGGATGATTGTGACGAGCAAAAGGCTTATCATTTTATAAGCAGTTAAATGTTCTGTAATACTCGTCATTGTTGACTCCTACCCACCTTTATTCTTGCCCCCTCTCTGGGTGATAGCACTGGAGAAGGCAGAGTAAGGTAAATAGCAGGCTGCTAAAATTACTTGTCTCATATCAGCATATAGTAGAGTGATCTGTTCAGGTTAGAATACCAGGAGGTAAACAGTAGATTGAAGACATTTGATTTGTTGACATTTTTTCAATGTAGTTTGGTGGGAGAATCTCTAATAAGTTAATGCAATACCCTGAGATTTGCAAGTATGCAGGCTTAGTATAACTCTTTTCTTGGGGGGTGGGTATAGCCCTAATTTTTCCCCCTAGTGATTTTATACTAGTACCTTCTAGACTTCCCCAGACCTTCCTTGGAGATGGAGATCATTTGCGTTCTCCCCTGATTATTATTCATTAAATGTACATTTAGCATTTTTCTTTTTGCAATATTGTTAACATTAGGAGGAAGTCTAGTTAAGCAGTAACTAGACGTATTGTACAGACAGTTTTTTTGCCAAGACCACAATTTTCTAGAGCCCTAAATTTGTAAAAGTGATATGGCCTTCTTCTGTATCTCGCTGACTATGGCATATTCAGTAAAAATTCTAGCTCAAGAAATATTTCCTTTAATTCACCATTATGTTAAAGAATATGAAACTTTCATTATCTTTACAAGACCTTTTTACCAAATCAGTTGTGGCATAATTAATCCTTAATCCATAATTAATCCTATACTTTTACGTGAATTAACTGTGGTCCACTTCCTTCCTTTAGTCCTATAGATTTTCTCAGATGGAAATACTGTTTTACTATCCAGTGGTCATTTGAAAAGATGATTGATTCTGTTAAGTTTTTATTACTTTTAACCAGTATATTCCTTTAACCACTACATGCATTTGTTGTATTTTAGTGACCTTTAGCTTGTTGCTAGAAGAATTAGACCTTGTTTCAGACTTTATTGTTAACAATTATACAGTTTTGATTTATTTTATCTGTAGATTGAAAAAAAAAAAATGAGTAGTCCCTCAGACCAGTGAGATGGTTGCTTAGCCAGTGAGGATTTCCTGAGATCCTTAGCTTTTAACATGTCTCATAAAGCAAGTGTTTTGTTATTTATTGAGTCAGCCAGTGGAATGCTTAAGTTTAGTGCAGCTTGCTTGTTCTGTGTGCCAGTGTCAAGGTAGATGCAGAGTTCTCTGCAGCCTCTGACTACTTTAATTTCACTTGCTAGAATATGTTAATGCTGCTACCATGGCTTTTTTTTTTTTTTTTTCTTTGAGCAAGAGCACCTGGAGGTCTTGAGTACTGGAACAGGGTATTCCTGGGTTGGATTTTGTGAATTTTTGAAAAGGGAAACGAAGTGAAACGAAGTGGTTTATGAATTTGATACAGTCTTTACACTTATAGTATGGGCATTAGATTTCTTTGATGGGGTGCAAGTACCATGGATTTTGGTTCTTCATAGGTTGGGATAGGAAATATATTTATACAGGAGGGATTAAATTTATATTAACTCTTGATGTGTAGGTTTATTTCATGATTCTCAGATCCTGATATGTAAAGAATCTCTGTTTAATATTCTTAGTTATTTAGGCCAGATACTTGTTTTTGCTTTTCTCCTTTGCTATTTTTCTTGTTTTCATTCTCCACTTTAGATTTATCTTGGTTTGTATAACAGTGTTGCCTTATTTATGCACAGTGCCTTTGTATTCCCTATGCTAAGGACCTAAACTTTTCATTCACTCATATGTATTTATTCATTTAACATCATTGATTTCTATGGTATATTGAGATGGAAACTTAGCATTCACCTATTCAAGGGAAGACACTGGATTAGATCTTTTAATTCATGAAGTTAATTTCTTTAAAACTAAAAAATGAAATAGCGAATACATTCTTATATTAAAAATTAAAAATTGTGGATAAATTTAAAGATGAAAGTAAGAATTGCCCACAGTTTTTTGTTTTTTTTTTTTTTTTTGTGGCACGCGGGCCTCTCACTGTTGTGACCTCTCCCCTTGCAGAGCACAGGCTCCGGATGCGCAGGCTCAGCGGCCATGGCTCACGGGCCCAGCCGCTCCGCCGCATGTGGGATCTTCCCGGACCGGGGCACGAACCCGTGTCCCCTGCATCGGCAGGCGGACTCTCAACCACTGCGCCACCAGGGAAGCCCCTAGTTCTAATTTTTGATTTTGCATCCTTCACATTCATAAAAGGGATTCAAGTAATTAGAAAACAGCCTCTTAATTTAGTTGAGATTGGTTTCTTTTTATTTATTAGATTACTACTCTCTTCTTAATAATGGTAAAAATTACAGAGTGATAAGCCAAACATTTGCAGGTTAAAATATTTTATTCCTCAGTTTTTATATAATCACAACAACAAAAACATTTTATGGCTTCAGTGATGAAGATGAGGATGATGGCTGTCATTTCTGGGAGGGTCTCATCTATACTGTGCAATATGATAATTACATGCATCATTTCTAATCCGTGCACTAACCTTACAAGGTTGTTATTCCTCTTTTAGAGATTACCAAACTGAGATGCAATTTAAGTTACTTGCCCCAAACCATACTATCTATAAACAGTATAGTTGAGATTTGAGCCCATGTCTGTTTGACTTCAAAATACTTGCACTTCTATTGAAAACTGTTTTTTCCCCTCAGGTTTTATACACAGCTTTTTGAAACGGAACTTTTTATTTCATGAATATATTCTTGTGATAGGGATGACATATTCAGATAGCCATTTTGGGGGGAAATTTTATTTAGTTCTTTGAACAGTTCAGAGTTAAGAGCTGTCCTTGAATACAAGTTTCTAATGAAGCAAAGTCTTCTCTAACATCAGATGTTCCATTTTCTAACCAAGTAGACCAAGCTTGTCCACAGAATGCTTTACAGCTATGACTCTACACATAGATATATCAAATGGACTCTTCAGAAAATGATGTATTCTAAACATGAATAGTGTGTGTCTGAGTATAATGTATCCATGTGTATCAAATAATTGTATAAGAAAAATTAAGCAAGAATCCTTCTAAAATATTTCCAGTGACTGAAGATTTTCCTCTAATGTTCAAATGCCATCCATCATTAACCATTCTTACACTATGTATTCATTCTAAATTTTAGTGGATTTATATCTTTAAATTGTTTTTCTCTTGAAAAAAAAATGCATTCTACTTTGGGACTCTTCAACTGTTGCTAAGAATGCTTTTCCTGCAGGGATTAGGAACTTCTCTTTCCCTCAGCTTCCTTACCTCTTGGTCAGTAGAAGATGAAGAATCAACTGGTTCTAAACTACTGATGATGACTCCCCGGGTTTAGGTCAGAGACTTGTGCTCTAAGAAGCTTGCTGTGGAAGTGGAATCTGGTCAGGTTTTAAGCCCATCAGGAAAAAGGGTTAATGCCACCCTGTGGTCTGCAGGAACGGCCAGTCCTTCACTCAGCTTCTGGTGACCTTGGGACTGACTCTGCTTGGTTCCTGTCCTGCCTCCCTGCTATTCATTATCTTTTGTTTTTTCTACATTTTCATAAGCTATCAAAGAAGGGAACAGAAAAAACACATGTTGATTCTGAAGTTAGAAACATTTTTTTAAAACTTCTAATAGCACAGTCAAAACTGTGAGAACAAGTGTTGGGAGGTCTGCTTGGTGTATAAGTCAGGTTGGGAGGGGAGGAGGCTCTCGCTGCAGCAGGGGTGCAGGACAGGGAGGTAGGGTTCTGATGTGGCAGCAGAACTAGAAGAGGCTTCCTGAGCGATCTGACGTTAGTCAGGCTGCCCATAGTGTGCTGTGTACAAATTCTGCTTACAGGTCACTTTTTCCTGTTTGAAAGGGCTTGAGGAAGGGAGGTAATCAACCATGAGAGTGAAAGAGCAAAAGAAATGATTAAAAGGAAAGGTAAGTAGGATTCATGAAAACACAGGATTGTTTTTGCCAGATTGCCCTACATAGAGGTTATACCAATGTATATTTCCACCAACAGTGTATATTTATTTTCCCACATCTTTGAAACAGCTTGTTAAAACTTTTAAAAATCTTTGCCTGGTAGATAAAAAAAAATCTTGTTTTTTTGCATTTTTATTATGAGTGAAGTTAAATACTTTTTTTTATGTTTTAAGATTCTTTCATATTTTTCTATTATTATTCTGTTTATGCCCTTTGCCTAGTTATCTTTTGGGTTGTTGGGTTTTAAAGAGTTATAGGCACTTTTTTAATATATTAAGGAAATTAACCCATTGTGATATGTTCCAAATATCTTTTCTTAATTAATTACATTTTACTTTATTCACAATTAAAAACTTTTTTTTTGGTTAGGGAAGATTTTAAAATTTGTATGTAGTAAAGTGTATCAGTCTTTTGTGGTTTCAGGGCTTCTTAAAATTATACTTAGAAAGGACTTCCTCGCTGTGAGGTGATAAAAGCTTTCCCATGATTTTCTTTTATGGTTTTCTCTTTACATTTAAATCTTTGATCCATTGGGAATTTATTTCAATGGATGGAATGAGGAAGGGATTAAATTTAATTTCATCTCTTTGGAATCTTTGGAAAATGATAGGGGATTTATGGTATAGAGAGATCTCAATAATCCTTTAATTTTTTTTTTATAGTTATTCAGGCCAAAATTTCTCTGGATTTGTCTTGAGTGAAAATCATTAGACTAGTTTGCAAGATATCTCTGTATAAATTGTTCAGGAGTTTTTCCAGTGTAGCTGCTCTCAAGAACAGTTTGTTTTCCAGATTTGTTCCCAGACCTGATAGCAAATTTCAGTTTCTAGCAGGAATACATGTAATGACCACATAGTCCATGGATTAAAACTGTATAATTTTTGAAGCAACAAGATTAAAACAGTAACACATAATGTAAATTGTAATTTTGTAGAAAGGAAAAAGTATCATATAAACAAAGTCAGCTAGAGGGTTAATTTCCCTTATTTTCAAATATGAAAATTCAAGGGTATCCCAGTGGATGCCTTTTAAAATTTCATCTGGTCAGATTTAATGTAAAACCAGGCTTGGCAGTGTTTGGCTGCTCGGTAAAAGGCAGACGCCCATGCATGGGTGACATGTCAGTGGTTGGTACTAGCATGCCTGTTTTTTAAGTAACAGTTATGTTGTTGCCAGTGTTGTAGATGCTATACTTTTCACTCATTTCCCAGCGAGTCATTTTATTGCTGCGCTAGGCATCTGCAGTGTACCACCTGCAGTTTAAGTTGTGTGTAAAAATGTTGCATGCTTTTATTTGCCGTAATTGTCAGCATCGGTTAACTTATGATATTTACTTTTTTTTTCTTTAGAAAGCTATGGACAAGCCTGGCTGCTGTGTCCCACTTTGGATACTTGAGCAAAGGTGTATGTGGCAGTTATTATTGTGGGGAAGGAAAGATGGATGTAATACTATAAGGCATGAGGTTGGGCAGGTCCCTAGACCATGCTTGTCTTCTCTATAAATTGTGATCCTCCCTACCTCTGAGATCTGTAACTGTGCCTCCCATTGTGCTTGGCCCAGGAGACCTTTTCATGCAGTGTTATCCTTTCTAGTTTTTAGTTGACCTTTCTTAAATCTGAGATAGAGCTTCTAAGTTTCATTAGGTCCCATTTGTTTATTTTTGTTTTTATTTTGATTACTCTGGGAGACGAATCTAAAAAGATGTTGCTGTGATTTATGCCAGAGAGTGTTCTGCCTGTGTTTTCCTCTAAGGGTTTTATAGTATCTGGTCTTACATTTCGGTCTTTAATGCATTTTGAGTTTATTTTTGTGTGTGGTATTAGAGAATGTTCTAATTTCATTCTTTACATGTAGCTGTCTAGTTTTCCTAGTACCACTTATTGAAGAGACTGTATTTTCTCCATTGTATATTCTTGTCTCCTTTGAGGAAATCGTAAACAAAACAAAAAGACAACCTACAGAATAGGAGAAAATATTTGCAAATGATGCATCCGGCAAGGGATTAATTTCCAAAATATACAAATAGCTCATACAGCTCAATATCAAACAACAAAAAAAACCCAATAAAAAAATGGGCAGAAGACCTAAATAGACATTTCTCTGAAGAAAACATACAGATGGCCAACAGGCAAATGAAAAAAATGCTCAACATCACTAATTATTAGAGAAATACAAATCAAAACTACAATGAGTTGTCACTGCACTCTAGTCAGAATGGCCATCATCAGAAAGTCTACAAATAATAAATGCTGGAGACGATGTGGAGAAAAAGGAACCCTCCTGCACTGTTGGTGGGAATGTAAATTGGTGCAGTCACTGTGGAGAACAGTATGGAGGTTCCTTAAAAAATCAAAAACAGAGTTACCATATGATCCTGTAGTTCTGCCTCTGGACATATATCTGGAGAAAACTATAATTTGAAAAGAAATTATAGAAAACTATAATTCGAAAAGATACATGCACCCAGTGTTCAGAGCAGCACTATTTACAATAGCCAAGACACAGAAGCAACCTAAATGTCCATCGACAGATGAATGGATAAAGATGTGGTACATATATACAATGGAATATTACTCAGCCATTAAAAAAGAACAAAATAATGCCATTTGCAGCAACATGGATGGACCTAGAGATTGTCATGCTGAGTGAAGTAAGTCAGACAGACAAATATCATATGATGTCCCTTATATGTGGAATCTAAAAAAAAAAAGGATACAAATGAACTTATTTACAAAAGAGAAATAGACCCACAGACATAGAAAACAAATTTATGGTTACCAAAGGGGAAGGAGCAGGGGGAGGGATAAATTAGGAGGTTGGGATTAACATATACACACTATTACATATAAAATAGATAACCAACAAGGACCCACTGTGTAGCACCAGGAACTATTCTCAATAATTTTGTAATAACCTATAAGAGAAAAGAATCTGAAAAAGACTATACACACACACACACACACACACACGCACGTATAACTGAATCACTGTGCTGTATACCTGAAACTAACACAACATTGTAAATCAACTATACTTCAATTAAAAAAAAAAAGTCTGAGAGAAAAAAGGATGTAAGTAAGAGAAGTCTGCATCTTGGAAACTTCTATTTTTTAACTTATTAGTTGGAAAGTTTGAGAAGAGAGGAATAGTTATTAAATGAATAATAATTAGTGAAAACTCACCTTCATTTGGGTTCTGCATTTGGTTATGTAGGTCACAGAGCCTAAGGCAGTGGGAGGGGTCTGGTGTCACAGGTGTAGCAGTCTGACACAGTGAGGGTGCTTCATGGGATTTCCTGTCTTTGCCTCACCTGCAATTAACCTAGCACATAATAAACTTCGGCCCAGCATGATCACATATCACTGGTGCCTCAGCTGAACACCTGTGTGTACATCAGTAGAGCTGAACAGCCTGAAAACTGCTGTTCTTTAGTCCATGGCTTGAGGTTTAACTTTTTGAAGTACAAGATGGAAACAGAAAGTGAGGATAGCCCTTCAGGAGATGACAGTGTCTTTTTGTTGGATTCAGAAGTTATAACCCAGGTGACTGACAATGAAGAGGGAGAAAGAGAAGAACATTTCAGGTAATTATGGAATTTGCTGTCAGTTCTCCCTCTCTCACCTTTGTCCCTCTGTCCACATCCTTCACTTGTGCTGCCCAGCCCTCCCATCCTCTTTGTTTTAATCTCTTTTCCAGTAAGACTTCTTTTCTCTGGGGGAAGGTTTGGAGCTGAAGAGGACAGGTTTCTAGTTGTACGTAGCACTCTTCATTCCACAACTTGTCCTGAGCTTGTAAAAGGCATTTTAAATGACTTGTTAGAACACCAGGAAGAGAAGGTGTTAGACAGGTTTTGTAGTAGCATTTCAAGAATTTCAGGTAGAGACTGAACTACTACCCCTTCATATATCTGATTTGTACCTAACAGATGTGATTTGGATTTGAATCTAATAGATTTTTCTTCTTCTTTTTCTTGGAATGTGTTCCTGTCTGTGTGTGTGTGTGTGTGTGTGTGTGTGTGTGTGTATGCATGTATGTATGTATGGCTGCTTTTGTTGCCTTATTCATGTGTATGAAACATTTTGATTAAGTACAAATTAATTGTTTCATGAATCAAAGCCTTCTGACCTTATATCTCACTCTCCTTATAGCTCCCCTGCCCCCCGCCCTGGCAAATCTCTCTTGGTTTGATCTCTAGCTGTAACTTCAAAATTGAAGTGTTTGAGAATGCCTCCTGATTAAGCAGCTCTCCAAGTTTCTTTCATTGGTGAAGAAAGAGGTCTCACCCAACTTGTAGACACAGTGCCATTTGTGTATTAATTGTGTTGTGCTGTTACAAATTTTAGGAGACTTTATTCTGGCTTTTCTTTCTCAACAGGGTTAGCAAATTAATTCTTTTGGAGGTATTAAAAAAAAACTCTTGAAGTTTGTACTGCATATTATCACTGTCAGCCACATGGGCAATTAAACATATTTTACAGTCTTATCTATGAGTAATTGGGTAGGAGAACAGATCATTTTTCATCAGATCTTGTCTTTATGTTTAGTGTTCAAAGAGTCTTTCCTTTCTCAAGTTAAAGGATTTCTTTATCTACAGATTTTATTTTTAAAGTCTAGGTTAAATGACAGAAGAGATTGAATATTAGGAACTCTTGATAACCCACACTAAATTTGTTAATCAGTGGTTAAAATGAATAAGAAGTATGTTTTACATTTTAAAGAATAATTCAGTGTTCAAAGTATGAAAATGAACTATTTTATTAGCATATGAAATTCTTTTTTTGTGTCAGCCTTCTCATTCTCTCCATAGTTTTATTTTAACCTTTCTTTTTTTTTTTAATATTTATTTATTCGGCTGCTCCAGGTCTTAGTTGCAGCACACGGGATCTTTTAGCTGCAGCATGCAGGCTCTTAGTTGTGGCATGCGGGATCTAGTTCCCTGACCAGGGATTGAACCTGGGCCTTCTGCATTGGGAGCTCAGAGTCTTAACTGCTGTACCATGAGGGAAGTCCCTAGCCTTTCTTGTTTGAGTAAAGCTGCTTCTCTCCCAAGGTGTGCTGATGTGTCACATATTGCATAGTTTTAAATATGGTCAGTGTGTCATGAACAATTAGTAGGAATGAGGTATTTATTATGTTTGTGTTAAAACTGGCCTGGTGTTAAAATTGTGGAAGTTATTTTGACATATTCGTCAAAGGAAGAAACAACCTGGACTTTGTTGTTGTGATAGATTTGGTACTGTGATCCTCCATTTACTTGTGAGGCAACAGGAGGCTGTCTGGGATTTTCTTTTTTTGTTTGTTTGTTTTGTTTTTTTGTGGTATGCGGACCTCTCACTGTTGTGGCCTCTCCTGTTGTGGAGCACAGGCTCTGGATGCGCAGGCTCAGCGGCCATGGCTTATGGGCCCAGCCGCTCCGCGGCATGTGGGATCTTCCTGGACCGGGGCACGAACCCGTGTACCCTGCATCGGCAGGCGAACTCTCAACCACTGCGCCACCAAGGAAGCCCTGGGATTTTCTTTTGACATTTCAGTTTAAAAGCAAATCTGTGTAAGATTGAGCTTTTCTTTTCCTTAGGACTATGTCACCACGTTTTCATCCTGAGAAACTGAGCTAGTGTATGCATTGTCTTAGGAAATTGTGGTACTTTAGGGCATTTGTCTGTTTACAATATTATTTCATAGCTGAATGTCACCATGACTCTCCCAAACCAAATATGTCTTTGAGATTTGATCTTATTTTATTTATAAGTGCAACAAAGAGATCAAGGTAAGGCCACATTCCATGTAGTGTTTCTCACCTCTTCAGCAGTCAGACATAAGGGAATGTGGCAGCAGAGTGCTTGCACAATGTTCACAGGGGCTTTCCAGCTGAAACACCTTGCAGGAAAAAGTGTGTGTGGGTGTCGAAGGTGGTGAGGGGTGGATAGTAGGAGTTGCAGCTGTAACCTTGGGAGAACCAGTTATAGATTCAGTGCTGTATATGAGAGTTGTTTCTGTAAAGTCAATTTGATAGTTGAAAATACATATAGAAAAGTTTTATGTGTTTCTTTAAAATCTGTGCTAATACACATTAAGCAAACTGTCATTATGGTTACATACTCGTTAATTTCCATGCATGCACACACACAGAATAAGGGCAGAAGATTGAGTGCTCTTCTTTTTCTCTGAATAGCTTCTGAGCTGGGTTTTAAATTCATTCTTAAAAGAATAGCACTGAGTCATTTGAGGCACCATGGCTAAGAGGGTAAAGTCATAGCTACCTGAAGTGTAGGTTTCTGGTGCTGCCAAGTCATCGTCTGCTTTAGGAGGAGGTACTCACAGAGGAGCACTATGTCCAGTAGCTTTTGGAATAACTTTTATTTTTGGACTTGGTTGGAGTAAGGGGTAACTTTTCTTATGTTACAGCTCTGTGGGAAGCTGGTCAGTCTCCCTTCATGGCAGTAGTTCTAACCTGCCTACCCCTGACTCACAAATCTCTCATTTTCTGATTTCTAATTTTGTAAAGTTAATATCAATCATACCATTACGGTAAAAGAGTTCTTAGACTAGAATATTTCAAGATCCCCAGAGTCCTTAGAGTAGAATAGTCCTTAGGGATCATTAGAAGAATGCTGCTGTAAATATGAAAGGGGAATGTAAGGCAGAAAGGAAAAACAAAAATGTTTTAATTCTTTTAAGAGAGAAAAATTTATTTAGGAGTTCTATGCAGTGTACTAAGCCAAATATGGTATAGTACATCAGTTACATGTTTATTAATCCTGTAAAGTAGGTATTATTATTTTCTATCTTCCAGATGCAGAAATTGTAGCTCAGAAAGCCACATACACCATGTTGTCAGTATATGGTAGAGCAAAATCTTGAACCCCAGTGTAACTGATGTTAAAAGTAAAAGACTTCAGTTTTATGAAAAATTTTGATATATCTGCTGCTAAATGTTATTTTCTAGTAAGTAATAACTTTTAAGAGGCTACAGCTTATTTCTCAGTTCTGAAATTCCTTCTCTGAGGAGTTTTTGAGCACCAGTGATGTATAAATTATGCAGCCAACATAAAAGTGAAGTAGTGCATACAGTAATGTGACCTTTTAAAAATATGACCTTGAGGACACCTGGGAATTATTACTGACAATCATGAGAGGTTCTAGTTCTTTGGCATTTGAGAGTAGAAATGTTTATCATATGATCTTGTTTAATGTTCTCTGGTATCTCATTGTTGGCAGATTCATAGCCTAGTATGTATGACAAACAATGACATATAGTTTGAAATGTTTATGGAGATAGTGCATAATTAAACCACATTTCTAGAACTTGTATACCTTTAAAATTAAGAGTCTACAGATGCCCAGATCTCTCAGTCAGATCTTCACTTGTATCTCCATTATAAGACAATTGGTTTTAAGTGAGAAGAGAAGCTTCTGATTTTAGTTAAACCAGAGAATTTGGTGTACATCTTTTAATTTTTTTGCAATGTATTTATTGGTTTATAGCATCATAGAACTAATGATAATGGCTCATGCATTTGATTGGTTGGTTGCTTGCTTGCTTTATTCATTCTCTGCCTTATTTGAAATGAGGCCATGAGTTAGAAGATACTGCAGCAGTCCCAGTAGGTAACAAGGGCTTGGAATATGGTATTTCTTCTAGGTTCTTGCATTTCTTTCAGATCTAGGATGGCTATTTTAATGGCTAAATTCCTCTGGAAGCCCATAAAGCTATTTCACAATTCTCTGCTTTTAATACCCTGACTGTTACTTTGTCTTCTATAGAAATTCCTCATTTTAGGATTCCCAGGATAGAGAGGTAGCATTAACAGCTTACCAGTGACAGATATATCAATATCACACCCAGGCCTATTTTATACTCTGTGACTTTTCATAGTCATCACACCCTTAATTATCTGTTATGTACAATACCAAAAAGATGTGTATTTTGCATTATAAAAAAAAGATATTTCTATTACTGTGTAACTTTGGATGTGTGATCTGGAGTATAGTTTAGCCCTTAAAATATTCTTTCAATATGAAATATAACTATCACCCAATATACTCTCATTAGTGTTACAAAAATAATAAATTTAATGATAATCAGCAGAGTCTGATGTGAACATTGCTTAATCTCAGAAAATTTTATTCAGTGTTGGAGTCTAGGCATTAGGCTGTCTTTGTAATTAACCATGAAGCATGCTCCTACAAGACTTTCTTGGTATTTCACTAATTAAACTCTTTGGGATGGAATCCAAGGTATGTTTGTCTGTATGAGTTTTATGATGTACAAGAAGGGCCTTAGAGCACAGAAACTGTATAAAACTATGTAGAAGTTCCTGGTTATTAAGTTGTTTATTTAAAGTTAAAATTTTAACTTTCTTTCTATTTCTCCTTAAGCTTTGGATTCAACTTAACATTAAACTCTTGTAAACATTCAATTGCATGTTCAAACTTAGTAAATGAAAATCCCTGAAACACTTAAAGCTCTGTTTATAAATGTAATATAGTCAATTTCATTTTTTTTTAAAAAAAATAAAGTGACAAACCTGCGAAGATCACAATCAGAACAAGCAAAACCTTTCTAGATACTTAATTTTAGAAGTTCTGCTATACTTTTACTTTCCATTAGTGATTAGCTTCCCTTTTTCATGCTCTCATATGCAGATACGCATTTTCTCTATTATAATTTGCAAATCAAACAGTTTCTTTAACTTAGGTAGGCTGTTTTTTCCCCTCTTGGTGCTCTCTTTTCTTCCCTATTTCCCTTCCTTATAAGATAAGGTCTTTAGATACTTCTTTCAGTCCCCTTCTCTCTGGATAAGACTTTTGGTACTCTTCTGTTTAACACCATTCTCCCCTCACCCCCAGGCCTAGTGTTTTGCTGTAATGGTTTCCTTTTTTTTTTTTTTTTTTTTTTTGCGGTACGCGGGCTTCTCACTGTTGTGACCTCTCCCACTGAAGAGCTCAGCGGCCATGGCTCACGGGCCCAGCCGCTCCGCGGCATGTGGGATCTTCCCGGACCAGGGCACGAACCAGTGTCCCCTGCATCGGCAGGCGGACCCTCAACCACTGTGCCACCAGGGAAGCCCAATGCTGTTTTTTTTCTTTTCCTTTGTAGGCAACTTATTCTTTCTGAATGCTTGTAGGATTTTCTTTTTATTTGTAGTTATGTGTATTTTGTCATCAAGTCTTCAGCTTGGAGCTCAATGACTTTCAATCTACAGATTCAAGTCTTCATATTAGGAAAGATATTTTAATGTTATCTATTATTAATTTAATTATTACCTCTTTTATCTGTAATAATTTTCTCCTTGTGGAATCTACTTATTGCATATTTGGTCTCCTTAATCTTTTTTTCATGATGTATTTATCTTTACATTTTGATTTTGTGATTTGAGGTATTTCTTGTACTTGTTCTTTAGGCCAGGGGTCCCCAACCCCCAGGCCGTGGACCGTTAGGTACTGGTCCGTGGCTTGTGAGGAACCGGGCCGCACCGCAGGAGGTGAGCAGGCTAGTGCGTGAATGAGCGAAGCTTCATCTGCCGCTCCCCACTGTTCGCATTACGGCCTGAACCATCCCCCCCCCGCCCCCTCCCCCTGCCCCGTCCCCATCCGTGGAAAAATTGTCTTCCATGAAACTGGTCCCTGGTGCCAAAAAGGTTGGGGACCGCTTCTTTAGACCACTGATTTCATCCTTTTCTTTAATCTTTCAGATTCAATTTGAGTAGAGAAGTAATTTCTAAGCATTCTTCTTCACGTATAGATATAACATATCCACTGACATAATATTTATACAGTGATAAATTTAGATTATTGTCTTTCTTCCTCAGCTTCGGAGCTTGATTCATTCAATGTACGTGTTCTGTTTGTTCTGACTGAACAGAATTGAAGATTTTACTGCTAAGCTAAATATTGCCCTTCTTTGTTTCCTCCCCCTACAGTGTTTTCTCCAGCAGTCCCATGATGTGTATAGCTTCTGCCTTCTCTTAGGTGCAAACACCCACATTAGGAGCCCTAGTCCTTCTAATTGATTGTTACATTTATTTACAGAGTAATTTTCCAGTTTTTACTAATTCCTTGGGGCCAAGTACCTCTTTTGTTGTGGAGAGAAGTGGGAGTGTAGCCTCCTTGAACCTCTGTTTTTCTCTGCCGGTTTACCAGTCAGTATGATCCCATTTGCTTTTTTGTCTTCCAGAAGTTGATCGAGATTTCTGGCCTGCTGATCCCACCCATATTAATCTCTTAAGGAGTTATTTCCTTTTATTTGGCTTACTGCTTTTCAGAGACTCGGAGGAGAGCTCTGTTTCTCAACATATATGCAGTCTTGAATTGGAAGTCCACTGGTAGTTATTTTCATGGCTTTTGAGAGGGAACTTCTGAAGGGGGCATTCAGTGAGGCAGAATCTTGGTGTCTGTCACCTAGTCTAGTGGGTCTCTAGAGGTGAGAATGGCTTGTTTTAGTGTCCTCTTCAGGCTGGGAAGTGGGAACTTCTAGGAGAAAATGGTCGATCTCATCTGGAGTGACTGAGATGTACTAATATATTTCAGTTTTCCCATCTGCAAAATAAGGCTAATAACAGTGTATCAAACAGTAACCAGTTAAAAGATATAATGGAAGAAAAGGTGCCATTTTTAAGAGCACCAAAGAAGATAAAATACTCAGAAATAAACTTAATAAGGAACTCTAAAACCTATATGAAGAAAATTTAAAATATCACTGAAGGACATAAAAGACGTTTGGAACAAATGAAAAGATATACCTTGTTCATAACAAAATATTCAACATCATAAAATGTCAGTTTCTTATAAATTTAATGTGATAATAAGAATCCTTGTAAAAACCTAGGTTAATTGGTTTTGAAAGAAATTGACCTTGACCAAATAATTGAGCAAAGAAACTTTGGGGAAAAGAAAAAAGCAAGGATGTTGGATAGAGGATTAGTGTGAGCAGACATTGCTATAAAGTGTCAATAGTTAAAAACTTGTGGTACCGGTATGAATAGAGGGCATAAGGGAGTAAAATGGAAAGCCTAGAAATACACCCTAATACATAGGGAAGATATGGCAAAGATGGCTTCTCAAAAACCAACAGAGACATTATGTTTGTTTGTTTTTTTAAAATTAATTTATTTTTGGCTGCGTTGGGTCTTCATTGGTGTGTGTGGGCTTTCTCTAGTTGCGACAAGTGGGGGCTACTCTTCGTTGTGGTGCGTGGGCTTCTTGTTGTAGTGGCTTCTCTTGTTGCGAAGCATGGGCTCTAGGCACATGGGCTTCAGTAGTTGTGGCACGTGGGCTAAGTAGTTGTGGCTCAGGGGCTTAGTTGCTCTGTGGCATGTGGGATCTTCCCGGAACGGGGCTCGAACCCGTGTCCCCTGCATTGGCAAGCAGATTCTTAACCACTGGGCCACCAGCAAAGTATTGAGGAAAGACTTTGGGGGAAACTGCATATGCATCTGTGGAAAATAAAATTGGAGATCTGCCTCATACCAGGGATAATTTCCAAATGGTTGAAGATATAATGTATTAAAGGAAACCATGAACTATTCAAAAGAAAACATGGGAAATTAAAAAAAAATTGTTTTAGTTGAGGAAAGGCATTTTGAACTGACTTAAAATGCAAAACTCCCCATAGAGCCCTATTAGCTTCCGGTCTGTCAGGAAGTCTAAGCTCTGCTCTGAGTCTGACGTGGCTGACTGCAGGGAGCTCTGCAACCCGTTGGTACCAAACCACACCCCTCAAACATCTGTGTGCCTGACAGGGTCTTGATGCTCCGGCTGGGTGTCAGGCCTGAGCCTCTGAGGTGGGAGAACTGAGTTCAGGACACTGGACCAACAAAGATCTCCTGGCCCCATGTAATATCAATTTGCGAGAGCTCTCCCAGAGATCTCCATCTCAATGCTAAGACCCAGCTCCACTCAACGACCAGCAAGCTCCAATGCTGAACACCCCATGCCAAACAACCAGCGAGACAGGAACACAACCCCACCCATTAACAGAGAGGCTGCCTAAAATCATAAGAAGTTCACAGACACCCTGAAACACACCACCGGATGTGGTCCTGCCCACCAGAAAGACAAGATCGAGCCTCATCCACCAGAACACAGGCACTAGTCCCGTTCACCAGGAAGCCTACACAACCCACTGAAGCAACCTTACCCACTGGGGGCAGACACCAAAAACAGCGGGAACTATGAACCTGCAGCCTGCGAAAAGGAGACCCCAAACACAGTAAGTTAAGCAGAATGAGAAGACAGAGAAATACAGAGCAGATGAAGGAGCAAGGTAAAAACCAACCAGACCAAACAAATAAAGAGGAAATAGTCTACCTGAAAAAGAATTCCGAGTAATGATAGTAAAGTTCCAAAATCTTGGAAATAGAATGGAGAAAATTCAAGAAACGTTTAACAAGGACCTAGAAGAACTAAAGATCAAACAAACAATGATGAACAATACTATAAGTGAAATTAAAAATTCTCTAGAAGGAATCAATAGCAGAATAACCGAGGCAGAAGAACGGGTAAGTGACCGGAAAGGTAAAAGAGTGGAAATAACTACCACAGAGCAGAATAAAGAAAAAAGAATGAAAAGAATTTAGGACAGGCTCAGAGAGCTCTGGGACAGCAAAAAGTACCAGCTTCCGAATTATAGGGGTCCCAGAAGAAGAAGAGAAAAAGAAAGGGACTGAGAAAATATTTGAAGAGATTATAGTTGGAAACATTCCTACTATGGGAAAGGAAATAGTCAATCAAGTCCAGGATGCGCAGAGAGTCCCATACAGGAGAAATCCAAGGAGAAACACGCCAAGACACGTATTAATCAAACTATCAAAAATTAAGTACAAAGCAAATATATTAAAAGCAACAAGGGAAAAGCAACAAGTAACATACAAGGGAATCCCCATAAGGTTAACAGCTGATCTTTCAGTAGAAACTCTGCAAGCCAGAAGGGAGTGGCAGGACATATTTAAAGTGATGAAAGGGAAGAACCTACAACCAAGATTACTCTACCCAGCAAGGATCTCATTCAGATTTGACAGAGAAATTAAAACCTTTAAAGACAAGCAAAAGCTAAGAGAATTCAGTGCCACCAAACCAGCTTTACAACAACTGCTAAAGGAGCTTCTCTAGGCAGGAAACACAAGAGAAGGAAAACACCTACAATAACAAACCCAAAACAATTAAGAAAATGGTAATAGGAATATACATATTGATAATTACCTTAAATGTAAATGGATTAAATTTACTCCAATCAAAAGACACAGACTGGCTGAATGGATACAAAATAAGACCCATATATATGCTGTCTACAGGAGACCCACTTCAGACCTAGGGACACATACAGTCTGAAAGTGAGGGGATGGAAAAAGATATTCCATGCAAATGGAAATTAAAAGAAAGCTGCAGTAGCAATTCTCATATCAGACAAAATAGACCTAAAAAAAAAGACTATTACAAGAGACAAAGAAGGACACTACATAATGTTCAAGGGATCAATCCAAGTAGAAGATAGAACAATTGTAAATATTTATGCACCCAGCATAGGAGCATCTCAATACATAAGGCAAATGCTAACAACCATAAAAGGGGATATCGACAGTAACACAATAATAGTAGGTGACTTTAACACCCCACGTTCACCAATGGACAGGTCATCCAAAATGACAATAAATATGGAAACAAAAGGTTTAAATGACACTTTAAACAAGATGGTCTTAATTGATATTTATAGGACATTCCATCCAAAAACAACACAATACACTTTCTTCTCAAGTGCTCATGGAACATTCTCCAGGATAGATCATATCGTGGGTCACAAATCAGCCTAGGTAAATTTAAGAAAACTGAAATTGTATTTTTTTCCGACACAACGCTATGAGACTAGATCTCAATTACAGGAAAAGATCTGTAAGAAATACAAACACGTGGAGGCTAAACAATACACTACTTAATAATGAAGTGATCACTGAAGAAATCAAAGAGGAAATAAAAAAAATACCTAGAAACAAATGACAATGGAGACACAATGACCCAAAACCTATGGGATGCAGCAAAAGCAGTTCTAAGGGGGAAGTTTATAGCAATACAAGCCCACCTTAAGAAGCAGGAAACATCTCGAATAAACAACCTAACCTTGCACCTCAAGCAATTAGAGAAAGAAGAACAAAAAAACCCCAAAGCTAGCAGAAGGAAAGAAACCATAAAAATCAGATGAGAAATAAATGAAGGAAACGATAGCAAAGATCAGTAAAACTAAACGCTGGTTCTTTGAGAAGATAAACAAAATAGATAAACCACTAGCCAGACTCATCAAGAAAAAAAGGGAGAAGACTCAAATCGATAGAATTAGAAATGAAAAAGGAGAAGTAACAACTGACACTGCAGAAATAAAAAAAATCATGAGAGATTACTACAAGCAACTCTATGCCAATAAAATGGACATTCTGGAAGAAATGGACAAATTCTTAGAAATGCACAACCTGCCAAGACTGAATCAGGAAGAAATAGAAAATATGAACAGACCAATCACAAGCACTGAAATTGAAACTGTGATTAAAAATCTTCCAACAAACAGAAGCCCAGGACCAGATGGCTTCACAGGTGAATTCTATCAAACGTTTAGAGAAGAGCTAACACCTATCCTTCTCGAACTCTTCCAAAATATAGCAGAGGGAGGAACACTCCCAAATTCCTTCTACGAGGCCACCATCACCTTGATACCAAAACCAGACAAGGATGTCACAAAGAAAGAAAACTACAGGCCAATATCACTGATGAACATAGATGCAAAAATCCTCAACAAAATACTAGCAAACAGAATCCAACAGCACATTAAAAGGATCATACACCATGATCAAGTGGGGTTTATTCCAGGAATGCAAGGATTCTTCAATATACGCAAATCTATTCTGTGATCTTGCTAAATTATTTTATTTATTAGGATTGTTTTTAGAGTCTGTTAGATTGTTTACATACTGTATCATTTTCACATGAGAATTTTATTTTTTCTGTTCTAATTTTTATACCTCTTATTTATTTTCCTTACCTTCTTAAATAAAACTGATTAAGAGGGACTTCCCTGGTGGCGCAGTCGTTAAGAATCCGCCTGCCAGTGCAGGGGACGTGGGTTCGAGCCCTGGTCCGGGAAGATCCTACATTTCGTGGAGCCGCTAAGCCCGTGTGCCACAACTACTGAGCCTGCGCTCTAGAGCCTGTGACTCACAACTACTGTAGCCCACGCGCCTAGAGCTCGTGCTCCGCAACAAGAGAAGCCGCTGCAATGAGAAGCCTGCACACCGCAACAAAGATAGCCCCTGCTTGCCGCAACTATAGAAAGCCTGCGCACAGCAACAAAGACCCAACGCAGCCATAAATAAATAAATAAAAACTGATTAAGATCTCAAGGACAATGTTGAATAGAAGACATTCTTGTCGTGTTCATGACCATTTTGACCATGCTTGTCAGCGGGAAAGTATCAGTTTTACCATTAAGTGTGATGCTAGGTGTGTTTGTGTGTGTTTTAATAATCCTCATCAAAACATACACGTATTTAAAAAATCATGAATAAGTATTAAATTTTACCTACTGAAATTATATGTTTTTATTCCTTTATTTTAATGATGTGGTCAGTTTATAGGGATTGATTTTAGAATATTAAAATAATTTGTAATTTGGACTGAAACTCACTTGTTCACTATCCATTTTGCTAATATTTTGCTTAGGAGTTCTGCAACTATGTTCATGATGTTGAACCATAATTTGTTTTTCTAGTAGTGTCTTTATCAGCTTGTTATGAAGGCTGTTCTGGCCTCATGGAACAGGTTGGTAGGTCTTCCTTTTACTTTCATGCTCTGGAAGAATGTATGTAAGATTATTATTATTTATTCCTTAAATGTTTGAAAGAATTCGCCAATGAATCCATTTGGGCTTGCAGTTTTCTTACAGATTCATTTTCTTTAATAGCTATAAGACTGTTTAAATCTTTTGCTTCTTGTTTCAGTTTTGATAAGTTGTGTTCTTCAGGGAATTTGTTCATTTAAACTAAATTCTCAATATATTGGAATAGAGTTGTCGGTAGTATCCTCAGAGTCTTTTTTTTTTTATTTTTTAAAGTATTTATTTGGCTGTGGTGGGTCTTAGTTGCGGCAGGCAGGATCTTCGTTACCACGTGCAGAATCATCTTTGCAGCGTGTGGGATCTTTAGTTACCCATGCAAACTCTTACTTGCGGCATGTTGGGACTAGTTCCCTGACCAGGGATTGAACCCTGGGCACCCTGCATTGGGAGCGCAGTGTCTTAGCCACTGGAACACCAAGGAAGTCCCTCTCAGAATCTTTTTTAATGTCGGCAGGCTTCTAGTTATAGCTCCATTTTCATTCTTTATATTTGTGTTCCTTGTTTTTTTCTCAATGTTTTTTCCTAGGCGTTCTCCATTTTATTAATCTTCCAAAGAATCAACTTTTTGGCTTTGATTTCTTCTATTATACACCTGCTTTCTATTTCATTGATTTCTTTATTAAATTTTTTTTCTTTCTACTTTTTTGAATTAATTTTCTGTTCTTTTTCTAGATTTTTATGATGGAAGCATAAATCATTTATTTTTCAACTTGTCTTATTTCAGATAATATACATTTAGAGGTGTGAATTTTGCTCCAGTTCAGTTTTATTCTACACATTTTAATGTGTTTATTTTTGTTTTTCAGATCAAAATATTTTCTAATTTCTGTTGTGATTTTGTGTATTTGACTCATGAGTTATTCAGAATTTTGTTTCTTAATTTCCAAACATTTGGGAGAATTTTTAGTTATCTTTCAGTAACTGATTTTTAAAAAAAATAAATTTATTTATTTTTGGTTGCATTGGGTCTTTGTTGCTGCATGTGGGCTTTCTCTAGTTGCGGAGAGCAGGGGCTATTCTTCGTTGTGGTGTGCAGGCTTCTCATTATGGTGGCTTCTCTTGTTGTGGAGCATGGGCTCTAGGCACGCAGGCTTCAGTAGTTGTGGCACACAAGCTCAGTAGTTGTGGCTTATGGGCTGTAGAGGGCAGGCTCAGTAGCTGTGGTGCACGGGCGTTAGTTGCTCCATGGCATGTGGGATCTTCCTGGACCAGGGCTCGAACCCGTGTCCCCTGCATTGGCAGGCGGATTCTTAACCACTGCACCACCAGTAAAGTCCCTTTCAGTAATTGATTTTTAGTGTAATGCTCTGGTGGTCACAAAACACTTCGTTCATGATTTAAATTTTTTGTATTTGTTGTGACCACTTCATGGTCTAGCATATGGTCTTTTTGTAAATGTTTTGTATGCACTTGTAAAGAATGTATATTCTGTAGTTGTTGGGTTTAATGTTTTAGCTCAGGTTGGAAAATTGGGTTGTTCAAATCTCCTATATACTTACATTTTTTTCTTTTTGCTTGCTTATTCTATCAGTTACAGAGAAACGTTTGTTAAAATCTACACCTGTAAGGTGGATATAGCTATTTTCCTTTTAGTTCTTTCAGATTTTGCCTTATGTATTTTGAAGCTGTGTTATTTGTTGCATATGGATTTTATTATTATTTTACTCTGTTGATTTGACACTTTTATCATCATGAAATGTCCCCCTTTACCTATTTTTAATTAGAATTTTTAGTCCATTTACTTTTTTATTGAGATACAATTTACATGCCATAAAATTCATTCTTTTAAAGTATATGATTATGTGGTTGTTAGTATATTTTCAAACTTACACAAACACCACCACTATCTAATTCTTGAACGTTTCAGAAAGAAATCTCTTATTCATTGGTAGCAACGCTCCATTTGGTCCTCCATCAAGCCCCTGGTAACCACCAGTATACTTCCTGTCTCTGTGAATTTGATTATTCTAGATATTTTGTATATATGGAATCATACAATCTGTGGTCTTTTGTGTGTGACTTCTTTCATTAAGCATAATGCTTTTACTCTTCATCCATGTGGTAACATGGATTAGCACTTCGTTCTTTTTTTAATGGCCAAATATCATTTTATTGTATGAATCTGGTAAATTTTTTGGTTCATTTTTCAGTTGATGCTTGTTTCTACTTTTTGGCTATTATGAATACTATTGCTATGCATATTCATGTAAAAGTTCTTGGTGGACATACGCTTTTATTTCTCTTGGTTAAATACCTAGGAGTGGAATTGATGGCTTATACAGTTTTTCTATGTTTAACATCTTGAGAAACTGCCAAACTGTTTTCTATAGTGACTGTGCCATTTAAATTCCTGCCAGTAATGAATGAGGGTTACAGTTTCTACACATGCTTGCTAACTAGTCCAGTCGTCTTAAAAATAATTAATAATATCCTTGGACTGAAGTTTACCATCTTGATATTTATTTATTTGCCTTGTTTGTTCTTTGTGCCTTTATTCTTCCTTTACTGCTTTCTTTGGGATTAATCAAGTATGTTTTATTTTTCAAAATTTTCTCCTCTATTAGCTTTTTAGTTGTACATTTATTATTCTTTTAGTGGTTACCATAGGGATTGTAACATACATCTTTGGAATGTTGCATTCTTCTCTAAAATAGGATTTATTTCACTTCCCAACCAATAGAGGATTCTTAAACTGTTTGGCTGCGTGTACCCCTCCTATCCTTTGTGCTTTTTTATGTCTATTATGAACCTCGTAGGACATTATTTTTGTGTTTACATCTGCTTTTACATCAATATTATGTTTCCCCACTTTTTGTGCTCATCATGCATTTCTGTAGATCTGGATCAATTTCTTTTGGTTGGAAGAACTCTACTATTTCTTTTATTGAAAGTCTTCTGATAATAAATTCTTTCAGCTTTTGTTTGAAAATAAGTTATTTTACCTGATTTATTAGTGGATAGTTTTGTGAGGCAGAGGGTTCTATGTTGGTAGTATTTTCCCTTTTACTATGCTGAAGATTTATGCTATTATCGTTTCCATTGAAATGTCCTCACATTGTTATCATTGCTCCTTTGAAATCAATTTGTCTTTTATTTTCTGGCTGCTTTTAAGAATTTCTCTTAATTTTTTTATAGCAGTTTGAGTGTAATATAGGTGTTTATTTTTTAAAATCCTGCTTGAGATTTGTAAGATTCGTTTGATCTGTAGTTTGATGACTGTCATCAGTTTTGAGAATTTTCAGCCTTTATTTTTAAAACATTGCTTTTGTTTCTTTTTTAAATTCATGTGTCTTATCTCTGAGTTGTGAATTTAGACATATTTGAGGCCTTTTTTTGCATATTTTATGCTGTTTTATGTATTTCTGTCACTTTTTTCTTAATGTGCTTCCATGTGGATATTTTATACTGAACTGTCTTCCAGTTCACTAATCCTCTCTTTAGTCATGTTCATTGTTCTATTAAACTGATCCAATGAGTTCTTAATTTCAGATATGGTATTTTTCAGTTTTAGGATGAACATTTTGTTGTTTTCCATAGATTCCAATTTTCTGTTGAAATTCTTCATCTTTTTCTTTCATTTTATTGAACATTAATGATAAATGTTTTTAACAACTTGATAAAAATGTAGCTGAATTTTTCTTACCAAGTTGTATATTACTCTTCTCCCTCTGCTTTGTCCTAGGCAAGTAATTGTTTGTAATTCATCTCATCTTGGAGATTCTTGTTTTATGTTAGAGTTTAGGCTAGTTGGTTGCCTGGAGACCTCAGTTTTCTGATGGATCCAAAAGAAGTCATGATTTCATAGATTATCTGCTTCTTCCTCTTGTTAGGCTGGGAGTGATGCTCTTTACAGCTTTCTGCATTGTAAACAGAAGCCAGAAATCCATGATAGCAATTTTAAAGTCCTTTTCTGATAATTCTAAAATCTGAATGAAATGTGAGTCTTTTTCTGTTTTGACAATTTATTCCCAATGTTTATTCATTTGTTCCTGTTTATTATTATTATTATTATTAATTTTGGGGGCATCCCTTGTTATGTTTATTGGATGCCACACAAGGTGGATGAGAAATTTGCAGAGGGTCTATAGGATGTTATTTTCCTCTGAGGACAGTTAATTTTTCTTCTGGCAGTTCTGATCATGTCAGGCCTTGATTTTAAACTCGGTTAGAGCTTGTTTATTGCTATTTTGACCGTACTCCCAAGGCATGACTGTTCTGGAGTCTTAGTTGAGAGCCCAGTGTTTTTCTTTTCAGTACTCCTCTATCTTGGCAGTGCTTGCCTGCCAATCTCCATCTCCTCAGCATGGCTGGGCTGTTGAAATATCTGCTTGGCTTTTTGTTGCCCATCAGCTGTTTTTTGATAGTTTTTTTGGCATCTTGTCCTATATACTTATGTAAGCTTAGGAATCAGTTAACAATTTGAGGGGAATTTTCATGTAGATTTTTAGGCTCCTTCTATATATATCTTTTGGGGGACATTTTTCACTCTGGAGCCTCCTCTGCTTTGGCAACCCCAGTCTCCAGGCTCTGCCTTCTCAGCCCAGTTAAGGTACAGCAGTGTGCTTGGGCTCTATTTGCCATCATTGGTCTAGAAAATCTCTTATACCAAAGAATGATTAAATGTGGAATTTGCTTCATGGGCTCCCCTGCTCTCCAAGGATGTAGCCCCAGAAATCCTACCTGTCAAGCTTGCTTTCCTGTGCTTTCAGGCAAGTCGTTTTATATGTTTTTTTTCAGCATTCATAGTTGTTCTTGAGAATGCTAGTGCAATACACTATGTTCCATAAATTGGAACCAGAAGTGCCATATCTCTTTTCTCATTTTGCATGTTCACTAATGCTTAGCAGAGTTCTATAAATATTGATGGCTGTTGCAAATCTTTTCAAGGTTCCAACTGTGTTGAACAGATAAAATCAGTCCTTATATAATAATTACCATAGAATAAAGGATAACTAGTTATAAACCTTAGTTTTATCTCCTGGAATAAAAGCAGGTATTGGTACATCAGGAAAGAGCTCTGAAAGCAGAGCAGAAATGGAGGGCCAGTACTAGCCACTAAAACTCTTTTAACTGAACTTCAAATCTGGTATGATTATCTGTTCTTTGAATTGTGGTCATTGGAAAGCTGTCCTAGAAACAGGAACTCTTCTCACAGTCTTTCATGTTTTGATCTCTAGGAAGATGAAGTCCTCAGGACATTCTGAAGAGGATGATTTTGTTCCAGAACTACACAGAAACGTTCACCCTCGAGAGCGGCCTGATTGGGAAGAAACACTTAGTGCAATGGTAAATCAGTTTTATGCATATGTATATATGTTTATTTTACTTACATAAAGAAAAGGAACTGAGGAAGCATTACTCACATAAAAAAATTTTGTTGTTTTGCTCAATTTGTTCAGGAAATATCTGTTGAGAGAATTATCTATTCAAGGCACTGTTTTAGACTCTCTGGGCAGAGCTGTGAATAAAACACACACATTTCCTGCCTTTGTAGCTTATATTTTAATGAGATAGGAAGAGAAGCAAATAATTAAATATATAATATGTCATGTGCCATTGTAGAAAATTAATGCAGAGTGGTGGGGTTACAGAGTGGGAGAAGAGAGTGTGAAAGAATAGTTGCTAGTTATATAGGATGGACACAGATGGCCTCTGGGAGAAGTTGAGATTTGAGCAGACACCAGAGGGATGTGAGGGAGTGTGTTTATCTGGGAACAGATCATTTTAGGCAGTGGAAGAACAAGTTAAAGGCTGTAGCATAGAAATAAAAAGCAAGTGGAAAAAAAACACAAGTAGGACATGTGGCTGAAACTGAGCTGGGAAAAGTAGAGGAGATGAGGTCAGAGAAGTGGTTTGTTGTACTCCATTATAAGGACTTTGGTTTTTTGTGCTGAGTGAGCTGGGAAACCATTGGAGGATTTTTAGCCAAGAAGTGACATGATCTGGCTTAAAATTTTAAAGGAAGTCTCTGGTCTCTGTGAATAGGCTAAAGAGGGAGGCAAAAAGAGGAAATAAGGAGACCAGTTAGAAGGTTACTGTATTAGATGGACAGTGATGGTAGCTTGAACCAGGATGGTAGATGGGGAAAATGGTTCGATTCTGGATGTAGTTCTACAGATAAAGCCAAGCATTTTTACTCATGAATGGGACAGAGAGAGTAAGATAGAGATGTCAAGGATGAGTTCAAGTTCTTTGGCTGATCAGCCTGAAGAATGGAGTTGATGTTCACTGAGATACTGGAAAAGCAGTTCTTGTTTGTTGGGAGTTAGGTGGGAAAATCCTGTGCAGTGTAGTTTTTCCACATAAGTTTGAGATAGTCATTTAATCTATTATAACTTTTATAGCTTTTTGTAATTCAGATCTGTTAATGAGAACAATTAAATTTGTTTTGCAGAGAATAACATTTTACTTAATTGGAGTTAAAAGTTAGTGATTCTTGTCAAAATTTGAATGCAAATGTTCATTTGTCAATGCAGGTTTGTAATGAGATTTTACATATTTCAGTTTTGAAAATGGCTTTTCCCTCAGGTACTGCCAAATATATCAATTTATGAGCATATGATTTTAATTGAGCATATTTGTTGCTTAGAAGGTGTTTATGGAATTCTGTTTCTTCTCTTGATACTTTCCTTTTAGCATAACATTACATTGCAAATTTCTATGCTGAGGAGATGTGAAGTAGTCTCATCGAAGACAAACACGCCCCACACCCCTATTGAATCAAGTAATCCCTGGAGGTGCCAGCATGCCACTGAAAGGATATTCAATACATTCTTTTGCTTATTTAGAAATCTTTCACAGTTTTCCCATGTATTTTGATAACCTGCAATAAGTCTACATTGAATTTATCAATGGGAAGAAAGGCGGTATTTGTTATGTGGTGGTTTGTTTACTCTGTATTAAAATGTCATATGACGCGTAACATAGAAAGTTACCGAATTCTGTTTTCCGGAGTTCACATTGATTTGTTTATGGAAATTACCATTTGTATCATATGTTCTTAGCATCTTTTATTATTATATTGGTACTCTAATTTCTTTATTTGTAAACTTTTTTTAAAATTAATTTATTTTATTTTTGGCTGTGTTGGGTCTTTGCTGCTGCACGCAGGCTTTTCTCTAGTTGTGGCGAGCGGGGGCTACTCATCGTTGTGGTGCGTGGGCTTCTCATTGCAGTGGCTTCTCTTGTAGAACACGGGCTCTAGGTGCGTGGGCTTCAGTAGTTGTGGCACGTGGGCTCAGTAGTTGTGGCTCACAGGCTCTAGAGTGCAGGCTCAGTAGTTGTGGCGCACGGGCTTAGTTGCTCCACGGCATGTGGAATCTTCCCGGACCAGGGCTCGAACCCGTGTCCCCTGCATTGGCAGGCAGATTCTTAGCCACTGAGCCATCAGGGAAGCCCTATGTGTAAACTTCTTGAAGGCAAGTGCTATGATTCTATTTTTTGAAAAAATCATTACACTCAATAAATAGTACATTGCAAGGTTGCAAAAAGTGTACAACGAATGATGAAAAGGATATAAATGAGATTAGAGCTGCTGTTTTACTGCACTTTCTCTAGAAAATTATACTGATTTTAATGAGGAAGTAAGAGTAAAGAAAGTTTGGGACCTTTTTCTCTTTCAATAATAATATGTGTGAAATATTACGTTGAGAATGAAGTTTATTAAGAGAAACCTTTATAAAATGTTTTTCCAAAACAATTCCATTTATTTAATTTTTTAATAGTTTTCGAAATAAAAGGGCTTAAGTGTTGAACTTTTATCGATTTGTGTGGTGTGCCCAGAATATTAGTTTTTTTTTTTTTTTTTTTTTTTTTTTTTTTTTTTTGCGGTACGTGGGCCTCTCACTGCTGTGGCCTCTCCCGTTGCGGAGCACAGGCTCTGGATGCGCAGGCTCAGCGGCCATGGCTCACGGGCCCAGCCGCTCCGTGGCATGTGGGATCTTCCCGGATTGGCACACGAACCCATGTCCCCTGCATCAGCAGGCGGACTCTCAACCACTGCGCCACCAGGGAAGCCAGAATATTCGTTTTTTAATACATATCTAAAAGAATGTCAGAAATTTCTGAATTGTTAAGAATTTTAAAAAGTTTGTAAACAGTCATTTTTAAATTGAGATATAATTGATTGTAACATTATATTAGTTTCAGATGTACAATATAATGTTTTAGTATATGTGTATATTGTGAAATGTTCACCACAATAAGTCTAGGTAACATCCATTACCACACATAGCTGCAGATTTTTTTTCTTGTGATGAGAATTTCTACAATTTACTCACTTAGCAACTTACAAATATACAACTCTGTAAATATTGTATATTTACTATAGTAACCATGCTGTACTTTATGTCCCAGGACTTACTTATTTTATAGCTGGAAGTTTGTACTTTTTGACCACCTGAACGCATTTCGCTCACCCACCTTTGGCAACCACCAGTCTGTTCTCTGTATCTTTGAGTTCAATTTAATTAATTATACATTTTTAAAGCTTCCACATATAAGTGAGATCATATGGTATTAGTCTTTCTGTTTTTCACTTAGCATAGTGCCCTCAAGGTCCATTTATATTGTAACAAATAGCAAGATTTCTTTCTTTTTTATGGCTGAATAATATTCCTTTGTGTATATATACCATATTTTCTTTATCCGTTCATCAATCAATGAATACTTAGGTTGCTTTCATTTTTTGGCCAGTGTAAATAATGCTGTAATTAACAGTCGAATTCGTGTGTTCATTTTCTTCAGATAAATACCCAGAAATGGAATTGCTGGATCATATGGTAGCTCTGATTTTCATTTTTTTGAGGAACCTCCATAATGTTTTCTGAAGTGGCTGCACCATTTATATTTACACTACCAGTGCACAAGGGTACTATTTCTCTTTTCTCCACATCCTTGCTGTTACTTATTTTTTATCTTTTTGATAATAGCTATTCTAACAGGTATGAAGTGATAACCCATTGTGGGTTTGTTTTGCATTTCCGTGATGATTAGTGATATTGAGCACCCTTTCATGTACATGTTAGCCATTTGTATGTCTTCTCTGGAAAAATGTCTATTCAGGGCCTCTGCTCAGTTTTTTAATCGGATTTTTTTTTCTTTTTGCTATTGAGTTGTGTGAGTTCTTTTATATTTTGAATATTAATCCCTTACTAGATATATGATTTGCAAAAATTTTCTCCCATTTTCTTTCCCTTTCTTCCCATGAAAGGTTACCTTTTCATTTGGTTGATGGTTTCCTTTGCTGTGTAGAACTTCTCAGTTTGATGTAGTCTCACCTGTCTGTTTTATGCTTTTGTTGCTTTTGCTTTTATTGTCAAATGCAAAAAGTCATCTCCAGGACTGATGTCAAGGAGCTTAACTACCTATGTATTTTCCTAGGAGTTTAATGGCTTCACGTTATTATGCTCAAGTCTTTAATCCTTTTTGAGTTAGTTTTTGTGTGTGGTGTAAGATAGTGGTTCAGTTTTGTTCTTTTGCATGTGGCTGTCCAGTTTTCCCAACACCATTTATGAAGAGACTGTCCTTTTCCCATTGTATATTCTTGGCTTCTTTGTCATAAATTTATTGACAGTATAGAAGTGGACTGATTTTTGGGCTGTTTGTTTCCATTCATCTATGTGTCTGTTTTTATGCCAGTATCATACTGTTTGGACTACTATAGCTTTGTAATATAGTTTGAAAGCAGGAAGTATTATGCTTCCAGCTTTGTTCTTCTTTCTCAAGATTACTTTGACTATTCCATGTCTTTTATGGTTCCATATAAATTTTAGAATTGTTTCATTTCTGTGAAAAATGCCATTGGAATGTTGGTTTTGCATTGAATTCAATTGAATTGAATCTGCAGATTGCTTTGGGTAAAATGAACATTTTAACAGTATTAATTCTTCCAATCCATGGGTATGGAACATCCTTCTATTTGTATCTTTTTTACGTTCTTTTATCAGTGTCTTATAGTTTTCAATGTTCAGGTCTTTCACTTCCTTCGTTAAGTCAATTTCTGGGTATTTTATTCTTTTTTATTCAATTTGTTGAATCTCAATTGTAAATGAGATTGTTTTCTTAATTTCTTTTTCTGATAGTTCAGTTCACTATTTGTTTACAGAAATGGAACTAATTTTTGTATAATGATTTTGTATTCTGAAGCTTTACCAAATTTATTAGTTCTCACAGTTATTTTTTTGGTGGAGTTCTTAGGGTTTTCTTTATATAATATCATGTCATCTGTAAATAGTGATAGTAACACTATCACTTTCCAATTTGGATACCTTTTATTTCTTTCTCTTGCCTAATTGCTCTGGCTGGGACTTCCAATACTGTGTTAAATAGATGTGGCAAGAGTGGGCATCCTTGTCTTGCTCCTGGTCTTAGGGGAAAAGCTTCCACATTTTCATTGTTGAGTATGATGTTATTTGTGGCTGTATCAGATATAGCCTTTATTATGTTGAGGTACAGTCCCTCTATACCTGGTTTGTTGAGAGTTTTTATCATAAGTGGACGTTGAATTTTGTTCAAATGCTTTTTTCTGCATCTGTTGAGATGATCATATGATTTTTATCCTTCATTTTGTTCATGTGGTGTATCATGTTGATTGATTTGCAGATGTTGAACCAGATTTGTATCCCTGGATGAAATCCCACTTGATCATGGATGTATGATCCTTTTGATGTTTTGCTGAATTTGGTTTGCTAATATTTTTTTGAGGATTTTTGTATCAATGTTTACCAGGGATATTGGCCTGTAATTTTCTTATCTTGTTGCATCCTTGCCTGGCTTTGGTATCAGTGTAATTCTGGACTTTTAAAATGAGTTTGGAAGAGTTTCCTCTTTTATTTTTTGGAAGAGTTTGACAAGAATTGGTATTAATTCTTCTTTCAGTCTTTGGTAGAATTCACTGGTTAAGCCGCCTGGTTCTGGACTTCAGTTGATTGGGAGCTTTTTAATTACTCATTTAATCTCCTTACTGGTAATTGGTCTGTACTACATAGTCATTTTTAAGTCAAAACAGCAACAACAGTAAACCCTAAAAGAGGGCTCTATCCTTTTGTGATTTATGGCTTATGATTTATTTATTACTCTTCATAAATGTATAGCTAAAACTAAGTTTTTTAAGAAATCTAATAAAAAGCTATATAATTTTTCTAAATTACTAAATTGAAATATTTATTTGAAGTTATTTAACAATGATATCATTTAGGAAATAAATATTAGGATCTTAAAAAAATAAGATTAAACACCTGAAGAGAGAGAGAATCTTTCACCAGTTTTGAATATTTTAACTAAAATCACCTTAATTGTCATACTTCTTAGTGTTTTTCCATTCACTTTATTTTTAGTATTGATCACTGCAAAATTCTCAAAATGGAGCCTGTTAATTCTTGAATTTTTTTGTTAGGAACAGTTTCAGTTGCTTTTTCTACCATTAAAATAAATGTGTTCAAGGCTCAGTGCTACAGCAGGTCATGTTGTAGCAAATGAAGTTATTATTGATAAAATAAAGTCAATAGTCCTGGCTGAAAATGCTCACACATGTGCTAACAACCAGAATCAGGAAAATTAAAACCAGTTACAAATTTTGAACTCCCAAAATACCAAAAAATTGAAAAAGGAAGACAGAAAGTTAATGCCCAGTGTTGTCAACACTGTGTGCTCCGGCACATGCTGTCCCCCTCCTCTGCCTTCTCCCTCTGCAGCAACAAGCGGGTGCTGGAGCGTGCTCTCTCTCGCGCTCTCCCTTTCTTTCTTTCTCCCTCTCTCCCTCTCTCTCTCTCTCTCTCTCTCTCTCTCTCTGTCTCTCACACACACACACACACACTCATGCACACACAGAAATTCACACTTCGCACATCACAGTCACACCCACTCACTCCTGAAGGTTTGGTCTTTTCCTGTCTCTCTTCTTCCTACCTGCTAAATGTAGGTATTCACAGGGGTCTGTACTTTGTCTCTTTATGTTTATTTCTTGCTAGTTCTTTACTGTTCCTGTAGATTGTACTGTCATCTCTGTACAGATGACTGCCATGTCCATAGCTCTAGCCCTGTAAGAGTTCATTCCCTACATGAAGGTCCTGTAGAAACCATGGGCTACACATTTTCACTAAATCCTGTCTTTCCTCTCCCTGAAATGAGTTGTTTCTTTTTAACATTAGTTTATGTTAATAACGCTAACTTTATTCCAGTCCCCCAGGTTCAAAACCTTGCATTTGTTATAAATGGTTTCATTTCATTTTTCTTAAAAGCAAAAGCTTGATCATTTTTGATCCAGTCACAGTGACCTCCTTACTTTTTCTCAAATAAGCCAAACATTCCCCTCCTTTGGGGCCTTATATTTGTGTTCTCTGCTCCTGGAAAGTGCTCTTCCTACACAATCTGCAAAGATTGCTCTCGCTCCGCCTTCAGACCTTTCTTCAGATGTTACACTTCAGTGCTGCCTTTACTTGCCACCTTAGGTGAAGTAATAACCCTATCCTCCTCTCTCTTTCTTTCTTACTCTGTTTTAATTTTCTTCGTAGTACTTGCAAATCCTGAATATTTGTATGATTATTGTCTTTCTTTTCCCTTAGAGTGTAAGCTCCTTGAGTATGAGGACTTCATCACTATTGTTTACTGTTTTAGCACCCTTGCCTGGCATAGTAAATTCTCAGTAAATATTTTTTGAATGAATGAAATTGTCATTCTCTGGACAAATTGAACTATTTGTTTCTCCTTGAAAAATGCCCTGAATTTTCCTACATTTTTATATCATTTCTCAGATATTAATATGAATTCTTTTTTCTTTTCCTTTCTTCTCTTCTTTTTTTCTTTTTTCCCCTTCTCTCTTTCCTTTCTTTTTTAAAACAAAAGTGAGACCATTGGTACACTTTTCTTAGACTTTTAAAAAATGCTCTTTGTGTTTGGACTTTTTCCCTCTCTATTGCCTACTTTCTTTTTTTTAAATTGAAGTATAATCGACTTACAATATTATGTTACAATATTATGTTAGTTTCAGGTATACAACACAGTGATTTGGTATCTTTATACATTATAAAATGAACACCAGGATAAATCTAGTTACCATCTGTCACCATACAAAGTCATTAACTATAGTCAACCATGCTATACATACATCCTCATGACTTATTTATTTCATAGCTGGAAGTTTGTACCTCTTAATCCGCTTCATTATTTCACTCATCCCACTACCCTCCTCTCCTCTGGTGACTACCAGTTTGTTCTGTCTGTGAGTCTATTTCTGTTCTGTTCTGTTTGTTCTTTTTTTTTTTTTTTTGATTCCACATATAAGTGAAATCATACAGTATTTGTCTTTGTCTGTCTGACTTATTTCATTTAGCAAAATAGCCTCAAGGTCCATTCATGTTGTTGCAAATGGCAAGATTTCATTCTTGTTTATGGGTGAGTAATATTCCTCTGTGTGCGTGTGTGTGTGTGTGTGTGTGTGTGCGTGTGTGTGTGTGTGTGTGTGTGTGTGTATGTGCTTTATCCATTCATCCTACTGGTGGACACTTAGATTGCTTTTATACAGTAATGCAGTGAACATAGGGGTACATATATCTTTTGAGTTAGTCTTTTTGTTTTCTTCAAATAAATACCCAGAAGTAGGATTGCTGGATCATATGGTAGTTCTATTTTTAGTTTTTTGAGTACCCGTCATACTGTTTTCCACAGTGACTGCACCAGTTTACATTCCCACCAACAGTGCATGAGGGTACCTTCTTCTCCATGTCCTTGCGAACATTTGCGTTTCTTGTCTAATGCCTGCTTTCTAAAGAAGAATGAGGATTGATAGAGCAGCTGGATTTTTTCTTTTGGAATAAATTTGAGGAAGAGGTAATTTTGGAGGAGGTGTGTATTTTGTTTGTTGTTCCTTGGATTGATAGGTGTCCATCATATGTGGTGCTGAGACTGGTTTCTTTTACCCATCAAGCTAGGAAAACATTTGCAATTTGAATAAAAGGAAAGAAAGATACTGCAAATGCTCCTTAAATGAATATCTTTAGCTCTTTTATTACTGTGTGGTGTTTAACAGTTTACTTTTGACTGATGGCTGGATTGTAATTATAATTCATAGACACTGATAATGTTTAGCATGCTAACATAGAAAATGCAGAAGAGTGGTTTTAAAAAAAAAAGAGACCAGTAATCCGATTTCCCATAGTGGAGAGATTATTTTGGTATATTTCCTTCATGATTTCTTTTTTTTTTTAACATCTTTATTGGAGTATAATTGCTTTACAGTGGTTAGTTTCTGTATTATAACAAAGTGAATCAGTTATACATATACATATGTCCCCATATCTCTTCCCTCTTGCATCTCCCTCCCTCCTACCCTCCCTATCCCACCCCTCTAGGTGGTCACAAAGCACCGAGCTGATCTCCCTGTGCCATGCGGCTGCTTCCCACTAGCTATCTACCTTACGTTTGGTAGTGTATATATGTCCATGCCTCTCTTTCACTTTGTCCCAGCTTACCCTTCCCCCTCCCTGTATCCTCAAGTCCATTCTCTAGTAGGTCTGTGTCTTTATTCCCATCTTGCCCCTAGGTTTTTCATGACCTTTTTTTTTTTTTAGAGTCCATATATATGTGTTAGCATACGGTATTTGTTTTTCTCTTTCTGACTTACTTCACTGTATGACAGACTCTAGGTCCATCCACCTCACTACGAATAACTCGATTTCGTTTCTTTTTATGGCTGAGTAATATTCCATTGTATATATGTGCCATATCTTCTTTCTCCATTCATCTTTTGATGGACACTTAGGTTGCTTCCATATCCTGGCTATTGTAAATAGTGCTGCAGTGAACATTGTGGTACATGAGTCTATTCGAATTACAGTTTTCTCAGGGTATATATGCCCAGTAGTTAGAGGAAAACATAGGCAGAACACTCTGTGACATAAACCACAGCAAGATCCTTTTTGAGCCACCTCCTAGAGAAATGAAAATAAAAGCAAAAATAAACAAAGGGGACCTAGTGAAGCTTAAAAGCTTTTGCACAGCAAAGGAAACCATAAACAAGACGAAAAGACAACCCTCAGAATGGGGGAAAATATTTGCAAATGAAGCAACTGACAAAGGATTAATCTCCAAAATTTACAAGCAGCTCATGCAGCTCAATATCAAAAAAACAAACAACCCAATCCAAAAATGGGCAGAAGACCTGTATAGACATTTCTCCAAAGAAGATATACAGATTGCCAACAAGCACATGAAAGAATGCTCAACATCATTAATCATTAGAGAAATGCAAATCAAAACTACAATGAGGTATCACCTCACACTGGTCAGAATGGCCATCATCAAAAAATCTACAAACAATAAATGCTGGAGAGGGTGTAAAGAAAAGGGAACCCTCTTGCACTGTTGGTGGGAATGTAAATTGATACAGCCACTGTGGAGAACAGTATGGAGGTTCCTTAAGAAACTGAAAATAGAACTACCATACGACCTAGCAATCCCACTACTGGGCATATACCCTGAGAAAATCATAATTGAAAAAGAGTCATGAACCACAATGTTCATTGCAGCTCCTTCATGATTTCTTATAATCAAAGAGTTTTTAACTTAACATCCATATAACCATGATTTTCTTATATAAATTTCCCCGAATTGTTAGTTTCAAAGAATATTGCTTTGTTGATATATTTCACTTTCTCATCATGTCTGGGAATATGATTTGACAGTTGTAAACCGTACACCATTTTGTTTCCTTTTTTTCTCCATTTAATATAAGCTTTCTACCTTGTTATTAAGGTGCTGCAGCAAAGAGAAAATAGAATATTCCCCATTTTACATTATGGGAAGTGTCATAGGTGAAGGAGTTGGCTGGTTTACTGGAGGGAAGAGACCTCTGGAAAAGACTGGCTGGTGGACATAGTGTAGGGACACCTGTGAAGGGGGAATACAAAACATTGCCATGGATAGGGAAAGAGATTCAGTTTTCCTCCTCATAGCAGAAAAGAGTGAGGGTCTTGAGAGCTGCAGATGGGAAATGGAACAGATTTTAGTGTGCATAGTGAAACACAGGGTTACAAGGGAGAAGGGAGAGATGGCTCTTGCACTGAGTCACATCTGTACACCTCCCATCAGATACCTACCCCACCTGCAGAATTCGCAGTTTCTTCCAGGGCTTGCCTTCGTGTGGGGAGCATACTCCTGTGAGGGGTGCTTCAGCAGAGTCTTGGGCAAGTACTGAAGTCAGTGCATTCTTTGGAGTTCTGGGAGTTCTGGAAGGCAAGAGCTTCTGAGCCTTTGCCTCACAGTCCTGGGAAGAGAGAGAGTTTTAATTGCATGAGAAGTAAAGGAGCACTTAAAGCCTGAGGTCGCTTGGGAATTTCTAGGGTCTTAAATGTCCACATTGTTAGTATTCGTTTTCTACTGCTGTGTAAGAAATTATGACAAATTTGGGGGCTGAAAACAATACCCATGTGTTATCTTAACAGTTCTGTCGGTAGAAAGTCTGGGCAAGCTGAGCTAGGTTTTCTGCTCAGGGTCTCATAAGGTTGAAATCAAGGTGTTGGCTAGGTCTGGCTCATCTGAAGACTGAAGAATCTGCTTCCCACATCATTCAGTTGTGGACAGAATCTAGTTCCTTGTGATTCCTTCTGGTTCCTAGGTCTGAGGTCCCTGTTTCCTTGCTGGCTGCCAGCAGGGTGTGGGGTGGCGTGAGGACTGTTTCTCCTCCTGTAGGCTGTCTGAATTCCTTCTCACTTGGTTACCTCAATCTTCAAAGCCAGCAGTTGCACCTCAAGTCCTTCTCATTCTGTAAATTGTCTTTGACTTTCGCTACCAGCTGGAGAAAACTCTGGTTTTGAAGTGCTCATGTGATTAGATTAGGCTCACCCAGATAATTTTCATACTTTAAGATCAACTGACATGAGACTTTAATTACATCTGCAAAATCTTTTCACAGCATTACCTAGGTTAATGTTTGAATAACCAGGAGGTGGGAATTTTGTCAGGGGTGGAGTTGGGGGCCCGTTTAGAATTTTTTTGCTTAACAGTGTTATATAGTTTTTCTTTGTTATTTATGCTTCATAATATGTTTAACATATGTGATAACATTAGTTGATGAAAATTACAAATATTCAAGAAATTTTAAAACCACTAATACTCCATAAAACCTATTGCTTGGAAGAAATATATATATACAGTGTGTTGTAATTGGTATTAAATGAAAACTCTTAATAAACAAATGTAATAACTACATAATACCCTATAATACAGAATGTGTTTTGATATTTTATTAGTTAGTAGGACCTTGAGCTTGTTTTATACTCTTCACTTTGATGAATATCTTTATGGTGAACTTTGCCTTTTCTTTTTACTATTATGGGGAATTACTTAACCAAAGAGTGTGAGGATCCCTACATTACTTGTTAAGAAGTTTTGTTAATTCATACTATAATGTTTAGGGGCTTTTGTGCCATATATTTTCAATCTTAAAAATTTTTAGTCTTTCATATTTTGATAGGAATAGAGCTGTTTATCATTGTTGTAATTTCTCATTTAAAAAAATTCCAGGGCTTCCCTGGTGGCGCAGTGGTTGAGAGTCCGCCTGCCGATGCAGGGGACACGGGTTCGTGCCCCGGTCTGGGAAGATCCCACGTGCCGCGGAGCGGCTGGGCCTGTGAGCCATGGCCGCTGAGCCTGCGCGTCCGGAGCCTGTGCTCCGCAACGGGAGAGGCCACAACAGTGAGAGGCCCGTGTAACACAAAAAAAAAAAAAAAAAAAAAAAAATTCCAGTCTTTGAACTTTTTTACTTCCATATGCCTATATTAGAGGTAGTAGGTTTTGTGATAATTCAGTTTAACCCGTGCAGCTAATGCACTATGGCAGGTTGCTTCTTTCTTGGTCTCAGTTTCCTCTCTACGGTGGAATGGCTGAATGAGATTTCTTGAAGTTCTGTGATTATGTGTTAAATACCTTCCCATACTCTTTTTTTCCTTATTTAAAAATGTGTAATACCCATTAGCATCCTGCTGATACCTGTTAAGATGGACTTCATAGTATTTGGAGAAGATAGTCACACACGTAGACAATATGGAAGGGGCAGGCATTGTATGGGGCTCACTGTGGAAGCAGCCAGCGCTATGGTTCTGTATCAGAGGATAGTGTGTTATACTGGTGCTAAATCAGTTTACAGTTACCCATTCAGCATTAGAGTTTTATTTGGATTTGGGATCAAGAGAATTGGCATTTGAAGGATTGTTTAAAGATCTGTACCAGTGGTAGGAATGAGAATATTTTTCTGGGTTAGGGAGCATAGAAGCAAACAGGATAAAACATTGCCAGTTCCTATTTTTGCAATTTTTCAACATCAGATTATGTTTTCCAGAAATGGATGAACTCTACAGTATGTGGTTTAACTGGTTCAGGTCATGGAGAAACAAATACTTCCCTTGTTATAGATGATACAGTTTTTTCAGTCTGCATTAGTTTTTTACCAGTGAGGGTTTCTTTTTTTTTTTTTTGGCTTATGTTTAGCTTGTGGTAAACTATAGGGCTTAGATTTTGTTACACAAATTCTTGTCAAATAAAGTGTGTTCCCCCGTACTTATGTAATTGAGTTTTGAATATAAATTGAAGGCTTTAATTTTTATTCTTGATGAACTTTATAATCATTTTAGTTGGTCTTTGCAACCTATTAAATAAAATCTCTTGAATTCTGTCCCTCAGAGTATTAATATGCTTTTAAGTTTTCTCCTATCTATGAAATTGATAAATACGTCATATATGTTTTTGTCTTTTATAAAAATTTTGATAAATTTGGGAATAAAACAGCCCTGTGATCTGCTGCCTCTTTCCTGTCACACAGTAACTTGCAGTGCCATTGACACTTACTTCACATTCTTGAGTATATAATCAGCTCCACATTCGTCTCATTGTAGTAATATTGAATTCCCATTTAAAAATTGTATCCACTAGCCTATCACAGAAGACTCAGCTATATACCTGGCTGTAATCTAGTTTCAGTATGCCTTCTACATTTGTCTGTTGCCATTCTGCCACTTGCCCCCCAAAGGAAATGAGTAAGGGTTTCTACTTAATGTCTTTGCTTTATATTTGAACTATGTCTTATGCTGAAAACCTTTTTAATGACCTTAACAATTACTAGTTTGATTTAATCTACTTTTAATAGTTTTAAAGGAATAATGCAACTATTATTGAAAGCAATTTGTTTCCTTTCATCTGTAGGATATATCATATTTGGAATGTGTTACTTTGCATTACTGTCATTTGAAGTAATTCCTCTCTGTGTGCTTAAGCTTCCAGCTTTAAATGATTATGTTCATTTATTTTATTTGGGTTTTGATTTTAAGAGTTTGCCTTCTTCCCCCATTTTAATTTAACTTAGTTTTTACAAATATTTAAAACATTTATTTACATGGCCCTAAAATCTGAATGACCGAATAAAGCATTCAGAAAAATCAGGCTTCTATCCCTGTCTCTTTGTTCTTCATATGTGAACGTTTTATTATTTTTTTCATATGTGAACATTCTAATTGGTCATCGTTTCTCACTTTTTAAGTGTAACAAATTATACATAATATAAATTTTATATACAAAATGTTCATATTTACCTTCTTTTTAGATAAAGGGTAGCCTGTTCTTATGTAATGTTTTTTTCCCCCACTCAATATATGCAGAGGGTTACTTCATAGCAATAGATTGAAATCTTCCTCATTACTTTTATAGCTGTGGCTATTCCATTGTGTGGATGGAACACAGTTTATTTAACCATTCCCTTTTTGATGGGCACCTAGGTTGTTTCCACCTTTTAGTTGCTAGAGACAGTCCTGCAAAGAATAACCTTATTCATATGGAACTTTGTACTTTTGCCATTATAAGAAGAAAATGGTAAAAAAAAAAAAAAGATTCCATTTATTAAAATGACTGTCCTTTTTCCTGACTTAATTGCAGTCGTGCCTTTGTCCTGAATCAGATGGCCATATTATTGGCTGCTGCCTGAATTCTCTAATGTGCTCTATTGATCCACTTTTCTGTTCTTGGGGAAATACCATATTTAGTTATTTTAATTTTATAGCATACCTTGTTATCTGGTAGAGTAAGTATCCCAGCTTTGCTCTTCTTAGCCTTGGCACTTCTATGTCTTTTGCATTTCCATATACATCCTTAGAATTAGCTTGCCAATTTACACAGGTAAATCTGTAGATAATTTTGGGGGAAACTGACACCCTGGCAGTATTGTGTCTTCCAAGCTATGCAAATGAGGTGTGTGTATGTGTACATCTCTTAATTTATATTTTCTTATATTTTGAAAAACGTTTGTAGTTCTTAGTGTAGAGGTTTTTCATATAATAGGTATTTTCCTAGGGATTTGATGTTTTCCTCAATATTATTATAATTATTGTTGTAGGTAAAAGTTTCTTGTTTTAAAATTTTATTTTCTGCTAATATATAGATATGTAATTAATTTTTGTATATTTATTTTATGCCGAGAGACATTGATGCATTCTTTTGTTAATTCTAAGAGTTTGTAAATTCTTTTGGATTTTATATGTGCATATATATTCCATATATTCCATATTGCACTGGCTAGGCACTCTGTAATGATGTTGAATAGATGTGGTAATTGCATGCATCCTTGTTTTGTTCCTGATGTTGGAGGAGGGAACTTTAAATATTTCATCATTCAGTATGATGTTTCCTTTAGTTTCTTTCTGGATACTGTTTATCACATTAAGGATGTTCTGTTTACTGATTTTTATTTTTTCATGAATAGGATTTGGAATTTTTTCAAATGTGTTTACTGCTTCAGAGATGATTACGTGATTTTTTTCTCCCTTTTTTGGTTAATGTGATGAACTACATTGATTTGTTTTCAGATATTAAACTGATCTTGTATTCCTAGGATAATCTACCTGCTCACGGTGTTTTATCTTTTAAATCTGTTGTTGGTTTCATTTTTTTAACTTTTTATATTCTCCTTAGAATTATTATTTTATACTTCAAGTAAGATGTAGAAACCTTGTCACCACATAGGTTCCTTTATCTTCCCCCTTTATGTTGTACTTTTTTAAAGTATTACATCAAACGGTGTTATAATTTTGCTTTTAACTGGCACATATATTTTTAAAAACTTCAGAGGAGATTAATGATTTATTACATTTATCCAATTATTTACCATTTCTCTTGCTCTTCCTTTATACCAGAGGTTTCAAATTTTACTGTTATCATTTTCCATTTATAAGAAGAACTTTCTTTAGCATTTCTTTTGGAGCCTATGGGCTGGTGATAAATTCTTAATTTTTTTCATCTGAGTATGTTCTTTTACTTCATTTCTGAAAGGTATTTTCACATGATGTAATTTTTGGGTTGAGAGTTCTTACAGCATTTTATAAATGTTTCTCCATTATCTTCTGGTCTTCTTGGTTTCTAATGAGAAATCCAGTAAGGATTTAAATCCTTATTACCTTATACGTAATATTTATTTTTTCTCTGTCTGCTCTCAAAATACTTACTTTATATTTGGTTTTCAACAGCTTATGATGCTTTGTGGTTTTCTTTGCTTTTATTGTTTTAATTTTGTTAATCTTCTTAAATCTGTAAATATATATCCTTCAACTAATTTGTAATGTTTTCTGGAATTATTTCTTCAAATAGTATTTTTTTTTTCTGTGCCAGTATGTTTCTTTACCATGGGTATATATATGGGTCTATTCACATTTTTCAGTCTTTTAAAAAACTTCTAAGTATCTGCTCTATACATTGGATAAATTGTCAGGTTCACTAACTCTTTTCTTCTGTCATCTCCATTCTGCTGTGGAGCCAAGACAGCATGTTTTATTTCAGATACCACATTTTTCAATTTAAAGTTTTTAATTTGGTCTGTCTTTTTAGTTTACATATTTCATTAAGGAGTTACTGTTTTTCTGTTGATTTCAATATCTGATGAAGCATGTTTATAATGCAGTTGTCTGTTGAACAACATGGGTTGGAACTGCATGGGCCCACTTACATGCAGATTTTTGTCAGTAGCAAATACTACAGTATTGCTTGATCCATGGTTGATTGAATCTGCAGATGTGGAATCTCGGATATGGAAGACCTGCGTATATGGAGGGCCGACTGTAAGTTATACTTAGATTTTTGACTGTGGAAGGAGGATCAGTGCCCCTAACCCTGCCGTGTTGTTCAAGGGGCAATTGTGTATGAGTATATATGCTTTAAAATTTTTGGTAAGTCCAACATCTGTTTCATCTCATATTTGGCACTTCTTTATTATCTTTTCCTTTGGGAATTGTTCACATTTTACTGGTTTTTGGTGTGTTTAGTAATTTTGGACTGTATCATGGACTCTTTGAATGTTATGCTGTGAATCTGACTCCTGTTGAAATCCTCTGGAGAGTGTTGACTTTTTTATCTTATCAGGCATCAGCCTGACTGGGTTTAGATTGAAATTTCTTTCTGGACTTCTTTAGCTGTTGGTTTCAACATCAGTTCAGTTCCATAGCATCTGCTGTACTCTTACCTTTATTGGGGATTTTGCACACCGTCTGCCCTCAGATGATGCTTTTCATGGTTTCTCTGGCTGGAAAGATGGCGCTTTAGCGCATGCAGTTTTTCCTGAGTGGGGCTGCTGTTAGGTCTAAGTACAGAGAGAAAAAGTGTGAGAGGAAAAAACCCCAAGGATTACCCCCACAGTCTTTACACAACAGGGTCCTCTTTTATTGTACCTCTCTTCAGAAGAATGGGTTCTTCACTTAGGGTCTTACGTGCGCATGCTGCAGCTGAAGTGCTGCTGTCAGGCCTGTCCTTGGGCCAAGTTGGAAGAGGAAAGGAAAAAAATCTCTTGGTTACTTTCCCTACATTTGAGGGGCATTTCCCCCTCAAGTCCTCTGGCCAGAAAGTTGGACTTCCTGAAGAGTTTTTCTTACTGTGCCTGTTACTCATATCCTGATTCTGCCTGTCTTTGGGTAATTCAAGAGGTAATGGGTGGGGAAAAAACCAGGAAGTACACTGCCACTGCATTAGTCATTCTTCATTCAAGTTTTAACTTTGCTCCCCAATTCACCTGCTCTCATTAATTTAGAATAGCTGCATGTTTTAATTTTATTTCATTTTATTTCCTGTAGAGTTTTTATTATAAACAGTAGAAGAGACTGGAAACCTCACATTCTGTTTTTGAAATAAACATATAGAATTCTATAGACAGTCGTTTTAAAAAGCATATAGAATTCTATAGACAGTCGTTTTAAAAAGCAGCTGAAAGAACTCAATCCAGGTGTTCTGCCTTTCTCATATTTATTCCTGTGAATGTAATGTGTATCATATTTTCCCAGCTGCTAAGATTTTCTCTTTATCAGTGGTTTTCAGCCATTTGATTATGATATGCCTTGTTGTTTTTTAAAGTGTTTATCATACTTCACATTTATTGAGTTTTCTGGATAACGTGTTTATAATTTTCATGAAATTTGGAAACTTTTTACCCATGGTTTTTTCAAAATTTTTTTCTATGCCTCTTCTTCCACCAGCCTTGGGAGAGGACGGCATTTTCCTCTCCTTTTTTGCCTTTGGTTACACTTACATTAAATGGCTTGATATTGTCCCACATGTCACTGTGACTTTTTCCTGTCTTTTTTCTTTCACAAAGCACAAAAACTAAAAAAAAAACCCCAAAATTTTGGGGGGGATAGTTTTTCTTGCTATTTCTTTAAGCTTACTGATCGTTTCTTCTGCTGTGTCTAATATGCTCTTAGGTGTTTTTAGTTACAGATATATTTTTTCATCAATAGTAGTCCCTTTGATTTTTTTGTTTAGTTTTCATTTCTTTCTTCATTATGTTTGTTTTTTCCCCCATCCTTGAGCATATTTACAAAGTGTTCTTACATTTTTGTCCTGCTTGTTCCATTACTTTTGTTATTTCTAGGTCTGTTTCTAGTTAGTGAGTTTTCTCCTGGTTATACAATTTTGGCTAGATTTCTTAGGCTTTTCCTGTATATGTGGAGAATAGGAATGACAAATTATTTCAGGTTCATTTGTATATGAATATTTTCATTCACTTGTAGTTTTCTCCTTTCTGGGAGTTTCCCTTTAAGGGGCAGTCATATGGCAGCTTTGAAACGTGACACCTGTTTCTCCTCACCAGTAATACTGCTGCTTTCTGTTTGGACTGTAGTCCTTCTTGCTGTGGTTTGGGAGTGCTTGCATCTCAACAGTTTGGCTGAATATCGAGTTCATCTTACATAATTTGTTTCTCTCAAATATTATATCACCTCTTATGTCTTTTCTGTATGGTTGAACTTTAGTGCTTAAAACAGTTGGTTTACACATTTTATCCAGCTTTTCTGGTGGTTTTAGTTTAGGTCTAGATCTTAGTCTAGTCCTGGTTGGTGTTGAAAGTCTCTTGGTTGGTTTTGATGTCTGTATTAACTGGTATCATAAAATAAGTTAGAAAACAGTTTTCTTTTTCTGTTCTTTGGAATTGTATTCTTTCCTCATTCCTCATTGTTTTAATAGTGATCATTAACTATTCCAGGCAAATGTTAGAACCAGCATTAAAGTTCCATAAAAATTTCTCTTGACATTTTTCTGTTTAATTTTTAATTGAAGTTTAACTCTCTTCTTTCACATACTGTAATAACAGCTAGATTAGTCATGTTGTTTAATGTGTTAATAAATACCTTTTTTTCAAGCACAGCATTCCATTGCATAAATACACCATAATTTATTCTTCCCTTCATTACATATTTGTGTTTCCATTTTTGGTGATTATAAATAAAGCTCCCGTGAACATTTATGTACCTGTCTTTTTGTTGTACATATGAGTACTTTGCAGGGGAGGGTTCTATATTTGGGAGTGTAGTTGCAGGATTATTGGGTAGTTGTATGTTTAGTTATATCTGTTTGTATATTTTGCCATTTAAAAAAATTGGTGGTGTCAGTTTTTATTATAAGGAGTTTTTTTATACATGCTAGGGTATGGCTTCTTTGTTTTAATTTTGATGCCGTTGAATTTATTGTTTCTCTTACACGTAGTACATTTTTGTTTCCTTTTAAAGATATCTTAAGATTTATTTTTCTGTGTTCATTTTTATTTTATTAATTTTCACATTGAGTGAATTTTCACCTTGAATGACTTTCTGTGTATCATTGAGAAGGTTCAGGGTTTTTCCTTTTTGCATACTTTAGGAACTTGTATCAGTCTTATTCATTGACAGTACTGTTCTTTTGAATTCTGGACTTTCTGTTGTATCTCATTAACTTACTCCAGTACCACACTGTTTTAAATTACTCTTGCTTTGTAGTAAGTCTTGAAGTCAGTAAGTGTAATGCCTACAATTTCCAGGTTTATAATTTTAATGGAAAATTATTAAGTATCTTGATATATTATGTCACACATATATTACTAGCTTTAACTTAAAGTGTTCTTTACTCTGAAAAATATAAAAATAAAGAATATAAGAATAAATTATATTATACAAAATAATACAGATGTCTACTAAAATTGTGGAATTTTGTTCAACTCTTATTTATTGTTAAAATAGATGAAGTAATTTTATCAGGTAAAGATAAAGATCGGTAATACTTAGTGTTCTTGAGGTTGTGAGAAAATAGGCACATACTCCTTTCTGGAAGATTATTTAGCAATGTACATCAAAATAGTAAGAGTAAATATTTTTAACCATAAAAACAGAGCTGTTAAAATGAATAACTTTATTAATTTAGACTTTAATACATATTATTTATAGCCAGGAGAATTAAAAATGAGAGATAAAAGTCTTGATTTGCTTTCCTGCGTAGTACAGTACCGAGTTTCTTTTAATCCATTTTAAGGTTTTTTTGTGTATGGTGTTAGGGAGGGTTTCTAATTTCATTCTTTTACATGTAGCTGTCCAGTTTTCCCAGCACCACTTACTGAAGAGGCTGTCTTTTCTCCATTGTATATTCTTGCCTCCTTTATCAAAGATAAAGTGACCATATATGCATGGGTTTATCTCTGGGCTTTCTGTCTTGTTCCATTGATCTGTATTTCCATTTTTGTGCCAGTACCATACTGTCTTGATTACTGTAGCTTTGTAGTATAATCTGAAGTCAGGGAGCCTGATTCCTCCAGCTCCATTTTTCTTTCTCAAGATTGCTTTGGCTATTAGGGGTCTTTTGTGTTCCATACAAGTTGTGAAATTTTCTGTTCTAGTTCTGTGAAAAATGCCATTGGTAGTTCGATAGGGATTGCATTGAATCTGTAGATTGCTTTGGGTAGTATAGTCATCTTCACAATGTTTATTCTTCGATTCCAAGAACATGGTATATCTTTCCATCTGTTTGTATCATCTTTTATTTGTTTCATCGGTGTCTGATAGTTTTCTGCATACAGGTCTTTTATCTCCTAAGGTAGGTTTATTCCTAGGTATTTTATTCTTTTTGTTGCATGGTAAATGGGAATGTTTCCTTAATTTCTCTTTCAGATATTTCACCATTAGCATATAGGAATGCAAGAGTTTTCTGTGCATTCATTTTGTATCCTGTTACTTTACCAAATTCATTGATTAGCTCTAGTAGTTTTCTGGTAGCATCTTTAGGATTCTCTGTGTATAGCATCATGTCATCTGCAAACAGTGACAGTTTTACTTCTTTTCCAGTTTGGATTCCTTTTATTTCTTTTTCGTCTCATTGCAGTGGCCAAAACTTCTAAAGCTATGTTGAATAATAGTGGTGAGAGTGGGCAACCTTGCCTTTTTTCTGATCTTAGTGGAAATGCTTTCAGTTTTTCACCACTGAGAACGATGTTGGCTGTGGGTTTGTCATATATGGCCTTTATTATGTTGAGGAAAGTTCCCTCTATGCCTACTTTCTGGAGGGTCTTTATCATAAATGGGTGTTGAATTTTGTCAAAAGCTTTTTCTGCATCTGTTGAGATGATCATAAGGTTTTTATCCTTCAGTTTGTTAACATGGTGTATCACATTGATTGATTTGCGTATATGGAAGAATCCTTGCACTCTTGGAATAAACCCCACTTGATCATGGTGTATGATTCTTTTAATGTGCTGCTGGACTCTGTTTGCTAGCATTTTGTTGAGGGTTTTTGCATTTACGTTCATCAGTGATACTGGCCTGTAGTTTTCTTTTTTTGTGATATCTTTGTCTGGTTTTGGTATCAGGATGATGGTGGCCTCATAGAATGAGTTTTGGAGTGTTCCTCCCTCTGCTGTGTTTTGGGAGAGTTTGAGAAGGATAGGTGTTAGCTCTTCTCTAAATGTTTGATAGAATTCACCTGTGAAACCATCTGGTCCTGGGCTTTTGTTTGTTGGAAGATTTTTAATCACAGTTTCAATTTCAGTGCTTGTGATTGGTGTGTTTGTATTTTCTATTCCTTCCTGGTTCAGTCTCAGAAGGTTGTGCTTTTCTAAGAATTTGTCCGTTTTTTCCAGGTTGTTCATTTTATTAGCATAGAGTTGCTTGTAGTAATCTCTCCTGATCCTTTGTATTTCTGCAGTGTCAGTTGTTATTTCTCCTTTTTCATTTCTAATTCTGTTTTGAGTCTTTTGCCTTTTGTCTTGATGAGTCTGGCTATTGGTTTATCAATTTTGTTTATCTTCTCAGAGAACCAGCTTTTAGTTTTAGTGATCTTTGCTATTGCATCCTTCATTTCTTTTTCATTTATTTCTGATCTGATTTTTATGATTTATTTCCTGCTAACTTTTGGGTTTTTTTGTTGTTCTTTGTCTAATTGCTTTAGGTGTAAGGTTAGGTTGTTTATTTGAGAAGTTTCTTGTTTCTTGAGGTAGGATTGTATTGCTATAAACTTCCCTGTTAGAACTGCTTTTGCTGCATCCCATAGGTTTTGTTTGTTTTTTTGTGGTACGCGGGCCTCTCACTGTTGTGGCCTCTCCCGTTGTGGAGCACAGGCTCCGGATGCGCAGGCTCAGCGGCTATGGTTCACAGGCCCAGCCACTCCGCGGCATGTGGGATCTTCCCGGACCGGGGCACGAACCCGTGTCCCCTGCATCAGCAGGTGGACTCTCAACCACCGCGCCACCAGGGAAGCCCTATCCCATAGGTTTTGGGTCATCGTGTTTTCATTGTCATGTGTTTCTAGGTATATTTTGATTTCCTCTTTGATTTCTTCAGTGATCTGTTGGTTACTTAGTATTGTTTAGCCTCCAACTGTATGTATTTTTTACAGGTTTTTTCCTGTAATTGATATCTAGTCTCATAGCGTTGTGGTCGGAAAAGATACTTGATACAATTTCAGTTTTCTTAAATTTACCAAGGCTTGATTTGTGACCCAAGATATTATCTATCCTGGAGAATGTTCCATGAGCACTTGAAAAGAAAGTGTATTGTGTTGTTTTTGGATGGAATGTCCTGTAAATATCAATTAGGTCCATCTTGTTTAATGTGTCATTTGAAGCTTGTGTTTCTTTATTTATTTTCATTTTGGTTGATCTGCCCATTGGTGAAAGTGGGGTGTTAAAGTCCCCTACTATGATTGTGTTCCTGTTGATTTCCCTTTTTATGGGTGTTAACGTTTGCCTTATGTATTGAGGGCTCCCCTGTTGGGTGCATAGTTATTTACAGTTGTTATATCTTCTTCTTGGATTGATCCCTTGAGCATTATGTAGTGTGCTTCTTTGTCTCTTGTAGCCTTTATTTTAAAGTCTCTTTTGTCTGATATGAGAATTGCTCCTGCAGCTTTCTTTTAATTTCCATTTGCATGGAATATCCTTTTCCGTCCCCTCACTTTCAGTCTGTATGTGTCCCTGGGTCTGAAGTGGGTCTCTCGTAGCAGCATATATACAGGTCTTGTTTTGTATCCATTCAGCCAGTCTGCGTCTTTTGATTGGAGCCTTTAATCCATTTACATTTAAGGTAATTATCGATATGTATGTTCCTTTTACCATTTTCTTAATTATTTTGAGTTTGTTATTGTAGGTCTTTTCCTCCTCTTGTGTTTCCTGCCTAGAGAAACTCCTTTAGCATTTGTTGTAAAGCTGGTTTGGTGGCGCTGAATTCTCTTAGCTTTTGCTTGTCTTTAAAGCTTTTAATTTCTCCATCAAATCTGAATAGATCCTTGCTGAGTAGAGTAATCTTGGTTGTAGATTCTTCCCTTTCATCACTTTAAATATGTCCTGCCACTCCCTTCTGGCTTGCAGAGTTTCTGCTGAAAGATCAGCTGTTAACCTCATGGGGAGTCCCTTGTATGTTATTTTTTGCTTTACCCTTGCTGCTTTTAATATATTTTCTTTGAATTTTATTTATGATAGTTTGATTAATATGTATCTTGGCATGTTTCTCCTTGGAATTCTCCTGTATGGGACTCTGTATGAATCCTGGACTTGATTGACTATTTCCTTTCCCATAGTAGGGAAGTTTTCAACTATAATCTCTTCAATATTTTCTCAGTCCCTTTCTCTTTCTCTTCTTCTTCTGGGACCCCTATAATTCGAATGTTGGTGTGTTTATGTTGTCCCAGGTGTCTCTGAGACTGTCCTTAATTTTTTTCATTCTTTTTTCTTTATTCTGCTCTGTGGTAGTTATTTCCACTATTTTATTTTCCAGGTCACTTATCCGTTCTTCTGCCTCAGTCATTCTGCTATTGATTCCTTCTAGAGAATTTTTAATTTCATTTATTGTGTTGTTCATCACTGTTTGTTTGCTCTTTAGTTTTTCTAGGTCCTTGTTAAACGTTTCTCGTATTTTCTCCATTCTGTTTCCAAGATTTTGGATCATCTTCACTATCATTACTCTGAATTCTTTTTCAGGTAGACTGCCTATTTCCTCTTCAGTTTTTTGGTCTGGTGGGTTTTTACCTTGCTCCTTCATCTGCTGTGTAGTTTTCTTTCTTCTCATTTTGCTTAACTTACTGTGTTTGGGGTCTCCTTTTCGCAGGCTGCAGGTTCATAGTTCCCGCTGTTTTTGGTGTCTGCCCCCAGTGGGTAAGGTAGGTTCAGTGGGTAGTATAGGCTTCCTAGTGGAGGGGACTGGTGCCTGCTTGTGTCCTGTGGATGAAGCTGGATCTTGTCTTTTTGGTGGCAGGACTGTGACTGGTGGTGTGTTTTGGGGTGTCTGTGAACTTCTTAAGATTTTAGGCTGCCGCTCTGCTAATGGGTGGGGTTGTGTTCCTGTCTTGCTAGTTGTTTGGCATGGGGTGTCCAGCACTGGAGCTTGCTGGTCGTCGGGTGGAGCTGGGTCTCAGTGTTGAGACGGAGGTCTCTGGGAGAGCTCTCACTGATTGATATTATGTGGGGCCGGGAGGTGTCTGGTGGTCCAGTGTCCTGAACTCGGCTCTCCCACCTTAGCAGTTAAGGCCTGACACCCAGCCAGAGCACCAGCACCCTTTTGGGAAGTCTGAGGTCTTCTGCCAGTATTCAGTAGGGTTCTGTAGGAGTTGTTCTGCATCTAGATGTATTTTTGATGTATTTGTGGGGAGCAAGGTGATCTCCACGTCTTATTCCTCTACCATCTTGAAGGTCCTCCTTGGCTCTTTTTTTTTTTAATAAGAAAACATTTTTATAAACTAGCGGGGCTTCCCTGGAGGCGCAGTGGTTGAGAGTTTGCCTACAGATGTGGGGGACACGGGTTTGTGCCCCTGTCCATGAGGATCCCACATGCTGCGGCGTGCCTGGGCCCGTGAGCCATGGCCGCTGAGCCTGCGCATCCGGAGCCTGTGCTCCGCAACGGGAGAGGCCACAGCAGTGAGAGGCCTGCGTACTGCAAAAAAAAAAAAAAAAAGTGAACTGATGTTGTCAGTTTCTTCTCGTTTTTATTTTATTGAGGTATAATTGATGTGTAATACTGTATTCGTTTCTGGTACACAACATAATGATTTGATATTTGTATACATTGTGAAATGATCATAACAGTAAGTCTAATTAACATCTGTCACCATACATAGTTACAAAATGTTTTTTTTTTTTCTTGTGATGAGTACTTTTTTTTTTTAATAAAAAATTTTTTTGGGGGGGCCACACCACCCGGCATGTGGGATCTTAGTTCCCCAACCAGGGATCAAATCCATGCCCCCTGCATTGGAAAAATGGAGTCTTAACCACTGAATCACCAGAGAAGTCCTGTGATGAGCACTTTTAAGATCTACTCTCTTTGTAATTTTCAGATGTGCAATACAGTATTATTAATTATAGTCATCGTGCTGTATGTTAAATCCCCATGACTTATTTATTTTATTGCTGGAAGTTTGTATGTTTTGACCTCTTCACCTTTTTCACCTATCCACCACCCCTACCTCTGGCAGTCACCAGTCTGTTCTCTGTATCTGTGAGCTTGGTTTTTTTTTGTATTGATTTGATTTTAGATTCCATGTATAGGTGAGATCATACAGTATTCGTCTTTTTCGGACTTAATTTCACTTAGCATAACGCCCTTAAGGTCCATCCATGTTGTTAGAAAAGGCAAGATGTCGTTCTTTTTTATGACTGAGTAATATTCCACTGTATATATTTACCGTATCTTCTTTGTGGACCTCCTCTTAACTCAGTTTAAATGCTCAACCCACATCATTCTCCCCTATTGCATTATGTGACATTGGCTATAGTAATTTTTTTCTGTTACAAGTCATAGATTGTATAGCATAAATTTGTTTTTTAATATAGATATTTGGATTTGCTGTTTGCTTTCTCCAGAGTGTGAAGAACTTTTTCATTTTCCAGTTTCTGTTGTTAAAATGATACAGGTGTATGTTTCATTAAAGTTAAAAAATCACTACGATGAAAACTGGCAGAGTAAGAAGTAATTTGGAGGTATTACATAGATGGTACTTTCAAATTTTAGTGTGAGAAACGTATGTTGTGATCTCCTAATTATGTTCACATATACCATTTAAACCTTTATTAATCATTGTAACCACAGTTATTTTGTTCCAACAACTCTTGCGGGAGATTTTAGTTTGTGCCGAGGCATATAATATAATAATTGATTTCAAAATTTGATTATAAAAGAATGAAAATTCTTAGTTTGACAAAAAATTTTTCCTTTTACAGTAAAGTTAAATATTTTTAGGTGAATATTTTTCCTTATTCTTAACAATTAAAAGTCAAGTAAGTTATAATTTTAAGAAGAGATTATTAAATCTGTATGTATTTCTTTTGGTGTGGAGTCAGCAGAACCATTGAAATGAGCTATAATCTCTGCTTTTTTAAATGTATTCATAATAAAGGGATAGTCATAAATCCTTTGTCTTTATTTTTTTAAGGCAAGAGGAGCAGACATTCCAGAGATTCCTGGAGACCTTAGTCTTAAGACATGTGGCAGTACCGCCAGTATGAAGGTGAAACATGTGAAAAAGTAAGTATAATTTTACAGCGGGTTTTAAGTGAATTTCTATCAACGGAAATCAGTTCTCTAGTTCTGTTAAAACTTTTATCCAGATTTCTTACTAAATGAGCTCTTACTGTCCATACATTAAATTAATACTTTTAAGCCTTGAATTGTCACTCAACTGTTAGCAGAATGGGTCTGAGGATCATCTACTTATCTAAAAATACACTTTAATTTTGTTCTTGTAACAACTTTTATGTTATTGTGTATTAGGTTGCATTTGTTCAATGGGAACAATCCAAGTATGTCCTCTTTGGTAGCTTTAATACATGCTCTCAGTCATTTGGAAAAATCACTTTTGGTATTTGAGTTATGAAATTGCTGTTTCTCAGCTATGCTTTTGAGAAAGCCTGAGATGGATGCCAGTATTTGACTATTAAGTGAAATATCTGAAGGTATCCGTTTCAGTTTTAGGCAGAAAAACCGTCTTTTCACCTGGTGAAGGGTTAGATAGCTATGTTTTTATTCTAAGTAGAGGAAAGACAAGGATAAAAATGTTCATTCTGCATCCAGACCCACCAATCCAGGACTGATGGGCTGTGACAACATTCACAGGTAAAATCTGGTTTTGTATGTTGTGGTGGGAATGCTGCTTCTGCTTAGAGCAGGCTGTTGACAGTTTCTGTAACATTCACTGAAAGCCTAGTTTTTCTAGGGCCATTGATGTGGGTCAGGATTAGAAGAGTACTATAGTGATGCTTTTTATTTGACTTTATTTTGTTCTTTTGGTTTTGACTTGCGCACTGAATGTCGTTTCCATTTGATTCTGTGTGTCTCTGAAAAGGTATGTGTGGATGTATGTGCTTGTGTGCATGTGCTTATGCAGTAGTTCTGCTTGTTGCATGAGCTCTTCAACCTGTTTATTTCCTCCTTAAGTTTAGTAATTTTGACTGTTCCAGTATCTTGTATCTCATTTATTTCATGTACTTCAGGTTACCCTTCACTAAAGGTCACTTTCCGAAGATGGCTGAATGTGCACATTTCCATTATGAGAACGTTGAGTTTGGCAGCATACAGGTACATTCGCGATACTTCCTGCATATGGAATCAAGACATATTTGTATCTTTATCTGTGTATCTGATAGGTGACACTTAGAAGTAGTTTTTTCTATTGATGTCTTATTGGTTGATGTGAAGACTTTTTTCTCTTCTGTCGACTAATATTTGACACCTGATGACTCCTGTTTCAAGTAGAAACAGTATAAAAGAATCTGTATAAATTTCAGAATTTCTATCAGATTCCTAGACAGAGTTTGCCACTGTTTGATAGCATGAACTATTTTAGTCGTTACCTCACTGTTGTGTTGGGTCATAGTGGTGATGGATAAATCAGAGTTGGGGTGAAGGTGGAGTAGGGGTTAGGGAGAGAAGTGCTAATGGAGTTTTTTTTCAATATTTTTCTTATTGTAAAGTATATTATGTATATACATGTATATAAGACACATTTGTAATATATTTTATATACATATTTGTGTACATTTTAAAGCCTAGGTTAAGAGATAGAAATTTTCCTGTGTCCCTCTTGTGTTTCATTTGCCTTCCCTACCCGAGAGGTCACTTATACCATGACTTTTGTAATATTCATTACCTTACATTTTTAAAACAGTTTTACTCTCTACATGCATTCCTAATCAATATGGCATTTAGGTTTACCTTTTTGAACTTAACATAATTGGAATTATTCTAATTTGTTCAGCAAATACTTACTGAGCAAGTACTATATACGAGGCACTGTTTCAGGTGCCTTGGCTATATTAGTGAACAACAACCACCAAAATCAAAGACCCATTCTTAAAGAGCATAGAAGACGGCCAAGAAGATAAGAGTTATGGTAAAAAAGTAGAGCAGGGTTAAAAGGATCAGGGGTTCTTGGGGGTAAGTTGAAATATCAAACCAGTTTGGGCTTCATTATTGAATGTATTCCTTCTTGCTTCTTTCATTTAACATTGTGAAATTTATCCTTGCAGATGCATGTACTCATAGTTTGTTCAGTTTGTTCACAGCTGTGTATTAATCCATAGTGTGCGTATGTCACAAGTAATTTATTGATTCTTTTATTTTTTTGAAATTTGGGTTATTGTCAGTTATTGGCTGTTTTAAACAACATCTCAGTGAACATTGTTCTACGTGAATTCTGATGTACAAATGCCAACTACTTCTCACTGCATTTTTCTTTTTTTTTTTTTGCGGTTCGCGGGCCTTTCACTGTTATGGCCTCTCCCGTTGCGGAGCACAGGCTCCGGACACGCAGGCTCAGCGGCCATGGCTTACGGGCCCAGCCGCTCCGCGGCATGTGGGATCCTCCTGGACCAGGGCATGAACCCGTGTTCCCTGCATCGGCAGGCGGACTCTCAACCACTGCGCCGCCAGGGAAGCCCTCTCACTGCATTTTGATTTGCAGTCTCCTCATTTCTGATATGGTTGCTCAGCTCTTCAAATGTTTATTGGGCATTTGAGATTCCTATTTTTTTAAACTCTAGATGAAGCCTTTTGCTCATTTTGTTTTATAGATTTGCTTGTATTTTTCTTATTCATTCATGGGAATGCTTTACATATTTTGGATCTTAGTCCTTTCATGTTGCATCTAGTCCTTTATTGTTTTTGTATGTGAACTAAAAACACTTTCTCTCACCCTGTAGTATGTTTCTTTCACTCTCTTTATTCTGCTTTTAGTGTTCAGGCATTGACTGTTTTATTCTTTATTTTATGTAGTTGTATGTTTGTACAAATCTTCTGACTTGTAGTTTTTCTGTCATATTTAAGATGCCCTTCCCTGCTCTGAAGTTACAAAGATATTGTCCTATTTTTTTCTAGAAGTTTCACAGTTTTGACTTTAACATTCAGGTTACTTGTAATTGATATTTATGTATAGTGTGAAAAGGAGTGATGTTAAAAATTTTGACCCCCTAGTGTGACAACCAGTCAGAGTGGATATAAACCATCGCACTGGAGGTGAGTCCTGATGGCCTTCTCCTGTGCAAAGCATTTGCCCCTGTAGTTGCATGGATCATTGGTGGTACAATATCTCAGTATTTTAACACTGTGATACCCACCAGTCCTTTTTTAAAGGAGCCCAATTTTATTATTATTTTAAAGTGTGATTAGCTATGTTAGTCAGAGTTCTGTAGTGAAACGGAACGAATTTGTGTGCGTGGGTGTGTGTGTGTGTAGAGAGAGAGAGAGGGAGAGATAGATAGATATTTAGATTTTAAGGAATTGGCTCATGTGGTTGTGGAGCTTTAGTAAGTCCTAAATCTCCAGAGTAGGCTGAAGACCAAGGGAAGGGTTGCTGTTGCAGTTTGAGTCCAAGGGCACTCTGCTGGTAGAGTTCCCTCTTCTACCGGGGAGGTCAGTCTTTTTTTCTATTAAGACCTGCATGTGATTGGAGGGTAATCTTCTTTTCTCCCTCTCCATCTCCATCTCCATTATGGAGGGTCATCTGCTTTACTCAGGGTCTACTGAATTAATTGTTAATCTCATCTAAAAAATAAGAGTGCCATTTGGAATAATGTTTGCCCAAAAGCTGACACATAAGATTAACCATCACAGTCTTCCCCTTCTCAACTTGGCACCCCTTAAACCATACTTATTGCCAAATAAAGACAATAACAAAGTCATACTTCTGCCTAGCACCATCAACTATTTTTCATACAACCAAAAACATTAACCCTTTTCCTAGAGGAGGATGTAAAGTCCTTGGGTAGTGTTTACTCTTCTTGATAACCCATAACTAATATACGGTGATGTAATGTTAAAAATACTTAAATACCATGATATAAATCTTACATTATATAAGGTGATAAGAGAGGGAAGAAAACAAAGATATTTGTTACACGTGCATGCACGCGCACACACACAGGAACGTGTTCATAACAAAGTAAGGAGGAAATGCTCATGGCAAGTGTAGTTCTTGATTCCGTAAACAGTCATATAGTTGTAGGTGGTGTTACAGTTGCCTTCATCCACTACTCATTCTGTATTTCCCTCTGCCCTCAGCAAGAACCTCGGCCGGTTGTGGTTCTTTACCTGGTGAGGCAACCCAAACCTTCATTCTGGGTCTGGCCATTAATAGTCCTGCCTGAACTGGGTTCTTGTTATTTTCCATTGAGTTTAATGATGGGGCATGGTGATACTAAGGACACCCTAAGGGATCCCATCTATTCCAGACGTATTCTGCATTACCTCCATTGTGAAGGAGCTGTCCAGTTTCCCCCTGGTAGTCAGGATCAGGATCCGTCATACCAGCCAATACCGTAATGCCCTTCTTTGCCTGTTGATCTAGAGGCATAAGGAGCCCAAAGTGGCTGAACAGCATTCTTAACTTCCAGTTCATTGGAATCATTGTTGTGTTTTCTGGTGGAAACATTCCTCCCCTTGGAACTAAGACTACTAGGCCAGTAGAGCATATAGTCATGGAGACAGGAAACACTGATTTTGCTAGTGAGTCACTATGAGTAACACTGAGTGGTACCACTCCCATTTCCACCCCCTTGATTCCTGGTTCTCCATTCTGATTAAAGACACTATGACTCTATGTACAATAGTAAAGAGAGCATGGATAGTCCATGGCATGATGAGGCAGTAGAGATATGCGTAATGTGCCGTTGGATGCTTGGAGTCAAACACTTATAGGAGACAAGGTTCTGGATGAACATATATATGATATAACATTTGAACATTTTTGTAAAACTAATGAGTATAACAAGGCTTTCATTTCCCTAATGATTAGTGGTGTTCAGCATCTTTTCTTGTACTTATTGTCCATTTGTATATCTTCTTTGGAGAAATGTCTATTGAAAGTCCTTCCCCCATTTTTGAATTGGGTTGTTTAGTTTTTGTTGTTGAGTTTTAGGAATTCTTTTTATATAACCTGTTTGTGTCTTTTAATCTAAAGTGAGTCTTCTTTTAGACAGCATATAGTTGGATCACTTTTTGTTTTAATCCATTGGGTCCATCTTTGTCTTTTGATTGGAGAGTTTAATCCATTTCATCTAGGGTAATTGCTGATTAGGAAGAGTTACTTCTGTCATTTTGCTATTTGTTTTATCTATGTATTATAGATTTCTTGTCCCTCATTTTTTGCATTAGTCCTCTTTTGCTTTTAGTTATTTTTTTTGGTAGTGAAATGTTTCAATTCCTTTCTCATTTCCTTTTGTGTCTATCTATAGGTATTTCCTTTGTGGTTACCATGGGGATTACATTTAACATACTAAGTTATAACACTCTAATTATACCAGCTTAGCTTCAATGACATACCAAAGCTCTGCTCCTTTACAGCTTGGTCCCCATACCTTTCAGTTGTTGATGTCATATAATTACATCTTTTTACATTGTGTGTCCCTAAAACATAAACTAGTAATTCTTTTGAATACAGTAGTCTCTTAAATTATGTCGAAAACAAAACGTGGGGTTACAAACTAAATTTCCAATCCTCGCTTTTAGACTTACAATTTTAAAAACGTATTAGTTTCTTAAGTCACGTAGAAAACAAAAACTGGTTACGAAGCGTTGTTACACAATCCCAGCTTTTATGGTTGCCCATGTAATTACCTTTACTGAGGTCTTTATTTGTTTGTATGTTTTCTAGTTATTATCAAGCATCATTTTATTTCAACTTGGAGGACTCCCTTGAGCCTCTCTTGCAAAATAAGCCTAATGTTAATGAACTTCCTCAGCTTTTATTTGGGAATGTCCTATTTTATCTCTCACTTTTGAAGGGTGGTTTGCTGGATATGTATTCTTGGTGGACAGTTTTATTCTTTTAGCAGTTTGAATTTGTTGCCCCACTGCCTTCTGGCCTCCAAAGTTTCTGATAAGAAATCTGATAATCTCATTGAAGATCCCTTGTATGTGACTAGTTGCTTCTCCCTTGCTACTTTTAAGATTCTTTCATTGTATTTGGATTTTGAAAGTTTGATTATAATGTGTCTTGTGTGGCTTTCTTGAAGTTCATCTTACTTGGAGTTTGTTGAGCTTCTTGGCTATTTATATTCATATCTTCAATCAAATTTTGGAAGTTTTCAGGAAGTATTTCTTCAAATATTCTCTCTGTCCTTTGTCTCTCTGTTTCGTTCTGAGATTCCTACAGTGTGTATGAGGTGGTGCCCCAGAGGTCCTGTAGGCTCTGTTCACTTTTCTTCATTCTTTTTTTTTTTTCCTGTTCCTCAGACTCAGTAATTTCCATTGTCATATTTTCACGTTCACTGATTGTTTCTTCTGATTACTCAGATTTGCCCTTAAGTCCCTCTTGTGAAATAGTCATTGTTGTTATTGTACTTTCAGGTGCAGAATTTCTTTTTAGAAACTTGTCTTTTTGTTGATATTTCCATTTTGTTCATATGTCATTTCCTTTACTTTTTCTACATTGTTCTTTAGTTTTGGAGGGCATCTTAAAAAAGTTACCTTTAAGTCTTTTCCTAGTAGATCTACTATCACTTCTTTTTTATGGTTGTTTCTGTTGATTTATTTTTTTCCTTTGGATGGGCTATAGTTTTCTATTTCTTTGTGTACCTTATGGCTTTTTGTTGATTCAGACATTTGAATGTGGTAGTAGTAACTAACTTCGGAAATCTGATTTTTGCCCCTTCCCTGACATTTGCTGTTTTTTGTTTTTGTTTATTTTATTTTATTTTTAATTGTTGTAGCCTCAGTCTGTGTCAAGGACTAGCCTGAGGTATAAACTTAAGGTCTCCTCAGGTATTTCCTGAGCCTGCACGTGTCCCTGGACATCTTCCCCATGTATGCAGTTGGTTTGGAATGTCCTAGTCTATAATGTCTGGCTCCCCAAAGGGGAAGAAGAAAAATTAAGGAGGGGAAAGGGCACTGGGCCTTTAAATTCTTTGGAAGTTGCTTCAGCTAGTGGGGGAGGGGCTTGCAACAATATGGGGGGTGTAACAACATGACTGTCTGCCTGTGTGCACCTCTGCTATCAGGAGCAGCCGTCAGAGCCCAGGTCCTTCTTATTTATGGGGCAGGCTCCTTTATGCCCACCCTGGCTGTCGCAAGCTGCATGCAGGCTGCTCCTTGAGTGTATGCGGCATGTGCCGAGGTGCTGGGGATGGGGAGCTGCTACTGTGCTAAGAGCTGAGATGGACCAAAATTCTCTGCAGTGTCTCCTCCAAGCCTTCACCTGGAAGTCCCAAGCCTTCAGTAGACTCCAGAGTTACAGAATAATTGCATCAGATTCTGCCAGTGCAATTACTGTCTAGGTGGGAGATTCCTGATGCTTCCTATTCCACCATCTTCCCAGAATCCTCCTTCTCAGAATCCTTACTTGTTTTTTTTTTTTTTTTTTTTTTTTTTTTTGGCGGTACGTGGGCCTCTCACTGTTGTGACCTCTCCCGTTGCGGAGCACAGGCTCCGGACACGCAGGCCCAGCGGCCATGGCTCACGGGCCCAGCCGCTCCGCGGCATGTGGGATCCTCCCGGACCGGGACACGAACCCGTGTCCCCTGCATCGGCAGGCGGACTCTCAACCACTGCGCCACCAGGGAAGCCCCTTACTTGTTTTTAATATAGGATTGACAGTATGTACTGTGGAGAAAATAAGTAGGAAAACTTAGTAAAATGTGTTTGGAAGACGTCATCAACCTTAAGCTCGCTAGCTCTGTTACATCCTCATAGGTATTCATACTGTCAGTTGACTGACTCAGTTTTGCCTATTAATATGTCCCAGTTGTGGGACATTCTGCAGTAGCATACCTTCTTTTTTTTTTTTTTTCACTCTGATCTGAGGAATTTCTCTTAGACTTGCAGATTTCTTGTGCTCATATTTATATCTCTTTCTCTTCCTCAGATATGGAGAATTTATAGTTTCAATAGGCCATTGTATCCTAGAAAATGTCACTGTCCACTAAATTTTAAAAATCTGACAGTATTATATTTAACTTTAAGGCTTTCAGTTATAAAATGAAAGTAATTATTCTTAATCCTATATGTTATAAATTCTGATTCTCAATTTTATTTAGACTGAGAGACACAATTGTTTATAAAATAATTTAGATGTAGGCGTTAGTTTGGGTTAGTAGTATCATTACCATATAACATACAAAGGAAATTTTAATGGTTTCTTAGAATTGTGGCATTGTGTCTCTAGCGGACTTCTCTGCATCTTCACTTGGATGACTAATAGCCTTTTAAATTTAGCATACTTAGTACAGTCCCCTCTCAAACTTGCTCCTCCTGCTGTGTTCCCCAGCGTGACGAATAGCAACTCTGTCTTTCCAGTTCCTGACCAGCCAAACCTTGGAGTCATCTTGGATTTCTTTCCTTTTGTTACTCCTCACATCCAGTCCATCAGCAAAACTCTTGGCTCTGTCTTTAAAATGTATCCAGGATCTGGCCACCCTGCCTGTCTCAGCTGTCACCTTAAGTTAGCTGTTGTCCTTTCAGGGGGATTATTTCATTAGTCTTATATAGTTGGCATAACAGCAAGAATGATTCTTGTCAAATGTTAAGGCAGATCATGTGACTTTTTCGGAACCCTCCAATTATTTCTCCTGTTTTTCAGAGTAAAAGTCAAATTCTTTGAAATTCCCTGCGTGGATTACAAGCTCTACCTCTAACCTTTTTGACCTCATCTCTTACTTCTCCTCCCCTAAGACTTAGAGTTCTGGCCACAGTTGCCTCTGCTCTCCCTCCGGTGTACAGGCTCCCTCCTCAGGACCGCTGGGCTCTCTGTTTCCTCTACTTGGAAAGTTCTTCTCCCTGGATATTCACATAACTTGCTACCTTCCCTTTCTTAAATACTTGATCAAATGTTGTCTTCTCAGAGCAAGTGTACTTTCTGTACATAAGACGGCAATTCCTGGTCACCAGCAGTTTTCATCTCTCTTCTGTAATTAATTTTTCTCCGTAACATTTACCACTATTTGGCATGCTAAATATTTTATTATTATTTATTCTTTTTTTTCCACCTCAGCATCTATCTAGAACAGTGCCTGACACATAAAAAATCACTCAATGAATATTTGTTGCATGAATGAATTTGAAGAAGAGATAAAATCTGCTTTAAAAATGCTTTTTTAATATTTTGGGTTTTTTCACCATTTAAATTTGCTCTCCTAGGATAAGAATATATTTTCCTTATGAGTGTGCATTTATTTATTTATTTACAGTAAAGCATCAAATAGAATGGATGATGAAAACTACAAATGCAAGTTAAAATTCCCTTTATGCCCTGTTTCTTTTATTAACTATTATGTGTCTGTCTAGAATTTTTCTATATATTTATAAAATAAATAGCAGTATCTCTAGATAGAGCTATAGCTATAACTATCTACCTAGCTATCTATAACCTTTAAAAAATATAGCTAGATGGAATTCTATACATACTGTCCTGAAAATTGCTTTTTTACTTGAAAGTATATTTTGTATTTTTTAAAATTCCAGTAATTTGGATTCACCTCATTCTTTTTCACAGCTACATAATATTTCATTTTATTATTATACCATAGTTTATTTAATCAGTTCCCTATCGACGGATATTCCAGGTTTTATTGATATGAATATATCCATTAAATAAAATCCTGTAAGAGGATTTGCTGGGTCAAAGGGTATGTACATTTAAAATGTTGACAGTTGTTACTAAGTTTATTTGCTTCCTGTCTCTGTAGATTTGTCCATTCTTGACATTTCATATAAATATAATCTTACACTATGTTGTCTTTTGTGCTGGCTTCTTTTACTTGGCCTAGTATTTTCAAGGTTCATCCATGTTGTGGCATTTATCAGTGCTTCATTCCTTTTTATGGCTTAATGTTATTCTGTTGTGTGGACCTACCACATATTGTTAACCATTCTTTAGTTTGTTGTCATTTGAGTTGTTTCCACTTTTTGGCCACTGTAAACAATCATGTATGATTTTTTGTGTGAACATGCGTTTTTGATTCTCTTGGTTTTATATGTCTTGTTGAATATAGCACCCTAGTGGGTGTGACTGGACAGATGTGCTGTTGGCCATTTACATGCTTTTTTGAAGAAATGTCTATCAAGTCCATATTTTAATTGGGTTATTTGTTGTTGTTGAGTTGTCAGAATTCTTTATATTATTTGGAATACTAGACCCTTATCAGATACATAATTTGCAAATATTTTCTCACATCCTGTGGGTTGTCTTTTAACTTTCTTTATAGTATCCTTTGAAGTATAGAAATTTGTAATTTTGGTAAAATCTGATTTATCTGCTTTTTTCTTTGGTTGCGTATGCTTTTGTTGTTATATCTGAGAAATCATTGCCTAACCCAATATGAAGATTGATATGAAGATTTATTCCTGTGGTTCCTTTTAAGAGTTTTATGGTTTTATCACTTATATTTATGTCTTTGATCCATTTTGAGTTAATTTTTGTATATAGTGTGATGTAGGGGGTCCAGTTTCATTCTTTTGGATGCGAATATCCAGTTTTTTGAGCACCACTGTTGGAAAGACTGTTCTTTCTCCGTTGGTCCTGGCACTCCTGTTGAAAATCTATTGACGATAGATGTATGAGTTTATTTCTGTACTCTCACCGCTATTTCTTTCGACTATATATATTCTATGCCAGTACCACACTGTTATTATCACTGTAACTTTGTAATGTGTTTTGAAATTGAGAATTGTGTGTCTGCCAACTTTGTTCTTCTTTTTCAAGATTGTTTTGTCTATTCTGAAGTCCCCTGGATTTCCATGTGAATTTTAGGATCAGCTTGTCCATTTTTGTTTTTTTTTTTTAAAAAAAGGGGCAGTTGAAATTTTTATAGGAATTACGTTGATTCTGTAGTTCAATTTGCAGAATATAGCCATCTTAATAATATTGTCTTCCAGTCCTTGAACATGGGGTGTCTGCCCTTATTCTTTAATTTTTTTCAACAATTATTTTGTAGTTTTCTGCATACAAGTGTTTCAGTTTTTTGGTTAAATTTATTCCTAAGTATTTTATTCCTTTTGATGCTGCTGTAAACACTGAGCATCCTCCAGCATTCCTGTTTGTAATTTAATTTGTGCCTGATAAAATAATTACCAAGCCTGTGTATACTTTTCCCAGTGAATTGGCAACACATATGCTTTTTTTTTTTTTTTTTTAACACATATGCTTTTGATTGCACATCTGTGTTCAAATCCTACTTCAGCTCAGTTCTAGTAGACCTTAGCCTATCTCTGATTTTCCTGTTCAAGTATCAGTTCACTATTTTCCATTTTAACACGTGACATAAAATGGCATTGTCCTGTTGAGGAGAAAGGATACTGGTGTGGGGTGGAATGGGTGTGGCCAGCTGACAGGATGCTCTCATTGTGCCACATAGTCTTGACCTTGAGGGAGATTGTCAGTTAATCTTGGTCTTGTTTTCCTTATCTTCATACTGGATACACTAGAATAACCAGATGACAGCTAATGATCCTTCTAGCTAAGATGAACTGTGAGCTCTGACTTAGATGAACTGGGGATGTGACAAGGTGAAGAAGAGGTAAAAGGATGTAATGACGCAGCAGGAGAGGCTGTACCATGTCATGTTCTTAGTCCACTTTTATATAGAGCATGAATAAGCTGTCTTTAAAAATTAGTACAGATCATTACTCTGGTCACAGAAATAGATTGTTGAAAGATCTTTTTGTTGAAACATTCCTAGGACACACTCTACTTCTGGGCTAAATATTTAAAAAATAAATTCCCTTTTTCACTCTTATCAGGATTTTATGATTTTTGTGTCTATGTTCATTAGTGCTGTTGGTCTGTGTACTGTACTTGTCCGCTAGCCTGAGTTAGGGAACTTCACTGCCCCATACCCTTTAAAAAGTAAATGTCTTGGAATAGTTTGTGGAAATGGGAATTACCTGTTCTTTGAAAGTTTAGTACAGTTTTCCTGTTTGGTTCCCATTTGAGGGCTTAATCTTTAATTACCATTTCGACTTATAATTTGATTATTGGTCTAGTCGGATTCTTTTTAGGTCTAGTCAATGTCTCCTTAGGTCAGTTTTTATCTTTTCTGAGAAAATTGTCCGTTTAATGTAGGCTTTCAAATTTGTGGGTATAAATTGTTGTGTACAAGATATTCTTAACACTTGGTCTCATCAAGAAACCAGCTTGGGATTTTATTCATCAACGTGAGACTCTTTGTCTTCTCCCTCCCTCCTTTCATCTCTCCCTCCCTATTATTAATTAACTATTAATTCCTAAGCATACTTTTTTCCTTAGATAAGTAAAATTGTATAGGTACTATTGATATTTTATTTGTTTTTGGTCATTGTTTTTTAATAAGTGCATTTGAGTTTGGACATTTTCTCCCTGAATAGTACTTTGCACAGACTCTACAGGATTTGATGTATAAGTGTTATATTTTATTTACAGAAATTGAAACCTGAAGAAAAATATAATGATAAGCAATTGCTAGAAAGGGCTTCTTATTATTTATTAAGTAAAACCACATGTAGTTTTAAATTCTGTATATTTATTATCTTTATTGCACTTCTCCTTGTATCATCTCCATTGTCCAAAAACAAACATTTATTCACATTCACGAACTATTTTTCAGTAAGAAGGAAAAAAAATCTCTTGCCACACGCGAAGATATATAATCAGTTTATTCAGCTTGATGCTATTGGGGCATGAGCCTCTTTCTGCTGTGCTTTATGTGATACCGCCATCTAGTGTGTAGAACATTAAGTGACTATGTGGGTTTACATTTTCTTTTATCATTCCGTTATCTGAAGCTGTGAGTTAATGTTTCTTTTTATCCAATTTCGTATAAAGCATTAAGTTAAATTAGCCTGAATACAAGAGCTCAGGTTTTGACTGAAATACAGCACAGAAAAAGTATGAATGTAATACCTGTTTCCGGAGTGTTCTCTACTGAAGCTGCTGTGCAAGGGGCTTGTTCTCCATGAGGTGATGTGAGAACGAGATATACCCTATGAGCACGCTGGTATTTTGTACCACGAGAGACAAACTCTGAAATTATGAAACTTGGAGTTTATGTAGGATAGCTGGCACTTCTGTCCATTTGCCTTTCTGGAGATGGAGAGAGGGAACACTGCTCTGGAATGTAAGCACATCCTCTCTGGGGAAAAGAAGGAAAGGTTCTTTTTCACAAACAGATGGCCCTGGGGAGAGAAAAGACTTTCTGTCTCTCTGGAGGGCTCTATTATTTGGGTTCCCATTCAGTCTTCCTTTAACCCTGCTGCTAAAGCTGTTTGTTCAAAAAGTTCTGACCGATAGAAGTGTGAAAATATTCTTGAAGTATTGTTTCCTGACAAGTGTATATTCTGGAGTGAGCATCTGTAAGATGGGAGATGTGATTCTGCTGTTCTGTCATTTAATCTCATTTCCCATGTATTCTTCATGCTGTGGACCTCTCATTGAGCTGAGGGTGGTTTTGGTGTTTAAGGATGAGCAAACCAGTTCCTTCATGTGGTACTCACCTGAGGAAACAGTGCTCTATTCCGGTTCTGGACGGAAAAACTGACTGTTAAGTTTATTAGGATGCATGTAGGTCTCTAGCTTTTTCCTAAGAAATTTGAATTGCAGTTTTGTCTCATTGATTTTTGCCCTATGTTCTGAAATTAGAACTTATTTCACTCATTACCCACCTAAGATGTAACTCAAATATAGAGTTGTTCTTCCAGTTGGCATCCTCAGCTCAGGTGTTTTGAAGTGGTATTTTCAGTGTTGAATCTTAGGATGTTGATGGTTGGGATGAGCAGACCACATAATATTGTGCAACAGAAATTATTTTTCATGTTCACATATTCTACAAGCTATGATGGGTGAAGAAAACTGTTTACAAACTCCATAGGTATGTCATAGTGAACCCATAATAACTGAAACCGTAATAGCATTATAAAAGGTGAATAAAAAGAAGAGAACTCCTTCTTTGCCCCATTTGCAGTCTGTTGATTAAGCTTTGATGAATGTTTTTCATGTGGGTGGGGTGATGTATTTTTACCCAGCTTTACGCTGATTTCCATTCTCCATGCAGAGAAAGGACTTTTTTGAATATTTGAAGGCTTGCTGAATAGAGTTGTATTTTTAAAGATCCTAACAACACTAATTTCAGATTGGTTTCCATGGTGAGAGAAAGTGAATTCAGTATAGGAGAAAAAACTCCAAAAATAGATTTGTAAGGAATCCAGAAGTATGGGACTTGGAAATTCTGTTTTCCATTTCTTATGGGCAAAGGATTGAGATATCATTAAGTTGAAGGAAGTAAAAATAAATCATTATGTTCATGTCATAAGTTTCTATAGGCAAATGTAGCCTAATCTTTCATAGTGGTTTAGAAGGTAATTTGGAGAAGTGCCATCCTTCAGGGCTCATCTGAGGTATTTGGACTTTGCCTTTGAATTAATTTCTTAGTAGGAACTGACAAAGTATTGAGGGATTTTGAGAAGAAAGTACCATGATCAGTGTGTAGTAGGAAGTGGAAAGAGACCCGTTAGAAGACCACTGTAATCCTCTAGTCTGCAGTTGTCTAGACCAGGGGTCTCCAACCTCTTTGGCGGCAGGGGCGGGTCTCGTGGAAGACAGCGTTTCCACAGACGGGGCGGGGGGGGGGATTTTGGGATGATTCAAGTGCATTACATTTATTGTGTAATTATTATTATTATTTCTGTTATTATTACATTGTGATACATAATGAAATAATTATGCAGCTCACCATTATGCAGAATCAGTGGGAGCCCTGAGCTTGTTTTCCTGAAACTAGATGGTCCCATCTGTGGTTGATGGAGACAGGGACACCCGACGTGTGTTGCTTATGCCCAGTCTACTCCGTAATCTCGCTTTGGTCGCCGTCCCTGCAGAAAACCCTGCTTCACAAAGATAGGATGTTGGAAATGGAAGCAGGCTTTTCAGTGCTTTTGTGGCAGTCTCAGGACGTTCCACCGTGACTTTAATCCAGAACGTGTGGAGACTTGACGGTGTCTCCGACATACTTTTAAGGCCACCGTCATTCGTGATCTCAAGCTGTTGATTATCTTCTAGCACAGACAAAGTCAGTTCACCTGGCTTATTCACAAATGGGTTGTGGATCCATTCCTTCCCAGTTCCGGGGTCTTTTGTGGTTGTGAAGTAACACTCAAACTCTTTTGAAAGCTGAGGTAGGTGATCATGCACCAGCTGGGAGAAAGAAGGCCCTGGCTCAGTCTCTTTCAAAATCTCTTCTAATGTTTGAAAGATGTCAGAAATCCCACTGTTCACTCATTGCCCCCATAATTCCAGGTTGGTTTTGAATGCAGCCACTTTATCTGCCGTCTTGAACACAGTTGTCGTTCTCCCCTGAAGTGACAGATGGAGTTTGCTGAGCAGGTTGAATATGTCACACAAGTAAGCAAGTTTTGTGACCCATTCTCTGTCACTGAAACGTGCTGCCAGTGGTGACTGTTTTTCTAAAAGAAATCTCTGGAGCGGCTCTCCTAACTCAGAAACTCTGGCCAGTGATCTACCTTTAGAAGCCATCTCACTCTGTGTGTAAGAGAAAACGTGTGTGCTCTGCATCCATCTCCTCACAGAGCTGCGTGAGCAGACGTGAGTTAAGGGCATGTACTTTAATGTGGTTGATAATTTTAATAGCATCCTGCAAAACGTTGTTAAGTTCAGGTGACATTTTTCGGCTAGTCAGCAGCTCTCTACGGATGACACAGTGCGTAGACTCACATTCAGAAGCGACCTCTTTGACCCGAGTAGTGAAACCAGAAAGCCGTCCAGTCATGGCAGCCATTCTGTCCATGCATATACTGACACAAAACAACCAATTCAGTTTTCCTGATATGTAATCATTCAAAGACTTGAATAGTTCTGCAGCTGTGGTGTTGGTTGGCAACAAAAGTGCACATAATGTGTCCTCATGCACATGCTCCTGAAAAATATATCGTGCAAAAACAAGCATTGTTGTCTTGTTGTCAACATCGATAGAGTTGTCAACCTGGATTGTGTACCACGGTGACTCATTGATCCTCTCTAACAGTTGTGCCTCAGTATCCTCTGCTATTGCATTAATTTGTCTAGTTATGGTGCTAGCCAAAAAGAGGAACATGTACTACCTTTTGAACTGCAGTGTCTCCTAAAAGTTCACAACACATGTCCTTAGCAGCAGGCAGGATCAACTCTTCACCAATAGTAAAGGGCTTCTCTGAGCTTTAGCAATGTGGTTAGCCACTAAGAACGATGTTCTCAGGGCAGACACGTTTGATGAAGTGGTGGCCTTCAATAATTTCTTCTGTTCTTCGTGTTCATGTGTTTTTCTTTTGAAGAACTCCAAAGGCTTGTCTTTTAATGCAGGGTTCTTGGTCTCCACGTGGTGAAGCAGTTTTGAAGGTTTCATGGCTTGGTTGGATAGCCAGTTGCCACATGTTATACAAATTGGGCTTGGAGAATGTGAATTACCTGTTGTGATGAACCCGTAATTTAAGTAGGACTCTTTGTATTTTCCTTTAAAAGCAGCTTTCTTTTTGTTGGCAGTCTTAGAGTCTTCTGCTGTCTCATCATTGGGTCTTCCCCCCTTTTCAAAGAAGCTCTCCAGTGATGTTTATTTTTTACTCAGTTTTGGCTAGGGTTAGCTCGTGGGCTTACCAAAACTATGACTGAGAAAACTGCGCAGTATGGGAAAGAGGCGCAGACGGAAGTGATGAATAAATTAATGGGCGGGCCATGGGTGGACTAAAACAAGTGTCGGGTTCTGACTTAAAGCCTGCCACCAGATGCAGCTGTACGATTGAAGTACAGCAGCTCACTTGCCACTGTAAAGCCTGCCACCAGATGCAGCTTAATTGTCACTTGCCACTCACTGATAGGGTTTTTTTTTTTAATATATACATATACATATATTTATTTATTTTTGGCTGCATTGGGTCTTCGTTGCTGCACGTGGGCTTTCTCTAGTTGTGGTGAGCGGGGGCTACTCTTGGTTGCGGTGCGCGGGCTTCTCATTGCAGTGGCTTCTCTTGTTGTGGAGCACAGGCTCTAGGCCCACGGGCTTCAGTAGCTGTGGCTTGCTCTAGAGCACAGGCTCAGTAGTTATAGTGCACAGGCTTAGTTGCTCCGAGGCATGTGGGATCTTCCCAGACCAGGGCTTGAACCCATGTCCCCTGCATTGGCAGGCAGATTCTTAACTAATGAGCCACAAGGGAAGCCCACTGATAGGGTTCTGATATGAGTCTGCAAGCAATTGATTTATTATGGTCTCTGTGCAGTCACACCTCTCTGTTAACGATAATCTGTATTTGCAGCCACTCCCCAGTGCTGGCATTACCCCTTCAGCTCCACCTCAGATCATCAGGCATTAGATTCTCAAAAGGAGCGTGCAGCCTAGATCCCTCGCGTGTGCAGTTCACAGTAGGGTTCGTGCTCCTAAGAGAATCTAATGCCACTGCTGATCTGACAAGAGGTGGAGCTCAGGCAGTAATGCAAGCAATGGGGAGCAGCTGTAAATAGAGATGAAGCTTCACTCGCTCACCTGCCGCTCACTTCCTGCTGTGCGGCCCAGTTCCCAATAGGCCACAGACTGGTACCAGTCCGTGGCCCGGGGCTTGGGGACCCCTGGTGTAGACCAGATGCAGCAAGGCCCAGAGCTAGGGAAGTAGCAGTGGAGAGCAGGAAGAAAGGAACGCGTGTGAGAGACAAGTTTTGGGAAGACAGGAGAGATTAAGGAATCAAAGGTCTAGGTTAGATCTTAACCCTGGGAATATGAAAAGAAAGGATGTGTGGAGAGGAGGGGGTGGTAGAGGAATCAAGGGTGATTAGGTTGGTCAGTTGGGTGCATAGTTATATTTATTTACTTTGGGAATTCAAGAGGTAGAAGAGAATATGCAGGGAAAGAGAATGAATTCAGTTTTGAAAATGAGTGCTGTATTCCAGTGAGACAATGTTTACTTCTTCAGTCATTCATCAAATAATTAGTGATCCCCACTTAAATTCCAGATACTTTTTAAGATGTTGGGGTGGGTATACACCTATCTCATGTTTTTCACTATATATCATGTTCAAGGAATCTGTCAATGTGTATTACAAAGATTTTTATCCCCATTTGTGACTCATCTTTTCACCTGGTTTATTGTGGCCCTTTGTGATAACTTTAGAAACTTTGCTGGACAGTTGCTACTACCTGTCTTTGTGAAGGGGTCTAGAGTTGGGGCTCTCCTATTCCTGCATCTTCCTAATATCCCTCCTCAAATAATCTCTTTATGTCTGACTTTTTCTTTTTCCTCTGGGATTCCCATAATGTATTGTTTTGGTCCTCCTTATGGTGTCCTACAGTCCCTTAGGTACTTTTCATTTTCCTTAATTCTTTCTTCTTGCTGTTCTTTGGAGTGTATACTTTCTTTCGCTTTTTTTTTTTTTTTTGGTTGTGCTGGGTGGCTTGCAGGATCTTAGTTCCCTGACCAGTGATTGAACCCGGGCCCTCGGCAGTGAGAGCGTGGAGTCCTAACCACTGGACCACCAGGGCCCTGGACTAGATACTTTTATTTGTCCTTTCTTTAAGTAAACTGATTCTTCTTCCTGCCTAAATCTGCTGTTGATCTCTTCTAGTGAAAATTTCATTTTAGATAGTGATTTGTCATCCCCCAAATCTGTGTTTGGTTCCTTTTTTTTCTTTCTTTTTATTGATATGCTCACTTATTCATACATTGTTTTCCTGCTTTCCTTTAGTTCTGTGTAGTTTCTTTGAGCTCTCTGAGTGTATTTTATGTGGTTTGTTTAAAATCGACTAAACTGGAACTTCCCTGGTGGTCCAGTGGTTAGGACTCCTTGCTTCCACTGTAGGGGGCGTGGGTTCCATCCCTGGTCAGGGAACTAAGATCCTGCAAGCTGCACTGCACAGCCAAAAAAAAAAAAAAAAACTACTAGATTTTGTATCCGGACTTCTCAGGGATATTTTCTTTTATTTATTTTTTTCTTGTGAATTTTTTTGTGCATATCTTGTGATTTTTTTTGTTGTTGTTGCATACTGGACATTTGACTGTTATAATGTGTAACCCTGGGAATCAGATCCCACCCCTTTATACGGGTTTGCTGTCTTTTTTTGTGAAGGCTGCAGTTGTCTGTTTGTGACTTTTCCAGACTGTTTTTGCAAAGACTGTACTTCTTGTCATAGGTGCTCACTGAACGCTCCCTTCTTTTAGCTTGTGTTCCAGAAGGGTTTTGTCAGGGAATTCCTTGAATGCCGGGAGCTAAAAATAAAACAAACAAAAAGCTCATTTTTATGAGGTGTTCATTCAGCACTTAACCAAGCTGTTTACAGCTCTGTCTTAGCTAAAGTTTAATTAGAGGTTAAAGCTTAGGGTCTTATTATGTCCTTTGCGTGTATGTGTCTCACCCTGAACATGTTCATGGGTTTCTGCTGTTTTCTAGAGTAGTGAGAAAGTTCGTTCTGAGAGTTTTTGCTTGTTTTCTCATGTTTCTGTGAACGGACTGGAGTTTGGAGCTGCCTACTCCACCATTTTGTTGATAACCATTTGACTATACTGTTTTGCTTTTAATTCCCTCCACCCCATCTCCTTGCTTTAATTTGGAAATTTGCTCTCTCCTTCCCCCGCTTCTGTTCTACTTAGGAAGATTGATTTTCTTCTATTCTTAATTCTGTTACAGGTATTGACATTTAAAAATTTTACCTCCCTCTTTATTGTTTGGAAGTTACAGCGGGTTTTTCTGTTCTTTTAGTGGCTACCATTAAAAATTTAACTTGAACACCTAATTTTTAGTCTGAAGTTTATCAGTGTCTTTACTTTTTCTCTCAAGCAATACCAGCACTTAGAATGTTTTAAGTGGGATTACTCTTTCTTGTCTTCCATGGTAGTGTTGTTCAGGATTTATAGTTTCATCTCTTTATTTCTTATAATTAATCATTATTTTCGTTATACGTTAAGATTTGTTTAGATGTAATACTTATTTGCTGAATTCTTTGCTCAATATTTCTGCTTTATACCTTAGTTCTTTATCCTGGAATCCTTTTTCATCTTTTTTTTTTTTTTTTTTTTTTTTTTTGCGGTACGTGGGCCTTTCACTGTTGTGGCTTCTCCCGTTGCGGAGCACAGGCTCCAGACGCGCAGGTTCAGCGGCCATGGCTCACGGGCCCAGCCGCTCCGCGGCATGTGGGATCTTCCTGGACCGGGGCACGAACCCGTGTCCCCTGCATCGGCAGGCAGACTCTCAACTACTGCGCCACCAGGGAAGCCCCCTTTTTCATCTTTAAGTACATATTTTGGAAGTCTTTTTAGTGAGGATTTGTTGATGGGAACTAATGAGTTTTGTTTTGTTTTTTTAAAAATGTTATTTATTTATTTGCTTATTTATTTATTTTTGGCTGCGTTGGGTCTTCGTTGCTGCGTGCTGGCTTTCTCTAGTTGCGGTGAGTGAGGGCTACTCTTCATTGTGATGTGCGGGCTTCTCATTGTGGTGGCTTCTTTTGTTGTGGAGCACAGGCTTAGTTGCTCCATGGCATGTGGGATCTTCCCGGACCAGGGCTCGAACCCGTATCCCCTGCATTGTGGCAGGTCGATTCTTAACCACTGCACCACCAGGGAAGTCCAAATTCATTAAGTTTTCATTCATCAGAAAATTCTTTTTTTTTTTTTTTTGCTCTTTTCTTGTAGGTTTAGGTATGAATAAAACCTTGGTTAATTTATTTTCTTTTCTCAAAACTATTAAGATAGTCTCAAACTTCTACTGTCTGTTACTGTTGAGAATTTAGGTGTTTTATGTTTACTTAATATTTACCCTTTCTGATGTTGTTTATTCCTTCCTGAAGTTCTGCGTTTTTGTCTAGTACTACTTCCCTTCAATCTTAGAAAGTTGTATTAGCTTTTATGTTGCAGTGGTCTGTTAGAAACATATTCTCTCAGCTTTTGTCACTTGTAAATGTGTTTATATTTCTTAATTTTCTGAAGTTTATTTTAGTGGGATATAGAATTGACAGTATTTTTCTTCCAGCACTTTAACTCTGTTTCTCTTTGTCTTCTGGCCTCTCTTATTTCTGGTGAGAATTTAGCTGTCACTTATCTATTTTCCCCTTAATGTTATATGTTTTTCTCTTTGCCTGCTTTGAAGATTCTTGTCTTTATTTTGTTGTTCAAAAGTGTGATTATGATACGCCTAGTAGTGATTTTTGAAATTTATCCTATTTGGGGTTCACTGTTTCTTGAATTTGTTAGTTGGTATCTTTCACCTGTTTTAGAAAGTTCTCATCTGCTGTCCCAGCAAATACTTCTCTGCCCCATTCCAATCCCATTTCCTTCTAGTACGCCAGTTGTACATATTGCTTGTCTGTTTGGTATTCTTTCAGAGATCTTAACTGTACTGTTATTTATTTATTTATTTTTTGGTCATTCTTTTTTTTCTGTTTTTTTTTCATCTTGGGTACTTTCTGTTGACCTGTTTTTAAGTTCAGTGATTCTTTCATTTACTGTATTCAGTTTGCTGTTAATATCTGACAGCATAGTTTTATTTTTAGCGTTTCTCTTGAATATATTTGTAGATCAGTCTCTGCTAGAATTCCCTGTATTCTTATATTCTTACATATTATCTTTTCAGACTAAGTTTTAGAATTTCTACCATAATTAATTTACATTCTTTTTATTATTTCAATATCTGGGCCATTTCTGTGTCTGTCCCTTATCCTGTTTCCTCTCTTGACCTTGGATCACAATTTCTGGCTTCCATGTATGTTTTGTAATTTTTTATGCCGAATATGTTAGATAAGAGACAGTAGAGACTAAAGTCAGTAATTTTTATCTTCGGGAATGGGCTTATCCCTTCTTTTTCCATTCTGTTAGATTGTTGTGGTAGATTTTGTTAGTCATGTTTGATGGGGTCCTGAGTTACGCTGACCTGTGGCTGATATAGACCTGGCCTTTGGCAACTTTGCTTTAGTTTATCATTACTTTTAAATATTTTGAGTGTAGGTTCAGGAAGTTTGTTTTTTTCCAGCAGGGAAAAGTGAAAATTGGTGAGATCTCTTAGTGCTTTACTGCTAAGCCTCTAGTTTTCTGAACTGAGGGAGAGCAGCCCACCTGGTTGTTGGTTCTCTTTGCTCCCCAGCTCTTTGTGCCAACAAGTGCTCTCTTCCGGCTAGCCTTGCCCAGATCCTAGTGTGTAGCTGCCTTATACTCTTGTAGCACCCGCGATGCCTCAGTGGGGTGTCTCTCAGCTTTTCTGTGCCACCTCCAGTCACCAGTTGTTAAATGCCCCGAGAGCCGCAGAGGATCTTTCTCAGCTTTCTCGCCTTCTCCCCCGTCTCCGCTGCGCTGCCTTGTGCTTGGGGAGACTCCACACACTTCATGGGTTCATATCTCTCAGTTCTCCTGCTCTCTCCCCCTGCCCCGCCGTTGGTGTACTGACTGTGTCCACTTGGTGAACACCTGTGGGAGTCAGTTGCTGGCTAGGTGTTGATGGTGCTCCTTGGGATTTTAGTTTGTCACTCCAGCCCACATGCAGTCAGTTGGGGTTTGGCTAGTTTCTCCTTACCGTGTCTAAGGCAGGTTCTTTATCCTCCTGCGTCTTTGCCAGGTATCAGAGCACACCCATACGAATCTCTTCTGTCTCAGGAAAGTCTTGTCCCTGTTTGCAACTTAGTTCGTGTAGGTTTCTCTTCACTTTTTAAAAAACTCATTTTGTAGTTAATCTGGCTTATTTTTGGCTAGTGTGAGAATGATCATTATCCTCTGAACTTCTACTTAATACCAGGAGGTTTGTTTTTTTTTTCTTTTCTTTTTTAATACTTCCAGTGATACTGCTTTCAAAAAATAGAGACTATATTCTCATCAACTTTATATTTCTTATAACATTAACTATAATGATAGATAATGTTTATTAAGTACTTACTGAGTGCCAGGCACCTTGGTAAACACTTTAAATGCATTATCTCATTTAACGAACTTGGGAATAGGTGTTATTATATCATTCCCATTTTCCAGATGAGAGATTAAGTAGGTAGGTCAACATTATATAACCAGTTAGTGGCACTTTTGAACTCAGGGTTGTCTGTATCTGGAGCTGAGTTTGCAGATTCACATCCCTAGGGGGGAAGGATATGTAAATAAATGAGTGAAGTGAGTAGGGTGTAAAAAAATAACAAAGCAAGTAGCATGATGAATGACAGTTAACATTCAACCTAGATATTGACTAAAACATAAAGAGTAATCACTTCTGTGACAAAGTCTCTGGGAGAATACTTGCCTCATTCAGAGGCAGGTGGTCACTTAGCTCCAGCCACTTGTTGACCATGTGAGAATATGGGTCTAGTAGTTCAGATTTTCAGATTTTTCGATAGAAGTCAGAAATCTGTATTTTTCATATGAAACCGCTTAGTTTCTAAATGTTAGCTGCTGGTTCAAATAAAAATAAAATAAAATCCAGTGTTCAGACCTGCATGGTGAGTCTGAAATAAAGTGTGTCTACCGGCCCAACCTGTTCTATGGGCAGCCAGTGTGCAGTCTCCGTAATAGAGCCTGAGCTCTTTTAGACCACTGGTCACGCTGTCTCTCAGGGCCCGCCTGAATGCCTTCCTTTCACATTTGTGCTGTACCTCAGGGATGTGAAGGCCTGCTTTGGAATGAATGTACTATTTTATTTACTGCTGTTATACCGTTGTGCTAGTTTAGATATAAGCTACAAAGAAAAATTTTAGAAACGTATTTTTAATTTCTTATTTATTTTTTAACTTTTTATTTTATATTGGAGCGTAGTTGATTCACAATGTTGTGTTAGCTTCAGGTGTACAGCAAAGTGAGTCAGTTATGCCTATACATGTATCTATTCTTTTTCAAGTAGAAACATATTTTTTTAAAATCCTGAATTCTTCATTTTATCTGCTTTAAGCAATAGAGTTCTGTTATAAGGCATATCTTACATTAAGTTGATGGGGAAGGACAGGTATTATTGAATGCTTATTTTATTTTGTTCATTAATCATGACTTTCTCTTCCTCTCTTTTGCCCTTTCTTCTTTGACATAGCTCTCACTTTCAGAAGAACAGAATGAAGTGACAAAAAATGGCTGTGAATCTAAAGAGCTGGTCTACCTCGTGCACATTGCTTGTCAGGTAATTTTGTGGATGTGTTCTCCATTTCACATAAAATTTAATGAGAATTAAATATGAGTGAATAACATTGAATACATGAATGAATAAATATGAACAAATAACACTGACTGTGGTAACACAAATGTTTTATTTTATTCTTTCTCCCATTCATATTGGCATTTCTGCATATACTCAGAGTTGAAACAATCAATTTATAGATATTTAATTTACAAACGTAAGTAAAAATTCTTCCTGTAAGAGTAAAGGAAATAGGACTTCCCTGGTGGCGCAGTGGTTAAGAATCCACCTGCCAATTCAGGGGACACAGGTTTGAGCCCCAGTCCAGGAAGATCCCACATGCCGTGCAGCAACTAAGTCCATGCACCACAACTACTGAGCCTGTGCTCTAGAGCCCGTGAGCCACAGCTACTGAAGCCCACGCACCTAAAACCTGTGCTCTGCAATGAGAAGCACACACACCTCAATGAAAGAGTAGCCCCCGCTCTCCGCAACTAGGGAAAGCCTGTGTGCAGCAACGAAGACCCAACGCGGCCAAATAAATAAAATCCTTTAAAAAAAAAAAGAGTAAAGGAAATCTATTGTTTATTGATGATGAGGTTAAATGAGTCAGCTACTGGTCACATATTACAATAAAAGAACAGACTAAGTAGTGTCTGCATCAGATGCACACTTTTCTAACCAAGATGGTAAGTTCCACTGTGGTGTAACAATGTGTGTATGTTTCAGAAGTGTGCTGTTTCTTAGCTCTTAGTATTAGAACTTTTTTGAGGGTAATTACCATGACTTGCTCTTAATGAGATTTAAAATATGTCATTTGTAGCGTTATTTCCTCCATCAAGTAAGCAGTTAGTTCCTTTATTTATTCTTTGTTCATTGAGCCTTCTTGCCTATCTTTGAACTAGTCATTGTAAAGCAAGTGTTTTCGAGGAAAGCTTTCTTATGTACAAAGTTTTTAGTTTTCTTTGAGAGAGTAAGATAGGGGAGTTTATGGTTTTTTTTTTTTTCTAAAAAGTACTATTCATGTACCTGAAATTAAAAATTAAATAGTCTGGAAAAGTCTAATGGCTGTTTCGTATGGGAAATACTTAAATTCTTAGTCTTGGTGTGACTTTAAGGGCAAACCTTTTATAATTAAGTGCTTTTATTTGTAGGTGAGAGAATATGAGATTGGAATTTGAACTTAGTTTGTATATATATGTTCAAAGTTACATATCATTTATACATGTTTTACTGTATGTCATCTTGGTTCCTTTGAGGAAGTGGGCAGCTCTGAATCACTGTTTCATGTCATATTTCATAAAAATGCTTCTATTTGGTGAGTTAATTTTTAAGTGAAAATATCAAATGCTTTCATGATGAACCATTGCTAATACAGGAATATAAGGCATTTTTTCTTTATCTAGAGTACCTGATTGGCATGTGAGTCATGAACTTATTATTCCAACTAAAACCTACACCTTTTAGCATCTTCTCTTCTTAGCAGTGATTTCCATTTGTTCTGACAATGCAAATATTTTTATTCTCATAAGCAAAACATAATGTCAAAAATACCTATGCTGTTCTTAAAAAATGACCTTCAAAAGGTCAGCATGGTATTTTGGTACCATACATTAAAATGTATAATCGTTACTTGATTATGCCTCCATGAATTAGTGACCTAGATAATTAAGGCTATTTCCTGGTTGTAAATATCTTGTCAAGCTGCTTAAAAAATTTCAGACTTGTTATAGTATTTACCACACGAAAGTAGTAATTTACTGCATTGCCATAATGCTGTCACGTTTCTCCTCTGCCTCATACCGTAAGTAATCGTTGATATGTTCTCATGGCTTACCTTCTGTATTCTTGCCGTATATGTCAGCCATAAACCACATTAAACTAGAATCATTTTTTTTATATAACCAAGAGAGACTCACAATCAAACCTTCTAATTTTGCAAATGAGAAAGTTGAGGCCCAAATTATGGAAGTTGCTTTCCTAAGCTATATGAAATCTTAGCAGGAGCTACTGAGGACTTCAGTTTCCTGATTGCCAGCTTTTCTTGCATCACCTTGGAATTTGCAATCTACAACAGATTTTAGAGACTGCTTAATCTTCAGATGAGATACGATCACCCTTACGCCCTGTAATCTATTCGTTATAGAAGCTAATTTCATATTTCATATCTTTGCTAATTTCTAATTTTTAATAATGTGCACTTGAAATTTTGTTTATTTAACCAAAATTCTTGGTCCTTCATCTGAACCCACTTTCTTTGCTTTATCTTTTATCTTCGAAAGTGTCTAGTTAAACAGCTGTGATCTTTTTCCTTTCTGTAGGTTAAGTGATATGATTTCTTTAGGTATTACCTTTGAATCTTGTAATGGTGTCTTTGTCTCTGCCTTTTACAGTTTTAATTTCTTTTTAAATTGTGAACCCAGAAATGTAAGCCATGTCTTCCATACTGCATAGATCCAAATTCAGTAGGCATTTTTTGATCACTTATATGTCTAGTACACAAGTGTTATGGCATGCAGCATGTCATTTAATTCTTAAAACCTCTGTGAGGCAAATAGTCTGGTTTAAAAACATCAGTTTTTAAGTGTTATTTTTTTTTATAAATTTATTTACTTACTCATTTATTTATTTATTTATGGCTGCGTTGGGTCTTCATTGCTGCATGTGGGCTTTCTCTAGTTGTGGCGAGGGGGGGTGTACTGTTTGTTGCGGTGTGCAGGCTTCTCATTGCGGTGGCTTCTCTTGTTGTGGAGCATAGGCTCTAGGCGCACGTGCTTCAGTAGTTGTGGCATGTGGGCTCAGTAGTTGTGACTCACGGGCTCTAGAGCACAGGCTCAGTAGTTGTGGTGCACGGGCTTACTTGCTCCGCGGCAGGTAGGATCTTCCCAGACCAGGGCTCGAACCTGTGTCCCCTGTATTGGCAGGCAGATTCTTAACAACTGCACCACCAGGGAAGCTCCTAAGTGTTAATTTTAAAATGACTAATTTAAACCTAACTGTTGCAAGAATTTATTTTAACATGTGCCCTAATGAAAATTTGGTTCTGATCTTTCCCCCTCTGAGTATAGTTTTGTTGGTTTAAGAATAATGGTTGCTTAATGAAATAGTATTTTATTGTTCCACAGTAAGCTTTAGAGAAGTTGAAATGAATGGTTCTTACTGAAGTTCGATTGTATGAACTACCTTTGATTTGTATTTACCAGAATTCATCAATGTATAATAGTTTATTTTTTCTGAAGATCAAGTCTTTCATAAATATTTACAGTAGAAGGAAATGGACTGTCAGTCAAGAGGCCTAAATTTGTCCCAGCTGTGCCATGACTAACCAGCTGTGTGGCTGACAGGGTCTTAGTGCTCTGGCCGGGTGTCAGGCCTGAGCTTCTGAGGTGGGAGAGCCAAGTTCAGGACACTGGTCCACCAGAGACCTCTGGGCCCCGCGTAATATCAAATGGTGAAAGCTCTCCCAAAGATCTCCATTTCAATGCTAAGACCCAGCCCCACTCAATGACCAGCAGTCTACAGTGCTGGACACCCTATGTCAAACAACTACCAAGACAGGAACATAAGCCCACCGTTAACAGAGAGGCAGCCTAAAATCATAAGAAGTTCACAGACACCCCAAAACACACTACTGGATGTGGTCCTGCCCACCAGAAAGACAAAATCCAGCCTCATCCACCAGAACACAGGCACCAGTCCCCTCCACCAGAAAGCCTACACAACCCACTGAACCAACCTTACCCACTGACACCAAAAACACCAAAAACACCAAAAACAACGGGAACTGCCGACCTGCAGCCTGAAAAAAGGAAACCCCAAACACAGTAAGTTAAGCAAAATGAGAGACAGAAATACACAGCAGATGAAGGAGCAAGGTAAAAACCCACCAGCCCAAACAAATGAAGAGGAAATAGGCAGTCTACCTGAAAAAGAATTCAGAGTAATGATAGTAAAGATGATCCAAAATCTTGGAAATAGAATGGAGAAAATACGAGAAACGTTTAACAAGGACCTAGAAGAACTAAAGAGCAAACAAACGATGGTGAACAACACAATAAATGAAATTAAAAATTCTCTAGAAGAAATCAATAGCACAATAACTGAGGCAGAAGAACGGATAAGTGGCCTGGAAGATAAAATAGTGGAAATAACTACCACAGGGCAGAATAAAGAAAAAAGAATGAAAAGAATTGAGGACAGTCTCAGAGACCTCTGGAACAACATTAAATGCACCAACATTTTAATATATAGGTATCCCAGAAGAAGAAGAGACAAAAAAAGGAACTGAGAAAACATTTGAAGAGATTATAGTTGAAAACTTCCCTACTATGGGAAAAGAAATAGTCAAGCAAGTCCAGGAAGCACAGAGAGTCTCGAAGTATAAATCCAAGGAGAAACGCACCAGGACATATTAATCAAACTCTCAAAGATTAAATACAAAGAAAAAAATATTAAAAGCAGCAAGGGAAAAGCAACGAATAACATACAAGGGAATCCCCATAAGGTTAACAGCTGATCTTTCAGCAGAAACTCTGCAAGCCAGAAGGGAGTGGCAGGACATATTTAAAGTGATGAAAGGGAAAAACCCACAACCAAGATTACTCTACCCAGCAAGGATCTCATTGAGATTCAACAGGGAAATTAAAACCTTTAAAGACAAGCAAAAGCTAAGAGAATTCAGCACCACCAAACCAGCATTACAACAAATGCTAAGTAAAGGAACTTCTCTAGGAAACACAAGAGAAGGAAAAGACCTACAATAACACACCCAAAGCAATTAAGAAAATGGTAAAAGGAACATACATATCGATAATTACCTTAAATGTAAATGGATTAAACGCTCCAATCAAAAGACACAGACTGGCTGAATGGATACAAAACAAGACCCATATATATGCTGTCTACAGGAGACCCACTTCAGACCTAGGGACGCATACAGACTGAAAGTGAAGGGATGGAAAAAGATATTCCATGCAAATGGAAATCAAAAGAAAGCTGGAGTAGCAATTCTCGTATCAGACAAAAGAGACTCTAAAATAAAGACGATTACAAGAGACAAAGAAGGAGACTACATAATGCTCAAGGGACCAATCCAAGAAGAAGATATAACAATTGTAAATAATAATGCACCCAACACAGGAGGACTTCAGTGCATAAGGCAAATGCTAACAGCCATAAAAGGGGAAATCAACAGTAACACAATCATAGTAGGGGACTTTACCACCCCACTTTCACCAACAGACAGATCATCCAAAATGAAAATAAATAAGGAAACACAAGCTTTAAGTGACACATTAAACAATATGGACTTAAATTGATATTTATAGGGCATTCCATCCAAAAGCAGCACAAACACTTTCTTTTCAAGTGCTCATGGAACATTCTCCAGGATAGATCATGTCTTGCATCACAAATCAAGCCTGGGTATATTTAAAAAAATTGAAATTGTATTTTTTTCCGACACAACGCTATGAGACTAGATATCGACTGCAGGAAAAAACCTGCAAAAACAGAAACATGAAGGCTAAAGAATACACTACTAAATAACCAAGAGATCACTGAAGAAATCAAAGAGGAAATAAAAAAATACCTAGAAACAAGTGACAATAAAAACACAACATGGGATGCAGCAAAAGCAGTTCTAAGGGGGAAGTTTATAGCAATACAATCCTACCTCAAGAAACAAGAAGCATCTCAAATGAACAACCTAACCTTACACCTAAAGCAGATAGAGAAAGAAGAACAAAAAGAACCAAAAGTTAGCAGAAGGAAAGAAATCATAAAAATCAGATCAGAAATAAATGAAAAAGAAATGAAGGAAACGATAGCAAAGATCAGTAAAACTAAACGCTGGTTCTTTGAGAAGATAAACAAAATTGGTAAACCATTAGCCAGACTCATCAAGAAAAAAAGGGAGAAGACTCAAATCAACAGAATTAGAGTGAAAAAGGAGAAGTAACAACTGACACTGCAGAAATACAAAGGATCATGAGAGATTACTACAAGCAACCTTATGCCAATAATATGGACAACCTGGAAGAAATGGACAAATTCTTAGAAAAGCACAACCTTCTGAGACGGAACCAGGAAGAAGTAGAAAATATAAACAGACCAATCACAAGCACTGAAATTGAAACTGTGATTAAAAAATCTTCCAACAAACAAAAGCCCAGGACCAGATTACTTCACAGGCGAATTCTATCAGACATTTAGAGAAGAGCTAACACTTGTCCTTCTCAAACTCTTCCAAAATACAGCAGAGGGAGGAACATTCCCAAACTCATTCTATGAGGCCACCATCACCCTGATACCAAAACCAGACAAGGATGTCACAAAGAAAGAAAACTACAGGCCAATATCACTGATGAACATAGATGTAAAAATCCTCAACAAAATACTAGCAAACAGAATCCAGCAGCACATTAAAAGAATCATACACCATGATCAAGTGGGGTTTATCCCAGGGATGCAAGGATTCTTCAATATACACAAATCAATCAATGTGATGCACCTTATTAACAAATTGAAGGAGAAAAACCATATGATCTTCTCAGTAGATGCAGAAAAAGCATTTGACAAAATTCAACACCCAGTTACGATAAAAACCCTCCAGAAAGTAGTCATAGAGGGAACTTTCCTCAACATAATAAAGGCCATATATGACAAACCCACAGCCAACATCGTTCTCAGTGGTGAAAAACTGAAACCACTTCCACTATTATCAGAACAAGATAAGGTTGCCCACTCTCACCACTATTATTCAACATAGTTTTGGAAGTTATAGCCACAGCAATCAGAGAATAAAAAGGAACAAAAGGAATCCAAATAGGAAAAGAAGAAGTAAAGCTGTCACTGTTTGCAGATGACATGATACTATACATAGAGAATCTTAAAGATGCTACCAGAACACTACTAGAGCTAATCAATGAATTCATTAAAGTAGCAGGATACAAAATTAATGCACAGAAATCTCTTGCACTCCTATACACTAATGATGAAAAATCTGAAAGAGAAATTAAGGAAACACTCCTGTGTGCCACTGCAACAAAAAGAACAAAATACCTAGGAATAAACCTACCTAAGGAGACAAAAGACCTATATGCAGAAAATTATAAGACACTGATGAAAGAAATTAAAGATGATACAAACAGATGGAGAGATATACCATCTTCTTGGATTGGAAGAATCAACGTTGTGAAAATGACTCTACTACCCAGAGCAATCTACAGATTCAGTGCAATCCCTGTCAAATTACCAATGGCATTTTTCACAGAACTAGAACAAAAAAATTCCACAATTTGTATGGAAACACAAAGGCCCCGAATAGCCAAAGCAATCTTGAGAAAGGAAAATGGAGCTGGAGGAATCAGGCTCCCTGTCTTCAGACTATACTACAGACCTACAGTAATCAAGACAGTATGGTACTGGCACAAAAACAGAAATATAGATCAATGGAAGAAGATAGAAAGGCCAGAGGTAAACCCATGCACATATGGTCACCTTATCTTTGATAAAGGAGGCAAGAATATGCAAGGGAGAAAAGACAGCCTCTTCAGTAAGTGGTGTTGGGAAAACCGGACAGCTACATGTAAAAGAATGAAATTAGAGCACTCCCTAACACCATACACAAAAATAGACTCAAAATGGATTAAAGACCTAGATAAGGCCAGACACTATAAAATTCTTAGAGGAAAACACAGGCAGAACACTCTATGACATAAATCACAGCAAGATCCTTTTTAACCCACCTCCTAGAGAAATGGAAAGAAAAAGAAAAATAAACAAATGGGACCTAATGAAACTTAAAAGCTTTTGCACAGCAAAGGAAACCATAAACAAGACGAAAAGACAACCCTCAGACTGGGAGGAAATATTTGTAAACGAAGGGACTGACGAAGGATTAATCTCCAAAATACACAAGCAGCTCATGCAGCTCAATATCAAAAAAACAAACAACCCAATCCAAAAAGGGGCAGAACACCTAAATAGACATTTCTCCCAAGAAGATATACAGATTAACAACAAACACATGAACAGATGCTCAGCATCACTAATCATTAGAGAATGCAAATCAAAAGTACACTGAGGTATCACCTGACACCAGTCAGAATGGCCATCATCAAAAAATCTACAAACAATAAATGCTGGGGAGGGTGTGGAGAAAAGGGAACCCTGTTGCACTGTTGGTGGGAATGTAAATTGATACAGCTACTATGGAGAACAGTATGGAGGTTTCTTAAAAACTAAAAATAGAACTACCATATGACCCAGCAATCCCACTACTGGGCATATACCCTGAGAAAACCATAATTCAAAAAGAGTCACGTGGGCTTCCCTGGTGGCGCAGTGGTTGAGAATATGCCTGCCAATGCAGAGGACACGGGTTCGAGCCCTGGTCTGGGAAGATCCCACATGCCGTGGAGCAACTGGGCCCGTGAGCCACAACTACTGAGCCTGCGCGTCTGGAGCCTATGCTCCGCAACAAGAGAGGCTGCGACAGTGAGAGGCCCGCACACCGCTTGCCACGACTAGAGAAAGCCCTCGCACAGAAACAAAGACCCAACACAGCCATAAATAAATACATAAATAATTAAAAAAAAAAAGTCATGTACCACAATGTTCATTGCAGCTATATTTACAATAGCTAAGACATGGAATCAACCTAAGTTTCCATCGACAGATGAATGGATAAAGAAGATGTGGCACATATATACGATGGAATACTGCTCAGCCATAAAAAGAAACAAAATTGAGTTATTTGTAGTGAGATGGGTGGACCTAATGACTGTCATACAGAGTGAAGTAAGTCAGAAAGAGAAAAACAAATACTGCATGCTAACACATATATATGGAATCTTAAAAAAAAAAAAGGTTCTCACCTAGGGGAAGAACAGGAATAAAGGTGCAGACGTAGAGAATGGATTTGTGGACACAGGGACGGGGAAGGGTAAGCCAGGATGAAGTGAGAGAGTGGCATGGACATATATACACTACCAAATGTAAAGTAGATAGCTAGTGGGAAGCAGCTGCATAGCACAGGGATATCAGCTCAGTGCTTTGTGTCCATCTGAGGGGTGGCATAGGGAGGGTGGGAGGGAGATGCAAGAGGGAGGAGATATGGCGATATATGTATATGTATAGCTGATTCACTTTATCATACAGTATAAACTAACACACCATTGTAAAGCAATTATACTCCAATAAAGATGTGAAAAAAATATTTACAGTCATGTGAAAGCTTCTTTATGTCCCCGTTGATGGAGTAAACAGTTGGTTTTAGGGGAATGCTTTTCTGTCTCAAAATATCTCTTGTTCTCTGATGCTTTAAATTCCACCATCAGAAATGCATTCCTCGGTATTAAATAACTCCTCCACTTGGTTAGTTTAGAATATGTTGTTACTAAGGGTGTGGAGTTGATTATTAACGTTTGAAGGGCATCTGTGTATGAACACAATGTATTGAATATAAGCAGATCGCAAACATTCTTATTTAAACCTAAAAACTTTTCTCTGAAATATATGTGTTACTATTCCCATTATGTAGAAGAATAAACTGCTATTCGTCGGTGTTAAGTAACTTGTGTAAAGTCCCTTATTTGGAATAAGGCCAGGCTGAGATTTAAATCAGGTCTTTCTTTTCACTGAACTTCATCATACCTACAGTTAATTCAAAGTACTAATTCTCTTGCAAGATAAACTTTCTCATGATAAAAGAGTCTTCAGAGGACATGGGTGAAGACTGTTCTTCTCAGAAAGGACCACAAGTATGTGTAGATTTTGTCTTTTTCCACCTCTATTATTACCAAGCTGTATCTCAATCGCTGTATCTTGTTAGGCCATTGTTGATAACACCTGCGTTTGCACCCTATACTTGATTATAACCCCTCAACTGCCAGAATGAGGTAAAATGTAAACTTAAACATGTTACTCTCATGGTTAAAACTCTTCAGTAGATTTCCATTGAATTTAAAACTAAACCCAAACTGCTACCAAGGCCTGTGTGGGCCGTGCAGGATCTGGACCTTGCCTACTTTTTCTAAGCATCATGGGACAATCTTCTCACTCCTACGCTTTGGTCTCACTAGCTTTCAGTCAGTTCCTAAAAGACCCTGAGTTTTTTTCCTGAAACAAGGCTTTGACCTTTTGGTCAGCTCGTCACTCCATTCACACACACAGTTGCTGTGTCTGGTGCCTGCTTAGTTCTCAGGAGGCAGGTTAGATATCACTTCTTTATAGCACAAAAGTATCATTATTTTATTTATGTATTTATTAACTTAAAAAGTATTTTTTTCCTCACTAGAAATAAATTCTAAGAAGTCAGAGGTTTGATGGTACTTTCTCTGTTGTATCTCTAATGCTCACTCCAGGGCTTGGTACTGTGTAGGTGCTCAGTATATATCTGGTGAATGAATGAAAGAAGGAAGAACAAAATTTTGTCTTAGAAATTTGATCCTATATACACTGGTATTTTTCTTTTTCTCTCATTCTTCTTTATGAGCCTTGTTAAGAATTGTTGATTTTTGTTATCCTTGGAGAGCAATACTTACTTGATAGTAATAATTATTAAGGTTATAAATTAGCTGCAAATTAAAATTTAGACATATATATAGTGAATTTTTTGTTCTGTTCTTCATAAAATAATTGAACTTCTAAAATTCTCTGATCATTTATTTTATTCAGCCCATTTGGAAATTCCATGATTAAGGTTGTTTTTTTACATATGAAATTTAAAGTTTTTCTTCCACGTCTACTGAAAAGATAGGTATTTTACTATTTTTAGAATTTTACTGAGTGACTTTAAAACAGTTTGAGAGAATTTGCAAATTATGTGTTACGGTTTTAATTTCCTACATATAAATCTGTATAAAAACGCAGCACAAGAACAGTTTTTAAAAGTTGAAAGAAATCAGTTTATTGGTATATGAAGAAATGAATTTTGAGATCTAGTCCCCAGTATTTACCTTTTGAGGCTCTGAATGTTCTTTCCTTTATGTGGTTGCTTACTGTTATTTATTTCTTTCAGCAATACTCTATAGACATGATTACTTTTTATAAATTTAATAAACTTTTTTTTAGACCAATTTTAGATTTACAGCAAAATTGAGTGGAAGTACAAGGTTCCCTTGTATCCCTTGTCCTCACACATGCACATCCTCCTCCACCATGGACATTCCCCTGCTAACGTCGTACATTGTTACAACTGATGAGCCTACATTGACGTACCATTGTCATTAAGGGTTCATTCATGGTGTTGTGCATTCTGTGGGTTTGGATAAATTTATAATGTGTCTTCACCATTATAGTATGTGGAATAGTTTTACTGTCCTATAATCTCCTGTGCTCCACCTATTCATCTCTCACTTCCCCCTAGCCCCTGGCAACCACTGATTTTTTTCTTAAATTTTCTCCATACTTTTGTATTTTCTACAGTGTCATATGGTTGGAATCATATAGTATGTAGCCTTTTCAGGGTGCCTACTTTCACTTAGCAATATGCATTTAAGTTTCATGTCTTTTCATGGCTTGATACTTTGTTTTAGTGCTGAGTCATATTCCATTGTCTGGATGTACCACAGTTCATTTATCCATTCACCAGCTAGAGGACATCTTGGTTGCTTCCAGGCTTTGGCAGCTTTTAATAAAGCTGCTGTAAACCTTTGTGTGCAGGTTTTATGTGGACATAACTTTTCAGCTCATTTGGGTAAACACCAAGGAGTGCAATTGCTGGATCCTGTGCTAAGAGTATGATAAATTTTGTAAGAAACTGAAAAGTCTACCTAAATGGCTGTACCATTTTATATTCATGCCAGGAGTGAAGGAACGTTCCTGTTGCTTCCCATCCTCCCTAGCATTTGGTGTTATTAGTGTTCTGGATTTTTGCCACTCCAATAGATGTGTAGTGATATCTTCTTGTTTTTATTTGCCTTGCCCTGATGTCATATGGTGTGGAGCATCCTTTCATATGCTTATTTACCATCTGTATGTCTTTTTGGTGAGGTGGCCATTTTAAAATCAGTTGTTTGTTTTCTTATTGTTGATTGTTAAGGGTTCTTTGTATATTTCGGTTAAAATCCTTTATCAGTAGATATGTTATTTGCCAATATTTTCTCCCAGGTCCGTGGCTTGTCTTTTCATTCTCTCCACAGGGCAGAAAATCTTAATTTCAGTGAAGTCCAGCTTATCGATTCTTTCTTTCATGGACTGTGCCTTTGCTCTTGTATCTAAAGGAGGTCATCACCAAACCCAAGGTCATCTATATTTTATCCTGTGTTATCTTCTAAGAGTTTTATTGTTTTGTGTCTTATGCTAAGGTCTTTTTGAGTTAGTTTTTGTGAAAGATGTATGGTCTGTGTCTAGATTTATTTTTTTGTGTGTGGATGTTCAGTTGTTCCAGCACCATTTGTTGAAAAAAACCATCTTTTCTCCATTGTATTGCCTTTGCCAAACATCAGTTGACTGTACTTTGGTTGGTCTGTTTCTGGGCTGTCTGTTCTGTTCCACTTATGTATATGTCTGTTCCTTTCCTAATACCATATTTTGTTGATTATTGTCACTTTATGGTAAGTCTTGAAGTTACATACCATCAATCCTCCAACTTTGTTCTTCTTCTTTAATATTGTGTTAGCTATTCTGGGACTTTTGCCTCTCCATATACACTTTAGAATCAGTTTGTCAATATTCAGAAAAATAACTTGCTGGGGTTTAGGCTGGGGAAGGATTGTGAATCTGTAGATCAAGTTGGGAAGAATTAACGCCTTGGCAATATTGAGTCTTCCTGTCCGTGAACATGGTATATCTCTCCATATATAGTTCTTTGACTTCTTTCACCAGAGTTTTATAGTTTTCCTCATATAGATCTTGTACATATTTTGTTAGATTTATGCCTAAGTATTTCATTTTGGGGGTGGTAATGTAAATGGTATTGTGTTTTTAATTTTAGACTCCACTTATTTATTGCCTGGTATATAGGAAAGCAATTGACTTTTGTATATTAACCTTGTATCCTGCTACTTTGCTGTAATCACTTACTGGTTCTAGATGGGTTTTTTTGTTGTTGTTTTGTTCTGTATTTTCTACCTAGATGATCATGTCATCTGTGTACAAACGCAGTTTTATTTCTTCCTTACCAATCTATATATCTTTTATTTCCTTTTCCTGTCTTACTGCATTAGCTAGGAATTCCAGCACAGTGTTTTAAATCAGTGATGAGAGAAGATATCCTTGCCTTGTTCCTGATCTTAGTTGGAAAGCTTCAAACTTCTTACCAAAAGTCAGTTCCATTTCTATAAACTATAATAACAGATTATCAGAAAGAGAAATTAAGAAAACAGTCCCACAGTTGCATCAAAAATAATAAAATACCTAGGAATAAATTTAACCAAGGAGGTGAAAGATCTGTACACTGAAAACTGTAAGGCACTGCTGAAAGAAATGGAAGATGACACAAATAAATGGAAAGACAATTCTTTGCTCGTGGATTGAAATAATTGATATTGTTAAAATGTGCATGCTCCCCAAAGCAATGTACAAATTCAGTGCAATCCCTACCAACATTCCAATAGTGTCTTTCACAGAAATAGAAGAAACACCCCTAAACTTTGTTTGGAACCACAAAAGACCCCAAATATTCAAAGCAATCTTGAGAAAGAAGAACAAAACTGGAGGTATCATGTGCCCTGATTTCAAACTATATTACAAAGTTATAGTAATCAAAACAGTATGGTATTGGCATAAAAACAGAAAAATAATCAATGGAGTAGAATAGAGAGCCCAGAAATAAACCCACACGTATATGGTCACTTAGTTTACAGGAAAGGAACCAAGAATATACAATGGGGAAAGCACAGTTTCTTGAATAAATGGTGCTGGGAAAACTGGACCACCACATGCAAAAGAATGAAAATAGACTTGTACCATACACAAAAATTAACTCAAAATGGTTTAAAGGCTTAGATGGAAGACCTGAAGGCATAAAACTCCTAGAAGAAAACATGGGTAGTATTCCCCTTAACATCAGTCTTGGTGATGATTTTTTAAAATCTGATTCCAAAAGCAAATGTTTATAAACAAGTGGAACTACAAAAAAACTAAAAGGTCTGAACTGCAAAGGAAAGCATCAAGAAAGTAAAAAGATAACCTGTGGAATGGGAAAAAATATTTCCAAACCACGTATCTGATAAGGGGTTAATATCCAGTATATACAAGGAACCCCTACAACTCAATAGCAGAAAACACTCTGATTAAAAAATGGGCAGAGGTCTCTTCAGTCTCTTTAGCAAGTGGTGTTGGGAAAGCTAGACAGCCTCATGTAAATCAGTGAAGTTAGAACACTGCCTCACACCATACACAAAAACAAACTCAAAACGGTTTAAAGACCTAAGTATAAGACATGACACCATGAAACTCCTAGAAGAGAACATAGGCAAAATATTCTCTGACATAAATCATAGCAATATTTTCTTAGGACCATCTCCCAAGGCAAAAGAAATAAAAGCAAAATTAAACAAATGGGACCTAATCAAACTTAAAGGCTTTTGCACAGCAAGGAAGCCATCAACAAAATGAAAAGACAACCTATGGAATGGGGGAAATAGTTGCAAACGATGTGACCAACAAGGGGTTAATACCCAAAATATATAAATAGCTCATACAGCTCCATATCAAAAAAAAAACCAAACAACCCAATCAAAAAATGGACAGAAGACCTAAGTAGACATTTCTCCAAAGAAGACATAGAGGTGGTCAACAGGCATATGAAAAGATGCTCAAAATTACTAATTATTAGAGAAATGCAAATCAGAACTATAGTCAGGTATCACCTCACACCAATTAGAATGGGCATCATCAGAAAATATACAAACAAATGCTGGAGAGGGTGTGGAGGAAAGGGAACCCTCTTGCACTGTTGGTGGGAATGTAAATTGATACAGCCACTATGGAGGACATTATGGAGGTTCCTTAAAAAACTAAAAACAGAATTACCATATGACCCAGCAATCCCACTACTGGGCATATACCCAGAGAAAGCCATAATTCAAAAAGACACATACACCCCAATGTTCATTGCAGCACTATTTACAGTAGTCAGGTCATGGAAGCAACCTAAATGCCCATCGACAGATGAATGGATAAAGAAGATGTGGTACATATATACAGTGGAATATTACTCAGCCATAAAAAGGAACGAAGTTGGGTCATTTGTAGAGACGTGGATGAACCTAGAGACTGTCATACAGAGTGAAGAAAGTCAAAGAGAAAAACAAATATTGTATATTAACACACATATGTGGAATCTAGAAAAATGGTACAGTCGAACCTGTTTGCAAGGCAGAAATAGAGACACAGATGTAGAGAACAAACGTATGGACACCAAGGGGAGAAGCGGGGAGTGGGGTGGGATGAATTGGGAGATTAGGATTGACACATATACACTAATATGTATAAAACAGATAACCAATAAGAACCTGCTGTATAGCACAGGAACTCCACTTAGCTGTACAGTAGAAACTAACACAACATTGTAAAACAATTATACCCCAATAAAAAAATTAATATTAAAATTTTTTTTAAAAAGGTATCCCCTCACTATGGTCAGAATGGCCATCATCAAAAAGTCTACAAATAATAAATGCTGGAGAGGGTGTGGAGAAAAGGGAACCCTCTTGCGCTGTTGGTGGGAATGTAAATTGATACAGCCACTATGGAGAACACTATGGAGGTTCCTTAAAAAACTAAAAATAGAACTACCATATGACCCAGCAATCCCACTCCTGAGCATATACCCGGAGAAAACGTTAATTCGAAAAGATACATGCACCCCAATGTTCATAGCAGCACTATTTACAATAGCCAAGACATGGAAGCAACCTAAGTGTCCATCAACAGATGAATGGATAAAGAAGATGTGGTATATTTATACAATGGAATATTGCTTAGCCATAAAAAATAATGAAATATTGCCATTTGCAGTAACATGGATGGACCTAGAGAATAAACTAGGTGAAGTTAGATGGAGAAAGTATGATATCACTTATATGTGGAATCTAAAAAACAATACAGATGAATTTATATACAAAGCAGAAACAGACTCACAGACATGAAAAACAAATTTATAGTTACCAAAGGGGAAAGGGAGGGGGAGAGGGATAAATTAGAAGTATGAGATTAACAGATAGAAACTACTATACATTATAGATAAGCAACAAGCATTTACTGTGTAGCACAGGGGACTATATTCAATATCTGGTAATAGCCTATAATGGAAAATAATTTGAAAAATAATATAACTGAATCATTTTGCTGTACACCTGAAACTAACATAATACTGTCAACTATATTTCAATTTTAAAAATCCAGAGCTTTGAAATAAAAAGTCGACATCTGTTTAATCTCTGTGATGGAGATATACATATGTTAAATTAATTTTTGTAATTTTCTGATATTTGAAGTGTTGCATAATTTTTGAAATGTGTATGTGTGAAAGAAAAATATTTGCAACTATGTGATAAGTTGTTTTTCTTTTTTTCTGCTTTGTTGTTCATTTTTATTTTTGCCATTCCAAAGGAACAAGTATTTAACCACCTGTTGTCACTCAGGAATGCTTTGGGTAGAAGGCAGTGGTAGAACTGAAAAAACAAAGGAGCTTACTTGAGCTAAGAGTAAAAGAACAACTTTCCATAGTAGAAGAACAGCACTTAAAAATCATGTAGGCAAGAAAGGGAACATTTCACACATGGAAGAAATGCAAGTGATTGAGCATAACTGGAAGCAAAGAAACGGCATGGAGGAGTAGTGAGTGGGATCACACTATAAATTTAGAGAGGCCCAGATGATGCAAGCCCTGATATGTGCAAGTATGTTTGGACTTAATCTTGTGGATCAGTGGTTCCCAACTCAGGCTGATCATCAGATTAACTGGATCTCATTCCAGATTTATTGAACTAGCATTTCTTAGAATAGGAACCAGGAGACTGTTCTTTAAAAATATCTGACACATCTGTTCTCTTATTTTATTCTAACAGCCCTCTGAAAGAGGGAGGTGGTATTGCTTTCCATCTGTGTAATGGAGAATTGTAGTCCAAAGTAGGACTAGACAAGTTTATCCTGTTAGTTATGGACATACCTGTGTTTAGAATTCAGCACCTCTCCCATGAAATGGTACCTTCTGCTTCTGCCCCATCTGGCGGAGGCAAATGGAAAAGAGCTACAGTAGAGATGTTTTCTTCAATTCTGAGATGGCTGCTTTGTCTCCCAGTCCCTCCAGATTGCTATGAGATGAAAGCTTCCATATAAAAGTGGACTGAATTGTCAAACCAAACGGTGTGTAGTGGGGACCAGCTCATCATTACTGCCCAAAGGAGCTTTTGAAGGCTTTTTGTCAGTGTGACCTGACAAGCTTTGTATTTTGTGTTGGGGGAGGGGAGTGGCAGAGAAGATCAAAAGCAGGGAGGTCAGAAATGATGTCAGTCCTTAATAAGGCTCGGGCTACAAAGTGATAGATTCAAGAGAAACTTAGAAAACAGTGTGTAGTAAATGTGCTCTGTGAGCAGATTTTCATTTCTAATGAGCTTGTGAGTTTAGGCAAGGAAAGGAAGAAAGACTGAGAAGTGGGGAGATATAGTGGGTTCTAGATAATATATGCACACCAAATTCTAGATGAAATTTAAGAAAATTAATTTTCAGTGTATTTCCAGTTTCAGTCACAGAAATATTCATGGTAACTGATCAGGGACCTGGTTTTATTTTTCTTTAATTTCTGGTAATATTCTCTCATACAAAATCATTTTATGGTTCTTTCTGTGGGTTTAAGGTCACATGCTATCTTCCCATCTACCAGTAATTATTCCCAGGGAGAGCCAGTGGGCTTGATTAGTGGTAGGAAGAGGTTTAGTGGACAGTTCTAGTTTTATTTTCCATTACTGACATTTTAATGTAATATAACTCACTATAGGGTTCTGGAGTTTATTTATTGTCAAGTTAATTAGTAAATATAAAATCTCATGAATAACATCGTTATGGAACAAATCCTGGTTCCTGACCATTCCAAATAGAGACAAATTATAGGAGTCTTTCTTTTTCTTACTCATAGGGCAAAAGTTGGATCATTAAAAGAAGTTATGAAGATTTTCGGGTACTTGATAAACATCTTCATCTGTGTATTTATGACCGACGATTCTCCCAGCTCTCAGAGCTTCCCCGTTCTGATGCCTTGAAGGACAGTCTAGAGGTAAGCATTCAGTACTTTGCAGAAGTAATCGCTATAAATCAGCAGAATTTTTTTTGCCAGTATACTAAATAAAAGGTTACATTGAGCACTCAGGAAGATTCGTGGGATTACTTAATTATTTCTTAACTGAAAAATTAGTAATGCTGTTAGGATATTTTGAATTGAAATAGGTTCAGTGTATAATTTTATAAGAAGAATCTCATATCTTAATATATAAATGGGCAATATATATGAGCAGATCATTTTTAAGAGAGAATGCAAAATATAAAAGCAAAAATATGGAAAAGTGTTGACCTCACTAATAATCAAAGAAATGTGTATTCAAATGATGCTGTTTACTCAGTTTATGATGGCAGGCTGTGTCCATGCACTTATTTCCACTCCTGCCAAAAATTTCCAGTAAAAATATAAGAGATTTTTTTTTAATTTAAGAGGAAAGAGATTCTTTTATAACATCAGAAAATAAAAAGAACCATCAGGGCATCAAAAATTGTGAGGAATCTTTGAAAGTAGATGGGATAAGATTTATGGGGGCAAGAAAATACAGCATAAGAAACTTGTACAGGAGGACTGCAGAGGGACAGATAAACTAGAAATCTTCAGTGTGAAAACCGAATAAACAAAGTAACAGAAGAGCAAACCAGAGGGCTTTCAGAAGCATGATTACCACCCTCAGAGAGAAAGTGAGGAAGTCACATTCATGGAATGAGAACAGAGTTTTAAAAAATAAAATAATCAGAGACCTTAGAAATGAACATGTGGTTTTTAAAATTAATTTTAATAATAACAAACAGCTGGACTTCATGCAAAATGGACATAGATGAAGAGAGAATTAGTGAGCAGGAAGAGCAAACTTTGTAAGAACACAGCCCCAAAAGGGACAAAAAGTTGTGAGAGAATTGTTGGGAATCACAGAGAATAGACCCAGAAGTTCCTACAAGTTCCTGTTCCTCTTGTAGGAGTTATAGGAGGAGAGAGTGGGTGGCAGTAACTAAAAATATAATAAATTCCCCTAAATTAAAAAAGGGCCCGTTTTCAGATTAAATGGGCCCATTAAGTGCTAAATATAATAAGTGAAAAGACACACATCTAGAAACATTGTGGTAAAATTTCAAAATGCCAAAACAGAGAGGAAACCCAAATGGCTTCCAGAGAGCAAAAACAAGGTTTTTCTCAAAGGAACAAGAAACGTATTGGTGTTAGACTCCTTGGCAGCCACAGTGGATGCTTGAAAACAGTGGAAGTCCTGAAGGGAAGCCATTTCAAATCTATAGTTAATTCCCAGGCGATTATGTAGTGAGGGCAAAGTGGAGACTTCAGTCATGCAAGAACTGACACCGCAACAAGGTCTCAGGAATGTCCTAAAACCACAGATTCTTTCGTACTATAGAAAGCCTGGACGTCTCTCTGCCTCCTTTTCCCTGTCTGCCTTGTCTGTTGTGTATTTCTTTCTCAGACTGTCTCACAACATGACCACTCCCAACAGGGGCCAGGTTCTCATTTCTTTTTAAGAGAGCAGCCAGACGGAGCTGAAATTTTGTGTCATGGTTCCTAATTCCTGCAGCAACTCCTGTTAGGTCAGCTAATGTTGGGACCCATTCCTGGACCCATTAGTTGACTTCGTGGTGTAGGATCACGTATGAACTGTCCTGCCATGGCTGGGTGTGTGAAGACTGCAGCAGGCCTTGAAGAAAGCATTTCAGAGTAGCAGGGGGAAGCCAGCTGGAAAAGCAAGTATGTCTCTGCTATCGTTTTACATTTTCAATACAAAAATAGAAAGAGAAGGCAACCAAATTAGAAGCTGTACAGTAGTATAAGCCCTGATGGTGAGGGGCTAAAGTGAAAGTTCTGCACCAGACAGGAAGTTATGTAATTGCCTGTAGTGTCAGTTCATGGAACTGTTAAGCCTCTATGAAGAACCTCCGTAACTACAAAAATGCATAAAAATCTGCAGATTTTTTTCTCCCAGAAACAACCAACTTAACACCAGTTTCTTTGACAGAGAGTGTAGTATCTTTATTCTGTTACCACTGAATCTTCTCTTTTTCTTTAGTCAGTCACTCAGATGCTTATGGCTTACCTGTCCCGCCTTTCAGCTATTGCTGGCAACAAGATCAATTGTGGACCTGCCCTTACTTGGATGGAGGTATTAATCCAGTTCATCTTTTATTAAAGTTAATTTTTAAATTATCTACTTAAGAAATTTAATATTAATTTTCATAGCTGTTGAGTTTCACGAATTGAATAAATGGTACTTATTCTCTTCTGGAAGATAGATATGTGATACATTAAATATTCTTCATCTCAAATCTTTTCTTTGATAATACAGGAAGCTAATTTTAATATTATTTTATGACTCACAATGACACCTGTTATTTTTGTATTTAATATATTAATGTATATACATTTAGCAAGGTGTATGTGTATATACATGTATATCATGTATATATATAATTGGCTTAGTAACTGAAAATAGTTTTTAGTCATTGATGAACAAGACAATTAACCTTTTAAAGAGTCTGATTTAAGAATGTCTTGAGGAGCGGTTGGGCCCGTGAGCCATGGCCGCTGGGCCTGCACGTCCAGAGCCTGTGCTCCACAACGGGAGAGGCCACAACAGTGAGAGGCCCGCATACCAAAAAAAAAAAAAAAAAAAAAAAAAAAGAATGTCTTGAGTGATAGATTAGGTTTTTCTCCTTAATTTGCATATGTAGAGTTACATTATTCTCTCCTCTCAGTGGAAACTGGGAAGGCAATGAAAAGTAGAAAGAATATAGACCTTAGAGCCAGGCCAACTTGCCCTGAGATCTTGGTTCTTCATTATTGGCTGTGTGATCTGGGACAAATTATTTAATCTCTCGTAATTTATATAGCCTCTTTTAGCTTTAGCATCTTCATCTTTAAGTGTTGATAATAATGATAAGTATCTTTTAGAGTTATAAAGGTTAAAAGTATGTATGTTATATGTACAATACAATGACTGGCATATAGTAAGTACTCGGTAAGTGGTGGGTTTGTTTTAATATTCTTTGGGTTATGGTTTTTCTAAGTCAAGTTGAATTATATAGATACACAAAGAAACTTCCAAGTCCCATGTCTTTAACCATCTCATAGTACATTTTCTTTGTTACAGATTGATAATAAGGGAAATCACCTTCTAGTTCATGAAGAATCGTCCATTAACACTCCTGCTGTTGGTGCTGCCCATGTTATCAAGAGGTACACTGCTCGGGCCCCGGATGAATTGACCTTAGAGGTAAATGACTAAAGATGCTATGTGTTAGCTCAGTCCCTGCTATCTTTCTAGCCTCAGTTTTAACTGTTGCAATCATTTCCTTAATGAAAAGCACCAGGTTTTTCTGTGCATCATTGTCTTTCAGCCTGGCATGCCATCTATTTTTATTTTAATGACTGTACTCATTCTTGAAAATTCAGCTTAAATGTGTCCCATTTCTTCTAGGAAGTCTCCTTGATTTCCTTCCCTCTACTCCATGGAAATACATACCCCCCAGAACCTGCACTGAACGTCATTCTGAGCTGTTCTCAAGGCTTATCTCTGATATGTCACTTACTACATTCAATCATAATTGTTCTCCTGTTTGTCTCTGTGAGCTTCTTGAAAGCCAAATCCTCTTCTGTCTTTGTGTTTTTAGCACCTAAAGCAATACCTAGTGATACTTTCTTCTCATTGTTCATAGATTGAGGTAAAGACCAGATGAAAAGTGAAATGAACATATCTTGCTATCAGATGCAAAAGGAGGGGAATTAAGTTTCTTCCTTTAATATTGGCTGATGAGAGGCCAAGGAAAATGCTGGCAGTTACTCAGTTTAAGAGGAAAAAGAGTGTAAATTTTTACTGTGTAGAATTCAAACTGTTCTCAAACTAAATTTTTAGCTCTATACACAAAGGAATCCTTGGTCTTGAGAGATACCATGTCTGTTAGCAAGTATGGTTTTGTGAAGAGGACTTTCATGACTGGAAAAACTAGTTGTGAATATACAAAAAAATTCTTAAAGCAATATTGTATACATTAGCAACGTTGGTCTGAAGTGCTTAACTGGTTTATCATCAGTTATTTTGATTGAAGAATACAACTTCCTTTAAATATATTATTAAAAACTATTATTGCTATTTTCATACTTACAATTTTGTAGAAGTTTGTACAAACTCATGAGTTTGTCTTTTAAAGGGAAGAAAGCTATTTAGTGGGAATGTTATATTGAACCATCTATTAAAAGAAATGTAGTTGTCATTCAGTTTTACATGTACTAAGAATAACCCAGTAACTGTAGACATCTTAGAGCTTTCCTGTATGATGAAATAAGATATGTCAAATGTTCAGCACAGTGCCTGGCACATGGTAAGCGCTCACTAAATGTATTAGTAGAAGCCGCCGTTGTGCTAAATATGAGTATTTAAAATAGCCTTTTAGATTCACTAAAGCGAATCTGATCACCTTTAGTAACAGCAGTTAACAGAGTATTTTAACAGAAGTGATGATGGTAGATGCCTGATGTTCAGACATCTTATGCTGTCAGTCAGGCGTCCTGAAGTTACTACAGGTGTTAGTTGGACCACAGTCTTTGTGCTGCTTAACTTTCTGTAAACCTCTCCTTAACAAATGGTTAAGATTATTAAATTCCTTACAGAAAGAAGTGTTAATGTTTTACCAGAAATAATGAGCCAGAAAATAAGATAGTACTTTACCCTTTTGTTACAGTTAAGATTTAAATTCTAGACAGACAATTGCTTTAAAAATTGATTTAAAACGTTTCACTTAAAATTTTTTCTCCTAGGTGGGAGACATTGTTTCTGTTATTGACATGCCCCCAAAAGTGTTAAGCACGTGGTGGAGAGGCAAGCATGGATTTCAGGTAGGCGACAAAGAATTTGGTGCGGAAAATTCAAAGGTCATCTTTTCTTTCATACGTGCTGGCAGTGGACTTTGTCATCAGAAATTTTGTCTGCAGTGATAAAAAAAATGTAGATGATATTAGACTTGGGTTTCCTTTTCTGGTTACTATTGTGGTTGTTTTGATCTCCTTCTTCTTTGCTGTATGGTGGTATAGCCAAAGTGTGAGCAGAATCACATGCCTGGTGACCACTTTTAGATCATCGGGACTGTGACTCTGCCTTGCTTTTCACAGTGGCTTAAAATCATGAATCACGTATGTTCTCTCTCTAGAATTGTCAGTTTGATCAATGTTTTTCATGCACTGCAACTGTTAATGTAAACAATGCATGAATTGCAGGACAACAGCAGAAGCTAAAACTCTTTCTTTTTCCTTATATGCCTAACTAATTTGAGACCTGATAAAGGCATATTTTAGATTGACTAGCACTAATTTCCATAGGATGGTAAAGTTTCCTTTTATCTTTTAAAACTATCACTAGAAGAGCATCTAAAAATGCCTTTAAAAAAGGCATTCATTTAAAAAAGGAACTGAATACTTTAAGGGAAGAACCCACACAATTCAGTCCTCCTCTCTCCCATCTCCAAGTACAGTCACACTCTGAGATGCTGGGGTTAAAGGCTTCAGCATAAGAATTTGGGGAGATATTATTTAGATAGTCCCGGATGGCTAGGTGGGTGGGGCCACTCTTAGGGCTGGCTTGAAGGCCTTTCCTGGACTCTCTCTCACAGACTTGATAAAGAGTAGGGCCCTGATTGAGCCAGGCTGGCTTGAAGGCCTTTCCTGGACTCTCTCACAGACTTGATAAAGAGTAGGGCCCTGCTTGAGCCAGGCTGGCTCCTAGGCCAAGGGCAGGCAGAGTGTAGGGGTGTTGGCCATGACTGCAGAGAGCTTGAGGGCCTTGGGAGGAAGGAGCCCTGGGAATGACTGCTTCATGGGTGCCTCTCCCCACCCTACTGTCCTCAGGCAGCATCTGAGAAGGGGCCCAGTGGTACTCACAGGCTGGTACAGGGCCTTCGTTTCATTCATGGCAGAAGGCCCTCTGGGCACTGACGCCATGCCCCGAGGCAGGACGAGGAGGACAGGCAGTACTGGTCCCCTCTTCAGGGCTTCTCAGATGAGTGGGAGGTTCTGGGCCCAGCAGGACTCCCTAAGAGATCTAGGAGGGATTTCTGGAGGTGGTGACTTTGAAATGCAGCGTCCTGTGCATGTCTTCAGAGGAGAGGATGTCCAGATGACCTGGGTAGACTGGCTAGACGTGAAGCAGCCATGTGACCAGTTAGCCAGCTTGACCCGTCCTGGTCACACAGATGGACTGTATAAACTGCGCTTTGTCAGTGAGCCATGAAGGAGGAAGCACAGAGGCAGGAAACCTGTCTTCCTGATACAGTAGCAGGAGACGAGGGGCTGGGCTTGGCCTTGGGGTAGCTTGGACAGTGTGGTCTTCCGGGAACTAAGGCCATTTAGAGCTGACCACTCTCGGGAGAGAGGGTGAAGGGGAGCAAAGATGTGGGCTGTTGTGTCCCAGGATGGAGGCCAGCTCTGAGCTGTGGCGCTCTGGCCGCTGAAGGGACGCGCTCTGGAAATGCGGTGTCGGTGTGCAGGCAGCTCTGCTCAACCTAATGTGTTTATAGCGTGTTACGTGGACTTCCCTTTCCTTTTTTGTCAGTCTCGTGTGTCGTTTTCTCCAGCCAGCTGTCGGGGCATGACAGAGTACACGTGGCATGCGGAAGCCTTTCCCTCAGAGCCCTGTGAACTGATGCTGTGCAGTTGCTGGCTTGTGACTTTGGTTTTTTTTTTTTTTTTTACTATTTAAAAAATAATTAATAGGGCTTCCCTGGTGGCGCAGTGGTTGAGAGTCCACCTGCCGATGCAGGGGACGTGGGTTCGTGTCCCGGTCCAGGAAGATCCCACATGCCGCGGAGCGGCTGGGCCCGTAAGCCATGGCCGCTGAGCCTGCGCGTCCGGAGCCTGTGCTCCGCAAGGGGAGAGGCCACAGCAGTGAGAGGCCCGCGTACCGCAAAAAAAAAAAAAATTTAATAGATGTTATCATTTAGTACAAGTTTACAGAATAGTTGACCAGATAATATGCAGAATTTCATATACTCCCTGCCCCACACATGTATACAGTTTCTCCTATTAACATCTTGCTTTACAATTCATTGAATAGAATTGGCAAAATGCTGAACTTTATTACCCACAAGCTGATTAGCAGTTTACATACAGCACAGTGTAAGCACTCTTTCTAGAAAAGTAGTCTGAGGAACGCTGGGGCCAGAATCACAAGGATAAGAATAAAGTGTGTCAGTATCACGTCCTCCTCCATGATGATGGAAACAGTTTTGGGGTTTGCTCTTTGTTACCTTTAATGAACCAATATTCATACATCATTATTAACTATAATCCATATTTTCATTAAGGTTCACTCTTTGTGATGTATGTAGTTCTGTGGGTTTTAACAGATGCATAATGACATGTATCCACCATTACAGCTTCATACAGAGTATTTTCACTGTCCTAAAAATGTGTGCTCACCTACCCATCCTTCTCTTCTCTCCTCCTAACCTCTGACAAGCACTGACTGTTTATTGTCTCCATAGTTTTGCCTTTTCCAGAACATCGTATAATTGGAATCATATGGTATGTAGCCTTTTCAGACTGGCTTCTTTCACTTAGCAACATGCGTTTTAGGTTCCCCCATGTCTTTCACGGTTTGATAGTTCCTTTTCCCACCGTCGGGTGCTCACTGTTGTGGATGCGCCAGAAGTTATTCTCCCATTCACTTCTTACAGTGCATCTTGGTTGCTTCTAGCTTGGAGCATTTATGAATAATGTTGCTGTAAACATCCATGTGCAGGCTTTTGTGCAGATGTGTTTTCCCCTCCTTTGGGTAAATACCGCAGAGTGCACTTGCTGCATTGTACGGTAAGATCCTGTCTAGCTTTGTGAGAAACCACCAATCTGTGTTTTAAAGTAGTTGTTACCATTTTGCCTTCCCACCAGCAACAGCGGTGATGCTGCTCTGCATTCTCATCCCCATCCGATAGTTCTCAGTTGTTGTTGTTTTAACCATTCTAATAGGTGTGTGATGGTATTTATTGCATTGTTCTCTTAATCTGCAAATAAAAGCAGTCCAAGGAGTAGCATTTACCAATATAGTTAAGGGCGCTGTTCTGCCATCTTCACTTTTCTGTTACCAGTAACTCCTTCTGCCCTCCCTTCGCCACTGATTCTCAAACTTTACTTGATATGCTTATGACACGTTACATGGGGAACATGTTAAAACATAAAATCCTATGACCGAAGCCCTGAAATGCTGTTTCACTGGTTGTGGGACAGGATTAAGACTGCATTTTTATCCATGTGATTCCGGCCCAGGTGTTCCTCAGACCACTCTTCTGGAAGCAGTGCTTACTCTGAGCTGTAGGTAGACTCTACCAATCAGCTGGTGGTTGATAAAGATCAGCATTCTGCCCATCTGTGTATTGTTTTAACCTCGACCATAATTTTGCTGTGGGAACAGAAGGATTAGTTCATCCATGTGTTTAAATTATACTGTGACTATGTTTCTTTTCTTAAACTTCTGGGAGTAGGAAGTGTGAAATTATATTAACTATAGTAATTTGAAATTCCGAAATCTGTTTTTTACTTGTCTTCTAAAGAGTATATTGAATCTTTTACCTCTGTTTTCTGAGGTGTTTCATCATATAATCTATACTTCAGCAAAAAAAAAAAAAAAAAAAGCTCTTTGCTTTTTCTTTCTTGTTAAAAATAAATGTCATTAGCTTTTGTACTTATCTGGGGACTGTGGTTGGAAATGTGAGGTGAGGTGTCTGGAAAGTCTTTTTTTCTTATGTAAAAGCCATAACACAAATGTAAAATGTTAAAATCTTTGAGCATTATTTGTTAGTGCCATGTTTGGCAAAATTTTATCTGGGAGCCACTGGCATCAGAATGACCCCAAAACATGTTGAAACCAGATATTACTAATCAGAATCTCTGGGGATGGGGAGACGAATCTGAATTTTATCAAGTTCCTCAGGTGATGAATAAGCACAAAATGTGAGAACCACTGACCCAGCCTCCCATTGTTTATCCTGTGCACAGATAAAGGAAGAAATTAAACACAGTTTAGTGAGTGTTCTCCTTTCCCCCCAGAAAATCTTCTAAAACATATTTGGGATACAGTCAATCTAAGAGATAAAATACCATTTAGAGAGTGACAGAACTCTGTACAGCTCATGTTCTCTTGGTTCTCCTCAAGATGGTCAAGGATCGGCTATTTTATTTTTCAAAGTTGCCCCAGAAGGTTGTGTGAGGGTTTCTGTGTACAATGACAGAGAAGCAAATCTTGGGCAGTAAACATTTCCTTACCTCAGGAGTTTAATGTGGTTCCAGGTAGCTTATTTTCAGAAACGTATTCTTTATCCCAAAGGGAAGATATTTGGAAACCTTGTCCCTTGTAGTAAGTAGTTTAATAGAGGAAGACAGTTTACCCACTTATTTCTATGAAGACCATCATTTTATGTACGGAATTCAAAGCTACACCTTTTCATTACTCAAAATTAAGTAGAGCAAAATATTTCCTCTCCAGTTAAGTAATGGGAAATCACATACTGTAATTTTTCATCTGTAATGTTATAGAATTTCAAGGGAAGAGGGAGTATGTGGTACTCCAATATAAGGAATTGTAACAATTGCTGCTTTTACGTGTGCTTTCTAAGTGCTTTCCATTAACCTTTAATTCTCACAGTCTGTGAAGAAGGTACTATTATTACCTCTCTTTTACTGACGAGGAAACTAAAGCAAAAGGGGGCTAAACTGCAAGCCCATTGTTATTTCGCTGTTTAGTGTCAGAGCTTAGGTAGAAATTTAGGCATTCTGGGCAAAGAACAGATCATAGTAGTAATTTAATGAACTTCTAGTGGCTTCTGCTTGTCTACATGTGTGAATCATAGATTTCTATATTAGAAAAGATGGTAGTGGATCATCTGGTCCTAAACTGTCATTTTAAAATTATAGAAATCCTGAGACAAAGGAATTTAGATAGATTGTTCTGATTTACAAAGACAGTACGTCAGTGATATAGCCAGAACACAAGCTTGGTGAGTTCCAATTTTGTATTTCCCTCCCTTGGATCACAAAAATCTGTAAATTTTCTTAAATTATTTTCTGTGTTACTTACTGCAGTTTTTTATTTTTCTTATTGGTGCCATTAGCAGCTGCCACTGATGTTTAGAGAGAAATTAGTTCCTAGATAGCTCCTTTTGTTAATTTGTAACATCAGAATATGTCCTAGCAAATGATGCTTAAACATTCAGTTTCATGGAAATTATTGACAAAATGGCTTAGAGTAGTAGTTCTTAACCTCATCAAACCCTGTACCCCCTTGTTATGATAAATAATTTCTAAAATCTTTCCTTATGATCCTGAAATGAAATTTACAAATGATATACCAACCTACAAACACAATTTCAAAAAAGTCAGTATAATGTGTCACATATAATATAAAGGAGAAATAAAAGGAAAGTAATTGTGTATTTAAAATACACAGTGTATATTTAAAATATATATACTTGGGACAACTGCATGGACGTCTTGTTATTTCATATCTAGTCCACAGACCAGTAGCATTTAACATCAGTCAGAAAATATAATAAAACCTATTTGTAATAGCATCAAAACTATGAACTACTTAGGGATATATCGGAAAAAAGATACAAAAGATCTGTGTACTGGAAGCTACAAAGCCTTTCTGAGAGAAATTAGAGAATATTTTAGAAAAGAGATTATATACCCTGTGTGTGGGTTGGAAGTCTTTATATTGTTAAGATGCCATCTCTTCTCAAATTGACCCCAATCAAAATCTCAGTAGATTTTTTGTAGAAATTGATAAGCAGATTAAACAATTCATATGGAAATGCAAAGGACCTAGGAAAGAACAGCCAAAACAAATTTGAAAAAGAAGAACAAAGTTGGAGAACTAACACTAATTGATTTGAAGACTCAACTGTAAAACTGCAGTACCAAGAGAGTGTGGCATTAGGGGAAAGATAGACAAGTAAGTCAACAGGACAGAATAGATTCCAGAAGTAGACCCACACATACATGGACTGCTTATTTTCGACAGAGGTTCAATGTCAGTTCAGTGAAGAAAACATGGCCTGTTTTACAAATGATGCTGGAACAGTTGGATATCCTTATGCCTCCAGAAATCCTCTGATTTATTTCTTGCACCATATGCAAAAGTTAACTCAAAATGGATCACATACCCAACATGTAAAGCGTAAACTACAAAGCTTCTAGAAGAAAGCATAGGAGAAACTTTTGTGACTTTGGCTTAGGCAAAGTTTCTTAGATGTAATATCAAAAGAACAATTCATAAAATAATAAATTGAATTTCATCAAAATTTAACACTTCTGCTCTTTGAAAGACATTACTTATAACAATAAAAAGACACACCACAGACTGGGAAAAAATATTTGTGATGATTATATCTGATGAAGGACTTGTATCCACAACATATAAAGAACTCTCAAAATTCAACAAGAAAACAGAACTCAATTTAAAAAGTAGCAAAAGTGGGAATAGACACTTAACCAAAAAGATATATGACAAACAGACACATAAAGAGATGCTCAACACCAGTAGTCATTAGAGAAATGCAAATTAAAATGACAGTGAAGTCTTGCTACATACTTATTAGAATGGCGAGGATGTGGAGGAATTAGAACGCTGACACAGTTGGGGGGAATGTAAGATGTTACAACCAATTTGGAAAACAGTTTGTCAGTTTCTTAAACATACACTGATGACATGATCCAGCCATTCGACTCCCAGGTGTTTATCCAAGAGAAAAGAAGGCTTACGTTCATACAAAAACTCACACATGACTGTTCATAGCAGCCTTACATATAATGGCCTCAAGCTGGAAACAACCCAGGTATCTCATGAACAAGAGATTAATGCATAAACAAATGGTGGTATTTATACAGTAGAATATTACTCAGGAATAGAAGGAAAGAATTATTGATAAATACAGCAACATGAATGATCCTCAAAATAATTATGCTGAATGAAAGAAAACAGACGACAAAGAATACATTCTGCATGACTCTATTCATATAAAATTGTAGGAATTGCAAAGTAATGTTTAGTGATAGAAACTAGGTTAGTGGTTGCCTGGTGGGCAAGGGTAGGGGCTGGTAGGGAGAGGGAGAGATTACAAAGAGATACACGGAAACTTTGGGGGTTGATACATATATTCATAAATTTAAGTGTGGTTACAGTTTCATGGGTGCCAGAACTTATCAAAATGTACACTTTAAATGTGCACAGTTTGTCAGTAAAAGTGGGAAAGAACTGCAGAAGCATCTGATTTAACTTTTCATGTATCTAATGCTATTGATAATTCCTGTGTTTTCTACCTCTGTGTCTCTTACATTCATACACTTTTCTTTCTTCCTCATGCCAAATTGACTTGGGGAAAAACGACTAAATTGAAGGTTCTCTTTCTCTCCTTTAAGCCCATCCCTAACCTGTTCCTGCCTTATCTTTTTCTTCTGTTACTATATTTTTATTACCTGCTCCTCTACCCTCATGGGCCCTAGATGCTCGTCTTTTCTTTCCCTCCCATCTTCCTAGAGTAGAAACTCATTTTGAGTCCTGCAAAATATACTGAATTTCCCTCACCTTTTTTAGCCATTTACATTAGAGCTTTAGAAAATGCCACTGCAGCAGAAAGAATAATGCGATGAATATAATTATAATAATATAACTTAATGTGAATAAAACAGGATGATGTAGTTCATAGATCATATTGTTAGAGTTCCAGTCACTTTTAACATTGGACATTTTGAGTTTATTAGAATTATTTATATTTGGTGAAATACTAGCTTAAGTATACATCAGAAAAGTATAAATGTTCATTAACTATATTTTTAGGGTTAGTTATATTATGTGTATATTTTCAATAGAACACAGTTTCATTTTTTATGATGGAAATTTTATAATAGGAAAACAGAATCTATTTGCTTTTCACAAGTATACAGAATTAACTCCTTTAAATAAAACAGTTACCTTAACTGTAAACAGTTACAGTTAAGAGTGATTTTGGCTTCAAGAAACAAAAGTGAACAGAAAAGGTAGCATTGCTGCAGTTGAGTCAGCAGCTTAACGATGCTAGGCAGAATTCTCTAAGATTCTCTTGGCCTTTCTTTAAGGTCAAATGATGGCTACTGCAGATCCACTCCCAATACCTACGTACACAGCATAAAGAAGAGACAGAATAGTAGCAGTAAAGCTTTTTACAGGTGCCGTGGCTACACCTGAATGCAAGGAATCTGGGAAACTGAATATTTAGTTCAGCTAATATTTAGTAATATTGCACTTTATAATAAAGGGAGACAGGTGAGCAGGGATTGGAATTAGGCGTCAGATGAACCTATCACGGACCTACCTCTACATAGTACACAGTAGCATTTCCCCCATATACCTAGACCTGATGCATTGAGACATTCAAAAGGTGAAAGTGTAACTAGTATGTATGATACAGTTCCCCAAAGAAGATCATTAAGCTTTGTTCAGTCTTTGTGAAGAAGTGATGGAAAATTAGTTTTGTTTGCTGACAGATGCTTGAGTTTAGAAACCAGGCTAGGTGCTTTCACACACATTATTGAGGTAGCTAATGTTGTCCCATTTTTACAAATTAAGAAACAGACAGATGTTAAGCAGTTTGCTGCAGATCACAGAGCCTAGTAAATGGGGGTCTTTTCTCTATAGCAGATTGCAGAAAATGTTTACAAATTGAAGTGAATTAGAATTTTATGGAAAGGATGATATTTGACAGTGAGGAAACTTAAGTATACTCAAGCAAAAGGTGGTAGGTATTGTGTGTCATATCCATACAGTGGAGGGGCTGGAACCCTCTAGATCTTCCAGTGGCCAGCATACTGAGATAATAAAGAATAAACAGCGTTTCTCAAGTGCTTGCTATATGCACTTTGCTTATACTGATCCATTTAATTCTCATAACAACTCTTATGAATTAGGTACAGTATTATTATGTTTAGAGGAAGAAACCGAAACACAGAGGCTAAGTTATAAACCCGACCAGTAAGTGGCAGACCTGGAGTAGAACCCAGGCCCTCTTAATCCTGGGGCTACACTTAACCATAAGTGATTATCTTATAACTGATTTGCATAAGAGAGAATGAGAATAATTTTTCAAGTTGATTCTTGTTCTAACCAATCTTGGAAGAATTTCTACTTGTTATTAGTTAAATAGGAAGTTGAGTAAAGTATGATATAGAATTTCACCAGTAAAAGCAAATACTTAGAGCATCATTTTGGAAAGCAAAGCATATAGGAACTCTAAGACCCAAGTTTCAAATCTTTCAAACAAAACTGAAAATTTGTTAATAAGCCCTTTCAGCTCTTGATAACTAGTTACATCTTCATAATTTTAAGAACTAACATAGAATATCGATCAAGAAATTGAAGTAAGAATGCAGCAAGTGAGCACGTGAAAATAATCCCACACAGATGGAAATTACACAGCTCAGAACTTCACGATGAATCATACTTTTGGAAGACCATTCCTTTCTCCCCCAGAGTCTTGACAACAGAGGGATGTACAAAGTGATGTAGTTTTCTTGTTTCAGCTTTAACATCTGCTGCTTGGCAGCCCAATTATATTCCCATCTAAGAAAACATCTATAAATATTGGTAAAAATTCCCTTTTTACTTTTGTTTCCTGGCTCTTTGTTTCTGTATTCATTCTGTTGGCTATGTAGTATCTCTGGGTGATCTGGAGCTCAGTATTTTACTAATACAGCTCCTTGGGAATCTACCTAACACCATGAGCAATCCTGCTACCATGTCAAATTGGTGTGAAGCCAGAGTTTGTTACCGCTGCCGAGATTGGTTGTTTTCTTCTCTTGCTTTCCCACTTATGCACGCACTACTGGGCTCTTTAACAACAGTGGATACCAGGATTTTAAGTGAGCGATTGTTTCACCAATTTATTTTAGTCTTGTCATTTTTCATGGAACCTGTGAGAGAAAGAAGAGAAAATTTGCAAAAAAATTTGAGTGAGGTTTAGTGTTGATTTTTTTAAAATCATATAGAGAAATCAGTAAATATGAAAGTTGACAGTAGAGGTGTTAACACAGCTAGATTGAAATTTCAGCAAAGTAAATTATTAACAGGTATAAATTATACCTCTTGCACGCACAGCTTGGTATCAGACTAAATATTTTAATTGGTGTAAAAGAAGCTTGGGAAATTAAAAGGTAAAACTAGGAAAGCAGACATAGATATTAAGACAAATAAAACACGTAACTCGATATACTCATAGCAACAGATTGTTTTATTGTTTGTATAATTGGCATCATCAGTGATTTAGAGTCTTGGAATAACAGAATCATTGGGAGGGGCTGTGGAGCACATTACTGGAATTGAATTGGCAGTGTTCATACACTGGTCTGTTCTCTGGTTTAAAATCCTCTCTTTGCTGCTTTTCTTCTTTAGGTGGGACTCTTCCCTGGACACTGTGTTGAGTTAATTAATCAGAAAGTTCCCCAGTCAGTGACCAACTCAGTGCCAAAACCCGGTGAGTACACTTTTTCATGAATGTGACTATTTATCAGCTGCTTAAAGATTCAGATTTTCTCTTGCAGTCAAGCACATAGCTTGTCTAACTATTCTTTGCATTTATTGTCATAATATGCACTCTTAATTTTATGTGGTTTTGATTTTTAATAGATTCTTTTTTCTCTATTGACCATTTCACAGAGGTTTACATGCATTCAAAATTTTAGACAATTTTAAGAACTGTTGGCTCCATTAAGCTTTGTCATTATTTGTTTTTACAATTATATAGTAGGAATGTAGCTTATTAATGAATAAAACGATAAAAAGAAAATACCAGGTTTAAAGAACTGACACGGAGATAGTATGATTAGCTGAAAATTAATAAATGAAGGGAATGTATATTTTATCAGTGCCTGTGAACATCAAAACGATTTTAAACAGCATTTGTTATCATTTATATAGTATATTTACAGTGCTGTATAAGTATGTGGAGTACTTTACAGATATGTAGAGCAATGTGTTACAGGGGGTAAAAATTTTAAACTGGAAATTTTTGTTTTTATTGGGGTGATTTAATCTGGACAAATTTTACAGAATACCTCATCTGGAACCTTTTAATGTGATGTAAATTTTTGGAAAGAAAATAAAAACAAAGACTAAAAGATTTTAGAAGGAGGAGGGAGTAATCAAGTGTATTTCTCCTGATTGTATTACATTCCCTCTGCCCTTCTCTACCCTCACCGTGGGATTCTCAGTCTCTTTTCAAGGCATTTTTATCCTCTGTTAAATCCCCCTTCTTTGGGTAAACTTGTTAAACATAAAAGCACTTTCTCAGTGAGTACTTATTCGTTAGTGGTTGTGATGGCTGTAGTTTTCTTTCCTTGTTTAAATATGGCATCATTAACTTAAAAAAAAAAATCCTATGCCCATTAGCAGACACTGCCCCATCCTCTCCTTTCCCCCCAGCCCTAAGCAACTACTAACCTACTTTCTGTCTCTGGATTTCTCAAATCTAGACATTTCACATAAATGGAATCATACAACATATAGTCTTTTTGTGACTGGCTTATTTCACTTAGCATAATGTTTTCAAGATTCATCCATGTATCAGTGCTTCATTCTTTCTTATGGCTAAATAATAGTCCATTGTATGGATATACAAGATTTCTTTTATCCATTCACTTTGGGTTTCCATTTTGGCTATTACGAATAATGTAATACTTAGTGTACAAGTTTTTGTATAGATGTATGTTTTCATCTCTTGAGTATATATCTAGGAGTAGAATTGCTGGGCCATATGGTAACTCTGTGTTCAACCTTTTGAGGAACTGCCAAACTGTTTTACAAAGTAGATGCACTGTTTTACAATTCCACCAGCAGTGTATGAGAATTCCAATTGTTCCATATCCTTGTTACTTTTTTTTTTTTTTTTTTTTTTGGTTATTGCTGTCTTAGTGGGTATGAAGTGATATATCTTTGTGATTTTGATTTGCATTTCCCTGATGGCTAATAATGTTGAACATCTTTTTATGCGCTTATTCCCCATTTGTATATCTTTGGAGAAATGTTCAGATCCTTTGTATATTTTTTAATTGGGTTGTCTTTTCATTAATTGAGTTGTAAGTGTTCTTTATACATACCAGATCCAAGTCCTATATCAGATAATATGACTTGCAGATATTTTGTCCCATTCTGGTTTGTCTTTCGTTTTCTTGATGATGTCTGTTGAAGTGGAAATGTTCTCAATTTTGATGAAGTTCAATTTATTTTTTTCTTTTGTCACTTACGCTTTTGATGTCTTATCTAAGAAGATGTTGCTTAACCCAAAGTCAAATTTACTCCTATGTTTTCTTCTAAGTTTATAGTTTTAGATCTTATATTTTAGTCTGTGATCCATTTTGAGTTAATCTTTGTGTGTGGTGTGAGGTCCAACTCCATTGGGTATCCAGTTGTCCGAGCACGATTTGTTGAAAAGATTATTCCTTCCCCATTGAATTGACTTGACTCCCTTGTAGAGAATCAGTTGACCTTAGACATACGAGTTTATTTCTGGATTTTCAGTTCTCTTCCATTGATCTCTATGTCTGTTCTTATGCCAGTACCACCCTGTCTTGATTACCATTGCTTAGTAGTAAATTTTTCAATTGGGAGGTCCTCCTACTTTATTCTTTTTCAGGATTGATTTGGTTTTTCTGGGTACCTTGCAGTTCTATATGAATTTTAGAATCATCTTGTCAGTTTCTACAGAGAAGAGAGCTGGGATTCTGATAGGGATTTATTGAATCTGTTTATCAATTTGGGAAGTATTACCTTCTTGCCAGTATTCATTAAGTCTTCCAGTCCTTGAACGTGGATATTTTTCCATTTGATTATTAGACCTTTCATTTCATTCAATATTTTGTAGTTTTTTTTAGAGTATAAGTTTTACACATCTGTTGTTAAATTTATTTTATTCTTTCTGATGTTATTGTAAATGGAATTGTTCTCTTAATTTCATTTTCTTATTATTCACTGCAAGTGCACAGAAATACAATTAATTTTTGTGTATTAATCTTGTATCCTGAAACTTTGCTGAAATTTTATTAGTTCTAATAGGTTTTTTAGTAGATTTCTTGGGATAGGCTAAATATAAGATCATGTCATCTGTGAATAGAGATATGTTTACTTCTTCCTTTCCAGTCTGGATGTTTTTTATTTCCAGTTGCCCTGGATATGTTACATTGTTGAATAGAAGTTCTGAGTACAGGCATCCTTGTCTTACTTCTGATTTTAGGAGAAAGCATCTGGTTGTTCACCGTTAAGTAACTTTTTAACTGTGGGGTTTTCATAGATGCCCTTCATAAGGTTGACGAAGCACCCTTCAATTCTTAGTTTGTTGAATGATTTTATCACAAAAGGGTGTTGGATTTTGTCAGATACTTTTTATCCATCTATTGAGATGATCATGGGTTTTTGTGGTCACTATTTTAAAGTTATTAAAATTCAACATCAAAAATTTATTGTTATTTCTTGTGCATTATTTTTATGTATTTCTGCTGTGTAAGCTTAACTTTTATTAATTATAAAGTCTTATCTTTGATAATTTCACCTCAGAGATATACTGTTTTTAAATATTAGCTTAATATTGATATTACATTGTATCAATCAAATATTATACTTTCTCATGTTCTGAATATGAAAGTGATTTTCTAATAGTGATAACGTCCAAAACTTTTAAAACTTGAGAAAGTTAATCAGTTATTGACAGTTCTAGAAAATAGGTTTCTGTTAATAGACCTGTATGGCATTGTTAATTCTAAATTAGTAATGATACATAATGACAGCACACCTTCAAAAGCTAGTATTTTATCTTTTGTGAGCAGCATTGCAGGGTTGGCATAGGAAAATGTGCATTCTTAATACATTTTGAAAAGGATGATGTGAATTCTATCAGCCTCAGGCTTGTTTCACACTTTAAAACTGTCTTTGCCTGCAGTACAAATAACTTTAATGTTCTCTTTATTTTTAACATTGCCATCTGTCATGTTAGATGCCAGATCTGAAAGATGCAGATAGTTTAAGACTGCAACTTAAAGCTCCCTATATTATTGCACAACAAGGGCAATGGGGAAAACCTTCCCTTTGGAGCTCTTCTTAGTGTTCTCCATATGTCCAATTATTTGTGTACGTAAAAATAAAATGAATGAGTCACTGTGTCCTGACCAAGATAGCATGTATCCATGGTGCCTTAAGGAAAAGAACGTGTGTGGGGCGGAGGGGGCGGAGAAAAGAAGAGGAAAGAAAAGAGGAAGAAAGGTAGACGCTTGTCCCAAAGAAATTGGCATTTAGTTCAGTCCCCACAGGTTCTGGTTGAATGGCAGGTGAGGCTGAGGTGGGAGGAAGAGGAAGGAAGCAGGTGAGGATTTCTGTGTGTTTATCCTGTGCAGCATTTACCCAGCAGTTATTTACTGGTGTCTGTCTTCACGTTTTTAGTGTTCTCGGCTGTTATCTCCTCGGATATTTGTTTTGCGCCCTTCTGTCTCTCTCCTCCTCCACATGTCAGTTACGTCTTTGATGTTGGCTCATTGGTCCTCTCTCCAGCTTGGGAGCTTTCTGTTGACCTCTTCCCTCTGTGCAGGCTTCTCTGAAGCCCATCTAATGAATTCTTCAGTTCTCATATCAGGTGTTTTGTTTCTAGGATCAACATTTGGTCTTTTTTATAATTTCCATGGTGGAGTCCCCACCTTCCCACCGTATCCACCTTTTCTTCCAGAAAGAAAGAAAGAGGGGGTTTGGGGGAGGGAGGGAGAGGGCGGAAGGTGGAGGGAGGGTGAAGAGAGAAGAAAAGCAAAGCTTACTTTTGAAGCATGAGCTTCTAAAAATGAAGGACTAGGGAATGTAGACAAACCCTCCCTCTGAAAACAGAAAATTTGGACAGAAATGTAAAAATATAAGATCTCTTTGAAGGACTGGAGAGTTAACAAGGTAGTAAACAATTACTGAGCTAAGATTAAGCAGAAGAAGGACATCCAGATACGTGACCCCAGTGTATGGGGACATTAGCCCCCTAGGGTATCAGCCGATGGAGTAGAGAATGTCGCAGCACTCACGGAACAACAAATGGAGTTCAGAGCCCAACAGGGCAGAGTTGCTGATAATGCCCCAAGCTTTGAGTTAGGATTTTTCTAGAAATTGACAACTGATTCTAAATCGATTCTAAAATTTGTATAGAAATGCAGAGCCCAAAACACACAAGACAGTTTTGAAGAACAAAAAAGTGGGAAAATTAATACAATAGATATCAAGACTTACTGTTAAAGCTTCACTCATTAAGGTACTGAGATTAATGCAAGGATAGACAGATAGAACAGTGGAAAAGAATAGAGTCCAGGAACAAACCTGTGTCCATATAGATGCTTGATTCATACACTGCAGAGCATTATGAAAAAGACAGCCGTTTCAGTAAAAGTTGCTAGGTCATGGAGAATTATAGATCTGTATCTGAAAGGTAAAACAACAAGACTTAGAAGAGAATACTGTAGAATATCTTCATGACCTAGGGTTAGACATAAAGCAGTTATAATAATAACTGAGAAGCTTAATCATTAAACTTAATTAAAGTTCAGAATGTCATTGTAATATGCTATTAAGATAGTGAAAAAGGCAGATCACACGGTGAGAAAGATATTTGCAGTATCTATATCTGACAAAGGTCACGTAACCAGTGTGTAAAGAATCAGTAAGAAAAGGACAGATAAACTGATTTTTTTAATTGAGTGAAAACTTGATCAGGTATTTCACAACAAATCCCAAAATGCGGAATGAGCGCATGACACGATGTTGCACATCATTAGTCTTTAGGGAAATGCAAGTAAAAACTTAATTAACTCACAAAACACATCCACCAGAATGCTGAAAATTTAAGAGTAGCGATACCAAAAGTTGGCAAGGATGTAAACCTGTGGGGACTCTCATACACTGCCAGGGAAGCGTAATGCAGGACAAGCACTGTTTGGCACTACCTACTAAGTTTGTCATGTGTATACCTTGTGACCCCGCAGTTCCGTTCTTAGGTATGTGTATAGAATGTTCATAGCAACCTTATTCCTAATTGTCAAAAAACTAAAGAACTCAAAAGTATATCCGTAGTGGAATGGATAAATAAAGGCATGTTCATTCAGTGGATTCTTCTACACCAATGAAAATGAAATGAGTTATGTCTGTGTGGAGCAACATGGATGAGTCTCACAAAAATAAATACGGAGTGGGAGAAGCCGGATTTATGCACACATTTACACTGGGTAATGCCATGTATATAAAGAGAGAGTTCAAAATCATACAGTTCAAGACTGTTCTGTGGTGATAAAGTTTGGACAGTGGTTTCATTTGGAGAGGAGAGTGAGTAGATGGGTAGGAGAGAGGGTTCTGAAGTGCTGGTAATGTTCTGTTGATCCAGATGGTGACTATACAGAAATGTAATGATGTGGAGCATCTTTTCATGTGCTTATTGGAGAAGTGTCTATTCAAGTCCTTTGTCATTTTTGAATTGGTCACTTTGCATTTTTTACCTCCTATCCAGGTAAATATTCCTTACAATATCGCTTTAATACACAAATGTTTGAAATTACTTTTTCAAAATAGATTTTATATTTCCATACTGTGAAATACTCTGCAACCCTCAAAAGGAATGAGGTAGAAGCCTATGTGCTAACCCAGGGGATTTTTTCTGTGATGTCTTGTTAAATGAAAAAGCAAATCACGCAGCAGTATAATCCCATTGTAAACTCATAGAAGAGGATTAGGAAGGATACATACCTGACTGGAAAGCGGAATGAGATTGTAGCTATAACAAGAGACATTTCATTGTTTTCCTCTGCTCCTGTATTGTTTAACTCCTTTACAATGATCATATATTACTTTACATAGATTATAATCTACCCTTCACTCCACCCTGTCCAAATAGGTAATTTCTTAGAGTCTTAATGCAACCGCCTCATAAAATAGATATTTTGTGATAACAGATTTAATGCAGATGTTTTATTTAATGTATATACCTATGTGAAAAGCAGCTCAAAGAGGTGAGAGCACAGGCCTCAGCCTTGAATTTTCATCCCTGTGCCATGTGTTACTATCCATATGCATGTCATTTGGCTTCTCTGATTTTAAATCTCCTCATCTAAGAAGTGAGGCAAGATTCTTTTAAGGATTAGAGATAAGGCATTTAAAGCCCCTGGATACTTAATAAAGATCAGCTGTTATTTTTTGTCGACTTATGTTTATTTACTATGTTATATCATTTAAATTCAGGAGTGTCTGAAACTAGGTCTATTTAGTTTATGTAGGTGCTTATTTAATATATTATTTGTTGGTATAAATCTATATGCAAATATTTCACAGTATACCACGGAAACAAATGAATTGCAGTAGTTTTCATGGAACCACGGTGAGGAAAGGAGCTTCTCTGGATGGCCACTTGAGTAGAGTTTGCATCACAGATTTTTGTCTGAATTTTTTTGTTAGCAGACATAGAAGTAGCTGAGGCTTTCATTTTGGGGGAAGACTTAGTAATCAGATGTAATGCTGATGAAATCCTTATAAGTAGTTTATAAGGTAACACAGCCTGAATTTGTGGCATAATTTTGAAATGAAAAAGTCCTTGTGTTATCCTTTTAGGAAACTGGTCCTCTAGTATCTTGTGTTTTGTTGTTTTATTTGCAGTTTTGCTTAATTATAGTTTTTTTTCTTTTGTTTTCATTTGTTTTCTTCTGGATTATTTCCATTTTCTTTCTTTGAGTGTCCAGCACTTTGCTCTTCTGTAACCATGTTTCCTGACATCACTTTAGTATGAGGTGACCACTCTATAGCAAGTAAAAAGGTTCAGGTTTTTACTTACCTGAAATGGAATGTTGTACTAAATATTCTTCCCATTGAACACATTACTTTATTACTCTGGAGGCAAATACCTTAAGAATCAGATATGAAAATCAGTACCCTAGGAGGCATTGATATAAGATTTAAAAGAGTTCCAAAATGCTAGAATGCCCGGGTGGTTTTCTCTCGGAATACATGGTAAGGGATACATCAAGATAATACTTTCTCACCCTGCATCAGGGAAAAACAGAAAATTCATAACATCACATATTTGTAGTTGCCTTAGAGTTTTTGAATACTGTATTTTTGTTATTTAAATGGGAATTTGAATCTCGATACAGCCCTGCAGTGTACTAAGAATGCGGAATGTATTTCTGTCCCCCACACACCGCTTTTTTTTTTTTTTGAATTTTATTTATTTTTTTATACAGCAGGTTCTTATTAGTTTTTTAACTAGTGGAGCAACTGAGACTCAGAAAGCTCCACGCTGTGCCTGAGCTTTCAGAGCTGAACTTGCAGAAGTCTTCTGACCTCTCCTAGTAACCACTGTCCACACCTAGGTAGCCCTGGCTGTGCACCAGATGGATTACACTCATTTGCGATTGTTTAACTCAAAACCCAGAATTTTCCCACCATGGAACATTGAATAGAGGTAAAATTTATTGTTTTCTCTCTAAAAACGAATATTTTGGTTTTTTATTACAACAAGAGTAAATAAAAATGTATTTCTGTATATGAACAGAAGAGATATTAGGGCAAAAGATGTGTTGAATGGAAGATGAAAAGAAGTGCTTATAGGAACCTACTTAATTTGCTTATTTTGTTTCAGCCATCATTCTTTCTAAGACTTCTTTAATTAATTAAAATACATCTTTCCATAGTTCCTCATTACATATAAAACATACCTCCGGACTACTTTACTGTGTCGTTTCCGGCCATCTTCCTTTTCCGTTCTCCCGTTCTGCTCTCTCTCCCTGTGCTCACTGGGCTCTGTTTCTGTGTCCTCAGCACATACCACGTGGTGTCATAGCTTTCCCTCTGCTCCTACTGCACCGACTGTTCCTACAGTCTGAAATGCCCTCCTCCCCGTTTTGCCCAGTTAAAATTTTCCTTGTATTTAGACTCAGGCCATAATCTTCTTGTCCATGAAAGTTTCCCTGACCATCTCTCCCCGGCCCATCTCTCCCGGGCCTGTCTTTCCCGGGCCCGTCTCTCCCGGGCCCGTCTCTCCCTAGGCCTGTCTCTCTCTGGCCCGTCTCTCCCTGGCCCGTCTCTCCCTGACCTGTCTCTCCCTGGCCCGTCACTCCCTGGCCCGTCTCTCCCTGGCCCGTCTCTCCCTGGCCCGTCTCTCCCTGCCCTGTCTCTATCTAGGCCCATCTCTCCCTAGGCCCATCTCTCCCTAGGTCCATCTCTCCCTGGCCCGTCTCTCCCTGGCCCGTCTCTCCCTGGCCCGTCTCTCCCTGACCTGTCTCTCCCTGGCCCATCTCTCCCTGGCCCGTCTCTCCCTGACCTGTCTCTCCCTGGTCTGTCTCTCCCTGGCCCGTCTCTCCCTGACCCGTCTCCCCCTGGCCTGTCTCTCCCTGGCCCGCCTCTCCCTAGGCCCGTGTCCTGTTTGTCCTCAAGTCAGATCTAACAGCACCTGTTCCACTTGCTCACGAAATTGCGGTCTCCTCACAGTTGACAAGTGTGTCTCATTCATCCTTGTCTCCCCCACAGGATACGTGCACAGTGGATGCACAATTAATGCCTGTAGAATTACTTTATCTTAATATTTACTACTAAAATAAAATTTTAGAATACAGCTTTTAATTTGTAATCCCTGACTTCAGAAAACCTCAGTGATTTCCCTTTGTGCCAGAATTATATACAAAATCTTTAGCCTAGAATTTAAGATGCTCCATAAATACTGAGAACTCATTTATCTTTGTAACCTGTTTTTTCCTTTTCTCCTCTCTGCTCAGCATCAGAACATGTTTCCTTATTCTCCACTCATTTATACTTTGGGTCTGCCCCTTTCCCTGCCTGTGACCTTTCTTCTGCCTGAGATGACTTGCTCTGTTCTTCACGAAGGCTCCTTAAGCTGCTGCTTCACGAACTTGATTGTGCATTCAGTCTGCCTGAGAGAGAGAGAGTTAGAAACTGTAGACCATCATTCGTTAGGGTGGGGCCTGACATTCTGTATGTCTAAGAAACTCCCAGGTAATTCCATAATACTGGTCCTAAGACTGTTTTGAATAACGAGGGACTACATTTCAGCCTACAGTAGCTATTCTTTGTGTCACTCACTTGGAAATAGTGTAGGGCAATGAGTTATTTTGAATTTGATACTTCACTTTTTGTGTGTCTTTCTTCTTCACTTAGATTGTTTTGCTCGTGGATAGATATTCTATTTTATATTAATTTGTATCCTTTATACATAGTGTTTGTTTTAAACCGGTTGATTAATAATTATAAACAAGAATAATGTCCACTGTAGTTATCAAACATGTTTCCTAAACTCCCATTTATGTTTTAGCCAGCGCTAGGGGTGGGCTCCATCTAATCCTTGCCATAAATAAAGCAACTTTTCTGTTTCTGATCATTTCTAGTATTTGTTCATTCACTGATCAGACAATTATTGAGTGCATACCAAGTACTAGGGCTAAAATAGTGAACACAACAGACAAAAATAGTGTTATTTTGTTGTTGGTATTTAAGTGGGATGAGAGGGAGAGAAAGAGGCAAACAAACACATTACATATATACTAAGGTAGGTAAGTGCTCTGGAGAAAAATTAAGCCTAGAAGGGGGGTTGGTACAGGGGTTAGGAAGTACTGGATGTGGTTCATGTGGGGTAGGAGGGTACCCCTCCTACCTCAAAGGAGGGTAGAGTGGTTGGGGACAGGTTCATTAGAAGGTAGCTTTTGAGCAGAGACTCGAAGGAGATGAGGAGCAGAGATACACACGTTACCTGGGGGAAGAGCTTCCCAGAGAGGGAACTGAAAGTGTAAGGACACTGAGCGAGTGTGTTTCAGGGCTTGTTAAAGGATCAGTGGGAAGGCCAGTTTGACTGGAGCAGTGAGTGAGTCAAGACATAGGATGAGGTCTGGAAGTGAAAGGGCATCAGATTCTCCTTGGGGCTCGGGTGACACTGTGTGGATTTTGGCTTTCATTTAAAATTAGATGGGAAGACGTTAGAAGGTTTTGAGCAGAGCTTTGTGACCTGCCTCACCTTACGTAAAGGATCACCTTGCTTGCTGTGTTCAGGACAGGAGATGACATGGGTGTACGCTGTGGAGATGAGCCCACCAAGAGATGTTGGTGGCTTAGACCATGAGGGTAGCTGTGGAAGGAGTGAGATGTGATCTAATTCTGGATATGTTTTTGGCCATGAAACTGGCAGAATTTACAGACGTACTGTCAAGGGTTTGAATAATTCGGGTAATTTTTATGACAGAATGATTGGAAGGTAGCCTTTGCCTTTCCAGTGAGTTGTCTTGTTGCCCCCACTGCCCACACAGATACATCTTAGTCCTTCACAGGATAACCTCCTACAAGAGAAAAATAACAGGTGACCTCTCCTGTGCCATCAGCAGTCTTTAGAAGACAGAGCATAATGCTTTTCAGTCAGCCATATTTTTTAACTTTTTATTTTGAAATAATTATAGTCTCAAAAGAAGTAACCAAAATAGTACAGAGAGGCCCCGTATACTCAAAACCCAGCTTCTCCCACTTGTAACACCCTACATAACTATACTGTACATTATCAAAACCAGGAAATCGGCACTGTCGCAATGCAGGGAACCAGATTGACAGACGTCACTCCAGCTTCACCAGTGTCGGCACAACTCATCCTTACCTCGTGTTTTTATGTGGCACAGAGTGCAGCCTTTAGGTTGCAGGTGAGGGTCATTTTGTCACTCTCCTGCACTCGGGCAAACTACCGTCGAATTTATTTATTCCTCTCTGTGCTCATGTGTTAAGTTGTACCGAGTATTCCCCCAGATGGCTTTTCTACAGCATGGATTCCTCTTCCCCTTCCCCCTTCCTTCGCTCTCTCTCGTTCCTCTTTCCCTTGCCCTCCCTTGCTGTCTTCAGTGCTGGGGAGAGGGGGTAGAAGGAGGGGTGGCTTTGCTTTCTCCACCATGAATAAACTTTAAGAGCCTCATTTCCTATTCAACAAAATCCATAAATGCACAGCTGTCCCACTGGTGAAAATGAACATGTTTCGTTCCTGCCACACACTGGAGTTCTCTGTGGTCTTTCAGATTGTGAAGTCACATCAATTCATTGTTCTTCTTCTTGTGGCCTACCAGTTATCAACACTTCTTTATTCAGAGCTACGAGCAGAAAGGAAGGAATGAATACATTTGATCAGTAGCAGATTTGGGCGCTGTGCGTGATAACTACTCCCTGGGTGTCTTGAATTCAACAGTTCCTACTTGTTTGACCTCGGCAATTGCTTAATCCTCCGCCTTGGCTTCCTCGTGTCTAGGATGGGAATAGTATTCGAATCAACTTCATAGGGTTATAATGAAGACTATCTGTAAAGTACTTAAAATCTGTCTGGCACGTGTAACATTATTTTGTTAACTGAAAATAAATATGTGAACATGAATTTACATTGGTATAAGTAAAAAGTCATTTGGAACAGAAAATACGTTAATCTCTTCCCATTCATTTATTTCTTCAACTAATTCTAATTGGGCTAACACAGTGCAGTACTGTTACTAAGTATAAATAATGAATCTTTTCAATGTTTGTATAAGTAGAGCTACAATTTTAACACTGGGGCAGTGTATAAAGGAGGAGGTCATAATCAGGAAAATTTAATTCTGGATTTTTTTGCTATTGAAGTATAGCTGACTTATACTGTTGCACAATTCTGGATTTTTAGTCCTAAAAAAACTTTTCAGGTTTTAAAACTTTTTATTTGCATATTAAAAAATTGTGCATTCCAATCTCAGAATTTTTCACACAGAGGCAGTATAAATTGATCATTTTTTTGGTCAGTCTAAGTAGAAAACAGTCACAGCTCATTATCAGCAAAGATATTCAAAGTTACGTTTTCCTAGCCTGTTGCTGCCAGTTTAATGACTCAGCCTTTTACAGACAATACTTCCTGCTTGATCAGTTACTTTTCTTATTTTATTTGGGCGTAAATACCATCATTTTTATAGGATACATTGTCTCCCATGTGGATAGCAAATATAAACAACTGAACAGCAAGTGGCTTTTTAAAAAACTAAAGACTGAATATCAATTTCATAGTGGTGTTATTCTGAGCAGAAAATATGCACCTGTGTGAAGCTGGTGGGTGGAGTCATACTGGTAAAGCCTGTTCTGCAAGTGTGGTTGGGCTGGGGCAGTTCTCCTGCGCTGCAAAGCAGGATGTGCGGAGAGAGAGGATTAAGTTCCTCCAAGCAGCGCTCTCGCACACACAAGCTGCTCGGCTTGACTAAAGACCAGAAACAGGGCCAAGAAAACTGCTGAAAGGGGGCCCGGAAGCAGAGCTGGAACCTCAGTGCCGTGAAGCTCTGACTTGGAGTTATCCCACGGTGGATAAGGTCTGAGCCAGTGTGATTTTGATTCATTTGGCACACGTTTGCATGGAATGCTGAGCCGTGGTATCCTGTCGAGTCTACTGCCAAGTGCAATCATCTGGAATAATTTTAATTACTGATCCTAAAACTTGTGCCACAGCAAGAGGTAAGGACATCTCAATCAATTATTCAAACGTTTGACCCCAGCGATACTCAGAATATTTCCCTGAGACTGTTTTTATATTACATTTGGGCACATGCTTCCTTGGCTGCTTTTAGGTGAGTGGTTAATTATTTAGTTTTCCAAAAAATTGAATAATTGAGCTTTAAGGTTTGTCATGTTTGTAGAGCGATGATCATTTTTTCAAGTAGATCGTACTACGTAGGTATTATCTCTTACTTTCCTAGTTTTAGGAAATACTCATCTTAAAATTTCAAATCAGCTTATTTCTTAATGCTTTCTAGACCTCAGGTTAAGGTACAAAGGTTTGCATGTTTAAAAGAACATACCTTTGTTTCATAAGCAACAAGTATATATCATATTTAAAAGATTTTCCCTGCTGGGTAAATGGCATCTCAATTATTGACTCATAGAAAATAGGCAGCACTGCTTTACCATAAAGAATTTGGTAGACTGTATAAAGAGACTGTTCAAATTAGCACAAAGAAGTAACCCTTCTGCCCTTTTATCTTCAAGTATTGTTTTTCTTTTTTTCCCTCATTGGCATTAGTACGGATAACTGTCTATCCATGATATGTTGGTATTAACTCTTTTCTCCTCTTGCAGAGATTTTCTTACCGTTAGGGTAGTATTCCATATTTATATGGTGCTTCTTCAGATCTTGGTTATAAATGCTTTTCATTAAGATAACATGGAGACCACAATTTTCTCTGAATCACAGATTAGTCCTGTTAAGAAGCTGAACATTTTTCTTTTCTACTACTCTTTAAATAATATTGATATTTTAATTTTCAAAACCACAAATGGGGGAACCTCAGAATTTAGAGCTCTTTTTCACTGTCAACTTTTAAAGAGGCATTAGTTGCTCATATGATAATGGTTTGAGACTGTAACTTCTCTTTTTTAACATATTATGTAGTACTATATGATATTCAGTAGGAGACAGCAGAAATCTAAAGTTTCTTAGGTTAAGTTTACACATAAGACAATTAGAGGGGGAAGAACTAGGAAGTGACCCTGTGTTTGTGTGCACCCTTCCTTAGTGATCTCAGCCCTGAATTTAGGAGGTACAACCAGATGTGATCAAACCTGGTTTGGAAAGCTGACTCAGGGTCTGATTAGCCTTGTACCGTGGAAGATTCTGAAAGTGTTCAGGGAAATTATAGTGGTGAAGTAACTCCTGTTTATTGACACTTGCAGAGTTAAGTGGTTGGCATATGTAATTTCATGTAAGCGTTGTAGTAACCCCGAGTGATGGTATTGTTATAGTCATTCTCACTGTGTATTTGAGGGAATTGAGACTTAAATAGGTCATTTGCTCAAGACCTTGCAAATTGGGAAGTGATTAGAGAATGGATTCAAGCCCTTAGGTCTGTCTGACTGCAAGGCCCATGTTCTTATTTCTCATGCCAAAGGTCAGGTCTTTTGTAGGGCAGGCTTCTAAGACTTCTGCCTTTAAATAAAGAGTTCTTATTATCAGTTCTGTCTTCTTCAAATATGGAGCTTTGCCCCTCCAGCTCCTGCAAAAGAAAATGTTGGGGTTGGGGAGAAACAACCCACAAAAACAAACAAAACCCACCCTGATCATATCAGTGTTCCACACCAAACTTCATAGCCTCATAAAGTGCAGAGGGTTATTTGACATCAAACTGAATATGATTACATTTTAATCTAATAAAAAAAGAAAGAATTTCAAGAAAAGTATTTTCACACTGTTAAGATTAAGGTTCTACATGTTCAGACTTCTAGAACCTTATCATGTTACTGATTTCTTAAGAATATGTAGTTATTATAATTTATAAATAAGTGTTCTCTTAAAATAGTACTAGTTTTTAAGCTTCATATCAAATAGTACTAGTTCATCCTGGAAAAATAAGAGCTTAGATCATTTAAAAATTCTTAGCAGAGAGGCTTCTATAGTCTTTTTATTATAACCCACTCTAGTATTAGAATCCTTTAGTGTCAGGAATTTATAGCCGCCTCATGTTTCCTCCTACTCTCCTTTGCTAAAATGCAAATCTTTCTGTTCTGTATTTAGAAATGAAATTAGTCAGAGTCTTTTATATAACTAAAGGGGTAAAGTAAAAAAAAAATTCTTACTTTGTTTTTGTACAGAGTTGAGGAACAAAACCAATCACATATATTGTTTTAATTTATAATTTAAAATATAAAAATCAGTATCAGGGGCTTCCCTGGTGGTGTAGTGGTTGAGAATCTGTCTGCCGACGCAGGGGACACAGGTTCAAGCCCCAGTCCGGAAAGATCCCACATGCCGCGGAGCAACTAAGCCCGTGTGCCACAACTACTGAGCCTGCGCTCTAGAGCCCGTGAGCCACAACTGCTGAGCCCACGTGCCACAACTAGTGAAGCCCGCGCGCCTAGAGCCCGTGCTCCACCACAAGAGAAGCCACCACAATGAGAAGCCCGTGCACCACAATGAAGAGTAGCCCCTGCTCTCTGCAACTAGAGAAAAGCCCGTGCTCAGCAACGAAGACCCAACGCAGCCAAAAATAAAATAAATAAATTTATTTAAAAAAAAAAATCAATATCAGTTTTAGCAGGAAGAATGTAAAATTTACTTATATTACCCTAAAATCACATAAGCTAAATTTGAGCTTTCTTTGTATTATTATTTTTTAACATCTTTATTGGAGTATAATTGCTTTACAGTAGTGTGTTATTTTCTGCTTTATAACAAAGTGAATCAGCTATACGTATACATATATCCCCATATCTCCTCTCTCTTGCCTCTCCCTCCCACCCTCCCTATCCCACCCCTCCAGGTGGTCACAAAGCCATGTTGGTTTCTGAAATTCGTAGCTCCGAGAACAGTAAAAGGATCATGTAAATAATGTCTTATTGGAACCTGATGCCCATTTTCCCAAGGGAACTATGATTTTTAAAGCTTCAACATAGCACGCCCTTTGTGGTTTATCACTGTTGATGTCCTGCTCTAGCAAGAGCAACGCCATGAGGTTGCTTTGGTTTCATTCTTAACCCTGAAAAAGAGACATATTTTTATTCAAATACTCAAATATTTTAGTTAACCACAGGCATGCTATTCCACATAAGAGTTGTGTTGGATATTTTGAAGAAGCAGTTGGTTGACAGTTTTCTGCTTCTCTTTTTCCAGGTGAATTGTTCGCATCTCCTGTGTCTGAAAAGCTCTTCTCTAAAATTTACTACAGATTTATTTTCCATATCTATTAGTGTCATCCATTTGCATTCCACTCAGTAGTGCCTTTTGAAATGCCTCCTCTTCTCTCTTATGAGTAAATGGAAGCCTATTTGACTTATGTAACTGTTAGTAGCTTTACAAATTTTCAAACAAGAGCCATCACTGTCAGTGCTATTTTAAATTCAGTATTGCACGTACATGACATTTCTCAAATACCTGGTTTCCTCCCTTTGAGGTTGGAATGTACAGATATCAAAACTGTTACAGTCGTCCACATTCCAGAACCTCATCCCTGGGCTGGCCCCAGATATTACCCTGGCAGCTGTTACACACATCATTTAGAGAGCTGTGCTTTTTCTCTTACTTCTGAAATTGTTTATGATATATTGATCAGAAATGATTCTCTACTTTCTTATTTCATAATAACTTCAACAGTACGTTAAGATTTAATACTCAAGCTTATCTCCCTATTTTCTTTGACATCTACATATTTTCTTTGACATCTACTTTGGGATGGGTGGGGGGGCGTCAGTGAAACTCAAGGCTGAAACTGCTTTATTCCTGCTTTAAAAATTAGAAGAAAACTCAGTAGTTCCTAGAGAGACAGTGAGGATTTTGCATTTTGAGTATCAACCTGGTAGAATATAAGTTTTCAGAAATTCAGAACGTATAGATACTATTTACCTTTTTTTCTCTTACTACAGTGAATTCCTGAAACATAGTTCAAAAATTAATCTTTATAAAGTATATGGCACTTTCTAGTAAAAGCAGTATTATAAATGGCCATTGTAGTGTTCACCAGGGACTTGCTAGCAAATAAATCAAAGAAACAGTAGTGTATCATATATTATGAAATTACTGGAATTTCTGTATTTTCCTTCAGTTTTCATTGGAGATCTAGTTTAGGATTCAGTTTATCTTTTTCTTCATCTTGCCTTTTTTAGCACTGGGAAGATGCCAGTGAGTGGAGCCAGGGAAAGGGCAGATCTAGCAAGATAGACCAGAAGATTTACAGAGAGAAAAATAGAGTCAGTGACAGAGTTTCTTAGATGTGTCCTTACTCCATCAAATAAAAACCTACTCTGAGTTTGGTTTGCAAGAAACTCTTTAACTCTGATTTGGATGCTGTTTTTTTGTAAGACTAAAAAAACACATCATCGGGCTTCCCCGGTGGCGCAGTGGTTGAGAGTCCGCCTGCCAATGCGGGGGACGCGGGTTCGTGCCCCGGTCCGGGAGGATCCCACATGCTGCGGAGCGGCTGGGCCCGTGAGCCAATGGCCGCTGAGCCTGTGCTCCTCAACGGGAGAGGCCACAGCAGTGAGAGGCCCGCATACCGCAAAAACAAAAAACAAAAACAAAAAAAACACATCATCAGAATCATTCATGTGTATTTTCAGTCACTGGCTTGAAGAACTTCCTTTACATCATTTTTCATCCTTTTGCTTTATTTATGTTAAAGCTCTTCTATATTATGAAAAAGGAAAGGTTACAAAAGGTTCTATATTTCAGTTACTGGAAAAAGTGTTTTTAGTTCAGTTTGTTTAATATTTGAGTAACATAATCTTGCTCATATAGAAATTTTTCTTTAAAATTTTGTCAAATTACTACTCTAGTGAATCAGTTTAATTTCTAAGTCCATTTATTTTCAAATAAAAGCTTTGTTGGTTTAGTTTAAAACTAATTTAACTGATATACTCAAAGCTATAAACTAAGTAAATATTATATCATATTTTTCCCAGCATGAGTGCTGACTAAACTGGTTCAAAAGCTACGTTGCTGAGTTGCTGACAGATCCTTTCAGGACATGCTAAAAATAAGTTAATTTTGGCATCTCTTCCCAATATCCCTTTTAATAAATTTGAAAATGCTGAGTAACACAGTTCACTTCAGCTCTTTGATTAAGAATGTAAATATAAATCTATGTCATATTTCTTTGCTGCTATTTAAGGCATCAGCAACCTATTACAGTTTTCCTGTTTTTAGAATTCTTTGTCTATACTTGTACCCTATAGAATTTTATGTTTGTGTTCTTTTATTGAAAGACACTTCTAATATGTTTGCAGAATCCCTGTGTTTTTTACAATTTCTAAGAGGGACTCTTCCCTTGGCTTAAGGCTTTAGTTTTTTAAGTTGCCACTTGCCTTCTCCAGTCTTTCGTACTCATTTACATCCCTGCAATGGATACAGGGCAAGTAGGAGTAAAGGAGATTTACGACATGAGTATAAAAGCAAGACTTTAAAAATGCATCTAGGGCTTCCCTGGTGGCGCAGTGGTTGAGAGTCCGCCTGCTGATGCAGGGGACGCGGGTTCGTGCCCCAGTCCGGGAAGATCCCACATGCCGCGGAGCGGCTGGGCCCGTGAGCCATGGCCACTGCACCTGCGCGTCCGGAGCCTGTGCTCCGCAACAGGAGAGGCCACAACAGTGAGAGGCCCGCGTACCGCAAAAAAAAAAAAAAGTGCATCTAGTTTGTCACGTTCAAAACTTAAAAACTAAACAAAACAAACTAAATGATTATCTTAATAGATACAGAGAAATCATTTGATAAAGGTCAGTACTTGTTCATTTTATGTATCTTGGCAATTAAGAATAGGGAGTTTTTTAAATCTATTTAAGGTTTCTACCCAAAAACCCAAGAAAATTTTATTCTTAATGGTGAGACATAAGAAACAATCTACTTGAAGTCAAGAACAAGATCATCATTTATTCAAGGTTCAGTGAAACTAGACAAAAAGACATGGAAGGGATAAATATGTACTATTTGTAGATGACTGTCTTCAAATCCAGAAGAATTTACTGTCAAATTATTAGAAGTAAAAACAGAGTTGAGCAAGGTTGCTGAATGAAAGATAAATAATACAGTGACAACAGAGTACCTAATATTTATTAAGGTTTTTTTTTCTATCCAGCAGAAAAAAAGTGCTTTATATTTAATTCTCACAGCAATCCTATTAGGTAATTCCTGTTTTTAACTTTTTCATAGATGAGGAAAATGAGGTCTGAGAATTAGGTACCTTGTCCACAGTGATACAGCTAGAAGTCGCAGAGGCATGATTGGAACCTCAGTAGTCTGTCACACCATGCCAATTGTGTTTCTATATACCAGTAATAAATTATTAGAAACTCTCATTTAGAAAATAGTACCATTTACAATAGCAATGAAAATCATAAAGTTCCTAAGAATAGCTATAACAAAAGTAAGTAAGACCTTTATGGAGAAGGACTAGAAAAACTTACTGAAGGACATAAAAGAATCTTAAATACGTGGAGAGATATACTGTGTTCATGCTCAGGAAGGCTCAATATTGAAAAGAAGTCAGTTTTCCGCTAAAATAATCTGTAATTCAATGCAGCTTCAATCAAATTCCCCAAAGTTTTTTTTCCTCCTATAATTAGAGAAGCAGATGCTAAAATTTATATGAAAGAGTAAAGGGCTAAAAATGTAAAGGCAGGGCCTCCCTGGTGGCGCAGTGGGTGAGAGTCCACCTGCCGATGCAGGGGACACGGGTTCATTTCCCCGGTCCGGGAAGATCCCACATGCCGCGGAGCAGCTGGGCCTGTGAGCCACGGCCGCTGAGCCTGAGCGTCCGGAGCCTGTGCTCCGCAATGGGAGAGGCCACAACGGTGAGAGGCCCGTGTACTGCAAAACAAAACAAAACAAAAAATGTAAAGGCAGTTTTGAAGAATAAGTGGAGGGACTCATTTTTCCAGGTACTAAGACCTATAAAATGCTAGAAATTAAGAAAGTGAGGAATTGATGAAGAGAGACTGGTAGGATTGAGAGAACACAGAAACAGACCCCTCACATACTATACACATTTTTCATATAAGAATTAACCTTACAAATCAGTGGAGAAAGAATTATCCAGTAAAAGGTGATGAAATAATTGGTTGTGCATAAAGAAAAAAGTAATGTGATTACATCTCTGCCTCATCCTAAACATACAAAAAAGTTCAAAGTCAATTAAAAACCTTAAAGTGAAAAAGGTGTAGGAAATAAAAGGTTTAAAAGAAATAAGACAGTATGTTTATGACCTTGGGTAGGGAAAGATATCTTAAAGCATGGAAACCATACACAAAGACGTGATTAGAAATTTAGACAAGATAAGCCAAAGACTGGGAGAACACGTTTGTAACATAAGTAACTGACAGGGGACTCGTTTCCCGATTATATAAAGATTCTTGCCCATCAGTAAGAAAAAGACAACCAAATAGTAAAATGGGCCAAGGGTGTGAACAGTTATTTCACTGAAGAGGAAGACTGAATGACCAATGAACATGAAACAATGCCTAATCTCATTAGCAAGCACAAAAGTGCACTTTAAAGTGGAATAAAATTTCATACTGATCAGATTGATAGAAATGAAAAAGTCTGACAGAACTGAATAGGACAAAGAAATGAAGAGTGGAATCCTGAAGTACACCCTATGGGAATGTTATGTTGGTAAATCATTTTAGAGAATATTCTAGCAGAGTTGAAATATGATTGAAAAGTACATACTCTACAGCCCAGTTGTCCTAGTCTTCAGCATGAGTGCCAGAGAAATTCCCTCAGCTGTGCCAGGAGACACCAGATTGCTCAATGCAGTACTGATTGTAATAACAAAAACTTCAGAACTCTCTGAATGACAGTCAACAGAATGGGAGTACAGCTGTAGTATATACTGACAGGGGAATACTGTAATGCAATTAAAAGGGATATACTGAGCCACAATTATAATATTCTCAAAACAGATAACTTTGAGGAAGGTTTGGTATAGTATGATTCCATTTCTACAAATTTTAAAAACATGCAGAATAATATATATTGCTTATGGCTGTATACATGTACAGCTAAAGTATAAAAACATGCATGGAAATGATGACATAAATCGCAGCAATATCTTTTTGGATCCATCACCTAAAGTAACAGAAATAAAAACAAAAACAAATGGGACCTGATTAAACTGAAAAGCTTTTGCACAGCAAAGGAAACCATAAGCAAAATCAAAAGACAACCCACAGAATGGGAGAAAATATTTGTTGTTTTTGTTTGTATGTATCTGGTAGGTTGGTTGCATTTCCCTGCCTTGGAGAAGTGGCCTTTTGTAGGAGGTGTCCTTGGTGTCCCAGCAGCGAACTCCCCTCTCATCACCAGAGCTTTGTGCTGGGCTTGGGTCACAAGCGGCTGACTGTGGAACCCTGTGGGGGCCTGGGGCTAGTGCTGGCTCACTGGGGGCAGAGTCAGGGTTCAGGAGAGCCCGGGGCTGTTGCCTGCCCACTGGTGAGTGAAGCCAGGTCTTGGGACTAGTGCTGGCCTCCTGTAGGGCAGGGCTGGGTCCTGGGTTCTGGCTGCAGAGCCCAGGGGTCCTAGGGCTGGTATCAGATGGCTGGTGAGTAGCGCTGCTTCCTGGCACCCTTGGCTGTGGAGGCTGGGATGTCCCAGAGCTTGTGTTAGCCGCCTGGAGGATGGGGCCAAGGCCCAGAGGATGCTGGGCCTGCTGCCTGCTTTCTGGTGGTTGGAGCTGGGTCCCAGGGTCTCTTTCTGGAGGTCCCTGGGGGTCCCAGGTTTATTGTCTGTGCAGTGTTGTGTGAGACTGGGTCCTGGGTCCTCTGGTGGGCCTGGCCTTGTCTAGGGGCGGCTGTGGGCTTTGGGAGTCTTAAGCAGCCTGTCTGTTGGTGAGTGAGGCTGTTTCTACACCCAGTTAGTTCTTGGCCTGATGTGCCCCGGCACTGGCGCCTGTAGGCTGATGGGTTGGGGGCTGGGCTGGGTCCTGAGGCCGATAAGCTAGAGGGAGGATTCCAGAATGGTGCTTGCCAGGACCAGTGTCCACGTGGTAGACTGGACTCCTCAAAAATGGCTACCACCTGTGTCTGTGTCCCCAGGGGAGCTGCAGTTGCTCGCTGCCTTGGAGAGACTCTCCAAGATCAACAGGCTGGTCTGACCCAGCCTCCTTTCAAATCACTGCTTCTGCCCTGGGTCCCGCAGTGTGTGAGATTCTGTGTGCCCTTTAAGAGTGGAGTCTCTATTTCCCCCAACCCTCCGGGACTCCCAAAAGTAAGCTCTGGTGACCTTCAAAGCCAAATGCTCTGGGGGCTTGTTTTCCTGGTGCAGGACTCCTGAGCTGGGGAGCCCAGCATTGGGCTTGGACCCCTCACTTCTTTGGTAGAAGCTCCGTAGTTATTACTAGTCTCCTGCTGTGGTTCATCCACCCTGAAGGTTTGACTGTATTGCAACTCCACCCCTCCTACCTGTCTCGTTGTGGTTCTTTTTTTATATCTTTAGTTGTAGAAGATCTTTTCTGGTAGGTCCTGGTCTTTTTCATCGATGATCGTTCTGCAAATAGTTGTAATTCTGGGGAGCCCGTGAGAGGAGGCAAGCTCAGAGTCTTTCTACACCATCTTGGCTGATCTTGAAGAGCAGAATTTTTTTTAGAAAACTGGTCTGTGGATATAATAACAAAGTAAGGGAAAAATCAATTTGACATTGCTTAGAGAAAAGTCCTTTCTCCATATCTATTGGTATGAATATATATGTTGTTGTGCGTTAAATGAAAGCAAGTTTATGGAATTTTGTATTAAAATTTGAATCTTTTCATATTTATTTAACATAAAATATTTCAAAGTATGCAACAGAGACAGAATTTGAGAGGTTATAAAGACCCTTAAATATCCCAGAGTCCAGTTGCCTGTATTTCTATTCCGGTCTCTTAAATTTCCATCAAATGGTCATCTAATCTATGTTTGTAAAAATTTGAGCAAAAGGCAGGACATTGTGAACAATTGTGAAAATCCATTGGACATGTAAACCTTACACTCATACTTTATTATACCTTAGGTTAACCAAGATAATCTCCTCAGGTATTATGCATCCCACCTCTACCCTCTCACTCTGTCTGCTTGGCCATATGAATTCATTACAGATCTTAGAACTTGATGCATATAATCAAATAAAACTAATGCCAAGGCTCTTATCTGACACAAATCATCTTCCTTTAATTTAATTTACTGAGAAATTACTTCAAGCCCAGACTTCTCTCACGTCAGTCTAGAAGATTTCTAAGACCCAATTTAGAGAACTCTGATTTAATTGAAGTATTATGAGAAAAGGAGAATTCTTAGGATTTGCTGGAGAAATACTTGTGTAGTTAGAAACTCCTGGTGCCCTGCCTCTCGATGTCAAGGTTCACTGTGCCCCTATAAACTGGTTGTTGGTATCATAAAGATTTACCTTGGAGATACCAAGTTGTGTGTCATACTGCTAAAGCTTTTAACTACTGGAAGAACTGGTCTGGTTGCGTTTGTGTCAAGTTTGAAGGAATTGCAAGCATGAAATCTTGTCTAAATGATACGGAAGAAAGTAGCCTTGTGGCACATGTTGCATTTGAACCCTAGAGTAGGGAATTTGAATACACAGTGGTATGATTTGCTTTTGTCTAAGTACTGTTTTGTGTTGTATTTTTTTATCTGTGGAAATGTCTGTTATCATTTTCATTTCTCCGATCCACCATATTTGGTGGACCTTAACCCTAACACACTTTGCACTGCATTCCAAGGTTCCTTTGCTGAAGTGGGTTTATAGGCACTTACCTGTCTAAAGCCAGTCCCCCACTCTCCCTTCCTCAGGAGAAGTCTCCTGATTTCATTGACAGTATTCCGTACTCTGTTCCTCGAAAGGTGGTTTTACTAAGAAGTTTACTAGTTTGTTATAAGAAAATGGGTGGGGGCAGTGTAGTGTCCAAAAGCCATTTTACTGTCTAAGAAATGGGAAGAAAATATAAAGTGAAGAAAAAATTAATATGAAGAGACATTTATATTTGGAAGTGTTGTTAGATCTTCAAGTTTGTAACTAAATTGAGTATTTTTATTAGTTTAAATTTCCAGTGCAGTGAAATTTGTCTATCTCAATAGGTAATCGATTGATTACTTAATGGATGCCAGAGTTTTTCACCATTACTATCTCTAAATTGGAATGCCAGTTGTAATAACAATAACAGGAACAGTAAAACTGTGTAGAACATAGTTCAGTCTTTCTTTGAAGACTTAGAAATTATTTAAGATTGTATGTCTGGTCACCATTATGAATAACATGAATATATTATTTTGGTATCACATTGGGATATAGGTTGGCAGGAAGAGACCACACCCACCCCTCATTCCCATTACAAGTTTAGGTTTAAAGTTCCCAATTTATTTAGTAGTGTTTTTAGAAAGGTGACAGAAGCAGCATGGCCACGCCGAGTAGAAGCCAGGTTACGCGTATATCAGCACAATTTCCCAGAACCCACAAGTGCCAGATGGGGGCACAGAGTTGCTAATGACACTCTCCACTGGTCTTAATTTTGTGTCATACTGCAAGCTCCTACTTGAGTCTTATGTCATTATTTAGGAAAAATAAATATGAATGGTCTTTACCCTACAGGAAAAGATAGCCAGCTTTCCTTCTTCTTGAGCCAAACTTAGGACACCAAAGACAGTCAAAGCTACCAGGTGTCCTGGAAAGTCCAGTTCTACCCAGGTTGCCCTCTGACTAATGTAATTTTATTGTGTATGAGAGTTTGGTCGGAGGAGCATGAATACAAATCTATTTCCTTACAGGTATCGCTGAATTGTGAACGTATTTCCTGGTTAATATATAATTAATTTCAATCAGTAATTCGAGATACGATACTGCCAACTGATGTGAAAGAAATAAGCCTATTGCTCTCTACTTGCAGGGAGCCCAGTTCAATATGGCAAACTATCATGGCAGGTTTTTTTAATGCTCTCGCTCCATTTATGCTGAAAATCGTCACTCCCTTCCTTCTTTCCTTCTGGGGAGTATTTTACGAAGTCATGGTCGTTCTTCATGATACTCATATCTTTATGACGTCCCAAAGCTGGCCAGTGGGAGTCCATTCAACTCAGTTCTTTTGACATGGCTCCTGATGGGTGTGGGTGCTTCCCCTGCTTTCTGTCTCAAAAAAATATCGCAGTCTCACCTTGTGCTTGCTTGCTGTCAACTTGCAAACAGGCACTTCTCCAAGGAGTCCTGGTTTATTTTGTTAGGGAATGATATTTAGAAATCCAGATCTGAGACCAAAGGCGTTCATACAACTGGAATGTCATTGTTTCTAAGCCTTTTCAGTAGCTAGAGCTTAGGGAAAATGTGTATATATTTTAATTTTGAGTTCATGTTCACATTTCCAACTCATAGCTAACATTAGGGATATTTTTTCTTAAATTCCTTTATTTTATTATTGTATCTCCTTTCTCTCACACAGTTGAAAGAAGTTAAATATTACTTGGTAGTTGTTTTGTCCCTAGAATATATCCCGGTAATCATGTGCAGTTAGTTTATTGTTGACAAGGCATTTAAAATATTTTCTCTCTGGTGACAGTGTTACCAATTTGATATATTATTAGATACATTTCTTAGGTTATTTCCAGTCTTAGGATTTGCTTTTTTAACTTTCTAAATTGATATTTGAACGTGTAGAAATAACATTAACATAATTCAGAAGTCAAACTACATAAAAAGGTATATTCAGAACAGTCTCATTTTTTATCCCCACCCTTTCCCCACCCATTTTTTTTACCCATTATTATTAATTTCTGGTTTATCCTTCCAGTGTTTCTCTTTGTAAAACTAAGCTCTTATGTACACACATACATGTGTTTATTATGTATTATGAATTTATGTGTGTGTGATGTAGTTATTCCATATCCTTTCTTATGCTAAATATACTGTTCTCTACCTTCCTTTTTGACTTAATATATTCTGGGGATTGCTTCATATCAATAGGTAGAGATCCTCTTTAAAAAAAAACAAAACCCGAACAGCAGTCCTCTGTGCAGATGTATCCATTAATATTCAATCAGTTTGCTGTTAATGCACATTTAGGTTTCTAATACACTTATCGGGTTATTTTTAAAGTAACCTTTCTAAAGTGTTTAAACTCTTCAGTGTGTTTTCATTGCATAAAATCCAGACTCTGTATTATGGCCTCTAGTGCTGGCCTTTACCTACCTCTTCAGCCTCATTTCACACAGTCTAACTTGTTCACTACACTCACATCTTCCAGCTCATATATGGCTTCCTCAGACCTTCCCTGACCACCTTATCAAGGTATTGGGTTGGCCAAAAGGTTTGTTCGGTTTTTTCCATAAGATGGCTTTAGTAGCGCTTAGTTGTCTTTAACTTCGTTGGAAACAATTTTGTTAGATTGTATTGTGACAGCTGTCATATCAGCGTGTATTTAAAAAAAACTTATCAAAATTGGTGAATTTTTGTGTAGCCACTTTAATATTGAAGATGGAAGAAAAAAAGTGACACTTTCGGCATATTATGCTTTATTATTTCAAGAAAGGTAAAAACGCAACCGAAACGCAAAAAAAGATTTGTGCAGTGTATGGAGAAGGTGCTGTGACTGATCGAACGTGTCAAAGGTGGTCTGCGAAGTTTTATGCTGGAGATTTCTCTCTGGACAATGCTCCGCAGTCGGGTAGACCAGTTGAAGCTGATAGCGATCAAACCGAGACATTAAATCAAATCGAGACATTAATTGAGAACAATCAGTGTTATACCACTCGGGAAGTAGCTGACATACTGAAAATATTCAAATCAAGTGCTGAAAATCATTTGTCTTAGCTTCGTTATGTTAATTGCTTTGATGTTTTGGGTTCCACATAAGTTAAGCGAATAAAAACCTTGACCGTATTTCTGCATGTGATTCTCTACTTAAACATAATGAAAATGTTCCATTTTTAAAACAAATTGTGATGGGCCATGAAAAGTGGATACTGTACCATAATGTGGAACAGAAGAGATCGTGGGGCAAGTGAAATGAACCACCACCAACCACACCAAAGGCCAGTCTTCATCCAAAGAAGGTGATGTTATGTATATGGTGGGATTGGAAGGGAGTCCTCTATTATGAGCTCCTTCCAGAAAACGAAACTATTCATTCCAACAGGTCTGATTAGTACTGCTCCCGATTAGACCAACTGAAAGTAGCACTCGACAAAGAGCGTCCGGAATTAGTCAACAGAAAATGCATAATCTCCCATCAGGGTAATGCAAGACCACATGTCTCTTTGATGACCATGCAAAAACCGTTACAGCTTGGCTGGGAAGTTCTGATTCATCTGCTCCATTCACTAGACATTGCTCCTTTGGATTTCCATTTATTTCGGTCTTTACAAAATTCTCTTAATGGGAAAAATTTCAATTCCCTGGAAGACTATAAAAGGTACCTGGAACAGTTCTTTGCTCAAAAAGATAAAAGATTCTGGGAAGACGGAATTATGAAGTTGCCTGAAAAATGGCAGAAGGTAGTGGAACAAAACGGTGAATAGGTTTTTCAACAAAGTTCTTGGTGAAAGTGAAAAATGTGTCTTTTATTTTTACTTAAAAACCAAAGGAACTTTTTGGCCCACCCAATAGTTTCTTTTTCTCATCACTATTACTGCACTCTGTTTATTTCCTACTAGCAGTTAAAAGCAATCTGAAATTACCTTGCTGTCTTAATTTTAGGCTATATCATACAGTGGCTAAGAACTTGGGTTTTGAGCTAGACCATCTGACTTTTAATCCTGGTTCCATGACCTTAGACATGTTACTTAGCACTCTGTGCCTGAGTTTCTTCCTCTAAAAAGGGGGTCGTAATAGTATTTTCCTTATAGGATCCTATGAGAAATGAATGGTTAATAAATATAAACACTTATGCAGTTGTTGGCATGTAACTAAGCATAAAATAAATGCCGGCTATATGGGTATTATTATTTGTTCATTCCTTCTCTCCTCAGTAAGCTCTGACAGCAAGAGCTTGTCTCACTTGTTGCCCACTGTACTCTCAGTTCCTGAGGTACAGGAGGCACTTACATGTTTGTTGCTAAATGAATAATAGCTAAAATTCAGTTCCCATCCCTTTGAAACGTTCCTGGAAATCTGACTAAAAGAATGCTTTCTCATGTACATCATATGCAGTTGCCAAATCCAACAGATATTTTCATCAAATTCAGCATCAAAGTACAAATGCCTACTTTTTAGCATGTGCCTTGGAAGTTTTGGTCAATTATTAAAATCTGAAAAAGAAATCAGAAATTATTCTTTTCAGAAACAGGATGGAATTACCATATTTGCTTTAACACAGTTATATATCCATGAAATCCGAAAGGATCAACTAAAATTCTCCTAAAATTGTTGGGAGTTTAGAAAATGATCAGATTTGAGCTATACATAAAGAAATAATTTTCCAGTGTACTAGTAACTACCAGTTAAGACTGTAATTGAAGAAAACTATTATTCTACAAAAGCAGCAAAAAAAAAAAAAAGGTAAAATACTTAGCAGCATCCCTAGCAAGAAATATGTGGAATGTGTCTTTTCATAAAATTAGAAAACTTTACTGCGAGATATAATAGCTTTAGAAAACTGATGACACACCCTGTTTCCAGGTAGAAATATTGAATATTATAGAAATTAAAATTCTTCCAAATATATAAATATAATATTAAATTACCATAAAGCAGGCTCATTTGTTTTTATTCATTAATCTTCTCAAAATTATTTTAAAGTTTGTTAGAGAATGTTCAAAAATGAACAGAAATGGTTTGATGGCCACACTTTAACAACAAAGATTCATAACACACAGTCTGCTAGCGACTAGGGGAGAATAAAACTCATACAAGTTCAGTGACTTTTAATATACTAATATTACAAGTGTGACATACTTCTGAAGTTACCCCAATGTGCTATAAATGTCTCAGCAGTTGAGGGACCATGTCATTTAACTTTGTAGCAAGGATCTCAGATACAAGTGAGGTTGTAATTTACCCAGAGTGTCACATCATGTTAGAGATAGCATCACAATTATACTGACGATTCTAAGTAAACTTTAACTAATTGGTTTAGAAAAAATAAATTTCCTCTTTAATCTGTGTACAGTCTAGGATGACTGCCTTGTCCCAGTTTGTTCAGGACTTTCCTGGTTTTAGCACTGAAAGGCTCATGTCCCACGAAACCTCTCAGTTATGGGCCAGTTACAGTTGATCACCTTTGTACAGTTCATAGAAAAGAGGCTTAAGTCTGTAAATAGAGTTTCCCCAAAATGTAAAGAGAGTGTTTAATCTGGTCAGAGTAACCCATCTGGTGGTCCATTTAGGCCACAAGTTAATCTCAGTACGCAGAATTCCTACAGGGGGATTCATCAGTTCAAGGGATTTATGATTTGGGTTCCCTCAAGAAACTATAGCAGGCTTCAGTAAGACTCCTGTGATCATATACAAACTGAGTAGGAGGATTGAGGCCATGTGGCTTAGTGTTCTGTCCTGCAGCTAATCTCTGATCTTATGGTAATTTGTTGTATGTTGACTTCTAGAGTAATTTTCCCTGCAGACTGCACTTCTCAGCAAAAGTCAGTTTTCTAAGGATTTGTTTGCTTTCAGATCTTTCGCTGTTATCTTTCTAACATATAAGTCAGTGGAAATATCTTACTATATGTAATTTACTTATCTCTTGCCTTGATCTACAAAGGATTTAAGGTGACATATTTGGTAGACTACAGATGAATGTTAATAGAAAATCTAATGCTTTTTTATGTGTGTGTGTGTCTTGTACTTACATAGCCATTAGTTTGACAAGTGTGATCTATATCATAATGCAATGAGAAAGAGGGAGGCTTTTTTCTGTTTGTTTGTTTGTTTTTGGCGGTACGTGAGCCTCTCCCGTTGTGGAGCACAGGCTCCAGACGCACAGGCCCAGCGGCCATGGCTCACGGGCCCAGCTGCTCCGCGGCATGTGGGATCTTCCCGGACCGGGGCACGAACCCACGCCCCCTGCATCAGCAGGCGGACTCCCAACCACTGCGCCACCAGGGAAGCCCCGAGGGAGTTGTTTATTTTTTCAGTTTTACCTTCCAGATTGTAAATGTCATGAAAATTTCTAACCACTAAATAAAATATTTTAGAAATTAACTAGAAATGCAGTTTTTAAATTTACACCATTTTAAGTCTTACTTACCATGAAGATCTCCAAAGCAATATAAAACTCAGGTCCCAGTTATCCTGTAGCACGCTTGGGTAGCATTGGGAAGATGGCTGGTTTACCACGCTTGATTTAAAGAAGTCACAAATTATAATACTTCAGTTTGCTCACAATCCCATCAAATAAGATCACAGGCTGGTGAGAAGAACATGCAAAAACCCTGATATTATTTGTAAAGCAACTGTTTCTTCAACTTCTGCTGAAAATTTCCTACAGAATATAAAGTATACTTGTAATAGATTATTTTGTAGTCAGCTATTGAGATCTGCATTTCTTTTCACACTAAGTAAAAATGTGACCTCTTGCCCCAACTAAGGTATTTTCTCTTTATTATTATTTTTTAGTATCTAAAAAGCACGGCAAGCTCATTACTTTCTTACGGACATTCATGAAGTCTCGTCCAACAAAACAGAAGTTGAAGCAGCGTGGGATCTTGAAAGAAAGGGTATTTGGTTGTGACCTGGGGGAGCACCTTCTGAATTCTGGTTTTGAAGGTAAAAATAAAATTTATAAACTCATAATTTTAGTTTCTGACCTCTCCCTGTTGATTTCCTGTAATCAATTAAAGTAGATTAGGCAAGCAGTACCTATCCCAGGTAAGTTCAGCAGCACGTATTGAACGTTCTCAGGTACTCACCTGAGTTCTGGGGCAGCCGAGAATCAAGAGGGGTCTAGGAATGCACTTTGGCATCAGAGATGCTTGTGATCTGTTCAGGAAGAGGGAAACATTCACACAGAGGGTATAGTAGCTATGCTAGTTTACATTATTTTCATATCTGTCCAGATAGCTTCCTCAGCCAGTTTTCCTTCTCACAGTTTATTCTAAAATGTTTATTTCTCTTTTGAAAAAAAAGTCAGTTTTGAGACTGTATATTACCAAGACCAGCCTCCCAACTTTTATAACTAGAAATTTCAATTCCTTTTTCTGTAAATTAAATTCTTATTCAAGAATTCAGTGCTTAGATGAATGGATGGATGTGATCATTATGAGGGAGTGTTTTCCAGTTTGTTATTAGCTTTCAAATATCAATTCAGCAAGTTTTAGTTGTGTTTAGAAGTTTTGGTTGTGTTTCCATTCTTAGTAAGTGTGGTAGAGAGGACAGATGCCAATATATTATTTCTTTATGAAAAAATAACAGGTTTAATAACTGTAATGGTTATATATTCCCTAACTATGATAAAATCTATTCTAGTGGAACAAAGGGTTTGTAGGTGTCATTGATTTTTTCGTAGGACTTGTTTTATGTGCTGCACATATTTGAAGCCAAATATCCTTAAAATGAGATAGCTTTTTTAAAAAGTGAGAACTTTGTAGAAAACTAGGTAAAACTACATTAGGTACAAAATGTAAAAAATATTTTAAAACTCAAGGTGAGGAAATTCTGTTGCCCGAATGTATTTCTGTTTGAGGTTATTTGGCCCTTTCAACAAGAGGCTTTCTTAAACTATTGTAAATATATGGGGAGTTGATAATCAGAGCACACTAGAAACAAGCAAGGCCCAAATAACCCCTGAAATTAATCCTTTAGGTAATCGTATTTTTCTAACCAAAAATCATGATGCACATTCTAATGTGTAACACTGTACCGTGTACTCCTGGCCCAGAAGCCACTGCCTTGAGGATGGAACTTGACTGTTTCGTCTATGTTACACAATGCTTGCATGATGCCTGGCATATAAAAGGGATCTTTGAATAATGGCTGAATGTGTAAAGGGAATGACTGACTGAATAAATGAAGAGAAAAGAACAGAAATGAAACTGAAACTGTCAAGAAAAATAAAAGACCAATTTTTGTCATACTTACTTATACTTTTAGCCATGATTCTAATCTTAAGGGTCATCAGTTTAATTTAAACATTTACTTCCTATTGTATTGTCATTTGATGATTAAAAAGTACTAAAAATATTAAATGAGTGATTTAGAAGTGTATTATTTGGAGAGTGTGGGAATAATTCTTAAAGTTACATCACCTTTGGGCTTCCCTGGTGGCGCAGCAGTTGAGAGTCCGCCTGCCGATGCAGGGGACATGGGTTCGTGTCCTGGTCCGGGAAGATCCCACATGCCACGGAGCGGCTGGGCCCGTGAGCCATGGCCACTGGGCCTGCGCGTCCGGAGCCTGTGCTCCGCAACGGGAGAGGCCACAACAGTGAGAGGCCCACGTACTGGAAAAAAAAAAAAAAAAAAAAAGTTATATCACCTTTTGGAAGAACCATTTTGGAGGTTTCTAATGTTATGTTTTGACTGGGTTATTATTTAATGTGCACTTGGCTGGTTGGTTAGATGATTTGAGGGGAAAAGGTAGTTAATAAAATGCCTTTTTGTACTAGGATTTCTTCTAATAATATATTGGGTTCTCATATTACTTTCTTATGTTAGTGAAAAAAAGAATTCAGATCTTTTCTCTTTTTATCTTCCTATACTGTTCTTCAGTTTCTACTCTCTGTTTTTCAAAATGAAAGTTTATGCTCTTCTCTTTCATTTTGCTACTAATTTTAATTATATGTCTCATTAGTCTCTCTTAAAATCCGAAGTAATAGCAATGTTCAGTTATATAGTTTTATTTATGAAGTTCTATGATGTGATTGTTTTTTGGACATTCAGTCCTTTTACTTAGGGAACATAAAGTGTAAAGAAACAGTTCAGATGTTTTCCATGAAGTATGATGTCTGTAGAGGCTTAGCTGTATAATCAGGGAAAGACCTCTAATTCCCCATATTTTCAAGTTTCCCTACTTGTTTGGGAGAACATAAGCAAGTATGAATATAATATCACATGGTTGTAAGAATCCCAGGGAAGTTATCTATACTTTTTGACAGATGGTACGTTATTTTTTTCAGGTTTTTTTCTTTTCTTTTTTTTTTGGAGTATAATTGCTTTACAATGTTGTGCTGTACAGTGAAGTGAATCAGCTATATGTATACCTATATCCCCTCCCTCTTGGACCTCCTTCCCACCCGCCCCATCCCACCCATCTAGGTCATCACAGAGCACTGAGCTGAGCTCCCTGTGCTATACAGCAGGTTCCCACTAGCTATCTGTTTTACACATGGTAGTGTATTTATATCAAATCTAATCTCCCAATTTGTCCTACCCTCCTCTTCCCTCTCTGTGTCCACATGTCCATTCTCTACATTTGTGTCTCTATTCCTGCCCTGAAATTAGGTTCATTTGTACCATTTTTCTAGATTCCACGTATATGCATTAATATACGATATTTGTTTTTCTCTTTCTGACTTACTTCACTCTGTATGACAGGCTCTAGGTCCATCCACATCTCTACAAATGACCCAATTTTGTTCCTTTTTATGGCTGAGTAATATTCCCTTGTATACATGTACCACATCTTCTTTATCCATTCATCTGTCGTTGGACATTTAGGTTGTTTCCATGTCCTGGCTATTGTAAATAGTGCTGCAGTGAACATTGGGGTACATGTGCCCTTTTGAATTATGGTTTTCTCAGGGTATATGCCCAGTAGTGGTATTGCTGGGTCGTATGGTAATTCTATTTTTAGTTTTTTAAGGAACCTCCATACTGTTCTCCCTAGTGGCTATATAAATTTACATTCCCACCAACAGTGCAAAAGGGTTGCCTTTTCTCCACACTCTCTCCCGTATTTATTGTTTGTAGATATTTTGATGATGGCCATTCTGACCGGTGTGAGGTGATACCTCATAGTAGTTTTGATTTGCATTTGTCTAATAATTAGTGATGTTGAGCATCTTTTCATGTGCCTCTTGGCCATCTGTATGTCTTCTTTGGTGAAATGTCTGTTTAGGTCTTCTGCCCATTTTTTTTTTTTTTTTTTTGGCGGTACGTGGGCCTCTCACTGTTGTGGCCTCTCCCGTTGCGGAGCACAGGCTCCGGACTCGCAGGCCCAGCGGCCATGGCTCACGGGCCCAGCCGCTCCGCGGCATGTGGGATCTTCCCAGACCAGGGCATGAACCCATGTCCCCTGCATCGGCAGGCGGACTCTCAACCACTGTGCCACCAGGGAAGCCCATCTGCCCATTTTTTAATTGGTTTGTTTGTTTTTTTGGTATTGAGCTCCGTGAGCTGTTTGTGTATTTTGGAGATTATTCCATCGTTCGTTGCTTGATTTGCAAATATTTTCTCCCATTCTGAGGGTTGTCTTTTCATCCTCTTTATGGTTTCCTTTGCTGTGCAAAAGGTTTTAAGTTTAGTTGGGTCCCATTTGTTTATTTTTGTTTTTATTTTCATTACTCTAGGAGGTGGGTCAAAAAAGATCTTGTTTTGATTTATGTCAAAGAGTTCTTCCTATGTTTTCCTCTAAGAGTTTGATAGTGTCTGGCCTTACATTTAGGTCTTTAATCCATGTTGAGTTGATTTTTGTGTATGGTGTTAGGTAGTGTTCTAATTTCATTCTTTTACATGTAGCTGTCCAGTTTTCCCGGCTCCACATATTGAAGAGGCTGTCTTTTCTCCATTGTATTTTCTTGCCTCCTTTGTCATAAATTAGGTGACCATATGTGACCACTTATCTAGCATAGATGTGAAATTAATTAAATATGCCCTTGTCAGTTTTTGTAGTAGATTAATCTCCACCCTTTAAAACTTTAATTGTGCCAATTTCATTTTGCTAAGACATTCTCATTTTTTGTGACTTTGTTTCCACTGAATACTCTCAATTTAACCCATGTCTTCAAAAATTCTCTCTAGTGCCCCAGGTTCTTCAAAGCTGTACAGCGTTCATTGAGAGATATGGCATTGTGGATGGAATATATCGTCTCTCTGGCGTTGCCTCCAATATCCAGAGACTACGGTAAAACCTCATATGGCATTTTCTTTTTCGTTCCTACTGTAATTCATTAAAATGAAACTGTTTCAAAATTCAGTCACTTATAGTGATAACCGTAATTTTCCGTAAGATAGTTTAGATAAAGTAGGAAATAATATCCATATTGTTCTCTGTGTATATTTCCCGAAATTCCATCTCTTCATTTGTAGTATCAGAAAACCACGTCCCTTAATCTCTTCAATACTTGTATTTTCTCTTTGCAATATTTGAAGATTTTTAAAAATTGAATTTGAACCTATGATAACCATGAGAGATGATAATTTACATTATAATAGAATTATTCTTTAGTTAATTACAATTGATGAGAGCGAACTTTCTAATCTCCTTTCACCTGGGCTTTGTAGTATATGTTCAAGTGTGCATTTATTACATTTTGCACATCCTCTCCCATTATAGTCTCAGAGACGAGAATAGTGGTATCCTTTACACCAGCAATAGAATTTTTAATTTTTGCTTAATCGCTTAGATTCTAGTCTATTCTTAACATGTTATTATCCTTTATTGTTCACTGTGGTGCATGATAATTGCCATTATTCTACAGCATTTTAATGTTCTGATTTGACCACGGAGTTCATCTCTATTTTCAGGAATACATGTTTGGAAAATAACTGAAATTGATTCTTTTCTTTATTTTTAATAGATCTTTATTGGAGTATAATTGCTTCACAATACCATGTTAGTTTCTGTTGCACAACAAAGCGAATCAGTCATATGCAGACACAGGTCCCAATATCCCCTCCTTCTTGAGCCTCCCTTCCATCCTCCCTATCCCAGCCCTCTAGGTCGTCACAGAGCACCAAGCCGATCTCCCTGTGCTATGCTGCTGCTTCCCACCAGCCAACGGTTTTACATTTGGTAGTGTATATATGTCGATGCTATTCTCACTTTGCCCCGGCTTCCCCCTCCCACCCCATGTCCTCAGGCCCATTCTCTATGTCTACCTCTTTATTCCTGCCCTGCAACTAGGTTCATCAGTACCTTTTTTTTTAAGATTCCATATATATGAGTTAGCATATGGTATTTGTTTTTCTCTTTCTGACCTACTTCACTCTGTATGACAGACTTTAGGTCCATCCGCATCTCTGCAAACAACCCAATTTCGTTCCTTTTTATGGCTGAATAATATTCCATTGTATATATGTGCCACATCTTCTTTATCCATTCATCTGTCATTGGACATTTAGGTTGTTTCCATGTCCTGGATATTGTAAATAGTACTGCAGTAAACATTGTGGTACATGTCTCTTTTTGAATTACGGTTTTCTCAGGGTATGTGCCCAGTAGTGGGATTGCTGGGTCATATGGTAGTTCTATTTTTAGTTTAGTTTTTTTTAATAAATAAATAAATTTATTTATTTATTTACTTATGGCTGTGTTGGGGCTTCATTGCTGCACGCGGGCTTTCTCTAGTTGTGACAAGCAGGGACTGCTCTATTGTGGTGTGTGGGCTTCTCATTGCAGTGGCTTCTCTTGTTGCAGAGCATGGGCTCTAGGCATGCAGCCTTCAGTAGTTCTGGCACACGGGCTTAATCATTCTGCCTCATGGGCTCCAGAGTGCAGGCTCAGTAGTTGTGGTGCACAGGCTTAGTTGCTCCATGGCATGTTGGATCTTCCTGGACCAGGGCTTGAACCTGTGTCCCCTGCATTGGCAGGCGGATTCTTAACCCCTGCACCACCAGGGAAGTCCTATTTTTAGTTTTTTAAGGACCCTCCATACTGTTTCCCATAGTGGTTGTATCAATTTACATTCCTGCCAACAGTGCAGAAGGGTTCCCTTTTTACCACACCCTTTCCAGCATTAAGTTGTTTCTAGATTTTTTGATAATGGCCATTCTGACCAGTTTGAGGTGATACCTCATTGTAGTTTTGATATGCATTTCTCTAACAATTAGTGATGTTGAGCATCTTTTCATGTGCCTCCCAGCCATCCATATGTCCTCCTTGGTGAAATGTATACCTAGGTCTTCCACATGTTTTTTAACTGGATTGTCTGTGTTATTGATATTGAGCTCCATGAGCTGTTTGTATAGTTTGGAGATTAATCCTTTGTTGTTTCATTTGCAAATATTTTCTCCAATTCTGAGGGTTGTCTTTTTGTCTTGTTTACGGTTTCCTTTGCTGTGCAAAAGCTTTTAAGTTTCATTAGGTCCCATTCGTTTATTTTTGTTTTTATTTCCATTACTCTAGGAGGTGGGTCAAAAAAGATCTTGCTGTAGTTTACGTCAAAGAGTGTTTTCCTCTAAGAGGTTTATAGTGTTTGGTCTTACATTTAAGTATTTAATCTATTTTGAGTTTATTTTTGTGTGTGGTATTAGGTAGTGTTCTAATTTTATTCTTTTACATGTAGCTGTCCAGTTTTCCCAGCACCACTTATTGAAGAGGCTGTCTTCTCTCCGTTGTATGTTCTTGCCTCCTTTGTCATAAATTAGGTGACCATACGTGCATGCGTTTATCTCTGGGCTTTCTATCCTGTACCATTGATCTATATTTCTGTTTTTGTGCCAGTACCATACTGTCTTGATTACTGCAGCTTTGTGGTATAGTTTGAAGTCAGGGAGCCTGATTCCTCCAACTCTGTTTTTCTTTCTCAAGATTGCTTTGGCTATTTGGGGTCTTTTGTGTTTCCATACAAATTGTAAAATTTTTTGTTCTAGTTCTGTGAAAGATGCCATTGGTAATTTGATAGGGATTGCATTGAATCTGTAGATTGCTTTGGGTAGTATAGTCATTTTCACAAATATTGATCCTTCCAATCCAAGAACATGGTATATTTCTCCACCTGTTTATGTCATCTTTGATTTCTTTCATCAGTGTTTTATAGTTTTCTGAGTAGAAGTCTTTTGCCTCCTTAGGCAGGTTTATTCCTAGGTATTTTATTCTTTATGTTGCAATGGTAGATGGGTGTGTTTCCTTCATTTCTCTTTCTGATTTTTCGTTGTTGGTGCATAGGAATGCCAGAGATTTCTGTGCATTAATTTTGTATCCTGCAACCTTACCAAGTTCATTGATTAGTTCTAATAGTTTTCTGGTGGCATCTTTAGGATTTTCTATGTATAGTATCATGTCATCGCAAACTGACAGTTTTACTTCTTCTTTTCCAATTTGTACTCCCTTTATTTCTTTTTCTTCTCTGATTGCTGTGACTAGGACTTCCAAAACTATGTTGAATAAGCATGGTGAAAGTGGACATCCTTGTCTTCTTCCTGATCTTAGTGGAAATGCTTTCAGTTTTTCACCATTGAGTATGATGCTTGCTGTGGGTTTGTCATAAATGGCCTTTGTTATGTTGAGGTAGGTTCCCTCTATGCCCATTTTCTGGAGACTTTTTATCATAAATGGGTGTTGAATTTTGTCAGAAGCCTTTTCTGCATCTATTGAGATGATCACATGGTTTTTATTCCTTAATTTGTTGATGTGGTGTTTCACATTGATTTGCGTATATTGAAGAATCCTTGCATCCCTGGGATAAATCCCACTTGATCATGGTATATGATCCTTTTAATGTGCTGTTGGATTCTGTTTGCTATTATTTTGTTGTGGATTTTTGCATCTATGTTCATCAGGGATATTGGTCTATAATTTTCTTTCTCTGTGATATCTTTTTCCGCTTTTGGTATCAGGGTGTTGGTGACCTCATAGAATGAATTTGGGAGTGTTTCTCCCTCTGCAGTTTTTGGGAAGAGTTTGAGAAGGATCGGTGTTAGCTCTTCTCTAAATGTTTGATAGAATTTGCCTGTGAAGCCATCTGCTCCTGGACTTTTGTTTGTTGGAAGATTTTTAACGATGCTTTCAATTTCATTATTTTTTTTTTTTTTTAACATCTTTATTGGGGTATAATTGCTTTACAATGGTGTGTTAGTTTCTGATTTATAACAAAGTGAATCAGCTATACATATACATGTGCTCCCATGTGTCTTCCCTCTTGCGTCTCCCTCCCTCCCACTCTCCCCCTCCCACCCCTCCAGGCTGTCCCAAAGCCCCGAGCTAATATCCCTGTGCCATGCGGCTGCTTCCCACTAGCTATCTACCTTACTACGTTTGTTAGTGTGTATATGTCCATGACTCTCTCTCGCCCTGTCAAAACTCACCCTTCCCCCTCCCCATATCCTCAAGTCCGTTCTCCAGTAGGTCTGCGCCTCTATTCCTGTCTTATCCCTAGGTTCTTCAGGACATTTTTTCCCCTTAAATTCCATATATATGTGTTAGCATACGGTATTTGTCTTTGTCTTTCTGACTTACTTCACTCTGTATGACAGACTCTAGGTCTATCCATCTCATTACAAATAACTCAATTTCATTTCTTTTTAAGGCTGAGTAATATTCCATTGTGTATATGTGCCACATCTTCTTTATCCATTCGTCCGATGATGGGCGCTTAGGTTCTTTCCATCTCCGGGCTATTGTAAATAGAGCTGCAATGAACATTTTGGTACATGACTCTTTTTGAATTTTGGTTTTCTCAGGGTATATGCCCAGTAGTGGGATTGCTGGGTCATATGGTAATTCTATTTGTAGTTTTTTAAGGAACCTCCATACTGTTCTCCATAGTGGCTGAACCAATTCACATTCCCACCAGCAGTGCAAGAGTGTCCCCTTTTCTCCACACCCTCTCCAGCATTTATTGTTTCTAGATTTTTTGATGATGGCCATTCTGACTGGTGTGAGATGATATCTCATTGTAGTTTTGATTCGCATTTCTCTAATGATTAATGATGTTGAGCATTCTTTCATGTGTTTGTTGGCATTCTGTATATCTTCTTTGGAGAAATGTCTGTTTAGGTCTTCTGCCCATTTTTGGATGGGGTTGTTTGTTTTTTTGTTATTGAGCTGCATGAGCTGCTTGTAAATTTTGGAGATTAATCCTTTGTCAGTTGCTTCATTTGCAAATGTTTTCTCCCATTCTGAGGGTTGTCTTTTGGTCTTGATTATGGTTTCCTTTGCTGTGCAAAAGCTTTGAAGTTTCATTAGGTCCCATTTGTTTATTTTTGTTTTTATTTCCATTACTCTAGGAGGTGGGTCAGAAAGGATCTTGCTGTGATTTATGTCATAGAGTGTTCTTCCTATGTTTTCCTCTAAGAGTTTGATAGTTTCTGGCCTTACATTTAGGTCTTTAATCCATTTTGAGCTTATTTTTGTGTATGGTGTTAGAGAGTGATCTAATCTCATACTTTTACATGTACCTGTCCAGTTTTCCCAGCACCATTTATTGAAGAGGCTGTCCTTTCTCCACTGTACATTCCTGCCTCCTTTATCAAAGATAAGGTGTCCATATGTGCGTGGGTTTATCTCTGGGCTTTCTATCCTGTTCCACTGATCTATCTTTCTGTTTTTGTGCCAGTACCATACTGTCTTGATTACTGTTGCTTTGTAGTATAATCTGAAGTCAGGGAGCCTGATTCCTCCAGCTCCTTTTTTCGTTCTCAAGATTGCTTTGGCTATTCGGGGTCTTTTGTGTTTCCATACAAATTGCGAAATTTTTTGTTCTAGTTCTGTGAAAAATGCCAGTGGTAGTTTGATAGGGATTGCATTGAATCTGTAGATTGCTTTGGGTAGTAGAGTCATTTTCACAATGTTGATTCTTCCCATCCAAGAACATGGTATATCTCTCCATCTATTTGTATCATCTTTAATTTCTTTCATCAGTGTCTTATAATTTTCTGCATACAGGTCTTTTGTCTCCTTAGGTAGGTTTATTCCTAGATATTTTATTCTTTTTGTTGCAATGGTAAATGGGAGTGTTTTCTTGATTTCACTTTCAGATTTTTCATCATTAGTATATAGGAATGCCAGAGATTTCTGTGCATTAATTTTGTATCCTGCTACTTTACCAAATTCATTGATTAACTCTAGTAGTTTTCTGGTAGCATCTTTAGGATTCTCTATGTATAGTATCATGTCATCTGCAAACAGTGACAGCTTTACTTCTTCTTTTCCGATGTGGATTCCTTTTATTTCCTTTTCTTCTCTGATTGCTGTGGCTAAAACTTCCAAAACTATGTTGAATAAGAGTGGTGAGAGTGGGCAACCTTGTCTTGTTCCTGATCTTAGTGGAAATGCTTTCAGTTTTTCACCATTGAGGATGATGTTTGCTGTGGGCTTGTCATATATGGCCTTTATTATGTTGAGGAAAGTTCCCTCTATGCCTACTTTCTGGAGGGTTTTTATCATAAATGGGTGTTGAATTTTGTCAAAAGCTTTCTCTGCATCTATTGAGATGATCATATGGTTTTTCTCCTTCAATTTGTTAATATGGTTTATCACATTGATAGATTTGCGTATATTGAAGAATCCTTGCATTCCTGGAATAAACCCCACTTGATCATGGTGTATGATCCTTTTAATGTGCTGTTGGATTCTGTTTGCTAGTATTTTGTTGAGGATTTTTGCATCTATGTTCATCAGTGATATTGGCCTGTAGTTTTCTTTCTTTGTGACATCCTTGTCTGGTTTTGGTATCAAGGTGATGGTGGCCTCGTAGAAGGAATTTGGGAGTGTTCCTCCCTCTGCTATATTTTGGAAGAGTTTGAGAAGGATAGGTGTTAGCTCTTCTCTAAACGTTTGATAGAATTCACCTGTGAAGCCATCTGGTCCTGGGCTTTTGTTTGTTGGAAGATTTTTAATCACAGTTTCAATTTCAGTGCTTGTGATTGGTCTGTTCATATTTTCTATTTCTTCCTGATTCAGTCTTGGCAGGTTGTGCATTTCTAAGAATTTGTCCATTTCTTCCAGATTGTCCATTTTATTGGCATAGAGTTGCTTGTAGTAATCTCTCATGATTTTTTTTATTTCTGCAGTGTCAGTTGTTATTTCTCCTTTCTCATTTCTAATTCTATTGATTTGAGTCTTCTCCCTTTTTTTCTTGATGAGTCTGGCTAGTGGTTTATCTATTTTGTTTATCTTCTCAAAGAACCAGCTTTTAGTTTTATTGATCTTTGCTATCGTTTCCTTCATTTCTTTTTCATTTATTTCTGATCTGATTTTTATGATTTCTTTCCTTCTGCTAGCTTTGGGGCTTTTTTGTTCTTCTTTCTCTAATTGCTTGAGGTGCAAGGTTAGGTTGTTTATTCGAGATGTTTCCTGCTTCTTAAGGTGGGCTTGTATTGCTATAAACTTCCCCCTTAGAACTGCTTTTGCTGCATCCCATAGGTTTTGGGTCGTTGTGTCTCCATTGTCATTTGTTTCTAGGTATTTTTTTATTTCCTCTTTGATTTCTTCAGTGATCACTTCATTATTAAGTAGTGTATTGTTTAGCCTCCATGTGTTTGTATATTTTACAGATCTTTTACTGTAATTGATATCTAGTCTCATGGCGTTGTGGTCAGAAAAGATACTTGATACAATTTCAATTTTCTTAAATTTGCCAAGGCTTGATTTGTGACCCAAGATATGATCTATCCTGGAGAATGTTCCATGAGCACTTGAGAAAAATGTGTATTCTGTTGTTTTTGGATGGAGTGTCCTATAAATATCAATTAAGTCCATCTTGTTTAATGTATCATTTAAAGCTTGTGTTTCCTTATTTATTTTCATTTTGGATGATCTGTCCATGGGTGAAAGTGGGGTGTTAAAGTCCCCTACTATGAATGTGTTACTGTCGATTTCCCCTTTTATGGCTGTTAGTATTTGCCTTACGTATTGAGGTGCTCCTATGTTGGGTGCATAAATATTTACAATTGTTATATCTTCTTCTTGGATCGATCCCTTGATCATTATGTAGTGTCCTTCTTTATCCCTTTTAATAGTCCTTATTTTAAAGTCTATTTTGTCTGATATGAGAATTACTACTCCAGCTTTCTTTTGGTTTCCATTTGCATGGAATATCTTTTTCCATCCCCTTACTTTCAGTCTGTATGTGTCTCTAGGTCTGAGGTGGGTCTCTTGTAGACAGCATATATAAGGGTCTTGTTTTTGTATCCATTCAGCCAATCTGTGTCTTTTGGTGGGAGCATTTAGTCCATTTACATTTAAGGTAATTATCGATATGTATGTTCCTATTCCCATTTTCTATATTGTTTTGGGTTCGTTATTATAGGTCGTTTCCTTCTTTTGCATTTCTTATCTAGAGAAGTTCCTTTAGCATTTGTTGTAAAGCTGGTTTGGTGGTGCTGAACTCTCTCAGCTTTTGCTTGTCTGTAAAGGTTTTAATTTCTCCATCAAATCTGAATGAGATCCTTGCTGGGTAGAGTAGTCTTGGTTGCAGGTTTTTCTCCTTCATCACTTTCAGTATGTCCTGCCACTCCCTTCTGGCTTGTAGGGTTTCTGCTGAGAGATCAGCTGTTAACCTTATGGGGATTCCCTTGTGTGTTATTTGTTGTTTTTCCCTTGCTGCTTTTAATATGCTTTCTTTGTATTTAATTTTTGATAGTTTGATTAATATGTGTCTTGGCGTATTTCTCCTTGTATTTATCCTGTATGGGACTCTCTGTGCTTCCTGGACTTGATTAACTATTTCCTTTCCCATATTAGGGAAGTTTTCAACTATAATCTCTTCAAATATTTTCTCAGTTCCTTTCTTTTTTTCTTCTTCTTCTGGAACCCCTATAATTCGAATGTTGGTGCGTTTAATGTTGTCCCAGAGCTCTCTGAGACTGTCCTCAGTTCTTTTCATTCTTTTTTCTTTATTCTGCTCTGCAGTAGTTATTTCCACTACTTTATCTTCCAGGTCACTTATCCGTTCTTCTGCCTCAGTTATTCTGCTATTGATCCTATCTAGAGTACTTTTAATTTCATTTATTGTGTTGTTCATCGTTGCTTGTTTCATCTTTAGTTCTTGTAGGTCCTTGTTAACTGTTTCTTGCATTTTGTCCATTCTACTTCCAAGATTTCGGATCATCCTTACTATCATTATTCTGAATTCTTTTTCAGGTAGATTGCCTATTTCCTCTTCATTTGTTAGGTCTGGTGGGTTTTTATCTTGCTCCTTCATCTGCTGTGTGTTTTTCTGTCTTCTCATTTTGCTTATCTTACTGTGTTTGGGGTCTCCTTTTTGCAGGCTGCACGTTCGTAGTTCCCGTTGTTTTTGATGTCTGTCTCCAGTGGCTAAGGTTGTTTCAGTGGGTTGTGTAGGCTTCCTGGTGGAGGGGACTAGTGCCTGTGTTGTGCTGGATGAGGCTGGATCTTGTCTCTCTAGTGGGCAGGTTCACGTCTGGTGGTGTGTTTTGGGGTGTCTGTGGCCTTGTTATGATTTTAGGCAGCCTCTCTGCTAATGGGTGGGGTTGTGTTCCTGTTTTGCTAGTTGTTTGGCATAGGTTGTCCAGCACTGTGGCTTGCTGGTCGTTGAGTGAAGCTGGGTGCTGGTGTTAAGATGGAGGTCTCTGGGAGATTTCCACCGTTTAATATTATGTGGAGCTGGGAGGTCTCTTGTTGATCAGTGTCCTGAAGTTGGCTCTCCTACCTCAGAGGCAGAGCCCTGCCTCCTGGGCTGGAGCACCAAGAGCCTTTCATCCACACGGCTCAGAATAAAAGGGAGGAAAAGTAGAGAGAATTATTAGAAGTATGAGGAAAGAAAGAAGGAAAGGAGGAAAGGAAGGAAGGAAGAAAGAAGCAAAGAAGGAAAGAAAGGAGGGAGGGAGGGAGGAAGGAAGGAAGGAAGGAGGGAAAGAAGGAGAAAATGTAGAGAGAATTAGTAGAAGTATGAGGAAAGAAAGAGGGAAAGGAGGAAAGGAAGGAAGGAAGAAAGAAGCAAAGAAGGAAAGAAAGGAGGGAGGGAGGGAGGGAGGAAGGAAGGAAAGAAGGAGGGAAAGAAGGAGAAAATGTAGAGAGAATTAGTAGAAGTTTGAGGAAAGAGAGAAAGAAAGGAGGAAAGGAAGGAAGGAAGAAAGAAGCAAAGAAGGAAAGAAAGGAGGGAGGGAGGGAGGAAGGAAGGAAGGTAGGAGGGAAAGAAGGAGAAAATGTAGAGAGAATTAGTAGAAGTTTGAGGAAAGAAAGAAGGAAAGAAGGAAAGGAGGAAAGGAAGGAAGGAAGAAAGAAGCAAAGAAGGAAAGAAAGGAGGGAGGGAGGAAGGGAGGAAGGAAGGAGGGAAAGAAGGAAAAAAGACAGAAAGAAAGAAGATACAGTAAAAATAAAATAAAGTATAATATAGTTATTGTACTAAAAAATATTTAGAAAGAAAGAAAAGAAAAAAAAAAAAGAACAGATAGAACCCTAGGACAAATGTTGGAAACAAAGCTATACAGAGAAAATCTTACACAGAAGCATACACATACGTGTTCACAAAGAGAGGCAAAGGGGGAAAAATCATAAATCCTGCTCCCAGAGACCACCTCCTCAACCTGGGGTGATTCGCTGTCTAAAGGAGGGAAGGAAGGAAGGAAAGAAAGAAAGAACGAAGGTAAAGTACAATAAAGTTATTACAATTAAAATTAATTATTAAGAAAAAAAAATTTTTTTTTAAAAAAACCATGGACGGATAGAGCCCTAGGACAAATGTTGGAAGCAAAGCTATACAGAGAAAATCTTACACAGAAGCATACACATACACGTTCACAAAGAGAGGCAAAGGGGGAAAAATCATAAATCCTGCTCCCAGAGACCACCTCCTCAACCTGGGGTGATTCGCTGTCTAAAGGAGGGAAGGAAGGAAGGAAAGAAAGAAAGAAAGAACGAAGGTAAAGTACAATAAAGTTATTACAATTAAAATTAATTATTAAGAAAAAAAAATTTTTTTTTTAAAAAACCATGGACGGATAGAGCCCTAGGACAACTGTTGGGAGCAAAGCTATACAGAGAAAATCTTACACAGAAGCATACACATACACGTTCACAAAGAGAGGCAAAGGGGGAAAAATCATAAATCCTGCTCCCAGAGACCACCTCCTCAACCTGGGGTGATTCGCTGTCTAAAGGAGGGAAGGAAGGAAGGAAAGAAAGAAAGAAAGAACGAAGGTAAAGTACAATAAAGTTATTACAATTAAAATTAATTATTAAGAAAAAAAAAATTTTTTTTTAAAAAAACCATGGACGGATAGAGCCCTAGGACAACTGTTGGGAGCAAAGCTATACAGAGAAAATCTTACACAGAAGCATACACATACACGTTCACAAAGAGAGGCAAAGGGGGAAAAATCATAAATCCTGCTCCCAGAGACCACCTCCTCAACCTGGGGTGATTCGCTGTCTAAAGGAGGGAAGGAAGGAAGGAAGGAAAGAACGAAGGTAAAGTACAATAAAGTTATTACAATTAAAATTAATTATTAAGAAAAAAAAAATTTTTTTTTAAAAAAACCATGGACGGATAGAGCCCTAGGACAAATGGTGGAAGCAAGAGTATACAGACAAGATCTCACACAGAAGCATACATGCACACATTCACAAAAAGAGGAAAAGGGAAAAAAATCACAGATCTCGCTCCTAAATTCCCCCTCTTCAATTTGGGATCACTCCCTGTCTATTCCGGTATTCCACAATGCAGGGCACATCAAGTTGATTGTGGAGCTTCAATCCGCCGCCTCCGCGGCTGCCGGGAGAGACCTCCCCCTCTCCTCCCTGCTCTCACAGCTCACAGGAGCTCAGCTTTGTACCCGGCCCTGCCCCTGCGCGCAGATCGCTGGAGGGCGTCTGTTTTTTTTGCTCAGACAGGACGGGGTTAAAGGAGCCGCTGATTCGGGAGCTCCGGCTCACTCAGGCCGGGGGTTGGGGGATGGGGGAAGGAGGGGCACTGCGTGCGGGGCGGGCCTGCGGCGGCAGAGGCGGCGTGACGCTGCGGCAGAGGCCGGTGTGACGCCGCACCAGCCTGAGACCCGCCGTGCGTACTCCCGGGGAAGCTGTCCCCGGATCCCGGGAACCCGGCAGTGGCGGCCTGCACAGGCTCCGCGGAAGAGGGGCGCGGAGAGTGACCTGTGCTCGCACACAGCCCCCTGGTGGCGGCAGCAGCAGCCCCAGCGTCTCCCGCCCGTCTCTGGGGTCCGCGGTTTCAGCCGCGGCTCGCGCCCATCTCTGGGGCTCGCGCTTCCCGCCGCGGCTCGCGCCCGTCTCGGGGGCTCGCGCCCTCAGCCGCGGCTCGCGCCCGTCTCTGGGGTTCGCGCTTTTAGCCGCGGCTCGCGCCCGTCTCTGGAGTTCCTTTAAGCAGCGCTCTTAAACCCCTCTCCTCGCGCACCAGGAAACAAAGAGGGAAGAAAAAGTCTCTTGCCTCTTCGGCCGGTGCAGGCTTTTCCCCGAACTCCCTCCCGGCTAGTCGTGGCGCACCAACCCCTTCAGGCTATGCTCAAGCCGCCAACCCCAGTCCTCTCCCTGCGCTCCGTCCAAAACCGAAACCCGAGCCTCAGCTCGCAGCCCCGCCCGCCACGGCGGGTGAGCAGACAAGCCACTCGGGCTGGTGAGTGCCGGTCAGCACCGATCGTCTGTGCAGGAATCTCCCCGCTTTGCCCTCCACACCCGTCGCTGTGCACCACTCCACGGTCCCGAAGCTCCCCGCTCCGCCTCCCGCAGTCTCCGCCCGCGGAGGGGCTTCCTAGTGTGTGGAAACTTTTCCTCCTTCACAGCTCCCTCCCACTGGTGCAGGTGCCGTCCTTATTCTTTTGTCTCTGTTTTTTCTTTTTTCTTTTGCCCTACCCAGGTACGTGGGGAGTTTCTTGCCTTTTGGGAGCTCTGAGGTCTTCTGCCAGCCTTCAGTAGGTGTTCTGTAGGAGTTGTTCCACGTGTAGATGTATTTCTGGTGTATCCGTGAGGAGGAAGGCGATCTCCACGTCTTACTCTTCCGCCATCTTCCCGCCGACCCTCTCCAATTTCATTATTTTTGATAGGTCTGTTTATATATTCTAAATCTTCCTGGTTCAGTCTTCGAAAATTGTACCTTTCCAAGAATTTGTCCATTTCTTTGTGGTTGTCCATTTTATTGACATGCAGTTGTTTGTAGTATTCTCTTATAATCCTTTGTATTTCTGCTGTGTCAGTTGTGATTTCTCCTTTTTCATTTCTAATTTTATTGTTTTGCCTCCTCTTCCTTTTTTTATTGATGAGTCAGGCTAAGGGTTTATCAGTTTTGTTTATCTTCTTAAAGAACCAGCTTTTAGTTTTCGGTTTTTTTTTTTTTTTGCGGTACGCGGGCCTCTCACTGTTGTGGCCTCTCCCACTGTGGAGCACAGGCTCCGGATGCGCAGGCTCAGCAGCCATGGCTCACAGGCCCAGCCGCTCCACAGCATGTGGGATCTTCCCGGACCGGGGCACGAACCCGTGTCCCCTGCGTCGGCAGGCGGACTCTCAACCACTGTGCCACCAGTGAAGCCCTCAGCTTTTAGTTTTATTGATCTTTGCTTTTGTTTTTTCATTTCTCTTTCATTTATTTCTGCTCTGATCTTGTTGATTTCTTTCCTTCTACTGACTTTGGGTTTTCTTGTTCTTGCTTCTCTAGTTGTTTTAAGTGCAGGGTTAGATTGTTTATTTGAGATTTTTCTTCTTGAGGTGAGATTGAATTGCTATAAACTTCCCTCTTAGAACTGCTTTTGCTGTGTCCCATAGGTTTTGGGTTGGCATGTTTTCATTGTCATTTGTTTCTATGTATTTTTTTATTTCTTCTTTGATTTCTTCAGTGATCTCTTGGTTATTTAGTAGCACAGTGTTTAGCCTCTGTGTATTTGTGTGTTTTACAGTTTCTTTCCTGTATTGATTTCCGATCTCATAGCGCTGTGGTCAGAAAAGATGCTTGATATGATTTCAGTTTTCTTAAATTCTCCGAGGCTTCATTTGTGACCCAAGATGTGATCTATCCTGGAGAATGTTCTGTGTGCACTGGAGAAGAAAGTGTATTCTGCCACTTTTGGATGGAATGTTCTATAAATATCAGTTAAATCTCTCTGATCTAGTGTGTCATTTAAAGCTTGTGTTTCCTTATTTATTTTCTGTTTGGATGATCTGTCTATTGGTGTAAGTGGTGTGTTAAAGTCCCCTACTATTATTGTGTTACTGTCGTTTTCTCCTTTCATGGTTGTTAGCATTTGCCTTATGTATTGAGGTGCTCCTATGTTGGGTGCATAAACATTTATAATTGTTATATCTTCTTCTTGGATTGATCCTTTGATCATTATGTATTGTCCTTCCTTATATCTTGTAACATTCTTTATTTTAAAGTCTATTTTGTCTGAGATGAGAATTGCTACTCCAGCTTTCTTTTGATTTCCATTTGCATGGAATATCTTTTTTCATCCCCTCTATCTCAAGTCTGTATGTGTCCCTAGGTCTGAAGTGGGTCTCTTGTAGACAGCATATGTATGAGTCTTGTTTTGGTATCCATTCAGCCAGTCTGTGTCTTTGGGTTGGGGCATTTAACCTATTTACATTCAAGGTTATTTTCAATATGTATGTTCCTGTTACCATTTTCTTAATTGTTTTTGGGTTTGTTTTGTGGGTCTTTTTCTTCTCTTGTGTTTCCCGCCTAGAGAAGTTCTTTTAGCATTTGTTGTAAAGCTGGTTTGGTGGTGTGAATTCTCTTAGCTTTTGCTCGTTTGAAAAGCTTTTGACTCCTCCATCGAATCTGAATGAGATCCTTGCTGGGTAGAGTAATCTTGGTTGTAGGTTTTTCTCTTTCATCACTTTAAGTATATCCTGCCACTCCCTTCTGGCTTGCAGGGTTTCTGCTGAAAAATCAGCTGATAACCTTACGGGGGTTCCTTTGTATGTTATTTTTTGTTTTTCCTTTGCTGCTTTTAATATTTTTTCTTTGAATTTAATTTTTGTTAGTTTGATTAAGATGTGTCTTGGTGTGTTTTTCCTAGGGTTTATCCTGTATGGGACTCTCTGTGCTTCCTGGACTTGGGTGACTCTTTCCTTTCCCATGTTAGGGAAGTTTTCAACTATAATCTCTTCAAATATTTTCTCAGACCCTTTGTTTTTCTCTTTTTCTTCTGGGACCCCTATAATTCGAATGTTGGTGCATTTAGTGTTGTCCCAGAGGTCTCTGAGATTGTCTTCAGTTCTTTTCATTCTTTTTTCTTTATTCTGCTCCTTGGCAGTTATTTCCACTGTTTTGTCTTCCAGCTCACTTATTCGTTCTTCTGCCTCAGTTACTCTGTTATTGATTCCTTCTAGTGTATTTTTCATTTGTTATTGTGCTGTTCATCTGTTTGTTTGTTCTTTAGTTCTTCTAGATCTTTGTTAAACATTTTTTGTATTTTCTCAATCTGTGCCTCCATTCTATTTCCAAGATTCTGGATCATCTTTACTATCATTATTCTGAATTCTTTTTCAGGTGGATTGCCTATTTCCTCTTCATTTATTTGGTCTTGTAGGTTTTTACCTTGCTCGTTCATCTGTGATGTAGTTTTTTGCTTTCTCATTTTTTAAAAAAAATTTTTTTATGAGTGGGCTTGTATTTCTGCCTTACTGGTTGTTTGGCCTGAGGCTTCCAACATGGGAGTTTGTAGGCTGTTGGGTAGAGCTGGGTCTTGGTGCTGAGGTGAGGAACTCCATGAAACCTCACTCCGATGAATATTCCCTGGGGTCTGAGGTTCTGTGTTAGTCCAGTGGTTCAGACTCAGAGCTCCCACCACAGGAGCTTTGGCCCAACCCCCGGCTCATGAACCAAGATCCCACAAGACATGTGGGGTGGCAAAAAAAAAAAAAAGAATAACAAAGTAAAAAATAAAATTAGGAAACTAACAGATATGTTAGAAAGGATATAAAAAAAATATAGATGAATCAACATCCAGAAGACACCTCAGTACCACAATAGTGAAAAAAGAGGAGGAGGGAAAAGGAAAAAAAATTGTTTAAATGGGAGAAAAGGCCTTGGCTGTGGAGGACAGGGCCTAAGGAAGGGCAAGGTTTGGGTGGTGGGCGGGGCCTATGTTTAGGACCCAGAGGGCTGGAAAAGGCCCTGGGGGCTGTGGGGGCGGGGCCATTAGTGGGTGAGGCAGTTGCGCTCCTCTCCTCTCTTGCTCTTCCGGTCTGGGAGGCTCCCTCCCTGCCTGCCTTTCCTGATCTCCCCGCCCTCAGGGGCGCCGATCCTGTCTGGCCTCTACTTCTCCTCCCGCCTCAGTCCCCCTGCGTCCTACTCGTTCACTTGGGGTTCCTCCTGTCTCCTTGGGGTCAGAGCCCCCCACCAGCAGCCGGCAGGTGCCCTAGTTGTGGGAAGACGCTAACCGCCATCTTGACTCCGCCTCCTCAAATTGATTCTTTGATTGGACGTAGCAGATCTCATATTCAGATTGTCCACGTACATTAATCCTCTAGGTTCATAAGTGGTCTCCTGTCTGTAGATTAATATTAGTTAACCTCCTCAGAGTGAGCTTCATCTGCCTTAGTGTTCTGAGCACAATTTTTTATTTCACTCACTTTAATGCTGCAGATTTTGCTTTCTTTTAAAATTTGGTGTTGGCTGGGAATTGCTTTATATTGTTTCTGGCTTCCTTATCCCTCATCCATAAAGCATTCCTGAACTGTACTTCTTGTACCTGAGGAATTTCTGCACATAGTCATACATGGGCCAGCTGCCATTCAACTCTAGTTTTCAGAATTGCCAAAACATTGGGTATTTAAACCATTAGGAATTAGAAGTCCTGTTTTCAGATCTCTGTGGTAAGAGCTGCTCTTTCACACACATTTCAGAGATTTCTGTCCATTTTAATATTATAGCTATTCCCTTAATTTCCATTTAGAAAAACACTTGTTTCATGATCAGACATTTGATTACTACTGAAGTCCAAATATAACTTCTATGAAATATAGTCATTTGAAGAAAATATTAACTCACTGAGGTAGAGGTTAATACTTTGGACCTTTCCTTTCTGTTTTAAAGTCATATTTGCTTTTCTTTCAAAAAAATAGTTTTGTTGTCTCTCATCTATCTTTTTAGCCATGAATTTGACTCTGAACATGTTCCCGACCTGACAAAAGAACCCTACGTTCAAGACATCCATTCCGTGGGATCCCTGTGTAAGCTGTATTTCCGAGAGCTCCCAAACCCTTTGCTCACCTACCAGCTGTATGAGAAGTTTTCTGTAAGTACAAGTCACTTTTAGGTCAAGTTCTGTTTGGAGTTTTCCTGTGGTTTTGTTCAGAATGTGTGAAGATTGGTTTGGTCTTATGAGATAGTTGTATGAGGAAGAGGGGTCCTTTAACGAAAATAAAAACACTGTACTGCTAGCTGGTCCACCGTCTTCACTGTTTTCACATTTTCACTCTTTCGGTTTCTGACTTTGAGCCACTAATCTTATAACCCTCGATACTGGTTATCATAAAGTTTTAAAAATATTATCTTTTAATAGATTTCAGTGTCCATATAGTGTGGAAACAAAGTTTACTTCCTTGAATACTGCGTTGTTTTTCCTCGTAGTTCAGCATCAAAGAGTAAAGTCAATTAATCTCAAAGTGAAACTGAACTGTAAATGAAGAGCTTTCATTTTTACCAACAAAGCCTAATAGTTTATTTTGCATTGTGGCTGTTCTAGGATGCTGTTTCAGCAGCAACAGATGAAGAAAGGCTGATAAAAATTCATGATGTCATCCAGCAGCTCCCCCCTCCACACTACAGGTAAACCACATGTAAAATACCAGCCAAAAGTAGAAGTCGGTTGTGTAAAAGTGGGTTCTGGGGCTTCTGTTTAAATTTACTTGGAGTTCTAACTATTTAAACTTCTGTTTTTCCATACATTTGTATTTATTTGTCTTTGTATTCTCAGGGTCTGGCACAGTGCTTGGCATCTAGTAGGCACTTAACAAATGTTGTATGAATGAATGAACAAATGGATGGTTGACTGGGTCTGTTTGTTCGTTTGTTTTTTGAGACACTGAGAAATTGCTGAAGGTCGTGGGTGTATGAGCACAGATGTGAATACTTCGGGAATTGCTTTGCTTAAATCCAAAATAAATCCAAAATATTGACGCAGTGCTGGGTGCCTGTTTACTTGTTTACCCAGAAGATGACCCTTAAGGAATCTTCACTTTTTTAAATTCCTTTTTTCTTTTTGCTATTTTATATGGGTGATTTCCATTGCTTAGTCTTCTAGCTCGCTAATCCATCCTTCTGCTTCATCCAGCCTGCTCTTGAATCCCTCTAGTATATTTTTTAGTTAGATTATTTTATTTTTCAGCTCTGTAACTTCTGTTTGGAACTTCCTTGTATTTTTCTCTTTGTTGAAGATCTCTGTGTTCATCCATTCTTTTCTCTAGTTTAATGAACATCTTTATGACCATTACTTTGAACTCTTTATCTCTGTTCCATTAGCATCTTTTTCTGAGGTTTTGTCTTACTCTTTTATTTGGAATATAATCCTTTTTCCCTTCGTTTTGCCTGACCCTCTGTGTTTGTTTCTACGTATTAGTTGAAACAGCTGTCTCCTCCAGTTTTGAAGGAGTGGCTGCTGAGAGATTGGCGGGGGGGGGGGTCTGTTGTCTCTCCAGTGCCCTGGGGGTGATAGCCTGACAACATCTGTCTGTCCAATTATTTCAGTGCTCTGGGGCTCAGAAACGCAAGGCATTCAGGGGGTTGCTCACACCTTCCAGATCTGGCAGAGATGGGGTCAGAGCTCAGGGAGGAGGGAGCTCCATGTTTGTCATATCCCTCCCACTTGTGGGCCACCTGCCATGGGTGGGGGTAACTGGCACGACTGCATCTTTCCCCTCCTCTCCATCCCAGTGGGGCTTTCCCACCCCGCTTTTTTGTCCTTTCTGTAGAAGAGCTGCTCTGCCAGCCTTTAGGCCTTTTGTGGAGAGAGTCATCCTATGGGTATCTAGTTATAGCTTTGGTGTGTCCGTGCGAGGAGGTAAGCTCGGGATCTTCCTGCACCACCATTTTGAGCCCTCTCTTTTGTTGCTGCTTTTTAAAACCCAATTTAATTTGTATGTTAGCTTTGACTCTCAGAGATACTTTTGCTATGTCTGAGAAGACAGAATAAAATGGAGGATGACTGCCGCTTAGTGAGAGAAAGAAAATGGCATAAATTACGGATTGATTATAGTGTACAAAGAAGCAAAAAGATAAAATTTTAAAATTTCAGTTATTGACAAGAAATTAAATTCAGTAGATTTTTTTAATTCACAAATTAAGTAATTTCGTGCTGATCTTTTGAAGATGACATTGTTCATATATATATTTTTTAAATTGGCACTAAATCAACATGAAAGTTTTCAATCAACATTAAAAATCAACACCTTTTTTAGTCAACTCTGTAGCTGTAAATGCCTGGCAGTCGAGTCAGGAGGTAACTCAGCATTGGCTTGTTCTGTTACTGTGGCCTTTCTTAGGAGGAATGTGAGAACTTTGAGGAGGTCTTAAGGACCCACTGAAGAGTGAAAAAAAACCTCAAAAGAACTTCTGTGAAGCAAGCTTAAGAAATTTAGGTGTTTAGCCCTGAAAAAGAAGGTTGAGAAGACAAATCTGATCAACACAGTTATTAAAAAATATTTTTAAGGGGGACCAGGACTTTCTTTAACTTACCAGAAAAAGAAACCTAGCGCAATAGGTTGAGAATATTGGCTTTCGTAGATAGACCCAAGTTTGAATTTCCAGCTTCATCACTTACTAGCTGTGTGGCCTCTCCAAGCATCAATCTCCATATATGTGAAAATACTAACAATACTAACAGTGCCTTCTGAAGAGGATGCCTTTTAATGTAATGAGATCAAATGTGTGAATGAGTCTGGCCTTTAATATTTTTTTTAGTATAAAGCGTAGAAAGACAGATGATTAGATTTAAGCCGAGGCTTCTTTATAGTTTTACATGAGGTACTACGTGAATATCTTTTCTCTCTAAATTAAAATGGTCAATATAACTTATGTACATAGTTTTAAAAAGTCAAACGCTTATGCAAAGCTGGCAGCAAAAAACCAGCAGTCCTGGGGCTTTCCTGATGGCGCAGTGGTTAAGAATCCACCTGCCAATGCAGGGGACATGGGTTCGAGCCCTGGTCCAGGAAGATCCCACATGCCACGGAGCAGCTAAGCCCGTGCACCACAACTACTGAGCCTGCGCTCTAGAGCCCGCAAGCTACAACTACTGAGCCCTCATGCCAGAACTGCTGAAGCCTGCACACGGTAGAGCCCGTGCTCCACAACAAGAGAAGCCACTGCAACGAGGAGCCCGCGCGCTGCGACAAAGAGTAGCTCCCGCTCGCCGCAACTAGCGAAAGCCCATGCACAGCAATGAAGACCCAATGCAGCCAAAAATAAATTAAATAAATAAATAAATAATAAGCGGCAGTCTCCTCTCCCTGTTCTAATTTCTCTTACCCAGAAGTTACTATTCTCAACTCTTACTTCTAGAGTTTACTCCCCTGTTTCTAAATAGCATGCTTATGTTTTTATTTCCTGATTTTTCATTTTTAGGTATAATTATTCGCCTTCATTTTGTGGTAAATGAGGGTGTAGCTGTAACTCCCCATCCCCAATAGCACACAAACACACGGCCCCTTCTCTCCTCTTCCTAGTCTGGTTGTATCAGCATTTGGTGTGCAGCCAGAGTTTATTTTCTACGTTGTTGTAACTACTTGTTATTCACAGCTGCATCTAATAGTATACTAGGATTTTATTTCCCTTTTGGGATAACTGTGTTTTCTTGGAGTGATGGCCTGTTTTTGGTTTGCTGAGTATCTGTTTATTGCTAGTCTGTCCCCTGTCTCTCTCACAGAACTGTGGATGTTCTCTTAGTTGTATTTAAACATATCAAGCAACCTTTTAAAAGAAGTTTTTCCCCATGAAAACACCCCTCCTGGTGCCTTCCGTCGCACTGCTCTGTCCGGGTTGATTGCTCCCTGGATCTCCACGCAGCTCCAGCCCTTCACCTTCCTCCTGGGAATTCCCTCCATAACTTTCTTCACGAGTTAGATCCCTTCTCTTCTGGATCTCTGGCTGTCACCTTCCATGTTTTACTCCCTGCTTTCCTAGTGTACATCTTCAGTAGCTCTGTGAGAAAAGGTGTATGGGAGGTAAATGTTTTGAGACTTTGATATGAAAATGCTCTTATTCTCCTCAATATTTGACTGATAGTTGGCTATAGAATTTTAGTCTGTAAATAGTATTTTCCCATAATTTTGATGGTATTACACTATTGGCATCTAAGCAAAAACGCTGCAGCAAAGTCTGATGCGAGAGTGCTACTTTTTTATATGATCTATTTTGTATTGTGTATATCCTTTCTGGATGTTTTTAAATTTAGAACATACCTAGTGGTCCATTTCCTTAGTGACTCATCTTGGAGTGGGTTCTTTTTCATTCTTTGCTCTGGGCACTCACTGGGCTTTTTTGGAAACTTCTGAGACGTTTTCTTATATTATTTCCTTGATGGTTCTCATTGCAATGTAAACCTCATCCCTGTTCTTCTTTATTCTCTTTCTGGAATTGTTTTAACTCTTGAACTAACTCTTTTAGTTTCTCACCTTCTCTTTGTCAGTTTCCACATATGGGTTTCCTCCAGTCCATCTCATGATTAAAAAAAAAAAAATTACTTCTGAGAACTAACTGCCCACCTTCCCTTCCTCCCTCATTCTTGTTTGTCTGAATATTTCTCCTTTATAGCATCCTCTTCTATTCTTATTTCATGGATATATCTCTTCCCTCTGTGAGAATATTATTGATAATTACAGGTTTGGTTTGGTTTTAAATTGTTCTCTGCTCATCACGGTACTTGTTTCTTCCTCATTTGGCGGCTCATCTTTATCAAGACTTTGCAGAGCATCCCACTGAGGTTTCATAGAAATCTTTCTAAAATTTTGTTTTATAAATGTTGATGGCATTTAACTTAACTATGAATGAAAATAACCTTGCATAAACAGTCATAGAAATACTTAACATTGGCTTTAGGTAAGCTTGTAATTCAGATGATATTAGTCGAAGTGTTCAGTATGTTAGCCAAAGAAACTTACTGTGCCTTGGACGTTAATCATCAGTACATTTTACAGAGGGAAGTGAGAGTGTTATTGGTTAATCTTGTGGGTGAATTAAGAGAACATCATTAAGAAGAGTAGGAAGAAACCCTATCATATATCATACAGAGAGAGAGTATATATGTGTGTATATAAAGAGAGAAAGAGTATGTATGTATATATCATATGTATACATATATGTGTATATTATATACATATATATATTTCTCATATAGTGAAGTACAATTCGTTTTATTTATATTCCTTATATATTTATTCCCTGCAGTGTAGTACATTTATATCACCTACTATATATAATTTCTATATATTATTATTATTCTATTATATAGAAATTATAGAAATTATAGTGTAGGGCTTCTGGAGCCAATGGCCTGTGTTAGCTGTCTGACCTTGTGACCTTGGGCAAGTTCCTTTGCCTCTCTGGGCTCAGTTTCCTTGTTTGTAAGAGAGAGATAATAGTACTTTTCTCATAGGATTGTTACGAATATTAAAAGGAAAGCACTCAGAACAAGGCCTGTTAAATAATTACTATTTATATGAGTTAATAACCATTATTATTATCATTGTTATTGTCTGCTGTGTATCTTTATGTTTTTACTTTGTTGTGTATTTTATCTCTACAAACACACGTACACAGAAACAAATGTGTGTGTGAATATATATACCTAAAAATATGCTCACACACATACATATATATTTCCTACTATATTGATACATATAACTTTTTTACTATATTATGCTTTTCTACTCTACTGTTATTTATTTTCTTCTACCAAAGTATATATTCTTCTTTATTATATAGATATTTCTTAATAATACATAGGTATTTCCCCAGGAAATTACATGTATAGCTCCCTTGCTGTCTATTTAATCTTCCCTCTTGAACATTATATACCTTTCCTGTTATATATTATATATTGTACAAATATCCTTCTATATGTTTTTTATATTTACTGTATTGCCTATTCTAGATATAACCCCTCTAAAGTTTAAGCTCCCTGAGGTCACGAATCCTGTCTTATCACGGTATTCTCAGAATAGAAACCTTGCACGTAGTAAATGTGCGGTTCATTGCATATGCATTTTACGTATTTTGTACACTATATATTTTATAGATTGCTGATATATGTCTGTGTATATGGAATACGTATATCCTAATATTATCCTCTTTTCTCCTGATGTGCATTATTTACCTACCATGATGCCCACCTGCTTCATACATATTACTCACTGTATACATATTTCCTCCTTGGCATCTATCTCCTCTGTAATGTGTTTTTATATTCTAGTTTCTTCTATGTAAGTTGTGTATCTTGTACTTCATATATCTCTTTTGATTCAGACTTTCTAAGATTTTAACGTTCACATTTTCTAATTCCTTAATTGTTCTTGAAAAACGTGATTCTTAATAGTGTTCGTTCATGTGAATGAGCCGTATGTTATATAAACCTTTCCCCTAATTTGCCTATTTAATCTGTTTGTATGGTGGGAGTTTTTCTCCAGTTTTGAACACTGCTATGAGGACCATCCATTTACCTGAATCTTTTGGGGAATCAGGGTTATTTTTTTGGATAAAAATCTGGGAATTCTTGGAAATCAAAAGATCTTAAAAGTTTCTTCCCAACATAAAGCAGTTTTCAACTTGTATTCCATAAGGTATATGCAGTTTATACTCTGCTAAATACGAAATGCTCACTTCATGGCACTCTGACTAAAATTCCCCCTTAGGTTTTAAAAAATCTTTACAATTAGATGTAAAGATTTACACTTAGATGTAAATCTTTACAATTAGGTGTGTGAATAAAATGGTGTCTTTTGTTTTAATTTGCATTTCTTTTAAAATACATTTCTGAAGTGCTTTAATCTTTACCTTCTTTCTTCTACTCCTCCGACTCCAAATAATAAAATTTTACATTGTGTTCTAAATACATTTCTCAAGCTTCCTGTCTCTACATTGTCTCCAGGCCAGCCTCACTTCTATCTGTGTGTCTTTCCTTATTTAACTTGTACAGAAGAGGGATCAAAAATTACCCCTTTTTTTTTTGCCAGCTAGAGTAGATACTCAATGCTATTGATGAGCACAGACTTTGGAGCCAAGCTGACCTGGATTTGATTCCAGCACCGCTTGTCTCTGTAACCTGGGCCAGCATTGGCTCTCTCACCCATAAAATGGGGGATGGTAACACTGTGCTTGTGGGGTCTGTTGTGAGAATCTGGTGAGATCCCCTGTAGAGGCTTCTTGAACAGTGCCTTGAGCTGTTATCTTCCTTTTCTCAAATTCATGTCAGGCTCGTCTGAATCTTGAAGCCTTATATGTTGACCACAATTTAATTTCAAATAATAGTCTTAAACTTCTGTCTCCTGTTCGTTGTCTTTAATACCTCTGTGTTTATCTGACTTGACTTACATTTAAGCTGATCATGCTTTATTTCCCAAAATACTCTGCCCTACTGTTTAATCTCTCTATATATAAAAAATTATTTAAATAAATCACACTTAGAATGTATAAGATAAACCAGGATATTAGGATTTGAAGTAGGCTTTCTATCCCAAGAGCATGTTATTTGTTCAAATATTTTCCCTCTTGGGTACCTACTGGAATTTTTCTTTCAACTCTTTTTAGACTTGTGAAATGTTTTCTTTTACAGAAGAAAAGTTTAAATTCCTTCCTGTTAGCATGTCTGCTGCAAGTAGAATAGCATAACTTCTTGATAGTATTTGTCTAGAAACTAAATTTTGTGGAGGATTCACTTCACTGGTGTCCCTGAAACTAAATTTCTAACAGGCAGGAGCAAATATTCCTAAAGATTTCTTTAAAACTAAGGCTGTTTCGTTTTCTGAGCCATTTCTCTCAGAAGCTTTCATTTCTTACTGCATCTGCCTTAGACTTTTTGTCTTAGTATTCTGTAGATGTAATTATCATATATAAAATGTAGAGTCCGTAATATTCTGACAGCTCTGTAGTAGTAATAATATTCGAACGTAATAGGCAGCAAAAAAATTTGCTGGGGTTTTTATGGTTTCTTTTTCCATTTTGCCACTGAAAACTTACAAGTTAATTAGTAGAGCTTTTATGCTGTATACTGATACCTGGTGTTTCTTTTTGTTAATATGTTGTATTTCATTTTCCAGAACGCTGGAGTTCCTAATGAGACACTTGTCTCTTCTAGCTGACTATTGTTCCATCACAAATATGCATGCAAAAAACCTAGCAATTGTTTGGGCTCCAAACCTGCTAAGGTAAGTTGCATTTGACTTATGACCTGAAGCAGAAGCAGAGTGACTTTAAATAAAAGTAATTCATCAGTGTTCCTTAAGGATAATTTTTTTTAATTAATTAATTAATTTATTTATTTATTTTTGGCTGCATTGGGTCTTTGTTGCTGCGCGTGAGCTTTCTCTAGTTGCGGCCAGCGGGGGGCTACTCTTGGTTGCAGTGCGCAGGCTTCTCATTGCGGTGGCTTCTCTTGTTGTGGAGCACGGGGGCGTGTGGGCTCAGTAGTTGTGGCTCGAGGGCTTTAGAGTGCAGGCTCAGTAGTTGTGGCACATGGGCTTTGTTGCTCCGCGGCATGTGGAATCTTCCTGGACCAGGGCTTGAACCCGTGTCCCCTACATTGCCAGGCGGATTCTTAACCACTGTGCCACCAAGGAAGTCCAAGGATAATTTTTAAAAGTAAAACTAATATGTTGTTTTTATGAGCATCTTTCTAAAACAGGCAATCGGGGTTTAGCCAAGGCACTGTAAAAGTATGCTTTCTTCCTCTGGTTTGTCTGTGATTTACACATAAAGCGAAAAGTAATGCTCTTTAAGACTGCTGTTTTGGGGACCCTGTGATGGTAATGTTGTTTACCCCACAGATCAAAACAGATAGAATCGGCCTGCTTCAGTGGGACAGCAGCTTTCATGGAAGTGAGAATTCAGTCTGTCGTTGTTGAGTTCATCCTCAATCATGTTGACGTCCTTTTCAGTGGGAAGATCAGCGCGGTCATTCAGGAAGGGGCAGGTATGGCTCTAACAGATGTTGTTCACTACCAGGAACATGTATTAAAACCTCTACCAGATTGGGAAACTGCATTTCTTATCTCAATTTAATAAATCTGTCTTAGTAGAAAGCAGCTAATTTATATCTGTTCCCCAAAATGCACAATATAACAGTTAGTTTGTATGTTTTTAGTGATTACTAAGTATTAGACCTATCACGATCTAAGTTCAGGGCCCATAAAAAATGTATCATGTCACCTATTATTGATGTATATAAAGGTGTAATATAGAGCAGCAGAAGTAAAATTCCTTCCAAAACTAAAAATACATGAATGATACTAGGCCTTGCCTAGAATCTTTTAAGAAAAGAAAATAGTTAAATTACTTAAGGAATTTTATATTTATCACTGTTAATAACCTGGTATGTAATCTTCTATTCCTCACTTAGTATAAGGCTGTATTACTTTTACCATTTAAAAAACTTAATGAAGAAAATGTAAAACAACACAGAAAGGGAGATAGATGGATGGACAGATAAGCAGATTGTTATATACACCCACAGATATTTATATCTCCCCCCCCCCACCGTGTCATGAAGTTTGACTCTCTTCATTGCTTTTTTTTCTTTCCAAAGCTTCTCTATCAAGACCCAAGTCCCTGCTGGTTTCATCTCCATCCACCAAACTGCTGACACTGGAGGAGGCCCAGGCACGAACACAGGCTCAGGTCAATTCTCCAATTGTGACTGAAAACAAATATATCGAAGTAGGAGAAGGACCTGCTGCACTTCAGGGAAAATTTCACACCATAATTGAGTTCCCACCTGAAAGGTAAAATTCATTTAGTCCTCCTCAAAAATGTGCATTTCATGGCTATTTGTAATTTTCTTTTCTTTTACTTTTGCATTTTAGTATTACTATATTGATTCTGTGCCAGTCCCAGAAAAACCTGTTCCTTCGACTCCGGATGTTACCTCATAGGGGCTGATGTGAAGGATTCTCGAAAAGCATTACAACATCATGTCATTGTTGGAAAGGAGAGGAAAGTCTGCTGTACAGGGAATATTGTTAGGAAAATGATACATTTCCTCTATGTAGGGTGTCATTTTCTCTCTGAAATATGTTGTTGAGAAATTTGGTTAGAAATAAACACTGCGACAGTTTATTCAAAAAACAGTGAATGGATGATGGCGTGACATGGGTTCCCACTGAGTTCACAGTAGACCAGTGCTCCTCACAGCGCATCTCCCAACTGGCGGATCATTCTTGGCCAGCCCCAACACCAGACCCACTGCACCAGAACTCTGGGCTGGGGTCCCGCAGTCAGTCTTTTATCAGACCTTCCAGGTGGTTCTGATGTGTGACAAAGTTTGAGAACCGCTACTGTTCACTCTCTCAGTGTCCTTTCCAGCTCCTATTCTCTGTTTCTCTAAAGAAATGGTAATAACATGGTTTTTATATCTTCTTTACTAAGTTACTGTGGGAAGACTAATGTATGTGAGTTAATTTTGACCTTGGTTACTGCTTTGGCTATTACATAGGAATGTGAGAACTTCAACTCCATGGGTTTGGATAGTACTAATGAAAGTTGAGAACTTATTTCCGCATGTTAGTATACTTCTCTAAATTCCTTTCATTTCCCTTGACAATAGTAAGTTAGAACATCTTTGTCATTCTAAGTTTATCTTCAGTTTCTTGAATTTACATGATACCTCTGTAATTTTCTCAAAAACCTCTTTATAGAATAGTAATCAAGAGTGTCAATGTTGGGATACAGATAGACCTGGGTTCCAACTCTGACTGCATTATTTACTAATTTTACAACATTAAGGAAGTCACTTCAACTCCTTAGGGTCATAATTTCCTCAGTTGTAAAATGAGAATAATAATACCTCATATGGTTTTATATAACTTAAATGAGATACTACATATACAGTTAGCATAGTGCCTGGCATTCAATATATGTTAGTTATTTTTCTTAATACTTTTCTTTTTTGGCTTAATTCTCTTTCCTCACAGCTAAAATCATTTTCTTCAACTCTATTTTATTTTTGGAGTTTTAATATTTTCTATTCCCAAATATGTCTTATTCTCACTTATTTCATGGATTGTGAGGTTAGATCCAAATATGAAAATCTGTATAGAAGTTATCTTTGTGAAACTAGTGACTGCTATTAAAATTCATGGATTTAATTTTCATTTCCTGCTTCATTTAGCTGCACAGCTCAGCCGCACTGAGTAGAGTGAGCTCTGTGGAAGGTGGAGGTTTACTGTGTCAGCTGGGCCTCTCCAGGCTGCTTGGTTCTTTCCATCATTTATTCATTGTCCATAAGTAAAGGTAGCCCCTTGGGTATCTTTATACAGATTATTTTCTCTCATAGGAGGAGGCCTCAAAATAAAATGAAAAAGTCTCCTGTGGGCAGCTGGCGTTCCTTTTTCAACCTGGGGAAATCATCATCTGTTTCTAAACGAAAGTTGCAGCGTAATGAGAGTGAGCCTTCAGAGATGAAAGCCATGGCTCTGAAAGGTCAGTGCGTCACACCTTCCCTTCTCTCTGCGCTGTGGGAGCAGTTTGCCTGCAGGGCCACGCTTCCCAGCCTGTCATGCGGCTCTTCTCTAACTCAGACACAAACTCACCACATTGTTATAACAGGCTTCAACAGGATACGTCCTAGTTGTGTTGTTACACGTGAATTGTCTTCTTTTACCAGTGTTTTATCCCCAAATACATATTATATATGTGTGTAGAAGTTCCCAATTCCTTTGGAAACTATATAGATAATATGTAGTGTAAATGTGTTTAAAAATTCACAATATATTTGTGATGTAGTTTGTATATTGTTGGTAATAAAAAATAACTGCTGTGGTATTTAAACTTACTAGATTTTAAAAATGACAAAATCATATTTCGACATGCCTCTAAGAGTTTATAAGTCTTATAACCAAAGAAGGTATCTTTTTACCAGATATTCATTGATGAGAGTATCTTATTGGATAGATAAATCTATTACTGTGTTGTTGAAAGTACTGCCCTTTTAAAAATCATTTAAATCTACTGATGTTAACAGGTTCTGAATCTAGGAAGGAAAGTAGTGCTTACTTCTTGGGTAATGTTAGAAATACAACATTCAGTTCATTTAATTCATCATTCATTCAGTTTGCAATCATGTACTAAGCAAGTGCTAGATATTTTGATAGCAGCTTCTGCAGATAGAAAGAAAATTAAGACACCACCCCTGCCTTCCATGTCTTATGTGGGACATCATATGTGTAAGAAAATAAATTTCATCCAGAATCATAGCTATTGAAATAGAGACTTATGTGAGGTATTTATGGCAAGAATTGTCAGTTCATGTGGGGAGAGGAAAGAGAACCTTGACTTGGGTTCTGAAGGATAAGTAGGGATTCACCTGATCAACAAGGGACTGAGAAAGGTATTTCAGGAAGTGGGAGCAGAGTGTGTGCTGGTGTGTGGAACAGGGAGCCATGACGAACGTGGCTGGTGGGATGGTACACAAAGAGGTTCCAGTTCTTAGGGGCCCGGGAAGCTTGCTGGAGTTTTGGTTTTGTCCTGCATTCCTTGTGGCGGGGGGTCATTGAATGGCTTTGTTACGGAGTCCAAGCCCGCTCTGCTTGCTGCAGGACAGCGGGCCAGTAAATCAGAGACGAGGTATTGAGGCAAGGAATACGGCCGCAGACCGAGAAGATGGCAGACTAAAGTCTCAAAATAACCATCTCATCGGGGGTTTGGATGCCAGCTTCTTTTATGTATAGCACAGAGAGGGGGAGGAGATGAGGAAGTAAAGTAAAAAGGCCGTAAGTTTTGCATATATCACCTGGAATGGCCAGCCTCGGGGAGGGGACATGTTAATTCCTTCTTTCTTGCAGCCATCCCCAGGTGGACAGGGTCCGGATGTTTCCCTGAACAAAGGCACTTTGGTTTAACCTTCAGGCAGAGGAGCAGGGTTCCCCGAGGCAGGCCATTACGTATAGACAGTATCCTTTTAGTGAACCAAAGCAGCGGAGAGTAAAGGTTAAAGTGAAAGAAACAGATCCAACATGTAGTCCCGGTTTGTCTCTTCCCTGTTACACCTTCAGTATATAACATGATCGGGTTTGGGTTTAAGAAAGATGACTTTGGCAACAGCATAGGGAATATATGGGAAGAAGACAAGACCTGGAGACTGGACAGTAAATCAGGAGACACTTCAAATTGTGCAGGCAAGAAACGATGAGTGTCTGGAATAAGCAGTGGCCATGGGAGTGGGAAATAGATCGGAGAAGTGTTCAGGAAGCTGAATCTACGGGGTGGGTGACCAAATGGTGGTGAAAAACGAGAAAGATAATTTTCAGGTTTTGATTAAATGGTAAGGGAGTTGGTGGTGCCATTATGCCTGTAGGGAACAGTAGGTTGGGGAAGAAAAATAATGTGTTAATTTTGGACATAGTGAGTTGGACCTGCCCAAGAGGTGATTAATAGTATAGATCTGGCATTCAATAAAGGGGTTTAATCTAACTAGAAATGCAGATTTGAAAGTCATCAGCAAACCAAGGGTGAAAACCCTAGGGATGTATTCTATGGCCAAAGGAGAGCCCGTTGAGTGAGGGAAGCGAGTTGGGGCCTGTTGAGTTGGGAGGCGAGTTGAGTTGGGAAACGAGTCCTGGAGAAAAGCAGTGTTTAGAGGGTGGAGAAGGCAGAGCTGTCATGAAAGGAGAGTGAGAACAAACGGTGCCTAGGCAGGGAACAAGAGCTGGGCGCCAGCAGGGGAAGTCAGGGAGGAAGGGCTTACAAGGAAGTGTCAGCAGCCTTGAGCACTGCCAAGAGGCTGAAAGAGGATGAGGATGTTTAACAAAGAAGATTCAACATGTGTAATTAATTAAATGACCTGTGTTAATTTCCTAGGGCTGCCCTAACAAATTGCCACATATTGAGTGGATAAAAACAACAGGAATTTGTTTCCTCACAGTTCTGGAGGCTAAAAACTGAAATCAGGGTGTCAGCAGGGCCATGTTCCCTCTGAAGGATCCAAAGAATCCTTCCTGGCCTCTTCCAGCTTCTGGGGACACCTGGTATTCCTTGGCTTGCGGTGCTTCCACTCCAGTCCTGCCTCCATCTTCACGTGGCTTTTGCTCTGTCTCTCTGCATCTTTTCTTCTTAAAAGGATACCAGTCATTGGATTTAGGGCTCACCCTAAATCCAGCTTTGTTGCTGAAATATCGGCTTCCCTGTGCACCGATGCCGAACAGAAATATGGAGACAGAGATTTTGGAGGAAGAGAGAGATGGCTTTATTTTTCTGCCAGGCAGAAGGGAAGACACAGCAGGCTAGTGCCTCAAGAGCTGTGCCCCCCTGTCCTGGGGAATTACAGGGGTTCTTATAGGTGGAACTCCCAAGGGTAAGTGATAGGATCAAAGTGGTGAAGGTCTTGCATTCTTCTTCTTCTTCCAGTATTTTAAACCAGTCACTGCTGGCGTCAGGCAGCCTGTTAATTGGGTCCGTTGGTCTCTGGCTTATCAGCCTGCGACCTTCTTTCTGAAATGTAAACAGCTACAAGGGGTGATTTGCTACAAGAGAACGCAGCAGAGAGTAAATGCCAGGTGCAGGGTACAGTTCATATGGAATCAGAGAGTAAATTCGCTTTGTGAAGGACACGTCTAGCTACAAGTATTTGTTAGTAGTAACAGCTAAAGAATAACCAGGATCGCTTAACTCTTTCAGGGCTGTTTATGCTGTTTCCCCAGCCTGTTCATTGTTGCTTATTTTTCTTGTTTATCAGAAAAGTCTCATTTCTATTTTCACTGCAACAGTATGAGATCATCTCAAGACATACTGATCTTTAGGAAATATAAAAGCAAGTTTTAAAACTCATCTCTATTCTCAAGTTCATAATCCTTTAGAAAAGATTTTTCACATAGGAAACCACTTGAGAACGGTACAACACATTATAAAATACAATGCAAAACTGAATATGGTTGCAAAAATGTAATTACTCTTGGAAGTTAAATATATGCACAGAAAGCACTGTTCCCTTTCAGTACATATGTAACGGTGAATAAAGCCTGACACTGTTTGGTTTCGACTCTTCAGGTGGCAGGGCAGAAGGGACCTTGCGCTCAGCTAAGAGTGAGGAGTCTCTCTCTTCTCTCCACGCAGCCGAAGGTAAGACTAAAGCATCAGTTGTTTTATTCTAGAATATATTTCATAAAAGGACACACAATTAAGTATATTTTATAAGTACATGCTTAATAAATAGGCTATAGACTATGATTTCCTAAAAATACTAGAATCTGTTGATATTTAGTGTTGTCCATTGATGTTTTAATATGGTAAGTCTTTAATTTCTTCACTTTTGACATGATTGCTATTCAATTTACATAAAAATAGGTGAGTGTTTTAAGTTAACCATTTATATTTATTAAGGCCCAGTGGGAAATGGTGTTAATAGTATTTCTTTAAATTTCACAATGAGAGCACAATGTTTGTTACAAAGTGTAAAATTAAGCAGTTTTGATGTTTAGACCAGTAGTCTTTTGTCTTGCAAATTTAACCTGAGGTTAAATCTCATACATCACTTTGGTTAGAGGTAGCCCTCATTATCTGAGGATGATTAGTACCAGGAGAAGGCAACTTAAAGTGAATCTGCTTAAAATGGGGACCAAAATTTTATGGTAAATAGTACAAAAAGATTTGATTGCAACTTGAAGAACAAAACTTAAAACTTTTGAAAATAACTTTTTAGCTTCCGTTTAGGATAAATCGGGTTATAGTTGCAACTCTGTACTAATTTTTAGAATGAACAAAGATTACTTCCATGTTGACTTGGAGGGAGGTAGAACTTTTTTGACAAAACCATGTAGTTTAGCAAATAGGACATCCTCCACGTCGTGTTTGGCTTGTGCAGCAGTATGATAAAAAAAAAAGGCACTTGTTGCAAAAATAATCAAGAGCTGCATTGATGTATCCCACGGACTTTTCTTAATCCATTGATATTGAAATTGTGCTCTTTTGAAGTTTCCTGGGGTGTCTTCCTTCTGGTCAACCTTCTCATCCTCATTTATAACTTCTAACTGCCAGGTCCTCATTGACCAATGGCTCTGCTTGTGATTCAACAAATCCTCGCATTTCACTCCAGTTGGGTGTCTGACATCTTACTGGTTTTCCAAGATTTTCCATTTCACTGAAGTCAAGAGAATGGTTCACAAAAACAATGCAGTGGGCTGGGTAGGTGCTTGTATTAAGCAGCAAATAATATTTGAGTAGGGATTAGTTTTATAAGTGGTCAGCACGCTAGCGGATGTGTTTGTGTTAAGACAGTGCCTCCTTATAGTACATTTTCACTATGGCAGTTCTAGTCATTGTAATAGAATAACGAGACAGAGGACTTCTTCTACCAGTTAGACGTTTAGCAGTATCATAAAATCAGGTAATACTCTACCACTCTTAAGGCCTCTCCTTGAGAAACTTAAAGCCTGTTCTTGTTAAAGAAAAAAAAAATTATTTTTAAGTATTTGAAAGGAATCCTTTACTAAATATATGTAAACACTTTTTTTTTTGAGAAGTTCAATTTTGTAGTAATTTGGGTATGAGGATTTTTCCTCAGAAAAACAAACAGAAAACCCTTTTTGCTATTGTATATCCAAAGTACCATTTAAAGTGGTTAGTTCTACCTCACAAATCATGTGTGAGGTCAGTGATAAAATCAGACAAAAAGAAATGAAAAACTTGGGCAAAGTCACAAGAGTCAGTGTTGGGCTAGTAATAGAATCTAAGAGTTTTGAGTCCTTTTTCCTATTGAAACCATCAAATGCATTCTTCCTCTGATTGTATCAGATGTGTTTGTTACTTAGCATTTGCTTTGGGAGTTCCATCTGTGTGCCCCAAGAGACAATTATGTTTTCTTACTCTATATGGTATGTTTCTGCTGTACGGAGTAGATGATTTCTCACGGCACCGTGTATCCTATGACATTCATACTGTGATATTGTATCCATTTTTACCAGGTGATTCCAAGCTGTTCCGACCCAGAAGACCCAGATCTAGCAGTGATGCCCTGAGTGCCTCTTTTAATGGAGAGATGCTGGGGAACCGCTGTAATTCCTACGATAATCTGCCTCACAACAATGGAAGTGAGGAGGAAGTAGGGCTGCTGCACATTCCGGCTCTCGTGTCTCCTCATTCAGCTGAGGATGTTGATCTGAGCCCACCAGACATCGGGGTAGCCAGCCTGGATTTTGATCCGATGTCATTTCAGTGCAGTCCTCCTAAGGCCGAATCAGAATGTCTGGAGAGCGGGGCTTCCTTTTTAGACTCATTGGGATACTCCAAGGATAAACAGGGTACCAACAGAAAGGACACAGAAGCAGGTGGTAGCCAGTCTCAGACTCCAGGAAGCACTGCAAGTTCTGAACCTGTCTCACCTCTTCAGGAGAAACTGAGTCCATTCTTTACCCTGGACTTGAGCCCAACTGAAGAGAAATCATCTAAGCCAGCCTCGTTCACTGAAAAGGTCGTCTATGCTTTCTCTCCAAAGATTGGACGGAAATTAAGCAAATCCCCCTCTCTGAACATATCTGAGCCAATTTCAGTGACCCTTCCCGCTCGGGTGTCGGAAGTCATCGGTACCGTCGCAAACACAGCAGCCCAGAACACACCTTCTCCAGCTTGGAACAAAAGTGGCGAAGAAAGTGATGTCATAAATAGATCCCCCACCCAGGTAGTAAAGATAAAAGCAAACGAGAGAGAGGCCCAGGAAGGGTGTGAGTCTGAAGTCCAGCCCCTGGACCAGGTGGCTGCTGCAGACGCAGACCCGCCAGGGAAGGAGGAGCCTGCCTCAAGCAGTCAGAGTAAGGCTGTACCTTCTGGACAGACTCAGACAGGTACCATTTGTTTTCCTCCATTCTTTCTTTAAGCTAAGAGGGATCTTCAATCCCGTGTGCCAACTGTGCCTTTTAAGAGAAATTTACTCCACAGCTAGCCTTTAATCAAACAGAATGTTTTTCTAGGTGGTGCTGATGGTTCAAAGCCCTAAATTGAAATCAATCAAACAGAAAATCCCCCAAAGGGCCAGTGGTCCTGCTTCAAACCTTCATAAAGTCCCCTTGGACAGTCAGAATTCCTGGATAATTTTTGCACAACTTCGTAGCTCTTGATTCTGTTTTCTCTTCTGATAAAATACCTAAATTATAGCCTTACAAGTTAACCAGCCAGCCTACACCGTCAAATATAAAAACTATTCTTAATGACAATCTGCAAGCGCTTGAAGCTTGTTTTTTAAGCAATCTTTTCTGAGCCAGGTGAGGGACCTGCTTCACCCCCCATCTCTGTAGCAATCCAAGAGGAGATTGCAATCTTAAACACTCTTTTGTTTTAGTTTTCCTTCTGAACCAGATGTGTTTTCTACAGCATTTGCATGTGGGATAGAAGATCGTGGATTGCCATTTTGAAATATGGAAGGCACCCATTTTTTTAGTGATGAAATGGGGAGTGTTTGGCTTTCCGTATAGGATAACACAAGCTACCTTTTCACTTTCATTTTTTTTCCCAATTTCCCACCAGGAGCAGATACCCATGACCCCCCTCAGGATTCCGTTCCTGTAAGTTCAGTCTCTCTTATCCCACCACCACCGCCTCCGAAAAATGCTGCCCGCCTGTTGGCGCTGGCCTTAGCTGAGTCTGCACAGCAAGCCTCGACCCAGTCATTGAAGAGACCGGGCGCTTCCCAGGCTGCTTGTACCCATTATGGAGACACAGCAGTGGCTGCGACTGAAGAGAAACTGCCTACTGCCTACTCTAGTGCTACCTTAGATAAAGCCTATTTCCAAACCGATAGGCCAGCTGAGCAGTTCCACCTCCAGACCAAGGCCTCCGGAAACTGTGACCAGCCAGCACCGGATATGGCAGCTACTGGGGTTTATACCCATTCCAGCGCCACTGAATCTGGGGAGCAACGACACCCAGCAGACATACCAGGCAATCAGCCGCCTCGAATCTGTTTATCTGGGGACCCAGAAAAAGCCAGAGTCACTTCAGTTCCCTTAATAGATTCTGAGTCTGATGATCACATAAGTTTCCCTGAAGACCAGTCTGTGAAGACCAGTATGCCGACTGTCTCCTTTGTGGGCCAGGATCAGCTTCGTTTCTACAGTGGAGACCAGCCTCCTTCTTATCTTGGTGCAAGTGTGGATAAGCCCCTTCACCCTTCAGAACTTGCAGACACAGCTCCCGCACCTTCTAATTTGCCTAGGGACAAAATCTACCCTCCTTCTGGGTCCCCTGAAGAGAATACCAGCACAGTCCCCGTGGCTTACATGACCACTGCTCCAGCAGCAGCTGACTTGAGCGCCAGAGAAGCCAACTGGGATGTGGTCGAACAGCCCAGCGCAGCAGGGTTCACCGCTGCCACCCTCCAGCGCGGTCACAGAACTAATCGTCCCCTCCCCCCGCCTCCTTCCCAGAGACCCTCAGAGCAACTCCCAGTCCTGGGGCAGGTACAAGCCGCAGCCAGTATAGGACTAAACAACGCCCACAAGGTAAGAAGGGGGGAAGTCAGTGAGATGAAATGTGTATTTTTCCGAAGGTATGTCACTCTCCAGCAGGGTGTGTTGTTACCTTAAGTGAGATCTGACATCTGCCTTTAAGTCCTGTGGCAGGTTTCCATGAAACATTTCCCAGTTGAGGTTGGGATCTGCCTTTATTGTGATGCTGGTTTTCCTCTGAAAAAGGAGTGGTTACTCGATGGCTCTAGTTTAACGATACCTGCTCCCTTTAGTTCCTAAGCATGTAGGTAGTTTTTTCATGGAGATACGAAGAGATTGTGAACAAACGAGTCAAGCTGGGCCTTAGGTGTCAGGGTTGCAGGGTTTTCCCGGCTCCATCACTGATTCATTGTGGCTCTGGGCAAGTCGTCCAACCATCTCTGCCAGTTACTCACATCTGCACTACCAAAGCGCTGTATTCTCAGGACATTCGAAAGACTTTCTGCCTTACAGACTTTTTAGCAATATCAGAGATGACAGTGTCTTAGGACTTGTTATTTTCTCAACATTAACCAGCAGATTGTTCTATAGTTAAGCACCTGTTTTGATGAGAGAATGTTACACGCAGAATGATAAGGGTTTTTGTGGCCACCTTGAACTAAAAGGACTTCATACCTAGTCTTCTGTGCGGGGTGCTCCTTCTAGTGGCTGCTTCTCAAGGGGAGAGTGTTTGCAGCCCTGCAGTGAGGACCACGTTTGGCTTCTAATGCCGCAGACCAGCTGGAGCACAAGGAGGGAGGGAGAGACAGGGACTGTTGGATGCCACCTAGACAAGTCCCTTTCTGTCCTTCCCTGGACTGGGGGCTAAAAACTGTCCACTGGGCAGCCGTGAGTCACTTTAAAAACCTCTCCAGATAGAACCAATGCTTCTTGTTTAACAGAATGTTCTTGGTGTTGAGACTGAGCTGCATAGACAGGGTGTATGTTTTTAAGCCTGGTGGTTATTTGGCTAAACTTCTGTTCGGTCTGCACAGTAAGACAGTGTCATGGGCCACCTCATCTCACGTTAAAAACCTATCATAAATGAGAACAGCTCTCCAAAGATGGGATGGCTGCTACACCAGATGGCCACACAGGCCTTCCTTCCGTGGCAGTGGGGACAGGTCGGTCTCTGTCCTGTGCAGTGTATCCGCACAGCTTGGGAAATTTCAAGCTGCTGCCCCAATGACCTCAACTTGTGAGTTTAATAGCGTTTGATTCCATAGAGGGGAGCAGAAAAGACAAACTCACACTGTTATCATCTTTCAATAGGTTCAAGGAGTAGTTCTGGCTCCAGAGAGGCCGCCTGAACCCAGAGCCCTGGGTGACCCCACGCCTGTCCTGGCCGGCGACGGTGGGGCCGCCGCGCAGTGTCCCGCCTCTGCGCCCGCCCCCCAGCCCAGCCTTCCCGAAAAGGTGCGGGAAGGTGCCAGGGCCCCCCCACTGCACCTGCGCGGCGAGCCCGTCCCCGTGCACTCCTCCTGTGGCTTCCCTACCCCGGGGCCCCCCACCAGGACCATGGAGAGTAAAATCGCCGCTGCCATCCACTCCAGCTGCCCAGACACGTCCAGCAGCTCCGGGCACCACACCTTTGTCACGACTTCCTCAGCCTCCGTGGAGGACGTTTTGCCTTTCCCAGTCCCTGTCCCACAAGCCAAGCATGCCTCTCAGAAAACTGCCTATTCCACCTTTGCTAGGCCTGACGTCACCACTGATCCCTTTGGTCCAGAAAACTGTTTGCATTTCAGTATGACTCCAAGCTGCCAGCACCGCCCCCAGAGCGTCCCCCCTCATCACGGCAAAGTGGCGCAGCAGCAAGCGTACGGCTCCAGATCAGAGCCGCCAGCCTCCATGGGTCCTCGCTACAACACGTACGTGGCCCCGGGAAGAAACGTGTCTGGACACCACCCGAAGCCATGCGGCCCGGCCGAATACGTGTCCTCTCTGAGCTCCTCCGTTAGGGGCAGCTGTTACTCCGAAGAAATGCCCCTGTACCCCACCATCCGCAGGGTGCAGTCTCTCCACACCCCTCCGTCGTCCATGATTCGCTCTGTCCCCATTTCGAGGACAGAGGTGCCCCCAGATGATGAACCAGCCTACTGCCCAAGACCCCTGTACCAGTATAAGCCATATCAGTCCTCCCAGGCCCGCTCAGATTATCACGTGACTCAGCTCCAGCCTTACTTTGAGAATGGCCGGGTGCACTACCGCTACAGCCCCTATTCCAGCTCTGGTTCCTATTACAGCCCAGACGGGGCCCTGTGTGACGTGGATGCCTACAGCACAGTGCAGTTGAGGCCCCTTCACCGCCTGCCCAACCGCGACTTGGCTTTCTACAATCCTAGGCTGCAAGGAAAGAACGTGTACGGCTACGCTGCTTTGCCTTCACGTCCCCGGGCCAATGTGACTGGCTCGTTCTCTGCGAATGACCACAGTGTAGTCAACGTGCCTCCAGTCGCCGAGGTAAAGCACACTTACACCTCATGGGATTTTGAGGACATGGAAAAATACCGCCTGCAGTCCATCCGGAGGGAGAGCCGTGCGCGGCAGAAGGTGAAAGGGCCTGTTATGTCCCAGTATGACAACATGACCCCCGTGGTGCAAGATGACTTGGGTGGGATCTATGTCATCCACCTGCGGAGTAAATCAGATCCTGGGAAAACTGGACTTCTCTCGGTGGCAGAAGGAAAGGAGGGGCGGCACCCAGCCAAGGCCCTTAGTCCCGAGGGAGATGACCGCCTCTATAGGAAGCATCTGGAGCCAGAGTTCGACAGAGCCCACCACCATGGAGGACACGGCAGTGGGCAGTCAGAGAAGCCGACCCTCCCTCAGAAGCAAAGTAGCCTCAGGAACCGGAAGCTGCATGACATGGGTTGTAGTCTCCCTGAGCACAGGGCACATCAGGAAGCAAGCCATAGGCAATTGTGTGAATCAAAAAACGGGCCACCTTACCTACAGGGAGCCGGCCAGTTAGATTATGGGCCCAAAGGGATTCCAGACACTTCTGAGCCAGTCAGCTACCATAACTCTGGAGGGAAATATATTCCATCAGGGCAGGAGTCTCTAAGACTGAACCACAAAGAGGTGAGGCTCCCCAAGGAGCTGGAGAGGCCTCGGGCTAGGCAGATTGCAGCCCCAGAGAAACACTCCAGAGACTGCTGCAAGGAGGGGGAACACCTCGCGCAGGCAGCAGTCCCACCCCCTAAGCCAGAGAGGAGTCACAGCCTGAAGCTCCACCATACCCAGAACGTGGAGAGGGACCCCGGCGTGCTGTACCAGTACCAAACACACGGCAGGCGCCAGGGCAGTGGGACTGTCGGGCCCCAGTACGATAACCTGGAGGGCTACCACTCCCCGCCCCAGCACCAGCGAGGAGGCTTCGGAGCAGCGGCGATGGGCACGTATGTGCCCCCCAGCTTTCCCCACCCACAGAACAGGACATACGCTACAGCTCTGGGGCAGGGCGCCTTCCTGCCCACAGAGCTGTCCTTGCAGCATTCTGAGACACAGGTCCATGCGGAATGAGCCCCGGGAGCAATAGAGTTGAAGCAGCCTCTGCTGGACAGTGGACTGTTCTATTTTTTTCAGTAACCAAAAAAAAAAAAAAAAAAAAAAAGGCTACAGAACCCCTGACCACATTTTAAAAATAAGAAGAAAAATAAATCACCATCTTTTTCCCCCTTCCCTGCTTCATCACCACCTCTTCCATCTACAGACTGTCATTTAAAGATCTGAAAGATTGTACAGCACTGTGTTGAAAATCTCATAAAGAAATTTGTTACAGACCATACTTGCCATATATAAGGGCTGATTTGTAAGAGCCTGAGGACTGCCTTTAACTGAATTTGAGTTTGACTTCGTCCTTCCTAGCATATTCTGTGTCCTTCAGAGCCTGATGCCCACTTCCCTGACGGTCTTTGTGTGTCCTGTCTGTTCCCACTTGCTTTCCCAGTAGCCATGTCTTGCCTAGAGGGACACCCGTTTTTCTAACTTCATTCCCCGTCTTAGAAGGGGCTGTGTGTTATATTAGAGTGGAGAAAAACTTCTCCTTGATCCTTCACATAAGTCTATTGGACATTTAGAAAATTATAACAAAAAAAGGAATTAAGACTTTAAGTATTTAATAACCATCACAAAATGTCAGACCACTTAGATCCAGGCTGAACTGTGCTTGTCACACCCTTCCATAGCTGCTCCTCGCAGCGCAGCGGGCAGACGCCTCTCACTGCAGAGGGATTTGTAAGCTAGAATTAAAGAACCTTCTTAGCTGGAAGTCAGTGACCTTTGTCAGTACCAGAAAACATCAGTGGTTCTAAGCTGCTGCCTGCCTTCAGTTCTTTGTTTTTATTCGCAGTAATATTTGGTAAATTGTGATCCTAGTGAAATATTTCACACCATTTGTTTTTCCTAAAGCAACTTTTGTTTTTCATTTAAAAAAAAAAGCATGGTTTGACTGGATAAACACATAATTTATCATGATTACAAATTTACATGTTAATTTGTTTTTTAAACCAGGTGTCCTGGGAATTCTTAAAGTAGCTACAGGTTATCTGTTAGTAAACTGAGCGTTCCTGCAATAACCACTTAGCACAGCCCGTTTCACCTGCTGGAATTCTGGGCAGTGACCGTTTACACCCTGAGGAATGAACGTACTGTTTCTTCCCTCTGTCCTCGTGCGATCACAGTCTCACTGTAATTGCCATCCACACCAGCATTTCAGGTATAGTCCTTACAACGCTGGAGACATGTTAAACATGTTCACACCCAGGGCTTTCTTTTGAAAGTTGCATTCCATTTTCTCAACCCACCTCACCACGTATGCCAGACTAGAAGGCAGTCCTGTATTTATAAAACGAGTTGAGATTGTCATGTCATTCCATAGCTCTTTATAATACTTGATTTTTATACATTCACATGTTTTAAATGCTCAGTTTGTAGAAGATACTAGGAGAATTTCATTCCATTTACTGGATGGTTGCTGCTCTGGCTTTTTACAACTTGGAATTAGCTTTTATTTAGAGCAAAGAAAAATCTTTTAAGAGGCTAAATTCATGCTGCTATTATTGCTGTGAAATTGTATAAAGATTAGGATTCATGCCAGTTTTTTTTTAAATCTAAAATATCATGTGATTGCATTTTAAGGGTTTATATTTAGAAAAAAATAAAGTTTGAAGAGCAACACATTTATCTATATGTGGAAATATGCTGTAAGGTTTTCTTTCGTTCCCCCAGAATCGATCAGAGAGATTCAATGAAGATCAGGGTAGAAGTCCTAAAATTATGGAAAAGGTCTGCAGAAATTCAGACCTCTAGATGAAAAGTGCAGACCCACCTGGTATATAGTCACAGCGTTAGGGAACCTGATAGGATACTTCCACTTAGCACACACACACATCAAGAGCTCTGTGCAGGTATTGGCTCTCTGGTGAATATGCGGCACTAATGTTTTTTCAGCCACAGCCATCTTTTTGTCAGTAGGCAATCCATTGTCCCCCTGAGATAATACAAGCCCTGTAAGCTCTCACCAACAGCAGGGAGACTAGGAAGCGGAGCTGGTGTGACCCGGGGATACAGATGGCTTTAGGAACTGAGAGCCTAGAAGGATGTGGCTGAAGGTGTCCAGTTTTAACGTTTGTGGGTTTGTCACACACATTATTTACTCCTGAAACGAAGGTCTATTTTATAAATACTAAGGTTAATTCTTGAAGGGGGTTACTTTATTAAAGTGCTATGGGTTTAGAAATGTCAGGTTAATATTTTGAATACAGAATAACGACTCAAATTCCTGGTGTAAGTGTGAAACACAAACTTTAGGTAAAATCTACAGTTGCTGCACTTGGTGTAGGTACAGCCTTAACTCTGGGTTCAGTTATTTGAAGGACTTTGCCAGTATCCTTCCCTTTCTCATATTGTGGGTAGACGGCAGGTCACTGTGACCCGGTTACCTCAGTATAATTCACCTTGTGTGTGACTGCAGACTGAGTAACTGTGTTGACACGGAGCATATTACGATGAGAACATGGACCTGCCGTATGCATTAAACCCAGAATTTAATTCTGTTGGTATTTCCACAGCCATGTCTCCAGATTTTACACTTTTTGGCAAAATTCTGATACCACAGCTTTGTTTGATTGAAATAAATATTCCCTGGATGTCTGGCCAGAGACTTTGCTAACAGCCCCGGAGATGCCATCTTCTTTCAGTAAATTTCATCTGAGCCTTATCGCTTCCTGTAGTCAGTTTCCTTCCAAACACGCAAGTCCCTGGGGATGGTCTCAGGATAGGGCCTGCACATTTTTATAATGGCAAAGCCTTTTCTAAAAGGGTCACGTTGAAATATTCTAGGACTAATCCTGTAAAGAAGAGGGACCATTAATGTGAGTGGGGATAGAAGAATAGGCTATCACCACATCTGAAGCAGCAGTAGACACATAAGGTGTAAGTTGGAAATTTGCCCTTTAGTTTAAAAAAGGAGCCTGCAAAGTCCATATATCTGTTCCCAGCCCTGTCAGTCACCCATTCAATATGTTGGCAAAGTATCGTCTGAGCAGTGTGTGTAAGAAGTAATGATGAAAGCAAAAGGATGTCAGAAAGTTGATCCCAAATGGTTAGAGGCATGTGATTTTTAGTACTGTGTGTGACGGAAATGTCAGGAATGGTATATTTTACCTGTGTGCGAGCTAACGTCCGTGTGCACAGAGGGTCTTTTTTCCTTTTTCGATTAGTGCTGTTAGTGTTCAAAGAATAAAAACGGTTGTTTTACAGTTTAGATTCCAAGGTAGCAAAATCTGATTTTTCAACCATCACCTGCATGAGACAAGCTTCCTAGGAAGTCTTAGATCATACTTCTGAGTTCTTTAATTTATATAGTGTTTTTTTATGTTTTAATATTTTTGTGAACTGGTGTAAATTGTTAATGCATATAAGCTTGTGTATTTTTGTAAATAGTTTGTGATTTATTTCTTGCCCCATATGTAAATATTTAGAGTCTCATTTCTTCAAAAGTTATTTGAAGCTGAGTTGTGGGTTTGGGGTTTTATTTGTTTGTTTCTTTGTTTGTTTTGGATGGGGGTGGGGGGAGCGAAGGGATTTTGTACTCTGATAACCCAGATGGAGATACCTTGTGGTTTAAAGCAAATGTCCCACTGAAAGCAATTCAGATATCAACAAAATTATTTCAGGCTAAAACAGACTTCCTTGTGTATGTGTTTCCTTTTTAACCTAATATGAATTATAACAAAATAGATGGGGTAATTGGGGGTGTTCAGACCAAAAGATTAGCATTTGTATGACACAGACTATTATACCAAAAGGAATATTATTTTATTTGAGGGAAGCGATTTAATGTCTCCTGTTTTTATCTGTCACAGTATGTTGCCTGGCCGAATTTTCACCAGGTAAGATGGTACCTTCAGAACTGCAGAAACCTCGTCCTGCACTGGAGGGCATGGGCAGACTTGCTGCACGTAGGGCTGCCCTCAGGCATCTGTGCACTGGGCTGCCGCCTGGCTCCCAAGCTTGCGGTTTCCAGGAGGCTGAATTGGCTTCTTAGGGTTCCCCCGAAGGGGGCTCTGAATAACAACCATATTTCTAAAGATTCCCACGCAGCATCTTGGACATCCTGTGTACTTTGCAGAGTGAAATGACCAGAAAAGAATCAACTCCTACACGCAGTCACCTGTGGCCAGGTGGTTTGTGGATAAAGATAAAGCATTCAGATGTGACAGCTGCTGCCAGTAACCCGCCTGCCTGATGGGGGTCCAGACGACTTCCTGTGCCAACGTTCTTCTCAAAAGAAATACTTCGTATCAACCAGGACTTTGTGAAGGAAAAAAACCAAAACACTTCAATATTAAGCTATTGGAATCCTAGTTTTCCTACTAGGAATGATAAATTACAAATTATTCTTCGTCCTAAAATATTAGGGCCTGTCCCTTTTTGCCAGTAAAAGGGAAGTTGCCCATTAGTACAGATGACCCTGGCGTGCCAGCCATCTTTTATATATCTGTGTACCACACTCCAGACCGGAAGCAAGATATAACATCTGCTTTCAATAAACACTCCCAGCCTGAACATGTGTTCCCACGGAAACTGCTCAGATGGGATTAAAGACATGTATGACATCGCCACTGGGTCTTCTACTTAATTTTCTGAAATTCTCAATACCAAGTATTTCATTACCAAATTTCCTTCATACTGATGAAAATACAGTACCTACCTCTTAAAAATGTATATTTATTTGTCACTGAGGAATCAGTGAAGAATACATTGGTGGTGTTTGGGATTTTAGACATTCATGGTCCTGTGGGAAAAGGCACACTTTAAAGTGATACTGACTCCCTGTTACATTAAAACTTGGGGCACCTGCATCCACCTGAAATAAGACATTTTAGTTGCTATGTTTCTCACATAATTGAGAGTGTACCTCTTAAAAAGAAAATTGTGAGGTTTAATTTTTATTTTAAATATTTTAATTAAAGTATTTCCAGAATATATTTCAAACCACAAACTTTGCTGTCAGTATACCTAACGATTCACCATTTACATCTATGGATCACTATACCACAAGATAGTGATACTGTTGGGACACACTGAGATAAAAAGTGTTCGCTTCTATACCAAATGCTCTACCACCACTGTCCTATTATGTTCTTGCAGTTGTTTTTTTTTTAATTTCCTATATCCTCCTTTTCTTTCTGCTGTCACTGCCTGCTGCTGTCTACGTGGTACCTGTAAAACTTCCTCTTCCTCTAAATAACCATTCAAAATAAATAAGCTTGTCAAACTGGTGAGCAAAACAAATTCTGAACTGGGGCCCTGAAAGATTGGGACTTTGTGTCATCTGTTTTTCATTACTTGGAGCCTCTGATTCTTTTCTCCTAACAAGGTGCTTGGATAGCCGAGTTTCAGAAGGTGAGATGATTATATAAGATGCTTAGAAGGGAGAATAAAACAAAAACTCTTAAGAGTTCTCCCTGCATTTGACATTTTGTGAGCAAGCTACGTGATTAGACAGACTGGCATTTTCCATGTGAATAACTCCCCATAGAGGAGTGCTGGCCCACAGAAGACATCCAGCTCCACCATGAACTCCAGTGGGAAGAGAGAAAGGAGTGCCAGGCACATACAGCTTCAGCTGTCATCAAGTCATTCAATTAGTGCCCTTTTTCTTTAAATCCCCTAAAAGCATTTTGCAAAACACCCTGAGAATTCTCAGCCACTTGTTCATGTTTCAAACTGGGCAAGAAGTTCTCAAACTTCAGAATCCATATACAGCACCTGGATAGCCAACTAAACGTAAGATTCCTTGAGCAACCGCCGGACAGTCTGATTCAGTAGGTCTGGGACTGGACTCAGGAATCTACAATTTTAGCAACCACTGTGTGATTCTGGTACAGGTGGTTGAGAAATAACTAGACAGCAGCTGTAATAGGCTTCTCGCAGAGGGTATACCGGTTCCAGTTTATAGAGCTTTGCCACTTTTTCGCATTTGCACCTTGGCTCCCCGTCGCTTTACTGATGGCTAGAACAGAAGTTTATCATTAATTTCTCTGTCCCCGGTGATTACATACTAAGCCCAGGTTCAACTATTTATAGCAATGACACATAGAAATTAGGTGTAATTGGGCTGACAAGCAATATAGAAAACAATTTAACATGTTCTAAAGCTGGTAAGATGCTCATGACCGTCCTTAACTCCCATTATATACTTACATAGTCAAGTCTTGGGTGTGAGCCATTCAGGCTGGTCAGGAAGTGTAGTTCACGCACATTGCTATTCAGACAGCCAACTCAAATACTATATTCAGGGGAAACAAATAACTCTTAGAACCAAGTGATCTGCCTTCGCACCAAAACTTTTACAAGAACCACCAGCACATAATTAGCTTATTGGACTTTTTAGTTTCATGTATGTCATCAGTTGTGGACAATGGTATAGAAATGTTTTTAACAGCCAGTGGTGACACTGCTTACTATCTACAGTGCTAGTCAGTGCTGTAAGCCTTGTACATCTGTTAACTCATTTGTTCCTCATCGGTTTATAGATGAAGCCAAGGCACACAGAGGTTCAACTCTTCACCCACTGTCGTACAGCTGGTAAAGAGTGAAGGAGCTGAGATCCAGACCCAGGCTCTCCTGACACGAGTTTATGCTCTAATAAAAGCAGCCTTTAAGGTTGGGTAATTGAATCCCAACTGCTACTAGTTCTAAAATCCTTAACTGAACTACTAAGTCCTTCTAAAGCTGTTTCTAAAACTCATACTAAGCCGTGGCTTCCTCATCTCTAAAATGGGAATAATAATAATATCACCTACCCCTTGGGGTTGCTCTGAGGACTGAATTAGATAATACATGTGCCTAAAGGGCTTGACAAAAGAGCAAGTACCCAATAAAAGTGATCCAGGCTTTGTATTGTGAGATACTGCAAGACCACACAGCAGTTAAGGGGAAGTTATGTTATGCTTCTACAATTGTATCATTAAGAATTTAATCAGTTGGGTCAACTTTTCTGAAAAACTGGAAGGTTTCACATAGTTGACATATATCTTGCAGGAAGAGAATTTTGACCAGTAGAGACGCAAGATGTAATTTAGTGGTTAAAAGGAAACTTCAGAGTGAGACTTGGAGTGGGACTGGCAGTGGAGAAAGCCCTTGCTTTCTGAAGATCCTTGGCAGTTGTTTTGCGGACACCTTTATGTAGACCGCCCTGGTTACGACCACTGACGACGCTACATCCGTCCTGTGCTAGAGCAGGGTTCTCTCCGTCCCATTCCATTGACTCATAACTGCAGCTCAGGGAAGTGGTCTTATGACCCCAGGGAGTGGTGCCTTCTCTACTAGCGGAGCAGCTGTCAGCAGGCCTCGCTTCATTGTGTGGCCCCAGCGGCTCGCGGGCTGGTTAAAGCACACGGTGGCAGGAACAGGAGCCGCGCTCTGACTTGACGCAGAAAATTCACAGGGGGAGACAGACAGCTTGCTTTACGCAAGAGTGGCTAAAGCGAGATGACTTTGTCTCTCCATTTTTGAAAAGGAAAACTTAGGGTCAGTTATAAGGGTCTTTCCATTATTCTTAAACACACGACCATTTTTCTTGATTCAGGATCCGTGGAAGGAAATGCTTATTCAGAGGAGAGAGTGTAGTGACTGAAGTGATGGTAACTGTCGCGCTAACAATTTATTGGTCGATACCATATACCAGGCTCTTCTAGGTGTTTACACGTATTAATACTCTCTCGGCCTTCCAACAGTTATGTGAAGTAGCTTTTTTACTTGTATACCACTTGACAGATAAAGAGACTGAGGCCCAGAAAGTTTCAGTGATGTGCCCGAGCTCATTCCTCTGAGGTTTGGGGGATTCAGGGCCCAGCTCTCTGACTCGGAGGCTGCACTTTTATCACTTCTATGCTGCCCGCCCAAAGGGGGTTTTCAGAGGTCACGAACACCCTAACCCTGGACCGGCCGAGACACCGGGCTGTGAACTTGCAGGGAACTCACCCCCGCCTCGGGCTCGGCTAGGCTCACGCTGTGGTGACGTCACCCACACCTCAGTACCTTCACACAAAAACGGTGTACTTTCTGCTCTAGCCAAGTCTGCTGCAGGTCGGGTGACTCTCCCGGGAACAGTCTTCTATGCGGCGGCCGGCTGCCCCCCCTTGAGCCGCCTCGTCTGAGACGCGTGTTCCTGGGGCGGCGGCTGGAGGGTCCTGGACGAGGAGTTGGAAGGCGGCCCCGAGGGGAGGCAGGGGCTCCCGCGCACGGCTGGACCAGAGCTGGTCTCCAGGCCCCGCCCGCGCCCAGGCCCCGCGAGGCTGCCGCGCGCCTGGAAGGAGGCCATCCCAGAGCAGCGGGCAGCTCGGCGCTCTGCACACCGCTCGGCTCTCAGCCCACCTGCGACGGTGGCAAGAAGCTGGCCCTGTACCCACAAGGTTCCGGTCACTGGTCGGAGAAAAGCCTCTGGAGGTAAGGAGCCGGTGTACCTCGCTCAGTCCCGACAAACGGAGGAAGGCTTGCTGTGCGGAGGTGCTCTGTGAAGGCTGTTAGGGTCAAACAGCGCTCTGCCCACCCCTCACCCGCTCCGTCACTGCGGCCTCACGCAGCTCCTGTTCCTCCGTAGACGGGCCGCGTCCCCTCGTCTCACCTTCGCACGCACGTCCCTCCCCTGCACGCTCAGGTCCCAGTATTCACCTGTCTTGCTCCCTCACTTTAAATCTTTGCCCAAGTGTCACCTCCTTAGAAAAGACTCCCCTTGACCCCCCCCCATCTCAAATAGCATCTCTTACTGCTGTCAGTCCACTTCCTCCGCTTTCCTATGCTATAGATGTACATCCGTGTCTCCTCTAGAACGTGCACTCCGAGAGGACAAGGACTTTGTTCACTATGATATTCTCGCGCCGTAAGCAGTGCTGTAGCAGAATATGTGCCTCGACGCCTATTGAACGAAGGACCGATGGGTGCCTGTCCTCCACGGTAATGCAGTGCAACATGTGAGCTCAGAACCCTTAGTCTGGACAGTGGAATATAACCGGTTAGCTCTCCTCAGCGGCAAGAACGGACCCAACCTCGTTTGCTTTGCTTTCATGTGTTACAAGCACGTTTGGACTAGTAGTGTTGCTTGATGGCCCCCAAAGGAAAGCAAGTTAGCTTAAGTTATTTCAGCTTCAACTGCCAGAGTCACTAGATGCTACCAGCATTCGTCAGAAAATCTCTTTTAAAGGAGGTCAGATTTGAAAATCGCTTGCAAGGTAGTGAAGGGGAGTTACTTGGAAGAGAGGAATGGAGATGTTCTAAGTGTGCAGGAAAGACTTCCCTCCCACTTTCACATCCACCCTACAAAGCATTTTAGAGTGTGGGCCTGAGAAGATGGAACGAACCCTTTTCCTCAAGGCCACGGCAACTTTGGAAAAGAAGGAAAAATCAAGGTTTGAATCATTTTCAACAAACATACAGGGTAACCTATGTACCAAGGGATGAGAGCCTCCAGAAACATAAATAGGTGAGCCCCTGAGTGACCCACTTCTCTAAGTTACAGGAGCTTAAAGGGGATAGAAAGTGTAGGAAACCATCTCACTGATGTTACTTGGACCCTACAGGTTAAAGTCGCTGGCCCCCCGGAACTCTCTGAAAGGAGCTGCCCTGGCTCTGGATTTCACTGTTGCCTGGCCCCTCCTGATGTAGGAACCACCCTTCTTCTCGGTGCTCCTCTCAATGCCACTTAGCAAGTGTTTTATACTGATTAATGGGAGGAAATGGTTCTCTTCCTACCAGAGTTTATGATGATTAGGGTGCCAAAGGCTATCTTAACTCTTAAATAAACCTAGAACACGTAGGAATAGCTTCTAGTCAAAAGCAGCCAATGTTGGACTTGAAAAAATTTTTGCTACCCTAATATGAGTATTCCAGGATAGTGTATGAATGTTGTCAAACCCAAATTCGTGTGCCTGCTGCACAGTGAGGCCAAACTAACCGAAACATCAGTTTGGAGCAGAGAAAGGTTTTTTGCAGGACCAGGCAAGGAGAAAGGGTGGCTCGTGCTCAGAAAGCACAAGTTTTCAGGGAAGAGTTTCTATGAGCAAAATTTGTGGGGAGCTCTGCAGGGTGTATGACCTCCCTCTGATTGGTTGGTGGGGAGGTCACAGGGTGGTGATCCAGAAATCTCAATCATCAGCCTTCTGGTTGCAACCAGTCCGCTCGGTCTGAAGTTACCATCCTCCACCTGGGTGGAGGCCTTCATTACTGTAGAAGAACTCAGAGATTGTTATATATTGTTCTGTATATTCCTTGAGGAGGAACCAGGACTCTGCCCCATCTCTGCACTGTTGTTTCTTCACTGCCTTTCCTTTGTTTCTGCATCCCCTCACTCTAATTAGTAACTGTTTGAATCAGCCCTTTGGAACTCAAGGAAGGTCTAGGAGGCTGAAAACCTTTTTCCTACAAACAAGAAACAGGGGATGCAGGAAGGCTTTTGTGCTCGGGAAGGCCCCACAGGTCCTGCTAATACCATCACTTTCCTACTTTAAGGTAATTTCCTTGGTTTTCTGGTGTGATTACACCTCACAGAGATGGGCACCTTTTGTCCCCTGTCTTAGAGAATGGGACGCTTGTCCAAAGACCTCCTTATCGTCCAGGGAGGTTCCTGATCATCTGTGCTGGCTTCTCCTCAGTTCTTCAGCAACGAGCTCCTCTCACCTGTCACCACATCCCAGTGAAAGAGGGGAGGCTTGGGAGGGAGGAGGTGAGCATGAGAGTCACAGCCCACGTACACACAGGGTTCTCTGGAGAGAAGGATGTAGGCTTGTTCTGATTGGCCTTAAATGGCAGAGGCAATCAGAAGTGAGAGCCATGAGCAAGGATGCTGTAAGAGGGATGGAAATGTTGCATGGGCAAGTAGAACAGGCCTTCGAAGACCCTCCGAGCCCTGAGGGTGTGCGGTGTTCCTGAAATCTTGATGATTGGTGGCCGATGCCACCTGGAGGTCCTTCGGGAGCCACCTGCTCTGCCACCCGGTGATGCCCTGTTCTCTGCACCTGCAGAACCCTTCTCCCTCTCCCGCTGCGGGCCGCTGCCCCTCCAAAGAGCTCCAAGAGCACTTGACCTTAAATGCCAGCTCTTCAGCCTGGTCGATATGATCCGGCTCCCTGACGCCTCTCTCCCTCCCCACTTCCTATCACAGTCAGAACCTGCCTTTTTCTCATTCCTACATCCCAGGTCCGCCAGGAATGCCCTTCTCACGGGAGGCCACTTCTCTTCACGGCATTCTCACTCCATCAGAGAGCCTTCCTTGATGACCCAGTTCAAGGCCACTTGATCATCTCCCCCTCTTAATTCTCTAAATAGCACGTATTATTCAGAAATGGTTTGTATTTATTGTCTACTAATTGCATCTCTTAACTAGTTTGTAAGCCCTACCTACGAGCGGGGGACACACGGTGCATATGCAAACAGGTTTGCTGAATGAACGAATGAATAAATAAATCATTTTAAGAAAGAAAGGGGTCATGGAGAGAAGAACTTTAGGAAACTTATTTTGCCCATGCTCAGCCCTGCGCGGAAGGGCTGCCTTTGTAACCAGGGGCGTCTCCGGATGCCAAAACCTGATCTTCCTGCTGCCTGGAGAGCGGGGTTTTGAAGAAGCCGCCAGATGGCGCTAGTGACACGCTCGTTCCTCGCAAGCGTCCCGTGTGTGGACCAGGGCGGCTGGGGGCCCCCAGATGCTCCATGGGCTGCTTTCTCCCTCCTCTCTTCTCATCCACTACCACAGGTCCAGGCACTTCAAGGGCACGGACCCGGCCGCAGAGGTTCGGAGCTGATGTGAGGAGCCAGTACTGAAAGCAGGAGGGTAAGATTGGAGCTGTGACGCACAGCACTGGGATAAAAACGCCATCCGCCCAAGAACGCTAGTGAGGGGTTGCTTTCATTAGGAGACTCCGTGATTTCTAAGGATGATTTCATGGTTTTCAATTCTCGAATACTGTTTATTGCTATTTTTAGGAAATGGCATAAACATTTAGAGACTAAGTCCAGACAGGGCTTCTGAGCCCCAGCAGAGTTTCCAAACTCTGATGTGGATGAAAAAATTCTTATCGGAGTATAGTTGATTTACAATGTTGTGTCAGTTTCAGGTATACAGCAAAGTGAATCAGCTATATGTATATAATACATATATCCACAGAACTTGTATTTTTAAAAGGAACTCCTCAGAAGAATCCATGTCATCCGTGATTTAGATGCCATCGTTCCCAGAGCAGAGCCGTCGCCTCCCCCAGGCTCTGTTCTGGAACCAGGCGGCTCTGCCCACCACTCCCCTGCTTGGCCAGGGCTCACCTGGCACCAGTGCAGTGTCACAAGTTATGTTTCACGGTCGTCACTGTAAATGGGAGTCTCCCCAGCCCACAAAGACCACATGGTCCCAAAGTTTGGAAAATAATGGATTAAATAGGTTTGTTTGGTTTTTTGACTGCAGAATTTCTTGGAGATCCACATGGCACGTGTACATGAAAACCTCTCAGAAGGAGTATTTGGTGTTGGATTGTAGAGCGTTTGTTCACAGAATATTTCTTCTGAACACTTTTTAGGAAACATGTCTGGTTGAATATGGTCTGGATTGGGTGTCAGGAATTTGGGGGTTTGGCCGCAGCTGCTTTATTAATAATAATGTGACCACCTTATTTATCCCCACCTGATTTCACACCAAATTCGAGGGAACAGGCCATGGGACTTTGCTAAGTTACTCCATCTCTTGAAGCCACCATTGCCTTGTCTGTAAAATGGGGAGAGTGATCACAGTCAGGACAACCTCAGAAGCGGTGAGGGACTAATGAAGCCCCTCATTATCTGAGAAAGTGCTCTGGTACCAAATAAGTAAGAGGCAGTTGTGCGTCCAGCAGAACGTGAGCCTTAGTCCAATAGCTCCAAAGAGTGGAATGTTTTCAGGCTGGCATATAAATTTATAACCATTATCATAATCAGCTGTCATCTGTAACAACTTTTCTGCACAGTAAGTCCCCTACATACGAACAAGTTCCGTTCCGAGAGCGCATTCGTAAGTCCAATTTGTTTGTAAGTCCAACAAAGTTAGCCTAGGTACCCAACTGACACAATAGGCTATATAGTACTGTACGGTAATAGGTTTATAATACTTTTCACACAAATAACACATAAAAGACAAACACAAAAACATAAAGAAAACGTTTTTAATCCTACAGTACAGTACCTTGAAAAGTGCAGTAGTATACAGTCCAACAGCTGGCATCCAGGGTCTGGCATCGAGTGAACAGGCAAGAGGAGTTACTGACTGCAGGAGGGAGAGGAGGTGGGAGACGGTAGAACTGAAGGATCGTCAGCAATAGGAGACAGAGGGCAAGCTGCGATTCCACTCACGCCTGACAGTGATGGCACACGTTCTGGTTCCTTGCTGGATTCAATTCTATCTACCCTCTTGAAAAAATGATCCAGTGATGTCTGGGGAAAAAGTAGTTCTTTTTTCTCATCATAGATGACACGGTAGCACTGGACTGCATTCTGAACGGCTGCTGCAACCTTCATGTACCGTTCGGGTCCTGTGCCTCAAGAACTAACAGTGCCTCCTCAAATAAAGAAAAACCCCTTGCCATTTCCCATATCGTGACTCTCTTCGGTTCTTTAGTTACTTCTTCCTCTTGTCTCTCTTCGTCCTTCCTCTGGGCCTCCAATTCCTGGTGCTTCTTAACAGTACCAGCTGTATCACCGCTGCTGTTTACGCTTGCTTCAGGACACCCTGGGCTTGAAATAAAGATACTGTACTCTATACAGTACTGTATAGTAAAGTACACAAAAGTACAACCACTTTCAGAGGATGCGCACACGTGACAATGTAGGCCAGATACTTGAACTAACGTAAGTGATTAGACACACGAACGCACGTTTGCATCTTTGGAAGTTCGCAGTTTGAAGGTTTGTGTGTAGGGGACTTACTGTAACGAAAATCATTCACGTAATTAGTCTTGAAAGTCAAACAGGATCACAAACCGTATAATAAAACATCAGCTCCCACTCACGTTCCAATTTCTACTGCCCAGAGCAAACTTCTTCAATTCTTGTAGGTGTGTCTCTGGTATTTTTTTTTTATTAAAAAAATTTTTTTTGCTGCACCACGAGGTATGTGGGATCTTAGTTCGCCAACCAGGGATTGAACCCACACCCCCTGCAATGGAAGCTCAAAGTCTTAACCACTGGACTGCCAGGGAAGTCCCAGTCTTCTGGTATTGACCACCTAATTTTTAAAGAACAAAGTCTTAATTTTCATCTAGTCAGATATATCAATTTTTTCATTTAGGATCAGTGAATGTTATGTCCTATTAAAAAGTCATTCCCTACCATGAGGTCACAAATTGAGAAATTTTATTGTTTTACCTTTTATCCTGTGACTCAAATCTAGCTAGAACTGATTTTTCCATATAATGTGAGATGGGGTCAGCTTAGTATTTATTTTTTCTATATGGATATAATTGTCTAACACCAATTATTGAAAAATATTTCCTTTACCCAAAGCTCACCAATGCCATATTTTTATAAATCAAATGTTTCAATCTATTCATTGAGATTCACTCATATCATTTCCACTGCTCATACCTTACTGTATCTTTGAGCTTCTATGTGGGATCATTTCTTTCTGCCTGAATAACATTTACTATCTCCTTTAGTGTGGGTCTGATGTTAATTACTTCTTAGTTTTTGTTTATTTGAAAATGTTTCTATTTCACCTTCATTCTTGAAGGACATTTTCATGGATATAGGCTGACTATTATTTTCTTTCCATTGTCTGCTGATTTCCATTATTTTTATGAAGAAGTCAGCTGTAAGTCTAATTGTTACTCCTTTGAAGGTATTGTTTTTTCACCCCTCAGTCTGCATTTAAGATCTTCTCAAAAAAAAAAAGAAAAGGATCTTCTCTTTATCTTTTTTTTTTAGTATTTTTACAATAGTGTGCTTAGATATGGAGATGATGATGTGTGTGTGTGTGTGTGTGTGTATTTATACAAATACATGTAATATATTTTTTAATGTAATTTGCTTAGGGGTATAGAACTTTTAAAATCTATGGCTTAATATTCTTCAGCATTTTTGCAAAGTTCTCAGCCATTATATCTCTAAATATCATTTCTGCCTTGTTTTCGCTCTCCTCTCCTGGGATTCCACGTATGTGAGACTGTTTCGCTATATTTTCTCTGTCTCCTACTCTCCTGTTTTCCATTGTTTTGTCTCTCCATGCTTTATGCTGGATATTTTCTTTTCACCAGTTCATAATTCAGATTTTTAGCTTTTCAGAGTAATCTATTTTTTAATACATCACCGAGTTTTAAAAATCGACATTAAAAATTTCTAAGTTCTGGAATGTCCTTTTCTCCTTTAATAGTTCTACTTCTCTGCCAAAATTCTCGATATTGTCTTTTGTCATCTTGAACACATATGCATAGATATTTTAAAGTCTATGTCTGATAAGTGCTATTTCTGTGGTCCCTGTAAGTCTCTTTCTGTCGTCTATTTTTTCTCTTAGCTTGTTTTCTTTTCTTCTTGGCACTAGCTATTTCTTATTGTGTGCTGAACATTCTCTTCGAGAAATTGTTTGCTAAAATAATTGGAGGGCTAGAATAATATCACCTTCCTCCAGAAAGAATTTGTGCTTGCTTCTGCTATACATCTACAGATGCCAACACTTGGAGCTACCTAATCCAGTACCAGACATGGAGAGAGCCTGAAGCTGAATTGCAGTCTCCTTGAGAACAATCTGGTTCTGTTCAGTTTGCTCCTAGGGTGCAGACTTTCTCAACCCAAAAGGAACTGGGTTCATCAGGCCACTCCCCTATATATTGGCTCATCCTTATGTTGGTGAGCTCCACACTCCAACTCAGGTGCATTAAGCCCTGCAATGTGCCACATGCAATATGCAATGTGCCCTTCAGCCAACTCCTCTAGAACTAACCCATACTCCGAAAGGGGAAGTGGTCCCAACTACTGGGCTTACCTCTCTGGGCTTCTGCTCTCTCTCCTAGATCTTCTCCCAATAATTCATCATGATCTTGTTAGCTTACTATCAAGAGCTAACAGTGCCTTTGAGAGCAGTTTTAAAAGATTTTTATCTACTTCTTATATTTGTCCTCAGTCAGAGGTTTGTTCTGAATTACTGAATCTCCATTTACCGAAAGCAGAGGTCCTCTTGGGGCTTTCAGCACAGGGCCTCTGGCCACCAGCATTTATTCTTTAACATTTCGTATCAAACATTTCCAGTAGGCAGGGGTTGGATTTGAGAATATACTTGATGGAAAGAGAGAGAGAGAGGAGCATTCAGTATGGTGGTTCAAGAGTTTGGGGTAACTCTGAACCACAATCAACCTTCAGCTACCGCCCTTTGGTTCAGAGATTGACTCAAGTAAGAAATTTCATTCTTTTCTTTAAAAAAAAAAAAAGTTCTTAATACCATGGATACCATAGGGTCCTTTCAAAATGAATCATGTCTATATGGATACATTTCTCTTGAAGTTGTAAAAATGTATTCAAAATATCTTCTAAAAGAGAAATAAATACCAAGCCCTGAAACATATTTTAGATTTACCAACTCAGGCTATTTGGAAAATAACTGAAAAATATTTGTGGGACTAAAAGAAGCTCTTCCAAGCTCCCCTTCATTACCTGACTTATTCATTAAAGATGCATCAGTGGATTTTCACTGCTTTCCTGTGCTAGGCTCTGAATATTAGGAATATGTACTACTTTGCCTCAGAGAATTTATAATCTAGCTAAAACCAGAGAGGTGAAAACCATCTAACGTAATAAATATGCATAGGGTCATGTAATGAAATGTACATATATTATAGAGCCTAACAGCAAGAGAGAACATTTATGAGTTATTCTGCCTCACTGATTATTTATCATAAACTCTCATGGCAGTTCCTAGTTACTGACTACCTTGGGCTTCCTCTGAGAAAATCAAAAGTAACTGGGTAATCTAAGCAGCTTCTATGTATTAATAGTCACTAGGACCTATGAACTAAAAGTGGAATAAAATGATAGACAAAGGAACAGGCGCAGGAGATAGACTGCCTGGGTGTGAATTTTTATGTGGATGTCTTAGTTGGGTGACCCTGGTTAGGTCTCCCCAGCCCTCTGCTTACTTTTCTATAAAATAAGGATGAGTGTACCTAGTTTATAACATGCTTGTGCAGAACGAATGAGTTGAGATCAAGAAGGCACTGAAAAAAAAAAGAAAAAAAAAGAAGAAAAAAAAAAAAAGAAAGAATGCACTGAAAACCAATTCTGGGGCATGGTAACTCTCTCAGGGTAAGTTCTTATTTTTCTGTAATCATGGTTAAACATTTACTTGGGGGCATTGAGGTGTAAATAGGAAAGTACTTTGTGAATTATTAGCAACATCATACACATAAAGAAGGAAAGGGGAAAATCCATTTTGCTCCCAGCCAAGAGACGTTTGTTTAAACCAATAGCCTTCCTGCCTCCACTCACATGTGAGGTGTAGGAAAGCAGTTTCCACTTTGTCCTTCCAAAATATCTCTTTGATTTTTCTTACACTCATGCCTGAAAGAACTGGCTGGTGGCATTTCTTACTGAAGGCAATTTTACTGAAAGCATTTTTACTTTGTGTGCAGCCTTAATGAAGAGGGTTCACTTATGTCCGCATCACCTGAACCCTCACTGGTGATATGGCTGTTCTCCCACCCAACTCAATTCTCTCCTCCTGCCCCACCTGCAACATTTAACTCTGGTGCTTGCATTCATCTCATTAAATGTCTTAAATAGCCTGGGATAAATACTTAAATAGAGTTGTATTTATTAATCACTACCTACGCAAACATGCCGTCTTGTTAAAATTTAAATTGATCTAAAATGGACATTAAACTCTTATTTTTAACTTCATCCCACTGGCTTCATGGACTGTCATGTCTATGTTCTTTTAATTAGGGTGACATTTTTGCTTTGATAATTTATATGGATAATTTAGCAGTGGTTACATTCTTGTTTATTAAAACACTTTGTATTCAAATTAAAAAATAATAAAATGGACATTAAAAAAGTTACTTCCCCTAATTCTAAGCCCCATTCATCAGGCAACTTTTCTTCTGCCTCACCATTGGATGTTGACAGTCCTAAACTTTTTTTTTTTAATTTTTAAAAATATTTTAAAATTTTATTTATTTATTTTTCGCTGTGTCAGGTCTTAGTTGCGACATGCCAGATCTTCGTTGTGGGTTCTTTTGTTGTAGCACACGGGCATAGTTGCCCCGCAGCATGTGGGATCTTAGTTCCCCAACCAGGGATCGAGCCCGTGTCCCCTCATTGGAAGGCAGATTCTTTACCACTGGACCACCAGGGAAGCCCCAGTCCTAAACATTTTGTCCTCAGGCTTTTTCTTTGCTCTCGCATTCTTCCTGAGAAATCACATCGCCGCCAAGGATTTCCTTCCCCACCTCTCTGTATCTTCTGTTCAGAATTTCCTCCTGAGTACGAACTTCAGTCCAACCTCCCCCTGGACTGCTCCCCTCGAGGTAACCCCAGGCTCCTCAAACTCAGCATATCGAAAGCAACTAAGAATTTTCCTCCACAAATTACATTTCCTTCGAAACCCCCTAATTATCCTTTATTGGCTCAATCACTGAAGTGGGAAACTCCAGAGCTGGCCTCCTCAGGTCAGCTGACCACCGGTGCTCAGTTCAGACCTTCATCATTCCTCACCTGGAGAATTACGATAATCACTTGTCTGGCCTCCAGTTTTTAAAATACGTCCCACAAAGTGCAACCAAAGTGATCACTCTGATTACGTCATCCCTTGGCTTAGGTTCTTGAATGAACCTCTCGATCAAGGGTGCCATTGTTTTCAAAGTAAAGTGTGCTTGGGAATTACCCAGGCATCTTGTGACTACATGGGGTCCCGGATCTACCACAAAGATTCAGAGTCAGTAGACCTGGGAACAGGGCTCAAGAATAACACTGTTAGCAAACACGGCAGGCTGCTCTGTACGGGTGGTCTCTGGGTCGCATTCTGAGAGGCAGTACGCTGCAGGACAGTCCCGACCCCTCGGAATGGCACAAGCGCGTGTTACTTTCTGCCATGTACTCACCTAACCTCATCCGTGTCTATTCTCCCATTCACGTCCTAAAACCCAGCATTCAAGGTCAAGCCCAGGATGGCATTAGGCCTGAGTTAGAGGCCTGCTGCTCACTCATTCTCACTTTGCAGATCTAACAAGAGGGGCGCTACGTCCAAGCTGTAATAGGCAAAAGTGAGAAAAGTACCATATTACCAATAGCTCAGACTATGCTAATACCTTGCATTCATGGTTCTCTTATAAAAATGGAAATGCTGAACACTCCTGAGCAGCGGATGAAGGGAAGGAAGCCAGACCCCTCACCCATCAACAGCGTCCAAGTCTAGAAAGTCGCCCTCAATTCACGCGCCCGACTGGTGAGCTTGGCCGGCCTGTGCCCGGCAGCGATCTGAGAGCGGGGACGGTCGCCAAAGTCTGTCCGAGGGGACAGCCTTAGAAAGGTGTGCTTCTTGCCTGGGAGCACAAAGTTTAATAAGAGATGTACCACACATGGCTACAATCGTTAAGCCACAGTAACGGCTCCCTAGTGGAACGTAGTTAAGTAGAACTTCTCTTGCCTCGCTTTGGAAGGGTGTCAGGGGACGTCGGGAAGCCTGGGTGGAGCGCAGAGGTTCTCTCCCTGACACCTGTGGCTCCCAGGTTGCTGGAGAAGCGATGGAAGCGGAGCCCCTCGTGGACAGAGGCCCACACTCCTTGCTATCACAGACTCTTCAGGATACTAGAGAGAAAACATATTTAGGCAAAAACCATTCTCTGCAACATTATAACTTTTGATTCAGGAATGAGACAGGGAAATGCAAATTACATCTCTCAGAGAATGTAAATGAATTTTTAAGAAGCAAATGAGAGTGTTTCTCAGGGTAAGATGTCTCATCCGGTTTAATTAAGAGCCCCAGGATTTCTATCCAGTGAGCATTCATCCCATCAGCTTTCCTTTCTCTGTAATAGAAACACAGTCAGTGAGAAATCCCCTCAAGACGGGGAATAGAGAGCTCCCAAATATAAGCATCTTTCCAAGAATTTGGAGGTAGAAAAAGGAGTTGTACGTCTGAAGGTCGGAAACATGTATGGGGGATAAAAATTAATATTCCGCCTGTGATAATACCTTTAGTGGGTAGTGCTTCATTCAGAATCAGATGTGTCTCCCTTCCAGATAGGAGCCAGCATTTCACGGGGTAACGATAAAGTATATTCAAGCTGGTCCAAACGTAGGATCCACACGACGGCCAGCTCCATTCCCAGAGAAAGCTGCCCTTTCACCTGCTATCCTCCCATCCGTCCCTCGTTTTACCTGGGGTCTGAGTTGCATCTCTTGGTCGGGCCTGGTAATTAGGATGAGATGAGGTCACGGTGAAGCCAGGGATGGGTGGCAGCTTCTGAGGACGGCCCGCGTGGGCAGGAACCATTCTGTAGGGTGAACACAGAGCGGTCAATTTCCCGAGGCTGAGTGGACACTCCCTGCCTGGCCTTCATGCGCCTTCATGGACCTTGAGAGAGGCCTGTTGTAAGCTGAGGAAGAGACATGGAGCAGTGCGAAAATCAGCTTTCTGGAGAGATCCCCGATTTCCCCGGCACACGTGAGAACCACCTGCACATGGAAACCCGGCCCTGCCGCGGGCTGACTTCCCAGCTCCTGGCTGGGCAGCGACCTTGTCCCTGCTCACCCGGCCGTTGCCTATTGACCTCTGTCCCTGCACCCCAGGTCAACTGGGGAACAGTGTGCAGGAGACCACTTTCATAGGACCTCCAAATTCTAGGAAGGAGAGGAGGGGTGCCGAGGAGGCAGTGAAGAAGGTTGGACGCCTTATATCATTTCTCTACCTCTATGTCTGTACTTTTGCCACCATTACTGTGCTCTTACTTTGTGCCATCTTATCAAATCCTCACAACCATTATGTGAGGAAGATATAATCATTACCGTTTGCAGGTAAGGCCTAAGGAGTTAAGTTCCTTCATACCAGTGGTTCTCAAACCTTTGCTAACATCAGATTCACCTGAAGGGCTCGTGACAGCACAGAACGCAGGGTTTCTGATTCAGCAGATCGGAAATGGGGCCCGAGAATGTGCGTTTCCAACCAGTTCCCAGGTGGTACTGCTGCTGCAGGTCCGGAGCCTGCATGGTGAGACGCAGAGGTGCCCACAGTATGTGGGGACACAGACAGTGGCCGGCCACCTGATCTGTGAGAAGTGCCGTGGCAGCGGGGCCGTGGCAGGGGAGAGATGCAGGGCTCCTGTTCATGCAACTTCTGGGCAGGGGCGCAGGTCTCGTCATGTAACAGTCGAGGTAAACGGCACCCCCTCCTCCCATCCCTATTTTTGGAGCAAAACTACTCCAGGTGTATCAGCGTGGGTTACATCCCCACATGTAATTTGTACAGGAAAGTTTGATATAAAATACTAGTAACTCTTTGCAGGAGATTAGCTATGAAGAAGGAATAAGGCAGCTCTGAAAACCATCCCAAGGCTGAGTGAGGCAGATGATTGCAAGGGGGCCTCCTCGCCACCCCGAGCCTAGAATTCCAGCTTTCTTTGGAGCGGGTGAGGCTGAAGCCTGCTAGACGGTGAGAAGCTGACTGGGATGCTCTGGGCCACAGCTGGTCCACAGGTGGCAGACTGTGGTTGGAGAGCGAGGAAACACAGATGGGGACTGGCAAGCTGTGAGCTCCCCCCTGGGTTAGCAGGAGACCAAGGAGGGTGGGCTGGGGATCATGGGCCAAGGCTGGCCAGCCCTCCTGGGGAGCCAGCAGGCCGGGGACCCAGGTGGGGACTGGCAACAACACTTGCTGGAAGGTGAGCACCACGGCGTGTTCAGCTCCCACACCTCTGGCAGCCCTGGGTAAGCAGGAAGGAAGCACAGACCCGGGAGAGGGGCCCCTTCCTTCTGCAATGTCCTGCCAGTGCCCTGTGCAAGCTTAACATCATGCCTGCTGGCGAAGAAGAAAGATTTACAGGCCCCGTTTCGTTACCACAGAGTAAGGCAGTGAAGGGTGCAGTTGGAGCTGAGACTCAAGAAATTGATAACTGCACACGCCAGCGATCCACTTACTTAGACTACAATGTGAATGGCCTTTTGGAATTGAGAAGGCATGGTGGCCCTGAGGGAGGCATTCACCCCAGTTGGCAAGTGGTTAGCAAAGTCGTCCTTGAAATACGTTCTATTCTGTCCTGGAAAACCCATGGAAATCGGCCAGAGGAAGGAGCGGAAAGGCATAGTGTGAAGGCAGAGAACACAGAGAAGATGATGGACTTTCTAAGAAGCCAATCAGGAGAGAGATCTGCAGATACTGAGGTTTCATCTTCTCAAGAGTGAGTCCCACTGCAGAGAACACCACCTCCTGGGGCCAGAGTGGATGAGAGAAAGCTGTTGCTTCTTGTCACCCTCCCTCCTCTCGACGCCTGCCCTCCCCCGCGGCGATCCCCCCACTGTCCACCCCACTCCGCTCTCCTAGCTCTGCCCCCTTACACTCCCGAGCCCCGTTCCTTCCATCCCTCCCAGGAGTTTTATGAGTCCCCAGGATGTGATCCGGGGGCCTCACTGGAGGTGATTCTTTGCCCCCGCATCCCTCCTCTCTTGCTTTGACTCATAGTGGGTGCCCCTTCTGATGCTGCTGGTGCCACAACCGTGCAGGCCAAAGGCCCTTCCGCCACAGCCAGTGCCCCTGAGGAGGCCTGCTGTCCGGGGCCAGGGCCCCCAAGGTCATTTCTGCCTGAGACGGGTGTGCGAATTCCACGCCAGTGAAGGGAGCCCGAAGCCGCCTGTCCTCCCTGCCCTGGGAGCTGGGACAGAGGAGAGGCTGGTCACCTCTCCCCTCCAACACCAGCTCAGGGACTTGACCAAGACTTAGCCCTTGAGTCCTCCAAGGAGTGGGTTCCCATCCAGGAGCCCCTGAGGTTCATTGTGATAACAGCCCAGGGGTGGCAAATGGGTTGCATCTCATATTTAGCCCCCAGATGTTCGAGAGTAGCTGCCCAGGGCACCTTACTGAGGACTCTCTAGGCAGGTCCAGAACCGGGAGGGAAGAGGGCGGTGATAAATTCCAGCGACCAGTGGAAGCGCTACCCTTGAAACTCGACTTGGGCCTGCCTCTGAAACCCTGCCTCTGAGCCGTGTGCCGTCTGAACCCCCACGAGCACAGCTGGGACCCCTACTGCTCTTAGTTACCTCGCTTTTCCAACAGGAGATGGAAAGAGAATAAAGCTTGTTTTGACATGAAAACTGATTTTTAAGCCACTTATGAGTTGGAAACACCAGCCATGCAGCCAGCTGGAGGTAGGAGCACCCAGTTCTTCAAAAGAAGCAGCTGTCTTTTCATTGCATGGAGGCATCACGTTTCTGGAAAGCCACCCAGGTATTCTGACCCATCTTCCTCCTAAATTAAGATGGGTTGTTGCAGGAACTCTTAGAGAGCCAGGCAGTTCAGGACAGGAAAGCAAATCCCCTAAGTTGGGTCTAGAGGTGGAGGTGGTCCCTGAGGAGAGCGTGTCACTGTCCCGCAGCTGACGCGGGACAAAACGCCAGGAGGAAGACCGGACGACGGGCGTGAACTCCTGAGAACCTGGTTCCCAGAGGCTGGTAGGCACGGAGGGAGGCGCGGCCCTAACTCAGCTCTTCTGTCCTTCAGATCACGTGGGCTAGTCTGGGCACTCACTGGGCTCACTGGGCAACTCCCTCTGAGTCTGGTTGTTCCTTGATCACATTGGGAAAGAACTTGCTCAGATCGCAGGAAGGATGTTGGGAGCCGGTCCACGCAGGCACTCAGCATGGTCTTCACCAAATCGGCTGAGAGGACAGATTCGTCCGACTCGGGCTGGGGGCTGGGGCCGGGGGAGATGAGGCGCTGCCCGTCCTCTTTAGCCCAGGGCCTGACCCCGCCGCTCTCAGCCTAAGGCCGGAGCGCGCATCCCCCCGCCGCTTCTGTCCGGCGCCGTCGGCTGGCTCTTTGCTCAGCGCCCGCGGGCAGAGCCGCCTCGCCCGGGGGGCCGCGGGGGTGCCGGCTCCGCACCAGGCTCTCCTCGGGGAGGACACGGGCCGGGGCGCGGGAGGCCCGGGGGCCGTGGTCCGGAGGCGCGGAGAGGGCGGCGCGGGCGGCGGGAGGGCCCAGGGGCTGGGCCGTGTCCCGGCCTCACGCGCGGGGCCCACCTCCTCGCTCCTCTCCGGGCCCCGCCGGCTTTCGGGCGTAGTTTTAGCCGCGGTGTCAGGCACGAAGGCCTCGCCGGGAGTCCTTTCCTCAGGGCCGTGTCCCGGCAGCGGGGAGCAGTACGGCGGCGACCCCGAGAATGGCCGCTTCCGGGGACTGTCCCCAGCGGAGGGCGCTCGCGCCCGGCCCAGAGAGGCGCGCGGCGGCGGGAGCGGGGCGCCCTCCGCGAGCTCGGGTTGGCTGGCTGCGTCCCGCACACAGGCCTGGGCTCCGGCCCTGCCGCGGCAGGTAACCTTGCCCTCGCCCTGACCCCAGCTCCAGAGACTGTGCCGTCCCCGGTCTCCCCTGTCACTCACATCCCTCAGTCGTCGTGTTGGAAGGTGCCATCTGTTTCCGCTGGGACTCCGCGGGGCCAGGCCCTCTTAGTGTGGACTCTGAAGCCAGACCGTTGGCATCAAAATCATGTCTCCACCCTCCCAGCTGGGACTCTGGGCCCCACCTATCACTTCTCTAAGCCTCACTTTCCCTACCTGTGAAATGGGCACAAAACTTGTCATTGCGTCTCCTCTTCCCCCTCCCCCCTCCTCCTTCCCCACCTTCCCCTCCTCCTCCACCTGAACTTCCCCACCCCCACCCTGCCCCCGGCCCCTTCCAGCTGCCAGAGGCTCGGTCCACAGCTCTCCATTTGGACAGCTGGCACGTGGTCTCCAGGTAGATGGTGCAGGGAGTTCAGCTTCGGGCAGGCAGCTTTCAGCCCTAAGCCTGGGCCCTGATGAAGTGAATGTTAATCATTAATATAATTTCTTTCCGGAGAATCATAAGATTTTGCAGCTGGAAGCGGCCTTAGAGAATCATTATAGCCCACATGTTACACTTGTGGAAACAGAGGGCTGTTGCCGTCCCTAAAGTCACAGGGCTAGTAGGCTAGTAGCTGACTGTGCTGTGGGCCCCACTACCCCGCGCCCTTCCCCCAAACCCAGTCCAAGCTTTTGAGTTTGTAAAAGCATCGCCTAGATGCGTGAGTATAGCCCAGCCCTGCAATATCACTCTGGGTGGATAGACGTCTCCCCCGGTGATCCAAGGAAAACTGTAGAAGGAATAAACCAACCGTAACAATATTAATAATCGTTATTACCCCAGTGCTACCACCACCACTTCTGTTTGCATCCTGCACTTTTTTTAACCTCTTAAGTGCTGGCCCTAATGACAAATGAGGAGAAGCCAATTTCAGCAGACAGGATCTCCCCAGGGAGCTCAGAGATGCTCAGGCTTCAGGCAATGGGGTCCGGAGGCAGGGCCTGGGCTGCTGGGAGACCCAGAGCCCCACGGTGATGCTGCAGGTGCCTGGCACAATCTGGAGCCTAATGAAAACCGGAAGTGACCTCGTGGACTTGTCTTTGCCAGTCACTGCCAGAAGACTCTGTCCCCATTAAGTCTTTCAGTCTCTGAGTCCGATACCTGGACTCCCAGCCTCACGTGCCTTGGTGGCAGGGTCCTCAGGTTTGGTGACCTGTCCCCCCACCCCACAGCTCTGGGCCCGGACAGAGCTGGGGATGTACAGGCCTGACAAACAGTTCCAAGGGAACGGCCAGCCCTGCTCTGAAGCCTGGGCGGCTGGGAGGCAGAAAGGTCTTTTCTTGAGGCTTTTGGAAGGAAGGAGAAGTTCACGGCCGGGGTGTTAAACAAGGAAGGGCTGAAAGGAGAGAGTCTGCAGCAAACAGCCACACACGCGGGGAAGCGCGGTGACAAGAACGAGAAAGCGAGATGAAGCCGCCGGTGCAGCATCTCTCTGGCCCTGGCCCTGAGCTGGCCCCTCCCACACTCGGCTTTCTGATCAGAGGATCCTCAGAGAGGCAGTCCTGGACTCCAGGACATCTTCCGGAAGCTGATAACGAAGATGGCGCTGGAAGCCTAGCGGCTCTGAGGAGGGGGGAGGGCACATGAGGACAGTCATTCATCTCCAAAACTTGCAGGGCACGTCTCCTGGAAACCAGACTCAGGGATGGGCCGGGAGGCCGGAGGAGCAGCCCGCACCCCCAGCCTGGTCCTGGGCCGCCCCTGCACTTCCGGCGGGGGGCGGGGGCTGGCGAGGGAGAGGCGCACAGGCTCCTCCCCCAGAACTCCCCGCCTGGGGCCCCAAGGTCGTGTTGCTGATGGAGCCACGTGTTTCAGTGATGAGTGGGAGGAAGAGCTCCCTTTCCTTGCTGTCCTTGTCTCCTCTCTCCTGTGCTCTGATGACCTTGAAGAGCCTTCTGTTCCTTCTGTCCCAGTTCGGTTTCCATGGGAACCGGAGTGACAGCGTCATCTCTCCGCTGAGGTGAGATGCCCCCAGGATGCCATGAATACCCAGGAGAAAACTATCAGAGAAGAATAAACCATCTCAGAAATTACCCTGCAGGGCCCTTCCTTATATTCTGCTTCCGTCTTCTCCTGAGTTAGGTCTTTCGCTTTGCGTCCTCCACTTCAGGGAGGCCGTGGGGAACGGGCGGTCTCCTCCATTGCATCTGGATCTTTGGTCCTTAGCAGCTGTCCTGAACCTGGTTGGTGTGATAATTTCTTACTTAGTGAATTCATGGGTGAGGGCCATGATAAGATGGAGTGATGTGATGTCCTCTCAGTAAATCCAGATGACCACACGTGGCTCCTTGAGTTCTGTCCTCTCCCCAAATTTGCCATCTGACAAAGTGACTTCATGACAGAGTCATGAACTGCTGTAGATATATTTTATTTGAACTTCTCGAAAAAGCTAGCGGTACATTTAAGAGTGGTCGCTTACAGTCAAGCCGATTGACAGCCCCTGGACTTTCTAGAATGGGCCGTGGGCCGCTCAGCAGGTCCTTGGACAATGGGACAGATTCGGGATGAGCTGTCTCCTAACTGCGGTTCTTATAGAGCTGTTGAGAGCACGGACTCTGGAGCCAGTCTGCCTGGGTTCAAATCCTGGCTCTGCTGCTTAGGAGCTGAGTAAACCTGGGCAGGGCACTTAGCCTGTCTGAGTCTCAGTGTCCGCATCCATAAAATGGGACAATAATGGATTCTATCTCATAAGTTTGCTGTATTAAAAGAATTAATACACGTAAAGTGCTCAGAACAGTACCTGTGCATAGCAAGTCCTAGACATCTTATTATTATCATTATTATCCTATTTTATTTATTCTGAGATGCATTTCTTCCCCATTTTGACATCTCTGAAATCTGAAGGTGTTTTTTTTTTCTGTCTTCTGGGAACATAAAATATGGTGTGCCTTACGATGGATTGTGTTTCAGATCCAACTAAACCCATTATTGTTGTTATTATCCCATCTCCAGCACAGTCTCTGGTCAATAAGGGGCACCATATACTTTTGCAAAGACTAAATAAGTTCTCTCTAGGTCTTCTCTTCCTGGAGTCCTAGTAATGAAAGGTTTGCCATTGTGATCATCAGTGTGGGCTCAGCTGAATCAGGCAGACAAACAGCACTGGTATTAGAGGCGCAGTCCTTTCCTTTTCTTCTCCTTAGCCATCAGGACAGACATTCTAGCTGGTCCTGCAACGTTGGGGAGGTAGGGGATCTCAACCTGCATCATTCTGAAAACGAGAGGGAGTTTTGTGTCTGTTTTAGACGGAGTTCTCTAGAGAAACAGAACCAATACGATGAGTATTTAGGTTTATTTTAAGGAAGTGGCTCATGAGATTATGTGGCTGGCAAGTTCAAAATCTGCAGAGTAGGTTAGCAGGCTGGAGCCCCAGCAAGGAGCCGATGTTCCAGTTCAGGTTTGCTGCAGAATTCCTTCTTGCTTGGGAGTCATCAGTCTCCTGTTCAGGCCTTCAGCTGATTGGAGAGGCCCACTCACATTAGAAGGGGCAATCTGCTTTACTCAGAGTCCACTGGTTTAAATGTTAATTTCATCACAAACACCCTCACAGAAACCTCCAGAATAATGTTTGACCCAATATCTGGGCACCTTGGCCCAACCAAGTGGATGCATAAATTCACCATCGCAGTGACTTATAGGGGAGATTCCTGGTGCGAAGGGTGTGCATTTGTCAAGACCATCTTTGCCTTGGAGAGCCCACCCCTCCCTTGGGAAATCCTGAAGGGCTGGGCTAGACTTTACAGTAGTATCTTCTGTTGTCCCCACCGTAGTCCTGCACCATAGGCTGGAATAACTTCACTTTTCAAATGAAGACAAAAAAATCTGAGTCTATATGTCTTATTATTAATAGTAGATAACTCTGGGAAACTAGAAGATGCCTTATTCAAATCCAGGTTTCTCTGACTTTAGCTCCTGCTTGTCAAGGATACTAATATTTTTTACTGTTGCTATTTCATTATTTTATTTAACACTGATGCTTACTGTGTTTCAGGCCCTATTCTAAGCACTTTACATAGATTCACTTTCTTAATTAACTCAATTTCCTAACCTGCCCCTAGAATTCCGAAGACAGATGTGACAAACCAGTCATCTGAAGGTGAGAAATGCCTGCAGTGGACATTGCCTAGGCAGGGCTCTTTGCTGCCTGGGGCTAGTTACCGCTCTCTCTCCTGCCAAGCTCCTTCCCTGCTGTTTTCACTGAGCAGCTGATTAATGCCTGTGCGCGGTGGACATGCCCACGCCATGGTGTTCTCACCTCGTCAATTCTTAGCACCTTCTAATGGCTTCTGAGATTAGCTCCTATCTCAGCTGGCCATGTTTGATGAGGCCGGAGAACACAGACAAGAACCAGGGATGCTGTCAACACCCCAGGCTCTCCGAGGTCCACCATCCTGCTCTCTTGTTTTGCACTTCTTCTTCATTGCCAGTAGCTCAGCCCTACCATCCTCCTGAGAAATGAGGACCTTGTTAGCAGGACATCCGTCTGTCTCTGAGCATCACTTAAAGGCTGGAGTCCTGATGTGCATAGGGGAGCTATGAGGTTTCCTCCTTACCTTGACTCCTGTATGGGTTCATTTTGGCAGTAAAAATCCCCTTTATCTTTCATGTTAGGTCAGAGGTTGGTGTTGAGGGAGTCAATGAAAGAAAGGAAATGCTACCTTGATGGACAGGCTAGCCGGTAGGTGTTCGGCACATCCAGAGGACATGGGTCATCATTTGGTGTAAGTGATGAGCGCCACAGAGCCCCTGGGCATTCAGTGGGACGAGGAGGACGGAGGTCGGGTTGGGGAAGAAGAGAAAGGGGTGCTAACTTCATCTGGGCAATGAAGGATGAACAGGATTTAAAAGGGGCGAAGGGAAGGGAGAAGGAGGTGATGGGAAAAGCCCGGGAAGAGTGAACATCTCTCGGAGAGGGATTGTCCACTGTGCTGCGCTTCCCACCCTCCCCTTTTCTCTGGGATTGTCTGTTGATGATCCCTTCACTGCTGGGCGTTGTCTGCTTCTCTTTGGTTGATGTTTCCCATCAGCATTTAAATGCACTAAGTCTGTAGCATCTTAAAACAGCAGCACACAATCAAAACTCTAAAACTGTCTTCCCCCATCCATTTCTCTCCAGACGCCCACTGCCCTACTTTATCACGGTCATCCAGTGGCTCAAGCCCCAAGTGAGGGAGTCACTCTTTACATCTCTCACCCTACTCTGTCCACTTCTCTCATTCCTTACTAGGTCCTGCCAAGTTTAACTCTTAAAATATCACCTGACGCTGTCCACTTCTTTTTATAGTGAAGGTTAATTTTGTGTGTTCACTTGGCTGGCCACAGAATATCTAGATCAAGCATTGTTTCTAGGTATGAAATTAACATGTGGATTATTGGACTCTGTAAAGTAGACTGCCCTTCCCAATGTGCGTGGACATCCTCCATTCCATGACGGGCCGAATAGAGCAAAAGGCAGAGGTGGGGGGCATTTACCCCTTCTTCCTGCCTCACTGCTGAGCTGGGACACCTTGTATCATCCCCTCCTGCTCTGGGGCTGGGATCTAAACCACTGGCTCCCTTGGTTTTCCAAACATTGGACTCAGACTGAATTACACCACCGGCAAATGGCAGATTATGGGACTTGTCAGCTTCCACAATCACATGAACCAATTCCTCATCATACATACCTACATACATACCCACATACATACATACCTGCATTCATACCTACACACTCTCCCGTTGGTTCTGTTTCTCTGGAGAGCCCTGACCAATACAGATGTGGGTACTGACAGTGGTTGTAAAGGAACAGAATGTGAAGGATGGGTTTTCTGAATTGGTTGTGGGGTTTCTGGAACTGGTTCTCTAATTTGATTAGATTTAAAAATGCTAATCACTCTATTTCCAGTAGTAAAGAGAGCACAGATAGGCCATGGCATGAACTGTTTATGGAGATGTGCAAAATATCTTCACTGGATACTCCTAGTCGATTAAGAAGTAAGGTGACCAAGATACCCCTAGTTGAGGAGGAAGCAGGATGCTGGGTGACCGTGTATATACTTTTGATTTGGAAACCGTTTTTGGAAATGCATATAATAACCTTAGGTGGCTGCTCCTAATGTCACTGGACAAAGTGGCAAAAGAAAAGGCCGAGCTCAGGGATTGGAATTCCCAGCTCCAGTGCCATAGCACCCGAGAGTATCGGGGTGTGCCCTGATGACACCCTCAGCTCCCGGAGCTGCAGGGCTGAGACGGCTGAAAGTCAAAGGCAGATCTCTTCCCGCTGACTTACTACGCAAAGGCTGACTTACTATGCAAGTTGAACTCCCAGCCTCCCAGGGTGTCTGCTGTTAAAGTGCGGGCACTGGTTGGGGAAGGACGGGATCCTGAGCTGGGATGGGGACCCGTGGGAAGATTGTGATGAGGCTGGGGACATTAATCTCCTGAATTCTGATAATGTCATCTTTACCGGTGGGAGAGGACTCGCCACCCCAGAGGCAGTGGCATCCTCACCCCCATCTGAGGGGATTAACCCTGCATTGCCTGGAGAAACCGTGATGGCCTCCCCTGAGGCAACTGTCTTGCAAGACAATACTGATTCTCTTCCTGCAAACCAACCCCCCATATATACACACACACAACACACACGGCAGAACCTCCCATGGGTTCTGTTTCTCTGGAGAACCCTGACTGATACACACATCTACTGATTTACTTCTACTCCGCTAGTCCAAGCTACCAGCATCTCCCCCCTGGACAAGCACATCCCTTCCTAAGCAACTTCCCCACATCTGTTCCTGCCCTTCCTCCATCTTATTCTCCACACTGCAGTCAAACTGATCTTTTCAAAGTTACAAATATAATTCTTTGCTCCCCTGTGCAAAACCTGCCAGCAGGCTCTTTTTGCTCTGACCAGATCCCTGCACGTGTCCTGGAGGCCTGGCGGGGCCACTCCCAAGAGCCTCACCAGGCACATCCCACGTGACACTGGGGCTCACACCTGCCCATTCCTCCAACATCCCAGGCTCCCCCTCTTCCTGGCTTTTGCACAAGCTCTTCCCTGGGATGTTTTCTTCTAAACCTTTACCTAACTCATTCCTGCTGGTCCTTTGGAGCGCAAGTCCAGTGTTCTGACCTTGAGGAATTGGTCAGTGACCGCCGTGCCCAGCATCCCTCATTCTCCTGCTATATGTTCTCTCGCAGCCCACGGTCCAGAGCAGACCTCAAAATGCTTATTCCACACTCGTTGTAGAATCACTTTTTGGAGTCCCCCCCCCTCCCCAGAATGAGAACTTTGGTCGGTCTTGCACACACCAGGCCCTCCGTGATCCCTAGGGCACCCGACCTCTCTCCGCTGTTAGCTTCACCCTCCAAACCACGGATCTGCCCGCTGCACTTTCTCACCTAAAACTCTTCAGTGGCTTCAATGACCCACAGCTCCACTTGTCAGCCTTTCCGCTTGGATGACGGGGAACTAGGAGGCCCCATAAGGCCGCCAGTTTCAAGCACGACGTTTGCTTGAAGTCTCGTGTTGTTGTTTAAAAACGCATGTGAGGTCTGCATTCCAATCTATAGTATCCATTTGCGAAAAAAATAACAAAACTGTGCTTCCCTACAAAAACCTGCAAGAAAATGGATGCTGCAAGCACTTACCTCACACTGACCGTGGGGCCTTCACAAACCACCATGACCACCATGCACTCCCAGAAATACGAGTCCCTAAGTCTGAGAATTGCTGCTTTGATGTCATTCATCACAGATGACGTTGAGGCCCAGCCGCATGCCTGTGGTCCACTTCTGGGGTTTCCACAGATGCAGCGGGCAATCTCTGCTCCTGCCCACAAGTTCTTGCTTCTCTCTGCTTCTCTGCCTGAGAGTATTTTTTTTTTTTCAGTACAATAAGAGCTTGCTCAGCCAGTGTGCAGGGCAGCCCAGCCCTGAAAGTCTGGGGATTGAAAAACCCCCAGGGCCACCCTCAACTGATGAGGGAAGAGCATTGGTGTGTGAGTCTCCTCGCCAGCTTCTCTCCGTGGGCCAGTGGTGAGCAAGTAGCATCTTCCAGGAAGAATGTCCAGGAGATGTGTGGGGAGGGATGGTCCTGAGAGAGGGGAGACTAAGCAGAAGTGGGCAGAGGGCTCCCAGGTCACTATGTGGGTCTGCAGTCTATGAAAGGAGGGGGAGAAGGAAGGAGGAGGGGGCAGGAAGACCCCCAGACTGCGGTGCGGCTTGGAGAAATTCTTGGGGGCCCCGGGGAGTGGGGTGTGGGAGTGGTGCTCACAGGGGAGCCTCACGGACCCAGCAACTGATTGCCTGCCTGCGGAGCTCCTGGTTTTGGGTTTGAAAGCTGAGGCAGAGCCTGGAGTCACCTGCAGCTGTAGGCTATCAGCTAACTGCATTCCTCCAGCCGGTCTGTCACGAAGGGAAATGATTATGTCCTTTTGCAGAGGAGATTAAGTAACTGGCTCTAGAACACGGGCAAGCTGTAGATCCAGGGCTTAACTCCAGGTTCTCTGGCTCCAGGGTCCGTATGCTTTTATTATTTTTTAATTAATATTTATTGGAGTGTAGTTGACTTACAATGTAGTGTTAGTTTCAGGTGTACAGCAAAGTGAATCAGTTATACATATACATGTATCCACTCTTTTATAGATTCTTTTCCCATATAGGTCATTACAGAGTATTGGGTAGAGTTCCCACACTACACAGTAGGTCCTTGTTGGTTACCTATCTTATATATAGTAGTGTGTATAAGTCAATCCCAATCTCCCAATTTTCCCTTCCCCCGCTTCCCCCAGGGTCCGTATGCTTAATCACGAACCTGTGAGGCCTTAGAGAAGCGGTGCCGTCCAGGATGCTGAGAGACAGCAGGGTTGGGAACCACAGGGGGTGGCAGCCCCACAGTGCATGTGTGGCAGACGCCCGAGGCCATCAGCATCTGGGCGTGTCAGAGCCCTCAGAGCCCCGGTGGATCTCCCAGGTCCTCTGCTCACACCGGTTACCATGGACAGTTCAGAAGGGCAGGGTCCCCAGCACTGCTGCAGCCCTAGGGCACTATGTCCCAATCAGCCCCACCCCAAAGGCAGCACGTGCCCCCAGGGCCGCCCCCTGTGCCTTCGCCCGCCACTGCCCTGAGTGACAGGACAGGGGACCCCCACCCCTCCAAGGTCAACAGATGGGGGCAGCTGAGCAAGCGAAAGGAGGTTGGAGGGACCTGGTGGGTCTCTGAGCACAGCCGGCCCTGGATGACTCCAGCCTGCGGAAGCTGAGCCCTCCCTCAGAACTGTTGCCCTGTGTGAAGGAGCAAAGGGGATCTGAACCCTGTTGGCCAGGAGGGGCCAATGCCTGGCTGCCCTGCACCAGAGCGTAGGTGTGGAGCGTGGCTGGGTTGTCCCTCAAATCCCGATTCCAAACCCTGAGCAAGGGCCTCGCACAGAGCCCGGTACGTGCTCTGTACACCAGGGAAGAATCAGGGAGTGAAGGAAAGGCCGAGATGCCTTTGCTGAGGAGGAGGAAGCAGGTTTGCGGGAGGGGAGGGGCAAGCAGGTGTGGGGGAGGGGAGGAGGAAGCCGGTGTGGGGGGCGGGGAGGGGCAAGCAGGTGGGGCGGGGCAGGAGACCCTCGCAGTCAGGGAGCAGAAGGTCCTGCTTAGAGGACCAGCCCAGGAACAAGGCTGTCGTGTGCATAAGACGTAGGTAGGAGGCCCAGGAGGTTCTTGGAAGCCCAGTAATTGGGTGGAAAACGCTGGTATGGAGAAGTAAAGCACAAGAGAACAGGAGGGACTGAGGGAAAGGTGGGAGGGGCTAGGATGCCTCCTTTAGAGGCTGGTTAAATGGAGGGGGGATCTGAGGGGAGAGGAGGGTGGAAAATGAAGGTTCCTTTCTCTGCAGGTGGCCAGCAGTTTCAAGGGAGAGGAGCTAATATTTACAGAGATGCCACTTTGAATGGGGCACTTCCCATGAAATCTCATATAATTCTATGACATTCTGTGAGGTAGTTATCACTGTTCTCCAGCAGGGAAAGAGATGTGGAGGTTTAATATGGCCGAAAAGGCTTTTCTCTCTCCGAGATGGTGTGCACGCTCCAAGTTCAGACAGAGACACTTCCTGCGTTAGCACGTCTTGCTCCTCAGCTGTGTGGCATTTAAAGATAATGGTGAGATGTTAACGCAACCGTAGGATATTAACGTTTGTGCATGGTTTTCTCTTTATAACTCTCACTGAAATCAGTGAGTAAGGCAATGGTTATTATAATCAATTCAAAGGTCAGTAAGGAAAAAAGTGAGCTAAAGAATCGTGAATTAATGGTGGCTGCGCATCTTGGAGGGGTGTGTGTATCTGTGCTGTAAATGGGTGAATGAAAAAATCACCATCTATTGGGCTCTTTCTAAAACGTGGCTGAAGGATTTTGCTACAGAAACTTGAAGCACGACTGTCCTGCCAGTGAAGAGTAATGATGGGTGGTCGCCCTGGAAAAGGAAGGCCTGACTCATAACACACGAAGGCCATCTTTAAGTGAATAAAACTAATAAAGTGGAACTATTTGGGACGGTTCATTGAACTACAGCGGAGCCCGCTTCTGGATTACCTTCCAGAACAGGCTATTCTAGGCATAGTGAATATAAATTAAGAGAGATGGGGTAGAGTGAGAGGCAGTGATGTAGGAATCAAATCTTATATTATCTATTGATCAACTTCTTCGCCCCTGGTTAATTCCTTACGTCTTCTTCCCTGAGTCTCATACTGCAAAGGAAGCCCATTGTTTGATTCAGTACACCTTTCTGCCCACCAGCTATTTCAAAGCATTCAACAGTCTGTTCTCCAGTTGATGTGAAAATGCAAATCTGTAAGGAGACTGTGGAAATTCCACTCTTTCAAGCGAGCTACCTCACTTCTTTATTGTCAGATATCACAATAAAAACCAACGAGGGGACGTGAGTTTAAAAGAATGCTTCAAAAATGAAAATAAGGGGGCTTCCCTGGTGGCGCAGTGGTTGAGAGTCCGCCTGCCGATGCAGAGGACACGGGTTCGTGCCCCGGTCTGGGAAGACCCCACATGCCGCGGAGCTGCTGGGCCCGTGAGCCATGGCTGCTGGGCCTGCACGTCCGGAGCCTGTGCTCCGTGACAGGAGAGGCTGCGGCAGTGAGAGGCCTGCGTACCGCAAAAAAAAAAAAAAAAAAAAAAAAAAAAATGAAAATAAGGCATTTAAATGGGCAGTGGAAATCAAAAGAAGTTGCAAAGCTACAATGTAAAAAAGAACTAATTAGGAGAGAAATTCAGAGCAATCTAGACCGGCGCAACATGCAAGAAAGAAAGCAAAATAGGCCAGATTCAGAGGGAGGAGAAGAGGTTATCCGCGTGAAACCCAGGGATCCTCTTGTTTGAAGATGGATCCTCTCTTGTTTGGGCTTCCCGGGAGCTGGCGTGCTTGAAAACAAGCAGGTCTCCGTGGTGGGAACTTTGAAGAATGTGCTTTGCTTACGGGGTGGATAAATGTTGGGTCCTTTTGTGTGCTCACCTCATGGCTCTTCCATGGGTCCCTTGCTCAGCATCTCCATGGAATCCTGTGGGCTCTAGAAGCAGTATTTGTGCATGTCTGTGGGAAGGTTCCCTGAAGCTATCGTTCCGTGGAGTGCTGGAGGCAAGGGGCCCTCAAGATCTTCTCTAGTTCCTTTGCAGACTCCTCCTTTCCAGCGTGTCCATTAAATGAAGGAGTTCCTCAAGCGGTTAGCAGGTGTTTAATCCTGTCCAAAACGTCCATTAGACATTTGGTCCATAAGCCATTTGGTCCAAGCCAAAAGACCCTTGATATTTAGTCATATTTGGTCCCGTCTCAAACATCCATGGAAACATTTGGTCCATGCCAAAAGTCCTCGATATTTGGTCCCATCCAAAACCGCTCGGCATGGACCAAATATGCTCGTGAACTTTTGGATTGAACTGAATTTCAGGTACCTTTTGGCATGGACCAAATGGCTTATGGGTGTTTTCAGCAGGACCAAATGTCCTGCAGGACCTCAAGGATCAGCCCTATACCTGCTTCTCTTTCCGCTTCTACTTTCTTCAAGGACAATTTCATCTGTGAACTCCGCTCCAGTTCCCACTTTTATGCTGATAGAATCTACTGTTCTGTCCTCTGGGCTCCAAACTTATATATTCAAATGGTTAATTTTGAGTGTCCTTAACCGTACCTCAAAGGCAAACATGCAAATGCGGTGGTTTGGTCTGAAACCAAGCTCATACTAATCTCTCCCTTCCCACCACCACCTAGATTAGATTCTACTCCAGGGCAGCCAGGCTCAGGGGATGACCCAGCTGTCCAGGTGGTTCTGCAAACCAAAGGCCTGGGGGTTGTCCCTAACACTCCCCTCTCCCCAGGGTCCCATCGTTCTGTGCATTATTCCTCTTGTATTTTCTCAAACCTACTTATATCTTTTCAGCTCCTCTGCTGCCTTCTTAGTTCAAGTTGCCATCATTTCTTGACCAACTGGTCTCCTAACACATCCTCTTGCCGTTCTCCACTCTTAATCAAGAGTAATTATTTTTTTAAATGATAATCTTTTGGTAGTGTTCTATGGGTCTTAAGATAATCAAAATCTCCACCACCACAACAGCCTTGTATGGCCCAGCTCCTGCCACCCACAAGACCCCGGCTCCCACACCTTCCCTCCGCCCCTATGCTGTCCCCCTCACCTCCCTTTTAGATCCTCCAGAATATCTTTCCCCCCCTCACCCAATGTGAGCCCTTCTCATGCTTCAGATCTCAGCTCAAGTGCTGCTTCTCCAGACCAGAGAAGATCCCCTGTTATATGCTTTTTGTACTTTCATTGCACCATATGCACGGGACAGACCAAAAGTTTACACTACGTGTGACTTTATTAAATGAATGCCTGGCTCCCCACTGGAATATAAGCTCCTCAAAGACAAGAGCTGTGTCTCTTTTGCCCAGTGTGGAGACTCCAGTCTTGAGGGCTGTACCAGGTTCGTGGTGTCCTCCCTCTACCAGTACAGGCGCTCCGTGGAGTTTGCTCAAGGATGGGTGTGTGAGTGAGAGGGCTGGTTCCCTCTGTGGGTCTTGAGTTTCCAGCTGGGAAACACTGCCTCTCTCTGGCTATCTTCAGGGATATGAATGAGAGAGGGCGGGACAGGATGGCCAGAGTTTTTCCAGTTCTGTAGAGGAAAGGCTGTGATTCCTTTATTTTTACTTGGAGCATGAAAAACATCCTGGAAACTGTGTTCACAATTGTTATATCAGAAAAAGTGATGCATGGATCCAATCCGTGCCTATGTTTTAGCCGGGAGGAAGCCAGGAAAAATCCTAATACTCAGACTTGTTCTCTGCATACTGTGAGCTCTGTACACATCGCAGATGGTAAATGGCTGATGGAATGTAGGGTTAAGTGCTGCTGGTTGACCAGTTCTCCACAGACTAAGCTGAAGACGTTGAACACGATCTGAAAGTGTTAGGTGTGGAGGGTATGAAGGTTTGGCCTGGAATGCCTTTTAATAGCACATTCTACATGTGCTAAATCATTAGCACTGATTTGATGGCCAATCACTGACTTTATGGACAGCACCTGCATTTTGGGTCTTTCAATAATTTTTCATGAACGTGTTCATGTATTTTACCTCGTTCTTTCCTCTAGTCGCCAACAACATGGGCGTTTCTGTGCCTATAAAACAGATTGAGATGACTGGTCAATGAGATGAATCAGAGCAACTCTACCCAATTCTGCTGTGGGCTCCCTAAGGGCAGGGACCATGTCTTAGTCAATTCTGTGTCCCCAGCTCCTGGCAGGATGCTCACATCATAGGAGGTACCCATCAAATGTTTGCTGAGGAAGTGATCGCAGGTTAAGTCTGTCCCGAAAGGATGCCTGAAAAGACTTCTGGGGACGTCCTAATTCCACCCGTAAAGAACCATCTCCTTGAACGCTTTCATCCTGAAAAGGTTTTGGTTTTGCTGTTGTTGTCTTAAATACAACCTTATTGCATATGCAGAGGAGGAAGGAGAAGTAAGTGTAACTTGAGGCTAACATCCTTGGAGTAGCCTTTAGAGAAAAAAATTTAGGGAGCCATGAGACGTTAAGTGGCAGAAAGTGGGTGGGGAGGGAGGGCAGGGTGTGGGCATCTCGGGGGCTCATGATTGAAACTGGGGAGGGAGATCCTGCGAGGGAGAGGGGTTGGGAGCAGAGTGAGAGCTGGATTTCTCTGGGCATCACACAAAGCAACGCCAATTTTCGAGGTGTCATGCACAGGTCATACACACGAGCAGAGCTTTAAGGAATGAAATTTCCTTTTTTAAAGTGGAAACTTGAAAGGCTTTGAAAAGAGACTAGTTTTCTCTTTCGGATGCTGCCTGGAAGTGTTGCTGCGAAGAGAGCCTGCCGTCTGTGAGAGATGAATGGGAAGAGCTCAAGGTCAGGGCCACACAGGAGGAAGCCTTTTTCCACATCCTTAAGGAGCCAGAGCACAGCCCGTGTAGGGGGCTCGTGAAGCTGCAGCCCAGGCACAGGTGGGAAATGCAGCAGGTGGACATGGGTGTGGTTTGTGGCACTTATAAGGGTCCTCACACAATCTGATCAGCGTCTGACGTGTATGGGATGGGCAGTCATACTCGGAATGAATTTGCTCAGAATGGCTCCAGAGTTTACAACTTGTTAATATTTATGATGAAGTATTTAGAACTATCTGTGGCTTTTTAGACCTTAAGGTCCAAGGTTGAGAACAGCCAGACTGAGCAGCTCAAAGCGTCCCCATGTGGCCGAGAACCTGTGAGCCCCCGGGGGGAAAAAGGGCCCCGCTCCTGAGCCCGCAACATCTCAAAGAGAAGCATGCCTGGCCGCCTCCTATCTGATAAACTCTCTGCATTGCTTTCCGCTGTCATTGGAATAAAAGCCACGCTCACAGCCCTGTCTCCCGGTCAGGCAGGTCTGAACTCTACTTGCCCCGCCCCCAGGGCTGCAGCCTCCTGGCCTTTCCTCCCAGTATCTTCCACTGCAGGCCTTTCAGAATCACTCAGTGCCACCACCGCACCTGGCAGCCCATCCCTCCTCACGTGCCCGTCCCAGCCCCACCGTTCTCCACCTCAGGCCCCTGCGTATTTCCTCCACAGCCCTTCTTGCAAACTCTCATCCTCTCATTCGTTTGGGACTTTCTCTGTCTCACTCCATGATCCCCACCAGATGGGAAATTCCAGGGTGGGCGGGCAGAGACATATCGGTCTCCACTGCTGCTGAATCCACAGTGCCTGTTCCTGCCTCTGGTGCCTAGAAGGTGCTCCGTGAACATTGACTGAGGGATGTGTGGGAAGATTGGGGCAATGAAATCAGAGATCCTTTGGATGTGTGCAGAGTTGCTGTCATGTTTTCTGATGAGTAGTTTTTAACCTTTAACGGATGAGATGACGTTGGGATGCCGAGCACACCTCCGCCGAGCCTGGAGGGAAAGGTCAGGATGAACCAGGGTCCAGGTTCTCCTGCTACCGTGGACCCACTGGGATCCTGGGCCGCTCGTGAAGAGCAGCTACCCCACGGGATTCTCTCCTTATATATGAAAAGGCCACAAGGACCCCTGAAGGTGGGGGTGTGTCCACTGGGCAGAGTTCTCGTCTGGCGCTCACCCTGGAAAGGAGGAAGGTGAGGGCTGCACCCAGGCCGGTTCCGATGGGAACGACAGGCAGGTAAACAGCCAGGTTTCTACCCATCAGGTGCATCTGGATTCAGCAAACACCCCTCCCCTCCTTCCCATCTGTCTCCATGGACCAGATCCAGCTGGACTTTTCCTCTGTGAGCAGACAGATGGTGGGCGAATTCCTCAATAACCGTGGCTGATGGCTTCCTCAGGTTAGGAGAGAAAATGGTCACTGCTGAGAAGGGTCAGATCACACAGGGCTGACTGTAGTCTCTTCCATGAGCATGGTTAAATTTTTTTATTTTCAAATTTTTTTAGTTTTACTATTTAAAAAAATCTTTTATTGGAATATAGTTGATTTACAATGTTGTGTTCGTTTTGGGTGTACAGCAAACTGAATCAGTTATACATATACATGTAGCCACTCTTTTTTAGATTGTCTCCCCATGTAGTTCATTACAGAGTATTGAGTAGAGTTCCCTGTGCTATACAGTAGGTCCTTATTAGTTATGTATTTTATATATAGTAGTGTGTACATATCGAAAGATGCTCAACATCGTGAATTATTAGAGAAACGCAAATCAAAACTACAATGATGTATCATCTCACAGGAGTCAGAATGGCCATCATCAAAAAATCTACCAGACTTCCCTGGTGGTACAGTGGTTAAGGATCCACCTGCCAATGCAGGGGACATGGGTTCAAGCCCTGGTCCAGGAAGACCCCACATGCCACGGAGCACCTAAGCCCCTGTGCCACAACTACTGAGCCTGTGCTCTAGAGCCCGTGAGCCACAACTACTGAGTCCACTTGCCACAACTATTGAAGCCCGTGTGCCTAGAGCCCGTGCTCCACAACAAGAGAAGCCACCACAATGAGAAGCCTGCACACCGCAACGAAGAGCAGCCCCCGCTCACCACAACTAGAGAAAGCCTGCACAGCAACGAAGACCCAATGCAGCCCCCAAAAAAAAAAAAAAAAATCTACCAACAAGTGGCCTAGTAGTTAGGATTCCAGACTTTCACTGCTGTGGCCCCAGGTTCCATCCCTAGTTGGGAAACTGAGATCCTGCAAGCCACGCAGCTTGGTGGCCAAAAAAAAAAAAAAAAGTGAAAAGACAATAAGTGCTGGAGAGGGTGTGGAGAAAAGGGAACCCTCCTACACTGTTGGTGGGAATGTAACTTGGTAAAGCCACTATGGAGAACAGTATGGAGTTTCCTTAAAAAAACTAAATATAGAACTAGCATATGATCCGTGAGCATGGTTATTTAAGAGGCGATGTGGAATGCGACCATGACATTCGGTGTGTGCACACAAAGGGCTCCTTAATGCGTGCACTTATCAGCCACGTTCTTACTACCAGCAGCCTCACGTCCTCAGCCCTGGATTTCTCCACTTACACTGTTGCCACGGGATAGAAGAATGATGCTCAAAGTACCATGTGCCCACATTCCCATTAATTCCTCCCCTGTGATTTAGGGTGTTTGCCTTCACTAAGAGAGTCGAGGTTATTTTAGTAGCAGTTTCTGAGTAAATGTAAATAGTTCCTTAGAGAAAAAGTCTAAAATATTTCTGTTTCTGAAACTCCTTCCTAGACATTTATCCGCCGTACAGAAGTCAGCACGCTTTACAGCTGCACCTAAGGGTCCAAAGGGATGCCCAGGGCACGCGTCTCACCCTGCTTCTCTGACTGGCACAAGCGAAGACTGGACCTTCTGGGCAAGGTCAGTTTTCTGAGGAAAAGGTTCAGATTTTTGCGTTTTCCTAGAAACCTGTGTGTAGTTCTCCTTCCTCAAATTGTGATTCAGGCTTGAGCGGCAAATGTGTCTATTGAGGGGACATTGGTTGCCCCCTGACTTGGAGTTTCCCTTCTGATACTGAACAGTCTTTGCGGTACGATCCCCAGCAAAGAGGCATCCCTGCAGGCGAACAGCCAGCCGTTCCCAGAACTTCCTGGCCTTTGTGCGTGTTTTGTATTCCACATCACCACCGTGAAGGCCATCTCACCCTCAGCATTACCAGGTGCTTTTGCCCAAGGCTAATTTACCTGCTATGGCCTTGGTCACATGCACTGATCTGCTTTTGCTTACATATGGACTGAATGGTTGTGTCCCCTCCAGATTCACATGTTGCAATCCTGACCCCTAAGGTGATGGTACAAGGAAGTGGGGTCTTTGTAGCTGACTAGGTGATGAGGGTGGAGCCCTCACAAATGGCATCTGTGCCCTTGTAAAAGAGACCCTGGAGGGGCTTCCCTGGTGGCGCAGTGGTTGAGAGTCCGCCTGCCAATGCAGGGGACATGGGTTCGTGCCCCGGTCCGGGAAGATCCCACACCCCACATGGAGCGGCTGGGCCCGTGAGCCATGGCCGCTGAGCCTGCGCGTCCGGAGCCTGTGCTCCGCAACGGGAGAGGCCACAACAGTGAGAGGCCCGCGTACCGCAAAACAAAACAACAACAACAAAAAAAAAAAAAAAAAGAGACCCTGGAGAGCTCCCTCACCCCTTCCACTGTGAGAAGATACAGTGAGAAGACAGCAGTGTATGAACCGGGAAGCAGGCTCTCATCAGACACCAAATCTGCCGGAACTTTGATCTTGGACTTCCCAGCCTACCAAACTGTGAGAAATAAATGTTTGTTGTGTAAGCCACCCAGTCTGTGGTATTTTTGTCATAGCAGCTGGACCAGCCTAAGCCATGCCTGGGCACATGGGTGGGCCACAGAGCCAGACAAGGAAGATGCTCCCACACATCAGTGCTGCATTTCCTCCACAACTGAAAATACCGCGTCCCATCCTAAATCAAAGCCCTGGAGAGCTGTTTTATCCTTTCAGAATGGTTTAAGTGAGGGACGTTTCCTTAACCTATTTCGTAGATCTGAACTGTTCAATTCCCATCGGGTGGACTGAGCAGAAGGGAAGCCAATTGTAAATCCTCTAATGATAATCTTGGCAGAGAGATTGGCCTTCACTTGAAAATGCTTGAAGTCCTGTGCCCATGACACACCGCAGCCTCCTCTGCCCCTCCCCCATTCTTCAGTAAAATCAATCCTTTTGCTAATTAATGTGATGAATGCAGACACCAGTGCAGGGGCTTGCTGCACTGGGTGCTTTTAGACACTCATTATTATTATTAGTATTTTAACATCTTTTTTTTTTTTTTTTTTTTTTTTTTTGTGGTACGCGTGCCTTTCACTGTTGTGGCCTCTCCCGTTGCAGAGCACAGGCTCCGGATGGACAGGCTCAGTGGCCATGGCTCACGGGCCCAGCCGCTCCGCAGCACGTGGGATCCTCCCGGATCGGGGTACGAACCCGTTTCCCCTGCATCGGCAGGTGGACTCTCAACCACTGCGCCACCAGGGAAGCCCTTAACATCTTTATTGGAGTATAATTGCTTTACGATGGTGTGTTAGTTTCTGCTTTATAACAAAGTGAATCAGCTATACATATACATATATCCCCATATCTCCTCCCTCTTGTGTCTCCCTCCCACCCTCCCTATCCCACTCCTCTAGGTGGTCACAAAGCACGGAGCTGATCTCCCTGTGCTATGTGGCTGCTTCCCACTAGTGATCTATTTTACATTTGGTAGTGTATATATGTCAATGCCACTCTCTCACTTCGTCCCAGCTTACCCTTCCTCCTCCCTGTTTCCTCAAGTCCGTTCTCTATGTCTGCGTCTTTATTCCTGTCCTACCCCTAGGTTTTTCAGAACCTTTTTTTTTTAGATTCCATGTATATGTGTTAGCATACGGTATTTGTTTTTCTCTTTCTGACTTACTTCACTCTGTATGACAGTCTCTAGGTCCATCCACCTCACTACAAATAAGTCAATTTCGTTTCTTTTTATGGCTGAGTAATATTCCATTGTATATATGTGCCACATCTGCTTTATCCATTCATCTGTCGATGGACACTTAGGCTGCTTCCATGTCCTGGCTATTGTAAATACAGCTGCAATGAACATTGTGGTACATGACTCTTTTTGAATTATGGTTTTCTCAGGGTATATGACCAGTAGTGGGATTGCTGGGTCGTATGGTAGTTCTATTTTTAGTTTTTTAAGGAACCTCCATACTGTTCTCCATAGTGGCTGTGTCAATTTACATTCCCACCAACAGTGCAACAGGGTTCCCTTTTCTCCACACCCTCTCCAGCATTTATTGTTTATAGATTTTTTGATGATGGCCATTCTGACAAGTGTGAGATGATACCTCACTGTAGTTTTGATCTGCATTTCTCTAATGATTAGTGAGGTTGAGCATCCTTTCATGTGTTTGTTGGCAATCTGTGTATCTTCTTTGGAGAAATGTCTATTTAGGTCCTCTGCCCATTTTTGGCTTGGCTTCTTTGTTTTTTTGATATTGAACTGCATGAGCTGCTTGTATATTTTGGAGATTAATCCTCTGTCAGTTGCTTTGTTTGAAAATATTTTCTCCCATTCTGAGGGTGGTCTTTTGGTGTTGTTTATGGTTTCCTTTGCTTTGCAAAAGCTTTTAAGATTCATTAGGTCCCATTTGTTTATTTTTGTTTTTATTTCCATTTCTCTAGGAGGTGGGTCAGAAAGGATCTTGCTGTGATTTATGTCATAGAGTGTTCTGCCTGTGTTTTCCTCTAAGAGTTTTATAGTGTCTGGCCTTACATTTAGGTCTTTAATCCATTTGAGTTTATTTTGAGACACTCATTATTTAGGTAGTGTAGATTCTGAATATTTATTATTATTATTATTATTTTTTGGTTCATATGGCATGCAGGATCTTAGTTCCCCAACCAGGGATAGATAGAACCTACACCCCCTGCAGTGGAAGCGTGAAGTCTTAACCACTGGACAACCAAGGAAGTCCCAGATTCTGAATATTTAACATGAAAGAGTGTGTGAGAATGATCTGGGGGAGGGAATGAATGTGCAGGAGAAACACATCGCTCACATCCTCTGGGTGATGGTGCCCTCATCCTGCCCTTGGCCTGAGGCTGAGCCCTGACCCCTGGTCCAGCTCTCTACCTCCAGTTTCCTCACCCAGAATCCACCTCCACTCTAGTTTAGATATTGATACTGTGTTTTTAGACTGGTGAAAACAAGAAGGACAAGTTTGCTTAAACTGGCAGTGAATTCGAATGGGAAACCAACGGCCATCTACTTAAAACGAGAAAAAGTTCTGTTAAGATCAAATCCACTTTATTGGATGATTTTTTTTTTAGCGGTGTAATGGTGTTCTTTTTAATAAGAAGACTGACGAATCCTACACTGGGCAGAAGGGATTTGACACAGGAGTTTAAGAGGATGTCATTAGCAAAAACCAAGTTGAGCAGGATAAGTGGCTTCTTCCCCAAAGCAATGACTACCCATCTAATCTCTTTTCACAGCTCATTAACTCTCTCAGGATCAGAAAAGAGGTGTTTCCCAATTATCCTGCCACAGGAGAACATTGCTGGGGGCTGGAAGCTGACAGTCCACAGCAGGGCAACAGGGGGCCGGAAGAGGTGGGCGGCCTTACCTCTGCAGCCGAGCTCAGGAGCTGCCCTGGGGGCGGGCGTTATGTAGGATGATGGCACATCTGTGTTTGTTTGGGAGACTCTGTTGGACCCAGAGGCCCTGCCTCCTCTGATTACCTGTGGCCTTGAGCAAACGAACTAACCTTGCTGAACCTCAGTTATGTCTTTGGTAGCAAGGGGTTCCCAAGAGCTTCTCTGCAGTGTTTTGAGAAATCAGTGCCATCTTCCGGGCAAGGGCCTAACCCATCGCTGGGCACGTAGTAGGTGCACAGTAAATGGTGTTTGCGCAGAGATGTGTTCAGGCATATTCTTAGACAACAACAGGCAACTTTTGGTGTGTGGGGGGTTCGTTTTAGTTTCTGGCAACTTCCGTACAAAAACTTCGTTTCTGTGGCTCTCAGCTCGCGGGAGACACAGGGCTGAGGCATGCTGGAAGGTAGGCGTGGGACCAGCATGTCGCAGAAGGTGCCGGCTCTTACCGATCACAAGCAGGAGGGCTCCCCCAGACGGACAAGGGCTCCTTCCCCTCCGTCAAGGCCAGCTGCTCCGGCCAGGGCCTCAAGCAGCATGAGGAAATGACAGAAAGTGCACAGCACTGCACAGCAAGGGTGGCACCTGGAGGGGAGAGTCACGGGCAAACCCATTCAACCTGGCCAGGACCAGGGGCCTTTGGGCAAGGCTGTGGAGACCTAGCAGGGTGTCAGACTGATGGCGAGAGGATGACTAGGGGGGACTTACCTTCTTCTGAGCTCCTGGGGGCTCTCCCTTACAGGGAACGGCTCCAGATAGGAAGGACATGGAAGCTGAGGCAGGAAGTTAGCTCCCAAGGCTTTTAGGGTCTGACCCATGAGAACATTCTTTGAGATTTAGGAGATGCTGAGGCCTGTGGGAAGCCCCCCCTTACAGCCTGGCTCACCTCTCTGTGGCCCATCAGAGGCGATGGGTGATCTCAGAGCCGTGCAGCTAAGGGCTAGGACCCACAGGTGGCTTGTGGGCCGATGCAATGTTTTTAAAGTGATCTCCACTGAGGTTCTGACCTTCGTCAGGCTTTACATTGAGTGAGCCCATGTTTATACAAGAACTTCCGGAAAATGATTTGAAGAATGTTTCAAAACTTTAGTTAGATCAATTGGTCATCAAGAAAGGCTTGCCTTGGGATAAAAAGGGCAGTCGTCTTGCGTTTGAATTTTCTTGAGACAAAGCAGCTAACGTGTACACTGGGCTTACTACCTGCTTCATCCCAGTAGAGTGAGCTCTGGCCCATCAGAGGGCTTTGGGATAGGATTGTGCTCTTCTCTTCCTCTTCTGTGGCCTCCACAATGTCTGTAGTTGGCTGACGGACGTGCTGTGGCCCAGGTTCCTCGAAGCTACTGCCGAGCTAGGGAACAGGAGGATGGCTCGTGTGGCCACCTGGGGATGCTAAGGAGGCAGGTGTGAAACAGGCCCAGGACCCAGTCCAGCTGCAAGGCTAGCTTCTCCCATGGTTTCCCCATCCTTGCTTAGCTGCCTCACCGAGGGCTCTAAGCCTGCAGGCACTGATCGGTTTTGACAAAAGCAGCATTTAGATCTGCTGGGGGTGGGAGGGGCGAGGAAACAGTCCTGAAGTGCAAGCCTTGGACCTGGCGGGCCTGAGCTGAGGCCCTCCGGTCTGGCAGTTCCAGCTGTAGCTCCTCCAGCCCCAGGGCATCCGCTCTTCGTTACAGGCTCCCTGCCTTAGATTCCTGATTGTGAGCAGTGCCACACTGGGGTGCGCCAGCCTGCCTGTTCCCTTTCCCCCAGAGGGCAGAATTCCAGCTCATTCCCCGTTCCCTCCAAGCCCTGCTTCACCCAGAAGGATGCCAGGAGCCAGGACTCAGCACCACGCCTCTGTCGGGTGCCCACTGCTCACTGATTTCCGGCGCCCACCTGTCCAGGTCCAGCCCCCGGGCCCAAGCACCAGGGTGCCCCTCCCCCCAAGTGTGGATGCCTGCGTCTCCTCTCTGCAGCCCCAGGACCTGGAAAACCCAGCCCCAGGGGAACTGGGCCTGAGATCCAAACCCAGTCCCCTTGCTTCTGCCTCAGCTACCTGCTCTCAGTCCTAGGGAAGCCATTCGTGTCTGGGGCAGGAAGGTGCTTCCATTTTCAAAGGCCAGCCGAGCGCTGTGCAGTGGTGGTGAGGCCTCCCTAGTTCTGTGGCCAGAACATCTGACAGCTCTCTCCAGGTCTAGGTCAGCTAATGAGAAACCTGTCGGCCTCCGCCCATGCCAGACGTGCCCCATCGCTGCGACAGCTGCACCGTCTGTCCATCCTCTTCCTGCGCCTCTAGACCGGAAAGGAAGACCTTCTGCCATTGTCATTTTTTTTGTTGTTGTTGCCACATGGCTTGTGGGATCTCACTTCCCTGACCAGGGATTGAACCCGGGCCCTTGGCAGCGAAAGTGTCAAGTCCTAACCAATGGACTGCCAGGGAAGTCCCATGCCACTGTCCACTCAACTCTCTCTTAACGTTCACCCCCTCCCTGATTCTCCGTGTCTGCAAGGTGAGGGTGACGCCACCCCCCTCCCCTGGCCATCATCTCTGCTCTCCAGGCCCAGCCGCCGTGTTAGACTCCTGCCTGCCGGAGGGAGGCCCAGGGCCCAGGCCTAGGCGCCAGCTGAGGGTGGCCAGCCTGGGTTCAAAGGTGACGCCGCCTCTGCGGACACCTCTCCCGTTGCTTCACGTCCATACATCGCCTGGTAACAGAGACTGAAGTCAGCGATCTCAGCGAAAATTGCTGCTGCTGCTGCTTTTAAAATTCGAGTTGCCCGCCTTTCTCTGTGTTTCTTCCCTCCCCCTCCCTGTTTCACACCGACTGGCTCATCCTGTCCTCTGACCTCAGCATTCTCCCTGGATCGCACCGTGGGATTTCTGAGATTGCGAGTTAAACCACAGTGAAGCTCAGAAGTACTTTGAGATTCTTGGGCCGACAGTCCCAGCAAAGATCCAGCTGCTGGGGTCCTCTCTTTGGTGGGAGGTGCAGGCACGGTGTGGCTGGGAAGGCCAGGGAGTGACCGACGGTGAGGCTGCACGTGCCCAAGGTGCTCTGCAGCCCAGGGTCCCGACTAAATGTCACCCAAAGGAAAGCAGTGATCTGTAGGCTACGTTAGACACGCAGAACACAGCAGGGGAAAACACACACTTCACAGGTAATGCAGGGATCGTCCAGCAAGGGCCTTGCACTCTGTAGCGCACTAAGTGGTCACTGGTCACAGATTTGCAAGGAACTGCTGCAAGACGTGGATCAGCCTTAACCCCGAAGTCTGTGAGCTCCCCCAAGGGCCGGGGGTTTGAGCTTCCGGGCAGGCAGAATCTCCCCGCCCTGAATCCACAAGCCCCAGGGTGATCAGAATGAGGGGAAGGGGGTGACAGCCCTCTCTAGGTGTCATCCCAGGAGGGGTTCTGCCAGTGGGTGTGTGAAACCCAAAGAGAAAGGTGATCCGGGCCAGTTGGCAGAGAGAGGGGTGTGAGGACAGAGGCCACCTGTGTGTTTCACTGTGGGGCAACCCCTCCTGGCCTGGCCCTTAGCCAGTGTGACAGAGGCCAGGGGAGAAGAAGCAGCACTGCCACGGGGACCCAGGCAAGAGCTGGGAGGTGCCAGGACTGGGTTACTGCTCCTCCCCACAGAGCCTAACGGCTCCTGGCTGACCCCCAGCACACTCGGCTGGTTCACCCTCCACCCCCAGCCTTGCAGCATCTGTGCTCACGAGCCCGTGAGGGGAGGTCGCGGGGAGAGTACCGTCCTCACACCAAGCCCCTGGTCTCCCGGGACCCACTCGGACCCTCAGGCTCTTCCTCTCCGTCCTGCTCAGCCTCTGCATCCAGCTCTGCTCCAGCACAGCCTGCTGGCAGTGGGGGACTGGGGAGGAACTGCAGGAGCCGGCCTTCCCGCTTCATTTCTGCCAGCTCCTTGGCACAGCAGCTGGGCGTGTTTGTTTCATAGGTGTCGTGGAAGGTGTTGTAGTCCACCTCATAGAAGCCCTTTTCCAGGGTGAGGACTGGAGTGAATCGGTGGCCCCAGAGCACCTCCGTATCCATGTAGGAGCTCCGTGCTTGGCAAGTCATGCCTGGGTGAACAGAAGGCACGTGTGTTAGGAGTGGCCACAGCTATCCATCCATCATCCACCCATCTATCCATCCATCTATTCACCTATCCATCCAATCACCCACCAATCAGTCATCCATCCATCCATCATCCATCCATCCATCCATCCCTCCAACCCTCCATCCATCCCTCCATCCATCCATCTATTCACCTATCCATCCAATCACCCACCAATCAGTCATCCATCCATCCATCATCCATCCACCCTATCATCCATCCATCCCTCCATCCATCCATCCATCCATCCATCCATCCATCTATTCACCTATCCATCCAATCACCCACCAATCAGTCATCCATCCATCCATCCACCCCATCATCCATCCATCCATCCATCCACCCTGTTATCCATCCCTCCATCCATCCAATCATTCATCAGGCACTTGTTGAACATCTGCTTTGTGCTAAGCATGGTGCAGATAGAACGCTGAATAAGACACGGTCCTTGCCCCGAAGGAGCTCGAGGGGTGATGGAGGCAGAAAATTAGAAATTAACAATGCAAGATTTTGGAGTTGGTTCCTAGAGATTGGAGTGGATAATTCAGAAATGGACGTCGTTCCTGAAAATGAGTTAAGTTCTAGAAGAGTGAGACAAGAAAAGAGACAGGAAAAGGGTTTGAACAAAGATAAATTCAGCATGGCTGAACCCAGAGAAACTGACAGGCACTTAGAACACCCAGGGGTTGTTTTGGGTGGATACACATGGGCCTACATGTGCATACAAATACACACACATACACACACACACACACACACACACACACACACACACACACACACACAAACTCACAGCATGGCTCCTTGATTGGACCATGCTCCAATGTCTCCATTCCCTGTCCGCTCAGCCCCGGCATGCCTGTGTTATTTTTAGGTGCTGCTTTCTCTCCAGAGAGGGCAGCTTTGTTTATGGATGAGGACGCCTTTGAGCTCAGGGTCATGGGGAAGCAGCTCTCTGATATTTAATCTTTCGGCCAAGGAAGGTCCTAGCTTGTGCTCTTCAGGGACTGAAGGAGACACCAGTTCCAGCCCCCCAGTTTGGACGTTCTCTGGCGGGAGTCTCATACACACCAGACCCAGGGCAGAGGCTACTCCCACTCGGCGCTCCGGTGCTGGGCAACTCCAGTGCCCCACGTGCTGCGGCTCGCAGCCTGTTCTCTGCTCTCAGGGTGCTGCCTGCACCAGGCCTCTCCCCTCGGTCCTTGGACAAGCCCCCCAGCTCAGCAGAGGTGCACAGACCCAAGCTGGGCACTGACCAGCCTAGACACGGGCCAGGTGTCTCTGGGGCCTCAGGGAAAACAGCAGGACAGGACCTCCACGGAAGCTTTGGGCCAACCCTCTTGGGGTCTTCCTACCCTTCTGTCCCATCGCTTGGGAGGGGGCTGCCCCATGGCTGGAAACCTACTTGTGTATCTGGCATCCGTGTTCCAATGCACTTGGAAAGGACAGAAACCGCTCTGGGTGGCAGGCACTGTGCTTCCCACATGCTACTCCATTTCATCACTTAACCCCAGTGAGCCTGTGAAGTTTATCAGCCTCATCTTGCTAACGGGTTGAGCGATCTGCCCAGACTCACAGGCAGGCTACACAGAGCCGCGCTGGTCAAACCTCGGCCTGAATCACAGCCCGCCCCTGGCTCCATAGGCGTGGCAACCAAGCTCTTAGAGATGCTGAGATCAGAGCCAGTGTGGGTGGGTGGTCTCCTTCTCTTGTCTCCCTGCAGACCCAGGATTACCCAGGTCATGCGGGCAGAGGAGGTCAGCCAGATGGGGCAGGCCTGACTTTGAGGCATCGTGAGGGAGAGGCCAGCAGGTGGCAGTGAGGGCGGGGCTGGGGCATGAGGGGCCGTGCTTAGGCACTGCTTTCCTGTTTGTCCCTGCGTCTCTGACCTGACCCCTCCTTTGTGGCCTCCAAGTGGAGCTCTTTTCCCAGAATCTCAGCCCACGTTCTGATCCGAGCCCGGCACCAAGGTCAGGGTGACCCGCAAGCCCCTGGCCCTGTGGGAGGAGGCTCCCTGCATGCCAGCTGTCCTGGCCCCTAGGGTTCCCTCGGCTGCCACCATATGCCGCGTGGCTAGCCTCGGCCCCCCGGCAGATGGCCAAGCAACCCCCTCCGTCCAGGCCTCTGGAGCCTGTTCGCACCCCAGCCGGTTCCACTGGCTCCGATCGGGAGGGTTTGTGGCTGCCCGGTCCGAGTCTCCCACCCAGCTTCTCAGGAGGCCAGGAAGCCTTGTTTGGCCACCTTTGTGCCGGACCCCCAACGTTTTGGGGGAGAGTGTGGTGTGGCAGACAAGCTGTAGTCACAGACCTGAGCATGAACCCTTCCTGTCTGCAGAAAGCTGCTACCACATCTTTAACAGGAGCTTAAAGCCAGCCCTCCAGTGTTGTTTTCAGATTAGAAAACTATGTATATTCCGAGCTCGGGTGAGATTTCTGCAAGCCATCCTTAGGGTCAGACCTGTGGCTCAGACTCCTTCGTGAGTGAAGAGAAGGGGGGCAGGAGAAGGGGAGGAAGCAGAGGTGGGTGCAAGGTTAACGGGGGCTCCTCAGCCCAGGGAATACAGCGGGGACACGGGGTCCCCCAGGCCTTGGGCTCCCCGAGCCCCGCACGGAGCTTGGCCTTGGGAAGCGCTCGGCTGCCCGTGAGTCAGTTGCTGGGCAGGGAGGGGCTGGCCGGACATGTGTGGGTGCGATGCATTGTTTTCTGCACACCTCGTGTTCATGGAGCCCTTTCCACAGGGAAGATGAGGGGCAGCCTGCTCCACAGGCGCCCACAGGGGCCCATAGGTGTCTCTCCCAAAAGAGGATTCTGTGACTTTGGGAACCTTGGGTTTGGGAAATGCCGCACCCTGTCCTCTCCTCAGGAGGTAATTCACACGTAAAAAGACAATGCCAAGTCCTACAGTAAGAAGCCGGTTCACCTTTGTTTAACCGGGAGTTTCCCAAAGTTATTTGCTCACAGAAGTCTCTTTGGGTGACACCACCTCCACGATAGCAGTTAGGTGTAGCCTGTTGGAAACCAATGCTGGCTTTGGGTCACCTGGCTTTGACCTGCATCCTGGCTCCATGACTTAGGAGCCCTTGCTCCTGGGCAAATAATTTGCCTGTGTCTCTGTTTCCATATCTACAACTGAAGGAAAACTATCTCACTCGCTGAGCTACTGCGAGTTTAGAGTCTAGAACGGGCCCAGACATTGGGCGGGTTCTGTACACCTTAGCTGCTCTCATCCCTCCATCTTGAGGAACGGTACCCCCCAGATCACCATGCAGGGGTCGGGCGGTTCAGCTGCCGTCTGGAGACTCCACCTTCTGGAGTCCTGGCAGTGGCCCGAGGGGAGGGGCCGAGGAGGAGAAAGCAGCTCACCTGTTGCCTCCACCATCCCTTCCAGGATGACCACGATTTCAAACTCCTCCTGATTCAGCTGGGCCCGCGACATCTCCCAGAAAGGGCTCTTCTCGTTGATCTCGTGAGAGATGATGAGCGGGGACACCAGGAAGAGGCGGTCGTCCCCCGTGTCGAAGCCCACGTTGATGTCGGTCTGGTTCAGCGGGATGAACTCCCCCTCCTTGGTCTGCCGGGACTTGATGAGCTTGGCGCGGATGGAGGCCTCCACGATGTGCGAGTTGCGAAGGTCGCCCACCCTGAACATGAGGCAGAGCTTCTCGTCCCGCAGGGAGATGACGGCGTTGCTGGAGAACATGAGGGTCTCGGCTCTCTTCTTGGGCTGGCTGATCTTGACGAACATGCACCCCACCATGAAGGCGTTGACGATGGAGCCGAGGATGGCCTGGACCAGAAGGAGGATGATGCCCTCCGGACACTTCTCCGTGATCACCCGGAAGCCGTACCCGATGGTGGTCTCGGTCTCGATGGAGAACAGGAAGGCAGACACGAAGCCACTGAGGTTTTCGACACAGGGGATCCACTCCTGGTCCCCGATGTGGTCCAGGTCACCCCGGATGTAAGCAATGAGCCACCAGATGAACCCGAAGAACAGCCAGGTGACGGTGTAGACCATGGTGAAGACAAGCAGGTTGAAGCGCCACTTGAGGTCCACCAGGGTGGTGAAGAGGTCGCTCAGGTAGCGGTAGGTCTCCTGGACGTTGCCGTGGTGGACGTTGCACTTGCCACTCTTCTCCATGTAGCGCTGCCGGGGCTTCTTGCCCTCCGCCAGCAGGCGCGTGCGGTCGGTGGCAATGGGGATATAATCGCGGGCCTGCTTGGGAACCTTCTTAGGGTCCCTGGGAGTGACCCCAATCTCCATATCCTGGTTCATGGCATTCCTAGAATCGCCAGCCATAGCTGGGGTATGCTGAATTAAAGAAGACATCATCAGAAGGCCAATAGGCACAAGAAAAGATGCTCGACATCAGTTAATTATTAGAGAAATGCAAATCAAACTATGAGGTACCACCTCACAGCAGTCAGAATGGCCATCATTAAAAAGTCTACAAATAACAAATGCTGGAGAGGGTGTGGAGGAAAGGGAACCCTCCTACACTGTTGGTGGGAATGTAAGTTGGTGCAGCCACTGTGGAGAACAGTGTGGAGGTTCCTCAGAAAACTAAAAATAGAGCTACCATATGATCCAGCAATCCCATTCCTGGGCATATATCTGCAGAAAACTCTAATTCGAAAAGATACGTGCACCCCCAATGTTCATAGCAGCACTATTTACAATAGCCAGGACATGGAAGCAACCTAAATGTCCGTCAACAGATGAATGGATAAAGAAGATGTGGTATATATATACAATGGACTATTACTCAGCCGTCAAAAAGAACGAAATAATGTCATTTGCAGCAACATGGTTGGACCTAGAGATTAACTTACTAAGGGGAGTAAGTCAGAAAGAGAAAGACAAATACCATATGGTATCACTTGTATGTGGAATCTAAAATACGATACAAATGAACATATCTGCCAAACAAAAACAGACTCAAAATATAGAGAACAGATTTGTGGTTGCCAACGGGGAGCAGGGGCTGGGGGGAGGGAAGGAATGGGAATTTGGGGTTAATAGATGCAAACTATCATATACAGAATGGATAAAGAACAAGGTGCTACTGTATAGCACAGGGAGCTATCTTCAATATCCTGTGATAAACCATAATGGAAAAGAGTATGAAAAAGAATAGATATATGTATAACTGAGTTACTTTGATGTACAGAAGAAATTAACACAACATTGTAAATCAACTATATGTCAATAAAAAAAAAAAAAACATCATCAGTGAGGTGGACCATTCTGATTCAGAGACCCTGAACTTCAAGTTCACTCTGCCTTTGTGCCCTCAAAGGCCTCTCCTCTAGTGTACAATGGACCAATAGATGTGGACCAGCAGCAGCCTGGGAGATGCTCAGGGCGGGGACCATGTTCTCTTATATTATTCACTTATATCCCTGGTGCCTAGTACAGGTTCTAGCATATAATGGAAGCTCAATAGTTGTTTGTTGAATGAATAAATGAACACATTCCAGGTGCAAACTCCACATTTAGTGTCTAAAGGGTTTAAAGAAATCTGGGAGCAATTTAAAAACTAGTAATTGCAACACTTTATTAAACGGCTACCGTATTCCATGCCTGATACGTGGACAGTCACTTGTTATCGCCACAACAACCGGTGGGAGGGAGAGCTTGAGATCTCCGTTATAGAAAGACTGCACTATTTGCTCAGGCATCAGGCTTATTTCCAACAGTCTCTCTCCCTCCTATAGAATGTAAGCCCCCCACCCCCCGGCTCAATTTGGGGTCTGTTTTGTTCCCTGATACACCCCAAGTACCCACAGCAGAGCCTCGCACATACTTTGTACTCAAAAATTACTCTTGAATAAATGGATGAATTAATAAGAAATGAGTCCCAAAGAGGATAAGTGACATCCAGGTGGAAGAGCTGATATCTGGGTTCTGGCTGGTCAGGCCCAAAGTCTATGCTGTTTCCTTTATCCCTCCCTGTCTTCCGTCTTTTCACCTGAGATCTTAGCAGCAGACAGAAAGGAAAAGGCAACACGTGTCTGATTCACCTTGCGCTCACTCCTACCGTCTGAGCCGAAGGTCTGTGGCCGTTTGAACCTTTACGAATATGAAAAATTGCTGTGTAGACCCACCATTAAAAATTCGGATACAGTAATTCCCTGCCCTCTAAGAAATTGAGATGGGCGGGATGTTAATGCCCCAAGGTTTTCAAAAGGGCTAGAAGATATTTTTGGAGTATATGCTGCCCTTTAAACACCCAGAATCCTGTAGTATTCAGTCTACCGTGTTTCTGATATTGTGCCCACAGTCATTTAAAATGCTCCCAAGACCCTGATGAAGCTGGGCAGGACCGTGAGATCGCAACAGCAATAGCTTCAGTGTCTGCCCAGGCACCTCGCTAAGACACTAATATCATATGGGCTCATTTACTCCTCACAACAGAGCTCTTACTCCAGTACTGTTATCATCACTCCATTTTCAGACGAGGAAAATGAAGCTCGGGTGGTGAGTGGCTGACTTAGGTTTGGGATCTAGGTCTGTCTGGCTCCAGCCCAGGGGGTTCACAGCCCCCAACACCCAGTGGCCTGCAGACCTTGAGGTTCCAAGGAGCAGACTGAGACTGATGAGCTGCTCCTTCCAGAAGGTTCTAGGAGCTTCTGATCCTGGGGATCCTATCATTCAGCCCTTCTTCATCTTTACAAGCAAGTTCTTGACTTCACAGTTACGTCCCTGCCCAGGAAACTGTGTCCCTGATAGCACAACCTACAGGAATGTTCTATAAACCACGAGCCAACTGCCTGATTGAGTGAGGGAGAGCTCACCCATCACAGAGAGGCAGACCTTTCCTCTGCTGCCTGAGTGGCTGCAGCAATTCCAGGGTAACCTTTAAAATATCATATGGAAGGGTCGTAGGAAGTGCTGTGCGTCTCAGACGTCCACCGGCCATTTCCCGTTCTGCAGAGGCCACCTGCTCCTCGTCTGCCTCGCGTGGCAGTTGCAAAGATAACTGGAGCTAGGAGGGCATGCTTGCTGCTGCCTTGCAGAATCCCAAGCACGATTTTGCTCTGCCCCTTAGCCAGGAGACCGTGTACTGAACACTCGACCAGAGAGTGCCCAGAAATGGGGAGAAAGGCTGCCGATCCTGAGGCTCTGGGTGCTCCTGGGGACCCCAGCTGCCGGAACGCAGGTGGGGGTCCGTGAGGAGCGCTGCCCGTGACTGGGCAGGGCAGGGTCAGCACCGGCAAGAATGAGTCACCGGCTAGGGCGCCTGGAAAACACATTAGCTGCCCTCAGCTCTTTCAGGAAAGGAGCTTTCTGATTTTCTGCTCTGCTTCCTTCTTTACTTTTCAGCATACGTTCTTGCAGGAGAAGGCCTTGTTCTGTGATGGAAACAGAAAAAGGCTTTCCGGGACACCTCAGCCCGGATCTGAAAACGTTTTGTGTCCAGCAGACAGGAAAAGAGGTTGGTTCTGATTTGATATTGGCACCCGTTCTCCACGCGAGCTCGAACGCTCTGCGGGAGTTATTGCTCATTCCACCCAGGGTGAGATCTGGATTCTAGCTCAGCTTCCAGCACACCTGCTCTGTGATCCAAAGTAAAAGTCTTAACTTTCTTTGCTTCAGTCGAATCTGCTATAAACCTCGGATAACATTCTCCACCCCTCCAGTCCTGGAGGCCATTACGGGGACCCAGGGAAAGAATATACGAAAATAAACGTAAGTATAAGTATAAATGTGAAGAGTTACAAACTCTCCTTGAACTGAAATTTAATGCAATTTCCCAATAACACCATTTTAAAGAAGACAGAGGCCGGGAGCATCTAAGTCAAGTATTTAAAGCTCCAGTGTGCAACCTGCAGGGCAGGTATCAGGCAGGGTCCCTTGACTACCTGGATTCCTTCTAAGGGTAAGCAAATTGCCCACCCTAGAAATCTTGGTTTCCAGCGCTGTGGCCCAACAAGTCAAAGGGTTTTCTCAGACAATGAAGATTCTTTAATCGGGTTTCCAAGATCCATTCTATTAATTTATGCATCCATCGAGCAAACACTAATTGAAGAGCTATTAATAGTTCAACTTGCATGCTAAGAGCTTGTGACAAAGCAGTAAGATGAATGCAGACCCAGGCCTTGTATAGTTTGTATTCTAGCATTGCCTCTTTGAACCCAGGGGTCTGTGGAGACAGAGGCAGGGAGAAAGTGTTGGCCTGGCCGTGGCCAGCTGCGTGTGGGCACCGCTGTCTGCAGAGCCAGGAAGAGGGCCTGACTTGAGCAAATCCCATTCAGTCTCAGCAAGCCCACCTCTTCATCTTCATCTTTCATTCCCTCCCGCGTCCCTGAATGGAAAGCTGTGCCGAGACACGATGAAAGGTCTTGGGAAAGACAGAGCTTCAAGTCCAGCAAAGTGCTTGAATCTCTTTGATATAAAAACACAAGTGGAGAAAGAATCAAAAGAGGCACAGTCAGAGGCAGTTGTATTTTAGATAATGCATGAGTGAATCTGACACCCATTTAAATGCACCTCTGCATTAAGAATTCCCAAAACTCCTCTCACGCCCCAGTGAAGAAAACTCTGTGTCATGGGGGTATTTTAGAAAGTCATGGACGCAGAAGTTTGATAGAAACTGAACTTGGGGGCCAGCAGGGCTTCCTGAAGACAGCACTGGCCTGGGAATCTTGTCTCAGACTCAGTTTCCCTACTGTGAAATGGGCATAGCAGGCGCTCTTAGCAATTTCCTCCTTTCTCTCTTAGATACGCTGGATCAAAGTCTGAGTTCCCTGAGATTTGGGATTCGGTGTGAGATTGGAGGAAGAGTTATGGAGGGAATATACCCAGTTCTCAGACTGAGATACTTGTCTACTGTTCTATATGAGTCTATACGGCTGTACTGCTTGTTACATATGAAAAGACTCCAACCTCGTTGATGAATAAGTTGCTCCAGTGCCCTCAAAGACCCTCAGGGTGAGCAGGAAGTATAAAAGGTCTTACCAGTAGAGTATGTACTTGGAACAGAGAGAGCACATGAGAGTAGGAAGAATTCTTTAAATCTTACCTACATCTTTTTTATAAAAAAATTATTTATTTATTTGGCTGCATTGGGTCTTAGTTACGGCACACACGCTTTTTGTTACAGCACTCATGCTCTTCGTTGTGGCGCTCGGGCTTCTCTCTAGTTGCCGTGTGTGGGCTCTAGAGTGCGTGGACTTAGTTGCCCAGTGGCAGGTGGGATCTTAGTTCCCCGACCAGGGATCGAACCTGTGTCCCCTGCATTGGAGGGCGAATTCTTAACCACTGGACCACCAGGGAAGTCCCGAGAATAGGAAGAATTCTGAGAGGCCCCCATGACTCCTTCCCCCATACACTCCCTGTACATCCCCGGACGTGGGGATGGGGTTCTCACTCTCGTGACTGGGTTTTGTGCTAGCCCAGTTGACTCTAAGCAAGGCAGATTGTTTGGGGGTGAGCCAGACCTAGTCAGAGAAGCCCTTAAAAAGACTGGGCTTTTCCTGAAGCAGGACACTGGAGGCAAGAGAGGAATTTGACGAGACAGGTGTTTCCTTTGCTGGCTTTCAAGACAGAGGAGCATTGTGGCGAGGAATGTGGGTGGCCCTCAGGAGCCAAGAGCAGCCCCTCATTGACAGCCAGCAGGGGAACGAGGACCTCAGTCCTACAGCCTCAAAGAACGAGATTCTGCCACTAGCACAGGAGCCGGAGGAGGGCCTGAGCACCAGATGCCGTGCAGCCGCTGACACCTGGGTTTTGGCCTTGTGAGACTCTGAGTGGAGAACGTGATCACGTGGTGTCTGGACTTCTGACCTTCAGAACCGTGAGCCGACAAATGGCGTTTTTTTTTTTTTTTTTTTTTTTTTTTTTTTTTTTTTTGCAGTACGCGGGCCTCTCACTGTCGCGGCCTCCCCCGCCGCGGAGCACAGGCTCCGGACGCGCAGGCTCAGCGGCCATGGCTCACGGGCCCAGCCGCTCCGCGGCATGTGGGATCCTCCCAGACCGGGGCACGAACCCGCGTCCCCTGCATTCGCAGGCGGACTCTCAACCCCTGCGCCACGAGGGAAGCCCACCAATGGCGTTTTAAACCAGTATGTCTGTGGTCAGATGTGACGGCAGAAATAAGCAACTAAAACACGACAGAAGAGGAAACCAGGTAATGACAAGTTAGGCACCGGATTGCCCAGCTTCCTACTTTACCTTGAGCTGAGGGACTTCCAGGGAAGTGACTTCTCTGTAAGCCTCAGTTACTTTATCTGTAAAATGGGGACAATAATAGGGCCGCAAAGAGGGTTGCTGCGATGATGAAATGAAAGGTGTGTGCACAGTGCATGGCTGATGGGAGCTCTTCGAAGTGGTAGCTCTGTTATCCTCTGTCTGGGGATGGGGGTGGGAGTTGTGGGGGGCAGGAGAGCTTCAAGCATTAAGGATGAGGAAGGAGGACCACCAGGGCCCTGTGCCTGCCGCACCAGCATCGTGCCGCCGTGTGGCTTCATTTCATTCACTCCTGCGAGGAGGGCATCGTCTTCATTTTACGAAGGCAGGAGCTAGGAGAAAGCTTAAATAACACGCCCAGAGTCACACAGCGTCTGCTGGGAGCTAAGACCCAACGCAGTGTCTAGATTCCACAGCGGCTGCACCAGATTGGTGCAGAGGTCTTAGATGGCTCTGGTCTCTGTGGGGTCCTGGTGGGGAACCCCTCACTCTCTTTCCCCAGAAGCCGTGCCTGAAGAACTTTTTAAGAACCTTCACTTTAGGTTCTTTTCACACCGAGGCAGAGACGGTTCCGGTGCTCAGATCAGGGCGTTTCTCTTGCTTGGGACCTGCCTTCTCCACACAGGAGCGTGGGAAGAGGCAGAGGGGAGGCACCGGGGTTTGGGGGACAGGGGACCCCTGAGCGCAGTGGCCTGAGCATGGAATCCGGGTCACCAGCCTGGCTTTCCGTGACCAGGACCCCTCTTCTCCCAGCCACCTGTCTCGGGCCAAATACCCCCACTGGGCTTGGAAAGGGCAGCTCCGGCCTCCTTCCTGCCTTGTGGTCCCCGGACAGTTCAGAGGCCCGGGAAGAAGCTGCAGGCGCCTGGCCTCAGCCCACGGGCCGCTCACCTGGAGCCTGGTGTAGAAACAGCAGAGAGAGAGGCCAGGGCCCATGGACACGGGAGACCCAGGGGCTGGCCCAGCATGGGTGGGACTGGCCTGGAAACTGATGGCGGAGCAAATCCCTCTTCAACCGGGAGAAATCGGCCAGCAGCTCCAGCCCCTAGAGCCTGGGCGCAAACCGCACGATGGGCTGGCTCCTCCCAGCCCTGGCTTCCCAGCTTTCACGATTACTAACCTTGAAAACGAAAACAGAACTCTTTGTAGTGCATTCTGAGGTTTAATGGCCAAGAGTCAGAAGTAATACATCTTGAAAAACCCAGCGGATATTTTGTTTAAAAACCTCATCATTTTGCAGCTATTTGCAGCTATCAACTTAGGTGTGAGTCTATTCTCTATTTCCTGGATGTTTTGTGGTTTTACTTCTTGAACCCAAGCTCGAAAAGTATCTGGGTGGCACCACACGTGTGAAAGCCCGCTGGAAACCGTGGCACACGAGAGTCATTCATTCAGTCAGTCAGTCAGTGAGCCGGTGACCCTCACCGAACATCCCCTGCAAACGTGCATGATCGCCCTGGGGCTGTAGGAGGTGGAGTGGCAGTTCACCTCTTTCCTGCGCTTTCCATTTGGGCTCTTGCTCAAACGCAGATTCGGATGCAGTAGCTCTGGGGTTCCCAGAATCTGCCTTTTCTCAAGGAGCTCCCAGTGACCTTGATGCTTCCGGTCAGCTGGGGGCTGGACGCCATGCTGAGGCCCGGGTCCCACAGCCCAGAAGCCCGAGCCTGGCCACTCTCATGGCCATGGAGACTGAGGACCCCTGCTCTATTTTCTGCCCTCAAGGAGCTCACGGAATGGTGGGGACACACAGGCAGACGGTACGATGGAGAGTGACAGAGGGACCACGGCACAGTTCTTGATTCAGCTTGGCCTGAGTGGGCGAGGAAGAGTAAGGAAAGACGTGCTGAAGGGGATGACCAGCGGGTGGGGTGAAGTGAGCCTTTTTTTTTTTTCTTTTTTCCGGTACGCGGGCCTCTCACTGTTGCGGCCTCTCCCGTTGCGGAGCACAGGCTCCGGACGCGCAGGCTCAGCGGCCATGGCTCACGGGCCCAGCCGCTCCGCGGCATGTGGGATTTTCCCGGACCGGGGCACAAACCCGTGTCCCCTGCATCGGCAGGCGGACTCTCAGCCACTGCGCCACCAGGGAAGCCCCTCGAGGTGAGCCTTCTGGACATGAGACCCGGGAGGGGCCCCTCATAAAAACTCATGTACTTAACACCCACTACATGCCACCGCTGTGCTGGGTGCTTTTAGTGCATTGTCTCATTTAGTGCTCAGATATCTCAGCAGCCTCATTTACCGATCACAAAAGCAGAGTGAGTTAGTAACTTGCTTAAGCCCACTCAGTTATTAAGAGGCAGGACTAGACATGTTTGACTCTAAATGCAGCTCTAAAACACCTGGTCCAGGAGGCAGCTGACGACACATTCCGATCCGTGCTTGGAAACCAATTCATGATTTACTGCTGTGCTACCCGTTCTGCCTGGGCTGCAGAGTGGAGCTGGGGCCCCCCTCTCCTCCATCCACCCTCCTGCTTTTCTCCTGAGCTGAAAGCTCCCCGTGCTTACATCTGCTCCTGGACATTTTCTCACCGCAGCAGTATTTGCTCACACAGGTCCCCAGTTGCTCCAAGGAGACAGGGTGTCCACATATCCCAGCCAACACCGGGTGTCTTGGTGTAAATCACCAAGCGCCCCTTTCACTCCCAGAAGCATCTCTGTGTGGATGCTCTGGGCTCTCCGAGGGCAGAGACCACTAGCCGGTGGCCACTGATCTCGCTGTGAATGACTCTGGCTGGACTTTCCTGCATGTCAGGTGTGCCTGCCTCTGCCAGGAGTGGATCCAATACCTGTCCCTCCTGAATGGGATGTGCATGCTGTAGTGACCAGAACCCAGGAGGCTGGTGCCCAACTCTGCCGCCTCCAAAGGCAGATGAGTGAGGTCAGCGAACAGAGCTGCTGCTTCTCTGAACACAGACACACCTCATGTGCGTACTGACCAGACAATGTGCTTTCTCTTATTTTTATTCAAATGTGAGACTTCTCAGACCTTCTTTTCCACATTTTTGATAAAGAAAAAGATTTTAAAAGATATAATTCCTATTCTAGGAAAAGCAATTATACAAACCCATGGTAAATCAAAACTTGCTCTGGGGGAGGCTTCCCTGGTGGTGCAGTGGTTGAGAGTCCGCCTGCCGATGCAAGGGCCACAGGTTCGTGCCCCGGTCCGGGAAGATCCCACATGCTGCGGAGTGGCTGGGCCTGTGGGCCATGGCCGCTGAGCCTGCGCGTCTGGAGCCTGTGCTCCGCAACGGGAGAGGCCATGGCAGTGAGAGGCCCGCGTACCGCAAAAAAACAAAACAAAAAAAAAAACTTGCTCTGTGTCTTGGGGACACTATAGGGAGTGGTGGGGACTGAGGTGAGCAAAGTACACGTGTGGTGCTACAGGGGGCAGCGTTACTCAGCTCCAGCTAATTACTGTCACGCAAGAATGTGGAGCTGGTTCTGCAACATCTTCCACTTTCTTTTTCTAGAAAAGCTAGAAATGAAGACTTTTCAACAGGAAATTTCTTTTTTTCAATGTTGACAACTAATTCAACGATTTCTGAAACACCGAGCGAGCCAAAAAAAATCCGTCTGTGAGTCAGATTCGGTCTGTCAACTGCCAATTTATACTCCTGGGCTCCCGAGGCAGAGAGAGGCTCCTTCCCCACGTGGACATGTTGGCTTGGACTTTGAGTTATGCTGAGCGTGGTGTTAAGGGTTGTGGTCATGCCAATAAATTCTCCTCAGGGCCTCCTGTTTGCACTAATGAGTCTGCCATGTACACAGCCTGTCAGTCCTCAGTACGGAGGAAGCCAGGAGGCCGACGTAGGACTCACACGACAGCAAAGAGACAGGGAATGGGCTGCTGCTTCGTTCCCACCGTGGTCCTAACCAGCCCCGTGCCCCCTCCCATAGCCTTGTCCCCCCTCCCCAGACCCCTCCGTCGTGCAGAGGGCTGCCGTGGCCCCCCTCTTCTCACCGTGCATCCTCTGCCTACCTGCCTTCCCCTCCCAATCACACCCCTTGCAATTATGCTGCAGGAAGCAGGGTCTCCGGGAAGCCTTACGTTCTCCACCGATGGCAGAAGTGGTTCCGAGTGGGAAGAGATTCTGACTATAACTGCTTTGAGAAGGTGGAGGGAGCGCCCCCTCCGGGGTGGGGAGGTGGGCTGTGAGGCCAGGAGGTGGATCAGGTCAGGAGTTGTCCCTGGCTGGGACGTAATGGAGGCTGGTCATCCATCATTAGGGGATCCGGAGCCAGGAGGGCTGTAGAACTCAGCGGGAGGAGCGGGGTGGCCCCCAGGTGCTGGCTTGTGCCCAGGAGGCTTCTTGCTGTCGCAGGCTCACAAGGGCTCAGGACACGTGCGCTCCTTTTAGCCCTGCTCCTGGACCAATGCCCAAGAAAGAGGATTCTGCCGAGGTCTGCTACAGCACACTGAACGTCGGCACCCCTCTCTCTGAGATGCAAAACTGTCCCGTGACAAGGAAAACAGATACCATATGATATTGCTTATATGTGGAATCTAAAAAAACGGTACAAATGAACTTATTTACAAAACAGAAATAGAGGCACAGATGTAGAAAACAAACTTACGGTTACTAAAGGGGAAAGGTGGGGAGAGATGAATTAGGAGATTAGGATTAACATATACACACTGCTATATATAAGATAGATAACCAGTAAGGACCTACTGTAGTAGCACAGGGAACTCTACTCAATACTCTGTAATAACCTGTGTGGGAAAAGAATCTAAAAAAGAATGGATATATGTATACGTATAACTGAATCACTGTGCTGTACACCTGCAACTAACACAACATTGTAAATCAATTATACGCCAATAAAAATTAAACAGTCCCGTGACTGCATGAGGGGGGCATGTACCAGGAGAAGGGTGGGGGGCTTTCAGCGGAACGTGGAGGCGGGACCACGTGGATGGAGGAACAGGTCTCGCCGGGCGGGACCCTTGGTCACCGCGATGTCCCTGCGCGTCACCGTCCTGACTGCTGAGCTGCTGAGAGGCTGCTGCAGCGGGACCGCTCTGTAAGGTGGGGGGGGGTTCAGGGGATGAGTGTCCTGTGTTGCCTGCGACTGCTCAGAATGACCTTCCCTGGGGAGCTGCCACAGACTCCCCGGCCCCACCTGCTGAGGCCTCCCGGGTCTCCTTCCTGGGGCTGCCTCTGTCCCTCCCAGGGGAGCCCTTGAATCTGGTCCCTCAGCATGGGTGGGATTGTTAAGCAAAGTCAAGGTACAGGTGTGGCTGCAGGGCCGGGTCACTCCTAGGTGAGTCACCTGTCCCTAGGTTCGCCTCAGACATGCCCTGACCAGAGCCAGCTCTTTAGGGAGCATCTATCCCATGTGTGCTGCTTCCCCCATGCCCTTTGCACTCATTTTGTTTTTGTTTTAAATATGTGTTCAATTTACTTCCTGCAGTGGGTTGTGCTGACTTATTTTATTTAAATAGCCCTAGAAGTGCAATGTGTGTGTGTGTGTGTGTGTGTGTGTGTGTGTGTGTGTGTGTGGTGTTTTTCCTCTGAACCAGATGTGTATTAACCTTATGTGTGTCCACTCACCTAATCTTCTCCGCAACACTATGGAGAAAGCGCAATGCGTCCATTATACAGATAAGGAGACTGAGACTCAGGGAAGGTCACGTGACTGGGAAGCCGCAGGACCCGCTTGAACCGACACTGGGCTGACCACAGGGTCCACGCTCTCCTGCTCTGCCACTCGACGCCCATCCAAGTCCGGAGCACTAGACAGAATGCAGTCTTGATCCTGAATTATAATCCCAACTCTCCTGACCAAGTACCTTGCCCTGAACCGCACACCATTCCATAGATCCCTACCCTGGGTCTCTTTCCTGTATGAGAAATGGAAATATCCACAGGAATCGTAGTGTCAGTGAAATACCTGCTACTTTATCAGGAAAATTTTACTCCACCAGATACCAGTACAAGGCACTCAGCCCCCTAATCCGAATTGTTACTGGATAAGGGCAGGTATAAGGTATGAAATGATAGCAGTGTTATTACTATATGGAATTATTATGGAATAATAATGGTAATTGCTATCTCTGTGGGGCCCATTCATAACTCTTGGACTGGTTCATGAGAATCCTATGATTTTAGTCCCACTCTGTAGTTGGCTAGTTGTCCAAGGACACGCACATGCTGGTTAAATCGCTCCCACGACGATGACACTTGACATGGAAACACAGACTATGAGGTTTTGGGTAATAAAAAGAAAGATTTAACAATAGGTCTAGCAGGTGGCCTTGACCCCTGGCCGCACAGAGAAGGGGCTGGTCAGTGCCAAAAGGGTGAACCTGAGCCCTCAGACCTCGGGCAGCCCAGGCCAGGCCACTCATTCAGACTGCATCCTCGGACGGGTCTCCACCACCATTCCAAGGAAGGAATAAAAGCTTCTGCATTATGTTTTTGGTATCTGGAGAGGAACGTGAACCTTATTTGAAGTGCTGTGGGCTAATCCTGTGCTTACTTTGTCATTAAAGACACAAGAACACGGGGAGTTTGCGATACACATACAAAGAAAAGAGAGGATTAAATGGTGTTTCACTGAAGGGTTTTTTTTTTTTTCACTGAAGGGTTTTTAAAGGAAGACAGAGTTCTCGTCTGAAATGAGAGCAGACAGATCTGTCATTTGCTTGTGGAGTTCAGTTCTTTGGAGGAAACACAGACAGAAAGATCATTTTGGCGGCATTTAAAAGATCTAGTTGAGTATATCTGAGTGAGTCCAAATATATTCACTAATTTTTTAAAAAATAAATTTATTTGTTTATTTTTGACTGCTTTAGGTCTTCATTGTGGCGTGCAGGGTTTTTCTAGTTGAGGTGAGCGGGCGCTATTCTTCGTTGCGGTGGCTTCTCTTGTTGCGGAGCACGGGCTCTAGGTGTGCGGGCTTCAGTAGTTGTGGCACGCAGCCTCAGGAGTTGTGGCGCACGGGCTTAGTTGCTCCGCGGCATGTGGGATCTTCCTGGAACGGGGCTCGAACCAGTGTCCCCTGCATGGGCAGGCAGATTCTTATCCACTGCGCCACCAGGGAAGTCCCTATTCACTACTTTTTAAAAGGGTGAAAATCAGGCTTAATTTGAGGTATGGACTATGGATTTGAAAGGCTTAATCACATGTACCTGTCAAGCAATTTGACGTTTTGTAAGCACCTAATTGTTGGGCAATGCATCTATGGAACTGCAGCTGTGACTGAAGCTCCCAACTCGTTTGGCTCCCATTTGCTTAAGACGGAACATTTGTTGCCCTCCTTGGCAGACTGCTGCAGGCCCTCATGGGTCCTTACATCTATTCGTCTTAATATTCAGCCATGGTTTACTGGCCGCAATCCAGATTCACCCTCCCAGCCCCCTGCAGGAGAAGTATGAAAAATCACGAATAAAAGGGCATGAAAATCAAATTAATTCATTTTACATTTTCCCCACATTCATGTCTGTCCATCCAGTACTTTTCCCTTTTAAGCCGGCCAGCTCTCTGAAAGTGAGCAGAATCGTTATAATACATTCTCTTCACTGTAACCCTGCACTGTGAGTATGTATCCTGCATTAAAGAATAAAGCAGATCAATAATTAAATCAAAACGAAAAACCACTTGTTTCCTCTCAACAGCCCCAGGGACAGATTTCCTGGGCTGGTGCCGATTTATCAATGACGATCAGAGACTATGAGATACAGTAGCGCAGAGAGACGGTAGCAAGAAAGCAAGATAATGTGAATACAAACAGACTTACATGCAAGTGAAAAGATGGTATGGTGACAAGAAGGTAAGAGAACCAGTGGGAAAGGACCAGAGACTCAGGGCGCGACAGTAATAGTATCATCCCAGATTGTATTTTAAGTGATTTATATGTCTTGACTCATTTAATCATTTCAGAAAAGATGTGACATAGGTACTGTTTCCCCTGTTTATAGATGAAGAAAGAGAGTGAGTAAACTGCCCCAAAGCTAGTGTCGTGGATCTGGACTTGAACGCAGGCTGACCGGCACTAGCGTCACACACTACATCTACGGAAAAGAAGGAAAAGGGAGCCTCCACGTGATGCAGTAAAGAGGAAGAAGACGAACATCACAGGATGCTGAGTGACCAGGAGAAGCAGTGAGAATAAGAGAAACAGGAAGCAAAGAGAACTGAGTAAAGGGCTGAGCATGAAAGACGCTTAAGGTAACACAGGATGAAAAGAAACGACACAGTGATGAGAAGTGAGTGAGGGCATCAGAACGTGAGTTGGGAGAAAGAACAGAGAAGAGAATCAGTCAAGGGGAAATAAGCCTATCTTACTTGCCCTTTGCAATGCCATTATACCCATTTTACAGAAAGTAAAATGAAGGTCTGAGGAACTAAGGGATTCGCCCAAGGTCACACAGTTCCTGGCAGATCAAAAGGAACCATGTTAAGTACAAAATGACAATGAAAGAAACCAAGGAACATCTAGAAAATGGAGACACATGCTCTGTTCATGAACGGGAAGGCTCAACACAGAAAAGATGCCGGCTCTCCCCAGGCTGATGTATAGATTTAATGCCATTCTTATCAGCCTCCCACAAGATTTTTTTGTAGATACAGAGAAGATTATTCTGAAGTTTATATGGAAAGGCAAAGGAACTAGAATAGGGAGAACAATTTTGCAAAAGAATAAGATGGAAGAAGCCAGTTTACTCAGTTTCACAACTTACTATACAGGCACAGTGATCAAGACCATGTGGTTTTTCAAGCCCCTTGGAAAGCCTTCTGTGGTTCAGTGGGACCTCCTTGGCCCCTGCATCTCTCTGGCGATGCTCCCCGCCCCCCGATGCTGTGGCACGGCTGCTTCCCCCAGTCAGTCCTGGGAGAGGCTCCAGGCAGGACAGACAGGGTGTGTACATGACCCAACCTGTATCACAAGTTCCTACACAAGGTCTGGCCTGTGGTAGGAGCTCCATACACATTTTTGAAGGAACATGCGAGCGACTTTTTAAGTTCATCCAATAAAGGGCACTTTCCAAAGTGACTGAGGCAACCTGACTCGGGACTGTGTTCCCTAATGTCCAGTGGGGTCGTCTGCGATAGCCCAGGAGCGCTGGCTGTCATAGCCTTGCTAGAGAGGTGCCTTGGACCTGGGCCCCCATGGACCTGTTACCCCAGCTGGACAGCAGCTTCCTGAGGCAGGGGTGGCACCGGGTCCCTGCTGCTCTTGTGATCCCCCAGCCAGGCTCTGGGGATCAAGTTCTCAACAGCCCAGTCTTGGGGAAGGGGGGAAGCAGACTCCAAGTGCAAGACGTGGGGCACAGGTTCAGCTCTGGATGACACGCTTCCACTCTTGCCTTTTCCCCTCTTTTCCTTTATGAGCAGCAAGAAATAATACAGGATGATGGCACTAGGGTCTACCTGACTTTAAATGCCGGGGAGCCTGAAACGTAAGAGAGAGCATAGTGGCAGGTGGCACACACAGCCCCAAACAACCAAGTCTCAGGAGATGAGAGTGAGAACCTAAAAGCTTGTCCTTGTCACCATTGATCTCTGACCACCACCCCCCGTCCACTTCCCTTTTCAGTGTCCCCACCAGCTTCTCTGGCCACCATATGGATTGACCCTTGGTGACCCGGAAGTGCCGTTGCCACCTGTCAAACTGGTCAGGTATCCCTGACCTCTGCCCCTCAGCCTGCTCTGGTCTGGAATGATGATGGAACTTAACATGGATGCACAAGCCAGGATCTCCAGGGTCATGTGTTAAAGGTTTGGCTCTGACATTTAGCTCAACAGGGCCGTTGGCCAGTGTAGCTGCCGTCCTGGGCTCTGGGGACTAGAATAGCTCACTTATCAGAATGTCGAGGTAGGAGGCGTTAGATAAGCGGGGCTGCACTGGCAGAGGCCACCACTCGGTCCCTCAGCAGCCAGGGCTCCGGAAGGGGAAGCTGTCCCCTCTGGTTTAAAATAATTATTCCAGAGAAAGCCACTCCACAGGTCTCTTAGAGAACACATTCAGGTGTTGTTGTTTTTTTTTTTTCAAATGTCTCCCTACAGCCCTTTGTGTTGGTTCTCCCATCCTTCTTACCTTGTCTTTAGGAAAAACAGAGCAATTCCTCCACGGCTGACCACAGTCTTACAGACAACTGACGATGGGCCCCGGCTCCCAGTGGCCCGTCTGTAGCTCAGACACAGTGGAAATTTAATCTAAAAATGGCTCCTTCCAACCACCTAATGGATTCCCGGGCCACACCCTTCTCTCCACCAGGATTGCTCAGAAAATGCAAACTTCTGCTAACGTTCTCCTAAGTGGAAAGCATAACCCTCCCTGCCCGAATGATCACGTTCCAAGGTTTTCAAAAATTAATTATTCCTGGAGCATGTTAGGAGATCAAATCCACGGTTGCTGAATTGATTTAAACACAAAAAACAGACATAGACGCGGTTTTCAAGTACGTGAATGCACAGGACACTGCTGGTGGCTTTGACCACAGGACGCAACGAGAGCTTGGCCGTATTTGGAGCAAACAGGAGGGAGGGTGGCACCCCTGCTGTCACCTCACGCTGACGTCAGCATCCTCACGGGCCACTAGGGCACCTCTAGTGCCTCCTGGATGGGAAACCCAGGAGGGTGCCGGCAGAGAGCCCCAGGGGGATCTTGCTACGCAGCCTGTGGGGTGGGAAGGATGCTGGTGACAGGGCCACACTGATTCTGCTGGCCCACAGATAGAGGGAAGAGCTCTGCCTGTCTCAGGATGTGCCCAAAGACTCCGGGGAAGCCAAGTCGGGGAGTTCCACTGGGATCTGACCCTGGGCAGCGCGGACCCTTCTCTCCCCTCCCCTTTCACCCTTGCCTCTGCCTCCTGCCGCGCTGCTCTCTGCACGGAGTTCACCCATCTCTGCTTACTGTCGGCGGGCTACTTAAATAAGGGAGGCTGCGGGAGAGTCTGTGTCTGAGTGATCCTTCCTGTTGGAGAGCTAGACACGGAGTCTAGAATGTGGTTTGGGGAAACTGGGAGCCCCGTGCTTTCGTGGAAAGCACAGACCTTTTCTCTATGGGCTGTTTCCTCTTTCAGCGATGGCCCTGGTGCTGTTCTAATGATTGATGCTGTTGTAACAATGTATTCTCCATCTTGTGGTGAATGGACGGAGCCTGGGAAGTAGTAAACACTTGATAAACGCCCCGAAATATCCCTCCCAAGGTAAAGGAATGCTAGCCTTGGGTTCCAAATCTCTACTCTGTGACACTTGGTTTCAGCTTGTGTGGGCATAGGATGGTGTAGGGGGGCTGGAGGACGTGAGCTCAGGGGAGGCTGGGAGCAATAGTGGGAAAAGCACTGGATGGGAAAAGAAAAGCAGAACCTCCTCCTCATACATAAAATGCCTTAGGTCCCACAGGAAGTGTTCATAAGTGACGATTCCCTGATATCAGTGCCCCGAAGCACCCCTACCCTGCACCCCAGCACTTCCTCTGAGGGCCATGCCTTCCTCTACCTGGAGTCAGGGCATCTCAGGCAGGATCAATAGTTGAAAATCACAGGCTGACCAGGCTTCTCATGTCGGAGCCCAGCCAAGGGCCCTTCTCTCTAACGCCCATACCAATGGCTCTGCTTGATCCTCCCACCAGATTTTAGGAAGCCCGAGGGCCTCTGTCAGCCAGCTGATGGGATTTACACCTGGGTTTTAAGGAAAGGTATAGATACGGGAGGCCAGAACACCTTTCAGGCTTGCTGTTTGACAGTGGAAACAATCCGGATTTGAAGCCAGAGGACAAGCGTTTAGAAGTTAATGGCTGCTTACTAGCGCTCAGAGCTCTCCAAGCTTCAGCCTCATCTATAACGTGGGTGGGATGAGCTCCGCGTCACAGGACTGGAGTCCAGATTACCGCACAGGAGCGTGTCCAGCTCAGTATTTGGTTCATAAATATTAGCTTCTTTTCACTGCCTCCCTCCCACATGGAGAAGTACTTTGGGAAGCAGAAAGCCCTACAATGCATGGCTTAGTGATGAAAAAGAGGTACGGTTGGGAGTCAGGCCCAGGTGAGAATCTCACTTGAAAGCTGTGGACCTCCAGCAAGTTACGTAGCCTCGCTCAGCTGCACTTTCTCACCTGTAGAACGAGGATGGTGATATCTGCTCCATTAAAAGCCTCAGAAGAGAGCAAAGTGCTTGGCATGGTTTGACCCCAAACAACCACTCATGTGCCTGGGGGGTCTGCTGGTGTTTGAAAGGACTCTCAGAGCAGGTGCTGAGCTGACCTCGTCTGACCCGATGCTTGGCACAAACCCTGGAGCTTCGGGGCCAGAGCTGGTCCAAGGAGCCGGCAGCACACAGGCTGCCCCGTGGTCCAGGGAGGAGGAGAGACCTGGTTGAGGGGAGGCACCACAGCTCTCCAGGGAGATATGTGGGTTTGGGGAGCACGGGAATAATGGTGCCATTCCCTAGTCCCTAAGCCTGTCCTTGGAGCTTTGCCCCCCCACCCTTTCTGAACAGTTTGAAAGATGTTTACAAAGAGATACGGAGGCACGCAGGAGGTGAACGGCGCGGCAGGAGGGCAGAATCAGCAAGGCCATGTTGCCAATTTGGCCAGACTTAAAAGGAAGCAAGACTAAGGTGAGGATTGATTTAAGGCTAAAAGGGCTGGTCGCCCTCGCGGCTCTCCACACCCGCACTTGAAGGCAGAGTGGCTGCCCAGGGGAAGGATTCCCCTCCCCGCTGCCCCGGCCTCGCCCACCCTGATGCGGGTTTTGGTGCCACAGGATCCCAGCTCTAGAGCAGAAGAGCTACAGTCACAGCCCTCTAAAGCCTAAGCTCGCAGCCCAGGGCAGCGCGCAGTCTTCGGGGAGCTCAGACTTCCTGGCTGAACTTTGGACCCATCCTAAGCCCTTCCCTGTCCCCAGGGCTCCCAAACTGGCAGGTGCCGGGGAAAAGCCAGCTGCTCGGGCAGTGGGCACCCTGAGAGCGCCCGTCCTGCCTTCCAGAACCGGTGAGCCGGGGAGAAACGGAGGAGGAAAGAAGACAACTTACTTGTTGAGATCGGAGCTTCCACGTCACACTGATGCTAACTTCTGGGGTGCCCCTCCGAGGCGGTGCGGGAGCATTCAGGGCCCGGGAGGGGATACTCCAGCCCCAGCCATCACGGCAGCCTCGGACTCTGCGGGGAGCCTCTCCCTGCGTGCGGTCCAGTGGGCAGAGGCTTCTAAGCCATTCTGTCCCTTCCCTCGCCAGCCCCTCCAGTCCCAGCCACTAGTCACTCCCTTTCTCCAGCGACAGTGGCAGGAGGCGCGCGCTCTCTCCCTCCCTCCGTCCCTCCCTCCCTCCGTCCGTCCGTCCCCTCCTCCCTACCTCCCCTCCGCCCTCTTCTCTCCCCTGGTTCTCCTCCCCTTCTGCCCCCAGAACAATGAATCTCTGTGTACTGATGTGTAATAACCGATGTAAAGGAACACGGGCGAAGCGGTGGGGAGGTGGGCCGGGGCCGGGCGGGGGTTCAGTGCGACGTGATGGGGGCGCCGTCAGTTCTGAATGAATCCGAGGGGGAAGGCGGAGAGACACCCCGGGGGAGGGGGCCGGCGGCTCTGCGCTCCCTTCCCCGCGGGCCTCGCCCCCTCCGTCCCTCCCCCAGGTTCCCGCCACCTCCCTGCCACACCTGCTGCTGGTGCCGGGGCTGCTTCTGGTCGTGCAGGTGCCAAGGACAGAGATCCGTGTGCGCGCGCGCATGTGCGCGTGTGTGAGCGTGTGCACGCGTGTCTAGTGGGTGCGGTGCCGCAGACCGAAAGAAGGAAGAAACTAGGCGAGCAGAAATCTTGGATCAGAGCCTTGCTCATTCACTCCGCCGTGCGTTGATGGGGCGGTTGGCGAAATTTAGTTGCGCTTCTTAGATGGAACCCAGCAGGTGAGAGGCTTTCCTCGGGAAGTTGGAGGGGCCACAGTCTTGGCACTGCATCCCCAGCCCCACGGACCTTGCTCCCATGGGTGGAGTGAGGGTCTGGGGTGCCCTGACTCACGGGCTGGAGATGGAGCAGGTCCAGAGACAGGAAACAGGCCTGCGGCTCCCAGGCTCTGTGCTCACCCTTGGCCGTCCTCTCCGGAGGCATGTGGCCTGTGGCCGGGCAGGAATAGCAGGAAATGTCCTCTCTGCCCCGAGGAGAAGCCCAGAGCAATCCAGATGCAGAGCCATCGCCTAGCAGCCCCCTCCCTTCCCTCCCTTTTTGAGCTCCTCCCTGCCTGGGGGAAGATGAGTGCCTACATTCATTCTGTAACTCCTGTGAGTTATAGGAAAGCCAGCTGCTAACGTCACATCCCCTCCAAAGGGAGGGCTGCTGTCTGGGCAGGGCCTGCAAGCTTCTCCGAGGACTGGTCCATCAGGGGGGCCCTTCCTGGCCTGTCTCTGCCTGTTGCCCAGCCTTTGGGGATCCACACCCCTGCCCTAATCCCCGAGCCTGTCTCCCCTCAGGGGCAGGCACAACAGATGAGGCGTGTGAAACCAGTGCCCGCCAGGGCAGGGACCCTGGCTGTCATGTTCTCTGCTGTGCCCTCAGCACCTAGCACAGGTGCTCAGTGAATATTTATCAAGTGAACATCGTCAAAAACAAGAAAACTGGTTTATTAATTACGAGATGACAGATGCTTGTCCCCGGGGCTAAGATGCCCCAAACCTGTCCTCTCCTCCATGCACGGTAACGCGGCAGCGACCAAGCAGCTTAGTCTCACGGTGGCAACCTGGGGGCTCCTCTTGCCGTGGACCAGCGTGTACACAGCCACCGTCTAGGCACCGTCCCCAGGGATAGAGCTCAGAGCAGCCGGGGTTGGTCTCCTGGATGCCCCTCCCCTGTCTCTGCAGAGGGTCTTTATCCAGTGAGGCTGCAATGGTTCCGACTAACGAGGACATCTCTTCGGCCCCTTCGGGGATGTAGCCTGTCTTCCGCTCATCCATCCCAGGTTGATCTTAGGGGTTATCACTCTGGGAAGAAAATTCCCAAGTCCTACATTTCCTAGTTCTCAGAGCGGCCTTGGCAGTGTAGGTCTGTGGACCACATGACACATGCTGTAAGCGTCTACTGAGCCCAGGAGGTGCTCTGTCTTGGGGTGGCAGCTGCCTTTGGGTTCAGTATAAAGACCATGGCATTTCTTCTGCCGTGATGGAGGGAGCCCGGCTGATTGTGAAGCAAAACGTAGGGTAAGAAAATGTTATTTTGTAAATATTCTCACAGTGATGGACCTTGGACCAGGAGGCGGAGAACCTAGTTCTCCGCCTAGACCTGAAATAGGATTCTATTCCTGGCTGGTTTTTGCAGAATTAGGTGAGCCTTGACTGTTTCACGTCCAAATCCTTCAAAGATCACAGGGGACATTGGAGCATGGGGGACACAATTGAAGAACTACTCAGGGGGCCTGGAAGGTATAAGTGCATCTTTCATTGAAAATTGATGAGGCTGGGGCTCGAAAGCAGGGGGAATTCAGGTGTGTCATCACTGGTAATTAGCGCGCAGAACCCCTGCCTCTGTGCACCCTGCCCTGCTTCTTACCTTCCTTCGTCGAGCAAGAGATGAATTCACAATTAAAGTTTTCTCTTCAGAATATGACACACAGGAAATTATTTTTTCTCCTATTTATAGAAATTCCATTTGCATTTATGAGGATGGTAATGAGCCAGATAAAATATTAATTAAAAGAGTTTGTTGAGTTGGACTCTGAAGTCCTAACTAAAACTCTTCTAAGACAAGTATTCTAAGTATTTTTTTTCATGTCAGGAGAATTCTTTATACATTAGCTGTGCCTGTTAATCACCTCGTCTATAAACAGCAGATATGTCTCAGTCGGTGGTACTTCTCTTTCTCATGGTTTCTTTACGCTAAGACCACTCCCCACATATATATACATTTTGTATATATAGAATGTGTATATTGAATAGTGATTATTGACCACATATAAGTTAAGGTCTGCTATGTTTTTGACACTCTGATGGGCACTAAAAAGTATAATGGTGGGCTTTGATCTCAAACGCCTGACAGTCTAATTGGGAGGGTCAGCCTACGTGCAAGAAAAGTTAGCAGAAAAATTAACAACTTGGGATTTTAATTCCCAGGTGCTAATTGACGGGATGGTGGTGTAGAGTTGATAATAGTGTTAACACAGCTTGGAGAGGGAGCTGAGGGGCTGACATCTCACTGCAGAGAGAAGTGGGGCACGAGGAAGAGAATAACACTGGAACATGAGGAGTGGGCTTGTTTGAAAAAGCCTCGGGGAGGCAAGCACTCAGGGAGCCGCAGTGAGGGGGGGGTTGCTGCTGGGACGAAGGGGAGCTCAAGGGTAAGAAGTGAGGCTGAGATATGGCTGCTGCAGATAACAAACTGAATTTTAAATCTTATTCCGTTTTCACTGAAATAAGCAGGACGGCTGGTGGCTCCCACGTGGCACAGTCTAGGATTGGAGGCAGGAGGCGCGTTCGTGGGCCACGCACTGGGGCTGCCCTGCGGTGACGAGGGCAGGGGGGGACAGACCCTGAGGACGCACAGTGTGGTGCACAGCCCAGCAGCGTCAGCACCGTCTCGGGCCCCTTGTAAGAAATGCAGAGTCTCAGGCTCCGCCCTAGTCCTGCTCAAAGAGAAGCTTCATTTTAACAAGATCCCCGAGTGATTCCCACACACGCTGGGGTTTGAGAAAGAGAGAGAGAAGACACAGCTGAGAAAGACCCGGCACACGCCAGTGCCTGATAGCACCGGTGAACAGGGAGAGGAGGAGTAGAGCTGGGCTTGTTGCTGAGCTGGGCTAAGCTTCCCAGAATCCCCAGGGACCCTGAGGCTGGGCTCTCCCTGTGCGCATGGAGCCCCTTCTAGTCCCCGCACTACGGCTCTGATCGGCGCGTGCTGGGGCGTCTGTTTCCTGTCTCTTTCCTCTACCTGGAATCTCTAAGTTCCCTGAGGCTGACGGCCTTGCTTTTTCAAATCCGTGAAATTCGCAGAGTCTGGCACCTTCTCTTTTATTCAGCAAATGCTTACTGAAAGCATGCATGTCTGATGATGGGAATACGAAAGGCAAGAGGAACAGGGCGCTTGGAGAGCAGAGATGCAGAGTGTGGTTTTAGGCAGAGTATGTGCTAACCAAAGGTTGGGCGCATCGCCCGCATGGAATTGTCTGAGAAGAGGAGGGAGTGGGCGTCTGGGGTTGAGGGAATCGGGGACAGAGGTGTCGACTTTGGGATGCCATCTACGGAGAGGAGGAGACTGGGACTCTGAGGCCAGTTTAGATGTTTGGAGGAGGGCGGAGAGGAATAGGAGAAGCGGCCAGATGCTCACACCTGGGGGGAGGGAGGAGGAGGCGGGTCCAGAAGGGGACAGAGGGCTGTGATCAGAATGACCCGTGTGGTGGCACCACCCTGAAAGGATGAGGGTGGCAAGACCTCAGAGTGGGCGGTGTACCGGATTCCATCTCCAATAAAATATTAGCTAAATGGTACTTATCTCATGAAGACTTGTGCTCAACACAGCAGGGGGGCAAGAAACGTGTACCCACAGGTCCTCCTGACCGCAGAGCCAGAAAAATCAGGGACAGTAGAGCTGAGGGTAAAAGCCACTGCTCCGGCTTTCCAGATGTCACTAGTAACTTCGTAGGTCATGCTAAATATGCCTCGTGCTGGTGCTAAATATGCCTCGTGCCTGATCGCCATGCCGGTGCCTCTGCTTCCCCGAGTAGATAGGCATCTACCTGCTGGGAGAGGATACCAGATCACCTTTCAGGGACTTTCATGGCATTCTGGCTGTAGCACAACTGTAGCTCCAGCTTTTCTAACAACAGCTGAGTTCCTGAGTTTCCTCTTATTCCTGAGTCTGGGCCCAGGTGCCCGAGGGAGACACTTACCACGATCGGCTGCACGGTTGATTTTATTAAGTCACCGCCTGTGTGCCTGGAGGCAGGGGAAACCCAACAGCCTGAGGACTCTGGATTTTGTCGCCAGATTCCAGTTTTCAGTTACTGCAACACTAGGAGCAAATGATCTTTCCTTCCTGCTCCACGAGAGGGACAATATTTGAAGATGAAAGAAAACAAACAACTTTACTTCCTTCCTATCTTTATTGATCAAATCTCACTTTCTTCTGTTTTATGGAAAACACCACAGCGTTACCGACCAGCCAGCACTGGCCTTGCTTTGGCAGTTTCCACAAGTGGCCAATAGCACCATCTAGTGGCTGAAAAGGATTTCTCAGTAGGTAGAATACCTTATTGACTCATTCACTTATCTTAACCTTTAGTTTTGGTTTTATGAAAGTAACATATGCTTTTAGTCAAAGCGTCACATTGTTCTAACTAGTTTGATGTGAAAAAGTCAGAATTCCTCCTCCTCCTTCGTTCAATCCCTAGAGGCTACCATCTTTCCTCTTTGGTTATCTTTTCCCCTTGGTTTTACCCATTGTGTCTAAGTACTTACTATGTTTATCGTCGTACTTTTAGATGCTTCGCTGTTAGAGGCTATCACTGAAGATGGAACTTAGCTTTTTCCTCCCCTATCCCTATCACATGTGCACACTCTTCCCGTGCTCCATTCTCCCAATGGAGTGGTATCGCCATTCTCCTTGGATAATATTCAGGTCTAATGTTATCAAGTCTATAAAACTCTACTCATAGCTGATCCATGCAGTAAGCCAGATTACTTTTTCTTTCCTGCACAACTTTTAGTTTTCCGTGGAGTCACTAATTTTCTTGGTTCTATTTGTTCTCATCACCAGTCTCAAGGAAAATTCTCCACCTACGGTTTCAATCTCCTCTCAAGATGTCCAGATACGTAATGTGTCTTATTTACTTCATCTCTTAGAGAAATCTCCCCAGGAGCCATCCACTCCCTTTGGTCTGGATAGGTTGCCCTCTGCCGATGCACAGCTGGCCTCCGGCATCTCTTTTCCCTCCACACCCCCTTCCTGTATCACATCCTCTGTTTCCTGTGTCTCCTGAACTTTTGTTCCTTGGTTCGCTCCCTCACTTTGGAGGAACACATTCTATAGTTGTTTTGTGGGAAAGAGAGCATTCAAGGTAAATTTTCTGAGACTTTGCTTATCTGAGAATATCTCTACTTTATTTGATTGACAGCTTGGCTAGGTATAGAATTCTAAATTGGAAATCATTTTCCCTCAGAATGTTAAAGGGGTGTCTTCATTTTCTTCCACCTTTCCATCACGTTGTTGAGATGTCCAGAGCCAGTTCCATAACTGATCCTTTTACGTGCCCTCTTTTCACTTTCTGAAAACAAGTGAGACCCTCTGTGTGTCCGTAGTGTTCTGAAATTTCACAGTGATGGGACCTGGTTGGTGTGGGACTATTTATACCTGTTGTTGGGCACTAGGCAGCTCTTTTCATCATTGCCTTCCATTCTGGGAAATTCTCTTGCCGTGTTACTTTGATGGTTTCCTTTTTCCTATTTTCTTCATTCTCTCACTCTGGAATTCCTGTCACTTAGATGTTGGAACTCAGAAAACTCTCATTTCCTTATCTTCTTCTCCCAATTTCATCTCTTTGTGTTTTGCTCTATGTTCCAGTAGATTTCCTCAACTTTATCTTTCCACCGTTCCACTGAGATTTTTGGTTTTGCTACCATATTTTAATTTCCAGGAATCTCCTTTTATTATTCTCTTAAGGTTCATTATTTTGGTAGCATCCTTTCCATTTAAGGTTTCTTCCCCCTGTGCAGTCTCTGTTTCCTCCAAGACAATTTTTCATGTCTGTTTGTTTTAGCTCCACAGATACCTGGTGACCTGCTAAGAGGAAGCTCTGGGCCCGAGGATGGGGCTTTACAGATGTCAGGCACTCTGGAAGATGCTCTGTCTGGACCATTTCACTGCAGGCACCCCCTGATAGTAATTTTCCTTTGGGGATATTCAGATTCCTCGGGAAAAACTCTCTCAGTCTCCTGCTTGGAGGGTCAAGTCCTGACTGCCAGCCTCTGTAATCAAGTTGGGGCGAGATCTGGGGACCTTGACATCTGCGATGGGTATGTTTACTTAGCCTTTTTTTTCTCAGGGTATGAAAGTCCATCCTTAATGGTGCTGTGCGTCCCTCCATCCAGATGCCCTCTGTTTTACCCTAGAGAATAAACCTCCAGTCTTGTGCCAGGGAGGCCGGGAGAGGTTTCCTGCCTGGGCTGAGTCAGGGAGAGGATCCTTCCTAAACAGACTCAACCAATCTTCCTCCTTCTAACCGCTTCCTTCATTCCCCACCTCCAGAGGCAGACTGTGCTACAAACTGCTACACCTCTGGGGATTCTGACGTGTCAGTTGTGCTGGTCCTGGTTTTTTCCTGTCCAAGCATAGAATGTATCTGTTTTCTGGTTTTCAAAGATGTTGTTTTTATTGTCTCCTGTCTGGTTCTTTTTACCTTTAAGGGTTAATGCCTGTTTAAGAACTGTTATTTTATTGAGGTTTCAGCTGAGAGCAAAAGTAGAAGCGCTTCTTTAATTCACTCTCTTTATACTCAAGTCATTCATTCATTTTGAACCATCTGTTCTACTGACATTGGTTGACCCCTTGCTCTGCAGCAGACCCTGTGCCAAGTTCTGGATGTGCAGTGATGAATAAGGCCATATTCCATGCCCACAGGGATGCCTACCCTTGTGGCAGCAGATAAATAAATAGTTATGCAAGCGTATATATAAAGGGCACACAGCTAACTGTGATGTTTGGGTGTCTCCATGGAGGTCAAGTCGTCTGTTTTCCAAGAGCTCCCAGAAAGTGACATCGCTTAGAGCATTTGCCAAGACTCCCTTGCAAGTTCAATCAATCACCTGATTTTTGAGCACAACCATCTCCCAGCAACACCCGTTCAGGTCTAGCTTCCTAATGTCTGGACGACAATGCTAACTCTTTAATTTGCAGTGAGCACTCTAAGTGCTGGGAGCTAGAATCCACATGAGGTCAACACATCTCTCCCTACAGGGGGCGCCAGAGGGGAGGTCAGCACGTGACTGGAACATTGCCAGGTGAACCTGGACTCCGGCAAAGGGCATGAACTGTAGATCGACTAGGTGATTACTGGTCTTGGCTATTGAACAAGAAGGCAGGTCATGTTCAATGGACCGGAATGTTGAAGTCTGTTGAATGAGGCTTGCCCTTCCCTAGAAGGTGCCTGATTCACAGTGCACCTGGGGATGTTTTTAAATTCAGATACATTAACTCACTCTCTGCATGAAGATCCCAAGGGGTTGGGATTTTTCTAGAGCAGTTCACACTCTCTCCTGCCTGTATCCCCCTCTCCCTGCCCACGGCCGCTCAAACCCTCCCCAGATGCTCTGGTAATACGAGATTGTATTGGGTCAGGGGACATGGTTACTTATTAAATGGCGGGTTCTGAATGAGATGCTCTAAATCTGTCTGATGATGGACACACCTGCTGGGGGATTGAAGAATCATATAACGTCGCTGTTGAGCTCTAGAGGTCGCAGAAAAAGACCACCTTGCCTCCTTTTGTAGTGACATCAGAAAATACCCAACATCAGAAAATACCCACTGGGCAGTTGTTCCCAGAGAATTCACTTCCCCTTATCTCCAGAGAACCTGGCTGTTATTCACCCCAGTGTCCTTTCGTAAAGGAAGGAATCAAGCCCGAAAGCTGTTGGTGAGAGTGGCAGGTGGACCCTTTCTCCTCCGCTGAGGATTTCCAGGCGACAACTGGAGGAGACCTGGGGAGGGAGTCAGGGAGGATGGGTGAAGTCAGGACGGGAGGGGGCTTGCACAGATGGGGGTGGGGATGGGAAGAGCCCATATCACCTCTGCTCCAGGGTACCTGGGGTAACAAGGACAAGATTGTTAACCGGACACGGAGGCAGGAGGCCAGGAGCATCACCCACCTCCTTCTGCAGCTACTTTCCCTTGTTTAAGTGATCACATAAGGTCATGTTCACAAAAGTGCTTTGCAAAGGACCAGACAGAAAAAGAGAGGCTCCTGTGATGGTTGTTTTATAGGCAGTGCTGAGACCCTTTTAAAGAGCAGAGTTCACCCTTGGGGTTCTTTCACAGGAAGGTAGGAACGGCCCTGCATTATAGTCCCCAAGTCTAGGTCAGGCCCTATCTGTGCTCTCTGATCTCCAAAGAGTGTCCCAGCCACCCAGCACCTCCAATTCCACAGCCCACGCAGCCCCCCGGGGCCACTGGAGACAGCTGACTCTATTCCCATGTCACAGTCTGGGGAGCACGGCGTGGCCTCTGATGTGCATTCATTGCTGCAGGACTTAGAACTAAACCCAGGACTCCTAGTCTCTGGCTCTATTTGATCTTAGTATTCCACATAACGGTAAAACAGCAAGTGATGTTCATGGAGCATTTAGCAATAACAAGACACTTTCACACAGTACCGTGTAAGCCAAGTGTAATTTGTCCTTTTTCAGATGAAGAAGCTGAGACTCAGAGAGGTTATGTAACTAACCCAATGTGACGCTGCCATGAAGGGGCAAAGGCAGACATCAAACCCAGAGTTTTCTGACTGCAGGTTCAGTGTTTTTCCTACTAACTCGAGCTCCCTGAGGCTCTTGCCCTGAACTTGAGGCCCTTATTCTGAAGCATGTTTCCTCCCCCTGAATGAAATCTTAATGACCTTGCACCCAAAGTCACTGAGGGGCCCGAGAGACAGCAGGGACCCAGGCTGGAAGGCCAGTGAGAGCTGCTCTTTGGAATCCAAGTTCTCAATATTCTGGGAGGGCCTGGGCGTCGTGGTTTGTTCTGTAGGCGCCGCGGGTTCTGATGATTTGTCCCAGGGCATTCCTCGTGGGTGGATCTCTGAGCAATGAGGTGCAGGGCTGGTCGCTGTGGTAGGAGATGATTGTCACATCGGCTAACTTGGCTGCAAAGGCATCAACTTCAAGGTCACTGGACTGGCCCGGGGCACCTGTGCTTCGTCACTGTAGGAGTTGGCAATTTCCAGAGCCTGGGTTTGCATGCCCGAGTCGAGAAGCTGAGCCCCATAAATACGCGAGCCTGGACCAAAGTGCCTGCCAAGTACCAGCTCGAGGGCCGTCTGGTCCCTGCCCAGCCCTCCTCACCTCCCAGGGCATTCAGCGAACAGAAGGGTGACTAGCTGGGACCGTGTGAACTTACTTGCCTTGACTTTTGATTTTATGGGGACACGTGTGAGTAACTGAGAATCTGGAACAAAGTGTCCGAGTCACTGAACTGAAACTCTACAAAACCATGGGCCAGTGTTGCCGCCACCCTCCCCTCTACCTTCCAAAGGATCCCAGCAGCACCCCCTGGTCCTACGTCCACCCATGTCCCCACCTCACACCTGCTCCCCAAACAGACGAGTATACAGGGCAGGCATCAACCATCCCTTCCTGCTCTGGTCTGCTGTCCTGGCTGGACCTACCTGCTCTGTGGGCTTCCGGTGCGTCTGGGCATGCCTGAGGGAGTTATGGGTGGTCCTCTGAGAATCTGTTGGTTGCCACAGGGATTGTAGCTCTAAGATAAAAGCATCGGCCAGACTACATGACCAGCGAGCCACCCTTGGTCTTCAGAGTGGAGGCATGATTATGACCACCGTGTGGCAGGGGCCGCTCAGCCCTGTCCTTCGCTCAGGCCCCATGGATGTGTGGCTGGGTCCTGGCAAGGCTGTCTTGGTAGCTTTCCAGCAAACAGAAGTCCCCACCCCTGCCCCAAATGAAAATTGCCTCCTCTGCTTACTTGGTCATAGCATGGCGCAGCATAGGGACCCCTGTGTGTCTGAGTGGTCCCGAGGGAAGGAAGACATAGGGTGCTCTGTGGATATGATGTCACCACTGGGTGCCAGGGCAGCAAACAAAGAAAAACTACAGGATGCCTGTACCAGCTGGGAACTCCAAGAAGTAGATGTCTTTTGTGGGATGCCGGTGCTTTGCAGGGGAACAGGCATCCTGTGTTCGCAGGCTGTACACGGCAAAGGGGAGGGAATCCATTGCGGTCGTTCATTCATTCTTCGGACAAGGTTTCAAGCTTTGGAGCTTGGGAGCTCAGAGAACTCGGGGGATGAGGAACCTGTTTCCTGGGAACATCAAATCAGCGAGAGAGAAAGCCATGCTGAGGCATAAAAGCGGCAAGAAAAGTACCCCAGAGACCGCACGAGTTAGGGGACAAAGACTTGGCCGCTGACGGGTCTGGGATTCTTTGTGGAGATGCCCAGGGGGACAGCCTGGAGGCGGCACCCTGTCTTCCCTGCAGCCCCCTGGGGACAGGAGCCAGGGAAGTGGTGAGGCTTCAGAATGCAGGGCAGGGTTTCTGTGAAGCCACCCCCGGACCTCTTGGGCTGTCTTCCTGCCCTGTTTGTATTCACCACTTCAGTCCACGAGACAACCTCTCTGTCCCAAGTGTTAAGATGACCTATATATTTCATCCTTTCCCAAAGACTTATTTATTTTTTATGATTTTTAAAAATTGAAGTATAGTTAATTTACTTAGTTAATTTACTAAGTATGTTAATTTACTAACAAACTAATGTGTTAGTTTGAGGTGTACAGCAAAGTGATTGAGTTCTATATATATTTAACATGTATATGTGTGTGTGTATACATATATATACATATATATATACGTTCTCTTTCAGATTCTTTTCCCTTATAGGTTATTACAACATACTGAGTATAGTTCCCTGTGCTATACAGTAGGTCCTTGTTGTTTACCTGTTTTATATACAGTAGTGTGTATATGGTAATTGCATACTCCTAATTTATCCCCCCTCCCCTCCCCTTCGGTAGCCACGTTAGTTTTCTATGTCTGTGAGTCTATTTCTGTTTTGTAAATAAGTTCATTTTCTTTAGATTCCACATATAAGTGATATCATCTTCAAAGATTTACTTTTATATGCTTATTCTTTTAAACTTAGAGTAAGTTACTCAGGCTTGTTTTCTTCCAGGAATTCTCCCTTTAAACAAGCACACACTGCAAAACGAAGAGAAATGTGAAAGAAATTTAAAACAAGAAAGAGGGCGCTCTCTATAACCTGCGTTTGCAATTTCACCATCAAGCCCAGGGCCATCTCCCCAAGGCGCTGGGAGAGGGAGCCTGGGGTCCTCCTTGAGGGTTACCGTGTTCTCTGCCCGGTTCCTGGATCCTCAAAGACAGGAAGGACACTGGGGGAGAATTCTGTTGATGAGATTTGCTTGGTATTTACACCTCCACAGCGCCATGGAGTTAGTCTTGGATTTGAGTTCTGCTTCCCCGGAGCTCATTGTCTGTGCAAGCCAACCCCAAATGAGCCATTCCTGTGCAGGCTGGGGGAACGAATGGATTATTTCCATTTGAAGACAAAACAAATTCAGCTGTAGCTCACCAGTAATCGCCCTGTGAGTGCAGAGGGGCATTGAGAAGAGCATCACTTCGCAGGCCAAAATGGCTTCCTCTCCTCCTCTCTCCAGCCCCACCACTGTTTTTTTTTTTTGGTACGCGGGCCTCTCACTGTTGTGGCCTCTCCCGTTGCGGAGCACGGGCTCCGGACGCGCAGGCTCAGCGGCCATGGCTCACGGGCCTAGCTGCTCTGCGGCATGTGGGATCTTCCTGGACCAGGGCACGAACCTGTGTCCCCTGCATCGGCAGGTGGACTCTCAACAACTGCGCCACCAGGGAAGCCCTACCCCACCACTCTTAAGTATTGAATGTACTTTGTATAATCTTGGTGGAATTGTTATTGTTATTAAAGAGAATATAGTTTTTACAATCCCAACTGGCTTTTTCCAAGTAACTAGCTGCATACTGAAAGGAACAAGTCCCCGGCACATACTGTGTGGTAGCCCGCCCCTAATTCCTGCTCTGATTTTTCGTACTGTGACCATGTTCTATTTGTTATACCCAGTGTAATAAAGAAGAGCATCACATCTAGAATGACAGAGGTGATGGTCCTGTCCCACGTGGGCTGGTTGGAGGGCACCTCTGCAGAGCTGGACTCCAAGGGGCAGGTTCTTAAGAAGACTACGGGCAGGCTGGAGAGTCTGGGTGGAAGTGGTTGAGGAAGGAAGCTTGGAAAATGTGGGCAACAAGGAGGTGACCTCTAGGTTCCCTTTCAGTGTGGGAGGTTTGCGAATCTATGAACCTCTCTTTCCATTCCAAGAAGGCAGCTGCCCCAGGAGATGGGGGTACACCATCTTTCAGATTGCTGGTCTGGTGTCTAGTGATCAAAAATACGGGGCCAGCCGAGTTCACGTAGGAACTGAGCCTGGTCTCAACCCCAGTCTATCCTGGGTCCCTTTAGGAAGGGCATTTGAGGCCCTGTGGGAACTGACCTTGCTAAGCCTCTGTGTCCTCTTCTCTAAAATGAGGATTAGAAAGATACTTCTCTGCCTCCTTCACAGAGACACAGACAAGACAAAACAGCAAAGTGTCTCGAACTGCAGATCAGAAGCAATTACAGTAAGTCCCCTACATACGAACGAGTCCCATTCTGAGAGCGCATTTGTTAAGTCCCACAAAGTTAGCCTAGGTACCCAACTAACACAGTCGGCTATAGAGTACCGTACTGTAATAGGTTTATAATACTTTTCACACAAATAATGCATTAAAAACAAACACAAAAAATAAAACATTTTTCATCTTACAGGACAGTACCTTGAAAAGTACAGTAGTACCAGCTACATCACCGCTGCTTTTACGCTTGCTTCCGGACATCCTGGGCTTGAAATAGAGATACTGGACTCTACACAGTACTGTACAGTAAAGTACACAAAAGCACAACCACTTGGAGAGGATGCACGCACGTGAAAATGTATGCCAGACACGTGAACTAACTTACGTGATTGGACATGTGAACACACGTTCGCATCTTTGAAAGTTTCTAACCTGAAGGTTCGTATGTAGGGGGCTTACTGTGTTACCTTTACCCAAGCACTCCCTGCCACACCTCTCTCTTGGGCTCGTCCCGAGTAACACCTGTCACAGAGCAACCCCTCCACCATGGGACCAGGGACCCAGACTCCAGCCTGCTGATGGAAGACATGGGGAACCACAGGTTTCAAAGCACACGGCCCTGGGGAGGCATCCATTCTCGGGGGAAGGACAATCCAGTCCTGGGCGTTATAGGGAGCCCACCTGAAGGGAACCCCCTGCAGCCGTGCTCTATGTATCTCGAGGGTTGGGAGGTGGAAAAATACATTTCTGCTGACTATTGAAGTAGCACTTGCTTCAGGGGAACTAACATCTATTTATACTTGGGAGCTTTTCTGAGGGGCGAGAAGGCCTCGGAGCACGGCTGAAGGCTAGCACCTTTTCTAGAAAGCCTGGCAGAGACAGAAATGAGGGCAAGTCTGCAGCCTCTGGGCACCTTTTCTTCCTCGTTTAATGGTATGAGTGGCAGGGCTCTACAAGGAACACGAGTGAGACTCTGTGTGTGAGATTTGGGCTTCCAGGATGTGTCCCCACCATGTCTTAGAGGAGGAAACATTTTATATTTGTCAGAAATGTGCTAGAGATGTCAAAATAGGCAGCAATTATGTAAATACAAAAGTCTGGATAAAACATGGCAAAATTCCTCAAGATAAGAAATACAAAACAAAGAAGAACTTCCAGCATCGTCTTACATTGAGACCCATGGCTCTTGCATTCTGAGTGTCCGTCCCCTCCCCCTAGGGCCAGGTGACTCCCATGGAAATGTGGATAAAGGTCAAATGCAAGCACAGCCCCTCCCTCTGCCATCTTGTCCCCACCTGCCCCTCTTCTGCCTTATCTGCCAAGATGTCTGTTCTTAAACCGACGTGTCTCCCCTCGAGTCCTCTACGTGCTCCAAACTCACTGTTGTTCTCCAGCCTCCAAGCTACTTCTCCTTCACCCACTTCCCACCTTCCACCAGCTAGTTTCCAAGTAACCAGCTGCAGACTCAAGGGAGTGAGTGTAATTCTATCCTCCTGATAGCATCCAGCTATACATCACCATCTATATGAGGCCCCCCCCAATTCCTCCAGCCAGAAGTAACCTCTTCTTCCATTTATTCACGACACTTCCCATGAATTTATGCCTTATTGTGTCTGTGATGTCTTCTCCCCTACAAAGCATTAAACTCTTGAAGGGCAGGGACCATGTTTTATTCACGTTGTAACTTCCCCAAGTGCCTGGCACTGTGACTTTTAAAGGAAGGCCCTCGACAAGATTTTAGTGAATTAAACGGAATCATCAAAATCCTCCCTTTGTTCAATCCTATTTTTCTTTTAAATGTCCCTTGACCTGGAATTTCTCACAGAGCCATGGATGCATTACCATCTTCAAAGGCAGTAAATGTTTCAGAGGGAAGCATTTCATCTCTTGCACACAGATTTCTCAAAACCTTTCCATTGTGAAGCCCGCGTAACGGTGTTCTTTCCTTTTTGTCACCTCAGTGGGATTACCCAGTTCTCCTCTGAGGCAAACGTGTTCAGACTGTACCACATCTCTTTCACCAGACACTTGTTCTCCGAAAAAATCGAGGCACAAAGATGAAAGAACATATTCCCGCAAAGAGTCCCTCTATCTTTCCCCATTTAGGAACTAGAGGCTAAAGGGGCCATGTGTTCGCTTGTCATGGAATCACCTTTGCTGCCCTTCCTAAATCAGAGGACACGGGTCACATCTGTAGGAAGGCGGTGGCCTGGGACACAGGAGATCTCTCCCCTTATGTGCGGAGGGGAGACAGCCTGTAGATTAGTGGCTAGAAAAGTAGATTCCTACTCTGTGTTAGAATAACATGGCCATGTGCTTGTTTTGCAAAAAGGACGTGTGCAGGAAGGGACTCATGGTCTCCCACTCAGTGCAAAGATTTTCCCACAATCCCCCTTCTGTCTCCAGTACAGGGCTTCACCCTCATCCTCAGCAACATTTGAAGAACCCCAGTCCACACTCTCCCTGGCTTTCTCAAATCCTAGGAGTGGGGATTTTGTTCCTGATAAGGAATTTCAACCGGTTTTCCTGTCTTCCGTCCCGACATGAGCATTGCCTCCAGGGGTGCCTGGGCTCCCTCGCCCTGGGCTTTGAGAGCTCAGCTTTGCCACTAGACGCCGGCTGACTTCTCCCACGGTGAGTACTTGTGTTCAGCCCTTGCCGCTCTACCCTGTTCATATACTCTCCAGCTTCTTGAATTTTGTACAACTCTCTTGACCACTTTTGTTCCCTTTCCTGTGCTCTTTGTCTTTGTGGATTTTCACCTTTTAAAATTCCTTTACCCCCATTTTTGTTGAGCTCAGGAGGGAGCAAAAATAAACATTTGTTTCATCTACCGCATTTTCATCTTACAATTCTTTAAAATTTCCTTTCCTGATTCCCAAAATGATGAGTTCAGCACTTTGCCAAGAATATATGCTCTACCCAAAGCGTGCAGTTAGAACTGCTTTTTAACTAACCAGAGCAGAGGCAGGGCAATGACTTGAAGCTCTGTTTCCCCCTACGGGAAACTGTGTCCGCCTCGCAGTCGATCGTCTCAACAAGGCAGTGGCTGTCAGGGCCCGAGCTTCTCGTGTAGGCGTGAAGTTAACCTCTGGCTGGTCACATACTCAGTGTGTCCCCAGAGACAAGTCTTTCCCCCTTTGTCTGTATGTTGATTAAAATGACACTTTCCCAAACGTTGTTAGGATGACGTGAAGTGACACAGCGCAGACTGGGAGCCCACCCTGGGTCAGGTTCCCCCTTGCTCTGCTCAGACCAGGAATAATTTGCCTTGGCAGCATTGCTGTGATTTGCTGCTCTCACCTGCTATTCATCGCATACCCACTCTTGGGACCCAGAACTGGTTCCGTTTTGCAAGGCCTGCCTACTTTCCCTGCTGTGTGCTCTGCACCTGGTCCCAGCCCTGCGGAAATTGTTGTGAGCTGCCCTTTGTTGTGTGAGCGGGATGCCCCGTATCCCCTAACCAGACAGGCACCTCTAAAGACCTACTGTTTATCCAAATTGCTCCCGTTGGAATATTGGTCATGAATGGGATAATATCTTTGAAATGTTCCAATTTTCTTTAAAGAAAAGAAAAAGAAAACCAGTCCATCGACTCTGGTCCCTGGCTCAGGTGCAGAGGTTGGGGCTCCTGGCTGTGTTTGAGGAATAAATGTCTGTGAACACCAGCGGGGTTAGCGCAGCGAGACCAAGGCGAAGCCCGGGGGGAAAGGCACTCTGTGTGCTGCCACGGGCTGTCAGGCCCAGGAGGATTGTCTCTGTGACCGCAGAGGTGGGAGAAGCGACAGACGGTGGGACAGGGGTAGAATTTCTCCATGAAGACCGTGGGTAGGAGGAGAGACTGAGGAAACGAATCATGCTGGTCTCATGCGAGATGCAGCATCCCATCAGATCAAGCGCCTTCACTGGCACCTTATAACCAAGGCTCCTGGAGCTGGGAGAAGCAGCTGCCCTGCCCTCCCTGTTGCTTAGCAACAGCCTCTTTCTTATTCCCAGATGGTCCCCAGGGGCCGTTCTGAACTGGGGGGCAAGGAGAGGGAGGAAGGAGGTAAGATAACTACCTGGTCTCCATAACAATGAGACGCCTGGCTCCATCCTGCAAGGGACCTGACCTGCAAATGAATGAGATACTTAAGAAAATGTTTATTTTCCTCATTTGGGGTCTGTTCTGTGCTGACTCCGAGAATTAATGCTTACCTTTGCGAGGTGCAGGTTTGTGTTTCCAGTTGTCTGGAGGAGGATTGGAGAATGAGAGGCACATCTGCGGCTCACGCTGGCCCGGAGACCCACCGTGGCTCTTTGGGTCCCTGCTCTGAAATTGAAGATGAGAGCCCTTTTCCTGGATTGCCCTGTGTGAACCCGGTGCCTGCCCTGCAGTGGCCCTGACCGCTCCCGTCCTGTCTGAACAGCCCAGGGGAGAGGGAGGGGAGGCGGAAGCACCCTAGGCCGCTCTGGAGTCTAAGGAAGCTTCCAGTGGCCATAGGGGAGTTCTCCAGCCACGGTTGCTCTGGAGGAGGCCCCTCTCCATCACCAGCTCCCTGGGTGTGCCCTGTGCTCAGCCGTTGTGGGGCGCAGCTGCTAGGGCCCCCGGTCGCCCACGCTCTCTGCACTGGGTGTCTGCAGGCTGCATTCCTATGCACCCCACACCCAGACTTGGGGCGATGTGCTGCTCAGGGGTGGTGGTGGGGGGAACCTGGGGTGGGAGGTTATTCCCCGGGTGGGGTAGGGATGCCAGGGAAGGTAGGTGGAGGACCACACAGTGGGGGATTGAGAAAGGAGGTAACTTTGGAGAGAGGGGAGAGCCTAGGGAGAGGGGGTAGGGACTGCTTGCCCACAGGGGACCGTCTGTGAAGGGAAAAGGTCATATTTAGCACAAGCTTTGGAACTCTCTTCTTGTTCTTTTTCCCGTGGCACTGCTGTTCCCTAGAATAAGTCTCCTACAATCAAACTTCATACGGGAAATGCCTCTATAAGTTCTTTTACTTACATCTACTCTATTCTTTTTGCTTTATCATAAAACTGATGATACACAGGTTTGAAAACACAATTTCCTTTCCTCATGGAATTATCAGTTTCTATTTTATCGTCTCTAAGAAAACCAAAATGTATACCTTCTCCTGGTTTTCCTGTGTCAGAATCACTGGAATGTGGCCTCCAAACTACAGCCCAGCTCTGCAGCTTCTCCCGTTCTTTGAGTCACTTAGACCGGAGTGAAATCTGATACTTCATGTCATCTCGTGAGGTGCTGAGTGGAGACCGGCAAGAAGGTGAAGGTGAAGGGTGCCTGCATTCGCCCTCCGGCCCCGCGCGGCCCCCCCAACCGCTACTCCACGAGTACAAAGTGACAGCTTACTAGGGGAATGTTTTCTGATGCCCCAGTGGTGACTAGCGGTGAAATGAGTGAGGGTCCACAGAGGCCACTGGGACCGGGAGGAACCCAGACACCAGGACGGCTCAAGAGGGCGTAAGACACCAAGTATGAACCAGAGGGAGATGACCCTAAGGGCTGGGGTGGGAAGGAGGAAAGAAAGCAGATACTGGGCTGTGTTGATTTCCCAAGCCTTCGCTCAAAGCCAAGTACGTGACAAGTCCGTTCCATCCATCACCTCCCTACCCACTGCAGACCCTGAGTGACAGAAGCTAGGAGCTCACCCCCAGTGAGGTGCTTGTGCCGCAGGGCTCCCTTCCCTTTACAGGGCTCTTCTGTAAAGTCTCGGCTACAGAGCTCTGCACTGAACTGGGACCAGGGTGGCAGAAATTGGCCGAGGGAACGTCAGGCCAGCCTGACCTGTGGTCACTGAGGAGCGTCACTGAGCAGGAGAAATTTTGGAAAGGGCTCCTCGGGGACCCCGGTGCCCCCATCCGGGAGCACCCAGCCTTCACGCATGCGTTTGGCTGGGACCCTCAGCCGGTACACACTGGTTCCAACACGGCTCCATAAACATATCCCTCGTAATTAGCCCTGGCGGCTCAACACCTCTGCTGTATCCGGCCCACTTACCTGCCACGCCTCCTCTTATTGGAACCGGTTCTAAGTAAACTGTGTTCTCTGAGAGCCGTTGCATACAGAGGAGTCGGCAGCCGGTCTGAGCTGACCCATAGACTCATAAAAACGAACAGGGCCCCGGGCCCCGTCACCTGGGCCATCCAAATTCTTGAAGCAAAGGTGCAAGGACTCGCTCACATCAAGGACCCGGCTGCTTTCTAGGGGACCAAGAAACTGAGCTTTTTTCTCTGTGTTCACGCTGGCAACCCATGAGGTAAGGGGAGAAATGCCACATTGCTCCTTTGGGGAGTTAATCAAAAAGGAGTGAATTCTGGTGGAAATTTAGCCTTCTTTTCCCCACCTCAAATCTAGACAGACTGTCCACCATTCCCAGGGGATAAAAGTGTGGTTTTAACTCCCTTGCTTGATGGTCTGTATCTTTTGATTGCACGTGGATGACGAGCCATGAGCTTCCTCCTGGCCACCCTTGGCCATTCCACGGCGCTGAGCATCACGCCTGGTTCCACCACCTTCTCCTCGTCGTGGTGGAGACAGACGTGCGTGGGCTTCTGTCCCTGATGGCTTCAGCTCCTGCAAGAGCAGAACTCTCTCTGCCTTTGCCGTCATTCAGGTAGAGGGTAAGGGTGCTAGTGAGGTCCACTGTGGAAAGCGCTGAAGGCTTGACTGGGTGGAATGTGTTAGTAAGACTCTTTGCTCACCTGCAGCAAAAGTGCCTTTCCTTCACTTGGCGAAATGCTGCATGTTCCGAGTGAACGCATCTGGACTCCTCACTGTTTGTTCAGCTCCCTAAATACAGCTTTGACAGATGCTCTGCACCGTGAAGGGCAGCCGTTCCCTGTGTTCCACTTCGTACGAGCCCTAGAATGAACAGGCCTGGAGCCCCCTTCTCCAAACCTCCATGTCGTATAGATGCTACGCGTAGTTGCTCAAAAGGTGTCTGTCTTTTGCGATTGGCAAGCTTTAGGAAAATTGTGTTTGCTTTTTTCTGTAGTTGGGCGAACAAAATAAAGCCAAGCATGGTGATGGGAAGGACACCATTGTCAACAAGGACTTACCCAGCCCACTGGCAGGTGCCCTTCAGTCATACACTTAGCTTGCATTGTCTTAATCTGCCCTGTTTTGTGAAAGTGTATCCCTACGAAGTTAGCTTCAGTTTCTCAAAACACAGTGGAGTCGAGTGTCTGGGAAGGTGTGAACCATCAGAAAAGACTTTTTTGAATACATAAGGCACGAAGATGGCTTTTCTCCTGGGTAAGAAGGACATCAATTCAGCTCAGGTGCAGGGCTGGATCGGCAAATCAGCACAGGGAGCAGATGATTTGTGAATGGTTCTTGGAGCTTTGATGTTGCTGGTGGCTTTGGTTTTCCGTGATTTTTTTCCAAATACATAAGATGCTGTAATTGCCAAGAAACACTCTGCAGAGTTGAGACTCAGTCATGTCTTTCTTCCTTTTCCCAGCAATTCATGTCTTCTGTGCTGGGTTACAAATCTACCCTGGACCTTTTCACAGCTCAGTGATTTTCTGAGGATTCAGCTTTGATCACATGCTTTGCCTCTTACCTGGCATGTGGCTTCCGTGGAATCAATGCTTCTTAATTCTTCCACTTAAGAGTTCTCACTGGGATCGCTTACATGTCCTGAGGTTGATTCAAATTTCACTCCTCCTGGATCTACAATTTAAGATGCTAATCACGACTACTGCGTTCTTCTCTTCACTATTGCCCTTTCTGTTAATATTATTATTAGGCATACAGGTTTTTTTCCCCATTTGCCTTTCAACAAGCCTATAATGAGCACCCACTGTCTTCTGGGAACTCTTTGAAGTCCTGGGAAATTACTGAACAGCCCCTGTTCGCATGGAAGTTACAGTTTGGGAGGGTGGGTTGTGCACGTGGACGTAGACTGTCACACTCCAGTAGGATAAATGCTACAGTGTAGTCATGATATAATCATTGCCTGCACAGGAAGGACTGCCCAGTTTGCCTGTGGAAGGCCTCCTCGTGGAGTTGTGACCCTCAGCTCGCTGGGTGGGCAGGATGGAGCCGCTGGAGACAGGAGGAAGGGCATTCCAGAGCGAGGGAACAGCATGTACAAAACCACAGAGGCATGAGAGAACATGGCGTATTCAGTGAATACTGAGCTGGCATGGCTGGGGTCGGGGGACGGGGAGGGGAGAAGAAAGACGGAGCTGTGAGGGGAGAGCTCACCATGAGGGACCTCATGCGCGATGCCCAGGAGCGTGGCAGTATCTTGAAGGTAGTGGGAGGCCACGCGAGGTCATATTTACAATTTAGAAAGGCTGCTTTGTCTGCAAAGTGCAAAGTGGGTTGAGCTGGGGTATGACCATTGCCAGGAAACCAGTTAGGAAATTACTAAAAGGCAGAATACACGAGACCTAGGACAGACTGGCTGTGACGATGAAGCATAGCCCTGACACGGGAAACTGAGGGTTGGCTGGTCTCATTCTGGAAATTTCCCCAAAGTCCAAACGATGAGCAAACTTTGAATGGAAAAGAGCATTTTCTCTACCCTGGGCCTCACGCACCCACCACGGCTTCCCGGGCCCAGAGAAATGAGTTAATGGGCCCGGATGTTACAGGAGGCCGCTGCTGTGTGGGGCAGAGGCCTGGCCTTGCAGGGGCCCCCTCCTCAGAAATGTAGCCTCCGGTCATTTGTTTTCCTCCATCATTGAGGTAAGTGCCTGCCTGTCTGCGGTGAAGGAGTATCTCTTTCTCCTTCTCTCCTTGATCACCCGGGCCTAGATAATGCGTCGCCCTGGATCTCTGCTGAGCCCCGGTGTCACCCCTTAGGAGGCAGGGCAGAAAATGTGTCTTTCCCGGCAGTGGAGCTTAAACTGGAGACAATATCAGAAAGAATAACAGAATTGCTGGGCTTTAGAGGCCGCTGTCGCCGTTGTCGCCGTTACTCTTAAGTACCATTAATTGCCCCAAAGTGTTCCCTACTCACACTGAGCAGTTACTTAGCTGAATCTTCCTTGTGGGTCATTCCTATGAGTAGGTGCTCTTTTCTTTTTTTTTTTTTTAATATAGAATAATCTTTCTTTTTCTTTTCTTTTTTTTTATTGGAGTAAAATCACTTTACAATGTTGTGTTAGTTTCTGCTGTACAGTGAAGCGAATCAGCTGCATACATACCTATATCCCCTCCCTCTTGGACCTCCTTCCCACCCGCCCCATCCCACCCATCTAGGTCGTCACAGGGCACCGAGCTGATCTCCCTGTGCTATACAGCACGTTCCCACTAGCTATCTATTTTACACGTGGTAATGTATTTAGGTCAAACCTAATCTCCCAATTCGTCCCACGCTCTCCTTCCTCCCTCTCTGTGTCCACATGTCCGTCCTCTACGTCTACGTCTCTATTCCTGTACTGCAAATAGGTTCATCCATACTATTTTTCTAGATTCCACATACATGCATTAATACACGATGTTTGTTTTTCTCTTTCTGGCTTACTGCACTCTGTATGACAGACTCTAGGTCCATCCACGTCTCGAGTAGGTGCTCTTTTCAGCCCCATTTTGCAGGGAGGTAAAGATGACAGGGACAAAGGGAAGGGAACTTAAGTCCGTGTCTCCTGAGTTTTTTCTAGTGGGCCACATAGAAGAGGATGACGTTGGTAAGACAATTACCCCTTGCTGGGGTCAGTGGAGAGGCTGCCATCTCAGGCCTGGTCACTCACTCCAGACCCACCCCAGGGCGAGGGGACAGCATCTGGGTCCACGTGACCCCTGTCCAGTCACAGCATCTGAGACGCTCTGGGCGGGTCCCACAGGCAGTGAACGGCAGAGCTGGGATTCAGACCCGTGTCTATCTGACCCCGGCATCCACCATATATCCCTCCTCCTTCCACTTGGCAGGCGGGTAACAGGTCCCGGATAGTGAGATCTCACAGTTCAGAGTATCTGGGAAAAGCAGCCCTCTGGGGTTTAGGTGAGGATAGACTCATGTCAGACTAGCCAATTTCGGGTGCCCCTGGGACTTTTTCTCCCTGGACCTGAAGTGACTCCTGGGATCCAGACAGGACTCAAAGTGTTCCAGTTTCGTTTCTGTCAGGCCCGAGAAGAAGAATATGCCAGAATGTGTATCGTGTTGCAAGTTCAAGTCACAACCGAGTGAATTTATTGGCACAGAAATCAAAGTTTGCCCAAGAATTAATTGAGGATAGTTGAATATATTAATTAGTTTTAAAGACTCTGCTTCCCACTGTCTCATTTCCCCACATCAGCTCGGCATCTTCAGAGGTGGAGGTGATGGTGAGCCTGATAAGGGGGTCCGGAGACAGCTCCAAGGGACCATCCGTCTACCTTCATCTCAAGGTCAATAAAATCATTAAAATTTCATAGGTTGAGAAAAGAAAGTACAGGGCAGTGACGACTTAGGCCGAAGCCAAAAGTAAAGCAAAAAGGACCAGACCTTCCCAGTCTGTTCTGTCTCCTGGATTATGTATGATTCATGCGTAATATTAGCTCTGTTGCAGACAGCAAGAGTGGTTGGCTCATGTAGTTCAGAATCTTCACGAGCAAGCAGGGAGTGTGTATGGAAATGGGAGAAGCAAAACAGAATAAAAACAAACAACTTCAAAAAAAGAAAAGAAGATGAAAGAAAAATTCCTGGGGAGACATATAGGAGGTAGACCTAGAAAAGCCAACAATAAGCAAAGAATAACCTAAGGTCAAGGGGCTCAGAAAAGTCCATTCTCTGCTCCAGATGGAAGGATCCTAAGCCATCCTCATTGGCTTTGTTATGAAGGATGTTCAGAGAACTTCCCCCATCCTCTCTGTTGCCTTGTCAGAATCCACGCGCAGACAGAGGGAGTGGTGCCCTCACCCCTGAAACTCCCTGGTTCTGTTTGAAAAACAACACAAAGAAACCAAGAATATTGTACACAATGGGCAACTTCAAGACTGCTGAGAATCCAAAGATGTTCTACCCCAAGTAGTTCCTTCTCGGAAACTCTAAGGGCTTTAGCTGCTCATGTAAAGCCCAACCCAATACCATCCCATTAAACAACAGAGCATTGAAATGAACTCTTTTTTTGGCAGATTTTTACAAGATTTTAATTTTATATTGGAGCAGTAGAGTTGATTCACAATGTTGTGTTAGTTTCACGTGTGATTCGGTTGTACATATACTTGTATCTATTATTTTTCAGATTCTTTTCCCATATAGGTTATTACAGAGTATTGAGTGGAGTTCCCTGTGCTATACAGCAGGTCCTTGTTGATTATTTTATATGTGGTAGTGTAGTATATGTAGCACAACTAATTTTAAACAATCATTCTAAGGGTTTATCAGAACCCTCGCTCACTCATCGTAGGAAAGAAGAAACTAAGGGCTAGAAAGGTCCAAGACCTTCCAGTGTCCCCAGGTAAAGCAGAAACCTGAATTCACCCAACAGGGCTTTAGACCTGTAACTCCTCACTCAAGGAAGCCTGTTGTTTTCTCCCTAAGTCGGTTCCCCAGCGTGCGGTCTGCCCCAGTGGGCATGTGTCTGCCCAGGTTCTGATCTGCAGTTATTCAGCCTTGTAAACATTCATAGAGGCAGGTCACCCACTTAGGCTTTAAGAGAACATTCTTTTTGAATCCTCTGAAATATACGAGCCAGAAATTTCCATGTATTCAGAATTTTCCAATGTCCATCCGTGGCCTTCCCTCTCTTCCAATTGCACAAACACCAATGTTTCTTAGCTCAGGTTCAGGAATTGCATCTACCAGGGGGTGTCAATGTGCCACCGTATCCCCAGGCAGCAGATTTAAATAGGCAACACAACACGGCTGAAAGCAACAGGTTAATACGTCTTTGCAGCAGGAACCACCACAGCTCTCTCAGGTGACTACCCTCGGGGAAGACTCATGCTTCGCTGCTCTTGATTAAACGCTCGGGAGCTTTTCTGACTCCATCCAGATCTGCCATTTGTCCTTGAGGAGCTTGACAGAGCTTGGAAACTATGAATAACTCTTGCTAGATTCTCACAGGCAAAGACTCCCCGAAATGTGGCCTTTTGGGGTCCGAGTCACTGATAAGATGTTGGGAGAGATAAGAGTAATCCCTGTCTTGTGCTGGAAGGCAATCAACCATGTCGGGGATCAGGAGATTCAGAGGATCTGAGGGGTTGGACCGCTGATGGACTGTGCATGGGGTGGAGAGGACAGGAATCGGATTCAGAGAGGAGTCACAGGAGTGGTCAGGGGATCACCCAGAAGACCTCTGGGGAAGCCCACGCTGTGCTGGGCTTTCCAAAGGGAGGACCCTGTCCCTACCTTGCAGAAATTGCGGGCCCCTGGGAGGACAGACAGGTGGGAATGAGAGAGGCATGGGAGGGGCACATTCTACCCGATGGGGCTGGGCTCTCCCCTCCCACCCGGTCTGCTCCCAGAGTGGCTCCAGCGGGATGGGCCGGTGGCGGGGGGGGGGCAGTGTTGAGGAGAGAAGGCTCATCCCCTCTCCCAACTGCTCCATCCCCTTTGATGGAGAGACGAGGGCAGCTCTGAGAGACCCTAACTCACAGTGCTTACCTGGACCATTCCCAGCTTCCCTTTAGAGTCTGGGGCTCTTGTGCTCCTTTATCCAAAACCATTGCGAGTGAGAGCACAGGGTTTCCTTCAGGCAGTGCGGACGCTCACTGCCGTCAAGACACAGACAGGGTGAAGCCCCCTGGGGAAGGAGTCTAGCTGAGAAGTGGAGGGAACTGTGTCCAAGATTTGGATTTTATTCATCTTTTTATTAATACATTATTTCCTTTGGCCTGTGGTGCTATTTGCAGTTTTGGATTTCTACAGACAAGGATGCTTCTTTAAGGACCTGGTGGCAGTGAGAGGGGGGTGTGGGGAGGGTAGGGAAGGGGGCCCAGGCCAGGCTTGTGCCTGGAGCCATGTAAGCAGAGAGATTCGTCACTCAGGACATGAAGTGGGCAAATTCCTTCCCAGGAGTTGACTCTAGTGAAGGGAAGCTGAGAAACAGGCTGTCATTTGAGAAGGTCGTGGAGGGATGTGGGCTAAAATTGCTCCCTAACATGGGAAGGGCTGGTTTTCTCATACCTGCTGAAGGCAAGAGGAGAGTAGATTCAAATCTCAGCCCGAGGATGTGGGTTAGGTATCAGGGGGAATCTGGGTGCTGAGAGGCAGGAATGGGTTTCAGAGGGAAATGTTCCTTATACAGACAGGGAACCAGCGTCTGTCTCTCTGGGGGAGGGGTTCAGGGGCTGCCTGCCCACAGGCAGGGTGGCCTTAGAGTCTTTTCCCACCCCAGGTCCTGGGAGGGAGCAACCGTGAACCCCTCACTCTTGGTCTTGTGTTCTGGCAGCGGGGAGGCGAGTCCCCAGCGATCCCACTGTCTTTGGTGGCTCGAAGGGGCAGGTATCTGATTCTTAGCTTAAGTGTGGACCCGGGACAGACACTTCCGGCCACCTCCCCTGGCTAAGCCTTTCTTCAGGCTGCCTGGAAGCTTCCTTCCTGCCCAGGCCCCAGAGACGTCCCCCAGAGGTACCATAACCCCTGGCAACCAAGGGGTCAAGGCCCCGTCTCTTCCAAGCATCCCCTCCTCTCCCTGCTGACTCTTTACTCGTACTCTTGTTCTGTCCCCACCCCCTGCCTGATTCCTGGTCCCCACCTGCAGCTACCAGACAGGGCAGCTCGGGGAAGCAGGCCTCTTTAATCCCCTTGGCCGCCTGCTTTGCTCGGGACAGAGCCTGGGCGTCCGCTGGCGGTGCAGCAGGTCCTGTCTCTGCTGGCTTAGCCCTGTGGGGGAGGGGCCTCAGGGACTCCAGCAGCCAGACCGCAGGCAGGCCAAGTTCCCAAGACAGACACAGTCAACGCCATACATCTGGTGACTAGCGACCAGATGCTGAGCCATTTCCAGGCTTGGCTGTGACGGGGGATGGAGAGAAGGCACGACACCCACAGAAAGATGCTGGTTTTGCCTTTGCACTGTGGACGCTCCCTGGTCCCCATCCCGGAGTTAATGAGAGTAATCCCGGGCAGGGTGCACAGTGGGGCTGCAGCACGGGTGCGGGGAGGGCTGGGGAGGGGCGCAGTCACAGGACCTTGGTCAGCTGGTCTCCAGGGTCCTGTGTGCATGGGGTCCAGCGGGCGGTGCCTTCACTTTTGTTCAGAGAGAAGCTTCTGGAATCCCTAACTTAGAACTAGCAAAGACACTTCTTGAGTTCTTTAAGCTACCTCTTCCTGCATTTAAAAATGCATCCGTTTCTACATCTATTCACTCCACACAACGAAGCCTATGGAGGGTCAGTTAGTTATCAGTTCTATTTTATTTTTTAAAAATTCTTTTTATTTTAATTTTTTAAATTGAAGTATAGGGGATTTACAATGTTGTGTACTTTCTGCTGTACAACAAAGTGATTCAGTTATACATGTGTATACATTTGTGCTTCCATATTCTTTTCCATGATGGTTTATCCCAGGATATTGAATATAGTTCCCTGTGCTCTACAGTAGGACCTTGTTGTTTACGCATCCTGTATATAATAGGTTACATCTGCTGACCCTATTGCTTCTATTTTAAATAGTCAATATAGATAAGATTCTTCATTGGAAACCTGCTGTGCATCATATCATCCTTTCCATCAGAAAGTTCTTCCTGGTGTCTAACTGAACTCCCTCTTGCTACGATTCCAGCTCACTTTTCTATAGTGTGTCACTCATTCGCCTGAACTCTCCCAAACGCTCCGTCATTTAATTTGTATGATGGCCTCGGGAGGTAGATATGTTATTATTGTCATCTGACAAATGGGAAGACTGCAGCCGGCTTTGTGCCCATGCTGGGGTGCAGGCAGGGCAGGGTTCCTAGGTCTGCCTGAAATGCTAAAACTCTCTGAGCAACGTCCTGGGTAGGAGCCAGCAGGTGAGCTTAGGAGGAGGCCGAGTTCGGCTCGCCTCCAGCCTCGGGGAGGACCTGCCCTCTCTCGTAGTGGCATTGCTTCCCCCCACCATCTTTAGCTCCTGGTGCCCTCTACTCGCTGCCACTTGTCAAGGTCACCCCTTGTTGCCATGGCTTTCTCAGCCCTTATCACCATCTATAATTACCCTGTTTATTTAGTTCCTTTTTGTTATCTGTTCTGTTCTCTCCAACTCCCTGAATACCAATCTCGTTCCTGCTCTAGCCCCAGCTTGCAGCACGGAGCCGGGCATGTGATAGACTCTCAGTAAATATTTATTGACAGAAGGAAAACAAAGAAGGAACAGGCAAAGAAAGAGCGAGCAAGGAAGGAAAGAAAGAGGGAAACAGAGGAGGGCCTGTCTTTCCCCAAGGCCTTCCTGCCTTTCCTCCCTGACCCTAGACCAGAATTGATTCAATCTTTATGGAACCTCTGGTAGAAGGATCCAAGAAGACTTGGGTTCCCATCCCAGCTCTGCCTCATCTGAGCTATTTAACCTCTCCATACCTCAGTGCCCTTCCTTGTAAAATAGAGATAATTATAGCTACTTCACAGGGTCGCTGTGAGGATCGAATGGACTAATTTCTGCAAAGCCCGCAGCACAGTCTCTGGCGTGTGCAGACATGCAATAAGCCTTCAGTCTTTTTCCTCTGCACTGATTTCAACCCTTCCGCCCCAATCCTGTAAAGCAAAATCAAACCCTGCAGTGTTCCTCCAGCCACGTGTGAGGGGTGCTCTGCCTGGCTGGAACGGGGATCTTTTAGGGAACACACCGCCAGCCTTCCGTCTGTGCCAAAAAAAAGTCACATTGGAAGGGATGCATTTTAATGAGTTTCTTCCAATAACTAAGTAGAAGGTGGACACATATCCCACCAGATGAAGCTACAGTAGGCTGAATTCTAACTTTCTAGCTCTGGGAACATGGGTCAATAACTTGGCTTTTCTGATCTCTGATTTTCTCCTCTATACCCTGGGAATAATGATGATACTGTGTAAGTCATAGAGCAGCTGTAACTGTTGAGTTTACACATGGAGCCTAGAACATAAATGGTCGCTATTGTTGATCTATGGGTTAGAGGAAAAACTACCCTCACACTAAACTAGATTCAAGAAAGCTTGATAGAACTTTCTTTCTTTCTTTCTCTCTTTCTTTCTTTCTTTCTTTCTTTCTTTCTTTCTTTCTTTCTTTCTTTCTTTCTTTCTTTCTTCCTTCCTTCCTTCCTTTCTTTCTTTCTTTCTTTCTTTCTTTCTTCCTACCTTCCTTCCTTCCTTTCTTTCTGTCTCTCTCTTTCTCTCTCTTCCTTCCTTCCTTCTTTGTGTGAGGTCTTAGTTGCAGCAGTCATGCTCCTTAGTTGAGGCATGTGGGCTCCTTCATTGTGGCATTAGAACCCTTGGTTGCGGCATGCATGTGGGATCTAGTTCCCTGACAAGGGATCAAACCCGGGTCCCCTGCATTGGGAGCGTGGAGTCCTAACCACTGCGCCATCAGGGAGGTCCCTGGTGGAACTTTCATTAATCGCTAGTTACTTTTGTACATCTTATCTCCTTTTCTCTTCAAATAACACGGGAAGAGGACCCGCTTCCCATTCTTCATTCATTTATCAGTTCGCTCATTCAACAAACACTAACTGTAGCCAGAGAGACAGATAGCTTTCTGACAATGGTTAACCATCCATAAAACATGGTGGTGTGCAGATGTAGAAAACAAACTTATGGTTACCAAAGGGGAAGTGGGAGGAGGGATAAATTAGGTGGCTGGGATTAACAGATACACACTCCTATATAGAAAATAGTTAAACAACAAGGACCTACCATATAGCAGAAGGAACTGTATACAATGCCTTGTAATAACCTATAATGGAAAAGAATAAAATATTTAGATACATACATATATACGTATAACTGAATGACTTTGCTGTACACCTGAAACTAACGTGATACTGCAAATCAACTACACTTTAATTAAAACAAACAAGCAGACATGGTGGTGTGTAGGTGACTTCTTTAACAGCCATTCTCCTGTCCTTTATTGCAGGGCTCACCACTGTATCGCTTGTTCCCTCGGGGCGGGGGTTTTCCTCTGGGTACCCCTGCTTGGTCAAGTGTCCCCTCATTTCCAGCTGCTCTTGCTGGCCAGGGCTCCCTACCAGCCTCTCCATCACCCAGCCTCCCTGAGCCTTGCACTTCATTGGATCTATCTCATTCACATTTTCTTCAGAGTCTCTGAGCTTTGAATATAGGTCAGCTGCTTCTACACTTTTAAAAACTTTAAAACCCTTGACCAAGTGAATAAACGCTAAAAATAAACGGTAAAAAAAACCTTTTTTTTTTTTTTTTTGCCAAGCCATGTGGCATACAGGATCTCAGTTCCCCGACCAGGGATGGAACCCATGCCCCCTGCATTGGGATCACAAAGTCTTAACCACTCAACTGCCAGGGAAGTCCCCCAAATGGGTCGTTTTTGGATCATGGAAACAAACACTCAGAAACACGTCTATTTCTTACACACATTTCCATGCACGATATTGAGTTCAAAATACATGAAGTTTATGGCCACTGCACATTGTAGAAAACCTAAACTTAACTTTAAAAGATTAGGGGGGAAAAGGCCCACAAATGCGTATGATAGGCGAATGCGCTATCTCCCTGTCACCTCTGAGACTTGGCATTTATGAATTCACCACGAGTTGTTTTCATACCATCACTGGATGTTTACTTCGTCATTAGTTGCGTGAACAAGTAAAAATCATGTTCAGCTGCATCTTGGAGGAAAATAGCTTCTCTCTCTCTTTCTCTCTCTCTCTCTCTCCCCTCTCTCTCTAGAGGGTCAATGGAGTCCAATGGGTGGCGCTGGATATAAAGTTGTGAACAGGTCACACCACGTCCCCGCGCTTGTGCACTTCCAGCCAGAGGAGGGCACGAACTTTTACTCTTTCGAGAACTATTTGTAGAGTTTCTCTAATGGTGGATCTGGGAGCTGAGAATTCAGAGGAAAGCAAGACAGGCTGCTTTCGTGGAGTGGATATATTCGACTAGAGGGGAGCTAGACAAGAAGTGAACACATAATAAATAGGCAGATAAATGAGATGATATCTGATATTGATTAGATGCGAACAGCGGGGTTGACTGAGACCATGGTGCTCCCTGGGATTGGATGCTGAACGGCCCTCAGAGGAGGTGACCACGGAGCTGAGTCCTGACGGACGCAAAGGAGCCAGGACAGCCCCAAAGGAGGAAACAGCAGGTGCAAAAGACCGGGGCAGGGGCAGTGTGGCACATGGTCTGAGCAGCACTGTTGGTGGAAGCACAGTGATGTGAGGTCGGTCTGGGCAGAGCCCAGGTTATACAGGTCCTTGTGGTGGTTAGGACGAGGGGATGCCAAGGAAGGCTTCCGCCAGAGAGCAACACGATCTGATTTACACAAGAAATACCTGCCTCTGACCTGGCGAAGGTGTCAGGGGGAGGAGAGAGAGAGGCAGCAGAGACATGAGCGAGCAGAGGTTATTTCTGCAGCTAAGCAGGCGTGATGGTGGTTTGGACAGCAGTGGCAGTGATGGAGATGGAGCCAGGAGGACAAAGGGGTTCTGGATATATTTTGTAGGAAGAGCAGAGAAGACTTGCTGATGGATTGGATGCGGGGATGAGAGACAGAAAAGAATCAAGATCGAATCAAGTTTTCCTCAATTGTTTTGCCATTGACAGAGCTGAAGAAAGCACGAATTCAAAAAAATAAATATATAATAAACTATATTTGGTGCAAAGAAAGAAAAGAAGAGGGTGCTAAGCTCATTTTTCTAGAGTAGAATCTCAGCCACAGATGCCCGGTGGAGATGCACCTCTCAACCCCACCCAGGGCTCATGGGGTCTGAACTCCTGCTAAGAGCTTTTGCAGAAAGGATCGTGCCAGACGCCGATCGCAAGCCCTGTGCTTCCAGCAGCCTCTGCTCCTGGAAGGCTGGTCATGCTAACCTCAGAGGAAATTCAGTTGGTCTGGCATAATTGGATCTTCCTGGTCTAATCTAATCTGCTCATTTTATGGGCAACCTTTTTCTTTTTGATCGTCAGCCTTTTCCCCCAGCTTTGTTATTCTTCCCTAGCAGCCAGATAAACAAAGTCTTCGCCCTTTGGGCTTCATGTTTGCAAACACACTCTTTACAGGCCCCCTTAAAGCAGCCCGGCGTCCGCTGCCTTCCCCTCCCAGAGGTTCTGGGGGGAGAGCCTTCCTGAAGTGCCGGGGAGGACAGGGCTCACAGAGGCAGAAGAATACTGCCCGTGGCCTGGCATCTCCCCCCGGCGGGGCCACACGCCCGCCCCTGCATTTTCTCTGCAGCTCACGTGGGCGCTTCCGAGTCTGTCCTCGGATCCGGCAAGGAGAGCCAGCTGCCTCCTCCAAACCAGACCTGGCAGTTCAAATGATTCCTCAAATGCCAAATTGACACCGGCTGTCTCTTCATGAAGCCCCGTCAGCTCTGCCAAGCACGGAAGGAAGCTGACCTCACCGACGTCCCCACGTGCTGGGCCCTCTGCACTGAATCCCATCTCAGGTTGTGAAACAGGCATTCTTATCTCCATGTTCATGGAGAACACTCAGGTTCAGAGAAGCAAAGTCATTTATCCTGTTGACAAGTGGAAGGAGTGGGGTTTAAACGGAGTCCACACCACCTCCCAGCCTGACCTTCGCTACCTTTGTGACACCTGCTGACCCCCCTCTTCGCTTCGCCAGCCCTACCTACTGGCCTTCTGCAACGATGTTCTCAGTCTTAGCGCCCACAGCTCGGACCCCACAGCCCCCAGGCACCGGAGAGCCAGCATTTCGGTCAGTGCTAAGCCCACTGGTCTTTGCAGTTCCTAGTGGCCTTTCTTCCATCCTCGCTTCTCCATCTGGCCCAGGGGAGCCCGAGCAAAGGGGACCAAGCCAGGACCAGAGTGATGCTGTGAAAAACCCATTGCTGAAAATGGGTACAGTCACTGGGAGTGTGGATGGACTGGAAAAATGAACCAGGAAACAGTGGCTCTGGCTCTGCAATTCAAGGCTGCACAGAGCAGCGAGATACACAGACAGGAAAAGAAAGGAAGGAAGGAAGGAAGGAAGGAAGGAAGGAAGGAAGGAAGGAAGAAGCAAACGTAACTCACCACAAACTCCAGGGTCTTTATTGCTCCTAAGCTTTTCTTAGTGACTTTCCATTTTGTCTTGTTTATTTCCAGGTTTAATAGAATACATTGGGGAATTAGGTCTGTGAAAACACAGGCAGTCAGCTCAGACGGGCATCAGTCAGCGGCAGGGCTGGAATTCAAGTCTGACTCCAGACCACGTGTTTCCAGGCCAGAGGCTCCGGGGAGCCTGCACACACTCTGCAGGTAGACTGGCCTCTTTTTCTTTTTGTAGGAAGTAGTGTTCACCACAGGACAAGGGCCACAGTTTAGTTTCTTTGCCCCCCAAATGTCATTTATCTGTGATGATCCAGGATTGGTCCTGATGGTGTGTCATCAAACAGGTCATTGTGATCTATGTTAATGCAGGTGAGGTGATGTTTTTTTTTTTAAGGTCGGCAACTGAAAATAGAGGGGAGGCCCATGTTCAGGAAGCGTACATGGAAATCCAGCCCTGCCCTTGAGAAAGGGGCCGGGCCAACCTCCGGCAATTCACAGTGGGTGGTTTTCTGTCCCTCCTTTGAGAGGCCTCGAATTTGGACTCCGCACAGCTCTTCCCCCCAGCTGTCACCAAGGAAGCAGCCAAGACCCCCCACCCATCCTAGTCTGCCTCACGCCCCCTCCTCCCTCCTCCGTGTGTGTGGGCAGGCGGAAGGATATGGGGGAATGTGGCCTCACGAGTGGTTTCAGTAGTGCGATGGGATTCTGGCTCATCTGTGAGGTTGCTGAGTCCCCACAGAGGTCGGGCTAAGAATGGATAACTAATGTCACTGACTCCAGGAATACAACAAGGGCCATGGGCAAGGAACAAAAGTCAAGAAAAAATAAAGATTAAAATATATACTGAGTAAAGGGGACTCTGCCCTGGCGGCCCGGCTGTTAAGACTGCGCCTTCCGATGCAGGGGGTGCGGTTCGATCCCTGGTCGGGGAGCTACGATCCCAAGAGCCTCGCAGCCAAAAACCCGAAACATAAAACAGAAGCAGTATTGTAACAGATTCAATAAAGACTTTAAAAATGGTCCACATCAAAAAATATTAAAAAAAAAAAATGTACTGTGTGAAGGAAAGAGCAGGAGAGAATGGAACTGAGCTCCCACGAGTGTGAGAGAGGGGGAGGGAGTGTGGGCAGACGTGGCCAGCACAGTGGACCGAGGGGCAGTCTGACGAGGCCAAGGCCGCGTGAATTCCTGTCCGCCTCCGGGCGACCCATCAGATGGCGCGTGGGTCCGCGAGGACCTTGGCCCGACCTCCTGCCCTGGGAGCTGTGAGGGGCGAGTGGGCAGAGCTGGCCCAGGGCTAAACCCTGAGCTGCCAGGTCAGGGTCACGGCGTGCGGGACCCAGGAGAGGGTGGACGGCGGGGCGGCACCACGCTCTGCCTCGGCTGCTTCCCCAGTCACCACCGGCCGGGCTGGAGGAGAAGGGCTTGCCCACAGATGCCGGCAGAGGCGCAGTCTCTCCTTTGCTGGCAGAGCGCGTGCTGAGGGTGAACAGAAGCATCTTTGGGTGCCTCCAGACTCTTATGACCAAGGAAGTAATTTGGATGTGGTGCCTCCAGAATCACGGTGGCACTTGCTATAGGAGGAGGGGGCCAAGTTCAGCCGAGGGCCCTACAAGGGCCGAGCGTGGTGCTTCCGGCTGGCGCTGGGAGAGAAGGGAGGAGAAGAGATGGAGAGGAAGAAATTGGAGAGGCAGGCCACAGATGGGGGCAGTTTGCCGAGTCCTGCCGTGCAAGAGTTACCTGATGTGGATTTTTCCTGTACCGGCTCTGTTGAAACAGTACAATACGATATGATACAATACAATATTGATATAATATAATATAGTATAATATAATATAATATAATATAACACATTCCTATACCATGAAATCCACCCACTTAAAACTACAATAGTGGGTTTTGGGTATAGTCACAAAGGTGGACAGCCATCTCCACCATCAATATTAGAACTGTTTCATCACTTCAAAAAAGACACTCCGTACCAATTACAGTCACTCCGCACTGCCCTCTCCCGCCACCACTGGGAACTACTGATCTAACTTTCTCTCTATGTAGATTTGTCCGTTCTACACATTTGTACAAATGGGAAATCACCATATCTGGCTGCTTTCACTTAGCATAATGCTTTCAAAACTCACCGTGTTGTAGTATGTATCAGTACTTCTTTTTTTATGGTTGAATAACATTCCATCGTATGGACAAACCCTATTTATTTATTGATTCATCCGTGGATGGACATTTGGGTTGTCTGCAATTTCTGGCTGTTACGAACAATGTCGCTGTCAACATTTGTGCACAGCTTTTTATGTGGACATGTGTATTTTCCAGTGAATCCCCTTGGCAACAAATAGGCGTTATAATCACCAATGTATTAGGAAAAACTGCGGAGAGGTTAAGTAACCTTTTTGAGACGGAAAAACTTCTTGTGATTCAGTTTGATTACGATTAGAAGGGCAAATAAGAGGAAGTAAAGTGGAATTTCACTTCACCTTTTTCAGGACACTATACACACCAGTGAGTAAAAGGGAGGAGAGGAATGAGGAAAAGTGCGTCAGCAGGCCTGCCGTGGGCTCCGTGGGCCCTCTTGGGGGCAGGTCTCGGCGAGGCCTTGGGTTTGCCCACCCTGGCCCGGCTCTGAGTCTGGGAGAGGACTTCCTCCCACTTGCTCTCTTGTTTCAGGGGCAGACACTCGTCAAAAGCAGCGCAAGACAGTTGCTGGAGCAGCTCGTCACACTGTGAGGACGCAGGTGGGGCGTCTCCGCAGCAATGTCCCCACTCTCAGAGGATCCCCTGGGGTGGGCCCTGCCCGGTGACAAGAAGAGCCCCAAAGGGAGGAATTCAGCACAGGCTCAAGGGCGGCTCTAGGACGCGGAACTACAGGGTCATGGGGGCTGCTGACTCTGCTTCCCTCTGCCTCCAGGGCTTTCCCAGAAAGTTCTTGGACATGGGAGGGTGGGTGACGTGCCGCCCCATTAATGCAACTCCCGTGGCTCGGCGGAACCCAAGCCAAAGCTGGTAATCATTGACCCTCAGAAGCTCCCGGGGCAGAGCGGCAGGATCCACAGGAGCGCGGGCTCTGCAGCTAATCCCCTGCCCTGTGGTTAGAGCCTTGCCCTTCTCATTACCTTTCCGGGAAGCATGCTGTTATTGCAGCCTGGACACTGGTGAAGAAAAGCCCAGAATTTAAAGGCATCACAGATAATGACACGGTTGGATCTTTCATTCAATGTATGGTTGTAACTTGAAAGAGAAGTTAGAGCTGGAGGTTGCATTCCTGAAGGTGTTAATGGCTGGATCACTTTGCATGCCTAAGTGCTGTCTGAGCTCTTTCTATCCATCTGTAATAGATATGAATGGGCCCATTTTTCAGATGAGGAAATGGACACACTGAGAGATGGGATGGTACCGCGAGTGAGGGCTAGTGACTGACCAACTCCAGATTCAAACCCCACACACCCACCTCTTAAATCCTGCCCTGTAGGCCCGTTGCTGGGGCAGGAAACATAAGCTAGCATATAGGACTGAAAGGCCTTCAGAGGTCCCCTCCAAACTCAGGAACCTGGGGTTCTGCGCCTTCTCTTTGCATGTCTCTTGGAACAGGGATGGCCCAACATGACACCCTTCACCTGTGGGTACAGCCTCATGACTAATAGTCCCCCAGTGCCAAACTCAAGGCATCAGAATTATTCCTCTATATTATAAGTCTTCAAGGCTTAGGATTCTATATGTTTTCTTAAAAACAAAGTGTATTTTCTTGTTGCAGACACTCAGGAAAGTATGTTCAGGGCCTCTAGTCCACATGGAATTCATTCCTTTTTGGGCTGGAAAGACTGAATTGATGTAATACCAACCCAAACCACAGAAAACTAGAAGGGTCAGACTAATAACGGGGTCACTGCACACATATAAATACAACTTTTGGTAAACATTAAAATTCTTTTATTAAACGTCAGTGCCATTTGAGGTGGGTGCTTGAGAGAGATTTAAAAATTATTTTATTACATATGTGTCCAGTTTTCAGAAAAACAAACTACACTCATCCCCCAATACACATACTTTTACAAGCCAAACAAGTGAGAAAATGATTATTTTATTTGAAAAAGTGATTCTTTGCTTTATAAACTTATTCAGTAAAGGATTCCTTTAAATATCTAATATTCTAATGCATATATCATACAACTTACTCTACACAAGCAGTTTCTGTTCATATATTATCTTTCGGGAACACCATTTATTGGTTTTGGTTTCAGTATAAGATTTGTATCTAGACTTGTATAACGATACTTTCATTGTAATGGATTTCTTTTGAATAGAAATGAGAATAGGGCTTCCCTGGTGGCGCAGTGGTTGAGAGTCCGCCTGCCGATGCAGGGGACACGGGTTCGTGCCCCGGTCTGGGAAGATCCCACATGCCGTGGAGCGGCTGGGCCCGTGAGCCATGGCCGCTGAGCCTGCGCGTCTGGAGCCTGTGCTCCGCAACGGGAGAGGTCACAGCAGTGAGAGGCCCGCGTACCGGAAAAAAAAAAAAAAAAGAAATGAGAATAAAAGGCTATGAGACTAGAAATGCCTTTGGGTCCTTGTGTTAATTTAATTTTCAGCTCTAGGTTCACCAGAAACTAGAATTCAACGGTTAGGACAGTGGTGCTCAGGACGTCTGGCCTGAGTGCATGGTGGAGACCTGAGAACTGACCCTCCCACCTCTTCCATGGCGGAGGGTTCCATCTGGTCCTGGGACGGACTGAATGGAATTTCACCCAAGATTCTCTAGGGACCTGTCATCTCTCTCCAGATGATAACCATATTTGTTGTGTTTTACTACGTATTTTCCATACTGTGTTTTCACCCCCAATCCTGAGCCCAGCAAAGGCAACTTGGCAAATTCCAAGCCCAACAACTGGAACCCCAAAGCCAGAAGCCCTTGGGTCACTGCAAATTCCAGTCATACGTGAAGCTTTGAAAATCATCTCCTGCACCTCTTCAGACAGAGGCAAGTGACTTCATGTCCGCACTGGCTTCTCAGTAAACAAGCCAGTGGACAACCCAGGTTGCGAGAGGTTTCACACTCGTGGCTGGGCAGACACTGGGCTTCTTGCCCCAGAAGGTCCCTGCTTCAGGGCACCATTGAACTGTGCTCTAGAGGGCGCTGTTCACAAAGGATACAGCTGGGAGGCCCTCCACCCAGGTCTTAATGACCACTTTACAGTCTGCAGAGGCTTTTCTCAGCCCTGGGCTTCCCTTCATTCATTTTCCCTTGGTTTATCCTCTTCACTTTGGCTCAATCCATGCATAGCCAACAAAGCCGTGCCTTCTTTTGGTAAAGTACAAAACTCCCTAAAGTTGAGAAGATAGACTCCTTAGAAAATCTTTAGAATAAAAGCCAAGAAGACCCAACCCTGTGACTGTGAGTTTCTCTCGTCCTCGAGGGTTCTCTCACTCTGTGGTCACCATTCCCCACGGCCCCCGGGGATGTGTGGCTGTCCCTTCAAAACTCTGAATCAGGCAGAGATGAAGGGCCCCCCCTAACGGGGGTCCCTTTGCAGAACCAAGACATGCTGACATTTCCAAAATACTTCAAAAAACAACTTTGAAAATACACATAGAATTAGTGTCAACTTCCAAAGCACAGGTTTCCTACCCCACAGCGAAGGCATGCCGCCACCAAAGACTGGTGAGACCCTGCGGACACCTGGCTTGGGGCCAGCCTCACAGACTCCCAGGCTGGCTGTCCTGGTGGGAATATCACATCTCTTGATGCTTCCTGCTGGGTCCCGATCCAGGTGCCAGGAAGTGATACAGGTCTTTGTGGGGAGAGTAGAATTATCTGAGGATGACCGACGGCCCTTGTAAACTAGTTAGCTAGACAGAACTTAAAAACTGAACTTGAATATTTTAGCTCCTTTTAATGACTTTGTATATTTAAATTTGGTCCTTCATTTTCACATTCTGATACAAAAGCCTGCAAATACACATGTGCGAGTGTGACCCCTGGAACAACGGTGTGGAATCATCAATTGGTTATAGAACGGCTTTATGACCTCTTAGTTACACCTCTTCTGCCTTTTGGGGTGTCAGTGCCTCCCAGCCAAAGAGCAGCAGGGGTTGACTTGTCGCAGCTAGTGAGCACGCGCCCCTGAGGAATGGTGGGGAGCCTCGCTTGAGAGAGTGTTACACAGCACATAATCAAGATTTGGGCTTGTTCTAGGTGATTTGGGAGAGTTAAGGAAGCAATACACTGTGCTCTGGGTTAGATGTCAAGAAATAGGGGTAATTCTGTGATGGAGTATGTTAATAAATCTTATTATCTAGAAGCAGAGAAGACCCGTGTAAGGCTAAAGCTGTTATTGGTAAAGGAGCAGGGATCACTCACGGTGCCAGCACAGGGGGACATGTGGTCGTTTTCATGGTTTGGACCATGTTCATGTTTCTGTCTGTGTTCAGACATGATTCTGATGTTGATATCCTGTGAAACCGGGTTCAACAAGAGAACACCAAGACCCGGCTGTGAGCCCCAGGACAGCTCCCGGCAGCACTGAGACCTAGACGTAGTGCCAGGCTGGCTCCCAGCTGTCTGGAGCTGCTTTCTCCTTTTCAACGGCGTCTGTAGATTGTCAGTGATACAATCAAATGCTACTTAATGTCTGTGGTAAGAGAAGAAGGGCATCACCCCTGGTAGTGCACCAAGGAAAATTCTCTCCCTCTATCCTGTTCTCACCTCTCCAGGATAAGGCTCCCGCCCTGATGATGGGCAGATCCTTTATACAGACGTGTTTGGCTTTCTCAGGTCTGTTCCACAGGTCAGGATGGGCTCTGAAGCCAGTACTGTTCACAGACATCGACGTGTTGTCAGAACCTTTGTCGCCCTCTCTCTCAGGGGCCGTGTCCCTCGCCTGCGTGTCGTTTCCCCACGCAGCCCCTGTGACTCTGCAGAGCAGACCCTCAGCGGCCTGGGCGGTGATGCCTGGTGAAGCTGCTGCGCGGGTTTAAACTTCTGAGTTGATAATAACAGTCGCTACTGTTTATTGTGTAATTGCTGTGTTCTAGGAACTTTACATATGCGATTGCATTTAAACCACGCTACAGCCTTGGAGAGCATATGCTCACAGTCATTTCACAGGTGAGGAAGCTGAGGCCCAGTTAGCCTAAGTGGCTTGCTCAGGTCACCTGGCCATCAAGTGACAGATTCAAGTCCATGTCTGCGCTCAGCCCAGCTGGACTTCCTCCAGTCTACCTGCTGCCTTTGGTTCTTACCTGTGCCACGAACGTCCTGCGCCAGGGCTCCCACCCCATCTTGATCCCCACGCATGGCAGAGCTCTATAGCTATTCAGGTGATGCCCCTGGACCGGCAGGCTCCAGAGATGCCTACAGAAGCCGGTGTGCCGTAGGAGAGCACCAACACCCCCAGACCTTATGATTCACTGGCTCTTGTTCCCAAACTCTGTTCTCTGGAAGGAACCAGGCGCCTAGGAAAGTCTGTGCTGCATTCCCACCCTGGACACAAGCAACTTGTGGCTTCACAGGGGAGGGGGCCTGTGAGCACACTCGGCCCCAGGGAAAGGTGGGGTATTACTGAAGTGCAGTCCCAAATCTAGCCTGGAAGGGTCCTGAGGCTCATGCCCATGAGGCCAGGAATAATTATTTCCACCGGCCTTGCCAAGTTCTATGTAAGAACCCAGGCTGAGCCCAAGTGAGCAGCCTGGTAGAGCTAAAGACATCAGAGGTGATTTCTCTCCGAATATTGAACGAAAAGGAAACAATGCCCTCTGTCGACAATAGGTCTCCATATAAGTATCCCCAGGAACTGGCTGACTGGATGCTCCTGGGCACTGAGGCTTTGCAAATCCAGCTGGGTGGCCATCCTCCAATAGCTTGAGGTCGTTTTCATAGAAAACAGGAAGTCCTCTGCGGTAACAGATGTATTTGTTTTAGCTCCTCAGCAAAGGTGTGTTAAAGAGTGTAAGCTTAACCTTCAGCCCGTTGCATCTCCTCTCCGGTGGCTGCTTGAAAACCCTGTCCTCAACCCCTTCAGGGCAGCAAACCTGCCCCATTGTAATTATCGGGTAGTGACTGAACGACTACTCATCCTTGAGCAACTTGACAGCAGGGACTGTTACCTCTTTTGCTTCCTAGTGTAGCACCTGGCATGTAGTAAGTTCAATCAGTAGAGAGTTTGCTTGATTTCACTGCTTAAGAAGGCGGAGACCTTGGGCCATGATCCCATTGCATGCCTTGCTACGGTAGGACCTCAGGAAATGTTGGTTAATGGTCTGAAGCAAAGCCATCAATTTTCAGGGCAGCTTGAATTTCTCCTCCAGCACCATCGCAAAGGGACTACAGAAAGTCATTTGACTTCTGCTCTCAGGCTCAATAACTCCTATTTCCTACCTCTGACAGACAATCTTGACTCTCAGAAATGTCCTGAGCTGTGAGAGGTTGGACTAATAGGCAGACTACAGCAACTGTTTTTTCATCTATAGAGAGGAACGAACGATAGCCTTTGTAATTCTAAATAAGAGATAAAAGCAACATCTACTTGCCGCCTCCTCTCTGGTCCAGTGGCTGCTGAGTCCCGGAGCGGGTAGAAGGCTGTGTGATATTGGCCGCGGGAAACTCCAAATTCCCAATTCCTCGTTCTCAGGGGGTGGCCTGTTTCTTTAAATATCATCAAGGAGCACAAACTGTAGGTACCTCACTTAGGGTTTGGTTGCCATAGGTATTGTATGCAAATAAAGCATGCGTTTTTATGGAGAAAAGGAGATTCGGGAGGAAAATGTTTATTTTCAAGAATTTGAAAGGCTGATCACCTGAAGAGAGTTCACACTTCTTTAGAAGTATCCTGAGTTGTCCCCGAGGCAAGACGAGACCGGGTGCTGTTGCTATCAGTTTCTCCTCTAGGTCTAGATGAGAACGTCTCGCAGGGCACACAGGCGCTAAGTGCACTGGCCCTTGCTGGTTCCAGCCGGTGTGTCGCGCTGTCCCCCAGCACCGTCGCCGTTTACTCAGCAGTTCTTTCAGTTCCCCTGTGCCCCTGCCTCTGCCACATACACAATTACAGTGCTGCACAAAAGTGTCTCTTCCTAAATATCTCTATTGGACGGGGAGCCACGTAAGTGGGAGCAGACTCATTGCTCTTATGCATGCTTTGTTTAATTGACTGTCATCCAGCAAACAGTTACAGAGTTCCTACCACGGTGACGCTAATGCCATCTCCAGGCCTTGGTCTCCATAGCACTTCTCTGCTCCTCAAATAAGATCCTCCCAGAGCACATCCATGGTTTTCTACCCTGGCAGGTGTCATACTGCGTTTGACGGTTTATCAGCTCGTTTGCGTCTCCCACCTGGACGAGAAGGTTTTTCACAATGACAGGGACTGTACCCATTTGGTAAATGATTACTTCCGTGATGTCTAACACACATGTTAGAATCCACACATCCCTGTTGCTTAATGATGGATAGATAAATTAATCGACACAAAAGTGAGTTTTCTGTCAGTTGAGGTGTTTTCACAGGGGGTTGGGGGATGCCTGTCTAATAGAGATCTTTGGGCAGAGACGTGTCCTTTGGGTATTATACAAACCACAGCACATTGTAATTGCTGAGTTACTGAGCTCACTTCCCCCTTCGACTGTGAGCTCCTTGAGAACAGGAACAGAGTTCTATTTGTCTTTGAAATCCTACACAATACACTCAATGTTTGGAAAGTTCATACAAAGTCTATTTTTTGAGAATGGACTGTTTACAGAAAAAAAGAATGCTGGAGCACTGAAGAAAAAAAGATGGCGATAATATAATCCACTTGCTTTGCCAGGCCATTAAGAAGGATTTGGTAAATATTAGCTAATGTCCAGCCCTATGTTTGCTATTAAGATATACTGATTTCAACAGAAAGTGACCTAGAAACTGTGCATGTTACATAATCCAGGGCCAATTTCTAATCGCCCAATAGTTCCAAAAATACATATTGTGTCTGTCTGTGGTAGGATTAAGTGCCATTGTCTAAGCAAAGTCAGATATAGGCCGTGTGTAATGGGACTGCCACGTGACTGATGGGTTTGGTCAGAGGATGAATTTATCCTGTATTCTTGCATTCTCTAGGTATAAATCTTCTCACTGTCTGAGTAAACAAATCAACAGCATTGGTTAACCCAGTGCATGTAGAAAGTACCTTCAGTAAATGCCAGATTTTACAAAATAAATCCAACAGTAAAGGCTGCTTTTAAATCTCAATTTCTTAAACAACAGTGACTGCTGTGTAGAGAGATTAACATGGTATCTTGTTTCTTCCTGGTGTGATCTTATTTTGTCTTACAAATATGTACTTACCTACGTCTGTATCATTCACCTGTATCTTTGTGAACGCTTAGAAATCTCGGTATCTCAGTGTGTTTCAGGGAATATGCTGGGAGATCGATGATAACTAATTGTTTCTGGTGAAAGGTATTGGGCACAAACTAGGAGGAAGAGCGAGAGAGCTATAGAGCATGGTAAAGGAGGGGAGGAAAATGCCAGAACAGAACCTGTGCCTGCTGCCCAGGGACCTTAGCTGGTGGCTTGTCGAGTCTTAGCATGATGGTATTCAAGCCATGTGAGGTTTGGGAAAAAAATACATACCCAGCTTGGGGCTTGGCCTGAGAACGACCAATTACCTTGGTTTAAACCACACAGCTTCACTATCAAATTAATGTTTTCAGGCTAATACAAATTAGCATCGGTCCACTGGCCAAAGCCTACCATAAATTAGGCTGGGTTTGAAAGAAAATCAGCCTGCCTACAGAGACCAGCTCCCGACACTACCTCCTTGCTTCTCCCAGCCGTGGATGCTTCGGGAGAGAATATGCTTAAGATGTTGGTAAGTGTGGGCGATCTGGGGAAAGCTCTTTTTAAGCTGGGTGCTTTCGTTCCTGCTCTTTGCAAGGCCAGGCAGATAATATTTTCTCAGTAGTACAGGCATGGAAACCCAAGAGAAACTCATCCAAGAGACAAATCGGGGGGACTCATTTACTCTACAGAAATACTCTTTCTTTTCAAAAGTGAAATGAATTTAGGTGGGGCTACAAGAATAGTGGGGGAGAAAAGCTCAGAGGTTGCTGTGTTAGGAGTTACGTCTGGAATTACAATGCATGACAAAGAGGATGTGAATTCGACTGATGAATGTTGGCTTTAGAAGTTATTGTTTTAGGTGAGATCCACCCTAGGAAGAGCTTTGTAAACCGTATGAGCTTCCACGAACCTGGGAAAGGGAGAGAGTTCCCAGTGGATGGACACAAGGTTAGGGGAGATGTGAGCAGAGAAAAGGGAGAGATTGGGGAAGGAAGAGACCACTTCCCTTGGTGAGCCACACTTGGGACCATCCCCTCATACTCTTTGAGGACTTGAGGTCAATTAGGGTTGGGTGACATGAGGGGCAGGCCCCTCTGAGTGCACTGTCTGCTCTCCGGGTTACATTTTTTAGTATCTTTAGAACCTGTCCTTCCAATCACCACAGCCGTGGTTTTCTCATCACCACTTCTACCTGGGGTCTTCTTGTGTTTTCACCTGGTTTAAGGCCATGAGCAAAACGTGATAGGATATCACTTTTGTTTAAAATTTATCACTAAGTTGGTTTCGCTTCCTAGTTTGTATGAATAAACACATTTTTGAAGGGGGATTTTGAAATCTATTTTAGAAACATATTTGCATTTGATTAAAAATACCACGAAGACATTGCCAACCATAACAGGCACACCTTGGGAGTGGGGTGAGCACAGATAGGGGAGGAGACCGTCTAGTGTTTATGACCCCGGGGGTTCATCAGTGCTGTCTGTTTGGGGGAAATCCCTTCAGTTTTGTGCTGTAAGATGGAAGTTACAATAATGTCATCCATGAGACCTTTGTCCAGATGGTATTTTGAAGTGCTTAATTTATTCAAGGAATGATTCCATTTATGCTTATTGAATAAATAGTAAGTGCCCATGGTCTGTGCTGACAGCTGGGATAGAGGAGTGAATAAAACATGGCTCTACCTTTGTGCAGGATTCTTTAAATCAGAGTGCCCCATCCTTCAGCTTGCGGGCAAGGAGGGAAGTGGGAGATACCGATGGTGAGCATCTTACTATTCCTTTTGGGAATCTTGGCATCCCAGGCTTGTGAAGCACTGAGAAAACTTCCGGGATCTTATGATACAACTTGACCAAACAGTATTGAGGAACTCTGTTCTAAATAGTGTCGAGCAAAAAAAAAAAAAAAAAAAACAGAAGTTGACCAATGCTTCTCTTGAAATGTTTCAGAGAAATCTGGTGTTAGAATATGAAATGTTATAACTGAGACACAGGGAGGTAGAGATTTCTCTGACCTGGAAGCAGGGAAGCTTACGCTCTAGTTGTCATCCTGCCATGATTAGGTCCCTGACTTTGCTGTTGTCTTAATTTTATTGAAGTATAGTTGATTTACAACGTTGTGTTAATTTCTGTTGAGGGACCTGACTTTGGAAATATCATTAAAATTTTCTTAGTTCTGGGCTCCCCTGGTGGCGCAGCGGTTGAGAGTCCGCCTGCCGATGCAGGGCACACGGGTTCGTGCCCCGGTCCCGGAAGATCCCACATGCCGCGGAGCGGCTGGGCCCGGGAGCCATGGCCGCTGAGCCTGCGCATCCGGAGCCTGCGCTCCGCAAGGGGAGAGGCCACAACAGTGAGAGGCCCGCGTACCACAAAAAAATGAAAAATAAAATTTCTCAGTTCCTTCACTAGATAAATGAGAGAATTGAATTGAATTATAATTTCTCTTGCTATGTGAGTATCCACAGCGGTACATAAGATGGTTTAGGTAGTATACTGATGACCCTTTTTTTCACAGTTATTTATTTCTATATATTAACTAAAATGTAAATAGTGCATCAAGTTTCTGTTTCACAGATAGTTTTGCTTAGCTTAAGACTAAATTTATTAAAGAAAAAAAAATTCATTTAAAGAATACTATCAAATAAATCATAGTACAGGCCATAATTTTTGTTCAGCAAAGTGATTCAGTTATACATGTATATACACATTCTTTTTCCTCTTCTTTTCCATTATGGTTTATCACAGGACACTGAATGTAGTTCCCCGTGCTATACAGTAGGACCTTGTTGTTTATCCATCCTACGTATAATAGTTTGCATCTGCCAACCCCAAACTCCCAATCCATCCCTCCCCCACTTCCCTTCCCTTGGCAACCACAAGTCTGTTCTCTGTGTCTGCGTTATCACAAACATTTTTAACGTTGGGTGTGACTAAGGTCAGAAAACACATGGATGTATGCTCTCTCAGGTTCCTTTACATTTCTATCTCCCTGGAATTATTTTTTCTCTTTATCTTTAAGCAATATGGTCTTGTAGTGGGAATTTTCTACTGACGATAGCATTATGGTATCCAGAACAAGGTTGTCAGCTTGCCCAAGCGATCATTCACCCAGATCGTATTGAATGGCAGTTTCATAGACAGTTAGCTCTTTCTGTGAGTCACTTAGTTCACTAGTGTTAGACACATAATTTTGTTCTGTTTTGTTTTTCTTTGATGTGATTTCAGGTCGGGTGTTGACAGAAAGAATGTTCAAGCATCTTCAGAAATGGTTTGTCACTCACTTTCTTGGGCGTTCTGCGCAAAGAGCAAGGCTGGTCTCCAAAGACGGAAGGTGTAACATCGAATTTGGCAACGTAGAGGCACAGTCGAGGCTGATATTCTTTGTGGACATCTGGACGACTGTGCTGGACCTCAAGTGGAGATACAAAATGACCATCTTCATCACGGCCTTCTTGGGGAGTTGGTTCTTCTTTGGCCTCCTGTGGTATGCAGTCGCCTACATTCACAAAGATCTCCCTGAGTTCCATCCTTCCGCCAACCACACCCCTTGCGTGGAGCACATTAATGGCCTGACCTCAGCTTTTCTGTTTTCTCTGGAAACGCAAGTGACCATTGGCTATGGATTCAGGTGTGTGACGGAACAGTGTGGCACTGCCATTTTCCTGCTTATCTTCCAGTCTATCCTTGGGGTCATCATCAATTCTTTCATGTGTGGTGCCATTTTAGCCAAGATCTCCCGACCCAAAAAACGCGCCAAGACCATTACTTTCAGCAAGAATGCAGTGATCAGTAAGCGGGGTGGGAAGCTCTGTCTCTTGATCCGAGTGGCTAACCTTCGGAAGAGCCTCCTTATTGGCAGTCACATATATGGAAAGCTTCTGAAGACCACCATCACTCCTGAAGGAGAGACCATCATTTTGGACCAGATCAATATCAACTTTGTGGTTGACGCAGGGAATGAAAATTTATTTTTCATCTCCCCACTGACAATTTACCATGTCATTGACCACACTAGCCCCTTCTTCCACATGGCAGCAGAAACCCTTCCCCAGCAGGACTTTGAATTAGTGGTGTTTTTAGATGGCACGGTGGAATCAACCAGTGCTACCTGCCAAGTCCGGACATCCTACGTCCCAGAAGAGGTGCTCTGGGGCTATCGTTTTGCTCCCATGGTGTCCAAGACCAAGGAAGGGAAATACCGAGTAGACTTTCATAACTTTAGCAAAACAGTGGAAGTGGAGACGCCTCACTGTGCCATGTGCCTGTATAATGAGAAAGATGCTCAAGCCAGGATGAAGAGAGGCTATGACAACCCCAACTTCATCTTGTCCGAAGTCAGCGAAACAGACGACACCAAAATGTAACAGTGGCTTTTCAACACGGGTAAAGCAAAATCTAGAAGGTACCTAGTGACTAGAAACGTTATGGAGCAATCAAGAATTTGAGGGTATGACAGCGGGACAAGAGACTTTAAAATCTCCCCGCACAATGTCCCTGAACCCTGTAACCATGATCCTACAAGACACATAGCTCTACAAGGCAACTGCACGAGAACATGCAATGGGTTTGTAGGAAACTGGAATATGGGAGGACACAGGAGCTCACATAAAATCTTGAATAGGATTATTTGAAATCATGCAGTGTTGATGGGAACAGACAAAAATCATTGAAAGCCTCATGGACAGACCAAATGAGATCTTTTTAAGCGTCTTCCCAAAGAAGATATAAGCTTTAGATAGGATCAGGGAACAAAGATATTCTTATTTTGGTTCTACTGATAAGAAAGAAGCCACGTTTATTTTAACATTGGCTTGTATCAAAGGAAAAATTGTCTCGTGAGTTGGGGGAGATGAACCAATCAAAGTAATAAGAAAAGACGGATGCACAGTGAACATCTGTGAGGCGCTGGCCTTCTCCAGCCCTGGTTGTTGGCGCTTTCATCTGAGTCTGGGTCATGCCGTGTTTCCAGAGGAGCAAGGGGGAGGCTTGGCCCATGGACTCCGCATCTCTACATACAGGAGAGGAGCACAGGGCCCAGCCTGCTCGACGGCACCTCCAGAGCCTGTGGTCAAGCTGGGTGTTGGCCCAAGGACATTTACACAGGGTCTAAATCACCGCTCTAGAATCTCAATGAACACTTTCCTGCAAGAAAGAACGTTTGATTTGAAAATGAGGGTGATATTTCTTCCAATTTGTGCTAGATGGGATAAGGGGCTTCAAATCTGTTAAAACACTACTTCCTGATCTTCCAAGAAGGCAGTGAGGAGTTTGAAGGAGCAAAGACAGTTTAGAAGGGAAAATACTGCTAATGCTTCTGAGAAAAATATATCTTGTGTTTTTCACCCGAGGGTTTGTAACTGAAATGCTGTTTCTAAAGGAGAAGTATGAAAGGGAAGGGAATGGGATATGACCCCACAGTAAGGAAGCTGCTAGGTCTTCCTTCCTCTGAGGGCCAACACCACATCTTCATCAGACAGACCAATGTAATATGAGGATTGATCTGCAGGGGAAGCTTTCACTGTGAATGTCTTGTTCAGTTCCCTGCTTATGTTATTTGGAATGTATTCTCGAAAAGATGGTACCCAAAGCTGCTTAGGAATCAAAACGTTGTCAGTGTGCTGGTTAACACATTAAATCTCTGGGCTTCCCTGGTGGCGCAGTGGTTGAGAGTCCGCCTGCCGATGCAGGGGACACGGGTTCGTGCCCCGGTCCGGGAGGATCCCACATGCCACGGAGCGGCTGGGCCCGTGAGCCGTGGCCGTTGAGCCTGCGCGTCCGGAGCCTGTGCTCCGCAGAGGGAGAGGCCACAACGGTGAGAGGCCCGTGTACCGCAAAAAAAAAAAAAAAAAAAAAAAAAAACATTAAATCTCTGAAACTGTGATGTAAGTTTGTCTTGAGTCCAGCGTGCCCAGGAGGACACGACCTCGGGTGCAGATGTGCCCCGTCCCATGCAGCCCCATCAAACCACTCCGGTGTGAGTCTAGGCATGTGGTCATGGATACCAATGACTTTATTTTTGCAGGCCTGGGGTTGACTTTGTACAGATACACACAGACACTCTGGTCCTTCCGACAAAAGTGAGTGAGGAGTCTGATGGGTTCAGAGTTGCGCACTTTGTCCGTGGCCATAACGGTGGACACGATGGGACCATGTGGGAGATTACTCTGTGCGTGTAAGTGTGTTGGCATCGCCGTTTAATCTGCTGACAAAGCTAAAGGAAATCGGGTGTAACAAGCTTGAGGGAGCTGGAACTCTCTGCTGGCCCATTGTCATGAGGGTTTATGACTCTGTAGTGTCTTTATAGACGGAAGGGTCAGAAGACATGCCTTCTAGTCTGTTCTGTTCCTTTTAGCAGATGTTGGGGGATGCTGGTAGTGAAGTGATCATAGGCAATCCATTCCTCTTGATCATTAGGAGAGCAGGACAACCGGGATCTTTGCAGATGGCCTTTCTTTCTGGGTTATTCGATGGAAGACGTCTGCTTCCAAATATTCCTTTATTAGGATTGAGGCTTTCTGCCCTTTGAAATCTACTTTTAAATGCAAATTCCCATTGAACCTTTAGCAACTGTTAACATACTTACATCCAACAAAGCCCCGAGGAAATGAGGGCCTGCAGGCACCATGCAATGGTCCTAAGGGGTGGCTGGAACCCCAAAGCAGCATAAGAACTCTGGACATTTGGAGAGAAAGGGTTACCACAGGCATAGGAACTCAGTGAGTAAATAAATTAAATGGAAAACAGAAGGTTCCAGAAGGTTCCAGAAGGCCAACTTGCCCATAATTTAATGCCAGTGCTAAAGGCAGGCTTTCTATTCCAATGTGGTAACAGCGTTCCCACCAGGACCTGATCACACAGGCACTGCTACTGCTACAGGTGTGCCATATAATTCTATTTACCGATTTACCCATTTTTAAAAGCCATTCAGCATTTCTTATTCCTTTCAAGAAAAACTGCATCTCATGGTGCATCACCGTGTTCAGAGTTTCCCTTGAATTCAGAGATTCCTCGTGAATGGGTTGTTTGGCTCTGTCGCTCTGAGGTTTTGACTTGGAGAGTCTGATCCCGGTTTAAACTTCCAGGACCTAGGTTGGCTCAAGCTCCAGTATTTAGAGTTAAGATGTGGGACACTGTCTAAAAATTTATTCCTCAAGACAGAAAGCGTAGAAGGAAAAGATCCTAAGCGGCCAGGTCTAAGGAGTGAGATGCTCAGCTCATCTGTCTGTTTTCATGGACAGCAAAGAACTTCCCTGGTAGATCGTGGGGACCGTTGGGGAGCTGTCTGCCCTCGAGACTTTTCATAAAACGGGAGATGGGTCCTCCACAGGGTGACTGCGAGTAGCGCGGGGGCCTGTCCCCTGTCCAGAGCAAACGTGATGAAAACCTCGGGTGCCCAGAATGCAAATGAAGCCCTGGCCCCGCCCCCGGGCCGTTGTCCTCCCCATTCCAGGAAGTGTATGTCAATCAAAGCTTGACAGGGGAGATAGAGAATTTTATTTTGGAAGCCAGAAGTTTGAGAGCAATGACTGGAATTTCCTCTTTCTGTCCAGCAAGGGCTGTTTGTCACTGGGGAGATAAAAGTCCAGGGGTAGGGAATAAAGGTTATCGGGATCTGGGCCACACAGAGCCGTGTTGGGGGGCGCCGCGGGAGGAGGGGTTACGGAGGAAATCTATTTCAATGCCTGTCATTAAGTTTCCATTAAAAGAACATTCAGTTAGGAATTCAAAAATAATTTAATCTCCCCAGCCAGATGCACCCAGCTGGACTCCTTGGAGCTGAGCCCTGCAGAGAGGGAGACCTTGCATGGGGGCTGCGGGGGCGAGGGATGGGTGTGGGCCCTCCTGCGTCTCCATCCCAAGCACCCTCCACCACCCTGGATGTCCTAGAGGCCAGGAGCATCTTTCAGGCGAGTGAGGAACCCCAAGTTTCTCTTGTGCTATAGTAGGAGAAGCTTACTCTGGGGCTCCTTACTGACTTCTTACTATGTCTGGAGTCCTGTTTAAAGCATTTCGTACACACTACCTAATTTTATTTTCCCAATGATCCTGTGAGGTACTATCATTCCACCGATTTTTCACCCGAGGCAGCTCAGGTAAGGAACTCGTCCAGAGTCACTAGCTAGTCAGTGGCAGGGCTGGGACTCAAACCCACATCTGTCTAGAAAGCTTCTGGGTTTAAAATCATTCATGTCTACATCCTCTAACGTGGATCACCCTCTGGGAGGACCCACCGGGGCTGCCAGGCATTTACCTGGGTCCCATGGATAGTCAGCACCCGTTCCTGGTCCCGTCTCATGCTTTGGGAGAAACCCCTCACTGCTTGGCATGGAGTAGAGCCCCTGGACAGGGCTTAATAAACATCTTTGGACTTGCATATTCTGGGGAGACTGGTATCTCCTATGTCTGCATATACCTTACATATCTGTACTAATTAGATATACGTTGGTTTATTTCAATCTCTCAGTAACCCTTCATTTGAGGGAGAGAAAGATATTTCTGTTTTGACAGATGGGGAAATGGAGCCTTGGAGAACAGTGTTCATATTCTGTATTCACCTCTGTGTACCTATAGCACCAACACACTGCCTCACATAGTCAGTCAATGGTTTTGAATCAGTACATGAATGAATGATTTGCTCACGACAACATGGGTAATAGCGGCTTTCAACCCACATCTGCCCAAAGAACTTTTGGCCAAGCTAAGTTATTCACTAGCTGAGGGTCCGTGACAGATAACTTCATCGAATCTCAGTTTCCTTATTTGTTAAAGGGAGCTTTGAAACAGGGTTAGGGGGAAGATTAGATGAAATAATCGATAGAAAAATTCCTTCGTAAAAAGTAAATGACTTTTGGGCTTCCCTGGTGGCGCAGTTGTTGAGAGTCCGCCTGCCGATGCAGGGGACGCGGGTTCGTGCCCCGGTCCGGGAGGATCCCACGTGCCGCGGAGCGGCTGGGCCCGTGAGCCATGGCCGCTGAGCCTGCACGTCCGGAGCCTGTGCTCCGCAACAGGAGAGGCCACAACAGTGAGGGGCCCGCGTACCGTGTAAAAAAAAACCAAAAAGCGTAAAAGTAAATGACTTTTGACATGGCAAAGTGGGGTAGGAGCGTGGGTTTGAAGCCAAGAGCACTGGTCCCCGGGGTGGACTCCTGGCCACCTTCATGGGCAAAGGAAGAAGGGACCTGGTTGGGGCACTGACAAAGATCAGAGGTCTCCTGAATACCGCATAGGCCATGAGCTGGGGGAATCTGAGTACAATCCTGGTACCTTGGGTTTCATTTCAATCCAGTGGGTGTTCATTGAGGGCCTCCTGTGAGTCAGGCACTGGGGATGCGAGAATGAATGCAAGGATGGTCCCTGTCACTGTGATAAAGGATCCCGAGGGGCTTAAACCAGCCTGGGGGACCAGAGCTAAATCAGAGAAGTGCTGATGGTAGAGAAAGTAATTTTTTACCTTATGAAACATGCATATAATTGTTTCCCCAAAAATGACATTGACATTACTGCTAACAAGAAGACTATTGATTATGGATTTATAATTATTGGGAATTTAAAAAAATCTTTATAATATATCCTACTGGGATGTACAGTCAACAAACTGCTGTAAAGTCACTTGAGGGAGTTCTTTTCTCTATGGGACCATGCAGCAATCTGACATAGAATTAGGTCCCTTTGTCTCAGCTTATTTCCAACGATGAGAGCTTGCTTATTGTTTATACAGTTTTCTTTGGTTAATCGCGCCAAGAACGGTTCTATGGTTTCAAAATCCTAGAACCGGATTTAGAAAACTCATTTCTATCCCCGTGGCCTCTCCTTTCCCTTCCCCTTATATCGAGGTAGCCATTCTCATTCGTTTCATCATGACTCTATTTCTTTTTGAAAAATATAAGCAATACACATATATTTATATCCCCCCATTGTTACACAGAAGGTAGCATTCTAGAAACACTGTCCACTTAACGATACCTCCTGCAGTCTACTGTGTAAGGACCATTGTTGATAGGCTCCCCACCCCACTTGCCTTCACTGGCTTTGTTGTAGTTGCTGGGATCTTGCTCCAGAGGCCCCCTGCTCTGCTGTTATGAGCCTGAGAGATCATGGCTGTGCCTGTCTTGCATTCCTCTCCCATTGCAGAGCGCCTGCACGGCTTACCCTGCCTGGCAATGAGCTGGATTCTCAGAACCAGGGTTCTCAGTGGGAGCCGATCTGCCTGGACTAACAGCTCTTTAAGGATGAAACCTTCCTGGAATTTTGGCTGGTGAGAACGTCAGAACAGGTGTCCTCAAGAGAAACAGCGCCACTCCGATACCTGGTCTAGGGTCTCTGCTAGGAAGAAGGGGGGCTTCATTCCCAGGGCTTCTGGGTCATCACCTTCTGATGAGGATCCAGGCACCCTTTGGGAGATGGAGGTCATAGAAACTACCATGTACGTGAAATTTTGTGCACAGGTGTTAAAATTGAATTCAATGGATTAAATAAATAAGATGCTACAACTGAAGTATGAAGAAAATGTTGAGGGGGCCAGAGGAAGGGGAAGGCTTCCCAGAGGAGGTGGCAGCCAAGCTGGGCTTAGTGGATGGGTAGGATTGAAAATAGGGAAAGGGGTAGACTAGAGAGCTGAGCGTCAGCTGCACACACGCCCCAGACTCATGGAAGAGCAGGATGTACATTTGCTTGGGTCTCCTGGGAGGTGATGTGGTGTTTCCATGGCCACGGCATTGGCACAGGAGGGAAGCATCACTCTGTGGTCAGAGCAGCCGGAGGCTTGGTGCTGACCTGAGGTTGCATCCTGGATCTATCAGTCAACCACTGGAGTCCTTGCAGGGCAATGACATGATTAAATGTGTGTTTTAGGTATCTATCTCTGGTGTTGGTGTTCAGGGTGGAATGGAGAAATTAGAAGCAGAGGCTCGCTTTGGGGGGCTGGGGAGGAAAGTGTTAGCGTTCCCGTTTTCCAGGAGGGGAAACCTGCTCAGAGAGCACATGACTTTCCCAGGTCACTAGTGATGCAGCGGGAAGGTGGGGCGAGGGCCCTGGGCTTCTGCTTTCGAGTTGGTCAGGGCTCTTTCCTGGGGCCACCCACAGACCTCATGCCTGGGGGTCACCTTTCCTGAAGGAAAGCTCACCAGGAAGGTGGCAGCCAAGGTCAGCGGGACTGCTCACCAGGACCAGAGGGAGTGAGTCTGGGGAACGGAGAAGCACATCCTTGAACTGGTTCCTTGGGGACACAGAGGTCACAGGCATCTACCACGGCACTGAGCAGCCAAGGAGTCTGGGAAGGTGAGAGGCTTGTCCACATCCCAGAGGTGACTTCCTCTGTCCCAGTGACATGAAAAGTAAGCGATTCACTGATGTGTGGGCTCTGGACCACCAGCACTGTTGGTTTTAGTTGAGCTCAAAGTGGCGGTGAGAGACCACAATGATCCTGATGGCTTTCTCACTTCCCCATGTCGCTGGTGGTGGCCACACACGACCTGAGCCTGGGACCGCCTCTGAAGGACACGCCCTGCTGGCAGCATGGAAGAAAAGACGGAGGTGATGAAGAACGGAGGTGAAGGCAGGAAGTCCAGTGTGAAGTTCAGGGCCTTGGAAGACAGACACACTTGGGCAAATGCAGCTTTCCCCGTTGGCTGTGTTGTTTAAAACTAGTTCTTAACCTTTCTGAACCACTTTTAAAGACTTAAAAATTTTTCCATTTTTTAAAATTAATTTTCCTTGGAGTATAGTTGATTTACATGAACCACTTTTTAAAAAATCGTAAATAACGACAATCCCTCTCTTAGAGGGTCACAGTAAGGACAACAGTATGAAATAATACATAATGAAGTAATATGTAAAGCACCCAGCACAGAGCCTGGTACAGCCTCTCAGTAGATGGTAGCTTGCGTGATGCTACAGCCGAGGAGATGATTCTGATGATTAAGGCAAGGTGAAAAGGTGAGTCTGGCCCTGTGGTTGGTCCCATACTGTGCCTTGTGCCCTCGGCCTGAGCCCCACCACTTCCTTTCGCTTTCTAGTCCCAGCCATGATCTTAACCTGAGACAAAATAACTCACCTTCCTCCCACCACTGCTTCTGCTTCCGCTACAAATGCACCAAATCCTAGAAGCTTAGCGGTGAGAAGGCCTTATGAAAACCCTGACCAACCTTGTCATCTTACAAGTGGAGAGACAAGTGGGTCCTGGAAGGAGATGGCTTATTCAGCGTGTCTTCATGGATCTCGGAAAACACTGGTTGCTGACCTGGGCTGTGCTTTAGACGCTCCATCGGGTGACCAGGGGAGTAGAAACAGAAAGAAGATGCGGCACATATATGCAATGGAATATTACTCAGCCATAAAAAGAAACGAAATTGAGTTATTTGTAGTGAGGTTGGATGGACCTAGAGTCTGTCATACAGAGTGAAATAAGTCAGAAAGAGAAAGACAAATACCGTATGCTAACACATATATATGGAATCTAAGGAAGAAACATGTCATGAAGAACCTAGGGGCAAGACAGGAATAAAGACACAGACCTACTAGAGAATGGACTTGAGGATATGGGGAGGGGGAAGGGTAAGCTGTGACAAAGCGAGAGAGAGGCATGGACATATATACACTACCAAACGTAAAATAGATAGCTAGTGGGAAGCAGCCGCATAGCACAGGGAGATCAGCTCGGTGCTTTGTGACCAGCTAGGTGTGGGATAGGGAGGGTGGGAGGGAGGGAGACGCAAGAGGGAAGAGATATGGGGACATATGTATATGTATAACTGATTCACTTTGTTATAAAGCAGAAACTAACACACCATTGTAAAGCAATTATACTCCAATAAAGGTGTTTAAAAAAAAGATATTACGGACCTACCTGGAAAGGAAGGTGAGAGGGAGGGGAATCTACACAAGCCGTCAGTCGTAAGCAAGCTGGCACCTTACGTTAGTGCCTCTGGCCAGCAGGTGGCGCCATCCACTTCCAGATCACGAAAGTGAAAGTGGTCTGAAGTCCGCCTCCAACTGTTAGGCAGGCGGTGGAGAGAGGGCTTTCGCAGACCCGGCAAGCTCTTTAATAGCCATTATGTTGTTTAAATATTTAACAGAGAGACATAAAATATCTGTGTCATCTAATCATTACTGGGCTGATAAAACAACGGTGGAAGACTTTGGAAAAATAAATATGATATCAATGTAGACGTTTATAACTCTAGAGAGGGTATGGTGGCAGAAGAGACACTTGTTACTGTTTATTAAGAGGCTCCTAGAGTGCAGGAGCTTTCCATTTTCTCTACAACAAGCTGAAATAATATTATTATCCCCATCTTATGGGTGAGAAGACTGAGGCTCAGATACTTGCCCAAGGTGGCTAGTGAGGGCAGAGCTGGTATATATCTACATATTTAACATTTATAGCTTACTCATTTATTTTTTTATTTTTTGCGGTACGCGGGCCTCTAACTGCTGTGGCCTCTCCCGCTGCGGAGCGCAGGCTCCGGACGCGCAGGCTCAGCGGCCATGGCTCACGGGCCCAGCTGCTCCGCGGCATGTGGGATCTTCCCGGACCGGGGCATGAACCCGTGTCCCCTGCAACGGCAGGTGGACTCTCGACCACTGCGCCACCAGGGAAGCCCTATAGCTTACTCATTTAATCCTCATAACTACCCTAGGAGGAGTAGGAACAACCCACCCATTCAAGCACAGGTCATGCTGTGTCAAGATTCACGGATTTCCACCAAAAATAGGCCAACTCCTGTCTCCTGGTCAGGGCCCAATCCTGACCCTTCTAGTTGCTTTCTTATGAATTTGGTGCGTCACTTACTCTCTCTGAGTCTTAGCTTTGTCATCTGTAAGATGTGGATTATAACCACACAAGGCTATGGAGATCAATTGGGGAAACACAGGGTTCATTTTAAAGCAAAATTCTATTTTATGGCATTATTTTTACTGCAGACACCTAATGGCTTAATTCACATAAAGACGTACACAAGGCCATTTGTCACAGGATTATTTGTAGTGAAGAAAGACCTCCGTGTACCACAACAGGGAGATGGCACTACTGCAGTGTGGACCAGAATAAGGTGAGATGCTATGCTGGTTTCAACAAACATTTGGGCACACGGCAGAGTCCTGGGACATGCTGGAAAACGAAATGCACTGGGAGCGCCGTGGAGCTCAGATTCCAGAGACAGCCGACAGGAGACACAGTTGTCAAAGGAGAGACCAGGCACAAGGGGTCCTAACCTTGTCAGGGGCACCAAGGAGGGGTGCCTGAGGAGCAGACATCAAGGTGAAGCCTGAGGCATAAGGAAGAGTTAGTCAGATGATGGGGGCGGGGTAAGGAAGGATCATGGGGTGGGCAGTGCTCCAGGAATACACCACTACGCGTTACAAATCGCATTTAACAAGTGCAATGATTATAGACAGTGGTCTCAAAAATGTCACATGAAAGGAGTATGAACCAAAAATGATAAAATTAAATTTTATAAAAATTGTTTAATTAAATTAAAAAAATAAAACTTGAAATATTTTTTCAAAACATACAATTTTGTTGCGTATATATACATATGTGTACATACACATGAAAGAAGACTCAGAAGTAACCACAAATCCATTCACTCAGTCATTCATTCATTCATCAAATGTGTTTGGAGGGCCTGCAGTTCTGAGACTGCTGAGGGCAGGGGGGATACACAGTGAGGAAGATGGTCCAGGGCTTCACCTTTACGGACCTACTTTCTAATGGCGGGAGGTGGAAAATAACAGTACATGCATACCTTTAAGAATATTTCACGTAATCATACAGGTCGCAAGGAACATTCGGGAGGGTCAGGACTCAGAATGACTGGATGGGAGGAAGATGATTTAGACAGAGTGGGGACGGAAGACCTCTCCCAGGAGCTAACACTGAGAAATGGCCAATGGTAAGGAGCCAGCTACGCAAAGATATGGGAGGAGAATATTCTAGGCCAGTGGTCCTCAACCTGTGGCACACAGGCACCACATGGGGAGCTTCAAAAAATACCAATGCTCGCCACCACCAACACCCGGATTCTGACTTAATTCCTTAATGGTACAGCCTGGCATTAGGACTTTTCAATCTTTCACAGGGATTTTTACAAGCTTTCCTGGTGACACTAATCCACGCTGAGGCTGAGTGCCGCTAGACTAGGTGGAAGCAAGTGTAAGTGATGCACGTGATTATCTGATCATCTTTGGGTGGTAGCATAATGGTCATTTTCATTGTCATTTTTTCATATTCCGTATTCTACAGGTTTTCTTTTAAGCCACGCGTTTCTTTCATAATCATTTTAAACAAAAGATAACTTAGACAACAAACTAGTGAATATAACAAAAAAAGAGAAGCAGACTCACAGATACAGAGAACAAACTAGTGGTTGCCAGTGGGGCGAGGGAAGGTGGGGGGAAGATAGGGGTAGGGGATTGAGATGCACAAGCTATTATGGATAAAATAAGGTACCGGGAAGTAATGTCCAGCGCAGGGAATATAGCCAATATTTTGTAATAACTATAAATGGAGTATAACCTTTAAAAATTGTGAATCCCTGTACTGTACACCTATAACTTATATAATACTGTACATCAACTATACTTCAATTTAAGAAAAGGTAAATCAGAGATAATACAGTGTAGTATCTAGGGATCTAGGTAAAGATCCAGGCCCGGACTGGATCTAGGAAATTTGAATTCTAGCTGCTGCTGAACGAATAACTAGCAGTACGGTCTTGGGCAAATTCCGTTACCTCTCTGTGCCCCAGGTTTTGCTCATCTCTAGAATGAACGCTATAATTTCATTCTAGGAACTGGAGTTCTGAATGAGGAAGAACTAGCAGACACCTGAACAATTATAAACCTGACTTCATGCGAGGGAAGGTCTCCAAATAAGAGCCAGCTCTAAACTTGCAGCTTTGGAGAATCTTCCCAGACGCTTCTTTTGTTCTTTCATGCAGTTTTCATGTGAACTTCATTTCAGTTGTTTTCTTATGTCGGCTCGTAAGGAAGCACAAAAGGATGAACCATGCCCTTCCCTTCATCCCGTTTCTCCCGGCATGACCTCACTCGGCTACCCACCCCGTCACAACTCCACCCCAGTGCTTTTGAGGCCCTGGTTAGAATCGTCCAAGGCCAGCTGGCAGAGTGCCTTCTATTCGGCCTCCCATCTTTGGCAAGACTCTACCCCATTTCCCAGGATCACTCTCTTGCTTCTTTTACTTTCCCCCCCAAAGAACACGAGCCTCGGGGGCTGGGCACTCAGGCCCTTCCCCAGCCATGCCACATTTTTAAGAACTTCATGATGGCAAGGTGAAGAGGAAGGAACGGCAGGCGACATTGTTTGTTTACTGTTCTCCTTCCTGGTTTCGTTCTGGTTGTGGTCAAAGTCACCAGGATGTGGGGCTCACCCCCCGGCTGTGTGGTCATGATTTCTGCTAACTAAGAGGACTGCCAGGCTCTGCCGTGGGCAGAGCCCAGGATTCACGTTCCTCTCCTGACTCTGGACCCAAGGAACCGTCGCTTCATTGCTGTGGGTCTCAGGGGAGGTCCAAGTGACAAGAGCCGAGGGGGCGCATCTCTTCCGGGCTCTGAGTTCAGAGCTTTCACAGTGGTTGCCTGAAGTCGGCCACGTGGAAGTCTTTATACTCTGGAAACCAACAAATGCTACAAATCAGGCCCCCTGCTGCCACCCCATCTCAAGAGCCGGTTATTAAACATTTACCAGCATACGACTGAGGCTGTCTGCCAGGCGGGGCTGTGTCCGCATCACCTGAGAGGGCTTGTTATAAACGCAGAATCCCTGGGTCCCACTGCACACCTCTGGAATCAGGACATTTAGATGCCCTAGGTGATTCCAAAGACCTGTGCACTGGACATTGGTTTTCTAATGACATGTCCTTAAAGGTTATTTTTAGCTCTAAAAAACTCTGCTTCTGGTTGTCACCTCTCATACGTTGGTGACTGTGGCTGCTTTGTCTCAGTGGCCAAGCCTGCTGACGTCTTCACCTGGAGCAGATCATTCCTGCTCTCTGGTCCCGGGATGGGAGGACTTGTAACTAGCCCGTCCTCGCTAGGCTTGGAGGGAAAGCCGGAGAGGGTTGCCGAGATTTCCTCCGGAAGAGGCTTCCCAAGGGAAAGCTGAAGAGCCCCAGGCACAGCGAGGCCCCCAGGGCGTCCTTCCTGGCTCCGGTTTCCTCCTGGGTCGCGAAGCCGTCCTAGCTCTACGGGGGCTGGCCTGCGGCCTGCTGCTGATGCCACGTTGGCCTTAATGGTAGCTCTTGCTTTGATCTGGGGAGGAGAGGAAATCACTGCCAAAGAGAGACAGAGATGTTCTGAAGTAGACACCACTGTCTTAAAATTCTACCTGAGCACACCTAGCGTCCTGCCAGCAAACGGACCATCAGCTCAAGAGCAGCCCCCAGAAGGGTCTTCTCCAGCGAAGTGAGGGCCTCCCGGGGTGGAGGAGGGTCTGTGGCTGAGCGGGAGGGCGGTGCCAGGTCTGTACCCGCCTCCATAGCTGGGGAGCTCTTTCTGCACCCTCTCTTGCCTCTGGCAGGACAGCACCCTGCCCTCCTGTGATCTGACCTGGACAGGATAGGTTTACTGCATCTCCTTTCTGTGTCCTTAGCTTATTCCCTTGCCTCTCATTTTCTGCCTCGAGCCGTTCTGTCTTCCGGAATCCCTCTGAGTCAGGCGGTTCCTGCTTCCTATGCCCCATACCGTTTTCAGGGCCCAGCCTTCCACCCTTGGCTTTGGATAACCCCCTCTGGCTGCCAGGGGCGGCCTCCTCAAAGCCTCTTCCAGAGGTTGGTTATGGCCGTAGGCTCCGGTCTCCCCACATGGACTAAGCAGCGGCCCCGCTTTCCTCCATGGCTCCCCTCGCCCACCCAGCCGCCGCTGGCCTTGGGAAGAAGGTGAGCTTTGCGATCTGTAGGTGCACATGAAGACTTCTCGGAGGCTGGGGGAGGGAGTGGGAACGCGCAGGAGCGCCCCTGAGGGGATGTCAGTGCTGACCCTGGGCGGGAGGCCGGGCAGTGTTTGCGCGTAGAATGGGCGAGAGGGGACCCACGAAGGGTCAGACGAGGTTTCGGCTTCCTCCTGATTTGTGCCCCCCCCCCACCAGGTCTCCCCTCGAATCAACATCATCTTTCTAAGAAAGCCACTTTATCACTGCCAGGTCACATGAGGCTGGACCCGGGAGGGCCTCACGGTGGAGCCGGATCCCTGCTGCCCCGCCGGGCAGGGGCGCAGCCTGGCACCCACGCGGCCCCCGGCGCCTCCCGGAGCGGCTCCGGCTGTCTGCCCGCCCGCGCTCCAAGGCAGCGGGGTGGATGGCCAGCATCCAGCCCGGCCGGCCGGCAACTTGAAAATACAAATAAAACAGAGGGAAAAGAAAGAAAGAATAAGGAGCGCACCGGCAAGCCAAAGAAAATATAATTCCCAGGCCCGGGCGGGCTTGGGGCCTGCAGCCGGGCCGGGCCGCGAGCCTTTGGCAGGGGAACCGGCGGCCCTTTGTGCTGCCCTCGGCCGCCCCCCGCGCGGCCCCGTCCTAATTGGAGAAACACAATCCGGGTTTGCACCCGACGCGCCCGCGGCCGTGGAGGCCGGAGAGGCCGGCAGCGCCCTGCCCTCAACAGGGCCCGGCTTGTTCTTTGTGCGGCAAATATTTATTTTGGTTCAAGTGGACCCCTTTCCACAAAGACCACCTGGCTGTGATCAATAACACCTATTTTCAGATAATCTGCCGCTCTCTAGGCAGAGCCTAAGGAGCTCACCCAAACAGAGACCTTTTCAAAGGGAATTGTAAATGGGCTGGATTCACGGCGGGCGGGCCGGAGGGGGACCGGGTAGGGGCAGGGGGGAGAGCGGGGGGAGCCCGCGGGCCTGGGTGGTCAGGCCAGAGCTGGGCGAGGCTGCCAGGTGGCCGGCTCCGCTCAGACCTGGCTCTCTACCCTGGCTGGGGGTGGGGCTGCCCGGGGGAGGTGGGGCGCGGGGAGGGCTTCCAGGGACCTTTCTCAAAACAAATTCCAAATCTTTCTTCGGTAGCCAAGTCTTGCTGTGGAGGTAAACTTCTAGAAACTCCGAGAGCAGCTTCCTATTCCGCCCCAAAGAGCATCTAACTTGTCAAATGGGGATTCGGGGATGCCGCAGTGTGAGGCTTCCTGTACCTTACTTGCAAAGTGAGCATCCGACCCCGGATCTCTCTTGGGGCAGCTCTTGCTGCAGGGGTGCACGCTGAGCACCCAGGGGTTCCCAGCGCTGGGATGCAACAGGAGACAGAACACAGGGACCCTGCCCTCAGGGAGCTGACCTTCCTGCACGGAGAGCCAGACGAATCAACAGGTGAAACACTTAGTGATGTACAGGAAAACGGAAGCATGTGAATAGGTATTTTGAAAGCTGTAAAGCGCTTCATGTGTCAGCTCTGAGACGGAAGCGGCTCTCCCGCTGGGCCAGTTTGTCCCCTCCACGGCAGGTGTCAGGAGATGAGTTCACGCATGTGGAAAACCCCAAGGGGACTCAGGAGGTGCTGTGAGCTCCAGATATCTCAGGGGTGGAGCCAGCAGGCCAGAGTCCAAGTCCACCTACTAACGAACTTCAGAGCCTCGGAATCCTTGAGAAGGAATTGGGCTGGATAACGTCCATCTCTTGGGTTGTCATGAGGGTTAAATAAAAACTGAGACCACACATCCATCAGTATTAGTTCCTCCCTGCCCCAAATGCCATGGAACCACAGCATGTAACCATGTAACCAGACTTAACAGTCTGGGCCCGGTGGAGGTGCAGTATCTTTTTGTAATATGACAATTTTAGGGTTTCCATAACATAATTTAAGATTTCGGGGCACAGACTGGAGACCAAATAAGTTCTGGTAGCTGGGGCCTGGGATTCCTTCCACAGGAGACGCTACTTGGGGTGGTCCCGCACTCGGGGTCGTCCTCACTCTGTCGGTAGGGATGGCCTAGGCTGGCCAGTCTGGGTGCCTGCCGTGCCCTCAGCTCCACTGGGGAGAAGCTGGGCTGATCCAGAATAGGTGACACCCCCCTCTCCCGGCTGCCGCCCCTGGGCCCTGAGCCCTGGGTTGAGGACAGTCAGTCCACAGACTTCAACTGGATGGACCTCGAGGAGTCAGAGTTAGGTGACAGTAATTCGCTTGGCAAACCTTCTCTCTCAAACGTTTTAACTGGGTTAAATGTAGGGTTTGAGGCCCGTGGTGGTGGGAGGACGGGTGGGAAGATGTGGGGAGTGTGTCTTAGCCGTAGGAACGTAGGTGCGCTCTCCCTCACACCCCTGGGTCCCCGGTAGCTTTCTTGTTCCGGCTCCAGGAGGCTGTCTGTCCATTTTTAAGAGGTCTCCATCTCCCCCATCGCCCATGGGTGTTTTACAGTCAATTCCCAGTTCTCCAGGAAGCCTGAGTGGCTGCCTGCCTCTTACAACTCACAGAGCCCACCTTCCCTGCAAGCTGTCTAAACACTGCAGGGAGGCTCTTCAGCCATATGTGGCCAGGCTGGGGAGAGGGGAAGGGCAGACCAAGGGTAGGACGAGCGTAGACGATGGTGTTAAAACCTCAGCAGGTGAAACTGTTTCAAGAGTTTTCCCTCTTTGTCAGTTAGTAAAGGCCTCCATGCTGTCCGAGGACCTGCTGTAAAATCTTGAAAAATAGCTTCTCGTATCCTGGTGCTGCTTTCTCCGCACTCGGATGTGGCTGGAAAGAGGGGATAGACTGATTTACTTCATCTTTGCACTGGTTGGGCCAGGCTGGGGCTGCGTTTATGTCACTACTCGTCATCAAGAATGTGGCCTTCTCCCTCTGATGAGATGTCCTCAGTGTTGATTCCTAGCTCCGAGTTTGCTGAGATTAAACCTGGATTCAGACAAGCTGGTGGGGGGTTGATGGCCCAGGAAAGATTATGATAAGAAAGGGGCGAGGGACAGGAAGGAGGCTGGTGTGTCGGAATTTGGGATAATTGAATTTGCGGTGCAGCCAGCAGTTATGACCTGGGTCATCCGCTGAATCTTTGGTTGTAAATCCTCTAAGACCAGGAAATTCCATGATTAGGCCAATCTTTCCATTTTTTCTCAAGAGACCAAGATGGCTGAAGATTTAGCTAGGGACGGTTTTCACCTTCTAAAGATACTGACTCTGAGTAAACTAGTATTCTTGCATTAAGATTGTTTAACTTATGTCCTGGAAACCAAGCGTCGGTCCCCCTGTCTTTTTGTCACAGTTTCTCCCAGGAAATCCAGCAAGCCCTCATACTTAAAGGACATCTATCCATCTGCCCTGATTACCCAAAACGCTGGAGGCGGAAAGGGTTTTCCTCCAGGGACCTACTGCATGTGAGTTTTGAGGCCATAGTTTTGACTCCAGTTTTCCCTCCATTGTCTTTTGGGCATTTGCTAATGCAAAGCTGTGGGGCCGTTTGTAATGAACTCTCAGCAGACTGAAAAACTGACGTCCTGAAAACGAGTATTTCTTGCCAAGTAAGATATAACCTAAGTGCACACTGAATGCAAATGTGATGTTTATGGAACCTTGAGAGTTTTCTGGAAGCTCTACAAATACTCAGGATTTCCCTCTTGGACTTAGGCAAATCCCCCCGAGGTGAGGGGCTTGCTTCTTTAGGGACACAGTCTCCTGGCCATGCAGAACAGCTTAGGGGATGACTGTGTCTTTGGCCACGAGGCTCGTTGTGGGGATGGAAACTCCTGCTCTGCTCCACTGCTCCATCTTCACTCCCCTTTGCCCAGACCTTCCAGGGTTGGCTTTGAGCCAAGTGGCAGCCCTCTGCTTGAAAAATTGGATCCATCGGAGTTTTGTGCCTTGGGTTCTGATCAGGTAATCAGTGAAGTTTGTAAAGATTCAATGCGAAGGGAAAAGACTGCAGATCATCAGAAATACTCTTTTAAAAGCAGGTTTAAGCTACAATTTGATTAGCTTTGCTTTTCAGAAATGAGTGGCAAGCTCATTTTTCTTCCTCACACACGAAGTATCTGTGGATAGAAAATTCATATTCTCCACTTTTTAAAGTTCTCAGATAGAGGTCTGGTGCAAACTGGTTTCTTAGTCGTCATATGTTCTATTATTAATTTTTTAAGACAAAACTTTGAGTTACTCAGAAAGATGCTAGATAAGTAGAAGGTCCTAAAAAGACAGAGAAAGAGCAAAAGAAGGGAAGTTTTCAGGAAGAGCTGGGATGTCTGGAAAGTATTCCTAGAATATATGTGATGCTTGACTAGACGTTTCTGAAAACCAGGGCCTCCGGGCACTGCAATAATCAATGGGGAAAGGAATACTGCATCTTCTGGGGAAACCAATTGGCACCAAACACTGACTTGGTAGAAATTGTTAGCAAATTATAACAGCGCTCTGGTCTTACACTTTAACTGTGTCTTCCATGTTTTTTATCTTCTCCATGTATCTCTGGGGTTAACTGTAACAAACCAGAGCAGAGGCTCCCACCCTGGCTCTCAGAATTGCTGGGCAAGTGGGCCTGGACAATTTCTGTCCAGCAGGTGCAGTTTGACAAACAACAGACATGTATCGGATCCTTCTGTAAAACCAGGCACTTGCTAGGTGCTAGGAATAAAAAGAAAGAATTAGACACAGTTCCTGCCCTTCATGTCTTTATAGTCTAATGAAGGACACAGATCTTCAAACACAAATAGATTCTGGGGGTCTCAAGTTGCCGTGTCTTAACACTGCCCCAAAACCAAAATTAATAAAAAGTCATGCCATTTTTGCCTCCGTTTCTCTCAGAAAACATTAAAGGCGTATCCCAGTGCATTGCTTTTCCACACTCACCAGCCATATCCTGTCCCTCCTCCTGCTTCCAATTGTTCCCCTGGATACCCAGCACAAGATTTTTTTAAAAATGTGTTGAAGTGTAGTTGATTTATAATGTTGCGTTAATTTCTGCTATGTAACAGTGCTTCGGTCATATATATATGTTCTTTTTCATATTCTTTTCCATTCTGGTTTATCATAGGCTATTGAATATAGTTCCCTGTGCTGTATGGTAGGACCTTGTTGTTTATCCATCCTATACATACAAGTTTGCAACCGCTAATCCCAAACTCCTAATCCTTCCCTCCCCCACCCCCTCCCCCTTGGCAATCACAGGTCTGTTCTCTATGATTGTGAATCAGTTTCATAGATATGTTCATCTGTGTCGTATTGTAGATTCCACATATAAGCGATATCATACGATATTTGTCTTTCTCTGTCTGGCTTACGTCACTTAGAATGATAACCTCTAGGTCCATCCATGTTGCTGCAAATGGCATTATTTCATTCTTTTTGATGGCTGAGTAATATTCCATTGAATCTATGTACTATATCTTCTTTATCCATTCATCTGTCACTGGACATTATCTTAGGTATGGTAAATAGCTAGCACACAATTTTAAAATGTCATTTTCTCCATCTATCCCCCATTCCCAACTAGCTCCTAACTTGTAGTCTCTCTAGTTAATTTCCATCCCTTTCTCTCCTTTCTCTAACTGTTCTCCAATTCTGCACCGTGAAAAGTGCAGGTGTGTGTGTGTGTGTGTGTGTGCGTGCATGCCCTTTTGTGCACACACACACACACACATTTGGATGTGAGAATGCAGAGACAGGAAAAAACCACAAGTTAATGAATCTTGTAATCCCTTGTCCCCACCCACGTCCACCATGTACACATATCAATGAGATACATGCTGTCTTCACTCTGTGTTCATGGATCTTCCCTTTTTCCATTTTCCTTCCTTTCCCTCTTTCTTTTTCCTTTCTTCCCCTTTCCTTCCCATCCAGAAGTATTTATTCCTGAGGCCACAAGTGGAGCAGAGCAAGATAAGTATCAGAGCAGTGGTGTCAGGGCCTGAAAGGGGCACCAGATAGAGTGTCCTGGAGTGTGGTGTTTGTGCCCGAGTGGAGTAAAGAGAGCATCCATGGTGGGGACAGGGGTGCAGCTGTCACAGCAGTCAGGTTTGAGAGGGTTGAAGGTGGAGTCCCAGATAGGAGGGAGTCCCAGCCAGACAGTCCCAGGCCTGTCCCAGGATGTCAGAGCTTGCATGGGGAGAGGAAGACATCCATAAGGAAGCATGGCCTGGTGTAGGGTAAGGAGGGTGTCCATGCAGTGGGGTAGCCAGGATGGGAATTGAGAACCACAGCAGGGTTCACGTTGGGGAGGGGTGGGGTGCAGCAGAGATAGGAGACTGGTTACATGCAGAAAGATTGATAAGTAAGTGTATATATTATGTGTAATGGAAACCATGTTTCTCGTTGTCGAACAAGAGAATAACAAATGTGGGAAGGGAAAAAAACTGGGGTGGGTCTTGTGGTGTTAGATTGGAAATAGGTGCATCTGAGTCAACTCCAGGCTTTCGAGATATGTGTACAGATATAGAAATAACTATAGATATAAATGTCTATACATATGAGCCAGCTAATTTCATGTGTCATCTTTTTTTTTTTTTTTTTTTTTTTTTTTTTTTATGCGTTACGCGGGCCTCTCACTGTTGTGGCCTCCCCCGTTGCGGAGGACAGGCTCCGGACGCGCAGGCTCAGCGGCCATGGCTCACGGGCCCAGCCGCTCCGCGGCATGTGGGATCCTCCCAGACCGGGGCACGAACCCGTGTCCCCTGCATCGGCAGGCGGACTCCCAACCACTGCGCCACCAGGGAAGCCCTGTCATCTTTTTTTAAATAAATTAATTTTATTTATTTATTTGTTGGCTGCGCTGGGTCTTTGTTGCTGCACACAGGCTTTCTCTAGTTGTGGTGAGAGGGGGCTACTCTTTGTTGCGGTGCACAGGCTTCTCATTACAGTGGCTTCTCTTGTTGCGGAGCACGGGCTCTAGGCGTGCAGGCTTCAGTAGTTGTGGCGCTCGGGCTTAGTAGTTGTGGCTCATGGGCTCTAGAGTGCAGGCTCAGTAGTTGTGGCACATGGGCTTAGTTGCTCCGCGGCATGTGGGATCTTCCCGGACCAGGGCTTGAACTTGTGTCCCCTGCATCAGCAGGTGGATTCTTAACCACTGCGCCACCAGGGAAGACCCATGTGTCATCTTGATTGGGCTAAGAAATGCCCAGATAGCTGGCAAAATATTATTTCCAGGTGTGAATGTGAGGGTGTTTCTGGGAGAGATTTGCATTTGAAACAGTAAACTGAGTAAAGAAGATCCCCCCACGCCAAGGTGGGTGGGCACCATCCAATCCAGGGAGGAACTGAGTGAAACCAAAAGGGGGAGGAAGGGTGAATTCTTTCTCTGCTTGAGCTGAGATGTCCACCTTCTTCTGCCCTCAGATGTTGGTGCTCCTTGTTCTTGGGTTTCCACTGTCAGACTGGGACGCAACACCACTGGCCTCGCCCACCCGTCATTCTCGAGCCTTTAGACTCACTTGGACTGAATCACACTATGGGTTCTTGAGCTTGCAGACAGCAGACTGTGGGTCTTCTTGGCCTCCGTAATTGTGTCAGCCAATTCCTATAATTAATCTCTTCTTATATCTATCTATCTATCTATCTATCTATCTATCTATCATCTATCATCTCTCTGTCATCTATCTATCTATCTATCTATTTATATTTTCTTGGTTCTGTTTCTCTGGAGAACTCTGATTCACACAACGCATGTATGTATATAAAAGTCTATGTATGTATACATGATGTATATGCATATATACACATAGGCTTCCTAGCTCTGTCCACTTGAGAGGTCTGGGGAGCAACAACATTGCAATGGCAATGAGCACATCCAGCACCCTGATACTGGCTTCTAAATATCATTTTCCACTAAAAAGAACCAGTGACATTTGGAGAAATGAATGACTCCAGAGCTGAAACAGGAAGCCCCAAATATGTAACTGGGGGAGAAAGCAAGAAAGTGCTCAAAGACTGAGGGGAACACGTCAAAGGACATGGAGGCCAGCTTGAATGACCTCCCATGGGGACCATGTAATCATCAAAATAAATAACTGTAAGAACCGTCATACCCACTGAATAAAATAGGAAAACACCCGTCTTTAGAGATATAAATAAATGAATGAAGTTATTGAAATCTGATGATGAATGGAATATTTACTTAATTTCAAAGTACCTCCCCACAAAATACTTATTAATTACAAGGGGAAAAGAGTAACTTTACAGTGGAGAAGCCCGGCAGACACCATACCCTAATCAACATCATCAAAATGAACACCGTCAGTCCTGGGTACACTGAAATTGTCAGAGGCAAGGAGGAGGCAGCAGCATCAACTCTGTGATGTCAGAGATGCCTAATGTCTAATCATGAAACACAGACAGCCCCAGATTGAGGGCCATTCTGCAAAATAACTGGCCTATAATATTCCAAGTTGTCAAGAGTCCTGGAAGTTGAGGAAAGCTGGGAGTGTCCCAGACTAAAGGTACGTGGCAACTAAATGTAATATGTGATTCTGGATGAGATCCTTTTGCAAAGACAAGACATAACAGGGCAACTAGAGAAGCGTGAGTGCTGCCCGAGGATTACGTGGCTGTCTGTCCATGTTCATTTTCTATTGTTGTGATTGTCCCAGATTACGTGGGAGAACGTTGTTGTTTATAGGAAATACACACTCAAATATTTGGTGCTGTTGGAGCATCAGGTTGGCAACTCACTCACATGGTTCCCTAAAAATGTTCTTTGTGCAGTTCCAACTTTTTCTGTACGTTTGTGACTGTCTCAAGCTTTTGTAACTTTTTAAGTTTAAAAAGGTATATTTGCAACATTGTGAAAGAATGGAGGAGTACGATTTACTCCTCTGTCTTAGGATGAGAGAGAAGAGACCAGGACAGAGTTTTGAATGATAAAGAGGGACTGCTCATCAACCAAGACAGTATCTGGCATTTCTGTCCTTCTTTTCAACATACACAGCATTTTTACTTACAGTCTCATACTTAACTCCTGTCATAACATTGTGTGGTTGTGACTATAATCCTCATTTTACAGATGGGAATCAAGCTCAAAGACAGTAGTTATAATTAGGGAGGTGTAAATGCCGGGCTTATGTTCAGACCGCGCTGACTGCAACCCTGTTCTTTACGTATCCACTCAGCATATAGTTACTGACTAACTGCTGTGTGGCCAGGAAGGCAGCAAACGAAACAGAGGCTCTTCTCTCCTGGAGCTTACAGGCTCTTTGGGTCTGCAAAAAAATCTGGATCCAAGCTTACTAGGCATAAAATCCCAGCTCCCAGCCTCTATTTCTTAGCTGATTTGAAAACCCAACACAGCATTTCTGACAAAAGTGCATTTTTAGCATTCCTTCACAACCATCTCATTTGCAGCGTTCTGCAGCTTGTAAGCCTGGTCTGCTGGGCTTTAGGGGTACACAGAACCAGTGGAAGGCAGGAGGCCAAGTGGGGTGTGGCGAGAGCCGGGGATGGGGAAAATCTAATGTACTCCCACTTTTCACTCATTTGGAAAATGCCTTTCTGACTGTAAAACAAAACCTACACTGCATTGCACCCCCCAGACAGAGTGCTCTCTGGTTACTGAGGACTTAATAAAAGTTCTTGGAGAAACTTAGCAAACACTAACAGGTAACAGTGATTTTATATATATATATATATATATATTATATATACATTTTATATTATATACATGATTTTATTTATGCATACATACTTCCTGCACAGTATTTTGTAAAGGGTTTTCCATGTGTGTTATCTAATATCTCACAGGAACTCTTGCGGGACTTATTACTCAGCTCCCCAGTTCGTAGGTGCAGATAAGTTGCCCAGTAGGTGGAAGGGCCAGAATTTGAACCCAGGGCCTCTGGAGTTACATCCCTGCTCATTTATCTGCCTAAATTGCCTCTCTCCTCCCACTAAGAAAACACATGAGGTAACAGTTAAAATCCAGAGAGTTAGTTGAGCCACGGTAGGTGAGTGGTCTCCCTGGAAACTTTTTCTGTTTCCCCCTAGAGCTTTTAAGCTAAGTGTAAATTGACTATGAGCTTAGGAATTTACCAGCTCAGACAGACTGAAACAATTAGAGAGGAGGCCAAGTAAGAGTGAGAGAGGGAGACAGACCCCAGGCGTGTGAGCTGAGCAGACATTCCTTTTCAAAGCTTCCCTCCATCTCCTTTCTCAATTGGCTGAAACCCTAGAGGTTTGACTGGCTAAATCACTTCCTCTCAGAAGTGTCCATCCCCCAAGGGAGGCTGGGATTTGTAGTCTTGAAATCAGCCGACCTTTTAGAATCCTTCAGCCAGACTCCCTGGGTGAAGGAATGCAGTGTGGATTTCAGTAGCTTTTCTGTAGAATGAAGTGGCCAGTGTGCTTTTTGCAAAACTCAGAGTCCTTCTTGGATGAGAAGAGTTGAAGCCTCTGTTTGTGCACCAGGACCCCGTCTCCTGCCCCCCATTCCAGTTCTTTATTGTCTCCCCTCTCCTTCCAAAGAGACTAAGCACCATTTATTGCCTCATCACTGCTGTTGATGAAAGGGAGACCTGGGGGCGGTGTGTGGTGGGGGAGCAGCTCCCAGGGCTCAGCAGCAGAAGAGCCTTGCCCGAGGGTTGCTTCCCAAAGTGGTACCTTTTCAATAGCTTCTAAGGTAACATGTTTACATAATGGATGTTAATAATAGATTTTAGAGGAAGTAGAGTGTGAAAGGAAGCCCCCAGACCACTTAAGGACAGCACTGCACTTTGTTTTGTTTTGCTTTTCTCTAATTTCCTCACCAGCCAATGCCTTGGCCTGGCAGCTCTTTGGCTTAGTGCAGAGTCAGATGTTCTTTTCCACCTGAGAGTACTGGAACCTCACGTTCTCGTTTGGTCTGAACTAGTGATAACCTGTGTGAGGGCCCACACTTTATGCATGACTCATGGCCTAAATAAACATTGTAGACATAGATGGTTCAGTTGCATGTACATGTCATTGGTTTAATAAAATAATGATCATTTTAGGTGTTATTACATTCCTAGTGGTCATTGACCATTAACAATGTTGTAAAACAACAGATTGGAAAATACAGCTTCCCTTGCATGGGAGTCAACGACATTTTTTGGCACACACACACACACACACACACACACACAAAATGACTGCCTGCTCAAAAGGGCTGTTGAGTAGCATCTTAAACTGTGGGGGAGACGATTTCCATTAGAACTGCCCACAGGCTTGCCATGCTCCGCTCTGCTTGGCGTGCCGTTTGTTAGACTGAATGCACTTCGTGGCCTCGGTACAGAATGGTTGAGTGGGGGAAAGACTGGGCTAGCAGCCAGGATGGTGAAGATCGTGTGTGTTCTCTGTGACGAGTCAGCTGGCTGCCTTGGAGTAAGTTAGCAAACCCTAAATCCGAGTATTACAGGGACGAACTGTCAGCCCTCACTCCATACAAATGCTTCTAAGGAGGAAATGGTGTCCTGGTCCTGTTACGAGTGGACCAGCTCCCTAAATGTGGAATAAATCATGGGGGGATGAGTTCTAGGGGCAATATTTGGTCAAAGTTCCAAGACCTTGTAAAGGTCTTAGCCAGTGCTTGAATAGGGCATACTAAGAAAACCTCTTAAAAGGGTGACCTCTCCAGGGTCTCAGCATCCCATCCTTCTCACAGCAGTCAGAGGTCTGTGCCTCTGTTTCCCCAAATGACTACTTAGCAGATTTCAAAACTGATGGGAAAATTACTTGGCTGAGAAAAAGATTTGCAAAGGAATCCAGCTAGACAATTCTTAAACATCCCTGGCCTTTATCATTCCTCTTTCTATGCTTAGGCCACTTATATCAAATTTTTATTTTCTTCTTTCTTAGAAGTCCACTAGAAAACCCATACAGGTGTATACATACATACTTATTCCTCTAAAGACTAACATTCTTATTGAGTGTTGACAGTGGGAGATATGCAATACAATGAAAGTAGGAAGAAACCATTAGAATTTCAGTTACAATTTATTTTTATATCACTCTTTAAACTTGTTTATTCTGTGTTTGTTTTATAAGGTAGATAATAATAACGTAACAGTTTTATATATGCTTTATAAATTAATGTGCATACATTGAGAATATTTGCTTACGTTTTTTGGTTTTTTGTTTTTGTTTTTGCGGTACGCGGGCCTCTCACTGTTGTGGCCTCTCCCGTTGCGGAGCACAGGCTCCGGACGCGCAGGCTCAGCGGCCATGGCTCACGGGCCCAGCCGCTCCGCGGCATGTGGGATCTTCCCGGACCGGGGCACGAACCCGTGTCCCCTGCATCGGCAGGCAGACTCTCAACCACTGCGCCACCAGGGAAGCCCTGCTTACGTTTTTTAATGGCAGGGTGCAAGTTAAAAAATTTAACTGGGACATGTCTCCTTTCGTTTAGGTAGACAAATTGTCTAGAAGGTACTCAGTGTCACCCAGGGAAGATTACAGGGTGATCAATGTTGCGAGTCTAATTTCTCACAACACCAAGGACTTTCCAAACCTCCTTCGTTTTCATTATAAAATAGAGGAAATGAAAGTGAGCTAACTAACAGTGAAACGATTTGAGGCGGGTTTCTTCCTTGGGAAGAAAAAAGATCTTAAAAATCCTCATGGGCCATAAGCTCCTGGTACATGACCAGAGGCAGCTGGGCCATCTGATTCTCTGCTGGAGTATCAGGGGGATGGCCACTGGGTTTGAGGTGCTCAGTGGATGCAAGAGTGAAGTCCAACGGATGAGGTCTATCCTGGATGGACCTGATTGCTTTCTTCTGGTTCTTGGACACAGACTCTCCATGGCCTTGGCTGTCATCCTATAAAACCCTTTTAGGCTGGAGGAAGATTTAAATAATATTAAAAAGAAATCTCTGCAAACATTATGCACACCGTGAAGGTCAATTTTAAGTATCAATTTGACGGTGGCCAAGATGAAACGGTATTTCCGGGTATGTAAGTGAGGGTGTTTCTGAATGAGATTAGCATTGAATGTGTGGACTCAGTGAAGTAGTCTCCCCTCTCCAACGCCGGCCAGAGCACCTCATCCAATCACGGAGGGTCTGAAATAGAGCAAAGAGCAGAGGAAGGAGGAATTCACCCTGGCTCCCTGCCTGAGGTGGGACTTTTCTCCTGCCCTTGAACTGGGATTTACACCATCAGCTAGTTTCCCTAGTTGCCTAGAATTACACACCACTGGCTTTCCTGGGTGTCCGACAGCTTGCAGACCGGGGGACTTCTCAGCCTCTAGAATCACATGAGTCGAGTCCTCATAATAAATCTCCATATAAATCCCATTGGCTCTGTTTCTCTGGAGAACCCTGACTAATACAAACAACAATAAAAACCGAATTGATCCTATACTTTCCGCTGTATGTACATGTGAAAAAGTTTTCATGGTGCCAGAAGACATCAATAGGAAACTTCCCCTGGGAAAACCCTTGGACCTGAGGGGGGCAGGGGAGAGAATGCTGGTTGTAAATAAGAAAACGGTGTCCTCGGTTCTGAGAGAAAAAGACACAATTTATTTAGTCCAATTATTGTACAACATAGTCTTCATTGACAGTTGTCAGCTTAACACTTAATATAGTTTAAAAAAGTCAATGATTACCTGCAAAATTATATATATTTTAATATCTAAAAAATATATTGCATATATAAGGCAGGAAGACCCCTTGTATGCACAAGGGAAAGTTTGGTTGTTCTTTTCCAAGTTATGATTTTTGCAGTTCGGTTATTTACAAACATCTCCAAAGCAGGAACGGTTTAAAGAGTTTGCCTTGATTTGCTTCTGCTCACTTGTTAAATAACAACACCAGTGGTTCTCTTTCTAGTAAGTCAGTGACTTGAACGTCCTGTGTTCTTTTCCGCAATAAGTCACATTATGCTTTTTAAAAACCAGCTATAAAAAACATACAAACAGCTCAAATGTACAGATTGACAAAAGATGTACAAATTACATTAAAAAAAAAATAACGACTGATTTGATAGTAACATTGTATTTGTGACCGAGGTCAACTCGTTTCTTTACTCTTTTTCACTTTTTAATTATTTATTTTTAATACTGCGAGATATAGGAAAATAACTCTGCATAATTTATACAGTAAGTTGCCTTCTGGTTGGTGGACCCTGGACTGATCTGACAAGCGCACAGCACTTGCGAATCTGTTTGTGTTTAGAAATCCCTAGGACTTTTCAAAGTTCTGGGACCCACTGTCATTATTTAAAAAAAAAAAAAAAAAAGTTATTTAACTCTCTGGCTTTCAGGAATGTCTGCATTTGCATTAACATTTCTTAGTTCATACTTGACTATTTCCAGAGAGAATGGTCAGCCTAGTGCATATTTACTGCCCACTGAGAAAGATTTTGCAATGCCCGTGGCTTCTTAAATACACACTTGTTCTTTCTCTGAAATTCCAGTTGGGTGAAAACTTCACTAGCCTTACAACCAATGTTCCAGTTTGCTATCCACTGAGTTAGGTCTTCCTAAGATAAGATGATAAGCTTCCTGCCTCTATTTTCACTAAGTCTCAAACCAGAGCATAACTGGTTAAGTCCATGATTCTTTATCATATGAACCCTTCAAGGTCCAAGATGAGACCCGTGTGTCGATAAGTAACTGCTTTGGTCCTAAAAATATAAATCTACAGTTTCTTTCCCAGAACCATGACACAACTATTCCAGTAATCTAAATATTCAACTCGTAGGCTGACAGGAGATTGAGACTCCCAACTGGCATACTGGCCCATGGAATTATCCATCTCTTTGTTCAAGGTAGAGGAAGCAGGAGTTACCAACGTTAAAAAAAAAAAAAAAAAAGAATCGTTTTTAAAGAACAGGTACACAAGTTCTATTCAACAAGAAAGAGCATCCAGTTTCGTTTTCTCTTCAAGGCCACGTATGTCCAACAAGAAGTGTGAGGAAGGGGACTTCCGCTAGAAGGCCACCGGTGATGAAGCGTCTAGTAGTAGCTGCCTAAGTGTGAGGGCACGTGGGTGTTTGGGTGGCGGGGGACATTGGGGTTGGGGTAGATGCCACCCGTGGGGGAGGTCCAGTACTGTGACGCTGCTCCAAAGAGGCTAGAGGAAGTGACCGGCATGGAGGACGGGGGGGGAGGGACAAAGTTCACCTTCTGCTGGTGGGTGTGGTAGGAGGGCATGTAGGAGATATCCGAAGGGTACTTGTACATGGACGACTCGGTGGGATGTGGCTGCAGGGCCTGGGCGATGCCGTGGAAGTCAAATTTGTAGGCATACCTCTTGCCGTGCACTTTGGTCATAATGTTTTTATCGTAGTAGTATCGGAGGGCTCGGCTCAGCTTGTCGTAATTCATGTTGGGTTTGCTCTTCCGCTCCCCCCAGCGCCTGGCCACCTCATCGGGGTCCGTCATTTTGAACTCCCCGTTGGTGCCCTCCCAGGTGATGCAGCTGGCGTTGGCGCTGTCCGACAGTAACTCCAGAAGGAACTGCCACAGCTGGATCTGCCCGCTCCCTGCAGGCAGCGAGGCAGACAGGAGGAAACAGAGGCTCAGCCTGGGAAGTCAGAACCTAATTTCCTAAGTGCAGGGTCCTCTCACCCTGGTTAAGAATCCCTTGATTTATTTTTACGGTCAGAACCCACTGGCCCCTGACGCTGGTGTGATCAGCAAGGTTAGATGGTAAGATAATCTGCCCCCGGGGCCAGGTGACATTCGCCCAGAACCAGCTGTGTGGTTTTGGGCAAGCCACTCCCCACCCTTCCGGGCAAGATGCCGACTCTCTTCCTCTATAAAGGCCTGAATCGCTGTCTTCTCTTTACTCAGTGCTGAAGTCCCTCAGAGTCCCGGGGGGGAGGTGTGACAACACTTTAGGCTGATGGGACCTGGACTGTTCCTTAAGCCCTCGTGCTTGGCTCTTGGCTCTAAGCTCTACAGAGAAGAACTTGGGCAGAGAGGAAACCAGAGGAGAGGGGAGCTGGTGAGTTCCCAGCCTTCTGAGCAGGACCGGCCTGGAGACACAGCAGCAGGAATTCCCTGGGTGCCCGTCCTCACTATTGCGAGGGCCTATTAGCTCACACAGGAGGTGAGTTTCGTTTTAGAGCTCACTTGAGAGTTAGTTTAATCACAGACCCTTAAAATACACTGTCAAGTTTATTTTAGCTGCAACCTCTTTCACGTAGCCAGGTAACGCTGCAGTACTTTCTAAGGTAAAGACTAAAGCGCCTTTGGAATATGTATTCACTTACGTGAGGAAGATTGCCGTGAGCTGGCTGGAACTGTTTCCTGGTACCCCACCCCCCATCTTTCCCTACTGAAACTTATCTCAACCTCAGCGCAGATACACTGGGCTAAAGTGTTTGTTGTCCCGAAGCATCTTCAGCTAACGGACATTATCACCATCATGCCAAGTCCTGTCCTCTCCTGTGTGCGCCGGAGAAACAGGGCTCGAACATTTCAAGGAAAGAAGTACATGCTACTCCTAGGTCAGGTGTCTGAACTGAGGACACCTAGGAGGTCCCTGTGACCACACAAAGCTGTGGAACATTCTGGAAGACGACCTCTCAGGTCGAGGGAAACTCACCGGGATTGGCTAGGCGACTGCTGGTGGGGCCCAGGATCTGATATGGATCTAAGGAAACAAGAAAGGAAATTTGCTTCACTGTTATAAAAATATAGAAATCAACAGCATTAACATGACAATACCCCAGGGGTTTACACTTTTATTTCAATATCATAGGAAAGCCTGATTTCCGAAAATTGCACTGCCTTTTTTGCAGACCTCAAAGATCTTGACCGGTTACCGTCTTTATCCCCGTAATTACAGAAACAACGTGAAATAGTATCATTTTTTCATACTTGGTGTCCTCAAATTTGTAGGTAATGCTGTCATTACCTAAAACAGAATAGTAAAACCACTTGGAGGGAGCTAGCTAATATTTCAATCGTCATGAATAAGGTGAAGATGGCTTATTAAATGGGCTTAAAGAAGTCTAATGATGACTGGACGTTAATAGCTCTATTACTGACAACTTTACACGTCTCTCTTTTTCTGATGTAGCAGAAACACATGCCCAGTAATCAAGCAGCCTGGTTCTAGCCCAGCAAAGTTATAAACTAAATAACTCATTGGACAATCTCTGGGTATCGGTTTTCTCATCTGCAAAATGATGGGTTGGGTTCCTGGATTCCCCAGTTTCCCTTCTAGAATAACCTTCTCTGATTTTAAGCTTGAAATGTCAACACCAACCAGAATTTGGATTTTAGCTATAAAATGATTATTCTTAATATCTCAGTTTACTTAAAACTTATGTGATTGTTTAGCCATAAAAGAAATCTTGGCAATATTGACTTATGTGAGGTTTATCTTTTTTTTCAGGCGAGGGAAGCACGGTGGAGACCTGGATCGCAACTTGGCCATGCTATCGTAAGTTTGATACTTTACAATTTTCATAATTATAATTGTAATTTTAAAAATCGACATGATTTGGGGGGTTTTGCTTACAACCACAAATTAACTTGAAGAGTCCTTAAGCCCTCTTAGTCTACCCCTGTTTATCCACACGGTATGACAACTAAAATATTTTGGGCAGGTGATGTCTAATTTCGTTGTTGTTGGGGATTCTTTAAATCTCCTATGTCAAGTCCTCTTTGTCTGACATGTGTTTCACAGTCAGCAAATTCTCAGCCTTCCTGAGGGAATGTAGGTCAACTTTCTCTCGCTTATCCTCAGTGGAGATGGAAAACAATGTCTGTCCATCCCAAAGCAGTGGCTTGTTTGGAGCTCACTCTTAGCTCTGTCCCACAGAGAAGACCAAGCTGGGCTTGGAAGGGGCACAACAGCTGTCTTTAGGTACATGAAGGACCTTCACAGAGAATGGGAGGAAGACCTCTCCTGAGGGCAAACTGGAAAGCCTTGAATGGGAAGCTACAGGGAGGGGGACTTTGGCTCACATGGTGGGAATTGAGCCTAGTCAGGTAGTGAACTCCCCGTTGCTGTAGGTATTCAAGTGGAGGTGAGTAATCATAAGACTGAGATGTTACAGGAGGATGTTGTAGACCTAGATGTCTCTAGGTTCCCTTTCCATACTAAGAGTCTCCAATTCCACGGTTTTAAACAGTTCCTCTGCCCTTAATTAAGTAGATCCACCACAGGGAACGTTTGGTCAAGCAACTTGAGAGTCTGGGATGGTAGCTCTAGTTCTCCCATAAACCAGCCGTGTGGCTTTTCGCAATCACTTCACCTCTTTGGACCTCAGTGTCTTTATTTTACACATGGCTTATTAAATGGGCTTAAAGAAGTCTAATGATGACTGGACGTTAATAGCTCTAACTATTACTGACAACTTTACACGTCTCTAGGCTCCTTTCACCTCTGATATTCCACGAGTCTCTATGTGATTCCAGTGTCAGGTACCCAATTCACAGATCTATTATTGTGTCAAATATAGGATTCTATGAAAGACACAAATGCCGTACATTGTCTAAATCCTCCTCCACTGACCATGTGGGACCAAGGGCCACACAGGAAGCAAAGGAGGGTTCGCACATCATGGACAGGTACCTGGTTGGGGCCGCTGTTCAGTATTCTTACTCATTGTTTGTGCTCCTGCAAGGGGGGGACCTGCAGCAAGAAGAGAAATATGGTAAGTGGGGCCATTCTCCACGAGGGGAGGGGAACACCTCGTCCAACGCGCCCCCCCCCGGAAGGAGGACAAATGTGCTTTCTCATTCATTCATTTGCTCACGCTACTCATTTATTCATTCTATTTTATAAATATTTATCCAGAATCTACTCTGTGCCAGCACTGCTCTCGATACTAGAGAACCCAGCACTGAACCAGTGGTTCCTGCTAGAACTTACGTTTTAATGGGGAGACAATGATAAACAGCAGTAAGTATGTAGAAGAGCATGTCTAACGGTATCGGGGCTGCGGATTTCATTTTTAATGAAAATTTAGAAAGGTCCTGAAGGAGAAGGTGACATTTGAGCACAGGTCACCTGCTCCTGCGTTTCCATGTTTGTGAGCTCCCCTCCATGGCATCTCTTAGGTACACCCTTTCCACCCCGTCATCACGTCTCCATGTGAGAGCTGCGTTGCTTCTTGCACCGTCTATAGACTCATCTGACTGGCATGCTCACCACTTCTCTCTCTTCCCACCGACCCAACAAATGCTATCTAGCCAGTTTCAGCTCCCTAAAACACTACATCCCACCATCCAAAAACCTTAGTGACTCACTGTCGACTGAAGCATTGAGGTCCATCTTCCTGGCATCTTTGCGCCCCTTCCTTACCTTTCCAGACTTATTTCCCTTCGTGCATCCTAAACCCCAGGAACACAAGTCCTCCTGACTGTCAGACATGTCAGCCTTGATGTCTTTCCCTGGCCCCACCTCTCCTGGGAGGCCCAGTCCGCCCCACCGCTGCGGGTCCAAATCCTGCCTCTCCTTGCAGAGCCAGATCATACGGCCCCAGGTCCACGTGGCCTTCCTGATACCGCCCAGAGGGAAAGAGTTATATGTGTGCATGACTCCTCTCCCCTGCTTGAGAGATTGGTTCCATGTCTGAATTCAACACTGTGTACCCCACAGGGCCAAGGGCTGGGGTCAGAGTAAACAAATAAGGCATATTATTAAAAGGGATGGTGGTTATTGCTGGCATTAGTTTTTAGTCCCAACCTCTTTCTTGAAAGAATTCCCTTCACCATCCATTTCTGTGCTTGATATTTTACTTCCTAGAGATAGCAAGATTGACACATTCTGGTTCAGGACCATATGAGTCAGTCTTTCCCGCTACTCCCTTAATGGGAGATTTTGGGTCAGATTTCAGCACCAATTGATGTGTCAGACCCCCACCATCCCCTCATCAGGTTATCTTCCTCTCAGCCTTTCATGAAATTGGGGTAGAGATGTTGGTGTAACTACATCTTGACAATTAGATAAGCAAAGCCATAGAGGATCATTATCATAACTTAAATGACAGAGTCCGAATCTGGTGATTTTTCATTCATACAGACCTTGTCATGAGAGAAAGCTTCCAACTTCAAAAATTCTAAAGCCAAATGCAATGAAACAAAACTCACAGGTCTGAGTGAAAATCCCATCTTTCCAGGACTAGGTATCACTGACAGGTCCTACACTGGCAATTAATTTTGATGGCCATTCAAAAAGCAGGAAAACAAAATGCTCACTCCTCTCCTCCTTTATCTTATGACCCTGTTCTCCACCCCGTCCTCAGAAAAAGGTTTTCTTCCCAGAGAATAAAGTGACATTTACTTACTTTTGTTGAGACCAGAATTCATGTTATTGCCCCATCCTCCTCTCCTGACTGAGTCATAGGAAGGGTCTAATGGAAAAAACAAATAGAGGTACATCAGCATCTCCTGCTCTTTAGAAAGATTGCATGAAGATTATCGTTTAGTGACCTGGAGAATTCTGCAATAACTTTTCAAGCATCACTAAATTCCAGAAGTGTACTCTTCCCCTGGGGCAAAGGGGAATGAATGGAAGGAACATTGACACACTGATTGGGAGCCCAAGTAATGGAAAGAACCCTGAATTTGAAGTCATAGGGCTGGTTCCAAATTCTGTCCTTCCGTCATTTGTTGTGAGACCTTGGATGAATCCAGACATCCTTGGGCCTCAATTTTTTAAAATATGGAAATTAAAATTTACATGATTTACCTACCTTACAGGGTTGTGCTGATGTTATCAACGGAATATTTGTGTCCCCTGTGCAAATTCATACACTGATGTCTAATCCCCCCAGTGGAATGGTATTGGGAGGCGGGGGTCTTGGGAGGTAATTAAGTCATGAGGGTGGAGCCTCCATGAATGGGATTAGTGCCCTTATAAGAAGAGGTCACAGAGTTAGCATGTCTGTCTGCTTACTGCCATAGGAGGGCACAAAAAGAAGTCAGGTGTCTGCAATCCAAAAGGGAGCTCTCACCAGAACCTGACCATGCTGGCACCCTGACCTCAGACTTCCAACCTCCAGCAGTGTGAGAAGTTTGTTTCTTTTGTTTGTAAACCAGCCAGCCTACGGTACTTTGTTACAGCAGCCAGAACGGATGAAGACAGGTAATGATCAAATGAGATAGCATATGTGAAGCATCTTATAAGGCATTCTACAAATATCATCTAAGTTTAGCAAGAAAAACATGTCCGAAGCTGTATAGCAAAGCCCTTTGAGCAGCTCTGGAGAGATGGGTCACGTCCAGATTAAAGGCTCACGGGCAGACTGTCTCACAGTAAGGACCCTGGTGGTGGCTCCAACCCCTCACTCCAGCACACTGATGCTGTGGGCACATCTGGGCTCTCCTCGGCTTCTCATGCTTTTTTACTGATAGTGAAGAGGGCTGGGTAATGACCACAGAGAAAGGAAAAAGGCCAGAGGCGTGGCTGGAACCAGAAACGGGGGGCTGGAGAGATGCTTCCTGCCTGGAAGTGCAGAGAGGCTTCCAGATCGCCTTGGCGGACACTCCACTGACATGGAACATTCATGATCCCAACCCCTTTCTTGAAAGGATACACATGCCTCCCTAACCCCGTTCAGAAATTGCTTAACCGACTGGCTGGAAACATCCTCCTTTCCTTTCTCATGGTGTGAGTCCTATTGAGACACGGAGCAGGAATAGCAGAAGAGCTTAAGGATACAGAATGATGACTTTCAAAGTCTTTCCATGGACAACAAAGAAACCATAAAAAACATCTGAACAAATGGAGCACAAACCTCATCAAACAACGGTCAGGCGGGGTGAAACGCAAACCATCCCCCTCCACCCCTTCTGAGCCTCTCAAACGAATTAGAATAAGAACTGCAAAGACGGACCGGCTGGTCCCATGGCTTGTTCTTGTTGTTTCTGGCTAAGAAGAACCAAAAGACAGGAATGATTTCCTTGTGGAAAAATCCACGTGCGGATGCACATTCCTCCTGGCTCTGGAAAAGCCAGGGCAGTTTTAAAATTACAGTCTTTAGCAATTGGCATGAAAAGCAAAACAGAAAGTGAGGGGGATGCAGATGGGAGGAAGGGGAGGGAAGGGGGCAAAAGAGAGACAAAGCTCAGCTCGTTTGAGTCGTCTGTTTTTATTTTTCTTTGACTTTTTTTTTTTTCCACAATTCCTCCTGCAAATAGATTCTTGTGCTTGCTTAAAAACAAAATAAAACAAAAACAAACAAAGAACCTAAGTTGTTTTCAAGCTGGGGACGCGGTTGTAGGTTCTCATGGGTATCTTCTGGGCTGTCTTGCAGGGGTCTGCAGAGTATCCTCGAGGAAAGGCCAGGTTCTTCCCAGATTTCTCTTTGGTGGAGGGGGATGCTGGTTAGGCCTCCAGCAATTTATCTGGGACTGATTTCTGCCATGTATTGTGTGTTTGGCTATACAGTGGATGTGAACGAATATGACACAAGTCCCCAGTGCTTGCCTTTAAATAGGAGACGATAACAGATTGTGAAGAAATATGGGTCATGTACCAAAGGAGTGCTGGAGACACTGGGGGTGAAGGAGGGAGAGGCTCGTGTGACTGGGTCTGGGGTGACTTGAGTGAGGCCTCTTTGGGCAGGAGAGAGTGCGCATACCCGGTGGGCATATGGCAGAAGTGGGCAGTGAGATGCTAACGTGTCGGATGCGGGGAACCACGCGTGGGGCTGTGGGACTGCAGTGGGGGGACACGGAAGAGAGGGCCGAGGCCAGGTTCATGGCCAGGTCCACGGCCGCTCAGCCAGCTTAATGGCTCTGGGTTACAGGCCATGGAAACCAGGAGAGGCTTGGGGCAGGTGGCAATACCACGAACCCAGGGTGTGGTGGAGAGTGCAGCTCGTGGTGATGTGTAGGATGGATGGATGGGGTGAGTGCCGGGGGAAGGAGATGAATCTAGCAGGAACGGAACAGAAAGTGGAATAGAAAGTGACAAATTCTTGAAAGAGAAAAAGCAAATCGCTAAGTTCCAGGAATTGGTGTGACTTAACTTCTGACTTACTGCACTGATAATATCTCTGACTCAGAGTTTTCTAATCAGCGTTTCTTCTCAATCCTTAGTTTACTGGAGGCTTCCATCCTCTCTTCCATCTTCTCTAAAGCTATGTTATATTCGTTCAGAAGAACCTTTTTTCTTAGTCCAAATTATGGCTTTTGGCTATAGTTATCCTTGACGTCTTGCCAACTTTTCCTCCTATTCTTTTATTCTAGCTCTGGGGGCACTGCAGACAGGCAAAAGTTAGAGAATGCTTGGAAGAATGCCCTCTAACCAACAGAGGACGGGTGGTGGCTGGATCTTTCTCTGAGTGCCCAATCATGTTGGAAGTTGATGCTTTATCAGAGAAGTATCTGGCGGCCCCATCTTTCCCGTGATGCCTTGGGGGTTGGGAGGGGAAGCCTGACAGGGAGGACTTTCGAGGTCCCAACCAACCTTAAAGTCCCCTAGTAGGTGAAAAAAGCAAGGGACAGAAACAGAGAGGCCACCAGCAATCAGCCTGAACTGTGTCCTCCTGTGGAGTTAACTGAGAAATAAACAGCAGCGGGCCGTGCCGTGAGCGGGTGTCTTTAGCCAAGGGTCCCGGAGCAGAGTGTAGAATCAGAGCAGCAAAGACCACAGGGCTCTCTCCCATGTGCTCTTTCATTCCTACCCACTTGCATGGAAAATCTTGCCACTGGCACCTGAGTCTACAAAGGACACCTGGGTCCATTTACTGGGGAGTTCAACAAACGCTCTCTGTGGGCCCTGGGGTTTGTGGGGTCATCTCCTAAATGGAAGATTGACATGAAAGCCAGTGTTTTTGGAGTAAGTCCTACTGCAAAGACAAAGCTGAAGATGGAGAAGGCCAGGATCAAGAGCTAAGGTCTGACATTCTGCCTTAGAGATTGGAAGTACTGGGGCAGCCTTGCAGATTAAATTAGATATCCAAGCAAACAGCTGGCCCAGCGCCCAGCACAGCATCAAACTCGGTAAATATTAGCAAGTAACATTATTACTGTGTTTGCATCGTTAAATATCTTAAAATGTTCAGACCCAGAAACACGTTTGCCAGCCCTACCAAATACACATTAACTCCCCTCTCCTGCTTCCATCCCCCTTACCCTGCTCTACTTCTTACTTTTTCACTTATCACCTAATTTAATCAATAATTAATCCATGATGTTTATTGTCCACATCTCCCACCTGAATGTCAGGTCCATAAGAGTAGGGACCCCTCTTTTGTTCTCTGGTAGAACCAAGCACCTAGAACAGTACCCAGCCCAGAATAAGCACCCCATAAATATTTGTTGAATGAATGAATAACTGGGCCGATTATTTTCTCCTTCTTGCTAAATATACGCACTTCCTCTTGTTGTTCACTATTTTCCTAGCTGGAGAGAATTCAAAGCCTCTACCCCAGCTGCTCCCCACTAAATGAAGTCTTCAGGGCATTCCAGTCTGGGTGATGGGTGATACATGAGTATAGACTGTTAACCCTGGCTGCCCTCTGAGCAGAATGGACAACAGTCCATGTATGACAGGGCGTAGGCTGAGACCTGTCCCCACAGGAAGCCCAGGACTACATGCCATTCATTCAGGTGGCCTGCTTCTTGTTTCATATATGTTTTAACAACGTCATTGTTGAAACGAGGGCTTGTTTTCCTCCTAAAAGTCATACAAGTGAGAACTCAGCAGTGTGGTCAGCTCTAGTCCCAGACACACAGACAGAAATATGTCTACAACCAACATGGAAAATCCTGGACCCGGAGCTACCCAACGACTCATATTCCTGCACAAACACTCTTCCTCTCCGGGCCTGACGCCTGGCTGTGCCAGAGCTCCCTGACCCTCCGCTGCCGGTCAGCACGTGGGTTGCTCTCCAGTGGGGTGTGCCTGGCCCACAAGGCAGCCTGAGCATGCCCTGGGCCCCCCCCCAAACCCTGAAAATGGTGCATACTGTCTGCTTTCTGAGAACTGACTTCTCAAAACACACACTTAAGGGAGTGGCCAAGGGCACAGAGGGCAAAACTGTGACCGTTAGAGACCCACAGAGCAGCTGGTCTCAGAACTTCTGCGTGGTGGCAGAGGCTTGAGCAGCAGAAAATTACCCCTATTCTGACCCTCACTTTTTACTTCAGTGAAGGCTGGTACCCCTGGCTTGATGACGAATCTTACTGTGATGCTTTTTCAGAGGAGTCCTCCCAGAAGGGCTTTGCCTGGAGCTTATGGTTTCAGGCGGTCCTGAGATCAATTTTTGCCAAAGCAAAGAGAGACCAGAGCCTTATTCTGGGGAAGCTGGGCACTGCCAGGCATTGTGGATAATTCAGCTTCAAGTATATAATAGTCTGAACAGTATCTCCATCATGGGATGCCCGGTGCGGCTGACTTTGACCCTAAATGTCCTCTTAGATTCCAGGAGAGCCTCCTGGGGTGGAGAAATGTGAGCACGGAGATTTTTTTCTGAAAAGTCCTTGTTGGAAGGGGAAAACTTTCTCTGGACGTGACTTTCTCGCAGACGTCCCAGTGTTAACTCAGCTTCTGTGTGAAGCTATTAAACGGGTCCTAGAAACCTGGCCAAACATCTCCGGAAAGACATCTCTTTCTGCTCGGATGCTGACGGTTCACTGTCTGAAAGCCCAATGTCCCGGGCAACGCGCAGCTCCACACTTTGTCATGCCCTCACCTGGAGGCCAAAGATGCAGAGACACCAGCACAAAAGCCTCTCTCTTCATCCCGTATGACATGAGACCGTGCTCCCGATTACTGGATAGAAAAAGATGGATTTTCTCTGAGACTTCTTTTCGAATTTCTGGTTGGCAGTACCTATAGTCCTGTTTATCCTTGGAAAGGCTGGCTTGTGAATGCAGACCTTTCAGCAGAACGGGCAAGGCCGCCCCTGCTCAGGGAAGAAGCTTCTCTCAGTCCGATCCAGACCTCTTTTCTTGGAAGACTGAGGATGCCAAAGGAGAAAAGCTCTAATAAAGGGGACCCTGAACCCAAAGCCCCAAACTTCCCAAAAAAGAGCCAAGTCCACCAGGAGGAAGACGCATCGCCCAGACTTTCCCCCATACAGGGAAGCCTGTACATGGGGGCAACATCCTAGCTGCTGGCAGAGGACGAGATGTTCCTCCAAACCCCTCCTCCCTCTGAGGCCCTGGGTTAGAAGAGGCCCAGCCTTTGAGGAGAAGCAGGGACCAACTGGCCACCAACCCCATTCTGCTTCCCTCTGGGCTCTCCCTCCTGCAGTGCCCACCCGGGACAGCCTGCCCTGCTTCCCGAACCTTCTCAACTCAGGACCGGCCCCTCGTCTACCACTGTCTCCCTACGACCCCTGCCGGCGACCACTACCAGATGTCTGACCGGCTGGCCTGTCCTCGCACCTCCAAAGCTGTGCAAAGGCGACTGGCGCCTAGGTTGTGGAAGGTCGTGGAGGGCGAGGACGCCCTAGTGCAGACATCCTTTCTCTCTGGCAGGTCTGTGGCGTTCAGAATCAGTCCACCCTGGGTTGAGACCCCAGCTCAGCCACTTACTCTGCCAAACAATCTCTGTCTAAAGGTTCCTGTTTTTGAACCCCAGGTTCTGCTTCTCTAAGTTAACCTTAAAAACGCCTTTCAATATACATTAGGTGCAGACAAATACTGTTTGATTCCACTTATACGAGGTACCTGGGATAGTCAAATTCATAGAGTCAGAAAGCATACTGGTGGATGCCAGGGCCCTGGCGGGAGCGGGAACGGGGAGGCAGTGTTTGCTGGGGACAGGGTTTCAGTTTAGGAAGGTGAAGAATTCGGGAGATGGATGATGGTGAGAGCTCACAGCCATGTGAATGTACTTAGTGCCACTGAACTGTACAGTTAAATATGGTTAAAATAATATGTTTTATATTATGTGACTTTTACCACAATAAAAAAAAAGGATTAATAACAAATGCCTTATGGGATTGTTAAGGGGATTAAATAAGCATTCGATAAATGGCAACTTAAAAATATACACAGTATACACGTGGTCTATACCATCTTGCTTGCACCTCTAAGCTGCTGACCTTGGTGAACTGAGGTTCGAAAGTCATTAGAGGAGGCCCTGAAAATGAAGAGAAGCGCAAAAGAGGAAGAATAATTCCTGTGCCCCGAGATCAGTGATTCCCAAATCAGAATAAACTCTGGCTCTCTTTTAGAAGAAGAAATGGATTACCCTGTATCCCAGTTTAGAATCGCCAGCCGGGAAGCTGGCTCTGGCTGGTGCCTGCTGGTATATTACCAGGCTGAGGGTTTACCCGGCATCCTTCCTGCTACCCTGACGGTCAGCTCCCCCAGCTCCCTGCCCAGCCAGCCCTGGAGCTCCAAGCTGGGTCCTCACCTCCTTTCAACCCCGTCTATAAGGGTAGCTCGGCCTTTACCTCAGGGGCATCTTATGTTCTAAAGAGTAGCAGAGGATCTTGGCTTCCACGGAGATCTCAGGAGGAGGGCAATATCTAGGGAAGGCTTTCCTTAAACTTGGAACGCACAGAAAAAAAACATCCTGGATCAGATTTCCTTTGCTCAAGGATCTTGTCCTGGAATCCAAACAGCCCCTCAGCCTCAGAGCCGGCCCCGCTGCGTGGAGGAGAATAAAACTACTGTTTAAGATATTCCACGTGCAAAGGGAAGAAAGGACACGTGAGAGAAATGCTTGAAGAATGGATGGCTTTCAAAGATGAGAATTTGGAGAGGCCTGTGACACCCTTGTGGGCACAGCCTCGCCACGGTCTCACGAGGCTCCCCACCAAGCTGGGACCCTCCCTTGAGTTCGTCCCTCCCGTGGGCTCTGTGGCTAAATGACACACGAGTCTAAACGACCTCTTTATTTTGATGAGGCCTCAAAGTGGGATCTGGGGGCCAGCCTTGTGTGGAAAAGCAATTTATACTGACTCAGTTAATTGGGTGTTCGCCCAAACTCCCCTCCATGTTGGGCCATGCAGACGCAACTAAACTGCAGCCTTCCTGGGTCAAATCTGCCTCAGGTTTAAGAGGATTCTGGGTCAGAAAAAGAAAACCTAACAGCTGACTTAGGTAAGAGGGCTTGAAGATGAATGAGAAGCAGTCTGTGTTCAGCCCCCTGGGCTCTGCCGAGAGCCCGGATCTGACCCTCTCCCATCTGCGTTCCTCAGTTGGGTCGCCCTCACTCTCTGGCGATACGGGATGGTCTTGCATCTGTTGCATGATTCAGCTTTTGCATCTGTTTCTTCCAGAGTTCTGCAAAGGCTCACCGGTGAAGGTCTCGCGTTTATTGCCCTCATCTTGTTCAGCCTCCTGGTATAATTCTTTGTGCACTTATGCCCCTTTCTTGGTGAGCATCTCTGGGAAGACACGGACTGTATCTTATCACCTTGCTTCCTTCTCTTGCCCCCAGGTTCTTCCTCTTCCCAGCACCAGCTATTGGGCTTAGCTAATACCTCACATCCCACTCACATTCATTCATTCAACGACATTTTATTGAATGTCTACAATTGTGCTAGATCCTGTTCTATGTGCTGAGAATACAATGGTGGCCAGGCATACATCCTTTCTCTGGGAGCTGACATTCAAAACAAATAGTAAACGACATCGTATATAAGAAGGTGGTGAGTGGCGTGGAGAAAAAGAAAACAGGTGAAGGGGAGCGGGTAGTGCCGGGACAGGGAGGGCCTCGTTGACAACACAATTTGAACAAAGACTTGACCTATCTAATGTTACGGAAATAAAGCTCTCCATAGTGCCATAATTTTCTTATGAAAAGTGACTGGGTCGCCCAACACTGATTTCAAAGCCCTTCTAAAGGCAATCCCTTGTTAGCAGTTCTTTACCTTGTGAGAATTACTTTACGTTGGAAGACGAAAAAATAAGCTAAAAAACTTGACAGTATCGTTTTGATGTCTGGGTGAGAGATAGTAAAAGGCGAGATGAGCTTAGTCTATTAAAGAGTTCACCAGTTTTTGCAGATTTAGAATCAGGGTAATTGCCAAATCTGTTGTCTTAGAATCACACTGACTTAGGAAGGCCATTCAAATGAAGAAACTTAAAATCCCAGCGCTTCCTATGATTTGTTTTTGACCTGCCTCTGAAGCGTTTTGCAGGAAAGGGCATTTCTGAGGGGTCAGTGTGGTTGAGAAGAGGACAGGTGAGTTCTCCCTGAAGGAACACTCCATCTTTGTGGCCCGACAGGTGAGCCCTGGAACACTCCCACCTCTGTGTCCTGCACCCACACATCAAAAAGCACAGGAGTTAAAGACAACCATCAACTCTGGGCAGGTGGAATGTGGTCTCACTTATATAATAGGATCCGAGGTTTCTTTTCAGGCTGGAGGGGACTTCAGACATTATCTAAACCAGACATGCAAATTAGCACAGGCCTGGAGGCCCAAAGCCTGAGGCCATATAAGAATTTTAATAGAAATTGAAAGTCTGACTCATAGCAGAAAAACTGCCTTTCTCTCAACTCCTCTAGGATATTGGGCAGGCCAAAGACTTTTGAAGCTCGAAGAGTTTTCATAGTTATACCAAGAACGGTTTTCATTTCTTTGGAAGAGGGGTACCTAAATCTTATCAAGTCTAAAGTCATTTGTGGTGTTATTAAGGGCTCTTAAAGATTTTCATGGGAAGGAATTCCATAATTTCTCTCTAATTCATTCCAAACAGGGAAACAGTTCACGGCCATGGAAAAAAAACTCTAGATTGCGGTTCAGAACTCCTTGGTTCCCCACCCATCTCCGCCAATTATGAGCTGTGTGAACTTAGGCAAGTGACAATCTCTCTGAATCTGTCAACCTATCCGCAACAGGGGAAAAAACGATTCTCCTAAAATTTAAGAATTTGGAAAAGCAAATAGCCTGTTTAATCCTCACAGGGTTCTTTTGAGAATCAATGAGATCATGCATGTGAACATGCTTTACACACTCCAAATGTCTTCTAAGATTATAGCTGCTTTTCTTTTCCAGAGTTTTATTCCTTGGAAAGAAGTTAATCTTTCTTGTGTCAACCAAGGCTAATTTCTTCTGGTTCTCTGTTTAGGGAAGCAGAAGGATTGAGTAAATATTTAATTAAATTGACAAGCTAGATTTTCCTTCCCCCGTGAATCTATCAGCTGTCAATGTTATTTACTGAATATCTACAGGGCTGGAAAAAAGGGATACAGGACAAAACTCACCATTAAAGACGATAAGATAATCTGTAATTAGGTCCATTGATGGCTAGTGACTGAGATAGGGTCCCGAGAAGAGACTGTAGTCTTTGTGGGTAAGGAAAAAGTATCCTGACGAGGGTGGGACTTGAATTGGGCTTTGAAGGATGTCCTGGATTTTGATAAAGTAATAATCTCACGTAATTTACCACTTTCTCTTTAGAATGTGCCTAACACACGAATTTGAACTTCATCAGAGGTGTGTTAAACTTTTTACTGATCCTCACATGTGATTGCTTACAGATCTCTGAGGCTGGAGGGGAGAAGCCCACGTGGGTTAGTGTTTCTAACCATAGTATTTCTTCCTCAGAGACTTTATCTTCTCTCAAAAGGATATTTCATGAGAAATAATTATTTATTATCTTAGATATGGGCTTCTCTGAAGAGAGTATGATGTTACATCTATAAAAAGAACTTGGAATATACCCTGAGAAAACCAAAATTCAAAGAGAGTCATGTACCAAAATGTTCATTGCAGCTCTATTTACAATAGCCAGGACATGGAAACAACCTAAGCGCCCATCATCGGATGAATGGATAAAGAAGATGTGGCACATATACACAATGGAATATTACTCAGCCTTAAAAAGAAATGAAATTGAGCTATTTGTAATGAGATGGATAGACCTAGAATCTGTCATACAGAGTGAAGTAAGTCAGAAAGAAAAAGACAAATACCGTATGCTAACACATATATATGGAATTTAAGGGAAAAAAATGTCATGAAGAACCTAGGGGTAAGATAGGAATAAAGACGCAGACCTACTGGAGAACGGACTTAAGGATATGGGGAGGGGGAAGGGTGAGTTTTGACAGGGCGAGAGAGAGTCATGGACATATACACACTAACAAACGTAGTAAGGTAGATAGCTGGGGGGAAGCAGCCGCAAGGCACAGGGATATTAGCTCGGTGCTTTGGGACAGCCTGGAAGGGTGGGATGGGGAGAGTGGGAGGGAGGGAGACGCAAGAGTGAAGACATATGGGAACATATGTATATGTATAGCTGATTCACTTTGTTGTAAAGCAGAAACTAACACACCATTGTAAAGCAATTATACCCCAATAAAGATGTTTAAAAAAAAAAAAAAAAAAAAAGAACTTGGGAAAGGTTTTTATCTTAAGATAACAAATGATGCTATCTATGCCTTGGCTTTTCACTAGAAGGTTCCCCAAGTCCCTATACCTCTGTCTGGAAGGAGAAAAGCTTCTCTCTTTCTCTGGGGTGGGGAAGGAGGGGAGGGAGAGGGGAGGGAGAGAGAGGGGAAGAGAGATGGAGAAAAATTTGGTTTACGAGCGTGGGAATAAACAAACTTCTTTTAAATACTCTCAGCAACTACTGACCCTCAAACAACCTCTCTGTAGAATTTCTAAAAATCAGTGTATTTTGCAGAACAAATGCATTTGGAAGATTCTGTGTGGAGGTGGCCACCAGTGGATTACCTAGAGCACTTGTGGACCTCGCCTTTTCTTCCCAAAGTACTCTGGGACCCCCACTCCTCAGCACAGCTAACAGCCATTACTTCCAGCTTCTATTACAAACCAAGACCCTGCGGTCATGGAAATGGAGTTACATCAACCAAGGCCAATTTCATTTTGAGTCGGAGCTCTATAATCTGGAATGGGATGAAATGTCTGAGTCAAAGTGAAACGTGGTAGGGACGGGAGGGCTAAAATAATAATAGTCAAGAGTCTGGAGATGAATTGGAAATGCAAAACCCAAACGGCCCCCTCAGTAAGTGTGAAACGCCACTGAGAAGTTAGTGGCGCTGTGGTGGCACTCCACCTCACCCACCAAGTGTCCACCGTCGGGACACCCCTCCCTGGCACTGGTGGGTGGAGCAGCTGTCTGGCCGAGTCCAGTTGCAGGGGTGCTCTGGAGGTCAAGTTGGCCCCAAATACCTTTCCCACAGCCTTGCACCTCTTCCCTCCCGCTCTGAGGTTTACATAAAGCGTTTTCTTTATTAAGGTGCAGCAGGGTTCATGTTTTCCCTGTCACCTTCACAATGTTGCAGAGCATGGTGGTGCCTATCAGATTCTCCGAGGAAGCATGTAAGAGCAGTTTTGATAAACATGACGAAAGATGCCCACGGGGGCAGGAAGGCCAAAGCGGGCACTTCTAAGCAGCCAGGAACAATACCAGGGGCCAGGATGCCTGCTGGCACAGGGAAGAGGAGAGACCAATGGTGCAATGGCAGAAAGGATACCGATGCAGAGCAACGAAGGCACATTTTGTCTCTGTTAAGTATTCAAGTAAAACTTGGCTCTCGCTGGTGGGGTGATGTGTGGGGCGAGAATTTCGTAAGCAGTGGGAGATGCCTACTCTCAGAACACTCAGCTCCAGCTTCGCCAACCAAGGGCACCTATGGATGGAGAAGGGGGTGTAGGCTGGGATGCTGGAGCAGCCTGGCTTGTGTCTTTAAAATGGTCCAGGTGATGCTGATCTCCTTCCTTTTCCTGGAGAGCCATGGGTCAGTGAAGCTTATTGAGGCGAGGCCTTGCCTACCTCTTGTAATTTGAGGAAATTTCACAACTAGATTTATTGAGCTAATATCCACCGCCCTTGTTTTTTTAAGTTACGTTTACTGCAATCCTTATTGATCAACAGAGTGTTACTCAGGGTAGCATTTCCTTTTCGAAATCTCTTCTTTCTTTCTTTGATTTTTAAAAATGTAATATTAAACACACAAAATGTAGAATGTTGTGTAAATTATAAAGCACAATAAAGAAAAGGACATCTGTGAAGCCACCTAATACGCTTCTTGAAATGCAAGAACTGAGTACCCTGAGTAAGGGTCCTGATTTGAGGACCACAGCAGAAATCAGTGAATCTCACCATGTCATCTTAACCACTAGATGACATCAGCTTCCTGGAAGAAATGGGCCATTCCATGTTGTGCTGGATGGAAGAGGGAGATGCAGTTGGGGGCCTGGCACTGCCTGGGTGGGGAGTGGGCTGCGGTAACAGGCTCTGTGCTGCTTTCTGATTCCTACTAGCTTTGCCATTTGAGCTTAACGCATCTGTGCCCCAGTTTTCTTATATGCAAGATGGGAATAATAATCATAGCAACTACATAAGGCGGTTAGGAAGCGTAAAAATGAAGTGAACAGAAAAGTTTTTGGCACAGAATAAGCCCTCAATCAATGGCAGTTGTTATCGTTATGGGGCGGGGGGGGGGGGTGTTGATAAGAAAGGTAAGGAAAGGAGGGTTGAATGAGCAGGAGTTAACCTTTCCTGCAATATGACTTTCCCTTGTCCTGGTCCTGTCCTTGGCTTCTTTCTCATTGGCACCCATAGCAAGAGGACCCAAATCTGAAGGACCTCCAAGGGGAGTGTAAGTTGATAAAAAATGGGGCAAAAGGGGGTGATGTGGAACCATCACCGTGTTACTGAAATCTGCTCTAGGCAAGCTCCTCCCTCTACTTCTGGGTGGGACCAATCACAGCCTGGGAGGAATCACGCTGGGGTCAAATGAAGGGGAAATTGTGGCAGAAAGGGAAAAGCAAGTCCTGAGCCCATCTTTGCAGTGGACGAGGCCAAAACATCACTCTTGGATTTAGAAACATCACAAAGGGTGAGTTTTACAGTAAGTCCTTGGGGAGTAGTTCAAGGCAATTTGTCTATAATTTCCATCCATCCATCCATCCAACCATCCATCCATCATCCATCCATCCATCCATCCATCCATCCATATCCATCATCCATCCATCCATCCATCCATCCAACCATCCATCCATTCATCCATCCATCCATCCATCCATCCATGCATCCAACCATCCATCCATCATCCATCCGACCATCCATCCAACCATCCATCCATACATACATACATGGCCTTTTCTAAGGCACTGTCCCTGCCTCCAAGATGCATCAAGTCTTGCAAGACCAAAGACTGTTGGATATACTCTGTCGGATGCTTCACTGGGAAGACAGTGGGTACAAGCAAAGCTCCATGGGGCAGGGGTGGTTGAGGAGACATCGTCTGACCTGGGCCACCAAGAGCGAGTGTGGCTCATAGGGTGTGGATTGGGGTGGGAGCGAGACAGCTGAGGATAGTAGGTCAGGCAATGGGAGAACGGGAAACATTCAAAGTTCTGTTTGAAATGGTCTAGACAGGAATCCATTCACATTTGAAGGACACATTTTTTTGGTCGGAACCTAAATGGGTAAAAACTGTGCAGCTGGCCAAGCTGTCACCCCGCCCAGACCCCGAAGTGACCCAGGCCGCGCTGGACGGTACCTCTGTCCATCCTGCTTGGAGGGACCTGGACGGCCTGCAAACATGCACACTCCGGAAAGGGTGGGTTTTGCCTCACAATCTCTCATGAGGTTGCGGCAGTCAACTGATGTGAGTGGCTGGAGACAGTGTCTGCTTTACTCCAGGGGGTCACCCAGTTGTGCCTGCCTGTCCCAAACTCTGGGGGCTCACGGCTGACACCACCTACATTGGAATTCCCTCCCCGAGATGAGAGAGACCTATGGTGGTAGGTTTCTTTAAAAATTATCAATTAATCGATCAAACACAGAAACTGAGGGGAACGATCATCGGAAGATATCTTTATACATATTTCAAAAAAAAATCTGCGAAGGAATAAAACGTACACAATTTGAATTATTCCTGAGATGGAAGAGCTCCTTCAAATAAGGGGATTCGTGCCGTAACTGGGACTAAACAAAATGCCCCAGCGAAATCCCTCTACCTGCCTCTAACGTGCAACATGGAAAGCCGTTTGCATCGTTATCCTGGAACAAATTTACACTTGTCTTAGGAAACAGGCTAAGTGTTTCCAATAATTTAGAGAGAGTGTGTTCTAGTCGCTGTGGAACCCACACATGCGGTAACAGCGCACACAGCACACCCACGGAACAAAATAACAGTTCTTTTACTCAGAGAAAGGAAGGATAATGGTTACTTAGAAAGTGTCCCAGACAAGCTGTCAAATTGAATTCAGAGAGCTGGAGTCTGACTCCAGGACAGGGCTGGCTGGCTCAGCTCCCTCGGGATTGGGGTTTCCTGCCTGCTACAGCTTACAGACAAAGATTCTTTGTTTCCAGCACTCTCTCTCTTTCTCTCTCTCTTTCTCGCTCTCTCAATCTCTCTCTGGTGAAAACACACACACACACACACACACACAACATGTAGCTCTCCAAAGAGGGTCAGATTGAAAGCAGACAAAACATTAAGTCTGGAATTTCAAAGGAAAACAATTAAAAAAAAATAAAACGGAGAGAGCAAGCTACTGTCTGTTCTATAATCATAAATCTTGCCTTTGGACACAGAAACAGCACACACTCACACACACACTCAGCAATCATCCCTGCTTTTGCTAAAAATGGATTAGGGGTAGTTCATCATAAAGGAAAAACATATAATGACAAAGTTCTTAACAGGCTCTCCTGGGAGGCCTGAATACCCTCAAATTTTAAGTACACATTAGTGGACACAGACAGAGCCCGTGGAGCCACATAACCTGCTCCATGAGAGATGCTATTTACTCCCTAAAAATAACAGGTGATTACCTCACAGCATTACAGGCCCTTTCCTCAGGCACACGTGTTCCAGACCAACCCGCACTGGCCATCCCGCACAGGGCAATACGCACACGGCCCGAGGCCCCGCCAAACACACGCTCACCCCCTGAGACCCTGACTCAGGCTGCTGCCTCGAGCCCACCCCCCCATGCTGGGCCCCCAAGCTGCCACCCTTGTTCACTGCCACACACACAGGGCACAGGAATCCATATTCTGCACGCATCTACATTTTCTCCATCAAAGCAAAACTTCTTGGGGCATCTTTTAAATCATGGAAAAATTTGAAGATGTAGGAAAGCAGAGAGAAAAGTCTACTGTACCCCGAAGGGCCCTGCGGCTTTAACAAGCATGAACTCATGGTCAACCTGACTTCAGCTCTCCCCCCACCCATGCCCCCTCCCTGCCCTATTTTGAAGCAAATCCCTGGCTCCTTTGCTGAGCTTCCTGTCACCCAGTGACACTATACCCGTCTTTCGGTTTCGTGTAAACCACTAAGAGTCCCACCCAAGGCTCCCCCATCATGCCCGCGCCACACACCCGGGCCCCGGTGTTCCCAGGGGGCACACTCAGGTATACCCATGGGAGCCCACCTGGTCCCGTCCCCCAAACCCAGTCCGAGCACACGCAACCCCCGCACAGGGTAGACCCAGACATGCTGGGTCTTTGATGCCCACCTTCCCTTCATTCGATATCCATTTCCAGCACCACCGTGCTGGGTCCTTCCAGAGGCCTCCCATTTTTCACTACGACCTCTATCATTAAATCATCAAGGACACCCCACAGGCGATGAAAATGCAGGGAAAAGTGCCGAGAGGTGGTGCTGTAGCAGCCATAGTCAATACGCAGCACTGACTTACAGACCCATCTGTATCTCTGACTACATCCTCTTGAGGGTAGCTGGCTGGGTACCACGTTTCCGAGGCTCAGCCTAGCGTCCCATACATGGTAGGTTCTTAATAAATGAAGAGATGCGTGAACGGGGTGGAGGAGGGCACGAGTCCTGACTAGGGTCCTGAGAGAAGCTCTTCCCTTCCTGTGTGGTCTTGCGGGAACCCACGCCTTCCCTGGCCTCCTATCGCCTCTGTTCCATGAAAGGTTTGGAGTGGATGGTCCGCTTTAACATTTAATGATTTTTCGTCTCTTCATTTCTCTTAGGGAACTTCTTGTAGGTCACATGCATTTTTCTATTTGATTATATGCAGCTTCACATTATTCCTTAATCGTTCCATATGTGAATCTCCCGAATAAGATTTTAAACAACTTGGCCATCTCATCTACGGTGTTACCATGCCATCTGATATGGTGTCTTTCATAACCCTGGGCGTAGTGTCAGCATGTGGTAAACCCTCAAGAACGTTCTAATGATGTTGTGATAAAATCCTAATTACTACTGTAATCCATGGAGCAAACATATTGTGTACTTACTGGTGCATCAGATACCCTGGTAATTGATTTCTAAGTATAATATCCCTCTTGAAGGGGCACTAAGATTGCCTTCATTCTATACGTGAGGAAACTGCGGCAGAAAAAAGTAAGTGACTTGACCAAAGTCACACAGCCTGTTTGAGTCCAGAGCCTGGGTTTTGAACCAATATGCTCTAAGGCTGAGATATGAGATAAATACCTGCCTTGGGGAAAGGGAGAGCATTAATTAAAGAAGGTTTAAGATGTTTGTTAGATGCTTGATGCAAACTATTATATAGAGGATGGATAAACAAACCACAAGGTCCTACTGTATAGCCCAGGGAACTATATTCAATAACCTGTGATGAGCCATAATGGAAAAGAAGGTGAAAAAGAACGTATATACATGTATAACTGAGTCACTTTGCTGTGAAGCAGAAATGAACACAACATTGTAAATCAATTATACTTCAATAAGATAAATTTTTAAAAAAGATGTCAGATGCTTGAATGAATATGTTGAGATGATGAGGTGAGAAGCAGCCTGGAGGGAGGAGTGAACAGCAAGACCTACGCTGGAGTCCTGCTCTATCCTAAGACCTGGGTGACTTCAAACGGACCCTGTTATCTCTGTGCCTTGTTTCCATTATCTACAGAACGGGGATAATAATAATATCAGCCCTGCCAGCTCACGGGGATGGTGAGGGGTGCAAACGACGTAATAGATGTGCAAACGCTTGGCAGACAGTGAGGGGCTGCAGAACCGTGGTCCCGGCTATGTGCACAGGTCCTGCCATCTGGAAATCTCCTTGAGAGAAGCAGGGCTCTCATTAGCATAATCGTCAGCACCGGTTAGGCATTTCACTCTGAAGGACACGGAAAGGTGGTTTCTCCCCCTCTCTCTCCCACATTCAGCGTGCAAGAAGACAGACTTTTTATCCATTAACCCAGGTGACTGCAGGCCAGGACTGTACCCCCGGCCGCAGGTGACCTGCGTGGGTTTGCATTTCACAGCGGGTCCTGAAAGGCTTCCTGGGCGGGGGCTAGAGGCTCAGCCTCCACGGGCCGGTTTATGAGTTCCAGGAGTTAATAAACAAGGAGCTCAGTATCCTCTGACTTTTGGAGACTCAGAGGTATTTAAACAGATCCAGCACAAGGAGCTAAGGAAATGAGGGTTTAGGATGCAAAGCAGCTCTGAAGCAGAGCACTGCTGCCCGTCCAGGGGATATGCTGGCAGGGCCCAGGGCAAGGCTGCCCGGAAACACGGTGGAGCTCTGACCTGCATCCCGGGCGGACACACTCATCCCTGGGCATGGAGGTCGGAGCTCGAGGTTTAGAGAATCCTCAGTCCGGGCCCTGGGACTCCCACGTATTGGGTTGGCCAAAAAGTTCGTTCAGTTTTAAGCAAAAATAAGACACATCTTTCATTTTCACCAAGAACTTTATTGAACGATGTATTCATTAACAGAACGAACTTTTTGGCCAACCCAATACTTGGAATGGCCATTTACTTGGAATGGCCATTTAACTTCTAGAACCCCAGTGCTCTCCGGATAAGATCAGGTAACCAACACCAATCCCAATGACTATTTAGATACACACAATGAGAACATATAAGAATGGGATTTCTGAGAGCTGAAGTGATAGACTCATGTAAAGCTGTTGGAATCAATATCAATAAAAATTATAACCTCATCAATGACAAGGATGAAAAGGAGCTAATAACCTAGTGGTCAGTTCAACCTGCTCTTCCATTAGTATAACATGAGGTCCTGCCCTGCCTTTTCTAGGTCAATTTGGGGCCAGGAAAGATAAAGATCAACCTCCCAGTGTGTCTCCAAGACAACCTGGGTGGCTCTGAGACGGGTCTCCCTTTCCTCTTTCTGGTTCCTGTCTGCCGTGTAGGTCAGCACTGCTCAATCTTGGCTGCAGGTTTAAGAGTAACGGGGAGAGCTTGAAACAATTCCCAATGCCCAGCTGTCACTCCTAGAGATTCTGAATCAGTTGGCTGTGTCTGGGACCTTGGCATCAGTATTTTAAAACATTTTTTATTTTTACTTCTGTTGTATTTTTTCAGATATATATATATATTATTTTCCCTGTATTATACAGTAAATCCTTGTTGCTATTTTAGTGGTGCTATTTACATAGTGGTGTGTATCTGTTAATCCCATACTCCTAATTTATCCCTTCCCCCACCCCTTTCCCCTTTGGTGACCATAAGTTTGTTTTCTATGTCTGAATCTGTTTCTGTTTTGTAAATAGATTCATTTGTATTACTTTTTAGATTCTACATATAAGTGGTATCATATAATATTTGTCTTTCTTTGACTGATTTACCTCACTTAGCTTGATAATCTCTAGGTCCACCCATGTTCCTTCAAATGACATTATTTCGTTCTTTTTTATGGCTGAGTAATATTCCATTGTATGTATGTACCACATCTTCTTCATCCATTCATCTGTTGATGGACCCCTGGGGTGCTTCCCTGTCTTGGCTACTATAGCTAGTGCTGCTATGAACATTGGGGTGCATGTATCTTCTCAAATTAGCATTTTTGTCTTTACTGGATATATGCCCGGGAGTGGGTTGCCGGATCATATGGTAACTTTATTTTTAGTTTTTTAAGGAATCTCCATCCCGTTTTCCACAGTGGCTGCATCAATTTGCATTCCCACCAACCGTATAGGAGGGTTCCCTTTCCTCCACACCCTCTCCAGCATTTATGATTTGTAGGCTTTTTGATGACGGCCATTCAGACTGCTGTGAGGTGATACCTCATTGTAGTTTTGATTTGCATTTCTCTAATGATTAGTGGTGTTGAGATCTTTTCATGTGTACATTTCAGTAGCATTAAATAATTCACGTTGCACAGCCATCACCATCAGTACTCTTCCATCTTTCCAAACTGAAACGCTGGGCCCATTGAACAATAACTCCCCATTCTTCCCTCCTTCCAGCCCCTGGCAACCATCATTCTACTTTTCTGGTCTCTGTGAATCTGTCCATTTACGGTCCCTCCGATGAGTGGAGTCATACAATATTTTCCTAGGGCATCAGTAATTTTAAAAAGCTCTCCCGCTCATTCTCCGTGCAGTTAGGAATAGAGGATAGTGCCAAGCAGGGGTTATGTATGAATTCATCTTTGGGAGGAGAGGACAGTGCAGGGATGTGGATGGAGATGATAGTAGAAAAACTGCAGGGACAGAGAAAAATAATGAAAAAAATTCACATCTCCACCCATACGACATTTAGGCAAGTTATTGCTTTCATGAAAAGCCAGCTAGAAGGGAAAGGCTGTGTTTGTCAGGGAGACTATCTGAAGTAAGGGATTTTGAATCCTACACCCTGGGTTTGAATCCTTGTTCTGCTGTTGAATAGCTGTGTGCCCTTCAGGGAGCCATTTAATAGTCCTGAACCTCACTTTCTATGTCTGAAAAATGGGGCTAATTCAATCTACCTCTCGGGGATGTTGCCGGGCTTAAAAGCAGAGGCAAAGCACGTGAAAGTGTCTGAGGCATTGCAGAATCCTATACATATGACAGTGGCGGCTGCATTGAAAATGGGTAGCAGTTGCTTCCACTCTAATTTATTTTCTTAGGTGCATTAGCCTTGGTATCCGGTAGAGAGAGCATAATTGTTCTAGCCCGGTCCAATCTGTGACCATAGAATATTTAATTTTGGAAAAAGCTTAAAAACTGCTACAAATTAATTTTTAAAATCTAGCCTTACTTCTTGGGCACCAATAACCCTTAGAGAGTGCAATTGTTTTCAAGAGACAAGCTGGGAGGATGATTATGCCATTTTAAAGTAAAAAGACATACTCATTTGATAAGCACATTGAAGAAGCATTCATAGAAGCATTTACCTCTTCAACTTCTTTCTTTTGTGCTTGATGCCAGCACCTGTCCTGTGTGAAATAAACACGTACACTCATGCACACACACACACACACACACTCACACACACACACACACAGAGCTCTGGTCCTCTTGTTGGACTCTGGGTTTGTCTGGGGCTGTGTGTGTGCCTTATTCAAACAAGACGGAGCTAAGGTTGCATGACGTCTTCTCTTTATTTTTCCATTTAATATTTTAAGAACCCAAGATAGCTATTAGAGAAAAGCAGAAGAGAGAGGTGGGGAGGAGGGTGAAAAGCAGGGAGAGAGGAGCGTGGCCAGCTTTGTCTTGCTAATGTACTTTGTTTTGTGGGCGATGGGCCGTTTAGACAGATCCAGACCACCTCAGGAGGGGGAAGGCGACAGAGCAGCAAGACAGCTCAAGTGGAAAGCTTTACTGGGGACAAAAGCTGCACCTGCAAAGCGCAGACGCAACCGTTTCTGGAGGCCAGGGCCGATGCTGGGAGATAAATACCCAGCACCACCTGACTGAGGGCTTTGCAGTGAGCACTTGCCTGGATACTGCAGTTCATTCATTTCAGAAGAGAGGCAGCTCCTGCAAAAGCCCCAAAGAGCCCAGCGTGGCATTACAAACTCACAAAAGGACCGAGGGAAGGAACAGCAGCGCAGGTAGAGGAGAGGCTGAAAGCTAGGACCCCTGGAGGAGTAATGAATCGTTTATCAGCGCAGTTCAACCCAGAAAAACTTGCTTCTTAACGAAAATCTGTATTTTACGTCCAATATCAGATATTCTCTCATAGGCTCTGCCCCCAGAGTCTCCCTGGTTAATCCTGGTGGTGTTAGCAGGTCCCAGCCTGCAGAACTGGGGGAGCTTTCAGGGATCTCCTGCCTCCCTTCCTCCCTTCTTTCCTTTCCTTCTTCCTTCTCTCCCTCCTTCCTTCCAAGACATGGATCCCTATCTGCAGACGAAACGAAGTTCAGTAAGTGAACCAGATCAGAGCAGAGGGGCCCTGGACGAAAGCAGACCCTCACCTGCAGCAGCCAGGAGCTCGACAGTCAGGAGTGACTCTTACTGGTTTAGTTTGGCCCTTTTATTTGACAGGAAACTGAGGTTCAGGGCATGAAGTGATTTCCCCAAAGTAAACCAGAGGTGCTCCGACCTCAATCTAATATGTTTGACACTGTAATATATTTTGTCTCTTATGGACATTTGCAACATGATGGTAAATGGGTCACCTAATAAAATGTGGCTTGGACTGTATGATGAGTCAATATGACTTCAGATTTTTTATGGCAAAAGCCAATAACTCTGACTTTGAAAGAAAACAGTAGCAGGGACTGGCCCAAGGTGGGGTAAGAGGTGAAGAAAGTCACAGAAAACCAGGAAAGTTTACAAACATATTCATTATGTTGAATTTTTCCTCCACAGAATTGTCTAGTCATCATCTGATTATAAATTGTTAACAGGAAACAGGAAGTCTAATGTGATCGAAGGTGTGAACTTGGTCAAGACACCCAGGCTCACTGGGTCTCTGTTTCCTCCATAACCCAAGACAGTTTTGAACCAAATGTCTCTAAGATTCTTCCCTTAGAAGAGCTTTATGTTTCTCTGAAATATTATGCTGTGCTAACTCCATGCAACCAATACTGAAAACTTCTGCCTTCATTCATTCTATGCAGCAGGTGTGCCTTAAAGAAAAAGTATTGAAGGAGAGAGAGCCAAGGAAGAGAGTGCCCCTCATACTCCTACTCATCCTTCAAGGCCCTACTCAAAATGCCCCTCCTCCATGGAATTTTTCTTCTGCCTCAGGCAGAATTTTTTCACTACCATTTTTTCTCCCTTAAACCAGGTACCATGAATCATTCACTTGTTTAAATGCCTGGAATCTAACAGTGTCTGGAGCAGGAAATCTCCACAACGTTGTTTCATGAATAAAGATGCTGAGAAATGTATTGTAATGTTTGCTAAAACCCTCACTGGCGAAAACCATTGGCTGAGACCATTTTCTTTCTCTTTCAACCAAAGCAAAGCAACTAGACCAAATCTCCAAATCACCACTTTAAAAATGAATTGATATCGCTTAAATTTCTTACCAACACCCCCCTGAAAATATGACATTGCAAGAATCCTTGAAATCTTCATTTTGTTTCCTTCAACAAAGAAACCCCCCGCCTTTTGGTTTTGAAAGTGAGCAGCATCCGTTTCCTTCCAAGAGCAACACGCTTTCGTTCATGGAGTAACAACCTCAAGTCGCATCTTTATGGAATTATCACAAGATATTTTACAACCTTGTCATGTTTTTGCAATGAGCAGCGTAAGGGGGATCAGCTTAGGCTTCTAGAAAAGCTGAGTGGACAAGAGAGTTGGGACACACACCTGAGGTTCCCCCACCGCAGTCTTACCATCGTGGACTGTGCTGGGCTGGTAATGAGGACAATTCTACATGTGAGAGAACAGACTCACCTTCTTTGACATTCAGTCGTGAGGACGGGTCCGTGTGGGAGGTTGTGTTATAGGCCAACAGTGAACCTGAAAGGCGAAGCAAAAGCATCAGGTTATAACCAAGACACTCTTCCGAGATCAAGACTAGGAGATGGGATGAGAAGTGAGTGGGGAGGGCAGGAGACAGGGAGAAGGATGGAAGGATAGATGACTGAGTCCTTGAGAGAAAGAAAGAGTTAATGTCACCCATTTGGGGGGCCAATCACGCAGGACTGTAATAGCTTCCTGGAGTTAGGGTCTGAGGAAGGTAGGACAGAATGCTCGTGGGCAGGACACACACAAGCCCTCCCAGCAGCCACGTTTAACGTTCTAGAGTTCTTGGGGTCCACACTATGTCACAGCAGGAACACAGGGCTGGGGACCATGTCCTGGTCCTTCGACCGACTTCCCGTGTGACCGTGATTGAGGGACTTTACGTGTCTGGATCTTGATTTCTTCGCCTTGAACTACAAGAGGGGGTGGCAAACTTTTTATACAGACCAGATAGTAATATTTTAGTCTCTGCGGGCTGACTATGGCCTCTGTCGCACATTCCTCTTTGTTTTTGTTTTGTCTTGTCCGTGGGCCAGCACTGGCCAGATTGGACTGTAGCTTGTATTGCCACGCCCTGGAGGAGAAGCCCGGCCACTTTCTTCCCACTGTGATGTCCTTCGGGTTTACAGGTGGGCAAGGTGCTTGGATCATCACGCTTGGTGAAGGGGGTGCTAGGAGCTGGGAAAGGGGCGGGGCTGGCAGCGCTCCCTGGAGTAACTTTTGTGTCCCTTTATGCATAGCTAAGAGAACACAGCTCAACGTGAGGCATAAGCCGCTGAATTTTCTATTATCACAGGTGCTGATATACAATCTTTTAGAATTAAATGTCCATGCAGAGCTACTTTTAGCAAGCACTAAAAGTAGTTCTAGTCTGGGCATTTTCTAGTAGATTTAGTCTGGGCATTTTCTTTTTTTTATTGTTGTTGCATGTAAAAAAATTCTCCCTTCTTTCCTAAAACTAGACGTGTGCCTTTGTTTCCGGCAAATCCAAGAGCCTTATTTTGGAAAACGTAGGCATTTTTGTCGTCCTCCTTGAGGCTCTCCCGTGGAAACTCTGAAGCACCATCAAGAGGGCTGGGATCTGCTTTTATACGCTTTTGACATGGGTGCTGGAAGCTAAAAAATCCTTCTAAACCATCCTTTGCCTGCTCCCTGGGACCGAGTGGACGGACTCGGGTGCCAGGGCTTGGAACAGGGAATGGGCTGTCAGACACTCCTATTTTTAGTCTCAAGTCCCGGAAGGGACACGGGAGTGGAGCGGCTGCCTCACCCAGCTGTGGGCGTTTGGTTGTGTGCCTCAGAGAAGCTGTGCGCCCTTCCAGGCCAGATGACGAAGAGAGAATTTTGGAAGCGTCATCCAACTGCCTAGAACCTCTGACTTTGGGCTTGAGCAACTATTCCTTTCAGCTCTGCAACAGTTCCAGACAAAAAAAGCAGAGGGGTGGTGACGGTACTGAGAGAACTCTTTGCCAAAGTGTGGCTGTGTGGAGACACCTTTAGAAAGGAGGCAGTCACGCGCTTGGAATAGCCGAGAATCAGATGCGTTTGGTTCTTCCATTCTCAAAAATATCAAGGACGAAGTGATTTCTTGCACTTCGTTTAATATACGTTTTTATGCACATGAGAGTTTAGAATTAGACCTGCTTCTTACCACTTACTAGCTTGGTGACCTCCATCAAGTTACCCAATCTCTCTAAGCCATAGGGTCCTCCTATATAAAACAGGCTAATAATAACACCTACCCGATAAGGTTCTTACGAGGAGCCAATAAAATAATACGCACAACTGCTCGGAACAGACCTTGGCTCAGAATGAACGTTCAATACACGCTAGGTATTATCAAGACTACTTTTGTATCTTTTCTCCCACAGACACAACGATGACACACAATAAACTCTTTATAAAAGAGCTTGGTGGGCATTTGCCTTGTTCTCTGGAATTAGAGTTATGAATGGGTCCTGCTGCAGTAAGAAATAATCCTCCATGACTGGAAGGAGGTTAAGAAATGGAAACAAGTGTTCCAAGGGAAGAGAAAACAGTCTCTGGAGTAAGACCAAGAATGTCTGCCTCTCTGTCCCTGACATTCTCGGCCTCAGGCGGAAACCTCGCGGCTGGAGCAAATAAAGAAAAATGATGGTCTCGGAGGACCGAACTGCCTGAGTCATTAGTGCAGATGTAGCTGAGAGCACGAAGCTTAGATAAACCGCACTTATTAAATTTCCCCCTCGGTGAAAGTTCTTCCTTGGGCACACGTGAATTCCAGAGGAAACTCCCAGAAAGCCAAGAGGAAGGGTCGTTTGACCTCTGCAAAGCTTGCATGAAATACATATTTCATGGTAACCTAGGAGAAGGATTTTGCCCTGAAGACTGTTCTTGGTTCAAATTTCACTCCTAGAAGGAGAGGCTGCCTTCCCTGTGGAGGGGCTGATTTGGGGTGTCTGACCTCCTTCCCAAGGGACCAACTTTCCCTTCTCTCCTCCCATTTTTTACTTAACCAGTTCCTCAGGCTACAGAGAGTGGCAAGGCACACTTTTCCTTAAAGGAATTTGTTCAGATGCAAGAAGGTCCTCCCTGGAGCCTGACCTCTCACTCTGTGGCTTTGGATATCTCTCCCTCTTTGAGTCACCCTCTGCGCGGGGCGAACACCACCTTGTCAGAGGAAACAGGCTGTGATGCTAGGAGGGAAGCCAACACTCTCGGGATGCTTGTCGTCGTGCGCCGGATGCTTTCTGTCTATTCTCTCACTTAATTCTCACACAGATGATGAAATCGACATTCAGAGAAGTCAAGTAATTTGCCCAGGATCACGTAGCCAGAAAGCCCAGGAGGCAGGATGCCCATTCTGGTCTATCTACAAAATCTGTTCTCCGCCCAGCAGACCCTGCAGCCTCCAGGCTAAATCGAAGAAACAGACAACACTCACCTATGGTGTTGGAATCAAGACAGTGGCTGCCTTTGGGGAGGAAGTGGGGGTGATGGAGCGGGGCACACGGGGGCTTCTAGTCTCCCCCTTGACCTGGAGGGACTCATATGAGTGAGTGCATTCGCTTTGTGATAATTCCTTGACATGTGCATTTATGGTTTTTGCACTTCTCTCTCTGTGATACTTTAATTAAAACGTTTGTTGCCTTATCTGTTTACGTATTTACATACACATGAGGGCTTCTATGTGTATCTATGTATTTGGGGCCCCACAAAGCACGGAGCAGCTGCTGCTGAGAACGGAATAGGCTCCCCAGTGTGAAAGCAAAAGGACAAAATAATTTCCCATTGTCGCGTCCATCCGTCACTGGTACAGTATTTGGGATCTGAGAGAGGATGGAAATGAACAGAGTGAAGCTTGCAGGTGTGGGCGGAGCCCAACAATCGGGCTTTCTCCAGCTCCACATTCCCACGAGCGGACCTGGCCTTCCTCTGGGGCACCTGCAGACGAGACAACGGCCGTCTGAGCGCCAAAGCCTTTGTCTCCTGCCTTGCAGACACCTTGCCAGCCCCACTGCCAGCCTCTTGAAGCCGGGCTTCCTTTTTTCTGCACTGCCATCAATGGCTCTGGCTGGAGGGTGCAGGCGGGCAGGGAGGAGGAAGGAGGCTCTGTGTTCTTTTTTTTTAAGTTTTTAACATCTTTATTGGGGTATAATTGTTTTATAATGGCGTGTTAGTTTCTGCTTTATAACAAAGTGAATCCGTTATACGTATACATATGTTCCCATATCTCTTCCCTCCTGAGGCTCTGTGTCCTGAACAACAGGCCTGGCTGACGACTGAGTCCCAGGAAATCTGGCCTTTTGTTCTCCTTCACCGGGCAGACCCGGCCTGGAAGGGATAATACTTCACTGGCTTAATTGCCTAGAGCCATCACCTTTGCCGGAACATCTGAGGCGGCCGGTGGGGACACCACAAAACGCAAAATGTGTTTTCCATTATGTTTAAATTAAAAATGGGAATCAAGATAGATACCTTTGCTGTGGTCTCCCTGTCACCCCATATATTTCATTTCTCTAGCGCTGCCACTATTTCCAAACGCATTTTCTTAGCATTTTTCACGGGTCAGACGCAGACAGACAGACGGAACACAACTTTCTGTAAAATGAACAAAGGCTCTTTCCTTCTGTCTCTGGCCACCCCACCCAGGACCTTTTGCGCTCCCAGAAACCCCAAACTCCCCCCAGCGGCCCTGGGTCTGAACTGCCGTTTGGGGACAGCTCCCACTTCCTTTGAGGTCCGTCCCAATCTTGCCTTGTGACACCCAATCTCATTTCCCGCAGCCCGAGACTGTAAATACGGCCTCTGCCTGCATGAGATACTGAAGGCGCCGCGCGGAAGAGAGACGGGCAGAGTTGGGGTGCAGATAGGTTTGGCTTAATCGGCCTCATTCCAGGAGGCCACAGGGAAGTTTTCGGAAAGCATTTATCTCTGGGTACAAAAGAAAACAGAAAATGCTGTGGGGAAAGCGGCCTGGCCCTCCACACGGGAGCCCCGGGGGCGTGAGGCTAATTCCACAGCAGGGGAGGGAAAGACCGGGTGGCCCAGGTGAGCGGGCGCTGTCTGTGCAGCCTGGCCTCTGCTCTCAGAGCGTGAGGCTGTGGGCATAGCTGCACCCCGGGCCTTAGGAGGCCTGGGTCTCGGACACCAGGCTGCTCTCCAGGGGCTGGGCACGTCTGAACCAATTTCCGAAGCACTCCAGGCCTCATTTGCTTGGGCTTTAAAATGGGGATCTATAATTAGTTGTCCATGGTGTCCACAAGGGGGCACCCTGTCTGTCCCGTAAAGTGAATGACACCTGGGCAGATGCAGCCTGAGCCCGGGTGTCCCCAGGAGACTCCGGAATGATCCCAAGAACTGTGGGCATCTCCCCAGACCCGGCCCCCACCGTCCTCCTCCCATTTCAAGTGCAGGTGACATTACAGAGGGATGGTATAGGGTACAGTCACTCCGTCTGGGCAAGCTGAAAAGCCAGGGTATGGAGAACAGGAGCCTCCAGGCAGGCCAGGTAAATCCTAGCACGTCAGACAGGGGGGCTCAGGACACTGTTATTTCTTCTCCACCCTGGAAAATACATTTTTAATTTGAAGTTTGGTTTTTAAAATTTGAAAGTATAGCTCCTGTTCTGACAACCCGAATAAATACTCGAGCACCTTTGGTGAAAGTGTAAATTTGGTGTCAGAGCTTCTTAATCCTACCATGTCCTTTTTTCTACTAAAGTCCAGAAAGCTCGGACGCCTCTGGAGAGGCGCAGCTGCCTTGCAGTCTTCTGACCCAGGGCTAAGTTAGAAGGGCTCCAGTTCTCTTCTATCCTCTCTCCTTAGCCCCACTGCACTTCCTCCCTCTGTGCTGAGGAGCTCAGCTCTTTTCCTTTCCACCTCTTGCCAAAGTGGAACTGTTTGAACGCCACCCCCTCCTCCACGAAAGGACATATGACAATGCACGAGGCATTAGTACCCTTCTCCCAGCCTCAACTTAGCTGCCCCAACCTCTCCCCAGAGCCCTGGCCTCCCTGCCTCCACACAAAACATCCGCTGGAAGTAAGTCTGGAAAAACAATACAGTGTTTGAAGGCAAGTCGGTGGGCCTTGCGGGGTTCCCAGCAGTCCTGAGAGCAGACAGCCACCATGCACGTGACCTCCTGCAGGCGTCTCAGTGGATCCCCCCCCAACCAGGGGTCCCAGAGGCTGCAGCTGAAAGGGGACCCCAATTAACAAGAGGCATGAATCAAAAACTGTTTCCATGATAGCAGATCATTTGAAGTCTAGGTTCCTCAAAAGGCCTCTAGAGTAGTACAACATTACGCTGGGGCAAGGTTTTTTGAACCTTAATACAAGTATTTTAATTTTTGCCTTTACAGGCAGACATGGTTTTGCGTCGCTGCTCAGACCCCTTTATATCTTGCTGTTGCACTCAACTTTGTATCATATATGTGCTTTGTTCATCTCCACTCAACTCTGGAAATTTGCTCCGCTAATAAGCTCCTTTCTGGAAACTTCATATTATTATTGCTTTGGGGGCATCTTCCTTAATGTCTACGAATTCTCTTAGGAAGAACGAGGAGAAGAAATCCACCCTTTTTCACCCCCTGCTACATATACCCACAAACCCAACCCTCTGGCGTCCACTTCTTCCCAGCCTGCTTATTCCTTTGCTCTTTCTTATCTGTCCTCCTCCGATAGAAAGCCTCCTCAACAGTTACCCACGACCACCTTATGAAATTCCTTGGCCTTCTGAGCACAGGTTGGTCTTGCATCAGGGTCTGTGGCTTGGGTTCTTCTGTGAGAGGAAGTCCCAGCGGGGACTTCAGTTGTTTATGGACCCGCCAGAAAGCAGGGCCTGAGATCACACGGTCTGAATGGGCTCTCCCCACATCAGTCAGAACGTGCTTGAACATTCCCTCAACAAGGGCATCTGATAACTGGGCCCTTGAAGTGCTCCAAGCTCTCTGTCCACACTGCCGTCCATCTCTTCTCCCACAAAGTGATTCCCGGACCTCCCGCCGTATGACACCAGGAGGGGCAGAAAGGCAGAATCGGTCAGCGTTTTTGCTTTGCTGGTCTCTCCTTCTCATGCCCAGCTTCTGTGTGCCCACTTCCACCTCCTGCCCTGCCCAGCTAGCATTACTGCAGGACTCTGTGCAAAGATCCTTTCTAAAAATATTCTATAAACACTTCAAGAAATACAGATTGTTAGAAAATGCTCACTCTCCAAAGCTCAGAAAAACTGGGTGGAAAACTGCCCCCGTTTTTGAAATTGTCATTTCTTGGGCTGACCTCATGTTGCAGCAAGACTCAGACATGAGGTCATTCCTCTGGTGTTAACATACCCACACAATCACCCACACAATCCCACTGCTTACCAGACGCCTCGGAGGGTGACTGGGGAGCCCAGAGGCACCAGTGGAAACTTCCGAAGGCATTTTCAAATTTTTTCATTTTTACACCCAGGGTGTGTTGCCCCTACCCCACACAGTACACTGTTGCAGGAGACAGAAGATTACAGGAACGGTGAGCTGAAGACCCACCGGACAATGGAACACAGATGAAGAACTAACTAACCCAGAGCCCAGGAGACCCGGGAAAGCGGCCCGTGGGCACTGTCCAAGGATCTCAGCGTTAAAGGGGCTTTAAAATCATCAACCTCCTTCTTTCCGAAGCTGAACTCCTGCAAGATTCCCAGCAGCCACGGACAGCAAACACTGCACCCTGAGGCTGCCAGTGGATCTTTGGGCAGGGCTGACTGTTAGAAGGCCCCCTTGTAGAATGAATCCACAACTGTTTTCCTGTGGCTTCAACTTCCCCATCTTAGGACCATCTTTTCTGGCCACAGAACAGTCCTTCAGTACTTGGGATCACCGATATACCACCTGTATTTCTGGTGAAGAGTTAAGGCTGAGGTTATTAGCCCGTTTATCAAAATTCTGTTCTGATGTGTATGTTTCATATCAGATGAAATTCATATCAAATTGATGGGGCTTGGCAATAGAGAAGCCTAATCCTTTGAACAACCGTGCACTTTCTTTCATAAACTCTCCCTTTCCAAAGCTCTTTGCCTTCTGACTCTGCCAGGAGAAAGCTTCCAACAGATCCCAACCCACCTGTAGCATCTGCTACACTTCCTGTTTAGTTGGGAAGGGTGTGTAGGTAACAGCGGGTAAAGGTGGGTTAGGGGGTGCCAGAGTGACCCCAAGAATAAGAGGAACTTAACGTGTAAATATTTCAAAAACGTAAATCTAGAGTTTACTGTAGGAACTTTAAATCATCGCTCAAGACAATACCAGCCAGGGTGTCCATCTATTTATAGTTTGGGGCAAAGTAGTTTCTGGAAAGTGGTTCTCATGGGAAGAGTGTGACTCGTCTCTGGCAGACCCCACGGGGCTGCAGCTCCCTACTTTTTCTCCATTCCTTGTTTTCTTTCCCCTGTCATGGCAGGACTGGGTAAGTCCCCTCGCAGGGTCTCTGGGAGCCATTGCGACCTTGGCAACTTGACACCCGGATGCGCTGCTCCTATAGCAACCGCCCAGCATAAACCGACAGCCCGGGACCCTGTCTCCTTTCCCTGGGTTGGCTCCGTGGGAACCAGTCTTCATCCTGAGTGGCTGGGGACTTGGGCTGCAGCCTCTGGGGGTGTTTTGCTGCCCAGAAAGGGAAAGGACCAGGCACTTACTTTCCCTGAGGTAGCTGAGGTGTGACAATAGCACTTCCGTGTTGTAGAGGGAGGTGGCTCGGAGGAAATCCTCCTTGTTCAGTTTACACAGTTCCTTGCCGTCCATGTTCTGGAAGAAAGATGTGTCGATCTCCATCAAGCCGTACTCCTTTATCGCCCACTCCAGCCACTGCCTCACGTGCTCCTGCGTCCACAGCGTGGGGTCTGCAGGGGAGATGGGCTGTTAGCAAGGCGGCAGGACGCAGGGTTCCACCCCTCCTCTGTCTCTGCCTCTCTCCTCTGTCTTTTCCTCTCTCCCTCTCTCCCCATCTCCAACTCTCTCCCCTCCCTTCCTCTTCCCCTCCCTTCCCCCTCCTCAATCCCCCCTCCCCCCAGTGAGAAAATGGTTCCCTCCCAGATGGTCCTCCCAGAATGCCCATCCGGCCCCGTCACATCTGGCGCTGCCTGAACCACTTAGCGCTCTGGAAGGGTTCTTAGACGCCTCACTACGCATCTGGACAGGACACTCTCTTTAAAGCCTTTGGAGGGCAACCGAAACCTCTGCCTGAGAAATGGTGGCATCAAAATGAAAACAAGCACAGTTTCCAACACCCACGGCCACCATCTGTATCTTAAGAACATCAGTGAGTTCACGGAAGAACAGTGATCTGTCCGATGGCTGCAGAAAAGAAGATGTACGTGGACACTTGGACTACAGTTCCATGTGTGCAGTTGGAAGACCCAATGGTGTTAGTCTTAATAACTTAACCCCAATCTGGGTTTTCTCCCTTTGGAGACAGCTGTGTTGAAATTTCTTTAAAATCATCCTGACAAAGTTTTTAGGATATCTAAATCCCCAAAGATGGGAAATGGGGAATTCCCTGGTGGTCCAGTGGTTAAGAGTCCGCCTTCCAATGCAGGGGTCACGGGTTCGATCCCTGGTCTTGGAACTAAGATCCCACATGCTGCAGGGCAATGAAGCCCTCGTGCAGCAGTGAAGACCCAGTGCAGCAAAAAAAAAAAAAGATGGGAAATGGTGTTGGAGGGAGAAAACATTTCAGCTCTCAAGTGAACATACATAATGTAAGGACTGAGGTTGTAAGGTCTCCACTTGGGACCCTCAGACTCCTCCCCAGCCAGGTGTGTGTATATGGGGAGCATGTGTACTTTGAGTGCCGGTGATGAGTTCTAGCAGGTTCCACGCTAGGTAGAGCCCTTATATCTTATCACATATCACCATGTCTTTCCTTGGCCCCCAGTTATTAGAGAGTCCGATATGCAGTTAAATATGCTTATCACAGAAGAAAGCTACATGGGTCTTGCACTCATGGACGATAATCCACACGAAACACTAGGGCAGGAAAGCACGGAATTAAGCAGCAGATTTTTCTTGTGGCAGTTCGAGAACTCGTGGGCAGAAGGGGTCACTGTGGATTTGGAGTCATGGAAGGCTTCCTGGAGGAGGGGAGATTTGATGGTCCCCAACTTCTACTGGGCCTGTTTTATTGGACTGCTCATTTGGTAGGAATATCTGTGCTACCTCTCATTCTAAGGGTCTGTGAAGGCTCCTGGCAAAAATGGGAGCAGGTCTGAATGATTAGGAGGGGTTGTGGGGAAAGAAACAAGGTTCATACCAACCACCCAGAGCCCGGTAACTCATAACACTCCAGATTCTGAATGCCTCCTAGGTGCCCGCTGCTCCACGTGTGCTAATTTTCACTCATCAAGAAAAGCCTGCAAGGTGGCTTTTCTCTTCGTTTTGCAGTTGGGAAGTGGCGTCTTGAAAGCTTAAGTCCCCAGCTCAACCTTCAGTCCCAGTCTGAGCTGGAATTCCAGTCAAAATCCTCCCAGGACTGCACTTAGTTGAGGGTCCCCCACCCCAAGGCTCCTCTCCTCTCCCCTCTCACCATCCTGCCTTAGCTCCCCCGGGAGGTGCTCTGCCATCACCCCAAAAAGCGGAGCTACTCGGGGCTTCATTGTACAAGTCTGTATCTCTCTCTCTCTCTGTCTCTCAGATAAATTTCTTGCTTTGTCTTACTCTTTTGCTCTCCAGGAACAATCAGGCACGGACCATTGGTAAATGGAAATAATTTTGCACCATTTCAGAATTCTAAAGAAAAGTGTCCTGGGGGAACTTGGATTACGTAGCATATATTTTTTTTTCATCAGCTTTGCCTCTGCCTCTCCGAATTCCTCACTTTGAGTATCCAAGGCCTCAAATACAATTTTACACTGTAGATTTTATTTATTTTCTTATTTCCTCCCTTGCTTTGGGCTCCGTCACAATATTCTTTCCCTTCCTTTTACAGCACACTGAATTATAAATTTTCCGCTGTGGAGCATGCTAAACTCTTCCAAATATATTTCCTGGATGATTGAGTCCTAGTTTCTTCCCATCGGAACTTGGAACTGGTGGTGAACTAGGAACCTCGTTTATACTCGTCTTAAAATCCCACCATAAATTCAGTTGGTTGTTCCACTGATGCTTTATTGCCTTGATGTGTGGACTTGCCCAAATGAGACTTTCTGTTATGTCCAGGAGGCTGACCAACATGTGTGAGGATAATGCTTCAAGACCCAGCCAGAGGTGAAACAATGAAGTGAATTCCTAGGTAGGGAATTCATGACACCAAGTGCTTTGGAAACCCTTTGATAGGAATTTATGCTATTTTAATTATTACTGCTGGGGTTACTCTGGCCCCCTACGACTGCCATCCTGATACTCCTTTTGAAAGTATTTCAACACCACTTCAGAGTTGAAGGGTCAACCAAACAGTCTGGTCATTTCCCCCCCACCCCTTCCCTACCCCCGCCCAAAAGTGACTATGGAAATGAAATGGTGTCAACATTTGGTTCAGAGACAACCTCTGGCCTCTTAACTCTTCTGTCCTCAAGATCTCCTCCTCATGCTGGTCACTGTTTAGAGGAGCAGTGTGGAAGTGGGAGGGTGGGGTTTGATTCCAAGTCAGCAAAGGCCTGGAGAGGTTCGGCTCCGATGGGGGGAGTCCAGAAGTTTCCCTCCAGGCCAGCTTTAGCTCAGCATCATTTCTGCCTTCTTTCCATAATAAAGGAGGAGGCACCATTTTCTTGCCTCTCGCAAATGCACCTGAGCTACACACGCCTAGCTGGTGTTCCCGGGGAGGGGAGATTGGACGTTACAAGATAGAAGTAGCATGACAGGGATGAGGCCGTCTGCACTGCGCCTGGCACCGAGAGGCACTCAGTATACGGAGCTATTCTTCCCCTTCCTCTGTGAGGTCACGCGCTTGTGGAGAAAGGAAATAAACATGCTTTCTGAGCGGTTTGCAAGTCCTGCCGGGCACAGAAAAGTTCCCGCTGGTCCCCCTCTCTCCTGCCTCACCTGTTCCCACACCTCCTGCGCCTGCCAACTTGAGTTTGGCCCAGAATACAAGCGTGTGGCTGTGTTCCTAGGAGACGGTGACACACAGCTTCCCACGGAAAAGAAATATACAGAAAGCCTAGGACGGAGCGGCCAGTTACAAAACCACACCTTCTAGACCAAGCCGCGGATTCCTTTGGATTACCTCAAAGAGACGTCTAATCCTTGGCTCTCAGACACAACTGCATTTACGCTTTTCCAGATGGAAGGGGTTGGCCTCCTTGGTAAACTGATTTTGGTAAGTCATTCAGATTTGCTTCAGATTTGGACACCCTGGCTCCTTCTACCTGGCATGGACTCTACACATGGTAGTTTTTCCTCCCTTTTCAACCAGGCAGCTGAGTTCACCAGCCGAGGTGGAGTGTCCAGCCAACGCACGGAAGGCTTGAACAATGATTCTATCTTCTGTAACCAAAAGCACCAATACCTAGGAAAAATCGCCTCTTTTCATCTCATGACGTACCTGGCCGCACACATGTTCAGGCTCTCCTTCTGTTAAATACAGTTACTTCTGTTTTGAATCTGGAAGAGCTGCCTGCAATTTTGGAGAGGTAAGACCCTGCAGGTGCCAGGAAGTGCATGCCTGATGGACAGGACAGACCTCTGTAGCCACTCTTCTCCTTAAAGGCAAGGGTGGGCACATCTGGGTGTCCCCGGGATTCCTTTTGGGTTCAGAAGGCCTTGCCTCTCCCCTCTTTGCAGGCCTCGTCCTGTGGAACCAGGCACCACGGCTAGACTCTGTGATGTGACCTGTTTGAGGGCAGGGCTTCCAGAATCTGCGCTTCGGGGCTCTGGTGACATTTGGGAAACTGTCTTGGAGGGCAGCCAGGGAAGAAAGTGGGAAGTGCAGCTTTCCCAAGTAAGCATGTCCATAGAGAACAGGGTACCAGGTGAAGGTGTAGGTGCCCACTGGGACGACTAGCCCAGAAGACTGAGGACGCGGGTGGCAGCCAGCGAACTGGGTCCCAAAGTACCTGCAGGGACGATGACCCTCCTCTCGTTGGTGGTCATGTTGGGGGGAGGGGGGCCGTTCTTCTCGTCCATGTAGCTGTTGTAGCTCATGGCGTTGGACTCGCCTCCGCCCACTAGCTTGCCGCACTTGCTAACACTGCAGTCCACCGGAGACTCCCTGGAGTAAGAAAAGACAAAGCCCAGAGGAAGTGATCAGCGTCACTGCCACCGCTGCCACCGGCACATCCGTGGAGCCGCTGCCCAGCCCCATTTGGTGGAATGACGAGGACGAGGACGTTGCTGACGCTGCTTTATTTCTATCCACGCGGCCACCCGAGTTTTCTCCAAATCCCAGCCCAGTCCTATAATTACGGTACTTAAACACTTTCTGGCAGCCCCTCGCTGCCCTCAGACTGGAGTCTGGGCCTCTGAGCTCGGCGCTGCTGCCCTCCCGCTCTGCCTGCAGCTGATGCTTTTAGCCTTGTGGCCAGGCGACCTACGGTCCCGAGGCGCGTGCACTCGACCTCGCTCCCAGACAGGCCTTTCCCTGCTCCCAGAGCACCCTGTTTCTGCCACGGCTCTAGGACTTGTCACATGATGTGATGGTTAGCCTGGCAGGTGCCCTTCCCCTGGCTGGATTGGGAGGTTCCTGATGGTGCCATGACTTTTTTTTTTTTTAAGTTTTTTTAAATTATGGTAAAAGTCTCATAAAACATACTATTTTACCCATGTTCAACTGTACAGTTCAGTGGCACTAAGTACATTCACGTGGCTGTGCAACTCCCACCATCATCCATCTCCAGAATGTTTTACCTTCCCAAACTGAAACCCTGTCCCCAGCAAACACTGCCACCCCATTCCCCTTCCCCGCCCCCCCATCCCCCGGCCCCTGGTAGCCACCAGTGTACTTTCTGACTTTATGAATCTGACTATTCTAGGCACCCCGTATAAGTGGGTTTTAGACAAATACACCTTTTTAAACCCTCTCTATAGTGCCTTACAGAGGGGGTGAGCCATCACTGTTTTTGGAGTGAATTATTTCTGTTGCATGCATATCATTTTAAAGTGTTTCTCATACAATGTTCTGTTTGAACTTCCCAATCACCCGCCAGGATAGGCGTGGCAAGGGTTAATATCTCCTTTCTATGGTTAAGGAAACCAGAGAAGTACACGGCCAGGTTAGCCCCTGATACTTTGCAGTGTGGGAGCCGAGGGCTTCAGCTCAGCGACGAGCATCTGTCCGGTGACTGAGCTGACATCTCAGCCGTGGCCACCTGGTGCCCACAGCAGCCTGGCAGAACACTCTGCCTACCCCGAGCCCAGGGCCCCCATCAGGCACGCCCAGGCAGTGCCATCCTACCCTGCCTTCGCTTCCCCTCAGCCCCTCCAGCAGCAGCAGGACTGAGGGAGGTGACTAGAGGCCAAGGAAAGGCTGCGGCCCTGTCTGGAGCAGGGAGCATCAGCTCTGGCAACCTGGGAGACAGCCAGTCCTTGCAAGAGCTCCAAGCCAGGCTTTCAGACCCAGGAGTTCAGATAAGGTTCAGATTACCGCCGGCCAACTCCGGGCCGCAGAACCTCACAGGGCTTTCCAGAGGCCTGGCCGCTGCCCTCCCTCACTCTGCTGTGGGCAGGAACAGACCATCCCGAGGCCTTAAGGACCAGGGTTGTGCCAGATCGACCCGCCCGTCCTGCAAAGGCCGAAGCCCCGCGGGCAGGAGAGCAGTCGCTGAGCCGGGAAAAGGGAGTAACAGCTTGGGAGGGCGGGGACTCGGCAGGGTGGGGGAGGCCAGAGCACATTCAATAAAGAAAATTAAATGAATTTGTTTCTTAATCTGAAAGGAAAAAAATATTGAAGATCACTTATCATAGCTGGGAGATAAATGCCCCACTGAGATATTAGAAGTCAGACGGTAATTTTTTCCTGATGTCTTACAGAGGGGAACATGGGCTGAAAATGAAAATAAGATGTATAACTTACACATGTTAGAATTTAAGGTTTTACTATTCGCCTACTGTTTTTCCAGGCAGAGAACCAAGAACCAGCCGTCAGAGCCCCAGATTGTTAAAGGTTTAATGTCCCCATAGCAGTCTGAGAGGAGGCAGTAGCACATCGGGGCTTTGCACCAGAGTTTGGCCCTTTGGCTTCTGCTGGAGGAAGACTTGGCCTGAGATGAAGCAGTCCCAGAAAGACCCTGGTGCTGCGTCTGAGCGCAGCTCTTGCGGAGCTCGCAGGGTCTCCTTCACCCTCCTCAGGGCTAACCGCAAGTGGGCGCATGCGCACACAGGCGCATAGCTACCCATGCAGGCCCACGCACACATGCACGCATGCACGCACACGCACGCACACGTACACACACCACCACGGCCTGGCAGCCTTTCCCAGCATACTTGTCCATGGTGAAACAACCCGAGTGCAGCAGAAGTTTGGAGGATTAAGTTGGCCTTTAACCAAGAGAGCAACGTTTTCATTGGCTGGGAACGCAGTGCAGAGGGTGAGGTTGCCAGAGCACACACTTCCCCTGGCAGGGGCCAGAGAACTTTCTGCGAGGGGGCGGTGTCGGGTGGGGGCGGGCGTGGCGGAAGGGGACTTGCCCTCCGCGGGCTGCGCCGCACTTTGGGAACATCGGGGAGACAAGTTGTGAAAATTCTTTTCCACGTCGGCTGGGCCTCTGGGGATTTCTGTGCCCAAAACGGACCCCTCGCCATGCAGTGGTGAAAAGTCAGACCTCAGAAAGCATCGCAATGAAATGACCCCTTATGCCATAGGTGCCTGGGGCAGGGCCAGTCCCTGGGGCCAGGAGGAGAGAAAAAGAAATTTGGAAAGAGGAATTGTTTGGTAAAAGCTGCCTGGTATGTCACCTGGTAAGGAGTCTGAGCACTGCGGTGAGAGAGGCACCTGCTTGGCGGGGGGGGGGGGGGGGTGCGTGGCCAAGGCCAGATCCCCGGGGAGGACATCTGAACAGGGTCAGGCCCCAGGTTCTCCTGCTAGGGTGACCACGGGGGCCGGCCAGTAATGGGAACCTTCTCGTTTCCTATCGCAAAGAAGCGGCCATATTTCAGGGTCCAACCCCTCCCCCGCCCCGTGTTCGCACCTGCTCCCCAGCGGGGCAGGGTGATCTGCTTGCCCTCTCGCCCGCCTGGCTGCTTCTCCTCTGGGAACAAGGCCCTATCCTTGGTCCCAGAGCCTAAGATCTGCAAAGGGGCGCCCTAAGGGAGAAGCCCTGGCCACCACCCTGGACTCCGCCCTTGCTCAAGCCGGCCCTCCTCCGACCTCTGGGAGAGAAGGAGGGAAAGCCATGCCCTCACCACCCACCTGCCGCGCTCCCCTCCACGCTGGGGCTCTCGGCTCTGTGACTCTGCAGGCAGCACAGGCCTCTCTCGAGGCCTCCCCAGCTACTGCGAGGAGGGGGTGGGGGGGTTAGTGGGGTACAGGTGAAGCAAGCATAAAGGCTGCTCTTTAATGAGGCAGCTGGTGCCCGTGAAGAGGCCCGATGACAACAAGGGGGGGCACGCACGGAGGGAGAGAGGTTTTTGCCATTCAGCTTGCCCATAATGTTGCTGATTTGTATTGAGACCTGTACTTACAGCTAGCATGGGGTCAGGGCCCACAGGCAGCTGATAGCACTGGGACAGGTGACAGGAGGGCCTGGGGCTGCCACAATAGAGCGGGGAGGAGGTGGTGGCTCTGAGAGTGTAACTCAGAGCATCTCCCGTTCGGCCGTGGCTCAGAAAGCCACGCAGCGGAGGCCACAGCAAAGGAGTTGTGACCCTGCAATCTTGTCCTTTCTTTTCACCACTGGACATACCCTCTTTACTCCTCTGGTTTTACTTGTGTGTGTTCAGGGAACATTGCTTTAAAAAGGCTACTGCTGGTTTCCAGAAGTGCCTTGCAAACTGTCAAGTGATTTAAAACAAGATGAGAAGTCTTGAGTATTTGGATAAAAGGAGATTTCAAAGACTTTGCCCAAAGATAACCCCTTCAGACTATGCAAACATCTTCTCTTCCTTCCCTTTCAACTCAGAGCAACTTAACTCAGGATATGTCACCCAGACCCACAGATCTGCAGCCCAGGCTTACTGTCAATGGATACGCAATATCCACACAGCTAACGTGAGGTCCCAAGGGCTACTGGAGCCCTGTGGTTGCATGAGGACTATCAGGTGTGTCTTCCACATCATGTGTGTCTTCCACAACATGTGTACACTGTATGGAAATTAAGCAAATCTGTGCTGTCTTTAGGATTTCCGTAGGAGCCATGCAGAGATGTGTGCATATGTCTTTTTTGTTTTTGAAAAGGAGATGCAATATGTTAAAAGCAAATTTCAAGACAAGAAATCACCTGTAGGAAAGCCATCACCCTAACTCGTACGTAGCAGATGCTCACAGCTTCTCCAGAACCCTGAGTACGCCTCCCACCCAGCTTATGTGTGACATGCTTCGTATCGTGAGGTTCAGAGTTTTAGGAAGCACCTTAGGAAGGGACTCTGCATTCGGAGGCAGAAGCGACAGGGTGTGTGAGGCTCGTTTTCCTGTATGTAGAACTGAAGTCTGTAGGTGTCGAATAAGGGCATCTGGATCCTGCTGGCCAGTCTAGGGAGCGTCGGGGCAGACCAATGCTAAACTCTGGTCCAGCAGGTCAGGCAAGCGGGTCTTTGCGTTTCCCCTCTATAAGTTGATATATACTTTTTTCCTTCATGGGATGTTATCCCCAAAACCCGTGGTTGGGACAGGATGAAGCTGAGAGTTAATTGCAGACCACAGCTTGGATCGAGATGCTGAAGTCTACATCCAGCACAGAGCCTGTGTGCCACACTGTCTGAAGAGCAACTCATGCTAACAGATTCAACAAGGGGAAGGTACAGAGAAAGAGAGCGAACCTTCCTCAACGCGGGCAAGCTCGAATTTCAATGAGCTCCTCAGACCTCCGTCTCTCCACCGGGCCCTGTGACTTGGCGGAGGCATAGGAAGCAAGAAGGGTCTTGTAGCTTTAGGTGCACGGAATACCTCCTCCAGCGACACACGTATCTGTGGGGTCTCTGATAAGCGTCAACTAACTCAGAATCCCAAGTTAACAAAGAACACGGAGAGAATTCAGTGAATCACGGGACGGTCCAAAACATTCTAGCCCAGCACTGTCCAATCGAAGGGGCCACATATATTATTTAAAATTTTCTAGTAGCCACATTTTTAAAATAAAAAAGCAAGGTAATATGAATTTTAATAATATATTAAAATGTATTCATATATTAATTCAATACCACCCAAAGATGATCATTTCAATAAAAACAATATAAAAAATTAACGAGATATTTCACTTTTTTTCGACACTAAGTCTTCTAAAGCCAGTATGTTAAAATATATTTCAAGCACATGTCCATTTTGCATAAGCCATAGTTCAGGTGCCCCAAAGCAACCTGTGATCAGTGGCTACTGCATCGAAAAGCACAGATTCAGTCTGTTAGCCAAGAGATCCCAAATTTTACACTCTGGTTTTTTCATCTGAAGTTAGGAATTATCTTTTGCATTAAAGGTACCATCATCAGTGTTACTTGGAGGACAGAAGCACAGAGTGGCAGGTGAGAGATTTAGATAGGCCAGCATCTGTTTCATCACACTGTTTCGTTTCGAGTTTTCAAATAATTGGATCTGACGTGGTTCCATCTTAAGAAAAGACATTTTTTCTGAAAATCCTTGCTCCCTGCTGCCCACCAGTCCAGTCTCCATGTGAGCACTTAGAGGATATTTATGAGGTGCCAGTGACGGCTGCGCCTAGCCTGCCTGTCTCTGAGAGTCCCCTGGATCTTCTTTGTTTCCCGGGAGGGGTGAGACGACATCAGTCTCAACCTACTCTGGTCAAGACGGGCAGATCAAAAGCAGGGGCTGCTCTGTGTAACCAGAGCCAGGTAGATCTCACATCTGGTCCCTGGAGTCTTCACACAACTCGCCTCCAGCTGGCTTCTGGTGTGACGGGAGCCGGGGACGAGTTGGCAAGGGGGTTCTGAAAACTGATTTCCTCGGGGGACCCTCTCTGCCCAGGATTAGTATCTTGCAGTGTCTGAGGCTTCCCTGGCAGTAGGGGAGGGAGCAGTCAGCTCACAAATGCAGGCTCACCTGAGCACAGACACAGGCTGGTCTGAGGCGCTGCCAGCTCACTTGGGTCTCTGTCCCGGCTTGTACACGGATGACCTACGTGACTACAGAGGCACATCTTCACCTTTGATTCGCGTGAGCCACGCGTTCATTCACATATTTAACAACCGTGTGTTGAACAGCCAACGATCATGTGCCAGGTGCCGCCCGGTAAACATTCAAAGCCCTGCCCACACTTTAGTGAGGGGCGTGCCGAGAGCCGGGAAGGACCCAAGCAGGGTGAATACTGGCGGGTGCTGTTTTAGATCTGGTGGTCAGAGAAGGCCTCTGAGAAGGGAACATTCTGGCAGAGACGTAAAACAAGTGAAGGAGAGGGTCAGAAGACCAGATGGAGTAGGAATGTTCCAGAAAGAAGGAACACACGTGCTTGGCATGCAGAAGCAGCTAGAGTCTTGTGTGGCCGGTGTGGACGGAAGGAGAGAGATGGGGGTGGAGGGTGAAGAGGGTGTCAGAGGGATGCTGAAGGACTTTGGATTTTTGTCATAAGCCATTAAAGGATTTTGAGCAAGAAAGTTAAATATTTTGAAAGGAGGACTCTGGCTGCTGTCTGATGACGAGATTTCAGGAAGGCAAGAGGAAGTGGGAGGAAGAAGGGTGCTCCCAGGTGGCCTAGAAGGAGAGGTGCTTGGATGGGGCAAGGGCAGTGGAGGGGATTGGGGGTTGGATTCAGGCTACAACAGACCAAAGCCTGTCCAAGGGTGGATCTGGATTGCCGGCAAGCATCGGGAGTGCCTGTGTTCAGGCCAGTTTGGGAGGCCTCGCTGAATGGCCCTCCATGCTGCGGGGTGGGTGTCGGCAGACGTGAGACGGTGGCAAGGGCACCACACGCAGGCAGAGGGGGCAGAAAGGTGGGCCGCGGGGGGCCAGGATCCGAGAGCCTGGGCTCCGGGGCCAGCACCGCCTCCTCTGAATCCTTAGGCAAGTCATATACCACCATAAAGCCCACTTTGCCTCTGTATGTCAAGATGCAATTACAATATGGACTTCATGGGAGAGTGGTGGGAGCAAATGGTAACGTGGAAAGATGTTTGACAAACTCCGTCTTCCCTGCGCTGGGGGCAGGTCATTACCCTCATTCTCTCTGTGGAGAGACACTCACTCACTGGAGGGGTTCCTGGCTCGGACCCCCGGAACCTCCCTGAAATCCTAGAGGCTGGGGAGGTGGCTGGGATCCCAGTGGCTGGTTTGGGTCAGTGGGGTTGGAGTGTGTTGGGGCCGCGTGTTTCCACAGGCAGGTCCGAGACCAGGGCCATCCGGGGGGTGCCTCTCCACCACCCGTGCACCCCTCCTGCTCTCTCTAGACTTGTTTCCTCCGTGACCTCATCCACCAGCATAGTTAGAACTCTTCCACGATGATGCCCAAGCCTAAATTCCAAACCCCAGTAGTATCTGAGCTTCGGTTTCCAGGGCCTCGTAGATGTTTTTATCTGGATGTCCTACTGATTGCTCCCGACGTATCTGATGGGCAACATTGACATCCCTACTCAAAGCATGTCCTCCTCCTACCCCCGTGACTGCTGCTGGCACTGTCCTTCTTGGAAACATCCAAGCTTTGCCAATCTTCGATTCTTTCCTCTCACAAACCCCTCCCCCCAGTGCAATATTTATCCACCTAAGCCCCATGAATTATCCCCCGGATATGTCCCTCATGTGTCTTTCCGCTTTTATTTCCACAATCAGTGCCATCACTGTAGTTCAGAAGCATCTGATTTCCTACCCGGGATATTTCACTAACTTCTTTTTTTTTTTTTTTTTTTTTTTAAATTTTAATTTTTTTTTTTTTTTTTTTAGAAGATGTTGGGGGTAGGAGTTTATTAATTAATTAATTTATTTTTGCTGTGTTGGGTCTTCGTTTCTGTGCGAGGGCTTTCTCTAGTTGTGGCAAGTGGGGGCCACTCTTCATCGCGGTGCGCGGGCCTCTCACTAGCGCGGCCTCTCTTGATGCGGAGCACAGGCTCCAGATACGCAGGCTCAGCAGTTGTGGCTCACGGGCGTAGTTGCTCCGCGGCATGTGGGATCCTCCCAAACCAGGGCTCGAACCGGTGTCCCCTGCATTAGCAGGCAGACTCTCAACCACTGCACCACCAGGGAAGCCCCTCACTAACTTCTTTACTTATCTTTCCGACTCTCCCCTCCCCACTCTCTGTGTACAATGATCCTTAGCTTTCAAGTCACAGATCTGATGATGTTCAGATGTCACGTCTATGTTTCAAGTGGGCGTTTGCATGTGGAATACATTCCCTATTTTCTTAGCCTGTCCATCAGGGCTCTCTCTTTTCTTTTTTTTTTTTTTTGCGGTACGCGGGCCTCTCCCCGTTGTGGCCTCTCCCGTTGCGGAGCACAGGCTCCAGACACGCAAGCTCAACGGCCATGGCTCACGGGCCCAGCCGCTCCGCGGCATGTGGGATCCTCCCAGACCGGGGCACGAACCTGCGTCCCCTGCATCGGCAGGCGGACTCTCAACCACTGCGCCACCAGGGAAGCCCCAGGGCTCTCTCTTATTTCCGTTTTTACCTCCCCGTGCTGTAGGCCCCTGGCTTGCCTGACGTTTCATGAACGAGGCTACCATTTTCTCTATTTTCGACCTTGGTTCATGACGGTCACTATTGGGATATCCAGCACTTTCCTAGTCCAGGGCCCTGTCCTGGGTCCTTTCTCCTACAGCATCACTGTCGACCCTTGTAACAAGCCTATGGAAGAGTAAATGCTCCAGCCGTGCAGAAAGGAGGCCGCTGGTGCTCAGAGGGACCCGTAACTGGCCCACGTTCAGAGGCAGGACTGGACCCTGGGCCACCCATCCCCTAGGTGTGCTCTCCCTCGTCGCTATGATTTTCTTCTCCTCAGTCCTCTCTTGTCCATCTCTATCTGCAAAGTCTTCCTGGCCCAGGGCGGCACTAACTCCCAACACACTCTCCAAGTGTGACATGTCCTCCCTTGCACGGGGAGCCCTCAGATGTGTTCACCCACATCATCATCCTGGACTTTTACTCCAAGAATGGTTTGGTCATCTTTGCTCTGGTGAGACCCACCCAGAGAGGCCAAGTATCTGGAACAAGACATGGAAGAGTATCTTATTGCTTCATTATCCCTAAGAGGGGCTGCACCTGGGCCTGACGTAACGTAGATGCTCCAAAAGTGCCTGTTAGTGTCGTGGGCCTGAGGGCTGCCTCGGAGCCCAGAGAGCAGGGGGGCTTCCGGCCCTGCTCTGCCGCAGCCCTCAAGTAAGCCTCTCACCCCAGCTCTCTGGGGACTGGCTCAGGCCCCCCGGCCCAGCACCAGAGCCCCATCTGCTGCAGACACCCCTTGGTGCCACATCTGCTGACTCAGCCCCAGAGGAGCGAGCCGGGGGTGGGGTGGGGTCGGGAGGGGGCCCAGCCTCCCCCGGCCCCGACCCTGGGCAGCACAGGCCTGGCGGGCTTACCTGGACCCGTTCATGTGGTCGTACTCCCGCTTGACACTGACCCTCACGGGCTGATTCATCCACTCCTGCTGCGGGGGGAGGGGGTTGATCTTGTGGGGCTGGCCATAGTCGGGACTCCCGGAGGCGGTCATGTCGGCCTTGGGGAGATGGGCCGCCGGTCCGTAGGCGGAGTCGAAGAGGGACTGGTCGTCGCTCACCACCGACAGAGCCTCCTGGAGGGCAGAGAGGAGACAGAAGCCCGGCGTCACTCTTTAGCCAGCACCACTCCCCACCTACCCTCCCTGGGAACTGGCGGGCTGGCCCAGGGCTGCCCAGTTGCACAAGCTTGATGGGTTCTCTGCGAGGTACCCTGGGTGATGAGGCAGTCTGGGGAGTGGAGCGGGGATGCAGACCCCCGGGAGTGTGTCCATCTGTTGGGTCTATAGGCTGGGACTCCCAGAAAGGAGTGTGAGGAGCGGAAGGCCAGGAAGAATGGTCACACAGAGCACATGCGTGGTTTGGGGTGGTGCTTGAACCCTGGGCTCTCTCGGGATAAACAGAAGTGCCCCTTACTAGCTGGGGAAGCAGTCAAGCTATGGGGCATAGGAGTGGGGACATTTCTTTTACAGGTGAGGCCAGTGAGACCCACCCGAAGAGGTTAAGTATGTGGCTCAAGGTCACACCAGGGAAGAAGGGTGAGGCCAAGGGTTGTGGTCCCCTCCAGTTTCAGTTTTCTTCTCTGCAAACAGGAATTAGAATAGCTTTTTCAGAGTTGATAGGTGATTGAATGAGAAGACCTAAGTACAGGTGTCTAGCTTGTCTGCTTAGAGGCGCTCTAGGATGTGCTGGGGCATCTTACACATCTGAGATGCAGATGGGAGGCTGCCTGCCTCCCTGGGACACAGTGCTCCTTCATCCTTTCCTGCCTGATACCTTCAGATGACAGTTTCCAGCCCTAAATGTGAGGATTCTGCCTGCCCAGGAAAGAGGGCGGAATCCCAGCTATGTGGATGGAGGAGTCAGGGCTGATCTTCCCATGCCTACTGTCCCGTCACCTGCCGGGACAGGTGGAGACGGCGGACGAAGAAAGGCGGCAGCATCACACTTTCCGGAGGTGTACCGACCAAAGCAGGGTAATGAGATTCCCTCATCATCCAGCTCATGGCAGATCACAGCGACCCAGGTCGTGGACTGGGGTGTGATCGTCACTAGATCACACAATTCCACCAAATTAAGTTGACCACGTTTCAGAAAAGGTAGTAATTCACCATCTAGAATTAATTATAATCAATATAATCTAAGTATAATTATACAATCTGTAATCGTGGAGAGGTGATGATGTAATATTACAGGAGAAATGTCTAGCACAGTCTCTGGTACAGAGTGACACCCAGGAAAGTTAGCTTTGATGGTTATTAGCTTCAAGTAAAGATTCTCTTAGGCCACCTGCTATGGTCTGAGTTGTTCCCTTAAAATTCATATGTTGAAACCCTAACCCCAGTTCCTCAGAATCTGACTGTATTTCGAGATAAGATTTTTAAAGAGATGCTTAAGTTGAAATGAGGCCTTTTGGGTAGGTCCTAATCCAATATGACTGATGTCCTTATAAGAGGAGGATATTTGGAAACATGGAGAGACACCAGGGGTGATGGGCACAGAGGGACCACCATGTGGGGAAGCAGCAAGGGGGCAGCTTATCTGCAAGCCAAGAAGAGGCCTCAGGACCCACCAGCACCCCATTTTGGATTTCCGGCTTTCAGAGCTGTGAGAAAATACATTTCTGTTGCCTGAGCCACACTGTCGGTGGTATTTTGCTATGGCAGCCCTACCATGGCACCTTTACTTTAGCCCCCGCTGCCATACCTATAAAATTACAATCTGCTCTACCAGCTAAGTGTCGCCCTTTCTCCCACGGCTGTTCTCAACCCCAGCAGGAGGACAGCCATACTTCAAAGGAAGAGGCTCTTCTGCAGCTGTTTCCGGCTGGGATCAGGAAAGAATAACTGGAACATAGTCCGGGAAGTCTGCTCCTACACCAGAAGGCTTTGCAGAGTATAGACGTGGCCGGAGACGGCGGTTTCAAAGCTGAGCTGCCTGCGCAGTGTGGAAAGGACAGGGCGGGTCCCTTGATTCAGACCTAAATCTACTGGGCTCCTTCACTTTCCACCTGCTGCCCTGTGTCATACTCAGAGGAAAGTTGTGCTTTTTGGAACCATTTGTCTGTTGGTTACGATATCCATCGTCCATTTCAATTAGGGATCCGCGCTGGCTCCACACCCCAAACCGGGGATCTGAACTGTCCTCCAGGCACACAGTGGTTCCAAGTTGAAAAGTCAACTTGAAAAGTCACTGTCATCTTCCAGAGGCCTGAATCTGAGCCCATGAACTTCCTGGGGTTCTACACTAGGAGCGGAGATGCATTACCAACTAGGACCCATAAATGCCCTTTTGGTGACGGATGAACGGTCACCAGTTCTGCTACAAAAACAGACTACACCTAAGGAATCAGGTATCATCTTCCACCGTGGAGAGCGGCTGACATGCTTGCTTGACCATGCACAAATCTTGGCGTTTCCAATTAAAGTATTTCTTCCATCTCCTTTCCTCTGGGTTGGGGCAGAGGATGATGGAATAACCGAGGCCAGGAGGCCTGGGAGGCAGGACCGGGGATAGTGATACTCGGGCAAAGTTCACTACCATCATTATCCCCAGAGATGGCAGGTCAGGGAGCAGAGAAGCAGGGTAGTCAAGTCAGAGGGACCAAGCAGATGGCGAAACCAGGGTTCACAGCAAAGAGATTGCAACAGAGGCCAGATAAGACCAAGCTGGGATTTCTGGAGGCTGACCAAGGAGAGACTTCTTAAGTAGATGAGAAAAAATACTTTACAGAACAAAGTGCAGTGTGGTAAATGGTACAAAACCGGTTTGAACTCATTTTGGGAAAAAGTTTCCTTCAGTTCACAATCAAAGGAAACTCCAGTCAAGGGGCCACGTCACAGGAGGAGAGGACCCTGGTTTACTCCAGAACATCTCTCCTTCCCCTTTCTGTCCAGTCCTGTCCTCGGATCCCTCTGCTGTGTTTTTCAGACTCTTCCCTCTGTGAGCGAGCACCCAGTCCCTCACCCGGCCCACCCTGCACGTCCCCCCGCCAGATCCAGCTCCCTTGAAAGCTGTAAATACCGTCATCAGCCACAACCCCGGCTCAGATCCCTCCGAGAGCATCCTCGGTTTCATCCATCGCAAATCTATTCTCATCTGCCTGTTTTCCAAGAACTCAGCTTCGCCCCGGCGGCCCACCATCCACGTTCCCCGTTCACGACGTCCAGGCTGCACCTCCTGCCCCAGGCTCGCTGTTTCCACTGCTCCACTAAACAGGCCTTCAAGTGCCCTCCTGTGTCTTAGACTTTGTAAGCCCATGCGCTGGGAGCATCCTTTCTTTGCCCCCTGCTCCGGACACACATCCAATTCTTCCCATTTTGTAGGTAAATGAAATCTTCCTTCCTCCATGAAACCTTCCCTGATAATAATGCCCTGTGACTCATTTGAGCTTTGCAAGGTCAAGTGAGACTACTGCTTGGGTAAACATGCACGTGTACACACACACACACACACACACACACACACACACACACACTTTTCTGTTTGCAGCCATTGATAGGGAAAAGGCTTTCTTAAAAAATTTCGTCACGTGGTGGAGAAAAGAATTGGTGGCTGGGAGAAGCTGGGGAGAGAGAAGATGCAAGAGAACAGTTCCTTGTCTGGCCTCCTGGACTGGATCAGAAAACCTAACACGAGCAGGGGAAGGAGATGAGGACCATTAAGTGGGAGTCGTAGATTTGGGGAGACCAGGCCCCAAACAAGCTGCTTTGGGATCCTGGTGAAGCGTGAGAGCTGGGGAGAAGATTCACACTGGCTCTGAAAGGAAACAACGGCGTTTTGCCACGCAAGGCTGGAGCTTTGGGGGTGTCCCAAGACCAAGCCCACGGCATGTTCCCAATGGGCAGTGGCGAGCCTTTTCCAAGCTGCTTTTGGGGCAGCGGCGCATTGCAGGAAGACGGGTGTGGGGCAGGAAGAGGCCGACAGGAGCACGGCGTGAGGTGGGTGTGGCCATCGTACTTGTGTGACAGAATCTTGTCCCCACTGGAGGTCCCGGAAGTCCCTGGGGGTGAGTTGATGGGGGCGTCGGCACCAAGGAGCTGCTTTGCCCAGCTGAGGAGCTGTTGAACTGGCCGTCGGATCAGCAACATGCCTGTAGCTTGTTACACACTTCGCTATGTCTTAGAAGCTGTTTACTTTTACTTAAATTCTTAAAACTTATAAAAGTTTCAACATGAAACTCTTACTTGTACTTAAAACTCTTTATGGGAATGAGTACACAGTTGGGGCTCAAGACCTTTATACTGAGGGACGGCTGCTGAGTGGTTACCTCCAGGATGATGGGCTGAAGACAGAGAGAGCGTCAGCATAAACGTTCACACACTGTTCTCAGGGTGGCTGGGTTCCTTCACTTCTCCTTTTGACTTTGGACCTGACACTGATCCCTTCATTCAGAGGAAGTCAAATGATCCTTTAAAGCCTTGCTGAGTCCGGGTTGCTGCAGAGCGCGTGGCAGGGAAACTGACTTCGGTAGGAAGGACAGAGGGCGTGGCCCTAATCCCGTGTGGGGCTCAGTCTGGGGTCTCTCTCGGCCCTTGTCTCTGTCCCTGGGAAGCCAGCCCTGACTTGCTTAGTAACTGGATTCTGCGAAGCACATCCCTTTGCTCTGCTGAGTGCTGGGAAGGAAAGGCCTGTCACTTAGGACAGGCTCTGGTCTCTCAGCCACTGAGACCTAGACCCAGAGGGAGGCACAGGGCCCCTTGACTCCAAGCAGGGAAGTGGTCCAGCACAACAGTATCCCACTTGACCCGTTTACCAGAGCACTCAGGCAAGGGCAACTACTGGGAATGGCAGCTTGATTTCCGAGCTAAGCGGATAGTCATACTGGCCGTAGAAATGCTGACCAAACTGTGTCAGCTTTCCTTCCCAGGATGCCCTGCTGGCCCAGGGAGCCAGCAGATGGACACGGCCAGAGGGCACTAGTCTTGGTGCTTCTTACCCAATTTGTGTTAAGGTGCCTTTAACACATCACTTACAATACATCCCTGTCATCATTGTAGAAAACAGGTCAAAGTAGCAGACAATTATCATAGCATTTATTTAGTGCAAATCCAGTTTCCCTGAGCGATCTAATTTAATCCTCCCTGCAATTCTACGAGGGATGTACTGTTATCACCTCTAGTTTTCAGATAAGGAAATGGCTATTCAGAGAAGTGAACTCACTAGCTCAGGTGACGAAGTAAGTGAGTGTGACCTGGGATTCAAATTCAGATCTGCTGTCTGGGCACTTAACCATTACCATCCACCTCCCAGTTAGACTAACTTCTTTGAGGGTAACTCTTTATGTCTGTTGAGATGTACACAGAGCACAATCTTTGGAGTCAGAAAGATTTGAGTTCTGGTCCAAGTTCCATCAGTTAGTCATCAATGCACCACCTAGTGCAATTTATACTTTACAAACTTCATTTCCTCACCTGTAGAACGGTGATGATAACAGTACCTAATCTGGCAGATTTTGAATAAATATAAAACGAGGTAAGTGAACTCCCTAAATCGAGAGCCTAAAGTTCTTAGGACACAGCAAACACCAAAACAAACACAAAACAACAACAAAAAAAGTTTTTTTTAAAAGAAGCACGGTGCTGAGAGATGCCTTGAGACCCTTTGGGTTGGAGATGGGGGCAGGGCGAGGGGAGACAGATAAAGCCTGAGAGATTCCTTCTTCTCAACTGTGTTGGTTACTTAAAAGTAACCAAGGTTGCCCAAGGTTCAAAATGAGCGGGTTTGAAGATAATAGTTGGATTTGAAATGCAGATTCCACGGGGTTCTAGAAAAGAGAACCTACTTCCTAATCTATGTTTCTCCTCCTTGCAAACCATCAGATTGCTCCATTGCAGCTTCAGCCCTCTCTCTCTTTCTAGCTTCTGAATTCAGGCCTCTAGGAGGCACAGATAAGGCACTGAAATAATCCTGCAAATGAGGGGAGGAGGTGGCCAGCACCCACTCATCCTGCTGTTCCTACATCAGGCATGTAGTAAATATCAGAAGAATGCCACATGCATAACTGTGAATTCACTAATAAATAAACTTCCCTTAGTTTGGAATTTGCCATATATACTTTTTTTTTTTTTTTTTTTTTTTTTAAATTTATTTATTTATTTATGGCTGCGTTGGGTCTTTGTTGCAGTGAGCAGGCTTTTCGTCGCACTGGCTTCTCTTGTTGCGGAACGTGGGCTGTAGGCGCGCAGACTTCAGTAGTTGTGGCTCACGGGCTCCAGAGCACAGGCTCAGTAGCTGTGGTCCACGGGCTCAGTTGCTCCGCGGCATGTGGGATCTTCCCGGACCAGGGCTCGAACCCGTGTCCCCTGTATTGGCAGGCGGATTCCCAACCACTGCGCCACCAGGGAAGTCCCGCCATATATACTTTTTTTCCCCTCTCTTTTCCTTTTTTTTTTTTTAAAAATACCAGCAGATGTGTCTTCCACCATTTGTTTCCCTTAGATTAAGCAAAGGATATTTTCCATGCTCACGTCAGTTGAGTGATGGGGGATGTGGTCAGAGCATGGCCACGTGATGGCCGGGCTGACATCAGTGGTGAGCCAATAACTGCATCTCCAAAGACCTTAGCAGAGATGCAGGCAGAGAGGGAAAATGCTGGAGAGGGTGCCGTGAGGATCTCCCCATTCTCTGCAGGAGTGCATGGAAGAAATGTCTGCCGTCGTCCACGTGCAGCAAGGACACACACGGGCCACGGTGATGGGCCAAATGGAGTTAGAGAGGGAAAAGACCCAAATTTCCCCCACCCTTTCCTGATTCTTACAATTAGGCTGAGTATTTATTTCTAGCACAGGGAATGACCCAAAAGAGGGGCCTGAGAAGAACTGACCCTACGTTGTTTCCTTCCCCTCCTCTCCCCTGTCCTGCCCCGAAACTTGTAAGGACAGCTCTCGGTGGCTCAGGAACTCTGCTGGAGCAAGTGAAAAAGATGTCAAAAGCGACCAAACTGAGTTCCCTGCCTCTGCCCCTGCTCAGTGGGTCCACGACTCCCAGACCGGGCCTCTGGAAAGCTCATCCCTGGGTCACCGCAGGGAGCCCACGAGCTGTGGCTTTGTATTACATTCTTTGCATAATGACGTGAAGTCCCTTCTCCTGGCAGCCAGAGAGCATACAAAATGCAGACAGGATTCTAGGGAGCAAAGTCCTCTGTCTTCTCTGTTTGGGGAAACCAGCAGGCTCTGCAGCAGTGTGTGTGTGTGTGTGTGTGTGTGTGTGTGTGCGCTGGGGGGTTGGTCAGCACATTCTCATCTGAAGTGTCAGGAGAGGTAGCTCCTGTGAGTTTGCTCAAACCTTTGGCCTCTCCCTCCCTTCTAATTGCCAGCCCTGTCCCCAAATATTGCCCGTTATTCCCATCCCACAGAGGGCAGGTGTCAAGGGGAAGAGGAGGTAAATGTTCTGCAAAGTTGGCTACGGAAGAAGGTGGAAACATTGATCCGTCACCCAACTTTAACTGAAAGCTCTTCCGCACAGAGCAGCGCAGGTACCCTGCTCAGGTCGGGAAGGGTGCCTTTGACCCAAAACAGCCACATCAGTATTTCCAATCTTTGCCACTCCCCACTGAGAGGCTGCATCTATTTCCCTCCCCTTGAACCCAGAGGAGACTTTATGACGCCTCAGAAAGTGGAAGGTGGCAGAAGCGGCCTTGCAGGACTTCCAAGGGCAGGTGACAGACGCATTACGACTTCCACCTGCTTCTCATTCTCTCTTGGGCCTCTAGCCCTTGGAAACCAGCCACCATCCTGTGAGGAAGCCCACACCAGCCCGAGCAGAGAAACTACATGGAGAGGTCCACACACAGAGCAACTGAGGCCACCAGCCACCAGCCAGCATCAGCCTCCAGGCCTGGGAGTGAGGAACCTTCAACGAAGGTTGACAGAACTCATAAGCATAATAATTGTTTTGTGCCACTAGATTTGGGGGTGATTTCTCATGTAGCGACTGGAGCATCTCCTATCACTTTGATCAGCAACAAGAGATCCATATTCAAAGGAGGTAGAGGAGGATTGTGTGAGTAACCTTCTCACTATGGTAACTGGCAGGGGCTGACAGCAGTCAGCACCAGGACAGACTCCGTGGGGAAGCGGAGGCCCAAAGCCTAACCTCTCCAGGTTCGTACAGTGAGGGAGGGCCAGACTCAGCCATAAGGCCTGACTCCTCTGATAACCATGTAGGGGAATTACCCCAGACAAACAACAGTGAGAAAACAAACAACAAGCAGGGACCACTTTTTAAATTAGAAGGAACAAACAGAGCAAGTATAATGTGATAACATGACGCTTTCAAGGAACTTTCACAACCATCACCTCATTTAGCCTTTTAGGATGTGAGTTAGGAGTCTCATATTACTGTAAAGAAACCTGAACTAGTGACTCTCCAACCCGTAGCCTGACTGCAAAGCTTATACTCTTCACCCCAAACTGTTCCCCGTTTGCTAACTCTGTCTAATCCTATCCTGGGCTCTGCCACACAGCCAAATTGGCCCTGGAAACTCAGAGTGTTTGGCTGATTTCTAAAGTAGCTTATTGAAATTTCTAACCTCATCCCTGCCCCGCCCCCAGGCCTCCGTGCCCACTCCTGGTCACTTAGATCTTCACTAACTGGGGTGGGGGGTGGGGGGGGGGCTTCTGCTGTGGCCCGCCCAGAGAAAGGCAGCCAGCCAAGCCCCTAGAAGATGGAATTGGAATCCTTTGCAGATGAAAGTATTTTATTTAATGGAGTTTAATAAATTAAGGGAATGAGCCTAAATGAGTTCAGAGGAGAGGGTCTTGGCGTTCCATAAAGATGGCCATGTAACAGAATCCAGAGCTGGAGGCCCCTGTTAATCACCGTCTCCCATTAGATGCTTCTCCACGTCTCCCATGGGTATTTACCTTTGCCTGTTGACATTGAGTTTTCACAGTCACTTTTTTGACCCTAACCACATTTAAAGGGATCTCTAAAGATCAAAGTTACATTCTCCTCCCACAGAGAATGACTTTAATGCTGAAAAGAAGAAAAGTGCTGAATGTGGATACTAACAGGAAGGCAGATAGAAGGTTAGTCTGAGCTCCAAGAAGGGAACGTTTTACAGTGCGTTGCCCTTTCTGTTTCTTTACAATGGGGCTGACCACTCTTCAAGCTGCTTTCTCTCAATGACGATGGGGAGTGTGAAAAGGCCAGCCATGATCTGCTGTGTATAACTTGCTACATTTGACACTCCGGGGACCAAGCCCCTCTCTAATAATAAGGAGTGACCTGACCACAGAGGTGGACCCCGAGGTTCCCAAGGGACAGGGTGGCAAGAGGGTGGGATGTGAGGCCTCGCTGTGGTTGGCAAGCTTAGATGTTCTCTTCTGTGAAATCAAGTCCGTATTCTCCTGCCAGTTCTGATTGGCTGGAAGGGTTAAGTAAAGCCCTGCCAGGTGCAAAGGGGTGATGATGAAGAGAGAACTGTCAACCATCAAAACACACCCCCAGACGCCATGGGGAGAAGCAGGTGGGCAAGGCGGCCGTCCTGGATACCGGACCAGCCGTAGTTCCCAATGGATTTCACTGCTCGTCCCTTGCACTGGGACTGTCTTCTGCCCGGTTGCACAGCAGTGGCTGTACCAGTCATTAAAAATACAGGATGCTTCCACACTGGTGGCTCAGTGCTGTTGCTCTGAGCCCCCTCCTGCCCTTCTCTGCCCCGGGATGATGAGGACTAAAGGTTCGAAGACTGGCACCGCGGGTCCTCTGGGACTCTGCTCCAAGACCAGGAGTTGGTGCCCTGGTGCCCCCGTGGCACCACATGAGTGGTTATACATCAGAATGTTTTCCTTGCCCTGCTTTTCCGATTGCGGAAGTGGGGGCGTGAGATGGGCTGGGAGCCGCCCTGTCCCCCAGAGGGTCCCCGAGCACGTCTGCTGCGGGAGGGGTCAAAGACAGAGGGTACAAAGGAAGCAAACCCACTTCTCCGCTCTCTTCACTCCGTAGGGTGCCGTTGTAAAATCCATTCCAATAAAAGGCACAGGCTGCCAGCTGGGTCAATGGAGGGCTTTACTGGCTGTGCAACTTTGGGCAAATTACCTAACCTCTTGGTTCCTGGCAAACTCTAACCGTCTTCTACTGAACGTTTAATGCTCTTTGACGATGATGAATGGCCGCACTGCCCTGATCACGGAGAGCTGAAAGCTTGGAAGAAGCATCCTGGTGGGGAGGGGCCGCACTGCGTCCTCACAGAGTCTGAATTTCCCCCATCGCGGGGGGATGGGATGCAGTTCCTGATACTGGGGAGTGGGGGGCTCTAAGAGTTTCCCTTGGGGCTTGGTCTTTATGGCTCTGGCCTGCTAGCTGGACCAAGACGAGTTCAGTCTGGTCTGTGGTGACAAGAGAGTGACGAAGGGAGGAAGGGGGTGGAGGCAGTTCAGGTCTGAAACGATGGGCTCCCCCAGGGGAAGCAGACATTGGTCTACCAGTCTTGATGACGCCTTCTGACATCTTTTGCAAGCGTCTGGGAAGGGAGGAAATGTAGATGGCATGTATCCTTGGGTGCTTCTCCAAGGCCACGGGTCCTGGGAACTTTCCCATCCTTTGTCTCAAAGACCAGTTTTGCTGCTAGAAGCAGCCCAAAGAGAGGGACCACGTCAATCTTAGTCACTGTCCGCATCCAGCAGCTTGCACAGTTCCTGGCACCTAGCAGGTGTGCAACAAATTTTTTTGACGGATAAGAACCCCAGAGCATGATGGGAAACACTGAGAGCATCCCTCTCCCGCCAGCACCTCTGCTGCCAGCCAGACCTCCGGCTCACTCTCGGCCACGAGACATTAAGCCTTGCACACAGGCTTGTCCATTTTTTTAACCCGCCGCACCCAGTGACCGTTTCTTGTTCAAATTTAAACACGAAGCCACTGACTACTCCGCACCCCCCCACCAAAAAAGCACTCGAGGTCCTTTTCCTAGAAGCTGTGATCTTATCTGCTGATTTCCTCATGTGATGGTTTCCGTGGCAACGGGTGCCCTCATAATCACAGGAAGCCCGGCAGGAAACAAGCACGTAGGGGCCCTTCGATCTATTCTTCCAGCTACACCCAGGGAGCATCCTGGCAGGGGTGCAAAAGCAAAACCAGCCTCAAGAAGCAGGGTGTCCATATCTGTGAGCCCTGCTGGCCCTGGCCAGGGAGAGGGGAGAGTCCACTTCACCTTGATGGACACCCGGGGCCCAGCACGAGTGACTCCGTTTGACTTCACTTTCTCCAGGGCGTTGGGCAAAGAGGATCCCGAATCCATTTCCCAGTGCTTAATAGCTGTTTCCTTTCCATGATTCATGCCCAAGGAGCCACGCTGGGTGACCTCAGGCCTAGCTAGTCCTGAGTGTGCAGGATTTCCAACTTTCACATCTGGATGAGCTATTCTAGCCAAGGTGTTTAGTTCTTCTGTGGCCCCACGGCATATGGTTACCAGATTGCTGCAGGAACACAAGGATGGGAGTGACCAGGGGAGGTGCCCACAGAGGTCCGTCTTCTGGGCTGGCTCAGCCACCCTGGCCCCGTCTCTGCCCACCTCCTGGGTTTACTGTACTCTGCTCCTCTACTCCATTTGTACCTTCTGTTCGTTTCCCCCTTTCTTGTTCCTTCTCTTGCATTTTAATGTCCTATTTTTTAAAATTAATTTTTATTGGAGTATAGTTGCTTTACAATGCTGTGCTAGTTTCTCCTGTACAGCAAAGTGAATCAGCTATACAGATACATATACCCCCTCTTTTTTGGATTTCCTTCCCATTTAGATCACCACAGAGCACTGAGTGGAGTTCCCTGTGCTGTACAGCAGGTTCTCATTAGTTATCTATTTTATATAATACATAGTAGTGTATATATGTCAATCCCAATCTCCCAATTCATCCCACGGCCCCCTTCCCCCCTTGATATCCATATATTTGTTCTCTACATCTGTGTCTCTACTTCTGCTTTGCAAATAAGTTCACCTATACCATTTTTCTAGATTCCACATATAAGTGATACTATACGATACTTGTTTTTCTCTTTCAGAGTTACTTCACTCTGTATGACAGTCTCTAGGTCCATCCACGTCTCTGAAAATGGCACAATTTCGTTCCTTTTTACGGCCGAGCAATATTCCATTGTGTATATGTACCACATCTTCTTTATCCGTTCCTCTGTTGATGGACTTAATGTCCTATTTTAAATAGTTTCTCCCCTTGTTATATAAGACCTGCCACCCCTTTCTCCCCAGCACGCTTGGCCTGTAGACATCTCTATAATACAGATTTCTGATTGCTCTTTGCGTGTCTGCAAACACCTATGTGGACACCAGCTTTCTCCTCCCTTTGCTCTATCTAGATGTCCCTGCATAGACCCTGCCTCATTAAATCTCAGCTTTTCACCAAACCTTTATGGAGGACCTTCTACATGTCAGGCATTCAGTACAGGGGATGCAAAGATAAATGCGCCCCAAGGTGCTCAATCTGGGGAGAAGGTTGACTTATGTAGGGGACTTATGTGGGGGGGATGGGAGGGCTGTGAGTGAGGGCCTTGGGGGTTGGCCTCCTGGAGGAAGTAGAGCCTGAGGTGGGTGGAAGGGACCTTCTAGAACACCTGGAGTTCCACCACGTCTTCCAGGAAGCTTTGCCACCCTGCAGCTCACTGCAGTAACCTCTCACTCTGCTGAAGTCTGTAGTACTTTCCATCTCATCTCTGATTCAGCACTTTATTCTAGACTGCCTTGTCACATTGCTTTTATTTGTATTTAACTCCCTCTGGATACTGTAGTTTTTCACAGGTTGATGCTCTGTCTCTCCAGAAAGTAAATCCCGCACGGATGGATTTTCTTTGTGGTTTTCCACAGACGTTATTAACACTTACGAATACCTTGGTTTCCTCATCCCTAAAATGGGCACAATGACGGAACCCACTGCAAAGGGTTAATGTGAGGATGGGGTGAGGCGAAGGGCTCCCCACTGTGCCCTTGCTCTGCACGGCACAGTGCTGGCCCCTTAGAGATGTTGCTTCTGGTACCTCTTGTTAGTTCTGTGACTTTAGGCAAATTCTTTCATCTCTCTGTGCCACAGTTTCCTTTTTGGTAAAATAGTGATGATGATATTAGCATGCTAACTCATGCCTGTCACACAGTAAAGCACTCCTTAAGCTTAACCTTCTTATTCTAATCCACGGGTTTTAAGATAGGAAAAGCACTTCATCTCTCCGGGCCTATTTCTTTACCAAAACACAAAAGACTGAACTAGGTGAGAGCCAGTTCTGAGCCAGTGCTTCAGTCCTATCATCGATTAGCAGATCGATCCTATAGCCTCATTTGCCTGCGATGGTCCCAACTGATGCCTTTTGTGCCAGAAAATGCTTAATAATGCCTCCTTTCACTCTCAAAATTATCCTGGTTTGTCTGATGCGCTATGGGGCTGCCCCATCTATGGTAACTCAGAGATTGCGGTGTGCCTCAGCTCCTTGCCCTCCCCCTTCCAGGGAAGAGGTAAGGGGAACCGAGGACAGCCTGGTCTCCACACAAGAAGCCAGGCATCGCTCCTCTTGGAGCTCAAACTCTGCCTCTGGTACACAGCTGGTCTCTCGGTTGGCAGCCACCCTCAAAGCAGTCACCCACTGGGTTGGCCTTCATACTCGTTTGACTTGAGTGCCAAGCCTAGGCATTCTGGCATTGGGCCTCCTGTCTCTCGGCATCCATCTATAAGGAAAAGCAGATATTTTGTGAACAAGTCCTGCCAAGGGCTTCCAATGAAAACATCTCAGTGGGATTACATGGAGGTATTTTCTTTGCCACTCTCAGTAAAGCTGGTTGAGCAGAAAACCCAGCTGAAGCCCCCTGACAGTTCCTAGGGACTTGGGACTGATTCGGTTACTTTCTCTATAAAGGGTACTTAGTGTTCGACTCTTGGAAGCTTCTGGAGGGACCGGCCTTGCCGCGTAGAAGCCACACCTGTCTGTCTGTCCCAAGGACAGGAGTCATGATGGCAGTAAGGCTTAATCCTTGACGTTCCAAAAACTTATGGGAAATGGGAAACCGCTCTCCTAGGTGGGGAAGCCATGAGGAGGTGTCCAAAACCTCATCAAAAAGCCTCTCAGCTCCTTTCCCTGCTTGGTTCCCTTTACTTCAGGATCCACTGTTGATGACTGCCAATTCTCATGCTGCTACTTCTGCTTGGGTTTCTTCATGGTTGGGATCTCCCACGTTCTGTAGGCCTTGGTGATTTTCATGAGAAGACCAAAGCCAACAATGTCAACCTTCCCAACCCCGCGCTTCTTGGAACCCGTCGTCACCTTGCTCTCTCTAATCCCAAACCAAGAAAGGTTTCAGGTCTCCCAGCCTGAACGACTTGGAAAAGTGTTAGAGATTGTGGAAAGGAGGAACGAGGGTTTGTATACTCTTCAACCTCAGTCTTGTGATAAACTCGGAATTAAGACACAAAAACTGTTTACATAAACCTGTGATCCTTTTACACAGAAAGAAACGGAACTCTTGAATTTGGTCCTTCAGACCAGTGCTGTCCAGTAGAACTTTCTTCGATAGGAAACGTTCTCCAGTCTGCACCATGCAACGCAGAAGGCACTAGTCCTGGTGGCTACAAGCATTCGAAATGTGGCCCGTGTGACCGAGGACCTGAATTTTTTAATTTTAGTTAATTTAAATTGAAAGAGCCACATGTGCTAGGGATTGCCACGTTAACCAGCGTGGGCTCTAGACACTCGTGCTTGGTGGCCGGTCTACGTGCTACTCAAAATGTGTGACGGTCACTTTGGATATTTCTTGAACACGTCCTGTCTCATTATGGGACCGTGAGACATATTTGTCACAAAAAGCATTCCTTCTCTGAGGCATTCATTCATATTGGTTGGACGTGTGCCTTGCTCCAGGCACTGTGATAAAAAGTCAAGAATGTGTCTGTGGAAAATGACATCAGAGAGTTTTAATAGCATTTGTTGATTGCAATGGAATTAGGAGATTTGCAGAAACTTTCCCTCCTGCTGATCTGGCTGTGTCTGCGTAGTGAAGTAAATTCCTGCAAGCGATTTTGTGAATAGAGGGTCCCCTGAGAAGTGAGCAGCCTCTCCAAGTCTGCTGTGCAATCACTGACTGTGCCCAGGGCGCAGGAGGTGATGCTGGGAGAGGGAGATGGGGGAACATCTGAATTAAATACGGTAGGAATTACGGTATGTTGTGAGGACCAAATTAAAGAAGAGCGAGGTCTGCAAAAGAACTCTGGAAAGCGTAAGGCGCTGCCTTTTAATGCTACCGTGAGCTCATGTAACAATCCGGGCCGATGGCTTTCCCAGATACCCTGGTGTAGCATCTCCGAAAGCGATAAAGCAGCTGAGCAGTGCCTCCCGAGAAAGAGGCAGGGCGTGAAGTAGACAGAAGACAACTGCCAAGGCAGGGGGATTTCAGAGGAGGGGAGAGCAGTGAACTGAGCAGGAATGAGGGGAGGGGAGGGTGTTAACACTCTATTGCCTGTCAACAAATGTACGGCAGGGACTTTCCTGGTCACAAATATTCAGCTGGGACCTCACGGAAACATTGCATCCCGTATCTAAAGAGCACAGAGCAGGGAGAAGGGGGCCTAGACACAGCGCCCCGACCTCTGGGGGCTTCTTCCTAAGGGATTTGGAAGGACACCATCTCCCTTTAGAAAAAGGTTGTGGCTCTCACGGGCCTTCGAACAACACCCGGATGGTGAGCGGCCTGGAGGCACGGTGGGAGGACCCCACAGTAAGATTCCCTGCATCCTGGCAGGCTGCTCAGCCCCAGAGCCCAAGTCCCAGTGCATGGCGACTGTGCTTTAAACCAGAGCTTCAGCCTGCGCACTCTTGGCCCCGCGACACATCACGGGTGCTTCTGGAATGCTTAGACCTTAGGAGACCGGCAACTCTGATGGGCGCAGCCCAGGGCTCTGGGTGCCAGCTCTGCCTGGGAACCCTTCTTCCCACAACATCAACATTTGCATGCAAACAGGATCTTTGCCGCTGCACCTTCTCTCCCCTCCTTTCTGGCCACCCTGTCCCCATCCTTCCCAGGCCCAGCATCAACTAAGCAACCATACCACACTCTACCCCAACTCACCTCTAAGAGGTGACCCTGCCATTAGGGTGCCTCAGATCACCTAAGCCTCTGAAGGGAGGCCCCTACGGCATGGGTCCACTCCAGGTCCTACCTGTCAACATTTGATGGTCTGAGCTCATTGAGAAAGAGTTAATCTAAAATATTCACTCTTATATTCCAAAGAGACCGCTACAGTTTTAGAGGGGTTTCCCCTTCCCTCCCAGCAGATAAATCCTCTTAATTGTTTTTAATAGAGGCACTTTTTTGTTTTTTAATGCATCCTCTAAGCACACAGAAAACTAACTGGGATGATTCGGGGAAGAGGAGGGGGAAAAAGCATGGTGGGCCCATGGTCAGGCCGGCTGACAGGAAATCAGGTTGACCACATTCATGGGGTCTTGGTCTTTGACAACCCAACAGTGTTCAAGGATTTCTCTGGCTTAATGTCAGGACTCCCAATGGGCCAGTCCTTCTATAAACACCAAATGTAAGCACCAAGGGGAAAAGATAGGAAAGATGTTGTCTTTAGATACCGTTATTTGTTGTGATCGCAGATTTACTCTTTCAGACCCCCTGTGGGTCCCTCGAGAGCTTTCCGAGCATACCTTTCCGATAGAGACCATCCGATCACCACCCTCCCTGTACACGTGTGTACACATATCCCGAGTAGTTATTTCAATATACAGCTGCCCTTCCCACTTTGGGTCAGAGGGTTTCTTGGGAGATTACTCTCTGCACTCATGGAGCACAGCCATACCTAGAAGTTGATGGCCAGGAGGCCTCTGTTTCCCTCTAACACCAGAGCACGTGCATCAAGACCCATGTGTCCCGCACACGTGGGGACACGAGGCGTAGCCAGAGGGTCTGGCCAGACCTGATGCAGCTCAGACGTGGCCCTTTGCTCTTGCGGCAGGAGGAAAATCCTGTCAAAACGGCTTAAAGATCTTCTAATATTTCCATGCAATTAAGGCCACATCTGTCTCCCAGGCCCCCGCACTTCTTTGCTAGTTCACAGACATGAACCAAACAGTCTGTCTTGTCGATCTGGAAGGTAACAAAGAGCTCCATTCATAACTGTAGGCACTTTCACCATTTTTTTTTTCAAAGTAAAATAGAGTTTTCACTTTGAGAATAACCTGTGTGGCAAGCGAGCGAAGGATTTTTTCCCCCTAATAAATCAAATTCAACAGCCTAATAAAACGCTGGCTCCCCCCTCTCCCCCCACCCCGTTCCCTCCCTCCCTCCCTCCCAGGGTCCCACTGGGCTGACAACTGCTCTGCATTGAGAGCAGTGGGTGCCCTCAAGGAGGTGTGGGAAGGTGAGCTGGGAGCAAATGAAGGGAGTTCAAACACCTTTGGAAGGTGCGATGGGTTGTTTGGCAGATTAAGGACTGGGTGGGCGGGTAGGGTGGAGGGAAGGTGGGGGGCTAGTCTGCTTTCCCCTCCCCAGCTTCACCTACTTTTTCAGCCTTTCAGAGCTTGTTTCAAAATACTCCTTTTCTTCCACAGCTCCCTCTACCCCAGTACCCATCCCTGAACATTGGGTAAACTTTCTGCTTCCTTCTTTTGCACGAGGAGGAACAAAAGCGCCATGTTCCGAAAGATGGAGCAAGGGCTCTGGGACCACACCTGCAGCCGAAGCCCTGCAGGAGCTTGGCCCTCCTCAGAACAAGGCTGAGAGATCTCCCCTGTCTTTGAAGCCTCCAGAGAGTGAGTTTGCAGGAGATAAGTGCTGATAAACATCGGGTTGTGTGCTTATCCGCAGAGAGCACAATCTTTTGAGGTTCTCTCTGCACTCACAGGACGTAGAGACTCTAATCAGAAAACAGAAGGGAAAATGCAAAACCAAGCAGTATTTGCTGCTGCTTTTTCTTCTTCTTTTTTGTTTTGTTTTGTTTGGTTTCAGTCTACACACTGGAAAGCCCAACACGGATGCTGTAACACAGGGGACTCCAGAGCAGAAATGCAGCCCTGGGTCTTTGCTTTGTTCAACGTTTTTGTTCTGACATCAATGGAAGAAATATTCAGTCCTGTACATAAGAGGATGAGTCAAACGTTGATAACAATGATTATCGATCTCCAACATTTTCTTCTCCCAAGTGCTTTTACAGGCGTTGTGTTATCTGGCCCTCATGACAACCCTCTAAGGAGGACAGATGGTTTACAAGGGAAGAAAGTGAGCCTGGGCTTGGTTGTATGATTTATCCAATGCCACACAGCATGAAGTGGGGTGGCAGAAGGAAAGCCCAGATTTTTCTGGCTATAAAGCTGGGTTCTGTTCATTCTATCCCATGCAGTGGCTCAGTAGCTAGAAGATACTCAGAAATCAGAATGGCCTTGAGCCTGGGCATGGCATCTGGAAGGGTCTGGAAAGCTTGGGTGGCGGTGGATGAACCAGGGTGGAGGGGAGCTCTGAGCTTTGCAGCACTTGAGTAATGCAAAAAGGGCAGAGCCTTGGCTGCCCTAGATTTCAGTGTATTGGTGATGCCTGATTTGGGGTCCTAAGCAAAGGTTGCTTCTCTGATTTTCCACTTCTCCTTTGTAAAATGAAAGAGTGGGACAAGATGGTACCTAATGCAGAAGGGTGGGGGAGAGTGAGGATAGCACGGAGAGTGTTTTCTCCCCCATGAGCACATTCTCTTAAAAATTATGCAACCACAAAGGCAATACTAGGGTAAAATGTTGACAAGACTTGCCAAGACTAAGACGGAAAGCTCAGTGGTAGAACCTGGCTATCCCTCCCAGCTCCCAAGTTCTAGGGTGATGATGTAGAAGTCTTTAGCTCAAGGAACCACAGATGGCTATTTATATCCATAAAGATAACGAGTTATTTCCACACAAACTTTGATTAAGCAATTCTGCACCTGACTGCCAAGCCTCAGTATTATACGTACAATTGACCATCGGCAGTTGGATAGAAAGTGAACTCCACAAAAACCTCACAAGTCACATTACAGCAAGAGTAACTGGAACTCAGCTGAAAAGAAAGTTTCCTAAGGGAAAAAGTGATACACCGTTTGTACAATGTGTCTTAGGCCCCTCGATAAACCCTCCATGGCCACTTCTAGGATGGGAAGTGAGACTGGGGTGTGGTCTCACCCCAGACTCAGGGGGCTCTGCCTTTAGTTGATTTTTTTTTTTTTTTACAGGAATGTATTCGTATTATTTATTTAATTAAAAATCAAATTGAAAAGAAGGGTAGAAAAAGGAACATCTTGTTCATGGCTGAATTCATGGTTTGGAGAGTAGGTGGAGGGGGTGGGGCTGGATGAGATCCCCACTTAGGACTGGGTCAAGATTGCTGACCCTGGAGAGAAGCCCGGTGTTGCAGAGGGGCCAGTGTGCAGGTACGGTGGAGGCCGTCTGGAGAGATGCAAATGTGCCCCGTTTGTGTCTGTCCTACCAGTCTCACTCATGAATACCTGACTTTGTGCTTCCTAGTCTAGCTTTTCAGCTCCCAGTTGAAGACAGACCGGAAGATAATGCTGGGAGGTGGTCAGAGAGGCTCCCCTCCCCTCTACAGATGTGGGGATGGAGCTATGCTGGCCCAGGTCCTTTCCTTCCCCTGGTCTCTATCTCCTGCTCCCACCGAGAGCCCACACCATCATCACTGCGTAGCTGGCTGGATTCAACAAGTTCAGTTAAGGGTTTTCAGAAGTCCCTGTCATTATAAGAGTTAAATCTACTGCAGAAATATGCCTCTAGAACTCAGACACCCATATTCTTATACATACACTGATCCTTTAGAATATGTTTGCTTGGAGTTTGGGGAGGGAGACTCATCTGGTTAGTATCATCCTTTGGAAACTGGGCTGGACTGGTCTAGGGTGCTGAGTCAGACTCTCCCACCAACGACAAGAGGCCTTAATCTTTTTCACTGCCCTCCTCACACCTGCGCTCGCACACGCACACACAGACACACACACACACACACACACACACAGATACCCACAAATTACAATGCATTTTGAAACTACTAAAAATTGAGCTATAAATATTTAGCATATGCAAATAGTATTACAGGAGAAAGAATGCACATAGACAAAGTGGCAGTTATCTATCTCTTCTAGAATCAAAAAAATAACCATTCTTTCTAGTTTTCTTCTGCTCATACAGTATTTACTGGACATTTGCCCTGGAAAGCCATTAAACAACACACTTTATTGGTGTACTATTAGCCATAGGCTTCTGTTTTTAGATGACATAGCTTGAGTGGAGATTTTTATCTGTACCTGGCACGTTTCGGGAGTGTCTGAAATGAGTGTGTCTCAAGAACTCTCTCCAGGTTCTTGCCTCTCCAAAGTTGGTCAAGTGACAAGCCAATTCAGGGTATCAAGCCAACAATCGGAATCTTAGATCTGACACGCCCGCTACAAGTACGTATCCTAAGAATTTGTAATATCTAAGCATTGCTAATATCACCATCAAAAGCTGTAGTTTATCAATTCGTATGACTCCTTTTGTTGGAAGTTTCCTGAGAGTAAAATTCCTGAGGATAAGAATTATCACCGGGTCTTCTTTTTCTAACAACTTCTGATTGCCTTGCATCTATGAAACGAATGTATACACAGCTCACCATAATGAATGGAAAGCAAAGAACAATGTACTTACGCTGGGTGGGGTGGGAGGGGGGCCCCGGGGGGCGGTTGCTTGTTCAGCTCGAGCAGCTTGCACTTCCTGTTTAGTGGGGTTGGGTGAACAATTGAAATAGGAAAGTCTCGGTGCTAAAGCAGATAGATGGCCTCCTTGGTGATGCCCCAGGAACTGAGATTTGGCCTCTGATACCAGACGGAAGTTTTAGTATTAGGAATCTTCAGGATCAACCCGTCCCCAATTCTAGCTGCTTGTTTCAACTGGCCTCTGTCTTCCCTTTAAAGTGGAATTAAATAATTTCTCAGACCAGCACATGAGATCCTTGAAGGAAAATTAAAAAAAGAAATCTTATTCTTTATCCTATTTTCTGCTTGTGGGAATCAGACGAATTTCCAAGGGGGTCTAGCACATAAGGGTGGTGAAGGCTTGGGAAGGCCAATGAAATTCATTAACATTTCACAATTTATTCTCCAACTACAGCCAAATTCAGACACCTGGTTCACCTAGCTACCTAGGAAATCATAATCACACAGATGTCATAAAGTTACCTTATATTCGCCTCTCTTATCTAGACACCTAATAATACTGATAATCACTATGATCATTTCTTGATCATCAAACTGATCTCTTAAGGAATTACACCAACTACACGGTCACAAAGTTCTACTAAATTGAAGGTCAGCTCCCTGAAAATTAAAACCAAATGGTGTCTTAGGAAGTATGTTATCTTCCTGGATTTCTCCAAATCTTAGACATGATAAGTTCATCTTAAATCTTTCAATACAAATGATAACCACGATTACCTTTAAGTTATTACAGAGGAATTAAGCAGAGAGTGAGGGGCTAGAACAGAGTCCTGGGCTGGTTTAATTCCTGTACTCAGCTCAGTCTCTGCCTCTCTCTCTTTTTAGTGGAAACAGCAGAGATGCATCTTCTAGACTGATTTCCCTCCATGCTGTTACTATAGCATTAATAACAACTAAAGTTTTAGACAATTTTATAGTGTAAGGCATTTATCCGAATAGAAGCCTTCCCACATCTATAATCGTATTTAATCACCATAATAAACGAAAGAAGTAGGTAGTATCATTCCCCTCCCCCATTTTGCTGATGAAGAAAGGAAGGTACAGAAAGACTGAGACCTCATTTCTGGTCACAGAAGAATGTGAGCCCACCTTCTGAACCCCAGGAACCCAGCCCTCCCCATGGGGCCACCCTTTCTCTGACGCATGCTTTGCCCCAAAACACTGTAGCAATGAGTACATTTATTATTTTTCTGTTAATGCCATTTTTCCTTCCCTTTTGATCTCGCGCCCTTGGTTAGATGGTAGGCAGTCTTGAGGCGAGATCTTTATCTCTTAGTTACCGTTTTAACTGGCAGTGGGCTCCTCGGGGGTCCAGAGACACTTGCTGATGGATGGCATGCACCGGACAGGAGGCTGCTGGCTTTGACATTTTAAAACTGCACACTTCCTGCAGTGACACAGTATGCCCAAGCGACAGGCCTCACTGCCATTTTCTCAAAACCAGGAAGCGAAACTGGCCACCAAGAGCAAATGACCACCAGCTAGAGCATTAGTGCAAACCAAGCAAAACACAGCAAGATGCAGACCGTGCGGGTCAGAAAGACAAACACATTCAATGTGCAGTTATCTTTGAGGAAAGGTACTTCGCTTCTTCTGTCACCATGGTTTGTTTGGGTCACAATCACCCTGAACTTTTAACCAGGTTCTATGTATGTGTTCTTACACAAAACTCATCTTTAGACCTGCCTTGCACAAAAATCTTGGTCTCTGGCAAACACACAAGTACAGCCTTCCCTAAATTTTTTGGCTGAGTGTCCTGAAAAGGACAAGGCAGGGCTGTTGAATGTGCAAGAAAACACTATTTTTCCTCACATTTTTCTTTCTGTGTCTCCTCTTCCCATCTCCGGTCTCTCTTTTAACCAACTCAAATCTCTGGCAAATTGGGCTTAGGAATGACACCAACCGTGTTTTCTGTCTGCAGCTGCGGAGTCCTTGGTGCTCTGGGGGGTTGCTGGGGCCCAGGTGAGTAATCTGAACCTTGCCTCTTAGCAGCAAGTCCTGTCCGGTCACGTGCTCGGTCCCCCCTCCTAGGGATGCTGATTGCAACCCAGATAGGAGGGGCCTGGAGAGTCCACTGCCCCCGCCACCACCACCACCCCCGCAAAGAGCCCCTTTCTCCAGCCTTTTTCCTTCTGTTGGCCAGGACAGGAGGGAGAGAAAATAAAACCCACAAACTTCTTTGCATATGAATGCATCAAGAAGTGTCTTTCTGAGCACTTTTGTTCCATCTGAAAGCAAGGGAGGTGGCTAGAGAGCAGGGCTAATTATACAAAGACAGGCTGGCGCATCTTGCAGAAACAATTTTGCTGGACCCCGTATTTGCACAGCTTCAGGAATTTTCAAGGCGCGGCCTCGTACGTATACCACACGTTGTATACCGCACACGTGTTCCTGCCAACCGAGTCCAAATGACAAAGGTGGTCTTTGTAGCTCCACGTGTGACACCCAACAGATTCTAGACCAAGGGCAAATCTGCTGTCTCTGACTTATTTTGCTTATTATTATTACTTAAAAAAAAGTCTGTCCTGGCCCAATAATGTAGCTGTGTTCACCCAGCATAAACCAGATTTAAAGGAGTACAGGGAGCCAGGAAGGCTGGTCACGGAAGTAAGCCGAGCTGCTGAGGTGCTCCTCGGAATTCTAGTCCTATTAGTTTTTCTCCAAGTGTGGTTCCTGGATTTGCTGCCTCAAAATCACTTGAGGTGTTGATTAAAAAGGAAGCTTGCCAGGACCGTTCTAGATGGAGTGAATCAGGCTTTATTTATCAGCATTTATTATTCTCCCCAAGTGGGTCTCAGGCAGAATCAAATTTAGGTTAGGTGCTTATTGAAAAAAAATGTTCACCATCACGTATTTTTGGAAAACACTGCAGAAGGTACTGCCCCTCTCCTTCCCTTAGAGATTCATGATCTATATCAGCGCGCGCAAGGTTCTGATAAGTCCTGAAACACAGGCAAGGTTCTGCTAAGCCCTGAGACCTGGGCCTCTGTATGTGTGTATAAGCCAGTACTTCCCACACTAATTTGAACACAGAATCCTGTTTGCATAAAGCACCTGTGAACATCTCGCAGACGCACTCACTCCCTCCCAGCAATGATGTGCCCTAATAGGACTTTTATCACAAGTCATCGGCGGACCCTACCTCCTTGCGTCTCATTTTTCCCCTTTCCCGGCCATAAACTACCTCCACTATTGGGAGAAGGAGGCATGGTTCCCTCGGTAAAGACAAATGCACTTGAACTCAAGAGAGCAATCATTTCGGGCTTCCCTGGTGGCGCAGTGGTTGGGAATCTGCCTGCCGATGCGGGGGACACGGGTTCGGGCCCTGGTCTGGGGGAATCCCACATGCCGTGGAGCAACTGTGCCCGTACGCCACAACTGATGAGCCTGTGCTCTAGAGCCCGTGCTCCGCAACGGGAGAAGCCACCGCAATGAGAAGGCCGCGCACCGCAACGAACTAGCCGCAACTAGAGAAACCCCACGCACAGCAATGAAGACCCAACGCAGCCAAAATAGATACCTAAAATAAATAAATAGAAAAAAATTGAGATGAACTAGTTATTAAAAAAAAAAGAGAGAGCAATCATTTCTCTTTTTTTGGTAACTAGTTGCTTCTTAGAATCATAACTTGCTTTGGTTTTGTGTTGAAAAAGCAGTGATGCATGGTCCTTCCTTCCATGGTCCTTCTTTGACATTTACACGTAAATATCCTATCTTCAGAGGGCCTTGCTGTGACTTCTCAGACTAACTTACATCCAGCCTTGAGTTATTTCTCTCTACCCTTCTGTCATCACAGGAACCACATTTAGAATTAAATACTCATTTGTGCAAAAGTGGGATTAATGTCTCTCCCCCACTACACAGAACTCTTTGGAGGCAGAATCGCTGGTCTAGTCTGTTTACTCCTGCACCCAGGACTTAGCACCAAGCCCAGCAGACAGTAAGCATTCAGTATTTACTTGTTGCCTTGGTAAATTACAGCGTTTTAATTTAGCAATTCATGTAGAAAACGTCAGGCGAAGTGATTGAGAGCTACAGGGATTCTGTCTGCACAACAAAACTTCCTGAAAAGCTTTTAAATAAATGCCAGGTTCCACCCCAGACCTCCTGCATGAGGAGGGGGGCAGTGCCCAGAAGTGAGGTGGCAATCACTGGCTTAGCAGATGGAGAACGGTGGGTCCTGGTGAATCCTTTGCCGGTCTCTTCTCCTGACTTGCTCCAGGTTTGGGGCAGGTCTCTGCATTTTTGGTGCCTACGTTTCCCTGCTTAGTAAAGGGGGAGTCTTGTCTGCAGCTCCAAAATTACACTGTGAGATGTCTACTCAAGCATTTGAAATCCTAAGCTGAGAGGCCACTCTGAGAGTCCAATCATGGCTGCCGTTCCTGGCATTGTGGGTTTCTAGCACGTGGCTGTGAGCCTTGGGTTTCGCCAAATGATTTTTAATACAACCTCACTAAGGACGTTTTTACTGAAGCTGCCCCTTTAACAGAACAGGGGCCGCTCCATCTGTTACCACCCTTTCTTACTTGACCTCTCCTTCTGTGGTGCAGGAGTTACACAAGCAGACCGTTAGACACGCATGTTGGCTGCTGTCTTTTTGGTGTTTTTCGCATTGACATCAATCTGCAGCGAGGCAGTCGGTAACAGGGAGGATGGGAGCGCGCCTCGCAGACACCCATAGACACCCCAAGTCAGGTCTTGGGGGCTCCCTGCCGCTGGGCAGCTCTGAGCAGTGCTGAGCTGGTCCACCCGGGCAGTCAGCAGTACAGGAAGCAGAGGGCACGGCTAATGTACATGTCACCGTGTGGCTTATGGCCACGGCCTCACCCCACCTTTGCTGGGCGAGCTGCAGAGCAACAGGAAACGGCCGCGGTATATATATAGCCACATTGTGTTTATCCAAAGGTGCTGTTTTGCACAGATTCTTGTACGCTTTTTCACCGGGAGAGGACATGGCATTCACCTTTTCCTCGGGGCCTCCTAGGTGCTTGTAAAAGTAATTGCTCCACCTGAGAAGGAAGAGGGGCATTTCGCCTCTTTGGTTTCTTCATTTTCAAGGTGAACAGACCCGTGCATTTTCTTTTCCAGAGGATTTCCGGATCCATTCAGCTGAGGCTCAGAAAGGGTGGGAAACAGCAGTGGAAAAATGCAGGATTTCCAGGAGCCTCTAAACACAGCCCATCTGGGAAAATCATTCATTCCACAGATTGAAACTCACTAATTAGGCTTTGTTTCCTCCCCATTACAGCCTCCTGGCAAATAACTAAGCACACCCCTTTGTGGTGTGTTCATCACACAGCCTTGGTCTAGTCCACAGAATCCTAGCAGAGGCAGGGCTGACAGGGTAGTCGTGGGGTGTCAAGACTTGGGGGGGTCCCCTCTGATCTCACACAAGAGCAGCCAAAGGGAAGGAGAAAGACCTCTCAGCCCAGGTCCGTCCTCTGAGCAGAGCCCTCTTCAGCGCTCTGGAAGTGGCTTCCCGGGAGTACCAGCTTATTTATCAACCATCTAGACTGAAATGCATGTTCTTGAGCTGGGCCATGGGTTTAGCAGCAGAGGTCCGCCCTTCACCATGTTCCTCTCCCCGCTGAATGAACACGAGACGAGTATTGGGACAGTGGAGCTATTGAAACACTGGTCCCGTGAAGCATGGATGGAAATGCTTTGGTCTAAAATGTGCACCGGGGGAGCTTGGGCAAGTTAGGAAACCTCTCTGAGACCAGGTTTTCGTCTGTAAAATGGGGATCACGAGGCGGTGAGAGAAGATGGGTGAAGTTTTCAGCATGGGACCCATACAACCAAAGACATACACGGCAGGCAGAATGGAGGCGGTGAGAACAGAAATCAAAATGGGACTTCAGAGCGGGAGGAATACTGCAGCGTACAGACCCTGATTTCAAGTTCTTCAACGTTTCTATGACCCACAACTTCTTGCTCTGAGTCAGTTGGCTCAGCCAACACAGATAAACTCTGTGTTGGGAGATGAGAACAGCTTGGGAGGTCAGGTGTGGTTCAGTATAGCATCGCAGAGCTCTCCCTAGCAGAGTGTCACTCAATAAAGGGGGTTCCTGAAAGTCTTGGTTCTTCCTACTCTGAAAAGACGTTGAAGTTACAGATGCATTTTGAAAAACTAGGTATCCCTTTAGCGCAAGGATTCTGGAGAACAGTTTACAAGTTTTCCCCATCTCACAGTCCCCCAGCCGACGCTGGGACGTGCTCTCCAAGCAGGTTCAAAAGAACCCAGCTCAAGAAGCAGAAGTGAATGCCTCTCGTTTCCATCCTTTAAAAAATGGTGGGAGGTATGTGTGTCTCCTTTGCATACTTTCTCCTCGGTGCATGGAGGCAAAGTGAGTAAAAGACCTGAGTTGGATGCAGCCAGGGTTCCTACTTAGTGGGCCTGCATCTCTCATGGAAAGCCCCAGATCCCTCAAGCCTCCCCCAGTTCTTTTCCCACCTCTTTAATCGTCCAGAGTCCTGAACCATTGTTCAGACTCATTACTGAAAGTCAAGCACACGGTGGCAGGGGCCAAGGCCTATGGCTGTGTGTGCCTGAGATTAAGACTTTTATCTCATCTTTGACAACTTGCAGAGGAAATCCTGTTCCAAAACCCGGACCCCTGAGTGAAAGGTTGCCAGCGGTTCCTCCCACCCACCTGCGAGATGAATCAGGACACCTGAAATGCGAACATGGGCTCATTGTTTATAAATATAATAAGCTCACTTCCCGTTGCTCTATTAGTCCCTCCCCCTACCTCTTTTCTTTTAAACACGGAGCCTAACAAGGTCTCTTGGCAAAGCCTGGCCGAGCGTCCTTCGTGTCCTCATCCACACCGGGTCACAGAGTGAGGTGCCAGCGCAAGGCAGATGCTCCCTGCATGACACTCGGAGGCTGACCATCTCTAGCGCCTTAGAATTCACACAGGAGCCCAGCCACCTCCTCGTGGACCGAGACAGGCACCGGTAGCTCTGCCATCACCGTGGAGCCCAACGCGGAATAAGAGAACACCAGGCAGAAGGCGTGGCTCTGGTGGTTGGAGTACGGGTTCGGGGAGTCGTAGGTTTTTCCCTCAGCCCACCCCCCAGCTAGGGTGCTAATTGACTGTGGTTAGTCTTACATGGTTTATTGCATCCCTCAGCATGGTGTAGGTGATGCAGGCACACCAGGTATTCAGGTAAAGTTGGTGATGCCCGCTGGGGTATATGGGGAGTGGAAACAAGATACTTCCGGTAACTGAAGGAAGGAATCCCAAGACGGAATTTGCTGGGGGGTCTGCCCCGATTCTGCTCCTTTTCCCACCACTCCTATCACTTCCTTTACTGCAAACAGAAGCAGATCTGCTCATCAGCTAGTCCACGAGTCTGCCCAGGGCTGTGCTGGGTGCCTGCGGGGAACACACAAGAAAGAGGAGGCTTCCCCGAGGGAGTTCACACCTGCAGGGGCCACAGGAATGAAGGAAGAAATGGTTGAGGAAAACACGGGCAAGAAAGGGAGGTCTGGGTGTAGACCTGCCCCAGCTGAGGGGGTTGACCCCGTCCATCCCCTCACCTGGCAGCGGGTAGGCACACAGACCATCCCTAAGCCACTTCCAGCTCTGGCGTCCCGGGAACCTGTGCAGGCTGCTGCCGGATATTTCACGGAGGACGAAGCCAGACGCTGCGGCCACTTCACAAAGGACATGAAGCCTCTTCAGCTCCCTGAGTGGCCACTCCAGCTCAGGGAGCGCGAAGCAGGGGGGACATTAGCTCCCAGAACAAGGGTGGTGACTCTGGGGCCTGCACCCGCTGACCCCTCTTAAAGCAGAGCTGAAGGCCTCCTGGAGAGAGCACTTGTTTTGTTTTGTTCTGTTTCAGCTTGTGAGGAAAATGAACTTGCTAGTCAGGATGGAAGTGGCCTGAGGGGAAGTGGGTCCTGGGAGGGAAACTTTACTTCTACCCAGTGGAGGACAGAGGAGACGGCGGGGATACCGCTCTCCCCCTTCAACACCTCACCCTCTGCTTAACAAACAAGAAGCAAAACCAGGCCGGCCCGGGGGACGGGCACCCTTCCCAGCACCTGGATGGGGATGCAGGAGGCACGGATGCTGGACCGGGTTCCCATCGGGAGACCTCGCCGCGCGTGTCTCTTCCCAGCCCCAGGTTCAGTGTCATTGCCGGCAGCTTGAAGGCGGCCGCGGTGGGAGTGTTGACACCATGGAAACAGGTTACACACCCTGGAAAGCTGGTTGTTAAACATTTATCAGCACATGTGGGTGCGTGCGCCTGCTTCTCAATCAGACGGGACTTGAACCCTTGCCCCGGGGCCTCTGGCTGCAACAGGCCAGCGTTTGAAGCTGATGTGTCGGCCCTGTTCACATTCACTGCTGTGGACCCAGCACTCAGATTGACTCAAACCTTGGCTAACTTCATCCCACCGAAAGGCTGACACAGGGCTGACCTGCTGAGGCGAGCGTGAGTCCAGTTGCTTACACTCTCTCCCTTGGGGACTTCAAGCAGTTTTCTGTGGCTGCCTTTCTGATCTGTAAGCTATGCAATCGACACGACGGGTCACTATTGATTTAAGAGCTGCTCTTTGCCAGGTACAGGACCAAGCACTTTGCGTAAGTTATTTCACCGAATCTCATTCTCACCATAGCCGTATGAAATAATTCCCTCATTTTATAGTTCGGGAAGGTGAGGCTTGCGAGCTTCCCTGGCTTATCAGTGGCAGAGCTAAGATGTCAGATGGCTGATGCTAAAATGTGCTCCTTGCAAAGTCTACGTTCCTGCCGCTACATAGCAGGGCTATTGTTAATAAATCATTCTTCCTGCCCTGAAAATATATACAAATGATACTAACTCTAGGTGGAACCACCAAGCGTGGCCCAGCTCCCAGGGCCACCAGGCAAGCAGCGTTCGCCCTTCCCAAACCAGCCCCCTCCCCCCACAGGACACACTTCCTCTTCTCCTTCCTCTACCCGGGGCCGTTGTCCCTCCCCTCCTTCAACCTCTACTCAGAACTTACTTCCTCCTTGAAGCCTTCTGTCATTAACCCCACCCAGCGTTGATCACTTCACCAACTTCGCTTCTCCTCAAATACTGATACTCACACTTAGCCTAGATTTCTTTGGCCTTGTTTTACAGCTGGAGTCCACCGGGCTCTTCTGCACTGAGCTGTGCTTTGCCCCCTGTCTTTTGTCTTTTCCCATAGGGCCTGGCAATGAGTGTGGTCCACGGGGGCCTCTTGGGGTTGGCCTCGGTGGTCTCTGTATGTGGGTCTACGGATGGCCTGCTCTTGCCGTCCGTAGCACATCTCCCAGTGATCTGGCCAAAGGATGCGAGCATACCCTTCATTCTGGCCAAAGATGATATTGGTGTGGAGTTTGGGCGGGAGGTCAGAAGAAGTAGCCCAGGTCAGTCAATGTCACTCAGGAGCTCCCCTGTCCAGCCTAAACATTCAGTGAAACTTCTGAGGACTACTCTTTCCAATCTTGGGCCAGAAAAGGACTTGATTCTATCTGAAACGGTCTTAGGATTTCCTGTCAGTTCCTTCCTACACCTTTACCTTGAGTGGTAGGTTGAAACTAGCAACTAGGGTAGGAGTTTGGGGCTGGGTTTGGGGAGGTACCTTTCTGTTTAATCAGGGTGTTCCAAAAGGTGTAAACACATAGGTGAGTGTGAGTGGGTGTTAGCTGGGGACGATGGGACCGAGACAGGCCTTAGGACACACGTACAGGTGCTTCAAAAGCTTCTGAGTGGAGTTAGGGTAGAAGCCGGGCCTCAGGTCTCCTGGTGGAAGATGCCAGTAATGTGGTGGTGACAGCTGGTCTGATTTGCATTTGGGAAGCCAGACTTGTTTCAGACAGCTCATCCGATGCAGACAGCCATTCTTGAGAGCCTCCCTGGCCGGTTAGGACTCTGCCCTCCTCCAGAGGCCTCTCCTGCCTTGTCCCTGACTCCCCCGGGCCCTGGACACATTACAATTCCTGCCACTGTGAAGACCCAGCCGTGACCCTCACGCTCGGTGCTCCTGACACGTGAGCAGGCTCTCCTCCCGCACGGCCTGCCACTTTTAGACTGGCACACAGTTTTCACAAGACGGGTTTTTGTGGTTTGGGTTTTTTCCTTCATAAGTTTGCAGCTGCTAGTTTTGAAACCACCAGCCCTGAGGCAACTTAGTCAAAAAGAGAGCAAGAAGAGAAAAGAAAGAAAAGGAGAGAGAATACAGAAAGGGAGGACAAGCTGTCTTGCTATAAACCATGCACTACACGCACAAGGTCTGTGCAGCAGTCTCGGCCTTGCTTGGCCAGCTCTGCAGGCTTCTGTTGGGGACAGGCTCCTGGGGGGTCCGTGGGCAGGGTGGATTTGAGGAAGTGGGCCCTGGATCCCCGGCCCCTGGCTGCCTGTGGTCACAGGTGAGCTGTGACAGGCCAAGACTTTCGGTTATGATCCGAAGGGGACCTGCCAGCTCCCTGGCTCTGCTCAAAGGTGCGTGCATGGAAGGACAGCGAGGTGTGCAAGGCTGGGATGAGAAGGAGGAGGAGGGGGGAGACACAGGAAGACCCCGATTGAGTTTCCCAGTCCAATTCAGGCCCACCTAGTGGGTTCCTTTGCATAGGCAAACAGAAGGATTTAGCTGAACACAGACTCCAGGCAAGAAGGAGAGCCAGAAATAAACACATCCAGAAACAGCCATTCACATTCAGGTCCCCCCTCCCCCCTCAGATTCACGGCTGTTTGTGGCAGCTAATTATAGTTTTTATCTAAACCGAACACCTAGAGTCCCAGCCTCAAGTCACAGCCCTGGGCTGGGCGTGGAGGCCAGTCAGGGCACGGAGCTGTCAGGCTTATTCTGGGTGGCTTTGGGGCGTCCCCTCTTTTCTGGCAGCCCGACCTGAACCCCACAGTTCTCTGGGGGGCTGATAAAAGCGCTTTTGCTGGAGGGAAGAGGGAGAATCCTGGGGCTATTACCGAGGAAAGGAAATGGGAAATGGTTGGGCCTTGAAATCAGGTCTGAGCAGGCAGGGACACATGGGGCTGCTGGGAATCTCTGCCTCCATAGACCTGTGTCCCCCGTGAAACAACCTTGCATCTAAGTTATTTGCGCTCGTTTCTCCTCACCCTCTCCATCGCTCCTCTCCACAGTTATTGGGGGTCCCTTGAAGGCTTGGAATATGTTTTCTCTGAGTGACCCATAAAGCTATCCGGCACTGCGAGTAAGTGGAGTAGGCGCTCTATAAATGCTTATTTAACAGAATTGAAGGGCATACTGCCGGTCATACGCTCTTACAAAAACATGTACTGAGGTTCTTGTTGTCTACAACATAAAATCCAAATTCTCTAGAGCCTGATATAAAAGTTACAGTTTTTAGGCTCAAGCCCTAGCTATGTTCCAGCTTCCCCACCAGCTCCGCCATGCGTGCGGTGCTCTTACTGGCATTCTTTCCTCCGTTCTCGCTCCCGCTCCCTGGAATACCCTGCCAGGTAAATTCCAAGTCACTCAAAAAACCAACTCCAGGGCTTCCCTGGTGGCGCAGTGGTTGAGAGTCCGCCTGCCGACGCAGGGGACGCGGGTTCGTGCCCCGGTCCGGGAAGATCTCTCACATGCCGTGGAGTGGCTGGGCCCGTGAGCCACGGCCGCTGAGCCTGCGCGTCCAGAGCCTGTGCTCCGCAACGGGAGAGGCCACAACGGTGAGAGGCCCGCGTACCGCAAAAAAAACAACAACGACAACAACAAAAAAACCCAACTCCATCGTGAGCTGCCCTCTGCGAAGCCCCGCTCTTCCCAGCAGAGCTGGTTGTTTCTTCAGTTGGTCTCTTGTGACATTGAGTACATAGTATTGTGAAAGCACTTGCCCTTCTTTAGAGTGAGTATTCAAGTCCTCCTGTGTCCATCAGGAGACTGAATTCATCAAAGACAAGGACCACGATTTACGCATCATTGCATTCTCAATGCTGCAAGGTGCTTGGAAATAGCAGATGCTCAATAAATGCCTGACGATTAAATTAATGAAAGAAAGAATGGGCTCCATCCATCTATTCCTTGGAAACCCCAGCAGGGTCTTCCTGCACCTGTTCTCTTTCTTTCCTTCTCTTTCCCACATGTGGCCACCTCCCGACGCTCAGCACACAGATGGCACCAGGGACACAATTCTTTTACTTCCACTTCTGAAATGTCTCTATCCTTGTGCACAAGCTCCACAGAATCATCCACAGCCGTTGCTGCTCACCACTGCTCACGGGCCGCCAATGTCTGTAAAGATGTTGATTCTGGCCCTTTATTACCCAATGGTATAGACTCCCTCCCGTGAAGATGAACTTTTCTGAATCACAGCACACCTCCTCCAGGAAGCCCTCCCACACTAGTTCAAACCCACAGGGACTTTCCTTTTCTTCTGATCTGTTTTTGGCTTATCCGCTTATACTGCCTGATCCCTCACTTGCTCCTCTGTCCCCTTCCACCGTTCCACTGTTATTTTGGACTTGCATGCAGTCGTCAATGGATATTTCTTTTCTCCCGATTCTTTGGAGAGTCCCCCCAGCACACTTCACGATACTTGATACACGATCAGAATACAAAATGAGTGACTGCGGTAGATGCTCCCCCGCTGACTTTGTGCATTGGCGTTCACGTTCCTCAGATGGTGGGTTTTCCCAAGGGAACTTTACCTGGTCAGGCAATAGCAATCAGCAACATCTTAATGACTCTAAGTCCCGCGGTGGAAAAATTCTCCAATAATTGGCACGTTGTTGACTCACATAGCTGTGCTTTCCTGTGGAAGCCGTATTACTTAGTCCCTTGGTTCAAATACTGATAAACATTGTAGAATCTTCCCCAGCAGAGAGAGCTGTTCTCCCTGGAGCTCGATCTGGTATGGCCCTGCAGAGTGTGCCGGGACCCCGAGGCCACAGGAAAGAGAGGGAATGCCCCATGTGAGGGCCACCTGTAGCCAAGTAGGTCAGGTGGTTTTCTGGAGTCTACACTCAACCAAGGTGTCTCCAGCCTGTTCTGTTCGTTGTCTGAACATCCCACTCCTGTGCTCCCCTCTCTGGCTTGGGCCTCTCTGAAAAGCATCCCTTGACAACGTCTCCTGTTCTCTCCCTCCCCACACCCAGTCAAAATTTGCCAGGCTTGCCATAGTCAAAGGACCTTGCTAAGATCAGCTCAGACAGTCATGTCAATGAGTAAGGTGCATTCTGACGTGAGCTTCCTGAGGCTCAAAGGAATCAGCTCATGGTGATCATTTCAGGCAGATGGGATACTGGGGAGGGAGACTTTTAGGGGATGGATCGTTCAGAGCCGCCCAGCACAGCTACTGGGATGCCTGCATCTAGGGCCAGCTGTGGACAGGGGCAAGGTCCCCGCACCCCATCCCTGCCTCAAGGTGGCCAGGGAGTCTCTGACTTTGTCACTTGGGGGGAGTTCAGTCTGGAAGGGTAGGAAAGGAGGTCTCCCCAATAGATACCTAGCCTGAGTCTTCTGGTTTGGAACTCGGGGTTTGGAAAGTCACCCGAATGCCTCATTCCCAAGTCCGACCTTCTAGAGAGTCTGGAGCTGGCAAGCTTCAGATTCATTTGCGTCAACATGTTGTTTGGTTAATGCAGCTGAGCATCTAAGCCCATTTTCTTAGAAACAGGAAATCCCAGTGTGCCAAGAGTAAACAGATCCCAGCCCCCAAAGTTCGAGTTCATTTAGGAACTCCCTGACCACAAGGGTCTGTGGGGCTGTGCGCTTGAGCCAAGGCGGGCTCTCCTGCCCATAACTGATCTTGCACAAAGAGATGGTGTCTCGGCAGCTCAGCGGCTGGAAGAGCTGTGCGCTCAGGAGAGGCTGTGCAGCCGGCTAAGGGCAGGCTCCCAGTGTGAACCCTAAGACAGAGGGGTATCAAGGGTCTTTTGTAACTTGGCAGGTGTCTCCCCTGAGAGCCCGCCCCCCCCCCATAAACTCGTCAACTCTAGTTGCTTCCCTTTATATTCTTTGTGTCTTCCATGAGAGCAGGGGTCTGGCCTCTTTTATTCTCCATCCTGTCGATACTGTCAGCACAGTACCTGTAACAGGAGGCACTAAATACTTATTGGTAGGGCTTCCCCGGTGGTGCAGTGGTTAAGAGTCCGCCTGCCGATGCAGGGGACGCGGGTTCGTGCCCTGGTCTGGGAGGATCCCACATGCCGTGGAGCGGCTGGGCCCGTGAGCCATGGCCGCTGAGCCTGCGCGTCCGGAGCCTGTGCTCCGCAACGGGAGAGGCCACAACAGTGAGAGGCCCGCGTACCACACAAAAAAATAATACTTATTGGTGGAATGGATGAATGATGGACAAAGCAGCACCAGCTGAGTCCAGGATCTGATGAAGGGCTTGGCTGGCCCAGCTCTGCGAGGCGTCATGCCTGGGTGAAGTGGCATAGCTGTTGGTGCTCCCAGAAAATTCTCCCTCACAAACCCTCAGCACCCAGCCGGGGAGGACAGATTCTCCGGAAGCTGCCGGAAGGTTCAAGCTCCTCAAGGCTGGCTGAGTGAGCTCAGGTTTGTAGGGGCTGGAGGAGAGCGATCATTGGCTGGGTGGAGGGGGACAGGCAGGGGGTTGGCCAGAGGGCCTCCTGCTGCAGAGAGGTCCCGCTCCCTCACTAGACAAAGAGCCCTCAGAAAGCTACCTTCCCAGCCTCCAGCACACATGGAGCGGGCGGGGAGGGCCTGGCCTCTTTCTGACAAGCAGCCCAGCTGACCCTACTGCTGGGAGGGCAGAGGTGTGGCAGACAGCTGCCCCAGACGCGGAGTCGCTGAGCAGTCACGGCGGGGCCTGACGATGGAAGGAAAGAGGCAGCTCTTCTATTATTAGTGGCTGCTTTCCACGTATGTGTAAGTCAAACAGCCTATGCAAAAAAGAGGCCTCATGGTAGCAGGAAACTCAGAGTTGTGGGTGTCCTGGCGCTATCAGATCGGGCCCTGGGCTGGGCCAGCTTCCATATGGGCGACGCAAGGAGCTGAGCCCAGGCCCTATTTTCTGACTCAAGGGGGATCCTGCGGCTGCTTTAACATCCCATTTTCAGCATTTCACATGGGCTCATTTCTCAAGCCCATCAAGAATATTTTATTAAAATAAAAAGAAAGAAATCTAGCCCTGTTACCAAATGCCATCCCAGGTCCAGAAGTTGGGGAGCAACAAGGTGACGCATACTATCCAAAAGCCCAGCACTTAACATTTATGTGTGGTTTAACTGTACATCCATTAGACGTAGTGATCTACAGTAATACCTAAAGATACAGGAAAATGGCCATAATTTAATACGAAGAGAATAAAAGGAGATTACAAAACAATACGATTCTGGTTATATAAAAGCAAGACGTGTGTGTCTATATATTTGTATTAAAAAGACTGGAAGGGAATGCACCAAATATTAATAGGTTGTTTTCTGGCTTGTTAGACTGGGGGTGCGCTTTGGTAATTTTCTATTGTGATTTTTCTGTATTTTCTAAATTTTATACAAAGATGATGTATTGCTTTGGAAATTATTGTTTTAAAAAATACGTAAAAATAAGCAATACATTTAATGAGTAAAAGAAAAATTTAAGCCAAAAAACAGAGAAGGAAAGAAGTAGCAGCCTATGACTTGCTAAGGCAGCTGATCGGTCAGCGTTGGGTGGATCTAATGCACTTTACCTTCTTGTCCCTGACTCTCTGTCGCTCTCCCCTCCTTTCTCACCCCTACCCAGCTCTGCCCCTTCCAGCCAATGCCTGGGCAGGGCTCCGACAGCACCTTGCTTTCCTACTGTACCTGCCTGCCTGACACTCCTGCTAGCTTGTTCCAGGAAACAAGAGGTCCTAGAAGCAAACGTAAATGTGATGAACCTAACTCAGCTTCCAAAGTCCAGTGTAAGTCTCACTTGTTACTCCAAACTGTCTGAGATCTTTCCAGGCCCTCAGAGCTCTCATCCATTTTGCATCCAGAGCCATCAGTGCCTGGGTGTGGAGGGACACTGGACAGTGAATTAGGCAGACCTCAGTGACCTCCAAATGCCACATCTATCAGAAACTGGCTGCCTTAGACCCCTGGGGGAACTTATTCCAGGTATAAATAAATAATACATAGACACACAGGCACACATACCTCTATTTGGTATACATGTACACGTAGATATGTATGTACCATACAGCCATATATGCACACATCATACACAAATATGTGAGCAAAGAGGAGAGAACTTGAGCATGCAGGTTTGCACGCACGCGTGCACACACACACAATTTTGTCCTCACAACATTATGAAATGGTATATTTTCTTCATCTAACTGATGAGGAAACCAAGTGTCTAAGAGGTTAAGTCACACAGCCGGAAGTGGCAGGGCTAGAAGTTGAACACAGTCCTGTGTCTCCCAATCCCGGACCCTTCAGCAGAGAGCCTTTTCCCCCACTCTATCGCCATCCTGGCAGGCTGCTGTGGTCCTAGTGAGCCCGAAAGCTCCATAATTACTGGGTTGGACTTGGCCTCCAGAATAACCATGACAAAATTTGTGGAAATGTTCACAACAGCTCTTTACTTCCAGGTTCTGAGATCAGAAACGGAAGTTTCAAAATACCGAAAGTTCGTTTATGTTGAACATACTGCTTGGGTTAAAAGCAGGAAGTCCAAGAAAGCCTGATCTCATGAGATTTTTCAGCCCAATTTGGATTCACATCTGCACTGCTGGATTTTCCACTGAGTCCAACTTCAGCTGCTCTGCCGCTTCTCCCATTTCACTGACTCTCCACCTACGGGGGGTACAGATAAATAACACAGTCTGTGGCTATTAACTAAGATTTATCCAGCGATTGGCCAGTGGCAAGGTGGTGAGCTGGGACAGGCAGTAGAGGGGAACAACTGAAATTTGAAAAATCTTCACATTTCTTTCTGTAAATTTTTTAAAAAGCCAAACTAAAACAAACAAAAGCTCTAAACAATAAGTCATCCAAATAATGGCGTCTGTGCTTGTTTCCAGGTGCAGGAAACAAGTGGAGAGGAATCCTGCCACCTACTCCTTCCCGCAGACCTGGACCTGGCCTCGCCATGGGTCAGATCCCAGCCGGGGTGGGAGAGGACGGGAAGGTGGTGGGCTCAGCAGCGGGTCTGGGTCACCAGCTTTGGGGAAGCCTCAGGAGATGGGAGAATCGTTTCTGTATCCCGACTAGTTGACGGCAGGAGCTGGGATTAGAACCCGGGTCGAGGGCTTCAGGCTGCCTCTCTTTCCAGCTATACTAGCTGCCCTGGCCACCTCTCAGCATTCGAATGAGTGAACAGCATCACAGAGTTTTTAAGTGACAGAGGATAAAGGGAACATTAGCTGTTATAGTATTTATATAGTGGGTGGTTATTGCAGCTGGTGCTATTTTTAATTGGAGTCCCCTTCCATTCCAGAGTTTCCTGGGGATGCCAGTATCTCTGAGACTTCCCTGCTGGAGGGTTCAGAGGCTCCCAGGGACACCTACCCTCACCACCCCCACACCACTTTAGATGCCCCCAGGGCAACATCTGGAGGACTTCTGCAAAGCAAGAATCCTCAGTGCCGTGTGGTCTGGCCTCCTCTCCTCTCCTCTCCTCTCCTCACGGACTGGCGCACACTCTCTTGAAGTGCAATTTTGAATCAGCCACACCCAGCTGAAGGAGAGGGGCAGACCCCACCTTAGAGCCACCCACTTCACCCCATTTTCAGTTTGAGGAGCTCAGGCACACGTGGGTCCCTGCCTCGCCTTGTGAATCTGTGCAAACTGGGTGCAGAGGAGGGGCAGGGTAGCAAATGTAGCCGCTGTGCGGCTTTGAGTGAATCACTGAACCTCTCTGGGCCTCAGTTTCCTCCTCATAAAATGCTAAGTGTAATATCCATCTCGTGGGTGGGTGTGGGCCCAATAAAGTCCCCAGGGCACACGTGGGCGTGGGCACTTCCTGCCTGCCCTGCGGTCCAACCCCACCCTTTGGGGTAAACCCTGGGGGCCTAAGTGTCTTGGAAGCAACCCTTCTGTGCTCTAGAACTGCCAGAATCTGGAAGCAGAAGGCCTCCAATCTGCAGTGCACTTTTTTTTTTTTTTTTTTTTTTTTTTTTGCGGTGCGCGGGCCTTTCACTGTTGTGGCCTCTCCCCTTGCGGAGCACAGGCTCCAGACGCGCAGGCTCAGCGGCCATGGCTCACGGGCCCAGCCGCTCTGCGGCATGTGGCCTGCATCGGCAGGCGGACGCTCAACCACTGCGCCACCAGGGAAGCCCTGCAGTGCACTTTTTAGGGGGAGGAATTTCCTACGCTTAGCAATCATTAAATGCCACCTTAGAGCACAACCTTAATAAACCTGCTTTACTACTAGAGAGGGCCTTGTGGGCATCGCCTCTCTCCTTACACAGGTCCTGCTCTGTTTCCCTGGCTGCGTAGCAGGTGCACATCCTTCGCTGGGCACCCTGGCTTGGGGTGCACTTGAAGCAGGATGAAGAGGGTTAGCTTCCCCATCACTGGAAGCTGCAGGAGGAGGACACAGGGCCTTTCATGTGGCAGGAGCGCGCACTCTCCCCAGAGCAGTTTGTGCCCCGGAAGTCAGGCTGGTGGGCAGAGGCCGCGGCCTCTGCTGCTTCCTCCCCACCTTGGAAAATTACACAGAGTGCCACTCTGCCCACTGGCTGCCAGGAGATGCCCTGCTGCTTTCCGAAATGATCCCACCTCCTTAGAATCAAAAACAACAATGTACCTGCAGTGACCAGCTTGCCCTGTCCTCTGCCCTGCCCTGGAAAAAGTACAGCATCTGTAAACAAGCCATTAGACTCGAGATCCTACCCAATTTAGACCTTTGTCTCAGTTTTCTCCAGAGTGAACTCGTGGTCACACCCACCCAAACCAAGCAAAGCCCAGAAGGAATGCAGAGTCCTGCGGCCAGGCTAACCACAGCTGACCCCGCCGTGTCGGGGCTCGGCGTGCTCCCGGGGCTGGGAGAGGACAGCGGGGAGGAGAGAGCACTGGGATCCACCGTGCGCTCCGACGTGCCAGTGGCCGAGAGCTTGGTCTCCGGGTTCAATTCCCCAAAGCAGTGCTCATTTTGCAAATGCCTCCCCAAACTACCAAAACCCCAAAGTCTACCTCCTTTGAAGTCTGGAAAGAAAACCCCCTCAGATCAGCTTCTTTTTTATTCCTGTACTTCCTGTACAGGCAAGCTTCTAGAAAACAGAGGTTGGAGAAAATGAAAGTCAATGCCAAATACTAACCAGACAGAAGAATAACTGCTTTTCCCCACAGCCCTCCACCCCCAGCTCTGGCATTACGGGCTGGGGAACTGGGCCCCTCTCCTGCCGCTGTAGATCTGTTTATTCTGCACTCCATAAAGGGAAACCAGGCCCTTTGCTGACATTTTGGCTTGGAGGGGGTGGGGAGAGACGGAGGTCCAGAATTTAAACTCAAAACCAGATCAACTTCTCTAAATCTCCTGGTGCTTTTTCTGCAATTCCTCAATGGGCCACATTGTACGATTCAGGCTTTTAACCCTCCCAGCCCGTGCGCCCCCGTCACTAACAGTCTGGCTCTGGACTTCGATGAATGCCATAAACCGCAGTGACCCCTTCTTGACTTCCCACCCCGTCGGGGCTCCCTGATCTCACTGCACCCCTGACTTCTCTCTGCCTCTCCTGCCCGCCGACATGTGCCCCAAACCTTGCTCTCCCGAGTGGACGGGGGGCTTCCTTTGAACAATGAAACAGGGAATTTCCTTTGTCCTGGAAATGTTCCACTTGTCATCCACTGTTATCCTTATCAGCAGACCACAGTGCAGCGAGCAAAGGCCCCTGCGTGCTCGGGCCCCGGGGGGTATCATTGCAAAATGTTTTCTTCGCTTTTTCCTCTGCCTTGAATTCAAAGCCTGACCTTTACGGGTGGAATTCAATCAGGTCATCGCTCAGATTCCCCAGTGGGGAAATAAAAGTAGCACAGGCAAAGTCTATTGTTTCCATTTCAAGAAGGTAGAAATGTTGTCTTCTCCCTAGAGCATCCAACTAAACGAGGTGGGATGGGGGATAGAGGAGGTAATAAAAGGACCCTTAAAACTAGTTTAAGGTCTTGGTAATAAAACGTAGCCTAGACCCTCCCATTCTCTCTCCATTTACACAATCTGTTCTCATCAAACGTGATTGACATCTCAACTTCGGTCCTTCAGGGCTGGCTTTCACTGGTTTTAATGCAATTCATTTGTATTTGGACAAGTTTGAAAAAGATTTTTTTTTTCCCGCTTTAAACAACAGGAGAGCAATACAGGCGCACCTTGTTTATTGACCTTCGTAGATGCTGCATTTTTTACAAATTGAAGGTTTGTGGCAACGCTACATCAAGCACGTCTGTCAGTGCCATTTTCCCCACAGCATTTGCCCACTTTGTGTCTGTGTCGCATTGGCAATTCTTGCAATGTTTCAAACGTTTTCATTATTGTCCTATTTGTCATGGGGAGCTGTGATCAGTGATCTTCAATGTTTCTTCTACGACTTGTTGCAGGCTCAGGTCCTGGTTAGCATATTTTAGCAATAAAGTATTTTCTAACGAAGGTTCTCACACACAGTGCTGTACACTTAATAGACTCCACTATAGTGTAAATGTAACTTTTCTACACACTGGGAAATCGAAATATTTTGTGACTTGCTTTACCGGGATACTCGCTTTATTGTTGCGGCCTGGAACCGAACCCGCGACACCTCGGAGGTCTGCCTGTCCAGTCAGGAAGAGGCATGTGGAACACCAGAAGGCCAAAGGAATTGTAAAAACAACTGCTAATGTTAACACGCTTGTATTCTGGGGCAGGAATAATTAATTGTATATGTTTAGTCACTCAACAACTCTGAGCTCTTATTCTGAAAAGTTCAAAATATTTCACATATGTAGGGAATAAAGTCTCTGGGATCAGACAGACCCTACGAGCTGCATAACTTTTGATGAGAAACTTGAGTTTTCTGTGCCTGGGTTCCTCTCACTGGTAAAGTCTAACGATAGATGTATCCCACAGGCTGTGGTGGAAATGAAGTGCTAACATGCACTGAAGTGCTCTGGACAGTGCCTGGTTCATCTGTAACTACTCAATAAATAATATTAATAATAATATTATTATTGACATTACTGATATCTCCTGTGAAAATTGTTTCCAAGTAATAATAAGGTAAAGGACGCAGCCACTCCAGAAAAGACCTTGAAGGCCAATCCCCGTTCTTATCCTCTATACCGTCTTAGATCAGACAGCTTCCTCTGAAATTCTAGCAAACACCACATATAGACAGCATGCCTCTTCAGTAGGCGTTTTTTGTTTTTTTTTTTTTAGTTCTTTTTTTGATCTTGCAAAATGCATTTACGGCCATCTTTATTACAACATTGCTTCGAGGTAAAATTATCATTGGCAGAATCTCCCCGCTCTGCAGTTGAGGAAACCAAAGCATGAGGAGGTTCAGGACCTGCTGAAGGGCAGAGAGCAGCTCATACCAAAGCCAGCAAGCACGGCTTCCAGAGCTCTGTGTGACCAAGAGCTGCCTCACTCTGCCAGTCAGGAGGTCCACCAAGCTGAGGACAGGTCCATCCCAAACGTGGCTGAAGTCTTCAAAGATGGAAGTAAGCTTTCTGGACTCTTCCTGCCCTTGACCTTTCTGGATGTGCTGCATATTCAGAGCATGCCAACCGATGCAAAGGTACTCTGTGTGCTCAAACACTAGTCTGATCACGTCTTTGAAACTTTGAAATTTACTGTCCTCTCACGATGTTCATTCTGCCACTTTACTTGCCTTCACTGAAGAAAAAGGCTTAGGGACCCACAGACAATGCCTAGAGGGACTGCAGTCAGAGTTACAGGTTTGTGACACTCCATTTAGCAGAGCTGTAGGAAAACGGCATTTCCCTCATTCACTCATTCAGCAAACACTTCTCGAAGGCCTGCTCTCCTCCATGCCTACCCCAGCTTACCACTCAGGGTTCAGCCCAAATGTCACTTCCTTGGGGAAGCCTGAGACCTCTGAGACTAGGTTAGGTCCCCATAGTATACTCTCCTGAAGCATCTTCTACTTCCTTTTTCACCGAGCTCTTTGCACTTATAACTGGCTCAATATCCCTCTGACTACAATTTCTGTCACAGCAAAAGCCTTGCCTGTTTTTTTTTTTTTTTTACCACTGTATCCCAGCGCCTGGCACACAGAAGGTGCTCAATAAACACACAAATATGTGCTGGGTGCTAAGGTGTCAAAGGCGAACTGGCAGAGTGTCTGCCCTCAAGGAGCTGACAGCAAACCATAGAAACCCACACTTCGATGCTCGCCATGACGTACCAGGAGTGACAGAATTGTCACGATCACAGAATCGTATTCTACACACACTTCCTCCCCTTTTTCCAGATGCAATCTGAAAAGAACAAAGGTGGAAGATTTCAAACTGCAGAGAGATCTTTCTGAAAATGCATAAGCCCTAGAAATATGGGACTAATGACGGATTTTATATGTAATCGGCATGAGGAGATCAAAGACTCGAACTGGGCATTCACAGGGGCCTGAGGGTTGATCCATATTTTCTCCTTTCTGGAGGGCAAGTGTGAGCGAGAAGCAGGACCACAATGGTTCATCACCCCTAAAAACATCATGGAGAGTTAGACTGCAGGGACCTTTGCCCTATTTTCTCTGTGGCATCTGTCCATCTTGATTTTAAACAATTCGACTCAGAAATGCGTGCCACTGATTCAGTGATATATATAGGATGGACCTTCCCAGTGACGTCCAACCGAAGACTTGCAAAGCAAAAGCCACCAAAGCTCTGCTCATCAGAGAGGCCTTAGGAAGGAGGTCAGATCTCCCCAGAGAAGGACTGGGTGTTTATTCCTCACGGGCATTCCAAAGCCACAGCAGGTAGACCACGTCATACGTTTGATTGTCCACGGGTGAGGGCCACGAAGGAAGGAGAGAAATTGCTCCATGCCTTGGACATGTCAAGCACATGGGTCTCAGTGACTTAGAGCACCACAAAGCAATGCAAGCCCAGGGAACACTCACTGGAGGGAAACGGGTTCAAAGTCACCACGCTAGCTACTTGTTTGCTAAGTAAGTTGCTTTGCTCACATTTATACTTAAGGAGAAATCTACCTACAAGGAATTATAAGGATCTTGGAATTAGAAAAGCCAAGTCTCTGTTAATAGCATGGAATCCTCTGTAATAGGAAATCATATATTCACGGCAGGACAAAGCATTAGAGCTAAAAACGACCTTAAAAACAGTTGAGCACAATGCCAGTATTCTACAAATGAGGAAACTGAAATCACCATGCTGTAGAGGATTCCCTCTGGCTGAGGTCATTTTCAATGAAAAGATCTACAGGAAAAGCCCACACCTTTCTTTGACAAGCCCAGTATACGTTTAATCATAATTTGTGAATATCCCTGTGGCAGATTCCAAATGCATCCATTTTATAAATGGGAAAAGAAAGCATTATCTTCTTAAAGGTCAGTGTAGAATTGGTGATGAAGCCGAGAGACTAGATGGTTACCTTAGTTCCAGCTCCAGGCCAGCACTGGTAGTACCTGGGTAACGCTGGACATCCACCCTTCATCTGTTTTTGCTTTAATATCAGTCATAAGAGTCAATGGAAGTGTTAGTCTCCTTGTGGACCACACATTGCTGACTCAGATAAAAATAATCCACATAAATATACCTTCCAACTGAATGCAGATTTTAAGACGTTTTTGACCTGAAATATATAGACTTTTATTGTCTAATACGGGAGCCACTAGCCACTTGTGGCTATTTAAATGTAGAATAACTAAGAGGAAATAGAATGAAATTAAAAATTTAGTTCCTCTTTGCACCAGCCACATTTCAAGTGCTCAGCAGCTGCTTGAATAGCTAGGCTAGCGGCTACATATTAGACGGCACAGAACAGGACATTTCCACCTTTGCAGAAAGTTCTATTGGACAGCCCAGATAATGACGGTTTTCTTAATCTTCCACTTTGCTTTGCCTTTAAGATCAGGTTAAGTAAGTTGAGAAGTACTGATGAAGTTTTCCAAATCTCTTATCCTAAAAATTGTACAAGAGCTACATCTCTCATGAGGTTTCCTATACATCAATACTTTCCAAAGAGAGATGTTTGAGCCTTCTACAGCCCAAGAAAATATCGCTCTCCCTTCCGCCCATAACAATTTAAAACCAGAAATTTAGTGCTATATGAAAAAGATGAGAAAGTGTTACATTAGCTATTTCCAAATCTGTAATAAATTTAGGCAAGACATTGGCTGTGGTTAAGATGGTAGGATGAGTGTCCAGAACCTTTATACAATCTAGTCTTCCAAAGATGGAGACCATTTGTCAAACAAAATGAATTTTCTGCAAGGCTGAATTAATTTCCATGAGCGAGATGCTCTTCATAGTTTGAAATATATATTTGAGATGCTCTCTAATCTCTTTACCTCCACTCGGTGGTTTTGGTGTAGAAAAACACAGAATGCTCCTTCAATACAGCGTACAGATCTTGGAGGTCATTTGTTTTCAAGGAGAAAGAAGCAGTAGGGTGATCTTAGCTGGACTGAGGTTCCTAAAGAGCTAATAGATCAGTGTCTGAGCAGCCAATGCCCTCCGCATGGACTTTGAAATCCCAATTCTGTTGGCTAAGAAGAAAACCCTAATCCCTAATTCAACACGTTCAGAAAAAAGACGTCAGGAGAAGCTCTTAATCTCAATCTGAAATGTCTGGATCAGCAGTTTAAAATGAAAAGAGTCAACTTCATTTTCCAGTTTTTAAATCTCATCATCACTTAGCTACTTCAGTGTGGGTAGAACAGGGGCAAATGTTCTTCCCCTTCACTCCACCTCTGGTCACACAGTCATACTGGTTGTGTAATGTCACATGGAAGACAGAGATACATACAAGCTTTCCTAAAATATTACTGATGCGGGATGAGAACAAAGACAAAGCTCGCCTGTCGAGTCTCCATACGTGGGGGAAGACACACCATCATTCCTGCCCTCTGCCCCAGCAGAGGACCACCTTCAAGGCAGATGACTTCTTTCACACTGTTGCCCCTTCACTCACACTTAAGTAGGTTAAACCTTTTAGTTCCTTCCACACTTAAACAATCACATTCTTTGATCAGGACCATTCAGTCCTACAGTCCCTCCTAGGTTGGAAAACTTCTTTCTGGAAGGGGATGGTAAAGCAGAGTACATAGAAGGACTGAAATGTTAGCTCCCTCTGAATCAACCCACTTCAGGCCTTGCCCTGCATCCCCGTAACCCATGACCACAAGGACACAGAGAAGACAGAGGAGGTGGCATAAGTGGACAACTGGGAACGGGGCAGCAGGTGTCTGGCTCGCTAGATGGGCATCTAAAAACCATTCACAAGGGGACGTGGTACAACATACATGGTTTACATTCTAGGAGGGCTCTTGACTCTTTATAGGCAGAGACAAAAGTAAAAACAAAAACAAAAAAAACTGAGTAGCATAGGTTGGACAGGAGAATTTTGTTTCTCTGGTGTTTTCAGTGTCCACAGCTCTCTTTATCAGCAGCACAAGCCTGGAATTCCTGAAGCTGCACTCATATCCTGCCATCGGGGTTTTACGTAAAACCCCCATTGATGGGGTTGGGAGTTTCATGAGGAGAACAATGACCGGATATGAGGGAGGGGAGAGGAATAGGTGATGTTTGGTCTGTACTGGTGCATTCATAGGGGAGAATGTCTATACTGGCAAAGATATGAAATAGCTAATTGACAAATTTTACCAAATGCAAGTAAGTCTTGGGAACCATGAAAGCCAGAAAAAAGCAGCCCAGTGGACTCAAGTTAAGCAACATTTATTATCTGTTATGTTCAAATGTCGACCTTAGAGTAATATCTATGATAATAATAACCAGTATTTACATAGCTCTTTACAATTACAAAGTGGTTTTCCTTCCACACTTACTTTGATTCTTATCATCGGTCCATAAGGCAGGTGGAAAACTTAATATTACTTATTACGACCATTACTAGTCTTATTTTACAGTTAGGAAGGGAGGAGATTGGAGAAGTTAATATCTGGCCCAAGATCATACAACCAATCAGCTGCTTTGAAACCTAGATTTTTTCACACTTCGAATTGCACAGGGCTTCCCCAGAGCCATTCTGCCACCATCACGATAATTTGCAAAACATTACAGCACCTCACTGCCCACCTGAATAAAAGTCTTGTGTCACCTTTCTTAGGCAAGAAGCACCACCCAGCACACAGCATCCCTGCATTACACTGTGTGAACACAAAGTTACATTTTGTAACTCTGGCTAAAGAGGGCTAACCAGCCCCTAACAATAAAGAGAGAAGGGTGATCTCTCTTCAGTAAGATGTCCGTACAAGGCTCAGGAATGGAAATGATGCGTGATTTACAATTGGCAACAACCACGTAACGGGCCACCCAATTGTTAGTCAAATGGTAGTAAGTAAGTGATGCTTTTCTTCAAGAAGTTCAAAGCAACTCGTCAATCCAGATTTTCACGAAAGTCACAGGAGAAGAGGTTTGTACTACGGCCCCTCTTCATCCTTTTGGTTGGATGGAGAAGCTGAAGTTAAGAATAGGAGAGTAATTTGTCCAATGTTACCCAGCCAACCTGAGGCAAAGCCAGGAGCGGAAGTCAGATTACCCCACACCCTGTGCCCACTTCAGCATTTTAGGGGGACTGGTACAAACGTAGAACCTGGGACCCCTCCCAGGTGTCCCGGGGGACCTGCTTCATCATTCTCTTCTCCATTTAGTGCAGAGTTGTGCCCAGGTAGGTTCACCATCAAGGCTTTCTAACGAGTATTGAAGGAAGGGGTGGAAGATGAGGCTTGCTGTCACTGCAGACAACTGCCTCCCTCCGGTCAGAAGGGAGCTGGAAGAAGCATCAGCCTGTGGAAAACGCCACTCGACCCGGTCGGTCCACCTCTGATGAGACTGACTGCCTCACTGACAGCTTGTTGATGCTGGCTGGCTGCTTTAAGAGGGACTCGTGTGTTTCCCGTAACACGCCCTTGACCCTTCCAGAGGAACTGAGCTCAGAGCACCCCTCCCTCCCAGCGGTGGGCACACCGAGGTGTCTACCTTCGGTCATATTCCTTATTTTCCCACAAAAGTCACCTTCACCGAGGCATCTGTCTCTCGCTTTCGCCTCGTAAATGTGCTCGTTTTGTGCACATACAGTAAACATTCTCTCCTGTTTCCAATTATTTTGAACAGTTAAGCATGCAAATGTCTGAGCAACATTTATTAAACTTCTGTGGACTTTTAGGAGGAAAAAAAAAAGATGAACCAACAAGAATTTGAATCATCAAAGAGCTCTTACAAAACCAGCATTTTGAGCCTTTAATTGGAAATGAATCAGAAACAGGCATGTGAAATTTCCCATGAAATACACACAGGGTTTAAATTTTTTTTATAAAGGGTGCTCTGGGCAGAACAAAATCTGGGTTATACACAGTCCAAACTGATGGGAAGCAATCATGAATCCCGAGGTGCTCCAAACCCAGCCCCGCTCTGCAACATCTTCCCATGCGAACTCTGGGAAGGCAGGGAGCGGGGACCACAGTCTCCCTTTCTGGCCTTACAGATCCAGTAAGTACATAGGGAACCACAGATCTCCAGAAGGAAGAGCTTAGAGGCCCCAAGGCCCAGAGCAGCAAATCCACATGTCTGGATGCCTTTCCTGAGGCACCCTGGGAGAATTCTCCGCATGCCAGTTTCCTGAAACACATTTCCAGAAAAGTAGTCTGCCCTTCCTCCCTCCGCTTTCTCGGAAAGTGCAGCAAGCACAGGTGCCCCTCAAGTCCCTGACCTCTGGGGAAGTCCTGTGTTGCACCATGGACCCCATTTGAGCACGATTACCTATACCCATTGACCAAATATGCTCTTACTGTTGAGAAAACCAAGGTCAGCACAGTCGGCCCTTCTTTCGGCAGGTTCCTCATCCCCAGGTGTAACCAACCGCGGATGTAGTAGTATTTCTGACCGGCGGTTGGTTGAATCTGTGGATGGGGAAGCCGCAGCTATGCAGGGCTGACTGTAAGGGACTTGAGCATCGGCGGATTTTGGTATCCATGGTGGAACCAACCCACCGGGGATACTGGGGGATAACTGTACCTATATGGTTTTCTACAGACAGCATTTTGTGGGCTGGGAGAGAAAACGCATGGATCTTTGTTCTAGGATTCCTGACTGGTCATGGACTTAGGTACAGGGCTGGTAGCAGAGTACAGAGCTGGGAGAAGAAAGATCTCTTGCTTTTATGTGTAGGTGCAGACATTCTAACCCTCTTCGCCTGGCATCCCCAAAGCAGGTTATGTGAGGCTTAGCACCTGCCCTCACACACTCCCCTCACGCCATATAGTTTCTGAGTGATTTTCCTCTCGGAGATCACCTCTTCAGCGCACTTACACTTAGAGATGATTACACTGAGGATTGGGCTGGGAAAAATCCATATGAATTCCCCATGATAATTCCTCTTGTCTTAAACATACCTCTCTTGCCAGGGGAGCTACATTTCAGTTTCAATTGTTTTCTATTTCAAATCTGTGATCTTTGTAAAGAGAAGAGCTGCACTTGGGTGGCTGCATGACTGCTTAGCTGCCTGGGTGGCTCCCATGGAAAGTGCGGTGTTTCATCCCACAGGAGAATTACACAATGGCCAGGGAGTAAGACTGAAAGGCAAAGAAAGCAGGAACGCCTGTGGCTTCGATGAGTCTTGCTGTCTTTGCTTCTGGAAACACCCTTATGGTGGAATGTGTGGTTTAGGGGAATGGATACCTGAGTTCTGCTGACAGGGTCTCCTGCCCAATTCTCATCTTTAGACACATCACACCTTGAAGACTCAGTTACCTCTTCAGTGCAATGGCCTCTTGTGCTCTAACAACAATCTCAGGGGTACTCAAGTTGGCAACTTGCAATATTTGCATTAGGGAATTTGACAGAGATACAAGCGGCTCTCTTAGTGTTCTCTTCTCGCCCGGGATTACACTCAAGGCCTTTCAGAAATAACGTGTAGAGGAAGAGGTAAGGCCAAGTGATAAGGGGTGATACGGCACCCTCCAAGCCAAAGAAGGAAGCAGCGCCTTTATCCCAATTTCTGGAATGTCTTCTTCTGTTGATGTCAATGACCCTTTGGATATAATTTGAAGCTTCTTTTCTTACACGCATGTTTCTAGAGTTAGAACTTCAAACACAAATAGGCTGAAATCTCTAAATAAGAGAGTTTCTTTGCTGATGGATTATGTTGAATCAGGGTAACAAAAGCACAAGCCCTATACACAGAGATATTCCACGTGACTCCTGAAGGTGTACGTGTGTACGGGGTGGGGGGGCTCATGCAGTGTCAGTGAGGAGAATGGGTTAATTTTCCCGCTTTGAAAGAAATCGAACTACAGCTATGATGAGTTTGAGTGCCTCCCTGACCCTCATCATTGCACCCAGGGTCCACCATGATGCCATACAGAGTGCCAGGAAAAAAACGCAAAGCCAGGCACTGGGCCTCCGCATTGAGAACGAAAAGTTTAAAATAATAGGTTCTTCAGTGCTAAATGATGTTTGGTTCCAAGGATCCTTGGAGCTATGGTTTTCTTTGTTCTGCCAAAGGAAAAAGGAAATACATCAGGAAGCTGGGCCAGTCCACAGGAAGTCTCACTTGAGCTGATAAAAGGAACTGATGTGAGGTGGCTGGGGATGCAGTTATAAGTCAATCAGCCTTGAAATAACAAGAAATGCTATTCAGGAGAAACTGGAGCCTGAAGTTAGCCTTTCTCGATGATTTCCTTTTAACCCTGCAAAACATTCCTTTCTTTGTGTTTTATAGAACCCCCCCAAAACCAGGGCTTTTTTTTAGTGTGTGTAGTTAGTGTGTGTATATGAGTGAAAGAGAATGAAAAAGACGGCAAGAGTTAGAGCCGGAGAGAGGAGGAGAAAACACAGAAGGGTACAGAAGGAGGTATTGTCAAGTCACAGAATATGCTATTCTCTACTGAGCTACAAAACTTTTTTTTTTTTTTTAAATCATCTTGGTAGCTCATTAAAGTAAAACAGAACCTGTTGGTTTCATCCTCGCCTGCCTGCCTGCTCTCCAGTATACCTGCCAGCTAAGTCAGGCTCACCTGGGGAATAGAGGGCTGAGGTCTTCTTCAGGAGAGGGTGTGGAGGGTGGAGCGAGGCCACGAATCTGCCCAGTGCGGACTGAGGGTGGGAGTCTCTTAGACAAATACCACCGCCACCTGCAAGGTCCTCAAGAGATGGGTTGGACGTGTGTGTGGCAAACTGGCTACAGATCACGGTGGCTAAGCTCTATGAATTTCAGAGGCTAACAGGATAAAGTCCAAATCATTGCTTTTCCACTTTCTATCTTGATGGGCTTGGGTAAGTTACTTCACCTCTCCAAAATGAAAAGAGTACATACAGCATAGGACTGTTACAAGGATCAAAAGGGAATGTGTCCTAGAGAACAGACTTGTGGTTGCCAAGGGGAGGGGGGGAAGGAGGCAGGAGGGATTGGGAATTTGGGTTGAATAGATGCAAACTATAATATGTAGAATGGATAAACAACAAGGTCCTACCGTATAGCTCAGGGAACTATGTTCAATATCCTGTGATAGACCAAAATGGAAAAGAATATGAAAATGAACGTACGTATATGTATAACTGAATCACTTTGCTGTACAGCAGAAACTAACACAACATTGTAAGTCAACTATACTTGAATTAAATAAATTTTTTAAGAAGTATGTCCATAAAGGTGAAAACAGATATTGGCACATAGTAAGAGCTCGATAAATAGCTCCTTCTTTTTCTTCTTCTGACTGTGATTACCCATCCTCAACGCTATTCCCCTCAGATGGAAGGTGAGTGCATCTCTTACTCTCAGGTGAGGGGTAAGGAAAAAATGGCCTCAGCAAGGGCCATTGGGGCTCATGCAAAATGGTGGGTGATATGGTTTCAAACTGAACTAGGGCCTTTCAGGGTTGACTGTGTTTGCCCAAAGCCTAGCACCACTTCCTGTTTTAAGAAGAAGAAGAAAAAAAGCCTCTCAGAAAACTCATTAAGAGACTCAAAATTCTTTCTGGACATCAAATATGTCCTCAAAATAAAAAATGTTTTATTTTTTTTTAAAGAGTTAAGTGTAAATGAATCAAAACCAGACGAATTCAATTTCCCTTCAATTAAACAGAACTTTAAAAAGTCCAAGGAAAAGGCACTTGGGACCAAATGTGTTTTGGGTTTTAAATGAGACCAAATTTTGGGAAAGAGTATGAGACCCCAAAGCAGAGTCAGGCCCCATTGTTAGCTTACATTAATGCAAAGGGATTAACACAGCTCCAGTGTCACTTGGTAATAAAAACACCAGCTCACAGAAATTCAGGAAGCACCTCCTAAGACCCCCAGCCTCCAACTGGCCGCAAGAACACTCTATGACTTATCCTTGGGATTGTGGAGAAGAGCCACATGGGCCCAGATGGAACTTCTGTGAGAAGTTCAGTCGCCCACGTCCCCAAATAAGAAATGTTTTTAAAGCCTGCCTGGGATCAGAGTCTTATAAACACGGGAGCTAAAAGAAACTTTTGAAATCGTACCTTCAATTTATAGATGAGAACATCTTTAACATGAGGAAATTTACACAAATGCTGATGGCGTGAAGTGACTTGTTTAAGATCTCAGAGCTCGTTTGGGGTAGAACTGGAGCTAGAATTCAGGTCCCCGGATCCTTGGCTGGACAATTTTTCTCCATATTTTACTGTGAAAGTGGCATCCCCAAATCTCTGAGATCAGCACACTGGGGCTAGAATGATGGTGCTCAGCTTACTTGTTACAAATCTATTTCTAATTGTCCCTCTTCATTTTTTACATCAGTTTTTTAAATTATAAAAGTAATATATACTAGTGATTGAAAAAGCCAAACACCACATGTTTATAGTGTGAAAAGTAAAAGTCTACTTTTCCCTGCCCAAAGGCAGCCACTGTTTAAAAAAAACCAAAACAAAAAACCAAAACAAAGCAAAACATTGAAAACGCACACATATGTATGATTATTTATGCATAGACAATTTCTGGAAGGGTCTATCCAGAAACAAACAAACAAATAAATAAATAAATATTTTCAATTTTTTTTACAGAAATGGGACCACATGTTTTGTAATTTGCATTTTCCCATGTATTAGTATACCTTGGAGAACTTTCTAAGTCAGTGTATATCGACAATTGATTTTATTCCATTCAACAATTGCATGATTTTTTTTATATGAGTCTTCTAAAATTTATTTATCTAGTTCCGTATTGATGGACATTTAGATTCTTTCCAGTTTTGGCCATTTCAAACAATGCTACAATAAACATCTTGTATGTGTATCTTTGGTATCCGAGTGAACATGTCTGTGTGATACATTTTTAGATTTGGAATTATTATCAAATTTGTATAAATACTTAACATCGCCATAATTGTTTCCAAATTGCATTCCAGAATGAGTGTAGCAAGTTAGAGTTCCACCAGCAGGGATAGAGAGCGACATTTCCCCTTATTCTTTCTAACATGAGGCATTATTAAGCTGTTTTAATCTGTGCTATCCTCATAGGTAATAACTGTTGGAACTTCATTAATTTCATTTGAATGTATACATGCTTGAGATTCTTTTCATATGCTTCTGGGCCATTTGCATTCCTTTTTCTAGCAGTTATTTGTAGCATTTTTGCCTATTTTTCTGCTAAGAGGTCTACCTTTTGTTTATTGATTTGTAAATGGCCTTTAATATCTTAGGACACGTGCCCTCTGTTTGATGTATGGGAAATATTTTTTCTCAGTTTCTCATTTATCTTTTCACTTTACTGATGGCATTTTTCTTTACATTAATATATAGAGGAATTAGAGCTGAGAAAGGGAGAATAATAAGAAGAAGGAATTTCCTCGGCTGAAACCCTGGACTTCCAAAAATGTCCATACAATGGACTAGTATCGCCAAGAATAAAGGGTCAATGGAAATTATAAGCTGGGTGTTACTCTTGGGAAAATGTGCATACATTTCCTTATAATAAAAAGCCACAAATAAAGATTCCCCCAGTGAGTACTGCTTCTTTTGGAAACTCCAATAGTCAGAGCTTAAAATCAGTAAGCAGAGAAACTTCTACTCTCTAGAAGCCTGGAAGAAACAGTTGAAGGCATCCTGCTCTTGTTCGTTTATGTGGAGTTCTGCGGTGCACGGTGCCTCGCAATGGTTTTCAACACTTAGTTGAATGAGTAAACGCACGAATATGAATTAAGTGATAAATACCTGAAGACAAAAGGACTCTCAGGCATAAGAACTTTGATGTAAGTATATGCATCTATATAGATTGCAAAAGCACTGACAACTCACGAGCTGAGTAATTTTATATTAACCTGTTTGTTTTCACATTTCTGCTACATGAACAATATTGCAACATTGTTCACTCTCAGACTTCTTCCCGTGAAAAATCAGTGAATTCCCATATATTCGGACCTACCAACCCTGCTCCTGGTATGTTAGATTCCAGTAGACACGAGAAAACCACATATGTCTAGAAATGCAGAGTCCAAGTTCCCGTGACACCTGTAATGCTGGCCGCTTGCAAGTGTGCACTGGGATGTGACATACCGTCTTTTGTTACCTGGGACACACGGCACTGTCTGAGTAAATGGGCCCTGCTGTGGGGAACACATTTCACATTTCAAGTCTGCATTCTCTTGGAAGTGGCTTGAAAAATTACATACTCTGGAATTTTGATCATGATCTAAATGGCAGGCACATTGCTCCCCAAAGATGGGGACTGTCTCAAATATTCAGTATTTTGGTTCATTTTTGTGGGTATAAGCCATTTTGAAGCTGTTATAAAGTTGATCTGAATTATCTGAAAGTGCATCTGAACACATAATCTCTGATCCTGCTTGGAAAGATGGTGATAACTCTCTGAGTTTTGGGTTTGCTTGGGTGCAATGTCAGTATTTCTAAGTGCGGTGACGGGCCCAGCAAACCGATGAAAGTCTGTCAGATCTGTCTGAATTTCCATAGAAATTGGATTTGAGTTTCAGGGAAACAACTTTTCCTTTTGTCTCTTCTCACTTACTCTCTGCTAACTCATTCTCAAAAGGAACTAAAGTGGTAGCCCAGGATAGATGGCCCCCGTTGAAAAGACAGCTTGTGGTGAAATCTCTAGAACAACTACGAAAGAACACACAATCAAAGGAGGGAAAGGATAATCACACTTTTATGAGATCTGGTGAAACAGAGTTTCTCCTCCCTCTCTTGACTCCATATTTAATAAACAAACATCTTTAAACACAGCTGATAGCATGGTCTGGGGGCCTGAATTTATCACTGGTTTTCTAATCCTTTCTGCTGCTCACTTCTTATGGCCTCTGATAAGTGATGCAGCCGCTTCCATCTCCACTTCTTAAGGAGCAGGATGAGAACAGGAAGTCTTCTGAAATTTGTACAATTACCTAGATCATCCCTCTATTAAAAATTTTGTGATTCCTCCTTTCTATGTATTTGGTAAGACCCAAGTTCTTTCTTATGGTATTTAAGGTCGTCCATAATCTAATTCCACCCAATATTTCCACTCTTACCTTCTCCTTCATATGCCACCCCGCCCCGCAACAAAAGTATTCCACTTTCCTAGAAAGCCCCTGAACCATATCTTCCTGGGCAAGTCCTACCCATCCTTCAAAGCCAAGAGGCAGTGTGACTGGTGTGTAGAAAAAAACAAGTATTCTGTAAACAGAAACCCTGGGCTCGAAAACCAAATCTGTCACCTATTAGCTGTCATCTTAGGCAAGTTACCTAACCTCTCTGAACCTTCATTTCTCCCCGATAAAACAGAGTTGTGACAATATTACTTCCCATAGGGTTGTTTTGAGATTAAATGCAAGGGTGTATGTGAAAGTACTTTGTAAACAGAAGGGACTAAACACATAACTCTCATTATTCGGTCTTTCTGTGTCTCTCCAGTTGAAATTGCTCTTTCGTTCCTTGAGGCTAGCAGAACACTACTGCATTCTGCTGTGCAAACACACACACACACACACACACACGGCTTCTCCTCCTGCTCTGTCTCGAGGGCGGCAGCCCTTTTGCCACCAACCTGGTGTCTTGATAGCATTTTTTTTTTTTTTTTGCGGTACGCGGTCCTCTCACTGTTGCGGCCTCTCCCGTTGCGGAGCACAGGCTCCGGACGTGCAGGCTCAGCGGCCATAGCTCACAGGCCCAGCCGCTCCGCGGCATGTGGGATCTTCCCGGAACGGGGCACGAACCCGCGTCCCCTGCATCGGCAGGCGGACTCTCAACCACTGGGCCACCAGGGAAGCCCTTGATAGCATTTAATAGCTAGTTCAGCTCCTGCTTAACAGCCATGCAGCAGACCTACTGACCTACATTGCTACAGCTGGCATCAGCTAACGATGCCAATGGGATTAAGATGACAAATTCCCATAAGGCCAGCTAGCTTTGTACGGAAAAGGGTTATTCCATAGATTGTCTAATTCTGTCAAATGTCCAAGATATTGGTCCTACAGGTGATAATGTGGGGATAGACACACCCCATCCATTGCCTCCGGGGAAACATCTCAAAGTCTGTGGGCTACTGATGTTGGGTCTATCAGGTCAGTAGAAGAATTAGAGTGACATCACTTGGTAATACTGTCCCACTGATGAATTAGCACATGAATGGGATGAACACTATAGATAAACATCATTAAAGCAACAGAAAATGAAACAGTGTGTAGTCTTCTGCAGAGAGAAAGACACCTACACAGCTCTGAGATTTCCAAAAATGCTATTATGGCTGGTTGAAGATTTTGTGAGATGTGTGTGTGTGTGTGTGTGTGTGTGTGTGTGTGTGTGTGTGTGTGTGTGTAGATAGTGGCCAATGGCCTTTAGTCTTCTCAGTTTGTCACAAAACAACAAACAAAAGATAGAAAGACTGTTTCAAGACAGGCCAAAAAAGGAAAGTCTTGTTATTCAAAACTAAACGAAACAGAAAAAATATTCTATACCTACATAATGCAACTGCATGTCTCAAATGAATGAAAATAGTAGGGGTTTGTTTTTCATTCTAACTCTAGACAGTTGGACCCTAATCTGAAAATCTTTCTATCAAGCTTCAGGTAGAATGAGACTTTTCCCACAGAAGACGAGGACCTTGCCGATGGCCTGAGTGTTGACCTACAATTTGGGGATATCTTCTGACGTTTGAGGGAGGATAAAGGCCTCAGACCATTCGAAATCCTGCCTGGTGGTTCATCATCATCAAATTTTCCCAACTCTTTTTTTTTTTTTTTTTTGGCTGGGGCAACTCAATGCTAGCATTTGTCTAATATTACATTTCTAAAAAAGAGGTTTGGTTTAAATCAACCACCTTTCAAAACCAATACCAAATTAACTGGTTGACCCCAAAGAGAAAGAGACATCGAAATCTTAAATCTTACATAATGTGGTTATTATTGAAGACCTACTTAATACACAGACTACATATCTTGGGCCACAAGATATGTTCTAATGCATCTGAATATATTTTATTTAAATAGTCAAATGTTCAATTATTAAAAGAATTGAAATAGGAATTCAGCCCACCTGTCCCTGGTCTGTAGAGCGGCCTATTGGCTATTTAAGTAAAATACTCTATTTTTTGTTGTCTCCTGATTATGGAGACCTTGTTTGTCTACAGAAAGAGAAGGGTTTATTTTGGGAAAATAAAAAAATATATTATGTAAAAATCCTATTCAGAAATTTGGGATTTTCTTATGAATTATGGAAATAATTCAAGATGGTAGCAGTACATTTTTCATTAAATAACAGAAGTGTCTTTAGTCTAAAGAGTCAGATTCTCCATGATATTTTTTAAAACCTTATCTCTCTGTCTCTGTCCCTCTCTGTGCGTCTCTGTTTCTGTCCCTCTGTCTGTCTGTCTGTTTCTCTTTCGCACACACACACGCACACACACAGAAACACACTGCCCCCAGGGTTCTATAACTCATAAAAATGTAAAGAAAGCAAATAAAATGTTCATGGTATAGTGGAAAGAACACTAGCCTGAGGGTTAGGAGCCCTGCATTCTCACCTTGACTCTGTCACTAGTCAGCCATGTGATCTTGGATAATTCAGTAAACTCTGGGCCTCAGTTTCCCTTCTCATAAAAGGAGGATATGCAGCTAAATAAGCTCTAAAGCTCTAAAGTTGCAAACCTGAAAACTTGAAGTTGCACAGAAGCCGAAGTGGTAGAAATTATTCGCAAACAAATAGGATTCATCGTCGGGTAACTCCCCGAGGGAGGCAATTCTATGTGGTCACGGGACAGAGAAAAAGACACAGCCTGTTTCGCCTGGAGTTCTCGTGAATCTAGGCGCTACGAAGGTTAAAAAAAAAAAAAAAAGATGCAGGTGGGTGAGCGGTTCACTCTCAGAGTGAAGACAGCATCCACGTCTAATGACAGAAGTAAAGTCTTTGTTCCCGGGTATCCATCTCTCTACTGCTTTCTCCCGGGATCCCATCCTGAAGTTTCCCATCTGGACTTGCACTGTCAGTGGTAACCTGCAGCCTGGGCCAGTCTGGCTCATTGACTCTGCTAGTTTTCAAAGCCCAGCTGTCACCTCAACCCTCCTTTCCCATTCTGCTCTCCCAACATGCACTGGTTGTGTGATGCCGAGGTAAAGGGTGAAAGCTGATAGTATCTCTGCCCAACTGCCACTTCATTGCAAGCATCCTCCCTGACCATTCTGGCTGACACAACCACATCGCTTTCTATTCCCTAACCTGATTTACTGTTCTTCAGAAGTTGTATCACCCTGGACATAGAATTATTTATTTATGTGTCTGTCACCTCCGCCACAGTGTAAATTCCAGCAGGGTTTTGACCCCTGTTTTATCCTCAACACATAAACCAAAGCCTTGGAACATAAGAGACCCCTAATTAAGATTCATAGCATTAATGAAATACCTATTATAATAAATCCATACCTATGATCTAATTTTCTGGCCAATCGATCCCCACAAGCCCTGTCCCCAAGGAGGAATTCAACTAATGTACAGTCAACAAAGGTACCAAACTTCATTGAATCCTTACTGTGACCTATGGTAAGGAGGTTCTTTGGCCCCATTTTACAGATGAGAAAACTGAGCCTCCAGGAGCTTAGTGCCTTGCTATAGGACACGCAGCAACTGAGCAGCAGAACTGAGAATGAGCCCAGGTTTTCTGACTCGGAGTCCCCAGTTCATTTCCCTATTTCATTCACCAGGTCTGCATTTTCTCTGACTGTTTCCCCATCTTTAATGGTACAATGTGCATTGACTGAATCAAGCTTCCCTAGATGAAATAAGAAGATTCAACTGAAGACTGCCTAGAACTAAGGTGCAGTTTTGGAAACCAGGTCATTCTTAAGGCAGCAACCAGTATCACGTGCTTTTCAACAACTGATACCATCACCGTGGGGAGCAGGGTGGTACAGGGTGTTGTTTAATATTTAGGCTAACTTATCTGTGGCAGAAGAACAGTAGAAGGCCTCCTGCAAATTTTGGTGCTCCCACCGTGATGCTCGGAGCCTTCCCAGGAGACTTTCTTGGAGAGAAGAGAGCGTAATACAGAAGGACTTACTATAACAAGGGTGATGAAGTTAAGATTTTGTAATCACACGAAGTTGTGCAAATTACGCACAAAGTAAAAAGCTTCTGCAAAGGAATTCAGACTTCCCTGGCATTCTGGACCAAACAGGTCCCCAGTGATGAGACCCAGAAGTATTTTGAAATATAAGTATGCTTCATATATGAGGAAGAAATACGCAGGTGCATAAAAATCACATGCCAGAATTAGTCGAAGATGACTTGTCAAGGCCATTCAAACTGGGAACACACATTCTGAATCTGTGTCTACAAATTCGACATGGTATGTGGTGTCTTCTGACCTCTCTCAGCCTAGAACTGGATTTCGTGGACATGTAGGTACATGTTCTTGCAAGAGCATGTGAGCGTGATATTTTAGGAACTGAAAGGATTGGAAAGGCACTATTGTAGAGGTAATTTAGTCCCACTATTTCACTTTTACAAAGAGTTTGAAGCTCATACTGGCTGAATGGACTGTGCATCCTCGCACAGAGACCAGAAGTCCCCTGGCCTCTCCTTGTCCACTGTCTTCTCCAAACACAGCATTTGAACCAATGTGGGATTGGGGTCTGGGAACCCCGAGATCCGAAGGTCACCCGTGAACAGGAAACTGTGGCTTTCACACAATCTCAATACCAAAATATACACTAAACACTCAATCCTTCAGAACGCTGGGCAGTGAAGAAGCCTGCTTGAAAAGCCACTGCTCTGCCCACCAGCAGACCAGCCAGGCAACCTGGATCAGAGACAAGGGTGCTCCGGGGGAGGGTCTGGACAGGACTCACAGGCCCCCATCACCCAGGTGAGAAGGAATCCTGTCACTCCCACCCTGGCATGAAGTGCCAGGGTCCTGGTCTAAGCTTGTTCTCCTTGACGGCCATGCCAATCCCTGTGTATGCAGCTAAAGAGGTTAGCACATCCTGGGTTCACAGATCACAGCTTCCTACTTACCCTCAGGGCCTGTGCCGAGAGGTCTGAGCATCGGGGAGATATTGCTTCACTTCTCCTTAGGGTGTCCACATCAAGACCCTGGAGCCATCTTACCACCCTTCCGGGTCAGCTGGGGGCCTTCTGGGTAAGTGGCAAGCCTCCTAGTGAGAGGGAAGTTTTCTGGAGCGGAGCATCTTATTACTAAACCAGGGATACTGAGACACTTGCATGCACCCACCAATGAGAAGAGAAACTGGCATGAAATGACCGATGGGTAACCACCTCCCTACAGGAATGCCCTCTCACCCATGCACTTTAAACTGGAGGAACCGAGGCTCACAGAGGCTCCCTTCAACCCAATACAATCAGTAATCTCATCTCCACATTTTCAAGTTCCTGCTGTTGGTGCCTTTTACTTAAGTCAGCATATTTCAAACTTTCAGAGAGAGAGAGAAAAAAAAACTTAGAAAATAAAAACCACTACCCCACCCAAATGATAAAAATCTCCTGAATTCTCCAAGCCCAACATCCTCTTCCTCAGCCCTGAGCAAAGACTTGATTCCTCTGGGTTCTGGGAATGGCGGGCTTTGCCAGTCCCCACCTCACCAGCCTAATAGCTTTTCCAGACCGACTCGGGCTTGGTGTTGGGGGACAGCCTCGCAGCCAACTGCCGGTCCCATTCATTCCTCTCGGGCCTCTTAAGGCCAGTCTCATTAGGGGCTGTCCCTCCTCTCTGCTTCTGGCTCCACTTCCCCCTTCCAGAGGGAGCAGGCAGTCAACCCTCGTGAAGTCTGCGGTGAAACCCGGACCCTCACCCGTCCCTCTGGGCTGCACTTGGTAACGTGGACCCAGGCGCGAGGCGCGGGGTGAGGCTAGGGGCTGGGGGGTAGTAGGCAGTCGTCCGGGCCGCCGGCTCAGGGCCGCTCACTTTAGGAGGAGCGGCTCCGCAGGCGCGGGACCCTCTTCGAGAGGCCGGTGGGAGCCCGGGCGCGGAGCGCGGGAGCCGGGCGTGCGGAGCGGCGCGGACCGACCGGGAAAAAGATGCTCCGGCGGAGGAGCGGCGAGGCCGGCCCGTTAGTCCCGAGAAGCCGGCAGCTCCCGAGCGCCGAGAGCCCGGCAACAGAAGTACCAAGAGGAAGGGAAACCGGCCCGCGCTGACATGTAAACAGGGCTTCCATCTGGAGCAGCCCGCGCACACAGAGCCCCAGACACTCACTCGCACCCCGATCCGCCTGCAAGCAATCCACTTGCCTGCCCCTGGGCCCTCCCGGCAGGGGCCCGGGCTGCTGGCGGCTGCCCGCCCGCCCCCGCCGTCTTCGGCCTCGGGGGAGAGGAAGCCGGCAGACGGGCGGGTGCCCAGCGCCGGGGCCGGGGTGCCCGGCTCGCCGGGTGGGAGTGGTGGCCCCGGAGGTCTCCGGCCCCCGGCTGCGAACGGCGCCCGGCTCCCCGGGTTTCACGCCGCCGCCGCCGCCGCCCGCAGCCCGGCCGGCAGCGCGGTGGGAGGGGGCCGGGCTTCGCTCCGGGCAAGGGGTGCGGGGGAGATCGCCCTCGGCTGGGAGCCCGGCGGCTCGCCCCCGCCTGCGAGACTCGCCACACGAGCGCGGGAGGAGACGGCGCGAAGCCGGGGCGCGGAAGGAAGGGAGAGTGGCCACGTCTTCCGGGACCCCGGCGCCCCGCGCCCAGCCTGCCCGCCGCCTCGCCGCCCCGGCAGACCCCAGCGCTCCGCGCCCACCGCCCGGTCGCTTACCTTAATAGTCCCGTCCATTTGGCCAAGTCTGCAGCCGAGCCCCCCAATATTCCACACATTGACCCGGTTACAGCCTGACCTCGCAGCCCCTTCGGATTAGCCCGGCGCGGCCTCTCTGGCGCCCTGGGCCCTCCCTGCGTGCCCCCCGCGAGCGCCCTGCCCTCGCTCCCCTGTGCACGTTTGTTGTTGTAGCGGAGCGAAAAAGAGACAGTTAACCGGATGAAACTTTTTTTCAGCTAATTTTGGGAAGTGACTTCACTTTGCGAATGGGGAGGAAGTCCTATCTCTCTCTCTCTCTCGCTCTCTCTCTCTCTCTCTCTCTCTCCTCTCTCTGTCTCTCGCTCTCCTCTCTCTTCTCTTCTCTCCCCTCTGCTCTCCCTCGTCTTCCCTCTCCCCCCCTCACACCCCCTCTTCCTCCCCTCCGCGGGTCCTGCTTTTCGCATCACACACACTATATAAATACACGCGGAGATGCCCAGATACATTCATGCGCTGCGCCCACAGGATACTTGCTCCCGGGAGATAACAGCGAGCTGGGAACAATGCCGGGGTCCACGCCCAGCGCCCGCGCCCTGATTCCCGCAGTCTGCAAGCCTCCCCCCACACCTTCCCCCAAAGTCCAACACCGAACGCCTTTGGCCTCCTTCCTTTCCAGGGGCCGTTGGCCGAAGGTGGCCCTCCTGACTCATTCACTTTCCGTTTCTTCCCACAGATACGTTCATTAATGTTTTTTCCAGCCGAGTCAAACTTTTTCTGGGGTTGGGGGGGAGGCGGGGGGCGGGAGAGTTTACTCGGGCTGGGGATAACCTGGAGCCTACTGCCCGGGAAGATCCGGACGCAGACCGAAGCCGACCAACCATTAGAAAGTGCATCCAATGGGAATTTTTCCACTCGGGCCCTCGGCTGCGGAGTCGCGCAGACTCCCGGAGCGGCTCACCCATCGACGCGGACTCGGGGCGGTTTCGGACGGACCCCGGCAGTCGGGGGCGTGGACTCGGCTCCCAGCGAGCTGTGAGCGGAGAGACGCACGCGGGGAGGAGCGCCTCGGCCCCTCTGCTACTGGGGAGGTCCCGGCGCCCGCCGAGGGCCGGGACCTGCGGCACCCCAGACTACTGCTCCGCGCCTTCTAGGGTCAACTCCCTGGCACATACCCCAACCCGATGGCCCAAGCCCTGGCACTCGGGTCAAAGCCGCCTATGCAATGCCACCTTGGGCCCCAAGAAACCTACACTACGGAGAGACGATCCCTCCAGGCTGGCCGGCGGGTCTCCAAAGCACAGCAGGCAACATCCCCACACCGACCCAGACTTCTCCCGGGTGAGACCCCCGGGGCCGGGGCTCCAGACCATCATCCCCACCCCGCCGTGAGGCCAACCTCCCCTCGGCCCGCCTTGTCGGGCCCCGCCACCCGGAGACCTCCCGGGTCCCTCCGCAGTGCCGCCGCCCGCTCCAGTTGGCGCAGCGAGGGGACCCCCGGGCGCTCTCGGCCTGACTCGCTTCTCCCCGACCTCCTCCGAAACAGGTTACCTTGTCCACGCTCTCCAGACCACGCTTTGGACTTTCTCACTTTTATTTAAGAGTCCACCCGGAGAAAGAGGAAAAAAAAATCCAGAGGAGATCCGAGTCAATTGGAAAGAAAAATTTTCAAAAGGGTGTCCACAGCGGCGAAAAAGGTGACTTATTAATTCTTTATTTCTTCAGGAGCAGTTGAGCCCGAGAGCTCGCTGGCCTCCCTCCCTCCCCCCACCCCCTTCTCGAAATTAGTCTCATCAATTCAGCTCCAATTTTGGGTTCGAATACAGACACGGGTCTGAACGTGACCAGACCTGGAGTGGCGGGTGCAGCTTGCCAGCAATTGTGACTCGGTGTGCGTACGGGGGAGAGGGGTGGGGGGATGGGGTGGGGGTGGGATGGGGGCCGGGCCGCCCCCCCCACCTCCTGTCTGCTTCTCAATCCAGGGGTCTGCTCGGGGGCTCCCCTGGGACCGCCACATCTGGTTACCGCTAGCGGGGTCAGTCCCCCCCTTTGCCTGGGGCCACCAGTTCTGGAGTTCAATTAAAAGAAATCAGGCTTAACCCTTTCCTCCCCTCGGCCCCGACGCCCGCCCTCTCTCTCTTCCCTTCAGCGTTTCCACATGCTTTCCAGAGAGGAAAGAGGTTAAAGGGAAAGGAAGAATGAATTACATCCTTTCAAACCCCAAATTGTTTCCTTTTCAGCCCAGACTCTGCCGACCTTCAAACGACAACAAGGCTTTCAGAAGGGAGCAGGGAAACCGCTTCCCACACGGACCTGACCAGAAACCCGGCACCCCCGGCCACATTCCCCCTCTTTCAGGCAGAGAGAACTCCAGTCTACCGCCGGAGGCCCCCTTCCTGGTGCTGGGCAAACACTCAGGCCGTTAAAGGCCATTGCAGGCCAGCCAGCGTCTCCCCCTTCTACACCCGGTCTTCCTAATACTTGAGAAGGCACCTCTGTGGCAAAACATTGGCCAGGTGTCTCTTCCCAACTCCTGTCCAGCCTGGCAAATAACAGATTGGCTTCACTGCTCTGATCAGTAAGTCACCCCAACATCTCTAGTACCCCCAACTCCTTTTAGCAGGAGCTGCCTCTCCCCTAGAGAGAACTCAGTGTGGAACTAGATTAAAAGGAGGACTTGCCCTCCTGTGTGAGCTGTGGAACTCAACAGCCCTTTCCGTTTCTGCCTGTAAAACCAAAGCTTCTGGCAATTTTGTAATTTTGAAGATGGTGGGGAGGGGAAGAGGCTGGCACTGGTACAGCTGTCACCCCTTAGTGACTCACTGGCTGGCACTGGGGCCGCGGCTTTGAGTGTTTACCAGCCCCTCTGTCAGAAGCTCCTGTCTATTCACAAGGTCCTCCACCCAGAAAGAAGAGCTCCCCAACTCTGAAGAGCCCTCTGAGGGAATCTGAGTCTCCCTGTGACCCGCACTGGCATGGCAGTGGGCAGGGCTGCCCACTTATGTAACTCTGGGTTTGATGTCCCACTCCACTGCTGCTGCTGCTTTTTTAAATCCTGAAGGGGGAAAAAAGCCCTAACCAAACACAACAGTAAACAAGTTTGCCCTGTTTAATGTGGTAACCACCAGACATCTGGAAAGATGGTTTGATCCTGGCAGCTCACATTGTTTTCACGAGCAGCCAAAGAGAATATTTTGAATGTTTGCATTGAGACAAATTGATAGAGAGCCTGTGGTGAAGCAGCTACAGATGAAAACGGTCTTGGAGCTGGGGAGGGGGAATCCTTCCCCTTCTCTCTCCTCACCCCCCTTCTGCCCTCTCCCCTCCCCCTCCTCTCCCTTCTCCTGGCCCAGCTAGGGGCTGGTTACCCCAGCCCACGCATTTGCTCACACCCTCTTTCCTGGCTCACCAGAGACTGTCCTGCCTCTCCCTTTCCCAGACTGGGCAGGGCTGGTGACCAGGAGCTGATGCCCAATACCGTCCTGCCCACTCCACCAGCCCCGGCTGGCTTTCAAGTCAGGGGAAGCTCACAGCCGAACCCGCACTGAAAACAAAAGCCAGCAACCGGGGGTCGGGGCTGCGGGGGGCGAACCAACAAAAGAGCCCACCACACGTTTCTGAGTCTAAGGTCACTTGCAGAACGCATGCCCACGGGGGCGAGCACTCAGGGAACCTTTGGACTTGGAGCATTTTCATTGCAACTGTGGTGGGGCGACTTGCCTCGCACCATCCGCACTTGACAATATTTTCAAAGATGCGGAAGTCCTGCTTCCCCCGGGAGGGGAGCGGCGGGGTGAAACGTGTCTTGGCTCGCTCAATGTCAGCCCTTTTGACCCGGTCAAGACTTTCCAGACGCGGCTTCCCGGGCTTCTTCGGTCCCAGCCCGGGTTGGGGGTGGGAGGACGCGACAACCGGAGCCGGGTCCCTGGGGTGCCTCCAGACCTCGGGACCTCCGGTCACTTGAAACCCCGAAAGATGCCAGGCTTGGCAGGGCGTCTCGGGCGGGTCCTTCCCCTTTCGTCCTCCCTCCTCCCGGCCCCTCCGGTCCGGCGGCCTCGGCGGGTATTCGAGCTGGCAAGGGGGGTGGGGGAGGGCGCGCGGGGGAGGGATGGGCGAACGAGCGCCAAAACTCCAGACTGCACAACTGCAGCTTCAAGTGTCTGGCCCCTCGCTCGAGGCCATAATTAATTTGAGATTTATTTTTATTGGAGAACTCGAGTCTCGTCTGACCTTAGCCAAACAAGGCAGCTCGAGCCGCCCCTGGATGCGCTTGAATGCCAGGGAATATTTCTGCAGGAAGGCTCTGCAGGCGCGCCTGCTTTGAATTTGTTTCTCAGACTTCATCGACTCACAGATTGAAGGAAGATTTAGAGCCTCTGCTGGCCCGGCCCGCTCCCCACGCTCGTTCTTGCCTTAGCGCCAAGAGGGTTCAAAACGCTACGTGGGAGGCCGCGGCGGCGGGAGGGCCCGGGAGGGGGAGGGTCTCTGCGCCCCGAGCCCCTGGCGCTCCGGGGCCGGGTCCCCAGACCACGCGGCGTCGAGGAGGAAATCCCAAGGGAGTCCGAGACTGACCAGAGAGCGCAGGCTGACAAGAGGTGGAGACCAGCCAGGTGCCGGGACCCTCACCCGGTGGCGGCGCCTAGACGGGGGCTTTGGGGGAAGGGAGAATTCAGCCTTTCCAAATCTCCAGCCGCCCTGCCTCCCAGCCGCCCCAAACAGCATGCAAAGTACAGACCTGTGTCCTTGAAACGCCGTTTCAGGACCTGCCGGCCAGATGCTGCCCCTGGGCCGTGCCGTTGCGAACATTCGGGGGCTACCAGCCTCTTTTCCTCTGGTTGGGGGGAGTCTCCCCCAGAATGCAGCGTGGGCTGAACCAGCACGCTGGTTGGAGGGGGAGCGAGAACAAGGAGTCTGGGAGACTCGTAAAGAGGGAAAGTGGGGGACCCTGCCAGTCTCTAGTGGGGCGGCGAGAGGTCTTCGGGGATGTGCTCCTGGCGCTGGAATTGCCAAGTGCTTTGCCCAGTGCAGGCACCTCGCAAGGACATGGTCAGGTTTCCTCCACTGGGTCTCCTGCCTCTCCCCGATACCTGCAAGTGGAACGTCCTGGTCGAACATTCGCATTGGGAAACCCGGCTCCTTGGGTTTATATTCTAGCTCTGCATTTACCAGCTCTGTGGCCTTGGACAAGTTCCTTAACCTCTCTGTGCTTCAATGTCGCATCTGTACGTTGGCTTTATAATAGGATCTACCTCAAAGGGCTGTGGTAAAGATGGAGTGAGTGTCTAGAACTCGCTTGGCGGTCAGCACAACTTCGCCCTTATTGTTTGTATCTTGGCTCTGCCCCTTGTAAGCTAGATTACATTAACCTCTCAATGCCTCAGTTTCTCATCTGCAAAATGGACCACCTCCTAGCGTTGTTATTAATATTAAATAAGTTAGTACAAATACAATGCTCTCCCCCTTTTCACCTTTCTCTTGCTCTTTCCAGCCTCAAATCCGCCCTACGCTCTCTCCTGCGCGGTCCTCCTTGAGCACTTGGAACCCAGATCGCTGCCCGGGTGGAGTGGGCACCCTTGATTCCCCAGGGCCCGGCTAGTCTCCTGGCTCCTGGGGCCCCGGGCGCCTGGACCTGCTGTGTTTGCCAATAATATCGGAGCCGAGTGCTGAGGCGGGATGGCCGGGGCTTGGCGGCCAGAGACTGTTTGTGCCCCTCTGGCAAATGGTAGGCGTAGGGAGCCTGCGGAACAGACCCAAGATTGTCACCGCCACGCAGACCTCCCGACCTCATCAATGCACCTCTTTGTGCAACAATACAAACTTTGTGGCTGCCGAAAAATCCATTTTTTCCCCTTGAAAGGAGCTCCTGCGGCGAGCGGCTCCCCTGGCGGCCGGAGCTCGTAGACTGCCGCCCCTCTCCCCCTCCCCCAGCGGCTCCCTCCACTCGCCGGGGCCCGTTTGCTTTCTCTCTGACTCTTGGCCTGGGTCAGGCTCCCGGGCTCCCACTTGCCCCTCTGGGTCATCCTTAAGCCTTTGGGTCCCCGGGTGTGTGCAGGCTCGGGGGTCCCAGTGGATGGGAGATAGACTGCAGCGCCCCGCCCCGGGGCCCTTCGCGGCCCTCGGGGCAGAGCCGGGAGTGAGAGCCGGCTCAGCTGCGCCCCGCGTCCCGGGAGCGGTGGGGTGGGAGGGGTTACCGCGCCCATAACCGCCCAGGAAACCTGGACGCCGCGAACCGAGCTCGCTGAAGTCTGTGTCTGCTCTGCCACCTCCTGGGAGGCACCCATCCGTTTACTGATTACCCGTCCATTGATTGACTCGTTTTTCATTCATTCATCACTGATAGATTAAACAGCCCTTCCCGGCCAAGCCTCCAAAACCTGGCTTCCCCAAAGTGACTATGTGGACTCCTTCAGACCACAGGCAGGGAAGATGCTACTTGGTGTCCACAGATTTCCCTTGAGAGAAACAGGAGGAGGGCTGGACGCATAATTGACGCGCCCAGAAAAAACCCGAGAGTCCCCACGCCGTCGAGGTGCCCGGTGCCCGCAGACGGTCACTCCGCCCGGCTTTCACGGATGCTGGACGCAGCGGAGGGGGCCAGGAGGGAGGGGCGGGGGCCTCTCGGGGCGGGGTTTCGGGAAGGAGGGGGCGGAGCCGAGACCTAAGGAGGTGGGAGTTAGTTTGCCGAGCCGCAGCGGTCCTTCCTTTTCGGAGCTGGGGAAGGATCTGGGCTGCTACCCGGAAGGCGGGAGGTCGCGCTTGGGATGCGAGAGGACCTCGCCGCGGTCCCCACCCCGGGCAGCTCCGCACCTTCAGCCCGCCCCGCTGGAGGATTTTCATTAAACGTGTAACCCAGATGTCCTGGCCTCGGTTTGTTTACATTCTTGGGAACTGCTGTGGAAAAGGAAAAAAAAAAAAAAAAACAACCAACCCCCTTCGATATACCTTCAAATACAGGAATCTGCGCTTTTGAGGGGCCGGTGGAGCCGAGGAAGGTGGGCTTGAGGACCGGGGGTGTCGAACCCGTCAGAGAAGCGCGTCGCGATCACTTGCCCGCACCCACACGCACGCGCTCACACCCTCACACTCTTGTCCACACAGACCCCTGACTCGGGGAACCTGCTGTGCACGGCGCGGCGTGGGCGCACGACCCATCGGGACCGGACGCTGGCCCGCGGGTCCTGGTGCCGGCGTCTGGGCTTTCCTGCACGGCCCTCACCAGGCTCGCCCGCCTCCATTCTCCCAAAGAGAAGCGGCCAAGAGGCTTGGTCCTCAACCAGGGATTCCCGAGGGTCTGCGCCATCCTCATCCAGTCTAGCTAGTGGCCCCAGCTCCACACCCATCTGGTAAGAACGTGGTCCGCTCCACCCGCCTCTTTTCCCGCGGAAAGGGAGAAGGAACCCTAGGTCCGGGGAGAGGGTAGGGGGCTGCTGGGGGGGTCATTACCTGTTTAAAGACGCTGTCATGTCTTACCTTGACGTAAGACGATGTGTCGGGGACTGTCTGAAACATCCTGGGTGGGTGAGGAAGGGTCGGGAAGGCCCAAGAACCAACCTGGGAGGGAGAAACCTCAGTCACCCGCGAGCGGAGCAAGGGTGAGACGGTGGGGGGCAGGGTGAAGTGGGAGAGCAAATGAGAGACGACAGGAGGGCTAGGAGGCTCCCATCCACCTGGACCAGTGAGGGAGGGTGGGGTGCAGGCACCGTCACCCTCCCTGCGCCTCTGTCCCCCAGGCTCCAGGCTAAGGGGTGGTGGTGAGAGCCAGCTCACATCGTTGGGCCTCTTGCCTACAGTCCTGTAACCTTCGATCGGCAGCCGGAGACGCGCGTCTCCCCCAGGGCCTGCGTAGTTTCATACCTGGGCATGCAGGTGGGGATAGGGGTGTGCCCTTGCCAGAGGAGAGAAGGTGGCCAGGATAGAGGTAGGTCTCCTCAGCTTTGCAGCCCGAGGCTCCAGGAAACAGATATTTACAGAGTTGCCCACGCTGCGGCCCTCGGGGCACAGACCTTCTGCCTGACTCCCCTACCCACCCCCACCCGCCAGGGCTCCACTAGCGTCCAGCTGTCTCCCTCTTCCCTGCTGGGGAACCGCTTAGAAGGGTCCCTGGCTCAAGGTTCTGGAGGTCTATGGAGGCCCCTTTCCCAGAGCGTACCCCTCACCGCCACCGCTTCTGGAAGGAATCGAGTTTTCCCAGCAGAGGCAAAGACAATGAATGAGGAGGCCTCATTTCTAGTGGCAGGGGAGGTGGGGTCTGAAGTTTGAATATTTGGACTGGAGGGCGCAAAAGCTACCCTAGGAGGCCAGGTGCCTCTGCGTGAGTCTCTCCCCGACTGGCCAAGTCTGGCGGCTGTCTCTCTCCTCTTCCTTCCCTTCCTTCTCTTAAGCCATCTCTAACGTGGCAGGGCGCAGCTTCTACAGCAGCCAATGTGTTTCTGATAAAACGCTTTTCTCCCCACTAACGAATTCCAGCTTTTTGGCTCCCGAAGCCACAACAGACACACAAGTTCAGGGACCAGGTACGTTTCTCCAGGCTCCTAGATTCCCATTCATGGTTCTCCCCTGGTGCCCTTGCTCTAGAGTCTCCCCATTTTCTTTGAAAGTTGGAGTGAAATTTGCAAGAAGAGTGAGCAGGGGGGAAAAAAGGACAGAAAAGAAAGCCTGGGAGAGAATGAGAGAAGGAGCCCCAGAACGCCTCCAGGCTGCACCTAAAGCAGGCAGACGTGACCCTGCATCACCCCCAGAGATCCCTCTTAGACACCCACCTTAGACACCCCTTCCTGCTCCGCCAGCAGGGGCTGGACTCCGACAACTCCAGGGCGTTCAAGCTCTTGGTGTGAATCCTCTGCCCCCAGACTCCTGATCCTTGGCAGAATAGAATTAAACCTGCTGGCTGCCCAGGGTCAGCGTTTGCTTTTCTTTCCAGCGTATCCAGACAGGCAGCCTCAGCTCCCGCACATCTTCGGGGGCTGCAGGAACCACTCAAGTCTGTGCGTCCTGCAGCTTTCTTCTCCGCCTCCGCCAGCTCTCTCCAGCTTTCTCCGTCCCACTCCCTCTTCCTCTCTCTTTTCCGTCTTTTAATTTGATTTCCGCTTTCTTATCAATATTTCAACTGCTGTCTGATGAATTGTTCTACTAGACAGCCACCCATCTGCCCCCAGCTGCTTTTCCAGAAACCTCTCTGTGTTACTAGGAAATGTCAAGGATCACCAGAAACCACCATGTATCATAAATGTAAAGACACACAACCGAGTCAAGTCAGGAGGAGACGTAGAAACCAGGGCCTTCTTTAAGCTGATTATTTAGTTTCAAACGATTGCAGCGCAAAGAATTATTCTTCAAATTTAAATGATATGAATGATGTCTACTTTCATTTTTCAAGCCCTTAAGTTTTTCCTCCTTAAAAGTTACTCCTTTCTCTTATTTGGTCCTCTCCAGGCATATACCTCCCGACTCACATTTTCTAGGCAGCATCTATAAGAGCAAATAGATTGCAAGTGTCAGGGAACCAACACTATTATGGTGTTTTGATTAAAAAATACACATACATTTCAAAACATTCTTGCTGTAACACAGCATTGTAAACCAACTATAATTTAAAAACAGCACTCTTACTAAGGGATTTTTTCTGGGTCCTCAGATTTGTGTTTTCTTGAAATTTGGAAAGTTGCTAATTTCTTGGCTTGCAGGCCACTTGTAGACCTGGCCTTGAATGGGGCTCCGATTTGTGGGTCATGCTCGCACTGCCTTTCAGGTGCCCCACCCCAGGGCCATTCATTCTCCACAGACCCTGGGCCATTTTCACACACTGGGCCCCCCTCTCCAGAGTCTCCTGTAAAAGGGAACTGCTTACCAGGCCCCCAGACCAGAACTTTGTGAGGTGGGGGATGGCGACGAGAAGAAAGCAGAGGTGACAGGTAAGAGTAGAGAGTGTGTCAGTTTGTAAGAACAAAACCGACAGTTTTGTACACCTCTGATAATCTCAGTTTCTCAAGGTTTCCCCTCCTCTTCCTTCCTGGGGTACCCAGATCTCTGGCTACTTTGGCACTGGACACTGGGAAAATTTGTTTAGTACCTGCTCCCTCCTTTCCCCCTCCCCCCTCCTCCTCTCCTCCCCCTCCAACTGGCTCTGGAAATTTCTGACCAAAAGGCAATTGCTTGGATTCCATTTCTGGAGAAAGGACACTTATCACCCAGATCTCCCCACGTGGGGGGTATGGGCGTCAGGGTTATTCATTATTTCCTTCTCAACAATATCCCGATTTTTCTCTCCGTCCCTCCCCCCAAAGCCCAACATATTGAAACATTTTGCTGCTTAATAAGAGCGGCCGGGAGAGCTGGGAGGTGAAAGGCCAGCCTGGGACCGTGACTGGGGCTGCCCGGGCTCAGCGCTGACAGCCGGGCTGCCCCCGCCCAGCACATTCCTGGCCACGGCTTAGGAAAACAAGACAGGGCTGGGGAGGGGAAGGGACTGAAGTACCAGAGCCACGGCCCCGTATTTTTGTTCCTGGGATGGAGAGCTTGTCTTCCCTCCTAAAGGGAACAAACACTATTCTGCACAACCACGAATAAAACAGAAGGTGCTCCTCCAAGCAGATAATAATACTACACTGATGTCATGCATTTCAAAGGTAAGCTCTTTTTAGGAAAGTTAGAGATTTGAAAATGAAGGCTTCAGCTATCTTAGAGGAGATGAAAATGAAGCACGTTGTCTCATTAATACCTCACCACCCAGATTAGGTTTTTCCTCCCTTTGTCCTCCCTGTATTTTCTTTTTCCCTCCCTCCCACTCCCTCCTTCTTCCTTCCTTCTCTTGAAGGTGATTTCTAAGAGATCCCTTGAGTACCTGCCCCTAGATTTTTAACCCTTTTCTTTATGCTTTCACAATTGGTATTACGTCCTTATTTGTAGGCACGTCTGTCTAAGGTTTGTTCCCTTCATTAGACTGTAAGCTCCCTGAGGGCAGGAGCAGAGTTTGTCTGGATACTTTCTGTCCACAGGGAAACTGACAGGCAGGGAAACAGAACAATTATTTACCTACATCCCTCCTTTCTGGCCAAAAACTAAAGAAGGAAATATGGAACAAGCACATGGCACCATGGCATTGTTACTGAGGAGAGACTGACGGGAAAATTACACCTGAGTGAGTGATCCTGATTCATTTTCTGCTTTGCAGGGTTATGTGAAATCATTGCTTATGTGTTGGCTTCATTTTTACAAAAATGGTTCAACCAGGGAGCGTGTGATCATCCCTCTTCCCAAGGACACTTCGTGTGGTCAGCTCATGGAGGTGTCCCGTCTCCAGGTTCTGTACCAAACTCTTCAGGGTTCTGTGTGTGTGTGTTGATGGGTGAGGTGTGCTTGAGCACGTGCCCTATTTCCTACTCTTCCGGTAATTTTATTTTATTTTATTTTATTTATTTTTCGCGGTACGTGGGCCTCTCCTGTTGCGGAGCACAGGTTGGTGCTTGGACCAAAATCTTGTTGGTCCTGGGAAAACAGATGAGTTGAGAATGAAGTGAGGAATAATCTGGAGTTCTTTTCAGAACTGGACATAGACCTGGAAGCCTGCCTTGTTTGTGCACGTGTGAGGCAGGGGAGTGTTAGGGATGTCTTTGGCCTTGACCACGCTGTCTGGGAGCAGGGGTGGGTGGGAGTAGACCCAGGCTGTCTATCCTCCAGGAGGATATGACCAACTCCCTTAGTCACCTGGAACCTTCGATTTGCAAGAAGAAGATGCTGAAATTGGTAACAGCTGCCATAAGAAGGCACAAAGGAGAGGAGGACGGGGGGGAAAGGGGTAGGAAGACTCAGGAAAGCCAGTTTATCCCTCCAACTGTTTCCAAAGGAGAAGGGGTGGGGGCTTTCTTGCTCCAGGTACCAGCCTGTACCAAGCTGCTTCCTTGGGCTGTAGATTTGCAGTCCAGGGCCTGGGCGGCAGGTGACCCTGGTGTAGAGTTTAGAGATCAGGAGACTGGAATCCAAGAAAGGTCCCCAGTGGGGGAATATCTGGGTGGCACCAAGCTGGGCCATCCATGGGTTATAGGATTCTAAGCAACACAAGTAGGATCGGCTTCTTTATTTAGCAAATGAGAGAGCTATGATTAGATCATCACGAGATGCCTTCCAATCGGAGCATGCTGTAATTCTTTGAGATTATTTAACCTGGGAAAGGATGTGAATCAAAGGCAAAGTCACATTCTCGGGTTAGAAACTCTGGGTTCCAGTCTTGGTTTTGCTCCTCATGCCTGGTGTTAGGGGCTGAATCGTGTCCCCCTAAAATTCATACGCTAAAGCCCTGATCATGCTTCAGAGTGTGACTATGTTTGGAGATAAGGCCTTTAAAGAGGTGAATAAGGGGGCTTCCCTGGTGGCGCAGTGGTTGAGAGTCCGCCTGCCGATGCAGGGGACGCGGGTTGGTGCCCCGGTCCGGGAAGATCCCACGTGCCGCGGAGCGGCTGGGCCCGTGAGCCATGGCTGCTGGGCCTGCGCGTCTGGAGCCTGTGCTCTGCAATGGGAGAGGCCACAACAGTGAGAGGCCCACGTACCACAAAAAAAAAAGAGGTGAATAAGGTTAAAAATGGGCCCTAATCCAAAAGGGCTGTTGTCCTTATAGTAGAGGAGATAGGACACAGAGATGAGAGAGCACAGAAGGAAGACCACCATGTGAGGACACAGCGAGAAGGTGACCAACTGCAGGCCAAGGAGAGAGGCCTAGGAGAAAACAAACTTGCCAACACCTGGACCTGGGACAGCTAGTCTCCAGAACTGTGAGAAAATGGATGATTTAAGCCACTAAGACTTTGGCATTTTAATATGGCAGCCCTCGCAGACTAGTACAACTGAGGAATAGTATTTTGCCATGATCTGGTTTCTCCAAGCAGGCAAAAGGAATTGACTATGTTGACTCAATATTTCTAGAACTTGCTATGATGATCAATGTCTATTGTGTATCCACACTCTTTTGGGTCATGTGTGGCCTGGTGTGTAAAGCAGTGTTTCTGTCTTTGGGGTTCTTTCCACCCCAGATAAAGTCCAAAACCACACTGAGTTTCAGTGTCCTCTATTTGCTTTTGCTCGTAATGATGGCGGAGGAAGGAAGGAAGGAAATTTCTCTTCCAAGGAGCAACTTCAGATTTTAAAATGCAGTCAGCAAGGTGTCGCACTCCTTATCTCTCACTGTCTGTGTCCTCTTGTGGCCCTGGACAGACTGTAAACCTAGATTGGGCTCCTGGAAATTACAAGGAGAGGGAAGGGGTGGGAAATTTGCCCAGGGAGATAAGTCCAGGAAATAGAGGCAGTGAGTAGAACAGAACCCATGAGAAGAGCGGTCAGACGTGGGCTCTTTAGATTCCAAGATGTGTGTGACCTGATCAGTCCTTTGATTCCCATCACATACCAACACACGCGCGTGCACGCACATGTGCACACGTGCTCACGCACATACACACACGTTGGCACATTCATACATATCCTCCGTGTAAAAGAGGATCTATCTTAGGATGAGTAGCATGGGATCAGCAATCCAAACAGGTACAAGAGAAACGGTCCCCCCCCGCTGACAGATTCACCCCCTCGGCCCCATCCATAAATCTAAAATACGTAAAATTTCCCAGGATTGGGATGAAGAGGTGAGGTTACTGGAGAATGAATGGGACTATGCCTTAAGGCAAAGAAGTGCTCTGAAGACCAAAGATTTTTATATACTTTAGATTCATTCTTCTAACTCCCTAAGCAAGTTTTTCTCCCCCTTAAGTTATCTTCTCATGGGTACCAGTTAGCTAATTTTATTTTATTAGATAATCCCGAGGCCTGTTCTATCTTATTTTATAAATAAGCTTATAAATTTTCATAATTCTAAGGAGCATATTACTAATCTCATCTACGGTTATATTTTTCCAGGTTTCTGGGAGATGGACTCCATCCCTGTTCCTGTTGAAAAATTGTGGAACGTTTCCTTTATAATAATTCCAGTGTGATTCCAGATAGGGTGATGTTTCTTCTGACTGAATGAAATTTATTTATTCATCCATTCATTTATTCATTCATTTGCCAGGGGTGGGAGGATGGGTCATATAAAGGACCTGAGTGGTATTATTTTGCTATCTCTGAGAAGGCAAAAGTTTGCAAAGACTATGTTATCTTTGCTCTATCAGTCTGGTCTTAGTCAACCCTAAAAAAGAAGGAGAATAGAATTAAAAGAAAGCACCGGGTTCAGGACCTCTTGTGGAAAAAGTGGCCGTCATAGTTTGAGGGGGAATGAATCGGTAACTAAAGGATTGAAAACGTAATTACAGAGTGAGACAGCTGGTCCATCCATTGCAACTTTGAGGTAGAAGGTAATTGTATTAGTTGAAAAAAAAAAAACAACCCTTTGAGACACCGCTGAGAAAAATGCCACAGAAATAAAAGTGGGCTTACTCTGGGTGCTGAGGATTGGAGAGGGCAATAGACGCCATAGCATTTGCTCCCTTCCTTCCTTTTTGTAAATTAATTGTTATTGGAGCATAGTTGCTTTACAATGTTAGTTTCTGCTGTACAGCAAAGTGAATCAGCTATACGTATACGTATATCCCCTCTTTTTTGGATTTCCTTCCCATTTAGGTCACCACAGAGCACTGAGGAGAGTCCCCTGTGCTATACAGTAGGTTCTCGTTAGTTATCTATGTTATACATAGTAGTGTATATATGTCAATCCCAATCTCCCAATTCATCCCACTCCCCCTGCCCCGCCCCGCTTGGTATCCATACGTCTGTTCTCTACGTCTGTGTCTGTATTTCTGCTTTGCAAATAAGTTCATCTGTATCATTTTTCTAGATTCCACATGTAAGCGACATTATACGATATTTGTTTTTCTCTTTCTGACTTCGCTCTGGATGACAGTCTGCCCCCTTCCTTCCTTAATGATCCCCAATTTAAAAAAAAAGAAAGAAAGGAAAAAACCGAGACAAAAGTCAAGCTGGGCCAATGCTAATTCTATTTGACATGAAGGTCTTTGACATCTTTTTTAATGAAGGTGGTAGGAGTGGGGTGAGGTATAGGAAATGGTTGATTGAGGAGAGGTGTAAACAATACTCCTCACGCTAAGGCCTGAGGAGAGTCTTTTGAGAACTGAGAGCCTTTTGGCCGAGCGCTTCCAACTTCTAGAGGAAAAAGATGTTATGTAAATACTTGCCTGATCAAATACTGGTCTGATGTGTCATTATTATTATTTTGGTGACCTTCAGCTTTGACAGACAGGGGACAGTGGGGTCCTGGAGAGAGCATGGCCACTCAGTATCACTTCAGTGCACTTCACAGCTGAACGCAAAACAATGTACCCCACTTAACACAATAAACACTGGGGACCCACCGCCTGCCTTGTGAGTTCCTCCGAGGGAACCTGGCTTTCCTAGATAAGAGATCAAAAGTGGAGGACATGTTTTCATTTTCTTAGTGTGTGTTTTTAAATCAGACTTTGTGAAATAAGATGTCTCCTAGATCTTTGTCTGAGGGCAAGAGGGACATAGATTTATTCCAAATCCTATTTTCTTTTTGTAAAAGATCAGACTTGTGAGTGGCACGAAGAACTGAGTATTGAACTCTGAAATTCTTGTTGCTTTGAAGGGATTGGTAAGTTGGCTATGGAAAGGGTAGGAAATTATATGTCACTCTCTATGCAGCCTGTGTGCCGCTACTTTTGGTGATGACTTTGGTTCAATTTTACAAAAATTGACTAGAACAGAGGACATAGAGTGGACCTTGAAGAAATAGGGCTCCCCTTCCATTGGGTAATATTCCCCTCCTGCCCCTATCTCTCCCCTCCCCAAGTTCTGGCCAGAGAGTGATTTGGCTTGGGCGGTGGTGACCGGAACTTGTTTGATTTTAATTGAGTCCTGCACGTCCTTTGTTAACTCAGCTGGCCACCTCTGCTGGCTGGCTTGCCCTTTTGAGGTCCCTTCCCTTTTCATTCCATGAACCTTTTTATATGAGCAACACCAACAGTGAAAAATCCGAGTCAGGCAGCAGTGTGCCCACCGAACATTTCACAAGTCAGCTGGACAAGAGTCAAGTGGGCACCACAGCTTTAGCTACTAGCTCGGGGACCAGATACCCCAATATTTCTGCAGCGCCCCCAGGTGATTGCAATGTGCAGCCACGTGGAGAGCCAGTCTCTTCATTTCCTTAGGAATTCTCCCAGCCAGAATACCACCCATGGTGAAAATTCAGCAAGTCGTTCACCTCACCTCGTTTCCTTGCAAAGGCTGACAAGGGTGGGTGATGATCACAGTTTTTCAGTTGGGTAGTCCTTTCGATTTGGAACCAAACTGAATTTTGGCCTGCATGTCGAGCAGAGAAGCTGGTCATAGCTGTAGGGCCCAGGACCCAGAGACGATAAGGACTTGCAATCTTGAGTGTTTATCTCCCCCTGTATCTGGCCTTCTTGCTTTCATAAAGTAAATCGGGAAATCTCACCGCAACAGGCTTTCCTGTGAGGAGGCTGGCATTTCCTGCCTGCCCCACCGGGGACAGGGATGGAGGGTACACATGGCTGATGTTTAGGCCACGTACTAGCTGATTTTCAACTGCTGGGGCAGGAAAAGTGGGCACCCACCGAGATCAACAATGGTGTGCGTTTAAGCTACAGAGGTGGTTATTTTCCAGACACACTTTTCATACAGCTTTCTTACACTTGGAATAAGAAAAAAGAATCCATAGTTACGTGCTTGAATGCACACACACACACACACACACACACACAAGCTCACTCACATATATATGCTGCGTGGATACTCAGCTGACATTCTCAGATAAACTCTGGACCATTAAATTGGTGATGTTAAAATTAGGTCACATTTTAATGCACTGGGGAAACAGCTATATAAATTTCATGGCTTAACATTTTTCAAATTTTGTAAACAAATTTTGCTTCTGTAAAGAGAATTGCCTCTCCTCAAAAGATTTCAAATGTTACTTCTGTCAAAGAATGACATGAGCATACATAGAAAACTTGATCTTGTTCTACTATTATAACATTTCCATGATATGTTTTATGTAGCCCTTAGAGTCATGTGTGATTGGAAAGGACCCTAGAGAAATTCCTACTCAATTTCCAGATGGAAAAACAGAATCTGAAACAGAAATTGCTTTTTCTCATGGCAATATTTAAACATGCTATTTCAGTAAGTGACACGATTACTGTTATCACCACCTCTTACTTGGTGAAAACTGAATCATAAATGAGAAACCCGAGTCTCTTAGAATCATCTTTTATACATTATCTAAGTAATGTGTTTTAGACATTATCTAAGTAATTACATAAACAATTTGTCACACTTTGCCTGGGGAGCCGCAGGGCCTGGCTAGACCCCAGGCCTTTTAACCTCTAATCTCATATTCCCTTGCTGAGTTTCTATCCATTTGTCCATGAAATAAGAGTGCTTTCCATCTCCTTTAGGTGGTGGTGGGGTTGGTTTTTCACTAAGAATGCCAGTTTACTGACTTTATCACTCCCTTCTCTCTTTCCATGTTTAAAGCATCCAGTGTTGCCTTCCACTTCTTTTCCCTTCACCCCCAGAGAAAGAGTCACAGAGATAGTAGAGATAGTTTGCATACCCTTCCCCTGACGTTCCCCTATTACATAGCCATGGCATGATCATAAAAACTTCGCGTCAGTACAGTACTGTTCACAAACCACAGACTATTCCAATTTCATTGATTGTCCTTCAGTGTCCTTGCTTTGTTCCAGGGTCCAGTCCAGGACACACGTTGCACGGAACTGTCAGGTCTCCTTAACCACCTCCTCTGTCATAGTAACTCAGTCCTTCCTCATGTTCCATGATCTTGACATTTGGAAGAGCATTGGTGAGGTTTTATGTAGGATGTCCCACTGTGGGTTTGTCTGAAGTTTTTTCATGATTAGATTGAGGATTTGTATTGGGGCGAAGAACACACAGAGGTGAAGTGCCTCCTGCAGCTCATCATTCTGGAGGATCCATGACACTGACCTTTCTTATTACTGGTGATGTTGACCTTGAGCACTTGGTCAAGGTGCTATTGACCAGGACACTTCCCTGTATAGTCACTATTTTTTCCCTTTGCAATTAATAAGAATCTGGGGGGTGGGGGTGGGAAAGACACTTTGCAATTAACAAGTATTTGGGGAGGAAAATACCTTGAGACCTTGAGACCTTACTCTTTTGCTCAAGGATTTTAGCATTTGTAGTTGGATTTCACCTTGAGCAATAATTACTGTGGTGCTCTAATGGTGAATGCTCTCACTTCATCTACAGTTATTAATTGGAAATTTTTGTAAGAAAGAGTTGTCCCTTCTCCTCCTTCCCTGCCCCTATCTCCCTTTCTTTCTTTCTCTCTCTTCCTCTATTTCTTCCTCCCTCCCCTCCTTCTCTCCCTCCCTCCCTCCCTCCTTCCTTTCTTCAGTGTGGACTCTTGGGTATTTATTTTCTTCTTTGGATTATAATTCATTACTACCATTTATTTTTTGTGTGTCTCAAATTGTTCCATTTGGGCCATTGGGAACTTTTTCAGATTGACCCCTGCATCCTTTTGACATGTCCCATCCTCGCTGATTTTTTTCCTTTAGCATCTTCTTACTTTCTGGCACCAGGATTATCTTGCATTTTCCCCGAATCAACTGCTCCTCCAAGGATCCCCAGTTCCTTGTAGAGCAGAATGGTGTTTGGAAACCAAGATCTGGTAATTGGTTGTGCTCCTTGCTATTAGGTGCTATTGCTTCTAGGCCCTCTCAGCAGACAGAGTAAGGAAATATATGTGCGTACACTAACCTAAGTAAACACACGTATCTGTATTCCTTTCTGTATCTTTCTTTCTTTTTTTTTTTTTTTGCCACACCATGAGGCACGTGGGATCTTAGTTCCCTGACCAGGGATCAAACCCGTGCCCCCTGCAATGGAAGCACAGGGTCTTAACCACTGGACCACCATGGAAGACCCTCCATTCTGTACCTTTCTATTTGTGTCAGAGTCTGCTAGGGTGGCCTAAACAAAATACCACAGACTGCGTGGCTTAAACATCAGAAATTCAGTTTCATAGTTCTGGAGGCTGGAAGTGCAGGATTAAGGTGGTGACGGGGCTGGTTTCTTCAGAGGCCCTGCTCTTTGGCTTGCAGTAGGTGGTCTTCTTTCTGTGTCCTCACATGGCCTTTCCTGTGTGCATGACCAATCCCTCTCTCTCTTCTTATGATGACACCAGTCATATTGGACTAGGGCCCCACACTTAGACCTCATTTAACCTCAATTACCTCCTTAAAAGCCTCATCTCCCAATACAGTCCTATTGAGGATTAGGGCTTCAACATATGGACTCCATAGTCCATAACCATCTGTACAGACATATGTTTAAAAATGAGTTAATGCTGACACCTCAGATGCCAGTCCATACCATAGGGTCCATTCTAACATTTCTTCTTTGCTTACTTGTTATTTCTTTCTCCAACAGTGAGAAATCTGACATCTACTCTCTACAATATATTTATTTATTTGTTCGGCCAGAGTGTACCTGTGTTGTCTCAGAATTGCTAATTCATACCCTGGGAAGAAAAAATTAGCCCAACTGAAATACGGAGTTTATGTCTGGGTCTTTTGTTTTTAGCCTTACAGTATCTGCTCAATGCAATGTCTCCCAGAATTACTTAGGTCATGTTCCTTCCTCAGCCCTTGAGTGTGGTTACGTCATTCCTTTGTAATGCAGTTAATTTCACTTGTCATACTCTGCATCCCATCTTGGGTTCCCCTGAAATTGGGGTTGAGTTTTAAAATTTACATACAGTAACATTCATGCTTTGTGGTGTACCATTCTATGCTTTTCACAAATGTAGAGCATCACCATAGTACCATCTAATACCATCACCCTCATCTTTACCTTTACCTCTTTATCCATCACCCCTAGAATTTTCTTGTGCTGCCCTTCCTCCCACCCTCGACCCCTGACAATTACTGGGATTAGCTTTCCATCCACAGACTTTTGCCTATTTCACAATGTCATGTAAATAGACTCATATAATAGGTTGCTTTTGGGTCTTGCTTCTTTCACTCACCAAAATGCATTGAAGATTCTTTCATGTTGCTGTGTGAATTAGTAGCTTGATCCTTTTCATTGCTGGGTAGTATTTCATTGTTGAGTAGTACTCATTTTGTGAATGTACCACCATTTATTTATCCATTCAGCTACTGAAGGACAACTAGGCTGCATTCCTCCCAGCAGGTTTGAGGATTCCACTTGCTCTCAATACTTATCAGGACTTGGCTGTAATTTGCATTTCTCTAATGACTAATGATGAAGGACATCTTTTCATGTGTGTGCTTGCATCCGTATATCTTCTCTGGTGAAGTATTTTTTCTAGATCTTTTGTCCAGTATTTTATTGTGTTTTTCTTACTGTTGAGACCTGAGAGTTCTTCATTACTCTGGACACACATCCTTTATCAGATTTATGGTTGCAAAGATTTTCTTCCATCTTGTGTCTTGTCTTTTGATTCTTTTGGTTCTACCAAACTCTAAAGAATTCAGTAGCTGCAGTTGCCAAAATGTACCTATTCTGAAATGTAGCAACATCCCTGGAACAAACTTCTAATAAAAATTTGCTAAATTATTTCCATTGAAATCAGTCTACATGAAAGGGATGTATTATTCATAAATTGTCATTTATCAGAAAAACCAAAGGTAGAAGTGACTGAATGCTGACTGATTTTTAAACAGACAGACAGCATGATAATCTAATAGCATTCTTTTTTTTTTTTTTTTTTTTTCTAATAGCATTCTTGAACTAATCACTAACGTAGGCAAGCCCTCTCCCGTTTACAAGCACACACACATGTGCACACACAATCTGGTGGGTTGAAAAGTGAGTTGTTTGACTTCAGAAATTCATCGAGTTTAGTTCATAAACAATCCTGCTTGGTTACTTTTTTTAAAAAGTCCTTCATTCTCTCACTACTCTTGTGTGATTTCAGGAAAAGCTGACTTTATGGAGCCCCAAATCTTCATGATTTATACGGATGAGTGTCATCCTACAGATTCTACACACGTGGACAATTTGATCAAAGGCAGCACTAGCCACAGAAAAGAACCTCTGAGTGAAAGACGCTGGGAAGGTTGTCTCCATCGCCACCTCCTCAGTGTTCTGTCCTTCTACCTACAGATCTGTACTCAGAGCTGATGAACCCTGGTGACAAAAGCGAAGCAATTTGCATTCAGATTTTTTTGCTTGGTTAGGGGCAAGGCTGGGACCACACCACCGGATTCACAGTCTAAAGCTTGGTGCATTCCTTGACCCTGTGGAGTCGGTTTTTCAGGGAGCTGAGGACAGTCCCTCAAAGGTGACTGGGCAGCATCAACTAGTGGGGACCCAGACACAGGTTAACAGGAGTCCAGGAAGTGCACTGGGCCCCCTGGAGATTTGTTCAGGTGCATGTCTGGTGGGGCTTTGGGGACGTGGGAGAACTTGAAGCACCCTGGGCTCTCCATGGTGGGTAAGTCTATGTCTCTCTTCTCCGATTCCATTTCCTGCCTCTAATGGCCACAGCTTGATCGTTGAGACTTAGCCACCCGTGACTGTTGAGGGAAACAGAGGGAAAATTGAGCTGCTGCAGTCACCTCCTCTTCTGGCATAAGGGGCAGGGCCCAGCCAGAGCCCATCGTTCACTGTCACCCTCGGTTTTAAAACCATTCTATTAGGAGCCAGGAGAGAGATTCTGAGATCCCTGCAGAAGATATCCTTCTGCCCTTATTATTTTTTTTTTTTCTTTTCTGAGCTTAACGATGAGGAAGTAAGTCTGTGATGGAGAAAGACGAAAGTAATGCCTAACAAAGGGGCAGTGTTTAATTCTAGGGAGGGAGCCAGCAAGCGAATATTGAGAAACAGAGATCACGAATGATGCAAGTTGGAGTCTCTGCCCCAAGAGGTGAAGTTATCAAGGAATTGTCCCATCTCGATCGTCATCTCTGCTGTTCAATCCCTGAAAAATAATGCTGGTCACTCTCCCTCCATCTGGACCTCTGTTTTCCCAGTCTTTTAAATGGGGATATTATCCACTGTTGAAAATGAGGTGAGGATAGCCATGGGTAGCAGAGGTCCTAAAAAACACACCCCGGGTCCATGTGGAGAGCACCATGCCTTACAACTTGATTCTAAAAATTCACTGATAGCTAAAAATACCCTGTTGACACAGGCCTGTCTGCACCCTCTGATTTTTTACTTTACGTGCAAAAATTTATGTTTTTCCATTTGCCTTGGCTAGGGTTCTGTTATTTGAAGGTAAGGTGTGGGAAGTCCTTCAGAGATTCAATGGGAGACAGGGAATCGGATATAGCTTTTCTCTCTGGAAGGAACTTTCATCGAGTTTTAAAGAAAAATGTTTAGGCTCTGCTTGCTTCTGTAACCTCTAGTCTTCTGCCAAATGGCAATACAACAAAGAAATCCTCCTTTTCAAGTTCTGGTTAATAAAACAACACAACGCAAGACAAATAAACAGAAACAGAAGGCTTCAGCTCTCAGAACTTAGCCCACGTGTGAAGTGAAAAGGAGCCACTGTGCCTGGCCGGGCAGGCGACGTCTCCGGGACACCACGGTACCCCTGACCCTGGTCCGAGGTCCGAGACCCACTGCGCACGCAGGTCCCCAAGCCAACAATATGGAGCGCTGGAGAAGTCTCACCAACGAGCAGCCTCTTCTTTTCTCTCTCTTGCCCCATTGCTCTTCAGCTCTGGTTTTTTTGCTCATGGAGACTTGAGTTGGGGGCCGAGTTTCTGGAGGCTGTGGCTCCAGGCATGATGGTTGAGTGGATAGTGCTAGAAAGAGTGGATGTCCTGCAGGGGTCGTGGTGACAAGTCCTTTCGGGGGGTTTGGTCAGAACTTAATGGGCAGCTGAGTTATTGAAACTATAAGCTCAGCTTTCTCAGGCTGCCAGCCTTTCCTCTTAGGGATATTGTTTCTTAGGGCTCAGCTGTGAGTGGTGAGGGCTTGGCGTCTTGTGCTAGGAAGGGGAGAGGCACGGTGCAGGGGAGCTGGTGGCCTGCAGGGACCTGGACGGTTCATGCTGCTTTTGCAGTGTGGGCTCCGGGTGGGGAGGTGGCAGCTCAGGAAGCAGCGTAGCAACAAAAGTCACCCATCGCTTCCATGCTTCTCCCCTTCTCTTTTCCTCTTCTACCTGTGAAAACACTCTCTCCCCTCTGCTTGCACTGGAAGCCCTCTCTCTACCTCCCCACAGCGGCTTTCAGCACAAGATTGAACATAAGCCCCAAACCCATGAGGAAAGCATTTCCTAGTAGCCGTCTTTCCTTGGCTCACAGGGAATGGTTTCTCAGCGTCTCATCCCTATTCTCAGGGGACATCTTCAGGCCATTACGAGGCCGTATCTGTGGATCAGCTGCTGCTAAAACCTGGAAACAGAGTAAACCCAACACTGGAAGAACTGCTAAGGATTTATGATGTTTCAGAGAAGAAACTGTTCATAAACAGCCAGCCAGCCAACTTCTCTGCAACGTGTTAAATAACAAACCGAGGATGGAGAGCTGCTTTTTGTTATTTGGAGCAAATTAAATGACAGGAGAGACCATGAAGCAGTTGGTGGGATGTCCTTGGAATTCAAGTGCATGGCATTTTCATCTTTGGGGGAATTTTATGCATTTAGCAGCTCTTCCTTCTGACTCATTACTTCTCCTGTTTTTGATAAATGTCTCTAGAATATCTTCTGGGGTACATGATTCCTGCAAATCTCGCAGAACTCTCCCCCAAGCTCACTTCCTTGTTGAGGGTTTTATTAGATTCATCTAAAACTTCCTTGTTGAGGGTTTTATTAGATTCACCTAACACTCTTTTTTTTTTTAAGATTTTTTTTTGATGTGGACCAACTTTAAAGTCTTCATTGAATTTGTTACAATATTGCTTCTGTTTTTTCAAATTAATGAATTAATTTATTTTTGCCTGCGTTGGGTCTTCGTTGCTGCGCGTGGGCTTTCTCTAGTTGTGGTGCACGGGCTTCTCATTGCAGTGGCTTCTCTTGTTGCAGAGCACGGGCTCTGGGCATGCAGGCTTCAGTAGTTGTGGCACACGGGCTCAGTAGTTGTGGCTCACGGGCTCTAGAGCACAGGTTCAGCAGTTGTGGCGCACGGGTTTAGTTGCTTCGTGGCATGTGGGATCTTCCCTGACCAGGGCTCGAACCCGTGTCCCCTGCATTGGCAAGAGGATTCTTAACCACTGAGCCACCAGGGAAGCCCTGCTTCTGTTTTATGTTTTGGTTCCTTGACTGCAAGGCCTGTGGGATCTTAGCTCCCTAAACAGGGATTGAACCCACACCCCCTGCAGTAGAAGGCAAAGTCTTAACCACTGGACCGCCCGGGGAAGTCCCTCATCTAAAACTGTTTTTTTGGGGGGTGGGGGATGATTGCCACAAAGAAAGCAGAAGCTGACGATGCCCCCAATAGGAAGCTTTAAGTTTTGGGCACCATAAAGGGCTTGATGGCTGCCTACCTGCCTCCCCGTCCCTCCTCCTTCCTTCCCGAGTGAAGCCTGGCAACGGGCGTATGCCTTCCTGTACTGCTTGAGTTTCTCAGAGACTGTGGTGCTACCCTCAGCTCCAGGGATGGGCCACGATTTGACTCCAGGGCGATTCCCTCCTTGAAATGCTTGGTTCAGGAGTGGTTGTATGACCTTATTCTGTTTGAGGCAAAGTTATCAAAGACTCCTGTGAACATTCTTTTCATTTTTAAGAAGAACAGTAAATAGCCATTTTCTCTCTTTCTGCCTCATTTTCTGTTGGTGGCCTTTTTAAGAGCATGAGAGAAGCTGCTCTGAGAACAAGGCTGATGCCCAGAGCAAGGCATCTTGAGAGGATCTCAGGGAAACGTAGCCAGAGTCCTGATTGCATGTTCTTGGAAACTGTGCAACCTCTGGACATCCAGTTATAGAAGCAAATAAAATTCCTTATTGTTCAAGCCATTCAATTTAGCTGAAACCATCCTAACTTGTCTAGGGGTGTAGACTCTTAGCATGGTGTAGAGTGGGCCCAGTGAAAGAGAACTCAGGTGGGAATCCAAGGCTCTAGCCTGGAGTTTTGGGCTACCGTGTACTAATTATGTGCCCAGGAGCAAAAGGTCAGTCAAACTTCCGTGCTCAATCCCCGTGTTAAAGGGGTGTGATAATCTCTACATCAAGGTCACAAGGCTGAGTGTGGATCAGATAAGTCAGAGCTTCAAAACATGCTGTGTAAAACGTTATTACCACCCTTTGCTTGTTCAATTCTTCCATTCTTCAGATAATTCTTCAATTATTCCATTATACTGAAAATAATAGTGGCTAACTTTATTGAGAGATGATTAAACGTCAGGCCCCGTGCTAATTGCTTTAATGACTGAGCTCATTTAATCTGCATTGCAATCTTATAAAGTATGTTATTATGTCTCCGTTTTGCAGATGAATAAAAAGCATTAGAAAAATTAATATTCTTTCAATATTAGACATCTGGTAAGTGGGGGAGCTTACTAGTATTTGGAGATAATGATACTTGCCTAAACATGAGTTCAAAAAATTGTCAACTGCACAAAAATTGCCACCAGTCTCCAATTCTGTATTAGACTTGCTCCCATTTTCAGTGTTTTACCGTTTATTCTGTGATCATCTAGCTTTCTGTTACTGCCCCCTAATCCTTAAGTTAATACAAATTTCCCTTTCACATTAACTACTGTACTTATTTATTGCACTTGAAAAATAAATAGTTTGTGCTGGAGTTGTTTTCACCACCGCTCTACAAGTGTGTGTGTGTGTGTGTGTGTGTGTGTGTGTGTGTGCGCATGTATGTGTTGGAGTATTAATGGAAATGATGAGTGCTTCAAATATTTTGAGACTTAAAATAAATGCACTTTACTGAGATGTCTGAGACAGTGGCTTACTGGTCACAAATTGTAGATAGTGGCTTACTGGCCACAAATATCTTGCCCTGAAATACTGGAGGTGGGTATAGATTCCAAGTAATAAGGGAGGGCTTCCTTACTGTCAAGACCAGTAGTTCGCAAATGAAGACAGTTTTGCACCCTTCACTCCCACAGGAGACTGTTGGCAATGTCTGGAGACATTTTGATCGTCACAACTAGGAGGCAATGACGTGCTATTGACGTCTAGTGGGTAGAGTCCAGGGATGCTGCTAAACATCCTTCAAAGCACAGGACAGTCCCCCACGACCAAGAATCATATAGCTCCACTTGGCAATTGTGCTGAGGTTGACAGACCCTGGTCTAGACATCCCCAGGGTCCAGTGCTGAGCTCTCGTTTCCATGTCATTCCTGCTTGGGTAGGAGTTAGGCAACCCATCCCGTTCTGGGGATCCATATGAGTGGACTGCTCCCAATTTGATACCCACACTCAGGGTCAGCAAAATTCTGGAGGCTGGTCAAGGATCCTTCTACTGGAGGAGCCACAGGCCTTTTGCAAGAAACTCATGATGAAAGCCTCTTGCCCCAAAGAGTTGAGGTCAGCTGATATGGACCTTTTGAACAAAGAGGGATGGTCTTTGGGCATTCAGGTCCTACAGCCCCCTTCCACCTCACCCCCTGCATTCAGCTTGCTAGGATGCTTGACTGTCTCTCCGTTGACTCCTCCCCCCACCTCCTTATTCCCTCAGGTTTATCCCTATTGTCTCGGCCCCTGACAAGTTCCAAGGTCCTGACCTCAGCACCTCTGCTCTGCTACCGCCAACCCAGGGTCCCATCATCAACTCTCTTTATGGCAACGGGTAGGATCACTTTCTTTTCCTTCTGATTTATACACATCATGATAATACACATTATTTCCCATTACACTTAGGACCTTCCTTGTTGATTCATAGGAGCTTAGGTTAGAACTTTAAAAAGAAGCGACTATTAGAATTTCCTTTCTTTTAATTTTCTTGTAACGAAGTCAAAATTTTTCTTATAGACTGTAAATTCCTCTAAATAATGAGGAGAGAGTCAGGACACACAACAAAGAAAGAAAAAAATTACAAAGATGAAAATGTCAAGATCTTATTTCACTACATTTGAGATTTCATAAGTTTTTCTGTTCTCCTTACACTTTGGAGTTAGGAAGGAGGTCGTGGTGGTAGAGGATAGTTTTATGGGTTTAGCCAGATGTTAAGGACATCTGGTGACTGGATGTTTGTTTTTGAAGCATTTCTGAATGTTATGCTCAGAGGATGGGAACTGGGGGTTGAACAGTGGCTGCTCTGACCAGTCTAATAACCAGTATTTGCTTTGAGAGCAGAGATTTAGGGGCAGGAGTAAGGAGAGGTGGCTTGGGCTTGGCAGAAGGAAAGTTCTTCCTCCATGTGCCTCTGTTTGTTTATTTGAAGATGAGAGTCTGCCTGATATAATAACCATACTGAGTCGAGCTGTAATTCACAGAGCGCTTAATATAAGACAGGCACTGTGCTAGACCCTTTGCTTATGTTTTCTTATTTACATCTAGCTCTCATATGCTAATCTGTGATGCTCTGTAAGGATGTCTTCTAACTCTTCTAGAATTTATATCATTCTTTTCCTCCATCATCTGGATAAATGTCATTCTTTAGACTTAAACATACGGTTCTCACATTTAGGAATTTTACTACTACCAATCCTAGTATAACATTGATGGGTAGCCTTAACTTAGCCACATCCATCAATCTAATTTTCTTGGAGAAGGTGCCAGGTTCACAGTATTACTTGTGACAGTGAAAGTCTTTATGTGAAACGAACTTCCCCACCCCAAAGTCAAACCTTGGGATCTTTGTTTGATAAACTCTAGGCTGCAACTGGGTGAATCAATTGGAGAAAATCCTAGATTTTCTGGAGGAATATCTCTTGGACTTGAGCTTTTTGGATGAATATCTCTTGGAGTTGAGTCTTCTTTCTTTTTTTTAATTAAAAAAATTTATTTTGGCTGGCTTGGGTCTTCGTTGGGGCACGCGGGATCTTTATTTGTTGTTGCAGTGCGCGAGTCCTTCGTTGCAGCGTGAGGGCTTCTCTCTAGTTGTGGCGTGTGGTTTTCTCTCTCTAGGTGTGGTGCGTGGGCTCCAGAGCACGTGGGCTCTGTAGTTTGCGGCACACGGGCTCTCTAGTTGAGGCGTGCAGCCTCAGTAATTGTGGCACTCGGGCTTAGTTGCCCCGTGGCTTGTGGGATCTTAGTTCCCCGACCAGGGATTGAGCCCACGTCCCCTGCATTGGAAGGCAGATTCTTCACCACTGGACCAGAAGGGAAGTTCCTTGAGTCTTCTTTCCATCAGAGGCAGCCTGAGAAAATAGATGGCATTTGATGCTCAAATTCATGCTTCAGAAAAGGACAGGCTGCTATAGGAATATACTCGGTGAGTGGATTTGAAGGCTTAAAGAAGACTGCAAACAAAATTCTACATCTTCCCAAACACTACTGCTAACAGTTTGTGACTGTTGTCCCAGTGAGTTAAATTGTCTGCTGGTGCGAGATTTTCTAGAGTTGGACAGAGGTTGTCAATGGCCGTAGGGAGAAGCTTCTGAGCTAAATAGTAAACAAGCCAAAATGGACAACGTATGTTGAATGAAACAAAAAATCCTGAGAATCCTTCAAGGAAAAGAGCAGTGTTTTGACTATGAGCAGAAAGAAAAAGATCAAGGATTCAGGAGGTGAGCAAAGATGCTCTTCACGTGGGAGCCAGAGACTAGTGGGCTAACAGGGGTCCCGAAGAATCTGGGAGATGCAGACCCAGTTAGAACCCTGGTCAGTGGTCCAGAGCTGGCCTTCCATATACTATCCCCAATCCTGATTGTAGCAGTGGAGCAACCCTGGAAGGACTCAGTGGAGAATCTGCCGCCATCAGTGGTAAAGTTCTGGGGAACTGGTGGTACAAATGAGCAGGCCTGCACCCTGAGGGCTGTCCTGACCTACAGGTTTCAAGAGGATCTGTCCATTATTTGAAGACTAGAGACTTAGCACAGCTTAGAGGATTTGCAAGGGATTTGACTGCTGCATTGGAGCAGGCAGGCTTCGTGTGCTCAGATGGGCACCAGCAGGCCCCGGCATCTCGTTTCCTTAAGTTGGTGGGAAGGATTTGATTTGTCAGGAAGGTCCTCGGCTTCAGAGAGTGAGGGGGGATACAGAGTGAGATGAGTAGGAACAAGATATATAGTGGAAGGAAGAATGTATTCTGGAAGTTTCTCCAAACAATGATATACTCATACCTCCTCTGCTTTTAGGAAAGGAAGCTGATTTTAAGCAAACAAAAAAACAAACAAAACTAGTGTAGGGAGATTTGAAAAAGTTGATAAAGCGACTCTGAAGACCAAAGAGACTCTAAGTAATTCACATCTTACTTCTCTTTTTCTATGACTTTTGCTTTCAGGGTAGAGCAGTCAAAGATATCAAGATGGGACTGTAAACCAGGACCCCTCCCTGTCACATCCTATAAAGGAGAAAGCTCTTTAAAAATTTGGAAATCTTTAAAATAAAAAGAATAGTTTGTGAATGGATCCTTACAATAAACAAAGAAATAGAATGGTTACTTCCTATGATATCAAATTTCATGTACAGTTTAGGTATCCTTACCAGGTAGGATCAACCAAGTACTTTTAACTCTATAAAGTTTCCATTATTTCATTTAGCCAGAGAAATCTTCCAGCTAATACTTTACTAAGTTTGGAAAAATATTAACTAGCCCTTTCCACATCTATCAAGTTCAGAGACAATATACTTCATGTACCAAACTGCATAAAGTTTAGTCCTAGAAATGTGGATTATATATATATATATATATATATATATATATATATATATATATATATTTGTTTATTTTGGGCTGAGTTGGGTCTTCTTTGCTGCTCACGGGCTTTCTCTAGTTGCAGCGATGGGGGGATACTCTTCATTGCGGTGCGCGGGTCTCCCACTGCGGTGGCTTCTCTTGTTGCAGAGCACAGGCTCTAGGCGCGCGGGTTTCAGTAGCTGTGGCACATGGGCTCAGTTGTCGTGGTTCACGGGCTCTAGAGCACAGGCTCAGTAGTTGTGGCACATGGGCTTAGTGGCTCCATGGCATGTGGGAGCTTCCCGGGTCAGGGCTCAAATCCGTGTCCCCTGCATTGGCAGGCGGATTCTTAACCACTGCGCCACCAGGGAAGTCCAATATATTCTTAATATTTATTAAATTGTTTCTTTGTCTATCGGCCGACTTATTTTAGTCCCATGGGCGTGCACTTATCATAGGCTTAATTCATATATTCAGATGACTCTAGCAACTTTCTGTTCATGAAGATGAGTTAAGATGAAAGGCATCAAAATAAGGTAGACTTGAGCTAGCAAAGCATCTGTTTAATATAACCCCTCTTTATATTACTTATTTCTGGTGCTGGGCATCAAAGAAAAAAATGAAAAGTCGGCACTGTTCTCTTAAAAATACGTCAAGGGCCCCCAACTCTTTAACAACACAGGAAATGTCAAATATTATATGGATATAAATAACTCAGTAAAACAGGGTTACAAGAACATCTGGCTTTGCACAGTTCCATGCACTCAGCTGGTGCAGAGATATTTCAGTAATACTATCCAGTCGCTGGGCTGTGCGTGCTTGGGACACAGAAGGGGATTTGAGTGTCGAGTGAAAAATGTGCTTGTAAAAGGGTCTGGATTGTTATCTGTCTAATCCGTCGTAATCTGTTCAGTCATTTGCTCTGGGGGCTCCTGAGAGGGAATACTGACCCCCTCTGGAAGCTACTTTCTTAGACAGACACCCCCAGAGCCCAGGGTGAAGGGTGGAGCGTGGGAGGTTAACGACCCTTGAGACGCACGCTGCCCCAGTGATAACTGGAGCAATCATTTTAAAAGGGACATCTCAATCTTCGGGGGGAATTGCAGCTTTACTTCAGCTCTAACATTGTGGAGACCATCCGGAGGGAATGCTGGTGACGGGTCTCCTTTGTTCTTGCCAGTTTTGCCTCTCACCCCACTGGGCTCCACTGTGTGGTTTCCCTCCTCTCTCTGCTACTTCATGGTCCCCACTGAAGGCTTCCCTGGGATTCGGATGGGCTAGTATCTGGGGAAGGCAGTCTGTACAATCTAAACCATTTGGTGTTCATTTCATTATGCACATGAAAAAAGAAAGTGAAACCCTCAAAACAGATATACATAAAACCTTCACACAAGGCACCTAAGGTGTATGGTTTTCCTCGCAATTACAAAGTTCATCATTATTAAGAGTAATAAAGGGCAACACCATCCGCCTCACAGGAGGGCAAAGACAAATATAGAAATGGCAGGTATATCTTGGATCCTTTCGGGCTCATTCCCAAGTAACTCTTTTACCTATGTATTCTGCAAATATTGAGTAACTACCATGTACCAAGCTTGGTGGTAGGTAAAGACTCAAGGCCCTTCCTTGCCTTCGAGGAACTTACGGTCTGGTGGAGGAGGCAACACTTGGACACTAACAGCTTAAATCCAATTCAATGCAATTCAGTCCAATCCAGTCCAACCTGATCCAATCCAGTCCAGTCCAATCCAGTCCAAAACAATGTATTCTAAAATAAACTATTGAAAGAAAATGAATACCAGGTAAAGACACTCGCTTAAGGGTCTCATACCAAACTTTCAAAAATCTAGATATACTGATATCCTTCTACATCTCCAAGAGTCTTTTTGGCAATCACTTGATCCTCTGTTAAAATCAAGTCTAGGTGGGGAAGCACAGGTAATTTAACTGAGTGACAATGCTGCCCAGCACTGAGACAGGAAGTGGAGGTGAAGATGATTTCTCTCTGAAGCAGCCGGGGAAATTGTCTTGAGGCGAAAGAAATCCCTTTATAGGGAGTATGACTGGTAAGTGTGCATGACGATCTGGCTGTAGTTCCTGGAGGCATCGAAGTGCTAACCTTCGATAGTGCACAGTTTTTTTTTCTTTCTCAAATAACCGTATTCTATTCACTAAATCAATTAATTCAACTAATGTGTTTCTATGGAGCATCTTCTAGGAGTGAAAGTCTGTGGGAGATGATAATTCCCTGCTTTCAAGGAGCTCGGTCGACTGGGGAAAGCCACATAAATGCATAAGTGAAACATCATGGGATGAGCGTTAAGGATCTGTGCTAGAGAGAGATAGAGAAACATCTGGTTAGAAAGCAAAACCCCACGGTGCATGGCTTGGAAAACGTCGGACGGGTGAGAGTAATTCTCACACTAAATATTCATATGGTAAATTGAATTCTTCATTCAGAATGATCCTGACTGGCTATACACCTTATTTGCTTTAATCGGATAATTTCCCAAATCCCTTTCACTGTGTTCTCTGTAGACTTGTCTTGAAAGGGATGACCAGTTAGTCACCTGCATTACAGACTTTGCCTACACTGTGAGTTTGGTTCTCTAGAACCTCGAGAGGGTGCCCCCTTAGGTTTATTTGTTGGCGGGGTCCCAGTCCCACACACCAACCCAGCCCTAGAAGAATACTGCTGAATATCACTTACCAACCTGTCCTCCTGCTGGTTTCTTGCACTTACTCTCTCTTTTCTGTTCCATTCTATTCCAGGGATTTGACCGAAGAACTGCCCCCAGACACCACTGAGATCATGACACAGGCCAGTACACTTCAGGAAATTCAAACTGACAGGAACTCCTGCCTTCTGCTATTGCCCAAGTGGCTTGGTGTAGCGAGACGCCAGCTCAGAGCCATGGGCTGCCACTCAAGGTTCTTGACCCTCTCTGCAGAGATGGGAATGCCTGAGGGGCTGAAAGCTTTGGCAGGGTTGAGATAAACACTCAGGTTAAGGCAGTTTTCATCTGTTTAACCAGATCTCATTATGTTGTCAAACAAGACTGTGGTGCTCACAAGAAACAGCTATGGTATTCTTGTTGAGAGTTGGGACTAGACGTAAGAATTTATTTTTTCCATTAAGGTTAATTTCCCTAATGCTGGGATGCCAGGCATAGTTTTCATTGGGATGGAAGGCGGAGGGTGGAGAGAGTAAGCTGTTGGAGACTTTTTTTTTTTTTTTTTTGCGGTACACGGGCCTCTCACTGTTGTGGCCTCTCCCGTTGCGGAGCGCAGGCTCATGGCTCACAGCCCCAGCCGCTCCGCGGCACGTGGGATCTTCCCGGACCGGGGCACGAACCCGCGTCCCCTGCATCGGCAGGCAGACTCTCAACCACTGCGCCACCAGGGAAGCCCTGTTGGGGCCTTTGAAGGAAAGCTTAATGGCACTTCATAGAGCCCCCTCCCTGGTGTTGGGGAGAAAAGAAGAGTTTAGTGATAATCTCGCCCGCATCAGGACCCCCTTCTCTAAGCCACCTACGAAACCTTCAACTAATCATACAACCCCTTGCTGTGTTATTTTCTCACACGCCCCTTCTGCTGGTTCCAGGAAAATGCCACTTTATTTATTTTTTAAGTAACTTCTCTTATCTTTTCCAGGTTGAGTTAACTTTAACCTGATAAAGTTGCTTAGTCCTGATAACGCTAAAAGCTAGGTAAATTACCGTGCTACCTAGCCATTTGTCCGCATGGTTACAGGAGTAGCGGTGACCCCTGTGAAAATGCTTATCAATAGTCCTATAAAATGGACTTATTGAAAATCCAGAGCAAATGTCTGGTAAGTGAATCCTTTCATTAACCACTGACTTCTAACATGGTGCTATTTTATATTTGTATCGTGCATTTCACACACTTATCTGACTTTTGTTTTAATCCCAAAACTCTATGATATAGCTTAAAATTTTAAAGCCAATTCTTTCTTCCTTTATAAGTGAAAGAAGCCAGTCTGAGGAGGCTACATACCATATGATTCCAACCGTATGACATCTGGAAAAGGCAAAACTATGGATGTCAGTGGTTGCCAGGCAGCAGGGCAGGGTGGGATTGACGTAAATAGAGCACAGAGCAGTTTCGGGGCAGAGCAGTTTCAGCGCTCTGTGTGGTGCTGTAATGCACCATATTTTCCTTCCAAAACTATTTGAGTTACTAGTTTGCGAAAGCGGTCTTATGATGTTCCTCTCCGACATTTGCATGACTATTTTAAAACTTCTTGGCCCTCCTGGAACCTCCTGGAACCTCTAGTACTCCCACTTCACCTCCTGCCCTATGGAGGTGGTTCTGCTTCACTGGGAAAAGAGAAACCATCCAATGGGAATCCCTTTAACTTCCTGCCACCAGATCTGCATCTTATATCTGCCTCCATATTCCCCTTCTTCCTTCCTATGACAGTGGAGAAAGGTCTCTTAGGTAGCTATTTTATAGCACAGGATAGCTGCAGAGTGACTAGAAGAACTGTTTAATATCTTATACCTTGTAAAAGCAGCAACAGAATTTGAACTCAGGTCTCCAGTCTTTTTGGTCCTAATGCCCTTTGGTTTCTTCTTTTTCCTTTTTTAAGAGACTCTTCTTTTAGAGCAGTTTTAGGTTTACAGTAAAATTGAGAGGAAGCTATAGAGATTTCCCATGTAATACACCCCTTGCTCCCACGAATGTATAGCCTTTCCTATATCAACATCACTCACCAAAATGGTACATCTTTTTTAAACCAAGGATGAACCTACATTGACACATCATAATTACTCAAAGTCTATAGTTTACCTAAGGGTTCATTCTGGGTGTTATATGTTCAGTGGGTTTAGGCAAATGTATAATGACATGTATCCATCATTACAGCACCATAGAGAGCGCTGAAACTACTCTGTGCTCTATTTACATCAACCCCACCCTGCCCTGCTGCCTGGCAACCACTGATATCCATAGTTTTGCCTTTTCCAAAAATCATACGGTTGGAATCATATGGTATGTAGCCTTCTCAGACTGGCTTCTTTCACTTAGAAATATGCATTTAAGGTTCCTCTATGTCTTTTCATGGCGTGATAGCTCATTTTTTTTTTTTTTAGCCCTGAATAATATTCCGTTGTCTAGATGTACCACAGTTTATTTATTCATCCACCTAGTGAAGGACATCTTGGTTGCTTCCAAGCTTTGGTAATTATGAATAAAGTGTTATAAACATCCGCGTGCAGATTTTTTTGTGGACCCATGTTTTCAACTCCTTTGGGTAAATACCAAGGAGTATGATTGCTGGATCATATGGTAAGAATGTGTCTAGTTTGATAAGAAACTGCAAACTGTCTTCTACAGTGGCTGTGCCGTTTTGTATTCCTACCAGTAAATAAAGTTTCTGCCCCTCCATCCTCATCAGCATTTGGTATTGTTACTGTTCTGGATTTTGGCCATTTTCATAGGTGTGCAGTCGTATCTCACTGTTGTTTTAATTTGCATTTCCCTGATGACATATGATGTGGATGGAGAGGAGATGCTGAGGAAGTACTAGGAATGGGCTTAGGGACAGGTTGGATGTGGAGAGTGAAAGAGCAGATGTCAAGGAGAAATCTTGGCTCCTGGCTTTGTTCCCATGCCTGGAGCATGGCGCATGGAGAGAGAGTCACAAGTATGGCGTCCGCCCAGGAGAGCCTGTCATGGGAGAAGTCACGTGGGAACGGGCACGTGGGTCTGCAGCGCATAGGAAAGGTCCAGGCTGGAGAAGCAAATCTGCAAGTCCTCAAAGATAAAATGGAAATTGTGATCATGGGCATGAAGGAGACTGTCCTTCACGAAGGAGAAAACGAGCGAGAGTCCTACTCACAAAACTGTCCAGAACAGGTCTTTAGGAGCTGGGTAGGGAGCGTAAACGTTCAAAGGCTACTGAAAGGAGCAGCAGGGAAGTCAGAAAAAGCTGAAGAGGGCAGAGTCTCAGCATCAAAATGAAGAGTGGGCATCAAGGAATGCAGGGCCGGGGCTTCCCTGGTGGCGCAGTGGTTGAGAAGCTGCCTGCCAATGCAGCGGACACGGGTTCGAGCCCTGGTCTGGGAGTATCCCACATGCCGCGGAGCAACTGGGCCCGTGAGCCACAACTACTGAGCCTGCGCGTCTGGAGCCTGTGCTCCGCAACTAGAGAGGCCACGATAGTGAGAGGCCCGTGCACCGCGATGAAGAGTGGCCCCCGCTTGCCGCAACTACAGAAAGCCCTCGCACAGAAACGAAGACCCAGCACAGCCAAAAATAAATAAATTAAGTGATTAAAAATATATTATAAAAAAAAAAAAAAGAAATGCAGGGCCATAGCCAGTGTCCAGAGCTGTGGGGAGGTCAGCAAAGATGAGGGCTGAGAAGCATCTTTTGGATTTAACAGCATTTGGGCTTTTGGTGACCTCAGCAAGAACTATTTCCGAGAAGTGATGCGTTACTGTGGTTTGAGGAGAGGTTAGGTGAAAAGAGAATGGAACAAGTGCTGTGAAAAACTTCAAGGAATTTTGCTGAGAAGGGGAGCAGAGAGTTAGGGCTAACACGGGTCCCAACCTTGTCTGCACACTACAGTTATTGAGGCGCTTTAAAAAAGTCCCAAAGCCAAGGCCACTCTCCAGACCAATTAAAACAGATCTCCGAGAGTTAGCCGCAAGCGCTGAGATATTTTATAGCTCCCAGGTGATTGTTATACACAACCCAGACTGACAATCACCAGGGTGGAAGGAGATGTGGGGTTGAAGATATATACAAATATATTTTAAGGATTGCAGAGACTCCAATATGCTTTATTGTTGATGGGAGAGGTCTGGTTGGGAGGGAAGAGAAGGGTTAGTTGATTGTGTGAAACCCTGAGCTGTGGTGGTGAGAAAGGCCTTGGAAGGCAGCCCTTTAGAAGGAATGCATTATACTTTTAACTGCATTATGATTACCTTGACATTAAAAAATCCTTTTAATCTGCGTTTCTTTAATTATCCAGAGTAAAGTTGCTTCCTGAAGCATTTCCTATAGAATAAAATGCATTTAAGCTGTTTGACTTTTCCAGACATCTTTTTCCTTTTCTTAAGTGTTTGTTCCAAATGATGATTGCAAAATCCTTTTTTTGCACTCTCTATTCTCTCTTTTAGAACCACTTCGGACACTTGCATTTAATTTTGTAACTATGGTTTAAAGCAATTATTTTGGTTTAATTCTAGATGTACTTCATTGTAAATGCTACCTGCCCGTGTGATGACACCATGACATCCCCAGTCCTGGGTTCTGAAATTCTTCCCTCGTTTGGTATGAGTGTTCAAAATATGTATATGGCATTATATTTTCTGAATTCTTTAATAACTTAAACATTGTCTTATTGTTGTGAAGATAACAAGTGAAACTTAAATGTGGAATCTAAAATATAATACAAATGAACTTATTTACAAAACAGAAATAGACTCACAGACATAGAAAACAAACTTACGACTACCAAAGGGGAAAGTGGGGGAGGAATAAATTAGGAGTTGGAGGTTAGAGTTACAAACTACTATATTTAAAACTGATAACCAACAAGCTCCTACTGTATAGTACAGAGAACTACATTCGATATCTTGTAATAAACTATAATGGAAAGAAATATGAAAATAATATATACACACTTATAACTGAATGACTTTGCTGTACACCTGAAACTAACACAACATTGTAAATTAACTCTACTTCAATTAAAGATTAATTAATTAATTAAATAAATAAAATACAAAAAAATAGCAAGTGAAAGATATCATCGATGAGCATTTAATTCTTTTATTTCAATATTCTCTATAAATACTCCACCAATCTTAATTTCTCTTCCACTGTAGGTAACATGGTTTCCTACCTGCATATTTGTAGGGTGTTTTCCTATTGTCCTTATGTTTACTATACATTTCCAGGATGCAGCTGTTGTTGTTTAGCCTTGGACATGGTGAACGCTTTTGGTCTCCAGGACACATTTTTCCTCCTCAAAAAAAGTATTATGATTCTGACGACCATTCTGGTTGAGTGGTTTTGGTTTATTCCTCAGTGTCTAGTGTCCTTTCTCTGTTTTCATTCGACTATTTTACTTTGCATTCTGGAAGAACTTTTCAAGTTTATACTCCAATTACCAATTGGTTTTTCTGCAATTTCAACTCTTCGTTTTCCTGCTTTCCATGTAACTCTGCTGTTGTATTTTTCATTAGCTTATAATCTTCCATTATCTTACTCATCTCCTTTTTATCTGTTGGTAGTTTTCCTTCTTATCGTATCCTATCTCTCCTTGGGCATTCTGTTACTCTTTCAAAGAGACCATACCTTTGGGTGTTCTATTGAAGTCTGATATTTTCTAGAGACTTTAAGATGGTGGGCCCTTTCTCATGTTCTGCAATTTGTTTTCATAAGACCCGTGGCCAACCGAACAAAATGTTTGCCAATATTCAAAGTGTGTGGGTTGCTTGTGTATACTCTCTGCATCCTTGGGCATGTGTTAAATCCCCTTTCTATTTCAATATCAGGTACATGTCAGGTTGATAGTCCCTTGGGACTTAGCTACATTCCCAGGGTCTGGCAGGTCTCAGCTAGCTTGCTCTATTGGCATCTTCTACCCCCTGAGTCTACTCTTCTCCATCAAGCTGAACCTGCAGGCCATAAGAACACCTGTAAGCTCCAGCCTTCATGGCCTGGAGGACTCTCCTTGCTCTGTCCCTCCTGATGCTTATGCCTTACAGGAGGCAGTGCACAGCTTCCAGTGCCCTGAACCCAGCTTCTGGCCAGTTTACTCCTGAATTTATAGTCTCTAATTAGCTGTGGAAGCAAGGACCTATGCGAGTGTGAGACAGGGCTGAGGAAAGGACCCCCTGGGGGATGGATGTGTCCACACGGCACAGGTTGGCGCCCTGGTTTCCCATCTCGCAGCCCTAGAGCAGAGTTGAGTGGGGAGCAGGGGGAACAGACTAGCCTCGTTCTCTACACCCTTGGCTGTTTTTGTCAGTCAGCTTCTACCAGACATACAGTCAGTGGGAAGTCTTCTCAGATTCTATCAATGGTCTTCATTTTGGGTATTGTGAGTTTGCCTTTTCTTTTCTTTCTTTCTTTCTTTCTTTCTTTCTTTCTTTCTTTCTTCTTTCTTCTTTCCTTCTTTCTTTCTTTCCTTCTTCCTTTCCTTTTTCCTTCTTTCTTCCTTCCATCCTTTCTCTTTCTTTCCTTTCTTTCCTTCCTCCTTCCTTCCTTCCTTCCTTCCTTCCTTCCTTCCTTCCTTCCTTCCTTCCTTTCTTTCTTTCTTTCTTTTCTTTCTTTCTTTCTTTCCTTCTTTCTTTCTTTCCTTCTTCCTTTCCTTTTTCCTTCTTTCTTCCTTCCATCCTTTCTCTTTCTTTCCTTTCTTTCCTTCCTCCTTCCTTCCTTCCTTCCTTCCTTCCTTCCTTCCTTCCTTCCTTTCTTTCTTTCTTTCTTTCTTTCTTTCTTTCTTTCCTTCTTTCTTTCTTTCCTTCTTCCTTTCCTTTTTCCTTCTTTCTTCCTTCCATCCTTTCTCTTTCTTTCCTTTCTTTCCTTCCTCCTTCCTTCCTTCCTTCCTTTCTTTCTTTCTTTCTTTCTTTCTTTCTTTCTTTTCTTTTCTTTTCTTTCTTTCCCACCCTGCATGTTTGCAGGATCTTAGTTCCCCGACCAGGGATTGAACCCACGCCCTCCGCAGTGAAAGCACAGTCCTAACCACGGGACGACCAGGGAATTTCCTCTTTTTCTATCTTAATAAGAATGTTAATGAGAGGCTGGTAGAGTCTTAAATGGAGGACTTATATTGAGGCCCGATACTATTTCTTATTTTCACTTTAAAATTTGAGAGACGGTACCATAGAAATAAATCTTCATCAACTAAGGTGAACACTTCTGGCAAAGGTGAGAAATGGCGAGAACCAGCCTGAGGACACAGCAGGTGGTTGATGGACGTGTGACCCTCAGTCTGGGATAAACTTTCTTTGTGCTGCCCTCTGAAAGACTCTTACAAGCCCAGACCCTCCTCTCCTGCTTCTTAGAATGCATAGACCCTTCCTTTCTTGGTAACTCTGAGATCTCCTACATCTCCTAAAACTGTTCTGTTCCTTCTACTAGGGTGTTTAAAATGTGCTTAAAAAGTAGTGCCGACGTCTAATTATGAGGGAAGAAGTTAGCGGAGAGGATGCTCGCAAACAGACCTTTGGGTGTGAACGTGTAAGACGGGTGGGTGCAGACCAGACATTGCAGACTTAGCTAGAAACACCTGGGGGGCAACAAAAGGGACGTGCTTGCTAGAGTGATTGCCAGCAGTGCATAGTGTCTTTGGCAGTCAGAGCTTATTCCGTTCATTTAAAAGTAGCCAATATTTACTGAGAACCTACACGTCAGACACTAAAGTAAAATACTGGGGGCGCAGCATCAAACGTGGTACATTCTCTGCTTTTAAGCAGCTTGCAGTGTATTGGTGGAGATGGACAAGTAACCAGAAGATCACATGTGCTACAGCCTGAAATTGATTCAAGTCCATGGTACTCTGAGAGAGCAAAGGAGGGAAAATTTGATTCACCTCAGTGGACCAAGGAAGGCTTTCTATAGGAAGGGATGCATTAAACTCCAGAAAGAACACATAAAAGAAAGTCGATATTAAAACAACAACTGAGCTGAAAGAAAACCTAAGTCTGTGGAATTGATGCAGGGACTAAGGTCCAGTCAAGTTTAATTAAAAAAAAAAAAATCTACTCACGTGGTGAGTGGTGAACAGCACAGATTCTGGAGCCAGGTCATTTGGGTTTCAAGCCTGGCTCCATCGCTTATGAGCCGTTTGGACTTAGGCCATGTACTTCATCTCTGAGCCTCAGTTTTCTCATCTGTAAAATGGAAAAATGATAATATTTACTGCGAAATGTTCTTGCGGGGATTAGAGTTCATATGGGAAAATTGTTTAGAGTAGCGCCCAGGATTTACTAAGTACTCAATAAATAGTGGATGTGGATAGCCACATCCTTGTAGGACTACAGAGCTTCAAAGTAAGAGGGAAACTGTTTTGAATTTCCAGACAAAAAGAACACATTATGTATAAATGAGAAGCTATCAGACTAGCATCTGACTTTCTATCTGCAACAGTGGAGGTGAGGAGATGGTCAAGTAACCCAACAACTAATGAATAAAACAAATGGGTGACTAGTACATTGTCTGGAAATGTCTAATAAGTGCTAAATTACAATTGTTGAAGGTATAGACCATTAGACCATATAGACTAGAAGGGAAATCCTAATAATGTTCTAAAATTAAGCGAGTTCAACAAAATGAGTTGAAGTGGGGATTTTCTTTACATGAAAAACCCTGTAAAGATTCCTTTTGGGATAAGAAGAAGTAAAATGCTCTAAATACCTCATCATATTGGAATATGGAGAGAGGTGGGGAAAAAGAAGATCTTGGCAGGAGAAATATTTGGTGTTTTGTTTTTAAGCAATGGTAGAGAATTAGGTACCAGATTAAGGGCACTTGTAAAACAAAGGTAACCGTTAATTTCTCCCTTTTAACATTCACTTTCATTTGAGGTTTTGATAAAATATATTCAAAATGTTTACACTTTGGGTAGAATTACCTTTTATCTTTATGTTAGGACTGTCAATAGGACATAAAGTATTTAAAAATACTTTGATTATAACAATATAACTAATAATTTGGCCCAAATGTAGGCACGAGAAAGTTAATGGAATAAATAAAGAACACTTTGTTATGTATATGTATCTTTATTTTATTTTCACCCAACATTGTTGGGCATATAAGCAGTCGAGGAAGCCTTCAAAATAATAGTTAAATTCCATCATCTGATATTTTGCTAATTTTCAGTACCCTAGAGACCATAGCTTTGCATGTTTTTAAAAGTGGTGTTTTAGGGCTTCCCTGGTGGTGCAGTGGTTGAGAGTCCGCCTGCCAATGCAGGGGACACGGGTTCGTGCCCCGGTCCGGGAAGATCCCACATGCCGCGGAGTGGCTGGGCCCATGAGCCATGGCCGCTGAGCCTGCGTGTCCGGAGCCTGTGCTCCGCAACGGGAGAGGCCACAACAGTGAGAGGCCCGCGTACCACACACACACACACAAAAGTGGTGTTGTAAAGTTTTATTTATCACATTAGGAGGATAGAACATATTTATTTTCCAGTTTGTTAGCTTGACTTAAAGTTTTAAATATTTAGACATACCTTGTGTTGGCCTCCATTTGTACCCTTGACCTTGGATCCTGCAAATGCCAGGGATGGACCTGTCACTCAGAGCTTGGTGATGTTAGTGCCGTGTCAGAGAGACCTTGCTTAAGTGAATATTTACAACAGAATATCTATTAGTAATTCCCATATCAAATGGTTATAACATATACTTTCTGAAGTGGTGGAATAATTTTTCTCCTGTAACATGGTTATGTTGATACTGTTTTCTTTCATGTATCACAAAAATGGAGATCTCAGCCCATAGTTGGAATGAGTGGAAACTTTTAAATAGTGGGGAAGATCTGAATTAATGAGGGGTCTCTGTAGCACTTTAGGTCCACAGAGCCTTTCTGCTCGTGTATCGCAAAGCATGCTCTTTTCAATATTCAAGGAAGTTGGGAGAGAAAAACTCAGTTTTCAAGTGTTTTGAAGCAGCCCTGACTCTGCTTAACATGAGGGGTCCCTGTCCATTCCTTCGGGGCATCACAGCTTGTTCATCTTTCTACTTGTTCATCTTCCGGATCTGGAATCATTGATTTGGGGTAAACGCTTGTTGAATTGTAAGTTTCTAGAAGTTACAAGTAGCAGAGCTGTGTAACGTTGTGAGCGTGGGTTCTGGAGCCAGACTGTCCTGGGTCCAGAGCCTGCTTGTGTTGCTAGTTTCCTGAGTGTCCTTGGGCAAGAACTCCATCTCTTGGCATTTCATTTCTCCTGCCTGGAGAATACTAGTATATACCTCGGGAGGATTGTTGTAAAGATCAACTGAGTTAATACAGAGATCAGCTGGCCTAGAGAAGCATTTGCCGTTATTATTACATGGGACCAATAATTGATTCAATCCAACAAATATTAATTGAATATCTGTCTTGTGCCAGGTTGACAGAGGGCAGATGCATCTTATGTGCCAGGCACTGTGCTTAGCTGTGGACGTCAGAGTAAATAGGACGTAGTCTCTGCCTTATTTGAGTTTATATAGTAAGGGATTTGGACAAGTAATCAGGTGATTACAGAACAGTTGTTTTAGAACATGGTCCTGGAAGCTTTGGGAGCACGTAGGAGGGGGTCCCTTCCCCAGTATTGGAAATGATTTCCTAAAAAAATGGAGCGGAAACTGACCGAGACTCTTTATGCTTATCGAAGGAAGTGAGGACTCAAGATCCATTCAGCTTACCATGACATTAGATTTCATTTGCCTGGAATATTAGGTATTTAAGGAAAAAGTGATTGGCAGACGTGCTTATACATTTAGATAATGGTTTCAGTGCCCTTCTCTGGGGCAACAGCAGTGGCAGCTGCAAAGACCACAGCCTCTAGGGGCCACGCTCCATGTTTGGAGGATTATTTGGTGTCCTGTTTGTCTCAGTTTGTGCCCAACTGAGCACCATCTCTGGGTCTACAGAGTGTTGGTTTATCTTCTGAAACACTTGTTCCTCTTCTGGACACTTCTCCATAAGTTTCCTGTTTCCATCAGAACCAACATATCCTGTAAAGGCTTTCAGCTCATGGACGAAGCACGTGCACCAGGGGAGTCAAATTGCGTTGAACACTCCCCAAAGTGTTCTTTTTTCCTCCCTTTCTTTCCTTGCTTCCTTCCTTCTTTTTCCTTATCTCTCTGCTCCATTCCCCACTTACTCCAAATCATCTGACTTCCTCTGTGGATTCCAAAGGAGGATTTCAGAGACCTTGAGATCAAGGGCCTCTATTAGGGGCAGGGACCCTCTTGGGCTGAATTCAGCTTTGGACAAAGCAGTTATTTTGGTGCAAGCAGATGAGCAGAATAAAATCTGCAGGTCATTAAAAAGCTCCGAAATCTCCCTTCTGCCTTACACACATATCCCCCGGCAGAGGAAGTGATATTTCATTACCCTCACTCACTGAGGTTAAGGCAGTAAAGACTGTTGAAATTTCAAATGTTAAATAAGGAAATTTCAAATGTTAAATTTCAAAATGTTAAATAAGAACCCTGGTTCACTGATACTAGAATATGAATTAGTTTCTCTGCTATTACTGCCCTAGTCCTGAAGGCATGAAACCCAAAACATGTGATTTTGTTTGTTTGGTTGGTCGAGTTGTTTTGTTTTGTTTTAATTTTAATTTTTATATTGGAGTAGAGTTTGATTTTACAGTGTTGTGTTTAATAAGGTGTACAGCAAAGTGATTCAGTTATACATATACAAGTATCTATTCTTTTTCAAATTCTTTTCCCATTTAGGTTATTACAGAATATTGAGCAGAGTTCCCTGTGCTCTACAGTAGGTCCTTGTTGGTTAATCTATTATATACAGCAGTGTGTACGTGTCAGTCCCAAACCCCCAATCTATCCCTTCCCCTCTGGTAAGCATAGATTCATTCTCTAAGTCCGTGAATCTGTTTCTGCCAAAACATGTGATTTTTATAGGAACTAAAGAATCTGGAGAATGGTGGCTATTACCTGAGAGACAGAGGTAGATGCTACAGCAGAGGCCCTGCTGGCATGGGCTTTGAGGATCTGGAAATGGGGGCACCCAGTTTCACCCCTCCCTCCCTTCCTTCCTTCCATCCTTCCTCTTTCCCTCCCTGCTTCCCTTCTTTCCTTCCTTCCCTCCCTCCTTTCCTTCCTTCCCTCTTTCTTTTCTTTCTTTTTTCCTATTCTGTATCTACGTCTCCCCTCATTCACCTATTCATTGAGCAAGAAGGATCGCGAGTGCCCCTCGCAGGCAGGCAATGCTCCATCTCCCTCCTGGGGATCTGAGGATCGGCATTGGCCACGAGGAGCTGAGTGCAGTGGGATGGACAGAGCTAATAAATAATGACCCTGCACAGTCTTATGAGAGCCAGAGGCACACCATGCCCTTTCTGGTCAGATCAGAGACATTTTCTCAGGGCATCTGAGCACGAACTTGAAGGTGAATCAAGATTTTCCAGCTGGATTTGGAGGGGGAACGACCCTGGGTAAAGCTGTGCGGGAGCCTGAAGTGGTCCGGGAGGAGAGCAGCCCCCTGTGTCTGGGGCAGGATGTATGGGGGGAGATGAGGCTTGAGAAGGGCTCTGTGGACCAATCTGAGCCCAGGCCCTGGGGTGTTACAGCAGAAAGCACAGGATGACCTCTTAGCAAATATCTCCATTGTGTGGAAATCAGCTCAATGGTCCTCCTAGTTTTCTTATAAATACTTGTTTTACAAAGGAGGATGTAAGGCCAAGAATACTAAAGAGGGAGGAGGCCAGTCTCTGGGAGCTGCCGATTTTCCTTTGAGCTGGGGTTTTTGAGGGAATAGAAAGCGTGGAGGACCTCCCCCGCCAGCCGGAGGCTGTGTCAACACAGTCATCAAACACAGTGAAAAATACGACCAACAGGGAGCACAGCGTCAACGCGCTAATTAAAACCAAAATCCATTTTATTTTTCTTAGATTTTCCTGTTTGGCTTTTGACAACAGTTGAATGAAATATAGTTTGCTGGAGTCTCCCTTCTCTCCAGACGGCTGGTACCAATCTCGGCCTCCTTGGGATTCAACCTTTTGTAGGAGAGAGAAGCAAGGGGAGTGGAAAGAGTCAAGGGACGCAGGCACAGGCACAGGCACGGGCATGGACACCGGTTACGGGCACGGGCACGGGCACAGGCAGAGACGCGCGTGCGGGGGCGTCCTTATCTGTTCCCTTTCCCTTGAGACACGAGAGACTTTTTAGGAGAGGACCCCGTGGACTTTTGTGGGCCATGGCATGGCGTGTCATGTTCCTGAGGTTCCCAAGGCCCTGCTTCCCATGGATCCCCTGCAAGCAAAGCCCCGTGGAGGCCAGAGGTACGGGAGGGATAATCCAGAGAGAAGGGAGGGGAGAAGCAAATGTATGTCCGGTCAGCGGCTCCTGTTGCTTTTGGTCCCTCAGGAGTGAGATTCTGAGCTGACCATGGGTCTCTGGGGTCTGGAAGGCCAGGGGACCCTAGGGAGCCCTCTCAGGTTCTAAGGTTGGGCAGCTCAGCTTTGTTATTTGTTTACTTTGACATTTCCGTGTCTTCTGATTCACGGAAACAGGTGGGGAGCCGGAAGGGCAGAGATTCAAGGTCTCTGAGGGCCTTTCCTCCTCGTGGTGGCTTCCCTGGTGGCGCAGTGGTTAATAATCCGCCTGCCAATGCAGGGGACACAGGTTCGAGCCTTGGTCCGGGAAGATCCCACATGCCGCTGAGCAACTAAGCCTGTGCACCACAACTACTGAGCCCACATGCCACAACTACTGAGCCCGTGTGCCACAACTACTAAAGCCCATATGCCTAGAGCCCGTGCTCCGCAACAAGAGAAGCCACTGCAACAAGAGGCCCACGCACCCCAATGAAAAGTAGCCCAGCTCGCCGCCACTAGAGAAAGCCCGCATGCAGCAACAAAGTCCCATTGCAGCCAATAAATAAATAAATAAATTTATTAAAAAAAAAAACTGCCTCGGCAGGCGGATTCTTAACCACTGCTCTACCATTGAAGTCTGGGTGGAAGTCTGCCTGCCTTGGATGTGCAGGCAGACGACGTAGTCACCAGGCGGCAGGCCCTCGGGGCTGCTCTTCCCTAGTCGGTCCTGCCAAGGACGATGGCTCCTGGGCTGCCCCAGGGCTGAAAACTGAAAACTTCCAGAAACGAAGGACCTCGAGGTGTTGTAAAGTCTGGCACGTGGGAGGTGATCAAATGCTTGTAACGGCTGGGTGCAGGGAGTAAATTCTAGAGCCCAGCTGATGGGGTGGTTCTCACCACGCCCATCATGTATGGACACTGAAAACAGAACATGGGTGGTCTGGATTCCTAGCTCTCCTCCTGGCCAAAGCAGGGCACGTTTGTACCTTGCTGATTCTGTTTCTTGCTTTAGAGCTTGTTCATTTGTCTTTTATGCCCGTTTCTACACTATTGCCAGTGTTAGTCTGCAGGTTCCACAATGGGCGGCGTGTTTGTTTTATTCTTTCTGCACCAGGGAGCGCCGATGGGCCAAGGGCAGGTCATTTTGCAGGGGAGCAGGCAGTGCTGACCCAACCCACCCGTCACTGAGACCGAGCTCTCCTTGTGTTTTGCACCCAGGGCACCGAGCTTGCCTGGTGGCGGCCCTGGTCCCTCCCCACTGCTCCCAGCAAGGAGATGCTCGTCTGGGACAGAGTCTAGGAGCTACAGCAGTAGCAAATGGGGGGACATTGCCTGAGGGACAGAGGCAGCCATGAAGACCTTTGCACTCACCCGAAGGAGCACCTAATTCTGTTTCGAATCCTGGGTCAGTTTGGGCTCCAAAATAATTTTGGACCAAAGCTCAGGTATTTGAGCTCAGCTGCGTTCACCTAGGCTGCTCATCCCTATGACGCGGTTATTGCACCAAGGGCCTCCTTCTCGCCCCTCGGCCAATTTTCTTTCTCTCTCGTCCACTCAGCTCCCTGCTGCTGCTCTCGCACCCTCTTACTCTCTCGTCCCCTTCCTGACACTTGCCGGTCCAGCCTCAGGAACCCTCAGTCCAACATTTCATCACCCTCTACCATTTTTTTTTTTTTTTTTTTTTTTTTTGTGGTACGTGGGACTCTCACTGTTGTGGCCTCTCCCCTTGCGGAGCGCAGGATCTGGACGCACAGGCTCAGCGGCCATGGCTCACGGGCCCAGCTGCTCCGCGGCATGTGGGATCTTCCCGGACCGGGGCACGAACCCGCGTCCCCTGCATCGGCAGGTGGACTCTCAACCGCTGTGCCACCGGGGAAACCCACCCTCTACCATTTTTAAAGGACATTTAAAAACGAAAACTACAAGTTTTCGACTCAAAGTTATGGTCTCCGACCTCAGCTGGACTCAGAGCTTCCCAGCAACGCTTTTACCGGTTTGGGGTCATCTCTCCTCCATGACCCTCACCGCCTGCTTCTTCCCCCCTCACTTCAAGCTTCCTTTAAATATTCTGACCTCTGATTCTCACACCTGCTCTTCTTCCCATTTCACAGAAAAAAAGGGGAGCCTATCAGGAATGATCTTCCCCACGTGCCACTGGCTGCTTATACACGTCTCTACACCTCTCCCCAGCTCTGAACAGGAGGAATTAGGCTCCACAGCGCGGGGCTCATTCATCCAACGCTGTCTGCCTCCCTGTCCACCCGGCTCTCTCTGTGTCTTCCAAGAATCATAACTTTCTTTTCCTGTGTCTTAGCGTCTCTCTCACTCTCTGTTGCTTGCTCCCCTTGGCTTGTAAATGTGCAAAATTCCTTCCCCATCTCTCTCAACGGCACTCCCCTCTCCACCACCATCAGAGTTCACTTACTCTCCTCACCCATACTCCCTGGGCAGTTTTCATCTGGTGTTTCCATTTCCTCCCCTGACATGTACTCCAGACCCAGTCCAAACCATGTCCGGTTGGGACTGGTTATCCCATCCAAGAGCACCAAAGAAAGACTTGCTCTACAGACGGCAACTGAGGCTCAGGTCTGTCATGCATTAGTAAACGGTGAAGCTGGAATTTAGACGTAGGTGTTATGTATTCGACTGTCTGTGCTTTCTCATGACTTGATGCTGATGGACAGGAGCCGACTCTGGGCACCTAAGATGCCTCCCTGGAGGCCGTCTAGGAAGGCAGGCATTTGGGGGTGAGTGGGTGGTGGTTGGGAGGGCAGTTGAGAAGTTAGAGGCAAGGAGACTAGTTAGAATGGCTTTCTGCTTATGGCGATTCCCGCTCACGCCTCTCCATCGCGCACTCCCCGCTCCCCTCAAACACACAGTCACACACCTCCAGAGACCCACACGTGGCACGTTCAGAAGAACATATCGTAAACACTCAGTGATTATTCACCAAATGAATGAAAGCCCAGGCAGGAGAAGAGGTCAATGTCACAATACTTGATCCCGGCTTGAGAGTGGGGAGGAAGCTGTGTCCTGGCTCCGTCATCACCCCTTTGGGCAGGAAGGAGGCCATAGCCTCACCACAGACTGCTGAGACCCCAGGTGAGCTGGGCAAGGAGGGCGTGTCTCTGAGAGGCGGCACACCTGTGCGCAGGGGCGGGTGGGTCTGGCCTGGGGTGCAGCCCAGCTCTGCTAGGCACTGCTGTCACCTAGCAACTTCTCACCTGGGAAAGGGGGCGATAGGGGTGTCCACCTCATGGGGTCGCTGGGAGATCTCAGTGAGCTCCTGCCGTACAGCGCCTAGGACACTGGGCTGCAGGAGCTTAGATGCTGCTGCTGTTTGATGATGACGAGGATTGATCGTGGCGACCAAGACCTCGTAACCCTGCCGTCACCTTAGTGCACCCAGTAAGGAGTGCCTGAGCACCTAGTGCATGCCAGGGACCATGCCGGGCGGGGTGTGTGGGAATGAACTAGACTGGAGAAGAGGGAGACCCGAGGCTCACTGTGACGGCCCCCACACTCTGGGGCCTGAGTGGGCTGCCCTTCCTAATGAGTGGGCACCTTCGGTCTGGCAAGAATATTTGAGGAGGGACCCCTCCAGGATCTGAGGGACCCTCGTTTCCTTCTCCTTCTCAGAAAGAGGGCTGTGGGCAGCTTTTGAGCCTGTGTGCCCCAGGAAGCAGGGTTATGAGAAAGCCACCGGGTGGGGACCCGGGAGGGATCACGTTACCTGCCTTGGAGCTCCTGCTTGGTAACAGGAGCTTGTGAGGCCATCCCTTTCCTCTGTGGAGCTTGTGGGAGCGGGTGAGGCTCCAGGCTTTGGGGTATCCCCTGGGCTCAGCTCGGTTCAGCACTCCAGGAGTTTTAGGCCATTATGCTTTTTCTGGACGAGCAAAGCAATCCCTCCATTTGGTCCTTTTTGCCAAATGGACTTTTCCCTTCTCTGTACCCAGGATGCCCAGATGGCAGGAGGTGCCCAGAACCCAGGGCAGCAAGGACGAACAGGCCCCTGGGTATCTGGTGGTCGAGCCACCTGAGGCCAGGCTCTGCTTGAGCTGGGATCCAGGCTTCTGATTCTCAATGAGTTATTCCAGTTTGGTCTCATAGGGACCACTGTTTTTATGGACATTTAAAAAGACTACAGAGATGCTAAAGGTCTGGGTCTTTGGGGACACTAGTCATTTCTTTACTGGCTCAGCTGTCACCTCTTCTTTCTGTCACCCAGTATGGCTGGGTTGATGTGATTTATCTTTCTTCAAAACAATGTGTGCTGTGGAGGTGAATTTAGTGATGCTTTTCTTTCTTAACGTATTTGTTGGGTTTTTTTTTTTTGTCTCTTTACCCCTGTTTTTTTTGCAAATCTCCTCCCAGTTGGATTCTGGTTGCCCCAGAAGTCCCGTGGAGGGAAGGGACTTTTCTTTGAGGTGATTATGTGCGTTAAATTAGGAGTTGATTTGGGGATTCCACAGCCAGCCACTTGGTCATCAGTGCAGCATACTGTCCTCTGGAAAGAGGTGATAAATGAACTGTAGACAGAAAAACTGAGGCTAAGAGACGAAGTCCCTGGCTCATTGGGAGGTCACTGTCCTGTCACTTTGTCCCTGTGTCATTCCAACCCCAGGCCAGGCATCCTGGCAGAGTCTCAGGTTTCTCTTGTAAATCTCCAGGATCTTCTAAAAACCAAAGCGGCTCTGTGTTGCCGGTAGGCCAAATTGCAAGCCCTCAGCTTGGGTTCCCACCCCCCCGATCCTACCTTTCCCACGGCGTGCCCCAGCCCCCGAAAATCGCCGGCGTCCCCCTGTGCCAGGGCCCCGTCCCCAGACGTCCGCGGCTTTGCACACTCTTTTCTGACCAACCTCTCTTTCCCCTCTTGAATTTGGTGGATGGTCCTTCCCAATAACTCAAATGGTTCCTCTTCTGAAAAGGTTCTGGGTGTCCCACCAATAGGGTGGTCACTGCCTTGCTATGCCCCCTGGCAAGGACCCTCCACCACCACATCATCATGCATACTGGTTCTTTCCTGCCTCGGGCTCTGAGCATCTTGGGAACAGGGTCCTCGCCTGCCCACCTGTGTCCTCAGCAGCGCCCAGTGTGGGAGCCGGGCAGAGCTTGCTGGATGACGTGCGGTCCAGGGTGAGCACAGCAAAGGGCATCGCGGTGCCCTGACGCCTCAGGGACCAGAGGGGCTGCCCAGCCGCTGGGTTTTGGCCTCGCCTGTTTCCCAGCATCTCCTGTGAGATCTCCGTGTCTGCTGCGTTGCACCACCGGCGTTTGAGCAGAAGGGGTCTCTCCAGGCGCAGAACACAGGTTCCCAGCGCTGCAGTCAGGAAGGCTGCCGAGAGGGGCATCCTCTAGTGAGGAGCAAAAGCCAGGCTTCCTGGACATTCCGGGCTTCACTTCTACACCGGGAGGAACTCTGCACCTCTCCTTTCTCCAAAGAAAGTATCCTAAATTTGGCTGGAAGGGATGCTGCGAGACCCTTCCCCATAGAAAACCAGCTTCTCGCCTCCCTCCTAGCCCTAAACCCACCTGTCCTTTCCGTGAAAATAAAGTACACAGAGAAGGAGTTTCTCTCTCTCTTTTTATTTTTACATTTTAATTGTATTTATGATGGCAATAATCATGTACTATAACCCCCAGATGGGGTGAGGTAAACGTAAATTAGACTACATGATTTTTTAAATTTAAGTATAGTTGATTTATAATGTGTTAATCTCTGCTGTACAGCAAAGTGATTCAGTTATACGTATATGTACATTCTTTTTAAAAATATTATTTTCCATTATGGTTTATCACAGGATATTGAATATAGTTCCCTGTGCTGTGCAGTAGGACCTTGTTGTTTATCCATCCTGTATATAAAAGCTTACATCTGTTAAGAAGTTTCTCTTTATAACAACATATGTGTGTGTGTGTGTGTGTGTGTGTAACAGGTATCATTGGGAATTTCTTCCTGAACTGAATTTTTCTCCTATTGTCACAAGTTAACATCAAGAATCGGAATACTAAGGATTTATAGGAAGAGCTAATTGTATATTTTGGATCCATAACATAATTTATTTTGTTGCGGTATGCCGATTGCCCAAACGCTGTTTACTTGTTTCTTTTCCCGTTAATTTGGCACTTCATTTTCATATTCTATTTCATTTTCTATTCTATTCACAATGAGATATCACCTCACATCTGTCAGGATGGCTGTTTAAAAATAAAAAAAAGACAGCAAGAGTTGGCGAGGTTGTGGAGAAATGGGCAGCCTTGTGCAGTGTTGGTGGGCATGCAAAATGGTGCAGATGCTATGGAAAACCGTATGGAAGTACCTCAGAAATTAAAAATAGAACTAACATATGATCCAACAATGCTACTTCTGGGCATTTGCCCGAAAGAATTGAAATCAGGATCTTGAAGAAATACCTGCAGTCCTGCGTTCATTGCAGCACTTTTTACCGTAGCCAAGATACGGAAACAACCTAAAGGTCCATTGACAGAGGAGTGGGTAAGGAAAATGTGGTACATATGTGTGCACAATGGAATACTATTCAGCCTTTAAAAAGAAGGAAATTCTGCCATTTAGCACCTTGGATGAACCTGGAGGACGGTGTGCTAAGTAAAATAAGCCACTCAAGCAGGAGTTAATCGAGTTTTAAATCGCAGTGAGCATCTTCTTAGTTACTGCTTTTTACCAGTTCCCTGCGTGTCTGGTAACTTCTATTGCTGGGAGCTAACTCGTTTTGGATTCTCCCTCCCACCTGAGAGTGGGAAGAGGAGCTCGGTCCAGCTAACAAGACTGTAGCCTGCATGTATTCTTCCTCTGATGCCACGTCCAGTTGAGTTGAGGGTAGAGAACATCGGCTCTGTGTTACAGGGTGGACAAGTGTGCCCAGAGGATCAGAACATCAGAGAGCCCCTGGACCACCCTCTGCCTCCAAGCCTGCTTCCTCATCACATCTTGAGGACTCCTAACCAGCCTTCCTGCTACAAAGGCTCCAAGAACCCTGAGCAAGGGCAGAGCAGAGGGGAGAACCCACGGGTCTTGGCTTTCATGCCTGCCGTCCATGATGTGCTGTGTCTCTCTCAAGAGTCAACAGAAGTGGCTTAAATGCTACTGAACTCGAGGTGTTCTTAAGGACCACCAACCACTTCTTTTCATTGATCAGAAGATGTCTTGAGAGGTGACGTCTTGATTTGTCTAGTAGAGTCTATGAGAATCAGGTTAGCATAAACTATGCACTTGAAGTTGCCTGGGAGGGCATTTCCTTGAATCCATTCTCCAGATGAAGAAACTGAGGCACAGAGAAGTCACTCTTGGTTGACCAAGAATGGGAACCTAATAGGAACCTATTATACATAACCTAATAATTATTAAATCTATCTCCTATTTATTGAGCATTTACTCTGTGCCAGGCTCAGAGTGAAGCAGTTGACATTTCTCTTCCCAGTGCTCCAGGGGCCCCGCGGGGTAGTTTGGGAGGTAGTGGGATGTCTGATTGAGTCCAGGCTCCCAACCACACCACCCAGATTCCAGCCTGGTCCTGCCCGTTACCAGCTGTGACGGTTTCTAACTCTCTCTGGGCCTCAGTTTTCTCATGTGTATGAAGTGCATAATCATAGCACAGAAATCAGAGGGCTTTGGGGAGGATGAAATGGGTTAACACATGCCAAACCCTACAGCCTGTGGCTTAGTAAGTCAGCCAAAAATGTTACTTTGCATCCATGTTGTATAGAAAGGAAAAGGGAGTCGGGGGTTAAGTAACTTGTCTTTGCTGGAATTCCATCCAAGGCCTGTCCTGTGCCAAAGCCCAGTCTCTTTCCGACATGCATAGCCAGCTTGGTGGCCTCAGAGCTGGGGAGGAGTGCGACAACTTGGTTTTACTGACTCTGCCTTTGGGTGGAGACCCTGACTTTTCTAGGCTGGTTCCCACAGGTTCCTCACCTTGTCCTTTCTTGCTGCACTCCTTCCTGTTGGCCTTCAGGGGGCACCATTGAGCTGCATTCACCAAGTTCGGGCCAAGGGACGGCAGCACGATTTGAAATTACACATGATGAAAGGAAAAAGGAAACTCCAAGGCTGAAATCCCAACTGCTAAGACTTTTGTCTTTATGACAAACAGCTCTTAAAAAACAAAATTGCTCCCCTGCAGGAAGGAGAGGACTTTTCAGAAGTCAAGCTTATCGCAACGTGTGTTGTTTCTTTGCTCCAAGTACTTTAAAAAGAAAAGGATAAAGCTACCTTAACACACGCGCGCGCGCACACAACTCTGGAGACAGTGTCAGACTCTGCAGCCTTAACCCTGTCAGGGATGGAGTCTTAGCCTAGCTGACCACTGAGAACAGAAGACAAATGTTTGCCTCTGGTCACTGCTCACAGGAATCTAACACGTCAGAGAGAAAGGGAAAATAATTGGGACCAATTTTCCCTTTGCTTATTTTCCAAATCTGAGGCTCCAAACTGGGTGGCTTTCCTGGAAGATTTTAACAGGAAAGGTCCAGATTCTTGGCGCACTGGCCATGCCTACCTGGGGCATTGCCAGTCCTGCGCTCCCACTCCCTGGCCTGACCCTGATGCTGGCCTCTGCCATCAGCCTCTTGGAGACTTGTCAAAGGCCTCACGATTACCCTTTTATCCCATAAACAGTGCACACGCGGGTGGTCGCTATTTTCTCTCCTCCCAGGCATGAGCTAAGAGTGGAAGAGCTCCCGGCTCGAAAGAAAACGCTTCCAATCTCACTGCTCCTGGAAATGAGTGGCAAGCATTTTCTGCCCATCTCTGAATGGAGAGAACTTCAAGTGCGTTAGACCTTTTCATCTCTGCCAATAATCTCTTGTGACTGACCCTGTTTTACAGGGTACAGACCAGTAAGGTGGCTGGAGTGCCACACAGCTACCGGAGGGGCTTTGTGGAGGTTCTAGGTCCTCTGATTTAAGTCCAGGGGTCTTTGAATGACCAGATCTTAGCTGAGGATGGAATCACTCAGCTTCATTGGCTGGCTCTCCTCCCTTTTTGCAGGACTTCCCAGGGCTGTGCTGATAAGATCTCATCCCTCTGCCTCCCCCTGCCCCAACCCCAACTCATGCCTCCCCTCACCCTCCAAAGTTCACCTTTATCCAAAAGTCCTCACTTCCAGCAGAACCATCAGGGCAAATCTGGTGGGGTCTGCAGGGTACTCAGAGGCCCATTCTCCCTGGGGCCCCCATTCTGGTCTTAGCCTTCCTGGCTTCACGTTCACATCCATCTCCCAGCCCTGGCCTGACTTCTTCTGCTCTGTAAAGTGCAAAGGCCTCCATAAGAGATGGATGACTTAGCCCCTCATGTCTCCGTGTGATTCTAGTTTACAGCACCTTTTCTGACAAAAATTAGGATTGGAAAGTGGAAGGAGAAGGGGCAGGGACCAAGACGCAGAAGGGATGCCGTGCTGCCTGTCGGGGCAGAGCCTGGTCCTGAGTACAGGTTCCGAGACCACTTCAGTGGATTGAACTATGCTCCAATCCAGGCTGTGTACACTGTTTCAAAACACCCCCGCGCTCCGCACCAACCCACGTCAGCAGAGAAGGGTGGAGATGGAGCTGAATACTAATGATACGCCCCCCCCCCCAAGTCCTTTGAAGGCATCGCTGAGGTCTGACAGCTCTGTTTTCTGCCATGCAGTGTGGGCGACCGTGAAACACTCCTCGGGGACACAGAGAATCAGATCTGACTCCAGAAAGCACTTCATTCTGCTCTTGGAAGGGTCAGTCGTGGAAATGGAGCTTTCCTTAAAAAGGACTTCAGAGAGAAAAAAATCTAGCCCTTTAATTTATAAAAAACAAGTCAAGTCCATCTGCTTTTTTGAAATAAACAGGGATACAGTTAATTGTTTGCAGGCTTCCGTGGGGTTTTTTCATCTTTCGTTTGTTTATTAAATGGTTCTGCCCCTCACCTTCGGGAAGAAATTTCACACTTCCTCTGAATTTGTCATTGTTTGGAAGGTTGGGCTAAACCTTATCCTCAGTTCAGCTCGAGGATACCCTTGCAGGAGCTCCCATCAAAGGCAATCTTTAGGACTTCAATCCTGGAGAACCTTCAAGGGAGGGATGCCTCACCACTTCATCAGTAACCCCAGCCCAGAAAGCACACCCTCTGCAGGCCACCGAGGTGTGATCACCTGGGAACCATTTGAGCAATGTCCAGGGTCACTGGGCAACCCCAAACACACACTGTCAGGCCCAAAGTGGCTGGTGTGTTTTCTCCCCAGGCAGGAGGCAGCTGGACTCTAACTTCCTACCAACAGCTTACGGTCGGTGACCGGGAGCATTATGGACGGGGCATTACATGTCAAGCAGCATCTGTCCTCATCCTGGTCTTTCTACCCTTAGCCTTCAGCCAGGGTGAGTCCTGATAAGGGCTCTGCTGCCGTAGATCGTTCTCTCCTCACAGCCTGCGTGGCGGCGGTGACCCCTGAGCTCACGGGGGTGCGGGCTCAGGGGCCGTGGGAAGGAGGGGAGTAGCCTCGATGTTATGGGGCAGCCTCTGCCTCATCTGGCTCTACTCTCTGTCCCCATTTTCCTTCCCCATTGTTCCTACCTGGATATCTCTCCTCATGAGTCCCTTTTCCCGTAGGTGATAAAGTCCCCCACCCCTGCCCTTGCCACATTTCAGGAAGGGACGGAGGAGGCTGGGCAGACTCCTCATGGGGGTCATTCTTTGCAGACACTACAGTGAAGATTGTTTCCTCAAATTAGCGAGAACAGGGCCAGTGTCTTTTGATCTCTGTGATGAGCCTTGGCTGCCGTGTAAGACCTGGCCAGGCTCACAACTGGCCACAGCGGGCCCTGGCATCTCCAGACCCCAGAAGGTCTCGCTATGGGACACGGCAGTGCCCGTTGTGGTGGGGAGGGCGGCTGGCAAACCCCAAGGGCCCTCCTCCCCTGAATTTCTTCTGTCGCATCTGTTGGATCGAGCCTTGGAACAAACCCCACCCGCTTCCCAACAATCCCCAGCTTTCTAATTGCTCTTTCCTTTTCATTTTATTTAGTAACTGGGTTCAGCCCAGGAAACCCTGGCTTCCAATCTTTGAGTGGTTTTGACTCAGGGAACTGTAAACTGTCTGATTTCTTGGACAAACACAATCTTGAGGAATTTTTCTCTTTACACAATGGCCGGGCTGTGTGAATGTCATAGTTCCCCATTCAGGCCTCGGTAGGTTTTTTTTTTTCCCCTTCCTACCGACGTCAATCTACTTAAAATAAATATTCCCTTTCGTTTTGGGGGCCCTTTCCTTTGGAGTACTCACCTTTATCTCTGGGATTAGAAAGCAGCTGGGAAGGCAAGAGATAGGAGGGCAGGAGAAAGAGCCCATGCCAAGAAACCCAAGTTACACTGGAGATTCTTAGCAAGTCTGGAGCTCACCTTTGGCTTTGCAGATATACTCCTTGACTATATGGGGCCACCGACCTGCGTGCTCTTCCTTTTGGAGAGACTGCTGACTCCCCCTGTCCCCTTTCCCCTCCCCCATGACCCCCGCACAGCCCCCGAGTCATCTTTCTGAAAGCAAATCTGGTCCTGTTTCCCCCATTGCCCCCTGCTGGAAACCTCTGAGGGACCTGGATCAAAGCCCCACTGCTCAGGCAAGCTGGGCCCATTACTGTGTACCCTGCCGGCCATCTCCATTCCAGTTCTCGTGGCTTCTCCTCCATACACCACCACGCAGGCCACCCGACACCCCGCGATCCCACCTTGGTGCTTGGCATGTGTGATCCCTATCTGCTTGAAATGGCCCTTTTCCTTTCCTTGTTGGATTCTTCCTCGTCCATAAAGACCCACTTCAGTTTTCACCGCGTGAGGCTGTCCTCCACAGAGAGTGTGCACGCCCCCCTTCAGACACATTTTTTTTCTTATGCTTTTCTTTCTTTCTTTCTTTAAGATGTTTTTTTGATGTGACCATTTTTTTTAAAAAGTCTTTATTTAGTTTGTTACAATATTGCTTCTGTTTTATGTTTTAGTTTTTTTGGCCGAGGGGCACGTGGGGTCTTAGCTCCCCGACCTGGGATTGAACCCTCACCCCCTACATCGGAAGGTGAAGTCTTAACCACTGGACCGCCAGGGAAGTCCCCAGACACATTTTTGTGACAGCCCTTACAGCCTTACCTGTGGCTACCAATTTTCACCTTCCACAAAGCTGCGGGCTTACTAGTGTCCTTATTGTTTCAACGCAGATAGACTGCTAACTGCTCTTAATTCTTCTTTTTCTTTTTCTCTTTCTTTGTCTTCCTCTTCATCTCTTCCTTGTCTTGGTAGCTCATAAAATTATCTTTGAAATCTCTGCTGGGCCTCCTATGGTACCTGGCATTCTACCAAAAGAATGAAAGATTGACGTGCTGAGTTTTGCCTTATCAAGTATCTTCCATGCCTAGACACCGACCAGGCACCTTATGTTTGCTATCTCACTTAAATATCACACCCACCTGGGGGGTTAGATCTTATTTTCTCAGTTTTCACATGAGATCCACTGAGACTTAGTGAGTTTTAAATTCCTTTCCAAGGTCACACTATCAGCAACGGTGTAGTTCACACTCAGGTCCTCTCCGGTCTTTTTTGTGCTGCCCCTGGCCACTGGCACAGCGACTCCAGGGCTGAGGGGACCTGAGCCCCAGGTTGGGTCTCCTGGCAGCTCACGCGAGCCCTTGACCTTTCTGTGCCTCCAATCCAGAGTGAGAGATGGAAATGGATACGCTAGCACGCGATGCTCAGGATGTGGCTAAGTGCAAAACGTGTTCATCAGAAAACGCCCGCGATTGTTCGGCATCAGAAGAGTTAGATCAGGAGGACTCTTACCCCCTTCCCGCTCTTACTTCCTACCCCACCCTGAATGGATTGTGCTTTCCTGGTTGAAGAAATCATCCTGGGGAAGGTGGGTGGCAGTCAGTCTGGATTGCTGGGTAAAAACCAGGCTTTCATGTCTTTGGACTGTGATCTGCTGGGTTCTGCCGGTGGGTATTTAGGGACTCTGTGGAGACCAGGTAACGCTGAGTGAAACGTGGAAACGCTTATGCAAACAGAGTGTTATGGGAAAATGGAAGTCGGTGGGAGAGGGGAGCGCGGCAGCCCTCGGTGTGCTGTCGGGCTGGGGTGAGACTGAACCCCAGCAGAGGGCTGCTGGGCCAAGGGTCTGATGGTGGGTGCGTTCTTGGTATGACTCAGCGTGACTCCCACCCGTTTGTTTCCTGTTCTTTACTTCTCTCCTTTCTTCCAGAGCCAGAATCTAATGAAAGCCTGTTCATTAGAGCGCCTACCATATACAAAGCCCTAGGAGGTACAGAATTGTAAGACACAGGCCCCGTTCTTAAGAAGCTTAGACTGAGGAGGGATAAATAATAGATTCCTACAAGGCCTCACTCCTTTAACCGCTGTTGATTGAATGGTTTGCCACGCTTCAGGGATGAGGTGGGGGAAGACCCGCACGGCATCGTGTCAGGCGGTGACAGTGGCTGTTCTTCACAAGGAGTGTGGAGACCCAGGGGGCACGTGTGGAGCCTGTGCTCTTCTCCACGGAGCCGTCGGGAAGGCCTCCTGACCCAAAGCCGGGTCCGAGCTGACCCACCAGGATGGCCCGTGGTCATGGTGACTCCCCTCCTCTGTGGCAGGAGGACCCGTGGTCTGACAGCGAGGTTCTACATATGCACACATTCGGACGGCAAATTGAAGCTGAGTCTTGCCCAGAAAATCTAGGACGGCTGTTGTCCTGCTGACACGACAGTGCCCTTTAGTCCCACGGCCCCTGCTCAGGAGTCCCCGCCCTGCCTTAGGTCTTTTCCTGTGATTAGCAAGAGAGCCAGCTCCCAGCGACGAGCGTGTGTCTCTGACTCTGTCACCCTCTTTGAGCGCCGCTTTCTTTGTTCCCTGACAGGAAAAGGTGACCAGAGCCGGTCAGCCTGGCTGGGAGCTCAGGGAAGGCCCCCTCCCCTCTCAATGAAGCCCATGGCCGCCTGGCTTTCGAAACTTCTTGTCTGGGGTAACTGTATCTCACCTCATCAGCCCCGCTGATGCTTACGTCAGGAGAAGACCGTTGTGTCAAAGCTGACTGGTGCCCAGATTATGGCTCTGAGCATCTACCCACCTCTGTTCTTCAAAAACAGGAAGTCAACCCAGGCCAGCGCAAGTCAGCCCCAAACCCAGAGGCTTAGATCTCATTCGCGCTCAGAAAGTCGGTGTAGAACTTGGCAAGCTGGCTGTGTGTCTGTCCTCTTCCAGATGCCTCGGTTTCTCCTACTGCCCTCAAGCTCGGCTTCCGAGTCAGACTCGAGCTCCTTGGGTGAGACCTGGAGAAAGAGACAGTGGTGGGAGGCCGAGACCCTGCCAGGGGTTTGAAGACCCACTGGCTCTGCCCATGGACAGAGGATAAGACCTCAGGTTCCAGAAACCATTTGTGCTTGTGTGGTTGATTCTGCAGCCTCGGAGCCAAAGTGATATGTTCATATATTTCCCCATCAAGAGTGACAATACTCTAAAAATACCGGTAGTACTTTTTAGGGGGAATGCATTTCACTTTGTCCTAAGCTGTTATTTTGGGATAGATCAAGACCCAGACTCGGGGACTCAGGCTGCTGGCGATCAGGGCAAGGAGGAAGGAACAGGCCCGGGGGTCATCCCTGAAGCACGTCCACTGTGTTCACGTCAAGACAAGAATATTCTGGGACTTCCCTGGCAGTCCAATGGTTAAGACCTCGCCTTCCACTGCAGGGGTCATGGGTTCGATCCCTAAGATCCCACATGCCTCGGGGCCCAAAAACCAAAACACAAAACAGAAGCAATATTGCAACAAATCCAATAAAGACTTTAAAAATGGTCCACATCAAAAAAATTCTTAAAAACATAAAAGACAAGAACATTCTGCATAAGACACGCAGGCTGGGCCTGGGTTAGCTTCCCTGGGTCAGATGACAGGGCTCAGCCCATACATCTAACTGGCATGGCTTTCTCCCTCCTTGTCTGCTGCAGGTCCACATGCCCTACGCTTTCCTCTTCTTTTAATCTCTCTCCGTTCTGATCTGTCTCCCTCTTCTAAATCAGAATTCCTTTCTGTGGAAATAAGCCACCTAGAGGTCTGAGAGATGGAATAAATAACGAATAAATGAGTTCCCTTGCCCAGTCGTTGATGAGATATGGCTGCCACCTCCCCTACACTTGATTACCAGCTGCAGAGGAATGTCATAACATGGAAAGGACTCCAAAGATGAAATTGGCCACTGGGGAGGGAAGGGAGGATTTTAAACCAAGACCCGGGAAATAAATCCAAGAAAGGGCTGCTGTGGCGGGATTCATGCTGGGTAATGTGTGAGGACTGCTCTCCATCCCGGGGTCCTCTCAGAGGTATCCCGGGGAGCAGACTTTCTTCCCTCAGCTCTCTGCTGCTCCCTCATCTGCCCCAGGGCCACCCCCGGGGCTCCCCGTGAGCCATCTTGGAAACAAGCATGTGGCGAAGACCCTAGGCTCCTCCAGGCTCTGATGCGCTTTGTGGCCAGGAGGAGGGTGACCGGGTGGGAGAGAAGTTGAGAAAGTTAACAGTGTTGTCTGGGGACACTTTCGAAGTCATGTTTTAAGAGGCAGATCACATCTGATGCAACACGAACCCACCGCCAAGCAGCGAGATGCATAGGTTCTCAGGCTCTGAGACCCTATGGGAAATTGCCTATAGGTCCCACAGCCTGGGAAACTGGCCTGGAGGTTTTATAGAGTGACTAATATCCTACAGGGATCCGCTGGGTCCTAGGACTTGCATCAGGGTCAGCACATCAGCCCCTCTTAGAGCAGCAACACCCCTGGGACCGTCCATGTCCATCTGGAAGAAACTAGTCACAGAGTGGATTCAGGACTTATTTCTCTTTCCCACCTCTCACCCAGCTGTGTGTTTACGCCTGATTTTATATTTTCTGTTGGGAAATCTCAAAGCATCTAAAAGGCAAGCTGAGATTCTCAAGCTGCAGGCAAACGTGTATGTGTGTAGGGTTGAAGGGAAGGGAGTGTTGCCGAAAGAAAGAAGAGAGAGACAGAGAGACAGAAAGAGAGAGAGAAGGTAGAAGGGAATGAAATGGCCAGGGAGTAGCTGGGTCTCCAAGGTTTAATACTGTGATATTATAGTTCATAATCCTGTCACATTTGACACTACATGGTACCATTATAGGTGTTTGGGCTGTAGGATCGGGTGAAACAGTGTCACAGAAACACAATTTCTTTCTCTCCCATTTGGGGATATTGGCCAGCAGGGGATGTGATGTGTTTAGATGTTTAAAACTGGTTGTCCCTGACCTGGGGGCTTGTCCCCGCTCCCAGCCAAACATGGCATCTGCTCCGTTATTGTCCAGAGGGTGAAGGGTCTCCAAACCCCTAATCACCGTGAACTCCTCACACCCTAGCTTCATGCTACCAGCATGAGTCCCTGGCAAGGGGATACATTTGCGACTTGGCTGTGATTCTTCTGCATCAGGACAGGTAAAGCTTGGGGCTGGAAGAGGTCCAGGGAGGCAGAGGGGGACATGGAAATGCCTGGGATTTGGATGACAGGACAGTGATTCTAAATCCTGACTTGCTGGCTCTGTTAACCTTTTGAGATTCAGTTTCTCCCTATGAATAATGACAGAGCGTCTCTGAGGATCTCGTATGTTGCATTGCATAGGGAAATTGATCAATAATAGCTAGGAAAAAAAAAAAAAGGAAAAAAAAACAGCCAGAAGCCCTTCTTAGAATCTAGTATAATTGTCTCCTTCACCCAGGTGAAACTAGAACCCAGGCTGGCAATTCCCACAGAAGGGGGATTCTGTAAATACTTGTTGAGTAGAATTGACAAGCTATTGTCTCTGGACTCCAATTCAGGGCTCTTTAGAGTCAATTTCACCTTGTTCCTTTTCTGAACAGGCATCTTCTCCGCTTTCAATGCCACAGGCAGCAGAGGCTCCCAGAAGGTCCGTTTCCCTGAAACTGCCTCTCGGAGGATGTGACGTGGACCTAGTGAGTTTAGCTCAGGTTGCTTCTCTGGCACCAGCAGAAGCAGCTGCTTCTCTGAGAGGCTGAGCTGGGGGCCCCATCCAGAAGAGGAGCTGGCAGATTAAGCTCTCAGCCCTGCCGGTCTGGCGAGAGGTTGATAAGCGATCTTCAGAGAAGTGGAGGGAGCCGTCTGTCCCTGCTTCCTTGCAAAACCATGACTCAGGAATATGGTTCACATCCTCAGGATGGCAGAGGGGCTAAAAATAAACCATGACCAAAAAGACCCCGGCGACGGCCCGGGGGGGTGGGGACGGGAGAGGGAGGGGTGCCAGGGGAGCTGGGGGAAGGCGAGAAAGAGAAGGGGGAGGAGGGGAAGGTTGGGCAGGGGACCACACAAGAAGAGGGAGAGGAGTCAGAGCCTTGAATCAGAGCGGGGAGAGAGGGAAGGAAAGTCCTGGAGGGAAGATGTGTTTGTCTACTGCAGGGACACAGGCTGGACGCTTGGCTGATGGTCACCTCTGCTCCCTTTGTCCCTAAATAGGAACGTCCGCCTCTCAGCACTGGGCTCTATCTCCCTCAGTGATGTCCTGCATGTCTGTAGTTACCACTTCTACGCTGGGGACGCTGAAACTTCATCTCTGACTCTAATCCCGCCCGAGTCTGGTCAGTATCTTCAGATGCCTCCTTTAATCTATTTTATGTATTAGTTTCCTCCTAAGATTTTTGTGGCCACTAAAAAAAAAAAAGTTTGGCAATCATTGACTTTTGGGTTGAAACTGTCTTTGTTGAAATTTAAAATGTCCCCGATTAAAGTGCCCCTCTCCCATCTGTCCGCCAGCCCCCTTTCTCCCTTCCTGTGGTGCTACGGCCATACTCCTAGTCATTCAGACTCTGGATCCAGGAGTACAAGCAGGGGCAGGGTTCCCGCCTGCTGCCTTGGAGATGTTTCTGGGATTCGGCACTTTCTTGCTCACCCGCTGTGACCACCCCTCGTCCCACACTCTTAGGGCCTAGACGGCTGTGACATCTAACTAGCTTCTCTCTTCTCTGCTCTGCGCACGTCACCCTCTGCCGAAACTTCCGGTGCCCCCCTTTCAAAACCCTCAGTGCTCCTGTGGTTCCCTCATGGGAATCCTCTGGCCAGAAGTCAACGGGCTCTCCTGGCCGGGTGGCCCAATGGTTTGACGCATCACTCTGTCTGGTCAGCCATCCCTCCCCCATCAGGGTACAGACCTCCTGCAGTCCCCACCACCCCCCGGGAACACTCCCCACTCTTTTGAAACTGCCCAGTCTTGCCCATCTTTTGCTTTTCAAGTCTAACCTTCTCTACTTCCTTCTCCAAGACGCCCTCCCCCCAATTATTTTAGCCTAAGGATTTTTCTGAGTCCTTGCAATCTCTCCAGTCTGCAGTGCATAGCTTAGCATTTGTTTATACACAGCTTATCCCGATGGCTGGCCTAGCCCCTGATGCCCACATGCTGCTCCGGGCCCCTAGCTGGGAGGCCCTGGGGCCTTTGGCTCCGCAGAGCTGACTCCTCTTTCCCGCCCCACCTCTCCTAAGGCACAGCGGGCCTCTTAGGCTGACCGCCTTGTTCCTGAGCCACAGTCTCGGGAGAGTTCAGGCCTCAGCTTGACGTATCTGCACGTCTCTTGCTTTGGATTAGCTTCAACATCCTTGACCTTGATGCTACCAGCAGGAGTGTCTTCACGTCCCTGTCCCTAGCCTTTCTATTTCTTGTCCTCGGTGGAGTCTCCGGGCATGTTCTTATTTACTGCACTGGAGCCATCCCGGCCTCTTTGTCTCTCGGACAGGCCAGGCTGCCTCCAAACAGGGCCTTCCCGCTCCACCTCCCTTCCTGCCTTCTTTGGCTGGGTCACTCCTACCCACCCTCCACTTCCTGGAGGGCAGCTTCCCTGACTGGGTCAGATCCCCCTGACAGATGCTCTCAGAACGTCCTATGCTTTCCTCCACAGCACTTAGCACACATGTGCTTAGTTCCTTGTTTACACACTTTTCCCCCAGTGGCTGTATGCACCATTTGGATGGGGTCCTAGCTGGTATTATTTTCTGCTTTGTCCCTAGCATGGAGAATACACAGTGTCTGGCTCAGAGTAGAAGATCTTTGTTGAAAAACTACAGAAGATGTGTTTTGGATTTGACTTGGGAGTTGGGGTCTGGTTGGTCCAGGACCCAAGGATTCTGCCTTCCAAGCACACTGTGAGTTGTTTGACAGAGTTGTTTGACTTTGTGTTGAGCCACGCGTCAGCTTGGAGAGGCCATCCTTGCCCTCCTACATTTTCTCTCATGCCTTGCAACAAAAAGTCCGGGTCTGGCTCAAACTCTCTATTCTTCTAATATCCATGGCAAAGTTTCCCCTCCTCCATCTCCCCACTGCCCCCAACTCTGGCACAGATTGGAGGCTGGCCGATGAACGGACACAAAAGACAATGCTTCTGCCAATCCCACCCGTCGAATCTCTGGGCCAGTTTCCTCTCTGTCTCCTGTTCTGCGGGAGCCTCTCACCCCAACAGGAGCACAGCCCTGGGAAAGGTAGCTCGGAGCCCCGGGCACAGGGGTGGTGTCTGAGACGTATCTGCAGAGGATCCGTCACGCTGGGCAAAAAAACTCCATTGTGCATCCATCCATCCATCCATCCTTCCAACCAGTGTTTACCGAGTACCCACCACCCCTCCTGTTCTCACCAAGCTCACAGTCTATCGGGGGACTCAGAACCCTGAAGAGGTCAGCAAACCACAGATTACAGGTGGCTCTTAGGGCCAGGAAGGAGCAACAAGGTTTGGGATAGGGAACTGTGTGGTCCCTGCTTTGGATCTGAAGGTCAGGATAGGTTAAGTTTGAGGTGATCAGGTTCATCTTGCCTCCTCACCTCCACCCCACCAGTTGTTCTGTCCTTCAGTGACTTTTCTTTCTTTGCTCATCTCTGATCCACTCTCATATATTCACATCCCGATTTTCTGTTTTCCAAGTTCTCTCTCTGCCGGTGTTTGGTCTTTGTCTTTGGTTCCTATTTATCAAGAAGTTTGAAAACCTAGAAGCTTTCCTTTTCTTTTTCACTTGGCTTATTCCAATGAAATCCCTGGAGTTCCAGGTTCTGGGTCATCTGCCTAAATCACTAGGTCTCACAAACTTGGAAGGTTGGAAGATAACTTAGAAGTAAGCATGCCCAGTCTTTTGATCTTCATTTTCTCTCTCTCTCTCTCTCTCTCTCTCTCTCTCTCTCTCTCCTCCTCCTCCTGTTTCTCATTTTCCATCGCTCCGTTTCTTTCTCTTCTCTGGCTCTTTCCTCACCTCCTGGTGTTTCTGTCCCATCTGTCTTACAGGATGACAAGTGGTTACAAGATAGGAAGGAGAGCCTCCCTCCTAGGGCAGCTTATTTTTTCCAGACACGTGGACAGATCTCGTTTCAATTATCACCTTTTTGATACGGGTCAAGCTGATATGCCACAGTTCTGTGCCTGTCACTTCATCATTCCCGGCTTTTGTCCTATAGTCTTTGTTCTATCGTGGGAGAAGGAACTAAGCAGTTTACTTTTTTTTTTTTCTGCAGAAGGGAGGATGCAGAGATGGGAGGACCCAGAAACATGCGGACTGTGCTTTTTGGTAAGTGGTACCAAGCTTTGTTAAGTCCTCTCTCCCTTTCTTTCTTGATGCAGAATACTTGAGGAGTAGGAAAATTGCATGTAATGTGTGAATGGTCCTTCTCCCCTGCTTATGAGGGAATCTAAGCTCAGTGGTCAGCTAAGTTAGCAAGCCTGAGGGTACTGTGGAAATAGCATGGGCTGGATGTGAACCACAGTGTGGCCATTTATTAGCTATGCAACCTTGGGAAAGTTACTTCCTCCTTCTGAGTCTCATTTTCTCATTTGTCAAATGAAGACAGACTAGTACTGACTTCTGAGGCTGTGTGTGAGGATGGAATCTATGAAGGTATCTAAAGCACCTGGCTGGGTGCTGAATGTACACTTCTCATTCCAATTAGTAAACACGTGCCGAACCCCTCACATTTGATTCTGCAAACTGTATAGGGCCTGGGCCATGCCTTTGAGGGTGCGGTGAAGAAGCAGCCAGGATTGTGGAGATCAGGTTATAGACATGGTCCTTTCTTCTGCCCAGGGGCCTGGCTCTGAGCTGGGGCTGCTCAGCAGGGGCCCTCTCCCCAGGAGCTGTCATACCTCAGGAACCGGCCGCTGCGCCAGCATCTGGATCTTCTTAGATCGCGGTCTGGACCCCTTCTGCTTGCCTTGTAGAATCAGTTATCAGCAGCGAGCACAGGGGGCTTTGGCTTTCTTCTCTGTGGCCCAGCCTGCTGCCTTCCTATCCATAAACAGCCTGGGGAGGGGCAGCAGGAAGCTTGCTCCTGGGGCTTCAGGTGATGCTGCCCTGCGTGCTCCCTCCGTACCTCTCTGACCTCAGATGCTGCTGTCTTGATGCTAAAGCAGGGCTTCTTTTCGTATCTCCTGCCCTTAGCTGAGAGGCGCGTAGGCATCAGATGGAAGTTTAGAAATTGTTCGGGAAGAGGGACTGTGGAGGTCTGTCTTTAGTTTCTGCCTTGCATCCCATTCCTATCAAGATGCTCCTGCCAGCGGCCCCATTCCCTCAGGCTTCTTTTCACTTTCTGCGACCCTCCTCCTTACATTTGTGAACTCATGAGTCCACAGACGAAGGCTGGTTGCAGCTTTGGAACAGACCTTCCATCAGCGGTGCCCCTTTCCCGGACTGGTGCTTCTGTGCCTGGGAGGCTTCTATGCTGGAGTGTCAGATGGGGGCGGGGAGGGTACCACCAAGACTGGGGAGCTGTTTGCATGGGAGGTTCTGGACACCCCTTCAGGTGAAAGAAGAATGTGAGTTCTCAGTCCTCGTTTTTGTTTTCCACTCAACCGCCGTGGGACACGGTCCCCCACTCCCTCCTTGCTGTGCTTTCTTCCCTGGGCTGTCAGGATGCCCTCCCTCTGGGCCCCCTCCCGCCTCACTGGTCTCCACTCAGCCCCTCTGAGCTTCCTGTTGACTTTGGAGGGTCCCCAGCTCTCTTTTCAATCCTCCTCTCCTCCTCGGTGAATCCAGCCAGTCTCACGGCTTTGGAAGCATCTAGAGCTGGCCACCTCACACTGATAGCTCCAACCCAAAGTCCCTCTGAATCCAGGTACACGTGGAACTCACAACATGGATGTCTCGGAATTCCTGTGGCCACAACCGGACGCTGGTTCTCTCGACATAGCTTCTCCCTGCTTCTGGGTCTGAGCCGAGGTCTTCAAGAGCCCTGCTAACACCTCTGGTTCTCCTGACCCACATTCAGCTGGTCAGCTGAATGTTGCCTCTACTCCTAAGCTCTGTCCAGTGCCCTGCTGCTGTGCGTCCCCTGCATCACCGCCGCCCTCAGGCTAAGCCCCATCTCCTCTTGCTTGGAGCCCGACCAGGGCCTCCGCCACCTCCCCGCTCGGCCCCTGCTGGTGGCCTCACGGAAGAAGCCAGATTGGATGGACGTCCATTCTCTTCCTCACCTTCCTCCAGTCTTTGCCCCAATGTCGCCCCCACAGCCCATCTGCCCTGACCGTTCTACTGGTGAACTGGGAGCACCCCCGTCGCCCCGCTCCCCCATCCCTACCACGCGCTCTTATTTGCCTCGGGTGCTTAAGTCATTATTATCTTTTTTTAAAGAAAATTTTATCTTTCTTTTCAATCAAATTGTCTTTTTTGTTGAAGTATAGTTGATTTACAGTGTTGTGCTAATTTCTGCTGTAAAGCAAAGTGACTTGGTTATCCATATATATACATGCTTTTCCATCATGGTTTATCATAGGATATCGAATATAGTTCCCTGTGCTATGCAGTAGGACCTTGTTGTTTATCCATCCTGTACATAAAAGCTTACATCTGCTAATCCCACCCTCCCACTCCATCCCTCCCAAGCCCCTCCCCCTTGGCAAGGCAACCAGCAGTCTCTTCTCTATGTCCGTGATTCTGTTTCGTAAGTAGGTTCATTTGTGTCCAGTTTTAGATTCCACATTTACATGACGTCATACGATATTTGTCTGTCTCTGTCTGACTTACTTCCCTTAGTATGATCATCTCTAGTTGCATCCATGTTGCTGCAAATGGCATTCACTACCACTCTCCCTCACCGGGAGCGGCAGGACCTTTGTCGTCCAGTCCCGAGAGCCTGGTGACACATCGCAGACGCTCTGTAGTGGACGGAGCTTTGCTGCTTTTGCAGGCTGGCCTCTTCTCACCCACAGGTCGTGGCCAAACACCACGTCTTGAGGGAGCATTCCCGATAGAGCAGGATCTCCCTCCCCCACCCCCCAGTGCTCTCTGCCAGGCCTTTCCTTCAGGCCTGTTGTCACAACTTGTAAGTTCACATTCACGGGTCTGCTCACGCGTTTGTTGTCTGTCTCCCCAGCTGTGACCCGTTACAGCGTGTTGGCTTTGTTCTCTGTGGTATTCACAGTCCCTGGCACAGGCCTGCAGAGAGTGGACTCCTGATACATTTTGGTTGAGTAAATGTGAACACACATTTCATGTATCATCTTATTTGATATGAGGCTCAGGGAGGTATTTGGCCCACAGGCATAGAACCAGGTGGACGAGCCAAGCTTGAATCTAGGTCTGTCCAACGTGTGTGCGTGTCTGTGTGTGTGTGTCTAACGTGTGCGTGTCTGTGTGTGTGTGTCTAACGTGTGTGTGTCTGTGTCTAACGTGTGTGTGTCTGTGTGTGTCTAACGTGTGTGTCTGTGTGTCTAACGTGTGTGCGTGTCTGTGTGTGTCTAATGTGTGTGTCTAACGTGTGTGCATGTCTCTGTGTCTAACGTGTGTGTGTCTGTGTGTGTCTAACGTGTGTGTGTCTAATGTGTGTGCGTGTCTGTGTGTGTCTAACGTGTGTGTATCTAACGTGTGTGTGTCTGTGTGTGTGTCTAACGTGTGTGTGTGTCTAACGTGTGCGTGTGTGACGTGTGTGCGTGTCTGTGTGTGTCTAACGTGTGTGTATCTAACGTGTGTGTGTCTGTGTGTGTGTCTAATGTGTGCGTGTGTAACGTGTGTGCGTGTCTGTGTGTGTCTCCCCAGTGTTACACTGTGCAGGCAGCTGCATCCCTGTGTAGGGAGGGCTGTCCATCCACGCTGGCTTCTCCGGTGACCCCGGCCCAGTAAACACTGCCAGAAGAGACTCCGTCCCTACACTTTGGGTTCTTTCTCAAGAAACCTACTCTGGAGGCCCGGTGCCCAGCTCTGTGACGTCCCGTGACTACCTGCTGCCCTCTCAGCCCCACGGCCTCCAAGGAGACAAAGGGCTAGAAGTCCCACCTCTTTGGGCACCGAGCACACGGCCTTGGGAGGCTGGGGACAGAGGCAGCCACCTGAGCCTCTTCCAACCACGGGATCCATCCTGTCCAGATCCCACGGCCCAGGAGGAGCCAGCTGCCCTCACCCTGTGATGCGAGCCCACCGTGGGCACAGCTGAGAGGCCCCAACGGTCCCCGTTCCTTCCCGCCCACAGCAGGTGTCAGGTTCACACCTGCGTCCCACAAGGATCCGAGGCTCTTTTCTACAGGAAGGGAGAGGGTGAAGAGGGTGCACAGCGGGGGTTTCAGAAGCAGCAGGAAGGACACTGGCTGCTCTCCCCTCCCTGGCCAAGGGCAGAGAGACTGGGGGAGACGAGCCCCTTACCCCGTGCCCAAGGTCCAGTGCAGAACTCTCACCTCACAGCAGCCCCCGGAGCCGCTTCTCCTGGTGGGCCTGGGCCTGTCCCTGGACTTCACGGGTGGCCCCCAGGCACCCCGGGTGAGTGGCAGTCACCATGCCACCTGCGGCAGGGCGGCTCGCCAAGGCTCGCGGCAGGACTGGGACGATGACAGGCACTTGGGTTCAGAAATTGTGGCAAATCCAGGGATCTGCTGACTATTGCCCGACACTGTGGGTGATGCCTGGCCTGATACAGGGAAGCTGAGGGCTTGTCTTTTGTCTCCCTGGGCAGGCAGGTGAGAGTAAAATGGTAAATTAAATAGACTCATTTAAAAAATTATTATCTATGACGCTTTTCCCCCAGTTACAATGTGGGAGCCCCCAGTATGACCCATTTGACATTAAGCCACTTTCCTCTCCCAAGCTGAGCTGGTTTTGCTTAACTAGTAGATACGCTTTGCTCGTCAGTAACACTACAGAGAACCAAGCCCAGGTCCAGGTTTCCATGCTCAGTGGCCGGGAAAGAGTGAGGCGGGGGCTCAGGAGCTGGGAGCACAGCCCGACTGAGTCTTCGCTGCTTCCCAGCTTGGCCCACATGAGTGCACACACACACACACACACACACACACACACACGTACACACGCATACACGCACGCACACACAGACTAAATTTGCATCAGGCAATCCCTAAAGCAGACAGTTCAATGCTGTCGATTATTCTATCAAATAAATATAGATCTATAAATAGACCTCCCTCTTTGCCTTGAAAAGTGACAAGTGTGCAGAAACGATTTCACTCACAAGCCAAACGCTGGCTGGCTTCACAGCGATAGTGTGGGTGTGGCATCTCCTGGATCCTGGGCGCTCAGGCAGATTCCGTGAGGGTTTACAACTGAGTTGGGATTGTTTCTTCACCTGAATTGGCTTTTGGTTTCATCTGGGGGGATAAAATCTTAATCGATGTCATTTTAATTAAACTCTTCCCAGAGTGTTACCGATACCAACTGGCATCTACTGAGAGAGAGAAAGAGGGGGTGGGGAGAGAGAAAAACAGAAGGAAGGAAAGAGGGAGGGTGGGAGGGAGGGAGGAAGTAGGAGAGAAGAAAGAAAGAGGAAGGAGGAGAGAAGAAAGAAAAGAGCGCTGCTTCCCTTTGGCTCCGTTCTGTGCTCAGGACAAGCCCACAAACCATGACAAGGGCACACATTTCTGGTTCCTGGTTCTGCTCTGACCATCCCAGACTTGGCATCCACCCTGCTGTGTCCACAGACTAGACAGGTCAGCCTCCACGGCCTTCTGAGCCCATCACAAATTCTGATGGACATGACACGTGGAATCTAGTGTCAGCCCAAACCTGCGAGGGCCATTCTGCCTAACAGAGAGTGAGCACACAGACCCACAAGGAACTGGATCCAGGGGAAGGGCCACAGCTCACCACCCCCAGCCCCCTGTCAGCCTTGCGCTACAGACTCCCCTCAGGCCCACCCACCCACACCTGTGCTTGCAGCTGGGTCCCCGGGCCATCTCTGTTCTGAGCTAGTCCGAAGGTGGCACTGAGTATCGCCTGTTTTAAGGCAGTATTATGTCTTGAGGCCAAAAGCGTGCGTCAAGGGAGGCCAGCAGACACACCATGGGTGAACCCTCTGTGCCGTGAACGGCAGGGTCACAGGTCCTCTCGCCTGTTGTTCCAACCGTCCCTTGGCACCAAGAGGCTGCCTTGATTTTTTTTTTTTTTTTGGTGACTGATCCTGCACTTGGCCGCACAGACTACAGGCCTCTCCTAGAGAGAGGAGGTGCCCCTGGCCGCCTCTTCCCCTGGGGGGCTGGATCGAGCTCTCTGTGCCCCCAGCCCCCAAGTAGGTCTTGTACACGAGCTCTGAGTGTCAGCGCCCAGCACGGCTAGCTATGCTGGCTCTGCCCAGATCGGCCCCTCGGCTGCCCTCCAGCACTGAGCTGCACTTGAGCCTGACCCCCCAGCTGCTGAGCTGAGCCCCGGGCAGCCTCCCCGACTGCATCACCCCAGGCTTCCTCCTCTTTCCTCCGTCTGCCTTGACTGTCAGCCCCAGCGGCTATTGCACCAATGCTTGTTCACTTTAGAACAGCTCGAACCTCCTGGGTGAGAAGAAACACGGGGTCAGAGAGGTGAAATGCCTTGCCCAGGACCCTGGGCTAGTTGGAAGCATAGTCTGGACGGTGCCTACTAGGTCTTTAGACCTTGTGCCTGTGAGTTTCCCCCCTGGACCAGCAAACTCCCACGTCTGTGCCACACGAACCAGTGGGCGCCCCGCAAGTAGACAGAACCCAGAGCCAACATCGACCCTACAGTCAGACGCCGACCTCCCTACCCTCTGCTCCCCACGCGGCTGTTCCTGCCAACCCGGGACCACATATCTGACATCTCTGCCCGCATCTCACCAGCCTGCTCTTGCAGGTGGCAATTTGCATGGGGGAGTGTACCCTCTCCCGTGAGGTTTTGCCTATGTGAGTCTCTTTTCTGCTCTTGGGAGACGAGCAAGAGATTTTCTTTCTGCCTCTTTAAAAAGAAAGAAAAACAAGACCCCAGTAACTCCCTGCTCAGAGGCAGGCCTTAAGGTGTTTCAAAGCCTCCCTGGTCTATTTCTGGCCTATTGTCGTAGGGGTCTGAGAGGAAGGCCTGATGGCAGTTCTTTGCTTTCAAGGCAGAAACAGAACATTGTTTCTCCCGGCTTTGATTTAATGGCCAAAAACAGTTATAGGAAACTGTTCAGCAGATGTTTTATGAAACTCAGAAAAAAATTGCGTCTTTGAGAGGGGCTATTTTTAGACTAATGCTTCCTACCATTGGGGGTTTGGTGCTCACAAAAGGAACAGAAAATGGGAGAGAGAGACAGAGAGGTGGAGAGAGCTTTGAACATTTAGACAATCACATTTTATTTTTTCTTCCATTTTCACCCTGAATTAAATGTACCTGGGAATCCATGGAGGATGGAATAAGGAGGTGGTTCCAGGGAGGAAGGGTGCACTTTACCGTGTCCTTTCTAAAATGAAAGTTTACTGGGTGCAAGGAAAATCTCTCTGTTTTGTCATTTCCCCACCTCCTTCTTGGAGCAACACGGAAATGCTTTCTTCCTTGCCCACTTCGCTTCCTTGTGTCCCTTTGCCTGAATTAACCTTTCCTCCTCTATCCCACCCCTGCTTTCCTTCCCCTTCTTCCTCTTTTACCTATTTCGCTCTAAGGTCTCATTCACACTCAGGCCAGGCGCTTCCTCCCCCAGGAAGCCTTCCCTGAACTCTCCAGGGTGGATCGCTGGGCCTCCTCTGTGATACACTGCCCGTATTTCAAACACTGCATTTACTGCCTGGCTTTACAATCTATTTATGTATCTAGCTCCTTCCTCAGGCTGTCAGCTCCACAAGGGCTGGGGGCTCTGTCTTAATTACCTTGTTGTCCTCAGTATCTAGCCCGGTTTAGTTCAATACCATGTAGAGAATAAATGTTTCTTGAGTGGAGGGACTGATGAAGAGTAAAGGGAGTGAGCGAGCAAGGGAATTTTATCCAGTTGAAAAGATTTTACTTTACCTACAGAAGCAGAAACGAATCTGTTTTGGTCTTTGCTGTTCAAGTAGAACTAAAATCTGTTACTACTATAATGTAATAAAGTAATTATTATACTTCGAAGTGGTTATTACGATTTCCAGGAAACCAAGGCTTTGGGACAATAAACAAAAGAGTTGATGTGAGAGCGATCAGCTTCAGATATTTAATTAAAACCTTTGGTTTTCTCCACTCTATGGGAGGGAATCATATTTAAGAAAGCCTCAGATGCCTTGGTCCAGGTAGGGTACCCGGTGAGGGCACGGAAAAGGAAGGTGGGGAAACTAAAAGCAAACTTTTCCTCCTCTCTGGGGCCACTTCCAGTTGGAACAAGCGGACAAGCATGGCCCCAGGCGAGGAACAGATAACCTTCCACGTTCCCCTTTGTCCTGAGACCTTTGGCCAATGTCTCAAAGTCAGGTGAACAGAACGAAGGCCAACGGCTTCTAACTTTCTGCAAAGTCCTGGAACTCAGCCCAGGAAAAATGAGGTTTCCCCTTGATTTGACCTCGTCATTCATCACGGTCTCCCTTGTTTCTCAAGACCTTATTGAGCACTTTCCAGAGAGCTGGCGGAGGTTGAGGCAAGCTCTGCTAGCTGAAAAAGCATCATCATCACCTGTGTGAGGGCCCATGGCCACATCAGTGCACTCTGGGCAAACGCGTTAGAGTTTCCTGGAGGCTGGACCCCGGCAGAGCACCCTTTCATGTGCCAGGGCCCTGGGTGAATGTTTCCATATCCTTTTTTATCCTAGAGCTGTCATTTTTTTTGAACACTTAAAATGCACTAGAAAATGATCTCACTTATCTTCTTTATTTAAGACTGTTTTAAAAAGCACATAATATAATTTTTTTCCTTATTAGTAAGGAACGTTATCTTCTGTGTCTTCAATTATCTTCTATGTCTTCAAGAACTGGTTTCTATTCTTACCCTGTTTTCTGGATGAGGAAACCTGAGTGGCTAGAGAGGTTGAGGAAACGTGCCCAGAGTCACCCAGTAGGTGAATGAAATGCTGGGACTGGGCTGACACCATCGATTTCAGTGTCTCAGTGGGTCCTGACCAAGGTCCCTGGGAAGCTCTCTCTCGTGGAACACTCCCTTTCCAATCTTTGCACACTCCTTCAGACAATCTCTCTATTTCTAACTCTCCCCAAAGTTCTTCTGCCCTCTTCTAGGACAATTTATGGCATTTCTTTATTCTGACTTTTAAATTCTGCAGGCAAAGACAGAGACCTTCCCTGCTAAGGGAAAGTAGCTTCAAAGAGGAAGACATGCAGAAAAATATGAAATGTCAGTGGCTTTGAAAAGCTATTTTCTAGAAACAGGACAAGGGCATATGAGGCAGACCTAGCAAAGTCTATTCCAGTGGAGGTAGCTTTCCCCAGGGCATTGCCAACCTAGTTTATTCACATCCTACTTATGGGCTATGATGGAGCCACTGGGACAGAGCTTAGGGGATAGTTGGGGAGCACTTCCGTACCAGTCGGGTCGGGCTTGGTGACACCGTGGTGACAAGGGCCAAACCTCAGTGCTTCAAGCTACACTTCCTACCAGGCTACTGGAGCATCGCAGGTTGGCAGGGAATTTGTGCCATGGCATCTGAGTCACTCTGGGCCCCTGGGTGCTCCGCAGCTGTCACCTGACACACGCACAAGAGAAAAGCAGAATGGCTGAAACTCTTCAGGCTTCTCCGGGTTTCTGCCAGAGGGCTCGAATTTCATCACTGAAAGCAAGTCCTAAGGCGACTCCCAATTTCCAGGGTGCAGGGAAGTGAGATTCTACCTCGTGCCCAGATTGGGAAAGAACCGCCATCTATATTTGGTGAATAAATTGGATGCACTTCATTTTAGGTTAGATATTGTTGAACAAAGTCCCAATCCTGTCCTCAGAAGCTTTGTATGGTGTTGGGGAACTAGGACTTATCACACATCAAATAGTTAAGGACATTATGAGTGGGTATAAAATAATATATCCTGGTAAACCATGGGGCATGGGGGGATAGTAGGTTTTAGATACAGTGTTTCAGGCCGCAAGGAAGCAAATGAAGAGAATTTGATCGGTACAAAATGCCCTAGATAATGCGATGTTCAAATAGAAAAAGCAATTATACAAATTTTGGAGATGAAAGGGTTCTCCCAGATTTAGTATCCCTAACTCTTCCCGCCTCTAACTCTGTACAAGCCTCCACTAAAAATGTAGATCATCTTCTTCCTTGTTCCCCTGATAAACGTCCATCTCTAAGAACAGATCTGACTTTATCTTTTATTTTCAGTTCTTATAAAATATCTGGAAGCCAGTTGTTGTTTGGATGAGTTAGTCCTGCTGAGCCCATCGTGTAACAGGTTTCTTACAAGAAAGAGTGTGAGGACCACCCAACATAGAGTCACCAGCATCGTCAGCTGGGCTCCAAGGAGACTTTCTTGGGGGAAGGGTCTCTGCATTTCTGTCCTTTCCCAAGCAGACCAGCTCACTCTAGCTCAGCTCCGCCGCACACCTTCTGTTCCTTGTGCATCTTCCTACCTACACCTCTCACCTGGCTATCCTGGGAAGAAAACACCATCTTCTTCTGCTATTGCTTCGGCAACATCAATTATTCAGAACAAACATTCTTCCCCTGCTCGCATCAGGGTCAGCATGGCCAGGGGGCCAAAAACACTGAGATTTTAAAGCTGGGAGGGCCCTAGAGGGACCTACCACCCAGCACTGTTGTTTCCTTTGCAGAAACTGAGGCTTAGAGAGCTTAGGAGACCCTCCCAAGGCTTCCTAGAACTGACTGGGAAATCTGGGCTTGAACCTAGGTCTTATGAATCACCTTTCATGCTCTTCATACTCTGTATTTACAGACGCGTATTTGTGTTTAGACTCTCAATAAACTTTACATTGATACCTGAGGCCTCATATTTTCCCCTTAATATCAAGATAATGTTCAAAGCAATGCAGAAATGATCAAAGGAAATCAAAAAGTGTGGTTTACGTGCAAGGAAAAGAATAATCCCATGCCCACCATGAACGTGAGATCTCATAGAAACCTCTTCACCTGCATGAACGACACCAGCGCCGCAGGGAGAGGATCTTGAAATCCACCAGATGAAGTGGACCACCACGTCAGGAGGGCGTGAGTGGGCAGGTACTGATTGTCATTAGAGGTTCTCTAGTTCACCCATCATTCAGAGTTTTGGTAGAAAACACGCTGAAAAAAGAAAGAGAGAGTGGAGCAATGGAAGCCGTGGTGAGGGTCAGGTGAGGACCAAGGCGGGTGGGAAAGGAGGACAGGTACCTCCCAGAAGCGAGGGCAGAGTTAAAATTACATGATGGATGACAGCGATGATACTGCCTCTCACTTCTCTTCTCTGAAAGCACTGCTCCTCCAAAAGTAAGCCAAGAGCAGAAAGACAGTATCATATTGTGGTCAATAATATGGGTTGAAGAGTCAGACTGACTTGAATTTGAATTCATATTTGCCTGGATGTGACCTCAGGCAAATTATTTAACCTCTTGTAGCCTCATTTGTTTTTCTTTCAGCAAAATGGGAATAATAATAATAAAATCTCCCCGAGGGGTTGTTAAATGAGATAATGCAGGTCAAATGTTTAGCTCAGGGCTGGACAAGTAGTGAGTACGCAGTGAGTGTTAGCTGTTATTAATAGCAACAATGTAGTTATTAGGAGGGGAAATTCTTGAATTTGAGCTGAGACATTACTCACCTCGGCCCCTCGCATACTAATGAACCCAGAATCTTCGTGTCTTTTTTCCTCCCCCTCCTCTCTGATAAACTTGAGCTCCTCTTCACCCAGTCTTAATTAATTAAAATTTTGTTGAGTGTTTTAAGTGTTGGTCACAATCAAAGGCACATGAGACAATTTACTTGTCCATAAGGAGCTCTGTGAGTTAGGACCAATTTAGGAACTTCATGAGCTGATATAATTTTCTTTATTTCTGGTCAGGCATGCATCTGATGTGATGTGAGTAGGAATATGCAGTACTCCTAAGGTCCTATGAGGGATGTCAGAGCTGCAACTTCAGCTCCCTGATAGCAGATGAGGGTCCAAGAGCCTTGCATGGGAGTGCAAGCTTGGCTTGAAGAAAGCCTCCACTGCATTGTTCTAACGGGTATCATAATTCACCTAGGTGAGACTCTATTTCCTGTTTTTTGAAGCCGTGCTTGCTGTAACCTCGGATAAATAACCCCCTACGCAGCCATTAGACCAGGAAGCATTTTTAGGGCCTATATCCTGTCCTGGCAGAGAGATGGGATCAGATGAGCTAACGGGTCTTTCCATGGCAAACTGCTTTGACAGCTGCCATGTCAGTAATGGCAGGAGCATCAAAAAGCGAGCTGTCCAGTGTGAGAAAGGTTGACTTTCACTTTCCATCAGCACAGGAAAATGAGGTATCAAGGCATCCAGGTTTAATCTGTTCATGTGGAAATTAAAATTAGAATGGGAGGTATTCAAACCCACCTGTTCTAGGATGTGTCGCCAACTCAGGACCAGAGGGGATAAGTAACAAAAAAATACACAATAATAATATAAAAATAAACCCCTTGGAGTTATATTTTAGGTCTGCAGGGAAAACACATAGTCCGACACCTCCATTTTTTTGGTGGCAGGGCTTCAGTGAAGTAGAAGATCTGAATGGTGCTGAGGGGTCATTGAGTGTTTGTAAAAAAGGAAGTAGTCATTGTGATGAGATCTAGTGCCCCAGCTCTGTGTGGGGAAGACAGGGCTCAAGTCTCCCCTCTAGCAAATGTCCCCCCAGACCTTAACTTCCAGCCAAGTGGCTAGAATTTCTGTTGTCAAGCACTTGTCTTCTGGTCACATAATGATATCTACTGGTAAAGTGGCTTGGGGCAAAGACCAGAAAACAAGATGGCCAAGGAACAGAGTACAGTCCTATCTGTGCAAATCGGCTATGACTTGAATCAGATCTGAGCTTTGATGTCATTATTTATTAAATGGAGAAAATATGGGCTTGCCCCCCAAATTTACCTGGAAGACAAATGAATTAAAATTGTGAGCACTTTGAACCTGGACAGGAATTGACACACGGATGAAATGATTGGCCTCCCTCTCTTTCAAACCCACGGTCTTGTCTCTTTTTCGTGCCCGGACTGTAGGATGTCTGGCTGCCTCTTTTTGCTTCATTTGGCTGAAGGGTAACTGGGGAGGGCAGGTTTGACCTCAGAGAGAGTATCCAGCCCACAGATGTGGGTGGTATACGATGGAGCCAGGAGAACGATTGCTCCTGTTGGCTCCCTTTCTCTGTTCCCAACTCCCTCCAGGGGACCATTTTCTCATCTCCTTCCCAGTTTGGGGGGAGTGCATAGACACTGCAGAGAGGTTGCCCCTTTCATAAGCTGGACCACAGGGGGTCCAGCTGTGGGGTCACCTTTTCTTTCTCTTTCTGGCCTCCTGGGAAGAGAATGGGCGTCGGGCACATTTTAAAGCCATTTCTATTAAATCGATGCTGCAAGTCGATGGGAAGCCTGCACTCAGCTTTCCAGGAGGGGGTTTGCCAAGGAACAAAGATCTGATTCATACTAATTCATTGACTGCCTTATTTGTAATTTCCCCTTAATATTATAAATGCAGGCAACCAGGAATGCAGGCTTCCCAGATGAGGATTTGCACAAATCATTTTTGTTTTCTATTTTCTGTATATTTCCTGTCCACCCCCATCCCTGGCCCAGTGCACCCGTGGAAACGCCATCACTCTCAGGAGGGAAACTGGAGAGCCCTTTGTTTAGAGGAGAAGGGGGAGGAGTTCTGCAGGGCACCTTTACTGTCTTCTCAGAGCCCAGGGCAGTAGAATGGCTGTTATCCAGAGTCTGCTGACAAATGATTAGAATCCAGGTTTTTGAGAAAGGAGGCTGAAGCTGGCTGCAGGTCCCTGTGTGGGGAGCTCCCCATCTAACCCCCCCCCCGCAAAACAACATGTTTCCAGGTGTGCTCTGAGTTGTGTGAGTGGCTGGCTGCAGGGTGTTCAGTAAGTCAGTAGCTTCCTCAGAAGACCTTCACACAGAAGTTCAATTCTGCCACAGGGGGCTGTTGGAGCTGTTGACTTAGAAATCTTACCGAGTCATTTAAACATGGGCACATTCATTTGCATGCCTGAAATTCAGAAGAGCTACCCTGCTCTTCTCCACAATTCCTGGCTCATATAAGCTGTAGGAAACACTGGCAGTGCTTCCTATAGCTTAGGATTTGCGAGTCTCATCCCCTTGGGACCCTGAATAAAGGAGTAAAATGCTATGGGCAAAGACCCCATGGAAGGGTGGGAGCATGGGGGCATAGAAATTTGTTAAAAGATTTTTCTAGGATTACTTTTTCCTTTGATTCCAAATTCTACAGTCTTTGCAAAGGTGCTCATAGCTTCCTTGAACTCCAAATCAGAGAAAAATAAAGGCACATTTTCATTTTTAGAATTTTCTTGGTCAGATTTTTCCCATCCTGACATACCAAATGTCATAGGGGAAATGGTTACAGGCCAGCATCTTCCAGTACAAATGGTCTTCTCTTTTCAAAGGTAGAGTTGTTTTTCTTTTTAACTATAAAAATAATATATTCATGTGACAATGAAAAGTCCAACTAGACAAAATATTATGAAATAAAATGTGAAAGTCCACATTCTCATCCCACAGCTAGTCACACTCCCAAGAAGTGACAACTACTCATATTTTTATTTTTTTTGTAGCTAATTCCATATTATATGTAATACATTTCTGCTATTTCTTGATTTAATCACTTTAAACCATACCAGTTGACCATCAATGTGAAACATAAAACATGTAGCTCACTTACACTACACCCAACCCCATCAATTTCCCAATGTTTAAATCATTATTTTAGTTCTTACTTGTCTTTTAGTTATCATTATAACTTTGAATAATACACCTCAATTTTTAATTTCTTTTTTTTAAAACAGTTTTTTTGTTTTTGTTTTTGTTTTTGTTTTTGTTTTTTTGCGGTACACGGGCCTCTCACTGTTGCGGCCTCTCCCGTTGCGGAGCACAGGCTCCGGACGCGCAGGCTCAGCAGCCATGGCTCACGGGCCCGGCCGCTCCACGGCATGTGGGATCTTCCCGGACCGGGGCACGAACCCGTGTCCCCTGCATCGGCAGGCGGACTCTCAACCACTGCGCCACCAGGGAAGCCCGTCAATTTTTTTTTTTTTTTTGCGTTACGTGGGCTTCTCACTGTTGTGGTCTGTCCCGCTGCGGAGCACAGGCTCCGGACGCGCAGGCTCAGCAGCCATGGCTCACGGGCCCGGCCGCTCCACGGCATGTGGGATCCTCCCGGACGGGGGCACGAACCCGCGTCCCCTGCATCGGCAGGTGGACTCTCAACCACTGCGCCACCAGGGAAGCCCAGCCCGTCAATTTTTAATTTCTTGATTCATCATCTTGGGACAACAACTCGGACCTCATGCCATATGAAATGAAGAAATTAGCATGCCTATGTTTATCTCCACCTTTTCACATACTCTTTACCTCCTAATATCACCAAAGTTATAATATTTGCATTCAATCTTTATCATAAGTAAGTCATTCATGCTTGGTCTGCAGATTGATTCTAAAAATTGAAAACCCATTTCTATTCAGATGACTATGTATTCATATTAAGGTGGTTCACCACAGGACCAAGTTGTGTAATTAGACTTTATAGGATGAGGTGTAATTCTATGTCACTAAACCTGTGTGCCAATGAAAAATATTGAAAACTTGAAAAATATTCAAAGTTTTAGTATCATATGAATTCTCTTTCTTATGTTCCATGAATTCGTTAAAATGAGATCACATTCTATTTTTCATGATGACTTTCTTATATAGCTTTGTGTTTTTCCTGGTGTTGCTGATTGCTTTTTTTTTCTTATTAGTTAAAGCAGTTTATGTTTTCACCTTTCATCCAAACTTTTAATAATTATGTTACAAGGGAGTCTACCTTCTTTTAAAGACATTCTCTTGTTCTGTGATTGCTTTTTATACCTACTGTCTACCATTCTCCTGGGTAAGGTCCACTGTTTCTTGGATCTCATTTTCTTCTCTTTTTTTTTTGTTTCAGTTTCTATTTTGCTAAAGTAGAGTCAGTCCTCCATATTCACAGGTTCTTCACCCTGAATTTCAACCAAGCTCAGATCCAAAATATTTGGGAAAAAAATTCCAGAAAGTTCCAAAAAGCAAAACTTGAATTTGCCACATGCCAGCAAATATTTACATAGCATTTACATTGTGTTTACGACTATATGCATAGCATTTACATTGTATTAGGTATTATAAGCAATCTAGAGATGATTTAAAATACATGCGAGGATGTGCATAATTTATACGCAAATACTGTGCCATTTTAGATAAAGGACTTGAGCATCAGTGGATTTTGGTATCCATGGGGGATCCTGGAACCAATCCCCTGCAGATACTGAAGGGTGACTCTACATCCTATTTCTTCAGAAAGGCTTCATGGGCAGTAAACTTTCACGTTCTTTGTATGTCTGAAACTGTTTTTGTTTTATTATTATACTTGATTGATAGGTTAGGTATAGAATTTCTGGTTCAAAATCATTTTTCTTCAAAAATTTTAAGGTATGACTAATACATTTTAGCATCCAGTGCTATTAATTTGAAGACTGATGCCAATCTTACTCCCATTCTTTTGTAGATGACTTGCCTTCATCTTTCTAAAAGCTTTTTGTATCTTCTCCTATCCTTGGATGAAACTTTGATTTTAAGATTGGTGACTTTCTTAAGTTCTTATAAATTTCTTCTAATAGTTTCTCCCTTTTATTTTCTCTCCTCTATTTTGGGAAAATTTATGAGGTGAATGTTGCACATCCTGGATTGATATTCTATGTCTCCTAACTTTATTATTTGATATTTCATGTCTCTTTACATTTTTTTGTTCTTCGTCCCAAGAGACTTTGACTTTTTTTCAGGCATGTTATTGACATTTTTATTGGGAAATCCTATTTTTTTAATTGCAACATTCATTTATTCATTCACTCATTGGTCAGTCACTTGTTTAGTAAATGTTTGTTGAGCCTTTGGTATGTGCCTGGCATTCTTCTAGGGGATACAGCAATGAACAAAACCTGCAAAGTATCTTTCCTTTTGATGAGAGAGGAGGTAAACAATAAACAAATGAACAAGTGGATACATAGTATGTCAGATGGAAAGTAGTATGGAAAAAATTAAGGCAAAATAAGGTGGATAGGGAATACTGAGGATGGAGATGGATGGTTTTATTTTATAGGATAGTCAGGCTAGACCTCACTGAAGAGTGAACATCGTCATGTGACATGTGTGAAGCAAGGGAGGGAACTTCATGGAACTGCAGCAGGAAGAGCAAGTGCAGAGGCCCTGAGGTAAGAGCTTCCTTGCTCTCTGACCCCTTTCTATAGTAGCCCAAAAAGGCATTTGGTGGGGGGGATTCATAAATATATCTAAAATTTTAATATACCCATGTTTTGTTGCATTGGAGACTGTCACGGGATTTGCAACTAACTTTCTAGGCTCTAAAATAAATGAAAACGTATGCATATTTTCAACCAAATAAACCTATACTGAGAAGTTCCTAAGGACCAGGCACCAAGTGAGATGCTGGAGATACAGAAATAAATAAGTCATAATCTTTACCTTGAGTGTAAACAAATAACTAATATGTAAGACAGCAAATGCTTACTGGATTTATGGACAAGGTAATTGGGAATGTGAATACCTGATCCCATAGTAATGCTACTGGTGATACCTGATTTGCAGTGATGCTACTGGTAAGAGGGTAAAGTCTGGCAGGGGAGATTCAGAGAGGAGAGGAGATGAAGATTGAATAAGATTTTGCTAAGGGAAAGGTAAGGAGAGTATTCCAAATGGCAGTGACCATGTGTAATACCCAGAAACAAATAGAGCATTCCCATCAAGAGATTTTATTCAATGCAGTCTAGTTTCTGTAGGCCTCAGAGTAGCATAAGCCTATTCATTTACTTTTTCCCTGAAAAAGAAAGCCTAAGAAGAAAGGAGTTATAAGGTAGCAGGACCAGAGGAGGACTCTCAGCAAACGGTCACTATACATGGCTGTCTTCTGATTTTTATCTTTATTTTATCTATTTTTTGGCTGTACCACACAGCTTACGGGATCTTAGTTCTCCTACCAGGGACTGAACCCGGGCTCTTGGTAGTGAAAGCATGGAGTCCTAACCACTGGACTGCCTGGGAACTCCCTGATTTTTAAAATATATACTTGCCAAGTATGTGTGGCCTTGGATTGGGGGAGGCGTGTGAGACGGAGAACCCGGAACTGGATTAAATATCAGGAGTTTGTGGTCTAACACAAAGCCACCAGCTTTGGTCAGATTACTTTCCCATAGTTACATCTACTTGAGTTTGAAGCAATTAATTGTATAACATTTCCAAGTATCGGAATGCTGTTCCTCTGCTGTGCCAGTGCTCACCTTCCTATAACTTCTATCAACTAGGCCTAGTTTGATGCATTTGAAACGAACTACTTCCTCTTCTACATTACAGCCCTCTACATATTTAAAAATAGCAGTAGAGATCATTGTAATAGTGGAATCACATAGAGCTGGATGGAACCTTAGCTATCATCTGGTCCAGCGGAAGAAACTTGTCTACAGCACCCCTGCTGGCTGGTCCTATGGATCCAGTGCTTTTCCAGGCTCTCATTTCTTTTTTGAATGGTTCCACATGTTCAAAAGCTCTCTAAATGCTCAGAAACACTTCATCATTTTGATCTGAAATATGCTTCCCTGTAATGTTTATCTACTGATCCAAGTTCTGTGACACTTGTCTATTATGTGGCCATTTCAATTCCAACAATGAAATATTATAACGTCTGCTGCAGGGAGACAAGGCAGGATTCATCAGAGCTATCATCAACAAACTCTCCAGTCCCTTTCATATGCAAAGCATTTCACTTTCAAAGCATTTTCTGTCTCTATTATCTCATTTTATTTTTCAGCATCTCAATGAGAAAAGACCGTAGGCAACAGCACGGAGAGATGCCTAGTTCTGTGAAGATTACTGCTACGTTTAGTAACAAGGATGGGAGAGAAATAGTCAAGAAGGAAATGTGTCAGAAGGTGCTCAGTGTTCTGATGCCGCCACTCTTTGGAATCCTGCTTGCTGACACGTGGGAATATCAGCGCCTCGAGATAATGCAATGCGCCAGGGCTTCTCCTCACTCTGCTCCTGTTTCACACCAGAGTCACAAGTCTCTGGGGTCAATGGCATTCATGATGAAATTAAACATCAGACACTTCTTCATATCTTCTCTATAGATATGCTACAGAAGGCTCTCTGGTGAGATGCTCTCTCTTCTTGAGATACCCAAATTAACAGACCCCAGAACTACGCAGAGATAAAATTCTAATCTGTATTCAATCTCTTGGTCTTTGTTGGTCTTGGGCCAGTTACATGAGCAGCTTGGTTAGACCTGAAGGGAAGCGGGTTGTCCTTTCTTTCAGGCAATGGGCATGAGAAATAGGTTAAGAATTCAGTTGTGCAGGATCGTATGTGGAATTCAGGAAACGTGGCACACCTTTCTGTGAACTACTCTGTCAGACCTCAGGGATTCCTTCAGATTCCCAATCACGGGTGAATCGAGTCTGCCATCCATTTTCATCGGCTACAGTGGAAAAACATTGTCTCTTCCTAGCTTCCCTTTGATGTGGAACACAAAATCTTTACTGGGCCCTTTAAAAGAGGAAGAGATTTATGTTTCTGTTTCTGGTCCAAAGAAAATGAATGTGCCTTTTACATTTTCTCATAGACTCTCTCTGGTTGGAGCCTTCGAGAAAGCAGAGACTTATTTCAAGTTCCGGGAGTCAGTTTCTACACCAGGGGCTCGGAGCTCAGATGAGCCCGGTGGTGGGAACACATATAGAAGTACCTGCCTTGTGTTTGGGGCTCAAGGCAGACCTTGTACAGCAGGAGACTGGTGCTGAGTTTGCAGAAGTGGGGAAGAGGCCAACCACCCATCTTCTGATGAGCAGATCAAAGGCATCACATTTCATTGTTTCAGGGGAAAGGAAAAGGAAAAATAAAGGGAAAGCAAATCGAAGAATGAAGGGAAAGGGGGAATCCCTCTCATATGGAGTGTCCATAGTAAGCAACGAGGAGCAGTTAAACTGTGTGTTGTATGATTTATGTATCAGAAGTCTTCCTCTTAAACTTTCTAGAAATTAAGTATATGATCTTTAGTTCATGGATGAGAAAACCAATGCCCAGAGACCTTTCCTCCAAACACACAACTAGTTAAACTAGGAATTGAATCCAGATCTTATGATTCTTTTCATTGCTAGAAGAGTCAGTATGAAATGAAGGCTCAACCTTATGCTAAATTTCTAGACTCTTTAGGAATACATGTGAACATACCAGATAAAATACTGTAAAGGCAACTGTTTATGGCATTAAAAGTAGGTTAAGAAAAAATGGGCTAAAATACTATGTGTAATATGTTCTATTTTATTTTTTATAAAATAAAAAACACCTATCTATATAGAAAGACTGGAAAGAAATTATCCATGGAAATGTTATTACTGGATATCTCTGGAAGTGGGGGGAGGGTTATAGATAAATTTAATCGTCTGTTTTTATTTTTTCCATATTTCTCCAATTTTAAACAGTAAACATAGATTACTTTCGGATTAAAAAGGATAATAAGTACCTGGGAAAAGACAGAAGGAAGAATTGTTCTTGGAGTCAAGGTTAAAGTCCTCGAAGTTTGATCTTGGAGAATGATTTAAGAGTAAGAACATACTTTCAATATAAATTATTTAAGCTTCCTTGAATTTTGATCACCGAGAGAGCTGACCTCTACAATCTGAACCAGCACCAGTCCTTCCGTACCTCTGATCCATCAGAGGATTTTGCCCTACTCTGAGCTAGAAGTAACAATGCTTTTTTCACTTTTACTGTTTTTGTTTCTTTTGGCCCTTTTTAGAAGTATCTGTTATCCAAACACCCAACATTTCTAAAAACTCACCTTTGAAATGCCACCAAAATAAGATAAGAAGTGGTGTGCTGTATCCTGTTGTCCTCTGGTCAAGGATGAGCTGTGATGTAGGTTGCAAGAGACAGACCTTCATTAGGTAATGAGTCAGATTCTCTCCAGTCAGAAGCCTCTCCCTGGGAGCAAGGTCAGCATCTTTGCTAGTCCGCATGCTTTCTGGATGGTGCAAAGATGGAGTTCAAGCTTTTGTGATTTCCTTAGCTGGCCCTTTGATAAAAAAAAAAAAATGGTGCTATAAGTAACTCATTTGTATGCTTATTGGGGAGACAGAATACTGGATTGTACAACCAAAGTATTTCTTTCCATTCTTCACGCTCATCCCATTCCAAATTAACACTGGGATCCCGTTTCTGCACACCTCTGTGCTGTGAAGAGCTTTCTGTGTCCAATAGCCATTGTTAAGAATGAATGAGATGTTTCAGGGAGTTTTTAGATCTGCAACTCTTAGAAGACAAACTAGGAGGGAAATAAAACCCAAAAGTCTAGATTCAGTCCAGGAATCACAAGTCAATTCCTTCCATCTTACTTATTCTTAAGGAGAAACAAGACGAAGGATGTATTGTGGCAACTACTCCAATGGTAAAGGAAAAACACACCAGCTGTAGACTGAATTAACCCAGATAACAGACAAAAAGAAATCTGGTGTGAAGTGGTGACTCATTCTGTCTGTTTATACAGCCTGAGTCTTCTGGTTAATTGTCAGTTCTTCACTTCACTCTGTGCTATGTAAAAGATAAATTATTCTTCTGACATGTTTGTTTTGATTGAAAAAAATAGTTCATGTTGAAGCAGTGGTGTGATGTGTACTCTAGGGACGGAGTTGGGTGCCAGAAGTTGGTGTCATGTTCTGTGACAACAGCAGGAGCAATGGGCAATGGGAGAAAAATTAAAGATCAAAGAACCAAAGTTAAGAAATTATGGGTAAATTGGATAGTATATAGGCAGCATTCAAATATCCATCTATCCATCTGTTCATCCACCCATCCATCCATCCATCCATCCATACACTCATTCGTTCATCTCCCCCATCGGATTCTCACATAGCCCTCACTTTAGATTTCTGGCACGGTGATAAGAGTTGCAGGAACAGTGTGAATGAGGTTGATCCATTTCTTGCCCCCATGATTTTACAATAGACAAAGAAGATGGGCATTACACAAATAATTACAATATAAGTTTTGCTACAAATGAGAAAGTGGTACACTATTAAAATATATAATGAGATGACATAGTCCAGTGAGAAAAGGGAGATGGCGGTGGTCAGAGAAAGCCTCTTTGCAGAGATAGAATTCAGGTCGAAACCAGATGTAGATGAATGTCTGAGACATCTGGATATTCCTAGCTTGTCTCCTGGGTCCCTGAGTTCAGGGATTGTCTTGGCTATGTTGAGGAAAAAGGGAAGTATCCAGGATAAAGATGTCCGCAGCAAACCTGGCATTTGGTTGAAATGGTGTTCCAAAAAAAGCTCAAAGACAAACCAACCTACGGCTAATCATTCATGTGCACCAGGCCGAAAGAATGAGTACGTTAACAACTGATGAATGTGGCTTTCCATAAATTTCTCAATGCCTTTATGGCTGTGGCTGACGGTGGTTACTAGACTTTTGTTCCTAAGCATGTTTTTTCTGCGGTACGCGGGCCTCTCACTGCTGTGGCCTCTCCCGTTGTGGAGCACAGGCTCCGGACGCGCAGGCTCAGCGGCCATGGCTCACGGGCCCAGCCGCTCCACGACACGTGGGATCCTCTCGGACCGGGGCGCGAACCCGCGTCCCCTGCATTGGCAGGCAGACTCTCAACCACTGTGCCACCAGGGAAGCCCCCTAAGCATGTTTTGAAACCGCAAAATCCATGATGATTTTTGTGGTACATGGATTGCTCTTTCCCTCTCCCTGGTTTACTGGCGACTGAGCCATCAACTGAATCCCCAGGCATTTGGTGTGAAAAAGAGAGAACGACTCCATCAACTGTTCAATTAACCTGAACTTTGCTCCTTCAGTACTGGTTCCTCTAGCTGCAAACCTAGACTTAGACTCACCCAAGATGCTTACCATGCAGCTGATAATGGTTCCTACAGAAAGGCTAATCATTTAGCTTCGAAGATTTATGGTGAATTTATCTATTAGCATTCTCTTAACCAAGAGATCAATTTCTCTGACTCTGTATTCTTACCTAAAAGGTGATGCAGGATCCCTAAAGATCCTTTCCAGCTCATGAACTTATGACTTCTAGAATTTTTGGTCATGATAGTTCTGTTCAGGGAAGCATATCTCATCTGAGCAGATACTGCTGAGTTAGGCCAGGCATAGGGTACGGGAAGAGACATGTCTAAGGCACAAAGAGAGTGGGAGGTTGGTGCTGACTTCCTGAGCACCTTGGAGAAAGCAGAGTTTGGGCTGCCTTACAGAAGCACTTACAGCCTCCCATGAAGGGGGCAGTTTAGGGCCACTTTATCCTGATAGGTCAGGAAATGTATTAAAGGGCTCAGTGTCCCTCCAAGGAAAGTCGTTTGCCTTCAGTATTAACCCTTTTTCCCCCCTACCCCTATATTGCCCTTTTCCCTTCCCTCTCCTCACTGGTAACCACTATAACCACTAGTTTGTTCTCTGTATCTGTGAGTCTACTTCTTTTTTTGCTTTATTCACTAGTTTATTGTATTTTTTAGATTCCACACATGTGATATCAGACAGTGTTTGTCTATCGCTGTCTGACTTAATTCTGAGCTTAATGCCCTCCAAGTTCGTCCATGTTGGTAAAAGTTCATTCTTTTTTATGGCTGAGTAGTATTCCATTGTTAGTATATACCACGGGTTCTTTATCCATTCATCTGTTGATGGACACTTAAGTTGCTTGCATACCTTGGCTATTGTAAATAGTGCTGTGAACATTGGGGTGCATGTATCTTTTCAAATTAGTATGTTAGTGTTGTTATGGGATTATATGAAATCATGTGTGTGAGACTTTTGAAAATGCTGTAGAATTCAAGGAATCTTTCATTCAAAAAAAAAAAAAAAAAGAAAGAAATTGGTTTGCCTTCTAAATCAGGACTAGAAAACATGGTTGGAAGCTTCAAAGGGTAACCCTGTAGCAGTCCTGGGAAGGTGGCCCTGACTCCAAGACCGGGCTTGATCTGTAATCACTACACAGTTTCAAAGGGAAAAATGAACGTGGTCAATGTTACTTGGTGTGACCCACCAAGACCCAGCTGCCGCTGTGCTTCTAGAGACTCAGGAGGGCCCCTCTCTCATCAGGCAGGTCCTCATTGCACTACTGGGTGCTTCTGATCAGCACCCCGGCACTCCAGCCAGGAGGAAAAATCAGCTTCTGGGCTTTCCTCTGAGGATTCATGGCATGTGGGGAGGATGACACCGGGCTGGAAAATAGAAGCCTTGGGTCTAGCCCTGGCCTTGCCGTTGATAATGATGGTTAGTATTTATTGAGTAAAACCTCGATGAATTCAATACTTAGCACTCACTACCCTGAGGTGTATGTATCACAGTCTTCATTTTACGTACGGGGAAAACAAAGACCAGAAATTTTAAATGAAATGCCCACGGTAACATAGAAGGGCTGGGATTCAAATCGCAGCAATTTAACCTCAGAGTCTCTGCTGTCACACTGTGCTCTCCTGTCATCTTAGACCAATAAAGTCACATATTTAAAAATAAAATGCGCTTCTTTCCTTCACCTGAATGGAATAGAACAGTGTATGAAAATCAGAAAACACAGACATATAACAAGAATAAAACAAAAAAGTCTCCCATGCCACCAGAAATGACTACTTAATACTTAGGTGATTTGTGCAGATCTCAAAAAAATGATGTCATCCTGCAGGATATTTTGACCTGTCAAGCCATAACTCTGTGTACTCATCCAGTCCATATGAATGTGCGTTACGTTAAGGGATTTTGCTGAGGGGGCACTTTATGTCGTATAGGGATGTCTGCCCTTCCAGGGTCACATTCGAGTTGAGGAGATAAGGCAGGAAAGACATGAGAGGGAGAGATGAACACTTCCATAGCACAGTGTGACAACATACGAGCAAGATGATCTCTGCATGAAAAAGTGCAGGAAGAGAAGGCTGGGGTGTCAGGGAGACACAGAGGAAAAAACACTTGAGCTGGAACTGATGAGATATGATGAAGCATTAAGACTTGGTTGCTGAAATGAATGAGGTCACTCAGATGGGGCCAACATAGAAAGTTGACCCCAGTAAATGCACTGCCAAGTGTTTGATAGCAAGTTGCAGGAAAATACATATAATGTGTATTTTATACACGGAAACTATACAGGAAAAAGGTCTAGGGGGCTGCACATCCAATTGTAAACAATAGTTAACCTTTCCATGTGAGATTGGGTGAAAGGGGGCAGGGATGGTGAGTTCCAGTTTTTAATTCAACCTCTTCCGTATTGTCTGAATAAGCTAGGACCACATATTAATTTTGTGATTAAAAACAGAGATTTAAAAATGACTTGGTAGGAGATCGATTGGCAGAGGGAAAAAGGAAAGGTATTTTGACGGAGGAGGGAACGGGGGCAGAGTGACAAACATACAGAGAAAGGAATAGAGTTCAAGAAGGAGGTGACTAGAGATGGGTTTTCAGTGGGCTGTAGTGTATCATACAACCATCCACTCTGGCTCTCTGTGAATTTGGAATCTAAAGGATGCTTGGAACTTTGTGAATTTATGGAATCTAAAGGATGCTCGGTGGGTCCAAGAGAACGAGTTTGGTGCCGCACGTTCCACAAGCTTTATCTAAGCTACTTTGCAGGATGTCCATCTGGGGTCCTACCCCAGCTCCAAATGTCAAATACCTCATCAAGTGCTAGGAAACAACAGAAAGCTGGTTCGAGCCCTATTGAAGTGGCCCCACCCTGAAGGGGTGCGGGGTCCTGGGAGGACCCTGCCAAGAAGCCCAGCCTCTCCACAGGCTCCCTGGCGCACAGAAAGACCCACACCTGGGGGCCAGATGTGCATGTACCCGTACGTGTGCCACAGCTGATTCGTCTGTGGAGCAAGACAAAGACTTGGCTTCTGATTACGGAAAGGAGATAGATTCATTACAAAGTGCAGGATAAGAAGTTTCAGAGCTGGAGCGCGAATAGACAAAGGTTCTCTGCTCTTTGCTTTCCTTTCGTCTTATAGTCTGCGGCCTCTTCCATATTTGATGACGATTGCATTTGTAAAGGTATCTGGATTTTACCCCTACTCAGTCTTTGTAATTTGTTTAGGTACCGCTTCCCTGTGTACATGGAGTCTTCTGAAGCATCAGAAGTTTTTTCCAAGGGAGATGGAAAGAAAGAAGAGATAATATGTGAATGCAATAAAGGGAGATGTCATTTTGTTTCTCATTACATTGAAAGCCATCGTTCAGTTCAGACTTACCTCTTTTTGTGCGTTGACAGTGGTGTAAAGAATCATTGTATATGATGTGTACAAGCGGTTATATTTAAAATAGATAACCAACAATGTAGCATAGCATATAGCATAGGGAACTCTGTTCAGTGTTCTGTAATAACCTAAATGGGAAAAGAACTTGAAAAAGAATAGATACATGTATATGTAGAACTTAATCACTTTGCTGTACACGTGAAACTAACACAACATTGTTAATCAACTATGCTCCAATATAAAATTTTAAAAAAAGAATCATTGTAGATCGTTGTGAAGGGCATTCCTGCATTTTGGGGGTTGGGGTGGGAGGGAGGGAAGGTTGATGGTGGAAGGGTTGAGCATCCTGGCAAGGCTAAGATTCTGGGAATTCAATTCCACATTTTTCCTCTTAGGAGATACTAACTTGCAATGCAGCTTGCTATGCTGAGAAAAGAGAAAAGATTTCTTCACAGTAAAAACAGCAAAGAGCTTGGTGGTAATTATTCTACATTCATTCAGGCCCTATTCCAACTGGGTCTAAATGACGTTGAAACTACCATCCTTTAGGCTGGACTACGAAGATGCTCTTTCAGGTAAGTAAACAATTCTTTTAAAAAAATATTTTATTGACGTATAGTTGATTTACAATGTTGTATTAATTTCTGCTGTATAGCAAAGTGATCCAGTTCTACATATACATGTATCTATTCTTTTTCAAGTTCCACAGGCATACATGTCCGTGAGGTCACGGGGCTTTAATTATTTTTCTTGAAGATCTTAAACTATAGAGTCATCTCAACTGAGGTCCTTCTCCATAGAAGGTAATATAGCAGAGCATGGAAAAGAACAACCAATATTGCCTTTCCAGTTTACTGTTTCGATAGTCATCCAATTATACAGTAATTACAACAACCTCATGTGGTTGGGCTGGTGTTATTAGCCCCTGTTTGACGGATGACAGAGCTGAGGGCTCTGTGAGGTGGAGGGAGAACCTGTGCTCCTCCTGTGAGTTCAGACCTTTTTCTTTTCTTCTTTTTTTAAACAGAGGCCATTTCAGGTCTTGTTGCCACATGGTGGCTTTTTTTTTTTTTGGCTGCATGACATTAGGGACCTTAGTTTCCCAACCAGGGATGGAACCTGTGCCCCGCTCCCGCCCCTGCACCCCTCGCCTGCAGTGGAAGTACGGGGTCTTAACCACTGGACAGCCAGGAAAGTCCCAATACCCTCTCCTTTTGAGGATCATTTACCTTTACCTTTGCCCTGTACCATTCACGTGGAGGAGAAAGCCTTTTCTCTGTGGATGGTCTACTTAACCCTAATGCTATACATATTTCCTTCAGAAAAGTATAGTTATACTTTTTCTTTGGTAAAATATACATAACTTAAAATTTACCATTTAACCATTTTAAGTGTACAATTCAGTGGCCTTAAGTAACTGTCACCACCACCCAGATCCAGAACATTTTCATCATCTCGAACTGAAACTCTGTTTCCATTAAACCCTAACTCCCCAATCCCCATTCCCTTCAGAGCCTGGTAACCTCTATTGTATTTTCTGTCTTTATGAATTTGATTATTTTAGATGGCTCATATAAGTGGAATCATACAACACTTGTCCTTTCACATCTGGCTTATTTCATTTTGCACGTTACCCTCCAGGTTCATCCATGTCGTACCAGGTATCAGAATTTCATTCCTTTTTGAGGCTGAGTAATATTCCATTGCTTGTATAGACCACATTTTGTTTATCCATTCATCTGTTGATGGACGTTTGGGTTGTTTCCACATTTTGGCTGTTGTGAATAATCTTGCTATGAACAAACATCTGTTCGAGTCCCTGCTTTCGATTCTTTTGGGTATACACCTAGAAGTGAATTCTGGATTCCATAGTAATTCTATGTTTAATTTTATAAGGAATCATTTTACTGTTTTCCATAGTGACTACACTATTTTACATTCTCATCAGCAATGAACAGGTGTTCCAATTTCTCCACATTGTCACCCACACTTGTTGTTTATTTTATTACTTTTTTGATACACACCATCCTCACGAGTGTGAAATGGTATTTCATCGTGGTTTTGATTTGCACTTCCCTAATGATTAGTGATGTTGACAAGCTCTTCATGTGCTTATTGGCCATTTGTATATCTTTGGAGAAATATCTAATCAAGTCCTTTGCTCATTTTTTTTTCATCTATTTGAAATCCCGATATTTAATTTTATTTTTTTAATTAAAAATTTTTTTCCTTTGCTCATTTTTTAATGGAGTTATTTGTTGTTGTCGATGAGTTGTAAGAGGTCCTTATATATCCTGTAATCTACTGTAAGGGATTTGAAATTTTTTTCCCATTCTGTCGGTTGCCTTTTCACTTTATTAACAGTGTTCTTTGATGTACAAAAGTTTTAAATTTTGATGAAGTCCAACTTATCTATTATTTCTTTTTTTTTTGTCTGTGCTGTTGGTGTGATTCCAATAAATCATTGCCAAACCCAATGTCATGAAGTTTCCATCTATGTATTTTTTTTTCTTTTATGAATTTTATAGCTTTAGCTCTTATGTTTAGGTCTTTAATTCATTTTGAGTTAATTTTTGTATAGGGGTAAGTTAAGGGTCCCCCTTCATTCTTTTGTGTGTAGATATTCATCTAATGCTATATTTTCGAAGATACTGTTTAAAACAAAACTTGCTGCTTTCCTGGGCATTCTCTAGGCCATCTCAGCAGGGGTGTGGCTTATTTTACACTCTTTAGATTTCTAGCTATGCTCTCGGCCACCATGATAGGTTGGCCCTAAGGTTCTAAAGGGTTTTTGTCTATGTGAGGTCTGTGTAGACAATGCCAGACTCCAGAGCTCTGCAATAATCACACTATACACCCATGTAAGCCAAGAATCCGGGTCTTCTCTACATTGCTTTTTTTTTTTAACTCTCTTGCAAACATAGTGAATACAATTATAATTGGTTGTGATTGGTTTAATTGCCCATGGACTTCTTAAATGGGGTGGTGTGCTGAAGCTGACCGGGCTGCAGGGGACAGTCTGAAGCTTCTGTAGCTCTCTTCACAGATTCTTTCATAGCATGTGTTACATTTAATCAAGATGGTTGATTTCTGTGTCTGTCTTCCCACTCCAGTGTTGACTTGTCATTTCCCCTGGTGCCTGGCACAGACATTTATTAAACAAAACTGAACCAATAGCGCTATCTCTTCCTTTTCTCTAAGACTTTTAATGTGCAAAGGCAGAAGATGAGCCGTAAAATCTTGTTTTCATGACAACACCATCTTCACTGCATTGCTACCTTTGTACAATGAAGGGTGAGGATAATGTCGCGCTGAAGGACACTTACTATATTTTCACAGTTTTTCAAAGTTGAGCATCTGTGTCTTCATTAGAAAGGGAAAGGAGTCAACCATGGCACATTTTAACTCCCATCCATTGCTCAAAGTAAATGGAAACTTTTAGGATAAAAGCCTTAAATTACAAAGCCAAATACTGACTTTCCAAAAACAAAAATTCTGTAATGAAATAATCCTATTCAGAGAAATGATATTATACTGTAATATTCTTACCACGGTTCTGAACATGTGGATATAAAGTGCTGTATATTTTCACCTAGAACAAGATTTTCACATTGTTTATATTTTCTCTAAATGAGGAATATATGAATATTTCTGCCCTTTTATTCCTACACCATGGACTAGGAATCAGAGTCACTACAACTAATCTATTTTAGCGATCACCTAAAGCCAGACTTAACTTTCAGAATCCTCAGCTCTCATTTTTTTGTTGTTGTTGTTGTTGTTTTTTGCGGTACGCGGGCCTCTCACCGCCGTGGCCTCTCCCGTTGCGGAGCACAGGCTCCGGACGCGCAGGCTCAGCGGCCATGGCTCACGGGCCCAGCCGCTCGGCGGCACGTGGGATCTTCCCGGACCGGGGCACGAACCCGTGTCCCCTGCATCTGCAGGCGGACTCTCAACCACTGCGCCACCAGGGAAGCCCCCCAGCTCTCATTTTGAGAGAGTTAATTCTTCCTTAGAATTAAGTTTTTTCCTTAGGAAACATCACACTTCACATCACGTTATTATTTTTAGAGATAAGCCAGGTTACTGGAGATAAGCCCAGCCGGTGATGGGGTGGTAGACAGTCTGCTCTCTGAGTCTTTCTTGCCCTGAGGCTATATCCCTCTCCTGACCCCTGACCTAGGTTAAATGAGGGCTCGGAGGAGAAGGTCAAGAAATGTGAGTCATGAATATTCAAATATTCAGTAGAGGGCAAATCTAAAGCAATGGCAAAGGCTGAAACACGAGTTATCCCACTGAGGGAATTCTCTTTTGCTCATCTCCCTCCCGGCTACTTTCGGTGGCTGAGTTACATTTAACAGAAGGGTAATTTCAATGATATAAATTAAGGTTGTGATCCGGTGTTACCTTAACCAGTAACATGATTTGCTTTTCCATCTAGAACACAGAGCCTGTCCTAGTGGCTGCCTCCATGGAGTCAGGGGCCAGCGGAACACTGTCTTCTTTCCAGCTTTTCTGGGCTTGACCACACCCCCTAATTTAAGGAGGCAGCTCTATTAGAAACATTATGGTCTTTGCCTCCTCTTTAGCGTCCGAGCAGAGGATTCCCGCAGGTAGTTGGAAAGAGACCACAGACATTGAGGGAAGCTCACTCAGGACCTATTCTTCACCCAGTTTCTCCGGCAAAGTGGTAAGTGGGGTGTGAGTTTCTGCCTAAAACTTTGCAGTCCGTTTTCCTTTTTTTTTTTTTCATTTGGTGGAATTAACCGGTAAACTGATGGAGACTTTCAGGATACAAGCGGCTTTCTCTTTTCACATTTTTCTGTATTTTCAATTCAATTGTTTGATAACCATTTTCAAAAATACTTCCTAACCTTGTTAGAGTAGTGTGAAATCCAGACCTTTTCTCTCTTTTCCCTGTTTTGTAAGAGGAAAAGCATATGCACGTTTTAGGCACTCGCCGAGCACTTGTCAGAAACTGAATTTTCTTCACATATTGGAGCACTTCCAAAGAAATAAAGCTGTAGTTAAATGTTGACATTTCTTTCCTTTTTTCTCTTACACTCCTAGGGAGCCATTGTTTTACTTTTTAATTTTTAAAAATTTTTATTTTAACCTCAGTAGCTTAACTAATTGCCCTTATTTTGAGGAAATTGCTACGGATTTGAGGTCAAACTAGCCTTTTTGGTGTTTTTCCCTGTCCTGTGACTCACAGTTTTCCAAGGGACTGTACTTTTCCCTTGGGACTTGTACCTGAGGCAGGAGGATTCTGAAAGTCAAGGAGGGTAATTTTTACCTCCACCACAGAGCTTGAATACTTGGGCAGCACTATGGACAAGCAGGGGGGGTGGAGGGCCGCTCTCCTCCATTGGTTATTTTATATCTGGCAATCTCACTTTGTTGGGGGCTTTTCCTCTACTATTAAAACATCTCTGTTACCCCCTTTTAAAGTTGCAGTTCATGTAGGCGAACTATTCAAAAGATGCTGGGTTACCAAGATCAAGGCATTCGATTGCAGGTTTTCCTTATTGCCTTTTGGGTAAGATTTTTTTTTTTTTGTAAATCACAAGGCCATTTCCCCTCCTACTTCATACCATTACCGTGCAACTGAAAAGAGAGATATTTGTTAAACAACAGGAAATCCAGATTCTAAAAACGGTAACTCTGATAGCTCCATTTCATCTGTAAAATGCCTGGCACTCTGACTCTTTCAACAACTATGGTTCTGGATGGCACCACGTGCCTTCTTTTTATCTAAAGAGAAACCCCTTTGCTTCTGCAGGCGTGGGCCGGGCAGGGAGGGCGCTGGGTGGCCACTATCACTGTGGAGATTCTTCCTTACCTCTTGTTTCTGAAGGGAGGGGAGGGACAGCTAATGAGTTAATGTCTGCAAAGTGCTTTGAAGATGAAAAGACCTTTTCATGTGTTCTACATTGTAGTTATTAATATTAATATTTGAAGAAGCATGCTGCGTCTCATTGTAAATCAACATCCTTGCCAACTCAGTAGTGAAAAAACAAACAGTGCAGGCGGCCAGGCAGCCTCTTCCGTCCTGGTTCTGCCGCTTAGGATGTATGTGGGAAGCTGAGGGCCTGAATACAGAGAGGGCATCTTTGCCTTACCAGCTCCTTACACCGAGGTGCTAGTTTGTTAGAGGTGCGAAGAGGTCCAAGAGTAGAGCCTAGGGGAGGGTGGGTAACAGGGTGTAACCCTTCAACATCGAGTCGGCTGTGACCTTGGAGAACGGGTTGACAGCATGGATCTGGGCCAGTTCCCTGCCTCAGATGATAATGGAGTTCAAAGGCGATGAGGGTCAGAACTGGCACCAGCTCTGGCTTTGGAGTCAGGAAAGTAGAGTGTGCTTGGGTTCTGTTAGAGACTGGCTTTGGAACTGAAAACAAGTTATTATTTTTATTTTTTCGGTACGGGCCTCTCACTGCTGCAGCCTCTCCCGCTGCGGAGCACAGGCTCCGGACGCGCAGGCTCAGCGGCCATGGCTCACGGGTCCAGCCGCTCCGTGGCATGTGGGATCCTCCCGGACCGGGGCGCGAACCCGTGTCCCCTGCATCGGCAGACGGACTCTCAACCACTGTGCCACCAGGGAAGCCCAGAACAAGTTATTTGACGTGACTGTGCTTTATTTTCTTCATCTCTGAAATGTGAATAATGAAAGAAATGTGAATAATGATTTGTGCTCCACCTATCTCATGAAGATGAGAGAATAGTTGTAAACAGCACAGAGCTTTGAAGAATAAGAATGCTGCCAATAAGGCTGAGGGACGGTCTGAAGTAACGTTGTAACAAATTGGGTGTGTGGGTGCAGGTGCCCAGGGAGGGTGAGTTGGAGGGCAAACAAATGCTCTGGAAACAGTCGCCACTGCCATTTCCCTTGTTGATTGCCTCAAAGTGTTTGCTTGATTTCTTACTGATTAAAGTTTGCCGTTCCTCATGGTTTTATTGATTGGTGATCAGATCTGTTTTCCACAGCAGTGTTCCTTCTCTAATTACCCACTCAAAACTCCCACTTCTGCATCAACCAGCAGAAGGGAGCTGGAGCATCCTTTCTCCCTCCCCCCTTCCCTCCTCTCCCTCCTCTGTCTCTCTCTTTCCTTCTTTATGGGAATTAAAATGTACTTAGTATTTGAGCAAAATAAATGTGGTGAACAGCAAGTTAGTGGCATTTGAGGGGAATCCTGTGAGGTCTTGCAATCCTGGGCCAACTTAGGTATGAAGACAATTCATTCTTTTGCCCTTCATCTCCTTTGTCCCTGCTCTACTGAAAATGTAGCTTTAGGGAACTCAAACTTTTTAATCTAGATGATTCTCTGGATATAATACCTGGTCTTCTCCACTCCACCCAAGGAAGGATACTCATCCCCGAAGTTTACTGAGCATTTGGTATGTTTCAGGGCCCTTGGTGCTTTGCATGGGTTCCTTCTTTAATCTACAATGAAGTCTGTGAGGCGGGCTGTCTTGTTATCCCCACCTAGCAGATGAGGACTCCGAGGTTTGGTACCATACTTGGTTGGTGGTGGGACCTGATTAGAAGCAAAGGCATGTGAGTTCAGAGCTGTGGCTGGAGTCATATCTCATAGGAACCTCAGTAGCTTTGAGGCACTTACACAAATTTAGGCTAAATTTTTCTGCTTAGAGTGATGGTTTGCTTATCTGGGAGAATACTGTGGCTTAGGCCAATTTTCCAAAGGGGAATCTGTGGATTAATGATTCATTGTTAGAAAGACACAGACTCTGAAGAAAGGCTCCAAGGTCAGGTTGACGGGATCAGCAAATCTCTCCCTCAATGGGACAGATATTGATTGAATTTCTCCCTCGTGCCCAGCCTTGTGGGGTGCTGTGACAGACACAGAAGGAGAAATATATGTTTCATTTTTAAAAAAGAATCAACGTAATTTATTTTAGGAGGCAAGATGTTACCTGAAAAGAGATTAAAAATAAAAGATAATTGTTAAGTGATGTGATGCAGTCTGTGAATGCTTTGGGAGAGCAGATGGAAAAGAAAAAGTTACCTAGGGCAGTGAGGGAAGGATGTGTTTCGATCAATTTTGATTCTCGGAGAAGAGGGTAGATTCGATATTCCTGCTGACCACGTGCTGGTGTGCTGCATCCAGAAAACAGAGGGGACAGTTTGGACAGTACTTCCTAGAATGAAGTCAAGCAGCAAACGTTTAGTGAAGATGTTAAGAAAATATTCTCAATGAGGGAAATGCAATCTGTATTTTCGAGATGTGGAAAAGTAGAAACTCCCAGGGTTTTAGTCTTTTGTGCATTTTTAAAATGTGTTAACTTTTCATTTTGAAATAATTTTAGGTGCACAATGAGTTGCAAAACATAGTACAAAGAATTTCCAAAAGATTGAAGTCCCTTAAAATTGTGAAAAATATAGTGCCTTTTGGTGCCCTCCAGTGACCCTTAATCCAAAAGGTTTCCTCTCGGTAGGGGAAGAGCAGTGATGCCAGTTTCTTGACATCAGAGGTGAAATAACTCAAACCCTGGCTTCTTAGGAAAGGCAGGAAGCCTTGGCAGATGCAGCCATTACCTGGCACGTGGCTTGAGGGGTGGGCACGGGTGCTGAGCTGCACACTCTCCCTGGCTGGGCTTGTGTCGCAGCTAAGATAAAAATCAAACCTCTGCTCAGCGTGTGGCCCGGATTCTTCTTGCCTGTTCCTCGGTGGCCTCTGCCATCCAAACACCTTCTTGTTATAACCACTCATGAATTTAACCAAGTGAGTCCAGACACCACTTTGCTACTCAAAATGTGCATGTCCGGGTATCCTGTTGGAAGTGCAGACCGTCAGGCTGGCTGTACCTCAGACCTGCTGGGTCAGGCTCTGCCTTGTAACCTGATTCTCAGGTGATTCCTAGATAATTCCTATGCAAATCAGTTTGGGAAGGACCGTTCTAAAGAAAAAGCAGAAACAAAACAAAACAAATTTAAACAAAACCCAACAAACAAATCCTCTTGCAATATTTTCCGTTGCAGCTTATGACTTCCTTATATTTATACCTCGTTGCCAAAGTGTTACTCCACGAAACATTCACATTTCTATCAAAAAGATATCGGTTTATCTCAGGAAGCTGCAATATTTCCCCATATGTGCTACGCAATCTTTCAGTGAGTTTGCTCCTCGCTGTAAGAAGAATGCTTACTTCTTGGTTTTAGGCGTGACAATGGTACAAACAGACTGCCATTCAATAGAAATTGTGGCGCTTTTCTCCTGTGAATTTCTTCATCAGGCTACTCAACCTATATGATTATGGAAGGGAATCCTTTTTTGATTATTTAAATGCGAGTCTTTTAGAAAAAGAGGTAAGGGATATAGGCTATCTGGGTTCTGGCTCTAATATCTGAATAGATAACCTCTGCCACTTTGGGCAGTAAAATAATAATAAATAAAAACCACTATTACTGTTAATTAGTCAGTGCTTACTAGTGCCAGGCACTGTGATAAAATAGCAACAATAATAACCATTATTTATTGACCATTTTATCATGTATAAAGTAATATGCAAGGGTTTTATTTTATATAACCTTCCTCAATAATTCTGAAAGGGTTGGTATCATTATCCCCATTTTACAGTTGAGGAAGTTAAGGCTTTGTGAGATAAAGAAATTTGCCCATGACCCACACTCAGTAAGGAACTCCCGGTCAATGCATAGTCTGTCACCTGGAGTTCTTTATCATTCTGCTAAACACTTAACTTCTCTGGGCTCAGTTAACACATATATATGGAATCTAAGGGAAAAAAAAAAAAGGTCATGAAGAACCTAGGGGTAAGACGGGAATAAAGACACAGACCTACTAGAGAATGGACTTGAGGACGTGGGGAGGGGGAAGGGTAAGTTGTGACAAAGCGAGAGAGTGGCATGGACATATATACACTACCAAACGTAAAATAGATAGCTAGTGGGAAGCAGCCGCATGGCACAGGGAGATCAGCTCGGTGCTTTGTGACCACCTAGAGGGGTGGGATAGGGAGGGTGGGAGGGAGCGAGACGCAAGAGGGAAGAGATATGGGAACATATGTATATGTATAAATGATTCACTTTGTTATAAAGCAGAAACTAACACACCATTGTGAAGCAATTATACTCCAATAAAGATGTTAAAAAAATTAAAAAAGAAAAAAAGAAAATGGGCAGATTTCATGAGATTTTTCCAATTCCCAAATTCATTGACTTTACAAAATCCCTGTTTATGTAAGTATGCCAGGAAGCTGTTTAGCAGTATGCTGGGAAATTTGAAACTTACAGTTTAGGCAATAGAACAAATGAAACCTCACTGTGCAAAATGACCACCAGACATAGTGCAAGAGTTGCTCGCTGGATTTGAGAGAGTTCAGGCAGCTGGTGTGCCTTAGTTCAATGTTAAAGGGCATTATTAAAACTCTCCCGGCACCGTTCATTCTCTCAATAGCTATCTCTATATTTAGGGCATCTCTCAGTTTTGTTGAGAGCTTCTTAAGACCCAGAACCATATCTAAATTCTAGATTATATCTGCCATAACTCCACACACTGTGAGTTGAAAAGTAACTCTTTACACTTCTAGGCTCCTTAAGGATTTCTTTGGCAGCCACCATGGGGTAAGAGTTGACATTTAGCTTGCAGGTCTTCTCTGGGTTCGACGTGGCCAAGAATCTCATATACCATGACCTCTGCTATAGCCACCCTCGTGAAGCCAAGATGCTTCACATCATCCCTCCAGCTTGCTCTTTTTTGTTTCTAGTTTCCTAGTAAGAAAACAATTCCAATTTTTTATACTACAACTTTAATTTTATTAATGTATTATTGTTAATTTTACTATTAGTATTATTATTACTATTTAAAACTCAAGCAGTCATGCTTTTATACCTATATTACAAAAGCCCAAGCTTTTAGTGTGGTAATCTGCCCTAAAGGATCTTTCAATTTCATCTCCCGTTTTCCCCACAATCTATTTGCTTACTGGATTATTCCCTGTTCTCTAATCTACTGTTTTCTCGCTTCTGAATCTTTGTGCATACCTCTAGCTACACATTTTTCAAGGCCCATTTCAGCGCCACCTTCTCTTGAAGTTTTCCCTTGGCATCCTTCCGTAAGTCATTTCTTCATCTTTTATGTACCCATAATACATTACCTACACCAGGGTTTCTCAAACTTTAATGTGCATATGAACCACGTGGAGTGGGACCTGAGCTCTGTAGTTCTACCAGCTCCCAAGCGCTGTCCATGCTGCTGGTCTGCGAGGACCCCACTGTTGAGTAGCAAGGTCATCACTTTTCTCATCTCATCAACTAGAAAAATAACTATGGAAAGAAGAAAAGTGAGTTATTCTCACTTTTGGAATTACCATAGCACCTAATACAGGGCTGAGCAGCTCTTCAATACCAGCTAGCTAGATAAAAACCCCAATTTTTTATTTAGTTATTTATGGAGTGCCTACTATGTGCGTGGCCCTGGAATACGTCTGAAGGACAATGGTGGTTATTTGCTGAATTTCATGGTTCGATAGAGGATCTGAGGAATGGCATTTGAAGACGAGGCTGCGGCCACTTCTACTGGCAAACAGCTGATTGAATGTTACCTTTAGTTTTCCAAAAGATGTTCCCACATTAGAAAGAACAGAGCATTCGCTTCTGAAAAGTTTCAGAGGCTAGGATTGACATTGTGCTCATAAAATTCCTGGACAGGTTTTAATGTGTTCCCTTGATGTTTATGACAGAGAGCACCATTCTGCCCAGCGTTGACAGCGCCATTCCAGCATAGTGATGAAGAGGGATTTGTTTTCAGGAGGAGGAAACATAAAATAGTCTACGAGGCACTCTTATCCCCTGATTGTTATGGTTCAGTATTTTAAAACCATTTTATATTCTTTGTCTCTTTCAGGAGATATTAGTGAGTGACTCGTAATATTACAATAACAAGAGTCCATTTTTAGTATTCTAAGGAAGGTTAGTTGAGCTGTGCCAATTCATACAGAACCTGAAAGCGTGATGCTTAATTAGGAGATGAGAGTTTTCAGAGAAATAGGAGATGGATATGAGTCATTTTCAAGCCTCTATTCAAGTAAGAGTTGGGGGATTGCTAGCAGTCAAGGTGGGGAGAAACAAGACTGACGCGTTCACTAATCTGTGAGTTGATGCCTTGTGAACTTAGCGAAAGAGTTGGTGGATTGAGTTTAAGACCCAGAAGCCAATAGCACATGGATCAGAACATGGACTCTATGGGTGGGTGCCGGCCCCTTGAAATAAGAAGGAAGGTTTATTACGGTCGTGTTGGAATAGTCAAGAAAATGAGGTTCTTACAGAGTTGGGAATGAGAGAGAGAAACCATCTTCAATTCTGTTTACCAGTTTATTTTCTACTTACGGTAACCGCAGGGTTTCCATGGGGGAGTGAGGATTGTTCAGCTATCTAAAGCTGCTTACATTTGAGTTCTTGGAGAACAGGACTCGGTAGCTTTTGTTACACTGCCAGGTCAAGGGAGAGATCTAAAATGATTTGCAAACTACAAATGGACTACTCGAGAGAATGAGAAAGAAGATACTGGAAGACAGTAGACTCGTCAGTGGGGTATGTCTGTTAGTTTAGAGAAAAGTATGATCGTGCTTGCAGTTAACATTAAAGAAATCTGACCTTGGGGCTGCATACGGACACACGTCCTCACAGGTGATGTCCCTTTTTTTTTGTCCCAGAGATATCTTCACTGTCTCGGATAAACTCAAGCACTGAGACATAACTCTTCACGTACTAACTCTTCACGTACAGGTCTTTCCTTCATTTAGTCGACAGGAGTATTGCGCATCTATGATGTGCCAGCCAAAGACACACAGTCCCTACTCTCTAGCAACTCATGATTCAGGAGCAGAAACTGAGATGCAGGAAGTACTCTGAACTTTGGTCGGAACCTTGTGAAAGTGAATCCCATGCTGGAGGACCGAGAATGTCTATCTAACTGACAAGAAGTTTTAGGGAAAGCTCCCTGAAAGAGGTAACACTCAGTCTGAATCTTTAAAAACAGATTTACATGTCATTTGGAAAGAAGAAATTCAAACTCTTTCCACTGCACATGAAAGGTGTTGCCTCGGTGACATGGGTGACACTGTTGTCTTTAGTTTGGCAAAGGTGCTGTCATTCGGAGAAAGTGTCCTTTGAATGGCTAGTCCTATTGGAAACCGAATTCTTTTTCTCCTGCATTCCAGTCCAACTGGCAAAGAGGAAAAAAATGCATCATCTATATTTTCTGTGACAGCTTTATTGCACTTTTGTATTCCCTGCGTGCAGGCTTCATATGTTATAGCCATAATTCTTGACCTATAGGCTAACACAAAGATGAGAGGGCAAGGTCAATTTTAAATCACGATGGGTTTGTTGGTGGCACTATAATTCTGGCTTCTCTCTTATGGAAGGAAGTTTGTCAATATGTATTCAAATATAGAATGTACACTGTACATATTCTTTGTCCCCAAAATACCACTTTTGTCATTTAATGGGAGTAGGAAATATTTTAGGAACTTTTATAATGACAAGGAATTGGGAACAAATAAATTTTACGGTAATAAGAGGCTCATTAAGAAAAGGATGATGCATACATACAATAGAATCCTCGACAGCTGTATACTTTGGGATGTGCGACTATATTTATTGACACGGAAAACTATCCATAACATCATGCAAATGTCAGTGAACAAAGCAGTTTGCAAAACAGCATGTAGAGAATAATATCGTGAAGGTAAAATTCTGATCATGTGTATATGTGTATGGACACATTAAAAAATACCCAGCAGAATGTTGAATAGAGTATCAGTACAATTATCTCCAGATGGTAGAATTTCAGGTGATTTTGACATTCGTGATAGACTTTTCTGTATTTTTCTTGTAAGTTTTTCAATAAATATTTATATTTTGGCAAAAATTATTTTCAAAAGAAAACATTTTGAAGTGTGGTTTATGGGGTTCTTTACCTAAAGGCATAGTCTTTCTTTGAAGAGCATATAACCCCAATGAAAAACCCTTAAGTGATGGCACAGTTATCACCTAGACATGCAGCCAAGCAGGGGCAGAGTTGGTAGGAACTGGATTCAGCTTCCACTAAGCCTGGTCTCTGGGATTCCCTGCTCTTCTGCTGCCTTGGCCTGAAACACCCCTCCAAGTCCCCCCCTCCCTTCCTTCTGTGTATCACCCTCCCCGCCCCTGGAGAGACCTGGATGGAAGGAAGTGTCAGCCTGTAGATCCTGGCCTGGGTCCTGGGCTTGTTCAGGGCAGGAGTCTCCAGGGGCGGTCATGTGTTTTAGGAAGAATCGAGATCTCCCCAGAGTCCCAAAGGCTTTACTGGATGTGAGATGCCCACGGAAACCAAACCGCTACCTGTTTTTCCCTCTGCACGGTTTGCCCATTTTTATCCTGAAAGTCCAGGGTGGTGAGGATACACAGGAGAGGTGGCTGGTGGGCTAGTGTCAGTCTCAGCTTGGCCCGAGTCTTCGCCCCACCCCCGTAAAAAAAGGGGCTTAAATGAGTTCAGGTGTTTGTAAAAATTTTTGTAACTTACACTCTCACATTCAACAGTTATTTGCCTGCCAGCTGCCTATCAACACTGGCCTAGGATCTAGGGATTCGGAGTGAAGAAATGCACTAAACTTTGTCCTCGACAGACTTAACTTCTAGTGGGGTAGGAGTCGGGGACACAAGAAAGAAGCAGCTGAGTGTCAGACCAGGAGCAGGAAGCTGCTGTTTACACGAGGTAGTTGAAAGGCTTCTGGATGAGGCGACATTGAATGGCTAGTGAATAAAGGGAAAGAGTTCTCACTTAGAAAGGGATCACGAAACAAACCTATTACTTCCAGTGAATCTCCATCCAGATCTGCAATCTATTCAGGGTCTCCGATTGGAGAATCGAATACATTTACTTCTGATCTCTTACATGTTCAGTCTTGTGAGACCAATTTATTTGTTCTTTCATTCTTTCATTCATTCACTAATTGAAAAAAAAAAATTCTCTGATACCCCTCAGTCTGTCTTACATTCTGGAGATACAAAGATGAAAAAAGCATAGTGTCTGCCTTCAGGTAGCTCTGAGTTGAGTGGGAGAGGCGGGTAGAAACAGGCATTTATAAAACAGTATGTTGTGCGCAGTGAGGGAAACACACATGGGGAACACAGAGAAGGGACGGCCAGCCCAGGCTGGGATGAACAGCAGTTCAAGAAGGATCCCTGGTGGCTAAAACTTCTGAGATGAATCTAAAAGCTTCAGGAGAAGGGGTTAGTCAGTCCTGAGGAGCAGGGGGGTAGCAAGGCGTTTCTAACAGAGGTGATCGGGGAAGAAGGGCAGGGACGTGAGAAATAACACAGGGAAAACGACAGAGTTCTAGTTAGAGGAGTGGAGACATCAGTGCGGTGGTGAGGAATGGAGCTACAGTGGGTCCTGGAGGCTGGGGTGGACCACTTGGGTCCTGGAGGTTGGGGAGGACCACTTGGGTCCTGGAGGCCGTGGAGGACCACTTGGATTCTGGAGGTCATGGAGGACCACTTGGGTCCTGGAGGTCAGGGAGGACCACTTGGGTCCTAGAGGTCAGGGAGGACCACTTGGGTCCTGGAGAGTGGGGAGGACCACTTGGGTCCTGGAGACCTGGGAGGACCACTTGGGTCCTGGAGGTCAGGGAGGACCACTTGGATCCTGGAGGTCAGGGAGGACCACTTGGGTCCTGGAGGCCGGGGAGGACCACTTGGGTTCTGGAGGTCATGGAGGACCACTTGGGCCCTGGAGGTCAGGGAGGACCACTTGGGTCCTAGAGGCCGGGGAGGACCACTTGGGTCCTGGAGACCTGGGAGGACCACTTGGGTCCTGGAGGTCAGGGAGGACCACTTGGGTCCTGGAGGCCGGGGAGGACCACTTGGGTCCTGGAGACCTGGGAGGACCACTTGGGTCCTGGAGGTCAGGGAGGACCACTTGGGTCCTGGAGGCCGGGGAGGACCACTTGGGTCCTGAAGACCTGGGAGGACCACTTGGGTCCTGGAGGTCAGGGAGGACCACTTGGGTCCTGAGGCCGGGAGGACCCTGGAGACCTGGGAGGACCACTTGGGTCCTGGAGGTCAGGGAGGACCACTTGGGTCCTGGAGGCCGGGGAGGACCACAGCTGGGAGCCCAGCTGCCTCTTAAGCACAAACTCACTGAGGACAACTTTAGTCTGCTGCTCCGGCACTGCTGGTCCCATTCAAGGAAATGAACGCAGTTCTTCACGGCTCTCTGTTACCAGGGGTTCACACCATTTCTGCATTCAGACAAGCCTCCGGATGCCTCTAGGCTGGGGAGTAAATCTGAACTCACACAGTTGTTTTGTGTTTAGGCATAAATGTTTATAATGCCAAGACAAAAAAGTCTGTCCAGCCGATGTCCAAATAGCTGTCACGTGGGAGGGAATTCTCCTCGGCCAACACGTCAAAAAACTTTTTTTTTTTACCCAAACAGTTTTTCTGAAAGGGTTTACATCTACAGCAGCTGGTCTGTGTCACCAGCTACAAGTGGAAACAGGGTGGGTTCTTTTTTTCTTTCTCCAGAGAATAATGAAGCGGTCATCCATTTCTGTCCCAGAGTTATTTCCTGAGATGAGAACCCTTGAGTGCCCTGGCAACTCCCTCTTTCCAGCTTCCTCCACGGGCAAAGGACTTTTCCCCAAGGGGAGCGTCAGTCACAGAGCATGAAGCTTCGAGGATTCAGCCCAGCTCAGGATGGACCATATGTGGGCTCACGGGCTTCCTCACTCGCTCTGTCCATCAGGAAGAGAAAACACATTTCCCCTAAACCTTTTTCCCAGCTCCAAGGAGAGTTGTAAGGAGGAGGAACGTTGCTCTTGGTTGCCTCTGAGCTGGGCTTCAGGACAAGGCTGCTGATTCCAAAAGTGCTTTCTTTTACAAAGGTGTAAGTCTAACAGGAATTCAGACGGGTAAAGGTCTTCTGCTGCTCCCGAGAGTCTAGGGAGGATCCACAGGGCCATGTGGTCACACCTCGCACTGTGCAGTCTTCCGTGGTTTCCTGTTCCCCAGCCTCTGGGAAAACGGACTGCTTATTTTCTTCCATATTGTTGGTAACCTCCTCACCACCTTGTATTTTAGTTCTGTGGGAGCCCGTCTTCCCCACTGCCTGCAGATGGAGATCTGTCTGTCTCAGCTTTGTCCCGGATCTGATAGAACGTAAGGTCCAAGAGGTGAGGGGTCTTTGTTTACCTGTGTATCTCCAGCACCAGGGTAATTATTTACTGAATGATTAACAAGTTCCTGGCAAAGGAAGCCTTTGACGTGCCTGTTGAATAAATAATTGGGGTCTGTGATGACTCAGGGGGCCCGGGGGGGGGCTTTTTTAGAGGAAATTGGAGGGCTGGATGGGTTGCGCAAAGCAGCACTGCCACACCTGGACATTTCCCAAAGGTTTAGGTTGCCCTGTGGGTCCCCGGAGGGATGAGCAACTTTTCCCTACGGAATCAGATCTTGGTTATGCCGTTCTCAGTATGACACAATCTATGTTGTCAACTTTGAAGTCTCATCTCTGAGTAGATCCAAAACTGTGAAGTGCAGGTGGATGGGTGAATGATGACTCATTAGGACTTTAAAATTTGAATTTAAGACCAAAAGCAGCAACGCTTCTGTACAATATATGGGCGGTGTCCACACTGACCTGTGGTAGGCTTCTTCTTACTCCAGGCCCTCTACCCAGTGCGGGGTCTGATACTTGGTAGCTGCTTACTATTTTTAGAAAGAAGCACTGAAGAGGGGACCACAGCTCCAGATGGGAACAGTGTCCTTGGACTAGAGACTTTGATCTTTTTCTACTCTTCCGCTTTGCCACCTGGGAATTCTTCCTAAGGGCCATTTTTGGCAAGCAAGTCCCTGAAAACCTAGAAAACAACATCTTGAGAAACATAGGTACCCCTAGCTATTTTACTTTTAAAAAATTAATATTAATTTGACTGCTTCTACTTTGGGGAGAAAAGACGTCATAAAAAGGTACCATTTTAGTTAAAAACAATAAGCACAGCTCTGGGATAATTTACGTCTTCAGAAGATTTTTAACTTACTTCTCAACTGTATGATATTAGTTGCTATGTGATGGTAGCCCTTAGTCAGTATAACTTTGTAGCGCAGAACTTTAATTATGTTATTTATTTATTTTTGAAGTCTAGCTTTTTTTTTTTTTCCTCCTTGGCCGCACCGCGTGGCATGTGGCATCTTAGTTCCCCAACCAGGGATCAAACCTGTGACCACTGCAGTGGAAGCGCAGAGTCCTAACCACTGGACCACCAGGGAAGTCCCTTAACTATGTTATTTAAATACATTTCATATGAGAGAAGATATATACGCTCATTGGCTGTCAAGCTGTATCAAGATGGTGAACAAAGTTGTAAATTGAACGTAAGACATAGCGTATTCTTTATATTTCTTGAAATGGGGTCAGTGGCTTTAATTATTCCCAAGAATAAAGGAAAAGGACAGACAAATACAAAGTGGAAAGTAGCTAAGTGGAAACTCAAATGCACTCCCTAACAATAGGAATTTGGCCTCTGAATGACATACCTAGGAATTTAATCTTCTAAATCATTCAAGAAAGACATTTTTTTAGTGTGTAATATTGAACTTATGAAAGTGTGTAAACGAGTGTACTTTAGAGAGCGTTTGGCTCAACAGAAATGTTTGTATATGAACGATTTTCCTGATGACCGACAGCTAACTGGAAAGTCCCTTCCGCTAGAACATTCCTCAAACGTGATGGTTGTTCAGACTTTGAATGGAGATAGCAGCTCTCAACAAGACATTTAATTAGCCCTTCTCCTTTTTTCAAGATGGATAATATTCACTCCCCTTTTCGGGTCTTCTCTCTGTTTATCTGTCTCAGGGTCCTGGTTGACATGCCTCCTCCATGGAGGTTTTCCATTACTCTTTTCTCCAATCCTTTCTCTATTCCGTCCTTCATCAGTTGATAAATGCCACACTTCGTATGGAGGGCCAGACCTGGTTGGGGTGGAGGGAGGGAGATACAGGAATGGAAATGTTTTTTAAAAAGACACACAAGACCCATTCCTGCCCAGAAACCCCCTAAAGGGTCTTTTTATGGACTCTGACTGCTTACTGTCTGCAGCAGCCATCACCACCCAGGCTACCTTGCAGTCAGGGGACTGGCTCTGTCTGGGGTCTGCCTTACTCTCTGTTGGCCACTTTGTTTTTCTACGTTTTAATTTCTTTCTCTGTAATACAAAGAAGTGAACGCCATGGTTCCTAAGGAGACCTGCTCCGAGCCCTCCTTTGGTTGCTGGTCCACACATGTTCTGCACCCAGTGGCTCAGTGAATGCTTTTTCCCACACAGGTGCTGACAGCGTGATGAGCTACTTTGTGGAGTCTGCAGTCAGTGGCCCTGCCCCCTACTCAGCGGTGCGACCTGCAGCAGTGGTAAGTGGGACCCCTTCCCTGCCCTCCCCCTGCCCACCGTGCCGTCCCCTCTCCTCCCTCGGTTCTGCTTTCTGATCTCTCCTAGACAGAAGCAGCTGGGGACCCAACTCCACGGTTGGAATGAGCTTTGAGTTTTTTGGAGGGGCTACATTGTGAGATTATCTGTCGTTTTATCGCCATATAAAGTAAAACATCCAAGACTGATAGATTTACTGAAAGATTTTTGTGTTGCAGAGAATATGACTCAAACATGAGTAACGGTTAAAGCCAGGTGATTTTTCACAGCTCAGTTCATTTGGTGAAGATTTTTCACACATTGAGGTACCTTAGACCTATTCTTAGCATAATTGAACTTATTTTTCTTCTCATACATAAAAGCTAAAATATACAAGCTTTCTAATAACAGAATTTGAAACTGGAAATAAAATACAACAACAAATTAGTAGGAAAAATTCCTGAGTCCTAGAATAAGAGGGGTAAAAGGAACTTTAAAATTGGACTAAAGGTTTTTTGCTCTTAGGGAAGAAGGCTTTCACACAAGCTATGTGCTGATCAGTTGAAATATTCGGCTAAATTTCTTATAAATTTACTGTGTGAGAGATCCCGTAATGCTGTCATTCATCGATTCCAATGTTAAGTGAACTTTTAATATTAGCATTGAATCATTAACTATTGATTCTAAATTCTGCATGTTTTTGTATAAAGATAGCCATCATAAATGTTGACCTTTTGTTACTTAATCTGGATATGGACAGATAAGTTTACTGTTAACTCTTCCAAATACGTTTATGGGTCTATATAGACTCCAGTCTACCAGAGCTCTTTTTTGACTGCAGGCTTTGTCCAGTCTGAGGTTCTGCAGAATTTTTAACTGGTACCCTTCAGTTTGCCATGACCTCCTCTCGCTGTAATTGTATATCAAAAGATCTGATGTGTTTGAAAATTATTTTCTGTAGTATTGAAAAAATAATTACTTAAAAAGGTATTTTATGTTCAAGGAATGATTAACACGTCTTCCTTCACTGGCTCTTCTGTAATACATATTTCTTCTTTTTTAAGTGGCTTCTGTTTTCATATAAACGCCATTCACTATTAAAAAATTAGAATCAGGAAAACGTTTAGAGTACAATTTACTTCAGAAATATGTGTAAAACACACACACACAGAACAAGTCCAGACCAAAAGTTATTCCATTCTGCTTAGAAATTGCCAAGAGGCTTGCTAGGGTCCATAGGGCTGGAGGCATTGCCAGGGAAAGGCTCCTTCTGCTTCTCACACAAAGGTTATCGTCTAAGGTCAGCACAAATGACACTAAAGTTTTCTTAAAGGTGATTTTGTAGAGATTTGTTAAAGTAAACAGGGATATTGTGATTTCAGGGCAAAATGTGTCATTGACTTGGAAAGGTAGATTTAAAAGCCATCCTATGCATATACACCGAGAAAACCATAATTCAAAAAGAGTCATGTTCATTGCAGCTCTATTTACACTAGCCAGGACATGGAAACAACCTAACTGTCCATCGACAGACGAATGGATAAAGAAGATGTGGTACATATATACCACGGACTACTACTCAGCCATGAAAAGAAACGAAATTGAGTTATCTTTAGTGAGGTGGATGGACGTAGAGTCTGTCCTACAGAGTGAAGTCAGTCAGAAAGGGAAAAACGAATACTGTATGCTAACACATATATATGGACTCTAAAAAAAATGATTCTGATGAACCTAGGGGCAGGACAGGAATTTTTTTTTTTTTTTTTTTTTTTTTTTTTTAAACATCTTTATTGGGGTATAATTGCTTTACAATGGTGTGTTAGTTTCTGCTTTACAACAAAGTGAATCAGCTATACATATACATATGTTCCCATATGTCTTCCCTCTTGCGTCTCCCTCCCTCCCACTCTCCCCATCCCACCCTTCCAGGCTGTCACAAAGCACCGAGCTAATATCCCTGTGCCTTGCGGCTGCTTCCCCCCAGCTATCTACCTTACTACGTTTGTTAGTGTGTATATGTCCATGACTCTCTCTCGCCCTGTCAAAACTCACCCTTCCCCCTCCCCATATCCTTAAGTCCGTTCTCCAGTAGGTCTGCGTCTTTATTCCTATCTTACCCCTAGGTTCTTCATGACATTTTTTTCCCTTAAATTCCATATATATGTGTTAGCATACGGTATTTGTCTTTTTCTTTCTGACTTACTTCACTCTGTATGACAGATTCTAGGTCTATCCATCTCATTACAAATAGCTCAATTTCATTTCTTTTTAAGGCTGAGTAATATTCCATTGTGTATATGTGCCACATCTTCTTTATCCATTCATCCGATGATGGGCGCTTAGGTTGTTTCCATGTCCTGGCTATTGTAAATAGAGCTGCAATGAACATTTTGGTACATGACTCTCTTTGAATTTTGGTTTTCTCAGGGTATATGCCAAGTAGTGGGATTGCTGGGTCATATGGTAATTCTATTTGTAGTTTTTTAAGGAACCTCCATACTGTTCTCCACAGTGGCTGAACCAATTCACATTCCCACCAGCAGTGCAAGAGTGTCCCCTTTTCTCCACACCCTCTCCAGCATTTATTGTTTCTTGATTTTTTGATGATGGCCATTCTGACTGGTGTGAGATGATATCTCATTGTAGTTTTGATTTGCATTTCTCTAATGATTAATGATGTTGAGCATTCTTTCATGTGTTTGTTGGCATTCTGTATATCTTCTTTGGAGAAATGTCTATTTAGGTCTTCTGCCCATTTTTGGATGGGGTTGTTTGTTTTTTTGTTATTGAGCTGCATGAGCTGCTTGTAAATTTTGGAGATTAATCCTTTGTCAGTTGCTTCTTTTGCAAATGTTTTCTCCCATTCTGAGGGTTGTCTTTTGGTCTTGGTTATGGTTTCCTTTGCTGTGCAAAAGCTTTGAAGTTTCATTAGGTCCCATTTGTTTATTTTTGTTTTTATTTCCATTACTCTAGGAGGTGGGTCAGAAAGGATCTTGCTGTGATTTATGTCATAGAGTGTTCTGCCTATGTTTTCTTCTAAGAGTTTGATAGTTTCTGGCCTTACATTTAGGTCTTTAATCCATTTTGAGCTTATTTTTGTGTATGGTGTTAGGGAGTGATCTAATCTCATACTTTTACATGTACCTGTCCAGTTTTCCCAGCACCATTTATTGAAGAGGCTGTCCTTTCTCCACTGTACATTCCTGCCTCCTTTATCAAAGATAAGGTGTCCATATGTGCGTGGGTTTATCTCTGGGCTTTCTATCCTGTTCCACTGATCTATCTTTCTGTTTTTGTGCCAGTACCATACTGTCTTGATTACTGTTGCTTTGTAATATAGTCTGAAGTCAGGGAGCCTTATTCCTCCAGCTCCTTTTTTCGTTCTAAAGATTGCTTTGGCTATTCGGGGTCTTTTGTGTTTCCATACAAATTGCAAAATTTTTTGTTCTAGTTCTGTGAAAAATGCCAGTGGTAGCTTGATAGGGATTGCATTGAATCTGTAGATTGCTTTGGGTAGTAGAGTCATTTTCACAATGTTGATTCTTCCCATCCAAGAACATGGTATATCTCTCCATCTATTTGTATCATCTTTAATTTCTTTCATCAGTGTCTTATAATTTTCTGCATACAGGTCTTTCGTATCCTTAGGTAGGTTTATTCCTAGATATTTTATTCTTTTTGTTGCAATGGTAAATGGGAGTGTTTTCTTGATTTCACTTTCAGATTTTTCATCATTAGTATATAGGAATGCCAGAGATTTCTGTGCATTAATTTTGTATCCTGCTACTTTACCAAATTCATTGATTAGCTCTAGTAGTTTTCTGGTAGCATCTTTAGGATTCTCTATGTATAGTATCATGTCATCTGCAAACAGTGACAGCTTTACTTCTTCTTTTCCAATTTGGATTCCTTTTATTTCCTTTTCTTCTCTGATTGCTGTGGCTAAAACTTCCAAAACTATGTTGAATAAGAGTGGTGAGAGTGGGCAACCTTGTCTTGTTCCTGATTTTAGTGGAAATGCTTTCAGTTTTTCACCATTGAGGATGATGTTTGCTGTGGGCTTGTCATATATGGCTTTTATTATGTTTAGGAAAGTTCCCTCTATGCCTACTTTCTGGAGGGTTTTTATCATAAATGGGTGTTGAATTTTGTCGAAAGCTTTCTCTGCATCTATTGAGATGATCATATGGTTTTTCTCCTTCAATTTGTTAATATAGTTTATCACATTGATAGATTTGCGTATATTGAAGAATCCTTGCATTCCTGGAATAAACCCCACTTGATCATGGTGTATGACCCTTTTAATGTGCTGTTGGATTCTGTTTGCTAGTATTTTGTTGAGGATTTTTGCATCTATGTTCATCAGTGATATTGGCCTGTAGTTTTCTTTCTTTGTGACATCCTTGTCTGGTTTTGGTATCAAGGTGATGGTGGCTTCGTAGAAGGAATTTGGGAGTGTTCCTCCCTCTGCTATATTTTGGAAGAGTTTGAGAAGGATAGGTGTTAGCTCTTCTCTAAACGTTTGATAGAATTCACCTGTGAAGCCATCTGGTCCTGGGCTTTTGTTTGTTGGAAGGTTTTTAATCACAGTTTCAATTTCAGTGCTTGTGATTGGTCTGTTAATATTTTCTATTTCTTCCTGATTCAGTCTTGGCAGGTTGTGCATTTCTAAAAATTTGTCCATTTCTTCCAGATTGTCCATTTTATTGGCATAGAGTTGCTTGTAGTAATCTCTCATGATTTTTTTTATTTCTGCAGTGTCAGTTGTTACTTCTCCTTTTTCATTTCTAATTCTATTGATTTGAGTCTTCTCCCTTTTTTTCTTGATGAGTCTGGCTAGTGGTTTATCTATTTTGTTTATCTTCTCAAAGAACCAGCTTTTAGTTTTATTGATCTTTGCTATTGTTTCCTTCATTTCTTTTTCATTTATTTCTGATCTGATTTTTATGATTTCTTTCCTTCTGCTAGCTTTGGGGTTTTTTTGTTCTTCTTTCTCTAATTGCTTGAGGTGCAAGGTTAGGTTGTTTATTCGAGATGTTTCCTGCTTCTTAAGGTGGGCTTGTATTGCTATAAACTTCCCCCTTAGAACTGCTTTTGCTGCATCCCATAGGTTTTGGGTCGTTGTGTCTCCATTGTCATTTGTTTCTAGGTATTTTTTTATTTCCTCTTTGATTTCTTCAGTGATCACTTCGTTATTAAGTAGTGTATTGTTTAGCCTCCATGTGTTTGTATTTTTTACAGATCTTTTCCTGTAATTGATATCTAGTCTCATGGCGTTGTGGTCGGAAAAGATACTTGATACAATTTCAGTTTTCTTAAATTTACCAAGGCTTGATTTGTGACCCAAGATATGATCTATCCTGGAGAATGTTCCATGAGCACTTGAGAAAAATGTGTATTCTGTTGTTTTTGGATGGAGTGTCCTATAAATATCAATTAAGTCCATCTTGTTTAATGTATCATTTAAAGCTTGTGTTTCCTTATTTATTTTCATTTTGGATGATCTGTCCATGGGTGAAAGTGGGGTGTTAAAGTCCCCTACTATGAATGTGTTACTGTTGATCTCCCCTTTTATGGTTGTTAGTATTTGCCTTATGTATTGAGGTGCTCCTATGTTGGGTGCATAAATATTTACAATTGTTATATCTTCTTCTTGGATCGATCCCTTGATCATTATGTAGTGTCCTTCTTTGTCCCTTTTAATAGTCCTTATTTTAAAGTCTATTTTGTCTGATATGAGAATTGCTACTCCAGCTTTCTTTTTGTTTCCATTTGCATGGAATATCTTTTTCCATCCCCTTACTTTCAGTCTGTATGTGTCTCTAGTTCTGAAGTGGGTCTCTTGTAGACAGCATATATAAGGGTCTTGTTTTTGTATCCATTCAGCCAATCTGTGTCTTTTGGTGGGAGCATTTAGTCCATTTACATTTAAGGTAATTATCGATATGTATGTTCCTATTTCCATTTTATATATTGTTTTGGGTTCGCTACTATAGGTCATTTCCTTCTCTTGTGTTTCGTGTCTAGAGAAGTTCCTTTAGCATTTGTTGTAAAGCTGGTTTGGTGGTGCTGAACTCTCTCAGCTTTTGCTTGTCTGTAAAGGTTTTAATTTCTCCATCAAATGTGAATGAGATCCTTGCTGGGTAGAGTAGTCTTGGTTTCAGGCTATTCTCCTTCATCACTTTCAGTATGTCCTGCCACTCCCTTCTGGCTTGTAGGGTTTCTGCTGAGAGATCAGCTGTTAACCTTATGGGGATTCCCTTGTGTGTTATTTGTTGTTTTTCCCTTGCTGCTTTTAATATGCTTTCTTTGTATTTAATTTTTGACAGTTTGATTAATATGTGTCTTGGCGTGTTTCTCCTTGTATTTATCCTGTATGGGACCCTCTGTGCTTCCTGGACTTGATTAACTATTTCCTTTCCCATATTAGGGAAGTTTTCAACTATGATCTCTTCAAATATTTTCTCAGTCCCTTTCTTTCTTTCTTCTTCTTCTGGAACCCCTATAATTCGAATGTTGGTGCGTTTCATGTTGTCCCAGAGGTCTCTGAGACTGTCCTCAGTTCTTTTCATTCTTTTTTCTTTATTCTGCTCTGCAGTAGTTATTTCCACTACTTTATCTTCCAGGTCACTTATCCGTTCTTCTGCCTCAGTTATTCTGCTATTGATCCTATCTAGAGTGATTTTAATTTCATTTATTGCATTGTTCATCGTTGCTTGTTTCATCTTTAGTTCTTGTAGGTCCTTGTTAACTGTTTCTTGCATTTTGTCCATTCTACTTCCAAGATTTCGGATCATCCTTACTATCATTATTCTGAATTCTTTTTCAGGTAGATTGCCTATTTCCTCTTCATTTGTTAGGTCTGGTGGGTTTTTATCTTGCTCCTTCATCTGCTGTGTGTTTTTCTGTCTTCTCATTTTGCTTATCTTACTGTGTTTGGGGTCTCCTTTTTGCAGGCTGCACTTTCGTAGTTCCCGTTGTTTTTGATGTCTGTCTCCAGTGGCTAAGGTTGTTTCAGTGGGTTGTGTAGGCTTCCTGGTGGAGGGGACTAGTGCCTGTGTTGTGCTGGATGAGGCTGGATCTTGTCTCTCTAGTGGGCAGGTTCACGTCTGGTGGTGTGTTTTGGGGTGTCTGTGGCCTTATTATGATTTTAGGCAGCCTCTCTGCTAATGGGTGGGGTTGTGTTCCTGTTTTGCTAGTTGTTTGGCATAGGTTGTCCAGCACTGTGGCTTGCTGGTCGTTGAGTGAAGCTGGGTGCTGGTGTTAAGATGGAGGTCTCTGGGATATTTCCACCGTTTAATATTATGTGGAGCTGGGAGGTCTCTTGTTGACCAGTGTCCTGAAGTTGGCTCTCCTACCTCAGAGGCAGAGCCCTGACTCCTGGCTGGAGCACCAAGAGCCTTTCATCCACACAGCTCAGAATAAAAGGGAGAAAAAGTAGGGAGAATTAGTAGAAGTATGAGTAAAGAAAGAAGGAAAGGAGGAAAGGAAGGAAGGAAGAAAGAAGCAAAGAAGGAAAGAAAGGAGGGAGGGAGGGAGGGAGGGAGGAAGGAAGGAAGGAGGGAAAGAAGGAAAAAAGACAGAAAGAAAGATGATACAGTAAAAATAAAATAAAGTATAATATAGTTATTGAATTAAAAAATATTTAGAAAAAAAAAAAAAAAGGGACGGATAGAACCTTAGGACAAATGTTGGAAGCAAAGCTATACAGAGAAAATCTTACACAGAAGCATACACATACACCTTCACAAAAAGAGGTAAAGGGGGAAAAATCATAAATCCTGCTCCCTGAGACCACCTCCTCAATTTGGGGTGATTCGTTGTCTAAAGGAGGGAGGGAAGGAAGGAAAGAAAGAAAGAACGAAGGTAAAGTATAATAAAGTTATTACAATTAAACTTAATTATTAAGAAAAAGAATTTTTAAAAAAAAGTCATGGACGGATAGAGCCCTAGGACAAATGGTGGAAGCTAGAGTATACAGACTAGATGTCACACAGGAGCATACACGTACACCTTCACAAAAAGAGGAAAAGGGAAAAAAATCATAGATTTCGCTCCTAAATCCCACCTCTTCAATTTGGGATCATTCCTTGTCTATTCAGGTATTCCACAGATGCAGGGTATATCAAGTTGATTGTGGAGCTTTAATCCGCTGCTTCTGTGGCTGCTGGGAGAGATTTCCCTTTCTCTTCTTTGTTTTCACAGCTCACAGGAGCTCAGCTTTGGATTTGGCCCTGCCTCTGCGTGTAGGTCGCTGGAGGGCGTCTGTTTTTTTCGCTCAGACAGGACGGGGTTAAAGGAGCCGCTGATTCGGGGCCTCCGGCTCACTCAGGCCGGGGGTTGGGGGATGGGGGAAGGAGGGGCACTGCGTGCGGGGCCGGCCTGCGGCGGCAGAGGCAGCGTGACGTTGCGGCAGAGGCCGGCGTGACGTTGCACCAGCCTGAGGCCCGCCGTGCGCTGTCCCGGGGAAGTTGTCCCTGGATCCCGGGAACCTGGCAGTGGCGGGCTGCACAGGCTCCGCGGAAGAGGGGTGTGGAGAGTGACCTGTGCTCGCACACAGGCCCCTTGGTGGCGGCAGCAGCAGCCTTAGCGTCTCCCGCCCGTCTCTGGGGTCCGCGGTTTTAGCCGCGGCTCGCGCCCGTCTCTGGGGTTTGCGCTTTCAGCCGCGGCTTGCGCCCGTCTCGGGGGCTTGCGCCCTCAGCCGCGGCTCGCGCCCGTCTCTGGGGTTTGTGCTTTCAGCCGCGGCTCGCGCCCGTCTCGGGGGCTCGCGCCCTCAGCCGCGGCTCGCGCCCGTCTCTGGGGTTCGCGCTTTTAGCCGCGGCTCGCGCCCGTCTCTGGAGTTCCTTTAAGCAGCGCTCTTAGACCCCTCTCCTCGCGCACCAGGAGACAAAGAGGGAAGAAAAAGTCTCTTGCCTCTTCGGCCGGTGCAGGCTTTTCCCCGAACTCCCTCCCGGCTAGTCGTGGTGCACTAACCCCTTCAGGCTATGTTCAAGCCGCCAACCCCAGTCCTCTCCCTGAGCTCCGTCCAAAACCAAAACCCTAGCCTCAGCTCGCAGCCCCGCCCGCCCCGGTGGGTGAGCAGCAAGCCTCTCGGGTTGGTGAGTGCTGGTCGGCACCGATCTTCTGTGCAGGAATCTCCCCGCTTTGCCCTCCGCACCCGTCGCTGTGCACTACTCCGCGGTCCCGAAACTCCCCCCTCTGCCTCCCGCAGTCTCCGCCCGCGGAGGGGCTTCCTAGTGTGTGGAAACTTTTCCTCCTTCACAGCTCCCTCCCACTGGTGCAGGTGCCGTCCTTATTCTTTTGTCTCTGTTTTTTTCTTTTGCCCTACCCAGTTACGTGGGGAGTTTCTTGCCTTTTGGGAGGTCTGAGGTCTTCTGCCAGCCTTCAGTAGGAGTTCTATAGGAGTTGTTCCACGTGTGGATGTATTTCTGGTGTATCCGTGGGGAGGAAGGCGATCTCCGCGTCTTACTCTTCCGCCATCTTCAAGGTCCCCCCCCAGGACAGGAATTTAAAAAAAAAAAAATGCCAGCCTAATTCTTTTTGCCCGTATTGTAATCCAATTAAAAAAGTTCAATAACATGTCGGAAAAAGTGATGCCATGTGAATTTGCATTTATTTTATTTTAGGCACTGAAATAAATTTTATTACACGTATACACATTGCAGGTATAATATTAAGTTATCCTAGACAGCGCATCTGGAAATTGTATGAGATTTAGAAAAAAACCAAGAACAACTCTTAAGTGTGTATTTTCAACTGAAGACCCCAGCCCTGGCTGAATACCCTGGATATTTTTAAGGCCTTTTGAATGGTTTCCACTGGTTTCACAACAAAGAACCCATTTATCCCCAAACCCAGCAGCCATACCTGAAAAACGTTATCAGCACGTGGGATCCTTTTCACTCCCATATTTCAGAGTTGCTTGGGTAATAGCAGAAAGTTACATGGGAGAACTTCTATGTCATTGTTCTAGCACTTTCACTCATAACTTCTCTGTGGGCCTCAGTTTCTCCATCACTGGAACTGGTTAGGCAAACTTTCAGAACCATAGAACATGAAGAAAAGTCCTCTGACTTCTTCACTGACGTCCTTTTTAATTTAAAAAAAAAAAAAAAGGTAAATAGGGCTTCCCTGGTGGCGCAGTGGTTGAGAGTCTGCCTGCTGATACAGGGGACACGGGTTTGTGCCCCGGTCCGGGAAGATCCCACGTGCCGCGGAGCGGCTGGGCCCGTGAGCCATGACCGCTGAGCCTGTGCGTCCGGAGGAGCCTGTGCTCCTCGATGGGAGAGGCCACAGCAGTGAGAGGCCCGCGTACCGCAAAAAAAAAAAAAAAAAAAAAAAGGTAAATAAAATTGATGAGTACAACCTCAAGTTCAATGAGCCAGCTCCTACAGACAACCTCCATCCAACTTTAGGCTGGGCTGTAATAACAGTCAAAGAATTTGTACATTGTCTACAGAATATAACTTTGGGACATTGGCATATGAGAGAAACTAGCAAACCTCACACTCTCAATCCCAATCTAAGATTTCGCAGAGGAGTGAGTACAGCTTCACTGACTTTCCCAGACAAGAGCTTTAACGTCCCAGGCACCTGAGTCTTCTCAGTTCTGTTGGAGCCTCACTGTCTGGAGCTCAACCAGGGGTGCTTAATCTGATCATTCAGGTCCTCCTGCCCTGCGCCCTGGTCTCTGGGTTAGTTAGCCTGGGCCACCAAGAAGAGAAACTGTCCCAGGCATGGGAAGTTTGAGGGTGAAAGGAAAACCATAAGGGCAGTGGGTTTTTAATCTGGGGCTGATTTTTTAAAACATCTTTATTGGAGTATAATTGCTTTACAATCTGGGGGTGATTTTGTCCCCAGGGGATATTTGGTGATATTTTTGCTTGCCAGAACTTGACGGGCACGGGTGCTCCTGGCCAGAGGGTAGAGGCCAGGGATGCAGCTCAGCATCCCGCACCGCACCGTCCAGTTCCCCATGACAAAGAATTGTCCAGCCTCAAATGTCAGTAGTGCCAAGGTTGAGAAGCCCTGCCCTAGAATACACACAAGATCAGGTTTGAAGGTGGGGTGGTACTGTGTGTATTTACTTGTAATTATTGCGTTAGAAAGGGAAATATTAAAAAAGAAAAGAAAAGTGAGACTGTATCCATGTTATGAGGGGTTCTGCTAAGCAGGCTGCTTTAGTTGTCCAAGAAACAATCTTCTAAACTAGGACACGAATATTTTCCAGGCTCTGAAGACTGCTAAATCTCAGGGTCCTTATCTGTGTGTTGGAGGTAGCATTAGCGTGATTTGATCATTTGCTGTACCAGGGGAAGCCTTAAAAGAATCACAGCAACAGTTGTCAAATTCGTCCCATACTTCGGGTACTGGCCATTGTACACAGAACTCACATTATCTGCCTCGAGACCCCTTTGTCAAAAGCAGGACACAAGTTCTCTCCCTTGTAAGGTCAACCTCTCGGGAGACCTTCATGAAAGAAGTGACATCACAGCTGGGGTGGTAGGGAAATGACACTTCTGGAAGTTGTCTGGCCATTGTGTTGGAGGGGGTGACGTTTTCAGGTACTTATATGGGTTGTGTGTCAGGGACCCTTTCATCCAAGGGGAGGAAGCGCTCCTTCCTGTTATGCTGGCTCAGTGAGCCCGCCGTGAGCCCTGGAAGTCCCTCGAAGCCCTGGTCCTCTCCTGTGTCATCCTCCCCTTCGTGCCGCTGAGTCTGCAGAGCTGGGGGAGGGCCGGTATAGGAGGATGGGCTGCCCCTCATTTTGACCAAACACGTCCTTGTCCTTGGCTACCTCCCCAGCAAGGAGGATGCGGAGGAGGTCCTTGAGGATCGATGGCCCCTGAGCCATGTGAGCTTAGGAAGCACCTTGAACTGTACAGAGGGAAGGAATAGACGACCGCCCACTCACCTGCTCTCAGCGCTCAGGCCTTTGGGAATATAGCGATACGCCGGGCAAGTAACTGTCCAGGGGGCCAGACCACATGGAAGGCTCTGAGCCTTCCATCCTGGGCCAGGCAGCTGTGGGACACAGCCCGGCAAGTACCATGGAAGACACTTAGGCTTTGGAGTCAGAAAGACCTGAGTTAAATTCTGGTCTGTTACTCCTCAGCCATGTGACCTTGGGCACATTACTCCTTCTGAACCTCAATGTCCTCATCTGTAAAATAAGCACAGAGTGTAACTTACCATAGCAGGTCATTGTGATACCAGCCACAAACATGACCTCAGTTAATTCCCTTTCCCTGTGTTTACCATCACTTCTCTATTTTTCTCTGGATTATTTGATCGTGTGAGATGGCCACATACAGGGAGGAGTGGAGATGGTTCCGCTGATTGCCCATACAAGGGTGTTTCCGGAGCAAGATGGGGCTATGGGGGTCAAGATGGAGACATTCTTGTTGAGAAACCTCCTTGCTTCATCAGTACCCTGCACTAGAAATAGCTCCCCTGCCACCAGATCAAAGTTCTCTTGTAATGGGCTGGTGGTTTACAACCCCACTGTGTAAACAGACCTGGTTCTCTTATCTTGAGTAATTGCAGTTTAATTGGGCTTCCTTGGGAAGCAATTCCCTTCTTAGCCAGTGCTGTTCTCACTCTTCACCTCCACCCCACATGCCTTAGGATGTGTTCACAGGGATGTCTGTGCAGTCCCTGCGCTTCTTGGGAATTTGGGAAGGGCTGGTGCTCGTTTCTATGAAGCTTAGCACGCATGCCTTTTCCTTCTCTCTGGGAATCCTGGAGAGCAGTGGATAAGGTATTCCAGATTAGAGAAATGAGAATACAGAAAAAGAAATTTAGAATGTAAATGGAAACTGGAAAAGAAAAATTTTTCTTGTCGCTTGGGGTGGTGATGGCTTTACCTCTGGAGAGGTTGCTGGAACATTATGTTTAAGAAATGATCTATAGCCATAACTCTTAGTGGTAGTCAGAAAATGTGAAGGAAAAAAGAGAGATGTGTCTTTTTCCAGCATCTTAGAAAGTGGGGATTTTCTAAGATACTGGGTTCAGTTAGCACAAACTGGAGGATTTTAGAGCCAGACTATAACCTAGAGGTCATCTCCCAATATCAGGAAATTCAGGTCCTGAGAGGTTAAATTAAGTTGCCTGAGCTTAGGAGTATGATCTGGAATATGGTCCAGATCTCGCGGCTCCTGGTTTAGGAAACTCCTTACCATCAAACGCATCTTGATCATTCTTAAGAAATGTGGAGATGGATAAGAATTTATGACAATTCATGGATTCATATACTTTATTCATGCTGAATTGAATTTAGGACAAAAAAAACCCCCCAGAACTCCATTTTGTAGAGCTCTGAGCAAATCGAAATTCCTGCCCAGTTTTTCCACCATGGGAGGTTCTCCCAATGTCCTATCAGGAGGCTCTGAGTCAGCTTCACCCTCCGTCTCCACACTTGGGATGGATGCCTGGGGCTGGCAAACCGTGGAGTCACTGGGAGTCTGAAGGCTTCCTGCTAAACGAGTGGAAGCTGATGTGTGACACGCATCACACCCCATATCTCTCAGCAAGAGAATGTCAAGTCCAGGCGCCCAGAACTGGGGCAGGTCCCACCGAGTAATGTCTTGAGTGGAGGGGGCTGTGGTCTCAGGCTGGCGTGAGAAGCTGCAGCATCGGTCACTGCCCCCCTCCCCTGCCTTGGTCTGCGGCCCCAGGCCTGGGGGGCGTCTCAGGGTGGCCTCAGCTGTGGTCCACGTAGCCCGTGTGGAGGCCAAGCACAGCTTTTCATGGAGAGCAGAATCGCTGTTCCCATCTCTGTTCTCTCTGTGCTTCAGATTCTTTTTTGTCTCAGAAACCTACAGTGGTCTGGCCTGCCCTTTCGTCAAGGCCCAAGCCCATCACTCTTATTGTTTTAAAAAGAATTTCCTGGCCTTGAGTCTAAAATTAAATCGCCCTTTGAGGGTTTCCTATTTTGTCTGTTCCTGCCTCTCCTGTGGCTGCAGCACCCTCGCCCCCTCCCCCTTGGTGGGAGAGCTGAGGGGTGTTTCCGTGTTGCCTCTTTCCTTTCTCGAGGGAGCAGGATGCATGCGCCCCCCTGAAGCAGAGGTGCCCCAGATACAGTTTGCTCCAGACTCCTCCCCAGCGATGCCAAAGCGCTTCTCCGTGAATGTAAAGAGGTGCTGACTGGTCTAGCATCTTCTGAGGATGAGGAAGCCCAGACTCGATGACAGGTCTGCGGAGTCGGTCAGGCCAGCCTGGGAGGGCAACTGCCTGCAATGCGGTGAAAGGTTTTAAGATGAGAAGTTCAGGGAAGAATGAAGACAACCGACATGAAGGTGTTAATGCATTCGAAGGGGACCTTGTATGTCATGAATCTAAATGATGACAACTTCCGGTTCTCTAGGCTTTTTTTTCCACCCTGGGGTGGTTTTATTTTTTAAATCGAACGAAGGTTGTCAGTTACAAGGTCAGGAGAAAGAATGTGGATGGATCAGCAGAAAGGAGACTTGCAGTTGGAAAGGAACTTGGTGATCACTGGGGCCAACCTCCTCAGGAAGCAAAGGTTTAAGGAGGTTAAGAGATGGGCTGGAGGCTACGCAGCTCCTTAGGGGCAGAGCAGGACTCAGACCCAGGCTTCCTGATTTCCAGTCTCCTGTCTTCCTACCGGAGGGTATGAACATCTATGCCAGGCCTAGAATGATGCGGAGTTATCCCCGTGGATGGCAAACCCCTGCACTTATCCATCCAGTGTTAACTCAGCTTTGCGTCTGGGCATGTATATTTTTTTAAGCAGCAGGATCTAGAAATATTTATGTGTCTTGTATGTTTACGGCCCGGTACTAAGGCTAAACCCTAAAATTCTGAAGTCGGTTAAAGGAAAGACAGATGCACTCCCACAGAGTTTGTGCTCTGAGTGACACATACACGAGAAGGGTCAGGAAGGGTTTGCGGAGCAAATGCCTGGACATTTAAGGCTGCTTGGCTCAAGACAGAAACGAACTCTTACAGAAATGCCGCCGCCATCAGTTTGCGATGTAGTGTTGAAAAACTACTCCCCTGTTCCCTCTTTTCCAACTGGGGGGGTCTTTGGAGGGGGTGGAGGGAAGGAAGCCTCTGGGCAGAGGCAATGCTGGGAGGTTTGGCAGGGCTGGGAGGTAGGTGAAGAGCAGCCACAGGGAGGGGGCCGCGTGGGTGGGGCGGGGAGACGGAGGTGCCTGGTGGAAGCATCGGAGAGGGGAACCGGCGGGACAGGAGAACAAGGGGGACATAATACCATACATGAAGCCCTGACTGCAGCAGGGGGGCAGTGGTCGGCTGTGGTGGTGACGTCACAGCTGGCTCACGTTGGAGCAGAGACAAGTGTGTGTCCCTCATCCTAGCAGTTTCCAGACTTCAGGGCTTTTATGCTATTTCTTTCCAGGATTGGAAAGCAAAGCATTTAGGCTGCAGGCTCGAGTCCTCTGAAGCCTCTCAGAGGACAAGGACAGCAGTGCTGGTCCCTGGAGATGGAGTGGGGAGGCTCTTCACAGCGTGTGACACAGCAGGGCAGGAATGCGCGCTCTCCTGAGACACCCAGGGGACCCAGGCCCTCCAAGGCTGCGTGGATACCACCCTCCCCTTGGCAGCCGCTTGCTAACCCACACGGTTCTGAAGCTCTGCCCTTGGTGTCTCCCACACCGAGCACTTTTGTGTTTTTCCTCCTGTGCCTTTAACTGGCCCTTCTTTGTTGTTTTGCCCTTACTTTTCCTCCCAACGACAGGCAACTTCATAGATCCATTTTTTCAAAAGTGAAATATAATTGACTTAATATTATATTAATTTCAAGTGAACATAGTGATTCAATATTTTTATACATTACAAAAAGGTCCCCACGATAAGTCTAGTAACTGTCTGTCCCCATACAAACTTATTACAATATTACTGACTATATTCCCTATGCTGTACACTGTAGTCTCATGACTTACTTATCTGATAACTGCTCTGAATCCCCTTCGCTTATTTCACTCATCCCTCCACCCCACCTCCTCTCTGGCCACCACCAGTTTGTTTTCTGCATCTGTGAGTCTGTTTCTGTTTTGTTATTGTTCATTTGTTTTGTTTTTTGGATTCCATATGTAAGTGGAATCATACAGTATTTGTCTTTCTCTGTGTGAGTTATTTCACTCAGCACAATACCCTCTAGGTCCATTCATGTTGTTGCAAATGGCAAGATTCTATTCTTTTTCTTGGCTGAGTAGTATTCCTGTGTGTGTGTGTGTGTGTGTGTGTGTGTGTGTGTGTGTGTATCTCATCTTTATCCATTCATCCATCAGTGTGCAGTTAGGTTGCTTCTATATCTTGGCAATTGTAAATAATGCTGCAGTAAACATTGGGGTGCACATATCTTTTCAAATCAGTGTTTTTGTTTTCTTTGGGTAAATACCCAGAAATGCAATTGCTGGATGGTGTGGTAGAGCCATTTATGATCCTTTCTCTTTTCTTTCTTTTTTTTGCGGTACGCAGGCCTCTCACCGTTGTGGCCTCTCCTGTTGCGGAGCACAGGCTCCGGACGCGCAGGCTCAGTGGCCATGGCTCACGGGCCCAGCCGCTCCGCGGCATGTGGGATCTTCCCGGACCGGGGCACGAACCCGCATCCCCTGCATCGGCAGGCGGACTCTCAACCACTGCGCCACCAGGGAAACCCTCTCTTTTCTTTTTAACTGCCATTTTCCCTGACTCTATACTTTAACTAGATCCTTTACACTTCTAGATCTAACTGTATCCTTTCCTGTCTTCTCCTGTCATGCTGCCACCTTAGGGACCTCTGCACCAAATTGCTCTGCCATCTTTCCATCTGAACACAACCAAAAGAGAAATATCCTTCCAACCTCCTTACTTACGTACTTAAACTCACCATTTTCACTATCGTAAAAGCAAGCAATCTAAGCATGATCTTGGATCCCCCCTTGCCTTCATCGCCAGTGAGCCATAAAATCATGTTGGCTCTTCCTTTGAAGGGTATCTTACACTTCTTGCTTCCTCTTCACCTCTACATTCATGACCTTAATCCAACTCTTCGTAACTGGCCACTGCTCAGCACTGGCACTGAGGGGAAGCATTCAAATGGGGGCAAAGCCGAAGGGTGGCCCCCAAATGCAGTACTCAAGCTACGTAAATCTTAATGCAATAATTTTGACAATCAAAATGAATGCAAAAATTATTAAAAGAACTAAAAAATTTAAATACAGTAGGGGGACTTCCCTGGTGGCACAGTGGTTAAGAATCCGCCTGACAACACAGGGGACAGGGGTTCAATCCCTGGTCCGGGAGGATCCCTCATGCCGTGGAGCAACTAAGCCCGTGCACCACAATTACTGAGCCTGAGCTCTAGAGCCCACGAGCCACAACTACTGAGCCCATGAGCCACAACTACTGAAGCCCGCGCGCCTAGAGCCCGTGCTCCGCAACAAGAGAAGCCTCCACAGTGAGAAGCCCGCGCGCCTAGAGCCCGTGCTCCGCAACAAGAGAAGCCTCCACAGTGAGAAGCCCGCGCACCGCAACGAAGAGTAGCCCCAACGTGCCGCAACTAGAGAAAGCCCGCACGCAGCAGCGAAGACCCAACGCAGCCAAAAATAAATGATTAAAAAAATAAATTAATATAAATAAATACAGTTAGGATCGGTAGTACTGATTTTTCCCTTTACGCCTCAGGCTGTGACCTGGCTCTGCAGGCACCGTGGCTGCCTTGTCATCCTCCTCACCTGATCCTGCTAAGTCCGTCCGACTTAGCGCTATCGAATGGGTCCTTCTAGGACCTCTTGAGTCACCATGTCACTCTTACTAGCTTTAATACAACCTCTAATGCCTTTCTCCTGCAGCCAAATTCTGGTCTGGTGTTTCTGGCCCTCAACACTGTCCCTCCAGCTCTCATTCTTGCTAGCTGCTCTCCATTGCAAGCGTTCTCATTGCCACGAGCACACTTTCCCCTCATGCTTGTCACTTCCAAACAGCAGTCTTTATCTCTCTATATTGCCAAGCCGAGTCTTTCGGATCCTTCCTTACATCGCCATCTACGTTCCTCGGCACCTTTAGGTGTGTCATCTTCTTCTGCTCTCTAGACCTTCATGTTCTAGGCTAAATCTTACCTGACTTTTTGGTTATTACCTTAATCTGCTTCCTCTAGGAAGTCTTACCTGCTGTCCCTCTCCTCCCCCTACACATCGGTACTTAACCCTGTCACATCTTGCTGTAATTTCCTGTTTACTAGTCTGTGCACTGCTGAGGGTAAAGTTCATATATTGCTCATACTGTATTCTTAGCATCTAACATAATAGTTGGCACAGACTAGTTGTGTGATACAGATTTGTTCACAAGTGTCCATTATCATAATCCATCTAGTACTTACCATGGGATGGCAGCCTCCCTGCTTGAGGAATCCGAGCCACACAAGGTTCACGTTGCACAGATACAGAAAAAGACAATCTGAAATCAGGTAGACCTCGACTAGAATTCTATCCCCATTATTTTACTAGCTGTGTGGTCTTTGGAAATTTACTTGCCCTCTGAAAGCCTCAATTTGTTCTTCTGTAAAATGAAGAAAAGAATACCAATCTCGCACAGCTATGGTGAGGATTAAACGTGACCATCTCTCCATCATGCTTAGATCACTGATGGGCATGGGATGGTGTGTGTGCGACGTACGTTAGTTCCTTTCAATAATCCCCTGTGTGTGGGATGAATGAGTGAGGACCCATCAGATGGGTTCCCTAAACTGTGATGGGGGCTAGGAGGGTTGCTTGCATCTCCTGAACTCACCTCCATTCTCCAGCAGCCAGGAAAGGAAGATGTTGAACTTGTTTTGGGTGGTGCCCTTGTCAAGCATGGAGGTGGGTGCTTTGCTTCCCAGATTTCTGACTTGTTAATAAGCAGCTTCTTTCTCCTCAGCTGAGAAGGTTTCATAATGAATTGGAACTGGCTCTGTGGTTCTCTTGAGTAAAAATGTCATTTTCATACTCTGTGAAATAGGTATTCAGTCAGTTTGTGAAATGTCTAATAAACAGGCAGGTGTCTAGGTGACAAGGGTCATGATGCTTCCCGGAGCATCTGTGAGCAAAGATGTTCGTGGCTCATGGTAAGCTTGGTGCGTTATCTCCTTCTCATTCTTAGAAATAGGTTCCCCTGGCACCACTGAGGACAGCTAAGGAGGAAATATGTCTTAAAAATTGACTTCCCTGTATAAAATAATAAGTGAACCCTCCCTGACAACAGAGAGCCTGCTGTGGAGCTGGAGAGACTCCACAAAAAATGCCAATCACGAAACTCAAGGAGATGCTATACGTGGTTGTTGGTCAAAGCTGTGTGCTGACTCGCTGTTATGGCCACGTGGTCATCACCTGGGTCTGGAACCTCATTGCTTATCCCTAACCCACCACTTACTCCCACCCTCTATCTCCCCTCTACAGCACTCTCAGATCATTTTCCTTCAACACTCTTTGCGAATCATGCCTCACCTTCAGTGACCTTTCCTTAGCAGAGAAAGCCTCAACTTTTTCACCTGAATTCAAGTTCTCCTCTTGTCCCCACCATCCTAGCAGGGCCTGCACCAAACCACCCACCACCTGTCTACAAGGATCCTACTGGTACCACCTACTGCCTTCTTACAAGGACTTTGCGGTTTAGGCAAACCATGCACACACTGCTCCCAAAGAAGACAGGGCCAGGTCACTTAGAGTGCTCCTTTATGCCATTTAAATACAAAATTTCCTCGCTCGAGACCCTATTCCTACAACTCTGATACTTGACACTGAATTTTGAGCAATACTCTATATGAAAAAATGGGGATAGACATTGAGAGCACAGAGCTCATCTAGGAAACGTGCTTGGAATTGATTCTGCTGCAAAGAATCTATATCGGGGATCCAAAAAGAAAATCTTAATGTAGCTGCTTCAGGAGCTTACAGTATTAAAATACAATGTCAGCAATATGGTTTTATGCCAGAATTAAGGAAACGTTTTCTGACCGGAGCTCAGCTGAGCGTTCTTTCTGATGTTTTCCCTACATCTCGGTCCCAAACACAAACGGCAGGACTGCCATTGCTCTGTTTGTATTCTTGTGGCTCTCACCAGGGCCTCTTGGTAGCGGAAGCCAAGGACATTAGCCTTTGATAGACAAGAACTCAATGTGACTCCGTTCGGTCCTCAGGGTTTTATTCCATTCTCAGCACCTTTAACCCACCTGAAAGAGGAACAGCCCCGAAGTAAACTTCATCCAGCCGTAGTCTGAATGATTTTATGAATATTACGAAAAATATCACGTAAATTAATGTGCACAAAACCTCCTTTTACATTTTGGTCTTGATTGCCATTTTTCTCTGTGTCAATGTACCCTCTTATGCTATTTTTACTGAGCTTAAGCTAATGGATGATTGCAAAATGGGGAAGAGAGTGTAGACAGTGAATGATTGAATCTAACGTAATAGGGCTGCCGCTCAAGGGGAGAGAGGATGTAAGAGGTTCTCCAATTAGAGGCTCTGACTGCGGGTTAGCAAGCTACTCTTCAGGGATGAGAATTCCACCTGAGCTACTCTTCAGGGATGAGAATGTAACACCTGAGGGGTTACATTTATTAATTAGCACCTTAACGTTGATAGTTTTAATCACATCAGATTCTAGCAAAGTTCCGTTTTCTTAACTGGGGTCTTTATGGAGGTGGAGGGGCCAAACAGAAGAGAGAAAGAATAAAAAAGAAGAAAAGAAAGTTGAGGGTAGGCCAGTGTAGCCTAGACTCCTATTCTTAGGAAATCTTCTTTCCATGAATTTGCTCCTTCTTTTGTGTTTTAATTGTTAACCTTCTTGCTTAATCCCAGGAATGTTAAGGGTCTTATATTAATACCTACTTTATATTAGGCTCCATGTACACTCCTTATTACATGCATTTAATATAGGAATACATAATTTTATGACATGCATTTCATATTTTGTTTTGCTTTATGTATTATTTTCTTACACATATTATTTCATTCAATCCTCCTACCTTATGGGGTAGGTATTATTATTTCCATCTTATAATTGAGTAAACTGAGGTTTAGATAAAGGAACAGGCCCAGGCCCCCATCAGTAAGTGATGGAGCCAGGATTTGAATCCATGTATATGTGGCTTCAAAGAATAGGGTCTTAAACACTTCAAATCATGGTCTTCCACATAGTGTATTTGTCCTACTTAGAGAGTACTGGGTGGAGAGTATATTTTGTGGATTCTATAAAACTGATAAGAGAGTTGCACAAGTACCCAAATGTTGGGAAAAACTGAGAATTCCAGTCTATCAATCAATATCGTTAAAACCTATGCACATTGATTAACTGAAAAAGGAGTGATTTGTATCATTTAGGTCCATTTTTTGTTTTTCCTTTGGCATTTGTCACTTATTGGCTCTATGATAATGGAATGTCTCGTAAGAATATCCTTTCATGGTATTTTTATAGAGTAAGGTTACATAAAAAAGAAAAAATGCCAGGATTGTGTAAAGATGACCAAGATTCTGCCTTGCTATTAACCATGGGTCCTTATTTGAAAATTAAAAAAATTCTTCAAATGCTTGGGGAAACGGATGAAAATAAATGTGTACATTGTCTAAGTCAGAAACCCTTCCTATTCCCTGTGTCTTTTTTTTTTTTTTTTGGATGGGAGGTAGTGATCAATAGTTGGTTCTATTCTATTATCATCTGTGGATGAGTTCTACTTATGGATGATATGAAGTTGCTGTTCCATTAGGGGATCTTAATATATTTCCTTTTTTTCCTGATCGCAGAGGCAGGGACCTCTCAGCTCTTACGAAGATCCTCGAATGGCCTGTGGTCTCCAGTCCACTTATCACCTGCCGAGAGCTTGCTACCCCTTCTGGGATGAGATGGCCACTCAGGAAGTGCCCACTGGTCTTGAACACTGCGGCTCAGGTAGGAACATAAACGGAGGCTGAGACTGAGGATGGAGTTGAAGGACAATGGCAATTGGATGAGGGCTGCATCCTTCATCCTCTGCTGTCACAGCTGCCCTGGCTCACGTGGGTACCAGATGCTATTATTCTATGGAAAGTCCCAGGACTTTTCGGTCACTTTGAGTGACTTTATTCTCCAGTGACAGGAAGACTAAACTCTAGGAACGGGCCCACGCGAGGTTGCTTTAGGTCTTCATTTTGTAAATAGTTTCTCTCCACTGTGCCTGTCCCGAGCCTATCCACTTAGCCGGCTGTTGACAAAGGACCTAGAAGGTTTGCAGTCATGAAGTGTGACAGATAGACAGAGTGAACTAGTCAAGCCTTCTTACAGGACGTACTTTCTTCCATTCGTCTTCTCTTTCCGTCATCCTCTCCCGCTCTGCCCAGGCCCGCCTGCATCTGTCTTCTTTCCCTCGTCCCCTTTGCCTCTCTTCAACTCTTCCTCACAGAAGCTCCTCTCGAAATTCCTTCACTCCTAACCTGCTGGTCATGGTGCTGCCCTCTGGTGAACAGAAGCCACTCTCCAAGGACTGGAGAAGTTCGAAGTCCTTACTCCATTCTTTTTTGCCAGAGTCACTGTGTTTCTCACAAATTCCATTAGCCCTTGCTTAGCTGCCAGCTTTTTTTCTTTTTTTGGTTTATTTTTAATACAAAATGTAAATCATAAATTTAGGCTTCTGAAATGATTGATTCTGACATTAAGTTCAATGTTTCATGAGATCAGGGTATGATAATATATCCAAGTACCAAAAATTTTGCCAGTGTTTTCTCCAGGATGAATTCTTAGCATAAGAAATTTCATAACTCTTACAGATTGAAAACATGTAATTCTGATGAAGTACATAGGGGAAAAAGCCACTGGAAACTAACTTAAATGCAATTTGTTTGTTCAGTATCTCTTTACCCTATAAAACTATATGGTAAACTTCTTTTATAATAGTGGAGAAATAAAGAAAATGTTAGTTTTGTTGTCCATACTGTATATTTCACTGAAAATAGACAGACACACAGTGAGATGCTGTAGCGCTTGGTGGAGGTTGAGAAGGATGGGAGTCCGCTTCTCCGGGGCAGAATGAAATCGACTCCTGTGTTCCATATTGTCTTGACTCAATAGCCCTTGATCTTGGAGGTATTCTTTGGTACTACCTTGGATCTCAGACAGGATAACATTTATGCTGCCACTTCCTGCCTGGCATCTCATTTCCCCCAGGCATAAATACAATGGTCTCGGCTATTTACCCATTTCATGAGGCGGCAGAGAGGATATTGTAGCTGCTCACAGGTTAGACTTAAGGACTTAAAATTTTAACAGATGAAAAGGCTGATCCTTTAAAATTCTAAACAGAATATAGATTTTGTTTGTATAAGCATGAATCCTGTTCATGCCACTAGGCTTTCTTTTTTTAATCAATAATTATCTTCTCTTCTTTTATTTATTTTTTGACATCTTTATTGGAGAGTATTTGCTTTACAATGGTGTGTTAGTTTCTGCTTTATAACAAAGTGAATCAGCTATACATATACATACATGTCCATATCCCCTCCCTCTTGCTTCTCCCTCCCACCCTCCCTATCCCACCCCTCTAGGTGGTCACAAAGCACAGAGCTGATCTCCCTGTGCTATGCGGCTGCTTCCCACTAGCTATGTATTTTATATTTGGTAGTATATGTAAGTCCATGCCACTCTTTCACTTCATCCCAGCTTACCCTTCCCACTCCCCATGTCCTCAAGTCCATTCTCTACGTCTGAGTCTTTATTCCTGTCCTGCCCCTAGGTTCTTCAGAACCTTTTTTTTTTTTTTAGATTCCATATATATGTGTTACCATACGGTATTTGCTTTCTCTCTTTCTGACTTACTTCACTCTGTATGGCAGACGTCTTGGTCCATCCACCTCACCACAAATAATTCAATTTCATTTCTTTTTATGGCTGAGTAATATTCCATTGTGTATATATGTGCCACATCTTCTTTATCCATTCATCGATGATGGACACTTAGGTTGCTTCCATGTCCTGGCTATTGTAAATAGAGCTGCAATGAATATTGTGGTACATGACTCTTTTTGAATTATGGTTTTCTCAGGGTATATGCCCAGTGGTGGGATTGCTGGGTCGTATGGTAGTTATACTTTTAGTTTTTTAAGGAACCTCCATACTGTTCTCCATAGTGGCTGTATCAATTTACATTCCCACCAACAGTGCAAGAGGGTTCCCTTTTCTCCACACCCTCTCCAGCATTTGCTGTTTGTAGACTTTTTGATGATGGCCATTCTGACCTGTGTGAGGTGATACCTCATTGTAGTTTTGGTTTGCATTTCTCTAATGATTAGTGATGTTGAGCATCCTTTCATGTGTTTTTTGGCAATCTGTGTATCTTCTTTGGAGAAGTGTCTGTTTAGGTCTTTTGCCCATTTTTGGATTGGGTGGTTTTGCTGTTTTGGTATTGAGCTCATGCCACTAGCTTTGAAGTCTTATATCTCCCAGTGCAACAGAGATTAAAGCTCCCTTGCCTTAACGCTTTCAGCTCTGGATGGTGTTTCTGTAGCTACCACTTTACAGCTCACTACATCTTATTAATACATGCTATGAGTAGCTGAGGTCATCTCCACACTCACCCATAGCCTCAGGATCAGAATGTCTCATATTCATAGCAAAAAAGTCTTGGCTCATCTCTTGTTTTAGCTAAGAAGTATTGATACATAAATTCCCAAGTGAAGATGACTTTTGATTCTCCTCCTTGTCAAAGTTCTCAAAGGTAAAATAGTTTTTATTTCAGGGCCAATGAGACACAGTGTCTGTAAGAATTTTAAGAACCTCAGGAGGAAGCGGCTTTAAAATGCAAGGACTGGTAGTCATTAATAGAGTCTACTTTCCACAGTTTACTTGTTCAAGAAGGAGGAAGCCGGGGTCACCCAGACTGATGGTTCTTGGGTAGGATGGGAAGACGAGGGCACATAGTAACCAGTCCTAAAATGACCTGGGTTGTCACCAACTGCAGCTTAGAAATGCTAGCAGGCTTCCACGTGGGAGTGGTGCTTTGGTGGCACACGTGATGTCTGTAGTTCTCTCCGTCCTAGGCTTCTTCTGATGGAAAGATCTCGCAAGATCTTTTAGCTTTCCCAGCCCCCTCCTTTGCTTTTGAGCTGTCCAGACTAAGGGGTTGCGATGATTATTTCTGGGCTGTGGTCCAGCCCTCCTCAGTGATGGGTGTCCTTTGGAAGGAGATCTTGGGGGTTACAGAGAAGGAAGATGAAGACATAGACCAATCGATGATTTCTCCAGCTGCAGCGCATTTTCTTGGAGATGTGTTGAGTAAGAAGAAGAGAGAGAAAAAAATACGCTCCAGTTTTTGTCATCTTCTTTTATGCTATTTATAACTTCAGTTTCCTTCCTGTCCTCCTGGCCACCCCTAGCCCTGCTTCCATCTCACGTTTGTGCTCTCAGAAGGGCTGAAGGCACTTCTTTTGTAAGGACTACACGTCTGTCAGTGCCTGGAATGCCCGGCAGGAGGGGCCATCGAGGATTAGGGTCCTTCCTCTGAATGCTGTTCCTGTTCCGAAGGGACTGAGGCTGAGAGGGGGGAGAGGAGTGGAGGGAGGGGGGGGAGAGAATCAAGCTCAGAGAGAACGTGAGTGGGGGAGAGGTTACCAGGCGAGTGGGACAGAATACTCAGTAATCGAGACTAGTCGATAATCGGTTGGCTAGAATAGCTGGTTCTGAGGAAACAGGAAACGGTGTGTGGAAATGGACAGAAAAGAAAAAGTGGGCATTAGTAGAGAGATGGAGGATACAAGGAAGATAGACTGAAAGATGAATGGGAAGGGGAAAGAAGGGGAGGGGAAGACAACATGAAAGAGAAAAAGAGATGAATCTCAGGACATTAACTCTCCAGCTAAAAAAGGAAGCCACATTTGCATGCAATTGCCCGTGCAGCTGTACATTTCTTCATGACAATCTTGTAGTCATCATTTTCTTTCATTTCTACCTCCTCCGGCTCGCCTCTTCCCCCTCCTCCGGATCAGCCTGGAGCCATTAGCGAGAGCCAATGGGGACGGAGAGTGGGGTTCTGCATGAATGAATGGGCTCTTTCTGTTCTAAGCCTCTCCTCATCCCTCTGCCGGGGAGACTCGTGAATCAATGGAGCCCCTTACATGAGACACGGCTGAAATGTCTGTTGCTGTGTATAGTCCGACTAGAGTGGAGTCCACTGGCCCTGCCTCCCCTCTGTTCTCTTCCTCTGTTTTGTCCCCCAACCTCAGCCCTTTCTCTCAAGCATCATAGCAAGAAGCATTGTATTACAACGTCAGTCTCTTGTTCCTCGTCTCCAGGAGGTCACCTGAATTTCACTACCATTAGCTGTCATGACTAGTTCTTATCCACGGCCCCACGGAAGGGATGGAGTAGATGGCAAACTATTTTCAGACAGAGGCAGTGAGCTCAGAGTGGTGCCCAGACCCAGCTGGAGTCATGCGATGCCTGCTTTCCACAGGGAACCAGAGGAGCGACATCAGAGACCCAACTGAACACCCGGCCACACGACCGCAGTGCAGCCCATCCACTGATAGCTGTCCATATTTGACTTGAACCTCATAGCTGGGATGACCGTGAAAGACAACAGTGTGTATCAGAAACTATGACACACTTTCAGAGTGATAGACTATCAAAGTAGTTTTCATTTCAGGGATGGATCTGTCTTGAAACAGCTAAACTTACAGAGGTGCTCTCTGACCAAAGTTCACTTTTGCAAAATAGTTGCTTAGAATTGGAAAGCAGTCTGCCGCTTCAGAACACAGTGAACCCAACTCACCCTCGTGGGACTGAACCTATGGTCTCGTTACCGTGGTCCTTGATTTGAGAAGCAAGACAATACTTTTTTTTCTTCTTGTATCATGCAGTTTGGAATGTTTTTGTCATGGGTCACAGTAAAAATCTCACCTACCCACATTCATACTTCTCATTCTTTGTGAGAGAGGAAGTATACACAGTCTAAGGTGAAGACTCCAGCCTCTGGACCCAGATCGATGGGGCTTGCCCATCAGCCCTTCCTAACTGTGTTACCTTAGACAACTTACTTTATCCCTGTACTTCAGTCTCCTCCTCTAAACCAGTGTTTCCAAGTGTGTCAGAGTCACTGGAGGGCTTGTTAAAATGCAGGTTGCGGGGTTCTATCCCCACGGTTTCTGATTCACTGAGTCTAGGGTAAGGCTCAAAATTTGCATTTCTCACAAAGTTCTCAGATGGTGCGATGGCAGCTGCTGGTCCGAAGACCATGCGTTGAGAACCACTAAGTTAATGTATGTCAATCGTAAAGCAGTGTCGTCACTAAGCAAGCGCGATATGAACATTTGCCGCTGTAACTCATTGTCCCAAAGTGCCCGAGAGTCCAAAAATGTCTGGGTATCATTGAATCAGAAAGTGACCCCTTGATGGGATGAACACTTTGGGTGGCCGGTACCAGGCACTGGAAACTGAGAAGATAGAGAGAGAAAGGGGAAGCTTCATGCCTTGTCTCTCAGCAACTTTTATTCGGAGGTGTATGTGAGGCTACATTTACGCGATGAGGAGAAATGGTTCCTAGATGAACTATCACACTTATTTATGAGATAAAGTTTGGGGTGACTTTGGCTCTCACTACAGTATTTAAATTTTCTGAAAGAAATTTACTAGCAAAGTTGTAGAACAAAAGAGTGTCTTTCCCAAGTAAACTTTGGAAGTTCAAGTGGGAGGTGTATTGAGAGTCCGAGTTCATGGTCTCTCCCAGGCCAGACGGCCAGGCGGCTGGGAGAGATCAAACCTGGGCCAGTGTTTGGAAAGGGCTATCGACAACCAGGTGGGAAGTTTCAGCAGGAAAAACAGATGCCTCTAATTTGGCTTTTAAGTGTTGAGAACATTGAGGGAATGCCAGAGAGGCTTGTTAAATGGAGATTCACCTTGCTCTGAAATGTTTATTCTCCTAGCAGCCTTGTTCTTTCTGCTGGCCATCTTAGACGGCCCTGTGGTTTAAAAAAAAAAAAACGGTTTTTCAAACTCTGTCTGCTGCACATATCTGTTCTTTCCTCATTTGGGGTATGTTTTCCTTTTCTAAAGGATCTGTTCCAGGTTCTCTGTTCTTCAAAACAGTTCTGATTCTGTGTGTGTGCGCGCACGTGCCTTTGTCTGGGATGTCGTAATGGGGACCGTTCCTCTCGGGGAAAATTTCGACCTTCTCAGAATCTGACTTAGTTGTGTTTAGAAGGGGGAAACTGTAGCCCTGTCTTAGGTTTCAGCCTTTCACGGGAGGCTCCCGTTGGGGCCGAGATGCCCTGACAAGCAGCCTCCAGGGGACAGCGCTGATGGAAGCTTAATGCAGGAAACCCTCTCCTGACCTGCATCCCACCTCCGAGAGGACCAAAGACTGCAAGGAAGAGAGGCTGGAGGAAGAGCCGCGGATCTGCCTCGCCCTAGTGGTGCATTACGAAGAGCATCCGTGTACAAAAACTAGCCTATGCCCTTGCTCTATCATTTTGTTGTCTGATCATGAGATTTCTACAAATGCCTGAACCTCTTCTCCATAAGTGAAGGATGTTTCTCTGGCTGTGGATTGAATTTGCTCCTATTTGCCAATGTTACACTGTCGCATCCATCCTATTCCACCCCTCCACCACCACCTCGGTAGCTTTCCAGCCTACACTATTTCATATTCAGATTACAATCACTTTCAGTATAAGTTTTTTTTAAATTAATTCATTCATTTTATTTATTTATTTTTGGCTGCATTGCGTCTTCATTGCTGCACGCGGGCTCTCTCTAGTTGCGACGAGTGGGGGCTACTCTTGTTGCAGAGTACGGGCTCTAGTCAAGCGGGCTTCAGTAGTTGCGGCACGTGGGCTCAGCAGTTGTGGCTCGCGGGCTCTAGAGCACAGGCACAGTAGGCTTAGTAGGCGCACAGGCTTAGTCGCTCCGCGGCATGTGGGATCTTCCCGGTCCAGGGATCGAACCCGTGTCCCCTGCATTGGCAGGCGGACTCTCAACCACTGTGCCACCGGGGAAGCCCCAGTATAAGTTTTTGAGTATAAGCTGAAAGGTACTGGGTCCTAGCAAAGGGTTAGGGGGCGTGGTGGAAAGAGCAAGAACTCACCTGGGATCTTGTCCCCTCACCTTTAACAGGTGGGATCCTTACACTTATTTCAAGGAGTTCTTGTGCTATTAAATGGGGTGCTATACCTCAAAGGGCCTTATAGAAGGTTATCAGTAGATGCTACCTTTTCCTTTCACCATGATCTGAGTGTGAATTTAAGTGGCCCAAGAAACCTGGTGTCCCACCCTTATCTCAGGAGTCTTGCCCACGCTCACCCTGCCCCAGACTAATCTGACACCTGCCAACTTTACCTTCCCTTGTGTCCCATTTTACCAGTGAAAGGAGAAGGGAGCCTGGTGAGGACCAGAAAGAGAAGCTGCGGGTTAGAGACCTGTGTCTCTCCGCAGTGATTCCAGCAGCACAGAGTAGGAAGGGTTGTAAAGACCTTCACAAATGTAAATCACCTCTGTAGCTCCGCGGGAGGGAAGGTAACCTAGTGGGAGAAACCGGGGCCGCGGTTAGTGAGTTACGAAGAGGATGCGAGCTCTCAGTTGGCAGTCCTCCAGTGCCGCTTCTCAAAAATCCTAGGAAGTAACAGCATTGCACTGGAAGTCCCAGGGGGCTGGGGAGAAAAAAGTTCTCTTAACTTTTTCAAACCACAAATATTTGGTCCGAGTTGGGAAAAGGTCCCCGGGGCACGGAGTTCTTATTTGATTCAAGCGGTCTGACCCCTCTTAGGAACTCGGCGGGGGTAGCGGGGGCTGGGGACCCTGGTGGAAGCCGCCTGGCGTCAGTCCTCCCTCTGCCGCCCTCGGTGAATGAAGCGCTGGGTGGGTGAGGGAGCGGGGGCTGCAGTCCGGCGGGGGGAGGGATGCGCAGAGGCAGCCTGTCGTTCTCAGCGTCTGGCCGCCGACTCTTCCTCTCTCCAGATGTTCGCTGTGTTTATAGCTGCTGAAGCAGGAGACCCAGCTCCCTCATTAATAAGTTTCTTTCCTGCGCTGCGGCCAGGGGTCTCAGCCCCAGCCTGCAGCTGGGAGAGGCGCGGTGGAGGAGGGAGGAGGTGAGGCGCCCCTCCCCCCCCCGCCTCCGCGCGCCTCACCCCCTCCCCGCCTTCCTCCTCTGCAATCCTCCCAAAATACACGAGCACACAAAAAGAAAAACACCAGCAGATTTTTTATTTCAGAGAGTAAACACTTGGGCCGTGGGGGTCTGGAGGTTATGGGAAAAGAGGAAACCATCGGGCTAATCAGGCCGGCACACACTTCCCCTGCTGAAATAAAACAGAAATCATTGCTCCGCAGGCCGGCGGTTTAACCCCGGCGCTGCCAGCGAGGCGGGCGCAGGCAGGGCCCGCCCGGAGGGAGGCAGGGCGTCCGGGAGGACGGGCTGCAAGATCCCGGCCCGGGCGGGGAGGAGAGCCGCGAGGAGCGCACAGCCTTTCCATTCCGTCGTGGGTAGCGCATCTGTCCCGAGCCGAGCTTGAGAAACAGACGGTTGGAACAGAAGAGATTCTGGGCGTAGATTCAGTTTTGCAAGAGGCTGGAGGGAGCTCCAGATGGGTTGCGGAGATCCATGAGGTGGCTCAGGGAGACAACGCTCTGTCCGGCGCGCACGTGCGCACGGATCCTGTTGGGAAACGAGCTCGGGCGTTGCTGAGACTCGTCTGGACCGAGGTTTTCGCCCGGCCACCTCCCAGCTCAGCGAGCCTGGCCCCATCACTGACCCCTTCTGGGTCTCAGCGTCCTCATGTGTGATACAATAGTGCCTGCCTCACAGAAATACGGTGAGGGACAGGAAACCGTACTGAACGTGGAAACGGCAAGCACCAAAGCATGGCTCTCAATTCATGATTTCATAGATTACTTTCAACTGATCAGGTTCCTCCCTCCGCCCGCCCCCCTTTCCTTCCTTCTTCCTTCCTTCCTTCCGTCCTCTGTTCAGTGCCTTCAGCTTCCATCTTCACTCACTCGCCTCCTTGCTGCCTGTCTGGAGATCGTAAATATCGCATGGGTCAGAGGTCATAAGTCAAACATGGGACCTAATTGCACTCTGCGAGAAATTACCTTCCCACTGATGTATAGGGCAACCTTTGGCTCTCTCTGAGGCTGCCAGTGTGAGAGGCCCGTCAGCTTCGGTTCTGACCCTGCCCCCATACCATGGTATAGTCAGCTGACCGTTCCCCAGCCCCCCACCCCCCTTCACTGTGAGGATGTGGAATGGGGACCCTTCCTCCACTGGGTTCCTGCACAGTCCGGTTAGATTCACTCAGCACCTCCACAGAAACATTTGACTCTTTTGGACTTTCTTGCTATTTAAGAAAACAGACCTTCGGAACCTCTCTGTTCATCCTTGCAGGGGGCATTAAAAAAAACAAAAAAACAGGGGGCTTCCCCGGTGGCCCAGTGGTTAAGACTTCGCCTTCCAATGCAGGGGGTGCAGGTTCGATTCCTGGTTGGGGAGCTAAGATCCCACATGCCTCGGGGCCAAAAAACCAAAAACATTAAACAGAAGCAATATTGTAACAAATTCAATAAAAACTTTAAAAATGGTCCACATCAAAAAAATCTTTAAAAAAAAGCAAAAAACAAAGCTACCAATTCCTGAAGTTGTTTTTACCAGTCTTTTCCGTACCTCCTCAGACTTGCTGAAGTGGACCTTAAGAAACAGACCCCAGTGATTTCAGTATCCACAGACCCAGGGTTCTAGTTGCCTTTGCAGTTGTCACTTGATTCCTTACCTGCTTCAGACATGTTTTTTATCAACCCTGACAACTTTCTGCTGAGTCTCAGACCTGTAGATTCTCATAGAGAGCAGGGGTGCTTGATACAGATGAGTTTCAGAAATGTGGGATTCCCTCTGAAACTGTGTGCAAGGATGTTTCTAAGGGTCTGTAGCTTTCCTCTGATTCTCAAGTGATCTGAGGTCCCCAGGAGGTTAGGGTACCTTTGTACCCCCTGGTAGCACTTAGCATGTTGTACTTAGCGAGCACGCCAAGCATATTTTGTTGAACTGGGTTGAATTCACTTGTAAAGCTTCCTTCCTCTCAATCCCTTCTCACCACTCTGGTCGGTCCCAAGAGATTGTCTTTAAATCTGGAAACTGTTTCCATCCCATTGTCTCGGAGGCATTGGGCACGGACGCCTTGTCTGAAGTGAGGCCACTTCTCTCCTGTTTCCTTTTCAACATCTCCCTTTATCTCACACTCCTCAGAATGATCTCTCCAAACGCCCATGAAGGGTAGGGACCTGTGGTGTCTCCACTGGGAGGTGGAGGCGGGATGGGGCAGAGCCCTTGGGCCACTTCAGAGCAGCACAGAAGCATCACACTGTGATCTGCTTCTCACGGACGAGCCAGTGAATGAGAGATTTTCCCAGCATCGCTGTCTCATGCAGTGGGGAAAAATGAGCGGTAGGGACGGTGCCTCTGAAGAGGGATGGAAGTCCAGAGCCAGCACCCTTCCCACAATGGGGGGAGAAGCCACCGCGGCACGTAGAGTTCCTTCACTCCCCCAGCCACTGCCTCTGATGCTGGCCGTCCTTTGGAGTCTTAGCTCTAATTTCCGTTCTTTACCTTCTCTTGGAACCATTGGCTGTTACATCCTCTGCCACAAACTAACTTGGACAAGTGGAGACCATTTTCAGAGTCTCAAATTGAGCACGAGGCATTACCCCACACTGGTCAGCTATTTGGAGCTGCCCAGGGATGGCTCAGCATTTCCTCCTATGGTCAGTAAAGATGGACATTCTTAACCGAGCAGGCCTATAGCCTGCATCCCGTTGATAGGCTGAATATTGGGTCTTACAATGAAAGTGGCTGAAATGTCTGTAGCCTGTTCCTGGTCTGTTGAGTAAAGATTGGAAATTACAGAAAAGTTGTCGTGTTTCCTTCAACCACATCCAGAATATTCAGGCATTTCATCAGTACTTTGTGCTTGGAGTTTAAAGTTCCTAAACAACAAAACCAGCCTACCATGGTGCAAAGTTTGGTTGACGTTTAGTGGTAGTTTTTTGTTTTGTTTTCAGCATGGTTCAGATCCCTCAGAATTTTCAGTTAGATATCTGTGCTTATCTCTCTTCCTTGTTGCTTATCTACCAATCAATTAAGAAATTAAAAATGTAGAGTAAAAATAGTTCCTATCCCATTCTTCTTCAATTTTAAATAATCTTATTGTAGGACGTCCAGGAGAAGGTCTGCCTTTTTCTAGAACAACTTGAGAGGTAGATTAATTGCCATTCATGAAATACTTTCTCTAGGCTAAGGATCACACACGTGTGGTCTCTTTGACTCTTACAATATTCCTAAGAGGGCGATATTATTCCCATTTTACAGATGAGATGAATGAGGCTCAGAGAGTTACTTCCCCCACAAGTCTAACCATAATTCTCGGAGGTGAGGAGAGGGTCAGTCAAACTGGGATCTTCCTTCAAACCCCATGCTCTTAAGCATTGTACAAACTTTGCTGCCCAAACATTTTTTTTTTTTAAAGTCTGCATCGTTGCCTAGTGGCTGATGTCCACCCTATAGGATAATATACGCTTTCCTAATTTCCCCACAAACTAGAGACCCTTAAAAACCTTGCAGAGGTGAAATAGAGGAAATGAGCCTCTGTGGTCTACTTTTTGGACCTTCTCTCTGGTTTCTTTTGGTTCCTTAAGGGCATGAAGGAGCAAGGTCATCTGCAGAGCTGCCGTGGAGAATGGTTTCCTTTGCTGGCATTCACTTCGGGTCTGTCACGGAAGCATGGCATTACCTTTGCCCCTTGCCCCCTCCTCCATCAGCCAGCTCTGTGAGCAGACAGAGTCGCTGAGCCCAACTCAACCCTGAGAAGTTTCTGAAAGGTTATACCCTTGAAGCTCTCCACGGTGCAGGCAGCACGTGCTAAAGTTTACACAGACTCCTCGGACCTCTGAATAGAGAGACTAATTGTGGGGAAGCTGCCTTTCAGCGCACAGGATGGGCTGTTCTCTGTGGGTTTTACTATCAAAAGGCTTTCAAAAGTGTAGTGGAGCCATTGTTGAATATTTCACAATGAATTAAATACCATTTATCTCCTCACAGCTGTTCCATGTGAGTGAACGGAGTGCTTTTTTTTTTTTTTTTTTCCTGGCAGAAGACGTCTGCTGTATAAACCTAAGCACTGGGGTAATGAGATTATTTGTGTGTGAATTCTTTAGGAAAAGCGTTTCTTTATTTTAAACTCAATGTGATGCAGGGCTGCTGCTCAGGAGATGGCAGGGAGAGCCTCGGAGAAGAATGCGATGGAAATGTCTAAGCAGAGCTGGGAAAAGCAGGGGTGAGGGGCTCAGGGACCAGACCTCCAGCCTCTGTACATTCATCCACATTTCCCCAGGGCCGCCTGCATCTCCCAGATCTACTCACTGGGCTATGGAGGCGGGAAATTCCATATATTTTTTTAGTAACAATTAATCACTTTTCCATCTGCCCTTTCAAAATTCCTTCCTGATCTCACAAGTTTTAAATGGCATCGAAGGAACCCTTGTTTTGCTCTCTACCTATTTTTATATCAAGGAGCATTTAAAAACTTTAAAGTGTAAAAGACACAAAGAAAATCGCTTTCTCATAATGTTGAGGGCGGTTTCCACCCTTAGGACATATTTGACCTTACTGTTGCTAGAACATTAAGTGCTTCACGGAGTATCCAGTCATCTTCCCTTGCTTGAATTACTTTCCTCTTCAAATTTTTCATTGCCTTCCGTAGACATTGAGCTTCAGGTAATCAGTGAATTGGAACTAAGTATAAAATTGATTAAGATTAAATACTAGAGTAGCCTTAACTCTTCTTAAAGCATCATCGGGGAGTTACCAGCTCTTCTTTAGATCCATTGAAATCCAAGAAAAAGACGGGAAGGAAATGGGAAGAAGAGGGATTTAGATTATCCACGGTGAAATTTAACTCTGAAATCTATTATTAAAGGAATTTGCAAATTGCCTCTCCCCTCAAATATCCTTCAGGATATTTCAGAAGTAGTTTAAGTAATTTTTTATTATCCTTCTGCTTCTATCACATAAGACAAAAATTTTGAACCTTTTGAGAGAAGTTCAGGAGAATGTTTCAGGATACTATCAAACGGGTAAGAGTAGGCCAGATAGGAAAAGAAGAGGACAGAGCGTTTCAAATGTAATTCTGAATTTCTCCCATTTTGATCCCTTACTCCCTCCGCTTCCCAAATTTCCCAAAGTCTATGGCAGGGTGGGCAGGTGGGAATGAATCATTCTTCCCCTCGCTCTAATGGAGGTGAAAGATCTGCTGGAAAGGCAAGAGCGAATCTATGCCGTTTCTGTTGCTTTAAAACACCTAATCTTTTCCCTCTTCCTGGCTGTGTACCTGTACTTTGCCATGTGCGTATATACCAGGCTTTGTTTATTTTGTTGTAACAATCACTATAAAAATAATATATCTCTTTAAAGAAAATGTGTAAATTAAAGACTAGTTGGGAGGGGAGGGGGAGGCAGTTCAGTTCCATCACTAATGGTTAACACATTGAAGTCTCTTCCGTGGATATTTTCTCTGTGACCAGTTCACCTGGATATCACACAGGTATCTCAGTTACCACTGGGCTTATCTCTTACTCCTCTGCCTCTGTAGGAAGCCTGTCTTTACCCTCTACCCCAGTGTCACGTCCTCTGCCAATCACCAGGCTGGAAAATGGGGAGTTACTATCCACTCCCTGCTTTGTGCCTTAAGCCTTGTGTTGGTCAAGGCTCTTTTTGTTTGCAAGTGGCAGAAACCTGGCTCAACTGGCTTTATTTTATTTTATTTTTTAACTTTTTATTTTATATTGGAGTAGAGTTGATTAACAAAGTTGTGTTAGTTTCAGGTGTACAGCAAAGTGATTCAGTTATACATATACACGTAGCTATTCTTTTTCAAATTCCTTTCCCATTTAGGTTGTTACATAATATTGAGCAGAGTTCCCTGTGCTATACAGTAGGTCCTTGTTGGTTATCCATTTTAAACATAGCAGTGTCTACATGTCAGTCCCAAACTCCCTAAGTATCCAATTTCAGAAGGGGATTTATTGAGTTATAGAACTGAGAGATCCAGTAGAAGAGCCGGCCTGCGGAACTCTAGACAATCAAATAATCTTGTCAATTCCCCTTTTCTCCTCTCCCTCCCCCCTTCCCCCTCCTTCCCTTCCTCCTTCTCCTCCTTCTCCTCCTTCTCCTCCTTCTTTAGCTCATGTCTTTGCTTTAGTAGAGGGGGGCTGGGAGGGGTCCCATGCTGGAAGAAGAGGGGGAAACTCTCGGGAGAGAAAAACAGTAGATGACCAAGTCTGTCAACTTTATCTTCTAAATATCTCCTGAATTTACCCCATCTTCCCTCTTATTATTGTCAATACCTTGGTTCAGGTCCCAGTACCGGTGAGCTAACCTTTTATTGTTGAGATCATCAAGTGTTGCAGTCACTGATTTTTGTCTTCCCTGTTAGTCTACACGCACCTTGAAGGTAGGGCTTTGTCCTTGTCACGTTCATAGGACGTGGCAGAGGGCCTGAACTGTCATAGGCACTCAATTCAGGTGTGTTGGGTAAAGAGACCAGGGTTATTAAATTCATCTGTCAGGATGATTGTGAAAAGTACCCAGGATTTTAAAATCAATTAAGTCGCTAAATTAAAAAACAATGAAACACCCCCCGCCCCAAACCCTTCAAAAGAAAATTCCAATATTGTCCCAGAAGGCCCTTTGTGTTCCGGCTCTTCTCCTTCTAAGGTCAAGGGACTTTACCATTTATTCCTGTGTCCCCAATACTGAGCCTAATACTTGCCACGGAGCAGAGCGTTGATCATTATCTGTATCCTGCTTGTCCAAACTCACCACGGCTTGTGGTGGGTGGTTGGTGGCTTGGTAGTCAACTGGATCAGAAATAATTCAGTTTTGGACTGGGTTAGGGTCTAAGTTGACCTTGGTTAGAGCCCTTTTATTCTGTCCTTCATCAATCAGCACATACATATTGAGCTCTTGTTCTGCATGGGATACTGGGCCACAAAGTAGGGCGGGCGGCACACTTGTCTTCAAGAGGCACCAGCACAGCCTTGGTGGGGAGCTAAGGGAGACACAGCTATGCCGGGCAGTCGGGTGAGCCTGGGAGGAATGGGGATGATAAGGACGGCATTTTTGCTGCAGACTCCAGGTAAGCAGAGACCAGCACAGCCAGGCTCCCCCGGGGCCTCTTTCCAAATTGAGAGAAAGGGAAGGTGGTGTGGGGGGAATTCATCTTGAGGTTCATTCGTTTGTGCAAACTTGGTCAGGGGAACAGGACAGAGTTCAATGTGAAAAGGGGCTGTTTTACTGATGTTTAGAATAGTGGCCGCCCTTGTTCTGCTTTATGTATCCTGGTTCCTTGTCAGTCTTTCCTGCGTTCCCCTCTGTTGATTTTCACCTCCCTGGCCCTAATCTGCCTGCCTCCAGAGATGAGTTTATCCTCTCCTCGGGCTTCCCAACCTGAGTGCGACGTTCCATTCCCTGGGTCTGCTGCTTCTCACTTCGTTAGCGTTGCCGATGTTTATAAAGCCAGGAGATAATATTTTTAGGTTTCATTTGGAGTTTCCCGGGCAGCCTCTCTTTAATCCACTTAGGAAGTTTAGAAAAGAAGGTCACAGAAATGTTAGATGTTTTTCCACTGAACTTTGGTTAAGCAAATGGTCTTGGGGTGATGTTCACAGACTCCACCGGGCAGACTTACCGGATGACTGGAACTCCTTTCTCTTTCTTTTATTCGTCTTGCTTCACCTCTGGAAAAGCACAGTTGTTTTGTTTTGTTTTTTTCTTTTTCAAACAACTTTATTGAAGTAAGCCTCACTGAGATACAATTCGTTACACGATACAATTCACTCATTTAAAGTGTAAAATTTAAGGGTTTTTAATATATTCACAGTATTGTGCAATTATCACCATAATTTAATTCTGAAACATTGCTGTCCCTCCTAAAAGAAACCTCATACTCATTAGCAGTAAGTCCTATTCTCCCTCCACCCGCCCCCTCCTTGCGCTAGTAACCACTGGTCTAAGTTTGTCTTTTTAAATTTACCCTTTCTGGACTTCTCTTGTAAATGGAATCATACCATATGGGAGCTTTAGTGACTGATTCTTTCACTATTTTCAAGGTTCATCCATGTTGCAGCATATATCAGTACTTCATTCTTTTTTAATCACTGAATGCTCTTCTGTTATATGGATATGTCACAACTTACGTGTCCATCATTTGATGGACATTTGTTGGCACTTTGTATCTGTTAGAAATAATCCTGCTATGAGCATTCATGTGTAAGTTTTTGTGTGAACATGTTTTCATTTCTCTTGGATTTATGCCTAGAAGGGGAATTGCTGGGTTGTATGGTAACTGTATGTTTAACTATTTGTGGAACTGACAAACCATTTTCCAAACTGGCTGCACCATTTTACATTCCCACCAGCAATATACAAGTGTTCCAGTAATGACATATCCTCACCTGGACTTGTTATTGTCTGTTTTCTGGTTAGATCTCATCATGGATATGAAGTAGTATCTCATTGTGGTTTTGATTTGCATTTCCTTATTGACTGATGATCTGGAGCACTTGTTCATATGCTTATTGGCCATTTGTTTATCTTCTCTGGAGAAATGTCTATCCAAATCTTTGCCTGTTTTTTAATTGAGTTGTCTTTTTACTATTGAGTTCATCATGTAGTTTAGACATAAGTTCCTTATCAGCTATATATATATATATATATATGATTTGCAAATATTTTCTCCACTAGTATGAGTTGTCTTTTTACTTTCTTGATGTGATAATTTGCAGCATGAAAGTTTTTAGTTATGATTAGCCCAATTTATCTATTTTGTTTGTTTGTTTCATCTTGTTGTTGTTGTTTGTGCTTCTGGTGTCATATCTAAGAAATCATTGCCTAACGCAAGGTTATGAAGATTTATGCTTTCTTGTAAGAGTTTTATAGCTTTAGCTCTTAGGTTTAGATCTAGGATCACTTTGAGTTCATTTTTGTGCAGTGTGAATAAGGGATCCAATTTTTTTCTTTTGCATATATATATCTTATTTTCCCAGCACTATTTGTTAAAAGATTTTTCTTTCCTCAATGTCTTGGCCCTCTTATAAATTTTAAATACATAGGCCACCTATGTTTATGAACTGTCTTCTTAATCTATGGCATAAATAATAATTTGTAGGGCCTCCCTGGTGGTGCAGTGGTTAAGAATCCACCTGTCAATGCAGGGGACGCGGGTTCGATCTGTGGTCCGGGAAGATCCCACATGCCGCGGAGCAATTAAGCCGGTGCGCCACAACTACTGAGCCCGCGAGCCACAACTACTGAAGCCCACACAGCTAGAGCCCATGCTCTGCAACAAGAGAAGCCATCACAATGAGACGCCCGTGCACTGCAAGGGAGAGTAGCCCCCGCTCACCACAACCAGAGAAAGCCCACGTGCGGCAACGAAGACCCAACACAGCCAAAAATAAATAAATAATAAATAAAAATTTGTATTAAGTGGTTTTTTCAACATTGTTCACTACGATAAATCAGTATTTTTTTTGGTTTATAGTGAACTTGGTGGGTTAGGATACCAGAATTCTAAGTCTGGTTTGAAATGTGATTTTTTTGAACCTGAAAAATCCCCCAAATTGCCATTCATTGTTTATTTTGAGCCAGATACTGTCAAATATTTTACATATATTATCTTATTTAAATCTTACCAAAACATCCTGTAAGTTATTATTAGCTCCATTTCATAGATGAGGAAGCTGAGCTTTACATAGTTGAAGTAACTTGCCCAAAATTACACTGTTAGTAAGTTATAGACCCCGAATTTGAGCACAGGTCAGCCTGACTCTGTAGCCTAGTATTAAACACTGTGCTGGGACTTGAGCAAGTTATGTGAAGTAATAGTAACCAGGAATAAGAAACAGAAAGCAGCCACTGTGTGTGCAATTTGTGAAGAATGCAAAATCTGAAAATCTAGTTATGCTAAATGATTATCAATTTTCACATCTCTAAATAGGAACATAACATCTTCCCCTGACCTCCTGTGTTACAGTTAAACCAAGACAAACGGTATTTAATTTTGAAGTTACTTAGTGTATTTTAACTCCAAGGAGAAAAAAAAAAATCAGCAGATTTTTTAAGGAAAAAGTCATCATGGCTTTATGAATTAATTGTACAAATCTCAACTTAATGCAAGTGTTTGCCAAGACATCGATATTTCTATTTCATCCTTTTGGTCTTATGTTTGATAAGTTTCTAACAAAGTTACTAACAGTTGTCTGGAGAACGCCCTGTACTTACAGAGTTGACCATACAAAAGACTTTTAACCAAATTAATAGGTTCAATTTGGGCATCTTGAAGGAATAACCACTGTGAAGCCCAGGGAAGTAGAAACCTGTATTTCTACTGTATTACACCTGTAATATTGGAGGTGTCAATTCACAGAAGACCTGAAATCACCCCCACATCCTCTCCCCCATCTCTTCTCTCCTTCTCCCTTCTTTCCAGTGCTCACTTGCCTTTGGTGAAGAATTTGGGGCCTGTGACTTTACAACAGTGAAATGTCTCCCAGGATGTATTGTTTGTGTGTTTGTGATTGCCACGTCCTACTTGTCATGAAGTCTCTACTGGAACGTGTTATTATAAAATCCCAATGAACATATATAGGTGGGAAAAAAACTATTAGAAATATGTGTTTTGTGACCAGCTGCTCTTATTGCTAATGCGTCCCCACATTTTCCTGCTGTAGCTGCAAGGAGATGGGAGGTCGACTGGAACGTTCTGGGTGCAGGAATCCTCTTGTCAATTTCCCTTGCCCTGTAGTTCCCGCGGGAAGGGAGCTGACGCCATCCTCCACTTCCCCTTAATCCCCAATCCTGATCTCCTTCCTCCTCTGGTTCATCCTTGAGTTCAGGCAGATGCATCACTGGGAGTCCTACTGTATCCTCCTCCCAATGACAGCTTCGCTTAATTCGATTTTGAGTGGAGATGGGTAGGAATTAATGTATGAATCGTCTTCTCTCCGCTGCACCACACCTTCCCTCCTTCTCCCCCTACACACACTTTCTTGGTGGGAAAATGATGACTCGGTTTGTGATATGTAAGTGATAAAAGGTCTAATAAGAAATCCAACAAATGATGACAAAAGACTTGGCAGAAGAAAACCACATTTGAAAGTCCCCGAATGATAGAGGAGAGTAATTCGGGACATAGGAATAATCTGAAAGAGTTGCATGAATGTGTGCCTTCAGTATTTTGCACAGCTGACTTGGATCAGAATCATGCAGGCTAGGAAAGTCTCTGTACCCTGGACGGATGCTGTATGCTGAGGACCAGGAGGCTTGCCTTCCTCTTGGACATTTCTCAGAGGTGCTGTGAGATGTTGATGGAAGTGACCTTCCAGGCTATAAGGTAAAATGTTGCTGTTATTTCAATCAGAGAAAAGGAACTGTGCTTACTCACATTTAATTCTGAGGTTTGGCACATAAAGGACTTAAAATGACCCAAACTCTATGAAGATAGTGTGAAAGGGATATCTCCTAGTTACTCTTCTAAGGGACCCCATTTGCAGAATTACATGGCCAGCTTACCCTGAAGTCATTGCTTAAATAACCTGCTAACTGGAATGTATTGACAGGAACTATCAACGCAGCTTCTCCCAACGGTCAATTCCAATCTCTTCCTGCTCCAAATAAGAGGTTCCTTGTGTGTTTTGATTTGTCTATATTGTGCGTTTTAATATTGCTCCAAACCACAACTGGATTTAGAAAGCAGCTATTGCTATCACACATAATGTACGCTAGTGTCTAAGACCTTAATAATATTGTGTTTACCCATTGTACTTAATTCTTGTGCCCAATAGCTTCATGACAGCAGTCATATTTGCAATACATATTTCTTTCCTTATGTTCCTGTTCTTTGATTAAAGTTCATTGATGATATACATCTGATAGTTCTACTTGATTAATGCTATGGCATTCACACCTACGTTCATTTCCAATCATTCTTCTCTTTCTACTATGTTTTCTATTTATCTTTGTTGTTAGCCGTTTATTTCTGCCATGTAGTTTATTTGATCTGTCCTTGATAAATTAACAGGTGGGATTTTTACACTCTCGACGCACAGTGGCTGCTTTGTAGTCATACTAAGTGGTACATTGAGGAAAAAGATCGCTATAAAAATGCAGATCGGGCTTCCCTGGTGGCACAGTGGTTGAGAATCTGCCTGCTAATGCAGGGGACACGGGTTCGAGCCCTGGTCTGGGAAGATCCCACATACCGCGGAACAACTAGGCCCGTGAGCCACAAGTACTGAGCCTGCGTGTCTGGAGCCTGTGCTCCGCAACAAGAGAGGCCGCGATAGTGAGAGGCCCGCGCACCGCGATGAAGAGTGGTCCCCGCTTGCCGCAACTAGAGAAAGCCCTCGCACAGAAACGAAGATCCAACACAGCACAAATAAATAAATAAATTAATAAACTCCTACAAAAAAAAAAAAAAAAAAAAAAATGCAGATCGATTTGCCTTCATCTATTATCCTACTTTATACAGATCTTAGAGGTCTTGGATGAGTCTTCCGTAAGGCAAGACCTGAGGATGGAGGCGCACTGTGGTAAAGGCAAGTAATAAAGAGCTTATTGCCAGCCAGAATCTAATTTTACAGCTTTCAATCCATTATGATCATTATAAAGTGGGCATTCCACTTTAGCAAGTAGGAGGCTTGCCAGAACAGAGTGGCTGCCAAAGGAATGGCAGTGTTTTCTCCCTTGGTCTTAGGTTGGAGGTTCTGTACTCGCTGATATGATTACTCATTGCTGTAAGATCATGGAATCTTTCTCTGTGTCTTTATCCCCTTGCTTTCTCTCTATATATAGAAGGTACCCTCAAATATTAGAAAAACGCATCTTTCTAAATGTTGAGGTTGTGATGGTAAAATAACAAGGGAAGAATTGACCCCAAATGGCATTGTGCATGGAAGTGAATTTATACAAGAACCATCAGGGAGTGATTGTAAGGCTTTATGTTTTAGGGATGGGAATCATTCAGTGACTCTGACTGTTTTTTAAATGTTTGTGGATTTGGCAGAGTTCAAAATCTGTTTTGCCAAGCGCTTTAATTTTTTTTTCTGCTAATTTTGAGGTCCATGAGTATTACGTGGGAAACTTAAATTGTATATGGGATTACTTTATAATTTAGCCATCCATTCATCTGTATAGGACATTTGAGAAGATTGGTGACTCTTCTTAAAAACACTTAGAAGGAAAGGTTGGTATGGTTTGATGATTAAATGAGCTACAAACCTCAAAGACTGGAGTTGATTTGAAGAGTTAAGCTCTAGAACTATTAAACAGATTTAGAAAAGGGCTGGTCTCCTTTCATTTTATTATTAAAAATTTTTTTGTGTCTGAAAAGTGTGTATGTGTGTGTATGAGATTGGACAATTTCAAATGGGGAGAACCGTGTCATAAGGTAGTAATGCCCTTTTCTAAACACGCAGGGCCATCTATAGTGAAGCTAGAGGTGGGCCTGATTTTACCATCTCAGGTCACTTCAAAATAAATATATTTTATTTATTTATTTGGTCGTGCTGGTTCTTAGTTACGGCAGGTGTGCTCCTTAGTTGTGGCTCACAGGCTCCTTAGTTACTGCATGTGAACTCTTGGTTGCGGCATACATGTGGGATCTAGTCCCCTGACCAGGGATGGAACCCGGGCCCCTTGCATTGGGCGTGTGAGTCTTAACCACTGTGCCACCAGGGAAGTCCCTCAGATCACCTTTAATATCAAATGGTTGTTTTAGTCACTCCTCCATTTCTTCACGATTTCATTCATTTATTCAGTTATCTATTCTTTCAACATTTATTAAGCATTTACTATGTCACCAGGTCCAAGTCACTGTGTTTTAAGCTGGAAATTAAAATTTGAGTAGAATATGACTCCTGACCTTGAAGGGCTGAGATTATTTTAAGTCAGGTGGTTAAGTGCTCAGTCAGAAGCCCATGGGCACTGACTTGAAGTCAGTTTGTGTGAGAGTGCAAAGGAGGAAGTGCCTGATTTTATCCCAAAGACCCAGGAGACCTGCAGGGGGGTGGGGGTAGGGTGGGCAGGGTAGATGTGATGTTTGCTGCTGTTTCCTGTTGGATGAGTGGGATGGGTGGACCAGGGCTTTCCAGAAAGGGAAAGGCCTGTAAAAGTACACAAAACAGTGAAACACTAGGGCATGTTCAAGGGATTCCAACAAGTCCAGGACTGTTGGAGAGCAGGGGAAGAAGGTGAAACCGGTCTGAGAGATGGGTGGGGGCCAATTTGGGCCATTTGTCCCATGCTTGGATTTCATCTGGTTAGCACTCCAGAGTCTTTGAAGGAATTTGTTATTTCTACATCACGGTAAAAAAAAAAAAAAAAGGGTTGAGATGTTCTCTCATATCTCCGCTTTCCTATATAGTGTCCTTCTGAGAAGCTTGTGCTTCTGTTTCACGCAGGTCTGGGCGGATGTCTTGGCTGCATCCTCCCGAGGCTCCTGGACTTCCATGGAAAGTCCTCCGGAAACACTCCGCTGCTGGGGTAGCACTTCCAGACTGCGATGTGGGTGGATTCCCACAAAAGGATTTGCATTGTGACAGAAGTGTTCCCTTCCCAAATCATTTATTTATCTATTTATTTATTTTTGGCTGTGCCGCGGGGCGTGTGGGATCTTAGCTCCCCGACCCAGGGACTGAACCTGAGCCCCCTGAAGTGGAAGTGGAGTCTTAACCACTGGACTGCCGGGGAAGTCCCTTATTTTCAGAATAATATAAAATTTGTCTCTTTCTTTAAGCTGAGTATAACTCAAGCCTGAGCTCTGGATGAATGTGGAGCCTGAACAAACCCGGCAATACTGATGCGGTGGCTTTTCAAAGGCCAGCGATCTGTGATGGGGGAACAGTAGGACAAGTGGAACATTAGCTTGTCTATCTCTAGGCGCTTTGCAGAGGTTCTGGATGGAGGAAAGCTAATCAGGAGACCTGCATGGGGAGAGAGGCGTGTTATTTAATTAGCTTTACAATGGGCTGACTTGAAGGCACGTGGTGGTTTTAATAGAGGCAGATAGATGTCCTTTTTTGCAGGGCTAATTGTTGGGAAAAAGCAGGGTCTTTGTTCCGGCCCAGCATGAGGGCTCTGATCTCTTGGAGCCCAGGGCTGCCCCTGCTTATAATTTTAGACAGAGCTATTCAAGTCTGCCCTGTAGAGAAAAGAAGAACAAGAACAGTATTGTGTATGCAGGATCTGTGCCCAAACCTCCCCAAAGTCACTAGGAAAAAAGAGAGAGAGAGAGAAAGAGAGAGAAAGAGGACCCAGCCATGTACATCTTAGAGTATTTCCCCATCACTTATTTGCTATGTTTGTTGGAAAGGGCAAAGCCATCCTTTAATCAACTTGGAGCTGAGGTGGGGTGACTTAACTAAACAATTTCAGAAATCCAATTAAGTCCACTTTCCCAGTGATATGGCATTAATCTTGCCAAATGGAGCAGGCAACTCGCAAGGAGAGTCTGTGCGTCCCATGCTGCCAGTCTTCATGGCCAGATGCCAGGCATTGGCGATGCCAGGGCATGAATTATGTAGCGGATGCCCCTAAATAGCAAAATCTGTGTTGCTGAGGGGCAGGGTGGGCTATCTTCCCTTAGGGTTCAACTCGTCGGCACAGGTAGTGACACAGCAAGTAAAACACTTCATCTGAATGCCAGGAGGCAAGTCCGAGCTCAGAGAGCGGCTGCTACATGGGCCCAGAATCCTGTAGCTAAAAAGGCATGGGTACAGCACAATTAGAGATGGTTAGAGGTTCAGGTTTACAGCACAAGTTAAGTTGTTAGGAAACTTCTAGCTGTCAGAAACAGAGGGGATAACGTAAGAAAAGACTTCTGTGAAGTGACTGCAATGGTGTGTGGATGGGGGGCGGTGAGGTGCTAGTTTGGGGAACGCTTCAGGCAGCAAGATACAAGGTAAGTACTGGACAGTGTGTGTAAGATTCTGCTAAGTTAGAGATTGGCTCGGAAGCCAAATAGTGAGGCCGTTTGCTTGGGATCTTATTTTGCTCAGTTTGTATGAAATCACTGAATGGGTATCAAACATACAACCCAGAGTGGGGAGAACCCAGTATTGGAAGGAGTCCTAGAGGGTGTATCTTCCTCTCTGCCCTGCTAGTGTGTGATGTAGCTGTGACCATATGTTTAAAACTTCCATAACCGTATTTCATGTCTATAGAATGGGTATCAACTCCCTTTCATCTAAGGGGCCTGGTGTCCGGATCTGTATAATTTACATACTCAGACTTAAAACTATCTTTATTATTATGTCATGACTTTCATGGGACCACCATGTCCTCATCTCTTGGTGAGAACACTATCGACCACAGCTTGGATTAACTTCCGTGAGAATTTTATGGTCACGAAATCCAAAGTCACGATTCCGATTTTTTAAATTATTAATAGCGGCGAAGCTCTGCCGCATTCTGCGTTAGACATAGTGCAAAGGGCGTGGCACAAATTCATTCCATCCTCAGATCAGCTCTGTGAGCTGGGCACTATGATCAGCTCCATTTTACAGATGAAGAAACTGAGGCTTTCTGAGGCCAAGGGACTGACAGCTGGAGAGGGGCCAAGCTGACTTAAACTCTTGTCCACCTGCGGCCAAAGCTTGTGCTCTTGACCGCTCTACCCCACTGCCTCCTCAGTTCTTTTAGAGTTTAAGGGCATTCCTTGTAGTTAGGAAACCAAAGCCTGATAGTTGATCTGGCAAAAAAAATGGGCTCCTTGGAAGCAGGGACATTTATTTGGAATTGTTTCCTTATCTCCACACCTCAGTTCCATTCCATTCAATTAAAAAAATACTCTCCAGGAGAGAAAATGTTAGCTCAATAAAAATGGGGAGTATATGTGGATGCTGGGCCTTTCCTGGATCTGGAATGGTGGTTGCCAGCCATCTGGTCTCTTTCAAGGTTGTGGAGTTCCCTGAAAGAAAAGTCCATGATCTTTTTGATTTTTCAAAATTCTGAACATTATTTAGAATTTTTAATTCCTGGAAAGGGACCTCTCCTGGGAACCTGCCACAGGAGAGCCCCTTGCCGTTTGCCCTCCCACTCTCTGCTCTCAGCTCCCCAAGCAGCTGGACCTTCCTCCTTCCTCCTCCCCTCCCCTCCCCTCCCTCCCCTCCCCTCCCCTCCCCTCCCCTCCCCTCCCCTCCCCAGCGGGTCCCTGGTGGTGCTTGCTTCCACCCAAGGCCTTTGTGTGATGAAGTCTTTCAAGATGGTCTCCCTGTCTGGGGAAAACACATGTTTCTGATCAATCTGATGAAATACATTTCCATTAAGAAATAACTTCTCTGTTTTCTACTTTCTTCCTTCTCCACCTTACCTATCATTACCCATCATCTCGAGCCCTCAAGGCTTGAAAGGACTTCCCTGGCCCGACTGATTCCATGGCGCCTTCTTGCACGTCACATATGCTGGACTTGCTTCTCTCCTCTTCACCAGTGTGAAGGGAGAAAGGTTTTCGTTGTACAGGAGCCAATCCAGATAGATGAGATGTGAGCTGGGGTCTCTTCCACCATCCGCTACATTCCGACACCTTCATAAGGGGTGAAGCAATGTGCCTGGTGAGCCCAGCTGTCTTCTTGTAAATTAAAGACGGCTTCATCTCTTTGGCCCTGGAGAACAGAGAATTAAATGGGAGCCGTAATCCTGGAGAAGTTGACATATCCCTTCTTGAGATTGTTTTTCAACTGTCGTTGTTCTATCAGTGGCATATTTGGGGCTCAGTACATTCTAAATATGAATAATTACTCAGGACACCCTAGAGTTGTTTTTATGGATTTATGTTCCTGCATATTTATGAAACTTAGATTCTGTGCACATTTGTTTTCGGGACAGTACACATACAAAAAGAGATTCGAAACAGCAAAGGACTTTAAAGAATGCTCTGCATCCCACTTCCTCTGTTACTAGATTTAGCATCAACAAACAGAGAATTCGTATAAATTCATCATGTGGCAGTGATGTGCACTGGAGGATGCTGAAGGCCAGGGAGGGGTAGATGTCTGAGTGAGATATTTGTAGATGACAGCTTCAAAGTATGTTAATTTTCTTGGCTAGTAAGACGTTCTCAGTGTGTTCTCACATTTCATTTTTTCTTGGGTCGATTATGTGTAACTAGCTCAGAGAAAGTGACGTAAAATGACGTGTGTCTCTAATTCTATTCACAGTTTAGTGGCAATGGTGGACCCTAACCAAACCCATTACTTCCTTGGTTTCCATGGTTTAAAATCAGCCTGCATTTCCCTTGCAACCTTTCCATTATGCATCAGCAGATATAACAAATTAAGTGCAGGGAGGTGTCATCTGCTATGGTCCAGCCAGCCAGAGAGGTTAGGCCTTCTTTGAGTGTCTTTGTGCCACCTGCTAGGTGGTAGCAGCTCATTTGACTTTCCCTCCCCTCCCCTTTCCCATCATCTCTCAACATATCCCCTTTCTCACTGGAGAGGATGCCTATAGCATGGCCAAACAACTAGAAAAAAAAAAAGCATTGCTTCTGGGGACCTGACAAGTTATAGTCAATTTGAGAAGGTGGAGGGGATTTGTAACAGGCACTGGACTCCCTATAAAGTGTCTAACTATTCTTTCTCACAAAGATGGAGAAAATTGGGTTCATTCCATGTATTCTCTTATCTTACGAACGATGGATATAGCTATTCTACACCTTCCCTTCGTGATAATCAGTGAAATAAAAGATTCAAGTTAAAGTTCAGAAATTCCTGAAGCCTGCTTCTGACAATATGAACAATGTGCTGTGTAAAAGTTCAGACTGATGACAAAATGACTGGTTTGCTTGGTGGTAAAGCCAAATGCCATTTTCCACAAACATGTATACACTCAGATGAAAAACAAAATGAATACGGTGACCTTAACAACATTTTCCTTTAAGGGCATGAGAGGCAGGTGATGAGAACAGCAGAGTAAAACTTTATAAAGACCTTTCCAGTTGGAAAAGAGTCACCCGGTTATCTCTTTAGTCTTAAACTTTGGGCAACTTTGAGTCTCACATTACACCAAAAAAAAAAAAAAAAAAAAAAAAGACTGATATTTGAGTTCAAGATCGGTATTTGGAATTTTAGGAAGTTATCTGTTCATTAAGTAAATAAACAGCATAATTTATTGAGTTCATACTGTTTTGAGCTGAGCACTGGAGGTGATGACAGAAACTAATCACTGCCTTGAGGGAGTGTAGGAGGCAGACGTGCTTATTCAAATACTCCCTTGGGGTGTGCTTGGGCTGTTGGGCAGAAAGGGGCACCTTGTGGGTGTGGGGAGGAAGATTCTTTGCATACAGAAAATGTCCATGTTGGGGAAATACTGAGAAATACCCTCTGTGTTTGGTGTAGATTTTCAGCTTGACCTTCCCTTGCATCTTCTGTGGTCACCTCCTTTCACTTCCATTCTGCTCTGAATCCTTTGCAACTCTTCCAGCTTGAGGACCTCCTGTTGACTTGTTTGACTGTCATCCCTTGACTGTTGGCCACGCAAGTCAAAGAAATCGACTCTGTGAAGGTACTGGATCCATGCCCAGGCCTCAGTTTCATTTTGGAATCTTGGAGATTTAAGTCCCAGAATGACAAGGACATAGAATCCCTGGTGACTCTACCTTCTCGTGTCCCACCTCACCGCGCATCCTTCCACTGTTCTCAGCAAAGTTCCCCTCTACTGCTTCCTCCTGTACTATCTTTCCTTTTTCTCTTAGAGCTATTCTTCTAGTACAATCTGCTTCCTCTGCCTAACTTCCAGCATCTAGAACTGGATGGAGAAACTCTCCACCCCATCCCCGCTCCTTCATCTCTAGGGTGGTAAATGCTCCTCGTTTGGGGCAATGGACTTGGCATTTCAAAATGAAAGGGGGAAAAGAAAGGGGAAGATTCCACAGTAAAATTATCTTAAGATTTAGACCACAACTGCAAAGAACATCTGTTTTGAAATCTGGTGTTGTCTTTGTAACCCAAGAGAAAAGCAGGGTAAGATCAGAGGAAGGCCTTAGCCTTCCACCAGAAGAAACCACCTGCCGTGTGGGGAAGGAGCCTGGATCCTGTCCTCCTGGGGTTCAGAGCTCCCTGCCAGGAGCCTGGTTCTCTGCTTCCACCCTGTTATTAAAGAATATTGGGTCTCCTGCCATTTGTGCTAATGCCATCGTCCCTCTACCTCCTCCAGAGGCCAATTTAGGACAGCTTACATTGGAATTCATACTACATGATCCCAGAGGCTCCAGGGTAGCCTGCATTCTGCATGACCCAGGCCCAGGAGGGAGCAAAAAATCCTGGGAAATGTGCTCCGTTCGCTTCGAGGAAGCCAGCTGACCGTGGTGTGGAGGGAGCCTCGTACCCCGCAGCCTTGATCGGCAGCCCCTCACCTCCTTCTGTGTGGGCAGAGCCTGAGCTGCTTCAAGAGGAATACGTGCCGTCTGAACTGGTGGATTTTCAAATGTCGCTTGGTCTGTGGATGAGGCCCATCCATCCCACATCGCTGGGGCTGAAGCTGCAGCTGAGTGGTTCATAATTACAGTCTAAAGAAACGGCAGACAGCAGTAGAGCCAGCCCAGACCCTTTCTCTCCTCACAGCCCATGCCAAGCTGTCACCCACAGGGAATGCTAGTGTGGTTACTGAGCAGCCTGCTTGCCCAAAGACAACACGTCCAGTGCAGAGGAGACTGTTAGATTTCTAGAGACTGAGGCTGATCATCTATCTGTTCCTGTGTGCACTGTTTCCTGCTTCCTTTCTCAAGAGTGTCTGGGAACAGACCAAGCTGAACTGCGGTGCCCTCCCCTGCAGTGTGGTATCTGTAAACCCAAGGAGATGCCGGGAGAGAGGATCAGGGGATCCCATTCTAGAACCGACACTGTCTTTTTCAGGCTGTGTGGCCTTGGGCAGAATGACTTACTCTCTCACAGTCATTGTTTTCCTCTGGAAATAAGAGAGCTGACCGTGACTATCTCTAAGAGTCTCCATCTCACTCTAACATGTGACAAAGCCAAGACCTAAGGTTTTGTCACCACGAACGTGATCTTCCTTCTGAACTTGAAATACAACTTTTCGGTGACTCTTAAATGCAAGTCTGCAGTTTTCTCTCCTAACCAGGTAGTGCTGGAATTTCTCAACTGAGGCCGAAGCTGGGCAGGTTCCCAAATCAGGAACTGAGGGGAGGGGCTTGGAGAGATTTTTTTCAATTAGAGATGATCGTTCCCCTTATCTCTCCATAAGACAGTTCAGGTGAATAGGGGGTCCATGTTACTCTGTAAAGGGGCTGACCATGCAGAAGATTTTTATGTGGTTCCTCCTATAGCCTATGGTCTACTGGCTCTTAATAGCAGTAACAGTGATTTAACTTTGAGCTCCTCTTCTGACCTAGACACTGCTAAATGCTTTCCATGCACTATCTCATTTAATCCTCCAAAGGACCCTACTTTAAGCAGAGAGGGACTGAGGTTCAGGTTTGTTTAAATGACTTCTGCGTAGTAATTCAGCTGCCTAGTGGGTAGAGCTGGAATTTGAATCTGAGCCTTATTCCAGAGCCTACTTACTCACGCTCATCTTGGTTTTATCCTGGAGAACTTTCCCAGGGCAAACGGCCCCGGTCCTCCCCTCTCCCCGCCCACCCTCGCTCTCCTCCCTGGCTTCCCTCCTTACTTATTGCTCATTGTTTATTGTACCTTCTAAACAATAGTTAATGAGTCTGTATTACACGGTGGGGAGAGCCAGGGGTGATTTTATTCCCTGAAACAGAGATGAGGTTGTGACACTAAAAGGTTAAGTGGCTTTGGTGAGGTCACAGAGCCAGCCTGCAGTTGGCGACAGCAGCTCCGATCCCGCACTTGGGTTCCTGAACTGACCCTAAGGCCTTTTGGCATCAGAGTTTAATTAAGAGAGTTCTTTTCATTTTCTCCAATTTTCCATTTTATGGCAGCTCCGTAACTTAGGTAGATATCTAAGCCCCAGGCATCTTTCCCCCCCCACGGTGCTTTTCAGTGACTCAACTTATCACACAGAAGCCACTTGCTTTAGAGCTAAGCTTTAGAAGCCTGTTTCTGTGTGTGATGGGGGACTGCTGCTTTTTTTCTCAGAGAAAAACAACCACAAATGCAAAACGGGCAGGTTGTTAATCGAGGACTTTTTTTTTTCTTTTCAATCTTACATTTAAGCCAGTAAATGAACATCTGTGAGTCATAAACTTGCTCTGGATCAGCCGTTAGTGGTCTGAATGTTTTTGCACCTACCTCTAATAAAGCATATTTTAGCTCAAAACTCAGAGATTCTTCGGTTTGTTGACGGTCAAGATGTGGGAAATAGAAAAAGTAACTTATTCTAGCACGCTTCTGGAGGAGGAGAGTCTGTCTTTCAGGATTGTTTATAATTAGGTGTATTTTTATATTTCTTTTTTATTGAGGTTGGAGCGGGAGTTGAGGGAGGAGCATAAAAGGGGAAAGTTTATGTTTTTTACATACTCTATGTTTTTGAGGGAATTCTTATAAAAAATGTGACTGTTTTCTTGATGTCATTAACGTCTAACTTCACACCCCTGTCCCTCAATTCCTGCTGGCTTTATTTTAACCCCTTTGACATGAGGCTTCTAGTTTAAGGAATTTCAGCCCTTGCTGGGTGTGATTCCCAAGTTTTGGGAATATTTGAAAATACAATTCTGGTTTCTCCCAAGTACTGGAGGAGCAGACTGCTGCATTACCGGCAAAAACAAAAAGTTGTCCCTTGGTTGATTTTTCTTGAGTGCCTTAAAAATTAGATACAGTCTTGAAACAACTTGCCCAAGGGGATGGAAGGCAAAGCTCCTCTGATCTTGTCTTGTTAGTGGGGAAGCTGAGCCGCAAATGAAACCCAGTGGACAGGAGTGCTGGGGGACAGAGCTTCTGGTCGGCCAAGGCCAGACCTAGAGGCGGAGTGACTGACATCGTTTAGCTCATTTTCACAAGCGCTAGCATATCAAACTCACTTAACCTTTGAATTGGAAAGCCATGGTGGCAAAGTAAAAGCCCCTAGTGACCAGGAAGGTGATAGCTCCCTATTCAACACGTATTGATTGAGCATCTGCAATGTGTCAGGCACCAGGCAAGGCACTGTTTTTTAGGATACGGTAAGATAGAAATATCATCTAAAGTTCACAAGAACATTTAGAAAAACCTACCTGTGTCCTAGAAAGAATAAAAATTTAGTTGATCAAAATCGATCAGATTAATCAAGTGGGATCATTGCAGGCCAGATCAGATCATTAATATCCCAAATATGTAAAAATACTTTCACTTGTCCATATGAAGTGCTCCTTGTTTCTACCAGATCCGAGGTTAGATGCATAACTTCTGATAACATCAATACTCACAATTGGCCTCCTGCAGGAGTAACTTTCTTGGAAGTCTGTGGTGGCCTCTGGCTACCTTCCAAACCCCACTGCCTGATTTGCACAGTCAAACCTTTCAAACTTCTGTGCTTCAGGACGGGGTTAGAAAGGATGATTGACAAGTTGAGCTGTCATCCTTGAAGAACTGAAGGAATAAATTCCCCCGTTGCTGAAGCGCACCGTGTTTTCGGATTCATCATGGCGGGCTCTTTTAGTGTCTAGTTTGGGGGTGAGGGAGGTAGCAGCCGTGTTTAGGCTAGCCTGGGAAAGAAAGCTGAGAAACCGACTGAGGGAGAGAGACAGGACTTGCTCTGAGGAAGCTGCGTTTGAAATAGAGCAGTCACACCTGGATTAAAAAAAAAATACCAGCATCTCCTTAACATAACATCAATAAAACAAAACTCCACAAAGCAACTCCTGATTTGCACAGTTCTTCTGCTGATGTATTCGCAGCGGGTAAGGCAGGATTGGTTCAAGATCCTTTCCTTTGCTGGTCATTTGAATGTGTAAGCGCACAATTCATTCATGCGTTGTTTCCCTCAGCTTTTCCCAGGATCAGACGGGTCTGTTCTTGTCATCTGGGGGCCAGCACTGTTTTCTGATACCTTTTGGAAACACAGCTGGATGACAACATTCCTTCGACAATTAGGATTATCACATACCAATACTTCCCTCTGGTCACTGGAAGACTAGCATAATCGGCAGTTTGAACCAGGAGCCTGAGATCTGAGATTTATCTCCTATTCTTGGCTCCTCCCCTCCTTGGCTGTGGGAAACCTGTAAGTTACTAATACTTCAAGGGGACAGAACTGGAATTAGATGAAGGTAAGCAGGTGTGTTAAAACTTATCAGAGCTTGAGGTTACAGTTACAGCCAAGTGGTGGGAGCTGAACATTTGCTTCGAAATCAGGAAACAGTATTAAAAATAGCTTTCTCTGAGGTTGTTCAGAAAGATTTATGTTTTTTAAAAAATTTTATTTATTTTATTTTTGGCTGCATTGGGTCTTCGTTGCTGCACGCGGGCTTTTCTCTGGTTGTGGCGAGCAGGGGCTACTCTTCATCGCGGTGCACGGGCTTCTCATTGCGATGGCTTCTCTTGTTGCGGAGCACGGACTCTAGGCGTGTGGGCTTCAGTAGTTGTGGCACGCGGGCTCAGTAGTCGTGGCTCGCAGGCTCTAGAGCGCAGGCTCAGTAGTTGTGCCGCACGGGCTTAGTTGCTCAGCAGCATGTGGGATCTTCCCGGACCAGGGCTCGAACCCGTGTCCCCTGCGTTGGCAGGCGATTCTTAACCACTGCGCCACCAGGGAAGCCCCAGAAAGATTTATGTTTAATCTTTTAGTTCATCAGAGATAGCTATCAGTGCCTGGCTCCAGCTATACATATGTGTCTAGGGTTGCACCTCTATGTCTAATGCTTGATTTATTAATTCAGACCAACTCTCTCCATTTATGATAACCAGTGTGCCAGTGGCAAACCATTAGTTATGCAGGATCATGTTATGGTGTCTGAAGTGTCTGGGCTTCCCAAATGGAAAAGGGGTCTGTGTACTGGGATTCTGTCATGGCTGCGAATGACGTACTCCAGAAATTCGAAACCACAGGGCTTGTGCATCACATTTTTGATGGTGGTGCTGGGAGGGTTGTCAGTTCTTTCTAGTAGAGGAGAATCTGTGAAAGGAAAGACAAAACTTTTGGCCAATGGTGACATAATTAGAGGAACAGGATAATAGTTCTCCCTGCCACCCAACCGCTGCTGTAGGGAAACTGGAAGCTTAAGGAAGCCCAGGAGTGGATGCTAGTTTGGGGGCCCTGTTCCTGACTCTCCCAGTAATAAAGACGACGTTGGGCCTTTGTTTTGGGTCTCCGGAAGGCTGCCTTGGGCTCCATCCTTATCAAGGGCAGGTCATTTTTAACTAATTTCTTAACGATGACACTTGTTGGCCCTTGAAAAATCGAAGGCTCCTCCAGCAATCCAGTGCCGATCCCTGACTCATAATCGGCTGGAGTCCAATATTCCCAGAGCCCTTTGAGGACACTGGCTTGGAGCCCCCTGCGCTTGCTCGCACGCAGGCCCCTCCAGTCGCTGCCTCACGTCCTGCGTGTCAGTCTTTGTGAATGAATGATAGACACGCACTTGGAGAACTATGCCGCTCCCGGGACGGGGCGGGAGCGGGTGACCAAGTCCTCAAGAATGCGTGGAGAATCTGACGGACTTTCCCGAAGGGCCGGAGCGGCCTGGGCACCCGCTGGCTCCGCGTGCGGCTTCTCTGCGGCCCGGCTGCAGTGCCCGGGGCGGGGGCGGGGGGGCAGAGGGCGCGGCGGACGCCGAGCTCCGCCCAGCCTTCCTTTCGGTTTGGACCGCCGCCGGCGATTGGCCGCGGGTCCAGGGCCCCGCCCCCGGCCGTGCCCGCCCCTCGCCGCCCCGCCCCTCGTCCCTCCCGGCCCCCCCCCGCGGAGACCCTGGGGGAGGGGGCCGGGCGCGCAGACCCACGGCCGGGGCTCGGCGCCTCGAGTAACGCCCCAAAGAGGAGGGGAGAGCGCGCGGGCGAGGGAGGGAGTCGGCTCCGGAGAGCGAGGGCGAGGGCGAGCGCAGGCGGCTGCCCGCGGAGAGGAGGGAGCCGGGCCAGGACTAGGAGGTAGCCGGCGGGGCGCAGGCGAGGCGGGCACCCGGCGCGCGCACTTTCCCGCAAAGTGCCAACTACCCGGGAGAGAGTTCCGGCCGCTCACCTTCTGGGCGCCGGGGAAAGTCAGCGGGAATTTGAGATTTTAGGGAAGAAGGTCCGATCCCCCCGTCCCCTGTCCCTTGTTACTTATCCCCATTAAAAAGAGAAACAACAAGAATAACAGCAAACTTGCTCTAGTCCCGTCTGTCCCCCCACTCCTGGCACCATGAAGGCGGCCGTCGATCTCAAACCGACTCTCACAATCATCAAGACGGAAAAAGTGGATCTGGAGCTTTTCCCATCCCCGGGTGAGTGGTGACTGCCGAAGCCCCCACTCCAGCTCTCGGCCAGAGGCCGGGGTCCCCTCCGCTTCTACCCCCTTCGCTCTTCCCTTACAGGCAGTGGTGCGTTTCTGTCAGAGCTTCTGCCTGAGCAGGCGATGCTGGTGGCAGCTGGAGAGAGGTAGAGAGGAGGAAGAGGACGTTGGTGGCCCGAGACCCTTGTTTGGGGGGTGGTATTTATTTTCACAGCTGTGTTTTTGTGAGTAATGGGAAAAAGCTTTTAGAATGGCCAGCACTCCCATTCCTGCTTTTTTATTTTTCCAAATGAGCGGGAACCCTCTGGCCTTATTCCTTAACGTTAGGGGGGTGGACACGGCCGCCGAGGACATCATCCCCTGACCCTGCAGTCATGCCCCAGAACTGGAGCCGCCGGATGGAGGGCCTTGGGTAGTAAGAACCCAAACGGTGTCTAACTGGCTGGCCTTCATGCACATTTTCAAATGTCTTGCCTTCCTGAGCTCCCCTGTCACATGTCCCTTTGCTATCTAGCTTCTCTTTTCTGGGTTGAGGATAGGGAGATGGGAGCAGAGCTGAAATGATCATCTTAACTGCAGGAAACATCCCGATTCTGTTCCTGCAGGTTACTCACTTTATCCATCTTTCTAATCTGCCGTAAATTTGTCCCTTGGTACCAAAGATCTGTTAGAAGAGGGAAAACCTCCCAACACCAAACGTGACTTTGGGTCTTTGATTGGTGTGTTATCCAACTCTTGGATTTGTAGGATTTGAAAAGGAAAGGGGTAGGACAGAAATTTCATTTTGTCTTAGACACAGTTTTTGGTGCCAAGCAGTTGAATGGACGCTGGAGCTCCAGAATTTCTGGAGTAAATGCAATTGGAGAAGAAAAGATGCTTTCTTGTAGGATAGGGAACTGCCAGCTATCCTTAAGAGATTCGTTATTTGGGAGGTAGAGGTATATAGAAACATGTAGGGAGAAGGTGGTGCTTTTTGGAAAAAAATTAATCGCAGTAATGTGCTTCTCTATTGTATTGGATTATCAGTAAGTTCAGCGGCTCCCCATGTTTAAGACTTCTTTGCCTCCGCCATAATTAGTTGCTTATTTTAACCCTTTCTTAATCTGCTTAAACTTTCAACACAAGCCAAGCTGACGTTTTGTCATTTGGAGACCCTGCAGAAATCTTAATAAAGACATGGTAGTGGCTGGTGTCTTCTCCTCTTAGACCCCCTAACACTCAAGCCCAGGGTTGCTCCCTGGGAGGTGCAGGAAGACTAAGGCTGTTTGTTGTCACAAGGATGCTGAGATGAACTGGCACCTCGGAGACATTTCGGGTACATAGAGCTACAGTTCAGAAATGATGCTGCTGTGATGGTGGTTTTGGGGAGTTCAAGGCAGCCAGAATAAATTCTGTTAGTCACAATTGATTCAGACCACTTATAGAGGAAGTGAAAGGATAGTTCCCAGCAAAGATAGATCTCAACCAATAGGTCCTTTCCTTAAGTATGGCTTGTTTATATGTGTGTTTATGGGGAAGAGACAGATTTGGTCGTCTGGGAAATGGTGTCAATATGTCAGTCCACGAACCTACAATGGATTTGGCATGCTGGGAAGGAAAAAGAGCCCCTAGCAACACATGTTTTAGATCACAGTAAACAGTGGAAGCATTTTGGGGGAGTAATTTAGTAAACATTAGAGGTTTTAAGTATATGGTACCGTTCTGTTGATTATTGATAAAAATAAATCCTGAGCAAGTAACTATTCTTAGCTTTCCCATCTGTAGAATGGGGACAGTGAGGCCTACTGCTGCAGTCATACCCATTATAGTAAGCAAATTTATAGTGCCCTTCTTTTGCAAAAATATTTTGTCAGCAACCTTCAGTACAAGAAAATTTCAACTGATCAAAGAAATTAGGCAGTCTTCTGCCATTCATTGTAACGAGATTTGATTTCTGGCGCTATCAACTAAGTTTGAGATCATTTTTTTCTGGAGGTTTAGTAGCATATACGTGAATATTATTCCCATAACCCAGGAAGGGAAATGGAGGCACAGAGAAGGTAAGTTATTTACCTAAGAATGTCTAGTGAGCTAGCAGCTCAAGTAACATGCATCCCGGTTTCTACCATCTCAGTGTACAGTTGCCTTGAGTAATACTGCAAGTTATCTCTGTAAAGCTTAGCAGAGAAACTTCAGTTGAGACTTAAACTTGCAGGTGCAAGGATGCAGGAAGCATTGGCCAGGGCTGCTTGCTTTTGTTGGTGGGAAAAGACACTGACTGGCAAAGTGGGGATTTGCTTTGCCCATCAGACCATACAGGACATTTTTAAAGTTTAACTTCTCATAGCGTGGCTTTGTGTCTACAGCTGTGACAAGTATTTGTCAGAATGATTCTTTGGGTTGTTTAGTTTCTTATGTGTGGAGACAACTATTTTGGGAACTTACCTGGTTTAAATAATTAAACCAGGATTTCTCCCTCCCCCCCTCCCCTCATATATGAGGGCTGGAGAGAGGCAAGAGGGAGGTGGGTGTCCCAGCAGGAGCCTGGGTCATTTGCCAGTCTCAGTGGCTAGGACCTTATCAAGAACCTTTATTCACTTTGATTCTGGATTGAGACCTCACCAGGAGTTTTGACAGCTTTACGTGCCAAATTAACATATACTTGGAAATAACATTGGCATTGAATTTTCCTTGTAGATGTAAAGTTGGATATATCATTTTGATTGTAATACATGATTGCCAGGTTCTCAGAGCTTAAATAGGTTAAAACAAGCAAAGCCATAGAGTGTCCATGGAGTTCCCTCCTGGTGTGGAGTTTGCTGAGAAGGGGTGGAGGCTGGGTGCCAAAGCAAATACATTCCCCAGCCGCCTAATTTTTCCTCTCCTTTCCCACTCCACTTTCTCGGTGAGGTGAGCATAATGCCCAGGGAAGATCAGGAATTCTAATTCTGTTCGTTTGCGCTTTTACAAGAATGAAAAAGGATCAGCCCCCCTCCTACCCTAGGAAAGGATGTCCATCCCTCGGGGACCTGTATTGCCCTTAGAGATAGGAAGAAGCTCCGTCCCTCTCCCAGTGCCTTTGGTCAGTCTTTGTATCTTCATCTGTATGGACCAGAAAGAAGGGCAGAGCTTCCGGGCTCTTAGGGTCGCCTGTTCACTGTGCTTCCAGACCCCCACGGACCACGCGCCATTAGTGACGACGAGCCCAGCATTTCCGAGCAGGGACTCTGTAGCCAGCCTGTCTGGGTTTGAATCTCAGTTCTGCCACTTACTAGCTGTGTGACTTTGGACGAATTACTTCATCTCTCTCTGTACTCCAGCTCCTGCATCTGTAAAATGAGTGCGATAATCCTTCTACGTCATAGGGTTGATGTGAGAATTAAATCTATTACTGTGTGCAAATCTTAAAACTGCTGATCCACAATAACAACGCAAAATGACGACGGATGTAGAATTTTTAGGGGCCCTTGAAGTGTTTTATAGGGGCTACAGCTGCCTATGCACCTCCCCTAATCGCTTATTTGAGAGGGAAAGAAGAGTAAAGTTAAAGAGAACCTTTTCACCTGCCTCACTGAGACCTCACACTCCATTCTGTGCCCCAGCAGCAAACAGCAAGCCAGGTAACTCTCAGAGTGTCAGGGCATCTCCGGGGCCGGGCTGTCAGTTACTGGCTCAGGGATCAGTCAGTTACTGTGGCTCAGGGATCAGTCAGTTACAGGCTCAGGGATCAGTCAGTTACTGTGGGTTACACTGGCGAGATTGTCAGTGCTGCCTCAGAGCCAGAAGGCCACCAAGACTAGGGGCCGGGGAACATTTACAGGGTTGATGGAAATGTAGAGTTCTTCAGTTATGCAGGGTTGGGAAATGCATCATGTCCAGTTATCATAAAGTGTCTCACATCTTATTTATTTATTTGTTTGGCAGAGCTCGCATTCCTGGCATTTTTGGTTGGTTTGTATTGCTGTTTTTTTGTCTGTGTAACTTTTTTTCTTTCTTAAAGAGACCAGACCACCCTGTAGGGGGATCACCTCCCCCTAGGAGACAAACCAGCCCGCGGTCAACCTTCCAGAGCCAGCTTGCTCTGGGCTCCATCAAAATCTCTGCAAAACCGAGAGCTGGTTAGTGTAGGTCAGGATTTTTTTCAGGAAAGCGAGGCTCCCTATTGCAAAGAGCACAGATAACTCTACAATGGCGACAGCGACAGTATAATTACAGCCGTCCCTGGTTTGCGGAATGAATCAGCCATGGCTGTGGTGGCATTCCCTGAGCTTGCAGTGAAGGTAGATTCCTGCCGTTCCCAAGCTGTAGGGATGTTTCTGCAACACGTACTGAACCTGCATCACGTGCCAGGTTCTTTCCCACTTCACACCACTGACTCTGGGGCACGGGCACAAATTAGTACATCCATTGTTCAGATGAGGAAGAGGATATTCTGAGAGACGCGTAATTTGCTCTAGGCCGGCACTGATAGAAATTTATAAACTGTTGAGTGTTGCGAGCATTTTATACCTACTGTAAAGCACCGTCTTATTCACAGAAACTCAGGGAATCAAAAGAGAGGAGACGAGGAGGCACTGGTGGTCGGTGCTTTGGGGGTTGAGGGGTGCAGGGGACCCCTGCAGCCCTGCATGACTCCTCTGAGCTTGGGGTTAGGGCCTGTCCCGTGAGCTCCCTCCAGGGCTGGCAGTTGAGGTGTGTTGCTTTAAGAAGATGCTTGAGGGTTCCAGCGAGGAGGCTTGCCTGAGATCACCAAGCAGAGAACCAGGCTTCTTGTTTTTCCAATGTCTTCCAGATGTAGTTCGTTCTCTCACAGGTGAGGACGTGATTGTGTTCACTTCCAAGGTCACATCCTTCCCAGAGCCTCCCCATTCGGCCTGATTTACCTCTTTCGTCACGGACACAGCTCTGCATGTATCTCACTCACAATCTGGGCGACGAGAGACACAGATGAGCAGCAGTTTGTTTTCTTAGTACAGATGTGATTTAATTTTCCTTCCTGCAAGGAGGCCAGAGGTACCTGCCTTTATTGTCTGCACAGCAAATAAGTTTTGTCTTTTTCCCTGCCTAAAATGTAGGGTTTTCAAGCCCATGCCGTGGGTCAGGGCACATAGTGTGTAGCTGTTCTGGCACAAGGAGGGACGTTGAGCCCCAGGGTGCTACCTGCAGACCTGCCCACGCCAACCCACCCCCCACCCCCACCCCGCTGGCCCACAGCTCAGTGGGAAACCAACAGACTCCCTGGCGACTTGTCCACGGGTGAGGTCTTGGTTCCTCTGTCACTGCCTTATGGGGAGCATTTTTTCCAAACACTTAATACCCTTGGGTCCCACAGTCATCCCAGAGAGGAATTTGTATATTCACAACACAGTCCTCATGTTTTTATCTGGGTGCTCCCGAATGAAGTGGGGGCCCCACCCCCTGCTCAGACAGAGTCTCCGATGGGATTTGCCTCCCTGTTCACAGTATTCTAGGTCCACCCTTTGCTTCCAGCTGTTAAGCTCTTCTTAACTCTGAGTTAGGAATGTGGAGACAATCCCCAAATCTATCATTTTTCCTTGTCAGGTATCTACAGCTCCAGTTTGCTTTTTTTTTTTTTCAGTTGGGTTGAAGAGCTCTTTCTCCAGAACTTCAGTAGGTGTTTTTCACATTTGCAGAAACAGGCTATTTGGCTACTTTTCTTGAAGCTCTGTGCCTATCTATGTTACCTTTTTCTTTCACTTGAGTAGTTCATAGTCTCTATGCACGTCCAGAAGGAAATTGGTCTGTAGTGTAGGTTACAGCAGATCCAGTATCGCTGGCGGGGAGCCATGCTGACAGAAACACTCAAAATAGTGCTGTTTGAGCCATAAATATTTATTGATTATTTGGCCAACTTCTTGATATTTCTCAGGTGCTTTCCAGTTTCTGCTGCTTGGGGGCAGGCCTGTCACTGGGCACTGGGAAGGTGGCTTCTTACTGCCCCATCACCTTTTCCCCATTGTCCTTTTTCTGTAGCATTTCGTTTGGTCTCAGAATTGTAAGATGCTGACCCAGATGGTGCTTTAAGACCCAATGTAGCATTGGAAAGTTTTAGGGTACTGGATTTCAGATCTTGATGGTGTGTGCTTGTAATTTACCATCCAAACTGGGACACTTTTGAGAGTGTAATGGGTGCTGTTAATAATGACACCACAATGAGAGATAGACTAGGACTGTCCCTGGAAATGGGGCGCATACCACTTGGACACTGATTTGGGACAATAATATTCTTTATGATATCTACTTAGGCCACCCAGAGTAAGCTAAAAGGACCAAATTAAGAGTTTGAAGAAATTCAAGTTCAGTGTGGTTTCCCCCAAGCATGAGTTATATTTGTAAATGTGTTTTTTGACACATAATATAATATTTCTCAGCACCTGGGAAACAACTAAAGATCAACCTCAAATGAGTTCACTTTAAGCGTTTGAAACCTCTTGGTAGCTTTGAGGAGCTATGCTAAGCTGTCGATTTTTGTTTTGCAGAGTTCTGTAGAGGAACTGTAAACTCCCTGCGTGTAGGGGGTGTGTGTGTGAAAATGAACTTTTGAGTCGGGGGAAACGCCATCATTACACACGTGAAGACAATGACATTTTCCCTTTGTTTCGTTTTAATGTTTATCCAAGATGAGAAGTTTTACGTTGGGATCAAAAGGGGCAAAAAAAAAAAATTTTTTTTTGTACCGTTAAAATGGGTAAAAACAAAAAGAAAAGTAAAACAGCAAGCCCTCAGTTTTTTAGGGCGGGAGGAAGGGAATGGAATAGTGGATTCAACCGCAACATTCCGTTTGGCTAAAAAAGAAGAGAAAAAAAGAAGAGAGGTGACAGGAGAAGAGTTAGAAAGTCTGAAAGGACTAACAAAAGAATGAAAGGAGATAGTGAAAAAAAGATCAAAGAATTTAAGCGATGTTTCATAGACTTTTGGAAAACCCCCCATATGGACCAAACATTGCACTTGGGTAAGAATTCTAGTCCAAGTGGCCAGGTGGGTAATCTGTTTCCACTCTTTGCCTCTGTAATCATTTCTGAATACTTTACATGCTGCACGGCTGTATGGCAGGTCAGGGCAACCCAGAGGGAATAATCCTTGTGCTCTAGGTGCTTTCATGGGTAAAAGTGCTGGAGGAGCCTCATTTGAACTTGTGAAAGTACGTGGGGATCAATGATTCTATTTTCTGTGTCTGTTGGGTGCTTTCTCCCAACAGTTCTAGGTTAGAATAATTTCCTGGGTCAGCTTCAGGGAGACCATGGGTATTTCAGAAAAATTTGGAAGATGTGGTTAAAAACAAGGAGAGGAATATCTTAGATAGAACAGCGTGGGGAGAATGCTGAAAATTTGGAGTGAAAGAAAGGCTTACATAAATATGAAGAAAAACACCTTGATTGTAGAAAGGGAGGAGAGTTGGAAGTGTGAGACCAGGACCTATGTGAGAGCGTTTTGCATCTCAGGATGAATTTTGCCTTTGAAAGTAGGGAGATTTTAAGGGCAGAGCAGTGTTATTGAAAAGGCTTATGAGAGAGGTGATTTGTTTTTTCTTTTGGTAGCATTACTTTACCTCCCAGTCATACTGTTAGTTGTTAAAACCTCTATATCAGTTTATCAGAATAAGCGTTAAACCTCAGAGAAGATGACAGATCAATCAGGTACATATTTTCAAGGTACAAATGGAAAATAAGAATCTAGGTTAGGCCAGGGGGTTCCTAATCTGGTGAGTGTTTGTAGATACATGGTTTTTTGAAGTATATATTTAGAAACCCCTACTATGTGCCGCGTACTATACCTACTCTCAATTAATGATATTTTTGTGCAATTAGAGTTTTGTGCTGGGATAATCACTGTCGTTACTTATCATTCATGAGAGTGTGTGGTTGAGTTTGATGTTCAAATACCCTTCAGAAAATCCACTACAGGGCATTTTCAGTGGAAGAGTTTCCATGTGTTGACTTCTATAGTTCTAGTATTTATTTTTCTTTTTCCTATCTATTTGAGATTCCCTGCCTAGGTTTTTTTTTTTTAATTCTATACATTATGCATTGGTTATCTTATATCATTGAAATACTAATTAAATGTGTGGACTGCAGTGAGGATTCAGGACTAATAAGGGGAGGTCTATCAGCCTAGTAGGAGTACATTTTGTGTATAAGCTGAGCTGAGTGTCTACTCTGGGGAACCCATCATTGCCTGGAGACCCAGGAGGCCTGGATTCTAGCCACGGCTTTGCAACTCTTTGTCTGTGTGACCTTGGGCAAGTCATTTCTTTTTTCTGAACCTCCAGCTCTTCATCGTTAAATAAACTCACTGGAGAAGATGACCTGTAAGGTTTCTCTTAGCGCTGATAGTGTATGAATCTAGATAGCATTTAAAATAATGAAGGCTTAGAGAGAGCATGGAATGTCATTCAAGAGGTAGGCAAAATGGGGGTATTTTTCTCTTGGTCCCCATATTCTGTTCATCACAGTTCCATCATTGGGAGGATTTTGAATGCATTCGTGAAGATTACCTTTCATGGGGAGAGGCATTAGGAATTGTCACAGGCCTTGCCTACGTTTGGAGAAACACATTGTCCCTGGGGTGACGCTGGACCAGGCGTCATACCTTCCTCTTGGTCCCTCTCCATGAAACAGCTTCCTTTTTCCATCAGCCTTTGCTACGGTTGCAGCGGAAAGCAGCTCCAGCGCGGGGGGTCTGCTCTGGAGGAAGGAGATGTAGGCTGGGGGTCTGGTAGGTGAAGCAGCCAGCAGCCCCAGCTGCATCCTCGGAGCCGAGCGTGTGGTCTGAGCCAGACCTGTTTCATCTCGGCTACTCCTTGTCAGGGCGCTGCTCTGGGCAGAAAAGTCCCCTCCTGCAGCAGGAACGCATTCTGCTCAAAGCCACCCTGGTGAGGCCCGTGCCTCTTGTGTGTACCAAGGCAGGGGCTGGGCCCCTGGCTGCTGGGTGCTCGGGAATGGGGTCTGGCCCTCCCGGAGGTGCTGGCTGCCAGGAGATCCCACCTGCTCTGGTTTCCCCGGGTCCAGGAAGCTGCTGCGAGTGTGTGCTGGGGCGTGGTGAGCACAGGCTGCCGGCCTTTCAAAGGCTGCATTTACAGCAGTGGAGGCATGGCGCCTGTACACAGTCGTTATCTGAAAATCAGGTTCTGGATGTTATTGCTACGTTTTGAGAAAGGTCTGACACAGTTGCCCTTTTCTTTCAGGAGCAGGGACCTAAGATCGGCGTGCCAATTTGGGGGAAAAACAAGAAAAACTGCCACTGATAAGAGGGCAGAGTTGATCTCTCCGTAATTGTGTAGGCATCTCTCATCTCGTTTTTACCTTTTTCTTGTTTTTTTTCTTTTCTGTTAGTTATTGGATGCCAGCTTATTAACGTGCCAAGAACCTCATTCTTTTACCCCTATCCCTGATAGCTAACTAAGTATTCTTCTCATCTCTCAGATGGAGAAACCATGAGGTTAAACAATGTGCCCAAGGCCACACAGCGGGTGAGCGGAGTTTAGATTTAAGCCCAGCTGCAGGTCACTCCAAAGCTCACTCTTCTCAGAAATATTTGGATATTTGTTGACTTTGGGGAAATACTAAGGTCTGTTTGTGCCTATCGTTTACCACTTCACGTATTACTTGGTTGTGATCTGGTAGCATTTCGCAGTTTGACGTGGGACTTACTCCCCCTTTTAGCTTCACAGTCCCCTGAGTTACAAATATGTTACAGGTAGGGAAACTGATGCCCACTTGTGATGCCAAGTTCCTTTCCCAAGGTAACTTGGTAAGTAAGTGGCAGAGTTAGAACAGGAAGCTGGAATTCTCCAGACCCCTTGACATTTCCATTCGGCCACACACATTTTAAATATTTCCTTGATTGGATGAATACATAGTGCATTCACGTTACTACAATGGCTGCTAAACATTAGCCTGAGGTAGAAGTATTAACGAGGCATCCTCTGCTCTTTTGCTGGAGATTGAGTTCCCTGCATATTTTCTATGTATAGTTAGTCGGTCCCCTGTAGACAGTTGGCTGACGAGTGAGCTTCAAGTGGGTTGCACAAATCACTATCATATGGGATCTGGAGAATTTGCACAGCTTTCCATGATGCCAAACCGCTGGCCAAACTTTAAGTAGGATGGTAGGTTAGTTCTTTCTCAAGAAGTAGAAAAAGGTGAGTTACCCCCCAGGCTTCTAGACAAAGATGCGGTTTTCCTCTGGGGTAGGCTGACTTTGGACTTTGAGAAATGCATTTTTTTTTTTTTTTTTTAATCTAAAGAGTTTTGAAAAGAACTCCTGTCCAACCCCCGTTTCCTTATATTGAAATATATGCTCATTGCTTTGGTCTTCTGAGCCTCAGTTTACCCTTTTTAGCAAATGAGGTCCACTTTAATGACGAGCAGGAACTTCAGGTAGGCAGAGGAGTACCTCAGGATAAAAAGTAAAACAAAACCCAGAAAACTTGGCATCTCATGCTGCATGCTATGGGAAAGAATTGCGCCAGAGAGGTGTACAAGTATTACATTTTCGGTGAGTTATGTTTTTCCCCTGTGAGTTTCCATTTGGGGCAGGGGCATTTGCTATGGCACCGGGTGTATACACTTGGAGTTTAGTGAAGTTATATTAGATTATCCCCCTAATACAATGTGTTGTTCCTTAGCGATAAAAATAAGCCTTCTTCCCCCCGTTTTGGTCATTCTGAGAACAAGAGCATTGCGAAGCCAGATGACAGGTTGTCACACGGAGAAGTGGCCCCTTGGCATGTGGTTGTATCCTTGGGAGTGAGTTTAATTCTGAATGGCCAGCAGTGCCCTCGGGGGCTTCTGGATTACTGGGGAAGAGGAGGTGGGGATGGCTGTAGAGCTTGGTACACCTGATTGCAGCCAGAATGGAGAATAGGTTTTAAGTTCGGCATTTTGAATGTGGGCGCTAACTTTAGTCTTGTCAGGAACATTTAGTCTTGTAAAGCAAATCTTACTGTGGCTGCCAAGTGTCGCCTCTTCAAAATGGGGTTCAGGCCTCCACTTCTGAGTCGTTTTGGTCAGGCCTGCAGTGTGCTTGGCCTTCCATTTTCCTGGTTGGAGCATTTTCTGTGTTGGTAGCCAGACAGGTCCACCCAGATAGGTGCTCATCCTTTACCTTCTGCCTGGCATGAGAATCAGGATACATGATTCACTTAGAGCTGCCAGACTCTAAGCCACGTCTCTGCGTCACCTGTCACCTCCGTCAGCTCCGTTTTCTTCTGGAAGAAGGGCGTTCCTGGTGGGTGAGCTGCCTTTGCTTGGAGAGAGTGGGAACATTAATGAGCTCACGTTTACGGAGAACTCTGGAGGCATCCGTGATATAAGGAGTGTTATTAATTTCTGGGAGATATGATACAGAGTGGCGATGCTGAATACCTAGGAACTCTCTAAGGGTGAATGGGTGTGTGTGTACAGGAAATGCATCCTTGATTTCACATCAGATCAAGAGTTCAATCTTACACCTTCCTTACCTCCTAATGGAAATCAAACATTCTCCAGAACTGCTGGGTGCTTGTTTTTGGTCTCTGTACATATCTGTGCTTCAGTTTGGAGGCATGAGAGAAGTGAAAACTAATAGTTCTAGAGTACCTACTGTGTGCCAGGCACTTTGCAGAGTGCTTCACACAAATGATCACATTCTTAAACAACCCTATGATGTCGGTGTTTTATTTTTTTCAATGTTTTTAAATTTTATTTAAAAAAATTGTTTTTATTGAAGCATAGTTGATGTACAATATTGTATAAGTTATAGGTGTACAACGTAGCGATTCACAGTCTTTCAAGGTCATAGTCCATTTATAGTTATTATAAAACATTGGCTATATGCCCTGTGTTGTATTATGTCTCCTTGTAGCTTTTTTCGTACATAGAGTTTGTACCAAGGTTGGTGTCTTAACCCCCATTATGAAGATAGAAATTGAGTCTCAGAAAGGCTGCAATAATTTTCCCAAGAACTCTCAAGTCACAAATTTAAACTTAGATCCTTCTAATTACAAAGTCCTACCAACTTAGAATCTGTTGGAGAGAAAATTTGCTAACATTCTCATCAGAGGCTTTGATTCTTAGTGCGTCCTTCTGCGCAGTGTGCTCTTTTGGGTTCCTCATTATTCTCAGGCTAAGAAAGAAAAACATCCAGTATATCTATAAATATATATCACTGGGATGTGTAATAGAGCGGAAGCCAAAGACATAGTTCCCATCGTTTCCATGTGCATTTTCAAATTCAAAGTGGACAAATGAAAACGTAGGTACCTAAATTTACTAATGCATAGAGAGAGTTGGTGCTTTTGGCTCCATTTTCCAGATTGGGAAATCAAGGAATGAAGTAAGGGCTCCACCCATTCTTGGCGAGCCCTCCGGGGAGTGGATATTCAGAGGCACACGTCTAGGCCTTGAGGCCACTTGAGGCAACAGGAATGTTGGTAGAAAAATAAACACACACATGGAATGAATCACTGTCTGCATGATGGACCTGGAGTTAGCCTCTGATTCATTTGGAGATTTAAAAAGAAAAAAAAGAAAAATCTCTTTATTTCTGGATTCTGAAGGCCTCGCTTAGGGGAGCCTTGTGGCTTTCTACGTCCTCACCTGTGATGGATGGCCGGACGGGAGAAATTTGAAAGTCCAGGCCGGCTGCAGTGTCCTCCAAAGGGTTTGGGTGCTGGATGAGCAAAACAGCAACTTCATGTTTTAGATGAGATTCGGGGCCCCCGGCGACTTGCTGCTGGATTCACAGGGTCGGGTTGGCGTGAGCTACTCACAGGCATCGGCTACAGGCAACGAGCGGTGACCGAGGAGGATGAGTCCAGTCTCCAGGGGCCCCGACTTCCGGCCTTGCTTTGTAAGAAAAACACTCACAGTGTTTTTATGGGCAAGCCAGTTCCAAGGAATTAGTATTTGAAATTTCCAAAAGCTGGTGCAAGATACGCCAGGAGGCTCCTCCCACACAAACTAGCCAGGAATCTGAGAATCTTCTTCAAATTCCTGTTCTAATGGAGCCTAAACGCGGTCCACTTTTTTAGTCATTGGAGTTTGGTTCTTATATCCATCAGATGGTCTGTTTATGCCAAAGGTTTCTTAGCATCATCTTAAGATACAGACGCCTTCTCTTCCCATTCGGTAGATGAGACCTCATAGTCACGGGGGAGGGATCCATTTCTGGGTGGCTCCATAGAAAGTCCTCTTTGTCTGTGAATCCCACAGCCTCTCATTCATGACATTGGTTTGTGATGATGGCTCTCCCTGTAGCCACCGCCCTGTCCTGGAAAGGAGCAGGGTTTGGAGGTGAGACAGACCTGAGTTTGAATTTTCTGCTTGCTAATTTGCCCTTCGGCAACGTATTTAACTTCTCCAAGCCTTCCTTGTGTAACCCTTACAATGGAGGTAATCATAAAGAGCTTTCAGGGCTCTTGCAAGGATTTGAGATAACGCCTGTAAGATACTTTTCCACTGACACAGGGTCTCGTAAATGGTGTGTTATCCTTGTGTCTCGTAGGCCGCCATTTCTGTACAGAGGCTCTTTGCTGACAGCGCCGTTGCTACTTCAGTGGTTGTTAGGACTGTGGTTACAGAAAATTTTCCACTCGACACCCCTGTACCAAGTGGGCCGGAGCGGTCCCTGTGGCCACTGGTAGTGTTTTCTTCCTCTCACGCACACTTAGCAAACTTGAGCTTGGCCTCAGGTCATGGGTCCGACTTTAAAAGCATCACGTTCAGGCTCTGGCCAGGTCAGCGGGGCCGGTTCTTGGAATTGTCGTTATCAGGATATAGAATTATTTTAATTGTCCTCTTCTTTTCTTCTGGGAGGGACCTAAGCATGTGAGGTTCAGGAGGAAAACCTCTACGACCTGTCACTGCAGCTGGCCTGGAGTAGAGCTGCCTCCTTCAGGCCCTCCACGTTAGCTTGCTGCTGGGAAAGGCCAGGGTCAGTGAGTCCACGCGATGCCCTCCTAAAGATAACGAGCCTCGGGTCGGAAGAAGGACCACTGGCCTTGCTTCCTTCTCCACACCCCGTGTCCCTTCTGTCCCCCAGCAAGTGCCCAGTAGACCCTCGCAGTACTAGCCAACTTCTGCTAAAGCGCTTCGCAACTGAAGACGCCTTCTCTGGAATCTGCCTGTGGCCAATTGCAGTGGTTGATTTACAGCCGGAATCCGGCACCTGGAAAAGGGGATCCTGTGTCTTTAAACAGCTGTGCTCCAGTGTGTGTAAATGTGCTTGCTAATCCAGTGACTAATTCTCTATATTATAAAGCAGCGACAAGCGGGCTGCCAGGGCAGGGCTGGATCCCACCTGGAGTGGTGTGTTAAGGCTCAGGGAATCCTTTCTTGAATTCTGCCACACCACCCGTCTCTGGAACGGACTGGACATCTCATCTGTCTGTTCCCTGCACCAGAATCAGAACTTGGTTCTCCGGATTCCCATCCTGCTCTCGCCTGCCCCCTCCCCTCCAGACCCTGGGTCAGTTTATTTACTCACCCGAGGGTAGAGCCAGCGCTGCTGCATCTGAGTCAGGGCTGGGGAACCAATCAGAGCTGCTCTGGGGCATTCCAGGGGCCCAAACTCATGATCCCTCTTGGAAGAGAACTTTCCAAAAGGTCCTATTTGGTCACAGTGTTGCGACTGCACCTTTTCTCGGTTCATGGCCAGTGAGCCTGGTCCCGTGTGTGTATGCCTGAAGCCCTTTTCTGTCTGCCCTTCCTTTTTTTTCCCCCAGGGTTGGGAGAGAAACCTTCAGAAAGAGCCAGGTCTGATGGAGATTTCCTTCTCCTTCAACATCGAAATATACAAATGCTAATGTCACTCTCCGTGGGCCCTGGGGCACCCTCTTCTGGGCACGGCGGCGTGGGGTGAGGCGAGCTTGATGCTCTCTGCCTGTCTCTTGGAGTCTGTGGCCTCCCTCTTAGTCCTCCTGTAAGTGGTCCCAGAAGTTGTAGCCTCCAGGCATCCGCCTCTGGAAACGACCTCTCCCAGTGTTTCCGTGGCCTCCCAGTGAGCGGGCCTGTCTGCATCTCTTGAGGCTTCCCTGTGGCCGAGGTCACAACGATGTCTCTTCCCTCTCACTAATGCCACCCACCTGCCACTGGAGTTGTCCTTGACACCTTGGCCCCTCTTCTTCCTCACCCCCCTACACTCCAGACGTTGGCACCCTTGCCCCAGTGCTTCTGGAAGCCAGCCCATCACTGGAGAGGTGGAGAGGTGGTCTGTGTGCTTCTGGGAAGGGTCCATGTCTCCCAGTCACCGGGAGGTGTTCCCATTGCTTGGCTCGTAGCAGGTGGCTCATTAGCTCTTTTAAAAAATATATATATTGCTTTTTTAACTGAGATATAATTCACATAATATAAAATTCACCATGTTAAAGAGTACAATTCAGTGGGTTTTCGTACATTCACAGAGCTGTGCAACCATCACCAATAACTGACTTGGGTACATTTCTACCACCCCTGAAAGAAGCCCCCCGCCCATGGCAGTCAGTAGCTCTTTTTGCGTGAAGGCATGCTGGTCAGGCTGTCCAGCAGGGCACAGGGGGGCGTGGAGCTGTGTCTCCTGGTGAGAGCCCCCACTGCTCTCCCCTGATGCTCCAAGCACGGACCCACAGACCCGGGAAGCTGGGGACTCGCTTGTTTTGGCTCTGCTGTGTAGGAAGCTAGTGTCTGTCTGGGCACAGATAATGAGCCCTTTCACTAGCGGCAGGGCTGTTCAGTCCCGGAGCTTCGGGCTGTGGTGGCTGCAGTTTCCTAATGGCTTCTTGATGAGGCAGAGCCACTTAGCAGCAGAGGATGAGGGCTGTGTATCCGCACCGGGTCTTTCCCTTTCCCACCTGAGGCTGCGGATGGACAGTGGCTTCTGCTCCCTCCCCTCTTGCTTTGATCATTTCTTCTCTGCTCTCCACCCGTTGGCCTATCAGACCCATTGATCTGGAGATGGGATCTGCCTGGTGGCTTCTCAGCCTCTTGGGTTTGCCCCTGGGAGAGGCCTCCGATGCTGTCTGCTCTGGGCCAGTGTGGGCGAGACTCTGGGGTCGCCTTAGGGCTGCCAGAATGCCCCGGGCTGGTTGTTTGGGGCCCCGTTCTGAAAGGAGAGAGAGAGAAAAAAAAAACCTGTGGAGGCTACAAGAGACCACAGCACAGCCCTTAGCTGTCCGCACTCTGGATGCATTTGCAGTTAGAACAGGAGCTGCTTGTATGGCTCCAGGACCTGGCCTTTTTGAGGTAGACTTATGGCCTTGTTAATTAGATGCGTCAGGTTCAACTTACAGGCCAGTGCCCCTGATTTTATGTTCTGCCTTTGTCAGTGGGGTTGGTTGTATCCCCTCATCGCCATCACCGTGTCTTCTTTACCCTTCCAGCAGGACTGGAATGGTTGCGTCACAGACCTTGTGGATGACGCGATGGCGCTCACCTCTTCTTTCAGTGCTTTTTAGATGAAGGTCACTGGATCGCTGAAATTAACAGCCGCCTTCACTCTTTCTGGATAGATAGGAGTAGCACCCTCAAATTTTAGACCTGTTACGCAGAGTGGTTTCGTGCAGTTGAAGTTGGGTGTTGGAGATTCTTGCTTTATGATCCCTGGCATTCAGCTGGGATCCCTGCTGGCAGGAAGCTCTTCTACCGTAGAGCCTGGCCATCGTGATTGAAAATTTATAACCTAGAGCAGCAGCGGATCCCATCCTGGGCCCATTATATCCCGTGCTTTTTAGATCTTTGGATGGCTTATTCCTCTGTTGTTCTTACGAACCTGGGGAGCAGTAGAGTTTGTCTCGAGTGATGACCAGGGCTTGATAGCAGCAAAGACAGGAGGGAGATGTCTCTCTCCCAATCCACCACGATAAGGAAACAGCAGTGGTGCAGAGGACAAAAAATACTGGCGTGGAGCCAAGAGGTCTCTAATTAGTAACCACGTGATGTCACTCCGCTGAGCTTCGTTTTCCCCATCCGTAAGAGAAAGGGGTTGAACTAGGTGATGTCTCAAGTCCCTTCTAATCCTGTGTGTTCCGGGATCGATCGGGAGCCCTGTGGGCCACCTGACCAGGGCGGGCGCTCACCCACCCTCATCTCTATGGCAGCTTCCTCTCATTCATCTTGTAATTTCGTCGAGTTGCCAGGAAGGGGAACATCCCTCCAAGGACTTGTTAAAGCTTTATAGCAAATTCTGTGAATTCCTCTTTTCCCTTTTTGGCCGAGGATAAGCTGTGTGCATCAGATAACAGCGAGGGCAGGACAGCGGCGCAGAGGCAGGGAGGAGTGTGAACGCGCAAGCAGGGTGCGCGTGAGGTACTAGCTCCTACCCAAGGCCATGGAGAAGGCCAAAGCTGAAGAGATATAGGGGCCAAAGTTCTAGATCTGGAATACCCGGAAGCAGCCTCAGATGCTAGGTTGAGCAGGGAACCTAATGGTTTAGGGAGAGGACCCATAATCCCTTGAAGCTGTCTCTCAGGGTTCTAAGTACCTCCCTAGCAGCTCAGGAAACTTGAGCTGGGACTCAGATTATTCCCTAAAACCCTTAAAGCAACAGGATTTCTGACTCCTCGTTAGGGATGTACGTTTGGATTTACTGAGCTGAGTGGGGCCTTTATTTCACGAGTTGTTGAACATGTAAAGCCTGATGCTGTAAATTCCAGATGCTCCACGTTAGGGCCCTGGCATCGGTTTTTGGTGCATGTAGCTGGTGTGCATTTTGGTGCACTTAGCAGGCGTCTTTGAAGACTGTGATAGGTCCAGAGGAGCGCTGTCTCGTGCGCTTGCCAAATATACTATGGGTGGGAAGTTTTGCATCTTCTCTGATGTCAGTCTCTTAGGGGCGGGAACGTGTGTTCCTCTGCCTTCTCCCTATATTCCTGCCATGTGGCTCCCACGTGGTTCTCTTGAATGACACTGGGATGAGTCAGCAGGGCCCTTGGAGAAGAAGGGGATGCTTACTTAGCCTGTTGGGAGCAGGGGGTGGGGGAGAAGTCAAGGAAGCAGTGTTTGAATGAGGTCCTGGACCACGTCGGATGGCCCAGGTACCCACTTAGATCTTCACAGTTTGGTGCCTTTTAGGTGGTCATAGGTTTCAACTGGGTTTCAGTCTCCACCATCTGCCTAGGACAACAGTGTATAGGGGCGTTTGCTTGTCGTGGCCTTGTAGGTGGCATCTCAGATATCCTCGCATCTCAGGTTCACCAGGCCACCCTACAGATGGTCTGACCCCTGAACATCTGGATCCCTGCACTCCTGAAGCCAGCGAAGAGAGTGTGGGAAGGAACACAGTACGTCACTTTTAATCACTCGCTGGTTACATCGGTCCCAGCTGTGTGCAGCGCGTGCCTGCTCTGTGCTTAAGCTCTTAGGTTACACAACATTTAAGTGCTTGTCTCCAGCTCCCTCCCGCTGTGGTGACGTTACCTGGGACGTTCTCAGTGAAACACCCTAAGCTCTTTCAATGGAAGGGACGAAAGGGATCTTTTTCGGGTTCCTTTCTACCTACTTGGTGTTGGTTTTCCAGGAGCAAGGAGCTTGATGGCAGGAACTCGAAGGCATGCGTGGGGAGCTTAAAGTTTTCCTTAGGGGGGCGTCTGTATGAATCCCTGGATGTCTTGCCTTTAGGGGATTCCAGCTTTGCAGTTAGGATTCTGAAGTCTGTAAGCTTGGACTGGATCCAGGGCGTGCAGTTACTGACTCTGTCAGTTGCCGGTCAGTGCCAGGGCTGTCGGTGGAAACTCACAGTGAAGCCCTGCGGCAGGAGGGCTGCTTGCAGGGCCTGCTCCAGGGTCCCTGTGCCTCCTTCTCCAGCCCAGGCCCAGGCTCTGCTCATTTTCGGTTTGGTGTCTATCACAGGCTTATGCGACCATTGCTGGTCCTTGTTAGTAAGCCTCTAGGAGGATTAAGACTATAAGTAACACAGCTGGGAAGGATTAAAATTGTCACTCCAAAGTTATGTCAGAGCAGAAGATGGCATTTCCAGAAAATAGAGAGACTGTCCAAAGAAGATGAACTAAAGGGGAGTCAGAGGCCTTTATTGAGATGTGGGGCACACATACACGTGAAGATCAGCCCTCAGCCTCTTTATGCACCAAAGAAATGAGGAGGGAACGTTCCCATGAAGAAACACTCTGAGGGGGACTCCAACCATGTGTCATTACCAGACCCGATGGGACCGACAGGGCTGTTGTCTCGAGAACAAGAGAGTTGACCTCCGTCTAGTGGTCAGGCTTTCCGTGCACCCCTGCCTTCATTGCTCTGGGCTGGGCCGAGCAGCAGTTACAGTCTGGACCTACCCTTCTCCATGGTGGCTGTATTTTAGCAGTAGGCACGCACACTTCTTCACTTGGCTGAAGAGATCCTTTAGGCTAAGAAGAAACTACTCTGTGAGTGAAAAAGGAGCCTATTTCTAAGCAGGCAGTGTTCCCGGTGACCTCATCTTCCTCCCAGCCCAGATCCAGTTGGAGCTGTGCGTACAGGGCAGAAATCCAGTTCCTCCTGTCTGGGACTCACAGTGGCAGATAAAATAGACCAAGACTTTGTCTGCAGCCATTGTTCTCTAAGTGCCCATTGTTTCTGGAAGCAAAGTGGCTGTGGCTCTAGAGCTTTAAGCTCTGTGCGCTCTCTCTCTCCCTCTCCCTCCCCCACCTCCCCCTCCCCTTCCCCCTCCCCTCCCCCACCTCCCCCCCCCTTCCCCCTCCCCTCCCCCACCTCCCCCTCCCCTTCCCCCTCCCTCCCCCCCCCCTCCCCCACCTCCCCTCCCCCCCTCCCCTCCCCCTCCCCTCCCTCCCCCCTCCCCTCTCCTCCCTCTTTCCCTCTTTCATTGTGCAGGGATCAGAGTCCCGGCTCCCCCATTTCCCTCAGCCGCCTTTGCACTTGTCTGGAGCTCCCCAACTGGTAGATCAACAGACTCCACTGAAGATTTTGTCCAAGCTTTTCCATGATTTGTGGCCAAGATGTGGACCTGTGGATCCAATGACTGTAAAGGCAGGAGGATTTGTAACTGGTTGAGCAGCTAAACCCAAAGCGTCTTGATTAACGTGTCAGTATTGGAATGATGCCTCGTCTCTGGTGTTACGTTATGGGTCACAGTACTTGGTCGTTGACGTTTCAACGTTTTTATCAGGGGCTCAGGTTAGAGAGGGATGCAGAAAGTATACTTCAAAATTTCAAACGATGCAAAGCTAATAGGGTGAGGACAGATTCATGATACAAAAAAGATCTCTATGCATGGAAACATGGATCCAAACAAGGTGAAGTTCAGTATGGATAAATGCAGCCTCTGCATGAGGTTAAGGAGACTCAGTCAGTAAGTGCAGAGCTGGCTCAGTCGCGGCGCCTATGCAGAAGGTCTGGCGGAGCACTTCGAGTGAGTGGCTTTTGCAGTATGGCTGTCAGAAAGATCGGGGTTGGTCTGCACCAATAGAAATGTGGTCATCTCCGTGTTCTCATTTGTCTCCTGAGAAGTCTGGTTCACCTGTGAATGTTCACGATGCTCTTTAGGGACACGGACATACAGGGGTGACCCTGGGTGGAGGCATGGCCAAGCCAGGCCATTGTGAATGGTTGCAGGAACCAAGGAATTTTAATACCTGGATGGAAGTGATGATCAGGGGATGAGTAAAAATATTGAAAAGCTGATAGATGAAGAAAGATTAAAATTGTACTGTTTGATTTCAGCCAACAGCACTGGAGCCAATGGTTGGAACTCATAAGAAGGCAGACATTAACTCAGCGTATGCAGTTGTTTTAAAACAATTATTGCAGTCCTTAAGTGAAACTGAGTGGCTCAAAAAGTAGAGAGTGGCTGAATGTCTTAAGTGAGGAGTTATGCTAAAGGACCCCTCCAGGCCTTCCTGGGGAGTGTAGCCATCCTGTCCCAGATCCTGCCCTACCTCTGATTGTCATTACTTCTGCAGATAAACCTTTGTGGGTCTGGGAAGCTTGGCCGGGGGTGGGGGGGGGGTGGATTATGCACATAGAGCGTATTGCTTCTGTGCCTGTGGTTGGCATTTGGAAAACGGTTGGCATTTTGAGATCACTTGTCTCTGTACTGGGAAAATGGACATAGATATTCTTATTTTTCCCTGTGGTTTCCCTGGGTGGAAAACAGACAGTTGCAGTGTGTGAATGTCTATGAGTATGCTTTTGCCCTCTCTGTCCAGATTTATTTATTAAAAGAAAAACACATCTGCATAAAAAAGCCTTAGAACACAGGAAGAATGTCCACTTTGTTTTTCTTTCTGTAGCACCGAGACATGTGGGGTTTCAGCTTCCTCCAAGGGGTTTTTGAAGACCGGCTTTCATCTCAAACAAGGCTTTTTCCCATTGGAAAAAACAGCCCATTTTTTTGGTTTGAAAATATATTTATATAATGTATAAATAAATAAGAAAGACGAGAGAGAATTTCCTTTCAAAATTTATGGAAAAATGCTGCTTTCTGAACATCATTAATTGGGAGTAAGTTGCTGGCCCTTCCCAGCCCACTTCCACTCTGCCATGTGTCCCTTTATTCTGGTTTAAATTTTTCCAATATTGGCTTCCTCTGCTCTTCCCCTTCCTTCCCTCTGTTCCCTTCTCTGCCGTCCATCCGCCCTCCCCATCTTCACTGCCCGCTCTGCCTCTCATCTCCTCTCCCAGCTGCTCCCTGTCCGCTCGCCCCCACTCCTCCTGCGTTGCTCCTAAGTCCCTCTTCTGCTCTCCCCGGCAGCCCTCAGCAACTAGAGCCCTCACTGGAAGAGGCCTGTCTCTGTGTTTGTTTCCTGCGTGGGAGGGAGAGGCAGGCCTTGAGAAAACAGTTCAAAAGTGCAGAAAAACTCCACCTCTTCCAGCCTAAATAAAGGGGCTCCACTCCATCTGTTTGCCCAGATTGTTCCTTTGCCCACCGAGAAAACTCATCCTTCACCTGGACCAGCCCGGTCTTCCTAGAAATGCTCAGACGCCCCCTCCGTGCCCGTCTTGCCCCCAGGCCAAGTGCGGAGGGGGCCCCGCGGGGGGGGGCCTCTGACTCAGGGTCCTGGGTGGGAGCCACAAGCTCTGGTGTTGCAGCTGCCGTCTGCCAGGAGAGTCCCAGGGATGGAGGCGCTTCCTTTGTCATTACTTTCTCTGTAATGAAAATGACGGAGAAACAAGAAAGGAAATGTTTTTGTGTCCATTTCTGCCTCCCCTGCTTTTGACTCTGTTAACAGGTACGGGTGGAAAATGCCCGGCTTTCGTGCCCGGTGCTCTGGGTTTGAGTGCTGGTAAGATCAGTCAACTGGCCTGATTATCTTGGTTCAATCACTGAAGTACCCTTTGTGAGCCTTCATACCCTCACCTGTGTGACAGAGAGAATACTAAACCCTTGGTTGTCCTCAGGCTCATAGTAGAAGAGGGGAGAAAACATTTTCTAAAATGTAAACTTCTACTCAGAAAGCAGCACTGAAAATCATAGGTGGGAATCAAGTGACATGGAAATGCATTGGTCAGCCTGATTAAACAGCATCTCCGGGGCCTCAGAGGGTGAAGCATCAAAGAGTAATATGTAAACTGAAATCGCGGAAGCTGGGATAATAGCAAGATGTACGATGTCAAATATTTTCCATAGTCTTCTTGAGTGGGGTTGTCCTTTGCCATGTTGTTGCCAAAAGCCTTCTGACCCTGTCATGAGTATTTTATTTATTTATTTTTTTCTGGTACACGGGCCTCTCACCGCTGGGGCCCCTCCCGCCACGGAGCACAGGCTCAGCGGCCATGGCTCACGGGCCCAGCCGCTCCACGGCATGTGGGATCCTCCCGGACCGGGGCACGAACCCGTGTCCCCTGCATCGGCAGGCGGACTCTCAACCACTGCACCACCAGGGAAGCCCTGTCATGAGTATCTTAATTGAAGGCAGGACGGGGCAGGAGTTTGCCCTGGCTCAGAAATCGAAGGATGGGGGGAAACCAGTGAGATGCACCATGGCTCTCTGCGAACCTTGAAGCTGAAAGGACCCAATGTATGTTTTCTTCCAGAGTAATATAGAGACCTTGCCTCTGTGTTTTCCGTGACAAAAGAAGTGACACTGTTCTGGGACATCCAGGACTTGTAAAATGCCTGGTGTGGAGTCAAGTGTAACTTGTCTATGTAGAAACTGATTTGAAACATGTGATATGTTCTGTAAATGGCTTTGAATGACCATTAAAGAACTTTATTCTTTAAAGTACCCTATTGAGGCGGGCCTTCTATGCAGGAATCCTAATCTTAATAGCTAAAACATTCTTTTAAACTGTGAGCATGTCATTCATTTAAGGGTATGTGTATGGCTTGGGTAAAATGCAGCTTGGGTTCTGGTAAATACCAAACATGAAGAAAAGAGTTTTGAGCACAAAATTACAGTTTTGTTTTGTGCCATATAGACTCTAAGCTGGCAGTCTTAGGAAGTTTTTAAAACCAAAAGGCATCTTAGGTCCCCTGGATCCTGGAGCTGTTGTCATGGCAAAACACATATACTAGATGATTACTGCTACAAAAAAGATTTCCCCCATAGCGGATTGGAGGATACAGAATAGGTAAGGAGTCAGTCTGTCTGCTAAAACAAAGAGCCAGATTCAGGGGATGTCAATTTCCATTTATATCTCAGAATCTGATTTTTACATTCATTTTCTCAGTTGCTTGGTCCCTGGGGAAATCGCCAGGTTCCTTCCCCTTGCTGTCTCTCTAAGCTTTGGGAAATAAAATCGTATATATTTTTTTAGTCTTTCTATTTTACAAGACACTTTTCAGTTCAGTTCAAGTCACCAATACTTTATTGAACACCTACTAGGCTTTGGTATTTTCACACATATTTAATTGAATCCTCACTGCCGGGTAGGTAGAGAATCCTAGCGAGTGAAGGATGCCCCTGAGCTCTCAGTGGTCCCCGAGGACTCTCCCACACACCCTCACTTGCCAGAGCTGCTGGAGAAAACACAGAATTAGGAGCCATTCCAGCAGGGCCCATTCATTCAGATATTTCCTCTTTCAGGCCATGTGCCCAGTGTTTGGGGTGGGAGATCTGAACTGTTCTAAGTAAGGAAAAGAGCAAGAAAACCAAGCTGCAGGACCCGGGGGTAGTTCTGCTTTCTGGCGCAGCTCCTGGAACGGAAGAGCCTCTCTGGGTTTCCCTGAACACCTGGGATTGATTTGGGTTTTGCTCTGACTTGGAAACATTTGCTGAGGTGGAGGTTGGAGGAGGGCTTGGGGAGGAAAGAAATAAATCCAGTGATTAAAAATAGCTTGTGCATGTCAGGTGCCTGAACGAATTGGGGAACACGCCCACAGTCCCTTTTGTCTGGCAGGTCTAAGCTCCTGGCTGCCGAATTACAACCGCTTTCATTTGTTTTTCCTGCTCCCCTACCATGTAATGGTCAAGGGCTCATTGGAACCATGTGTGAGCCTGGTGAGTCACCAGATCCTCAGGACTTCAGTGGTAATAATGTGTTAAAACTCCTTTTGGGGGATGGGACGGGGGTGGGTGAGGGGAGAAGGGAGAGGACTGAAGTCACTTCCTACAGATGTTCAGGGTCCTCGGCTGTCTCTGCTGCCTTGGTTCCCAGGCCCAGCTGCTGGGCCCGAGGCAGGCTTCCCTGGGCAGTCTGCAGCCTGCTTTGCCTCTCAGAGGACCATCTCTCTTGTCCTGCGACAAGTTCCCTCTGAGAAGAGGCATCTACCTTTGAGGTGGTACGCTGTACTCCAGCAGCGTGCTTCATTTCCCCGAGGCAGTAATCGGAGACTGGCTCGAATTTTTGGTCAGATCATTGGAGGGTGAATTGGGGATTTTCTGTGCAGTTTCTTTCTCCATCCCTCAGAGTTTTGTTTTTTTTTAATTCGCTGGTGACTTCAAGGGCATTGGTATCAAGAGAAGGACCAAAGCCCAGTTGTGTCTCCCTGACTGATAAGAAAACTCTGTTTTGGGGTCAGGGTGTCCCATCATTTGGGGCAGCGATGGACTGCTTGGTTGGGTTGGGTGGTCCAACCACGGCGCTGAGCTGTTCTTGCTGAGCTCTTGCTGGAGCCAAGGGTCCTGCTTGTCTCTCATCACTTTGTCACTTCATTAGGTTTGCGAAAACGGGGTCGAGGGGCCGAGGAGGGACACATTTCCCTTCTTTGCATTAGCCTCAGCCAGAAGCTTTGTGGATTATACTGACTTCCTCAACAGGAAGCCCTGCCTTGCCAAGTTTCTAGCGCCTGTGACGGGATTTGGAGTCAGGAGTGTAGGACAAAGAGGACCCTTCCTTCCTAGTTCCAATGCATCCTTGCATGAATGAGAGAAAGGTTGAATGAGATTCCTTTTCACAGCCTTCTGAGATACTAGTGTCTTCACTGGGTAAATTCTCTTAGGGACCAGTAACAACTTTCTAAGGACAATGTTGATTGTTCAGAATCAGTCACTGACCACAGCCATTTTGCCATTTCTGTTGATTGAAGGGGTAAAGGTGCCTCCTCTCTTACTCTAGGCAGTTTGACATCTGCCCTTTGGGTGCTGGCCAAAATCCTCAGCTCTTTCTGCCCACTCGTAGTTACAGTTGTAAGTTCCTGAGGACCTTAGCAGTCAGGAGGAATTACCTCTGCAGTCTTTTGCTTGTAGGACGTGGTGGTCAAAGGAATGGCTGGCTGCCCTGATTTGAAATCATCCCTCTCTGATCCAGCTTCATCACTCTCCAGATCATGATAATGTTGCTTTAAAAGAAGTTCTGTGGCTCGAGTGGACCAATGAATGAAATGTAGACCTAGATTTAAGCACCGTGGAAAGTAATCTGAAGCCCTTATTTTCTTTTTCCATGAGCTTATCTGTTTCTTGTAAGCTTTCATGGTATGATCCTCCTTTATCTCAAGAATATCCTCGTGACAATAAAATATTTGTGGGCGAAATGGCATGTTGCCTGGGATTAGCCCCACAGTTCCTCTGTGTTGGTGGGGAGGAGACGAAATCAAAACTGGTAGTGTTGATGGATTTTGAATAGGGATTTATTATACTAGTCTCTCTACCTTGGTGTGTGTTTAAAAATTGGCGTAATGAAAAATTTTAAACCCTATGAGGGATATAGACACTACCTATCAACAGACCTCTTTTTAACAATGCACTGATGGAGTGGCTTACCCAGCGTGATTACATAAGTGGCAAAACTGAGAACCCGTGGGTTTTGACCAAAAAGCTAAGGCAGCAAGCCCAGTGCGTTGTCCCGCTGTGTCTTTTCCCCCTGTCTTCAGAATCTTCTCTTTCCATTTGGGACAAGTGTCCTTTTTTTTCTTCTCTGTATGAATGAGAAGGTTTCTCCTTGGTCCTTTCACTTTAAGAAACCTATTTCAGCCAGACTTTATGTAACTAATTAACCTTATATTATGTGCACAATTGCGCATCAGGGTGACTCAGGGGTGAACGCAGACAGGGAAGGAGGCCAGGTTGTCATTTACCGTGTGTTACTTCGTATGGAAGGAAGGAAGCCTCAAGACCCTTGGTTCCAAGAAAGGAAAAGATTACAGCCGGTTCTGTCAATGGCTTTTAATTATGTCTTTATGGGGCGAGCTATATGAAATCCTGGATTTCTTCGATCCAGAAATGGTCTTGTTTAAGTTTTTAATTTACTGACTCAAGTGTATCTCATTTTCAAACTGAGAAATAAAAGTCCCGTTTTCTGTGTCTCAGCTGTAGAAATGTTAGTGTTCTTGGATTTCTGATCCATTCCTGTTTGCAGCAGCAGTGGCATTGAATGGAAAGACCTTGGACGTGTGAGAGTTGAAAGATGGAGTTTAAGGCAGGCTCTTGATCTCTTGCAGTCTTGGTTTTCTGATCTGTGAAGTGGGGGTCCTGTAATACTTTCCCAGGCCCCCCGGAAGCTTTATGTTGTGAGCATCTTGGGGAACAGTATATGGGAGGGGTCTCGGTGGACCGTAGCGGTTTTCAGATGTAAGGCGTATCATTCATTCCTGGTGTTTCTTTCCTGCTGCTATCGATTGGGGCAATACCCACCACCCGTGGCCGGTGTCGTCATGGTAACCCACCAGGCTTTGGCCAATCCAATGGCTGCACAAGACTGGAATGTGCACCTTGGATCTCTAGTCCATCGCCTAACCCTCGGGTCCCAGATGCTCCAGTCTTCCTGCCATTTATTTGAGGATGGTGAGAGGAGGAACATCTCAGTTCAGCAAGGCCATAGGTCTTGAACTTCTCCTGGAACCAGCGCTACTTCAGGCTTAGACTCCAGGTAACATTGCTGATACGAGCCGTTCGGTTTCAAACGACTTAGTAGAATGGTATGAAAAGTCACGTGACATGTCGTTGATGGGTTCTTGGGCGCTGGGCAGTCCTTAACTTTGAGTTCCATTATGAGTGAATTGAAACCCTTGTTCCACATTTGACTTAAAACATCCTTGGGCTGTATAAGCTTTTGTTCAGGATTAGGTCACAGTGAAAAAGAAGCAGATGTTTCCCTGCATTGAAAAGGCCACAATTCATTGTCTTCCTACTGAGTCAAGAAAAACTATCTGCTAATTTCTACTCTGATACTGTGCAGTCTTGACTGGACAGAGTTTGGGACCGTTATTTGCTCACTAGCTTCTGTACAACTCTCCTCTCAGAAATCTGGGTGATTCCTGTAAATATTAACTCAGATTTAGGGTCCTGAGGAATAACCCCTGGGTCAGAAACCGAATATACTTGTAATATGTTTATGTTTCATAAATACACTTAGAGCCTCCACCGTATCAGCCTAGTATATTTCCAGGTCAGGCGCTCAGCATTTTGAAACAAATGTGTTATTGCAATTCAAGATATTGCAAGTACAGTTATTAGCACAAAGGCAATTTTAGTTCTTGTCCGTAAAATACAATTAGTTAACTTCTGTGGAGCATTGATTAATTTATAGATGCTGTTGCCAAAATTAGAAATATTTTTGGCACCTAATAGAAAAGTATTTTAATAGGTAATGAGATAAGGTGTGGTCGGAATAACAGAGATGCCTGCCTGGGCCAAACCATGTCAGCTTCTCCACCTGTGTACGATTTCATTATTTTTATTGGTCAGTGTAATTGACAGAACCGCCACAACCATGAATGAGGGCATTTTTGCATCGTATTCTTCATGATGAGAGTTTAATGTTTATGTTAAATACCACTTTTGAAAGTGGTTGTTCATCATCATTTACATGCAGTGCCTGTGCTACTAAAAAAGACGATCCTGACTGATGGTTCATGCACTTATAGAAGAGGTTTTGATTTTTTTTTTAAAACCTTCCATTCCACACTTCATGAAAATAGATGAAACTCTGACTTTCCTGTCTGAATCCTTTGGGTCCAAAGGCACTGACACGCCTTCTCCTGAGCTCATCAAGTCCAGGTGTCCCAAGTGTGTGGCGCTGGCTTTCCCCAGCGGGCCTGGAGCACCTCTTCCAGAGACCCAGCGCTCTGAGTCCCAGTCAGGGGCACAGCCTTTGGGTGCCGTGCAGCACCATGTGGACCAGGCTTTTGAGAATGGCACTGAGGTGGACAAGTACAAGTTAATTCCAGCTGCTTCCCTTGGAGAGAACAAGCCAGAACCTGGAAGTGCCGGCTCCCTGACAGGACGTGAAACCTGCATGGGGAGTTGTCAGCCCAGAGGCCCTGTCCTGGCCGGACTGCTGGGGCACGGCTGTGATAGGAAGCAGACTCCGGGCTCTCTGCTGTCATCCTCAGCCTTCACATCACCCCAGCATCCAACTGCCCAGGCTTTCCTGTTCAGAAGATGTCTGGGGCCTCCTAGCCTCATCCTTCAGTTCCAGTTTGCAGCAGAAACCACTGCTGGTCCATTTGGCCTGGCTCACATTTTCCACATGCATTTTCCTGGCCCACTTCTGCCATCAGTAGAGTCCTTTTCATCGAGTCATAAATCCAGTGGAGGGAACAAACAACACACAACAAAACCCACACAGTTTCAAGTTCATGAATTGGTGTCGGATGGGAGCGAAGGGAAGGAAAGTTGATTCAGATTTGAAGACCTTTGAATTCATCCAGCGTTTGTTGATTGACTCCTGTGCTGGGAGCTGGGTTGCTGCATTTGTTCCTTCTTTCAGAAGCGATACTCTTGGTTAAATAGAGAGCCCTTTTCTCTAAAGTCAAACTGACTTCCACTCTAAGGGAAGATCTCCTGGACCTGTCCCTTAGCTGTTCTTGGCGAGGAGAGTGGGGACGAAGGGGGAGCACTGATGTCTTTCTTAGTGACTCATGTGATGATTATTCCATTGTTCAAAGGGCTGGATGTTATGTAATCAACATTTTATCCCATCCCCCTACTTTTCCCCCCTAACATCTGGGATTTTCCAGCATTTTGTCAACCTTCCTGGAAGTGTGTTGATTTTTCCACTAGGCTTTTTTTGGGCATGTCCCAGGGCAAACCCAAACTCTCCACTCCCTATAACTTCAGATCCCCCTCAGTGCAGGGCCTGGGAGAGCCACAGCAGTGAACCCTTCTGTTCTTCTAGGGCACAGGGCAGACTCTGGGTAGTTTCCTGATAGCACCGCTCAAAGCAAACTGAGGGAAAGAGCTGCCTGCCCTTCTTTCTTGCCACATAATTTCCATTCATTTTGATATTCAGAGGCAATATATTTGTTTCTTTTTCAGAGGTCACCAATTATCATTTTTTTCCCCTCCTATGTTTCCATTTTATCCAGCCAATAACACATTACTTACATCCAGGGAACTTTTTAACTAGCCAGGGTTTAGAGATGGCTGGTGGAGGAACTTCTCTAGCGGCCCCGCCATTTTCTGTCAGTTTCATATGAGACACTGAAGATTCAGGGTGAGCAAGCGGGCTTCTGGAAATTACTGCAGTAAAGGGCATTGCTGTCTAAAGGTCACAGGACAGCTAGTAGGAATTCTCAAGTCATTTCTTTGCTTGTTTGCTTTTTGTTGGAAATTGTGCCTGAGGTGAATTTGGAGGCTTTTTAGCTTGAACCATATCTATGTATCTTGGCTTTGAACATGGTCTGCGAGTACAAGAGGGACACAGCAGAGATAAGATGCATGTGGCAATAGCAGAGGAGGACGCATTTGTGGACCCGCAGGTGTCGATTCCTCATTCTCCTTCACCACCTACATAAATCGAGTTTTATAGGTGTTACCTCCTATATGCATGTCACATCTGACCACTTACATTTCCTGCAGAGCCATCTTCCTAGCTAAAGCCACCATCATCCCTCACCACAACTGATACAAGAGCTTTTAACAAGTCATCCATTTGGAGTTAACCTCCTAAACCATTCTTTACCGGCAGCTAAGGCGATCTTTTTTTTTTTTTTTTAACCCATTTTTTAAAATTGTGGTAAAGTGAACATAACCTAAAATTTACCAACCTAACTATTTTTAAGTTACAGTTCAGTGGGATTAAATACACCCATAATGTTGCACAACCTTTGCCACCATCCACCTCCAGAACTCTTTTCATCCTGTAAAACTGAAACTCTGTCCCCAGGACACAACCCCCATTCCTTCCTCCCTCCAGGCCCTGGAAGCTACCATTCTACTTGCTGTCTCTACGAATTTGACAATTCTAAGTCCCTTGTATAGTTTGTCTTTTCAAGACTGGCTCATTTCATTTACCCTAATGGGAAGGCTCATCCATGTTGCAGTATATGTCAGAATTCCCTTCCTTTGTAAGGCTGAATGATATTGTGCTGTGTGTGTTTATACTACCTTTTCCTTATCCGACTCATCTGTCGATGGACGCTTGGTTGCCTCCGCACTTTAGCTACTGTGAAGAACGCTGCTATTAACACGAGTGTACAAATATCTCTTCAAGACCCTGCTATCAGCTCTTCTGGGTATATAGAGAACTCCTAAAACTCAACACAAAAAGACAAATCACTGTATTAGAAGTGATCAAAATGCTTGAGTAGACATTTCTCCGAAGAAGATACACAAATGACCAATAAGCCACGGAAAGATGCTCAACATCACTAATAATTAGGGAAATGCAGATCAAAACTATAATGTGATACCACTTCACATCTATTAGCATGGCGAATACATGTGATAAAAGATAAGTGTTGGCAAGGAGGTGGAGCCCTCGTGCACTGTGCTGGGGCTGTAAAATCATGCAGCCACTGTGAGAGACAGGATGGCAGTTCCTTGAAAATTTAAAAAATAGAATTCCCTGGGGGCTTCCCAGGTGGCGCAGTGGTTAAGAATCCGCCTGCCAGTGCACGGGACGTGGGTTCAATCCCTGGTCCGGGAAGATCCCACGTGCCGTGGAGCAACTAAGCCCGTGCGCCACAACTACTGAGCCTGCGCTCTGGAGCCCACGAGCCACAACTAAGCCCGCGCGCCTAGAGCCCGTGCTCCGCAACGAGAGAAGCCACCGCAGCGAGAAGCCCGTGCACCGCAACCAAGAGTAGCCCCCGCTCGCCACAACTAGAGAAAGCCCGCGCACAGCAACGAAGACCCAACGCAGCCAAAAATAAATAAATGAATAAAATAAAAATAGACTTACCGTAAGATGATATTCTTCAAACAAAATGTCGTCATGTCATTCCTCTGCATAGAACTCTCCGTGCCTGTTTTGCCCAGGATACAATTATAAATTCTTTAACACACACCTTACTTACGTTTTCAGCCTCCTGTAAAGCTGCTGTCCCCTTGATCACTCCGCTCCGGTTGCATTGATCTTTCTGCTACTAAAACAGGCCAAGGTTCCCCTCTTCCCCCATCTCAGGACCTCCATCTGTGCTATTCTCTTATCTCGGATCGCAGCCCTCTAATTTTAGTGCTCATCAGGATTACCTGGATTCTGTGTTACAAACGGATTTCCGGGCTCCGCCCGCTCAGAGGTTCTGATTCAGGAGGCCTGGGTGGGGCTGAGTTCTCCCAGGTGATGCTGATATGGCTGGTCTGGGGACCACACTTTGAGAACCACTGGTCTGGAGTAGTTTTTAAAAAACTCCTGTGTATCCTTCAGGTCTCAGGTCAAACATCTCACTTCTAAAGGAGGCCTTCTCTGATTCCTCCAGACCTGCAGGACTCCCTGTTATGTGTTAACACTGCATCTTCTACTCCTCCTGTGAAGCCCTTACTGACATTGTATTTGAACGTTTAACTGTGTAAATAGTTTTTTTAATGCCTGATTTCCCTGCCAGAATCTGATATCCAGCTCCATCAGGGTAGGGATCATTACTGTCTTGTTCACTGTTCTTTCACTAATCCCTTGCGTGTAACAAATGCTAAATAATTATTTACTGAACGAATGTTGTTACTTCCTTTTCATAGGTAACAGCAAGTGTGTAGAAACATTAATATTCTCAGTGAGTGTGAAGGATGGGTAGGGGCTATGGGGGAATTAGTAGAGCTATACAGAAAGAATAAATGTATTTTGTCAGAGAGGCAGGGCGTATGAGGCAAGAGTCAGGTTTTTCGTTTTTTTGGGTTTTTTTTTATGGGCCCTACCACATTGTGGAAAGCCCCCCAAATTTTACCTGCCCTGGTGAGGATGCTACTACAGTTATTTCTCAGCTTGTCTTCTTCAGACCATTCATGCTCCCTTATGTTTTATGGGTGGTTAATTACCTAGTTAGTTTTATCTTTAAAATCGAGGTCTAACTGACATGTAACCCTATGTTAGTTTCAGGCGTACAACATAATGATTTGATATTGGTGTCTCCTGCACAGCGATCACCACCACCCATCTAGCTAACGTCCATCACCTACTTCGTTTTTGCTAGTACTCATGTGCTATTTTTCCTTACAGATATGGAATGTGCAGATGTTCCACTCCTAACTCCAAGCAGCAAAGAAATGATGTCTCAAGCCTTGAAAGCTACTTTCAGTGGTTTCTCTAAGGAGCAGCAACGGCTGGGAATTCCAAAAGGTAGGCTTGGTAGTTGGAAGGAGAGAGGATGGGATCAGACTTCGAGGTATGGTTAGTTTTCTTACCTGTTGAGTGAGATAGACATTATTACTCACCGTGCTTCAGTCAGCAGCCACAGATCGTTGCAGACCTCTGTTGGAACAAGCATAGACGCATACTGATGCTTCTTCATCTCCCAGGCTTGCCCCTGCCATCTTGGTTTTAGGGCAGTGGTGCCCAAACTTGTTTGCACATTAGACGGGGGATCGTCAAAAATTCCACAGTCCAGGTCGGATCCCAGACCAATTAAGTCACAATTGCTGGTCGCATCAGTAATTCTGAAGCTTCTCAAGTGCCTCCATAGTACAGACAAGTTTGGAAGGCATGGTCTTGGAGTCGTTCTGGGCCACCATTGGATGAACTCGATGAGCTGCATTTCTGGGAATTTACTCTTTTCTTTTCCGTGTCCTTTGGTGAAGTGTGTTTACCTTTGGGTGCTCTCATCCAAAAGGGTTTATTCAGGAATATAAGGGGAAGTGACCTGCGTTGTCAGAAAGGAAAAATGATGCGGGAAGACTTAAGCCTTGACCAAGCAGCATTTCCTGAACAGTTGAGAGCAGAAAGAACACTCTTCTACTGAGTCAGAGAAACAAAAGCTGTCTTTAGACTAGGCCAGCGCTAACTGCTGCACGAGAGGCTTCCACCCTGCCAGACGAAAGCCTTTGGTAGATGCTATGAGTGTATCTGTCTACCTTTCCACGTATTCTACTTTCCCACAAACCTCAGCTGGCAGCGATGCCCAATCACAAGGCAGAATACAGCGAATTCTGATCACTGGGTTTTCCAACATCTCATAAAGTCATCGTCTAGATTGAAGGGGGTAACCTTGAGAGCAGGCATGCTGTAGGCATCACAGCCTGGCATCATCTGAGCTCTTTAAGTGTCACTAGCTGGTGTAGTCATGTTGAAACAGGGGTCATGCGTGAAGATTATATGTCGTCTGTCCTACACTTCTACTCAACGCAGGGTCTGTGATGTGTATATATTTTGAAGGGTATCTGGTATAATACAGGGTACCTAATAATGTCGTTATTGTAAGTATCCTTCGAATGGCTTACTGTTAGTAATTGCTGTGATTACAGTCAGCCCTCCGAGGGTTTCTCATTGGCAGATTCAACCAACCACAGGTCGGATTCGGTTGGTTGAATCTGCGGATGCAGCAATCCACGGATACAGAGGGCTGACTGTTCCCCGCCCTTTTATATAAGGGAGATGAGCACCCACAGATTTTGGTACCCGAGGGCGTTCTGAAACCAATCCTCCTTGGACACCCAGGGACAACTGGGCTAACCATGATTAACTAAGATAAGAATAATTAAGCATAATGGTCTCAAGTAAATTATAAGAGTTAAGAGCAGGGAGAGGTCAGTGCCACGTCCAGAGCACACTTGACTTTGTTATTATTGCTGTTAAAGAAGTCATTTGTTCCCTTGTCCCAGGCTTTAAAAGAGTCTGATGGAAATAAGGCAGTGAAAGAGGAGATTCCTGGAATCTCGGTCTGAAGATTCTAAGGGTTGAGAATTCTCTGCTCCTTTCTAGCTGATGACAGTGATCTTCTAGCTGGCAGGATAGAGAAGATGGGGCTGTTGGATGCGGGGCTGGGGGTGGGGGGGAGGGTTATGGAAGATGCCCCATCAGGCATTCCTAATTCTATGAATCCGAGAACATCCTCAGTGAAGGTCAGATGCTTCCGTGTTGTCTCTGAGGCTCGGGGAAGAGTTAAGAGCTCGATCTGCTGGAACGTCATTTGATCTCTCCCCGCAGACCCCCGGCAGTGGACAGAGACCCATGTTCGGGACTGGGTGATGTGGGCCGTCAATGAGTTCAGCCTAAAGGGTGTGGACTTCCAGAAGTTCTGTATGAACGGGGCAGCCCTCTGTGCACTGGGGAAAGACTGCTTTCTCGAGCTGGCTCCAGACTTCGTTGGGGACATCTTGTGGGAGCATCTGGAGATCCTGCAGAAAGGTAAATGCATGGGGGCAGGGTGAGGTGGGAGCCGGGGGGGCGTGGCTTCGAGAGTAGGTCCGGGAGCGTGCCCAGTGGTGCAACGTCGATGCCATCACCTGGGCATCCAATCACAGCGTGGCGTAGACAGTGCCTGGTAAATAGCAAGTGTTCCATAAATGTTAGTTTCTTTTTCTTCTGTGTACTGGAGGTTCCAATTTTAATCTTTAGCTAGACTGTACTCCTGAAGCTTATTGGTATGCAAAGTTCTGATCCCAGACTTTATCTTAGACTCATGTACTGTTTGAACGAGCAGTGCCCACAGCCAGCAACAAGAGAGTTTTTCTTTCTTTCTTTCTCTCTCTCTCTCTCTCTCTTTTTTTTTTTTTTGATAATCTTAAGACACACTGTCTTGATCCTTGGCCACATCCAAGCTTCTTCGTTTCTCAGAGCTTCTTCATAAGCAGGCTTCTCTGCCCACTAACTAGATTGGAATTGCAGTCGCGAGGTACACCTTTTCCATCTGGAGCAGAAACCGGGGTTATGTCAGGACACCGTGTTGCAACCTTGTAATGACATGGCCTCCCCTACCAGCCTCTTCCAACCTTTCTGGACCAAGTGACTCATGTACCACAGTCCTGGCTGAGTATAGAAACAGAAGCAGGCGGCAAACTTGGGTGTTTTTGCGCTTATTTTTCTGAATTTCTTCTTAAAATAAATTGCAGTTACCAGCAGTCAGCAGTGCCCTCCAGCTGACTGTAAGCCTAGAAGCCTGTTGCCCTCTCTGACCCAGGCCCACCCTTTCCCTGTGGTCACCAGCTCCAAGCCCTGGCACAGACGCGGTGACGGGGGGAGGGGGGGGCAGGGAGCAGAACTCGGGCTTAGCACTTTTATTCCATATAATACCTTCCTTTGTTTAAGGATATTTTCCACTCTGCAATGCCCAGGAGAGACCCAAATTAGACTCCTCTGGGCACAGAAGTGTTATCTTTTTCTTTTTTCCCCTTCCCTTCAGCTTCTGCTGAAAAAGAAATGTAAGCAGAGTCGAGAACTAGGTGACTCTAGCCTTCCCCGAAGCCACGCCGTGATCTCGGTGTAACTGCACACAAACCACTCACACGTGTTGACGTGAGCACCTGTGTGTAGAGGGAAAAGATCCAGCAGGCTCAGAACAGATCTGATGCAAGCACTGGCTTATAAACACAGCAGTGGGGGGCGGGGTACACCAGACCGCGTCGCCCCAATATATGCTGCTAATTCACCGTTTCCCTCCAGTCTTCACCCTGGGGCAGCCAGCTGTCCTGGAGTGTCTAAACCTGCCTCTGATCCGTTATAACTCATCTGTACAGCACCTCCTTGTTTCCAAAGTGCTTGAAACTACGTTTTTCTCATAGGACTCTCAGAACAACCCTGGGACATGGGAAGGGCATGTTCTCTCGGTGTCCTTGTCTGTGAAATGAGGACGGGTTAGGTGGTTTCCTCAACATCACTTGTCTCCTTAAACCTAGGTCTTTTCAGTCGAACTTCCTGTCCTGTGTTCTTTGTGTAATGATGCGAACTCGTGGGGTAGCTTCTGGCCTACCTTCCTGCGGAGGAATAGTACGAGCAAATTTAGGAGAATTGGGAAATAATGGGGTGGGTTTGAGAACATCTCACAGCATTTTCAAGGGAGAGGGGCAGGAGGATCGTCCTTCTTCAGGTCTTTGAACAACTGAACGTGATGTTTGTATTGAGGCTACAGCTTTTGTTCTGTGATTAAACTAAGGCAACCCAGCGCCGAGAAAACATAGCTTTGCTGGGTGGGGTGGCAGGCCAAAGGTACAGGGGATGTTTCAATCTGCTAAGCTGCTAAAGCCGAGTTTAATCATTTTATCTCAGCTGGGAACTGTTTTTCTGTGCAGGCATAAACTTGTTTTCCCAGCAGTCTCTGCTCCCAACAAGCTATCAAATACCTGAGGAGAAACCCAAACCAACCCTCTGTCTTTATGTCTGATCCTTACAGTGAAACGTAATCATACTGTACCATACAACGGTCAGGGCCCACCGCCAGATTCCAGGGTCATTAGATGATCCACAAGCTCACCTTGGTTCCATGGAGAGAGCCTTCCTCTGCTTGGATACCTTCATCTGTGTTCCATTCTCATTCCTAGGGAGGTTGGCACCTGGACAGGAGTTTGGTTATGTGGCTCTTCTCTGTCTTTGTATGAGCCCTGTCATACTTCACTAAGTAGAGTCACCTTACTAGCATCTTAATCTGGGCCTGAACTTGACATTTGAGGACAACAGAAAAAACACAAAACAAAAACCAGACATCTGGGGCTTCCCTGGTGACACAGTGGTTGAGAGTCCGCCTGCCGATGCAGGGGACACGGGTTCATGCCCCGGTCCGGGAAGATCCCACATGCCGCGGAGCGGCTGGGCCCGTGAGCCATGGCCGCTGAGCCTGCGCGTCCGGAGCCTGTGCTCCGCAATGGGAGAGGCCACGACAGTGAGAGGCCCGCGTACCGCAAAAAAAAAAAAAAACAACAGAAAACCAGACATCTATCTGTTGGAAGGAATGGAGGCTCCAAAATCTACCTGTCTAGAGATTGTCCTGTATTTCTGAAAAGCTTTGGACCTGATCAGTTTGAGTATTGGCGACTGATTTTGGTAACCTCCCAAGATGCCTTCAAGCCTCGGCTGCTGGCGGCACACGCACGCATCAGAAAGGGGGTGAATGCCTTCCCACCCCTTAGAATGCGCTTTCCAAGATATTAAATCCCATTCTGCAGCTACTGGAATCATAAACTTAGCCATACTTTAGTGAGCTCGTCTCTAGACAAGGCCCCAGTCAGGGGAGACTCCGACACCAGCTCAGTCAGTGGACATGCAGATTTCTGCGAAGAGGGGCTGAGGTCACTGTGGTCCTTTTGCCCAGGGTCCTCTTCGGCTGAGCGTTGCTTGCACGCTGACCTCTTTGTTTCATCCCTCCCCTGTCTGTTGCAGAGGATGTGAAACCGTACCAAGTTAATGGAGTCAACGCTCCCTACCCAGAGTCGCGCTATACCTCGGATTACTTCATTAGTAAGTTCACCCCCTGCCCTTCCCGCCTCTTCCTGTCATGGAACTTAGGAAAGGATCCCTGTCCCAGGCCATCTCAGGCCCCTGCCTGGTAATTCTACAGAAAATAATATTTCCTTAAATGTAGACTCTTGGTTGTTTGGCTCTTCCCACAAAGCACAAGGCTTCAACCTATCTGCACATTTTATTCACCTGCACGCACCTACGCTGGGGTCCTTCCCACGTCTTCAGCATGAAGGTCACACAGAGAGACAATGACTTGCCTCCAAACTCTTATGTGCCCCATGGTGGCCATCAGAGGTTCGGGTTAGGGATTTTGCCCTGGACCTTGTTCTTTCCTTTTTGCTGGTAGATGTGGCAGCACTTCCTCTGAAATCCTTCCTCCAGAGCATGCCCTGCAGCCTCAGGAACCTAAAGCCTTCTCCTTGTATGTAGTACCTTATCCCTCACCAGGCTGCCTGGGTGGCCGGAGGGAGAGAATTAGCCTAGGGCTGTGCTTATCTGATGGCTTTGCTTTCAAAGGGTGTCTTAAACAGGTTTATTTTCACTTTATCTTTTTACTATTATGATTTTTATCCTAACAACAACAACGAGCTTATTGTGTGCTAGAAATGTTGGTAGGCTTTTTCCATGTATGCTGTCATTGGATCTGCGCATCGCAACACCCCGAGGAAGGTTGCCACCGTTCCTATTTTCGAGATGAAAAAATCAAGTCAGAAAAGGGAAGTGTCTCGTCAAGGGCCACGGCTCTTGAGTAGTGGAGCAAGGTTGAAAACCCAGGCCCTTTTCACTTAAAATATTTTTCTTGCATTCCCAAAGGCAGTCAGCTTGTTTGACATTGCGGGGCCCCTGTAAATGGGGAGGAACGGCCTGTTTCCGGTACTCATCTCTCCTCTCTCCGATTGCACATGCTCTGTGTTTCCAGGCTACGGTATCGAGCATGCCCAGTGTGTCCCTCCATCGGAGTTCTCTGAGCCCAGCTTCATTACAGAGTCCTACCAGACCCTCCATCCCATCAGCTCGGAGGAGCTCCTCTCCCTCAAGTATGAGAACGACTACCCCTCGGTCATCCTCCGGGACCCTCTGCAGACGGACACCTTGCAGACTGACTACTTTGCCATCAAACAAGAAGTGGTGACCCCAGACAACATGTGCATGGGGAGGACCAGTCGTGGTAGGTCGGATTTCTGCTCTAGAAAATTCTAAGAATTACCTGAGTTTGTGAGCTCTCCAGGTCCCACTTTTACCCCCCTGCTCTTAGCCCCGGGCGTTCCTGAGTTTTAGCCTTTCCGTCTTAGAATGTCTAGATATTAAGAACTTTGTATCATGGAATTTTAGCCAAGTCCTTCATGATGACAAAGGCTCTGGGTCCATGGTGGAACTGAAATCTGGCAGGAAGAACAATCGCCTTTCTTATTTGGGTAAAACATTTCACCACGTGATAACTTCAGGTGCTTGTAGCTGCTTTTTAAGGTATGCGTTATTTTCTTGTAGAGGATTTTGCTTAAGGAGGACACAATCACATAAAAATGATTCAGAGACCCTCCTGGAGAGCCCTTATCTCTGCATCATCTGGTGTTCCAAATACTCCCAGTCAGACTGCACATCCTGGCTTGGTATCTGAATGACCTCTGCTTCTCAGCCTGGGCTTCCTAGCCTCCTGTGACTTCTTTGGTTTGGGAAGATAGAGGATGGTTAACCGACAGCTTATCTGGAACCAGTCTTCAGCAGTGTGGTGAAAGTGTGTATTTAGCTAGAGGACCAGGGAAAGAGGCGGCCAGAGGCTTCCAGAAGATGGTACTCTTGTTGCCATGACTGTTATGACAATGATAAAATACTCACTGACAGTGAAATAAGTGGTTCAAAATAGAGCTGGCTGACTTTATAAAGCAAAAAAGGTTAAATACGCCCAATTTTTAAGATCAGGACATAAACATTCAGAGGCACGGCTCACCTAGCGACGTGTCCAGATTGTTCTGTTTCTGACAAAAGTGCAGTCCATCGTAAAGAGGGACTTGTTCATCCAGGAAGAACTATAGCTGATTTCTAACAAGTTGAAAAAGATGACTATTCTGATGGATAAATGGGAGAGAATTACAGACAGGAAGAGGACAGGAGAAAGCCCTTCCGAGCGATGCTCGCGAGGCCTTTGGTCACGGAAGTCGGGCCTGGCCGCCTCGTGGTGATTTCTGCTCAGGGATGACCCTGCTCCTCTCCTCAGTGAGGCCCCAAAGGCCTCACAGGCCGCACACATTGTCATCTCCTTCAAGTGTTCAGGTTCCTACTTCCTCCCAGCAGGCCTCGAGATGACCAGCAAGCCTGCAGAGGGAAAGTCCCCAGCAAAATCGGAACCTGTAATCTGCCTTCTTGCAGCCCCGGGGTGTTTGTGTTTCAGACAGAAGGGGATGGGTGGGACCAGCTTTGCCTTCCCCTTTCTTCTTTATTTTTGGATGCCGGTCTATTTAAATACTTACACATATGTGTACCTTTTTTCTCAGGCGGGTCACAGCAACAGAGCGCCTTTCTTTCTCACGGGGCTTCCTGTGCGTGTGTGATGAGGCTGAGGGTGCGTGGGGACTCAGCCGTGGTGTCACTTTGGGCAGATCTGCTGCCAGGTCATTTACCAGTTGCGTCTGGCTTTGCATTTGTGCAACCCCCCCTTCTCCCTCTCCTTCTCTTGGTTTTTGGTTTCGGTCCCCACCCGCCCCGCGACCCCAGATGAATCCCGATGGACCAGACGGTGACCTGTACAAAGGGACGGGAGGGCTTTCTCTCTGGCCTCCTTCTCCCTCACTCGCACCAAGCTTCACACCACACAGACTTGAAGGGGAGACCGGTCCGTCTCACGGTTTCTTCTGGCGAGTTAGAAGTGCCGCAAACAGGATGTATTCTCGGGGCTGATTGGCTCTGACGTGGTAGGATCGGTCTAGACTGAAAGCATACTGTGAGCTGCTTATTATCAGCGATCATCGTAGCGTCCGTGTACTGCATTAAGGTATACAGAGTGCTTCGATGTTCCGCTTCTTTGGACTCGGAGAGCTGTCTTCTTTGTGCTAGTCTGTTCAGTGGGCCGCCGTTGTCCTCCCCAACCTACTGTTCTGGGTGCTCCGAGGTCTGTGTGGTGGAATAGCTTTGGAAGGACCTCGCTGAGACATTTCTCGGGAAAGCCAGCTGATGGATGGCGTGGAGGACACGAGCTTCCCTGCGTGAGCACAGTAGCCTAACCGAGTGTCTAATCCAGTTGGAGTCAACCCATTTTGGGAGAAAATACCCGTAAATGATGGTTCCCAGCTCCAGGATTGTGAAAGAGAGCTAAAATGAAAGTAGCCTACTGCTATAAACTGCAACTCTCCACAGACTTGCATTCGGTTCATGTTTGAGAGGCTGCCAGAGAGTGGTTCTGGCCTCGTTTAGTGCCCTTGCTTATTGGGACTCCTTGGAAGCTCAGCTGTCTTGCATGTGAAAATTCCAGTCTCTCTGCCCTCCAAATATAAAAATGACTGAGAGAATCATCTCAGGGACATTTGAGTATAAATACAGCCTCAACATCGGTGACTTTGTGGGAGTATTCTTCCTGAAAATATAAACTTTCTTTCTTAGGTTTTTGGTATGTGTAAGATGGATAGCTGGTGTGAGCAAATACCTTTCTATGAGAGACCACAAAATTTCCTGTTCTGTTGAAAAGAAGCTGTTGCATTCTTGGTTGGGGGCTGTTTTCTTGCGTCTTTTAATGTGAATTTCTGGAAGGGACAGTCCCTTCTTTTTTTATTTTTAAAATATTTGTATTAGAGTAGAGTTGATTTACAGTGTTGTGTTAGTTTCAGGTGTACAGCAAAGTGAATCAGTTATAGGTATACCTATATACACTCTTTTTCAGATTCTTTTCCCGTGTAGGTCATTACAGAGTACTGAGTAGATAATAATAATAAAAAGTTGCAAATACGACAGTGGACTGGGTAGGCGGGGCCGATAATTCCGTGAAGCTCTTCCATTTACCTACCTTCTGGGGATTACCCTTCTTTGAATGAGTGACTGGAAGAAGGAATGAGATGAAGCAGCTAAACAACTATGTTTCTGTTCCAAGCAGCATTGGAGGGATTAAGAGGTTCAGGAAATCTACAAGGGGAGATTATGCAAAAATTACATATTTAACTGAGTATCTTTCATCTGGGGTTAAAAAAAATTTCTTTTTGGAAGCAATGTATCTTCCTTCTTAATTACTGTATATTTAATTTTGGTTTGGACACCAAGATTAAATATTTGAATTTCACTGGTTTAACCATTTCCCTCTGTTATGAAGGGGAGAATACACCAGAAACATATTAGTATTACGCTGTGTATGCCAGCCCTTATTCTGGGATTGAAATTTCATGGTAGACCAGCCAGCCCTGACTCACAGGTATTTCTGCATACACATTTGTCACATCCTTTGGCTTCTTGAATTTGCTGAAGTGGCCATTTAATCTCCCATGATTTAATTTAGGTTGCCTGGAAAGTATCTGGAAATAAAACATAAAAAAATATTCCTGTGAGCCTTTTCAGTAGTTAGATGCATTTATTTTTGTCCCCCCCCCCCGCCCCGCCCCATTTTGTTAGGCTCCTTTTTAATGGCATTTTCGCCAGTGGAAATTTCTCTAGCAGCTATTATGCAATCATAGCAGCTGTTTATAACCTGGTTTGGGAAATTAATGAACTTGCATGATCTTGTGGTCAGTTAAGAATGCCTTAAGCAACTCATACAGTAAAGGATTTCTGACACTGCTATGGACCTTAACTCTTTAATCAACTTCTTTGTTTTTTATTGCCTACATTTCCCTAATAAAGTACAAATTTCAAGTACAAAGCTGCACTTGGAGAGGATAAAGAATATGGATTTCTATTTAGAAGAGTGAGAGTGTTTGCTTTTTTTAACCTCCTGGAAAAAGCATCTCATAACTTCTTTCTCTGTTTGAGAAGGCATAGAGGCAGTGCTGCATTTATTTCATTTTAAAAGAGTGTTTGGAAAAAAGGCTAAAAAATAATATTTTAGTTCCAAGGTCAAGGAAGGTCAATCTGCTCTTAGTCTAATGGAATTTTTTTTTCTCATGACCAGAATATTGTGCCAAATGGGGCCTTTTGAAATCGTCTCCCTGGCTTGAGTTAGGATAGGGAATGAATTGAGCCTGACACTGCTCAGATTTCTTCATCTACTCATTGGGTCTAATTCATCAGCCAGAAATCCCATCATAGCAGACATGATTCTCAGCCTGTAGATCTCTGGCTCTGGGATTCTTGCGGTCCCAAACACTGCTGTCTCCCTCTGGTACATGGAAGCTGCGCCCGACTCTGAATCTCTGTCCTAGGGGCTCTGGAGCAAGACGAGACCACGCAGGGGGCTCGCAGACTGGGCCCGGGCAGCCCCTCCTCCCCAGAGCAAACCCACACGCCTCCATCCCCACCGGCCACTCCCTCCATCCGTCCTGCGCATCCTCACCGAGAGGGTTTCACAGTGTCTCTTCCCATCCCTCCTCCCTGCCCTCCTCCCACCTCCTCTTCCTCCAGGCAAGCTCGGGGGCCAGGACTCCTTTGAGAGCATAGAGAGCTACGATAGCTGCGACCGCCTCACGCAGTCCTGGAGCAGCCAGTCATCCTTCAACAGCCTGCAGCGCGTCCCGTCCTACGACAGCTTCGACTCAGAGGACTACCCAGCCGCCCTGCCCAACCACAAGCCCAAGGGCACCTTCAAGGACTATGTGCGTGACCGTGCTGACCTCAACAAGGACAAGCCTGTCATCCCTGCTGCGGCCCTGGCTGGCTACACAGGTAGGCGCCCGCCCCGCCTCCTGCTCGCTGAGGGTGGGCTCCCTGGAAGCTTCTGTGCACATTCCCAGCCCCTGAAGTCAGCCTCTTTCTTTCCAGGGGGGGGCGGGTGGGGAGAAGTAGACTCGGAGAGGTTGGGTTAGCCTCTCAAGCCAGTCTGTGAATAGCCATTGGCTTTTGGAAGCAAGCAGTGTCGTTCTGTCCCAAGGGATCCTTTCCAGGATTGCTAGGGAAAACTGATATTTTGGATATTTACCCCTCGCTGGGAGAAGGGAACCCTGTTGATTTGGTGTTTCTGGAACCTCTGCCTTGTGGTCTAGCATCAGAGGACTTCTCGCCTGCTCTTGGGAGGTCTCTCTAAACCCAAAACCAGCAGTGGCATCTCTCAAAGCCATCACGGAATGGCCTACACCCTGGACTCATCTGGAGTAGAATCCTCAGTATTCGGCTGGTCTCTCCAAAGGGAAAAGTGCCCTCAGTCACCGGACACTCTGGCCGGATCCTGCCCTATATAGGAAACCTTTCTTGTCGCTTAGCCTTACTGTTGATTTTTTTCCAGGAGTGAAAGTTGTAGTAGTGGTGACCGAAGAAAGATCACAGAGGAAGGAAGATGTATGTTGAGAGTCTGGGCTTTGATTGAGAATCTGGTACTAGAGCCAAATGATTCATTGTCCAAGCAAGGTGTGGCCCATAGGCTGTCTAGCTTTGGAAGGGTTTGAAGAGTGTATCTGACAACTGTCCAAGGAGCAGACGCATGTTAAATGATCAGACCCTTTTCCGTAAGATTGTCGTGTTTTGTAAACATTAGAAATTGTGCCGCGAGCAGAGCTTATTTTAAGCTTGGATGACACAGCTGTGACCTTGCCCTCTGTTCTCTTACAGTTTATCCACCATGGACAGGTCACTGGTGGGGACCCTTTGTATGGATGAAGACAGACAGCAAAATCTGTGTTTCTAGTGACGTGTCTGTCTGATCTGAAGAGCGTGCTGGATCCCTGTTCTTGTGTGAGGGAAATCTCAGGTCTTTACTAGGAAAGCCAGCTGACCTTTGAGAACAGCTCACATGCTTAGAAAAGTTCCTCCTCCTTCAAGGATCAGGGGTGTGTGTGTGTCTTTCACATTGCATTCTTCCAGCTCCGCATGCAGTTCAGTGCACGGATAGGTGCTCAGGAGTTAGGTCTGGATTTTGAGGTAGCGACAAGGTCTGTATATAGAGTCATGGGCCAGAAAGGAGCTTAAAGGTTCCCTACTTTTTTCTTGCTGCAGTATTCCCCAAGTCCTCGCTGGAACATCACGAGTAGATGGGAACTTGCTGCTTTGCCGGGGAGTTCCTTCCCATCTTGGGCAGCAGACAATGAAAGTTTGCCCTTTTCCATTAATGGCACCTGGAATAAGGAAAGTCTATCAAGTCTCTTTCAATATGCACAGGAGTGCTGGCTCCTGTAATAACTCTTAGGTATTGTAAGAACTGGACTCCAGTTGGATACACTGATGAAGGAGGAGAGAAGTGCTGCTTAATTAGGAGGCGGAGAGGCCGGGGTAGCTCTGACATGACTCTGGGCTGTGGAGATGGCAGACGTCTCTAAGTGGCTTCTGTGTTTATGGCGCAGGTTACACTCGGCTCTGTCGTTTGCCCAAGTGTAAAGGCCACCTCTTCTCCTCCTTCTGCCCTAGCTTCCAGGACCAAATCCTCAACTTAGTTTCTCCTTATTAAAGGTCCTGCCTTATTCCCTCTGGCATAATCTCCACCATAACCACCATTACCAGGCACGATTATAATTTTCTCCCATATGACAATTTTCATCATTCTCTCTCAGCTTGGTGTACAATTCTGAAAATGTTGCTAGTTAGGGCGGTTTTGTGGATAATGATATTAAATAAACTGACTTTAAGTTCTAAAGTTTGGGTTCTGGCCAAAGAGAGTCTTATGATTTAGGTCAGCCTTCATGGGAAAAGATTCTGTTAAGGATTCATGGCTACACTACAGAAAGTCTAGAAGTTTCTAGAAATGGTGAAAGCCTCATCTCCACCTCAAATAGAAACTCCTCTGAAAGGGGTATATATATATATATATATATATATATATTATATATATATTAGTTATTGGATTTCGTAGGTGGGAGAAGCTTGCAGAGCTAATAGTCTACAAGAGTGATTTAAAGGGTTTTGACTAAGATGATCTCAGTACCTTGGCAAGAATTATCTGAGAGTTGGGAATCTCTCCACGTGTCCCAGTTTCAAGAAGAGAAGGAAAAGGGTGAACTGGAAATTTTAAGAACAAGGAATGAGTGTGAAGTACAAATTAGGGACATGAACTGCCGTCAACACCAAAATGCCACCTGTGAGGCTTCTCTGGCAATCCTAACCCAGGGGCAAACGGATGAGAACCTCAAAAGCTCTTTTCAGGACAAATACAGGAATGTCCTGGAGCTGTGAGTTAGGTTTGATGTCATCCCTTATTTGGATAGATTATTTTTAATGGGTGCCCCTCCGTCCCTCCCTTCCCCCCTCCCTCCCTCCCTCCCTCCCTCTCTTTTCCTCTCTCTTTCTCTGCCTCTCTATCTCTATCTCTGTCTCTGTCTCTATCTCTATCTCTTTCTTTCTAGGGGAATAAAACTAATTCAGTGAATGGAAGCAAAGAGAGGACGATTATCAGTTAAAGATCTCAAAAATTCAAGTAGTCATTTGAACTAAAAAACCTTTTTTTAAGTATCTTACCATTCAGTTGTTTCTTCTTTATAACTGGGGATTTAACCTGTCAAACCATCTCAAATGGAGGTGCAAACAATAGCCCAGAAAACAGAAGTCCTCTGTGCTCCTCCCAGCGCTAACACACTGTGTGATTTCAGGCAAATTTACCTTGTACCCTCTTCTACTTTTAGTGAAATGGAAGTGTCCCTCCCTCTCTCGGTGGTAGGAGATCTGTGAAAATGTAATTGAACTAACTCAATTAACGAGACAAATGAGTGCTAGACATGGTGCTAGACGCAGGGGAGAGAGCTCACTCGTAACAAATCAATTATTTCAGCAAATCTGAGCCCATGTTGAGTGCAGACAAGTGTTCGTAGCCTTGGAAGGTTCACTATCTTGACGAATTCAAGACATTGTCATTGTCCTTAGACTTGAACTGGATTTTCTTATTGCTGTGGTTTGACGAAGGTCAGGAATTTGTTAGGCATGTCGGGAGTGGTCCAAATTTGGGTGGCTTTTCTTCCTGTGTTCAGTGCCTGGTGGACTTCTGCTGTCCGCGGTGCAAACTATATCTTGCCCCTCATTGTGACCCCTTATCATTTCACGTACATCCTAGGGAACGGGGAAGGGGGATGGCACATGCTTACTCAGCCCCCTCCACCACGCGGGGAGCGTGTAGTGACTGGAGTTTTTATAAATGGATCTCTGAGTCTATGCAGACACGCTAAGATGAGCTGAAGTTTGGAAAAGTACTTTGGAAAGTGGAAATCATTGTATAAGTGTTGGCAAGACTTTTCATTGCTCATAAATGTCACACCTATTTTCTATCTCAAGTTCTGAGCTCTTTTTTTTTTTTTTTTATCTGTTTCCTTAAAATTTGACTAACTCCAGAGTATGTGTGGCCACACACGGTAGGAGCACGTGTACCTTTTACATCACTATGACTTGGCTTGAACTAAGGGATGTATGTATAGGTTCCCTGTGCTGGGGTGTGAATCCATTTTCCTGCCAGTACACTAGGAGCCTAGGTCTCTGTTCATCTCACTCTCAAAGGAATACATTTTACTTCTTCCGATGCTGTCTTAGTTCCTGCACCGTGAGTGTGGAAATCGGTTAGAAACTGAATTTTCACATTCTCTTGCATAGTTGCATTCTTCCTCCCAAGATAAGAAAATTGCATCAACCTTCACTGGGCTCCCATGGCAACTTGTTAAATTAGGTCAAGATGTGTGGGCAGATAACATGGCTTGAAAGCCTGCCTGTTAGCTGAGTTAAGAATACATCAAATGCAGTGCTGGCTTCCGCCAAGAATGCACCTTCTTACCTTACTGGGACCGCTTTTGGTTATCAAACTGATACGATCAGAGAGCTCCATTTTCTTTTGTTCGAAGATACATTATGAACCCCATCTGATTACAAAACAAACTGAGAGAAGTGGCCTGGTGTTTTCTATGTATTTGATGGACCTAAACAAAAAGCTTTCTAGATCCTTGACACACATGGGCATCTCTGATTTTTTTTTTTTTTCCATTTCAGCACGTGTAGAATAATATGTTGGATTGTCAGAGGGTATTTTCCCTTCCTCTCTGTCCCTCCAGGCCCCTCTTATCAATGATGAAACTGAGGCACCAAAAAGGACTTATTCCAGGCCTTCTGCAGGAAGGTAGCTCTTGAATCGAACCTTAAGTGCCAGGTGTCTCACCTGAGTACGAAATCTTTCTCCCTCTTAAAGAATGAGGACACTCATTGGTTATCTCAGTTGCTCCCATAGAGTAGATTAAGAGTCTTGTGTCTTGCTTGTCACTAATTCACACTGTGTGTTGGGGGTGGGGGAGGGGGGTCTTGGGGGCAGGAGGGAGTGGAGCTATTGCTCTGCAAATCAGCTTTATAGAACTTCACTCCAGACTGCCAGACTTCTGTTGCTACAAATAAGGAATCCTTTCCTATCACTTCTGCAGTTGGTATGGAGCAGGCCTGCTGGTAACTGTCGTGTTGTCGTTGTCTAGGAGAAGCCCCAGCTTTGTGTTGTAATTGTTGATGAAGTGGTGAGGGTCTCTTCTTTATCCTGGAGCCTGAGAAAAGCTAAGCCCAAAGCTAGTCAGTAACTATAACGAAAGTATGTTTTACCATGCTGGGCAGATTTGTGAATAGTTGATCCCTCAGTCTCCTAAAGGCTCGATATGGGACCGTCGTCAGGAATCCAACTTGCAGATATTTTTGCGCGAGGCATCACGCGAAGCCGTACCAGCCTTGTAGAAATAGAAGCCCTAGGTATTCCCCTGTTGCTTTTGGCCCGAGATAAACCTTCTTCTCACTGTTTTGTAGATAAATTAGAGCCCGTCCACCGTCACACAATAACAGAGTCCCTGGGCCATGCCCAGAACCTGGGGGATCTGACTGGTCACTGAGCTTTAGGGTTCAGGAACCTAAAGCTACTGCTAAAACATGTATTTGAAAATAAACAACTCTCCTGCAAAAAGGAGTGCTTCAAAGCCCTTCAGTTCAGAATGAAACCTGAGATTGGATGGCATTTCCTGAAATCACAGTTTTCTGATGGAAAGCTGGATTGCAAAATCATCCCAGCGTCCTCAGGTACAAACAACCACCGAGGAAGCTTCTGGTGTGAGCCTAAGTCACTGACGAGGAAGGGGGGCGGTGCATCACTGGAGCAGAGTAGTGCAGTGTGAATTTGTGCAGAAAATTCTAATGCTAGTCTGCAGGTGGGTATGTTATTAGGAGCAGCTTGGAGTTTTATAATTGGGGGAGGGTGGTTATTCCCTGAGCCAAGCTCTGGAATATAGCCTTTCCGTGTCCCTGCTGTTGCGATAAGGGTGTGAATTGACTAAAGTCAAGAAGAACCAGCTTGCTGACATGAGTGTAGAACTCTGGTGCCTGTTGTGTGCAGTACTGCCTATTACAGGGGCCCTGAGGTTCTCGGCCCAGGCAAGGCTGGGCCTGGCCTCAGGCTTACAGGAAGCATCACGGTCTTGGTGTAGACCATCCTTGGGCAGCACCTGGGTGGCTGGGAAGAAAAGAGCTTGGCAGTGAGAAAGGCAGACGGAGCATCTTCCCTTTCCTCCTCACAGGCCCCTGTGAGTAGCAGGCTATAGGAAGCCAGACGGACCCCCTGAGCCTAACTGGAGGCTTGCTGCCAGAAGCCGGGGGCGGCGGGGGGACTCTGATTCTCTGTGCTGTGTTTGGCGCTGGGTCCTAAGGGGGTGTGTGGAGTGCATTTGGGATCTCACTGGAGTAACGGGTTAACATGCTGCTCAGTTATGAGGCTGCTGGGGAAATACTTTGGAGCCTGGGGAAGGAGAACTCCCTGACAGCTCTGGGCTGGAGGCGGGGTGGGTGGGGGGGCAGAAGCCCCTTGGTGTTGCCTGCATGGACGTTCCACTGCTTCCGCCTCCTGACTGGTTCGCTTTGGGACCATTTTTCTTAATCATCTGCCACCCGTGGAAAAGATCACACGGTGGGAGGATTTGGCCTCACTATTCATTTTTTTCTTCTAACTGGCTTCGGAAATATGGACAGGGAGGTTCCCTGTTTCCGTCAGTTGCCCTTGAAGACCGCGGCTGGCTGAGCCACCCCGGGGTCTGGACGCAGCTACGGTAGCTCCAGCGAGCTGCCTTTGGGGCAGAGAGGCCCCTTCATACTTTACAAAACAGAATCTCAGACCCTGGTGTTCCAACTCGCTGAGGCCTGTGGGTGCCTGGATTAGGAGGCAGGAAACTTACACGATGACACATCTCTTCTGGGGACCCAGTCCCCCAGCTTTAAAGGAGTCTCTGAGTCTCCCATTTATTTGGGTCACTGTTTCTTTAACAAAATCTAACTCCAAGTGGTGGAACTGGGTGGTGACAGTTCTGGAATTCCACTCTGTCTCCACTTTGAAGCTCCACCTTTTTGTCTTTGAAGTCAGATGTTTCCACTGAACAGAATTCAGCCAGTGTGTTGCCGAGGCATCCACACAGGTCCTGTCGGCCTTGAACAGCCGGCCTGGAAACTCCCGCAGCCTCTGCTGGGAAGGGCTCTGTTAGATGTCGCCCCTCGGCATCTCCTGGTTCCCTGGATGCCTTTGCCTCTCTGGACACTGATTGACCAGTGGTTCCCCGGCGTGGAGACTCCATTCAAGAGGTGCTACAATTGACCCTTGAACACCACACGGGGGTGAGGGGCGCTGACTCCCACACAGCCAGAAATCCGAGTATAATCCCCAAATGTAACTACTAGCCTGCTGTTGACCTGCTAACATAAACAGTCGATTTACACACCTTTTGTCTGTTCTGTGTACATCTGCGTATATTTTATGCATTCATGGCATACCGAACTTTTTTCTTAGTTTTTCCATATTTCGAGGCTATGCGGTTTGTCTGAGTTTTTCTCAAATTGTTGCAAATCTACAAAAAAGTTTTCCAGTGTATTTATAAAGAAAAAATCCATGTATAAATGGACCCATGAAGTTCAAACCCCTGTTGTTCTAGGGCCTCTGTATATCCCTCCCTCTTCTCCCTAAAGTGACTTTCATGTGATGCTTACAGATAGGATGGTTATCAGCACCCCGTCTGTCACTTTTATGCCTTCAGACTTAAATCCAGGTTAAGCGCGTGACAGGAGACCATCCAGGATGTTTGACCACTGGGTATGTTGCAGAGGTTTCATCGTGGTGGGGTTAAGAGCATGGACTCTGGAGCCAGGCGGCATGAGTGTGTCTTGGCTTTGCCACTGACCAGCTGCGTGACTGTGGGCAAGCTGACATCTCTGTGCCTCAGCTTTCTCACCTGCAAAATGGTCATAATAGGGGTTCCTATCTCCTAGGATTATTGTGGGCATTACATGAATAGCTTATGGAAAGCACGCGGCACAGCGCTAGGTCCACAGGAAGCGCCCTCTAGGTGCTCGTTGTTACCACTGTTTCGTATTATTCTCCAGACCTTCTGTCCTTCAATACAGTTCTACATTCTTCGAGGTCAGGGGATGATGGATTTGACTTACAGAATTCCAGTAATTCCGGGCAGTATCTTGGGGGCATCAGATTAGGTCCCTTCAGCTATTCAGCTCAACCCACACGTGTGTCGAGCTCCTACTACGTGCTAGACTCTTTCATACACATTCTTTTTTTTTTTTAACTGTCTCCAATGACCACATGAGGAAAAATCTGTTATCCTCATTGTACAAAGGAGGGAATTGAGGTTCAGAGGGGGAAGAAGTCTAGCCCAAAGTCACACGGCAAACGGCAAAGGAGAGGCCTTTCACAGGTTTTCACAACGTCAGACAATTTGTGGGAAAATATCCAACGTTAGTAGCATGTTAGTTTGGGTCTGCAGATGCCAAGGCACGATTAGACTCGGGGGAGAACATCTGAAGGACACAGTGGGAAGAGGAAGAAAGGGCAGGGGAGCCTTCAAGCTGTGCCGCAGGTAGGAAGGAGATTTGTAGGAAGAGCCTCCAACTGCAGCTCAATTCCGGGAGGTGTGGCCAGGCTGATGGGACTCCTCGGTCAAAGACTGGGGAGCTCTCTGTCTTGCAGGAATGGCCTCATGTGCCCTCTGTGCCATCCCTGGCTGGAGCAGCCCCAGGAAGCCTGACCTTGGTTGGGGACAGGGTGGATGGAGTCACATATGCTGCCTGTGGCCAGAGGGCCCAGCAGCATGCGGTCACGGCCCCATCATCCCTGACTGATCAGCGTGGCGTCTGGCTGGTCGTACAGCAGGACTCTAGACCATGGTCCCGACGCTCTTGGTGGCCCATGACGGGCTTCTGGATTCAGTGCCTATTGTTGACTTTAACTTACCGAACTGCATTGTTTGCTGTGTGACTCACCTCTCCCTGAGAGATAATGAGAGTGAAAGTTGTCCTAAGGTGGGTGAATGTGAAAGTCTGAACTCGGTGAGGAAGCTGGGACTTGCTTGGCGGGAGAGTTGCTCTTAGGGCTGGGCTCCGTGGAGGTGTTTGACCTTCAGAGCTGAGATGGGTGCAGTTTCTCGTGAAGGCCCCTCAAGGCTGGGTTCTCGCTCCTTTGTTCTTTAAAGGCGTGGGTAGCGCCTTTTCAGCTCATCCCATTATGGTGGAACAGAAGTGTTTCTTCTGCTGCCTCTGTGCTGCTTTTAATACCCTCTTCTGTTATTCCACCCGATCTGGCTACCATGCTTTACATTTGAGGGGTGTTCAGAAATTATTTGCTAGATAAAGGCTTGAAAACTTATATGCTCAAATGATGGCTTAGGATCTAGTCGCCTCCCCAAGAATTTGAATACGTTAACTAGTCATTTCTCGAGGGGGAAACTTGGTACGAGGAGGAAACTTTACCCCCTAGGATAAGATAAAGCTCAGATTGCATTCGAGAACCTACTAGAAAAGGTCCAGGCTTCAGAACTCTCAAGTCCTATTTTCTAGTTCTAATCAGCGAAGACCTCCTTCTTTCTTCTTGTCACCTACATACTTAGGAAGGCATTTTCTTTCGACATTTACATTAGTGACATAAAGCTTTTCTTTTTTCTTTCTGTTTTGGTTTCCAAACAAAATTTTCACTCCGTACCCTCAAATCCAAACCTTACCCATATCTGGTGACTTCTTAAAACAATCAGTTACCTCGAAGACCTCAGGAGGAAAAGCTGTAAAGAAGCCCGCTTCCTGGCTTCAGCTTTGCTGGCTCACTATCCAAGTGTGTGTCTGAGTGGCAGATTGGACATGGTTAGGCTCCTGGGTTTGGAGGAAAGGTGCCTGCGTTCGCATACAGGCTGCCCCTTTAAGAGAGGAAGGGTCTCCTTTCCCTGCGGCCACTCCCACACATGTGTACTTTGAACACACGTAGGTGTAAGGAGCCCAAGCAAAAACAAGGGCCTTTCCTCCAGACACTTAAGTGTGTAACTGTCTTGTTCTCAGGCCCCAGGCAGACTCAAGTGAGCCTCACTTTTGTCTTTCCCAGGTGGGGCAGCCCGGCTGACCCATTGCCAGCCCCAGACTCACTGCCCAGACTGTCCTGGACATCAATAGCTGGGCAAGACTTTCTGCTCTTCCTTCAGTTAATAGTGATGGGATCTGTTTCTAGGGCCAAACTACAGACATTTGTGGGGAATGCTGGACTCATTCTAGCTCAGCCCTACATAATTATTAGGTGGAGTGTGCTTTGGTGATGAGTATAAATGATTAGGAGGGGAAAAACGTGCACTGGGGGAAAGAGGATCTAAGTCTGTCTGTGGCCAAGATTTCCCCAAACCATAAAATGTCGGTGATACTTTCACTTGCAAAGCAGTTTGCATCTGCTCTTTTTGCGCCTGCCTACTTTGAATTAGAGCGAGAACTTCAGAGTTACCCCTCACTTTAAAAAACCTTAACCGGTTATTCTCAACTACAGTGTTTAAAACATGTCACACTTACATACTTTAACCATTTTGTCTTAGCTTCTAACTTTCTCCTTTTTCAAAGTTGCCATATAAAAGGCCAGTTGAATTCTTGGAAGAATCATTGAATTTGATCTAGTGCTTTCGCTATTGTTTTTTTTCAACTCCATCTTTTTTTTCTCTGGTTTTCCTTTTGGAAAAGTCTGCTTTTAAAAATATTTTTTTCTGTTGTTTAATTCTTCCATTGTTGTGTTTTATTATTTTATTTTATTTTATTTTTTTGGCTGCGCCACACAGCGTGGTGGGATCCTAGTTCACTAACCGGGGATTGAACCCGTGCCCCCTGCAGTGGAAGCGCAGACTCTTAACCACTGGACCGCCAGGGGATTCCCTCCATTGTCGTGTTTTATGTTGTTCCCAGACTGCTCTGCGCTGTGGTCAGCTCTTTATATGTATATGCATATATTTATATTTATGCTTATTTTTAATAATAGGGACTTGATCTACATCTCTGTAAAGTAGAGAGGAGCAGGGATAACTATTTTCATTTTAGGGATAGATAAACTAAAGCCCAGAGAGGTTAACCAGCTGCGTGAGATCACTCAGTGAGTCGGGGAAGAATTGGGATCAGAGCTCTAGACGCTTGACTCCCTGTTTTGGGCGTTTCCCACCATCCTGTATATATTTTCATTTTATGCGATACTATCTGCTGTTATCGCTCTGTCAGTATGTCCAATGCCTGACATCTTTGTTTGTTTGTTTGTTTAAATTTTTTGAAATGCTTCCTCCTTTCTTTTGGTCTAACGTGTCAGAGACATGGACTTGACATCAAAAGCTGGTTTTAATTGTTCTCTAACTTGTTTCCATTGTTAAGTCCTGGCTATGCCAGCAATACATAAACACAAGGGCACGAACACGTTGCCCCTCATGACGTCCATGAGGTGTGTTTTTCAAGTGCCTGTCAGAATGTTGTTTGTGGTTATGAGTTGAATGATTGGAACTCGTATCCCTGATTGCTGCCCTCGTGTTACTAGCCCTTGATAGAGGAACATGTGTATAGAACATACTGATCTACAGTGATTCATTGAACCGAGGCACCTTGGCCAGTTACAGAATGTATGGTACACATACAGATTGTGTTGGGGATGAGGTGAAATTGGGTTGAGTTGAGGGCAAAGGAGGGACATAACTCAGAAGAGGTGGGAAAAGGCACCTACAGGCATAAAGCCAAGCCAAAGCATGAAGCAGTCTCTACTCTTCCTTCGTTTGAAAATCCCGGCGCTCTGGATGCCAGACCAGCCAGCAGTACATCTCTTGGTTCATTCATCCTCAGGCAGAAGATGGCGCAGCTTCTTGGCCCAGAGGGCAAGAGACTGACAGGATGCTTTCTGTTCAGTTTGTCATTAAACGTCATTTCATAAGGACTGAACGGAGACAGAGGGACTTGGAGATCTTTTGTGAATGATAATTTAGAAGGGGGTTGACAAGAAGGGGGTGATGCTTAGAGACTCCGGGGTGACCCACCACCCCCAGAGGTTGGCACTCCTGCAGTAGTCTGAAAGACAATTCACACTTGTGAACAGATGGGTCATTTCTGGATTTGAGTGTTCTGTTTTTGCCATCATCGTTTGGCTGTGGGTAGAGACACCTGGGTGAAAGGGAGGGGCCAGTCGGTCCCGTTCCTCTGTTTTAGAACCACCTGTCAGATGTGTGCTGTTGGGGCAGAGTGAGCCCTGCTACAAGGGTGACCAACCGTGAGAGTTTCATAGGTTAAAATAAATGTGGTGTCCTGCCCACACTGAGGTATTTGACTTTGAGAGTCGAGCTGCAGAGATTAGATTCTCAAAGTAGCAAACGAATTCCCCAAAGGACAGGAGGTGTGGTCGTTTTTATTTTGGGGCCCATGTTGATGAAACGTAGCCTGGGAGTCACCCATATTGTTTGGCCCCAAATATAGTTTAATAGAGAGAAGCAGTTTGGGTCGCTTCTGTAAACCCTGACACCTTTCCGCAGAGGAGGTTGTTTTGAATCATGCAGTTCAGTAAATGTTTACCGAGCACCTGTCCGAGACGAGGTCCCAGGCCTGGCATTGAACACAGAAGGGTCAATCAGAGGCAGCCCAGGCTTGCAGGGAGCCAGCAGCTGGAGTCACTTAACAACAAATAGCTTTTTGATAGCTGGTGTTTGTTGGTGAGGCACCATCCCAGGCTTCGGGTTACAGCAGTGAAAACACACAGTCCCCGCCCTTGGAGCATGTGTTCTAGTGGTGAGAGAGATGCAGGGAGAACAAAGCTGTCGGAGCCGGTCTTGGTGCAAGCAAAGCATGATGGGAGGCTGCCCGAGAGAGCCGCTGCCCCGGGCTCCACTCTTGTGTGTTAACCTCGCGTGGGCACAGGTGACAGAGTGAGAACTTGCAGCTGAACTGGAAAGGAAAAACTGAAGTCCCACCCTGACGCCCCGTTCATGAGCAGTGAGCTCATTGCCATGGCAGGCAACCCCCAAGCCTAGAAACTGAGAAGATACCTATACGTGGCCACACGGAAAGAAGTACGATCCTGAGCGCCTGGAGCGCCTTTCTAACATCCCATCCTAGCCCGTTGCTTTCCTTTTACCGAAGTTGCTCACTTCTTAGCCTCAGAGCAAGGGAGTAAAAAAGCAGGGGCTTTTAAATAACCATCCCTGGCTCATTGAGATGGATATGGGGATCTCCCAGTCCCTAGACAAAGAAAAGGGACATAAACAACCAAATGAGTAAGACTTTACTTGAAGCTTCGCCTTAACAAAGAAAGAGATGGTAGCCTTGGATTTGAAGTGCTTTGAGGGTCGCCTCTGAAGGGAAGCATCCTTGTGAGACTTGCTCTGCTGGCCTGCGGTCCCTCCAGGTACCCACCTGATATCATCCCTTCTGAGACTGTGTCACAGTCTTCAGATCAGGACTGTCAGTGTTGCGCTAAGAGTTTTCCTCTTCCCCCCAGAAGCCGAGAAGAACAAAGCAGTCAGAGGAAATTCCCCACTGCGGCCGGGGAGGGGGCCGACGGCGGGGTAAGGGGTGGTGTGTGTGAGTGGGGCAGGGGCCCTCCCTCCTGCATCGCCTGGGGGAGAGACTTCCTTCTAACAGGGACCCCTCTGTTGTTGCGGTTCAGAGCTCTGAAGCATAGTTTCCCAGTGATGCCACTGGATTCCTGAAGTGTGACACCCCAGGGCAGCCTGGTGAAGGCCGCTGTTGACTGCCTCGGGGCCCCTGGACAGGGACACCATTGTGAGTCACATTTGATGTATGAGCTCCCCCTTCCCATGACTGGCACTATTCTTAGTACCATTCTCTGCTCCCCGGGACAAAGGTCATTGGGACCACAGTCCAGTTGGGTGGGTGTGTGGGCCTGGGCCCAGAGCGGAGAGGAGGTGCCAGGAAAATAGAGGAAAAGGCTTTACCACGTGAGGGCGTGTCGGAGGGAGGGCACGGGATGGAGCCCGGCCCTGAGGATTTGAACAGACCAACTCCAAGCGCTGCAGAAACAGCCCCTGGGAGAGCTCGGACCGGGAGGGCCAACCTCAGCCATCGTTTGCACAAGTCTGGGGCTTGAGAACTTCCCTTGGGGCTGGACTCGGGTGCTGGCCAGCAGGTCAGTGTCACCAGGGACCCCAGAGCCACCTCCAAGTGCTGGCCTGTCAGGTGGCCCTGATTTCCCCTCCCAGGCCCTCCCACAACCCCGTTGTTGTGGAAACAGGCTCCCGTGTTGGACTGTCCACTGGTCCAGCCGGCGGACAAGCCGTCCTGACGCCCACATTCCTGCCCTGACCCAGCGTTTCTGGCCGGCAAAAGAACCCCACGTCCTTCCCATTTCTGTTGCCTCCACAGCCAAAAGGAGGGTCGGGGTGTCAGCAGAAGTGTACAAGAGAGGAATCTCTGGGAGGCATCACGGATCCCTTTCGTTCGGGGTCACCGTGAGCGCTTTCTGAGGGGTTAGCAGCAACTTCCAGAAAGCCCTGGGTGGGAGCCCTGTGTGCGTGGTTGGCCTGAGTGGGCCGGCTGGATTCTTCCTCAAGAACTGAGGAAGGAGCCTTGAGCTGACATCACCGCTGTTTTGACTTTGCAGCCCAGCAGAGACTCCCCATCCCAGGCCCTGTGCTTTCTTTAGGCATCTGGTTTTCGTATTGATCCTCCCCCTTCCCTTCTGTAAATAGGAAAAGAAAAAGAGTTAGAGGACACCACACCTAGGACCTGGCCTCCCAGTTCCCAGATTTCAGTTTTATGTTCCTTATGAGCAAAGGAAGACTCACAATGACGGAAAAGCGAAAACACCCACATGCGAGGGCTCACCCCGCCCTCGGCCACATCCATAGGCACCAGGGGTCAGAGGCGCACGGAGAACGGTCTGGAGCTGCAGGGCCTCAGTTCGGGGAGCGGCAGCATGAACAGTGGCCACAGTTCTGTCTGACGTCCCTTCCTCACGCGCCGGTCCCAGCGACGCTAATCAAAGCCCCTTCCTTCCCCACTTGATGGCCGCATGTCTCGAGGGTGGAGGACGGAGGTGGCTCTTGGACCGCCCTCCCCGGACTCGGGACGTGCTTGCTGTTCCCAGCCAATGGCCAGGACTTGCCTGGGGACAAGAATCCCCATATTTCTTTCCCTTTCCTCAGCTTGGTATAATTAGCCCCCCTCGTCTCCCCAAAGGGATTTTAAGACAAGTAGTGTGGGAGAGGTTTTAAGGTAACTAGTGGGGGGAGAAATAATGGAGTTACGTAGGCTAACGGCGACCACGAGGGGACCTGACTGGGCTGGAAGTGCCACCTGTGGCGGTGGACACCAGGGTCACTAGTGACGGCTGTCTGGAGGACCACTGGCCGCCCAGTGTCCTGGACTGCTTGCTGTGAGAAGCGGGCAAGAGAAGATGTGTTTAGAAAGCCGGGTCCTTTGATCCCTGGGACCACTGCAGCCAGCGGGCAGTTTAGATGCCAGCTTCTGGGCTGGTCTTGTCTAGGGGCAATGGAGTGTCGAGATGAAGAATTTGGGGGTCAGGCTGCCTGGGTTCCAGCCACACCACTTCTGACCTGCGCGGCCTTGGGCAGGTTATATAGCCTCACAGTGGGTCAGTTTTCTCTGCTGTAAAGTGGGAGAAACGAATACGGTAACAACAGCCTCCACGCATGGACTTACTGTGAGGGATAAATAAGGTGCTATAAAGCATCGCATGTTACTACGGTACGTAGTAGGTACACGATAAATCATAGCTGCTGTTCATATTTTCCTTTGCCAGGTGTCTGAAAGCAGCACCCCACTCTCTCTCATGTCTGTGTTATGTGGTATCGACCCAGGAGAGGACCGTGAACTCCCCGGCTTATTTACATAGTTTTGGACTGTAGTAGTTGATTTTTCCTTACATGTCTCGTTTCAGGGATCCTGCGAGTATCTATACTCACTCTCCACTTCTTCAGGGAACCTGTTATGTCACAAGGGCTATTATAACTGCGTTTTTCTTATTATTCTGCCACCAAAAATTCCATAGCGTTTCTTAATAGAAATCTCTTTTCTTACTCCTGTCCATCCGGATGACTTCTTAGTGATTCCTCATAGGAAGTCACTTTAGGACATTACTCCAGGCAGAGGGTGGTAGCTGGTGACTATTCAACGAATGGCTAAGAAAGCTGCAAACGTGTCCGAGCTGTCCATGAAATCGTTCTTCAGCGAGGGGTAGAAACAGAGAACCGTAAGGCTTTACCGGTGTGGCTCCTGGGACTGTTTCCTCAAACGTTAATATATTTTGTAGGCATTTGCTGAATCATTTAATTCTAGAATTTGTGTAAGCTGTTTCTTGCCAGATGGGTTTAAAGTACTCGGAGTGAGGATGAGGTAGAGAGATTTCCTTTTCCCCGTTGAGCCTGGGCCGTGCTGAGGAGGGACCACTAGGAAGCTGTTGCTATAGCAGTTGCTTCTTTGGGCTGTCCCAGAGCTCAAAGGAAGCTCCCCGACCAGCTGCTCTTTGCTCACAGGCGTCCATCAAGGTTACCCTGGTGCCTGGGAGTCAAGGTCCGGGCAGTAGGCCCACCATTCTCTCATTGTGCCTGGAGCAACGTCACATCACTTTCCTGAGCACCTTTGTCTGCACCAGTAGAATGGAAACAGTCAGCCCAGTGGGCCTTGCCTATAAGGAGGGTAGAGAGAGGCTTTTAGGAGCAAGCAAGGTGGTGTACGTGAACATGCCTTATAGACGTGTAAGACGTAACAAAAGTTTGCCCTTAGAGGTCGTAAAGGACATTTCTGTTTTAGACTGAGAGGCAACGTAAAGCTTGTTTCTTATTGAATCTCAGTTTACTTTGGATCAGACAAATTTGAAACTCAGGTTGAAGATTAGAGTCTAAAAAAAGTCAAGTTTTCCTGTATGAGTTAGAGCGTGCCAGGCTGTCTTCATCTACATGGACTGGGTCTTTCCTAGCCACACTGTGTCCGGATTGCTTACGGGCTTTGACTTCTGATTGGAACTGGTAAAGGCATTCCTTGCTTGGTTCATACCTTGAGTCCTTTGTAAGGCAAAAATAATGACTTGCTGCCTTGGAATATCTCAGAGGAGCGAAACAGTGTTTTCTTTCTGGAGTTTGCTTAGCAATAAAAATGGACCGACCCTTAAGTCGATCCAAATAGGGCAATTGCTATTCTGTGTTAAAGGCTGTTTTGGTAGGAATCCTTCACCTGTTCAGTCTGTTCAAGCTCCTCGTGCCTCCTGTACCGCTTGTGCTCTGTGCTGCCTTCATTTTCCCCTGGCTGATGGGCTGAGAGGGGAGGGGTCGGGAGTGCCCTGTGATGGGACTAGTTGCTGAGAGTGTGGAGCATCTGGTATGATGATTCACCATGGCTTGTGTCTCCAGGCAGTGGACCAATCCAGCTGTGGCAGTTTCTCCTGGAACTACTCACCGATAAATCCTGCCAGTCTTTTATCAGCTGGACTGGAGATGGCTGGGAATTCAAGCTTTCTGACCCAGACGAGGTAAGAAGGGAGTGACTTCACAGAGTCTCCTGTTGAGGGAGGATGAGAGAGAGCTCTGGAGATGGGTTCTGGGGGGTCGATGACATTTTCTAGGGTCCAAATCCCAGCTCTGCCACCTGCTGCTTGGGTGACCTCGTGTGAGCCTTAGTTTCATCATTTGGAAAATAGTGAAAATATCTACATTGGCCATTTGTTTTCCAGGATTCATTGATATGATGCCCATAAAGTGCCTGGCACCTAGTAGGCCCTTTGTAGACACAACTTGCTTTCTCTCACTTTGAGCCCTCCCTGGTCTTGTGGCTCTGTGAATATGGAAGGGGGCTGACAATTTGAGAGGCCTTGGAAGATTGGTACAATTTTCACATTAACTTGTGTTTTCATTAACAAATGCTTTAGTGAGGGGAGGAGGAGTAAATTGAGTTTGGGATGAACATATACACGCTACTATTTATAAAATAGGTAACCAACAAAGACCTATTGTATACTACAGGCAACTCTACTCAATATTTGGTAATAACCTTTAAGGGAAAAGAATCTGAAAAAGAATATATATATATATATATATATATATATAATATATGTTTTATATATATATTATATATATGTTTTATATATATAATATATATATAAAAGTGAATCATTTTGCTGTACACCTGAAACGAACACAACATTGTACTCAATTATACTTCAATACAAAAACAAAACAAAACAAAAAAACGCTTGGCGAGTGGTTGCTCTGTGCCACGCCCAATTCTGAGGATAAAGAACAATGAACAAGAGAGACAACCTCTCTCTTCCGGCAGACATGAGGAGCCCTGTGCCCAGTACAAAAGAAAATGCTTCCTGTTGATGAAAGGCAGGTGTGATTGCAGCTCAGCCGTCCATCCCATGCATTAGATTTCATGCTTTCAAAGCAAGGACATTCTATTAATAATACAGGGTAAGAGGAGACACTATAGTGTTGCTTTTATTTTTTTATTTTTTAATATCAGATGCTTTAACTCCGTTCCCTAGAAGTTCAGGGCCACTGTGTTTTCATCAACTCAGAGAATCAACTTCACTGTCATTGTTGCCCAACCCTTGTAGTTCGGAATTCGGAAAAGATTGGTCAGAAAAGTAACTTCTATGTACATGAATCTCTAACCCTTTCTTGAACATCATGGGTCACCATGGACGGGTGCAGGCAAATAAACATGTACATTTGGATTATCCTGTAGATGTTTACCCCTCTTCCTTTTTTTTAAAATTAAATTTCAGGTGGCCAGGAGATGGGGAAAAAGGAAAAACAAACCTAAGATGAATTATGAGAAACTGAGCCGTGGCCTTCGCTACTATTATGACAAAAACATCATCCACAAGACGGCGGGGAAACGCTACGTGTACCGTTTTGTGTGTGACCTGCAGAGCCTCCTGGGGTACACGCCCGAGGAGCTGCACGCCATGCTGGACGTCAAGCCCGACGCCGATGAGTGATGGACACCAAGGGGCCGGAGAAACTCTGCTGAGACATTTCAAAGAACAGCCACGTTGGTCGGACTCTTAATTTTTAATTGTTATTCTATTTTTAATTTTCCAGAACTCATTTTTTTACATTCAGGGGTGGGAGCTAAGTAAGCTGCAGCTATAATCAATTGTGCGCCGTTGGAGGAGGAGAGCCAGGACTTGTGGGGTGGGTGGGACGGGAAATTCTTGAGCGGATTTTCAGGAGAGAGACAAGGGCCTTCTTAGAAGCTTGAAGGATCTGGCTTAAGGGAGGAAGAGACTAACGTGTCCAATCATTTTTAAAAAAAAATCATCCACAAAAAAATAATGTGTCTTGAGTTACGGACCTATTAGCAAAAGAAATTGATGCATCAGGAGTCATGAGACTAATAAAAGGCAATTAATTTCCTTTTGTTGTTAGGTCTGGGAGGGTGAAAAAGAGGGAGGTGGGGTAAAGCCTTTTTTTGGGGGATGCACTAAAAACCAAGGACTATTTACCTTTTATTCTACTTTCCAAACAAAGATGGACTTCAGTGGGGAGGGACCAAAACTGTTTTTGTGTTAAATTTTATTCTATTAAATTTTGTGCCAGTATTTTTTTTTTTTTTTTCTTAAAAATCGTCTTAAGCTCTCAAGTGGTCTCAGTATCGCTGTACCATGCAATCTTGTTTTTATATGCTGGCTGAGGATTCTGTCACAGTGAAAGGAAACTGTTTATATAGACCCCACTGGAAAGACAAAGCGCTGTCACTGAGATCGGGGATCCCAAATTCATGTGACTGATGTATGGAGGGAAAAATAAGGCTGATTTGGGTACAAGGGAACTGTGCATGTGAATTTCACCTATAAGTTTTTAAGAATTGTGATCACACCCTTCTACTTACTTGTCATTAGTGGATTCTCAGAGTCTGGACTTAACGTTGAGCTAAGCATTAAGTCTTCGAACTGAATGTATTTTGCAGCCCTGGTTTTGGACCACAGTAAATGTAGGAGCACTGTAGAAGCCATGGAAAGGGGATCGAAGGGGGAAGATGGACCTGGTTCTTTACTGGTTTTAGACCTGTAACGTACATGACTTGGAATAAAATCTGTATGCATGGGCATTACCCCTCAGGCCTTAAGAAATAAGTCCTGAATGCATGTCATTCCCAACTAACACTCTGTACTTTCTCCTTTGTGTATTATTTTCCCAGCATCCCACATTTATTGCTTTCCCCCACTCTGTTGTTCAGTAGAGAGAGATGTACAGCTTTCTGATGGGTGAGGGAAAGAGTAACTACAGACATGACATGAGCTGGAGAGCGTCTGATAAAGCCATTTAGATGTCCTGAGTTGTAGGAGCCATGGAAATGAAGGGAGCCTGTGAATAAAATGGGGCTTGGCTGTCTTTGGGAGAAGTGCAAGGCTTTCCTTTGAAGAGTTTAAGGCAGCTGAGTCGGGTGTCAGGTGAGACTGGGTGGGCAAGCAAGGTGCATAGCGCAGATGCTGTGAGGGCCCCGTGCTTTGGATCCCTTATTCTGGCACAGGGTAAGTGAAGGTTAGTAATTGCAGAGGAAGGAAGACTTGAAGGGATATAGGAACTATTAGGAAGGGAGCTGGGGTGTAGGGATAAGGTGGTCCATGGGATTCAAATCTACTTTTAGTTCTCCCAAAGTTGAACTACAGACATAATCAACTGTGGTGTTGTCAGGGGTCATCTGAAAATGGAGTTTGGGGAGGGAGGACCAACATCTGACCACTAAGGAAAAGCGCCTCCTATAACTAGGATCCTCCCCGCTTCCCCGGCTGTACAGGCACCTGATTCAAAGGAAGGTGACAGAGGGATGGCTTTTCGGGCTTCAGTGAGGAAGGGGAAGAAACATTTAGGACGGGCTCCAGCTGAGAAACTGGAAGTACTAACTACCTTCTAGCGTAGCTTCAAGAAAGTGGATTGTTTGCTCCCAGGTCCTCTTGCAGACCCCGAACGATCAGGAACTTAGCTCTGTGATTCACGCGTCTCCTCATACTGAGAAATCGGAGCGTCTGCTTGGAAAGCAAAGGCTGAATTTAGCCCAGCTGTGTATTTTGATCTTCTTCCGGATGCAGGTGCCTTAATGAAGCTCTCGAAATATTTTAGGAGCTGCTCAGGGAGTGTTAGGCAGAACTGTTTGGACTACATTGTTTTCTCTCAGATGATGTGATCTCTGTTGGGCACTGGCAAAGATGTGTGTACGCCTGCGTGTGTGTGCGTGCGTGTGCGTGTGCGTGTGCATGTGTGTGTGTGTTTGCAGACATGCAGAGCTGCAGCTGAGATAATCCCGGGGCTTTCTTGTGAAGTCTTTCCACATTTCAGTGGTGGGTGAGAGTAGGACCAAGGCCGGGCATCGGTCACTGCTTGTTTGCCACCAGGCATAAAATCACTTTCTCAACTCATCAACAACCTTTCCTCGTACAATGATGCTGAGAACTCCCCCGTGTGAGTCCTGCCATAATTCCCTAGCGGATAAGATGTAAGCAAGTGCTTCCCCATGCCCTTCAGCTGCTTGTTTGCTCAGATGCCCTTTCTCTCTCAGTGCACCGTTTTCAGTATTTGTAGATAGTGTATGCGTTCAGACAGCTTTGTCGATCTGGCCAGATGCTTTTTCTCCTTCTGTCCAAAGGCCAGAGACCATCCCAGGAAGAGTGGTGGGTGGTTTATACACTGGAAATGTAGCAGAATTGTTGGAGTTCTGCTTTAAAAAAACAAAAAAACAAACAAAAAAAAACCATGTTAACTTCAGAGGAAGGATGGGCAAATCTGGTTGAGCTGGGTGAAACTCTTATTTTCCTGGAGATGCCTTAACCTGTGTTGGTTTTGGCTGTAGGGTTCAGGGTCACTTTTGTTCCCTTCTGCATTCAGGGGAGGGACTTCCCTACACAGAGCCCTGGTTTTGTGGCTTTGGGGATTGGAGGTAGCATTCAAAGATCAGATATGCTTTTCCTCACTTTGGAGACGAACACTCTGGGTTTTAGAGCATTAACCTGCCTAATGTTCATGGTGAAAATGACACCTTCTCTGTCCTAGTCGTGCTGTGCATGTTCTGCTTTCTCTGTTGGGGTCTATATAAATGCGTTGAACTCTTATCTACATTCCAAAGAAGTTTCGAGGAACCATAAATATATGTATACATATACATATATAAAATATATATATTAAAAGGAAATTATCTCTATCAGGAATACTGCCTCAGTTATTGAACTTTTTTTAGAATACTTTTTTTTTAAGCTCAGAAGTATGGGGTGAAAAAGATGTTATATTGTGTTTGACTATTTTCCAACTTGTATTTTCATATAATTTATATTTTTTAAAAGCTGAAAATTTAAAAGCAAGATGAAAAAAAGGAAAAGCAGGTGCTTTTTAAAAATCAGAACTGAGGTAGCTTAGAGATGTAGCGATGTAAGTTTCTATGTGTTTTTTTTTTAAATGCAAAAAAAATTTCTTATGGGGGAGTTTTTTGTTCGTTTATTTTAGTAGCTGATGCTGGCACATCATTTTGCTGGAGAATTTTTTATATACTGTAGCCTGATTTCATATTGTATTTTAAACTGTGTGAGATTAAAAGCAAAGAAATTCATTCATAATGATGTGGGTTTGGCTTCAGTCTTTCCTGTCTGGTTCACGCGTGAAAGCAGGACAGATTAACCGACCAGAGACGAGCGCAGGAAGGAACGCAACTCTGTCCTGCTGATCTCAACTTGCTCTACACCATTTCAGATAAAGATTTCCTAATAAAGTGAGAACTATAATAGGAATAGGGGGAAGTGTCACGTGACATCCCAATTAGAAATAGATGGCATCATCCTTTGTGGAATGTCCCCGGCCTCATCATACCGCATTTTGATGGCGTCTGGAGAACTAAGAGGCACATGAAGAAAATTTTTAATGACTCAACAGATAAACATTTGATTTCAACGAGGTAAAGTTTCTGATATTAACACGGGGAGTTGAACACCTTTGGTCCATGCTCGGGAGCAGATTCTTCTCCCTCCTTCTGACATTCATTTTGTCCCGTGCCAATGCGGACCCATCCCATCCATCTCCTTGGCCCCAGCTCGTTCACTGGGGCTGAAAACTGGGAATGATAATATCCGTCCGAGCCCCCAGCAGCCAGTGTTATCAATCCGATCGTATTTATAGGTGCTTTGGGGAGGAGGGTTTAGGAATACATCCTGCGTGGTGCTTTTCTCTTGTTGGAACTGTGGAAGGTGTATGTCTTTAAAACACCAGCATTTGCAACACAAATCCCAACTCACAGCTGGAAAGAGAATTTTTGCTGAATTGTTCACAAAGAGAGCTCTGTTTTTGGAAAATCGGTTTCTTCAGGCCTGGAGCCTGAGGTTTGCTGAGTGCACGTTAAACACCGACTGTGTGGTCCAGTGGTCAGGGAGCTGGCCTGGCTGCGAGGAGGGCTCCGGTCTACAACCCAGTCAAGCCACCGCCACTCACTGGGGCACTGTGGGGAGACGGCTGGAGGTCCTTACATGTTTCAGTCTTCAGCTGCCAACCTGGGCAAAGCCACAACTCCACAGCCAGCCCGAGACCACATCTAAGCTCTTCTCCCCCTGAATCCACAGGACACAGAGAATAGGTTTCTGCCTCAGTCTAGGATTTGGTCAGAGAACTTTCCTTCAGTGACAAGTTGCTGTTTATTCCCCCAAAGTATGTGATTTCATGCTGACCAGGTTAAAAGATGCAAGATACACTGGAACGAAAACAGCTTAGGTCCCTGTTTCTCAAACTAGGAGCTAGAGTTTAGCTGGGGAACTCTCAGACACCTGGGCTTTGGTGCTCTCTTAATGACACTGCTGGGACCACCATATTGGAGTTGGGGTGGTGGAGAGACAGTATCTTCTAAAACTCCCTCCAGATTTGGGGGAATGGGATAAGGTGAGAAGGAGATGCAGGGAAAAGAGGAATCATTCAAAAGAAGCTGGTGGTCAAAATTCTACGGATTTTGACAGGCTTTTGGGCGGTTGTAGGGTAAAGTAATGGCCCAAGCCTAGTCTGGCTCCAGACTGCTATGGGTTTGGAGCAAGCTACAGCACCCATGCTAAATATAAATTAATAAATCATGACCAAAAATTGACCAAAAAGAGCTTACCTGTATAATGAAGTATAACTATTTTAACCTGGAAAAGGAAGAGGATTGTGATTTGTACTTTGAGTGAAAGAAGCCAGGCAGTGGAGACTACAGGGTACACACAGGTTGACCGAGGACTGAGTCTGTGCCACAGAGATGTTCAGTGTGGCCTTCACAGTGTTGGGACTCACTTCTGCAACTCAAGTGAACAGTGTCCGGCAGTAAGGCCATGGGGTGGTCTTGGAATCCTGTCATTCCTGTAAAGCAAACACCCCTGGACGCTGAGTGGAGGCTGCCCACTTCGAGATGCACAGGAATCTCCTGTTTTGTCTGCATGGCTCAGCCCCACACATTTACATCCCTGCCTCATTGCTGTAGAATGTGAGTTTGTCAACCCCGTGAAGGTATCTCTCCACCTCCCGTGTTTACCTGGCATGAAACTTATTTTATTCTGGAAACCAGCAGTGGAAGAGAGCACAAGAGGTCATCAGGTTCATCAGAACCATCTGACTTCTAAACCCTTGTTGTCTCCATGACGCCATGTTGCCACCCAGGAGCTCTGAAAGGTCTCCTTTGATGATGCTGGCTGATGGCTCACCCTCCATGGAAGCCACAGCCCTGGTTACTAAGAGGGATGCTTCATGCACCGAGTGTGGAACAAGGACAGTCTTCTTTCAGTAAGGAAGCCTTTTCCACTCCCACAGCCCTTTCCACCCTCTGCTTCTCCCCAGCGCTGCTCTGGGTGGTGGTTTGTGGTGCAATTTCAGTTGTATGGAGGCCTTTCTCTAGCTCACACGTAGGGCTACTTGACCCTCCGAGGACTGGCCTGTGCCCTTTGATGGGCTTACCACTCAGCACACCGCTGGTTATCCACTGCTCTTTGGGATTCCTCCCAGTTACAGGAATCCTCTCCAGAGACCGCAAATATCAGAAGAGAAAAGTGCTTTCTTGGCTTCTCTTGCAATGAGGCAGGGATTTAAGAAAGTCTGATAAAAGCAGGTGTTGATTGACCAGTGAACATTTTAAAAGGCTTGAAATCGAGGGGGAAAAAAATCCTATTTATTGGGAATTGACAACTTCAAATTAGCTGGGAAAGGTGGCTCTGGCCTCTCTGCCCTTTGGTCATTGCCATTTCCTGTTTTACTGAATGCCCCAGCCCCTTTCGTTTTTTTTTCCATTTTCCTGGAAAATATCTCACCCTGGGAAAGCCGGTTTCACTCGATCGCCCGGGGTACCTCAACGTGCTGATGCCCAGGGTAATGACAGGGATCCATCTGCCCGGAGCAGCGCTGGGGACTCAACAGTGGCCGGCTCTCACCAGCTGCCGGGCAGTCCCCAGAGCCTTGGTGAGTTGCTGGTCCTGTGCTTAATCTTTTTTTTTTTTTTTTTTTTTTTTTGGCGGTACGCGGGCCTCTCACCGTTGTGGCCTCTCCCGTTGTGGAGCACAGGCTCTGGACATGCAGGCTCAGCGGCCATGGCCCACGGGCCCAGCTGCTCGGTTGTATGTGGGATCTTCCCGGACCGGGGCATGAACCCGTGTCCCCTGCGTCGGCAGGCGGACTCTCACCCACTGCGCCACCAGGGAAGCCCCCCCTGTGCTTAATCTCTTATCCTGCCATCCAGGCTCTAGTGGGCTCTCGGCCATAGCATCTTTCAGAACTTTGATGTCAGGTTGGCCCTGGTCTCTCCACATGATAGCATGTGGAGGGGCAAGGAGGTTTTCAGTAGCCACTTGTGAGAGCTGCCGGGGGCCAAGAGAATGCCGCCACCTTCTCCCTGCCCATTCTACGCTGTCAGCTCAAGACGCTGGCCCTGGGCAGGAACAGGCAAATCCTGAAATTTCCTTCTTGACTCTAATGCCCTTTCCTCCCAGCCCCAAACGGCTTCCTCTACTCATTAAATCTCATCCGCTTTCCAGGCAAAAAAGCATCCCGGCATAAAATTGATTGATTCAGAATCGATCATGACAATAATTTCTATTAGTTCTGATGGATTCCAACGGTCTGCTAAGTGCCAGTGTTCAGGTTGGATCCTGGGGTGGTGGAAGGCTTATATCACTGGAATCATTCCTTTGATGCGCACCTCAGCTCTCTGGGGCCAGTATCCTGCGCTTTCTCATCCCGGGTCTCCTCAGGGTGCACCGTGAGGAGTGGCTGCAGCCTGAGGGCTGCTAGATGGCAGGTATTCTTTCCTTCCTGAGTTCCCCCGGGGCTCACCAGCTCACATGCATTGCAGTGGTGGCCGCAATCGGTGATGACTGCGACATCCTTTGTTTACCGACCTGGCAGGAAAGATTCCATTTCTCAGTCTGGAAGTGGTTCTGTGGAAACAGCACTGGGTGCGAGGAGTCACGGTGACAGGCGAGGAGGGGAGAATGGGGAGGAGATCATTCAAGGCCTTGTGAGCCAGGTGAGAGTAAGGCGGGACCCTGAGGATCTTCCCACAGGCTAAGTCACATGTCCTTAGAAGGACTATTTTGCCTGTAGAGCAGAACAGATCAGAGGGGACAAGGATGGAGGAAGAGAGACCAGCTGGGGAACGATTTCATTTGAAGCCTGCCAGAGTGTCAGCCGTGAGCAGATGAGCAAGGTGCTCAGGTGACGGAATCCCTGGGACTGGGTGGGTGGTGGGCTGCTGTGCGAGCACGGGGATTTGGGTGGTACCCAGAGATGACTATGACAGCCCTTGTGCTTGGTCACCATATCCCCAGTGCAGGGATGTTAGATCTGGAAAGAACTTTAGCGATAAATCCAGTCCCCTCATCGTGTAGGTGAAGGGGGTTTAGGTTACTGGTCTGAGGTCCCATAGCTAACTGGTGACAGAGGCACAATTAGGTCTTAGCTCTGCTGACTCCAAGGCCAATCCTATGTATCCCGTGAAGGTTGAGGGCTTGTCCCTCCAGCACAGGCAAGAAAGAGTCCACCTCTTCCTTTCCTCCCTCCCTCCCTTCCTTCTTTCCTTCCTACCCTCCCTTCCTTCTGAGAACAAGAGCTATTTAGCTTACAAATGGGTGTGACAGGCCTCCCCATAGGCTGTCTCCTCTCATCAGGGTGCTGATCTCCATGGAGCCCTGGGCACCCGCCTCCACCCCAGGCTGAAATTGAAGAGAAAAAGGAGGTGTTGGTTTCTCTGCTCCAGTGGTCACTCCTCCGCCCGCTGGGAGCTGTCTCAGCCCCCCTTGCTTCGCAATCGCTGAGCATTATTCCCAGAATCCCGTTTGGCGTGGAAGAAAGAGCAGGGGTCTGACCAGCTCTGTGACAGCTTCCCTTCACTACCAGGCCATCTTACCATCTCTATATCTTGGTCTCACACTGCTTCTCTGAGACTGACAGGCTCCTGCTGTTTTTTTTTTTTTTTAAATCTCTCTATTATGCCAGTTCTTGGTGACACCTCCTCTATTTCTCACCCATTCCCTTTATTCTCCACCTGAGTTTCCTCTCTTTGTCTCTCTTATCTTACATACCGAGAGAGGAAATGTCATAGGCTGGAGAGAAAAGGCAGTGACTTTTAAGAGTAGAGACTCTGATGCTAAACTGCATGGCGTTAAGTCCTAGCCCTGCTGCTTTGGGGCTGTGTGACTTTGGGCAGGTTAATGAACCTCTCTGTGTCTCGATTTCTTCATCCATGAAATAAGGATGATAGTATCAACGGCACAGGATTGGTACGGTGATCGCCATTTAATATGTGCTGACGCCTGACACATAGTAAGTGTTATGTAAGGGGACCCGGTAGTAAATGAGAAACTACGGCTCGAGAAAGTCTTTTTCTCCCTTTTGGGAGAACGGTTTTCTCCCCTGGATTCCTGGGACAAGGAGAAGACTTCGGCATTCAGGGTAAGGGCTCCGAAGGGGCTGTCTGCAGAGTCAGGTGTGTCTGCTCTGCCCTCCCAGGCCTCAGGACGGAAGGTTCTAGTGCCAAGGCTCCCCTGCCTGGCACGGCCAGCTTGCTGTCGCAGCTGCAGGTGGGCAGAGCACTGGCTCCAGGCTTGGAAAGGCGGACGCTGTTCTGGCCAGCTCCAGGACTCAGCGTTTTCCACTACTCTTCTCTCTGTTTGAGTTCCTCTTTGGGCTCCCCCCGCCCAGCGGGGGCTTCTGAATGACGTCCAACAGCAACGCTGGGCCAGCTCCAAGGCCTCCCCGTCTCCTCCCGTCGGCAGGCGGAGGACCCCGGGCCTGGTGGCCCCTGCACAGGGCTCTCTCGCTCACAAAGTGCCATTGTACGGGTTGGTCTGCGGGAGACAAATGATTTTGAAATTTCAAAATCAACGGCAAGTTATTTTTATCCACGGAAGGGCTGAAATGCCTTTATTTTCCATCTTGGAAAACAAACCTTAAGGGATCGCTGTGTTGCAGAGAGCATCTCCATTTGCCCCGGGATTCAAGAATTTGCCAGGGAGGCTTTTGAAAGAGCGGGGCTCAGAAAAGATGAAGTCGAGAACACCAGGCCGTCGGGGCCCACGTGACCCTCTCAGGATGGGGGTCTGCTGGGCTTGGCCCAAAACCTATGGCTGGTGTGGCCTCCGAGCCCTCGAGCTTTGCTCCCACCGATGCCTGAGCACTGACGTTGCTTCTTCTTGTGCCCGCACCCCACCGACCCGCCCAGCTCTTCACAGGCTGCTTCTCTCGCCCAGGCCCTCGGCCTTCAGTGAGGGGCAACTCAGGACTGTCGTGTCCACTTCTTCTGGAGCAGGGGTCTCGGGGGGTGCACACTCCAGGGATCGCACAGAATAAGACATGGACTGTGGAAGGACTTTGATTCCTATTTCTTTTCGCTCTGAAAATAGGAGACACACTTTTATTTACTACTAAGGAATATGCTTATCCAGCTCGGTGCCTTTGTTCAGCCTTCTCTGGCTTCTCCGCCTGCACTCAAAGCTCTGCAGGCCGGGTGGGGCGGGGGGGTCATGCAGCACGGAAGGGGGTCTACGCTGCTGCCCCTGTTTCAGCAAATTATGGTGTTTTACGGTTTACATGTACGCAACGAGTAGATTTACAAGCCAGAATATCTAATTTTAACCAAACGATCCTCACAAAATGGACAAGGGGCTTAAAATGTTTCCTGCAATGAAACTGGACTGTAGACAATAGGAACAATTCAGGCACACCAAGACAAGAAAAAAAAAAGCCGGATTACTTCTTCAACCCGCGGAACGAATTACTTGTCATCCATATAGGGAGGTTAAGACAGCAATGATTTAATTATATTTGGCCCAAAAAAGTTTCCAAATTACCAACAGTATATTAAATATAGACTTACATTCATTGTCGTCAATAAGCATCAGTGCCCTGGGCACTAATATTATTATCAATCAATGCTAATAGATATTAGCTAGTGCATCTAATCTACAAATAAATATTCATCTGTTGGAAGTGGTGCTTGAAGATATTTACTGATGGGGATGTAGGGCCAGAAAAATTTTGAGATGACTGCCCTAAAAGAATATTTTCTGTGAGCCAGCAATTTTTCTGCTTATGATGAAAAAAGCTCATTTGCAATCAGTTAAAATCAGAGTCTAAATCCTGACTCCATCACTCAATAAACTACTCAATATCTTTGCATCTCAGTTTCCACAAAATCACAATAATAACAGTTACCTCATAGGTCCATTTTGAGGATCAATATAATAATTCATGTTAAGTGCATAGAACAGTACTTAACATACAGGAAGCGCTCCTTCCCCCTTTCTCTTTCTCCTCTTGCTTCTGCTGGGACCGGGGAAGGTCAGACAGTTCAAAATGGAATGGAGCTCACTCTCTCCAAAATCCCACTCTGACCCTCAGGGAGCATTCCCTCGTGACCGAGAAGGTGAGCCTGTGCTTTTCAACACAGGGCTGGCTGTTCTTGGCTGTAAGAGGAAAGAAGATTTGAGTGTGTACGTGTTTAAACACCAGCCTGGGTAGGCCTTCCTGGTGGCTTTCTAACAAGTGTACAGTAAATGGCCCTGTGTTGGTTTTAGTTGGCTTCCCAGCAGACCATTTCTCCACGTCAGAAGGTAGAACCCCGCAGTGCTACAATTGGCAATAATTAGTCCCCACCATGATGCAGATCAGCCAAAGATCTCAGACGTGAATGAGCCTTCACTCATTCATGGGGGGAAACGAGGAAGCCCACACCGAGCCTGGGGCCCGGCCTTCGGCAGAGGGTCTGGCACCGCCCAGCTCTGTTACGGAAGAAGCAGGGTGAGGGGCCGTGATGGGCAGTGGGGCTCGGTCCTTCTGGTCCGTCTCCCCGGCTCCCATTTTGCACATGAGGATTCAAGATGAAGGACTGGTGAAGCCATCAAAGTGTGAGAGCCATCATCTTCCTCTCTGCCAACTGTCACCCGTGACTGTTGCTCCAACTAGGATTTGGATGATCTCGTAAAAGCCACGTGCCAGCTTGGAGAGAACATCGACCAACGTGTACACACGGACGCCCTTTACCCCTCAGACCCCCCCTTCTAAACAGAGCTTCAGGCTCAAGTCTGAATCGCTGGTCCTCCACCCCGTTGTAATTGGACCTGGCAGAGCTTGGTGGGGAGTCAGAAGCTCCATTTCAGAGTCCACCGGAACACTCCGTGAACGTTTCGTTCACAGTTCTAAGCTGGGAGATGCAAGCAAAAGCAAATGAGGTTGTTAAAGCCTAGCGTTCAAAGTATGTTGTATCGATAGATATTGGAAGAGATTCACTTCGCAAAGAAACGGACTCCAGCAAAAAATGGAGGGAGCTGGTGTGACCTGAGGGGTTGACACGGAAGCTGCTCTGGCCCGTTGCTCTCTGGGTGACCTCACCGGTGAGCTCTCCTGCAGTCCATTCCAGACAGGTGACCAACCTGTGAGTCAGGCTTGCCTGGGCAGGAGGCAGCTGGTACAGAGAATACACCTATTCCTGTAACCTGACAGCCTTGACCCCTTGGCCTCTGAGGGGTTACTCCATCTGGGGACAAAGCAGCATTTGTCCTTATAAGCTGCCCACAAGTTGTAAGGAGGGAACGGAGCTTCCTTCCCTCTCCTTCCACCTGCCATGTAGGGTGTAGAGCTCGTGGGTATTCTCCGAGCCGCCCACTTCTCTTTTTTTCTCAGGCCAGACTTCCTTGAGTTTCAGATGAACTATGCTTGATTTGTGACTCTCCCTTCACCAATAATTTGCTTTGCCTTTTTAAGAGTGAACTCCCAGAGTTCAGTGTGGCAGTTCCTAAGCCTGTAGACAGTGATACATTTCTGGGACTTTTCCATCCTGCCCAGTACTCTTTACTTTCTGAATTTCAAAAATCCATCTAGGGGCTTAATTCTCTTAAAATCAAAACATGGACTTCAGAAGTATGCAGACCTAAGATCAACTTGGGGGACCTTTGACACATAACAACCTGTTTGAAGCACTATTTCTTCTTTTGCAAATAGGATAATATGATCAAATGGAATAATGTAATAAAGTGGCTTTTAAAGGAACTGATGCATAGCAAATGCCCAATAAGTGTTAGTTTCCTCTGGGTCATCCATTCTATAAGGTAGAGAATCCCCTGAAAATACTTTCATTCTTTTTAAATATTAATTTTACATATTTTCTAAAAGGTTGTGTATTTATTGAAAATTTAGATTACACTGAAAAATATTCAGGAGGTAATTTAAAAAACACCTTTAGTCTTCCCTATTGATATTTTGGTATAAATTCTCTCAGAATTTATAGATATGCATGTATATTTGATACTAAATATGCTTTTTTACTCAGGTAAAATTTACATACAGCAACGTGCACAGATCTTAATTGTTCCATTTGACAAACCTGTGTAAGCAGCATATCCAGAAAGTTCCCACCCTGTAGGCATTAGCTATTCTAATTTCTATTACCGTAAGTTAGTTTTGCCAGTTTTTGAACTTCATAATTCATGGGGCATTGGATGGAGTACTGAGGAAGGTTTTGCATCAGTCCTGGAACAAATTTAGCCCTAGACTAAATACTGTTGTACTCCTGCCTAATAAAGCTGAAAAGCACGGCTCAAAAGGGTCAAACTATTTCCAAGTAACTTAGCTCAAGAATATTTTTAGGAATACAAAAATATCCAGCAAATCCACAAGGTCTGGCATTCAATAAAAATTACCAGGCACACAAAGGCGCAAGAAAACATGACCCAAAGTGAGGGGGAATAAAATCAGATGGTTGGATATTTCCCAGAAATGACACAGGTATTAGAATTAGTCCACAAAGATATCAAAAGAGAGTAACAATTTCACATGTTCAAAGAGTTATGAGAACATGATACGTAGAGATATGGAACATATTAAAAAATGACCCAAGTCAAGCTTCTAGAGATGAAGGCTGTAATGTATGAGATGAAAGATCTGCATGGGACTGATGACAGGTTTAACAATGCAGAAGAAAAAAAATAGTGAACTTGAAGTCATAGCAATAAAAAATATGTGAAATTAAGTACGTAGAAAAGAAAGACTGAAAAGAAAATGAGCAGAATGTCAGCGAGCTGTGGGACAAATGTAAATGCCTGAATAAACATGTAATCAGAATCCCCAGAGGGGCAGGAAGTGTGATAGAAAAAAATACATGAAGAAGAATTAATGGCTGAAATTGTTCCAAATATGATTAAAACTATCAGCACACAGATGTAAGACACAGAAGTCCAACAAACTCCAAGCGCGTGAAAATTGAAAAAAAATACAGCAAAACATCAGAATCAAATTGTTTAAAACCAGAAACAAAAGAAACCTTAAAAGTAACTCGTGAAGAAAGACACATTATATACAGAAGACAAAAAGCAAGAAAAGCAGCAGATTTCTCATCAAAAGCACTGCAAGCAAGAACACAGTGTACAACAGCTTTAATGTACTGAAAGAAAAATGTCAGTCAACCTAGAACTCTATACTTAGTGAAAATATCTTCTGAAAACAAAAGCAAAACAATGACTTTTTCAGAAATAAAATACTGAAGGATTTTTAATCACCAGCAGAACTGCACTATAAGAAATCATAAAGAATATTCTTCAAGCAGAAGGAAAATAATACTAAGTGGGAATCTGGGTCTACACAATGGCATTAAGAGCCTAGAAATGATAATTATGTGGAGAAATAGAAAATACGTTTTTTTCTTATTATTTAAATCTCTCTGACTTATTTACTTAAGAAAATTGATCGTTTGAAGCAGCATAAGAGCAGTGTAATGTGGGGCTTATTACATGTGTAGAAATAAAATGTGTGACAAGAGTAGTCAAAATTCAGGAGTCAGAGAATGGAAGTACATTGTTGTAAAATTCTTTTAATATACGTAAGGTGGTATAATATTACTTGAAGGCTGATTGCAATAAGTTAAATCATAGTTTATGAACCCTAAATCAACCATTAAAATAATACAAAAAAAGAGATCAAATGGAATAATAAAAAATATGCAATTAATCCAAAAGAGAGCATAAAGAGAGAAGAAAGGGAACAAAAAACAGAACGAATAGTAATTTTAAAAAAGCCAGCTGGTAAATTTTAAATCACCATATTCACCAAATATATAATCACACTAAGTAGAAATAGTTTAATTACCCCTGATAAAAGGCAGAGCCATCATACTGATAAAGAGAAAGCCCCATCTGTATGTTCCCTATAGGAATATACATCAGACATAAAGATACAAACAGGTTAAAATTAAAATGAAAAGTGATATACAATGTTAATAATAGTCAAAATTAAGTCAGAATGGCTATATTAATATCAGAAAAAGTAGATTTTAGAACAAAAAATACTACCAGGGATAACGAGGGTCACTTAATAATGATATAGTGGTCAATTCACCAAGAAGATATAACAATCCTAAATGTTTATGTAACAAATAACTGAGTTTCATTATACATGAGACAAAAAGTGACGAGCTGAGAGCAGAAACAAACAAATCCACACTCAAAGCCAGAGATTTTAATAATTGATAGAAAATGTAGACGCAAGGTAAGTATCTAGAAGATTTGAACAACACTGTTAATCAAATTGACTTAATTGACAGTTTTAGAACACTACACCCAACAACAGCAGAATACATTCTCAAGAATCAATGAAACATTTACCAAGAGAGACCATGTGTTATAATAAAACAAATCCTAATAAATTTAAAAGGAGTCAAGTCATAGAAAATCAGTTCTATAACCACATGGAATTAAATTATAAATTAGTATCAGGAAGATAGCTGGAAAGCCTCTAAGTAGTTCAAGCTAATCTTCATAAATAACTCATGGGTCATACATAAATCCAGAGAGAAATTGTAAAGTATGTTAAACTGAAAGAAAATGGAAACACAACACTGAAATAAGTGGATTCGAGTAATACTTAGGGGGACATCTATAGCCCCAAATGCCTTATATTAGAAAAGAAATAAAGGTCTAAATCAATGAATTCAACTTCCCACTTAATAAACTAGAAAAAGAAAAGCAAATAAAAACTAAAGAAAGTAAAAGACACAGAAAGAACAAAACCACAACCAGTGAATTAGAAAATAGAAAAGCAATAGAGAAAATCAGTGAAATCAAAAGGTGATCATTAAAATCAATAACCCTCTAGCTAGACCGATGAGAAAAAAATAGAGAGAAAACACAATTTACTAATATCGGGAATGAGAGAGGTGGCATAACTAGTTTCTAAAGATATTAAATATAATAAGGGATAAAATACTTCACATGGTATGATTCCATTTATATGAAATTACAGAAAAAGGAAATTATTCATCACTGAGAGAAAACAGCTCAGTAGTGACTCAGGATGAGCATGGAGAGAGGAATGGATTTCAAAGGGGCCACAAAGGAAATTTTGGAGTTGATTAAATATTCGTTATTTTGATTTTGGTGATGGTTTCATGGGTGTGTATATATACATATTTCAAAGTACATCAAATTGTACACTTTATATGTGTGCAGCTTAGTACACTGCAATTTTACCTCAATAAAGTTTCTTTGTGATGCTGTCAGAGGCTGGTTAGTTCATTTGGTTGATGTCCAGTGTCAATGAGGCCAAGGCCATAAGCTTGAGTCCAATCATAGGTCAGTTAGCTTCTATTTCCAATAGCAGCAAAATGTACCTCTTTTTCCTAAATTTTAAGGTCATTGAATCTGAGCGTGGATGGCTCAGGGAAACCCACAACCAGTACAAGGGAAAAAATAATTTCTCCAAGTAAATTGTTTACGTATAGGCAATGGATCTTAGCAAACCTTTGGGTTTATAACGAAGAGCACTACATTTTCTTTTTTCTAAAAATGATTTCTAACTAATCCTACTTAGTTCTGAATTTTACTTTAGCCCTTAACACTAGATCTAAACATTATGACTAAAGATCTAAATAACTGTCACTTACACAGGTAAACTTATATTTTCATATCATTTCTTTGCATCTAAATATCTGTTCTCTTTCTTTTTTTAAAATAAAATGTAAGTAGATTCATGGTGGTATAATTGGCATGTAATAAACGGTACAAATTAAAATGTACAATTTTACAGGGTTTGACAATTTGTGAAACCATCACCACATTAAAGCTAATGAATATGTCCATCACCCCAAAGTTTCCTCAAGCCCTATGTAATACCTTCCTCCTACACGATCATTCACCCCATCTCCTGTCCTCAGGCAACCACTGATCTGTTTTCCATCACTGCAGATTACTTTACATTTTCTAGAATTTTGTATAAGTGGAATCATATACTATGTAATTTTGGGGGGGGATCTGGCTCCTTTCTAGCAGTATAATAATTTTGAGATTCCCTTATACTGTTGCAATGCATTCCTTTCCATTGCTGAGTGGTATTCCATTGTATAGATGTACCACAACTTACTTATCCACTCATTTGTTGACATATAATTAGGTTGTTTACAAGTTTTGGCTGTTACAAAATTTATTACGTTAGCTTTTCTGTTCAGGTCTATGATTCCTCTGGGTTAATTTCTGTGTACGGTCGAACATAGTTCAAACAAGCAGGCACATAAGCAATTGTTGTACTACCACTAACATTTGTTGAAAAGATTTATCCAAACAATTCCAGTATATTTGTCAAAAATGAATTGAATAAACACATATGAGCCTATTTCTGAACCCTCCATTCTATTCCATTGATCTTCGTGTCTATTTTATCTACCAAAACCAAACTATCTTGATTTTTGTAGTTTCATCATAAACTTTGAAAGTATCAATAAACAGCTAAGACCTCCAACTTTTGGGTTTATTTTTTTAAATAAAAGTTACTTTGATCCTTTGTATTTCCATATAAACCTTAGAATCCCCTTGTCAATTTCTACAACAGAGCCTGATAGAATTTTGGTTGATATTGCATTGAATATATAGATCAATTTGGGAAGAACTACCATCTTTACAATATTTAGTCTTCCTACTTATACGCATGGTATACCTTACCATTTATTTGGTCTTCTTTAATATCTCTCAGGAATATTTTATTCTTTCAGTGTAAAGTCCTGGGCCTCTTTTATTAGATTTAATATTAAGTATTTTATATTTGGAGGCAAAACTACAAATGGAACTTATACATTTTTGTTTTCCATTGTATGTTGCTAGTGTGTAAGGATAACACTAATTTTTATATGTTAATTTTGTATCTAATAACCATGCTAAATCCATTTATTTGTTCTAATAGTTGTTCTGTAGATCCCCTCGGATTTTATTTTCATTAAAAAAAATCATATCATTTGCAAACAGGGACAGTTTTACTTCTTTTCCAATAAGTATGTCTTGGGCTTCCCTGGTGGCGCAGTGGTTGAGAATCTGCCTGCCAATGCAGGGGACACGGGTTCGAGCCCTGGTCTGGGAAGATCCCACATGCCGCGGAGCAACTAGCCCCATGAGCCACAATTACTGAGCCTGCACGTCTGGAGCCTGTGCTCTGCAACAAGAGAGGCCACGATAGTAAGAGGCCCGCGCACCGCGATGAGGAGTGGCCCCCACTTGCCACAACTAGAGAAAGCCCACACACAGAAACGAAGACCCAACACAGCAAAAATAAATAAATAAATTAAAAAAAAAAAAAATAAGTATGTCTTTTATTTCCTTTTTTTTTTTTTTTTTTTGCCTTACTGCAATATTTAGGGTCATTGATGATTCTGGGATGTAGTTTGCATAATCAAGAGCAAGATGGGCTCTCACTAATATTTTGAAATCCCTTCATCCCCTGACTTGTATTCAATATACCATCAAATAAGTCAAATCAGTGATAAAAATTAATCTCTCATACCTAGAAATAGATTTAATGTCATGAAGGACAAATATCATGTGTATGCCAAGAATATAGTAATGGAAGGTATAGTACGTGATATAATTTCCATGCTATTCTACGAATTTGAAGGTACTTTTGTATCTTACACATAAGTGAACAAAACACAGCAAACAAAAAAATCCCAGGGAAGTCACAAGTTTGGTGTTTTAAAAATCCACCTTCTGATGGCAGTGTAGGTTTCCATAACATGCAATGGGAAATAACCACTGAGTGATAATATCTTGTGTAATGAGGAAGATCTTATGATCCAACTCAGTCTGGAAAATTCACCCCAAACTGTAAACTTCCAGCTCTGAGTTGCAGTGCAAATATCATAGACAAGTAGTCACAGCAGGCGTACTTGTAGTGACTAGAGAAGAGTTACATTTCCAGCGTTTTCTCATATTTGTGAGGTATCTTGTAAATATAGAAACAGTCAACCGTACCTTGGGGCACTTACCAAAGACCTTTTGCAGTTAGTAAGGACTTATTCAAAGAAATGACCATCCTGACATTCACTAGTAATGGTTATCATGGGACACAGAAGCAGCTCAGTGACAGTGAAAAAAGGGAAACAGAGTTAGGGAGCTGAGGTTTCCCTTTGCCAGGAGGCAAAGTTGGCTAACAATTGCCAATACAATCTGTGGCTCTGTTGTCATTTGGAAAGGTGTTTGTATGTCTGTGTGTAGTTAATTCCATAATTTGAGTGTAACTTTTATGGTAACTAATTCTTTTCGTTACCTTTTACACATCACGAACAAAAGTACTAGCTCTGGCCACTTGACAAAGTCGGTCCTATCAGATACTCACTGTCAAGATCAAAGGTTAGGGAGGGGTACCTGTTGAGTGTTCCACCCTCTCACATTCCCAACCATTATGCCATTTTCCACACTACATTAATTTGAATAACATCTTTGGAATTTGGGGTCATAAAACTTAGCTCTTATTTCCCCGTAAAATCGGAATAGTAGTGGTTAGCATTTTGAAGAAACTCTGGCTGTAGGCAAAGCAATGTGCTACATACTTTGCATGCTTATTTTAAAATAATAGTACCCATCTTCTAGGGCTGCTATGAAGACTAAAATAGATGCTATATGTAAAAAACAGGGAATTCCCTGAAGGCCCAGTGGTTAAGACTCGGTGCTTTCACTGTTCCCCGGGTCCGGGAGCTATGATCCCACAAGCCACGCGGCAAGGCCAACAAAACAAAACAAAACAAAAAGCACTGTGACCAGTTCTTTAAAAAACAAACAAACGAACAAATAAATAACAAAATCCAACTCCTGGTACAAAATGAATGTTAAGTAAGTGACTAAGTATTAATTAACAATTTTGATCTACTACTGCTACTACTAGGTGTTACTTTACCTGATCGACTTGATAGTTATTGGAATTGTTAACCATTTTATCACAGTTACATGCAACACTGATATTTATCTTTACATATATAACTTTGCAACTATTTCCTAATTCCTTAAGGCCAAACTCTTAGAAGTGAAACTACTTTTGAAACTCATTTAATTTGCAAGTAACAGGAGGCATCTTGAGCTCTCTGAAGGAAAACACCTATTTCATGGACTCAGTGATCGGCCTCTGTGACCATCAGGAAGGCAGCTGGAACTGTGAAGTTTCCAGAACGAGGGACTGAAAAGTCATCAGGACCTCCTATCCATCTCTTCTTTTCCCCTCTGTATTTCTTCTGTAGCATTCTCTCTCCTCTTGACGGGAAACACGACTTTGGGAAAGTTCCAGAGCTTAGATGGCATAGACCCTGCCACACAACAAGAGGCCAAATCTCTTTTCCTCTGTCACGATTTAAAACTCCCAGGAAAAGGGCTCTGATTCATGGGTCACATGCTTACCCCTGACCATTAGCTCCGGCTGTGGGGAAAGACACCCTCTTGCTGGGAACTCCACTTGTGGTGGGGTGAGCGGGGATCCAGAGAGCAGTGTCTGGGCAGGCAACTCAGTGTTTCCACTCTCCTGGGTCAAAGTTTATGTATGTGACAATTTTAATTCCTTCAAATGGCCTACATTTCCACAAATGGTATATAAGCGCAACACTTTCTAAATCAAATTAACGGAACGAAATAATGCCATTTGAAGCAACATGGATGGACCTGGAGATTGTCATGCTAAGTGAAGTAAGTCAGTCAGAGAAAGACGAATATCATATGATATCACTCATATGTGGATTCTAATTTAAGAAATGATACAAATGAGCTTATTTATCAAACAGAAACAGACTCACAAATTTCAAAAACAAACTTATGGTTACCAAAGGGGAAGCATGGGGCGGGGGAGGGATACATTAGTAGCTTAGGGATGAACATACACACACTATTATATATAAGATAGATAATCAACAAGGACCCAGTGTATAGCACAGGGAACTCTACTCGATATCCTGTAATAACCTGTGTGGGTGAAGAATCTGAAGAAGAATGGATGTATGCATATGTATTACTGAATCACTTTGCTGTACGCCCGAAACTAACACAACATTGTAAAACAACTCTACTCCGATGAGATAAAATTTTTAAATGTGGGCCATAAAAATAAGTTAATAAATAAATGAACAACTCTCTCGTCTGTTCCACTACATCCAAGCTTTGCAAATGTAACGTTCAGCTTAGGTAAATGAAATATTGGAGAGACAGAATCTCACGTTATGCTTTTCACCTACTGTGGAGCGTGTCTCCTGTGTCTTCCACTCATTTCTGCACTCCTTTACTGGAGTCTCCTTTTCTTCTGTCCCTGATTTCGGGGGGTCTCAAGGATCTGGACTCAGCGTTCAGGGCGTGCCTCCTCTCAGGGAGCTCACCAACTTTCGTGATGTCATTTAGTACTTTTGTAATAATGATCTTCAATGTCTACAGCCCCTTGCTAACTGCTTTTCTATTCTATCCTTAGAACCAGAAGTCTTATAATATTTATGGCCAGAAACTGAGACATCAACCTGGACTTCTGTATTTCCCTCCTTTGCTGTATCCAATCTTTTGCCAAGGTTTTGGACGTACGCATAAGCATGTTCTTTTCTGATCTGTCCACCATCTATCTCTGTTATTCAATCCACGTGAAGGCAACGAATGGCAGATCCTCAGCCCCCAAGTTTAGATTTTACGATTTAAGGCACATATGAAGACAGACTATATCTTTCAGTCCCAATTCCAAAGTCTCCGAGTGGGTCACGTTCCTATTTCTGAACAAATTACATACAGCCGGGGGTCAGGGTCATGCAGCAGAAATATGAGAGGTTATCAGCCCTATGGATGGGGAGTGTTGTTCCCAAAAGAGAGGGTCTGGGAGGAAAAAACTCTATCGTTGGCCTTTACACGAGTCATTGAAACATCATGGAAAGGGCTTTAAGCGTTGTCTGAAGTCAGAATTTGGGATATATTCTACATACTGTTGCTGAACTTCAGGTTCAAATATGGGTTCCCTAAGTAAATAAAGCTTAATATTGGGCTGGAAATTTTCATATAACTATTTCATGACAAAAAATCCTGAAAAGTGCAAAGATAAGGCATCTTCCTGGCTTTCATTTAAGTAGAAAAATCACAGCACCAGCCATCAGCAGCCTTTTCAGACCCTCATTTTTCATCATCCAGACATGCAGTATGTAATGCCCCTGATGTCAGGGTTTGTGGCTTCCAAATCCCTGCTGCTCCACGCCACAGGGGTGACATCAGCGTTCTGGGTTTTCCCAGATGTGAGCCCAGAGGCTCTTTGTACCCTTAATATGTGTTATTTTCAGATAAGAAAGTGTAAGCAGACAGGAAGAGGAGACTTCCCTATAGCTTATAATATTGTCCCTACTGCCCTAATGACCAAAATTCAGCTCAAAGAAAAAAAGAATAAACTCAAGGAGAGAGTCACCCTTTTGGCTGTTCAGTATTTAGGCATATCTATTAAGTATTCCCGGGTGGAGAACGACCTCACCTCCCACGTTCTGTACTACATTCATGAACGATTTTTTTTTTTTTTCATCCAGGGATTTGCTATACCATCTCATGCCTCTGGGTTTATGCAACTGTCACCTTTGGCTTTTCTGTGGAGGTAAAGTTTACTTGTTTGCCGAAGTCCAGCCCAAATATCTCCTGTTCTTTGGAGTCTTCCCCCACCCCCCATTTTTCCTTCTCCTCCACTTCTGCTGATATAGCTGTTCCTTCTTTTTTTTTTCTTTTTAATTTGTTATTCATTTAGTTATTTCGGCTGCGTTGGGTCTTCGTTGCTGTGCGCGGGTTTTCTCTAGCTACGGCGAGTGGGGGCTACTCTTCCTTGCAGTGCGCGGGCTTCTCACTGCAGTGGCTTCTTTTGTTGCAGAGCACAGGCTCTAGGCACACGGGCTTCAGTAGTTTTGGCACACAGGCTCAGTAGTTGTGGCTCACGGGCTCTAGAGCACCAGCTCAGTAGTTGTGGCACACGGGCTTAGTTGCTCCATGGCATGTGAGATCTTCCTGGACCAGGGCTCGGACCCGTGCCCCCTGCATTGGCAGGCGGATTCTTAACCAGGGAAGTCCCAGCTGTTCCTTCTTAAGTGAACCTGCTATACGTTGGCTCCTCTCTCTTCAGCAACATTTAACAAATACGTTGAATACCTATTTGGTGCCAAGTATGAGTCTTTGACTTGTATAGATTGAAAATATAGGATGAAAAGGCATATTTCTTGACTACAAGGATCATTTAATTTCATGGAGAGGCAAAAAAGAAAAACACCATGTAACGTGATTGAGAGTTATAATGTGTGTATAGGGGAAGGGATAGGCAGTCATCTTCTCTGCTCCTGGTATTGCTCTTGGTGCTGCCTTAAATGTGGAAGGAGGTCCATTAGCCTAACACTCTGAGCCTTTCTCTGACCCTTACTTGCTCTGCTCCAAGGAGTGTTGCGTTTGATTGGTGAATTTTGAAAGAAGAGATTAATCCTGCTCATAGCGGATTCATATTCTCTTCTGTTAGGGCATCCCATAAATCTTCCAGTGGGGAAGTCTGACTCCGTCCATCTGAGCCTGTGCCTCAGAGGGTAAGTTAGCTAAATTTTGGGTCTTTAGGAAGCTCCTCTGTCCACTTGCCCATAGGTATAAACTCCACACTATTAAGTCAGCTTTATCAGTAATAAAGGTAATATTCTGGTATCCAGTTCCATCTGCTTTCTGTTTTTTGATCTTTAAAAAAATTTATTTCAGAGCTCAGATAGGAAAAAAGGGTGCTATGTTCTGATCCCTCAAAGAGGAATCAGATCAGTTGTTACAGAGCAGGTGATGCTTGAACTCTCTAGTAAAGTAGTAGGAGTGTGCTGGATGGACGGGACAGAGAAACTATTCCTAATATGGAGGGCAACATGTCCACAAAATTAGCACAGTGATTTCATAGAAGAATGTGTCATCTGAGTTGAAGGGCTGAGAGTTTCCAGAGATGTGACTCGATAGGAAAATAAGAATCATATCACAAAGGGCTCTGTTATGTTAAGAAATTTGGTTATTTTCCTATAACAGTGAAGGATCCATTAAGAAATTTTGAATTGAGGAATGGTCTGAGGGAATTTGGGTGCCAAAAATATGACGATAGCAGCGGTAAGAAACAGGGTTGGTTATTAAACCAGTATGGTATTGGCTTAAGACAGACAATGTAGACCAGTTGAATGAAATAGAGAGCCCAGAGATTAACCCATGCATTTACGGTCAATGGATCTTCAACTAGGGTGCCAAGCATGTGCAATGGGAAAAAAGATAGTCTCTTCAAAAATGGTGTTGGGGAAATGGGATATCCACATGCAAAAGGATGAAACTGGCCCCCTATCTCACCCCATGCACAAAAATGAATGGAAAATGGATCAAAGATTTAAAAGTAAGACCTGACACTGTAAACCCCTAGAAGAAAACACAGGGGAAAAGCATCATGACATTGGATTTGACAACGATTTCATGGATATGACAGCAAGAGCAGAGGTGACAAAAGCAAAAACAGACACGTGGGACAACATCAAACTACAAAGCTTCTGCACAGCAAGGGAAACAACAGAGTGAAAAGTCAGCCCACATAATGGGAGATATATTTGCAAACCATATATCTGATAGGGGTTAATTTCCAAAACATGGAAAGAACTCCCAAAACTCCATAGCAAATAAGCCAAATAACATGATTTAAAAAATGGGCAAAGGACTTGGATAGACATTTCTCCAAAGAAGATATACAAATGACCAACAGGAATTTGAAAAGGTACTCAATATCACTAATCATCAGGGAAATGCAAACCAAAACCACAATGACGTATCACGTCATGCCTGTTAGTATGGCTGTTATCCATAAACCAAAAGATAACAAGTGTCGGTGAGGATGTGAAGAGGTTGGAACCCTGCTGCCCTGTTGGTGGGACTCTATAATGGTGCAAGCACTGTGCCTCACAGTATGGAGGTTCCTCAGAACTTAAAAATAGAATTATCATATGATCCAGCAATCCCACTCCTAGGTATGTATTCAAAAGAATTGAAATCAGTACCTCAAAGAGATATCTGCAATCTCATGTCCATTGTAGCATTGTTTACAACAACCAAGATGTGAAAACAACCCAAATGTCCACTGATGGGCAAATAGATTTAAAAAAAATATGGTATATACATATGATGGAATATTAGTCTTAAAAAATAAGGAAATCCTACCATGTGTGACAACGTGGATGGATCTGGAAGACATTATACTAGGTAAAATAAGTCAGTTCCAGGAGAACACATACTGCATGATTCCACTTATATGACGCATCTGAAACAGCTGAAGGCAAAAATAGAACGGTGGTTGCCAGGGGATGGGGAAGCGGGAAATGGGACGTTATTGTTGGAGAGCATGAAGTTATATACAAGAGGGACAAGCTCTAGAGATCTGCTTACAACACAGTGCCATAGTTAGCGATGTGATGTTGTAAGCTTAGGGAAGACCTCATGTTGCATTCTTGCAACAAAAAGAAAAAAAAAAAAGCAAAGAGACCAACTCTTGGAGGTGATGCATATGCTTATTACCTTGATTGTGGTGATGGTGTCACGAGTGTCTGCATGTCTCCAAATTCATCAAATTGTATGCATTAAATATGTGCAGTTTTGGGCTTCCCTGGTGGCGCAGTGGTTGAGAGTCCGCCTGCCGATGCAGGGGACGCAGGTTCGTGCCCCGGTCTGGGAAGATCCCACATGCCGTGGAGTGGCTGGGCCCGTGAGCCATGGCCTCTGAGCCTGCGCGTCTGGAGCCTGTGCTCTGCAACGGGAGAGGCCACAACAGTGAGAGGCCCGCATACCACACAAAAAAAAAAAAATGCAGTTTTTTGTGTATCAGTCATACCTCAATACAACTGTAATAAACAAAAAAGAAACTGACTTGGTGGATGTAAGAAGATGGTTGGAGGTATGGACACTGGTTTTGCACGAGTCCATGTGACAGGTGATGAGGGACCAGAGTAAGCAATGACAGTGGGAAAGGAGCAAAGATGAGGGATTCAACAGATCATAAAGAAGCGGACTCTGTAGGACATGGTGGTTGAACGTGACAGATAAGGGTCTATGCTGGCTCCTAGATTTCGGGTTTGATCATATGAGATGCCTCCGATCAATACCTCTATCTGACCACCTAAAATACTGCCTCATAATTCATTGATAATTCAGCCGCACTAGTTTGTGATCTCCTGAAAAAGAGGGACTACAACTTTTATTTAAGTATCCAGAAAGCCTTGCACATTGCCTGCTCTATAGTGGGCTCAAAATACTTCTGAACTTTTCATTAAAAAAAAAAAAAACATATAGTTCTTCCTATGTGCCAGGTACTACTCTAAATGCTTTACAAGTATTATTTCACATACTCGTTGTAACAATCCCTCCGGGATAAGTATTATTATCCTTACTGTACAAATTAAGAAACTGAGGCACAGAGAGATTTACTAACTTGCCTGATGGGATAATAAATTGCCCATCTGGGTTTCAAGCTCAGGCTTCAGAGATGCTCTTCACCACTGCGTCACACTGAATAAATACTATTGACACAGGCTCAGTTGATACCTCCAAAGCAACTTCCATCCACCTTTAACCGAATAATACCTTCCAAACTCAGCGCACATATCCTCTGACATTCCTCCACTCACCTGAGCCCAAGGTTGGTTTCAGAGCCCCTCCTGTTTGCTTCTACAGTGTCCAGCGCTGACCTCTGTCCCGGGACAGACCCTACCCACTTGGAACTGCCTATTCATTTCTCTGTCTCCTTTTCTACCTTTTGAGCTCCTTGATGGCAAAGGATTATGTTTATACCTGTCTGTGGTCTGATCACCTAGCATTCATTTATTTTGGGTAAAATCGGGAAGAAATGATCCAACAAGGTCAGTACCCATGTGGCAGGGCGTCAGGATGTACCTTGAGAGCTGGAGTAGGAGTTGCTGGGGGGCAGAGGGTGGGAGGTGAAATGCAGGTAAGAGTAAGAGTCTGCTCTCAGGGACTAAGCTTCTCTAATCCCATGAGGAGAGGGGATCGAGGTGGAGAATTCCCGGCCAGCGAAGGCTCCGAACATCTGTTTCTCATCTTACTATCCATTTATGATTTTCTCCCTCTTCCTCCCCCTGACTCTTGGAGTTGGCTGCAGCCGGAAAGCCCTTGTGGAAGTAAAGTTCTCGGTAAATCACCGAGAAGCCTCCAGGGCTTTGGGGCTCATTTTTCACTAGAAAAAGCCAAATCCAGGGGAGGGTGGCAAAAGCTGGTAAAGAAAGGTGGCCTGGGATATCTCCAAGTCCTGTTGCTTCTCTGTACAAGTAGGGAGTAGGGAGTGAGTGGGCAGACTGTGGTGTGTGTGTGTGTGTGTGCACGCGTGTGTGTGTGCACGCGTGTGTGTGCGCACGCGTGTGTGTGTGCAGGTCCATGGATGGTTCAGACCCTTCCTTGCCGTTCTCGGTAGGCAAAGCCTCTAAGCGGTTGAATCTTGGCAGTCGCGTCTACACTTCCCGGCCCCATCCACATAAGGACAAGGGTGTCCTTCCATGAGAAAGTCTCTGCAGAGCCTGGGTCTGAGCCAAAGCTCCTGTTCTGCACTTGCCGCCCACAGACTTCACAGGAAAGTAAACAGGGGCAGGGAGACCACGCCCAGAGGACGAGGGAATAGTAGCGAAATGGGAACAGACTGAGGCAGGGGAGACTGTGAGCCCATAAAAAATAAGTAGTAGGAAATGCCCTCTTCTGGAATCTCTTTAGGGCTGGTGGTAAAACTTAGTTTCTCTATCACAGTGCAGTGTTGCCTTTAAAATTTAAGCTGCTTTCTACAATTAAGCTGTTTCACATCCACGTTTGGTGAGAGCCAGGTTAGGGCACAAGGTTCCACAGGCTAAGAAAATCAGATGAACCTGTTAGGACTATCAGGTTCCGGTCTGAGCTCTCCTATAGACACGGAAACTTTGTATAGATCATTTAGCCCCCAGGTCTTTGTTTCATCAGCATGGAGAATTCAGCTGATGCTGTATTAGGAATGACTAGATTTTGCTTTGAGATTCCCAAGGGACGGTGTTAATAACAGTTCTCTATTATGAACGTCATCATTCCTGGGTGTAGGTTTTTACTGGAACTTCAAGCCTTCTGAAGAACTTGAAACGATCTGGGATGGGCCTTTGAGGTATAGTGCTTTGTTTGGTATCATCTGTGGTCTCCTCCACTTGCCAGCCCATCAAAGTCCTAGAGTGACAGCAGAACTGATTCTCTGTCTAGGGTTCTTCCCATGAATGACTCGGCCCACTTTAACAGACTAACTTTGAGCCTCACAAGCATAAAAAAAGGATTTCTGCACCATATCCAAGTGTGAGAAAAAGCCTGGGAAATGTAGTTTCCAGAAAAATGTGGATAGTTTATGAGAATAACAGATAAGATGATTTAAAATTGAGACCATTCCTGACAACCTAGGTCTAAAAGTTCCCATTGCACAAGTTCCTTTCCGATTTATTTTTTAGGATTCCAAGGAAGAACCTCTGGCTTTCTACATTTGCTACAGACTTCCATTTAACCCTTAGAATAATTTTTTCAATGCTTCTACTGTGAGGGAGAGGCAATAGTCTGGTGGAATTCATACTAAGAGGTACATGACTAATATCAGAGCCTGAGGGCGATGGAGAGAGACTTTGAGTGTCTGAACTGAACAGAAAACCCCACCCCCTACTACAAACAAAAGTGCAAAGTCCCATAAGAGGGACCTACCTGATTCTATTTACAGGAACATCTGGGAATTTCCCCACAGTGTGTTTGGCTAAAGCTTTGCTCTTGGGATAATTCACCATACGTGTACCTAGCTCCAACTTTTTTTTTGGAATGAGTTCTCTCCCAGAGACCCCGCAGGGCTAGTAAAACTAAAATTTTTCGGATGGCCTCAACTATGAATTTGACAGAAATGCACAAACATGTTTGAATTCAGCCGTGCATGCAGCCTAGACTGAATAATAATAGTAAAAACAACAACATTTAACATTTGTTGAGCTCTTACTGTGCGCCAGGCACTGTACCGATCACTCGGCCTAAGCCACAACAGTGCTAAGCGGAAATTACTCTTATTTCCCCCATTGTGCGTGCGAGAAAACAGAGGCTTGGGGAAAGAGGTTAAATAACCTGCCCAGATTTGTGCAACGAATACTTGCTGAGGTATTTGTACCCGGTTGATTGACTGCAGAGTCTATACGTGCCCCTACCATGTTTGCTGCTGCTCTGAAGCCGTGGAGCCTGAGATGTAAGTCAACATTTAGCCCAGCACCTCCTAGGACATCACTTATCATACCCTTGCTGACCTAACTAGTACACACAATTGATACTTGGAGCACTAAGAAGGCAGGTCTCCAGGACTTGGATGTTCAGTACTTTTCTTCTTCCATCTTCCCGGGAATCACTCCTGGCAATGTTTGTGGTCTCGGTACTCGTGTTAATTCCATTTCCATGTAAGGAGGTAGGGGGGAACGGGAAAGGGTGCACGTGATTACTGGTACCCACTGAAAATGTGTGAAGGAGTGTCCAAATTACGGGAAATGTCCGGATATGACGTTCTTTGAGCAAATCAAAAGGAAAGGTGAGAAGAGGACAGGTGATTCCATTCCTCCAACTTTCCCCTCCCACTTTGAAGTGATGGAGAGAAGGAGAAGGCTGTGCATGACGTAGAACAGTGATGGATGTGCCAGGTCTGGGTCTAACGAGGAGAACTTGCTGGGATCAGCCAGTTCATCCAGAAGGACCTGGATTCTCCCACAGTTCCTAGAGCCCAGTGGGGCACTTCTCTGGTGGCCACCCTGTGCAGACTTGGCTATTATTCTTATTTTGACGATTCTTACGACCAAATCCCATACTTTGGAAAAGGAAATACCCCAATTCCTCAGTCTGCCCAGAAGCTGTAGTCCCAGGTCCTCCCCTTTTCCTTTGGCCTCAATGCCCCATACTTGGATGGGGAAAACCCTGTTGACATTTTGGGGGAAGAGAAAGAATTGAGTAGGTGGGTGGGTTCCAAACCCTCTTCCTGCTGCTGTGCCCTTTACACGAGCTCTGCGCTCTTGGGGCCTGGAGCCCACAATAGGCTCTCTTGGCCTGTGGTTTTCCTATCTTCTAACTGCTTGTACCAGAACAGGGCGGGGAAGTGGGAGCTGTGGCCTGGAGGGAATCCGTACCTCAGACAACGGGTGCAGGGAGGTGGGTCAACCAAGATGACAGCAGCCAGAATCGGCCCTTCTCAGGGACCCTGAGCTTTGAAGGTGGCCTGAGGGTCCACCCGCCCCCTGTCCTAGGGCCTGGAATCCCTCCTCACCTCACCCTCCAGGCGTCCTGAGAGGATGGCGTACATTTTCCTGGTTTGAGACGCCATGTTATCTGAAGGCTGGTCATTCAGTGGTTGAAAAGCCTCTGTCTTGGAGTTTGGAGGCCTAGGTTTTGAATCTAACAAGTGGCCAAATCTCCTCACGCCCCATCTATCAGACTGGCCAAAAAGTTTGTTCGGGTTTTCCTGTAACATCTTACGGAAAAATCTGAATGGACTTTTTGGCCAACCCAATACAAGCAAGAGCGGTGCTGGCTGTTCTGTAGGCTAGCTGAGACTCAGGTGAGGTGAGAGTGCCAACACTTCCAGTCAATCCGTAATGGACTCTTCCCGAGTGAGAGGTGACTGTTATTATTACCCGAACAAGGTAGTATGCTATTAATATGTATTCATTTTATCAGTTCATAATATAAGCAGTTAGTATTTATTTAACAGACACTGCCTTAAATATTTTTATTTATTTTAATAAAACAAATATTAATTTAGGGCCTACTAGGTGCCAGGCACTGTCCTAGAAACTGGCAATTCAGTTGAGAACAAGATCCTTGCTCTCCTGGGCCTTACTTTCTCCTGGGAGAGACAGATGGTAAACAATTATACGAAGCTAATGAAGGTAATTTCAGACACTGATGAGTACCGTGAAGTGAATAATATAGAAAATGCGAAAGAGGGTCTCTGAGGGTAGATACAGCAGTTTTATATAGATAGTTGCCTTCTGAAGAGGGGATGGGTGTGCTGGACTTGGATGAAGCCACCCATGGTAGGGGGGTCTTGTGTGTGGGGGTGTGTGTTCCTGGGAGAGAAGAACATGTGTAAAGGTCCTGAGGCAGAAGCAAACCTGAGAACCTGAAAGAGGGCCTGGCATTTGGAGGCGGCCTGGGCCTGGGGCTGGGGCAGGAGATGAGCTTCATGGGGGCCTCCAGCAGGCGTGGCCTTCTGGGCCACGGTGAGAATCCCACTCCCTATGGAAACCACTAGAAGGCTTCGGAAGGGAAGCATTGCGGTCTGAGGCATCTTTTCGAGAGAGTGCTGGCTGCTGGTCGATAAGCATTAAAAGAGGCAAGAGGGGAAATCAGGAGGTCTGTTAGGAGGAAACTACCTACATTATCTCAACTGATTATCATAACAACTTGGTGAGGGATGATGCCGTATCATCTTAATTGGGAAACTCAAGTTTTTGGGACCTTGAGTGGCTTTTGCTGGGTCGTACGCTGGTGAGTGTGGGACCAGGAACGGAGCCCAGGCAGCTTCATCAACTTTCTGTAGACTGCTCCTCCCCTCAATAGGGCTTTGAGAGCCGCTCAAGTGATGCTGTTCATTGTGGCTGACCAGCGGATGCAGGGAGCAGCAGAGATGGGAGAACGGTCCAGCTGGGGCAGGGCTGGGCTGGTGGTGGGGAAGGCAGCTGTTCCTTGCATCTCAGTCTGGATGGCTGGCCAGGCCGCAGCAGGAGTCTCCCTCCGCCCTCCCAGGGGAGTTTCCCGTCTCCTCACAGGGTCTCCTTTCCCCACCACAGCGGGTCCCGGGCTTCTGTTTGTGTTTGTACCGAGCGCTCCACTGAGGCCTGTGGTCGCAGGATGGCTGCCCTCCTCGCTCAGCCTCAGGGTTTGAGCCGGGAGGTGAAGATAGGCCACTTCTGTTTTGCCATAACAGCTGCTTCCATGGTAACTGCCTGTGATATCACTGGAAAAGTGATTTGCGGACTACCGAGCTGGAAGGAGAGAGACGGGGTGGGAGCTGAAGCAGGAGGTGGAGAAGGTAGCGTCCACGCCAGGGCTCAAAGGCGTTACACACATGACCCTCCCCATCGTCCCTGTCATGTCCTGTCTCCTGGCTCAGGTCTTAGCAAATCCAGATGCTCTTTGGAGGGCTCGGGCATATTCAGCACTGTTGTAAACTTCTCTTCATTTTTCAGCCAATCTGAAAAATATTTGTAAGAGCCTCATTCTGTGAGTCTCAGGACACCTTAGGGCTGGAGGGCGCTAATGAGGACCAACCCCCCTGCCACCCGGGGACTGTCCCTGCCCTCTGGTTCTACCCCCGGTCATGCCTGGACCACAAGGACTCACTGTCCAAGGGACCTGGTAAGATATCCGAGCAGTATTTTCTTAGAAACAGGAAACCGTCCTCAGCCAAGTACAGATGAGCTAAAGCACCCAGAAACCTGAGGGTTGCTCCAAACACAGGGGCTTGGAGGTAGACAGGGAGGGTTGAACTCCTGGCCGACACTGCCTCGTTCTCTCATGAATGGGGCGGATCTCAGCTGTCTCAGCCACTCTTCCTTGCACTCAAGCCCATTCTATCCGTAAGTGCTGGGAACACATTCATTGAAATAGTTTTAGCAAAATCTTTTTCACTCCTAGAAAGAAATGCATGAATCAAGACAATATCGGATGGACCCAGAGATGGTCACACTAAGTAAGCCAGACAGAGAAAGACAAATATCACAGGGTATCACTTATATGTAGAATCTAAAAAAAAAAAGATGCAAATGAACTTATTTACAAAACAGAAAGAGATGCACAGACATGGAAAACAAATTTACGGTTACTAAAGGGGAAAGGGTTGGGGGGACAAATTAGGAGTTTGGGAGTAACATATACACACTACTGTATGTAAAATAGATAGCCAACAAGGACCTACTGTATAGCACGGGGAACTATACTTAATATTTTGTAATAACTTATGAGGGAAAAACATCTGAAAAAAATATATATATATTTATACATATGTATAACTGAATCACTGTGTTGTATACCTGAAACTAACACATTGTGAATCAACTATACTTCAATAAAAAATTTAAAATATAAGTCTGTTCCAAAGCTACAGAAACAAAGCAAAACAGAGGCCACCCAAAGCACACCATCACGTAAGTAAAAAAGGTAAACTTCTGAGTTAAGGCACCAAGAACTGGGAAATTGCCCGTTGTGGTAACTACTGTTTTTTTTTTTTTTTTTTTTTTTTGCGGTACGCGGGCCTCTCGCTGCTGCGGCCTCTCCCGTTGCGGAGCACAGGCTCCGGACGCGCAGGCTCAGCGGCCATGGCTCACGGGCCCAGCCGCTCCGCGACATGTGGGATCCTCCCGGACCGGGGCACGAACCCGCGTCCCCTGCATCGGCAGGCAGACTCTCAACCACTGCGCCACCAGGGAAGCCCACTACTCTTAATTATTCTGATTTTCAGTAAGATATTTGAGCTACCTTGGGTAGATTTGTTTTAAAAAAAAAAAAAAAGAAGGGCGTTATGTGTTGTTTTTCTTAACCTCATAACCTCTTCATTGGATAGACCCTTATCACTAACATGACTGGGAAGATTGCTGACTGAGGCCATTCTTTGAACAGAGAAGGATGAAACGAAATGAAGATTGTTTACTTCTAAATATAGCAGTAGTAATGGGGAGCACCGGGTAGAGAAGACTATTTGCTGTGTCTTATTTGCTAAGCTGCTTTTTAACTCTGTAAACTCTCTTTTCAAGGGATAAGTCGATACCTCTGCTCCTTGAGGATTAAGAGCACATCTTTCAGTTCTCTGTGGCATCCCCAGCACCTAGCCTGATGCCTAAAATTCAGTAGCTACTCAGTGCACAGTTGTTGGTGAATAAAGGAATGACCAAATCAGTGAAATTAGTTCTTGATTCATTGAGGTCATACTAAACCAGATTGGGTGAAAGGGAATAGAATCGGGAAAGAGAGTCGGTGTGCTGGTGGAGAGGAGCTCTCCCCTCCGGGGTGCTGGCGGGATGTTAGCAGAGGCAACGTTAGAATTAAAATCAGAAGAGCAAGGATTAAATCCTGACTCTGTCACTCGGTAGCTGTGTGACCTCAGACAAATTGTTCAGTCTCTCTGGGCCTCAATTTCATCTCTATAACAAGACGTTTAGTACCTACAAATATGATGATAGTGACCCTGGGATGAAATGAGGCAGGGATGGGAGAGAGCCTAATGGTGTCCAGCCCAGGGCCTCTGCACACCCTTTACAAGCTGGCATTTTAGGGGGCTTGGCTGAATCTGTGGCTCAATCTTTTTTAAATGTACGAGGCAATTTGTTTTCCCACCGATGGAGCTCAGCATATATCTTCCAACCAGCCAGGGTCCACTCTCCTCTCGGTGTTCTTTCTTATAGACCCAGAGCCAGGAAGCCTCTCTTGTCCTGTGTGTGATGCTTCTCCTGGGTGGGTTACCTCCCCCCGAGTGTCCCCAACCTCCCCTGTATGGTTCCTGGAATCAGCAATGCAATGGGTCTGAGTGAGCACCTCATAGAAACTCGGAACCCGTCCTCATGTGCTTTGGGAGCTGCAGGATGTAGAGCACAGATGATGGGATTTTTCTGCTGTGCTTTTTACCTAAAATCAGGCCTGAGACCAGCACTAACGACTGTGCTTTATGGGCAACAGCAACTCAGGCTGCAATGAGATCCAGGCCCTGGTCCAAGCCCTCCTTCGGTTCCGCACTTCTCTGCCCATCCCCGCCACCACCTACACACAGGCGCCCGGGACAGCTCTTCTGGAGGCGGCCCCTCCCCCTGCTGTGGCACTCGGGCTTTCCGATGGGCCCGCCAGCTCCGGGAGTGGCTCCTGGGGTTAGGTCCCCACAGCTCATTTTCCATTAAGGTCACCAGGCAACCACCAGAAAGCGACAGCTCCTGAGGCACGCCCTCCTCTGCCCGGCGACACGCTCTGCATCCCGTGACTAAGCCTGGGCTGGCTCCAGGGCTGTAGACATGCCAAAGGCATGTTGCCTGGGAGGGCGGCCTGGACAGTTCCAGCCGTACCCTCTGCGGTGCCCGTGGAGCTGGGACCTTGGGCCATGGCAGTGAGGGCGTGCGGGGAGTCAAGTAGGGGCACCAAGGCTTAAAGGCAGACATGGGTCCCAAATGAAGCCTTGACTTTATCCCATTCCGACTGGAGCTGTTTTTCTTTTTGGGTGTCACCCTGGAAATAAACTGCTGCGCTACTTAAAAAATGATACTAACATCACATTTTGATATGGTGATTGACGGTGTTCAAAACAGATTTATTTCGTGGTTGAGATTTATCCTCCCACTAGCTGTTTGAGGTAAGTAAGGTATTGTCTCCATTTTAGAGATGGGTAAACTGAGGCTCAGGGAGAAATTTACAGGCCCAGGGTCACTTCAGCAAATAAGCAGTTGACTGAGACCCATCTTAGGACTTCTTCCCACATCAAGCTGAGGTCTTCATGCATTCTTCTTTCCCAAGGACTTTGCTGTCCTTAAGTTAATTAATCCAGTCACCTACTAACTCACTCATTTATACTCATTTAACAAATACTATGGAGTGCCTACTACATGACAGGTACTTGTAAAGCAGTGAACAAAACATGCAACCACCCTGTCCTCATGGCACCTGAATTCTGAGAGGAGACAGACAGAAAAATACTTGTGAGATGTCAGTTGGGCATAAGAAGACTGGAGAAAGTGAAGCAGAGCTGTGGGCTGCGGAGAGCCAGTGTGTGTCCGTGTCGGAGATGGAGCAGAGCCCCTGTTTACACGGGCTGATCAGGGAAAGCCTTTCAACAGGTTGCCATTGGATCAGAGCCTGTAAGAAGTGAGGAAGCCCTCCTGGTGGTTCCTGGGCGTGTGCTGGATGACATCATGGCTTTGGGTGTGCACCCCAGCTCCCCAAGGAGAGATGAGAAAGCCTACGACTAACTTGCCCAAGTCCCAGTGCTCTAAGTAGGGAAGAAATGGTGCAGACCAAGGTCTGTTGTCAAATCTCTGCTTTTCCATTTTTTTTTCAATTTGGCCATGCCATGTGCTGTGCGGCCAGGGATCGAACCTGGGCCCCAGGCAGTGAAAGCGCTGAGTCCTAACCACTGGACTGCCAGGGAATTCCCTCAAAGCTCTGCTTTTAACCACTCCCAATTTCAGACCGAGACATCTTATCGGGTGGAGAGATACGAGGGGCAGGGCCCCCTTTCCTTACATTCCTCAAGAAACATTTGGTGTTTGCCAATCCCGCCTAGCCGATTTCAATAAGGCACAGGCTGGCATAATAAAAACAGTGGCCTGTTTGTATGATCTGCCTTCCTTTTTATTTCCTGTTAATATGTCATATCAGGCAAAGGACCAGAGCGCAGAGATTACAGTCAACATCAAGCGTGCTATAGCCAGGGAGATTGGACTAAAGGTGATAAGTTTTCTTCAAATGTCACCATATGCCAGGCACTCTGCTGAGTACTTTATATCTAGTATCTCACTGAAGTTTCACAAAAATCCTCTAATACAGGTTCTCCTTTTATCTTCATTTTACAGATGATGTGCTTGAGTTGCATAACCCAGCCGAGGTTACATGACTAAGAAGGAGATCTGACTCAGATTCAGCTCACCTCTTATACTGTAAACTGAGCTCTAAAGCCCCAAGGAATGGGTGAGGGAGGGAAGTCATAAGCGGTGAGAGCTGACGAAAAGGAGGCAAAAGGGCAAGAGGCAGAGCAGACTGTGGGTCCACTTTGTTGGGCCACATGTGTGTCTCATACATCCAAGTGGAGTAAATTGGGATTGGTTCTAAGCGAAAGCTTTTGTGTCCAGAGCTGTACCATGGAATTATGACAAGCAATTCACGAATTCACTAGGAATGTGGGGGGAACTCTTGACATACTTAACATTTGATTTTTTACTTTCCATTTTTTTCTGATTATTAAAATATAGGCTTATGGACAACGAATGAGAACATGCAGAAAAGAGTGAAGTAAAATGAAAGCATCTCTTACCAAAGACAATCACTATTACCATTGTGCTATCTTAGGGTCCTGTCGTCTTTCTAGATTTCAACGAAGCGTATACATATTAAAATATGTAATTTAGTCAAAGAAATTCTGTACGTGTAATGATGCAAAATCACCTCCTCCTGTGAGTGGAACTTGCCTGGGACCCCAGCTCCACGTACACAGCTGGGGCTCAGGCTCAAAGTCTCCCCTTTCCCCTTTGCCCATCACCTGTGAGTTGTACAGGAGTCTGTGTAAAGCCAGGCTCTGGCTGGGCGCTGTGGTCTCCGGAAGGATTTTCACTGACCCTGGGCTCTGGCACAGCCAAAGGGCATCGCCCCTGCTACTGTAGCTATACGTTTCCCTGACAGGAGCTCCTCTCCGCCCTCTCTAGATGGCGGACATTCACGAGCAGACAGCAAGATTCACGGCCGTCTGGCTTCTCCCTGTCCTCCCCCAGATGAGCTAAAGCCAGATGACAGAGCCTGAGACAGACCCGAGGAGGGGCAGCGGGAGGATGGATGGCAAGCCAAGAGGAGGAAGACAATATCTGGTCCCTGATCGGCCTTTGGCTTAATCGTAACCACATGAGCTAAGTCAGAGCTACAGAGTGGAATTGGGATTAGAAGAGAGTTTCCTTCGGGAGACTGATGGGGACAAAGCTATTACTGCGTGAGACCATGTGACGTTGCCGACATCATCCTTTTAACAATGATGGTAACAGCAGCTGACGTTTATTGGGCGCCCATTATTTGCCGGGCACGGTACTCAGTGCTCTGGGAGGATGACCCCATTAGTCCTCATAACACACTGTGCAGGGAGGGGTTACTGCTGTCCTCCTTGTGAAAATGAGGGCGCTGAGCCCCAGAGAGTAAGTAAGATGCCCAAGGTCACCCAGCTAGTTCACGGTTGAGCGTGCTTTGAGATAAGACGGTTTTACTGTAGATCCTTTCACAGGAGGTTCAATTGCATTCATTCATTCATTCACTAAGCAAGCGTACTAATTCAAGCTACTGTCATCTCTCACCTGGATAACAGGTAATAATAACTTCTCAAGTCTTTCCTTTCTCTGATACACAGAGGTTCAACCTTGGCTGTACATTGGTATCACCTGGGAAAGTTTCATCACTACAGGTGCCTAGACTCAGAGATGCTCATTTAACTTGTCTGAGATATGGTCCAGGCAGAAGCTAGGTATATATAAATTCTGATCATGTGCCTCTCCTGCTTTAAACATTTTCCTGAATAAAGGCCTTGATTCATAGCTTGGCTTTCCTCCCCGACTCTGTGACACCAGCCCCACCCTCCTGACCAGCCTCCTTTCACACAGCACAGCTGCAATCTCAGCAGGCAGCCACTCGGGCCTTCTGGACTTCCTGGAATGTTCCAGGCTTCTCGCTGCCTCAGGGTCTTTACATGCTGACCACAATTCCCTTCCCTGTTTGTCTGATTGACTTCTACTTATTCTTTAGGTCTTAACTTGGTGCAGCTGATTATAAAAGTAGTCACAATTCTTCATCCCTCCTCCAGCGGCACTTCTTGCCATGTGACTTCCTGTGGAGGGGCAGAGTCTCTTTTCCCCCTTCTTGAATCTGAGCTCGCCTGTGACTTGCCCCCATCAACAGGATTCTGCAGAAGGGATGAGCCTGAGCCTCAGCACTCTTGCAGGCTTCTGCTTCCTCTCTCGGAACCCCACTGTCACCACGTGAACAAGCCTGGTCTGGCCTGCGTGCGGATCCCATCTGAGGCCATCTCAGACCAGCTAACCCCAGCTGATCTGGAAATGAACCACAAATTCATGAGGAGGCCCAACTGAGATCAGAGCCTGGCCTGGATCAACCAGTTCTTTCAGTTGATACACAGCCTTGTGAGCAACAATAAATGGTGGTGTTTCAAGACGCTAAGTTTTGGGTTGATTTGTTATACGGCAAACCATAGCTGATACATTTCAATATCACTTCCTGTTTCTCTTCTAACCCAGATCTTGTTCTCCCATTTGTCCATTTGCATGGCACCTTGTTCTAGTAAATTTTGGCATATATGATAATTGTATCACAGTTAAAAATTGTGTAATTAAGAATTTTTTTCTCTCTCTGATTAGAGTTTAAGCTCCATGAGATCAGATTTGCCCCCTGAACTACTCTTTTCATCTAGCACAGTTTTACACATAGTAAATGCTAAATAAATATTTGTTATAAAACAAATACAAAATTAATGAATACATTCACTAAACATTTATAGTGCCATCTACATATTGGGTACTAGGCAAAATTTTAAAGCTATAAAGATGAATGGCGCACAGCCTTTCCTCTTATGACGTTCACGTTTTTAAAGGCTGGGACATGCATGTGTAAATAAAAAGTGTAGCCCAAGTTAATAAGTGTAATTGAGGATTACAGTGTCAAGGAGAGAAGGATAGAGTAGTTGGTTGAATACATCTAGAGGAAAAAAAGAGGTTTCTGGAAAATGCTATATGGAGAAAATATTTGAGAAGATGATCCTATACCTGATGAGTGTGTAGCATGGGTATTCAGATGCCATAAGTGGTGCTGCCCTTGGCAATATGACTTTTCAGAATGATTAACAAAACTTGTTAATTTTCCGTACAAGAAAAAAGAACGTCTTCCCTCGATTTACATAGCAGCTGCATTTATGGAAAATGCAAACTGCACGAAACCCTGCTTTAAAATTGTACAAAAATTAGGTCCTATGTGTTTATATGTAAATGGAATTAAGTATTAGGCTCAGATAGTTATAAATAGATTTTCACCCACACGAATGTCTGAAGGGACTTCTGAAAACAAACCGTGTGGAATGTGGGGTAATTTTTCGTTGCCTGGGAATGTTCACTGTATCTAGGATACCTAGTTCCCCCGGCTTTTCCCCACTAAATGGCAATGGTGTGACAATGCAAAATTCATTTTCAATTTCTAAGGCTTTTTTACCAGTGTGGTACCACAGCAGCTGAGCTACTGATGTAGAAAAACCTGCTTTGACTAGTTCACCTTCATGTTTTATGAAACAGTGTTATTTGAAAGGCCTATGCTTTCCACGCAAGTGTTCTAACACTTTCAAATTACTTTGGTATAATTGCAAAAGAGGATTCAACAGACTTTCTTGGAGGAGAAAGGGTCTGAATACACCATTTCTGTCTCTGGAAGCAAATGCCCTTAATATCTGTGCCGTTCACAAGAAGGATGTGGTCTGGAAGCCCAGGAAGCCCACATTTCCACAGAAGTAGGAACAGCCCAGCTAAAAACTCATTTCATGGTTCTTGGTCAACATCAGCATAAAACCTGTGAAATTTCCTGGAGACTTATTCTGAATAGAGCGAGTCCTCATTCATTTTTACTGACGGGAGTAGTTTGGATTAGTGAAGAATCCTAGTTGTTAGACATTTGTATAACATTTAACAAATCGTTTTAAAGAGTATATAATCAATGAGCAAATATTTGAACACCTGCATTAGGTGAAATCACTATGCTGGCTGCTTTGAGAATACAAAGAATCTTACTAAATGTTTCTGATCTTAAAGGAAGTCAAAGTCTAAACTTGGAGATAGAATGTAATTGTGCAAAATTTACTGACAACAAAAGGGGCAAATGCCTAATGAGTGGGACAGGCACTAAAGGCTTCTCTAGTTCAAGGGCAAAGAGGTCACTGAGAACTAGAGTCATCAAGGAAGTTTTCACAGAGGCTGGAGCAGACAGGAAAGGGCATTCCAGGTGGAAACAATGGCATGCAGAAAAAAAGCAGGCAGCAGTATGAATGGCATCTTCTAGAGACTGTGAATAGACTCATCTGGCCGGAGTGCTACTAGGTAGTAGCTAAGAGTAATATAACTATGGCAATTTATAGCCTCATAGCTAATCACTTCCAATACCATAGCAAGATACCAGACTTGGTGCTCTAGGAAAGAGGGGTCATTGAACATTTTGATCAGGAGAGGGAAAGGATCAAAGGTTATTTAGGTAATGGGAGAAATCTTTTGGTTTTTTACCCTGGTTTATGTCTCATTGCGGATAAATATCTAGTAAAGAAATACTCCTGGCCTCTGAATCCCCTAATGTAAACATCTCCAGGGAAGGAGGAATTATTTTTCTAACTGAGAAATTGGGAGATACACCCGGGCATGTGTTATTCAGCTCCCTTCCTACTCCTCTCCTAAGATATTCCTGCAGAGTGTGTCTCTTTGCTACTTGCACTCTGACTTTTACAGGGATAGGTCCACATGGAGAGGACTGCATCCGGATGTACTTGTGATTGGGTAACTGTCTGATTCAGAATGAGGTATTAGCATGCCCACTTGGCTACGAACCTCAGCTGCGTTCTCCAAAATAGATTTTATCTGTAAAAAAGCCTGACATTTGGGGCTTCCCCGGTGGCGCAGTGGTTGAGAGTCCGCCTGCCGATGCAGAGTACACGGGTTCGTGCCCCGGTCCGGGAAGATCCCACATGCCGCGGAGCGGCTGGGCCCGTGAGCCATGGCCGCTGAGCCTGCGCGTCCGGAGCCTGTGCTCCTCAAGGGGAGGGGCCACAACAGTGAGAGGCCCTAGTAGCGCAAAAAAAAAAAAGCCTGACATTTGGATCGGCAGATGTCTAATGCTAGTGTTTCTCTCTTAGTTAATTCCAACCTCGGTGGAAGAGGGCTGGTGCTGTTTAGCTTCTGCCATGTTGGAGATAAAATATCCATTTAGACAGAGCTGGAGGAACAGCCTCACCAACTCGAAGACCCTAAAAATGATTCGCCAAAGAAAGCTTATGCTTGATACACTTTAGACTTAAAAATTATGTTGGCACTGGAATAGTCAAGATTCAGGGCAGAAAACAGAGAAACTTCAGGGTACTCCAGATCAGGTGTTGACAAACTACAGCCCACTGGGTTAAATCAGGCCCATCACCAGTTTTTGTAAGCAAAGTTTTACTGGAACACAATATTTATTTACATATAATCTATGGCTGTTTCAGTATTTAGATATATTCATCAGAATTGAGTAGTTGCAACCAAGGAAGGCCATATGGCCTGCAAAGCCTCAAGTTATTTCTGAATTCTGAGTGGTCATTGGGGATCAGATACCATTTACACGTTTTTATTTTAGTTTGCAAGAGCATAGTTTACTAAATTGAAAATCTGCGGTAGATTATGAAGGGAAAGGAATGAACTTTCTCATTATTTCCATCAAAATATAAACATTAAGAGATAAGTCATCTACCAAATAAATAATCGTCACGAAATATCCCTCATCAATTTATTCTGTTTGTGAAATTAATTCTTGTGCTGCTGGATTTTTGACAGCAGTCTATGTTCTTGAATTTATCTGCTTTTGAACTAAAAAGACTCCTGGTACAGTCCCCTGGTTCAGCATTGTCAGCTGTAAGCTCTGAAGCCCATCCTTTAGAATTTCTACTCCTTGAAATAACAGTAGTTAACAGTACTTGGTAGAGTCCTTTGCATGAAGCTCTGAGATTGTCCTTTGTTAAACACATGAAAAGCTGTGAGCTTTCAGGTAAGCATCTGAGGAAAGCAGAAAATATGTGTGGATAAAATTAACCATAGTTTGTGTCGTCATCAATAATATCCAAATGGAGAAGTACAAAGTTCTCTACTGGGGGAAAATAAGTAACCATTTCATAAAGATTTGACAAGTGTTTCTCCTGAGGATAAGAACATATTATAGAGAAGAAAGACATTAATAAATCTCCAGGTACTTCCAGTTCAAAAAGTGTACAATTTCAGAAATATTTATATTAATGACATTTTACCTACATAAAATTATCCTTTGACTTAACAACTCTTCCCATGCTGCTCTGAAAATAGCACTGAGCTAATTAAGAAGTACAGATCATACCAAGTATACCTAACCATTTCTAGTATTTCTTTTCATAGAAAGTGAAAGGACAAATCTTTGTGACTGTCCAGGGCTTTCTGGGAAATCTCAAAAATAGTTTTGGGTGTAAAAGAAATTGCAATTTCTTTTTTTTTGTTTGTTTTTCAAATTTGGGATATGCTCTTAGCAAACTAAATTCAAAAGAGTCCTAAAAGTAGATTTGGTGGCTTGATTAAGACAGTATCACATGTGCCTGAGAAACAATAGTGTGGAGGTGAATTTTATGTGTCAACTTGGCTGGGCCAAGGTGCCCAGATAATTGGTCAAACATTATTCTGGATGTTCCTGTGAGGGTGTTTTTAGATGACATTAACATTAAAATTGGTGGATTTTGAGGAAAGCAGATTGCTCTCCACCATGTGGGTGGGCTGCACCCAATCAGCTGCAGGCTTGACTAGAACAAAAGGCTGACCTCTCTCGAGTAAGAAGGAATTCTGCCAACAGGTGGCCTTGAACTGCAGCACCAGCTCTTCCCTGGGTGTCCAGCCTGCTGGCCCACCCTCATGTTTTCCTCGATAAACCAAAACATTTCCCATCATTATGAAAACACAGTTGTATTTTCTTGCTACTATCTCTGCTAGTATAGTATTAATCACTCATATTTACTATAACTTTTAACTAAATTAACTAACTTCTACTTTCATAGGAAAAAAAACTGGGAGGGAGGTGATTGATAATTATTTGTCCATTCGTAAGCATTTTAGCAGAATTGCTAGGATATGATATACATGGTACAACTACCCACAGTTACATACACCCATTTTACAACCTCCTAAAGTGACAAAATAAATATATCCATTAACATGACCCAAAGGTATAGTCACTCCATAACATACAAAAATAAGAAACAAAAGTATATAGATTAGGTACATATTATGATCAATGTTTCAGTATTCTATTTTACTTAGACTCTTTTCAGGTGTACAGAGATTAGTCATTAATTAATTTAATATCAGTTCTAGTTAAAGTTAACTAAGAATCTTTACACTTATTTTTAAGCTGAAACATTACAGAACATGTTAAAACTTGAAATTATATTTTAATTTAGTTGAACATCAAATCTTATAAAAACAAGATATACGCTTATATTATACTTAACATTAATAAAATCCGGATTTGAAAATATGATTATTTTCAAACAAAATGACCAAATCAGTATGGATTCACTTTAATTATGTAAACTTGGATTTTTACATAAAAATACTTCTGGGCTAGCAGTTTCTATGAAAAGAACTTTTTATTCTCTTAAAAATATATTTAAAGTATTAGGTGTTTAGTTTCTTTATTTTCTGGGAAAATATTCTGAATTCTGGGAAAATGTTATATATATATATATATATATTTATAAGCACTTATTTTCGTTAAACTAATTAAAACATAGCTCTTTTAATTTAAAATACATTATGATCTCATTTCTTAATATACTCTAGAGGTAGAAAAATATTTCACATTCACACACTGAGGGGTAAAGACTTTCCTCCCTTATACAAAGAGATCCCCTGGCTTCAGTTTTACAACTTTAACCATGGGTCAAAGTAAACAAAAAGACTCACCAGACTAGATCTCAAAGATTAGTTCTCCTTCTCAGAGGACATATAATTTTTATTTAAGCTCATAAGTAGACAGACAAACAAAAATTAATAAAACAGGTTCTCTGCTGTTTCTCAGCTTAGAATAGATACCCCTCATCCAAGAGCAATCACCAAATGGTCAGATTAATAGAATTAGATGCCCAATCTTGTTGCCGTCGATAAGGAATAACTGATCAGCCATGCACAAATCAGACCCAGAACTGAACTTGGCTAAGTATAGAAACAAAAACAAAAACACAAAATCTGGAGGAAAAGACCAGAGAAAGAGTCAGGACAGGTTAAGTTGTTGTGCCCCTTGAGAATCACTCCAAGAACCAAGAAAGGAGATTTCTGGACTTGCTCCATGAAATGAATATTTAGATAATTCAGTTTAATTGGCTCTGTAGGCATCTCAGTGGGATCTCCACAACGGTTAAAGTATAATTTTCAAAAAGTTAAAAACATGACTCTCATTCACATGTAGAAGGACTACTTCTCCAACATTACTCATAGTTTTTCATCGTTGAGGAAACCAGTAAGATGGTAAAGCTGCCTCAGAGAGGACAGCTTTGAGGAACTGGATATTTTATAAGCATTAAAAAATAAAAAAGAATGTTAGAATAAGATTGCTAGGATAGGTACCAAATTGGTTAATGTTCAACAGGACAATAAAACTGTAACCTTTGGGATTTTCTTCTCTAGTAAAAAGAAATATGCTAGTTAACCTGAAACTTTACAGCGTCTGCGCCATAATCAAACTGTAATAGGAAAGTCAAACATAAACAAATTCCCCAAGAAAATTAAAGAATGCTTGGGCAGGCCTATTCAACGTTTCTGTATGATATTGAAAGAAAATACCATCTTCCCCTTTGATTATTTTTTACAGGCAATTTTTTGGGCAATTTTTCTTAATCTTTTATTACCCCTGTTCTGTTTGTATGACTCAAACATGTTTTGATTTTGCAAACAATTACGGTTCTTCTTGAATTTCCTAGGCAGGCTTGATTTCTAGAGGTCAAGCCTTTTAAATATAGGTATTTCAAATTCTCTTCTAGCATTTGGGTTTACAATGAGTCCATTGATTTTTTTTTTTTTCTCTTTATGTCCTCCCAAGATAATGGTATATTCTTTTACTATTAAAGACTCCTTCCTTTTTCTCTGTTTCCTAAAACAATCTATAATAATATGCTTCTGTGGGAGGAGCTGTAGCTTGGGACTCCGACGTCTACAGCCTCCTTCTAAACATATGTGATTAAGTTACGCCATTTACTCTGGGGTGACTCTTGCTAAGATAAGCTGCACGAATTCAAAGTTATTCCTTCCCCATTTTCCTCTTTGGGCTCTAAAAGGGCTTCAAAACAACGTGGAAAGATGAACAGAATTATGGGTAGCTGATCTAAGACTAACGCTTCCTGGTTTAAACACTTAAAGCTAGCGTGTCACGTCACAGTGCTCTTCAGTACAGGTGGGAAGTGGTTACTTTTTAAAAACAAATTTATTTTTATATTTATTTACTTTTTATTGAAGTATAGTTGATTTACAATGCCGTGTTCGTTTCAGGTGTACAGCAAAGTGATTCATGTATATATATAATCTTTTCCCATTCTTTTCCCATATAGGTTATTACAGAATATTAAATATAGCTCCCTGTGCTATACAGGAGGTCCTTGCTGTTTAGAAAAGTGTCTACCTTTGAAGTGTAAAGTCTAGACCTCCTTTCTGGTTGGAGAAATGCAGCAGAGGCGGCCAATGTTGTTCTGCAGGGTCCCTTCCTGGACACTGCCCAGCTCCTCGCTGACCCACCACAAGGCCTGCAGGGCTGTATTAGCAAGACTTTTTTCCTGTGGTCAAATTCTTGCTAGAATAGGCACAGCTTGCACGCGCTTACTAAGCGCCCCCATTCGTTGGGCGTCTTGCTATGGTGTGTGGGTGTTGAGGAAAAAGCTACAAACCTGCGGAACAAAAGTGCCATCAACTCTAGTGACTTACAAACATCAAAATCCCATATGGTTGACTTCTAAAGCCTGAGACCTTAATCTGCCTCCACAAGCTGCACTAGATAAAAGCCTCACAACCCACAACTAGAACAGCCAGCCGCCTGGCATAAGGTCAAAGCTCCACAAAACCCATGGTTGCTAAAATCTATGACCTAAAGCCTGCAATCACGGCCCCATCGGGAACCTTAATCTACAGGTGCTGTTTAGTTTTCCAAATTCGAACCCTTTTCTATTTCTGAAGTTTTCCAGCTCATTAAACTGAATGTTGGATTCATAAGGAAAATAAATAGCATGCCATTTTTTTCTTGCCCCAGTTTGGACACTGAGAGATAGTCTATGGAGTCGACAGGCTGAAGATGGACATAGCATCTTTATTTGAATGAAGCGGTTGGAGACCACGGCGCGGGTGAGAAGGTCGTAAGGAGTTGCATTGCATGGAGGCTTCCTCTTCCACTACCCTCACACACGAGGCAGTTTCCAGGAGTTGTGCAGCGGTGGAGGGAGTGTGAGTGAAGAGGCTTCCAAGCTACAGAACTAAGGTACACACAGGTAAGTTACTCTCTTGGGAAGGAAGGAGTAACAGGAAAGTGGGAACATCCTCTAATTGAACTCTTTCCAGAACATCGAGTCCAACATGAGACACAGAGAACTAGAATCACTTTTTAGATCAGGACCTTGGAACAAAAAGGTGACAGGCCTTGGGATCTTAGAATCTTCCATTCATGTGTTATTCATTCCTTTGTTCATTCAAAAATATTGATATTCTACTATGTGTTCCACATTGTACTAGAAACTGGAAAACAACAATACATAAGATTCGTAGGGTTCCAGCTTTCATAGAATTTCTAATTTGTGTGAAAGACAGAAATTGAACAAATGCTTGCCCTTATCATGGCTGCCAAAATCCAAGAAAACACAGGGCTCTCAGGAACTTTTTCTCTTAAAAATGAGGGAAAATCCAAATCAAATTGGCTTAAGAAAAAACAGCGTTTTATTTGCTTACATAATTAAAGAGTTGACGTCTTGAGGCGTATCTCGCAGTAAGGGTTCCAGAGCCATCCGAGTCTGGTTTCCCATCTCTGCTACTATTGTGTGTATATCACATGCTGTTTACAGAAGGCTCTTGCAGATACAGCCGCTCTAGATCTTACATCTCAACTTCAAGCCCAGTGGAGAAGAATGAGAATCTTTATACCAGAATTCTCAGAAAAAGGTCTGATTGGGTAATAAGCCCATTTCCATGCCAGTCACTTTGGCTTCGGCTTGTGTCCCATGGAGCTCCACCAGAATGAGATGTGTGGTGTATGAGTGAGGGTGAGCCTAGGTCCCCAGAAAGGATGGGATAGGCTTATTATTAGAAGGTTGAATGGATACAGGGGCACAAAAGCCACAGTTGTTCACCATGGGTGAATTAGTCTGGCAATAACAGAGAAGCCTTCTCTTCGGAAGACATGGTGTCTCCATGATATGAAGATCTGTAGATGTTAGTTAGAGTTTAGAGATGGTAAAGAGCATTCTATGTTGACAGAACAGCGTGTGAAAGATTAGAGGGAAGAAAATTTTATATTTCAGGCCACTATGATCAAAAAAGTGATAAAGGGAGGGGGGAGACTGGAGAGTAGGTTGGAAATGTAACAGGTATCAGATTATAACAAGTCTTGTCAGTCATAGCAGAGCCTTTATTTTGGTTTTAATCTAGCCATTTGGATCAAGGAATGGTAGACAAGGGAGAAAGAAAGAAGAAAGAAAAAAGAAAAAAGAAAGAAAGAAAGAAAGAAAGAAAGAAAGAAAGAAAGAAAGAGAAAGGAAAGAAAGGAAGGAAGAAGGAAGGAAAGAAGGAAGGAAGGAAGGAAGGGAGAGAAAGGGGAAGGGAGGAAGGAAGAAAGGAAGAAAGAAAAGAAAGAAAGAAAGAAAGAAAAAAGAAAGAAAGAAGAAAGAAAGAAAGAAGGAAGGAAGGAAGGAAGGAAGGAAGAAGGAAAGAAAAGAAAGAGAAAGAAAGAAAGAAAGGAAGGGAGAAAGAGAAAGAAAGGAAGAAGGAAGGAAGGAAGAAAGGAAAGAAAGGAAGGAAGAAAGGAAGGAAAGAAGGAAGGAAGAGGAAGGAAGAAAGAAGAAGAAGAAGAAGGAAGAAAGAAAGAAAGAAAGAAAGAAAGAAAAGAAAGAAAGAAAGAAAGAAAGAAGAAAGAAGAAAGAAAGAAAGAAAGAAAAATTTACCTGGGTGACTATATATTCTATGGACAACATTCCATTATAATCTCAAGGGTCTGCCCATTTTTTAAAATGTACTTGAATGTAGATATAGCTAATATTTCTTAAAATAAATGGTCCCTTAGCTGGGCATTAGAAATCATTGTGCTCACCAGAGACGTCTGATAAAATGATAGTGGGTACGGGCTATGACTTAGCATACTGAGAAACAATATTATCCTCATTCTCTTTTGATTTAGACTCACTGTTCTTCAAATGACTTTTTTATCTTTCAGTGGTTGGAACCAGGCCAGTGCTAAGCAACAGTTATATATTCATACTAAGAAGAGGAGGATGTGTGTGCAATGTCTTAGCACAGCTATCATTTCGCCAGGCGTGAGGTGTAGGGGCCAAATCATCGGGTCAGGGCATGGCTGCATCCTCCTTGGAGATCATACTCTCTTGGAAGACAGAAACTTTTTAGAGAACAGAAGGCCATAGAAACGTCAGCAGGGGATTTCTCTTCATTTTGCTGCCAAACTTTTCACCTTACCATTCTCCAGATTATTAAGAGATCAAAAGCTACTGTGGCGATGAGCCAAATCACGAACTTTTGCTGCCGACACTGTAGGGAGAAAGCTAATGACTGAACAATATCTGTATCCCAGCAACATTGAGATGAGATAAAAGCCTCCTTTCTAAGAGGAAATCGAATAATCAGAAAGAAGTGTTACAGAGAGAGGCTGGAAGGAGTTTAAGTCATGGAGTGAAACCTCTTGCTGAATCAGGATTAGCAACAGTGATTTGACAATATTTTCCTAGGCGTTTCTTGACTGAAGTAATGGCAGAGAAATTAAGGGTGATGCTGTAACTGGTAGAGTCTGTTGTTTCTCAGAAAGAATGCAATTATGTGAAGTGATGGATGTTAACTAAACTTATTGTGATCAAGTTGCAAGATTTACACATAACAAGTCATTATGTTGTACACCTTATACTAACACATGCTATAGGTCAATTATATCTCAGTAAAACTGGAAAAAAACAAACTAGGAAGCGACAACTGAAAAAAAAAAGTCTCGTTTATGCCAGATGTGTACAGCTGCTGATTCAGAAATATATGAAGTCTTGGACAAGAAAAAGAAAGGAAAGAATGTAAATTAATGGATAGACGAGTCTCTTGAGAGTGTAGGAAGATGTTGAATGGAGCCCCAGCTTCCTATGAATCAAAGATGCAGAAAATGTAAGTGGAGATCTTAGAAAGAGAGATATAACAAGACCTAGGTGAGAGCTATCCTCGTGCAGATCCACCCAGAGAAAAAGGTCAAGATGACCCTTGCTCCTTGGGCTTATGTGTGCTAAGGTCTCCAGTTCTGAATGTTTCTGGCAAGGAAGTTATGGAAGGTTTTAGGGTTTAGGGTTGTGTGCAGAAGGGCCTTGGCTTGGGAACAGGTGTGTCTAAATGTATACGGTAAGTATCTTTGCTTTTTTGTAGTAAGGCTACCCCCTCCCCGCAACTTGTGAACTAAATAAAGAAATTATTCTACCATCATATCTATTGCTTCAAAACTGGCAAGAAAAAGAAGAGACAGAAAATCATTAGGCTTGACTGAAAGGAAATCAGGCTGTAATGTTTTTGAATTTGGGTCAAATTCCAGAGCTTTGATACTGAACTCCTTTGGGCAATTTCTATTGGATATCTCATTGCTGGCCTGTGTCTAGTGGCAGAAGAGAATTGTAAGCATTCTGCGGTCTAAGAGAGCTGAAAAATTGTTACGAGGTTGTGTGAGCCAGTCTTTCAAAGATGAGTGCTTCTTTTCATATTTCTTTTGGGGATCCCATATGCCATACCAATAACCAGCACTGGTCCCTTAATTGTTTGGGGTCAGAAGAAATCTGGCAGAGCAACGATGGGCTTTGGGTTTTACAAACTGATGATTGCACAACTTGAGGAAAGGACAACTGTTCTGTCTTAAAGAATGGCTTTCTCAGCATATGGGAACCACGAAAGTTACAAAGGTCTTGAAGCAAACTGCCTGGCAGGAGCAAATTCCTAGGGAAAACACAGTGAATCTCTGGGACTCTCCTTACCACAAACAAGAGTATCTACCAGCTCATATAAGCTAATTGACAGCGTTGCTAGTCTTTCTTCTACCTCTTCTCAGGCTTGCTCCCAATCGGAAGATTTGGTCTTTGGTTGCTGGGTCCCTGGAAAAATAGTTTCCCACCATTCTTTTCGTCTTTATCTTCAGCAGAGATGGAAGGAGGCAGACAGAATGAGGTCTGTCTGCAGTCAGCATGACTGTGAGAACTGTTTACATCTGTGTAAATCTATGGGGGGGACGCTATTCGCTATGAGAGTGGTTGCTCAGAAACAGAATAGGGAGATGTGGGTGGAGGTTATGGGACAGCCGTGGGAGGGGGAAGGAAGGGGGCCAAGGGTGGGTTCCTCTGCTCATGGCCAAGGAAAGAAGGGCTGTTTGCAGAGCTCAGCCTGCAACTTAGAAACTGTCCGCACAACCCAAGGTGCAGGATGCTGCAGGAAGATGTGGTCCACGGTGATCGCAGTGAGGATTGGGAAGGCAAGTGACCCACAGGAGACTTTTCAGCCTTAATCTGTGCCATTTGACCCTTGGTCCAAAGACACGGGGTTTGTGCCACTTGCCCCAGGAGACAAATTTGCTCAACTGTTCCCAGTTTGAAGGGGGACACCTCGGGGTGTCCTGTCCACCTCGGGGAATTTTTCTTCTGGCCTCTGTCTCCCCTCCCCTCCCCTTCTCTCTGTTTCTCTCCCTCCTTGTTTAGCTGGTCATTCATTTCTCAAGAGTCTTCCCCTATGATCTTTTACCTTTCTTCTTTTTTCCCACCAGCGTCCAAGGCAAAGTCCAAGGCGTGTTTAGAGGACTTTTAACGGGTGGGAGACTGGGGAAGAGGTGTGGGGAGGGTAAGGAACATAGCATGGAGACCACAAGGGGCTTGGTAGACATGAACATGCCTTTTTGTTTTTTGCCACTGTGCTCTTAAATTTGTGCGATTGTTTATTGGATAATCACGTTACTTTTCTTACCTTCTGAGGCATGCACGCTTCTCTCTATGGAGAGATAAAGACTTATTCACTTCAAACAGCAGGCTCAGGCATTCCAGGGGTGCATATTCGTAGCATATCTGTTAATAATCTCTAGATACATGATGTCATGTGGGCAGATCTGACCTGCTACGCTGCTTTCCCCACTGCTTTCTTCAGAAGTAGGTCCCATTTCCCAGGCTTCTGGGCAAAGGCATGCTGGGAAAGCCAAATGCCTTGACCAAGGACGCTTTGAAGAAACAGGGAGTGAGGCAGCTCTTACCTCCTCTCACAGAACTTCCTGATTCATAAAATGGAAGAACAGTTAAGACCCCTAGAGGCCACTGTGTCCAAGCCTCTTCATTTTACAGAAAGGGAAACTGAGGACAAGAGAAGTGACTGGCTCAGGACTCCTATTTATGGTAGAACTGGGACTAGCATTTTGATCCCTGATTCCCGGTCCGGGGCTCTTTTCAGTCAACAGCAGTACACTCAGGGGTCCTCATTCTCCCTCCCTAAACCCTGGAGCTGTGGGCGGGCGGGGGACAGATATGGTGGCTTTACACCCAGTTGTTTCCTTCGGTTCTCAGGCCCCTCAGCTTCTGCACGGGAGACTTACCCGCAATTTCTTCTTCCCGTCTCCCGAGATTCCTGGGTACTAGTCCCTGCTATAACCCCAGAGAGTTCCTTCCCGGGGCATCAGGGCTCGTCAGCAGTTTTCGTCTCTGGGACAGAAGTGGCAGGACCTCAAGAACTTTCGCTTCTCAACACTCAGCTCAATCTCTACCTGACTCAGCAGAGGCTTCTGGAATCTCCCCTCTGTGTGCTGACCAAGTCTCAGATGGGCACTAACCAGAAGCTGTGGGTTGCCTCTCTGTTTCTGTAGTGAGAAGATCAGAAAAAGCTGATGATGACCATTGAGGAAGAAAACTGCACAGTAGGTAAACACAGCATCCTCTGCTCTATAAATAACCCTAATTAAGATGAAAACACCCCCACGGTCTCATCTTTTTTAAATTTTTTCTGTTGGACATCATGGGAGGTCCTTGAAGCAGAACCTCTGGTGCTTGCCAACAATAACCAGGCTCTGAGAAAGAAAGAGAAATGTCTATGCTTCTTCCATTTTTCTGGCTAACTTGACTCTGATTGTTTTCTGAGGCTTGACGCTGATCCATCTTTCTTTCCCCTCCTGTCTTTTAAGGTGACTATCAGAGCCCCCATGTCTGACTCCATATTCCCTCCTAAGGTCCCAGTTGATTTATGAAAGCAGTTCAGCAGGGCTTAATTCATCACGCAGTGAAAATAGTGCCAGGAGGGTTTCCCTTGGAGGGAGGAGTCGTGGTTATTCTAGGCTCATTTTTAAAAGGGACCAGATAACATTAGACATTGTACAGAATTTCTTTCTCTTAGAGACTGGTGGGCGTGGGAGAAGTGGCTCAGCTATCTGAGGGGGCTGACAAGAGTCTTGGGCCTCAAGGGAGGGCACTGGAGTGGCTGGGTCATTGTACGTGAAGTGGGTGGAGATACTACTGCCACGAACCAGCCTAAGAGCGGGCTGACTGCATGCACAGAGCTTAGCGAGGCCCTGCTCTGTTCCTACCCTCCGTCTCCTGAAACGGGAACTTGAGATTTTCCCATACTGCCCTGTGGGCTGGATAGATGACAGGGGCCACACTACCCAGCACCAGGGCGAGGGTGGGAAAGGCAAAGAGAGAAGGGGTCTGGAACCAGAGAAATTACAAAATCCCTGGGCTAAAAATTAGAGTTTATTAAAATTTAAACTCTGAAATGATTATCAATCAACTCCTAATGTTGTGAACAAAAGAAACAGATTCTGAGAAGGTTTACTTGCTCAAGTTCACATAGACAACCAGTGGCAGAGCCAGGGTCACTCATAAAGGACAGATGCTAGGTGGTCTCTTCAGAATCACACCCTGCCTTAGTACATCTCATGCCAACTTTAAGTCTCCAAACACTCCCACACAGTCAGGCCACAAATATTTATTGAGAGTAAATATTTAGTGCCCCTTCATGCTCCCAGGCATCCCATGATCAACTCTATCATTTTTCTAATGACACTGAACTCACCTGTTTGTGACTCTGCCTCTTTCACTAGTTGTGAAGATTGAAATCATGTCGTATTCAACTTCCTACGACTGGGACCTATGTTTGCTGAGTCGTATTGATTTTTTTCAGGCCAGACTCTGTTCTTAAGAAGATATAAAAGATATAAAGCATATGCCCCTTTATTCCTGTAGCTTATAACCTAATAAGAGGTGTAACAAATACATGTGTGAATCCTTTTGTTTCTTTATACAGGAAGATCTTCAAAAATCACACTTACTTAGTAAATACAATCTGAAAACTTTAACCTGATGTCCAAAGTGGTCCTTTCCTTGGTCCCATCATCTTCTTACTCCCCTTACTCATTTACACGTGTCAATTGCATGGACAATTTTAGGTCCCTGAAAAGTCCTTGCATCCCCAATTCTAGTCACTTTCCCTACAGAGTAATCATACCCTATGTTGAAATCCAACGTATCCTTCAAGATCCATTTCAAATGCTTCTTCTTTTTGATCCCTTTTACCCAGGAGTGGCTTTGAAACTCCTTCCACACGGTTTTTAATCCCTTATCGATACGACAGGGCCAAAATTTTGTATTGTGGTGGCTGGGTTTATAAGGTGAATTGTATCTCTGGTTCCTTCCCCAGCCTGCGTGTTCCTCATAGCTAACTAATTTCTAACTCAGCAACTCTCAGTGCCTAGGCTAAGGAATGCAAATAAATGCTCAATGGACATTTGTGGAATGGATCAATAAATCTACCTTGGTAGACTGAAATTACTGTAGGCTGGGATTACATCTTGTCTTTACATTCCCATCACATGTAACACAAGTTTGCTTTTCCAGTAGTATCGGTTTCATCCACGTTTGTTGATTGAAAGAACAACTAGGCATTACAAAGGAGCCTGCCAAAGTGCAAACGTATGGAGTGTTTCTTAAGGGTACTTGCCTAGGAAGTCGAGTTATGCAGCAGAAATACTGTGTGCTCCCTTGAGAAGGTGTTTCTGAGCCAGAATCTGGCTGGGGGAAAGGTGGGAGGAGAGTGCAAGGATGGAGAAAATCAGACTACCAATAAGGAGAAACCAGCCCTTTGCACTCTAAATAAAGGGCCCCGAGAGATCAATGCCACACTCACTGCTCACGTTTCAGTTCCTCAGCGGATGGGAATGTCAGTGGAGAGATACTGGTTTGGAGGTCAGAAGACACTTGGCAAGTTGTTTATTTACTTTGAACATCCACTTTCTCATCTATAGAAGAATAATTTGTTTCAGGCCCGCTGGGTGGATCAAATGAAAGAACGTACGAATGTAAATTTGAACTGTTTCTCTTTTGACTCTTTGAAGCAGCTTCTGGCATTTCTCTTCTGAGGCTTCTCCTCTACTGAATATATATTTTTTTTGTTTGTCCCTTTTCTCTGGATTCAGGGATCTTGTTTACTAGTAAAAGGATTATCTGCAGATCATGTGCTTGCTGTTGGTATTCCTTTCAGCTATTCTTAAGTAAATAATCATGGATTTAGGGATAAAATTGTCTTGACAATATTGTTTATAAAACCTGAGAACCAGATCCAAGCTACATATCTAGCTATAGAGAACTAAACAAAATAAAAAACACCTGAGAAATAAAATGGCATTCAAGAGGTAGTTCAGTCTATCTGTGAGGTTAGGAATGATAATCACACTTCTGGTACCCATTTGCATTTAGTTAATTGTTTAGAGAACTGCTGAGCATCTTTTTGTTTATTGGTTCCGTGTGTGTATAATATGTACTATTTTATATCTATCTATCTATCTCTATCTACCTAGTTTGTTTTCTTATTTGTTTTAGTGTGCAAGATACCTCCAAAGACATGGAAATCAATCATAGATGACCATAGATTTTATCACCCCATCAAGTTGTGAAAACTGGTGCTATTCATAATATAACAGAAAAATAAGCCCATACTCTGATTGCCACGGCCAACATTAGGGCTGTATCGCTGCCCTTACACACTAAGACTCACAGCTTTCTTCTTCTGCGTTCCTTATTCTTGCCAAGGGTTCGCTCAGAAATACAATAAACTTGTTACTGCAATGGCTCTGCTTTACAGAAAAGTTGTAAAGATAATGCAGGGAGCTCCCATCTACCCCTCATCCAGTTTCCCCTAATGCTAACCATCTCACATTATCATGGTACATTTATCAAAATGAAGAAGCCAACAAGGTGCCTTGCTATTAACTAAACTTCTGACTATCATCAGATTTTGCCAGATTTTACAATCATGGCCTTTTTCTCATCCAGGATCCAACCCAGGATTTCACATTGCATGTAGTCATCATGCTTCCTTAGTTGACTATGTATTGTGATAGCTTTTCCCCCTTGTTTCTCATGATCTTTAGGGTTGTAAGTAGTACTGACCAGGTAATTTTGGGTTTTCTGCTGTTTTAGTCATGATTAGACTGGGATTATGGGTTTGGGGGAAGAATACCATAAAGGTGACAGTCTCTCCTCCTCATCATAGTAGGGGGTCCATGTTATCAATATGTCTTATCACTGGTGAAGTTTACCTCGATCAGTTGGTTAAGGCAGGGTTTGCTAGGTTTTTCTATTGTAAAGTTATCTCACTTTTTAAAATGGAACTTCAGCCTCAGTGATAGGAGACTGATTTTTTTGGGCTCATGTTCCTCATAGCTTTTCTTTGATTTGCTGAACATCAGGTCTATAGCCCCAGAGAAAAGACTGAGGCTAAATATTTCTTTAGAGCCCAAAGTCCTTCCCTGATGATCACATGTCTCCTGCAGTATAATGTGCCCTCCCAAAGGTGGTTCCATCAAAGGTTCAGAAGGAAAAGCCCGTAACTAAGAGCCGGTCCAGGAAACATGGGCGGGTCCAAGGCAGGAGTTCCATGATGACACAGTCCAAATATCATCCAGACAAAACGGCCCTAAGAAAACACCCTCTCGCCATTCTTAGAGTCACCCCAAGGCAAGGCTGAGGCAAGAATGAGAGCATCTGCCCAGAGGCAGGAAATAAAAGACTGCATTTTCTACCAAGAATTTAAAAACAATGATGAAACTCACTACAAGTCAATCTGCATTTTTATTACCACCATGCACTGGGAATTGTAAACAATCTAAGTGCCAAAACGCTCCTCCTCAGAGGGTAGACGTTGTCCGCCACCGCCTCCTTGGGCAAGTCACTGACCATGACTGGTTAAGAGGATTTTGGATGGAGTGAGCCCGCCATCTGAAGGCATCTTCAAGGCAGCATTGGCATACGGGTTAAACACTGAGCTCATACAGCCTCTGTCATTTCCCAGTTTTGTGACTTTTAGTTACTTATGCTAAATATTGCTTCATCAGTAACGTGGGACTAATTCCATATAATTGTTGGGAGGAAGAAATAGTTATGTAATATATTTAATGCATATGGTAGAAGTCAGTATTTAAAGGAATAGTACTACTTCAACTGCTTACTCCTGGCAACTATACTAGAACATGTCAACTTTGAGGATAGAAAATCTTTGTCAGTCTAAGGCTCTCTGGTCTCCAAGATGCCTTTGACTTTTAGAATGATGTACCATACTCCCAGGAAGTAATTGAATTCTGGGCAGAACTGGCTGGGAAGTTTGGTTCTGGTCCAGATTCAGTAAGTTTGGCTTCCTAAAAAAGATTAAATTCACTAAAGATCTTTCAGAACCACACTGGGACGTAGGAAAATTACACAAGGAACCCTTGTAGTCTTGGGTTAGGAGATAACCACTGAAAGAAGACTCCTTAGGATGAATGGAAAAGCCACGTCTGAGGTCAGAAAGATCTCTTTGCTGGCTTGAGAGAATGGGGTTCCTATGCAAGCCACACTCAGGGTACTTTATTTCCATCATCATGACGATTATCTGTGATTCTGAGCCACCCGAAGCTTGGAGATCATCAATCCACCATTAAAACGGACCAAAGCATCTGTAAGGTGGGGCTGTTACTGTCAGCTACCCTAAAGTGGGAGAACTCTTATATCACCTGCAATACCTCTGGGATAAACAAGTCCTTCCAAGAACTAGCTAGAGTTTAGAGTCTGCCAAGAATTCCCTGTGGCTTTCTCATCCCCTGTGAGGGGCTTTCCCTCATAGGGAAATACTATGTGATTAGTATGCTAAAGGAAGCATTGCTATTCTAGATAGTCACAGAATTTTTACCACGTAAATTGAAAGAATTTTCAAGTGAAAAGATACGTTGGTTCTTGTCTGAGTGGATTTTTGAGTGAGTGATTGTAGATCTCTGTAAGAATTGTATTTAACCCATTTTATTTTTATCTGACTTTATGCCACATTGAGTCTGTAAGATTAGGGCACTTTATCTAGTAACTTCCATATAGAAACAAAAGCAAAATTATTGAAAGAATAAGTCAGTCTATGTGGTATCAACTCCTTTGGGTCTCAATTACTAACCAAGCGTAGTGTCTTTAGCAAGAAAACTGGGGCTCTTCCGTGAGAAAAGACCTTGAATTCCAGTTTAAATCGAATGAAAAGGAGGTAAAAAATTATATCTAAACTCTCTGTAAATGTTTAAGAAATGTACTGTTGTTTTCCACTTTTGTTACAACATAGACTGCTTCTCAATTATTTTGGCCATCGGGCATCTCGGTAATCAATAGAAAAGTTCCAGCAAACTAATAATTCGAATTTTATTGTTACATGGTCTGGTCATTTCCGTTGGGAGTACATAGTACAGGAAGAGGGCATAGAGACAGAAGCAACACAGAAAAAATAAGAAGGAAAAGAAATGAATCCTCATATATAGGTGGAAAAATAAAAGAAAATGAATTCTCCTGTGAAATAGAGCAGGGGACTGGGGAGCATGCGAGGGATGAGATTCGGTACACGACTGAATCTGTCCTCTTTGGGCTAGAATCCGAGATTCCCTCTTTTTCACCGCTGATTAATGGAGGGTTCTTTCCAGTCTGTGAAAGGTGCCTCCTCGGTGCCTGGGTTCTCTGAATTTGGTGAGAGGGTTACAGCTTTGCTGTTGCCTGGGCAGGACAGAGTCAGGCTGTGTGGTCGAGCAGAGCAGACTGACATCCAGAACTTTTCTGCTAGCTCACCGTCTGGGTGTGAACCACCTAACCTAGAGCCCATCCTCTGAGTCAGAACATCAGATAAAATGCAGTGAACTCCTGTTGTGAACTATGGGAAAAGGTGCAGAAACAAGGAAAGTGCTATTTATTGTCAAGCTCGATCCCTATTTGACATCTGAAATGGAGACTGTTGTAATTCATCAGGTCAGAATCAGAGGATTTTTTGTAAAAGGATCCCAGATAGTGTGTTTGCTGATCAGACCCTGTGGGAGAAGCCAGCCTCTTCCCTCCAATGCCATAGATCTTTAAGGACTTTCCCCTTTCTTTCTTTCTTTCTTTTTCTTTTTCTTTCTCTCTTTCTTTCTTTTTCTTTCTTTCTTTCTTTCTTTCTTTTTCTTTCTTTCTTTCTTTCTTTCTTTCTTCCTTCCTTCCTTCCTTCCTTCCTTCCCTCCCTTCCCTTCCCTTTCCTTCCTTCCTTCCTTCCTTCCTTCCTTCCTTCCTTCCTTCCTTCCTTCCTTCCTTTCCCTCCCTCCCTCCCTTCCTTCCTTTTCTTCTTGATGATTACCTTTTTCAAGAGAATTTAAGAATAATGTGTTAGGGCAGATATGTCTCCTTCCTTCTCAAGGAACATTTCTGGACCACCGGCAATGGCTGTGACAAGGCAGGTGATTACAGTGGCCAGGTGGATGGGCTCTGGAGTCCAACAATCTGTGTTTAAGTCCTATTTCTCCTGTAAAATCTGTCTGAACTTGGGCAAGTTATTAGTTTCATTGTCTCGGTTTTCTCATCCATAAATCAGGGTATTGGTAAACTTAGTACCCACCTCAAAGGGCTGTTGTGAAGATTAATGCAATGATATTTGCATTTGTATTAACTTTCACTATCATAAATGCTTTGCCAAGTTAGAGTTGCCCTTGCTCCATCGTTTCCAGATACTTTAGCTGAGGTTTAGATTTGACATTTACAACTGGGATCTGCAACTTCTCACTCAGTAGAGGAGAATTCTGGCACCAGGGCACACTTGTGGCCCTCAGGCTGTTTGAAAATCTAGTGTAGACCTCTGAGGGGCCCCAATCTCGTTTTTCAGGCATATCTCATTGTGTGGTTTGATCTCTGCTGGTTAGTAGTGAAAACAGGACTTATTTCCAATTCAGATATATACCCTGGCATAATAACAGGGTTTAAAAAATTAGCTGAGTTTCATATGAGTCAGAAGTAAGATGTGATATCAAAAATGGCAGGGCTTCCCTGGTGGCGCAGTGGTTGAGAGTCTGCCTGCCGATGCAGGGGACACGGGTTCGTGCCCCGGTCCGGGAAGATTCCACATGCCGCGGAGCGGCTGGACCCATGAGCCATGGCCGCTGAGCCTGCGCGTCCGCAGCCTGTGCTCCGCAACGGGAGAGGCGCAACAGTGAGAGGCCCGCGTACCGCAAACAAACAAACAAAGAAACAAAAATGGCAATGTAAACTCATCATAATGACTGAGAACTAGAATGAAGAAATGCTGTGCCTGCTGCATCCCGTGATGGTCAGAGCTCAGAGTGAATATCTTAATTATTTCTGAGCATCACGCTTTAAAAGGAACATCGATAAACCAGAGCAAGTTCAGAAATTTGGAAGCAGGTAGCAAAGAGTCTTGGAACTCTGTAACTAGGGATAGTTGAGGAAAATGGACAGACAAAACCAAATGGGGACACTACCATTGTCTTCAAATATTTACAAGAGAAATAATTAAACATATTTTTTCTCCTAAAAAGAGGACCTCGAGGGTTGTAAGTAGCCCAGTGGGGAAGAGATTTAGCCAACTTTTGGCTTAATGTAAGGAAAGTCAAGTCCATGAGGGTAGGGACTTTATTTTGGTTTGTTTGCTTGTTTACAGCTTTTCTCTAGTGTTTAAAATACAGCTTGGACACTTGGTTGTCACTTAGTAAATATCTGTTGAAGGAATATGAATAATGGTTTTTCAAACAGTAAGAGCTGCCTCAAGATGGACTGAGCTTCTTGATTCCTGGAATTTTCCAGACGTGATCTTTGGTGAGACATGATAGAAGACATTCAGATATGAAATGTGAGCTGGGCTAGGAGATCTTCAAGGTCTGTATCAACACTGAGATAGAGTTATTTTATAAACCATCGAAAGGACCAGTGCCCAGAGGACAAACATGAAGTTTGGTGCCCTTTCAAAGCAGCCTCTCAACAGTCATTTATCCCCCAGCAACCGCTAAACCCCACTCCTGAGTTTTGGTTGTAACGAACTCATGGCTGGCAGGGGGACTCATTCATTAATTGCATGATTGTTATGGCCCCTCTAATCTGACAAGGACACAGCTTTCAGCTCGGACTTCCATGATCTTCTCCTAAGAGTGTCCCTGAATGGAGTCTGGCAGTCATCAAAACCAGGGAAGGATGCACTGCTCGCTCAGAATCCAGCATCACTGAGTTCCTCCTTCCTCTTGCCCATTAGCTCTCACCCCTACGGCCAGTGAAATGCCTGCAACGCTGTGCTTACCTGCTTGGCCCCGTACTATCCACACACCCCAGCCCTGCACTCTTTTCTTTTTTTTATCAGAGCTGGAACCAAATTCCCTGAGCCTGTAACTGGTGTGTAGACTCCGAGTATAAACACGATCCCTGGCATTAATCATGGGTAATAGAAACCAGAGATGAACTGTCACGTAGCTTGCTATCCTGTGGCTGAGTCAATGCAACCTTTCACAAACACACTAAGAAATACACACGCAGGCTGGGAATGGAGCATGAAAGAAATTCCAAAGCATATTTTCCTCCCCCGCCAACCCCCTTGCTTTTCTTTTTTTTAATTGCATAGGAATTCAGTAACCAGAAAAACATAAGAATTAAAAATAGAATCAGAACTTCTAAGCATCTGCCCTAGAGGAGCATGTTGAGAAAAGGCTTTTTTATTTATAGGCCATTCTTGTAGCAAGAGATTTAACTATTTCAACCTGGAAAATATACACCCTCCATCTGGTGGCTACCTCCTCACTTCAGTTGCCCCTCTCAGCCACACTGTTGTTGGCCACATGTTATAGAGGACAGAGAACTAGTCTTGAAGTTAGAACAAAGACCCGAGTTTAAATTTTATACTTCTTTCTTGTATTATTTCTGTAACTCTGGGTCAAGTACTTACCTTCTTTCTAAGTTTTAGTGAACTCATCTGCGGAATGAGAATCAGAATATTCAACACACAGGATTTTAATGAGGATTTAGAGACATAATCATCTGTCTAGTCCAAACCCCAAAATACAGCAGGCACTTGACAAAGGTTAGTTGATTCTAGATTTTGTCTTATTTGGGAAGCATCTCAGAAGCATGAAGGCTGACATGCTGACACAAAGCTGTTCTTCACTCAGACTTCATATATAAACATATGTGATATGAAAATGTAGGGTTTTTGTTCGGGTATTTCACACTGACAGAATCATATTTATGATGATATGGAGTCATTTTGGCCATTCTAACACTCCTTTACTGTTAGGGTCAACAGATGCCCGGCGAAGCATGGAAAAAACACAGCATCTAGCCCAGTTGGTTCAGCATTGATCATTTCTAAAGAGAAAGCACTTAGGAGATATATATAATTAATAGAAGATTAGCAACAAGGTGATATTCACTTTGTATGCATTTGGACATCCATCAACCACACTCTGCTAAGCTATATTGCTAATTAGCACTTAAGCGTTTTGCTCAGTTTCTACCCAATTCCTAAGCCTCATTGCTTGTTAGACCATTACTTATTACCTGGTGTAGCAGGATCGATGCAATTATTCCCATTTCACAGTTGTGTGAGTAAAGAGTAGAGGATTAATAATTTCCAGAAGCCACCCAGTGTCTGCTGTGGGGTTAATCTGAAGATTCAAACAGGTTTTGAGTTCTTTTAAAATAGAATGACTTGGATAAAATGAAGCTAGGTCTGCCTAATAACCTCTGTTAAGCCCTGACCACAGGGCTGTGTATGGGAGTGGCTTGTTAAATGTTGACTGTAAATGAGTAACCATACTCCATGTGGCTAGGATAAATATCTTATAACTCACCTTTCAAAGCAGAACACTTTTTAAAAATTGAGGTATACTTGATGTACAATATTCTATAAATTACAGGTGTATAACAGTGATTCACAGCTTTTAAAGGTTATACTCCATTTATAGTTATTAAAAATATTGGTGATATTCCCTGTGTTGTACAATATATCCCTGTAGCTTATTTATTTCATACATAATAGTTTGTACCTATTAATCCCCTCTCTCTCTTGCTTCTCCCCCTTCCCTCTCCCCACTGGTAACCACTAGTTTGTTGACTACATCTGTGAGTGTGTTTCCTTTTCATTACATTCACTAGTTTGTTTTGATTTTTTCAGATTCCACATATAAGTAATATTATACAGTATGTGTCTTTCTCGGTCTGACTTATTTCACTTAGCATAATACCCTTCAAGTTCATCAATGTTCCTGCAAATGGCAAAATTCCACTTTTTTATGGCTGAGTAGTATTCCATTGCATGTCTATGTGTGTGTGTGTGTGTGTGTGTGTGTGTGTACACACACACATATATACCCATTCATCTGTTGATTGTTGGGTTGTTTCCATGTCTTGGCTGCTGTAAATCGTGCTGCTATGAACATTGGGGTGCATTTATCTTTTCCAATTAGTGTTTTCATTTTATTCAGATATACCCAAGAGTGGAATTGCTGGGTTATATGGTAGTTATATTTTTAGTTTCTTGAGAAACTGCCATACTGTTCTCCATAGTGGCTGCACCAATTTACATTCCCACCAACAGTGTACGAGGGTTCCCTTCTCTCTGCATTCTTGCCAACATTTGTTCTTTGTGGTAAAACAGAATGCTTTGACTGAGAAAGAGGACACCATCATAAACACTCTGGAGCAAAATGTATAAATAGGAATCATGGGAAATCCAAGACATATGATCATTGTATCTAAAGCAGACTACCCTGGAGAACTCTCTGTGCTTGTAATACACCAGGGAGCCAACTCTCTGCAAGTGGTCTTCAACTTGACCCTGGAACTTGCAGCCCAGGCTTTCTTGAAGATTCTTGGTTTAGAATCATGGAAATGAAATAATACTGAGTCAATCATATCCTGTTTTGTGCTGCATTTGGTGGGTACCATGTGCTGAAGAGAGAATTTCATTCACTTAATTACAGTTGATGATGCAAAGGGTTCTTGTCACCTTGGTCTACATAACCGGAGTCAAGGTTTCTTAAAGGCAATGTAGACAATAATATAAAATATTTAGTAAATGTCTGGAACGTTGCATTTCTTTCTTTGCACAAAAGTTGTAGATCAAACACTATAAATGTCAAATCTAAACCTCAGCTAATGTGTCTGGAAATGATGAGGCAAGTTCAGGTCTAACTTGGCATAGCATTTATGATCATGAAAGCTAATACATCTTGAGTGCCACATCTATTTCTTTTTTCTTTTATTTTTAAACAAGTTTTTGAAGAAACTGGTTTCAAGCTTATGACTCAAATACAGGTTTTCTTAAACAATTTGCATCTTTAATTTCCTCTTTTAGGTTCTTCTGTGAAAGTTCATTTGTTGTTCTTAAATATTCGAGTGCATGTACCTCCTTATGTGTGATTCAAAGTAAATTGTTTAACATGGTATTGTGATACAGTGGAAACAACACAGGATGAGAAAGAGTAGTGTTTTGTTTTGATCCAAGTCTGCTAAGTTGCTTTTGACTTTGGGTCACTCAAGCTTTCAGTGTTTGTCTCTCTTTCTCTGTCTCTTTCTCTATTTCTCTCTCCCTCTGTTTCTCCCTCCCTATTTCTCTGCATGTCTCTCTATCTATGCGTATGTACATCTACCTATTTATATTTATATATAAAAACAAACCACACACACACACACACACACACACACACACACACACACACACCAACAACCAAGCAGTGATCTTGAATACCCCTTCCAGATCCAAGTGTCTGGGGTTTAATGCTGAATTTTATGCTGATTTTGTGAGGCACCTAAGGTAAGTAGTAGAGTCTCAGGATTTATTTAATCAACCTGATAGCCTTCTATTTATTATAATGTGTCCAAATTCACCCTTAACAATGATAACGGCAATTCCAGTTCTAGAATTCTTCCTTAATGAAATAATCCTAAATTTGAAAACAAACCCAACATCTTTTACCCAAAGATGTCTATCATAATATTATAAAAATAGTGAAAATTATCACTTACCTAAAATAATGAAGTAAGTCAGAGGTTCAGTAATTTATGGAGCAGTCCAATGATGTTTCTTCTAGCCATAAAAATTATGTTTTTGAAAAGTATGTACTTACATGCAATATATTTGTGATGTAATAAGAAAAAAACATAGGCAGAAAAGTATACATCAAATTGGAAATTTTCTTAAAAGTACATTATGTAACGGGAAAAAGACTGGAAGGAAATACAATAAAATTTATAGTGAGCATTTTTGAATGATTAGAACTGTGGGTAATTTAACAATAAAACAAGACAACATCTTTATTGGACTATAATTGCTTTAGAATGGTGTGTTAGTTTCTGCTTTATAACAAAGTGAATCAGCTACACATATACATATATCCTCATATCTCTTCCTTCTTGCATCTGAAAAAGCATATCTTTACTTCAAACATTTTTTTTCTGTGTGATGAAGCTGATATTGAATTATCATCCTCATCATTCTTTAGCACAGTGATACACATTTTCACTTTTTTTTTTTTACATCTTTATTGGAGTATAATTGCTTTACAATGGTGTGTTAGTTTCTGCTTTATAACAAAGTGAATCAGTTATACATATACATATGTTCCCATATCTCTTCCCTCTTGCCTCTCCCTCCCTCCCACCCTCCCTATCTCACCCCTCCAGGCGATCACAAAGCACCGAGCTGATCTCCCTGTGTTATGCGGCTGCTTCCCACTAGCTATCTACCTTTGGTAGTGTATATATGTCCACGCCTCTCTCTCCCTTTGTCACAGCTTACCCTTCCCCCTCCCCATATCCTCAAGTCCATTCTCTAGTAGGTCTGTGTCTTTATTCCTGTCTTACCCCTAGGTTCTTCATGACATTTTTTCCCTTAAATTCCATATATATATATGTGTTAGCACACGGTATTTGTCTTTCTCTTTCTGACATATTTCACTCTGCATGACAGACTTTAGGTCTATCCACCTCATTACAAATAGCTCAATTTCGTTTCTTTTTATGGCTGAGTAATATTCCATTGTGTATATGTGCCACATCTTCTTTATCCATTTATCTGATGATGGACACTTAGGTTGTTTCCATCTCTGGGCTATTGTAAATAGAGCTGCAATGAACATTTTGGTGCATGACTCTTTTTGAATTACGGTTTTCTCAGGGTATATGCCCAGTAGTGGGATGGCTGGGTCATATGGTAGTTTTATTTGTAGTTTTTTAAGGAACCTCCATAATGTTCTCCACAGTGGCTGTATCAATTTACATTCCCACCAACAGTGCAAGAGGGTTCCCTTTTCTCCACACCCTCTCCAGCATTTATTGTTTCTAGATTTTTTGATGGACGGCCATTCTGACTGTTGTGAGATGATATCTCATTGTAGTTTTTTCATTTGCATTTCTCTAATGATTAATGATGTTAAGCATTCTTCATGTGTTTGTTGGCAATCTGTATATCTTCTTTGGAGAAATGTCTATTTAGGTCTTCTGCCCATTTTTGGATTGGGTTGTTTGCTTTTTTGTTATTGAGCTGTATGTGCTGCTTATAAATTTTGGAGATTAATCCTTTGTCAGTCGCTTCATTTGCAAATATTTTCTCCCATTCTGAGGGTTGTCTTTTGGTCTTGTTTATGGTTTCCTTTGCTGTGCAAAAGCTTTGAAGTTTCATTAGGTCCCATTTGTTTATTTTTGTTTTTATTTCCATTTCTCTAGGAGGCGGGTCAAAAAGGATCTTGCTGTGATTTATGTCATAGAGTGTTCTGCCTATGTTTTCCTCTAAGAGTTTGATAGTTTCTGGCCTTACGTTTAGGTCTCTAATCCATTTTGAGCTTATTTTTGTGTATGGTGTTAGGGAGTGATCTAATCTCATACTTTTACATGTAGTTGTCCAATTTTCCCAGCACCACTTATTGAAGAGGCTGTCTTTTCTCCATTGTATATTCTTGCCTCCTTTATCAAAGATAAGGTGACCATATGTGAGTGGGTTTATCTCTCGGCTTTCTATCCCATTCCATTGATGTAACTTTATTGAGGTGTTCCTATGTTGGGTGCATAAATATTTACAATTGTTATATCTCCTTCTTGAATCGATCCTTTGATCATTATGTAGTGTCCTTCTTTGTCTCTTCTAATAGTCTTTATTTTAAAGTCTATTTTGTCTGATATGAGAATTGCTACTCCAGCTTTCTTTTGGTTTCCATTTGCATGAAATATCTTTTCCATCCTCTTACTTTCAGTCTGTACGTGTCTCTAGGTCTGAAGTGGGTCTCTTGTAGACAGAAAATATATGGGTCTTGTTTTTGTATCCATTCAGCCAATCTGTGTCTTTTGGTGGGAGCATTTAGTCCATTTACATTTAAGGTAATTATCGATATGTATGTTCCTATTCCCATTTTCTTAATTGTTTTGGGTTCGTTATTGTAGGCCTTTTCCTTCTCTTGTGTTTCTTGCCTAGAGAAGTTCCTTTAGCAGTTGTTGTAAAGCTGGTTTGGTGGTGCTGAACTCTCTCAGCTTTTGCTTGTCTGTAAAGGTTTTAATTTCTCCATCAAATCTGAATGAGATCCTTGCTGGGTAGAGTAATCCTGGTTGCAGGTTTTTCTCCTTCATCACTTTAAATATGTCTTGCCAGTCCCTTCTGGCTTGCAGAGTTTCTGCTGAAAGATCAGCTGTTTAACCTTATGGTGATTCCCTTGTTGTGTTATTTGTTGTTTTCCCTTTGCTGCTTTTAATATGTTTTCTTTGTATTTAATTTTTGACAATTTGATTAATATGTGTCTTGGCATATTTCTCCTTGGATTTATCCTGTATGGGACTCTCTGTGCTTCCTGGACTTGATTAACTATTTCCTTGCCCATATTAGGGAAGTTTTCAACTATAATCTCTTCAAATATTTTCTCAGTCCCTTTCTTTTTCTCTTCTTCTTCTGGAACCCCTATAATTTGAATGTTGGTGCATTTAATGTTGTCCCAGAGGTCTCTGAGACTGTCCTCAGTTCTTTTCATTCTTTTTTCTTTATTCTGCTCTGCAGTAATTATTTCCACTATCTTATCTTTCAGGTCACTTATCCGTTCTTCTGCCTCAGTTATTCTGCTATTGATCCCATCTAGAGTATTTTTAATTTCATTTATTGTGTTGTTCATCATTGTTTGTTTCATCTTTAGTACTTCTAGGTCCTTGTTAAATGTTTCTTGCATTTTGTCTATTCTATTTCCAAGATTTTGGATCATCTTTACTGTCATTATTCTGAATTCTTTTTCAGGTAGACTGCCTATTTCCTCTTCATTTGTTAGTCTTGTGGGTTTTATCTGCTCCTTCATCTGCTGTGTGTTTTTCTGTCTTCTCTTTTTCCTTATCTTACTGTGTTTGGGGTCTCCTTTTTGCAGGCTGCAGGTTCATAGTTCCTGTTGTTTTTGGTGTCTGTCCCCAGTGGCTAAGGTTGGTTCCGTGTTTTGTGTAGGCTTCCTGGTGGAGGGGACTAGTGCCTGTGTTCTGGTGGATGAGGCTGGATCTTGTCTTTCTGGTGGGCAGGTCCACGTCTGGTGGTGTGTTTTCGGGTGTCTGTGTACTTATGATTTTCGGCAGCCTCTCTGCTAATGGGTGGGGTTGTGTTCCTGTCTTGCTAGTTGTTTGGCATAGGATGTCTAGCACTGTAGCTTGCTGGTCGTTGAGTGAAGCTGGGTGCTGGTGTTGAGATGGAGATCTCTGGGAGATTTTCGCTGTTTGATATTATGTGGAGTTGGGAGGTCTCTTGTGGACCAGTGTCCTGAAGTTGGCTCTCCCACCTCAGAGGCACAGCACTAAATCCTGGCTGGAGCATCAAGATCCTTTCATCCACACGGCTCAGAATAAAAGGGAGAAAAAGCAGAAAGAAAGAATTAGTAGAAGTGGAAAGAAAGAAGGAAAGAAAGAAAGGAGGGAGGGAGGGAGGGAGGAAGGAAGGAGGGAAGGAAGGAAAAAAAGAAAGAAAGAAGATAAAGTAAAATAAAATAAAGTGAGATAAAATATAATAAAGTTATTAAAATAAAAAAATAATTATTAAGATAAAATAATAAAAAAAATTAAAAAACCAAAAATGAAAACAACCCCAAAAAACGGCTGGATAGAACCCTAGGACAAATGGTGGAAGCAAAGCTATACAGACAAAATCTCACACAGAAGCATACACATACACACTCACAAAAAGAGGAAAAGGGGAAAAAAATCATAAATCTTGCTTTCACAGTCCACCTCCTCAATTTGGGATGATTCATTGTCTATTCAGGTATTCCACAGATGCAGGTACATCAAGTTGATTGTGAAGCTTTAATCCGCTGCTCCTGAGGCTGCTGGGAGAGATTTCTCTTTCTCTTCTTTGTTCGCACAGCACCCGGGGCTCAGCTTTGGATTTGGCCCCGCCTCTGCGTGTAGGTCGCGGGAGGGCGTCTGTTCTTTGCTCAGACAGGACGGGGTTAAAGGAGCCGCTGATTCGGGCGCTCTGGCTCACTCAGGCCGGGGGGAGGGGGAGGGAGGGGCACGGCGTGCGGGGCGGGCCTGCGGCGTCAGAGGCGGCGTGACGTTGCGGCAGAGGCCGGCGTGACGTTGCACGAGCCTGAGGCGCGCCGTGCGTTCTCCCGGGGAAGTCGTCCCTGGATCCCGGGACCCTGGCAGTGGCAGGCTGCACAGGCTCCCCGGAAGCGGGGATGTGGATAGGGACCTGTGCTCGCACACAGGCTTCTTGGTGGCGGCAGCAACAGCCTTAGCGTCTCATGTCCGTCTCTGGGGTCCGCGCTTTTAGCCGCGGCTCGCGCCCATCTCTGGAGGTCCTTTAAGCAGCGCTCTGAATCCCCTCTCCTCGCGCACCAGGAAACAAAGGGAAAAAAAGTCTCTTGCCTCTTCGGCAGGTCCAGACTTTTCCCCCGGACTCCTTCCCGGCCAGCTGTGGTGCACTAGCCCGCTTCCGGCTGTGTTCACGCCGCCAGCCCCAGTCTTCTCCCTGCGCTCCGACCGAAGCCCGAGCCTCAGCTCCAGGCCCCGCCCGCCCCGGCGGGTGAGCAAACAAGCCTCTCGGACTGGTGAGTGCCAGTCGGCCCTGATCGTCTGTGCGGGAATCTCTCCGCTTTGCCCTCCACACCCCTGTTGCTGTGCTGCTCTCTGCGGCTCTGAAGCTTTCCCCTTCTGCCACCCACAGTCTCCGCCCGCGAAGGGGCTTCCTAGTGTGTAGAAACCTTTCCTCCTTCACGGCTCCCTCCCACTGGTGCGGGTCCCGTCCCTGTTCTATTGTTTCTGTTTATTCTTTTTTCTTTTGCCCTACCCAGGTACGCGGGGGGTTTCTTGCCTTTTGGGAGGTCTGAGGTCTTCTGCCAGCGTTCAGTAGGTGTTCTGTAGGAGTTGTTCCACGTGTAAATGTATTTCTGGTGTATCTGTGGGGAGGAAGGTGATCTCCCCATCTTACTCTTCCGCCATCTTCCCGGAAGCCCCTCCACACTTTCACTTTTTGCTGCCTGGCAACAAATGCATTTTAGAAAGTTTTTGAAATTGCAAAAAGCATTCTGTAAGTCAACTTCGGTAGGTTACAATTCTATTGAACCTTTCATATGTGAGTCCTCTACATTTGATCACATTTGATTCAAAATTAGTTGTAAATCTTCAAGCAAAGAATTCAATGAACCAAAAATCAAAAGAGAGAAATCAAATCATATTTTGTAGCTTTCTGATAATTGTAATTTTTGAAAAAACGCTTGTAAGCAAGCTCATATTACAGAAATACATTGAAATTTATTACTTCAAAAGCAAGAGAGGAAAAAAAATAATGATTTATGAGAATTTGAATAAAGTACAAGTTTTAATTCTGAAATTCCATAATAGGTCCTTGTTAAACATTTTGAGAGAGATATTTTGATATGGGTCCTATTTTTTATTGAATAAATTTATATTCTATAGTGGGTCAGAATTCTATTGAGGTGGCCTAAAATTTGTCACATCCAAATCTGGCAAAACTTTGAAAAGAAACTTTAAAAAACACACCTTACTCAAGAAATTTTAGGTTGAAAATACATCTTTTAAAAATGTTTTTCTCAAAATATTTAATTGAATATAATGAACAAAAAGTTACTTTAGTACAAGATTTTTCAGAATCACTCTTTCAAGGAAACAGTTGCCAACTACTGCATTATTACACTGCTGTCAGATCTGGTCTCCATAGAGGGGCAAATTAGCAATACAAATGAACACAATTTCAAATGTTCTTAATACTTTAAAGGGACATAAAAGATGAACAGTTTTCCAAGAGACAAAGAGCATCTACTCTAAAAATGTCCACTCTCTATGAGAAATCAGTCTTATTTATGGGACTGATATTAAGCTGGCATGCACTTCACAATGTGGAAGTGTTGATTAGTGGGGCTTCTGTTCCGATTGCCTGGAATCTGTGCTGATTGGCTGGTGGCTGTTGGAATATTACCCCTGAGTTTTTTTCAAAGTGAGAAGTTTTTCATCTACTTTTATCTGTTGTTGAAGAAACATCTGATTGGAGGCATTGTTGTTGAGACCTGATGTTGCATCACAAAGGGTGACCAAAACTGGATGCAAAGTAAGAAAGGGCAGTGGTCCTCTGGCTCCTTTGGAGGCCAGGGGAGGAGGTCATTATCATGTTTATCTATGGAGACTCCATAAACCTTGCTTTATTGGCTGAGCTAAACTGAAATATTCTGTTCTATTCCCATGCAGCTACCTTTTTATTATTATTATTTTTTTAAATTCACAACTCTCAGTTTTTTTTTAAAGTCTACAATTCAATGTTTTCTTTTTATACTATATTCACTGAGTTATGCAACCAACACCTCAATCGATTTTATTTTATTTTTTATTGGAGTATAGTTGCTTTACAATGTTGCGTTAGTTTCTGCTGTACAGCAAAGTGAATCAGCTATACATATACATGTATCCCCTCTTTTTTGGATTTCCTTCCCATTTAGGTCACCACAGAGCATTGAGTAGAGCTCCTTGTGCTATACAGTAGGTTCTCATTAGTTATCTATTTTATACATAGTATTAGTAGTGTATATATGTCAATCCCAATCTCCCAGTTCATCCCACCCCACCCTTTCCCCCTTGGTATCCATACGTTTGTTCTCTACAGTCTGTGTCTCTATTTCTGCTTTGTAAATAAGATCATCTGTACCAGTTTTTTCAGATTCCACATACATGTGTTAATATACGATATTTGTTTTTCTCTTTCTGAATTACTTCATTCTGTGTGACAGTCTCTAGGTCCATCCGCCCCTGCCAAAGAAACCCTGTACACATTAGCAATCACTTCCCATATACATCCAACATTCCCCTCCCTTCAGGCTAGGCAGTAACTAGCTTACTCTCTGTCTCTACAAATTTGCTAATTCTGAACATTTCATGTATATGGAATCTTATGCGGTCTTCTGTGACTGGCTTCTTTCACTTAGCATAATGTTTTCAAGGTTCATCAGTACTTCATCTCTTTTTATGGCTGCATAATATTCCATTCTATGGATATACCACATTATATGTATCCATTCTTCAGTTGATGGGATATTTAGGTTGTTTGTACTTTTTGGTCATAGTGAGTAATATTTCTACAAATATCCTTGTATAAGTTTTTTGTGTGGACACATGTTTTTATTTCTCTAGTTATATGTCTAGGAGTAGGATTTCTGGGTCATTTGGTAACTATATTTAAACTTCTGAGGAACTTTCAGAGTTTTCCAAAGCAGCTGTGCAATTTTACACTCTCTTCAGCAATGTACAAGGGATCCCACTTGTCTGCATTCTCACCAGCACTTGATATTGTCATATTTTTGACTCTAGCCATCCTAGCAGGTGTGAAGTGTTATCTCATTGTGGTTTTGATTTGCATTTCTCCGATGGTTCCTGTAAAGAATATTGTATTGTTAAAAGAACATTATACTGTAAAGATAAACTGAGGTACGTTAAAATTCTCAAGGCTTATTTGAGAAAACATCAATTTGAATTGGGCTGTGCCAAACCAGAGGCTGTTAGGCACACTCCACCAACAGGAGCTAAAGGAAAGTCTTTATAGAGCAGATGTGGAAGCAAAGCAAGGAAATAACCTGATTGGCTCTACCTTAAACAGTTGCCTTATTTGGCTGTTTGTGATTGGTCATTCTTTACATTTTGTTTTCTTGGAAACAAGTGCATTTATAGGAACTGGCTCAGGCTTAGGTTTTGGTTTGCTTACGCAGGCAACAAAGGCATTGGAGCCATCTCAGTCTAATGACCTCATTGTGTAGTTACCTTAGTGATAGGCCTACAATTATTTGTCCTCATTGGAATTAAGAATTATGGAATATTGCAAGTATATCAGACATTCCTAAGTGTGGGTTGGGTGAATAAGTGGCAGTGAGAGATATGTTTAAAGTTTAGCTTTAACCTACAGAGGAAAATTTAATTAGCTGAGTCCTTGACTGTACAAGAGGCTGGCAGTCTCTGTTGAGGAGGAATTGAGTGTAAGGTATTCCCTTTAGACTGGAGCCTTTGCCTGCCAGCTGGCTGATGTCCATCAGTGATCAGCGCATTAGCAGATGGTGCCCAGTCCAGCACCTCTGCACTTGCCCCGATGGTTTGTTTGTCTAATGGCTCTTCCCCAGTATGAGAAAGAGAATCACATCTCCCTTGAACACGCATCCATCTTTTAGTTCCCAAGATGACGTTTGCTTGTTCTGACCTTGACAGCCTGTCTCACTCAGCCTGTTAAAATATCAAATGGGTTGTGTTAAAACCTAGTTTGAGGACAAAGAGTAAGCAAGAGAAAAATGTGTCATTTTGCAAGACTCAAAACCCATCATTTTAAAGCAATTAACATATCAGTGAAGACAAATGATAGGACAATGGGTTCAGAGAGTGTGTTCTCATGGGCCCAGTTTGCTTAGGTATTTCTCAATTTTTGTACGTGGAATTACCTGTGAAGATTATTTTTTTGTGCATGGAATTATCTGTGAAGATTTTTTGAAGCATGCATGTCAGTTGATCTGATTCAGGAAGGAGCCTAGACAGCTTAAATAAAAAAAAAAAATTCAGGCTTCCCTGGTGGCGCAGTGGTTGAGAGTCCGCCTGCCGACGCAGGGGACACGGGTTCGTGCCCTGGTCTGGGAAGATTCCACATGCCGCGGAGCGGCTGGGCCCGTGAGCCATGGCCGTTGGGCCTGCGTGTCCAGAGCCTGTGCTCCACAACGGGAGAGGCCACAACAGTGAGAGGCCCACGTACTGAAAAAAAAAAAAAAAAATTCTATTATTACCTATGTTGCTGGAATTGAGTAGAAATATCAAATAGTAGATAATCAAATCAGTGACTAATCCAAGGTTGTATCTGTTTTGTTTCAAAATAAAAGATAGGCTATTTTTCCTATACTAGATTTACTTTTCATGTTGTGTTATGGGTGTTGAAATGATCTTATGGGTATATGCTGGTAGGGAGAAACAGTAAGGATTATATTCTCTGTTGCATACATATGGGATAAGACACAAACTTCTTATGTTTATATTCAAAGCCCTCTACAGTCTATTCCACTCCCATTCTTCAATCTCATTTCCAGCTATTTTTCCACAGCAACACCTTCGCCACTTTAGGTTGCTTACATTTCTTTTGGATGTGTGTTGTCTTTATTACTTTTGCATATATTGTTCCCATTGGAAAGTTCTTCTACGAACTTGTTCATCTGGTGAATTCATGTTAATTCTTCAAGATTCAGTTCAATAGTCTCTGTGAAGCCTTCTCTGACCCTTACTCCAAAGCTGACCACTCCCTCCATTGTGCTATATTTATACCATATACAAAAACAATCTTTCCCACATTTATTAAGCACTTATTACATGTTGGACATTCTGCTAGGCTCCAGAAAATTAGAACATGGCCCATTTTCCTCTTAGTTTTCTTGATATCGGAGAAGAGAAAGAAAACTATAGAGATAATTACACTGTAAAATATTAAGGGCTTTGTTAGGGAAATTTAGGGGTGCTCTGGGAGGAGATGGGAGGGACCCTTAACTTATGCGGAGATGTCATTAATGGTTTCTGAGTAAGTTGCTTCTGAGATGAGTCTTGAAGGATGAAGAAGAATTAAACGGGAAGAGAGGACAGGATAGCAAGCAAATAGCAAAAGGAGAAAGAGCGGGCACGCCTTGGTGATAAGAGAAGGGTTGACATATTTGTGAGGCTGCAAGCCATGAAGATGGTTGGAGAACATAGTGTGAAAGCATTGCAGGGATGGGGGCTGGGAGTGGCTCAATCACTCCAAAAATATTATTTGTTTATATCCCTTATCCTCTCCTCTCTCTAAGAGAAAGATCTTGTTTTATTCAGATTTCTATTTCAGTGACTAGTGCCACATGACCGTTGGATGGATGGATGAAGCATGTATGGGCTAATGAGCTCCATGGGGCTGGGATCACAGTTTAACTGAACTGTCCACGTTCACAAATCACTTGGTTGACTTTGAGAAAGGATGTTGGTTTCATTCCTTTTAGTCCCTATTTCTCCCCTTTTATTACCATATATTTCCTAAAGAGAAGGTCTGGCCAATATCAAAACGAAGCTCTCTACTCTGTTTCTAATTACCTTTTTCAAGGCTGCACTAGCAATGCAAATGCCGCCTGGTCTAAAGAGCTGCAAACAGAAACGCCTGCTTTCCTTGAAGGTGCTGAACGGAGTGCACGAAGCTTAGAGTGATAAGGGTTGAATTTTCTTTCGGGTTTATCTTTTAATAGGGACGATAAGATTCTAATGCCTCAGCCCTCTGTGCTATCTGGATGCTGACGGTGGGAACAGTCACCAGAGGGATGTACTGGGCGGTGGTGGGGGGCCCTGGGTTAACCTCAGAGAAACACAAATATGAGTGGGTGGAGTGCTTGCTTTCCATGAGAATCTCTGTCCCTCTCTTTCACAGCCTGGCCCAAACGATCGGGCTTTTTGCCAGTAAGCAAAGCAATGGAATATTTTTTCCATTGGTCAGAGGAAGTTTTCTTTCTTTTTTTTTTTTCCTTTTTGTGAATGAAGATAAAAACGTTCATTTGAAAAGGGAACTTTAGGAATTTCATTTTAGTAAAATGAAAGGCTGCTTAGATTCCCAGGAAGCCCTGGAGGAAGGTGCAAATCCCAAGGCAGCAAGAGTAAGGGTCCTCGGAAACCTGCAGGTGTGAATGTAAATCCTAATTCCATTGCAGACCAGCTGTGCAGTCTTAATGTTGCTTTACCTTCATGAACTTCAGTTTTCTTGACGATCACATGGGGAAAATTTTAGGTAAATAAAGTGAAAGGAGTGCAAGTAAAATATGTAGAAGACACTCAATATTTATTAGTCTCATTCTTTTGCTTTTTAACTCAGACAAAGGATTACACAGGCTTCTCACCAGTCTTCTGTGTATTTGGGAACCAAGTCATGAATACAAATCTAGGACGCCCAAGGGAAGGCTTTGCATATACAATGTCTTATCCTGCCAGCTGATCTCATTCACTTCGACTCACCAAATATTTATTAAGTGCATGCTTGCGCTTAAAACTGACTGAGTCTGTAGAGTTTACAGTTGGATGAGAGCTGGTTACTGACTTCTGTCTTCCAGAAACTTGTCTCTTATACAATGACAAAACTTTATATGTTGGGCAGGTTACTAGTACAAGGCAATGTGTGTACATGCATGTGTTCATGTGTGCATATGCACGTGTGTGTGTGTGTGTGTGTGTGTGTGTGGTCATGCACATAATAGTTTTGGGAGGAGGATATCAACAAGGGCCAAAGGAATGAAAGGGACTGCTTAATTTTCTTGGCTGGGGTTGGAGGCGCTGTACAAGGAACAAAAATATCACCCCTACAACTGCTCTTTCTTCTGGACCAAAGTCAGAAGCCTCTGGCTTTCAAAAATACCCAGATAATTTCCCTCTCACTACTGCTCAATATTGCTTTAAATGCCAAGAACGTTGGAGCCTCCATGCCTCCAGGCCAGCTATTTCTTCTGGCTGGAATTCTCTTTTCCAACTTTAGAAATCTGACTCATGCATCCACTCCCAGCTCAAAGCTCCTCTATGAAGCCTTCTCTCCTTTTGTAGATCTATTACCTAATGTAGACATGATACATATTTTAGGAGTGAATGAAATCAGTCCTATAAATGGTTCTGAAAGTTAATTTCTGCCAAAAATATTCCACTAGCCCCCAAACTGTCTTGAGACTTTTAATAACTTGCCAATAACTCGCCTCTGGGTTATTCTATCCTCATCTTCTCCCTCCTCCCCCTTCTTGCCAAGTCAGAGAGCAGAAGCTTCTACGGAAGCACGAAGTCCTCTCTGCTATTAGCTTGCCTTGAGTATCAACCCAACAAGCAGAAGAAAAAGCAGAACACTATGTGTTTTGTGACGTAACTGCCCCTCTAAATGGGGGACCGACAAGTAAATTAAAGGAGGACATGAAGAACAAAGTGTTAAAATACGGGGAGTCCTGCCATTGGTCTCTTTCAAGGAGAACTGTCAAGTGAAAATTCACTCAGTTTGTATGAACGTGACAAAAAAACCTAAAGACTGAGAACAGTAAAAAATGCAAATCATTCTGCCAAGTAATTAATTATGCAGATTTCTCTTTTGACATGTGAATTGATTTAAGGGTTTTGATAGTTGGTAGATACTGCGAAATGACCATACTGTACCGTAGGGCAAAACTCCATGAATATTCTCTTACTCTTCTCTGTAATGGGAATGATCTCTAAAATATGGATAATGACCATCTAACAGGAAGTGACTCATGGCCTGGCAAGGCCTTAGGAACTTGTCTGATGAGCCCTTCAAAATATCTGCAAAATTCAATGAGTCCAACAGGACCACTGAAATTCAGTAGAGTCTTCTGGTATTTATAGAGAAGGTTCAGGAGACACTTTCTTGGGAAACCAAGAGTATGGCTCAAATTCTTGCTCGGTTTTTGATAAAGTTGAGTTGTACTCAGGCCACACCCACATCCCCTCCCTGCCCTGGGTTGACCCTGTTTATCTCTGTGAGGTGCAGATGGGAGCAGGGTGGCCTGGTGGCAGGCCTGTTCTCTGGGATTTCAGTTTCTATCGTGACTTGTTTTCAGCCCTTTATTAATTTTTTCCCTCTTCTTTTCTTTTTTAATTTGGAGGCAACTCTAAAGTGCTTCTAGGGCACGAGACAGCTGGTTTTTACCACGTTGCTGATTGAGTTCATAGCATTTTCTTTGCCTCTCCCCCACCCCCCGCCCAAATCAGATGGAAACTTATTGGCAATGATATGAAGCATTTATGCTTTTTCCACCCCTTTTTTTTTTTTATCAGGAAAAACATTGGAAAAACAGATTGTATGCCCAGGCTGCTGGCTCTTGAAATTCCCTCCCTGTTCAGACCTATTATCACAGTAACAAAAATGGTTTCGATAACATGAATCTAACCAGCATTCACTTCAATCTGCCCCCAGGACAAGGAGGGGTGGACTCTCCCTCCTCTCTGGGGACAGGAACTGGGCTTTTTCAGGAATTCAGCTCTGCCAGAAATGGAGCAGGAATTTGGGCCATACTCCGTCAATCATTTCCAAGAGAAATGGACTTTTTTTGGATATACATTCAAGGGAAGGGGGAGACAGCATCGCCCCTGTGTGGGCAATAGGACGTGTTTAGAGGGCTCAGCTTTGGCGCTGTACCTGGAGCTCACACCACCCCTTCTAGGTCACACTCCAGATGTTTGTGGCCCCAGAATTCCTTGCCAAAATGGCCTTTAGCCTGCTTAGAAGAGTTTTTCTGGGCTTCTTCCTGGCGTGTGTTCTCTGGAGGATGGATGCTGTGTAAATCTTAAGCTTGATGGGTGGCCAACGGGTAGCCCTTTGTGGGGATGCAGAGGGAGACTGAGCTTCCTTGCTGGAGGACAGAGACGGGGGTAGGAAGAGATGGGCGTGGGCCAGTGGTGGACTCTATTCATGCTGCCATGTCCTGGTGCAGAAGTTGGAGGAGGTTGAGAACTCAAGTTAATCCAGGTCTTGTAGGTTGTTATGAGGGTAAATGTGGTAGGATAGAAGGATGAGCAGTCAGTTAGTTTGATACATTGTGTCTGAATATTTAAACTTATGGTGTGTTGCTCTCCATTTACATTATTGCCTGAAGTCCCCAAATGTTAAAAGAGGGGCTGGGGAAGATTTGCTATAATTACTCAGGCCCCTTGATCTGCTGAGCTAACTCAGGAGGAGTAAGTTGAGTATATTTTCTGGGTGGACCTATCTCTGCTTTCCCTTGGGGAGTGGGGAGGGAGTTTTCTGTTGCAGAAAGAACCTGAGATTTGGAGCCAGAAAGATGTCGATTCAACAGACATGTATTAAGCACCTATTGTGTGTCAACCAGAGATAGACACCGGGACAGACAAAGCACAGCCAACATTCTCAGAAAATTTATAGCAGGAAAATGGATATTTGTGGAAAATACAGCAAGAAGACAATGTGTTAAAATCACTGTTAGCCAGGATACTGTTTATTTATTTATTCTTTTATTATTGTTTTTTATTGAGGTAACATTGATTTATAACATTACATAAGTTTCAAGTATACAACATTATATTTCTACTTCCATATACCCTACAGCAGGCTCACCACCAACAATTTAGTTTCCATCTGTCACTCCACACTTGGTTTTGCCCTCCCGTCACCCCTCCTCTCTGGTAACCAGAACTCTGTTTTTTACATCTTCATGTTCGTTTTTGTTTAGTTTGATTCGTTTACTTATTATATTTTGGTCTGTTTGTTTCTTTGTTTATTCAGTTTTTATAGTCTATGTATGAGTGAAATCTTAAGATATTTGTCTTTCTCCATCTGACTTATTTCACATAGCATAGCACTCTCAAGTTTCATTCCTTTTGTGGGAAATGACAAGGTTTCCTGTGTTTTATGGCTGAGTAGTATTCCACTGACTTTATGTGCCACATCTTATTTATCCGTTTATTCGTTGATGGGCACTTTTAGGTTGTTTCTGTATCTTGGCTATTGTAAACAGTGCTGCAATGAACATAGGGATGCATATATCTTTTCAAATTAGTGTTTTCGTATTCTTTGGACAAATATGCAGAAGTGGAGTTGCTGGGTCATATGGTAGTTCTAGTTTTAACTTTTTGAGGAATTGCTATACTGTCTTCCACAGTGGCTGCACCAATTTACATTCTCACCAACTGTGTATGAGGGTTCCCTTTTATAGACATCCTCACTGACACTTGTTATTTCTTGTCTTTTTGATAATAGCCATTCTGACAGGTGTGAGGTGACATGTCATTGTGGTTTCGATTTGAATTCCCCTGACGATTAATGATGTTGAGCATCTTTCCATGCGTCTGTTGGCCACCTGTATGTCTTCTTTGGAAAACATGTAGACAACGTACAACTCCTCTGCCCATTTTTCAGTCGGGTTGTTGTTGTTGTTGTTTTTAAGATTAAAAAAATATTTATTGTATTTATTTATTTTTGGCTGCATTGGATCTTCGTTGCTGAACGTGGGCTTTCTCTAGTTGCGGCGAGCGGGGGCTACTCTTCATTAAGGTGTGAGGGCTTCTCATTGTGGTGGCTTCTCTTGTGGTGGAGCACAGGCTCTAGGTACACGGGCTTCAGTAGTTGTGCCACACAGGCCCAGTAGTTGTGGCTCATGGGCTCTAGAGCACAGGCTCAGTAGTTGTGGCACATGGGCTTAGTTGCTCTGCAGCATGTGGTGTCTTCCTGGACCAGGGCTCGAATCCGTGTCTCCTACATTGGCAGGCGGATTCTTAACCACTGTGCCACCATGGAAGCCCAGGTTGTTTGGGGTTTTTTTTTTTGTTGTTGTTGTTGTTAAGTTATATGAATTCTTTATATATTTTGGATATTAACCCCTTATCAGATATATCATTTGTAAATATCTTCTCTCATTTGGTAGGCTTTTTGTTTGATTGATGGTTTCCTTTGCTGTGGAGAAACTTTTTAGTTTGACGTAATTCCATTCCATTTGTTTATTTTTGTTTTGCTTCCCTTGCCTGAGGAGACATATCCAGAAGGATATTGCTAAAACTGATGTCCAAGAGCATACTGCCCGTGTTTTTTTTTTTGAGTAGTATGGTTTCAGGTCTAATATTCAATTCTTTAATCAATTTTGAGTTCATTTTTGTGAATAATGTGAGGCAGTAGTGGTTTCATTTTTTTTGCATATGACTCTCCAGTTTCCCAACACCATTTATTGAAGAGACCATCCTCTTTCCATTGTAAGTTCTTTGCTCCTTTGTCATAAATTAATTGTCCGTATATGTGTGAATTTATTTCTGGACTCTCAGTTCTGTTCCATTGGTCTATGTATCTGTTTTTCTGCCAATACCATACTGTTTTGATTACTATGTCTTTGTAATATAATTTGAAACCAGGAAGTGTGATACCTCCAGCTTTGTTCTTTTTTCTCAGATTGCTTTGCCTATTCAGGGTCTTTTGTTTTTCCATACAAATTTTTGACTTTTTTTTTTCTCTTTCTGTGAAAAATTTCCTTGGGATTTTGATAGAGATTGCATTGAATCTATATATAGCTTTAGGGAATATGGACATTTTGACAATGTTAATGCTTCCAATTCATGAGCATGGAATATTTTTCCATTTATTTGTGTCTTCTTCAGTTTCTTTCAACAATGTCTTACAGTTCTCAGTGTACAGGTGTTTCATCTTCTTGGTTAAACTTATTCCTAAGTATTTAATTCTTTTTGTTGCAATTGTAAATGGAGTGGTTTTTAAAATTTCTCTTTGTGCTAGCTCATTGCTAGCATATAGAAATACAACAGAGTTTTGTATATTGACTTTGCATCCTGCAACTTTACTGTATTTTTTATTTGTAATAGTATTTTTTTTTGTATGTGTGGAGTCTTTGGGGTTTTCTATATATAAAATCATGCCATCTGAAATTTAGCCAGTATACTTTAATCCAATAAGGGTGTGGATCTAAAAGAAGAAGCAGGTCTCTGGAGGAAAAGTTGAGCAAGTCTAAAAGAAGAAGCAGGTCTCTGGAGGAAGAGTTGAGCAAGTCTTCACAGAGGTGACATTTACCCTGGGTATTTAACCTGGGATTAGCAAATGTCTGCCAGGAGAAAGGAGGAAACCATGACTGGAGGAAATGATTTGTGCAGAAGAATGGAGACCCATGAGGACCTCTAATCTAGATTTTAGAATTAACTTTGTTACCTACTTATTGGGTACATTACTTAACATTTCTTAACTTTAGTTTCCTCTTCTGTGTAATGGGGATAGTAATATAATAGCATGACCATTACATGAAATAGTGGATTTGAAACACATATTTTAAATTCTAAATAAAGCACTAACTAAATCTTAATAATTGTTGAAAGTGGGACTTCAGGCCTAAATTCCTCTAAATCCCAGCTGGGGAGTACTCTGCAGATTTTGGTGTGAGAGTTGGGATGTCTTCTGGGGGTCCTGTTGACATTCATCCTGAGAATTATCAATCTCTGGAACAGAAGGAACATTGGGTACAAGGTGGGCTGGCCCAGGGTTGGTGCAGGAGGAAAATCAGGAATGGAAGGGCTGCATTCTACTTTTCTTTAGAAGTAAGCCAATGCTTTACTACAGCCTAGAAGTGAGCCTGAGTCTCTGATCTTTGATTAAGCAAAATATAAATTACAGGACCTTCTAGATTTGTGGTCAGGCTTCACCAGTTCTCCCTCGCAAAGCCCTTACCCGGCAGAGGCAGTTTTCTTTATTATTCTCAGGCAAGAGGCAGCAGTTTTGAATTCTTCTGTTGTCACTGGTGCTGCTGAGGAATAAATAACTGAGGACAAAGACCATGTCTTATAAATTCAGAGTCCCTGCAATCCTAAATCAATAATGAGCACAGCATGTATTTGTCACATGAATGAATTATTGGAAAGGAGGCTGCTCTTCCGGACTCTTACAGGGCATATTCCCTTCCCTGCTGATTTAAAAGGACAAAGTATCTTGTGTGCTCTGGTCAGTTCTTCATGCCCATGGCTGTCCAGCCTAATTGCTAAGTGCCAGCCCAGTGAAGCCTCGTCAATGACAGTACATCTTCCTTGGGGTCACCTCCTTCAGGGCAGAGCCCCATGGCCCACAGGACACTGACAGCTTCTGTTTCACATCTGTTTTTACTTCTCCATAAGCCTTCTGGGTCACTGCCTTGGCCCAGTGATCTCCCCTTTCACCTTGGTTCCCACACCAGGTCAAGACAGGGAGACCTCCTCTTCTCTTCCCAGCCCCTGGGGCCTCTCTCTGTTCCCTGTCCGCACTCTGCTGGTCCCTGCCAGTTGTGGATGCAGAGTCTAAGGCTGTCCCCCGGCACCAGGGTGCTTGGCTCTCACCAGCCTGGTCCCACTCTTGTCTCTCAGTGAGAGCCTCTTTGCTACTCACATGTGTTCATCCTGACCTTTGGGTCTTGGAATGTTGGCACGCACATGTAGCCAAGGAATCCAATCTGCTTGAAGCATTAGGTCTTCAAATAGTCAGAACCCAGGGAGGCTTCTTGACACTAGCCTTGTATCAGCTGCATGGTTTCCGGAATTGTCATCCCCACCCTCCCACTTACTCATTTGGGTCATAGTTGAGGGGGCATGCCTAGATGCAGGGTTGAATTGTTTGTAATAAAAGGGAGGGAGATACAGAATCTTCTTTCATCTCCTTGTCCTTCTCTGCAGTTCATACTTCATCCCAAAGGGCTTTCAATCAAACAAACAAACAAACAAACCATGTTCACTGAAAAAGCTTACTGGCTGGAGGGGTAAGGCAGCCCACCATAGTTACATTAGTGGTTGTTAAGGAAACACAGTAGGAATAAAGGAGGTGACCTGTGATCTCAAGCAATTTATAATCTAGTTATGAAGACAGAACTATACCATGTGAAACCATGGCAAACCATGTCAAAGAGATTAGTATTAAGTGCCTATGTGGCACTTAGTAATAAGCGATGATGGATGCTGTGGAGATCTGAGGAGGCTGTTTGGAGGAGATGGAGCTTGAGGCAGATCTGTAAGGATGGAGGGTGTGTGTGTGTGTGTGTTTATTATATCCTCAGCATCCAATACAGTGACCGGCAAGTCATAGGTGATCAATATATATTTTGTATGAATTAATGCACTGGAAAGAGAAGAAAAGACGAACGGAGGATGATGTGAACACAGAGTTGAACAGGGCGTGTTTGAAACCCAGTGACAGGATGCCAAGTGAGTGGAAAAAATCAGGCTGAATGGGGAGGGTGAGCGGAGCAAAAAGTAAACCCTTGCTGATTGTCAGGGGAAGTCCGGGCTGTCTGATGTCGCTGGCTGTGTTCATCAGGGCAGGGCATGCTAAGCGCAGATCCCTTTTCACTTTCTGAGCCAGTTTTCTCATTCCAGTGTGGGCTCTGGGAAAGTGTTGCTGGTATCACAGAGATCAAAAACCTGGGGCTGCAGATAAGCAAGGGGGGGGGGTGAGTGCAGGGAAGCAATGAGGGTCACTGAGATAGGCCTCTGTTGCTGAGCAAAGCCAAACAATTCAGACCTTCATACCCCCAAAGTCAAACCCAAACAAAGCTGTAGAACGGGAGGGAGGGGCCATCAGGAGGGAGTCACGGGCCTGATGTGGAGAAATGCAGGGGGGCCAGAATGACTGGCTAGGACAACTGTCCTTTAATCGTGTTGCTCCTCCAGTAAGCGTGGAAATCTGTGGAAAATTTTGCCCTGTGTGTGAGATTCAGAATAAGCACCAGCACACCCGTGTTGCCCTTTGAGACCGTACATGTAACTGATTGTTTATACCATAAACATTTATGGAGGGTCTATTATGTGCTAGGCCTGTGTATCTGTACCCTGCTGATTGTGTTTGAGCCACGGACTCTGTCCTTACGGAGCTTACAGTTTACTGCGGAGAGAGATAATAAAGAGCTAAATGAGGAAATAAGAAGAAAGGTGGAGAAATTGATTTCTTCTATCAAATATTCAGATGGATAAAAGATAAGGAATCGGAGTTCTAAAATAGAGCCTGACTGATTCTCCCTCCGGAAATTGGCCTGTTCCTGTACAAGAAGTAAGACTGAATTAAAAAAAAAAAAAAGAAACCAAAAATCAGAAAACCAAAATGAAAAACCAAAAACACAAAAAATCAGAGTATACCAAAGCTATGAGTGGAGCTGCTTTCAAGCAGGCTGTTTTTCAAACTAAACATGGGGCTACACGGACCAGCACAAAGGTGCTAATGGAGAGATCACTAGGGGATGTTTGACAGTAGATATGCTCTAGAAAAGACATCTCTGTTGAACTGATGGATGCACTTAGGTGAATACGTGAGGGTTTCAGGGAAGCAGTGCTGACTAGTAAAATCTCTGGAGTCAGAAATATCTGGGCTCCTACTTTCCAGCTGGGTGAACTTGGAAAAATTTAGCCTCTCTAAGCCTGTTTGCTCATCTGTAAAATAAAGATATTACTACCTCCCAGGTGGTTAAAATAGATTATTATGTAATACATCTAGCACAGAGCTTGGCCTATAGTGTGTGCATGATAGAATCGAACAATTTCAACCTTTATCCTTTGAGGTCCAAAGGGTGGAGGGTTGGTAGAGATGGAAAGGGTAGGGAAGCCAGGAGCAGAACTTAAGCAGGACAGAGAGTGGCATTTTCACATGAGAATCGAAAGGGAACAAAAGACACAAAGATGTGTTTGCTGGCTGAGAAGCAAATTTGAATATTCTAATTGTCCAGATCCTTCTCTAAGAAACATTGCTGTAGGTAGCAGTCCGGTCGCTCTTCCCTGCAAGTGAAGCAGACTGGTCTCTTAGGAGCGCTGAAAGAATCCAGCCCCGAGTGCTTGGTCTTGACTGTTCATGGCTGAGGGGTGTGTTATTGAATATATATGGTTGTAGGTGTGCACACAAGGACACGCATTTGTGGCTGAATCCCAAACTTATGCAGTGTGTCCTGATGTATAGGAAAATATTGCTTCTAGTCTATTCTTCTGCATGAGTCGCTGTTCGTTTAGTACATTTAGTAGGGTCAGTGTGTGTGTGTGTTTGTGTTTGTGTGTGTGTGTGTGTGTGTGCACATGTGCGTATGTGTGTCTTATACTTGCCAGTAAACAATGAATCAAAATTCTGGTTTAGAGGATCTTTTTGGTAAATAGTCTTTCAGCTGAATACCTGGTCTTTCAGATTCCCTTCCCTTTCCCTGTTTCTTCCCCAGATAGTATATGGGAATGCTTCTGTGACCTCAAGACAGGGGGGGAAAGAGAGCCTCAGATCTACCTGCCAGCCTCAACTCTTGCTGTCCTGCTTTGTGAACAGGCTGGTTTGAACAGTTCAGCCTGGTCATCAGGCTGGACTATGCCCCCCTGAGACAGGACTGGTTCTTTTCCATTTCCTGGAGCTTTGTTCTGGCTCCTGTTGCTAAAGTCTACGGTCCCAGCCATCTGGTCCCATTACTTAGTGGGTAGAAACTCCATGTTCTACTTTCTCGTTCCTCCTCTCCTGAGATTTGTGGGGCTTCAGGCCTTCTTTTTCTCCACGCACACACACACACACTGCGGAGAGACAGAAGCAGGGTCTCAAAGCCCATCTTTCCAGCCACCCACCTCATCCAACGCTGTGTGCTCTCTCTCGCAAGCCGCCTTGTAAGTGACCCTGAGCTGATTGCCAGTCTTCTCTCACTCTCTCTTTTAAATTCTTTTTTTTTTTTTTTTTTTAAACATCTTTATTAGGGTATAATTGCTTTACAATGGTGTGTTAGTTTCTGCTTTATAACAAAGTGAATCAGCTATTCATATACATATGTTCCCATATGTCTTCCCTCTTGCGTCTCCCTCCCTCCCACTCTCCCCATCCCACCCTTCCAGGCTGTCACAAAGCACCGAGCTAATATCCCTGTGCCTTGCGGCTGCTTCCCCCCAGCTATCTACCTTACTACGTTTGTTAGTGTGTATATGTCCATGACTCTCTCTCGCCCTGTCAAAACTCACCCCTCCCCCTCCCCATACCCTCAAGTCCGTTCTCCAGTAGGTCTGCGTCTTTATTCCTATCTTACCCCTAGATTCTTCATGACATTTTTTTCCCTTAAATTCCATATATATGTGTTAGCATACGGTATTTGTCTTTTTCTTTCTGACTTACTTCACTCTGTATGACAGACTCTAGGTCTATCCATCTCATTACAAATAGCTCAATTTCATTTCTTTTTAAGGCTGAGTAATATTCCATTGTGTATATGTGCCACATCTTCTTTATCCATTCATCCGATGATGGGCGCTTAGGTTGTTTCCATGTCCTGGCTATTGTAAATAGAGCTGCAATGAACATTTTGGTACATGACTCTTTTTGAATTTTGGTTTTCTCAGGGTATATGCCAAGTAGTGGGATTGCTGGGTCATATGGTAATTCTATTTGTAGTTTTTTAAGGAACCTCCATACTGTTCTCCACAGTGGCTGAACCAATTCACATTCCCACCAGCAGTGCAAGAGTGTCCCCTTTTCTCCACACCCTCTCCAGCATTTATTGTTTCTAGATTTTTTGATGATGGCCATTCTGACTGGTGTGAGATGATATCTCATTGTAGTTCTGATTTGCATTTCTCTAATGATTAATGATGTTGAGCATTCTTTCATGTGTTTGTTGGCATTCTGTATATCTTCTTTGGAGAAATGTCTATTTAGGTCTTCTGCCCATTTTTGGATGGGGTTGTTTGTTTTTTTGTTATTGAGCTGCATGAGCTGCTTGTAAATTTTGGAGATTAATCCTTTGTCAGTTGCTTCATTTGCAAATGTTTTCTCCCATTCTGAGGGTTGTCTTTTGGTCTTGGTTATGGTTTCCTTTGCTGTGCAAAAGCTTTGAAGTTTCATTAGGTCCCATTTGTTTATTTTTGTTTTTATTTCCATTACTCTAGGAGGTGGGTCAGAAAGGATCTTGCTGTGATTTATGTCATAGAGTGTTCTTCCTATGTTTTCTTCTAAGAGTTTGATAGTTTCTGGCCTTACATTTAGGTCTTTAATCCATTTTGAGCTTATTTTTGTGTATGGTGTTAGGGAGTGATCTAATCTCATACTTTTACATGTACCTGTCCAGTTTTCCCAGCACCATTTATTGAAGAGGCTGTCCTTTCTCCACTGTACATTCCTGCCTCCTTTATCAAAGATAAGGTGTCCATATGTGCGTGGGTTTATCTCTGGGCTTTCTATCCTGTTCCACTGATCTATCTTTCTGTTTTTGTGCCAGTACCATACTGTCTTGATTACTGTTGCTTTGTAATATAGTCTGAAGTCAGGGAGCCTGATTCCTCCAGCTCCTTTTTTCGTTCTCAAGATTGCTTTGGCTATTCGGGGTCTTTTGTGTTTCCATACAAATTGCGAAATTTTTTGTTCTAGTTCTATGAAAAATGCCAGTGGTAGTTTGATAGGGATTGCATTGAATCTGTAGATTGCTTTGGGTAGTAGAGTCATTTTCACAATGTTGATTCTTCCCATCCAAGAACATGGTATATCTCTCCATCTATTTGTATCATCTTTAATTTCTTTCATCAGTGTCTTATAATTTTCTGCATACAGGTCTTTCGTATCCTTAGGTAGGTTTATTCCTAGATATTTTATTCTTTTTGTTGCAATGGTAAATGGGAGTGTTTTCTTGATTTCACTTTCAGATTTTTCATCATTAGTATATAGGAATGCCAGAGATTTCTGTGCATTAATTTTGTATCCTGCTACTTTACCAAATTCATTGATTAGCTCTAGTAGTTTTCTGGTAGCATCTTTAGGATTCTCTATGTATAGTATCATGTCATCTGCAAACAGTGACAGCTTTACTTCTTCTTTTCCGATTTGGATTCCTTTTATTTCCTTTTCTTCTCTGATTGCTGTGGCTAAAACTTCCAAAACTATGTTGAATAAGAGTGGTGAGAGTGGGCAACCTTGTCTTGTTCCTGATCTTAGTGGAAATGCTTTCAGTTTTTCACCATTGAGGATGATGTTTGCTGTGGGCTTGTCATATATGGCTTTTATTATGTTTAGGAAAGTTCCCTCTATGCCTACTTTCTGGAGGGTTTTTATCATAAATGGGTGTTGAATTTTGTCGAAAGCTTTCTCTGCATCTATTGAGATGATCATATGGTTTTTCTCCTTCAATTTGTTAATATGGTTTATCACATTGATAGATTTGCGTATATTGAAGAATCCTTGCATTCCTGGAATAAACCCCACTTGATCATGGTGTATGATCCTTTTAATGTGCTGTTGGATTCTGTTTGCTAGTATTTTGTTGAGGATTTTTGCATCTATGTTCATCAGTGATATTGGCCTGTAGTTTTCTTTCTTTGTGACATCCTTGTCTGGTTTTGGTATCAAGGTGATGGTGGCTTCGTAGAAGGAATTTGGGAGTGTTCCTCCCTCTGCTATATTTTGGAAGAGTTTGAGAAGGATAGGTGTTAGCTCTTCTCTAAACGTTTGATAGAATTCACCTGTGAAGCCATCTGGTCCTGGGCTTTTGTTTGTTGGAAGGTTTTTAATCACAGTTTCAATTTCAGTGCTTGTGATTGGTCTGTTCATATTTTCTATTTCTTCCTGATTCAGTCTTGGCAGGTTGTGCATTTCTAAGAATTTGTCCATTTCTTCCAGATTGTCCATTTTATTGGCATAGAGTTGCTTGTAGTAATCTCTCATGATTTTTTTTATTTCTGCAGTGTCAGTTGTTACTTCTCCTTTTTCATTTCTAATTCTATTGATTTGAGTCTTCTCCCTTTTTTTCTTGATGAGTCTGGCTAGTGGTTTATCTATTTTGTTTATCTTCTCAAAGAACCAGCTTTTAGTTTTATTGATCTTTGCTATTGTTTCCTTCATTTCTTTTTCATTTATTTCTGATCTGATTTTTATGATTTCTTTCCTTCTGCTAGCTTTGGGGTTTTTTTGTTCTTCTTTCTCTAATTGCTTGAGGTGCAAGGTTAGGCTGTTTATTCGAGATGTTTCCTGCTTCTTAAGGTGGGCTTGTATTGCTATAAACTTCCCCCTTAGAACTGCTTTTGCTGCATCCCATAGGTTTTGGGTCGTTGTGTCTCCATTGTCATTTGTTTCTAGGTATTTTTTTATTTCCTCTTTGATTTCTTCAGTGATCACTTCATTATTAAGTAGTGTATTGTTTAGCCTCCATGCGTTTGTATTTTTTACAGATCTTTTCCTGTAATTGATATCTAGTCTCATGGCGTTGTGGTCGGAAAAGATACTTGATACAATTTCAGTTTTCTTAAATTTACCAAGGCTTGATTTGTGACCCAAGATATGATCTATCCTGGAGAATGTTCCATGAGCACTTGAGAAAAATGTGTATTCTGTTGTTTTTGGATGGAGTGTCCTATAAATATCAATTAAGTCCATCTTGTTTAATGTATCATTTAAAGCTTGTGTTTCCTTATTTATTTTCATTTTGGATGATCTGTCCATGGGTGAAAGTGGGGTGTTAAAGTCCCCTACTATGAATGTGTTACTGTTGATCTCCCCTTTTATGGTTGTTAGTATTTGCCTTATGTATTGAGGTGCTCCTATGTTGGGTGCATAAATATTTACAATTGTTATATCTTCTTCTTGGATCGATCCCTTGATCATTATGTAGTGTCCTTCTTTGTCCCTTTTAATAGTCCTTATTTTAAAGTCTATTTTGTCTGATATGAGAATTGCTACTCCAGCTTTCTTTTGGTTTCCATTTGCATGGAATATCTTTTTCCATCCCCTTACTTTCAGTCTGTATGTGTCTCTAGTTCTGAAGTGGGTCTCTTGTAGACAGCATATATAAGGGTCTTGTTTTTGTATCCATTCAGCCAATCTGTGTCTTTTGGTGGGAGCATTTAGTCCATTTACATTTAAGGTAATTATCGATATGTATGTTCCTATTTCCATTTTATATATTGTTTTGGGTTCGCTACTATAGGTCATTTCCTTCTCTTGTGTTTCGTGTCTAGAGAAGTTCCTTTAGCATTTGTTGTAAAGCTGGTTTGGTGGTGCTGAACTCTCTCAGCTTTTGCTTGTCTGTAAAGGTTTTAATTTCTCCATCAAATGTGAATGAGATCTTTGCTGGGTAGAGTAGTCTTGGTTGCAGGCTATTCTCCTTCATCACTTTCAGTATGTCCTGCCACTCCCTTCTGGCTTGTAGGGTTTCTGCTGAGAGATCAGCTGTTAACCTTATGGGGATTCCCTTGTGTGTTATTTGTTGTTTTTCCCTTGCTGCTTTTAATATGCTTTCTTTGTATTTAATTTTTGACAGTTTGATTAATATGTGTCTTGGTGTGTTTCTCCTTGTATTTATCCTGTATGGGACCCTCTGTGCTTCCTGGACTTGATTAACTATTTCCTTTCCCATATTAGGGAAGTTTTCAACTATAATCTCTTCAAATATTTTCTCAGTCCCTTTCTTTCTTTCTTCTTCTTCTGGAACCCCTATAATTCGAATGTTGGTGCGTTTCATGTTGTCCCAGAGGTCTCTGAGACTGTCCTCAGTTCTTTTCATTCTTTTTTCTTTATTCTGCTCTGCAGTAGTTATTTCCACTACTTTATCTTCCAGGTCACTTATCCGTTCTTCTGCCTCAGTTATTCTGCTATTGATCCTATCTAGAGTGATTTTAATTTCATTTATTGCATTGTTCATCGTTGCTTGTTTCATCTTTAGTTCTTGTAGGTCCTTGTTAACTGTTTCTTGCATTTTGTCCATTCTACTTCCAAGATTTAGGATCATCCTTACTATCATTATTCTGAATTCTTTTTCAGGTAGATTGCCTATTTCCTCTTCATTTGTTAGGTCTGGTGGGTTTTTATCTTGCTCCTTCATCTGCTGTGTGTTTTTCTGTCTTCTCATTTTGCTTATCTTACTGTGTTTGGGGTCTCCTTTTTGCAGGCTGCACTTTCGTAGTTCCCGTTGTTTTTGATGTCTGTCTCCAGTGGCTAAGGTTGTTTCAGTGGGTTGTGTAGGCTTCCTGGTGGAGGGGACTAGTGCCTGTGTTGTGCTGGATGAGGCTGGATCTTGTCTCTCTAGTGGGCAGGTTCACGTCTGGTGGTGTGTTTTGGGGTGTCTGTGGCCTGGCCTTATTATGATTTTAGGCAGCCTCTCTGCTAATGGGTGGGGTTGTGTTCCTGTTTTGCTAGTTGTTTGGCATAGGTTGTCCAGCACTGTGGCTTGCTGGTCGTTGAGTGAAGCTGGGTGCTGGTGTTAAGATGGAGGTCTCTGGGATATTTCCACCGTTTAATATTATGTGGAGCTGGGAGGTCTCTTGTTGACCAGTGTCCTGAAGTTGGCTCTCCTACCTCAGAGGCAGAGCCCTGACTCCTGGCTGGAGCACCAAGAGCCTTTCATCCACACAGCTCAGAATAAAAGGGAGAAAAAGTAGGGAGAATTAGTAGAAGTATGAGTAAAGAAAGAAGGAAAGGAGGAAAGGAAGGAAGGAAGAAAGAAGCAAAGAAGGAAAGAAAGGAGGGAGGGAGGGAGGGAGGGAGGAAGGAAGGAAGGAGGGAAAGAAGGAAAAAAGACAGAAAGAAAGATGATACAGCAAAAATAAAATAAAGTATAATATAGTTATTGAATTAAAAAATATTTAGAAAAAAAAAAAAAAAGGGACGGATAGAACCTTAGGACAAATGTTGGAAGCAAAGCTATACAGAGAAAATCTTACACAGAAGCATACACATACACCTTCACAAAAAGAGGTAAAGGGGGAAACATCATAAATCCTGCTCCCTGAGACCACCTCCTCAATTTGGGGTGATTCGTTGTCTAAAGGAGGGAAGGAAGGAAGGAAAGAAAGAAAGAACGAAGGTAAAGTATAATAAAGTTATTACAATTAAACTTAATTATTAAGAAAAAGAATTTTTAAAAAAAAGTCATGGACGGATAGAGCCCTAGGACAAATGGTGGAAGCAAGAGTATACAGACAGGATCTCACACAGAAGCATACACGTACACATTCACAAAAAGAGGAAAAGGGAAAAAAATCATAGATCTCGCTCCTAAATTCCACCTCTTCAATTTGGGATCATTCCTTGTCTATTCAGGTATTCCACAGATGCAGGGTATATCAAGTTGATTGTGGAGCTTTAATCCGCTGCTTCTGTGGCTGCTGGGAGAGATTTCCCTTTCTCTTCTTTGTTCTCACAGCTCACAGGAGCTCAGCTTTGGATTTGGCCCTGCCTCTGCGTGTAGGTCGCTGGAGGGCGTCTGTTTTTTCGCTCAGACAGGACGGGGTTAAAGGAGCCGCTGATTCGGGGCCTCCGGCTCACTCAGGCCGGGGGTTGGGGGATGGGGGTAGGAGGGGCACTACGTGCGGGGCGGGCCTGCGGCTGCAGAGGCAGCGTGACGTTGCGGCAGAGGCCGGCGTGATGTTGCACCAGCCTGAGACCCGCCGTGCGTACTCCCGGGGAAGGTGTCCCTGGATCCCGGGAACCTGGCAGTGGCGGGCTGCACAGGCTCCGCGGAAGAGGGGTGTGGAGAGTGACCTGTGCTCGCACACAGGCCCCTTGGTGGCGGCAGCAGCAGCCTTAGCGTCTCCCGCCCGTCTCTGGGGTCCGCGGTTTTAGCCGCGGCTCGCGCCCGTCTCTGGGGTTTGCGCTTTCAGCCGCGGCTCGCGCCCGTCTCGGGGGCTCGCGCCCTCAGCCGCGGCTCGCGCCCGTCTCTGGGGTTCGCGCTTTTAGCCGCGGCTCGCGCCCGTCTCTGGAGTTCCTTTAAGCAGCGCTCTTAAACCCCTCTCCTCGCGCACCAGGAAACAAAGAGGGAAGAAAAAGTCTCTTGCCTCTTCGGCCGGTGCAGGCTTTTCCCCGAACTCCCTCCCGGCTAGTCGTGGTGCACTAACCCCTTCAGGCTATGTTCAAGCCGCCAACCCCAGTCCTCTCCCTGAGCTCCGTCCAAAACCAAAACCCGAGCCTCAGCTCGCAGCCCCGCCCGCCCCGGCGGGTGAGCAGACAAGCCACTCGGGCTGGTGAGTGCCGGTCAGCACCGATCGTCTGTGCAGGAATCTCCCCGCTTTGCCCTCCGCACCCGTCGCTGTGCACTACTCCGCGGTCCCGAAACTCCCCCCTCTGCCTCCCGCAGTCTCCGCCCGCGGAGGGGCTTCCTAGTGTGTGGAAACTTTTCCTCCTTCACAGCTCCCTCCCACTGGTGCAGGTGCCGCCCTTATTCTTTTGTCTCTGTTTTTTCTTTTGCCCTACCCAGTTACGTGGGGAGTTTCTTGCCTTTTGGGAGGTCTGAGGTCTTCTGCCAGCCTTCAGTAGGAGTTCTGTAGGAGTTGTTCCACGTGTGGATGTATTTCTGGTGTATCCGTGGGGAGGAAGGCGATCTCCGCGTCTTACTCTTCCGCCATCTTCAAGGTCCCCCCTAAATTCTTAACAAATTTAATGCCAGCAATATTTAGAATACAATTATTTATTTATTTATTTTTTTTTTGCGGTACACGGGCCTCTCACTGTTGTGGAGCACAGGCTCCGGACGCGCAGGCTCAGCAGCCATGGCTCACGGGCCCAGCCACTCTGCAGCATGTGGGATCCTCCCAGACCGGGATGCGAACCCGTGTCCCCTGCATCGGCAGGCAGACTCCCAACCACTGCGCCACCAGGGAAGCCCTAGAATACAATTATTAACTTACATTAAAGTATGGCTCCTAGCTTCCAAATTTTATTTATTTATTTGATTTATTTTAATTTTGTTGAAGTATAATTTATAATGTGTTAATTTTTTCTGTACAGCAAAGTGCTCAGTTATACACACACACATGTATATATACATATGTATATATTCTTTTTCATATTCTCTTCCATTATGGTTTGTCACTGTATATTGAATATAATTCCCTGTGCTATACAGTAGGACCTTGTTGTTTATCCATCCTATGTATAATAGTTTGCATCTGCTAACTTCAAACTCCCACTCCATCTCTCCCCCACCCCCTGTCCTTCTTGGCAACCACAAGCCTGTTCTCTATGTCTGTGAGTCTTTCTATTTCATAGATATGTTGATTTGCATTGTAGTTTAGATTCCACATATAAGCAATATTATATGGTATTTGTATTTCTCTTTCTGGCCAGTTTTCTCAAAGAGCAGTAGTCCCAACCTTGGCCGTGCATTGGAATCAGCTGGCAAGTTTCTTCAAGTCCTGATGCCTAGATCCTATGTCCAGATATTACATTGTAAGTGGTGTGTCTGGATCCATGGAAATGATGGGCAGCCAAGTATGAGAACCACTGTCCAGAGGCTCACAGCCTCCAGATGAGGGCATGGGCCACAACCCCTTGCATTTTTGGAGTATGTCTTGCCCATCCAGATGTTCCCATCATGTGCAGCCTACCACTGGAGGTTCCTCACTGTGGCAGGGAGTGGAGATGATGACACGAGCAGTGACTTCTCCACCCACGTCCTCCTTCCTCCTCTCCTCTCCAAAGCCAGAAAGGAAGGGACTCCACTTGGCTCTGTATTTTCTCCCCAGCTCCCTTTACATCACACGTTTGAGTTCTTTTCACTCTGGCTTTTGGCAACTTAATAGTTAAGTCACTTAGCCAGTGATTCATCAACAGAAGCTTAAAGAATTTAGAAAAAACTTTTCTCTCATGATGATACTAGGTATTCAAGGCTGTTATCTTGGGGAGAATTCAAAAATTTTATTTTTAAATTTCAAAAACAGAATATTTGTTTTTTATTTGTATTTCTGCTATAAAAATGCCTAAACTCTACTAAGGGAGATGAAACAATAGAGGAAAAAGGAGGAGCCAGTAATGTATTTAACGCATAACATTTATGTATGTATGAGTTTGCGAGGACTGCCATAACAAAATACACAGACTGGGTGGTTTAAACAAAGGAAACTTATTTTCTCACAGTTCTAGAGGCTGGGAGTGCAAGATCAAGGTGCATGCACGCACAATTTGTTTCCTCCGAGAGCCACAATGGAAGGAACTGTCCCAGACCTCTCTCCTTGCCTCATAGTTGGCCACCTTCCTTCTGTGTCCTCATACAGTTGCTTCTCTCTGCATGTGTCCCTGGTGTCTCTCTGTGCATCCAAATTTCTCTTCTTACAAGGACACCAGTCAGATTGGATTAGGACCCATCCTAATGGCAGCATTTTAACTTAATCACCTCTTTAAAGACCTTATCTCGAAATCTTTTTTTTTTGTTCACTATTTTGTTTTTTGGTTGTTTTTTTGGTCACACCGCACAGCATGTGGGATCTTAGTTCCCAGACCAGGGATTGCACCCTACCCCCCTTGCATTGGAAGCACGGAGTCTTAACCACTGGATCACCAGGGAAGTCCTACATTTCACTTTTAAACAGTTACAGGTCAACCAGGCAGAACCAAGCATCTTGTCTACATGGAAAATTAAATCCAGTTCACAGACGTTTTCAAAACACTTGTCTAATGTTTCCACAAATATTTGAATTAGATCTAAAATGCCAAGTTCACTTTCTGAAGAACCCCCACAAAAGACAAAATATAATGTTGCATAATGTCTATAAATCAGGTTGTTGTCAGATCCTCCAATTAATAATCCTCCTTCTAGGAAATTACAAACATTTTCATCTCTCTGAGATACCAAATGGAATGTTTCCCTGATGATTTGCTGTTGTGTATCCTCACTGTAGGGCTGGTAGAACTTAGGAGAGCCGCGGCTTCCGGTGGCTGTTAAAGATGAGGGTCGCCTTGATCATGCCTGAGCCGGACCGACCGGGTGGGAGCTGGGGTCCAGGGCGGGGACGGGCGCGCGCGAACCTTGCCTCAGAATCTCGCTGGCCATCCTTCCCTACCCGCCGGCTTCTGCACACGCGCAGGCGCCCCCCCCCCCCCAGGGGCGGGGCGGGGCTTGGCTCTCGAAATGTTATTACATATCTCCTAATATGGTATGAGGGGTTAGGACTTCAACACAGGAATTTTGTGGGGACACAATTCAGCCCATAACAATATATTACTTAAAAGATAAAAAGGTGAGAGCTGGAACTTTTATGTATTTTTAGTACCCATATAGCTTGCAAAGAGCTTTTGTAATTATTATTTCATTTAATCTCAAGAAATTCTTATAAAGTATTACTCTAATTTTATTTGGAGATGAGACAACTGAGGCACAGAGGATCTAGGTGACTTTGTTCAGGTCATTGAGATAATTACTAAAAGAGAACTTAAAACAAGTAAGCCTCTGTGTGTGTGTGTGTGTGTGTTTCAGTGTAAGCAAGTAAGTCTGTGTGTGTGTGTTTCAGTGTGTCTGTGTCTCTACAGTATAGATTAAGCAGTAATAGAATAAAATGATTGAATAATAATACTCGGTCTGTATTATTTTTTGGGGACGAAGGGATATTGAGAGGAATGACCAACACATTTGTACAAAATTAGTAAAATCCTAATACAAAAGAAAAATCAAATCCCAAGCTCAGTGTAAGATAGAGATCAGAGGAAAATATTGAATCAGTCCAGTCAGGTCCAGTCTGAACTATGGCATGAGGTTTACATTAAAGGAAACTCTTTAGGGTGAAGATAAATATCCAAACAAGTAAGACTAAATGTTGGATACAATCGAGGTCCTTTACCCAGCTTCAGTAGACTAAATTGAGAGCACAAAATGAATTGGTATGATAATGTCCCACTAGATTTTTATAAAGTATTTTGAGTGAATTATCTCATTGAATCTTCACAGTGATCCATTAAGGAGGTTAAATATTATTACCATCTTTATTCTATTTTTGAGAAGATTGAGGATCCTATAGTTTGAAATGCATTGCCAAAGATCAGCCAGCCAGTAAGTAGAGCTGGGATTAAAACCCACATATGCTGGTTTGAGACTCCATGCTCTTTACTGTGCACTATACTGTTATGCATTTTCTTTAATTCTGCACCAGACAGAGATCTTTAAAGTGGACCCTATGATTTGGGTATCATCCCATGCCCAGTGTCTAGCACACTGCCTGAAACCGAGTACACTGTCACTGCTAACTAAAAGGAATAAGTGAATTAAGCAGGGAAGCCTTCTGTTCAAATATAGAGGCCTGATTGCATGGGTTTGTCTTTTCTTTCATCAGAGTATATGAAACGTATGATAAAACAATTTTTAAAAGATAAGGAAGAGGAATAGGGTTATCAGGGATTTTGAGAAATTTCTGGAAGATGGAAAGCACATGTCAGGAGAATAACTGATGAAGTCAGGGAAGGGAGCCACAGTGAATATATGTACGGATGAAAATGCACAAGGATGCAGTTATCAGCCCATTTGGACCACAGAGAATCTCAGGTGTTGGAAATATGGTGCAAGAGTGAATACAGACTAAACAAAGAAATTAACTTGTAGTTTGTCCATTGGATAATCTCTTCTCAAATGAATGAAGCCTACATAAGCCAGATGCTTTCTTCTCTAGGAGATCAAACAAACAAATGTGGAGAGGTTCCTTTCTAAAGAAACCTTAATGGCTCTACTGCAGGACTTCTCAACTGGGCATTTCTGGCATTTGGGGCTGGACAATTCTGTTTTGCAGTGGATTGCCCTGTGCATTGTGGAGTGTTTAGTAGTATCCGTGGCTTCGTCCACTAGATGCCATTGGCATTCATTCCCCCTCAGTTTTGACAACAAAAAACATCTCCGAAACTGCCAGATATCCCCTGGAGGGCAAATCATTCCTGGTGGAAATGACTTCCACATCCTTTCACTTAGGAGACCCCCAGTGTAATGTCCAATTTGTGCTTGATTACCTAATTCAAAGGTTGACAGTATTCAGAACATCGAATCAGGTTTTTTTAAAAAAAATTACTTCTCTACTAAATATGAAAAAACAAATATTTGAGGAAATATAGCATAATATAAAAACAAGTGCTATGATAACATAATCAAAGAAAAAACCCTTATTACTTAAAAATGTCATTTTATATAACAAGTTTAAAAAAGATTGGATAGCAAAGTCTAAGAAACCTCCAAGAGTGTGTAATAAAATGCAGAGATAGAAAATATGACAAAAGGTCAGAGATATGACAGATAAGTCCAGGAAGTCAATATCTGATTAACAAGTTTCCAGAAAGAGAGAACTGTGTACATAAAGGGAAAATTATCAAAGAACTAATTTAACTATCCAGATCTAAAGTATACATCTCAATTATAATGACATCTGAATGTCTAGTACAGTCAATGAAAAGATGGCCATCCTTAAACACATTATTGTGAAATCACAGAATACCAAAATAAAGAGAGATTATAAAAGGTGAGAGAGAGAGAGAAAGAGAGAGAGAGAGAGAAAGAATGAATAGTTTATCCCCAAAAGAAACAAGATAGAAGATATTGGAGCAATAACATTATATTTCTTAGGGAAAAGGAGTTTTCAGCCTGGAATTCTATATCCAAACAAACACTAAATTGTTCTGGTAAAAATAAATATAATTTTTCAATTTAAGGAAGAAAAATTTCCTGACACACTCATTTTTATGAAGCTTCTTGAAGAAATGCCTCTGTTGGCTAGGATGCCTTTTAGTGAAAGATCATAAAATTCCAACTCAACTGGCTTACACAGAAAGACACAGATTACCTCAAATAACAGAAATCTAGAAGTGGACGGTTGACTCAGCTGTTACTGAACTCAGGTCTGGCTGCTCACCACTCAAAAGCCAATACTTGAGAGGCAAGTGTTGGTAGAAAGGAAAGTTTGCTTTATTCCAGAGGCTGGCAACTGTGGGAGAAGGCAGATTCATGTCCAAAGGCCAACTCTCCTCTATTGACCGGTGGGCAAGAACTTTTAAAGGAGAGTTTCAGTGGAGGGAGGGGGCTACACGTAGAAACAGCACAGTCAGCTCTGACAGTCATCTTGAAATTGGTCATGCGGTGGTCTGACCAGCATCATCTTGATTGTTCTAAGTACAATTAGTCTTCAGTTCCAGGGTCAGTTTGTTCCCATTTCTTTGAGGCCAGTTCTCAGAATTGTGGCAGCTTATGTCATGGCTACAGCCTGGTCATCATGCAGTTAACTTCTTCCACCTGGTGGGGGTTTCAGTATGTGTAAAACAGCTCACAGGATATGGCTCAGAATATTATCTATAGCTCTTGAGGAGGAACTAAAAGACCTTGAACTAAAAGTCCTTTGCTTACTGACTAAACTATTATTATTTTTCCCTGTTTGACTGCTTTTCCTTTGTTTCTGCATTTTCTCATTTGTCTGATTACATTTATTCTTTGACTAAAGTTTCTCTACAGACAAAAGACAGGTTGAGGACGTTGGTGGAGGGAGTCTGTCCATAGGGCCCTCTCCGATTCACTATATCACCAAATTTTTAAGTTCTTCCCATCTTCCTATTCTGTCATGCTTGATGAGTTGCATAGTCCTTGGATAGCTCCCCTCTTGTTAGATGATGATTTCTGCAACTAGATGTTACATATGGATATGATACTGGACAGAGAAAGAAAGAACATTCTATTCTGTGGGTCTTTTTTCCTTTTTTTAATTAAATACTTCATTGGAACGTCCCTCAGCAAGTTTTCCCTCGTGTTTCATTGTTCAGAATGGGATATATGCCCACTCTCAAACCAGTCATTAGCAAGGGGAGAAGTATTAACATGATCGACTTAGCAAAGTGTAAGATGCGTAGGAGAAGGGTGGGATACTGGAATAAAAACAAGATTTTGTTAGAAAGAGGGATGTGTGTCTGCTACAATGCAGCAGCAAATTTGGGATTAAACTAAAAAAGAAGACAAGATCCAGGTATGGTGGAACTGATCCAGGAAAGGAGAAAGGAGAAATTCAGGAAGAACAATGCACAAGGCCCAGAGAGCACAGGTCTAGGTTGGATCAGAGGGACCTAGGTAGGAGACATCTATGTAAAAAGAGAAAATAAGGTTTGATAAAAATTTTTGTTATGATAAAGGCAAAAAATAGGCGTTTGAAATTCTAGAAAAAGTGTTATAAGAAAGGACTGCAACCATAAAAACACTACTTAATTCTGCTGTGTTCAATGTTGGCATGGCCACGAAACCAGGGACACCATTGGTTACTTCCAACTTCCAGAATCCATCAGCAAAAGCTGGTTACAGAAGAAAGGTAACAGCAATCACTTTTTTTTTTTTTTTTTTTTGCGGTACGCGGGCCTCTCACTGCTGCGGCCTCTCCCGTTGCGGAGCACAGGCTCCAGACGCGCAGGCTTAGCAGCCATGGCTCACGGGCCCAGCTGCTCCGCGGCATGTGGGATCCTCCCAGACCGAGGCACGAACCCGTGTCCCCTGCATCGGCAGGCGGACTCTCAACCACTGCGCCACCAGGGAAGCCCAGCAATCGCTTTTGACAGTATGAAAGAAGTGTCTATGTGAGAAATTGGGAGAGGCAGATGGGGGAGAAGAGCTGAGAGCTCAAGGAAAGAGCAGGGATGCTAATAATCTTATCTGACAGAGTGGCCAGACAAGCAATCAAAAGATACTCTCTTTAGTTGGTGGAACAAGAAAAAAAAGAAGAAGAAGAAGAAATGGTAAAAAGGTAGAGAATATAGGAGATAACATAAGGATTTACTAAGATATTGGGTGCAGGGGAAGATAGGGTGAGGTTATGTGAGCTAATTATCACATCTGCAGTTCAAAAGATAATGGGTAGAATGAATCAGAAGTAGGGGTAAAACATATAATCTAGAGATATGGCACCAACAGGAAAGAACAGCCAGAGTTAAGAATGTTTGCTCTGGGGAGGGAGAGTGGGCTGGAGGAATGCGGACAGAGGCCTATCCTTCGTAAGCCCTTTTTATTATCTCTTATTTCAATCTTGTGCACACACTGTCATTGGATAGCTGAAGTGTTGTAAAAATGATTTATTTTTACTTTCTGCCATAAGGTAGATACATTTTGTATTACGCATTTTCCGCTTACAGCTGCCTCCTAGACATTTTCTTTGACATCACATAACCTTTATAATGATTCAATTAATGGTTATGTATTAGTATTTTGTATTATTTCTTTGGAAGTCCTGATCCATTCATTCGTGTTCTCTCAGTCTCCCAGTGTCTATGAAGAAACCAAAAGAAGTTGAAGCTTGGGGGTAGCAGCAGATGTCCAAAGAAAAAAGGTTTTTTTTCTTTGGAAATAACCAAAACTTAAAGTGACCCTCATTAACCCCATGCATTAACCAAGTTCAAAGCCCAGGCAGAGGGGTGCGGCCCTCCTTGCTCATGCAGCAGCCCTGGAGTGGGGGGCTGCATGCACCCCCTGAGACCTGCAAGGCCAGAGGGTGTTCCCTGGCAGCCTGGACAGCATCAACCCACGGCTGCCCTTTGCACTGCCACTGCCTCAAGTTCATTTGAAATGGGGGCTGCCAGAAAGATGAGGCTTCATTTGCAAAGCAAGGGCATGTCTTTAATTATCCTTTAGATCCATACAAAATCGAGGCGGGTGGGGATAGATTTATGGCTTTCGATTCTCTTCTTTGCCATTTATAGAACAGTATTTATCAGGTGTAGGGCACATGGCAGCGCTGAGGCGTGCCAGACGGGATCAAAAGCAAAGCATAAAAACCTTCCCCTTTCAACAAACCTAATCTCCCCCTTCTATCTATAAATGGCCACATTAACCTCATGGCTCAGAAGAGAGATTCATTCTGGCATTTTGCTGTCTGAGGAATCAAGAGCAAGTGGGAGGCTGGCTTCTGTGTGCCAGGCCCGTCTTGCCTCCCCTTTGATGTTTCCCTCAGAACTGAGTCATGGCCAACAGCACTGGGGTGGGGTGCTCTGCATGGCCATGGTCTTGAGAGCATCCCTTTCCCAGGAGGCATTTACATCCTTCCTAGGAGAGCATCAGATGGGAAATGGCTGGCAACGCAGCCATGAATCATTCATTCACTCAGTGCTGTTTAGTTAGGTCCCATATGTCCCACACGTTTCCAGGGGGTAATAGATTCTAAGGAAGCAGAAGACATGATTTATTCCTTGAGAAAACTTCAATGTTACTTGGCAAGAAAGTCCTGCCCATAATGGACTCAGATCATTAAAGCAATTTTTGTTGTTCTTGAGTTTTGGGAAAGAGTTGTTCATTATTGGGGCTTCAGAATGAGTTGGGTATCGCCTAGAATGTATGACGTGGTCTAAGCCTTGAAGGCTGGGTAGAACTTGAATAGAAAAGAGGAAAAGAGAGATGTGGAGATCATAAACAAAAGCCCCGAGGCCAGCATGAATGTGGCATGCTTCCAAGAGGCGAGCAGGCAGTACCTGGTAGAAACATCTTTGGGACTCAGTGGTTTCTGGGTGTGTGTCCCATTCTCCTGAACTGTGGCTTGCTGACCAACAGAAACCTGCAGATTCAGGAAGCATAAGTACCTTTGCTTCTCCAAAACAAAGTAACCTTTTCCTTGACTCTTCTGCTTCCATAGCTATGGAAGGTATTTTGCTTTTCTTCTTTCTGCAAATTGGAAATGCGTCATCCCTGAATTAGGGTATCACAGTGCAAAATCTTAGAAGCATAGAAACCTTGAGTTTCTCTAGAATGTAAGCTCCGTGAAAAGGAAGAGGTTTGTTGGTTTTCTTCTCTCAACGTCTAGAGCAGCCCCTGGCACGGAGCAAGAGCTCAGTGAGTCGGTCTTACTGATTAACAAAAGAATGAAAGCCTAGCCTTCCGCACAATTCAGGAACATCTGGCTTCTGCACTGAGAAATCAGAAGACTCAATTTCTGGTCTTTCACTTTGACTCTTATTAGCTTGGGGCCCATCATCCCTCATAACTCAGTTTGCTCATCTTCCAAATTAAAATATTAAAACATTTTTTACATACCCCACAAAATTGTGAGGATCAACTATCCACTCAATGTATTATTTATTTATTTATTTTAACATCTTTATTGGAGTATAATTGCTTTACAATGGTGTGTTAGTTTCTGCTTTATAACAAAGTGGATCAGTTATACATATACATATGTTCCCATATCTCCTCCTTCTTGTGTCTCCCTCCTACCCTCCCTATCCCACCCCTCTAGGTGGTCACAGAGCACCAAGCTGATCTCCCTGTGCTATGCGGCTGCTTCCCACTAACTACCTGTTTTACATTTGGTCCACTCAATGTATTTTAATTTATTTAATTGCTCTGTATGAGGTTCTGGGAATATTAAATAACTTTAGCTTTCAAGGAATTTAGTCTAGTGAAGAAGACAGACAAACAAACAAAACATTGCAAGTCAGTGGGATAGCGTATAAAACAGTGGCACACTCAAAGTCTTGTGAATGCACAGAAGAGTGACAGCTGACACAGGCTGGGGCTACAGGGAAGGTTTTCTAGACATGACAGCTGTTTGGGTCCCTTGGATCAGGTTACAAGTTACCTGGGGTAGGTGTAAGTGAGTGCAGCACTTCAAGGCAGTGGGTAGGGGTGAATGCCCAGATGCCCAGGGCTTAGACAATCAAAGGGTTGGGTGGAAGTGTGTATCTATATACAGCTGGGCACAAACTGAGTATCTACAGATTTGTGCAGGGATTGGCAATAAGCTGTTCTGGTGAAACTAAGCAGTAGAAATCATGAAAAACATTAATTTCTTCATAATGACATTTGGACTTTATTTAGCAAAGGATTATAAATTGTGTGGAACATTATGAGATTAGCATCTTAGAAAAATCACTGGAAGCCTATATGAAGGATGGTTGGGGAGATGAGACTGGAAAAACGTTGATGGCAAAGGAAATTGGTTAGGGAGCTACTGGAACATCTGTGGGAAGGATGAGGAAACTGAGGAACTGAAATCGTGTTAAGGGGGTAAAAGAGTTGATGGGTGGATTAGAAGAGACTGAAAAGATGGACTCAGTAGTGACTGACAGCCTGTGGGAACAGGGTAATTCTCAGGTTTGTGATTTAGGTGACTGATTGGGTAATGGTAAACCAGACTATGATAGCTGGATGTCCTCAGTGGGTGAATAATGTCGTGTCCAGTCAAACAGACCTATTTTACATATTTGTTAGATATTTAGTTAGACAACTCTGCACTGGGTGGAGAAGTAGAGCACCTTGTGAATGCTCTCAGCCTTTCCTCTACTGTCCTAAGCAAGTCACCTCTGGCTTCAAACCATCTTATTCCACCCAAACTAAAAGGAAAAAAAAAAAAAAAAAAAGACATCTTCTCTCTTTGGAAGGACGTTCAGTGAGCATCTCTTTTGAATACTTACCTTCTACTAAAAGAGGTATATTTGACATTTCTCTCTGAGAGGGAATCTGGTAGATGTGGATTTTCTCCATTTGTTTCCAGTAATCTTTTAGCTATTGCAAAAGGTTCTTTCTCTCACAGACCGGTGGCTGCCAAGGGGGAGAGGGTTGGGGGAGGGATGCAGTAGGAGATTGGGCTTAGCAAATGTAAGCTTTTATATATAGGATGGATAAACAGCAAGGTCCTACTGTATAGCACAGAGAACTATATTCAGTATCCTGTGATAAACCATAATGGAAAAAAATATAAAAAAAGAATGCATATATTATATATATATATATATATATATATATATATATATATATATATAACTGAATCACTTTGATGTTCCATAGTCATTAACACAACATTGTAAATCAACTATGCTTCGATAAAAGAAAAGATTCTTTCTCTGAACAACTTTTTGTCTGGTCTGCTGCATGATGGTTTGGATTACAGTGTTATTTATTAAGATGGGGAAGGTGGGATAAGCAGTAAATCTGGGAGTGGGGTGGTGGGGATTGGTGTGTGGTCAGGGAATTCAGTTTTTGATCTGTCAGCCTCTGAGACATCCATGACATGTTTAGAGGGTAGTTGGATGTTTATAACTGGAGCTTAAGTCAACAGAGTCCAAAGCTTCGGAGAAGGCACACAAAATGTCCGTGTCCTTTGGCCTCAGCAATAAAGAGATCATTGGTGACTTTTGCTATTGACACCTATGGAAGCTGGATTTTAGTATTGGGGTATTTACGAAAGGGAAGTAAAAATTAGACAAAGTAATCATGGACAATACAATATACGATACATTTTGTAGGATGTTAAACTATTTTCTATTAACTTCCTATTATGAAAGATGATTCAGTCCTCAAACCATCTCTGCCATATACACATATTTTCCCATCTTTTCTTGCAATATAGTTCTAAGACAGTTTTTGTTAGCACAGTATTTGATCTCCACATTTTTCCATGACTATGCCCATACTATGTGCAGCTGAGCCATGTAGACTACTATGGTTTTATTTCCTTTCTTGTACAATACATTTGTGTTTCCTCTGGAATTAATAATTTTTATGATTTTTTTGTTTAGTTTTCTGCATACCTAGAACAAAACCAATCCAAAACACTGTCAAGAGTATTAATTTTCCCTCAATATTTTCAAACATATCAGATGCTCTATCAATTTTGTCTTCTTTTTGGAGAAATATTTCCTGTGATCTCCCATCCTCTTCCAGTCTGGACTGGTTGACTTATTTGCCTGTGACCATATGTCTTCCTGGGCTTTCCTATATCATCCTGGGAATTGCCTTCTCTCCTTTGTTGGTGTGTCTGTTTCTTTTATCTTCTGTCTTCTTCCTTTTTGGTCTATCCTTTCATTTTGATGGAAAAATGTAGTCCCATGATCCTGGAAAAATATTTGGAAGTACTTTTGTTGTAAATTACATGCTGAGTATCTCTATTCTTTGCTCACATTTAATCAATAATATGGATGGCATAGATTTCTTGGTAGAAGATCATTCTCCCTCACAATTTGAATGCATTTTTTCCTGTTGTTTTCTATCAGATTGGCATTAGAATCTCTGTGCCATTCTGACTTGAATCCTTTGTTTGTGTGGGTGACCTGTTTTGTACTTTTTTTTTCCTTCATAGTTATTAGGATCTATTTCTCACCACTAGTATTCTAAAATTCATTCATAATGATGTGATTTGGTGTGTGTCTGTGTCTATGCTGGGTACTTAATGAGCTCTTTCAGTCTGGGAACTCATGTCTTTTGTTTCCTTGTAAATTTCTTGTATGATCTCTTTGATAATTTCCTTCCCTCATTTTCTCTTCCTGGATCCTCTATTATGGATATCAGCCCTTCTGGACTGTTTTTAGTTATATTCAATTATTTGCTATTTTTCATTTCTGTCATTTGTTAGCTTGTATGTTTTACTTTGGGAGAGATTTCCTAAATCTCATTCAATGGTTCCATTGATATATATATTTTTAAACATAGTGTAGAGACATTTAATAATCAAAAGCTCTTTTAAAAAAACTCTCTGGGGGCTTCCCTCGTGGTCCAGTGGCAAAGAATCTGCCTTCCAGTGCAGGGGAGGTGGGTTCAATCCCTGGTGGGGGAACTAAGATCCCACATGCCGTGGAGCAACTAAGCCCACTTGCCACAACTACTGAGCTCCAGCGCCTCAGTGAGAGAGCCTGTGTGTCACAAACTACAGAGCCCATGCACCCTGGAGCCTGCGCACCACAACTAGAGAGAAAACCCGCACGCCACAACTAGAGAGAAGCGTGCACCACACGAAAAATCCCGCATGCCTCAACAAAGACCCTGCGTGCCACAACTAAGACCCGACACAACCAAAGAAAAAACCTCTCTGAATGTTCTTTTTATAACTGTATGTTTTTGTTTCATTAACTTTTATCTGTCTTAGGATCTCAATTATAGACACACATTTTGTTTTCTTTAACTGTCTGCATTGTTTTTGTTTGTTTTGATATGTCTTTCAGATTACAGAATTGCCTTAAATATCTGATGTTCCTTGGTTTTCTATTCATATTTAAAAATAATGCACTAAAATCTGTTTATAATCTCTTTGTACTTGAGTGGGGTTTATGGACTGGTGGGCTTCACTGTGGGGTGATTTGATTGGTTATTTTTTGAGACTTCCCATGTATCAGAATATTTTCTAATGGATTAAGTATTGTTTCCCCAAAGAGCAACCTCCGATTTTTTGTAGGGGAAGAATATATTGGATTACCTCTTGGAAGCCAAGATGGGGGGAGGAACACAGAGAGGTTCCTCTTATCATGCTGTGTGATTTAACTTAACACTCCTGTTTTCAGTATGGTATTCCCACCCTCTCTTGATTGTCATGTTTTCAACTCTAGAACGTCTTTGGTTTAACATACACAGAAAACAACCCTTTATTCTTCTGCTGGAAGAAAGGATGAGCAGAAGCTCAGCTGAGTGGAAGGGGTAGAAATTCAGGGATCTGGGAATCTATTTTCATAAAGACTTCCAAGCAGTCATCTTACTTTCAGTCTTATTTCCACCACCATTCTCAGAAATATCTTCTCTAATTCCAGATCCTTTCTCAGATAGGGTAAATTAGTCTTTCTTTACTGCCAGAAGTTTATCTTTTTCTGCCGTTTCAGGGGCAGTGAATTCAACCTTTAGGGAGAGCTATGGTTTTTAAAAATTGTGTTCAGGTTGTAAATCAATAACACAAAAAACAAGTAACCTGACTAAAAATGGGCAAAAGACTTGAATAGATTTTTCTCCAAAGAAGATGGATAAATGGCCAATAAGCACATGAAAAGGTGTTCAACATCACTTATCACTAGGAAAATGCAAATCAAAGTAATCATGAGATAACCCTTCACGCCCATTAGGGTGGCTACTCTTAAAAAACTATAGAATAACAAGTGTTGGTGAGGAGGTAGAGAAATTGGAACCCTTGTGCATTGTTGGTAGGAATGTAAAATGGTGCAGCTGCTATGGAAAACAGTGTGGCAATTCCTAAAAAATTAAACTTAGCATTACCGTAGAATTCAGCAACACCCCTGGGTATGTACTGCAAATGATGGAAAGCAGGAACTTGAACAGATATTTGTATACCCATGTTCATAGGAACATTTTTCACAAGAGCCAAAAGGTGGAAACAACCCAAGTGTCCATGGATGGATGAATGGGTAAACAAAATGTGGTATATACATACAATATCATTCAGTCTTAAAAAGAAATTATGACACATGCTACAATATAGATGAACCTTAGGGACATAATGCTGAGTGAAATAAGCCAGGCACAAAAGGACAAGTATTGTGTGATTCCAGTTATATGAGGTACCCTAGTGTCGTCAAATTCATAGAGACAAAAAGTAGAATGGTGGCTTCCAGGGGCTGGGGAAGGATGAAATGGGGAGTTATTGTTTAATGGGTTTGGAGTTTCAGTTTGGGAAGATGAAAAAGCTATGGTGATAGATAGATAGTGGGGATGGCTGCACAGCAATGGGAATGTACTTAATGCCCCTGAACTGCACACTTAAAAATGGTTAAGATGGTAAATGTTATGTGTATTTTTACCATAATTTAAAAAAATGTGTTTCAGCTGAAATAGGCCAACCAGAAAGTTTTACCTAAAGGACTCTTTCTACACCTCTAGTTCTTGTGACACTAATGGAGACATTTGAAGACAATAATCAATGAGGGAACAGAAGATTCCAGGTCTTCTCTTTTCCAGACTAATCTCCCCACTCAAGGGCCTATAACCTTTTCTACATGACCTGTTTTTTTTTTTTTTTTTTTTTTTTCATGACCTGTTTTTTTAATTTGCCCTTCTCTATCTGTCATCCGGTTTGGGAATGCCAGAGAACTCAGAATTATTAGCACTGTTCAATGGGCAGTGAGTAACTTTTTCAGTGTTTGTTTTATGGAAATGTTAATGTACCTCAAGACACTGTAAGGTATTTTTGGAAATGAAGAGTTTTGTGGTCAAATGAGCTAAACAGCTATTGCTTGAATTATTGTTTTCGTAGGCTTTTCCAGAGTATTTAATAGGCTAATGTGCACTGGCGTCTCCAAGAGCAGGATAGAGGATTTGGGGCTTCTCAAGCATTTTGGATCGCAGTCTTCTTTTCCATCTCAGTACAGTTTTCCATGGAACAACGTTTGGGAAATTTTTCGCACATGTAATTATTAACTCTGTTGTATATACTGAGTCCCGTCAGTTTATGAATTTTCATAAGTGTATGCTCCAAGTGCAGAAATAGTTCTGGATCTAGGCTATGGAGCTTTTGGAAAGAATTTCTTCCAAAAAGAATTTCAGTTCTTGGAAAGAATTTCCCTGGAATGTCCTCTGAGAAAGTCAACATGATTTCTTCTTGTATGATACAGAAACATATGCTCTGCATACATACAAGACACTGTCACCCACAATAGACATTTGCCTAGCTCTAAGACTGAAAATTGAGTGAGATCATCTCACTTGAGTGTCATAAATCCCACTTTGAATTTTTCCAAGGCTCTGAAAGCACACAGATCTCATACACAGGTCCACAATTTCTTATTCAAAATCCAAAATGGCCAGATATATCTTGTAATTGGAAACTTTGTGAAATACGATATGATGCCTGTGCCATGATATTACACCCCGACAATGACTGGAGTTACACCCTTTTAAACGAATGCATCAGTATTTGCTGAGTATTCCTACTTGCTAGGAAAAATAAAGACTAGCTATAAACATATCAGTCTATATCAGCTTTTGTAGCCAAATGAGTTTTAGTGACTCACTTCCTAAAAATAGCATTTAGTTTCAGAGTCGTTTTTTGGATTTCAGAATGGAAAATAAGGGATCGTAGGCACACTAGTGAAAATGAGGCTGGGTTAATACTAATAACTTTTGTTACCAACAGGCTGCATATTTTTCAATAGTTTACTCTTTGGAGGAACAGTGGAAAAGTATCCAGAGAGAGAATCCTTAGGGCAAAAGGGCAGGGGTAACTGTTCTTAAATCTAATTCCCTGGCCTCTCCTCCAGGGATGGGGGGCGGGGAAGGGAATGGGGAGGTAGTGTTTAATGGGGACAGGGTTTCAGTTTAGGAAGGTGAAGAATTCGGGAGACAGATGATGGTGAGAGTGGCAGTGACATTAGTGCCACTGAAATGTACAGTTAAATAGGGTTAAAATAGTATGTTTTATATTATGTGATTTTCACCACAATAAAAAAAACATTTAATAAAGAAAAGCTAGTTCCTTGGCCCCTCCTGCTTGATTCTCGTTCATATAGTCTTAGAAAGATGAACTCATTTGTTCTAATTCTCCGCCTTCCTCTGAGGAAGGTGAAAACTTCCAAGTTACTGGAAAACAAAACACAAAACCAGAAAACAGTGAGGATCAAATGGTTGTGGGATCTAAGGTGACACAGCAAATCTAGGATGGAACTTTCAAAAGTGAGTATCATTTAGTTTATGTAGTGGATAAACCAAGGGCCAGAAGTTAGAAGGTATGACTGTGTTACTTACTACTTGTGTGACCTTTGGAAAAGCCCATATTCTTGATCTTTCAGTTTCCCATTTACCCAGTGAGGATCCAACAATCATTTTATGGTCCATTTAGTATTTCTAATCAAAACAACCTTATCCACAAAGAAGTTAACTGCAGGTGAAATATCTGTGTGGTCGAAAAACAATCGAACAAAGAAACAACGAACAATGACATTTCTTGCTCCTGGAGGATCTCCTTCTGGAAAAGAAAGCTACCCTGAAAGACATGCATAGAAATTTATTTCCTCCGTGCTTGTGGGCATCTTACTGTACTCATAGCATATTGTGCTATATACTATATTAAATGTCTTAAATGTCTGCAATAAGGATTTCATTTAGATTTAATGTCAGAACTGTAAACGTTAATGAAATGCTAATAGAGTGATTAACAACACATGCTTTGAAGTTCCTCAAATATGCACAAAAAAAGAGAAGACCTTATAAGAAAAATGGAACTTTACTCTGTAGTTTTTTTTTTTTTTTCTTTTTTTTGGAGTTGGAGTATCTCTCAAATGCTCGGTTCTGAATAAACAGAAAAACAGCAGGAGGATAAAAAAACAAGGCTGAATTTCAGTCACACGGATCTCAGCAAGAAGTAAAAATAAACTCTTTAAATGATGTTTCTTTTCCACAGCTCCCAGAGGCAGGTTTGGTAAAAAGTAACTTGAAAATAGACAGATTCATCTTTTTGCCTTTCCCTGACTCTGCTGATTCTGTAACTTCTTCCATATTAATTAAAGATTTCTGGGAGTTTGCTCTTTTTCTCCCTTTCTCAGAGAGCCACCTAAGAACACAAATACTGGAACAGAACCTGTCTTGTAATTTTGTGATATCCTAATTTCAGGAAAAGAGCACAGAGCTATTACCTCAGAGTTTACCTGGTCCAAGCTCCCCGCTTATCGATGAAGTCTAGAGAATTGAGGTGATCTGTTGGGCCTCACAGCTAGTTTGTGAAAGATCTGTGACTGATCATAGCTCAGACCAGTACCTTTCCCCCCAATACTGCATGCTGTCTGCTGTCCTCAATTAAACTAAGACAGTGTCCTTCATAACTCACTGTTGCAGTAAATACCTCTGTGATATGGCATAGAGTTAGACGGTTCAACCACGACATGAGCTCCATGTAGCTGGGTCCTTACAAGTTCAGCACCTGAGAAAAATTAAGTGGAGAATTGAAAATCATATCCAGCTGGACGTTAGCATGTGTTAAACAGGGTTTTGATGTTAAAGGTTTTAAGTGCGTGACTGGTACACCTCAGGGCAAGGCCCAATCTTCCCTGAGAATCTGTTCTTGCTTTTCTTTCTTTTCTCCTTTAATCAATCCCATTCAGTTTTCAATTCTCTTTCTCACTTTGCAAAGTGCCAGACAAATTACTGGTATCCTCTATGAACCTCTGGTTTCTTATTGGTTTCGGAACTCATACCCTCTTGAGAATATTTCAAGGTAAATCTTGGTCAAGACACATTTAATAAAATTTTAGGGACACAATTAAAGCTAAAACCTTTATACAACTTTTATAGCTCTTCATCTTCCATTTTCTCATTCTCTTCTGGAATGTATTCTCTTAATGCTTTACGTTTTCTCTAAAATTCTTTCTGCTCTTCTTTAACAACATGTCTTCTGAACTATGGGTGGTCTCAAAGTCTTAAGATTATTAATACAAAGTTGCTGACATTCAGCTCTTTTTGAAGTATGAAGATGGCAACTTCATTTGGTTCAACCTAATACATTGTAAAGCAATTTGGAATATACACATTTCAGCAGAGATTTTTTTTTCTTAAAGTAGAGAAACTATGTAATAAAACCATGATTTTTATTGAACATTGTAATGTAGAAATTTAAAGATTTTAAAGAAGAATTCTGCTTAGATGATTTTGTTTGTTTGCTTATAGTATAAGTAATTTTATGTCCCAGTTTGCCCGCAAACCTCCAGGTTTGGCCTGTTGCCCAGCATTCTGTCTGTTTTAGCATTTGCTCAGGATTTTTCTCAAACAAAGTATTAGTATTAACTGTGGCATCAACAGAATAATACCACCTTGTTAGGTTGGTTTTGGTTGATCTCTGCTTTGTGTCTAACATCTGCTCTGATGCTTTTTAGCAGTATGTGAACTACATGCATAGTGAACAGAGGTCTTAGCTTAAGGTGTAGTCAAATCACTTTTTAGACACAACAAATAGATGTCTCCTTTTCAAGGGAGGAATGTCAGGTGCTCATTGATAAAGAGAAATGTGTTCAGATACAAGCAGTGTGGGATAGCTAAGCCTTTCTGGTTTTGAATGGTGCTGGGAGAGGCATTTGAATTTGCTGCCCTGGTGGCCACTCCATTTGCCAGCCAGTCATGGCATGGCCTTGCCAGGACTCCTGCCAAGGCCTGAGAGATGCTCCAAGCTACCATGTTACCAGTTGGCAGGATCAATGACAAACATGGGAAATTCTGTTAGACATGCAAAATGTGTGAGCTAGAAGCTGGTCGGTCCTGTGTAGATCGCATTGTGAGTAGGGTGAATGGCTTCACCGTGGTGATTTTGTCACCTTGTGTATGGTATAGATCTACAGCCACTATCTAATTGTTTGGTGATACTTTTTTTTTTTTTGCAATAAACCTTTTTGACAGAAATAAGTTCGAAAGGAAGAAAAGTGCCCTTGTAATGAAAATTTAAGTACTAAATTTTCATTCTCAAGAAAGTTGATGATGAATGTGTAACTTTCACAAAATGTTTGTCCACAATTACCATCCACCTCGGAAGCTGTGTTGCCATCACTGACCACATGGAAACAAAAACACACAAATCTGCTGAATAAGCATGAACACCCACGAGAGAATTAGTAACTTAAGAAGACTGTTCCTGAACGCAGTAATTTAATCATTGCAGTCTAGATGGTGTGTTCACATATATAATGTGAAGCTTAGCTTTTTATGTACACTTTTAAAATAATTGTTCTTCTGAATTAATTTCTCTTATTTTTTTATTCCTAGTTTTCTTCTGTACATAGTACAAAAACTGAATTAATACTGTTACTGTGTTGGCTCCGTTGACAGAAGAAAATACTCGCTAGCAGTTAAATGATGACAGTTTTGTATTACTGTGATCAACCGGTTTCTCATCTGAGCCACAGAACACAGAAAACTGATTTGGGAGACTGTTTTCTCAATTCTTCCAAAGATGGTACATAACTAGTGCCATTCCAGGTGTGCATACCACGACATACAACCAATGCCTTGGAGTATTAGAGCTTCATTCTCTTAAAGAACCCTGGCTGAAAAAGCCCGAGTCACATGTTTCACATTGAAAATCCATAAAGATAATACCAAAAATATCAAAAATCATCTTCCGCCTAGTCATAGAATCAAATAAAGCTTTTGGAGGTTCATTCTTTCAAAGGTGAAATTTCGGACATCATTTTGGATACTATTATAAATTCAGTTAAAAATTCCAACATTGAGACAAAATTATGTGTTTTGTGATGGTATTACAAATTCAAAGTTTGGTGAAGCACACCCTCATGATACAGTCAGTGTTGTCACTAAATGGAGAAATTTACAGAACAGAAACGTATATGGAATTAATGGGTATTGTATTATTCAAATTGTGTCCATGCAAACAAACCACAGTATTCCACAGTCAAAATAAAAGCTATTGCTGACAGCATTTACATCTATTTTTATAAATATGGTTAGAGTAATTAAACTTAATGTTTTGTTATGAAGCCGATGCTGAATTTGAAAATGTAAATAAAAGCAGGTATTTTCTTGCTACATTTCATAAATCAAAACGTACACGTGTTTAAACCTATGTAATTGACTTACATGTCCCATAAAGTTATTGAAATGAAATGTTTTTGTAAATAAGTTCTCTGGTTTTAATTGCATTTTGTTCCAAATCATTTGGACATCCTTTATTAAAGCTTTCAATAATTGACACACCAGAAAACTTGAGCCTTTGAAAACATCAGCTTTTTTAAAGTTTAGAAAATTGCAATTACTAAAATCAAAATTTGCAAGCAGGAACGTTATTAATTGAACATTAATACAAATGCAGAAGAATTGATCTTGCATACGAATGTAGGGGCACATCTCATCCAATGAGATTGTGAGAGCCTCAAACTGTATGAGCCTTAATTCTGAACTTCAATGAGACCTTGAAATATTTCAATTTGAGGGAAGGTTCTTTTCATGGAACTTTTATTTTTAATTAGATGCATTCATATTTTCTACCAGAATGGAAATGAAGTTGAGAAGACTGAGAACTTTACAGCATTTACATTCTGTGAATCTTTTTTTTTTTTTTTTTTTTTTTTTTTTTTTTTTTTTTTTGCTGTACGTGGGCCTCTCACTGTCGTGGCCTCTCCCGTTGTGGAGCACAGGCTCCGGACGCGCAGGCTCAGCGGCCATGGCTCACGGGCCCAGCCGCTCCGCGGCATGTGGGATCTTCCCGGACCAGTGCACGAACCCGCGTCCCCTGCATCGGCAGGTGGACTCTCAACCACCGCGCCACCAGGGAAGTCTTCTGTGAATCATTTTTAAATGTTGTAGATAGAGACATCTTATTTGAAGAATTTGGTAATATAAAAATATTTATCAATGAAAGTAGTTTGGATGGAAACCAAACGACAGAGACTTTAAAGATAATTTAGCTGAAATATTTGTACATTTTCTTGCAAATAATTAGAATTAAGAATATCCCCTATGGAGCAGAATTTGTTTTGACCTCACCTAACCATCTATAGAGTTTTTTCAGTTAAAAATAATACGGTGTAAAGAAGACATGATTGACAATTCCAGTGATTTCAAATTTATTTAATAAAACTTCAACTTTTGAGAAGATTGTCAGAAACTTTACTGTGTTAGACACAGTAAAGAAGATTAAAAATAATATTACTACCTTAATAAAAATAAAATCTTCAGATATGTATTTGTGACAGTTTTAGAGGCTGCTGTGTGTAATAAACTGATTTAAATATTTAAAAGTAAGCCAAGAATAATTACTCCGCAAAAGTTTTTTTCATGTTCAGAAAATTGGTATAAGGAAGTTGTAAAATATTTGCTTTAATGGACACAAATATATGATTTTTTGTCTTTTAGAGATAATTTTGAAAGTCTTTTTGAATAGAACAATTTTATGTATCTCTCAATATAAAACCTAGGTTTTATTTTTTTTAATTATTTTTTCTATTATTATTTTTGGCGGATAATGTGTTTTATTCCAATTAACTATTTATACTATTGTCATTAGAAATGCCACTGATCTTACTTGCCTCATTCTGGTTTTTATTCTTAATACATACTTTTCCTATTTTCCTGATGATTATAATGCAAATATTATCAAATTTTGATTCTTCTTCAACTAATAAGTCACTGTGACACATTACAATTATATACCTGTACAAATAATTATATATGAATTTATTTTTCCTTAATCATTGGTGAAAAGGGAATAGCATACTTTAATCCTCTCTCTTCTTTTTTTTTTTATTTAACATCTTTATTGGAGTATAATTGCTTTACAATGTTGTATTAAAAACTGAGTTTTTAAAAGCAAGAAATAACTTGTGGAATAATCTCCCTCTTCCTTCCTTTCTTCCTTTCATTTTGGCTATGTCCTCTTCTCCTTTCAGGGCCAGTTCAAGCCTGATGCTTTATGTATGCTAAGATTAAATACTGTCAATATAAATACACCTTTTCGACATCTATCTTCACTTCCTCTCTCCCACATTTTCCTATTGGGACCAGGAAGGATTTCTCTGAGCCTTTTATTCATCGTGGATTACTCATCATCTGAATCACCTTTGACTCCATTACCTTGCACTGAATTATCTTTTCATACACTGCCTATGGCTTTTAGGTGACGTATGTCATGGCTTATAGCTTTTGTGTCCCTGTATAAGGGTTGGTGCTCAAAAAAGTATGTGTTGTTGAGGACTGTATTCCATACTATAGTCAAAGAAGATAGTCTGGATTCTAGATGGAGGGAGGGGCGGGTTACAAAATTAATGTATGACTGTGTCAAATCAACTGTTTTTATAGTCTTCTTTCTAGCAGTAGAAAGAGCTCCTGCGATAGTTCTGGTTCTGCGGAATATAAGAAAGGCCAGTTGGGGGTGGGGATAGGGGTTGGGACGTTGGTGGAGGCTTTTAATTTAGTTGATCCAAAAGGATGAAAGGTGAACTAGGAGGGTGATGTATAAGATTATAAACATTGAGAATAGATGTATTCTAGAATAGTCATATTGGTCAAAAAAATGGTATTTTAGAAATACAGTAGGTAAAAGAAAATGTCAAAACCAAGGACATTAAAGAAAAGGAAGAAAATTTTTATTGTAATAGGAAAATATGGGAGAGAGGAAGTGAAGATGGCTGTTGAAAACATGTATTTATTTTGATAGTATTTTATCTTAGCCTAGCCTAAAATGTGATGTGTTCACATTCATTAATAGAAACTGATTGAAAAGTTGTCAGTGGGGTGGCAATGCAGAGAGGAAAGAATGGTTTGGTGCAAATAATGCTACACAAAAAATGTTATATTTTAGAGTCTCCTACAGGTACATTGTCTCCAGCATTAGCTTTCAGCAAAACAACAGCAGCAAAAGACCCTAGTGATTTTAAAATGAGGTTATTGATACCAACGTGTGCTGGGAATCAAGCCATAATTAGCATTCAAAGATTTATTATTAGGTTAAGAGCATTTCAAATCGACCATATCTTATGTACATATAAGATAATCTCTTAAAGGTCATGCCTCTTGGAGACACTTGTTTTCTGACATCTTCATATCCCAGCCATCTGCAGAGGCATGGGGGAAAAATAAACAAAAGTATAAATAGATAAGACAGAGAATGAATTTTAACCTCATCTAGGTATGGAAAACATGGAAATAATAGCACATGCCTTTTCTAGACCACACTTCCAGATTACAAAGATGAGTGAGAGAGGAAAGTTAACTTTGGCAAATAAATATGTTTAGAGTCTCCTAAATTTCTTGGCTTCTCTTATTTTTCAAGTGATTATTAAGAGGGAATTAGGGAACCTCAATATGGTGTAGAGAAGGGTTTCAGAATTGGACTTTGGAGACTTGAGGGTTTTTTATTCCAGACGAGATTGCAGTGACCTTGAACAAAGCAATTCAGCCCTGGGTCTCAGTGTCTTCACCTCCCAAAGAAGGAATTGTGGTAGATGACAGCTAAGTTACTTTCTGACAAATGATTTGAAAACCTGTGTAGTGATAATATGACCCCTTTATCCAAATGGGAAGATGCAAGGGGTAGAAACCATGAGAGCAAAGGAACTGTCCAGGGTGCTTAGAAACACTGGGGTCCATTCATTCTCTGGAGTTATGATCAGAAGCCACAGTATGACTCCATCTGGTATTCATCCAGCATCTCTACTATGTTAAATGCGTAGTAAGCTATTCTGTCAGTATCAAGTGTGTATAATTCAAAATATGATCAATTTCCTTTTGCTTAAGGGAGAGATTACATATTTAGAATCATCTCTGCTCTGTCTTCAACTAGTTGCTGGCCTTTAGATCAGTCATTCCATCCATTGGTTATTTAGAGCAGGATATCAGAGTAGATTTCATGGCATACTTGCAATATTGATTTTCCAAGAGTCATCTTGGGACAGGTGAGGATGCGTACATTGTTAAAGAGATGGAAGGGACGGAGATGGAAAAACACACCTTTGACAACGGTACGAAAATAAAGAGAAAGGAAAGAGGAAGAGGAAGACCTGAAAGACAGGTAAGGGGAGCTAATTATAATTAAGCAATCCTCAGTTGCTTGACCAGACCACACTGAAGGAGGTTGTGGATGTGTGTACACTATATTAGCTTGTCACAGCATGACCTTGTACTCCATCATGAATTGCCATAACTTCTTGCTGATAACCTACTTTGGGGTGGGGAAAGGTGCAATGAGAACGTGCTGCTTTTGAATCATAGTGAGACATAAGCCTACTGGGTGGAAAGGGGGGAGGTGAGAACTCCTTGAAGTTGAAATACTTGTACAAAGTCTATATCTTTTTCCCTTCTAGGACTGAGGAAAGAGTATAGACAGCAATCTTCTGGCATCAGTGTTCAGGCTAAGGACTATGGACTGGGGATCTGAAGTTGTAGGCTTAATGTGACTGGTAGAGATCTTTTAGGAAAGTGTGATGCTCAAAGTGATGTGGCAGCATCACTGAGGTCACTCTGGCACAAAAGACCCCAAGGAAGAGTTTGGTAAGAATTAGACCGTGTCAGGGTCCCTGCTTAGCACAGAAGAATTTTGGTCTCATCAGAGGATTTGCAGAATGGATAAGATAACCAAGGCAGAAGCCTAGCCACATGGGCTCATTAAATGGGAAGGATTAATAGGAATTTACCCTATAGACATATGGATGCCAGGCCTCTTCTCAGGTCTGCTGAATACCAGGTTATAGCAGAACCTGGGGAGAAGGAAGGGTAAAGGGTGCTCAGAAATTATGGGAATGAATGACTGAATGATTTAGGGTTCTATTTGCTTAGACTGAGAATCAATGAGAAGGGACATTTAGGGAGAGAGACGTTTAGCTCTTTCTTTCAACATGTCGAGTTTGAGGTTTTTATGACATTGTCAAAGGAGGCTATGCAGGAGGTGGTCAAAATATGACGTTGGTTTTGAGAAAACTGCCGCAGGATGATTTAACACCCTGCATACTGACTTTGATTTTCCTCCTACCTTTACGTCTCTTGGGAATTTCCCCTTATTTCAGCAATTTCTTTGATATTTATCGAGCGTTTCTAGGGGTTTTGTAGGTGGGAGGTTTTCAGACTCTCAGCTGGCCTTATGGCTGGGGAGCAGCCTGAACACATTGCCTACTTAATAAATACTACCGGGTAAATGAATAAATGGAAACTGAGGATTAGGAGTACATTTGATGGGAAGAGTAAGGTAAAGCTTTCAACAAAAAAGGGCTGATAGAAAAGTCAAAATACCTGGCAAGGCATCCAGCCCTGCTGAGTGTCAGGAAGCGGGGGAGGAGTCACCTCTGTTCAGACGCAGCGGACGGGGAAGGAGGCCTGAGATTGGAAGGGGCACTGGAAGATTGTTAGGTCCCTTTTTTCTTAACATCTTTATTGGAGTATAATTGCTTTACAATGGTGTGTTAGTTTCTGCTTTATAACAAAGTGAATCAGTTATACATATACATATGTTCCCATATCTCCTCCCTCTTGCATCTCCCTCCCTCCCACCCTCCCTATCCCACCCCTCTAGGTGGTCACAAGGCACCGAGCTTATCTCCCTGTGCCATGCAGCTGCTTCCCACTAGCTATCTATTTTACATTTGGTAGTGTATATATGTCCATGCCATTTACAATGTTGTGTTGGTTTCTGCTGTACAGAAAAGTGAACCAGCTATACATACACACATATCCCCTCTTTTTTAGATTCTTTTCCCATACGGGTTATTACAGAGTACTGACTAGAGTTCCCTGTGCTCTACAGTACGTCCTTATTAATTGTCTATTTTATATACAGTAGTGTGTATACGTCAGTCCTAATCTCCCAGTTTATCTCTCCCCCCACCTCTTTCCCCCCTGGTAACCATAAGTTTGTTTTCTACGCCTGTGACTCTATTTCTGGTCACTTTTAAGAAGCAAGTTCCTATATGTGATGAAAGAAGAACGTGGTTTGCATTTCTCCAGTGATTAATGATGTTGAGCATTCTTTCATGTGTTTGTTGGCAATCTGTATATCTTCTTTGGAGAAATGTCTATTTAGGTCTTCTGCCCATTTTTGGATTGGGTTGTTTGTTTTTTTGATATTGAGCTGCATGAGCTGCTTGTAAATTTTGGAGATTAATCCTTTGTCAGTTGCTTCATTTGCAAATATTTTCTCCCATTCTGAGGGTTGTCTTTTCATCTTGTTTATGGTTTCCTTTGCTGTGCAAAAGCTTTTAAGTTTCATTAGGTCCCATTTGTTTATTTTTCTTTTTAATTTCCATTTCCCTAGGAGGTGGGTCAAAAAGGATCTTGCTGTGATTTATGTCACAGAGTGTTCTGCCTATGTTTTCTTCTAAGAGTTTGATAGTGTCTGGCCTTACATTTAGGTCTTTAAACCATTTTGAGTTTATTTTAGTGTATGGTGTTCGGGAGTGTTCTAATTTCATTCTTTTACATGTAGCTGTCCAATTTTCCCAGCACCACTTATTGAAGAGGCTGTCTTTTCTCCATTGTATATTCTTGCCTCCTTTATCAAAGATAAGGTGACCATATGTGCATGGGTTTATCTCTGGGCTTTCTATCCTGTTCCATGGATCTATATTTCTGTTTTTGTGCCAGTACCATACTGTCTTGATTACTGTAGCTTTGTAGTATAGTCTGAAGTCAGGGAGCCTGATTCCTCCAGCTCTGTTTTTCTTTCTCAAGATTGCTTTGCCTATTCGGAGTTTTTTGTATTTTCATACAAATTGTGAATTTTTTTGTTCTAGTTCTGTGAAGAATGCCATTGGTAGTTTGATAGGGATTGAATTGAATCTGTAGATTGCTTTGGGTAGTGTAGTCATTTTCACAATGTTGATTCTTCCAATCCAAGAACATGGTGTATCTCTCCATCTATTTGTACACTACCAAATGTAAAATAGATAGCTAGTGGGAAGCAGCTGCATAGCACAGGGAGATCAGCTTGGTGCTTTGTGACCACCTAGAGAGGTGGGATAGGGAGGATGGGAGGGAGGGAGACGCAAGAGGGAAGAGATATGGGGATATATGTATATGTATAACTGATTCACTTTGTTTTAAAGCAGAAACTAACACACCATTGTAAAGCAATTATACTCCAATAAAGATGTTTAAAAAAAAAAAAAAAACCTGGTTACAAGAGTTTGGGAATGCGTGGGTGGAAAACGAGAGATATGGCTGAGAAGGGCAGGTGAGAGGTGAAACAGCCGTTTGTGTGGGAAGCAAATTTAGGGAGAGTTTCTTGAAGATAAGGGAGACCCGAAATTGGAAGTTTTATGCTCACCACCACTAAGTGTTATCTAGAATTTCAGAATAATCAAACTTTGTTTATTAACTGACTTCTTGGATTAATATCAGATCTTAAATGATTATTAAAAGTTTGCAGTGTTGTATGTGAAAATATGACACCTTAGGTCATGGATTAGAAAATACGATGGGGGTCTAAAATCTTTAAAGCTTTATACCATTTAAGAATACTCATATCAATTTTATTCTCCTTTGCATAACTTACAGATGATTACAATAACTTCAGAGATGCTGGTAAATCGAGCTGTATACATTTGAACAATCAAAATTTAACTTTAAAATGCACACAACAGGGCTTCCCTGGTGGCGCAGTGGTTGGGAGTCCGCCTGCCGATGCAGGGGACACGGGTTCGTATCCCGATCCGGGAAGATCCCACATGCCGCGGAGCGGCTGGGCCCGTGAGCCATGGCCGCTGAGCCTGCGCGTCCGGAGCCTGTGCTCCGCAACGGGAGAGGCCACAACGGTGAGAGGCCCATATACCGCAAAAAAAAAAAAAAAAAAAAAAAAAAAAAAAAAAAAAAAAAAAAAATGCACACAACATCAAAACCACCAAGTTGTAACTAAGTATGGATGAGCAAGAGAGTTTAGAGAAGAGCCTGTATCCACTTCCCCGGACTCTCATAAGAACCCTTGACTATTTACTCAAGGGAATGTCATAGCTTGATTTTGTCCAGGAATATTTAGTTCTACTCACTGAGTTCATTAAACCCAGCTGTTTTTCTCAAAGAACTAGCCGGAGGAAATGGCAGAAGTGGTGACAGAGAAGCAGAAATAGAAGACCAGAAAACGTGAGAAAGCAAGTGTAAAACAGGAGGGGTGATCACAGTTTCACACTGCTTATATCATTTGTTTACTCTCAAATTCTCCGAGTAGGTGATTTATTAAATAAGACCCTTTGTAATCACACCACCAACGTCTTCACTAAAAATAGGATGGGGCTGGTTTGAACTTTCTGGAAATCTCATAAAAATTAGCGTCAGATGCCTCTGCTGTGCTCTGACTGTGTGAGGTTTTGGACTCCCTGGCTCTGTCCGTTCCAACTGAGGCTCTTTGGCTGCAGGGCCACTGGCACCCACTTCTCATCAGCCTGGCAGAGCCCAGTGGGGCACGGTCTCTGGTGGGTTGGTGAGGAGCCTGGTCTGGGGACAAACAAAGCCAGGTGCCACCGGGAGTCACCAGCACGCCACGTGGTGGCCAAATGTCGTGAGATGGAAAGTTGCTTGTGGTAGTCTGCTGTCTGCTAGGATGAGATTAATTAGGGAACAGGAAAAACATGCACATTGCTTTCGGATAAGTGGAGGACAGCCAATTGAGGCCAGGCTTTTAGCCTGTCTCACGGCAGTCACTTACTCCGGGGGCCCGTGTGTTTACACACACTCATATGTGCTTATGAAAACTTGACTCCACCAAATGGAGCCAGCAGAGAGTACGGAAGGCAAAGACACGGCAAAACTCCTTTTCTCAAACCCTCAAACTCTATTACACCATCTAAAGAAATGGATTCTATTATAACCTGTGCTTAAAAGTTGAATAACAGTAAGTAGAAGTGGCAAATGTGTTTCTGTTGAGGATGTTGACTGGAGAAATTATTTAAATTTTCCACATGGAAAAATAGATGCAGAGCATGTATGAATTTTTTCAAGCTTATTCGACAGTGGTGCTACTGTGTCTTGGTGGGGAGCATGGCTATTTTTAAGTCTGATGAAAACTATAGATAGTTTTCCCGGAAAAATGAATGCATACTTACACACACACACACACACACACACACACGCACGATGGAGAGGGAACTTTGGATGCTATTTCAAAGGGACTGTTTTTTCTCTGTAGCTCATTTATGAACCCATTTATGGGTTCAGGATAAGAAATTCTCACGTAGCATATTATGAAAAAATACCATGTGGGTGAGGAAAATCTGAAAACTTAATAAAGGTTCCCTGTGTTTCAAGAATTTGACTAGGTACTGGATGGACATTGTTTCTAATTTTTGTAACCATACTGAGCAATAGGGATATTACCTCTCTTTTATAGAGGAGAAAGTTGAGGCTAAGAGAGAGAAACTCACTTGGCAGGAGAAAGTATTTCCTAGTGATTTGGAGGCTAGACTCTGGGGGCAGATTGCTTGGGTTCAGATCATGTTTTTTTTCGCCCCCCGCTTATCAGTTAGAAAATTCTGAGTGAGTTTCTCATCCCTTGGTGTCTTGGTTTCCTCAGTCATCAGTGAGCATAATGATGGAATTTCACTTCATAAGCTCTTATGAAGATTCAGTAATACAAGACATGCCAAGTGCTTAGAACATTGACTGGCACATGGTGAGCACTAAATAAATATTTGTTGTAGTATTATGGTTAAAGACCACAAAACTAGTAAGTAAGTAGAGGATCCAAGAATCAAACCAAGTTCTGTCTGGCTGGAGCCAGACTCCTTCTGCCACCATGCATATTTCCAAACTTGTTTTACATTTGTCCTTTGACAAATCATATAATGTTTCCAAATTTTAGTTTCTGTATCTATAAGATACAGATGATGATAGTAACAATAAAAACACCTCCTCCCTTTTGGGGGAGGATTATATAAGGCACCAGTAAGTACAGTTTAGTAAATTGCCAGGCACTGTGACAATATTCATTGCTGTTTTCATCAGCGATTAAAGAATCAATTTGACTCAAAGCAAAGAACCCTGTGTTTCCCCTTCTACATTTATCATCATGGAACTAAATTTGTATCACATGCACTCACCTCCAAATCTATCTCAGAAGACACAAGTCATTGGAGGTGGTCACAGTTCTGAAATGAACACTCCATCGTCTTAATGACTCTCAAAGTGGGATATAAAGGAGAGTTTAAGCACCCCCTGGACTTTCAATAACATTTTCCTAAGGTAGGCAGAAAAAACACCAAGTGTTTTTATTAAAACAAATGTTTGGGAACCACATTTATGTTTATTCCAAAATTGAGAGAACATAGTAGTAGCCAACGACTTCACTATGTTGGCACAGAAACTTATATTTTTGTTAACCTCAGGTTCGTTGTCCTCAGCTGGAATGCGTGATTTCAGTTACTCTTCAAAAGGTCAGTTTATTTCTGGGAGTAATATTTCTGCAATGCTAAGAATCAGAGGCCAAAAGGAGAAAGAGGACACGGCCTATGGAATAGATTACATCCCTTTCTGGAGTCCCTAAGGGAAACTTAGAAACGAGAGCTTAGCTGTCCTAAAGTGGAGACTTCTACTTTGGAATGGAATTATGATGTTGTAAGAGACTCATTTAATCAAATTTAGTTCCATCTTGCTCACAGAGTCTAATTCCCTGGACGTCAATTCAGGTCTTTTTTTCTGCCAATTCATGTCCCTCAGCCCCTTCGAAAAATAATTTGCAGTATCCCATTGGTTGGTCAGGCATATACTGAGTGCCTAATATGTATGAGGTATGTACTCTAGTCCAAGAGGAAAGACATGGTTTCTTTCCCAAGTTGTTCAGCCTGGTGGAGGAGAGCATCCTGCCAAAACCCATCTTAGGACCTGCAGTGTAGTAGGGGCCCAATAAATCTCTGTTGAAGGATTGAATTCATGCCAATAAAAGTATAAAGTGGAGCTTCCCTGGTGGCGCAGTGGTTGAGAGTTCGCCTGCCAGTGCAGGGGACACGGGTTCGTGCCCCTGTCCGGGAAGATCCCACATGCCGCGGAGCGGCTGGGCCTGTGAGCCATGGCCGCTGAGCCTGCGCGTCCAGAGCCTGTGCTCCGCAACGGGAGAGGCCACAACAGTGAGAGGCCCGCGTACCGCAAAAAAAAAAAAAAAAAAAAAAAAAAAAAAACCAAAAAAAAAAGTATAAAGTGCTAGAGGAGAAATGTTGCTGGGAAATGAGCTGTTCCTTTGGCTGGTGGTAGTCAGGGAAGAATTCCCAAGGGGGGTGACATGTGCACAATGTTGGTAGAAATGTAGGAATTTGCTGGATGGGCAGGGAGTAGGAGCTGGAGGGGAAGAGCGTCGAGGTGTGAACCTGCAGTTTGGGCTAAAAGCCCATCAAGCAGCAAGAGATACGGGGGCAAACTGTCACTGCTTTAATATTCTCGATAAAAGGAAGTCCGAGTTGATTCTGTGTTTCTGAGGAGTCCCACGAAGTTTCACACAACTCATCTGTCTCTTCCATTTGTCCTTTTAGCACTTCATACCCACAGAAAATTACTGACATTCTGTCCACGTGAGCAGAGAGTTTTGTACCAAGTCTGAGTCAGGCATTAAAAGCCGATCCTCACTCTGCCCCAAGGGTCGAGTCCACACCCTTCATTTCACCACTTACAGGTTCTTCACTGCTGTGCTGCATTCTTCCATGGGTGACTCAGGGCTGGGAGGTCAAGTGGCTGAGACTGGTGGTGTCACAGACCTGGGGCTGGTGGAGCGGCAGGATATACGGTTATGCTAGCACTCACCTGAATTGTGGAGAGGTCGATGCTGGAACCAGCATCTTCAAGGAATGACAGGTGAGAACCACAGTGGCTGGTCCGCGGCCAGAATACATGACCACGGAGTGGATGAAAGAAGGGGTCCAAGACGCAAAACTAAGGCATCAGGACCGACAGGAAGATCAAAGGAGCTATAGGAGAGGATGGCAAGTCTGGAGGAATTTCCTGGGCTGGTTTCAGATACTTGTGATGCTTTTGAAGAATTGCCTGTGGCCAATGGTTAGAACCCCTTTTATGTGCTTCCATGCCGTGGCACTCTGTGTGTGCCTCTCAAGTTTGTAATGATTTCTTAAAGCCTGTATTCCTAACTGGATTGTAACTTCCACAACAGCGGCAATTGTGACTGCTGCTCCTTTGATGTTACAGTCAGTACTTAGCTTAGTAGGTGCTCAGTCAATAGTATTGAACAATTCATGGGATGGATGTGTGGCTGGCCTGACTCTCCCTTCTGGCCCTGAAGGTATGTAATTGGTGGTTTTGTTGAGATGGAAACGATGGCTGAGATCTTGATTAAAACTTGGATCCACTAGAGCGCTTCCCCCGAGGAAAAGAATATGATGGACATTCTCTCTGGAAGGAAGCCGCTGCCTTTTGAAGTTGTACCTGAGGGACCTGAAGAGAACCTTGCCCATTAATTCTTCTACCAGAGAGCACCATCCTTCCCTGAGCTTCCTTTCTACCACAGGCCAAGACTGTTTTTTTTTTGGGTAGCAGACACTCAGGAAATGCCTGTTGATTTGACTTTTCAATGTGCCATACAAGAAAACAAAAGGCAGGACATTTGAGATTTCTCTGAAATGAAGGAAACAATTTGGATAAAGGTCATGAGAAGGAAAAAGTCTTCTTTCCAAGCACAAATTTAGATTTGGAAGTTAGCCCTACCCTCATTTTACATGCGGGGATCCTGAGACTCAGTGGGTGAAATGCTTCGCTCGTCCACGCAAACACATAATGTTTACGTGTCCATGCAACACTTCAATTTTGGTTTTTATTTGCAAACTCAAACTTGAACCCAACGCTTTGACCTCCTCTCACACTCAGGCTTTCACCTTTCTCAGGAGGAAGAAGGTAAGCACGCCTGGTCAATGACTGAAGGTGGTGGAGGCAGCTGCATAAGGAGCCCAAAATATGCACCTTATTAGCCTTGATTTCCTCTTAACTTTGAAGTTCTCTCCAAGGCTTTGAGAGTTTTCTTTTATTCATCCACACACAGTTCTGTACCTCCAGACAGCTCTCCATCTCCACACACATACGTATCTATGATTCTACAGACAGCTTTGATGGATATCTGTGAGACCACATGTTCCTCCATTCATGCTTTTCCTTTCTCTTAAATATTCATAAAGGTTCACAAGCAGAAATAAAAGTCCCTCAGATTAAGAGCCAACTAAAAATAGCGCTTCCATTCCTTGCCAGGCAATGTGGCATCAATCAAGGCCATCGGAAAGATGCTAGGAAGGAAAGAAGAGGAGCTGATAACCTTTTTCTCCAGTTTTTTTAGTTATCCCCCTCTGTTATTAATAAGTTAGCAAGACAGACAGCTTGAGATGCAACCCAGATGTTTCTGGGTTCCCGCTGCTGAAGACAGTTGCTGCTTCATGGATTCTCTGATAAAATGTGTCCACGTGGAGAGAGGGCTTTGAACTAGCTAACTGCCAGGGAAGTCTAGTTGTTGGGCAAACGGAAGGATGGGTGCCATCTTCAGGGTGGGGTGGGGACTTCATGAACTCTCTAGATAACTGCCACTTCTGTTCGTTGGGTTTAGGCTTGCTTTGGGCCCTGTATATGGAGCTGTCGTTGACTGACAATAATGGCTAATTTATAGCTCACGTGTCAATAGTGGGTTTCTTTTTAAGTCTTGCAGCTCCCCAGGGCTATAGCACTGGGAAGCGAGGCAGTCATTCCGTCTGCTCTGGATTGTCCCGTCATTACCTCTAGCAGACGGATTTGAAGTTTCCCCTGGGGATTCTGGTCTCTTCATCTCTCCCTGGACGTTTTTGCAAATTGTGAAGTTCTTTATCAGAGAGGTACTGAAATTCCAGTCACACTTCTCTGATTCATCTCTTCTTACCTGGGGTCAGATTTTATCTTCCTTTGAGTGGGAAAATTATTATTAGATCATGATGGACTCTTTTCTGTTTTTTTCTCCTGCCTCTCAAAACGTTGGTTTATGTGTTCAAAAGCTTTGACTTTTGATACTTTTATCACTGATCGGGATTTTCAGGGCAGATTTTCAAATTTAAGGCTGTGAGTTCGACCCTTGGATTTGGGCTGAATCAACTGCTTTCTGCAGAATAATGTATAAAATTATTACTACTGGTAGAATCGTAATAAAAAAAAGTGGAAAGTGCATAAGGTGATGAGTACAAGAGAGAACAATGGAAAACAACCCTAGGTAATAGCTCAAGGTTTTATCCTGTTACATGATCCACAGCACCTTTCTCTTATCTATTTATTCCTTTTAACCTGGGTATAGTCATTGGGAAGGAGAAAGGAGGAAAATAATTTTTGACAAATGGATTTTCAGTGGGAAAAATAAGAAAGTTTTTTTTTTTTTTTTTGCGGTACGCGGGCCTCTAACTGTTGTGGCCTCTCCCGTTGCGGAGCACAGGCTCCGGACGCGCAGGTTCAGCGGCCATGGCTCACGGGCCCAACCGCTCCGCGGCATGCGGGATCCCCCCGGACCGGGGCACGAACCCGTGTCCCCTGCATCGGCAGGCGGACTCCCAACCACTGCGCCACCAGGGAAGCCCAAGAAAGTTTTAAATGAATTCAAATCTGAACCAGGTAAGTGACTTTATTAATAATCTACATCCTTCATTTTGTGTGTATTGGGTTTTCCCTCAGGAACGTTTTATTCCTTTGACTTCAACTGAATTGGCTGAAGCAAAGAAGAGGTGTTTGCAAATTTTTTCTGTATTCAAATTGCCCCCAATATTTTTTTGTTCAGAAGATGAGTTTCACTGCCACAAATAAATCAAAAGTGGAATAGACAAGAGGCTCCAAATTATGCCCACTACCCATTTTCTATTACATGAACTGTTTTAAGCCAGAGAGCACTTGGTTGAGATCTTATTTTTATGATATTTTCTGTTTGTTTCCCCACATCAGAACAAGTTACTTAAGGTATGAGATTGTTCTCATTTAAAGGAAGAAGTGGATGTGAAAGTGCATCAAAAGCCCTAACGAACTATTTCCATGGAGGGAAAATAGTGTGGTTATTATTATTGTTTTTTTTGCGGTACGCGGGCCTCTCACTGTTGTGGCCTCTCCCGTTGCGGAGCACAGGCTCGGGACGCGCAGGCTCAGCGGCCGTGGCTCACGGGCCCAGCCGCTCCGTGGCACGTGGGATCTTCCCGGACCGGGGCACGAACCCGTGTCCCCTGCGTCGGCAGGCGGACTCTCAACCACTGCGCCACCAGGGAAGCCCTTTTTACCACTCTTGTTTGTTTTTTTTTTTTTTTAGTGTGGTTATTATTGATGAAGCTAATAATGGAAACAATGTGATGCGTGCTTAAACATATTGGAACATCCCCCAGTGTCACCCACTGTCCCCTAACTGATGGATTCCAGCTCACACCACTCCACAATGTCTTGGGGTTATTTCACAACATTAATATACATTATTTTTGCTTCTGTGCACATATAGGTTTCTGTTGTCTCCTTGATGTAGATGGGAAGAGCTGGTTACTGGTTTCACACAGGCAACATTATGTGCCGAAGACATAAAATTTCTACCTTTTTCTCTGTCCCTCCCTCAGATTCCTGAACAAATGACATCAGTTTCTTCATGCACCTTTAGGACCCACGAGCATGTTCCTTTCACTTTCCCAGTTTTATTGACAAATAATTGACATGCATCACTGTGTAAGTTTAAGGTGTGCAGCCTAATGGTTTGATTTACATGTATTGTAAAATGATTACTATAGGTTTAGTTAACCTCCATCATCTCATGTAGATACAATAAAAAAAAGAAGAAAAAGTTCTCCTCGTAATGAGAACTCTTAGAGTCTACTCTCTAAACAACTTTCCTCCATATCATGCAGCAAGTTAACTGTAGTCATCATGTTGTACATTATATCCCTAGTATTTATTTATCTTATAACTGGAAGTTTGTAACTTTTGACCGCCTCCCTCCAGTTCCCCTTCTCCCTCCACGTAACCTTTTGATTATGGGAGCAGTGGATACTTTCTCCTGCTGTAGACACCCATTCACTCAGTATTCCATTACTTAACACTTAAGGTGTTCCAGGCACATGTAAGTATCAAAGGAGATTAAAAGATGCTTAAAATGAAATTCTTGTGTTCACTTTTTTTTTTTTTCAAATCTAATGAGGACAAACATACATGAAAGCAGCTAAATCCATCATAAGATATAACAGAGTGTGCTCTGATAACAGTGTGCAGTATTTGGGGCTGTTTCTCTAATAGCCAGAATTCACCAATCTAGGAACTGAAGGGTTGAAATGGGAGGGACACCATGTACTATTAGCCTTAGTGACCCACTAGCCAAATTTTAGTTTCTTGTTCTTATGACTTGATGCCCTGCTGGCCTAGAGGTCTCAGTTCCAGAGAGGAATGCTTTCATCAGGAGACACAACAGTGATTCCATTGAACTAGAAGTTAAGACACCGCCCCCCCCACCTCCGGCCACTTTGGGTTCCTCATCCTTCTGAATCAACAGACGAAGGAGTTGGCTGGGGTGATTGATCCAGACTACTGGGGGAAATTGGACAGCTACTCACAATGGGGGTAAGGAAGAGTATGCCTGGAATAATCCACAGGGCTCACCAAGCCTGTGACTAAGGCCAATGAAAAAGTGCAACAACCCAATCCAGGCAGGACTACTAATGGTCCACACCCTTCAGGAGTGAAGGTCTGGGTCACCCCACCAGCTGAAGAACCATGACCAGCTGAAGTGCTTGTTAAAGGCAAAAGGCCATACAGAATGGGTAGAAGAAGAAGAGAGTTATACATACAAGTGAGGAGCATGAGACCAATTACACAAATGAAGATTGTAATTGTCATGAGTATTTCCTCTTATTTTGTTATCAATGTGTTTGTGTGTGTATATATATACACACACGTATATTACGCAAATATATTTGTTTTCTTTCTTCTCAGTTTTTATCATGTAACATAAGATGACTTTATATTAGTATTTAAATGCTGTTAATTTTACACCATAATACTTACGTTTTGAGATATTAAGGAAAAGTAAATGTCATTCAAGTAGTCGGCCTCTTCTGGGGAAGAGATCCGTGTGCTTTTAGTTGCGTACAGGATAGTTGCCTCGTGTTAGGCAGAATTGTGACCTTGTTACTGTCTTTATTTGGCGAGTAGGTATGATTTAAGGAGATAAGTATTGATGCCAAGCTGACAAGGTGTGGGTCTGTGGTAGTTCATTTTATGTACCAACTTGACTGGGCTTAGAAATGCCCGGGTAGCTGGTAAAACATTATTTCCGGATGTGTCTGTGAGGGTGATTCCAGAAGAGATTACTATTTAAGTTGGAAGACTGAGTAAAGAAGGTCACATTCATCAATGCAGATGGACATCATTGGCGTATTTCTATGATAATGGGAAGCCACTCGAAGATTTATAAAGACACACGTAGATGAAAAAAAACCCCGATTTTCTGATGATGGTGAGGATGGATGGAAATGGAGAAAGAACACCAATTTATGAGGTTATTATAAGTAGATTCTATTAAAGGTTAACAAACATCTAATTCAAGTGATAAGTATAATAAAGCGTATAAAGGTTCTTCTCAACAGTTAAAATGTATAATCCTTTCTCAGAGTTTCCTTGTATCAGTCAGGATCTCAGCAGGAAACAAAAGGAGTACTTGAATTGGGCAGCTAGAGTTGAGCAGAGAGACAGTTCATAAAGATGTAGGCAGAGTGTGGGGAAAGCAAAAGAAGTGTTATAATACTTTCAGCTTCATGAGAGTAGGTTTTTGGCCTCCCCAAAGAGATGAGGGGTGGGAGTGTGTTCTGGAACCCAGACACACAGAGCTGAAGTGGAGAATGGTAGAATCTCAGCCCCACTCCTGTTGATGCCACAGAAACAAAAAGGAATCGTTCTCTTGACCTCACTCTCCTCTCTTGCAGGTGCTCCCTATTGGTCAGACACAAGAAGAAGTCACAGGACAGGTGAGCATTTGATGCAGTGTGCATGGTTCAGCCTTCCAGGGCTGGAGAAGGGTAAAGGGTGAAGGGGAAAAAAATGAAGGAAAAAAATCCATTTTTCATTATGGCCGAAGATGAGGTTTACTGGCCTTGAAAAGTACTTTGGCAGAGGTATTTACAGCTTCCAGAAAACACATGTGCTCCCCAAATATCTCAACCCCCTTTTGCCAGGTGAGGTCATGTGACTAGTTCTGAAAAATGGGCTGCGAGTGGAAGTTGCATATGTGACCTCTGGGTCGAAGCACTTAAGGGACAGCACTTGACCCTGTGGCTTTCTCTTTCTTTGCTCTGGCAACCTGGAGGTCATGTGTGCTGTAGAAGTTGGAGAAATAGGTTGGAGCCTGAGCTACCTCTTGGCGGAGAGTTGTCCTGGAGGGACACTGGACCTGCAGCAGACTTCGCACAGTTAGAAATAAGGCTTTGTGGTTGGGCTGCTGAGACTTTGAGGGTTAATTTCTTCCTACAGTATAACTTAATCATCCTGACTAACACAGCTAGGAAACTTCTAGCCTCAAGCACTGAACTCTTGAAAATGTAATTAGTTGGTACCATTTTGCTGAAGAAGAGTTTGCCAGTATAAGAGGCTGTGTGATACATTTAAGAAAGGATACCGACCACTGCTAGCTGGATAGCTTCTTTCTACAAGACTGCGGTAAGGATTTACTTATCCTTGAGTTCTCATCACCCACCTTGTTTGATTATCCTATTTCTGAATGTGCTTCTTCCCCAAATTTCACCTCTTCATACTTCCAATCCAGATGTAACATAGTTAGGTACCTCTTCAGATCACTGCCTCTTTTTTTTTGAGGTTAACAGTTATTATTTTCTTTTTTAAAATTTATTTGATTGAGGTAAAGTTGATTTACAATGTTGTGTTAATTTCTGCTGTATGGCAAAGTGATTCAGTTATACACATATATTCTTTTCCATTATGGTTTATCACAGGATATTGAATATAGTTCCCTGTGCTATAAAGTAGGACCTTGTTGTTTATTCATCCTATATATAATAGTTTGCATCTGCCAATCCCAAATTCCCAGTTCATCCTTCCCCCTCCCTCTTCCCCTTGACAACTACAGGTCTGTTCTCTATATCTGTAGAATCATTGCCTCTTGAAGGATAGCTGTCAAACGAATTGCTCAATTTGGAATCATGGAATCTCCCTACAAACTCTGGGAAGAGTTTGGATTTTGCAACCAGAACTTCCTGTGTTTGAGTTTTATTCCAGTCGGTTATTAACTCTGTGACCTTGTGCATATTGATTAACTGAACCTCGATTTTTTTTCTCATCTGTCAAATGATAAAACCTACTTTGCCGGGTTATTGTAGGCATTAAAAAAGATATATGTTAAGACATAGAAAACAAACTTATGGTTACAAAAGGGGGAAGGGTGGGGAGGGATAAATTAAGAAGTTGGGATTAACACATACACACCATTATATATAAAATAGGTGACCAAGAAGGTCCTACTGGAACAGGGACCTATACTCGATGTTTTGTAACAACCTATAAGGGCAAAGAATCTGAAAAAAGTAGACATATGTATGTATAACTGTGTGACTTTGCTCATACCTGAAACTAATGCAGCATTGTAAATCGACTATAATTCGATTTTTTAAAAAAGAGAAAATAGCACAGTGGCTGCCTGACATATTTTAGAAACTAAATGATTGATAGTCTTCATTTTCAGCCTGTGGGAATTCAGCTGAGTTTGTGGCTGACGGTAGCTGCGTTTACCATAACACTGTCTCAAGTCTTTACCTCAGGTTTGGTCATGTTGGTTGAGCCATATCATAGAGCTTTGTGGGGGTTTTGTGAAGATAAAATAGATATCTTCAACTTCTGTGCTAATAAAATCTGCTGAATTTCTAAGAGCATCATTCTTGTTGGCAAGTTGACTGCAGAGTTATAGCTCCTGACTCATACTCTCAGTTGAGAGTTTTTGGAGGGTATTCTATATTGAATAATGTTCAGTTAAAAGTGCAAAATGTTTTTCTGTTGAGAGTGTTTGGAATATTGGATCAGAAATTAGTCCAAGAGACAAAAGATGTGGTTACTGCCCCCACCTCTCATAATTTTTAGACATATAATCATTGCTAAATCATTTAATCTCACCAGTTCCTAGTAATATTCTCATTACCAAAGTGGAAATAGGCATGTCTGACTTGCCTACACTCATGAGGTTATTATGAGAACAAAGAAAATAACATATATACCAGGCTTTGGAGAATTTTTAGCTGGGTACAAAATATCTAGCACAGTGCCTTGCATTTGACTAAATATTTGCTGAATGGAGATGGTTGAATAAATAAAAACAGAATAAAAAAAATGGAAAAGACTTGGATTACAGTCAGTTTCTCTTGAGGTCGGAGAAGCAAACATAGGAGTCCACTAGCCTAGAATATTGTAGCATTACTAGCATGGCTGGACTTAGTGACTTAGCGCTACAAAATTCCACACCAGAAAGAATTTTGAAAGTTGACAAATTCAGTCCTCTCTATCCATAGGAAAGTGAGTACAGAAGGGGAAAATGGCTTGTGGATAGTGGTAAAGTGGGAGTCCCAACCTTTGTCTTCTAAGTTTAAGATGAGTGCTGTTTGCACACTGCCATGCATCATTCCTGGCTTGGTGACGGCCCCTTCAGCTCTGAGACTGCAGATTCTAGGGAGATGCGTCTGAGCCTCATTAGCACACACGTGGATGAGATCTGATTCATGTGCTTTGCTTTAGATCCACAAACAATACAGTCATTAACTTACACACATTTTGTCCCATAAGCCCTGAGGGCATTTATAGTTGTATTCTGAGAATTCAAAAGTGACAGGTAGATTTTACCATTCTCTCAGGCTCTGCCCACTCTTCCAAGATCGTGAGGCTCTTCTTCAAATGAACAGAGGCCTTTACATGTTGACAAAAGCCTGTTCTGTGCGGCCTGGTGTTTCCAGGCATAGAGGTTCAGGTGCAGGGGTGATGCCACATTCTCTTACAGCTCTGTCATAAATGCACTTTCCATGGTGAACCGCTCTTGCATTAAGGATCCTGAGACAATGACAGGGCTTGCTTCTGTCTCAGACCAACCCATGGCCTGTAAGGCTAAAACTTCTGTACCAATAAAAGCTGCTGAGTTTCTGAGAGCGTCATTCTTGCTGGCAAGTTGGCTGCTAAGTTATAGCTCCTGACTCACCACTCTCAATTGACATTGTGAAAGTACACGTGGGTGTGGACACAAGACCATTTGCACCACACCTGGAAATGGGCTATGAATTGGGTAGGGCTCTTTCTTGCCATTGGTGGTTCCTCCCCATAAATTGGAAGCAGCCCAACACTGGATTTCAGTGTAGCTCTGGAATATTTACTCTGTAGGAAACCTAAGTTATGCTGTGTGGGTTCTTTACATTCATCAGTCCTGAAGAACAAGGAGAAAATACAAATTTTTCTTTTCCTTGGGTAGGATTCTTGGTTGTCAGTTCAAATGAGATTCCACAACTTGATTATGGGGGTCTTCACCCCAAAGTGTGGATTGAACCTGTGTCTCCAATGCAAAATGCAAGTCGAAAGAATTTCAAACATCTTCGTGGAAAAACAGGTTCACTTTGCATTTACTCGTAGGCCTGGGTGTCTGTAATGAAAGCGTCAAGTTGAAAACATACAAACTGTTATTCTTTATTATGTAATTGTAACAACACTCTAAATATATAAAATACCCTTTCCCTGGGTCAGAATTCCCCTTTGGTGTCCATAGTTTTGACATGATAGATGGATAGGGTGTGTGTGTGTGTGTGTGTGTGTGTGTGTGTGTGTGTGTGTGTGTGTGTGTGTGTGTTTTCGGGAAGTAAACTTAAAACCGAACATGGGAACATTGAGTGAAAAAATTGAGATACGAAGGACAAGGAAAGGGGGCAGGGTATTCAGGCCGACTCCATACTTCTGGTTTGTGTGTTTCTCATGCCTGGTAGAGAAGATGAAAAATGGGCTGGTAGAAGTGTGGACATTTTGGTTAAATTGGACTCAGGGTAGATTACTGGACCATCCCTTTTTCCTCTCCCCATCTAAATATTATGAAAACACAATAAACCCAATTCCACTTTCACACTTTAACCTTGTTTTAAAAATTCTTCTCATTATAATTATTTCTAACCTTTTAAGCTAGTGACTTACTGGAGTTGAGGATAATGGGGTGGTGATCTTTCATTTTCCCATATTTTGTGTTCGTAGGATACAGTAACTATGAATTATATTCCCTGCCATAGCTCCCCAATGGCTGGGTGATCTAGTTAAGGCTTTTGGTCTCCCTTTGGGTCTGAAGAAGAAAACCAATGAAATGAATCTGCATCTGAAGCGTTAGGTCCACCAAAATAGCAAATTTCAACATTTCCCCTGGCAGATAAGGCTGAGGTGAGGCAACTTTATCATCTACTCTGCGGGGAAACAGGAAATGTAAAGACAAGAACAGAAAGGGACAAAATGGTGCAATGAAGTGGTGAATTAAATCTTTTTTTAATTTTAAATTTTCAGAAGTTTGATTTGAGAATTAGGTGAGCATGCATGTCAGTGCCTTTGGTAGGGACCAGTGAGAGAAGAAGAACCAGTGTGCGGTGAGTATCTTTCTGATGAGAAAAAACAAATTCAGGTATCTGTGGTAACACGTGTTTGTCTCCTTGTTTATCTCCTGAAACATCCCTCGATCTACAAAGAACCACCAGAGAAAAACCACTGCACAGTCATCATGTTGCCCCAGATATATCTTAGAGAGCTGACCTGAAAGTTAAGACAGAAATCCCGTGACTGGAGCTATGCATTTTGCTTACAGTGTGATCTTGGCCACCGTTGAAAACCCACCCATCTCAAATGTACACACAACCTTCCTACTGAATTTTCTTTGATTTGGGAAACTGGCTGGCGCTCTGATTCAGAATCCACCCTCTTTAGTCTGTAAACCAGGCCAAGCAACTCTTAGGAACGATTCCTGAGATAAAACGGATTACACAAAATATCAAATACATTATCTAATGATTACTCTGTCATCGAGAACGATATCTAAAATTCTCTGCCAGGAGTCTGAAAAGGTGTTCCTTTGCCAGGTTGAAGCTGGGAATTCTGTCCCCACTTTATAGATGGGATGTGGAACCCTGATGTTTTAGAGCTGAAAATCACTAAGGGCTTAAGAGGAGAAAAACACACATGAAGCACGTTGATTTTCAGTTCTGTGGTTGTGTGGACTGGAAACTCCCGTAACTCTGAATTCTGATGCTATCCCCATAAGGGGAGATTCTAGATCTAATATGAATTCTCTTAATACTTTTTCTGAAAACAAAACAAAACAAAACAAAACACACACATTAGCTTAGTTTTACTACTAGTATGTTGTACAGGGCAGAATTTAAAGGTTTTGCAGCTGTCTAAATAGATTATTCTTCTAATTTGCCCTGAGTCTACAAAGCTTTATTCCTTCCACAGATATCTATTTTGTGCCTGTTTTCTACCAAGCTGTGATCTAAGGCATTGGGTACACAACAGGGAAATGTGATGCCTTCAGGGAGCTTAGATCCGGCATTATTTTCCTTTCTATGATAAAAAAAAAACTACTGCAATTTTTGTACCCTTTTCCATGTCAGTTTCACCTTTGTCTCCCATCATAACTGCCACCATTATGTGGATGACGCTTTAGTCTCTTTCAGGACATTTGAAATCTCTCTTAAGCTGTGGTCTAAGATTTTCAGCTTTCTGCTTTTCATACTTACATGTATCTCGAGCTCAAACTCTCTGAGACTATGCACATATATTTTCCTCTCTCCTCCACCAGCCAGATAATCTTTATAACTTTCCTCATTCTCTTAATAGCACGGTATTTCCCAGCTCCCTAGTTGAGTACCGTCTACCTCTGTGGGCCCGTACATGCAACATGTCAACAGGTCCTTTAATTCAGCCTCCCCTGTGTGTTCCCCATCACTTCTCCTCCACTCCTATCACCATCTCATTCTGGGTTGACTTATCTCCTGCCAGCTCTGTGATAGTCCCTCAGTTGGTGCCCCATTTTTTTCTCTCTATTTCATCTCAATCATCATGCCCACTGCATATTACTCTTTCCAAAGCACAATTTTGTTGAATCATTCTTTTGCTCAAATACCTTTACTGACTTCCTTCTGGCTACAAATAAACCCTAAACTAAGTAATAGTCATTGTTTGGCCATAACCCATCAATTTTGTCCTTATCACTCATGGTTCTGTTCATACGTATGGCACACGTATCAGTCGAGAAAGTTGCTCTCTACAAACATGCATAGTGCTGTGCTGTGCTTGAACGTGTTCCTGTCAGAAATGCTTTCTCTTTTGGCTTTATTTTCCTCAAGTCTCAGCATAAGTGTTGGGTTCTTCACAAGGCCTATAACAGATCTCCTGTGACAGCCATTCCTTGTGATGTGGGTCTCACCTGTCCTCACCATGTCCTGATTTGGGCATATATCACATGCCCTTGCAGAGTGTAAGGACCTTGAGTACATGCTTCAGATTATTCTATGTCCATCTTCATTTATCACATGGTGTCTAGCCAAATATCTTGCCATGTTGGATATTCCAGAATATCTGGTGAATTAAAAAATAAAAGAGAGAATGCTTTAGTCAGTTAATTAACGGGAGATAGTAAATGAAGTGGGTAGATCAGGGCTCTGTAGTCAGACATCTGGGTTCAAATCCAGACATATACTAGCTGCGTGACCTTTAGACATGTTATTTAATCTCTCCGTACCTCAGAATCAAGACCCATAAAAGGAGGATAGTATTGGGGCTTCCCTTGTGGCGCAGTGGTTGAGAGTCTGCCTGCTGATGTGGGGTACACAGGTTCGTGCCCCGGTCCGGGAAGATCCCACGTGCCGCGGAGCGGCTGGGCCCGTGAGCCATGGCCGCTGAGCCGGCGCGTCCGGAGCCTGTGCTCCACCACGGGAGAGGCCACAGCAGTGAGAGCCCCGCGTACCGCAAAAAAAAAAAAAAAAAAAAAAAAAAAGGATAATATTAATATTTATCTCTTGAGGTTGTTGGGAGGCGTAGTTATATTCATTTATGTGGAATATTTAGAATAATGCCTGGTGTAGAGCGGATACTCAGGAAGCTTTAGTTAGCAATTTCTACTACTATTGTTTCAAATGCTGTTGAAATTCAGAAAAAAGCGAGTTCTGTGTAAACCGGAGTAACAGGAAGAAGCTTCCTGCAGAAGGTAGAACAGGAGTTTGGATCCTGAATAATGGACACCAGGAGAAGGCATATTGTACTTTGTTTTCCCCAGGCTCTCAGAGCCAGTCATCAAAATGGTACAGTCCGTTGTCAACCTTAAATGTGGTATTTCTTTTCAATCTCCAAGTCTTTTTCTTCAGCAGAGCAACAACAGCCTTTCAGGGCATGTTTTGTCTCCCCTGCACCTGGCCTGCATGTTCAGTGAAGACCACCAGGCCGCAGAGTTCAGGGTTGCCTCCTGTTGCCGACACCTCTGCTTTCAGCCTCGCTGGGGCTCAGCCCAGGAAACATCTGCAAGGGCAACTTCTCAGTGACACATTCTCGGCATCAGACGGCCTGGCCGAGAGCGGCTTACTGGGCTCACCTCCTCCAGACGGTGGTAGAGAAGCCCAGGAAAGGCTGGGCTTGTCACCTGGGCACAGAGGGGCTCCGATGACCTGATCCTTTTGTCTAAAGAACAGCTGTCTGGTGTTTTGTTCTTTTTTTGTAAAATAAATAAAGCCTCCCATTTCTATGGTAATGCCTGAGCTGCCAGCCCAAAACATGGCCTGAGGGTCCCACCTGGACACATCGCCTGGACTCTCAGCCTGGGAGGGTTACAAGCAAGTGGGAGACATTATTTGCACAGCTCCAACCTAATGAATAGCTTTGGAGGGAACTTCCTGGAGTGGGAAGGGGATGCTCCACCCAGGCAGCTTGATTGCAGAGGCTATTTTGAAGTTGATTTTTTGACCCTCAGAGGGAATGCCACCTGATGGATGTAGATTTTCCTTAGAGGCTGTGCACGGCTCACTCACCTTCCACCTCAACACGCAGCCGCTGTGCCGATGCTTCCACCACCCATCAGTGCGTTCTCCCAAAGAGAGCTGTGTTCAGAAGAGGCTGTCTGAGTGGTGTTCTCAGTGGCCTGGTTTCTTGACTCTAGCCTGTTTCCTGCTTCTTTTCCAACTTTTGCCATTCTTACTGTGAATGGGTTCAGCTCCAGTTGGAGGGGAGGAAAGGTTTCAGAAGATTTCTGTGTTCAGAAAATAGATTCCTTCTTTGTTTCCAACATCCCAAGCCTGTAAACAGCAGAGGGAAGATCTTTCTCTTCCTGGCGGCCTCGGAAGCCACTAGTTTTCCTTTAGAGACCTGAAAGGTAGAATAGAGCTGTGTTTTCTGAGATGTTTTACTTTAGCTCTGCTCATGGACTATGCCCAGCAGTCCTGAAATGTATTTCCTAAAGGGGATGAGTGACAGTGCAAGGGTGGGATGGCTTGATGGGTTGGTCAATAGATGATTTGTAACTGCGGATGAGAAAAATGCGGTCTGAGCTTCTCGAGCCTGGAGTTATTTGTAAATGTGTGACCAGGAGTCCCCCATCATTCTCTTCCCAGCGTAGCTCCTCTCTCGCTGAGGACCCCTGCAGTCCGTGTGTTTCCTTTTGAAATGCAAATGTGCACATGGATCCAGGCTGGAGGCCCTGCAGCCCGGGGAATCCACAGCTCCAGGAGGAGTCTCAGGTTGAAAGTAGGAGAGCAGAATTCATCTGGTCTCTGGTTCCACTTCCTTCCTTTACACTTCGTCTGAAGTTTTGTTTCTCTTCTGGTGTTCTCTTTCCCAGCTCACATTCTTTCCAGTGCTTAGGGAAATCTCTTTCCATTTTCAAAAGCAAATAAACGAAGCCGCAGAACAGGCTTGCCCTGCTCCTAAAAATACACGGGGGGGCGGGGCGGGGGACGGAGGTAGGGGGGTAAAATGTATAAATCTTAAAACTAAAGTGTGATTTGGGAGATGGGTGCGCTAGGCTCTGCCCATGAATAATTCAGAGCGATAGGGCGATTCTGTCTGCTTTCCGAATGGCTTTAGATGAACTAAAAGAACACATTGGATGGGGTTTCAGGCAACAGAGCCAAGGCGAGGAAACTCAAGCAAGACAATTACCAGGGACTTGCCTCAGCATTTCCTCCCAGTGTGAGATATCCTACCTCTGAATTCTGCGGCTTTTAAATAATGGAGCTACAGGTTGTTTTTCAAAGTACAGTATTCATTTTGGGAGACTATGTACTTATTCCAACTATGGGATTCTAAACTTTTCTGGGGCCACTATGGGAAAAACTACAGAGAAGGTATCACAGTTACAGTATCCCTGTAGTCTATAAGTTTTTTAAGGCCCTAAAAGATAATATTTAAGACTAGAAAAAAGTTCCTGGTCCCCAAATGAAAAAATAAAAGTATAAGCAAAAATAATAAATGGATTAATTATTATGCCAAATAATGTATAGCGATTCAACACAGAGATGATCTATAAGCCCTAGTTATGTAAGATGTAGGTACACTATCATATGTTTGATGTATTATGACGTGGGGCCTCCAGTAGTTAGAAAGCTTAATTTGTAGGAAGGTTATACGGTGGCCCTGCTGCAGGCCTACGTGATGAGACGACATTTTAAAATCTTGAATTGCAGAGGAATAGAACAGCATAAAGGTATAGAACTCAGGTCCTGGATTCACACTTACTTATGATTCAGAATTTTTATATGACCTAGGGCAAGTTCTTAACCTCTCAAGCTTCTTTTTCTCATTAATAAGGTAGAAATCAAAGTGATTTATTTCTTTCACAGAATTTTTTGATGGAGAAAAGTCATTGTAGGGTACCTGGAACACAGAAAGCACTCAGCAAAATTTTAATTGCAATTCTTGTTTTTCTGTCGAACAAAAATTGTTCACCCTGCATTATTGCTATTAGTATTCTTCACCCTAGGCTCTAACTGAGATTTATGCTGTCTCCAGAGATCAAATTCATACCTAACAGGATAAAAATGAACGAATATTTAGGAGATTTAGAAAAATGTGCTTCAGGCTTTGAAGCCTATTTTTTTTTTTTTTTTTTGCGGTACGCGGGCCTCTCACTGTTGTGGCCTCTCCCGTTGCGGAGCGCAGGCTCCGGACGCGCAGGCTCAGCGGCCATGGCTCACGGGCCCAGCCGCTCCGCGGCATGTGGGATCTTCCCGGACCGGGGCACGAACCCGCGTCCCCCGCATCGGCAGGCGGACTCTCAACCACTGCGCCACCAGGGAAGCCCCCTGACGCCTATTCAATGTGGGCACCCCTGAATGACATACCCTGAAGCGTGTTTCTTGGAGCAGAACCCTCTCACTTGGCTGCTTTATTTGGGCACTTTCGGCTTCAAGAACAAAACTCCATATAAGTAAGCTGCATTTCTTGTTGCTTAGAAATATCATTTGGAATGATAGCTATTTCCATAGAGTCTAAGTGCCTTCCTGAAGTTTCCCAGATCCACCATACTTTCTCATACTTTTCTCTTTACACACATGTCACAGCCTTCCTGGACTCTTCTTGGACTGATTGCCGTCTTTCTCTGTCTGACGTATTCCTCTCCATGCTTCCAAACCCTGTTCACATCTCCAAAGAAGCATTCCCTAACTCCACCAATTGGCACTAGAAACAGTGGTCTTCGGCTTCCTGTGATAGCATTCAATTTCTCTTACGTCAGACTGCATCTGAGCTTAGTTGAATCAAAATTAATAAATGCTTAATTAAATATCTACAAAGTGTTACATTATTTAAATCTAGTCTACTGCAACTTAATTCATATAGCTCTGTATGTACTACATTCAATGTATGATTTAGGGGTGTTTTAGTACGAAACATAAGAAAGGGTCTATGAAAATAAAAGCCCCCAAGGCCTGTGAGGATCTTGAAAGACAAAGCTATTTAAAGTTCAAGCCCTTGAGAGATCTCATGAAGGGTAGCATAGAATAGGGAATATCTCTGTGAGCTTAGGAATTAAACTGTCTGGGTGCAGATCAGTTTTTTACTGGTTAGTAATTGTGTGAATTAGGCAAGTCATTTAACTTCTCTAAGCCTCGATTTCCCCATCAGGAAAATTAGAAAAATAATAGTAACCAACATTGTGGTTTCTTTTGAGTCTGAGTACCACGTTACATGTAATGTACTTATCTGATGTATGGCGAGTTCTCAGGAAGTGCTCTGTCAGGAATACTCCGTGACTCTAGTTGACCACTGTGTCCACAGTGCCTGGAACAGGGCCTGGGAACTTGGAGCTTCTCATTAGTATTTGTTGACAGCAATGCTGGTACCGGTCAAGCATTCAGCGAGTGAAAGTGCTCATCTGGACTGTTCCGCAGCCTCCTTGCTGCCTGTCTCACCTCACTTCATTTTTCGCTTGAGACCTGGAATATTTGTTCATTGCAAACTTAATCCTAGGGTTCCCTTTACTCGATTATTTAATGGAGCTCCAGTACCTTGAGGGTAAAATGCATGCTCTTTGGCATGGCATTCGAGGCCTCTTGGGATCTGGGCTCCACCTAGAGAGCCACTCTCCTCTCCTGTTCCTCTTACAGTGCACTTGCATGGCTCTCTGAGCAGCTTGAGACCCCTCTTTCCTCTGCTCCTTTGACAGGCAATGCCTTTGTCTGCTGTGCCTCCCAGATCTCAGCCTACACCCCCAGAGTTTGCCATTATTCAAAACTCATTCTAGTATTATCTCCTCTATGAAGATATTTTTGACATTCTCCTCATCCATCCCAAGCAATTTTAGGCTCTTTTCATACATCGCTATTTTATGTACGTGTGTGTGTGAATTTATATATATATTCACACCAGGCGGTACTGTTTTCAATGTGTCTATTACCCCCACCAAACTGTAGGCTCCAATGTATTATTCCTCAGAAGAATTACCCTGCCACTTAGTAGAGTGTCTGGCATAAAGTGTATTATACATAAATGTAGACTGAACCATAATATGTCTCTCTGTTGAGTGAAGGATTGAAGGAATGACTGACTCTTTGATTGGATGAATCAATGAATATTCTTATATGTCAGGGACTGTACTTTTAGTTTGAGTTGAGTGGTTTTGGCGTGACTACACAGGTAGGTACATATTTGTGGGTTTCACAAGCGTTATCTGGTGATGGTGTTGTTGTCTTTTTTGTGTGTTCTTTTCCTCTTTCTAGTATTTATTGACATGGCTCTATGACTTTAGCTTTATATGGAATAGATTAGAGTGACGGGAAGGGTAGAGAGGAAACTGGTCCCCAGGACAGGTGATTGTGGTCTACCTTGTCTCCCCTACCTGCAAGTAAGGATGTGTCAGTTGGGGTGGGGAGCTCATTTCCAGCAGTTCATTCTTTTTATTCTTTTGAAGCTAAGTGAGAAGTAGGGAGAGCCCCATATCTGTAGCTCATGCTTCCAACCTCTCCCTCCTGCCCACGGAGACCTTTTCCAGACACGGCAACATAATGTAGTTGAAGAGGTCACTGGGGTGGACAGGAGGGCTGGATGCAGATTCCAGCAGGCCACTTGAGCCCTCTGGACCTCCTTTCCCTCATGTATTAAAGAAGGGTTCACTGCACCCCCTCTAGCTTTGACACTCTAGTGTTATATGATGACTACGGTGCTGATAAGGACATCACATGGTGGCAGTAGCCTTAGGAGAGGGTCAGTGATGGGTTCAAGTCCTCCAGGCAAGCTCTTGCCCTTGTAGCATAAAATCAAAGAGGGCACATTTTGTCAATGTGCTTTATCTTGCCCATCAGCTCTGGGAACTAATTCCACTGGGTGATCACAGTGAGCGGGCCTCCTCATCTAAGGAGATGCAATCCCAGGAGTGGCTGCCCTCTGACCCTGTGCATTACTCACTCTGTCACCAGTCCCGAGACTGGCCCACTGCCTGTCGGGAGCTGCACAGTCTGGAGCAGCAGCTGGGCCAGGAATGAAACAGGATGCTTGCTGGGAGAGGGGGCAGAGTGGAGACCGTCCGACTGGAGAATGATGCAGCCGGGACCAAACACACATATGTGCTCAGCTTGAGGGCTTGAGGAAATGTGAATGCATCATGATCTGGGACAAAGACAGTGGCCAGATGGGCCCCTGGGAGAAAAGTGTCTGGCTGTTGGTACCCAGACGCGAGGAAAAGATCATAGCCTTGCCAAACCAAACAGTCAAGGCATGAGGGGCAGCCTTGGCTGATATGTTGGTGGCTCCAGTCACCATTGCCTGTGTTTCTCTTTTAATGCAGAGCTCTGACTGCAATAATAAACAACAGGGAGCAGCCCAGGTCTCAGTTCCTGACGGGCTCCATGGTGGGAGAGATCAAATATTACAAAAAGCCAGCCCAGGTTAGGACTTCATTTAACAAGGAGCTAGCTCATCCCAGTGCATGGAGCCTTGAAAGCTCTTCTCCAGCAGCTGAGGGCCTAGAGGGTTCAATGATAAATCCTTCCAAGAGGAGGTCATGTACTTTGGTAGACATTACCTGAGGTATCCTATCCTGTTCCCGGAGGGTAAATGAATGGTGAGAGGAGGCGATGGGGAGATGAGATGGTAGAGACACAGAGGGAAGAAAGGATTTGGGCAAGATTAAGAACGAGTCAATGACCAAAGCGATAAACCATCGTGTTTCTAGGTTGGACCTGGGCTTTGCAACTGTCTTGTGACCTAGTTCAAGTTTGTTAATCACACCGACTGAGCTTTGGTTCTCATCTTGCTTGTGGGAAACGGAAGGAAATCCCCATCGAATTAAGTTTGAAAACAGACAATGAACTGAAAAGTTTCAAATATGATAGTCACAGATACACAAAGTCTGCTCTTTCCCTTCACCAACGTGTGTGATTGAATTCACTCATCCTGCACTGGAGACAATTCTTCTATGGAGAGCAAGTGAGGGATAAAAGGAAGCAAAGACAAATCCTAGAAAACAGAGAAATGCCATATTTCTGTAAAGGACATGTTTGCCTTCCCTGATGTTTATCCACAAGAGAAGGGTATTTTGTTGGAGTTCATGATGGTTCTGGCAGTACATACCATCAGACACTAAACTGCAGAGGACCCAAAGAGTAAAGTGGAGATTGCAGTGGTCACCAGTTTCATATACTAAGAAACAGAAGGAAATAGGCTGTGTGTGTATCTCTCCAAGCACAACGTCTTTGATTTTGACTCGGGACTTTAGCAACTTAATCCAGAGACTGAAACACCTTTCAAGGTTCCAGCCTACAACACGGAAGCCCTTCGCTCTTTGGGCTGGTTTAGTGTAGGCGCTCTGCTAGACTGATTGCAGCCCAGGCGGGGATAAATCAGTGCCGGTGGACTCTGCTGGAGGAGTGGCCAGAGAGATGCTTGCAGAATGCAGTAAACAGGACATGGCGGAAATCAGGAGCTGGACTCGGGCTGTTACCGAGCCCCACCCCCCACCCCCCCTGCCTCATTGTCAGGAAATGTGGGGAGCTGAGGGCCACCGAACACACAATGATGCGGCGGGAAGTGGCCTTTATAAATACCCAGGGGTCAGGGCCAGACCCTGCGAACAATAGGGGAAATGATGATGGAGGGCAGTGGGGCTGGGGGTGGGGAAGCCAGGAGGACTCCATCAATGACAATAGCTGAGCAGGCAGCTGGGGGGTGATGCGGGTGCAGAGGGAGGCCTGGGGGTTGTGAACCAAACAATACAAATTGCCCAGCAACTCTGTAGCCACAACACAGGGCAGCGGATTCTGTAAATAGTCCACGGTGTGTCCCATTGTTCCTTCGAGAACTTCTCCCTGGCTCCTACGTGTCAAAGATCTCTGTTTTGCCCTGTTTACCGGAAGCTACTCCTGATTCATAAGATGCTATTCCTCACCGGCCGTGAGTGTGGGCTATTTGGCCACATTTTCTGCCTTGGGTTCATCCTTTTAAGCAAATAGGCACCAAAGGAAGCTTGAGACGCCCACTGTGGAAGGGATAGAGTGTAACAGGCAGTGCTCCTCTACGTGCTTATTGATTTAATCTCCCTCGATCCATTTGGTGAGGTGGATGGAGATGGATAGATGAGAATATCACCCTCATTTGCCACATAGGGAGATGCAGCTACAGACTATAACCTTGCAAATGAATCCAAACAGGTGAAGGGCTATGGGAAAGGCAATAAACCAAAGTAGGAGTCTTTTTTTTTTTGAACTCAGATCACGTGATACTTTAATCGTTGAACAAACAGACAATTAATAGCAGTTATACCATTGACATGTCGTGATTCAGCTTCAAGGTCATAAACCATATTGCTGATAAGAACTCCAGAATACAATTACACTGTTATCCCTAGTAAAACTTGTTCCATTTATCAGTGTTTTAGAAGAACAGGTGATAAAGCATTTTGACTAGCTGGTCTAAATTTTAATCACTCAGGTGGTTTTATTCTCCAAAAAATAAATGGCGCACGGGCTCAAGGTGCACTGGCTTCAGTAGTTGTGGCTTGCAGGCTCAGTAATTGTGGCCCACTGGCTTAGTTGCTCCGTGGCACGTCACTCATCTGGCATGAATTGTGACTTGCTGGTCAAGCAGGTGAGTGAGTGGCTATTTTTAATGCTGCCCGAAGGACCTAGATTATTTGTTTCATGGGATATTTCCTAGTTCTTACCACGATAGGCTATGACTGGGGTAGAAAATTTGGGGGACTTTAATTCTCCCTCACTACATGGGCTATGTTATCGAGGGTTATGATGCTATACTTACGGAAAGAAAAGCATTTTAGATACCCCCTTCTTTTTTCCATCTTTGCTCAGGCAATCTATGTTGAGCATTGGAAGTTCATCTTTTGTCCTGACATGTAGACCGTGTTATGGAGGCTAACACACATTCCATTTGTTCTTGGAGCCTGTGTGATTGCATGAAACTCAAAGAGGGATAAAGGAGAGGAGTTGTCATCAAATGGCATTTTTAATCTTACCAGGTGTTTATAAGTAAAAAGGTAATTTGCATATACAAAGATAGGTGTGACATGTGACTATGCCTCAAGTAGACATTGTAAACTCACCAGATTGAATGTTCTGTCTCTCCGTTATTATTCTGTTTCCCTGCACTTCATTGTAAATATGATTAAACATTTAATTGGATACTCAATTATTTAACGGTCATCCCTTTCTCTGAGAGGTAAGTTTTTCGAAGGCAGGTGCTAGGTTTCTCCTGTTGATGTGGTTTCCCCAGGGCTCAGCACAGTTTCTCCCATGAAATTGGCCCTGAGTTAATATTCATTGAGTGACTAGGGGAAGAATGCTTTTTTTGCTGGTGGGTTCCCTCCCTGTACAGCCTCCTGGTCCAGGAGCCTGCTGGACCCTGTGATCTGAGCTGTGCTAATCACAGGGCCCTCAGCACAGTGGTCCAGATCCAGGAAGGCTCAACCATGGGCATGTCTTCGGAGTGCCCCCAGGACCACAGAGTTGACTATGCCAGCAGAGGACCTGGTCCTTAAATATCTCGTGACATATATAATTAATTAAAGCATTGTGTAAATTGGGGTGAAATAAAAGGTATATGAAATTCAAATGGAGATTAAGCCACTTTATATCTATTTTAATAATTGTTTAAAACATACATTAAAGAAACCATAGGCTTTGCCTTTCAATTAGAAGATACTAAACAAAATGTAAATTTAGAGCTTGCTAAGAGTATCCTGACTCTTAGCTGAACCTTCGTATTCTGCTGGTGACAGTGTAAACAGGCATAGACTTTCTAGCAGACCGTTTTGTATAAGGTGTATCAAAAGCCTTAAAATACTCATCTTCTTCAACTCAGCAGTTTTCTCCTGGGACTCTTCCATAAAAATTCAGACAAAAATTATAACCAAAGATGTTTATTCTAGCTTTACAGTAATAATTTAAAAAGTAGGAAATAACTTTTCTAATAATGGGGTATTTAATTAAAATACCAGTGTAAAAAAGAGTAGAATATTAGGGTGCCATTGAATCAAATTAATTAAATTAATTAAGACTTTTACACGTAGTTTGGATCAGTGAAAATTATTTGACAAAATTGGAAAATGCAGGCTGCAAAATATATACAGAATATATTCTCAAGTATGAAAAAACACATATAAATCTAAAAAAGACTGTAAACAGTGTTATAAACTATTAGTGGTGATGCTTTCAGGATGTTAGAAAGGTGGTTTACTACCTTTTTCCTGGTACTTTTTTCTGCTTTTTCCAAAAGTGTAACTGTATTTATAAACATATATTTTATAATCAGTTTTTAAAAGCTTTGCTTTGGTAAGTTTACTTTTAAAATTCCAAATTTACGTTTCTCTGTGAATCTCTGGAAGGAATGAAGACGTAGGAGTGAGTCTGTTCAAAAAGAAAAAGGGGAGGAGAAAGAGAGGAGGAGAGAGGCTCAGTTGTTGAAGGAAATATTCTTTTGGCTTTGGGAAAGATCATGAGGGAATCACAATTATACAATAGGAAGACATTCTAAGTGTCCACACTCTTTTCTCCCCTTGCTGCTGAGCAGTGAATGAAGAATGTCTTTAGCAGAGGCTATGGGAAGTGGCAGCCGCGTGACAACTTGAAGTGAGGAACGTATGGTCACAGCTGCTGGGGGTTGTCATGGTCTTTGATATTAGAAAGCTTTCAGGTAGAGGTCTGTTTTGATGAAAGTGTGAGCTAAACAGACTACAAACAGACAGACACCATGGGATGGTGTTGGCGAACCAAGGCTAGGTCAAGAAATAAGAGCTGACATCGATTGTGCACCCACCACGTGCCAGACACTCTTCTGAGTGTTGGTATGTGTTAATTTCTTTAATCCTTGTGGCAAACCCATGAGCTGGGTGATATCACTTTCCTCATTTTCGACATTAATAAATGGAGGCATAAAATGTTAATTAATTTTCCCAAGGTCATAGGACTAGTGGATAAATCAGGAATTGAATCCAGGAAATCCAGCTGAGAGCCTTTGCTTTTTCATCATGATCTAACCCCTCACTGATAAGAGTTCTGAACAATCGAAAGGTATTACATTTGTCCCAGGTGTTTGTACTCCCATAGCCTTGAGACTCATTCAGTAGGACAAGAAACTGCACTTAAATAGAAAATAGTATTGTAAAAGGAAATAGCTAGAGCTCCCTTAAGACCTCAAGTCCCATTTAATACTCATTTGTTAAATAAATATTTATAGAGGGTAGGATGCCCTGGAAGGAGTGATAAAAGACTTACTCTAGAAAGACAGACAGACGGATAGGTAAGTAAATGGTGAAGGGCACTGAGAGCCCTTGGTGGACTTACACAGACTGATGTTATTACAGGGGTATTTTAGAGAAGACACTTTGACCGTCTGACCAGTGGATAGAAGCCTATAGGGAGACAGATGTGGAAGTAACATAGCAATCAGGTCAGATGTATTGAGGGCTTAAAATGCAGTCATCTGAGTTGGATGGAAAAGATAGAATTGGTGACTATATAGTAGTTGGGGGTCCCATCAGGAAAGAGGTGGTACAGGCTAGCTCTGGCAATTATAGGCATGATTTACAGAGTGTGTGAGTGGGGACTGAGCAGTGCCCTGAGGTTGGTAACATCAGTGGGGGAGAGGAGGCTTTACTACCTCCAAGCTTGATGGGCAGCAGGAAGAGATGGTTATTAGAACCCAGAAAGAGCTGTGTGGAAAGGGAATTGTGATGGGATCTGGCCTTATGTCCAGGATACGGTCAGTCCATGGTGACCCCACAGGGGAGGGAGGAGGGAAATAAATAAAGTACCTTCACTCTCCTGCCTCTTTCCAATCTCTGGCCAGTCCTCACCAAAGGCCAAGCCCAACTGGCAGCCAGAGGTCACGGGAGCTCTATTGTTTATGTTGCATAAGTCAGTCTCGGGCATATGCTTGGAAGCGGGGAGTGATTCTGGATGCAGGGGTATCTGGAAGATGTCTGGCTTAGTAAGCACTCACATATGGTAGTAATGCGGGGGGCAGGGGCAGGGCGTGGAATCTGCCATGAGCCTCAGGTTTTTTGGATTGGTCATTATTTCTAGGTCCCGAAACAGGGAATATAGGAAGAGGTACAGAATGAGGATGAACATGATATGTTCTGCTTGGAACGCATTTTTGAAGTGCATGTGACAAATTCATGTAAGACATCTAGTACATAGTTACTGTATACTCAGCTAAGAAGAGAAGGTGAGGGATAGGGAAAACCGATAGTTACCATGAGTTATACAGGTGAGAGCTAAAACCATGGTGAGGCAGTTGGGGAGGATACGTAGAGTGATTTAAAGGGATGACTAAGGGCTGGGGGATCTCCAATCTTTAAAGATACGATGGAAGCAAAGGCACCCAGAAGAAGTTTCCAAAGACACACAGAAGCTTCCAAATCCATCTTAACCTGGCCTCTTCCTATATGCCTGGATCCTTGGGTTTGTACTTGTTTTATATGGACTCCTATGGTTCCAAGGGTAGAATGTAGCGTGACTGGGATTGTAAACTGAGAAGTTAAAGACCCGAGCTTGTCTCCTGGGCCTTGGAATAGAACCTCAAATGCTGACCTTTCCTCTTAAAGCCTTCCTTACCTTTCTGAAAGAGCACTCTTTGACTACATCTTATCTCTTGGGGTGTTTTCAAGGATAAATGAGATAACGTCTGTAAGGCCCCTGGAGAGGAAGTACCAATGTAGATAAGCACATGGTCGGGTATTTTTAACCAAGAGCGTTGGGTGTTCAGGACGTGCCATTCAGCAATTCCTGGAGCCTTGAAAAGGAAAGAGAAAGGGGTGGGGAGACAGGGAATCAGAGGCATACAACAAATGTTTTTCGAGAAATCCCTCCCACCCCGAGTGTAAGAATCCACGTCAAAGGAAGCAAGCACCATGTGTAGATAAAACAGGAAGGTGACAGGTTTGCTTGCTTGCAACCAAGACAGGGTGATGCCAAAGGGCCAGTCCTGGCAGCTCGTTCGCTCTAGGGGGCGGAGGTCCAGTTGCCGGCTATCCCACTGATAATGAAAGCAAGGTTAAGTGACTCTCTGTCCTGTACAGAATGGCAGGAAACATCTTCATCACCCATGACTCTTGGAGAGAGTGGTGGGGAGTTGCAGGGGGTGCATTTCCTGCCAAGATTCCAGAAAGGGTGCTCACCCTTTATGGAGGTATGAACCTGCTGACCCAACACAAGCAAGGCTGCAGGACAACTGTAGGGCTCGGCCCACCCCTTTCAGTCCATATCTGCTTCATAAGCACAAAGCCTTTGGAAAGTAACAACAGGAACCTTGGAAAGATAACTTACTTGGAGAAAGGTCTCAGAAGAGTTCACCCAACTGCCTCACCAGTGCTGAAGTGAGAATCTTTATTTCGAAATGCCATGCATTGGAGAAGACGAAGTCTGAGTACCTATTATGCCACAGGCTCTGCTGAGGAAAACACTTGATATACATCATGTCATTTAACTCTCTCTACAACACTGCAGTTTAGGTGTTATTGATGCATCTTTATAGGTAAGTAAGCTGAGGCAGACATTCAAGGTTGACTCCCAATAGCTAGATCTGGGTCCAAGTCCTGTCTCTACTATATATAAGCAGCATGGTATTTGGGAAGTTTAAGGCATTCCAAGCTCAGTTTCTTTATCTACAGATCGGAGGACACAACTTTCATCATAGGATCATTGTGAAAGTTAAATGACATAGGGCAGACAGATTTTGAATTTAGTATCATATTATGTCTATGTTTTCCCACAACTACCCTGTTAAACTCAGAAGCCAAAAATGACACCGAGTACAATTAGGATGTTTTTCTCAAGCTGCTTTGCCCTAAGCATTCAAATTTATTTCAGAGTAAAATGAATGGGAGAGTATAATTTTACTTTGAACGTGGTCATCTTGTTAGTTTTTGTTTTCTTAACGTGGAAAGAGTATGCCCTCTGTAGACACCTTCAGAGATATCTAGACATGTGTTGTTTTTTTTTAACATTTTTATTGGAGTATAATTGCTTTACAATGGTGTGTTAGTTTCTGCTTTATAACAAAGTGAATCAGTTATACATATACATATATCCCCATATCTCTTCCCTCTTGCGTCTCCCTCCCTCCCACCCTCCCTATCCCACCCCTCCAGGCGGTCACAAAGCACCGAGCTGATCTCCGTGTGCTATGCAGCTGCTTCCCGCTAGCTATCTATTTTACATTGGTAGTGTATACATGTCCATGCCACTCTCTCACTTCATCCCAGCTTACCCATCCCCCTCCCCATATCCTCAAGTCCATTCTTTAGTAGGTCTGCGTCTTTATTCCGTAGACATCTGTTTTTCGATTGTGTAAGATTATCCCTTGGTTTGTGAAGGAGCGACAGACAGAACATATTGTGAGGGCTCTGGGGATGAAGCTCACATCACATCCTCCAGATCTCACATGTGGAGTGGTTTAGTATCAAGGCAGCAATCACCTGCAAGATAAAGGACTGGAAGATACACAATTTCCTTAGAAGATGAGAAGGTTTTAATCACATGAAGCCATAAAACTTGTGTTACCAAAGACCCAGTTCTCTTAATTACAAATGAAGGAATTAGGAGCCAAGTCAGTCCAGCTCAAATTCTAACAGCCAGCTAAGTGTAGAACTAGGACTGGAGTTCCTCAGCCCTAACGCAAGGCTGTTTCTACTTCATCATACTCTCCTTTTTGCATTTTATATCTCTCGCGTCTTCTCTTAGCTGTTCCTCCCCCTTTTCTGGTTATTTTCCCCCTAAAACAGTGGACGGGGTTTGTAGTAGTGCCTTCCCATGGGAAATGTTCATAAAATATTTGTTACAAGAGTGAACAACAGCATACTTGGAGGCATTTTATTCAAATGGTTTCTCAAATCTCTGACCGGCTCTTCCTCTCTGGTTTGGGTTTGAATCAGTTAGTTCAGATAGTGTAAACAGCAGTTCACTTGGAGTTAGAAAATGAAGAACAATTGCTCCTTTAAAAAAAAAAAACAAAACAAGCTCCATCCTTCCTATATTCTCAGGATTGACCCTCATTTGAGGAATATTAAATATTACGATTGTCGTCAAGTGCAGGCAATGACACCCTCAATGACAAGTCTCTGGCAGTGAATGCTTCTCTCCAATGGAGAATTAGATGAAGTGACAGGGTTAATTCCCAGTGGGACACAAGGCTTTGGTGGTGTGAAGCTATTGCTGTTCTGGGAGACACATCAATTACTTGCCTGACAGTCTGAGTGGAGTGGAGGAAGGGTTTCATCTGTGCCTAGAATATTACTTCCTTTCAGCACTTATCAAGGCCTTTGATGTTCTTCACAATGTCACTGGGAGGAAATCAAGGTGCTTTCTTCCAACCTGAATTTGGAAATTCCATTTGGGCGAAGCTTGCAACTGATTGGGTAGAAATGAGCTCCTAAGATGAAAAGGGAAGACAGGCATCAGCGTTCCCCGTGTAACTTGAGTCTGTTCTTCTGGAAAACCTCACCAAGCTTCATCAGGCACAGAGGGAATTGTCAGCCTATAGAGTGGAAAGGTTAAATGAGTTTTATCGTCTTCTCACTAAAATGACAATTCCCCTGTCAAGTTTCATTTGGGTGATAAATGTCATGGTGGGAAGCCCACAGCCTTGCTCGTCAGCCTGCTCACGAGATGGCCAAGTGGAAGGACGAGGTGGGGAGTGGGGAGACAATGGCAAATACCTCTCTGGGTTCTGGAAGAAGGGTCTCACCTGACGGTAACTGAGAGGTCACTGAGCTCCAGACGTAGCTGTGTTGAGTTCCAGACCAGCCTCTGCCATATCATTGTATGTCCATATACAATCTATGTCACGTACCACAGAGAAACCATTGACAAAGACAACGAGGGATACGGAAGTCTGGATACTGCCATCGCCATCTTGGTTGATTTCCTTTCACAGATTCTCTGAGTATTTACACCAGATGTAAAATGGTTACCCAGATTTCAAACAACTGTGATCTGTGAAATATCTAGTTGGTGAACATGTTTTTTTTTTCAGTAAGGAAGGGCTGGTTAATGCTTAATGTGAGCCAACTTCATAGGTAATACTCAGTAAATTTATGCGGAATGAAAGAAGCTCATTGAACCTAATGTTGTAGACTTCTGATTCTTTCCTTTAAGACCTTGCTACTCAAAATGTGGTCCCCAGATCACCAGCATCCTCATTATCTGTGCAATTGTTACCAAAAATGCCAAATCTCGGGGCTCACTCCAAACCAGCTGAATCAGTATCTATATTTTAGCAAAGTCCTCAGATGGCTGGTACATGCGTTAAAGTTTGAGAAGCTCAGCTCTAAGACACTGTGCCCATGAGTTGGATGATTTCCACCAGGTCAACGGTGGTGCCTTTTACATCTTTTAATTTTTTTTTTTTGCCGTACGTGGGCCTCTCACTGTTGTGGCCTCTCCCGTTGCGGAGCACAGGCTCCGGACGCGCAGGCTCAGTGGCCATGGCTTATGGGCGCAGCCCCTCCGCAGCACGTGGGATCCTCCCGGACCGGGGCATGAACCCGTGTCCCCTGCATCAGCAGGCGGACTCTCAGGGAAGCCCCGACGTCTTTTAATCTTAATGATAAGGAATTTCCCAGACCTAGAGAACCGAAAGAAGCTAGTATCTCTATAACACAAAGCCCACTTGCATTCTTTTCTAGAAAAAAATAGTATAGTTTAGTTTCTAAATATAGTATAGTATAGTTTCTAAAATAACTCAATGATAAATCTCTCACTCCTCCTTTCAAATATTATTATTCTTTATGTAGCAACATGCCTTAGTCCCTTAAAAAAGTTTTGAGCTCCTGGAAAGTAAGGATCATATTTCAGTCATTTCTATAGATCTCTGCATTTTACACATTATATAACAGGTTTTAAACTACTTGTGTAATAGACTCAAAGCTCCAGGTAAAAATAGATATTCTCTCTCATTGCACTACACACTCTCTCCTCGAAACACTAATCACCATCTGTAACTATGTGTTTCAGTGTCTACTTCTTTAATGTCTTTACCCCCTACTAGATACAAAAAAACTGTATAAGGCAAGGTTTGTCTCATTCACTTTGCTGCTATGTGTGCCACATAGATGAATGCACAAAGGTAACAAGCCTACATTTCGATGTTTCAAAGGCCAATCAAGTCATTATTTGCCTTTCTACTTCGAGAAACAAAAAAAACTTCTGTATATACAACTTTATGGAAAGATCTTATTTACGCAAGAATAATTGTAAGAATGATCAACCCCGGTCAGTTTCCACCCACTCGACTACTTAGCAGATTGAAAATATCCATCGCCTCCTTGAAGGCCCGAATTTGGACTTTTCTTTCTCCGTCGAACTTCATCTTCAGAAAGAAATCGTTTTCATTTCTCTGAAGTAGAAACTCTCAGTTTCAAGTCCTGAGAACTGTCGGTTTTCTTTTCCTCTCAGAACTACCCTCCTCAAAGAAAACCCTCCTGCATCCCCGACCTGCAGTGGAACCTCAGTCCCCCGACTCCTCTGCCGTCCAGCCAGCCCTTCGTCTCCATTTTTGGCTTCTCTATCGGCCCGTGAACCCTCCCTCTGGTGTTCTGAGACTCTGGGGTTCTGAGTTCTGAGACTTTGTTTTGGGGTGTGTGTGTGTGTGTGTGTGTATGTGTGTACGTCGCTCTGTGTTTTGTGGTGTTTTCTTTGCAGCCTTTACCATCCGTGGGTGTTTTCTCGATCTGCAGTGGAACCACTGACTGTCAGCAGCTGCTAGTTTGTGCACGTCTCTGCAAAAATGGCTTCAAGCGTTACCTTGCCTGCTCCAGTTTGGGGCAACCACAGTGATGAACGGGCACGAACCCCTTGACACATGCACTTCACCTCCCCGGCGGGGCCGATAAGATCAAGCGTGAAGGCGGTGAGCGGTCTGGCATCCTCAGTGTACTCTGTACAGAGGTGATGCTGAGCCCCATGCACACCTTCCCGGGGCTGCTGGGGCTACCAGTCTCCCCCAGCGCCCCACACATTCCCACAGCTGGTAAGAGGCACGCCTGAGTTTCCAGGGGGGGCCTGAGGGTGCATTTCAGACCCAGAAAAGGGCCTAGAAAAACTAATATCTTGTCACTTTCGTTGTTGATGCCCATCCTTGGCTATTTCTCCTCCTCTGCTAATAACAAAAATCAAGACAAATTTCCCACGTGGTGAGTGTTTATACTGAACCAGGTTCTGGGCTGAGGCGTTTATAAATATTCCCTCCAAAGCACGTCTCTGTCTCTGAGCGCACAGGCAGAGTCACACACACATCAGCATCTAAACCAGAGCGAGGAGGGCCGGCCGCCCCTGCAGCCCATTCAGGGGCTGGTGCAGCTGGTGGCATTTCTGATAGAATATTCAAGCTTTTATTTTTCTTCTAATAAGGATTCCGTCTGACTCCAAAGAGACAAGTAACCCTTGATTGAGGCAGGATTAGATAGTAATCGTGTTGTGAGCAGGAATCATTTGGATCTAATCTTTATGACAAAAAAGACATACTCAGTAAACTCTTAACTGACATGGCCTGATGGTACAACACTCGATATTAGGAAGCTGACAACCCTGGACACAGGAGCCCGTGAAAATCACTTGTACTTAGGAGAAGACATGGGATCCAGGGCTGGGTGTGGTGGACGCCTCAGGGACTTCTGTTCAGTTGAACTGAGGATAGTAGGTGGCGGGGATTTTTTTTCACAGATGAGAAAATCAAGGCAAAGAGCAGAAAGTTGACTGGATCAGGGATACACAGTGAATCAGAGACATAACCAGTCATGAAAGAAAATTGTCATGGCAAGGGAATTGTTTTCCCCCTGACTCTATAAAAGATGTCTATCCATGAGATGAAGTTATTCATTTTAATTGTTTTTCAGAAAGATGCTGAAAAACAAAATTATCAAAGGTCACACAGAAGCGTAGAGAAATGCCTTTATTGAACATCTACAATGTTCCAGGTTCCTTAACTTTGAATTGAGGTACTTTGCATTTTGTTTCATAGATGGAGAATTTAAAGCTTGAAGAGGGTAAGTAAGTCGTCCAAGGTCACTAGACAATAAGTAGTGGGATTGCGATGAGGATGCCGTTGTGTGTGACTGTCACTCGCGCTGGCTCCCCACGTCTGAAATGCAAAACAGACAGACAAGGCTCTAACTCAGCCTGATGAGAGCTCGCAACCCATAGTAAGGCCTCTGGTCATCCGTGTCCCAGCCTGTGAGCTGGGCCCTCTTTCCTGGGCATCTTCGAGGGCTGGGAAGCTGCAGCCATTCCCACAGGGGTGTGCTGAGGCCTTTCATCCATTGGCTACAGCCACCTGCTGCTTTCCAGGCTGAACCACTCTCTTCAGGCACAGATGGTCGGCCCAGTGTGCATGTTTTCACCTTTGGTCCCCAGAGTCAGAGAAATACTGTGCTCCTGATATGACCCTGTTTGTAACTGTGAAAGCATCCCCTGCCCATCCTCCAAAGCCCAAAGATATCCACCAACCATTGCAGCAGCCTCAGTAGCAGGAGGAATGAGATCAGGGGTCCATAAACCAGGCAGAATAATCGTCCAGTTCTAAAAGAGAACCAAGGGAGGAGGAGGAGAGGTGGGCAGAATTCTGGAAGCCATATGGTACTGCTCTACCCCAGAGCCCAGGAAGGGTAATTTGGAGATACTTAAGGAAGTTGCTATGCCTCTATCACTGGGCTCATCCTGTGAAGGGCAACTCTAGCAAAGGGGGGGCCTCGATCTGAGATTGTTGCATTGATTTCTTGTCCCTTTCTCCTTTGGCCTGTGGGTCACTTGGCAGTTGGCCTATTTCCCTCTTTCCAGGCTGCCTCCAAATCTCAGAATCCCAGATTCCAAAGTTGTAAAGATTGATCACCTTAATCAAAGTCATGAGATTCTCCAAAGGAGTTTTTGTTTGCAAAAAGGGTCAGAAATTACTGGTCAGAAGAAAAGCGGGGAGAGAGCACAGGGACATCAGCCGCCCCACCTCCACCATTTTCTCTGAACACCCAACTTGTTCTGGTCACAGTTTCCTTTGCTTCAAGCATAATAAGAAATAGGATAAGAGCCATTCACACACACATGAAAGAGGAGTCAGTTCTTACTGTCCCTCAAACGCCACTTTCCTCTCAACACTCCTCCCTTTCAGAGGAGTGGAAAAGTTGAGTAAGTTATATCATTTCCTGGCTTTCCGAAGTTTAGTTTGAGTCATCCTAGGGCCAGACCTTTATTCAAAAAATTTGAGCTGCAAAAAATGCAAGTGTCACCCCCAAGGAGGGTAGCCATTCAAATATTTTAGGTCAGGATGGTCTTGTTTTATTCAGTCACAGTTTCAAAGCTGGAGAAGCCCACAGAGTCTGTCTCTTCTAATCCTGTCTCTTGACAAATGGTAAACAGAGGTGCGGAGAGGCGAAGTGACAGGGATTTTGTGGCGGGGAACGGCCTGCTCTCTGGCCTCAGAGCTCCCAGCCTCACATGCCCAGGACCATTAGGGCAGCCTCTTTCTTTCTCGTTATGGGGTGTAGCATCCAAACAGGAAGGCTTTACAGCAGCCCGGCAAGACTGTGTGTCCTCGTCACCCTCTCCTGCTTGTTGTTCTTGTATTCGGTTACAAATCTGGCTCTGACCCTTGTTGAAAAGGGTCATTGAAAGTGGGTAAGGAAAAAGAGAGCTATCGGCTTGGTCGTGACCCAATCAGTCCATGGTTACTAAGTTTCTCAGGACTGGAACCTATTTTTTACAAGGTCAAGAAGTAGAAGTGGAGGGAAAATAGAAAGGATCCAGGGAAGGGGTAGACAGCTGGCCACACCATTAGTTCCAGGGTTACACACAACCCCAGGGGCCTGTGTTAAGCTCACAGCCAAACCCGAGCATGGTGGCAAAGCAATACCCACAGAAGAACTTGGTTGCCGAGGAATTCCAGTGTAGATTTTATTCTGCCACTGACTAAAAGGGACAGGAAGAAAGAAGATAATTTGGAAAAAAGTTGTTAGGAATGTCCTAAAATAGTTGCTCTTAAATTTTAGAAGTTATTAAAAATGAGGCTTTTTATACCCCTATACCTCCACTCCAGATATTCTGATACAGTTGAGTGTGGAGGCCAGAAATATCTTTTTCTTGTTATTGGTGGTGATGGTGTTCATCCAATCACCCGGTAATTTTCTTATGGTAATTTTTTTCAATAAACATTTAGCGGGAATAATTTTGGATTTACAAAAATGTTGCAGATATAGCATCAGGAATTCTGTATACCCTTCATCCCATTTCCCCTAACATTAATTTCTTTTTTTTGTAAGTTTTGGTAAAATACATATAACATACAGTTTACCACTTAACCACTTTTAAGCGTCCAATTCAGTGGCATTGAATACATTCATATGGTTGTACAAGCATCACCACCATCCATCTCCAGAGCACTTTGATCTTCCCCATCTGAAACTCTGTACCCATTAATAAGCGACTCTCCATTCCCTACCTGCCACCCCCTGCCCTGCCCCAACTAGCCCTTTGACACACCACCATTCTACTTTCTGTCTGTGTGAATTTGACCGTTCTAGGGACCTCACATAAGTGGAAATCATACAATATGTGCTGTTTTGTGAATGATTTATTTCTTCCTTTTTAAGACTGACTAATAATCCATTACACACACACACACACACACGCACGCACGCACACACACACACACACACCACATTTTGTTGTTTATCAATCCTTCCGTCAAAGGACACTTGGGTAGCTTCCACCTTTTGGCGATTGTAAATAGTGCTGCTATGAACATGGTGTACAGTTATCCGTCTGAGTCTCTGCTTTCAATTACTAATTATTCTGGGTATGTACGCAGAAGCCTTCTGTTAATTTGTTACATAACCATGGCACGTTACTATTCACTAACCTACAGACTTTCTTCAGATTTCACTGACTTTTATGCTAAAATACAATCTTTTAATAAGCACTCCAGGAGACTCTGGTTCACTGGGCCAATGTTTTAGAAATAGTGATTTTTTTAAAATGACGGATTTAGTCCAGGAAACAGTGCTGGCTGTTGGAGAGAAAGTTGGCCTTACACTGAGGGTTTGTATGCTGGATCTTGTCTCGATTCACTGCCTTTCACTGGGCGTAATGTTCCCCAACTTTCAAAGAAGAATGATAGAATAGACGTCTTGGAGTTATCTGGAGCATTCTAGAGAGAAGAAGCTCTCAGATGTAAAGTTGTTCTCCAGGTAGAAGTTTCCAGACAGCAGCTGACAAAGGAGAAATTGGTCAGAGTTTCTGAAATCTTAGAAGCAGATTCCATAACAGAGAAAAGCTTTGAAAAGAATATGAAGGGTGGGGGGTGAGGTTCTCTACCTCTTGTTTGTCTGGTATTGTCAGAACACAGGGTCCATTCAGACAGGTGACATCTGCCTTCTGTCATCACAGAGGACAGAAACAGAAGAAATGCACTTTGGCTGCTGTACTTTGTACTTTAGACTCGAAGCACTTCTTGATATAACAGTGAGTGACCCAAATCTTCAGTGCCCTGATTTTGCTTTCCCAGGTGAATGAATCTGCTGTCGTTTCCCAAGTAACTAATGCTAATTTTATTTCTTCATTTACCCAACACACATTTATTAAGAACTAAGCATATACCTGAGCTTTACTAGGCAATGAGGATGCAGAGCCTGCTTACAAGAACCTCTGCCCTTCAAACACATGCAGGCCAGGGGAAAAATAAGGACACCTCTAAGTACACTGGAGAGCAGTGGTTATTTCAAATTGCAAATGATTTTTGCATGAATTAAGTGTGGCTTTGACTAAATGTCAAGAGTTCTAGGATCCTTTGACGGCAACATTGGGTACTTACAAAGCAGCATGGGAGTGTTTTCTGTGGGAACCAGCCCAACATAGCCCTATAGAATGGAGCCTCTAAAGACGAACATTGAGACTAAGTATAGTGGGGAAGAGTATAGAGGTCTATAAAACAGCTTCATTAGGACTGCACCAGGCATGTGCTGTTCTTCAAGCATCATTTCAACTCAGTCTTCTCATGAAAAAGATGTTGGAGAAAACGTAAAATGAACCCAGGGTCGGGGGACTTCTTCATGATGCTGCCCTGGATGTAGTATAGGAATGTGTCTTTCATGATGGAAGCACAGGAAGCCAAAAACGGGCAACCCAAGAGACTTCAAGGAAGTATTGAAACAGGAAAGCAGGGGATTTCAGCAAGAGAGGAGGACCTGGGCTGAAATCTGGTTTGGATTCTATTAATATCAATGGTTTGGGAAAAGCCCTAGAGGGCCCTTAACAAAGGGAGAGGCGGTCATGCCCTCAGCACTAACATCTTTACATCTTTTCAGAGAGGCATCAATTCCTGGGGACCCTCTGTGGCAGCCCTGACTCAGAAGGAAACTCACCAGCTACTACATCACATCATCTCAGACCACTTCCTGAAGGGCTTTGGGTTTTCCCTAGAAGGCTCTTGTTCATGTACAGATCCTGCCAGGAGCAGACAGCGGGTCAAGTGCCAGGCGGGCCAATTGGAAATTGAGGCCTTCTGTATAATAAATACACACAACACAGTACATAAATAAAAGATAGCTATAGAGAGAAGAAAAAAAAGGACGGAAGCCATACCTTCCTGTGTGTGTATGTGTGTTCATATATACGCACATACACATGTAGACACACCCACACTCACAACTTATTTAGCATCTGTGCCTTATAATATACATGTAAAATGTAGATTCAGAAGTAGAAAAATAATACCTCTAGAAGGGGGAGAGAAAAAAGTCATTCCATGACCTAGGTCAGGATAATTAACGCAAAGGCTGAATTCTGTAATCAAATAAATTTAGGAAATGTTGGATAAAACAAATGCAAACATTGATTGCTGGACCTCTTAGGATGGTTAATATGCTAATGGAATTGTAAATCTCTTTTCTCACACTTGTTGCCATTAGACGTGTTTTGTGAAAAGCATCTTCAGTAGTGATCTACAGGGCATCTCTTTGGGAAATGCTGACCTAGGCTGATGCAGTTCCTTTATTAGAACATTAGCTCTGCCTGGGATCCCTGACAGGCAAGGCACTTAAAAGAAACATGATGGGTTATAGTTTTTTCATCAAATAAAAACCTAGTTTTTTCATATTCTAAATTAAAATGATTTTTTTGGATGTAAGAAGGTCATTGAACTACATAATAAATTATCTATTTAACAATGGCTTAACGGAAAATGTAGAATAATAATTATTATATTATTAATTGTAGTAATAACATTACTACTATTATTATATTTTAACTATATTAAATGTTGGACATAAGCCAAGGACATAGCCTGAAAACTTAACTTAGGAAATGACATTTTGCATGGAGGGAAGGAGAGTAGGCCTGTTGCTTTCTGATAATCCTATCTGATAAAAATTATTAAGTTTAGAATACCTTGAATTCCTTTTCCTTGAACACTCATTCATTTATCTATGATTTGGATAGGAGTTGAGATTCAACAATTTACATTTCAAATCTGTAGCTGGGTCCAGAGCTGCTTCCGGACTGGAGGAATAATTTCCACAAGCTTTTGATACTGGACATGCAGATGACAAAGTTTGGGCATTCTATTAGACTTTTGAGAAAGGGGCCTCTTCTTTCACCAAATAAAAGGACTTCCAACCCCTCCAAGGATGAGCCCTGGGGAATCCTGCAGGCAAGACCAAGACTCTCTCAAGAGCCATCTTAGATTTTTTCAGATGCTCAGAGAGGTGCTTGAGTGGACGTACAGACTGACAGGGATGCTTGGCAGAGTAACCATAGCACTATGGCATCAGAGTTAAGGAAGAAAGACAGCTTCCATTTTTGGATGGCAGAGTTTCTTATAAATTAAAAAAAAAAAAAAAAAAAAAAAAAAAAAAAATGCAGAGTATCTTCATCACAGCTGTCTTATCCCCTTGATCTCATTACTCCTTATTAGCACAAACCATTCAGGACAGTTAGGGTGAAAGTCCTGATAAGGAAGAAGTCATCACTTTCAAACTAATCTAGCACATCTGTCTTGAGATGGTGATAAACAAAGAAGGTCTAGTTATTAAGTAATCAATAACATTGATCTGTAATTGGAGATACAGCACTAGTTCCTCCCTGACTACCCCTCCCACTACCACTACCACACACACACACACACACACACACACACACACACACACACACACTCACAGGCCTTAACCAAGCAGGTTCTGGTTATTTATTTTTTTTTTTTTTGGTGTACCCATTGTACCCTGTGTTTCTCTTTATCAGAGAACTTACCACATGATGTTGAAATTAACTGTTTATGTGTTCACTAAACACAAAAGGTTGCCCTCTTCAAAGATAGGCTTAATATATTATCATTTTAAAACTCTACTGACCAGTGGAAAAAGTACTTACAAATGTGTTGAGTACATTATCTCTAGACAAAGTCCTTGGACACTCATTTATGCCATGCTTACTGATGAATTTGACAGGTGTTTTCTTTTTTGATTTAATCCACTCTTTTTAGATGAGTAGCCCATGAGAAAAGAAGTTTCTTAGTCCAGACTATAAAATGGAGATAACACCTCTAAAGAACCCACATGTATGTTTTAGGAGGAATATAATTCTGAAACATAACAAGAATAATAAAGAATTAAGACAAACTAGGTTAGTCTCGTTTGTGAATTCAGTGATTATGTGTCAGATAATGGACAAATAAATAATCCTTTTACCATTATCTGACTCCCAAGCCCGCTCTATGTTCGACCAACATTCCTTTGTTTCATATCTGGGAAAGAAAGAGATTAAAGCTCCATGTAAAAGTGAATTCATTTTCTAAAACCTTCCTTCCTTACCTGCAAATAATATGAACTCCTTCAAAGAGGATTAAGAGATTGGGCTCTTTAATGTTTTGATTTGCATCCTTAAATTGGCCCCCCTAAAAAATATTTTTAGGCATTGGAATAGTATATTCAAGAACAGCACTCTACAATACAAATATAATTGACCCACATATGTAATTTAAAATTTTCTAGTAGGCTTATTTAAGAAGTAAGAAAAAACTTTAAGAATGTATTTGGTTTAACTCAGTACATCCAAAATGTTATCATTTTAACATGCAATTAATATAAAATTATATTATTCTATTATTATTATGTTACTTTATTATAAATTATATTATTATAAAATTATATTTGTATTCTTAGTTTTGTACGAATTCTTTGAAATCCAGTGTATACTTTATATTTTTAAGCACATCTCAATTTGGACGGATCACATTTCAGAGTTCAACAGCCACATGTGCAGGTGGTTACTATTTTGGACCATAGCAGTCTGTAAAACCCATCACATCAGAGAAAGCTATCTGTTTTTTTATGGTATCTATGGTTTTGTTGAGAAGATATTAGTGCCTGAATTGGTGGGTCTAATTGTGCTGAGTTGAAATATAGTATCTGATAACAAATATTTATTGAGCTCTTAATGTGTTCTAAGCTGTGTTCTAAGCACCGAGAATGCAGTTGTGAACAAAAAAATCAAAATTTCCTCCCTCATGGAGTTAACATTCTATCAGTAGGAGACAGACAATAAAATAGACAAACTTATTTAAATGTTAATAAATGGTAAGGAAAAAAATTAAAGTGGGTGAAGAGGAAGAGAGAGTATTGAGGCAGGAATTTAAGGTTTAGAATAGCTGCCAGGCAAAGTCTCAACGAGAAGGTAATGCTGGGTTAAAGACTCTCACACTGGCAAGATTTCAGGAACATCATGGTCTTGGGTAATTTTCAATTTTATTTTAGTAAAGAGGATTGATGATGAAATGTATAAATTAATCTGATTTAACTTTTTTTTTTTTTTTTAAAGAACATGTTGGGGGTAGGAGTTTATTAATTAATTAATTTATTTATTTTGCTGTATTGGGTCTTCGTTTCTGTGTGAGGGCTTTCTCTAGTTGTGGCAAGTGGGGGCTACTCTTCATCGCATTGCGCGGGCCTCTCACTATCGCGGCCTCTCTTGTTGCGGGGCACAGGCTCCAGACGCGCAGGCTCAGTAGTTGTGGCTCACGGGCCTAGTTGCTCCGCAGCATGTGGGATCTTCCCAGACCAGGGCTCAAACCCGTGTCCCCTGCATTAGCAGGCAGACTCTCAACCACTGCGCCACCAGGGAAGCCCTGATTTAACTTTTTTAATTAAAAAGTTTTATATATCTTTAAAACTGACTGAATCAGGACAAAAATTATTTCATTCAGTAAATAGCTTGTGAAGGATAACCACATGCTAAGTGTTGGGGATGCAATAATGAGTAAGACAAATATTCTGTTCTCTCCTGGTGTTTGTATCCTAGAGAGAGTATTTAATTAAAGACTTGTGCTGATAAATATGTAATTAAACATTGAGATTGGTGCCACGAATTCATACCACAAAGGGCCCAAACCAGACCTGAGCTAGAAAGAACGGATGTCTGAGTTCCCTGAGCCAGGACTAAAGGGGGCAGTGGAAAGAGTGTTCCAGGAGAGAGGAACAAGATGTGTCAGTGCTCTTGGCAGTGAAGTTAAGAGTCGAAACTATAGCTTGTCTGGCCAGGGTGAGGGGACAGTTCTACCAAAATGAATCTGAGATTTAGGCTGGGATCCATAGGGATTTGTAGACCATGTTACAAATTTGGTTTTCATCCTAAGAACAGTGGGATTCCACGGAAGATGATTCATTTCTTTTAAACATTTGAGGTCTTATAGAAGGTAACCCAATACAATTTTTGTTTTGAAACAGTCACGATGGCTGCAGTAGGGGGAATGGACTGGAGGGTTTGCCAGAGACCCGTGGGTAGGCGCCTGGCCTTGTCCCCAGGTCAGGACCAGAACACACATCTCATGAGCTCAGACAACCAATTCCTTGGGAGGAAAGAACCCATGGACTTTTAGACACCGTGACCCTTCAGGTGGTGTTGATGATGGACAGTCTAAAGATCTGAGCCCTTGAAAAGCAGCTGTTAGATGACTCTGTAGGACAGGGCTGTTTTGTAAATGGAAATGTTAGTGAGACACAGATGGGACAAAGTTCTAATCAGAGGAAATGTCAAGATAACGTAAAGGGAGTGTTGGCTGCTCTGGATCATATTATACTGGACAACTTAGAATCTTATGTATAGATTGTAGAAGGCACCCCTAGCCTTACATAGAGATTAACTTGTTTTGCAGGTTTCAACTCTGCTTACGATGGCTTCCTATTTTTCTTTTTTTATTATTAATGAAAGTGAGTACAGTAGAGAAGACAGTCATTAACTGTATCTCCATTTTTAAATTGATTCCTTTGGGTCCACTATTATAAAAATGTAAAGCTGTTAAGATTCTTGGAAAGTTATGGTTGATCAATGCACTTTTTAAATTATGCTTGTGCAGGTTACCTTCAGTGGCAAAACCTAATCATTCTTAAAACTTATAAGAGATAATCTAATGTTTTCTGACAGCCTAATAGGACAGAGGACAGGGATTAAGAAGACCGTTATATTAAAATATTTCTCTTCAAGCTTTCCATTGATTGAAAATAAGCTGAAAATGATGCCATAGAGTTCTGAGTAACTTGATAATAGAACATTTCTTATACAAGAAATTTTACTGGGGAAATTAACAATGCTAGCTAAGATTCATTGAATACTAACTATGGCTAAGCTCTCCTCTATGTCTTCATATATAACCTTCACAATAAACTTACAGTGTAGTCACTGTTATCTTTACAAGAGAAGCAGACTAAGACATACAAATATCAGGTAACTCGCCTCAAATCATGAGCATTATATAAGCTGGGCATTGTACAGAGCTGGGATTTAGACCTTGACTGTGTGATACAGGGGCTCATGGGCTGCTGGTGCCCTCTCTCCCAGATTAGTGTTTTCCCCCTTTAGCCTTGTGAGCATAACGTGAGTTACCCCACCGAGGCTCACAAGAGAGTGTGTGTTTTGAACTAAGATGGTGTTGAATTGATGACCTGCATAACTGTAGACCCAAAGATAGTTGTGGAGTGTCTTTAAAGTTCTGCTTTCCAGGGTGTCCTTGAACCAAGCAAACTTACTGCATTTTCTTGTTCATTGGCTCCTTTTGGTGATACCCATTCCCAAACCTCACCTATTATAAAAATAGCACATGCTGGGAGCAGGTGTGCTTAGGATGCGTACCTGAGCTCTCCCAGGCTTTCTTCAATGTGCAAAGACAAATAACCTTATATAGAGCATTCCTTGTTAAGAGCCCTAAACCCTTTTTTTTCATCTGCTTGCTAGTTTTCCTAAGCTAAATGCATACACTGTACCTATAGGCTATTTTCTAATTAAAATGATTCCAGGCTATCTGTTTTATTTGAAAACTTAGGCTTATATGGTGCTTATATCAGTGTACAGAAAGGAAGAATTTCTCTGAAAGTTCTGTAGGGGTATGTGGTGATGGGGCGAAAAACATTGGGTTTAGTCAACTAGGACAATTCACTAAGAAAGAGTTTCAGGCAGAAAGAGACCCTCTACAAGTTAAAATGCATAGGACTATCAAGGACCTCATTTTGCCTCTCTTCTTCCCTTGGGAGGGACTTTAATTAAAAATTTCACGTAACTGAATTTTGATTAAAAATGCTTAAGTTGTAGGAAAATCCCCAAAGAGTTAGCAAGCTAAGACAGGCAAAGTTACAGCCTCTTTAATTGCACCATGATAAGTGAGGCTAGAGACCAATGAAATGAAAACAAGGGGAGGTACTGACCTTACCAGATAGCATGGATTGAACTTCTAGCCTCAGTCTGTCCAGAAGATGAAAGTGTCAGCAGCTGTTCAAGGCCAGAGCCAAGAGCGAGACCTGAGTCCAAAGAGGGATGGAGCCAGTTTCTGCTGGGGCTGCTACCTCCTTTTTCTAAACATTCATTAAACATACTCATTCCGTTAATGGTTCATCCATCACTCTAGAGATAGCGAGATGAAGCAAATGCTGGTGGAGAAGTGGTTCTTTCTCACAGGAGTGCCCATTTCCTCCCTTCTCACCACCCAGCCTTGTCCCACTTTTCCTCATGAGCTTCCCCGATTAGTTTCTCATACAGTAAGTCCCCTACATACGAACCTTCAGGTTGTGAACTTCCAAATATGCGAACGTGTATTCGCACGTCCAATTGTGTAAGTTAGTTCACGTGTCTAGAGTACATTGTCATGTGCATGAATCCACTACAAATGGTTGTGCTTTTATGTACTTTACTGTACCGTACTGTGTAGGGTACAGTAGTACAGTATCTTTATTTCAATCCCAGGATGTCCGGAAGCAAGCATAAAAGCAGTGGCGATGCAGCTGGTACTACTGTATTTTCAAGGTACCGTACTGTAAGATTAAAAATATTTTCTTTATTTTTTGTGTTTGTTTGTTTTTTATGTATTATTTGTGTGAAAAGTATTGTAAACCTATTACAGTACAGTACTCTATAGCCAACTCTTGTTAGTTGGGTACCTAGGCTAACTCTGTTGGACTCACAAACAAATTGGACTTACAAGTGCACTCTCATTTGTGAGAACGGAACTCATTTGTATGTGGAGGACTTATTGTTTTTGATTCTTGCCACCGACTGTGATGAGCAGGTCATCAGCACTCATTCCCTGTAGACAAAGGGCCCACAAACACCGTTACAGCAATCACATCCAGGGCTCCCCTTCAAAGCTGCATCCACTGCCTTTGCCAGGCCTGTTGGCTAAGGAAGGGGAGGCCCCTGGGGTGGGAGACCTGAGGCCACAGCTATTTTCCATATTCACATCGTCACTGTTACCCTTCTGTCCCCTCCCATCTAGGTCTTCATTTCATTTCTATTTTCTCTTCTTGTCCCTTGCTGGGAATTGCCCTGTGTAGTTGGGCAACATTTTGGTTTCTCCTAATGAAGGAGTAAAGGAATGTAAAGGTGGAAAAAGGTGGAGGTGCTCAGGTGTTAGCTTCTAGGAAGCAGCAGAGACTATGGAACAAGACCTCTAGTTCCATCACTGCCACTTTCTCCCACTTTAATTTCTCTGCCTGTTATGGAAAGTTGTTTTTTTGGAAGAACAGGGTCATTTGACTGTTTTGGGTCTTTTTTTTCACAAAATATTCACATTTTCATTCACAAAAAATCCATTTAAAAAACCCCCATTGACTGTGAGGATGGCTAAAAGGCATTCTCAGTTCTAAGGGACCAAACTGAAAAAAGCTGAGGGCAATTTTCAAAGGGCCTCTGGACAGTATAAGACCTGCTGAGGCAAAAGGAAGGAAACAAAAAAAAAAGGTTTACATAAAGAGTGTGGCAGGACTTCCCTGGTGACACAGTGGTTAAGAATCTAACTGCCAATGCAGGGGGCACGGGTTTGAGCCCTGGTCCGGGAATATCCCACATGCCATGGAGCAACTAAGCCTGTGTACCACAACTACTGAGCCTGCGCTCTACAGCCCATAAGCTAAAACTACTGAGCCCACGTGCCACAATTACTGAAGCCTATGTGCCTAGAGCCCATGTACCACAATGAAGAATAGTCCCTGCTTCAGAGGGCAGACAGCAGAAGCAAGAAGAACTACAATCCTGCAGCCTGTGGAAAAAAAACCACATTCACAGAAAGATAAACAAGACAAAAAGGCAGAGGGCTATGTACCAGATGAAGGAACAAGATAAAACCCCAGAAAAACAATTAAATGAAGTGGAGATAGGCAACCTTCCAGAAAAAGAATTCAGAATAGCGATAGTGAAGATGATCCAGGACCTCAGAAAAAGAATGGAGGCAAAGATCGAGAAGATGCAAGAAATGTTTAACAAAGACCTAGAAGAATTAAAGAACAAACAAACAGAGACGAACAATACAATAACTGAAATGAAAAACACACTAGAAGGAATCAATAGCAGAATAACTGAGGCAGAAGAACGGATAAGTGACCTGCAAGACAGAATGGTGGAAATCACTGCTGCGGAATAGAATAAAGAAAAAAGAATGAAAAGAAATGAAGACAGCCTAAGAGACCTCTGGGACAGCATTAAATGCAACAACATTTGCATTATAGGGGTCCCAGAAGGAGAAGAGAGAGAGAAAGGACCTGAGAAAATATTTGAAGAGATTATATTCATAAACTTCCCTAACATGGGAAAGGAAATAGCCACCCAAGTCCAGGAAGCACAGAGAGTCCCATACAGGATAAACCCAAGGAGAAACATGCCGAGACACATAGTAATCAAATTGGCAAAAATTAAAGACAAAGAAAAATTACGGAAAGCAGCAGGGAAAAACGACAAATAACATAAAAGGGAACTGCCAGATTACAATTTCTTCTCAAGTGTGCACAGAACATTTTCCAGGATAGTTCACATCTTGGGTCACAGATCAAGCCTCAGTAAATTTAAGAAAATTTAAATCATGTGAAGCAACTCTTCTGACCACAACACTATGAGATTAGAAATCAATTACAGGGAAAAAAAGTAAAAAACCCACAAACACATGGAGGCTAAACAATACATTACTAAATAGCCAAGAGATCACTGAAGAAATCAAAGAGGAAATAAAAAAATACCTAGAGCCAAATGACAATGAAAACATGATGATCCAAAACCTATGGGATGCAGCAAAAGCACTTCTAATAGGGAAGTTTATAGCAATACAAACCTACCTCAAGAAACAAGAAACATCTCAAATAAACAATCTAACTTTACATGTAAAGGAACTAGAGAAAGAAGAAGAAACAAAACCCAGAGTTAGTAGAAGGAAAGAAATCATAAAGATCAGAGCAGAAATAAATGAAATAGAAACAAAGAAAACAATAACAAAGATCAATAAAACTAAAAGTTGGTTCTTTGAAAAGACAAACAAAATTGATAAACCATTAGCCAGACTCATCAAGAAAAAAAAGGAGACTCAAATCAACAGAATTTGAAATGAAAAAGAAGTAACAACTGACACTGCAGAAATACAAAGGATCATGAGAGACTACTGCAAGCAATTATATATCAATAAAATGGACAACCTGGAGAAGTGGAAAAATTCTTAGAAAAGCACAACCTTCCGAGACTGAACCAGGAAGAAATAGAAAATATGAACAGACCAATCACAAGCACTGAAATTGAAACTGTGATAAAAAATCTTCCAACAAACAAAAGTCCATGACCAGATGGCTTCACAGGTGAATTCTATCAAACATTTAGAGAAGAGCTAACATCCATCCTTCTCAAACTCTTCCAAAAAATTGCAGAGGAAGGAACACTCCCAAACTCATTCTATGGGGCCACCATCACCCTGATACCAAAACCAGACAAAGATGCTACAAAAAAGGAAAATTACAGACCAATATCACTCATGAATATAGATGCAAAAAGCCTCGACAAAATACTAGCAAACAGAATCCAACAGCACATTAAAAGGATCATACGCCATGATCAAGTGGGGTTTATCCCAGGGATGCAACGATTCTTCAATATACGCAAATCAATCAATGTGATACACCATTTTAACAAATTGAAGAAGAAAAAACATATGATCATCTCAATAGATGCAGAAAAATCTTTTGACAAAATTCAACACCAATTTATGATAAAAACTCTCCAGAAAGTGGGCATAGAGGGAAGCTACCTCAACATAATAAAGGCCATATATGACAAACCCACAGCAAACATCATTCAAAATGATGAAAAACTGAAAGCATTTCCTCTAAGATCAGGAACAAGACAAGGATGTCCATTCTCACCACTATTATTCAACATAGTTTTGGAAGTCATAGCAATCAGAGAAGAAAAAGAAATAAAAGGAATACAAATTGGAAAAGAAGAAGTAAAGCTGTCACTATTTGCAGATGACATGATACTATACATAGAGAATCCTAAAGATGTCACCAGCAAACTACTAGAGCTAATCAATGAATTTGGTAAAGTTGCAAGATACAAAATTAATGCACAGAAATATCTTGTGTTTCTATACACTAATGATGAAAAATCTGAAAGAGAAATTAAGGAAACACTCCCATTTACCACTGCAACAAAAAGAATAAAATACCTAGGAATAAACCTACCTCCTACGTAGGGGGACAAAAGACCTGTACACAGAAAACTATAAGACACTGATGAAAGAAAGATGATACAAACAGATAGATATACCATGTTCTTGGATTGGAAGAATCAATATTGTGAAAATGACTATACTACCCAAAGCAGTCTACAGATTCAATACAGTCCCTATCTAATTACCAATGGCCTTTTTTACAGAACTAGAGAAAAAATCTTAAAATTTGTATGGAGACACAAAAGACTCTGAACAGCCAAAGCAGTCTTAAGGGAAAAAAACAGAGCTGGAGGAATCAGACTCCCTGACTTCAGACTATACTACAAAGCTACAGTAATCAAGACAATATGGTACTGGTACAAAAACAGAAATATAGATCAATGGAACAGTATAGAAAGCCCAGAGATAAACCCACTCACCTACGTTCAACTAATCTATGACAAAGGAGGCAAGGATATACAATGGAGAAAAGACAGTCTCTTCAATAAGTGATGCTGGGAAAACTGGGCAGCTACATGTAAAAGAATGAAATTAGAACACTCCCTAACACCATACACAAAAATAAACTTAAAATGGATTAGAGACCTAAATGTAAGACCAGACACTAAAAGAGTATTAGAGGAAAATATAGGAAGAACACTTTTTGACACTAATCACAGCAAGATATTTTTGATCCACCCCCTAGAGTAATGGAAATAAAAACAAAAATAAACAAATGGGACCTAATGAAACGTAAAAGTTTTTGCACAGCAAAGGAATACAAATAAGACAAAAAGACAACCCTGAGAATGGGAGAAAATATTTGCAAACGAACCAACGGGCAAAGGATTAATCCCCAAAATATATAAACAGCTCATGCAGCTCAGTATTAAAAAAACAAACAACCCAATCCAAAAATGGGCAGAAGACCTAAATAGACATTTCTCCACAGAAGACATACAGATGGCCAAGAAGCACATGAAAAGCTGCTCAACATCACTAATTATTAGAGAAATGCAAATCAAAACTACAATGAGTTATCCCCTCACACCAGTTAGAATGGGCATCATCAGAAAATCTACAAACAGTAAATGCTGGAGAGGGTGTGGAGAAAAGGGAACCCTCTCGCACTGTTGGTGGGAATGTAAATTGATACAGCCACTATGGAGAACACTATGGAGGTTCCTTAAAAAACTCAAAATAGAATTACCATATGACCCAGCAATACCACTGCTGTGCTTATACCCAGAAAAAGCCATAATTCAAAAGGACACATGCACCCCAATGTTCATTGCAGCACTATTTACAACAGCCAGGACATGGAAGCAACCTAAATGCCCATCGACAGACGAATGGATAAAGAAGATGTGGTATATATACACAAGGGAGTATTACTCAGCCATAAAAAGAAACGAAATTGGGTCATTTGTAGAGATGTGGATGGACCTAGAGACTGTCATACAGAATGAAGTAAGTCAGAAAGAGAAAAACAAATATCGTGTATTAACACATATATGTGGAACCTAGAAAAATGGTACAGATGAATCGGTTTGCAGGGCAGAAATTGAGACACAGATGTAGAGAACAAACACATGGACACGAAGGGGGGAAGCGGCGGGGTGGTGGTGGTGGTGGTGGGATGACTTGGGAGATTGGGATTGACATGTATACACTCATATGTATAAAATGGATAGCTAATAAGAACCTGTTGTATAACATAATAAAATAAAATTAAAAAAAAAAAAAAGAGTATCCCCCTCCCGCCTGAACTAGAGAAAGCCTGAGCACAGCAATGAAGACCCAGGACAGCGGAAAATAGAAATAAATCAATTATTTAAGAAAAAAAAATTAGTGTGGCAATGAGTTGCTTTGGGACTTCATTCGAAGCCCAAATTTAGTCTAATGTACTTCACTCTGTCAGTTCCCTGTCTGCAGGCTTTTCTTCTATCAGCCAATGGCTTGGTCCATCCAGTGGCTCTCAGTCCTGAGGTGGGGCAGGTGGTGGAGGTTATACCGCAAAGACCAGGGGAGAGAGCAGGTTGATTAACAGAGATAAGGATGGGGTGCTGGAAGTGCAGGGGAATTTCTAGAAATAATCCCCAATTCCTTTACTCATTCTCATTTTCATGGGATTCTTAAGCCAGGCCCATAAGAACTTTTATAGGATGTTGGTAATAGAAAGGGCCCTAAGCTTCCCCTCCTGCTCGGATCATCAGGCACAAGCTGTGTCTGTGATTTAAAGCCCCCCATCTCTGGACCTGAGTTTCTTTGGCTCCCTAGGCAGTGATCATAGCTCACTTTTGGGTGTTTCATATTGCATCCAGAGAGGTAGCCAGATCTGCCTATTAATGTCCCTGACCTGAGGTGTGATTCCTTATTGACTCCTTTATCTCTATATTTATTCACTAATTCATCTATTCATTCAACAACTGTTTACTGATGGCCTGCTCTGTGGCTGGCACTACTTTGGGTCCTACTACTAGAGTGAGACATGGTCCTGTCTCTCAAGGAGCATTCATTTTGTTACCATGCCTGACATCCCTAGGGCAGCGTTCATCTAGATTTGTCCACACGCACGTGGATGCAGTTGGCAGAACAGTTTAATCCGACCACCAGCAATTCCTCCCTCACGTCGAGAACTCTTTGTGGAGTGTCCGAATTTGCCTTGGCTCCCCTGTGCATTGAACACACCTCTTCAGCCTGCTTTCATTATTCCTCCAACCTGTGCTTTCATAAACTACCCCTTCATTCTGCTAAACAATTCTTCCTCTTGTGCCTTTGTTCCTGCTCTTGATCTGTGCCTATAATTAACTTATTCTTCTCATGCCCCCGTATGAATAGCATCCAGTCTGCCCAGTTGCCCTGCAAACTTTCTGCACGCGGGGTCTAAGTCTTTTCATGCTTATCTATTATTGTTGAGCAACTAGCTCAGTAGTTTTATTTATTTATTAACATTTCTGGCCTTTTTAAAAGATTTTTTTTGATGTGGACCATTTTTAAAGTCTTCATTGAATTTGTTACAATACTGCCTCTGTTTCATGTTTTGGGTTTTTGGTCTAGGGGCATGTGGGATCTTAGCTCCCTGAGTAGGGATCAAACCCACACCCCCTGCATTGGAAGGCAAAATCTTAACCACTGGACCACCAGGGAAGTCCCATAGCCCAGTAGTTCTATTATACAGGTAGACACCAACCTTCATGCTTTGCACGATGTTATTTTGCCGTCTACCTTCTGCCTGAAGAGCAGCTGAACTTCACTTGCTATTCTGTTTGCTTATTTGATATTTTCTATCGATCATGCTTGAACATCTGAAGTTTTCACCACTGTCTACCTTGCATGTAGCAGAGTGCCAGGTCCAATAATAGGAATTTAATACATATTTCTTGATTACCGATAAACTGACTGACTGGCTGAGACAGAAGTATCAATCCACATAGTCTGTAGTGTGGCCTGTCGTCAGGAACACTGTGCCATTTACAGGAATTCTGGGACCTGCCTTCAGAGTTCTGCAAATGCCTAGTGACCTGCCCAGAGAAGCTGGTGATGGAGAAAACCTGCTACCGAAGTACAGAATGATGCTGAACATGAGAGAGTCAGGGGTCATCTCTTGCCCTCCAGAATGATTATATTCTGGCAGGAGGGCACAGACTGTATGTTTTTTCCCATTTGGTTCATAAAAGGGAGGTAGGTTGGGGTGAGAATGAGATTGAAAGATGTTAAACTGCTGGATTTGAAGATGAAAGAAAAGGCCACTAACCAAGGAATGCAGGTAACTTCTGGAATCTGAAGAAGGAAAGGAATTAGATTCTCCCCTAGAGCCTCCAGTGGGATGCAGCCTTGCCAACACATTGACTTTAGGACCGCTGACCTCCAGGACTACAAGATATGAGATTTGTTTTGTTTTAACCACTAAGTTTGGGCAATTTGTGACAGCAGCCATAAAAAATGAATACACAGTGGCAGGACCCCATGAAGCCAGTGCTGTGACAACCTTAGTGTCTGGCAATGCATATGTACCATCCAAAAGGTCACACAGTGTTAGTTCTGAAACCCTAGGGTGGAAGACCTGGATTATTTGAGAGGCGGAGGGATTCCTATTATTTGAGGCACAATTTCTACTGATGTTTCTAAACATCCGTAGAAAAAAATGTTCCTCTTGAAGCAGAAGAACGGAGTTAAAGAGCCTGAAACTCCATATGCTAATTCTGATCACAGAGACCTGGTCTTAAAAAGCCAAAATGCACTTATGGGTACGGAGGACCCAATGGGCACACAATTTATACCCAAAATGAGGATAGAAAGTGGATAGAAATTAATCTATGAACAGTTTTCTATGGGATGAGATGTGATATGTTCTTATAGTCTCATTTGCTCCTAAAATCTTCCTTTTTTGGTTGTCATGGTATCTGGGTTCCAGGACTGTCCCCAATCTCCTTAGTTTTGGTATCATTTACAGAGACTATCCCTACTAGAAAAGAATTTGTTTAAACACACTCAAAGTATAAAGACATCCATTAACTGAGGGAGAGTGATTTTCTTTATAAAAGACACCACGTGTTTCCTACCAATAGGTCTTGAAAGCGTCATTTGGTTGGTGCAATATTGAGTGTACACGTGCTCCAGTAGGAGCTGCTCCATCCCAAGCCCAGTGGGAGGCCTCCGCCGACCCTCACTTAAAAGCGATGCTGAAGCTGATTTGACAGTCAACAAGGTTTGTTTAACTGTTCTGTGTAGCTCAACATTCATCCTATTTGCAGCTCACTCTCCTATCTTCTCATGGGAGGTGTTCCCTAGGGAGGATGCTTGGGGACCTGTTGCGATGTTATGCAGGGTACTTACGCAATGGGATCAGGTGATATGTTACTTCTAAACTCCTTCTAACATTATAATTCCTTGACCTTAGTCATTCAAATTGCACGCTCAGAGAAGTTCTACCCAGCCAGGCCTTTGGCTGTAAATGATACCAAAGCACACAGGACCCAATAGGATCTTCTTCAAGATCTTCTCACCAAACTCATCTCTTTCAATTCTCCCTGTCCTACTGTGTCCCGTCATGCTGGAAAACTCACCGTGCCTGTCACGTAATCTGATCTCGCTTACCTTTAGGATGGACTCACTGCCAAGAATCAAACCTTTGGTCTGTCTTCACGGGAGGCCCTTCTTGGCTTCTTCCAGGATTTAACATAGATACCACATTGTATGTGAAGCTTTTCCTGACCTTGTTAGACTGTTCTAGGCGCCCCTGCTCTAAGTTTCCATTGTACCCAGAGTTTATCAAGACTGCGTCTTAATCTGCCGTTTCTGCGTGTCTACTCAGTAGACTGTAAGCTTCTGGAGGACAGGGCTATGCCTTGTTATCTCTATATCCCCAGAGACCAGAATATTGCCTAGTGTAAGGTAGATTTTCAATAAGCATTGGTTAAATTCATGCTTAAGTAACAGAAATTTAATTAGCAAATTATTGAATGCCCAAATGCATTCAATTTAGTACTCAATTTAAGCCCAGGTTTCAGTTGTCACGTTCATACAGCAGTAATGTTGGAAGTGTTTAATAAATATGGGGGTGGGGGGATGGAGACAGAGAGGGAGAGGCATGAAATTGAGGGCATTTGTGTACCAAGATATTACTTTCTACTTTTGTTCATAAAGGCCTGGTGACCTCGCCTTCAGTTTAGTCTCACGCTTCCACGGACTCGAAACGTAGGGTGAAAGTGTCAGCACAGTGACCCCTTTTCCTTTGACTGAACAACCACGCCAGGAAATTGTAACAGCGTGAGAGTATATCCTCTTCCACAGCACGGAATCCGTGCCAGGGCCAGGTGGGCAGCTGTCTGTATGGTATGATTCTACAGGGGCTCAGAGTTTTGTCTACAACTAATCTTTTCTGCCAGCTTGCCATTATGTGTGATATTTCTGCAACTAAGATCATTCCTTCCACATAAGATGGTATCTTCAGAAGTTCACTTGTTACACACAAAGCAGGTCCCTAAGATGGATATCACGATCGAGGTTAATAGACATGGATGGCTTGGCAGAATTGGTTCCTAGGGCTAGAGAATTGTGTCCTGGGAGAATGGGCCTCGGGCAGGTTCTTTGTGAAGGATCCAACGTCAGGAAATTTGGGCCTGAAGTACTGAAGAAAGCAGGTGGAGATGGGAGGCCCTGGTGTGAAGCTGAGTTCTGTGTAGTAGCTCAGAGGCTCAGACGTCCATTTGGAAAAAGGGGGAAAGTGGATCAGGATAGATCAGCTTCTCCGTGTCATCACGGCATGGTCCTGTTCACTCTTAAGTGGAGTGTTCAAGGTGAGGACACATTTTTCTTGGTTTGTACAAGCTATCCCAAGACCTCTTGTTTTCTCTGTTTTCTTGTGAAGGTGTAAAGCTTGCTCTCTCCAGGGTGTGTCTCGTTGCCACAGTTAAGAAGTGTAACATTTGACCCCACCTTTGATAACAGAATGTAGCTTTGTGGCTACTTGTCTTCTATGATTGTGCAGAAAGAAAACAAAACAGACAGACTCAATGTTATGCAGAAAAGGTCTGAATCAAGCAACAAAGTACTTATTAGAAGAGATGATTAACATGGCAGGGTCACAGAGTTTCATTGCCACAAGCATGTGAGGAGCTTTGCTGAATTCTGTCTCAGTGAAATGTTTTACCTTTTCTACCGCTTGACACGGGAGGGACTCTCTGTGAATATTTTCCCCTTAGAGTAGACATACTGATGGGATGTCCAGTATCATTAATAACCACAAAGAACTGAAACATGGGACTGGATACTTAGAATCTCCATTCCCTATAAATTTCCAGGTTTATCACCTGAATTGTTAGCCTTTGTGCTTTATAAAACCCAATCGTTCCTGCTAATTGTCTATTTGCTTATCTATGCCAACCTGGAGTTGGGAGTTTGTGGAAGACCTAATTTTCCAGATGCTCACCTCATGTTTTTTTCAAGTGTAGACTCAAAATGATGGTTCTCAGAAATCATTTGTCTTTCTACAGAACTTATCGGAAGACCAAGAAGTGTTTCTGCTAAGGCAAAAAAAAAAAAAAAATAAATAAATGTCTAATGCAAGGAGTGAAAAATGAGCTTTTTATAATTTTACACTGACCACAACACACAGTTGAGAAAATTTGAATAGCTTAATTTTGAAAGGTGCTTCAAAGCATATGAAACACTTTCCTAAGTATTTTTTCTCATTCAATTCTTCTAAACTTGTCAAATAGTGCTTACCCTATTTCAGAGATGAGAGAATGGGGCTCAGAAGAGGGAAGCAGCGTGTACAAGGCCACCCAGCGCATGAGGGACTGAGCTGACACCAAAACTTGACTGTAGATTGTGTACTTTCAACTCTCACCAACAAGAGAGACAAAGGTGGCTTGGCCACCCAAGTATTTATTTCGATGCATTTTGGAACTCCAGGCCAACAAGCAAGCAAACGAAACCCCCCCACCAAACACCGAAACATCCCCAAACGCAAACAACCAAAAATGGAAATTAATTTTTCCTTAGAGGAGGCAAACAGAGGTGGGCACCTGGCTGATTTCACACAGTATTAACAGCACTCCTCCTGGTCTCCTCGACCTTCCTCAACAAAGGCTCTGGAGCACTAATTAATCAGACCGAGAAAGTCTGGGAATTTATCTCTCCTCCATCACTATTCCTGCTGGCTACTGATTTAAAGATGTGAATCTACTCTTTTTTATGGAACCGTCAGGGAGAAGCGAATCCAAATTTCACCGAAAGGGAGATGAGAGCCCAGGGCAATCCCTAAGACTATGACTGGCGATTAATCAGACAGATAGCATCTTACATTTGGAAAGGAGCTTAGAGATCTGATCCAATCTCCCTCCTAGGAAGGAAGCCTGACAGATAGCCATCAGGCATCTGCTCCAGGGATGGGAATTTCATGTTTCTCCGCTATTGTTAGGTGGGCCCTCGTGAGAAAGTCTTGCCTACATGGAATTAAATTCTATCCCCTTGTAAATTCTGAGTCCACGTTCTGACCTTCTTCTGCCTTCTGGCACTTTAACGAATAAGTTTACTTATCCATTTGTATGTGATTTTCCCAATATTTGGTGTCAGCTCTCTCGGCTTTCTTAAAATATCTCTTCTCTAGCAAAACATCCTCAGCTTCGCCAACTCTTCGTATTTACTGATTTTCATGACTCTCTCCAGATGGTCCCTTATTTGGATATATATATATATTTTTTCTCTCTCTCTCTTTTTTAGTGAAATGTCCGTAGCTGATTAGGGTCTGTTTTTCTTGCTTTATCTGACCCAGTATTAACGTACTTTCAATACTTTTACTGGTCATAAGCTCCGTACCAGTGGGGCTATGTATACGGTGGTCAGCGATAGTATCAGCTCCCCCATCTCTGTAACGCACTGGAGATTACCAGATGAGAACTGAACTGGTTTTCTTCATGTAATTTACCTCAGAAGCCACACACCAGCAAGTGGAACAGAGCAAATTGTCACGTAGAGGCCACAACTAACACAAAATTGTCCCTTAGAACCAGTTTTTGCTTCCATAAGCTTTTTTGTCTATCTAGTATTGCATCTCTCAAAATACAGAGAAAAAACAGGTAAGAGACTAGTTTACCCACAACTTGACAAATAGCCTCTGAGGGAGACTGAGTGACATTTTGGAAAGTTGGTAAAAGCCACCAGAGTCAAAGCAACTTCTGAAAAAAAAAAAAAAAAAAAAAAAGATTGTGGCTATGCTATGCTCAACCAGGCCACACCTGTTTTCAGAAACCACCAAGTGTTCTGCCGATAAACAGAGATGCCGGCTCTGACAGTCTCTAAGGCAACAAGATACCGATCATCACTGTACACGGGCCAGAGACACTGCTGACAAACAGTGAGCCCCGTGTTCTCATCTACTCAACAGTGCAGCAGCAGTTGGAGTAAATTCTGCCTCAAGAGTTCATCCCAAACCCAGTCTCAAACCCTAAACTCTAATTATAATGGAGAGAACCCTGCAGTTAGAAAAATACCTGAAGGATCTGGACCTCACTGCTTAAGCAATAATCCTGTGACTAATGTGAACTTGAAAATGAGCTTCTGGGGAAAGAAGACAAGATGCATATCTCCTCTCTGTGTTCTCATTTCCTCACCTGCAAAATGATGTTTATGTGGCTAGAATTCCTGAGGGTCTACACTTGGTGATAAGCCAGTGAGTTTGGATGACACACAGCAATCGTTTATCTAGTCTGGCTCCCTTGTGGGCGGGTTGGAGTTTGTTAGGAAATCACCATCAAAATACAACCATGTCCCTGCCTTTTGAGTATTTATGTCTAGTAAAGATGTGTAATACTACACTTTCCCATTTTGTGATATTTCCAACTTGAGATATTTGAAAAAGAACAAAACAAATGAGCGTTTTGTAAGAAGTTGGCAGAGATGCAGGACGTATCCAGGAGTTGGAATGGGTGCTTGTCTACTGCTTTTGAAATCATTGTACTGAGGTTACTTATGCCTGTTTTTTTTGGTCCCTAGACTTTGAGCTGCTCTGTCTTGTCCATTGGTGTCATTCCCTCTCTTTCAGGTGGCAAGTTCTTCACCTTGTTGGTACTCAAGAGATAGTTGTTGAATTGAATCACTGTGTTGCTTTGAGGAGATATGGCTCAAAGACACTGTAGATAAACTGGAATCTCATGGTTCAGGACATTGGAAAACACACTGCAACGATGGAATAATTAATGATTTAATGAACCTTGGAAAAATAACAGAATCATAAATGCCAATGACAAGTATAAGTTTAGGAAGCCTAATTATAAACAGCAACAGAAGTAACTTAAATGATCAGCTGGTCAGAGAACAGCCATCTTTATTAAAAGTTCTGGCCAGGATAAGAATTGTTGAGTAGAGATGTGTGAGAGGCAAAACATGTAAAACTGATTATGATGATAAATACATCCGGTTTTATATTGACACCAAGGTGTACAGTAGACATCAAAATAAAATTCTAAGTATCACCCTGTCTGTATTTATTTTATAGTTTATTGTCAAAAACTTATAATATATAAACAAGCAAAGAGACAAAATTAAAAATCACACAAAGCCCTACCATCAAGAAATAAAATAGCTGTTTTAGTATTATACATGCATAGATTTTTGTTTGTTTTTCTCTACGAACATCACAATACATATCACACATTCATACACACACGTACTTTTTTTGTTTTTTAAAAGTGAGTTGGTATTATACATTTCATTTTGTAATTACTATGTCACTTAACAGTATAGCAGGGCATGTTTCCACATTATTTAAATATTCTCTACTTTTCGTGGTTATATATTATTTCATCATATTTATGTATCATACGTACGTATAATGTATCATACACATACATATTAATGGACATTTAGACTGACCTCAAGGTTTTTCTTTCCCCATTGTTTTTTGGTTATGCCTGTTGTCAAAGCTCCTGTAAATATTGTCTTCTGGAAAGTTCATGCATTTTATTTTCCTTCTAGCAGTATATACTGGGCCTTTTATCTTCTAATTTAAGAGGAAGTATGGCTATAGCTTAAAATGACATGATACACATCCTCCTAATAATTGAAGAGCTCTTGCTATTAAAAATGAGAAGAATTTAGGGAAAGTGACTTAGTCATTGGATTGATCTGCATTGATTAGGTCCCCAAAGTTGATGGTTATAACACTGCCACATTGTTTTTTAACGTAAGATTTCGAATCAGGTCAAAATAATATTACCCCAGGATATTTTTGCATCATCAAGAGTTAAATGAATATTATCACCTATGAGGGGAAAAAAATTCTCAAAGTGATGTTTTTTTTTGTTTGTTTGTTTGTTTTGCGGTACGCGGGCCTCTCACTGCTGTGGCCTCTCCTGTTGCGGAGCACAGGCTCCGGACGCGCAGGCTCAGCGGCCATGGCTCACGGGCCCAGCCGCTCCGCAGCATGTGGGATCTTCCCGGAACAGGGCACGAACCCGCGTCCTCTGCATCGGCAGGCGGACTCCCAACCACTGTGCCACCAGGGAAGCCCCGTGATGTATTCTTATATTTAAAAAAGTGATCAAAGAGAATCGGGGTGAAAATACTGAAATGTAGGACAGCCTTCGGAGAGCAGTTTCTGCCTGGTGCTGGACTCTCCGTGCGGTTTTACCTCTGCTACCTTTCTCCAAATACTTCCCATAAGCATCCTGCTTGTGTTCCATACCCCAGAGATTGCACTGGCTACCATCTCAAATTTTCTCTTTTCCTCTTCTCCTGTGAAAGCCAGGGTGATGGCTCAGCTGGTGAGAACACAGAATTAGTGAAATCAAAGCTGCCTCATTCGTGTTATTTAGCTTTGAGTAGGACTAAATAAAATACTCCTCCATAGACCCAGACCATCTGTCTCTCACCCCCCTCAATGGGTCAACAGGGAAGAAAAGATGTGTGCTGGATGGCTCAGGACAACTTGTCACCACAGCTAGAAAAATTACTTGTTATTGAAGCCCGACTTGCACTGGGTCAGGAATGTCATCACGTGCAGAACGCAGCAGCTTTCTCCCCCTACAGCTTCCCCGCAGGTCTTTCCACGCAAATCCTTTGAAATATGATAATCCAGCCAAAAGCTTATGGCTGGCAACCATATTGAGATAGAAACAGAGCATAATTCTTACGTTAAAATGTGCCCATTTGTAAAGGGGAGAGACTTTATTCATATGTCATGAGTGTTTCATTTCTTAACTAGTGATGTTAGGCTTAGTGTGAAATAATAACTCTTAACTGTCCTTTTTCCATTCTTGGTTTCCAGAAAAGAGGTAGAGCTTAGAGATGCTGAGGTCTGACTGCACAGGCCTGAGTCCTAGCCCCACCACTTACTAGCTGTGTGGCCTTGGCAAGTCTCTTACCTTCTCTGTGCCTCAATTTCCCCATTTATCAAAAGCGGGTGACGAGAGCACTTACCTCCTGGTATCACTGTGAAGATGCAATCAGTCAAATGCACGGAGAGTGCTTAGACCAGCGCCTGCCATGTGCTAGACGTTCCTTAAACGTTAGGGGGTCCTCCATTCTGACCAATGTGTGGACACACGGCTTTGTCAAGGATTGCCATGGCAGACTTGGTGCCGTTTCACCACAGCTTCTGTGAGTGTGAGTCTAGGGATATTTACTGAGAGCTGTAATTCTAACCCCTGAAGGGCCCCAAGGCATGAGGGAAGACTGTGGGAAACGTGTAGAGGGCTTTCACTTAAACGACTATTGCTTCACCAGCCTTTTCGCACCCATCAGCGCTAGACAAATCCACAGAATAATAAGAAACATGCCTGACAGTTGGGTCAGCGTAGAACAGAACACAGCCGCAGACTGGCCCATGCTGTTCAGCCTGTTAATACCCTGAGTTGTCAACCCTTTCCTCTTTCCTCCTGTGACTACACGAGCAGGCCACGAGCTTGTGAGTACACGTACACACACGATTTCCACAGCCACTTAAAGCAGCCCCTGTTCTTGATCTGGGGGAGCAGCTTCCTTGGGTCAGACGGGGTGATTTTCCTGGTCCTAGGCTCTGGGGTGAGGGGTGAAGGGAGAGGCTCCAGGGTAGGGTCTGGAGCAGGGGCCTTGCCTGGAACATGTAAAACACCACCCACCGCACTCCTCTCCCTCAGTTTCCCAGCACAGGGAAGCCAGGGTATCACAAGTGTTGCTTAAGTCGGTCCTGTCCCCACCTAGATGCGTATCGTTTCCTTCCAAGCCACATGCCATCTATTGCATTAACGTACAGTTTCCCTGGAGGCCATTCCAAATCTGCTTAAGAACACATTGTTCCTGGATCTATGGTGACGGGAGCCAATCAGCGGGAAGAACCCCATTACCTTAGATAACACAGTTGGGGTTCAAGTCTCTCTCCTTAAACATTTGTCAGGCGGTGTCTCTTCTCACTTAGGTCTGACTTCCTATTCCTGACCCAGAATAATGCCGGATTTTCAGCCAGACTGATGGCCGGAGCGGCCAGAGCCATGGCAGAGTGCTTGTGAAAGATCAGGCCTGACCTGGAACTGGCTTCTCCAGAAAGGTTAGAAACGACAGAACCTCAAGCCTAATCTTTAGAGTTCATCAGAGCGTGACCACTCTGGATAACTCCTCCTCCCTGGGCCCAATTCCGAACTCCAAATTACAAAGGAGAAGAGTCTTCAGAGGCATCAGGCTTACAGAGCAGAAGTCCTGGGTTTGAGTTTTAGGTCTACGCCTGTGTAACTCTACTTGCCTTCGAGATTGTCTGCTCATCTTTAAACTGGGATGCTCGGAGTGCCTATCCACTGGGCTTGTGAGGATTAGATAACATAATGAATGTGAAAGCATTGTGTAGAGGTAAAGTGTAACACAAATATTAAGAGTTCTTTTTTTTAATTTAATTTTTATTTTATATTGGAGTATAGTTGATTTACAATGCTGTGTTAGTTTCAGGCGTACAGCAGAAAGTTGTTCAGTTGTACGTATACATATATACATTCTTTTTAAGATTCTTTTCCCATTTAGGTGACTACAAGAGTATTGAGTAGAGCTCCCTGTGCTCTACAGCAGGTCCTTGTTGGTTATCTATTTTATACATAGTAGTGTGTATATGTTAATCCGAAACTCCTAATTTATCCCTCCCCACCACGTTTCTGCTTTGTTAACCATGTTTGCTTTTGAAGTCTGTGAGTCTGTTTCCATTTTGTAAGTATGTTCATTTGTACCATTTTCTCCTTTAGATTCCACATATAAGTGATATCATATGGTATTTGTCTTTCTCTGTCTAGCTTACTTCACTTAGTATGATAATCTCCAGGTCCATCCATGTTGCTGCAAATGGCATTATTTCACTCTTTTTAAGGGCTGAGTAATATTCCATTCTATATACGTACTACATCTTCTTTATCCATTCCTCTGTTGATGACATTTAGGTTGCTTCCATGTCTTGGCTATTGTAAATAGTGCTGCAGTGAACACTGGGGTTAAGGGTTCTTAATGCTGATAGTTTTCATTAGGACACATGGATGCGAAACACTGAATCCTAGAATTGAACACTGTTATCTCTTCAGGGCAAGTTCTGAAGGTGAAACCAGATTATATCTAAAACAGACTATGGACATTCTATTGCACTAAACACTGTAGTATTATTAGATGAAGACACAAAAGGCACATTAAAGAATTCATGCTTTTGTGAAAAGTTAAAATGCCCTCTTTCACAGCACTAAAAGCTTTAATATTCTCATTCTCCTTATGTGTCAGTGGAGAATAATTCCAGTTTCATGCCCTTTATCATCACAGTTGTGCCCAGGAGTGCAAAGAATCTGGCAAGTGTCTTTATCCTAGTACAAGCTCTAGGAAGCTTTGTTCTGTCCCAGGCCATTTTACCAATCTCAGAAAACTTCCCGTGTCCCCAGATTTCCAGTTGCCGATGGAAAATGTGCTGGATTGTCTCCCTTTGATATTTTGGACTGCTTAAAATAATGAAGCATTATTTCAGTACCACCCTTCTGAACTCAAGATTCCACCAGGAGTTAATCTTCAATACTCTCTGGAGAGGCAAGCAGACTCCTAAGAATAGGGAAATGGAGACATGAATGTTTAAACAATTAGCACAGAGACTTGTCCAAGGTCAGGGAGTGAGTAAGAGGAAAAAACTGAGCTCCTGGTGAGCTGATCTGGTCCTAAAGATGCCCTGGGGAGAGCCATCTCTGCAGAAATACTTGCATGGCCAACATTTGCATGAGCAGATGTTTTATCAAACCTACTGTACAGCAAAACCCACCCTTGCCTATCTATTCCTATCTGCTTTTATTATGCTTTGGGGCTCTAGCATGATAAGACCTCCCATATGGTACTTGTATTAACATTAAATAATGACCATTGTGTTGTGTATACTATCACCGTAGAAATATTTACTTAGTTGAACACAGACACTGGTTAGGCATGGTGATTGAAAACAAGCTAATCATAAAAACCATTCATGCTCACATCTATTTATAAAATCTGTTTCTCTTGTGTCAGTTAAGTACAGGCTTTGTTCTAAACAAACACATGCAAACCTTCTGCACACCCAGGGACATGAAAGACGTCCCTCCCGACTCCCTCCAGCCAGCCAGGCCCTGGGGTGTGGCCTTGTGTGAAAGAGCAGGCATGTTTCTGGGGCTCAGCTGGGCTCCTTGGAGCCTGGAGCTGGCCCTTGCCTTCTGGGTTCCTTTCTTTTCCTCCCGTGCTGACACACCCTGCCTGGGGTTCGGGTTCTCAAACCTGGGTGTGCTCAAAGCCGCTGGGGTGTCTGTCACAACTGCAGAGTTTCCAGCTCCACACCAGAGAGCCTTTTGGAGTTGCTGACGAGTGGTGTCTGGGAAACGGATTTTTAGGAAACACTCTGGTGGTTCTGGTGTAGAGAGTCTGTTTTTTTCACTTGAGAAACGGTCCTCTCCCCCGGGCTGTCCGAGGACCCCCTGTCTGGTCTGCTGCCCTTCCTTGCCCACAGCAAATGCTAGGGGGCTAGAGCCAACACTACTGAAGGCTGCTTTTTGATGCCCTTAAATTTTGTTTCAAGAGATGCCAGTGATTTCCATTAAAATGAACTCTTTAAGTTGTGTACAGCCAAATGGGTGAGAATCTGGGCTTTGGAGTCAGTTTGCCTCTGTCTCTGCAACTTGCTAACCATGTGGCAATGATGGAGCCCCTCCAGCCACCATTTTTTTTTAAAACTTATAAAAAGAGGATAATGATACCACCTACCCCATTGAGTTGATGGGAGGGCAGTGGTCATCATGAATGCCTGGCACACAGTCCCTGCCACGAGTACTTCTGTTCCAGAAATAAATTAGGTTGACTTGGGCAGGCCTTTCAGATCAGGGTGTTTAGAAAGATGCCACCGAAGGGAATGTGGTGGAAAGAAAAGGGCAGAGATGTCCTCTGTTGATTCCTGGCCCTGCCGCCAAAGGGCTGAATGACTGTGGGCAGGTCCGGGTCCTTCTCCAAGAGTATCCATAAAACGTTATCTGTGAAATGAGTGGATAGGTCTAGAGCAGTCATTTCCAAACATTCTGATGCCTTTTGAATGTCAAGAAAATAACAAAATATCTGCTTGTGTTTATACTCGCAGGGTTCATTGACACACAGTGACAAAAGGTTTCTAGATATCCTGTCATTTTAAAAACTGATTTATATTTATTAATCCCAGCCCTATTTACATTGATTTGGGAAATAATCGGGCTTGTTTGCATGGACAGATATTACTGATCAGACAACAGACAATGTTTGGGCAGTCTTATAATAACTACAGCCCAATTGATACAATCTCTCCAAGTGGGAGCCACTGGTCTGATGGGTGTTCTGTAATAGATCCCTCTTGATAATGAAGGTGGATCTGGAAGCCCAAATTGTGAAACACATGCCCTCAGAGCTGCTTTCCTTTCTCTCCCCTCACTTCTGATCTTTGGCCAGGAAAGACCCGAAAGCAGCTCTGTTTACTCAATCGTTTCTGAGCACCAAGGGCAGGCAGGTGCTATTCTAGAGGCTTAGGGTATGTCAGGGAAGCAAGCTCCATCCCTCCTAGTAAACGCACGCCTCACTGGTCTCTCCAAAGGGGTCCGAAGTCTCTGAGGCTGGGACACCTGCGGGGACCTAGGAGAAAAAAGGGAGGCTTGCTTAGGTCACTCACTTCCCTCATTTGCCCCCTTTCACTCCTTTTTCAGTTATTTCTTTCTCTACCGTACACTTTTGTTTACAAAATCAGGAGCTGATATTGTGACTAGACAAAGATCTTTCTCTTTCCAGACTTTGGTTTCCTCATTTATAAGAAGAGGGTTGGCTTCTAGGGCACGAAACTCCCCTCTGGCTCTGTACTGAGTATGATTCTCTCAGCAGAAATAATAACAGCCCATATAGCTCAACCGTCTTGTCATTCTCCCCCCATTTGCCCCAATAAACACTTTGCAGTGCCTTAGAAACAAGCCAACACTGTTGGTATAACTCTTTTTTTTGTGGCTGTGCCGTGCAGCTTGTGGAATCTTAGTTCCCTGACCAGGGATCAAACCTGGGCCCCAGCAGTGAAAGCTCCGAGTCAATCACCAGACAGCCAGGGAATTCCCAGTGCTGGTATAATTTTGAAGCTACGTTTGTTCGCAGAGTTGAGGACTACTTCTCTCTCTAAATGTCAATCTCTCAGTCCCAACAATAGACACTCATGAATATCTTTTTCCTTGGGCTCAGCCAGGGGACTGATGGAGAGTGACAGCTCTGGAGGCCAAGGTTATGGCATCAAGAGTTTCTGAGACAATTGAGTATTAGATGCAAAAGAGGAAACAAAAAATTGCTCCCCAACCCCCGGCCCCCATCACACTGTCTTTTATTTCTCTCACTCGTGTGGCATCCATGTGCAGGTGGGGACTGTATCCCTGGCACACGGTAGGCGCCCAGTTTGAAATATTTGTTGAATGAGTGAGCAGACTCTAGTCTGGATCATTTTTTCCACTTGGCTCTACCCACCCTTCATCAGCTTGCTCTGCTTTGGGAAAGAAAACACACGACGTTGGGTAGATTCATCTGCGCAAAATATGGAAGGTGGTCGAAGCCAGCCTTGTCTCTCTGCTGGTTACTCCACACTCTGCTTACGGTTTGCTCCGTGCTCTTACACGTGAAGCTCAGTATCAAAGTCAGCTAAGGGTCCTCTAAGGGAACTAGAACTTTATTGAGGGCTGATGTCCTGGCCTCATCCTTATGGGAACTCAGCTGCAAGAGGAACTTCAGACTGGTGGTAATTCACCCAATACACCCTGTGTGACAAGTGGGGGGCTCTGGGCGGGCACAGGCCAAGCCCACGCTGACTTCCACCTGCCACCAGGAACAGCATCGGATCCACTTCACATGCCCTGTATCTGGCATTTCCAGGGGAGCCCCCCTGAGATGCTGCTGCCCGGGAGAGGAATCTGATATATAAACGCTTGGAGCAGGCCTAGGGGATGCAAAGCGGTTACATTAAGGATTGGGGTTCTGTTTATTGACAAGGTCACGGCCTCTCCTAGTTATGACCCCCGAGGGACCCCGGCATGGAAACGGGATTTGTAACGTAACACTAACAATAACACACTAGAGACAGCCGTGACAGGGCCCGTCTCTCCTACACGCTGCAGCTGGTTCCCCAGGATGAGGACAGAGAGGGGAGCCGACGGGCAGGCACAGGGACAGCAGACAAAGGAGGAGGGACGCAGTCGATGCGGCTGGAGGTGCCGGGGCCAGGAGTCCAGCGGGGCTTCTGTGAGCCCTGCAGTCGGAGAGCTTGCCCCACTTGTGAGCCTTCGTGTGCCCCGCTCCGCCCAGCCTCCGGGGAGAGCAGTGCTGGCCCTGCATCCTCTCACCCAGCTCCCAACTCTCCTCTCACCAGACAGACCTGCTCTCAGGTCGCCGCAACCCCACTCGCCATCCTTTGTTTCTGGATGTATTTTGTCTTTTGGGGGTTGGGGAGGTAACGGGATGGGGCACGAAGGGGAAGAGTGCATAACTGAAGCCCTAGGACTCTCTCATGGATGATTTTCATCCACGGGCAGCCTGGACAAAACTGGAATAGACATTTTCTGCAGTTCCTGCACTTACCTCTTGCGGGGAGGATTTGGGGGACTGTGACATATTCGTGATGGGACATAAGGGGTCTCCGAAATCACACCATATTGGAAAATCTCTCCTCTGGTGTTTCATCAGTGGCTTCTCTTCCGGTCCATGTGAAATGAGAAATCCGTGTGACCTCGTGGGACCCGACACAGGAGAATTTTCCAGTTAGCAGATGAGTGGAGGGGTTAGAGGAAGAGCCGAGGACTCTGCTACTTTTCCCATCAGGTCTGTACTTTACCTCTCACCCATCCAGCAGGCTAGAAGCACCAGTGAGTAGAGATTCTAGAAGAGCCTGGCATCCCTTCAGGGGTGATTTCCAGAGGAAACAGTTAAGAACATTTTTCTCCATCGTGCACTCTGGGATTGCCCATTTCCTTGAACTGAGCCATCACGGTCATTGTTGGCAGCCCCTCTGTGGTCTCAGACGAGGCCTTCCCTTCCTGAAATCCTCCAGTATCTCAAGTTTCCGACTAGTTTTCTTTTCAGATGCTAATGTTTAACCAAGCCTGGTGTCCCAGGAGTCCTCCCACGGCAGCCCTCCTTTTACCACGTGCTGTTGTCCTTTTGATGGAGAGGCCAACTAACTCGATGCTATATTTGAAGTATTTTTAAAAAAACCAGAGAGGGTGTCCCTGGAATTGCCTATACACGTGGCATCACCTTCACGTAGAGAGGTTGTAATAGTGACCTGACCCTTAGTCAATGGAGCTGGGCATAGCCAAGCTTCACAGACAAGATCAGGGACCTTCATGCACAATCATTTGGCATCTCACCAATTTTCCACCCTCCATGATTATAACTTAAACTGGAAAAGCTTTCTCTGGGCCTTTTCCTGGTTACTATGTAGAGATTTGGACCACAGAGAGATACATTTTATGTCTTTGGTTGGCTAACGGTGAGATGAGGAAGGCAGACAACTAAATGGTTTTTTCATGATTCCTTTTTCAAAACACACCCATCTGTATACATAAACTCACACCTACTTCAGCACTCAATTCCCATCTCGCTGGTGAACACTTCCTAGACTGCCATGGCTCACAGATGTGTTTTCCACCTCTGTGTACCTGACCTGTATAAAATTTAGCCCTGCCTCATCCTTTGCACTGTTGCATTGATAATCGTCCACCGTTTCATGTGCATTTCCTATCTCCAGCCCTGCAGGCAGAGGCTTTAGGGACGTGCTCATCCTACCCTGGTGTGATTCTCAGCTGGTTGGCCCATTCATGCTTCTCAGCACTCAGACAATGTCCACGGTCACGTGGAGGTGTCACGGTGGCTTGAAGTTCAGCGTTAGTTCAGAATGATAGCCAGGGATTGTCTGAAAGACAGTCAGAGAGAAAAGTCCCAGATGACGCGTCATTTAGATAATATTTGCCTAATCTTTGCATGAAGCATACATGATGATAGTCTCATATGTGGATCAATTTTTATCTTCTTTTTGTCACTCTCTCTCTCATTCTCTTTTCCTCTCTGTCTCCCACCCCTTTCGCACCTCTCCCTCTTTCCCTTTCTGTAAAAGTAGAGACAAAAGTTAGCGGAAGTCTCAGTTGTCAGACTTCAGAGTCTTTGCTAAACATTTGACATCTGAAGGCTTGTCCCCCTCCCCTGCGACCTCAGCCTCATCTCGCTTGCATGGGCACAAGCCTCACAGAGATAACCATATCAGGCAGAATAAATGAAGCTTGTTTCCTTCTAAATTTGCTTCCTCCTACACACGGTATGGCTCTGCACCCTGGGGCAGGCGGGCACTCTACCCCAGGCCTCTCCCTACTGACTCTTGGGTGGAGGCGCTGGGCTAGATGTGGTTGGAGATCTCCATTCACCAGACAGAAGTTGTGGACCTTTTGAACCAGAAAAAGATCCCACAGAAAAGTCTCATGGGACATTCTCATTTTAGAGTTGGCAAAATGGAGGCTGAGAGGAGTTTGATGAATTGTCTGAAATCAGAGTTAGATCTGAACAGAGCAGGCGCTGGAAACCAGAATGCTCTTATTACACAGGCTGGTCTTCTTTCTGCTTGAACCCAGAGACTCAGAGCCTGTACATTTCAGCAGTGACCCTGAAAGCTCAGGGAGTGGACTCCCCCAGTGTCCAAGTGGACTAAATCCTCCTGAGATTTCATCAGGATGACACAGAGAAGCCCTGCCCTCGGCAACCTGCCTTGGAGGAGACCTAGAGAACCTACTTCCTACATGCCTTGGGGTCCGCAGAAGAGGGAAGCAGCTGGTACAGCGTGGTCTGTGCACTGGATTCTCTCACGTGCTCTGTGGTGCCATCCAGAACCTGACTGCTGCCACCTGTCCCCACCCCACAGAAGGGCAGTTGGAGTTGACTCTCCAAAGGCAACATGGTGACAAGAGACGCGAAAGGGAAGCTGGAGCCGCTGCATAGAGGGCTGGGTGTCTGAAGAGGAGAAGCACACAGCTCCCCACTGGGATACCTGGACTATTGCCCCCAATACCCTTCAGAGGGACAGAAAGTCCACTATTGAAGTTCTTTACTTTAGTTCTTCAGGGCATCTTAGAATGGAACCCATAGAAAAACACAAATGCCTCTCTAAAAATGATAAGACTTTCCTAGGAACTGGAAGATTGGATAACTTGGGCGAGGAAAATGGAAAGAACCCCTAAAATCTTGACTTTCTCCTCTCGCTACCTTCTAGCATGTGCATGTGGACACACACACACACGCACACACACACACACACACACACACACTTTCCCCTGTGCTGTCTGGAAGACCAGCAGAGTTTGGCAAGTCCTCCTTCTTCTGCTGCCATCTGGCTAAAGCAAACTTCTTGCCCAGAGCCACCCCCTTTTGCCGCCCGTAAGGGGCAACCCAGCCTCAAATTGCTTCCTCATTTCTGGGGGGCTCAGCACGGATGTTCACAGCTCCCAGCCGACCTTCTGCTTCTGTCAGGCTTGTTGGCTCTAGCCTGCCACCCTCCTCATGGGCACCTGCAGCCCTCGCATGTCAACGAGTTTTGTGCTTTTTTAGTGCTTTCTTGTCCTGCACTCCCAGCCTCCAGCCTCCCTCCGGGCAGCAGTACCTCCCACTCGCTCACCACTCTGCCTGCGTGCTTCCCAGCCTGCGAGGGCAATTTTTCAGAAAACTATTTTTAGAAATAGTAACCTCAGAATAAACACAGCACACCAGATGCTGGTGTTTTTCTGGGGCAACTGAGCTGAGAATCATTTGTTTAAAGAGAAAAAGGTAAAACAGCCAACCTTGCTATTCGGGCAGGGCAATGGGCTGCAGATCGCTGGGTTTTACTCCCTCTTGTGGCAGGATTTTAGATGACGTGATGCCACCTTGACCCCAACAAGTAAGACTTGATTATGGACAGAATTTTTACTTGACATTTAGCCTTCTAGTTTGATGAAAAGTAAGGATAGATTGCATCCTAATTTTAAGGGTACAAAATGTATTAAGGATATTAGGGCAATTTCTCTGCATCTTTTCCTTATTTCTGGAAGGACTGATCAACATATAGAACTATATTTTGAAAATGAGGCTATGGTAAAACTGCTGGAGGCCTTGGGTTAAATAAAATGTTTCCCTAAGCAGAATCTGCATGTAATGGGAAGCTATTAGGGTATATTCTGTACTATATGCCTCTTTCCTAAGTAAGGGTCAGTAGTTCTGACAGCTCCTTAGAAAATGGGATAAAAAGGGACAAGTTAGAAGGGGGATTTGCCAGTCTAGCGTTGGAGAGAAAACACAACAAAACAACAAGAACAAAGCTTTCTGATTGTAAGACCAGGGAGACCAGAACCAAGGGTATCCCTTTCAGAAAGTTTTAACCACATTTCTATTAAGCATATTTCTTAGGGAATTTGACACAGTTTGCAAAAAGACATCAGAAGGAAATTGAAAGACTTTTGTACACCTTCTGAATTCTAGAACTCTACAATTCACGGCCATAAGATTCTTCTAACTGGAAGAAAGGTGTAAGTGAAAGGTCATCATTGGCCTAAAGACTTTAGTCCTCAGATCAAAAATGCTTCTCAGTGTGGAAAATAGCCGATGAACAATTATCTAATCACATTATAAATGACAGGGCTTCTCCTACAACTGGCTGTGGCTTACTAATGTCTGGGTGATGGAGTAAGTCCAAATGGCTGTGGTTTGCAGGAGGGAAAATGTGCAGTAATCGATCAGTCAGATCGTGCTCCATCTCTCAGCCCATTTTGAGTCAGACTTTGTGAATTATGGAACTGCATTCATTCATTCAACAGAAAGCATTCCATTCACAAATAGTTCAGCTGAACTGACAATTGATGCATTGAGTTCTTTTGCTGAAGGGCTGTTGGGTTTCCAGAGTAACAGCCTCATCTTTGACTGCCCTTTTCTCTCTATTCACCTTCACCAGTTTTGTTCATAAGTTACCTAACTTCTAGCAACTCCTGGTGGGGAGACCAGCACCGTCCATTCTCCCATGGCCAGGAGCATCAGATGACACCGTTTGTGTCCCCTAAAGTGGGCAGTCACAAAGGAGTGTGCGCACTGCTGGTTTTCCTACGTACATGACTGAATTTCCCTTTGTTGCCAAGAAGGAAGAGACACGCACACCATCTGACCCTGTGAGCAAAGTCATCCCTAGCTGAGAACCATTGACCTAAGGAGAGTTGTTAGGAGAGATTTGATTTCTTGTTTTTTGGTCATTCATTCTTTTTTTCCCATTTACATTTTTCAACAATGATAGAAGACATATAACGTGGAGTAGGCCTTAGAGATCAGTAGTGAACAAAAATAAAATTTCTGGCCACAAGTGACTTATAATCTAGCATAAGTGTGGGAAGGAGACAGATAGTAGACACATAAACGAATACGTCAGAGGATCCACGATGGGGACAAACGAAGAAGAAAACAAAACAAGGTAGTGAGCTAGAGAGTGCCTAGGTTGGCTGGACAAGGAAGTGCCAAGCGTGGGACCGCAGAGTCTAAGGGCTGGACCTGGCATTTGGCTGGATCTTGAATCTCAGTAGATGACAGAGATCGTCATGATGCTGGCCGTTCGGGGGGTTGAGAAGGAATGAGATGCGACCAAGGCCAAGATCTTAGAATTTCCTCTGACTGTGGTCTGTGTGTAGGATATTTGGAAAAGAACAAAGCCATAGAAACCAATAAATTGCTTAGGAGTTTGCTGCAATTATCAAGAAAAAAGATAATAAAACCCTGAGCTAGGTGGTGAAATTGGGAATGGAAAGGAGGGATGGCAAATGAGGAATTTATAGCAGAACCTTCTCGATTTTTAGATTTAATAGATGATTAAAAAGGAAAGCCTTGCATGATTTTCCCACATGAGGCTGTTAAAACAAATTAAACACTACTATCAATTTTACTTTATGAAAACAGGACTCTTTTAACACATGAAGAGCATAATCTCGGAACAAAGGGCAGTCCTCTGGGTTGATGATTTTTAATTTTGTGTATAATCTTTTAATTTTGTGGATGGCTGTATTTTTCTCATTGCATCACAGACCAGAAACCACTATATGCTTGTTCTAAGAAGCCACCCATAACGTGTTCATTCTGGGCTTAGCTGAAAATGTGATGAGCTATGAGGCTGGAAGAAAAAAAATAATGTAAAAGATCACTCCAAATTTTTGTAGTTGGGTAAACAGTATTTGAGGGAGTCAATAGCAAAAAAATAGAAGAGAGGAGGTAGGTTTGAATCAAAGGCAATGTCTGGATTGAAATCTGATCAATTTGAGATGTTGGAGGCACATCCCTGGTAAGATATTTGGTGAATTGTCGTAGGCATGGTATTGAGGTTAAGGTTAAGAGTTAGGACCACAAATACAGATTTTGGGATTGTTAACATGAAAATAATTGAAGCCATTAGGCACAGTCTCCAAGGGAGAAAGGAGGAAGGACAGTGGATAAACGCAGCACTCTGGAGAAATTTAACAGGCAGAAATTAGCCAGAACTCAAAGGATAGAGGAACCCAAAATAGTCAAGAGGATTAACAAAGCAGAACAGCAGGTGTCAAAGAGTGAACTGGTTGTAAGGAAATTACATGTAAAAGGAAGGACTGAAGACAGTTCATATGTTAGTAAGATACAGGGAAGATAGTTTTTAGAATGATGGAGACCTGGACATATTTATAGAGGGGGAGAAATTTATGATCCATGAGGAAAAAGTAATGGATGCTATAAAATGCCAAGGGAACCTTGGTGGGGATGTAGAGGGATAAAGTTTGAAGATAAAAGAAATCATCCTATTCCTTAGAAAAGGAGGGAGGATTTCATGGGTGAAGACGCTGAGATATCAAACAACTAGAAGGGTACAGTTACAACTAAAGAGAGAAGAAGAAGCCCTCATAGATGACTCCAATCATATGCTGTGAGAGGTGAGGAAGGACTAGAATTTGTTATAGCCCCTGTAGAAGTCTGGTAAGGAGCTAACAAGATAACAGCTAAAAAAGCAGAACTAAGGAGTGAGGAGTCTGCTGGCTTGAGTTAGCATGTGTTTATTATGGGTCAAACCAGCTCCATGTTATGAACTTTTTGAGCTACTCTTGGCTGCTGGAGAATAGAAAAAGAGAGAGCAGAGTCAGAAATTAGCACTAGAAGTAAGAGGGAAGATAAGGATAGGAGGGGTCTAGAGTTCCAGGAGGAGAAGTACTAGCAGGTCCATAGCAGCGTCAGAAGCAGACAGGACGACTGGGAATTCGGGGTGTGTTGAGGGACCACAGGTCACAGTGAGAGGGGTTTCAGTGTGGAGCCTTGCTGTAGCTTCACTGTAGTCAGGAGGGAGAGGCGTGGGGTTAAGATGAATTTCACAGACGGGTTTTGCTCATTAACCATGTGCCTGACCATGACGGTTAGTAAGACTGGCAAGGTCCCTGCCCTCATGGAATTATATTCTAATAATGGGAGCAGAAGGCAGGGAGAAACAGACAATAAACAAAAAAAAAGGAGAACATATCAGGTGGTGATGATGATTGACATAGAAAGACATGACGGTAAGTCATCACCACACATTGAGTGGGGAAGGAAGGTCTCTGATTAAAGAACATTTAAGCCAAGATCTGAATGACTAGGTAGAGGTGGACGTGGGACAAGTGGTCCCACGGTTGTGGGGAATCAAAGGAAGAGAGGCATCAAGGGTGACTCCTAGATGTTTGTTCAAGCAACAGGTGGTCCTTTTTACTGAGGTGGGGAAAACTATAGAGGAGCAGGTGTTGAAGGGGGTGAGGACTGGCAGAAAATCAAGAATTCTCTTTTGCCACCTGGAGTTTAAGATGTCCAGGGGTGGCTGTGAAAGTGGAGAAGTTCTAAGCCTGAAGAGAGCATCAGGGAAGGCCAAAGAGGTTGTGAAGATCAAAGAGTACTCAGAATGAAGCTCCTCAGGTTGTAATGTGGGTCATAAATATCCTCCTTGTTCAGGATCCTTGAGGTTATTTCAGAGGAGGGCAGGATTTTGGTTGAGGAAGAAAAACTTGAAGAAGGAACTGAAATGGTAAGGAATATGGGCAAATTTTCTTTTTATTTATTTATTTATTTTTAAAACAGCAGGTTCTTATTAGTTATCCATTTTATACATATTAGTGTATATATGTCAATCCCAATCTTCCAGTTCTTCACACCACTCCCCCTCCCTGCCACTTTCCCCCCTTGGTGTCCATATATTTGTTCTCTATATCTGTAGACAAGTTTTCTTGACGGATTCCTAAAGACTAGTGGATGGTGGAGATGATGGGGAAATATATCTGAAAAGCAGTTGAAAATGGTAATTGATGGAGACTATGTATATTCTTGATAATGATTGCAATAGTATTTTAGCAATTGAGCAAAGATGCTTTTTAGCATAGACTGCATTAAAGAATAATTAAAATGTAGGAAGTGAGCAACCCTGCAATATATGACAGTATTATTGTCTCATTAGGTATAGCAATCTCTTGAGACAGAGTATTAAGAGACATATCCAGATTATATTAGCAATAATAATAGCAGTGAGGGATCTCAGAAGATCCAATCCAACTTTGAGCATTTCTTACAAGTTCGACCTAAGATTTCTTCTTTTCTGCATCTACTCGTGTGTGTGTGTGTGTGTGTGTGTGTGTTTGTGTTTGTGTGTGTGTGTTCTCAGCACGGTTTTTGACTATTTCTCTAAGCAAACATGTGATTCTAATGAAATTTGCTGAATTTCAAGCAGCCACACGTGTATGAAAGCTGCCCAAGTTGGATATTTGTGGAATGCTGATTTTCCATACATATCAACATTTGGTAATTATCATCAGAACTATTCATACAAGTTTAAAAGTGGAAATAAAATTAAGAGAGATTCAACAGGGACCTCAGATGACCTACTGGGTAACCCTTAGGGGTAATCAGTCCTTTCAGTGAGGCCCATGTGACTAAGCACTCTTCCTAACTCAGCTTCTCATGGAAATCTTAACAGAAACACCTGCTATTTCTTCTTTAAACCTCCACACGCTGGGTGGACTAGCGAACTACAAGCACATTATAATAGGTATGCCTCAAAATTGTCATAAGTCGGTGTATGTATCCTTTCCTCATTTCGTAAGTTTCCCAAGGCCTGCTCCTTCCTGGTTTGTTTTTTTGTTAATCTCTCTCGAAAGCTCAGCATGTAGGTTTTAAATGATAGCACCACTGGTGAAGTGCATTGGTTATTGATTGCTGCATAACAAAGCACTCCCAAACCTAGCTGCTGCAAACAACAAACATTCATTTTCTGTGGGTTTCTGTGGGTCAGGAATCTGGAAGTGTCTTAGCTACATGGTTTATGACACAGGGTCTGTTAGAAGGCTGCAATCAAGGTGTTGGCAGGGCCTGCAGGCATCTCAGGGTTCAACTCCAAGAGGACCCAATTCTAGGATTTCATGCATGGCTGTTGGTAGCCCCTAGTTCCTTGCCATGTGTGCCTGTCCACAGGACTGCCTTTCCACAGTAGCTGGTTTCTCTCAGAGTGAAATGATTCTGGAGAGATGAGAGGGAGAACCTGAGATGGAAGCCAAGTCCTGCTTATAACCCAAGCTTGGAAGTGGAGTCCTGACATGGCCACAGTTTTCTGTTCATTAAAAGCAAAGTTTGATATTGACATGTACACACTACTATATTTAAAACAGATAACCAATAAGGACCTACTGTACAGGACAGAGAACTGCATTCAATATTCTTTAATAACCTAAATGGGAAATAAATTGAAAATGAATGGATACTTGTATGGGTATAACTGAATCATTTTGCTGTACACCTGTAACTAACACATCACTGTTAATCAGCTATACTCCAATATAATTTTTTTTTTTTAAGCAAGTCAGCAACTGCAGCCAACACTGAAGGAAAGGATGTCGATATTAAAAGGCCGGGGCCATTGGAGACCGTCTTGCAGACTGCCAACCACATACCATGAGTTGTATTGCTTCACATGGCACATGAGGAAACTGATACTCTGTGAGGATTTGGATTTGTCCAAATCCATTCCTCTCACAAATGGAGCAAAAATGAATATAAAAATTTGTAAAAGACATCTGATAAAGGACTGTTACCCAAAATATACAAAAATCTCTTAAAACTCAATAATAAGAACAAAAAAATACTATTAAAAAGTGAGCCAAAGACCTTAACAGACACCTCAAAGAAGATATACAGATGGCAAATGGCATATGAAGAGATTCTCCACATCAGTGTCATCAGGGAAATGCAAATTAAAACAACCTACCTAAGTAGGTACCTACCACTACATACCTATTAGAATGGTCAAAATCCAGATCACTGACAACATCAGTTGCTGGCAAGGATGTGGAAAAACAGGAGCTCCCATTCATTGCTGGTGGGCATATAGACTGGTACAACCACTTGGGGAACAGCTTGTCAGTTTCATACAAAACCAAACACACTCTTACTACAGAATCCAGCAATCATGCTCCTTGGTATTTACCCAAAGGAGCTAAAAACTTAGCTCCACTGAACAACCAGCAAGCTACAGTGCTGTACATCCTATGCCAAACAACTAACAAGACAGGAACACAGCCCCACCCATTAGCAAAGAGGCTGCCTAAGATCATAATAAGGTCACAGGCACCCCAAAACACACATCTGGATGCAGTCCTGCACACCAGAAAGACAAGATTCAGACTCATCCACCAGAACACAGGCACCAGTCCCCTCCACCAGGAAGTCTACACAAACCAGTGAACCAACATTAGCCACTGGGAGCAGACACCAAAAACAATGGGAATTACGAACCTGCAGCCTGCATAAGGGAGACCCCAAACTCAGTAAGTTAAGCAAAATGATAAGACAGAGAAACACACGGCAGATGAAGGAGCAAGGTAAAAACCCATCAGACCAAACAAATGAAGAAGAAATAGGCAGTCTACCTGAAAAAGAATTCAGAGTAATGATAGTAAAGATGATCCAAAATCTTGGAAATAGAATGGAGAAAATACAAGAAACATTTAACAAGGACCTAGAAGAACTAAAGACCAAACAAACAATGATGGACAGCACAATAAATGAAATTAAAAATTCTCTAGAAGGAAACAATAGCAGAATAACTGAGGCAGAAGAACGGATAAGTGACCTGGAAGATAAAATAATGGAAATAACTACCACAGAGCAGAATAAAGAAAAAAGAATGAAAATAAGTGAAAACAGTCTCAGAGACCACTGGGACAACATTAAATGCACCAACATTTGAATTATAGGGGTCCCAGAAGAAGAAGAGAAAAAGAAAGGGACTGAGAAAATATTTGAAGAGACTATAGTTGAAAACTTCCCTAATATGGGAAAGGAAATAGTCAATGAAGTCCAGGAAGTGCAGAGTCCCATACAGAATAAATCTAAGGAGAAACACACCAAGACACATATTAATCAAGCTATCAAAAATTAAATACAAAGAAAAAATATTTAAAGCAGCAAGGGAAAAACAACAAATAACATACAAGGGAATCCCCATAATGTTAACAGCTGATCTTTCAGCAGAAACTCTGCAAGCCAGAAGGGAGTGGAAGGACATTTTTAAAGTGATGAAAGGGAAAAACCTACAACCAAGATTACTCAGCAAGGACCTCATTCAGATTCAACAGAGAAATTAAAACGTTTACAGACAAGCAAAAGCTAAGAGAATTCAGCACCACCAAACCAGCTCTACAACAAATGCTAAAGGAACTTCTCCAGGCAGAAAACACAAGAGAAGGGAGAGACCTACAATAACAAACCCAAAACAATTAAGAAAATGGTAACAGGAACATACATATCGATAACTACCTTAAATGTAAATGGATTAAATGCTCCAACCAAAAGACATAGACTGGCTGAATGGATACAAAAATGAGATCTGTATATATGCTGTCTACAAGAGACCCACTTCAGACCTAGGGACACATACAGACTGAAAGTTAGGGGATGGAAAAAGATATTCCATGCAAATGGAAATCAAAAGAAAGCTGGAGTAGCAATTCTTGTATCAGGCAAAATAGACTTTAAAATAAAGACTATTACAAGAGACAAATGATCAAGGAATCAACCCAAATATGAAAAATCATGTATAACATAATATAATATAAAACACAATTTGAAAGGAAACTTTGGCTCTCATTAATGCACAAAATTCATAAAGGAATATTACACACAAGAGAAATAATAAATAAGTTTATAGACAATTTTTGCCTCCATGAAACTAAATAAATACACATATCATCTTGGAGTTCCATTGTATATCTATTAAAATTTCCATCCAATTAAATCAGAATAATAATTCACAGTGCTGTCAAGATGATTATAAAATAGTGCTGATTTCGAAATAAGTCATTATCACTTTACAGTGTAATTTTGTAGCATATGTCTAGGTTCATACAGCGTTTATAAGTATTGATCTCTTGAACCCATTTTGGGGATGGGGTTCAAATCAACTCTTCTAAGAAATTGAGAAAAGCTATATATATTAAATCATCATTTCAGAATGATTTATAAAGTCAAAAAGTGTTTAATAATAAATGAATGATTAAATTGTACACATGTATATGATAGAATATTATATATTCATTTAAATTTATCCTTGTGAAATCTAAGAAAAATTTTAAAAACACGCAATATTGGTATAATGGGAAATTAAAGAAATACCCTTAAAAATGTAGGCTTACTATCTGCAAATGCAAAAAAGGTATATCTTTGTGTAGGTGAGAATTGGGAAGCAATGAACAAAAGTGAAGGTACTTATTTTGTTAGGATAATAGGCTCATTAGAGTGTGGTATTTTTCTCTTTTAAAGTGTTTTTAGTACCGTAGATATTTACAGTCCTTATGAGGGAACAGGAACTCATGTGTAGCTTTTGTGTTGTGAGATTGATGTTAACTCTATTTTTGCAGAATTCCATTTTTTTTTTCTTTTGAAAATAGAGTAAATCTGTATCACTAACCTTTCATGAACTTTCTAATTTTTTTGTAGCTTTTACAAGATTACAGATTGCATTTTGACAATCACACCTCCAAAAGCTTCCTGTTTTCTGGGAAGAAATTATTCTAGGCATGAATACTAAACATGGCTACAGGTTCCTCAATCCTTTTCTCTTTAATTTAAATTTCTTATCCCTTTTGCTGATTTTAAAAATATCTTTTTCGGTTCAAGCACCATTTTTCTGGAAGCAAAATGTTATGTATGTAGTTTTGCCTTTTCTCCACCATCTGATAACATTATATCATTACTCCCAACTAGTTACCTTCTACATTCACCTTCCTGTTCCAAATATAGCTTGAAAGGCCCTTTTGGTTTCCTTTGGCCTTAACCTTCCTGATTCTATTGTTATCAGTCTCTGGTCTCTGACGTGCTGCCGTCCATGGTTTTGCAACCCTCCGTTTCATTGTTGGTGTGCATACTTTTAAAACTTTGCTCAATGTTATGTGGCAGCCTGGATGGGAGGGGAGTCTGGGGGAGAATGGACACGTATACGTATGGCTGAGTCCCTTTGCTGTGCACCTGAAATTATCATAACATTGTTAATTGTCTCTACTCCAATATAAAATAAAAAGTTAAAAAATAATAATAATAAAATGTAAATTTCTTTTAAAGTGATGTGTACAGGCATGCTGAGTTTGTTCGGTATCTCTCCTCTTGTTAATTATCCCTAGATGGTTTCAGTAAAGGGAGCTTCCTAATATTCGTGCCCTGTTTGTTTCTTTTTAATAAAATTTCAAGCAGTGATATCAGATCTGATCGCTAAAGTTTTTGGAAGGAGATCCAGTAGAGAAAGAAGAGAATGGGAAATATGACTACCTTTAATTCAAAACAGTTTCCTTAAAGACATGCTAGTGAGCACTAAAAAAAATATGGCTTTATTTGTATAATAACAATAATTGAAAGAACAAAGACTTTTCTTACCAACTATTTTTTTACTACTCCGGGACAGAGCATTGCACGGGTACACACATAGGTGATAGAAAACATTGCAGAGGAATAATGCCACCACAGAATTCTGTGACCTTTTCTCAGGTCACTTGTTTCAGAATTGCATTCTGACTCCTAAATCGTTTTCTAATGCAGGGAAACCTGTTTATTTAGTGGATGCTTGTCAACTTCTTCTCTAGCATGTGTCCACAAATCAGGCTGATTAAAAGCAAAATAATGATACAGTGACTACTCTTTTATTTAGAAATACTTGGTATTCTAAACAAAATAAAACTTTTGTTACTGGGAATGTCCATTGTCTCAGGCTATTCAAAGAGCAACGGATGAATAAGTTGGTTGTTTTTTTTTTTTTCTGTCTGTCTCCAACATCTTTGTCTTCCTTCAATAAGAGCTCAGTTTAAAGCAGTAGACTTGTTTAGGTATGACAAATTAATTCTAATTTTGATGTTTAGAGAACTTACTCCTAAGGAATATTTTCCAACATTTTCTGCTTCTAATATAAATTCACTGAATTTAATACATGTAATAAAGTGCATTTCTGAATATGAAACATTATTTTTGGAGGATTTCATGATAAGGTTGATCACTCTATAGGGCATTGAATCTGTCATAACATCCAAAATTTAAATGTCACCTGAGTTCAACATAAAACCTTAGGTAGAATTTAGTGGGTTAGTGCTATATCTTCTAATGAAAAAGTAGTGACTCATGAAATAATTTCCACCCCTCTGCCAAGATTCCAGCCTAAATTCAGTTTCTTTGGTAATCAGCTACATTATCTCCCTCCTTTTAAGCTTGTATAAAAGGTGTGAGTATCTGGGTTACGCTGTGTTACTAATTCAGAGAGCATTGAGATGTTTTACGTGAAAGTACAAGTCAATGGACCTCATAGCCAAAGAGTTAATGGATGATAGGTTGGCATTCTAAGGGTTAAACACAGATACACATAGACATACACTTGAAAGAAGAATATGTTGAACACAAGCACACATACAGGAATATACATATTGAATATACACACATATATATCTATGGATAGTTATATAGCTATAACTATAAAAATATTAAATATAAGTATTAATATAAACTTTTAATGTAAGGTCTGAATATCCTAGTGCTTAGATGATTCTTTTCATCCTTCTTAAAGCAACTGAGGAACAATCATCTCTAAGAATGTGTAAACCACCTGAGAATACTAATAGGCACTGCTTTTCATGGCGGTCCAAGGAAGAAAGGAGTAAAAATCCTTTGCTCTTTACCAAATTGTTACCCAGATTTTAGGTGTCACTGAGAACCATTCAATAACCACCTCCTTTCTCCTATAACCCAAAGGAGGGAGGAGAACTGAGTGAGGGGCCTCATGCTTGTCAAAAGAAACAAGGAATAGAAGGAGGGAGGGAGGAGAAAACTGAGCTCACCTCTCCCCAGGGGCTGTCGGAGATTTTACTGAGTGAGGAAGGCTTACGAAGGCTGCTGAAATACAGAGAGAAAAAAGGCAATCAGAGAACAGGAGCCGACCCCTTCACTCACCTAGCTCAGTGCACATCAAATAACCTTCCTGTTGCAGTGTTGAATGATCTATTTATGGTCATATTGGCAACAAGCTGGCCCCATAATGAATCATCAGGCTGACTCAAGGGGGTGATCCCCAATGTGTGGCAACTGTTGCTTCTAGATGATGGATTTTTCCTATAACATTTCTTAATCTGTTGAATGCTCCTAACCTCCAAAGCTAGGTTCATGCCACGTGATGCAGAGCTGACAACGCCTCAGTTTTGTATTTCTTCTTCAAATGTCCACTGTTAATTTTTAGTCATTATTTTGCTTTGAGACATGTAGAGTTCTTAAATAGATGCATACTGTCTTATTGGAAAAATGAGGCTTCAAGAACTGTTTACTTCAATTCAATCTTTTTAGAGATGAAGGGACCCTGTCCCAATCTGGCAAGCAACTTATCAAGACCTGGTTTCGCAGATCTGAAAAATAATTATATTGCGTTTATATTGCAGATAAGCTGCAAGATAATTGACTGTGTCTAACTGAGTATGACAGCTTAACAGCAAGAAGGGTAGACAGTAGCAGGGTAGGTTTCACTGTAGACCTAGATACCATGCCCAGGAGACCAGACCTGAGTGTGGTACCACTGGTAGGGCATTTGGGGCAGCCAACCAAAAGCATGTGTGATCGTGAACCAAGTTTTCATAAAATAGGAAGGAACATAAAACACCTCTGCTCTAGCTCCACATATTTTAAATAATAAAATAATTAAATCCCAGAAAAATAATGTCTTGCTTATGATCACTCAGGTTGACAAGGCCAGGACTAGAACTTAATTCTGCTGACACTCAGTCCAGATTTCTCTGTACAATGCCTCACTGCCCCCCTTCTCTCTATGGGTTGCCCAGTGATCTAAATTTTATTCTGTGTATCTCAGAAACACTGTTGACAGTGAATAATAACCAGAGTTATTATTTCCCTCTTTTGTCAAAATTCAAAGACCAACAGAGAATTGTACAACCATCATGGTGTTCTTTATGCCTCTAATCAACTTAAATCAGCTTAGAAACCAGAGTGACCTAGACAGGGGAAGGGAGCAGTGGAAAGTCCGTCTGTAGTGTCAGTTTAGCAGATAAAGATTTATGTTGAGTTTGAGCTGAGTTCATTCACGTAGACTGGAAAATTTTCTGTTTGGACATGATGCTTTGATTCTTTTTTTGGGGAAAAGGGCATTTTTGGGGTGGCTGGAGAGCTGATTTGCACATGCTATTTAAGATGCCTAAACGTTATTTCGTTTGAACGAGAAAGGATAAACGGATGACATTAAAGTGCAGATATCTTGTTCTTGCATTTCCTATTGCTGGCAGCAAAGCCAGTGTTCACTACCCTTGGGGCATATATTCTATAATGAAAGATGTTATCATTTAAACCCAAATCACTGGGTTCTCATTTCCTGGGTATCTTACAGATTCTTTTTGTGAGAGTTATTGAGAGACAAGGGATCCTCTTGAAGTCTGTCACTTTGCAGGATGCTAAGAATGCCTTCTCATAACTTTACAGTCTGATATTGCTACAGCTATCATAACAACTATTAGAAAAACTACAAAAATGAGACAATAAGAACCTGTTCTTGATTGTACTAAATATTATTTTTTTAAATTATAAAAGTGGTAAGTCAATTGTAGGAAGAAAAAACCCTACAACTAACAGAACAGAGGATATAAAATGAAAAAGCAGTTCTGTCTACCCTCTCCCTAAACCCAATTTTATATATAAATGAGTTTATACCATATATGTATTTCCACTTGCTTCCTCCCCCTGCCACACACACTTTTTAATACATTCTCATCATTTTTCTATTTCAGTACATTTAGGTCTATCTTAATGCTAACAGCTCAATAGTTTCATTGTATATTTGTATCATAAATTTAATAACATATTTAGCCAGTTCCCTATTGCTGAAATCTGTTTTTCCCCCAGTAATTGAGATAAAAAATACTTAGTGAAAGGCCTTCCAGGGACCTTCAGTGATTAAAGTAGGTATAGAGTAATTCCAAATAAAAAAATAAATCAAATTAATAAAATAAAAAAATTAAATTAAAAAAAAGAAAAGGCAGAAAGCAACAATGACCAAATGCAAGGATCTTCTCAACTCATTTCTGGTGACAATTGGAATAGAAATATAAGTCTGAAGAACATTTAAGTGAATTGTTCCAAAACAAACATTATCAGATTTGAAAATGAAATAAATTTTGTAGATGAGAGAGAATTCAGATAGCTTTCTTCCCTACTAGAAAACTAAAACAATTTCAACACAGAAGAACAACAAAAATAATAAATTGCTAAGCAACAGAGATCCTGTTTTCATGCAAATATTGATAGTAATAACAAAAAAGAAACTGCATGAATAACACAGGAAATATGATCTGAAAGCAAGATTGCCTATAATAAAATATTTGGCCTTTGTTTTGGTCTAGTTTGGTTTTCCACAACAAGTCAACACCTATTTATGTTGACACCATCTGAATTAGTCTGCCCCAAAGCCAACCTGACATTTAGCAATCTGCCATCTGTCTAAAAAGGAAGTTTATCTTGACAAAGACAAAGACCAAAGAGGTGTTTTAGTGTCAGCTTATCTTTACAAAGGACCTTAACAAGAAGGCCAGCTTTGTGGTACTTCAGACATTTCTTATTAACTCTCAAAATCTAAGGAACATTGGAGCATTAAATGTTTCTCCTGTGACACTGGTTCTTTAAGCTATATTGTTTTACTTTTTTATTAGGATGGACTTTTTACCTTCCAGAGGAATGCACAGAGGCTAAGTCACTTATCCTAAATAAATTTATGTATTAATTTCGGAATAGACTTACTCTGCTGATCTAAGACAACTACTTAGGGCTCTAGTATTTAGGATGCTGCTGTTATTGATAAAAAACAATTACAGGAACATTTTTGCATCATAACATCCATTCATGTACCAGTGTGAAACCTTGAGGTTAGCTGGCCCTGACTCAATTCAGACCTGAATTTTTTTTTTATCTCTAACAGTATTTCTGTTCTCCACCCACCACTACACTGAAAACTTCTTGAAGGAAAAGAAGACAAACTTTAAAAAATTATTTTAATCCATATATTGCCGTGCTTTGCAAATTATTGGTGTAAATGTTTGTTGACTAAATCCTCAGATCATTGACTAACCTCCTAGTGCACTGAATACATTGTGTCTCATTCATAGATATATTCATATATCTATGGGTCCACTTATTCAAGGTTTTTTGTTTGTTTGTTTGTTTCAATAGCAAATACTATAGTGCTTACACAATCCATGGTTGGTTGAATCTGTGGATGTGAAACCACAGGTATAGGGGAACCAGGGATATGAAGGAATCTGGCATATGGAGGGCTGACTATAAGTTATACAGGATTTTCAACAGCTGGAAGTTGGGTGCCTCTAAGTCCTGCATTGTTCAAGGGTCAACTGTATAAATACTTTGTTTTCTATACTTGATTATTTTAAGAGTAGTTTTCAGTTCACAGGAAAATTGAGAGGAAGACATAGAGATTTCCCTGTCCCCACTCATGCAGAGCCTCACCCTTTATCAACCTCTCCCACCAGAATGATTCATCAGTTACAGTTGATACACTTACGTAGACACATCATAATTACCCAAATTCCACAACTTACATTCCAGTTTTCTCCCGGTGTTATACATTTTATAGGTTTGGGGAAGTGTATAATGACATGTCCTTCTTTGTGGTATTTCCACTACCCTAAAAATCTTCTGTGCTCTGAGTGTTTATCCCTCCACCTACCCCCGAGCCCTGACAACCACTGATCTTTTTATTGTCTCCATCATTTTGCCTTTCCCAGAATGTCATATAGTTGGACTCATACAGTATGTAGCCTTCTCAGATTGGCTTCTTTCAGTTAGTGATATGCATTTAAGGTTCTTCCATGTCTCTTCATGGCTCGATAGCTCATTTCTTTCTAGTGCTGAATAATATTTTATTGTCTGGAAGTATCAGTTTATTTATCCACTTATCTACTAAAGAACATCTTGGATGCTTCCAGGTTTTGGCAATTATGAATAAAGATGTTGTAAACATCTATATGCAGGATTTTGTAAGGCGTAAGTTTTCAACTCTTTTGGATAAATACCAAGCAGTGTGATTGCTGGATCATATGGTAAGTATATGTTTAGTTTTATAAGAAACCTCCAAAATGTCCTCCAAAGTAGCCGTGCCATTTTGCATCCCCACCAGCCATGAATGAGAGTTCCTGCTGCTCCACATCCTTGACAGCATTTGGTATTGTCAGTGTTTTGGATTTTGGTCAATCTAATAGTTGTGTAATCATATCTCATTGTTGTTTTAATTTTGCATTTCTCTGATGACATATGATGTGGAGTATCTTTTTATATACTTATTTGCCATCTGTATATCTTCTTTGATGAGGTATCTTTTACAGTCTTTAACCCATTAAAATCTTTTTTCTTATTATTGAGGTTTAAAAGATCTTTGTGTATTTTGGATAGCAGTCTTTTAACAGATGTGCATACCTAGAGTCTTAAATGGGCTCCTTCATTTTTTTTTAAATTATAACTTTATAAAATTTTCCACATGGTCAATCCAACCTGAAAAGGTTACAGCTTCAATTTCCCTCCTGAAGATCCTCCTTATAGAAATCAAAGTCCTCTGGTTTTAACTTAGACTGCCCTCTTTTAAAGGCCTATTGCACAGCTCCCATCCTGGTACTTTACGTAGATATAATTTTTACCAATTTTAGACTCTCTCTTACTGCTCATCTATGATGGATGAACACATTTATTCACTTTCTTCATATAGTCTCTTATTTTGATGGGTCATATTTTCATCAACTTTTCCAGAAAAACAAGAATGGGAATTAGGCTTTTGCTTTAAAATTTTTTGTTTGTTTTTAGACTTTCTTTTTTTTTTTAATATGTGAAAACATTGTTTTTATGCTCTCAGATGTGTTAGGATAGTGATTATAAAATTTTAGCCTAAAAATCAGTTTTACTGAAAATCTTGAAAACCTTACAGTGGTGCTACTGAGAAGTCTGAAGATATTTTCATTTCTGATTCTCAGATTGTGGCTCTTTTTTCTTCATTTATTTTCTTTCTTTGTAAGATTTTAGAACTTCTCTTTATCCCTGGTATACTGAAATTCCATAATAATATAGGTTTGGATTTTTAAAAAATAGTTTGCTGGGTGTTTAATGTCACCTTTCAATCAAGTGACAAATATTCTTGAATTACAGAAAAAAACGCTTGTAGCATTTCTCATACTTTTTCTATTTTCCCCTGAAAATCCTATTGGTTCTCAATAGGATATTGTGAATTGATACTCCAATTTTTTTTCATCTTTCCAATTCCATTTTCCTAATATCAATTTGCCTAGTGAGATCTCAAACTCATATATAATAATTTTCCAGGATATTTATTTATTTATTTTCTTCCTTTTTTTTTTTTTTTGAATTTTATTTTATTTATTTATTTTTACAGCAGGTTCTTATTAGATATCCATTTTATAAATATTACTATGTATATGTCAATCCCAATCTTCCAATTCATTACACCACTACCACCCCTCTCACTTTCCCCCCTTGGTGTCCATACGTTTGTGCTCTACATCTGTGTCTCTATTTCTGCCCTGCAAACCAGTTCTTCTGTACCATTTTTCTAGGTTCCACATATATGCATTACTATATGATATTTGTTTTTCTTTTTCTGACTTACTTCACCCTGTATGAAAGTCTCTAGATCCGTCCACGTCTCTACAAATGACCCAATTTTTTTCCTTTTTATGGCTGAATAATATTCTATTGTATATATGTACCACATCTTCTTTATCCATTCATCTGTCGATGGGCATTTAGGTTGTTTCCATGACCTGGCTATTGTAAATAGTGCTGCAATGAACATTGGGGTGCATGTGTCTTTTTAAATTATAGTTTTCTCTGGGTGTATGCCCAGTAGTGGGATTTCTGGGTCATATGGTAATTCTATTTCTAGTTTTTTAAGGAACCTCCATAATGTTCTCCATAGTAGTTATATCAATTTACATTCCCACCAACAGTGCAAGAGGGTTCCCTTTTCTCCACACCCTCTCCAGCATTTACTGTTTGTAGATTTTCTGATGATGCCCATTCTAACTGGTGTGAGGGGATACTTCATTGTAGTTTTGATTTGCATTTCTCTAATAATTAGTGATGTTGAGCAGCTTTTCACGTGCTTCTTGGCCATCTGTATGTATTCTTTGGAGAAATGTCTATTTAGGTCTTCTGCCCATTTTTGGATTGGGTTGTTTGTTTTTTTAATATTGAGCTGCATGAGCTGTTTATATATTTTGGAGATTAATCCTTTGTCCATTGATTCATTTGCAAATATTTTCTCCCATTCTGAGGGTTGTCTTTTCATCTTGTTTGTAGTTTCCTTTGCTTTGCAAAAGCTTTCAAGTTTCATTAGGTCCCATTTGTTTATTTTTGTTTTTATTTCCATTACTCTAGGAGGTGGATCAAAAAAGATCTGGCTGTGATTTATGTCAAAGAGTGTTCTTCCTATGTTTTCCTCTATGAGTTTTATAGTGTCCAGTCTTACATTTAGGTCTCTAATCCATTTTGAGTTTATTTTTGGTTATGGTGTTAGGGAGTGTTCTAATTTCATTCTTTTACATGTAGCTGTCCAGTTTTCCCAGCACCACTTATTGAAGAGACTCTATTTTTCTCCATTGTATATCCTTGCCTCCTTTGTCATAGATTAGTTGACCATAGGTGTGTGGGTTTATCTCTGGGCTTTCTATACTGTTCCATTGATCTATCTTTCTGTTTTTGTACCAGTACCATATTGTCTTGATTACTGTAGCTTTGTAGTATAGTCTGAAGTCAGGGAGTCTGATTCCTCCAGCTCCGTTTTTTCCCCTCAAGACTGCTTTGGCTATTTGGGGTCTTTTGTGTCTCCAAACAAATTGTGAAATTTTTTGTTCCAGTTCTGTGAAAAATGCAATTGATTGTTTGATAGGGATTGCATTGAATCCGTAGATTGCTTTGGGTAGTATAGTCATTTTCACAATATTGATTCTTCCAATCCAAGAACATCTATGGGTCTCTCCATCTGTTTGTATCATCTATAATTTCTGTCATCAGTGTCTTATAGTTTTCTGCATACAGGTCTTTTGTCTCCCTTGGTAGGTTTATTCCTAGGTATTTTATTCTTTTTGTTGCAGTGATGAATGGGAGTGTTTCCTTAATTTCTCTTTCAGATTTTTCATCATTAGTGTATAGGAATACAAGAGATTTCTGTGCATTAATTTTGTATCCTGCAACTTTAGCAAATTCATTGATTAGCTCTAGTAGTTTTCTGGTAGCATCTTTAGGATTCTCTATGTATAGTATCATGTCATCTGCAAAAAGTGACAGTTTTACTTCTTTTCCAATATGTATTTTTTTATTTCTTTTTCTTCTCTGATTGCCATGGCTAGGACTTCCAAAACTATGTTGAATAATAGTGCTGAGAGTGGACATCCTTGTCTTGTTCCTTATCTTAGAGGAAATGTTTTCAGTTTTTAACCATTGAGATTGTTTGCTGTGGGTTTGTCATATATGGCCTTTATTATGTTGAGGTAGGTTCCCTCTATGCCCACTTTCTGGAGAGTTTTTATCATAAATCAGTGTTGAACTTTGTCGAAAGCTTTTTCTGCATCTGTTGAGATGATCATATGCTTTTATTCTTCAGTTTGTTAATATGGTGTATCACATTAATTGATTTGTGTATATTGAAGAATCCTTGCATCCCTGGGATAAATCCCACTTGATCATGGTGTATGATCCTTTTAATGTGTTGCTGTATTCTGTTTGGTAGTATTTTGTTGAGGATTTTTGCATATATTCATCAGTGATATTGGTGTGTAATTTTTTTTTACGTTGAATTTTCAAGAGTTCTTTCTTATTCTCTGATAGTCTTTGTTTTATCATATTCTACTTTTGTATCATGGATGCCATTCTCCTCTCAAACCTCTGAGGAAAATCTTCTGAGGCTAGATTTTTGGTTTGAGTTTCATGGAGCTTACATTTTTGTGTGTATAGGGGCAGAGAGGCAATAAACAAAATACATAATAATATTCAAAATATGAGAACATATACCTAGGTGCTAGATTTATGTATTATAACTAGTATAACAGTGACAAGTGCTATGATGTAAAATTAATGAGATGCGATGATAAGATGAAAAATTGGTCTCCAGCATAATAACATGAGGAGTTCCATTGACCCATACCTCAGTGAATGCTGTGAAAATTATAAAAAAGAGCCATTTAAGACCTATGATGTTTGCCCTAAAAGCAAAGAAAAAATGAAGGAAAAACATCTAAGAAAATCTATAAAAATTCTGTAAGAAAGACAAGAGTCTGTTTTTTTTTTTGTGTGTGTGTGGTACTCGGGTCTCTCACTGTTGTGTTCTCTCCTGTTGTGGAGCACAGTCTCCGGATGCGCAGGCTCAGTGGCCATGGCTCACGGGCCCAGCCGCTCTGCGACATGTGGGATCTTCCCGGACCGGGGCATGAACCCCTGTCCCCTGCATGGGCAGGCAGACTCTCAACCACTGCACCACCAGGGAAGCCCCAAGAGTCTTTTATTTTTCTTGTTTTAAAATTTTTATTTTATATTGGGGCATAGTTGATTAACAATGTTGTTAGTTTCAGTTGTACAGCAAAGTGATTCAATTATACATATACATGTATCTATTCTTCAAATTCTTTTTTGGAACCAAGGCGGCTCCTTCTCTCCCACCTTCCTGCATGGTGAGGTGGAGATTCTGCTCCAGACTTCTGCAGCCAAGAATACAGGGCTCCTTCTTGACCCAGCTGTCAGCCAAAGGGCTTTACGCCGAGAGAAGTAGGACTTCAGAATTTCTCATCCTGATACTCACTGCCCGTTGCTGAGGCTGTGTTCTTGGTGCATGGCTGAGAGACAGGGGCTCCCTCCTTCTTCTCAACTTCCACTTGTGAAATGAAGGCTGTGCACTGCACATCACGTACTGATAATCCTGGGGCCCTGATACTCCTTTCCCTCGTTTTTGAAGCAGTGGATCCATGCCAGGAGAGGCAAGCTGAGAAGATCTCAGGCTGCTGCCTCTTTCTCCACTGAGTTTTCAGCTCTTGGAAAGAAACTGTCACTCAGAGAAAAGACTGCATATTCTCCACCCCGGGCTCCAGAGTCCTGGCTCAGAGATTTTTGTTAGGGGGAAGAAGCAGACCATAAAACAGATAGCTCTTGATCTTTTCCCAAAGGAACTGACTTCATTTGCAAATGAGGATAAAACAGTTTAATCCTAAAGGCACACTCAGGACCAGTGGCAGTGTGGTGAAAGGCAGTTGGAAGGACATTCATGTATCTAATGAAGATACAACCCTAGACTGTAGGCTGGCTAATTTGCAGTAGAGAAACTGGGAATCAAAGAGCTGGGAGGAGCCCTCCTGGCATCAGAACAAATATCCGACACTGACCTCAGAAGCTATTCTTTCCAAAGGGCCACCCTTTGATTGGATTAATTTACAGAGAAATATTTACTCCAGAACATTGTTAAAGATAATGAAGCCATCAGCTGGCAATTAGAGACGTTTAACAGCAGAGTGTGGTCAGGGAAAGAGATTAAGAGAACCCTCCCAGTACCACTGCCACCCCAGGGTGACTGTGGGCATACCCAAAACTGCACCTCCCTGAGAAACAATATCAGAGCCCTAGCACTATGGGGACGAGGAATAACTCTATTATGTATGTATATAATGTACTCTTAGGCCTACGGCATATAGAATTGCAACATATGTGTAATACTTTTGCCAATAATGATACAAAGGAAGTGGGTGGGAGCAAAGTGGTAATGGACTATGGAAACAGTGACAGATGGTAAACTAATAATTATAACAATATATTTTGGGGTTTGTAACATTAATATATATAATATTTTATTTATAGCTTATATATTATTTATCATACATAACGCATCATTATATATAATATAATACAACAAAAAGAAGAAGTAGACATATATAGGGGTAATGAACCAACATATCACTGGAATTAAGCTAATATAAATGTGTAGCTGATTATTATAATTTAATACATGCATAGTGAACTTAAGAGCAACCACTAAGAAAACCCAAAATATATTGAAAAAATTGTAATTGGAATTAAAATACTATGCTAAAAAATATTTACTCAATGCAACATAAAGCAGCAAATTAGAAACAGGAAACAAAAAAGGCATGCAACAGTTAGAAAACAAAAAGTAAAATGGCTGACATAAATCCAACTATATCAATAATAACATGAATGTGAATAAGTTAAACAATCCAATTAGAAGGCAGGGACTGTTAGACTAAATGAAAAATATGATCCAACTCTATGTTGTCTCCAGGATACACACTTTAGATTCAAGGACACAAATAGATTTAATGTAAAAGGATAGAAGAAGACATATAATTCAAACAGCAATCACAGGAAAGCTGGACTGCCCATACTGTTATCAGCCAAATAGACTTTAAAATGAAAAATGTCACAAGAGATAAGGAGTAATATTTTATAATAAAAATGTGTCATTTCATCAGCAAGATATAACAATTATAAACACATATGTATTTAATAACAGAGCACCAAAATACATGAAGCAAAACCAGACAGAAATGAAGGGAAACATGGATGATTCAAGAATAATAGTTGGAAACTTCAGTACTCCACTTGCAATAATGGATAGAACAACAAGAAAAAAAAATCAGCAAATGAATAGAAGACTTAACAACACTATAAACTAACTAGACCTAACAGATACCCATAGAACACACTACCCAACAATAACAGAATGTACTTTCTTCTTAAGTGAACACGCATCATTCTACAGGATAGACCATATGATATATCATAAACCAAACCTCAATAAATGTAAAAGAATAGGAATAATACAGATCTCTGACAACAACTGAATGAAATTAGAAAAACGGGAAAATACGGGTAACCCACATGAAAATTGAATAATATATTTCTCAATACCCAATGGAAAAAGAAAAAAATCAAAAGAGAAATCAGAAAATACTTTGTGATGAATGGAAATAAAGATACAATGTACCAGAACTTATGGGATGCAGCTAAAGCAGTGCTTAAGGGAAAGTTATTGCTGTGAAATCTTTTGGTAAGAAAAAAGAAAGATCTCAAGTCAATAATCAAAACTTTCACATGGGGCTTCCCTGGTGGCACAGTGGTTGAGAGTCTGCCTGCTGATGCAGGGGACACGGGTTCATGCCCCAATCCGGGAAGATCCCACATGCTACAGAGTGGCTAGGCCTGTGAGCCATGGCTGCTGAGCCTGCATGTCCAGAGCCTGTGCTCCGCAACGGGAGAGGTCACAACAGTGAGAGGCCCACATACCACACACAAAAAAAAAAACAACAAAAACACTTTCACATGAATTCACCTGGAATAGAATAGCAAACTAAATATAAATCCAGAGAAAGAAGAAAATAATAAAGATTAGAGCAGAAATTAATAAAAAAGAATAGAAAACAATAGAAAGAAATCAATAAACCCAAAAGCTGTTTTTTTGAAAAGCTCAACAAAATTGATGAGCCTTTAACTAGCTTGACCAAGAAAAAAAGGAGAAAAAAAGAGACTCAAATTGACACAATCAGAACTGAAAGGGGACATAACTACTGACCTTAGAAAAATAAAAAGTATTATAAAGGAATACTATGAACCATTATACAATAATATATAAAATGAATTAGATGAAATGGACAAATGCCTAAAAAGACACAAACTACCAAAACTGACTCAAGAAGAAACAAACAGTCTGAATAGACCTATGACAAGTAAAGAGATTGAAGTATGAAAAACAAAACAAGCAAACAAACAAACAAAAAGCTACCCACAAAGTGAAGCCCTGGACCAAATAGCTTTACCATTGCATTCTACCAAACATTAAAAGAAGAATTAATTTCTATTCTTCACAAACTCTTCCCAAAAATGGAAGAGAAGGAAAGACTTCCCAACTCATTCTATTACCTTCATGCCAAAACTAGTCAAAGACATCACAAGAAAAGAAAACAACAGAACAATATCTCTTATGAATATGGAGGCAACAACCTAAGCAAAATATTTTCAAACCAAATCCAGCACCATATGAAAGGAAATTTTCACCTTGACCAAGTGGGATTTATCTTAGTGATGCAAGGTTGATTTATAATCTGAAAGATCTATTCATTTAATACATCTTGTTAATAGAACAAAAAACAGAAATTACATGACTATCTCAATAGATGCAGAAAAAGATTTAACAAGATCCAAAACTCTTTTGTGATAAAAAAAAATAACAAACTAAGAATATAAGGAAACTGCTTCAACCTGATAAAGAGCATCTTTGAAAAACACACAACTAACATTGTACTTAATGGTGAAAGATTGGACAGTTTATCTCTAAGCTTGGGAAAAAGAAGAATGTCTGCTTTCACTACTTCTGTTCAACATTATATTGGGAGTTCTAGCCAGATAAATTAGTCAAGGGAAACAAAAAACAATCAAATTTGAAAAGAACTAAAACTAGTTCTGTTCATGGATGGCCTGATCCTATATATAGAAAATCCTTACAAATCTACTAAAAACTATTAGAACTAATAAAGGAGTTTGGCAAGGTTGCAGGATACAAGACCAATATACAATATTTAATTCCTTCTTTTTTTTTTTTTTTTTTTTGGAGGTACGCAGGCCTCTCACTGTTGTGACCTCTCCCATTGCGGAGCACAGACTCTGGACATGCAGGCTCAGCAGCCATGGCTCACGGGCCCAGCCACTCTGTGGCATGTGGGATCCTCCCGGACCGGGGCACGAACCCACGTCCCCTGCATCGGCAGGCGGACTCTCAACCACTGCGCCACCAGGGAAACCCTAATTCCTTTTTAATACACTCACTTTGAACAACAAGTAAAATAAATCAATTCCATTAACAATAGTATCAAAAATAATAGGACATTTAATGAAACAAGTGCAGAAGTTACATTCTGAAAACTATACGTTGTTTAAAGAAATATCTAAATAAATGGAAAAACATTTTCACAGATTAGAAGACTTAACATTGTTATGATGGCAATTCTCTTCAAACTGATCTACAGATTCAATACTATTCCTACCATAATCCAATCTGACTTCTTTGTAGAAATTGATAAACTAATTACAAAATTCATATGAAATTGCAAGAGTTGTGGAAAAGCTAAGACAATTCTAAAAAAGAAGAGGAAAATAGGAGGACTCACATTTCCTAGTTTCAAAACTCATACAGAGCATCAGGAATCAAGACAGTGTGTACTGGCACAGGAATATATATATATATATAATAGAATTGAGAGTTCAGAAACTAAACCATACATCTATGGTCAACTGATTTTCAGTGAGGATCCCCAAAACTATTTATACTGAATAAAGTTTGACAGTTGTTCACACCATATACAAAAATTAACTCAAAATGAATAAAAACCTTCAATGTAAGAGCAAGAACTATAAAACTCTTCAAAGAAAACAGGGATAAATCTTTGTAATGGATTTGCAAAGGATTCATAAGCATAACAATAAAAGCATAAGCAGCAAAAGAAAAAAAATAGATAAATTAGACTTGATCAAAACAAAACGTGTGCTTCAAAGGGCACCACCAAGAAAGTGAAAAGACAACCCACAGAATGGGAGAAAATATTTGCAGATCATATATCTGATTAGGGACTTGTATGTAGAAAATATATAAAATCCCTAAAAATTCAATAACAAAAATATAATTAACCCAATTTAAAAAAAAATGGGTAAAGAATCTGAATAGACATTTCTCCTAGGAAGATATTTAAATAACAGATAAGTATATGCCATGAGAACATGCAAAGAGCTGAACATTATTAGCTATCAGGAAAATGCAGATCAAAACCACAATGAGTTACCACTTTACACCCGCTAGGATGGCTGGAATAAAAATGAAACTTGAATACATTATGCTATGTGAAAAAAAGTCAGTCACAAAAGGCCACATATTATATGATCTCATTCTTATGAAAGTCCAGAACAGAAAAATCTATAGAGACAGAAAGCAGATGCACAGTTACTGAGGGCTGGGTCAGGGGAGGTGGGGAGGTAAGAGAGTGATATTTAAAGGGTACAGAGTTTCTTTTTGAGGTGATGAAACATTCAGAATTGACTGTGATGACGGTTACACATATTTGTGAATATATTAAAAATTATTTAATGGCACCTTTTGATAGAATGGAGTTTCCTCAAGAAATTGCAAATAGAACTACCATTTGATCCACCAATCCCACTACTGGGTATATAGCCAAAGGAAATAAAATCACAATATCGAGATATCTGCACTTCTCATGTTCATTGCAGCATTATTCAAAATCGCCAATGTACGGAAACAGCCTTAGTGTCTGTCAATAGATGAATAAAGAAAGTGTGAAACATATATATCTCACATTATACCTATGTATATATGAATATTATTCAGCTGTAAAAATGAAAGGAGTCCTGTCATGTGACAACATGGGTGAAACCAGAGTATATTATGCTAAGTAAAATTAGCCAGACTGGGAAAGACAAATACTATATAATCTCATTTATATGTCAAATCTAAAAGGGTAGAGCTCATAGAAACAGGGAGTACAGCAGTGGCTCCCAGGGCTGTGGCGTGGGGAAAATGGAAGGAGGTTGGTCAAAGGGTACACACTGTCAGAAGATGAATCAGTTCTAGCTAACTGAGGTGCACCATGGTGAATACGGTTAACAATGCAGTATATACTTTAAATTTGCTAAGAGAGTCAATCTTCAATGCTCTCATCACACCAGAAAAAAAACAAAAACAAAACAACTGTTAGGTGATAGAGTGTTAATTAGCTTTACTGTGGTAATCTTTTCACAATGTATGCATATATCAAACCATCACATGTACATCTTTAATATATACAATTTTGTCAATTATACCTTAGTAAAGTTGGAAAAAAAGAAAAAGAACAACTTTTGAAACAACAACAAAAAAAGAAAAAGGTTGAAATGAATGTGTGAAAAAGGAGTGTGAATTTGACCTGAAATTTCTGATAGTAAATCAAAAAAAATTTCTCTGACTCTCAGCATGATCTTTCTCTCTCTCTCTTGCTCTCTCTTTTCTGGTGGATTTAGGTACTTGGATTTCATCAGTCTTTTTTTTTTTCTCATTTGCCTTGTGGTCTTTCTCTGCAGCAAGAACTGCCAAGCTATTTAAGGAGGAAATGCAAACTGCAGTGAATTTCCCAAGGCACAGCTCAAAGATACTTGTTGGTCCCTGTAGAGTCAGATCTCTATGAAGCCCCGTGGTATTTTAAGGTGAGAATGGGTGACACTTTGAACTTTGCAACCATAAAAGTTATACTGGACTGAAGATATGGATCAGTGGATACAACTTCCTCAGGAATTTAAATATGTCAAATATGCCAAGGGATGTTTGATCATACAAGATGTGGAGTGAGGGGAACCACTAAGTGACTCATTCTGGCCATACTCTTGACTTCTTTCAAATACAGGAGGAGGCTGGAAATATCAAAGACAGCTCCAGATTAAGGACTGATCAAGAAATTCTAAAGAAAGGGAGGTGTATCCTCACCCACTGATTATTGTAACATAAATATGAAGAGCACAGACGTTGGAGTCCAAGAGATGAGAGTTCTGTGACCTTTCCAAAGTCATTTACTGCTCTGAGCCTTTGTAACATGGTTGAGAATGGAGACAATGATTTACCAATTGGAATATATTGTTGAGTTGCCCAATGCAGGCAACTAGATTTGTCCAAATGTGAGAGTGTTGGGAAGTTCTTTTGGGAGCTGATGAAATATCTTGTCTGAGTTATGTTCATTGAATGAGTTCTACTTTCTACCTCTGGTAGCTTAATTTACCTCAGAAATCAAAGTGGAGCTCTGGAAGATTTTTTCTCACTAACAGCCCTTCTAACCCCCAACCCATGCACAGATGCTGAGACTAACACGCTTTGGTCTATTGTAGACTTTTCTATGCTTATAGGTGCCCAGGAGACATTAAAACAAGTATTTGATGGAGTTATTTATCCTTCAATTTCCCCAATGTATTATTTATGATTTATTTTTTATACTGAATAAAGAAATTTTAAAACTTGTTTTTATGGGCTATTTGTTGTTTCTTCCCCACCCCCACATTTAAAAAAATTTTTTTGACTTAAGTTATGACTGAAGTCATCACTTTTCATATGCGATGTTTCTATTGACTTTAAAACTAATGTAATCATTCAAAAATCTGCCAAACCCAGCCCTGAGGAATAAAGAAATAGGAGCAGTCCTAAATGGGGGAGGGTGGGCATCCAGGACTGCTGACTTAGAGAGCACTTCCCCCAGGTGTGACTATATTAAAACCATATTTCACTTTAATAGGGAAGGACTGGAAGGGAACTTGGGGGAGGGTAGCCTCTCCTCATGCATGGGACTCCATTTGGCCTAATAAAAGACCACTTAGCCATGAGGGCTCGTTACAATTAAATTGTCTCTAAACAGTTGGTTTCTTGGTAAACCTCCAGAGTAGAGCAGCTGGAGCATATGTAGCAGGAGGAGCTGAGGTCTGCTCCTGTCCCTGGAGCCAGAGTGCATTTCAGTGACCCTCGTAAATCTCACTGCATAGGAGGTGCTGCTGAATGTCCTTTCAGTCCTTTGGCTCAGCAGAGGACCCACGGCAAGGTAGCGATCTGCTCTAAATCTTGGTATAACTTAACTTTCTCTGTTCTCATGCTGTCTTATTCTAGTAATGTTTCAAGATAATATTAGCCTTGTTAAGTGATTTGAGGATTATTTCTTCTATTTCCTGAAACAATTTGTAAAATAGAGACTGTTTATTATCTGATATTTTAATTGAACTTGTTATAAAGCCTGAGCACAGTGACTTTGCTTGTCGAGTTTTATTTTTAAATGTACAACTTGATAAGTTTTGACATATGTGTATACCCATGAAGCTATCACCATGATAAAGACAGTGAAAGTATCCATAATCTCCAAAATTCACTATGAGTTTGACTTTTTTAGATTCCATGTATAGGTGAGATCATACAGTATTTCTCTCTCTGTGTCTGGCTAATTTCACTTAGTATAATGTTTCCAAGGTTCATCTATGTTTCCACAAATGACAGGATTTCCTTCTTTTTTTAAGGCTGAATAATATTCCATATATATTTACATTAATTATATTTATATATATGAAAAGAAGTATTTTTTCACATATTCCTTATCCATTCTTCGGTCTACTTATGCTGTTTGCATATCTTAGCTACTATGAAGAATGCTGCAAGGAACATGAATATGTTCATTGAGATACTGATATGTCTTTGAGGTGCTGATTTCATTTCCTTTGCATATACACTCAGTGGTGGAGTTAAATTGTTAGGTCATATGTTAGTTATAGTCTTAATTTTTTACAGAAGCTCCGTACTGTTTTTCCTAATGGTTATAACAATGTTAGAACTTCTAATACTGTCCCTCTTGTACTGTCTCTAAGGTTTCTTGCGCTCTATCCTTTTTCTCTCTGTTCCTTAGATTGGATAATTGCCATTGATTTATCCTAATGGTCCTGTTTTCTCCACTATTTGGTAAAAATCACCCAGTAAATTGTTTATTCTGGATATCGTACTTTTTTTTTGTTTGTTTAACTTTCATCTTATTAAGACACTTAAAAATTTTTTATTGGAGTATAGTTGATTTACAATGTTTTGTTGAGCAGTTTTAGGTTGACACTAAAATTGAGGGGAACTTACCAATACTCCCTGCCCCTGAAACAGAGCAGGACGCTATGGTCCTTGCCCCACCCTCATGTCCTCAGCCTGCCTTTTGTCTGTGGAAAAACCTTAGCCGAAAAGTAAGTTTAATCAGAGAAGTGAGAAAATGGAGAAACAAAGGAAAACAGTCAAAGGAGACCAAATAATAATAGTTTAGTCATTAAGCAGAGTCAAGGACCTTTCATTCCTCCTTAAAGGCTGTAGATAATATTCTAAGTCATATCCTGTGAGCTGTCTTATAGATACTGAAACCTCTACCTGGTGGAAGAAGTTAACTACATGATGACCAGGCTGTAGCCATGACATAAGCTGCCACAATTCCAAGAATTGGCCTCAAAGAAATGGGAACAAAGCGACCCTGGAAATGAAGATTAACTGTATCTAGAACAATCGAGGTGATGCTGGTCAGACCACCGACGACCAATTTCAAGATGCCTGTCAGAGCTGCCTGTGCTGTTTCTGCATGTAGCCCCCTCCCTCTGTCTATAAAAGCTCTTGCCCCCTGATTGTCAGGGGACGGGGGGAGTCGGCCTTTGGACAGGCGTCTGCCCTCCCACCCCTCCGCCAGTTGCCAGCCTCTGAAATAAAGCATCCTTTCCTTTCCTACCAACACTTGTCTCTCGAGAATTGGCTTTCAAGCGGAGAGCAGCCGGACCTGGGTTCGGTAACACCCCTACACAAGCATAGCATCCTCCATTATCCATACTCCTCACCAGAGTGATACATTTGTTACCACTGATGAATTCACATCAACACATCATAATCACCCCAAATCCATAGTTTATATTATGATTCACTCTTGGTGTTGTACATTGTATGGCTTTGCATAAACATATAATTGCACATATCCTTCTTAATAGCATAATACAGAGTATTCTCACTGTCCTAAAAATTCTCCACATTCTACTTATTTACCCCTTGCTCCCCCATCCCTAACCCCTAGCAACCAGTGATCTTTTTAATCTCTCCAAGGATTTGCCTTTTTCAGAATGTCATAATGTTGGAACCATACAGTAAGTAGCCTTTTCAGATTGGCTTCTTTCACTTAGTCGTATGCCTTTAAGTTTCCTTCGTGTATTTTCATAGCTTAATAGTTCATTTATTTTTTGGCACTGAATAATATTTTATTGTCTGACTGTACCAGTTTATTTATCCACACACTTACTGAAGGACATCTTGGTTGCTTCCAGATTTTGGCAATTATGAATGAAGCTACTTTAAACATCCGCGTGCAGGTTTTTGTATGGACACAAGTTTCTAACTTTTTTTGGGTAAATACCAAGGAGTACAACTGCTGAACCGTATAGTAACCATATAGTAATCATATAGTAAGAGTATGTTTAGTTTTATAGGGAACCACCAAACTGACTTCCAAAGTGATTCTATCATTTTGCATTCCAACCAGTAATAAATAAGAGACCCTGTTGCTCTCCATTCTCACCAGCATTTGGTGTTTTCTGTGTTCTAGGTTTTGGCCATTCTAATAGGTATGTAGTGATAGTGGATTGTTGTTTTACCTTGCATTTCTCTGATGACATATGACCTAGGGTATCTTTTCATGTGCTTATTTGCCATCTGTATATCTTCTTTGGTGAGTTGTCCATGAAAGTTTTTGGCCTATTTTTAATTGGGTAGTTATTTTCTTATTATTGAGTTTTAAGAATTCTCTGTACATTTTAATAACAAGTATTTATCAGTTATGTTTTTTGCAAAATTTTCTCCCATTCTTTGGTTTGCCTTTGCATTCTCTTGACATTGTATTTTGCAGAGCAGATGTTTTTAGTTTTAATGAAGTCCAGCTCTTATCCATATTTCTTTCATGGACCGTGCTTTGGTGTTTTACCTAAAAGTCGTCACCATACCTAATGTCATCCAGGTTTGCTCCTATATTATCTTCTAAGAGTTTTATAGTTTTGAATTTTACATTTAGTATTGTGATCTCATTGGCCCTAATTTTTGTAAGAGAAATAAGGTCTGTGTCTAGATTCATTTTTTCTTTTTTTGTGTGTGTGGATACTCAGTTGCTCCAGCATCATTTGTTGAAAAGATTATCTTTTCTCCATTGTCTTGTCTTTGCTCCTTTGTCAAAAGTTAATTCATTCTGATTATGTGGGTATATTTCTGGGCTTGCTATTCTATTCCACTGATTTATTTGTCTATTCTTTTGCCAATAGCACTCTGTCTTGATGACTGTAGCTTTATAGTAAATCTTAAAATCAAGTAGTTTCAGTCCTCCAATTGTGTTCTTCTTTAATAATATGTTGGCTATTCTGAGTCTTCTCTTCTCCATATAATTAGAATTAGCTGGTCGATATTCATCAAATAACTTGCTGGGATTTTGATTAAGATTGCACTAAGTCTGTAGATCAAGTTGAAAAGAATTGACATCTTGACAATATTGAGTATTCCTATTCATGAACATGAAATATCTTTTCCTTTATTTATTTAGTTCTTTGATTTCATTCACCAGTAGTTTCCCTCATACAAACCTATAAATATTTTGTTAGATTTATACCTAAGTAGTTTATTTTTTGGATGTTAATGTAAGTGGTATTGTGTTTTAAATTTCAACTTCTAGTTGTTCATTGCTGGTATTCAGGAAAGTGACTTTTGTATATTAATTTTGTATCCTGCAACCTTGCCAGAATTGCTTATTACTTCCAGAAGTTTTCTTGTCAATTCTTTTGGATTTTCTACATAGATGATCATGTCATCTGTGAGCAATGACAAGTTATTCATTCCTTCCCAACCTGTATACCTTTTATTTTCTCTTCTTTTGTTATATTAGCTGGAAATTCCAGTACAATGTTGAAAAGGAGTGGTGAGAGAGGACATCCTTGCTTGGACTGGATCTTAGTGGGAAAGCTTTGAATTTCTCACTATGAAGTAGGAGGTTAGTTGTGGGTTTTTCATAGATATTTTTTTATCAAGTTGAGGACGTTCCCTTCTCCTCCTAGTTTACTGAGTTTTGTAAATCATGAATGAGTGCTTGATGTTGTCAAATGCTTTTTCTGCATCGCTTGGTATGATTAGGTAATGTTTCTTTTTAATCCTGTTGATGTGATGGATTACATTAATTGATTTTCAAATGTTTTTCTAGCCATGGATATTTGTGATAAATCCCAATTAGTCGTGGTGTATAATTCTTTTTATACATTGTTGGATTCAATTGGCTAATGTTTTGTTAAGGATTTTTGCATCTATGTTCATGAGAGATATTGGTTTGTACTTTTCTTTTCTTTTAACGCCTTTGTCTGGTTTTGGTGTGAGAGTAATGCTAGCATCACAGAATGAGTTAGGAAATATTTTCTTTGCTTCTATTCTCTGAAAGAGATTGTAGGTAATTGGTGTAATTTATTCCTTAACTGTTTGGTAGAATTAAATTCTACCAGTGAAGTCATCTGGGCCTGGTGCTTTCTGTTTTGGAAGGTTATTAGTTATTGATTGAGTTTTTAAAAATAGACATATACCCATTCAGATTGTCTATTTCTTCTTATGTGGTTTTGGCAGACTGTGTTTCTTAAGGAACTGGTCCAGTTCATTAAGTTATCAAATTTGTGAGCGTTAAGAGTTGTTCATAATATTCCTTTTGATCCTTTCAATGCCCTTAGGACCTGTAGTGATGTCCTTGCTCTTTTTTTTTTTCCTTTTCTTTAGTTAGCCTGGCTAGAAACATTGATTTCATTGCTCTTTTCAAAGAACCAACTTTTGGGTTCATTGATTTTTCTCTATTGATTTTCTGTTTTCAATTTCACTGATTTCTGCTCTATTTTTTATTATTATTTTTCTCTCTAAAAATTTTACTTTCAAATAACCCTATACCATGTCACAGAGAGTGTAGGTGCCTAAAATGACAAAATCCTAATTCTTTTCTTCTGTCTCTTGTATCATTGCTGTCATTCATTTCATTTAAATATAAGCATACATAAATCTATCTATCTACTTATCTATCTATCTCTACCATTCACCCTTGAACAATGAGGGGGTTAGGGGCCACAACTCTCTGCACAGTTGAAAATCTGTGTATAACTTTACTGTCAGCCCTCTGTATCTGTGGTTCCACATCCATGGATTCAACCAACCTACCATAATGTAGTATTGTAGTATTTATTTATTGAGAAAAATTTACATATAAGTGGATCAACACAGCTCAAACCCATGTTGTACAGGGGTCAACCACATATGCTAAACTATAAAATTTGTCTCTTGGTAGTCTTCTCAAATAGTAGTTTTTTATATACTTTTGATAATATATATTATATGTAATATATGTAATATAATGTATACATTTGATAAATACATAAATATTCATAATCTAAGACGTTGTTAGCATTACTTTTTTGAACTGTTATCCGTTGGATTAATTAAGACTAAGAAAAATAAAAGTTTTTATTTTAACTTCACTTTGATGCTCTTTCTTACTTTATGGAGATCTGAGTTTCTGAACAATATTATTTTACCTCTCTCTGAAGAAATTCTTTTAACATTTTTTGCAAGCCAGGTCAAAAGTTCCCTTAATTTTTTTCCTGAGAAATTCTATATCTCTCTTCCAAGCTTGAAGGATAATTTTGCAGAATTCTAGGTTTGTAGTTATCTCCTTCAACACTTTAAATATCTATGCACTCTCTTCTTGCTTGCATGGTTTCTGAGGATACGTTAGATGCAATTCTTATTTTTGTTTCCCTTTAGTAGCATGTGTTTTTCCTCTGGCTTCTTTCAGGATTTTTTCTTTGAGTTTTCTCTAGTTTGAAGACTATTTGCCTAGGTTCAGTTTCTATGGTGTTTTTCCTGGTCACTGTTCTCTAAGTTTCCTGGATCTGTGGTTGATGTCTGACAGACATTAATTTGGGAGAAATTCTTAGTCATTATTGTTTAAAATATTTCTTCTGTGTTTTTCCTCTGTGTCTTCTTCTTCTGGCATCCCCATTACATATGTTATACCTTCTGTAATTGCCCCCCAGTTCTTGGAATTGCTGTTGTTTTTTCAGTCTTTGTTCTCTTTTTAGTTTTCAAGGATTCTGTCTGCTATATCTTCTAACTCAGAGATACTTTCCTCAGTCGTATCTAATGTACTAATAACCTCATCAAAGGCATTCTTCATTTCTGTTACAACGTGTTATCTCTAGTATTCCTTTTTGGTTCTTTCTTAGGATTTTCATCTCTCTGCTTACATTGCCCATCTGTTCTGGCATGCTGTCTTCTTTATCCATTAGAGCCCTTAGCATATTAATCATAGTTGTTTTAAATTCCTAGTCTGATAATTCCAACATCCCTGTCATGTCTGGTTCTGATGCTTGCTGTGTCTCTTAAAACTGTGGTTTTATTTTTTGCTTTTTAGCATGTCTTGTATTTTTTTCTTGTTAGCTGGACCTGATGTACTGGGTGAAAGGAGCTGCCATAAATAGACAGTAATGTGGTGGTAAAGGGCTGGGGTAGGGAAGCATTCCATAGTCCTATAGTCAGGACTCAGTCTTTTAGTGAGCCCATTTCTCTGGATTGTGAACTTCACAAGTGTTTATCCATTTTTTTTCTCCCCTGCCTAAGGGAGACAAAAATGGCTAGAGCTCATTGGACTTGGGTATATCCCTTCCTTCAGGTCAGTTAGGCTCTGATAATACCCAGCAGGTTTAGCTCTGTTTACCTAGTTTTCCTTGAGGGCAGGCCTTGTGAAGAAAAGCGGTTGAGTTACTGGAGGTAAATATCACAATATTGGGCACTCCCTCCCACCTCTGGCTGGGCTCCCCTGGAGTTTTTAACTCTCAGAGTTGTCCACTTTAAGCTTTCAGCAACTTGTCAATTACAGTTTAAGTTTTCCTGCACCAACACTGATTCCCTCTCTGGTTTCGCCTGAGTGTCTGCTCTGATAAGCTATGACTTTCTGTATTTGTTGTCTGATTGTCCAATCTTGGGGGCAACAGTTTGCCCTGTTTCCTCCCCTCTTATTTGGATCCAGGAAGAGTTATTTATCTTTCATTCTGTTCAGTTGTTTACTTGTTAGAATGAAGTGGTGACTCCAAGCTTCTTCCATGTGGAACCCAATATTGTATTTTTTAATGAAAAAATATTCATTTAGTTCTATTTCTCCAGAGATTTTGTGTTCTTTACATTTATTTTATCTCATAAGGCATACTTGTACACTGACTTTACATCTTTGTCTACTTATTCAAATATCTGTGTCATCTTGGGATTGGCTTTGAATAATACCCTTGGAGTGAGTCTCATTTCCCTTATTCTTTATATGTTGAGCAATTTGTACTGTGTCCTGAATATTGTGAATGTTATATAATTGAATCTCTGGATTATGATATACACCTTGAAAAATATTTTTAAAATTATTTACCAAGCAATTAACTTTGTGGACTTAGACTGTAAAATTTGTCTGTTGGAAGTCAGTTCATATGGCAGGCCAGTTATTTTATCATAAACTGAACTGTTTGCTTTTTGCCCCACATACACATACTTAAACTAGAGCCTGACAGAGCTAACACACAGAATTTGGGATTTTCTTTATCTGGCTCTTTCTTTTCTGGAAATCTCCCATAGTGGCTCTAGTTATCCATAACTTTGATTTTTTGTTCCTCAGGCCAGAAACATAGCAAGGTTTTCTATAAATTTCTGTTTCCTAATATTCTGTGCATGCTGTGAAGATTTCAGTCACCCACAAACTTAACCAATATAAAGAGTAAATCCATCTCATTCTGGTCTGTTCTTTCAAATTTGGCTCCCTTTAAAATTCTGCCTTCAGTTATTTGTTTTATTTATTATTATTTTGTTCTTTTCAGATTTAAACTGTTATAAGCAAGGCGGTAGGTCTGTTTGATCATAATAGAAGAAGAATATATAACTTGATTACTTAAAACCTGTCTAAGTATCTTTGTCTTTAAACTAGAAAGTGTAATCAATTTATTTTCATAAATGATATATTTGGATTTATTATTACATTATTTAGGACTCTATACTTTAATTTTCTATTTGTTTTCTTTTTTTTCTCAATTCCCTCTGTGACTTTGGAAGTAACATACTCCATTTTCATTAGTTTAGTTATTCTTTTCAAATTTTTAGCATGTACAGTGCACTTAAAAATCTAAAGTTAATTAATATCCATACCCTCTTCCTAATTATACAAAGATCTTAGCACACTTTTACTCTGATCTTTCCCCATTCCCTTGCTCACATTGTTTTTTTTTTGTTTTGTTTCATTTTTTGCGGTACGCGGGCCTCTCACTGCTGTGGCCTCTCCCGTTGTGGAGCACAGGCTCCGGACGCGCAGGTTCAGCAGCCATGGCTCACGGGCCCAGCTGCTCTGCGGCATGTGGGATCTTCCCGGACCGGGGCATGAACCCTCGTCCCCTGCATCGGCAGGCGGACTCTCAACCACTGCGCCACCAGGGAAGCCCGCTCACTTTGTTTTATATGATCCAAATTGGTGATTGGTAATTTTTATCATTATTGAATTTTAGTCAATCTTTACTTTATGTTCATTTATGTTTTTACCTTTCATCCTCATCATCATTGCTCTTTTTCTTCAAATTATTTTGTTCTGGGTTCAATTTTCTTGAAGTTCGCACATACACATACTTTCAATGAAGTTATATATTTTTAAATTTTTTTTTTATTCTCACTCTTGAATGATATGGTAGCTGGGTATAGAATTCTAAATTGAGTATTATATCTTCATTGTGAAGAAGTCACCTCTCTGTTCATTTGTTGTGCTTTTTTAGGGGAGGTAAGTAAATTGTCTTTTCTGTTAGGCTGCTTTTATAATCTTTCATTTTTCTTGGGTGACTAAAGTTAACCTTGACATATCTTATCTTTGAGTGTATTTGTTTATTTACTGCTTGAGATTTAGTTTTATTATATTTCTTGAACTGGAGTGTTAGATATTTCATAACTTGTAAACATTTCACTGCCATTATTTTCACAAAAATTTCCTCTTGCCCTTTCTTTTCATTTTCTCCTGGTATTCCTAGAGGATATATCTTGGTACTTCTCATCCCAGCTTTCCTATTTCTTATCCTCTTTTTTTTTTAAATAAATTTATTTATTTATTTTTGGCTGTGTTGGGTCTTCATTGCTGCGTGTGGGCTTTCTCTAGTTGCATTGAGTGGGGGCTGCTCTTTGTTGCAGTGTGTGGGCTTCTCACTGCAGTGGCTTCTCTTGTTACAGAGCATGTGCTCTAGGCCTGTGGGCTTCAGTAGTTGTGGCTCACAGGCTCTAGAGTGCAGGCTCAGTAGTTGTGGCGCATGTGCCCAGTTGCTCTGCGGCATATGGGATCTTCCTGGACCAGAGCTCGAACCTGTGTCCCCTGCATTGACAGGTGGATTCTTAATCACTGTGCCCTTAGGGAAGCCCTCTTATCCTCTTTCATAACTTATTTCATGTTTTTCTTGTCTTTGTCTCTTATTGCTCTATTATGAGTAGTTTATTCATATTTATTATATATTACATAATTTATTAGTGCTATATTTCTTTTAGTCTAATCTGCTTTTTCAACCATTTTTTGATATTTTTAAATGGCTATTTTTAATATCTAGAACTTCTAATTGGTGTCAAACCTGCCAGGTTTCTTTTTTCTTTTAATTGTTTTAGTAGATTCTTGTGCTTTTTATTTAAAAAATATTTTTTCTTGTGCTTTTTAGATTTTATTTTATCTCTTTAACGCTAAGCCTCCCAACTACATTAATAAGCTTTTGGTTATTATTTTATATTAAACAAGATTTGTCTTGCTTCTTAAAAAAATAGGAATCCTTTATGGCCAGAGTATTTCAGATATTCCTGCATCATGGTTGTACATTGCTTCTAACAGGAAGAAGTGAGAATGGAGACATGTGATGAGGCATCATTGATTTAGGGTCAAGAAGGTGGAGAAAATAGGAATAAAGCATGATTCCGAAAATTCACCTGGATCTGCTATCCACCTTAAAGATTGAGGGGCTCTCACTTTCACTTTAAAATTAAGTCCTTTGTTTTCTTCTTGCTAAAAATATAGAATCCCTTTACTCCCTGCTACTCAAAAATATAAACAGCAGCAGCACAGTACAAACAAGTTGCCAGCAACTACACTCATCACTTGCAGAGTATGTTTTGAAGGAAAATTAAATTATGCATAATTAATTTTAGAGGTTCCTAGTCTAGAGTTATAAAAATGTTAATTGAAGTCTTTTATAAAAAGTCTTGAACTTTGAGAACTTGCATATGGAAACATAAAAACAAAAGCAAAACAAACCTTGTAGATGGAATAAAAATTTTAATCCAAAGAACAATTATCCTAGGTCAAATTAAAAAAAAAAAGGGGATTCAGAAGCTCCTAGCAAAAGGACATTTTCCTAAATTTAGTGGGATCCTACACTACTATCAGAGACATAATGTATATTAATTCAGTTACTCGTTTGGTTAAGAGTGTTGAGTTCCTGCTACACTCCAGTTATTCTGCTAGACCAGCTCCATATCTGCTTGGATATGACAGTGATCAAAGCAGAAATGGCAACTACTCTCTTAACTTTTAAAATTGCTTATTTTGCATAAGTTAATTATTTATGAAATTAGACATGATTATTTCATCATGTGGGTTCAGTCATTATCAATTAACTATTTAATTGTCCTTAAAGAATTCTGACTATACTATTTACTTACTCCAGGCATACCTTTTCTTTCATAAAAATGAACACATTTTTGCTCCTCCCTACACCTCTGGTCTTACTTTATTCTCCCTCCAAAAGTGTTATTCCCTGTCTTCAAGCTCCAATTTCTTTTATTTGGGTTCTGTGATCCATGAACCATCCTGCCCATATCTACTTCACAATGTGAAATTCTAATCATACTTCAGATATGTCTTCATATTACCTTCCATTTCTCCTTTATTACAATTACTACAGTTTACAAATGCATATTAATATGTGAGACCACTTGCAGTTGGCTGTTGAACAATACAGCTTTGAACTGTGTGGGTCCACTTACATGCAGATTTTTTCAATAGTAAATATGCAGTGCTACATTGTCTGTGGTTGGTTGAATCCACAGATACAGAACTGGAGAGCTACAGATGAAACACGCATATGGAGGAACTGTATATATGGAGGACTGATTATAAATTATATGTGGATTTTCAGCTATGCTGAGGGTTGGTACCCTTAACCCTTGCATTGTTCAAAAGTCAATCATACAAAGTTAAGGTGCTTTTAATTGTAATATAAAAATATGATTCAAATCTTTGCTTAAATAATAAGGGTTCCTTGCCCTTTCATTGTAAGGAGTTCCTTGGTCAACTAATCATGTTGCCCCTTTTCTGATCTCTAGGAGGATCTCTCTTGTCCAATGTCTATCTTGGTCACAACTTAAAGGGACAGTAGGAAGGATGCAGTCTTACTGCTTTAAGAGTTCACTTTGATATGAGTTTAAGGACTTGGAAATTGCTCGGGGCCAAGAAATCACAGCCAAGTTTGGGATTTTATTTACTGAGTGAAAACTTGGTGGCTTACAACGAAAAGCATTTGTTTTCTTGTCGTCCTCCCAGTGCTGAGATCGAGACCTTGCTGGTTTGCAGTATTTCTAGTGTTTATAGAATGCTCTTCTGTCTAATAAATTTCTATGATAAAAATAAAAAAAGATGGCCTCCTGCAGCAGAGTCTAAAAGGCTGGCTCTGAATCAGAGTTGCTGCATTGTAAATTGCAGTGTCAAATGTTTCCTAGTCTCACCATGTAAGTATCTTCCCAGAGATACTTAACCTCTATGTGCTTCTGTTACTTTATCTGTAAATAAGAATAATTATTAGTTCTCACAATGATTATAATAGTTAATAAGTTAATCCCTATAAAGTATTCAGAACAATGCCAGACACCTAATAAACATGTATTAAGTGTTAACTATTGTTTTTGTCATTATTTGACAGATTTCACTTTATTTTTATGCTTCACAAAAATGAACAGATTTTTATGGTCCGCACTATTAATTAGTTATGAAGAATTTGTTCAGAAAAAAAATCTTCCTCATTAAGTCTTGATGTAGGGACAAGTTCAACTGAATGCAAAGTTGACTGAAAACAGTTGCTTCCTCCCCACAACCAATTAGTGGGAATGAGCACAAGAGAATCTTTCGGAATACCCACATGTGAATACTCCCCAAATTCCTTCCAGGCATAGGCTTCAAGGATGATGGTTACTACTTGTACCCACTGGGTTTGAAGGAGAGGAAGTAGGGTGACACGGCATGGCCTTGTGTTACTGGGGGAAGAATATCTATTCCAGAAGGAGGATGCCTGCACAGTCATGAACCCTGCCTTTAGCCTCTTAGAAGGCATAAACACTGAACCCAAGTGCATTAGCCCTTCTCCATGCCTTTCCAATCAGCACTGCAAAAATAAACAGTTTATACATTTAAAGTAACCCAAGACTACCCTCACCAATTATTTTATAAGGATCCCTTGGAAGACAAACACGTTCCCCCGCTCCTCAGCCCACAGCAGCCATTCGTCTGCCATGAGCTGTTGGAGGGCTGAGTACCTTGCTTTCCTGGGGCTCGAGGCCCAGAGCTATTTTGAGGAATAGGGTACCTGTATATTTTCCACTCTCTGGCGAAGTGTCCTATCATCTTAAGTTTCCCTCTCTACAAAGCCTTCCTACCTCTGCATCTGACTGACGTTTCCTATTCCTGGAGTATTTGAGCACCAGTTGTTGTCCCAGGGAAGTAGATGGGGTTGGGGCCCAATTAAGCAGTAGCAGAGCTGTTACTGGAATTTCTTGTGCTCAGAGCCCTGGGAATAAAACAAAATCCACCTCTACTGAGCACATAACTATAGGCCAGAGACCGTGTAATTTGATTTAATCCACATTAATGTGTTGCCTGGTACGTATTATAAACCCTTCCTTAAAATGAGACAACTAAACCCAAGACGACACAGGCAGTCAGTGGATGGCGTGTCTCTGAGATGCCACCTACTTTGTTCCAATGCCATCCTCTTTCTGCTACGACGTGCTGTTTCCTACAAGAACGGGTAGCACGCACTTCATGACTCTCGTGTGCTGGGTATGGAACAGAGAGATTAATGAGCACAGCTGTCAGTCATCATAAGGAGCCATCCAGGGAGGCACGGATCAGATAGGGAAGCTAAAGTTCATTTTATTCTTCACACTATTCATGGTCACATCACTAGAAAGTGATAGATCTGATATTTAAACTCAGGACTCTTTTCCAAAGCACACACTCTTTCCAGTTTATATTTCTCATTATTATTTGAGCAAACAATCTTTTAATCCTATCTGATCTCATCTTCTCCAATCTTACCATAGTCAATAGCTGTGAATCTGAGCACATTGTGTTTCCTGCTAAGGAACTAAATTTCTTAACTTATTGGGCAGTTATTTCTGATATTTTTCTCTTTCATTAATCTGGGGATTGTTTTTTATTTTTCACCTTGCTTCCTCTCTCTCTCTCCATATATATATATATATATGACTTTTTCCTGTGAAGACCTCATTAAGAAACTACTATTCCTTCAAGGTCATTTTGTCCTTAGTTAAGTGACCCTTCCAACATCCTTTGGAAAATCAAAGTTTTATAGAAATTAGCATAAAGGTCTGGGTTTTTATTAAGTCTGGAATATGTAGGAGTTCTGGGATAAAATACCTGAAGTTCTAACAGACTCTAGGGCTAGATAAGCATTTTGTTTCTCATCTGAAAACCTTTGTAGTCTTTACCCTCCCGATCAATTGTCGATTAGTGTGAGCTGGGCCTGGGAGGAGGATCCAGTTTATTAATAAATCCGATTATATCAGAAATTCTATCAGAGTTAGCTGAGAAAATGAGTGGATAAGATGAAGTAGCATTATTTCTAGAAACTCTCCCTGTAAACTTCTTATTAGAGAGAAAGAGACTTCTCTGAATCCAACCTAAGTTTCAACCAAAGGCAGGATCATGGTTTTAGAGGGTCTCAGTAATGCTTAGGATTCAAATCTGGTATTAACCTAAAATGAGGTTAACAGCTTCAGAGTTGATGCTACATAAAATTCTTTTTGTAGCATATAAAGTTTGTTGTGGAAGTAGTAAACATATTGGGTAATATTTTAAATGCCCAAATCCCTCTTCTCTCAAAATCTATTAGCTTTGGGTAAGAAATAAACTAGTTATACTCCCAGATTGATAAGAAACCAAATGAAAAATAGAAGTTGATAATAGCAGGGGATACTGTTGTCAAATCAGTGGTGGCCCTCCTTCTTCTTAGCTAATAGGGATCCTTTCTTGAACTCTTTTGTTAAAAAAATGTCCAGGGCTGGAATGAAGGAATCTCATCTCCTTCCTCCACCAGTGTCCCCTACTCCTCAACCCCGGATTTTACCTTCTTAACCCCTTGTTTTATTGCTTGTCTGTCTCACTAGATCATAACTCCAGCATTGCCCAGATGGGGTGCACGATTTATCAAACTCTCCTCCATGCTAGTGTTCTTCTAACATTTTTCAAGAATTAATTTATTAAAATTTCTTAATACTGCCAATCAGGTAGCGAATATCATTATATCTATTTTGCATGTGAAGAAATCAAGACCCACATAGGTTAAGTAACTTGCAAGGCCACCCAACTAGTAAGTGGATTTGAACTTGGAAAGACAGTTGCCAGAGTCAAAACTCAAAACTACCAAGATATATTGCCAAAATAAATCGTTGTTGAATGAATGTCTTTAGTCTATATTAATATATTACATATGGATACATTCTGTAGGTAATAATTTAGCATATTTGTATATATTTATGTTAAACATATAACATCTATGTACTATATAGATTTATTTTATATTAAGGCCACTAGCATATTATATATCATCTCAATATTTATCTAACAAAGACACACACATATGTAACATATATGGTATCTGACTTTATAATTATTCCACAAATATTTGTCAGGGTAATATATTATATATTGTTATATATTATATATATATAACAAATGAATATTGCATTCTTGATATATAATTTATAAATCATGAATATAGAATTAATACTAATATTTGTTTAATGAATAAATGAACACAATCCCTGTGGTCAGCTTAGCCTAGTGCTTCCTTTACTGTTCTCTTCTTTGCCCTTTGCCTGTGACTCTGGTATCAATCAAATGATTCGTGCTACTAGCTTTCCCTGCTAAAAGACACACCTTGTATTTGGCAATTAAATGAGAGAGAAAAAAGTGACAACAAAGTCCCCTGCATTATTATTTTTTTTAATGAGAAAACAATCTACAGTTTTGATCAGACAATAGACTGCAGCCTAAGCGAGAAGTTTGGGAATGTCCACTCTGTTGATACAGATTGTGGAATTCAGGCAACATTCCCAGGTTGGAAATTAGGCAAGAGATGACCATTAGAACCAAGAATAAAGGAAATAAGGGTCCTTGATTATATATATTGCCTCATCCAGGAACCAGAGTAGACAGACAGATCTTCAATGAAATACCTCCAGCTTGGATATAGAAGGAGCTCTCTCTCTCTCTTTATATTTATGTATATATTCCTTTGTTGGTCAAATGAAGTTGTTTGTATTCATGCTGTTGCTTTAAGACCCCGGTCTTTAGTGAGAGCTTCCATTTTCCCAGAGCAGTTCAAATGAACATGCAATTGAAAACAGATGTGGGCTCCAGCATGTTATTGCACAAGGGCGAATGGGGCACAGGGAGGGAAAGAGGGGGAGGTGGCAGGGACGGCGCGAAGGGACCTTCAGCAGCCCCAGGACTCTCATCACTCGAGGGGGTCTGAACTCCGAATTCCACCAGCCTGCACTCTGAAAATGAACTCCTAACAGAAAACAGATGGGGTGGACCTCGAGGTGGGGGAGGGGAGACGGAGTGAGGCCTGATGGGGAAAGTGCGGTGAGGAAGGTGAGGGAGCAAGCAAAGTCAGAAACGTGGAGAGAGTGGGTTTATTCACATGCCCATGTAAGGAAAGAAAAGCACTAGAGGAGGTGATGGGAGTTGGGGGTGAAACATGCGCAGAACACCTAGCGCCTCCTGCAGACACAATTTCCATTGTTTTTTGCCCCGCTGAGAAGAACCAGTGATATTAAGACACTGCAAGAGCAGGGATCATCAAGCCAGATTTTTTTTTTCTTCTTTTTGCCTGGGAAACATCTCATCCAAACAGACCACTTGCTTTTGCAAATGCCAGTAGTCCTGATAAATCAAACTCACTGGAGTCAGCACAATCCTCATGTTACTTTCCATCAGGGCTTTGTCTGAGCAGAGGCATGCCAAGGGGTGTCTGCTGCGGGGGAGGAGGGAGCTGGTCCAGTGCATAGTCTGGACAATAATACCTCCTGGGTCTTTCCATCCTGGGAACCAGAGTTATTTCCCTTCTGTTTTCTGGGACCAGCTTATCAGAGATTTGACAGTTCCCAGATTTGAATGAAACATTTTTCCACCTTTCTTTTTCTTTTTCTTTTTCTTTCTTTCTTTCTTTCTTTCTTTCTTTCTTTCTTTCTTTCTTTCTTTCTTTCTTTCTTTCTTTCTTTCTTTCTTTCTCTTTCTTTCTTTCTTTCTTTCTTTCCTTTCTTCCTTCCTTCCTTCCTTCCTTTCTTTCTCTTTCTCCCTTTCTTTCTTTCTCTTTCTTTTCTTTCCTTCTTCCTTCCTTCCTTCCTTCCTTCCTTCCTTTCTTTCTTTCTTTCTTTCTTTCTTTCTTTCTTTCTTTCTTTCTTTCTTTCTTTCTTTCTCTCTCTCTCTTTTCTTTCCTTCCTTCTTTCACAGCTTAATCCTCCCTCTTCAGTAAATGAGAGGAAGAAGTAGATAGCTATTCAGCTGGAGTGAATCTAAGTAGTATGCCATTTTGGGGTTTGCTAAGTTGTATATTAAGATTGCTGAGCTAACACTACATGCTTGGGGGATTATTTGTCCCTAGATGTACTTATTTGGCAAAATAGCTTTAAATGTTCTCATGCATACCATATAATCAGAAAGTAGTGACTCTCAATGGGAGAGGGGTGTTTGGGAGAGGGATTTTGCGTCCTAGGAGACTTTGGCAATGCCTAAAGTCATTTTGGTTGTTACTGGAGTGGTGGTTACTGTCTTCATGGGTGAAGGCCAGGGATGCCGCTAAATAGCCTACAATTCACAGCACAGCACCCGTCAACAATGAATTATCCAGTCTAAAATGTCATCATGCCAATGTAGAGAAAATCTGATTATAAATTTTATATGATCCATGTGACACTTTGAGGACAAGGATGACACGGATATATAAAATTCAGGGATCATTCTTGAATTTCATTTTAAGGTCATATCTTTAAAACCTTATGCCCCACAAAACAAACTGATGATGCTAATGATAAAACAGCAATAATAGCTACTAATTATATTGCATTGTATGCCAAGGCAGTGTTTCAAGCGCTTTACATTATAATACACTTGTTTTTCACAACAATTTTATGAGATCTGTACAATTATTTTCCTAATTTACAGGAGAAGAAACAGGAACAGAGAGGTTTAGTAATATGCCTGAGGTCACTTAGCTAGTAAGTGCAAGGCTGGCTTCATGGGTATTTAGCCTGTGCAATCACACAGGGCCCATGCTCCGGTGGGGCCCATGCTTGCTTTAATGTTCTTTTGTCACTGCCTTAAAATTCTTAATAATTTTATCACTGAACTTGTGTTTGTAAATGAAGGTCAATGGGCAGTAATCATGCATGTGAGCAGAATAGGTATGTATAATATAGGAGCTGCTTGTTGGCTCAATTGACATGTAGTGTTCATGGTTTCCCATGAACACAGAATTCCAGTGGGCCCACAATGCATGTGGGTTCAGTGAGACTCAAAGCAAGTACAGTGTAAGCATGTTCTATCTATGACTAAGTACAGTCATTGGGAGCCCCAAGAAGTCACACTCTATTCAACCAGAACTTGCATTGAACACAGAAAGAAAGCAGGGGCATTCTAAGAAATGCAAATGTCCAGGCACCCTATCATATCCCTTCTTACTCATGTTACTTCCCTGTATTAGCCAACAACTTATGCTTGAAATGATCACTTAGAAGCAAGGGGAAAGATAGGACAGCCCATAATTTCTTTTCCTTTCAGTCCTCCCTTACTTATCAGTAAGCCAACAGTACAGAGCATTGGTAGTCAGTTCACATATCAAAAAGTGAAATAAGAAACAGTTGATCTAGTTTTGTGCCATGTTTTCATGTTTTGGTAAGAATAAAATACTTACGCACATGCGAGCCATGGAATAAGAACTGTGTAATTTCAGTGATCCTGCATACAATTTAACTGCTCTTATATTTGCATCAAAACTGGTATTGCACAATTTAAAGATGGATGCTCAATGGTGAAAAACTGAAACCTTTTCCTCTAAATCAGGAACAAGACAAGGTTGCCCGCTCTCACTGCTATTATTCAACATAGTTTTGGAAGTTTTAGCCACAGAAATCAGAGAAGAACAAGAAATAAAAGGAATCTAGATCAGAAAAGAAGAAGTAAAACTGTCACTGTTTGCATTTGACATGATACCATACATAGAGAATCTTAAAGATGCTACCAGAAAACTACTAGAGCTAATCAATGAATTTGGTAAAGTAGCAGGATACAAAATTAATGCACAGAAATCTCTTGCATTCCTATACACTAATGATGAAAAATCTGAACGAGAAATTAAGGAAACACTCCCATTTACCATTGCAACAAAAAAAATTAAATACCTAGGAATGAACCTACTTAAGGAGGCAAAAGACCTGTATGTAGAAAACTATAAGACACTGATGAAAGAAATTGAAGATGATACAAACAGATGGAGAGATATACCATGTTCTTGGATTGGAAGAATCAACATTGTGAAAATGACTCTCTACCCAAAGCAATCTACAGATACAATGCAATCCCTATCAAACTACCAATGGCATTTTTCACAGAACTAGAACAAAAAATTTCACAATTTGTATGGAAACAAAACAGACCCCAAACAGCTAAAGCAATCTTGAGAAAGAAAAATGGAGCTGGAGGAATCAGGCTCCCTAACTTCAGACTATACTACAAAGCTACAGTAATCAAGACAGTATGGTACTGGCACAAAAAACAGAAAAATAGATCAATGGAACAGGATAGAAACCCACGTACATATGGCCACCTTATCTTTCATAAAGGAGGCAAGAATATACAATGTAGAAAAGACAGCCTCTTCAATAAGTGGTGTTGGGAAAACTGGACAGCTACATGCAAAAAGATAAAATTAGAACACTCCCTAACACCATACACAAAAATAAACCCAAAATGGATTAAAGACCTAAGTGTAAGGCCAGACACTGTAAAATTCTTAGAGAAAAACATAGGAAGAACACTTTTTTACATAAATCACAGCAAGAACCTTTTTGACCCACTTCCTGAAGAAATGGAAACAAAAACAAAAATAAATAAATGGGACCCAATGAAACTTCAAAGCTTTTGCACAGCAAAGGAACCTATAAACAAGACAAAAAGACAACCCTCAGAATGGGAGAAAGTATTTGCAAAAGAAGAAACCACCAAAGGATTGATCTCCAAAATATACAAGCAGCTCATACAGCTCAATATCAAAAAAACAAACAACCCAATCCAAAAAGGGGCAGAAGATCTAAATAGACATTTCTCCAAAGAAGATATACAGATTGCCAACAGACACATGAAAGGATGTTCAACATTACTAATCATTAGAAAAATGCAAATCAAAACTACAGTGAGGTATCCCCTCACACCGGTCAGAATGGCCATCATCAAAAAATCTACAAACAAATTCTGGAGAGGGTGTGGAGAAAATGGAACCCTCTTGCACTGTTGGTGGGAATGTAAAGTGTTACTGCCACTATGGAGAACAATATGGAGGTTCCTTAAAAAACTAAAAATGGAGCTACCATATGACCCAGCAATCCTGTTACTGGGCATATACCCTGAGAAAACCAGAATTCAAAAAGTGTCATGTACCACAATGTTCATTGCAGCTCTATTTACAATAGCCAGGACATGGAAGCAACCTAAGCATCCATCGACAGATGAATGGATAAAGAAGATGTGGCACATATATACAATGGAATATTACTCAGCCATAAAAAGGAACAGAATTGAGTTATTTGTAGGGAGGTGGATGGACCTAGAGTCTGTCATACAGATTGAAGTAAGTCAGAAAGATAAAAACAAATACCATAAGCTAATACATACATATAGAATCTAAAAAAACAAGGTTCTAATGAACCTAGGGGCAGGACAGGAATAAAGACGTAAATGTAGAGAATGGACTTGAGGACACAGGCAGTGGGAAGGGTAAGCTGGGATGAAGTGAGAGAGTGGCATGGACATATATACACTACCAAGTGTAAAATAGATAGCTAGTGGGAAGCAGCCACATAGCACAGGGAGATCAGCTCTGAGCTTTGTGACCACCTAGAGGGCTGGGATAGGGAGGGTGGGAGGGAGATGCAAGAGGGATGGGATATGGGGATATATGTATAAGTATAGCTGATTCACTTTGTTATACAGTAGAAACTAACACAACTTGTAAAGCAATTATACTCTGATAAAGATGTTAAATCAAAAAAATAAATAAAGATGGATGGTAAAATTTTGTGCTGTTAAATTAAAATTGTAGAATGACATTAAATCACAAATAAAACACCATGACAAGAAGGAGAAACCGTGGAAGAAAGAAAAAGCTTCATATTTTTGTGTCTTTAATGGCACTTTCTCCCTGACTTTTTGACAAGGGATCCTGCATTTTTAGTTCGAGCTGGGCCCTGCAAATTATGTAGTTGGCTCTGAATGACAGAACCATGATTTGAATCCTGGCAGTGCAGACCTAAAATATGTGTTCTTATCTCCTAGAATACCCATTGCTATCATAGGGTCCAATGTGATAAAAATGAGCCAGTCTTTAAGAAGAATATCTTCATTTGTGGCTAGATGACTCTCAGGGTACAAATGTTACCAGTCTGTTGGAGTGGTGAGGGTGGGGTCCATTTCCTTCAAATAGTAATCTTCGGTTTCTGTGGGTGTCCTGAAGGGCTCTTCCTGTGTTACATGCTCAAAACTGTCTAAGGGAGAAACTGATCTTTTATGTGGTGCACACCAACTTGTATGTTTCAATATCACACTTTTCTATGATCTATGACTCTAGTGGATAATAACTGTAGATTTTGTTTATTGGTCTCTGAGATTTTATATATATGTGTATATATATAATCTCACTTTACGTATGTTATCTCAAATTAATCTTCCCCATATCTTCAAAAGCTGATCTGCTAAGTGAATGATGATCAGAGTTCTGAGAGCAAGAAGTTGTGGAGTCATTATTGGAACCCAAAGCTGAATGATTTCCACAGCTCATTTAGTTGCCAGAGGCCTCCTTCTCCTCTTCTCTGCTGTAAAGGCATCCATGCCTGACCATTCTCTGCCAGGCTTTCAGTTGAATAGCCTTTGCAAAGTGGAATATTATTTAGGGAAGTTCCTGTGATTTTTAACATATCCAGTAAAGTTGACATCTTTGGAAAGCTGCATTTTTATAAGACTTATTAATTTGTAGCATCTTGGCTTACAATCAGACTTACTGAAGTGACTCATAGAGCCCAAGAGAATTACTCAGTAGCATTTTGATGAAATAAGTGAAAATGACCCAGAAATGCTTTCCTCTGAAATACGTGACGGTAAAAAGTTGAAGTGAAAGAATTCTCAAATGTTAAATATGTTCGGGGCATTTTTGGTTTTATCCTGGATTCACTTCAGTGAAATTATTTGGCCTTTGCTTCAAACTGTTCTAAAACACCAAGGGAAATGATCAAAGAAAGACAACTCTAAGAAAATTTCATCTAGTCTACATTGGTATACTTCAACATTGCTAAGAAAATCACATTTATCTTTAGGAATTATATTCACAACCTTTGATCTAGAGCATAAAATGATGAATAAATTTGCATACACCTTCCTTAGGAGCCATGATGTAAGTATGTATCTACCTCTCAGACCCAATGACTCAGAGGTATGATTCAATACACACTCCTTACACACAAGATACTGGAGCAATGGAGCGGGTGGTAGAACCTTATGCTCTTCAAAGAATATGTTATCTTCAACTTTTCAAAAGAAATACATAGAAATATATAAACCCTTGAGAATATGATTATTCCTTAAATGTAGGGTCTGTGTGTACATCTTATTTGCTTATTATTATTATTAGTAGTAGTATTTTGGCCAACTTAAGTCAAGATAGCAAAGAAGTTATCACAGCCCATAGCCTAAGGAGTCATACGTAACTGGTTTTAATTTCTAGCACCTATTTATTATTTTTTTAACTTGGGTACATTTACCTCGCCTTTCCAAACCTCACTTTCTTCATTTATAAATTTAAATAAAAGTAATCTATCTACTCTACAGGGATGTTAGAAGATTACATGATAGAAATGTAAATTGACTGGCACATAGCAAATGCTCAGTAAAGCAATATATGGTGCTTATTACATTGTGGGCACAAGAAAAACAACATAACTAGTTATTTTGTCCTTAAATATTAGGAAGAGCTGTGCTGAAATCAGTCCAGTCTCTGTTCATACCAACAAACTACAATTACTAAAACACATTTGCCAAAATGCTACAATTACTTTTGCAATATTATATTTCATTTTAAAATGATAAAATGCTTGGCCAGCCAAGACACATAATTGTGAGTTACTGGATTTATTTATCTGGTGTAGGATTTCACCAAATAAAATACACCAAATAGTACTGGGAAACTAGAAATAGGCATTTTAAAACTAGAATTTACATGAACCCATATGCAACAAATGTAGTTTTGTGATTTCTTGATTCATGGATAAAAGCATTTCAAATCTCTGCTTAGAGACCCTTGTAATTTACATCAGAACAAGAGCACTGGGATTCAGGTTGAGAGGAGTATTACATATCAGTGTTAATATCTATCTTCCCCTTAGATTTAATATGAAAGAGTTAGGAAATAATGTATATATGTTACAATGTAATATCAAAATATAATGGATTAGCTCTTTTTTTTCTTGTTTCACCAATTACTAATTTTGCTAGAAAACTGTAAAAAGAAAAAAGTATGGAAAAGTTTTAATGAGTTATTTTCCTGTTAACATTTTAACATATTAATGAGTTCTTTTTCCTGTTAATGTTTAAATCAGAAAAAAACACCTAAAACCCCATCAACCATTATAAATTTCTTTATTATAATTAAATGTATGTCACCTTTCAATCATCTTCTTGAAAAATATTTTGCATAACTTGGCTGATTTGGCTATAGAGACTGAGTTTAGGCGGTTCTAAGGAAACTGAAGGGAAAAATATCAAGGATAGTATCTGAAATGCAAGCATAGTAGAAATTTAAACATAAGGCATATGATTTCCTTTGATGATTTTATAAACAGAAAATCATGTCATTCGTTCATCCTTTTATTTATTTTTTTTACCATATGTCACTTACTGTGCAAACTTCTGATTCCTGATTTTTCTATTACCTTATGTTTTTTAGCTCCTGTTTTTATAAATAAGAGCTATCTAGTATCCTGGACTTCTGCAAATGTGTGAATTTTCCAAAGAGTATCATAATTTAGTATCTGCTAAATGCAGCTTGAGAAGCTCCAAATGAAACACAATTTAGGAACTGCGCCCTGAACCTTATTTATCATTAATCTAGAGATAGATAGCCTTTTCCAGCTAATGTGAAAACTCAGGCATTGAAATCCATACACACACATAGAGGCACATTCATGCTCAAGTGTTTTGCTGAATCAGCTGAATGAAATGATGCTTTGGAGGCAAACTAACTGCTCTGTCAGCTACACATCAGATAATTGATGCTATTTATGATAGAAATGAAATTGGAGACTGAGAAATGAACAACAAAAAGTCTTCCTTGGAATTGTTTTGTTTTCTTTGGAAAAAGGGAAGGAGCCAGTGACTCAGTTTGGCATTACACTGACCTCTTCAGAAAGAAATATGCCAGATCCCTGGGTAAAACTGACTAACCTGTAAGTAAATGTAATATTAAGACATGTTTCATGATTGTTTCCTGGCAATCAGATTTACTTTAGGAGAAGACAATGGACAAGTTTGAACAGGAGAAAAAAAAAAGAGAGAGAGAGACTGAATACAGTATAAATCTGTTCTAAACTCTTTTAAAACAAACTCAAGAATCATGTCAATATTAAGAAAATTACAGAATGCCTCCCAGACTCTTAAACATGTATTGTGAACTTGAGATTTCACTTGACTATGTGATATAAATTATACAATGTTAAACGTACGATGTAGTCATGAGACTATCTTCAAAAATAAGTTAATGATAATAATAACTCATATCTTAAGTACTTCCTATTGTTTTAGATACCTTATGTAATATAACTAAATTAATCTTCACAAAGGAATCAAGGGTTAACAGCATCAATTGCAATTGTAGAACAGGAGGCTTGGAGATGCTAAGAATGAAAAGGAATAAAGGAGTCTCTATTTTGCCCTGTACTTGGTAAAACCACAGCACGTTGAAATGTTTGGGAGGTGAAATTGCCTGTAAAGACCCAGGCAACCATAATAAAGACACAAGACCCTTCAATGATCTTGGCAGAGGGAAGACTTCTTTCTTTGTGAATGACGAAGATTTTAGAGACTTAAATTTTCATTCTGGACTCATTGTTTCCAAACTTGCTTTTCTGTAAGGGCTGTGACATGAGAGGTGTATCAAAGTGCTGTGTCTGCTGTGACTTGTGACCTGGAGTCATCAACCAGCGCTGGTTGGATCAGGGTGTCGTGAATCAGAACCACCTACGGGGCTTTCTCAAACTACACAGCACAGTCCTCCAAGGTGATAAGACAATTTCAAGGCTCTGAGAAGAAGACAGAACTGACCATGCTATTATTTCAGAGGGGCTTCAGAGGACCCTGAAGCCACACTGTCAGGACACCTCTGCCCTGACCCACTTCTAAGTGTCCCCTTTCACATCACTGGGTTTGCATTAAGCCCAGGGTGAGTCTCTCAATCCTGAAACATTTCCTGAGTAACTTCATCACTCAAGGCCATCGGAAGACCTTTCCTTTCAAGCTTGAGACTCCAGCAGAAAACTGGGGGCATATCCCTCTGAAGAAGCCCCATGGAACCGCAGTGTAGACTCAGAAGCACTCATGAAGAGATGACAGATGATCTGAGACAACGGAGAGGACTAGAATCCTAAATTGATAGTCATACATCATCTGGAATTAAATATCTTACATCAACAAATGTTTATACAGGACATTCGGTCATTGTACGTTTATGTTTGTGTCTAAGTGTGTGCATGCACCCCGGAGAGATTAGAGAGATTCTGTGTATATGGCAATCATGTTTTTAATTTCCAAGACCTCTTTCTTGTTTTCTGATTGTTCCTTATACATAGCTTCCTATTCCTGTTATAAGTTGACACCTACACTTGAATTTTGAGAACATTGATTCAAATGATATTCAATTAATTTTTTTTCCATTGTGCGTATATGTATACCTGCATGTGTGTATGTATTTATGTGTTTGTACAGAGAGATCAATTCCTTACTCAAATAAAGAAAAGTTGATCGAATCTAAAAACTAAATTGCTTCTATATGAATACAAGGAACAATGATGTTGGTGGCAGACATGAGGGCTCCTGCCTCTCTTATCTGGCATCTGCTTTTTCATATGCTCTTTCTTTCCTGTTTTAGCTGGCCACCCAAGGCCACTTCAACCCCCTGTTCCTGCTGAGCTCTTCTGTATAATGGGTGTGGTGTGTGTGGATGACTAGGGAACACACTGGGACTCTCTCCGCTGGCTACTGTTGCTACCCTTTCCTGTTATATCTAGAGGTCACTTATACACATGAATTGTTATTGTGTGATCTAATGGTCCAAGATAACTTCTATCATTTACTGAGCTATTTCACACCAGAAACTTAACAATACAGTCATATTTAATAATCTCTAAAATCATATAAGGTAGCTGTCTAAATCCCATTCTATAGATAGAAGATCTAAGGTGTGGATATATTAAGAAACTTTCTAAAGACCCCACAGCTAGTAAGTGATAAAACACTGAGTCAAACTCTAATCTGTTTGATTAAAAATACGCTCCATCCAGACTTAGAAAAATGCATGTCATGAACTTCCTTAATCATGTATTCAGCAAACGTTCACTGAGCACACACCACGTGACAGGCACTGCTCTAGGTAATGAAGACTCTCCCTCCACCCTAATCGCCCGGACAGAACTCTGTACCTCTGCGATCCCTAGGATGCTCTAAGCAGCATCCAGACCCTATTCTAAACCCATTGCTAAGGATTAACAGTCATCTGTGATTTAAATTCAGTAGCTTTGATTTCCTATCAGTCCCTCAGAGAAGGATAATATTCCCACTGGGTCCCTAGAATTTCCCATTCTTACTTGCCTTATGATTACAACTTACAGTTCTGCCCAAGAAGAAGAGTTATGAATGGTTCTTTTCCCTGTTCTTTTCCCTCCTCCCACCTCCGCCTCCCAACAGGAACAGCTGTTTTCTATTACAAAAGAGTTTGACAAGGTGCTGGTCTGGAGCAGTGTCTCTTTGGCAGGTAATTTTGATGAGGCCCAGAGGTAAGGGGGTGAGTGTCTCAGATGGGTTTCCGGTCCTGTTATCATCCCACTCCGGCACCCCCAGACATGGCTGCCGTCTGTACATGGGGCTGATTTCTGGCTTGGGGCCCATGCTTGCTGAGAGCATCAGTCATCTGTCAGGGTTAATCCATTAACTTTTTTCTACTTAAGCCCAGAGCTTGGATATAAGGCCGACATCCAGCCCTCTGGCAGAGAACTTGGTCCTTGAACACCGAGTAACCCTGCCAGTTCTGACTGGGCACTCAAGCTTTGATTTGGTTTTCTTATTTTTTTGTTCTTGATTTAGGAAAGTAGAGTAGCAATTCCAAACTTTAAGAAATAGACAGTATAGAAAAAAGGCCAATGCTATGTGATAAAAAGTTTCCCTTCACAGCCAAGCTATCTGCAGAAGAGTGAGCCCAGTAATGTTTTTGCACAGGAAAATCTTACCTGTGTCTTCAAACCACTCTTTATATTGTCCTTGATTTTCGGGGGAAAAAAAAGATACCCTAGCCACAAAGCTCAGTTAAAACCATCTGAGCTTTATAACTTGGGTTCTATTCTATTTACTGGACTTTTGATGAATGTTTCCGGGAACTGGTTTTCGCTCGCACTCAGCTTTACTGTTTAGATGCAACAAACAGCTGGGAACTCTAATAAGATTTATCATTAAGAAAGAAATTGTTCTTGCCCTTAAGTGGCTTTGCTAGATTTGAATGCTTTCTTTTTGTGAAGAACACCGGATGTCAGGAGACTGCGGTGCTTATTCCAACTCCGTGATTAATAATAATACTAACAATAACAAAACATGACAGTAGCATTTAACATTCAGTAGCATTTAATATTAACAATATTTATCAAGCTCTTACTTTGTGTTAACATGGAATAATGTGTGCAATCTGACTTGAACTTCACCACAACGCTTTAAAATAGGTATTATTATTTTCAGCCCTCTTTTACAAATAAGGAAATTGAGCCTTAGAGAGATGAAATAACTTGTCCAAGGACAATACTTATTAAATACTGAAAGCAGAATTTATTGCCAGGCTTATCTGTTTCCAAAGCTCTTATCCTCTGAACCAGCTTTCTTAACAATTACTATATAACCTGGGACAAGACATGGGCTCACTTTCCTCATTTGTAAAGCAGGGTTGGGGGCAGGGGCTGCAGGGCATATTTGTAAGTTTCTTTGTAACTCCAAGATCCTTAATGGAAAAAGACAGGATACTGTGACAGACTCTAACCTGTTATATGAAGCTTATATTAGTAGTGATGATAATGATAATGTAATGAATTTATAGACTTCTATGTGAGCTACAAAACCCTTTGATTTCATTACTGCTATGAACTGAATGTATATGCCCCCCAGTAGTCATATGTTGAAGTTCTAATCCCCAGTGAGAGGGTGTTTGGCCTTGGGAAGTAATTAAGTTTAGATAAAGTCATGAGGGTGGAACTCCCATGATGAGATTAATGCCCTTATAAGAAGAGGAAGAGGCCACTCTTCTCTCCCTCTCTCTCCTTCCCTCTCCCCCTGCCACCCTCACCCTCCCCTCCCCCCAGCCTTTTCTCCTCCTTGTGAGGATACAGCAAGAAGAGGGCTGTCTGCAAGCCAGCAAGAGCATTCTCCCCAGGTGCCTTGAACTTGGACTTCCCAGCTTCAGAACTATGAGAAATAAATGTCCGTTTTTTAAGCCATTCAGTTTGTGGTACTTTGTAGAGCAACCTGAGCAGACTATTACCTTATTTGATTCTCACAATTAATCTCAGTACTGAAATGGATAGAATAGCTACTAATATTTGAGTTTTACAGATAAGAACATTGAAGCTCAGAGGTTTATTTGCTCTGGGAGACTCACAAGTGTCTGCAAGTGTCTTCAAATGCTGCCCTGAACCTCGATATTCTCCTTCCCTCATGATTCAAGTCTACAGCCTGTGCAGATGTTGAATTCTACATGGGAGCTTTTCTAATGGGACTTTAGACTGTTTTAGCTGAATTCTTTCTAGGTAGCCACACGTATGCATCCAGACTCAAACTTTTTTCTATGTACAAATGCCCTGTTGCTGGTTTCAAGTGGAATATACTGGGGCAAAAACTTCAGAGATGAGTTGTAATAAAGATCTGGGACCAAAATTTAAATAGAACTTTGTACTCATGATTCTCTAGTTTTCATAAATTTGAGAAGAGCCCCTTTTCAGGCTCAGAAATATAAGCTCCAGGAATCCTTTCCTCTCATAGTCCTGCTCAGATACGTGAAATCTCCTCAGTTTCTTCAGCCCTGGTTACTCTCTCTGCTCAGCAGAAATCCCTGCTGACTGGCTCTTTCAAAACCTCAGAGCAGTAGAGCTTGATCTTGGGCAGAAACAGCACAAATGTGTCAATTCCCCTGAAACTTCTTCATGGCTGTCTCTCTGGGCTCTGGTGAAGTGACCTCTTTGGATGGGTATCTGCAGAGGTACTTATTTGAGACCAAAACTTTGGGATCTGATACCTATCCTGATGATATTTCCATGCACATGTGTATCCATACTTGGCACTGACAAAATAGATGTTTTGTTGAAGCCTTCATTAGATAAGTAATCTGAAAATTCTCTGCCATTCTCAGCATCTTGATCCTGATGGATAGGAGAAAGATTAGGAGGAAAGAAGGCAAGAAGCTCCGTGCTAGATGGAACTTCCTGTCTGGAGGAAGGTCAAGCACATTGGAGCTCGAGAGAGTTCCTTTTGCTCCCCATCTTGTCCTCCTCCAGACACTCCCAGAAAACTAATGATCAGCTCCTCCCGCCCCCGGAATGTAGTTGAGACACGACAGCACACACATCAATGACCTGTCTCATTCCTCCCTTCCTACCGTTTTACCTCTTCCCCCACAAAACACTTAGTGTTTAGTTGTGGGTATGACCCTTGACCTTGAATTCTGAGCCAGACCCCATTTAATCCTCCATGTTCTCTTTGAGGAAACGACAGAGCCAAGAGGGTCCAATGACAGATACTTTCTGGTCTGGGCTTAATTCCCTTGCAATTCATCTCCTCTGCTTTGACACAGTGTCTCTGGGGGAAGTGCCCCTCTTAACCAGCATAGACATTAAGGCTAAGTGGACAAATTACATGTCCTCCCAAAAGGCTCCTCAGTCTGGGAAAGTGAGCAAAACTCAGATTTGCAAACACCCACACTTCTTTCACACCACATATTAGCATTCTGGAATATTAGACTCATCTACTTCTCTTTTCTTCAGATACAGATAAGATGAATGCCTGGCAATAAGGTGTGTGGGAAGGGTTGGTTGAGGCTAGAAGAATATGTAACAGATGTTGCAAGTGATAAGGAAGGAGAACATGATGGGACTAGAGTGGGGGCCACTCTGGAAATTTGGATTGTGTGTGGTCATTGGGTCATTGATTGGTGAAATACACACACACACACACACACACACACACACACACACACACACACACACTGGAAATCTCAAGAGATAGGCTTCTTTTTTTTTCTTTCTTTCTTTTTTTTCCTAGTACTTCTTTTTTCTTTTGCAATTACCCCTCCATCATTTTGTCAGTTTTCTCACAACTTTATATTACATTGTAGAATTAGTCACATTAATAGCACTAAAACTAACTGACTTAGGAAACCAAGTACTACTATTTAAAGAGCACTTGTAAGTACTTTGCCTTCAGGCACTCTGGAGAAGCCCAAATGGCTTCAAAACATCTTTCCTTAGGGTGCCTTAAATTTCACAACTAGAAATCCATTTCTTTGATTTCACAAATCTTGACATTCTAATGACAGTAAGGACCCTAAGAAAGTGTTCAGACCTTAGACGAGTCTGGATTCAAATTCTTACCAACCACGTGATATTTACTTTCATTTGTAAAATGGAGACAATAAAGTAGTACCAACCTCTAGGATTATTTTAAGAATTAAAGGAGGCAATGCCTAAAGTGCTTAGCACAATGCCTCGTTAATAAAGTCATCAAATCATCATCATTGCTGTGCTCACCTTAAACACACCTCAACCTATGGTATGTGTCAGTGAGCTCCCCAAGGCAAATTCACAAGTGTTACCCACACTAGACTTCACCCACTCCAGTGACAGGATCTCACTGCCTCCTGAGATTGCCAAATGAGTTTTCAAAAGTTATAATTGTTAGAAATGTCTTTCTTAATAATAATCTGCCTCCCTTAAACTTCCATATGTGGATTTCATTAGAAGCCCTGAAGCAAAAGAATACAAGCCAGTGATGTTAATTTACATTAATGTTCTCCCTTCTTTGTCTTCTCACTTGTTTCTGGTGTGATACACTTTGGGTGCCCTCACCATGTAGGCTGTTCTGCTTGTATATGTGCTGCCTCTCAAAGTCTCTTAAATATTCTAGGTCAGAAAACCCTGTAGCACTCACTAAGCTCCTTGAATGCAGGCATTTTTTCATTGAAAAAAAAAAAGAATGTTAATTAATAAGTATCCATTTATCCATCAACAAAATGGAAAAACTCATATTCTTTCATATTTTCTGTAGACTTGTATAAAAATGAAAGAACAATACAGATGAAGCTGAGTCTTTACAGTCTCCCCACTAATTGCATTCCCTTCCCTTCCTGGGTTAGCCGTTAAGAAGTATTTGGTGTGTATCCAATTCCACATATTTACTCTTTAAATGTAATATAGCATAACATAATATAATATACAAATGTGCATGTATGTTAGTTCATATATATATACAAAACTAAACTATCTAATTATTAATACTTTGTAGCATTATTTAAATACATTATACGTAAAGTTTTCTAATATGCTTTTACAGTCAGTATTATATTTTAAAGATAGATTTATGACAATACATATATAGTTTATTCTTTTTAACTGCAGTGAAAAGGAATTATACGAATATCCCACTATCAGTCTGTCCATCCATCCATCATCCATCTAGCTACTCTATCTATCTATCTATCATTTATCTTCACTATGCCTTGACACTTGGATTAATTACTTCTACTTTTTTTGCTACAGCAATGTTGCAGTGGACCCCTTGTATATTATTATACATTACTCTTTTCGAGTAAGTGTGCACAGTTTCTCTTGGGCAAACACACATGTGCACACATTCTCATCTTGGATGGCTGTCACAGAGTAAGTAAATTTTGGGGCATTGTCATTGCTCTTCGTGGTGGCTCTACTAATTTAAATTGTCATCAAGTATGAAGTGAGAATTCATACTTTCCCACATTCTTGGCCAAATATCAGTATTTTTGCCAGTCTGATAGCTTTGAAAGTGTAGCTCATTTTTTGAATTTCCCTGATTGTTTGCATAATCGAGCATGTTTTTATACGTATTTTGCACATTCAGCTTCTCTTTTCTATTAATGATGCATGAAAATACTTTGCCCACTTTTTTTCCAAGTTCTTTGATTTTTTTGGCCCTATTGATTTATATTTCTCTTTATATTCTGGATCTAGAATTATATATGCAGAACATCCCTCTTTTCAAGGACCTTTCAGCTTTGTTCACATACCTTTCTTCATGAAGTAGAAGCTTTAAGTGCAAAGTGCTCAGATTTCTCAGTCTTTTTCTTCTTCATTTTGACTTTGTGTTTCTTGTTTAGTAAATCTTTTACTGTTCTGAAATCTTAAAGATATATACCTACCTTTTGTCTCAATAGCTTTACAGTATTTTTTACATTTAAATTTTAATATTTTATTTATATATGAAGTAAAAATCTATATCAATCAATAATTTATATATAATAATGTATCATATGTATGTTATAACTAGTTCCTCCAATGCCATTATTTAAATAGTCCATTCTTTTAGTTCACTAATTCTATCTTCATCCATGTCCAACTTAGGCATCATTCCCTCTATTGAGTGTTTATTTTAATGACTATATTTTTCATTTTTAAGGTTTTGAATTGGTTGGTTTTCACATCACCTATTTTGACCACCCACTTGTTTTGTTCCATAGTACTATTTTTATTTTATGACACTTTTCTCCCCTTTATCTTTCTTAAGAATCTTAAAGACTTTAATGTCATTGTATATGTTTCCATTCCTTTCCTTATTTTCTGAAGTAAATTTTCATTTGAAATGATTAATTTTGTTGGCTCTCTTTTCTGAGTAATTTGTTTTCTCATGTACTTTGGCATTTTTACTTGCAACCCACCTTGTGTAGGAGAGGTTTCCCCTCTATCTCTTTCTCTTTGAACTTATTCCCTCACCCTGCCGGCCCCTCCCCGCCTTTGCTCCTTGCCCCTACAAGCCCCTTTCCTATTCTCAGCAGTGCAGAACTAGGTCTTTTATTTGTCTTCCATTCTCCATTGTGACTGGGATGGCAGGAGCCAGGGGCTGATCCAGCAGACCAACACTTCAGAGACACAGCTCTGTGTTAAGCTGTGTGCCCAGGCAAAACAATGCTGCATTGCATTTTAGCCTCCTCTTTCTTATCATTGATCCTGTGACAAGGAATTTGGGTTTTGTCCCATCCCATGCATGGCAAAATCCCACAGGATTTAAACCTATTGCTAAGCATTTTTTTCCCTTTCTGATCCACCATGAGGTTAGTCTTAACTTATGAAGCTGGCTTTGCATTTTTTTTCATTTAGAATATAATTTTAAAATATTAAATATTCAGATGGGAGGGTATGTGCTGACCAGAAATTTGGTATGTTTTATTCTTTAAATTTGTTTAACCACTGCCAAACAAACTGTCTGTCATGAAGTAGAAACTAGATCTATTAATCAGTCACAATGAATGAAGGAATGAGTAGAACAAAACCATCAAATTTCCTTTTCTGATACAGAAGTCTGGAATAGACCAGAATAGTGGTCCCTATCCTGTTGTATCAGAATAGATCATTCTGAACTGAAGCTTCCGATTTTTTTGCTAAGCTTTCCAAAGATAACTCTTATACTCAGTGAAGTTTGGGAACCATGGATCTAAAGGAATGTGCTCTGAGTGAAGGAGTCAGAAAGCATGGTATTCAGTTCCAAATCTTTTTCTTAAAATCCATCTAAATTTGATTAAGATAAGACTTCTGGGCTTTGATTCTCCCAAATGTAAAATTAAAAGGTGATACTGTACAGTTCCTAAGAAACCTTTACATTTTTAGTATATGTCATTCTAGTATTAGAAAACCAAATTATTTCTGTAATTTTGGCATCTACATCTCACTCTTGTCTTGGATTGAGATTATAGTCAGTAAAAACCCATAAATATTGATATTTTTGTGTGTCACCAAAAAGCCAACAACTCTCTGGTGTCTAAATAATTTTTGTATCTAAGGAAAGGTCTTTATATTTTTCTTGCTTAAATTTGTTTTAATCTTGGTGAACATTTTTTATTGAACTACAATATACAGAAAGATAAATGAACATATTCTAAGTGTGTAGTTTGATAATATTCTACCAACTACCCCTGTGTATCCAGCACCCAGATCAAAGAGCAGAATATTCCCAGCATCCCAGAGGCCCTCCCTTTATATTCCATTCCAGTCAACACCCACCTCCCCTTGGGTAATCTCTATTATGACTTCTAACACATTGATTTTGGTCTTTTTTTGTACCTTATTTATGGAATCACAAAAATGTACTCATTTGATCAGGATTGTTTTGCTCAATATTATGTTTATGACATTCATGCATATTTTATGGAGTCATAGATCATTAATTCTCATTGTTGCATAGTATTCCATGGTATAAAATATACTGTAGTTTACTTATCCAGTCTACTGTTGGTGGGCACCTGGGTAATTCCAGCTTTGGCTGGAACAGCACTACTGTCAACATTTTAGTGTGTGTCCTTTGGTAAACCTGTGTTTTCATTACTCTTGGGCATATAGCTCATAGTGATATTACTAAGTAGTAGGTTATTTGTATGTTTAGTTTCAATAGATTCTACCACACAGTTTTCCAATGTGGTTATATCAACTTAATCTCACACCAGGAGTATATGTGTGTTCCAGTTGCTCCATCTTCCTGCCATACTTGGTATTTTTTATATTTTTCATTGTTATTGTGGCATCTATATTGTGATATCATATTTTCATCTAATTAGTCCTCACCGATGATTAATGAAGTTGAATATGTTTTTGACATGATTATTGATGGTGTCTTCTTTTGTGAAATGTCTATTCAAGTCTGTCCATTTTTCTATTGGGTAATTTGCCTTTTTCTTATCAATTTGTTAGAGTTCTTTATATATTCTAGATATAAATCCTTTAAAAATACATTTATTATAAATACTTTCTCCCACTCTGTGGGTTACATTTTCACTTAGTTGTGTCTTAATTTTTAATTTCCAGAATTTCTTCATTTTTAATTAATTTCAGAATGTAAAATGTAATTTCAGAATGTAAAACGTTCTCAGTGACTGTACAATACAACATTTTTCCTTTTACATCTGGGACAATCAAAGCCCAGAATGGCCTTAGGTCAATTAATCTTAACTTCAGATTTTCTTAATTTTTTTTTTGGTTCAGTTTATCATTGTTACCTTTAAGTTTAGCACTTTTGTCTCCTGTTTAACAAATACTTGACTATTCTAAAGTTATGAAGATGTTTTTCTAAATTGCCTTACCATTAACATTTAGACAATCTGCAGTTCATACAGTATTGAGTTTTTATTGGTTGGTTGGTTGGTAAGGTGTGAAGTAGGACTCTCTCTCTCTTTACCTATATCTACATTATCTATAACTATATCATCTATGTCTGCATATTTGGAGATATATTGCTGTAGATAGATATGTATATGCATATGTATGTATGATCCTTGAACAGCATAGGTTTGAACTGCCTGGATTAACCAATATGTGAACTTTTTTCAATGATTGCATACTACAGCACTACACAGTCTGCAGTTGGTAGAATATATGGGTGCAGAACCAGGGATCTGGATCTGCCTATGGTAAAGTTGCACTGGGGGTTGACGCCCCTAATTTCTGCTTTGTTTAAGCGTCAGCTGTATATGTGTGTGTGTGTATATATATATATACATATACACATATATATACATATACATATCTATTTACACATGTATACACACATCCATATATACACACGTATTTGCCAGAATCATTTTTGTTACACATTCTGTAGTCTAAATTTAGTAATCACTCACTGCCTCATATCTCCCACAAATTTGATCAGTGTGCCATTAATGTTAATACAAAACACTAATGCAGTTAATTTAAAATCAAATCAGTAAGACATATATTCCAGAAGTCCTCTGCTAAAATGCAAATTCATTTGGAGAGGTAGCACACTGAAATTGTGAAAGACATATTAATGCTAGTGGTGATACATAGATCAGAAAGCAAGATGCTTTTAACAGCTCTGTGAGAGTTTCATGAGAAATAGTTCTGAGAAATGGGGTAGTCGTGAGGGTTATCCAGCTTTGAAGCATTGCTGGAAAGGCAGGTCTGGGCAGGATGCGGCAGTGCTGTGTGAGACTCTAGTAAGTTAGAACCAGAGTGACAGAGAGCCCTGAGATGGGAGATAGAAAGGCAGAAAAAAAAAACATATATATATATATATATATATACATATATATCTTGTCTTTAAAATTGTATTCAGGGCTGACTAAGAGTAACTCATTGTGACGATTTGTTTTTTCACAAACGCTCTAGTAGGGGACACTGAATGTTGCCATCTCACTTTGTCTCAACTTGTCAAGCCAGTCTCTACACGTCACCTGGTCTTTCCTGGGCTCCATTTCTCCTCTTGCATGAAGGGAGTTGGGTGAATATCTATCTTGTCACACTTTATACTGGAGCCAACTGGAGTTGTAGGGCTGTAAGACCCACCAAATGAGATTCCATTTCCAGGCGTAAATGATCTTCACTGCATCTCAGAAGACGACTTTGTTCAGCCACTTTAACTACCATACATGTTTGTGTGTGTGCTTGGCGTTTAAGGATGCTCCCTGGGAATGGCATCCATGATAGCACAATGACCCAGCAGCTGCTGAGTTGACAACCTATATGGGGACAGAGAAGAAGTCTCAGACAAGGAGGAGAGAAAGGGGGTAGAGGCTGTTTCGACCCCTGGCTTTCCACAGTGAGTTAGTTTTACACTTACTCATGTGGGGGGTGTTTGGCCTGTTTCTCGACTAAGTATATGTTCACAGTATATTTACATATATTAACACTGATCATTTTGTTTTTACTAGAAAAATATCTTCTAGAGTAAATTGTATTAGGATAATTTAATTCCTTCATTAATTTGCTAGGATAATTTAATTCCTTCATTGATTTGCTATTCAGAACTAAACCACTTCAAATTCTAAAAAAATACTATCTTACTTTACTGAAATTATTTTCATCTGGATAAGTTCTTTTTAGCGTAAATTTACAAAGAAGATCTAATTTTTGTTTTAATCAAATTTTTCTTACATGCACTTGTGAGCTGCCTTTTGTGGCCGTGATTTCTACAAAGTCCACATTTCCCATGTAGAAATTTCAGATCCAAATTTGTGAAGCTATTTTTATTTTTCAACACTGTATGTTGTATCCCGGACTAGAAATACTCTGAATTCCACTTGCAGCTAAGGGCTTACTTGAGCACAAGCGAGGTTAAATCTCCTGACTTAGGGTTTCTTTGTGGTTATTTAAAGGAAATCAGAGATGAGCATCTCCTGAGCTCAGGAGATTGGTTTTTCAGGGAAACATCCAGAGTCAGATTCCTGTACTGGATAGGCTTTGCTTGGTTTCCCATGACCTGCTGATATCTGAAGAATTTTTAAATACTAAGAGAATGACTTTTGTTTATAATAAAAAAGAATGCAAGATTTGAGGGGTTTATTACTACGGACCAAATAATAAGCCTCTGAATTCTTCATTTTAGATAAAGGTTTCTCTCCCTAGAAACACTCAGCACTGTTGTTTCTTCTAGACCACATACTTTTCCAATAAGCTTTGGGAGTAGAGAAACAAGACCTCTTTCCATATCCACCTGCTTGAAAGATGGAAGCCAGATAGCAGATCCTGCATCTATACAGATTTGTGGAAATGACACATGATCATTCATACATTCATGGTTTGAAAAGCACTTCTTGAGCAGCTGGCATACACAGGAATCTGTTCTTTATGTTGTGAGAAATACAACAAACAAAACAAACAAAAAACAACCGATCATAATACATTGTGTCTCTCCTCAGGGAGATAATATGAGAGGGAATTAAAAAAAGATGAATGATGTTCATCTCAAGTCAATGGCACAGTCATTACTGTGTGAATTCTCATGGGAGGTGCTCAAGAGTACAGAGAAAATCTGAACATCCACGTGCAAAGTACACACTTTATTTACTCTGGGTGTAAATAAAGTCACAGAGACCAAGATACCGAGTGTGATAGTCAGCTGGAGGCCACAGCACTCATGTGGAGGAGAGTTGAGCTTTGAGAATAAAGGTGGAAAAGGTAGATGGAGACTATACTGTGGAATGCTTTGAATGTAGAGTCAATAATTTCTCTTCTCTAATGAGCAATTGTAGGTTTCAAGGAATTGGGTTCTTCTGTTAACTGACAAAGTTCTGAGGACCAGATATTTTCTACTGTCTTACCCAAAGTGAATCCTCTTTGATTGTATGATGAAAGCAGAATTTATGATTAATCTGGGGAAATGAGCAGGAAACAAGAAATAGGACACCAAGGTGACACAACGAGAGAGAATAAGTTTTATACACATATTAACCTATTAACTTGCATAATGGCTCATAATAAACAAGGAAGACATGATGATAAACATTGTCTGATTTTACAAATGAATACACTGGGGACCATAGGGGTTAAAGGACTAATTAAAGGTTACACACCAGGTAAAACGACAAGCTCTTACTGACCCCCAAGCTTCTTCATTTTAGTGAGTCTTTCATATAACAAATCCGTATGTTCCCAAAAGCCACCAATCAGACACACTAACATTTTCTGTAAACGGTAACATTTATTTGAAAAAGAGAGTGGCTCTTATCTTGATCCACAGAAGCAGAGGTGAGTGGGCAGGATTATGGAAGATCCCTTTGCAGAGACTTAAAAAGTCGGGGAAATATCGGCTGACGGTCTGAATACCACATCTTAAACATTCCTGTACACGTCAGCGTCTTAAAATGAAGAGATGTTATTTGAAACCTAGTGAAAATGTAGCCAAACTCACTCAGTGCTAACTTTCCTCCTTTCTAGTAAGTGAGTAATTTATAAAGGCAACTTATTGCTTTCAAGCCAAGAGGGGTTGGCTGAACAGCCATTATAACACTTCTGTGTTCATAGGATCAAGGCGATATCCTTCCTTATTAGGAAAAGTGGGCTGTCCCACCGTCATTGTGCATTGGCTTCTGATACTCTGACCAGGCTCTATGCAATATAACCTCTTTTCTGGCCTCATGAATGAGGCAAATGACCCCTGGGATTCGCCTCGTGAAAAAAAAGACTTCTAATGTAGAGACTTTTAGTTTAAGCAGACTCTGAGTTATCTCTGGAGTCTCGGGAATACCATCCAGAATTGCTTCTTCCGAGGCTTCTTGGTTGTAAGATTCTTTTCAATAATTCCTCCTACTCTTCCTCTCACCCTACACTGTGCCCACCATTAGGGACACACAGATGTAACCCAAGGCCCATATGCTTTGGTGACAGGTGTGCATTTTGATGCTGAGGCAAGGACAGAATTCTAGTCTCTTGGCAGCAGCTGTGGGCTAAATATTAGAGACGGAACTACTTAGCTCCTGAGTGGTGGGTCCCCTAGACCATTAGCGGTGGTTTGTTTTCTGGCTTTCAATTTATCTTCACTTTTTATTTTCTTCTTGGCCCTTTTTCCCTTCACAAAATTATTTTCTTCTCCCACCTCTTCTGATGTTCTGCTCTCTGCGCTCTGGTCTATCCCTGGATCAAGTCAACTGCCAAGAAAGGATCCTCTAAGTCATTTTCTCCTTATTGGGGATTTCAGGGAGTGCAGGGCCAACATAAAAAGATTTCAGACCCTGGGAAGAAAGCATCTCTTGTTTTGATTCATCTTTGATTAACTTGCTTATTGAATAGCTGAAAACTGGCAGAAAAAAAAGCACATTTTCTCTAACAGCTATTTTCAGACACACCCTGATGTATTTCCTTTCCCCATTTCTCGTTACAGCTCAGGCATATTTCATAAATCTGCGGTCACTTTCAGGCGTGTCAAAGTCCATTTAAAACTTAAATTTCACATTCAATTTTACTTTTTCCTTCTATCCAAATTCAGGCTTAACTTTTGTTTAGAGAACTATTGTGTGTGTGTGTGTGTGTGTGTGTGTGTGTGTGTGTGTGTGTGTGTGAAGGAGAGAGAAGTTAATTTTCCATGATTCTTTACTCCCTCTCTCTGCTACTTCTGACCTTATAGAGACAGGGAAGGGAACTTTAAGGAAAAGGGGAAAAATGCTGTGGACCGGTGTAAAGGTCATCTGGCCACTGCTGGACCTTCTTCTCTGCAGTAGCAGTTCTCCTGGACATCGTCCTGCGTTAAGAATGATCCAGAAAAGAAGCAGGTGTTGATCTCTATACTGGTCTATACCCACCAAACCCCAGTACATGCACATCACACCTGGAGGAGTTTCCTCAGCTCAACAGCGGTTCTGATATGGTATGCTATCATGTGATACCTGCAGCTCAGCTTCATCAAGCCAGTGAATAAGTTCTTCGTCTTCTTGGGCCACGTCAACCCTCTCTCTTCAAGTATGGTTAAAGCGGAGGAATAAATTCTTCCTACGGGAAGGAGAGGGGAAAAGCCAGAACATTTTCTCCCCTGCTCTTCCTAGTCTAAAAACTCTTTCTAACCTATGAATTCCTCTTTCTGGCCTTTCTCTCCCACCCACCCATGGTGTGCTGTGCAGCATGTGGGATCTTATTTTCCCCATCAGGGATTGAACCCATGTCCCCTGCACTGACAGCGCAGAGTCCTAACCATTGGACTGCCAGGGATTTTTTTTTTTTTTTTGGCCTTTCTTTTCTAGAAGCTAGTTGCTTCCATGGAAGCTAACTGGCCAGAGGGGCACAAGACTGATTCTACTATCTTTATTGAGCCCCGGAAGGCAAATACTGTAACTTTCAGAAATCATCCTTAAATGTAGAGCCCCTCTCACCCATTGTTCCTAAATTTGAGACTGAGGGAAGAGGAAAATCCCATTTAACATCCTGTTAATATTCTGTTTAACATTGTTTGTATTCCCAGACCCAACACTGTAGGAGTTTATTAAATGGCTGAATGAATGAATGGTTAAGTAAATAAAAGAAGGGGAAAAGGAAAGTCATTTTGGTATAGGGGTCTGAATATAATAGTATTAATAGCAATTCCTTTAAGTATCATTGTTGCATAATAAATTACCCCCAAACTTAATAGCTTGAAACAACATTTATTATCTCACAGAGTTTCTGAGAGTCAGGATTCCAGCAGCAGATTACGTAGGTAGTTCTGGCTCAGGGTCTCTCACAAGATTACAGTAAAGATGTTGGCCAGGGCTGCAGGCATCTGAAAGCCTGACTGGGCTGGGGGATCTCTGACCAAGATGACACCCTCACCCGCTGTTGGCAAGGGTCTCCTTTAGTTCTTCACCACATGGGCCTCTCCAGAGAGCTGCTCACAACATGGCAGCTGGCTTTCTTCAGAGCCATAACCAGAGAGAGAAGGTTGGGGGAACAGAATCAGAAGCCATAGTGTCTTCTAGAACCTACTGTTGGAAGAGATGTAATTGTCAATTCTGGCATTTTCTATCAGTCACACAGACCGACCGACTCTGGTATAATGTGTGGGGAGAGAGCACAAGGGTGTGAATAACAGGAAGCAGGGCCCACTGAGGTTCATCTTAGAGGCCAGCTACCACAACAGTCTGTTCATATGCCTTAACTCTCTGAAGGCTTATACATTCAATGACCGAGAAGAAATGGACGAATTCCTTGAAAACTACAAACTACCCAAACTCAAGCATGATGAAATGATCAACTTGAATAGTTCTAAGACCATTAAAGTAATTGAATTTATAATTAAATCTGAAAAAGAAACATCCAGGCCCATGTTTCACTGAAGAAGTCTACCAAACATTGAAAGAAGAATTAACAGCAATTTCACACAATCTTTATGAGACTAGAGTTACCCTGATACCAAAACCAGAAAAGAGAATACAAAAAAGACTACATACCAAAATCCCACATTAATGTAGATGCAAAAATATTCAATGAAATATTACCATGTTTATGAATGAAATGTACCATGTGTAGGTGGGCTTTATTCCAGGTATACAAAGCTGAGTCAATATTCAAAATCAGTCTGTATAATCCACCATATTAACAGATTAAAAAATAATAACCAAATGATCATAATAATCATCATAGAAAAAAGTATTTGAGAAAATTCAAAACCCATTCATGGGAAAAAAAAAAAAACTCTGAGAAAAATAGGAAGAGAAGAGAACTTCAACTTGCTAAAGAACATTTGAAAAAACCCTTCAGCTAACATCATACTTATTGGTAAATGACTTTCCCGCTAAGCTTACCCTCTAGGATTAGGAACAAGGCAAGGATGTCTGCCCACTGTTCTTAATCAGTTTAGTTTTGGAAGTTTTAACCATTATATTAAGGCAAAAAAAAATAAATAAATAAAGTGGCAGTTTTGAAAGGAAGAAATAAAAATGTCTCTATTTTCAGATGACACAATTATTTACACAGAAAATTCCAAGGAATCTATGAAATAATAATTTACAAAATCCTCCTCAAAGTAGTAAAGATGCCAGTTCTCCTTATATTGATCTACAGGTTTGATATAATTTTATAATTATATTATTCTAGATAATTTAATTATTATAATAATTCAATATAATAATTGCTGTCTAAATCCCAGCAAGATATTTATAGACATATACAATTTTATTAGGAAATTTATATGGAAAGGCACTAGCCTAGACTAGTTAAAACAATCTTGAAAATAAAGAATAAAGTGAAAGAATTACTCTACTTGATATTAAGGCTTACTAATATAGAGTAATCAAGACCATGTAGAATTGGTGGAGGGGTAGAGCTCAACAGAGAGAACAGAACAGATAACCCATAAGCAGATCCACACAAATACACCCAACTATTTTTCTTTTAATTTTATTGAAGTATAGTTGATTTATAATGTTGTGTTTAATTTCTGCTGTACAGTAAAGTGACTCAGTTATGCATATATATTCTTTCTCATATTCTTTACCATTATGGTTTATCACAGTATATTGAATGTAGTTCCCTGTGCTATACAGTAGGACCTTGTTTCTTTATCCATCCTATATATAATAGTTTGCATCTGCTAATCCCAAACTCCCAATCCTTCCCTCATCTACCCCTTTCCCCCTTGGTAACTACGAGTCTGTTCTCTATATCTGTGAGTCAGTTTTTGTTTTGTAGATAGGTTCATTTGTGTCATATTTTAGATTCCACATATAAGTGATATCATATGGTATTTGTCTTTCTCTTTCTGATTTACTTCACTTAGTATTATAATCTCTATTTGCAACCATGTTGCTTCAAATGGCATTATTTCATTCTTTTTTATGGTTGAGTAGTATTCCATTGTATATATGTACCACATCTTCTTTATCCATTCATCTGTCAATGGACACTTAGGTTGTTTCCATGTCCTGGCTATTGTAAATAGTGCTGCTATGAATATAGGGGTGCATGTATCTTTCCAAATTATAGTTTTGTCTGGGTATATGCCTAGGAGTGGGATTGCTGGGTCGTATGTATGGCAACTCTATTTTTAGATTTTTGAGGAACCTCCATACTGTTTTCCATAGTGGCTGCACCAATTTACATTCCCACCAACAGTATAAGAAGATTCCCTTTTCTCCACACCCTCTTCAGCATTTATTATTTGTAGACATTTTAACGATGGCCATTCTGAGTGGTGTAAGGTGGCACCTCGTTGTTTTTATCTGCATTTCTCTAATAATTAGCAATGTTGAGCATCTTTTTATGTGCCTATTGGCCATCTGTATGTCTTCTTTGTAGAAATGTCTATTTAGGTCTTCTGCCAACTTTTTGATTGTGTTGTTTGTTTTTGTGTTATTGAATTATAGGAGCTGTTTGTATATATTGGAAATCAAGCCCTTGTCAGTTGCATCATTTGCAAATATCTTCTCCCAGTCCACAGGTGGTCTTTTTGTTTTGCTTATGGTTTCCTTTGCTGTGCTGACTAACTTTTTAAATTAAACTTTTCATTTTGAGATAAATACAGATCATATGCATCTGTAAGAAATAATGTGGAGAGGCCCCATGTCCCCTTTACTTAGTTTCCCTCAATGGTAACATCTTGCAAAACCATGGTTTAATATCATACCCAGAAGAGTTCTGTGGCTGCAAAGATCCTGTGTTGCTCTTTTAAGCCACAATCCCCTCCCCCTGCCCCCAACCTAAAGAATGTTATATAAAGGCCTAAAGACTGTATGGCCTAAGGTATGTTACATATGTTAAATAGAATCACACAGTATGTGACCTTTGGAACTGGCTTTTCTTACTTAGCATAATTCCATGGATACAAGTTGTCTGGTGTATCAGTAGAGAGTCTGTTCTTTTTAAATTGCTGGGTAGTACTCCATGGCATGGATGCACCAGTGTGTTTAACTCTTCATCCATTGAAGTCAGATGGGGTGTTCCAGTATTTGGCCATTATGAATAAAACTGCCCTACACAGACTTGCCAGCCTACACAATTGTGTGATAAGCCAATTCTTTAAAATAAAAAATATATAAATAAATAAGTAAGTAAATAAATAAATAAATAAAAACTCTGTGTGTGTGTGTGTGTGTGTGTGTATGTATATGTGTGTGTGTATACCCATATCCTCTTGGTTTTGTTCCTCTGAACCCTGACAGATACACTTATTTTCCTATTCTTACTACTGAAATGTCTGCCTTAGGGAGAAGATGTTGCTAATTTAGTCAGGTTCCAGAGCCCAATTTAGGTCAAATTCCCTACTACTTTGAAATGGTAGAGCTCTTTCTTCTTGTGTTTATATTTCTTTTGTTCGAAACTTGCAAATATTCAAATATTTTACACTTATTTGCCTTCCTATTGGTTGAATGATTATAGTTATTCATGGCTGCCTAGTTCAATAAGTTTACAGCTCATTGAATGTCAGACATAGAAAAGATCTTCGAAATTATCTAATCCAAATTCTCTCTTAACAGAGGAGGAAGGTATTGACTGCTAATCTTAGAAATGAGATAAGCAGACATGTTTTCTCAAGCACAACCTACATTCCATTCTTCCATCTTTTTCCTCAGGCCAGTGGTCTCCTCCCCTCCTTCAGCCCCTGAAAATGGTCTGATTCAGCCATCCTAGAGTGAGCCAAACTAGCTCCTGGGATGAGGATAGACAATTGTGGGTGGGGTGGAAGAATTAGCTACATTTTGTTCTGGACACTTACCATGAGCTAAGGCATCTGGATCTCCCAAGGCTAGGGTGATCAGCCATATCCTTGGATACTTGGAGCCCTCTAGGAACTCTGGCACAATTAAAACTAACATATTCCACTTGGATTCACATGTGGTTCAAATGTGCCACTTTCCCTGTCCAAAAACAACAAACTCAAAACATTCAAGACACCTTAACTTCCAGCAACGACTGATAGAATTTGTTTCCCCTCTAAATGTAGTTTTATTTTTGAACACAAGCCTTGCAGAGACTAATGCACAGATTATGAAACTTAACACAGAGAAAGTGAAACACGGTGTCTCAGATTTAGTGCTGAATTGGGACACTGGCTTTCTTCTGGGAAGTTTGACCCTTCATTTCATACAGTTTCATTCTTTTAGCTGCCACTGGATATCCTGTTGTCGGGGGGGGGGGTGTTTTGTATTGGGAGGAGTGAATTGAGGGTATGGAGCAAATATATAGTTATTCGTAATGCCTAGAAACAGACTGAAATGCAGTTTTGTAGATCTTACAAAATTTTCCTACAGAGATTAAAAAAAATAATTGTAGATTCTTGAGTTTTAATCACACTGAGTTTTGTGCCTAAGTCTTTACTCCAAAATTGGCACACACATTTCTAAAAATAAATGGGTAGAGTGTTTCATGGCTAATTAAAGATTTTCAAACACAGCCCATCAATGGATTGTGGTATTAACTCCACGAAGCTTGTTGTGTAGCAACTGGGAAAACTAAGGCTACAGAGAGCTTTCTCATTTCCCAACATCAAATCAGTAGCAATCAGTAGACTTGGGTCTTAATCTAGGTTTACTGATTTAAAATTTTATGTCTTTCCACTGCAGATTTTTGGCCGCATAAATGAGACAAAATATCAGGTCAAGCAGCTGTATCACTCTTTCTTCTCTTTATTTATGGTTCAGGGGAGATCAGCTCTCCTGAATTTTAATTCTCAATGTCTAAATTTAGTATAAAGAATTCTAATAATGCTTTATTTTTATATCTGTGAAATAAATGTCTACCATAAAAGTTGGGCTGCTACCCCAGCATCATAAATAATGGCTATGAAATTCAAGTGCTTACATGATTTATGCTACCTCGTTGGCACTCACCCATGACTCACAACTCCAAGTCAGCAGTTCTAAATCTCACCAGTCCCACCTCTCAGTTGGGGAGTTCCCAGGGTTAGTGGACTTCAGAGCCAAAATGTTCCCTGAGTGAGCTTGAGGGTGAGTGAGTCATTGCTCTGGGATGAAGTTTGACAACCATTCAGTTTAGGTGGAGTCTATTCGGCACCCAGGTCAACAGAGAACAGAAAAGTGACTCACTCTGTAGCTCACCCACCTACATGGATGTTACAAAATCAGCAAGCCTTCCATTTATAAAAGTTTGACTTGTATTTCTAATTGAGTCATTGATCATCTACCTAGGACTTCTGAAGGACAGTATTGCTTATCACTGTTGGCTTAAGCTGGCTGGGAGGTTAATCTTTACCCAAAAAGTATATACCTGGAAGTTGTGGTCAGTCTACCCATCTAGGATACCTCTCAGCACTTATGTTGTCATGGGTCCCAAAGAAGTTTGCTTTTCATCCCCTCCTACCATGATAAGGGTCCATATTTTTGCTCAAATTTGAGCCCTTTCCCCTTTTCCAACCTGTAAAAACAAACTTTCTTATCCTAAGAAAAAAGATCACAGTAAAAGATGGCTCGAAGACTTTTCAGAAATCAAGTAGCACTTAATGAAACACTATTTGCTTATATTACTGTTTCAACAAATCAAAATCATGTGGATTAGATTTCCTTGCAAATAAATAAGGAGTCACTAATGAGGAGCTGAGTTTGAATTTTGCCAGAATTACAGAAATTTAGTAAAGATATGTAGTGTTTCTTGAACCAGATGGACCCACTGTTCCACACCAGAAAGTAAAATAGATCATAAAAAAATGTTCCAATATATCTTGATTAGGCATTTTGAAATCATTTTCAAAACTGATGAGTTATTGATTTGGATTACAGTTAAAAATGAACAAGTGCAGTAATTTTTATAATTGATATCAACAAATACTATTTAGTTAATAAAAAATTCTAACAGGTACATAAAAAGGTGCTCAACATCAGTGATCATTAGGGAAATGCAAATCAAAACCATAATGAGATATCACCTCATGCCTGTTTAGGATGGATATAATCAAAAAGACAAGAGATCACAAATACTGGCAAGGATGTGGAGAAAAGAGAGCTCGTGCACTGTTAGTGGGATTATAAAGTGGTATAGCCACTATGGAAAACTGTATTGAGTTTCCTCAAAAAAATAAAAACAGAACTACCATATGATCCAACAATTCTACTTCTAGGAATACATCCAAAGGAAATGAAAACACTGTGTGGAAGAGATACATGCACCCCCATGCTCATAGAAGCATTATTAACAATAGCCAAGACATGGAAACAGCATGTGTCCATTGATAGATAAAGGGATAAAGAAGTTGTGATATGTACACATATACATATATGTTACTCAGCCATGGCAAATAAAGAACTCTTGCTATTTTCTATTTTTGACAACATGGATAGTCCTCTTGAGGGCATTATGCTCAGTGAAATAGGTCAGATGGAGAAAGACAAAAACCGTATGATCTCATATACATGTGGAATCTAAAAAAGCAAAAAACCCAAACTCATAGAAAAAGAGAGCAGATTTTTGGTTGCCAGAGGCAGGGGGTAGGGGAAGGGTGAATTGGAAGAAGGTGGTCAAAAGTCCCAACTTCAAGTTATAAGATAAATAAGTACTCAGGGTGTAATGTACAACACAATGACAACAGTCAATATTGCTGTATGGTGTATTTGAAAGTTATTAAGAGAGTAAATCCTAAGAGTTCTCATCACAGGGAAAAATATCTTTTTTCCTCCTTTTCTTTTTTTTTTTTGTACCTATATGAGATGATGGATGTTCACTAAACATACTGTGGCCATCATTTCACAATATATGTAAGTCAAACCATTATACTGTGTATCTTAAACTTATACAGTGCTGGATGTTAATTATGTCTCAGTAAAACTGGGAAAATAATAAAACAAGAGACATAATATTTATTATGGTTTATTTTTAATAAAAAAATTTGTAAAATAATTAACAGAAAAACCTGATGATGTAGTTAAGATTCTTATTATTTTGTAAGGCATAAGCACCAAACTTTATTTAGCTGAAACACTATTTATTTGAGTGTGAATGTAATTACTATGTAAACCTTCAACCATAAGTTATGTTATTAATCTTTTAAAAAATTTATTTCTTAATGAAAATAATTGACAATTAAAAAAACTAGGGACACACATTTAAGAGTCCAAGATATAAAGAACAAGTCATTGACAAAGCAAAGCAAGAATTGAAAATTTCTTCTTCTGAGCCCCCTAGTCAATTTTTTGCCATCTATTTTATACTAATGGTAATTTTAATAATAACATGTGATATTAATAATGGCACATATGATGAAAATAGTATTAAATGTGCTAATGCAACCTTAATGAAATATAAAAGCGTAACTTTACATCCATGCTTAGAAATGGGTTATTTAATTATTCAACAGTGAGATTCATCCAGCTAAAATATATGCAAAAATAGATTCTAAACTGGAGGAATTATGATCAGAATGATTAATAAGATCAGCCTGTCTTTCTCCAGCCATGTTATCAGTAATATACAAGTAACTACAGACTATAATTTGACTTGTTCTGGATAATGCTGGCCAAAACTCTTGAGAGGAATTGGATAAAACAAATGTTTTTATTTTTATAATGCATTTTGTCCCAAAGCCAAGACTTACAGGATTTTGCTTGGAATTACATTCTGTTATTTGCAAGCAAAGAGTTCCCTTGGCTGTTAGATTGGCAGAGCTAGTAAAATACTGCTCATCTGAGGCTATTTCATCTTAGGACACTGAAAAGATCCAGTCTATTACTGCTGCTAAATTTAACCTCATGTGAGCCAGGCCCTGGGGCATGAGGTGCACCATTCTTCCCAGTATGGAAAGTGAAAGTTTCTTCTGCCCATGGTTTGGTTAACACACAAACAGAATCAACACGGTAGAGTCTGTCCTTATGAAGGCTGATCCTTCAGCTTTTTGTTACTTCTTTAGTGTCTGTTGTGTATTCAGGCTCGTTGTGAGGTCCTGGGGATACTTCTGCTTCTAGGGAACTCAGAGTCAGTAGTGGAGAGAAATGCATAAACAAATGATCATGTTAAAATGTGAATCTTATTAGAGAAGTAGACAGAGTGCTGTGGTGTTTCAGAATTCAAAATGACTAGATATCTGCGGTTGGAACTGGGGTGGGGTTGTATCATGTGTGTACTGCTAGCTAAACACACATTTCCAGAACTAAGTGGGGTTCTGTTTAAAACAGTTGGGGTTTATTTGCTCATGATTTTGCTCTGGGGTCTGGGCTGAGGCACACATTTCTTCTATTGGTGTTTCCTGGGAATTACTCATGGTGGATTCAGCTAGGGTCAGACCGTCAAAGAAAGGTATTCACGTACTTGGTCATTAGGTCAGATTCCCAGCTGGGCATCTCCGTTCTCCTCCATGTGGCTCATCCAGCAGATTAGACCAGGTGTTTAATAGGGTGTCTGCAACTTTCCAAAAGAGTGAGAGCAAAAACTGCAAGGCCTCTTGACCTAAGGCTTGGCAGTTATACAATGGCACATCCACTGCATTTTATTGGAGACAGCAAAAAACTGGTCTATTCCAGAATCAAGAATGGTGGAAATTGTCCCCACCTCATGATGGGAGGAGCTGAGAAGAAATTGTAGCCATTTTAGCCACCGAGTTTAGTTAGTTAGGGAACATGTCAAAGAAAGGCCTTTTAAGGTGAGTCTTTAATGATTTATATTAGTTTCCTATGTAGGTGTGTGTGTGTGTGTGTGTGTGTGTGTCTGTGTCTGTGTGTTGGAGCAGCAGTTATTCCAGGAAGGACAGAGGAAGCTCTCCAAACTGAGTGATTAACACGAACACAGGATGGTGCAATATTTGTGACATTACAAGTAAACATATCTATAGATGAATACAGAATGTATCATAGCTACCAGGGGTAGGGAGTGACCAGAAGGGGAATAACAGTGAAGGGAGGGACGGAAATGAGTCTGGAACGATTGGTTAGCAGATTGTTAAAGAGCTTATGTGAAAGACTGAGTGACTTGGAATTTGTCCTCTAGGCATTGGGTAACCAGGAATCGTTTTTAAATCAAGTTTCTGGGGCCTGGGAAGTCACTGAATAAAAATCTGTTAAATAAATAAAAGCAGCTTAGTGATGTAGTCAGATTTGCTATTCTTAAAAAAAATAGGATGAAATTAAGTCTGTGTAGACTTAGAAGTGGTGCGTGGTGGGTGAGGGTAAGAACATTATGCTAACCCTAACAAATAGCGGCAAAGCTAGTTTACAGGGGACCAGCTCCTTTCAGTGTATTTATTATGAATATTAGGTCAGCTTTATACCTGCAATGTGCTATTTTTGAAAGCCTCATCATAATGGTGAAGGGCTCCTGAGATATTTAAGTTGATTCATTTTGAAAGATAAAACACAGCCAGAGAGTAGTGACCTCTCAATGTTGTCAGGAAGTAGGTAGAATGAGCAGAGATGGTAGATTGGGAAACAGATGAAAAATAGATCCTTTACATACGATGCCTAGTGGTTTTTAACATATTTGGAAGAAATATAAATGCTTTTAGTTTGTTTCCTCATTGGATTTTCAAGATGGGCCCTGAATAGAGTTTAGCAAGACGTTGAGAGAGAAATGTTAAGAGAGTTTGAAAGACCAAAAGCCACAGTGAAGGCTGGACATTCAATCCACGAATATTCCAAACCTACCATAACCGTTCAGAAATTTATTTAATGATCCTGCACTGGGCAGAGCTGTAGTGTCACAGAAGGCTTTGCCACTTAAGCCCTAGTTTGGAATATTGCCCAAACATTGCCCCAATAGACTGGATATCTTTTTTTTTTTTCTATAATAAAACTCCTTGTCAATGAATCAACCAGTCCAGGGCTGGGATGGAGGCTCTAAGATGTATTTTGCTCTCAGCCAGTGCATAATTGGGATTTCTTGTCTTATCTGCCAAGTGAACTGTGGGTCTGCTGGCCAAACGTATGCTGGCCACATGTGAAACAGTATCTCCCTGCCAAGCACCAACCACAGAAAGTCATCATTAATAATCTCATATGAGTAGACAATGCGGTGATTGGTTCCAGCTCTTTGCGTGCTGGGTTTCAGGGGCAGCTCTGGCCAATGAGAGGTGTATTAGAAAGCCCCACTCTGTCTGTAGATGTCATTAACAAGTGCAATGGATGGACAGCATCTGGGAGGAAGACAGAGCCCTTCATCAGCTGTTGGCAGAGGATCCTCTGGCTGCCTTTTCCAGCCTAGGAGCATAATATTGCCTGAAGCCTAAAAGACAGGTTTTCCTATGCCTAATTAAGGAGGTGCTGTAGGAACCAGAGGCGTTCAGGCAGAGCTCCTGGGCTTTCCCAATTACTCCTTTCTACTCCTAATGAGAAGCTGTTGCTGTCTTTGGCTGATTCCATTTTGGTGGAGTCTCAGCACACTGTATGTATTCAAGGCTGCAGCTAATTAATTTAAAGGAGAGTCATGAGTAGTGACAAACAAGAGGACAGAGAAGGCACCTTGCAAAACACCTCCATTCCTACCGCCTTCAACTCATTTTGAAGGGGTAGAGAATTTAGCAGCCCCCAGTGAGAAATTTCTCAAATGTTATTATGAGTTTCTCTTCAGAAGGGTCATCTGGAGCCATGGGATAACGATTAGATTCTCTGCATAGACTGGCCTGTTTCACACACAGACCAGTCCTTGACCTCCTTGCCATCTCCAGCCCCAAGCAGAATTAGCACCACTTAGTTGAGTTTCCTTAGCAACTGGGTAAGTTACCACGTAACAGTGCATTGTTTGTTTAAAGACTTACCTCTCACATGATTTTCTGAACAACTTAACTTACTCAGACCAGTATCCTCAGCTCCTCAAAGAACAATCAACACAGAAAATGCTTCACAATATTTGTTGTACTGTTGAATGTAGAGACTGACATTTGTCAATGGAGGGACCCACCTTTCTGCTATTTCAACTTCCTTATTGTTTCTAGTATCTCCAAAATACAAACCAATAAAATGTAAGAACCTAATGACTTAATATTGCAAAGTAATTAAGAGCCCAGATGTTCTAGAATCAGATCTTGGTGTGAATCTCAGGCAAAGCGTTGCTTTTGCAACTTTAGGCAGGTTATTTAAAATGTCTATACCCACAGTTTCCTTCTTTGTTAATTAGTTTAATAATATTACCACAATCATATAGTTTTGTGAGAAACAAATAATGTACATAAAGTGCCTGATATAAACACTAAGCAAATATTAGCTATTATTGTTATTACCATTATACCAATTAATTACCATTATCTTCAAGTGTAGGATCCCGTATCGCTGTCATTCTAAGGTTGATATTATAGAGGGCTACCATATCGTTTTACCAACTATTCTTGTAGCCATTGCTGAATGTGAGAAAAGGTGTGGTATGGCATTTTTCCAATCACTCTTTTATTTGTAAAGACCCTCGAGCTCTTTGGAGAAGACACATTATAAAGCTGAAGAATTCTAATCATTTTTGGCACCAGCAACATCACCCACAGTCAAAGTAACTAGGGATTCCACCAAGGATTTTAACAACCTTTAGAAGGCAGCATTTCCAGACATTATCACGTCACCAGGAAATTCAGTTTTCTGCAGTAGAGTGTGGTAATGCACTTAGCCGTAAGGCTCTTATTTTCAAACAATTTGCGTCAGATTCATCTGTGTTAGGAAAATGGAAATAAAAAAAATTTGAGTCAGCTAAAACTGATTGTCTCCTTTCAATGGCTTCTGGGATTCCACTCCACACAAACAACTACAATGCCAGCTGGTATTTCAGCTGGAAACATCTGCGGGACCCTAAATCTTTTTTTGCATCATTTTTTTTTCTTTAAAATTTTTTCCCTCTTCTGTTGGTGATTGCACTCATTGAAAAAAGTTAGGCTTGGAAGAGAGATGGTTATGCCCACAGATGGAGTGGAATAATAAGATACAGAACAAAATACAGAAATAAGGTAATTTTTGGATAATTAGGACAAAATCTAAATTTACTTAAAATTTTCAGGTAATCACAGATAAAATAGTATTATGAAATCAAATAAGTTTTTAACATGTAGACATCGCCCAATGTTTTTGCCACAGCTCTCAATAAAATCCCTTAGTTCCACAAATTATTGATAAAAAAAGTATTGATCAGTGATAAAAGATGCATAACTCATAATTTTCCTCTGATAGTCAATTGATGCAACAATGTGGGGATATCATAATATTATGAGAATACAGCATTTTTGATGTGTTAATATTATATAACACTATAGTCATATAATAATACAAATATATTATTGTATTTATTTCAATAATGGCCTTGTGGTAGTAGGGTATCTGTTTCACTGATGATGTTCCTTTCCCATCTGATTTACATATTAGAAGAGAAAGAATGCGAATCACCAAGCTATCCTTGGGATAGAGTCATTGATCAGGTGTTGGTTGAGCATCATTGGAGGATCACTCGTTCTTTAAGGCCCCTGAACATGAGGGTGCTACGGAGAGTCCGAGTCTGGTAGCAATGAGTTACCGCTCAGTAACCAAGGAAAAGCACAGTACTTCCTGAAGTCCCTGCCCCCTAAATTGTGTGCAAGTTGAGAGAAAAGCTGAAATAGAGAAATATTCCTACAATAGTGTTTGTAAAAGTGAGCTTCGTAGATCTTTGCATCTGAAGTATCTGTAGGATATTTGTTAAAAGTGCAGAATCCGGGGCCCATCCTAGATCTGGACTCAATCTTCGGGTGTGGCTTGCTGCGTTAACAGGCCATTTAGGTAACTATTTGGCACGTTAATGCTTGAGAATTCTTGACCTGGAAAGTCAGGGATTCTGGGGGAATGGGGAAAATGTAGGGATACAAAGTTTCCTAAGCTATAGATTTTCTCAAATGAATCTGAGAAATGCTTCTTGGGACTATTAGCATTGACTCGTAAATAAAAAGGCCATGAGGCTGCCAATAACTAACTAAATATCCAGTAGAAAGACAAGAATTACATTGTTTCTATTAGTACTCTTACCCCCATTTGGAAAATGTTGTCCAGAAAACTCATATCCTGGGAAAAGTGGGCATTATTACATTTTATCACTTCAAGTCACTGGGCAATGCAATTTGTGATTATTTAGTTCTCTGGACTGCAAAGCTCTCTGTTTGGTTCTTATGTATTATAAGTCTAATATCTAGTTAGATTCCTTCTTTCACTTTCTTCCTAGAATTCAAATCTTAAAAAAAATGTGGAACAAATTCCTTCCCAGGCTAATGGAAAACAGTCTTCTACAAACTGTGAGTCCACATGTGGGAACTCAGGAGTTTATATACAGATGTATGTGCATGAATGGTTGTACAAAGAATTAGAAACCATTGCCAACACCATCTAATTGGCACTGGTCACCAAGATCCCAAAGGCCCTAACATTGCATTCTTTATTCACTTTACAACGAATGTTGTTTATTGTGTTATCCAATTCAAAAGGGTCTCTGCATCCACCACTTTTGCATAGATTGACACTTGCTTTGGAAATCTGTGCAAACATCCTTCATGAGGTTTTTTTTTTTTTTTAACTGCCTTTTGTTTCTGTTATCTGCAGAATCTTTCTGGAGTCTGTAAAACATTAGGAGTTCAAAAAGGAAAGGTGACTGCAAATGTGCTTTGCAGTTTGACCAGATGTGAAGCCAGTGTCATGAAATACATTCAATTATACTATAAATAGAAGGTAATTAATAAAATGTGCAGAATGCTAAGACATATCTCACTCCCTATTACTCAGTTACTATAACCACTCTTCCAGCAAAAGACAAGTCTTGCAGATGTCAGAGAATGGATTTCATAATGGGAATCTCTATATAATAGCCTGAGAAAATGCAGCTTCAATTGCAAACCAGAAGAGGCTGGATTTCTTTTCGTTTTTCCCAAAAGTAATAAAAATGAAGACAAGAAAGAGACTTTTATGAAGAAGAAAAATCTCCTATCTAATTAAATATTTTTCAAATCTTGAAGTTAAAAAGCTATACAGGGCTTCCCTGGTGGCGCAGTGGTTGAGAGTCCGCCTGCCAATGCAGGGGACACCGGTTCCTGCCCCGGTCCGGGAGGATCCCACGTGCCGCGGAGCGGGTGGGCCCGTGAGCCATGGCCGCTGAGCCTGCGCTCCGCAACGGGAGAGGCCACAACAGTGAGAGGCCCGCATACCGCAAAAAAAAAAAAAAAAAAAAAAAAAAGCTATACATACGTTGTGAATAGTATTACTGGTCCAATTGGGCTACTATAGTTCCAATAAAATTTAAAATGGGAAAATATATTAATCTGTCATTGTTAGTCAAATTACACGTCTTGTGTGAAAAATGTTTACCTTCTTCTCCCTCTATGATTTCAGGCTCAGACAGTAAAGACAATTTCTCTGTGTCAAATTTCTTGCAGGGTCACATGCAATGAAATAGGAATTATATCCAGCACCATGTGGGTAAGCCCCCCAAAGTTAATGAACGAAGTTAAACATTTGGAGAGGGCAAAATCTAGCTAGCTACGTAGCTAGCTAGCTCTCTGTCTAAAGGGTATCAGAGATGAAAAATCCAGGGAAATATATAAGTTGCATTTTTGGGTGGCCGAATGTATACTCTTTCTTGATAAAGTGCTTTCCAGTGTAAACATTAAACCAGCCACTTAACATTTGCCTGCTTCCACACTGTGAGAGCGCGGGAAGGCATGTAAACAGAAATGCAAACTGCCCAGAACAACATTCCTGCTAAGGACACAGAGATTATTCATCCAAATTCAAAATGAGTCCAGTGTATGTGTTTCTCTGACAGTATGGGCAGAAGCTTGCCCCTTCTCCTCTACGGCTCTGTCTCTCCTTCCCCCTCTCCCCCTTCCTCTCTCTCTGTCAGGACAAACTTAAATACTGTCACTCTCTGAGCATGATGATTGATGCCTGGGTATATCTTTCCTGTGGCTGGCCTAGGTTATACCAAGCTCTCATTTCCCCCAGCTGTTTCCGATGTAACTGTTACATAAGATCATACTTGCCTTGCTTGCTCCTTTACTGGAGGAACCGTTGTGGTTCCGTTGTCCCCAAATGTATTTCAGGACAAAACAGTACAATAGAAGCGGAAGGCGTGGCTTTGTGAACTGTTGTACAGCAAAGTCAAGTCAAAAGTTAAGAAATTATACAATACATTTGACATATGTTGAGATATGGATAATTCTGGACTAAGGAAGACTATTGGTTTACATAAAAGATACCCTGATCTCACCCTCACTCAATTCAAGCATCTTTTAGACATCTCTGATATTTTTTAATGAGTTATCTAACAGTAAAGACTGTCATCAATCCATTGGATTTATGTCCCGTTTCTACTAGCTATTTGACAGTATCTTCCCATTTTTTTGTGTATTCTTTTATCGCATAGGCGATTCTCAAACACTCTTGAATGTAGTCACTTATAGTCAAGGCTCTAAGACCTACTTTAAAAATTGATGATGGAAGAGGGAAAAGATGTTTGTTCAAACTGCCATGCACTTCTGAAAAATAAAAAAGATAGAGAGGAAAGGAAGGATCGAAGGGAAGAAAAGGAAAGAGGAAGAAAAAGAAGGGAGAAAGGAAGAAAGGAGGGAAGGAAGGAAGGAAAGGAGGGAGAGAGGGAGGAAGGAAGGAAAGGAGGGAGGGAGGGAGGAAGGAAGGAAAGAAGGGAGGGAGGGAGGAAGGAAGGAAAGAAGGAAGGAAGGAAGGAAGAAAACAAGAAGGAAGGACAGAAGTATGGATGGAAGGAAAGATGGGAGGAAAAAGCATCAGTGTCTGTCTGTGGACTACAATTACTTATGGAGGAAGCATCCAGAAATAAGTACCATTTGTGGCTGCTTGAACTCTCGGGCTGTTGTCATTTGGTTCCAAAATAAATATGCTACCTGAGTAAGAGACAGTCTCAAGGTCTGATTCAGTGAACTGGTGTCAGGGTAGAAAAGACCCATTAAGTCATGTCATTGCTTTCTCCTTAAAAAAAAGTAAAAGTGATCCCATAATATTGGTCTCCGGGGCTCAGTCCATTCAGATTTCAAAATATTCCAGACTAGAAGGCTTCCACCATTTTCCTCAGACTATTTCATTATCCAGCTGATCATAGACCTAAGGAAGTTTTTCCAGTTATTATTCCCCAAGTTTCTTTTTTTTCTAAATATCATCCCATTATTTACACTATTTCATTATGCCTCATTTTTATACCTTGGATTTTATAGCCTTCAAGTACTAGAAGGTGGTTGTCATTTAATACTCTTTATCCATCCCTTGGCCAAGAGAACACAAAAGAGTCATTAAGTTGTGCGTTACTGTGGCTTTTTAAGCTCTATTCGTAAATCAAGAATCCTAAAGTCTTGGGAAACAGGGATATGGTAAAAGGAAATTTACCTTTATGTTTACATTTAGTTTTCAGTTCCAAATGCTTCTATCAACTGAGGTGTCTGCCAAAGTTCTGATCGAACTTTGTGTGTGAATGAGGCTAGTGTGTGAATGAAAGAGCCATAGGCTTTCCAGGTAAGAAGGAACCTTCTTTAAGGATGATTTGGACCACTTCTCCTTATATTGCTGAAACTTCTAAATATTTCTATCATTCAGCTTTCTCTAGAAGAGAGATACACAGAGATAGAGAAAGATAACCTCCATGAAACATATTAAGCTAATTTTCAGATGCAAAGGCAGAATTCACATCTTCCATGAGACTGAACTACATCTCCTCCCTGCCCTGGAGGGACAATAGCAATCGTAAAACTCAGATCCTCTGAGCACTCACTCACAGCTCAGGGATTCCGGAAATTCAATCTGCCTTATACAATTGTCACATCCTCATAAGATAGACTTTTCACCATTTCAAAATGAGGAAAATGGGATTAGAGAATTAATTCACTCGCCCAAGCTCTCACAGGTTTTCACTGCTGGAATAACAGTTTGTAATTATGAGATGGATACGGAGATCCATGATAGTTTCACTCTATCACACCTTGAAGTAGGATTACACCTCAAAGCACTGAACAAATACCTAATCACCATTGGGCCAGCTTGGCTCTTCGTGGAGAAAATTTACTGCTGTGACAAGCAGCTAATTCATTAATTCAATATTTAATCAGGACCCAGTATATGCCTGGCAATCTTTTAGTACTGGGGACACAGTTGTAAACAGAGCCGGCAAACATCCTGTTCTCAGGGAACTCACATTCTAAATACATAAGATGCATAGTTTATCAGATAGTTACAAGTACTATAGAAAAAATAGAGCAATAAAGGGGGGATAGAATTATAAATTAAGAAATAAATACATTTATAGTTTATCAGACGATTTTGTGTGCTAAGGAGAACAATGAAACAGGGAGGGAAGTTAGATAGGGCTGGAATGGTGAGGGAAATCCTCTCTGCTGGTGACATGTAGACCAAGAGTTAAAGAAGGGGAGAGAGTGAGCCAGGTGGATTCCGTGGGGCGAGCATGCTGGGCTGTCAGATGCCAAGGCTCTGAGGTCAGTTGTCTAGTGTGTTCAGGGAAGCACAAGAGAGCTGGTCCAACAGGGACAAAGTGTGTGAGGGAAAGAGTGGCAGACGACACTGTCAGAAAGTGGTCTGGAAAGGTTCTATTGCTCTTTGTCAGCCACTGGAAGGACTCTGATTTTTATTTTGAGTGAGATGAAAAGCTATTGAAGAATTTTGAGCAGAAAGCCATTATCTTATTTACATTTTTAAGAGTCACTCTGGTTGCTGTTATAAAAATGTGCTCCCTGTAGGAAAGCAGACATCAAAATAAGGCCAATTAAGACTTAATAGCTAATAATGATTCCACATCATAACAATAGACATTTCTTGGAAGACTTTGGTACTTACTTTACATTCATTATCACATTAATTTTCACAACTTATGTGATGGCTATCATCATTATATCCTGTTTGTAATTTGTAGTTGAGGCTTTATGGAATTTTTACGGCAGTTGATCCAGTACACATGCGGGGGCATACTTGACTTGAATAAATTTAGTTGTTTTGAAACAAGTTTTAATTAATAGAATATGAATATATTTGAGGTTTTTATGGCAATTGGTATAGTAATTGGAGATGCATAGGAAAACAGTGATTCATAACCCTAAATGCACATTAAAATTACCGAGAGCTTTTAAATTGTACTGTTTGTCCTTGGAGATATTTATGTAAGGATTTGGTTGAGACCCAAGTGTCTGTACTACTTTTAAAAACTTTTTAATATCTATTTAAGATAGAGAACACATTTAAAGAAACTCCAATCCCTGCAAGGATGTAAGATCAAAAATATCCAGATATTTTGATCTTGAGTACATTATTTTTTTAAAGATTTTTTTTGATGTAGACCATTTTTAAAGTCTTTATTGAATTTGTTATAATATTCTGTTTCATGTTTTGTTTTTTTTTGCTGTGAGGCATGTGGGATCTTAGCTCCCCAAACAGGGATAGAACCCAAACCCCCTGCATTGGAGCGTGCAGTCTTAACCACTGGACATCCAGGGAAGTCCCGAGTTACATTATTTTTAAGAAATATATTTCTTAATAAATATATAAATAAACATATTTATCTGTGCAAATTTGCCATCTACCTCTCACAAGTTCATTGGGTCATAGTGTATGTATTTTGTGGATAAACTTTCTCCTGGCTTCTTCTTTTGCCCAGATTTCCTTACCTTCTTCGAAAAAAAAAAGTGTGTGTATCTACTTTTAAATGTATAATTTTAAAAAGTAAATTAGAAATATAGTAGTCGAACACTCCGCTGATAATTAATTCTTCATTAATAGCTAACCAACTACCTGGACCAACTCAAATGTTTATCAAAGAAAAGGAATATTGAAAAATAATTAACAAATGATCAGGTTTCTGTAAAGAGAGATATAGCACATTTTGGACCTAGAAAATGTGGATGTTTTAAACAATGGGCGTAATGGCAGGAAGGGGATTCTTATGGGAGGAGGATTTCCCATTTTCTCACAGCTCTCCCTTTAGCCCAGGCTGTTTACAAAGACACTGGCGATAATCATTTCTTGTTAAAACTGGGGCTCAGGCAATAGCTGAGGGAGGCTGGAGGAGGTCAGGACCATAAGGCCAGAAATAGCCTTAAGGACAGGCAAAATGGTGAGCTCTATGCAGGGGGTCAGCATGGGGAAGGAATATTCTACAAATGGGCAGGGATCATTCAACAGAGACCAACTGCTGTAACAAACAAAGCCAACATTTCAGAAGCTTAATGGAGCAAAAGTCTAGTTCTTGTCCTGTCAATGTACAGTGTGTGTCCGTGGTGGTGGAGGGAGCTCTTCTGTCCACTGCTCCACACTTAGTCATTTGGGGACCCAGGATTCCTCCAAGTGGTGGTCTTTGGACTCTGGGATGTTGGAATTCTCTACGAGATCCATTACAACTTCCTGAGTGAAGAACAAAGAGAGAGAGTAGAGAATCATATGACAACTTCTAGCGGCCAGTCCAGAAACCGGTATATGTAACTTTCTCCCTCACTCCTTCGGCCAAAACTCAATCATGTGGTCCCATGCTTTCCTCCCTGAGAGCGAAGGGAGGAAAATGGGTAGAACTATGTGCCACAGGAGCCCAGGGATGTGCCACGAAAGGTAATCTTTATGAAAAGCTATTTCCAAATTATTTTCAAAATTACCGACTGAACTATGTGGATTATACGCAGGAGATCATGGATAACTGATCTTTCAACATGATCTGATCAATGATGACATTTGAGCTAAAATATAGAGTCATTGGTATCTAGGAGAATAAACATCAACTGCCGGGGATGGACTGATGTAGAAAGTGAGGTCCAGGGCTGGAATCTACCTCTGGGGAGTCCTAATGATACACGTGATTCAGAGCCAGGTGGTGAGCCAGGCTTAGAGGTCTTTTTCCCATCCCTGTTTTGGGACAAGACTGGAGGCAGAATCTGAGGAGAGATGGAATCAGGAGGTGGATCTTTCAATGTGTCCCAGCTGCAGGGATGGAGTGGGATGAAGTGAGCAAAGATCCAAGTGGACTTTTATAGTTCAGATGGCCTGGACTCTCCCTGTCACTCTGTAGTCTAGATGCTGGTTCTTTAGAGTACCTGGAGCTATCTCAACTGGGACCCGGCCCTAGTGCCGCCCTGGCCCTTTGATGGTGGCAGGTGGTGGGAGGCAGTGTGGTTCAGAGGCTGTGTCCTCACCTGCTCTGTGCTACTGAGAAAACCACAGCTTGCCTTGTCTCAGAAGTTTCTATGGGCAGACTTCATGGTAATGTACGTTAATATGGTCATGATCTCTTCTTACAGCAACATGGGAAAATCCTTTCGTAGCGTGCCATAACCTGACATTCCCCATAACAAAGAGTGTCACAGGTGTGTGTGTGCATGTGTGTGTAAGAGAACTGTAGGAAACTAACTTTAAAACAACGTTTCTTGAGAGATATATGGTGTCCATCCAAGGACGGGTTATGAAGTTCTGCTCTAGCTGCCTCAGTATAGAACTAACACTTTGTCCTGAATCTCAGAGCGCCCTCCACTCACTTCTTATCACACAACCCACTTTCCAAGTTGGATGTAAAAAACCCCAATTAGCACCCTTTATGTCACAAAGGAAGGGGATCAAATACTAGTTTGGTATTTGTGTATATTTTCCCAATGTGTCATAATACGCTTTATTGTTATTCCCAGCCAGTCTTGGAAACAAGTTCCGATCCCCAGGCTTGGAACCAAAGAAATAAATTTTAAAATGAGTCTAGGAAGGAAAAAAAAAGATTTAGAGCCTAGATGATTTACTGTGTTCTTTCTTTCTTTTGACTCAATCTTATGTTTGAGATTTTTTTGTGTGTTTGTTTTTTTGGTTTATAAGGGAAGTTTGGTTAAATTTGCTTCAATAGTTTCTTATATACTTTTGTCCTTGTGATAGGAAAATCTATTCTTTCTTTTTGCCCACCTGTCAGACAGTTAGCTAGTCAACCAATGAATGTTTATGAAGATCCTGTCATGTGTAAAGGCATTCTGTTAGATAAAGTTTGGAAGAAGAGGAAGATCAATTTAGATTTATTTTATATATATACATATGTGTGTATATACACACACAGAATATGTAGTCATGTACCATAGATAACTGTAATACGTAAGTATATATCATATAGAATTATAGTATATACCATATGTTATATATATTTATATACATACATATGTGTGTATATACACACACAGAATATGTAGTCATGTACCATAGATAACTGTAATACGTAAGTATATATCATATAGAATTATAGTATATACCATATGTTATATATATTTATATACATACATATGTGTGTATATACACACACAGAATATGTAGTCATGTACCATAGATAATTGTAATATGTAAGTATATGTCATATAGAATTATAGTATATACCATATATTATAATATATATTATATATATTATATATATTTTTATATATACATATGTATGTATATATACACACTGTATGTATATATGACACACAGAATATGTAGTCATATACCATAGATAATTGTAATATGTAATTATATACATATAGAATTATACTATATCCCATATATATTATATATAATTATATACATTTAGTACCTATTATATAATGGGCATTCTGCAGAGTATCAGATGAGATGGGTCACTTTGAAACATGGGCAATGACGATAGAAATTGTAAAAGTCAAGTGAAATGTCTCAGCCAAATACTTTTTCAATAACTGCTTGCGAGCCTGCTCCCAGGCATTCGTCTTCTTCATGTACCAGCATGACCCTGCTGGGAAAATGGACCATGCAGACAATGGGAATGACTTTCACAGCAGGACGACTCTATGCCTGTCTCTAATAATATATAAAGAAGACTAGGCTGAGTTCAAAGATAGGGAACATCAATCCTTGATAACACACATTTTTTAGGATGGTGAGAGGAGTCAGGAATGTGTGACATGACGTTTAGGGCAAGAAAATGACAGATGTGGCTCCTGAAAGACAAGGCTCAAATTACAGTATAAGCTTTCATTTTCTCCAGAGCTGGAAGTTTAACCCACAGCTCTCGCTGTTCCGAGGGAGGGGTGAGGTTTCGAAACATTTTGGGACATCCTGGCCAGGGGAGTTCTGGGATTTATGAAAAGCCTCAAATCAGAGAGCACAGTCGAGAGTGCAGCTGAGTTTTGAAGTCAGAAATTCTAAGTCGTATTTGCTTCATCCACAGCCATAGAGACATAGCACATCCGCCTTCTGTCTCGATCAGCAGCCCTCTCGCCCTCCTCCCACCCTCCTGCCTGGCTTGCTGCCTTGACCTTGGAGCCTCAGAGGTCACCTTCTTTAGAAAATGTTTTTTCATGGCTCAGAGCCTAGTTAGATGCCCAGCCTATGAACTCAAACAGCACTGCGCATGTACTGTGTACTAGCATTCTTCATACCGTGTATCTTTCGCTTGTCTACCTCAACCTCTGAATGATCTCCTCCGGGGGTACGTTTGGATCGTGTTTCTGGTACAGAGCTCAGTGCCTGGCAATACTACACCCTCCATAATGCCGGTTCACTATCAGATGAATCAGTGCCCTGCATGTCTTCCAGAGCTCGGGTCTGTGTTAGAATGTGAGGCCTTCTGGGAGCCCTTGCCTCCCGTTCCTATGGAAACAGGGTGCTGCCTTTCACTTAATGCAGAACATCTGAAAACAGGCCTGTGTGGGAGGAGCCCTGGAATGCAGGACGATGAATGGCTCATTAGTGTCAGTGAAACTTTCCTCCACGTGCAAAGGCACACACACCATTAGCATCTGGCCCTGAGTAAGTGGGAGATTCCAACAGATGTTGTAAAGTCTCCAGGGCCAGCTTCTCCTCATTCACAAAAATGTGTTTCTTGCTCTTCTCTTATCAGCCTTGAGAAAATTTTAAGGAAAATCCCTTAAATTGAACCAAATTCTTCTCCTCATTGTGGCTTCTAGAAGGAAAGAGAAAGGAGAAAAGATGTACAGGGCATCACTGCTTAGACTGTATGTGTTGGCCACAGAGCCTGTGTGTGCATGTGTGTGTGCACGTGTATGTATTTTGCCCTGTGTTCGTTTGTTAGAACTACCATAACAAAACAATAGAAACCAAGAGGCTTAAACAACAGACATTTATTGTCTCACTTCTCTAGAGGCTAGAAGTCCAAAATCAAGGTGTTGGCAGGGTTGGTTCCTTTTGAGGACTTTGAGGGAGAATCCCTTCTGGGATTCTCTACTAGTTTGGGCATTCATTGGCTTGTAGAGGGCCCTCTTCTCCCTATGTCCTCAAATCATTTTCCCTCTGTATGTGTCTGCCTCTGTGTACAATTTTCCTCTTTTTATGAGGACACAGTCATAATGGATCCGGGTTCATCTTAATGACCTCATCTCAACTTGATTATCTGCAGACTTTATTTTCAAATAAGGTCCCATTTGCAGATAATGGGGGTTAGGACTGTAACATCTTTTTTAGGGACACAATTCAATCCATATCATATATTAAATGATTTAAGGCCATTTTAAGGTAAAAATAAACTGCAGCACAGAGAAGATAACACATTTCATGATATTACATTGATCTGAAACCAGGTCTGTTTGATTCTGATCTTCTTTTTTAATATATATATTTATTTATTTTTGGCTGTGTTGGGTCTTCATTGCTGCGTGTGGGCTTTCTCTAGTTGCGGAGAGCAGGGGGGCTACTCTTCATGGTGGTGCACAGGCTTCTCATTGCCGTGTATTCTCTTGTTACGGAGCATGAGCTCTAGGCACACGGGCTCAGTAGTTGTGGTGCCCGGGCTTAATTGCTTCATGGCATGTGGGATCTTCCCGGACAAGGGATCGAACCTGTGTCCCCTGCATTGGCAGGTGGATTCCTATCCACTGCACCACCATGGAAGTTCAGTCTTGCAGTATTCTAAGAGATAAAAAGCACAGAAGTGAACAAGACAATTCCCTGCCCTCATGGAGCTTACATTCTAATATACAGAGACAGTTAACAAGCAAATAAGCAAACCTGATTTGGTTCATTTACATTTATACTTGTTTACATTTAATCCCTCATAATAAAATGTCAGGTAATGAAGAAATTAAAGCCAGGTAAAGGGATAGAACGTTACCGGGAAAGATAAGATTGGTTTATCTTAAAAGGAAGAGAGTCCCAAGGAAGTAGGGTAAGAGCCATACTGGTATCTGAGGAAAGGACATTTCAATACAGAACGAAGAGGAGGTGCAAAGGTCCTGAGGCAGGAGCATGCTTGGTGGGTTTGAGGAGTCTAGAAACAAGGTCAGAATGAGCCCTTGAACACTTATTTAATTCAGTAGTAAGGGCCAATGAGAAGAAAGGAATTGATTTAGCCAAAACTAGAGTCAAAAACATAAGGCAGTCAACTATACTTCAATATGAAAAAAATAAGGCAAGTTTAGGGCGAGGAGAAGAATCATGTTTTAATATAGCATAGAGCAGAGGTTATAAAATAGGGAAAAATATCAGTAACAATGACCATTTCAGTCATCATCACAATATATTTTTTTAACATCTTTATTGGAGTATAATTGCTTTACAGTGGTGTGTTAGTTTCTGCTTTATAACAAAGTGAATCAGTTATACATATACATATGTTCCCATATCTCTTCCCTCTTGCGTCTCCCTCCCTCCAATGCTCCCTATCCCACACCTCTAGGTGGTCACAAAGCACCAAGCTGATCTCCCTGTGCTATGCGGCTGCTTCCCACCAGCTATCTATTTTACATTTGGTAGTGTATATATGTCCATGCCACTCTCTCACTTCATCCCAGCTTACCCTTCCCCCTCCCCATATCCTGAAGTCTGTTCTCTAGTAGGTGTGTGTCTTTATTCCCATCTTGCCCCTAGGTTCTTCACATCATTAATCATTAGAGAAATGCAAATCAAAACTACAATGAGATATCATCTCACACTGGTCAGAACGGCCATCATCAAAAAATCTACAAACAATACATGCTGGAGAGGGTGTGGAGAAAAGGAAACCCTCTTGCACTGCTGGTGGGAATGTAAATGGATACAACCACTATGGAGAACAGTATGGAGGTTCCTTAAAAAACTAAAAATAGAACTACCATATGACCCAGCAATCCCACTACTGGGCATATACCCTGAGAAAACCATAATTCAAAAATAGTCATGTACCACAATGTTCATTGCAGCTCTATTTAAAATAGCCAGGACATGGAAGCAACCTAAGTGTCCATCAACAGATGAATGGATAAAGAAGATGTGGCACACATATACAATGGAATATTACTCAGCCATAAAAAGAAACGATATTAAGTTTTTTGTAATGAGGTGGATGAACCTAGAGTTTGTCATACAGAGTGAAGTAAGTCAGAAAACAAATACTGTATGCTAACACATATATATGGAATCTCAGAAAAGAAAAAAAGGTCATCATCACAATATTAAAGGATGTCAAAACACATGTCTTTTTGTTTTCTCTGTCCTTGACCTCATACATGAAATTGGTGACCATAGTTTGTCAGTTTTGCTCCAGACTTTCTTTCAGCCATCCTATCCTTCTGGTCACCCACTGCTGATGGACCTTCATTAGTGCTCATCCAGACCATTTGGACATTTATCCAGTTGATGCTTCACACAGTCACCAATTATTTCCTTAAACATGGTTGCATTCCCCAAACATCACTCTCTGCCTCCAGAACATAAACTTATACCCCTTTGCTCACAATTCTGAACCTGTACCCACCAGTCTGGTCAGCACAGTCAAAGACCCAAGAGTAAGTAATTCAGAGCAGAGGAATATCTGGGGGCGTTGGGAATATATATAATATATTCATTAATATATTTATGTTTTTCTAGCCACTTCAGGAAATGTCCTGGCCCACTTCCCCTTCCCTTCCACATTTGTTGTAGCTCTGGGTTCCTGGAAGCCACAAGTGTAAATGGGACCATGCCCCTTAGGCCACTGTCATTTGTTTTAGGAGGTGATGCTTGGCCAAGCTGAACCAAATGATACCTTTTATCTCCTCAATTTAAATGAAGAACTGGAGAGAATTCATGGTTGTTGCTGTTGTTATTGTTGTTCCAGAAGTATGGTTCTGTAAGATGTAAATTTGGGAGAGGTCATGTTTTCAACACTTAGGTTTGAAGAATCAGAGGAATCCAGCAGAGGGGTGCAAGGTGGGGAAGAGATGGGGAGAGAGAGAGAGATTCAGATAGAGATGGAGATAAGGAGAGAGGAGAGAGAGAGAGGGAGAAAGGAGAAGGAGAAGAGAGGGAGGGAGAGGGGTAGAGAGAGAACAGAGAGAGGAAGAAAATGGGGTAAAAGAAAAAAACACCTGACAGCATTTAAGCCAATACATTAAGTTTGTTCCCAAAGCTCGGTTGTAGCACTGTCCCTGGACTTTGTGGGACACCCTTTCCTATCACCTCTTTTGGTTTAATTTGAATGTATTTCTGTTGGTGTGCAACCAAGGGTTCAAATCATTCAATCCTTTTTTTCAATTTTGCCTCCATCACAGTGTCTGTCTCTGGGCCCTCCCACCTGGTAAGTGGGTGAGTCTTTTAGCATCACATCGGTACTTGACAAGTGTGCCTATTATATTCATTATTTTGTCTGCTGAAGTAAAACTTATATTCTTCAAGCTGCTACCATTTTTTGTCTTAAAAGAAAACATACAAGTAGGCTATTTTTAAGTTATGCTGTTGTGTTCTAGGTTAGGAAAATGTGAATGAACAAATTACAAAAGAATTCTTCCAGAACTATTTCTTCTTTTTTTTTTTTTTGAAGCACCCGGGCCTCTCACTGCTGTGGCCTCTCCCGCTGCGGAGCACAGGCTCCGGACGCGCAGGCTCAGCGGCCATGGCTCACGGGCCCAGCTGCTCGGCGGCATGCGCGGTCTTCGCGGACCGGGGCACGAACCCGCGTCCCCTGCATCGGCAGGCGGACTCTCAACCACTGCGCCACCAGGGAAGCCCCAGAACTATTTCTGAAGATGTTAGATTCTTAACCAGAAAGATGTAGAAGTGCTAAAAGCTGAAGTCTTACTGTCACTTTCAACTGAAGAATACAATAATATGAAAGGAAGACACAAGACACATCAGGAAAGATAACTGTCAGTAGAGGAGTGGGATTCCATCAGTAAATGTGCACACAGATCCTCCAAACATATGCCATACATGATGCAATACCAGGTGGCAGATTTGGGTAGGATTACAGAGATGAGAAGTAAAGAAATTAGCATGTATCTAATGTAAACTCTGCACTAAGCACTCAATATGTGTTTAACACATGTTATATAATTTAATTTCTATAAAACTCTATGACACAGATATGGATGAGGGAATCGAGATTCAGATCATTTAAATCACGTATCCAAGACCATGTGGCTATTAGATCTGGGACTGAAACACAGATATCTCTAATTCCAGTGTCCAGTGTTCATCCCTTTCTCCCTTCTGCATTCCATTTTCAATCTGGTCTGTCTTGATCCTCTTTTGGAGTAAGGGTTTATGAAGCACAGTCTGTGGGTTCTCAGAATTCTGAGGGGGTGATGGCAGAGTTGAATCAGATACCTCTACTTTCATCTCAACCAGACATCCCCGTGTAGATATGTAGGGTTCAGTGTAATGAGATTTCTGTGTCATATTTTTTGAAGAAAATATTCCATTGCTTTAAGAAGCTCGAAAGCCATAACCACAAGCTAATGCTAGGTCATTTTTGTCCAGGAATGCCAGTTGAATACCGTCCAGTGTAGGACTTTGAACAGATACAAATCATGACTTTCGTCAGGAAAAAAAGAAAGCTTAGTTCTTTTTAACATGAAGTGTAAATAAAATAGGGTATAGTGCTAAGTATATACATCACAAAACCCCACCTGAAACAGGGACATGGACTTATATTCACCTAAAATGGTGCAGAGAGGAAGGACATAATCTTTATATGACAGTTAACAAATAATAACTTTAAAAATAGATACAATAGGCTTTATTACATCATGTGAAAAATTATGACAACTTTGGCTTCAACTTGCCAAGAGTGTGTCTAAGAATAAATGCATTCCTGTTAAAAACATGAGTTGTAAACAGGTAGGAAAAGCTTCATGACATTGTATTTGGCAATGAATTTTTGGATATGACACCAAAAGTACAAGCAACAAAAGCAAAAATCAACAAACGAGACTACATCGAGCTTAAAAAATTCAGCACAGCAAAGGAAATGGTCAAGTATAAAAAGGCAACCTACAGAATGAGAGAAAATATTTGAAAACTGTATAACCACTAAGGGGTTAATATCCAGAATATATAAAGAACTCTACATCTCAACAATAACAACAAAAAACCCACAAAAAATCTGATTAAAAAATGGGTAAGGCACTCAAGTAGACATTTCCCCAAAGAAGATATACAATGGCCAACAAGCATAGTAACAGTAAAGATGCTCAACAATAAAAATCATCAGAGAGCTTCCCTGGTGGCACAGTGGTTAAGAATCCACCGGCCAATGGAGAGGATACGGGTTCGAGTCCTGGTCAGGGAAGATCCCACATTCCACAAAGCAACTAAACATGTGCACCACAACTATTAAGCCTGCACTCTAGAGCCCGCGAGCCACAACTACTGAGCCCGCGTGCCATGACTACTGAAGCCTGCGTGCCTAGAGCCCGTGCTTCGCAACAAGAGAAGCCACTGCAATGAGAAGCCCGGGTACCACAATGAAGTTTAGCCCCCACTGGCCGCAGCTACAGAAAGCCCACACGCAGCAACGAAGACCCAACGTGGCAAAAAATAAATAATAAATAAAAATTAAAAAAAAATCATCAGAGAGATGTAATCAAAACCACAATGAGATATCGCCTTACACCCATTAGGATGACCACTATAAAAATTAAAAAAAAAATAAAAGAAAGAAAACGACAACTGTTGGCTAAGATGTGGAGAAGTTCGAATCCTTGTGTACCGTCAGAAGGAATGTAAAATAGGGCAACCACTATGGAAAACAGTTATGGAATTTCCAAAAAAAATTAAAAATAGAATTATCAATCCATCAATCCTACTTCTGGATATATATCTGAAAGAATTGCGAACAGGATCTCAAAGAGATATTTGCACACCCGTGTTCACTGCAACATCATTAACAATAGCCAAGAGGTAGAAGCAACCTGGATGTCCATCAATGGCAGAATGGATTAAAAAAATGTGGAGTGTATATATATACATATATATATATATATATATATATATATATATATAATGGAAGATTGTTCAGCCTTTAAAAAGAATAGCACTCTGTCATATGCTACAACATGGATGAACCTTGAGAACATTATGCTATGTGAAACAAGCCAGTCACAAAACCACAAATACTGTCACAAGTATCTAAAATAGTTGAACTCTTAGAAACAGAAGGTAGAATGGTGATTTCCAGGGACTGGGGGAGGGAGAAAAGGGGAGTTTTTGTCCATTGGGTATAGAGTTTCAGTTTTGCAAGATGAATACTGGAGATCTATTATAGGACAATTTATATATAGTTAACACCACTGTACTGTACACCTAAATATGATTAAGATGATAAATTTTATGTTTTAACAGTAAAAAAAACTGTGTCTAAAAATGGTAAAAAGAAAACAAATGCTTGTATTCAAGAGGGAGTTAGATGTCAGCAAGATGCAAATTTGAGGTTTCAGTGAACCACATGGTACAAAGATAGTTTGGGCCTGACCCACTTCCATGGTTCTGGTTTTCTCTATGTAGCTCTTTTCATTGCACAAATTGTGGTTGTTTATTGGGCTTGGGTCACATTAGATGTTGGGCTGAGAAGCCAGCGGACATCTTGTTGTGGAACCAGAAGGCTGACACGCCACAGAACAGCGTTCACTGTGACGGAAGCTATCTTGGGTCTCAGGACAGAAGCTTGGGAAGCAGCTAAGCTGACGGTGCTTTGAGGTAACGATTCCAGAGTGAAACGCGCACAAGAATTCCAGAATACGCAGGTTGAAGTCCTGGCTCCATCCTTTCACTTTTGTATGCCACCCTAACCCCTCTGATTTTCAATAGGAGATGGAGTTAATAGTGAAGTTTACAATGAACTTAATAAAAAAGATCTGTGTAAAAATAGCACAGGGAACTCTGCTTGATATTCTGTAATGACCTAATTGCAAAAAGAATTTGAAAAAGAATAGGTACATGTATACATATAACTGAATCACTTTGTCGTACACCTGAAACTATCACAACATTGTTAATCAACTCTACTCCAATATAGAATAAAAAGTTAAAAAAAAATTGATATAATACACGTTCCTGTTCTTTCCCTCCCACAATACTCCTCACACTGTCCTTTTGGTTCAATGTCTATGTCCTTCACTAGGCCGTAAGCTCAGGGAAGCATGCATAAAGTTGGTCTTGCAGGCTGCTGTCTCCAACAACGAGCTCAGTGCCTGGCACAGAGATGTAGCTGGACAACCATTTACTGAATGAATGAATGAATGAATGTGTTTATCGTGCTTTGTCAGGAATCATTAAAGTATAAGGAATTGTTGCTTGGGCTTTTTCCATTTCTCAAGTATTAGCTGGTTAATCTGTAGTCTGGACAGGATACCCCTATTCAGAAGTTGTTTACAGGGAATGATGTTGGTGAGGCACATCATTCATGATAAAATATTGACTTGACACCCGCTGCCCGCAAAACTGGCCTCCTGCAATCTCCACCTCGTGATAGGATTATGACGTCTAGGAAACAGCCCATTTCTTTATAGAATAAAAAGCTCCCTGTGTCTCTCATTGTTTCTCAGCATAACCTTCCTCTCCCTGCCCCTGGCCTCCACCCCTACTCTTTTCTAGTCTCTGCCCCCTGATCCCACCATGTCCCTAGGCCACTGCTTGAAGTGTGAGCTGCCTCATATGATTTATGGGCCCAGTGATGCTGAGGTCAGAACACAGATTGTTTTGCAGACATCCCTGAAGCCCCTGTGTGGTGCGGGAGATGCAAGCCCAGAGGGATAGTCACAGGATATGGGATCACATTTGCAACAAGCAGTGCAAAGTGGCACAGGATATCTGTCACCAGACAAGTAAAACAGTCATTGTTTTCTCCCCACCCTGTGACCCAGGCCTGAGTCTATAAAGAGACGGCAGCTGTGGTCCTGACACCCAGATAAACACTGAATAAAGGACAATGTATTAGAAGGAAACAAGATGCTATGTTGTGAGTATGGGCGGTGACTGAGATTTCTGGGGCTCCATTTCTGTCTAGGGTTGTATTTATCTAAACAGTGTGGGTGCCGTAAGATTCCTTGTGGTATCTGAACATGGGTCATCCCCTCAATTACTTAATCAGCAACATGATCCTTAGTGAGTGTCTTCACTGTGCCACGAGCTGGGCTTAGGGACTGAGGCAGACAAGAGACGATGTTAGCGCCTGAGCCTCCAGGCCAGGTGAGCTTGCCCCAGTTCCAAGTCCACCTGTCCCTCTCTGACCAACCTCAGACAGCTTGTCCAACCTCATGGAGGAGATAAATTGTGAGTATTACACTGAGATAATGGATATTAACACCTAGGGGTTCAATAGTGTAATATACACATATATTTAAGTGTAAGACAGAGTTCCTGCCTTTAAGAGCTTCCTTACAGTTCTCTGCTCCTAACTCTGCTGCCTAATAGAATTACCTGGGGGCACTTTTTAAAAGTGCTAATGCCCAGGTCCTACCTCCAGAGACCATGAGGACATCGCTAAGGTTTAAAAGCTTCTCGTGTCATTCTAAGACACAACCAGAATTGAGGACAACTCTCTGACAAAACAAAATCAACACAGGCAGAATGAGAGCAAAGTGTATCACCAAATGCCTGCAGCAACTTTAGTCCCAATGGCAATATTCTCATCTAAATTAACCAGATGAATTTTGCAAATCTCCTACAAACTCCCTGAACATTACACAATGGTTTCCAGAGGTTGCTTCTAGAATCCATATTTACCTACTTAAAAATAATTTCAACTTCTCTCTAATAAAAGTCTTGGCTTCTTTCACATATCCCCTCTTCTATGGGCTAAAAAGCTTGAGACTTTTATCTCTAGAAGCGCAGTCAGATATTTTCTCTGTAAGCCCAATTCCCATGAAAGCCAAAACAAGGACGGCAGGAAGAAGGAGAGAGAATATTAGGTGCCTTTTGCAACCTCCCCACTTCTCTCTTCCTCTTGCCCCTCAAACCCAGGCTCACTTGATTCCTATTTTGCCCACGTTAATATTGCCCAAGCCTTGGGCACTTGGGGACATTGTCAACTTCACAGCTACCTTGTCCCTTCACTTCTTCCTCCTCCTGTCACCCTGGCCCAAGACACCAACCAGCTCTGACCTTGGGTATTGATGACAGCATGAACATCAAATACTTGCATGAGTGTTTTACGTCAGTAAGAACTTTAAACCACCATCCTCCCCCAGTAATATCCCACCTTCCAACCCAGGGAGTCAAAACCCTTAACAAGTATCAGTAAATGAATCTTCCTGGAGACGTGAATGGGGATGAGACAAATGAAATGTAAAGAAGTAAGTGATTATCCAAGGTCACTGCAAGGAGAATCAGGCGTTCCTAGCTCCCAATTCCCAACCCAAAGTCTAGCTCTCTATTTACAGAGGACAGTGTTACTATAATAACTTAATTGATTTATAATGTTTTTTCTCCATGTAGTACCATGTGTGCAATTAGTTACTGAACGGAAATGCAGCTCAGCTCACTTACCACATCTGCTGCTAGTCAGGGACATACAATTTCATGCCCTATTTTCCAGACGGCTTGATTAACATTCAGGGAAACCTAGCGACTTGGCCAGAGCTGCAGAAAAAGCTGGGGAGCTCAGGGATAATCGGACCTGGGAGAATTACCCCAGATGGAAAGAAAACGCAGCATCATCTCAAAACACAAGTCAAACATATAGTACTGTGAGAAAGAGTCACAAATGTGGAATGGCTCTTCTCTCCCCCATTCATTTTGTGTGTTAGTTCATTCGAATTCATTTGTATTCACTGAATACTTAGTAGGTGCCCGTTTTCTTTGAGTAGAGAGTGGCAAGCAAATATATATTTTCCATGCTTTTATGGAGCCTGCTGTCAAGTGGGAAACGTATTAAATAAATAATCATACAAAGAAAAAACATGAATGTAGGAGTGATGGATATGTATTAAGAGGGAAGTACAGTATCGGAGTCAGGGGAGGCTTCTCTGAGGGTGAGGTGTTAAATGTGAGACTGAAGAATGAGCACAGATTAGCTCCCGAGCCGGGGAAAGGCACTCTATCCGGAGGGGACGGCAGCTTAGAGGAAAGGTCTTGGTGAATTCCTGGAATTGTGAGAAGGCCGGCGTGGCTACAGCTTTAGGAGGTGTGGGAAGTGGTCCAGGGAAGTCTGGAAACAGGAAGGAGCTAGATACATGAAGGCTTTGAGTCTTCTATTATGGATTTTATATGTGGAATCTAAAAAAATAGTCAAACTCAGTAAAAGAGAGTAGAAAAGTGGTTTCCAGGGGCTGGAGTGTGGGGGGGAAAGGGATAAGGTGGCAAAAGGCTACAAACTTTCATCTATAAGATGAATAAGCTCTGAGGATTTAATAGAGAACATGGTGACTATAGTTGATAACAGTGTAGTACATCAATGAAATTTGCTAAGAGAGTGGAATTGGAATGTTCGTATACGTGGTGATGAATGTATTAATTAACTAGATGGGAGGGATCTTTTCAAAATGTACACATCTATGAAGATGTGTAGATTTGAAAGTGGACATCCATCAAGATGTCCACTTTCAAGAGCTCATAATTTTGTCAGTTATATCTCGATAAAAACTGAAAATAAGTGTTTTTAAGTGTTAACCCTTAATTTTAAGGCTTTTAAAGAGAAGAGATAATATGTTTTAAAACTGTAGACATTTTTTTATCTGCTCCATGGAGAATGGAGACCAGATCGGGAGAACAAGGAGAGGAAGCAAAGATAGGAGTTGGAATCCATGCGACGGATGGTTGTGGCTTAGGTTTGGATGAAGATGGTGAGAGTAAAGTGAAAGGGATGGTTTAGAGAGATACCTAGGAGGCAAAAATCAGTAGGATGTGGTGGTAGATTGAAAGTGGGGAGGGAGAGATAATGGTAAGAAGAATGTTCTGTCTTTTTTCTTAGGCAACTGTGTATATGTAGATGAAATTTACTGAGCTGAGAAAAGGCAGAGTGGGAGATACTAATTTTGAATTCCTGTCATAGAGATGGAAACAAGAGAGTGCAATACGTCATTTTGAGGGAACGTATAGACTAGGAGGAGAAGGAGGTTCGAGACTGAGGGTTGAAGAATTCCAACTTTGGGTCAAATTGGAGGAGGACCTGGTAGGAAGAAGTGTATCTGGAGAAATAAGAGACAAACCAGGAGAATGTGGAATCCCAGAGGCCTAAGAAGAAGAAATGTATCAGGAAGGGAAATTAGCTCTGCTGGATGGCTGTGGAATTATCAGATACAATGAGAACTGAAGAACGTCAGTTGGGTTTAGAAGCTTGGGAGTTGTTAATACCTATAGTAGACCAGTTTTGGTGGATGCATGGCATATTTTCAAAGACCCATACTCAAGACCAGACTGACACCTAAGAAGTTATATAAAGATCAACAGCATGCTCGGTGAATACTGACGAGGATGACTGGGTGGTTGAACGGATGGGTGAATGTAGACTTTGCCTGAATCTCAGAAATTTTTTTTAACTTTTCATTTTCTTAAATCCTCTGGCTGGTCAGAATATAATATGGGGGAAATGAAGAAACTAAACAGTACTGGCATTGGGAGTTGTGGTCTTTCCTTGCTGGAGGAGGAAGACATGGAGAAAAAGATGAAGAGGGAATGATCATGGTACATGTCTACTAGCTAAGACTTCAACATCTACCAGGAGATCTCAATGTATCCTCCATCTAAATCAGCCACTTTCAAACCTGGCTGATCATCAGAATGACACCTACATCCACAAGTATTCTGATGCAACAGCATGTTCGGGCCTGGGAATTAGCATTCTGCAACACTTCAGTTAACCCTTGGTTTTAAGTTCTACCATAATGCTCCCTGAAAATTCCAACAAAGAGCTACATGACTCTGTTCCTTCTTTTCTTACTGTTTTATAAAATATGGAACACAAAGAGAACATTTTTGTGATTCGTTAATAGTGCCATGTCATTTTTTCTCTCATCAGAGGAAACTAAGCCTGAACACCAAGTGTGGTATAGTCATTTACATACCCAGGTGCTTGATTCGCTCCTCATAATATTTTGGAATGAATATTGGGAGGCTATTACCAGGCCCATCAGCTGCATTTTTCAGATGTGGAAACTGAGACAGAAAGGTTAAAGGCACAGCCATTAACAGGATAAAGTAGGGACTTCAATCTAGAAGTTTCCCTCCAAGTTCAGGTTTTGAAGGGGAGCTTGTTCACCCTACTGATATTTGAGATGCAGATATAAGAGGGGACAATCAGCCTGGTGACCTGTAATATAACCTGTACCTTGATCCAGAAATACATGTACACATATATGCACACATTTTGAAAATGACTGGCTCTACATCAAACACAGAAAGAAAAATAAAATAGAAACTCTCATGATTTCTGCCCTCAAAAGGACCTGTAATCTCAACGGCAAGATTTTACAACTATTTCTAACACAAGGCTGCCAGGCTAAGTGCAAAGTGAATGTTATGGATCATATTAGCTGCCAAAGATCTGGATGGAAATGGATTTAATGTATCTTGTGAAGATCAGCTTCAGGCCCTTCACTTGTAGCCACACAAGGTTCTGGGATGAACCCTACCAATGTGTTCACATGCTCGTATATTTTGGTAAAATGTGCAATAATAAGACATTTTAAAATTAATTAATTAATTTATTTATTTTTGGCTGTGTTGGGTCTTTGTTTCTGTACGAGGGCTTTCTCTTAGTTGTGGCAAGCGGGGGCCACTCTTCATCGCGGTGCGCGGATCCTTTCACTGTCGCGGCCTCTCTTGTTGCAGGGCACACGCTCCAGATGTGCAGACTCAGTAGTTGTGGCTCACGGGCCCGGTTGCTCCACGACATGTGGGATCTTCCCAGACCAGGGCTTGAACCCGTGGCCCCTGCATTGGCAGGCAGATTCTCATACCACTGTGCCACCAGGAAGCCCCAGACATTTTTATTGTAAGATATTTTAAACCGTCTCTTTCTGTTTGGCTTCCACCGCATCACCTTTCTTCTTGTGCTCGTTTGTGGAGGGGTGCCTTGGACACTTTTGGACATCTGCCTCAGTGGTGTTTGAGTAGGGGATGTATTTAGTTTGGGTTTAGTGAGGTATGTTCAGAATATGTCTCACAGTGACTCCTGTGTGTTGTTAAATCATGGTGAGCAGTCCTGGTACAGGAATGACTTCCAGAAATCCTTCTATTGCCTACGTTGCCAGCTCACCAGCACCACGCATGAGGGTGCTGGGATAGAGGTCTTCTCCTGTGTGGACATGTCCTATGATGCCTGCCATGAGAAGTCCACATGTGGGTAGTTGTTAATGAGTGTCTCAATTCAAATATAATTTATAAATAGTCAATGCATAAGAAAACTTAAAATTCCTTGGAATTTGATAGGTCATATACAAAGAAAAACCTCACAGAGGATTTTCCAACTTGACAGCAATCCTCAACTCTCAATTTTTAAACAAATAATCAATTATTCATGCTAGAGGAAAGACTGCGTGGTCTTTCTCTTCTCTCTATAGAAAAATATAATACAAAATTGTTATCCTCTGAAGAGGTGAGCAAAGAGACTAGAGCCAAAAAAATGCCTTATAAACTTGTGTCAGGCAACTTGCTAATATATTAGATTATATGATGCTTGTGGTATTTGCCAATTTTTAAAATTTTCCAAATAAATATCTTATTCTAAGAAATAATTTACCTTGGAACCTAATTTCATATTATATTTTGTATTTTTATTTTGCATATTGTTTTTTGTTGGTGTTAAAGAGCACCCTCCCCAGTCTATACTTCAGGTCCCATAAAAAATGGATCTGCTTCTGAGTTTAGTGAAAGGATAAGCCACAGAGGAGGTTAGACATGACTTTGAGAAAGTGGGGGAAGGCTTCCAGATAGAGGAGCAGTTTTACACGTGGAGGCAACATGAAGCAAGAGCCCAACTTGGAAGGAGCACTTGGAAAGTCATAGCGTGCTTAAAGGAGATCTATCCAGGCTAGTTCTCATGGGGCTGTTGCAGTTTCTTTGTTGCTATTGGTTTTGCTCATTTTGTTTTGTTTTAATCATTTAATTGTTTTACATCTCCCTCTTGAAGAGAGCGTGCATCTCCCACTGCTCCCACATAGGGGTGCCACATAAAATAGAGTGCCAGTTAAATTTGAATTTCAGATGAACAATGAATAATATTTAGGTATAAATGTGACCCCTTCAATACATAAGACATATTTATACTAAAACATTTTTTTGTTGTTCATCTGAAATTCCAATTTGACTGGACATCTTGTATTTTTATTTGGGAATTCTGAAGGAAGGAAAATGAGTTTTACTTTTGGAAGCCTCTGATTCCGGGCCAGGGTCTTCATCTGAAACAACTCTCCACTGTACCAGCCACTAAGCTGTGTCCAAAGGAGAGCTGTAGGATCTATGGAGCCTTCTTGGTCCACACCGAGCAAGGCAAGTTGACAAAGAGACAGTGGTTGGTGGAGGAGGGACTTTCCAAGTTAGCGGCAAAGCTTTCCTCTGGGAAACAAATGTTAGAGAGTGAAGTAAAGTCATTCCCCAGTGAAGACCACTGTTATCGCTAAGTACATTAAATCCAAGACCACATTACTGCAGCAGACCTAAGGGAGAGCTGAATTTGTGTACAACCAGGGGTGATTTAGTTTTGTTAATTACTTATGTGTCCTTTGCCTTTAAAAGATGTTTTGAACAAGGCTTGGTTTCCTCCTCGATTCAAAAACAGTTTAATACAGTTTTTTTTTCTTTTCAAAACTCAATTCTCTACAATATTGTGCTCATTTATACCCTCCACAAACATAGGTTTGCTGTTGTATGGATAAGGGTCGCTAGATTTAGGAAGTAAAAATAAAGAATGCCCAGTTAGATCTGAATCGCTGATAGATAACAAGTCATTTTTCAGTGTAAGGATGGGGTAGCATTTGTTATCTATCAGCAATTCATGTTTAAATGTGTGTCCTGTGGTTTACTTGGCAACCCTGCTTGGAATACAAGCTGATATTCCTGATTTTGAAACCATACAAAGATGGGAATTATACCCAATATTTTGTAATAACCTATAAGGGAAAATAATCTGGCTTGTTACAAATATATATAGAATTCTGTCATATATATATATGACAATCACTTTGCTGTACACCTAAAACTAACATAACATTGTAAATCAACTATACTTCAATGAAGAAAAACTAACATAACATTGTAAATCAACTATACTTCAATGAAAAATAAAAGATAAATCCATCCATACATCCATACATAAATAAGAGTTTGCCCTTCTTTGAAAGTGGGGCTATCTGAGTTTTATCCTAGGGGAAAGAAATTGTTGAAAGATAAAAGACCTGCTTCAGAAGGGAGTGAGTCCCCTGTGTTTGGAGACTGGGTGAACGTTTGGTGGGCATGTAGTGGAGGTGATACATATTTGAATGAATATATTTGTTGAGTGTTGGACTTGAGGACACGATGATTTTTCAGGTCCTGAAGTTGGTGTAGCATAGCACAGGCTCTAGAATTGTATAGATTTAGTTTCAAATTCATGACTTGGTCCTTTATTACTGAATTTTTCTGAGCCTCTATTGCTTTATTTGTAAAATGGGGACAAGCCTAATGAGTTGTTATAAATATTAAAAAGATAATGCATACAAAGCACATAGCACTGTTATAGACACAACAAATTATAGTGAAATAAATGTTAGCTATTGTCCAAGTCCCTTCAAGCTCTGAGATTATACATTTGCATGAACTTCAGTTACAAAAACTATGAGGATTTAAATAGACCAAGAATTTGGGTTTGTAAAAGAGACAGACAATTCAACAGCATGATATCCTACCACGGTAATGACCAAAAATATATCACATGGTCTCTTAGTCAGTTTATGTTTTTGGAATTGGCTCAAAGAGAATGAATTTGGGTTCTACTTTTCTTGTTTCTCTCTCCGCACCCGACACAAAATAAAGTACATATTTGGTGCTCAGGAAATAATGTTTCATGAACAGTGTGCTCTTCTTTGCCATAAATGAGAGTCGGGGATTTAATGTTTATTCCATGAAACGCTTGGTTAGAGATGAACAAGAAACAAATTCAAAGACATAGTGAGGCTTCTCTTCCTTTCCATCTCTCTGCAGAACTTCTAAAATGTGCTTGTGAGCTTAGTTGTGGACAAAGAATGCCTCCTCGCATTTTAAGCAACTCTTAGCAACGGGATCTCGCTTTTTAAAAGGTGTAATCTCAAACATTCTAGGTGAGAGTTGTATGACGGCTTCAGTTTTATGTCATATTAGCACAGAGTAATATTTCCAACTGCCTGTTAGGCCGTTTTTCAGTATTTTGCAGAAACCTTATCTTTTTTCTTAGGGTAAGTCATCTTGATTTGATCCCTTCTTCTAAAATAGCACTACCACACAGGTCAGCAGATCCAAATAATGAATACTTCGGGCACAGAGGCCTTAAAAAATTAGTTTGTTTCCTGCCCACATCAGGAATGCGTAGTGTATGCATAATAGACTGAGGACATTAGTTTATGAGAACTTTAGGTCCACCCTGAGTGCACAGAGATAAGTTCTAAAAATAAAGCCAAGTTCTAGTCTCTTTTTTTTTTTTTCCTCCAGGAGTAAATGCTGACCATGAATCTTCTGGAGACTTGAGAATGAAGCACCGTGGTTAGTCATCATCCTGCAGTCTCACAGTGCCACCTTTTGGTACATGGTTTCTCATTTCCTAACAGTGAATATGAGACAGCTGGTTTCCTCTGGTGATTTTTTACAATCCAACTTCCTTGGTTATGGCTTGACATAATTTCCCTGGAGAGTTCAGGCTTAGGGTATGATAATATACCTTGGATCTGCAAAGCATTAAAAGGGAGGATATTGTCAGATATATGATCTAGCCATGGACACAGGCCAGATGCATTTGTAACTAAGAGAGAAGCCCCTCTTGTCCTGGTCCATTCCTAACTGGTTTGGCTTTGCTGTTATCTATCAGCACCTTCCTTAACTTTTGCAAAAAGGCTCAGTTAATTTCATTCTTTGCCTTCCAGCTATGCTGTCAGGAGCTTGCTTGTGACCACATATATAACAGGTGACAACAGTGTATTTTTCAGAGAAATAAAACCAAGAGAGCAATCGCAAGAACTTTATGTTCTTTTCAAGATTGCTCCTCTGGAATATTTACCCACAGTAGAGAATAGGATGTAATGAATTATTTATCAATGGGGCAGGCTTTACTGTATTCATTAGTTAGTTAATTAGGATTTGGGTTGTATTTCTGGCATTAACTGAAATTAGACTTGTGTTACAAATGTAATAAAATAAAGCTATTTAGGCCAACCTGTTGGAGGAAACTTCAAAACACCTAGAGACAATGAGGTTTTACGTTTTATGCTTTGGACTGCTAGTTGGAACCCTTGAAGGAAAAACTGGCTGAATTCTCTAAAATTAGGTTTACTGCATGCCTAGGCCTTAGAACTCCAAGTCAATCGTTTGGGCTGAATTTCTACCCTGTCCCAACAGCTAGTCAACGCAATGAAAATACAACTCGTGTTGTTTACTATCACGTGCCCAACAGAAACCATTGTATTTTTCCTCCTCTAATTTTCAATCAGAAATTTTGGCTTGTTATAGAGACATAGTCTAGGTTGGCATCACCGTAAAGTACTTGTTTTATTCTGAGTTCTAAGAAGAAAATGGAGACATGTTATAAATAGCAACTCTGGTCTCTACTTTTAGTTTGCAGTTCAGTAGAAAAGGTGGGAAGGACATTTTGGTCAGAATGTTTGAGTCCCTTTACTTACAAAAACCCTACCCATCCGTCACCTTTGAGGTCAAATTTTATTTACTTCAAAAAGCCGCTCTAATTCCCACAATAGCTGTCTCTCTCTACTCCAAATCTCTTTAGCTTTTTTACCTTGACAGTGGGCTGTGCAATAAGGATGGAAAATTCCTAGAGATATCAGACGATGTTTTACCTACTTTGGGGCTTTACGCCTAGTTAGCTCTCCGTATGTGATCTTGAATAAAATTGTGATGGTACACATGGCAGAAGCACAAGAACATTTCCAAGAATGCGACAGCTTAGCTCAATGTGGTATAAACGTCTCTGGGAATATAAAGCCCCACCCCCATTCGGTAGTTTCTCTTTGCTCTTGCCCAATCTAAATTCTGCTGCCAAAGCAGCTTGAGCAAATCTGAGCATGTTACCCTCCTCCTTTAAAAGCTCCGTGCCTTCTTCTGGCCTCCTGGATAGACTCCAAACACTTTAGATGGGTCTAGCAGGCTTATGCTGTCTGTCCCCAACTCGCTTGTACAATCTCACTTCTCACCATTCCACCCCATTTGCACGTTGATCTACTCATTCTGAATTTCTCTGTTGTTACCCCTTTCTGAAGTATTCTTCCTTCACTTTCCTGCCTGGACAAACTTTTGCCATCATTCAAGACCCAATGTAAATATTTTCAACCTCTGTTTAGAATTTTCCAAGGCTCCAAGGCAGAGTAAGCCTCAATTTCTTCGGGGATGTTATGTAATTTTGTTCATTATTTTATTATAGCAACTACTATGTCTTGTGTCAAAACTTTTCTACTTACACTAAATCACTGACTAAACTTAAGTGACCTGAAGATAGGGACCCTAGTGATTTATTTAAATTTTCAAGCAGGTGGTCCGGTGTATAATACTCAGGGAGCTTCCAAAAATGTATGACTGATGAATAAATCAATAATCCTGAAGGGTAATGATAATAACACCGGATGAGGACTTGACGGACCTGTTACTTTCTTCTGTGAGATCTGTGGCAGTTTAACCTCCCTGGTCTCAGATTGCCCAACGTGCACGGGCAGTATTGCAGATTAGGTGACCTCCCTTCTGATACAGGATCTGTGAAGTTTTCACTCCTGAGTAAAGTTCATCAAGGCAGGCTCTCTGGGAACTTCCAAATTCAATAGGTTTCAATTCATTTGTCATGAAAGGCACTTCCAGATTTGGTAGCTCTGGATATTTGAGGGTAAATACCAAGTTAGTAATCAAAGGATTGGAATTTCTGGAAAGAAATGGATTCTAATCTGGAGCCTCTAGTTTAGAGAGACTAAAATATTAGATGAAATGTCTATTCCTACTTGAGGTTAATTAGTGGATATCAGAGAGTAAAGGGATGTATCATGCTAACATATGAATAAGTGAACATTCTTTCATAAGCCATCCACATTCAGTATCAAACTGAAGTCCAAAAAAGTGAAACTCACACATACTTTTCAGAGGGTTGAATTGGCATTTTCTTAGACATTCTAGACAGGGGTCCGCAGGGCAGGGACTAAGCTGCAGTTGTGTCATACACTTTACGCTTGTTTTCACCTTCTATGTCTCAATTTAAAAGAGATCAGAAATCGAGGAAATAGAAGACCGTGGCCCCCTGCATTCAACTTTCTGTTGAATATCTAAAGCTGTCTGAGCAGCACATCAAACTTAACATGGCACAAACAGAACACTTGATTGCCCAAATGTCCCAAATTCATTTCCCTAATTAGTACCTATTTAAGTAAATGCCATCACTATTCATCTAACCGCTTAGGACAAAACCTTAGAAGTTATCGCAGATTCCTCTTTCCCTCAATCCCATCAACCAATTCATCAATCAGATATAATTTTAAACCCTATTCTGAATCTCTTCTCATTACCTTCACTGCAACCACTCCTTCCCAAGCCACGATTATTTCTTCCTAGATTTTTGCAATGACCTCTGAAGTAGGTTTTCTGCCTCCACATTTGCTCCCTTACCTAGAGTCCCTCCAACACTTAGTGGCCAGAGTGGTCTTTCTAAAGCTTAAATCAGATCGTCATACTCCCCTACCTAACAGTTGCTAGTGGCTTCCAAATATACTTTGAATAAAAAACAAATTTTTTATGACCTCCTTATCTGGGCTTGCAATGTCCCCAACCTCATCTCCTGCCCTTCCTCCTGTGGTTAACTTTGACTCATCCACGTTCGCTTTTGGTGTCTTAAAACATACCCCAAATAGTCTCATATCATGGCATTTGTATTTATGGTTCCTCCTACAATGAACACTCTTTCCACGTGGCTGCCTTTTTCTCACCATTTAGGTCTGAATTCATGTCTCCTCGTCAAGGAGAACTTCTCTGATCTTACATGAAACAACCTCTCCTGTTACAGTTACTCTCTGTCAAAATTACCCTATTATATATTCTTCATAGCACTTCCAGAACTTTACTTACCCTATTTATTGTTTTTTTTTCTTTACTTATATATTTCAGTCCTAGGATGCACTCTCCCTGTAGGGGATTCACATCCAAGAATCCCTTCTTCTTTTAATCTTTCCCTTCTCACACTGGAAGTCCTGCCCCATCCTAGAGGAACGGCATGCAGCAATTGATTTTCTGGATGCTATACCTGGCTCATACTGAAGGGGGAGCACTGCATTGCTTGGGAGGGTTTTAGGTTTCATAGGCTTTTTTTTTTTTTAAGAATAAATTATCCACAAAGGGAACAAGCAGTTCTTTTTTGCCAACATTGACCACCCCTAGCTATCATACTCAAAACCCTTCTCACCTGGGTGAGAGGGGCACGGGTAAGAGAGAAGAGGAGAAAGAAAAGTTCTACCCACACACACACACACACACAAATAAATTGAAAAAATAATATTCGAAATATTCTGAGTGGTTATTCTTGGGTTTGGGGATTCTGGGTGACATTAATTTTCTTAGCTTTAATTTACTTTATCTTCAGGATTTTCTAAAATGAATATTTTTTTCATGACCATAAAATAAATCTTTTTAAAAGATTCCATTTGAGGGAGACTATATAAACCTTCAAACTGCAAAATATCAATAACATTAGCCTCAATCTACCACTGTGTTCGGATACCTAACTGTATCAGTCCAGTGACAGATAGCAAAAGACTTGTTGATTAGCAATGAAAATACAAAAGAACATCAACAAAATTATCTATTCTGGAGAGAAGCTGGTTAAGAGTATTCAACATTAGCCTCTAAATTAAATACGGATGAGATATTTTCTCCTGATTCATTCCACTTATTATTACAACTGAGTAATAACAAATTATATGTATCAAGAAGTTTGGTCAGAAGGGATATTATTTTAGGATCAAAGTAAACCCTTCGGCGACAATTCAGATTCCAATTATGTGAGGCGATTGGACTTTGGAGAGGCGATCGCGTTATTATGCTACTAGTTAATGTTGAATCTCTCTCGGGGGTTGTAGAAGAGGGGCTGCTGAGAACCAACAACACCCCTGGTCCAACCTGGCCTGCAGCTCTACAGGAATCATTTGATCATCATTTAAATACACAAGTTCTATGGAATTCAATAGATTACATGCAATCATTTGGAGAAGATATTTTAAAATTTAAGGTAACGATGCAAGCTTTTGGGTTCAGACATTTGAAGGTGTCACTCATCATGACTGGGGTGGAAACAGAAATGTCAGTTTTGCTACTTAGGTTGTTGTTGTTTCAACTACTTTACCACTGGCCTGGGGAATCCAAACTCCAAAAGATGGCAAACTATGACTAGCAGTTGGGATTCACTCTTTTTTTTTTTTTTTTTTTTTTAGCAAATTAAGGCAGTGTGAATTCAACCTAGTGATGAATGTGCCTTTCCCCTTCCAGAGCATCATCTGTACCAAATTGTACGATTTTTGGCATCTGCCTTGACAACTCTAGCAAGCAATCATTTTGACAGGAGACCATCTGTGTCGAACAATATACGCAGTGTCTACATAACACAGAGAGGGAAAGAACAGTCCCTAGGAACAAATAATTGTCTGAAATGACCCTGGAGGTTGGTATTTAGGATCTCAGGGGGAAATATATGCCAAGAGTTGAACATTTGAGACAGATTCCTTTCTAGAATGGTTTCAGGGAGAAAGACTCTCCCTTGAGGATTTAAATGATGAGAAAGAAATATTTAATAAACAACTACCACCCCTGGATTAAGGAGCTGGCTCTAATCCTGTCTGTTCCATTAACGAGCTGTATTTCCCAGGGTAAGCCACTTGGCCTCTTGGTATTCTGTTCTCTTTTCTGCATTAACTAGCTGGGTGTTTCCTTGCATAAGTCACTTAGCATTAGTTTGTCTATATAATAAACTTCACCATTTCTGGAAATTGTCTCTCCCTCTCTTCCATGAACTACCCCAGCTCCACTCCAAACAATGAGCTTGTCTGGCTAAAATTCATTGCTCTAATCAGATTCTTTCCTCTGTGTTTGGAATAGGGACTAAGAGATTCCAACTCAGAATTGTCTGTCTATTCTCTTGAATTGACAAAAATTTGAGATCTCTTAGCAGCAGCAATTTCCCATGGTATGTACCAGGAAACTGAGAAAACAATTCTGGACAAAACAAAAGAACAAAGTAGATGAATAGGCAAAGAGAAAAAAGAAAAAAACTCAGATTATTCACTTGTTCTCAAAGACTAGCTTTATTCTTCTCCCTGGATTTTAAGAGAAATTCTAGGATTCTTATCATTCATTCCTTTCTTTTTCCTCCTTAAATTAGTTTGTCACTTGCAACATAGGGAAAACCAACTCATTTAATATTTTATAGGAGTTTGGTATTTGATTTCCTCTAGTCTTTAATGGGATGTACCACTTATAAATCTTTGGTTCTCAATGAGGAAAATAAATGACCCTATACAAAATCAGCATGCTAAATTATATGAGCTCTGTCATCCCATCTTGTCCTTACTTTCTACCTACAATTTTGTTTCTATTAAGGTCAAAGTTTTGGTTGTGGTTAGAGAGGAATACAGACACTATAATACATCATCTCTGCCCTCATGGAAGAGTTGTAGGAAATCCACAAAGACAACTACAAAATCTTTCAGCTCTTGATGCCAGCTCTAAAAGAAACCAGAGCAGAAAATGCCTGCTCCATCCCAGCTTTACTATGTGATTCTGAGTTCTCACACTTAGGTCTGATTGTACCTTCAGTAATACCAGAAATTGCAAATGAAACATAAATTTTAACCAAGTGCTTTATGTTCCTTTGTAGCTGGCAAGATTTGACTCTTTCAGATCTAGGGCTGGCTTTGCTGGGAGAATGAATCGTCTGATTGTTGTAATAAGACACCTGCCGGAGGTGGATCTAATAGCTTGCAACCCATAGAAACTTAAAGACAATAGTCAAGCTAAAGACTGGATGAATAATCAAAGGCTTAGTGATAGCCTTAGGAGTCAGGACCCTCTGGTACAATTTATCTGCTCAGTTTCTTCTCTGTCCATTTTCAATCTCCTGCCTTAGCATCTTTGCTTGTGTAGTTTCTCCCATGGGGTATGATTCCTGTTCTATGAGTCTCAATTCCAACTTCATCTATCGGAAGTTTTAGTCTACTTGATCGCACAGTGACTATTCCCTCCTCTGAATTCAAAGTGTTTGATATTAGCCCCATTCATTTGAAAGTCATGTGGTGCCTTGTGAGGATAATGCTAGCCACTCTATAACAGGTAAATTCCAAAATTTCAGTGGCTTAACCCAAGAGAAGCTTATTTCTTATTCATGACATAGTGCGGGTTTACAGCCATTTGATGTCTTTCCTCCAAAAGGTGATTCAGGAACCCAGATTCCTTCCATCATACTCTCCTACAATTTGCCCCAAGGCCTTAGAGTCTTCCACATCCATCCAATAGAACAGAGACACCAAAGCACCTCGGCCTAGAAGTGACAAATTTTCATTTTTCTTATATTCTATTGGAAAAGAACTGGTCACATAGCCTCTTCTTCAAGTATGATGAGAAATGTAGTTCCTGGCTGGATACCGCCTTCTTAATGCAACTCTGAACTACAGAAGTGGAAGCTTGAAGGGACTTCCCTGGTGGTCCAGTGGCTAAGACTCCATGCTCCCAATGCAGGGAGGGGCCTGGGTTCCATCCCTGGTCGGGGAACTAGATAACCGCATGCATGACGCAAATAAGAAGCCCACAGGCCACAATGAAGATTCCCGCATGCCGCAAGTAGGACCTGGTGCAGCCAAAATAAATAAGTAAATAAATATTTTTTTTTAAAAAAGAAGCAGAAGCTTGAATTTTGGTTGATGGCTAGCTCTCTTTTCCACACATTTCTTGTAGTTAACTTCCTCTCTATAAGCACTATTTCTCATTTCAAGCATTAATATTCTTGATGGTGATGCAATAACATTTATCTCTCATAACATAACGTACTACCGTGAGCATATGTTGTTCTTATTTAATGTGTCTTGATTGGTTTGTGCTAAATTAGGAAAGTATTGAAGTATTACAGAGATGCCAAATTTCCCCAAAGTGCCTGGATATTATACTGTTATCTGGTTTGATGAAATCCAGAAACAAATGGATAAATAGAATGGAAACATTCTCTTTAAAATGCGGTGTTGTGCTTTATTCAACAATATTTATTTCATAAACATTTATGGAGCAATTACAATGTGCTAAACATTATACCAGATGTTTTGGCAAAGGAGATAAATATCTTAGAGTTCCTGACCATGAGAGTTTATAGTAAGACTGACGAGAAAAAGTCAGTTATGAACGTACAGACTGACAAAACTACAGAGGTGTATGCACAGAATGGAATGGAGTTGATGAACAGAGCACAGAGGGGAGGTCCCTCACTTTACAGGTTGATCTACTGTGAGGAGCTCTAGATAGAAGCCATGAGACCATTCTTCATCATGATCAATGTTACTAATAAAAAAATAAGATTGGCATAGCACGATATCAAACACTCTCGTGTATATCATGTTGTTTTCCTCCACTGCGATCTTTTGGGAAGATTAAAAAAAAAAAAAAGGCTCAAGGAAGCAAAGTGAATTTCCTAAGATAACATAATGAATAAATGGTGAAGATTGGAGTTATCCCACTATTGTAATAAATTTGTACTTGTATATTAGGTACTTTCTTCAAGCGTTATACATTTTAGTATATGGAAGTGAAGAGTCACAATGACAGAGCCCGTGATATAAATACATCGTGGTGTCCACAGAGCCTGTCACCTTGTAGGTGCTGAAGAAATAAGAGTCAATGAATGGATGGGTTGGCATTTCACAAAGCCGCACGTACCAGTTTAGATCACGAGGGAACCATTACCAACTTGTTCTTTTCAGTGTGTGTGCTAACTAGTAACTTGATTATACACCTCCCTGCAGGTTTCAAACTATGAGGAATTGAATTAGGGTCCCAATTTACTAGCTTTCCTTTGACGATAGCAACAGTTCTGAATGAGACAGTGTCCTTCTCTGAGAGTACAGACAGCATGGTTCACAAAGCAGTGTGGAGTCCACATTGGTTCCAGACCAGCTTTGCCGATAAGAGAGCTGGGTTGGCATAGAGCAGTGTTGCAGCTACACCTACTGGACTTTCCCTAAACCACAACTGAACTTTCAATAGAAATATTGAAAGTGTGACAGTCGAAGGACATTTAAACTTTGCACGCCAATCCATCTTTCTCTTTAATGACCTGCACCTGCACCTGTGGGAAATAAGATAACTTCCTATGGAAAAAAATAGTCATAGAAGGTTATCTCACCTTCCACACGTGTAAGCATAGCTTTTTATGTAGCAGAAAGATGATTTAACACTAAATGTTCAATTTGAGACCAAAATATAGTAAGGGATGCTTCTATGTTTACCACCCAAAGCAAAAGTGGAATCACTGATAACATACAGATGCCAAAACATCAGCGTCTATAAATCTGCGTTTATTTATAAAATATACTCATCTGCAGAGTAGTCTGTGTCTCTTTGCTTCTGGTTCAAAAAGAAAGGTCAGATTTAGTCTTCCATGAGATTGCGGGGGAGAGCTCTCAGTCTGAAGCTCCACATGCCACCTCCAGCCAGAACTCAGTTTGTGCTTTTTTTTCTCTTTTTTTTCCTCTTCCTTTCTCTTCCAGATTCTTCCACCTCCACTGCTCTCCCTGTCCCCGCATAAACCTGGGGCAAACTGTAGTCCATAAGCAGCCATACCAGCCACAGCATCTTGGATTCGTTAAGAGCTTTGCAGATGAGCTGAAACCCATTTTTCATCTTATTCCTGAAGCCATCAGATTAAAGCTTGTCACATTTTCTGGACACAAAGCTCCAGGCATGTTTTATTCATTATCTGTTCTCATCTTTGAGACAAGCACCTGCAAACCATTTCAGGGTTGGGAGACATCTCTGAAGTTTCAACCTACCATGCGTAGGTTTTGCATCTTTCCATGGGCCAAGAAGCCTCATAGCAGCTTGGTTCACCCCAGCTACTTGGTGGCCTATCTAAGTCCTAGGGCCGGTTGTTCATAAGGATGTTCTTGCTGCTGGCATTTGAGGACAAATTGAAACTAAAATAACAAAAATTCTTTATGAACCTTTTACATCATATGACTTAAGTTTAAACCATTTTCTCAAAACACTTGAGAATGAGGACAGAGAAACGAAGGTGGGTGGTATTGAATCAGGCTGCTGGCCTGATTACTCTTCCAAGAGCCTACGTATCCCCTCATAACTCACTGATAGTGACCATTGGTGGAAAAACACCGGGCTGCACAGGATTAAAGCATGAAGCCTGGTTTTGTCAATACTTCCAGGTAACCTTGGATAGTTGCTCAATTTCTCTGCCTTTGTGTACCTACTGCTGAGGGAGGATGATTCTAAGCTGATCAATCGTTTACAAAAAAATGCCTTCTTGGTCAAGTGCTCAAAGAGACACCATGATATAAATCGTGGATCCTTTTTAGAAAGTTTAGGGTAAGAAATGAGCAAAAGTGTTCCAAAACTAGAGGATAACGGCAAATCAGGGGTAGAAGGAAATATACCTCAAGTATTGTGATTCCCAGTCTACTGATCTTAGGTGAAACTTGGTCCTGCAATACAGTCTCCCTCGATAACAAAGAATTCAACATTTCTGAAGTAATTTGAAATGTCAGAGGAAAATCAAAATTGGTTTAAAGTTTAGAGATAACTGTGAACATATGCTAGCAAATTCTATCAGAGGTGTCTATATATGCTTATCTTTGTGTCGTGTGACAAAGCTATGTTTAACTAACTAGCTCACTCACTAACTAAACATATAAATAAAGGGGGAAAGGCCCCAGAAGTTCAAATGCAAATTATCTACTCAAAGAATTTTATGGGGAGGAAATATTGGGAAACAACATCCTCCATAGAAGTACTACGTCAGAAATCAGTCGGTCAGTCATAAAATAACTTGGACACCAAACCCAGGACCCCTTATAGGCTCATATCACTTCAGAAGGTGATGGAATATTTGGCAAGTGACACACAAGGATGGGAGTTGAGCCAGCTACCCACAAAGGATTGTTTTACTCTATGCCAATCTCACTTTCTAGCGACCACGTGCTGGACCACAGCAATTTACTCCTCTTTGCCTGCTGGTAAGATAGACATCATGCCCTAACACAGAATATACCTTCCCGGACATGGCTAACGTTAAGAGAAATAGTCACAACAGCTTGACCACTTCATAGATGTTTACTGAGAGCATTTATTGGGGTTTTAAGGTATACAAATATGTATGAGATATAATCTCTTGTGACCAGGAATTTACAATCCAGTTGGGAGAAACAGCAGTTCCTGAGAATTTAAGCAGCAGTAGAGAAGTAGGCCACTGTACAAGTCGGTGGTGATAATAACAAAAGAGCACGACAGGTAGAAAAGACAGGGGTTTAGAGGAGGCTACCTATGGACAAGAAGGGTTGAGAAGATTTCTCAAAGGAGAATTCTAAGTTGCGTATTGAAGGATGGGTAGAAGTTGGTGGCAGAAATAAGTCCAGTTGTGGTAATAGAAAAAATAAAATCTTGGTGGCAAGAAAAGTCAGAGATGGGAACAAAAAGGCCATCTGGCTGGATTCAGTGGTTCAGACGCACATACTCATGTTCACTTTTACACTAAGCCAGTTCGATCAGTAGGGCTGCTGGTTCGCTGCAGAAATCTGCACTTTCTCCTCAGTGCCTCTTTTTTATTTATTGTTCTAATCACTGGGCATAATAGCAACCAAGTCATAAGACGACGGTGCTGTGACAGGATAATGGTCTCCGGCTTTGAAAATAACGTCTCAGTTTCTCTGAGGCCTCTTCTTTGGCAGCAGGAGACCATTAGCGTGTCACGTTGTCCGGCCCTCTTGACATTATCTTTTAATTGTCCCTGAAGACCCATCTCCCAGGCAGTATGTCTGAGATTTTTAGCGCACTGGGCTTTCTGGACTGACATCCCAATCCACTTTATCATCTAACTTCAGAAAGTGTAAGGGACAAAGAAGATTAAAGGCTTTTATGAAGGGAGAGGAGCATCATGGGAAGAGGTAGGGAAGGCTATATTCATGACAACAATTAAAGACAAAGTGGCAAGACAAGCAAGTTATTCTGCAAGAACTCCACAATCAGGCGTGTGTGTGCGTGCGTGTGTGTGTGTGTGTGTCTGTGTGTGTGTGTGGCTATATGTAAGGACAAGGATACCATGTTAAATAGGCTATTCAAGACAAAAATCAAAATTCTAAACTGAGTGTTTTGATAGTTTTGCATAAGACATAATTAGAAAAGCAGAATGACGCCAATCCTGGCATATTGGCTCTGTCCTCAACGTTTCTTGAGAGACAGAGCTACATGTCTGGGTGGTCCCTCCTGTTGGCTCCGCTGTTTCCGTCAAGTGTCTAAAGTGTTATTATGCCCAGGAGGCTGGCCAGCTGTTCTCTCTCTCCCCTGAGGACAAAATTAAGTAAATAAGCTTAAACTGTATGAAGAGGCTAGAGGAGAGTGAGAAAGTAATTTTGGACCATGGAGGGTTGAGATCTGAGCGTCAAAGACAATGGGAATTCCTCTTTGTTAACAGCTGGTTCTGGTATGGAAAGGGGTGGGTGTAGTCTGGTTAGGAGCCTGCAGGCAGGTGGGTGTCAGAGTAGACCTTCCTCCAGTTGAGTCAGTCACTGGTGGGATGGGCTGTGTCTGGTTTTGTGACAGAGAGGGATGGATGTTACAGGGGATTCAAGACAGAGTGGGAGGTGGACTCAGTGCCCTTGAAGTTCACTTCTTTCCCACTTCAGGCCTAGGAGTCAGCCTTCATCATCTTACTGGCCAGGAGCTTCCCTTAGAGGTCATCAGTTAGGAAAATGAGCTCTGCATAAATATGTCTTCGTCTATGTGCTGTCCAGCACCCGGTTCACAGTGACACCAGGGTAGCTGTTTGGGGATGCGCTTCTCCTCACCCCAGCTCTGGGAGCCATGGCTTCCTGCCCATGCTTCCAGCTCACAATAGCATCATGGCTGCCAGGCTCTGATTAAAGGGCTCCCTGGGGCCTTCACTTGTAGCCTGTCTTCTTTCCCTCCAGCCCCACCCTCCCCTGCATTCCAGAATCCCCTCCCTCTTCCTGTTATTGTCCTGCTCCTTTCTGATAAGATTACATTTGTCCCCATGAAGAGGAATGTTTCTTTCCTGTACGTTGATGTTTTTCAAAGGCACACTAATGAAAAGATCTCTATCCTAATGCCAGATAATTTATACTAAGTGTTAAGGGATCTGGGAGAGGAACGAGAGGGCCCAGGAGGTGGGGGAGGCCTGATTCTTCCTTTAATCACTTAGGAAACATTTGACAGACTATCACCAAGCTTGTGATTCTGGTTTCCAAATGCAGTTTTGTTTTGGCTACAGGGAAAGGAATTGCATTTTACAAGGTAGAGATAATAGATGAGCTGGAAAGGAGAAAGAAGATGTGAGTTCCAAAGTTAACTTTTCTACTGTGTTTAGTTGCTCACATATGGTGTGTGGCCATGTCCCTTCATTCTCACCTCAGTTTCCTCATTTGTGAAATCGGGCCATCTCCCTACTTCAGGGCTTTTGTGAGGGTTAGTGACATAGCCTGTGAGACATGCTTTATAAGTGGGAAGTATAAATATAAGGTAGTTTGAACACCTAAATATATACATTGTGACTCAGGGTGAGATGCATCAACTCTAGGAAACGGGCCCTATAAAGGGTTTGTGAAAGTCAGGCATCTTCTTTGTCCTCCTATCCAGCTCCCAGCCAGTCGAATTTTGTTTAAAAATACTGTAGAAGTCTGTTCAAGCCCTACCACATGGAAAAGGGTCCTTAGCAATCATTGACAAGACTGAGGTCCCCCCAAAACAAGAGAATTATTCAAGTTGGTGCAGCTTTTAACAGCAAAGACAGCACTAGAATTCAGTGGAGGTTTGAGATACCTGGGCTGGGTTCTTTCCAGTCAAACATAAGGTTTCTCCCACCGGGAACATGATTGCTGTGTTGTCCTTCAAAGACATGTTGGATATAAACTGAGTAAGCCACGGACCGACTACGGATTCCCTAGCATGAAAGCAAAGGGCTTAGATGCAGAGTTACAGCCCCTGTATTTCAAGGCTGTTGCAGATACTCTGAGCTGATCGTCTTCTAATCTGTCTTCCTGTTTCTGTTGGCTCCGTTGACTTATCCCTCTATTGGCCCCGACTGAGCTGCTTGGCTGGCTAACTTACCAGAAGTTGCTCTGGAGGCAGTGCTTTGGTCCATTTATCAGTGGTTCAGAGAATTTGACATCCCTTAGTGCAACGACAAATCTTGTCTCCCTACCTGGAAATAAGAGAAAACTATTTCCATGGAAGCCATAAGAACATAGGGAAAAGCCATTGATTCATATGAAAGTGAGGCTGGAGACACGAAAGAGTCAGGAATTCTCGGGGAAAATAAAAATGGTCAAGAACAGTGGTCCTCAAACCTGGAGGCAAATTAGAATCATCGGTGGAGCTTGTAAAACTTGTAGATGCCCAAGCCCCAGCTTAGACTGATAGCTGACCAAATTCAGCATTCATCAGGAACACCTGGAGGGCTTGTGAAAGCAGATTTCTGGAACCCACCACAGAGGTTCTGATTCAGTGGGTCTACGGTGGGGTCTGAGGATTTTCAGTTCTAACACACTCTTAGGTGAAGATGTGCTGCTGGTCCAGGGATCTCATTTTGAGAAAACACGTACCTAGAGCAATTATATCAAAATTTCCAGGTACAGGGTCCAGACATCTGTATTTTTTAAAAGTCCCTGGGTGATTCCAATGTGTGGCCAAATTTGCCAACTGCTGATGATACAGGGCAATGCAGATTCTAGAACAAGTAGCTATGGTGGCCCATTCTCACTTCCAGTCTTCTCATGAGGATGCCAACCTGAGTCTTCTCAGGAGAGAGTTTCCTTCTGATGATTATTAGGTGGGAAAGACACTAAGAATTCATTGTCCCAAAGTATTCCTTCCTATGCTCCTTTCATCCTTTTCCCGCCTGTTAATTAGTTACCTAAGCTTCGTAAGTTACCTGTGCTTACTCTCTGTGCCTTAAAAGCATTGGAAAGGCTGGTCTGAATTCCTGATGGATGCCTTAAGGAGTGAAGTAAGAAACTGGCCACAGCTTTCCACCCCATCCCTGTAGTCTGAAGACATTTCTAGCTGAAAGAAAAGCATAATAGGACACTGTAACTGTGAAATGCCAGAGGTCAGTTGCTTGTCCTCACATGGTTATCGGTTATCCTGGTCACACTCAGGAAAGCAGCATCTCTGGTTGTGGGGAAACTTTGCATGAAGTATGTAATAACTTCTCACCATCTGGAGTCAGTGGAATGACACCTGCTAAAATGGAATCAGTAGATATTAACCTGAATTTAATCATTAATTAGAGATCTAATAATTAATATTGATCTGTTCTATGACCAAGCTCATTTCATGCATTTTCTTATTTAATTTGATCACAGCAACTTAATAACACAGCCATTTGGTTTCTATTTTATACAGGGGGCATGGACTTTCAGAGAGATAATATAGTTCACCAAAGTTTGTAACGCTGGGATTCCTACTTAAGTCTGACCTAGTACAACACTGAGAGCTAGAGATTTCTGTCCAAAGAGAGCAGGAGGGGAGACTGGGCATCAACAGGGGGTTAAGGTAAGTCAGGTACAGAGGCTGGAACCACCATGGATAGGGGAACTGCTAAAGAGGCTTGAGAATGAGGCCAAGCTGGAAAGAAGGGAGGCTCTGAAGACAATGAAACCAACTTCATAATTTGGCATAAGGCCTCTTTCTTGGACTAGGATAGTTAACCAAAAAAGCAAACGCTACAATAACACAGGCTTGAAACCATTATTGTCACTAGCAAAGATATTGTTAACATGATTTAGTCATTTATGCACACGCACCCGTAATAGATTTGTGAACTCTGGAGACCTGTTGCAGATACTGATTTGCAGCTTGGTTTTTTGTTTGTTTGTTTGTAATCTATCAGTAATTCAACCTGGAATTTTTGTTAATGTTGATAAATATTTTTCTAAAGTGTGATTGTTAAGGAGTGTGTTTTATTACACTATATGTGTGTGCCATACTAAACCGGTTCTCTATTGTAAGGCTTTTGCGTTTACCCAGATGTACTCTTTATAAAACAAAGTTACAATGAAGTTTACATAAAATTCCTCATCCTTACTTATTATTTTTAAATTGAAGTATAGTTGGTTTACAGTGTCATGTTAGTTTCAGGTATACAACACAGTGATTCGGTTATACAGATAAATATATATCTATTCTTTTACAGATTCTTTTCACTTATAGGTTATTACAAAATATTGAGTAAAGTTCCCTGTGCTATACAGTAGGTCCTTGTTGGTTATCTGTTTTATATACAGTAGTGTGTACATGTTAAAGTAAAATTCTTAGAAGTTGAATTGCTAGATCTTACATATGCCTATTTTTAAGGTCTTTGATACCTATTACCCAATTCCTCTACAGGAAGTTTTTATTTTGTTAAACTAGTTTTCCACCTGCATAGTCAGAGGGTGCCCATTTCTGGCAGCCTTGAAAACACTGACTATTAATACTTTTAAATACCAGTTGTATAGGTGAAAATTGTTACCCGTTGATTTTTTTTTTTTTTTTTTTTTTTCCGGTACGCGGGCCTCTCACTGTTGTGACCTCTCCCGTTGCGGAGCACAGGCTCCGGACGCGCAGGCTCAGCGGCCATGGCTCACGGGCCCAGCCGCTCCGCGGCATGTGTGATCTTCCCGGACCAGGACACGAACCCACGTCCCCTGCATCGGCAGGCGGGCTCTCAACCACTGTGCCACCAGGGAAGCCCCCGTTGAACTTTTTATTGGCAACACATTCTCCTAGAAAATTAAAACAAAAACGCTTTATTTAACCAAATAGGATTTCTACAGTAATCTCAGGTTTATCAATCCCATTGTAATCACAAATTTCTACAGTAATCTCAGGTTTATCAATCCCATTGTAATCACAAATTTTTGCTTAAATCATAATTTAGACATACTGACACACTTAGCTGCACTGTCTCTTCATGTTTCACTTTTACCTTCCTCTTCATCAACTCTGGACTTTCTGACTTGGAACTCCTACATAAGGAGTGTGCATGTGTGTTTGTCAGGGGAGGGTTATTCCCCCCCAAAACCTTGTGTTTTGGAACTAAAAAGAAGACTGTATTCTCCTTAAGAAAACCCACATTTCTACTTGTCTTCATTTCTCTACCGTTCTCCACCCGCTGTTATTCACCTCATTTCCCAATTAACCCAGACATCCTTGATTCTGCAGGTAAAAGGCGAAACCGAGCGCTATGCAGACATTATATAATACCCCCATGAGGGCGTCAGTATTTGACAGCCTTCAATAGGTTAATTTTTCAAAGTGGTAAGCTGATATTTCTGTATAAAATGCACATCTGCAGAGTAAATGGTATTAAGTGTTGGTGAATTATGGTCCCAGCCTAGGGGTCACTTGGGCTTCAATGCTACAAGCACCTTAATGCTTTTTTGAATGAAAGCTCCACTAATTGCTTCCATATGATTCTCCCCTGGCCCCTCCCCCCAGCCTCCATCACTGTCCCCAGCCCCTCCCCAATTGTGCCCTGGCACAGGGATAATGAGCTATGAAATTGTACCGTATTGATTGGGGGCTGATGTTAGAACAGAACCTGCCATTTTTCCCCGGGATTTGCTTTGACTCTTGAAGTTCAGACAGCGTTGGGGTCAAGTCCCAGAAGCCCTAAGTCCTCCCCACTCCTCATTCCTTTAAACCACTGGGAGTGCACACTTAGACTGAAAAGGGGCAGACAGATCATTAATTAGCTCAGCTGCTAGGCTGTCTGGTGGGAGTGGGATGTGAGGGCATTTTAAAAGGTGTCCTGGCATGTTGATGGGGTGGAGGAAGAGGAAAGGAGTTGTAAGCATCCCCCAAATACACCGTCAGAAGGGTCGCCTGGGTGAGGCAAGCCAGGCCAGAAATTAGTCTTCTGAGGTCTGCCTGCTCCCCACCCAGATGGCCACGGAATGCCTGAACCCTAACGGGTTGGAAGGGGCACTGAGAGACAACTCAGGCTGGCCCCCCAGATGGAGGTTAAAGTGAAAAACATTGTCAATTTGGCTAAAAGAAGGTCAGCAGGAGACCTGGCAATGCACAAACATGGAGAAGCCCTGCCTGTATCATGTACCTATTGCACGTCAGGCGCTTCCGTGAGCAGCCCTGACTCTACCCAGCTGGCTCCTGTGGGAGGCAGGTATGAACACACCCACCCACAGCAAGCTGCTTGCCCAAGATTACCACTGGATCTCAGAGACAGTGGATCTGGACTCACATTCAGATCTGCCTGGCTTCAAACCTGTGCTCTCCAGCACCATAGCCTATGGTATGTGTCCTGGAGTCACGCAGACCTGGGCTGGAGGCAGACTATTTCACTCACAAACTGGATAACCCAGAGACACTCAATTTTCACATCTGTAAAGTGAGATGATCTTTCTATACGCCATTTACAGCTGTGGTGAGAATAAAAGAAGGATGCATGTGAAGTGGTCAGCAGAGTGTACTGCCTGTGTAGCATTCTAAAGATGTTAGTTATTATTACTCATTTTTACTGTTATTACTATTGTTATGTTTCCTCCTAGGAGCCATGCATCCCCACAGCCTCATACTCCTCGACAGTCAGGTCTAGAGCTGCCCATTCCAGGCTCCTCTGACTTTAAGCCCAGCTTCTTCTCCTGATCCAGCTTGAGGTGACTTGGCATCTCCTGAGTTCCTATAATGCTACCTGCCCTAGTCTCTTGGCAGTGATACACGCTGCCCTCTCCCTTGAATTGTATTATTGAACTAGTATTTTTATTTTATGGCTGTTTAATTTCCCCCGTGTTTATGGCCTATTCTCCCCCAACTAAATTGTGAGGATCTCTGAACAGCAAAGGTCTCACATTTCTTTGAGTTTCTCAGTGCACCTGGTTTGAAGCCATGCCAGTATGGCTGCTCAAAAAAGTCTGAGAAGTCTATCTTAGTAAATAGCAATTTGATAAAGAGTATCAAATCTTGTGTTAGATACCCTTAAAGAAATTGGGTGGAGTTTGTTTTTATTTCCCACATCACAGGTCTGGTCTGTAGTCCATACTCTGGCCACTGCTGTCCCTACTGGCATCTAAATGTGTCTGTATTTGGTAGTGGGATTCTCTTTTGAAATAATTAGATGTTTTTAAAAAACAAAACAGAAAACCTAGGTAAATGAAAGAGCTCAAAAAATGGATTCAGCCAAACTAAACTGTATTTGTTTTTCAAGGTTCCGTTCTCTCCACCATGGATTTGGCTTTGTAGCCAAACAAATAGTTGACATTTATGTACCTTTATGCAGCACAAAGTCATGCTGAATGTGTTTACAGTTAGGGTTCTGTCAGACATGCTTTACAGAAACGCAACACAAACCAGTTTGAGAAAAAAAGGATGTTAGGGATGAATCAAAAAAACAGAACAGCTTTCAGAAATCTTAAAAACTAGAATCTGGACCATCTTCCTCTTCCTGCCTCCCTACTTCTTATTCCACCCTCCCTGGTGATAGATTTATTCTGTCTTCTTTCAGCTCTGAGATTATATTTTTAATGTTCCACAGTCAAATGAGAAGGAAGTTTTCTCCAGCAGAAAACTACCAGGAAGAATTCTCATAGAAACAGGAATAAGGGATATTATAATTAGCATAGTCTGGGTCCCATGTCCCCCCCGACTCCCACCATTTCTATAGTCAGAATGGCCACTCTTCAACAGTCTTCAGACACCTAGCATGAAAGGTTAAACACCTGAATATTGCCAGATTGTTTTGTCTTGTGTTCACTCATCACGCTAATATTTAACAAGCATTTGTTGAGCACCAAAGAGCAAATGAACAGGGGAGACGGTTATACCCTTATGTAGCTATTATTCAAGTGGGGAAGAGTGGGGACTAAATAATCGCTAACAACAGGTGAGGTAAGCACTATGGAAGGAAAAGTTTGGGTGGTCCAGGAACACCAACCCTAGGGAAGAGATGGATTCTAGGACCAGGATGAAGTGAAGAGAGTTATAGTTGGCCTGGTGAAGAGGAAGGGCGAGAACATTTGGCACCTGTGAGCATGCCTCGAGGAGAAAAATCAAGCCTAGTTTGAGAAGCTTAAAGCAAAAGGCTCAGGATGGCTGACCCCTGGGAGGCTTGCTCTCTTCCTCCAGGACCCCTCACACAGGGTCCTTACTAGAATCCTTGAGAGCTGTGCTCAGTCCAGCTCCTTGGTCAACCTTTCTAGATGTGTGTGTGTGTACTGAACCCCTGAGTTTAGAAGGTGGAAAACCTTGCTTCCTACCATTCTCATCACAAAAGGCAATTCACTCTTCACTTGAATGTGCGTTGGGCAGTGGAGGTCTCTGAAACCCGCTTAGACAGCTGAGTTTGGAGAATGTGGAGGCCAAGTTATTCTTTTCCACATCACCTTTTCATTTGTTCATGGAGCCTCTCTGTCGCAGCTGAAAATCACCTCATACTTGTCTTAACCACATATTACCCTATTTATATCTCTCTTGTGATATGCACTTTCTACCTAATGTTACAGCTATGTGTGTTCCCATCTTCTCTCTACAACTGCTCCCTGAGAACAGGATCAAGTTGGTTACCTATGTGTCCTCCGTGTCTCTCTTTACAGGGCATTTCCCAGAGTAGGTGCTCACAATGAAATTAATGCTTATATGGTAAAAATTGTATTCCAGGTACTATTCTTTTTAATCCTCACAGCAATTCTATCAGGTAAGCAATTTATCAACATTTTTCAAATGAGGAAACTGAGGCACAGAAAGATTAAGTCATGAGTGAAATGTCACAGAGCTTATAAATGCTGGAGTCAAAACTTGAACCCAAGAAATCTGGTACCAGAGTCCAAGACCTTATCTATTATGCTAGACTGTCTATTGAGTGCTAAATGAATTCATGAATGGATGGATGGATGGATGGATGAGTAAGAAAAAAACTGGAGGCACAGAACCCTGGAAATGGAGCATTCAGGAAGAACTATCAGTAGAAATACACAGGACTGAGCATATCAAAAAACCACAGAGGTAAAGCTGGTCAGTTAACCATGGTTGTAACGCCCAGTGGAAAGCTTGGAGGTACTTACCCTGGCGTGCATACCAGCTCCTCAAATCTACATACAGACCTTACCAAACTGTAAGCATGGGGTTTGCAATGGTTTAGAGTAATCTTGAATTCTACTAAACTCCAAATAATTTTGTAATTCCCCTTTTTCTGCTTATTTCCCCAGAGTCCCCAAATCATTCTTCAGCACTCACCTTCGCCACGTAAGTATCACAAAATAATCATAAATATTGGAAAGATGCCTTAGAGGGGAACTTATTTGCCTAGGAAGTTAAGGTCTAGTTTAGGGGTCTTTTCCATTTTGTTGAAAATAAATGATGTTTCTGAAGAGTTTGTTGTATAACATTCCAATATCTATTTAATAATTATTCAGCTGGGAAGGATGAGCTGGGAGGATGATGGTTACATAGAACTGATGGATATTTTATTTGAGGTGTAATATAGAATCATCCCAGCCATGGATCTTTGCTCCAGAATCCCTCTAAAATCTCAGATATCTCTGGATATTGCCTCTGAAGTGTCTCTAGCTCCAAATCACTCTGAGTATTCTGGTTTCCAACCTCTGCCATGGGAGACATAGGTAGATGTCCAGAGTGCTTATAGACACTGTGTGTCAGCTATTGCTGGGAATGGCCTTACTTCCCCTAACTATCAAGCTCCACTTATCAAGCGGTAAGGGCCAGATTATTTATCAAATCAATTCCCATGTCTTGTACGTGAGTCCCAGATCTGTATCACCAAGTCTGTACACCTATCCCTGACAGAGTGGCAAAAGAATTTATGATGTTTCTGACTAGGAAGAATGAGAGGAAACAAGGAATTTTAGCTAAAACTATCTAAGCACTTCTGTTGGAAGCTACTGACTCTTAAACAACTGGTGAAATAATTTAAGAAGTCAACCCTAAGAAAACGCATCTTGGAATAAAGCAGAAGTAGGAGCGGGAGGGAGGCTGCCAGGTCTACTGCTAGCAACACAATTCCATAGTCTGCATTTTATTACTAGACCCTGGGGGGGTTCTAGTTAAACTCACTAGAGCTAAAGGATTACAGACATTCCTATCTAACTTATGGCCCTGAAAACTGCACTAATTTGATTGAAAAAACACATTTTTGGGATAATTTACATGTTTTACCGTTAAACATGCATTATAAACTTATAGACCATTGGCTTTTTTTTTTTTTTTTTTGGTGGGGGGGCTTTATTTATTTATTTATTTTTGGCGGAGTTGGGTCTTTGTTGCTGCACACAGGCTTTCTCTAGTTGCAGTGAGTGGGGGCTATTCTTCGCTGCGGTACACGGGCTTCTCATTGCAGTGCCTTCTCTTGTTGCGGAGCATGGGCTCCAGGTGCGCGAGCTTCAGCATTTGTGGCTCGCGGGCTCTAGAGCGCAGGCTCAGCAGCTGTGGCTCACGGGCCCAGCTGCTCCACGCCTGTGGAATCTTCCCAGACCAGGGATTGAACCCATGTCTCCTGCATTGGCAGGCAGATTCTTAACCATTGTGCCACCAGGGAAGCCCAGACCATTGGCTTTTATTATTTACTTCTTTATTCATTTATTTGTTTACTTTTAAGTGCCTTCCCATGTATATTATCCATTTTGCTATTGGAGAACGAATCTTTCTCTTATTTATTTGTAAATACTTTTTATGATTATTGTTTATTAGCTACATACCTACTATGCATATAGTTTCCTGTGCCCCAAAATACCAGTCACATAGTTCATGTTTGATAAATGTTTGCTAACTAAAGAAAAACAAAAAAACAAACTGCAGTTTATGTTTTGGGGAGTATGGCAGAGACTGTTAGTTGTCAATACAGCAGTCTAAGCATAATGTAGCATGTCTTAGTTTGCTGCAGAAACAAGTGACTTCCAAAGCTCTGTGGTTTGTAATAAAAATGATTAATTCCTTAGTCACATACATATGGGCTCTGGTGTGAACTGGCTCTGTACCATGTCTTCATTTCAGGACCCACACTGAAAGAGCAGTCCCTATAGAGACCAGACACCTCATGTGTTAGGGAAAGCACCTTATAGCATCTGCTTTAGAGTGTTACAGCATCTGCTCAAACAAAACATATGTCAGGTCAGCTGTAATGGTGCAGGGAAAAACTCTGTAGGGATGAGTCCAGTAGAGAGGAACAGTAAGTATTTAGAACAAATAAATACATTCTCCCTTTTTTTCTGCAGTAAATAGATCTCTGAGTTTTATCTGGGCACAAAACTTCCCTGCCAAAGACAACATGTGTCAACCACACTTGCAGTTAGGTGTGGCCATGCATTTCAGTTCCTCCAATGGAAGCCTAGTAAAAATGTACCTTTCAAGGCAAGGAGTTCTCCCTCCACTCTCTTTCTGCCTTCCTTATAACTAGAATACAATTCATTTTGATGAATGAATGAATTAATTTAATTAGTTTTGCTTTTATGGATGTTGCTTTTCGTGTCTTTGCCTAACCTAAGGTCACAAAGATTTTTTCCCTATGTTTTACAGCAAAAGTTTTATACTTTTAAATTATATTCAAAATACATAGTTATTTAATTTTTTATGTATGCTTTGAGGTAAGGATCTAAATTCATTCTTTTGCCTATGAATATCCAATTGTCCCAACATCATTTGATAAAAAGACTACTCTTTACTCATTTCATTGCTATAGAACCCTTGTCAAAAATCAACTGACTATAAATGTAAGAGTTTATTTATGGACCCTTAATTCTGCTCTATTGGTGGGTATCTGTTCCATTGGTATAATTGTATATCTTTATGCCAGTACCACTCTGTCTTAATTGTAGTGACACTATAGTAAGTGTTACAGTTTGGAATTATAGGTTCTGCCACTTTGATCTATTTGGCTATTCTGAATCCTTTGCTTGTCAATGTCTGTAGAAATCCTGTTGAAATTTTGATAAGGATTACATTGAATCTATAAATCAAGTGGAAGACTGTCATCTTAATAATATAGAATTTTACAGTTCATTAATATGGAATTTTGATTTCTGAATTTCAATAATTTTGATTTTCAAATTTCTCTCAGCAATATTTTATAGTTGTAAGCATACAAATCTTGTTCTTCTTTTGTTAAATTAATTCCTAAGTAGTTCTGTCTCTTTTATTCTACTGTGAATAAAATTGGTCTTTTAATTTATTTTTGAATTATCCATTACTAGTATATAGAAATACAACTGATTTTTATATATTGATCTTGCCTATAGTGACTATAGATATAGTGATTAATATATACTGTATTGTTTACTATTTTCCTATTTGTTACTCTTTTTTTCAAACTTTCACTCTTTTTCTGACTTCTCTGGTTTTATTTGAACTTTTTAAAAATTATTCTAATTTTTCTATCTTAGCATAGCGATTAATTTTTTTAAAAAAATAAATCTTAAATTGCTCTAGAGTTTTCAATATACATTTACAATAATATAAGCCCACTTCCTAATGACACTGTCCACTTTGTAGTGTGGGTATAATTGAGTATTCCTACTTATAATTGGTCTACTTATAATTGAGTATCCTACTGTTTCTTTTCATCCCTTATAACATTGCTGTCATTTATTTAACTTATATGTATGCCATAATCACTCTAGATTGTTGCTATTATTAATTTAAGCAAGCATTTATTAGACTAATAAGAATAAGTTAAATAGAAGATTTTATTTTGCCTTCATTTTCCTAGAATTCTCTTTGTGTAGATCCAAATTTCTGACCTATATCATTTTCCTTTCCTCTGAAGAACTTTTAATCATTCCTGAAAGGCAGGTCTACAGTTTAAATTCTTTCAACAGTTTAACTATTTCACTGCATGCTTTTCTTGCTAGCATGGTTTCTAAACAAAAAGTTCAATGAAACATTTAAACTTCTTTCTCCAAGGGTAAGTATGCCCACCCTTATTTATGGCTTCTTTGAAGATTTCTCCTTGTTTGTGGTTTGTGCAATTTGAATATTGTATGCGTAAGTGTACTTTATTTTATTTATTTTTTTTGGTATTTATCCAGCTTGATATTCTCTGAGTTTCCTGCATCTATGGTTTGATATCTATCATTAATTTTGGAAAATTCTCAGCCATTATAACTTCTCAATTCTTTTCTTCTCCTTCTGGTATTCCCATTACACAGATGTTACATATTTTTAATTGTCCCATAGTTCTTGGATTTTGCCTCTTTTAAAAAAATGTTTTTCTTGTTGATTATCAGTTTGGGAAGTTTCTATTAATATATCTTCAAGCTCACTGATTCTTTCCTAGGTCATGTCTAGTCTACTTATGAACTTATTAAAGGCATTGTTCATTTTTTTAGTGTTTTTGATTTCTAGCATTTCCTTTTGATGCTTTCTTAGAGTATCCAGTTGTCTTTTTTACATCGCTCATCTGTTCTTAAATGTCACTTTTTCATCACTTTTTTCCTTAGAGTCCTTAACGTATGAATCATAGGTGTTTTAAGTTCTCCTTCTGATAACTTCAAAATCTCTGCCATATCTGTGTCTGGTTCTGATACTTGATCTAACTCTTCAAATTGTGTTTTTTGTCTTTTAGTGTGCCTTGTAAATTTTTGTTGATTACTGGATGCAAATTATTGGGTAAAAGGAACTGAGGGAGATAGGCCTGCATTTGTGAGGTCTTATGTTTTGGAGGCTAGAAGTTAGACTGTGTTAACTGTTTACTGTAGCTATAGGTGTCAGAGGCTAAACTTTTCTATGGTGTCCTTGTTTTTTTCTTTTTTCTTTTTTTTCCTTTTTATGTCTTTGGGATTTCCTGGGAACTTTTTAAAATATGTTCTGAGACTTGTACTTCTTTTATTTACAATACCCGTTACTATACTGGAACCCTACTGATATGGTAGTAAATGTGGGGAATGGAAAATTTTCTATAGTCCTGTGATTAGGTCTCAGCCTTTTAGTGAGCCTGTGGGCCTATTGTGATCTTCACAGTGTTTCTCAGTCTCTCTCCTCCTTCAGTGACACAGGGAAGCTGGAGAGGAATGCAGTTGGGTGTTTCTAGTTCCCCATGTGGAATGCTAGATTTGGCTTAGGTTAGGTATTTCCCTTTCCTTTGATTGGTTAGGCTCTTGTAAAGCACAAGGTGGTTAGGCTCTGATGAAACAATTTCCCTTGAAGGCAGGCTTTTGATAAAGAAAACAGTATGCTCTGGGCTTATTTCAAAATGGTTACTTGTCTCTTGCTTCAGAAGGAAACAGCCGGGGAATTTTTCTCAATTCTTCACCCTAACAGCCTGGTGGGGCACCTGGAGGTAAAACTCATGAACGTGTGGTGATTCCTCTAAGACTGGAGCACCTGGAGTTTTTAACTCTCAAGATTATATACTGAGCCTCTAAAAACGCATTAATAACAGCGTAAATTCTCCCACCATGGTACTCACTCCAGAGGTAAATGTCTGTTCCGTGGCTGCTCTGGTAAGCCATGATTGTCTGTTTCCACTGATCTCTCCAATTTGGGGGCAGCAGTTTGAGCAAAGTTCATCCAGGAGGGCCCTGGACAATCTGAGAGCTTTCTGAAGGTATGGAAATTGGACTTCTAGGTTCAGAGTCTAACCATTCAGCTAAAGCACCTTCATTAAGTGGGGTATTTCATTAAGTGAAGACTCAGTACTGTGGGGATAGCAGTGAGGTAGCACATGTCTGGTACAGGATACAAAGATGTTGCTAATGTTACCATGGCCACTGTTTGCTCACCAGCCAGTGCTCTGCTGCTGCATAAAGATCATGAGAAGAGGATTGAATCTGATTTAATTTCCCAGCTTAAGACATCTGTACGCATTATAGAAACCCTGAGCGCATAATGGGGGTGGGGTTGGGGGTGTTATACTTGGATATATTGAACTTCTGGACTTCTTACTATTAGGGTCATGTGGTTACTTGATTACTTGGTGAATGGTCCGGAACATTCTATTTTTAATCCAGAACTTGGTAGAGGGATATTCCACTTAAATAAATATGTTGTAATGAATTGAATTTTTAAAAATTCACCTCAAGTCAAATTACACAGCTCTGTTTTCGACGGATGAGGAGCAGGCATATACTACAACAGATGAAACACAAGATGTAGGTAGAAACCATACCTTGTTTTCACTTGAGGCAAGGCATGTTGAGGGCAATGCTGGCTTGGTTATAGGACAATAAACCCTTGGGTCGAGAGACCCCATTTGGGTGAAGTTTTAGAACACCAGATGGCATGAGTAAGGGTGCAAAGTTAAAACATCTGCAGATTTTTCTACATGGAATGAAAAGCAAATAAAATTTTAAAAAGCAATGAAACTCATAAAGTTTATGGATTGGCTTTGAAAGGGGACAGGCAAGATATATGGAGACAGTGGAGAAGTTAAAAATGAGTACTTCAAAGAGATCAACAAGTGTTTTCTGGAAACTTCTTTTCCTCTTTTTATTTAAGAGGTTCTTTTTTTTCTGTTTCAAAAGTAATTATAGAAAATTCTGAAAACACAGAAAGAAATAAGACAGTATAAATCCCACTCAATCTTAAGACAGTTCCCATTTCAGTGTATATTACTACATCCTTCCAGCAATTTTTTTTCCTTATAATGGGACATAAGCCAGGGGTATCAGGCAAGAGCTCATTGTGGATTTAAGTATTTGAATCAAGACCTGAATGGCATTTTAGTGTTAGCACACTGGAGATAGTACCAGCAAAGGGAATGTAAGTTTGTAAGAGCTTTGATTGAGGGTTCATCTGGGGCTTTGTTGCCTCTGAGGGCATCTTCGATTTAGTCAGGCACTTGAAATTTGGGAATAAAGAGAGCTCTTAGGTAAAACAAGGAATTCCCTCATCTGGCATTTTTTGGAAAGTATGTTCCATGAACAACCAATACTAAAGATGTTAATTAGTGTTCACTGGAAAACACAAGTGCCATGGTCAAGAAAGTTGAGAATTCAAGTGGGTTGAATGAAACCAAACAGATTTCTCTACTGCAGAATTTCTCATATCGTTTAATATGCTAGTATGCAGTGCTAATCTCTGAGACAAGAAGTAGAGTATGTAGTGTTTCTCAAATACTGACCGAGAAGGTGACCGTAGAAGGAGATAGTATCCAGAGTACCCACTTCGGGAAATTCTACCCTATATCCTTGTGGAATGATGCTTTGCTCTTGTTTCTAGAGACATAGGGGTGAAAGGTCAAACATGCTGCAAAGGACAGTCATGAGACGGTGTAGCAGAGCTACCAAGATGACTTTGCTGGGCGTGGAACAGGGCACCAGGGACTCTCCATCAGGTGCTCAAGAATTATTAAGAGGATCATCTGGGAAAGCAGTCCAGTGGCTATTGCCCTGGAGGGATTTAGAGAAAGAAGGCAGTGAACCAGGCATGAGTCAAAGAGGACCACAGAACTAAGGCGAAGCAGACTGACCCAATCCAGCTCTGCTTCTGCCCTTTGCCAGGAGAAAACAAAGCCAATAGGTTAATCAGAACCTCTGGGAAGCTAAGTTGCTCCTGGGTTACCTCATTGGGATTAGAAGCTGCTTTTTTTGTAGTTGAATTTATTCACAGCAGAGGCTCCTTTCTTGGTTTTAAAGAAAGCATGTCTTTGGAAAATTACCTTCTAAATTGGACTTTGATGATCCAATTCACTATCCTACAGAGGACTGTGTTGTTTTTAACTTCTACTTACACTCACACTATAATGCTCACGTGGGAAATAAGGCGAATTATGCAGTTTAGAGAGAGGTTAAAGAAATGAAGTCAAGAGTGTAGCAGTAATAAGGCAATGTGTCTTCAAGAGGGTTGTAACTATTATTTCATGAACATATACTATCTGTAAAGATGGTCAACAGGTTTGGAAAATGGGCCCTGTGATTCCTATTCAGAGAAGAAGCTTTAGGTCAGGAGGAAACTTTACTGTGGAGGAATTGGCAGAAGAAGAAACAGTATGGACTTTAGGAGACAGATCTGGGTTTTAATTCCGCTTTTCTTGAATTTCTTTTGCCTTGCACCCAGGCCAGGCCTGGAGTCCAGCCATATCTACACAGCCATAAATAGCTACAAGATCCCAAATCACTTGCCTTGTGCTCTACGTTGGCTTCATTAGCATGATGGGAGCAGTTTATTGTTCTCACAAAGCTTCAATTCCTCATCTGAAAAATTGGATTAGTGTTATTTAACTCATAGATTTCAAATGGGGTAAATTTTAAATATACATCACGTATCCAGCAAGGTTCTCAAGTATATACTAAATGACAAGAACTCACAGAGCAAGTCATTGGCAGGCCAGGCTAATTTTGCCTTCTTTGGTGTTCAAGTTACAGGTTATCAATGCTGACATTTTCTTTAAAATGACAATAAAAGACCTTGATTATCAGTCACTCATGTTCCAGGGAAAAGCAATTTAATCTGAGATGGCTGTATAACTTCAGAAAAATTATTTAACAGCTGTTATCTGTCATGTATCTTTTGAAATAATTTCATGCCATCCTAGAACAAAATAGATTTGGACTTAGGAGACCTGAGTAGGAGGCTCAACTTTTTGCATCTATGGACTAAGCCCCTGAATATTTCTGAATCTCTACTTCCTTATGCATAAAATGCCAGTGATATTTGTCCGATCTATTTCACAGTAATGTAGTCAGAAAAAAATTAGATAAAGTGCTTGGAAGTACTAGGCAGGATGTAGCTTTAAGTTGATGGGGAAAGAGAATTCACAGGTCTCTGCTGTGGGAGGCTCCATTAAGATGCAGGGACCTAGGGCTGGAAAGTAAGAGATCACGGTTCTCATTCTAACTGTATCTGTCTATATTATCTTTGACATGTAGTTTTACCTTCTTGTTCTCCATTTTATTATCTGGTAAAAAGTTTGGGGAGTGGAAGGGAAGGAGATTTGAATAGGATTCTAAGATTTCTCACTGCTCCCCATTCTAAGAGTCTGTGAACATCATAAATTCTCCTTTCTGCCACCATTATAAAGAAGGAGTCAACATTTATAAGTCTACTTAGATTCACTTGTTTGTGGAGAGAGACCTGTCAGGACCATATAGTTTGATAAACTGGCTGTGTTTCTGTAACGTTACATCTTTTATATTTTCTTTCAGAGGAAACAAATACACAGGTTGGCCTCGTTCAAAAGAACTTTTTGCCTGCATTCTTGCTGGTCAGATACCAAGTGCCAAAGAAGCAAGCGATCCTACAAGAATTTCACTTTGGTGCTACTGAGGACAAAGGGATAATTTAAAAATTTCACCATCACAGGCAGGTTCAACACCTAGTTTGAAGCACAGAGACTGATTAATTGGGTTGTCACTTCCAACAGCTCTGAGCTTTGGTCTTTCCATGTGCCAGAAGAAAAAAAAAAAGAAAGCAACATTCCTGTACTTAATTTTCACAAACTTGAGCCAACAGAATGTGACAATGTGGCTATTTCTCAACCATGAGTTCCTTCTCCCTATAATACTTAACCTCACTGGTTCTTTTCAGTTGTCAAATTGAGGTAACATGTAAAACTAAAATATGAATGCAAGAAACCACTCCCACACATATGCTCCCAACATAACACACACACACACTCTTATAGATAGATGCAAAGACCTACAAATAAGCACTCACAACACCACACACACACAGCTTTGTGGAACAAGAATGTATTATTCTTTGTCGCTCTTTTTTTGGTTTTTTAAGAGACAGAGTTTTTGCTTCCATTATATGTTTCTATTTGTCTTCTTGTTTCATAATTAACTCTTAAGAGTAATATTTATGATGACAGTAGTGACAACTGGCATATAACAAGTGCTAATTATGGGCAAAGCTTTGCATTAATCTCTTTCACACAACACACTGTGTGAGATCAATATCATTGTTATTGTTTGAACTTTATAGATGAAGAAAACAAAGCATAGGGAGACCAACTCACTTACCCAAGGACACACAGTGCTTGAACTGGATCTCAAATCAAAACATGTCTGATCCCAAATCCTAAACTCTTGGCTACTCGTTTCTACTCCTTCTCATGCAAATGCCCAAATTTAAAATCTCAATCCACCAAATTTTTTTTAAAGCTAAAAGACATTGAAGCCTTAATCGAGCAATAACTCTTAGGCACCTGTTGTGAATCTTGAATCGAGCCACTTCTTACATACGAAGTAAAGAGTTAATAGAATCCATTCTTAGTCTCAAAGGAGGAAGGAACAGTATATTACAGGTTGAACTGCATGAAATGACTGATTGTTGACTATTTTTAACAACAGAAATGGCAATTTAATGTGGATTTATATATCCAAAGCATTCTATGTTCTGCACCAAACCAGGATATTTCAAACAAGAGCCAGGCAGGAAATGTAAGTACGTGAAGCATTAGACAAAAGGCTTGGGAGATGTGTAGCCATGAGAAGACCTGGAGAGGACAGTCATTGAGAAAAGGTATTAATATAAAATAAAAATAAAAGTAAAACCATAAACCAATCTACTGACTGAAAAATACATGTTGTCAGGTTTCCATCTCTCCTGTAGAAAACAAACCTGCTAGCAATTAGAAAAGGAAGAATTAATTGACAACCAGGATTTTCAGAAAGCTGCACAGAAATGTAGAAGGGCTTGAGGTAAACCCTTTAAGAAAGGTAGACTTGAAATAAACAGAATTACAGAATTATGCAGTGCAATCATCACAGAGCATTTAGTATTTTCAAAGTATCTGGCCCAGTAATATTTTAGTACAATATAAGAAAATATAGATAATCTCAAAATATATATAATCATCTTTTGGGAGAAAGTAACGCCACTCGTAATGCAGTCTCATCAGAATAGAGTCTACCCATTACGACAATAAATTGACAAATATTCATTGAACACTTTTATGTGCTCAGTGCTGTGCCAGATATTGGAAAGAGGAAAAAAAGAGTACAACCCAGAGTTCTTATGTTCACAAAATCAACAATTTGAAGGTTTTTAAAAAATTAATTAATTTATTTATTTTTGGCTGCATTGGGTGTTCGTTGCTGTGCATGGCCTTTCTCTAGTTGTGGCGAGCGGGGACTACTCTTCGTTGTGGTGTGCGGCTTCTCATTGCGGTGGCTTCTCTTGTTGTGGAGCATGGGCTCTAGGCGCGCGGGCTCAGCAGTTGTGGCTTGCGGGCTCTAGAGCACAGGCTCAGTAGTTGTGGCTCATGGGCTTAGTTGCTCCACTGCCTGTGGGATCTTCCCAGATCAGGGTTCGAATCTATGTCCCCTGCATTGGCAGGCAGATTCCTAACCACTGTGCCACCAGGAAAGACCAACAATTTGATATTTATCCCTGAGTTTTATTTTATATTCTAGCTTGTGGTGATATCAAGGAGAAAAGCCCAAATCCTTCCCGGCGGGGAATTTGCTTCTTCAGCCTTTTGTTAAACTATCGGTCTTTTTTTGTCAAATGGTGCCAGCACTCTATGTCCAAGGCCCTGCCTGCCTAACTGGGCAGAGATGACCGCCCAGCTCCTCCCAGCAGCTCTTCCCCAGGGAAGTTTGAGCCCATCTCAGGGTCATTCCTGGGAGGGGGAGGTGCAGTCCAACCCAAATTAAGGCAATGCTGGGAGTGACAAGTAAATGAACGCAGGGCTACTCCGGCTCTGTTCCCCTTTCAGAAAGTAATCAAGTCAAATTATCTATGAGAAGAAGCTAGGCTCATGGTTGAGGGGGTGTGCAAATGAAAACCAGATTCAGACGGAGGCTGACTTGAGAAAGCCCAGGAGCTTTATTTAAGAGAGAGAGAGGGAAAAGAGAGAGAGAGAAAGGAATACGTGTTTTCTCCCATCCCCAGACTCTACTTACTTTTAAATACTTTGCTTCCTCTCTTGTTCCTTTCTCCCCATCTCTGTTTGTTTCATTCTCCAAAGGGAGAGCAGAGTGAGCGCTCTGACATGAATGTGCCTGGGCTCTGGGTGACCTTCCAGCATGATGGGAATGATAGGAAGGGGTCGGAACTGGTTTTGGTCTGAAGGTGCAGACTGCAGCTTTTGGTCTAGACTGCAGGTCATTGGTGGACCCTATAAAATACACGTGAACTCTTCAGGCCAGACAATGTTACTCCCCAGGGTACATTTGGCAATATCTGGAGACATTTTTGATTGCCATAGAGTTGAGGGGTTTTGCTACTGGCATCTATTGGATAGAGGCCAGGGAAGCTCCTAAACACACCACAATGAACAATGCAGTCCCCCAGACATAGAAGTATTTGGCCAAAGTGTTAATAGTGTCCAGAGTGAGAAAACTGCTTGACTAGGGACCAAATAGTAGTCTAGAAATAAAGAAATGGGAGACAGAGGACCCTTCCCAGCTGCCCCTGTGGAACCGTGGAGCCCTCTTCTTTACTGTGTGCTTGGCATCTCCTGTGCCCTCATTCGAAACTGGAGGCTAGACCCGCCTTAGAGCTGACCTCTCCGCTGATGATCTCATCCCCGTGGAGATAAAGCTGTAGTGAGGTAACCCCTCACGTGTGGGCTCTCCCACTGAGCTAGTCTTTATTCTTCCATTTACACCTGAGAACCATAGTTCCCTTTCTGAACAGAACCACCTCCAAGAAGTACCACTCTAGCAGATGTGGGGCACCCATCACATCACCTTCTTCTCCCCTCCCCTCCCCACACTTAGATGTGTGTCCAGGTGAAATCAGGAGGACTTTAAAGAGGAAAAGAGGCCCAGATATGGTCGTGTCTATGAAGTGTGTGGATGAAATGGAAAAATCCAATCACTTTTTCTTAAGGCCACATACTACTTGGAAGTGGGTCTCTCAACCCCAGGCATTGATAGATAGCTTGGCGATAATGAACAAATTTTCACACCAGGCAATACGGGATTAGGGAGTTCAGCAGCGGGAAGGACGGCATGGTGTTGGTGTCACTGTAATGTCCCTTGGTGCCTGATTCGCTTTATCTCCTGACACAAGTCCCTTCATATGCCCATCTTTCCTGGTGATCAGCCCCTCTAAATTGCTTTTACTGTATCTAATAAAATTCAGAGTCAATCTCTGCTTCAGACTCTGTGTATTCTGTGAAGGGCTGACCACCATTTCTATTTATAATAGAACAAACACAGTTCAGCTGGGCTGATTGTTTCTAAGTTCCGGAAGGACAGATAGAGCAAACTGCTTATTTCTGGAGCCTACACAGGGTTTGTGACGATGGAGAAGTGAACTCAGAGGGAAGAAGTGATGGTGTGAGCCCAGGTTCTAAGGGAGAGGATTCCACAGAGGGCTGTGGCAACATCAGCATATTCCAGTAATCAAATGGTCACTTATTTGTACCTGATCAGGTGTATCTGGGAATGGACATTCCAACTCTTAGGGATCTCCTTTCCTCACATTGAGTTGGGAGGCACAGCAGCTCATGCCAGACTTTATTAGCGGTCAATTGGAGCGAGAAAACATAGCTTAACCTTAGAAAAAGATAATATTTAGGTGCTAATTCTTATTTTCTCCCTTCAGTTCTTTTTTATCTTGGCTAGTACTCTCCCTCTCTCTCTTTTTTTTCTCTCTGTCTCACACAGACATTACTAAAGCCCTAGTTCAAAGTGATTTTACTTTGCCATGGCAAAAATACCATTTCACACTTCCAAGAGTCTGAAATGCCTGCAAAGAAGTTCAGAGGGTGGCTTGAGTCCTGACAGGCTCAAACAAATTGATTTTTGGATGCAGTGAATGTAACTCAATCAGAAGCCTGCGGATTATATTTCTCTTAAAATCTACACCATTTTTAAATGAAAGGAAGAAGCATTAGATCAAAGAGACACTAAATTTTGTTCAGCCTCAAAAGACTGTGGGCAAGTTCTTCATATCACTTGTTTTCAATGTTTACTCTGTAGGGAAAAGCGGGTCCACTAGATAATCTTGTGGATTGTCTCTAACTCTGAAAGTCTGTGGCTTTCTGAGCCAGAATTCATCCTTTCAGACATTCTTTCAGCTTTCTTTTATGGTGAGAATGGGGCTCATGATAGGTCCATGATGTTGAGACCTGAGACTAGGTGTGTCCTATTGGACAACTCCCACTGGCCTTTGCGTGCCATAAAAACAAACAAACAAAAAATAAAAACAAATGAAATTCTCCAACATGCAAGCCATTTGGAACTAAACACTTGTTTCGTTTTTTTTTCAAGGGGGTGGGGGAGGGCAGCAAGGCTGTTCAAAACAGCCTCTAGGAATTCTGATGGAGCATCAGGAAATTGCATTGTTTTAAAGGGCTGAGTTATGCTTCATTGAATGAAAAGCACAAGGAGTTGAGGAATTTACACCACATAGCACCCTGCAGCCTTTTGTTCAGTTAGCCTCTGCTGGCTTGCAAGGAATAGTGGCCTGAATGATTGCAAACAGATGCGGGAAAAATAACAGTGTGGTCTGAACAGGGGGGCAGCTAATATATGAAACTACACTTTTATGGGGCCACTCACATGGCCTTAGGAGATGAGAAGATGGCATTCCACTTTGCTACAACCATTTTAAACTGGTGGAGAAGATGCTGCTCTGTCCATACGGACTCTAGGAACAAATAAAACCGCAAAGAAATAGCTGGGATAAGGGAAATGTCAGTTGCAACCCTGGTTAATCAGCTACAATATCAACACTTCCTTAATTTATTGAAGAAATAATTATGGAGTGTCTATATGTATCAGGCAGTGTGCTAAATGCTGGGAATGCAACAGGAAATAAAGCAGAAGTGGTCCATGCCCTCAAGGAACTTATAAAGAAGGAATTACAAAACAGACCCTTAAGGGTATAATGTGACAGCTTTTTGCTAGGTGCTTGGTAGATCTGTCTAATTAACCTCCCACCAAGCTGCTGTTTTTTTATAGTTGAATAAATAGATGCTCAAAGAGGTGAAAGAGTGGTCAGCTTCTCAGTAGATTCCAAAATCTTTCAGATTCTTTCAGCCTGCCATGCTTTCACCCACAACATGAACTTAACTCCTCTGGGACCTAAGTTTCCTCATCTCAGTAGTGAAGAGATGGAAGATAATCACTTAGAAAGTATCTTCCAAATATAATATTCTATTTGGCCTCTAGCAAATTCCAGGGGCTCTTCTTCCATATTTGAACTTCTTTAAATGTTTGTCCTTTTTTGGATTCTTTAATTTTTTTCTTTCCTAGATCTATTTCTTATTTCTTGGAGTGTTCTTCAATCTTCTTTGCTGGATCATTTTCTCTGGCTCCTTTGAAATGCTGGCATTGCCCAAGATCTCATTTTCGGGTTATTTTTTCCCCTACTGTCTACTTTTCTTTGGTGAGATAATCAGTTCCAATATTCCTAGCCCTCTCCCAGGTGCTGATGGCCCCAAGGGTATAAGTCCAGACACCGCTTCTATTCTAAACTCAAGACTGATGTTTTTAACTTCCCCCAGAACATGTCCATGTGTCGGAACACAAGCACCTCACTCTTTGTGATGGCATGATGGACTGGCACTCAGCATCCATTCTAATCCTCTTCTGGTTTGCTTGTCAGTACTTCAGAGGCTGGGACCCATATGCAGTATTTTCCCGGGTATGAATCATGTCCTGCCCCACTCATTAGAAGAAATTGCACAATATTTGGAAGGTGGGAGATAGGTGGGGATAGCTTGCTGTTGTTTCTGATGTTACTGCTGATACATAGGTGATGCTGTGACATTTTGGTTTCGTTCTGTTTTGTTTTTTCCTGCAGTAGCATTGCAGTTAGTAACTTCATGGATGTTGAAAGGCATTTTGAGAGTGGTGGCATCCTGAAATTTGTATCACAGATCCATTTGATACAAGCTGATACAAGTGATGTTTTAAAATATTTTATTGAAGTAGAGCATACTTACAGAAAAGTACACCACCATGCACTTATGACTTGATACATTTCACAGCCTGACCATATGAACACACATGTAATGGCATCCCTATCCAAAAACAGCATGAAGAAATCATCCCAGAGCCCCTTCCCCAGTCACCACATCTCTCTCGAAGGGATAGCCACTGTCCTGACTTCTGGTTTTGGACGTTATATAGATGGAATCATATAGTATATATTCTTTTGTGTCTGACTTCACTCAACGTTATATTGGTGATATTCAATTACATAGCTGTGTGTAGTTGAAGATCATTTATTCTAATTGCCATTCACTTCCCATTGTATGAATATACCATAATTTATAGCTAAATTCTACTGTTGATGAGCAACTGGTGGTTTCCTTTTTGAAACCAGTATAAATGGTGTTGTCATGAACATGCTAGTACATACCTTTGGTAAACAACTACATGCATTTGTTTTGGGTGTATGCAAAGGAGTGGAATTTCTAAAATGCATGTTTAGCTTAAGTATACAGATACTGTCACACCAGTTTCCAAAATGTAATTGGCTCTACCAATTCACATTCCACTGGGTGAATTCCATGTATATGGATGCAGGTTGTTCCCTATCCCTGTCAACACTTATTATTTTCCATCTTTTTCTATTTCAGCTATTCTGGTGGGTACTAGTGAAATCTCGCTGTGATTTTAATTTCTGTCTTCTTGGTGAGTAAGGTGAGCACCTTTTCATATATTTATTATACATTTGGATATTCTCACTACATAAATGCCTATTCAAATCTGCCTTTTTTCCCTCAGACTTGTAAGAATTCTTTATATATTCTTGAGATTTGTGCTTTATTGAGTAGATGAATACTACTGTGCTTTGACTTTTTCATCTTGCAGTAGTGGTTTTTGAGAAACAGAAGTTAATTTAATTATAGCAAAATTTATTAGTTTCTTTCAATTTATGGTTAATATTTTTGTGACCTATTTAAGAAATCTTTACCCAATTCATGATATGATATTCTCCTGTGCTTATTTCTAAAACTTTATTGTTATATCTCTTATATTTAGATTTGCTACCTAACTGGATTGGTATTTGTATATATTGATAAGTAGAGATAAAGTTACATGTTTCTTCATTTAGCTGTCTGATTGACCCATCACCATTTATTGGAAAAATCATCCTTTCCTCCTTACTGGTGGCATATTTGTGATACATCAGGAGCTAAGTATGTGCAAGTCTATTTCTACACTTTCTATTCTGTTCTATTAGTCTATCTGTGCACTAATACTACACTGTCTTAGTTATGAGAGCTTCATAATAACCTTAATATCTTACAGTAATTCTCCTAGCTTTATTTTTATGATTCCTGGCCCTTTGCCTTTCCGAATTTTTGCAGATATCAGCTTATCAATTCGCATACGCACATACACATGTACCTGCTGGATTTAATTGGGATGGCATTGAATCTAGAGAAAGTTCGTGAAGAACTGGCATTTTTCCTTGTATTGAGTCTTCTGACCCATGAGCATCATACATACTCCATTTATTCAGGTCTCATTTAAGTTGTCTCAGTAGTGTGTCATTGTTTCCAGTGTAGACACATTGCACATATTTCTTCAAATTTGTTCCTGAGTATTTGATGCTTTTTAGTGCTGATATAAATGGCGTCATTTAAAATTTTGTTTCTTGTTTGTTGCTAGTTTATAGAATTGCAATTGGTACTGCACATTGACTTTGTATACAATATTCTTTTTAAATTAATTTAATAATTCTAATAGTTTTGTATTCATTTCATTTTTTACATATACAATCACATTATCTATAAATAATACCCTACTTCCTTTCCCATAATTATGACTTATTTTTTCTCCATTGCATTGGCTAGAACCTCTGATACAATTTTTAATAGAAGTGGTGTTAGCATAAATCTGTCATTACTGATTTCAGAGAGAAAAAGTACCATATTTAACCATGAAATTGAAGGATTTAAAAAATATGGATTCTCAGCTTAAGTAAGCACTACTTCTAGCTTGCAAACAGTTTTTCTCATGGATGGGTGTTAAATTTTGTCGAATAATCTCGCTGCATCTAATCTATCAGCATTAAAAAATGATTTTTCCTTTCAATTTAGAGAATTACATCCATTTATTTTCAAATGTTAAACTTCCTGTATTCCTGAAATAAGCTTCAATTTGTTGGGCTGTATTATCTTCTTTATATATTGTTAAATTTAATTTGCTAATTATCTTTAAGGATTTTTTCATCTATGTTTAAGAAGACGCTTGACATATAATTATCAATCCTTATTGTCAAGTTTTGGAATCAAGGTCTTACATAAGAAGTTGCAACATGCTCATTCTTTCTATTCTCTAGAATAGAATTCACCAGTTGAAAGCATCCATTTCTATTTCTTCTTTGTCGGCTTTGGTAAGTTAAAATTTTTTAAGGAATTTGTCCATTTCATCCAAATTGTTGAATCTACTGGCATATGTGTTGATTATATCCCCTGATTATTTTTAATGCTTATAAGCTCTATACATTTTTCATCCCCAATTTTATAATTCGGGTACCTCCATCTCCCTTTCATAATCGGTGTTGCATGCTATTAGCTTTTAGATCTGAGGTTTTTCTTTCTCTTGCTGTCCTTTTAGGTTTTGTTGTCTCATAAATTGAGTTGGGAAGTAATCATTCTTGATAACTCTGTAAAGTTTGTATACAGTGAAAATTATTTTTTCTTTGACTATTTGGTAAAACTGGTTCACAAAATCAGCTAAGTATGTAGATTTTCTTGTGGGAAGGTATAAAGTTACATACGGATTCATTACTTGAATAGAAACAAAACAATTCAGATTTTTAATTATTGTGTTGTTAATTTTTATTTTCCTAGGGATATAGTACAACCATATAAATTTCTGAACTTGTTGGCACAAGGCTGTTAATAATATGATCTTGTTATATTGCCGATGTCTACACTGACTCTTTTTCATTTCTAATGATGATTATTTGTGCCTTTTATTTTTGTCTTGTTCAATCTCACCACATATTTGGTTTAAAATTTGTAATTGTTTCATATATCAAATTTAGGTTTGTTGATCAATTTGTTTTCTTTCATTAATTTATGCTTTTCCTCTTATTTTTCTCCTTGCTTATGAACTGAACTTTTTAATATTTAGTAAGTTTGTTTTACCTTAAAGTGTATTTCATCTCATGTTAATATAATTAAACCACCTTTATCTTGGTTGAAATCTTCCTAGAATATTTGGGCTGTATTTTTATTTTTAACCTTTCTGTATCCTTATGTTTTAGATGTATATATTATAAATAAATAGCTAGAGTTTTAAAATTCAAATGTGATAATATTTGTCTTTTCCCTGAAGCACTTTATCATTTATGTTTATTATAGGTTCTTACAGATTAGCATATTTATATACAACCAATTATTATGTGCCTTCTATTCATCCCACCTTTCTGTGTTTCTTTCCTTTCATTTTTTTGTCCTCTTTTTATTAATTATGTACTTTTTCCTGATTCTATTCTTACCTATACTAGTTCAGAAAATATGAATTTTATTATTTTTGTTTAATGGTCACTCTAGTAATTACAACAAGCACACAAATACTCAAGATAATTAGCAGCCTCACCTTCCTCCAGAAGGATCTTTGGTTTCCTTTATTTTAAAACAGCTTTACTGAGATACAATTCATGTACCATACGACTAACTATTTAAAATGAAGAGTTCAATGTTCAGTATTATATTCACAGGGTTGTGCAACCATCACCACAATCTAATTTTGGGGACGTTTTCCTCCCCCCAAAAGAAACCACTTACTCATTAGCAATTATTTCTCACCTCTTAACACCTTCCCTCACCCCAGACAACCATTAATCTACTATCTGTTGGTATAGATTTGCCTATTTTAGATATTAAATGGAATCATACAATATGTGGTCTTTTGTGTCTTGCTTCTTTCATTTAGAATAAAGTTTTCAAGCTTCATTGGTATTGTAGAATGTATCAGAACTTCATTCATTTTTATGACTGAATAATATTCTATTAGAGACATGTCACATTTTACTTAGCCATCTGTTGGTTGATGGACATTTGTGTTGTTTCTGCTCTTTAAGTATTAAGAATGTTGTTGTAAAACACATGAAAGGATGTTCAATATCACTAATCATTAGAGAAATGCTAATCAAAACTACAATGAGGTATCACCTCACACCAGTCAGAATGACCATCATCAAAAAATCTATGAACAATAAATGCTGGAGAGGGTGTGGAGAAAAGGGAGCCCTCTTGCACTGTTGGTGGGGATGTAAATTGATACAGCCACTATGGAGAACAGTATGGGGTTCCTTAAAAAACTAAGAATAGAACTATCATATGTCCCAGCAATCCCACTACTAGGCATATACCCTGAGAAAACCATAATTCAGAGAGAGTCATGTACCACAATGTTCATTGCAGCTCTATTTACAATAGCCAGGGCATGGAAGCAACCTAAGTGTCCATTGACAAATGAATGGATAAAGAAGATGTGGCACATATATACAGTGGAATATTACTCAGCCATAAAACGAAACGAAATTGAGTTATTTGTAGTGAGGTGGGTGGACCTAGAGACTGTCATACAGCGTGAACTAAGTCAGAGAGAGAAAAACAAATACCGTATGCTAACACATATATATGGAATCTAAAAAAAAAAAAAAAGGTTCTGAAGAACCTAGGGGCAGGACAGGAATAAAGACACATATGTAGAGAATGGACTTGAGGACACGGGGAGGAGGAAGGATAAGCTGGGACGAAGTGAGAGTGGCATGGACATACATACACTACCAAATGTAAAATAGATAGCTAGTGGGAAGCAGCCGCATAGCACAGGAAAATCAGCTCGGTGCTTTGTGTCCACCTAGAGGAGTGGAATAGGGAGGGTGGGAGGGAGACCCGAGAGGGAGGGGGTATGGTGTTGTATGTTTATCTGATTCACTTTGTTATAAAGCAGAAACTAACACACCATTGTAAAGCAATTTTATTCCAATAAAGATGTTAAAAAAAGAAAAGAATGTTATAAACATTCATGTATAGGTTTTTGTGTGAACATATGTTTTCATTTCTTTGGGGGATATGACTAGGAGTGGAATTGTTGTGGCATATGGTAACTCTATGCTAGTATTTTGAGGAAATGCTAAACTGTTTTCCAAAAAGACTGCATTATATTACATCCTCCCAGCAGTGTATGAGCATTTAAATTTTTCCAAATCCTCATCAACACGTGTTATTATCTGTCTTTTTTTTGGTGGTGGGGGGTAGGAGTTTATTAATTAATTTATTTATTTTTGCTGTGTTGGGTCTTCGTTTCTGTGTGAGGGCTTTCTCTAGTTGTGGCAAGCAGGGGCCACTCTTCATCGCGGTGCGCGGGCTTCTCATTACCGCAGCCTCTCCTGTTGCAGAGCACAGGCTCCAGACGCGCAGGCTCAGTAGTTGTGGCTCACGGGCCCAGTTGCTCTGCGGCCTGTGGGATCCTCCCAGACCAGGCCTCGAACCTTTGTCCCCTGCATTAGCAGGCAGATTCTCAACCACTGCGCCATCAGGGAAGCCCCCTATCTGTCTTTTTGATGATAGCCATCCAAGTGGGTGTAAAGTGGTATCTCATTAAGGTCTTGTCTTACATTTCCTTAATGGCTAATGATGTTGAACATCTCGTCATGTGTTTATTGCCTATTTGTATATTTACTTTGAAGAAATATCTATTCATATCCTTTATTTATTAATTTTTTATTTGCTGATACCATACTGTCTTGATTACTAGAGCTTTGTATTAAGTTTTGAAATTGGGAAATGTGAATCCTCCAACTGTATTCTTCTTTATCTAACATTATTTAAACTATTCTGAGCCCCTTGCATTTCTTTGTGAGTTTTAGGATCACATTGTTGATTTCTTCAAAAAACCAGCAGGCATTTTAATAAGGATTTTGATAAGAATGGTGGCATTAACCTGAGGTGAGGGTGGAGTTTTGGCCCTCTGAGGTCAAAAGGTCATCCATCAGACACTTGTGCAGGACCAGTTGAATGGTCCGTGGCCTTGACCAGTTTTAACTGGTCAGGACTAACTCCGTGTTCCTGAAAAGCAACTTAAGAGATCCTTACTATAGTGACTCATCTGTCAGAAGTGTTATCAACAGGGGGTGCTCAAAGGAGTCTTTTGATATATTGTCTAAGCTACATGAAGCTTGGAGGGTGTGTGATTTGTAAGAACAATTAAAGCAAGCTTGGTCATTGAAGACAAGTTACAGGATATTATTTATTAAGCAAGTTATAATTTAAGGGATCTGACTGATGACTGCCCTTGGTTTCACCCTCAGCCATCACTGCCTGGAATAGGGCTTCTGCAACATGGGTCTGGAGGAAATGAGAAATGAAGGCAGCCTGACCTTTCTGGGGTGAATATGTTAGCCCCAGACTGTAGTCTGCAGGGAGAGAGACCTCCTGTCTTGTGGGTCTCACCTGCCCAGAGTAGAGGGCTCAGGTAAAGCTTCTATAACACAGATGTTGGGAGGGAGGAATAAGAGAGCAGGACATGGTTCAAATGCAACAGACTGGCATCGTTCTTACTGACACTGAGTAGATTTTCTTGAATGAATTTTTTCATTTATTCTATGTCCTTAAGACAATTTCCAGATATTTAAAATTATTTTTAAAATCAAATTCATCAGTTAAATTGTTTTGCTGTGGGGAGGGTCTATTGAGCTCTTTATTCTATCATTCCCCAAATCCTGACCCCCTCTTTAGTTCATTTTAAGCTTCATTCACCTTCCCTTGCTTTGTATTCTAATGTCTTGAAATTATATTTTTCAAAACCCACTAGAAAATTTTTTTCTAATCCATTTGTCTTTATATCATCCATGTATTTATCACCCTTTCTGCTATATATTCATTCTCATATCTCAAACTGTTCCTCTCGGAACACTTCATTCCGCTTAAAGAATAGTTTTAGAATTTCCTTTTGTGAAATCTGTTGATGGCAAACTTTCTCAGACTTTATTCACTTGATTTTTCTTGAAAGATATTTCCACTAGGTAGAGATTATAGGACGGTAGTTATTTTCTCTTTCTTATTTTGAAAATATTACTTCCTTTACTGGCTTTCATTGCTGTTGATATGGAATCAACTTTCAACTAACTGTCTCTTCTCTCTGTCTACCTATTTCTTGTCTTTGGAGTTCTATAGTTTTACTGTGGAGTACCCAGTTTTGCACTTCTTTTCATTTATCCTGATTTGGATTCATCTGGCTTCTTGAATCTATTGCTTTGTACCCTTCATTGGTTTTAGAAAATTTTTAGCTAATGGACCTTCAAATATTGCCTACAACCTATTTTGGTCTCCCTTCTTATTCTTGGTCTTTGATAAGACCTTCTCATTCAGGTTTCTTAATCTCTCTTTCTACTCTCATTTCTCTGTTTACCTTTACAGGATTTTAGGCAATTTCTTCATCTGTCTCTTTTAGTTTAATTCAACAATTGTGCTTAAACTTTAGTTTAACTTATACTGTTTTAAATTGCAATACTTATGTTCTTATTTCTAAAATTCCAGTAGGTTCCTTTCAATTTATCATATCCATTTCTATATTTCTTTTTTCTTCCATATATTTTCAAACTTATAATTTTATTTCTTTAAAATATTAAGCATAGTCTCTCCCTCCCTTCTCCTCCTCTTCCTCCCTCTCTCTCTTTCTCTCTCTCTCCCCCTCCCTCCTTCTCTCCATCCCTTGGAGTATGTGTCTGAGGATTTCATTTTATGAAATTTGTACCAATCTGTTTCTGCAGTTTTTAAAATTTTTTTGCTAGTCCCACTCAAAAATACTTCACTTACTTGTAAGTTCAGTTATTTTTGACCATGAACTTCTTATTTTCCCTAAAATAGTTTTTAATACAAATGCTTTGACACATTAAATGTCTCTTGGTTCCTTCAGAGTAGATTTCATTCACTTCTGTTAGGTACTTGTGGACACTATACAGTCTCAAATCACTAAATGCTGAGTTTGCGATTCTGTATATTACCTGGGTGTGTGCATATGGACTACAAATCAGCATGAGGCTAGTTTTTCCAAATTCTTAGAGGAATATTTTTCTTCCTTTCACTCATTGCCAAGTTTTGAGATTGCTTTTTTTCCCTTAGCCTTGGGACAGGGATGGTGAGGGGCAGAACATTTCTTGCACACTCCACTCGTGGTTTCAGGCATCCACTGGGGGAGACTACTATACTGTTTGTCTAATTGTCATTTAATTGCAAATGGAGCTCTCTCATTCTCTCCTTTAGGCATTTAGATTTTCTGTTTATCACTGTTGTTCTGCCAATTCACTAAAATATGCATTGGAGTGGACAACTGTCTTTTTATTTCTTTATACACACCTGGACAATTCCCAGCTAATATCTCTTCAAATAATGCCTCTCATCCATTCAGTCTATGTTCTCATTCTGGGACATAGTTTAGGTATGTTAAAGTTCCTTATTTTATTCACTGTGTCTATTTCCCTCTTATATTTTCTCTCCCTGTTTTTCTGTGTTCCATTATGGTCAGTTATCTGGATCTACCTTCTGATTTACTAACTCTCTTTTAAACTTTCTCTTTTTTTAAACCTCCTATTTTGTTTTAGTATAACTTTATTATAAATTATATTTATTATAGGAATAGAATATTAATATAAACAAAAATTTAACATAAATATAAAAGTTCTATTGGTTCTTTTAAAATCTAAGTATGTTATATGTTCTTTTAACTTAATTGTTGTTTTATTGTTTATTTCTTTAAACATTTCATACATTTTATATCCTGTACTAGATAATTCAATATCTTAAGTTCTTAAGTGTTCAAAATGATATTATATTTGTTTCTGCCAACTATTAGTGTTACCTTGTTTCTTTGGATTCCTCATAATTGATGAGTATGAACTCAAATTTGACATTCTAAGAGCTAAATTTCTGAATGGTTTACTGTAGAAACAGTTTTCATTTGACTCACCCAAGAGCTGGCGGGATAGTGTCAATCCAGGACTGGTTTAACTTCTTATTGGACAAAGGATTAATGTGGGAGTCCCTATTCTCCACCCATGGTGAGAGAGCTAGAACTTATTTTTCCATTTAGGCATAAACAGTGGCATTTATCTACAGGTCAATTCCTGATTTTGCATTTGCTTATTAGTTTCTGTTGATGTTGTTGGTGGTGGTTGGTTTCTGTTTTCTTTTGTTGCATTTGTATATTTTCCTTACTTGTTTGAGAGTACACATTTTTATTTTAGAAGTTTGTTTATTATAATTTATTTAGGCTCTGCTTTTATTGTTATAGGAAGATCTATCAGAGTTTCTGATCTGTGTATAATAATGGAAACGTCTGTATCTCCCTACACTTGTAGAAAATGGCCAGCTTCCATAATCTTTTCATTTTATAACCTTACTAAATATTATTTGGTGAATATTTATTTTACATAATAATTTCTATCTATATTTTAAATTTTACCTTTGGTGAAGCATTAATCCAAGATAACTGAAGGCAATAAACCCTTAGGCATAAAACCACCAATATCTCCTTATCATAGTCTGCATAACTACTAGGAGACAAAGATTGAATAAGTGACCTACTTGTGTTTAGTAACTTGAGTTGACACTAGCCAACTTACTATGCTCAAATTCTACCATTTGTACAATACCTGTTCGTAACACTTGAGCTTGAATTAGTTAATGAAAAGCAGTAGAATATGTTATGATTAGAGAGACTATTGAATATTCTAATAAACCAGACCAAGGTGAAAATTCTTTCTAACATTTACTAGGTATATTATACTGGGCTTCAGTTTTTCCCATTTGTAAAATGAAGATAATATAAGATCTATCTTGTAAGATTAATGTCAAGATCATGCATTTAAACACATAAAACACCCAGCAAGATACTTGAAATATAGTAAAAATTTTTAGTAGACTTTAACCATGTGTTTATTATCTCTGATTATCAGGCAGTTCAGGAATGGGAAACAGTGTAGGTCAGTCTTTAAGGAAATGGAGTTTGGAAAGTTAAGTTCAAAAATCTTCAAGGAAGACTGGTCACCTGCTAGAGAGTCAGGCAACATTTATGAAGGCACCAGCTGTCAAAAGGAAAGGCTAAGTGTGTGAGTGGTGCAGAGAGATTAATTCCACAGTTTCTCTGGGGCTAGTCTAGGAAAACAAAGAGCTTAAGGTCTAAGGTTCCTTGGGAAGTATGTTCATACTAAAACAGTACTCTGATGACTTTCTTCAAGTGATTGAGGTTAGGTTCACATCTGAACAAGTACCTGGTTGATATTGCCTTATACTCATTTCTGCCCTTCCAGTCTTTGAAACATAACCCTGAGGAGGAGTTACTGTAAATTCCTATTTTAAGATGTAAAGGTAGGTGGCCATAGCCACAGGGGGAAATGGGGACAAAAGAAGAAAGCTGAACCGACACAGAAGTACCTTGGAGTGTGTGTGTGTGTGTGTGTGTGTGTGTGTGTGTGTGTGTGTGTGTAAAGCTTTAGGGATACTTCTAGATATGATTAACTACAAAGAGAAACATATCAATCATTGTAACTAGAGCCAGAATAGTGGCTATTTCTAGGAGAGACGGAGTAGAACAGATTGTAGGACAAGGGAATCGAGTTGTTTTGGTAGAGTTGTTTCTTACGTTTTGTGGAGTTACACTTACGACCATTTGTTAAACAGTATATAAGTGTTTTATTCACATTTCTGTATTATCTTGTGTTTCTAACTTTTAAAAATGAAAAGAATTAAAATGTTAAAAATTTAAAATATTTAATAGCACTTTTTTTTTGTAAAAGTATATTACACATAAAGCTAGTTTTTAGTTATTCTCATGTGATTATCATCCTTAGAATGATTTATGAGGTTCTGATCTCCAGCTGGTTTATCCTTGATAACTGGCATACTTCCATGCTGTTTCCCATACGTTTAGATGCTGGAAGTAATGCCTGGCTTTTACCCATTAGCCAATTGAAAAGATAATATTCACCATCTTTCTTATACCAATCAATAAAGTAATCAACGTGAAAGATTTGTTATTATATATCCAAAAAATCCTTATTATTGAGTCACGTCTATCCTACACCCTCTGCCAACTTGCACTAAAGCCCTGCAGTGGGGAGTGAGTTTGCTCCAAAGGGAGCCTGGCCTAACCAGGAATCTGGGAACGATCTATCAACAGAGACAGGAAGCAGCTAGATTCCCTAAGTGCAGCTTTTTTACTAAACAGGTTCAGAGTGTGTCACCTCAAAAAATCATGCCACTCTGGCATAGGGATTATTTTGAACTGAAGGCAGTTGACAAGAAATAGAGTCAAGCTCTCTGCCTTCCCCCTATTTGCCTAAGTATAAGACATAAATATGTAAAGGTGTCCCGCCTACCCTCTCTACCAGGAAGGACAGAAGTTTATCACTGGAGACAACTATAGACCCTTATCAACCCAGAGATGGCAGCAGAGAAATCTACAAAAAAACCCTTACAAAGTAGGCCTTATCTTCCATGAGTTTCCCTATAAATTTACCTTTCCACAGTTTGCCACCGAAAAGCCTAAACCCTCCTTCCTTTGTCTTGTCACTCCTCTACAAAATTATTATCTTTGTCAAGGTGCTATATAAGCCCCAAGTTTTAATCATCCCTTTACCTATCACTGAGTAAGCCCCTGTGTATGCATGATGCACATGCTAATAAACTTCTGTTTGTTCTCTTCTTAATCTGTCTTTTGTCAGTCTGATTTACAGGGCCCTAGTTACAGAATCTAGGAGGTTACAGGGAAAAGTCTATTTTTCCTCCCTTACACTACCTACTCCTAACAGATGTCCTTTCAATTCCCATTTTGCTCTAGTTTCTGGAGTTGGTGTATCTTTTTGGTTTACTACAAAGATAGGAGCCTATTGCTGGGGCCCCCTCTTACCCCTCATTGTCCCTCATGTGGAGTGTTTCTCCTGGCTTTTATTCCTTGGCTCTGCTCTTGGAATCAGTCCTTCCCTCTCTCAGTCTCTCCACTCTTGCTTTTTGAAAGAATTTGCTCCCCAAATTAACAGCCTACTTTTCCCCTCTCTTCTGAATTATTCATTCCATCAGTACACAGGCTGTAATAGTTTCCATCTCAAAAACAAAAAAAATCCTCCCTTGACTCCTAGTAAACCCTACAACCCCATCCTGTCTCATTTCTCTCCCTAATTCACATCAAAAATCTTTGAATGATTTGTCCATGTTTATTCCCATGACTTCCTTAAAATACTGCCACCCGTTTATCCACCCGAATCAAAATTTCTTCCCACTACGGTATTGAAACCGTTTTTGTCAAGGTCACTAAAGACACCCATCTCACCAAATCCAATGATCAATTCTCTCTCTTCCTCTTTCTCAATTTCTATACAGCATTTGACATGGGACCACTCATCCTTAAAGAACTCTCTTCATCTGACTTTGGGAACACCTCACTTCCCTGGGTCTTCTCCAAATGGCTCTCCATTCCTTCCCATTTTTCCTTGCTGCCTCCCCTTCTCTTCCTGACTCCTAAGAGCTGGCCTGCTCCAGATCAGTCCCTAGTCTACTGCTCTTCATACGCTTTTTCTCTTTCCCTTGGCAGCCTGACTTCATAAACCATCACTATGGTGATGTATCCCAGAATGACATTTCTAGCCCTAAACTCTCTCAGGAATTCAGACTTGGAAATTTAATTGCCTCCTTGACATCTCCATTTGGTTTTCAAATTAGGCATATCAAACCAGTCTTAGAAAAACAAAACTTTCGTTTTTCCCTCCTAAACTTGCTCTTTGCTCTACTGCTTCCAAATCAAGAAACATTTCCCTCATCCTTCCAATGACTCAGGCCAAAAGCTTTCTCTTATTCGCTGAATATAATCCATCAGCAAGTGCTGTCGGCTCTCTCTTCAGAGTGAGTTATGTCTCCAACTGCTTAGCAACTCTACAGCTGCGTTTTAGTCCAGGCTGCTCTGCTATTACCTGGTCTCTCCTCCAGCTGCTGCCGTCTCGCCTGGTTCTATCTGGCCTATCTGACCCTGCTAGTGATTGCCTACAGATCTTTCTACACAGAGCAGATGCAACTATTTTTAAAAATGAATATAATGTATGTTTCTTTCCTTCATAAAATCCTTCAATGGCTTCCCCTTATACTTGAAATGCAAATTCCTCACCGGGGCCTAGAAGACATTATATGGCCTGTCCCTCACCTGTATCTCCTACTAGTTTTTCCTTTCTTCATTATTTTCTAGCAACACTAGCCTTCTGGATTTTTCTTGGATATGCCAAATCTCTGCCCATTTTGCAGACTTTACACTTTTGTTGTGCTCTCTGTCTGGTAGATTCAACCCTAATCGTTGCATGGCTACACTCTTCTCTGTAGAGGATTCTTTTCCAGGCTTTCCTCTAGAGTTTTTCCTTGACCTTATTTAACATACAGCTTCCCCTCCACTCCTGATGCTCTGCTTCTCTTTTCCAGTAACCTGGCTTTTACTAACTTTGTACATACTTACTTTGCTTTGTACATTCTTAGTACATGATCAGTATGTATCATTATCTCAAATTACATTATAATCTATTTTCTAATGGACTACTGTCTTCTTTAAAACATAAACTCCAAGAGTATTGTGTAACATACAATAAAAATGATACAATTTCTTCTCAAAAGACATTGCAGACTCCTGATAACTCCACAGTGATCAGTTAGATCTCTAAGTTATATTAGACCCAGAGACCTCTTGCTGCAGGGAGAATAGTTTCATTCTCCTCAGTGCTATTCAGATAGACATTGGCCAAGATATTAACCTCTGACTACATCCTTGGACAAGAAAATGGAGTGAAATCAGCTGGGTCTTAACTCTCCCCAGGACAGATGAAAGGTTTATTTATAGGTCTACTGAAACATCTTTCTTCCCTCTATACTCCTTGGAAAATACTGAAACAAGGTTGGTTTGAAAAGTTGGTGAACTATTTTAATAAGTCATCTTCAGGTTTGGATTTGAAGGTAAATTCATCAAGAGTAAAGGTCAGACCATGTTCCCTGAAGCTACTGGAAACCAGACTCCAGTGCTAACCACTGATAAACAAATGGTTTAAACCAAATAGCTCAGAGGTTAAACTTTGCCGTGAAAAATATGCCGCAATATTCTAGGTGACTCAAAAAATATGAACATTTTTCTCACTTACTAAACCAAACATTTGGCCCACTAATTTAAAAAACAAAAACAAACAAAAGAACTAAAACCAATTTAAACTAAACTCCTATCTACCTTCCTTTGAATGAAATAGTGATTTTTTTAAAAGTGTACATATCCTCAAAAAAAGTATAGAAGTTCAGAGGCTACACATAGTACCAGAAAGCAAGTAATATATTTGTGAGGCAAAAATCTTTACCACTTTTGGTGCTCAAACCACACTCTATTAAAACTCATGATTTTCAAATAGAATATATGAACAGGTTTCTCTGTTGAAGTTTGCATAGTGTTAGCCCTGGATTAAATATTAAGGAATCAGGAAGGAAGTAGGATGAGGAGAAGCTAAAAGCCAAAGGCAGTCCACTCTCATAATATGTTGCTGGAAATCGCATTGTATTGAGTTTTGGGGTAAATGAGGAACTCCCTCTCACATTGATCACTATTTACCTCATTTTAAATAGGAGAATTTCAAATGGACTCTTCTGTGATCTTTTTCTAATAAGAAAGATTTCTGGAGGAAATCTTTGAGGTACACAGTGAGTCTTCTTAAAAGCTAAAAAAGAAACATTTTTAAAAGTTTATTTTTTCCTCTATAAAAACTCTGAAACAAATCTATTTCATATTTTTTTGTCCTGTAACACACATCCAGTAACTAAAATACATTTCTGAAATTTGAACAGTTATTTGGGAAATACTGCAAGTATTCACCCAATGTGAAAGTAGGGTGTATTACTGTACACAAGTATTCCTAGACATTATGTTCCTGACACATCAAACACCTAATAATGTTTTATTGCATAAATGAATAAACCCTATGACACATAAAGTCATCAAGAAATAAAGCATGTTTCTTTCCAAAAAAAAGCAGGAATAAATCAGTAGTTAGGCCATTTTTATTTCTAGTTATGCCATAAATGTATGTCAAAGTATTGATCAAACTATATATATCTTTTAAAATTTAAATATCCCTTTTAGAAAAATTTTTACATTCATATAATTATGACTTTAACTTTTTTTCTAGAATGTCTTTCCTGGCATATATAGAAGATGCAAAGATTAAAGGTACAATTCCACCTTCAAGGAGTTCATATCTGGAGAGAGAAAATAACAAGTAAACGTAGAATTATAGCATAGTGTAGTGGGCACTACATGAGAAGCATGAAAAGATTTCCATGACAGTACATCAGTAAGATGTCTTACCCATCCTGGGGAATCATGGCAGGCTTCTAAGATAAAGTGGGGGTCTAAGTCAAAATTTGAAGGACAAATAGTAGTAGCAAGGAAAAGAATGAGTGAGAGAGGAAAAGATGTGCCTAGAAGAGGCACAAATACAGGAGTAAGAGAAATCACAGGGCAGGGAAATGAAAATAGTTCTACAGTGGCTGAAATATTAGTTGGAAGTAGAGAAATGGCAAACTCAGAAGCCTTCCATGCTCAGATGGAAAATTTAGAGGTGTGAAGGGCGCAGTATAAAAAAATGGGAAATAATGAGAACTATGGCAGCTGGAGATTGCAAGCCAGGCTAAAAGCATTTATAGTGAAATGAATAGACAAGGAGCTGCATAAACAAAATATCTGCAGGTTGGAGATAAAGTCCGTGGATCAGTAGTGTGTGATTCGTGTTAATGATTTGATTTTAAAAGGCTTTGCATACAATGGTAAATCATTTTAACTTTATCTTCAGACAACGGGAAAACACTGAAGAATTTTAAGTAGGGCAGTGACATAATACTTATAATACAAAATAATGGCAAAACTACACTCTAGGTTATGGAGGGTATGGTAGGTTACTTGAGTACGTACATCTAAATGTCCATGTCCACAGTTCTCATCAAAGTAACCAAAAAATACATATAAAAATGAAAAGCTCTGACCTTCATTCTGAAAATTAGAAAAAGGAGAATCTTGATCCTAGAAAATTTAAACATTTGCTTGCAACATAATAAATATTGAACTGCAGTGGAAGAGTTGGCTGGTTATTGACTGTCCACTGGGAAAGGAAGACTTTGTCTCAGAATTAAATGTTAAACAGGAATGTTTAACAGGAATGTTGTCAGGAGAGACTGTGGGAGATGAAAAAGGAAAATTTTTGCATTCAGTAATTGTAATTGATTCAATGAACAAGAATTTGGATTTTGATTAGAATTGAACACATGACATAAACATAACTTGAAAAATGCTTGCAAAACTCAGGAAAAAAATAGGAGCAAAAATAATGAGAGACTATATAGTATATATTTGGTTTTGGATATTTTGTATAAAATTAGAATTTCAAAAGAAACAAGCACAGCAGATAAAGAATGAGAAGTTCTAAAATAAAAAAACAAAAACAAAAAAACTTTCCTAATCCAAAGATTTGAGTTTTCATAATAAAGTGGATTACTAAAACCCAGATTTTTAAAAAATAGAAGTGTTAGAAGTTTTATGTGAAATTTTTAATAGTGGCAACATCTTTAAGGATTCAAATAGAAAAAACTATGCTTATAAATGTAAAAAATTCATCTGGTATCACTCTTCTCTGCAACATGTTATTTCAGAAACAATGGAGTAATGATACCCATAGGTCTTTGGGTAGAAAGAAGATGACACAAAAATTCTACATGAATTGAGTGCATAAATGTGGGCAGAGAAAATAATTTTAAGTTGTAATAATTCTGAGAAAGTATTCTACTCAATTCTGGAACTTTCTAAATCAAAACTACTCAAAGAACTACTTTTGTTGACTAAGAGATGGATTAAAATAAACTCAATAATAGGGAGGTTGTGCTATTATATTATTCATAGTGAGCAGTGGTACCAGAAAACAGTAAATGATTGCTGTTAATATGGCTACAATAATGAAATTTGTGTCAAAAGTTTTAAAATAAAATATACATTATAAAGAAATAATAAGAAAGATCTAAAATAAGAAGTGGTAGTAACCAAAATTGAAAAGGTGTGGAAGGGAAGTTGGATATATTACTGATTTCTTACTTCAAATAAACAGAAGTCAATATATTTTTTACAAATATAATTTTACAAATTGAAACCAGTAAGTTTGAAAATATTTTTAAAATCTTAAAACCAACTTTTAATAGAATTTTAAAAACAATGCACTAACTAACTTTGAAAATGTCAAAGGAAAGCAAAGGAAACACTGTTATAAATGACATGAATATTAAAAGAAGAAAAAAAAGAGAAGACATCAGAGAAACCTAAAAAGCAAGGTATTATGCAAGTAACAAAAACAAAAACATAATTTAATTAAAAACTCTTCAAATAGAGGCAACGCCCACTTGGGAGAAAAGCAAAAAACCCAAAATAACAAAAAAAAGCCCCACAAACTTGTGTGTTATTTACAAGAGATACAAAATAAATAAAAACAAAGCCTCAAGTCCACCCAAAAAAGAAAGGAAAATAGGTAATATTAATGGCATCCATAATCAAATTCAAAGAAATAAAGTTGTTTAAAAAAGTTATTCTTTATTAAACACTAATATACTTTGAAGATATAGTAGGCTATAGTGGCCATTATCTTTTATGTTCTCAACAAGAGCTAACTTATTAAAAGCAAAAGTAAAGAGAAATAAAAGGATTTGGCTAAATCGTAATTATAACGGAGGGTGTACATTATTCTCATTCTTTGTCACATCAAATAGGAAAGTAATAAAATGGGTGGTTTGGGCTTCCCTGATGGTGCAGTGGTTAAGAATCTGTCTGCCAATACAGGGGACACGGGTTTGAGCCATGGTCTGGGAAGATCCCACATGCCGCAGAGCAACTAAGCCTGTGCGCCACAACTACTGAGCCTGTGCTCTAGAGCCTGCGAGCTACACTACTGAACCCCGTGCACCTAGAGCCCGTGCTCCACAAGAGAAGCCACCGTGATGAGAAGCCCGTGCACCGCAAGGAAGAGTAACCCCGCTTGCCACAACTAGAGAAAGCCCACACACAGCAACGAAGACCCAGCACAGCCAAAAATAAAATAAATAAAAAAAATTTTTTTAAAAAGGTGGTTTGAAATATACTCTTAGATATGCTTATTTGGATAATGGGAAGTTGATTTATGAAGAATTTTACTTAGCATTCTATTTCAACTTTGTGCAGCTCACAGAGGAGCTCAAAACTGAGAGCAGAATAAAACAACTATGCAATCATATTTGCAGTGTTATACTGAAACATGGTGGTTTAACTTTCCTCTCACAGTACCCAGGATCTGTTAGTAATCACGTCACATATCACTCTCTAATAATTTCATATATCAAGTTCCTAAAATATGACCTTTTCATTTATTTCTTTTCTTTCTGTTTTTACTATTTTATTTTTGTATTAAAGGTTGAATAATATGTTATGGGTATTATACATTATATTTTGTTTACATGATTTTACGTGTATGGTAAGTGATAGCTACCAATGAAAGGAGAAAAACAGCCATAAGATAGAGTACTTAATTAGATGAAAAGTATCTATTAAAATTGTGTTTTATTTGACTGTTGAGGGAATTATGTCCATTTAATAAGATTTGGTAATAATTTAACAAAAATTAGCATTGATATTGAATGCAGTTTTTCCCCATTGAAATGAATACTATTGACCTGAGATACTTAACCTATTACAGGGCTTTCATGAATTTAATATGTTTGAAAGGCAGAGAAGAAAATATGTGTACCTACAGTAGACATCCATAATTTCCCAAACATTCATAGAGCATTTACAAAATGCTTGCACTTAATTTTAAAAAATCATTATATTCCCCAAAGTAAATAATATTATCTTCTCTGGACACAATAAATTCAAACTAGAAAGAAACATAGAAAAACAAGCCAAAGCAAACTTAGACCTTAGAAAATACTGTCCTTGTGTCTTTGGATCATAATGAAAAACAATTCTAGAAATACATACCAATGAGGAAACAATATATTAAGTGTCTATCAAAACATCTAGAATGCAGACACAGAAATGTTAAGATAAATCTTCATATTTCTAGATACTTTTATTCTTACTTTAAAAAAAGGTGAAAATAGGGCTTCCCTGGTGGCGCAGTGGTTGAGAGTCCTCCTGCCGATGCAGGGGACGCGGGTTCGTGCCCCGGTCCGGGAGGATCCCGCATGCTGCGGAGCAGCTAGGCCCGTGAGCCATGGCCACTGAGCCTGTGCATCCGGAGCCTGTACTCCATAACGGGAGAGACCATAACAGTGAGAGGCCTGCATACTGAAAAAAAAAAAAAAAAGTGAAAATAATGAAACTAACCATTTGGATAAAGACATAGAAAAGAACCTCAAATGAGTTGGGAAATAACAGAAGGAAATTTCCTCACTTTGGCAAGAAACAATAAAAAATGGCATAAAGGGTAAATATTTGGGAAAATATAGAAAACATTCTATCTTTATTTTAATATAATGTTACATTCCTAAAGAAGATTATTGACAGATTAAATATAAAAACACCACAATATATTGTGAGGTATATAAATATGTAGAAGCAAAATACATGACAACAAGGTTACAATGTGTGGGAGACAATTGTAACTAAGATTTTTACAGTGACATAGTATAATAGTTGAAGGTAGATGTTGCTATGGTAAAGGTGCATAATGTATTCTATTGAGCAATACTAAAAATAATAATATATTTTTAGCATATAGCTAAAAATGCTAAAGGGGATAAATACTAAATCCTCACTGATTCAAAAAGGGGCACAAAAGGAAGAGGATGAAGAAACTGATGGGACAAATAAAATGAATACCAAAATGGTAAGATTAAACTCAATCACATCAATAATTAAAAGAAAATAGACTAAATACACCAATTAAAGGACAAAATTCATCCGACTGGATATCAAAGCAAGATCCAGCTAAATGCTGTTTACAAGATACACACTTTAAATATAAGTGCAGACAGTTTGAAAACACAAGGATGAGAAAAATGTATAATATATTTTATATAAATATTAATCATAAGAAAGTTCTTATAACTATGGTAGAGTCAGGAAGAGTAAATTTCAAGATGAAGGGCAATACCAAAGATAAAGAGAGACATATGGTCAAGAAGATACAACAATCATATGTACATATGAAGCAAAAATAACTCTTTAGATATAAAAACAAATGAAAAGAATTAAAGGGAAAATTAGAAAAAGACACAATTATATTAGATGATTCTAACACTATTTGGTTAAAAATAGTAGAAAAATAAGTAAAGATATAGAAGATTTGAAAACAGATATTCATCAACCAAATTTTTCATTCAACCCAACTGGCATTACAGAAACAAAGAAACAAAATAAAAATACTTCAAAATGCACACTTCTTGCAAGTGTGCATGCAGTGTTCACCAAGACAGACCATGCACCAGGTCATGACACACACACCAATACATTTCAAAAGATTGAAATCATTGAATATGTTCTCTAACCACAACATTATTAAAGGTAAAACCAAAAAGATATCTTTTAAAATCCTTAATCCTTGAAAATTGATTGTTGAAACAATCAAGAGGTCAAAAATAAATATTTTTTGAACTGAATTATAATGAAAAGCCAGTATGTCAAAATTTGTGAGATGCAGCTAAAACAAGGAAATGTACAAGAAAATGTATAATTTTAAGTGCCTATGTGATATTCATACCAACTAGTGTGGCAGCTGAATTCAATAAGACTGATGCTATCAAAGGTTACTGAGAAATTGGATACCTTGCATAATGCTGATGAGGGTCGTACATGTCTGGAAAGATGTTTGACAGTTTCTTATAAAATTAACTCTACTACTCAGCTTCCACTTCTGGATATTTATTCAAGAAAGTCCTCTAAAGGACTTTCCTAAGAATATTCATACCAGTCTATTCATAATGACTAAAAACTGATAGCAATCTAAGTGTCCATCAAAAAGAGAATAAGTAAAAAATTTGTGGAATCATCACATAATGTAATACTACTTGACAATAACTAAGAAATGCTATAACCTGGTTGAATCTAAAAAACATTGTGTAAAGTGATATAAACCAGACAGAAAAGAGTATATACAATATGATTCCACCACACATAAAACTAACCTATAGTGATAGAAATAAGAAAGTCATTGCCTCTGGATATGCGGGTTGAGGGTGAAAGGTAAGAAAATTGCCTAGACAGGGGCAAAATGAAACTTACTGGGATGATGGAAATGTTCTATATCTTGTTTTGGGTGGTGGTTACACAGATGTATATAGCTGTCAAATCTCGTCAAACTAAATCCTTAAGAACTAGGTATTTTATTGTATATAAATTATAACCCAATAAGATTTTTTTTTTTTTTTTTTTTTTTTTTTTTTTTTTATGCGTTACGCGGGCCTCTCACTGCTGTGGCCTCTCCCGTTGCGGAGGACAGGCTCCGGACGCGCAGGCTCAGCGGCCATGGCCCACGGGCCCAGCCGCTCCGCGGCATGCGGGATCCTCCCAGACCGGGGCACGAACCCGTGTCCCCTGCATCGGCAGGCGGACTCCCAACCACTGCGCCACCAGGGAAGCCCCCAATAAGATTTTAAAAATATATTAATGGAGATTTTCTATATCATTGTTAAACTTTTTCTGAAAAAAGCCCATTTACTAAATATTTTAGGCTTTGATGGCAATACTGTCTATGTTACTCAACTCTACCATTATTGCAAGAAAGTGGCCATCAACAAAGGTAAACAATGGGCATTGCACCATTAAACTGTATTTACATGTTAACTAAAATTACTATGGTGATTTTTTTGCAATATATATATAAGTATCAAATCATTGTGCTTTACACCTGAAAGTAATATATTGTTATATGTCAATTACACCTCAATAAAATTCTTTTAATTTAAAAATTAAAAAATACACACACTTATATTTACAAAAGCAGGTGGCAGGTTGGTTTCATAGGCCAGAGTTCCCACCTTTGTTCTGTATTCTTACTTATTTTTTCTAATTGATCAGTTAATTATTAAAAGAGGTATTAAGGAGAGGTATTAGTGAACTTGTCAAATTCTTCTGGCTGTTCTGTCAAATTTTACTTTATGTATTTTGAGGGTTTTTTTTATTACATGAATACATTCTATGTACTTGGAAACATACTGGTGAATTGACACTCCAAATTTTATTGTTGTTAGTGTGTTCTTTATCTGTAGAACAGTAAATTATTGGCCTTAAGGTCTAAAACTAGTTAAGCCCTGTTTCTAATAGTAAAACACTACATTTTTAAAGTAAAATATATCTGATATATATTTTTCAATTTTTTAAAATTTTAACTTTTCTGTGCCTTTGTATTTTTAGAAGAATTCCTTATAAGCAGCATATAGCTGGATTTATCTTGAACAAGTTTGAAAAAAATCTTTTAATTGGAAAGTTTAATCTATCTATCATATTATTTTGGTTTCTCTATGTTCCTCATTTTATGTTTATTACTTTCGTTTCTGACTTTGTGTGCATTTATTGAACGTTTATAATCCATTTTGCCACTATATTGTTTTATAAACTACACACTAGTTCCATTCTTTGAGTAGTTTCTAAATACATGCGTATTTTACAAAAAATCAAATTTTAGTCATTGCCTCCGCAAAATAGGTTAATATAACATATTAACTTGAATTCCATTACTCCATTTTAGCGTTTTATCCTTTTTCAATATTTTGAAATGCTATTATGTTTTATCTCCCAAATTAGACATGATTGTTATTATTTTGTAAGCCAATGTCTTATTTTTCTTATATCTCAAAATCTCCTTTAAAATTATTTCCTTCCACCTGAAGCATTTCTTTCAGAAATTATTTATATGAAAGTCATTTGAGTCAACTCTATCAGTTTTTGTTTTAATAAGAATGTCTTTATTTTACTCTCTTTCTTCAGTAACAGTTTAGTTGAGTCTCCCTCAGAACCTTGAGATCATTATTTTACTGCCTTTTTCCTTCCACCTTTGCTGTTGAAAAGTCTTCTCCAAGTCTGTCATTTCTTCATAGGCAATTTGTTGTTTGTTTGTTTTTTTATTCTGGGAGTCTATGATATCATCTCTTTAACTTTCATTTTTTTAAATCCTTCTTAGGATTCATTGGTCTTCCCAAAGCTGAGAGATTTTTTTTTTTTCCTTCCATCTTTTCTAGACAGTCTTTCTCTTAGCAAATATTGCTTTTCTTCCATTCTTTCTTGATCTTTAACCAACTGTTTGATAATGCTTTTCATTCCTTCATCCATCTCCTTACCCTATAGTCAGACTTCATATTTTGCTCTCTGTACAAAATTCTGATAATTTCCCTAGATTTATTTTTCATTTCATCAACTCTGAAATATTGTCTAATCTGCTATTTGAAATATCCACTGGTTTTACAAAATTTCAATGAAATAAAATTTTTCGTTACTATAATTTCCTCTAAGGTTATTTTAAAATCTTTCTATAATTTATTTGTGTTTTAAATTCCCTTTTAAACTATTTAAACTACTTTGATTTTGATTACAACTATTCCAATATACGAGGCTCTTGGAGGTAAAAGTGTGCTGTTTATTATTTTGGCTGTCACTCATGGTGGCTAGTTTCCCTCTGTTTTGAGATCTGACATTGGAGGGGGGTCCTTCCTCTGACCTTTTGTCCTATGTGAGTTATAATTCAACTTCCGCCTTACTACCAGTGAGAGCTCAGCCTGCCTGGTTCCCCTTATTACTCACTTGAGAAATAAGTACCTAAAGAAAATCAAGCTTTATTTATTTATTTTTTCTCCCAGAGACAACAAATTATAATCCTGTACTGCTGAAAGAATATTTCTCCCTTGACCTTGTTTTTAAAATTTTAAATTTATTTTGCCTCTGGAACGAATACCTCATCACATTATTCACGTGTGCTGTGTTTGGCCTTTTCCTATCCCTCCAGAAGGCAACTGCATGAAAATGTTGGCATAACTGCTCTTTGCTACTGAGTAGGAATGACACTAGCTCTAATTAGATTACCTTTATTATAGAAACGGACAACCCTAAATGGCTACTTGTGCGTGTTTTTTAAGCAACGGTTTCTCCTACGGAGTGACCTGCCTCATTATCTTATCTAATCGTATCTGGGCTTCTCAGTTCCCACCTCCTCAAGTCACCATCACCTCTTCCTTGGGTTAGAGCTGACCTCTTGACTCCCCTCAGACACTCCTCAAATCTGTTGTTCTTACAACCACTTCAAAAACCAGTTCTTAAAAATATATTTTTTTATTTGAGATGACCAATAAAACCAAGAAGAAACTGAAGGCTTTACCAGGCACTTGTTTAGTCATACAGTAGTCTCAGTCTAAAGAAAAGGTCCTGGGCGGAAAGAATGAAAATTAAAATGGGGGTGAAAAGACATAAAGAGGAAGAAGAAAAAGGGTAAAGGGTTGCAAGATGCAGGAGAGAGAAAAGATAAAAGGAGAACTGAGAGCTGTTTGGAGAAAACACTATCCATTTTCATCAACTTTTTTTTTTTTTTTTTTTTTTTTTACTTTTCCATTATGGTTTATTACAAGGTACTGAATATAGGACCCTGTGCTATACAGTAGGACCTTGCTTATCTATTTTATCTAGTTTGCATCTGCTAGCGATATTTGGCATCATCTCTTCTTTTAGTTAGAACCCACGAACTGAGCATAGGAATGGTGTGGAAATCACAGGGTGGGAGAAAAGGAAAACCCAATGCATCTCTTGCTCTAAGCAGGCGCAGGTGTGATAAATCACATGCAGTCTGGCAGTATATCCCATTAGACCTTGCCTGGGCACTGGCTTTTGGGGCTTGGACAGGGTCCATTGGCAACCCACGAGCACCACAAACCTCCCAGGCTGTGCTGTTTGCTTGAGCGTAAATCTATTTGCGAGAGAACAGGAGGGTGTTTGAAACAGCTGAGCTGTTTGGGGGCTGAACTGGCTTCTACTCAGGAAATCTGGGGAGAAAGAAGGTGAGAAAGAGTAGGAGGAAGAAATATACATGTATTGCCTGAAGAGAGAAACAGAACTGAGGCCCTGACATGATCTGATCCCTCTAAGTAAAACCCTATTTGCAAAACATGCATGGTTTTCAGAATTTACTAAGCTAAAGAAGTGTAGAGTATAAGGTCACACCTACCTGTCATTCTCTGCTGTCTAGACTAGGAGAGGGCAGATGAGGGACTCAGGAATAAGAACAGAGATATGGGGGCAAGGGAGGAGAAATAAGAAAGACTTGATTCTTCTGTATCTCCAAGTTGCTGCTTCTAACTCTGAGTGGTACAACAATGACTTTTGTTGCACCTCCTCCAATGCAGTACATATTTATCAAACTGAGCATTAATTCCAAATATTACCTGAGGGCAAATCAAGAGCATCATCAGCATATTCCCTGAAAAAAGGTTTGTGGTGGAGGGGAGGGGGTCTCATCCAACATTCGTACATTCTTTCTTTTTCTTAAGCATCTAATGGATGTAAATCCTGCCTCATGGAAACGAGAGGCACAGATTCTGAAGCTTCACTGCTTGGGTTCTGTATCCTGGCCCTGCCTTTTACTAGTTCTGCTATCTTGGATGGGTTACTTAACCTCTCCTTACCACAGTTTCTGCATATGTAAAATGTAAGAATTCATTTTGTTAGTAAATATAAGTTCTTGCAACAATTCCTGGCACATAGTAAGCACCGTGAAGTGTTTGCTGTAATAATCATGCCTCCCAACCCCCAATGTCAAGTCAAACCTGGTTCCAAGGACTCATTCACCAAAGTCCTTAAGATATCTAATACAAATCACGTTGGTGTCTCCTTCTTCTTTCCATGGTGGTACAAAGACTCGGAGATTATGCAGTCCAGGTGAGGATAAGCAAGGGGTCATATGGCTGTTAATCCATGCTCATCCCAGTCATCACCCTTCTGCCATACGATGCCCTGGTCAAGCAGGTCAGGGCTCTTCAAGGTCATTGAGTACACAGAGATGCTGGTCATAATCAAATTCATTATGTGGATCCTTACCACAGCTCTCAAGGACATGATGCTCAGTGCCCAGCCTCCACAAGCTCCAGAGAACCATCCACAAGCTGAGGTCCTGGCGCCTCCAGGTGGTGTGCAAGGGAGGACAGGTGTTTGCCATTTTATGTCCCATGGCCTGTCCTTCCCAATGAGCAGTATATCACCTCTGATAAGTCCTTTTTTCCTCTAATAGCACAAGTTTACATCCCTTTCCTCTTCGGGAACATCCATCCCAATCCTCTACATAAGTCTAGGATTAAAGCACTAAGGTTCTGTTAACAACCCTATGGGTCTGTGGGAAGCACAGACCTCAGCAACACAAAGTTACCCTCTTAAGATATTTTTGCCTATACCATTAGTCCATGGCAGAAAAAAATACACTACTTATCAATCTTAAATCACTAAAAGTGGGGAAATTACATATTATGTTACTCCTGCTAATGTAGTAAAAGGTAAACAGAAACACCTTTGAAGTTTTAATGCCAAAAATATAGTTTGTGTGTTTGGGGATGAATGGGATACAGAGAGGACAGGAACAGAACCCTTTCCCTTACAGAATGTAGCTTCTAGTTTGGATGTCACAATCTTTAAACTCAGCAGGCATGCCTTAGAATAATGGCATGCAAATACAGAATAATTCTGGCAAGCCACCGTGAGCCATGTTGCTTTTATAACTCATACATCTATTCATCCCCTGTTCTGCTTTACTCCCTAAACTGACCCTTGTGATCAGATCTGTGGGCAACAAGATAGCCTCATACTTGAGTGGTTTCTTCTCCTATTGGTATTTGTCCCCAAATCCCTATTAATAGAAACTGAAGCTGTGAGAACAAAGCTCTGGGAAGGAATAGACAGGTGTCTACATTTTCATAGGAAATTCACTGAGCTGCAGCCAAGGGAATTATTCAAAAACCCAGGTTAGGGCACTGCAGTCAGAGCTAGGAACACCAGAGTATCCGAAGAAGACTTTTATTTACATCTGAATACAATCTCCAGAGCTGCCTGACTTGCTTTCAGGCTGCTGTGAATATTTTGGTGGGAAAGTCTGCTTTGAATTCAGGGTAGCAACACACAGCTTCTTGCACCTCCCCTCCTGACACCTACCCAGGAGCCACTGAGAGAGGATTCCTGAAAAAGAGGGCCGGAGAGTCATGGGCATATACACACTAACAAACGTAGTAATGTAGATAGCTAGTGGGAAGCAGCCGCATGGCACAGGGATATTAGCTCGGTGCTTTGTGACAGCCTGGAGGGGTGGGATAGGGAGAGTGGGAGGGAGGGAGACTCAAGAGGGAAGACATATGGGAACATATGTATATGTATAACTGATTCACTTTGTTATAAAGCAGAAACTAACACACCATTGTAAAGCAATTATACCCCAATAAAGATGTTTAAAAAAAAAAACAAAAAGCAAAAAACAAAACCTTTTAGGCTTTGTTACTATGGTAAAATGGCCTTTCCTCTGTGCTGCAGATATGGGAAAGGAAATACAAGGAAGTTTAAGAAGATGTAGTTTAAATAGCATTGGATTGATTCCAAATGGCTTCATTTTTGCATAAGAGAGTCCCAAATCAGATCTAAAACATAATCACTGCTATAGTTGTAGGCTTTCCTTCTAGCTATCAGCTTCTGCTAATTATACTCCAAAATGTGAGAGAGATTTGCTTTGTTTCTTGAATCAAAGCACCAGTCTTTCCTAAGATCAGCGCTAACCATTTCCAAATTCCTCATGTGGATCAAGGAATTTTCTCTGCAGAGGCAAGATAGTAGAGTCGTTATGAAAATGGCCTTTGGGTCAGAACAAAAGCTGAGTGAATAAAAATTCTCTGCTGACCTTGAGTAAATTACTTGCTCCTCACTGCTTCACAGGTTTGGATCAGAAGTGTGTTCTAAAGGCTAAATGCTATAATGAGTAGAAAATGTTTGGTACAGAGCCTGGTACGTAATGAAGGGTTAATAAGTTAATGATCATTATCTCTATGTTGTTGGCTCACATCTAGTAAGTGTATTTTCCATTCTGAATTGCTAGACTCATCCCCACTCAGGAAAATAAAGTCATGAAGATTTTATTTATTTATGTGTTATTTAGTCAGCCACATGGCTAACATTTGAATCACAGACTTTGCAAATATAATTAAAGCCATGGATCCCCTTCTCCCAAAAGAAGAAATACAGTACCAAGATACACCAATGTTCATAGCAGCATTATTCACAATCAAAAAGGTGGAAACAAGCCAACTGTCCACTGATGGATAAATGGATAAACAAAAAGTAGTATATACATACAGTGGAAAGAAAATACATTCCTTTAAACGGAATGAAATTCTGACACATACTACAGCATAGATGAACCCTGAAGACATTATGCTAAGTGAAATAAGCCAGACACCAAAAGACAGATATATGATTCCACTTACTTGAAGTACCAAGAGTAGCCAAATTCATAGAGACTGAAGGGGAAGGGTGGTTGCCAGGGTCTGGGAGAAGGGGAGAATTTGGAGTTATTGTTTAATGGGTAGAGAGTTTCAACATAGAATGATGAAAACCTTCTGGGGATGGATGGTGGTCATGCTTGCACAACAATGTGAATGTACTAATTGCCACTGAATTGTACGCTTAAAAATGGTTAAAATGGTAAATTTCATGTTATGTGTATTTTTCCACAATTAAAAAATAGTAGTACCAGGGGACGCTGGTTTAGTAAGTCTAGAGGAAGACAAATTTTTTTTTTTTTTTTTTTTTTTTTTTTTTTTTTATGCGTTACGCGGGCCTCTCACTGTTGTGGCCTCTCCCGTTGCGGAGGACAGGCTCCGGACGCGCAGGCTCAGCGGCCATGGCTCACGGGCCCAGCCGCTCTGCGGCATGTGGGATCCTCCCAGACCGGGGCACGAACCCGTGTCCCCTGCATCGGCAGGCGGACTCTCAACCACTGCGCCACCAGGGAAGCCCGACAAATATTTTTAAAGCAGCTTTATTGAGTTATTATTTACGTACATACCGTAAAATCCACCCACTTTAAGAGAGCAATTAGTTATTTTAGTAAATTTATACAGGTTTACAACCATTACCATAATCCAATTTTAGAATATTTTCATCACCTGAAAATCTTACTTTGTGTCCTCTAGTTGTGCCTTTTCTACAAATTTCATAAAAAGTAAATCACACAATATATACTATTTGTGTCTGGTTTCCTTCATTTAGTATGTTTCTGAGATTCATCCACATTGTTGCACGTATCAGGATTTCATTTTTTCTGTTGCCTAGTAGTGTTTCATTGTGTGGATAATTGTTTACCCACTCACCAGTTGATGGACACTGGGGTTGTTTCCAGAGTTTGGCTATCATGAATAATGCTGCTGTGAACATTCCTGAACAATTCTTCACATGGACATAAGATTTTATGTCTCTTGTGTAGATACCTAGAGTACAGTTGCTAGGTTATAAGGTAAGTGTACGTTTAACTGTTTAAGAAGCTGTCAAATTATTTTCCAAATTATGTGTACTATAGTTTACATTCCCACCAACATATATGCAAGTTCTTGCTTTTGATGTTGTTTTGTTTTATTGTTTTCATTCCATTTCAGATTCCATTGGCATCTGATGAGCATCTGTGTTTGTGGGCAGAAAGAGTATATTGAAACCAGTTGATTATGTATTCAGTTGTTACCTAAAATTTTGTGGTCTATGTGTAACCACTGATAAAGAAATTCTTATTGCTCTCACTGTCCTTTTTTTCAAAAGATAACAGAAATTTTGTATTCAATCCTACAAGTTTTTTTTTTTTTTTTTACCTTGCTCTTTTAACCTTTCTCTTGTCCCAGATCCCGGAGATCTGTAAGTCTGGGTTACACCAACTCATAAGGAAGTGTTTAATAGCTAATGTGCTACTTTTTCAGGATTATCTCGATATTTAGGAATAATTGCAGATTGGGGAAGAACATGTCTAGTTTCAAATTCTGGCTCCACCGCTAACCATCTCTGTGTCTTAGGGGACATTATTTAACCTCCCTATGTGACATATTTTTTTAACTTAAAGTGAAGATAATAGTAGTTTTACCTCATAGAGATGTCATGAGAATTGAAAAAGAAAACACATGTAAAATACTTAGAACAGTGTCTCATATATTATACATACTTCATTAGAGGCAGAATCCAGAGATATTGTGGCTTTGGTTCCAGAACATTGCAATAAAGCGAGTCACATGGATTTTTTTTTTGTTTCCCAGTGCATAAAAAAGTTATTATACAGCATATTGTAGTCTATTAAGTGTGCAATAATATTATGTCGCAAAAATGTATACACTTTAATTAAAAATACTTTATTGCTGAAAAATGCTAACCATCGTCTGAGCCTTCAGTGAGTCATAATCTTTTTCCTGGAGGAGGGTCCTGTCTCCATGCTGATGGCTGCTGACTGATCAGGGTGGTGGGCACTGAAGGCTGGGGTCACTGTGGCAATTTCTTAAAATACGACAACAGTGAAATTTGCTGCATCAGTTGGCTCTTCCTTTTACAAATGATTTCCCTGTAGTCTTTCAAAATTGGAGTCAATCCCCTCAAAGCCTGCCCCTGCTTCATCAACTAAGTTTATGTAATGTTCTAAATCCTTTATTGTCATTTCAACAGTCTTCACAATATCTTCACCGGGAGTAGATTCCATCTCGAGAAACCCCTTTCTTGGCTCACCCATAAGAAGCAACTCCTCATCCACGAAAATTTCATCATGAGATTGCAGCAATTAAGTCACACCTTCAGGCTCCACTTCTAATTCTAGTTCTCTTGCTGTTTCCACCACATCTGCTGTTACTTCCTCCACTGAAGTCTTGAACACCTCAAAGTTATCCATAAGGGTTGGAATCAACTTCGTCCAAACTCTTGTTAAAGTTGACATTTTTGACCTCTTCTTAATGGCATCTAGAACAATGAAGATCAGAATGCAAGATTTCTCTGGTTCTCTAATTTCTTTGTTCCTTCACCCTAGAGGCACTCGTAACATGATCCTTTATCCTCCTCTGCTACTCCTGCTGCTCCGTCTGCGATACAGACACACACATGCACACACACACATGCACACAGTATGGGATTGTAAGATCTAGTACCTATTCATTGGAAGGATGCAAGTGGGATAAAAATTCAATGGAAAAATAGAAATGTTTTAATGATGCAGATTAATAAATGAGGATATTAGGTAAGGATAATTTTGAGCTTAATTTCACAAGATAAGTAAAGATCTATAGCATATGCAGGTTTATATAAAATGATGGGACAAAGCTGTAGATGACTCTTCTTCTTCCCACCCCCTCCTCAGGTGGTCACTATAGTCAATCTAGGCTCCAAAGACAGCAGAGAAAATCACCACCTGTTATGGAACAATTCTTTGTAGGCTTACTCTCAGTAGAACTCACAGGATTCAGGGATTTAAAAAATTCAAAAGTCCAACCATCTCCCTTTACTAATGAATAAAACTGAGGTCTAGCGAAGCTAAATGATAATTTTGAAAAGACTGATTTGAGCAGAACTAGGGCAAGAATGCTGAAAAACACTCTTTCTACTAAACCATGGTAGGTCAGCCAATCTTAGCCTCTTTAAACCAGAAGGAATGGTCATGAGAAAGGAAATAAGCAGGTGCAATTTTCTTTCCTATATCAATCTGATGCTTGTATTGCATCAACTCATGAGCTCTCTAAGAGTAAGGGCCATACTTTCATTTAGGGGTCAAGCTCTCTTGTCCCCACTGGAACCCAGTTCTGATATTGCACCCCAATAGGACTGTGGCACCCCTTCATGCACACACTGCAAACATTAGGCAGCCTTAACTTCTGACCTCCTTTCATTCCACCCTCCTTTTAGGAGCACCTGCAAAAGGCCTCATCCCCCTCACTATCTCATCCTATTATCCCCAGCCTCTAGCTCCTGAAGATCCTGGTGGGAGGTTCATGACTAGGTCAACGGCAATAAGAGCAGCAGTTTCTCTGAGGCCCAGCCCAATTCTAATTCTTCTGGGCTTTGTACCAGAGTATTTCTTGGTTAATGGCTTCTGTGAGAACCCAGTGTGACTGAGTAACAGGGAGGGATGAAAGACTTAAGTCTTGACATGAAACTTTCCTCCGAGATAGACATTACATGGAGATATTAAAAATACCTTTAAAAATTTAAGTATATTAAAATATACTTAAATTAAAATACTTAAATTAAAAATACATAGCCTGAAAATACAAATGTATTATCCAAACACTAAAGCAGAGTGGTTGACAGGATGAATGCCAAGGGGTGTTTAGACTCCTCGTGGCTCTACAACTATATTCCAGATCTATCGTTCTCTTACATTATCATCAATTTGGGAGTGCAAATCCTTCTAGTCCAAATCTGGGTTCATAACACTACACAAAAGAAATAAATACAGAATAAGGGACTATATATAGTTAGCATTTATGAAGCACTTAAAATTTGCCAGACACTCTTCTAAATCTTTTACCTGGAGTACCTCATGTATCCTTCATAACAGTCCAAGATAAGGCAGTTTTGTTATCTCTATTTTACAGATGACGAGTCTGAAGTTAGGTAGTAAGTGGTGAGTAAGCATGAGCCCAGGATGCCTGGCTCTAGAGCTGGTGCTCTTATAACCGCAGTATCATTGGTGCACATAATATACCTTAAATGCTATTCATAGTACTTGAATTTCTATAATCAGTGCAAGTCTTGCCTCTGCTTTCTGTCTTCTTCATTCTTTTTGCTATTCTATCCCTGACATATTTCCTCTTTCATTTTTTTTCCCTTCTGTGTCTTATCACTACTGTGATATCAGTAGACATACTTTAATCTTGGGCTGATAGGCAACTGACCCTTGCCTGAGTGCAATGTTGGCTGTCTTTTTTGAGATCTGTATGTTAGATGTTTCTCTATCCAACCTTTCATATATATTTCTTCATCTGTTTCCTCCTTTCCTCCCTTCCTTCCTTCCTTCATCAAACTATCAAGTTAAACTATATGCAAAACTGATCTGGATCAGTGGTTCATATGGAGTCAATTTTTGCTACTGCTTACCCCACCCCCAGAAAGAACACTTGGAAATATCTGAAAACCTTTTTAGTTGTAACAAATAGATAGGTCAGAGACAGTGTTTTACTGACATGTAGTGGGTAGAGACCGGGGACCTGCTAAAGATTCTACAGTTAACTCAAGAGCCAACCCAAACCAAAGAAATACCGGTCCAAAATGTCAGTAGTACCGTTGTTGAGAAACCCATAACAAGATGGAGAATAAGCAAAGATGTCACGAACAGTTCATTGGCTAGAGGAAGGAAAGATAGACAACAAAAATATGACGATAGTACATATGGTTAATTGCTGCAGTTAAAATATGTTCAAGTTAGGAGATACAGAGGAAATAAGTGTGAGAATAAAGGAGATTGCCTAAGAAGGCTTCACAAGGCATATACTAATACAACTGGGTCCTAAAAGTTCAATAGAATTTTCCCGTGGTGACAGAAGGAAGAACTCTGGCAATAGAAAGAATGAGGAATAAGCACAGTCATTTGGGGGAACTCTCAATAATTTGGGTTGCTGGAGAATATATTACAAAGACTTAGGTTCCACATTACAAGTTTACTCTTTATTTTATAAAGAGCAGAGAATCATCCCAGGGCTTAAACAGATATGCAGAATCAGATGTGCTCTGTGGATATTATAGTTTACAATGTAGACTCTGGCTTCTTTGAAGAAGAGACAGAATGCAATACTAGAGAGGAAGAAATAACTAGAGCCTGGGAACACAATATTGAGGACATCAACCATGACAGTGAGATCTGGGGTAGAGAAAGTGAGTGAAAATAAGAGAAGCTTAATAGACAGACCCAACAATGTTTAATAAGCAGATAGATATTGAGAAAAAGTAATTGAGAAAACTCCCTAGGTTCTGGCTTAGGCAGTTATGCAGAAACCATGCAACGCAATATAAAGAGAGGAGCTGGGGTTTATGGGGTAGTGGGTGGAAAGCATCTTTGAATTTTTTAATTGAGAGTATTAAGTTTGTGGAAAGTGTGAGTCGTAGAAATTGAGGCATTCAGGAAGCTGTTGGTTAAGCCTGGAGCACAAAGGAGAGGTGGACATTGCATAGGCAGGTGGAGAATAAGGGGAGATGGAACTGGGACATAGGGAGGTCCCTGAAGGGGACAGTCAGCACTTCACTACTCAGTGTTGAAGGAAGGAAAGCAAAGCAAGCTCAGACCTAAGTGACCTTGGTAGCTATGACTTTCCATTCTGATGGTGACACCCCAATAGCACGAGTTTTCAGAAAGTAAAAGATGCTGAGTCAGGCTGGGAGATAGCATTAAGGTTCTGATTATGGGTGAAGAGTCAAGTGGCAAGAACTAGACCCATGACTCAGGCCTAGACAAGCAGGGTGTTTTGAGTAAGAACTCTGGGCTCAGCAGGAACTGAACAGAAGGACAACAGACCAAGACAGAAGAGCAGGCCAGGCTAAAAAGTTAAGGTTGATTGTGTACACAGATAGTGGGGCTCCAGCAATAAAACCAGCCCTAGAACCACCAGCTGGTAGGTTGGCGATATTCCTTGCCCTGTGGATAATAGACTCAGATAGTGGGCAGAGCTGAATCTCTAAGAAGACAGCTTTGGGGCAAACAGCTAACGGGTCTGGCAAGGCAGGGCTAGCACATGTCACCCAGCCAAACCACGTGGAATCTGAGGTTCAACCTGCATCAGAAGAGCGCTTTTCAGAGAGGGTCCCCTTCCATTATGTCTCACGCTTGTTATTTAGACTTTGTAACTTAGTGTCACTAGAACCTCCGTGTCTTTTGATCTGCCTTGTGAAACTGCATAACTCCTAAAGGGTACCAGCTCAAGATTCATCTTAAATGAATCTATCTCTGACAACCCTGGGAAAATTCAATCACTCTGTTCAGAGGGGACCCCAAATATAATTTTCCCGTTATGTTATTATAAATGTGTTCTCCTGAATTGCAATTATTAATTTAAATGGCATGCTGTATTTTTCTTGATATTCCTGGTGCCTTGGGTATAGTGAGAAATCAATACATATTCGTTGGTTAAAAATAACAATAATGATGTTCTCTTAATCTGCGTGTTGATTTGTGTGTCCTTGTCATTGAGTTTATTTCTTAATCACTGGTCTGTCCCTGTTTCTTAAATTTGTTATTCATAGACATACACATACACACACACACATTTGTGTTTATTTAGCAATGAAAAACATTCCATCTCTATGAGGCTGGTACTTTCCTGTTTTAATAAGCTGTCTCATAACCATCATCCTAATATTATTTGACTGGTGCACTGGGGGGATAAAAAATGTTTAAGCTGAAATTCTCAAATTATATTTGGCAGAATATGACATGTTTTCCCTCTCTCAGCACCAAAGTATACAGAAAAATACCTGATCAAATTTCTAAAATAATGTGTTTTAAAAATGATGTAGATGTGGTCTCGGCTTGAGCCTGAGCTGTACCCACCACTGAGACTCAGGTATGTTTGGATTTGACTGGCAAATTAGTGGGACAGGCAGGGCTCTGGCATCTCACTGAATGTGAGAAAGGAGCCTACGGGAGGAAGGATAGGTGTGAAATGTCCAGAGGACTGAGTTCCCTGGACCAGAATTAGTGGCTCCTAGTTGAGCCCTATAGGAGACAAGGTGAAGGTATAAGATAAGCTATTTGCACAATATCATGGTCTCCTGCAGGCTCTAGGGCACGAGTTCTGCATCAATGCTCTGGTGATACAGTCTAGGAGAGGAGCTTCTACTGAAATTTGTGCAAAATCCAACATAGGCTTGATGAAGTAAGAGCTCTACTCTGGTATCAAGAGGGCGTACAGATTTTCTGGCACGGATAGAGATGCTCCGTGGTGGGCACTGTTGGAGGGGCAAGAGTGTGGCTTTCTGCACTGGCTTACTAGGAAGCAGACACTGAAGAGGGTACTGAGGCAGGAGAGGAAGAATCTCACTGATACCATGTGGCCATTGCAGCCCAAGAGATTGTTTGCAAGCACAGGTGACAACCCTCCAAGTCACTCCTGGAAATGACTGGATTAGATTTTGAAGGCTTTTGTAGATTTTGTGGGAGCAGGTAGGAGATGGCATTTATGCAGCTATTACTATTGAGACTTTATGAATTATAATCACAGCTGGAAAAGCCTGTAGAACTATACATTAAATTATTTGATATAGCTGCATTTAGATTCTAATCTATCAATAGATATATAAGTGATAGGTTAGTTTTCTCCCTCACTTAAACAATTTGTTCACTTATATTTTTATTTTTTCCACTTGCAGGTTTATTTTTTTCACTTATGGTTTTTCTTTTCTTCCCTAGATGTTTTAAAATGGGTATTTGGAAATATTTATCCGTTTATTCAGTAAATACCTTTTCATAATCTATGAGACATAATGGGTAATTTATAGGAATCCAGATCAGGCAGCTATGGGCTTGAATTCTGTCATTGCTACTTACTAATTGGGTGACCATAGTCACATTTCTTAAACAATCTGTACCTCAGTTTCCTCATGGGAATAACACACACACATGCAGGCACCTACACACAGTTACCTTATTGAGTTGTTGGGAAAATATACGTAAGATACTTCAACATCTGGCATAGAGTAGGTGCTCATCTGAGTCATAATTATGCATAATTATAATTATTACCACCCTCAACATTATCAACTATTCTGTGCATGGCATCATGTTATGCCCTGTGAGGAGAACAAACACCTTCCAGTCATTGTCAAGGAACTCTAGTCCTCTTTTTACCTGGTTAAGTCTTTTTTTTTTTCTGGAACAATCATGTTGTCATTGAAAGATGGACTTTCTATCTATGATTCTTCTCTTCACATCAATCCTTCCTCCTTGGCGTTTGTGAATGAAGAACAGAGCCTTCCTTGCTAGTCTCTTTGGTCAGTAAAGTAGGGACTATATGGTTGTGCTTTTGCCTCACTTGGTTGTATTTCCTCTCGTTAATGTTTTCCTTGATTCCACTGGGGAAAATGCTGATAGAGATGGAGAAAAGAAAAGCCTAGAAAGAGTGACTGGTCTGTGCTTTCTCACCAGCTGTATGCAGTGGAGGACCTTTTCCCCTCTGGTGTTCTCCAGTTCTCACCTGGGACATGCTCAGGACATCATTCTGGTTTTCGGGAAAGGATACGCATGAATTACTTTTTAATTACACTTATGAAGGAATTGGTCAAATAATCAAAAAGGAAGAGTAAAGAAGTAGAGGGCTGTACATGCAATAGGATCTCCAACTTCTGGAATTTGCTAATTCATCTTGGTGGCTTCCCTGTGATAGGAAACTGAGACAAGAGGTGGAGGGTGAGTTAACCAGGGTCGGTTAGTGAAATTCTTACAGAGTCAGGAGCAGAAGTCAGGCCTTCTGAACAGCAAGTCCTGGACCCCATCACTTGGACCATAACTGTCGGCAGCTCTTGTCCAGGAGCACTCCGGAGGCAGCTGACTGATGCAGGAGAAACAGGGTAACATGTTGTCTGACGAGTCACTGTGGCAGACTTATAACCACTTTTTAATCAGATAAATCTGTTCTTTTCCACTCAAAGGAAAGCATAGGAAGTCAGGGAATCAAATGAGAGGAGCCGTAGCTCTGTTCAGAGAAAGAAGAAAGGGTGAGACATGGAGGGAGTGAACATTGACTCTGCATTCTTTTCATATTTACCCCTTGAAATGCTCCCTAGAGCGAAACCAAATCCAGGCACTTTAACATATGTTATTTTGCCCGATGCTCACAAAATCCATGAGCTGAATCTTACATTCATTTTACAGCTGTGGAAACTCAAACGAAGAGAGGTGAAATGATTTCCCAGTATCACACATGAGAAGGTGAGAAAGAATTGAGTCCATATCTTCTGATTTACCTTTTCTTTTACTCTCTAACAGTAGTTTCTAATAATTTCATGAAATATCACAAAATATCTTCTAATTTTCTCTAAATATTTTAAATAGTTCATGAGATTCTTTACTTCAATTTATAATAGTTATCCCCTTTCCTGAATTCCTAAGCTCTCATTATTTAAATAGCTTGAGATTTCAATAATATTTTGTCTGGCCAATGAGAATAGAAGTACCCAGGGCAGGAGCTGTGCTCAGGGTTCCCTTCTGTCTTTCAAAATACCATGGGCATGTATTGATTCATAATAGGTGTTCAATAAACATTTGTTGAATCAAGGAATTCTTTCAGATACTTGTCTATTTTGTTCCTTATTGTCCTTGTGTCTCTCACTTTGAGCAGTTTTCCTGTGTTAAACACTATGCTTAGCACAATTCACCCATTTTCTCATTTAGATACAATTATTATCTTCCTTTTTTGGTTAAGGAAACTGAGGATATGGGGTCCCTTTTCATAAAGTCGCAAAGTTTGAGCCTTCATCAGCCTGATCTCAGGGGCCAACCTCTTAATCACGACAGTATTTTGCCTCAAGACCACCTATCTGTGTGGTAATGGGACCTGACCCCAAGAGCGCTGGCTTCTCGGTTGTCAGAGTCATTATTAGACCCTCCACCAGGGGAAATTAACCAGTCAAAAAGCTGTTCATTCCTTCCCAATGAGCTCCCTCCACCTGGACTAACATGGTAGCTCCCCAGGGTCACTTTCTACCCTGGCATACACACTGCAAGTAAAAAAACCTGGGGAATCAAACTCCAACATTAGTGCCATAAACACTCCACCTAATCACCCTCCTAAAATCAGCAGACCGAGTCCCCAGAATGCTAAATTCTTCTCTTCATTCCCCTCTGCCTCTTCTGAGGCTTTCATTTGAGCCTTTCCCTCTCAACTCAAACCAGATATGTAAGGATGGCATTATGTTTCTTCATAGCTAATAGCTAGACTATGAAATAATTCAGCAAGCAACTCCCAAGCCATGGGAATCCGTCGTAACAAATTTCCTTCATTTTTATAACCCTGAAGATAGAAGAGGGGCCAGGAGGTGGATGAAGGAGAGGGATATTGCCAGGTATTTTTAACTTTGTCCCTGGGTAGTTGAAGTGAGAGCAGCCCAGGTCAGATTAGAAGCAAGATCTCCTTGGAAAGGCTGGGGCATAACAGGGGCCTGGTCGACCCATATTGGATTGATTATGAAGCAGGAAGTGAAATCTGACATGGCTGACACTTAACACCTTCACACGCATCCTGTCTCCTAGACGATGAGAATAAAGATATTGTATTTTCAGTGGCACTGACATTTTTATACCTCTTAACGAAAGGGGAAACAACTCTTTGGGCCAGGTTGAAAGGATAAGGAAGCAGAGAACGCCTTCAACAGCCTTTGGGAAGATAGGTGATGTGAGTAGGAAGTTGTATACGGAAGGAAACATCAAATCCTATATTTTGGGTGAATAAAGCAAACGAGTTTGCCTCAGCCTGGCCAAAGAATGGTTTGGGTGAGAGCAAACAATTGGGTGAGAGAAATCCAATATTGATTTCTTTATCACCTGAAATAGTTGAAACTTTTTTCAATGTTTTCACTCCCAGTGTATTCAACAATTTCCAGAACTGAAAATATTTTCAAAATTGCATTAACTGTTTAAGGCTACTTGAGGATACATGGAATTGAAGCACAACTGTAAGTGTGTAGATCAACAGCACAACCTGACTCGATAAACTGACAACCACTTATAATAACACAGTCTGGAAATTTGAACAGACTCCCGGAATCACCTCTTTCGGCAACACCTGCCCCACCTCTAAGAGCTTTCCTTCTAAACATCTGAAGGCAGGCAGGGAACTATTTCTACCAGCTCTAGCAAAGAGATACCTCTACTTCCCTCAGTAACCTTTTTCCATGCATAACAGCAGGAAATTATTTTTTTTTGTTCCAAACTTAAATCTCTCTTGTTGTAATTTATGACCGTTTCTTCATATTTCATATCGGGTGAAAGTGGGGAAGAACAAGCCCACTACTATTTCTTTTATGGTAAGATGTGTGCTTGATTCAGTAGCACCATCCATTCTACTGTCTCCAGGGGGCTGGATGGACAGGTCTTTATCTATAAAGAGGAGCCACAGCCCCCAGATATGATGGGGCTCAGTACATCACTGGGGTGGTGAGACAGGGGTGATACCATAAGAAACACCATCAAGTATGATATCAGCAGCAGTAACAGCTACGATGACGTGTGGCACCACAACATTTCATAATGTTTAGGGTATTTTCACATAAATCATCTCATTTGACAGCCATTTTAATTCTTACTTAAAAAAATACTTTTAATTTATGTGCAACTCTTGCCTCACCATCACAATAGCCCATTAAAATTTCCAGAGAGAAAATAGAAATTTCTTGAGACTCTCTAATATCTTTTTTAATAGATTTCATTCTTCTCTTCTCCAAAGCAGGTTATCCTCATAACCTCATATTCTGCTTTCAGTTCTTTTCTGTGCTCTTTTCTACAACTGTATGATTCCCATGAAGTGATTCTCTCTTTCTTCTTTCCACTTTCATTTTGTAAGATTGCATAATTCTTTTTGTAACCGTTGTTTTCCTGCTTTATATCCATTAAACCTGCCCCACATCTCCCTCACAAACTTCCGTACCACACACACACACACACACACCCACACCAAAAAACAAAACAAAAAAACAACAATAGCAAAAGGAAGAACAATCTTTTGGTTACCTGGATCAAAAATTTCTTATTTTTCACCAGAGAGTACATGTGATGGGTTCTGCTTCTCCTCATTATTATTAAGAAGGTACTCTTTTTCTTTTTTTGCTGTGGTTATTCCTACCAGTCCTGTGTGCCTGCACTTGCTTGTGTGTGCATGAATGTGTGGGAAATCCCTCCTAAGCTCACCTTACTATGCTACAGAGACATAGCATGAGTCCCCACTTGGTGGAAAGTATTTGAATGCATTATTTAAGACAACTGGCATTAGGAATTTGATCAGTTTTAACTTAGTTTTTGGTTGAGTTAACAGCTACATTGTGGGAAGGTCATAGGATTTGGAGTCAAAAAGACAAAAAGATTTAGGTCAAAATGACCTACCCCTAACTGTGAGACCTTGGGTAAGGCTCTAGGGCTCCCTGGGGCATCTGTCTCTTTCAGCAGCAACATAAAAACTGTTCTCTGTGCAATTTTACTCATTATTGGTTCATCTGATATATATATATTTTTCCATTTAACCTTTGCACATGGAATTCTAGTCATATTATAACACCTATGACACACAGTATTTCTGCATTGTCTTGGAAAGGAATTGTTTAATCAATCAGATCTTTATAAATAAGTAACCTTGATTTCTTGCTTTGGGGTTATTCTATATTACCTCTGTAATTAAAAAAAAAAAAAAAAAACCTTCTCCTTGCCCCTCTGTGCCCTGGCTGCATTGTCTGTCACTTCCATTATTCTGTTCTGGCTTCATGGCAAGTTTCCTGGGCCAGCTTTCTAACTGGAATTTACAAAGCTTATTGATCTTCACTTTACAGTATCATTCTCTTGCTTCTCTCAAAAAAAAGTCCCTAATGGCTTCTTTCCTCCTTTATACTAATTGTTTTTGTCTTTCTCCCACTTGCTATTAACAGCCAAAGGTAAATCCCATCCCCCTTGTAACAGAGCAGCCTCTGCATTGAGAGTGTCCAGCTCTTCTCCAGGAATTTCTCCCCACCACTTAGTTTCTAAGCTGTCATGGCTATGGCTACATTATTTTACTCTTCCTTCTTTGATTAATAACCATATTGTGTTCAGCTGTTGTTTACTTTGATTTTTTTCTCCTTCTCTTGAAGGAGTTCAACACAAAAGCTCCACATCACCTCTTCTTCAGGCAGCCTTCCCTGGTTATCTTGTCTCCAAAGCCCCTCACCACCACCCCTTCTCCCTCACTCCTAGAGGGCTGGAGTTGGAGGTTTGATTCTTCCTTAAACTCTTCATCATTCATTGCTTTCATCCTGTCTTCATGAACCTCTTCCATTTTTGGTCTTTGTTTTCTGTTATTTCTGCTCAAATTTCCTCACCTTTTTTTTTTCCTGTTCAAGAATTCTATTAAATTATTCCACAGCTGGAAATATCTATTCACCTCTTTAAAGCTGGTGGCTTTATATTTTTTTCCTTCAAAGCTTTCTCTCCCCCTCCCTCCCTCTCTCCCTCATTCCCTCCTTCCTTCCTTTCTTTCTAAATGTTCATTGCTTTCTGAAATTTTTGGAAGGAGTACAGGGCATTCCTTATTTCTCTTATAGTTTAAATTTGTTCTTGTTTTAACAAGAACTTGCTCACCTTTCATGTACTTCTGTCAATTTGTTAATGCCTGAGAAATTTAATTTAGCCTTTACCAAAGCTTGACTAAAGCAGGTACTATTATTCATTTAACACTCCTCAAACTCCACCTCTGTGTCCATAAATCCAATCTAGTCTGTTTCTCCACTTTTCTTGGTCAGTGTATGTCATTGTTGGGTCATTTTCACAAGCAGCCAGCCCATTCTTACGAGGTGTGTTAGAAATCCACTGACAATACCATTTTTCTTGCCATGTGTAAGATGTATAATATACATAACAATAAGTATTATCAACACTATTTTTCAGATAAAAGTAATATTTAATGAGAAGTTGTAGTGTTAGGCATTATACTATATATTTTCTCACATTAACTCTTTTTATAGCTGTAAAATATTTTTTGAGGCAGGTAAGTAGCCAAACAATTTTATAGGGTTTTTTTTTTGTAGATACAGATTTTTATAGATAGAAACAAAGGATTGACAATGGTCATTACTATTGAGCAGCAGAATCAGAGTTCAGATGTATGTCTCCCAATTCCTCCTATGTCACACAAGTCATTTTTTACCTTAACTTTTTTTGTCATTAAAAAAGGTCATGAAGTCATGAACACACTGAGAAATGGAGACAATAATCCACATAATTGATTAAACGTGAATGTTTTACCCTATTTCAGAATTGTCATTAGTTGTAGTGCTGGTATGTGTTGTAGCAGTAACAGTAGTAGTATTTTACATAAATGAAATATTAAAATTGCAGTTGAAGACCTCTAAGCACTCCAGTTCAACCCTCTTATACTGAATTTGGTGAATTATTATTATTCTCAACCAATAAAGCCAAGATATAGTGTTGTGCTGAAGGAAGCATTTAGTGTTTATTGAATGATTTTATTTGTGTTTTTGTTTGTCTTGCTTTATGTTCCTAAGGATCGTGTGTTTTAATTGGTGTCTTATTACATTTCTCTCTGCAGCATTCAGAGATGGCTGAGGCCGGGGGCATGTGTGGAAGTTAATGATTACTCTACTCAATACACTGGTAGAGATGGGAAGTCCTGCAGTTCCCAGAAGCTGGAGAGTCATTTGCATTTCATAGTGCTACTCATGTCATTCCTTATTTAACTTTCGTGATTTTCTCATTTTTGAAGAATGGGATAAACTGGGTAGCTTCTTTGAGTTGAGTTTGAAGAGCTCTTAATTATTTATTGAACCCACTTTCAATGAACTAAGTGTAATTGTAAATGTGGCTTTTGTTTTTCCAACTTATGACTAAAGTGAAATTAATGGAAGAGTTGGTACCCTATTCCTAACTATAGAATTGGGTCTGGGGAGAAATAGAGTATGTATTGTGTATTAATAGAATGCCTGTGGACAGGGCTAACTGGGACCATCCCCAGATGTGTTAGTAACTGAGGACTAGATGATTATGCTTCTAAAAGCCACGGACCTGAGCTCTTGTATTTTAGAAGACTGATGGAGAACTTACCCAGTTAGGGTTTCCATAACTTATGAAGGATATTGGGAATTTCAATAAAAGGAAAACATTTTCACAAAACTAATATTACAGCAAAGCATCAACAAATAGTATCTTTGTTACAGTAAAGCTAATTCTTATTGTATGGCTACTTGGATCAGACACAGTGGAAACTACTTTGAATATATTTCCTCATATAATCCCCATAATTGCCCTATTAAGGATTCTTAGTCTCATTCTATAAATAAGGCAACTGAGGCTTAGAGAGTTTAAGCAATTTATACAAAGCATGCAGTTATTAGCAAATAGAAAAAATTCTGTCTAATTCTGGTAATAGGAGCTGAACTTTCTCCCTGCAGAGGTTGTCAAATCATAGTACTTAATGTATAAAAGTTATCAAGCAAAGTAGGAAAAAAATTAAATGAAAAAGTGAAAGATTTATTGGCTCCTTTATGTGTTTCTACAGCAAACACTGCCTATTAGCCATCCTGTCCAACTTATATTGAATTTTCAGTCATTTGACCTTTTATCTGTTTTGTTATCACATCACATCATTTTAGTCTTGTACAGCGCTAGGTACTAATAAAGGGAAGTTCAGAATAAAACATTTTTTTCCTCTAGCTTAGCAGTTCCCAAGCTTCATAGAACTACGTAGCATGTTCTTTATTTTTGCACAACATACCTCTTCCCAAAGGAGTTATGTGAATGTTTGTTTTTGTCTTCCAAATAAAAGATAATAGTGATTACAAAATGAATACTGTTTCAAGAATGTCCTTATGCTCTTAGGATATTGAAGACAGCAGGTAGAGTTAGTCTCTGCTAGCACAATGCCCGGTACATAGTAAATCATCAATCTTTAATATAATTATTATCTTTAGTAAAAGAAATCATGACAAACATAGCTGCAATAGTGCGAGCATGAGATACATGGAGACAAAAACCCATAATGACAAAACTTTGACTTTTGATCTAGTTATCTTGGCACAAAAAAACATGACTAGTTTTGAGTATATGGCAAATTTTTTCTTAGGCAAAAAGACTAGTTTAATATTTGCAACATGGCATTTCTAGTAGAAATTACACTAACCAGGTTCTTATTTATTTCTGTTCTAAAAGATAACCGTTCATGAAATGAAGGAAGAATCTCTGCTTTCATAAGAACTTATATTACATGAAAATATTGCCTGAGCCTCAGATCCTGTGAACAGTCATTTTCATAGGACTTACCTAGAATTTTCACACATGTTATTCTAGCCTTTAAAATGCTCGAATAGGGTAGCTGCAGCAATTTACAGACAGGGAAACTGAGCAGAGGTTAAGTGAGTTACTCAAGGACATGGAACAAACAGCTCACATTTTCCATCTCCAAATAAGGGTGTTTTGAAAATTCAACCTCCCATCTGTGGGTGTGGAGCACATTACCAGCACTAATTACCATAATAAACTGTGGGAAATCCAATTCAGAACAATGAATTATTAGGCTTGGATAACAAACAATCACTACCAAATTAATAAATATGTAACATTTGTGTTTTAATTGTTTCACTAGAGTTTCACTTGTGTGCTTGGCCAAGACAATGTACCAGGCATTGTGCTAGTAGAGACAAACTCCACTTGCTGTCTTCAAGATCTTAACAGTGAAGTTCAGATCTCCTGCTGTGGGGAGTGTAACAGACTAACCACTCTATCTGCTGATCTTTTGGACCTCCCACTGTGGTCCCTGTGCTCTTGATGAACTATTTTTTTAATATGCAAAACGAAACTATAATTTAAGGGTTATGACTTACATAGTATTATTGTAATACATGCTATTTTTTTTTCCAGAAATTGAGCTATCATAATTGTTTTGGTGTCTGTGTGTATAGGATGTGCCTAGCATTACATGTTGCATTTTACTGCAAATTTCCATCAAGACCATAGCTGAAAATTGTGTTCATCCATCACAACATTAAATCCCACAAAAGTTTATTTTATCCAAAACACTTTCTCCCTCATCTAAATTAAAATCATCTAAAGATAAATATACCCAAGACATTGATTTGTGCTAAATAGAATTTTATCACACCCGATTTTACAGAGCAGAAATTGTGGGGGTGTAAGAAGGGATTTGAACCAAGGTGGTTCAGTTCTTAACCACTCTTCATTATTACCTCCCAAAGTCTTGCCAACCAGTTAACCAGCAAGATTCTAAGGAATAAGATGGGAAGTTACAAGACAAGGAAACTTTGGTTTCAAATTCTGACAAAGAAGATTTTCAATATAAAATTCTTTACCCAGACAAAAGATCAGATGTGGTGATAAATATTTCAGGTATGCTGAGATTGAAAAATCAACTTATTACCACCTTTTCTCAGGATGATATTAAAGCAAAAAAAAACGATTTTCAACAAAATTTAAAGTAAAAAGGAAACAGGAAGAGGGTGTTACATCCAGCAAACTGGCCGTCCAACACAGGTGGTCATTAAAAGGAACGTTCAGGATGGTAGCTGTGTAGATCTAGAAACAAAACAGTATGGACTAGAACAGAAGGACCAGAACCAATGTCTTTGGGAGTTTGCCAGAAAAAAAGAGATGTATTTGAGTACATGGAAAATAACATTGTTAGGCTTGTAGGAGAAACATTGGAACTCTTGAAAAGATATCAGTTAGTTTGTTCATAGAAAACTAAACAAATGAAAAATTATGGTAATGATGAACTCCAAAAACAGCAACAACAATAACAACAGCAAAAGGTTTATAAGAAAGGAGGGACACAACAGCGAACAATATTTGGAAGGTTCTAAGAATATAAGCTATTCATTTACTTAAAAGTTGTGGTATAATTTTCTTGGAAAGCCGGGAGTAGGTGAATTTAGGATGACTGGTGTGGAAAAGCTAAATCCTTATCTTCAATGGCAGGTTGTCAATACACAAGGCTTAAAATTAAAAACGATACTCAAGGCTAGTAGAATCACATGCTGTTCAGAGATATGGAAGCATCGGTCATGTGAAATAGCTAGAAGAGTTGAGTAGTTGCTTTTGGGATAAAAAATCTGAGGAATGGGATGGGGTAGGATACTCTTTCACTTTAAGACTTTAAGACTTATTTGACATTAAAAACTATTTACAGTTATTACTGATATAACATAAAAATTATTTAAAATTTAAAAATAAAAATACTTTTGCTACACGTTTCCCAATATATCAAGGAAGATTCTGGAGCAGGAACAGAACTGGGGAGAAGAGAGAGCTGTCTTTCCCTTGACCCTAGAAGTGAGTCTTCTATATCTTTGCCTCAGAACTGTTAAGATCAAGGTGGATAGACTCTGGAGGAAGGAACGTGACACATGAGTTTGAAACATTGGTTATTGGTCCTCAGATCATGAGCCATGAAAAGAAGGTCACCAAAGGTTTTTTTGTTTTTGTTTTGTTTTGTTTTTTGCTGCTCCCATCAATGCAGGCAAAGACCTGAGTTCCTTGAGCTTCAGCTCTGCTATGGACATGGGGAGAGCTGCCTGCCCCTCAGTCCTGGCTCCCTCACCAAGAGTGGGGAGCTGCCAGTTGAGTTGGACTATGGACCCGTTAATCATGCACGTGACAGGCATTCTCTCTCTTCAATCTCTCTGGGTGACTGAATGAGCCAACGGAGCCCTGACTATTTACGGCAGGTTTAGTGCTCTGCATCAGTCTGTGTGACCATCCTTGAATTTCCTGCTTTTGTGACACTGATTATTAGGAGTAAGGCCCAAGATTTTGATTTTGGCTTTGGGGTGGGCACATGCCAGACTTATGACTTGGCTCAGTTTGGACATTGGCTCAAGCCAGGTATGCCAGCTTTTCGAAGAGCCCTCCATCAAGGTGGGGACCTTCACCCAGCTTGCAGTAAAGTAATTTCCTTTTTCTTATTTGCCTACTGAGCCTTTTGCATCTATCCCTTGGCAACCCTACTGGTGGGGAAGTGAGTAGATGGGTTGCAAGGCAAGATTCAGGCAATCCTGCGTCCCTGATTCTAATAATCATAAAACAAACAAACAAACACAAAACACTTAAATCTACTTACCTTCACTTCTAACAGCAACCATGAAGAACAAGCAATCACACTTATTTTATACAAAAAACAGTTTTTATGTGTAAATGTAAGATGCCAAGAACACATTGTTTGCAGTCTGTTGTATCACAAATCCTACACAAAAGACCAGCCCTTGCTATTGATTAAAGACCTAGGGATGCTCATAAAAGCCTCTTCAAGCAGCTGTGGAAGTCTATTGAAATTATATTTTCATGTGCTTTTACAATAATAGCAATAATAATTCATTTTCTAGTGATGAAACAGGAACAAAAGAATGAACAAACAAAACCAAAAGAATAAAAATGGAAGGCTTATGTTAGGTAAGGAATTAATAAATACTAGAAAAAGACCCAGTGTTCCAGTTTGCCAGTATTAGGCTAAGAGTTGTGCTTTTGTAACACAGATAATTTCATTTTAAAAAATGAGGATCATATTCTCTCACTCAGATTGTGGGGCTCTAATCCTTTGCAGCTGAGTCATCACTTACATTCAGTAGATGAGACACTAGCACAGGGTTGTTTCCCTATAGGTACTTGCTAAATCCCTGTGAAATAGTTTTATATGGATTTGTGAAGGGGTTGGATAGAAGTATTTACCTTAAATTCCCGAATTCTCAGAAAATCAACTTCTGTCACTTAAACATCAGTTTCTCAGTAATTTCCTCATGAGAAACTGGGAATCCCAAACTTATCTCTCTCACCTAAAATTTTATTTATATTTATTTATTTATTTATGTTATTGAAGTACAGTTGATTTACAATGTTGTGTTACTTTCTGTTGTACAGCAAAGTGATTCAGTTACACAAATATATACATTCTTTTTTATATTCTTTTTTAAACTTCTTTATATATATATATATATATATATATATGTTTTAAGATTTTATTTTATTTTATTTTTTTATGGCCGTGCCTTGTGGCTTGTGGGATCTTAGTTCGCCGACCAGGGATCAAACCCAGGCCCAATGGCAGTGAAGGCATGGACCACCAGGGAATCCCTTATATTCTTTTCCATTTTGGTTTATCACAAGATATTGAGTATAGTTCTCTGTGCTATACAGTAGGTCCTTGCTGTTTATCCATCCTATGTATAATAGTTTACATCTACTAACCCCAAACTCCTAATCCATCCCTCCCCAAGGCCCCTCCCCTTTGGCAACCACAGGTCTGTTCTCTATGTCTGTGAGTCTGTTTCTGTGTCATAGATAAGTTCATTTGTGTCATATTTTATATTCCACATACAAGTGATATCACATGGTATTTGTCTTTCTCTTTCTTACTTCACTTAGTATGATAATCTCTAGGTCCATCCATGTTGCTGCAAATGGCATTATTTCATTCTTTTTTATGGCTGTCAGTCACCTAAAATTTTGCTTGCAGAAGCAGACCCAACTCAGAGTGATGCTCAGTGGAAATAGGCAATGTGGGATGGGCTTGTTGGTAACGTCTGTAACTACAGGGTCTCTAATTTTTTTGCTGTGAAATTATTTAAGTTGAGTGGTTTTTCTCTTGGAAGTTCCTGTTACTTATCCAGCTTCATTTTTTAAGCCTAAACATTTTTACTGCAAGGAAGTTATTCAAATGTGTTGAAATATTAGTCTCCCAGTGAAGACTCTTAAAACAACATATTATTTCAACACTCCCTGCTTCAAGGACCAGTTGTTTCAACAGTCCCTGAGTCTCAACCCATATCACAGCCAAGTCTTTCTTCTGCATGTGTCTGAAGATTTACATTTCCATCCACTTAGAAGGGGAAGTCTTTGATTTCGGTCCAGCCATGATGGAGGTAACGTTGGTGCTGGTATCTGAACGTTCTCTTGTTGGGTGAGGCGCCGTTTGGTCTTCCTACTAGTGGTTTCATTACTCTCATTACATTCACTGTTTCATTCTTTCCTCATACTGTTAATATTTTAGAAGAAAGGTTAACACTGATTACCATGAAAATCCACGTGGAAGTTCTGCTTATATTGACTCACATAAAAATCTCAACTCTCATCCAAAGCATGTTTATCAAATGACACAAATGATCATTAATTCTTTTCCTCAGATAATAAGAAGTTACTCTTTTATCATAAATAACACCTTGTTCAGAGTATGGCACCTTATTCAAGATTCAAAATGTATTCTTTCAACTCCCGAATGTTATTTGTTTTACGCATTGACTCCTCATAATAAGTGTCACCAATGAATTTTGCTTTACCTTTATGATGATAATACAGTTAGGTAAGCTAAACAAATATCATTTAGCACGGAAAATATAAGTCGCTATTGTAGACACCATGGAGGAAATGCAGACCAGTAAATGACAATGCCTGCCCTGCCAGGTTGAATAACTAATGCATGACTGACTGTCGTAAGTACTGTACAAATGTATGAATAAAATACTCGGGGAATATGGAGGGAGAAGTGATGGATTCAACAGTTTCTAACACACACGTGAAAGAGATATACCAATGCAGCCTTACAGAAAAATCACCCTCATCAAATCCTCTCACCTTTTCCCCACTTGTTCTTACAAAGACAATCTATTCTGGGAGCATGTGAAGCTCTTCAGCACCCTCTGTCACCACTCACACTCAACTCTCTAAAGATTACGGTCTGCATTTTGAAACGGGTTTCACATGCCCTCTCTCCCCAGCTACCCACTCACCCTCTCGACGGCCTCATCGCAAAAGTCATGAGGGGCGTTGCCCGTGTGGTTAGCTGAGTATAGGCCAGGCCAGGAAGCCTCGTGTGAAAGAGGAGTTGCTGGTGGTTTGGCTGAGAGAACAGAAGTCTTGCCAAAGATGGCTTTGCTGCTCACTTTAGAAGTGATGTGTGGTGACCACAAGACTGTTTTCCCCACAGGGCTGAAAAACAGTTCATGAAAAATGACATGATGGCACATGGAGATTATCTTGGTGCCCCCTCCAAGCTCACACACAGAGTGTACACCCTCCCTTGGCAAGAGGACTTAAACATCATTTCCACCAGCCGCAGACTTTGAAGCTCTATGTGCACTTGTAATTGGCCTTTAAAGGGCTTCCTTGAGCAGATTCTGTGATACTGAACGCTTTGCACATACAAGTCATGTAGACCACACCTCCACTGTAAACCACAGATTTGGCCACATCATTCACTGACTCATTGTTCTGTGTTTACAGAGTCCTTGCTCACCCTGGGTTCTAACATCGAGAAAGACAAGAGTTCATTTCTAGTTGAATTCCCAGAATATCTTTGAAACTTCTCTTGCTTATTCTTCAAGCTTTACCCTCTATAAAAGGAAGAAGAATATCTTATCCTATTAGATATTCAAAGAAGTTTTGTGTAATAGATGTAAAATAAACCAAGAGAAACAAAAAGATACGATGTAGAACAAAATCCCCACTGCCTTCTGCACTACTCATATAACCAAGAAAGAGACGTATATCTGACTTTGAATTTAGAATTAGAAAAAGCAAGGTATGTAGGATTAGAAAGCAAATTGATGATCTTTTGGACCCACGTTGTTCCAATTCACCAAACATTTGTGGGGCACCCTCTGGGCACCAGGCACTCGACTAAATACATACTTGGGATTCAAAGATGTGTAAGATGTGGTCCCCAACCTCAAGGAGCTCACTGAATATGCAGACAGGAGAAAGTCAACAGTCACTGGAAATGTGGCGTGGTGAGTGTTGAAACAGCTGGGATGGCCATCACCTTGGGAGCACAGAGGCCGGACACAGCTCTGCTGCGCAGGGGAGATTGAATAGCTTGAGGGGAAGAGAAAATATTTGCGGTGGGCATTTAAAGATGAGTCCAACCATCTCCTCAGTCTACACCCAGAAAGATGGAATCACGCACCTTGGGGCCTTCAGGTAACAGGCCAGTGTCTCCATAGTCAGAGAAGAGCAAAGATGAGGGAAGGATGGGAAGGCAGACAGCTCAGCGGCTCTGACAGAGTAGAAGTGCCGGATGCAGCTGGAGCAGGTGAGGGAGGAGGTCAAGGCTTTTTAACAACAGCTGCGACAGCTAGGATCCTAAGATCCTAGGATCCTTCGAAAGGAAAGCCAAGCCCGTGAAGACATCAGAGGTGACCCCAAGAAGGGCATGTCAGGACCCTTCAACTAAGCTCTGCAGGAGAATATATACCTTTAATTTACTTTTTTTTAAACATCTTTATTGGAGTATAATTGCTTTACAATGGTGTGTTAGTTTTTGCTTTATGACAGAGTGAATCAGCTATACATATACATATATCCCCATATCTCCTCCTTCTTGCAGCTCCCTAATTTACTTTTTTTTTTTTTTTTTGGTGGTATGCGGGCCTCTCACTGCTGTAGCCTCTCCCGCCGCGGAGCACAGGTTCCGGGCCCATGGGCCCAGCCGCTCCGCGGCACATGGGATCCTCCTGGACCGGGGCACGAACCCGCGTCCCCTGCATCAGCAGGCGGACTCTCAACCACTGCGCCACCAGGGAAGCCCCCTAATTTACTTTTAATTAATTTTGTTTGTAAGAAAATGTATTGAGTTCTTATGCATATTTCGTCCTGGCTTCAGATTGAAGAAATCCTAGTTGGTGAAATAACATTTGAGAGATCTGGGATCCACAGTGTTAACGTGGCGTCACGGACCATCTTTGATGCAATCAGTCTGTGGATTCACCACTTTGGGAACTGTGCTCCTCTAAGGCTGGCAATTCATAAAAAAGCACATGGTTTGAGCTCTTAAGTTTCAGGCTGAGATGGGAACTAAGTCATCTGCACAAATAAGTGAAATGAAATGGACATGGGAAAATGGGTCATTTGAAGTATAGAAGGAATTTGCATTTTTCCCCTGGAAAAGCTTTCCACTCATGGTACTTATTGGCTTCCTTCACTCCTGTCTGCTCTTTTCAATCTTGTGTGCCGGCACCCCTTCTTTTGTCAGCAACCCAGCCCTCCGTTCCTCAGACCATCTCTTCTGAAGCTGCCTCTCCCTGCAAGTTCATCTTCATCGACAATACTTCCTAGAGCTCTCCTTCCCCTAGGGCTGCCCTAAGCTCCAGGTGCACCACCTACATCCTGGAGGCAACTCACGTCATCCTATCTGAAAACACAGTCATTTCTTCCTGAATTATGGTTCTCTTCCTGAACAATCCTCTTGTTAAACGATGTTGCTATCGTACCTAGACCACACATCTGGACATCATCCCTGTCTTCCCTCTTTCTTTATCCCTGCACACCTAGGCAATCCACATCCGGTCTGTGGATTCCACAGTCTTATCTTCTGTCTCTAAGACTAAAGTTATTGATGGAGACAAACAGAAACTCACTCAAGGTAAACCATGTCAGAGGAGTTTGTTGTAAAGTCACAGCAGATAATTCGAAGGACCCCCGGGGGATGACAGAAGCCAGCAGGCCAGCACAAGGACTGTGACTGAAACTAGAAATTTAGGAAACGAGGATTCTCTCTCCCTCTCTCTCTAGGGCCCGATGATCTCATCTCCCTCTTTGAAAATCACCTTCTCTCTGACGCTTCCCCTGCCTCTGCAGTCTGCAGATATGGATACCAGGTCCTCATCTGTGTGATCACAGCACTTGGTTCAGAGCACTCTTGAACAGTCACAGTGATCACCACGGTGACCATCAATGTCTGCAGACATGTCTAGCTCACCTGTCATAGTCTCCAGAGATTGTGAATTCCTTGAGGGCTGTAATGTGTTCTCTTCATCTCTGTATTCCCCAGGATTTATAACAATATTAGGCACCTAGTATTCGTCAAAAAATGCTTGCTGCATGGATGCCTACCTCCACCTTCAAGTGCACACATTTGTTGTGACCTTGGTACAGAACTCAGCATCTCTGGGTTATTGCAGTCCTCTCCAGCTGGTCTCTGGCTTCTACCATCTCCTCCCTGATTGGAGTCCCCTGTTTCCCTGCTTGCGTGTACAATACGTTCCTCACAGAGCAGCTGCATTGATTATTTTGAGACAGAAGTTAGACCACGCCAGTGCTCTGCTCCAGACCTCCCAGCGTCTTTCCATCTCAGCCAACGTGAAAGCCAAGTCCTCACACAGGCCGGCGAGGCTCTGCGGGATCTGACTCTGCGCGGCCCCCTCCAGCTTAGCTCCCGCCTCACTCCTCTCACACACTGTGCTCCGGCCACAGCAGCCGCCTGGCTACTCCTCCATCACATCCTGCCAGGACCCATGTTTCCTGTGCTTTGCCAGAAACTCTTGGCTCAGATATCTTCGTGGCTGCTTCTTCAATTCCATGAAGTCTTGACTCACACATGAGCCTATCAGAAAGACCTGTGCCCCAAGCCCCCTGTGAAGTGAGAGCTGCCTTTCCCAAACACCCTACACCCCTTTCACTGCTTTGGTCTTTGGGATTTCTTATATATTTTATATTAATTTTATGTTGCGTGTCTTAAACTGCTTGACTATCTGTTTCTTTAAGTCAGAGACTTTTAATTTTTTGTTTACTGCTGTATCCCTAACACCTAAAATAGTGCTTGTCACTTAATAAATGCTGAAAGATGTTTCGAATGAGTACACAAACAAATAGAAAGACATTTGTAGTGATTTTCCCATTTACTTCCCCCCGTTTTAACCAGTTCCTGTGGCTTTCCTCTTCTGATATTGTAACCCTATTGTTTGTTGACAAATTGGCCACAAATCCTCTATTTCTTGGAGTCAACTTTTGCTTTAACATTTATATCAAAAATGGAGTGCACTTCCATCCCAGGGGGGCAAGAAAATATTCCTGTGCAGATAGATGGGTATTAGAGGTATCAATAATTCAAGACTTCTAAACCCTGCATATGTATGTATACTCCTCCGGTCTATGTATGTATGTGAGTGTGTACATTTGTGTGCATGTGTCTGTGCGTGCAGGCAGTTCCTACCTCTGTCAACTGGAAGAACCCAGAAGTGAAGATATTCCTAGAATAATGAGTTTATTGAGTGCTCAAATCTTGATGTCTAATACTGAAAGGAAACAAGAATCCTGAGAAGAATGGCTGATAGGGTAGGAGAAGAATCAACCTAGAATATTTTGTTGCGTCAGAAAGCAAGATAGCATGAAAACCATAATGAGAACATTTCACAAGGACACAGGGGCCAGACTGAAAGGGCTCCCCCGGCGACATCTGGGACACTTTGAGCATCACAGTGATTATGCATGGTATGCATAGTAGTGAACTGTAAATCACTGAAAACTATTTAGGTCTAAGCAGATAATAAGTAGAAAAATAAACAGACGGGGAGAAGGAGTGCTTCCGATTACAATAGAATGCTGGGTGCTGACTGGTAAATGGAGGGTAGAGACAGGAAGCTATCATTTGTAATCATCGCTGTAAAGATTGGATCAGGGAAGACTAATTAATGGATGCTGGATCTTGTGGGAAATTTTGAGGAAGAGCAAGACATTTGTATAATTTTAACTGTCTCCCTACAGATTGCTTATTGTTGTGAGGGGAAAGCGTAGTAATTACACAACGAGGGAATCATGCACCTTGAGCAGGTGATCAAAATTAACATCCCCTGCGAGGGACAGTTGGATATCACACGTCTCACGGGGGATACCCTGAGAAGAATTCAATATGACCTGTTCTGTATTCTGGGAGAAAATACATAATCTGAATGTATGCATGAAAATGTATCAGGCAAACCCCGAATGAGGACAATTCTATTTTTTAAAGAGGTTGGTAGGTGGCGTTCTTCAAAAATATCAGTGTGATTGAAAAACAAGAAATGCTGTTCTAGACTAACTAAGGCTAAAAGAATGTAAACAACAAACTTAATAACTCACCTAAACTACATCCATCCTGGAAGAGAAAAAGTGCTATTCAGGACCTCACTTGACAGACTGTAAATGTGGATGGCCAGCTAAACTATTTCATCAATATTGAATTTACCAAAATTGGTAACTATACTGCAATCATGTGAAAGAATATTCCTGCTCTTAGGGAATGCACATTTAAGTATTTAAGGGTGAAGAGCCTTGATGAATACAATTTATCCTGGAAAGTTTCTGGGGAAAAAAAAAAGTGAGGGTATATAGATAGACATATAAAGCAAATGACAAAGCAAATAAAGTTAAAAGTTAACAAGAGGTGAATCTGCGTAAAGGGTATATGGCTTCTTTTGTATTACCAGTCAGGCTCTCTATCTGCAGGTTCCGCATCTCTGGGTTCAACCAAACTCATATACAAATGGGCTGGCTGTAATCCACCATTGTATACAAGGGATTTGAGCATTCGAAGATTTTGGTGTCTTCTGGGGGTCCTGAAAGCAATCCCCTGTGGATATTGAAGGATGACTGTATTCTTATTCTTTAATTTTCTTGAAGTTTGAAATTATTTCCAAATAAAATGTTTAATTTATTTTATAGGCACTACCACATATTAGAGAAAGGTCTTTTCCCTGAATTTCTGCAGACCTCTAGAAGAGTCTGTCGGCTGCACTGCTGGGATGCCTACCATGAACTCACTCTCTTTGGGACTTGCGGCTACCCCTCCCCTCTGCCCCCTGAGGGATGGCAGCCCCAGCACTAGTAACCCAGTAGGTGTGCAGAAGACCTTTGTGGAAGGCCTGGAGATAGAGCAATCACATCATGGTATAAGGAACAGTTCAAAATTATTTATGGTACCCTGTTCTTAACTTTTCCTGGCTGTCTGAGTCCATGGAAATGGCCTCGCTCCGGCTCTGTTCCCAGGCCATTGGCCTCCCACCATGGGGTTCTAAGACAGAAATGGCTACAACCAGATTTTGGGTCTGAAATATCTTTTGTTTTTTTTTTTTTGCGGTACGCGGGCCTCTCACTGTTGTGGCCTCTCCCGTTGCGGAGCACAGGCTCCGGACGCGCAGGTTCAGCGGCCATGGCTCACGGGCCCAGCTGCTCTGCGGCATGTGGGATCTTCCCGGACAGGGGCACGAACCCGCGTCCCCTGCATCGGCAGGCGGACTCTCAACCACTGCGCCACCAGGGAAGCCCTGAAATATCTTTTTTTTTTTTCCTCCTGCTGCTACCTGCCCCTTACTGTGCTACTGCGGTGTTTAAAGAGAAGACGTTGCAAACATATTGACCGTTTATTTTCTCTCCAAAACTGTGCAAAGCACTTTACAGAAATAATTTCATTTAAAACTCAACACCCAAGACATAGGTACTATTATGATTCCCATTTTCCAGGTGATGGAATCATCATTTATCAGTTATCTTGGCTAAGGTCTCAAGCCCCTCTAAGCTCCTACTACATGTTTCGACCGAGATGGCTGACTTCCAACTCCAGAGAAGCCTGTCGGAAGTCTGCAATGAGAAATAAGTGTAGTGTAGGTGTGGTGTTCATATTTTTTAAAGTACTTAGGTTGCCAGGCTTTATTAACATCCCTGGGAAATCTGAAGTAACGTGGGAAGAACTCTTCTGCCCTCTAGTGGACATTCTTCACTATGACGCCCATCAAGATGTTAGCAATTTGGTTCCTCCAGTGTGAAATCAATATCCGAAAACATCAAGAGGTACGTATAGAATCCATTTCGTTTTTATGTCATATCTGGGGGAAGAGCCTTTTTGATCCCAAACCATGCTACAGCTTCTCCTGGAAATTAATCTGCGGTGCCAAATGGCTGTCACCAAGCACACCCTCATGTTGGAGCAATCGTTTTTTTAAATGATTTGAACCTCAGGAGGTTTTACAAAGTGGGTTTTTTTTTTTTTTTTAACATACTCTAAAATTTTAATCTTTATAATATTCCTGTGGAGTAGATATAAGTAGCCCCACTTTATAAATGAAAAACCTGAAGCTCAAAGATGTAGAGAGACTTTCTCAAGTCTCTACATTTAGTTAACAGCAAGGCTGAAATATGAATACATTTCCTCTTAATTCAAATTCAGACTTCCTTTCCTCCCTCCCTCCCTTCTTCCCTCCTTCCCTCCATCTTTCTTTCCACTCCTCCTGTCTTCTCCTTCCTCTCTCTCCCTTTCTTCTTCTTTCTCTTCCTTTGCTTCCACATCTATACGTTGTCCTCTGGGGCAGGAATAGTTGTCTGGCTGGTGCCCCACCAGCGCCCGGCCCTCTGGAGCACATTCCAGTCTGTGAGACACCAGCAGACACATGAGCTGGGGTCTGGGGTGCCCTTTGTTCTCCTGGGACAGGGCTCTCCTTGCCTCCCTCTCCTCCTTGTGTGACAACAACACGTGACTCAAGCTGTAAGATGAGACTTGCTGGACTGGGGCTGACACAGCTGAGCTGGTGTACACCAGCCACCATCCCCTGGGAGGGCTCGCTCGCTGTATAAGAAAAGGATCCTTCTGTTTGTTTGTCGCTGTAGGCAGAGCTTTTGAAACGTTTCTGATGGATGGGGTGTCCATCAACCAACAGCGCTGGGCCAGGACCGAGTCCCAGCCTCCTGAGCTCAGAGTCTACACTGCCTGGGCTGCAGGGCCCATGGTTTTCAGAGATGATCCCAATTCCAGCCATCCTTTCCCCAGGCTTTCTTCAGCCCTCCCTTAGACATTCCCACTTTATTTTCTATAGTTTTCCATCAAAAACACTGACTAGTTTTGAAAGAGGAAAAAAAAATCAAGACGTAGAAACCATTAGGGGAACAAAAAGCCCATTTTGCCTTAAATAATAATCTGCAGAGTGGGTTCGTTGGTAAATCATTTTCTGAAAGCCCGAGGCCACAGGCATTTGAGCCAGGCCGGAAGATAATAACCTTGTCCAGAGCCCCCCACTTCTTCCTTGATGCTCCTTCATATCAATTCTTCTTCATGAACACCTGACTGATGCTGAGGATGGGCCCAAGCAGCTCTGTGCAGACACCCAGTACAATCTCCATCCTCGCCTCCCTGGGAGAGTCACACAAGGCACCTCTTTCATCAGACCCACCTACTTTCTGATAGGTCCTCAGTGTCTCCACTGGCTCAGTGACCATCCCCAGCCTCTCTGTAAAAAGCTCCTGAAGCCCCCTCCAGCACTCCAGGGCCTCTGTCCAGGGCTCACCTCCTACCCCTGTTCCCAGCCCCATCTGGAGATCAGTTTCCATCCCGTGCTTTGTACTTTTTCACTCCTCTTTCCAGGCCCCGTAGACAGATCCTTTGAAGGGATCAAATTGCTTCATCTCTTCCCTGGAGGCCTTCTCAGCTCTCCTTGGGCCTCATGCCGCGTGGTGCTAGGTGCCCTGGCTGTGCCTGGAGTGGACAAATGTAACTCCAGACCCAGATCCAGGTCATGGGGAGTTCAGACACTTAGCACAGCACGTGGGAGCTTTTTTTTGCAGGTGGATTCACATGCATTAAAATAGTGCATCAATCCTACTGAATCAACTGCCTCTAATTCTTTCAAACACCAGGATGTTACTGCTGGGAAAAGCCAAGTGCAGGCATCTATGTCCAGCCCTCGAGAATTTCCCTTTTCCATCTTTCAACACAACAAGTGTCACCTGGAAGTACAGCAGGGCTGCATTTGACCCAGTGGTAACAGCTACAAGACACCGGGTCAGTGGTTCCAGCTGGCAAACTTTTGGGTTCAGCAGCTGCCAGATGGGCAAAGCTTAGCAGTAATTCCTACAGTGGTTCTTGGGAAAGGTTAAGTCTTTCTTGGAGAACTGAGGTCAAGAAACTTGTGGCTGATAGTAAGAAAAGAGTTCAAACGCACAGTGTAAGGGAACAGATGGCAAGAGATTCTTCCCTACCCTACTGGGAGATTCTATCCTCTTCCAAAGGCCATGTCTTATAAGCATCAATAAACTTGATTATATTCTTCTTTGCTCCCAATATCTATGCAGCTGGGCCTCTGTTAACCACACCCCACCTCCCCAGTGTTTGCTGGGAAAGATGCAGTAGAGATCAGCTGATGGAATATGTGTGGGGGTTCTTTGGCTAAAGAGCTTGTCCTGGTCTAGATGGAATGTGAGGTTGGAATGTCAGCTGTCACCTCTATTGGTTCTAGAGATGTGGATTGAAACTATCTAGCTTAGCAAAAATAATTTTGCTATAAGATGGAAGACTGTATACGTAGATCACAGAAGCCACCTTGCAAATGGCCATCTGCTTAGGAAATGTGACTGGATTTACCCAAATCTTAGTAGCGACCAGAGGATTTTGGAACTAGAAGTGGGTATTTCAACAGAACACCATGGGACCAGAGTCCACTCGGTAACTACAGTGCGATGTATGTAGCTATTGAGCAGTGTGTCCTACCACTCACCCCTCCAGCCAGACAACTCTCCACTCATTTATTTCTGAGTTTCAAGTGTAGCAAAGTGACTAAGAGCCCAGAGTGTTAAGTCAGGCGACTGGAACTTATCCTAAGTGCTATTCAGCCTCTGTCTGCTTCAACCTGTAAAATAAGGATAATAGTAATGGTCATAAGGGTAATAATAACTAAACTTTACATAGCACTTACTAGATATTTGGCATCATTCCAAGCACTTTGCATTTATTTAATATTAATAATTCAATTATTTACATTTATAAAGCACTGTTTTATAGCAGAAATGCTGCTTGCAAGAGTGTTAAATTCTAGAGTCGGCTCATGAGCAAAGGAAGTATACATATTCAGAATGACCCCCTGGAAATTCCTTAAGTTTCCTGTCAAATATAATACATGATAGAGCCGACCCAAGCTAGTGGGTGTTGATTCTTCTAATACTATCCCTGCACACTGCCTTTCTGTGCAAGTTGCTGCTGGGGTTACAGGAGATGATGCATGTACAAAGCCTATCACAGGTCCTGGAGCATAATACGGCTATAATGTGAGTTCATATTACAACTGGGTTCCCAGGATGCCTTCTGAGTCAGAGCAGGACATTATTACACAGTCCTCCTGGATGGACACGTGACAAGGGAGTGGAGGACGCAGGACTAGACAGAAGGACCAGTTGAGCTGCAGTGAAGCCCTAAGTCTTCAGCCAGTTCCATGGGACTCTCTGCAGTTGGAGCAGCTGAGAGCTGTCCCCATGGAGGTCTGACAGCTGAAGACCGCATTCCTGGAGGGAGAAACTGTCACGTTCCTGCATACACCAGTTTCGGTGATGCTTACAGTATGTATTATTATTGCTGTTGCTGTTGTTGGTTGACCTCATCACAATTTTTTTTTGGAAAAGCATTCCATCTTTCTCCCTCTTGTGAGAGCACCAGAATCACAACTGCTGAACAATCAGCGACAGGAAGACACAGGAGCTCACCGAAAAGATACCCCACATCCAAAGACAAAGGATAAACCTCAATGAGATGGTAGGAGGGGCGCAATCATAATAAAATCAAATCCCATAACTGCTGGGTGGGTGACTCACAAACTGGGGAACACTTATACCACAGAAGTCCACCCACTGGAGTGAAGGTTCTGAGCCCCATGTCAGGCTTCCCAACCTGGGGGTCTGGCAACAGGAGGAGGAATTCCCAGAGAATCAGACTTTGAAGGCTAGCAGGATTTGATTGCAGGACTTTGACAGGACTGGGGGAAACAGAGACTCCACTCTTGGAGGGCACACACAAAGTGGTGTGAGCATCAGGACCCAGGGGAAGGAGCAGTGACCCCATAGGAGACTGAACCAGACCTACCTGCTAGTGTTGGGGGGTCTCCTTCAGGGATGGGGTTGGGGGGGCTGTGACTCACTGCAGGGACAAGGACACTGGCAGTGGAGGTTCTGGGAAGTACTCATTTGTATGAGCCCTCCTGGAGTCTGCCAGTTAGCCCCCCAAAGACACAGTGCTGGGTTGCCTCAGGCCAAACCACCAACAGGGAGGGAACCCAGCCAAGCTCATCAGCAGACAAGCAGATTAAAGTTTTACTGAGTTCTTCCCACCAGAGCAACACCCAGCTCTACCCACCACCAGTCCCTCCCAACAAGAAGCTTGCACAAACCTCTTAGATAGCCTCATCCACCAGAGGGCAGACAGCAGAAGCAAGAAGAACTACAATCCTGCAGCCTGTGGAACAAAAACCACATTTACAGAAAGATAAACAAAATGAAAAGGCAGAGGGCTATGTACGAGATGAAGGAACAAGATAAAACCCCAGAAAAACAATTAAATGAAGTGGAGATATGCAACCTTCCAGAAAAAGAATTCAGAATAATGATAGTGAAGATAATCCAAGACCTCAGAAAAACAATGCAGGCAAAGATCGAGAAGATGCAGACATTTTAAACAAAGACCTAGAAGAATTAAAAAACAAACACCTAGAAGAATTAAAGAACAAACAAACAGAGATGAATAATACAAAAACTGAAGTGAAAAATACACTAGAAGGAGTCAATAGCAGGATAACTGAGGCAGAAGAACGGATAAGTGACCTGGAAGACAGAATGGTGGAATTCACTGCCACAGAACAGAATAAAGAAAAAAGAATGAAAAGAAATGAAGACACCCTAAGAGACTTCTGGGACAACATTAAATGCACCAACATTGGCATTATAGGGGTCGTGGAAGGAGAAGAGGGAAAGAAAGGACCCGAAAAAATATTTGAAGAGATTATAGTTGAAAACTTCCCCAACATGGGAGAGGAAATAGCCACCTAAGTCCAGAAAGCACAGAGAGTCCCAGGCAGGATAAACCCAAGGAGAAACATGCCGAGACACATAGTAATCATATTGATAAAAATTAAAGACAAAGAAAAATTATTAAAAGCAACAAGGGAAAAATGACAAATAACATACAAGGGAACTCCCATAAGGTTAACGGCTGATTTCTCAGCAGAAACTCTACAAGCCAGAAGGGAGTGGCATGGTATATTTAAAGTGATGAAAGTGAAGAAGCTACAACCAAGATTGCTCTACCTGGCAAAGATCTCATTCAGATTCGATGGAGAAATCAAAAGTTTTACAGAAAAGCAAAAGCTAAGAGAATTCAGCATCACCAAACCAGCTCTACAACAAATGCTAAAGGAAATTCTCTATGTGGGAAACACAAGAGAAGAAAAGGACCTACAAAGGCAAACCCAAAACAATTAAGAAAATGGTCATAGGAACATACATATCGATAATTACCTAAAATGTGAATGGATTAAGTGCTCCAACCAAATGACAAAGGCTTGCTGAATGGATATAAAAACAAGACCCATATATATGCTGTCTACAAGAGACCCACTTCAGACCTAGGGACACATTCAGACTGAAAGTGAGGGGATGGAAAAAGATATTCCATGCAAATGGAAATGAAAAGAAAGCTAGAGTAGCAATACTCATATCAAATATAATGGACTTTAAAATAAAGAATGTTACATGTGACAAGGAAGGACACTGCATAATGACCAAGGGATCAATCCAAGGAAAAGATATAACAATTGTAAATATATTTGCACCCAACATAGGAGCACCTCAATACATAAGGCAAATGCTAACAGCCATAAAAGAGGAAATCGACAGTAACACAATAGTGGGGAACTTTAACACCTCACTTACACCAATTGACAGATCATCCAGACAGAAAATTAATAAGGAAACACAGCATTAAATGATACAATAGACCAGATAGATGTAATTGATATTTATAGGACATTCCATCCCCAAACAGCAGATTACACTTTCTGCTCAAGTGCACATGGGACATTCTCGAGGATAGATCACATCTTGGGTCACAACTGAAGCCTTGGAAAATTTAAGAAAATTGAAATCATATCAATCATCTTTTCCAACAACAACACTATGAGATTAGAAATAAATTACACAGAAAAAAACGTAAAAAACACAAACAAATGGAGGCTAAACAATACGTTACTAAATAATCAAGAGATCACTGAGGAAATCAAAATAGAAATCAAAAAATACCTAGAGACAAATGACAATGAAAACATGATAATCCAAAACCTATGGGATGCAGCAAAAGCACTTCTAATAGGGAAGTATATAACAATACAATCCTACCTCAAAAAACAAGAAAAATCTCAAATAAATAATCTAACCTTACACCTAAAGAAAAGAACTAGAGAAAGAAGAACAAACAAAACCCAAAGTTAGTAGAAGGAAAGAAATCATAAAAATCAGAGCAGAAATAAATGAGATAGAAACAAAGAAAGTAATAACAAAGATCAATAAAATTAAAAGCTGGTTCTTTGTGAAGATAAACAAAATTGATAAACCTTTAGGCAGACTCATCAAGAAAAAGAGGGAGAGGACTCAACTCAATAAAATTAGAAATGAAAAAGAAGAAGTTACAACAGACACTGCAGAAAAACAAAACATCATAAGAGACTACTACAAGGAGCTCTATGCCAATAAAATGGGCAACCTGGAAGAAATGAACAAATTCTTAGAAAGGTATAACCTTCCAAGACTGAACCAGGAAGAAATGGAAAATATGAACAGACCAACCAAATTGAAACTGTGATTAACAATTTTCCAACAAATAAAAGTCCAGGACCAGATGGCCTCACAGGAGAATTCTATCAAACATTTAGAGAAGAGCTAACACCTATCCTTCTCAAACTCTTCCAAAAAACTGCAGATGAAGGAAACACTTCCAAACTCATTCTACAAGGCCACCATCACCCTGATACCAAAACCAGACAATAATATTACAAAAAAAGAAAATTACAGGCCAATATCACTGATGAATATAGATGCAAAAATCCTCAACAAAACACTAGCAAACAGAACCCAACAACACATTAAAAGGATCATACACCATAATCAAGTGGGACTTATCCCAAGGATGCAAGAATTCTTCAATATATGCAAATCAATCAATGTGATACACCATATTAACAAACTGAAGAATAAAAACGATATGATATTCTCAAAAGATGCAGAAAAACTTTTGACAAAATTCAATACCCATTTATGATAAAAACTCTCCAGAAAGTGGGCATAGAGGGAATCTACCTCAACATAATGAAGGTCACATATGACAAACCCACAGCAAACATCATTCTCAATGGTGAAAAACTGAAAACATTTCCTCTAAGATCAGGAATAAAACAAGGGTGCCCACTATCACCACTAGTATTCAACATAGTTTTGGATGTCCTAGCCATAGCAATCAGAGAAGAAAAAGAAATAAAATGAATCCAAATTGTAAAAGAAGAAGTAAAACTGTCACTGTTTGCAAATGACATGATACTATACATAGAGAATCCTAAAGATGCCACCAGAAAACTACTAGAGCTAATCAATGAATTTGGTAAAGTTGCAGGATACAAAATTAATGAACAGAAATCTCTTGCATTCCTATACACTAACAATGAAAGATCAGAAAGAGAAATTAAGGAAACAATCCCATTCACCATTGCAACAAAAAGAATAAAATACCTAGGAATAAACCTACCTAAAGAGGTAAAACACCTGTACTCAGAAAACTATAAGACACAAACAGATGGAGAGATATACCATGTTCTTGGATTGGAAGAATCAATATTGTGAAAATGACTATACTTCCCAAGCAATCTACAGATTCAATGCAATCCCTATCAAATTACCAATGGCATTTTTAACAGAACTAGAACAAAAACTTTTTAAATTTGTACAGAGACACAAAAGACCCCAAATAGCCAAAGCAATCTTGAGGGAAAAAAACAGATCTGGAGTAATCAGATTCCCTGATGGAAAAAAACAGATCTGGAGTAATCAGATTCCCTGACTTCAGACTATACTACAAAGCTACAGTAGTCAAGAAAATATGGTATTGGCACAAAAACAGAAATATGATCAACAGAACAGGAGTGAAACCCAGATTAAACCCACGCTCTTATGGTCAACTAATCTATGACAAAGGAGGAAAGGATATACAATGGAGAAAAAGACAGTCTCTTTAATAAGTGATGCTGGGAAAACTGGACAGCTACATGTAAAAGAATGAAATTAGAACACTTCCTAACACCATACACAAAAATAAACTCAAAATGGATTAAAGACCCAAATGTAAGGCCAGACACTATAAAACTCTTAGAGGAAAATATAGGAAGAACACTCTTTGACATAAATCACAGAAAGATATTTTTTGCCCCACCTCCTAGAGTAATGGAAATAAAAACAAAAATAAACATATGGGACCTAATGAAACTTAAAAGCTTTTGCGCAGCAAAGGAAACTATAAGCAAGTTGAAAAGACAACACTCAGAATGGGAGAAAATATTTGCAAACGAATAAATGGACAAAGGATTAATCTCCAAAATATATAAACAGGTCATGCAGCTCAATATTAAAAAAGCAAAGAACCCAATCAGAAAATGGACAGAAGACCTAAATAAACATTTCTCCAAAGAAGACATACCTATGGCCAAGAGGTACATGAAAATCTGCTCAACGTCACTAATCATTAGAGAAATGTGAATCAAAACTACAATGATGTATCACCTCACACCAGTTATAATGGGCATCATCAGAAAATCTACAAAGAACAAATGCTGGAAAGGCCGTGGAGAAAAGGGAACCCTCTTGCACTGTTGGTGGGAATGTAAATTGATACAGCTACTATGGAGAACAGTATGGAGGTTCCTTAAAAAACTAAAAATAGAACTACCATATGACACAGCAATCTCACTACTGGACATATACTCAGAGAAAACCATAATTCAAAAAGACACATGCACCCCAATGTTCAATGCAGCACTATTTACAATAGCCCAGTCACAGAAGCAACCTAAATGTCCATCGACAGACGAATGGATATATATATACAATGGCACATATGGTATATATGGATATATATACAATGGTACATATGGTATATGGATATATATATACAACGGTACATATATATATATAGTGGTACATATATACAATGTAATACTACTCAGCCATAAAAAGGAACAAAACTGGGCTATTTGTAGAGACGTGGATTGACCTAGAGACTGTCATACAGAGCAAAGTAAGTCAGAAAGATAAAAACAAATATCGTATATTAACGGCTAAATGTGGAATCTAGAAAAATGGCACAGATGAACCGGTTTGCAAGGCAGAAACAGAGACACAGATGTAGAGAACAAATGTATGGGCACCAGGGGGAAGTGGGGGATGGAGGGGGTGGAGGTGGGATGAACTGGGAGATTGGGATTGGCATATACACACTAATATGTATAAAGTAGGTAACTAATAAGAAGCTGCTGTATAAAAAATAAAATAAAATTCAAAAGAAAAAAACACGCTTTATTCATTTAATAAAATGTATGAACAACTAAAAAAAAAGAACTCCATCTTTGCAAGTTTCTGCTTTAAATCAGCTAATTCAGTCCCATACGAGATGGAACATTGAGTCCTAGAGAACCGGCTGCCTCCTGGAGCCCCAGGGTATCCAGGTCAAGGTCAAGGTCATGGCCCAGACTGCTTACTTTCTGTCCTGCACTCACTCTTTGATCCCCGGTTCCTCTCTCACTGGACCACAAGGTGAACCAAGCCTGTGTCACAGTCTCCACCATGTATCAATGAGAGAAGTCACCCCAGACCCATATTTCTTTCACTGGAGTCTCAGTATCTTTCTAAATCCAACCTCTGCCTCGCTAGACATTTAGGGACTAGAGATGCCATTAGAAGAAATAGGATCTAGTATGTGACTCTGGGGTTTATAGAAATAGGATTCATGAGATTTATACCCATGAAGGCCTTTGGAGAGAACGTTCATGGTTATAAATTAGATTTGGTATAAATGATGGTATAATTATGTATTTCCCTGAGAAACTGCATGAAAGAGGAGGTGTTATGGGTGTTATTAGCATTGTTACTATCGTGTAAGATTTGAGACCAACTATCTATAGTACTATTGTGATTGTGTAAGATTTGAGGCAAGTAAGTATGTGTATATACTGGCCTCAAATAGAAGGTATTTTAATATACAAATTGTAGATGTGAAATATTGGAGAATCATCAGCACAAAAATAAAAGATAAGAGCTGAGCAATCCAGGAGTGTGCGGGAGGGTCAACGGTGCCTGAATCCTAGTCTTAAAATAGCCACTGCCCTTGCACACAAAACTTAGCTCTGAAGCTTTTGGTAGCCAAATAGGTCTCAGAGATTAGCAGTCCGCTTAGCACTTCCTCTTTAAGAAGGAGACGAGGGGCTCAGAGAGAGTTGTGGCCCAGGCTTAGGAGAGTCCCCACCTGAGTCAGGTTCATCTGGAGACTTCTCTGGCAGATGGCAGGCAGGGAAGCCCTAAGTTTCGTTGGACACTTGGGAATGTGTGTATGTGTGTTTGTGTCAGTGTACTTGTGCCTAAGTGTGCGTGTGCATGTTTGAATCATCGTATTTATTGCTGTGCAAATTTGCGGTGGCTTAAAATGTCTCAGCAGATCATACGTTCTGTGCAGGACTTATCTGTAGGTACCCCAGGAATATTCAACCAGCATTAACTCTGTAGGAGAAAGTACTTTTCTGATACCAACTTCTAGGCAGATGACAAGTGCAATTGTCCAGTCGTCGTTCTTGCCCCGGGGGCCTGATCAGGATGTATTAATGAGGGCCAGCCTGCTGCAGGCACAGGCGCTGTGTGAGAGGCTACTTCTCAATCATTTAGCTGTCTGATCGCCCGGCCCCCAACCATAGCCCCTGCTTCAGAGAGGCAGAGTGCTAAGGGAAAGTGCCGGGAGCTTTAGGTGGTGTTGACAGTATGGGGAGCATTTTCCTTTGTAACATGACATTAGAACCACACCCCGTGACCACCTCACATGATCCCACTATGACCCACTGGGAGCCCTGAGGCTCTGACAGCAAGACAAACACCAGGGTAGGTAAGTAACATGTTCCCTGAACTTCTTTGTATCCACCATTACCGATTGACACAGCTGAATTGGTGTCTTTCTTTTTTCCCTTTGGTAAGACAAGAACATGACTGTAGCTCTAATGGATCATCTTCAAAGACAGAAGACATGCTTACGCTCCCAGTTAATACACCAGTATGACTATTTGAAAAAAGGGCTGGGATGGTATTAGAAACTGGCCCTTTTTAAAATTGCCAACCTTATATCAAGCAGTTCTAGGGTCTTGCTTTAACAGCTTTATTCCAATAATAAATAAAGGGTAGAGTGCTTTCGAAAGGTGCCCTGTGAAGCAGGAACTAATATCAGCCTGTTTATAAATAAGGAAATTGAGGCTTAGCAAGTAGTTTGCTCAAGATTGCTTAACCTGTGGAGGGGCGATCCTGACCCAGTGCGGTCCGATGGCAGCGCCAAACCTCTTATCCATCACACTCTACTTTCTTTCATTAAGATATTAGACAAAACAGAGAAAACGGATTTCATTTCTGCTTCTCCAGGGTTCTTTTTGGGTCACTGCTCAGTCTTCACACCTACAGATTATTCTTATCAGAATTTGAGCTAAAAAATTGTAGTCGGCCTCCTAGGGTTGACTTGTCTATCCTTAGCAGACTTGAAAGCAGTCCAAACACCCCATTTCATACCTTTACTTCATGCTACATATTCACACCCATGATGTCAAATATATTAGTGTCTCTGATGAAGGTCGAACCCTTAGGAATCAAGGACTCCACAACCTGGTCCCAGGTAACCTGCTCCATCCTCTTGCATCTCCAGGCTCTTACCAGCCTGGGTACCACAGACCAGAGTGATTGAGGACCACTCCATCATGTACTGCAAGGATCTCTGCTCAGGTCATGTCTGGTTATTCCCTTGGCTTGGAGAATTTATTTCCCTTTCCTCATGTGGAGAACTTCAATTTGTCCATCCTTGAAAAAGTAACCCAAGTGTTACCTCGACCCCCAGGCAGAAGAAGCCTCTTGCCTGTGATGCCTGAATGCTGTTGATTGCAACTCCGTATAAGCCAGGGTTCTCCAGAGAAACAGCATCAATGGGAGAAATCTATATGTCTCTATCTACCTGTCATCTGTCTGGAGACATTTATTTTAAGGAATTGGCTCATGCAAATGTAGGGGGCTGTGAGGTCTGAATCTCCAGGGCAGGTCAGCAGGCTGCTTACTCGGGGGACCTTACTCTTGTTTGGACCTCAGTCTTTTCTCGTAAGGCCTTCAATGGATAGGGTGAAGCATGCCCACGTTACAAGAGGATAATCTGCTCTTCTCAGGGTCGTCTGGTTGTAAATATTAATCTCATCCGAAAGATACCTTCATAGCAGTATCTAGACTGGTGTTGGACCCAAAACTGGATACCAGGACCTAGCCCAGTTGACACATAAAATAAACCATCACAGGCTCTTATCATACTTCTCTGCAATTGTCTGTGCCTGCCAGCTCCTCTAGAATCTGAGCTGCTTAGGGGAAGCAGACCTAAATTTTAGTCTTATTGGGACAATACATACATGAAGATCACTTCTTTTAATGTATAAAACTGCGAGCACTGCATTTGACATAAAAAAAAATGTGTTCCCAGAGTGGCACTCAGTGCAAAAGGCAGGCGGTGGCCAGGGAAACAGAAATGATTAAACTACCGTCTGACTACAGTGAACTAATTAGTCATAAATCACTAAGATCCTTGGCTTCAAATATGAAAATATGTTTTTTTCTGAGCGGTCTGATGCTTTCGTCTGGACAGTTGTCTACCGGCAGCAGGCTGGATACATCCCAGGTTTCGGGGTCCCAGGGGCTGTACTCTCCCAAAGTGGCAGGTCCCCACCCTCTGGAATGGTCAGAGATGCACGCCCTCAGAAGTGGGACTGATTGTCCTATGAGATGCACTAGCCCTAAGGAGGACTTTACATTAACTTCTCTCTTGGCCGTTTCCTTCCCAGTCGCCGTTGAAGGCCTCTGGAAGGAGGGGGACAAGGAGGAAGTCCCGCCACTTCCCACTAGGTGGCAGTAGACTCCCACCTCTGACGGCCTCTGTGTCTCCTGCTCACTCAGCCTCCAAAACCTGGAGAGAAAACTTCCAACCCACGGGCAGAGCCATGCTGGGAATTTCAGGTTAACTGACTAAGTCGCTTTAATTTTCTTGGGAAAATAGTTGCAGTCACCCATTAAATAAGAGGCTCCTCAGGCACCGAGACCTGCGGTGTGAGGCAGCAATTTTTTCCAGCCCCCAGATGTAGAGATGTTTCTCTTCCTGCAGTCATCATATGCCCCCAACCCGGTCCAAACAGCAGGAGCAAAGCTCGCTTCTGGCATGATCCCACCAAGGCCTGTTTACTTCCTCCCCTTGAGTCCAGGACGGATTTCATGCTTAGGACCTGCCAGTGATTTCTCTCAATGTCCTCTCTCTGCTTCCCACCTGCCGTGCCACCGCACACAGGCTGCCGGTCCATAGCTGGCCACAGAGTTTGCAGGGTTAGGATTAGACTTCTTGCGGTGTAAGCACAGTAAATATAAGTGGTAAAAATAAACACAATTCTCAAGCCAGTCCAACATGGAGATGTGGGCATTAAACAAAAAGTCTTTCTCTTCCTCCTTCAAAACCTTTATCTCCTCTATGAATATATTTATATCCGCTCTACAGCAAACCATTTTTGAAGGGCACACGTCCCATAGACAGGGACAATTTGTAGTTTTGGCTAATTCAGTGTACATGATATGAAATGGTTCACAGTGCAGAGCGAAGACTCATAAATGTTAATTGCATCTGAGGTCACTCTCTGGAAATTTTATGTAAGCGCTCCTTTGTCTTTGGGAGTTTAAAGTCCTTCACCTACAGGTTCTCATTTTCCACTTAGAGTGATAACAAAGGGCCATAGATTATTATTCCCAATTTACAGGAAAGGAAATTTAAGTCAAGGAAAGATTATTTGCCTGAGAATAGAGAGCAAGTCAATGACCATTTCTCTGTTCTTGCCAGCAACCAGAGGTGCCAGCCGAAGCCCTGAACCCCAAGGAAGTAGAATCAGAGTCTCTTGAAATTGACTAAAGGCTTGGACCTTCCATCTCCTGCTCTCTCTGGGGCTACCTCTTGTCTCTTTACACTGCTCCGTAGTCACCGACAGGACAGATCAGCAGTGCAGTCTTCTGGTAGATCAATAGTCAACAATATCTCATTACCCCAGGAATCAGATCGCTCCAGCAGCCTAGTTCTGATTTCCCTCAAGTCAGAGCATTTAGAGGATGGAGCATGCTTCATCACCAAGCACTCCATACCATGGACCTAAAACTCCAAGCTAACTCCAGACTTTGGGGCTGGAAGGTGTGAAGTCAGTATACGCATCATACAGAGTAATAGGGGCAAAAGCTCCAATTTTGTGCAGCTCCCATCACTTCCACCAACTGATATTCTATCCTCCTTCAAGACCTCAGTCATGTCACCTCTGCAGACCTTCTCTTAACCCTCTATTTCAGTTGGTATTAGTTGATTGCTCCTTGAAACTTACATACAATTTAGGGAATATTTTTGGTTTGAAACATCTCCTGTAATGCCTTATATTAGAGATACTATCCAAAGTTCTTCTCCACTGCTCCTTTTATTGAAATTATGATGTCCTAAGGAACATATGTCATATTATATTTACTTTGCCTTATACCTGGAGCCAGTGCGTTGCTTGTTCATAGTGCAATGGATAACATATGTCCATAGGAAAGCCCAACAAATGCTTGTTGAATGGAATTGAATCCTCCTAACTAGATCTATAGCTTTTAGCCACATCTAATTCATTCTGATATTGCACACATTAATCTTCCTGAAACAGCTGTGTTTCTATGCCATTTCCCTGTAAAAAATTCTTAATATTCCCCTACTGCCTGTAGAATTAAGTCTAAACAGGAAGACCTAGTATGCAAAAGTTGACAGGTTTCATCCTTGTCCTACTTTTCCAATTTTCTCTCCTCCTATTTCCAACATACATCCTTCATTGCCCATGGGCTTTGCATTGTGCCTTGAATCATCCTTTCCTACTTCTGTTTACTTACCTTTATTTTATTTTTTAATTTTTAAAATTTTTATTTAATTTTTATTGTGTAGTTGATTTACAACGTTGTGTTAGTTTCAAGTGTACAGCAAAGTGATTCTCTTTTACATGTATCCATCCTTTTTCAAATTCTTTTCCCATTTAGGTTATTACAGAATACTGAGCAGAGTTCCCTGTGCTATACAGTAGGTCCTTATTAGTTATGTATTTTATATATAATAGTGTGTATATGTTACTCCCCAAATCCTAATTTATCTCCCCCGCCCTTTCCCCTTTGGTACCCATAAGTTGGTTTTCTAAGTCTGTGACTCTATTTCTGTTTTGTAAATAAGTTCTTTTTTTTAAGATTATGCATATAAGAGATACCATATGATATTTGCCTTTCTCTGTCTGGCTTACTTCACTTAGTATGATAATCTCCAGATCCATCCATGTTGCTGCAAATGCATTATTTCATTCTTTTTTATGGATTAAAGACCTAAATAAATGACCTGATACTATAAAACTCTTAGAGAAAAACTTAGAATACTTACCTTTATTGTAAAGCTATGTTTCCACCTGAAATATCCTCTTTACTTCTTTGCTTCTCACAGTACTTACTTTTCTTCAAGGAAGTTGATTAATGGGAAAATCTCATTGGATTTGGTAGAGGAGGGGACATTAGTAACATTTAAGAGTGGAGAATGGGACTTCTGTAGGGTTGGGGACAGAAATAAGATTCCTGAAGCAAAAACAGGGAAGGGAGGTGAGCACAGCATCTATGATTCACTAGTCTAGTGGTTTGACAGTAAGAAAATAAAAGTGACCAGTCATATGACATCTAGATGAGCTCAGTGGTTATAAAAAGCATTCTGTTTGGTTTGGTCATTGGTACACAGATGTCCTCAGTGTGACTGAGAGCAGTGGGGCAGGGTCCTCGAAGAGAAGATTCAGTTTACTGGAGAGGGACAACCTGAATTTGGTGGTTTCTTGCCAAAAGCTTGAATCCAGGCATCTTCTTCCACATCAGCCTGCTCCCCATCCAGCTCTCTGTTCAGGGACATAATCTCATTAAGTCATTGCTGGACTCCATCAGGACACTTCTCTTCGTTCTCACCCATTTATTTTTCCGCTTCCCCTCTCTTCCAACTTGCATTCTGTCATCCATCATATCAATAGTACTAGAAATTCTCCCTTTCCCTTCTGTTAAGTATTACTCCTATTTGTTAAAACACCAACCCCAATAAATGCAAACAACCACTATGTTTGTGCTTGAAACCAAGATGTGATAGAAAAAGCTATAAGAGAAAACACATCGGTTCTACATTAAATGTATTCTCACCCACATCAAAAGGTCCTGCAGAACTGTCAGGATGCACACCATACTTCAACAAGTCAGCTCATTCTCCCACCTGATGCAGGACTCTTCAAATTATCTCCACGTTCCTAAAAGGCTTGGCCACTCACTCCCCACTCCCCCTGCACATACACACACACACGCATGCGCACACACACACACACACACACACACACACACGATCTTATTTTGCAAGAGATGATCTCACTCTCATGTTTGAAAAGAACATAAGAGCCTAGAAGCTATCAGAAGGGAAATCCCTCAGCTCCCTCTGTGTCCTTTCTCTCCCCCTTCCCTCCTGTTACAAGAGAGGAGCTGTCTTGCCTCCTACCTGAGGTCAATGTCTTGACTTAAGCTCTGGAGCCCAGTCATACCTTTCTTCTTAGAAGACCTCATTCCTCCTCTCTTTTCTCTTTTCAGCTCTGCTTCTGAATTTGATAATTTCCATCTGCTTGTCTCCTTTGCAGGCTTACTTTCTTTTGTCTAATATTGATAATAATGATGATAATAATATAAAAAGTAATAATGCTGTTGAAGAAGAAGCAGTAAAAGAAGCAACTAACATTTGGTTGGTGTTTATTAGGGGCCAGACACTGTATAGAACTTTACATGTGTTATTTCATTTAATCCTCACAAAGCCCTAGGGGATAAGTATCATTAGCTCCATTTTTGCCAGTGAGGGAACAGAGGTACTAAGAGATTCAGTAAACTGCTTGAGACCACACAGCTACTATATGAAGGAACCAGAATGTAGACAAAGACAATCTGACTTCAGAACCTCAACTCTTTATTACAGAATTATCTTGTTTCCTGTGCTTGGAACTCCCTAGTATTTATTGGACTTCTTAGCATAATTTTCTCTGTGCCCACAACTTCACTTACACCTCTATGCTGATGACTCACGAATTTATATTTCTAGCCTTGACTCTTCTTGAGTTCTAGAATTAACCATCTAATTATCTATTTGATGTATACACTTGGGAGACATAAGAGCTTTCCAATGTTGATCTAATATCAAACTGGGAGCTCCCTCCAGATGGTTTCTTCTTCCACTGTTCCCTATGTCAGCCAGTAGCATCACCATCCATTCAGGCACTACTGCCAAAAACTTAAGAGTAATCATCTTTAACACACCTGTCATCCTCGCCCTTCTTATCTCCATATTCCATATCAAACATAAATCTGATTCTGTTATCCCCTTGCTGAAAATCATTCAATGGCCTCTTATTGTTTAATTAATAAAGAATAGTAAAGAACAAGAAATAAATGAAGAAGCAACTAAAATTCAGTGAGCCTCATCTCACCTCACTCTCTTATCCCCTGTGCTTTAAAAACTTGACCTTATTTCAGAAGCAAAATGTGCTGTGTGTGCTCTTTCTGTCCCAGGATACATCTTTTCCTCTTTCTGGAACACTCCCTATTTCTTTTCAATAACTCCAATCCAACTTTCAGTTGTCTGTCCATGAACTTTTCCAGAGAAGCCTTTCCCATTTTCCCAAAGTAAATCTGGTCTCTGTGTTATACACTCACATCAAGTACTCTTTTTTTTTGAGGTATGCAGGCCTCTCACTGCTGTGGCCTCTCCCGTTGCGGAGCACAGGCTCTAGACGCGCAGGCTCAGCGGCCATGGCTCACGGGCCCAGCCACTCCGCGGCATGTGGGATTTTCCCGGACCGGGGCACGAACCCGTGTCCCCTGCATTGGCAGGCAGACTCTCAACCACTGTGCCACCAGGGAAGCCCACATCAAGTACTCTTTAGGGCACAGCACACTTCTTTGTTGCAATGTTTCCTTTATTTTAGTTAATTATCTGATTGATGTCTATTTCCTAACTACACTTTAAGCTCCATAAAGGCAGTGACCTGGTCAGGTTTTGGTCATCATAAAAATAAGCATAATACTCAGGCCCAGGGTTCAAAGAACTCAGAATAGGGCCAGAAAGATTAGACAGTGTGCCTAATCAAAACTATTTTTCTTCTCTTTTATAACAATAGATATACCATTTATAAGGAAATCTGCTAGTAGGATGATACGTAGTATGTTGGCCATGAAAAGAGAGCTTGGTTTTCTTAGAGTCACACAGTAGGGAACTATAGAAGGCAAAAGTATATATATAGAGAGGCAGAGAGGAAAAAAAAAAAAAGAAAAAAAATAAATCTGCTCTCAATAACCTGAAGATTTACTTGTAAAACTGGACTCTGAGTCAGTCCATGTAGAGTGCCAACAAATTGGAAAGCAAATGTGACTTGTGCCATGGAGAGTTAGCTGCCTTGGATGGAGAGGCTTAAGAAGGGCCTGGATCTAAAACCAGCCATGTCTGCTGGGCTAAGGCAGATGGCAATGAGAGGGGAACATGCAGACTGCTTCACGGTGGAGGAGGAGGCTAAACTCCAGCTGTGCAACTCATAGATAGTATGTAAACTTCCTAATGAGAAGTGTGGAATGTCCTCACGTATCATCAGAACAAGGTAGATCTGTCTTAATAAATTGGGGGACTCTAGGGAGAAAGCTGAGACTATTGCAAAGTTTTCTGGGCTGTAAGATTCCATAAGGGAGTATTTGGGACTTAGGGGATAGGAAGAGGCTCTTGGAATTAATCAGAAGTAACTAGATAGGAGATACTTCAGCAAAACCAATTTCCTAAGATGTTTGATCCGGGAGAGTGCTATGAACTAAGCTCTGTCCCCCCCATATTCACATGTTGAAGCCCTAACCCTCAATATGAATGCATTTGTAGCTAGGGCTTTTAGGAGGTAATGAGATTAAATGAGGTCCTAAGAGTGGGGCCCTAATTCAATAGGATTCATGACCTTATAAGAAAAGGAAGAGAGATCTCTCTCTCCATACACATGTACCGAGGAAAGACCACCTGAGAAGGTGGCCGTCTGCCAGCCAGGAAGAGGGCTATCACCAGAACCTGATCATAGTGGCACCCTGATCTTGAATTCTCAGACCTCCAGAACTGTGAGAAAATAAATTTCTTTTGTGTAAGCCATCCAGTCTATGTATTTTGTTATGGCAGCCCAAGCAGACTAAGACAGAGGGGAAGTGAGAACAAGGTCCTGTGTTAGATGGGCGAATGGGAGAATTTTTCCAGGTAGAGACTGACCATATCAAACACTGACTTCTCCTTGGAGTTTAAATAAAAAGGTTGGCCAAATGCTTCCTCTTGTCTCTCCCCTCTAAGCCTCAGACACTAGCATCCTCTGTGTCATTTCCATTTTGGTCATCCTGTGCCCACTTATATTTCTCCTTTGCTTTCTCTTGCTCTGTTCATGTAGCTCAGGGATCATTACTGCCAGTTTCAGGATGCTCAGCACCCATGCACGTGGGGACAATTAGAAGGATAGAATATGAGCAAAAACAGGAAGCTTCACAAAGTAGAATGTCCAGGGACCTGTCTCTGTGCTGTTCATAAGGCTCTGGCTTGCCAGAAGACATTATTCCTGGTTTTCAACAGTGCCTTCTGTTATTTTATAGGACTCCCAACAGAGGATTCTATCCATATCTTTTACCTACTCCACACAGGAAGCAACTCAGCTGGTCAAAGGCCAGGCTACTGATAACTATGTTGACTCTTTCCCCTGCCTGTGTGATAGCTCCTGAGCTGAAAATAGAGTCACACTTCTGAAGCAAGTACAAGAACTTGGATTCCGAAACCTGAAATAACGTCCCCTGTTCTTAGGCACCCCTTTGTTGTTGGATCTCCTTTATGCATTTTACACCCTCCTGATACCCAATTTTGTTTATCCCACTGGATGCATAATTATTGGGAACCAGAACCAACTCTTTTCCAGTGCTTACACCAATCCTAAAGCACACAAGTAGTTCCGGTCCCATCTTCTCCCTATTTGCTTTATCTTATTAGGTTTTACCAATCCATCTTCAGCTATATAGCTGAAATCTCACAGAAGGTCAATTTCAAGGCCAGAACAGATCTCTCAGAGAAGTTCCCTCACTCACGGAAATTCTAGTTCCAGAGCCTGAAACAAGACTGGGTGTGCTGGTGGGAACATGTAACTCTGATGCTGAAAGGACGTATGAATAAATTCGGGGATAAAACTGATGAATTTCCATTGAAAGCTCTTTTTAATTTTTGATTTTATTTTTATACCAAACCAAAAATATTTTACATTTTTCAGTATCAAGAGCTTGTTTACTTGGACATGGAGCAAAATTTGTCACGATCTTTTGGCGCTTAAGTTAGAATGTGAACTATACCTCTTCTGTTTGGATAATTTCTACCAAGGTAGAGCAAATACTCACAAAGCCAGGATGCTCGTACGTATCTTGAGGGTTGTGAGAACATTGCCACCTAATAACCTCCCACCCCAATGAAGTGCAAAAGTATGGGTAATGAAATGTTCTTCTTAAGGCCTTTGGGATGGTTGTTTTAGTGACTCTAAGGAAGGAAACTTAGAGTCAGCACTTCTCTCTCTTCTTTCTCTCAGGTATTACTGTTTCTTAAATTATGTTGGCGTGATTCGATCCAAGAAAGATTTATCCAAAGAATTTATAGTATGGCTGGAGTCCCACTATTGGCTTTTTCTATAGAAAGCAGATTTTAAAAGCAGCTGGTGCTGGAGGCCAATGCCCAGGCTTAAGAGTATGAGCTCTCTTTTGAGTAGTTCCTGCCAACACCAGCATGTGAATCTAGCATCTGTAATTAAATCCTTACCTCTACCAGTGTGCTTTTAATCTGTGTGCTTCTGTCCAGTTAAAAGTGATTTTGAAGGCAGTATATAATTTCTAAATGAAAAACACACAATGATTGACCCTCAGCCAGAACAAAACTGACTTTCAAAATCTTTGTATCACACTTTCCTGTAGGAGAATGTTTCCTAGAAACACATCATCCTTTCTAAGGACTTATTTCCGTGCAAGGAGGCTTATTTTAATGAAAAAAAATAGTATTCTGGAAGCATTCACAATGCTCAGGTGGAATAGCTCAGGCCTGACCTAGGCAGTGCAGTGTGGGGTTTGAGGGAGCATGTTCTGGCCTAAGACTAAATGGGCACAAATCCCGGTTCAGCCAGTTAATACCTATGCTATGGTGACGTGCTAGTTAATTTCTTCTAGATCACTTTTCTCATCTGTACAGAGGGAATCATCATGCTACCCTACAGAAACCTTGTGAAAATGGACTGACGTAATTCAAATACAATATTTATCTCGGTGAAAACCCTGGAACGGTTAGTTGTTGCTGCTGTTATTTTAAAACCCCAACTCTAATGAACGATCTTACATTTATTCAGTCCAAATGGTCATTGTGCATCCTGGCTGATGGAGAGGCTTTTTCAAGGTAATTAGTTAATGGGACGCTCTCATCTACACATGAATGTGAATTATCATATCAAATAATAAAGGTTCTTTTGGTTTCTGTGTGTGTGTGTGTGTGTGTGTGTGCACGCGTGTGTGTGTGCGCACGCGTGTGTGTGCATGTGTGAGCGTGTGTGTGCGTGCGTGTGCGTGTGCATTTAATAAGGACAATAGTATTTTCAAAAAAGCTCTAGTCTGATAATCAGTTGATTATAATCTTTATAACAGTCCTGATTCTTAGTTTGGTTTCAGTTTCTCTATATACAAAGTGGAGAGAAACCCTTCCATTTCTACTGATCTCACAGAGTTAGTGTGAGCACAGGGGAGATGGATGGATTTAGAGTTTTTAATATACCTTTTTAATAGCCCAAACTACTATGTTGTTTAGACTCATTTTTAAGGGGATTATTTTAGACTCATCATCTTTGAAGTATTATTTTTATCTCTAAAAGATGTTATACCTCTTTCCTCTGAAATGTCCCATTTGAAAAAATTACCAAACATTACTTCATGTTATTATCATCAATAAGTCATTTTATTAATTACCTTATTAATTGATATCAGCTTTGCCACAAATGGTCTACTATTTCTGACATAAGCAAATGTCATTCGTTCTTTCCCTAAATTAGCACTTGTATTACAAAATAAGGAGAATTTAACCCAACAGCAAGGGGGTCTCAATTCCAACAATGACAAAAAGAAGTTTGGAACCAGAAGTTTTCGGTCTGTTTTTCTATAGTTTCATTAGATGATGTGAATAAAAATCAAGGGAAGGGTATTTCTGACCTTTACTTCATGCTTTGTAATAATAACCCTTATCTGTGTTGCCTGTTTATTTGTTTACCCTAAGATTTCATTATTTTACACAACAAATTCTATATAGTTTTTTGTCCAATGACTTTATTTTAAAGTTCTTATTTTTTTATTCTTTAAGATAATAATTAAGTGGCAAATTACTTTTTCTGCTTCCAAGAAGGGTTAGTTTTTTTCTATAATTTTTTCTTTCTTCAATTTTCTTCCTTTTCACCCCCTGAATCCAGTGCTTTTAATTTTTGAATGACATTTAAAGACTTGCCATAGTGGGGCTCCAGTGCAAAGGGGAAAACTGTAATGAAAAGACAGCAGAATTTGTTAATAGCCTCCAGGAGGTCAGACAAATGCTTCTTCTTAAAGTTTAGATACCCTGTGCAGTGTACCATCCAACTTCTGCCAAGGAAACTATCTGTGCATAATGACTGAGGCTCTGAGAGAAAAAGTTGGTATAGTATGATAAACCAATGACCTTTCAGCTATTCATTTGCTGTGCTTAGAACTTAATTTATATCGCAGGCATTTGATGAGTATAATACAGAGAGAGTCTCTGGGTTTTATCTACTCTGGACAGCATAGCATTTTGCTCCAGTAAGCATAAAGGGTAGAAATTAGGTACAGAATGCTGGCTGGAGAGTTCTCTCCATGTGAGGAAAGTAGATACAGATAAATCAGTCTCTCTGTGTAATGCCTTTGCAGTAAACCAAGGAATAATGCTATGGGGAGCAGATGGTGGCTACAGCTTGGTAGCCGCCACGAATAGCTCTGAGAAGTAAGGACAGTATGGTCTAAGACCTGTATGGATTTGTCACTTTCTCTAAGCCCTGCCCTTGACTCACTCAGTCACTTTCTTTGGCTCACCTTTCCCAACAGCACCAGAAACTGATGGTAAATTTTGCATATCTAAAATGTTAGACAGGTACTTCCCTGGTGGTACAGTGGTTAAGAATACACCTGCCAATGCAGGGGACACAGGTTTGAGCCCTGCTCCAGGAAGATCCCACATGCCACAGAGCAACTAAGCCTGTGTGCCACAACTACTGAGCCTGCGCTCTAGAGCCCATGAACCACAACTACTGAGCCTGCGTGTCACAACTACTGAAGCCCGCGTGCCTGGATCCTGTGCTCCGCAACAGGAGAAGCCACTGCAATGAGAAGCCCACACACCACAACAGAGTAGCCCCTGCTTTCCACAACTAGGGAAAACCTGCACGCAGCAACAAACACCCAACACTGCCATAAATAAATAAATAATAAAATGTTAGGCAACTAGTAAGAAATTATCTAGTTACAAATTTACTTTTGTAAAGGTAAGGCAAAAGTTCTAAGAGGATGGATCGCAAAACTGAGCCAGGATAACCAAACTTTTTTTCCCCATGAGGAAAGATAATGTAAGGAAGCTTGGAAATAATAATAAACACAAAATAAACTACTGTGTTTACACACAGTAGTTTATAATGTGTGTAAACTATATTTAGTTTAAATAAAGTAAAAAATAAAACTATAAGTTGTTATATGCTTTTCAAATGACATCCACAATTACTAGCTCATTTGAACCTCACAATAAGGGCTGTGGGCAGATATAATTCTCTTTGTTTTGCTGTTATAGAAACTGAAACGCAAAAAAGATAAAATGATTTGCATAATTTCACAGGACGAGTTAGTAACACCACTTCACATTGCCTGGCAAATATAAATCACTTGGTAAATATTTGTTGAATGAACGGACATGAATGGAGTCGGATCCCTAGTTCATTGTTTCTGTCTAATACAATGTATCATAAATTACAGCTGCTTCTGGTATATTGTTGGTGAGAGAATTAATTTGAAACACGCTACCTAAATAAATTTAGAAACTTTCAGAAAATTTTCTTTGTATTGCTTATTGTCAGGTGGACTTTAAAATAATTCTGTTATTGTATATCCCTGTATTCTCCTTTCTTCACCCTGATTAAATTGTGGGATTTTTTTGCTTGTTTGTTTGTTTTTAAAAGTAGCAGTTTTTGTAAAGCTTTTATAAATGAGAACATGAGCAACAGAGTTAAACCTTCTTCTTTTAGTTTAATAGTGAGAAAAAAGACAAAGATTTTAATTTTCATAACCAAGTAATCTGTTCAGTTGAGTTGCTTCTAGTTGGTGTATGATGGCCACTAGATCACCTTTTTAAATCCAGGTTCCTAAAATGTCATGGAAATAGATTGAAAATTAAAGTATCATTTCATGTTAAAATGAATCTTATAGCAAATCCCTTATACAGACTCCCTCTGAGGAAGATTTCTTAGGGAAGCCAGATGTCCAGAGGGGAGACAAAAACTAGGACACCAGAAGAATTTGAAGCATCTGGCATGTATCAATACAAGCATTACACACAGCCAAGAGAGATGGGTAATGTAAGCAGAGAAATGGAATAATCAAAAGGAAATGTTAGAAATGAAAAAAAAAACCATAACAGAAAGAATAATGTTTTTAATGGGCTCATCAGTAGACTGGACAGAGCTGAGGATAAAATCTATGAGCTTGAACATAGGTCAGTAGAACTTCTCAAATTGAAATGCAAAGAAAAAGAATATTAAGGAACAATGGGACAGTTTCAGAAGGTGTAACACATACTTAATTAGTATGCCAGAAGGAAATGAAAGAATAAAGCAGTAAAAAATATTTAAAGTAATAATGTTTGAGAATGTTTCAAACTCAATTACAGACACTACACCACAGATCCAGGGTGCTCAAAGAACACAAAGTAGGATAAATACTCAAAACACACCTAAGAATACCATATTTCTAAAATGGAAAATCAAGGGCAAAAATCAAAGGCAGAGAGAAATATTAAAGAAAGTCAGAGGGGAGAATAAGGCCACCTTACTTACAGAGGAAAAGGATGAGAAATATAGTGAGTTTCCTGGCAGAAAACATAGTAGTATAAAGAGTAACATGAAATCTTTAAAGTATAGAAAGGAAAAGAGCAAAAAACAAAAAAAAAACCCTGCCAACCTAGAATTCCTTATCCAGTGAAATGATCTTTCAAAAGTAAAGAAGAAATAAAGATTTTCAAAGATAACAATTGAGGAAATGTATTGCTAGCAGAGCTTCCTTGCATTCAATGATTAAACAAACAAAATTTCTTTAGGGAGAATATAAATAAACCTCAGAGTGAAAACTCAGATTTACATACAAAAAGAAAGGTTATCAGAGAAAGAATAAGTGAAAGTAAAATAAATTCCTTTATTTTTCTTATTCTTCATTTATTTAATGTCATTTGTTTGTTTTAAATCAATAATGGTAACAATGTATCGGGTGATTATAGCATATGGACAAGTAAGTAAATGACAGCAAAATCACAAGGGGCAGAAAGGATGAATTAGAAATAGTCTAAATTACCTGCAATTTATATGAAGTGGTATAGCATTATTTGAAGATGGACTTAGATCAGTTAAAAATATATATTGGATGGTTTGATGAGGGCAACATTCATATTTTTTTTAGCAGTAATCTTTTGATGTTTGACTACATGTTTTTTTTCCCCAGCAAAACTCTTATATACCCTGGCTTCTCCCTTACCTCTTTGGAACAGAACAGTTCTTCAAAACTTTCTGAGAGGCTGCATCCCAGGTTATATAGTCCTCAGTAATGTCCATGAATAAAACATAATCCTCAAAAAAAATTATCCCATATATATATATTTATCCCATATATATATTTATCATATATATATATATATATATATGAAACACTAGGCCAACCAGTAAAAAAAAAAAATTAAAAAAAGAATATTTGATATGCTAAGAGAGGAGAGAAATGGAATCTTATAAAATGCTTAGTTGGAACCAGAGAACAAAGAAAAAGAGGACCAAAAAGAAATATAGAGCAAATGCCATGAATAATAAACAATTACAAACATGGCAGACACTAAGACAACAATATCAGTAATCACCTTATATGTGAATGATCTAAATATACCAACAAAAAGACAAAAACAATCAGAGTGGATACAAAAATAATCCCAACTCTATAGTGCTTAAAAGAAACCTACCTAAAATATAAAGACTCTGATAAGTTAAAAGTAAAGGGATGAAGAAATACATACCATGATAACAATAATCAATATAAATCTGAAATAATAATATTAATTTCAGACAAAGTTTACTTTAGAATGAGGAAGTTATCAGGAATTAAGAGAGATGTTACATAATAACAAAGGTTAATTCTCCAGGAAGACAAAACAATCCTTAAGATGCATGCTCCTAACAACAGAGCATAAAAATATGTGAATCAAAAAACTAATAAAATTGACAACTTCACTACTATAGTTAGACATTTTAGCATTCCTAATTCAGTAATTGATATGTAGCATGCAGAAAATCAATAAGAATATAGTTGACCTAAACAGCACTATCAACCAAATTGATCTGTTTGACACTTATAGAATTCTCCATAAACAGTAGCTAACTACACGTTCTTCTCAAGCTTTCATGGAACATTTACTGATGGCATAGACCATATTCTGGACCAGACCATAAAACATATCTTAAACTTTTTAAAAGAATAGAAATTATAAAAAGATTGTTCTTAGACTACAATGGAATTAAACTGGAAATCAATAACATAAAGGTAACTAGAAAATTTGCAAATATTTAGAAATAAACAGCACACTTCTAAATTTCAAATGGATCAAAGAAAATGTCTCAAGAGGGGTTTAAAAACAGTTTAAACCAAAGAAAATGAAAGTACAACTTATCAAAAACTTTAGGATGCTGCAAAGTTAGTATTTAGAGAAAAATATATAGTATTGAATACATACATTAAAAAAAATAATAAATCCAAAATAAATAACCCAAACGTCCATCTTATGATGCTAGAGAAGAAGGAGCAATTTAAGACTCCTTAAACAAACAAAAGAAAATATATAATACCAATTAGGATAAAAAAATCAATGACACTGAAAACAGGAAATCAATAGAGGAAATCAACAGAACCAAAAGATTAGTTCTTTCAAAATATTAATAAAATTGATGAACCTCTAGCAAGGCACAAATTATTAATATCTGAAATGAAAAATGATACATTACTACTGATCCCATGGACACTATAAGGATAATAAAGTAATATTATGACAACTTTGTGTACACAAATTTGATAACTTTAATGAAATGGACCAATTTCTTGACACAGTCCAAACTCACACAAGGAGAAGTAAATAATCTTAATAGGTCTACAGCCACTAAAGAAATTGAATCAAGAACTCATAACTTTTAAAAATAAAAAGCAACACAATTCTTCCAAAAAATAGAGAAAGCACTAATGGATTCTACCAAACATTTAAGCAAGAAATTATATCAACTCTCAACAATATCTGCCAGAAAATAAATACAGAGGGAACACTTCCTAACTTATTTTATGAGACCAGCATTATTTTGATACCAAAATGGATAAAGACATTATAAGAAAGGAAGACTACACACCAATAACACTCATGCATAGAGATGCAGAAATCCTCAACACAATAACAGCAAATTAAATTCGACAATATACAAACTGAATAATAGATGATGACAAGTTGGATTAATTCCAGGTATGCAAGAATCATTCACCATTTAACAATTAATCAATGTCATCCACCATATCAACTAACTTAAGAAGAAAAATTATATTATCACATCAATTAGGCACTTTTCCCCTAAGATCAAGATCAAGGCAAAAATGTCCACTCTAATCACTTATATTTATCATTATACTGGAATTTCTAGCTAGTGCAATAAGACAAGAAAAGGAAATACAGATTGGAAAGGAAGAAATAAAACTGACATGATTTTCTATGTAGAAAAAGCAAAGTAGAAACAGAAAACAACTCCTGGAACTTATAAACATACATGCATAATAAGGTTGCAGAATATAAGTTCAATATATGAAAGTCAATTTATTTCCTATATACCCACAATTAACTATTGAAATTTGAATACAAACAAACAAATAGCATTACAATAAAACTAAAACCATGAAATATTTAGGCATATATCTAAAATGTACTAGGTCTATATGCAGGAAATTACAAAATTCTAATGAAAGAAGTCAAAGAAGATCTCTCAAAGTGGAGAGATATTCCATGTTCATGGATTGAAAGTCTCAATATTGCTAAGCTGTCAATTGTTTCCAACTTGATCTCTACATTCAAAAAAATTCCAATGAAAATCCCAATAATCTATTTTGCAGACACTGATAGACTGATTCTAAAATTTATGTATAAAGTCACAAGATTTAGAATAGCCAACATCATACTGGAGAAGAAGTACAAAGATGAAGGGTTCATATTATCTATTTTTAGGACTTACTATAAAAATACAGTACTCAAGATAGCATGGAATTAGAGAAAAAATAGACATGTAGATTAATGGGATAGAAGAAAGGGTCCAGAAAAATATTCAAAAATATAGTTAACTCATCTTTAACAAAGGCAATTTAATGAAGAAAGGATGGTCTTTCAGCCAGTGGTACTGGGATAAGTGTGCATCCATTTACAAAAGAAAAAAAAAAAAACCTAGACATAAACCGTACAACTTTCCTAGAAATGAACTGAAAATAGATCTTAGACCTAAATGCAAAATGAAAACCATAAAACTTCTAGAAAAAACTAACAGGAGAAAATTTGAGTTACCTTGTGTTTGGTAGTGAGTTGTTAGATATAACACCAAAACTATCATCTGTGTAAGAATAAAATTGATAACTTGAACTTTTTATCAAAATTAAAAACCTCTACTCTGAGAAAGACACTATTAAGAGAATGGAAAGAAAGCCACAAACTGGGAGAAAATATTTGCAAAACACATATTTGATAAAAGACATTCAAAATATACAAAATTATTTTAAAGCTCAGAAAAAAAAAACCCAACAACCACTAAGAGCCCAATTAAAAACTGGGGAAAGGTCTGACAGATACTTCACCAAAGAAAATATACAGATGGAAAATAAACATATGCAAAGCTTCTCAGCATCATTTATCATTAGGGAATTATAAATTAAAACAATGAGATACTAGTACACACCTATTAAAATAGCTAAAGTTTTGAAAAAAACTGACAATACCAATTGCTGGCAAAAGTGTAGAGCAACAAGAAGTCTCATTCATCGCTGATGAGAATGCAAATTGTACAACCACTGTGGAATACAGTGGCAGTTTCTTACAGAGATCAACAGTCTTGCCACCGGATGCAGACAATGCACTCCTAGCTATTTACACAACTGATTTTAAAATCTATATGGATGGACCTTGAAATAAGTGTTACGCTAAGTGAAGCAAGTCAGACAGAGAAAGACAAATACTGTAGGATATCACATATATATGGAGTCTAAAAAAGCCCAATTATAGAAACAGAGACTTGAATGGTAGTTACCAGGGGCTGGGCTGGTGTGGGAGGGTCATGGAGGCAGACAAAGGGGGATTGAATCCAGAGTCTGGATTCAATTTTGCAGATTGAATTCACCAAATTCAATCTCAGAGATAGAGTTTGGGGTGAAGTAGAAAAGAATAGCATTATTGCTTTGCCAGGCAAAGGGGGACACAGTGGGCTAACGTCTTTAAAACTGTGTGTCTTGACCTAGAGAGGGTAGTGAGGAGTTTTACAGTAATGGTTCAAAGAGGGCGTGATCAGCTCATGGACATTCTTCTGAGCTGTGGTGGGGAGGTAAGTGGAAGTCAGTATCATCAACCTTCTTGTTCCAACCCTTCTGGGGTCTACGTGTTCATGGGCATCATGCCTTCATTAACTGTTAATTTCTCCCACCTGGTAGGGGTTTCAGTATCTGCAAAACAGCTCAAAGATATTGTTGTGTGTATCCCTTGATGGGGAACCAGGATCCTGCCCCAGGGCTGCACTATTTGTTCTCATGTTCCTCCCTTGTCTCCCATCCCCTCTCTTTCCTAATTAACGACTGCTTGAGGGAAGGTCATGGAGGCTGAATGAAGCCTATTTCCTGTAATCAAAGAAGTGGGGGACACAGGAAAGCTGTTGTGCCCAGGAGCCCCACAAGGTCCTGCTCAATATCAAGATGTTGGTCAAAGAGTACAAACTTCCAGTTATAGGATAACTCAGTTCTGGGAATCTGATGTAGTGCATAGTGACTATGGTTAACAATACTGTATTATATACTTGAAAGTTAGTAAGAAAGTAGATCTTAATTTTTTTACCACAAAAAGAAATGGTGAATATGTGATATGATGCAGGTGATAGGTAACATTATGGTGGTGATCATGTTGCAATATATAAGTGTATCAATCAACACTTTTACACCTTAAACTTATGCAATGTGACATTTCAATTATATCTCAGTAAATCTGGGTTAAAAATCTTATATGCACACAAAAAACCTGCATATGAAGTTTATAGCAGCTTTATTTATAATCTTCAAGAAATGAAGCAACAATTATGTCTTTCCACAGATAAATGAATCAACAAACTATGGTATATCCACAAAATGGGATACTCTTCAGTGATAAAGAGAAATAAACCATGAATCTGTGAAAAGACATGTGTGAGCATTAAATGCATATTTCTAAGTGAGAGAATTCAGTCTGAAAAGTCTAAGTACTCTGTAATTTCAATTATATGAAATTCTGGAGAAGGCAAAACTAAAAAGACAGTAAAAAAAATCAGTGGGTGCTAGGGAGATTGTTGTGAGGGAGAGGTGCAGTGTTGAATAGGTGAGGCATAGAGAATTTTCTAGGGAGGTGAGACTTCTGTGTGTTACGGAAATGCTGGATGTACCACGCTATGCATTTGTCAAAATCCATAAAGCTTTACAACATAGAATTTTACATGATTAAAGAGTGAATCTTATTGCCTGCCATATCAATAAACAAAAGATGTCACAGTCATCAGCGATTGCAGCCACTGCTGGTGAGCTGATGAGCCTGAGGGAACTCAGGGAGGAAAAGAATACCTGCCATCTAGCATTCATCAGACCACAGCCACTCCCCACGGTGAGCCCTGAGGAAACTCAGGATATTAAAACATGGGATGCTGGACCCGGATAGCTGAGGTGCACATCAAAGGAATGATTTCAGTGAGCCCAGACTCTTGCATCTTCCCGTACATAGACAAGCGCCAAATTCCTTAACTTGAGATATCTGGTTTTCTTTAAGCAACAATAATCTTTTGGGGAGGACTTCAAGCTTCCACTGCATTGGCTGTGGGTTCAATCCCTGGTCGGGGAACTAAGATCCCAGAAGTTGCGCACGTGACCTAAAAATAAATAAATAATTTAAAACAACAACAACAATAATCTTTTGACATTCAGACTACCTGCCATTTGTTGCCAAACTCCTATATATCCTGCTCCCCCCTTGACTCCTCAGAGCAGTTTTCTCAGGGTTACTTGAGATGCTGCCTCCTGGGCTTGAAGTCCTAAAATTTTCCACCAAATAAAGCATAGCTTTCAATTAAAAATAAAAAAGAGGGATCCTTAATGTATGTAAATTTTTAGAAATTCATGCAGAAGGTCACGGGGTCTCAGGATGGAATACAGAATCTGACAAAACAACCTAACTATTACAAATATATGGCACATCTCACTAAAGGAGGTGAGGGGAAAAGGTGCTGACCTAGGTACCTGGAGATGGTGTCTGTAAGATTAAAGGCAAAGGAGACTGTACATAAGCACTCATGTCCATAAGCACTCATGTCCAGTTGATAAAGATGTTCCCTCGGGAGTACAGATTAACAGTTCTGATACTGCCATACATCTGTATTTGAATTCAACAGTTAAAATGATGGCAGATGCTAAGAGCCAGGTTACTCACTGATGAAATGAAGGTTACATATAAATAAGCAAAGGTAAGAGGCTAGAATGGTCCATGTGGGAATGGACTAGAGTTAAAGGCATCACTATGAACACATCTAGTGCAATATATGCAGATGGTTACAGATATGTGTATTTGTAACACGGGTTAGCCTGCACACATAGACTCCCTTGCTCTGTAAGCTGAGAGGGGCTAGAAGCAATAGTGCCCAATAATAACATCCTGTTATCAAAGTGGAGAAAGCATAAAGTCAGGTTCAGACTCCCTTAGCCAGTCTGTAGTTATTACGTAACCATTTAATTAGTAAATGAAACCTCTGTTGTGTCATGAATTGAACCTACAATTATCTGCTGGCATCACAGAGATTCACTGCTTCCTTCATAGTTGGTAATAATATTCTAAGTTTGTAAGGGAGGTATTCTATAGTTTTTTTAAAAACGACAATGGAGTTCTTACTCTCTTTTGATGTAAACTGTCAGTCTCTAGCAGCCTTCTATACCATAAACAGGGCACACATAAACAGACACAGGTAAAAGTAATGTTATAACTGATAATAAATTAGTAGTAAAACTATGTCCCAAATATAGCTAAAAGCTTTATAGGCATCTTTTCATTATTTCATTGAACACATACCACAATATATTGAGGTAACTACTGCTACTATCTCTGTTTCCCTGTTGGAGTAGCCAAGGATAAGTGAAATTTAATAACTTACCCAAGGTTAAACAATAAGTAAATGAAGGAGCTGGGATATAACTTGCATAATTTGACTTCTGAGCACATACTCTTAACTAGCAGGGAAATTGCTTTGTAAAGGTAAGGCCTTATTAAACCATCCTTGCTCATTGTGGGAAGGACGCTATACCACTGACAGCACCATCTGCTGTAGAGGACCCACATTTAGAAAGAAGAGAGACTTTTAAACGATCAACATAGTCTTTGAAGCATGAGATTTGATTGCCCATCATTTACAACTTAAATGCTTTAATGGCACGAAATAATCTGGATCATGTGTGTTCCCCCACCCCCATCCCCCACAATTTAGAATATAAAGCACATGTCTAAGAAGGCAGTGTTGCTAGAAAGCCAGAAGAAATATTAGCGCTGGATAATGGAAATGAATCAATTGACTCCTATATGTCTCCATAAGCAGACACAATGTGAATAATAATAAAAGCTTCAGTTAGCAAGTGCCTACTGTGTGCTAGACATTGTTCTAAACTCTTAATGTATTATCTCATTTAATCCTCACACCAGCACTCTAAAGCAGATATCATTATTTACAAAGGAAGAAACTAGTACACAGAGGGAGTAATTTATACACCTAAGATCACACAGCTAGAAAACAGTAAAGTCAGGATATCCGATTACAAAATATACACTTTTAATAATAATGCCATACAGTCTCCCTATATGCAGCTCACATCAAATGAAGATTAGAGAATGACAGCTTTCAAGAGGACAGATTTGGGTTTTTCAGAGATATCAGTGTTCTGTGTTTGCTTGTAGATAACTGTTTTTTTCCCCCATCACCCTAAATAAGATATTTGCACTAGGCATTCTGCTAATATAGTTAAGAAAAACTAATTAGATACTCAGACGGAGTGAGATCCTTGCAAACCTCAGAAATAGAACATATGTTGCAGAATGTCTGTCTAATTCAGTTAGTTTTAAAATTGTGGTAGTGATTCTAGGGTTCAAGATTTGATCCCTTCATGAGGTATCAGTTGTGTGTGCATGTGTGTGTGTTTCATTGCCACAGGAAGCATCCTCATCCCAGCCACCAGCTGAAATGGTGGTGGTTCACCATTTATTGAAATGGTCTATTATCATAGGGATCAGTGGGTCAGCATCATGACAAATATGGGCAGAGTTCCTCTAGACAGATAATGGGTTAGTGGTGATCTTTTTATTTACAAAAAGCTTCTTATAGGGCTTCTCTGGCGGCACAGTGGTTAAGAATCTGCCTGCCAATGCAGGGGACACGGGTTCGAGCCCTGGTCCAGGAAGATCCCACATGCCGTGGAGCAACTAAGTCTGTGCACCACAACTGCTGAGCCTGTGCTCTAGAGCCTGCGAGCCACAACTACTGAGCCCATGGGCCACAACTACTGAGCCCACAAGCCACAACTACTGAGCCTGCGTGCCATAACTACTGAAGTCCGTGTGCCTAGAGCCCGTGCTCCACAACAAGAGAAGCCACTGCAATAAGAAGCCCACGCACTGCAACGAAGAGTAGCCCCCACTTGCCACAACTAGAGAAAGCCCGCATGCAGCAACAAAGACCCAATGCAGCCGAAAACAAATGTAAATAAGTAAATAAATTTTTAAAAAGCTGCTTATAATTCTAGCAAGAAACTGCATCTCCTGTTGTAGTAACCTAACAGATTTCTTAACAGAGGCAAAATAATGACTCAGTTGTGTGCCCCTCTCTTGGCCCCAGGGCAACCCAAGGAGAGCCATGGTAATCTATTTTGTGGCAGTACTTGGCTGTGACAATGGACTCACTGATCTCTATCTGCCACAGACACATCTTAACTGGGATAAAACTGAGACCCTTAGATGCAAGGTGACTCGTCAAGCTCATTTATCTAGTACGTGGATGAATCAGTTCTTGAATTAATCTTGAATTTTGCCTACTAAAAGTTTGAAATCTAGTACTTCCTCAAGGCTAACTTTCTGCTCTAGTTCACTAAAGTACAAAATAAGTTATTCATTCATGCTTCTCGTGTGGGATCAGGATAGGCACAATTTACTCAGGCTGCACCTTCCCTGACACCTATGATTTTCCTAGTGGAGCCAAAAGGGAACTTGGGGAAACTACTGATCAGAAGCACTAAACATTTTATAACCACAGCACTTTACATTGATTCCACCTCTGATTAAGAAATGTTTCAAAATATATTGTTTATACACGTGGACTGTTGTGAGTGAAAACTGTAAAGTAAACATTACTTATATTAATCAAAACATATACAACAGAGAGTATAAGTTCACCTTTGCAAGCTGCCTGAGACATTGGCAGAGAAGGACGTTATCTAAAAATACCAAACATTTTTAACTCTGTGGCTGAAATAATACCCAGGGAGAAAATTATCTGAAATATTAGGGAAATGCCATGTATTGATACAGAGGAGTCCAGGGAATACAGAAGATGGCTGGAATGGCCCTAAAGAAAGATAGAAAGAACAAGACACACCAATTAAGGATTTATCAGCTGAGACTGACCTCATATATTCATAGCTATTATTTCAACAGCTTATCTAATCCCAGTTGGGAAGAAGAAAAAGAGCAAGTAACTTCCAAAGTAAAGACCTCCATAGGCTGATTCCATCCTGGAATTCCATGAGGAACACATCTGCTTGTTAACTCATCAGGGCAGGAGCCCCAGAGGGCTGCTCATGGTTGTACCATCCGTGGTGGTGCCAGTTCTCAGAGCCAAGTTTCAGAAGAGACTGTGGAATGCCTTTTCCCTATGTTTCTTCATATGCTCTTTCTGTGGTCTGTCTCCAGGTAAATAAAGTTATGCAGGCACAATCAATTTTTTTAAAAGCCTGATTCTCAGCACAGTCTGGAGAGGGAAGGAGAAAATCTGGAACAGAGAGTGAGAGAGTTCCAGAACACAGGTGATGTTTTGTTTCTTGATCCGAGTGCTGAATACACACGTGTTCAGGTTGTAAAAAAAAAAATCATGGAGCTGTACATTTGTGGTAAGAACACTTTTCTGAATATATATATATTTCAGTAAAATGCAAAAAAGTAAGAAAGAAAGAAAGCAAGCCTGGCTGTGTTTTGTCAGCCATGTACATGATGTAGCCTTAGGGCGAAAATATCTAATACAAAACCTTTGAATTAGGACTTTTAGATTCAGACCCAACCCAGGCATTTCAAATGCCTGCAACAGTATGCTTAGGTTCATTTCCCTCAGTAGTCTGAGGTTTGTGAACCATGTAGTCTAGCCTGGCTCTTCTTCCCCTAAAGTTGTTTTATTTCAGAGAAGAAGGAGAAAACTTTCTAAGAACTTAAGCCATGTTGGGCAGCTTACAACCATCAATACATCTAACCAGCCCTCCTCTTCCTTCTCTGTACAACCAAGTGACTTATGATTAGAGAATATATTTAAGTTAGCTAACATTAATACTAACTTCATAGGTTAGAGATGTCACAGAGAAACCTATTTTTCTAAATAATATCATATTTTTTCTATAAAATGAGTTTTGTGTGTTTAGGTGTGGGAGGGAAGTGTGCCGATTGGGCAGGACCAGCTTTAAGGTTCATCTGTCATAATAGGATTTCCAGATGATTTGTTCCAGAAAATAATAAAATGTCATTTATCTCTACTAAATAAACTATACGTTTTGAGTACACAGATTCATACACACACACGCACAGAACACACTTTTCTATCCATGTGCATTTCCCTACAGCTTTTTGAAAACTGTTGAAAGTTTAATCACTGAACCAGTTAGGTATAGTGGAAGTTAACTAACAAATCTTATTCCCTAAAGTGAGCTTATATAATCAATGATTCTTCTATAGTAAAGCAGTCAAATGAGGTATGGCTCCTTACTTTGTAGGAGTAAAAAAAAAAAAATGAAAATGAGAGATTTAGAAGTTGAGGGAAGAGAGGAAATTAAGTCAAACAAAAGCCTTCTTCTCCAAAGTTACACATTGGGGATATACTGCAGCAGGAATAGGATGTAAGTACTAGAATGTTTTGGGGTTGTGGTGATGTCTTAGTCCATATGAGCTGCTATAACAGAATACCACAGACTAGGTGATGTAAACAACAAACATACATTTCTCATAGTTCTGGAGGCTGGGAAGTCTAAGATCAAGGCTCTGGCAGATCTGGTGTCGAGCGAGGGCCTGATTCCTGTCTTGTAGAGGGAAGACTGTCTTCTCACTCTGTCCTCACATGGTGGAAGGAGCAAGAAAACTGTCTTTTAGAAGGGTACCAATACCATTCATGAGTGCTCTACCCTAATGGTCTAATCATCTCCCAAAGGCCCCACCTCCAAATACCATCCCATTGGGGACTAGGTTTCAATACATAAATTTGTGAGGGGAAATGCAAGCAAGTCCATGACAGGTGATAATATGGGAAGAGGACCAAAGGTGTCTTTGCTGCCAAATAAGGGCTCTCATGTACTCCACGTGTGTGTGTGTGTGTGTGTGTGTGTGTGTGTGTGTGTGTGTGAAAGAGAGAGAGAGAGAGAGAGAGAGAGAGAGAGAGAGAGACCCAGCTCTGAATCTCACAAAAGAAACAATGGAACTGGCTTAGCAGCAGGCCTCAGGTCTCAGGCCCCTGAGATACTCCTAGTGCACCATGCTTGCCTACTGGGCAGTGCACAATGACTGCAGTCTAGTGGCATTTCCTACCACACAGCGTGATTAGTGTGAACCAGGTTGAGGAAAGGAATTGGTTCCAAGGACAACAACAGAGCCAAAGACTGAAACTTTGAGCTCAAATAACCAGGAATCAAACTCTGGTCCCATCACAATCTAGAGCTAAAAATGATAGCGAACCACTCTGAGCCTCATTCTCTCATCTACACAAGCTTCCTCATAAGTCTGTTAAGGAGCACAGGATGTAGTAATATAAGGTAGCACCTAGCGTCCTCCCTGGGGTATAAGGGCCCAGGACGTGGCAGCTATTATTGTCAAGAAACAAAGGCTCAGAGACTCCCTGGGGTTATAGCCAACAGCCCCTCCAGATGGTGACCCAGTTAAGTGGGCACTAGACACTCAAACTGTAGCTTTGACTGCCAGGTTCCATTTAGCTTTTCAGAATTGAGCGTTAAAGACTCTGCCCACTCCTTCACCCTCTTCAACTCCTCTTTACCTGAATAAGCTGTGCTCACTAGCTGTCCTCCCTCCAAGGGCACAGAACTTCCTTTCATCAGCTGAATGTTTCCATTCCCTTTCGGATGATCTCTCCCTTCCTGAGCCTCTCTCTTCAAGCAACAGCATTCCACTTACCTGAGCTAAAAATGCAGAGAAAATTGTTTTTATGGTGGAAAGAAATAAAACCATGTATGCATATTATTAATATTAAAGTAACCATGTACACGATACACACTAGGCTGAGATGGTCATGGATTGAATTACACCACCTCCACAAAAAAACATATGTCAGGGGCCCTAACCCCCAATACCTTAGAAGTGACCTTATTTGGAGACAGGGCCTTTACAGAATGTAATCAAGTTCAAATGAGGTCATTAAGTTTGGTACTAATCAAATATGATCGGTATCCTTATAAAAAAGGGAATATCTGGACACAGAGTCAGGCATGCACACAAGGAGATTGCCAAGTGAAGATGAAGGTGGAAATCAGTTATGATACACCTCCCAGCAAAGGAATGACAATGATGGCTAGCAAACCACCAGAAGCTAAGAGAGAGGCATGGAAAAGATTCTCCACAGCCCTCAGTGGGAACAACACTGCCTACACCTTGATTTCAGACTTCTAGCCTATGGAAATGTGAGACAATGAATTTCTGTTGTTTAGGCCACCCTGTTTATGGTTTCTTGTTATAGCAACCTTAAGAAATGAATACAGGGATCCATCTACCATCATGGCAGTTTTCTTTCCATGAATTTAGACCTAGGGGAGAATGAATGTATTTCTGGCTGAGGTTTTAATTTGTCCCTTGCTGAATCACAATGCAAAGTAGACACTTATGTATCCCAAGTAAAATGAAGACATTGATTAAAAAGAACATGTAAGGATTTTCTTGAAATTCATCCCTAGATCCAACATTTGTGGATAGAGCAAGGCAATCACTTCTTAATCTGAGGGTGAGATCTTCACATCCTGCACTCAGATCTAAGTACTGTTTCCCTGGCTGGGTGGGTGGGCACCTGAAGGCATAGTGGTTGATGGTTGGGAAGAAGATAGTTGTGTATATATGTCTTGTCAAAACTCTCCAGTGAGGCTTCTATGGCATCACTATCATCTGAATCTTCAACTTCAGATACAATTGTTTGAGCAGGTACCTACTGTGTTCAGGGTAGTTTGCCGAGTATAGGTGCTTAGGACCTGCGCTTTGTAAAATATGGTTTCTATCCTGTCAAGACTTAAACTTAGTTGGTGAGCTTGACAAAGCACAATGCAGAGTAGGTGTGACTAGAGAGGGTGTTATAAGATTTCAGCTCTAATACATACTGTTTTTAAACTTGAGTTTGTGAAACTACTGTCAAAAGGATAGAGGGTATTTAGAAAAATATAAAAGAAGGAAATTTTGATTATGCACACAGAAAAGTGGTTTCTCAAGGATTGTGTGAGCAAGGTGGTAGTTAGTAGAGTACAAGCAGTTCTTAATAATATTCTTATGTCAACACTTTGGTCCTTTAATTCCTATGGCCATTTTGGCCCTTATCCTAAAATCAAATAAAATATATTTGAAGATGGGCCTTTAAAAGCAGAGATATATGGGGTATCTAGTAGAAGTAATGATGATGGTAATGCCATTCTGGACATTAAGCAATAATGAAATAGAAAATTAATCTTTCAGGAAGCAGACATGAACTAATAGAAATGCATACATGACAGGCGTACATAGCACATCTCTCTATAGGGCCCCATGTGCTTTCAACTCCATTGCATGACTTTGTCCAAAACTTTCTAGGTGCCGACAAATTCAGCTATCTGCTGTATATTTAAGATATGTTTGTTGTATCAGAGGATAGCATCTCAAAAGCCATGTGATGGCTTTACCCCCCATCAATGAAGGCATTGTTGGATGGCATACAATTTGTGTGTCTTTATGTGCCTTATAGAGGGTATAGCTGAGTTCCTGAGTGAAGAGCACAGAGAGGAGGGAGACACAAATATTAATCCATTTTGAGTTAGTTTTAATCCATTTTGAGTTAATTTTGAGTGGTGTCACATAGGGGTCCAGTTTCATTCTTTTGCATGTGGGTATTAAGTTTCCCTAACATCATTTATTGAAGAGCCCTTTCTTTCCTCTTTGAGTATTCTTGACTTCCTTGTTAAATTTTAGTTGCTTGTATACATAGAGGCTTGTTTCTGGGCTCTTGATTCTGTTCTATTGGCCCATGTTTGTCAGTTTTTATGTCAGTACTATTCTGTTTTGAATACTTATAGCTTTGTAATATAATTTGAAATCAGGAAGTGTGACGTCTCCAGTGTTGTTTTTCTTTCTCAAGATTTCTTTGACTATTCAGCATCTTTTGTTGTTTTATACAAATTTAAGATTTTTTTTCTATTTCTGTGAGAAATGCCAATGGAATTTAATAGAAATTGCACTGAATCTGTAAATCACTTTGGGTAGTCTGGACATCTTAACAATTTTAATTCTTCTGATCCATGAAGACAGGATATCTGCTTATTTATTTGTGTCTTCCTCAGTTTCTTTCATCAATGTTTTATAGTTATCAGTGTATAAAATTTTCAGCTTCTTGGTTAAATTTATTTCTACATATTGTATTGTTTCAATACTATGGTAAATAAGAAAGTCTTCTTAATTTCTCTTTCCAACAGTTTGTTTTTAGTGTATAAAAATATGACTGATTAGTGTACATTGATTTTGTATCCTGCAACTTTGAGTTTATTATTTCTAACAGTATCTTGGTGGAGTCTTTAGGGCTTTATCTCTATATATAAGGTTATGTGATCTGCAAACAGAGACAATTTTACTTCTTCCTTTCTGATTTGAATACCTATAATTTCTTTTTCTTGCCTAATTGTTCTAGCTAGGGTTTCCAGTAGCATTTAGAAAATAAGTAGCAAGACTGAACACCCTTGTCTTGTTACTTATCTTAGAGGATAAGTTTTCAGGTTTTCAGCATTGACTACGATGTTAGATGTGGATTTGTAGTACATGGGCTTTATTATATTTAGATATATTCCTCTATTCCTAATTTTTGATTTTTGCTCATAAAAAGATGTTGAATTTTATCTTATGCTTTTTCTGTATCTATTAAGATGATTGTGATTTTTGTCTTTCATTCTGTTAATGTGGTGTAACACATTGATTTGTGTATGTTGAACTATGCTTACATCCCAGGAATAAATCTAATTTGATTATGGAGTATAATACTTTTAATTGCTTTGAATTCAGTTCACTAGTGTTTTGCTGAGAATTTTCTTAATCTATGTTCATCAGGGATATTCTTTTCTTGTGATGTTTTTGTCTGGCTTTGGTAACAGGACAATGCTGGCTTCATAAAATGAGTTTGAGAGTATTCCTTTCTCTTCAGTTTTTTGAGAAGAGAAGGATTGTTATTGATTCTTTTTTAAATGTTTGATAGAATTCATCAGTAAAGCCATTAGGTCCTGGGATTTTCTTTGTTGAGGGTTTTTGATTATTGATTTAGTTCCCTTACTCATTATTGGTCCTTTCAGAGTTTATATTTCTTCATGATTTATTCCTGATTGGTTGTGTGTTTCTAGGAATCCATCCATTTCTTCTATGTTATCCAATTTCTGAGCATAGGGTTATTCATAGTAGTCTCTTATAATCCTTTGTATTGTTGTGTTATTAGCAATAAGTTCACCTCTTTTATTTCTGATTTTACTTATTTGATTATTTTCTCACTTTTTTTGCTAGCCCAGCTAAAGTTTTGGCAATTTTGTTTATCTTTAAAAAAAACAGGTCTTAGTCTTATTGATCTTTTCTATGGGTTTTCTGGCCTCTTATTTATTTCTGCTCTGATCTTTCTTATTTTCTTTTCTATGAACTTTTGGGCTTAGGTTATTCTTAGTTTTTTAGTTCCTTGAGGTGTAAAGTTGTTTATTTGAGATATATTTTCTTAATGTAGGCATTTATTGCTCCAAACTTCCCTCTTTGAACTACCTTTTCTACATCTCATAAGTTTTGGTATGCTATGCTTTCATTTTCATTTTTTTGGTTTTATGGTATTTTTAATTTCCCTCTTGATTTCTTCTTTGACCCATTGGTTTTTCAGGAATGTTTTGCTTAATTCCATATATTTTGTAATTTTCCAGTATTTCTCCATTATTAATTTCTATTTTCATACCACTGTGGTAAACAAGATACTTGGCATTATTTCAATCTTCTTTATAAAGGGAATTTTCTCTCCCTTGCTGTTTTTAAAAATCTTTCTTTGCCTTTGATTTTAGACAACTTTTAATAATGTGCCTTGAAGAAGTTTTGAGGAGAGGACGCAATCGTTTTGGGGATGTCTGAGCTTTAAAAACTTAAATTTATTTATTTATATTTATTTTTGACTGCATTGGGTCTTTGCTGCTGCTCACGAGCTTTCTTTAGTTGCAGCGAGCAGGGGCTACTCTTTTTTTCTGTGTGTGGGCTTCTCATTGTGGTGGCTTCTTGTTGCAGAGCACAGGCTCTAGGCACATGGGCTTCAGTAGTTGTGACGTGTTGGCTTCGGTAGTTGTGGCTCAGGGGCTCTAGAGCACAGGTTCAGTAGTTGTGGCACACAGGCTCCGCAGCATGTGGGATCTTCCCAGACCAGGGCTCAAACCTGTGTCCCCTGCATTGGCAGGTGGATTCTTAACCTCTGCACCACCAGGGAAACCCCTATTATTTCTTTAAATAAGCTTTCTTCCCCTTTCTCTTTTTGGGACTCTAATAATGCATAGATTGTGTCCTTGATGGCATCCCATAATTCATGTAGGCTTTCACTCTGTTTTATTTATCTTTCTTTGTTTTTCCTCTGACTTGATAATTTCATATGCCTTGTCTTTAGCTTCATAGATTCTTTCTTCTGATTTATCAACTCTGCTATTGTTACTCTCTATCATATTTTTTTATTTTATTCATTGAAATTTTCAGCTTCTGTTTATTGTTTTTATGATTTCTATGTCTCTATTAAACTTCTTGTTCATGTACTGTTTTCCTGATATTGTTTAATTATTTTTCTGTCATTTCTCGTATCTCAATGACCTTCCTTAGAAAAACTCTTGAATTTTTATCAGGCAAATCATCAATTTCCATTTCTTTGGGGTCGATTGCTGAAAAAGTTTTGTGTTCTCTTGCTGGTGTTATGTTTCCTTGATTGTTCATGTACTTTGAAGTCTTGTGTTGCTGTCTTCGTATTTGAAGAATCAGTTGCCTCCTTCAGTCTTTATTGACTGTCTTTGATAAATAAATGACTTCTTTTAATGATGGTAGGACACCTGAGACTTTCTTGATCCTTTTCAAAGGATATACCAGCTCCACATGTCTTTTATAATGTTGGTAGGATACTTGAAGTTTTTTGAGATTTGAATATGAAGGCTACTGTTTTTAAACAAATATGGGAATTTTTAGGCACTATTTTTTCAAGTACTTTTTCTGTCTTTCTCCTCTCTTCCTGGGACTTCCTCTGTGTCTGTGTTGGTATACCTGATGATGTTCAACAGGGCTCTGAGTTTCTGTTTTGTTTTCTTCATTATTTTTCCTTTTGCTAGTCATACTGGATAGCTTTTATTAACCTATCTTTATATTTGTTGATTCTTTATTTTGCTAGCTAAAATCTGCTGTTGTGCCCCTCTAATTATTACCATTTTGTTTCTTGTCATTTTCAAATCTTCCTTGTTTATTATAACTTCTACTTCTGTATTGATATTTTCTCTTTGTGAGATGTCACTGACAAACTTTAATTCTTCTTTTAATTATTTGAACATATAATAGTTGATCCAAAGTTTTGTCCTCTAAGTACAAAATCTATCCCTCTCTTTAGTTACATTTTATGTTGGCTGCATTTTTTTCCATGTTTATGTAGCATATTTCCCTGTTTCTCTGAATGTCTTGTAATTTTTAAATTGAAAACTTGAAATCTTAGACAATATATTGAAACAACTCTCAATTCAGAACTCTCCACCTACAAAGTTTGTTGTTCCTAGATTTTTTGGTTGTCATATTTCTTATTGCTGCTTATTTGCTTAGCACTTTCTTGGACTAATTCTGTAGATTTTGTATTCCCTTTAGTGTTTGTCCACTGAGTTAGGTGCTAATGTTTTTCTTCTTTTATTTCTTGTTTTTATTTTTCAGGCTGTCTTCCTATGAGTCATCCTTTGCTCAGTAAAATCTGGTGACTAAGTAATCAGTGTTCATAAGATGTCCCTAAAGGGAAATATGTTCTACCTTTTGTCCAAGAAAACCTATGTAAAAAGGTATGGCTTCAGCCAGAAGTTGGCTTTCACTTAGTCTTAGCTCTTGCTTTTTCCTTGCACTGCCCCTCAAGGTAAGCTAGACATGAGTGACTATCATTTTCTCTTTTCCCAGGACTTTCCTGACCTTGCACACAGCCTTGGGAAGACTGCTAGATCCCCAAGAATTTGTTGTAGATTTTTAATTTTTTTACTCATCATAACAATTCTTATTTATTTATTTATTTACATCTTTATTGCAGTGTAATCGCTCTACAATGTTGTGTTAGTTTCTGCTGTACAACAAAGTAAATCAGCTGTATATCTATGTATATCCCCATATATCCTCCCTCTTTTTCTTTTTTTTTCGGTATGCAGGCCTCTCACCATCGCAGTCTCTCCTGTTGCAGAACGCAGGCTCCGGACGTACAGGCTCAGCTGCCATATTTCACGGGCCCAGCCGCTCCACGGCACGTGGGATCTTCCCGGACCAAGGCATGAATCCATGTCCCCTGCAATGGCAGGTGGACTCGCAACCACTGCGCCACCAGGGAAGCCCTATCCTCCCTCTTAAGCCTCCCTCCCACCCTCCCTATACCACCCCTCTAGGTCATCGCAAAGCCTAAAGCTGATCTCCCTGTGCTATGCAGCAGCTTCCCACTAGCCATCCATTTGACATTTGGTAGTGTATATATGTCAGTCCTACTCTCTCACTTCATCTCAGCTTCCCCAGCCCCCACTCTGTCCTTAAGTTGTTGTAGCTTTTAAAATGCTCCATTGTTTGTCTAATTCTCCAGGACCTCCTTTGAATTCCAAGGCTGGCTCTATTTTGCCCTAACTGAATGGCAACTATCTTAGGTAATTTAAATATTGCCAGTTGTTTACCATTGCTTCAGTGATGCTCTGGGGTAAGTCTCCCTTACCCTACCCAAGCTGTGCTCTTAGTCAAACAAAATAGCCAACACACTCTGATTTCCAAGGGAGTACCAAGTTTGGACAACAAATGGACTGTTCTCTGGGTGATTGTGCTTTTAATAAAAGTCAAAAAGTATTCACATTTCTCCATTCTCTAAAATGATGTTGGATTTTGGTTACCACACCATTGAGCTGGGAAAAGAAGGAAATGGGATATTTCCAAGTTAAAACTTCACAGATCCCACTGTTTTATCAAAACGTCGTAGTTTATCTTGGGTGATTTTCAGTTCTTGCAGTGGCTTTTGATATTGACTAGAGTTCTGAAATGATCGATTTTAGTTGTTTTGCCTATATTGCCATTGTTTCAGAGGGAAAACAACTCATCACTGGAAAACAAAATTCCTCACTGCTCCAGAAATTGATCTTGGTATCTCTTTTACATCTATGTAGTAAAGTAAAGAATTCAGGACCTCAATGAGTGGAAATTCAGTCCACCCTTAAAAAAACATTTTAAAAGTCAGAAAATGAAAAATAAAGAAAACAAAAGTCTTCATGAATTGTGGATATACAAGCAAAGTTGTCTGACTGAGTGGCTACTCATCTTTAGTATTGTGGTTGCCATTTTCTTAGAATTGAAGATGCCTCTATGGAGCTCTTATAATTTAACTGTCCTAATTAGGTTTTCAATATGTGAAATGTTCTATGAGGCCTGCAAGAACCATTATTTCAATCAAGTGTATTCCCATCAGTTGGTATGCCTGAATATAAAACATCCTCAGATAGAGGATCTGTTCTAAAACAACACTTTAAGGTGCTATGTAAAATTTATATTTAGTATTTTTCCTAAAGAGTTATGCTTTATGCAAGAAGATATAATCCTTCTTAGAAAACAGTATCTGGAAGACTCTATATAACAGAGAATTTGTAAATATAGAAAATTACAGGGTTTTTTTCAGTATGTTGCTTAGAAAAGTATTGCATTTAAGTTACAATTTTCCTCTCAGAGCATCAATTTTCTCATCTGTAAGATGAGTTTTACAGTACCGATAAATTTTATAGAACTGATTATTTGATTAAACATTACCACGTACATCAAATACTTGCCAGGTGTTTACTTTAACTCCTGCTATTATGCACCCTTCCCATTACCCACTGGGTAACTGTATATGTAGCTCTATCTCTTTAAGAGTCACTGTGACAAAGGACTAGAATTTTGCAGCCAAACACAGTTAAGTTTGATCAAAGAAAAATTCCCCTCATGTTTCAAGTAGGATAAGGGAAAAGTAACCATTTTGGAATATGCCTAGAGCATTCTCAGAGGACTAAGACAAATGACTTTACCAAAGATTCATTTGACCTGGTGAAAATACAGTTAGAAAACTCCTGTCTCCTTTATCCTTCCATTCTCACAAAAGGAGAGGAAAAAACAAAAAAAAAAAGTCCAAGAAAAACTTCTGAAGATCACAGACCAGGGAACCAGACCTAATTAAAAAATTGAGATTTAATCATAGCAGCATAGAACACTTCCCCTCTCCAACACCTTAGCAACACATAACAGGGCCCCAGCATATAAGAAAAGATTATAACTCAGAGAGATGAAACACATAACTCTATTTAAGGAGTTATTAAGGCATCTCAAAGTCAACAGGACAGGATTAAAAGGAAACTGGAGAAAATTGAAGCCTCTAGTACCTAAAGCTCCAGGAAACATTAAACACAGTCCAATTCCTAGCCAAATTAATATGACATCTCACACTAAAATTCTAAATACCTTACTTCCTATTACTTGATAGATTATGTCCATCTTGCTACAAAAAATTACAAGGAATGGAAAAGGCAAGAAAAAAGTAATCTCAAGAGAATAAGCAAACATCAGAACCAGACACATAAAATACAAGAGGTTGGAATTATCAGATAGAAAACTTAAAATAAGTATGATTAATAATCTAATTACTCTAATGGCAAATGGAGCAATATGCAAGAACAGATGAGTAATGTAGGAATGATGGAAACTCTAAAAAAGTATCTAAATGAAATGCTAGAAATCAAAAACACTGTAACAGAAATGACAAATGCCTTTGATAGACTCATGAAGACTGGCCAAGGAAATAATTAGGGAGCTTGAAGGTATGTTAACAGAAATTTCCCAAACTAGAAAACAAAGATGGAAAACAAACAAACAAGCAAAAGGTAATATCCAAGGATTATGGGGCAATTAAAAAGATGTCATATATGTGTAATGGGAACACCAAAAGGAGAAGAAAGAGAGAATTGATCAGAATAAATATTTGACGTTATAATGGCTGAAAATTGTCTAAAATTAATGACAGATACCAAACCATGGGTGCAGGAAACTCAGAAAGCACCAAGCAGGATAAATATCAAAAAGTGTACACATAGACATATCATATTAAGATTGTAAGAGCCAAAGACAGAGAAAAATTTTCAAAGACGTCAGGGTGGAGGGATATCCTACCTTTACAGGAAGGAAGGTCAAATTTTCATTGGCCTTCTTTTCAGAAACCATACTAAAAGAAGTATGTAGAGTGAAAATTTTAAAGTATTAAAAAAAATCCCTACCAACCTAGAACTCTGTCTAGAGTGAAAATTTCCTTCAAAAGTGAATGGGTGAATATAGGAAAAGAATTTGGATTTGCAGAATGAAAGAAAGAGTGAGTGAGTGCATTAGAGAAAAATAAAGTTAAAAGAAAATCTTCCATTTTACTTATTATTATTGATATAATAATGTATCAAGTTAATAATAACAAGAATGTATCAGGTGATTATAGCATGTAGCTAAGTTAAATGAATGACGACAATGTAATAAGAGATGAGAAGGAAGAATGGGAATACTCTCTTACAAGGTACTGGCACTGCACATGAAGTAGTACAGTGTTATTAGAAAATGGACTTTGATTAGTAGTTAATATATATTGCAAACTCTAAGGAAACTTAGATTTAAATTTTAAAAATAGTGCAATTAATATGCTAAGAGAGGAGAGGAAATATAAAATGTAAAAATAAAACAAGACAAGTCAGAAAAAGAGAAGTTAAAAAAGAAATGAAGAATAAGTGCAACAAATAGAAAATAGTAGGAAATGTGGCAGGTATTTACTCAACTATATCAATAATCACTTTAAATGTAAATGGTCTAAATATACCAATGAAGAAACAAAGACAGAGTGAATAAAAGTAGCAAGACTAATTATATGTTGTTTTCTAGAAATTCACTTTAAATACAAGGAAAAATTGTCAGTTGTTGCCAAGTATTCAGGTGGAGGAGAGGTAAGTAGATAAAGCACAGGGGATTTTTCAGATGGTGAACTATTCTGTATGATATTGTAATAGTGAATGCACTTGTCAAAACCTATAGAACCTTACTTCCCAAAGAGCAAACAGTAATATAAAATAGGGCTTTTTGTTAATAATAATACATTAATATTGTTTCATTAATTGTAATTGACGTATCTACATAATGCAAGATGTTAGTAATAGGAAAGTGTGAGTGTGTGTGTGTGATAGGACCTCTGTAGTATGTACCCAATTTTTATGTAAATATAACATTTTCTAAATATAAAGTCTATTAATTTAAAAATTCTTTTTCTCATTAAAACTAATCAGCCAACAAAGAAAACAAACACACAAAAACTCTTAGCAAATTTCCATAATCTGATAAACTGTATCTGGAAAACAAAATAAGCAAACATTATATATAGTAGTAAATCATTTAAAGTCCCCTCTGCCCTTAATCTGAAAAACATTCAAGAATTCTGGCTATCATTATTTGTTAGGTTGTACAAGAGCCCTAGCCAGTGCACTAAGGTAAAAAAATGAAATAAACAAACAAACAAAAAAATGATATAAACATTGGGAAGGAAGAAACACTTGTTATTATTCATAGGCAATATGATTATGTGTGTAAAAAATTTCAAAACATCTATAAATAAGTCATTAGAAATAATGAGTGATTATAGCATGGCTACTGGAATTACAATATCAAAATACAAAATCAATATATAAATCTTTAAGAAATAGTTTTTTAAAAGATAGAAAACCACATTAAAAATAAACTAGGCAAAAGTATGAACAGACACCTTACCAATGAGAAACATAAATGGCCTATTTGAAAAAATGCTTAACATCAAAAGACTTTAAGGAGATACCTTACCCACCAGACTATCTAAAACAGAAAGGAAAAAGTTGGTGATAACAAATTTAGGCAAATATTTTTAGCTATAGGAACAGTCCCACACTGCTGGTGGTAGAAGTATAAGTTGGAAATTTTAGAAAATATTTTGTAATGTGTATTAAAACTGCATTTAGATACACCCTATGATTCAGCAATTCTACTCTCAAATATACACCAAAAGAGAAATGCATACACATATTCTAAAAATATAGACAAAATTGTTTACAAAGATACTGCTCAAGAAAGGCCTAACTGGAAACACCATGTACATTGACTACAGAATGAATAACTCATGATATATTCTTAGCATAGAATAACATACAGAAGATGGTGCAGGAGTAGGTAGATGTGGAGTTCATTTCTCTTCATGGATGCATCAGGAATACATCTATAGATGCAACAAATCTCACAGAACACCAGCTGAAAACTAGGAGAAGACCTTGGACACCAGAAAGTACTATAAAGATCCCTGCATAGCTGGGTAGGATGGAAAACAAGAAGGGAGAAGGAGGAGGAGAGGAAGCGAGATGGGACCTGCACCCTGGAGAGGGGGAGCTGAAGCAAAGGAGAGATTCCCAAATTTGGGGAAACCCCCTCTCTGATGAGGAAATCAATTGGGACAGAAGGGAAGCATTTGAGGCTGTTGGAAGAGGGTGAAGCGGCTAATCTGTGGCAGACAGGACAGAGCGAGAAATACACAGATTGTCTGTACTGCGGCCCTATGTGCCCCAGACTGGGATGTCTGTTCACAAGTGTGCAAGGGGGCTGGGAGCTTGTTTGTGAGGATTGGAGAACAGGCCCAGAGAGAGGACTACTGTTGGCTGTGGGGAGATGAACTGAGGGGATGAAAGGGAAGAAATCCACAGCAGGGAATACGTACAGAGAAAGACTGGACTGCCACGGAAGCAGGGTGCTATTACCGAGTCACACGCAGGGGGCGGAGCCGCTATTGTAACCTCTCTCTCCCCACATGCCAGCGCCTGCCAGCGACAATAAAAGAAGCCTGCTCTGGGCTGGCTATTGCACGCTGGCTGCTGAGCAATAAAAAAAACTCCCTCAGTCAGAGGTGGTCCTTTCACGCCTGCTCCTGGGCACCCGAAAAAGCTGGGCCAGGGCTGGCCTTCACACGCCTTATGCCAGGCACCAGAAAAGACCCTCACTAGGGCCATATCTCTTAAACCTGTGGCTGCCCATTTCCCTGCCCATTTGGCACCACTGGGGTTCCCAGGATCCAAGCAGACCACCTCTGCACCTGGTCCTCACTGGGGCAGACCCAAGAGCTCCAAGGCAGACGCAAGACCAGACTTCTATGGGTGGACCATGCACAGAGGTGGGGATAAACCCATAGCTGAACCCCAGGGACAGGGTGACTAAGGAAGAAGATAGAAAATCTTTCCATGAGCTCTACAAACTGCAGATTAAATCCTCACAATCAGCTAGGTAGACCCTAATTCTATGGAATATCTGATTATACCATGAGTGTTCCCACAAATGGAAACAGTCTAGCTCTGGCAGCTGTGGACTATGGGGGCAAGAACATGCAGGAAATGGGCCAGATCAGAGTCTGAGTGGTCCCCAGGGCCCACAGCAGGTCCAGAGACCAGCCCAGAGGCAGGGGAGGGCCTCCTGGGGAGATGGAGGTGGGCTGTGGCTCATGGCGTGCGTAAGGACACTTACAGCAGAGACCCCAGGGGAACATAATTATGACTATTAATTTCTATAATAATTTCTATTAATATGAGTATTAATTATGTTCTGATTCATTCTGTTGTTGGTTTTAGCTTTTTTGTTGTTTGGTTCCTTTTTCTTGTTTGTTTGGTGGTGGTGTTTTAGATTTTTTTTTTTAATCTCTTGGGATCTCCGTGTTTTATAACATATTTTTTTATGCATTTCTGTTTTTACTTTGCTTTTCTGTGGTTCTATATTCTTTTCCCTTACTTTTTCTTCTTCTTTTTCTTTATTTTCCTTTCATTTCTTTTTTATGTATTTCTATTTCTACTTTGCTTTTCTGTTGTCTTGGTTTTTTTCCCTTTTATTTTATTATTATTTTAATCACTTTTATCAGTTTGTTCTGCTTCTTGCTTTACGCTTCAGTTGGCACACCGCTTTGGTTTTGTCTTTAGGTTACGTATTTCTGTTAGTTTTAATCCTAATTGTTTGATTTTGTTTTTGAATTCTTCTATTTGTCTGGCTGTTCTCTTGCTTTCTGTTTTATTTGGCTCTGTTTTTGTTTCTTTTACGTGTGTATGTTTCCTTGTCTCTGTTTCTGTTTGATTGATTTTGTTTTTACCATTTCTATGGGGTTTTGTTTGTCTTTTTTTCTTGACTATATTTCCTACTTTCTTATTTATTTTTTATATTTCTGTTTCTACATTGCCTTTCTGTTGTTCTGTCTTCCTTCCCCTTTCTATTTATCTTTTTTTAGCATTTTTGTCAGTTTGTTTTCTTTGCTTCATTCTTCAGTTGACAATCTGCTTTGGTTTTATTTTTTGGTTTGGTCAGCTTTCTTCTTAATTGTTTGATTTCATTCATGGTTTCTTTTGTTTGTCTGGTTGTTCTCTTGCTTTTTGATTTATTTGATTCTGTTTTGGGTTTTTTTTGTGTGTGTGCATGTTTCCTTGTTCCTGTTTCTGTTTGTTTGATTTTACCATCTGTCTGGGGTTTTGTTAGTCTTTTTTTTTTAAATCACCTTTATTGCTGGTACGAGCAACTTATGGGGTCTTGGTCCTTCAATGAGAAGTTGGGCCTGAGGCACTGGGGTGGGAGTGCCCCAGAGCACCAAGGAGCACTGGTGGGAACACCAAGTCCAGAATGCTGGACTACTAGAGAATTCCTGGCGACAGGGAAGATTAATCACCTAGTGCTCACATGAAGGCCTCTATCTGAATCCAAGATCCGGCTCCACCCAACTGACAGTAGCTCCCAGTGCTGGACGCCTCAAACCAAAAAACAAAGATAGGAACACAAATCCACCCCAAAACACACAGACTACCTAAAGTCATACTAAGCTCACAGACACCGTAAAACACACCACCTGACATGGCCCTGCTCATCAGAATGACAAGATTCAGCTCCACCCACCAGAACATAGGCACCAGTCCCTCCCATCAGGAAGTGTACACAAGCCACTGGACCAACCCCACCACCAAAGGCAGGGAACAGAAGCAAGAGGAACTACGACCCTGCAGCCTAGAGAAAAGAGACCTCAAATACTGTAAATTAGACAAAATGAGGAGACAGAGAAATATCTTACAGGCAAGGGAGCAAGATAAAAACTACAAGGTCAAATAAATGATGAGGAAATAGGCAAACTACCTGAAAAAGAATTCAGAGTAATGATAGTAAAGATGATCCAAAATCTCGGAATTAGAATACAGAAAATACAAGAAACATTTAACAAGGACCTAGAAGAACCAAAGAGCAAACAAACAGGAATGAACAACACGATAACTGAAATTAAAAATACTCTAGAAGGAATCAATAGCAGAATAACTGAGGCAGGAGAATGGATAAGTGGGCTGGAAGATAGAAAGCTGGAAATAACTGACACAGAGCAGAATAAAGAAAAAAGTATGAAAAGAATGGAGGACAGTCTCAGAGACCTCTGGGACAACATTAATTGCACCAGTATTCGAATTATAGGGGTCCCAGAAGAAGAAGAAAAGAAAGAGTCTAAGAAAATATTTGAAGAGATTATAGTTGAAAGTTTCCCAACATGGGAGAGGAAATAGTCAATCAAGTCCAGGAAGTGCACAGAGTCCCATACAGGATAAACCCAAGGAGAAACATGCCATGACACATATTAATCAAACTATCAAAAATTAAACCCAAAGAAAAAATGTTAAAAAGAACAAGGGAAAAGCAACAAATAGCATACAAGGAATACCCATAAGGTTAAGAGCTGATATTTCAGCACAAACTCAACATGTCAGAAGGGAGTGGCAAGATATATTTAAAGTGATGAAAGGGAAAAACTTAAGGCACATTTTCAATATTAAAATGGCTACACAAAAATTCACGAATTTTGAAAAGTCCCTTTTTAAATGCACGCTGATATGACAGCTGTCACAATACAATCTAACAAAATTGTCTCGAATGAAGTTAAAGACAACTAAGTGCTACTAGAACCATCCTACAGAAAAAAACAAACAAACATTTTGGCCAACCTAAGACATCCTGTCATAGATTTGAAAACAGCTTTCCTGGTATCTTACAGTATTGTTTCTTCTGACATAACATTCAATATTGCTCAATCTATAATTGAGCCATAATGTTCTAATTTATACAACCATAAAGCAAACAGGATATGGAATGAAAGTCCCAATTCTTATATTCAAGGACATCATAACTCAGGGGAGAGTCAGATGCCAAAACTCAACACTATAATATTCTGTGATGCCCTGTATATATTTTGAGGGCACTTACGGGAGCACATGGAAGGACCTCCTAGCTTAGGGGAAGTCAGAAATTATTCATATGGACATCATATGACGAGTGTCAATGAATGGATCATGTAGCCATTTAAAATTACCATTGTTAGGTAAAATGTATTTGATATCTTGTAACCTTATGAGCTACTTACTACCATAGAAAAAATAAGAAATAGATACCTTGGTCATATATGTCAAATATTCACCCAAAACATCAAAACTTTCCAGGTTATTTCAATTATTATGAAACCCAAATTTTAAATTTCTGGATCTTTTTTTTCCTGAAAACTTTTCTACATATGTAAGCACAAAACCGTCAAGACCTTAACTTTACAGAAGGTTAACAAAAAAAGATAACAAGCACTAAAAATGTATAATAAAAACTAATTTTAGGATACCAAATTATCATAAAGTAACCCATTGTATCTTAAGCATAAGAATCTAGAGATGCTGGACTTGCCTGACATTTAAAGAGGTGTAACATCATACTTCCTTATACAAATTTACCTTAGCAGACATTTGAAGCCCTAATTGAAAAGATCATTGCCAAGCCACAGCTTTCCTAATCAATTACACATTCATAAAAAGTTCAAAGTTTGATTCCCAGGTCTGCTCCCAGCCCAGTTAATATGGCAGGACAAGCTATTGAATTAATATCTAACAGTGTGTAAAAACTCGGAACAGAACACATTTGAATGTGTTTGTTTTATTATAGTTTTTTTGTTTGTTTTTTTGTTTTTTGCGGTACACGGGCCTCTCACTGTTGTGGCCTCTTCTGTTGCGGACCACAGGCTCCGGACGCGCAGGCTCAGTGGCCATGGCTCATGGGCCCAGCCGCTGCGCGGCATGTGGGATCTTCCTGGACCAGGGCACGAACCCGTGTCCCTTGCATCGGCAGGCAGACTCTCAACAACTGTGCCACCAGGGAAACACTTATTATAGTTTTAAAAATCATTTGGATAGAAAAGGAAAACAAAAGTTTAATCAAATGCTTGAAAAAACACTTAAAACATAAAATTCATTTGAAAACTACTGTACAAAATCATTAACCTCTTAGAGGATGGAGATATCATAATTTCGAAAACCGCTATTAATCAGCAATGTTTTTCATACAACTTAAGCACACAGTAAATGGTAATGATTTATAAGTGATCATTTAAATCATGCAGGAGACTGGAAGTTATATGTAATTCACAGGGGAAAATTAGAACTCCAACATTTCTGTTTGCATTTGAGTCTTAGAAATAAGCAGAACCCAACCCTTCTAAATATCTGCATGTCTTGATTTAAATAATTCTGAGTCTTCTGAGGGTAAAGAGATAGGAACACTACTCTCTTCTTCTCCCTTCATGAAAATATGTCTGATAAATAAAAACAAGTCTGAAAAATCCAACTGAGATGTGATTATAGGAAGGGATGAGAGCAAATAAATAGCAGTGTACCTTAAGAGAAGAGAATCTGGACTGAGATATGGCTTATATGGCTTATTTACTAGCCTAGAGAGATGGAGTGGAGTGTTACTGCAGAGAGAGTTCAGAATGAAACCCACACTGGGAACCTTCTGGTTCTGAGGTCCTGACATGATAGTTGTGCCTTGAATAAAATGACGGTGCATGTTATCGGAAAGCCATAAAACTGGGTCATAGGTAGTTTTTTCAGTGAAATTCCATTGACTTTTTTTTTTTTTCAGCTGCACTGCATGGCATGTGGGATCTTAGTTCCCTGACCAGAGATCAAACCCATGACCCCTGTGGTGGAAAAGAATAGAGTCTTAACCACGAACCACCAGGGAAGTCCCTGACTGTTTTTATCCTGAGAAATGAATGGGAGGTAAAAGTGTCAGAAGGGTGGTAGCTTAGTGGCAGGAGACAAGATGGAGAGGAAAACATTAGGGTCAGTAGCTCCACCAGGATCCCATATCTGTAGGAATGCAGAGTTTTCAGTACAGCTATTCCCCCTGTCAGGCAATAGAAAACCCTCACCTGCAACTGTTCACAGACAGGGCTGACTTCTGGATCCCTGGAGGTTAGTAATGTGTGTAATCTGCGAATGATGACAAGCACACATTCAATGATAGATTGAAGATCTTTGGAGATTCTAGGATATGTTTGGAGAGCGACCTATATATAAGATTGACATCACTGCTAGTTAAGTCGGGTGGAGATTCAAAAATATTTCAATTTGGTTATTAAAGGACAAGCTATCTTATTTTATCCTCAAGCTCTTTAGGCCTAAATTTACTCACATACTGGTTACAGCTATGTAAGTGACTAAGAACATTTAAGTTCAGCTCTTTTAACAAAAGCGATTTTTTTCCGTAAGATTTTAGAACATATTATGGTTAGAACTGTCATTTTTTTTCTTTTTTCTTTTTGGCCACACCCTGAGACATGTAGGATCTTAGTTCCCCAACCAGGGATCGAACCCAAAGCCCTGTAGAGGAAACACGGAGTTTTAACCACTGGCTCACCAAGGAAGTCCCTAGAACTGTCATAAAGCAAGGCATGGTAAAACTTCCAAACACATATAGAGATGTGTCCACAGAAACCTCCCAATGCTGGCCTCTTGACATTAGCAATAAGTAAAGAAAAACAAAAAACCCATTGGCTATTTTTTTTTCTCAGCTTACATTGTATTGATTTTACATTTTTTAAAGTTTATCAACCATGAGAAAAACAATTAAAAATTCCTTAAAATACTGCAAAAAACTAAAAGTCCATATTTAATCTGCTGGCTTCAAAATTTCTTGGAAAGCTTAATTAAATAGCAATTCATCTGTGCATTCTGTTCAGTCTTCTAAAGCCTGATAATGCTGTAATCTTAATTAAAGGAAAAAAAAGAATGCAGCTTTTAGTTTTTATTCTGTTAGGCCAAGAAGAAAAAGCACTCAGCACCTCTGTCAACATCACTCAGAGTTGTTCAATTACAGGTTGATTTTATTCAGCTAAATATCCATCAGGCCAGAAAATCATATTAGAGTATGTGTGCTATTTACTCATGTTTTTGCTTCAAGGTTAAATATGAATGTTGAACATCTTGATGGTAGATCTAAGACCTTAAGCAGTTTAATTCTCAACCCCTTGAAATTGAACTGTCTAGTTAACCATCAGACTCAAGAGTAGACAAGCTATTCTGCTTCACCTTTCTCTAAATCTGAGGCACTCTTTATGGCAGTCCATTTCTCCATTACTGTCTTTTAAAAAGACTGGGTCTAGGCCAATTGTTGCATATCCACTCTAAAACTGAGCTGTCATAAGAGTCATGTACCAAAATGTTCATTGCAGCTCTATTTACAATAGCTGGGACATGGAAGCAACCTAAGTGTCCATCAACAGATGAATGGATAAAGCAGATGTGGCACATATATACAATGGAATATTACTCAGCCATAAAAAAATGAAATTGAGTTATTTGTAGTGAGGTGGATGGACCTAGAGTCTGTCATACAGAGTGAAGTAAGTCAGAAAGAGAAAAACAAATACCGTATGCTAACACATATATATGGAATCTAAAAAAAAGGTCATGAAGAACCTAGGGGCAAGACAGGAATAAAGACACAGACCTACTAGAGAATGGATGTGAGGATATGGGGAGGGGGAAGGGTGAGCTGGGACAAAATGAAAGAGTGGCATGGACATATATACACTACCAAATGTAAGGTAGATAGCTAGTGGGAAGCAGCCGCATAGTACAGGGAGATCAGCTCGGTGCTTTGTGACCACCTAGAGGGGTGGGATAGGGAAGGTGGGAGGGAGGGAGATGCAAGAGGGAAGAGATATGGGGACATGTGTATATGTATAACTGATTCACTTTGTTATAAAGCAGAAACTAACACACCATTGTAAAGCAATTATACTCCAATAAAGATGTTAAAAAAAAAGTGATTCAAACTGCCACGAGGTCGCAACTCTCTCTCTCTGATCCTGCCTGTGTGTCTATCCACACGTACTGTACTTCTTTTTCTCCTAATAAATACTTTCCTTGTCTCACTAAAAGAAAAAAAAAAAAGAGTCTATGAGGGTACCTCGGTTGAAGTCTTAGTAGGACTGAATTGTGGATTCATCAATAAGAAGTGTAGCCTTCTGACCCTGTTCTCATTAAGAGAACTCGTGTGCTTTCTTGAAGCTAGGGAATACCATTGACTTATAGATCCACAGAGCTCCAGAGCTGTAAAGAATCTCAAGAGATTGTCCTACATAGTCTTCAAGCCCATAAAATTCTTTTAGACCCTTGAGGCTACAGTTCAAAGCTAGTCTCACCTTCTAAAAGCTTAAATTGCAAAATAATTCTATCCAAGGTATGCATTGTTCTGAGAAAGAGCAGACTGAAATTTGCAATAAAACTAAATGTACAATGCATATTATAATATAAGCTATTTTTTTCTTTTCTTTTTTTTTTTTGCTTCATTGATCTCTGCATGAAAAGGAAGGTGAAGAGATAACCATATCACTTTTTGCTTTAATCAGGGAGAATTGTTTAGGTAGTAGAGGGAGTTCAGGTAGTGAGGGAAAAGAGCAGAAGTGGTAGATGAATTTGGAGTTAGAAGCATAGAGTGAACTGAAAGAGCACAGAATTTATAGAAGTCAAGGAAAGATTTTTCTATGAAGTTAGATGGAATGAGTAAGTAAATAAAGAATTGATGATGTAATCATCTACTTTGTGGGGTTTTGCTTTGTGTTTTTGTTTGCAGGGAGTAAGATTCTGAATTAATTTTTTCTTGGGAATCCATGACTCGATGTTTATTTGAAGTAACATTTAAATCTCAGTTTAAGGGAGGGGGAGGAAGTTAAGTAGAATTTACTGGAAGCCTAATAAGTTCTTGGCACTTATATTACATAGCAAATTATTTCACAATAACTTTATGACATGGGATCTGTTACCTCATTTTACCAAGGAGAAAAGTTGTTAAAAAATAGCATGCCCAAAACTACAGTGTGATCCAGACCTGTGATAATTTAAAATGCACTCCACTAGCAGTTTCTTCTTGCCCCGTTGTCTTTAGGGAAGCACAGCCAATCATCATTCTTTATAAAATGTACTCTGGTACCAAACCTTGTCTCAGGGAAATCTAAAGTATCTTTATCCAGGAGGCAGCCTCTCTATCCTCTGTCTCTTTGGGGGCAGGAAAGTGGTAGAGAACTTTGTTTGATTTTGCTTGTTTGAACAAGCAATGATTTAAAGTCCTGTTTAATTCTAATTAATTTAATGACAAAATAAATTAATGGCTATAAGAGGAAAGTTGTTATTTATATCCCAATAATAGGAATGACTCTCTCAACCCCAGATGCTGCCAGCAGCCCGCCCTACTCTTTTCTCCTAAACCCCATTAGCTCACATTACTATTTAGCTGAGGACTTTCTATTTGGATTGGGAGGATAGACACTAGGAGTTAGGACTCTGGAAATCCAATTTCTATTTTCTCAGTCACAGGCCCTTCATGGTAAAAAGTATCTGAAAAGTACCTGTCCAGATTAAGGTTTATTCAATCATTTCTTAATTTAATATGTGTTTCTTGAACTTATTCCAGTTGCTTGACTGTGCTAGGCACCCAGGATATAAATAAGAATAAAACAGTCTCTGCCCTCATTTATTCAGTTCTAAGTTTAGAAAGACAAATCAACATTCAAGCCAAATCTACACAGTGGAAAATGTAGAGGCATAAAGATCAAGTCCTGTGGGAGCACAGGGAAGAGGCATCCCCCCTGAAGGAGGTAGAGAGTATAGGTTGGGGAGGGAGATTAGAGTACTTTTACCTTAATGATGGAGAATCATTAAGCAGGTAGGAGCTAGTGGGTACTGGATGGTGGCAATAATCCCAGGCAAGGGGACAGTAAGAACAAAGGCAAGCAACAGCGTGATGTGTTTTGGAACTGCAGGCTGTTTGCATGTAAATGTGAATCAAAGATCAGAAAGAGATGAGGCTGAAGAGAGATGCATGGGTAGTCAACCACTAATAGCTGCAACAGACACTGTTATTTGTCTTCCAGCAGCCATTCCAGTCTTTGTACAGATATTTACCCTCCAAGTGTCTGCGGGGAGGAAAACCCCGGTCCCACTCCCACACAGATGGCAAACCCATTAGTCCAAGACAGTCATAGCTCCATTTTCACTCACATAACAGCCTCTGTTTGGAAGATAAATTGTTTAGTCACACTAGCTCTGATTCTTCTGTAAAATGCTTGCCTTTTTCTTACAAAAATGTTCAAGAAGAAAGAGTCCCTCTTTTTCTCTGAGCAGCAATGCACAATATGTATCGTTTGGAGTTTCTGTAACCATCTTATCCACTTGCCAAGGATGACAGTGTGGAAAGACAGAAGGAATCTGGACCCATGAAAATATCATAGAGCCACTGAATAAATCAACCCTAAGATCACCCTTTATTCAGTCTTCTTGTTATGTGAGGTAATAAATTCCTTATTGTTTATCCCAATTAAGTTGGGGTTTACTGTCTCTGAAAATAAAAGTCTATTAACTAATGTAGAGATTTGAAATTCTTGATTTGAAGAATTATATACATAGTACGTTAAATACATAGAAAATATTACATACATGGACGTTCAAGAAATAATTTTTGTACAAGCACATATTTGTTCTAAATGAGTAAACTTAAAATCCAAAGGACTGAAGAGAATGACGTAAGGTCTTAAACATTGCTGGCTGCAGAGTTAACACCAGTACCTTGCCTACTGACAGCATTTAGAAGTTATTTCTGCTGTACTTGTGCTGTAAGAGGAAATCTGGGTTCAGCCCTTTGCTCCATTAATGCCCATCATAGCACCTGTGAGTCCAGTTTCTAAAAGAATAAAATAACTGCATGACAGACTCTAAGCAAGGAGATTTACAAATATCATTTCACTTAATAATTTAATTTTCACAACTCTTTTATATTGAGACAATTATTATCTTCATACTGATGGAAAAAACTTAGATTCATATTTGTTCAGGCAATGTGCTCAAAGCCACAAAGCAAGTGATGGAGTGGACAGCAGTTATGGGCCTCTGGAAGCAAAAGCATGGCTAGAGCAAATAGCAAGAAAACAGAAAGAGTTGGAGGATTTTTAAGAATTCTGAATAACTTCCAAATGCAATTTGAGCTCTTATTAAACTTGTTGGTGACTCTTCTAAGTGCTGCTGTGGAAAAATTTTCCGAAGAAACTGATACCGTTTTTCACCTTTAGAAATATATGCAACATTCTTATGCGTTGGGATTGTCATCAATGGGAAAACTTTTCATTGAGGAAGTAGCTTTATCCCCAGGGACACCAGAAGACTTCTCACAGTTTTATCAATCTGGTTAAAGCTAAGGGCATAAACGTTTCATGAAAATTTGCTGGTGAATGTTTGTCATCATTCGTAGGAAACTGTCTGAAAATGAAGTTAATAAATGAGAAGACAAAGCCAAGAGATGGAAAGGAGCAGATTCCAATGACATATTTTTTTCCTGTTTTTAACATCTGGATCCAATTATTCCTGAGTTTCATCTACCCGTATACCTTTAGTTGCATGAACAAATTGTTTCCTTTCTTACCTAAATCAATTTGCATTGGTTTCTTTCCCTTTTAATTAAAAGTGACCTAACATATTTACCATTATGATAACTCAGTGATTGTTTATTTATTTTGTTTCTAGTGCCTGAATCTTTCTACCTCATTGTAGAACTCAAGTTCAAGTTATTCAGTGGTTATTATAGAATGGGCTGGGATATCTTTCAGAATTGAGCTACACTTCTGTCATGGCTCTCAAAGACACCTATTCCATGAATGAGTCAACTGTTGATCCTTATCCAATAGCTGTGTGCATTGCAGCATGGCTATATGATACTGTCATTGACTGTTTGTACATTTAAAAATTATCTATTCTTGCTTTGCTTTAAAGACCTGTTGGGACTTCCCTGACGGCCCAGTGGTTAAGACCACATGCTCCCAATGCAGGGGACACAGGTTTGATACCAGCCAGAAAAGATTTGGACTGTACCTCACAGTAAGTGTTTGTTGACTAAGAACATGTATGAAGAGCTCCCCCCTCACAACTTTTTCCAAATACACAAATTAGCATGAATGTTGGAACACTTCCAAATTATTTTTGTACCACAACTGCATCTTCATTGATTTTGAAAAATAGCAGTTCATTTATGCGGAAAACAGTTGAGTTTTTTTTTTTTTTTGTATTGGTATCTATTCCCATATATCTTAGAAACATTTTTTAGCTCCCAGGCGTTTGTTCACCCCAGGTTGGGAGCTCCTGACTTTAAATCACAGGAGAGAACCTGACCAGTTTACCTCCATTTTAAAAATAATACCCAACATGAGTTCAACCTTGAAGTCCCTTTACAACCTTGCCCTAGCCTTATATCTTTCATTAATTTTGCATTTATATGTGATGCATTTTATCTGTTGGTTTCTTTGTCATCTTTAGGAATTAGGTTCACTCCCTCTGGTAGCTTTACTTCCCCCCAAACAGTTAATTGCTCATTTCTCTGTGCTGCATAGCACATAATGGGCATTCCATGGCTCTGCACATGTGTACTATAATTAGCTGTGTGAGATACACCAGTGTTATCTGGGGAGGGTTCAACTCACTCTCCAGCACAGTGGTTCTCAAACTAGAGCTTCCTTAGAGTTGGGATCAGCAAAGACTTTCTAAAGGGTACAAGGAAATGAATACTGTTTAGCCAATCAAGTTTCACGTTCTCAACTTTCATACGTTATCTTTCCTAAAATTGATTGTCCTCTGAACTCAGTTATAGTTATGCTGTTTCTTTAACACAGTCCCTTTTGTCATTGCTCTTCTCACTCACACTTAACAAAATAAAGACAAACCTTTAACCCTGTCTTACTACTGAACATTACCCTGAGCTAAGCAAGGCATAATTTGAAATGCTATTGTTGGCTAAATATTCCTTTACTCAATGCTTCATATCTTATATTCCCATCTCTCTTATTGCTAGATAAATTGACTCTACTAAAAAGAACTTTGTGTGTCTAATAATTACTTATCAAAGTTTGAAATAGATTAATTCTACTTGAGTAATTGCAATGCAACTTGATCCAGAAGAAAATTTTGAGAACTATTTTGCACACAAGTATGTTTAAAGCAAATAATTTTGATACAATGATAAATAGGAGATTTTCAAGTATAAGCTATTAATTTAGGGTAAAATTCTTTGGAGATGATTGAAAATGCGATTTCAGGAATGAAAAGAAAGGATGTAAATTTTGACTATTAAAGAAGGGCTTGTTTATATATTTTCATAAATGGAAGATCATGGATATCAAGTCACTACTGCATTAAGTTTCATCAGATAAATATGGAAATGTATTCATTTAAAGTAACAATAGTTAAAATACAAAAATCATATCTTTGCAACTATTTACAACTTATGATGTGGGCTATCATATCTCAATTTAAAAATGTGTGAGGATTTATATCTCTTCTCAAAATTCTTCCAGGAGATAAAAAGTCCTCTGCACTTAGAATGAGTCCTAGAATATTGTTGAATGTGCATGAATTATTTTAGGGATTAATTAGGGATCTTGTTAAAAGGCAGACTCTAATTCCTTATATCTGGAGATGGGGCAGGTTGGAATTTTGCAATTCGAATGAGCTGCTAAATGATGGTCATGCTGGTTGTTGTCCTTAGACTATACCTGAAGTAGGATGGCTCTAGAGCAGTACAAACTGCAGGTCACTTCCCATTATTGGGTAGTAAATCTATTTTGTAGCTGTTGAGCACTTTTTTTTTAATGAAAGAAGACTGAAGATATAAAGGAGAACAAAAGACAAAAACAAGAAAGAAAAGATAAAATACCAAGGGGGTACTAAGGTATTATTTCATGGATTTTTGTCTCTGTTCTATGGGTATTTGTATTTAAGTCACAATGTAAAATATATTTCTTACTGTGGATCATGGTCAAAAAGTTTAAAAGCCCCAGTGAAAGAGGAAAGAGTTTGACTTAGTTATTTTTCCTGATGTCTACCATAGTATTTAGTAGATAGTAGAATGATAAGTAAGTGTGTTGAGTGAATAAATGTACAAACAAATACATGGTTTGACCCATACAACTAAAACCACATGTGACTTTAAAATTAGTAGCCCTAGATTTTTGAGCATTTGTTTTATCAAATCTAAGTCATAGAGATGGAGCAGGCTGTGATTCTTCCATGCTGGTGAGAGTACCTTATAGAAAATGTTATAATGTCAGAGAAGAGAAGGTACATTTCTTCTTCCTAAAGAGTGTTCAATCTCACTAGTATATAAAGTAAATACCTATGAACACTGATCAAAATAAATTGCACAACCCTGATCTTTTAGCGAGCATTGGTGATCATCCAGCTTTTTGCCTCCCCTATTCTATGAGATAGTAATCTAAACCCTGGATGGTTTGTGGGTAGCAAAATCATAGAGATATTTATATATTTATTTTTAAGGTGAGATTTCTTCTCTTAATGTTCTGTTTTCTGCTAAAGTAATCTGATTGTCCTATTTACTGGATTCTTTCTCGTTGGTTACTATCTACCAGACAGATAATAAACAGCGTATCTTGCAGGGGCTTGGGGATAATTCTGCCTGCAGGTAGGAGGCAAAAGCATATGAACTCTAGAGCTCCTTTCCCGAAATATGTTTCCAGTTAATACATTTTTTTTTCAGAATTTAAAAATTACTTTCTCTGCAAAAGCGCCTCAAGGTGTGAACACAAAAAATAGAGACACAGTGAATTTAAATATTTTAAAATGGTTTGTAGCAACATTAAATACAGAGAAATAAAAGCAACTGAAAAAACAAAGGATTTCAGCATTCTCTAAGCTCACCTGGAGCATGCTGATCTCACAAAAGCAAAATGGTTCCATTTTTGCATTGGGATTTCCAGGAAGTAAGCTCTCTGGAAAATCTAAATGATCAGGCCTCTTTGGAAGTGAATTCCAAAATGAGATTTGTGGCAGATAATTTAGGCTGTTGTTGAGGCTGCAAAGATGCAAGGTTGCATTGTTAGATAAAGATGTAGTATTTCTTCCCTTTAACCCACCAAATGACTGTGTGTGTATCATGTAACTTCTGAGATTCCATCTTGCTAACTCTAACAAGAATGATGTTGTTTATCCAATACTCATTTCATGGAAATGTGTAAACTAATATCTGGAAAATATTTTGGATGCATTATATATGAGTTCTGTAAAAATAAAGTTAGATGGGGTGGGAGGCAGAACAATGTCCCCTGCAAGAGGTCCATATACTAGTCCCTGGGACCTGTGGCTATGTCAACTTTTGTGGCAAAAGTGACTATGCACCTGAGATTTAGTTAAGGAACTGGAGATGGTAAGATTATTCTTAATTATCTGGATGTGTGTGATGTAATTACAAAGGTCCTTATAAGTGATAGAGGGAGACAGGATCCTCTGAGTGATTCCCTGTAATCAATCCTCCATTGCTGCCTTTGAAGATGGGGAAGAAACCACAAGCCAAGGAATGTGGACATCTTCTAGAAACTGGAAAATGCAAGGAATGGATTCTCCCCTAGAGCCTCCAGAAGACATGATGCCTATAGACCCCTTGATTTTAGCTGAATGAGACTCTGACTTCCAGAGCTGTAAGATAATACATTTGTACTATTTAAGCCACTGTTTGTTTTAATTTTCTACAGGAGCAATAGGAAACTAATATATGTGGTAAAACAAACATAAAACAAATATATGTGGTAAAACAAATGTAGGTATAAAAGCAAACAACCTGTTTGGGATGTAAATATAAATATGGAGTAGACATTATCTAATGTATTGGTTAGAGTATGGTTCTAATGAGGATAAGGTCTGGTTTTATTCTCTTTATGAACAAGGTTCACTAATGGAGTAAAAATAAAGCATACATGCACACAAAAGGTAAGTCACGGTTACAGGTCTAATCCTGGCCACATATGTCAAAAATGCATCCTAAAGCTTATATGTAATAGAGAAAAGAAGACTGAATATTTAAACTTAACTAAATTACTAAGATTATGTTTATAAATAAAGACAATTTTATGTCCTTAAGAACCTCTCAATGTAAATATGCATAGAAATAGGACTAAAAGTTTTGAAATATATTTTCACATAATTAATAACATTTGATTAATTCATATTTTTGACAGGTATAACTATGTGCATTTATAGAAGAGGAAATTGAGGCTTAGAGAAGTGAGGGAACTTGGTAAAAATCATAAAACTATTTAAGGGGAAAGCCAGGATTCCATGACCCAGTTATTTTAACTCTCAATTCCATCTTCCAGCTCTATGCTTCTTTCAGAGCCAAGGTCTATATCAGAAATGATCCAAAATACAGGCCAATATGCTAATTTACAAGTGGGTCTCTTAGCCCTGTCAAAGGTGGGAAGGTATATTTAAGTACTTTTGAAACAATTTTAATTACTGATCTAACTCCAAAGTGAGTAAAATTGTTATTAGTTTTGTTGGCTCTCTTTTCTTTGCAAACCATGAAGATTAAATTCTCAGACCAAGGCAGCTGTCTGTGATGACTAATGTTGTTATCTTAACTATGCTTTTCACAAAAGCAGATTGACTGATTCTAGGCTTATATTATCAAGTGTCATCCTGCAGTATATATTGAATTTAAATTAGTTTTGAAGAAAAAAAATTGTGTGTGGGTTTGCATGTTCTGTGTGTGTGAATATTTTTGTATGTCAGCATGTATGTTTGCCAGTATATGAGAGTGTATGTATATGTTTTTATGGAATTTGGACCAGATAGACCAGTTAAACTAGATATCTGAGAATTCACTGGTTTTATTTATGATCTTGTAAATAACTAAAATATTTCTTGGGAACTTGGATCAGATGATTTTTAGTGGTTCAGTAAGTATGTTACAGTACTATTCCTTACATATCACTTCACTCTTTCTTTCCTTTTTGGTTTTATTTTGAAATGATTTCTCATTTATATGTATGTTGCAAAAATAATTCAAAGAGTTCCTGTATATCTTTCATTCAGATTCTCTAGACATTAATATTCTACTCTTCTTGCTTTATGATTTATTCTCTCTCAACATGCATACACATGTATGTAGATACCTATAAATACATGTACATACATATTTATATACCTATATATATATAACATATATTTAGGTATATACACACATATATTATGCACAAATAAAATATATATGTATTTACACACATATTTACACATACATATACAATTACATATTTTTGAAGTATTCCAGAGTAAGTTCCAGATATGGTTGCCTTTTACCTCAAAATACTTCTATTTCCTAAAAACGGCAATATCTCCTTACAAAACTATGGTACAATTATCAAAATCAGCAAATTCATATTGATAAAACCTTATTATTTAATTTATAGATCTTATTCAAATTTCACCAAATGCCCCACTAATTCAAGGTACTTTTTTAGTCCAAAATTCAGTCCAGGACCACACATTGCATTTAGTTTTCATGCCTTTTGTTGGATGAGAGAGATATTCAATAAGATCCTCTGAACTGAGAAGGAACTTTGAGGCAGAGAAATGAAGCAGGCAAATCCATATAGTGTAATTATGAGGTTTATTGTGGGTACTTACATACAGGCAGGATCATGTGGAAGATGATATGTAGGAGCTTACAGCTGCACTCCACACCACTGAAAAAGGTACAGGGATTTAAAGGGACCAAAGCTAAAAATGGAAGCTGACTAGCAAGTGAGAAGCATGTCTGTAATGACAGGAACCCGGATGGGGTGGGGAGTCTCATGACCATTAACCATCTTGTCAGCAAAAGACATTCTTCCAGTTTTCATATCAGATGAAGGAAGGATAAAAGTTGATAGGGAACTTACCTGGCTTGGATGCATTCATTATGAGTAGGCTCAGTCATACAGAAAGGGGAGGGGGTAGGACCTAAAATGGAGCTGACAAAATGGGGTTCAGGCACACATCTTTTCATCTTCTCCAATCAAAGATATATATTAGACTTAAATTTTCCTTCATGATTTTGAGATTTTGATGAGTCCTGGCCAGTTGCTTTGTAGAATGTGCCTTAGTTTTGGTTATCTGATGTTTCCTCATGATTAGACTCATGTTACGTATTTTGGGCAGGGATACAACAGAAGTGATGTATGTTCCTCTCAATGCTTAATATCTGAAGGTACATGATACTGATTTCTCCAATTAATAGTGATGTTAACTATAATAATTTGATTAAAGAAGATATCTGCAAGTCTTTCATAAACATTTTTATTCTTTTGTAATTAATAGACATCTTGCAGATAATTACCTTGAGACTGTTTATGCAGCTTATTTCTTATATTTTACCCATAATTTAGTATCTATTGATGCTTATTGCCTGAAACAACTATTTTTGTGGTGGTTGCCTTGCTTTTTACCTTGTAAGTTACTTGTTATTTTGACCTAAAAGCCTTGATTTTTTTCCCCCTTAACCTTTGAGTTCTACTTGTTTCACTAGGAAATACCTTGCATTAGATTTTTTTTCCAAACAGATTTCTCCAACGGTTCTATTGACACTTCCAATCTGTAGATTCAGACTTTTATTGCCCCAGTGTTTTCTCAGATTATAGTTTTTTTTTTTTTTTTTTTTTTTTTTTTTTTCTTTGCGGCACGCGGGCCTCTCACTGTTGTGGCCTCTCCGGTCGCGGAGCACAGGCTCCGGACGCGCAGGCCCAGGGGCCATGGCTCACGGACCCAGCCGCTCCGCGGCATGTGGGATCCTCCCGGACCGGGGCACGAACCCGCGTCCCCTGCATCGGCAGGAGGACTCTCAACCACTGCGCCACCAGGGAAGCCCAGATTATAGTTTTAGATATTAGTTTTGTTCCAGTGTTTTGCTTAGCATCTTCAGGACCTCCAATTATACTTATGTTATTCCTTCTTTGCCTGTCTTCCATTTCCATCACTTTCTCTCTGACACTTTTAACTTATTTATCTTATTTTTATTTTCTTGGTTATTTTCCTACCACTCTTCAAAGTCTCTTATGAAATTTTCACCTTGTTATTTATTCTTGATATCTGAGATAATTTTGTTTTTTTCTTCTATTTTCAATTCAATACACTCTACTCTCTTTCTGGGTTTTCTTTTTGTCCATTTCTGTCTTTAATATTTGAATTTCTGATGCAAGTGTTTTGGTTTGTTTGTTTTAATCTCCAAATGCTTGCTTGAGTGCATTTAACTTAGTTTGCAGTGTTGTGTTAAATTTTTTTCTGCTTCATGTTTTGTGTGTGTGTGGAAGGGGTGAAGGGCTGAGAGAAGCTGTTTCAAGAGCTGAGGTGTGTTGTTTTTTATTTTCAGGTTAAATTTTTTTCTTTTAGTAGGAATTATCAGTAGACATAAATAATTTTCTCCTAATAATTTTATGAAGGTGGAGGTTGCTGAAAAAGTTCCTAGTTCATGGTGCTCTCTGCAAGTAGTGGGGAGAAGCACAACCTCTTAATTAAGGTTTTATTTTTGTGGTAGCAGAGAGGGTTTGTAGGTCTTACAATGTGTTCTTTGTTTTCCTAGGACCATCAGGTTTTTTTCTGCAATTAAATTTCCAAAAGAGATTTTTTTAATTAATTTTTATTAGAGTATAGTTGCTTTACAATGTTATGTTAGTTTCTGCTATAGAGTGAAGTGAATCAGTTATATGTATACATATATCCTCTTTTTTAGATTTCCTTCCCATTTAGGTCACCACAGAGCACTGAGTAGAGTTCCCTGTGCTGTACAGTAGGTTCTCATTAGTTATCTATTTTATACATAGTAGTGTATATATATCAATCCCAATCTCCCAATTAATCCCAACTCACTTCCCCCTTCATATCCATAAGTTTGTTCTCTACATCTGCTTTGCAAATAAGTTCATATTCCTTCCTTTTCTTTTTTTGCCTTTAAAAGATATATCATTTGAAAGTTGCTACTTAAATCACACATACCTAAAACTTTAGCTGTGAATTCAGTGTTCTGAACTATTAGAAACATCTTTTAGTATTCTCACATTTACTGTGAACTTTCTTCTTCTGGCACAAGTTTTAGAGTCATTTTAGGCCTGCCACTAACTCCCATCTTCTCCTTTCTATGCACAGTGGGTTTTTTTTGTTTGTTTGTTTGTTTTGTTTTTATCAGACTATTTTTGCTTGTAGCAAAGTTTTGTGGTAGCACCACAAGTAATTGCTCACTGGAATTTTGTTTTTCCTTTTTCATTTACAGTTGATTTTAGATATGAACATTGTGCTTTATAATTTATGTGAATTTTCCTCTTGTTTTGTATTAATTTTTGGAGGATGTACAGAGAAGTATACATTTAAGAAGCTGCCATTGTTTTTAGCTTCTCAGTTTTCTCCATCTCACTTTTAATCCTCACCTATAACTAACCACTGTACATTAATTTATCATATTCTTTTTTCTTTTTCATTTTAAAAGTTATTAGTGCCTATGCCAATATTTGTAACATTGTTTATATATTTAAAAGATGTTTAATTTTAATTTATATTTACAGGCTAGAGCTGTTTAAGCTCTTTATTAAAATGGTATATTCATGTGGTTTGGGGGAATTGATGTAATTCTTCTTCTGAATTTCCCCATAATCTGGCCTTAGATGCTAAGGGAACTCTCTTTGAAAAGGAAGACTAATCTTTTCTTCTTGTTCTCTACTGAAAGTTCAGGAAACCTCAGAAGATATTTATTGACAATATCACAAATATCAAGGGGCAACACCTTCTCCATGTGCAAACGTGTTTTCTAAGCTATCCATTGCTTTATCCATTGCCACCTTGGCCTTGAGGGGTCAATTATTAGTTTTATTTTTTTGTTTGGTTGCAACACATGATTTTTCAACCCATCAGAAAATGGAAGGAAAATCAACAAGCCCTCTTGGACTTCAAGAAAAGAAGGAACATGTATGGTCAAATTTATTTTATCAATCTCAGTGATGGCTTGATGTGAAAAACAACATTAAGAGAAAAACAAAGAGAGAGAGAATAGTGTCTGTCAGATAAGCTGTTAATAAAACTGGAAGAATAAGACATTCTTACAGAATATAGAAATCTTCTTAATGTAAATATTCTCTTCTAGGTCTCATTCTCAGGGTAAAATGAGAAAATTAGAAACATACAATGCTTGTGTTAGAGGATATTTTCAAGAGCATGAATTCCAATTCCAATTGCACATATAAAGAAGTGGTGATGACAAACATAAAAATAGGAAGTATAGTTTACTGAGTACTTAAGTGTGCTAAGTATCTTGCATATGTCATCTTCACAACAACTTGTTGAAATACATTGTGATAAATATTATTCATTCCTTATCTGTATTGATTTTCCACTGCTCTCTTTCTAATAGAATTTTCCATATACTTTGGATGACTCTGTATTAGATACTGTTAGTATCCAACAATATCCATATGCTCCTCTAATTTCCCAGTCTTTGTTAAAGTTGGGTTAGTGATCTAAGTTATGCTGGCTAGTGGAATGTAAGTGTGTAATGTACTACTTCTAGGCTCACGAAGGGTGTGGTTTGTGGTTTAGTATCTAGTATGCTTTCTCCATATTTATTATCTTTTCCCATCTGCTAACTCAACAAAGCCAGAGTGACCTGGAATTTACAAGATAGTAGAGTCAAAAGACTAAAGCATCCTGGGATCTAAATCACTTCTTAGAGGACAATTGTTAAACTTACATTGGACTGAGTAAGAAATGAACTTCTATTGTGTTAAGCCCCTGAGATTTGAGGGTTTATTGCTTACTGTGGCATAGCCTATTCTATCTTGACTAATAGAAAAATTGATACTAGGTGTGCTATACTGTCATAACAACAGTACCAATAAAAATTCCAAACTATGTGGCATTGGGTTATGAATCATTGAGCACTGGGTAAGAAAATTGTTGTCTAGGCCTGCAGAGTTAAAGATGTGTGTTATGTAGAGGCAAAACATTTTGTAAAAGGGACTTCTATAACTAGAAAGACAGACCAAACCTACTGAGTTTATAACTTCAGGGGAAGAGATTGGAAAAAAAATGTTGTTAACAGTGCATGCTAAGTGTTATCGACTATATTTGGCAAGGTATTATAGAACAAGATGAGACTAAGAAATAAATGAATGATTTGCAAGCAGAAATGGAAGGAAGAAGCAAAGCCCAGAAATTCAGATCCTTGAATGGTTGAAAATCTTACTGCTCTTAGCCCTCAAACATTAAGATTTTGGTTTAGAAAATACACTGAGAAACCGAGGCCCAGTGAAACTTCTCATTGATTAAAATAACTCAGGTTACAACTTCTCAGTGGAAAAAGTTACTCAGGGCAAAGATCAGATTAAAGAGTGTGGTTTTCTCATCTACTGTTCCAGATAGTGTCAAGGGAGTAGCTCTTGAAAAAGGGGAGCGATGCAGAGTTAAGAAAACAAAATCGGTCAGATTCTAGAATAATATCTGAAAAAAATAACTTGACTGGTGGTTACTGTCCATGGAACTGAACAGAAGTAGGTAAATCAGAGGGTTAAGGAATTTTTTTTTTTTTTTAGTAAATTGTATTATGGAAACAAAACAAACAAACAAACAACAATCAGAGTGTGGGCAAAAGCAACTTTGATGTTTAAGTCTTAAAAGAACACTGGGGGGCTTCCCTTGTGGCGCAGTGGTTGAGAGTCCGCCTGCCGATGCAGGGGACACGGGTTCGTGCCCCGGTCCGGAAAGATCCCACATGCCGTGGAGCAGCTGGGCCCGTGAGCCATGGCCGCTGAGCCTGCACGTCCGGAGCCTGTGCTCTGCAACGGGAGAAGAACACTGGGGTCCTCAAAATGTTCATGATTAAGAGGCAGGAATTGAAGGTTGTAGAATTTTCAAAGAGGGCCTGCTTTACAAAGCCCAGTGTAGACAGGCTAGAAAGGCAAAAAAAAAAAAAAGGCAGGCTCTCCAAGAGAGCAGCAGAGCCAGGAGCTCTAGTGAACAATGAACACTGGACAAGGAAATTACAGAATCCAAAGAGAAATGCAGAATCCAATCAGTGAACTTCCTCTGCCCCCTGGGCATGGAAATTCTGTTTCTAGAATCTAAGGATTTCAGAATACACCTAATAAACAGTGTGTACTACACTTCTTATTCTTCACTTTTCTAAATAGGAGGATCTAGTATGATTATTCTGTCCAGGTCCCTTGTATATTGACTGTGTGTGAAAAAATGGATAATTTGGCCTTTTAGTTTACAGGTTGATAGTCTAGGAGGAGACACATCCAGATCTGATGGAGAAGCCCACATATTACCTGGATTTTGTAATAGATGTAAAAAATGGACGATATTTTGGATTATGTCTCTTGAGTGTGTGTCATATATGTGGTAGAAGAAGGGAAAGGGATTTTCAAAGACCAGATAAAAAACCATGAGTGTTCACAAATATCCATGTACTCTTTTATCTTTCCCCAACACCCTTGTATTTGGATTTGCCATTTGGTTTGCTCTGGCAAACCAATAAGGGGTCAATAAGAGGTGGATCCTTATTGACCAAGCCGATAATTCCATTCCATTCCCATGGCCTTAGTCCTTTGTTCAAGGTTGGCATGTGGTCTTGTTTAGAATGCTGGGTAGAGGGTCCGTCTCTCTTCAGGATGATAAATTATGAGCCCATGAGCCCTGAAATTGCTGCAACCATCTTGTCACCATGAAGGAAGCCAAACTTGGAATGAAGTGCCACAGTGGGAGACAGTAAGAGAAGAAATGAAGAAATGAAATTGGATTGGCATCACTGAGTCACTGAATGAGACAAACCCTGACAACTGTTCTACCTCTGTTCCTCAAGATACACAAGCCAATACAGCATTTTTATTGTTTAAGCCAGCTGAGTGGAATTTCCTTTTGCTTGCAACTGAATAAATAATAAGAAAATGGGGACTACCATCAGGCTTAATGATAAGAAAATCAAGAAACAGAAGGCTGAACTGAATTGTCTAACATCACAAAGGTGGTAATTAACTATACCAGGAGTGGAACCCCAAATTGTCAACTCAAAATCCTGTTCTTTTAATCACTGTGTGTTTGTGTTATGACACTGTTTTCCATTCTGCCATTCTCACAATCTGCCATTGTGAGTGTTAGAAGGAAAACAAAACCAGAAAACAGGATTTCTGTCTCCCAAGATACTATTCTTTCTGGAACTCTTACAACTATTTTCAGTGAGACAAATTAGAAAATTGATTCTTCTTTTCAAGCGCTCATCATCATGGAGTGGCCTCTATTATCCGTGAAGGAGTGCAGCCATAATAACAAGGCCCAGTGATTATTGGATTTGAGTTCACCACCCTTGCTCAAGAGGAACTATAGAAAAGAGAGCATGCTGTGGAATCAGTAAATGCCATAGCTAAAAACAGCCCTCAGCTGTGTCTGCTGAACATCTGGGCCATGTTTTTGCTGGGTGGGGAGAGGGTATGTGGCTACATTAGTAACTGCATTTCATAAAAATTAACAGCTCAAATCTTCAGGTCAGCATGTTTAACAAAAACAAATCGTTTATTTCTAGAACGTGGAACAGATGTGAATGAGTGAAAAATATGTGTGTCTGTGAGTGTCTGTGGGTGTTTGGTATGAAAATGTTAAAAGAGATGTGTTTTCCTATAGGCATGTGATCATAAGATTATCAGAGGCTTTTGCTGGTGGTTGGGAAACACAGAAATGGGGTGCTGCTGGGGGAGGGGAGATGGGGACAGGTAGCCTGGAGGTGAAAGAAAGGTAAAATGAACAAAGCACACACCTAGTCTAAACATGGAGGTTTTAGAGGCCCAGGATTTACAAGTTTCATATGCCAAAGGAATCCAAAGTTTAACAAATATTTTTGCTGTTGAAAGACATAGATTCTCTATTTTTAAATGTAATTATAAATGAAAATCCATCCTTCAGAATTGAAAACATATTCCCAACCGTTGCCCTTACAGTGTTAATAATATCCCCTCTTTAACCCTCCGTATTCCCCATCCTTTAAAAATGCTTAATAGTGCCATAGAAATAAAAGAGCAAGTGAAAACACTTCAGGTGCTGCATGTTTCTAAAATAATACATCAGCAAAATACCTGAATCATAACATGTCAGAGCTGGAGAGACCTCCAAGGTTCCTATAGTGCAATGAAGTTGCTTGGGCTCATTTACTGTTTCTACTTCAGATGGGACACAACTGACTCACTCCAAAAAAGCACTCTGCCCACAACAAAAGCCACTGGAGAGCTTGCTCCACTTTTAATAATCACACCCACAAACACACATACGCACACACTTCACTAAAAACATTCTTATCCCTGTTTCATTCAGTCAGGATTTTTTTTTTTTTAGTATTAATGAGATGAGCTGCCAGATTTCTTTACTCTTTTCTAGTTACTTTATTATCACATGACTCTAAGGCCTCCTCAAGAATCGGGATTGTGTTCTCAGCTCTGAGGCTAGAGGGGGCCTGGGCTGTGTCCTATTAACCTATGATAGCCGAGAGTGCATTAGTGTCTTCTCTCTGTCCCTGAAAATTCTCAGGAGAACTAAAGAGAGTCTATCAACTACCTGAATAAGTCTTCATCAACTCAAGTTTGACAGGAAAGAAAACCAGAGAGGAGAGAGGAGGGGCAGACGGATGGAACCCCAGGGCACAAGAGCACAAACACTTCTTTACTGAGTTACCGCTATTACAAGGGGAAGAGGTTAATCTGTCTGGCAAGGTGGGTCAGGCCCTTTCCACAGAGAATAGCATCATATAGAAGTTTTCCTAAGGTTACCCTAGGATAGGTGCTTTAAGTGACTCCTAAGAGTGTCAGAGAGCCTGGGCGTTAATCTGAATGGAGAGCTCTTCCTGTCATACTGTCGTCAGGATAGACCATCTGTCCACAAACCTTGCCCTGGGCCAAATCCAACTGGTGACCTATTTTTGTGCTAAGATTGGCTATTCCAGTTTTAAATATTTGAAAAGAATCAGAAAAGTAATATTTCATGACATATGAGAATTAGGTGAAATACAGATTTCAGTGTCCATTTATTGGTATCCAGTCATGCCCGTTCATTTATGTGCAGCTGCTTCCATGCTGGTGATGGACAACCACAAAACCTAAAATATTTACTTTTTGTCCCTTTACAGACAGCACTTGCTGACCCATTGGCAGAGACCATACAAGATCATCTAGGAGGAAGTTACATAGTAAGTGAGATGTTCATAAAGCTTTGAAAGTCTGAGGAAGGTCTCTCCAGAATTTATTTAAAGAGCATGAGAGCATGATTTAACATTTCTCTTTGAAGAGGATGAAAATTTTTTAGTATCAAACAACACCAAGTTGGGAGACTACCCTCAACTATTTATTCAGTCATTCACTCATTCAACACCTTTATTAAGCCCCTCCTGAAATGGAGCAGGACCCTATGGTCCTTCCACCCCACTCCACGTCCTCCACCTGACTTTTGTCTGTAGAAAAATGTTAGCCAAAGAATAAGTTTAATCAGAGAAATGAGAAAACACAGAAGCAAAGGAAAACAGTCAAACAGGACAAAACAATAATAGTTTAGTTATTAAGCAAAGTCAAGGACCTTTAGTTCTTCTTCAAGGGCTATAGATAAGATTTTGAGCCTTATCCTGTGAGCTGTGTTATAGATACTGAAACCCCTACCGGGTGGAAGAAGTTAACTACATGATGACCAGGCTGTAGCCATGACATAAACTGCCACAATTCCAAGAATTTGCCTCAAAGAAATGGAAACAAACCAACCCTGGAACTGAAGAGTAATTGCACTTAAAACAATCAAGATGACGCTGATCAGACCACCGATGACCAATTTCAAGATGACTGTTGGAGCTGTTTCTGCAGGTAACCCCCTCCCTCTGTCTATAAAAGCTCTTGCCCCCAGTCATCAGTGGGGAGGAGTCAGCCTGTGGACAGGCGTCGCCCCCTGTACCCCCATTGCCGGCAGCCAAAATAAAGCCAACTTTCCTTTCCACCAACCTTGCCTCTTTATTGGCTTTTGAGCAGCGAAGAGCCAGACCCCACTCTTGGTTACACTCCTGCATATAAAAGATAATATCTTAGGTGATGGAGTTGTAGTGGGGCTTAAGGCAGAAATGGCTCTGCTCTTGTCAAGGTATGATTTCTTGGATCTCAAACAGACCTCTTTCCAAATAATTATTTCCCCCTCAAGTTATATATAAATATCTCTTTGATTCAAGCATGCACACTCTTTCTCTCTGTTTTAAAATAAAGTATGATATCTGCCACACAACTACTTCTCTCTTGATATTCAAACACACACACACACACACACAACAAAAATCAAACAAAAAAGTTTTCCCTTACCAGTTTCCCATAAAATGGGTCTTTAGTTTTCTCTGCCTTGCCCAATGTAAAGATGTTAACTAACCTCTGTATAAACCTCTTTTGTGTAGAAGGACTTTTACATGGACAAATTCATTTTTGTCCTTTGTGTTGTACTAAGCACATTACATTACTATGTACTGCCTTACTATGTATTATACTGTGTACTTATTTACTATTAATACTTGTAATTTACAGATGAGTAATCAAGGCTTTGGGACCTCTGCTAGTAAGTGACCAAAATGGGGCGTCAAACCAGGTCCTCTAATTCCAAGCCTAATACTTCTTTTTCTTGGCAATTGGGAAATTAGTTATTTTCTATTTGCGCTCACTTATCCTTGTTAAGAGTGGAAGAGACAAGAGGGACAAAGTGCTAAGAAATGGATTCTTGAGGACTGTTACCTGGCTGATGACAAGAAAAATTATAAATTTTCTGAGTTATTGGTTCCACCCGGGATAAACTAATAATCACTTTCACCAAAGGGAGAGAGATGATGTGCTATAATAAGAAGTGAACTCAATTCAGCCGCTGAACACCTGGGTTCCAGCTCTGCTCTGCCAGAATGAGCTATGAGTCCTTCAGGCTTTGGGTCAGTCACTTCAAATTTCTGAGCCCCAGTTTTGTTTGTTTGTTTGTTTTGTTCTGTAAAAGCAAAGTGTAGAATTACTTACACTTATAAGTTCTTTCCAGATTTAATACTTGTAGGTTCCATAAACTTTTATTGGTATTTTTGAATCAGTGTTAATTGTTATAAAGGTATCAATTTTGTCCACAAATTGTATTTAGGTAATGATAATTCTTTTTAGACTAATATTACATATAAAGTGCATTTTAAAAAATAGCTACTACTTTGTAATAAGAGGAAAACGTTTTTCCTCGACCTGATCTAGTTCTTTCTCTAATTTCAGGAAAGTGAGTGAAAATGCAGTAAAACCCTGTTGCTTCAGTTCCTACTTCCCCCTGTTAATGGTCCCAAAGAGACCTCAGCCTACAGTGATCTAGAGACAGTCTGGGACCTGGGACCTGGGACTCTTTGCTGCAGTGCTTGCACCTGGACAAATGTCTGCTCTAGCAACAAAATACAAAGAAATTCTAAGGGACTAAAAATAACTGCCTGCATGAGCAGTTGGGACAAATTCTGCATAACAAGACACAAAAACCCCCCAAAACCCAACCGTCACTTCTGAAGAGCTGGGAGAGAAACAGGGTACTGAGCATATCCCCTGCACTCAACACCACCAAAGCGGTGGCCAAATCATCTAAGACGCCCCTCCAGCCTGACCCCCTGGGCACACCTCTACCCTCACCCTATATAAGGAAGCAGCTCATGCCCCTGTCCCCAAGGGAGTGAGCAAGGCAAACTGTTACTTGTTTTTCTCCCCCCTGCTGCAGCAAGGGCCCCAATCAAGCCTTGCCTGAATTTCTTGTCTGGCCTCTTATAATTTCTATTGATTAAGGAAAGCCAAGAACCCTGATCAATATCCATCTCACCCTCCTCTGACCCCATAGAGCCAACCAAGGTTCTGATTCGGGCTTGAGCACAGTCTACCTCATGGCATTTTATTTTTATTGCAAACTGTTATTCTGTTATTCAACTTTTAGTCAACTGCATGTATGTCTGCTTCTTGCCTCCCCAGTTAGACCCTGAATCCCTCGTGTAAGGAGGTTAACCATGTCTTGCACCTGGAATCTCCAGAGAACTGATCATAATGTTTTGTACGTGCAGAGCTAGTGCTCTGTAGGCAGAGTCTCCACTAAACCTCCTGCCATTTATTAATATCCATCCAGCAAGTTGAGTGGACAGGAATTAGCTAATCCCAGTGTGAAAATCTTAGGAATACACATGTTTAATATGCTTACCCTCAACACTAAAACATTGTTGATATTGGTATAACACACATATTACTTTATCTCTGGAAATGTGTATCTCTTTGTTGGGACCCTCAATAGGAGGTGAATAAATGTTGACCAGATTATTTTCTTTTTCTAACACTTTTACTTTTGACCAAAACTTACCTTTCTGGGAATTACAACTGTTTACTTTTCCTTGAACAATATAACCAAAAATAAAACAATGTTAGAGGATCCACTGCATGGTTCTCTAAGCTTGTTACTTTATTTTTGACTCCCACTAACATGTGTATATCAATTCATTTATGTCATGTTTTAGCCCCTGGATTTTGGACAGTGTCTTGACACAGAGATACCCGGCAGCAGTTCTTGTAAGCAAAGAATTATTTGGTTTAGAAATTACTAACTTTTAAATTATTAACACAAGAGCACACCAAGAAAAAGAAGGGTTTCCTTAACAAAATGATAGAATCATAGCCTCTTCTCTTGAAGTTTCACCATTCAATGTGAAGGATTGTTTGATATTGCTAAAGTTGAAAAACACCCTTCATTTTTTTCTTAAAGAAAAGCCTTTGTTTCTCAGTTTGAGATTTTTCATGAATAATTGGAGACTGGGGAAATTGAAAAGGATTTTTGTCTCTGGCTGAACTGAAGTGGTAAACATTCTTGGAAATCAAAACCTGCAAAACAGCAAGTACTTTTTTTTTTTCAACTGTTTAAACATAACCTGGATATTGGGAGGCAGCAAAAAAACAGAAACAAAACCCCACAATAACGATGAGATATCTGCATCACACTTTATAAAACCACTAGGAAAATGTTTATCCAGGTCTCTGTGGTCTATTTACAATGCAATAGCTATTATCTGAGTGTGTTTCCTGCCTAGTCCAAGGACAATCTCTGCGGCTCACCTAAATAGGTATTCAGTCTTATCAAAGATTACAAATACAGGCATTGTGTCTTGTCATTAACAACAGTTTAGTGTTTGCCATGTGAACTGATTCATGCTATCTGCCCAGTCTCTGTGGGTCAGCTTAATAAGTGATAACAACAACAGCAATAAAAATAATAACAGCAGCTACCATTTAAAGAATACCAATTTGCCAGGCATACTAAGTACTACATGACTTATGGCTGAGTTTATTTTTACAACACACTTCCAAAATAGGCATCATTAGTCCCATCACACAAATGAAGAATCTGAAATGAAGTAATTTCTCCGAAGACAGACATTAATTGTGAATACAGCTAGAATGAAAACTCAGGTCAGTTTGGCTCCAAAGGAGTTGCTAAATCCTATTCTTAGGAAGCTTTAACATCTACATGAAACAGTTGGATACGCTTAGAAGGAGGAAAATTTTTAAAAAAGCAAACACTGTTTCTAAATACTGAATGAATGACCTCAACAATGTTCAGGGAAGGGATTAAGAGTAAGGGTAATCCAGGGGGGGCTCAGTGGAGGAGGTTGTGGGAATGGGAGGTGGGACTAATAAATGCCCTTATTCATTAGGTCAGCAGAAAATTTAATATTTGGAAGTGAGAGAGGTGGTAGGGATGAGTGCAGTTGAAGAAATTCCCATTGATTTTATCTATTCCTCTGATTGACAGAGACAAATCTTTCCCAGTTATACCTGCCCTTGCAGCTAACTTCCAACCAGAAAAGAACATCAAGGTGAAACTATCTCTTTAACGAAATGCTCATTCTCTAGCTCCTCCTAAATGCTTTAACCTGAAGCAAACAGAGAATAAAATGCAATTACTTGGTGTAACTACGATCATTCTTCCATTGGAGGCGTGATGGCCAACAAAGAGAGAAATAGGATGGAAAAACTATGAAAGGAGACAAAGGGACTCAATGTAGTGTTAGGTACACTATACATGGGGCTGACCTGGAGTCTTGGCTGGAGAGGATGTGACTGACTGAAATGAGAGGAAATCTAGGCAAGCTGATGCCCATGGGAGCAGAAGTAGAACCCTTCAGGCAGGGGGTGAATGGCCGGGTTGGCAGATGTAGTCCAAGACCAAGATACTGTACTGAGTTTATAACTTCAGAAGTTCATACAGTTGTAACAAGTATGTCTGACACTGAACAGGCTCATTTCAGGAATTTTCCACCAAAAAACAAGATGAAGGAAGGCAGAAATGTCTGCAGTCTCAAAGGAAACAGCTACCAGAAGAAAGATAGGCAGCAGACCTCTCCCAGTCACTTGGGGTACAGTTTTTTCGCTTAACCTAGTCACAGAAGACAAAGACATGGAGGAAGGGGTAGGGGAATAAAAATGTCCTGAATACTCAAGAGACCCAGCTAACAAAGGGGTGAGATAGCAGAAGGAAATAGACTTTGGAAGCCTGGGAAAATGGCAGATTTCAAACAAGTGTGCTTTGGGGCTAGTTTGAGGATGGCTCTAGTGTGGGGTAGTTTAACATCTCAAAAAATTTTATAAATTCCTGAAAGGCAGGGTTCATACCTTATTTTGTTATTTATTTGTTTGTTATTTAGTATCTGAGAACATGGAGACTTGCACAGACTAATAATCAACGATTTTTAATTGGCTGGCTTAATGAACATATGAATAAAAGAGAATATATAGACAGACACAAAAATGGTAAATAGAAATAATGTATCCTTTAAAGGAGAGAAGAAAAAAAGGCTTCTCATAGTTTTCACTCAGTGCTGCTTGACCCCAGCTAGTTGAAATGCAAATGAAGGGATGGGAGTGTTAGAGAAACTTTTCATCTTTCTGCATGACGCTGAAGGGGAGATAGCCTGCCGCACTGACAGCTCCGATCCATCAGGCAAATGGGTACAGCTGTCACCACACCACGACTGCTCAGCTGTCACTGGTGGAGATGCTGGCAGACCTGGAAATCTGTGAATGCTGAGGGCAGAGGACCTCGTCCTGAGAGAACACAAAGCTACATTTGCACTTGCCCATTGTTCAAGGGAAGGAAGAAGGGAAAAAGAGGAGAGGAATAACCCCAGAATACAAAGCAAAGTAATATGCCCAGTGTCTAACCCAGACAGAGAACAATCCTGGGAGAAAAAACAATTTGTTTTAAAGATACTGGGACTTCCCTGGTGGTCCAGTGGTTAAGACTCTGCGCTTACACTGCAGGGGGCTCAGGTAAGATCCCTGGTTGGGGAATTAAGATCCCACAGATACTAACTTACCAAGCTTACTGCCTCTTTCTTACTATGTAATGTGTTAGGGCAGAGTCCTTCTAAAAAGGAGGCTTGAGTCCAAGCTGTTTGTTCCTCCCCTCTGCCAAAGCAGTCTTCCAGTGTAACAACATCATTAACACTTGAGAAATTGTAAGACATGCAAATTCTGCGGCTGCACCCTGGACCAATTAAGTCAAACTCTGGGATTGGGGCCCAAAGATCTGTATTTTAACAAGCCCTGCAGGTGATGGTTTGAGAATGGTCGAATCTGTGACTGAAGCAATTGTTCCCTTAAATGCCTCTCAGTTGAAGCATTTGAGGAACCCACAGAGTGGATCTAGGGTCAGGACCACTCCTCTGTTTCTTGGAAAAAATGATTTGGTAACTCCAGTGGACACTGGGGTTAATCCTGACTCTTGCTTCAGAAAGAATTAGTCAGTTCAAGTTACTGTCAAAATATAATGTTCAAAAGTTAGAAACATGACTCCCATAAATATAAAATTAGTCCATGGCAAAGATTTTATTCAATACATTAATTGATGTGGAAACTAGTAAGATGGTAAAGCTGAGCAACTGGATATTAATAGGCAATTAACAATAAAAGAGGAATGTTAGAATAAGATTAGAAACAAAACTGTTGAATGCCTTTTGGGGCAATAAAACCAGAACTTTAGAGGTTATTTTTTTCTATGGAACACAAATCATTTGCATCTCTACAGGATACCAATCTGCCACTTAACACAACTTTGCAGAGTCTGGGAACTTAATTAACAGTAAATTAACAGTAATAGTAAAATCAGAGCAATGCTACAATAGCCTAGAAAATTAAATACTTCTTGGGTGAGCCTGATGAATAATGTTCCAGAATGACATGGATAAGACAGGCAGACATCCTCAGGACCTTCTTTATAAGTCTCGGAAATTTTTGTTAACACGACAGCTCTAGTCTTCAGGTCCTAATTCTTAGTGGAGTTGGGTGGACTCCTGGCTCATCAACCTATGAAATCTGCATTTTTTTTTTTGCCTCCTGCTGCACATTCATTCAGTGCTGAGCATCTGTGGCAGCAGCTGTTCCACTGCAGCACTATGGCCCAGGCCTGATGCAGTCTCCCTGTTTCTCTGTAACCCTCCTGCACCACCATTGTGTGTGGTCATTTTGTTCTCCCAGAGGCCACCTGCAGAAAATATCAGCAAGTGCTGGTTCAAGTTTAGAAAAAAGCAGTTCAGGGGAAACTTCCATGTGCTTAAAGGCCCCTGCATGGGGACTTGATCACTGCTAGAGATTTTTTTCAAGATACTGATCATGTTTCTGGTAAGCTGGGGGACACTTTTTCATGTAAAGAGTGAGTTTTAAACATCAGGACTAAAGAGACATAGGGGATGATGATGTGACTCGAATCGTGATGGGGAAGCTGCTGCGTAGCAGCAGCTAAATAAAAGCAACATCTCAAAGAGAGAGGCAGGACACCTGCTGAAGACCTACCTGCATTTCATTTCTCCTATCAGAAAAGCTGAGAAACACCCAGACCTGGCTGTCGCCTTCAATCTACAACCTTCCTATTGTCGCTGCATTGCAAGGCTTCTTACCTGAGAACCATGAACTCCCAAAACGATCTGAAGATAGAATCCACGGGGTCCAAGAACTTGGATGGAGACACATATTGAATTTTTATTTTCACTAAATTCTAACTGGAATTGAACACTTCTTTCCATTATTAATGAAGGCAACAAACTAGAATAGTATTAGCAGTACTTGTGACTTTGTTATGGATATTTTCACATCACTACTTTGTCTCTCTGTTTGATTTTCTTATTTAAAGGGTTAATAAACACATGTATAACTATATGACTCCTTTAAAAATAGTTTGATAACTATATTTTGATATGAATAGTTTACTTTGGAAGCTTATGTGTTTTATTGTGTGCCTGGAAAAACATTATTCTAAGACAAGATTCATATGCTATGTCAGATTTCTGAAGAGGTTCACGGCACAAAGAAGCTTAAAATCCTCGCCTATTGTAACTTCAAACAAAGGAAAACAAAACAAAAATCGGTTTTGTTTAGTTTGCTGCCTACTTGAGCTTTGCCGGTCTTATGATGGTATTTTCTTTTGCAACAACTGAAGTTGGAAAACAACATGCCCCTGGTCATTATGTGCTATATTCTTTTTCTTCTGAGCCGTTATATACATATCTTCTTTATTTTTGAAACCATTCTTCTTGTTTAAAGGTATAAGACAATATTTATGGTTAGGATTCAAGGCGAGAGCCATTCTGAATATTTCAGCAAGTCCTAACACAAACTCAAGCAATGAATATCCATCCATTAATGAGAATCCAGGCAACTGGTCTTTTTGACCTCACTAAATCCTTTCCAGAGCAAGAAGCTTTTATTCTTCTTCAAGCCTCAGGTGGCAGATCAGGGGCAAAATAGTCTTTCTTCCCAATTATATGCTTCCACACTCATTGTCTATTAGGGGAGTAGAGGATAATGAAAAGGATGTGATTTTAGTTTATGATCAAACTGGGTTTTTTTTTTCTTCCCATTTTTGATTTGTATTCAGAGTTAGGCAGCCTGCAGAAATTCAGTTTTAGGAAAAAAAAAGGGACAAAGACAAGTATTTGTCCTCTTCTTCTTTTCAAATTTGGCTAAGAGATGAAAAGCCAGGCAACAAAGGCTTTTGCTCGCAACCACTTTAAGACTTAGGGTCAGAAGCTGAGAAATAAAGCGTTCAGAAGAAAGAGAGCTGAACTCAAATGCCTGCTTCGCTACTCACTGATTGTGTGATCAAAGATGTGTTATTTAATCACTCAGGCTCTTACGTGGTATGAATGTGCTTACTAGGTAAGTAACTTTAAGTCTTATTGCAAATGGAGTGCATGTTCAGATAGACCCCAGGGTTCCACTTGCCCTCTTTAGTTGGCAAGGTAGGAAAGGGTATCTAAGCACCTAAGGGTAGGTGAGGCTGGAGGGAGTGGGACATGGAGAAGAGAGACTGGATCTTGTCTCTGTATCTGGTTTCCTACCATGAAAGCTGTCAACTCTACTGGAGAGAAGTACTACAGGCACAGAAGGGAAGGCTCTGTGAGACACAAGACACAGACATCTTAGTGTCCATGGGAAGAAGTAGGAAAGAGAATGGGGCAGGTGTGCCAGGCCTCTATTTCTGCAAGGAAAACATACTGTAGCTCCGGAGTAATCAGGATGGAAGGATGGGAGGAGACTCTGAGGTACCACTTAGGTTTCTTTGGGATAGAGAATCAGGACAGTGTATCCAGAGAACTTGCATCTCAGGAGGCAAGGTGCTAGGATCAGTGGGAGGGTGACTCATCACTCCTTGGTGACTTTATGAGCATTGGATACCACTGAAAAAGAGGGCATTAAATGATTCTCATTTCTTTCACCATTATATAAGCATACCCTTGGGTTCTCCCAGAAATGATGGGTATAGGGAGTGAGGGGGAATCTTGATGTACTTGACCGTATAGGTGGGGGCAGTGAGCTGGTAGAGCCTGAGTTATTTCTGTTGATGTTCCCACTCACAGGCTGTAGGGGGTCTGGGGAAATCTGGACTATATAAAGATAAATTAGAGGTAGTGTACTGTGAGAGATCTGTTTAAGCTATAAAGCCTTACAAAATGTGAATTTAGGGGTATTATTCTTTTCCAGAAAATTTCCCAGCACCCTGTGGGTAGTAACTAAATGCCTATTGGTTGAATTAAAGAATAAACAAAAAACAGTTAATTTTAGGACCCAAAGAGATTGATGAAACTAATTTACACCAGTATTTCAGCTAATCACTCTGAAGAAGAGAATGTTTTATACATTTGAAGATCAACAAAACAATTATTCATTTGCCTCTTATAAACCCAGTGAAAGGTACAAGCGATTGAGAACGAGAGAGAGAGAAACTGGATGACTGGTTGGGTCAGTCAACTCATTTTCTCCTTCTTCATGGAAGTAATACCCACAGGTCCTGTCTTTCACTGCTTTTCGTGTTCTGCTTTCAATCATTTAAGATTCCTATTGAAGGCTCTTCACTGAATTCGTACCCATATATTTTCCAGTTATTTCTTTATTTAGAACCCAGAAAGATAAAAGTAAGATAAAATGTAGTTTTATGACATTTTAAATCTTTTTAAATGGGAAGGTTCTACTGAAGATTATTTTTCAAAGGGTGTGTAGATATTCAATAATTATTTTATCGTTTACTAGTTAAGTGTGAAACATCTGTCAGCAAAATGTCAAGTGGGTTTAGGAACTTCCCCCAGTCAATTTGATGATGTGCAATGCTTTGATTCTTTTTGGAAATGATAGTAGTTTGAGGTAGGTGAGAATTAGCTACACATCTACAATCTCACTAACACATGGTAATAGAGTAAAACTTCAGACCAAATTCTATCACTCATATAGACATTTATTGAGCAAACATTCATTAGTAAGGAGGCACAAAACAGTTCATGCAACCAGTTATGAAAGCTCAGTGAATTTCTGATTCTCTGATAGTTTTGGATGATCCAACTACACCACTATAAAAGATTTATCCAAGGCATTCGCAATAACTTTCCAAAGTCAAGATTCTGTTATGCTTACAGTCATTATTAGCTGAACAGAAATCTCTCAATTCCATGTCTGGACATAGGACCACTTAAGGAACACACTTTTGGTGTCTCCTCATGGTGCAGGTGATAGGCCACTCTTTATCCCAGCATCCCATCTAGGCAAGGATGGAGCATGTCTAAAATATTTTAGCTAATTCACATAGCTTATATCATCACTAAATATGGAAATACATACACATACGAGCATGTGTACATTTATGTGTGTATATGTATAAACACATTATAATAGCATTGGCTAGGTCAGGGGTCAGGGAACAGTAAATATTTTAAGCTTTTCGGTCTCTGCTGCAATGTGTATGTAGCATTGTCTATGTCACAATGATACAACCTCGCCATTGTAGCATGAAAGCAATCATAGACTATATATAAGGAAAAAACATGAGTGTGTTCTGATTATTTATGAATAATAAAATTTGCATTTCATACAATTTTCACATATCATGAAATACTATTTTTCTTTTGACTCTTAAAAACATTTAAAAATGTAAAACTATTCTCAGCTCACATTCATGGACCACCCCCAAATATGCAATGGGCAATATCTGGTCTACAGGTTGTCTTTTGCATATCCCTCATCAAAACTATAAAACTTTAAAATCAATTTCTGCCATTATAGCTATGTCCTGTGACTGGAAAAGATGAGATGTGAAAAGACAAAAATCATAGAACACGTATTTGTAGGTGTTACCTAATTTACTTATTACAAAATTTCTTGGAGTTACTTATGTACTGTATTATTTTCACTATTTTATACAAATGGAAAGGAGAGTCAAGTGATATTTTACATACAGAAAGAGTCAAGTACAGGCCTGTCTGATTTCAAATTTCATGTGCTTTCCTCTTCAAAGTCATGCTTGTGGGTTTTCCCTTGGACCCTTTAAAAGAGTGGGTCTGAGCTTTTTTTTTGGGCTTGTTCCACTGCCCAATTCCAGAGGTGCCATTCCCATTGTGTTATGTGTGAATGTCTCTTTGAGTGCATAGAATACAAAGTGGATGAAGTTGCTTGACTTTGTACAAAGAGCCTGCCTGGGTTTTTTTGACCTAGTAGGTTTTTGGAGGCTGTGAGAAACCACTAAAGGGCTTAAAGCACTGAATTGACATGACCAAATTTGTGTTTTAGGAACTAGTGTCGGGATTTGGAGCTGCATTTCAGAACAAGAATTCAGCACCAAATGAATCATTGATCTGATCATTTTATGCAACAACAGAAAAGATACAACTATAAAAGCCTATACTCATTTGAAATAGTAAAAGTATATTCTAAGTTTGAAAAATGGGCATATATATTTTATGTGCAAAGGGAACTGACAAAATATGTATAAAGCACATAACCAAAGAGGACTATGCTTTATTTTGCATTTAACCTAAATTTACATAAAATAAAATATTAACTACATTCATTTTTTTTTACTTGGGATTTTTGAAATAGAGTAAGTCCACATGTTCTTCAGAAGTACAATTTTACTATACTTATAAAAATCCACTTAATTTGACTCAGAAATACCACCTATAGGTACTATTTTTTTGTGTGAAATAATGTATGAATTAGTATATAAATTTCAGAATTGCATATAAAAGTAGATCATTGGAAAGAATCTAAACTCCATCAATACAGAACTACTTGAAAGTTATTATATATCCATATAATGAAACAGGATGTAGTTTAAAAAGAATGAGATGGTTCTGTATACACTGCTATTGAAAGAGCTACAATATATTTTTATTAATTTTTAATTATTTAAATTTTTATCAATTATATTTTATCCCAGGAATACAAGTATTTTTCAAAATTAATTAGCAGGTTAAAGGTTAAAATACAAAATATGATATTACTATATGCTGGATAAGAATCAATGTTCAATCTTGATTTCAAAACACTTTAGGTGCTGATGATTGGAGAAACCTTTCTGAATTTTATAATTTTTATTTACGCATTTATTTATTCTTAATTGAAGTATATTTGATTTACAGTATTATGTTAATTTCAGGTGTACAGCATAATAATTCAGTATTTTACAGATTATAGTCCATTTAGAGTTATTACAAGATAATGGCTATAATCCCCTGGGTTATACAATATATCCTTGTTGCTTAGGTATTTCATACACAGTAGTTTGCATCTCTTAATCCCTTACCTCTAATGTGGACATCCCCTCTTTCCTCTCCTTACTGGTAACCACTAGTTTGCTTTCCATATTTGTGAGTCTGTTTCTGTTTTGCTATATACATTTGTTTGTACTATTTTTTAGATTCCACATATAAGTGATATCATTCAGTATTTGTCTTTATAATTTATTTCACTAGCTATAATATTCTTTAGGTTCATCCACACTGCTGTAAATGGCAGAATTTCACTCTTTTTTATGACTGAGTGATGTTCCATATACATATATAATATTTCATATACATATATAATATTCCATATATATATCATATATAAAATCTTCATCTGTTGATAGACACTGGTTTATTTAAGTGATGATGTTCAATTCTTACTATATATTTGCCTTTCTGAGTGGGATTTCCTCTTTCCTATAATTCTTATTTCTTTTCCACTCAGAGAAGACCCTTCAACATTTTTATAGTATAGGTTTACTATGGATGAACTGTTGTTTTTTGCTTATCTGATAATTTCCTTACCTCTCCTTCTATTCTAAATGATAATCTTGCTGGGTAGAGTATTCTAGGTTGCAAGCTTTTTCCCTTTCAACACTTTTAATATATCATGGCACTCCATTCTGGCCTGCAAAATTTCTTCAGAGAAATCAGCTGATAGCCTTAGAGGGATTCCCTTGTATATGACTCTTTGTTTTTCTCCTGCTGCCTTTAGAATTCTGTTATCTTTAAATTTTGCCACGTCTTGGTTTGGGTCTGTTTTGGTTCATCTTGTTTGGTACCCTCTGTGCTTCCTGTATCTGAATATCTGTTGCCTTCTTCAAGGAAGGTTTCAACCATAATTTCCTCAAATACATTTCTGTCCCCTTTTCTCTCTCTTATCTTTCTGGGACTCCTATCATGTGAGTGTTTATACTCTTAACCCACAGATCTCTTAAAATGCATTCATTTAAAAAAAAATTTGTTTTTCTTTCTGCTGTTCTGATTGGTAAATTCTATTATTCTATCTTCCAGATCACTTATGCATTTTTCTGTATCACTTAGTCTGCTATTCATTCCTTCTAGTGTGTGTTTTTTTTAAATTTCAGCTATTGAATTCATTTCTGTTTTTTAAAAACATATTTTCTAGTTTCTTGTTGAAGTGTTCATTGTTTACATCAGTTCTTTCCCTTAATTCAGTTAACATTTTTATTGCCAATATTTTGAATTTTTTATCTGGTAAATTGTTTATTTCTGTTTCATTATTTATTTTTTCAGGAGTTTTCTCTTGCTCTTTCAGTTGAGAGTAGTTCTTCTGCCCTTTCATTTTGCTTAATTTTCTCTGCCTCTATGAATTTAGGTGAAACAGTTACCAGTCTGTGTCTTGAAGGGGTGTTGTTATGTGAGGGTGTCCCTATGTAGATTGTATGTGCCCAGTACCTTTGCTGGTCGGGCAGGATTTGATGTGGATGCCAGTCATGTCTTTCCTCAGGATGTGCTGGCAGCTGTCACCTTGGTATGGGGTGGGGCTGGGGAAGGGGGAGTTATGCTGGAGCTTGGTGTGAAGTGGATCTTCCTCTCTGTTCAGTGGCTGTCACCTTTCTATGGGGAGGGTAGAGTCTGTTCCCCAGTGGCTGGAGCAGAAACCCTGAGGGTCTGGCCTGAGCGGGTTCTGTCCTCTTTAAGCATCTGCTTTTCCCTCTCCCATCACCGGGACCCATGCTGCAGAAAGGCAAGTGCTGAAAAAGTGGGGTCCAAGCGCAGACAAAGGTCTGCCTGTTCAAGCACCCGTGGCTCTGAGTCTTGGGGGAAAGTTCCCTTTGTTGGCCACAGTTGATCACTATTTCCAGCCTCCACCACTCTCATCTATTATGGAATTGTTCGTCTGGGCAAGCAGAGCCTGCATGGACTCTCAGCATGCATTGGGGTGTGCACTGTGGTGGGATAGCTACCCTCAGAAATCTGGGGGGCTTTTGATGCACTGCTTGAGTAAGCGCTAACAATGGCCACCACACCCCACCCAAGTTCCACCCTGGCAACGGTCACCTTTGCGTCCTACACTTGAGACTTTTCCTCACTTGTGGATGCCCCAGATCCAGGGCTGTGCTGTGGTATGGAGTGAGCGGGGATGGAGCATTCGCTCAGCTTGGGCTGGGATGTGCGGTGGGGCAGCCACTCGAGAAGACCTCTCTCCACTCTGCCTCACAGGCTAGCCAGCACGTGCATACTCTTCAGCCTTCCCTTCTATCTGTCCTGGCGGCCCTCCAGCCAGCCAAGGGGGTTGTCTCCTCCACATAGGACCCCAGGACAGAGGTACAAAGTGTGTCTTGACCTGCTCACTCCTCAGGATGGATGTCTTCCCATGGTATCTCCCCTTTCCTCTGAGAAACAGGTCCTGACCCAGTTGCTTTTCTTCCCTTCCTACCCAATTACGTGTGTATCTGACTTAACAGCCTTGGTTGCACAGGGGTCCTTTGGTCAGTTTCCAGTTAATTTTCAGTGAAAATTGTTCAACATGTAGATGTATTTTTGATGTATTCTTGGGAGGAGGTGAGCTCCATGTGCTCTAACTCTGCCATCTTGATCCTGCCTCAGTCCCCTCTTGTTTCATTTTTAAACAGTTACATTTCAGTGTATATTATTTATATAAAATACATTCTATCAATATCAGTTTGTGTTCATATGTGTTTTGTCTCTGTGTGTAAAATGATACATCATTCCTAGACAGGGGAGCACCAAGATGGAAAAACAAAGCAAAACAAAAGAAAACAAAATAAAAACTAGTTACCTCAAAGGAAGAAAGGATGCCTCCAGGAGGCCAGGCAAGGAAAAGAGGGAGGTTTTTCCTTTTTAATTTTATTACCTTTCATCCTTTTAAAATTTTGTATTAGAAACATATTACATGTACTTTTTAAAAGCTTTAAATACAGATATCTAAGGAAATTTAAAATAGCTGATTTCTTTATTTTGTTTCAGTAACTAGCCATGTAGCAAGCCAACGTCCTCCAACAAACTAAGTCCTTTCCTTGGAGTGACAAATGCTCAGTGGATGTTTATTTGTTGTAGATGATGTTGCTTCTGCTACTGATGTTCCTTCCTCATTTTTGCAGGAGAGAGTTGGTCTTTCCCCCACAGCTTTTGCTAAAGTTCCCAGTTTACAGCAAAGGATCTCCATAGTCTCCAATCAGAGTGATATTGTATTAATAGTAACAGCTCACATTTATCAAATATTTACTACATGCCTTGCTCTGTTCTAATAGCTGTACATGTACAGACTTATTGCATCCTCTAAACAGCCCTCTGCAAAAGTGCTATTTACAGATGAGAAAACTGAGTCACAAAACGCTTAGACAATGTGACCAAGGTCATAGAGCTACTAAGTTTGGGCCCAGCTTTAACCCAGGCGGTCTGGCTTCACTACACTCTGCTGAACGCTCCACATCACTGAGGTCAATAAGCTGTTCTCTGTCAAGCACCCGAAACTTCTGCTTTGACCACAAACATTTCCAGTATTTATTACTTCCTTGCATTAGGTTCCAATGAGTGAGGTCCAAACCGCTTGGACTGCACACAAGGTTCCTCATGATCTTATGTCTTCCTTATACTTACCTTTGCAGTCTCATCTCTCCCCACCTCCTTCTCACCCAGCGTCCAGTTACCGAGCTGCATAGACTCTCCCAAAGCATACATGCTCATTCTTGCCTCCCTGACTTCATAGGGCTTCCCTTGTGTGGAATGTTCTTCGTTCACTCCTTATGCCTGGCTGACTGCCACTCATCCATAAGAACCCAGATCAGGCCTTATGTCCCTTTTGCTCCTCCCTTCCCTTGAAAATTCCCCCAGACCTGGGCCCCCACTTACACACACACCAGGCATGATTGGTATTTCCTGTGTTCTTCCATCAGAGCATTTGTCCAGCTGTGCTCTAGTTTTCTGGTGGCACCTCTTTTTTCCTCAATGCTGGGTACTCACTGTTGGCAGCAACCTTATGTCCCCAGCTCCTTGTTCACTGTGTCCGTAAATAGTAGGAGTTCAATAAAAGTCTTGTAAATGAATAAATAAATGAAATCTTCTAAGGGAGAACTGAATCTGCTTGACAATGCCCTGCTGCATGGCTAATTTTGCAAGGCACTCTGTGATGAAAAGCAGTGATTGCCACTCCTTCTAAGTTGACTTAAATAATAGGAATGATGGATACGAAGGTGTGCAGTTAATAAAAAATAAACACTTTCTAAAATTCTGCTTGGAGACTCAACAATTCAATAATTTTCACTTTCTACCACTTCAATAAAATATTTTTGTAAATGTATTTGACAATGATAGCAACGCTTGCTGACTTCCTAGAGGTCTATTCCATTCTTTTGGCACATTATGACTTAAAATCATCAATGGGTCACAAACAGTTCTGGTTTATTTTGAACTCTTTCTTAGGTGTCATTCTTGACTCTTAACTGGCAGTCACCTTTAAGTGTATGTGTATGGTGGGTGTTTATAGCTATTTTCTTCCAACTTACTTAAACTCTATGTCCCTGTTTTTTATCCATTGAGTTAGAAATGTTAGAGCTCTATAACTGCTTCTAGAATGATGTTGAGACCAAAAACAGTTCAATCCTTTTTGTCTAAGAGATTTACTCATAAGAATTTATTGTATTCTAAAACTTTATGATGTGGTTCTATTACTATACCCAGGGAAACTGAAACACAGAGAGGGTAAAGGACTGTGAAAAGTCACACAGCTAGTAACAGGTGAAGCCAGGATTCAAACCCTGGCAGTCAGCTTTCAGACTATGCTTATAAACACTGAGCTACCTTGCCACTCATAGGTGGTTGTACTTTAAGGCATTGAAAAAAATATCCTGCACAAATGCAACAAGAAGATTAATTCACTAAGAGACACAATTGCTGTGTTTTTACTCACAGCATTACCTCTGTAGGCTATGTGACCTTCAATAGTTCACTGCATTTCTCTTGAATTTTCTCAGGCAATTTTGAACCCTAACATTTCACTATTCCATGGCTAATACTCTTTCTTTAGGACATATCTACTTGGGAATAAAACATGAGGGAGTATATCATGTATTTATGACTTGAGCCCCACCTGCTATTGAAGCAACACCTTTAGCCATGTCTGGGAATTTCCTGTCTATTTCACAAGTTCTGCATGACTCCTGACCCATCACTTTCTACTGTCCTCCATGATGGGGACTTTGCTGCTGCTATGACTACCTGGGGGTGTTTCAGTATCTTCACTGCTGTGTCAGTATGAAGATTCACATCAAGAAGGCTCCTGACTCATGGTTCCAGAGCTGCTACTTCCAAGACTGTCACACACACACACACACACACACACACACACGCATGCCCTTTTGGCCTGCAGAGCTGTGATCACTAATGCACTTACGTGGTGGAGAATGGTCAGGAGAGGCAGTTTTAGATACTTGGAAGCCGAGGCTCTTCAACATGAAATGGGTCCCTCCCATCTCTGCTTCATTTTATTAAATAAGTGACAGAGTTACACTATCCTACCTACTCAATTCTCACATAAGTTGAGTTAATTAGTTTTTACAGTTTCTTACTCATGGCTGTTTGTTTTTGTTTTTTTCCCTAAGTTTATGGAAGTTAAATCAGTGAACAAATCTGAGTAGCGGATATTACATTTTGCTAGGAATCTCTAGCTCTTCCCAATGTCTGAAGCATTGTCATTGGACCAAAGTTATGCACCTCACATTTATTCCTCCCTGTTGAATCCTTTTGCAGTCAGGATCTTGGTCATAAACACAACTTGGATTTAAACTGGGTCCTCCTCTCTCCAAACTATACTGTGGAAACACCCCCAGTTGTGGCTAACACAGTGCTATTCTCCTTGATGGCAAGTAGATTTGTGTGTCTGTGTGTGTGTGTGTCAGTGTGTGTGTACAAACATAGAAAGAGGGAAGGGCATTGTCACTAATGTGGCGTATGATCATGAAGGTGAGCACAAACCATAAAGCGTTAAGACATTAGTAACATTACAAGAATTTTTATATTTTGGCACTTCTAAATTCACTGAAATTTACTGAAAGTGTCCACCATTGAAGAAGACAACTAAAAATGACGACAGCTTCAAACTTGAACCAGTTGGCTAGTGTGTAGGATTCCTTACCATTTAGCAGAAATACATTTCAGACCTCATGAAGATCAGTACAGATAATTGACCACTGAAGAAAAATTCTGAGCACAGAGATCTGCTGGGGAGCAGGCATTTGGTCCTCTCACAGGCTGTTGCCAGGTGGCATGTACTGATGCAACCATGGAGCTTGCTGCACACCTGGATGGAACAGATGAGCACCACTCTCCTCGGTCGTTGGGCCAGGTGCATTTCCCATGGTCCCAGGAGGAGTCTGGCTCAAACAGGACCACACAGCATCTTCTTTCACTTCAGAGTAAAAGCGGCAATATAATTTATTCAGGATGAGTCCAGATTCTTAATTGGACAGGTGTGTGAGAAAACTCTGGCTGTGAGCACAGCGTGCTCTACTATGGAACTTTTCTGTTGACATCCTTTCAGCACTTCCTGTCAGGCCAACCTTAACTCTGTCAAGTCAGGCACGGGCAGGTGGTGGGACTGGCCAAGAATGAGAGAAACATGAAGCTGTGAAAATCAAACACTAACCCGCAGGAGTGATTTTCCCCTTTTCTCAAGTTTCCAAAGGCCAAAGAAGAAAGGGACGCTCTCGTATCTTCTAGGATCTGTTGTTCTGCATCACCATATGTTGACTTTGATTAGTTAGCTATTTCCCAGATACCATCTCTGTCACCTTGAATACCTGTGGGGGATGGAATTAGGAGAGAGAAGGAAGTGGGAGGGAGGGAAAAAGGAAGGAAGGAGAAATATTTTGTTTAATTCTAGGAGAGAATCATTGGAGGATTTAGCTGAGATTGAAGTATTTTTTCCAGAGATGAAAATTCAAAGGAGAAAGGTAAGGAAGAGGAGGGAAAGGTAGGGGAAGGAAATGAGCATTGATTCACTTAGCATTCACAAGGGACTGTGCTAGGTGTTTGTAAGTACCCAACACCAAACATCCTTCCTCACTCCCATTTCAGGAAAAAACAAACAAACAAAAAACCTCTTCAAATTCAATATCCTAAGCCATTTATTCTCATGTAATCTAGCTTACTAAGGGGCTGGTCACCTGAGTTTCATTTTTGCCTCTAGCATTGATATTCATTGTATGACTTTGAACATTTGCCTTTGCTTTCATATATCTAATTTTTCCTAGTGGGAAAAATAGATTAGGAATACTATATTAGCCCTCCCCTGAGAATATATGAGAAATACTGCCTCTAGGAAATATCAATGGAATGGGGTCTAGCTGTCTACAGAGTGTTATTATTGATGCTGTTTTGGAAGGTACTTATGGTTATCTAGACTGGGAACCAGGCCAAATTGACCCTACACCACCTTTTCTCCAAACAATTAAGTAGTTGCCATTTATCACACCCTAGAAATAATGTCTTCAACACTGTATGTTAGGTGTGCAGATTAGTCAGATGGTTCCCAGGTAATTACTAGAATCAAATGCTCTTGAGCTTAACATGTCCCTGAGAACCCCATGAACTCCTACCGACTCAACCAGGACACCAGGAGGTGAAGAGCCCAGATGTTACTCCAAGTCTGCCATGCTGGCTCACCCCATTTACCTTGTGTGTGACAGCTGTTCCAGGAATGATGAGATACCAAAAATGTTTCAGCCATGCAGCTTCCTGCTGGATCTTCCAGTGACAGAATGGTACAGCTCATCTTCCCCCTACGACCACTATTGATAAAGGAAGTTATCTTCAACTAGGTGGCCTCCATATGGAGTCTATGGAAAACAGTCTTCCCAGGTGACTTGTGACTTTGGAGTTGGCCTATGTGACAAGGCTTTCCAGGCCTCATCTGGACTCTATGCACAAAATAGGCTGCAAGAGCTATTCATGCATCTAATGAAAATGTTTCCTCTAAAGTTGATCTGTTTTATAAACATTAATTTCAGTTTGTCGCCAGATATAGAAGTGTTTTATTTTTCCCTTCCCCTGCATTTTCCTAAATGAGGCAATACAAGTTAAAAAAAAAAATTAAATCTGTACAAATAATTCCCCCCCACAAAAAAGCCATTTGAAAGTATGTAAATTTACTTGGAAATAAGAGGAAAGAAACTCATTAGGGGAAATAAGGAATCCACCTTTTACATACAACTTCCTAAGGTCATGATGCGGATAATGGTTGCGTAACAATAATGGTACTAATAATAGTTATAATCACAGCTGACATTTGGTTCCTTGTTCTGCTAACAACTTTACACGCACTATTTCACGTAACCCTCAAACAACCCTGTACAATTTCTTATTATCCCAATTTTAGAACCAGTGCTAATGGCTAAGAGAGAGTTAGAATTACAGAAAAAAAAAATTCTCTCCATACTTGGAATTTTTTCTACTTCCTGTTTTATCATTTCCTGATAATATAGTCTTTAGAAATGTAGCTTTTAAACCAGGAATCTGGATTGGGTTATGAGCTAAAGGTAGGGGAAAAATTTAGTCTGGAAGAGAGAAGGCACTGTTTGTAAGGTGGGGATCAGGGAAAGCAGGTGTTTTCAGATGCTGGAAGAGACTCTACAGTTCTTGAGGTCAGTGCACCTGCCTCTAGGACACTCTTGTCTCCTTCATCCCAGAAACAATGAGAATGGCTTCTCTAAAAGACAAAAGCAAAACAAACAAAAAACCAACTATGGTGCCAACATGGCTCCCCATCCAAATGTTTACCCTCCCTAATGCTTTTTCCATTCTTCTATGATTTTTTTCTTTTTCTTTTCTTTTTTTTCTGTGTGTGATAAGCACTAAAATGTCATGATCTACATGGACTAGGGGTGATACTGGCACGCTGTGATACAAAATGATTTTTAATGTTCCATACCTGACTGAAGGAAATGTGGGCATCTTTTATTTATCGAGAGGAAATTTACATCAAAAGCTCTATGTTAAAGCCTCCAAAATGAGAATTGTCGTAACATTCTTTTCTTTTCCTACTTCTTCCATTGCTCAGCAAAGCTCCTCTAACCCTCACTGTTGATATCATCACCTTATTAATCTGTAAAAGCACTTTTGCATAGCATATTTCATGTTAAGCCTTGTTTACATAATTATGTGTTAGTATATGCTTTCCCAAATTGACTGTGAGCTCCATGAGAGCAGGAACTGCATTTGTCTTATTCAGTGCTTTATCTCAAGGACCTAACTTTATGCATGGGTATATAATAGGTGCATAATAACTGTCTCTGCTATGAATCGATGAATGTACGTATTTTGTTTCAGTGAATAGATTCATTGTTAACATAGTCATACTTGATACATAACCCTTCTTTCTCAAATACCTGAATATACAATCACCAAGATCAGTTGATTCTACCTCTTCAATATGTCTAAAATTCATACTCTCCTTTCCATCTTCTTATTACTTCAGCCTTTTTTATATGTAATGTGTTTGCACTTGAAGTATTAGGAAAACCTTTATCTAACTCCCCACTCTTTAGCTTTCCTAAATTCAACCCAATCCTGAACAAGATATAGCACATGACACTCACCTGCTTAAATTCCTTAACACTGCCCATAGAATCTAATCAAGATCACAGTGAGCATAGCAACCAAATCAAGGAAGACCTGAGGGTGTCTGAAAATTTTCTTTAGTTGAGTCAAACTAATTGACTAAGGCCATGTCTTTCTAAATAACATGTTTTGGCTCTTTTTTCACATCTTCCTGAACTGGTTTTAGAAATTCCCTTTTTTGTTTTTTTCTTGAACACTATTTCCTCTTATATCTCTTTGAGGATTTTAAGCAATTTTAAGCAAAGTCTCATTCATTTTGTTTAATTATCTATAATTTTGAGGGGCATGAAGTATATTGTTTACTGGATCTATAAATTATCTTTCATGGTTTTTAAAGTAAAAATTTAATTTTAGAATAGTTTAGCTTTAGAGAAAAATTGATTAGAAAATACAGAGAGTTTTCATGTAGCTTACACCCCATTTCTCCTCTTATTAACATCTTACATTAGTATAGTATGGTTGTCACAACTAATGAACAGATATTGATACAGTATCGTTAAGTAAAGTCTATACCTTATGTAGATTTTCTTGGTTTTGACATAATGTCTCTTTTCTCTCCCAGGATCCCAGTTATCATTCTTAATAACTATATTACACTACTCATTATCGCATGGATCATTCTAGTTTCTTCCTTTGCTTTTTTGTAGCATCTCACTCCAATATTAGGAAAATTGGACCCCACTTTTCACCATCTTTTAACTTAAATTTTCAGTTTCAGTATAGATGTACAGTGGTTTCAGAATTGTTAACCTATACTGCAGAGTGAAGTAACTTTATCAACTAGAGTGCAATAATTATGTACAGTTCCTTTGGCCTTTAGTATTAAAGACTCCACTCATTTCCAAAATTATTTAGTTCAGCATCTTTCCCCTGCCACCCACTTCAATGAAGTTGTAATACACTTAGATCATTTGTCACATCCAGTAGTCCATCCTGAGACTTCCCTAACCTTCTAAATGATATTTAAAAATGTGTACACATTAAGTTTCACTCTTTGTGCCAACAAGTTCTATGGATTTTGGCACATGAATGTTGCTATGCATTCTTTATTATAATATCATACAGAATGAATTCACCACCCTAAAAAATCCCCTGTACTTCACTTATTTACCCTCTCTCCCCTGAGCCCTTGGAAATCACCAATCTGTTTACCATTTCTACAGTATTATCTTTTCTAGAATGTCATACAAATGGAATCATACAGTATGTAGCCTTTTCAGACTGGCTTCTCTCACTTAGTAAAATGCATTTAAGACTCGAATATGTCTTTGCATGACTTGCTAGCTCATTTTTTTTTATATCTGAATAATATTCCACTGCATGGGTTTACTAATTTGTTTATCCATTCAGCTATTGAAGAACATCTTAGTTGCTTCCAGTTTTTGGAGATTATGAATAAAGCCGTTATGAACATTCACGTGCAGGTTTTTGTGTGCACATAAATTTTCACATCAGTTGGGTAAATACCTAAGTGTGTTATTGCTGGATCATATGGTAAAACTATGTTTAGTTTTGTAACAAAAACTATCTTCCAAACTATCTTTGGAACTGTCTTCCAAAGTGCCTGTACCATTTTGCATTTCCATCAGCAATGACGAGAGCATTTGCTGCTCTGAATTCTTGCCAGAAATTGGATGGATTTTAGTTATTCTATTAGGTGGGTAATGGTATCTCATTGTGGTTTTAATTTGCACTCCCTAATGGCAAATAATGCTGTGCATCCTTTCATATGCTTACTGGGCTTCTGTGTATCTTCTTTGGTGAAGTATATATGTAGATATTTTGCCCATATTTTAATTGGGTTTTTGTTTTCTTATTGTTGAATTACTATTTTGTATATTTTGCATACAACTCTTTCATCACATGTATGAGTTTTTGGTTGCTTCAATAACAGATTTTCATAAACTTAGTGACTTGGAACAACAAAAATTTGTTATCTTGTAGTTCTGTAGGTCAGAAGTCTTATAGGAATTCTGCTGGGCTAAAATGAACGGGTCAGCAAGACTCTATTCTTTCTTTGAGGCTCTATGGGAGAATCCATTTCCTTGATTTTATAGCTTCTAGAGGCTGCCCAGATTCCAAGGTTCATGTCTCCCTTCCTCCATCTTCACAGCCCCAATATCGCATCTCTATGACCATTCTTACCTAGTCTCCCTCCCTGTGACTCTAGTGAGAAACGTTTTCTGCATTTAGGATCTCTGCGATTAGAGTGGGCTTACCAGATAATCCAGAATATTCTCCCATCTCAAGGTTTTTAACTAAGTCACATCTTCAAAGCCTCATTTGTCTTGTAAGTAACATATTCACAGGTTTCAGAGATTAAGACAGGGACATTGAGGGAGTGGGCAATATTCCGCCTATCACATCAGATATGTGATTTGCAAATATTTTCTCCAATTGGTGATTTGTCTTTTTATTTTTTAACATCTTAATGGTGTCTTCCACAGAAGTTTTAAATTTATAATAAGACAGTCCCAGCTAAGCCCAGCCATTTCTATCAAGAGGCTAGAATTTGAGGACTCTTTCTTAAATCCTCCAGACAAGCCCATCTATTGGTAACATACCAATCAATGTGTGACCTCAGTTGATGCCATATGGAGCAGGAACATTTCCTAGCCAAGCTCTGCCCAACTTCATGGCCCACAAAATTATGAGATACAGTAAAAATGGTTGTTCTTTAAGCCACTGCTTTTAGAGTAGTATGTTAGGAAGCAGTCGAAAAACACAAAATGAAATGTTATACAGCAATGATAATAAATAAATTATTGCTATATGTAACAATGTGGAGGAAAGTTCACAAACATAATGTTTACAAAAAGAAGCTAAGCACAAAAGAGCACAGACTATATAATCCCATTTATATGGCATTCAAATATAAACAACACTAATCTGTGATGTTAGAATTCAGGATAGTGGTTACTTCTGGTAGGGTGTAGTCTGGGAAGGGATGCTGAGTTGCTCTTAAAGCTCACTCTTTCGTGAAAACTCACTTATGATATGATAGGTATATGAATAATGAGTATTAGATAACATAATGCATGCACATGTTTAATGTGGTGCTAGGATATCGTAAACACTAAATAGATGAAAGTTGTTGTTTACGATGATGATGATGAGGAGGAGGATGATGATGTCATTTGAAATTTCTGGAGGGAAATAACCTCCCGTCCTAAAAGTATTAAAATCTTTGACTATTTTGTAAATTCATTAAGCTACTCTTCTGTTTTTGCTCTGTACTCACAACACTTCCCTAAGATGAATTTCTTTATTCAATATATATTTACTGAGGATTTACTGCTAATGTTGGATCTGGGCTTCTTTGACCAAATCGTATGCTCTTAGATAAATTCTTTGACCTCACTCTCTCTAAATTTTCTTATCAGTAAAATAAAGATACTACCTTTCCTGTCTACATCATAGTATTATTCTAAGATAAACTGAATCAATTTAAACTATTAAAAACATATTTATATTGAAGTTATCCTCATAATATTTTACTAAGCACTGCAAATGACACCAAAGAGTATACTATGTAGCCTCTTCCCTCAGAAAGTTTACAACCTACCTCGGGAAATGAGACATACCACTTAGGAAAATATTATATAAATAATAGTAAAAGGACAGTCTGTGGTTAAATAAAAATGTATGGGATGAAGTTTTAGCAGTATTTTCAAAATTCCTAATTACTGAAATCTATCATTTTTTTCTAAGTTATTATTTTTCTAAGTTTGGGAACAAAATATGTTGATCTTGAGCATCAGAGGGCAAAATAATCTTGGGACCACATAGATATAGGTTCAAATCAGCTTTTCTCCTTAACATAAGTGAGTCTCTGGACTAGTGTGAGCCTCAGTTTTCTCAGCTATAAATTAGGGTAATAACTTTGTGGTAAACTATGCAAAAAAATAAACCTGTCACATCAGTAACAAAGCTTATCACCCTGAGCTTATGTAAAGTTCTGCTATATGCCAGGAATTTTTCTAAGAACTTCATATGTTTTGCTTATTTAATAGATGAGGAATGTAAGGAAGAGAGGTTCATTGATTACCAGACAGCATACAGCCAGTAAGGGGTAAAGACAAGACATAAAGAAAAGTAAAGCACCATAGTGATTTAAGGGATGAGTAACTTTCAAGGGATGAATAAAAGTAAATAGATTTACAGTCAAAGTGAATATGAAGAGATTTTGTGCTAGCTAAATAACATCAAGAAGAACATTATGCCTTTTTGTGAGACAATAAGTGCTTATAAAATTTCAACGATAATCTAAAGCACAATAATCATTACTAGCTTATATTTTAAATCTAAATTTGGTTGATGTGTCAGTACTCTAGTATTCATAACATTAAAAAGTTAAAATTTTTATTTAACTCTTATTTATTTCATTCTTTTAAAACAACGCAACTTTGGAGATTGTTATATTGACATTCTTTATTTCCTGTAAGAAGGTTGTAAAATCAGAATTTCAACTTTCCTATCTCAAAATTTCAAAAGAATGAAAAATTCCAAAATCATACATCACAATAATATCCATGAGAAATCATATTCAATTTAGACAAGTAAAGGATATAAAGAGTATGAGGAAAATTTGTGTTTTTTGAAACTGAAAACTAGCATAAATTACACATATTATTTAATAAGTGTGAATCTACAAGGCATAACATTGTAAACACAAGCTTGTCAAAATAATTTCTATGTACTCCGAATCATTTTTGGTAGTTGAAAGATTTTTGAGGTTTACCCATTTACAATCACAGCTACAATCACAGCTACTAAGTTCTTTCAGAAAATATGACTTAGAGCTTTTTATCCCCATTAATCAGATTCTGTCATGTACAAAAATTAATTTGTTCTGGGTACAAAAATGTTAGTGATATCATTAAATATGCCAACTGAGTGTGTCTATTTAGTATTGTCAATGTACTATATAATGACTGTAGAATTAATCTAGCAGCTATAATGTCATTGTTCATGTACCATATTGTCAATGTTTTAAAATGAGACTATTAAAATTTTTAATAATAAACATTAATGTTAATAACATATAAAAACAATTTCATATTCATAGCCCTTAAACTTTTCTATAAAGATGATTTAACTATTCTATTTCTTGCATGGAAGATACTTTTCTCATTTGGAAAATAAGTGGTTTTGACCCCTATGCCTAGGGACAGATAAAAAGAGAAAGTGTGCATGAATAATTAACAGGAAGTGGTGAGTATTTGGATGGAGATGAGTGAAGGCAAAGGAAGGTTAAGAAAAAAATACAAATAATATTTATGTAATACAAAGACAATGCAAAAACTTAAGACTGCATAACTGGGATAATAATAGTATCACTGATAGAATTAAGAGGTGAATCTGATTTGTCAGTAAAAGCAGAGGAACAGAGAAGAAAAGTGTTAGAGATGACCAGTTTTTTCTACTACATCAAACTAAAAACTACTATTACATCAAACTAAAAACCTTACGAACAGCAAAAGAAACACTTAACAAATGAAAAGGCAACCTATGGAATGAGAGAAGACATTTGCAAACCATATATCAGATAAGGAGTTCATATCTAAAATGTATAAAGAACTCATATAACTTCAACAGCAACAACAACAAACACCCAAATTATCCAATTTAAAAATGGGCAGAGAAAAAAATAGACATGTTTTTCCCAAAGAATAGAGATGGCCAACAGATACATGAAAGATGCTCAACATCACTAATCATCAGGGAAATGCATATCAAAACCACAATGAGATATCACCTAACACATGTTAGGATGGCTATCAACAAGAAGACAAGAGATATGTATTGGAAAGGATGTGGAGAAAAAGGGAACACTTGTCCATTGTTGGTGGGAATATAAACTGGTTTTGCCAATATGGAAAACTATATGAGGTTCCTCAAAAAACTTAGAAGTGCAACTGTCATTTAATCCAACAACTTCACTTCTGGGTACATATTCAAGGAAAATAAAAACAGGATATCAAAAAATATCTGCACTCCCATGTTTATTGTAGCATTGTTCATGATAGCCAAGATAGAGAAACAACCTAAATATCCATAAACAGATGAAAGGGCAAAGATGATGTGATATATCTCTACAATGAAAATTAGTTATCCTTGACAAAGAAAGAAATCCCAGCGTTTGTGATACTGTAAGTGAGTCTTGAGGGCATTTGCTTGGTGAGATAAGCCAGACAAAGAAAGACAAATTCTATATTGTATCACTTACAGTAGAATAAAAAAAAAATCATTAAAACAGAGAGGACAATGGTAGTTACCAGGGTCTAGGATTTGGGAGAATTGGGGAGATTTTGTTTAAGGGTACAAATTTGCAACCAGTAGATAAATAAGTTCTGGAGCTCAAATCCACAGCACAGTGATTATAGACAAGAGTAATTATTATAAGCATCAAACTTGCTAAGAGACTAGATCTTAAATGCTCTAATCACAAACAAGAAATGATAATTATGTGATACAATAGAGGTGTTAGCTTAAGCTCTGATGGTAAACACATTACAATATATAAATATATCAAATCAGCACAGTGTACACCTTAAACTTACACAATATTATAGGTAAATTATGTCTCAATAAAAATGTATATTTTTGGCATAGACAAAATTGACCTGATTTTTATTCTTCCTAGAGGGTTTTCACTTTTTTCTTCTGAAGGTTGAATCCAAAGGGGTCAGAGAATTAATTTGTTCTGGGTTAGTGATCAGAGGTGGATTTTCTTTCTAGAGCCCTTTTTTAAGAAGTTCTGTTACAATAAAAACCTTTCCCACCACTCCTTCTAAAGTAAATTGTATTTTTGTTCAAAATATTTGCTGCATCTCTCTGAAAAATAATTTATACATTTGTGCTTTACTGATGTCAAACTTGGCTTTGTGATTAGCTTTAATCAATGAAATGTGAGTGGAAATGATGTGTACTGCTTTCAAGCAGTTTTAGAGTCATCTCATGATTTCACCACATCCTCTTTTGACTCCCAACTGAAAATGTCCCAGAGAGGGTCTATCCTTTAGCCTGGATCCAAGATATAAGATTACATGGATGAGAGTCTTAAGAGTCCCCAAAATGGACATGAGGCATAAGTGAGAAACAAACTTTATTGTTAAAAGCCATTGAGATTGTTGGCTTGTTTGTTATTGCATCCTAGCTTAACCTAAGCTGGCTGATACAGCCCCCAACACAGTTCTGCTTTGCTGTTTTAAATAATGGGTCAAGGGGAAAGGCTAAGGCAAAGAGCTTCAGGTTGATGTGAAAAGTCTACACAGTGCCCTCTCAAGTATGAGTGGGAGGGTTGCTTTTGACATTTTGATTAGACAATTTTGTTTTCTTTTGAAGAGCCTTACAAGATATTTAGCATCTTTGATCCTTAAGGTGATTTCTATACCACCACAACTTCCCATACCAGATTATAACACTCCAATCATTAAAAAACAGAGAACAAACAAAGAAAACCCCCCAAAATCTCTGGTGGGGGGCGGTACTGCCCCCGCTTGAAAACCACTAGGTCAACTGATGTCTACAAACTACAAATTGAGAATATGTAAATGCTAAGCATCTCATCTAAACATATAGCCCTAGAGGACAGGAAAGGAATCCTGTGTTTCTTTGCATCTCCTCCAGTTCTGAACAAATACTGTTGCATGAACAATTCTTCTTAAAAAATTGAATGAACTAAGATGCTTTTGAATTCTGATCTATTCCAAAAAGACCACAGTCTCCTCATCTTCAACCTACAGGCAGTTTTTATACAGGAAGAATTTCCTGAGTTTCGGGATTTAAAAATGTGAGAAGTTATATTGGTACCTCTTAGTTCAGTGTATAAATACATTCGCTCCTGGGAATTTTATCCTCATGTAAAATTCTCTTTTTCTATTGCCCAGTCTAAAACAAATGGTAAATGGCTGTTAGAAAGGTCCAGAGTGTGGTAGGTAGTTAGTGAACCTGAACCAATAGAAACATACATGATTCCATTTCCATCCATTCCAGACTTGAATGGTAACCTTGGGCAGCTAACACGGTTCCCTGACTCTTTGTTCTAAGATCACAGAGGGAATAGATAGGCAGCTATGCATAAAGAGTGTCTAAAGTGTTACTTTTTCTCTGTGGGGCTCATACCAGAGTCTGTGTGTTGTTGCAAGCTGAGTTGCTCCCTTCTCTGCTAATTGGATCATCGATGGTAAAAAGTGCCAGGCTTATCCTTAGGCAATGTAAAGCACGGAGGCTCAAAGAAGAAAAAGGAATAACCTGTAGTGAGAGAAAGCTGGCAGGAAGACAGGCACAGACATCGCTTATCTCAAATGCTGAGCAGTGGAAGGTGTTGTGTCTAAGGGATTTAGGTCTAGAATATCAGCACTTCTTGTTATGATTGCTTAGGATCCTCTGTCAATGGATTAGAAAGGACAAGAGAGTCCACAGACCATCAGATAAAGCAAGATCAAAAGAGCAGGGAGGAGTAACAGAATTGTACCCCACTTCCCACTTCCCTCTTTTAAGCATCCACCTACTCCAGAAAGGTTCTGTTAAAACATTTCAGGATGTCTGAATATGACTCAAAGCACTCATTATGTTAGTCATGACAGACTGCTAGTCCTGTATGTCCACTTGGGTGCATTTCTGATTGTTTCACACAGTAGATTATTTGTCCAATTTAGGTTGTGATTTCCTGGGAAAGAGAATATTCACTCTATATCAGCAGCAGTGTAAGTGATAACTTCATTGACGTCAGCCTCGTCGCTCCACCAAGTTTGTTCAATTTACTTAGGGCAAGGTCTCTATCTTAGTTCCTCATCTCCCTCCCACTATTTAGCACACTGATGGACCACTTGCTGACTAAAATAATAGTGTGTAATGAATCATATTCTAAGTCTTTATTTCCCTTACCTCTATAATTAGTAATGTCAATAAAAATATATTTTATTTCCTGAGGTTGCAAGTACATTACGATTGATTTGAAGTTGCCATGTCCCTTTCTTTCCAAAACCATACCTTAGCCGTCTTCCAAAATGTGTTCATAGTAAGAAAACTTGATACACGTTAACTTTCTGAAAGCATTTGTCATATCATAAAAGACAGCTATTTGGGGGGCTCCTAAGACATAATTTGAGAAAGAGGTCCCTGGTTCTTTCTAAACTGCAGAATGTCTAAATTTCTGGTTCCTCTAACAAATAGAAGCTCTTTACATATATATGTATCTCCTTGAAAGGAGAATAAAGCAGCTAGTTGGAATTTTTTTAACTTTTTATTTTACATTGGAGTATAGTTGATTAACAATGTTGTGATAGTTTCAGGTATACAGAAAAGCTGGTTGGAATTTGCCCTTTATTCTTACTTTGACCTGCTTCTTTGCCTTTTATATTGTGTGTGTTTGTGTGTGTGTGTGTGTGCGTGTGTGTGTGTGTGTGTTGATCAGAATCTGATTAAATTCGCTTCAGCATACACTTTTACAGGTTATAGCTGGGGTTGATGGGGATTTTAAGTTTATGAGTCTTTGAAAATGATCTGCAAATATTCCTTGACTTAGTAGAGACTTATTCTGGTTAGATTCTTGGGAACAGTTGAAGTTCAAGGTCTATAGACTCTTGGAGACTCTAAATATGTTGAATGCTCCTCTTGGAAAAGCTGAAACATTTCCCAAATTTTAAAGCATTTATCAGGCCTTTCCATGTATCATACTTCCTTTTGAATCCATATTTCCTTGAAAGTGAGCCAAGGATACTTATAGATAAATTCAAAACTCTTTGCTGTTCAAGTTCTGGGCCATTCTTAATAGCTGCTCTGAAAACTCATTTTGGAAGATAATGTGTGAGCACAGAAATAACAGGTTTTGAGGATATAAAAACCTGGATTCATATTTTTATGTTTTCATAATATCTAAAATGGGGTTAATAATACCTATACTGCAGAAGTATTGTGAAGTTTAAATAGGCTAGTATATAGACTTTTTAGAAGATTCAAGAAGTGGAAACTTTATTATTTGTCTTGATATCATCTTTAAAAATATTCAACATGGCTGTTGTATTAAATAAGATAAACCTTATGTCATTCTCTATAAATTAAATTCTATCTTAAAGAAAGAAGAGGGCTTCCCTGGTGGCGCAGTGGTTGAGAGTCTGCCTGCCGATGCAGGGGACACGGGTTCGTGCCTCAGTCCAGGAAGATCCCACATGCTGTGGAGCGGCTGGGCCCATGAGCCATGGCCACTGAGCCTGCACATCTGGAGCCTGTGCTTCGCAGTGGGAAAGGCCACGACAGTGAGAGGCCCACGTACTGCAAAAAAAAAAAAAAAAAAAAAGAAAGAAGAAGAAATTTCAAATAATAATAAAATATGGGTCACCAGGAAAAAAAACTATGAAATAAATATGATAATAGCATCTCTAAGAAAAAGATGAGACTGCAGAGTGTCAGCTATGCCATCTCTTTGGAGGGATGTCTCATTTCAATATCCTTTCTTGTTCTTTTCATCTGGATTTCTTTATTTTTCATATGAAGGTTTCAATATCTGAGTGAATACCTCATAAGATTATTATGAGGTCAAAATGAGATCTATAGATACAAATGTGTTTTGAACAGTTAAAAGCAACGTGCATATAGATGTTCTTCTCCCAATGATGTCTCCTTTACTGCCATCATTAGGAAATAAGTGTTTTGTGGTGAAAAGAAGTCTTCCCCATTGTGTGATTTTTTGTGACTATTTTGATAGAAGTGGTCCTACAATGCTTTAGCAACTTCTTTTTCTTTTTTTTAAATTTTTATTTTATATTGGACATAGCTGATTCACAATGTTGTGTTAGTTTCAGGTGTACAGCAAAGTGATTCAGCTATACATATACATGTATCTATTCTTTTGCAACTTCCTTTTCTTTACATGGTCTACAGTAACATTTTATTTATGGTTCATGGACAAGATTATCAACTTGAATCTTTCTACCCTTCTGTAAGAGAGTGACACTGTCAGAACTTCTGTAGTGTGGAATGTTGTTTCCCCTACACTTACTCTGGAGGAGGTCATTGAGAGCATATGATCACCAGTTGATGCTTAAGCTGGACTCCAGCAACTGGAAATTCCTCAGCCTTTCCTTGTCCTTGGAATTTACACTCTTCCCACCCTTCCCACAGTGGGAACCAGTCTCCAAGTACAAAGACTTGAGAGAGCAAGGTGTCATTAGGGCCATCTGGACAGTATATGTGGCTGAACCCAGATAAGTCCTCTATATAAAATTTTCAGATTCTGGTAGGTGGGTATGAAGAACTTCTTGTTTTTTGGCCACCCAATCTGGAGTAGTTTGCTTCATTCTTCAGTGAAACTTTCTCCCTGCCCTTCGTGTATGGGGACCAGTTTGGAAACCAACAATTGGCAAGCCAGCCAGGAGACCAAAGAAATGGGTCTTGGGAAAGGGGCATCTGCAGGAGAAATCCCAAGTTGGCCATCAATCTCTATATATGGAGGGGTGGATCATGTGTTATATGTTTGCGGACAAGCATGTGAATATGTGGATGCCCCAAAGACACTGACTGGCTTAACATGCTTGTTTGAGGAACTATGCAGAATGCACTATGTCAAAAAAGAAAAATGAATAGTTGCCACAGTGGGCTGGCCTCTACTGTGGGCAGTTTGGCTGGCCATCAATGCCCAGCTAGAGGCTGAAGCTCGAGTTAGAAAGTTGGAAGAACTGAAGTTAGAAAAGGACATACAGTTGTCCACTATTCTTCTATGTTCAGGGCTGACAGACAAGGTGGAAGAATAGAATAACTTGGAGACTCTAGCATGCCATTTTGCAAAGCTAGGAGGGCACAAACTGCCATGGATGAAGATCCAGGTTCTTGTGACAAAGCCCGATTAGGATGCTAAGAGGTAGAATCCCTTGGAAAAATGAGGAGATCAAAGGGAAAGTGTTGGGACGATTGACAATGAAACAGATGAGTGCCCTATGCCATCTGATTCCAAATACAAAGGAAAAAATTTAATCGCAATTACCTTAGACTTATGATGATAAATAAATATACTGCAAAACTCCTAGGAGATAACTTACATTCTTTCTCAATGTTTTCTACCTCCTGGTTCATAAGGTGATGACACTCAGGATGACAACCAGGAAGCTGATGCCCTAGCCCTGGTACAAAGCTTAGCAACTGATGCTTCAGTAGACACAGAAGGTTGGGTCCATAGAAAGAACAGACAGCACGGTGCCTGGGTAGAATTTCATATTGCCAAGGATGTCACAGTGCCCTTGAAATATATCAACTTGGTTAATGTGGTAATGTTACCGAGTCCAGGCTTGCTCTGCTTGCCGCACGACAGGCCAATAAATCAGGAGATGAGGTGTTGAGGCAAGGAATAGTGACTTTATACAGAAAGCCAGGCATCTGAGAAGATGGTGGACTAATGTCCTAGAGTACCATCTTACTGGAGTCTGGATGCAAGTTTCTTTTATAGAACAGAGAGGGGGAGAAGGTGAGAAGTAAAGTAAAAAGGCCCTAAGTCTTATAAAACATCTGGTTTGGCCAGCCTCAGGGAGGGGATGTGTTAATTTCTTCTTTCTTGCAGGCGTTCACGGATAGGCAGTGTCAGAATGTTTCCCTGTGAGCTGAACAAAGCCACATTAGTTTAACATTTAGGCAGAAGGGCAGGGTTCCCTGAGGGAGGCCATTATGTATGCCAATAGCTGTAGACAACATCCTTTTAGTGACTATAGTAACAAAGAGCAACTGAGAGCAAAGGTTAAAGTAAAAGAAACAGATCCAGCATGGAGTCAGATTTTGTTCTTCCCTGTTACAGTAACAGCATGTCCTGTGTGTTCTAAACCATCCCCAAGGAAGTTAGCAAAGGAGTCTGAGGCCATCCAGGAATTCCCAACTGGTGAGGGATTGGAAAATTGATTATATAGACCCCCCTTCCTTGAGTGAGGGTTCTAAATATGCCCTGGTTTGTGTTGACACTGCATCTGGCCTAACCCAAACTTTTTCCTATCACCTCCCAAACCAGGTTACCACCATTGGGGGAGGAGGGAAGCTGAGAACCATGTATAGATATCCTCATTGAATACATAGTGATTGGGGTCACATTTTGAAGGTCATGATATACAAGACTGGGCAAAAGAACATAACATTGACTGGAGGTCTCATTTCCCCTATAACCTACAGGCAGTAGATTTAATGGAAAGGAAACATAGAATATTAAAGCAGCAGATTAAATTACCAACAGGTAAAAACACCTCGGCTGGTTGAACTAAAATACTGTCCCAGGTTTTAATACAGTTAAATAATCAACCAGCAGGGCCTATATGCTGTATGCCAGACTTGGGACCCTTGTCAAGGCATTGTTGTAAAGGCATAAAATCCACAGGAAACAGCTCTTGCCCTAACTCTCACTGTGGATCAACACACTTGATATATACTGCTGAGAACACCAAGTCCATCACCCCTGGGAAGGGAGTTATCTACTGAAATTCACAATGGGACGTCCTACCTGGATGGATAAGTTTCTTCTCATGCCAAGATGAAGGGGACAATCACCACTAAGATCCTGTTGTCCTGCTATTAGCCAGACCTGTTAAAACACACTATTCTAAAATACACCCACCACTGAAAGAGGGAAAAGGTAGGAATCCTAGTCTGGCATATTTGTCCCCTGTCCATCTCTTCATTCCTAACAGTGTCTAGAGTGCACAGCCAGGTCAGCTTCCTAAAGCTACTAACCCACCTGTCCCCAAGGTCAGGTGGGCACATTCTGTTTTCCACTTGTACAGTCATTTGGCCGTCATTTATGTCCCTTCCATTGGTCTGGAAGATGTTACAGCATACATAGAAATCCTTGCTAAATCCACCCAACAAGCCTTAAATGATAGCAAAGCCTGCCTTACTAAACACTGATATGTCTCTAATGAGAAAAGCTGTCCTCCAAAATATGATGGCCTTGGATATTATTACTGCCTGGCAAGGAGGCACCTGTGCCATTATCCAAAAAGAACGCTGTGTGTTCATACCTGATGAGTCTGCAAAAGTAGCATCTCTATTAAATCACATGAGGACACAAGTGAACACCCCAAGTGATCTGATGCCCAGCCTAGGGGACTTAATAAGTCAGTTGTTCAGATGCTGGGGCTCTTTGGAATGTTGGAGGAGGTCACAGAGAGAATATGATTGCTGATTGGCCTGAGAGCTGGAACTGGACAATTGGAGGCTCCTCAGCCCCTCCCCATCCTTGGGATGTACACTCTACCCACTGTTCCCACAGTGGGAGCTGTTCCAAGGACACAGACTTGAGAGAGCAAGGTGTTACTGAGAGCATCTGGACAGCATACATGACTGAACACAGTTAAGGCCTCTATATGGATTTTTAAGATTCTGGCAGGTGAGTGTGGAGATCTAGTGGTCTTGGAGCTGTCCAAGACAAGCCTTGTATGTAAACTCCTTTGCTTATTAAACCTGCCACCTACCAATCTGGAGTGGCTGCCTCTTTCCTTAATCTCTCCCTACCCTCCTTATATGGGAGCCAGTTTGTGAACCAGCAACTTAATGACCTCAGATTGCTGAATTTTTTTAATCTTTTGGCATGTTTTTGCATTTTTCCCTGTCATTTTCCCCCAATGTTTTTAGTAACAGGGCACACAAAGAAAATGACGATATTTTTATTTTTAATGTCATTGTGATTCCTAATCATCTACAGTATAACAAGACAACAAAGCTTGTATTCTTATTATTAATAAGGTAGTAGATGCCATAGGACTTCCCTAGGATTTCTAAGTTCCTAACTTCTTGCATGTCTCTGTTCTTAATAATAGCCGATGCTTATCAAATACATGCCATATGTCAGATACTATATTATGTGTTATGTGTATATACTTAATCTCATTTAATCCTCACAATGCAATAAGGTAGGCACAATGAATACCCCCATATGACAGGTAAGGAAACTGAAGTTTTTGAAGATTTATACATTTTATCCAAGGTCAACAAAGTGTTTGAGAATTTAAACCAAGTTTATCTGACTCCACAGCCCATGCTATTCGCCATGTACTTTTATTGAGAAATACCAATTATTACTATTTTTTTAAGGGTATAGGCATGTGATGAAGCCAGCAATCACATAAGGAAAATTTCAGTTGTTGCAAAGAAGGAGATAAGGTTAGAAGGCATTGAACACCAAGAGAGCACCCAAAAGGAATGTCCACATACTGAAGACTAGATTCATCAGGAGAAAAATGCAGGACCAGTCTCAGGGATGAAGGAAAAACTAGGCAGAGATTATTCCATAAGTACCAATGTTGACATCTCTGAGGCAGCTGGATAAAGAGCAGCCTTCTTTCCTGTTCTGGTCTGAGCAAGCTAAGACAAAAATAGGCACAAGAAAAATCAAAATAGCGTCTCTATTGCTGATAAAAATGTTTGTTTCTCAAACATTTTTTGGCCTCAGGGCACATATAGAAAATGATAATATTTTTATGGAAACTGGCATAAACAGATGCGGCCTCTTATAGTTAGTAATGGATGGTATGGAGAATTGGCATCCATAAAATCTCACCCAGCCACTCTGAGTTCTGGAAAGACTAATACTTTGGTGTTTCTGAGGCTGTGCGTAGAACATCAGTTTGGAAGCACCATCATAAAGTTTAAGTGGAAGGATATGCCTTAGTGTCAGAGCTAAAAGAGCCTAGTGACTAAATTCTAGAAACAAACAGTAACTGTTCCCATTCCCAGAGCACTAGACTAGGCAAAGCATCCTCCTTCTCCAAAGCAGAGCATGACTCACTAGGAGGAGAGTGTAATTTCTGCTTCCTTTAGGCAGCTGGTCCTCGGAATAAGAGAGGAGCTGAACCAAGCATGCCTAAAGTATTTTTCCCAATTTCATCTCTCAGTTTAAGCCACTTCTTCCCTCTAGTTAAGGTGAGTAAGGGGTCTAGAGAAGCCAGGGGTTAGATCCAATGGGCTCCCTCTACAAGGACAGAACATCAGGAGTAATGGTAAAACAACCCCCCACCATGGTTAACAGTCACAGGAACAACTGCACATGTACAATCAAAGAGAAACTCTCCACATAGGTTGACATTTTATCATTAACTGAGGGGGGTGGGTACTAGGGGCTTATTTCTGGGCAGATTTAGGTATGGAATTATAGGTACTAAATAGGAAAATAGATGCTATGAGAAAGCCACGCGTGTGTGTGTCTGTGTGTGTGTGTAGAGAGAGAGAGACGGGAGAGAGAATGGGGGCAATTTGGACTATTTAACTTAGTTTTGCTTTGGCAGTATTTTAATTCTGTTAGTTGAATGCAGTCAATCCTTATGTTGCCACTGTTATATGAATATATGTAAATAATTACTTAATAAGAATAATTTAATTATAATAATTATAATTTGAACAGTGATCACTTTTAAGTGAAAGTCTTTATCACAAGCTTGTTTCTGTGTAATGAGATAAGCAAAATGCCTGTGTATTCTAATATAGAGGTCTTTTGGAATGAGGAAAAACAAAATTGCTTCCTGAAAGGGCTTAAACTCTATAGTTCACACCCCAAAGTCAGAAAGTTACAGGAACAGTTGGCTGTTGATATAAAGAGCATGGCTACAAAAAGATGAGTCACCACTGAAGACAGGGACTATTCATCCTTTGTGTAAGATTATGCTCAGATCCCAAATCTTCATATTCGTGTTCAGGATCTTATTCTGCCAATTGGAATACATAGGAAACTAACGTAATCTTTCCCACCAGAGCTGCCAGGGACCAAACTTTCACTTAAAGGTGTACTGACATTTCTAAGACAAGCAAGCATTTTATTTTCTTTTGATTTCATAAGGTTCTTCCTGTCTATTTAGTGATAAACACACCTTGTCACTTCCCATTATGAATGGCGAATCAGTGACTCTCTTTCTATTATCACCTTACCCGGTCACAAGCACAGTAATATAGAAGACCCACAGTTTCCAGAAATCCATAAATCCTCTTATTCTGTGTATAGGTTTCCTCTTATTACTTTCTAAACACAGCACCCAAACGCTAGGCTGAAGAATGTGGCCAGACTTCCTCTAAAAGGTTATTTTCATAGATAAGCACATGTAGTGGACTTGGGAAAACCAAGAATCATAATGAACCATGACTGGACCTTAGAAATTTCTGGTCAGAACAGAGCAGTTAATGAATGTAGTCAAATAATTTGTCAGGTCCCTGGATGTGTTCATGTGGAAAATTCACATTCTTATGCTGGTTCTCCATAAGGGGTAGGTAAGAATCAGAGAAGAGACCAATCAAGAATCATAGTGACACAATCTTCAAGACATTCCCTCCAAAATCTTCATTTGGAAGATTCCATTGAACACCTTTACTGTTCTATTGGCATACGAGAAGTACACACATACTTATGTAATAGCATGAACCTGAGTACAAATCCAGTCCAGTATGATCTTGTTTCCAGAAAAATTATTTGTGAGGCTCAGAAACTCAGGTCATTATCTGACCATTATAGAGCCAAGTCCACCAGGGATCACTAAAGTTTTTCACAGTGTTTTTTCCAGCCATGTAGATAAAGAAGCATTTATAGAAGGATGGAGGGATGCTGAACTTTACCTTTCAAACTTGAATACTTCCTTGTTTTTACTCCCATGTAAGCCTCAAAGCTTAGTTCTCTTTTTAACCACAATGCCAAGAAGCTTCTGAGAAAAGAGGGAATGGTGGAAACAACTGAAATAGAAACCTAATGAGTGAAAAATTATTCAGAACTGAAACCTTCACTTTGAACAAATGAGCATCTTGGTGGCTCAAGCCAGACTTTCATCAGCAGTTTCTAGTTCCCTTCTTTACACCCAAAATCTTTTGGAGAAAGTAGTCTTAAGTTTCGATTCCCTCATGGCGAAGAGTGCTCATCAGGGCCTTATCATTATCATCAGGAAAAAAATCTACTTAAAAGTCAACTGTTCAATTTTCCTCAGATGTGCCCAATGAAATGAGTTGAGAGATACATAGCAAACAGCTTGTTACTATAAAGTGCTGGAGCTTATAGAAAATTGACTTTAAAATGAATGAAAATGGGCTCAGTGTTAAATCTCTATTAATAGCACACTCACTCATTTGCATTTCTTTGCTGGAAAAAAAAAGTGTTGAAATTTGCCCTCTGCACAGCGCCTTGGAAATTGTATATGCTCCTATGCTCCAACCTGTTTTACCTATGCGACATTCCTTATCCACCCATCATGCTGCATTCTGTGTAGTTGTAGTGATTACAAACAATCGCAGAAGCATTTGACTTCATTTTGAACTTTTAGGGAGGAGGGTCACCAAAATCTGGGTAAATCAATTAAGCTCACATGAATGCAACAGCCAGGTAAATTTTTTTTTTTTCTTTTTCTTTTTTGCGTTACGCGGGCCTCTCACTGTCGTGGCCTCTCTCGTTGCGGAACACAGGCTCCGGAAGCGCAGGCTCAGCGGCCATGGTTCACGGTCCCAGCCGCTCCGCGGCATGTGGGATCTTCCCGGACCGGGGCACGAACCCGTGTCCCCTGCATCGGCAGGCAGACTCTCAACCACTGCGCCACCAGGGAAGCCCAGGTAAATGTTTTTGATGGATTTTGTGGGAAAAAAAAATGTGGTTGTGAATCATTAGATTAGTTAATCCCTTGAGCTTTGAGGAGTTAAATGTATATCATGATGCTTCTAAGGAGGTTAGTGTGGAGTGGCAACATACCAAGGATCCAGGGTAAATAGAGAAATCCTTACATTTACCAGGCATGTTCCAAAATACACTAGTTCTACCTAATGATCATATAAATTGCAGGCTATAAGGGCTTCTGGGTACATCAGTTTGAGAACTGCTTAATTAAACTAAGTTAAATGAGTTCCTTTAATACCACAATCATCAGAGTCTTTAACATACTAAGGTGTATTATAAATCTCCAAACATACAATATAATAGTCAGTACTTTTCAAACATACTTAGATTTAAACCCCTTTAAAAAAATGTCTATCAAAACTAGTATTCTGCAGAAAATAATTTAGCAAGTGCTGTAAAAGGAATGTGGGGAAGTGGGGAATAGAAGGGAATAACAATAACAACTACTATTTCTATAGTGCCTCACAGTTTATAAAGTGCTCCCTCACTGTTATCCCTCTGATCCTCAGGCCAAACAATTTTATAGGAAAAAATAGCTCAAGGATCTTAAATGCCTTTCCAAAATATATACAGTGATAAAAAAAAAGGACAAGTTTTCACTTGGCTCTGGGTCTTCTGACTTTAGTTCAACTATCCTTTTCACTATATTATGCTTTAGTGAAGACATATTTTTTGTTTCTATTTTTGCCAAGGGATAGTTCTAAATCATACGTCTCAGTGGCGGGATAACTAGGACCTTCTGTACCTGAGCAAGTTCCATGAGTTATGTGTCCCCAGCCTCCATCTACTTCTTCCCATGAACCGTCCCTTTTTATTTTTCCACCTTTGCCAGATATTCAAGCAGAAATAAATGACTCAAAGTGGATAATGAAAGGGTTTTAATAAAGAGACTTTTTACAAAGATGGGGAGAGGAATATGGGAAGGCAAAGAGGATGGTTAGTCTCCTAGGGCTAGATATAGCTAGGAGCTGGTACCACAATGCCTGAAAAGGCAAGGAGGTGAACAGTTACTGACCCCTGGGTGGGAAGGAGGGTTGTAGTAGCTGTTATAGGGTTGGCTTCCCTGAAAAAGGAAGCAGCCAAGTTGCAGTGAAATAGAATGAAGGAAGCAGAGGGAAGAAATATCCTGATTTCATTCTCCTCCCACTTGGTCTCTTGATAGTCCCTGAAATTAGCCAAAATGAGTAAGAAGCCAAAGAAAATAAGTCCTATTGAGGAAGCCCATAAAAGCCCTCTTCCCATGTCGCAGAGCAGAGGGTAAAGGAGGATGTAATCTGAGCCTGAGGGCACAAAGAGAAGACATCCAGCACACCAGGTAGTCAAGTCTGTGAATCTTCACCTACAACACAAATAAGGTGGGCTTTGGAGATTAAATTGCAGCACCTAAATTAAGTGGGGAAGAAAATCCTTAGGAAAAATCTGGGAATCTATTGCTCAGTGTGTCTAGGGATGATAACTCTCAGTGGTGAATATCTCAGTTACACAACCTCCATCTTGTAACGAAGGGCATCTCAGAATCAGCTTTCCATTTTTTTATATAAATTTATTTTCTTTTAAATTTTTGGCTGCACTGTGTCTTTGCTGCTGCGTGTGGGCTTTCTCTAGTTGCAGTGAGCAGGAGCTACCCTTCGTTGCGGTGCACGCTTCTCATTGCTGTGGCTTCTATTGTTGCAGAGCACGGGCTCCAGGTGCGCGGGCTTCAGTAGTTATGGCATGTGGGCTCAGTAGTTGTGGCTCATGGGCTCTAGAGCGCAGGCTCAGTAGTTGTGGCTCGCAGGCTTCGTTGCTCCATGGCATGTGGAATCTTCCTGGACCAAGGCTCAAACCCATGTCCCCTGAATTGGTGGGCGGATTCTTAACCACTGTGCCACCAGGGAAGCCACAGTTTTCCATTTTAACTATCAGTAGAAACAGCAGCCAGTGATGAGGAGTCTGTTACAGTCACCTGGTTTTCATCACCTACTGGTTGCATTTATTCCTACTAGAAAAGAGCTATTTGATACTCACCTGAGCTGCAGACACCTCCTTGTTCTCAGCATCCAGTTATGCCTTATGTGGGGGAGATTTACATTATCCTGGCACCAAACAGATGAGTCAATTTACTCTCAGTTTCTCCAGATTTTGTGCTTTCAGTTCAGGAAGTGCCTTATTAATTAGTTCTCTGTCTTTTTCTGCTCCAGCATATAGGTCTTGATAACTGGGCTCCTGTCATTGTTCTCTGACCAAGTATAGAAGGTAGAGGCAGAAAGAGGTAGAAAGAATGAGGATGAGAAAGAGAAAAAACTAACCCAGTGATCAAATAGTACTTCTTACATATTTGGGCTTGCTTTGCAGAGTTTTGCTTTGGGCTTGTTTTGCTTTTCCAGAGTTCCTATTCTGTGAACCTGAGAATTAATTCAAGAAAAATCCTGCACTGATATATCCAAGGTTATTAGCAGCATATAGATATGTACAAAACTTAGTTTAGTTAATCAAAGAAGGGTCTCTTTGAGATTATTTGCCATTCCCAAGGTCTTTTGATCTACCCTCTACAACTTTTCAAAAATTTAATATTTAGCTTTCCCTTAAGATTTTCAGGTGTCTAACAACAGGAACAAATAACCATTGAAATCATCAGTTATTTTCTTCTAATTAAGTGATCTACAAATGCCTTTAAGAGAATTGTTTTGCCTCAAGAAATGTTTCTGGCCAGGACCTGATGCTAACTAGATCCTTTTTTTAGAACCTTGATAGAGTGTAGTCTTATTTTACTAATTATAGTTAATTTGGGTTCCAGCCTAGGATAATCTCTACAAAAGGGATATGCTGAGCCTTCACCAATAATTCGTACAGGAAAGAATCCTTATTGTTTTCCCCAACACATGAGTCAAAGATTGTTAAGCCTTTATGATAGAGTTCTCTTCCTTTTGCTAGAGTTTCAAAAGCACAATGTCTTAAGTACCCTAATCAGGCCTCTGAACCCCAAGGGCAATAGTGGTCCAATTCTTGTACTCTTCCCTAGTATGGAAGCAAAGAATGAAACAGTCTTTGGGTCAGAGTCAGGGATATTCAGGTTACTGATTTTATAACCTCAGTTGCCTGGTTTCCCATAGCAACCACAAGTTCTTCCAAGGTTACAGTGGATAACAAATTAGAAGCAGCAAAGTAGGGGGCTGTTAGAAGCAGACACAGGGAAAAGTGACAGGTGTCAGAAAGAAAGGAGACAGATGGTACACTGACTGGAAATGTCTGGCAGCCTACGGCCAGTAAGTGTCGACCATATAGTACTTAGTACCACAATCATCCCTCAGGGGAGCTTTATATTTGAGCCGTACCAATGGCCCTGAGTCATCAAGAAAACATTAACTTACGTCAATATTCTGTTTAGTAAGGAAAATAAGTTTGCAATACATTTTAGAAATATCCCCATCAAAATGACTATATATACATACATAGAATATTTAAATTATTATGTTTTAGTTACCTGAAAAATTCATATATAGAGAACATTTAGCAATTGAAAATGCTGACTGTAAAGATCTTTGATTTATGTAAGGTTACTTCTTCTGAGGGACCAAAGGTGGGTGCTGGGATGTTCCTTGATTATTTACTGGCCTGGAAGACGTTAATTTCTTATTCTAAGATGAAATGTCCCTGGGTCTTTCCAAGTTATGTGAGTGGAGATGAATAGAAATAATTGGTATATACAAGAGGGAGTGGGCAAAACAGGAAAAAAAAAATATATAGTGGAATTTTTAGAATATAAGTGATGGAAAGAGAACAACTTATCTAGTAACGAATTGCTTACTCAGTTTTCCCATTCTTCCCTGCTTCCCTTCTGCCTCCTTTCCTCATTTCAGTGCCCATTTTCCTTTCCAAAATCACGACGATTCCAGAGACAATTGCTCTGCTTAAAAAGACTCTCACCTTCACCTTATCAATCTGTGAATGGATACGGGAACTCATGTCTCTCTCTCTCTTTCTGATACCAGCTACTGAGCCTTACTTTCTTAATGTGTTCGGCAGAACACTAAAGGGGACAGGACTGAGGCTGATGTAATTGTTCTTGCAACTTGAACTTCATGGCCTTCAAACTCTGCTGTAGCTTCAGTAAACAAGAGGGAGGTAAGCAGAGGTATTGGGGTGCTAAGTCACAAGGCAGGGGCTGTGTCTCTTTGGGTCTGTTTTTAACTAAGTACCTTAATCACTTTAGGAAATTTAAGAAGTAAATCTAAACCTTGAAAATTGGTAAGAAAGCTGGTATTCTTTAAAACACAGCATAACAGTGACTACATCTTAACAACATTATATCTAGTCACTGCAAAGTAAAAAGAAGCATGAAGCACCTGGAATGGAAGAGATAGAACTATCATTTTTTTTTTCTCAAATGGTATGACAAACTAAATAGAAAACCCAAAATAATCTACAGCTATATTTATTAAAGTTAATAAAAAAAAGTTATCAGTGTTGGCTAATATAAGATCAGTGGTCAAAAGGTAGGTCAGAATATGAGATTTTCAGGGTCAAAAAGGAACTCATTTATAAAGGAAACATAAAACAGAAGTTTCCTAGAGAAAATCATTGTCAAAAGAAGTATAAGACTTATGGAAATTATTATAACACTATAAAATTGAAAGACATTAAAGAAGACCTAACTAAATGGAGAGGCATATATAGTTCACAGTAGAAGACAGTAATACCAGTTTTCCTCAAAGTGTATTCCAATTAAAATATCCCAACAATATTATTTTTATGGAATTGGGTAAGCTGAAATTATGCCAATAATTGATAAGGCGTCTCTGAAACATAAGAACAAGGCAAGAGACTTCCCCCAAAGACATCAAGTTTTATTTTAAAACTACTGAAATTAAGATAGAGTAGGATTAATAGAAGCTTAGACAGATGGAGCAACGAGACAGAATTGAGAACCTAGAAGAATCATACATAAATGAAAATCTGATATATGAGAGTTGATATTGCCGATAGATGAAATAATGATTGTCCATTTGTACTTCTGACAATTGTATGTTCTTGAGAAAAAGATGTTTCCATTACTCTTATCATATAGGAAAATTCTTCCAGATGAATTAAAGATTTAATGTGATAATAAAGGACAGGTAATGAGGAAGAAGCACATACTTGCTTCAAAAGTAATGTTTTATTTATTACACAGTGGAGTGAGTACAGAAATGTATATTTCATGTTTTTCCTTAAACTGTATGTGTGTGTATATCATACATGCATAGTATGCCTATATACACACATTTGTATCATTTTATATAAGATCTATTTCATAATAAAATGCAAACATTTGTATAGGTAGAAGTATTGAAATGTACATATTTAAAATCTTGATTATTTTCCATACTGAAGACTCTCTTGGAGGAGTGATGCTTTCTCATTGTTTTTTTTTTTTTTTTTTTTTTTTTTTTTTTTTTTTTTTGCGGTACGCGGGCCTCTCACTGTTGTGGCCTCTCCCGTTGCAGAGCACAGGCTCCGGACGCGCAGGCTCAGCGGCCATGGCTCACGGGCCCAGCCGCTCCGCGGCACGTGGGATCCCCCCGGACCGGGGCACGAACCCGCGTCCCCTGCATCGGCAGGCGGACTCCCAGCCACTGCGCCACCAGGGAAGCCCTCATTGTTTTTTATGCATTGTTTCAGCAACTGAGTTTTCCTGGAAAATATTAAATCTGAGTGTTATAGAGTTTCAACATTTCTACAGGTTCTGTAAGCAAAGCTGAAACCTGGAAGCATACATTCTGAGTTCATTTTTTCATTCAAATTGAAACAATTTGGCAAACTTATATCAAGTGGCATGATGTGAGTGAGCCCTGTCCACTTGCAGCTTAAAGGCTGGTCTCCTGTGCTGGATAGTCCTTATTAGTACTGCATTTCCAGATCCTTTTTTTCCACTTTTACTTGTTGCACTTTGTGCCCTGGAACCCTAGCCTTAGGAACTGCCTGACCTAGGCCCTCTTACCCTCCAGATTCTAGTTGGATTTAACTATAATTCAGGAACTGGCAAAAGACAGGTGAGAATGAAGCGCGGTGAGAAATAGGGAGGGGGTGCATGATATTGTTGGCGAGTCTGGCAGAGGTATTGAGGCCGGAGGAAAGATTTGAAATTTAGTCAGAGGTGAGATAGGAAGTCATTGGACACGTTTAAGCAGGAAAGAGTGGGAAACTGACTTGCATTTTAAAACCTCACTCTGGCTACTACGCAGAAATGGCGTATAGAGGGGCAACAGCTGAGTTGAGGATATTGCTTGGGAGTATAAACTTGAAGTTTGTGGTAAGCTTGAACTAGAGTGGTGGCAGAAACCAAGGAGAGAAGTGGAGAGATACAAAACACATTCTAGAGGAAAACAACAAGATATCCAGGTTATAAATTGCATATAGGGGCTAAAAGAAATAGAAGGGCAGAACCTGACACTTTGGCTTTTTCAAAATAATTAATTAATTAATTTTATTTTAAAAAATCTATATATATATTTATTTATTTTTGGCTGTGTTGCGTCTTCGCTGCTGTGCGTGGGCTTTCTCTAGCTGTGGTGAGCAGGGGCTACTCTTCATTTCGGTGTGCGGGCTTCTCATTGCTGTGGCTTCGTGTGTTGCAGAGCATGGGCTCTAAGTGCACAAGCTTCAGTAGTTGTGGCAGGCGGGCTTCAAGAGTTGTGGCTCGCGGGCTCTAGAGCACAGGCTCAGTAGTTGTGGCGCACGGGCTTAGCTGCTCTGTGGCATGTGGGATCTTCCCGGACCAGGGATCGAACCCGTGTCCCCTGCATTGTCAGGTGGATTTTTAACCACTGCACCACCAGGGAAGTCTGACACTTTAGCTTTTGAGTTAGTAAATCTACTGTTGATGATGGGCTATTTAGTGAAAGAGAGGCATTTGGGGGAAGTCCAAGTAGGGAAATAAAGGGCTCCATATTTTGACATGTTGAGTTTGAGGTGCTTATGATACATCAAAATAGAGAGAGCAAACAGAAGTTAGAAGCACAGAGGTGCAAAGCAATGTCATTGGTAGGGATCATCATAGAGTTGGCATTTTAGGTCATGGGAAAGAATATGTCACCTAGAAAAAAAAAAAGAACAGAAATGATGTCTCAAGCCAGGTCTTGAGGAACAGGAGAAGATAGGAAGAAAAGAGAATAAAATGTATCAATAGCTGTCAGGGAGGTAGGAAATATAAACTGTGGATGGCTGAGAGTGTTTCAAACAGGGAATGATCAGCTGAGTTGGGTGTTGTTTCACTATCTATTCGATTTGACAACAAGGAGATCATTGATGACTGAATGCTGCAGATTTAGTGGAGTGACAAGACTGAAAGCCAGAGTAGAGTGAGAAAAGAGAAAAACGACAACACTGAAATATCATTTCACATGCAACAGATTGGGAAAATTAAACGAGCTCAAACCGGTAAGCACTGTTGAAGATGCAAGAAAACAGAAATGCTCATACACTTAAGGTGACTCTGTAAATTAGAAAAACATTTTTAGAAATCACTTTGGCAATACCTTAAAAAAACAAAAGCAGATGATGCCTATCTTTATGACCCAGCTACTTTATTTCTTAGAATCAGCCTTGGAGAAACTCGTTTACCTACAGGCGGTGACATCTGCAAGGGTGTTCCCAGGGTGAAGAGCTGTTGTAAGAAATTCATGGCAGTCTAACTGCCCATTAATGGGAAATAAATAAAATAAATTTATTCAAACAATGCTATAATATGTATAGTAGTAAAATATAAAATTAATCTACATTGGCATGGATATATTTCAAAACAAAATTTTGAGTGAAAAGAGTTAGCAAATAATTGCAAAATATGATACCACTTATGTAAATTTTCAAACATGGTACAGTATTTAAAAATTGGTGAGTGTATATGTATAGAGAAAAGTGAAATTGAAAAAATGTTCATGGCAAAAATACACATCAACTTCAGGAAAATAGTTACCTCTAAAGAGGGAAGGGAAGAATAGATAGACCTTTAGCTATTTCTGTAATACTTCAATCCTTAAGAGAAAAAGAGAAACACCTGAAGAAATATGGCAAAATGTTAATGTCTTTATTTAAATCTTGGTAGTGGTGCCTTGAAAGTTTATTATGTTATTTTTGCAGTTTTCTGTATGTTTGAAATATTTCATCATTTATTTTAAAAATGGAGGAAATGGAGAAAATGAGCCAATTTCTCTGGCCCCAAATCTAGGTTTCATTCATAATTCCTCTCTCTCCCTCATAGCCCAGCATTCACATTGTCAGCAAGTCATTTTGATTTTAGATAGAAATATATATCTCTAATCTTGCCAGTTCCCATCACTTCAACTAAAACCAACATGGTCAAGCCACCATCTTCTCTTCTCTATTCTGTTGAAACAGATACTAAAGGGTATCCCTCCTCTTACTTTATCTCTCTCTTTATAGTTTCACAATGGCCTTTTTTTTTTTAAATGTGAATCACGTCTTGCCAGTATCCTGTTTGGACTCACACTTGAAAGAAAATATGGATTCCTTTCTATAGATTCTATAAAACCAAAGACATTTTTATATTTTGTATTTTTACATTCTACATTTTATAATCTTATATTTTAATATTTTATATAATCTACGGTTTGTTGAATGAGTATATGAAGGGGGAAAAGGATCACTGATGGTGTAAGAAACTTGAAGAAAAGTGATGGGTGCAAGTGGAGAAACTACATTTAATTAGTTAAATGTAACTAATGAATGACATGTAATAAATGAAACTAACATTTAATTAGTTAAATGTTAGTTAATTAGAAACTAGCATTTAAATAGAAATTCCTCTATTGTAACGAGAGAGAATGGAGATGATTGAGGGTTTGGTGGAAGGAAAGTAGGATTTCCAGAACATGTCTAGTGCCCATTGTAGTTTTTTAGCCTAGTCATATTATTTTCTCTTGTTATATTTGCCTGCTTGAGAGTAGGCACTGAAAAGGTGGAGAGTTGCTGGTTACAATGATCACTGGGGTGTGATAGATGATGAGGGAGAAGGGGAGGGGGTGGTGTTTGTATATAATGATTATTTTTAACGATGGATCATGAAATCTAAGATGGGCAGAGAGGAAAGAGAAGAGAGGAGGACAGAGATAGTGAGAAATTGGTCGTATTAACGAGTTGAAGATTTAGATGGGTGGTGAATTGTAGCAGAGTGAGTGTCAGAGGAATTGAGGTGAAAAGAGATGAAGATAAGAGAAAGGACTGCTTGATACAGAGTTTAAAGGTGGAGCACCAGTGGGACTTCCCTGGTGGTCCAGTGGTTAAGACTCTGCATTCCCAATGCAGGGGGTCTGGGTTTGATTCCTGGTCGGGGAACTAGATCCTACATGCTGCAACTAAAGACCTGGCTCAGCCAAATAAATAAATATTAAAAAAAAAAAAAAAGTGGAGCACCAGAAACCAGGGGATGGGATGGCTGAAGGAAAATGTGGAATTATTGCTAAAGAAAGAATCAGAGTGTTGAATCATATTAAAGAACAGTTATAGGTGTTTGGTGCTGAGGAGGAAGAAAAAGAAAGTCTTCAGGAATACAGAAGACAGTAAGAGAAAGTAACCAGTGATGGGTTGATGCCATTAACACACAAGGTTTGCTTTGTTTTGTTTCAGGAGGAAATGGGAACAAGGGACATCTGGAAATGTCATTACAGATAAAGATTATACTCACCCCACTTCCTGTCATGAAGGAATGGAATCTAGTAGATGAACAATCATTTTTTGAGAAGTGGCAAAAGAAATACTATCCTCAGGTTTCTGTTAAGAGATTCAGAATGCCTGAATCTTTGGTAATCTCTGCTGTGTGACTTTGGGAAGGTCACTTAATATGTCTTGCTATGAATTTTCAACCTATATTGTAAGCTGGACTAACTAAATGATCTTTAAGCATTTACCTAGGATTAGGTTTCCATTTCTTTATATTCATTGTATTTACCTCATTGACTTCTGTATTTTACCAGTTTTCAATTATTTTGGAATTATATCTGCTATTTGCTAAAAATGAACTTTAAATGAGCATGAGTTGCATATGGTTTTCTTTTACTTCCCAGAAGACAAAATCAGTGAAAATACAGTAGTCTATACAGATAACTCTCAGTTAGCCACACAAATGGAGTTTGGTATCATTGTTGATAATTTGAACATCAGATTTTTTTTAAAAAGCCATTTATATTTGGATTCGGGTTACACCATGACTTTATTTTGCAAGAATATTTTCTTAGTTATGTTGAAAACAAAGTGTGCATTCTCCAGGTAATTATCAGCTAGGAGGCATGTGTATAAGAGTTCTGGACTTGCACACATGAAAAGAGAAAGTCGAGGCTAATATTTCCAAAGGCAATCAAATGTATCCATTGAACAATGGAGAGTTAACTAAATAAGTTCAGCTCTGTTTGTCACCCCCAAATTCAAATGACCTAGAGTATAAAAGCCCTAGCACAGTGCCTGGCACAAAACAACTCAATAAATATTGATTTTCTCTTTCTTTCCTTGATCATTAATAGAGGTTCCTTTTTTTTCCTTTTTTAAACTAATTTATATGAAAATTGTTTCTTATTGATTCCAATCCTTGGAGAATAAAGAGATCACAAATACAAAAGAAAAAATGTTGAAGCCTTGTTCTATGGCACAGCTTAACGTTGCAATAAGAATGGTCTCCCCTTACTATAAGGGTATTGTTAGGAAATGTGTATACTCAAAACTAGCATCAAACCTATTTATTTTGCAGATACAGGGTAAATTGCCCCTTTGGTTACTAAGATAGGACTATAAGGCACCGTGACAATGATTATTATAAGCAACAAGTCTTAAAACAGACAGTTTAAACATAATACAATATACTTTAACAAATGGGATGTTAACACTCTCCAGGCATTTTCCCTGCTGTGTGAGATCTGCTGTGTTAAATCTCTTTGTTCAGCTCAGACAGGTCGTTTGTCAAATTCCTTCTCATTATTAAAAATTTATTCAGTGGCATTTAATGAGTACATATGGATTCAGAAATGATAACATATCCAAATTTCAAAAGTCATGTTTTTATCTGCGTTCTCCAAGACTATGCATATGTAGCAGGCCCTTAACGTGGACTATTCTTACTGCTCAAACAGGATCTGATCCTTGTAATATTCACTGAGTTTCTACAGTCTTCCATTTTCAGGTAAGGGAATTACAAAACCCAAACAGATGGTGTCCTTTTTAGGGAAAGAAACCCCAATTCTAACCTCAAGTTGAAGTCCCAATTCAACTCCTCTTCCATATACTGACTTTGTAATTAATGTTTGCTAATGCAAGATTTTATTTAGGAACTGGTGCTTAAGGAGTGCTTTGCAAATAAAAAGTATTATGTAAGTCATGTTCGTGTTAATAATAAAGATTGTTTTAATAAGTGTAATTAAAAACAGACTATTTGGAATCTTATTTTGAAGCATTGCTTCTTGTCTTTGTATAATCAGAACAGTACATCACAAAGTTAGTGTGTGGGGAAACTTCCTTTTCAATTTTATGCAGAGAAAGAGGCCTCCCAGCTGTTACCTAAACTGAAAAAATTCATGGTAATAATGCTCGCTACTTACCACGGCAGAATATTTCACAGGATTAAGAGCCATGGCAATCTGTAAAGCCTTGCTTATTTAGGCCAGGTTCTAATCCAAGAAGGTCTTTCAAATATAGTTCACAAAAGGATGAAAATTGTATAGGGGACTGGAAACAGCAGCCACTGAAAACTAGATAGAAACATTAAAGGAAAGGAGGCCCCGATTTCAGGTTAAGAATCCTCACATTGACCCATGAAAACCTTCCCTCCAGACTCTCCAGACTCTTTCATTTTCTGCTGACCTGATGAAGATGAAGATGGAGACTTTGGAAGCTGTGGTGGAATGTGATGGGGCCATGACATGAGCCTGGACCCTTGAACCACTGTTTGAATGGAAGTCACTTGCTTTGAAATTATGAGTGTCTCTGCATGTGTGTGTGTGTGTGTGTGTGTGTGTGTGTGTGTATCCTAGTCTAGTTCTTAGATTAGCTGTATTTATGATTACATATAATATATAATTTATAAATAGATTACACATAGATAGTATATATAATATGTTATATATATTAACATAAACACAGCTAATCTGAGAACTACATTACATCAATATTATATAATACATGTATATATAACATGTATAATATTAAATGTTTTGTGTACTATCATAAATGCAGATAATCTCTGAAGTAGACTAGACTCGACTTTCTAGAACTGCAGTACAAGGTCAGAGTGAATCAACAGTCAGACAACCCTGATGCTGAGTATCCAACCATGGCTCTTCTATCCCTCACTAAGGACAGGATTGGTCCCAGGTGTCAGGATGACACGGTAGCCAGCATATGGAGATCAAATGGCTTTAACAGTATTAAAAGGAGGAGCATCGTGGGGACAAGGAGTATGGCAGATCCTGACAGCCATCTCTCAGGTAACTTCTTTGTAATCATTTGCAGGTGGCAACTAAAAGCTGATTCAGCCCAGGGCTCCCTGCTGTGCTCCCCCCCCACCCCCGCCCCGGTCCCAGCTGAGCTCTGGCAGCACCGCAGCCTACCTCCAGCCCTACAGACTTTGTCACTAAGGACCCTGTTAATACCAGGTACACGCCGGGCTTGTCCAGGCCATGCTCACCTCTGTGACGCCTCTGTGTTTAACAGATCAGCTAACTTCATAATCCTTCTCTGGGTTTTTCTTCCCTGTTTCCATCTCCAAGAAGATTAGAGTCCTGTAATATTTTTCTTCTCCCCTCTATTTACTACAGGGCTGTGTCTAAATGTGATTAGATTTGCTCCGTGCCAGTGCTGCTTGTTTCTGGAGTCACAAACAGCTAAAAGGTAGATCCGAGAGATGCTCAACAATTTTGCCTTTCCATTTTGCCTTTTTCTTTCTCTCCAAAGCCCAAGCCGCATAAGTTAAAACCAATTTATTTCTTTCTCAGACAGACGCTGCAGCCATTACATTGGGGGTTAAATGGTTCTCACTCTCCTAAAATGGTTAAGATGCCTGTGTTATTGGGTTACTTCAGCTCCCTGTGCTCTACATCCCATGGCTGATGAAGGCCACAGAGATTTTGGAAGCGGGGTAATGGAGTCTTGGGGGTGCTGGTTTTATTGAGGGAGCCTCAGCACATCAGTGATGAAAAACCTGTAAGTCCCGATATCTCTCTGGATCCTCAGAGCCCAAGCTGGGATTAGAGAAGTGCAGGATGGGCTTTTCTTTCCCACTCAAAGTGTAGCTTCTGTCCTTAGGTTCACATCCAAAGGCACAGGAGACCAGGGCTGCCAAGGGCCCTTCAGAATGCTCTAGTCACATCCAGCCTGGTGACCTGAAGCAGCTTAGATACAAGGCTCTTTCTCCTAGTTGTCTACATATTTGGGAAGAAGAATCTAGGGAACTTTTTCTGTATAGTTTATCCGATTTTATGTCCATCCTGCAATTCAGAGTGTTCCCTTAAAGTCTAACTCTAATCCCTCTTTTTTAAATCTCTGCTTGTTCTGCCCCCCATTTCTCCTCTTCACGATGGAACAGTATTGCGGTGGTCCCTCAACGGCTACACCCTATTCAAGTCTGTTTTCTTCTTCCCTATAAAAAGAATGCTCTAATTTGACTAATAAAGGACAGTGCCATATTCTCATGATTGTTTTTTTTCCTGTGCTACAAATATTGAAGTAAAATTCAGGAGAATTAGAAGATTGAGGAATGGGTTGTATATCACTGGCTTTTGCTGCTCTGTTGAGACTGAGGGAATGGAGTAGGACTTTTGCTCAAGTGATACAATGATGTTGAGCCATGTGCTCAGGTAGAGGAAGAAGAGGAGGAAGCAGATGCCCAGCAACAAAGAGCAGTCAATGGTCAGGGAGCGTAACAGAGGAAGAGGCAAAGTCCAGGGAGCTGCTTTTATCTGTGCTGCTGGGCATTTTCACTCAGCCCCTGCTCAGCTCACCAGGGTGACCTCTGGTCCTGATATAACCAAATGTATTATTTTGATTTTGCTTATTTCTTACCTAAATACCCTGTCAGCTCTTCATTGCCTTACACATTCCCTAGTTGGTATTCCAAAATCACCTTTCTAATGCCACTTCATTTCTTAATAAGTTTTAATGGCTCCTCATTGCCTATAAGATAATATTGCATGCATCATTGACTATCATACAGTAGGCTAATAATAGCTGGCATTTATTGAGCCCCTTTAATTTTACCATGCTGAGTGCATTATGTATATGGGGCCTAAATCTCACAACTATCCTGCAGGGCCAGTATTATTTTTCCATTATACAGATGAGGAATCTGGGGCTCCAAGAGGTAAGGGATCGACCAAGTGGTGAAGCCAGGATTTAAACCCAGGTTCTTTTGATTCCAAACTCATTACCGTCACAGTAGAGTGTGTAAGTTGTGCTCATTCATCAAAGTGTTCATTTACTTATTTGACATTAATGGCACTTTTATCAACAAATGATTACGGGAAGACAAAAATGGGAACAATTTAATCTGTTAGCGACATTAAAGAGGGCTAGTATTTGAAGGATAAATAGAATTGTTTCAAGTAGTGGGAGCGTGGGTGTGTGCAGGGAGTGGAATAGCTTTTGGAAGATGCTTTCCTGGAGTAACATGAGAAAATGAATACTCAGCCCCAAATGAAGCATTCTGCCATAGAAAATATGGAAAATAAACCAAACCCTGTTAGAATGTTCTTTCCGTTGATTCATTCCAAACCTACCAACTTTAAAAAATATTGTATGATTCACTATAATTTCCTTTGCAGAAAGGAATGTTGGTTTGGGTTGGGTAGTCATATATATTCTGTCTGAGAAATCTACAGCTTCCTAAAGAGGTATTTCTTCATAAGACAGCGAGTCTAGACTCTAGGGAAGAGCATACATCTGGGGAATTATCAAAGCTGTCACCTGAATCTTCCTTTCACTGGACTCTTCTAGTAGGCGAAGCATACTAAACATTTGGGGCAGGCACTGTTTGAAGGGAGAAAGGATCCAGATGAGAATACATGGGCAAGAGTCTCCTTTGTTACCTTTGAGCCCCTGGCATCCTATATAGTGGCCATCTTACACTCACCATGGACCATTTGGCTTGAGGGGAGGAGGCTAATTCTGTAGTCATCTGATGTCTGTTGTCCCTGAGACAGGACCTGCCTTTGAGCGTGTCCATTTCATGTGATGACTGGGAAGTGGAGAAATGAATTGCACTTAATGTGCTTGTTGGCAGAGGCAGTGACTGATGCCTCCTTCTAAAACAAACATGAGTGAGTGAAAAATAATCAGCCAACTCAGACAAAACCCTCCTGAAAATTCCAGCATCCCTCTAGAAACTAACACAAACAATTGACTCAAATACAAAGCACATACTCTTTTTCCTGTCAAATTCTGTTCTTCCTAACTCAGTTTCTCAAGGTGACTGCAATCTTTGCTTTCCCCTTCCCTGTATCTGTTGCCATTCTGCCTGGGACTCATAAGAAATAAGGTTGCCTTGTTTTTGTTTTTTTCTTCAGAAATTAGACAGGTCCTATTATGGAATTACCATGATTTTTCCCTCTTTTTCTCTTTACGTCTCTCTTCCAAACACAAAGCATCTTGGATAAACTGGGGACAATTTAGCTTAGTGTACTGAACGACCGGACACATTCCATGTCTCATTTCAGGTATCATTTCAAATTCTTTTTTGTATAGCATTGATGTTCTCTGATCATTTTCTTTGGCCTTTTCAATATGTTATTTTTAAAAACTCAGAAGGTACAAGATGATTCCTTCAGTTTCCTAACATGATTTATTCTATTTCAGAGGAATGGCTACAGAAATACACCCACAGTTCTACTTTCTCTCTCTACTTGCTTGTCAACCTTATTGGATCAGAGAATTATGGAAGCCTAAAGGGAGCACCAAGGGTTATATATTCCCCCTTCTCCCTTTTCGCTATGACTTCACCAATCCAGAAAGCAGACCTTTGCTTTGGCTCTTGAAGCTGTTACAACTAAATTACAGATAGGGGTTTCGGCTACCTCTCTGACTCATTTTCTTAAGGTCCACCATCATCGACCTTGTATTTTTAACATGTTTAATAGTTTTTCCAAAGATTTTCGTTGTACATAGTCAATGCAGGTGTTATAACTGCAACCCTAAGAATTTCCTCTGAGAAGAGTGATCACTGGTTTCCAGTTCTCATGCATTCACTTTCCATTGAACTGACTTTGAGCAAGTCATATTTCTTTTCTGATCTTCTGTAACCTCTGCTGGAAAAGATGATGATAGATGAGATGGTCTTTAGGACGCTCCAAGCCCTAATCACATGACTACAGAATCTGGTGGGTGATGTTCACTATCAACAGCCGGTTGAACATGTCTTTTATCCTCCCAAGAAAACGCCAACTAAAGAGAGTTTGAAAAACGACAGACATAGCATAAGCTCCATAGGCTGGAATCACAGAGGCAAACAGCATCAGGTAGATAATAGAAGACATTTTTGATGTAGAAGGAAAAGCCAGAGATCAGTCCACACTGGTCATTCATCCATCCATTCAAAGACATCATAATGATCGTGTTCCTGCACAGCTCTGCTTCCATCCTCCCTCAGTCTCTGTTTATATAGCAACGAAGACTTTGAAGTCTTAATAGCATTTCATTTTATTTGTTTTATGTTGGCCAAGGAGCTTATTGCATCTTACATGAATAATTTTGCATGCTCAGAGCAAAACTGGAGGATCTCACTAACTCCCTTCTCTTTAATGACACTCTCTGTCCCAGATCCACTTTTCCTCTGCTCTCACTGGTTATCCTTTTTCTACTCCTGTGTCTCAGGTAAGACATATTGGTCATGTTGTGTTTTCCATCTGCCCCCTCTGTAGCTCTTAACATTGGCCCCATGTGCTCTGCCCCAGATACATCATTAAGGGGACTTTGCAGTAGGAAGGCATGTGACTTAAGGTATTCCTTCATACTAAATTTAACTTTACACTTGCTACCTTGAACAGACCATTTTCCTTCTCTATTTGTGCCTGCATTTTGTCTCATATGAAATGGAGATAATAACACTTACCTTCTGGAGCCCACCAGGGTGTTATGAGGATTAATTAAAGTTCTTTGAAGATGACAAGTCTTGAGTATAGTTATTATTAGCTAAGCAAACTGCCTGTTTTAATACCAAGGGTCTCTGGGAAGGTCAGACAAGCTCCTTTAAGCACAGCCCTCAGTCTCATTTTTCCCATATTACTTTCTGCCAGCCCTAACATGCACAGGACCTGGGGGTGTTCTTTGGAGAATGTGCTTTTTCAATGGGATTAAGCTGCATAAATAATTGAAAAGTGCCAGTGTGCCCGAAGAGTGCAAAGCCCCTTCTCATTACTTCCTGCCTTCCCAGCCACCTCTGTGCAGCAATGACTCAGAGCCTTCTACAATTTTCTGAGGTAAACACTGCAGTGCAGAGGCCGGTGCTCATTAATTCTTGGCATATGCATGTTGCTATTTCACTCACTGCAAAATATTTCACAAAGTGGAATATACGAAAACAAAGATTGGCTCATGGCTTCTCACTTCAATGATGGAAAAACTGTGGTAGCAAGATACAAACCCGCCTCCCAAGGACATAGAGGGGAAAAAAAAGTTGAAGTCCTGATTCTTAAACTCACAGATTTTTGAGTTGAAGGGTTCTACCAGTTTAAAAGATAGCGTTTTAAAATTTGGAATTGTCCATCCTTGGCCTTGGTTCTACTCTTCTGAGCACCAGTTTGGTGATGGTACAGCCAAGGAAATAATGGAAACTTAAGAGGACTTCCAAGCTTCTGGCTGTTTCTCACCTCCCCCGATTTATGTCTTCTCATTATCAGGTAAAAACCCTATTTGGGGGGTGTCCTGGTTTCTTAAAGCACGACGCTCACCATATATTCCAAGCACTCTAGACACAGTCTGACCAGCATGGAGCTAAATGAGATTTCTATCCTGTGTTCCAGTCAATTCGATCTTCCATAAGACACATCATATTGATGACTCTTAGTACATTTAACATCAACTAACATTGCCCCGTGAATTTCACCTCCTGCTAATGAAGGATTTTTTTCCTTTATCTTTTACTGGTGTAATTGATTTTTTGACCTGTATGCAAGACTTCACGTTTATGGGTATTTATTTAGCTTTCGGGTCTTAACCTGGTTTTCTCTGCTTAATTAAATATTTATCAACCCTAACCTTTCCATGTTGTCTGTAAGTTAACTTTTTCTACCAGCAGTGGGAACGCTGATGCCTTCATTTCCTTTATTGCCTTCGCAGATGTCTAGTCTTCAGAGGAAGACAACTCAGGAAAAATAAAAGCAAAGCAGAAGCAAGAACGAAAGTTAATAAAGTATGGAGAAGAGAATGAAAGCAGAGACAAGGACAATTTAAAATTTCCTAATCTCTTACCATACCTTTCTAAAGGTGTCAGTGTTGCAAAATAGGATGAATTTATTTTTTCCCCAGATCACACCATAGGAACATGACTGATACGAGAGGAAAAGTGCAAATTTCTAATTTTTCAGGTATTTTCTCTAGCTTGTTATAACTTTGTTTTCCCTAGGTCATTTCACCTTCATGTTTCCTATGCAGAATATTGAAATAGCCTCACTATAATTTAGGGTAAAACGTTTTTTAATGGCTTATAGTGATGATTCCTACTTTCTTTTTCCAGTCCTGGGAATATGCTTATTGGTGCAGAAGCTATTCCACTGTTTTCTGGGGATCTGATTGTTGCATCACCTACTATCAAGCCATCAGTTTCCTGACTATTGAGCTTTCTTTAGCTATTAAAAGTTCACCCCTCTACCCTCGTTTGGAAATGAAGCTATTGGTATTGTCTTTCATTTCTATTTTTATTTTAAAAATTTAATGCATTGCCTTTTTTTTTTTTTTTTTTGCGGTATGTGAGCTTCTCACTGCTGTGGCCTCTCCCATTGCGGAGCACAGGCTCCGGACGCACAAGCTCAGCGGCCATGGCTCACGAGCCCAGCCGCTCCGCGGCGTGTGGGATCCTCCCGGACCGGGGCACGAACCCGTGTCCCCTGCATCGGCAGGCGGACTCTCAACCACTGCGCCACCAGGGAAGCCCAATGCACTGCCATTTTACCCTCTTGCCTGCAATGATTGCACAGAGAACCAAACGACAGCCAAGAAAGAGTCTTAAGGAATCCTTAGAGAAATAAGAGAAGTCATAATTGAATAATCTGCCACCAACAGTTCTTATTGGGGTTGCAGTCTTTCCAAGGTACCTTCATGCCAGAACATGGGGTTATAAATAGACATGGGCTTTGGGAAAAGGAAGAATGAAGCTGGGAGAGAAGACAATGTAGAAGGTAAAGCATGTCTTGTAAAAAGCCAAAGCTTTAAAAAATTAAAGTTGTAATAGCACGAAGATTGCCTTTTAAATTGTTCAAGGGAGATTCTCTTCTCTGAAATCCAGTTTAGATTAATGGCCTGAGGAAGACTTGCTCCAGCCTCTCCACAAATATATAAATTATGTTTGAGCAGCACTTGCTGGAGGCTCTCGACAAGTCTCAGAGGCATGATGCCATCTTTCTTCTTAAATCAACAATAATAATTTAGCAAGAGAATTTAAAACCTATTAGCAATAATAATTGTTAACAGTAAAAATAGTGCAGACTATATTAAAATAATCCAAACAAGCAAGAGAGGAATACCAATCATTCACTTGTTCCTTTTTTACTTAATGGTGGGCTCAGAGAAAATGGTGCCAGCGATGCAGGTTTCCATCCGAATAATATGACAATCAGAAGAAAGATAAACTAACTGAGCAGACTCCTCTGCTATCCCCAATCCCTACTCCCCCCTCCTTCTTCTCCCATATCCCTAGGGTACATAAATACTGACTTTGCCACTAAATATCTCACAGCTGTTAATTCCTGTCATCTTTAACTTTTAGGCAACACTTTTCATTCGCTACTTAGAGACCCTGTAGTTTGTTTGTGAGCCTGGACTCCTGCCTGGGATGTGAGTCCTCATAAAAGTTTATGAACACAATGTCCTCAATTTTGCCCCTGAGGATTTATTTTTTCCACCTTAGGGATTTTCAGAAGGCTACTTAACCCCTAGAAGGGAAAGAAATAAGCTAGAGATCTAGAGATTGGAGGAAGTAAAAAAGAGGAAAAGAGTAGGATAGGATACAGAGGGTTGCATATTACAAGGACAACCTGTGAAGTAATGAGACAGAGTTTCTTCCCTGGATAACAGAAAACTGTCTCATGACCTACTCAGCAAAGTGTTCTCATGTGGTTCTCTTCATCAGTGTCTGTGCATGCAAATGAGTCTGTGTGAGAAGAGAGAAGGGTGAGAGAGACAGAGAATCAACTAGGAAGAACAGGCTGCCATTTAAGCTCTTTAAATGAAAAAATATAGAGATTATTATATTAAGTGAAGTAAGTCAGACAGAGAAAGACAAATATCATATGATATCATTTACATGTACAATCTTAAAAAATGATACAAATGAACTTACTTACAAAACAGAAATAGACTCACAGGTGTAGAAAACAAACTTATGGTTACCAAAAGGGAAAGGGGGGTAAAGGATAAATTAGGAGTTTGGGATTAACATATATACACTACTAAATATAAAATAGGTAAATAACAAGTCCTACTGTATAGCACAGGGAACTATATTCACTATCTTGTGATAACCTATAATGGAAAAGAATCTCATATAATTGAATCATTGTGCTGTATACCTGAAGCTAACATAGTATTGTCAATTAACTATACTTCAATTAAAAAATGGTTAAATAAAAAAATATATATCAGTGCTTGGCACAATATCTATTCATTATCACCCTTCTTTGAATCTAGTAGAAGACTTCCCTATCTCTATATGACACATTAGATTACATCTTCAGGACATGACAGCCAGTATAGTATTATAATATTACCTTAGACTACCTAATAGCAAATCCTATAGACCTTCATGGTTAAAAAAGAAAAAGGAATTTAAAAGTTAAGTAAAAAAATAAAAAGTTTTCCTAGATGTTTATAGACACTTTTATAAGCTCTTCATTATTATTTTCTAATTTATTGGATTTTACTGTATGCAAAATGGGCAGGTTTCAATCTTCTTAAATAACATTATCCTAGTTATAGAGGTGTTACCTAAATCAATATGACATTGAAGAAGGCTGGAGTGGAAAAATGCAAAAGGGTTATTTTGTGATGAGATGTGAAATACCCAGAAGGCCTCAAAATATTACCAGGGAAAGAATTCCTTTTGCTGGACAAGATGGGTTCAAGTGATTGTGGTCTTTTGCAGATGGTGATGGGAAATTTGAAGTATTGTTGATGGACTTGCTTTGTACCCATGAGCCAGTAACACTTGGGAAAATTCTCATCATTATTATCAGCATGGTACGACCACTAGTAACAATTCTACAGAAGGAAATCATTATCAACATCTCAAAGACAGATAAAAGAAAGCCATACAGACCATCACCTCAGTAACATACATAGTTCCAACCTCTCTTCTCAAAAAATGCTCAAATTAGGTTATGCTTTGGTACATGGTGTTGTTGTATACATGGTTCCACTCAATATTTTAGAGCAGTAAATTCAGGATATCCTCCTTCCCTTACTTCTAACTTTATCGTGAATAACTTCCATCAATATCAAAATGAACCTTAGAAAAAATTAGTTATTTTCCTTGTGGTCCATTCTTTGGCAACATGTCTTAGCTTCAGTCTTATCTTTCCACATTTGGTTGTAGTGAGGATTTGCCTGTTCCCAATTTACCGAGTTGAAAATTGAGAGACAGCAATGGTAAGTGTAAGGTCTATACTTACATACATAAAACAGGTGGAAATGACTGACTAGAGAAGCCATAATAACAAATCAATTCCCAGATTTTAGCTTAGTCTTTCTCTTCAATACAACTGGCTTTTTAGAAAAATCAAATCAAATTCTCCTAGAATAGTATAAATCTGGCAATGAAATTAGTTGAACTTGAATTTCTTTTTTTGTCAGTAGTAACAGCTATACTTTGGGCTGGGATCTAGTCCATATTAACCTGTGTTTTTCAGAAAAAAAGAAGTCTGTGTGCCATACAAAAGGTGAAAAGGAATGCCCATGCTAATAACCTTGCAGAACACAAAATTGACCACATCAATCATGGTATCTTATAAGAGACAATGATAAATGTCCCCAAATCCTTTAAGGGAGAAAAGCCTTTGGGGAATGGCAATTGGGCATAATTTCACCTAGAATTTAGAGGAACAGACACATAACTTGATACACAAGAAGATTTGACTGAAATCCAAAGAATCAGGACTGGAAGGCTAGATTGCTTGGCATTCCTTCCAAATCTCAAAATCCAATTTTTAGTGGGTCAGTAAAAAGCATTTCCCCTCTCTGAACTTGAGTTCTTCCAGGAAACAGGAATAATTAAAACCAGTGCTCTGATCCAACAAATCAATCCCATCAATGGATTCAGTGGGCTTTACCCATCCCAGTGAATTGCCACCAAATAAAGTTACCCAAGCACTTCTGTTGGCTGCTACTATTTCAGGGGTAATAAAAGGAATTACCACTAGTTCATTTCACAAGTATATATTGAGCACTTATTGTATGCTAGGTACTGTTCTAGTCACTGGCAAATAGAGCATATAGGAGACATAAGTTCATAGAACTCAGGGAGCTTTCATTCTATGAGAAGGAAGATAGATAATAAACATTTCACATGACTTTATACAGGAATTTTCTTTATCTGAATCTATTTAAACAGTGACCATACATGAAGGTGCACAATAATGGCCAGGCTGAGTTTAATTATATGTGTAACTTTAGGCTACCTGAATCATTTGAATCCTTGCTTTTAAGGCTCTGTCCTAATCATATACCTGGTAGTTTCCAGAGACGACTCATCTGTACTCTCAACTCATTTCTGTCTATGCTGAGACATGGTGTTATGCTCTGCTCTGGTTATTAATCATAAATTTCGTCTTGAGTGGCTGTAACTTTTGCAACGCTTCTCAGAGCTATTCTATGGGCACATTTTGGGCCACTGACCGTGATGTTCCTATGCTAACAAGAGTCTACCCTTTTCTGTTTGGCATGGACTGCTGCTGGCCATGCTGCCACTGACCTCTGGACTGTTGATCTCTCTGTGTCTGCTGTTCATATGGTATCAACATTGCCTGGGCTGTGTTGCTGTGTTGATAGCTCCTATAAGGCAACATAAACTACCATGGGATAGAGAGGGATTCTGACATAGAGAGGGATTCTCCAGTGCTTCACTATGGATGTTTGGTGGTCACTACTCAGAGTGTCCTGGGACTGCCCTGTCACTCATCCCTGCTACCATTTCAGGCTACCATTGCTCACATTTCTTTTATTCAAGTTCGGAAACAACTTTTCTTTCCCTGGACTTTGCCTTCCTAGAGCGGCCCTTCAGTAGGATTTCTTGGACCCTGAGACCTGCACTTTTCATATACACATCTATTCATTCCCTAAAACACACATAGAATATGAAGGTAGCTGGGTCTGGGCGGAATTTACCAAAAGCCACCATATTGTTATTTGAAATATTTCACTTTTTTACTCTATAGATGGATTCCAAGTCCATCTATTTTCCTGACTTGTTTATCCGTGTTGGATTTTCTAACAGAGCCCTTGAAATCTCAGTAGAGAAACACAATTTACCCAAGCATGAACTTGGATCCCAAGTGTATGCATGATTCAGGAATGTATCAATACTAACCAGGAATATCTTAGCTTTTGTGTGAATCAGTGGCTTTTAGAGATAACGGACAGGAATCGCATAAAAGCTGTCCTTTAATTCTACAGGATAACTTCTGCTGGCCTGTGAACTTCACTACATACTTTACAGGAGAAAAACAAATTAGTTTTTATAAAAAGTTTTAATGTGTCTCTAGAAATTATTCACAGGATAGATTCTGTACTTATTCTATTCAGATCTTTGAAATATCTGTTGCCTCATTTTTACCTTTGAGGTACTGAAGTTTAGATCATATAAATGAAAGCAGAGAGAACTCATAAATTCTGACTCAAAATCCAGTGATTCTTCCACTGTTTCATAGTGCCAGGGTACACATTTAGCCTGTAACATACATATAAGGGATCATAACTCCTGTCTCTTAATTAGAGGGACTCAGAAAAGCTAAGTGAGATATTGTTTGACTTTGTGAGTCTCTTAGGTCCCTGGGCTGACATGGCGTTTTCCCTCCAGATAGATAAAGTTGGCCAGCAACACATTAAAGAATATTGCATAGCCTGAGGCTGCCTGACTACACATACACAAATAGAAATATTGTATAAATAACCAAAGCCCTAGAATATGATCCCTTTAACTTAATTAAATAGTCAGGTTTAAGGTGGATAAAAAGAAATGGAGTGAGAGACCATGGTTGTCTGTAATATACGTGATTGGCTATTAGCTCCATCAACAAAAAATGTTGGATTCTCATTGCTTTTGGATGGGCTCCTGGAAATCTAGTCCTTCCTATATATTTCGGTATGTAATAATCTGAAAAATACATCCTCTTTCTTCATTCTTCCACTGTCTGTATCCCCGCCTCTCTGGAGAATTCGTATGTCTTGGTAGGATGAGTTATGTCTATGTCACGGAAAGAGGAATGAATATTTTCTAAGCTCTGAAGTCTCAGATCAAATCCACAGGGCTGGATAACATCAGGTGATTTGATCCCGAAAACCCTACAGGGAATAAAATGGGATTTTATTTCTTTAAAAATGTCAGTGTATTTTTCTCTCATTAAAATGTGCTTTCTTTTCATTTTATTGATGGTTCTGGGTTTGTTTGGTCCCTATGGGAGGAACTCAGGTTTGTCTGTTCTTCATTATCCAGCTTTATGCTTTTTTGAACTTCGTTTTAAAGTGCTAGCTTGTTTTCAGAATCAAACTAACTACCCAATGCATTAACATAATGTAAATCCATAACTGTTTGTCTGAGGCCCAAATGGATGTCTGTATAGGCCTCTGTTACTCCTTCGAGTTAAGTTCTAAAGCCTGTGAAGACAACTGTGGGCTAACTGCCCTCAAGTGATTCCATAAAAATATAGGAAGAAGACACAGTGTAGCTGAAAATTATTAGGACATTAGGTTTTGTATCATCTGAAGGTTCACAATTGACTGTAGGAATAAACTCGTGCTCACCTTGGGAAGTGACAGTCTCTCCTGCTTTAGGAAGGGCCTTTGCCTTGCAGGCAGTGGGCAAAAGAGATCCTGTGTTGTTAGTGGGCCCTCACCTTACTTTATTTCCTGAGCCTTCTCTGTAAGTGCCTGTTTTTCATGATGAGCTTAGTTTCCTCTCAGAGGTCATGTCTCATTACCACATAGCTCAGAGAAGCCAGGCATAGCATGAAGAGTACATTGTACATGAGGCCTGGTCCCTGGAGAACTGTCCCCTCCAGGGATGGATCTGGGTGTGGGCCCTCAAATTTACAAAAATTGCAGTAACATATTAAAGAAAAACAATAAAAATGTACAAATACAAAAATTAAGTACACCATCTTGGAAGGGGCCCAATAAAGTGAGAGATCTTGATAATCTCATGAGCTTCATGGTAAATCTCCCTCTAGTGTTTACCTTCATTCTTGCACCCATGCATATAACTGCCCACGCCAAGTACTACTTCCGCGCTTCTTGATTTGCAATAGGAAGCATAACACTGTACAGTATATTATATCTGTGGCATTTCCTCAGATGTGGCACATTATTTGTGTGTAAGGACATTTAACCTGGGTTAATGAACAATAAAATGGCTCTGAAGCCATTTAATTATACTTGACTCAGGAGTCAGAAACCAAACCAAATCAAGCAAAACAAAACAATGACAACAAAATTATTACAGAACCCAAACGCAATTACCAAACTTCCAAGTCTCCCCATTTCTTGCTCTACTAAATCAACATCCTTTGAACACTTTATCTGCCTTCATTCTGTCTCCATCGGATCCTTTTAAACATGCAATATTCTCTCCAGCAAAGTTGTTTTCCTTAAAGTCCAACAACCACATGTTGCTTGTACCAGTGCATACTTCCATGTCTTTGCTCATATCGGAGAATCTCCTCTCTTTCTTTTGATATCTCCCGGTGGTATAATGCAATGGTTCTCCATGTGTGGTCAATGGACTCCAGGAGTCTCTGAGACCCTTTCAAGGGGCCCTATAGGTCAAAACTATTTTAATATTAATACTATAATTGCGTTTTTCACTGTACCACCATTTGTGCTAATTATTCAAAATCTGTGATAGATACAACTATGAATCAGAGCAGTGGATATAAACTGTACCACTAGTCATTGCAATCACTGCATGCAATTGTAAGAAAAAGAAGAAAAGGAAAAAAGCAAATTTCACATAGGACTCTCCTTGATAAAGTAGTAAAATTATTGCTGTTATTAAATATTGACTCTTGAGTACTCATAGTTTTAATATCCTGTATGACAAAATGGGATGAATGCATAAAACACTTTAGGTTTGTCTAGGTGATATGCTTTGGCGAATGAAATGTGAGCAAGCATGATACAAGCCATCTCTAAGCAGAGGCTCTAAAACAAAATGATAATTAGAAAATACTAAGGAATAAACTAAAAAAGCTATTAAGCTGATCCAGGTGTACAGGAATGTTGTAGACTACAAGATCAACATGCAAGAATCAATTGTGTTTATCTAAAATAGCAATGAAATGAACATTCTAAAAATGAAATTTAGAAAACAATTTGAAATACCACCAAAAAGAATAAGATACTTGTGTATAAACTTAAAAAATGTGTACAACTTATACACTGCAAGCTACAAAACATTATTGAAAGAAATTAAAGAAGGTCTAAACAAATGAAAAGGTATCCCATGGTCCTTGATCGAAAGATTTAATATTGTTAGGATGTCAATATTACCCAAATTGATTTACAGATTCAACACAATCCCTACCAAAATCCCAGTTGGCTTTTTGCAGAAACTGATGACCTGATCCTAAAATTCATGTGAGAATGTAAGGGAACAACAATGACCAAAACAATCTGAAAAATAAGAAAAAATGTTGGAGGATTCACACTTTGTGATTTTAAAAACTTACTACAAATCTACTCTAATCATGACACTATAGTGCTGATGTAAAGATGGGCATATAGAGTGTTGGAATAGAGCTGAGATTCAAGAAATATACCCTTATATGTACTGTCAATTAAATTTCAACAAGGGTGCCAAAACAATTTAACTGGAAAAAGAATTGCTTTTTTAATAAATAGTGCTGGCAAAACTGGATCTCTACACATTAAAAGAATAAACTTGTACCCCACTACTTCACACCATACACAAAGATGAACTCAAAATGTTAGCACTAAAACCATGAACTATTAGGAGAAAACATAAAAGCATATCATCATAACTTCAAGTTAGGCATGAAACCAAGAAATCCTTTTTTCTCACATACTACACTAAAAGCACAGCAACACAAACAAAATAAATAAATAAATTCTGCTGTGTCAAAATCAAAGAATATTATACTATATACTTCTATACTATCATACAAGGAAGTGAGTAGACAGCCCACAGATTGAGAGAGAATATTTGAAAATTATGTATCTGATAAGGGACTTGTATCCAGCATATATAAAAACCTTTTATAACACATTAATGAAAGAACAAATGTGCCAAGTAAAAAATGTGAGAAAGATTTGAATAGATCTTTTAAAAATAAATAAATTTTAAAAATTGGTCAATAAACACATGAAAAGATGTTCAACATCATTAAGCATTAAGGAAATGCAAATCAAATTCATGAGTTATCATTTCATACACACTAGAATGGCTATAGTCAAAAAGACTGACCATATGTGTTAACAAGAATGTACCCAAATTGGAATGTGGATATGCTGTAAATGGAAATATAAAATGGTGCATACGCTTTGGAAAAGAGTTTTGTAATTCTTCAAAATGTTAAACATAAAATTTATTATATTGCCCAGTAATCCTATCCCTAGGTAAATACCCATGAGAAATGAAAACATATGTATACAGAAAAACTTGTATACAGATTTTTATAGCAGTGTTAGTCATAATAGTAAAAGAGTGGAAATAATTTAAATGCCCATCAATTGATGAATGGTTAAATATAGTGTGATATATTTATATCATAGAACATTATTTGGCTGTAAAAATAGAATGAAGTACAGATACATACTATAACATAGACAGACCTTGAAAACATGATAAGTCAGTCACAAAAGACCACATATTATATGGTGGCATTTATATGAGATGTCCAGAACAGTAAAATGTATAGCGACAGAAAGTAGATCAGTGGGTAGATCAGTGGTTACCTAGAGCTGGGGTTGGGGAGAATGGGGATTAACTGTTAAGGGATACAGGGTTTCATTTGGGGAGGATGACAAGGCTCTAAAATTAGATTATCGTTTCATAATCGTGTGAAAATACTAAAAGTATTGTAATGTACAATTTATACAGGTGCATTGTATGGTATATGAATGATATCTCAATAAAGTTATTAAAATGAAAAAGAAAGCACTGTGATGTTCTGCCAGATCTCTAGCAGCTCCGCCTGGATGTACTAGTCCACCTTAGCTACGAATACTTTTCTTGAGCACTTACCTCCTTGAGTACTTACAGTCTGTCCCACACTGTTTACCATTCGCTTATATGTTCATTCAACAGTTATTGAATATCTATTACATGTTAAGTGTTACACTACATCCTGGATTGAGAGAGGTGGAGGAGCAATTAAAAATAAATAAAATAGTCACAATCTCTACTCACATTAAACTTGTAATTTATTGGGGGAAGGGGGGTTGTACATTTTCATTGTCTTTTTTTTTTTGCCTTCATTCATTATTTTCCTTTTTGTTTTGCCCAAGTGATAAGTCACTGGTTACCTAATTTATACATATCCACACGATGCTTAGTTTAGTACTGAACACTTTGTAACAGCAAAAAAAATGTTTGCTGACTGACTGGAAAGTGTCCTAAACATATCCCAAATTGTGTCCATTGCTAAAGAAATAGAAAGTTCTTCAAATACTTGTGTATTTACTTCAGCTTTTGAAGGTTGGGAGGCTCTCCTTCACCTGGTTCTAGACAAATTTCCACATGGAATTATTGGTATCCTTGAAGTGACCTACATGGATGATCCAATGACCATCACAGGGGTTCTGATCATCATCCCATCCACAGTAAATATTCTCTGGGGTTCCATTTCCTCAAAGCTATTTGCACCACATACTAAGCAGTAATCAAAAAGTGACTGTGTAAATCTCAGGCTTCCCACATCATTGTGCATATCCTGATTTCCTGTGAGGGACTCCTGGGATTTGCCCCTCTCCATTCAGGCTGTTAAACTGTAGAGATTTGAGCTAATTAAGTTGCATCATTTGTTGGCACTAGGCTCTCCAGTAGGTTTTCCCATCACTGAGCCTGATACCTCAGGGGCAGACTAAGGACAGCAGAATCTGATCTAATATGCCAAAGAGAGACTGGGATTAAAGTGCCTGAAACATTTGCATTCATGAAATATAAGACACAATTAACTTGTAATTTTACAAGTCTTTTAAAATTATTATTCTATTTAAATGAGGTAAGCCGTAAGGATGTCTGAACTAGTGGGATGGTGGCTAAGTAGAGAAGAGGGGAGTGGTTATGGAGATGGAATCATACCCCTGGCATGAAGTCTGAGTACATAACCAATGCCTGCGAAGACACAGGGAGGTGGCTGTCTCATTTTAACCACATCCCTGGAATTGCTTTATAGTCTGCATAAGATTTTGCTCAAGAAAAGAAGAGAGGGTGTCATTTTTAGTTGGGAAGGAAGATGAAGCTGACAGCTGTATTCTGACATCAACCTGATCATCCTGTTAAATAACAGCTTGGAATTTTCCTTCTTAAGTAAAAAATCCATATTGGGAATATTCCCTTTTAACAAAATTAATAGCAAAATTGTGGTTAAGGTCAGAGAATTTACTGGGCAATCCATCAATAATTATTGAATGCTTATTAAGTCATAGTCCTGTTCCTGTGTGGTATACAAACAAATATACTTCCCATGACATTGTGATTTATAAGAAATATATTTATAAGAAATGTGTATTTCGTCTTTGTCCCCATTTCTGGCCCAGAACTCTTAAGACCCTTGGAATTTCCTAAGGGCTGAGAGCTACAAAGATGTTTTTAGTTGTTTTAAGAAGTGACTTTTGGGAAGCACCTAAGGATGGAGACTGGTTACCAGGGGAGCCAACCACTTGATCAGAGGGTTGGAACCTTCAGTCATACCCCCTGCCCCATCTCCAGGGGGGAAGAGGGACTGTCAGGTGAATCGATTGCCAATAGCAAATGATTTAATCAATCATGCCCGAATAATGAAGTCTCCATAAAAACCAAGAGGCATTGTGGGTTGGCAAACACGTAGAGATTGGGGGAGAGTGTCTCATTGGAAGAGGGCAGGGAAGCCCCACACACTTTCCCCATTCCTTGCCTATCCATCTCTTCTATCTGGCTGTTCCTGAGTTATAGCCCTTTATGATAACCTGGTGATCCACTAAGTAAAATGTTTCTTTTAGTTCTATGAGCTGCTCTAGCAAATTAATCAAACCCAAGGAGGGGGTCTTTGGAACCTCCAATCTATAGCCATTGGGTCAGAAGCTCAAGTGATAATCTGGGTTTACCTGAAATGGGAGAGGCACAATCTTATAAAAAGGAGCCCTTACCCTGTGGGGTCTGACACTATCTCCAGGTAGGATGCCCAGTGTCTGAGAAGTGCTTGGATGTGTAGGAAAACCCCTGCCCCAAACTCACACTGCTGGAACTGGGTGCAGAACTCTTTTTACCCTTAAGGAGATTTACCATCTAGTGAGAGTCAAATAAAAATCACAGTTCTTAGTGTTTTAGAGTATTTTAAGTTTCCTAAATGTTTTTACACACAAGGTTTCATCTGAGCAACATATTATAACAGGACATTATTGACCTCATTTGGCAACCATACAACTTAGACTGGAAACTCCAACCAATTTGCTCAGAGTCACTTGTTTAGTAAATGATAAACTCTAAGGCTGTTAGAAGAGATTTATTTTTCCTGCAACCATGCTTTGACTTATTTCCAACTAACCAGGACCCATAACATCCAGGCCAGGATGTAGAACCCTCAAAATTCCACTTATTATCTGCTATTGTCTCAGCTCCTTCTGGCGAACTGACCACACAGAAGTTTACTTCAGGCAAACAAATGTTCTTCAATTTCTACCTCTTAATTTTTATGTAGGGCTTTGGCCCCCATTCCATGTGATCTTTAGATGTGATCTAGGCTGGGCCACATGCTGTCATATATAAGCAGAAAGGGCATATTGTGGTGGGATGGAGGATTTTGTTTTAAGCACACAAGTTTAATGGGATTGAAGGCTAAGATGTTTAAAGGGGAAAGAGACTTTTCCCATCTTCCCAAGTTTAGCCCTTTTGGTTTTTCCTTTCAAATGAAAGCTTACTAGTCATTTAGATAGAAGAATTATGGCCAATCTATCTCTTACTCCCTTCCTTCCCTCCTCAGGGAGATGCCTCAAATAATGGTAAATCTTATCATGTGAGTAATTGAAATGTACAGATGCTCCATTTGGCAAAACTACATGGATGCTTTACCTTCCCAGAAAAAAGAAAACCTCTCAATTTCCTTCTGTTACATACACGAGCAAGTAGTTCACTACTTAGACAGGCTCACATATATACAACCATGTATCTATTCAAGGACCAGGAATTGCTATGGAGGGAAATGGCGTCCATTCTGTCAAGCCTTGACTTACAAATAACAAGATGGTTTTGCAAAGTTTGCTAGGCATCATTTTGTTTAATTCTTTTTTCATCTTGTGTAGAACTTATCCTGGAATTTCTCTTGACCATATTATTTAGTGTAAGGATTTGGCGTAGGTATTGGGATGATGATAATTCCCTTTATTCTTTTTACTGTTCTCATATGGCTCTGGGTTACAATAAAAAGTTATTATTGGTTGGATTTGATTTTAAAAAAAACAGCTCTGATGTAAGATCAAGGTAATCAAAACAACGCGCAGATCCTAATGACAACAAAGCAGAAGAGAGAACTGAGTCTTCTAGTTATCGTTGGATGGATATACCTCTGGATCCTTTTCCTGATTTGGCATTAAGTACTATTGGGCTGTTCCTTTTATGTTCTGGACTTTCCATACTCCAACTATTTTTTACTTTATCTTTAAGGATTTGTTTTCAAATGAATTGTTGAAAAGCAGTTCTATGGATTAAGCACAAAGTATCCCATGGGTAAGAAAACCACTGGCTCTTTGAAAGCTTCAGGTGAACCAGGTCGAAATAATCAAGAGCACAGCAAGACATGGACTAGTAGGGGCCAGAGCAACTAATGAGGCACATAGAGGAGGTAGGATGGGCCTCTTGGGTTAGTGGGAAGAAGAATAGGATCTTAGGTCATAGAAAAGGAGGAAATGATGTTAAGAAAGGAAAGCCCACTTAGGGATTTTCCTTGGGAAGAAAATTTCAGAAACAAGGACAAAAATGTTTTACTACAGTATGTGGTTCCGAAATAGGGTAAAGATAAAAGACTTGTCAAGTCTAGTTACAAAAATGTTAACATCAGTATAGAACCTGAACTGGGACCTAAATATACAGGGCAATTTCCCCAGTGTCCTATATCTTGTCAGGGAGGAGATGAAAAGAGTCCATCTCATCAACTGAAATTATTTTATGCAGAATCTGTCTTCCTTTAAACAAGCCAAACTCTTTTTTCCTAATTGTTTAAGTCTCTCCCTGGTGGTACATGTTCTTAATAGTAATGCCTTTTAGTTGTATAGAACTTTACTTTTTACAGGACAATTTTGATAAGTGGCATCATTCACTGCATAGAAAGAAATACTATCCAGTTCTCTGAGGAGCTATTTAGGGCATCACTCTTCAGCTCATGAGCCAGGATCCAAGTTCAAGTCCAGAAACTAAGACAAGTCCATTTGACAACATTAAGAGGCAGGGCTAAAATGCAAGACTCTTGATTTCCAGAAATGGCATTTTTGATCCTGCCAAAGGTCAGCATGATCTGCGTGGTAGATCACTGCATCAGACCCTCTGACTGTTTTTCCTCTTCCCAAATATACACTGACCAAGACACTCAAAATGGCAAAAAGGTCGTAGCTGGAAAGCTCTCTGAAATTTGCCGACAAAGACTTATTACTTACAAAGTGTTATATTGTTAAATCACATTTAATAACATTTGGATAGTTTGGAGGTCAGGTAGCTACTGCCAGAATGGACGGAAGAATAGAGACATATATTTAGAGTCCTTATGACATTATCATAAGGCTCAGAGCTTGAGTTTTTAGAATTAGACTCCTTGAATCTGAATCCTAAATCCATCACTTAACAGTTGTGTGTCCTTGGGCAAATAACTAGCTCTATGTCTGTTTTCTCATTAAAAACAAAAACCAAACAAACAAAAAACAAAAACAGGAATAATAATAGTATTTCCTCAGTGGATTGTTGAAATGATCAACAAAAAATAATGTAAAACAATTAGTACAATGCCAGGTGCGAAGTAAGTGCTCTTTACTGCTTGTGATAGCAGGTATATCTCGTTTTACTGCCCTTCACTTTAATGCACTTCACAGATATTGTGTCTTTTACAAGTTGAAGGTTTGTGGAAACCCTTTGTCTAGGAAGTCTATTGGTGCCATTTTTTCAACAGCATTTGCTCACTTCGCGTCTCTGTGTCACATTTGGTAATTCTTACAATATTCAAACCTTCCACCAGCAAAAAGACAGTGACTCACTGAAGGCTTCCATGGTGGCTAGGAATTTTTAGCAATTAAATTTTTTTAAATTAAGGTATGTACATTGCTTTTTTAGACATAATGTTATCGCATACTAATAGACTACAGTATAGTGTAAACATAAATTTTATATGCACTGGACAACGAACAAATTGGTGTGACTCCTTTTATTGTGGTATTTGCTTTATTGTGGTGGTCTGGAATCCAACCTGTGACATCTCCAAGGTATGTCTGTATTAATAATTTGTGATGTTAAACAAATACTTTACCCCTTTTCACGTATCTAAATGATTCAGTGGCCTAGGGTCTTGGTTCTTATACTTTAGCAGGCATCTGGAGGGCTTGTTAAAGCACAAAAGGCTCAGTCCCACCCCCAGAATTTCTGAATTACTGGGTCCAGAATGGAGCTTGAGATTTTATATTTTTAACACGTTCCCAGGTAATGCCTATGCAGCTAGTCCACGGACCTCCCTTCACATCCTCCTATATTTAAATCAGAATCTCTGATGGGCTGGTCTTTGGCTTTAGTATTTCTTTAAAGCTCCCTGTGTTTCTGCTGTGTAGCCAAAGTTGAAAACCACTAACAAAGACTATTTTGGGTAATGATAGATAAATATTTTATTTGACTAATCCAAATGATGGCTTGATTGGCTGTAAAGATAGTGTTTGGCATTAAAACACTATATTTGTTGGGTAGAAAGGAGTAGTGTTGAAAAGACAACTTAAGGATTGAAAGAGGCAGATATGATATGCAATATATACACATTAACAGAGCAACACAAGTTAGACTTGGAGTAGGAGATGCATGTGTTAATTCACCTGGGAGTTGTAGGTAGATAAAATGAAATTGTTTGCATTTCTCTGAGAGTTTAGGGCAACTTTCCTTTTGAAAATTGTACTTTGTGTTCCCATCTCTATATTTTGTGTTGTAGAGCTTGATTAAACAATAAAAGCTAATTTCTATCTACAACTTTACCTTGTCTCCTATTTACACATACAACTATTTTTGGGGTTGTTACAGTTCCTATTTCACTTTGCCCTTTGGGAAGAATCTTTTTTCTCTCCAAAGAATATTTTAATACTATGAGAAAATGCTTATGATATAACACTACATGTGGGAAAACTACCCTCAAATATGTAAAATATTTAAGTGAATATAAACCTTATTTGTAACCTTGCATTCTATTTTTAAATAAGCATTTATTACTTTTATAATTAGGAAATAAAATTATTTAGCTGTTAAAAATGAGTCAAGGTTAAGGTTTATTACTCTTTTTTAAATTAAAAACTGGAGAAACAGATAAATGAGAACATATCTAATGAAAGTTCTATTAGAGTTTAATTCCAAGTGTGATTCCATATTCTAAGTTGAGGCTTTAGAAAAGAGACCTGCCTCTATTGGTTTTACTCAAAGTGGTGATAAAATAGTTCCCAACCTGTGGGGTTCTATGTTGGGAAAAGGAAAAGCAAATGCAGGCTATGTTGGCTTTGTAAATTTGCTGCAGAAATTTGTGTCATATTTACAGATAGAAGATAATTCTCATTTTCTTTCATAAATGGCATTTCTAGACTCCACAGTCTTTTGCACTTGCATGGGTCTTTTTCACAGAACAATGTGGGATAGAAGTGCCTTGAGGTCTACTTTGTTCAAGTGCACAGCTTCCTGGCAACACAAGCTTGGAGACTCTCAATGTGGGGTTCCTGGACCAACAGCAAGGATCATCTGGGGACTTGTTAGGAATGCATGTTCTCAGACTCCACCCCAGACCTCCTGTCAAAAACTGGGGGGATGTGGGCCAGAAATCTGATTTTAGCAAGTCCTTCAGGTGATTCTGATCCCTGCTGGGTTGACAACATTTACTCCAATCAATGGTTCTGGTATTTGTTCTGCAGTTATATACAGAGAAATCCATGGGACATGCCCTCAAATGGTAGTGTCCTCTTGCAGCTGTAGGTGGCTGGCTTTCTTTGATGTAGCTGTAGTCCCAGTCCTGGAAGCCACCACTATTAGGGGTCTAACTGCTGCCCCCATAATATAGTAGGCTCATGTAACACCACTGCTAGTACACTCCTGGGACACCCATGGGAGCTCAAGCAAGTGCCCCAGGACAGCACCTGGTCTAGCTAGCAAGGCAGCAGGGACAATGGCAGCTGAGGGTCGCAGGTGTGCTGATGGTGTCAGGTGACCCTGAGACTGCCCTTGAGATCTACTGCCAGTCAGTTCATGACTTTTTCCCATGCTGCTATTTGGAACAGTTCCATCCCCAGTGATTCTCCAAGTGAGGTGCAAGGATCATTTACTGTCGACTCTCCTAGAATACTTGGTTAGAGCCTATAAAGATAGAACTCAGGCATCTTTGTTTGTAATAAGCTCACTAGATGAATCTTAGGCTGCACTGAAGATCATCTTTAAGGGTGAAGGAGATGGATTGCTGAGTTATATGGAACATTTCTTGTTTTTAAAGAAAGAGATTTACTCCTGGTTAGTACATACTTAAACGATTCTGAACCACTAAAGAATTTCCTTGATTCAGACTTTGAATGTACTTTTCTATAATTTTTAGCATCTTAAAACTAACGCTTATAAAATTCTTATCTTGAGTCTAAAAATGACCTCATATAGTAGTGAGGAACATAATTTATGTAATCACATTTTGTATATTATTATTGTTTTTCACATATTCAGAACATTACATGCCTTCAAAATAGGATTGTACAATACTATACCAGCAAGTGCCACTTCTGTGTCTTTCTAATGGAAATGAGTAGAATTGCTTAAATCCTGTGTGTGTGAAAACACGTAGTGGTTTAATTCAAAAGTTAATTCAAAAATACTGGCTGGGTAAAGCAGATTTTTCTGTTTTGTTTTTTTGGAAGGGTTTTTGTGGTATGACATTTGGTATTCCATTTTGAAAATGCCCTTCTCCTACCAAAATGTGCTTAAACCACTAAAGAAATGAAGTGGCATTACTTGGTTAAAAAAAAAAAAAAACTCAAGCTCACTACACTAGAGTAGCCTGTAAGCTCCATAAAAACGATGATTATACATGAATTAGTTACTCCTTCTCTTTCTTGTACCTAACAAAGGTCCTAGGATACAGTAGTGCTCCCATGTACTTGCTAAATGAACAAATAAATGCAGAATGCACAGAGAAATAAAGGAAGAGTTGAATGGATGATCAAACAGATGGGTGAATAAAGTCAAGGGACAACTAATCTTTAGGCATTTGGCTAATATAGAGAATCCTTAAAGGCTGGAACTATTATTTCAGTTGAATTCTGATGTTAATTAGAATTCTCTCCACTGCAGGGACAAGAGAAATCCTGAATGAATATTCATGTGCAGATGTATAAATTATCTACAACATATTATTAAGCCAAGGCTAGTTTTCCTTTTTTCTTACTTGCAATAGATTTATGAACTATGCCTATTCCCAAGCTATTAGCTACATGAGTGATAAGGAAGGCATAAAATTAGGATACTGAAACAAATATTAGCCCAATCAAAAGATAATTACAAAAGGGGATCCTCTGGAAAAATAAGTGAATTCCAAAGGAAAGTACACTTGCTTATTTGGAGGTTATGGTGTGTTTGGGGTTATTCACTTCACTGAATTTCTTCATTATACAGCATGTAAAATTGAGACTGGCCATGCAGTTCATGGTATAGAGTGATTATGGTTGGAAAATCTCAGAGAATTCCCCAAAAGAGGGGCAATTCTTTGGCAAAAGGCAGATAGTCTCTCTTTCTCCAAACTTAACATATAGTTTTCTAAACAATGTATGCAGAAAAACTCCTTTGCCTACTTTTGTGGTTTTGCAAAACAGCAGCACTTTTTTCCCCTCTCATTGATGAAAATTCTTTCTCCTGGACCTAGCCACTGGCCTGTGAAAAAGTAGCAAGTGACCATTTCTTGGGGCTTGTCAGAATAAATGAAGGACTCAGGTGAGATTAGGTTTCCATCTCTGATTTGCTCTTCCTGCCTGGGTGTGTGGGGCCTGGAATCTGTCTACTGGTGCAGATGAATGGAACAGGAGGAGCAAACTCATCAGATTCGGCAATGACTTGGTACCAAATTCCCAGGGTCTAGTTTCCCAAGCCTCCAGGCACCTTCAAAGAATAACAGATGATAGAATTAGCCATAGTGTCATAGCAGAATGAACAGAAAAAATATGATTTTGCCATTTTTTCTACAACCACAATAGAACTACACATCTGCACACCCATACACACTTTTTTTCTAAGTAAAAAATAGGAAGTTTAAAGTCATATTGTACTGGCTCTACCCACCATCAGTCCCTCCCATCAGGAAGCTTACACAAACCTCTTATATAGCCTCAGAATACACTTTCTTCTCAATTGCACATAGAACATTCTCCAGGATAGATCACATCTTGGATCACAAGTCAAGCCTCGGTAAATTTAAGAACATTGAAATCGTATCAAGCACCTTTTCCAACCACAACACTATGAGACTAGAAATAAGTTACAGGGAAAAAATGTAAAAAACACAAACACGTGGAGGCTAAACAATACATTACTAAATAACCAAAAGATCACTGAGGAAATCAAAAAATACCTAGAGACAAATGACAGTGAAAACACAATGATCCAAAACCTATGAGATGTAGCAAAAGCAGTTCTAAGAGGGAAATTTATAGCAATACAATCCTACCTGAAAAAAACAAGAAAAATCTCAAATAAATAATCTAACCTTACACCAAAAGAAAATAACTAGAGAAAGAAGAACAAACAAAACACAAAGTTAGTAGAAGGAAAGAAATCATAAAGATAAGAGCAGAAATAAATGAAATAGAAACAAAGAAAACAACAGCAAAGATCAATAAAACTAAAAGCTGGTTCTTTGAGAAGATAAACAATATTGATAAACCTTTAGCTAGACTCATCGAGAAAGAGGGAGAGGGTGCAAATCAATAAAATTAGAAATGAAAAAGGAGAAGTCACAATGGACAATGCAGAGATACAAAGCATAATAAGAGACTACTACAAGAAACTATGTCAATAAAATGGACAACCTGGAAGAAATGGAAAAATTCTTAGAAACATATAACCTTCCAAGACTGAACCAGGAAGAAATAGAAAATATGAACAGACCAATCACAAGTAAAGAAAATTGAAACTGTGATTAAAAGTCTTCCAACAGGGCTTTGCTGGTGGCACAGTGGTTGAGAGTCTGCCTGCTGATGCAGGGGACACGGGATCGTGCCCTGGTCCAGGAAGATCCCACATGCTGCAGAGCGGCTGGGCCAATGAGCCATGGCCGCTGAGCCTGAGTGTCCGGAGCCTGTGCTCCACAGTGGCAGAGGTCACAACAGTGAGAGGCCTGTGTACCACACACAAAAAAAAAAGAACAAAAAAAGTCTTCCAACAAACAGAAATCCAAGACCAGATGGCTTCAGAGGTGAATTCTATCAAACATTTAGAGAAGAGTTAACAGCCATTTTTCTCAAACTCTTCCAAAAACTTGCAGAGGAAGGAACACAAACACATTCTATGAGGCCACCATCACCCTGATACCAAAACCAGACAAAAATACTACAACAAAAGAATATTACAGACAAATATCACTGATTAATATAGATGCAAAAATCCTGAACAAAATCCTAGCAAACAGAAGCTTACAACACATTAAAAGGATCATACACCATGATCAAGTGATATTTATCCCAGGGATGCAAGGATTCTTCAATATACACAAATCAATCAATGTGATACACCATATTAACAAATTGAAGACTAAAAACCATATGATCATCTCATTAGATGCAGAAAAACTTTTGACAAAATTCAACACCCATTTATGATAAAAACTCTCCAAAAAGTGGGCATAGAAGGAACCTACCTCAACAAAATAAAGGCCATATATGATAAACTCACAGCAAGCATCATTCTCAATGGTGAAAACCTAAGCATTTCCTCTAAGATCAGGAACAAGACAAGGGTGCCTACTATAACCACTATAATTCAACATAGTTTTGGAAGTCCTAGCCACGACAGTCAGAGAAGAAAAGAAATAAAAGGAATCCAAATAGGAGAAGAAGAAGTAAAACTGTCACTGTTTGCAGATGACATGATACTATACATAGAGAATCCTAAAGATTCTACCAGAAAACTCCTAGAGCTAATCAATGAATTTGGCAACGTAGCAGGATACAAAATGAATGCACAGAAATGTCTTTCATTCCTATACTCTAATGATGAAAAATGTGAAAGAGAAATTAAGGAAACACTCCCATTCACCATTGCAACAAAAAGAACAAAATACCTAGGAATAAACCTACCTAAGGAGGTAAAACACCTGTACTCAGAAAACTATAAGACACTGATGAAAGAAATCAAAGATGTTACAAACAGGTGGAGAGATATACCATGTTCTTGGATTGGAAGAATCAATACTATGAAAGTGACTATACAACACAGAGCAATCTACAGTTTCAGTGCAATCCGTATCAAATTACCAACAGCATTTTTTACAGAACTAGAACAAAAAAATCTTAAAATTTGTATGGAGACACAAAAGACCTTGAATAGCCAAAGCAATTTTGAGGGGGAAAAAACAGAGCTGGAGGAATCAGACTCCCTGACTTCAGACTATACTATAAAGCTACAGTAAACAAGACAATGTGGTACTGACAGAAAAACAGAAATATAGATCAGTGGAACAGGATAGAAAGCCCAGAGATAAACCCATGCACCTATGGTCAACTAATCTATGACAAAGGAGGAAAGGATATACAATGGAGAAAAGACAGTCTCTTCAATAAGTGGTGCTGGGAAAACTGGAAAACTACATGTAAAAGAATGAAATTAGAACAACAGCATACACAAAAATAAACTCAAAATGGATTAAAGACCCAAATGTAAAACCAGACACTATAAAACTCGTAGAGGTAAACATAGGAAGAACACTCTTTGAAATAAATCACAGCAAGATCTTTTATGACCCACCTCCTAGCGTAATGGAAATAAAAACAAAAATAAAGAAATGGGAACTAATGAAACTTAAAAGGTTTTACACAGCAAAGGAAACTATAAACAAGATGAAAAGACAACCCTCGGTATGACAGACAATATTTGCAAATGAATCAACAGACAAAGCATTAATCTCCATAATATATGAACAGCTCATGCAGCTCAATATTAAAAAAAGAAACAACCCAATCAAAAAATGGGCAGGAGACTTAAATAGACATTTATCCAAAGAAGACATTCAGATGGCCAAGAGGCACATGAAAAACTGCTCAACATCACTAATTATTAGAGGGATGCAAATCAAAACTACAATGAGGTATCACCTCACACTGGTTAAAATGGGTATCATCAGAAAATCTACAAACAACAACTACTGGAGCGGGTGTGGAGAAACTGATCCCTCTTGCACTGTTGGTGGGAATGTAAATTGAAACAGCCACTATGGAGAACAGTATGAAGGTTCCTTAAAAAACTAAAAATAGAATTACCATATGACTCAACAATCCCACTAGCGGACATATACCTAGAGAAAACCATAATTCAAAAAGACACATGCACCCCAATGCTCATTGCAGCACTATTTACAATAACCCAGTCACAGAAGCAACCTAAATGCCCATCAACAGGCGAATGGATAAGGAAGATGTGGTACATATATACAATGGAATATTACTGAGCCATAAAAAGGAACAAAACTGGGTCATTTGTAGAGACGTGGATTGACCTAGAGACTGTCATACAGAGTGAAGAAAGTCAGAAAGAGAAAAACAAATATCGCATATTAATGCATATATGTGGAATCTAGAAAAATGGTACAGATGAACCAGTTTGCAAGGCAGAAATAGAGGCACATGTGTAGAGAAGAAACATATGGACACCAAGGCAGGAAAGTGGGGGTGGAGGTGGTGGTGGGATGAATTGGGAGATTGGTGTTGACATATATACACTAATATGTATACAATAGATAACTAATAAGAACCTGTTGTATAAAAAAAAATAAAATTCAAAAAAAAGTCATATTGTACTAAAAGACTTATGCAAAACATCAGCAGTTACCTGCCTTATTCTTTCCAAACCCCTAGTCCTTCCCCCCTAATTAGCCTCTTTCAAAGTACTTAGCCATTTCTTTTTTTTATCCTTTATTTTTCAACAAATATGCTTATATTGCTCTTTCATTTCATTAATTTTAGGTAGAATCTATTTACTTCCCCTTGCTAGTTACCAGCAACACACATTTTGCAACCTCTACCAACCTCCCACTAACTAGCATGAATTATGGTTGAAATAATGACCCTGTAAATACAGTTCAATACTGAGCCAAGCACTATTCTATGAGCATGTTTTATTTTTTGTACAACTGATTTTCCCCATAGAATTAACAATTGCCTTGTCTTTTAAATTTGTATATTTTCCATGTACCTAAGATTATTTTCCCAAATCCTTCAATTATCTCCAGCACTTGAAAAATACTTTTCTTCCCAAATCTTTAAAATATCCATTTCTTCATGTTTCCTTATGAAAAACCACTTCATACATCTCCATCCAGCTGCTACAGGCTGAACTGGTTGTTTTCTAGATCTTTTTCATATTCGTAGTCTTGGGTTTTCCATTTGCCATGTCTTTGTGTTTATTCACCTATGTCTGGTATCTTGGACTTATTCTTATCTGGTTTTACCCCTTAGATTTTTCAGCCATTTTCTAAAACCTTGCTGTTTAAACTGGGGTTCCCTGATCAGTAACATCAGCATCACCTGGGAGTGTGGTAGAAATGCAGAGGCTCAGGCCTCACCTGCAACAAACTGAATGACATCCTTCAGTTTAACAAGATCCCCAGGTGATTTGCATATGCATTAACATTTTAGAATCACTGCTCTAAACATTAGTAAATACTTGGGCTGGATATAGCATTTTAGATTGGAAATCATTTTCCCTGAGAATCACTATCTTCCAGAATCCCAGATTGCTGATGAAAAATCCATCACTATCCATTATCTTTTGTGTGAACACTCTTTTCTCTCTCTCTCCTTAAACTTTCTTTTTCCCCATTATTCTGAAATTTCAGAATAGTATTCATATGTTCATGTGTGTGTGTGTGTGTGTGATTTATAATTTTGAACACTCACAAGCATTTGTCAGTTCTAAAAATGTTCTCATATTGTTTCTTTGGGAATTTTATCCTCTCTGTTTATATTTTTCTTCAACTGCGAGTTGGATGTTGGTCTCTTGGTAACTACCCTTAGTTTACCCTTAATTTTAGTATCTTTCTCCTCTTGTCTTAATTTGTTTTACTTCCTGGGAGATTTCCTTAATTTTATCTTCCAACATTTTAATCATTACTTTGCTATAGTCATATTTAATTTACAACTCTTTCTTGCTTATTTCATTTTATAGAACTCTGTACTTTTTTTGATGAACTCAGTATCTTCTATTCATTCTAAAAAATATTAATCATAATGTTTTGAAGGTTTTTTGTGCTCTCTATATTTTTTTTTCCTGAGTCCCCCTTTTCTGTTTGCTTTTTCTTTCATATCAGTGGCATTCTTCAAAGTTCCGAAGTCTGATTATCCATGTTTTTTCATGTTAAAATCTGTTCAAAAAGTATGGACACCAAGGGGGGAAAGCAGGGACGGGGTGGGGTGATGGGATGAATTGGAAGAATGGAATTGACATATATACACTTGAGTACCAGTATATGAAGGGAGATTTTTGCTCTGAGCTATCATTCTATCTCCAGAGAACCTCCTAATCTCTTTTGGAAAGGAAGACTAATTTTATGCCTGGAAAAATTCTGGAAGCAAGGCAGGGGAAGGGCAGTGAGGTCCTCTCTGTATACAGTTTTCAATTAGTCTCTCTGCTTTGGGCTTCATAGATCACTTATGTTATCTTCTGTGTTGATGTAGAAAAGAGGCTCTCTCCATTTCTGTTTCTCCAGAGAATAATCTGTCCTGCATCAGGGTGGGGATGGGGTGGAGGAGAGTTACCCAGATGCCCAGCACATGGGAACACGTCTGAGGCATTTCCTATAGTACAGAGACTTTAGACTAGCAAGCCTCTTGTCAACCCAGCCTATCACAACAATTGCTGTGGCACCTGGTGTTTCCAAAGGATGAGCAGTCTCAGGGCAGAGTGGAAAACCTGCTGCTTCATAACAGTCTCCCCACATCCAGGTACTGAGCTGAAACACCCTCCATTCTAGACAGTTAATACATTTAGTCTTCCAAAAAACAACTTGAAACATGTTCTCTCACAACTGTTAGGTTTTTAAATTTTTTTGGCATCATATAGTGGGGTTTGGAAAGAAAGAGAAGATGAATCATGTGGCTCATCTTCTATGTTTAACCAGACAGCCATGATAGAATCTTCTTATTCAAACATTTTGAAATATTATTACATAATCCTGATTAAACATAGCAAATTGAGGAACATATGAAACCAAAATGGAAGTAAAGAGTTTGTGTGTGTGTGTGTGTGCATGCATGTGTTTAATATAAACCCTCAAGTATAGAGAAATGAAAGGAAATAATAACACCATTTTAGAACCTGAAAATGAGTTTGGAAATGTTAGCTGATTTAGTATAAAAAGAAAATTAAAATTATGCTGGCGGTAGGGGCAATAATAAACCAGAAGCAGTCTTACTTTTACCACAGAATCCCAGAAAGCTTCAAAACTAGTGACTTGAGCCAGGCACCTTGGAAAGTAGAAATTCAGATTAACTTAAAATCAACAGTAGTAGTTAAAGTCTATAGTCATTCCAGAGTAGGGTTGCAAGATTTAGCAAGTAAAAATGGATATTCCCAGTTAAATTTGAATGCCAGGTAAACAACCAATAATAATTTAATCTGGGTCATAACTTATATGGAAACTTATATGGAAAAAAGATCATTTATCTTAAAGTCATATTTAACCCCTGATGGCCTGTACTTTTTCTGGCAACATTATTCCAAGTCCCTCACCTCCAAATCCCCTTCCCCACCCAGTGCTGAGTAGAAACTGCCTCTGCTCTTCCAGACAGAAGATTAGAAACTTACTTCCAGAAGAAGTGAACCAGAAACAATTTGGACACCTGATCACCAGATCCAACTGTTTGTTTACTGATAGTCTCTACATGGAATGGTGAACCTATTCCCCACACATCCAATTCCTTTCCTCACTTGCTGAAAGCTAGGCTCTGCTAGGAGATTATCCTGAGAATATGTTGAACCCATAAGTTCTTGATAAGAGTTTTAGAGATCTAGATTTGTGATTTATTTCTGAGAAAGTAAACTGAGACATCCATATACTAATAGGAGTGAGTCCCTCAATTCTCCCAGCCAGAAAAATGCACACCAGGTAAGAAGTCCCTCTGAGGCATACAGAACCCAGTAAGATTTTTGGTAATTAATTCTTTAAATGTTACCCATCCATTAAGAAACACCACATACATGATGAACACTTTTCACATAAAAGACAAAGATCAAAAAACAAAAAACGTTAAAAAGAGAAATTGAAGGAGAGAAAAGCAATTCAAGGATCATAAGAAAACTTTAAAAAATTTTCAGTCTTCAGAGGTACAAGATACAATTTATTGATTCCTTGAGATAAGAAGGAAATGTAGTAGAAAAGGAAGATTCCGAGAACAAAAACTCTTACAAATTAAAGATGAGAGCAGATATAAAAATACAATTCAGAGCTGTAGACTAAAGCTAAAGAAATATCCCAGAAAGTGGAAAAGTAAAATAAAATAAAATAAAATAAATAAGGGTATGAAAACAATTTAGAGTTCTAATATCTACTAATAGATAGCAGAGAGAAGAGAAAATACAGAGGAACAAACTTGCAAAATAAATTAATAAGTAGGAAGAAATATAAAATTTCAGGATTCATGAGCTTAATATGTACTCAGGATAATGAATGAAAAAATAAAGAAGCCACATCGAGGCATATTATCAAGTTTCAAAAATCTTGGAGAGGGGGGACCTTGAAGATGGCGGAAGAGTAAGACGCGGAGATCGCCTTCCTCCCCACGGATACACCAGAAATACATCCACACGTGGAACAACTCCTACAGAACTCCTACTGAAGGCTGGCAGAAGACCTCAGACCTCCCAAAAGGCAAGAAACTCCCCACGTAACTGGGTAGGGCAAAAGAAAAAACAGAGACAAAAGAATAAGGACGGCACCTGCACCAGTGGGAGGGAGCTGTGAAGGAGGAAACGTTTCCACACACTAGGAAGCCCCTCCGCGGGCGGAGACTGCGGGAGGCAGAGGGGGGAGTTTCGGGACCGCGGAGTAGTGCACAGCAACGGGTGCGGAGGGCAAAGCGGGGAGATTCCTGCACAGACGATCGGTGCCGACCAGCACTCACCAACCCGAGAGGCTTGTCTGCTCACCCGCCGGGGCGGGCGGGGCTGCGAGCTGAGGCTCGGGTTTTGGTTTTGGACGGAGCTCAGGGAGAGGACTGGGGTTGACTGCTTGAACATAGCCTGAAGGGGTTAGTGCACCACGACTAGCCGGGAGGGAGTTCGGGGAAAAGCCTGCACCGGCCGAAGAGGCAAGAGACTTTTTCTTCCCTCTTTGTTTCCTGGTGCGCGAGGAGAGGGGTTTAAGAGCGCTGCTTAAAGGATCTCCAGAGAAGGGCGCGAGCCGCGGCTAAAACCGCGAACCCCAGAGACGGGCGCGAGCCGCGGCTGAGGGCGCGAGCCCCCGAGACGGGCGCGAGCCGCGGCTGAAAGCGCAAACCCCAGAGACGGGCGCGAGCCGCGGCTAAAACCGCGGACCCCAGAGACGGGCGGGAGACGCTAAGGCTGCTGCTGCCGCCACCAAGGGGCCTGTGTGCGAGCACAGGTCACTCTCCACACCCCTCTTCCGCGGAGCCTGTGCAGCCCGCCACTGCCAGGTTCCCAGGATCCAGGGACAACTTCCCCGGGACAACGCACGGCGGGCCTCAGGCTGGTGCAACGTCACGCTGCCTCTGCCGCCGCAGGCCCGCCCCGCACGCAGTGCCCCTCCTTCCCCCATCCCCCAACCCCCGGCCTGAGTGAGCCGGAGGCCCCGAATCAGCGGCTCCTTTAACCCCGTCCTGTCTGAGCGAAAAAACAGACGCCCTCCAGCGACCTACACGCAGAGGCAGGGCCAAATCCAAAGCTGAGCTCCTGTGAGCTGTGAGAACAAAGAAGAGAAAGGGAAATCTCTCCCAGCAGCCACAGAAGCAGCGGATTAAAGCTCCACAATCAACTTGATATACCCTGCATCTGTGGAATACCTGAATAGACAAGGAATGATCCCAAATTGAAGAGGTGGAATTTAGGAGCGAGATCTATGATTTTTTTCCCTTTTCCTCTTTTTGTGAATGTGTACGTGTATGCTTCTGTGTGAGATCTTGTCTGTATACTCTTGCTTCCACCATTTGTCCTAGGGCTCTATCCGTCCATGACTTTTTTTTAAAAATTCTTTTTCTTAATAATTAAGTTTAATTGTAATAACTTTATTATACTTTACCTTCGTTCTTTCTTTCTTTCCTTCCTTCCTTCCCTCCTTTAGACAACGAATCACCCCAAATTGAGGAGGTGGTCTCAGGGAGCCGGATTTATGATTTTTCCCCCTTTACCTCTTTTTGTGAAGGTGTATGTGTATGCTTCTGTGTAAGATTTTCTCTGTATAGCTTTGCTTCCAACATTTGTCCTAAGGTTCTATCCGTCCCTTTTTTTTTTCTAAATATTTTTTAATTCAATAACTATATTATACTTTATTTTATTTTTACTGTATCATCTTTCTTTCTGTCTTTTTTCCTTCTTTCCCTCCTTCCTTCCTTCCTCCCTCCCTCCCTCCCTCCCTCCTTTCTTTCCTTCTTTGCTTCTTTCTTCCTTCCTTCCTTTCCTCCTTTCCTTCTTTCTTTACTCATACTTCTACTAATTCTCCCTACTTTTTCTCCCTTTTATTCTGAGCTGTGTGGATGAAAGGCTCTTGGTGCTCCAGCCAGGAGTCAGGGCTCTGCCTCTGAGGTAGGAGAGCCAATTTCAGGACACTGGTCAACAAGAGACCTCCCAGCTCCACATAATATTAAACGGTGGAAATATCCCAGAGACCTCCATCTTAACACCAGCACCCAGCTTCACTCAACGACCAGCAAGCCACAGTGCTGGACAACCTATGCCAAACAACTAGCAAAACAGGAACACAACCCCACCCATTAGCAGAGAGGCTGCCTAAAATCATAATAAGGCCACAGACACCCCAAAACACACCACCAGACGTGAACCTGCCCACTAGAGAGACAAGATGCAGCCTCATCCACCACAACACAGGCACTAGTCCCCTCCATCAGGAAACCTACACAACCCACTGAAACAACCTTAGCCACTGGAGACAGACATCAAAAACAACGGGAACTACGAACCTGCAGCCTGCAAAAAGGAGACCCCAAACACAGTAAGATAAGCAAAATGAGAAGACAGAAAAACACACAGCAGATGAAGGAGCAAGATAAAAACCCACCAGACCTAACAAATGAAGAGGAAATAGGCAATCTACCTGAAAAAGAATTCAGAATAATGATAGTAAGGATGATCCGAAATCTTGGAAGTAGAATGGACAAAATGCAAGAAACAGTTAACAAGGACCTACAAGAACTAAAGATGAAACAAGCAACGATGAACAATGCAATAAATGAAATTAAAATCACTCTAGATAGGATCAATAGCAGAATAACTGAGGCAGAAGAACGGATAAGTGACCTGGAAGATAAAGTAGTGGAAATAACTACTGCAGAGCAGAATAAAGAAAAAAGAATGAAAAGAACTGAGGACAGTCTCAGAGACCTCTGGGACAACATGAAACGCACCAACATTCGAATTATAGGGGTTCCAGAAGAAGAAGAAAGAAAGAAAGGGACTGAGAAAATATTTGAAGAGATTATAGTTGAAAACTTCCCTAATATGGGAAAGGAAATAGTTAATCAAGTCCAGGAAGCACAGAGGGTCCCATACAGGATAAATACAAGGAGAAACACGCCAAGACACATATTAATCAAACTGTCAAAAATTAAATACAAAGAAAGCATATTAAAAGCAGCAAGGGAAAAACAACAAATAACACACAAGGGAATCCCCATAAGGTTAACAGCTGATCTCTCAGCAGAAACCCTACAAGCCAGAAGGGAGTGGCAGGACATACTGAAAGTGATGAAGGAGAATAGCCTGCAACCAAGACTACTCTACCCAGCAAGGATCTCATTCACATTTGATGGAGAAATTAAAACCTTTACAGACAAGCAAAAGCTGAGAGAGTTCAGCACCACCAAACCAGCTTTACAACAAATGCTAAAGGAACTTCTCTAGACACGAAACACAAGAGAAGGAAATGACCTATAGTAGCGAACCCAAAACAATATATAAAATGGAAATAGGAACATACATATCGATAATTACCTTAAATGTAAATGGACTAAATGCTCCCACCAAAAGACACAGATTGGCTGAATGGATACAAAAACAAGACCCTTATATATGCTGTCTACAAGAGACCCACTTCAGAACTAGAGACACATACAGACTGAAAGTAAGGGGATGGAAAAAGATATTCCATGCAAATGGAAACCAAAGGAAAGCTGGAGTAGCAATTCTCATATCAGACAAAATAGACTTTAAAATAAGGACTATTAAAAGGGACAAAGAAGGACACTACATAATGATCAAGGGATCGATCCAAGAAGAAGATATAACAATTGTAAATATTTATGCACCCAACATAGGAGCACCTCAATACATAAGGCAAATACTAACAACCATAAAAGGGGAGATCAACAGTAACACATTCATAGTAGGGGACTTTAACACCCCACTTTCACCCATGGACAGATCATCCAAAATGAAAATAAATAAGGAAACACAAGCTTTAAATGATACATTAAACAAGATGGACTTAATTGATATTTATAGGACACTCCATCCAAAAACAACAGAATACACATTTTTCTCAAGTGCTCATGGAACATTCTCCAGGATAGATCATATCTTGGGTCACAAATCAAGCCTTGGTAAATTTAAGAAAACTGAAATTGTATCAAGTATCTTTTCCGACCACAACGCCATGAGACTAGATATCAATTACAGGAAAAGATCTGTAAAAAATACAAACACATGGAGGCTAAACAATACACTACTTAATAATGAAGTGATCACTGAAGAAATCAAAGAGGAAATAAAAAAATACCTAGAAACAAATGACAATGGAGACACAACGACCCAAAACCTATGGGATGCAGCAAAAGCAGTTCTAAGGGGGAAGTTTATAGCAATACAAGCCCACCTTAAGAAGCAGGAAACATCTCGAATAAACAACCTAACCTTGCACCTCAAGCAGTTAGAGAAAGAAGAACAAAAAAACCCCAAAGCTAGCAGAAGGAAAGAAATCATAAAAATCAGATCAGAAATAAATGAAAAAGAAATGAAGGAAACAATAGCAAAGATCAATAAAACTAAAAGCTGGTTCTTTGAGAAGATAAACAAAATAGATAAACCACTAGCCAGACTCATCAAGAAAAAAAGGGAGAAGACTCAAATCAATAGAATTAGAAATGAAAAAGGAGAAGTAACAACTGACACTGCAGAAATAAAAAAAATCATGAGAGATTACTACAAGCAACTCTATGCCAATAAAATGGACAATCTGGAAGAAATGGACAAATTCTTAGAAATGCACAACCTGCCAAGACTGAATCAGGAAGAAATAGAAAATATGAACAGACCAATCACAAGCACTGAAATTGAAACTGTGATTAAAAACCTTCCAACAAACAAAAGCCCAGGACCAGATGGCTTCACAGGTGAATTCTATCAAACGTTTAGAGAAGAGCTAACACCTATCCTTCTCAAACTCTTCCAAAATATAGCAGAGGGAGGAACACTCCCAAATTCCTTCTACGAAGCCACCATCACCTTGATACCAAAACCAGACAAGGATGTCACAAAGAAAGAAAACTACAGGCTAATATCACTGATGAACATAGATGCAAAAATCCTCAACAAAATACTAGCAAACAGAATCCAACAGCACATTAAAAGGATCATACACCATGATCAAGTGGGGTTTATTCCAGGAATGCAAGGATTCTTCAATATACGCAAATCTATCAATGTGATAAACCATATTAACAAATTGAAGGAGAAAAACCATATGATCATCTCAATAGATGCAGAGAAAGCTTTCGACAAAATTCAACACCCATTTATGATAAAAACCCTCCAGAAAGTAGGCATAGAGGGAACTTTCCTAAACATAATAAAAGCCATATATGACAAGCCCACAGCAAACATCATCCTCAATAGTGAAAAACTGAAAGCATTTCCACTAAGATCAGGAACAAGACAAGGTTGCCCACTCTCACCACTCTTATTCAACATAGTTTTGGAAGTTTTAGCCACAGCAATCAGAGAAGAAAAGGAAATAAAAGGAATCCAAATCGGAAAAGAAGAAGTAAAGCTGTCACTGTTTGCAGATGACATGATACTATACATAGAGAATCCTAAAGATGCTACCAGAAAACTACTAGAGCTAATCAATGAATTTGGTAAAGTAGCAGGATACAAAATTAATGCACAGAAATCTCTGGCATTCCTATATACTAATGATGAAAAATCTGAAAGTGAAATCAAGAAAACACTCCCATTTACCATTGCAACAAAAAGAATAAAATATCTAGGAATAAACCTACCTAAGGATACGAAAGACCTGTATGCAGAAAATTATAAGACACTGATGAAAGAAATTAAAGATGATACAAATAGATGGAGAGATATACCATGTTCTTGGATGGGAAGAATCAACATTGTGAAAATGACTGTACTACCCAAAGCAATCTACAGATTCAATGCAATCCCTATCAAACTACCACTGGCATTTTTCACAGAACTAGAACAAAAAATTTCGCAATTTGTATGGAAACACAAATGACCCCGAATAGCCAAAGCAATCTTGAGAACGAAAAAAGGAGCTGGAGGAATAAGGCTCCCTGACTTTAGACTATATTACAAAGCAACAGTAATCAAGACAGTATGGTACTGGCACAAAAACAGAAAGATAGATCAGTGGAACAGGATAGAAAGCCCAGAGATAAACCCATGCACATATGGACACCTTATCTTTGATAAAGGAAGCAGGAATGTACAGTGGAGAAAGGACAGCCTCTTCAATAAATGGTGCTGGGAAAACTGGACAGGTACATGTAAAAGTATGAGATTAGATCACTCTCTAACACCATACACAAAAATAAGCTCAAAATGGATTAAAGACCTAAATGTAAGGCCAGAAACTATCAAACTCTTAGAAGAAAACATAGGAAGAACACTCTATGACATAAATCACAGCAAGATCCTTTCTGACCCACCTCCTAGAGTAATGGAAATAAAAACAAAAATAAACAAATGGGACCTAATGAAACTTCAAAGCTTTTGCACAGCAAAGGAAACCATAACCAAGACCAAAAGACAACCCTCAGAATGGGAGAAAACATTTGCAAATGAAGCAACTGACAAAGGATTAATCTCCAAAATTTACAAGCAGCTTATGCAGCTCAATAACAAAAAAACAAACAACCCCATCCAAAAATGGGCAGAAGACCTAAATAGACATTTCTCCAAAGAAGATATACAGAATGCCACCAAACACATGAAAGAATGCTCAACATCATTAATCATTAGAGAAATGCAAATCAAAACTACAATGAGATATCATCTCACACCAGTCAGAATGGCCATCATCAAAAAATCTAGAAACAATAAATGCTGGAGAGGGTGTGGAGAAAAGGGGACACTCTTGCACTGCTGGTGGGAATGTGAATTGGTTCAGCCACTGTGGAGAACAGTATGGAGGTTCCTTAAAAAACTACAAATAGAATTACCATATGACCCAGCAATCCCACTACTTGGCATATACCCTGAGAAAACCAAAATTCAAAAAGAGTCATGTACCAAAATGTTCATTGCAGCTCTATTTACAATAGCCAGGACATGGAAACAACCTAAGCGCCCATCATCGGATGAATGGATAAAGAAGATGTGGCACATATACACAATGGAATATTACTCAGCCTTAAAAAGAAATGAAATTGAGCTATTTGTAATGAGATGGATAGACCTAGAGTCTGTCATACAGAGTGAAGTAAGTCAGAAAGAAAAAGACAAATACCGTATGCTAACACATATATATGGAATTTAAGGGAAAAAAATGTCATGAAGAACCTAGGGGTAAGATAGGAATAAAGACGCAGACCTACTGGAGAACGGACTTGAGGATATGGGGAGGGGGAAGGGTGAGTTTTGACAGGGCGAGAGAGAGTCATGGACATATACACACTAACAAACGTAGTAAGGTAGATAGCTGGGGGGAAGCAGCCACAAGGCACAGGGATATTAGCTCGGTGCTTTGTGACAGCCTGGAAGGGTGGGATGGGGAGAGTGGGAGGGAGGGAGACGCAAGAGGGAAGACATATGGGAACATATGTATATGTATAGCTGATTCACTTTGTTATAAAGCAGAAACTAACACACCATTGTAAAGCAATTATACCCCAATAAAGAGGTTTAAAAAAAAAAATAACAAAAATACAAAATAAAAATATTTTCCTTAAAAAAAAAAAAATCTTGGAGAGAAGATTTTAAAATTTTCTAGATAGAAAAAAAAAGTCAGAGGGCATACAGCAGAAACAAGAAGAACTACAATCCTGCAGCCTGTGGAACAAAAACCACCTTCACAGAAATATAGACAAGACGAAAAGGCAGAGGGCTATGCACCAGATGAAGGAACAAGATAAAACCCCAGAAAAAAAAACTAGATGAACTGGAGAAAGGCAAGCTTCCAGAAAAAGAATTCAGAATAATGAGAGTGAGGATGATCCAGCACCTTGCAAAAAGAAAGGAGGCAAAGATCAAGAAGATACAAGAAATGTTTAACAAGGACCTAGAATAATTAAAGAACAAACAGAGATGAACAACACAATAACTGAAATGAAAACTACACTAGAAGGAATCAATAGCAGAATAACTGAGGCAGAAGAACGGATAAGGGACCTGGAAGACAGAATGGTGGAATTCACTGTTGCAGAAATGAATAAAGAAAAAAGAATGAAAAGAAATGAAGACAGCCTAAGAGACCTCTGGGACAACATTAAACGTCACAACATTCGTGTTATATGGGTCCCAGAAGGAGAAGAGAGAGAGAAAGGACCCGAGAAAATATTTGAAGAGAGTATAGTCGAAAACTTCCCTAACATGGGAAAGGAAATAGCCACCCAAGTCCATGAAGCACAGCAAATCCCATACAGGATAAACCCAAGGAGAAACAGGCTGAGACGCAAAGTAATCAAATTGGCAAAAATTAAAAACAAAGAAAAATTTTTGAAAGCAGCAAGGGAAAAATGACAAATAACATACAAGGGAACTCCCATAAGCTTAACAGTTGATTTCTCAGCAGAGACTCTACAAGCCAAAAGGGAGTGGCATGATATACTTAAAGTGATGAAAGGGAAGAACCTACAACCAAGATTACTCTACCTGGCAAGGAGCTCATTCAGATTCGATGGAGAAATCAAAAGTTTTACAGACAAGCAAAAGCTAAAAGAATTCAGCACCACTAAACCAGCTCTACAACAAATGCTAAAGGAACTTCTCTAAGTGAGAAACACAAGAGAAGAAAAGAACTTACAAAAACAAACCCAAAACAATTAAGAAAATAGTCATAGGAACATAAATATCAATAATTACCTTAAACATGAATGGATTAAATGCTGCAACCAAAAGACACAGGCTTGCTGAATGGACACAAAAACAAGACCCATATATATGCTGTCTGCAAGAGACCCACTTCAGACCTAGGGACACGTACAGACTGAAAGTGAGGGGATGGAAAAAGATATTCCATGCAAATGGAAATCAAAAGAAAGCTGGAGTAGCAATACTCATATCAGATAAAATAAACTTTAAAATAAAGAACGTTACAAGAGACAAGGAAGGATACTACATAATGACCAAGGGATCAATCCAAGAAGAAGATATAAGAATTATAAATATATATCACCCAACATAGGAGTACCTCAATATTAAAGGCAACTGCTAACAGCTGTAAAAGAGGAACTCAACAGTAACACAATAATAATGGGGGACTTTAACACCTCACTTAAACCAATGGAAAGATCATCCAAAATGAAAATAAATAAGGAAAGAGAAGCTTTAAATGACATGATAGACCAGATAGATTTAATTGATATTTATAAGACATTCCATCCAAAAACAGCAGATTACACTTTCTTCTCAAGTGTGTGTGGAACATTCTCCAGGATAGATCACATCTTGGGTCACAAATCAAGCCTCAGTAAATTTAAGAAACTTGAAGTCGTATCAAGCATCTTTTCTGACCACAACGCTATGAGATCAGAAATGAATTACAGGGAAAAAAATGTAAAACACACACACACATGGAGGCTAAACAATATGTTACTTAATAAACAAGAGATCACTGACAAAATCAAAGAGGAATTCAAAAAATACATAGAGACAAATGACAATGAAAATATGATGATCCAAAACCTATGGGATGCAGCAAAAGAAGTTCTAAGGGGAAGTTTATAGCTATACAAGCCTACCTCAAGAAACAAGAAAAATTTCAAATAAATAATCTAACCTTACACCTAAAGGAACTAGAGAAAGAAGAACAAACAAAACCCAAAGTTAGCAGAAGGAAAGAAATCATAAAGATCACAGCTGAAATAAATGAAATAGAAACAAAGAAAACAATAGCAAAGATCAATAAAGCTAAAAGCTGGTTCTTTGAGAAGTTAAACGAAATTGATAAACCATTAGCCAGACTCAACAGAAAAAAAGGGAGAGGACTCAACTCAATAAAATTAGAAATGAAAAAGGAGAAGTGACAAGAGACACTGCAGAAATACAAAGCATCCTAAGAGACTACTACAAGCAACTCTATGCCAATAAAATGGACAACCTGGAAAAAATGCACAAATTCTTAGAAAGGTATAACCTTACAAGACTGAACCAGGAAGAAATAGAAAATATGAACAGACCAATCACAAGTAATGAAATTGAAACTGTGATTAAAATTCTTCCAACAAAAAAAGTCCAGGACCAGATGGCTTCACAGGTGAATTCTAGCAAACATTTAGAGAAGAGCTAACACCCATCCTTCTCAAACTCTTCCACAAAATTGCAGAGGAAGGAACACTCCCAAACTCATTCTATGAGGCCACCATCACCCTGATACCAAAACCAGACAAAGATACTTCAAAAAAGAAAATTACAGACCAATATCACTGATGAATATAGATGCGAAAATCCTCAGCAAAACACTAGGAAACAGAATCCAACAACACATTAAAAGGATCATACACCAGAATCAAGTGGGATTTATCCCAGGGATGCAATGATTCTTCAATATACGCAAATCAATCAATGTGATACAACATATTAACAAACTGAAGAATAAAAACCATATGATAATATCAAAGGATGCAGAAAAGCTTTTGACAAAATTCAACATCCATTTATGATAAAAAAAAACTCCAGAAAATGGGCATAGAGATAACCTACCTCAACATAATAAAGGCCATATACAACAAACCCACAGCAAACATCATTCTCAGTGGTGAAAAATTGAAAGCTTTTCCTCCAAGATCAGGAACAAGACAAGAATGTCTACTCTCACCACTATTATCCAACATAGTTTTGGAAGTCCTAGCCACAGCAATCAGAGAAGAAAAAGAAATAAAAGGAACACAAATTGGAAAAGAAGAAGTAAAATTGTCACTGTTTGCAGATGACATGATACTATACATAGAGAATCCTAAAGATGCCACCAGAAAACTACTAGAGCTAATCAATGAATTTGGTAAAGTTGAAGGATACAAAATTAATGCACAGAAATCTCTTGCATTCCTATACACTAATGATGAAAAATGTGAAAGAGAAATTAAGGAAATACTACCATTTACTGTTGCAACAAAAATAATAAAATACCTAGGAATAAACCTACCTAGGGGGACAAAAGACCTGAATGCAGAAAACTATAAGACACTGATGAAAGAAATTAAAGGTGATATCAACAGATGGAGAGATATACCATGTTCTTGGATTGGAAGAATCAGTACTATGAAAATTACTATACTACCCAAAACAATCTACAGATTCAATGCAATCCCTATCAAATTGTCAATGGCATTTTTTATGGAAGTAGAACAAAAATCTTAAAATTTGTATGGAGACACAAAAGACCCCAAATAGCAAAAGCAGTCTTGAGGGAAAAAAATGGACCTGGAGGAATCAGACTTCCTGACTTCAGACTGTACTACAAAGCTACAGTAGTCACAACAATATGGTACTGGCACAAAAACAGAAACACAGAGCAGTGGAAAAAGATGGAAAGCCCAGAGGCAAACCCATGCACCTATGGTCAGCTAATCTATGACAAGCAAAGGAGGCAAGGATATACAATAGAGAAAAGACAATCTCTTCGATAAGTGGTGTTGGGAAAGCTAGACAACTACATGTAAAAACATCATACACAAAGATAAACTCAAAATTGATTAGAGACTTAAATGTAAGACTGGACACTATAAAACTCTTAGAGGAAAACATAGGAAGAACACTCTTTGACATAAATCACAGAAAGATGTTTTATGATCCACCTCCTAGAGTAATGTAAATAAAAACAAAAATAAACAAATGGGACCTAATGAAACTTCAAAGCTTTTGCACAGCAAAGAAACCATAAACAAGATGAAAAGACAACACTCAGAGTGAGAGAAAATATTTGCAAACATATCAATGGACAAAGGGTTAATCTCCAAAACATAAACAACTCATGCAGCTCAATACAAAAAAAGTAACAGCCCAATCCAAAAATGGGCAGAAGACCTAAATAGACATTTCTCCACAGAAGACACACAGATGGCCAAGAAGCACATGAAAAGCTGCTCAACATCACTAATTATTAGAGAAATGCAAATCAAAACTACAATGAGGTATCACCTCACACCAGTTAGAATGGACATCATCAGAAAATCTACAAACAACAAATGCTAGCGAGGGTGTGAGAAAAGGGAACCCTCTTGCACTGTTGGTAGGAATGTAAACTGATACAGCCACTATGGAGAACAGTATGGAGGCTCATTAAAAAACTAAAAATAGAATTACCATATGACCCAGCAATCCCACTAGTGAGCATATACCCAGAGAAAACCATAATTCAAAAAGACACATGCACTTCAATTTTCATTGCAGCACTATTTACAATAGCCGGGTCATGGAAGCAACTTAAATGCCCATTGACAGATGGATGGATAAAGAAGATGTGGCACATATATACAATGGAATATTACTCAGCCATAAAAAGGATCTAAATTGGGTCATTTGTTGAGACGTGGATGGATCTAGAGACTGTCATACAGAGTGAAGTAAGTCAGAAAGAGAAAAACAAATATCGTATATTAACGCATGGATGTGAAACCTAGAAAAATTGTACAGATGAACCGGTTTGCAGGGCAGAAGTTGAGACACAGATGTAGAGGACAAAAATATGGGCACCTAGGGAGGAAAGCCACGGGGCGGGTGGGGATGGTGGGGTGATGGATTTTGCGATTGGGATTGACATGTATACACTGATGTGTGTAAAATTAATGACTAATACGAACCTGCTGTATAAAAAAATAAATTAAATTAAAAAATTTTTTAAAGTCACATATAGAAGATTAAGAATCAAATTTGTCAACATCAGTATTAGAAAATAGAAGAAAACACATCAATGCTTTCAAAATTTTGAGGAAATAGATTTTGCAACCTAGAGTTCTCTACAGATAAACAATGAAATAAATGTGAGGTAAAAATAAAGATAATTTTAGATGTGTGAGTATTCAAATATTTACTCCCCAAGTATACTTTCTAAGGAGGCTACTAAAGAAAATGCTTAAGCAAAATGAGGAAACAAAGCAAGACCACACAAGATATGATATCCAAGAAATAAAAAATTTAGTATAGGAGAGAGGTGAAGGGAATTCCCTCCAAGGGATGGCAAAGACACTCTGAGGACAACAGTTGTATAGTAAGCCTGGAGCGGATCAACTCACACTGGGGAAGGGCACCCAGAGTGTGTCTCCAAGAACTAAAAACTGACAGTTTAGCTTAGTAGCTGAAATTTCGAGACAATATTTACACTACTGAAAGAATGTTTATATATAAATGACCATTAGGTATCTAGAAAATGGAAAGGGAGGGGGAGAGAGAGAGGGAGAAGAGAAGGAGAGGGAGAGGCATTGGGGGAGGAAAATGAGGAGGAGAAGTGGAGAGCGTGAGAAAGGGAAGAGAGGGGAGGGAGAGAGGAGGGGAGGAATCAGTGATTGATGCAATTAACAACCCCAAAGAAAATAGAAAGTTGGTATAGGAAATGAAATGTAAGCCTAAATTTACTGAAGGAAAAAAGTTAAATTCAAAATTATTTGGCTCATCAATAAATATTTAAATGATTTGTTTTAAGTAAAAATTACAGCAAAACCACATTGAGCTGATGTGAGATTTTGATGTGTGTGTGTGAATAAAGTGCACGTGTCTATGTGAGAATGTATGTGTTTCAAGAGTTGTAGGAAAGCAAAATCCCCTTTTACAAAGGAGGAAGTCAATAGAACCTATATAAAGTGGAAACAAATAGAGATGAGGGATATTTAAATATTGTTTTGAAATATTTTGGCTCATATTAGAAAAAAATCTCTAAGAGTTGAACATGATTTGCATCTGGGGTTGGTGCTGAGAATGGATGGGACAGGAAACTGCGTTTTAAACTGAAAGCTCCGATAGCTACTTGATTTTTAAACTATTTTTGTACATGAAAAATCTATAAAATAATAAATGCATGTATTTGATAAAATAATATACATTATTCATATTTTCTCCTATGTGAAACCTCCCCTTGCCAAGGATTTCAAGTATACTAGCGAGGTGGACCAGTGTCTTCCTTTTGCTGATTGTTGTCTGATTTGTACAGCACAAGTAACCTGCACTGTCTTGTATTCCAATTTTTGTATGTCCCTCTAGTTACCCTTAGACTATCGGTCCACAAAGATATAAATCTTACCTCGTGTTTCTTTTGTGTCTCCCACAAAGAGAGAGCACCATACTAATCCCTAAAATGCACTCAGAAAATGTGTATTATTGATTCTGCTGTTCTACTCTTTGGGACAATGATCTATTGAAACCCAGACAACGTTAAAATAAAAAGACACACAGAAAAAAGAAAAATTCTAGGAAATCTCCCTTCAGTTTGAGGGAGAGGATCCCTATGGGTCTGATAGTGTAATAATATTAATGTTTGGGTTCAGATTAGGGATCATTTCTCCAAAGTCCTTCACTGAGTTGTGACAAAGTCATCCAGACCCTCAGAACCCCATGCTAAAAGTTTGGGTAGCACAGATCATAAGTGAGAAGACTGCAGAGAAGTTTCTGTCTTTGAATGACCTGTCTCCTCCATTGGACTCATGAAGTTAGGACTAGGTTTCAGATTTCTGGGCTCAGATCAAATTTAAAAACAATAAACTATATTACTGGTTCTAGAATAATGATGAGTGTGAAAGGCTATGATTGGCATCTATAAAAATTTCAAGGGTGTGAATCAGATCCAGACACACTTATATACAAATTACTGTTTTTTTTTTAAACTGTGAAGAATCCATTGATGCTTGGAAAAGCTAAGTTAAAACAATTTAAAGGAAATGCCATGTTACACAGCAGGCAATAAAGTTTGTGGAACTCATTACTTTAAGAAGTGAAACAGGAATTATAGTTCCTAAACAGGTTTAAATAAATTCATGCATGACTGATCTGTAATGGGTTATTAATGAAAATTAGATTGTATTTTCAAGCTAATCTTGGAGGTTAATCCTAGAGAAAAGCAATGATAGCAATGAAAGTAACAACAACAATAAAAATAATACTACCTCTTGTTGAGTGCAATGACCTACACAATGTACTTAATAACAAATTATCTTGTTTAATTCTATAGCAACCAATAAGTTAATTATTATTCTACACATTTTACAAATGAGAACAAGGAGTCTCTGATCAGTTAATGATGGGCATTAGATTTTAACTAACCCAAAGATGTGCATTCCAGGATAACTTAAGCCTCCTATGATTGCTGGCTCTAAGAAAAAGATCATTTTCAGGGGCATATGAGTGACCCAGTTCAGGTTTGCCTTTACTTACTCTCAATGTATTTAAATACAAGGCAAAAACTGGTAAAGAGGGAATAAAGGTCAAAAGTGACCACATGAAGCCTGAGGAGTATGTGTAAGTTGACTGTATATCCCAATTTGCCTGGGATAGACCCAGAGCAATTGTTATTACAACGCTCCTTATTCCTTTTTTTTTCCTTCCAGTTTTATTGAGATATAACTGACATACAGCACTGTATAAATTTAAGGTGTACAACATACTGGTTTGACTTACATACATCATGAAATGATTCCTGCAGTAAGTTTAGTGAAATAAGTTTAGTGAACATCCATCATGTCATACAGATACAAAATTAAAGAAATATAAGAAAAATTCCTTGTGATGAAAACCCTTAGGATTTACTCAGTTTTTACATAAAACATACAGCAGTGTTAGTTCTATTTGTCATGTACATTACCTTAGTACTTAGTTATAACTGGAAGTTTGTACCTTTTGACTGTCTTCATCCAATTTCCCCTTACCACCCCCACTCTGCTGGTAACCACAAATCTGATCTCTTTTTCTATGAGTTTCTTGTCAGCTTTCCACAATCCTTGACTCAGAGTCAGAGGCTTATTACCCTAAAAGGCCTGGATCTAATCACTTTGCCCTCAGTTCTTCAGCTTTTAAAGCAGAGTCATTGGCTCCACCCTTCAAAGGACTCTGCTGGCTCTGTCAGTGTCCCACCAGCTGCTGAAAACACCAGCCAGGAAATTTCTTGGGATGCAAAATAAATAAATAAATAAAAGCATAGCTTCAATACTGACAGGTTCCCATGGCTTCTGACGTTACATAAAAACCAGGACAAATAGTCTCCCCAAATAGTGAAACTTTAAAGATAGACTAATGCAAAAAAAAAAGTCATTATCTTTGTAACCTCAGTGTTGACTCAGATGGTTTTCTCTAGAGGTCACTGGATTCAAGGGATGTATAACATGTCTATTTAGGAACTAAATTGTTCTCTCTCAATACCACAAAAATCTTTTTTTTTTTTCCCTAGGTGAAAGTCTCAGAACTTTCCTATGATAATCCTCACTGAAGAAATGAAAAAAAATAAAAAAGAGACATATTCATGAAGTCAGTATGCTTTACCAAAGAGTAGCAAATGTACAACTGTTTTACTGCCTGAAGGATCAGGAGACTTATACCAAAATAGTCCAGACAACTTTTCTTTCTTCTAGGGTTTTATTCTCCTGAGATGCCAGGCAATAAGGTTTATTTGAGGGTTGGAAGGATATTCTAGTGTACCCTAGAAAGTATAAAAACATAGATTATCCAACTGGGTAAATACCTAACTGCCTTTGTAAAAGAATATTCCTTTTATCTCTTTATTTGAAGATAAAATTTTCTTTTTTAAGGCTTGGAATTCAGCAGGCTTTAAGTGAAATTCAGAAATACTTATTCTTTCATGTCACCCCTCACAGATTATACCTAAATCCCACTTGAGAATTCTGATTATACTTCAAGAGAGCCCTTGGACTTCTTTAGAGTGGACTTAACTCTCTTCTTTGTACAAGGACAGTGTTCCCATGGTGATGAGGATGATATCATCAGGACTGGTTCCAGCAGTGAGTACAGACCCATTGCTCACCACAGGAATAGATGGGATAAGAGATAACAGCGTTTTCTGTTCAAACACAAAGTACTCAAAGATTAGCCAGGCTAACAAGCCAGGAATTTTCACTAATTGTAAGCCTGATAGATTGTTTAAAATTGTTATCCTCTTCACTGTCAAAGATACTCTAAAATAGCGGGTATTCTTCTATCCTATTAGGCTCCTCCAGGGATCTGTAGCCCATATGGGTAAGTGGTAACTTGAATACATTACTGAGATGCTAATATTAGGTTTTTGTGAGCCTGAGAAACTTTCACTCTCTATTAAGCAAAATTACATAAAGCAGGAGCTCGTAAGTCGGCTACAGTGTGCCTTTTGCAGAGGGCTGGACAACTGATATAAGTTTTGTAGCACACTATGGCTTTCCAATCACCTAACTTTATTCTCCTGAATACACTTGGCAAAATTCTAGTATACCATATCACCCTTCTATACCCATTAGTATAAGGAAAGCACCAATCCATGTGTGATTTTTATTCCCTTTCCACACTCATCACCGATTTTACTAACATCTGTGTATAACTTAAAATTAGTGAGTTCTTATCTATTAATACATGTCTTTCAATGTCTTAGCTTTCAAGACTATAATAAATATATTCACTTGTCAATCTATCTATCTATACAACAACTTCACTGTTTATTAAGCTTTTGTTGAGTACTGAGTGTATTCTAGGCATTATGCCATATATATGAAATAAAAAGATAGTTTTTGCCTAGGGAAAATGTGAAGTCTGATGAAGGGGGTGAACACATAAACAAATAATTACTATGCAACTTAATGTCTTGAATAAGGGTTTATACTGAGATGAACATACTTGAGGGTATATCTATATCTTCAGTGGGAGTCAGGGAACATGTAACAAGAGCTAGAACCTGAGACTAGGCTGGGTACAGCCCTTGGCAGTTTCTCCAATATCTCTGGCTCAGCAGAGAAGACTGAAAAACAGGGCATATAGAAGTCAACTGGGAAAAACTGAAAGAAAGATCCCGAATCTGCTACCCTTCCCCACCCCTGTACTCCCCAGACACATACCCTGACTACCTTAATATCTGAGCTGAGTTATTAAGGATTAGGCTCATTATATGCATATTTCTGGATCCTGCCCAATATATAGTGTTGGCTCAAGGTGGGCACAGTTTTTCTTACACTTATTTGGATTATGAGCTCCTTCAAGAATCTGATGAAGATTCTAGACCTACTCACTAGAAAAACGAATAACATTAGATATACAAGGTTGTAAAGAATTTCATGGCATTCCAGGAACACTTTACAGGTCTACAGAAGCATAAAGAACTTTAAAGACAAAGTCATATCACTTTCATTATACTCCCAGACTATCCAACTGTCTTAAATGATGACGAAAAAAAAAAACATGATGCAGGAGCTAGTCTTTGCTGGTTTATGAGGTCAAATACATCACTTCCTACCTGTGTAATATCAGATAACTTCTCTAAGTCTCAATTTACTCATCTTTATATTGGGGATATTAATCTTATCTCTCATGATTTGTGGTCAAGATTATAGATTACATATATGGAATACCTACCAGAGTGTCTGGCATAATATTTCTTTGGTTTTTATTATCATCATTAGTATGTGTCAGTATTAATATGGTATAGTGACAACACTGCATTGTACTATATAGAACAATTATGTTCTAAAGATTCTGGGAGCAAATTATGGTGACCAGATGCAATATTCATCTGAATTCTTCAGAGATATTTCAAACATATTATTTAGCTAGAACTTCCTCTGCTCCCAAGATGATTAATAAAAATATTGCAATTACATTCTAAACCCTCTGGGTAGAAGGTATAGTTACCTATATATTCTGTATCATGTTCAATACATGTTTAAAAAAATTATAATACTACTTGGGATTTCTATAGTTCTTTTCATTTGATGGTCTCTAAGTACTTTGTAGATATTAGTTCATTAATTCCCCAAATTCCACTGAGACTAGGAAGGTAGGAAATGTTAAAGGCGTCTTCTTTGCTTGTTGTTTTAAACATGTCTCTTCCCTTTACCCGCCCCCAAGCCTTCTTGTGCCACCTCTCACCAAATACACCAGGGTTTAACCTCTTCTTTTTGGCACTAAGGTCTTTCAGCAGTTCCACTAGACTGACTCACCTCGCTCAACTTTCCCAAGCCTTCCTTTCTCCTTCCCCATTATACTATTTAGTTTCTGTTTATCTTTAATAGATTTAATCTTTAAAATGGGCTGGTTCCTTAATAAGTCCAGACTAAAGATAATTCTAAGAACATATTAATAATCGCAATATCTTCTGTATGTTGAGTGTCAGGCACTGGAGTATGCTAAAGGTATTATCTCCTTTGTGAATCTCAAAAACCTAGTGTGTTATTTATCACTATATCCATTCTATGGTAAGAAAAATGAGATTAAATAAACTTGTACAAGGTCACACAGCTGTCAAGAAGCAGAGCTGGGATTTGAACCCAGGTGTATCTATTTCTAAGGGGCACATATCTCTAAGAAGACTTATTAGGAGCTATAAAATTCTCTACTTTTCAAGGTACTGTGGGAAACTTCTTGATTCCTCAGAGCTACCCAAAGAAAACATGTGCATCTATGTTTGGGAAAATCAGAGGAGCTGCTTTGATAGTGGAACTTGTAGTAAAGTGAGTTTTTGTTGAAGCTCCATAAATTCTAATCTCCATTTTTCCTTCCTTCTCCTCTCAACCGACCACCCCATCAAAGGATCTGACAGATCTGAACCCAAGAGCATTTGTAACTGTAGGTCATCCTAGGAGGTCTCTAGAGACCAGAAAAGCAGGGCTTCTGAAAGCAAGAATGGACTTTTTAAAGTATCTCACTTCACATCTGTGTCTTACAAAACCATGTCTTAGACTCTCTTAGGACTTCACATCTGGAAGATGACAGAGGCTCAGTTCTGTCTGCAGGACTTTCCAGTCCCTAAAACCTGTACGTTCACTGACTTTCATACATATATCATTACTTCTTCACCCCTCAGTGGTGAGCATCTTCTCAAGTTAGTCTCTCTATCCGTAATTATTCTCCTCTCCTCCCTCCTGGAATCTTTGAGTGTTTCTTAGACTCTACTACCATTGCAAACCCCTCCTCCTTCAATAGAACAGCTACCATGCCATACTTACCATTCCAACTGCTAGCAACAGATACTCACATGTAATGAAAAACATTAACTAGATTAATTAACAAAGAGAAAACTAAACTAAGACATATCAAAAGCTTGCTATGAGGGGCACCATAATAATATTTTATACAGCCCATTCTAATCAGGTTGTTGTTTTGACCAGCACATTAAAAATGAAAGAAGAAACTGTGAGTCAGAGACTTAAGTGACTTGTCCAAAGTCACACCACAATTAACTGGTAGAAAGAATTTAAAATCCAAGTCTGACCCAGGCTAGAAACATTGTTTTTTCTGCTACTTAAATTACCTCATCAAGTTATGTGTGAGAGTCACTTGTGCTGGCTCTTGATATTTCTACTAGCTTGTCTTCTGAGAGATGACAGAGACCTTCTGTTTTGCCTAGCCAAGGGATCCTGACCTTTATCTGAGGGGGCACTGGGTTTAAGCCCTTAGAGCTTCTTTATCAGCAAAGGATAGAGGAAGAGTGAGTGAACTTGACTGGTGGCAGGGTTGAGGAGAAATCAGCAGTTAGTGAGAGGTGTCTAGAGCTGGGAATGAGAAGGAGTTACCAAAATAGGTGTGTTTTGAGGTGTAATCACCTATGGCAGTCCCCCTCCTCACACCCTTATGCCAGTAAGCACAGGGACTGCAGATCCACTTTATAACCCTCAATTTCTAATTTTAAAAATGGGGCCATTATACTGGAAATATGTAGTACATTTCCCAGGTTAAGCTGTTACCTTAACTCTAGCTCATTTCAAAAGAATTTGATTGGGGACTGATTAAACATACAACACTTCTTGAAAGACCTAGGGCTACTTAGATGTTTGGAAGATATTTGCCACTGCTGTGAGTAAAGTTTTCCAAATAACAATGCTAATATTATCTTTATTTTGCAGATAGAAAAATAAATAAGCAAGCAAATACAAAAAATTTTTAAAAGTTGTGGCTTTCCAAAAACTGCTTAATAATTTGCTGGCCATCATTAGAGAATTCAGATTCTTGCTCTTTTAGGAATATTCTAAACTATATTTTTATTAAGCACAAATTATGTCTTCTCTTGAACCTGTACAAATGCAGCTATAACCATTGTTCCCACCAGCAAGGTGCCTGCTGTGTGCCAACTAGTCATAAACATTGCATGAGGGGTAAGGGAACCATCCCTCAGAACTTCTTAGCTGTGCTATAAAGTATGTCAGGGTGCTTTTAATCCTCCCAACAACTTCAGAGGGAAGACATGATTATTGCCAATTGACAGATAGAGACATTGAGGCACTAACAGGTAGTTTTCTAGATAATTGGTAGAACTGTGATTTGATTCTACCTTTGTCTGACTTCAAAGCCAAAGCTCTATTCCTTATTCTATTCAAAGCCCATTCTCTATTTTTCTGAATTCTGTAGTGTGAAAAGACCCAACTCTGATCAGGACCTCTGCAGATTCCAATCAGATGGAAGTCAGAAAAAAAGTCACAGAATCTTGCTGCTATGACACTAGTGAACGTCTGGTCAGCTGTGCATGGTCTGAGTGTGTCTGAGTAGCAGGATTTAACAAGCCTAGTCATCAAATCAAACTGTCTGCAGGGATTTCTGAAAATCCCAGGCCCATGAAATTCCAGCTCCTAAGGAAACATTGATTATTCTTTTTTCTTTGCTCCAAATATGGATCATACCGAAGGCCGGGAATAGTGCTAAATTCTTTGTCAAGTTGGGGGTAAGGAGATTTCACACCTCCTACTAACAATAATGAACATCAATTCTGTCATCACTTTCATCACCTTCTTACAGGTATACTTGCCTCAGTCAACTCAAACAGAACCCTTTTGGTTATTTCACCATCCATGTAATTAATTCTAGAGACTTTCATCTATACAAGTCTCCTTCTGCTTTCAGATGTGATATGATTGTTTCTTCCTGCCTCTAATTCTAATGACATCCCTTGAGAAGTAGATAGTTAGCAGAACCACCTATACTGTTCTTGTCCCAAGCCCAGGATCCTCAGCCCAGTAATTTCTGAGCATTATTCTGTGTCCAAACGGTGAACCCTACGAGTATACCTGGTATCTGCAAACCTGAAACACCTTTATGTGGACATGGAGAAGTTGATGAAGGGATATATCTGATTCACTCCATCAGGACAACAGAGAAAAAGAAAACATGCATTTTTCTCCTTGTACCTTTATATCAATGACTTTTAACATCTTTTGTACCATACAGTGCTCACAATATCCTTGACTATTAGGAAGGAGAGAAATTAATGTCCTTTTTTATGGAAAGAAAACTAAGACCCGAATGGATAATATGACCCAACTAGACTTATTTAGCTAATAATCAGTGGGTCTCTTGATTCCCAGCTCAGGACATTTCACACAGATCCAGGAAGCCTTTTCCCCTTAGCCTTTATCCTAAAATCTAGCCATGTTCCTAGGGAATTATTTAGGAAAGATTAGTTTCTGGTGATTGATTTTCCCACTCCTGTAACAGTCATAGTAAATATAATAAATATTATGATCAGAGATAATAACTACTTGTGTTGAAAGATTGAATGTCTTACATGGAAACAGGAGTATGGACTAAGTGACTGTCCAATACTCTTCCCATACTTTAATGATAGAGAAACCAGGACCCAGCACTGTGTGTTGGTTTCACCCTTTGTTATAACAGTTCAGTGTGATTCAAAGAGCTATTGCCTTTTCCTCTTGCAGAAGGACAGAGATTGAAGCAGAGGTCTGAAAAATGTCTTTCCTTTAAGGTCTAGCATAAATATCAGCTCTTCTAAAAAGCTTTCCCTTATCTTATGAGAAGGAATTAATTGTTTTCTTCCTCATGACTCCCACTGGATATTCATCTCATCTGTCCTATGATGTTGACCATAGTCTTCTTTTAATATAATTAGCTAGTTCTCTAATAAATACTACATTTCCTTGTGACAGCTCCTATGTCCTGTTCATTGTTCTGCACTTCACAGTACCCAGTAGGATGCCTCATACTCGGAGAAGTTCAGTAAACGTAAATGGAATTGAACTGAACAGAACTCTCTGGGTCTCTGGAAGAAATTTAAAGCAACAGACAGCATAATATCATTCCTTAAGAACTTTCTCATTTGGAAACAAATCTCACACACACTTAGAACAAACTATCAAAACCTCAAGCAGGACACAGTTAATTCCAGTTAAGAGCATGCAGAGAAAATGAATTAGGATATGTATCAGATAGAGTGTATCAGATTTCAGAACTGTTGAGTGCCTACCATGTGCATAGTGTTAAAAATTGCTTTACATACAATGTTTCCTTTAATACAAAAAAAAAATTAAAAAGAAATTGTCAAGTTGTAAGATGGATAATATAGTTTTCACTTTAAAGATGGGAAAACCAAGGCACAAAGATACTATGTGATTTGTCCAAGATCCTGTGGTGCTGTTAAATGATGAACTTGACCTCCTAATTAGAGCCCAGGTTATCTGGCACCACTTTCCGTGACATTGAACTCTGTAGATTTACCTTGTAAATGGAACATTGAAGTACAGAAGGAAGGATATAGATTTCAGAGAAGGTCGGAATGGCACTGTATTTTAGGTGCTCATAAAAAGGATCACTTTTCTCTACCACTCTCAAGTCATTAACGTTATTAGCTGCTTCCTGCTCTGGGGCCCTTGACCCATCCATCCGACCAGTCAAATGAAGGCATGACCCACAGTTCTTTGTTCAGCTGGGGGTTTGCCATCCATACTGATGCCAAAATCTCAGCCTCTCTGTATACTGGTGCCAAATCAAATCTTGGAGACAGAGGTTTGGGTGAAGTAGAAAAGGATAGTTTTATTGCTTTGCCAGGCAAAGGGGGACACAGCAGGCTCCTACCTCAAAAAACTATGTGTCCCAACCTGGGAGGATTTGATGAGGAGTCTTACAACAATATTTCAAGGGTGGGGTTGCTGTTAAGATTAGGTTGTGTGCAGGGTCTCCGGTGGTCAGTCTCCAAATCTTGATGAGCTTCTCTGGTCCCTCAGGTGGTTTCTTGGCTGCTCCTCCCTTGATTAGCAACTGTTCAAATCCACCCTTTGGAACTCAGGGAAGGTCATGGAGGCTGGAGTCTCACCTACCAGAAATGGGGGATAAAAAAAGGCTTCTGTGCCCTGGAGCCCACAGGCCTACCCCTCCCCCTGGTTTCAGTGCCACAGTAGTGAGGTGGTTACATAACTCAGGACCACCTTTATCAGTCATGCTGAAACCATGTACCTCTGATTGGGACTTGAACCCACGTGGCAGGACTTGAATCCAGCCAAAACCCAGATTGGAACTTGAACCCACACTCTTTTAACTGAGATCACACACTTGGTCTCAGGACTTAACGAAGCTCAGGTTCTTGATGTCTCATTGCAGAAAGAATTCAGTGAGAGGCAAAGTGACAGGTAAGAAGTGGATTTGTTTACAGAGAAACACACTCCACAGACCAAATGTGGGCCATCTCAGAAGGCGAGAGCAGCACCAGGGTATGCAGTTGTCTGTTCTTATAGGAGTGGGTGATTTCATAGGCTAATGAAAGGGAGGAGTATTCCAGCTGTTGTGGGGAAGGAGTGGGGATTTCCAGGAATTGGGTCACTGCCCACTTTTTGGTCAGCCTTGGGACTGTCATGGCACCTGTGGGTGTGTCATTTAGCTGATGTGTTACAACAAGCATATACTGAGGCTTAAGGTCTAGTGGAAGTCGACTTGTTCGCCATCTTGGATCTATTTGGTTCTAATTAGTTTATGTTATGTCCTTGGGCAATGTCATTTTTTTTAAAGGTTGTGCCCTGCCCGCTTCCCGTCTGTTTCACTTGAATCTCTGCCTCCTGAGGGTTAGCCCTTCTTGGTGTATCTCACTCAAACCGTCCGTTCTCTGATAAAAATCATTTCCTCTCTCTCCCAGGCTTCCTGGATGTGCTGAGGTTTTCGAACTATAGTTCAAACTAAATGTTTTTCCATTCCAGTCTCAACGGAAGTGAAAAATTTCTCTGGAGAACAGTCATTATGTACAGACATGAGATTCCATGGTTCCTCTGAGCCCAGCTGCTAAGAGGAACCTGAGCTCAAAGCTTTAATGTGATGTGAACTTTAATGTGACAATTAATGCAGGGACCTTTTCCCTGAGGCAATTAACTCCTGCTCTTCTGTCTAACCAAGATTTCAACACTGGCAGCAGGCAGGAAATGAGTGTCACCGTCACAGTCACAGTCAGTCAACTGAGACTTGTACCCATAGGGGCCTTTTAATTCACCATTTCTTTGCATCTTTCATGCTTGGGGACCCAAGATTCCCTTCAGGTGCTATAACTACATTAGAACAGAAAATAGTCACCAGTGGCCCCCAAACAAGCCAGACTTCTCAGCATCTGGAGAATGCTACTGCAGTGCATTCCCTTACTGGCATTTTCCCAGTGCCCTTAATACATAAATGAAATTCGATATCTTCTTATGATGATAACCATAAATGGTAGCTTCTTGGAGATGTGTATTTGTGTTATTATCCATCAGAGAATGTCTGCAGTGGTGGAATGTCCTGTATCCAAGAGAGGCAAGTGATAAACAGTGAAAAACAACCAATTTGGGAAATTTGAAGGAAAAACATTTAAGAAATATCTTCAAATCAACTTGGAAATGTACTGAATTTAGAGAGGAAGAAAGAAAAGAAAATGAGAAAAAAATAAAAGGAAGGAAGGAAGGAAGGATGGAAGGAAGGAAGGAGGGAGGGAGGGAAGAAAGGAGGAAAGAAAGAAGGAAGGAAGGGAGGCTTGAGGTATATAAACTGGGCAGAGCAGGGAACAGAGCAGTATTTTGACAACCCTTAGTCTAAACTAAAAACGTAAAGGGAACCAGCCATTATTCACTGAGAAAGGTATGGGAAGAAATGTGACTAACTACAGTAAGAAAACTGAAGCTGAATCCAGCATCTGTACCCCGACACTGAGTTAAATCTTGGAGACAGAGTTTTGGGTGAAGTAGAAAAGAATAGCTTTATTGCTTTGCCAGGCAAAGGGGACCACAGTGGGCTAATGCCCTCAAAACTGTGTGTCCCGACCTGGAAGTGGTAGTGAGGAGTTTTATATTAAGCTTTCAAACAGGGCGTGATCAGCTTGTGGACAGTCTTCTGGTTGGTTGGTGGGGAGGTAAGTGGGAGTTGGCATCATCAGCCTTCAGGTTCCAAACAGTCAGGGGTCTATGTGCTTGTGGGCAGCACACCCTCGTTATTCGTTAACTTCTCCCACCTGGTGGGGGTTTCAGTATCTGCAAAACAGTTGGAAGATATTGTTGTGTGTATCCCTTGAGGGGGAACCAGGACCCTGCCCCAAGCTTGCACTATTGTTTCTTTTGACTATTCCTTCCTTGTGTCCATGTTCCCTCCCTTCCCTAATTAGCAACTGTTTGAACCTACATTTTGGAACTTGGGGAAGGTCAAGAAGGTTAAATGAATCCTATTTCCTGTAATCAAGAAATTGGGGACACAGGAAGGCTTTTGTGCCCAGCAGCCCCACAGGATCCTGCTGGGTATCAAAACCTCAGGTTAGACATAAGAAATTTCTTTCTTTAAGTTTATGAGGTCCTAAAAGAAATGAGAAAATGTAATTTAAAAAAAAAAGAATTCTTGTTACTTGTGTCCCATAGCTCAGAGGTTTTGGCATCACAGCAGTTTTGGCTGGTTAAAAATGCAAAATCTTAGGTCCTACCTAACACCTACTAAATCAGAACCTGCATTTAAAAGATCCATTAAAAAAATTTTTTTAAAAAAGATCCATTTAAACATTAAGCATCAATCCAGGTAAACAGCAGTGTATCTATGGCTTACAAAGCATTATGGGTGAATTGTGTTTAGCTTTTTAAAAGAAAACCAACTGCATATCCTACAGAGCTAGAGATTTTCAGCTGGTTCCTATTACATTTCTGGTGCCCTCACCTTGTGGTACTTTACACTCACCTATATGTGTATTCAGGAGCACCAATGACCTTGAACTGCATAGTAAACCTGGGACTATGACCTTAACCACACTCATCCCTAATGCCTAGGCATTTCTGTGTCATTATTTTAACTTTTGAAGAAGCTTTCTGAAAACTAAAGCACGTACATGTGCACACAAACACACACACACGTATAAACACACAAATAGAATGAGTTTTGAAAAGAAAAAATCAAAATAAAATCATGATATTGATTTATAAAATGAAATAATGTTAACCCAATACTGTTTTTTCACTTCTCTGGTCACCCTTTTTCCCTTTAACTTTTACTTCAAATGATTTAGTTGTTGATTAGATATTGAAAAACTTTGATGGGTATAACATGACTTAAAATTCTTATTTCCGAAATTACATTCATTAATATTTCATAGCATATTGACAATGACTGCTTTTTTTCCTAGACCACATGTCAACTATATTCATCAAAGGAGAACTGCCATGTTTCTCCTTTGTTTGGCTTAAATGTGACTTTTGAGGGCAGGCCCCAGGGGCTGGTGCTCCTGGGACTGCTTCTGTACCTTGTTTACCAAACTCCATCTTCCTGTACTCCTCCTTTTATTTATTTGGAAGAGCTCACTGCTCTAGTAATATATTCTTGGGGTGACCTGAGAAATAGCAATCATCAGAGATGCATAGAATTTTGGAAGCCCTAGGGGACTTATAGATCATCTAGCTCAACCCCTTTATTCTAATTAAGGACTTTAGTCTCATTAGGAGGCTAATCAGAGAGGGAGTACATATAGCCCCCAGCTTATATAGCTACTAGCTATTTAGTAACAGAGTCGGACTAACAACCTAGTTCTCCTAATTCCCAGTCCAGTTGTCTTTCACACACAGACACACACATAATCCATCTTCTAAAACTAAATCACACCGTTACAAGTTCATGCATACCAGAAAAGGTCAAGGATCATTCTGTATTGTTCACAACCTTGTTCTCTATGAATAGCCACAGAACGCACAGAAAGGCATATTTACTGAACAGACAAATGAGCAGCTTTTTCACTAAATTTTCTGTTCATGGCTCAGCAGAGTGAAACACATTTCTATTCAGTCTGGCTATGTCCTGATCTAATAACATGTCATATGTCTATGCACATACGAATCTCTCCAGCAGCCTTTTTTTTTTTTTTGCAATACATGGGCCTCTCACTGCTGTGGCCTCTCCCGTTGCGGAGCACAGGCTCTGGACGCGCAGGCTCAGCGGCCATGGCTCACGGGCCCAGCCGCTCTGCAGCATGTGGGATCTTCCCGGACCAGGGCACGAACCCCTGTCCCCTGCATCGGCAGGCGGACTCTCAACCACTGCACCACCAGGGAAGCCCCCAGCAGCCCTTTTTTAGAACATGAGTGGTGAGTTAGAGCCACTCATTTAGAACAGGAGTAGTGATGAGCTTATGCTTCTTCTGGTGCTGAAGTAACCACATTCTGTGACACCAGCACAAAGAATACAGGCTGTGGAAGGGAAGACAAGGCTTTCTGGATGAATGTGGGTATGTTATGCATGAGTAGGCAATCCGTGAGGTAGGTAATGGGCATGGAATTGCTAACACAATTTACACTGAATCCTTATTAATCCCTTAATAAACCTTTATACTTGTTCCTTAGTTAAAAACAAAAGAAAACAAAAACAAATAAAACAAAACAAAAAAAACTAGTGAGAAAAGTTAAAAAAAGACATGTATATGACCTATATGCAATAAATGATGTATATATATATATATATATATATGGCATCTATATATCTCTATCTATCATCTATCTATTGATAGAGACAATGGCTCAATCCTTATTTTTTCAAGGGTATGAGGGCCTGGGTAGTTATTTTATGCTATATGTTTGATTTTTATTTTTTCTCTCAAAACTTCTCATGCTTGTTAAAATTCACCATCCCCCCAATGTCTTTGGGGATGAATGTCTTTGTATGAATTCATGGGTAAATAGTGGGAGGGAGAAGAAAATACCATGATCTCCATTTCGCTGATTTGGAAACTGATGAATAGTGTAACCTCCTATTTTAATACAAAAGTATTCTATCTTTCTATTCACCTTACCTAGTTTATTTCTATAATAAGTATCGTTTACCTATGGAGAGTCAAAGACCACATCAAAGGGAATACTGGAGGAATCCACTTGGTGCATTCTCACTGACATCATGTAAAAGATGTATTGTATTTTGACCCATATATAATTCCAGGAAGTGGCAGTCCAGAAATTTATTTCTGAAATATAGAAAATAGGAAAAAACTCAGCGTTGGGACAGCTGATTTTTTTTCACATTTCTAATTAATATGATTACTTTGACAAAGTAAAGACCAAACAGAAAAACACTTGTTTCAGTCATCACAGTTCACATATCTCCGAAGACCTTTTTTTTTTTTTTTTCTATCCTGATTTAGATGTTAGTTTGCTCTTCACCTGAAAAGGTCCTAAGTACCAGAGGCCATTTACACAATCAGCATCATACTGAAGTTTTAGTATCTTAAAAGATTAAAGTATAAAGGAAGTGTCATATAGCCTAAATGAATAGAATAAAAAAAAGTTTCTCACGTTTAATAATACACAACTAAAATGTGTTAGTGTTTACTATTTCTCAGGCACTGTGCCATTTAATTTTCACAATAACTATTTGAGACTGTTATCTTACTTTCTAAATGAGAAAATTAGAGTTTAGAGGAAATTTAGGGAGTTAGGTCACATAACTAGTATTGTGGACTTGAGATAAAAATTCATCTTTGTCTAATTATTGAACCAACACTCAAAATGAGTATATGCCTTTCAGAAAAAAAAGAAAAAAAAAGTCCAAAGAGGGCCATTTTCTTTAGAATCCGATGAAACCAATTCCTCTTCAAGATGGTCCTACCTGTTCACTTTACATGTGAAGAAATTGAGGCCCAAAGAAGTTGTGATGTGACAACATGCATATAGCTAGTTAGTAGAACTGGAATTGGAATCCACATGTCTGAATCCTTCTGTAGCAGCAATCTTTCTACTGCACCACTAAATTTAGACATGGGATTGTATTTATGGATATGAAATCTGAATCAGTTTCCCAGCCTCCCCAAATTTTCCAGTTCTGATGGCCACATTCCCTAGACACTATGCTCAGAATTAAGCCATCTTGCAAATCCTTACTGGGTTCTTTCTATGTACTGTGGTCTCCTGGGCACTGGAGTTTGAAAGATGAATAAGGTATTATTTCTGCCTTCAGTGACATCACACTTAGTAGGGAGAGAAAGACGTGAAGAGTTTAAAAAAGAGAAGTAATATTGCAGATCATATATGTTAGTATCAACTGCTCTCTCTCAATCAACTTTCTCCCCATACTCACAGAATCCAATAAGAGAGAACTTGCATGTATAGACTTACAAGTTATTATAAGTATTGTATTCTTTTCTCTTACAGTTTCTTTTTAGGTGGCAGAGGTTTGGTGTCAGAAATGTCAAACATTTTGGTTTACACTTACATTGGCTTATATAAATGAGAAGAAGAGGTATAAGAAAATTGACTGACATATTTACTTGAGAAATATGTATTTTCATCTTCTCCAGGTGTGCTTTTGGCAGCTTCTATGTTGAGACTGCCAACTATTCAAATTAAACAAAACAAAACAAAACCAACATTCGTTATAGGCCTCCTATAGCTTTCTATAAACCTAATTAAGAACTCACCTCCCACCAGGAAAAATGGTATTGATTGACTGGAAATAGAAATCAAAGGGAAAGAGGAAACAAGGGTATCACAAGTTAGTGTAAATTTAGCTGTAAGTAAAAGAAACCCCAATTAAATATGTCCTAAACAACAGTAGTCAGGATACAGAGTAAGTTCATTGATTTCACACCATGCTCAAGAAGCCAGGTTCTTTGCATCTCTCAGCTATGCCCTCCCAGGTATGGCTTCATCTTCTGGCTATCGTCACCAAGGTTGCATTAGGCCCAGGCATAATAGTGGAACACAACAACATCTAAGGGAAGAGGTGAGAGTAGTCTCTCTTTTCTGTGGCTGCATCTAAAGAAAATACCTAAAACATCTCCAAAGATATTCTCTCTAATTCCTGTGGTCAGAGTTGCATCACATTCTATTCTTGGACCCATAATTATGGCAAGAGGAATGGGGTTATATTTGAGTAAATCAGACTCACTCTCACAGCCATGGTCAGAATTAATATCCCCTGAGACACATGGTTGCATAGACTTGGGAAAGCACAGTTCTTTTAAGGAAGAAGGGAGGAATGGATGCCAGGTAGCCAGGGCTGACTTTGTAGTTTGTGAGGACAGAGGAAAATGCAGGGAAGTCAACCTCTTCTCCCCAAGGCTGCTGCCCCAACCCAAGGGACTGTCACATTGCACTGGGTCCAGAGCAAGTGAAAGCCATGCCCCGCCATTCTTGTCACTGAGTCACAAACACCCTGTGGCATTGTTGGCCCAAGGCAGGATGGCCACCACCTTGCTCCGCCCCAAGAGACTACAATGTACATGTCCAAATCTGACTCTGGCCACTCCCACATCCAAGCTCCACTGAAGGCAGAATGCAAGGAAGAGTCTGGGCCTGTCCCACCCCCAATTTGAAGAGCAGAGAGTAGCAGGAATTACCAAGCCAGGAGAGCCCAGGAAAGGGTAGTAAACAGCTGAGAACCCAATCCAAGGGGATGCAGAGGCAGCTGGAGTCAAGAACATTGGAGCCAAAGCTCTCTGTCCTGGTGCACATACCATTGTCCAAGCTACTTCAATTCAAAGCACAAATCCAAAGAGAAAATTATTAGAGATTCCAAGGTGGTGACTGCAGAGCATTAAACCCAAGCAGGTGACCATTCTGAGTAGGGGCCTGTGTGATTGCGCTTGTTCCGTGCTCATCAAGCTGGCCTAAGGAGTAGTCAGCCAACAGGGTCAGAGGATGGAAATTTGAGAGACATGTGGGAAAACAGCAGGAGCCGGACAAAGACAGAAGGCTTTGAGAAGGGAACACCGAGGAGCCCGGGAAGCTGGTACATGATATTTAGAGCTATCCTCACTGCCAGCAAATGGTTGAGAGGAAAAGTGGCTCACCAAGAGTTAGAGGGAGGTAACACAGCTAATCCCTTTTGTACAATGAGACAGAGCAGTCAGGGGCCCTGAGAATTTACTGAAGACCATTCTGTATTTCCTCTCTGTTGTGACCCGAAACAATCCAGGAAAAAAAAAAAGAGAGAGAAATAATGCTATTGAACCAAAATGGGGTGAAAGAAAGAGAAATGGTTGCCAGCTCATAAGGAAAGAGAGAATTCCTTATGCAAAGGGAATTATTAATGCATTTCCCATATCCTGCCAAATCTTAAAAATGTTCCATGCAGTTTTGCATCGGACACACCAACATACAGTAATTCCTCCCATGCAGGCTTCACCCAGCGTGTCTGCATAAGAGATTAGTCACATCCTACAGAAAAGGGTGATTTTCAAAGCTTTAGTTTTAATCTGGTGGGCATGGAATCCTCTGAAATGTTTCCCCTGAGTATTTAATGCTGGACCCCTACATCTTTTCTATGTTGAAAAGTACCTGAGAGATAAAAATGCAAGCCCTTCCCATTTAATATTTACATAAAAGGGAGATATCCACTCTTCTCAAGGGGAGACACTGACAGAGAGATTTATGTCCTGGGAGGTGCGTAGCCAAGCTGGGGTTGTAGAAGGAGATTCCAATCCCATTCTTGTACCTCAGTCTAAGACTTGACACTTAACTGGAAAAGACCTGAAATAAAGTATTCTGCTTAACCTATACTATGAATGAAAAAGAATAACTGAATTCTAGAAGGGAATACACCAATACTTCAGCTGTGTACAGCGGAACCACAAGTGATTTTTATTTTTTCTCTGGCTTGTCTATTGTTCTTATTTCTATAATAAGACTGAGTTATTTTTAATAAGAAATCTATATACACATATCTGTGCATAGACATGCATACATAGATACACAATATACATTTATCATACACATAAGTACCTATACTCACATATTTACAAATACGTATATATTTATACCTATACATTCATACAAAAATACATGCATACACACAGAGAGAATTTTTGAAATAAACCAAAACATTTTTATTTCTTTTCAGAAAAGGTAACTCAAAACAGTCAAGACATATGAAGCATCATGGAATCTAAGACCGACATGTGTTTTCTATCAAAGTGCCTTACATACTGTAATTGCAACATGGTTCATGAAAGGAAGGGAGGAAGGAAGGAAGGAAGGGAGGGAGGGAGGTTTCTTTCTCATACTCTTTAAAAGAGGATTAGAAAACACTTTGATTCATAATAAACAGAGTTTAGAAAACCTCATAACTCTCATGAAGATGAGTTTTTTGGGTTTGTTTATTTGTCTGTTTTTTAATGCCTAAGTTTCCTCAGGCCTCACCACTCTGAGGACATGATTGTGGCATACACACCATAGGTATGCTTCATTTAAGAATTTAGCACCCAGGCAGCTGGCAAGACATGTCAGCAATAACTGACATTTGAACACAAATATAAAGCAAAAAAAAAGCAAAGCAGACAAAACATTTCACTATCCTATCATCAGAATATTATTTATCCAGAGTCTAAGCTTATTCAATCATACAGAAATGTCTATCAGGTTGCTTATCCAAGTGACTGCTCTGGGGGTTTCAGGAAGCAGGACACAACAATAGAACAGTTTGACACAAAGTAGGAGTCAAGATTGGGACTTCAGTGGCCCTAGGGAGTATCTCTAGCCTTGCAGTTTTTATCTGGACATATTTACCTCCTCAAAGCCTCTTGTTCCACCATTAGATAACGCTACTGCTGAGGCAAGTAGCAATGTAACTGATAAGCGTGTGATGGAAGTGAAAGCCTTTCCTTCTCTGGGGTTTTCAGAGGAGGGTGAGAAAGACCACTGGAAGATGACGAGAAGGTAGGGGGTCCTCCAGGGGGGTCTGGACAGAGTAAGCAAGGAGGAAGGGGCTGGGGTGTTGGAGACCACCTGGCTTTATCAAAGAAAAAAAAGAGGGGTCTGGGGTTCATTGTCAACTTCAGGAAAGCCCTTAGCAGCAGATAGGGGACTTTCCCTTTGCAGAGCTTCTCAGGAAGATTTTTGAAGCAGTTTGTTCTACGTGTATGTCCAAGTAAGAGATAGAGGATAGGGGTAGGGGACCAAAGCAAGATGCTCTTAAAACAAATGGATACCCACCATCTAGAAGTTTAAAATCTCAAGCAGTAACATTAGGGAGAAGAGGGTGTGTTTTGGGCATTGCTCCCTGGAGGAATAATCCCAGCTCTAGCACCTCCCCATCTGGCTTCACACTGGGAATGCCACCTGCCACTTTTTCCTCTTTGCCTCTTCAAGCTTGTAGGTAAGATGGAGAGAAGGTTCTGAAGGGATGGCAAGATTTTCCTTAAAATCTCAGAGAATTGGATTTTCACACTTGCTTAATGGGGCAGAAAGAGAAACAAAAAAGGAAGTGGAAGAGGAAGAGGTCCAGCTGGCTTCCTCAGATCAAGGCACTGAAGTTCACCTCACACCAACTGTTAGAACAAAGATTGGGAATGGATAGAAGTTATAAGAGATCAATTCACATTCCAGAATGGCTGCTTTGATAACAGTGATATCTATAGAAATGTTCATGATATTCTCAGTTGGAAAGATTCTCCGAGATCCTTTAAAAATCTTCCATACCGTTGGGCTCATTGCCCACCCTAGCCCCATATTTCTAGGATGGAGGGGAGCACAAAATGAAATGTTTTTTTTTCCTATTATCAATATTCTGTCTGTTAATATCATCTAATAATGAACAAAACAGACAGAAATGTCTGTTTTCATAGCCCTTACATTCTAGAAGGATCTAAAGACAATACAGAAACCAAAAAAAGAAAGAAAAAAACAAAGCTAAGTGTCATACAGGGCAGGGGTCAGCCACTTAGAACAAATCCAGCCTGCTACCTTTTCTGGAAATAAAGTTTTATTGAAGCATAGCCACTCTCATTTGTTTAAATATGTCTATGGATGAATTCATGCTACAATGGCAGAGTTGGATAGTTGCAACAGAGACTATCTAGCCTGCAAGTTTCAAATATTTACTATCTAGACCTGTTCAGAAAAAGTTTATTGACCCCTGCCCTGGTATAGGATATTATTTCAGTTTGCTGCAAATGCAGTGGAGTAAATAAAGCTCAGAAAAGGAAAAGGATGTGGGGTAATTACTAATATATAACATAAAATAACAAACCAACATACTATAATCTATGCTGAATAACTGAATGCAGTCTTTGGGGAAAGCCTCACTGAGAAGGTGTTAGCTGAGCAAATACCACTTACCTTCCAAATCAATCCGACTGACATTTTTATGGTTAATCTTTCTGTGTATAATCTCTCCAATCCAATTCAATGATAAATTCCCTGTATAAGTGCTGTGTTACTTTGTACTTGTATGACTGCAGAAGCTCTGTGGCTTAGCTGTTCAATATCCATCTCTCTCCCCAGTGACCCATCCCACTCTATTTATCCAGATGGACCTTTTTGAATGATTTCACTCCCTGCTCAAAAAGCTTCTGCAACTTCCCATTACTTACAGGATGCAAATCTAAAACATCTCCTTAGCCAAGATTCAACATCCTTCAAAATCTCTCATAGTAACCTATCCAGAATTATTTATCTTTCTACCCCTTTGTTTCTCTGCCATTTCAAAGGTTTCAGGTTTACTTTGATGCCTGGCATGTCCCTCCTCCTCAGCCCCGCAGGATGCAATGAGAAGTATCAATTGAGCAGAAAACTGAAAGGGATGAGAAAGTGAGGCATGCAGATAGATTCCTGGGGTAAGAGCAGTCCAGGCGGAGTGCAGGGCACCTGCAAAAGCCCAGTGATGGGAGTGTGCTTCCTGTGTGTTTGAGGACCAACCAGGAGGCTGAGGTTGGCTGGAGCATCACAGTGAAAGGAGACTGGAAAATTACATGAGAGAGGCATGGGAAGAGGCAGAGAAAAGATGGTGAGAGTTTATACTTGCACTCTGAGTGGGATGGGAACCACTGAGAGGGTGGAGGGGCTTTGAATAGACAGAGATGTGATCAGACTTCAGTTTTGGAAGGATCACTGGCTGTTGTGTTACATACAATAGACTCTGTGGGGATGGGGTAAAAGAAGGGGACAGGTTAGCTGAATTTTTTTTCTTTTTTTTAAATTGAAGTATAGATAATTCAAAATTCTGTACCAGTCTCAGGTGTATAGCAAAATGATTATTATTATTTTATATATGTAGATATTCTTTCTCAGATCCTTTTCCATTATAGATTATTGCAAGATATTGAATACAGTTTCCTGTGCTAGACAGTAGGTCCTTGCTGCTTATCCATTTTATATATAGCAGTGTGTATATGTTAAACTCCTAATTTATCTCCCTACCTTCTCCAATCTCCGTTGGTAACCATAAGTTTGTTTTCCATGTCTGTGAGCCTATTTCTGTTTTGTAAATAAGCTCATTTGTACCATTTCTTTTTTTTTTTGGTTTTTAGATTCCACATGTAAGTGATATCATATGATATTTGTCTTTCTCTGTCTGACTTATTTCACTTAATATGATAATGTCTAGGGCTATCCATGTTGCTGCAAATGGCAATATTTCATTCTTTTTTATGGCTGAGTAATACTCTATTGTGTATATACACCACATCTTCTTTATCCATTCATCTGTCAATGAACACTTAGGTTGCTTCCATGTTGTGGCTGTTGTGAATAGTGCTGCTATGAACATTGAGGTGCATGTATATTTTCTAATTAGAGGTTACTCCAAATGTATGCCCTGGAGTGGAATTGTAGGATCATGTGGTAACTCTAATTTTGGTTTTTTAAGGAAAACAAATGACTGTCTAGTTTTCTCTGGAAGCAGAATTCTAGTTGCTGATAGTTTCCTTTGAGGATTTTTAAAGGATTGTTCTATTTAAAGGATTTGTTCCATTTAAAGGATTCATCCACTAGAATCCAGTGATGCTGTTGAGAAATCTGATGCTATTCTGATTCTTGATCTGTAGTATATCATTTTTTTCTCTGCATTTTTTTTTTTTTTTTGCGGTACGCGGGCCTCTCACTGTTGTGGCCTCTCCCGTTGCAGCGCACAGGCTCCGGACGCGCAGGTTCAGCAGCCATGTCTCAGGGGTCCAGCCGCTCCGCGGCATGTGGGATCCTCCCAGACCGGGGCATGAACCTGTGTCCCCTGCATCAGCAGGCGGACTCTCAACCACTGCGCCACCAGGGAAGCCCTTTTCTCTGCATTTTTGAAGGTTATTTTCTTTATTCCTAGTGTCCTACTATTTTGTGATATAGGTTTTACTTTTATAGTTTTTCTTTTTTAATGATGTGGGTCCTTTTTTAAATTTATTGTTTTGGGCACTTGGTTGCCCCTTTCAAGTTGGATTTTTAAAAAATTATTGGATAATTTTATTCTCCCTGTTTTCTTAATTCTCTGGTTGTCTGGAATTCCTATTAATCTAAGACTGATACTTTAATTTAATTCTCTTTCTTCTTTTATAACTTCAACGCTTTTTATTCAGTTTTACGAGAAAGTTGCTTTATCTTTCCACACTTCTGTGAAGATTTAATATCTCTCATATTCTTCATTTCCAAGATTATTTATTCTATTAATGCTCCTTTTATAGCACTTGTTCTGATTTTATGACTGCACTCTTTTCTTTTACATTTTGGAGGCTATTCATGAGTACATTAGTGATTCTGGTGAAGTTTTCTTTTACTCTCTAGACACTTTCATCCAATTTTTTTTTTCTGTACATTTTCTTTGATTTTTGACCTTTATATTAGAAGTCATCTTTAAAAATTTATTTTAATCTTGGTTGTTAATTCCCTTAAAAGGGAAATGTTAAAATGTTTTTAGGAAGTTCTGTATGCACAAGCAGGTCTTGAAAAGAGGTAGACTTCATTGTGGAATTCTTAGGTAGGAGTCTTAAAATTTTCTTAGGAAAACCACTGACTGTAAATAATGATAGATCTTTTCTCTTATGGTCATCATTTCACCATGAGAAGTAGTCAGATATCCTGCCTTGCTTGTGTAACTCTGGCTGTCAGTGTTCTGGAAGTCTACTTTAGTTATCTATTGCTACATAAATTAGCCCCCAAATCAGTGACTTAAAGTAACAACATTTATCATCTCACGGTATCTGTGGTCAGGAATGTGGGTGCAGCTTATCTAGGACTTCTGGCTCTGGGTCTCTAAAAATTAGGTTGAACAACCATCCCAGTTTGCCCAGTACTCTACTCCTAGTCTTAGCTGTAAAAGCCTTGTATCCCAGGAAACCCCTCAGTCCTGGGGAAACTAGGACATCTTGTCACCCTACGAGGCTGCAGTCATCATGGAGCTTAATTGGGGAGGCTCTTTCTAACTCACTCACAAGGTTGTTGGTGGGATTCAGTCCCTCACAGTCTGATAGACAGAGGTCTCCGTTATTTTCTTTCTAAGTGGACCTCTCCATGGAGCTTGCTGCCTGAGACTGAGTGAACAGGAAGTCAAGAAAGAGCCTGCTAGTGTGCCAGCAAGACACAGCAACAGTTCTTGTCACTTAACGATGGAAATGACATCCCTTCACTTTGCCACATTCTATTTATTAGAATCCAGTCTCCAGGCCCAGCCCACATGAGACAGACTGGGACCTGGGACCGGGACACTTGCTGCAGCACTTGCACCTGGATAAACATCTCCAGCAACAAAATACACAGAAACTCTAAGGGACTAAAAATAACTGCATGATGCACAATTGGGACAAATCATGAACGATAAAATACAAGAAGACCAAAAACCCAGCTGCCACTTCTGAGGAGCAGGGAGCAAAAGCAGGGTACTGCCCATGCCCCCTGCACTCAACACCACCAAAGGGGTGGGAAGACGACCTAAGCCACCCCTCCAGCCCGAGCCCTGGACCTGCCCTTACCCTCACCCCAAATAAGGAACCAGCTTGTCTCCCATCAGGCAGTGAGCAAGGGAAACTGTCACTTGTTTTCGATCCCTCCTGCTGCAGCAGGGACCCCAATGAAGACTTTTCTGAGTTTCTTTTCTTGCCTCTTCTCACTTTCTATCGATTAAGGAGGCCAAGAGCCCTGGGTGGTAACATACACACCAGGGAGGGAGTGACCCATGAGGGTTTGGGTATAGGAAAGGGGAAATATTGGATGCCACATCAGAAGCTGCCCACTGCAGAGTCTATCTAATAAGGGAATGGAACTGTGAGGGGAAGGGACTCATGGGAGACTGTTACTAAATTCGTATGATTTCAATCACTGTCCCTAAAACAATCTCTCTAAAGTGAAATGCCTGTAACTCTGCAGAGGACAGGGCTGTGGTGTCATCGGCTGTGGGGGGTGGGAGACGAGATGCATGAGTACAATGCATCTTATACAGATTTCCAAACAATCCTCCTGTTCCTTGTCCCGACAGTCACCCTAACTTCTAACCTGCTTAATCCTTCACCTCTTGGGTCTTTCCAGGGTTCTGAAACACAAGTTGGCCTGCCTATTTCCAATACCTATTCAGCTTTTCTCTATAAGGTATGTTAATTTTCTCTCATCTGCATACATGTAGTCCCATCCTTTGTCTTCTATTGTTTTCTATCTTATTAACTTTTCCTGTGACCTTATGCTTTTTATAAAACATGACGTTTTAAGTGGAGATGGGGTGAACACCTGTTTAATCCTCTAGGTTAAATCAGAATCCCTATGATTTTCTTCAAATCTCTGTGAGACATCCTCTTTCCAACTTCCACGGTCATAGTTTTATTTATGCATCTCCAGTGTCTGGTTTAGTCACTAACACATAATAGATATTTTTAAATAAATAATTTGATGGAACAAAATCAATGTGACTCTCTTGAACATAATGTGATCCAGAGTAAAGAAGAAGTTTTGACATAATAAACAAACAAGCAAGCAAATCAAAAAATGTCACCGACATATTGTCCTCAAGTCTTAAGAGGAAAAATAGGCAGGACATGAGAAACACTGTAGAATGTTAGATCTGAGAAACCACAGATGTTTGTCTGTTTTATGCACTTTTGTATCCCCCGTATCAAGAACACTGACTGCCATATAGTAGGTGTTCAATAAATATCTTTTGTGTGTGTGTGCATGGATGTGTAGTGACAGGAGTATACTGTAAAATCAGAAGACTTGGCTGTGGAGTGAAAACAGCTGGATTACTTCAAGCAAGGTAGCCATCACACTTAGCCTTTTTTATTTTTTAGCTCTAAAACATTGACTCTGATATTTGCCCAAGGATATTTATTCTTTAGAGTATGAAATAGTATCACAGTTTTTGAATGTGATCGTTGTTCCTCTGTGGACATTCTGGGATAAGGTATGTCAGTGAATGTGTACAAATTCCAATGCCTAGTATTTTCTTAAAATATTTTTTCCTCTCCTAATGAACAGTTTCATTAAAAAAATTTGATACTATTTCATACTTTGTTACTGAATACAAATTCCAAATACTTCAGATTATGTCTTATTTAAGTGAGGCATGGGCAACAAACCTTTTCTCTCTCTAAGGATTGGGTATGTGTGCAGATAGGCAGAGGGAGTAATCACTTGTAAGGATTTTAATGGTAACATGCCATGTAGCAGTGGGAAATTCCCTCATGCTGGCTAGAAGGTTGCAGAGAAACATATTCTTTCCCTGGAATAAACTGTGATGTTCTTGTCATTAGAGTCGATCATCTCTTGTTACCCATTTAGGAGACACAGTGTTCCCTGTATCCAAGACCCTGATGCAATTCTGCTGCCCTCCCTACATCCCTCCACACTGACCACTGGCTGACCTCAGCCATATAAGTCAAAGTTGGAGCTAATAAAAGCTGGTAGATACCTAAACTCTTAATTGAATCTCTAGGATTTTATTGACTTTTCCCTCTTTGCCCTTCCTCCCTTCTTCTTTCTATCTCTCTTGTTTTAGAAAGAAATTCTGTTGTTGCTGTTGTTTTGTTTTGTTTTTTCTGTGAATACAAACTATTTAGGTGTCTGGCATCCCCAGCGTGGTAGTGACTGCACTATGCATTAGCTTGAAAGTTCATTCCCAGCTTAATAGGCCTGAAGAGAAATGGATGCACTTTGGCTAAACCAGGAAAGCTGATTGCCACCTACAGAGCTAATCCATCTTCATAGCAGATGGATGTCAAAGATATTCAAGAGCAGATACACCCAAGGTCATGCCAATTAGTTGTGGAGAAAAGCTTGACTAGAAGGTAATTTGAGATATAAACAGCCTTCACTTCCCAAACCTAGACTCATAATGAACACTTTACACAGGCGAAAGGCTTTGGAAAGACATCCACCTTCTTCCAGGGTGTGAGGGAACCTGGTGATAAGTTCTTCATAAAATGATGCATCCATTTGGAGGCATTATCAGCACAGAGGGAACTTACAGACATGTCACTCTCTCTTTAATTCTTTGGCTGCTGTTTTTGTTTTCTTTACTCGCCTTGTCAGACTCAACTTGATGCCAAAAGACAGATGTTAATTCTTCCTAATGCTCAAAAAGGAAACTATGGATGATAAAATGAAAGGCATTAAACAGTTAGCATATATTTAGTCCCAAGACTGGGATGATGCTAAGCTCTAGAGGAAGTTGTATGTACTACCTCTTCAACAATCTCCTTTTAAAGTTGAACACCAGTGTCCAGAGTTCACAGGCAGCATCCCACATATATGAATTCTCATCTCACAGAAGGCAGTAGCTGCACAGATCCTTAGCTCATACGATCTAACTTTTGGAAACTACTGATCGAACTTTGTCAGATAGTTTCCAACAATTAGTGGTGAGTAGTAATATATGCATGTCATCAGTAGGATATGTGATCACTTCTATTTAAAACTTTCATTTACTTATTCAGTATAAACAGGCTAGTAAAATCATCAGGTGATGTTGCCCAATGGCTTTACTAATGGTCAAGTTTGGTTGCACCTTGGTTTCTGAGTAGCCAAGCCTGTGCCACATAGAGAAGCATATTCTGGACCAGGTTAAGGCCCTGAGGGTCCTGGATTTCCCTGGTGTCATCTCAGACTAAGTGGGTAAATTTGCCCAGGGGAGAAGATCACAGAAAGTAGAATAAATCAGAGTAATTGTTTAAGTCCAAGAATACAAAGTTTTGCAGGAACAACATTATCGGCAAGAACCTTTGTCATTGCCACCTTTTGTAGAAGGCCCCCTGCTGTGTCTATAGCCCATCTTGTGCTCAGGTTTTTCCATTTTGGCTGGGAGCTCTGTTAGGCTAATTTAATATTTTAAAACTCTGTCACCATTGTTCTTGTTTAATAAATAACTAATCAGTTCTGCAGTGTGTTGTGTCCTGCTGTTGCTAGCAAGGCTAAAATTGGACATTTTGATTAATTTTTCTGTTTTTGAGCAGTATGTTCTGATAATTTTTAATATACTGACCCTACAATATTTAAATGCGCATTCTGAGTCTAATGTTTTTCCTCGTGGCAGGTGTTCCGTTATGGAGACAATACATTTCCAGGAAGAAAATGTCGTCAGTGTATAACAAGCGTGTTAAGACTTTTGCAAAGCCCAGAGAATGAATATCCAGAGCATACGACATTGGGAATATTTCCCTGAATAAATGCCTCAACAATAAAACATGCTATAGAATTTCAGGAAGATTTTCCTAGGGGAAACAACTGCAAAATGTACTGATATTCCTCTTGTAGTCATAATCACTTCTCATACTCTCTACAAACTTCCATCACTTTCGAGTCAGTTATCCATTGATTCTTTTTTCCAGTTTGAACGCTATACATCATATATGGATGCCCTATCATAATCCTGTTATATCCTTATTTTCAGAATACCCAAAGTAACAGGAAAATATATATTTAATTGGTGTGGGGATTATAGTCATATTGAAAATAATAATCAATTTTAAGTTTGCTAAAGTTTTGATGTGGTTCCTTTAGACATCCAACTGCACTAAAGTCTTTAAATATATTTCATTTATGTAAATATAATATGGAATCAAATATTCAAAACACCTGCATTGCATAAAATGAAATTATCTTTACAGAGTAATAATAATAATAATTTATAGATAATAATAATAACAATGGATAACATCTATTAAAGCATTGTGCATAAGCCTCTCTTGCAATGTTTTGCAATGCTGGAGGATTCATTGGTTTACTCAAAATACTTTGTTGTTACATTGCCCATTGAGTTTACCTTTTAATGAGGTGAAAGCACATGATACCATGTTGCACTAAGTGGAGGAACACAAATTCTTGCTTAGGTTTCCCTTGCCAGAAGAAAGATCATTGTTAGAAACTATTCAGTCTCTCTGCTTCAGTGAATGAGAGACACTGAAACGGGGGAAAGACACATCTCTTTGGAAGAAGAGGTAATGGAAGAAGTTGGACCATATAAGGCTTCAGAAGGATACTCTGAAATATGGTATAGCACCAACCTTCAGGTAGTATGTTCTTCAGTTATAAATGTCATGAGCCCCTAGAGAAGTGACATATACCTCTAGACTGAAATATACACACATACAAGCGGATAAATAAGTTTAAGGAATACTGGCTGAAATAAATAGATTTATACCGCAGAACTTCTCATAGCTTTTAAGGTAGTATTGTGAATCTTCACAAAGTTGATAGACAATTAGCTTTTGTTTTATTTTACTTTATTATTTTTAAAGTTTAATTTTTCTTGGGGTATAGTTGATTTAAAATGTTGTGTTAGTTTCTGCTGTATAGCAAAGCGAAAAAGTTATACATACACATATCCACTCTTTTTTAGATTCTTTTCCCATCTAGGTCATTACAGAGTATTGAGTAGAGTTCCCTGTGCTATACAGTAGATCTTCATTAGTTATGTATTTTATATATAGTAGTATGTATAGCTTTTGTTTTAAACCAGTCTCTGTCTCCTCTCTCTAGCTCTCTCTCTCTCTCTTTTTTCTCCTTCTGTCTTTGCAGGGCAGAATGACTAATTTTTTGGAATCTTACTCTGGAAAATAGTATTTTAGAACATTTGAGTGTTATTTACAATTAAACATACAATAGGGCTTATTAAAGACCTGCTGGTTTATTTATTTAGGATGATACTGCACCTTGCTAAAAAATAATAATCAAATAGCTGAAAATAAATGACAGTGTAAAAGAGATTCTTTCTAATGAAATAAGGCACTGGGCCTAGAAAAACAAAAGAACAATATAAAGCCTACCAACATTTGTTCATAGAAAAAATATCCAACCTATTATCTCGGAGATTGTTATGAAGTTCACATATGATGGATTATATAAAAGAGATTTATCAATTTTTAAACAATAAGAAGATATTACTTATTCTTAGATAGGCAATATCATATTAGCAATACTTGAAGTTGTAAGATCAGAGCTAAAATGCCAGCACTATCAATGATCCTGCAGGTGATCTGGTAAAACAATATTACACATTACACAGGATTGATACAAAAATTAAATGACATGACAGATATGTACTTGATAAACCTTAAAACACCATAACAAAATTTCTCAAATTGAGGTTCATGGACATACACTCAAGGATGCACTCTGAGTTTTGTTTCGTAATTTATTTCAATATATTCTTACAAAATTTACTTCTTATAGAATTTACAGAATTTACTTTTACTTTACAACACTACTTTACAATGTTAATTTTCTATCAGAAGACAGTTTCAAAGTATAAGTCTTTATTTTGTTAAGTCTGTGTTTTTCATGTTGAAATTCATGGCTGTATTCTTGAAGTGTGTGAAAGATAACTTTCCTTAAAATGGCTCTTGGAACACACAATTTTGAGAATCTCAGCCCTATAATTAATACATATATAAATATATCAATTGAATTTTTAAGAGCACCTGATAAAGATGCTTGTAAACAGGGGAAATGGACCAACTTCTTCTATATCTCTTAAACAACTTCACAAAGACATTACTTAGAAATTTGACTCTAAGAAGTCATGCCTAGGAGTTCACAGGATTGTTAAACCTGCATCAGTAAAGTATTCACTATTCAGAAGGAAGATGTGTGATAGGTCTGCAACATGGTAAGCTGCGATGCTTAGGATGCTTTTAATTAAAAGTAATTAAATACTTTTAAGTTACAAAAAGTATTGAAGAAGTTAAGTATATGTTATGACTTTACATCATCACCAATGAGACAGCTAACATTTTTTTTACAAATTTTAAATCAACTGCCGCATTGTGGCAATGTCATCCTTTGTTGAATGTCTGGAATTTCTCTGCTTTCAAAGCCCTGGCAAACACTTACAGTTTGCCAGTCCCCAGATGTGACTTCCTCTTCAAAAAGTACACAGGCAGAGTTCCAATTATAGTAGTCACCAAGGTGGTCAGAATCCCTGGCACTGAGACATTAGTGAAGAAAACTCTCTCCAGGGAAGCTCCTATGTTTCCTCGGCTTTGACATTGCAGCTTTCTCTACAGCAGGTGTGCTCCCTACAGCACACAGGCTAGTCTCAGTAGGAGAGGGAGGATTCGCAGAGGGTCCATGTCAACAACTTGCACAGGTGTGAGTGTCCTTGAGACAAACCAATGGCCTGGAGTATCTTCTAGAAGCTTCCATAATCCTGGCAGTAAAGGTGAGGATTCTGGTACTGTTAATATTTGAAAGTGAAACTATTAGTCACCACTCCTGGTCTGAAGCTTTGGGTATCTTATGAACAGGCTCTGTGATTCTGATATATATATATATATATATATATATATATATATATATATATATATATAATCAGAATATATATATATATATATTTTTTTTTTCTATCTTTCTTGTTAGCAGTACAGGGCACAGTTCCCCTGAACTGTGTTAGAACAAGTTATGAAAGATTAATAGAGTTAAAGATTTCTAGTTAATGAGAACTCCTTTCTTTGAAAGTAAAATATATGGGGTTCCTAAGGACAACATGTACTCAGAGCAGGTAAAACAATCGAATAAATTCAATTATAAACTAGATTTGGACACTTCTCTTGTTTCCATGCTATTATTGTTATCATTTTTCTGTTACAATTGGTATCATTTTCCTTACAGTTTTTAAAGCCTAATGGGTTTATTTTTCATGTGAAGGCATACAGATTAAAGGACCTCAATAGGGGAAGAACAGATGATACTGCGACTGATTTTAGACTCAATTTATTTTGAAAAGATCACCTTGAATAAGCATACTACTGCAGGCACAAAACTAATAATTATGGCCAAACATTTATTGAGCACCTTCTACAAGGCTGGTGTTGGTGCAAGTACTTTGAATTTTACTCATACAATAAGCTTTATTTTTAGATTTAAAAATTCTCATACTGTTAAGTAAGAAGGTGTCAGATCTGGAATTTAAACTCGAGCAATAAGGTTTCCTACAGTTTTAAGGACCAACAGTCTACACATACAAGGATAGATTGAATTTTAAAACCAGCTTATTCCTGCTTTTATTCTAGTATTTTAAAAGGTGGTGGATCAGAGGAGAAGAAGCATTGCACTGAGAAACTGAAAGAAAGAGGACATGGATTTGAGTTTTAACATTACCATTAATAACTATATGACCTGGGGAAGTCACTTGACCTTCTGGGCTCCATTTTACTAATTTGAAATGAGATAGTTGGGTTAAATCTGGGATGGCAAATACATAGCAAACAAGATGCTAATCCCTTAGTCTATATTCTTGTTATAAATCATTATCCACCCTTCTACTGACTTTGAGCATAGAATTACAACCTTCTCAGCTCAGCTTTCCACATAATCACTTTTGATTGATTGAGGCTGGTGTGTGAGATAAAACCTAGCTTTCACCCCTAGACAATATGATATATAAGCTCTCTTCTTGTCCTAATATTAAATGGTTCTTTACACTTAATAACATAATTTTACAATGGGGGGAGGATGTATGTGCTTTAAAATGGAGACAAGCAGAGAGCTCTGCTGATGGATTGGGAATAGAGGCAAACTAAGCACTGAAAAACATGAAGACACCATCTGAGTCTTAGAAAACATTTTCAAGGCTGACTCATGCCTATGTCTTGAGCAGTAGGAAGCCATCCCCAGTGAGAAAATTTACTCTCCCATCTAGTTCCTACTCACTTTCTCAGCATGAAGCCAGAACAATGAATTTATTACCAGTACAATGAATTATTTCATTTAATCACAGGCTTGGATCTTGCTGTTGCATCTTCTCTCTAATTGTTCCATTTCCTGTGTATGTGAATTGGTCCTTATCCACAATCTCACATTTTCTTTCAGACCACATGCTACCAAAGAGCAGGAATGTTATCCTGTATTATATTTAGACAGCCACATGCATTTGGATTCCTAATAAAGATAATTCAATGATAGTATAAGAAAGAAAGCAAAGGAGTAGGAAGAAGGAGAAGAAAACTTTTGATAGTCACATAATTCAAGACACTTTTTAGTTTAATCCATTGGAGAAAGAATTACATATGATTAGAACTTAATGGCTTTAATTCTTTTTTCTTTTTTTTTGCAGTACACAGGCCTCTCACTGTTGTGGCCTCTCCCATTGTGGAGCACAGGCTCCAGACATGCAGGCTCAGTGGACATGGCTCACGGGCCCAGCTGCTCCGTGGCATGTGGGATCTTCCCGGACCAGGGCACAAACCCATGTCTCCTGCATCAGCAGGCGGACTCTCAACCACTGCGCCACCAGGGAAGCTCTGGCTTTAAAATTTGAAACCGAATTATGTGTGTTCCTACTGTTTTCTCTTTATTAAAACCCTTCTTTCTCAGAATAATCTCTCTATCTAATTTCTTGCAGCTGATTTTTTTTTTAAGTGCCTGTATCTTGTGTAAATCTCTCTCTACTGAAAAAGTCAAGGGATAACCAGGATGAGGCATAGGGAAGAGCAGGGTATGTAAGACTGCTCAGACATGCCTTGAATCTTATGAAGGCCAGAGGTTTCAGGGATTTGAAGATAGCTTGTTTCTGAATGTATCATCTTTGAGCTCCCAAGTCAGTAAGCTGGATAAAGATTCAGAAGTTCAAGGTCCTGGCCTAACTCATCATACCAATCAAATAAAAACCAGACAATACATGGTTTCTTTCAGAAAAGCTGAGAAGAGCAAATGTCATTAAAAAGAAAAGATAACACATTTCTATTTTTAGGTATGATGGAGTAGTTTGTATCAGCTAAATCCTTCAGTGGAGATTAATTTTTTTTTAAAAAAGCTAGACTGGAAAGACCAGAGAGAGAGGAACATATTGCATTAAGAAAAAAATTCTTCATTGCTTCTTCCATTTGGAGATTTTCCAATGCATAACATGAGACATAAAGGGAAAGCAGGACACAGTAGACAAAGCCTTTTGGAAACAGCATGGGACAGAAAAAAACACACTGTTAAGGATTAGAGCTAACAAATTAGCAAAAATACTTGTGGAGCCAAGAACATGGAGAAAAGGACACTAGAAAGATGTGAGATAAACATTCTGTGTGATTTTTGTTCTCAAAACTTTGCTGTATCCTATGTTACATAGGATAAAGAGAAAACAAAAAAGAAAGTGGTTTCCAAGAAAATAAAACTAAGCAGAGCTTTTGGCAGTGTAATAGAGCAGCGCAATAAAAAATTGTAATTCAGCGTCCTTCAAAGGGAAGATGGGCCCTGGAAATATCTCCAGTTTTTATTTTAGAAGTGTGAAGCATTAGGTCTCAGAATTAAGAGCAAATTAGAAATAAGTACACCATCAAAAGTCTGAAATTCATCACTTTATCATCTCAGTCCCTCGATAACTAAACTTGATGTGCTTTCTCTCAAACTGCTAGTTAGAAGAAAATTAAGTTTTCTCAGGAGGAAGACACATCATCCAAAGACTATACTATTTGCCATACATAATGCTCATTATTCAAATAAAAATTATCAGGAATACTAGGATACAGAACAAGTCACTGAAAAGTGGTAGAAATGAAAAAAATAATATTTGAAGAGAATCATTAGCATTCTATAACACAGGACTTATTTGACACAGTTTAAAATAGCTACCTTTAAAATACTCAAATTAATGAAAAGGTATAGAATTTTCCCAGGGAACTCTAATCTATAAATGATATAGTGAAATACAAATTAGAAACAAAAATATAATTACTAAAATAATACTTCAATAGATGAATATATTTGTAGGTTAGACAATATAAAAGAGAAGATTGCTAAAGTGGAAGATACATAACTTGAAAATATTCAGACAAAACATATGAGGTAGAAGAACATTATGAGACACACCAAAAGTTTAACAATGTGTAACTGAAACATCAAAAGGCAATAAAGTTATAATATTTGGAGGTTTCCCTGGTGGCGCAGTTGTTGGGAGTCCTCCTGCCGACGCAGGGGATGTGGGTTCGTGCCCTGGTCTGGGAGGGTCCCACATGCCATGGAGCGGCTGGGCCCATGGGCCATGGCCACTGGACCTGCGTGTATGGAGCCTGTGCTCCACAGTGGGAGAGGCCACAACAGTGAGAGACCTGCATACAGCAAATAAATAAATAAATAAATAAAAATAAAGATACAATATTTGAAGAAATGATTGCTGAGAATTTTCCAAAACTTATAAAAGAAATAAAGACCCATTTTAAGGAGTTCTATAAATTTCATGTATATAAAGTACAAATAAAAACACACCTAGGCATTTTGTTGTTAGACTGATAAATACCAAAGTCAAATAAAGCATATGGAAAACATTCAGAGAAAAAGACATATATCACCCTCAATATATAATGATAAGACCACAGTTATCATTTAGCCAGAAATAAGTCATAATTATATATTTACAGTATGAAAAATTAATAATGGCTGACCTATAAGTCCACACCCAGGAAGAATATGTTTCAAAGAAAAGGTGAATTTCTGCTGCTTGATATGATGGAGTAACTGGCATAAAACTGGCTCCCCTGTTGTAAACAATTATAAATTGGACAGAATGCACGAGGACTGTTTAAAATTATTTGATAGAGCAAAGCACTTAATCCTTGAGTAAAAGGAAACTCATGAGTTGAGCTCCATGTTTACAATGACTCTTTAATTGAACTCCATTTTCCAACTACCGCAAAGTGAGCTGGAATGAATCATGGTGGCCCTTAAGAGTTGAGGAAGCAGAAAACAATATTCATAGCAACTGACAAGTCTGAAATGTCTAACATCTGACTTGTCTGGGATGTTAGCCATCAGGGTGGCCCACTGATGACTAGGGAGCTGTATGAAGAAGAGCTTATTCAAGGAATTAGAGGCATCAAAAATAAATCTATCTAATTCACCACATTAACATAACAAAAAGAAAAATTAAATGATCATATCAATAGATACATAAAAGCAACTTGATAAAATTCAACACCTGCACGAACTTTCAGCAAACAAGAATGGAAAAGAACATTCTCAAATTGACAAAGAATTACTCTGATAAACTTTCAGCTAATATTATACATAGCAATGAATGACTAAATGATTTCTAGCTAAGATCGAGCAGATAAAGCACAAGAATGCCTGCTTCAATACTTCTATTATGTATCATGGTGGAGGTCCTAGATAATGCAATAAAGCAATAAACAAACACCAGAAAAGAAGCGACAATCTAGAATATACAAAATATCTTTGAAAAATAACAAAGTTGGAGCATTTACACTACCTGACTTCAAGACACTATGATACTGGCATATTAGCACAGAATTGAAAGTTCAGAAATAGACCCGCACACATATATAATCAATTAATCTTTAAAAAGATGGGAACTTAGTTTAGACAAGAAGCAGCAGATTTTTCAACAAAAGGTGCTGGAATAATTATATATCCATATGCAAAAATATGAGGTTTGATCCATATCTCACACCATCTATAACAATTAACTCCAAACAGATTATAGACCTAAATGTAAAACTTACATTTTTTTAAACTTCTAGAATAAAAGAAGAAAATCATTATGACTTTAAGGTAGCCAAATAATTCTTATATATAATATAAAAAGCATAATTCATAAAGGAATTTATACATTGGATTTTGTCAAAATTAAGAATTCTCCTCTTTGAAGCACATTGAGAGAGTATGAAAAGAAAAACTACAGATTGGGAGAAAATATTTGCATATCACATAAACAATGAATGCATTGATCCAGATTATGTAAAGAGTTCTTAAAATTCAATAATGAGAAAACAACCCAATACAAATAGCAAAGTATTTGAATGGATACTTTATCAAAGAAGATATATAGATCATAATAGCAAGTGTAAATAATCCCAGTATTCAAGAGAGAAATGTTAATTAAAGCCACAATGACATAACCCTACACATTTGTTAAAGTGTATAAATTTAAAACACTGACCAGGTGTTGGAGAGGAAATGGTGTCACTCTGCCTCTTACACTGCTGATCTAAATGCAAAATGGTACCACCACTTTGGAAAACAGTTTGGTAGTGACTTTAAACAGTTAAACATTCACTTAACATATGATCCAACCATTCAAATCCTAGGTATTTACCCAAGAGAAATAAAATCTTATATCTATGCAAAGACTTGTTGTTCATTATCAGCTCTATCTGTAACAGACACAATCTGAATACAAATCAAATATCCAACAAGAAGTGTGTGGGTAAACAAACTGTGGTGTAACCAGGTAATATGTAACTATTCTGCAATAAAACAAATGAACAGGAAGAGTACACAACGTGTAATTTCATTCATGTAAAATAATAGAAAATGTAAACAAATCTGTAGTAGCAGAAAGCAGGTCAGTAATTGGAGATAAGAAGATGAGGAGAAGGGCGGGAGGGAAAGATTGCAACGGGGCTCAAGGAAACTTTGGGGGAGGGTGATGTATATTTCATTATCTTGAAATGATGATGGTTTTGAGAGTGTATGTATATGTTTGTCCCAACTTATCAAATTGTACAGTTTAAGCTTGGGTAATTTTTAATATCAATTATACCTCAACAAAGCTGCTTTAAAAGAAAAAGAAAAACAAAGATGGCAAACATATAGGTTATTAGGATTGCCGGCTGGGAATATTTTGTACCAAGTAAATTCAGGCAACTAAATGGATGTCTCTGAATGATCATAGATTGAAGTATCAGTTTTATGACTTTGATACAAAAGGACAGAAACCATAGCACATCATTTTTATCATTTTTAATGGTCTTTCTAATAACCTTTAATACTAATTTTAAGCCTTTTAGTAAAATTTGGGGGCAGAGTAAAGGGAGGCTGGGAAAAAATGGAACTTTACTTCTAATCTCACATTTTTCTTATTTCTATTGTCAAGCCACCATATTGATTCACAGATCTCATTTTCCAAATTTAATTACACAGAAAATGTGAGAAAGTACTCAAGGGATAAAACTTTCCTTCAACTTCAATATCATTTATACATTAGATTAACTTAGTATAAATAAGGAAACTCTAGCTGGTGGATTTGAGAAGAAGACATGAATAAATTTAGACACTATTGTGAGTGAATCAAAACAAATCAATATTTGACTATGCAGACTTCCTTTGCTCTATGTACAAATGCACAAATAAAATGATCTTCTGAATTTATAACTCACTGGATTAATGAAACAGAAAGAAACCCTGACAAATTGGAGGTGTGTTGAGGTCTGAGCATACCATGTCAAATGTCTGCTGCATTTGGTGTATATCAACTGGTAACATAATTCTATTAGGAGCAGTTCTCAGCACTCCATGGGGTTGGCTGTTCTAATCCATGGCATTCCTGGATTAGAGCAGGAATAGACTCAGTTGATTTGAAAAACGTCTGGCTCCTCTGGAACATCATCGCTCTTCTACTTTTCCAGCCCTCAAAGTATCAGCAAAATCTCTACATGTACAATAGAAATTAATAGGGAGAATGTGTTTTGGTCTCGGTTTATGATAATATGGCCATTTCCAAAGGTGAAGAATGCAGGACGCAGGAGATAACTGAGTGCCTTTCTTTTTCTACTGTAGGTTTCATATAAATAAAGAAGCAGGAATACAAGCCACAGAAGAGGAAGCCCCTCCCTGAACCAGGTGTCAGACCTGAAAAGTAATATAAACCTTATTCTGGCCCCTTTCCAATCATTGACCTTTCAGAGTTCTCTCATCCTAAGATGTGGAATCTGTCCAACTCTCTCCTAGAGAGAAAAATAGTAATCTTCTTTTATTTATTTGTTTTTCGAAGTGTCTTAAGGGAAATGAAAACACATGCAAATGGTTAATCTCCTACTGAGACTAAAATACCACTTCCATAGTTTATTAAGCATGATAATATCACACAGATTTTATTTTCAATTCCCATAAAGAGAGATCTTTACCTTTCCCCCCACATTTTCCCTTTATAGTGCACAAATGTCCTTATTATTTCTTTCTTAGGGGAGTAAAATAGCAAAAATATGACTCACAGTCAAGTTAGAGACATATAAAATGCAGAGATAATGAAATTATTATAAGAACAATTTCTTTTAACTGAGATGTCCCCATTTCCTTTTCTACCTCTTACAGAATAGAAGGCTTGTGCAGGTAAATTTAATCTAAACATGTAAAGCTTAAATAAAGTGTTAAACCAACTCTAGCAAGCACATAGGAAACTTGTTTAAAGCCGATATTTCAGTATAACATTTATGAATGGACTCTAACGGGATAAACTGCCAGTCGAACAAAACCATGATGATGGATTCTGCTTCACCATATACGAAGCACCATTCAGCTTGGAAGACATCTCCAATCCATACATCACTACCTCTTTACCTTAGAGATGATCTCCGTCTTCTAATATGATTTGTCAGTTAAGTTTAGCAGGTACCAATTTCACTGGTGCTTTCTAAAATATCAAACCATTTTATTTGCTTGTTTTTATTTTGGTTTTGCTTCCCTTGTGCTGAACAAGAAGGCAAATGATCCCCATTTTTGGTACACTATGCTGTTCTAGACTCTGAAGTTTATATTTAAGGTGACCTTCAATTTTTCCAGAAGAAATAATCAAGAGAGCATCCCTGATATTCAACAGGGAGTGTTGAATATGCTATAATAACCTCTATATGTCCTCTTCTCCCAAGGGTGGAAAGTGCTTATAGAAGGTCATCATGAGGGTGGTCCCTACATGCCAGCTTATGGGAAGGTTATGTTTGCAAAGTTGGAAGAGTTGTTTTTTCTTTTCTTTCAGGTACCCTAAGTAATGAAGATCATTCATCGCCAGCTGCTCAAGAAACACAGGGGTTATGAAATGTTGGAACTCTAGATACCCAAAGAAGAAACTTATAGAGGGGAAAGAAAAGGAGCCAATTTGCCTGCCTAGGTCTTGATAGTTTAGCCCAACATCAGATGGCCTCTTTTTTATTGCTCCATAGAGAAAGAAAGATACCCGTCCTTGTCCGTGGACCATTGGTTCGGATGCTCCCTAGGTCAGCTGTGCAGCTATAACAGATCACATTGGGACACCAGGTGTTTTCCACTCAGGGGATTTGGAAGTAGAAGGCAGAGCTCACAGAGGAAGTTGAAACCCAGGGATGCTGTTTTTCAATGAAAGCCCCAAGACAGCGCATCAGCAAAGTGAGGCTGAGAAGGCGTCACATTAAATGCTACAAACCTTCTCTAAAACAGAAATGAGGTCCCAACCCTCCAGGTTCTACCATGGAGGTCATACACTTCTTACTTAGAGAAGGCTGATTTCTAAAAAGAAATAAGGTATTGCTCTTAGGGACAATAAATAGTAACATAAAGTGTTCTTGGCTCTAGAGACAGAGATAACTAAATTCCAAATTCACTATGCTTATGCTATATTCCATCTCTGCTCTTGGACTGCTAAACCAATCTCTCTGAGTCTCTCTTTTCTCTTCTGTAACATTGGTAGAGCAATAACTTGGGGGGGGTAGTAGTTATGAGAAAATGAGGTATTGATAAAAAGGCTCTTCTATAGAGTGTGTCACTTGCAGTAGGGACTCAGTAATTGTTAACTCTACCTTCCTGAATCAGTCACTTTTCCTTTTCTTCTTAAAATTAAAACTTCTGCTTTAATTATAACTTACAGGCTCTCTGGATTTAAAATTAAGCAAGAGTATAAAACCTTTGTCACCAGTCTCGTTCCCAGAACGCCATGCTCTTCCCAGAGTGTCTAACTATAGCAGAGGTCTGAAGTTAGGACACTCTCCCAAGGAGAGATTAAACACTGCATTCATTATGGCAGCTGGAAGGCTGCACTGTGGCTGTTCCACAAGGGAGAGATTTATGGCCGTACTTAATGAATGCTAATAGTTTTCTTATCAGTGGGTAGCAACACAAACATTTTTGTGTATGGTAAGGTTAAAGTAAACCTTCAGAGTAGCTTTATAAAACTTGAAAGCTAGTGATTAGTTCTTGACAAGCCTGGCTAATAACAGGAGCTCCTGGAAGGCTATATAGGTCTAGCTTAGCCAGAATACATTATTCTTCAGTGTTTTACTATTTCACATCTGTCCTCTCAGAACTGGGCTGTCACATAAATGCATGAGGCTTTTGTGTTTTTCTTAAAACTCAAGGCAGTTGAACTCTAACCAATGTAATCTGGTGGCTGAGTAAAGGAAAGTCATAAAAGTCTTCCTAATCAGTTACAAAAAAAAATTCACATAACCAAATTTTGCTTTGCAAATAGGTTCAATTTCAACTAACAATTACCGGACACCTACTATTTACAGAAATGTTAGACTCTTTCACATATGTATGCCATTTAATCCTTACAGTATTCCTTTAAGGTTTGGGTGCTGAGGAAACTGGGACTTTGAGAGGGTGTATGAGTTGCCCAAGGTCATGTTTTCAAACGTATATCTGACTCCAAGTCCAGTGCACTCAGTCCAGGCTGTACCCAGGATATTTCAAGAGCAGTCAGCCCACTCTTTCAAGCTACCCATGAGCAGGACATGATAAAATGAGGCTGGGGAGCTCAAATTTAAACATTTCCAAGAGGTGATGGTTTATAAGAGCCTATATTCTTTAGGTTTCTCAAGGTGAAAGAGTGTTTTCTCAAAAAGCAAAAACTGAGCGTTTTTATATGGATAAACAATAAAGTCATGTCAATTTACACAAATTATATACTGATACAGATTTTAAATACTATTCTCTAACATGTAGTTAAAATAATAGCAGCTCAACAAACTTACATCTAATAATTAGCCTCAGCCTTGCTCAGTCTCTCTGATGCCTCCTACAGAGGCTCTAATTCAACTCAATAAAAGTCAGATATGTCATGTCAAAAAGCCCATTACTCCTAAAATCATCCTGAGCCTAATTCACTCCAAATTTCATAGTTTTTTCTTCTCCTCTTTCAAGAAAGAAATTAATAGGGGAACATTATGTGCTAGTGTGAAAAAGCTTTGGTTTCAAATGGTGTTTCTACCTTCAGGAATGGTCTAACTTTGGGGAAGTTACTCAGTTTTTCTGAACATGGTTCATGTATTTTTCAATGAATGATGGCATCTACTTCCTAGGGCTGGATTCTGGAAGAATATTGGTCAAATTTCAGTTTATGGACTGAAAACCCTCTGCCAACACTACACAATTAATGATTTTTCCTTTCTTGTGAAGGGACAAATGAAATTAACAAATTGTGATTGTTTTCTATTATATTAAAGTGAGTCACACAGAGAACTGTGTGCAGCTTTCCCAGAAGATAAATTCCACACCATATAACAAATGGACCATGCGGTCTCTACTTAGTGCTTAATGTTGCTACTTACTAACCAGGGAGTCTGCTGACCAACTTCCCTGAGGTAAAGGTAAGGGGGTCAGGTTGGAACCCTCAAGGCCACCAATCATTTCTGTATCCAGGCAGAGAATATCAGAGGTCAGTCTATCTCAGGGGGAAGCAGTCACTTAGTGTGGACAAAGCTCTGTGTCCCCTTTCCCCGCCCCAAATAGTGGGTGGTCTGGAACTGCTTGGATATTTGAAAAAGAACAAATCTCACAAGAAGAGTGGCTGAAACCAATGTTGGTAAAATCTAAATATTTTTTAATCCTATTTTGTATAGATAAAAAAGGACCCCAAGAAAAACACTTTGGCTTGTATTGATTCTGAGTCCTGAAAAGTCTGCCTTCTTGATTATTTTAACATAGCTAGAATACAAGAACCCTCTCAAATTATGACATAAACTGAGAACAGAAGATATGTGCAAACCTACTAGCTCAGTGAAAGTCCATAATTGAGCATTAAGTGAAAGGTACATACTTTCTACACCTTGGTTATTACTAAGATGTACTCAGTGACCCTCTCAGCACAGCCAGGTACCATCTAAACAATCAATCATTCTAGTTAAAAGGGGCTGTCACTGTGCCAGTCCTTAGCAGGAAGGGAGTTTAGCTTGCACTAACCTAGCCCAGCGGATGATCAGTTAAAGAGCTGGAATCTGTGGGGTCAACTTGCTGTAACTGCATTTACCCTCGTGACCACTAGATGGCTCAGCCATGAACTCAGTAAGTCAAGACATCTAAAAGCACCTTAACCATCTAGGTGGGCAGCACTGGCCCAAAAAGATCTGACAGAACTCTCTGATTTACTTAATTCATTCTCTTCTTGCTATTCTTTCTCACAGATCCAAACATACAGTGGCACATGGCTGTTCATGACTACATGCGACCACATCAGTGTCTATTTATGCAGTAGAACAGAAACCCACAGAGGAAACCTTGCCTTGGGGGATGCCATAGTTATCAACAGCGGCCTCTAACTGACTTTGCCACTTTAAATAGCTCCCTCACCTTTTTAGTGCTGTTGACAAAGGCAGTTTGGTGAAATTCATAGGACTGGTGAGGCTCCCAAGAATATTAGCTGCCCTGCAAACGAGCAGATGTAGAAAAAATGAAATTCTTCGAGTGTATGTCAGTCAAGGTGTCAATTCCATCCATTAGAAAAAGTTTCTGTTTTGCAATCCTCCTTTTCTATTTAAATGACATAAAGTCATATCTTGAACTCAACTCCACTCTGTCTTTTCTCTGTTAATGAATCAACCACTGTATTATTCTTGGAGGCGGAGTCATTTTGGAAGGGGAAGAAAATTATTGTTGTGTGTGTCAAAGTTTGTCAAATATCTCTAAGTCTCTGGGAATGAGGAAGGCAGACACCCATTAATTCAAGACAAATATAGAAACTTGAAAATAAAGCCTCTTCAGCTGCAAATCTTTTACCTTCATAATCTGCCAAAACTCACATTTTGGAATCCTGAAATACTGAGTACATGACAGTGAAAATACACTTCGCTTGCTGCAAAAGAAACTTCAGCTTCACCACCACTGTCTCCTTCCTGTCCTTAACCCCTCTTCTCTTGTCCAACTGAATCCTCAAGAAAACAAAGCAAGGTGAGCAGAATGTACTTGGGGTTAGATTGCCCAATTTGCTGACGCCTCTGAGGTAGAAATTGTGTCCCAATTAAGATCGCCATCCCCGATTCTCCATCTCACTGTCAAGGTGCTTCCTGTCTCTGTCCAGCAGCTCTCACAGAGCCCTTTTGAAGACAGCAGCATTTCCAGGCTGCTGAGAGCAGATAAACGCCTGTTGTTTTACACAGGCTGGGTGGGGGAGCGGGTGTAAACCTCTTTGCTCTGCTCAAAGGCAGCCTGATAATAACAAATTGCCTTGTCAACCACAAGAGATACTTAGTTATTAATGGAAATAATAACAGATTATATCAGCTTTGCACACTATAATCAAAAGGAAGATCAAAGGGAACTAATGTTACAAACAGTTACCAGTGAAGACATGCTAATGAAATAAAATCCACTTTCATCTCCCCCTTCCCGAATGTACCAGTGGAATCATTGCTGATAATAAACAGCATCATTTAAACTTGGACAATATTTTTAATACCCAAAGTCCAGCCACAATAGGGCTGCTTTTTCCTATTAGATAAAACTGTTTTCTATGTTTAAAAAAATACTTAACTGCATTCTGTTTGTGTTGTAGGAATACATGATTGTGAACCATCTACCTGATCTCAGCTGGTTCAGGCTAAACTCCCATCGCCTTCGGTTGTGACTGCAAACATTTTAGCACAGTGCCATTTCAGTTCTATAATAATCGAGCCAGGATACAGAGCCTGACAAACCCCTCTCTGACTTGTCATTGAAGAGAATATTGCTATCACAGTACTTTTCATATTTACCTTATCTTCCCTACCGTTAAGTCAGCCCTTTGTTTCTTTAAAGCACTTTACAAATATTAGTGTGTGTCAAGGCCATTCTCAGAAGGTACACAGATATTTATAGAGAAAATGGCAAAATAGATCATTGACCATGGATCATTTTATTCTTACAAAATCTTGATTTGAAGTTTCACATTCAAAGTATTGCAATTGCACCATTCCCCTAGCACACAATATTTGGGTGATAATTTATATGTCTTACCAAGGATATTTAATAATTCCTGACTTTCTTAATGAAAAATAAGGGTAAGAATGCCGAACATCAATTGGATTAAATGATGTATTTTTTCTTAGAGAAATAGATTCATGAGTACAAAGACAGTGATTGTATATTCATTACTAGAGTCAGGCAATTGGAGCTGGAAGCTTCAGTGATATATTAAAACTGCTTCAGCAGAATGGAAAAAAAATGCCTAACATAGGTGGAAAATAGCCGACTAAGAGCTCATTCAGTCATAAAATCTCCTAGTGGGGATCACACACTGAACTTACCTTTCAGCAAATAAAGAAACTGAAGCCCAGAGAGGTCAACATCAAAACCATGTATTTTTGCCCCTGGCTGCATTATTTGCTTATTTTATAATTTGGAAATACAATAAATTCATTTAATATCAAAAATCTTTATTTAAAAAAATTAATGAAAATAATTTTTATCCTTCCCTCATCATAATATAAAGACAGATTAAAAGATTTCCCCTTGTAAACTGTACAACATGTTATGTACATAAAATGTTATGATGCAATATTGTATACCAATCATAATAAGAGCCACGTTTCAAAAGTAGCTTATTTTTACTTTCATAAAAATCGGGGTAGAGAACATCCTCAGGAGAAAATCAGAAATATTTTTAAAAGATGGAGGCAAAAAGAGTCTCACTGAGGGACAAAATCAGAGCGGAGGTAAGGAATCTTAATAGAAAATAAAACAGATGGCTGCAGAGGTGAAAGTTATTCTTCCAGGCAGGGTTCCAGGGATGCTCCAAGATCTATATGGCAGGTTTGGGAAGCATGACTGGGCTCTGGGTCAGAAAAATGTTAATTATAAAGATTCCACTATATGAAATATTTGGGCCTCATTTCTTCTCTTCTCCTTCCTCCTCAATTTCTGTTCATGCAATGAGATAAGCAGCAATCTATTGTACTTGCCCCAAAGAATAAAGTAGACATATCAAAAGGATGTGGGAACTTATTCAATGGCCAAATACAGGATAATTTGAGCATCAAAAGAAATAATTACTGAAACAGATTGTAATTTATTGAATAAAGTAGGAATGCATAAGCACACACTGATACAAATAAATAAATAAATAAGAAAGGAAAAGCCTACTACACTGTAAAATGTCAAGTATTATTAGTTGATAAATAAAAACTTACTAACATTAGAGTAAAAGAACCTTGCAGACACCATCTTGAACGTGTGATTAAACGTAATGTCACCAGTAATGAGATGAGTTGTCATTAAGTATCTTCTGATGAGGGGAACCAGCATCACTGTTGTGATATTTCTACCAAAGTTCCCTAACCAGAAGCTTATCATGAGGAACTTCACACAAATCTTAACTGAGAGACATTCTGCAAAATAACTGCTCTGTAGTTTTCAATGTCAGGGTCATTGAAAACAAGCAAAAGACAAAGTATTTTCCAAATTGAAGGCCATCAAAGACTTTTGACAACTAAATGCTACACAGGATTTCAGGTAGAATCATCAATCTATAAAGAATACTTTGGGAACAAATAATAAATTCTGAATGGGTCTTTAAATTAGAAGGTAACGTCTCAGTGTTCATGTTCTGATTTTGAAAGTTATACTGTGGCTTTCTAGAAGTGTATCATTATTTATTTTGTTTTTTATTTTTTATTTTATATTGGAGAATAGTTGATTAAAATGTGTTAGTTTCAGGTGAACAGCAAAGTGATTCAGTTATACATATATATGTATCTATTATTTCTCAAGTTCTTTTCCCATTTAGGTTATTATAGACTATTGAGCAGAGTTTTAGGAAATATACACTAAAGTACTGAGGGATAATGAGAACCCACATCTGCAACTTATTCTCAAATGATCAGGATTAAAATAATAGAAATATGTATAAATAGAGTAATAAAATAAATGCTGCATTATATTAACACTGGTGAACATGGGTATTAGGGGCTGAACTGTGCTCCTCTGGAATGGATATGTTGAAGACCTACCAGTACCTCAGAATGTGGCTGTATTTGGAGATGGGTTCTTTAAAGAAGTGATTAAGATTAAATGAGGTCATATGGGTGGGTTCTTCTCAAATCTGACTGTGTCCTTATAGGAAGAGGAAATTATAATATGTAAAGATACACCAGGGTGGTATTTCATAGAGAAAAGACTATGCGAGGACATCATGGGAAGCTGGCCATCTTCAAGCCAAAGAGAAAAGATTCAGAAGACATTAAACCCGATGACACCTTTATCTTGGACTTGCAGCCTCCAGAACTATGAGAAAATAAATTTCTACTGTTGAAGTCTCTCCTCTTTTTGGTATTTTGTTATAGCAGCACTTTCAGACTAATATAATGTATGCAGAGTATATAGGCATTCTTTGTGCCATTCTTGCAATTTTTATGAGCTTGAAATTAATTTTTTAATTTCAAAATTAAAAAGTAAAGAAAAATGGCACACATCTATCTATTTTAACATAGAAACAAAAATATTGAAAGAGTATTGTTAAATTTTTAAAACCCAAGTCACAGAAACACTATCCAATTTTTTGTTGAGGTATGTGATATGAGTATCTGAATAGAAAATGCCTGAATTGACATATAATACAGTGTAAAACAATGATTACTTCTCTGAAATGAAGTTGATACGTGTGAGAGAAAAAGAGGTCATTTAATTTATACCTCATATGATTTTGTGATTTTCAAACATTTTTTAACAAAGAAAATGTATGTTACTTAATGATAATAATAATATTAATAATAATAAATTCAATGAAAAATAATTCCTGCATAAAAGTTAGCATTACAGAATAAAACTCTCCTTATCTTGGTGTTTGAGGCAGAGGTGGGACAAAACTAGCCTACTTTCCCTCTGTCTACAAATTCTAACACACTAGTGAACATGGCCTGCCCACATTCATGGAGCAATGGAGTTCAGGGAAGAACCTATATTAAGCAAATATGTATATATATACTTCAGAGATATTTTCAAAAATATGGGGTATCCATAAAACAAGAACAGGCTACTATAAAAAAGAAACATTGGAGAAAAATAACAGAGTGTTGAAAAAGTAAAATATGATTGCTTCAATTAAAAACAGAAAAGAAGGTTTGAAAATGAAAGTAAAGAACAATCTCCAGAATGTAGTCTTTGAGACCCAAAAGTAAAAAGAAGATGGCAATTATGAAATAAAATTTAAGAAATATAGTTGGATCAATGTAGGATCTTCAAAGTCTAAAATGAGTTTAAGAAAAAGAGACAATGGGGGGAATAGAGGCAGGGAGGGAAAGAAAGAAAGAGAGAAAAAAGAATACTGAAAAGTGACTGAAATCCAGGGATGGGATGATGGTAGTCAATGCAAAAATAGAAAACAATTTCCTAGACTAGAGAAAAACATCCATTTTCAATCATTTTTATTACTTTAATTTTTATGCTTAAATGTTTTAAAATTAGCTATAGGCATTCTGAAGAACCACCATTGTATATTTCAGTTTTCTTCTCTAAAATAAGAGCATTTTTTAAAGTGACCAAAAGTCTGTAATAATTTCTTCATGTAATCTAATACCTATCAATATAAAAAGTTTCTGATTGTTCTAACTTGTATGTATCTATATTTATATTTATATCTATATCTACATCATCATCTATATCCATATGCAGTGCTCATTTTACATTGCAGTTTTATTCTATAGAGTCACCATGAACCCTGAATTAACAAATGCTGAACTATTGCTATTTCTGAAGCCTCTGGTCATGACATTTTACCTCAGCTGAAACATGATTTATGTTATGTAGGTTTGTTTGTCAATGCCCTTGTAAAAGAAGCCAGTCTCATTAGCATTAAAAACCTGCTTTTCTACATATCCTTTGTTATTTATAACATTTAGCAGGTATTTTTAAGAATTCTTTTGCAGACTCCTGATCACAGAACCTGCCTCTCCTGCAAGTTTAATATTTTTTATGGTATATTATCTTTTGAAAAGTTCAAGCCAGGCCAAGCGAGTTGAGAAGATTTAACATTTTCCTGACCCAGGGTAACGTGACTGTAAATTACTTTGGCTGCTGGCTTCACCACAATGCATACTACACTTTTTTTTTCAATCTGTCGTCAGCACATGAACCCACAAATTTGGCCACTTTTCCATCTTTCCCACAACTTCCTCACACATTACAGATGTTACCTTAGCACTCTTTGGAGCAGCCTCATGTACAGATCTGTGAATTTCCTCTTCCATTTTTGGATGTAGCATATTTTTGATTTATTAACATTGAACTCACAAGAAACAGCATTATAACTTATACCTAAATGAAGCTCATCTAACATGCATCTCTTTTTCCTCTGTAAGGCATATCACAGCCTTCTTGCATTTAGGAACATTGGACAGTAAGTACTCTAAGACTGCCCTTGGAAGCCATTTTATGTATGTATGTATGTATTATTGAACTGTAGTTGATTTATAATATTATATTAGCTTAAAGTGCACAACATAGTGATTCAGTACTTTTGCAGATTATACTCCATTAGAGTTTATTACAAGATAATGGCTATAATTCCCTGTGCTATACAGTATATTCTTATCACTTATCTATTTTATACATAGAAGTTTGTTTCCATTAATCCCCAACCCCAAATTTGTCCATCTCCCCTTTAGTAACCACAAATTTGTTTTCTATATGAAAGACATTTAAAACCACAAAATCACTAAAAACCAAAGAGAAAAACAAACAAAAATGTAGCATTAAGTACACAGCAAAAATGATGCTTGTTTACAATAAGAGGGCTTAAACAAGAAGTCAGAGCATTGCCTTGTTTGACTTCAGATAGTAAAATACAAATGCACATAGGGCAACTCAAATTTCTTGTCTCTCTACCTGTGTCTATGACTTAATAAAAAAGTTACCTGAGTATTGATTTGGGGGTTACAAATAAATTTGAGGTGAATTTACACATATAGAATCTGCAAATAATGAGGATCAACTCTGTGCATGTGAGTGGGGGGATAGAGTAGAGATAGAGATAGTTTTTTTTCAAGCTAGTTTGGCTCAAGCTTCAATATAGAATGATATTGAGCATTTGATGAATTATAAGATTTAAGTTATTTTGGGCAACATTTACTTTTCTACAGCTCAAATAATGATATTTAATTTTGCAATGAAAAACATTTACATAAATATGGTATAAATACTATTTATTGACTTTTAATGTTAAATCATTTTACAGACAAACACAGATACTCTGACTATAGTATAAATGTTATAGCATATCCAGTGTAGGTTCTCTCTCACAGAAATTGGATGATGAGTGAAAGAGGTGAGTTGGAGAAAATGTTAGGGCCTCAACTGTTTTCATTTAGCTTAATTGGGGGTCAAGATAATTTATATCAGTTAAAGATCAAGAAATACAAGATGAATTCCATTACTATTGAGTCTTCCATTTTCATCAAGATCAGTTTAGATAATCTGAGTAATCGTCTATCTGAAACAAACATGTTGATGAAAATATATATTTTAAAATATTTTTAAATGCATCAATGAATGGACAAGAAAAGAAATACGTGGAGGCCCCAAAATAAGTAAAAGTGAGACTCTAATAGAGGTATTCAGAACACTGAACCTCGCTTTTGCCCTAAGGACACTTGTTAAAAGAGGACTTTTGAGATTTCATATTCAAAACCAGGCAAGCCACAGAAAAAAATATATGGAGATCAGGGCTAAGGAAAGAGAAGAGTAACAAAAAACATTCCCCCAAGGCTGAATCCAGGCAATTCTGGGTTTTACTGAAGCGTGTACAATTTTTAAGGATGTTTTTAAGAAAAATAATACAACCTTTCAAACGTGCAATAAGGGTCTCTGAAGCTGTAGCTTTATTAGCTACACAGAAGAGCTTCCTTCAACCATGCTGCATAATCTGCGGGAATTAATAATGACGTGCCGGGGGACTTCCATGACAAACTGCATTTTCTTGGTAAGTCATAATATCAAACTGGCCTCCTTAAAGCTGTGGTGGTCAAAAAAAAAAAAAAAAAAGTCAAGCTGAGAATTTAAGAGTCGGATGCTGGCAGTGCTTCTATTCACCTTGCAAAACTACCTTCAGCCAATGTTAGCCACAAGTAGGACATGATATTTAGAGTTCAAAAAAAGTGAAACCAAGATCAGAATATAGAATATATAAATAACTCCTTAAAATGAAAAGAAAAATTTTAAATAGGCAAAAATACTACAGAAAGGACAAATTTCATAGCAAATAAACATAAATCACCATTTTGAACTGTTTGAATTTTTTAATCTATAAAGTGAATGAGTAAAACATATATTGTTCCAGTCATCTCATTAGCAGAGCTAGTGATTGGCCCAGGAGATTTGATCTGTCTAGCCTGGATAGTGGGAAGGAGCCCTCTCAAGAGCTGTGGGGACTCTGAATTTAGAGAAATACATACAGCTGAGATGTGAGGTTTAATCAAAACAGGACAGAGCCAAATTTAAGAGGGCAAAATTATGTGGTGAAAATGAGAATAAGAAAACAGATTATCAGAGGGTTAGGAAAACAAAAAGGGCTTCAATTTGAAAGTAAGTTGGCCTAGTGAGTTGAATTCTGTTTTCTGAGGTTGGTTTCTAGGTGTCAGACTTAAGTTCTAAGAGGGAGGTTTATAGCAATACAATCTTACCTCAAGAAACAAGAAAAATCTCAAATAAACAACCTAAACTTACATCTAAAGAAATTAGAGGAAGAAGAACAAGGAAAACCCAAAGTTAGCTGAAGGAAAGAAATCATTAAGATCAGATCAGAAATAAATAAAAAAGAAATGAAATAAATGATAGCAAAGATCAACAAAACTAAACTCTGGTTCTTTGAGTAGACAGATAAAATTGATAAACCATTAGCCAGACTCATCAAGAAAAATAAGAAGACTCAGATAAACAGAATTAGAAATGAAAAAGAAGTAACAAGAGACACTGCAGAAATACAAAGGATCATGAGAGACTACTACAAGCAACTAAATGCCAATAAAATGGACAACCTGGAAGAAACAGACAAATTCTTAGAAAAGCACAGCCTTCCAAGATTGAACCAGGAAGAAAAGGAAATATAAACAGACCAATCACAATCACTGAAATTGAAACTGTGATTAAAAATCTTCCAACAAACAAAACCCAGAACAAGATGGCTTCCCAGGGGAATTCTATCAAACATTTACAGAAGAGGTAACACCTATCCTTCTCAGACTCTTCCAAAATATAACAGAGGGAGGAACACCACCAAACTCATTCTATGAGGTCACCATCACCCTGATATGAAAGCCAGACAAAGATGTCACAAAAAAAGAAAACTGCAGGCCAGTATCAATGATGAACATAAATGCAAAAATCCACAAAAAAATACTAGAAAACAGAACCCAAAAACACATTAAGAGGATCATACACTATGATCAAGTGGGGCTTATCCTAGGAATGCAAGGATTCTTCAATATATGCAAGTCAATCATTGTGATAAACCATATTAAATAATTGAAGCAGAAAAACCATATGATCATCTCAATAGATGCAGTAAAAGCTTTTGACAAAATTCAAGACTGATTAATGTTAAAAAACCCTCAAGAAAGTAGGCATAGAGGGAACTTACCTCAATATAATAAATACCATATATAACAAACCCACAGTCAACATTATTCTCAGTGGTGAAAAACTGAAACCATTTCCACTAAGATCAGGAAAAAGACAAGGTTGCCCACTCTCACCACTATTATTCAACATAATTTTGGAAGTTTTAGCCACAGCAATCAGAGAAGAAAAAGAACTAAAAGGAATCCAAATTGGAAAATAAGAAGTAAAACTGTCACTCTTTGCAGATGACATGATACTATACACAGAGAATCCTAAATATGTTACCAGAAACCTACTAGAGTTAATCAATGAATTTCATTAAGTAGCAGGATACAAAATTAATGCACAAAAATCTCTTGCATTCCTATATACTAATGATGAAAACTCTGAAAGAGAAATTAAGGAAGCACTCCCATTTATGATTGCAACAAGAAGAATAAAATACCTAGGAATAAGCCTACCTAAGGAAACAAAAGACCTGTATGCAGAAAACTATAAGACACTGATGAAGGAAATTAAAGATGATATAAACAGATGGAGAGTTATACCATGTTCTTGGATTGGAAGAATTAACATTGTTAAAATGACTCTACTACCCAAAGAAAACTACAGATTTAGTGCAATCCCTATCAAACTACCAATGACATTTTTCATGGAACTAGAACAAAAAAATTTCACAATTTGTTTGGAAACACAGAAGAGACTGAATAGCCAAAGCAATCTTGAGAAAGAAAAATGCATCTAGAGGAATCATGCTCCCTGACTTCACAATATATAACAAAGCTACAGTAATCAAGAGAGTATGGTACTGGCACATAAATGGAAACCTAGATCAATGGAACAGGATAGAAAGCCCAGAGATAAATCCATGCACATATGGTCACCTTACCTTTGATAAAGGAGGCAAGAATACACAATGGAGACAAGACAGCCTCTTCAACAAATGGTGCTGGGAAAACTGGACAGCTACATGTAAAAGAATGAAATTAGAACACCCCCTAACACCATACACAGAAATAAACTGTAAAGGCCAGACACTATAAAACTCTTAGAGGAGAACATAGACAGAACACTCTATGACATAAATCACAGCAAGATGCTTTTTGACCTACCTCCTAGAGAAAGAGAAATAAAAACAAAAATAAACAAATGGGACCTAATGAAGCTTAAAAGCTTTTGCACAGCAAAGGAAATCATAAACAAGATGAAAAGACAACCCTCAGAATGGGAGAAAATATTTTCAAATGAAGCAACTGACAAAGGCTTAATCTCTAAAATATACAAGCAGCTCATGCAGTCCAATATCAAAAAAACAATCAACCCAATGTAAAAATGGGCAGAAGAACTAAATAGACATTTCTCCAAAGAAGATATACAGATTGCCAACAAACACATGAAAGGATGCTCAACATCACTAATCACTAGAGAAATGCAAATCAAAACTACTATGAGGTATCACCTCACACCAGTCAGAAGGACCACCATCAAAAAATCTACAAACAATAAATGCTGGAGAAGGTGTGGAGAAAAGCAGACCCTCTCGCACTATTGGTGGGAATATAAATTGATACAGCCACTATGGAAAACAGTATGGAGCTTCCTTAAGAAACTAAAACTAGAACTACCATACAACTCAGCAATCCTACTACTGGGCATATACCCTGAGAAAACCATAATTCAAAAAGAGTCATGTACCACAATGTTCATTGCAGCACTATTTACAACAGCCAGGACATGGACTCAACCTAAGTGCCCATCGACAGATGAATGGATAAAGAAGATGTGGCACATATGCACAACGGACTACTACTCAGCCATAAAAATTGAGTTATTAATGAAATTGAGTTATTTGTAGTGAGGTGGATGGGCCTCGAATCTGTCATACAGAGTGAAGTAAGTCAGAAAGAGAAAAACAAATACAGTGTGCTAACACATATATATAGAATCTAATAAAAAAAAATGGTCATGAAGAACCTAAGGGTAAGAGGGGAATAAAGATGCAGATGTAGAGAATGGACTTAAGGACACAGGGAGGGTGAAGGGTAAGCTGGGATGAAGTGAGAGAGTGGTATTGACATATACATTCTACCAAATGTAAAATAGATAGCTAGTGGGAAGCAGTCGCATAGCACAGTGAGGTCAGCTTGGTGCTTTGTGACCATCTAGATGGGTGAGATATGGAGTGTGGGAAGGAGATGTAAGAGGGAGGGGATAAGAGGATATATATATATATATATATATATATATATATATACACCTATAGCTGATTCACTTTGTTATACAGCAGAAACTAACACAACAATGTAAAGCAATTATACTCCAATAAAGAGGTTAAAAATAAATTAATTAAAAATTAAATAAAAGTATGTGTGGAAGAGTCAACTACATTTAGAGGCTCAGAAGTAAGGGCAGACACCAGTGATCTTCAAGGTTTTAAACAACCAATGATGATACTTTTATTTTTAAGTTTTTATGAAAAAGAAGACTTAAAAATCCACATGCAAAAGAATGAAACTGGATCACTATCTTACATGGAAATTAACTCAAAATAGATGAAAGACTTGAATGTAACACCTGAAACCATAAAACTTCCAGAAGAAAATATAGGCTGTATGCTCCTTGACACTGGTCTTAGCAATGACTTTTTTTTTTTTTTTTTGAGTGAAACTCCCAAAGCAAAGGCAACAAGAAAAAAGAAGAAGACTACATCAAACTAAAAACTTCTGCAGGGCAAAGAAAATCATCCAAATAATGAAAAGGCAACCTGTTAAACTGGAGAAAATATTTGCAAATTATATATCTGATGAGGGGTTGATTTCCAAAGTATGTAAAGAGTGCATACAACTCAATAGAAAGAACAAACAACCAACCTGATTTCAAAATGTTCAGAATATATAAAAAGACATTTAAAAAAAAAAAGACATAAAATTGCCAACAGGTACATGAAAAGATGCTCAGCATCACTAACCATCAGAGAAATGCAAATCAAAACCAAAATTAAATACCACTTCACACCTGTAGAATAGCTATTATCAAAAAGACAATAAATAACAAGCGTTGGCAAAGATATGGAGAAGAGAACACTTGTGTGCTGTTAGTGGTAATGTAAATTCGTGTCCAGCCTTGATGGACAACAATATGTTGTAGTAAAAATAAAACTGCCGCATGATCCAGCAATTCCACTTCTGGGTATTTAGCTGAAGAAAATGAAAACTTTAACTTGAAAAGATATATGCACCCCCATATTCATTGCAGCACTGTTTATGATAGCCAAGATGTGGAAACAAAGTGTGTTCATAGATGGATGAATGGGAAAAATGTGGTATGTATATACAATGGAATGCTATTAGTCATAAAAAAGAATGAAATATTGCCATTTGTGACAACATAGGTAAACCTTGAAGGCATTATGCTAAGTAAAATATGTCAGACTAAGAAAGACAAATACCATATGATTTCACTTATATGTGGAATTTGAAACAGCAAAAGCAAAATACTGAGCTCATAGATATAGAAAACAGATTGGTGGTTGCCAGAGGTGGGAGTTGGTGAAATGGATGCAGGGAGCCAAAGAGCACACACTTCCACCAGTTATAAAATAAATAAGCCATGAGAAGCTAATGTACAGCATAGAGGATATAGTTAATAACACTGAATTGCATATTTGAAGGTTGCTAAGAGAGTAGATATTAAAAGTCTTTGTCATAAAAAAATGTAACTAAAAAAATATAGCTATATAAGGTGAGAGAAGTTAACAAGATTTATTGTTGTGATAATTTTGCAATGTATACAACTGTTAATCATTATGTTGTACACCTGAAACTAATAGAATATTATATGTCAATTATGCCTCTATTTTAAGAAAAAAAAAAAGAATGCTATATCAAGAGGAGGCTAAATTGAATAGTTGTATAATACAAACTGCATGGGATTGAGAGTGGTCACTCAGTACCACAAAAGGCAAAACAAAGGCTGGTGACTCTCCTCATTTCATGTTGACATCTCTGTTTTATGCAGCACCGCAGAGATGAGCAAAATACTCCATTAAGGTACAGAAGAAAATATTAGAACTTTCTTTTTATGTTATGACAGCTTTTAAAAAAATTGTATTTTGTCTAAGTTTTGTAATACATGTAATTTGTAACTCAGTTGTACATGTATTCATTCATTTATTCATTCTTCTACTTAACCATATGGAGTAACTTCTACTTCACAGTACTGAGTATCAAACACTAATTTCCTATTGTAGTATTTTACTATTTTAGCACTGAGGATATAGATATGAACAAAAATGATTGCTCTCATGGAGGTTCCATGGATGAGACAGAAAATAAACAAATGAATATGTAAATATACTTCAAGTGATGATAAATAATATAAAGTAAAAAAAAAAACAGAAACAGTCAATCATACAAATAAACAAACAAAACAGGGCTAGAGCTTGACTGAAGAGGGGGAAGGGAGGTGGGCAAGGTCTCTTTGAAGAGGTGGCATTTGGAGAGAATCAGGCAAAGATCTAGGAAGAGAACGCAGTGAGTACACAGGCCCTGGGGGAGGACAAGCTTGGGCATTTGCGTAAAAGCAAGGGAACACTTGTCCAGAACAGAGTAATAAGGTGGCAAACGATAGGAGAAGGGCTCAGAGAGGCAGACAGGAGCCAGATTACATGGAGCCTGATAGACATCAATAAGGAACTTAAATATATTCTGAATAAAGAGAGGCCATCAGAGGGTTTTGACCACATGATCTGGTTTACAATTTAAAAATGTCCCTCTGGCGTCTGTGTAGAGACTAGTCTGTCAGAGAAAAGAGTAAGGAGATCAGGAAGAAAGGAGTCTATTGAGAGTGTAGGCAAGAGATGGTGGTGGCTTGGACTTAGAATAATAAAGTAATTAAACAAACAAACAGTACATAACTTGAAGCTGTGTTTGTTGGTTTTGTTTTGTTTTTTCTGGAGAGTTGTACAATCCAAAAGGCTAAGAATCTTCTCTAAAAGAAGATTCTCAGGACTGGAATGTGATTACAACACAGATTGAGGCAATATTTCCTCATATTTTATAGAATGTCTTGGTTCCTCTGGAGCTGTCAATTCATTGTTAGTAGTGATTTTAAGAAAGACATGCCTCTTTCAAAGATATGTAGAAAAATATAAAAATGTGAAGAAAATAATGCAAACATTAGTTGGCAAGTGGAATATATTTTCATCTGAGAAGTTTAGCTTCATTTTGTTTAAATGTATAAGCATTTATTGGGACACTGTCTATGCTCACAAAAGGTTTGTTTGCATTCAGGGGGAGATGTTAGGATTCCAAGTATAATATGGAAGGAATAAGATACACATTTTATTTTTTTAATTAATGGAAATGTGCATGAAAATAATGCACTTTGTCTTTTAAGTATCCATTGCACAAATCAGTTGAAGGTAGCCAGCTGTAAATCCTGGGCTTTGGTCCCAGTCAGATCTGGATTTGTTTCACAGATCAACTACTTACGAGGTATTTGTTCTTGGGCAAGTTATTTAACCTAACTGAGCCTCATGTTTTGTTTTGTTTTACTTTTATTTTAAATACTTTAGTTTTTAGAGCAGTTTTAGGTTCACAGCAAAATTGAAGGGGCAAGTACAGAGATTTCTCATACACCCCCTTTTCTCTATTTTCAACATCTGCTACCAGAGTGGGACATTTGTTACACTGATGATCCTACAGTGACCTGTCATCATCACCCAAAGTCATTAGTTTACATGAGGGTCCACTCTTCGTGTTTTACTTTCTATGGGTTTGGACACAGGTATGATGATACATACCCATCATCAAAATAGCATACCACCTATTCATCTCTCCCTCCTCCCTAACCCCACAACCACTGATCATTTTATTTCTCCATACTTTTGCGTTTTTCAGAGTGTTAACAGTTGGAATCACACAGTAGGAAAACTTTTCAGACTGGCTTCTTTATTTTTGAATTTTATTTTATTTATTTTTTTATGCAACAGGTTCTTATTAGTTATCAGTTTTATACACATTAGTGTATATATGTCAATCACAATCTCCCAATTCATCACACCACCAACCACCACCACCCCTACTGCTTTCCCCCTTGGTGTCCATACGTTTGTTCTCTACATCTGTGTCTCAATATCTGCCCTGCAAACTGGTTCATCTGTATTCTTTTGCTAGGTTCCACATATATGTGTTAATATACGATATTTGTTTTTCTATTTCTGACTTACTTCACTCTGTATGACAGTCTCTAGATCCATTGACGTCTCTACAAATGACCCAATTTTGTTCCTTTTTATGGCTAATATTCCATTGTATATATGTACTACAGCTTCTTTATCCATTCGTCTATTGATGGGCATTTAGGTTGCTTCCGTGACTGGGCTATTGTAAATAGTGTCACAATGAACATTGGGGTGCATGTGTTTTTTGAATTATGGTTTTCTCTGGATATATGCCCAGTAGTGGGATGGCTGGGTCATGTGGTAATTCTATTTTTAGTTTTTTTAAAGAACCTCCATACTGTTCTCCATAGTGGCTGTATCAATTTACATTCCCACCAACAGTGCAAGAGGGTTCCCTTTTCTCCACACCCTCTCTAGCATTTGTTGTTTGTAGATTTTCTGATGACACCCATTCTAACTGGTGTGAGGTGATACCTCATTGTAGTTTTGATTTGCATTTCTCTAATAATTAGTGATGTTGAGCAGCTTTTCATGTGCTTTTGGCCACCTGTATGTCTTCTTTGGAGAAATGTCTATCTAGTCTTCTGCCCATTTTTGGATTGGGTTGCTTTTTTTTTTTAATATTGAGCTGCATGAGCTGTTTATATATTTTGGAGATTGTCCTTTGTCCATTGATTCATTGGCAAATATGTTCTCCCATTCAGAGCATTCTCTTTTCGTCTTGTTTGTAGTTTCCTTTATTTTGCAAAAGCTTTTACGTTCCATTAGGTCCCACTTGTTTATTTTTGTTTTTATTTCCACTACTCTAGGAGGTGGATCAAAAAAGATCTGCTGTGATTTATATCAGAGTGTTCTTCAAACGTTTTCCTCAAAGAGTTTTATAGTGTCCAGTCTTACATAGAGGTCTCTAAGCCATTTTGAGTTTATTTTTGTGAATGGTGTTAGGGAGTATTCTAATTTCATTCTTTTACATGTAGCTGTCCAGTTTTCCCAGCACCACTTATTGAAGAGGCTGTCTTTTCTCCATTGTATATTCTTGCCTCCTTTATCAAAGACAAGCTAACCACATATGTGTGGGTTTATCTCTGGACTTTCTATCCTGTTCCATTGATCTATATTTGTTTTTGTGTCAGTACCATATTGTCTTTATTACTGTAGCTCTCTAGAATAGTCTGAAGTCAGGGAGTCTGATTCCTCCAGCTCTGTTTTTCATCCTCAAGACTGCTTCGGCTATATGGGGTCTTTTGTGTCTCCATGCAAGTTTTAAAATTTTTTGTTCTAGTTCTGTAAAAAATGCCACTGGTAACTTGATAGGGATTGCATTGAATCTGTAGATCGCTTTGAGTAGTATAGTTATTTTCACAATATTGATTCTACCAATCCAAGAACATGGTATATCTCTCCATCTGTTTATATCATCTTTAGTTTCTTTCATCAGTGTCTTATAGTTTTCTGCACACAGGTCTTTTGTCTCCCTAGGTAGGTTTATTCCTATGTACTTTACTCTTTTTGTTGCAATAGTAGATGGGAGTGTTTCCTTAATTACTCTTTCAGATTTTTCATCATTAGTGTATAGGAATGCAAGAGATTTCTGTGCATTAATTTTGTATCCTGCTACTTTACCAAATTCTTTGATTAGCTCTAGTAGTTTTCTGGTGGCATCTTGAGGATTCTCTATGTATAGTATCATGTCATCTGCAAACAGTGACAGTTTTAATTCTTCTTTTCCAATTTGTATTCTTTTTGTTTCTTTTTATTCTCTGATTGCCATGGCTAAGACTTCCAAAACTATGTTGAATAATAGTGGCGAGAGTGGACAACCTTGTCTTGTTCCTGATCTTAGAGGAAATGCTTTCAGTTTTTCACCATTAGAAGGATGTTTACTGTGGGTTTGTCATATATGGCCTTTATCATGTTGAGGTAGGTTCCCTCTATGCCCACTTTCTGGAGAGTTTTTATCATAGATGATGTTGAATTTTGTCAAAAGATTTTTCTGCATCTATTGAGATGATTATATGGTATTTATTCTTCAATTTGTTAATATGGGGTATCACAATGATTTATTTGCATATATTGAAGGATCCTTGCATCCCTGGGATAAATCCCACTTGATCCTGGTGTATGATCCTTTTCATGTGTTGTTGGATTCTGCTTGCTGGTATTTTGTTCAGGATTTTTACATCTATATTCATCAGTTATATTAGTCTGTAATTTTCTTTTTTTGTAGTATCTTTGTCTGATTATGGTGTCAGGGTGATGGTGGGCTCATAGAATGAGTTTGGGTGTGTTCCTTCTTCTGAAATGTTTTGGAAGAGTTTGAGAAGGATGGGTGTTATCTCCTTTCTAAATGTTTCATAGAATTCACCTGTGAAGCCATCTGATGCTGGACTTTTGTTTGCCGGAAGATTTTTAATCACAGTTTCAACTTCATTACTTGTAATTGGTCTGTTCATATTTGTCTTTCTTCCTTGTTCAGTCTTGGAAAGTTATACCTTTCTAAGAATTTGTCCATTTCTTCCAGGTTGTCCATTTTATTAGCATAGTGTTTCCTGTAGTAGTCTCTTAGGATGCTTTGTATTTCTGTGGTGTCTGTTGTAACTTCTCCTTTTTCATTTCTAATTTTATTGATTTGAACCCTCTCCCTCTTTTTCTTGATGAGTCTGGCTAATGGTTTATCAATTTTGTTTAACTTCTCAAAGAACCAGCTTTTAGTTTTATTGATCTTTGCTATTGTTTTCTTTGTTTCTATTTCATTTATTTCTATTTTTTATTGTTAAAAAGGCTATTTTTTCTCCATTGTATTGTCTACACTCCATTGTCAAAGATCAGTTGATTATATTTGTGTGAAGTTATTTCTGGGCTCTCTATTCTGTTCCATTGATCAACTTGTTTATTCTGCTATGAATATCACACTGTCTTAATTACTGTAGCTTTATAGTAAGTATTAAAATGAGATAGTGTCAATCTTCCAACTTTGTTTTTCTTACCCTTCAATTTTGTCTTGATTATTCTGGTGTTCTTGTCTCTCTGTAGAAACTTTAGAATCAGTTTGATAAGGTCCACCAAATAACTTATTTGAATTTGGATTGGGCTGGCACTGAATGTATAGATCAAGTTGGGAAGAGCTAATATTTCAACAATATTGAGTTTTCTTGTCCATGAACATAGAGTATCTCTCCACTTATTTAGTTCTTTGATTAATTTCAACAAAATTGTGTAGTTTTTCTATGTCAATATTGTATTCAATTTATACTTAAGTTTTTAATTTTTTAGAGTGTCCATGTAAATATTTTGTTTTTTATTTCAAATTCTACTTATTCATCGTTGGCCTCATTTTTTATTATCCATGAAACTGTGTTTTACATAATGCTTTTTAAAGGAATACCATTTTTCTATGAAAATCATGCAAAATAGTGTGTAGCACAAAATAAATTCTCAGTAAGAAGTAGTTATATTGTTACCATCATCATGATAGTATTATTATTGTTAACTTTATGCAGTTTTTGGACTTGTAGTTCTCAGGGAGTTGAAACAAATAAAGAAACCACAGTTTTCTCTGGGTTATACCTGAGAATTTTTAAAAAGTGTAAATATTCTTAGTTTTCTGATTTCTTAAAAAGGGACTTTACCCCCTATCTCTTTCATTTGCCCTGTGAAGACATGTTATGGACTAAATATGTCTTGCCCCAAATTCACATGTTATGACCCCAACCCCCAATGTTACTGTATTTAGGGATATAGCCTTTAAGAAGGTAATCAAGGGTAAATGGGATCAGAAGAGTTGGTCCCTAATACAATAAAACTGTTGTCCTTATAGGAAGAGAAATAGATACCAGAAGTGAACACACACAAAGAAAAGGCCTTGTGAGGATAAAGCTGGAAGACAGACATTTGAAAGACAAAGAGGGAAGCTTCACCAGGAAACAACCCTGCTGTCACCTTTATCTGTGAGAAAATAAGAGTTACTTGAGTTTTCTAATTGTACTGACAGAAATCAGAGAATTTATGTGGAAATGAATATTAAAGGTGTGGGATAATAGTAGAAGGATCTATTGAGTTAGGCTGAACTTATTGATATAGGCCCACAAAGCAGAGATTCTGCATTTAATGCTGCAGCTTGAGGAGTTAGGAAGGACTCTAATGGTTTGGTTGGTTGGCTGAAACAAGGACCAATATGTGGCCTACAGTGAGTGAATGAGAAATGCCAGACTGCCTTTGTTCACTGTTGAGGAAGGTATTCAAAGACTTAGGGATGGAATGTGAGAGTGGATTTGCCATTCAGGACCCACTCACCCACCCTGGAAAGGTTCCGAGAAAAACTTTTGCCACCACTATGAGAAGTAAACTTGTGAGGGGAGCCCAGCATATGGCTTTTGACTAGCTAATCATGGTGTTCATATATATATATATATATATATATACACACACACACACACACACACACATTCTATTCTATTGGTTCTGTTTCTGAACCAAACTTGGGTCTGCTCACCTGCACTCTGTAAAGCCAATCTATTAACACCAGGTTATGGTGAAGGAAAGTACAGCATTTACTGCGGGGCACCAAGCAAGGGGAATGGGCAATTCATGCTCAGAAGACCTAAACTCCCTTGATGGCTCTGAGGGAAGGGGTTTTAAAGACAGTGTAAGGGAGGGGACTGCACGGTACATGATCAGCTCGTGCACAATTCTCAGACTGGTTGGCATCAAGGTGAAGTTTCACGCATTATCCACCTCTGGTTTCAAGGGGTCTAGGGTCTATGTACTTGCGGTCAGCAGTTTTCATCTGGTGGGGGTCTGCTTCCTGTAAAAACAACTTAAGAATGTGTGCCAGGCCTTTATCTCTATCTTTCAGGGAACTGGGAGTTCAATGATCCTGCGATGTGACAGATTTATAGTCTAAATTGTTACCAGTTTCCTGGCTCAATAGCTATTCTTTGGGTTTACATCTTTACATTTTCCAATCATTAACTCCTGAGCCACCCTTTTGATTCTTAAGGGAGGCCTAGAAAACTAAAGCAAAAGCCTTTTACTTCAAAAGACAGGAACATAGGGGCTTGTTTTAATCCCCCATTTTCTTTGATACCCCTCAATCTTGAGTGGAACACATTCAGGAAAAGAAAGGGAGTAAAGTTTTGGATAGAGAGGTTGATCATAAAGTCGGGAGAGGAACTCAGTTTCACTTTGCTGGATAATTCTGACTAATACACAAAATAATGTATTCCAGGCAAGGGGGCAAACATTTATCTCAGCAAAATTAAATTTCATATATATATAATTTCAAGGTTTTCCTCACACTCTTTAAGATGTTTTTTATGTCTTGAAAGAAAGTAGGATATGAATCCAAATTCTCAATTTTGAAACGCGCTCATTGTTATGTTGGGGAAATCTGTCCACTTCTTTGACTTTTACTTTTTAAAATGAAAATAATAGTATTTACCTAATAGTGCTCTAGCTCTCTTAAAAGGGCTGAATATACTAGTACTGATATATATATACACACAAATAGTTATATATATATACATATACATATATATATGTATATATAACTATTTGTTGAACCCAATGATATCACTATTTTTATGGTCAGAATGGCTGAACATCAGCAATTTCACATAGTTCAACCTAAATATGTTTAAAATAAGCTATTATCCAAACCCCAAATCAAGCAAAACAAATGAGGTATGAAGGTTTTGTTGCTGGCATCAAGTTATGCTCTAATTCTCTCTTATTAATAAGTATGGTTGGAGCATTCATGAGGTGCCATATGCTGAAGCTCACTCTCTCAGTGAATTCCCTGGACAACTGAATACATGGGGGATAATGACGCATCTTACATCACAGAAGAGGAAACTGAGGAAGAAAGATATAAAACAGCTTGCCAAAGGACAAAACTTGTAAATGGTCAGCCAGAATTTTAAAGGTAATCTGACATCACAGTCCAAATTCTTAGTGATTATACCTCACTGCCTCTTCAGCAAGTTGAATTACAAGGACAAAGAGAACTTATTTTTAGATGCTTAGAGTCCAAGTCTTTCATCCAGTTCCCTGCTGCTTTTTCTGAACTGTGCCTAGAATTGAATTAAACCCAACTCATCTCACTTCTGCCTCTCTCAATATACAAAACAGCATCACCTGCCATCCATCTCCACCCCTCCTCCTGTCAGCACTGAAGAAGGGCTTTGGTATTCTTCACACAAATGCAAAACAGCATTTTCGTTCCTTAACTACAATAGAACCGCCTGTCCACTTTAAAATTTCATTAGGAAATACACCCTGAGGCTCAGATGTGATGAACTCCAGTGATGCAAAAATCCGGGGAGGCAGAGAAGTGTGCAGAAGAGGATGGACATTGCTTGCTCTAGAAATGTGAGGAACAGGGTTTAGTGAGAATGGATGTCTGAAAAGCAGCATAAAGAGACACTCACGAAGACCTAAAGCTCCCATTGCTTCAGAAGGCTGTAATTCACAAGTTCAATAAAAAAGACCACAAGGCTGAAGCTTAAAAATAAGAGGAGAAAAAGTAAAGTTCTCTGAGGAAAATTAACTGAAGTTCAAGGATATTGTTTGTGAGGGAGTGGATGGGTGGAGAGTAAGGAAGGAGAAATATATTTTCTCATGTTTCTTGGTAACCTGAATCATTAGTGTAACCAGAGAATGGGAGAGATAATGTATTTGTATTTCACAACCCCCTTCGTGATTGGTACTGAACAGAATTAGACAGGCTAAATTGAGACTAATTTGTCATCTCTAGTCTAAACCAACTCAAAGTCAATGGTCTACTGCAGACTACCCCATGGGGAAAGCAGAGGCATGAGAGACTTGTGTGACAAAGTAGGTCATGGGTGTCTGTGCTCCCCAGCCTGCTCCTCTATCCATCAAGCTGATAGGCACACATAAACAAATAGCAGAAGGAACAGCTCTGTGAATGGCTCATGATTACAGCAGAAAGTGTTGTCGAGAAAGGAAATGAGGTCTGAATACGAAAAGATTACATTTTGTCTACCAGATGCACTATAGGGATTTGTATGTTCTGTAGCCACTTTCCTAAGGGTTTCTTTACTTCAGCAAATAGAACAATTCTATTGATGAGCTTATCCATCCTACTCTACCCTATCCCACAGGTGGTTTTCAAATGTTATTGCACATAAGAAACACCTGGAACAATTATCTAAATACATATTTCCTGGCCTCAGGCTCAGAGATTCTGACTAGGTACATTGCGGGTGGAACATTTATCAAACATTCCAGCTATTTTGATACAAGTCATTTGTGGAGCACACTTGGAAACATTACTAAGGGTAATAGATGTGCATACATATACATGTATAGAATTTATATTATTTATATTTGTTCTCATGAGTTAGTGACTGTTTAGTATTCTGTTTAGTATGTTTAGTATAACATAAATAATATCACAAGAAAGTTTATCTAAGACTCCCTACCACCACCTCCACACCTGATTTCCACTGTCCTCAGAGATAGGATTGACTATGTCAATCACAAATGATAAATCTACTTTATCAAAGGTAATTTGCTTCTTACTTAAGTAATTGAATTTTAAGTGTTCTATTGAGAAATAATTGACATACAGCACTGTTAATGTGTACAGCATGATGGTTTGATTTATAGAAATCATGAAATTTATGTATATATATGTATACTGAATATACATTTATATATATGGAAAACTAAACCACAATAACTTTATTTAACTTCCATCATCTCATATAGATACAATAAAAAAAAAAAGAAAAAATATTCTCCTTGCAATGATTCTTAGGATGCACTCTCTTAACAGCCTTCCTACAGATCATACAGCAGTGTTAACTATAGTCACCGTGTTGTACATTACATCCATAATAGTACTTATTTATCTTATAACTGGAAGTTTGTACCTCCAATTCCTCCTCCCCCCAGATTCTTTGAATGCAACTTATAACTGAAAATTTACCATTCCCTCTAGATTAACTTGTATATTAGCCAATTTCTGAATATTAATTGCTGGTATAATTATTGTCAGTCAAATTTAATACAATTTTTAGCTTGATACAATAGATTTATATAGTTAACTGGCATAATAAGGTGAAAGTTTTGTATGATTACTAGTCACTATTCTCTGTGTATTTTTTAAAAGCAATTAATCTTTCATTGCAGAAATACTTTTAATTAAAATGCTTCCTCACTCCCAACCTCAGAAATATATGAAACACAAACAAAAGAAATTGAAGATGAAAACCTAAAGTTTTGACAATTCCAGCAGGTATCACTCATGTTCTGTGTTATTTTATGAATCACTGCATGGATATAAACCTAGATGAGTAATGAATATGGACTAAGTTAATAAATTGAACAATCCTATAATCTCCTTAGGAAAGCCAGTTCTCATTTGTTTTGTTTGAAAATTTAGGGGGAAAAAATAGTGTTTCAATTCACACTTAAAATCCATAATAAATGTTTTTAAAACTCCATCAGTGTCCCTCAACATGATGGCAACAATCATGCCTTTTAAAAAATTCTTTATATATCCAATGCCCACCACATGTAAAGTGCACAATAAATACATATGGTTTTTGAAGAAATTTTGAATCTACAAAGCAATTTTTAAGTATGATAATCTTATCTTTTATCGTATTTAGTATCATAAATTAGTAGATACCAAGTACAAGTTCTACTGGTCATGGCCAGTAATATAATTAAAATTAATATAATTAATATAGCTAAAATTTTGATATTTGTAGATTTACATTTATAGAGTCTCCAACCTGCAAGCGTTCTCATTCTTCCTGATATGAAAAGACAAGTTCAGGCCCACCTCCATCCCCTAACTGGCTGAAATCTTTGCTCAAGAACAAAAAATATGGTGCCCAGAACTAGACAGAAGGTAGCACTGGGAAAGCTGGGGAACAGTCAGGAATGACCTAGAGAGGCGAGCCCTGTGACATGTGTGGAGCTGGAGTGGGTTTAGCATTATCACCTTAAATGGGCCTTGCTCCAGTTAGACTATAGGAAAGCAATATCTCTAAGGACCTTGGTTCTAAATATTTAGAATTTCTTGCACTTCCTATTACTGTGTTCTGTACAGAGGGAAGAATGATAAATGACTTAGGACAGTGGAGAAAGATCAAACCAAAGTGCCCACAAAGACATATACTAACAACAGCAAGTTGATTTGCCCTAGAACTCTATATGGGATCAAGAATTAGAGGCATCATTTACCAAGGAAAGTGGGAGTGAAACAAAGTAGGGTGGAAAGGGGACTTAAAATTCTACAGAAGGTGCTCCAAAGCTCCCAGGTCCCTGTCTGCACCCAGCAAAGAGACAACTGCTCTTTTATAAATCATATAGGAGTTGCAAAGTATTCATGGAGACCAGTTAAAGCAGAATGACTCTGGGTCTAAGGACAGTAAACACAAAACACTGCTGTGGGCTTCTGGAAAGAAAAAAGTCATTGCATTAAGATTATATTCTAAATGGAAATAATGCCAGTCCCCTCCCTAAACCAACTTCAGAATACTAATCACAAGGTATGTATATCCTCCCTCCCTAGGCAAGAGAAGAAAAAATATATTTTCAGGAAAACTGAAAATTTCTAAGAAATGAGCTATAGAGACTGATATGTAGGAGACTGATTTAAAAAAAAAAAGTGGACACTGAGTTACCATTCCACAATGATACATACAAGTTCACAAGACATGTCCCTATATTTTCTGTTTCTAATTTACATTTTAGTGCCTCATTCTTAAACATATATGTATCTATCTATTCAACTATCCATCCACAAAGAGTCACTCATTAGTTGACAAAAGCTTCTAAGAAAAAAGAGAAAAATAAGCAATTAGGAAACAAATAGAAAAAAAATAAATTTGAAGGGAAGAGAGATGAGACATGGAGGAGAAGAATGCCACCAAAATATAGGAATATTAATTATCAGGGAGATAACAGAATAAATTACTTCATTTTTAAAAAAGAATAAAAAAGAAAAATAGAAAAGAGTAACAAATACAGAAAAGAGTATAAAAGTCAAATGAAATATTGTGAAAAAGTTTTCACGTGTAATGTGGATATGAGAATGAAAAGAAAGAGTAAAAAGAGAGGAGACAATATTTTCAGAGAGTCTGGCCAAAACGTTTTCAAATGTGATTTCTAAAATATCAAGTGACAGATTCGAGAAAATTTATAAAGCCCCAGATGTATAAATGCAAAGAATACTGCAGGTAGCCATATTAGAGTAAAACTTTTGAAAACCAAGGAAAAAAGAGAAAATCTTAAAAACAGCCAGAGGAAAAGGATACATGAGCTTCTAAAGAGAAACAGTAAGACTGACAGTTCTTTCTTCAACAGAAAAAATGGAAATCAAAGGACAATGTAATAATATTAAAAATGCTAACTAATATAATTCTCAATGTGGAATTCTATACCCAGTGAATATAAACTTCAAAAAGAAAGACAAAATAGATTTTCTATAAAATTTAAAAATTAGGTATTTAATCACCAGCATATCTACAGAGAAATAAATTCTAATAAGGGGTTTTCATGAGGAAGAAAATATAATCTCAGATAGCATTAATGAAGAAGGGAAAAATTGTTACAATTTAGGTAAAAAAAAATGGTTATTAACAGTTTAAAACCATAACAAGAAACATCCTATGAAGTTTAGCATATGTAAGAATTAAAACACATGAAAACATAGCATAAAAGTCAATAGGGAAATAAAGTATTTGCATTATGAACAGTAAAAAATAAATATTAGACTTTAATATGTAAAGGATGGATGTTATAATCTTTGAAGTAATCAATATAAGAAAAATTTAAAAACTAAAATGAGGTAAATAGAATAACAAAAAGTTTACTTGGTAATTCTAAAAGAAAGAAATTATAGAGGGAAAAGACCAGAAGAAAATTAGTTAAATATAAAACAAAAAAATCTACTGTAGGTATAAAATCAACATATCAGAAATGACATTAAATGTCATGGACAAAATACTTTAATATATAAAAATTATTACACTGGATAATGTAATAAAATGAAACTATTTTCTACAAATGACATACTAAAGTGTGTAATTTTAATAATTATTTTTAAATTATTAATTTTTAAATTATTTTATTTAATAATACGAACACAAAACTATTTTAAATAAAAGGATGGAAAAATATTTCATGCAAACACTAAAAACAATGATAAAAAAACAGGTATAACTTATTTAGTATCAGAAAATTAGACTGTAAGGAAAGAAGTATTACTAAACAGAGAGACATTTCATAACAAGAAAGGATCCACTCTACCTGAAAACATAACAATTGTAAACTTGTATGTACCTAAGAATGTAGCCTGAAAATGTATAAAGCAAAAGTGAATGTACAGAAAGAAGAAATAAACAAATCAAAAGCAATAGTTGGAGATTTTAACACATTTGTCTTAATACCTAGTAAAAAAACAGATATAAAAATTAGTAAGCATATAAGAGGTTTGCACACATTATTAACAAAATTACCTTAATTGAGATGCATAGAATATTGCACCCAACAACTGAAAAATTTGTATTTTTAGAGAGCATATGAGATGTATTCCAAAATTGATCAGATACTGAGCCATAAAGCACATCTGAAAAAATTTCAAAGGATTGATATCATCCAAAGCATATTGTTATCAGTGTAGAATTAAGCTATAAATTACTAGCAAAAAGTTTATCAGAAAATTCCCAAATGCTTGGATGTTAAATAATTTATTTCCAAATGATAATGGAAATTAGGATGTATTTTGAACTAAATGATAATGAAAATAAATATAGCAAAACTTTTGGAGTGAAGCTAAAGCTGTGCTTAGAAATATATAGCCTTAAATGTATTTATTATAAAATAGAAAATACTAAAAATCAATAATGTAAACATCATGTACAGAAAATGGAAATCAAAGAGCAAATTAAACCAAATGAAGTAGAAGAAAGTAATAAAGTTAAGAGCAAAAATCTATAAAATAAAAAACAGATATAGAATAAAAATGCTATGAAAATTAAAAGTTAATTCTCTAAAAAGGGCAATAAAAAAATTAAAAAAAATAGTGAAATTGAACAAGAAAAAGAGATAAAACACATATTACTGACATGAGGTCACTATTGATTTACAGGCATTACAAAGTTAATAAGAAGATAATCTGAATTTGTGTAAATAAATTTGAAAATTTAAAAGAAATAAATTCCTGATAAAGAGCAACTTGCTGAAAGTAATGTAAGAAATAGAAATAAAAAAATTGAATATCCCTTTATGCACATAGAAATTGATCTCTAATTTAGTAATTTCCTACATAAATTTCAGGCTCAGATGGCTTCACTAGTAAATTTTTTCAAATTTTAATGGAAGAACTAACACTCATCTTTCATAAAGTCTTCCAGAGAACAGATAGAGAACACTTCCTAATACAATTTTTAAAAGTCACTTTAGAGGACATCAAAGGACTTTCAAGGGCACTAAAATTGGCAGAAATATTTTTAAAAGGAAAAAATAGAGGCAATTTATCTTATGAATATAGTTTAAAAATTCTGAACATAATATTAACAAATCAAATTCAAAACTAAAGCATTATATCCAAGTAAAGTTTATTCCAAAGATGCAAAAATTGTTTCAACATTAAAAAAATCAATCAGTGTAATTCATCACATTAATAGAATATAAAAAGAAAACCACAGGATCATCTTAATGAAAGCAAAGAAAGTATTTAATAGAATTCAACATAAATTAATGATTACAAAAAACTATAATTATTCTCAGCATTCTTAGGAAAATAGGAAGAGAAGTTTCTTTTTATGATAAAGATTATATTTTTAAAAACCCTACAACAAATACTAGACTTAAGAATTATTTTTAAAAATATTTCTCTCCACGACTGGAAGATAAGGATGCCTGCTATCCCAATTCAATTTACTATTGTAATGATGGTTCTAGCCAGTACAAGGCACAAAAAATAAATAAAATGTCTAAGCATTAGGAAAAAAAGTTCAACAATTGTCATTACAGACAGATAATATAATTATGCATTGGACATTCACAAATAATCTGAAGATTTCCTTTGGAATTAAAATTTAAATTAAACAAAGTAACAAGATAAAAGGTCAAAATATAAAATACCAATTGTATTTTTTCCATATCAGTGAAAATCAATTAGAACATAAAAGAGAAGCCATTCTATTTACAAAAGCATGAAAGAAACATCAAAAGGTTAGTAATAAATGTAGTGAAAGGTACTGAAAGCCTCTATACCTAAGAATAAAAACATTACAGAAGGAAATTAAAGATGACCTAAGTGAACACAGGAATAAAGTACTTATAGATTAGAAGAAACAGTATTGTAAAGATGTCAATTCTTCCCAAATTCATCTCTATATTCAAAGACATTCCCATTAAAATCCCAGCAACAATTTTTTAAGGAAGAGTAGTAAGCTCTTTCTAAAATTTAAGTGGGTGATATATGAAATTTATAGAGATTCTTAAAGAGGAAAAACAAAGTTGAAATTCTGGTACTAACAGATATTGCGATACTATTTTTTAATAGAGCTACAGTATTGGCACAAGACATTTCTCCAAAGAAGAAATAAATACAAATGACCATAGGTACATCAGAAAATGTTCAGTGGACTTATTATCAGGGAAAAGCAAATTAAAGCCACAATAAGATATTGTCTAACACCTTTAGTGATGGTTAGTATATATTAAAAAAAAAAAGACAAGAAGTGTTAGTGAGGATGTGGAGAAAAAAGAACACTTGCTCACTGTTGGTGAGAAAGCACAATGGTGTAGCTGCTACAAAAAACAGTATGAATGTTCCTCAAAAAATTAAAAATAGAACTACCATATGATCCAGCAATTCCACTTCCAGTATTTATTCAAAATAGTTAAAAACAGGATCACAAAGAGATATTACCACTCCTATGTTTATCACAGCAGTTATCACAATAACCAATTTGTAGAAACAATCTAAATGTTCATTTACAGATGAATGGATAAAGAAAATATGGTATAAATGCACAATGGAATACTATTCAGCCTTTAAAAAGCAGGAAATTCTGAGTGACTTCCCTGGTGGTCCAGTGGTTAAGACTCTGTGCTTCTACTGCAGGGGGCATGGGTTCAATCCCTGGTCCAGGAACTAGGATCCCACATGCTGTGCAGCACAGCCAAAAAAAAGAAAAGAAAAAGAAAAAAAAAAGGAAGGAAGTTCTGGAATATGGGACAACATGGCTGAACCTTGAGGATAATATAATAAATGAAATAAGCCAGTCACAAAAGGAGAAATACTGCATGATTCCACTTAGGTGAGGTATCTAAAATATCCAATTCACAGACTCAGAGAATGGAGTGATGGTTGCCAGTGGTTGGGGGAAGAGGGAAATGGAGAGTTACTAATCAATGGGCATGTTTCACTTAAGCAAGATGAAAAAGCTCTAGAGCTCTGCTGAATAATTAAAAACGGAAGAGAGTAGATGTCATGGTAAGTGTTTTTGCCATAATAAAATTAAATTTAAAAGAAGAAATGTAAATTTCAGTTAAAAAATAGAACTTCACACTACAGAGAATGGGCCTATATGCATGTAAATCAAAAAAAAAAAAAAAAGATACAACCAGGAGGGTGGAGAATCCCAGGATATAACACACATTATGACAAAATAATCTAATTGGATTACAAAGTTATGATACAATGCCACTGAAGGGAGTTAAAAAGAAGAGCTGCTGATCTAAATAACTGTAGAAATCCCTGGAATCTATAAGACTAAAGACAAAGCATTGTAGTCTAGCTAATATATTTCTCACAGAGGTATAGGTAAGCAGTTCTTAAACCCTGTAAAATTATACTGGAATAAACAAATAAGTAAATGAATGGCAGAAGGTGAGTCTGATTTCTCAATGTTGAAGCTGGAATTTACAGATAAGTAAGGAGAGGAGGAGTCTAGAACAAGCCATGCAGTACTGGATAAGAGTTGGAGCTATCAGTGGGGTCACTTGTTTAGGTTAAAATGGACACTGATGGACAGACATAGAAATAATTATGTGTGTATACATGGTCAGTATACATACATATACTTCCTAGCTCTGTCCACTGAGAGGACCTAGAAGCCATGACACCTCAGTAGCAAAGAACATAACCAGATTTTGTTTTCTAGTACTATTCTCTGGTAAAAGGGATAAAGGCTTCTTGGAGAAATTGGAGATTCTAGGACAGGAGAAGCAACATACATGATGAGCCTAGAGCATCTTGTAGTGCCAGAAAGTAAGGGAGTGCTAAAATAAAAAAAACACGCAAAAAACAAACAAAAATATAATGATGGGGTATGTTAAAGCTAACTGAAAGAGCCCCTTTTGCTCAAAGTTGGAATAATTTGAGTAACAAAATAAATAGCATAGAATTTGATAATAACTCAAGTGTAAAATAAATATCCATGTGTCCATAGTGACATAAATAAACAATTGAACATAACAAAATGGGAGACAAGAAACACATCTCTAAAGCAGAATTCTATACAATGTATATAGATACTACTCCCTCAAAGAGGTGAAACATAATTCCCACACTTTGAGTGAGGTTTTGCTTAGGGATTTGCTTTCAAAGATTAAAATATGGAAAGAAGAATAAGTAGCTCTACAGTAGAGAAATCTTGCAATGTACCTTAGTCAGGTGCTCAAGGTTAACATCATCAGTGATAAGTCATTAATTACATATACCCTTGATATGATGTGTGGGAAACAGTACTTTACCTCTGTGATCCTCCTCTCAAAAACCTAGTTTAACTACGAGATAAAACACCAGACAAACCCAAATGGAGGGATATTCTGCAGAATACCTGAATTGTATCCCTCAAGGTCATTACCAGTGCTTTCAAGGTCATCAAAAACAAAGAAAACCTGAGAAACGGTCACAGCCCAGAAAAGCTTAAAGCTTAAAGACACATGATAATTAAATGTAATATGGTATCCTAGCTAAAATCTTGGCACACAAACATGAGATTATGGCAGAAACTAATGAAATATGAATAAAACATGGGACTTATTTAATAATAATATCAATATTGGTTCATTACTTATAATAAATATAGCCTACTAATATAAGATGTTAACAATAAAAGCAATTGTATATGGTGCATTCAAGAATTCTCTGTACTATCCTTGAATGTTTTCTTCTTGTAAGTCTAAAAATATTCCAAAATAAAAAGTTTATTTCAATTAAAAAAAAAAACACTAAGGCATTTGATAAGTAACAAAAATCCCCAAGGAAGTATAATTGCTTATACAATAAAAGAAAAAAATAAGAAAACTACAGGGCAAATTCAGATTTCCACCCACTACACTCCACCCACTGAAAAAAGAAAATTATGGGAGGAAACTATCAAATAATTCATTCAATGTAAAAATTCCTAGAACTGAAGAACATTACTTGAGATTTAAAGAGACAAGTGAAAAGAAGAATGAAAGGGGAAAAAAGAGGACCCCTCTAGAGAAAAGTCAAAATACACAATGGAACAGGAATAAGAATGGCATCACATTTCTACCACTGGCAGATAGACGGCAGTGAAAGAATATCTTCAAAGTGCTGAGGAGACTAATGTCCAGCCTTGAATTCTATACCCAACCAAACTAAGAATCTAATTTGAGGGCAATAAAAACATTTTCTTGAATATGACTCAGCATATTTACCTCTCAGAACTCTGTTTCTGGGCTCCACTAAAGCCAGGGGGGTGAAATAAGGGATCCAGCATTGGAAGAGAATGAAGAAAATTCTCAAGATAATTGTCAAGTTAATTATCTCAAGATAATTGTAGATGGAAGGGCAACCAGTGCAGAAGGAAGCAGTAGACGGAAGGTTCCAGGGGAATGTTTCAAGAGAATATAGGAATGGTAAATGAACTAACAAGTTTGGATAAGTGGGAAATTTTATCAATTGACATTTTACAAAGCTATTGTTGGGGATGAAAGGTTTAACCAAACATTCAAAGAAAACTAAGAGGGGGAAGAAACAAGAGGTGGGAATTCTCTGGAAGTCCAGTGGTTAGGACTCTACATTTCCACTGCAGGCAGCCCAGGTTCCATCCCTGGTTGGGGAACTAAAATCCCTCAAGCTGCACAGTGCAGCCAAACAAAACAAAACAAAACAAACAAAAAACCTCACAACAACAAGAGGTAACTCCTTTGAAGGTGGGGAGGGTGAGTTGTTGCGTAAGAAAGGGATTGTAGCAATAATGTTAAACGAGATTCCATGGTAAATACCATTTTTATGGTCATAAAAACCAATATAATGAATATGGAATTAACCAAAAGTCAAATAATATTATGCTTCCAGCATGGGGGAAATGGAAGAAAGATTTAATAGAACCCCACAATAGGTAGTGCATTGACAATGTCTTCATTTGCTGAATAAAGAGTTTGAATTGTAGACATAATAAACAAACATATTAGGGTAAAAACAAGAAAACAGCCTAAAGGGTTGAAATTAGTTTCCTGTAGGGCACAAGAAATGCATGATGAGTGATAAGGACAAAGAACTGCTGTTTATTTTTGGTTGCTGTTATTGTTATAAGACTTTTGCAGCTTTTTATTTTTTATAAAACTATGTCCATGTATTTACTTAGACACAAAAATAATTAACATTAAAATTAATTAAAAAACAAAATAATAAGATATTTAGTGATTTATCTAGGAAAGGTTTATGTACAAATGTGTCATGGCATATCAGTTGAAAAACAAGTGGAATTGTTTAATTTTTATTCACAATAATCCAGAATGTTTCCTCATGGTTCAGATGGACATAATTTCATATGATCACTCCCGCTAATGAATATACCTTCAATGATCACATGGAAACCATATTTGTTACTTTATAAATGGTGAGACTGTCAGGTGATATGTAAGTATGAATAATTTTTTGTACTTCTGAACATTCATTTACCTAACCTTTTTAAAAATTATTCTGAGCATTTCTGCTGAGTAATGGTAAGAAGCCCTTTTCGTGAACACAATACTGTGCATGAAAGTTTTTATAAGGATTATAGGCATTTCTATGCCTAATAGGGATGAACTTTTTTTTTTTTTTTTTTTTGCGGTACGCGGGCCTCTCACTGTTGTGGCCTCTCCCGCTGCAGAGCACAGGCTCTGGACGCGCAGGCTCAGTGGCCATGGCCCACGGGCCCAGCCGCTCCACGGCATGTGGGATCTTCCCGGACCGGGGCACGAACCCATGTCTCCTTCATTGGCAAGCAGACTCTCAACCACTGCACCACCAGGGAAGCCCCAGGAATGAACTTTTGATAAAATTTACTTATTCTCTCTGAAACCTGTATTTAATCACGGAGATTCTGTTTTGTCCTTAAGAATCAGATAATCGGACTCATTAAATGGTGTATCATAGAAGAACAAGGTTTCTAATTATGTTTAAATGAAATATATGAGTTAATAAATAAAATGTGATAGCAGTCTATTAAAATGATTAAGAACTTCTAGAATAGTGTACGCCACATCAGGTATATATTAGAATGCGTTTGTACACCTCAACATCTCTACATGTATTGTGTTAAAGCCAGTCTTTGGGATTCAAACCAATAGCCAATGGGCCTAGTGAAATGTAAATGTTAGAATATATGAAAGACAGAAAAGCCCAAAGATTGCTTGATGCTAACTTTCAGATGTAACATATTCTCAACTCTGAGCTTTTGACGTTCATGCAGACCAGACTTTCATGCAATGATTTTTAATACCACATGACACCTTACATATGCAGAGTCACAGTTGAGGGATAATGTATGTGATCTCTTAGTGGAACTGCCTGCCAGGAGAAGGGGTCAGGCCATAGCCAAGGAGGAGAGTTTCTGTTTCCATGTGTAATCAGTGAGGAAGACGCATTGTCCTTTTCCTTCTAAGTTGTTGAAACTTGTTTCAAGGTCACGCTTTTTCCAGAAATATGGTGTCCCAGATTTGGAGGCTTTGGGTTCAATGTGTTTGTAGGTTACATAAATCAGATAAAGTGGTTATCATCTGGGCATGGAGTTTCTTTCTTTATCTATTAGTACTTTACGTAACTTACCTGGACAACTTAAAAAAAATCTTAATGACACTGAACTTACTTTATATTTAGCAGTGTCTATTGGCACCATTGAAGATATGTTCTTGTTGAAATAACTCTGAATTTCATCTTTAAATGTATTCATACTATGTTACGTTTACACACATATGTTAGAAAAGAGTACGAGAATTACAGTCAGAAGACTTGAGCTTAAAACCCAACTCTACCATTTTTTGACAATATGGTCTTGGGCAAATTGCTTAACTCTTTAAATATCTATAAAAAAGATACATTAGGTTTGTCTAATGGCACAAGAGAGTTTCCAAAGAGAAAATATATTTTAGAACATTTATAAACTATGAAACCCTTTTAAATAGTAGTTATTTTTCATCTTTCACTGGGTAGTTCATTTTCAGCTCCGTTTACCTTCCCTCCTTCTCAGGAGGAATTCATATTCTTTAGAACTATCCCCTAAGGCTCATTACTGTGGGAGGCCATGTCCACACAGTTCCAGCTATGGGACTCCCAACAATGCTTCCTACTTCCCATTTGTCTCTTCTCATATTTTCTTGAGAAAATATGCTTTGTTTTTCTCCTGATGTACTTCTTTTCATCTACTTCTTGTCTCCTATTCACTGCTAAAAATACTCACTATTCCACCTAGATCTGTGACACATTTGTCTTATTTCCCCCTACATTTTCCCAGCAGCACAATGAACAGACACTTTGAAAACCTAATTTGTAAAGGAATGGCTTGTGTTGAGTTAAAAGTTTTGCAGCATGGTACTTGAAAAGAGTTCCACATCTTTCCTGGGGACTCTAAAATGTCTAACCTGCTCTGCTCATGTATCATTGCCCCATTGCTCACTCATGGAGGTCACCCAAGACTGCCCTTAGCTCTTAAGGTGCTCACATTCTGTCTGGGCTTTGTCTGTGGATTCCAGTTCCTCTAATATCTTTTGGACTGGATTAGTTCTATTAGTTACCAGTCAAACATCAATGCTAAAGGTTCTGGAAGTCTCCTTTTCTGGCTCTTCCTGATCTTGATCACCTTTCACAGACTACCCATGCTAACTCCAGCTTATTGGAATTCAAGCTCTGACGGTCATCTTCATTAGTAGAACACCCTGTTCACAGACACACACGCATATATATATATATATATATATATATATATATATATAGAATGGAATTTGTGTTAAATGGCCAAGATATTATCAAATTTAACAAGTAAATAGCCAAAGGGACCTGAAAAGTTCTCTATTCCAGCCTCCTAAATCACATTGCAAATTTGCAAGGACAGTGAGAATTCACCCATGCCTAATGGCCTCCTGAAGGGATTCCGAAGCCACTTCTATAATCTGTTACAATCTTTAACAACTTTCATTCCCTAGACATTTTATTTTTTTAAAGGAAACCTGCAGAGTGTGTGAATAATTCATTTGCTTTTGCTTTTACATACCATCCCATTTGGTTGGATTTCCTGTTTTTGACTTTTCAGCATTTTCAGCTTTGGTTGTTCTTGAATTAATGCTAAAATGAATATGGGTACTGATACGCTAAGAAAAAAAGCAGGGGATCCTTACTCCTGCATAAGGTTTTTAATACTGGAAGTTCAGTCAGGGATATTTCTCCCATTATGTAGATAAAATATGCAGTGGTGAGACTTATTAGCTTAGCACTGAGTTGGCCAATAGCCACACAAGAGTACTCATATTTTATTTCTTTTTTCATCCAAATTTTTCACCTTTACAAACCGATTTAAGGTGTGCAATACTGTGTGCAAACTTCTCTCCTTGCAGCAGGGAAAACTTCAAGAATGGAAATACAAATGCCAATAGGAAACAGGAGAAATTGCTCTCCCAGTTCTGCTTCTTCTCTGCCTTCTAATTTGTATTAGGTGGAACTAAAAAACTAAAAGTTGGTTGGCATGGGCAGAGGGACTCATCTGGTCTGCCATGACAATAATAAAATCCATATTGTAGAATACCCATTTTATAGAAAGAATCAGACATTAATAATCCTAGATATTCAAGACAAATATCTATCAAGTAAATTTCATCAGGTTTCCTGTTCTTCTTGCCTTAATAGAGGATTCCCTGATGAAAAGAGATATAAACTTTATCCCAGAATATCAGGCACTTTGAAACCAGGGCAGACTCTCCCTTTCAAGCGAAAGGATGGTGTGGAAAATGGTAGAAAACTTGAATGGATAAAATATTCTCTCCTATAAGCCAACCTACCACGTATTTCTGATCTTACTCTTTGCCTATGCTTTCTGAGTCAAGCAGAGTCTATCCAAACTAGAAAGTTCTGAGCACTCACCTACATGGACCTTGGAGAGATAACTGCTGTTTTGTTTTCACCTTCAAGAAAAAAAAACTTCCTAATTCCTTTGAGCAAATCAACAATAGACGGGAAATTTAGGACACAGTTTGTGACATTTACATGCTGAGGTGGCTCTAAATATTGCTATGATAATGACTTAACTGAGTCAAATAATAAACACAGTTTCCACCAAAGGAGCACAAGAATTTTTCCTCCAAATAAAAATCAGTTTAGCTTTATCAGTTTTTGATTATTGTGTAGTAGGTTTTCTATATTGTATATTATCACATAATTTTAATACTGAACTACTTTTCTTCTTGACACCCAAGGAGCATGTCTTCCTGGGAACTCAAATTCATTTTAATATTAGGCTAAGTAAAACCACGTGAAAAAGGAGAAGAGAACTGAAAAATTATCATTGTACTTGAAAGCCAAATATAAATGACGTTGGGATTTATCTGCATCACTACTCCCTTCAGTTAGGGCAGATAATCAAATATTGGCACCAATTTCAGAGGAAAGTTGGAAATGCTATAAAAATGTGTTGCTTTCTTAGAGTTTCCTGGTTGATTAATTGCCACAGAATTAGAAACGGCCATGGTATAAATCCCTCTGGATGAAAATGTCTGACAGTTACTAAGCTAGCAAGAGACTTCCCAATTACCCCTGAGAAAGAACCCAGCATGGAAAAGAGGAAAGATTAGCATGGAAAACCATATTTGGAGTTATGGTGTCATTATAAATTGTCCATTCTTTTTATCATCCTTTTTATTATTACCACATACGTGACTGATTTAGAAATTGGATCAATAAACAGTGATGCCATTAGATGCCCAATACATCATTATTTTTCAGTGTTATCAGCTTGTCTCTCTGTGTGTCTGTGTGTGCAAGACTGTGTATGTGTGTGAGGTTGTGTGTCATGTTTTAATATAAATTTGAAAAGTGATTTGGTGTAATGGAGTATTTCTCCTTGTAGTCTGGGGACTTACTGGTTTCCTTGTTGCATTCACATTTCAAATATCAAAATACCCAGATTTTTATCTCTGGCATTAAATTATAAGTAGTGTGGTGTTAAATTTTTTAAAAAGTCATTCTACTTCTAAAATACCCACCTTAAAATAATTCATTATTGCTATGGATCAGTGACTGCTCTGTATGTACTATTCCTTCCTTTAAAAAGGGAATTTTGATTTTATGGTATTAGTCCTGCTCCATCTTTTTATATTAGGAGGTATTTAGGGAACAGATAATATACTTTGGCTGATAAGTTACTAGATCAGAAAAGCCATATATAGACCTAATAGAGAGATCCTGGACTTTGAACAGGAAGTAGAAATTGGGTTTGATTTTGGGTTGTCCCACTTTGTGGATCATATATTCTATATGTGGAAAAAAATGGTACACAGGCTTATTTGTTAGTCAAAAGAATGAATTGTGGCAGAGAAAAATAACTGTCAAACAAAGATTCAAGTTTTCAAAAAAAATTGTTGGGAAGAGGCTGCCCATTTAGGGAACTTATTTCCCAGCCGCTTTTGCATGATTCGGGATAACTAGTTCTTGCTGGTGGGATATGAGAAGAAGTGAAGTATGCCACTTATAAGTTGAGGCATCCATGCAGGTTTGACTTCTGTACTCTCTCTTCTCCCATCAGCCACCTGGATAGGGAAGACTCAGCAAGGCTTTAAGAGATATCAAGTCCAAAAGGTCAAAGAAGCCCAGGTCTGTGAATAACGACCACAAGGAAAGCTGCCCATCAATTAGAAACATCTATTTTAGACTCAAAGTCTTATGAGTTTGGCCATATTTAATTTAGGGGTTTTGTTGGTATACCAGCTAATATTACTTTAACTAATGCATCATACTACTTGACTTACAAAAGTCATTCTGATTACTTTCTGTAATTTCTTCTAACACTAAGTAAAACTCTAGATATAGTCTATAAATCTTGTCCAATCAACAATGTTGACTGACTGCTAAATATGGGCCAGACTACTAATACATCTATTTTTTCTTTAGGAAAAGAGATTTAAAATATCAGATCATATTACAATCCTAAAAATACATATCTATTTTGAAGAGTCAAGAGAAAGTAATTTTGAATCTACAATATAAATTGTTTTCTATTTTTCAAGTTTGACCCTTACCTTTACTTCTCTCTTCCCATCCATCTACCACTGGAATGACATTTTCATGTCTTCTTGAACTAGAAACTAATTTTTCCATTTGATGAAACTGGGAAGGGGCGACATCTGTTCCTTGATACTTACCGTTTCTAATCTGCACAAATCCTACTAAATCCTTTCAATGTCAGTGGGATGGGGTTGATCCTCCATGTTGTTTTCCATTATTAGCAAATCAAGATACCCTTTGGGATCTGATTTCATCACATAAGTCATTTAAATACTGTATAGAGAACAGGTTTAACCTCAATACTAATCTCTTTGTGTCTGTGTTGAAAATCACCAATGTGTATGCTCAATCTCCTGAAATTCTCTGCAGTCCTGATTTCCAAAAGGAAAAATATGTTTCTTGATAAGGTCATACTCAAATCCAGTTAGATAAAGTCTCACCACCTCATGAGAGTAATATCTTTCACTCTCAAATAAAAAACTCAAGTCAATTTAGGAAACAGAAAATTAAAAAAAAAATGTTTTTATACTCCATTTCCAGTTTGGATAATTAGTGACAGACTTGCCGTGTCCCAAGTATCCTATGCTAACTATAAAAATAATTTCTAAAGTTTCGAAGACAATAATTTGAAATTAACTGAAATGTTACTAATTCTCTTCATCTTAAGAAGGCTGAAATTAAGACTAAGCCTCCTCATATTTTATTACAATAATGCTATTACTAAGGGTTTGCAATTTCCAAAGCTCTGTTTAAACACGTTTCCCACAGAATTGCAAAATACCTAACAAATCTATTTTGTCACATTCCTGCCAGATGGAGAAGAATAGTTATCTTCAGAATAAGTCTCTCAGTCAGAGAATTGAATAAAAGACATATAGCCAAGTAAATCTCTTCCATTTTCCTCTCTCCTCTACCAGTACCTTGCTGTCTTCTTCAACATTGCTGCAGGTGATTTGTGCCTCAGAGGTTCTGGTCCAGTAGAATTGCAAAATGGGTTTTGCCAGGAGCACTTTTCCCCACTCATTTAAAAGGAAATTGCAACCACACATTTCTGAGTCATTTATGCTTAAATCATCAATATTTTGGCTTCTGGGAGCTTTCCGATGTCCAGCTAGACTAGGTTACCTTTTAATGAGCTTTTAAAATACATTTTCCCTAAAAAACAGGAAATCAGAGTGCTTACCATCTCATTTATTATGCAAAGTAAGCAAAGTTCAAATGTGTAGTAATAATTTTAAATCATATTCAAGGTCTATTTTTTTTCCCATAAAATCTATTCCCTAAAATTTATAAAGCATATGCTGTTACGGTTTCCCTCATGATTTTCATCTATCTTCCCCTTCTTTGGGCATTTCTGACAAATATGGAACTCACCCTTTATGATTCATGTAAGATATTTCAGTTGTCTCAATATCAGGTACAACATATCATGGCTCCTTCAAACCATGAGTTCATATTTGAGTAATATTGTCCAGGACCTTCACATGTTTTAGGTCAAGTCACTGGGCTTCATTCAACTCCCCCCTTTTTTTCATTCTTTACCTCATCTGAGGTTCCACACTTGGCCGCTGGCAAGATGGTTGCCCTTTCAGTATCACTGTGTCTGAGCCACCATGTCCTTGATGAGGCAAGTAAGGGATGACAGAAAGGAAATGAGAGAAAATTAAATTGACCCAAAGTCATCACAGACATTTATAGGTGGTAGAATTCCAATTCAATGAACAGTTGCATTCCCTGGTTATCAAAGGGGAACCGTTCACTGTTTTAATCCATCTCAAAAGATAACTAATCAACCCAATGGAAATTTTTTTCTCATGAAGAAACAGTTTTCCATACCTATTTGAATGAATCTGAACTGGGAATTTGAAGACCTGGATTCTAGTTCAATTCCTGCTATTGATTGTCATTGGGACTTATTAGTAATAGGTAACATTTAATGAGTAGTCACTATACTCTAGGCACTGCATAAGGGCTCATACAATTTTACTAAAAGAGATGCTATTATTATACTCAGGTTACAGATTTAAAAGCTGAGGTTCAGAGAGGTTAGGTAAGTGGTGAAGTTGTGATTTTGAATCCAAGCATTCTAACTTTAGAGGACTTGAACTAACCATTCTGTTCTAATCTCCCATAATCTCACTTATGTTACAACATTAGCATAATCACAGATAAAATGAGGGCATTAAGTAGGTTACATTCATTCTTTCAATCAGCAAGTATTTATTACATACCTACCATGTTAAGGTATAGTTCTGGAAAATGGGAATAAAATAGAGGATTCCCTGGCTGTCCAGTGGTTAGTACTCCGTGCTCTCACTGCCGAGGGCCCGGGTTCGATCCCTGGTCGGGGTACTAAAATCCAACAAGGCATGCGGCACAGCCAAAAACAAAATAATATGGGAAAAAAATAACAAACACTGTAGACAGAGTTTCTGTGGTTATGGAGCTTACATTTCAGAGGATCATTGAAGATTTTTCCAACTTTAATATCATCTATTTAATGATTCTATATAAATGCCACTTGTCCCTCCATGTATAACTCAAGTCCTACCCCCTTGATGAAAACCTATTCTGAATATGCTCACTCTTGCTGATCTGTTTTGAACAATTATCATCTGTTTTCCATTATATTTCCATTTAACAGTTGTATTTAAACCAGATCACCATAATAACATTTTAAAGTTATCAGAGAATGAACACTTTGGGCAAATAAAAGTGCCCTGCATGTGGCAGATTTCAATAACTACCGTTTTGGATTCATTTGATGATAAGATTTTCTAGGATATTTAACCTCGTTCTTTGATCTCTTTTCCCTGGATCTCCCTCTGTTTCAGTTCGATGTGGTTAGCCATGCCCCTTGATTCCTTTCCAAAACACTGCATACTTCACAAATTCTTAAATTCATTCACTCATTCATTTAGCAAATCCTTTTCAAGTCTATCTTAAGAGAAAGATATCATGCAGGGTGATGCAAAGACAAAAAAATTCTGCAGCCATTAAGGAAATCACAGCTTACTGGAAGACAGATATGTATATAAATAAATAAATAAATTGCAGTATAATGCAGTACAGACCATATAAAACACAAGTAAAGTTCTAAATTAGAACCTAATAATAACTGGAAAGGGAGGGATGGCTTCACTCAAGAGGTGCTCTTTATCTTCTGAATAATAAATAGAAATTTTCTTGGTAGAGAAATGAGGTCATGAGAATTCTAGGTAGTGAGAATAAAATGTGAAGGAGGCTGATATAGCAAGGAAACTGTTTGGCAGGGGTGTAACATTTGTGGGTGGCTGGAGAAGAGACTGGGAATTACATGTTGGAGTAGAGTTATCAGATTTTGTGAGATAAATTGAAGGCAGGAAGCAGTGGGAAGCTAACAGAGGTTATTAAAGAGAAAAGTGCCACTGAAAAGGGTGCCAGAATTTTCTGGTTTGGAGCATTATGTAAATGATAATGTTGCTAATCATCCAAATGGGTCCTTGTCACAAACCACAGCATCATATCCTGTTTTTGTACCTCAACACCAAACACCCTGGCAACGAGGTCCACAGAGAGTGCCGGAGGATCAGAGAAAAGAGCTCAGAACGGTGGGACTCATTCTGGACTAGAGTTAGGAAAGGAAACACTTGACAAAATTCTCATGTCTTCTAACCAAAATTATTTACCCATATATCACATGGGATTTTGAAAGAGTGATGCAACTTTTAAAGATAGATTTTTTTTAATTTTTAAATTTTATTTATTTTTTTATACAGCAGGTTCTTATTAGTTACCCATTTTATACATATTAGTGTATATATGTCAATCTCAATCTCCCAATTCATCCCAGCACCACCACCCCCTGCCACTTTCTCCCCTTGGTATCCATACGTTTGTTCTCTACATCTGTGTAAAGACAGAATTTTAGAGATTATCTTATCTTACTCAGATAAGGAGTAGAGTACCTCAAAAGATTCCTTTCTGATTAATCCAAATTCCAGTTTATAGGTACATGTAACAGAGGCAGCTGAATATTTGGTGTAACAAATGTTTTACCTTTATAATCATGTTCTATGATTTCTGGGCAGGTGTTTGATCTAATCTCTGATCTACAAAGTTAGCTTTTGTGTAGGGATCAGATCCACAATTTGCTTCTCAGATGTATATTAGATTCCAGAGAAAGCAGCTTTCTCTGACCTGCCTTTTTTATTCCTTCTTTGAGGATTCATATTTAAAGATATTTATATGCTCAAGTTTACTAGTGGAGGAATTTGGGACTATAAATAGCTGACAGAGGGCAAAATACTTCTCTTTGGGTTTCTTTAGTTTTCTGCGATGGGTGTGCATTGAATTTGGTCTTTCTGTGAAACAGAGCACCAAGATCAGATGCTTATGTTTGATAGTGGGAGATAAGACAGATGAAGTCAGTTTTTATCTGATTATCACAGAAAACATGGTCCTCCATTTAATACAGTCCAGGTTACTAAAGTTATTGACTCGAGTTGAGTTCGGGGGATGAAATCCCAGACAATAAAACATTATTTGCTCTTCCATTTAAAATTATGTCATTATTTTGACATTGTTCCCCATGTATTTTACTCAGGTGTTATACTAGTCAAAATTCTGTTTTTGTTTTTTAAGTTAAATAAAGAAGTAGTTTAGGACAAACAGTGAATTTATCATACCATATAATTATAAAGTTAAAAACCATTAGGCAGGGGTGGATACAGGAGCTCAAATGATGTCATGATGTTTATTTCTCTTTCTCTTTTGGCTCTGCTTCTTCCTATATGTTGGGTTTATTCTCAGACTGGTTCTTTCCATATGGCAGAAAAGATGGCTGTTAAAAACAACAAGGCTATACCCATATTGCCTGGCAATCTAAATGAATAGAACTTCTCCCTTCAAATGTCTTTATCTTCTCAAGTAAGAACTATGATTAGACCTGTTTCAGATACCTCGCTAGCCCTACCCCTCTCTCCATTCATGGAAAACTGTATGGTACACTTCATCTAGGTACAATGGTTGGTCTAGCTTAGACTGCATATCTGTGCTTGGGGTGCTGGGAGTTAAGGAGTAGGGCTGAGATAGATGGTCCTGCAGTGAGGGAGTGGTGGTTTCGCTCAGAATAAAGTCTGGCAGACTATAATGGCATCTACATAGAATCTAATTCCAAATAGTTCGTCTTCTAACTATCTCTCATAGCATAAACAACCACCAGCACACAAAAACATTTGCTTCCTTTCCTTTCCAAACAGAAATCAAAGACACAATTATTTTATTCCATTTTGTTTCATATCCAGAATCTCAGGGTGTGGTACATTTTACTTGTGAAGGCTAGCTGTAGTTCCTTAGCATCTAGCTATCTATGGATGGATAAATGAAAACATTATTTACTCCTATAATTTACAATAAATAATTATGGAGGGAAAATAATTACTGTTAAACTATTGTATAGGACAGTGGCAGCAGGTTATAGAATCTATTGCCCCTAACTAGATTGGGAAAACAAGGATCTCTCCCTTGGAAGTGGAGTGGATTCCTTGATAGTTTATCAGGTAGGAAGATTTCAGCAGTAAATGAAAGAAAACCCTAACTGAAATTGGTTTAAACAAGGGAATTTATTATTTAATAAAGCAAGAAACCTATAAGTAGTCATAATATGTTAGGAATCCAGATGCCTTTGCCTTGGCTTTGCCTTCCTCAATGTAATGGTTTGATCCTCAGGTTTGTAGAAAAGTGGTTCCTATAATACCAGGTGTCATATTTAGGTATGTATATGTTGAGATTTTATCTTGCTGGAAGTACAGAGGACCTGTACTTCATAACTCATTTTTAATAAGAGGATTTTTTCCCGCAGAATTTCCTAAACACAACTCCCACCCTTCCCCATCCCCCGCACCCCAAATTTCGAAGTCAGCTTCAGGAATTTAACACCTAAATATATCACATTCAGTGCTATTAATTGCTATGGTTGGTTCAGACTGCTGGAGCTGGAAGGATGTTTGACATCCTCTGAATTATATACTAGAGAAACCGGGACTGCTTGAACGAAACTAAAATTCTGTTAGGAAGAAGACAGGGGAGTGGAAGGGATGCCTGTACACACAATCTAGAGTGTCAGCTAGTTAGCGAAGCTGGCTGACTCCAGTTCTACACTTTAAGAGGCTCCCCAGAGTCTACTGCTCTTCATAACAATACCTGGGGATGAGGTGGTGATTCATGGGTTTTCAGATTACAGTCACAAATCCTTGTTTACCAGACTTAGGAAGAAATCTAGCAATATTCCTGCCTGAAAACTGCAAGCAAAAATACTTCACCAGATTTCTGGTGATGAGGTATTTACCCTCACAGTTTCTACCTTTTGGCTTTGGCCACTGCGTAAACCTTCCATGAATAGTTTCCATCTTGGAATCACCGATAGTGTTTAAAGCTGACATCATTTGTTCTCTGACACCAGATTGGATTACAGTGGAGGATGCTTTGCAAGGGAATATTATCTATGAGACTATAAGCTTGTACACAGAGGTAGTTTGGGGAGGGTCCTGCATAATTCATCCTGTCCTATTTCTTTATCTTCTGGTTCTAAATCTTATCTCCTGGTTTGTTTTCCATCTTCCCACCTTTGCTCGAGTCAACTACAGTACACTACAGAGAATTTGGTGCTTGCCAATTATCATCTGCCCTTTAGTAGTAATATGCCATTAGCTATAAAAGGAAAGGGCCATTCTGATACATATCACTACTTTTTAAACAAGCTAATTGAGATTAATAATTATCTGTTTTTGTTTTTTTTTTCTTTTTGTACCTTACCAAAGCCATAACAGACTCAATATTTTTACCAAATATCTCAGCGATCTAGCTAAAGGAGCACTTAGTATAAGTTAGGGAAAATAGTGAGACGTTTAACCAATTGCTTCACTCCTACATGACAAAGATTCTATTTTCCACTCAACTTCACCTCACCTTAACCTGGTCTAGTTCCTGTTTTAGACTATATCACTTGACCTACCTTATATGGAAGTACCAATTTCTATATTAATGAAAACGCTTTTGACTGTAATTTTTTAAAGTTTTATTAAAACCGGTTTCCCAAAAATCAACATTTATTGTCCAACCTAACCAGAATGTCTAAGGATTATTCAGGCTTTGGGCACAGTTGGATCCATGGATGCAAAAGCTACCACCGGATGCTGATTTCCTCTATCTCTTGGCCCTGCCCCTCTCTCTATGTTGGAGTCATTCTCAGTCAGGTTCTTCCCCTGTGTCAGGAAGGAGGGTTTCTGGCAGCCCCACATCTACATTTTTATGACTTGCTATCCAACAGGAAGAGAGACCATCTGCCTTCCATATCCATATATCAAATCTATCCAAAACTCCCTTCTAGTGGAATTGCTGGGGTCACATTCTTCCACTTGCATAACTCATGTTATTCAAGGGAAGGACCACTTGTGATTAAATAAGTCCCCCTCCCGTGGCCAGGGTGGAAGGGTGTCTTGGCAGACCCATCAATATCACGTGGAGGTTGAAAGTAGTTTCACAAGGTAGAAGCCCTGGGATGACAAAAGAATGTTCTCACTGCAGGTAGGAAAGAAGGGAAGTTTGGCCAAGGCCAGGTTTGGCTACTGCATTGTCCCCTATTCATAGTATCATTTAAGCAGCTAACCTCATCTTGCTCTCAAATTCTCAACAGCCAATTTATGTTATGTGGGAAGATGCATTTGCCCAGTAAGTGAAAACAATCATATGGATGTATCTTAAAGAGTTTTTCAGATGAATATTGCTTTCCAAGTGTGAAATGTTGTTATGAGAAATCTCTGCAACTTGAAGTTAATTTATGCAAAGGGTAGGTGGGGGTTAAAGCAGCAGTACACAGCTACTTCCCAAGCTGTCTTTTTCACAGCTTACATCAAAAGACCTTCCCTAACTCCCCCAAAAGGGAAAAAAAAACTCCACCACAGAATAAACCTCACTACTATTTTCTTTCCCAACAATAATGCTTTCCATCTTCCTGATTTTTCTAGTGAACAGATCATGTGAAAGCATTAATGATTACACAATGCATGGGGTTAGTAAGGTAAGTGGAGCTCATAATTACCTCATTTACATTCTTTTATTCGCTGAAACAGAATTCTTAATGACTTTTATGTGAAATGCAGGGTAATCAGCACAAATGAAGCTCTCTGGTGCAGGATGGAGAAGTGAGCCAATTCTCTGGCTCTCAGCAGAAAATGCCTGATGAATGGTCTAACCAAAGAGCCCAGATGGAGGTCTGGGAAGTTATGTTTTAAGAGACCAAACAAAGATGTTCTACTTTAAGAGACCAGCGCAACCAGGTTGAAATCTAAGGAGCTGGGCTTAAAGGCTGAGAGAACCAGTGCATTCTTACTATTCTCTGACTTTCTGAAGGAGAAATAACTAGCTTCCTTTGTTCAAAATATGTGGGGTAAAGGAAACTCATCTGTGAATGGAGAGACCTGTGTTCCAGTCCCAGCCTGTACACAAGCTAGTGGTGAAATGTTAATTAAATCACTTCACCTCTCCTCATTGAAAATTGTCCACTTATCAGACAAAAGGTATGCACTTCAGAATAACCTAGGGGAACTTCCTTAAAACAGCTTCATTTGGCATTTTCTAGACCTAGTAGTTCAGTATTTCCTGGGAAACAGTTACAATCGCATTTTGAACAAAATCCCCACCTGATCCTTAAATAACCAGTATGCAAAATGAAAACCTTAGAAAAAATCAATTCATGTGAGCAAGAAGCTCTTTAGGTGAAACATTCTTGATATTCAGAAAAAAAAAATCTCAAAATATAGGAAGGATATAAAGATTGACCAATTAACAAGTGTACCTATGACAGCATGGGTATTAAAAGACAAAATGAAATATCTCAAATATGCAGCAGTCACACTGAATTATAGTGACAGTATGAGCCAGCCAGTGTGGAAGACAAGGTCATTTCCTGTCATTAAGGAACCCTAACACTGGAGGAATCTCCTATAAGAAGCTGTAATCTGGGTGGGCTAAGATAGGTAATCATCTGTAATGACACCTCACCCCAATTTCTGTACCTCTCTTATGGTTCTTAGAGTAATCAGCTTTGTATTCCAGATTTTAATACCACTGAGGGCTTGGATCTCAACCTACCCACCTTCTGCCAATGTTTAGAGACTGTATAAGTAAATTTATGTGATTTCTATATCCTTTCCACCTCTAATATACCATTTTAATGTTGGAACATGTGTTCAGGGCTGACAGATATTCCAGTTGTTCTGGAGATATTCTAGATGTTTCATGAACGTAATGTCGATTTTTAAATGTTGGGAAGTAACTTAAGATCATTTTAGGACACTCAAACTTGTGGGGCCCCAAACATTGTGAGCCAAATTTTATTCTATGCATCTCTGCAGTAATAATATGCATTAAGAAAACCTATCGTGACATTTTAATAAATAATCTCTGACAGTTAATTTTGTCTACATACCTTTAAGAGCTCTGAGAGGTAGTGTGTGACTAGTGTCTCTTCTTAATACCCCTAGCCTCCATGATTTTATCTGAACTGTTCATGGGCTAAATTATGAGCATTTATTTTCATTGAGGCAAGTGGTATCATCCATGTGCAGAGGAAAATGCACTACTATAGCATAGTAACCCAAGAAGTTAATAGCTCAGTTTTTCTCTAACTACGTAAGTGTCCACATTGCAGTTTGAATACCAAGGTTAGGATCACATTCACCACATGTCGAATCAGTGTGTTCTCCTCCCAGGACACTGTTGGAGAATTTCTACTTTATGATCAAGTTTGTGTGAGTGACTGTTGTATTTATATCTTTTCCTCTGATCATTATTTCTCTCCTATTTAACATACCCCATTATATCTGCAGGGGTACATAATTTAACTGTACATTGTACATAGCCTGATACTCCCTAACTTCCTATGTCTACGAGGACTACAATGCAATCGCTTTGGTGCCCTAAAGCAGATAGATATGAGACTAGGGTGGTGGGCTTGCCAAAGGTTAGGCAATAGTCAGAGGACCTGCTCAGGGACTGCCTGCAGCACTGACACACCAATCAACCTGTGCCAATTTAGTCTTGCTGGATGCTGAGTCAGACATGCAGAATGTGGCTGGTTCTTGCAATTGATTATAGGAAGAAAGTCTCTGTCCTTCTTTAATGGTCGCAAGACTTTTTGAAGGCAAATACATGTACTCCCTCTCTGCAGAGAATGTGTGTTCTCCAAGTGGGGCAAACATGAGTAGGAACTTTCTTTGTAGCAGCAACAACTTAAGGTGCCACGTTCAGATGCAAACCACCTCCCTTTACAAATCTGGGGCTTGTTGGCACATGGATTACAAGTGATGGTATAGGTACATAGACTGTGTCTACTCTGCAGTCCAAATACCTCAAGTGTCATGTAGCACAAATTCTCTATGACCTTGCCTAACTGCATAAGTATTTTGTGAATATCTATAGAAGTTGATAGGTTACTGTTCACATTTGTTTAGGTAAAAACCTACTTCCATGGCATCCATACCACTTTGCCAGGTATTGTTTCTGCTCTGAACTGCAGTTTGGGACACCATAGTTTCCTTGGGCTCTTGTGTCAGAATCACCTGTTTCCACCAGTATTCACCACTACTCCACTAGGCATGGCTGTTGTCAGCTGCTATTGCATCTCCTCCCATTGTCCGTAAAGTCCCTTAGTCTCTATACCTTACCCATCCCCATTCCTAAATCATAGCAGCTTCCTGGAGATTTTAGGTCACCACATTTCAAGTTGGATTCTATATCCAATTGAGGAGATTGTTCCTTTCCATTTGTGGTCCACTTTATTTAAAAAAGGTCCTAAACAACAGTTGTTTTGGCTTCATTGGGTCATAGAATTCAGTGAAACAGATCTCCAAGATTTTAAAATCTTCTTTCCTCCTAGGACTTAGACATAAACTTAGTGTAATGAGCTGCTGTTGGATTCAAGTAGCAGCTGCTCTTTGGTTATAAGAACCCCTCCTCTCCAACCTATGGGTTTGGGATTTCTATGTCAAGTTCCTTGTGCTTAGCTCTGTATTCCTTTAGGCTTATTTTTTCAAAGGATTCTCTCTCAGACTCTATACAAATAGACATTCCACTTGTCTTGTACATTTCTTTTTTAGTTGAGCATATCGAGGTACATTCTGAACGCAACCTGCAGAACAGCAGAAAGTCTCAGGAATTGGAGGCATTAAGCACCTTCAAAAATGGGAATAAAGGGCTTCCCTGGTGGCGCAGTGGTTGAGAGTCCGCCTGCCGATGCAGGGGACACGGGTTCGTGCCCCGGTCCGGGAAGATCCCACATGCCGCGGAGCGGCTGGGCCTGAAGGCCATGGCCACTGAGCCTGCGCTCCGCAACGGGAGAGGCCACAACAGTAAGAGGCCCACATACCACAAAAAAAAAAAAAAAAAAAAAAAAAAAAAAAAGGGAATAAAGTATGGGCTGAATAAAGAAGGATTTGTTTTAAGCCTTTAGAGAAAAGCAGGAGATTCCTAGGTGAACTTAATTTCCTAAGCTGCCAGTAACTACTCCTCCCTTGGCAGTAGACAAGAGATTTATCCTGAGGAGAAACAAACAAGAAGGTTCACTGACAGCGGGCATAGCAGAGGAAGTAGTCTCCTTAATAGAAATAAAAGGATTAAGTGAACATCTGTATAACAGGTCATGAGAATCTCTTTCCAGCCTGCCACTGCCTGTCCCTTCCTTTTTAGCCCTGGATAAATAAATGATAGCCAGGTACAATATTTACTCCCACCTTCAGCAGCACTTGTAGGATTTTCCAATTAACTTTTTAAGGGCTTACTTTTAAATAAACACCACCTGTAGTTAACACATATTTCAGGAAAACTCTAACAGAAAAAAACAAGCCAAAATACCAGAGGAAAAAATCTTTGAAATCATAGAGACACTACTTGCAGCCAAAGGGAAAAAAGAAAATCACAGAAAACATTATTATCATTAGTGCAGTCAGATAATTTATGGCAACTCTGAAGAAAGAAGAGGATGCTATAAAAAAAGAAACAGAAAATAAGCTTTTAAAAAATGATCACAAGAATAAAATATTTAATAGAAGGGTTAGATGATAACTGTGAGGCTATATCAAAAGACAGCAAATAAAGAGACTAAAGAAAATAAATGAGAAAGGACATAGAAATCAGGAATTGATGAAGCAATTCATATATATATGATTTAAAGGAGTTTCCAATAAAGAGCAAACAAAACAGTAGGGAAGAAATTTATAAAGTAATATTAAAAAATTAAGAATTGAAGAACATGAGTTGAGGTTTGAAACGAACCACTGAATCGTTTAATTCAGCACTTTGGGTTTTAATATGTTCTATTCCAAGCCACATCATCCAAAAATTTCAAGGAAAGGGGATAAATGAAAATACTAAAGCTTTTCAGAGAGAGTGGGTAAAAAGGTCATCACATACAAAAAGTGGGGGAAAAAAAAAAGGCAATAGATTTTCAGTAGCAACAATGAAAGTGAAAGAGCAATGGAAAAATGCCTTCAAAATCCAAAACGAAATTCTATCCCAACCAAACTGTCAGTGAAAGGGAAATAAAGATATTTTAGACTTGAAAAATCTTTGAAACTATCCCAAACACCCTTTACTCAAAAATTCCTTGAGTTTGTGTATGCAGTTAAAACTGAGGAGTAAATCAGGTAGAGGGAGAGATTAGATCAAGAGATGACCTGATTTTGTTCACCTGAAACTAACACAACATTGTAAATAAACTTTACTTCAATTTAAAAAAGAATATTAAAAAAATAGTCTCAGACTGACATTTGATCCAGGCCACGAGTCTGAGTTTGGCAATAACACCAGGAAACAATCAGGTGAAGAGTATGGAGTTTTCAATGAAAATGTCTAAATCTCTTCAACTTTTCTATGAAATTAGTACAATACGCACATATCATTTCTTTCTTGCTTTGTGTTGTTACTGTATTTATAATAAGAATATATGAAATGCTTATAAATAAATGACTGATTAATTTGAGGAAAAAAAGAAATGACCTGTTTAAGGTGATTGGGATGGGAGATCCTAAATTGACAGCTGTGCAGCAACCATGATATGGAGGAAACTGAAAAAGAGGGAAATTTCTTATCATTTGCAGAGTATGATTATTGTAAAACTGAAAAATTTAAGAAAGCCAACTAAATAATTATTAGGAATCTTAAGGAAATACAGGAAGTAACTATAGTGTTATTCTATAAGACACAAAACAGTTGTCTTGAGTTCAAAGAAAAATTGCTTAGGAAATAAATGCAAAATGAGATACCATGAACAAAGTCAGAAAAGACAAACTACTTAGCAAAATAACTGTAAATTTGCATGATTAAAACTACTCTACTGAAGGTAATAAATCAAACTTTGGTAAAGAGGAATATATATCCTCTTACTGCATAGGAAGAACCAATATTCAGAAGATTTTAATTCTAAGTTTCATAATTTTAATGGAATCCATTAAAAATGCTGACTGTTAATATATTTGTGAAAGTTGATTAAAATTAAATAGAAAAATAAACAAGTGAGAATAGCCAAGGAATTTCTTGAAAACAATAATAATCAGAAGAAACTTACAAATTACTAGATATTAAAATTATTATTAAACTGTAATAAACAAACAGTTGTTACTGAGACATAAATTGATCAATAGAAAAGAGCAGATCCACACAAACATAAAAACATAGGGGATTTAAAGAATTATAAGGGCCATATTTCAGAGAAATAGAGAAAGATGGAATATTATTTTAGTAGGAGTGCATCAGGGTGTTCACATTCCTCACCACTAGTTTCCTCAGTTATTAACATCTTACAGTTGTCTGGTACATTTGTCACAATTAATGAACCAATATCAGTACATTATTATTGAAGTCCATATTTTATTCTGATTTCCTTAATTTTTACCTAATGACTCTTCTGTTCTAGGATATCACATTTCAATTAGTCATCAGGTCTCTAGCTCCTCTGGGCTGTGACAGTTTCACATACTTTCATTGATTGTAATGTTCTTGACAACTTTGAAGAGTATTAGTCAGATATTTTCTAGAATATTCCTCAAATTGGGTTTTTCTGATGATTTTCTCATGATTAGACTGGTTTTATGGATTTTAAGGAGGAATACTGCAGAAGTAAAGAGCAGTCTTTACTTCTTTACTTCCCATCACAGCAAATTAAGGACCATACTATGAACATGATTCACACCGTTGATATGAACATTGAAAAAGTGGTTGGTGTAGTACCAGCCAGGTTCTCCACAGTGAAGTTATTCCCCCCCACCGTTTTCACTCTGTATTCTTTGAAACAGAATCATTCTGTGCTGCCCATGTTACCCAATCAGGTTCATTTTGCCAACATACTAGCAAGACAAAACACTGAGCTGCCAAGGTTTGTAGCAAAGAGGGTTTATTTGTAAGTCAACCAATAGAGGAGACAGGAGAACTAGTCTCAGATCTGCCTCCCCAAAGGCAAGGGGATTGGGCTATATGGGATAACAAATAAAGAAGCAGGATGGTCCAGAGAGTGGGAAGTGTTGGGAACATGGAGAGCTGTGATTGGTAAAAGGCACACTAATCATTGTTCTGCCCAGGCTTAACTAAGCTACAGGCCTTTGCAGGTGCCCAGTTGAAGGGTTGGTGCTCCTATCTAGTCTTAACCAGCTCAGCTTGAACTAGACACAACTACTCCAAGTTCCTGGAAAATAACTCGGGCAAACATCCTATTGTTTAGGCCACATTCTGCTTGGAGAATATGCAAGTCTTAAAAAGAACTTGATTAGTGATGGCACGTGAAATAGATTTCACCCACAGTTTCTGTTCCCCACTATCTTTTGATCATTCCTCAATCTTGAGGAAAGAGGGGTGATGACTGCTCTGGCTACTTCCTGCTGATGGGGTGGGGGAATGTAGGCCTAACAAAGGCTTGAAGAATGAAACTGCTTAGCACTCATTTGAAATATTCCCTTGTTCCCATTTAACATTTTGATCCCAACAAACAAATACCATCTATGCATCAGCTGCCAAGACATTCATAAACCCAAGATTGGTAACTAAACTACAGACAAAGGAGGCACCTTGAGTGGGCACACCGAACACCAGACATGTTATTAAACTTTAGGCTCTTATTTTTAAGGATTTTATCTAGAACATGGTCAAGCCAGGGATTAGTGCCTTACCTTTCTACATGTTGGAGTGTCTCAATCGTTAAGTTTGGCTAAAACACTTAGATATTAAATATGGAAGGGACATAAGCTGGGAAACATAAGTATAATTTCTATATAGAACCTTGACAGAGGTAGACAAGGTCATATTAGGTAAGGTTGAAAAAAAACTGATTACAGGCACAACCAAAGGGTCAACATGATCAAATACAGAAAAATGTTTTGGAAGACATATTTAACAGCTGGAGAGATTACCTGCTTTTGCCAAAGTTTGAGAAATCATAATCACTGAATTGTCCTTCCAAGCCTTAATTTTTTCTTGCAGGTTCCTCCTGAAAAACAATTTAATATCTGTTAGGATTTCACTTGTCCACTTGGGGAAGTCAGTTTCCCTTCAACTTCACTGAGAGATGGGTCACGATTAGCATCACAAAATGTCCAGTCCAGTGGGGATGGACCTGATCATCTGGATGTTTATTATTCCAAGATTTCGGTCTAGAGGTTTACTGTCTCCTCATTTAGGAGTTTCATAAAAGGGTTTTGCTATGAATCCAAAGTTGGGAATCCAAATGCAGCAGAACCCAGCTATTCCCAGGAATCCCTGCAATTGCCTCTTGGTGTGAACTGCAACCCTGGCTAGAGCTTTCCTTCTGTAAGGGAGCAAGTCTCTGTCCTTGTGAGAGTTCAAAACCCAAGTATTTAACAGAGAGCTGAGAACCTTGTGCCTTTTACTTAGACACTTTACAGCCTTGTTCCACCAAAAAAAGTTCGAAGCCAAAACCGTATTCAGGTCTGAGGTGTCCTTTATTTTACTAGCAATCAGAATATCATCCACAAACTGGATCAGGGCTCCCTCATTGAGTTGAGTGTCCCTCACATGGTTTTCCAGGGTTTCTCCAAACACTGTGGGGGAATTTTTAAATTCCTGAGGAAGAACTGTCCAGCAGTACTGTTTAACAGTTGTATCTAACTCTTCCCATTTGAAACCAGACAACACTTGATATTTAAAATTCAAAGGTATGCAAGAAAAGGCATTCTTCAATTCCAATACAATAAACCAACAAAAATCTCCAGACAGAGTAGTGAACAGAGTGTATGGGTTAGGGACTACTAGATGAATATCTTCTACAATTTGGTTACTTGCTCTTAAGTCATGTATAAACTGATGTTCATTTCTGCCAGGTTTCTGGACTGGTAAAATTGGAGTATTATAAGGTGACCGGTAGGGCCACATTAAATCATATGGATCCAGATCAATTCCATCAGCTGCCCAGTCTCAGCATTTATACCTCCGATGGGGACTTGCTGTAATGGATATTGCCCCACTTGAGTTTGGGTAGTTCCCTGCCAAATTGAATACTCTGACAGGCATGAGAGAGAGACAATTCCAATTTCTCCATCCTCAGAGACCAGAGCAGGTGGTGGGAGGGCCCAAACCTGAAGCTGTGGCAAGGAAAGAGCGGCAGCACTATCATATGGGGTGAAGGAGGAACAGTCAGAGGGTTTGGATCAACAAGTCATCCTCCTTTTCATTAGGATCAAGCAAAACTTGTTTCCTGGCCTTCCCTTCCTGTTGGGCCATAACCTTACCTCTTCTTTGCACAGGTTTATTCTGGTACAATAACATAAAAGACTGTACATAAGGTATTTCATCCCATTTACAAAATAAATCTAGCTGCAGGATATAGTTGTAATTTAAAGATCCATTTTCAGGCCATTTTGCTCAGGGGCCTAAATGATATTGTGGCCACACAGTGTTAGCAAAAAAATACCATCTTTTTCTTTTTCTGTGGATTCATAACTGAAAGCCACCCAATTTTGAAGAATGCAGCCTAAAGGGCTACAAGAGGGAATTGAATTAACATATCCCATTTTTGAATGGGGTTTTGTTTCCAGGTGTTTGCAACAACAAAATCTGTCTATATGTCCATGCTATGGGCAGCAAGAAGCTCAATCTCCAATAAACAATTCTTATCAATTGAGACAATCAGACATAGAGAAACATAGATAAACAAGATAAAAGCAAACAAGACCAAAATCCAAAGCCCTAGGCCTCTAACCAAAGTATGGAGTACCTTAGCAGCTATAACCTTTTATATTGTCTGCTAAAATCCCACCAGGTGTGTTTCCAAGCCAGGATATGGACAGAATTGACAGACAATTTAGGCACAATTGCATTTCTTTTTCCTTTTTTATTTTAAACATTTACATTAACTTTATTTAAAAATTTTTATTGGAGTATTGTTGATTTACAATGTTGCATTAGTTTCAGCTGTACAGCAAAGTGAATCAGTTATACATATACCCACTCTTTTTAAGATTCTTTTCCCACATAGGCCATTACAGATTATAGAGCAGAGTTCCCTGTGCTATACAGTAGGTCCTTATTATTTATCTATTTTATATATAGTAGTGTGTATATGTCAATCCCAATCTCCTAATTTATCCCTCCTCTCCATTAGCCCCTGGTAACCATAAGTTTGTTTTCTACATCTGTGACTCTGTTTCTGTTTTGTAGATACGTTCACTTGTACGCCATTTTAAAAAAATATTTTTATTGGAGTATAATTGCTTTACAATGGTGTGTTAGTTTCTGCTTTATAACAAAGCGAATCAACTATACATATACATATATCCTCATCTCTCCTCCCTCTTGGGTCTTACTCCCACCCTCCCTAATCCAACCCCTCTAGGTGGCCACAAAGCACTGAACTGATCTCCCTGTGCTATGTAGCTGCTTCTCACTAGTTATCTATTTTACATTTGGTAGTATATATACATCCATGCCACTCTCTCACTTCATTCCAGCTTACAGTTCCCACTCCCCGTGTCCTCAAGTCCATTCTCCACCTCTGCATCTTTATTCCTGTCCTGCCCCTAGATGCTTCAGAACCATCTTTTTCTTTTCTTTATTTTAGATTCCATATATATGTGTTAGCATATGGTATTTGTTTTTCTCTTTCTGACTTATTTCACTCTGTATGACAGACTCTTATGTCCATCCACCTCACTACAAATAATTCAATTTCATTTCTTTTTATGGCTGAGTAAGATTCCATTGTATATATGTGCCACATCTTCTTTATCCATTCATCTGTCAATGGACACTTCGGTTGCTTCCATGTCCTGGCTATGGTAAATAGAGCTGCAATGAACATTGTGGTACATGACACTTTTTGAATTATGGTTTTCTCAGGGTATATGACCAGTAGTGGGATTACTGGATCATATGGTAGTTCTATTTTTAGTTATTTAAGGAACCTCCATACTGTTTTCCATAGTGGCTGTATCAATTTACATTCCCACCAAGAGTGCAAGAGGGTTACCTTTTCTCCACACCTTCTCCAGCATTTATTGTTTGAAGATTTTTTGATGATGGCCATTCTGACAGGTATGAGGTGATACCTCATTGTAGTTTTGATTTACATTTCTCTAATGATTAGTGATGTTGAGCATCCTTTCAGATTGTTGGCAATCTGTCTATCTTCTTTGGAGAAATGTCTATTTAGGTCTTCTGCCCATTTTTGGATTGGGTTGGGCTTTTTTTTTTTTTTTTTTTGATATTGAGCTGCATGAGCTGCTTGTAAATTTTGGAGATTAATCCTTTGTCAGCTGCTTCATTTGCAAATATTTTCTCCCATTCTGAGGGTTGTCTTTTTGTCTTGTTTATGGTGTCCTTTGTTGTGCAAAAGCTTTTAAGTTTCATTAGGTCCCATCTGTTTATTTTTGCTTTTATTTCCATTTCTCTAGAAGGTAGGTCAAAAAGCATCTTGCTATGATTTATGTCATAGAGTGTTCTGCCTATGTTTTCCTCTAAGAGTTTTATAGCACTTGCACACTTTCTTTTTGGATTCCACATATAAGGGATATCACATAATATTTATCTCTGTCTGACTTACTTCACTCAGTATGACAGTCTCTAGGGATGTAAGGATTTTTCAATATTCACAGAACAAGTTCATTTCTTTAATGAGGTTACTCACCCAAAAGACATCTTCCAAACCCAAAACCACCTCTTTGTTGCAAAAGGAAACTAAGCACCCAGGGTCTGTAGCAGCTCATCGGGGAAATCCTGGGGACAATCCCTGGAACAAATGAGACAGGCAGCTGATTGGACTTGTCTACAGTCTCTCAATACTGGCAATGGGCTGATGAACCACAGGCAAAAGATCCGTCTGGACTTAACTCCTGGCTGGCTGGTCAAATTTGCTACCCAACCAGGTTCCTTCTGCCTGATGCACAGCAAGACAAAATGCTGAGATAATGAGGTCTGCAGCAAAGAGGGGGTTTATTCAGGAGTAAGCCAAGGAAGAAACAGGAGAACTAGTCTCAGATCCGCATCCCCAAAGGCAAGGAGCTCAAGTTATTTGTGGGGTAGCAAAAAAAGAAGCAGGGTGGTCTGAAGCACGGGGAGCATGGGGAGTGTGGGGAAGGGTGACGGGGAAAAGGGCAATAATCATCATTCTTCATAGGTGTAACTAAGCTACAGGCCTCTGTAAATTGCAAAACTCACCAAGTGGACACTCACGCATGGCCAGTTGGGAGAATGTTGGTGTTTCTATACAATCTTAACCAGCTGAGCTCAAACTAGATGCAGGTGACTCCAAGTTCCTGGAAAATAACTGGGGCAAACATCTTATTGTTTAGGGTGTGAGCCACTTGGAAAACATGCAAGTCTTAAAAGGACCTTGACAAGTGATGGCAGGTGAATGGATTTAAACCACAGTTTGACCCACACTTAAAGTTGAGAATTACATTCCACTGTATTTGAGAATATATACACATATTATTTAGAATTCCAAATGGGAACTTTATTTCTTTTCCTCATGTATTTAGTAAATTTTAATTATTTTTGCATTTATTTTTCTTGAGATAAAATTGACATATAGCTTTGTGTAACTTTGTTTAAGTGGTATAATATGTTGATTTAATACATTTATATATTTTAACATGATTACTATCAAACTGTTAGCTAACATCTTTATGGTGTCACCTAATTACAGTTTCTTTTTTGTGATGGAAAGGTCTAGTCTCTTAGCAACTCTGAAGTTTATAACACAATATTGTTGCCTATAATCACTGTGCTGGGCCCTAGATCTCCAGAACTTATTGATTTACTAGGTGTAAGTCTGCAACCTTAAAGATCATCTTCCCAACTCCTTCACCCGCTACCCAGTGGTAATCACAATTTTACTTTCTGTTTTTATGGTTTGGATTTTTTAGATTCCACTTATGAGTGATATCATACAGTATTTGTCTTTCTCTGTCTCACTTATCTCACTTATTATAAAACTCTCAAGTTCCATCCGTGTTATCACAAATGACAGGATTTTTTGTTTGTTCGTTTCTCATGGTTAAATAATATTCCATTGTATATATGTGATGTGTATATATGTGTTTATATATACACTATATATCACACTTTTTTTAATCCATTCACCCATTGAAAAATGCCTAGGTTGTTTCCATATCTTTTCTATTGTAAATAATGCTGCAATGAACATGAGAGTACATATATCTTTTTGATATCCTGGTTTCATTTTCCTTAGATATATACCCCAGAGTGGAATTCCTGGATCATATGGTAGTTGTATTTAAAATTTTTTTTAAAAACTGCCATATTTTCCATAGTGGCTGTACAGATTTGCATTTCCACCAACAGTGCACAAAGCTTTCCTTTTCACCACATCCTCACCAACTCTAGTTATCTCTTGTCTCTCTTGTGATAATCATTTCTAACAAGTATGAAGTGTATCTTATTGTAGTTTTGATTTGAATTTCTCTGATGATTAGTGATATTGAACATCTTTTCATGTAACTATTGGTCATTTGGATTTCTTCTTTGAAAAAAGAAGAAATTTAGTTTAGTTCCTTGGCATATTTTTAATCAGATTGTTTGTTTTATTGTCATTGAGTTGTATGAGTATTTTTAAATATATTTTGGATATTAACTTCTTAACCAATATATGGTTTGCAAATAATTTCCCATTCCATAGGTTGCCTTTTTCTTTTGTTAATTGTTTCTTTCCCTGTGCAATCCCTCTTGCTGTTTTTTGCTTTTGTTACTTGTGCTTTGGTATCATATCTAAAAAATAATTGCCAAGACTGACACTAAGGAGCTTCTTCGTTATGTTTTCTTCTAGGAGATTTACAATATCGGGTCTTAAGTTTAAGTCTTCAATCCATTTCAAATTAATTTTTGTGAGTATTGTAAGAAAGGGTTTAATTTTATTTTACTGTATATGTTTATCCAGCATCATTTGTTGAAGAGATTATCCTTTCCTCATTGAGTTGTCTCGGCTCCCTTGTCAACTATCATGCATGGGTTTATTTCTGGGCTCTCTATTCTGTTCCAATGGATTATGTGTCTATTTTCATGCCAGTAACATATTGTTTTAATTACTATAACTTTGTAGTGTAGTTTGAAATCAGGAAGTGTGATGCCTCCAGCTTTGTTCTTCTTTCTCATATTCCTTTGTCTCTTTGGGGTCTTTTGTGATTCCACACAAATTTTAGGATTTTTTTCTTCTATTTCTGTGAAAAATGCCATTGGAATTTTGATAGGGATTATGCTGAATCTATAGATAGCTTTAGATAATATGAACATTTTAACAGTATTAACTGTTCTGATCTATGAACATGGGCTATCTTTCCATTTCTTTCTATCTTCTTCAATTTCTTTCATCAAGGTCTTATAGTTTTCACTGTATGGATTTTTTACTTTCTTGGTAACATTTATTTCTAAGTGTTTTATTGTTTGTGATGTTATTGTGAATGGGATAGTTTTCTTTTTCAGATGTTTTCTTATTAGTGTATAGAAATGCAACTGATTTCTGTATGTTGATTTTATATCCTTTAACTTTACTGAATTTTTAAATTATTTCCAACAGTTTTTTGTTTGAGACTTTAGGATTTTCTATACACATATAAGATTATATTAGCTGCAAGTAACAACAGTTTTTCTTCCTTCATGATTTGAATGTCTTTTATTTCTTTGTTTTGTCTAATTTCTCTAGCTGGGACTTCCAATAGTATGTTGAATAAGAATGGTGAGAGTTGACACCTTTGTCTTGTTTGTGATCTTGGAGGAAAATCTTTCAATATTTTCCCATATGTAAAATGTTAGCTGTATATGTCTTGTATATGGCCTTTATTATGTTCAGATAAATTACTTCTATGCCCAATTTGTTAAGGATTTTTATCAAGAATGGATGTTTTATTTTGTGAAATACTTTTTCTACATCTATTAAGATGATCATATGATTTTTACCTTTTGTTCTGTTTTTGTAGTGTATCACCCTATTGATTTGCATATGTTAAACCATCTTTGAATTCCAGTGATAAATCACACTTGGTCATGGTGTATCATCATTTTAGTATGTTGTTGAATTTGGTTTGCTAATATTTTGTTGAGAATGTCTGCATTATATTCACCAGGGATATTGGTCTATAGTTTTCTTTTCTCAGTGTCCTTATCTGGCTTTTGTATTAGGGTAATACTGACCTTACAAAATTAGTTTGGAAGCATTTCCTTCTCTTCAAATTTTTGTAAGAGATTGAGAAGGATTAGTGTTAATTCTTCTTAAGTGGTTAGTAGTATTCATCAGTGCAGCCATCTAATCTTAGGCGTTTTTCTGTTTTGGGAGATTTTTTATTACTGATTCAATCTTTTTACTCATTATTGATCTGCTCAGATTCTCTATTTCTTCCTGATTTAGAGTTGGTAGGTTGTACATATCTAGGAACTTATCAATTTCTTTAGATTTTCCAATTTGTTGGCATATACTTATTCATAGTAGTGTCTTATGATCCTTTGATTTCTATAGTATCAGTTTTAATGTCTCTGCTTTCATTTCTAATTTTATTTGTTTTACTTTTCTCTTTTTTTTATTAGTTTAACTAAACTTTTGCCTATTTTATCTTTTTGAAAACCAACTTAGTGTTGTTGATATTTTTTATAATTTCTGGTCCCTATTTTATTTATTTCTATTTTAATTTTTGTCATTTCCTCTTTTTGATAACTTTGGGCTTAGTTTGTTCTTTTTCTTGTTCCTTGAGGTGTAAATTTAAGTTGCTTATTTGAGATCTTTCTCTTTTCTATACGCATTTATTGCCATAAACTTCTCTCTCAGTCCTGCTTTTTCAGCCTCCCATAAGTTTTGGTATGCTGTGTTTCCATTTTCATTTGTTTTGAGACTTTAAAAAAATTTTCCTTTTGATTTCTTCTTTGACCCATTGGTTGTTCAGGACTATGTTGTTTAATTTCCACATGTTTAGATTTTCCAACTTTACTCTTTTTTTTTTTTTTTTTTTCTGTGTTACATGGGCCTCTCACTGTCGTTGTCTCTCCTGTTGCAGAGCACAGGCTCCAGGCACACAGGCTCAGTGGCCATGGCTCACAGGCCTAGCCACTCCACGGCATGTGGGATCTTCCTGGACCAGGGCATGAACCCATGTCCCCTGCATCAGCAGGTGGACTCTCAACCACTGCACCACCAGGGAAGCCCCAACTTTACTCTTGATATTGATTTCTAGTTTCATACCACTGTGGTCAGTAAAGATACTTACTATAATTTTGGCCTTCTTAAATTTGCTAAGAGTTGTTTAGTGCCCTGGTTTATCTAAATATATGGTTTATTCTGGAAACAGTTTCCTGTGCACTTGAAAATAATGTGAATTCTACTTCTGTTGGATGGAATGTTCCATAAATATCTATTAGTTCCATTTGATCTAATGTATGGTTCAAGTATAATATTTCCCTGTGAATTTTCTGTCTGATGAGTTATCCATTGTTAAATGTGGGGTATTGAACTCTCCTAATATTGTGTTGTTGTCTATTTCTCCCTTCAGATATGTTAGTATTTGTTTCATGTATGTAAGTGGTACTCTTATATTTGGTGCATACATATATTTACTATTGTATATTTTCTCGACCTACTGACCTCTTTATCTTTTTTTTTTTTTTGCTTTCTTTTTTTTTAATTTGGCTTGCATTCTTTATCATTATATAATAAACTTCTTTGTCTCTTGTCATCATTTTTTCACCTAAACTCTTTTTTTCTTGTATAAGTATATTTATCCTTGGTTCCCCCCCCCCCCCAATTTGCATGGCATATCTTTTTCTATCACTTCACCTTGAACCTACTTAAAGCTGAAATGAGTCTCTTGTACATAGAACATATTTGGGTTTTGTGCTTTTATCCATTTAGCCACTCTGTGCCTTTACAGTGTGAATTCAATCCCTTTGACTTAGAGTTAGTATCAATATGTAAGGCCTTACTAATGTCATCTTATTAATTGCTTTCTGGTTGCTTTGTTCTTTCATTGTTTCTTTTTTCCTGAGCTTCTGCCTTCCTTTATAAATTGGTGATTTTCTATGGTGGTATGCTCTGCTTCTCCTTTCTTTATCTTTGTGCATTTACTCTAACTTTTTGCTTTGTGATTATCATACAGCTAACATAAGACATTGTATAGATAAAACAGTCCTTTATTTTTTTGTTTAGCCAAGCCCTACCTCCTCTATGAAGACTTCTTCAGTTGCTTTAACCCATTCAGCTCATTCTCCTCTCTAAATTCTTATTCTACTCACCATAGCTAGCAATTAATTTTCTAAATCTTCTTAAAGGAGATTTTAGCATGTTAGTCTCCAACTAAAAATTCCTCAAATAGTACAATGTTTTCAATAATGAATATATTCTGAGCATCCCACCTAGATGCTAGGGATACACAGATGAATAAAACACAGCCCCTGTCCCACAGGCATTATAGACTGATGGATTATTCACACCTGGGGCTCACTAGGATTCTCAAGTTGTCTACAGAGTAAATTGCTGCTTTGCATTTAAAGTAGTGACACCTCCTTAAATATTTTCTGTTTAACTATTGGGCATTCTACTTCTTGATACTTTTATTATCTGGGGTTTTCTCCACCTTTATATGGGTACAACTGCTCCACTCTTCTTTAACCCTCTTGTGGCAGAATTCTTAAGGTTTCATGTCATCTCTGATTCTTACAATACACCAGGCTGGCTACTGGAAACCTTGTTTTTATTTTCCAGAAGGTGGCACTATAGCTAAAGTTTGTGGTTTCCCCTCTGCCCACAGACCCTGTCTTGTTTTCTAAGCTCACTCCCTGTCGACTGGAGCTCACACTCACCTCCATACTCAGGAGCAGGCACAAGGCGTCAGCTGCAGATTGGAGATGGTGTTGGTTTATCGTTTAGGGCATTAGGGGTGCCCATAGACCTCATAAGGAGATCCCCAGGTGTGGGACTCCCAGAGGCTCATGGGTGGAACCATGTCCCTTTAATACCCTTTGATACTCTTATCTGCTGTTTTCCTGATCTCCTCCCTTCTCCCAGCCAAAGAGATCCTCTCTATTACTCCATGTGCTGCTAGAGAGAAATGTGTTTCTCCAGCTGCATCCACACCACTGGGGTATTTGGGTACACAGCCACCCTTTCCCTTGTGGGAGAAGTCACCCAGCCTGAAAGTGCAGCCCAGTGCAGTGTTGCCTTCAGGAGAGGGGGTGGATAGTGCTGGTAAATTTCTTCTTACCATTTCTGCTGCATCCAAATGCACTTGTTTGCCTGCTTGGTTTATTTGTTGTTGTTCCAAAGTTGTTCTGGGATCTCCCCTGGGGAAGGCTGGACATCTACAATTTTTCTCTTATCTGTGGGTATCTGCCCAGGTCAGTACCACAAGTTTTTTTCCAACCACAATAAAAGGAGTTGGGACAGGTTTGCTGCTCCATTGATTCCAGAGTCTGTACTGAGGTCTGTCTGTCTATTATCAGTGGCACACATGGGTGAGACTCCTTCTGGGGTTCTTCATGTATGGTGCTGGATTCCACAACTACTGCAAAGGTGGTTTTGTTCCTGGATGAATGTCTAATTCTTAAGTGATAAGGGAGTACAAAACGGAGAAACAGCTTAGATCACCATGTTGCTGTTGTTACTCTTTTTTTTCCCATGTATTTTTTTATTCAATTATTTATATCACTATGGATTCACAGACAATTATTTTATGCTTAAGTTATAATACAATCATATATTATTTATTTTGTTACTCAACTTGTTCCAGCATTGGCCTTTGAGAGCTCTTTTATTTGGCTTTTGTGTCCCTGTGACATTCCCCTATTACTGTGTTATTTTTGTTTTTGTTGTTTGCTTATTTGTTTTGAGCACTTCCTTACTGAAACTGCAACATGCACCAGGCTAACCTTGCATGTTTCCTGCCCAGTTCTAGAATCAGCCATTTATCCAAAAGCTCTGTCCCTTTTAGTGGAAAATGGTATTAGAAAAAAAGATTTAGCACTGGGTTTACTCTTTGTTACTGGGACACCATTATTTTTAGACCACGTCAGCTGCCAAAGAAGGGAGAAGTATGTATGTATATTAAGCCCTCTATATATACATATTTATAAATATTTCCATATGCGTATTCATATGTATCCATCTCTATCTATGTTAAGTTAGACATTAGTTGACATGAATGTCTTCAACAGTAATCCATAAAAACATGGATTATTCTAGTAGCCTTCTCTCTTTACATATCTGTAACCTCCAACTCCAACAGTAAGAAATCTGGATTCCATCAACCTGTATCCACATACTTAATTGTTCAATTATAGTATATATTTTCAGAATTGTTAACCTGTACCCTCATGAGGAAAACAAACAAACAAACAAAAAACAAAAATCAAAAATCCCAAACCTTTACCAACATTGCTGTAAACAGTCCTTTTAGTCATGTGTATTACAGGCTCCACTTGTGTCCAGTCACTTAGGTCAGCCCCTTTCCCCACCACTCCCTTCAGTATGGTTGCTTCATACATTTGTAATACAGTTAGTTTTTTTTTTTTTTTTTTTTGAATCACAGTCTGCATTACATCCTGGGATTCTCTAATCTTCTAAGTGATTTTTTAAAATATTTTTGTACATTAAGGTTCACTCTTTGTAGAATAAAGTTCAATAGTTTTGAATAAACACAAAGTGTCATGTATCCACCATTAGAGTATCTGGCAGAACAGTTTTCCCACCCTACAAAAATCTCCTATGCTTCATTTATTTAACTCTAACCTTACCTTAAACTCTTAGCAACCACTATTTTGTTTACCATTTCAATATTTTTGCCTTTTCCAGATTGTCGTATAAATGGAGCCATACAGTATGTAGACTTCTTAAACTGACATTTTACATAGTAACATGCACCTAAGATTTATTTTTGTCTTTACATTCTTTACATGGCTTGATAGTTTTTTCTTTTATCACTGAATAATATTTCATTATAAAATGTATCGCAGTGTGTTTATCCATTCACCTATTCAAGGACATCTTGGTTGCTTCCAGTTTGCAGAAATTATGGGGAAAAATGCTATAAACATTAATATGCAGGTTTTTATATGGATACATGTTTTCAAATCAGTTGGATAAATACCTGGCAGAGCAAATGCTGGGTTGTGTAATAAGATTTTGTTTAGGTTTGTAAGAAACTTCTAGTCTTTCATGGTGCTGTACCAATTTGTATTTTCTTCAGCAATGAATGAGCATTCCTATTGCTTTATATCCTTTGCAGCAATTGGTATTTTCAGTTTTTTGTGTTATGGTATCTCGCTGTGGTTTTAATTTGCACTTCTCTAGTGATGTTGATCACCTTTTCATTCATATACTTGTTTGCTTTCTGTATATCTTATTTGATGAGGTGTCTATTCAGATTCTCTGTCCATTTTTTAAATTGGATTGTTTGACTTCTTACTGAGTGTTAAACCCAATGGCGTGAAGTTTGGTTTTATGTTTTCTTCTAAGAGTTTTGTTGTTTTAGATATTACATTAAGTTCTTGTTTGATTCTGAGTTACTTTTTATACATGGTATTATGTAAGGGTCCACTTCATTCTTTTGCATGTATATATTAAGTTTTCCCTCATAATCTGTTGAAGAGATTCTTCTTCCCCCCATTGAATGGCATTGACACCTTTGTCAAAAATCATTGGATTGCATATACAAGGATTTATTTCTGGTTTCTCTATTCTATTCCATTGGTTTGTATGTCTATCTTTATGCCAAAATCACATGTTTTGATTACTGTAGGATTGTAGTAGATTTTGAAATCTGGAAGTGGGAGTCCTCTAGGTTTGTTCTTCTTTTTCAAGATTGTTTTGGCTATTCAGGGTCCCTTGAGATTCCATATGAATTTTAGGATAATTTTTTTTTTATATCTGCAAAACATATCATTGGGATTTTCATGGGACTGGATTGAATCTGTAGGTTGTTTGGGATAGTATTGGCTTTTTAACAATATTCATTCTTCCAATCCATGAGTATATGTTTTCATTTATTTGTATCTTCAATGTCTTTCATCAGTGCCTTATGGTTTTATTGTACAAGTCTTTCACCTTCTTAAGTCAATTCTGAAGTATTTTATTCTTTTTGGTGTTATTGTAAAAGGAATTGTTTTTGTAATTTCCCTTTCAGATTGTTTATTGTGTACATAAATGCAACTTATTTTTTTTATGTTGGTGTGTATCCTGCTACTTTGCTGAATTCATTTATTATTTCTAACAGTCCTTTTGTGGAATCTTTATGATTTTCTACTTACAGGATTATACCATGTGCAAAGAGAGGTAGTTTTACTTCTTCTTTTTAAATTTGGATAATTTTTTTAAAGTTGGATAATTTTAATTCCTTTTTCTTGAATAATTATTCTGGCTAGAACTTTTGGTACTGTATTGAATAGGAGAGGAGAGAGCAGACAATGATGTTCACTGTGGGTTTTTCATATATGGCTTTTATGTTGAAGCAGCTTCCTTCTACCTCTAGGTCGAGTGCTTTTATCATGAAAGGGTGTTGAATTTTGTCAAATGTTTTCCTGCATTAATTGAGGTGATCATGTGTTTTTTTTTTTTTCTCTTTCTTTTGCTGTGGTGTATTACATTAATCAATGTTCATATGTTGAACTCTTCTTGCATTCCAGAAATAAATCCCACTTGATCATGGTGCTTAACACTTTTAATATCTGGCTGAATTCTCCTTGTAAGTATTTTGTTGAGAATTTTTGCATCAGTGTTCATAAGGGATATTTGTCTGTAGTTTTCTTTTCTTGTAGTGTCTTGGGACTTGGTATCAGAATAAAACTGGTCTCAGAGAATAAGTTAGGAAGTGATCCCTCCTTTTCAATGTTTTGGAAAAGTTTAAGAAGGATTTGGTATTAATACTTCTTTAAATGTTTGATATATTTGTCAGTGAAGCCATCAGGTTCAGGGCTTCATTTTGTTGGGAGATTTTGATTACTGATTCAACCCCCTTACTAGTTATAGGTTATGATATTGTGATTTATAATAAGAAGTATGTGTTTAGTTTTGTTCATGTTCCTGCCACAGAACTCCTAAAACCCTCAGCATTTACTAAGTGTTAAAAGCAATAAATGTATCTTGTCATGTTAGTGAGGTGACTTTTGGAAAAGCTGTTAGATATCCAAAGGATGGGGGCTGGTTGTCAAGGGAAACAACCATGTGATTAGAGGGTTGGAACTTTCCATCCCACCTCTCAGCCTCTGGGTTGTAGGGTCGGGCTGGAGATTGAGTTCAGTCACGAATGACCAATTATTTAATCAATCATGCTTATGTATGGAGCCTCCATAGCCACCCCACGCCCCTCCAGAAGATAGGGTTCTAAGACCTTGCAGGTTGGTGAACATGTGGAGATTCAGGGAGAATGGTGTTCTTAAAGAGCATGGAAGCTCCATAAACATTCCCACACATTTCTTTCGTCTAGATGTTTATCTGTATCATTTATCATATCCTTTTATAATAAATTGGAAACAGTAATTAAACTGTTTTCCTGAGCTCTGTGAGCAACTCTAGTAAATTAATCCATCCCAAAGTGGGGGTGGTGGTGGTCATTGGAACCTCTGGTCTACAGCCAGAAGCACAGGGGATGAGACTAACATCCAAAGTCAGGGGGGCAGTCTTGTAGCACTGAGACTGTGGGATCTGATGTTGTCTCCAGGTAGATAGTGTCAGAATTGAGTTAAATGCTTGATGGTGTAGAAACACACATGCACACACACACACACACACACACACACACACACACTGGATAGGTCAATTCAGATTTTCTATTTCTTCATGACTTAGTCTTGGTAGGTTTTGTGTTTCTTGGAATTTGTCTATTTCATCTACGTTATCCAATTTATTGGCTTATAATTATTCATAGTACTCTCTTATAATCATTTTCAGTTCTGTAGAATTGGTAGTAATGTCCCTACTTCCATTTCTGACTTCAGTAATTTGAGCCTTTTCTCTTTCTTTCTTAGTTCATCTAACTAAAGGTTTATGTTTTTGAAAACCAACTTTTGTTTCCAGCTGTCTTTTAGATCAATAAAGATTAAGAAAATCAAAAGATTTTATTTTGCCTTCATTTATTATTTTTCTGGCAACATTTTCTATCTTTAGATCTATGTCTCTGACTTATATCATTTATCTTATGCCTAAACAATTCTTTTCATTATTTCTTGCAGGGAAGTTCTGCTAGTATTGAATTTCCCTCATTTTTTGTTTGATTAATTATTTCTCTTTCATTTTTGAAGGATAATTTTATTGTGTACAGAATAATTTAACATTGGTGGTTTATTCTTTTAATATTTTAAAAGTTTCACTATACTCTATATATATTTTGCCTGCATGGTTTGTTGAGAAGTACACAATAATTCATGGCCTTTTTCTTCCATAAGTAAAGTATTTTTTAACTCAGGCAGCTTTCAAGATTTTCTCTTTATTTGATTTTCTGAAATTCATATATGGTATGCTTAGGGATGTAAGTGTATATGTGTTTACATGTTTATATTTATTCTATGCAATTTTCTCTGAACTTCCTGAGTCTATGGTTTTGTGTCTGTCATTAATTTTGGAAGTTTCTCCTCTCTCTCTCTCTCTCTCTCTCTCTCTCTCTCTATATATATATATATATATATATATATATATATTTCTGCTCTGTCCTCTCTTCTCCTTCTCGAATTCTTATTATTTACATTTTTTTATATTGTTTCACAGTTCTTAGATGTTCTGTTTTGCTTTGTTTGTTTGTTGTTTTTATTATATTTTTCTCCTTGCATTTCAGTTTGGGTAGCTTCTATTGACCTATATTCAATATTACTGATTATTTTCCTAAATATATCATCTACCAATGAGCCCATCATTGTTCATTTCTACTATATTATTTCTGATTACAAGAATTTCTTCTTGGTTATTTCTTAGATTTTTCTTTCTCTTTGTTTATATTGCCTGACTCTCCTTGCATGCTGTGTACTTTTTCCTTTAGAAACCTTAGAATACAAATTATAGTATATGTGATCATTCCAACATCTGTGTCATAACCTTAGTATGGTTCTGCTGATTACTCTGCCTCTTCAGAATTGTATTTTCTTGATTTTCGACATGCCTTGTAAATTTTTGCTGAAATCTGAACGTACCGTATGGGGTAGTAGGAACAGAGGTAAATAGGCCTTTAGTTCTACTGTAAATAGTTACCATTTTATTAAAATGATATTTCTAATTGGTTGCTTTCAATGAATAGGAATGTTATCAGTTTTTGAGATTAATATAGCAGTCTTAATAAATTCTCTTACTTTAAATATTTTATGAATTATCTTGGATACTTAGGGATTAGAATACTATCCATTAAAAATGATAATTCAGTTTCTTTCCTTCTTTACACAGTTTGCTTTCATCTTATTGAATTGTATATGATTTCCAGCATAATGTTGGAGAGAAGTGAATAGATAATAGTAGTAGGTATCCCTGACTTTTCCTGACTTTGGCAGAAATGCTTCTACTTTTTGAAAATGTAATATGGTGTTTGTGGTAAGTCTTAGTGTAGTCACTTTTTTAAATAAAATATATTTTCCTTTTTTCCTAATTTTTAGAAACCATTTTTATGAATAGGTATTATATTTTATCAAATTATTTTTCTGTTTAATATAATCATATGATTTTTTTCTCCTTTAATCTTTAGTGTGATGCATTAAAAAGGGTATTGTAGAAGTTATATGCACTATAGACATAAGGCAATGACAATATATGAAAATCAACAACTTCCTGTCTGTAAGTAGTCATACTTAAGCTCCATTAGCTGATATCATCACAGAATGTTTTCTATGTAATGAAACTACCAGGGGAAGCCTAGATTTAAGGTCATTGTCCAGATCAAATGACCTGAGTGTAGTGGATTCTATAATGAGTGGACTCTGTAACTCCTTCCTGTAGTTCCAAGAAAAAAACATGCTTTTTTTTTTGACCTTTCTCTTTCAAGTGTAAGTTGAATCGAGGAATAATTTTCCTGAGTCATGGGATCAAACAAAGCAATTTAGAACAAATAACATTCACTTCATACTTTTACATTAAACTTTTGAACAATGGACGGCTATGAACCGAGCTGTGTGGTTGCATCCCAGGAACCTACATCCATTTCTATGCAAGCTCAGACCTCCTGTTAACCTAACCTGTTGGTTTCCATTTGTAGATGACCATCCTCATTCCTCATACTCACTCACTTATGTCACCTTCTTTATCAGCCTTGAGATAAGTTTATGGAGCATTCTCTTGAAGACTGAAGCCTAAACTCAAGGTGACCAGGCAGATGCAAGAACTGTCCTGTGAAAGCTTACTTGCTCTGCAGGTCCGGTTTACTCACAGGGAGAGAAACAGGGCTGAATTCTACCCCACTGTGGGGAGTCTGCAGGCTCTTGGCAGATACAATTATGCCTTTACAACAAAAATAAACCCACAAAGAGGAGAGTATGATGAGTAGCTTGGTGCACAGCTTTCTTGGCAGCCTTCATCAAAATGCAGCTGACTTTCATATGGTTTTCATTGTGTCTACAAACAGGACGGGCAGGACTCACAGCCTGCCAAAGAGTCACACCACCCTTTTGAAGCAACCTTATCAGAGTTGCACAATCGCTGGTCCCTTTCAAATTAGCCTATGAAAGGAAAAGAAGAGGCAGTGCTTAATCTGCCTCAGCCTTACATGGGTCCCCCAAGCCACCGCCCATACCACTAACATGCCTAATAAACACTACTTTGCATGTAACCTGTGTCTCTGGTCTATTGAAGGAGGATCGCACGTGTTTTAAATTTTGTTTAGTTTTTGTCAAAAGGATATAAGTTTAATGTCAGTGGGATTTTTTTGGTGCTGTTTTTTTACTGGCTCTATCCTTAGAACCTAGAATAGTGTGTGGCATATAGTAAGTGCTCCATGGATATTTGATGAATGAAGACTGAATAAAATAATGTTTCTTCCACAGTATACAGTGTTAGTCAAATATTTTCTCAAGAGAATTATGTAAATAAGGGCTAATTCATGAAAGTTGATTGTCTCCTAGTCTGTGCTAGAGACTTATCTAATAGTGTAATAATTTAAGCTAGAGAATTTCGTGGCTGGCAGTGCTTCAAATTTGTAATACTGAAGTGGGATGAAGTCATTCCTGGATAGGTGTGAGGGACAGAGCATTTACATTCTACTTAACTCTCTTTCTTTTCCACACTATTTCCCTATGGTCTTACATCCAGAAATACCTTTAAATCCAGAATTGTGAGGACAGGTGAGTTTTGTGTCTGGTTGACCTGAGGCTCTTGGAAAACAAGGTTGGAGACTTGCTAGAGATCATCCTTTAGCTAAGAAAAACCTAACAGGATCAAATGTATCCCAGACCTAACTTCTCAGAGAGGTTCTTGGGCCATAATAATTTCCTCAAGATTTAGGATTGTTAAATAATAACTAGTGCAAACATTTAGGGGATTAAGTTAAAGTTTCCTAAATAAATGGATCCATCAACCTGACAGTTGATCAGATTCATAATTTTGTGAGAATGAAAAAGGAACTGGCATTATTTTGTCCCCTTGCTGGTATCTTTCAGAAAAGCAAAGTATACACAGTGAGTGGTAAGCATGACATATAAAAATGTTTGTTCCCCAAATCTGAAAAAATGATTTTGTCTCCATGTTAACTATGTGTGCCTATCTTTGTATGTCTGTGCAGTGAATGTGTATGATTGTGTCTGCATACATGGGACATGAGTGTGTGTGCAATGTGTGTGTATGTGCAAATATTCACTCATTTATACATTCAACAATTAACTTCCTATTATCTGCCTCACATCTTTTCAATGGACCACTGAGTATGTGTGGACCCAGTATTTCTTGTTCACTTAAATTGGTTTTATTGTCATCATAATGAGCTGTAGTTACTGCTCTTGTTTTCCTCTAAATATCTTAAGGCAGTCAAGCTTGACTCAAACTAAAATGTTACTGCAGACAATAAAATTATAGAAAAGCACTCAGAATATAATCTGTGGTTCTGAGTTTCAAATTTGGTTTCTCGTGGCTTTGGGAAAGCATGACATTTTGCAGCCTCCTAATGACTTATTGCTACGGGTAAAAGAAATGGCTATGCCATCAAGACAAACAGGACCCACACAACGTGAGCTAAGGGGCACTGGGAAAAGGGTCAATTCTAAAAGTATTTCAACTCATAAGCTTTCACTTCATACTAAGATTTCTTCTGCCAGAGTTTTAGTTTTTAAGTTGATTTATCAGTTCTCCTGTTAAAACATGTAATCCAGAAAGAGTAAGATTTTAAGCTGCTGTAAATTAATATCTTAATGTGATTTATTTATCAAAATATTTTCAAGAGACAGCTCACTGTGTGCTGAGCTTGGCAGGGAAGAGAAGGGAGAATTCTACAGGGCAACATGCTGTCCTGGGGTCTATTTGGCCAAAAGGCTGACCCAGGAAGGAGAGCTGGCAGGGGGAGGGGAGAGAGGGAATGGAATGAGGGAAATGTGGAATTTGCTGTGATGCAAAACAAGGCTTATTAGCTATATAGGGAACAAATTTCTTGTTTTTACAATCATGAGCCCACAAACAGCATGGTAAACATGATAATTAAATCATGTACATTTGTAATTATCATATTATACTAACAGAATCAGAAGGTACCATATGTTAAGTAACAGATGAAGAAAATTCACAGTCCTTTAAGTCTTCATATTAAAGTGATTACAGATTGCTAGGTGAGAATTTATATTTTTTGGAGTGTTTTAAGGTTATGGTACGTATGAAAGTCAAGCATAAAAGTCCCTTCTGTGTGTCAAACGAAAGGGACTTTGGAGGAAAGAACTGGGTTAATTAGAAATTAAATTTTATTTTAAAATCAGAATGCCAGTCTGTTGATTGACAAGGTTAAATGCAACTTCCAGGATACAAGGTACATGGATATCAGGCTGTCTGCTCACTGTAAGGTAGTCACAAGAAGCAGAACGATCTGGACATGAAAGAATGGGCCTTCCAGTACTTTCTTACTCCAGGAAATAAATTTCTCTCTGAGATAATATGTATGTATATATATCTGCAATATATATACATACATTATTATATTGCATGTATAATTTATATCCTGTTTTCTTAAAAAGGCTACATCGATAGTGTTTTTCCATTTAAAATTCTTCAAAACATTTATTTTAATGATTATATTTAATTATTTGGATATACTATAATGTACCTAACTATTCATCAACGATTATGTATTAGGTTGTGGCCCATAGTTAATTCCACCACTCAACTGATTTTTTTTGAAGCTACTACTTAGTGTAAAGCCCTATTCTTGGCAATAAGAATTATGACTATGATAGGTAGGATTTCTCCTTTAATGTGTTTTCTTAAATAAGGTTGTAATTGATACTTTATGTATATATCTTTGTTTACATTTAATTACTTTTGGGATAAATTCCAGAAAGCAGCATTATTAGGTTAAAGATATGAATATTGTCCTGTTCTTTATATATGCTGCTCAATCATATTCTTAAAGAGCTGTATTAACTTATGTATGTGTATGTGAATTAAACTGTTTATTTATCTCACTGGACCTTTTCAAACATTGTATACCTAATTTTTAAAAGTAACTTCTTTCTTTGATTTCATATTTTTGATTAATATTTTAACAGATTTTCACATATTGATATTCCTCCTTTATTCTCTCTTCTTAACTGTTTTAATGATTTCTCATTGATTGATATGGGCTTTTCATATACAAAGGGTGTTAAGCTTTTTCTGCCATACATGTTCCAAATGTTTTCTACTATTATTACTGGTTGTTTAAGGTTTTGACATAAAGAGGTTTAAAATGTTATCTAGTCAAGTATATTGATTGCTTCCTTTGAGGTCTCTCTCCAAGTTTAAGTACTCAAAGTTTAAGTACTTAGTTTTAAGTATGGAAATGTTGCCTTAACAAGGATTGGGCAATTATTCATTTATATTTTCTTCCAATTTATTTCTTTTTTTAATGGGAGTCTTTAATTCATCTAGATTTTATTTTGATATTTAGTTTTATAGGAAGATCTAAATTGATTTCCTTTTTACTCATAAACCTAGCCTATTTTCCCAGTACCATTTATTGAATAGTTGACCCCTTCATCTTTGATTTGTGATGCTCTCTCTGTCACATACTCACTATGAATATACATACAAGGATCTGCCTGGGGACTCTGTTTTTTTTTTTTTTTTTTTATTCTTTTTCTTTATTTTTTAAACCTCACATTTGTTTATTTTATTATTTTTTTGGCTGTATTGGGTCTTCGTTTCTGTGCGAGGGCTTTCTCTAGTTGTGGCAAGCCGGGGCCACTCTTCATCGCAGTGCGCGGGCCTCTCACTGTCGCGGCCTCTCTTGTTGCGGAGCACAGGCTCCAGAAGTGCAGGCTCAGTAGTTGTGGCTCACGGGCCTAGTTGCTCCGCGGCATGTGGGATCTTCCCAGACCAGGGCTCAAACCCGTGTCCCTTACATTAGCAGGCAGACTCTCAACCACTGCGCCACCAGGGAAGCCCGGGACTCTGTTTTTTGGTGGATTTTAGCTCTTATTGGATATTTGGTGGCAGTACAGAATTGCTGCATATAGTTTACTTTCAGAATGCAGAGTCATATATATATATATATATATATATATATATATATATATATATATATATATAATGTCTTCTGGGCTTAAAACAAAAAATCTGGGCTTACAGCCTGGTTCAATCTTAGATCCACTCCAACTTTCTGAACCTCAGTTTCCCCATCCATAATATAGTGACAATAATATCCTGTTGATGTGTTGTTGTGTGAAGTAAGTAAGATAATACATGTGCAAGAAGTTTGTGAAATGTAAAAGGAATTGCCAATGTCAGTTTTTACAATTAGTATATAGACATAACCTGGGCTGTGACTTTATATGAAGCCCTATTGGACATGGTTGGTTTTGTGCTCATATAAATTCAGAAAAACAAACGTGAAGAAAGTAAATTACCAGCCAGAACCCTGATCCATTGTGCAATAGAGTCCTATGTCATCTTTTGACGAGCATTTCCCTTTTTTGTTCTATGTAACTGGAAATCATTGTTGTAAATACCAAGCAGTATGGGTATTAATTAATGGGTCATGTGTAAATGCCATTAGATATGGCAGAGAGACAGTAAAGAAATTAATAGAACTGAATAAAAAATGGCTTAAATAATAGCACAGGAGGCTGTAAATACACAAATCTAGTTTGAGAAAATACTTCACTACAAAGAAAGAAGAAAGTTGACAAAGCAACTTCCCCTTCAAACCTGTGAACTCAGTTTTAGCTAGATACACAAGGATACCCAGCAAAATACTGCTTCACGACAAAAACACTCAAAAACTTAAACCAGAGCTAATGACTTCAGGGAGTCGAATAAAAATAAGGTTCATTTACATTTCCTTGCAGATCCAGCTTGAGAAAGAAAGAAGTGTCTTCTGGTGTCCAGAATTCTCTCTAAGGTCTAACCTTAAAAAAAAAACTTGGGGCTTCCCTGGTGGCGCAGTAGTTGAGAGTCTGCCTGCCGGCCAATGCAGGGGACACGGGTTCGTGCCCCGGTACGGGAAGATCCCACATGCCGCGGAGTGGCTGGGCCCGTGAGCCATGGCTGCTGAACCTGTGCATCCGGAGCCTGTGCTCCACAAGGGGAGAGGCCACAAACTCAGTGATCTGCTTGATGGAGACACCACTGTTCCCACAATTCCCCCAGAGTCCTCTCAGGTTCCCTGATGGTTTAGCCCCTGAGTCAAGTCAGAAGGAGCAATCACATCCACAAGCTCAAGGTTGAATCTGTTTAATGATCAATAAAAAAATGAATACTCACCACAACAGGCTTAGAGTAAATATTCAACTCATGAGCATTGAATTAAATAAATTATGTAATTCTAGATTCATTTACATGATTATGTAGTGAGACTTTACTCTGTATGATGACTCTTCTAAGGATGGTAAGAATATAGGGGTAAGTCAGACTTACATTTTTGCCCCAAGGATCTAAAGCTTAGTGAAGGAGATAATGCATATATCCATAAGTATAATAGAATATAAAAAGTTATAGATGACATGAACATGATGTAGACAGGGTATGGTGTGAACTCAGTGGAAAGAAACATCTGGGTATGAGGAAAGCATGGAAGAGTTTATGGAGGAACATATTTTTCATGAAATGAGAGAGAGGGAGAGAATGCATGATAGCAAATACGTCATAAGCATTGTGATACAAAGAAGGGGATGTAAAGAGAAAACCAAGTAGATAAAATAAAATGTTAGTTGGTGATGACCAGTGAGTATCATGACTGGCAAGTAATGGAGTACAGCTGGGAGCTGAAACCACTCCCAGGAGAAATTGCAGAAATAGGAGAAATTACAAAGTCTAGAAACCGTGGGCATCAAGTAGAGTCTGAGCCATCTCTCCCTTAGATTTGTTTGCTCTTTGAGTGTGCATACTGTGTCTTACGTCTTTGTACCTAGCACAGTGCTTGGTAAAATGTAGAGACTCAATAAATGTGTTGAATTTAGCTCCCACCCCAGAGGAAGGCTGACACACAATGTGTATCCAATGTTCACCTCTGAGCAAGGAAGAACGGGTAGAATAGTGGATAGAGTACTAGATTTCAGTCCCAGACTTCCCATTATCTAGCTGAGTGACCTTTGGTGAGTCAAGTAACCTCTTTAATTTTCAATGAACTGATTTATGAAAAAAAAAGAGGTTGAATAAACCTCTTGATACTTGATGATTCATGAGATCAGTGTTTATAGCCTGGGGATCACATGAGTTCTTACATGCAACAAAATTTGTGTGATTTTTTTTTTTTCCAAATGTGATGTATTGTCATCAGAGGGTCTTAAATTTTAAATATATTAGGACCCATCAGAAGAGACAGCAGAGCCTTATTCCCCGGAAAGGATTCCCTCTGCAGATCACGTCAGTGCCTTAGTGCCAGCTGCAGAGGTTGCTTCAGTTATGAAGATATTTATTCCATTGACCCCTATTCCTGATCCCACCAGTGAATCTTCAGCACCCGTTTAATAGCATCTGCTAACCATATGGTCTTTCTAGATGCTTTCTATTTTAAGTCCAAATATAACTAGTAAAAATATTTAATGATACTCCTCCTTTCTTTCTTTCCGCTTTTTTGCTTTTAGCCTGATTGTTGAGTGATTTGTGATTGTACCATAGCATGATAAGTTAAAATTGAGTATTAATCACAATAAGAGCTAGTATTTATAAAATGTTTTCCTACAGTTTATTTCCTTTTACTGTCAAGCCTACTGTGTTTAGCCAACTAAGGTCAAGGGTACTGTCTCGTTTGCTCATGTTCATTACTGACTTATACTAAAACAGAGAATTTCAGGGATTCCAAAATGTACCTAGTTGGGATTTCAAAATATAAGTAAGTTAGAAATATAGTTTAACTAACAGCTTTTTTTTTTTTTTTTTTTTTTTTTTGCGGTACGCGGGCCTCTCACCGTTGTGGCCTCTCCCGTTGCGGAGCACAGGCTCCGGACGCGCAGGCTCAGCGGCCATGGCTCACGGGCCCAGCCGCTCCGTGGCATGTGGGATCTTCCCGGACCGGGGCACAAACCCATGTCCCCTGCATTGGCAGGCGGACTCTCAACCACTGCACCACCAGGGAAGCCCTAACTAACAGCTTTTTATAGTTTAGTAAGTCTGGATGTTGCACTCATAGGTCTGGATTTCAGCCCTGAGACTGACCTTTTTCTTCTATGTAACATTGGGTAAATCATAGAGTCACCCTGGACTTCATTTCCCTTATCAGCAAGAAAGGAGAATAAAAATAACAATCTACCTATCACATCATTAATATGATTAAATAAACAATGTGGTTATATTGTTTCATAGTCTGAAAAGCATCAGACATATGGAAGAGATCACAAATGGCAGTAATACCAAACATTCCAAAACACATTGTTTCTATTTCCTTTCAATTATTGTTTCCAGTTTTATTGAGACATAATTGACACACAACATTAAACTTAAGGAATACAACATAAAGCTTTGATATAGGTACATATTGGGACGTGATCACCACAATAAGCCTAGTTAACATCCATCACCTTACAAAGTTACAATTTTTTTTTCTTGAGATGAAACCTTTTCAGATCTTCCCTTAGCAACTATGTTTCAGCAATTCCACTTCTGAGTATATATCTGAAGGAAATGAACAATCCCAAAGAGATATCTACACCCTTGTCTTCATTGCAGCAGCATTATTTACAATAGTCAAGACATGGAAACAACCTAATTGTCCATCAATGAATGAATGGAAAAAGAAAATGTGAGATACACACACACATACACACACACACACACACACACACACACACTCAGGAATACTATTTAGCCATAAAAAGAAGGAAAGTCTGCCATTTGCAACAATATTGATGATGGATCTTGAGGACATTATGCTAAATAAAATGTCAGAGAAAGACAAATACTGTATGAACTCAGTTATAGCTAAGGAAATCAAATTCACAGAAGAGATGAGATTAGTGATTGCCAGAAGGTGAGGGGTAAGGGGTGGGGAAATTGGATGAAGGGGGTCAAAAGGTACAAACTTTCAGTTATACGATAAATAGGTTCTGGGAATGAAATGTACAATTTAACAACTGTAGTTAACAATACTGTATTACATATTTAAAAGTTCCTTCAATTATTTCTGCTATTTATGTTTGGATAATTTCTATCTATCCTGCCTTACATCCATTTTCCTGTCCTGGGTTAAAACCACATCTTTAGACTTCATTTTAGAATCTCGGAAATAAAATGTTATTTTTAATTGGGAATCAAAGAATATCTCTTCTGGCTTTTGGCTGAAACTGTACTAAATATTGGCAGCATTCTTGCCAGTTTAACGGTGTACTGTTTGTCTTTGGCTTCCCCACATGCCATCCTTTCCCATACACTCTGTTAAGGTATGTATATTCCTAAGCCATTGTATATTCGGATCAGTGGATGATAGTCTTTCTGCCCAAATTTGTACTCACTTGTGTCTAATCACTTTCAGGTTTCTACACAAACCTCTGTTCTCTCTAAGCTCACCACCCTGTCTACCCACTGCTCCCTGAAGCCTGATCATCATTTCCTTATAAGGATAGCATCACACAGGATACATAATAATATTAATATCCATAATTACAATTCACATGGATTAAGCATACTTCACAAGCCTGGGTTTTATACATTATTATATTAGCCAATACATTTTTAGTTAGTATTCATTGGGAGCTTACTATGTATCAGTAACTGTGACCAGTCTTGTTTCATTTGTTATTCACAACTTTGAAAACCAGGTATTATTAACACTATTTGATAGATAAGAAATTTGAAACAAAGTAAAGTGATGTGACATGTTTAATATGAGAAAATACTATATGAAAAAGCTGGGATTTGAACTCTCCTCTGATTCCAAAGCCTAAACCCTCCCTATGGCACCATAGTGCATTAGGCAAAGGCTATGTGGGTTTGAGAAGATACTAAATTTCCCACCCATGATACACTGGATAGGCTAATTATTTTTGAGGGGTTGCTACTGTGCCATTTGGGGCCAGAAGGAATAGAAATGGAAATGGGCAGATGCTAATCATCCTCTCCTAAGAGCAAGGAGAAGAAACTTAGCAGCTCAGGACAAAGCAATCCTGAACAAGGAATGGAGTCAAGGCCCATTGGGCTTATCCACACAACTGTCACACATCCAGCCATAGCTTCCAGGGTCTGTGGCTTCTGGAAGGGAAGGTTTCTTACACAGCTCAGCACTTAAGCGTCAAGTGTCATCCAGTGCTCAGAAATTAACCAGCTGTGGTGTCAAGGGCTCACCTTAATCAGGGCCTACTTACACTGATTAGTGCCCTAATGGGGGCCAGCTGTTTCCTGGATAACTCAGGCAGGGCTCTGCTAGGTCACATGCAAAGCAGACCCTACTTTCTGTCAGGAAAGGCCCACTTCCACACCCACAAAGAACACAGGCTAGAATGGAGCACCTGTGGTGCTCCTTGCAGGGGGTGAAGAGAGATAGCTCAGAAGCAGACTAACTTTGTCACCTCTCCATCCTTTTGAGCTCTCCAGTGACTGTCCACATCCTGAGGACTTTTGTTGTCATCACACTGCCTGGATAAAAGGGAAACATGATTAGAAAGGTTGTAACAGAACAAAATAAACAGGCCAATCCAATCTCAATAAATAGCAGTTAGAAAACAAGTGACCTTAGTCAACAAGGGCAAGGGCAAACCTGTAAGCATCTGAGTTTGCTCGGTGTCTGGGGTAGCTCTTCTTGGCTGTAAACCTATTGGGCAGCTGTGGGATAAAGTCTTACTGCCATCCAGATAATTTCATTCTGCTAATTCTCTGGTGATAAATGAAAGAGGCCTTGGATTATAATCTTTTGGAAATGATTCTCTTGTAAGCCTAGGTCAATAAGAGCAATGATACACATCAAAGTGGTCTGCATGTGATGTTTATCCTTCTCATCCTGCACAAAATTTGCCATCAAATGAACATGGCAGACTTCTCAGAACTTCTGCTGCCAGTGTCATTGTCCCTGCAGTAAGCCCCAGCTCCACCCAACTCTGCAGGAGCCCTCCAATACTAGCAGATAAGAAAGAGAAAACCAAGAGAAACTGTGTGGTTGACGGGATCTTGGTGCTCCAGCTAGATGTCAGGCCTGAGCTTCTGAGGTGGGACTGCTGAGTTCAAGACATTGGTCCACCAGAGACTTCCTAACCCCATGTAATATCAAATGGTAAAAGCTCTCCCAGAGATCTTCACCTCAACACTAAACCCAGCTCCACTCAATGACCAACAAGCTACAGTGCTAGAGACCCTATGCCGAACAACTATAAAGACAGGAACTCAACCCCACTCATTAGCAGAGAGGCTGCCTAAAATCATAATAAGTCCACAGACACCCCAAAACACACCACCAGACGTGGACCTGCCCACCAGAAAGATAAAATCCAGCCTCATCCACCAGAACACAGGCACCAGTCACCAACACCAAGAAGCCTACACAAACCACTGCAACAACCTTACCTACTAGGGCAGACACAGAAATCAACGGGAACTATGAACCTGCAGCCTGCAAAAAGGAGATCCCAAACACAATAAGTTAAGCAAAGTGAGAAGACGGAGAAATATGCAGCAGATGAAGGAACAAGGTAAAAACCCACCACACCAAACAAATGAAGAGGAAATAGGCAGTCTACCTGAAAAAGAATTCAGAGTAATGATAGTAAAGATGATCCAAATCTTGGAAATAGAGTGGAGAAAATACGAGAAACTTTAACAAGGACCTAGAAGAACTAAAGAACAAACAAACAATGATAAGAAACACAATAAATAAAATTAAAAATTATCTAGAAGGAATCAGTAGCAGAATAACTGAGGTAAAAGAACAGACAAGTGACCTGGAAGATAAAATAGTGGAAATAAATGCCACAGAGCAGAATAAAGAAAATAGAATGAGAAGAATTGAGGACAGTCTGAGAGACCTCTGGGACAATATTAAATGCACTAATATTCGAATTATATGGGTCCCAGAAGGAGAAGAGAGAGAAAAAAAAAAAAAAAGGAACTGAGAAAATATTTGAAGAGATTATAGTTGAAAACTACCCAAATATGGGGAAGAAAATAGTCAATCAAGCCCAGGAGCGCAGAGACTCCCATGCAGGATAAATCCAATGAGAAACACTCCAAGACACATGCTAAATAAGCTATCAAAAATTAAATACAAAGAAAAAATATTAGAAGCAGCAAGGGAAAAGCAACAAAAAACATACAAGGGAATCCCCATAAGGTTAACAGCTGATCTTCCAGCAGAAACTCTCCAAGCCAGAGAGGGGTGGTAGGACATATTTAAAGTGATGAAAGGGAAAAACCTACAACCAAGATTGCTCTACCCAGAAAGGATCTCATTCAAATTCAACAGAGAAATTAAAAACTTTACAGACAAGCAAAAGCTAAGAGAATTCAGCACCACCAAACCAAATTTACAACAAATGTAAAGGAACTTCTCTAGGCAGGAAACACAAGAGAAGGAAAAACCTACAATAACAAACCCCCAAAATTAAGAAAATTGTAATAGGAATATACATATCAAAAACTACCTTAAATGTAAATGGATTAAATACTACAACCAAAAGACATAGACTGACAGAAAGGATACAGAAACAAGACCCATATATATGCTGTATACAAGAGAACAACTTCAGACCTAGGGACACATACAGACTGAAAATGAGCAGACAGAAAAAGATATTCCATGCAAATGGAAATCAAAAGAAAGCTGGAATAGCAATTGTCATATCAGACAAAATAGACATTAAAATAAACCCTACTACAAGAGACAAAGAAGGACACCACATTATGATCAAAGGATCAATCCAAGAAGAAGATGTAACGATCGTAAATAGTTATCCACCAAACATAGGAGTACCTCAATATATAAGGCAAATCCTAACAGCCATAAAAGGGGAAATCAACAGTAACACAATCATAGTAGGGGACTTTAACACCTCACTTTCACCAACGGACAGATCAACCAAAATAAAAATAAATAAGGAAACACAAGCTTTAAATGATACATGAAACAAGATGGACTTAATAGATATTTATAGCACATAACATTTAAAACAACAGAATACACTTTCTTCTCAAGTCCACATGGAACATTCTCCCGGATAGATATCTGGGGTCACAAATCAAGCCTTATTAAATTTAAGAAAATTGAAATCATATCAAGTATCTTTTCCAACTACAATGCTATAAGACTACATATCAATTACAGGAAAAAAAAACTGTAAAAAATACAAACACAGTGAGGCTAAACAATACACTACTAAATAACCAGGTGATCACTGAAAAAAATCAAAGAGGAAATAAAAAAAAAAACCTAGAAACAAATAACAATGAAAACATGATGACCAAAAACCTATGGGATGCAGCAAAAGCAGTTTTAAGAGGGAAGTTTATAGCAATACAATCCTACCTCAAGAAACAAGAAAAATCTCAAAGAAAAAACCTAAACTTACACCTAGAGAAGAACAAAACAAACACCAAATTTAGCAGAAGAAAATAAATCATAAAGATCAGATCAGAAGAGTCTGTAATACAGAGTGAAGTAAGTCAGAAAGAGAGAGACAAATACCATATGCTAACACATATATATGGAATTTAAGGGAAAAAAATGTCATGAAGAACCTAGGGGTAAGACAGGAATAAAGACACAGACCTACTAGAGAATGGACTTGAGGTTATGGGGAGGGGGAAGGGTAAGCTGTGACAAAGCAAGAGAGAGACATAGACATATATACACTACCAAACGTAAGGTAGATAGCTAGTGGGAAGCAGCCGCATAGCACAGGGAGATCAGGTCGGTGCTTTGTGACCACCTGGAGGGTTGGGATAGGGAGGGTAGGAGGGAGGGAGATGCAAGAGGAAAGAGATATGGGAACATATGTATATATATAACTGATTCATTTTGTTGTAAAGCAGAAACTAACATACCATTGTAAAGCAATTATACTCCAAAAAAAAAAAATTCAGATCAGAAATAAATGAAAAAGAAATGAAGGAAACAAAGATCAATAAAACTAAAAGCTGGTTCTTTGAGAAGATAAACAAAATTGATAAACCATTAGCCAAACTCATCAAGAAGAAAAGGGAGAAGATTCAAATCAACAGAATTAGAAATGAAAAAGAAGTAACAACACTTCAGAAATACAAAGGATCAAGAGGGATTACTACAAGTAACTATATGCCAATAAAATGGACACCCTGGAAGAAATGGACAAACTCTTAGAAAAGCTCAATCTTCTGAGACTGAACCAGGAAGAAATAGAAAATATGAACACACCAACCACAAGCACTGAAATTGAAACTGTGATTAAAAATCTTCAAACAAACAAAACCCCAGGAGCACATAGCTTCACAGTCAAATTTTATCAAACATTTAGAGAAGAGCTAACACCTATCTTTCTCAAACTCTTCCAAAATACAGCAGAGGGAAGAAAACTCCCAAACTCACTGTACAAGGCCACAATCACCCTGATACCAAAACCAGACAAAGATGGCACAAATAAAGAAAACTACAGGCCAATATCACTGATGAACATAAATGCAGAAATCCTCAGCAAAATACTAGCAAACAGAATGCAACAGCACATTAAAAGGGTCATACACTATGATCAAGTGGGGTTTATCCCAGGGATACAAGTATTCTTCAATATACGCAAATCAACCAATGTGACACACCACATTAACAAACTGAAGGATAAAAATCATATGATAATTTCAACAGATGCAGAAAAACCTTTTGACAAAATTCAACACCAATTTATGATAAAAATTCTCCAGAAAGTAGGCATAGAGGGAACTTACCTCAACATAATAAAGGCCATATATGACGAACCCACAGCCAACATCAATCTCAGTGGTGAAAATTGAAACGATTTCCACTAAGATCAGGAACAAGACAAGGTTTCCCACTCTCACCACTATTATCCAACATAGTTTTGGAAGCTTTAGCCACAGCAATCAGAGAAGAAAAAGAAACAAACGGAATTCAAATAAGAAAAGAAGAAGTAAGACTGTCACTGTTTGCAAATGACATGATAATATACATACAGAATCCTAAAGATGCTACCAGTAAACTACTAGAGCTAATCAATGAATTTGGTAAAGTAGCAGGACACAAAATTAATGCACAGAAATATCTTGCATTTCTATACACTAATGATGAAAAATCTGAAAGAGAAATTAAGGAAACACTCCCATTTACCATTGCAACAAAAAGAATAAAATAGCTAGGAATAAACCTACCTAAGGATACAAAAGACCTGTATGCAGAAAACTATAAGACACTGATGAAAGAAATAAAAGATGATATAAACAGATGGAGAGATATACCATGTTCTTGGATTGGACAAATCAACATTGTGAAAATGACTATATACTACCCAAAGTAATCTACAGATTCAATGCAATCCCTATCAAACTACCAATGGCATTTTTCACAGAAGTAGAACAAAAATTTCACAATTTGCATGGAAACACAAAAGACCCCGAATAGCCAAAGCAATCTTCAGAAAGAAAAACGGAGCTGGAGGAACCTGGCTCCCTGACTTTAGACTATACTACAAAGCTATAGTAATCAAGACAGTATGATACTGGCACAAGAATAGAAATATAGATCAGTGGAACAGGATGGAAAGCGCAGAGCTAAATCCATGCACAGATGGTCACTTTATTTTTGATAAAGGAGGCAAGAATATATAATGGATAAAAGACAGCCTCTTCAGTAAGTGATGCTGGGAAAACTGGACAGCTACATGTAAAAGAATGAAATTAGAACACTCCCTAAAACCATACACAGAAATAAACTCAAAATGGATTAAAGACCTAAATGTAAGGCCAGACACTATAAAACTCTAGAGGAGGGCTCCCCTGGTGGCACAGTGGTTGAGAGTCCACCTGCCGATGCAGGGAACACAGGTTCATGCCCTGGACTGGGAAGATCCCACATGCTGTGGAGCGGCTGGGCCCGTGAGCCATGGCCGCTGAGCCTGCATGTCCGGAGCCTGTGCTCTGCAACGAGAGAGGCCACAACAGTGAGAGGCCCGCAGCAAAACAAATAAACAAACAAAAAAACCCAAACCCAAACAAAAAAACCCAAAACAAAACAAACAAAAAACCCAAAATGAAACAAACAATAAAATACCAAAATGAAACGAAAAAAAACCCAAAACAAAACAAACAAAAAACCCAAAACGAAACAAAAAAAAAAACCCAAAACGAAACAAATAAAACAAAAACCCAAAATGAAACAAGGAAAAAAAACCCCAAAACGAAACAAAGAAAAAAAAACAAAACAAAACGAACAATAAAAAACCCAAAATGAAACAAACAAAAAAAAAACAAAAGGAAACAAAAAAACCCAAAATGAAACCAACAAAAAAACTAAAACAAAACAAACAAAAACAAAACTAAACAAAACAAACAAACAAAAAAACAAAACAAACAAAAACACAACAAAACAAACAAAAATAAAACAAAACAATCAAAAAAATCCAAAACGAAACAAATAAAACAAAAATACCAAAATGAAACAAAGAAAAAAAAACCAAAAAGAAACAAACAAAACAAAGCAAAACAAAACAAAACGAACAATAAAAAAACCAAAAGGAAACAAACAAAAAAAGCAAAATGAAACAAAAAATCCAAAATGAAACAAAGAAAAAAAAACCAAACCAAACAAAACCAAACAAAACAAACAAAATCAAAACAAAACACAAAAAAACCAAACATAACAAACAAAAAGAATGCAAAACAAAACAAACAGAAAAAACCCAAAATGAAACAAGAAACAGAAAAAAACAAAATGAAACAAACAAAAAAAGAAAAGCAAACAAAACAAAACAAAACAAGCAAAAAACAAAATAAAACACATTAAAAAACAAAACAAACAAAACAAAGAAACAAAAAACGAAAAACAAACAAAAGCAAAACAAAACAAAGAAACAAACAAAAGAAAACAAAAATCAAAAAAAACAAAACAAACAAAAACAAAGCAAAACAAACATAAAAAAACAAACCAAAACAAAAAAAAACCAAAACAAAACAAACAAAAAAAAACCCAAAATGAAACAAAAAAAAACCCAAAATGAAACAAACAAAATAAAAACCAAAATGAAACAAAAAACCAAAACGAAAAAAACAAAAAAAACCAAAACGAAACAAAAACAAACCAAACTGAAACAAAACAAAAAAACCCAAAACAAACCAAACCAAAACAAAACAAACAAAAAAATAAACAAAACAAAAAGCAAAACAAAACAAACAAAAAACAAAACAAAAAACAGAACAAACAAAAACAAAGCAAAACAAAACCAAAGAAACAAAACAAAAAAACCCGAAACTAACAAAAACAAAACAAAGCAAACAATAAACAAGACAAACAAAACAAACAAACAAAAGCAAAACAAAACAAACAAAACAAAACAAACAACAAAACAAAACAAAAATCAAAACGAAAGAAAACAAGCAAACAAAAAACCCAATATAAAACAACAAAAAAACCCCAAAACGAAACAAACAAAAAACAACTTAAACAAAACAAAGAAAACAACCAAAATGAAACAAACAAAAAAAAGCCAAAACAAACAAAAAGCAAAACAAAACAAACAAAAACAAAACACAACAAATTAAAACAAACAAAACAATACAAAACAAAACAAACAAATAAAAAACAAAACAAAAATAAAACAAAACAAACAACAAAACAAAAAAAAACAAAATCAAAACAAAAAACCAAAGTAAACAAAACAGAAAAAAATACAAAATGAAACAAAACAAACGTAACAAAACAAAGAAACAAAAAACAAACCAATACAAACAATTAACAAAACAAAAAAACAAAACAAAACAAACAATAACAAAACAAAAGAAACAAACATTACCCAAAACAAACAAACAAAACAAAACAAAAAAAAACAAAGCAAACAAACAAAACAATACAAAGCAAAACAAAACAAAACAAAAAATAACAAAACAAACAGAAAACAACTCTTAGAGGAAAACATAGGCAGAACACTCTATGACATAAATCACAGAAAGATCCTTTTTGGCCCACGTCATAGAGAAAGGGAAATAAAACAAAAATAAACAAATGGGACCTAATGAAACTTAAAATTTTTTGTACAGCAAAGCAAACCATAATAAAGATGAAAAGACAACCCTTAGGAAGGGAGAAAATATTTGTAAATGAAGCAACTGACAAAGGATTAATCTTCAAAATATACAGGCAGCTCAGTATCAAAAAAACAAAAAATCCAATCCAAAAATGGGCAGTAGACCTAAATAGACATTTCCCCAAAAGAGATATACAGATTGCCAACAAACACATGAAACGATGCTCAACATCTTTTATCATTAGAACAATGCAAATCAAAAGTATAATGAGGTATCTCCTCACACTTGTCAAAATTTCTATCATCAAAAAATCTACAAAAATAAATGCTGGGGAGGGTGTGGAGAAAAGGGAGCCCTCTTGCACTGTTAGGGAGAATGTAAATTGATACAGCCACTATGGAGAACAGTGTGGATGTTCCTTAAAAATCTAAAAATAGAACTACCATACAACCCATTAATCCCACTACTGGGCATATACCCTGAGAAAACCAGAATTTAAAAAGAGTCATGTACCACAATGTTCATTACAGCTCTATTTTCAATAGCTAGGACATGGAAGCAACCTAAGTGTCCATCGAAAGATGAATGCATAGAGAAGATGTGGCACATATATACAATGGAATATTACTTAGCCATAAAAAGAAATGAAATTGAGTATTTGTAGTGAGGTGGATGGACCTAGAGACTGTCATACAGAGTGAAGTAAGTCAGAAAGAGAAAAACAAATACTGTATGCTAACACCTATATATGGAATCTAAAAAAAAAAAATGGTTCTGAAGAACCTAAGGGCAGGACAGGGATCAAGACGCAGACATAGTGAATGGACATTAGGACACGGGGAGAGGGAAGGTTAAGCTGGGACGAAGTGAGAGAGTGGCATGGACATATATACACTACCAAATGTAAAATAGATAGCTATTGGGAAGCAGCCACATAGCACAGGAAGATCAGCTCCTTACTTTGTGTCCACCTAGAGGGCTGGGATAGGGAGTGAAGGAGGGAGACGCAAGAGAGAGGAGATATGGGGATATATGTGTATGTATCGCTGATTCACTTTTGTATACAGCAGGAACTAACACACCATATTAAAGCAATTATACTCCAATAAAGATGTTAAAAAAGAAAGAAAATTAACATGGCAAACTTGTAGGAGTGAATGATGATGTCTGGCTTTTCCTCCCATATAATGCACCATTTATTTCTTCTAATTAGAATTAGACTAACTGAAGCCTTTGCTTTCCAAATTTTTAGGAGTATATGATGCCCTTCTATATATGGCAAACAGAGCTAAAAATGTATAGATTTCTTATCAAATTAATGAAATTTAGGTGTGACATTATGCTAACATGTGTGATCAATGATTCAAAGGTGCACTTATTTGCAAAGTAAATCAACCATAAATGCCTTGTTTGAAAAGAAAAAGATGTGTGTGTGTGTGTGTGTGTGTGTATATGTATATACACATATAGAGAGAAAGATAGAAATTGAAACCTTATCTTAATTTCTATAGAATTAATATGTTTTCATTTGTATAGGATCAATATGTACAGTTTTTGACATATTCCAAACAGAAATTTATTAGAAAATTGTTATTTGGTCTGAAGTCATTTTATTCTTTGCCATATGTTCTGCATGTGTTACATAGAGGAGATTAGAGGTAGAACATGATAAAGGGGGACCGCTAAAGCACCCCTCAAAATGTTTATGAAGTAATATTAATTTTTACAACAGCAGAGCAAAAGCCACAGGGAGACTATAATTGTAAATATATGAAATAGTTATGGATGTATAAAACATGAAATAATTAACATAGCTGTTTTCAGATGATGGGATTACGAGAGTGTCACTATGAATATTACCTTTAACATTTTTATGCTTTTCATTTAATAAAAATAAAGCAAAAAGATCATTCAGAGTTGTTCCTCTGATCTCTTTCCAAATTAGGTATTGATTCTAAAGCTTGCTCCCATGACTGGTATTCTGCTGTCCACTCTTCTCCCTCTGTTGGTTCTAAACCTTGGGAGCTTCCCAGGTGAAATCTGAAATCGGTCCCCCTACAGGCAGAGCAAGGAGAGACTGGAGAAAGAGACAGCTACTCCAGATTCATAGGTGGCAATTTTAACAAGGAAGGGATCCTACTACGAGGTTTGTCTTGGGTGGCCTCAGGACAAGTGATGTCTGCACCTGCCTACCAGAATCTTAAAAGTTCATAAAGAAGCCTTAACTGGGCTCAGTCATGTACACTGTCCAGATGGTTTCAATTACACCTTGCTCTCCCCAGGCTGCATCCTTGAAACAGGCTCCCACTCTGGGAAGAGTGGGCAGATCATACATCCCAAGGACGAGGAGGGGTGTGGAGCCTCCTATTGCCTGGGTCCAGCTCACGGGTCAACTGGTGGTCAAGTCCTCTCCATGCTCTCCTGCAACACCCTCAGATCAGAGGGTTCTGCAGGAGACGAGATGGCACAGGCCATATGCTGGGGAGTGGGCAGCAGGGTACTGACAAAGCAGAATTAGAAGTGGCTGAACGTGGGAGTCAAAGAAAGTTGTGCTCCTTCTCTGATTCTGCAGCATGCTGGCTTGAAGACACTGGCCACTTATCTATCTCTGACCTATTTCTTCATCTTATATTGGGAGTGAGACTTTTTTTTACCCCATAGTTAGGGATTAAAGGATATCACATAGATGCAGTGCTCAACCTGGTGGTCAGCACCCTATAAGCCCTTGCCAAATTTTACCTTCCCCCACCTCCTCTTATTAACTTCTACGTGTATCATTATCCTCACTGTGCAGGACCAACCATAAATAAAGCATTGAACTGTAAAGTGGTAGAACAAACTTAGATGACATCTATAAAGTCCATCCCTCTTATTTTAAGAAAGGAAACAGAGAGCCAGAAATGTCAAGGGCACACAGAGAGAATGTGGCATAACCCAGGAGCCTGGAACTATGAGAAAATCACCCTCAGCTTTCTTCTGAGGATTCAGGCCGGTGATGATTTTTTTCCAGCATGACGATACCCTTCTATAAATAAATCAGGTATGTCAGGGACACAGAAGGCATCAAGAAAAGAGCGGGCTCACTCTTTCATTTTTCCTCTCACTCCAACCCGTCAATTTGAAGAGCAAAAATTGAGTTTGAGTTTACTGAGGTCTAAGTCACCAAGGCAAAAGGGAGTTAAATCCACAGTGCTTTCCCTGTAACATCAGCTGTATGATAAACCTAGATCTCTCCCCTTCCGAGAGCCATATCCTAAGAAAAAAAACCCGAGCATGGCAGGAGTAGAAAAGAGGTAGAAAGAGTGTCTTCTTTGTACCCCTTGAACAGATGGAGAGCATGCACACACAGAATGCATGTGTGTTTGCTATGTTACTATGCCAGGTAGCAGTGCCCTTTCACAAAGACAGGATATTTCAGAAGCTGCATGGCTCAGACAGCTGCAGAAAATGCAGACACTTTTTTGCAAGGTCAAGGCAAGGATGATGTCTGACTAGGGCAGGGATGGGTGGGTCCTGCCACAAAAGCCTTCAGCTGTGCAGGACAAAATCTGCACTTTCCCCTCCAATGCAGTGTGAGTGGCATGTCCCTTCCTTCCCAGACCAAGAGGGTACTCTTTTGCAAATATATGACCTCACTTAGCTAACCACCTTTACCACATATTCTTGCGAAAAAGAACAGATTCCTCCAGACACCACTATCCTTTACATCTTCCTTTCCCACACTTGAAAGATCTCCAGTTCCTTAAATTGCTTTCAGTAATTTGTGTGGTTTTCATCCTAGCCTCTCTAAAGATGTCTTGTCAGACAATAGCACTTGGCAACTCTGTTGTCTTCTTTCCTCACAGGGTTACATTATTTTTTTTTTTTATTTCTTACCTCCTACAGGGTGTCATTGGAGCCTGACAGAAGCCTGGAATGATTTGATGGGATTGCTTAGGCAGTAAATGTCTCTTCAAACTACTGCAGAGTGATACTAGAGTTATCGCTTTCCAAAACTGAATTTTTTTAATGTTTGAAATGTAATCTTAAGAAAGAGAGAAAAAAAACAAATGCAAAGTAGTATGCAAACTACAATCGATAAGATGTGTATACATGTAGACAGATGCTGGAAAATTATAGACACAAACAAAAACAGTGTTTTGGGGGTGGTAGGACTAAGGTTGTTTTTTCTTTTCCCCTGTGCTATTGTTAACTAATTTTCTCCTTTAAAAATTCCCAAACAGTTGCTAGGATTGGCTGTCTTTAGATTGACTCAACTAATGGTATGAGTAGTAGCTTGGTCATATTGCCAAATGGTTATATTTAGAATTGTAAACACAATATGGTCTGGATTTTTTGTTTTTGTTTTGTTTTATTTTTTTTAACTAAACAAATTTCCATCCAAAGTCAATGGAGGAAGAAGAACAGAGAAAGTGGGGACCAACTATTAAATCATATAAATCCAGCTGAATCTGCCAATAATTATGAGTCATTTAAAATTAGGACTTACTCCTAGGCTTATTTCAAACTTTGGAAGCTACACCAATTACCACTGGCTACCTAGAATGAACGTTTGAGAGAGCCAATACACCTTAGAAGCATATACAACTTGAAAAGGATGAAAACGGGATCACTGAATACTTTCCATAAACTAAGTGTAGAATTAGGAGACGGTATAGTGCAGTTGCTTTCAGAAAACAAAACAGAAGCAACAACCAAAAACAACTTCCTTTTATTCTTTCATGTTTCCTTCTTTTCAAGATCAGCCTCTTTTTAATATAAAACAGGTTTGAGGGCCCAAAGCCTCACTTATTTTTCTGGAGAATAGATTTTCCTTGCTCATTACACTTGATCCTCCTAGATCTGGGCATTGCTTCTGATCATCTTATAATCCTAGAGAACAGTCCATGCTTAAAGAAACATCTTTAAACTAGCTAATTGCATGGTCAATGGCTGGTGAATAGCTTAAATCACCCCAATTTCTCCTCTTACCACTTTAAGCTGAACATTCACTCCCCTTAGCAATTAAAACTAAATATTTAGGCTACCATTAGTATTGCCTTTAAACAAAAAGTGACATGGTCTAGGGGACTTTATTTGTAGGAGAAACAATAGAGCCTGTTTCTGTAAGCAATATTTGTACCTGCTATCATTTCTCACACCCAATTCAGAAAAAAAAAGTCAAATGAATGGTTTTCCAGAATGAGACTCCAAACTTATACTGTCTTCCTTCCTAGTAATGAGACAGGATGGAAGTTTGATCCTTTCCAGAGCTTAAGACAAGAGATATACCAGGGGCACTACCCTTCTTTTCTTCTCTAACTTTTTATTCTGCCTGTCCAGAATCCCCTTTGGTCAAAATGTGCTTTGTTAGATCAAAATAAAAAGATTTTGATTGCTTATATGAAGTAACAGAACAGATATGAAACTCAGGTATTAATAATTTACTATTTTTTTCAGCAAATATCTACTGTGGAAACACATGACCCCAAGATGTTCAAACCAAAGAGGAAGGTAACAGCATTGTCCAATAGAACTTTCTGCAATGGTGAAAAGGTTTTACAATTCTGATGTTTAATTTGGTGACCGCTAATCACACATTCTATTAAGCATTTAAAATGGCACTAGTGTGACTGAGAAACAAAATCTGTATTTAACTTTGATTATTGCAATTTAGTTTTCAGGTTTATTGAGATATAATTGACAAAAATATTATAAGATATTTAAAGTGTACAACGTGATGATTTAACATACATATATACTGTGAAAGGTTTCCCTCCATTGAGTTAATTACCACATCCATCACCTCCCATATTTACTTTTTCTTTTTTGATGAGAACGTTTTTCTACTCTCTTATCAAATTTCAATTATATGTACAGTATTATCAACTATAGTCATCGTGTTATACGTTAGATCCTCAGACCTTAATCATCTTATAACTGAATGTTTGTAACCTTTTACCATCTTCTCCCTATTTTCCCCAAACCCCTGTCCCTGACAACTACTTTTCTACTCTCCATTTCTATAAATTTGACTTGTTTTTAATGATTTTACATATAAGTGATACCATGTAGTATTTTTCTTTCTCTATCTGGCTTATGTCACTTAGTATAATGCCCTGCAGGTTTATCCATGTTGTTGCAAATGACAGGGTTTTCTTCTTTTATAAGGTTGAACAATATTCCATTATATATATTTCATCTGTTGGCTGACACTGAGGTTGTTTCCAAACCTTGACTGTTGTGAGCGATACTGAAGTACAGATATTTCTTTGAGGTAATAACTTTGTATCTTTGGGATGTGTACCCAGAAGTAGGATTTCTGGGACTTCCCTGGTGGCGCAGTGGTTGGGAGTCCGTGCCCCGGTCTGGGAGGATCCCACTTGCTGTGGAGCGGTTGGGCCCATGAGCCATGGCTGCTAAGCCTGCCTGTCTGGAGCCTGCGCTCCACAGTGGGAGGGGCCGCAGCAGTGAGAGGCCCGTGTACCGCAAAAAAAAAAAAAAAAAAAAGAAGTAGGACTTCTGGATCATATGATAGTTCTATTTTTAGTTTCTTGAGGAACCTCCATACTGTTTTCCATAGTAGCTGTGCCAGTTTACATCGTAAATTTAAATATCCACACACGGCTAGCGGCATCAATTTGATGGTGTGAGATAAGTCTATGAGGGAGAAACATGCCAGGTGCAATGAGAATGCATAGGACAGACAGATATCTCACTGGTACTGGGGCAGTAAGAATGATTTCCTAAAGAAACTGAAGCTAGACCTGAGTATTTAAGAATAAGTAAGGGTTAACAAGGTAGAGGTTGAAGGCTGAGAAAAGTACTTCAGGTGGATGAGACAGTCAATGTAAAGGCACTGGAGTGTGGGAGAGTGTGATCTGCTCTAGCAACTGTTCACAGTAGCTGCGGCTAGAGGGTGTTTTGTTTGTTTGGTACGCCGGCCTCTCACTGTTGTGGCCTCTCCCGTTGAGGGCCACAGGCTCCAGATGCGCAGGCTCAGCGGCCATGGCTCACGGGCCCAGCCGCTCCACAGCATGTGGGATCTTCCCGGACCGGGCCACGAACCCATGTCCCCTTCATCGGCAGGCGGACTCTCAACAAGGGAAGCCCTTGAGGGTGTTTTGAATTGACTGAGAGGACAAGGTAGAGGAAAGAGGCTGATCATGAAGGGCTTGTGTTGTGGCTTAAGAAACAATATCATCATCAAATGTGCCATCATCAGATTTGCTTTTTAGGGAGTTAACCCCAGTAGTAGCATGGAGAGTGGATTCACTAGGGAAGAGACAGAAGTTAGGGAGACCACCTAGAGTCTAGGAGCTCATCCTGGAGGGAGGTCAGGGGCCTAAAGGAGAATGAAGGTAGACCTGGTGTTTATAGGAACACCTGCAAACTTCCAGCCTCTTTCTGAAACCAATGCTACCAAAATGCCACTAACTGGGAACTTCATATTCCACTTTGAAGAGGAGATGGGTGACTTCCACCTATTCTCCTTTGGATGGGAGTGAACAGAGGCAGAGCTGGGGAAAAATCTAAACATAACTTCCACTATAATACATGGTGAACGCTTACTTTGCTTCCAATAACTATTATCAATTTTTAGCCAAAATCATATTGCATCCAGCTTGACTTTAAAAATATTTATTTTGAGGGCAGGCATAAAAGAGACTTCAGATTCCTGGAATTTTCTTACTTTGATCAACATATGATAAAGAATAAGCCAACCTCAAGCATCTATCCAAGTGTCAGCCCGAATATCACTTCCTCAAGGAAGACTTCTCTATCAGACACCATTAGGTCCTTCTATTAAACACTCTCATAACCACCTGGACTTCTGTGTAATTTGTATAATTCTGTGTACACATGGCCTGCAATTATAGAAGCTCTGTGAGGCCAGAATCTGGTCAGTCTTTCATACCACAGTCCCAACACATAGTGCAGTTGCACATGCTCGATAAATAACCCTTGGCTGATAAATGCAGCATGCAAAAATTCAGGGAAGTAGCTTCAACCCGAATTATTTGCTTCTTGTTTCAATTTCCTCTCTAGAAGTTATCAGAAATTTCTAAAATCTCTGCAGATGAGTAGCCAGGGTTGAGAATCTTACGCCTGGTCCTACACAATTTCCCTAGAAGGTTTCTTTGTTAGGAGAGACTGCATTGCATACCATTGTGACTGCCATCTTTGTCTCTGCAGTCTTAGTTCCTAGGTTTGAATCCTAGAGCCACCACTAGCCAACTGTGTGAACTCCAGCAGATTACTTAAACTCTCTGTTTTAGTTTCTGTTGGATGACGTCTTCGAGAGGACATGACTTCCTCTGGTTGACCCACAAGCTGGACCCAAGCAATTGGAGGCTCCTCACTCCTCCTGTTTTTGGAATGTATGCTCTGCCTACCATTCACACAGGGGAAGTTTGTTCCAAAGAGGCAGACTTGAGAGAGCAAGGGGTTACTGAGAGCATTTGGACTGAATACATGACTGAACCCAGTTAAGGTCTCTATAGGAACATTTAAGATTCTGGAGGGCAAGTATGGTGATCTACCCATCTTGTGGGGACTCAAAACAAGTCTCATAAGTAAGTTCTCTTGCTTATTAAAAACTGCTACCTCCCCTCCCACCTCTAAATTTCCTTTCTAGAAAGGAATAATGAATCATTGTACATTCAAAGATTTCCTGTGACTTCCTTGTTTTCAGTCTCACATACAGTTTTGTTCTTTGCATCACAATGGCTGAAACTTGACTCAGAATTTCTTCAAAAGATACTCAGGCCTCAAAATCTAGAGAGCCAACCTTCTCCCTTCAATGTACCTGGAATTGAGGTAAGTTTTTAAAAGAACTGCATACACCCCATATTTAGCACTATGACTATTATTCATGTACCTGTACAAGACATGGTCTTTTTTTGTCAGAAAAGCCAGGAATGGCAGTAATATAGCTACAAGATTGCCATATGCCACATTAAGTGGACTGTAGGGACATGCGTTGATACACTACTGATCCAGGAAAGTGTACAGATAAATCAAAAACTCAATAAAAGAAAACCCAGCTCTACCTTCCCATTTGCCTTCAGGCTATAAAGGATTTAAGTCCAGGAAAAGAACATATTTTGGGCAGATTTTTTGTTTTTTCTTTGAAGGCATAGTAGCAAATGCTGATGCTTTCAGCAAGGACTCAAGAAGGATCTTCACTTTTGCAAGAAAATTTCACCTGCTGGTAAGATCAGAAGATATGGCAAAGCACTGGGACCATGACTATGAGGTCAATAATATTAGAGGTATTTGGTACTGAACCAATCCACTTTTCTTTATGTGGAAACATGATTTGGTTAAAGAGAAGGAGGTAATTTCTGCAAGAGCACAGATCTGGGTTCTGAATAAACACCTATAACATTCCAAGCCTTTGCATTCAGGTATGTGAATTCAAAATGGCTAATAACCCAACTCCCAGGACTCCACACAGCAAGCCAAGCTTTCCCCTACAGTAAAGCTGGCACATTTTAATTTATATGGATCATTCCTCGTCAACTCTATAAGATTGAGATTTGTTCTGTCTATTATAATGTATTGAGTATTAACTTGGAATAAAAAGCTATGAGGTCAAGTGCAAAGTTCATATTCTTTCTCAATGCCTGACACCCAAGGATTCGAATTTTAAATTTATTTAGAGCTGGTACTGAGAGAGATCTAGAGGTCATGGTGGTAATAAGCCAAACAGAAGGCAATAGCGCAGCACTGTCTGCTCAGTTCAACCGCTGTGGACTCTGGGAATATGAAGCTGGAAATGGAGAAAGTCCCTAACTCAGCTCAATGGGTCCAAATGTGATGGGCTGATTCTTGGGATTCAGCCAGTGATAAACAATAGTGAGCATCTGAATATAAAATATATGTACGTTACTGGAAAACTGTTCCATCCAGAAATTTGTGAATACTTACTAGACTACCACTACTTATTATCTAAACTTAGCCTAGGAATTGTTTAACAATGAATGACTAATACTGATTTTCTTTTCCAAAGAATATAAGCCCCATGACAGCCAATATTTTTGTTTGTTTTGTTCACTACTCTATCTGTGCTGCCTATAAGAAGGCCTGAAATGTAGTGGGCCATCAAAAACACTTATTGCATGAATGAACAAATTAAGGAATAAGAAAACACAGCCCATGATTTATTTGTACAATCATTTGTCACACTTGTATTTTTAAAAGCAATTTTCCAACAGGTTTATAATAATCCACCAAACTCTCAAATTCTTTTTTTTTTTATTCCTAGGCCTAACTACCCTGTATCAAGATTATAGTAAAGCACTTGAAATTCAATAGGATTAATACTCTTAATTGTGTATTTCATTCATATGCCTTACCTGGCACCTCTGTTTTCTTTGAAGAGCAGCCTAATGTTTTTCAAGTCCTACAGAGTGGATCCATAGTAATAAATCCCGTCAATATTCACATCCAATCATTTTGCTTGGGTATACACACACACACACATACACATGTACAAAGAGTGCAGAAACGACATTAGTAATTGCAACCCCGATTAATTCTTACTTGCAAGGCCACTGTGGAGGCAAGGCTAGTATACAAATCCAGACATGCCTATTTGTTCCCAGCAGACAGTGAATGCCACCTCTCCTCCCCAATAAACGATTCGCATTTTGTGGTAAATAAAAGAAGACACAATCTCCCACAGTTTCACCCCAATTCTTAGTATTCTTGATAGGAATAGAAGTCACAGAGGTTAAGGTGTCACAGGGAAAAGTAGAAGATAACTTCTTTCCAGTCATTTCCATTGTGTCCCCGTGACTAAGGCACAAATATATTCAAATGTCAGGTTCAGCTGGATCTTGTAAGACTTTCCCTGGACTGGAGTGTGGAAAAGGACGTAAAAAAAGAGAAGCAAGACAAAGAAATCATTCCTTAATGAAATTCTGCAGTTAACATAAATAATGTGAACTGTCCCTTCCTTTACCCACTCATTTCAGTAAGGTATTAACTTCACATCTACAGAGGTCATCTAAATAGGAATGTGATTAAGTAGTTAAAATAATTTTACCTTTTTTCAATGGATATTAAACCCTGGAAATTTATTTTAAAACCAATGTACATTGGCAAATTAAAACACACAATTTAGTAAATGTGACAAGGTCTGTGAAATAATCAGGGTCATAAATAAGTCTATTAAACTCACAGTGTTTTGAATCTTAAATGTTGCATGTTTTGACACGAGCTTGTTCTGATTTGTAATGCATCATAACAATAGGGAGGTTGTTTTGCATTTGAGATGTAGGAAGACAAATACAAACTGATACAAAATATTATAATGTATCAGGACCATGAATAATGTAATTACCAAAGGCCTCAATACAGCATATGCTTCATTTTTTCAATATGATAAATACAAGTAACTGAGGTTTGTTAAATATACGTGAGTACATAATTATATCAATGATGTTAATTAAAACACATCTCAAGTTAGCCCAAGAAAATATTAATGTGAGCCCCAAAATTTCAACTTACCATTTTTAGCATTATATATATATATATATATATATATATATATATATATATATATACTTAATATATGATCACCCTCCTTTTTCTTAGGTTTGTATTAATCATTTTCCATTTCAAATACAAAATTACCTCAAGCTCTTTGGTTGTGGAAATGTAATTGCTATTATTCTGATTGTTATTGATAACAAATGACTAATCATGAAACTTCTTCCCAGGGAGTTAGGATACTTGGTTTCTAGGAACAGCTCTGTCACCAGCTAGAGTTGTTACCTGGGGCAAATAATTTAACCTGTGTATATTTCTTCATTTGTAAAACAATGGAGTTAGCTCAGCTGTCTCTAAGGTCCCTGCCAGACCGAATATTCCAAATACCTAAGATCTATGACTTTCACTAGTTATTCTAATTTAAAAAGGCAATGCCAATTTATGACCTGTTCTCTTCTCTACTCTTGCAATTATCATTGATCTTTCAGAAATACTCTCTGTCCAAAGCCTCTGGGGTTATTTGTAAAATGGAAATTCAAGTGTTATGAGAAAACAAAATGGACAGAAGTTTCTAATAAATATTTCATGCCATTCTCTGGCCAAAGCATTGAAATTGCATTCCCTTCATCTCAGGAGAGTCAAGGTTAGGGCCTCACCCACAGACTTGGGGTGCTCCAACTCTACAAGATTCAGAAGTTAAATCTTCACACTCAAGCATTATAAATTGCAGGTTGCTTCCCAGTGACAAAGCTCAGCTCTGTGAAGGAATGGTGTGGGAAGAAATGCTGTATTTTTGAACTGGTCTGAGAGGTTCCCTGTGCTGACCTCATTTTCTGGTCTGCTGTTCAGCTTTGCCTCCATTTTCCCTGGCATGAAAGTGAGACCTGCTTGAACTGGCCATGGGAGTAGGAAGGATGTGGCTTAGAGAGATTTTGGCTCTCACTACCTTATAGCTCTTCTCAGCTTGATTGGCAAAGCTCTAGATAGCAACACCACCCACTTCTTTCTCTTTTTGCCTCCTGTTCCTATCAACCCTCCTTCAGTTTCCCTTGCTGAGATACAGAGAGGTAACATCTGACACCATGGCCAGCAATTCTGAACACATGCAAATGGAAGTCCCAGCCATGTTTGGCTTCTTTGAGGTGGCCCATGCAGTGTACTCTTTACAATGATCAGAGGTCCCTCTTTAACAAGGAATGGCACACCCCCTCCACCTCCACTCATAAAAGGATGACAAAGTGATTCAGCCTCTAATTGTTCCTCATGAGTTCTAAGGGACCCATGAGGTGTTACAGCTGACTGTTTAACTGATTATTATAGAGTGACTAAATGTGACATTTCCAAAGAATTAGGTGAAAAACCTACCAGACTCTGGTAGGGTCAAAAGACTAGGCACCCTTATGGATTTCAATATCACAACACTCATCTGGTTTGTGGAATGAGGCATGTTAGAAAATATTCCCAAATTTTAAAATAGATTTTATGCTAATGGACTCTCAAACATTTAATGCTCCGTTAACAAATGGTTATTCCTCCATTAAGCACCATCATGACCTATGCATAGTTTATGAACATTCCTGTTGTCCTTGAGAGAAATCACACACTGTAAGGGCTAAAAATAGCAACCACGTGAGCAGCGGAGTATAATTTGCATCTCAAGTTCAGCTGACATCATCTAACTCAGAAGCTTATTTTCCAGGGATCAGACTCAGGAAAAGGCTCTAGTAGCCTTTCAGCAAACATGAATATTCTGGAAGTGACTAAGTCCCATGCCTTAGAGAGAGCTGGTTTTGAATGGTGTAACTTTTCCTTTTAATGGTGAAATACACAGAATGACTCTTCCAGTCTTTCATATGCAGCCCAATCAACTTTGTCTACACTCGCATGGTCCCACGGCACATTTCTTTCTCCATCCAGCAAGAACCAACCTCCCCACACTCCTTTCACCTTAAGAGCCACATAAACCAGCCATAGTTATCTAACTTGACTCTCTACCTCTATCTTCCAGTGGTTTTGAAGTTCTTGCTCATCTCCCTGCTCATTTCCTGAAGTTGTTGCAGTCCTCCCTGTCTTTGTTCATCCTGTTCTCTTAATCTCATCACACACTCCATCTTTCTTTGCCACGTTAACTCTTATGTATCCTTCAGACTCTGCAGACACATTTTCAATCTCTGGAATCTTTCCCTTAATCTCCAGGTTGAGCCGCCCCACTGTCCTTCCAAATATCCCCCAAACATCCTTCTCTTTGGACAGACCACCCCGATCATGAGTTCCTCAAAAACAAGGGCTGCCTCTTTGTCATCTCCTAGCCTACCACTAAATGCACATTAGCTATCCTGTGAAGGTTGTTGGCTGGGAGGCTCATCCTGGGTGAATTGATTTTTCCGTATATCAACTGTGTAGCAATAACTGAATCAGTAGATGTGATGGTATGAAATTTATCTCAAAAAGCTTGTGTTTAGGTTGCTCACGGTGAATCAGAGGATGGGGAGATTTTCCCATTATGTTTTCTATCCAACACTCACAGACCATTGCGATTTCGTAATAATCCCAATTCCATATGCTTTATAAACTACAGATTGTTATATAGTTTACAATATGTTTACTCTCATTATAAAGGTTAAAAGTTTAATCTAGAAATCAAGACTAAATTTTAAATGATAAGCAACTAGGTGACAACATCTAATGTAATATTACAGCAAAGAATTGAAATAAGAGGGTTTCTCTTCAGAGTCCTAGTATAGACAGTTTTCCCAGTGTGGATAAGCACGATGCTTTTCACTAATTTATCAAGCTTCTCCATGTCAGACTGTTTATAATTTGTAATTAAGAAATCTCTTGGCAAGTTGAAAAGTCTTCACTTGTCTTGGATATCAAGATGTTATCGGGACTTTCAATATTTGTTGATTTTCCTCTTCAGCATGTGAAGACTCTGAATAATTTTCTCCATGTCACAACTGCTCCTCCCCAGCACTACTTTGTGTCCCATTTCTGACACTTGGAGTTACTCCAGGCTAGTATTAAACAGAGCAAAGTTCTTCACTTTCTTGGTTTGTTGGTCCCTTTTCTGGACAAGATTCTAAACACTTATACCCATCTTGATTTTATCTTTTGAGAGAAACATATTTATTTATCATATCCTCTGTGTCAGACACCGTGCCAAGCATTTCACTGTATCATCTGAGTCACCACATAATTCTTCACAATACTATTTATTGCATTCAGAAGTGCATATTAAGTACAGTCTGTTCTCTCTATCTTATTTTTGTAATGCAAATTAGCTCACTCACATAAGGGAATGCCATCAATAAAATGCAGAAATCCCGTGGGTTAATAAGTGACTTTTTTCCCAGCCCATTAAATTTTATGCCACCAAGGAGCAAAATCTGAACACAAAGTATATCAATGCAGCTGAATGCAGCAAGCTGGAAAAAAAATTGCAATGTTGTACATAATGTCCATTTATCCCATTTTGTTTCTTTTGGCTCATTCTAACCAAATGCTCTCTTTTGGAAATGCATATTGGTGGCTTTCCTGATCTTTATGCATTTGACCTGGCCTCCATGCTCAGTGTTGCCATCCTTCCTTATGCTCCCTTGGGTCAAGCTACCTGAATCTTTTTGTTTGTTTGTTTGATATTTACCTTTTATTTATTAGGACCTTTACCTTTTTTGTTTAATTGCTAGTTTAGGGGTTTTCCTTTTTGTTTTGTTTTTTTTATTTTTTACAATTTTTATTAGTGTTTGGTTACCAAACTGTATATATTTTTAATAGAGTGTGCCTAACTCTATTTTTCCTTTATCTTGTTATATGTAAAGAAGGATTTTTCAGAATGTCAGAAATATATCTAACATATTATAGCAGAAATACTTATACTCACTAAGTGTTAGACACAAAGATGGGTATTATTTTCAAACCTGTACTAATAGATAGGTTCACAAGGGTCAGATTAAGTAACTTGACTCTGGTCACTTAACTACAAAGTGGCACAGCTGGAATATGAATCCAGGTCTGTCTCATTCTAAGCGGCTTGCTTTTTCCATCATATTACGTTGCTTCCCAACTCTCCTTTCTTTCCACCACCTCCTGACCCCCAAAGCTAACAATAGTGCATAGAGAAGAATATGGACATCCTGTGTGCATGTGAGCATGCGTCTACATGTGTGACTAAGTGTGCACATGTATGCATATGCATGTGTTTATTCCACATCCCACCTCCAGGCAATCAGAAGGTATCAGCACTTAGGTGAATGCACAGATCTCACTGAACACTGTGCCTTCTGGGAGAGGGAACACCTGGCTGAAATCACAATGCTGCACTTGGCTCTCAGAACAGCCTTGTGATCAGTTACAGCAATTACCATGACCCGTAGGGATGACTCGAGCCTAGCCAGCGTGAATGGACTAAAGGAGGAGAGAATCCAGGCGGGAGTAAAACATCTCCATCATAAACTGAAACGTTTTGCTGTTTGAACTGATTTCCATCTTAAGCTGGCTCAATACATATTTAATGAATTCTTCTATAAAACCTTTAACAGCCCTCAATTCATTTCAAGTGGCAAATGACTCAGCAATCTGAAATGATGAGCTGAATTCTGTCTCTATATTCATTACCTAAGAAGAAAAAGTGATTTTTAAAAAAAAATGTTCTTTCCTCCCTGTGCTCACATTCATCTGATATGAAAACACTTATGTCTGCCTGTCCTCTCTGGCTCAAAGATGTGATCTTACAAGAGACATGTTGTAATATTTTTTACCATGAAGAGTTGTGATACATATTAGGATTACACATTAGGTAACATTTTTGTTATTATATATCATCACACCCTCATGACCTCTAATTACACATTTCACTTGTGCATTCAACAAGTATTTTTGGCTATTTACTTTTCGGAAAGTTTCTTTAGGTGCTGTGGAAAATACAAAGGTAAATCAGGCAAGGACACTCGCCTCAAGATGCTTTGACACACAGGCAGTCCTATATTTAATGAGTTTAATACCTATAAGGTATTAAACAGGTACATGAGATCAAAGAAATGCCTTTTGACTTATGCCTGGTGCAGTGTGCATCATGCTGTACCAGATAAACCTCTGCAAACTTGGAAAACTTAAAATACTAGGATATACACTGACATTTGGCTTGAAGTATCTCTGATCTTGAGGTCCCTTTGCAACTGCAAATGCCTTACATCAGCAATCCTAAATGGGTATAGGGCAGTGCCCCCCCCCCACCCGCCTCACCCATACATACTAAACATGCCCAAGCACATCTCCAAAGCCTTTTGCTACCTCTCCAGTTTCATCCTGTACTATGTTTCTCTTTCCTTGATTGCCTTCTGCCAGTGGGTCTAGGATGCTTTTCCTTCGGGGCCCGTTCACTGGCTGTTCCTTCTACCTGGAATGTTCCCCCTTAAATAGTTGGTGACTCAGGATTTTATCAGCTTTTTGGTTCAAAAGTTAACTTATCAGTAACTGCTCTATTAAAATAGCCGTCCTAACATTCCCTTTTTTCTTTCATTGCTCCATTTTTTCTACCTAGAACTTACCACATTCTGTCTTACTGTATATTTTACTTGTAATTTGATACTTCTGCTCTTATATAAATAATACCTAAAATCCATAAAGCAGGAATTGCTGCTGTATTTCCAGGGCCTAGGAACAGTACCTACCATACAGCAGGCTCTCCCTAACCATTCGCTATATGACTGCATGAATGAATGAGTGAATGAATGAATGAATGAATGTGTCTATACACCTACAGGCATAGGGGTTTTGCTTACTACCCAAAACCATACGTACCACAAGTTTACCACCACTTGTGCAGAGAAGTAGAGGGAATTCTTAGTGTGGGAGTAATAGTTAAACAATTGTGAAACAAAGTAAGCCCTGGAATCCACCTTATATTCCACTTTAGGAATCATAGTCACCCTTGGAGCCCATCCTTTCCAACCTGCCTAAGACTAGGTAAAATGAAGTTTTTCTACAAAAATCCAGACAGTATTTTCACAGCATATTTTATAAGCATGGCTTCCAGTTTATATATATTTGCATATTATATCCAGAAAGTCCCTAAATTTCAATGACTTTATGTAAAATAAATGAACTCAAAGAGGTCAATCGATGGCAATTATACAATATACTCTAATCAAGCCCTCCTGGAGTTGAAACATCTTCCTAAGGGGTAAAGGAATTACTTTATTCCTTTACAGCTCATCCTCCAAACTCATGGCACCATTGCTTGCTTTGGGAAGTGACTCAGAGGTGCCATTCACAGGTCATCATAAAAGTTTAATAACCACCTTTGGCTTGTTCCACTTACTGACACCATGTCCTCTTACGTCATATATATTCCTAAGTTTTATAGATTGAGAAACCAAGGTACCCCTGTTAACTCAGGTTACAAAAGAGAAAATGAAAAACTTAATCCTAATCTAGCAAGTAACAGCCTCTCTTTCTGCACTACGTATTGTTATTATCTTAATTAGTGGAGAAAAGACCCTAACCAATAATGTGAAGTGGTACTCTGCATTCTTTGAGGAGATTTACACTGGTGTGGTCTTCTTAATGAGTCCCCTTCAAAAAGAAATTTTCTGAAATTATTTTCTCATCAATCTGGAACCACACCTCTACTAGTTAATGTGTGGCTCACCCAATGAAGAGGACATAGTATCCAGTAAGTTATATTCCACTTGTGTCATAGCTGCCCAAGGCAATGTCTGATAGGAAATTAGGTATTCAAGTACTACGGATGGTTTCTTGTTTTCCAGGGAAAACGATTGTAATTTTTTTTTAATTCTCTCTTCTCCAGTGCAGTGGCCAGTGTGTCCTGTGTCCCTGAACACCTGCTGAATTGCCACTTTCATTTATCAAAAACAAAGTTGGTTATGTAATGAACTATCAGCTCTTTTACTGGAATCAGAACTTCCGAATCACCCTTGTGATGTGCTCCTTTATAAACTTCACAAGGCTTGCAAAGTATTTCTGCTTCAAGGCTCACAGAAATACCTGGACCCATGCCAGAGATGAAGCAGACATTTCTGAGCACAGTTGGTTCAACGAAGGAGTGAGTGCACAACATTCAAACTAAGACCAACTGCGGTGGGTGTTTATTTGAGACCTTTTCCAGAATCACACCCACAGATCTCTCCTGCCTAATCAGAATGACATAAGTCATGGGCTGTTGCCTTGCTTGTGATTGAAATCGAGGGAAGGAAGAGAAGGTGAAAGGGACTTGGTTCTTACCTAGGATTCTGCTTCCTTGTCACTGGCCTCGCCCCACAGGCTAAAGCTGATGAATGGTCAGCCCCTTGCACTTGTTCACACCTTCTCTTCTGGTAAGGTACCAGTTACATGTCCTCCAGGTCATCAAGGAAAAGAAATGACCTCTGCTGAGGCACTAGTGTGCTCTCTTATAGAGGCTTTCCCTTCCACATCATGCCCTGTGCCTTTGATCATGCTGCCCTCTCAGCTTATAAACTGGGAAACATTGATCCTCAGGGTCCACTCCAAGCCCTTTCTCCTATAGTAAGCGCTCCCTGCTTCCTCCCCAATGAAACATTGGTGTTTCTTTTCCTGTGCTTCTACTATAAATTTATGCAGACCTCCAAGATAGAGGCAGATTTCTTTTATTTTCCTTTATGTATCTATCTCCTTTCCTAAATGATGGGCTTCTCAAGAAGAGAATTATGCTTTTTAAATTTTGATTTCCTAATGCTCACAGAAGTGACAGAGTACACACACTCGAGAAACTTCACTGAATGGATGTTAGAATAAATAAATAATTCTTTGGATTTTCTGGAACTCCTGGAATGATTATTGTTTTGTTTATGTCTAACCTTTCTTCCCTCCAGTGTCCAAGGAGTTATTGATGAGCATTCTAAATTAGAATGAGTAGAGACACTAAAATTTAAGACCATGGTAGCAGTACAGCAACAAGCAGGGGTAGAGACCCATTTAGAAGAAGCACAGCTTCTGGTCTCTTCAAACCTAGAAACTGCATTCTTTGGCTCCAGAGATGAATAAGGCTAAAGTTGCAGAGCTCTGTGTGGTTTCAATCTCTAGTTAGTCTCACTTCTCCTTATGCCACCTGTAAATGAGTAAAGGAATCAACAGATGGCTGAGCTCTATATTTGTAGACTAGAATTAGAGAGTGAAAAAATAAATTCTTGTAGCCAGCTCCTAAACTTAGAGAAACTATATTTTTGCCTGCTTATAGATACGACCTTGAGAGAGAACTGGGGTCAGTGGCAATCAACCTTGAAGAACAGGTGAACTAATTGTCTCAAGAGGTGAAGTGAGCTGTGTTCCATCTATGGCTCCCTGACATGGTTTAGCAGTATTTGTAGGACCATGACCAATCAGTGGCCATTGGTGAGGCAAAGGGGACCATGCTTGTGATATCATGAATGCTAACAGTAGAAGACATCATCATTTATGGACCACATAGAATTGTTTTGGGTAGTGTTCTGAATGCGCAGGCCATACCGGTTACATGGGGATTCTGCACAGGAGGTCATGTTATCATGAAGCACTTAGCCATTCAAGGATGATTAGGTTTTAGAATTCATTTCAGAATGTTTAAAATAGTACCTCTAAATAGTGTCTTAAAAATAACTGTAAACTACTATTCTTAGCCTTCTAGGCAATATATATTTCAATATATATTTGCTTAGTCCAATATGGGTAACTTCTATAGGGTGAGATGAAAGTAAGTGATTCCTAAATGGAGAAAAACATTTCAGTTTATAGGTATCATATACATTTTCTCTCTTGATGGCAGATCATATTTTATTGATTAGGAGCCACTGATTTCATACAGGTAAGGTTGAATAATGCCACAGACAATACCACTAAGGAAGGAGTTCATACTGTATTTTTAGGTATTACCTTTAAAGCAATTCAAAATGAGAAGTAAGAGAAGTTTCTTTGGCTTCCTTAAAAACTTCCTCCTAGTCATTACGAACTGAACTGAATACAGAAGAGCTATTAAGAGAATTGGATTTTCAGCTCATTGAAACCACAGCTTTATAAAGACATGATAGGTCTCTTATATATCCTTAATTTTCCACCAAACAAGTGAAGTTGAAGTCAGTTGACTTCCAAACTTTTGTGCTTATTTTTCATGGGGAATGGGGTCAAGACATGGAGAAATTAGCCATGTTGAATTAGGCCATGTCACATTCAAGAGGCTGTGGGAGAAGCAAAACACATTTAGCTGAGCAAACACCAGTGTAAGTTGTCATAGTATATATATTTCTCTTGGGTTGTATGGCACTTAAAGAGCTAATGAATGACTGGGAGCAATGTAAAAGAAAAGTTCATTACAACTCGTTAAAAATGAATACAATTCTAAATCAATTCCCATTAGTTACAGTGTAGATATCGCACATGTCTTGGAAAAGTTTATTATAAATTCATGCTAACCCTGTAAGTAATAGTGGTTAGTCCATATCTCCTTCCCTAATAAAAAAGGAACAGGACAGACTGCATCCAGTACTTTCTTATTAAATGAAATATTTAAAAGACATCATCTTGCTTCTCATGGCCGTGTTCTGATTACGTCAAGTCAAATTAGCTAAGTATATAAATTACAGTAAGCATAAGTGACATATAAATGAAATGCATGGCGACACCCTCATGAAAACCAACTATGGACTCCATACTAGGTGGCAATTTCACATGCCACCATCTGGGGATCCAAAAGGAGAAGAAGCCAATCTTTAAAAGGTATTACGTCAGTGCCAACATTGTGCTCTTCTCTCTCCCCCTCTGCTGTGTGTTTGATTTTTTTCGCCCACAGCTCTATGACTTGTTCTTTGAAGATAAATGGAAGAGTAAAAGAGCTCTTCCATTTGTCCTTTTTGCCTTAATCAATCTATTCTAGTCCTACACTCTTATTTTTAACTAAAGCTACTTCATGGAATGTATGGAATACTGTCTCTAATATCTGGTAATAAATGTTCTCAGATTTCAACATGTGGATTGCTTTTCCCTCACTTACAAACACCTACCAAAATACAGACAATTGTCAACCATTTAGAAGCCTGATTCACAGTTTCTGGGAGCTTACTATGTTCTAAATATTGTGTTAGGCATTAGCAATAAAACTATGAGCAGTACAGAGGAGGACTCTCACCTAAATAACTTATGAGTGAAAGAGAAAGGCACCTATACATACAATGACAATAAAGAATGATAAATTCCATGACAAGGGAATTCAAGGTGCTCTGGAAACATACAAAGAGGTTTTTAAACTGCTTTAGGGGTCCAGAGAATGTCCCCAGGGAAGGAACTGATAATTAATTAAGAATTAAGGGATAACTAGAAGTTACCTACGTAAATATAGGGCTTTCTTCAATCAGCAGGAACAGGTGAGCAGAAAGGGCACATGCAAAAGGCCACACAATACTAAAAAAAAAAAAAAAAAAAAGATATGACTAGAGCATTGGCAAGAAATTGGTCCTGATGACTCTGAGGAGGGGGCAAAGGTGAGATGAAGAAAGGCCTTGTAGGCAAGATCAAGATCACATATTCTACGTGAAGCAAGGGAACAGTATTGTACATTTACATATTAGAAACAGTACTCCGGCAGCAGTGTGGAGAATGGATTATAAGGGAGCAAGCCTAGGAGCAGGGAGGTGAGTTACAATGGTGGATGTAGCCATAATAGGAGAATAACTCAAATATATTGAGAGCTTATAATGTGTCAGACACTACTTTAACATGTGTGTTAATTCTTTAATTCTAACTACAACCCCATAAGGTCATATAACTATTATTCCTATTTTCTGACTGAGGAAGTTAAGACAGAAAAGACTGAGTAGTTTGCCCAAGCTTACATAGCTAGTGAATAACATATCCAAAGTTTTAATCCAGAAAGTCTTAGCCCAGAGTCTTAGCTCCTTAAAAATCACTGCCTTATTAATACTTAGAACAGGGTAATGTCAGTGAAAACAGAAGTTAGATCCTAAGGACTGAGAAATAAGCCATTTCCAGGTCAGAGTGAAGTTTCTGATGTTCAAGGCTGAACAGAGCAGCGAATCAGGTAAGCAATTCTTAGTGGAAATGCACCCAAACTAAAGAGGTCGAGAAAAGGGTGCAGGTCAAAATGAGGGGTCACAACACAGATCATTAGAGAAGGTCGGAACAGCCCAAAGTAGAGACCGAACATTTCAAAAGAGAAAAGAAAACAAAAAGTGGAGCAAAGAAGGTCGTCTAAAGACAAAAATATTCAGGAACCGAGTATTCACAGCAACTATAGGTAGAGACACAAGATGCAGGAAAACAGATGTGAAGTAACAAAACAAGGCAGAGTAGGTTATGTGAGACAGGTTTTTGCCTCAGGCCTGGAGCTTTGTTATAGTTCTTGTTGAGTCTAAACCAAAGCCTTTGTGGCTTCTGGACTATGCCCTACTGGGGTCAAGGGAAGGGAGTAAGTGATTGAGAACATGTGATTGAATTGACGTCTGTCGGGTGATAAGGAGTAGCAACTGATAGAAGATTCTTCTTGAGCAGAACATGGATGATCTACTATAAATACCTGGTATTAAAAGATTAGTGGGTTCCTCTGCATTGCAGAAACTCAGTAAAGATTTGTTGTATGGCTAAGTAAATGAATAAGTGAGTTCCTGTTTCTTACGTTAAATTATCAATGGTTAAAATAAAGGGGGTGGCTGTACACCTAAATTATCTAATATCGAAAAATAATGGGCATTCTTTTCAATAAGATCATTATTAAAGATTAACCTCAGATTCCTGATCCCTTTGTCAATTTTATGAAAGTATAAAATAACAGTTTTCTATATTGTGGAGTCTTAAAAAAAAAAAAAAAAAAGAGTGTGGCTATTAGAGAGAGGAATACCTAAATTTGGGAGCTTGTTCTATCACTGACCAGCCTCTGCTTCATCATCTGGAAAACTGGGATAGTAATACTTAAATCTCTAGCTAATTATAAACAGAATTGGGAGTACAGAAATACACCCTTATATTTATAGTCAACTGATTGTTTTACCAAGGTGCCAAGACAGTTAGTGAAAGTATAGTCTTTTCATCAAATGCGTATCCATATGCAGAATGATGAACTTAGACTCAACTCACACCATACACAAAAATCACCTCATGATTTTAGCTGTAAATGTAAAAGCTGAAACAATTTTTATGACACCATAACATAAAATCTTAGAGACATTTTCTTAAACAAAGATTTCCTAGGTAGAACTCCCAAAAAGAAAAAATATATAAATAAATAAATTGGCCCTCATCAAAGTTCAAAACGTTTGCACTTCATGACATTATAAAGAAAATGAAAAGACAAACAACAGAATGGGAGAAACATATCTGCAAAGCACAAATGTGGTAAAGTCCCAGCATCCAGAATTTACAAAGAATACTTCTAACTCAAATATTGCAAATCAATAAAAAAAAAAGGGGGTGGGAGTGTAAAGAGTATGAACAGATATTGTCCCAAGAGGATATGGTTGGCAAATAAGTACACGAAAAGATGTTCAACACATTATTCATTAGGAAAATGCAAATTAAAATCACGACAAAATGTCATATTTCACTCACGAGAATGGCTAAAATAAATGACAGACAATAACAAACGTTGGTGAGGCTATGGAGAAACAGGAAACCTCATACATTGCTGGTGAAAATGTAACAAGTTGCAGCCACTTTGGAAAACAGTTTGGGAGTTTCTCAAATGGTTAAACATAAAAATACCATATGACCCAGAAATTCCACTCCCAGGTATATATGCAAAAGAATTGAAAACATATTTCCCCACAAAACATGCACATGGTTGTTCATAGTAACATTATTTAAAATAGCCCAAGGCTAAAATAACCTATATGTTCATTAGCTGGTGAATGGATAGATAAAATAAAATATATCCTATGTGGAATAATGTTCAGCAGTAAAAATGAAGGAATTACAGACACATGCTAAGGCATGGAAGAATGTCAAATGTTACATTAAATGACAGACACCACATATTGTATAGTTTCTTTACAGGAGATGTCTCAAAAAGCAAATTTAAAGAGATAGAAAGTAGACAGGGTCTGCCAGGGGCTAGTGGGTGTGAGTGGATTAGGATTAGCTGTAAATGGGCAAAAGGCATCTTACTGGAGGGATGAAAGTGTTCTAAAATGAGTTTATTGTATTAATTGCCCTACTTGGTAAAGTAAGTGAAAATTAGTGCATTTTACATTGGAAATAGGTGAATTTTATGACATGTAAAAAATTTTTCAATAACGTTGATTATAAAAAAAACTGAAAAAAAAAACTGAAGAAAAATCTAAATGATCAGTCAGTTTTTACTCGTAGAAAACTGTTTTTGCTACATATTTGAGAGAGAGCGCTCTGAATAAGCAAATCTGAAAAACGACTCTGCTGCCTAAACAGCCCTTCTTCCCACCTCCCCTCCCGGGCTCACGACAGCACAGATGCTCAGCACAGGGCCCAGCTGGTGGAGTCCAATGTCGCTGGCTTTGCTGCTTGCCTGGGTGAGGACACTGGCCTCAGCATGTTAGCAATCCATATTTGCTGGCTCTAATAGATACATTTTGCCTCCAGCAAAAAGTCTGCAAATAGTTAATAAGAATAATGAGCAGTAGCAGAGAATTAATGGCCACTTTATTATGAGAGATGGAGTCCAGTGTTCAGTGTTCTTGAACAGGAAAACAGTTTTATAGGCAAAATTAACCGGAGAGACCTTATTTAGCCAATTTTAAGGTAATAGGTTTTGGATCCTAAATGTTAGTAAATGCAGAAGGGAAGAGTCCAAGTAAGGTCTGAGCCACTTACCTGGGATTTCCTCAGTTATGAAAGGAAGATGAGGTTTGACTCCTCTGCAGCAGGTGGAAGGGTGACTACCTGCAACTCCTGCAAGAGGAAAACAAAGGAGAACAGTCTCTTGGGTGCACGTGAGCTTTATCTTGGGTAACCTTTTGGCTTGTGCATTATGTCTATTTTTTTCCAGGGATGCCAAAACCAATAGGATGTCTATGTTATCACCATCTGGGGCCACACTATACTCATTTGGATGGGAGGCTCTTGCCTATCTCACTGTCAACATGACTTGTGTTCATTAATGTATGTATCAGACTGGGCCAGACCCCAGCTGGCCAGGTCTTGGGTGAATCAGATCTGGGACTCCTTGTGGATGGTAGCTCTGGACACCTGGCTACCAGGGATCATCGAGATGGAATAGTCCAATTGACAGGTATATTGGGTTGCACTATAAGAAAGCAGCCTTTTGTCTGTCATATATTTATTTAAGCTGTTTAAAAACAAGCAAACAAACAACCAAAATTAACAACAACACAATGACAAAGCTCAGAGCAAAAGTTGTTGACATAATTGTAAGTAATTTCAGAGTACTAGTGTCAGATGGCTAAAGCTGGCCAGGCAGCGTTGGGACCAATATACATAGAAAGAAGGGCCACCAAGACAAAGGGACCTATGATAGACCATCCTCACTCTACCCTTCAAAATTGTCATTATTCAGGCAGTATTCACATCCATGTCATAGGACAAGTCTTGTTGAAGAACTAAGGCAAGTTTTAACAACTGCACTACTTTAAAAACTTAAAACACTTTTTTTTTATACCATCAACTTACTTTTTTTACTCCTTCAAAAATAAAATGATAAGGTGCCAGGCACTGTGATGGGTTTGGTAAGGATGAGAAGGTGCTATCACAGCCCTCTCAGGTCTTAGAGTGTCAAGGGTAAAGGAGAGATGTGCAGAGGGTTTCAGGGGAGAATATGCAAAGGGCCTTCTGAATGGTTAAAGGGGTGGGAGTGTCAGGTAAACGGGACATATCAATTCATAAAACAGGTTCAGAAAAACTGCACAGAGGAGGTACTAACTGAGATGTGCTTTAAAAAAATGATTAGAGGCATGAGAGGAAGTATTTTTCAGGGATTCTTCCAGAGGAAGAACACAGCACAAGCAAGCCCCAAAGACAGGAAAGCCAGAGGGCTTTAGGGACCAATCAGAAGTCCAGATTGATTGGCATGCAATATACTTTTACGGGGGAGCAGAACAACTAGGTATAAAGCACTGTGGAGAGTCTGTGATGGTAGACAGAGTAGTCAATCATGATAGTCCTTTGGTTAAAGACCTTAGTATGGATAACATGAATGCACAATAGTATGGTTAATCTGGTGATCATGTATGGAATGGGTTTCAATGAAGAGAGTTGAAAGGCAGGGAGTTCAGTTGGAAAGTTATTGGTTCCTCAAAGGTCCTGCTGAAGGTATACCTGAACTGAAGGTATTCTGGAATGAGCCTGGAATCCAGGAGATCTCTTTCGAAGCTACTGCAATCCAGGTAAAAGATAATAGCTTGACTTATGTTGGTTGTGCTAGAAAAGAGAGAACGGGAATGAAAATTTGGGAGGTAGGATACGCTTCCAACTAATGATGTTGATACTATGAACAGACACAGATCTGTGGCACAGATCAGGGGCCCTTCCTCACTTCTCCATGTCGATCTGCTTTCCTCATTCCCCCCTGAAATGTCCCTTAGCTTCTAATGTATTCTTTTCTGAGCAAAATTGATAGCAAGCTTCCAGCCTCAAATCTTCTCCTTGGCAAAGACTAGAAAATGCAGAAGAAATCCTTTGGAACAAGCTTTAGGCAAACTGTCTATAACCTGAGGGGCAACCATCCTTAGCATCCTCAGTGTTTAGCACCGGGCCTGAGACCCAGTAAAGTTTCAATAAACATTTCTTGAATGAATGAATGAAGACACGGTTTCTCTATACCTCAGTTCAACTCAAGGTGAATTAATTCTAGTGGTTCTATCTTCTTTAAAGGGTTCTATTAGGATTGAAATACCTCCCATCTCCCCATCACTGTCCTCCTCCAAACACCACCACCACCTACTAAATTTGCTAGACATTTTCTGTGTTCTAGTCAATGCAATCAGCAGATGCATTCATCCCAAGGAACTATGTTTTCCTCTACTTCCACAGCTGTCTTTAATATGACAGAGCTCAACACAGCCAGGGCAAGTCACCTGGATAGTCTTCTCAGTGAAATTTTCAAGAAGGAAGGGAATTCATTATCTTGAGCTCCCTCTCACAAAGCTTTCTTCCCTCAACAAAACTCAGCAATTAAGTATATTTATCTCACCCTCAAGACAGCTCCCACTGCATTCCTTGAACTGCTTTTCTTTGGAGAGATGAGAATAATGGAACAAAGTGGCAAAGGATTCTGGGATGAAAACAGCATACTGGAATCAAGCCCCAGGGTTTTATAGAAACAAGTGGAAGGTGCCACAGAGGTGAGTGGCTTTTAAGGAAACTCACAGAGATCATCAATTTGATCACACAGGCAGACACTGAGGTATTTGTCAAAATGTCAAGGTTATGGATAGTGCCAATATATTTGCTTTTCAATGCATTAGTCTTTTTAAAAGTCTGTATCTAATGCGACATTGGACACAGCTCTGTTTTTTTTTTTTTCTTTTTTCTCCTTCCATCACAGTGTTCTGTTAGGAAATACAATATGCTAGTTTTCTTTTGGGTCTGAATTTTATACATGGAGATTTCCTGCCATACAGAGGAAGAATAGAAAGTTATTTGTGTGTGTGTTTGTTTATTTTTGAAAGGTTTGAGAAATATATAACAATAAGTGACTATCAGGTCCATTCTTTCTCTGTGTTAAACCTAAAAGCCAGCTGGGAGGGGGATCTTTAAGGAGAATAGAAGACTTGGCACACGGCAGAGGCTTGGACCACAGCCCTAACACATGCCAAGCTACATCCCACACCTCCCGTTGATGTTAACAAAGACAGCCTGCTCCTTGCTCTCCTGATGCCCACAGAAAATGACTGAAGTCCATATTAGCCAACTGGCTCCCGTGACATACCTGGTTGCCCCACAGAAGAGCTTGACCCTGTGTTACCAGGAGTGGCTTATTCAATGCCAAAAGATCTGCATCGTCGGTCACCCTAACTCAGAGGTTATTTAATTTTAAATGGAAAAAGTAAAAATAATCTACTCCTACTGAAATGACAGAGTATGCATAAAATACTGTAGCATTAAAATGATATTTTTTCATATAAGAAATAGTAAAAAGGAACAATCTGTTGCTCCTCGAGTGAATTATTGGGACAGCGAGATAAATTTTTTTTTTAAATACTATGTAGGAAACATCTTAAAACACATGGGTCAGCTGTAAAAAATGCTACATGAAAGACTCTCACATATACTGGGCCATTAATAATTTTAGTTTCTGTAGATTTCAAGGAAGATGTCTTATTTTCTTAGGAGGAGGAGTGGTACTAGGTAGGTTATCTCTCTCCCAGCTTTCTGCTCTTTCATTAATTTACTTTATTTCTGGCCAATAATAAAGAATTCTCCCTCAACCTCCCTCCTTCTCTACCCACATGTAGCTGGATCTGCCTTGGAATATTTGTCTTGTGTAAGGATTTAAGGTCTTTTCAGCTAATAACATAAACATAGTTCATATATGTCACTAGGGTTTTTTCCACAATGACTTGGACCTGAGTTTCTGTCCTAGTTTCTAATCAGCTGAGAACTTGGCTGGATGTATTTAAAATTCTGTCTCATTTTCTTTGTACGTAGGTAATTGTAACAATTACAATTACAACAGCAAATATTTAATACATGCTGGGTACTTTTAAGAGTGCTTTATGTGCATCAAACCATTTTGTCCACTCTGGAGCTCCAAGGTAGGTATCATAGCTCTACTTTATAGATGAGAAAATTGAGGCCCAGTGAGGTCAAATGATCTTCCTAAAGTGAGGATGAATTGAGATAAATGGAAAAGATTATCAGCGCTGATCGTGGGGACAGTGCTCAAGAAATGTCCTCCCTCCCTCCTTCCTTCATACTTCTCTTCTTCCCTAACATCCAAATCCTTAAAAAAACTTCTTTACAAGCCTTAAAATCCACCATAGATATGAAGAATGAAGCACAATGCACTACATTCAAAATTCTGTCACTTTTGCTAAAGACACAAAATATGCAATGAGTGTTAAAGACTGGTCATTTTACAACTGTGCAATGATTGTTTCGTTCTTACTCTGAGAGTCTAGCCAAGTGTCCTATCTGCATTGAAAAATTTGTATGTATGTTTGGTATAGCACGTATGCTCTGATATAAGAGCATTGGCTGGGGTCAAGAAGCTGGAGCTCTGCAACTCTGTACCTCTGATTTTGACAAACAGATCCCTGTTTGTTCCTTGGGCACAGTGCAATCATTTGGCCTCAGTTTACCTATCTATATAGTGGAATTTACAATAACTTTCATCTGACTCATGGTAAGGATAAAATTATACAATGGATATGAAAGTAAATTCCAACTAGAAGCACCTTTTAACATAAAGCAACTGACCTCACAATCCTGAAGGAGGAATGTGTTCTCAAGCTGCACAGCTGCATCTGTATCTGCTGGGGATGGGAAAAGGCAGTGATAAAACTCTTTCACCATTAGCAACTTCGTTCTGAGCGCCAGCCAGTCAGAGTGGCCAAGCCAACTGAGATTTCTGGCCACACTTCTGGGGAATATTTATATATCTCAGCTCAGTTTGCAATCTCTACTGAGCCCGCTGGATAAACTGTGTTAGAGAGCCATTGGCTATTATTGGATTTAGCCCAAAAGGTAGGAACAGGGGACTACCTGGGATTTCTATGGACACTAGTCTTGCAGAGTAGTTTTGCTAAAAGGTACACAACAGGGTAGTGACAGCTATACCATACCCATTTTAAACCACAGGATCTTTTTCTCTCTCTCTTTAGATGGTCTGTCTATGAGAGAGAGAGGAGAGAGGGGGAGAGAGAGAGAGAGAGAGAGAGAGAGAGAGAGAATAACTAAAGGCATAAACCAGAGTACATGCTGGACAGCCAAGACAAACTTTCTCACCACACTGAGCACAAGAATATTGAGTTAGCTGAGGACAGAGATCAGATGAGATCCCAGTCTCAAGTTATCATGGCAGAAATAAAAGGAAAATAGTCATTAGTCTTCCAGAAGACAAAGGGCAGAGATTTGTGCAACTACAAAAGGTACAATTGGTATTGACTATTACTTCCTTCTTCCCTCCCTCTGATATTCACAGAGCAAAAGTCTAATGCATCAGAAGTCCTCCAATGGCAAATATATATATTTTTTCACATCTTTATTAAAGCATAATGGTTTACAATGTTGTGTTAGTTTCTGCTGTGTAACAAAGTGAATCAGCTATACATATACATATATCTCCATAACACCTCCCTCTTGCGCCTCCCTCCCACCCTCCCTATCCCACCCCTCCAGGTCGTCACAAAGCACTGAGCTGATCTCCCTGTGCTATGTGGCTGCTTCCCACTAGCTATCTATTTTACATTTGGTAGTGTATTTATGTCAATGCCACTCTCTCACTTCGACCCAGCTTACCCTTCCCCCTCCCAGTGTCCTCAAGCCCATTCTTTATGTCTGCGTCTTTATTCCTGTCCTACTCCTAGGTTCTTTAGAACATTTTTTTTTAGATGCATACATATGTGTTAGCACACGGTATTTGTTTTTTCTCTTTCTGACATACTTCACTCTGTATGACAGTCTCTAGGTCCCTCCGCCTCACTACAAATAACTCAATTTCGTTTCTTTTCATGGCTGAGTAATATTCCATTGTATGTATGTGCCACATCTTCTTTATCCATTCATCTGTCGATGGACACTTAGCTTGATTTCATGTCCTGGATATTGTAAATAGTGCTGCAATGAACATGTGGTACATGACTCTTTTTGAATTATGGTTTTCTCAGGTTATATGCCCAGTAGTGGGGTTGCTGGGATATTTGGTAGTTCTATTCTTAGTTTTTTAAGGAAACTCCATAAGGTTTTCCATAGTTGCTGTATCAATTTACATTCCCAACAATAATGCAAGAGGGTTCCCTTTTCTCCACACTTTCTCCAAAACGTATTGTTTGTAGATTTTTTGATGATGGCCATTCTGACAGGTGTGAGGTGATACCTCACTGTAGTTTTGATTTGCATTTCTCTAATGATTAGTGATGTTGAGCACCTTTCATGTGTTCGTGGGCAATCTGTATATCTACTTTGGAGAAATGTCTATTTAGGTCTTCTGCCCATTTTTGGATTGGGTTTATTGTTTTCTTGATATTGAGCTGCATGAGCTGCTTGTATATTTTGGAGATTAATCCTTTGTCCATTGATTCATTTGCAAATATTGTCTCCCATTCTGAGGGTTTTCTTTTCGTCTTGTTTATGGTTTCCTTTGCTGTGTAAAAGCTTTTAAGTTTCATTAGGTCCCATTTGTTTATCTTTGTTTTAATTTTCTTTACTCTAGGAGGTGGGTCAAAAACGATATTGCTGTGGTTTATGTCAGAGAGTGTTCTGCCTATGTTTTCCTCTAAGAGTTTTATAGTGTCTGGCCTTACATTTAGGTCATTAGTTCATTTTGAGTTTATTTTTGTGTATGGTGTTAGGGAGTGTTCTAATTTCATTTTTTTACATGTAGCTGTCCAGTTTTCCCAGCACCACTTATTGAAGAGGCTGTCTTTTCTCCATTGTATATTCTCGCCTTCTTTATCAAAGACAAGCTTACCACATGTGCGTGGGTTTACCTCTTGGCTTTCTATCCTGTTCCATTGATCTATATTTCTGTTTTTGTGCCAGTACCACACTGTCTTGATTACTGTAACTTTGTAGTCTAGTGTGAAGTCCGGAAGCCTGATTCCTCCAGCTCCGTTTTTCTTTCTCAAGATTGCTTTGGGTATACAGGGTCTTTTCTGTTTCCATACAAATTGTGAAATATTTTGTTCTAGTTCTGTGAGAAATGCCATTGGTAGTTTGATAGGGATTGCACTGAATCTGTAGATTGCTTGGGTAATATAGTATTTTTATAATGTTGATTCTTCCAATCCAAGAACATGGTATATCTCTCCAACTGTTTGTATCAACTTTAAATTCTTTTATCAGTGTCTTATTGTTTTCTGCATACAGGTCTTTTGTCTCCTTAAGTAGATTTATTCCTAGGTATTATATTGTTTTTGTTGTAATGGTAGATGGGAGTGTGTCTTTAATTACTCTTTCAGATTTTTCATCATTAGTGTATAGGAATGCAAGAGATTTTTGTGCATAAATTTTGTGTCCTGTTACTTTACCAAATTCATTGACTAGCTCTAGTAGTTTTCTGGTAGCATCTTTAGGATTCTTTATGTATAATATCATGTCATCTGCAAACAGTGACAGCTTTACTTCTTCTTCTCTGATTTGGATTCCTTTTATTTCTTTTTCTTCTCTGATTGCTGTGGCTAAAAATTCCAAAACTATGTTGAATAATAGTGGTGAGAGTGGGCAACCTTGTCTTGTTCCTGATCTTAGTGGAAATGGTTTCAGTTTTTCATCATTGGCAATGATGTTGGCTGTGAGTTTGTCATATATGGCCTTTATTATGTTGAGATCAGCTCCCTCTATGCCTAGTTTCTGGAGAACTGTTATTACAAATGGGTGTTGAATTTTGTCCAAATCTTTTTCTGCATCTATTGAGATTATCATATGGTTTTTATGCTTCAGTTTGTTAATATGGTGTATCACATTGATTGATTTGCATATATTGAAGAATCCTTGCATTCCTGGGATAAACCCCACTTGATCATGGTGTACGATCCTTTTAATGTGCTGTTGGATTCTGTTTGCTAGTATTTTGTTGAGGATTTCTGCATCTATGTTCATCAGTGATATTGGCCTGTAGTTTTCTTTTTCTGTGATATCTTTGTCTGGTTTTGGTATCAGGGTGATGGTGGCCTTTAGAATGAGTTTGGCAGTGTTCCTCTATCTGCTATATTTGGGAAGAGTTTGAGAAGGATAGGTGTTAGCTCTTCTCTAAATGTTTGATAGAATTCACCTGTGAAGCCATCTGGTCCTAAGCATTTCTTTGTTGGAAGATTTTTAATCACAGTTTCAATTTCAGTGCTTGTGATTGGTCTGTTCATATTTTCTATTTTTCCTGGTTCAGTTTCGACAGGTTGTGCTTTTCTAAGAATTTGTCCATTTCTCTCAGGTTGTTCATTTTATTGGCATATAGTTACTTGCATTAATCTCTCATGATCCTTTGTATTGTGGCAGTGTCCGTTCTTACTTCTCCTTTTTCATTTCTAATTCTGTTGATTTGAATCTTCTCCCTTTTCTTCTTGATGAGTCTGGCTAATGGTTTACCAATTTTGTTTATCTTCTCAAAGAGCCAGCTTTTAGTTTTATTGATCTTTGCTATTGTTTTCTTCATTTCTTTTTCATTTATTTCTGATCTGATTTTTATGATTTCTTTCCTTCCACTAACTTGGGTTTTTTTGTTCTTCTTTCTCTAAATGCTTTATGTGTAAGGTTAGGTTGTTTATTTGAGATGTTTCTTGTGTCTTGAGGTAGGATTGCTTTGTTATAATCTTCCCTCTTAAAACTGCTTTTGCTGCATCCCAGAGGCTTTGGGTCATTGTGTTTTCATTGTCATTTTTTTTCTAGGTATTTTTTTATTTCCTCTTTGATTTCTTCAGAGATCTCTTGGATATTTAGTAGTGTATTGTTTAGCCTCCATGTGTTTGTATTTTTTACAGTTTTTTTTTCCTGTAATTGATATATAGTCTCATAGCATTGTGGTTGGAGAAAAATAATTGATACAATTGCAATTTTCTTAAATTTACCAAGGCTTGGTTTGTGACCCAAGATATGATCTATTCTGGAGAATGTTCCATGAGCACTTGAGAAGAAAGTGTATTATGTTGCTTTTGGATGGCAGGTCCTATAAATATCAATTAAGTCCCTCTTGTTTAATGTAACATTTAAAACTTGTGTTTCCTTGTTTATTTTCATTTTGGATGATCTGTCCATTGGTGAAAGTGGGCTGTTAAAGTCCCCTACTATGATTGTGTTACTGTTGATTTCCCCTTTTATGGCTGTTAGGCTTTGTCTTATGTATTGTGATGCTCCTATGTTGGGAGCATAAATATTTATAGTTATATCTCCTTCTTGGATTGATCCCTTGATCATTATGTAGTGTCCTTCTTTGTCTCATGTAATAGTCTTTACTCTAAAGTGTATTTTGTCTGATATGAGAATTGCTACTCTGACTTTTTTTGATTTCCATTTGCATGGAATATCTTTTTCCATCCCCTCACTTTCAGTCTGTATGTGTCTCTAGGTCTGAATTGGGTTTCTTGTAGACAGCATATATATGGGTCTTATTTTTGTATCTATTCAGCAAGTCTATGTCTTTTGGGTGTAGTATTTAATCCATTTACATTTAAGGTAGTTATTGATACGTATGTTCCTGTTACCATTTTCTTCATTGTTTTGGGTTTGTTATTGTAGGTCTTTTCCTTCTCTGGTGTTTCCTGCCTAGAGAAGTTCCTTTACATTTGTTGTAAATTGGTTTGGTGCTGCTGAATTCTCTTAGCTTTTGCTTGTCTGTAAAGGTGTTAATTACTCATTCAAATTTGAATGAGATCCTTGCTTGGTAGCGTAATCTCGGTTGTATGTTTGTCCTTTTCATCACTTTAAATATGTCCTGCCACTCCCTTCTGGCTTGCACAGTTTCTCCTAAAGATCAGCTCTTAACCTTATGGGGATTCCTTTGTATGATATTTGTTGCTTTTCCCTTGCTGCTTTTAATATTTTCCTTTGTATTTAATTTTTGATAGTTTGATTAATATATGTTTTGACATGTTCTTCCTTGGATTTATCCTGTATGGGACTTTCTGTGCTTCCTGAACTTGATTGACTATTTCCTATCTCATATTAGGGAAGTTTTCAACTATAATCTCTTCAAATATTTTCACAGTCCTTTTCTTTTTCACTTCTTCTTCTGGGACCCCTATAATTTGAATGTTACTGTGTTTAATGATGTCCCAGAAGTCTCTCAGACTATCCTCAATTGTGTTTATTCTTTTTTCTTTATTCTGCTTTGTGGTAGTTATTTCCACTATGTTATCTCCCAGGTCACTTATATGTTCTTCTGTCTCAGTTATTCTTCCATTGATTCCTTCTAGAGAATTTTTAATTTCATTTATTTTGTTGCTCATCATTGTTTGTTTGCTCTTTAGTTCTTCTAGGTCCTTGTTAAAAGTTTCTTGTTTTCTCCATTCTATTTCCAAGATTTTTGGTCATCTTTACTATCTTTATCCTGAGTTCTCTGTCAGGTAGACTGCCTATTTCCTCTTCATTTGTTTGGTCTGGTGGGTTTTTACTTTGCTCCTTCATCTGCTACGTATTTCTCTGTCTTCTCACTTTGCTTAACTTACTGTGTTTGGGGTCTCCTTTTCACAGGCTGCAGGTTCGTAGTTCCCATTGTTTTTGGTGTCTGCCCCCAGTGGGTAATGTTCTTTCAGTGGTTTGTGTAGGCCTCCTGGTGGAGGGGACTTTTTCTTGTGTTCTGGTGGATGAGGCTGGATCTTGTCTTTCTGATGGGCGTTACCACGTCTGGTGGTGTGTTTCATGTGTCTGTGAACTTATTACCATTTTAGGTAGCCTCTCTGCTAGTGGGTGGGTTTGTGTTCCTGGCTTGCTAGTTGTTTGGAATGGGGTGACCATCACTGGAGCTTGCTCGTCATTGAGTGGAGCTGGGTCTTAGCATTGAGATGGAGATCTCTGGGAGAGTTCTCACCAATTGATATCATGTGGGTCCAGGAGGTTTCTGGTTGTCCAATGTCTTGAACTCGGCTCTCCCACTTTAGAGGCTCAGACCTGACACTTGGCCTGAGCACCAAGACCCTGTCATATGGCTCAGAAGAGAAGGGAGAAGAAAAAAGAAATAAAATAAAATAAGGTTAGTAAAGTAAAAAAAAATTAAAATAAAATAATTTAAAGAGTAATAAAAAAGGAAGAGAGAAACCAAATTAATAAACAAATCCACCAATGATAACAAGTGCTAAAAACTATACTAAGACAAACATAAAAATGAGAAACTAGTCAGTCACAGACTGCAAACCCCAAATCTACTTTTGCTCCCTGAGTTCACCATAATAGCAAATATTTTGAAAGGTAGTCTCATTCAGGTCAGACAAACCCAGCTTCCTATGATCACCATGTTGTTTTTTGTAATATTAACATGGAATTGCATCAATCCACTCAAACCGTCTCCCAGGTCTCCCACCAGAACCTGAGTGCCAGTTTGTAGGACAGTCAGCTGACAGGGTTTACTTGCAGACTGAGACCAATGAACAAAGCAAAGCCCCCCATAGGCTCCTCATCATCATTCTTCTCTAGGAATCTAGGAACTATTCATAATAGACTTGTCTGGTCCCTGTTATAACCTTAAGGTAGTTATGCAAATTAGTAACAGATTGAAAACAACCTCGGTACTGGTCAGTAGAATTTTTTAAGGTAATATATATCATTTAGCCATTGTTCTGGCTATTTTGTATGTGCCATAAAAGAAGCATCTACCACACGCCCAGAATTCATGGATTGAATTCTAAATAGTTTGGTTTAACTCCTCTAGACGCCACTGTCACATTCACTCTACTTTTCACTCTAGTTTTCCTGAATCTTGTGGCTGCCAACCTCCCTCTCTATCTGACATTTACTTTCCATGCTGATCCTTCCAACTACTCCTTTACCTGTTCTCCTTTGATCTTGCTCACTGTTAATCATCTTTCAGGAATATTCTTTCCTGCTTGGTCTTGTTCTCCAGATGTCCTTGTCCAGAGGTAGCCCCTGTGTATCACACTCAAACCCACATGCCCCCATTTAATTGGACTGGATAATGTGAGAAAGGATCTGAACAAAGCTTATCATTAAGTAACAAACTTATTGTGCATCTATCACATCCAAAGCACTAGATCCCTAATACTTTTAAAAAGTTGCCCAAATCTATCTGGCAAGGAAATGTCATCCCCAACATTTCTTTCATCAGTATTTTTTTCCTTTATAACACCTGTAACATATAACATGATGCCTTCCTTCAATCCACCATCTAGATTTTGAGAGAAAGGGAGTATTGGAAAACAATCCAGTACTAAACAACAACAAAGACCACAAGGTAGGAAATGTCCCAGGAGAGGATGTGACTAATTGCTAACTGAGAAAATCATTGAAGTTGGTGAGGTTAGGAGGTTAGGAGTGGGGAGGTCACTGTGTACATGAAGCCTTCATGGCAGGGAGACAAGGGGAGTAGCCTTTCTAGCAGAACTGCACTAGGAGTCAAAGGTGGACTTATATCAAAAAGAGAACAAAAAACCTGAGAGAGGGGGTCAGCTTAGTTGATACCTGGGAAGTCAATATCAGGGTACCAGTTCTGTAGAGGAAATTTAAGATATTAAGACTGAAGTAAAATTGAATTGACTTATATCTTTGCTTTTTTTTCATTAAAAAAATAAAGTGAAAGCAAACAAACAAAAATCCCCAGAAAACCTTTAGAGTCTCGGAACTTAAGTCTTATTTTAAGCTCTTCTAACCAGGGCATAAGAAATCACTGTTTGAGCCAAAGCCCTTTGGAATGACTTAAGTTTTGGTTTCATATTACCAAGTAAGACTTCACAGATGAAGAGCAGCAAAGTTCCATCCCTGGAAACAGGGACACTCTATTTAAGCACAACTGAATTGCAGCCAGAATGATGCTTAGTCTATTGAAGATTTCCTTCTCTTCTGCAGCCCATAACTCTGATCTCACTGACTGGATGCCTTTGGAGCCTAACTCTGCCTTTGATCCACTCTGACTCATTATTAGCTCAAGTTATTTGATCTCTTACAGGTCATAAATATTCTCATATTGAGATTTCCCAAAGAGCCACTTACCTAACATGAGCCGGAAACAGCCCTTCCTAGAAGATGCTTTTGCCCCTGGTCATCTGAGACCCATCCTCTACTGACTTTGTGTATAAGGCCTTGTTAAGATGATCTTGGGCCTTCTGTTTACTGGTGTTAATAAAATGGCAGCAAGTTCAGGCTGGAGGTGGTGATGCTTTTAGCAGTCGAGCACAATTATGTTCTGCTCTCCTGTTTTTAAAGGCAGAATGTGTGTTGCTGATAGATCTGGGAGATGCTCTACCAATTAGCCCATGGTTTAAAAGCAGTGGGGTTTAACAATATAGGCAGCACAACATGTAATGCAAATAAGACTAAGCATGGCTGTGATAAATGTGTCTTATCCAGGGTAGTGCCAGCAACATGATCTGAACTCACAAATCCTGATATTGGGTAGCAACAGAAATCCACAGGGGTGTGTTATCAGCAGCAAAAGGCAGGGGGAACCTGTAAAGGAGGAGTTTTTCTCTAAATCATGGCAGAGGTAAATAAATCTCCTCAGATACTAGATGATCATCTTTTCATAAGGTGGCCCATGGGAACAAATTTATTCACCCTGCACTGAAAGCCACCAGAACTAAATGAACCCCAATCTGTGACCATTTTTCACAAGGCAGGCCAAGGGTAGGATAATGAGATCCCTTAGATTTCCAAGAGAACATTGTTTTGTTTTCTTTTATTCCTTCATATAAAGTTGAGACATTATACTTATATCTTAAAAGCACTGTAATTATTATAGATTTTCATTAAAATAAAGTCATAAGTCAGTGGGAGAAAAAGCCTTTGTCAGATCTTGTGTCCCAATTTTTGGTGTAGGAAATTTATGGTCACTATAAGCTCATGCAGTGACAAGGTCTGCCTGGGTGAATTAAGAGTTCCTACTTATGGCTTTTTTGCTTTCTGGCAAGAAACAAGGAATAAAAGAAAAAGACAATGGAATTTTATGTTAACTGATTTCTGCTCTTCTTGTTCTGCCATAATATTCATAACAAAAATAATTATAATAACGTGACTTTAATTTTATATTCCACTTCATAATTTACAAATTGTTTTGTGTGTATTAGTATGACACTCCTAATAGGAGGATGGTCTTTATTTTTTCCATATCACAGATAAGGAAATTATGGATAGAGAAGAACAGAATTGTGCAAGGGTGAGTAAATAATTGACCTGAGTGAGCTGCCAGGTCATGTATCTTCCCAAGAGATGTTCTGCTCTGTTTACTCTCCCCTATTGTTATAGGTACCTCAGAGTTTCCCTGATATCCAAGGAGTACTGGAGAAATAATGGGATAACAAGGAAAAAAATGTAGCTACTGTGCAAACTTCCAAAGCTCCAAGGAACAATTTGCTTTGAATAGTAAAAATAATTACAAGACTGATTTTTAGGAATAAAGAGACCTCAAACCTAACAAAAGGAAAATCACACTTACCTAGATTAAGACACCGTGTACTTTTTTGATGCACTTCTCACCGTTGAAAATTTAGATTTAATTGTGTGTGATCATTTAATTAAGTCTTCTCTTACTAGCCTGAAACTTCCATTAAAACAGAGATTTTATTTGCTCTTCTGCTCACCATTTTATCTCATGTCGAGCACAGTGTGTGGCACTCAATACGTATTAATTGAATGTTTGAATAAATGGACTAATGAGAGGACAAAGACCTTAAAGAAGGATAGAGAAAGATGACTTTCAATTTGAAATGAGGACTCTCATATTAAATATGAGAAGACTTAGAAGGGGCAGTCTGATCAGCACAACACACCTTTTTGATTCTATGTTTTGGGATATCAAGTTAGCCTTAATTTCAGCTGCTGGTACCTTATTATGGGAGAGCAAAAAAAAATGTCAACTCTGTTTCGAGTAAAAGAGAAAGAAAGATTGGGAGAAATAGTTGCCTGATTGAGCAAAAATAAAATTATCAGCGTACTGGGATAGCCACAGTTAGGAGAATATTTCTTCCCAGAATGGGCAGTTGGAAATAGCCATTGTAATCATTGCATCTAAGAGAGATAACTCAAGTCCAGTGCTAGCATTGTGTGCAGAGTATATGATGTGCCTTGGGTAGAAGTTCCTTTGCTTTCTGACTATATCCACTTAAAGATGGATAGCCAGCTTTGGTGGAAGAACTGTCTATAGAATGTACAGAGATAGGCAAATCTGAGTCATTGGATTGGGGCTTAAACCTCAATCCTGGCATTCTTAATGGTAAACGGAAAAAGTTGAACCAAATGGCTTTGGTTCCAAGTTCAGCTTCTGTATTTTTTTCCTCCCTGTTTCTTGTGTCTTACCTGCAGTTTCAGAAAAGTCATTGTGAGGTCAAGTTGACATACGCAGCATCTTAAAACACTAAATGGCCTGTAATGAGGGTAATGATTGCCATACACTCAGTAAGACTGACTTCTTGTAAAAGAATATCAGTTGCTAAGAGCAATAGAACACTCCTAGAAGTCTTCAGATGTGTTGCTACTGAATATAAAATTTCTAATCAGGTGCTTTTAAGTCAGGTAGAATTTTTGCTTCAGTAAGAAATACACTATTTATATATAAGTTCATAATTTACCAATAGATCTTTTTGCTTTAAATTTTAACAACATGTTGGGTAACGGGGTTGATTTTCCAATCTCCCAGTGACTGGTAATGTAAGAAGTGTCTCCAGCTTTCTGCATATGTTAATACTAACCAGGAAAAAAGTGGCACATTAGTTAAACATTAGATAGAATCTTAAAAGCCAAGTTCTCTTCATCCTCAGTGACCTATTTCTCCTACTATGGTGCACTGTCCTGCTGCCCTTCTCTGTGCTGTTCATTCATTTCTTTCCTGTCATAGGACTCATTGTCCCAAGTCTCCATTTCAAAGTCTCAAAATGCTTAATACAGGCTGAATACATAGTAGGTGCTCCAAATAAATTTGCTGAGTAATTCAATTAAGAGAAGAGGCAAACTCTCAAAGCCATTCAGAGTTATGCTCTTCCTTGGATAAATTTGCTAACATGAAAAAGTGTGTCATGAATTAAGACACTAGGTGCAACTCTACCTCCAGAATTTAACAGAGCTCAAATAATGGCATTGTTACTAGATTGTTCCTAATGTTTCCCCCATCCATATCTGGTTGCCAAATTCTGTTTATTTAAGTCTTCTTCAAAGACAGATTCTACTCCTTTATCCCTATTTATAAAACATTTTGAGATCTCCCTGAAAGTCATTAAGGAATGAAATGCTAGTTATAGCTCTAGCTCAGCTGGGAGTCAAGTTCATCAAACATCGCTAGGAAAAACTCTCCAGCTAATTGGACTTTGCTTGTTTTCAGAAACCTGCCAGAATTTTTTTTTTCACATCCATAGGTTAGTAACTACATTATAATTTAAGGGGTTTGTTTTATCTTACTTTCCAGAAGTTTCCAGAAAACATCCCTTGCATCAGCCCATTCATACTTTAAGCACCTCCATGAAACATTATGAGGTGGGAGTGAATGAGGATTTGGAGGGGTCATTTTGGATTGGGGCTTCTATGAAATGGTTTTCTTCATGTAATGAATGCTGGTATAGCTAGAACTAGAACCCAGATCGGCTGTTCACTAAGTGATGGGAGGGAATCTCCTGACTGATGTTATTGTTTCAATTTATAGGCAATAAGAGTCAAAGGGCAGCATGAAGTTATCTGTACAATGCCATGGTGCGAATTGAGCTCAGTCTGATAATCAACACAAGAATAAAGAAAGTTAATTTTGCATGTTCCAGACTCTAGTTGATCTCTAGCCCTGTGGATACTAAAGGAAACTTTTTGATATCACCTGTCAGTCACCCTTTGCCTCATTAAATGACTGTGGATTAATGAGCACATAGAATCAGGAAACAGTTCCATCCAAGGGAAGGCAAATTGAAGTCCAACTTCAAAGCAACACACCTGACCTCATATAAAAGTGTTCTAGTTTATTACTTTGCACGACTGTGTGTTTCAATTTATTACACTGATGACTTACCTTGTACGATTCTGTGTTCAATTATGTATTTCCTGTTCTCATTACAGAGCTTCAAACGACTGCAAAAATATATTCATTTAATGCTTTTTCTGCTCTTTTAAAATTTTTATCACTCAGAAAGGAGGAAGAAAATGGTTTGAGCATTAGCACTTGGTATAAACTCAGATTGATTTTATATACTTAAATTACTCTGATAATTGGAGCAAAGAAACTCTTTTACCTGAAATAACTGAATAGTAGCTAGAAAAATATATTTTGGGGTCTTAACTATTCAGATATTTTGCATATACTAGCACATCCAATATATAACTCAATACAAGGAAATCAGAATAATGTAAAACTCTTGGGGGTCCAAAGAGACCAAGTGTGCCAGGTAGTGGTTTGGGAAAAGATGGGAGCCATAATCTGAGAGACACGTTTTAGTAGAGAGTCTTCCATTTACTAAGTTTGTGGTTTGGGAGAGTTTTATTTGCGGGAAAAAAAAGTTATCTGTAGTTATGACTCATTCTTAAACGATATGGTTATTTTTTATATTAAAAGACAAAATTAATCTAAGCTAAACTAATAAGATCTATACGATGAACAACGTATAAGTCAGTGTCCTCTCTTACTCCACAGAGAAAGAAGGATAATGAGGATGCTCTAGCCACTGTCTTATCTTAAATAAGTTCGTCAGTGGGTTACGACTTAAGGAACAAAGAATACAGCACTTGTACTGTCACTCTACCTCTCTTTTCTGATGTTTAAAATGTTATCTATTGAGCAAAACAATGAATGAAGGCCTAAATGCTGATACCTCTGAGAGAGGTAACCCAGTTACATTCATCCTAAAGGATAAATGAATGATTGCAATGCCTATCCTGAAGAACAATACAAATGTCAATGGATTCTCAGGTAAGAGGCAGTATAAATTGTCATGCAGGAGAAAAAGAAAATGGCATAAACCAAATGGGAGACCTAGATGGGCAGAGAAGAAAAAGTTCTTCGCAGTTTGAATGTGCACTAGGCCTGATGATGAGTAGAAGGATCAGAGGAGATTCTCTTCTTTTTATCATCAAAGAATGTGATAGATTCATTTGACATTCAGATTCCTTGCTTAGCTTTTATGCACTTATAGTGTGAAGAACAAGTTCATTTTGAACAGTTATACCTCAGTTATATGCCAGGACAATGTCAGGTGAGAAAATAAAAAAGAATCAAATACCATACAGAACAACTGGTACCCAGTTGATTAGAACCACTGTCTAATTAGCTATTCCACTTTCCTTTCCCCATAAATGAGCAAGTGGAGACTGTAAGTGAATTTGGGGATCTCTGTAATCTGAGGTTTAGAGCCTTGACTGAACCCACAGAAGGACTAGAAAGTAAAAGCAGTTTCTCCTTTCTGAAATCATGCCATTCCTCTGCCCATAAGCTTCTGCTTTTGCCAAGGCTGAACAGTGCCTGCACCTAGACATTAGGCATCTTTTCTACCGATTGCTTCTAGTATCTGCACACTCCAGGTATAACCATTTGTCTTTTAGAATGCTGTTACATTCTTCCCCCAAACCTCATAATAAAATAATTTTTATCCTTATTAATCAAAAAAGCATGCAATTCAGCATTTTTGACTTGGAAACCAAAAGTACTGTCACTATGAGAAAGTCATAGTATTATGACTCATTACTAGAAACACTCATTCAAAGCAACAAGTTGAATAGGACAAATATTGGACAAGCATCTCTTTGTTTAGGTTACACAATGGATCTGTTTGTTCTCCTGACTAATTCTTTATACCAACTTAATTCAATTTGGAAGTAGTAAATCTCATGGGTGGTATGGTGTCTTACTATATCCTGAAATTCACTTAATGCTTTCTTCACTCACTGCTTTCACCCAATAAGCATTATGAATTCTTGAAGCATTGCTAGGCACTGTGCTAGATGCTAGGGATACAAAAATTAAAGGGAGGGCTTGCTGACCACGTCTTCTGCTAGTGAAGGGCTTCTAGGGATTGCAATCACCCTCTAACCCTCCCTTGCTCCTCTCTTCCTAAGACTTCATGAGGATCAAGACTTGGAGTTTCTGGATTACTTCATTTCCCAAAACCACTGAAACAAATACAAAGCATCACCTTATCCAGAGCATTCCCTTTAAGCTATTTTGCATTTCATACAGCACCAAACTCAATTTCTAGTTCACCCTGACTTTAAGTAACTATTTCTGCTTTAAATCATTCTTATTCTGATCCCCCTTTTTCAACGTCACAAAGCTGTGCTTCAACATCATCCAGTTGTGTCTCTATTTTGCCACCTCCTTGAGGTGAAACCCTTTCAGTGGTGTGCAAATAAGGAAACCTTCCTGAAAGGCAAAAGCAGGATCTGGAGCTGCCTTTGCTGAAAAACTCTCCTCATTATACAGGTATCAGATAACCTATTTTGAAATATAAAGCAGGCTTTCAGGCTGCAGTTGAAAAACATAGTATTCTAAGATTTGTCTTGAATGCTTTCTTTTAAAGATGCTTAATGAATTCCTGAGTTTAAAGGAAGTCAGAGGAGAAAAGTATCCTCCTTGCTTTTCTTTTATTCCCTTAGGAAACTAATGAACGTTATGATTTATGAAGGCCACTCCAGAGCCTGGTGTATCTAAGATCACATTTGCCAGGCACATCTTGCAGTGGTTCATTCCTAGAACTGTCTTCAGGGGTGGTTAGTGTACCAGGCATTCTCCCACAAGGGCACAGCCAAATTTGATTAATTCAAGGAGAGCTGATTTATAAAAAGATTAATCAGAAAGGAGCAGATGGTTATTAGGGAACCACAGGGTTGATGTAACACAGCAGGACACTATGGGGCCTTCCCAGGACAGGCCTTCCCCCATACCCTCTGTTTTGGCTCCTCTCTGAAGTACCTAGATAACTGTTTGATGCACATTTCCTGAGTTGTTTTGCAGATGTGAACCCCGCCACCACCACCAAATAGAAGAACTACTTGATGACCATGAGCACATAGCCCCAGGCCTCCTGGAGCCTAAGGACAGATAAATGAAACCTTGTGACACTACACTGCTGCCTCACCATCAGCTAATCAGAGAATTGTGCACAAGCTGATCACATACCCTGTGACCCCCAATCCCCCAGTCCCCCCACTCCCACAGCCCCAGTCCTGGCCTTTAAAAATGCTTTGCCAAAACCCTTCGGGAGCTCGAGGCTTTTCAGGGCATGAACCACCTCATTTTGCGTGGCCTTGCAACAAACGTTTCTCTGTTCCAAACTCCAACGTTTCAGTTTGTTTGGCCTCACTGTGCGTGGGGCACATGAACTTGCATTAACAATGGTTAACCAGAACCTGGAAGAAAAAAAAGTCCTGGAAGCAAGCTACCTTGCTAGAACAGTGGAATGACATATAGAGGGACAGAGCTAGTGTGAGGCCACCTTGAGGGAAGGAGCAGAGGAGTAAGTACTCCCTCCCTCCATCTCTGGCTGGAGTTCCCCTTGGGCTGAAGTCAGCTGGAAGCCATAAGACTCAAGAGTCCATCCAAGATTTCCTAAGGTCACACTCCTGGGGCAGAGAGTGGGGTGGAGACAGGTGGAGACTGGACCCAAAGGGGCAACTGGAACAATCTGGTACAAGCAGGGAGCATGCCATCTCTCTGTTACCTGCTAGGTAGCTTCCAACTGGTCTCCCTGCTTTAGAGCAAACATGGATCCCGGTTTGCTCAGGACAATGTCTGTTATGTCTGTGCGGCTTGTCTATGAATTGTGTCAATTTTCACTCTCAAAGAGTGCTCTGGTTTAGATAAAGTGTGTGGTCATCCTACTCTGCTTCAACTTTTCACTGCATCAGGTCCATTCTCCAACAGCCACAAGAGTGACTCTAAAGCAGAGAACTGGATTATGTAAATCATATGCTCAAAACGCCCACATCATTCACAAAAGTATCACAAATCTTCACCTCAGCCCACAAGCCACAAATGCTCCGCCTTCATTCTGTCCCTCTGAACTCAGCTTCTTCCACTCTTCCCGGCCCCGGCAGCTTCCTTGTTCTCCTTCCGCAAGCAAGCCAATCCCACCCCCACACAGGCCCTTTGCACTTGCTATTCTCTCTGTTGAGAAAGCTCTTCTCCAAGATATTCTCCTAACTTGCTCTCTTTTTTTCCTTTCTATCTTTAATGAAAAAAAAAAAATCATCCGTCAAATGAACTCTGCCTTTACCAGCAATTCTAACTAAACCTCCTCCCATAGTCAAACCCTTCCTCTCATTCTGCTTTATTATTCTTCTTGACACTTCACATCATCTGCGTATTCATCTGTTTATTGTCTGTCTTCCTCCACTAGAGGAGAAGTTCTCTAAAAACAGAGATTTTTCTGTTTTGGCAATTACTGTATTCCTTGAGTTTAGTAGAGTTTCTAGCATATATTATATGCTCAGTAAAGATGCCTTGGACAAATAAAAATACATGAAGATTTTCAGTACAGAAGATAGAGTTGGACTTCAATCTGTGGGTAACAGGATGATCTGAGTATCATTAAACTAGCTAACAAATGAAAGAATGTATGTGATACAAATTCTAAGACATAATGGAAAATAAGGGTGATTATCAATATTGTTCTTGTAACTATCATCGGCACACACAGTGAATGGAGAGACTAAATTATATCTGAAGATTCTTTTGTTCATATGTATCATTAGTTAAAATCATTGTATTTTTGCACTTATTTTTCTTAAATTTACTGAGGATGTTTTGAAATGGAATACTTCCACTACATAAATAAGCACTTTATTCACTGAAATATTCATAAGTCACGTTGAGAAGCCAAGATTTTATGTTTGGTTAATTCAGCTCCAAAGAGGTTAAGTGAATTACATCAAAGCACACACCAAACGAATGATAAATGTACCAGTAAAACATAAAAGAAAAGGACCATGTTTCAAAAAAGAAAACTGCTGAAGTTTGAAATGAGAGGAAGATTTGCTTGAAGCAAATTCTCATGGGAGTTGACCCCACTAGAATGACTGGCAGATTTGCACTGTCTCAGGAACACTACTGTCCAGGAAAAGATTCTTCCTCTTTTATCCAGCCAACCAAAAGGTGGCAGACCATATAGTATAACGTTCTACCTGCCCTAGCATTGAGAATAAAGTAGCATTACCTTCATATTATTCACATTGTCTTTGACAATCTGAGACATTTCATATACTCAGAGAAAAATTTGAAACTAAAGCTATGATTTAGCTTATGACAAGACAGGAATCTATTTTCTTATCATTATTATCACCCAACACTTTTGTTGCCCTATATCCTTGTCCTCAGTCTTAAAAACAGTCATAATCAGAAAGGACTGAATGGATAAAAGGAAAGAACATCTGAGCAAAGAGAACTCCAGGTCCCACTTAAGTCTCACAAGTGTGCTTTTCACCATTTGTATGGATGAATATTCTGAAGTCTAGCTCAGTTACATAACTGGTCCACAATAACCTAATAATCCTGGTATTTGATAGGGCCAAGAGGGTTTCAACCCATATCTGTCTATCTCTAAAAGCCATGACCTTTTCCTTAGACTGTGCAGCCTTTTCATATCCAGACTTATGGAACTAAGGACATTTTATTGCTGGGGTTGAAGCTAGCAATGGGATTTTTGTGCATGGGGTTGAGGTTCATGCACAGGCCCTACCAGCTCAGGGATCTAAAGCAATCTGAGAGAATCAGAGTTAATTCAATCAAATTTAAAACCAATTTGTTTTCATTCTCTTGAGAAGAAAGGTGTCAGCTCTTACCATTCCTACCATCAGACTTTATCACTTTCAAAGGGCTATAACTTGTTCTATCCTCACTGAATTCTTGAATCCTGAGATTTTCATTCTGAACCCCTAATGAGCGCTCAGCACCCCTATGTGCTGTGAGAGCATATTGGTAGGAATAATCTCTTTATATAAATTTTATTTAGGTTTACTTTTCTAAAGCAAGATTATGTGAAACGGATGTTTATTAATGAACTTCTCATTTTACTAAATAAGTTTAATAATGTTTCATACTTTGAAAGGATTCTTGAGCATAAAACATTTGTCTAAAGATAGCTTTAACTTGAGAGCATCACCTTTTCTTCCCCAGAATCAAACTTATGATTTACCTTAAACAGCAACAACAACAACAAAAGACAATATTCATATGTTTTTCAAGAACATACTAAGCTTAACATGTATTTATTACTACCAAGGGCAATGTGCTCACTGGATTGCAACAGGGAGATTGTGATATAACCTGTAACCTTTAAGGAATTTTAATTTCTTATGAAAGCTAGGAAATACATGCACATATGATAACATTCTGTTTTTAGAAAGCTGCTGGAATGTCCAAAGAACTCATGGCACAGTAAGCTCTTTAAAATTTCAGAAGAAGACCTTGAGTGAGAGATAGCAGGAATCACCTGCCAGAACTTGGCTAGACAAGAAAGAGTTTGGTTTTGCTGGGACCTCAGAAATATCTTAGGAGGAGACCTTCAGCATGGTGGAGGAGCAAGACGTGGAGATCACCTTCCTCCCCACAAATACATCAGAAATACATCTACATGTGGAACAACTCCTACAGAACACCTACTGAACACTGACAGGAGACCTCAGACCTACCAAAAGGCAAAAAAATCCCCACATACCTGGGTAGGGCAAAAGAAAAAAGGAAAAACAGAGATAAAAGAATAGGGATGAGACCTGCACATCTGGGAGGGAGCTGTGAAGGAGGAAAAGTTTCCACACACTAGGAAGTCCCTTCACTGATGGAGACAGGGGGTGGTGGTGGGGAAGCTTTGGAGCCATGGAGGAGAGTGCAGCCACAGGGGTGCAGAGGGCAAAGCGGACAGACTCCCACACAGAGGATTGGTGTCAACCAGCACTCACCAGCCCAAGAGGCTTGTCTGCTCACCCACCAGGGCAGGTGGGGGTGGGAGCTGAGGCTCGGGCTTCAGAGGTCAGACGCCAGGGAGAGGACTGGCTGCATGAACACAGCCTGAAGGGGGCTAGTGCACCACAGCTAGCCAGGAGGGAGTCCGGGGAAAAATCTGGACCTGCCTAAGATGCATGAGATCATTGTTTCGGATGCATGAGGAAAGGAGATTCAGAGCACCGCCTAAATGAGCTCCAGAGATGGGCCAGAGCGACAGCTGTCAGTGCAGACCCCAGAGACTGGCATGAAATGCTAAGGCTGCTGCTGCAGCCACCAAGAAGCCTGTGTGAAAGCACAGGTCACTATCCATACCTCCCTTCCCTGGAGCCTGTGCAGCTTGCCACTGCCAGGGTCCCATGATCCAGCGACAACTTCCCTAAGAGAACACATGGCATGCCTCAGGCTGGTGCAATATCATGCCAGCCTCTGCTGCCACAGGCTCACCCCACATTCCATACCACTCTCTCCTCCCGAACTGAGTGAGCCAGAACCCCCTAATTGGTTGCTGCTGTAACCTCGTCCTGCCTGAGTGAAAAACAGATGCCAGAGGGTGACCTAAATGCAGAGGCAGAGGCCAAATCCAAAGCTGAACCCCAGGAGCTGTGCAAAAAAAGGAGAAACAGGGAAATTTCTCCCAGAAGCCTCAGGAGCAGCAGATTAAATCTCCACAATCTACTTGATGTACCCTGCATCTGTGGAATACCTGAATAGAAAACAAATCAACCCAAAATTGAGGCAGTGGTTTTGGGAGCAACAGTAGACTTGGGGTTTGCTTTCTGCATCTAATTTGTTTCTGATTTTATGTTTACCTTAGTTTAGTATTTAGAGTTTATTATCATTGGTAGATTTTATTTATTGATTTGGTTGCTCTTTTCCTCCTTTTTTTTTTATATATATAGACATATATATTACTTTCCTTTTCTTCTTTTTGTGACTCGGTGTGTGTATGCTTCTTTTTGTGATATTGTCTTTATAGCTTTGCTTTTACCATCTGTCCTAGGGTTCTCTCTGTCCTTTTTTCTTTTTTTTTCTTTTTAGTAAAGTTTTTAACATTTGTTATCATTGGTGGATTTGTTTTTTGGTTTGGTTGCTCTCTTCTTTCTTTCTTTCATTTTTTTCTCTTTTTTATTACTTTCAAAATTTTTAATTTTTAATAATTATTTTTTTATTTTAATAACTTTATTTTATTTTTCTTTCTTTCTTTCTTTTTCCTCCTGTTTCTTCTGAAAAATGTGGTTTGAAAAGGTCTTGGTTCTCCAGTCAAGTGTCAGACCTGTGCCTCTGAAGTGGGAGAGACAATTTCAGGACATTGGTCCACCAAAGACATCCAGGCCCCATGTAATATCAAATGGTGAAAACTCTCCCAGAGATGTCCATCTCAACCCTAAGACCCAGCTTCACTCAATGACCAGCAAGCTACAGTGCTGGACACCCTATGCCAAAAAACTTGCAAGACAGGAACACAGGCCCACTCATTAGCAGAGAGGGTGGCTAAAATCATAATAAGGTCACAGACACCACAAAACACACCACCGCATGTGGTCCTGCCCACCAGAAAGACAAGATTCAGCCTCATCTGCCAGAACACAGGCACCAGTCCCCTCCATTAAGAAGCCTAAACAAACCAGTGAACCAACCTTACCCACTGGAGACAGTCACCAAAAACAATGGGAAGTACGAACCTGCAGCCTGTGAAAAGGAGACCCCAAACACAGTAAGTAAAACAAAATGAGATGACAGAGAAAAACATAGCAGATGAAGGAGCAAGGTAAAAACCCACCAGACCAAACAAATGAAGAGGAAATAGGCAGTCTACCTGAAAAAGAATTCAGAGTAATGATAGTAAAGATGGTCCAAAATCTTGGAAATACAATGGAGAAAATACAAGAAACAATTAACAAGGACCTATAAGAACTAAAGAACAAACAAACAATGATGAACAACACAATAAATGAAATTTAAAATTCTCTGGAAGGAATCAATAGCAGAATAACAGAGCCAGAAGAACAGATAAGAGACCTGAAAGATAAAATAGTGAAAATAACTACTGTACAGCAGAATAAAGAAAAAAGAATGAAAAGAATTGAGGACAGTCTCAGAGACCTCTGGGACAACATTAAATGCACCAACATTCAAATTGTAGGGATCCCAGAAGAAGAAGAGAAAAAAAGGGATGGAGAAAATATTTGTAGAGATTATAGTTGAAAACATCCCTAACATGGGAAAGGAAATAGCCACCACATAAAGCCTGAAATTGGGGGGATGGAAAAAGTTATTCCATGCAAATGGAAATCAGAAGAAAGCCAGAGTAATAATTCTTATATCAGACAAAATAGACTCTAAAATAAAGACGATTACAAGAGACAAAGGACACTACATAATGATCAAGGGATCAATCCAAGATGAAGATATAACAATTGTAAATATGTATGCACCCAATATAGGAGCACCACAATACATAAGGCAAATGCTAGCAGCCATAAAAGGGGAAATTGACAGTAACACAGTCATAGTAGGGGACTTTAACAGGCCACTTTCACCAATGGACAGATCATCCAAAAAGAAAATAAATAAGGAAACACAAGCTTTAAATGATACATTAAACAAGATGGACTTAATTGATATTTATAGGACATTCCATCCAAAAACAACAGAATACACTTTCTCCTCAAGTGCTCATGGAACATTCTCCAGAATAGATCATATCTTGGGTCACAAATCAAGCCTTGGTAAATTTAAGAAAACTGAAATTGTATCAAGTATCTTTTCTGACCACAACACTATATATCAATTACAGGAAAAAAAAACTGTAAAAAATACAAATACATGGAGGCTAAGCAATACACTACTAAACATCCAAGAGATCACTGAAGAAATCAAAGAGGAATTCCAAAAACTCCTAGAAAAAATGGCAATGAAAACACGATGACCCAAAACCTCCGGGATGCAGCAAAAGCAGTTCTAAGAGGGAAATTTATAGCAATACATTCCTACCTCAAGAAACAAGAACATCTGAAATAAACAACCTAACCTTACACCTAAAGCAATTAGAGAAAGCAGAACAACAACAACAAAAAAAAAACCCAAAGTTAGCGGAAGGAAAGAAATCATAAAAATCAGATCAGATATAAATGAAAAAGAAATGAAGGGAATGATAGCAAAGATCAATAAAACTAAAAGCTGGTTCTTTGAGAAAATAAATAAAATCGATAGACCATTAGCCAGACTCATCAAAAAAAAAAAAAAGGGTGAAGTCTCAAATCAATAGAATTTGAAATGACAAAGGAGGAGTAACAACTAACACTGCAGAAATACAAAGGATCATGAGAGATTGCTACAAGCAACTATATGCCAACCTAGAAGAAACGGACAAAATCTTAGAAAAGCACAACGTTCTGAGATTGAACCAGGAAGAAATAGAAAACATAAACAGACAAATTACAAGCACTGAAATTGAGACTGTGATTAAAAACCTTTTAAAAAACAAAAGTCCAGGACCAGATGGCTTCACCAACGAATTCTATCAAACATTTAGAGAAAAGCTAACACCAATCCTTCTAAAACTCTTCCAAAATGTAGCAGAGGGAGAAACACTCCCAAACTCATTTTACTAGGCCACCATCACCCTGATACCAAAACCACACAAAGATGTAACAAAGAAAGAAAACTACAGGCCAATATCACTGATGAGCATAGATGCAAAAATCCTCAACAAAATACTAGCAAACAGAATCCAACAGCACATTAAAAGGATCCTAGACCATGATCAAGTGGGGTTTATCCCAGGAATGAAAGGATTCTTCAATATATGCATATAAATCAATGTGATAAACCATATTAACAAATTGAAGCAGAAAAACCATATGATCATATCAATAGAGGCAGAAAAATCTTTCAACAAAATTCAACAGCCATAAAAACCCTCCAGAAAGTAAGCATAGAGGGAACCTACCTCAACATAATAAAGGCCATATATGACAAACCAAAGCCAACATCGTTCTCAATGGTGAAAAACTGAAACCATTTCACTAAGATCAGGAACAATACAAGGTAGCCCACTTTCACCACTATTCAACATAGTTTTGGAAGTTTTACTCACAGCAGTCAGAGAAGAAAAATAAATAAAGGGAATCCAAATCAGAAAAGAAGAAGTAAAGCTGTCACTGTTTGCTGATGACATGATATTATACATAGAGAATCCTAATGATGCTACCAGTAAACTACTAGAGCTAATCAATGAATTTGGTAAAGTGGCAGGATACAAAATTAAGGCACAAAAATCTCTTGTATTCCTATATACTGATGATGAAAAATCTGAAAGAGAAATTAAGGAAACACTCCCATTTACCATTTCAACATAAAAGAAAAAATATCTAGGAATATACCTACCTAAGGAGACAAAAGACATGCATGTAGAAAACTATAAGACACTGATGAAAGAAACTAAAGATGATACAAACAGTTGGAGAGATATACCATGTTCTTGGATTGGAAAAATCAACATTGTGAAAATGACTGTACTACACACAGCAATCTACATATTCAATGCAATCCTTATCAAACTACCAATGGCATTTTTCACAGAACTAGAACAAAAAATTTCACAATTTGTATGGAAACACAGAAGACCCCGAACAGCCAAAGCAATTTGGAGAAATAGAAACAGAGCTGGAGGACTCAGTCTCCTGGACTTCAGACTATACTACAAAGCTACAGTAATCAAGACAGTATGGTACTGGCACGAAAACAGAAATATAGATCAGTGGAGGAGGATAGAAAACCCAGAGATAAAACCATGCACAGATGGTCACCTTATTTTTGATAAAGGAGGCAGGAATATATAATGGAGAAAATAAGCCTCTTCAATAATTTGTGCTGGGAAAACTGGACAGCTACATGTAAAAGAATGAAATTAGAACACTCCCTAACACCATACACAAAAATAAACTCAAAATGGATTAAAGACCTAAATGTAAGGTCAGACACTATAAAACTCTTAGAGGAAAACATAGGCAGAACACTCTATGACATAAATCACATCAAGATCCTTTTTGACTCACATCCTAGAAAAATGGAAATAAAAACAAAAATAAGCAAATGGGACCTAATGAAACTTCAAACCTTTTTCAAAGCAAAGGAAACTGTAAACAAGATGGAAAGACAGCCCTCAGAATGGAAAAAAACTATTTGCCAATGAAGCAACTGACAAAGAATTAATCTCCAAAATTTACAAGTAGTCCATGCAGCTTAATATCATAAAAACAAAAAACCCAATGCAAAAATGGGGAGAATACCTAAATAGACATTTCTCCAAAGAAGATATACAGATTTCCAACAAACACATGAAAGGATGTGCAACATCACTAATCATTAGAGAAATGCAAATCAAAGCTACAATTAGGTATCATCTCACACCAGTCAGAATGGCCATCATCAAAAAATCTACAACAAATAAATGCTGGAGAGGGTGTGGAGAAAAGGGAACCCTCTTTCACTCTTGGTGGGAATGTAAATTGATACAGCCACTATGAAGAACAGTATGGAGGTTCCTTAAAAAACTAAAAATAGAAGTACCATACAACCCAGCAATCCCACTACTGGGCATATACCCTGAGAAAACCATAATTTAAAAAGAGTCATTTACCACAATGTTCATTGCAGCTCTATTTACAATAGCCAGGGTATGGAAGCAACATGAGTGTCCATCAACAGATGAATGGATAAAGAAGATGTGGCACATATATACAATGGAATATTACTCAGCCATGAAAAGAAACAAAATTCAGTTATTTCTAGTGAGTTGGATGGACCTAGAGTCTGTCATATAGAGTGAAGTAAGTCAGAAAGAGAAAAACAAATACCATATGCTAACACATATATATGGAATCTTATATATATATATATATATATATATATATATATATGGTTCTGAAGAACCTAGGGACAGGAGAGGAATAAAGACACAGACGTAGAGAATGGACTTGAGGACACGGGGAAGGAGAAGTGTAAGCTGGGCTGAAGTGAGAGAGTGGCATGAACTTATATGCACTACAAAATGTAAAATAGATAGCTAATGAGAAGCAGCCGCATAACATAGGGAGATCAGCTCGGTGCTTTGTGACCACCTAGAGGGATGGGATAGGGATGACGGGAGGGAGATGCAAGAGGGAGGAGATATGGGGATATATGTATATGTATAGTTGATTCACTTTGTTATAAAGAAGAAAATAACACACCATTGTAAAGCAATTATATTCCAATAAAGATGTTAGAAAAAAAAAATATCATGGAGGCATCCCCATCTCTACATTCTTACTGCTATGGTTTTCATGTAGGCTCTTCTTATCCATCACCCAGTCCCTTGCTACTCAACACTTGAACGCTTGTTAGAAATGCAAATATTGGGTCCCGCCCAGAATTCCTAAATCAGAACCTGCATTTCAACAATATCCTGAGGTAATTTATACATATATTAAAAGTTTAAGGAGCACTGATCTAGTCTATTAAAATAACCTCTCCGACAACTATGCATGTTGGGGCTTGGCCGCTCTCCACCAAGTCAATAGAACAATCTTTATAAAACACATGCCTGGCCAAGTCATTTTTCAGATTTAAACACTGCAGAAGCTCTCTTGCTTACAGTTTTGAATCTAAACTCCATGGCATGGTGTGTATAGGTCTGTATGATCACCCTGTTTTTCTACGCTTACCCATCTAACCCATTATCCACCACCCACCTCTCATTCCAACTCCTTGATCCTTGGCACGTCCTCGGATATTTTTACATAGTCACACTGTCTTGATTTTAGAGTCCAATCATTCCATCCAGTTGGGAAAAACTTCCTTCGCTTTTTAACATCCCAGGTTCCTATTGATCTTCCAAGGCCCTGGTCTAACACCAAGCTCTCTCTCAGTGAAAATTTCTGAGCTTTCTTCCCGCAGAACTGGTAGTTCCCTCTTCTGTGATTCCAGGATGCTATATTCATAATTTAGTTGTTCCACTTACCTCAAGTCATTGGGATATAGGTTTAAAAATGAGGGATGGTTTTAGCACAGGCAACTGAGCAGATAGTGGGTGTCATTATGCATTACTTATTAGTTGCATTCTAAAATAACCTTTCAGTCTGCACAAGCAAAGTGAATTTGAATTTGAAGGTAATTACCTGAGACACTTCAATATTTTTAAATTTTTCTTTCAGCATAATGCAATGGAAAGAACATAGGACTTTGGAGCTTTAAGACTTCGTATCTCTGTCACTCCCTAGTCGCCTGATGTATGATCTTGGTAATTAACCTCTCCATGTAAGTTTCATTATTTTTAAATTGTGAGTAAAAACTAGAGCTGTTTCTTAAGATAATTGTGAGAATTGAAAGAGATAATTAATGTGAAAGCATTTAGATAACTAGAAAGTGCTGTATACATAATCATAATTTTTCAGAATTTATTCCCTTAATATATTTTGAGCACTTTTTATTTCCTGAAAATTGTGCTAGATATCAAAGTTATCAAAAATTTTCAGATATGGTATCAGTCCAAATAACAAAGGGTACTAGAGGAAGTAGACACAGAGGGAAAATTTAGAGAAAATGTGTAAGTTGTTACTCTAGCAGTGCAAACTATTTAAACATAAGAAAATTTAGAACAGGCTTGATAGTCGAGGTAACATTTTAAAAAATATTGCAACGGAGGATAAAATTATGAAAGTCTTAAGATTTATAATTATTGGCTCTTACTTTTTCTAGACCGATACAGCCACAAATTTCAGACATTTCTAGAATCTTAAACTTTTGTCTTCCTCTTCACCCAGACACTAATGTGGCCCAGTGCCCGGGCCCCTCCTAACTGTCCCCACTTTCCTTTCCCTGCTACCAATACTTCTTCATTCCTGCTTAGGGCAGCACACACTACCTGTGCTGTACTTGGCCCAGATTCCAAGTTTGTGCCAGTGTTTCCAATATCTATAACAACCTGGAATTTGATCACTGACAATGTAAATGTCATTCTCATGCTGAGTCACTTCAAGTCCTTACATCCTCCATGAGGTTTCCTTTGCTTGTCCCACCCCCCAGGGGGTCTCTGCAGTTCTTTTTTTTTTTTTTTTATTTTTTTTTTTATTTTTTTTTTTCTCTGCAGTTCTTGACTGTATCACGCAGAAAATCACTTCATCATACACATTGCACTTCTTCTCCACTGTTTTATATTTATGCCATTGCTACAGCTGGGCTGAAAACTCCATGAAGGATGGAATCTTGATGTTACTCCAACGTGAGTCTCCCATTTCTTACTCTGAGACCTTGAATGGGACATCCTCACCCCACTCCACTTTAGCACTCTATGCCTCCATTTCCTCATCAGGAAAATAAAGGTGTTCCACTATAAGATTAGACTAGATAATCTTCAAATTTACCTGCAGCTGGAACAATCTATGGCTCTTTCCATGAGACAGCTCTCACCTCACCTTTATAAGGCTTCTTCTAGTGCAAAACTGAGCTCATTTTGGATCAAAATTCATGTGCACCCCAGCTCCGCCTCTGTCTTAGTACTCTGAGAGAATAACGCAGTCTATTTTGCAGACCCTGTCACTGTTCTAATACATAATATCCTATTATTCTTCCGAAATGGAAGATTAAGTTTCCCAGCATGTCTGACTGAAGGCCCAATATCACCAAATACATAACCATTTGCCTGCAATTCCCCTGGGGAAGGTTATTAACAACAACTTAGTCCCTGATAAATGACTATGTTTCCAAGGTAGTGGTTTATATCAAGGTTCCTAAATACATATCATTTAAATTTACCCAGACAGCCATGTGTCAAATGAACAGCAATTGATGATTAAAAACACTCATTCTTAGGCAAGAGACTGCTGTGCAACTCCTGGTGTGCTGAATCATTGATTTGCTTTAAACATACAAGTGTATTTAATAATCAATACCCACCTCCCATTATCTTATTAAAAATTGCTTATAGTGTTGCTGAGGAAGAAGAGTGGCTCATTGGTTGTCACCTGCAACCCAGAAACATACCTAGTGACATGGGGTTAAGAGTTGCCAAAGCCTCACAGAATGTCAAGGTTAGAAAGAACCTGAAGTTCTTCTAGGGAAAGTCCCCATTCAGTGACCAAATGCCTTCTACTAGCATCCTCACAAAAACAGTCACATGGCTGCTTTCACCTACCTCCAAGCAGGGAACACTAGCCACTCCAGGCGGGATTGCCTCCCGAATGTGACAGTTCTCCAGTCTTTCTTTTCTTTTTTTTAAATTAATTTTTATTGGAGTATAGTTCCTTTACAATGTTGTGTTAGTTTCTCCTGTACAGCAAAGTGAGTCAGTTATACACATACATATATCCACTCTTTTTTAGATTCCCTTCCCGTTTAGGTCACCACAGGGTAGAGTTCCCTGTGCTACACAGCAGGTTCTCATTAATTATCTATTTTATATATAGTAGTGTATATATGTCAATCCCAATCTCCCAATTCATCCCACCTCCCCTTTCCCCCTTGGTAACCATAAGTTTGTTTTCTACGTCTGTGACTCTATTTCTGCTTTACAAATAAGTTCATCTGTACCATTTTTCTAGATTCCACATATAAGCAATATTATATGCTGTTTATCTTTTTCTGAGTTACTTCACTCTGCATGACAATCTCTAGGTCCATCCATATTGCTGCAAATGGCATTATTTCCTTCTTTTTTTATGGCTGAGTAATATTCCATTGCATATATGTAACACATCTTCTTTACCCATTCCTTTGTCGATGGACCTTTAGGTTGCTTCCATGTCCTGGCTACTATACATAGTGCTGCAATGAACCCCAGTCTTTCTTTAAAGAGTGTTTCCCTGTGAGCTTCCTTCCCTTGGGCCTAGTCCTCCCCAGCTCAGAATTAGGAACCAACTTGTGATGGTTAATTTTATGTGTCAACTTGACTGGGTCACAGGGTGCCCAGATTAAATGTTAGTTCTGGGTGTGCTCGTGAGTCTGCTTCCAGGTGAGATTAGCATTTGAATCAGGGGAATCAGTAAAGTGGACTGCCCATCCCAACGTGGATGGACATCATCCAATCTCTTGAGGGCCTGCATAGAACAAAAGGAAAAGGAAGGGGGAATTTACCACATTTTTCCTGCCTCACTACTGAGTTGTGACATCTTTGCCTGCTCTTGGACTGAGATTTACACCATCAGCTTCCCTGGTTCTCAGGCATTTGGACTCATATTAAACTATATCAATGGCTTTTCTGAGTCTCCAACTTGTAGTATCAGATTGTGGCACCTAGCCTTCACAATCATGTAAGCCAATTCCTCATTTTATATATATGTAAAATTATATGTATTTAATTATATAAATAATTATATATAATACACATATAATTTTATAGGTAATAAACCAAATACGTATATATATTTGGTTTATTATATGTAGAATTATATATATATATATATATATATATATATATATATATATATATATATATCTTATTGGTTCTGTTTTTCTGGAGAGTATTGACTGATACACACCTCTAACTGAAAAGGAAAGATGGCAAGGGAGGAAGAGTTTATCTATTTATGGAGCATCTATTATATTTTATTCACATCATATATATTATCTTAATAATTTGTGAGTCACTATAACAGCATGGTTAGAGCATGTCATTGGAATTACACAGACCTAGGTTTAACTGCCAGCTCTCCACCATAATCATTTGTGACCCTTGGCAAGTTATATATATCCATAAACTCAGTTTTTACACCTGTAAAACAGATTATATTTATCTCACTTGATGACTGAAAAGATTATCTAACATTATGTATAGAAAATATAGACTGCTCAATGCAAAGTAAATGCTCAAAACGTGGCTATTTTAGTAATCGTAGCAGTAACATCGAACCACACAATAAGGCATGCACACACAATAAGGCGTGCTTCCATTCTGTGAAGGTAGCTGTAATGTCTCATCAGAGTCCTCTCTGCTCTAGGTTTACCACCGCCATCGACCTCAGCTCAGTCTTGCATGTGGAAAGTCTACTCTCTGTCAGTATCCCACCGGCCGCCTCTGACCGTCCTCTGGGGCAGAGACGAACTTTCGCTGGACACAGGCCACTGGAGGGACTAACCAGCATGAATGGAAGTGTGTGTACCAGATACAATGGCTACAAGCCCCCACTGCCTGTACCACCACATCATCTGAAGTTCTGTGAAGGTCCTCCAGCATTGGTAGACATAATGTGAATAAGTCAGTAAAAATGTTGAACACGTGTGAATAAAGGAATCAATCAACCAACTGATGAAGCAATGGGTGGCTGAGCTAAGGAAAACAAACAAGAAGGATATGAAAAGAAAATAACATGAGTGTTCTCAGAAGCCTGAGTGGAAGGGTGAAGGGTCAAGCTGTCTTGTTTTCACCTTCCCAGTAAAGGAAGGAGCCCAGTCACCTTGTGTCCTGGACATCTTGCCTGGAGACCAGGAATCTCAGGAGTTTACTTGCTTCTCAAGCTGAGGCTGCTCCACCTGATGGGAGAAAGCTAACTGTCCTCCCGTTTCCCTTATTTGCCTCCTACTCTCATACAATCAACCTCATTCTTACATCTCCCAGCTTCTTCTCCCTGATGACTCCTCCTTTAGGCATGGGATGGATAAACAGTCCATTCTCAGTGCTTTCCATGAGCCCCTGCTCTCAGCACCTTCTACCTAAAAGGTGGTGTCGAGGTCCAGAACTACATAAGGCCTCAATTTGCTATAGTCTTGACTATACTTCTAAGCTAGGGACAGAGGTTTCCTGCTTTTTCAGAAATCAGGCACAGTTTTGAAGACCCAAGGAGAAAAATTTAATTGATTTTGTTAGCCAAGTAATTTTCATTTAGAACTGGAAGAGGTGAATCTGACTCACTTGGTTGTAACATTTTCTCTGTGTAACCCTCTCCTCTCTGCTCCCTTCCCAATTAGTACTTGGTGTTTACTCTGTGCATCTTTTGTGAAAGCTCTCTACTGCAGGGAACCCCTCCCTGAGGCTGGGCGACAGGAAAAGATGCCTGAAGAGTCAGCCTCTGTTGTAGCTCTCTATGGTGGGAGCTGATTCATTCCATGATTGTGAATGGATCATTATAAACTCAACATAATGAAAGTTATTACCTAAGAGGTGATGGATTTGGGGAGGTTTTCTAGGGTAAATTATTTGCAGTATATAGTATTGCAACAATTAAGCTAAAGTGATCACAGAAATGTTGCACTTGACTGGTACAGTTTTCTTTCTCTCTTCCTTCTTTGTTTTTTTCCTTCCTTCCTTCCTCTCTCCCTCCCTCTCTTCCCTCCTTCCTTCCTCCTTCACTTATTTTCCTTTTTTCTGTTTTCATCATATGTTTCATTGAATATTTAAATTGCTTGGTGTTTCAAATTCTTTGTTAAAGACTCTGACACCTGGGTAGTGTCTTTAGAACTGGATAAAACACACACGTGCACACACACCTCACAACGGCACTTAACTTTTAAGGTTTGCACGTTCTAAGAGAAGCTTCATACCATTACATCCTCCCATTACCTTCTGGAATATTAATGAGAGGAACATTCAGTGGTAGCAGTCAGGTAGAAGGGGCAGGATTCACAGCTGTCTGGAGCCTCTGTGGCCACAGTACTGTCTAGATACTCTCTGCTCTGTCCCGATCTATAAAATGTGGTTCTTTCTTCAAGGCCAGAGACAGAGCAATTAGGACAGATCATTTGGCCCAGAAACCACTTCTTGCTTTTAACCTGTCATGAAGAGTGGAAAGCTCTAATAACTGTCAATAAATACAAATCTGGTCAGGTAGCATTGGGCACCAAGGAATAGTTTGGAGCATCCATTTGATTTCTTATGTCAAACATTTTCTTGAAGACATCTTGTTCTATCAAGAAACTCTTTACCCCATTGAGAGAAACAGAAATAAGAGATAAAGAGAGGGAAGCAAACCCAGCAGTATGAAATCTTGATTCTAAAGGCAACTTTGTTCTGAACCCCTGGTTGCCTTCCCACCATTCAGGCCATCTGTCCTACCCCTCTTCTGTCTTCACTCCCAACTTTGTCTTGTCTCACATCTAGTCTTGCCCACCCCCCAAAGGCTGTCCTCCCAGATAGAATATGCTTCTTATACATTTGCTAAAATCCTTCCCTTCAGTTACTCATAAACCTTTCTTCAAGGTCATGTTGACATTTATAGCAATCCAGACATGCAAATCTCCCCTTGGATAGAACATCTACTTTCCCTTACAATAAATAAGTAGATGGGTAAGTAGATAGATAGATTTGGATTTATATTACATTGCATGTAGGAGTATATAGGCATGTAATCCAGGATACTTTTGGTTGCAAGTGATAGAAACTACATTCACAGCAGCTTAGGTCAGAAGAAGACATTATTGGCTCTTTCAGCACTGACAAGGGCAGCATCAGAGAAGGGAATCTAGAGAAGCTGGATGTACTGATTCAAACACTGAAGATACCTTTGCTATTTCTATTCCTCTCTCTCCACATCTACCTCATCCTTTCATGCCAGTTTTCTCCAAATGGCAGGAAACAATCATTCCTTCATTTATTCTTCCAACAATACAGTAAGTCCCCTATCTACGAACCTACAAGTTGCAAACTTTCAAAGATGTGAACGTCCCATGTAGTTTCCAAAAAAAAAAAAAAAAAGATGTGAACACGCGTTTGCATGTCCAATCATGTAAGTTAGTTCATATGTCTGGGGTACATTGTCACATGTGTGCATCCTCTACAAGTGGTTGTGCTTTCGTGTACTTTACTGTACAGTACTGTGTAGAGTACAGAAGTACAGTATCTTTATTTCAAGCTAGATCTGCAAGAGGATGACTTCACTGAACTCCTTGCTGTGTAACATGAGGAGCTTACTAATGAAGACATGATGGAATTGGAGGCCCAGAGAAAGGATGAAGAGAGATAAGAAGAAGAAGAAGTAACAGAAGAGCTGAAGAGATTCACATTGCAGGAAATGGCAAGGGGATTTTCTTTATTTGAGGAGGCACTGTTAGTTTTGACACACAGGACCCGAACGCAGAATGGTACACGAAGGTTGCAGCAGCTGTTCAGAATACAATCCATTGCTACTGTGTCATCTATGATGAGAAAAAAATAGTTACTACCCAGACGTCACTGGATCGTTTTTCAAGAGGGTAGATAGAATTGAATCCAGCAAGGAACCAGAACCTGTGCCAACAGTGTCAGGTGTGAGTGAAACTGCAGCTTGTCCTCCGTCTCCTATTGCTGATGATCCTTCAGCTCTACCATCTCCCACCTCCTCTCCCTCCTCCAGTCAGTAACCCTTCTTGCTTGTTCACTCGATGCCAGTCCCTGTATGCCAGCTATTGTACTGTACTACTGTGCTTTTCAAGGTACTGGACTGTAAGATTAAAAATGCTTTCTTTACTCTTTGTGTTTGTTTTTTATGTATTTGTGTGAAAAGTATTATAAACCTATTACAGATAATAGGTTTATAGGTAATAATACTATTACCTATAAACCTATAGTACAGTACTATATAGCCAATTGTGTAAGTTGGGTACCTAAAGTAACTTTGTTGGACTTAAGAACTCACTCTCGGAACGGAACTTGTTCGTATGTAGGGGACTTATTGTATGGCAGGCACTGTACGAGGCACTGAAAATACATTAGTGAATAAAACAAAGATCTCTGCTCTGTAGAGCTGAATTCTAGTGGTCCTCAATAGCTGCCAGTTCTACTGTTTTAGAGTCAACACACACACACCTGCCCTCACGACTAAGAAATGCACTTTTCTGGTCATATGTTCAAAATCCTACAGGACAGCTGTGGTTGCTCAGGTGTGTATCAGATATCAGACCAACTATATCAATCTAAAAGGATCTCCAATCTAAAAGTGTCCAGCGGATATGACAGTTCCCATTTAAATCTTCCAGTTAAAGTAGGAGAAGAAGCATTTCTTAGAAACGGGGGGAAACTTTTGGAGCTATCTGTATATTAGTATGTCTGCTCAGCTATCCCCTTAGAAATAATTTCCCAAAGGGCAGACTTCAACTTCTCCACATTTTGAAAAGACCTTGTGATTTCCACCTCCTTGTGCTGCATTGAGGCATTATAGCTTGTGCTGCCGTCCTTGCCTGTACGGAGTGTCAACCAGAGAGAAGAAGCATAAACTCTGTGGCTCTGTCTCCTTCATGTATATTCTTGAACACTGCTTGACTGTAAACATGATGTCACATTCTGTCCACTCTGGGGGAAAAAAAAAACATTCTGGTATGTGTTGCTAACATGAAGTGTGCAAAAGAAAAGAAATAGCTAGGGATGTTGAACAATAGGACAAAGAGCTGAAAGCAGGACTCAGTGACCAAGAAAATAAGACAAATTAATTGAGAGGCAAGGAAAATCCTGCAGGTAGAGGTATCTGAGGTCCTAGCCGGGTGTACAGGGCAGACAATATTGAGCACCTGTCACAGCGGCCCCTCATCGGTGGCTAAGGAACTTAGGGCAGTCTCCATATTGAGTAGAGTCAGAGGGGATGTATTTCCAGAGAGGGAGATACATGTTGGTAATGGACAAGACTCCAGGGATTTTAGAGAGACATTGAGGGATTACAAATTTTGTATGTCTTATGAAGCAATGCACTAGATCAGAAGGAGAACAGAATTCAAAGTCAGGCAATGTAAGGTTAAGTTCTGGCTCTGCCATTTGTCCCCCAAAGGAGATGGATGAACATATCTGTTTTATAGTTTCCAGAACTGTAAAATAAGTATAATACTATACCCACTCTCTCTACCTCACAGGATTGTTGTATTTCCTGTAAGAAAAAATAAAGTCTTCAAACTGAAGCTGGCCACATCTTGATGTTGCATCTACCCTGTGCCCGTCACTAAGCCCCAAATAAAAAAGGGGATATTGAAGAGGTACATAAAAGTTGGAGGGAAGCCTACAGTCCTCAGGAAGAAACCCCAAATCCTCCACAGGCATTAGAATAAATTTTTAAAGGCACAACCAGCATATGGAAAATGAAAAAAAAAACCTTGGGCTTTTCCAGGAATATCTTCCTATGACATACCACTTTGGAGACATTGCATTACTTCACCTGGGCTTTACCTGTCTCCTTCCACACACCCTTCTAGAGATGGCTGCATGTCATGACAAGTCAAAGTGATTTCTTCATATGCTGTACACAGCTCATAAAATACTTCGGGATTCTGAGAGAGGAAAGGCACTAAAAATATATATTATTACTCCATATAAATTTTAAAAATCTTCCTGGCAAGGTAACAGCATTTGATCCATTTTCAATTTCTTGGCAGCCTCAACACTTCTAGGGTTTTTGGTTTTCCCATTATATGCTGTAGCAGACAGGTTAGCTCACACATGAGCAGAAGCATTGGAGGCCTACTTCCTGTATAGAGTGAGGGGTGATGTCACTATCGGTTCCACCGAGAAAGACTGCAGTTGGAGCCAAGCTCATTCCCTTTTAGTATGCAGTGTCAATTCTCAGAGTTAAACATAGTCCACTCTGATGTCTTTTAATGAAATAAAGTTTCACCAGAGCAATAATGGAAAACAGATTGTATGGGACTCTAATACCATTCAGTGGTTGCAACCTGCACCTGCACTTTCATGGTGAGTGTGTTGTTGAATTGGATTTGATAAATATCAGAAGAATAATGGCACATGTGGGTTGCTCATGGCTATGGTGATTGACAGCTGTCAAATGCAGTGACAGATCGGGCTGTCTTTCAGGAGAAACATAATTCATAGACCTCACTGCAGGTAGATGGATGGTGCATACAGACTAGAGCTGGATCTCTGGGCATTTATTCTCTGAAATTCCAATGGGGAGTATGCACTTGTATAAATGTCCAAGTCAATCCCTTTACATACTGTATATCCAATTACCTCTTTTCTACCTACTGAACTTCCATCTAGCTAACAGCTGGACCTCCATGTCCAACCTACTTGAGTAACTATATAGAGAAGCTTCACATCCGTGGACTTCTTTACTGCATGTCAGCCTCCTTATTTGTGCTATTTTACTCTCAACTCACTGCATCTGCCTATCAATTTTTGTTTTTGTTGTCATTGTTCTCAGGCTACTGCAATAAGTCAGAATTTAGATTTCTCTTGCCCAGAAGGATTCCTGGGTGTCCTGAGTTCCCATTCAATTTGAGTTATTCTCTTTCCCTCTAGGCCAGGTATGCAACCAAGTGCACAAGGAGGTTTATCACAGATCATAAATCAAAGCTCAGCTTAAATAGGAGGAGGGCAAGGGGAAGATGGGAAAGGAGTTAAAGAACAGAAGAAAATGCCCATGCCCATTGTTTCGGGTTCAGAGACTTTTCAGATAATGTACGCCTAATTGGAGAATATCTTTATTTAAAGGATAAACATGCAAATCACCTTTATTTAAAAATTTCTGAATCCTTTAGTCTTGTAAGCTGCTGGGTGCTAAGAGCAGACTGCTTACCAATTTTTTGGGAGGAATTGCCTCTTGGGGTGATTGTCAAGCAATCTCAGGGGAACGGAGTTATCCACTACGTTCCCAGATCTGTCAATCTCCAGCAGCAATTTGACATTAAAAATTAGGAGGTCAAAAAAAAATTAGGAGGAAAAGAAAATCTGTAAAGTAATATGGTGAATCTCTGCTTTGGCATTTTCTGTTACAACGTTTCTGAGCAGACATGTTAAATCTCAAAAAACCCTATACTATTTTTTTTAAATGCTAAGAATTTGACTTCTTGGGACTCTTGATGAATGTACCTCTAGGAACACATGAAGAGCATATATTTTTATAATTCAGTAATGGTTAAAAATAAGTCAATCCGATTCCATTTCAAATTTCTTAAAAGCTTAGTGGTTTCATTAATTGAAATCAGGTCAGTCTTATTTCAGACCCTAACATATTTTCTGTGGCTCTTCTGGGAAGATTTCCAACCAGACTGCCCTCTTTTTAAACAAACTACTCTTTAGTAATATCATAAATCATTCTTCATTTTTATTATTATTAGTATGTTCAATAATAATGCACACAGTGCTTTTTTATTCCTCAAAGTTTCCTCTCATACTTTATCTCAGTTTAATCTACTAGCAGCTCTAGGAGATGGAGAATCTATCATTACTCACTTTGCAGAGGAAAGGAAAGTAAGTACAAAGCTATTACGTGACACCTAATGACAAACAACTAGTTAGTGGTGAAAATGAGACTTGAAACCTCAAAACTTGACTCCCAATACACATTTTTAACCTTACGTCAGGAGAGCTCATAAAATACTGGCATAGGGACAGAAAAGAGAGTGAGTATCTCAGCTCCATAAAAGTATATGGACAATACTGTGCATACTCCCTATGGGGCGAGGATAAGCAACAATGAGCTAGATGCTGCTGCTAGTCCTTTTCCAATCATCAGGGAAAAATGTATTCCTAGAGAAAGAAAGGCTGGTTATCAGAAAGTAGTTCTCAGTTCTTACTCAATCCACCTGCAACTACTTTTCCACAACTAGGAGCCAAATGGAGACAATTATTCAGAAAACTGAGATCAAAACTAGGGGAGTGTATATGTACAGATGTTTATTTAATAAATATTTTGGAGAAATTATTGTGAGCCAAAAATCTTACTGAGCCCTATGAGACTTCAAAAGTAAAACAGAAAGAAAACAGAGAAAATCCTCAAGGCATTTTCAGTCTAAGACACAATAAATTGGAAAGAATGAGTTAACCTCTTTTGCACTTTTATTTCTTTATCTGTAAGATAAGAATAATAAAAGCTGCAAGGGCAAACTAATATATTCCAAATAATACACAACTGATCAATATCTATGTGGAGTTTCTTATCAGGTACAACAATCTGTAGGTGCTTCCTGTAGAAGCTCCTCTCAACATTCATCCCATCCTTAACCACATGGTTAGATGCAAACACACCCTCGCTCATGAGTCACCAGACAAAAATCATATTCCTGGCAAAGTGTCTGGATATGCCGATTGGTAGTACTGGCTTTCTTTTTTTCTATCCTTTATATGCTATAATTTCTTTGTTAGCAGAAACCATACCTGTACATGGCAGGTAAACAATAAAACTTTGTTGAATGAATGAATGCATGAACAAATGAATCTCTAAGCCCTTCAATATATTTTGGTGCCTGAATTAGTATGCCAGATCTTGATGGCAAAATGAATATGAATATGAATCAGTACAAAGGCATTCTAAGGGAGTGAGAATTATCTGCAAAGAAAGGAAGAGATATAAAACTGCCCATTTCTCTGCATTAGAATTTCTTTCTTTCTTTCTTTCTTTCTTTCTTTCTTTCTTTCTTTCTTTCTTTCTTTCTTTCTTTCTTTCTTTCTTTCTTTCTCCCCCCTTCTTTCTTTCTCCCCCCTTCTTTCTCTCTCTTCCTTCTTTCCTTCCCTCCTTCCCTCCTTCCTTCCTCCCTTCCTCCTTCTCTTTCTTTCTTTCTTTCTCTTTCCTTCTTTCTTTCTTTCTTTTTTCTTTTCCTTTCTTTTTTCTTTCTTTCTACCTCTCCCCTTCTTTCTCTCTCTTCCTTTCTTTCTCTCCCCTTCTTTCTCTCTCTCTTCCTTCCTTCCTCCCTCCCTCCCCCCCCTTTTCTCTCTCTCTTTCTTTCTTTCTTTCTCTCCCCCCCTTTCTTTCTTTCTTCTCTGGCCATGTGATTTCTCAGAACCACAGTTGATGTTATCCAAAATGCTATGTTCTGCAGGTTAGTCTCAAAATAAATTGTTAATAAAATTAATTTTCATGACTTTGGCTGCAGTAAACTCCAGAATAGTAGCAATTTTCTAGACCTTTCAGGAAATAAATCTGCAAATTGACTGGAAAAAGAAAAGATTGGATTCTAGAACACCTGATAGTCTATCTACATGAGTTGGATTATCTAGGTAGTATTTCAGCCTCCTGAATTATTCTATCTGAATAGACACTGCTCAAGTCATTATTCGGAATTATCAAAGCCTGTCACTGCTCAGCTTCTGAAACCACAGCACAACCGAGCCAGGCTGACTCCTGTAAGCAAATGCTTCAAAATGACTCTTTAGAATCCAGATTCCAAAGCAGCCAAGTCCCTAAAGTGAAAGTATAAAGTCCACAACCCTACTATTGTATTTTTTTCTTTTCCTTTTTTGAACTTCCTTTAAAAAACAATGAGGTTTCTCTCCCTAGAATCAACTCTAGTTCTGTAGCTAATAGTCAGTTTAAACAGCTATTTTCACCCATCTAATAATAATTTTATTAGATCCAACTGGAAACAAAAATTGTTTGATGAGAGAGAACTTTATCTGTTAGACAGAAAGTCTAAGAATCACAATGAAGGGGAACAGAAGCTAGAACAGGACACCAGCTTCACGTGAGGAGTGGAATTTTGCCAAGCAGGTAGGGCAAACATGCTGCTTCACTAATAGCATTTGAAGTACCCCAACCTATCAACCCTTCACCAAGCTTTCCTGAGTCACACTTGAGATTCTATGGGTGAGGATTGCTGGAAGAATCAACATTAATTTGGTCAGCCAAGAAAAACCCTAGCACCAGACTCTAAAATTTCCTTCAAAGATTGTGCAGTGCATAAGCTAGGGTCTTTTCTAGACGGTGTATCACCTTCTAGGAATAACCTTGTCTCATCTCTGCTTGTTGAAATACTTTCTTTTCAGGGACCAGCCTAAGTATATGGGTCCTTCCTGAAGATGGTAACCACTCTTTCCACTTCACTTTGTATTACTCATTTGTTCAATAACAAACTATTTTGAGTACTTACTATGCATATAGCACTTTGCTAAACCCTAGGCACACAAAAATAAACAAGACAGGCTCATCTTCTCAAGGATCTTAGTGCTAGAATGTATTCATACTTCCACTCACAAACCAGTGATTACAATACAGAATACTGAGGGATTTAGCAGAGCTAGGCACAAGGTTCTATACTCATCCACAAGATTCATGCCATGGAATATATGAACAAGTACTGTTGGGGCAGAGCTTAAAGGATGGTTAGGAATTCAAATGATGGAGAAGGGCAACAAAAACAAACTAGGGAGAGGAAATAACTTGTGTAAAGGTATCCGGTGAGAAAGCATGAGTCATTCAGTGTGGCTGGAGTGTGCAAGTCACTGGGAAAGAGGAAGGAAATATAGCTGGATGGGTAGGCAGAAGTCAAATCAGAAAGGACCTGGAAAGCCATCCAAAGGAGTTTCGGTTTTATCCTACAGGCAATGAAGAGCCATGGAGGGGTTCTAAGCATGGAGGTCACAGTGCTATATTTGCATATTTTATAAGGACAAATATTCTGGTGACTATGTGGAAGGTGGTTTGGAGTGAGATTAAAAGCAAGCAAACCAGCTTGGAGGTAGTCCAGATAAGAGAGGAAAAGTATATCTACAAAATAAGATAATTCTAATGGCAATAGAAAAGAATAAACTGATTCCAAAAATGTGTTTTCACCTCTAACATGTTCCAGTACTTACCATGTTCAGCCTGCCATTATGATTATTTGAATGCATATTATCCTATCCTTCTTGAAGTTGTAGGGCCTTTGAGGATAATGGTTGACTTTTTATCATTCTTGTTCCCCACAGATGTAACACAGTCTGTTTAAAATAATTGAAACTTAACATATTGTATGTTGAAATCGCTCAGAATTCCTTGCACTGTACTACATTAAAGTAGTCAGTTGTCGACTTGGACACTTGTACAGTATGATGTCAGTCAGTGACCAGGGACAATCATGTCAACAGAAGAGGCATATGGGGCTTCCCTGGTGGCGTAGTGGTTGAGAGTCCGCCTGCCGATGCAGGGGACACGGGTTCGTGCCCTGATCCTGGAGGATCCCACATGCCGCGGAGTGGCTGTGCCCGTGAGCCGTGGCCGCTGAGCCTGAGCATCCGGAGCCTGTGCTCCGCAACGGGAGAGGCCACAGCAGTGAGAGGCCCGCGTACTGCCAAAAAAAAAAAAAAGAAAAAAGGCATATGCACTAATTTCATCTCTTAGAAATAGGAATAGAATCAGCTATGACCCTGAAAATCAATAACCTGACTTTGTTAGGAATTAGATTTTATGTTAGAGGAAGATAGAGGATAGCTAACTATAAGTTAATTCTCCATCGTGGTACCATTTTTCCATCTGAACTCTTGATTGGAGCCTGTATCCTCAAGGGAGTGATGTTCAGAGCTTCAGAATTGGGTCACTACCCATCACCATCATTAGTCAGGAATGAGTGAGGACACACTGGGAATTCAATGAAAACTACAGTCTCAAAATTGAAATAAGATAGTGTACCGTGGGTCCTAGGGGAGACAGCATCCTAAATTGGACAGGTTGTGTGTGTCTCTGAGGTTGCTTGAAGGAGGTGCAAACAGTCTTATTCTTGTGAAAATGCAATGTAATTAATCCATCTTAAGGGTGATAGGCAACCATGAACAATTAATAGATGGGATATATTTATATGAATTATAAACATGATAAAACTAATCAAGATTTACAGGTACTTCCACTGAGGGCATACACTGTGGTATCAGGGGTTTTATTCTGCTGGTTGCCTCATTGAACAGAAGTGGAACTTCCCTAAAAATTAGCCATGATTTTCTGGCTAAACAGCTCTCACTAACAAAATCACATAACATGCTTCTGGACAAATTATTTAGAACTTACACACTCAGATGGCACTTATCCCCCAAGGCTGTCCAATTCTGGAGTTGTGTACTTATTCATATACACTGATATTGCTCAAGCAATACTTGGCCCTCCTCATTAGGCTCTACCTTGAAGACAAGGCAAGAAACATGTGGGAAAAAAAAATCAGCCTCGTTGCTGTTAGGCTGGTTATATCTCATAGGAGTTCACATCCTAGTTTTACTCTCTAGGCCAGAAATCTTATGCTAAGTCAAGCAGGTAAGAGTCACCGGTATAACTCACACAAATGTAAACATAGACCATACGTAGAAAACAATGTACTGTCACTGAATGCAAAAGAGTATGAGATGTAAATCTCTTAGAGATGATATGACAATGATCAAGCCTTGGACTTAGATACATCTAATGCCACAAGGCTAGTACTTTGTGATGTTTGTCATTCTATCTCCAGTATCTAACAGAGTCTCAGCCATAGAAGGTATATAGTTCAGAATTATTGAATTATTATTTTTCCTAGGTACTGCTTTTTTGTCATTTATGACTTCCTGGGACAAAAATACTTTCAGTTTCTTTTTGCCTCTTGTTGTCCCCACTTTCTTCTATCCCCTCTGGTGACAGGCGCTTCTTCCAAACCAGAAAGTGCATTAAATAGACACACAGGAAAGGAGAGTGCATTTACTTATACATGGCAAAATTCGGTGAGACTTAAAGTAGTGTGAACTGTGTAATTGCCTAGCTAGAAATCTAATGGAGGTATAAATGGAATTCTGTAACAAGATATTCATAAATAATCTATGAAATGAATCTTGAAAATGGAAAGATTCTGATTTACATATACTTTATAAATAATATCAAATATTATGATTCAAGAAATTAGAATGAAGTTTCAGTGATGTGTCTTATTCAGCTTCATCTACTCATACAAATTAGTTATCAGGTCTTTACTGACTGCTTTCTCAAGCAATCCAACGCTGAATTAGATGCTCAGGAATTTCTCCTTGCCCGAAAGAATGCAATGTTTAGTTAGCCAAAATATCTGTACTTTATGCAGTCTGTCCTTATGTATCATTAACTTAAACACGGCCAAGATAGAAGACAATTGTCCACTTTATCAAGCAATATCTTTATCAGGATATTTAAATAGGATCCATGTGTGAAACCTCATTATTCTTTGGCGGGGGGAGCAAGAAAGAAAAGAATAAATGCAGTAGTAAAATAATCAATAGACATAACCATTCCAGGCATTTTTCACTGATGTAATTTCATTGGTAATGAAGCCTGAGACAGTTTATCCCATGAGCTCTATTTCAGTAGTGTGATAACAGAAAATAGACAAAAATGAGAGGCTTGAGATAGGTGTAAGTAGGTCATCTTCCCAAAGGAAACAACTCCAGTCTTCCACCTAGCTGATGGTAATTAGTACTATTCAAAATAATTGTTTAAACCTCCAAAATAACTGAAGCTTAGAACTTCTTGAGAAAATAGGAAAGGCCCAGAGGTTCAGGACTCAGGAGGAGCGTCCATGTCCACCTTTCCCAGTTCTTTAGTCATGCCCGTCGGTCTGCAGAATTTAGTTGTTTATAGGAATCCAAAGTTCTTGAGTAATAATAAAAATACTAGCTCATATGTATTGAATTATTACAATGTACTGTATAAAAATATAGATGAATTATTATATTTAATTCTCAAAACAGTTTGAGAAATTGTAATCACTGTTTTACAGGTGAGGAAACTGAAGCTAGAAGGGGTAGTCATCCAAGGCCACTATAATAAAAAGCAGAGCTAAGACTTTAGACCTAGATCCTCCTAATGACAAAGTTGGTGCTTTTTACCTTGTGGGTATTGTCTCAAGTCATACGCCTTTTATATAGTGGAATCATTATCCATCAAACTCCTGGAGTAGCAAAGCCTATATAGAATTATATTATTTTCTTATATGCTCCTATGATATCAAAGTGGTAGCTTGGTAAATTAAGTAACACATGCTTTTTTGCCCCTATTGGTCCCCATAGAGACACCATGTATACAAAGACAAACTCCTGGGGAGGATTCCTGCTTGTATTTCACTAAAAGAGTTATACCAGGTATCCAATTTTCTTGTTGGTATGAAAACTATATTTCTTCTCCCCTCTTAATGACAGTTGATGTTCTTAGTGTATGTAAAAAGTTTAAGTTACCAAGCTGTCAACAGAACTCTAATGATTATTATCAAGAATCTCACTGAACACCATTAAGCCATGCCAGAGTTGGCTGCATTTCCATAGAGGGAATCAGTTCATGACTAAGGGAATAATTGTGCAAACAGGATTTCAAAAGATGTGAAGAAAATTCACATAATTCCACAAGCTCAATATTCTTCAGACATTTTGGATTTTGGTCTCTTGACCAACAATTTCAATTGCACTTAAAAAAAAAAAGTCCCATAATTACCATATGTGATCAGTTCATAACCCTTTGGTCACATTCTCTTTTAGGAGTGTCTGCACGTCTTAGGCTGTAGGTGAGCCAGCTAGCAATATGACCATCCTATAGGAATCTCTTTCAAGATCTATGGACTCTAAAATGTTGGCTGTAGCCCAGATGCTTTTCTGAGAGGACTTACACATGCACCCACTGTTGTAGGTGCTATATTGAGCCACCCAGATCCCACATCAGGAATAATTTATTCCGCTATTTGCTGAGAATGCATTCAGAAGGACCCTCAGCCATCAGCTCTCTTTTGTGATTGCCTCAGCTTGACTAAAGAAAACTTCTTTGTCTAAAGTCACACCTCCTTCCAGACATCGAAGCCCAGTGACTCATTAGTCAACATCAGTCTCACTTTCCCTTGTCCCAGCTAGGCATCCAAGACACTAGAACTGCTGATAGCGTCAGTAGGGAAAGAAACTGGGACTGCATCCCAGCTCAACTTTTCTCTCTACCCAATTCTACATTCTTGCCTACTTTCCACAGGTGCTGATCTCAAGAGTGCTCCCTAATTAAAGTCTTGCATCCTAATTTCTGCCTTGCACTTGGCTTCCCAGAAAACCCAACTGGTCATACCTGCACTAACAGAATTTAACAACCTTTTCTCTCTAAGATTCTTACACGTTAATAAGCTATGGAAACCAATGGCAAAGGGATATGAAAGGGAAGCTACCAGGAAATGTAAAGACAGACAGCTCATCAATTAGCAAAGGAACACTTTCACCCCTTGGGTTGCCCAAATGCACTGTCATTCAAAAAATTTGAATTTACAGGTAGACCATCACTAGGATTTTAATTTAAAACTAAAGTACTCATGACATGTCTCAATCCATACCAGGTGAGAAAAAAAAAATCTATAAGGAAGAGTCATAATTTGGGGGAACAGAGGAGACAGAGAAGGTAAAACTGCTGTCAGCACTCTTCCTGCTATATGACACTGAAGCAAAGCTATCAGACTCTAGAATGCAACCTCCCCTCCTCCCACTTCCCAGGTCTATGACTCCATTCCAGTTTTTGGTCTTCGAAGATAGCCAGCAGATACAGGATTGGCTGAGCAGTGTGATAGCGTTAATGGATCCTGTCAAGCATTCCAGCATCTTCTTACTATTTGTAAGTACTTGATGCTTCCTCAGGAGCAAAGCACTGAGAAGTCAAGATAATAATGCATCAGATAGGAGGCATATAAAAAAAGAGACGTTAACATCCTAAGTAGAGGTAGCATTCTGTATTGCTCAATAAAATTAATTATTTTCCTTTCCACAGCTCCATTTTTGTTACTCCAGTTGTAAGAAAGCATAGTATCTGCTGTCATTGCTTATTTGGCAAACTGTGTCAAGTTATTTCATACAAATAAGACAGTGTTCTTTCATAAGGCAATATCGGTTAAAGTTCAAGTAATGCCTAATGTGATACATTTGTTTTAAATGACCAACAGTTTCAGGTAGTCCAACCATGGTATGCAATGTAAACTCCAGGATCTAGCATGCTGCAAAATGCCAAAGCAGCTACAAAGACAGAGATTCTGCACCTTTATTGAGGAAGGAGAAGGGTATAAGGCTTTGGAAGCCTTTGGAAACAGGAGAGAGAGTGGAACTGAGTAACATTTAGCAAATGAAAACCACGGAATTTTACAAATCATGAGGTTAATACCTCTGTCTTTCATGCTAGGGAGGGTCTCAGTTCTCAAAAAGTTCAAGCTGATTCACAGAACTATATTAAATGGTTTAGTTTCTCTGGGTTTCCTAATGGAGCCTTGATTAAATTTTCTTAAAGTGAGTTAATCTCTATAAAGATACCCTATTCTATCTTCTATGTCTCCTTTCCCATTGCACCTACTTTTGAATTTACTGGAATCTGGTTAATTCCAATTCTATATTAAGAAGACAGAATTACTAGAACTTGGCTTGGCAGCTTGCCTTTCATGCTGCAGAGCAATGGTTTCAAATTTGAGCATACCTAAGAATCATACCTTACCTGGCCCAACCCCCAGAGTGTTGATGCAGTAGGTATAAGATGCGTTTCTAACAAGTTTCCAGTTGTTGCTGATATAGCTACTCTGAGGAACAAACTGAAAACAACTACTGCAAAGGAAAAAGAGTCTGTCTAAGGTCTTTCCAGAATAGGTAAAGAGATGGTGGCATGGGGGTGCAAGGGTAAGGAGGTGATTCACTTTATTCAGTAAAAGTCTATGATGAAGAAAAAAAACCCTGAATGACAAAGGGCCTTGCACCCTTCCACAGGAGAAAAACCGATAAATGAAGTAGTGTCAAAGTGCCTAATGTGGTGCCTACTGTATAGTAGGTTCTCAATAAATGTGCATGGGGTAGGGGGTGGGAGCGTAAGGAAAGACCAGGTGCTATTGGTCAGTTCTTGTTGACTCTTTTTGAAAGAGTTATTGTGTATTTTGTTTAGTTTTTGCAATAAAAAGGAAATTAAGAAAATGTGATTTCTCTCTAAAGAGAATGTGTGGGTGTAGAGGCAAAGGCACAAGGGTAGAAAACAAATAAGAGAAACTTGGTGAGTACAGTAACACAAATCAAAGGAAAACTGACCCCTCCTTTCCTCTGGTCTCCTGCTACAAACCAATATGGAGAAAATAAGCTAACAGAATAAATGGTGCAAAGTAATTTAGCGGCTTTGCAAAGTTCTTTAAGTTTTAATAACAGCAGAAACAACCCTTTTTAAAATATGAATTTCATCTTGCCTATGTGCCTTTAAGGGAGCATAACTTATTTATACTTTCTCCTTTCTTCTAATTTACTGACTTTTGCTATCTTGAGTGCTCTCCCTTTCAACTAGAACAATAGGGCTTTGAAAATGGATATGTAGTAACAGCAGCATTTTCAGTTCTCTCTATGACTCCTCATTATAAGGTTATTTTCTTGTGTTTTGAAATAGAAATGCTGCCTTTGATGCTACCATTTAAAGTTTCTTTTTTCTTTTTCTAAAGGAAGTGTCCCCTACTTATTACCCAGCCTTGTCGCCTTGGCCCAATGTGGTAAAGAGAATTCTAAATAAATATTTTCTAATATGCCTTCAAGTACAACTTTTCTTTTCAGCGCAAATAGGATAATTGGGCAGAGGAGAAGAAAGCTGCACTGAATGCACTGTTTTAATGGGGCGACGAGTGTGATTTTTATTTGGCTGCTCTGATGTGGGTCTCATCATCAATTTCCAGGAGAGCCTGGGGAATTCACGAACAGCGTTTTAGTGATTGGGCTGCCTGCATTTGAATCTCAGCAGGGGCAAAGATTTGAGGCGCTCTTCTGACTAGAAAGATAGAATTAGTCTCTTTGTACATCTCATCTTTCCGGGGTGTTTTTGTACCTTTTTCTACTCCTCATGACTTATTCCCATTGTCCTCTTTCACCCAGTGCTGTGCATTTCCTAGAATTTCTTTCATTCTCTCCCTCTTTTCCCCAGTCTCAGTTCCTTTCCCTACCTCTGTTTTCCTCCATCTTTCTGTTTCTTCCTCTCTGTCCCTCTGATGTTTCTACTGACATATGGATCTGCTCAACTTGCTACCCAAGAGCTGCTTTTGGCCTCCTGACAACACAAGGTGCTACCATCCTGACAGGCAGCAAAAGGCAGGGGAAAGGCAAGCGTATGTTAATGTAAGGGAGTTTGGGGAATAGATAAGCTGTTGCCAGTTTCAGGCATAAGTCACTTAATTAAAAACCAAAACCTCTCAGCTCTGGTTGTCACTTGCCTCCTTTGAGAGCACAGTCATCCCTTTGGTGTCCTCGTGTCTGAGAAGCACCCATCTGGGCTCCTCTCAGCTCTGTGAAGTTTGGTCTAGTGTCTCCAGCTGACAGGTAACAGGCAAAGGAGGAAAAATGAAAGAGGAGCCTGGAAACAGTGGAAAATTCAGCTGCACATTATTGAAACACAGGCCAGAAACCAAAATATTGGCCTTGCTACATATCCCCAGGTTCTGTGCCTCCTAAGTGCTAGGCACAGTCCCCAACAGTGAGAAAGCCCAGAGAAATAAGAATGACCCCACCTATGCTCTTAGGGAGACTGTGTCATATTTGATGATGCAGATATATAAATACCCAGGGGCTTTATCATTCCCTATAGAGCATGGAAGCCTGAGTTCTACTTCCTTTTTCCAGTCTTTGCTCAAACCAAGCTCACACGGCCCTCAACACTCTCGTTTCCTTAAATTATCCCTGCCTCTTACCAAAAGGTGCTGACATGTGCAATTCTTCATCTCCTTATTTCCTTCCTATCCTTCAAATCTTAATTCAAGCATTCCTCCCTTGTGTCACAGTGACAAATACATCCGTGGCTGCCTGAGCTTTCCTGTTTTAGCTCTGGAAGTCCTGAGTCCTAGGAACACCTCAGTTCCGTGCAAATCAGGATGACTGCTCATCCCAGTCAAATCTCTCGATGATAAACAATTTTTAAAATGACAGCTTTATTGAAATATAATTCTTGGACCACAAAATTCATCCTTTTAAGATCCAGTATTTAGTAAACACACAGAGTTGTGCTCCATCACCACTATCTAATTTTAGAATATTTTCATCAATCCTAAAAGAAACACCATACCCATTAGTAGTGACTCCTCATTTCTCCCTCCTGCCAGCCCTTGGCAACCACTAATCTACATTTTGTCTCTATGACTTTGCCTATTCTAAACATTTCAGACAAATGTAATCATACAACACGTGGCTTCTTGTGACTGGCCTCTTTCCCTTAGCATGATGTTTTCAAGGTCCATCCGTACTAGAGCATGTATCAACACTTCATTCCTTTTTGTGGCCAAATAATATTTCACTGTATGGATAAACCACATTTTGTTTCTTCATTCATAAGATGAATACTCATTCATATGGATGTGAATATTCAGTCAGATATTGAGTTGTTCTCATTTTTTGGATATTATAAATAGTTCTGTGAATATTTATGTACAACTTCTTTATGGACATATGTTTTATTTATCTTGGAAATACACATAGGAGTGAAAATTTTATGTCATATGATAATGCTATGTATAAGATTTTGAGGGTCTTCCAAAATGTTTTCCAAAGAGGTTGAATTATTTTACAATCTTGCCAACAAAGTATTGTTGGCAATTTTTCTATGTCCCCTTCAACACTTGTTATTTTCTGTTTTTATTTTGATATATTTTGTTTTAATTTTAGCAGTGCTAGTGGGTATAAAGAGGAATCTCATTGTGGTTTTGTGGTGCATTTCCTCAATGACTAATAAGGTTGAACATCTTTTAATGTGCTAATTAACTTTTACATCTTTTTGAAGAAATGTCTATTTAGATTATTTGATTATTTTTAAAATGAGCTTTTTATTATTGTTGCCATCTAATATATATATATATATATATATATATATATATATACACTGGATACAATCCTTAATCAGATATACAATTTGCAAATATTTTCTACTGTTCTGTGTATTGCTTTTTAACTTTCTTGATAGTGTCCTTTGAATAACAAAAATTTTTAATTTTGATAAAGTCCAACTTCTTTTTTCTTTTACTGCTTCTGCTTTTGGTGTGATAGCTAAGAATGCCTAATCCATTAGTCACAAAGATTTATTTTATTCTTTATTCTAAGTATTTCATAGTTTTATCCCTTATATTTATCTCTATGACACGTTTTGAGTTGATTTTTGTGCATGCTATGAGGTGCCTATCACATGCATGTGCCTATCGCATCTTTGGCATGTGATATCCAGTTGTTTCTGCATCATTTGTTGGAAAGTCTTTTCCTTACCCACTGAAAAGTCTTGGCACCCTTGTCAAAAATAAGCTGACCACAAATATTAGAGTTTATTTCTGGACTATCAATTATATTCCATTGATCTATATGTCTATCCTTATGCCAGTACCACACAACCTGGGTTATTTTATCTTTGTAGTACCATTTGAAATGAAGTGTGAATCCCTAAATTTTTCCTTCTTTTTCAAGATTGTCTTGGCTCCTCTGAGTCATTGCACTTTCCCATGAATTTTAGGATCACCTTGTCATCTTCGGCAAGCTGGGGATGGTTGATTGTGTTAAATTGGTAAACCACTTTGGGGAGTATTCTCATTTTAACAATATTAAGTCATACAATCCATGACTTCCATTTATTACATGTTCTTTAATTTATTTCAACAGTTTGTAGTTTTCAAAGTATAAGTTTTACACTGATTTTCTAGCATTTATTAAGTATTTGATTCCTTTTAATGTTATTGTAAAGGAATTGTTCTTCTTAATTTCATTTTTGAATTGTTCATTGCTAGTGTATAGAAATAAAATTAGTTTTTTTGTATATTGATCCTGTATCTGCAATATTATTGAACTTATTATTTCTAATAATTTTTTGTAGATTCTGTATGATTTTCTATATAAGAAATTATGTTGTCTGTGAATAGATAAAGCTTTACTTCTTCCTTTCCAAACTGGATGCCATTTATTTCGTTTTCTTGTCTAATTGTCTTGTCTGGAACCTCCAGTACAGTATTGAATGTAATGGTGAGCATGGACATCCTTATATTGTTCCTATCTTAGGGGGAAGATTTCAGTTGCCATTGAATATGATGTTATCTGTGGATTTTTCATAGATGTCCTTTATCGAGATAAATAAGTTCATTTTAATCCTAGCTTCTTCAGTGTTTTGTCACAAAGAAGTGTTATGTTGTGTCAAATGGCTTTTATGGATTTATTGAGATGACCACGTGGCTTTATTGTTTTATTCTATTAATATAGTATACTACATTTACGTATTGAATTTTGTATGACAACAATCTTACATTCCTGGGATAAATCTCACTTGGTCATGGTGTGTAATCCTCTTACTATGCTGTTGGATTCAGCGTGTGAGTATTTTATTGAGGATATTTGTGTTTATGTTCATAAGGGGTCATAGGTTGTTATTTTCTTTACTTGTGATGCCTTTGTCTGGGTTTGGAACCAGGATAATACTAGTTTCATGGAATGAGTTGGGAAGTGTTCATGTCTCCTTGAATTTTGGAAGAATTTGCAAAGCACTTATGTGAATTCTTCTTTAAATGTTTAGTGAAATTTACCAGTGAAGCCATTGGGACCAGGATGGTACTTTGTGGGAAGTTTTTGATTATTACTTCAATATTTTTACTTGTTATATATTTATTCAGGTCTCTATTTCTTGTGGGGTAACATTTAGCAGTTTGTGTGATTCTACACACTGTGGTTCGCCTGTGGATTGTCTATGTTGGCATAGAATTGTTCATATTATTTTCTTATAATCCTTTTTATTTCTATATGTATGATTAGTGGAAATGCCCACCTTCACTACCTACAATCTTTCTTGACTGTAGTGATTTGAACTCTCTTTTTCTCAGTCAGTTTAGCTAAAGTTTTGTCAACTGTATTGCTCCTCTCTAAGACAAAACTTTTTGTTTTATTTATTTTTCTCTATTATTTTCTATTCTCCATTTTTATTTATTTTTGCTCAGACCTTTATTATTCCCTTTCTTCAGCTTGCTTATATTTAATCAGCTCTTCTTTCTCTAGAGTCTTAGGGTAAAAGATCTTCTTTCTTAATAAAAGCACTTATGCTATGAATGTTTTTTCTAAGCACTACTTTAGCTGCATCTCTTAAGTTGATTCTATGCTGTGTTTTCGTTTTCATTCATATCAATTTCCCTTTGATTTATTTGTGATTCTCCAAACTTTTTTTTTTTTTTTTTTTTTTTTTTTTTGCGGTACACGGGCCTCTCACTGTTGTGGCCTCTCCCATTGTGGAGCACAGGCTCCGGACACGCAGGTTCAGCGGCTATGGCTCACGGGCCCAGCCGCTCCACGGCATGTGGGATCTTCCCGGACCGGGGCACGAACCCATATCCCCTGCATCAACAGGCGGACTCTCAACCACTGCGCCACCAAGGGAAGCCCTCCAAACTTTTCTTTTGTTATTGATATCTTATTTTGATCCACTGTGGTTAGAGAATATATTCGGTATAATTTAATCCTTTTAAATTTATTAAGCTTTACTTTGAAAATAGTCTATAATGAAGAATGTTCCATGTGCACTTGGGAAAACTTTTTGCTATTGTTGAGTGGAATGTTCTATAGAAGTCTAGTTTCTTTATAGTGTTTCTCAGGTCTTCTATTTCCTTGTTGATTTTCCTTGTTGTTCTATCTATTATTGAGAATGGGGTGTGGAAAGTTCTAAATACTATTATCAAATTGTCTGTTTCTCCTTGCATTCCTATCCTATCTAGTTTTCTGTATTTGGGGACTGTATTGTCAGATGTATGTGTATTTATAATTATTATACTTCCAGATAGATTGGCACTATTATTATTATAAAATGTTCTCCTTTGTCTCTAGAAATATTTTTTTGACTTAAAGACTATTTTGTTTGATATTAACGTAGCCACTCCAGCTCTCTTTCGATACTTGTTTACTTAGTTTATCTTTTTCCATTCTTTTATTTTCATCCAATTTTGTCTTGTATAAAGTATGTCTCTTGTAGACAGCATATAGCTGGATTATATATTTATCAGGTTGTGCCAACTTCTACCTTTTGATTAGAGTGTCATCAATTTACATTTAGGGATTTTACTGATAAGTTAGGATTTATATATACCATTTTCCTGTTTGTCTCTTATGTCTTTTTTTTTTTTTTTTATGGTACGCAGGCCTCTCACTGTTGTGGCCCCTCCCGTTGTGGAGCACAGGCTCCAGACACACAGGCTCAGTGGCCATGGCTCACGGGCCTAGCTGCTCCATGGCATGTGGGACCTTCCCAGACCAGGGCACAAACCCGTGTCCCCTGCATCGGCAGGTGGACTCTCAACCACTGTGCCACAAGGGAAGCCCTCTTATGTCATTTTTAATTTTGTTCCTTCATTCCTCCATTACTGATTTCTTTTGTGCAAAATACATATTTCTTAGTATATGTTAGAATATAAATTCCCTTCTTAATTTTTTCAGTACTTTTCTGTTATTTCCTTAGTAACTGTCCTGGGTATTACAATTACTGTATTAACTTAAAACAATGCAGTTCAAATAGATATCAACTTAATTTAATGATATATAGAAAAATGTGTTCCAATATAGCTCTGCCAGCTCACCACTTCTTTGTGCTATTTTTTAAAAACAACTATATTGTTTATATTATAAACCAATCAACAGAGCTTTTAAATGATTATATTATGCAATTGTCTTATAAATCATATGGTAATGGTTTCAGTTTTTAACCATTGAGAACAATGTTAGCTGTGAGATTGTCATACATGGACTTTATTATGTTGAGGTAAGTTCTCTCTATGCCTACTTTCTGGAGGGTTTTTACAATAAATGGGTGTTGAATTTTGTCAAAAGATTTTTCTGCATCTATTGAGGTGATCATATGGTTTTTCTCCTTCAATTTGTTAATATGGTTTATCACATTGATTGATTTGCATATACTAAATAACCCTTGTATTCCAGGGATAAAGCCCACTTGATCATGGTGTATGATCCTTTTAATGTGCTGTAGGATTCTGTTTCCTAGAATTTGGTTGAGAATTTTGCATCTAGGCTCATCAGTGATATTGGCCTGTAGTTTTCTTTCTTTGCCTGGTTTTGCTATCAGGGTGATTGTAGCCTTGTAGAATGAGTTTGGGAGTGTTCCTCCCTCTGCTATATTTTGGAAGAGTTTGAGAAGGATAGGTGTTAGCTCTTCTCTAAATGTTTGATAGAATTTGCCTGTGAAGCCATCTGGTCCTGGGCTTTTGTTTCTTGGAAGATTTTTAATCACAGTCTCAATTTCAGTGCTTGTGATTGGTCTGTTCATATTTTCTATTTCTTCCTGGTTCAAGAACAAGACAAAGTTGTCCACTCTCACCACTATTATTCAACATAGTTTTGGAAGTTTTAGCTGTAGCAATAAGAGAAGAAAAACAAATAAAAGGAATCCAAATCAGAAAAGAAGTAAAGCTGTCAATTTTTTTGCAGACGACAGGATACTATACATACAGAATCCTAAAGATGCTACCAGAAAACTACTAGAGCTAATCAATGAATTTGGTAAAGTAGCAGGATACAAAATTAATGCACAGATATCTCTGGCAATCCTATACACTAATGATGAAAAATCTGAAAGAGATATTAAGGAAATACTACCATTTATCACTGCAACAAAATGAAGAAAACACCTAGGAATAAAACTACCTAAGGAGACAAATAACCTGTATGTAGAAAACTATAAGACACTAATGAAAGAAATTAAAGATGATACAAACAGACGGAGAGACATACCATGTTCTTGGATTGGAAGAATTAACACTGTGAAGATGACTATACCCAAAGCAATCTAGAGATTCAGTGCAATCCCTATCAAAGTACCAATGGCATTTTTCACAGCACTAGAACAAAAATATTCACAATTTGTATGGAAACACAAAAGATCCTAAATAGCCAAAGCAATCTTGAGCAGAAAAAACCGAGCTGGAGGAATCAGGCTCCCTGACTTCAGACTATACTACAAAGTTCCAGTAATCAAGAGAGTATGGTACTGGCACAAAAACAGAAATACAGATCAATGGAACAGGATAGAAAGACCAGAGATAAACCCACGCACCTATGGTCACCTTATTTTTGATAAAGGAGGCAAGAATATATAATGCAAAAAAGACAGCCTCTTCAATAATTGGTTCTGGGAAAACTGGACAGCTACATGTAAAAGAATGAAGTTAGAACACTCCCTAACAGCATACACGAGAATAAACTCAAAATGGATTAAAGAACCAAATGTAAGGCCAGACACTATAAAATTCATAGAGGAAAACATAGGCAGAATATTCTATGACATAAATCACAGCAAGTTCCTTTTTGACCCACATCCTAGTGAAATGGAAATCAAAACAAAAATAAATAAATGGGACCTAATGAAACTTAAAAGCTTTTGCACAGCAACGGAAACCATAAACAAGTGAAAAGACAACAATCATAATGGGAGAAAATATTTGCAAGTGAAGCAACTGACAAAGGATTAATCTCCAAAATTTATAAGCAGCTCATGCAGCTCAATATCAGAAAAACAAACAACTCAATCCAAAAGTGGGCAGAGGACCTAAATAGACATTTATCCAAAGAAGATATACAGATTACCAACAAACACATGAAATGATGCTCAACATCTCTAATCGTTAGAGCAATCTCTAATCGTTAGAGCAAGTGTGAGGTGTCTCCTCACACTTGTCAGAATTTCCATCATCAAAAAATCTACAAACAATAAATGCTGGGGAGGGTGTGGAGAAAAGGGAACCCTCTTGCACTTTTAGGGGGAATGTAAATTGATACAGCTACTATGGAGAACAGTATGGAGGTTCCTTAACAATCTAAAAATAGAACTACCATATGACCCATCAATCCCACTACTGGGCATATACCTTGAGAAAACCATAATTCAAAAAGAGTCATGTACCACAATGTTCACTGCAGCTCTCTTTACAATAATGAGGACATGGAAGCAACCTAAATGTCCATCAACAGCTGAATGGATAAAGAAGATGTGGCACATATATACAATGGAATATTATTCAGCCCTAAAAAGAAATGAAATTGAGTTATTTGTAGAGAGGTGGATGGACCTAGAGTCTGTCATACAGAGTGAAGTAAGTCAGAAAGAGAAAAACAAATACCATATGGTAACACATATATATGGAATCTAAACAAACAAAAAAGCTTCTGAAGAACCTAGGGGCAGGACAGAAATAAAGACACAGACATAGAGTAAGAATTGAGGACACGGGAAGGAGGAAGGGTAAGCTGGGACGAAGTGAGAGAGTGGCATGGACATATATACATTACCAAATGTAAAATAGATAGCTAGTGAGAAGCAGCTGCATAGCACAGGGAGATTAGCTTGGTTCTTTGTGACCACCTAGAGGGGTGGGTTAGGGAGGGTGGGAGGGAGACACAAGAAGGAGGAGATATGGGGATATAGGTATACATATAGCTGATTCACTTTGTTATAAAACAGAAACTAACACACCATTGTAAAGCAATTATACTCCAATAAAGATTTTTTTTAATTAATAATAAAAAAAGAAAATAAATAAAACAAATCATATGGAAATAAAAAGTTATAAACAAATAGACATTTAAACAGTTTTTTGTAATTTTATATGTAGTTATCTTTACTGGTGCTTTTATTTCTTCATGTAGATTTGAGTTACTGTCTAGTTTCCTGTCAATTCAGCCTGAAAGATTTAGTAGTTTTTGTTGTAGAGCAGCTATATTAGCAATGAATTCTCTCAGCTTTTATTTATCTGGGAATGTATCGCTTTTCCTTCATTTTTGAAAGATAGTTTTTCTAGATATAGAATATCTTTTTTAATATAAATTTTTGATTGACAAGTTTTTGTTGTTGTTGCTGTTGGTTTTTTGTTTTTTATTTTTAACTTTCTGTATTTTGAATATGTTATCTTACTGCCTTCTTGTCTCCATAGTTTCAGATGTGAAGTTAGATGTTTTTGTTGAAAACTGGAAATTTAAAAAAATACAATGTGGTAACTCTGTAAATAAGATTATATTCCTTTCCCCAAGGCTTAGTGTAATTGCTATTTTTTATTATTTCTGCTGTTTGTTTAATGACTTTCCTGGAATAATTTTTTAAACTTTGTGTTCTTTGTCATATACAGTCACAAGTCTCTGCTCAGTTGATTTACTGTTTAGTTAATTATTGGACAGATATTTCCATAAGTTTCTTAAACCAATAAGTGGCCAGCTCCCGTTGTGGGGCTTTGTGTGTGTTGGGATACACCTTCAGTATGTCAGTAGGCAGTTTTCAATTCTGCCTTAGCCTTCTCCACATACTTGTGCAGAGCTTCAAGGTCAGCCAGAAGTGAGAGATTAAGAATTTTTCAGGTCTTTCCTAGGCATATGTACACCATTGCACATGCTCATCACCTTCTAGATTCCCATGAATATTTCAGAGATTTTCAAAGACTTCTATTGACCACTTATCCCCCAGGTTTTTCTTTTAAGATTTTGTTCAGCCTTTGGTTATCCCAAACTTGTATTACAGCGTTAGGTAACTGCACTCTTAAACAATTACCACTGTTCATGTCAAATACTCTAAGATAGAGCTAGTTATCCAGGATAATCTCTGAGTCAGGTAAAATAAATGAAGTTGCTGTGAATGAAACTTCATGGCGCTCCCAGAGAGGTAAAATCAAATAGTGATAGTAATTCTCTGGATTTGGGTTTGGACTGCTCCAAATATATTCTGCCCCTCCTGTGGCTGCTAGAATGCTGGTTTTCCCGGAAAGCACAGTCACAGGCTGTTGACTTTAAAAATTACTGCAGAGCTGGAAAAAGGATGTGGGAATCAGACAAGTTAAAAAACCTCAAACTCATTGTTCTTATTGAGAGTCACCCATTTATCTTGAATAAACACTACTCAGATTGTTGCAAGACTTTGGTTATTTTTCAGTTCTGAAAAAGTTGAGTTTGATCATCTTTGCCAGTGTATTTGCTGCTTTTATGAAGGAGAGGGTGTTCAGATACCCTTATTCCATCATTATGGTGTTGTTCCTAGTTATAAATTCTTGTAGCACTGCAAACATTTCTTTTCTTAAAACACAAAAACATTTTAAAGCACTATTTTAAGCTCTTTTTTGTAAGCATGAATCACTGTTATATTTTGCATACAATTTAATTACTGTCTTTTACCCTCATTACATCTAAGTTCTGTGAAGATAGGTATATCTACTTTGGTTATTATGATATTCTCGGCTCCTTGCACTGTACCTGACACCTAACAGGAGCTGAAAGATATTGGCTAATTAATGAATGCTAACTGCTCATGAAAGCACACAAGATGGACGTGATAGCAGAAATACTAGAAACCATGGAATTCCTTTAAGACCTATTGCAATATGGTGAAATAGATTTAGTAGAAGTGTCCAAAGTAGTTCTCTTGGGAATTGTAAAATGTCAGAAATAGGACTATAGTCAGCTGCTTTCCAGATTTGTCCCAAGTACAATAAAGAATAAATGGGACTCAATTCCTCGACCTCCTGACCCTAAAGTTCCACAGAAGTTCTGTTATAGCATCTGAAAATGGTGACTGCTGCTAATGTGCCGTGAATGATTTCTGTTTCCAATACCACCTTATTTTTTCAGATGGGAGGGATGGTGATCTGCATCAGGACTATTGTGTGGGTGAACATATCTTTGTAAACTAGGCTTTAGAAGAGAGATCACAAAACACCATCATGCAGTGTTCTTGGAAAGATCAGAGTGTGGCAGCATCACAGCCTAGGAGCATTCTCTGTGCACTTTCTATCACCCACTCTGTTTGCTTTCCTTCGTGCCTCTGTTTCTCCCACTGTGCTACTTTGGTGGCTAACCACTGAAGACAGAAGACTGGTAAAGAAAACTAATAAAGAAGATTTTGGTAAACAATGTCATTTGTAGACTTGCTTTCTCCTTTACTTTGGAAGTATAAACTGAGCCTGGGCAGTCATCTGAGTTTCCTGACACTAGGAACATAAATCAGACTGCTTGGTAAAAACAATCTGACATTGTAACCAGATGTGAAAAGCATAGCTAGATACTGTAGGTAAGAAAAAGAAAAAATTTACTATTTGAAGTGACTAGGATTGTGTTTGGTTAACAACTTGGCATGAATTAACAAGGAAATGTGGCACTTGGGGACATCCAAGACCTTGAGTGGCTCACGGTGAGCCTCTGTGAAAAGGAAAGAGACCCTGGCCAGAGGGAGATATGATGTCATAACTTCGTTTCAATTGCAAGCAAAGTAATTTCATGAGATGCAAAAAAATCTCACTCATTTTGCACCTCCTCAAACACTTGAGTGTTGAACAAGAATCTTTTTCTAGGTAGCTTTTCATATTTTCATTGCATATAAAAGTATTGCATGTTCATCTTTTCAAGAAGTAAGGCACATATTTGTCATGGTATAGCTCTGAATGGATGGAAAGTAAAAGGACTGCAGAAATGAAAGAGATTGTTCACGTTTTCCTAAAAAACTTGCTTAGACCACTTCTTCCATTGTCTGGGAGAAGAAATAAAACCCAGCAGCATTTCAGGTGGCATCAGAGCTACCCCATTCAGCAAGATTTCTCCTGAAGAGGAAAGGAGAAAGCTTATGACTGGGTATATTTTTCCCACTTATGAGATCTACAGTACAGTCCAAGGTAGTGGTTATTAACCATTCTGAATCTCACTGGTGTGAAATAAGTAACATATAATGTTACAAGTAAAACACTGTTCCTAAACATAGTTAAAGCACTATATGTTGCAAATGAATTACTTTTGAAAATATAAATTAGACCTGATTCAAGAATATCTTTATGATGATGTCAGTCTCACAAAGTTTCAACATAAAAATATTACTTGGACTTGGAGGAAATATTTTATTTCTCTCTTTTTGAACTGTTTTGTGTACTGTTTATATACATTTTAATTATATGTACTTATCTATGACTTATGAGGCCATGCTATTCTACTTGATTGCATCATTTACTCTTAATTATATCTAAAGCCAGAATGAGGTTATATTTGATGAATCTAACAGGCAGGATCAAAAGTAAAAGGAAGCCTTTGAGGGCTTCAAGTTACTATATTAAAGTGCATCAGTAATTTTCAGGGGAAGATGGCGGAAGAGTAAGACGCGGAGATCACCTTCCTCCCCACAGATATACCAGAAATACATCTACACGTGGAACAACTCCTACAGAATACCTACTGAACGCTGGCAGAAGACCTCAGACCTCCCAAAAGGCAAGAAACTCCCCACGTACCTGGGTAAGGCAAAATAATAAACAGAGACAAAAGGATAGGGACGGGACCTGCACCAGTGGGAGGGAGCCATGAAGGAGGAAAGGTTTCCACACACTAGGAAGCCACTTCGGGGCTGGTGACTGTGGGTGGCAGAGGGGGGAAGCTTCGGAGCCACGGAGGAGAGCACAGCAACAGGGGTGCAGAGGGCAAAGCGGAGAGATTCCCACACAGAGGATCGGTGCCGACTAGCACTCACCAGCCCGAGAGGCTTGTCTGCTCACCCGCCGGGGCGGGCAGAGCTTGGAGCTGAGGCTTGGGCTTCGGTTGGAACACGGGGAGAGTACTGGGGTTGGCAGCGTGAATACAGCCTGCAGGGGGTTAGTGCACCACGGCTAGCCGAAAGGGAGTCCGGGGAAAAGTCTGGACCCGCCGAAGAGGCAAGAGACTTTTTCTTCCCTCTTTGTTTCCTGGTGTGCGAGGAGAGGGGATTGAGAGCGCTGCTTAAAGGAGCTCCAGAGACGGGCGCGAGCCGCAGCTAAAAGCGCGGACCACAGAGACGGGCATGAGACGCTAAGGCTGCTACTGCCGCCACCAAGAAGCCTGTGTGTGAGCACAGGTCACTATCCACATCCCCCTTCCGGGGAGCCTGTGCAGCTCACCACTGCCAGGGTCCCGGGATCCAGGGACAACTTCCCCGGGAGAATGCACGGAGCGCCTCAGGATGTTGCAACGTCCCACCAGCCTCTGCCGCTGCAGGCTCACCCCTCACTCCGTGCCCCTCCCTCCCCCCAGCCTGAGTGAGCCAGAGTCCCCAAAGCAGCTGCTCCTTTAACCCCATTCTGTGTGAGCGAATAACAGACGCCCTCCAGCGACCTACACGCAGAGGCGGGGCCAAATCCAAAGCTGAGCCCCTGGGAGCTGTGAGAACAAAGAGAAAGGGAAATCTCTCCCAGCAGCCTCAGGAGCAGTGGATTAAAGCTCCACAATCAACTTGATGTACCCTGCATCTGTGGAATACCTGAATAGACAACGAGTCATCCCAAATTGAGGAGGTGGACTTTGAGAGCAAGATTTATGATTTTTTCCCCTTTTTCTCTTTTTGTGAGTGTGTATGTGAATGCTTCTGTGTGAGATTTTGTCTGTATAGCTTTGTTTCCACCATTTGTCCTAGGGTTCTATCCATCTGTTTTTTTAATCTTTTTTCTTTTTCTTAATAATTATTTTTTATTTTAATAACTTTATTTTATTTTATCTTACTTTATTTTATTTTACTTTATCTTCTTTCTTTTTTTCCTTCCTTCCCTCCTTCCCTCCTTCCCTCCTTCCTTCCTCCCTCCCTCCCTCTCTCGCTCCCTCCCATCATTTTTTCTTTCTTTTTTCTTTCTTTCTTTCTTTCTTTCTACTTCTACTAATTCTTTCTTTCCACTTTTTCTCCCTTTTATTCTGAGCCATGTGGATGAAAGTCTTTTGGTGCTGCAGCCAGGAGTCAGTACTGTGCCTCTGAGGGGGGAGAGCCAACTTCAGGACACTGGTCAAAAGAGACCTCCCAGCTCCACATAATATCAAACAGTGAAAATCTCCCAGAGATCTCCATCTCAACACCAGTAGCCAGCTTCACTCAATGACCAGCAAGCTACAGTGCTGGACACCCTATGCCAAACAACTAGCAAGACAGGAACACAACCCCACCTATTAACAGAGAAGCTGCCTAAAATCATAATAAGTCCACAGACACCCCCAAACACACCAAGAGATGTGGACTTGCCCACCAGAAAGGCAAGCTCCAGCCTCATCCACCAGAACACAGGCACTAGTCCCCTCCACCAGGAAGCCTACACAACCCACTGAACCAACCTTAGCCACTGGGGACAGACACCAAAAACAATGGGAACTACGAACCTGCAGCCTGCAAAAGGAGACCCCAAATACAGAAAGATAAACAAAATGAGAAGACAGAAAAACACACAGCAGTTGAAGAAGCAAGATAAAAACCCACGAGACCTAACAAATGAAGAGGAAATAGGCAGTCTACCTGAAAAAGGATTCAGAATAATGATAGTAAAGATGATCCAAAATCTTGGAAATAGAATAGACAAAATGCAAGAAACAGTTAACAAGGACCTAGAAGAACTAAAGATGAAACAAGCAACGATGAACAACACAATAAATGAAATTAAAAATACTCTAGATGGGATCAATAGCAGAATAACTGAGACAGAAGAACGAATAAGTGACCTGAAAGATAAGATAGTGGAAATAATTACTGCAGAGCAGAATAAAGAAAAAAGAATGAAAAGAACTGAGAACAGTCTCAGAGACCTCTGGGACAACATTAAACGCACCAACATTTGAATTATAGGGGTTCCAGAAGAAGAAGAGAAAAAGAAAGGGACTGAGAAAATATTTGAAGAGATTATAGTTGAAAACTTCCCTAATATGGGAAAGGAAATAGTTAATCAAGTCCAGGAAGCACAGAGACTCCCATACAGGATAAATCCAAGGAGAAATATGCCAAGACACATATTAATCAAACTGTCAAAAATTAAATACAAAGAAAACATATTAAAAGCAGCAAGGGAAAAACAACAAATAACACACAAAGGAATCCCCATAAGGTTAACCGCTGATCTTTCAGCGGAAGCTCTGCAAGCCAGAAGGGACTGGCAGGACATACTGAAAGTGATGAAGGAGAAAAACCTGCAACCAATATTACTCTACCCAGCAAGGATCTCATTCAGATTTGATGGAGAAATTAAAACCTTTACAGACAAGCAAAAGCTGAGAGAGTTCAGCACCACCAAACCAGCTTTACAACAAATACTAGAGGAACTTCTCTAGGCAAGAAACACAAGAGAAGGAAAAGACCTACAATAACGAACCCAAAACAATTAAGAAAATGGGAATAGGAACATACATATCGATATTTACCTTAAATGTAAATGGACTAAATGCTCCCACGAAAAGACAATGATTGGCTGAATGGATACAAAAACAAGACCCATATATATTCCATCTACAAGAGATCCACTTCAGACCTAGAGACACATACAGACTGAAAGTGAGGGGATGGAAAAAGATATTCCATGCAAATGGAAGCCAAAAGAAAGCTGGAGTAGCAATTCTCATATCAGACAAAATAGACTTTAAAATAAAGACTATTAGAAGAGACAAAGAAGGACACTACATAATGATCAAGATATCGATCCAAGAAGAAGATATAACAATTGTAAATATCTATGCACCCAACATAGGAGCACCTCAATACATAAGGCAAATACTAACAGCCATAAAAGGGGAAATCAACAGTAACACATTCATTATAGGGGACTTAACATCCAACTTTAACCAAGGGAGAGATCAACTAAAATGAAAATAAATAAGGAAACACAAGCTTTAAATGACAGATTAAACAAGATGGATTTAACTGTAATTTATAGGACATTCCATCCAAAAACAACAGAATACACTTTCTTCTCAAGTGCTCATGGAACATTCTTCAGGAGAGATCATATCTTGGGTCAAAAATCAAACCTTGGTAAATGTAAGAAATTTGAAATCTTATTAACTGTCTTTTCAGACCACAATGCTATGAGACTAAATTTCAATTACAGGAAGAAAACTGTAAGAATACAAACATATGGAGGCTAAACAATACGCTATTAATAGCCAAGAGACCACTGAAGAAATCAAAGAGGAAATCAAGAAATGCCTAGAAACAAATGACAATGAAAACACGATGTCCCCAAACCTATAGGACACAGCAAAAGCAGTTCTAAGAGGGAAGTTTATAGCAATAAAATCCTACCTCAGGAAACAAGAAAAATCTCAAGTAAACAACCTAACCATACACTTACAGCAATTAGAGAATGAAGAAAAACAAAGTTAGCAGAAGGAAAGAAATCATAAAGATCAAATCAGAAATAAATGAAAAAGAAATGAAGAAAACAATATCAAAGGCCAATAAAACTAAAAGCTGGTTCTTTGAGAAGATAAACAAAATTGATAAACCATTACCAGACGCATGAAGAAAAAAAAGAAGACTCCAATCAACAGAATTAGAAATGAGAAAGGAGAAGTAACAACAGACACTGCAGAAATACAGAGGATCATGAGGGATTACTACAAGTAACTATATGCCAATAAAATGGACAACTGGGAAGAAATGGACAAATTCTTAGAAAACAACAACTTTCTGAGACTGAACCAGGAAGAAATAGAAAATATAAACAGAACAATCACAAGCACTAAAATTGAAACTTTGATTAAAAATCTTCCAACAAACAAAAGCCCAGGACCAGATGGCTTCACAGGCAAATTCTATCAAACACTTAGAGAAGAGCTAACACCTATCTTTCTCAAAGTCTTCCAAAATATAGCAGAGGGAGGAACACTCCCAGACTCATTCTACAAGGCCACCATCACCCTGATATCAAAACCAGACAAAGATGTCACAGAAAAAGAGCACTACAGGCCAATACCACTGATGAACATAGATGCAAAAATTCTCAACAAAATACTAGCAGACAGAATCTGACAGCACATTAAAAGGATCATGCACCATGATCAAGTGGGGTTTATCCCAGAAATGCAAGGATTCTTCAATGTATGCAAATCAATCAGTGTGATACACCATATTAACAAACTGAAGGAAAATAACAATTTGATAATCTCCATAGATGCAGAAAAAGCTTTTGAAAAAATTCAACACCTATTTATGATAAAAACTCTCCAGAAAGTAGGCATAAATGGAACTTGCCTCAACATAATAAAGGACATATATGACAAACCCACAGCCAACATCGTCCTCAGTGGTGAAAAACTGAAACCATTTCCACTAAGATCAAGAACAAGACAAGGTTGCCCACTCTCACCACTATTATTCAACATAGTTTTGGAAGTTTTAGCCACAGCAATCAGAGAAGCAAAAGAAATAAAAGGAATCCAAATCAGAAAAGAAGAAGTAAACCTATCACTGTTTGCAGATAACATAATACTATACATAGAGAATCCTAAAGATGGTACGAGAAAACTACTAGAGCTAATCAGTGAATCTGGTAAAGTAGCAGGACACAAAATTAATACACAGAAATCTCTTGAATTCCTATATACTAATGATGAAAAATCTGAAAGAGGAATTAGGGAAACACTGCCATCTACCATTACAACAAAAAGAATAAACCTACCTAAGGAGACAAAAGACCTGTATGCAGAAAATTATAAGACACTGATGAAAGAAATTAAAGTTGATACAAACAGTTGGAGAGATATACCATGTTCTTGGGTTGAAAGAATCAACATTGTGAGAATGACTATACTACCCAAAGCAATCTACAGATTCAGTGCAATCTCTATCAAATTACCAATGGCATTTTTCACAGAATTAGAACAAAATATTTCACAATTTGTATGGAAACACAAAAGACCCCAAATAGCCAAAGCAATCTTGAGAAAGAAAAACAGAGTTGGAGGAATCAGGCCCCCTGGCTTCAGACTATACTACAAAGCCCCAGTAATCAAGACAGTATGGTACTGGCACAAAAACAGAAATACAGATCAATGGAACAGGACAGAAAGACCAGAGATAAACCCATGCACATATGGTCATCTTATTTTTGATAAAAGAGGCGAGAATATACAATGGAGAAAAGACAGCCTCTTCAATTATTGGTGCTGGGAAAACTGGACAGCTACATGTAAAAGAATGAAATTAGAACACTCCCTAACACCATACACAAAAATAAACTCAAAATGGATTAAAGACCCAAATGTAAGGCCAGACACTGTAAAACTCTTCGAGGAAAACATAGGCAGAACACTCTCTGACATAAACCACAGCAACATCCTTTTTTGCCCCATGTCCTAGAGTAATGAAAATTAAAACAAAGATAAACAAATGGAACCTAATTAAACCTAAAAACTTTTGCACAGGAAAGGAAACCAGAAACAATACAAAAAGACAGCCTTCAGAATGGGAGAAAATATTTGCAAACGAAACAACAGACAAAGGATTAATCTCCAAAATATACAAGCAGCTCATGCAGCTCAATATCAAAAAAAACAAACAACCCAATGTAAAAATGGGCAGAAGACCTAAATAGACATTCCTCCAAAGAAGATAAACAGATTGCCAAGAAACACACAAAAGAATGTGCAACATCAGTAATCATTAGAGAAATGCAAATCAAAACTACAATGTGGTATCACCTCAAACTGGTCAGAATGGCCATCATCAAAAAATCTACAAACAATAAATTCTGGAGAGGGTGTGGAGAAAAGGGAACCCTCATACACTGTTGGTGGGAATGTAAATTGATACAGCTACTATGGAGAACAGTATGGAGGTTCTTTAAAAAACTAAAAATAGAACTACCATATGACCCAGCAATCCCACTACTGGGCATATACCCTAAGAAAACCATAATTTAAAAAGAGTCATGTACCACAATGTTCATTGCAGCTCTATTTACAATAGCCAGGACATGGAAGCAACCTAAGTGTCCATCGACAGATGAATGGATAAAGAAGATGTGGCACATATACACAATGGAATATTACTGTGCCCAAAAAGAAATGAAATTGAGTTATTTGTAGTGAGGTGGATGGACCTAGAGTCTGTCATACGAGTGAAGTAAGTCAGAAAGAGAAAAACAAATACTGTATGCTAACACATATACATGGGATCTAAAAAAAAAAAATGTTTCTGAGTAACCTAGAGGCAGGACAGGAATAAAGACACAGACATAGAGAATGGAATTGAGGACAAGGGGAGGGGAAATGGTAAGCTGGGATGAAGTGAGAGAGGGGCATTGACATATATACACTACCAAATGTAAAATAGATAGCTAGTGGGAAGCAGCTGCATAGCACAGGGAGATCAGCTCGGTGGTTTGTGACTCCCTAGAGGGGTGGGATAGGGAGGGTGGGAGGGAGAGAGATGCAGGAGGGAAGAGATATGGGAACATATGTATATGTATAACTGATTCACTTTGTTATAAAGCAGAAACTAACACACTAAATGTATATCCTTTAAATAAGAGTTCATGTCAACATCTACTCTGGAGACAAAGCAGATAACTTTTTAAAGAGTAATCTTTAGTTGTTATCTTCAAAATAATTTTTATCTACAGAGCCATTTTGAGATGGAGGATAAGTGATATGCTTGCCAAGGGAAACCCTATCATGATTGGAAGAGAGGTCATGACAGGTTTTTACAAAGAAAAGAGGAGGGATGCCTTTATTTCCTAAGATTGTTTTTTTCTGCTCTTACAGTAAAAGAAAAAAGAGGCAGAAACAAAAATTGCCTTTTCTGCTCCTTATTCACTCTGTGAATTCATAGAAAGTCTCATGATAATGAGCCTCCAAGAATGTCCAAGCCCCATGACAACATTTTTTAGCATTGTATAATTTATTACTTGAATGTGACATTTTTACCCCTGTATTCATGTTTGTTCTTCCCACCTAGAATGTATACTACTTATAGTAAAGGACTACATTTTATAATTATTTTACCCAAGTGTCCTGTGCATAGTTAAGCACTCAAAAAATGAGTTATTATTTTTAACTTAATCCTTCATTTTAATATAGAAAAATAATAATTTTGGATAAAATATGAGACATTCCTATGTCTCTCCATTAGCTATTTAGAAATGTTAACATATGCTGGATATATACACTCATAAAGAGGTGTCCTAGGGCAGGGTCTGTGTTTTTCCTCCTGCCTGTATCCCAAGCTCTGGGGACGGTATCTGGCACATATAAATGTTTAATAAATAACTGTTAAATGAATGGATCTCAGTGTTTATGGTTATAACTGATGAGAGTGCAAGTATAGGGTCAACATGCAAATAAGCTTTTCTACTCAGGCAGTCTTTAAAAAATATTGTTTTAAATCAAAAAGTTAAGTACCAAAGCTCCTTTTAAAAATACAGATAATTTGGGAAATGACTCAGAAACAAGATAAAGATGTCACAACTGTGAACAAAAATAGGTAGGTGTAAATAATGTATTTATAATCATAAATTTTCTGAATACTTTAGGAGGCTATTAGGAGAGTACCTCTTTAAAAAGAGATATCTCTTTTAAAAAATTTAAAGTGATAGACTTACCTGAAAACTTGTCTTCATGTTATGGTGAGAGTTTTTTTTTTTTTTTTTTCTCTCTAACATTTCACATCAAACTGCTCTCTAGCCTTGAAGATAATGCCTTGGCTAAAAACATTTCACTGAAATCTAGCTTTTCTTTAGTCAAACCCAGAAAGGGGGTGGTCCAGGGCATGAACCTACTGAGGATAATTTACCCAAAACATGGAAGATCCAATTCTTCATTCAAGCCTTAATGTGGACATCAATGGAATATAGGAAATTGATGAGCTAACAATATTAATACCATTTTTCAACAGTTACTAGAGTCCAAAAATTGTGTAAAATATTTTAAATAAGTTATTACTAACCTGTATGATAAAATTACAAGGTAGATATTAGTGTCACATCTTGGAGGTGGGGAAATTGAAAATCAGAGATATAAAATGATTTAGCTAAGGATGCTTTGATGTGACCAAGCTGAGATTTAAATTTAAGTCTGTTTGGCTAGCAAAGCTCAAATCCCAAGCTTTTCCCTCTACACTACCCAACCTCATATAACTCCAGAAGCTTCACCTCATCCAGCCATGTCTTTGATCATCTGTGTCTCAACACACACTTTTATCCTAATCTTGGCTTTGCCCAATCTCAGTCATTATTCATTCAGTCTCAGATTACCCAAGACACACTGCTGTCATTGTTCAGGTCAACCCCTAATGACCAGGAGAATGATTTATGGAAAAGATTAGCTGAGGCTTAGCACTTATCTCTAGTGGGTGTTTTTAAAGGGAAACTGGAGAGTATAGTGAAGAAAGTTTGGGATTTGAGCTTCATAGTCAGACAGAATTACATTTAAATCTCAACTTTGTTGATTTGCAGCATCCTTATTAGTTAAGTGACTTCACATCCATGAGCATGATTTCCCCATTTATAAAATCACATCTCTGCTTGAAGACCACTGACACTGCTTGTTGAAACTAAAACTGAAACATGGAGAAGACACAGAAACACAGAGCTCCACCAGGCATTCTTGCAGCCAAGAATGAGACCTGCAAGCCTGATGCTCTGAAAGGAGGTGGCACATGTATTACTGTTCTTAATGACTGTCACTCATTTATTTTGGGATGTCGATATCTATAACTCAGAATAGCCCCTGCTAATGACTCAATGGTGAGTCCAATAATGTGATGCAATTTTTTCTACCTAGAAATATCTGGTAAAGACTGTGGTTGTAAGAAAAAGATATGGGCTTGACCATTGCCTTTGTCACACACATTGTCTTCACAGAGCAGTATAGACATGAGGTATTTAAGATCACAAGGGTAAATAAGATTTAAGGAACCAATGCATCTCTATTCTTTCATTGATATATCTGTCCCATTTATGTAGCAACACCCTAATCTGATATAATGACCAACTCACAATGGCAAAGGTCAGGCAGGGTGTATGTACCATTTCAGGCATTTAAAAGAGTTTCTATTAAGTTTATTGAGTATGTGAAAAAGGATGTTTTAAGAACTAGTTTTAGATATTATGGATAGCCACACCTATCTTTTCTAACAAAGAGTAGGTTTAAGGTAAACTAATAGACATAGTATAAAAAATCATAACGGTTAAGCTTTTTTAAAAGGGGTGGTGGGGAGAAAAATTAATTGCTAGTGAGAAAAAATTTTACCAGGAATCCATGATAAAGCTATTAAAATTAGGTACTATGCATTGTGCACTCAGACAAGAAAAGCAGCTTAGATGGTGAGAGGACCACGTGTTTTCCTTCCTCTTCAAAAAATGTTTTTTTTTTTCCTTCATAAGAGAAGAAAGGGGGGAAAAAAACCCTCTTTCTTAATGTTTACTACATATCAGGAATTACCTCATAACTTTACACGTACTAACAGATTTAATTTTTACAACAATCCAATAAATTAAGCAATCTCAGAGGTCAGCAAACTATGACCCATGAATCCAGACAGATGCCTATTTTATTACTACCTGTGAGCTAGGGACATTTTTTTACATTTTAAAAAGGTTACATTTTGAATGGTTATATAATTATCTATATAATCTACCTCTTGGCTTGCAAAGTCTGAGTTATCTATCGTCTGATCCTTTCAGGAAAATTTTGCCAACCACTGTGCCATATTTTCATTGCACTATTGCAGATGAGAAAATTGAGGCGGTCAGTTCTCTTCTGTTTCCAAACAGTAGGACAAGAATTTGAACTCAGGAGGTTTCATTCTAAAATGTGAGCTCTTCACTGCTTTGCTGCACTGCAGCTCAGAGCTGGGGGCCATCTGACTTGACTATTAGGGGAAAGTCCAGTTAAAAACCAGGCCCTCTGTCGAAATGCTTAGAATCACTGAGTTAGAACTATAGGTGAAAAAGCTGAGCTTTGCCACAGGGAACAATTGGCTTTAACAAAAGCCAAAAATAGGTCTGAGAGAAACCTTGAAGGACAGAGTGGTGGCACTGAAGTAAAGCCAGAACTCCCACAGGACACATACAGAACAGGGACAAAAGAAAGGACATATGATCAACATAGCATCTTCTGGATTTTAACAAGTTTCAGGAACTCAGAGAGCAATTCCCTTTTTTCTCCAGGAAGTGAAAATCAGAAGAATAATGAAGATGGTCAAATGAGGCTGCATGGAGCCAGGGCAAAGAAACATGCTCTGAGCTCACCAACCACTAGACCAGGGCCAATGAGTGACCCACTAGAGCAACCACAGGACATCTGTGCTTGGCTACCAGTCCAGTTCTGAAACCAACATCTGGTGACATTTGCCTTGCTTGTATCTTTCAAGCATAAATATTTTCTACTCCTGTGCGGTATCTTAGCTTTTGTTTAAGGTGCTACTTATACCCCTTCAAGAAATATTGGATGTATGAAATGGAACAAACCAAACTCTGGTACATCTTTAAGTAGAGAGAAAGGGAGAACCTCTGAAGATTGTAGCTCTGGAGACAACAACTCTGATCAATAAGCAACCACAGCCAACACAGAGAGAGGTGGGAAGCATCAGAAAACAGATGTGTGTCTGCCCACCAACAGGGCAGACCTGCCTCCCAGTGTGTTCCATCAGGAATGCGTGGTACTGGGGGCTCCAGCCTTCACTGCCAGCCTGCCTGCTCCTGAAGCAAATCTCAGGGGCACGTCTGAAGTGAAAGCAGAGGCTGAAGGTGAGGAGGCAGAAGGGTGAAAAGGAGGGCAGTGGTCTGTAAAACAGAGACCCAGACCAGGGCAGCGATAGCCTAGATTTTCTTAACCTGTGAGCCTCTGTTACATCACTGGTAACATGGGCACAGGCTTCTCTACCACACAGGTATTTTGTTACTATTAGAAAAAGTGAAATACTTGGTCCTTTTGTTTGTATGTAAAAGACTGCCTAAATGCCACATACAACACACCAAAATTCTTTCTGTAATTCCATTCTTCTATTAAACATCTCCAAGGAAGATCCCACAATCCTCCTTAATAAAATATTAATTGCATCCTAACCTCTTCAAGAAGTTCTGGTGTCTGTTTGAGCATTAAAGAGTACAGAGGGCTTCCCTGGTGGTGCAGTGGTTGAGAGTCCGCCTGCCGATGCAGGGGACCCGGATTCGTGCCCCGGTCCGGGAGGATCCCACGTACCGCGGAGCGGCTAGGCCTGTGAGCCATGGCCCCTGAGCCTGCGCGTCCGGAGCCTGTGCTCCGCAACGGGAGAAGCCACCACAGTGAGAGGCCCGCGTACCGCCAAAAAAAAAAAAAAAAAAAAAGAGTACAGAAAATAGGTAAGAGTCCAAGTTGAAATTTCCTTCACTCTGAGCATGTTCTGAAGTTGACAAAGCATTGGTCTCCTCTGTTCTCCAGACCCAACAGTCAACTGCCTGCTTTCACTAGCAAGGCAGGAAGACCCTTGATTTGCACCATCACTAACTGCTTTGGCAGGAAAGTTTTTGTTTGAACTACCTTTAGAAGGAAAAAGGCCGGTAAAGTAAAAACACTACTTCCCCTATTTAGCCTATTTCTTTTATATATTTTTTTCCCGCCTTTGGACAAATAAAAAATTTAAAAAGAGAAAATGAGATCAATAAATTGCTGTAGGACTTCCCTGGTGGCGCAGTGGTTGAGAATCCGCCTGACGATGCTGGGGACACGGGTTCATGCCCTGGTCAGGGAAGATCCCACATGCCGCGGAGCGGCTGTGCCCGTGAGCCATGGCCGCTGAGCCGGCGCGTCCGGAGCCTGTGCTCTGCAACGGAAGAGGCCACATCAGTGAGAGGCCCGCGTACTGCAAAATAAATAAATAAATAAATAAATAAATTGCTGTAAGCTCAAAATTATTGATCCTTCTCTAACACTTCACTTGGCATCAAAGGAAATTTATGACAGAGAGTAAAAAAATAAAAATGAAATAAAATAAAACAAGAGGTAAAAATCCTAAACAGTTGGGGAAAATTAAGTTCTACATATTTTCTTACAGAGAAAACTCAATATTCTGGCTGGAGAAACTTAATGAAGAAATGAGAAACTTTATGTTTCTTTGTTTTATGTGTCCTTGCTTCATGTTAGATTTGAAGTACCTGGAAATTCTGGAATCCCAAAGAATTGTACCTCTTTTTATTGTAATGAGGAGAATTAGTTCTGGCTCAACACAAAACATAAACAAATTAATGCCACAGACATGGTAGAGTTTTAAACAAGCCAAATTGTTTTCTGGCTGAGATGACTTTCAAAGGCTAGTTTTCTGCATATTTGTCTTTTTTTTCCCCTCCTCTCTTAGATAATTGAGTCAATTTCCAACAGAAAAACAATATGATGCCAACATAAGACAAGCCCATTAAAGAGTATCAACTTGTCCATGGTTCTGAAGTAAATGGATGCAAATGTTCTTTACTAGCACAAAATGTTCATATTTCTAAACATCCGTCCTGTGTGCCATCACCAAGGAAAGTGGGAGAAGCACATTTCAGCTGTTTCCTTTGGAGTGCTCAGACCAGCTTTTAGTCTTCTGTGGGGAGGAAGCCCCTTATTGCAACTCTATTTTGGGTGTATGCACACGGTTGACCTAATTTTAAAGAACTTCCTCTGAAACAGGGAGCTTCTTCTCCTTGACTGTTGCAATAATGGTTACTCCTCTCAGTTGTGTGTGCTTTGGTTTGGTTGATCTCTATAAGCCCAGCAACCCTATTTCCTAAAGTGTCCTGCCCCAGTGACTGGCAGGGAGAGAGCCAGAAGCTTGGGCTATTGCATGTTGAGCAGGGACCACGATGAGAGAGACAGAAGGCCCAACATGCAGGTTTCATGGAAGAGTTTCCTGCATCTACACATCCCCTTATCTTTTAAAAAACTACTCTATTGAGGTAGGATTGAAATGTAAAAACTGTGCCTATTTATATGCAGCTCTCTGACTTTGGGATAATTATACATCCATGAAACCATCACCACCATCAAGTCCATAAACATGTTCGTCATCTACCTAAGTCTCTTCCTTCCCCCTTTATTATTATTATTTGTGTGTGTGGTAAGAACACAACATCTTACCATAAGATCAACCCTTTGAGCAATGTTTTTAAACAGCTGAGTAAAGGTTCGGAGAGTTTTATTTTGTTTTTGTCCAAAAACACACACAAGTTTGGAAAAGTGAGAGGATTAGATGTTGAGTCTCTGTTCCCATCTCTTTCCATAACAACACACCACCTTCTCCTTCACCACAAAACCTTGCAGGGCACATGGGTTTGTGTGTTTGATCTGGGTGCATGTGCGCGCACACACACTTTCTGGGAACAGCATCTTGTCTTCCACAGACTTGGAAATGTTGCCCTTTGGTTTGTTACCACAAAGGCTTTTGGCAGATGGTGAATCAGCCTCAGGCTCAAAGTCAGCCTTTACTTAAGAAGAGCTCCCCTGGTATCCCTCCACCTTCCTCTCTGGAGAGCGCCTGTCAGGCTGCTCCCATCTGCTCCCACTGTTTTCCAGGAACTGTGTATCTCATTTCACACAGGGTTGCTACGTGCCCAGGAGAATTTTTCCTGACTGCATTGCTTATGCTCATTTCCTTCCTTGGCGCTCTCTAGAGCAAATGTTTCCGTATCTCCCTCAATTAAACATTTAATAAGAAAAGGAGGACCTCATTTTCCTACCACCCAGTTGACCAACCTTCCTTCAATCTGTACCCATATTCTGCCTTCTTTCCTGTTATTGATACAATAACCGTGCCCTCTCTGCTACCAGCAAAAGCCAAATTCACAACTTGAACATTGATTGCATCCCATCTCCTTGAGGCTTCCCAAGGACTTTGCTCCTGCATTTCTCCCCTCTCTCCTATGCAGCACCAAGTTTACCCTCCCCAGTGTGCTAGTGGGCATTTCCAATAGCACACCAGCACACTATTTTATACAGTGATACAGTCCCCCTGAAAGAGCACATCAACTGCTCCAGTGGCCATCTCATTTTACTCTACTGATAGCAAAATTGTCAAAAGAGTGTTCATATTTTCATGCTCACTATTTTCACTTCCTCACCCCAAATGCCTTTTTAGACCTACTCCACTTTACTCCCTGACACTCTACCTATATTATTCTAACTCTTGTCATGGTCACCAACCACATCTGGATTTTAAAACCTAATGGTCCATTTCCCATTCTCATCTTCTTTGGCTTCTCAGCATCATCGGACACAGATCTTCCTTCTCATAACAGTTTCTGCACTTGGCTTCCAGGTCTCTCCACCCCAGGTTTTCATCTTACCTCTCTTAGCAATACCTAAAGATGTTGGCATTTCTCAAGTTTATTCCTCAACCACCTTTCCTCCACTAAACTTTCTCTCAAGTAGTCTCCTACAGTCCCAAATATGTGCTTCTATCTCCAACATCTCAGTAGAATTCCAGGCATATATCTACCTCCTTACCAAAAACTTAATTTTCAAAAAAAAAACCTCCTAACCAACCTATAATTGATTGTACCTGGAGCTTCCTCTAGTTCAGTAAATGTTTTACCCATTCTCCTAGGTGCTCAAGCCAAAATGGGATTTTTCTCATGCCCTACCTCCAACCTGGTAAGCAAGTCCTGGTGGTTCAAGCTTCAGGAAATTTCCTGACTAGACCTAGAATGCTTTTCAGATCCTTTACCACTATACCCTTTTGTGAGACACCATCATCTCTCACCTGAATTAGTTCAAGGATTTCCTAATGATACCTCTACTTTTGTCCTGCTACACTTTATTCTCCACATGAATACTAGAATGGTCTTTACAACAAATCCTCCAATAACTTTCCTTCACACTCAGACTGTAATCCAAAGTCCTAAAAGCACAGCTTACCAGGCCCTATATGGGCAAAGAATTTAAACAAGAGTGGATATATGTATAACTGATTCACTTTGCCATACAGCAGAAAGTAACACTACGTTTTAAATCAACTGTCAACTATACTCCAATAAAAATTAAAAAAACAAAAAACAGAACCAGGGTTTCCCTGGTGGCGCAGTGGTTGAGAGTCCGCCTGCCGATGCAGGGGAGGCGTGTTTGTGCCCTGGTCCAGGAGGATCCCACATGCTGCGGAGCGGCTGGGCCCATGAGCCATGGCCGCTGAGCCTGCGCATCCAGAGCCTGTGCTCTGCAACGGGAGAGGCCACCGCAGTGAGAGGCCTGTGTACCGCAAAAAAAAAAAAACAAACCAGAACCATAAAAATATCTCCTTTCACTCTCTAGTTCCTATGCATGAAATCTCACTCTCTCCCCCAAATCATCACATGACTGTCCCCTCACTTCATTGAGAGTGCTGCTCAAAGTCTATTTATTCAGCGAGGACTACAATATTCTATAATACCTATTCAAAATTGTCCTTATATACCTTTTTAGCCTACTAACTTTTTCTTTGCAATACTCACTGTCTGAAATTATATTATAATGTATTTACATCAAATGTTAATTAAAATATTCCTTCAGGGAAAAGACTCTTTCTTACCGCTGAATCCCCAGAGCCAAGAATGGTACATAGCACACAGTAAGTGCTCAATAAGAACTTGTTGGAAAAAAATGAATAAATAAACAAATTTAAGCATAATGTTAGCGATGTCATTGATTATTTTGTGTGAAGTGTCTGAGCTGAGGATGAGCCTGTCAATTAGGTTGGTGTTAAGGATAAAAGAATGACTGTTGTGATAACCCATAGAGTACCCTCACTCAATGTTCTCCTCCTAAAGGAGTCAGAAAAGTAGCTTTAAAAATACATGTAATAAACATTTTTCTGTGCATTACCCTATATTGATTTCCCCCTAAATTTAAAAAGCAATATATTTGACATTATTTTTATTTGCTTTCCTATGGAACAGTCCACATTTTCCAGCCTGCTAAACCAAGACCACTACAAAACAAACACAACTTTTTTGTCTGTGACTTTTTTTCCCCTCCTACCATTAACAACCTTAAAAATGAGCCAGCTTTCATATGAATGAAAGTTTTCTGGAACTATGCTCTAAATACAGTATATCCTTCTAGCTCTAAGGACCTTACAATACATCTCCCTCTCATCTTTTGTTCTCGTTTCACATCCACTACAAGACCCGTCCTCTTTTTTTCATTCTCAGAGCTTCCACAGCATCTTCGCTCTACTTGTAAGTCACTTAATAATTTCTCCTTCATAACGTATATGAGGATCACCTTTTCTATTCAAGATAATACATTTTTGAAAGCAGAGACTATATGTGTACACCCATCAACTAGCAGCCTACCTGGCAAATAATAGATGCTCAATAAATCATGAATGAATGAATAAATTAATCAATAAATAGATGAAGAAATATTGAATAAAATAAAACAGGTTATAGCCTATAAATAAGAGGTGGGGTCAAGGAATGAAAGACCAGGTTAGCATTTGGAACCTCAGAAGCTCATGGACATGATGCTAACTACCAATCAGCTAAGTATGTACAGACTCTTTGACTGTCAAATGCCAGCCTCAGGAGTGTATTTGTGTGTGTGTGTGAAGAGTGCTGACAAAAGCAAGGCAATGCTTGGTCTAATACATTTTCCTCCTCATATGTGATCTAAGAAAGAAATTCTATATCTGGTTTCCTGGTAAGAATGATGTCCCCTGACACATCGATGAGGAAACTTGTTTTTCAGAGAGAAAAATTTTCCCTTCCCCTCTCAGCATAAGTAAGCTCTTCTTATCAGGGGAGGACTGACCAACCTCACCATGATTGGGGTCTGCATCTGATGTTATTGTTTTCCATGCTGGTCAGCGTGCCCTCTGCCCTGCACATCTCAGCCAAGGGAGAATCTCTTTGGATAGTCTTTGGATAGGAGTTTTGTTCCAGTCCACATAGATTTCCACTATTCATTACTACTGTAAGGGCTGTATTACTTGTGGTGTCTTAACCAAGTTTCTGAAATCCCACCAAGTTTCACAAGGTAATGGATCTTAAAGGAACAAAGATGTGAAACAATTTCCAAGTCTACCTCCAGCCTTCAGAGAGAATCACTCACCAACAACTCAGAAACATTGAAGGGAGATAAGCCATCCTGGAAATAGCCACAACCAAAAGTGTTTCAAATTATACTTCTTAGGATATCTTATAAGTTTATTTTACTCTAAATTCATGATATTTTTCAACATGAGAGCCATTTGGTTGCTACTAGCCACCATAGTTAGATAAGTAGTTAGGTATTTAATTTAAAAAGTGTACACCCAATGGCAAACTACAGGAAGTCAAAGGCACAGATGGGACATTTTCTCAACTACTTTTAGAATTTCCTCACACGTTTTGAGTAATGTTTCAGTCTTACTGCCACTGCCATACATGATTCTTTGAAAACAGGTATTAAAGGGAAGCCATTGAGCCATTACTTTTACTTGGAAATTGAAGGTGAAAACCCTGCATTGAAATGGAGGCATCAATTTACAAGATGAAATGACCCTTGACAGGAAAGTCAGCTAACTAGTCCCTCTAGAAATTTCTGCCCTTGAAATGTGAAGCTCGGGCTGGTCTGAGCCCCCCGAGGTGGGAGTAATCCTGCCCCTTCCCTAAGGACCTTCACCATTTTGATCATCATAGCATTTAGAATTGGGGGAGGAAAAATAATCACAGCCTGACTACAGGCAGTAAATTCCTGCATTTCTTGAGGATTAATGGTAAAACTTTAACAAAGTGTTTCAGATTCTTAAAACATAGGTATGCTTTCCCACATGGCAAACCCAGACATTTTCTGGCTGAGCTACATTTCATCTGTATATGGACAGATATTTTTTGTGTTGACAGAAGCAGGACTTGCAAGCAACCCCTTTTTGCCTTGGAAAAGCCAACTACAGCATATGCTTCCATGTACAAGAAATAGAAAATGTTCTTGAGTCCCCTGGGTTTCTAGCCAGGATTGTGAATGGAGAAGGACCATACTTCCCAATTAGCTTATTTTGAAATACCTCTAGTTTTCTGGTTTGATAATTCCCACGGATATTCCTCTTCTGTGTGGTATTTTCCTAATGGGCTCTGCTTAGACAGCAGGAAAGACTGTCACTGCTTAATAGGTTTGAAAATGCAAGACTGACCCAAAAGCACCTACCAAAGGCCTCCTGGCTTATTAGTCTGCAGTTCTGGCAGGTGCCACTTTGTGACCTCTGAGGCTTTATATAACATTGTATGGATGAGCACGGATGACAGAGAGAGGGAGGCTTGCACCATCTACGTTGATCTGCAGACATTCAGTAGCTTCACTAAAATACATTTCATATTTTTGGTACATGCATGCACCTATGTGTACACTTAATGTAATGGGCTCCTTTTCCTCCCCACCATTCACAGTCTGTTATGAAACTGGTGGTGCATTTTAAAATTGATTGTGACTTGGAATCAAGGAAATATGGCATTACTCTCCATTTAAAGGTCAAAGTTATAACTAACAAATATAACAAAATAAATGCAACATAAAAAAGACTGTGTTTAAATTGGCTTGCTGAACTTAAACATTATAATTGGTCTGAATATAAGTTTTGAAGTTATCCCCAAATACCTCATGCATTCACCTTCACTCTCTCTCTCTCTGTCTCTCTCTCTCTCTCTCTCTCTCTCTCTGGTACAGAGTTAGAGAGCTTGGAAGGGTTCCACTTGTTTGTGTGTTACCGTCATTTTTAGAAAATCTATAATTTGGGGGATTTATTTCTGACTTGTCCTTGCATTTCAGGCTTGAAGTCTTGCTCTTAGCTTGTTTATTTGACCTTAACTGGGATCACATCTGTTCCAGTATCTTGGGCATTTGTGATCACAGATCCATTCCAGGCTTCCTTTCATGCTCTGATGAACAAATGCCTCTGTATCCTGGTTGCTGTCATGGTTCAACCCCAAATCAGCTCCTCCTACTTCCTCACGGCAGTAGCACCTCCCCTGTGCTGCCTTTAGGAGACTTGTGAAGCAATTCCTGTCATCAGTGTTCCCCACTCTCCTGTCTCTTTCTTCCTTGGACTGCCCTAACCCCTCCTTCAGAGGTAGAACCTCCCTTTCAGTAGTAGCTCCTATGAACAGGCAGACTATTTTTCATCACATGTACATTGAATAACTTGTGAGTGTAAATCCCTTTCGTAGATATTTGCATTTTAAGCTTTTTAACCTTAATTGTAGAAATCGGAAATAGAATTTAAAACTATTTCCTTCTTAATGTAACTCCATGCATCAGCAGGCCATGAAGACCTGAGGGAATTGATTTTAACCCTAAATTCATAAATCAATATTTTGCATATGCAAAGACAATCTAGGCATAAATTTCTAAGTCTTTTTGTGCAGTGGTTGAGAATGAGTGGGAAAAAAAAAAGAAAGAATATGGCCATGCTGACTCCTCTCCAAGTATCCCAGTGTCTTCCTGTAGAAAATCTACTAAACTGAATTGACTGACCACTTCCAAATTAACCATTCTTGGGAGCTATTAAGGGCAGATTAATTCAAGGTGAGTTAGCGGTTGCAGACCTGGACACTGAGCCTACCTACCACCATCTCAATCCTATGTCAGTTGAGAGGTCAGCCTGCCATCATCTGTCTCTTGATCAATATTCATTAAAGACATTGGAATGACCAGGGCCACTTGCAAAGACAGATTCCTTGGGGAGTAGCTCAGGACTCTGTATTTTAATAAAATACTTGAGTGATTATTAAGCAGATTCAATTTTGAGAACCATGACTTTGTACCCTTTACTAAATTTCTCCTTTACATTTCTTCCCTGCCTCTTTCCACTCTTCAGTTGACCATAACTTATTCTTCCCCTCACCCTGCCACAAAATTCATAGATATTAGTCATGAAAAGTCGTTTCTAGTTTTGTCTGCCCCTTGCCCCATGCCTTCTTCTGACCTATGTGTGGATGGAGATCACACTCTCACTTCCAGAACAAATGGAATCAGCTTTGTAGCCTCAATGCCACAAAACCCAAGATACTATAGGCATGATAAAGTGAGGTAGTTGGGTGGCTGTCAAGACCATTCCAGCCCAATAGGAGTCTACCAAAGAAATCCAGGAATTCTTTGCTATAGTCCAGGGTTGTAAGTGTGGTAGGTACAAAGGACATTTGGAGGTCTTAGGTTCAAGCCCTTTGTTTTGTATGGATGAAGAGTCTGTGTTAGATGCTCATGAGTATAATGAGAGAATTATCCCATGTGTAGATAGCATCGGAAGAAAAATGGTGTATGTTGATTTATATAAGGAAGGTTTTTTAAGCTGTAAAATGTACTTTTTTTTTTTTTTTTTTTTTTTTTGCGGTATGCGGGCCTCTCACTGTTGTGGCTTCTCCAGTTGCGGAGCACAGGCTCCAGACGTGCGGGCTCAGCGGCCATGGCTCACGGGCCCAGCCGCTCCGCGGCATGTGGGATCTTCCCGGACCGGGGCACAAACCCATGTCCCCTGCATCGGCAGGTGGACTCTCAACCACTGCGCCACCAGAGAAGCCCAAAAATGTACCTTTTTTTTTATGTAAGAGCAATCCTAATTACTGTCATTGATATCTCCTATTTATAGTATTTGCCTAATTGCTATGTAGAATATTTACTATGCACATAATAATTATGCATTATTTTCATCTTCATTAGTTTCTAAATTTCTTAAGGGTAAGGATAAAAGTCTTCCATATTTCTGTATACTCCAGCCCACTTTGACAGTAGCTTACATATTGTACATTTTCAGTAAAATACTTAATGAATTAATGAAGGTGTATGTTTTACTCCTGTTACATTTGCGTATATGCATGTTTACACAAAAGGCCCCAGTAAATCATTTGATGCCTCTCCACCACAGACACAGGTATACCTTTCCTAGTATTCTCAGGAATGTTGGAAATAGAAGATGGAGGCCTTTACCTTAGAGCTATCATTAAGAGGAGATAGGGAGAAAGAAGAGGAACACAGACAGGAAGAGAATGGAAGGACATGGGGAAGAAGGAAGGGATGAACTGTGTTACATTGGGCTTATTATTGACAGAAAATACTCTGCAATGCACATAACAATCATTAAGCACATAAGTCTCCAGGTCAAAACCAAGGGTTTTGGTGACCACAGCTGTATGTGTCCCTTCCATCACATACAATGCTCTGCTCCTTTCTCATATTAGGACGTGAGTCACGGTAGTGTGTTTATTTTTCTGTTCAGACCACACCGTTTACCAGTTTTCCCCCTAAAGCACTGCATATGCTTCCAGATTCACGCTGGATACACTTTAAAGATGTGTGTGTTCCTTCCTTCCTAAGAGCTAGTCTTCACAAGCTTTAAGTACCAAGTCTTAGAAGAAGAAAAATAATTGAAGATGAAGATGAATGAGGAGGAAGAGGAGAAACAGAGCACACACAGAAAATAAAAAAACAAAAATACCTTAACCATATCCTGATGCATCCCAGAAAACAAGGCATCAAGTGTTCTGTGAACTACCTCTTATGTACCTTTCAAAAATCAAATAATGTAATTGTCGGTTAACCAGTATCTGGTTAACTGGTTGGTTAACCAGTATCCACAAGGATAATCCATGTGGAAACTGAACTATGGATTTTCTTTTGTTGAAAATTATAATTATCATCTTTCCCTTTACCCCTCATCACCACCACCCCTAATTTCCTTCTAATTTTGCAGCCAAGATTCATGGCATTCAAACTTTTTTTAAATCCATTCATTTCCCAATGACTCCCAATTTCTTTATTTTTGCACTTCCTATGAAGCATGACCCTGAGTTTTATTCTTGCTTGATTAGAAGATCAACTCTATTTATGGATGTTCAGGCTTCAGAGATTTTGCTCACATAACATGGCTTTCTTCTTATAACTCTTAAAAATGAATAAATAAAAGAATACTGTTCATGACTTTCTCTTTCCCAATCAGGGAAAATTTACTTTAGTTACCTTAGTAACCAGAATGTCAGTCATTCTCTCCCTACGCCAAATCCCTTTAGAATTCACATAGAGCACCATTTTAAAAATAGAATTATTTCTATTCTATTTAAACTCTAGATTTTGTTAAAAACAAACTTCTTGCTTACTTGAATGCTTCCTTAAAGAAGCCAATCTATTTCTTCCTCATGAATATATTAAATTTAGGGAGTGCAGAAAATTTTGATGTATTATGTGTGTGTGAATTCTGTAAATATATATTATATTCACTGATAGATATAGATAAAGAATCATACAACTTAGAATTAGGATAATTCAATGACTTAGTGACAAGATTAGAATGTAAATTGCCTGAATACAAGAAAATGCATCTGTGAGATGTATGTGAGTGTTTGAATTACTGCAACCTCACCAACCTCACCAATATACTTCTATATTTTCCCAATTTGGTAGGTAAAATAGTGATATTAGATTGGGAGGTATTTTTTGCATTTGTTCAATTTCTAGTATCTCATTGTTTAATTTTTACCCATTGTTATTTCTAATTCTATGTATCAGATATTAAAATTATGTAGTTTTATTAACAGAAAATGGCTTAATTATAATAATAATTAAGTTTATTCCTAAATACTTCCTATTTCACTTATTATTATAAGTGAAGAGAATTTTCTTTTTTCATAATTTTAACTAGTTTTCAAAATTATTATTGGCCATTTAATGCATCCTTACTATGAATTCTTCATTGGTTATATACATTCAAATGTGTTCTAGACAGTGACTTGGCTTTTTTGTTTGTTTAAGCTATCTTTTCTGTACAGGAGGTTTAAAGTTTTATATATATGCATTATGCAATGTTTTATTAAGATGTGCTCGTTTTTGCATGCTGTTTAAGAAATCCTCCTCTACTTCAAAGGCTGAACGTTATTATGCTAAATTTTCTTCTAAATGTTTTAAGTTTTCCTTCTGTTATATATGTCCTCAATCCTCCTGAAATTTATTTTTGTGTATATGTGAAGTAGAGATCTTGTCGTTTGTTTTCATATAGATAACTCATTGGTCCAGTGCTACTTATACTCTATCTCCCTAGAAATTAATAATGTTAACTCTTCAAATATCAGATTTTCTTGCATACAGGATTTCTTGGCTCCCTCTACTGTGATAGCTTTGCTTTTGAATCCCTGAACAAATAACATGCTGTTTTAATTAATGAAGAAAATAGTAAATATTCTTTCCCTTACAAAATGGCCTTGTAGTTTAAAGATTCTATCAACATTTCTTCCTTTTATTATGAAATTCCTGTCTCTGACTTGCTCATTTTCTTATCCTGCTGTTAATAATTTTCCCCTTGAATATATGAGTTTCTTACAAATTAAAGAAATTAGCTATTGTCTTTCATAGAATTTACAGATTTTACCTCATGGCTGTTGGTCTCTAAACTTAGTTTTTGATAGTTTTGCCAAACATAAGATCTTTGGATTTTGTTTGTTTTAAATATCATGAAATCAATTTTATTGTTTATTTCCTTTATGACTTCTGGGATAAATTAAAACATCAAATGACATTCAATGACATATTTATCAATGATAAGCAAAAAAATCTCAAAATAATAGCTTTTCCCATGTTTATGACAAATTAATGAATAACTTCATATCCTGTGACACTCCATCCTTCCTTTTTCCCTCATTCAAATTTTCATTATATATAAATTAAATTCTGAGTCACTGACTGAATTTAACATATTTTACTATATATTTTTATATTCAAGAATAGACCTTGATTTTGTACTGTTATGCAATCATATGTTCAGTAGTTATTTATACTTAAAGTTTTATATTAAATGAACTGTTCTCATTCAGAGGAAAAAATAGTTACGAAATTTCTTCAGAAAATGTACACGTTTACCTATTGCTTTTGCACACCATGGGGAGCTTGGCTGAGTATACAGCTCTCAGGTTATCAACCACTTTGCCTTGGAAATTGTGAGAGATTGATGTGTATCTTCGGATAGCTTGGTATTGCAAGTCTGAAGTTTGTTTTATTTTGTTTTGTTTTTTTGTACTGTTGTTAATGGTATTCCATTCTAAATTTTTCATATTGTGGTTGAAAAAGAAAAGCCAAAATAATCTAGGTAAGGTCTCCTGTTATTAATTCAAGGCAAACTGAGCAAATTCTTTATAATTGTAGCTTGGTCCCTTTTCTTCAGTTTGGCAATTATTTTTCTCTCTTCTTTGATTATTTCCTCTCTTCCAATTTTTCTAGTTTTCTTTTTTCATAAATACTTCTAATCTTTAAGTTGCATCTCCTCTCTCTTGCGACTATATTTATAATATTCTACTATTGTTTTCATCCCTTTGTCCTTTCACTCTTCATTTTCAGAGGGAATCACCAGTTTTGACTTTTGCATATCTGATCTGATCGTTATAAGTCTATTCTGACTATTTTCTTTTGCAGTCTTTTCTTTCATCAGTCAGCTTATTTTAATCTTTTTTCATCTTAGTGTAGTCTTCTGCTATACTTTTCTTTCCCACTCATGAAGGTCAAATCTGTTTTTCTACAGCCTTCAAGTAGGGATATTATTTTTTTCACTGATGTTATTCTGTTTAGAAACTACCTTTCTGAGACACATTAATTTGGGTTTTCTGGACTATCAGTTCTTCTTATGTTGTAATATGTTTTCTGAAGTCTACCTTTATTTTTTTATGTTCGTTCATCCTGCGTAGGTGAAATTTCTATGCAGGCTTTGCATTTGCCAAAATCTTGGTGGGGGTGGAGGAGGTTACTGTCCTCAGCTCTTTCTAATGTCCACTTAGGTGCTAGTATCAAACTACTATCAGACGTAAAGGAAAGGACATTTGCAACCACTCCATAAATTATGATATCTAGCACACTCTACTTGGTGTGAATCTACCACTGCATCTGTTACTGCTACTATATCTTCTGGATAAGAGAATCGAATGCTTATGGGGATCTCTGTGTCAAGCAAAAAATAAAAAGCTACTCTTTCTAGTATGCACTGCTCTTTAGACAATTTCTATCTCTGCCCTTGCTTTTCACCCTTTTCCTTAAATGATAAAGGATCCCAATATGTAGATATCATGGCCTGCCCTTACTCCTACTCCCATTCCTTGATATGCTGAATATTGAGAGTCCTGGTCTCTGAACATATGCAGAAAGAGAGCCTTCGATGAAAGCACAGGCATTGAATATCTGCCTTGTCTTGCTCATAATGTACATCTTATGACATTTGGAGTCTGGTGGCTCATTTGCCCAACAATGTGACCTCCGCATCCTAAACTTAGGGGCAAAAAGCTGGATAAGTTCTATGATCCTTCCACCTTTTCAGGCACTCTTTGGGCCATGCTAGATCAGAAAGTTTCAATTAACTTATAGTGCAAAAGCCTGTGCTTCCGTCAGTTCCCATCAATAAGGCAGCTAAGAAATAATTGTCTCAGCATTGACAATCTATTCTTAACTTTAATTCTTTTGTCATTAAAAATAATTTTATAATTTGAAAGAAATATTTTCTGTAAAAAATGCTCAAGGAGTTGTAGTAGGCAGAATGTGTTAATATGGAAACTAAACCTAGATTATTAATAAAAATTTTTAAAATAGGTCATTGTTATCTTATATTGACTACTGACTTTACAAAATTTGAAACTTCCAACAAAAAGAAATTACAAAAATGTCCTGTTAACATGTCAGTAAACAAAAACTATTGCAATGCGTGAGCCTTCTGTGAAGGACCATACAAATTTTGAGTCCATTGAAAATAAGTTTTTTCAAAGTATCACCTGGATATCCCAGACAAGCTTTGAAATCATCTAGGAGGTGTGCTTATCCGTGTCTGTACTGATTGTGTCATTTAATGTGTGTGTTATTGAAAGCAGTGCTATAATCCCCATTGATTCTGGTGGCATTTTTTTGAAGTAACAGGGGAGAGCTGGTGAAGTAAGTGTTCCACGGACTACAAATTAGATATCACTATTTAAAGGGCATAATGGGATATGTGAGTTGCATATCAATGATGGAGTATATTATAAAAAGTTATTTCTTAGAAATATAAAGTTTAAAGATGTGATGGAAATAACATAGAGTCAGAGAAGTCGAATATTCAGCCCTTTCTTGGCTCCAGTAAACACAGGGTTAAAATATGTAGTTTCTCTCTCCCAGAAGCCTATCTTCTATGTGGTGGCCATCCCTTATAATGTGATAACAGCTTTAATAGGGCTCAGTTCAGGGTCCAAAGAGAGCACCTGGCCAAGTGGTCAGAATCAATACATAGGAATTGACAAGGCTGACCAGCTGGACAAGGGCTTGATAAGGCAAAAAGAATTGCTTGTTCAGAAACAAAATGGTGAAACAGTATTTGGCTCATGGAAGTGAAAAGATTTGGAAAGCCTAGGGAAATAGGCTGAAAGAATAAATGAGGGGAAGCTGGTAAGAAGCCGTATATACAATGCAAAGGAGATGGTAGTAGTCAAAGTAGCAAAAATCTGTGAACAACCCAAATGTCCATCAACAAGAGAACAGAGAGATGAGTTGTGGTATATTTCTCCAATGGAATACTACAGAGTAAGGAAAATACATGAGTTGCAGTTATGTGCATGAACATGGACAAAATGCATCCAGATAGAGTTGAATGGAAAGAGCAAATCAGAATCTAAAATGAGTGGATATATGTGTATGCATAGCAGATTTACTTTCCTGTATATCTGAAACTAACACAACATTGTAAATCAACTATACTCTAATACAAATTTAAAAGAAAAAGAGCAAATCATTGAAGTATCATAAAATATGTTTCCCTCCATTTATGCCACTTACAAGCATACTGTCAAACAATTTTTTGATTAGGAATATATTTATATATACTATATATATGTATGTATACACATATATTAAATATATATTTAAAATAAGAGAATAAGAAACCCAAATTTCAGGAAAGTGCTTATCTCTAGGTTTCCCTCTAAGAGGGAAGGGGTTGGACAACACAGGGCCAGGGTGGGGGGTTGGTATTCCAAGAGTATTGGTATTATTCTCCATCCTAGACTGAGTGACAGGTGCTCTAGTGTTAATTTTGCTTATATTATTTATTATGTACATCTATATTAAATATTTTTTGTATCTATTGAAAATTTAATAAAAGCAATAAAAAGTGTTCTTGTCCTAAATTGAATTACTCCACCCAAATTAACCTTGCTATTTCAAGGAAAAATGACTTATTGAGAGCTGCTAATTTTCATTATAATAGAAATGTTAACTGTTAAAACTCTTTTGTTGCCCAGAAAGTTAATGGGAAGGTTCAAAAGATTTCTTAAAGCCTTTTCTTTTTAAACTAGAAATAAAGAAGTGAAGGAAAGGTCCTCCGGTGTCAAAGCAGGCAAAGGCAGATGGCTGAGAACTCTAAAGTCCTTGATTGTACTGTGGGTTCGTTGCTTTGGCCACAGAGGAGACTTCACCTTTCCATTTAACGGACAAAGAAAATGTAAATTTGTTCTGAATCACAATACACCCAGCATTAAACTTAGTAAGAGAAAATTGCACTAAGAGCTGAATTTTAGGCTTAACTTTCTGACACTCTCTTTTTTGTATGGAATTGATCAGCTCAAACAGAGAGCTCATGACTGGGAAAATGACACAGTCTGCTGTTGCCTTGTTCTAAATTTTAATGGTGTCAGATTTTACCGCTGCTGTTCCCTCTGATTGTCTAGCAGGAACCAGCATTCTTCCTTGGCTTCCCTGTGAGCAAGGCAGCTGTGGGACAAAGTCCGCTTAGTATTAATCATTGCTGTTTCCCATCTAGCCCTGTGAAAATAAAATCGACTGTCCTCAGAATGAAGAGTAAGAATAATTTGAAGGAAGTGTGAAAATGTAAAACTTGGTCCTGACTTAGCAGCTTTGGCAGAAGTGTTTCCTGATGTTGTTGGATCATTTTCCTATTTTTTTTTAATCACTATAGAAATAGAATTACATGGGTGGTCCTTTCCATTTTCCCCAAAGAACTAACCCTAACTTCATTTTTTTGTTAAATGATATTTACAAAATATTCTCAATAGCACAATGAACATGATATGTTGTACCCAAAATTGATTTCTAGACTGGAATCAAGTTCATGATGTGTGCTTATAAGGGTGCTTAATTATACTCACTGCGACACAACTTGTATCACTGGCACAAAACTATCCCCATCAGCTTTTTCAACATTTCTTCCCATTAGAAAACTGTAACTCAAATTTCTCTTAACTAAATCATTTTGTCCCTATAGATAATGATCTCATGGGCTTAAAATACATAGTATATGGGAGGTTATCCCTGATAGGATGGGAGTGGGAGCTTAGACTGAAAGTTAGAAGAAGGAATGGTATGAAGGGAAATTGTTGTGATTCCCTTCATTGTAAAAACCAAAAAGTAAAATTATACAGACAGTAATTAAGTTCATTTGCTATGAATTAATATATATTTGGGAAATGAGAGAAAGAGAAGAAGAGGGGGAGAGTGAGAGTGAGAGAGAAAAAAAATGTTCATACCGGGATGCAAGGGAGGAACATACTTAAAAGAGATAAAAAATATATAGTCCTCTTTTCATAAGTTTAGTTACTATTTCTGTTTTTCATTTATTTTCCAGTGGATTTCCTGTTCATGTTCTTTAACTAATTGTCTTTTGGTTTGTCCATGATTTCTCCACTTAACTTATCCTTATACGTTTTATATTCTGGGAAGTTTTCTTTGTCATGTGTGCTACTTACATTTCTCGAGTGTCATTTGTTTATGGTAGTTGTTTCCATTCCAAAGTTTTTAATTTTTATTGTAGTAAATTGTATCAATCTTTTCCATTATGGGTAATTTTTAAATCACATTATTTGCTTTTTTTTTTTTTTTTTTTTTACAGTTCCATCTACGGATGCCATGCCTCCTCAACTATCCCGGAAGTGCTATGCAGGAGGAATGTGGCATGTTTTCCTCATCTCTTGTCCCTTTTAGAATGTCCTTCACACATCTTGAATTAGTCACTCAATACCAAACTGTTGAGGTGACTAGCTGACTTGAAACTGAAGAGGTGACTTTTGCAAGTGTCAAGTGAGAGATTAGCAAATAGATTGGCCTTTGTTTTATGCTCATGGAAATTGGCTGAGAGTATTTTCATTGTATTTTTCCTTTTCTCCCCCTTTTTCTTCCTGATTTTTTTGAAATGTTCGTCAGTTCTTAAGGAAGAATTCTTTCTCCCTTTAGAAAAATTTATTTTTCAAGAACTTAAAATAAGTAGGGCTCACAATTAGTTTCTGAGTAACTGTTAATTCATACAGATGTAGGAGGCAGGTTTCCTACAGCTGTGTGTAATTGAGTTCAGTTCATCATCACATCTCGTGGGTTACTTTAATATTTAACCCCCAAGCAACACTTTCAATGCCACCAACTTCTCCAGACTCACAAAGTCTAGAATACAAAAACCCTTGTTGAGAGCTTTGAAGTTTATCCTGTCAGGTATATTTGACAAAGATTACTTGAAGGGGATGTAAATCAAGTCTCTTGCAGTTTTTTCTGTAATAATGTCTACATTTATATGGTACAATGCCTTTGCCATAACATGCTCATGCAAATAATTTCACTGAGTACTTCAATATCCCTTCAAAATAGGAAGGCAGTTTTTATTTTCTTTATCAAGTGAGACAACAGGCTCAGCTTCATTAAGTGACTTGTTCCATTCTAGCTGTCAAATGGTTATTGAGCATACACTAAAGGAAGTTTGTGAGTTAAGCCTTCTGAGTTAAATACAGTCCAGAGGCCAAATGGCTTACTACTATCTAGTAGAGGTGTGGTCATTATGCAAACAGCCCTATTCGTGGCAGAGTGAAGAGTAACTTTTATGAAAAGTATAAGCATCCCATGACATACATAAAGATGGGAGAATTTGAGCATGAGTTTTGGAATTAGAAATGTACTCTGGACAAGAATTTTACTTCTCTGAGCCTCAGGTTCTTTTCAGTAAAATGGATCTGCCTTCAATAAAATAGGACTGTCAATAAAACAGGACTTAGAGTCTGACTATCTTTGTTTACTATCCGCCACTAACACTTACCAACTCTATAAACCTTGTTGTGTTACTGAACCTTTCTATGCTCTGTTTTTTTTTTTTTGTTGTTGTTGTTCTCATTAAATAAGAATAATAGTACCATCTCACTGGTATTTTGTGGATATTAATGAGATAAAGCTGCATAGTACCTGCTGCTTGAAAAATGCTCAGTGTATGTTAGTTGCCAGCACTATTATAGTACTAATAATAGTATATTTGGAAGCTCAGAAAAGACTTGATTGACATTATGACAATGAATATGTTTTAAACACTTAGTTAGATTGTGATTGTCAGAGAATAAGAAAAAGGTACAACTTCTTGAAATGCAGGATATTCTTGAAGGACACCAAATTATCACCTTTACTGATACATATGCTATTGGTAAGCTACTAGAGGGATGTCTAGTTGAAATAATTTTGAAGGCCTTTGAATGGTAGCTTAGGAATTGAAGCCTTTTGAATGGTAGCTTAGGAATTTGTGGCAAATTTCTTAGGGACTTCTGGAACATTCCCATCGACAGTTAAGATTGTTAGACTTTTAAATATTGATCAGTCTGGTTGGTATAAAATATGGTATCTGATGGTGGTTTTAATTTGGCTTTTCTTGATTATCAGTAAGATTAGGAATCTTTTTTTTAGATATGAATGGCTAGTAGCCCTAAAACCTACCATGGTTTCTGGTACCCAGTATGGGCTTAATACATAAATATTAAATAAATGAGTAAATGAATGCATGTTCAAAATGAATGCAAGGTATCTCCCTTTCTCACAGACATCAGGGATTTTTAACAGACTTGTACAGAGATGATGTGCTTACTGCCTAAGGGAAAGGTGTAACTTCTGTGATGACCTTCTCTGCTGAGGGAGACACTGTCGTGAAATATCCATCTGGAGCATCCCCATACAGGCAACAGTGGCCCTTTGATCACACTATGCAAGTACCTATCTCTGCTGGATATGTGAAGCCTTGACCCTTTCCCGAAATGAGCATTATAACACAGGGAGCAAGCATCACATGATTGAAAGAGGAGATAATTACCAAGCAGCTGTTTTGGTGTGAGCTGATCCTAGACCTGCATCGCCCATTTGAGAATTCTTACTGAGAGGGTTTGGCCTTGCAAATGGATTTCTCAGCCATTCTTTTCCTTATTTTCTTTAATCAAAAGACAATTAAGACCTGACTACAAGTACCCCAGATGATGGAACCTGTTTTAAAATAGATGTTTTATTATTATTCAGGTACGGTGAGATCAGCAGACCAAGAGACAACTGCCATTGAAAAGATGGTTTGTTATACTCACAGATCCCAAGAGAAGAGGACATACCACACTTCTGGTGGGTATATGCAGAAGCCCTGGGATAGGTCAGGAGGCAGAGAGAGGGTGGGCAGGGGCCTTTCTTGTGGTTTCTGCAGGCAGGAACGGACAAGCAGGGTAAGCAAGCTCAGGGTTGGGTAATTTGTATAATTTCAATGGGGTCTGCCACATAGAGGTTGTCCCTAGCTGTCTGGCACCTGGCTCTAGGGTGATGAGAACAGGTAGATAGTAGCCTGGAAAGTGAGGAGCCCAGTAAAGGAGGTGGTTGTGGTGCAGGCTCTGGACTGGTTGGTTTGCATATGAAAGGCTTGCTCCCAGGCTATTAACTTACTATCTCTAGGAATTAGCTAGCATTGATGGGACAAAGCCTCCAGAGTCAGTGAGGCCACAGACGTCCAAGTATTAGAATTCAGAAAATAAAAGACATGGTTAATACAGACAGTAAGATCATTTGCCACTTATCCTAAAGGAAGCCTATGAAATAATAATGGCTACAATTTATTGGAAATATAGTATACACTTGATCTTGAAGTAGTTGCCTAACATATTGTTTTCAACAACCTGATGTTAATGTCATTTAAAAAAGGCCTACATTGTCTCAAACTTTTGCAATAGTAGGAAAGAGTATATATAGTCTCTGAGATCCAAACGGCAGAATGATGGACTGATGGGTGAAAATTACAGGGAGACAGCATAGAGCTTTACATATGGAAGTCATTGCAAACAAGTAGATCTTTCCAAAATGGAACAATGGCATATAACATAAAGAAATCTTCATCAGAGGACATGCTAATTCTCCTACCTCGCACTTGGTCCAGAGAATTCCTGCATTGGCTAGAGTTTTAAATCTAGTGACCCCTAAGATTGCATTAGATTCAAGACTTTAAGATCCCCAAGCATTTTTTTGTTTTGCTCAAAAAAGCCTTAAAATGGAGGCAATCTGAAAATAAAATCTGAATGCTGAATGGCCAAGGGATAAAATCAATTTTGGGCATAAGCTTGTATTGATGAACTTCTGAAATACAGAAATACTTCAAAATTTTATTCCCTCCTCCCCCTGACATTGGAAGAGCATAGGAGAATACCCTAAGATTTCATACTGACAAAGCAGTCTGCTGAAAGAGAGGGGCTGAGTCATTTTAATATTCTCAGCTAAGGGAAATTATAGAGTTAGAATTATATTCAAGATTTAAGTTATAATTAGTTAATGACCCTATAAACATTTTGCTTAATAGTATACTCATCTCACCACCTCTCTCCACGAATTTCCTCTATCCACAATTTTGATTAAACTGAAAGAATTGTGTATAAATAAGAAAGAAATTTTTAAATGATTATGTGCAGGCATACCTTGCTTATATAAAACACAGACTGAAGAAATTTTAAACTGTGACAACATGTTTTAATGATTATAAGGAAATCTGCCAAGCTAACATTTCTACTTTATTTTGCATTATTATTTTTAAAGATTAATCTCATTAAAACACAAATTTATCTTCCTCCATAAATGACCATAGCTTAGCAAGTGAAAGTATGTTATTTCCTCCTAATTCATCTCATACTCAGTGAAAATGATATTGTTTTTTTTGGAATAATTGCCCATTGTTGTAGTGCACCTCAAGCATTGCTTGTATGGCAGCCTTCTAGCTTAATGCCAGAGGGAAAAGATCTTTCCTTAACCATCACCATTTTGCCTCAAAATCAGCAATCTGTGTACATTATATATGTACATTACTTCCCTCTATCACCTTAAGATGCCTGTTGCCTCTTCTCATCACCTTAGTGCTCAGTCCTACCTAGCAAAAGTCCTAATTGATAGTAGGTGCTCAATAAATATTTAATTAATGTTGAACAGCTACCTCTCTGTCTCATTTGGTAGATCTCAAAGGTCAAGAAGGGAAGAACTTAATTTCAAAAGATAAAGAGGGCTAGCTTACTCCACTTATTTACTTCACTCTTTGTGATCAGCACTGGACTCCCTGGCTGTACCATCTCCACATCATGAGAGCAGACTGGCCAAGACAAAAGGCAGTGTGGCAGAATCAGGGATGTGCCTGGCTCCTGAGCTGCAGGCAAATCTCAGAATGCAGATCATAGCACCTGAGAAGGCAGAACTCATCTGGAACCACAGAACCCTCTGTAGGAAAACAGTCACATGCACAGGTCTCCCTTTACATCTTTGGGACTTGGATGAATTTAAATGAGGAAGAGATCAGTTTGGATTAAATAAGTCTTTTTTATTTTTTTCATGTTGTCTCCCTGGCCACCATAGAAGTTAGGTCCGTGGATTTCTCCAACTTAACTCCAAAGCAAGGGTTCGAACATGACACATAATATTAGAGTAATTATTTCCCCCATATCTCACAGTTCCCTCTTATTTTTTATCTCCTTTCAATATCATAATAACTACATTATATAATGAGGTACTGAGAACATAAGAAAGATAAGAAGCTTCATTTTGAATGTAGGGATGTTATCTTCAAATTTCTCAGCCTATCATCACCCTGCTCTTGTGACATTATACCCAGAAATACTAATGTAGGGTTTTCAGGATATCATTTCACTAATGCTATGGTTTGAAACCTTGACTTGATGACCATAATCAATAGATCGTATACATATTCAAATTACACAAATTATAAATATCCAGTAGAAGAATATGGTTGGAAATTGTCTAATTTTTTAAAATGAAAAGTTAGGGAATTGGTTTTGTTTATTGATAAAGAAATGCAAGAGCCTTGGATAATATTTGTAAAGAAATAGTAACAAGAACATCTATGACTCCAGATGCCTATTTTATAATTAAGAATCCTACAGTAGGTTCTAAATGATGATCTAAAGTAGCATCGCCAAAGTGAAAACAAAAAAAATGATAAACATAAGGACCTTTAATAGTCAAAGCAAGATGTTTAAGAGCACTAAGAACTATATAGGCCGAGGAGCCACATAACAACCAAATTGCCTTAAAATAGAGGAAAGGACTTAAGTAGCAAAAGAACAGAAGATATTCCCAAATGAATATTTTTTGTTTATAGTGTTTTTTTTTCTATTTCTTCAAAGTTAGAAATTTCTCAGGAAACTTCCTATATTGACAGGTAATTATTTGATAATGAAGTGAATAGTGATGATGAAAATTATAAGGATGATGACCACTGCACAATGTATAGTAAACACTGTAATGAACAACAATTTTTCTGTACCACCATGGTTTTCTCATCCGGAAGACTAATTTGTCATCAGCTGAAATTATTAGCAAGTACAGTATGGTTTCCAAATCATTTTGTATATATCTGCTATCTGTAAAAATAGTTTGGAGCTTCAAATATAGTCAGTTTCTCCTTAAATATATATTTACTTATATATATTTATGTATGCAAATATATACTCATGCCTATTGAATATGCATATATGTATGTAGTATGTATTTTAAAAATGAAAAAAGCATTTCCACATACATTATCTCGTTTAAGCTTTAGAGAAAGCATGCAAGGCAGATATTTTAATCACACCTTTCTATACAAAGAAACAAAGGCTCAAGGAGTATTGAATATTTTCCAAAGAGTACAGAGGTCGTCATCAGTAATAACAGGATTCAAACCCAGATGTCTAGTTGCAAGTTCTGTCCCACCTAAGGGGAGAAGAGTGGGTAAGTTCTGTAGTTTAAGAAAATGTCAAATATTGTCACTACCCATTTGTTCTGTTCAGTGGCCAAGCTACAGCTCCAAATATAGCACTAATTGATTAGGAATTTATCTCCATTCAGAGTTGGTGCAAGTCCTGATACTACAGTTGAAATAGCATATCATGGTAAAGCAAACATTTATTAAATGTGTGACCAAGACAAGTCACCTAACCTCAGTAAGACTGTTTTCTCATCTGTAGAGATAGTAATACCTACTTAATAACTTAATTTAATTTGATGATGAGGATAACATATACAACATCTGCTGTGATGATAAGGGATGTAGAGAGCCTAGGATGTTGTCTGTCATTTAGCAAGCAATCATTAAAATTCAACTGCAATGTTTTTATTACTGCCCATCAATACATTTGGTGTCAACACTGCACAGAATTTGTGAGGTACTCCAGAATGACAGTAATATTTTTTACATCTTAATTTTTTTTTTTTTTTTTTTTTTTGCAGTACACGGGCCTCTCACTGTTGTGGCCTCTCCCGTTGCGGAGCACAGGCTCCGGACGTGCAGGCTGAGCGGCCATGGCTCACAGGCCTAGCCGCTCCGCTGCATGTGGGATCTTCCCGGACTGGGGCACGAACCCATGTCCCCTGCATCGGCAGGCAGACTCCCAACCACTGCGCCACCAGGGAAGCCCTACATCTTAATTTTAATGTAGACAGTATGGGGAAAAAGTGGACACTAATTTTTCTTAACATCCTATGAGTGGCTATCTAGTCAAGAAGACAAAACACTGAAGTAACTTTTTTTTTTAAATTAATTTATTTATTTATGGCTGCGTTGGGTCTTTGCCGCCGCGCGTGGGCCCTCTCCAGCCGCGGCGAGCGGGGGCCACTCCCCACTCCCATTGCGGCGGCCTCCCCCGCTGCGGAGCACGGGCCCCAGGCGCGCAGGCCCCAGCAGTTGTGGCACGCGGGCTCAGCAGTTGTGGCTCGCGGGCTCCAGAACACAGGCTCAGTAGTTGTGGCGCATGGGCCCAGCCGCTCCGCGGCACGTGGGATCCTCCCAGACCAGGGCTCGAACCCGCGTCCCCCGCACCGGCAGGCGGCCTCCCAACCACTGCGCCACCAGGGAAGCCCTACTGAAGTAACTTTTGTAAGAATAGGCACAGTCCCAAAGAGAAAAGTGGCACAGAATGAAAAAATAGGGGCTGATTAAAAAAAACAACAAAAAACAAGATACAGGGTACAGGATCTTGTAGAAGAAAGAAATTGACACATTCATGGATGCTCTGTGACACAAGCTGTATTTAGCCCCTCTGCTGCCTTGTGCCAGTTGATTGAGATGGGGAACATTTTCTCAAGTTGTGTGAGAGAAGCACAGCTGTCTGTTCAGGAACTTGAGTATGAAACGTATGCTTCCTGCCAAACTTTCATGGGGTACAACCTCAAAGCTTCACAAAAACAGAATGGTTTTAAAAATGATTGGAAAGACTCATTCTCACTGACAGATGGAAAGTATCAGAGATTAGGTGAGTGTGCCTTTGTAAGTGTGCACATATGTGTATAGTGTGTGCACACCCACGCTTCACACATCCATTTGGTGAGGTGGCTGATGATAGGACTTGAAAAGTAAGAGTGTTGAGCCTCTCTGTTGCTGCATTGTGTTTTCTCACAAACCTATTTTTTAAATGAATAATACTCACAATTCGTTTTCTACAGACGAGAATGAAGACTAAAGGTTTTCCCTGGCCTTGGCCTATATATACATATATCTATATCTATCTATCTATATATATATATATATCTATATATATATATATTAGTTTGTAGAACCTGCTTCAAATTAATTTGAACTCAAACCATGCACACAAACTCAAACAAATACAGAAACATACAATTTTCCCATCCCACTATTATAAACTCAAAATGCTTACTCACTTAGCTTTTATAACAAGGAAAATGGACCTGGTTTCAGTTCAAAAAGATATTAGGGAATTTCCCAGCAAAAATGAAAAACAGATGTTTTTTTCCCCTAGATACTTCTTTTCTTGGATATTTTAACCCCACCTCCCATGTGGGATGATTACATCAGTCAAGGTAACTATGGAAACGCTCAATCCCAGAGTTGATGCGCTGCCTGAAATTTAGCCAATAGCTGACGGCATCATTACCTCTTTGCTAGCAATTGGAGGTTTCATATGCTTGATATGCTTCATGTGGCCACTGTGATTAAAAGCCATTTTGAGGGACAGCCTTCCATTTTTCTGAAATCTTAAAGCTAACCTGGAGAACAAAATATTGGTATTGCTGGTGTCAGAAACTATAAATAAACATGTGATCTCATCCTCAGAGATTCATTCTTGGAATAACTTCCTGGCTGCCTATCGGATACCAGAACATCAGTAACTGCACTGCAATGGCAAGATAGCAGTACCTATCAGTCTCATAAAGCCACAAAAAGCTGGAACACAGGTTTGTTGATGCTTATAAGCATTGCTATTTGACAGCTATCCTTTTGCAAATAAGGTGATAAATCTCACTAGTTTAAATGGAATTTGAAATGTCACTTTAGTTTTCAGCAAAACTAAAAACACCCCAGCATATGACCAAGGGGAAAGGGAATATTTAAGATTCTAAGACTTGGACCTAACCCCATATCACCTGGGACAAAGATATAGGTTAGGAGTTATTCTTTATAAACGACAGTTACCAATGATAAGAATATGTATTCTTTTATCTACAGTGGGGAAGACATATAGTAGTTCTATTTTTAGATTTTAAGGAAGCTCCATAATGTTCTCCATGGTAGTTATATCCATTTACATTCCCACCAACAGTGTATGAGGGTTCCCTTTTCTCCACACCCTCTCCAGCATTTATTGTATGTAGATTTTTTATGATGGCAATTCTGACCAGTGTGAGGTGATACTACATTGTAATTTGATTTGCATTTCTCTGATAATTAGTGATGTTGAGCATCTTTTCAAGTGTTTGTTGGCCATCTGTATATCTTCTTTGGAGAAATGTCTGTTTAGGTCTTCTGTCCATTTATTGTATTGGGTTGTTTGTTTTTTTGATATTGAGCTGAATGAGCTGCTTGTATATTTCGGAGATTAATCCTTTGTCAGTTGCTTCATTTGAGATTATTTTCTCCCATTCTGAGGGTTGTCTTTTTGTCTTGTTTATGGTCTCCTTTGCTGTGCAAAAGCTTTTAAGTTTAATTAAGTCCCATTTGTTTATCTTTGTTTTAATTTTCATTACTCTAGGAGGTGGGTCAAATAAGATGTTGTTGTGGTTTATGTCAGAGAGTGTTCTGCCTATGTTTTCCTCTAAGAGTTTTATAGTGTCTGGCCTTACATTTAGGTCTTTAATCCATTTTGAGTTTATTTTTGTGTATGGTGTTAGGGAGTGTTCTAATTTCATTTTTTTACATTCAGCTGTCCAGTTTTCCCAGCACCACTTATTGAAGAGGCTATCTTTTCTCCATTGTATATTTTTGCCTCCTTTATCAAAGATAAGGTGACCCTATGTGCATGGTTTATCTCTGGGCTTTCTATCCTGTTCCACTGATCTCTATTTCTGTTTTTGTGCCAGTACCATGCTGTCTTGATTACTGTAGCTTTGTAGTACAGTCTGAAGTCCAGGAGCCTCATTCCTCCAGCTCTGTTTTTCTTTCTCAAGATTGCTTTGGCTATATGGGGTCTTTTGTGTTTCCATGCAAATTGTAAAATTTTTTGTTCTAGTTATGGGAAAAATGCCATTGGTAATTTGATATGACCCAGCAATACCACTACTGGGAATATACCCAGAGAAAACCATAATTCAAAAGAGGCATGTACCCCAATGTTTACAGCAGCACTATTTACAATAGCCAGGACATGGAAGCAACCTAAATGTCCATCAACAGAGGAATGGATAAAGAAGATATGGTACATATATACAATGGAATATTACTCAGCCATAAAAAAAGAACAAAATAATGCCATTTGTAGCAGCATGGGTGGACCTAGAGATTGTCATACTGAGTGAAGTAAATCAGGCAGAGAAAGACATATTATATGATATCGCTTATATGTGGAATCTAGAAAAAGGGTACAAATGAACTTATTTACAAAAAAAAGAGTCACAGATGTAGAAAACAAACTTATGGTTACCAGGGAATAAGGGGGGGGGGAGAGATAAATTGGGAGACTTAGATTGACATATATACATTACTATGTATAAAATAGATAACTAACAAGGACCTACTGTATAGCACAGGGAACTTTAATCAATATTCTGTAAAGGACTATATGGGAAAAGAATCTAAAAAAAGAGTGGTTATATGTATATGTATAACTGTTTCACTTTGCTGTACACCTGAAAGTAATACAACATTGTAAACCAACTATACTCCAATAAAAACTTTTAAAAAGGAAAAAAAAAAAGTGGGGAAGACAAAGACTCACCAAGCTTGCAATTAAAAGTGCTAGAAAGGTTTAGAAACAGCCAAGCCAGAGGTAGACTGAGTATTACTAATCCTGTGAGCCGCCTTTGTCCAAGCTTAGTCCTAATTAAATCAAGGTCCTTATCTTCCCCCCTATATACTCCGTAGAGGAAAAGGTAAACTATTTCTTCATGAAAATAATATTTTCTAGACCCTCTATAATTTTTAAAATACCATATCTAACTTTTAAAATAAAATTACTAGGCATGTGAGTAGACATGACCAAATAATTGATACATGTGAGAGAGGAAAATGAAAAGCTAAAATAAAAGCAAGTTCACAAGTTAGACAGATATTGAAAATAGCATAAAATACTTTTGACTAACTATAAATAATCTATATAAGAAAACAGAGAAATAGTTGAATAGGTATTTTAAAAGATAGAGAATCTACATACAGTACTGGAATCTATAAAAATTAAAACCAATTTAAAAACTAAAAAGTAATGTGGTTAGAAGTCAAGAGAGTAATTATTTTTGGGGGGGGGGGTATGAGAAGGGAATAAAAGGGCATTAAGTGTAATGGTATTATATTTTCTTTGATGTGTCCTGCTGTGAAAAATGAATTGCTGTGACTTAGCAAAGACGTTAAAACACTTAAATATGTTCAAAGAAGTAAAGAAAACTGTGCATACAGAATTAAAGGAAGGTATAGTGACAATGAATCATCAATAGATAATATAAATAAGGAGATAAAAATTATGTAAAAGAACCAAATGGAAGTTACAGAGTTGAAATAAGCAATAACAAAGACAATTCAAAGGTTCAAGAGTAGATTAGGGATGACAGAAAAAGAAGAATCAGTGAACTTGAATATAGATCAATAGAAATGATGCAATCTGTAAAGCAGAAAAGAAAAATAATTCAAACACTGAAAAGAACTCTAATTAAAGAAATCAAAAGAATTAAATAATTGGAGGGATATAATAAGTTCATGGCTAAGAATACTCAAGATTATTAAGATGTTAGTTCTTCCCAAGTTGATCTATAGATTTAACACAATCCCAACAAAAATCCTAGCAAGTTATTTTGTGGAGGTTGACAAACTGGTTCTAGAGTTTGTATAGAGAGGCAAAAGATGCAGAATAATCAACACAATAAAGAAAAAAGAACAAAACTGAAGAAAAAGAACAAATTTAGAAGACTGACAATATCTGAAGTCAAGACTTACTACATAAAAAACTGCAGTATCAAGACAGTGTGGTACCAGTGAAGAAATGGACAAATAGATCACTGAAACAGAATAGAGATCCAAAAATAGATCCACACAAATAAAAAAAAAGTCAACTGATTCTTGACCAGGGAGCAACAAATGGTGGTGAGACAACTCGACATACACTTGCAAAATTAAAATCAGAAACTACTGCTCTGTGAAAGGCATATCAAGAGAATAAGACTGGAAGGAAACATTTGTAAAACAAATATCTGATAAAGGACTGATAATCCAAAATATACAAAGAATTCTTAAAATTCTACAGTAAGGAAATGACCAGCTCTATTAAAAATGGGTAAAATATATAAACAGATACCTCATTAAGAAGATATACAGATGGAAAATAGGCATATGAAAAGATACTTGAAAATTTAAACAGTGAGATACCCCTACACACCTATTAGAATGACTAAAATCCAAAATACTGACAGCATCAAATGTTGGCAAGGATGTGGAGAAACAGGCACTCTCAGTCATTACTGGTGGGATTCCAAAATGAAATGGACACTTAAAAACCAGTTTTTCATTTTTTTCAAAACTAAATATACTCTTAACTTATAATCCAGTAATCACACTCCTTGGTATTTACCAAAATGAGCTGAAAACATATGTCCATCCAAAAACTTGTATATAAATGTTTATACCAGCTTCATTCATAATTGACAAAATTTGGAAGTAACAAAAATGTCCTTCAGTGAATGGATAAACTGTGGTATATCCATACAATGGACTATTATACAATGCTAAAAAGAAATAAAGTGTGAACACAGAAAAAGACATGGAAGAAACTTAAATTAATATTACTAAGGGAAATAAGCCAATCTGGAAAAGATACATACTGTGTGATTTCAATTATATGACATTCTGGAATATGTGAAACTATGGAGACAGTATAAAGGTCAGTGGTTTCCAGTGTTTGGAAGAAAGAAAAATGAGTAAATGGAACATAAGGGGCTTTTAGGGCCATGAAACTATGATGCAATGTACTATAATGGTAGATACATGTCACTACATGTTTTTTTTTTTTTTTTTTTTTTTTGTGGTACATGGGCCTCTCACTGTTGTGGCCTCTCCTGTTGCGGAGCACAGGCTCCGGACACGCAGGCTCAGTGGCCATGGCTCATGGGCCCAGCCGCTCCGTGGCATGCGGGATCCTCCCAGACCGGGGCACGAACCTGTGTCCCCTGCATCGGCAGGCGGACTCTCAACCACTGCGCCACCAGGGAAGCCCATCACTACATGTTTGTCAAAACCCATAGAACATACAAAACCGAGAAGGAACCTTAATGTAAACCATGGGTTTGGGATAATGTGTCAGTGATGGTTTATCAGTTGTAACAAATGTACCACTCTGGTACAAGATTCTGCTGGTGGGGAAGTCTGTGTATGAGGAGAGGGAGCATACGGAACCATCTGCACCTTTTGTTCAATTTTGCCGTAAATCGAAAACTGCTTTTAAAAATAAAGTCTAGGGCTTCCCTGGTGGTGCAGTGGTTGAGAGTCCACCTGCCAATACAGGGGACACGGGTTCATGCTCTGGTCCAGGAAGACCCCACATGCTGCGGAGCGGCTGGGCCAGTGAGCCATGGCCACTGAGCCTGCGCATCTGGAGCCTGTACTCCACAATGGGAGAGGCCACAACAGTGAGAGGCCCGCATACCGCAAACAAATATTAAAAAAATAAAGTCTATGTTTTAAAAAAATTAAAGACCTTCATTGAAATGTGGGACACAATTAGCATTGTAATATACACATAGTGGCAGCATCACTAGTAAAGGAGAAAGAGACAGAAAAATATTTCAAGAAAAAAATGGCTAAAAATTATCATATTTGATGAAAACCATTAATCTACACATCCAAGGAGCTCAATTAATCCCAAATAGGATAAGTGAAAAGATATTCATACCCATACATGCACATCATGTGCAATGTTGAAAGCTAAAGATAAAGAGAACATCTTGAAAGCTGTAAAATAAAAATGGCATTATGTATAAGGGAACTCAAACAAAATTAACAGTTAACTTATCAGAAAAAAAAAATGAGGCTAGAAGATATTGGGATGACATATTCAAAGTACAGGAAGTAAAAATCTATCAATCAAGAATCTTATATCCAGAAAAACTATCTTCTAAAAAATGAACACAAAATAGAGATATGCCTAGATAAGCTAAAACTAAGAGAACTCATTGGTAGCAGACCTTCCTTACAAGAAGTATGAAGGAAATTCTTCCAGTTGAAAGCAAGCTGTATCAGACAGTAATTCAAATCCAAATGATAGAACAAAAAAGTGACAGTGAAGGCAATTATGGAAGTAATAAGGAATGACAATATCATTGCTCACTTTTCTCCATTCTGACTGATTTTAAAAAACAGTATGTTGTATTGTTTTGTTTTGTTGGACCTAAATATATGGAAATGCAATGTGTTCAACAATAACAGTACAAAGGAGGTGAGTAAAACAAAGCTATATTGGAGCAAGAAAATTGGTAGGAAGAGATGAAGAGAATCTGAAAGAATAAAAAAATAAAGTTATAACAAATTATGTAAATTTATGCTTGCTCTCTTTTCTTCACTCAGCCTTTTTAACTGACATAGATTGTATTAAGTAATAATTATAAGAAAGATTATATTTGTAACATATTATATTTGTAAAATATATAACAATAGTAGCACAAAAGAATGTGGGGGAAGGAATGGAGATACATAGAAGTAGAGTTTCTATATATCACTGAAACTAACTTTGAATCTGAAATAGATTATAATAAGATGTATTTTGTAAATTTCAGAGGAATCACTAAGAAAATATCTCTAAACATAATTTTTAAATCATTAGAGAAATTAAAATGTAACAGCACAAATATCCAGTTAATACAAAATAAAGCAATAAAGGAGGAACAAAGAAGACATAACACATATAGAAAACAAAAAGTAAAATGACAGACATGAATCCAACCATTTCTACACCAAAATTAAATGTGAATGGATTAAACAATTAAGTCAAAATCTTAGTTTGCCATACTGTATTTTAAAAAAGATCAAATTATATATAGGAAACACACTTCAGGCTCAAAGATACAAACAGATTGAAAGTAAAAGGATGAGAAAATATATATCATGTAAACAACAATATAAAATAGATGGAGTGAAAATACTAATATCAGACAAACTGTAAAACAAACAAAAAATTAGACAGAAAGTGGGACATTTAATGATATTAAAAGAGTCAATCTCTCAGGAATATTAACAATTATAAACATATATGCACTAACAACAGAACCTCAAAATAAATGAACAAAAACTGGCTGAATCAAAGGGAGAAATGGATGATACAACAATAATATTTGAAGACATCAAGATCCCAATTTTAATAATAGATAGAGCAACTAGGCATAAACAAAGAATGTAATAGAGAAACTGAACAACACTACAGACAAATTAGACTGAACAGACGTCGATAGAACACTCTGCCTAACAGGAGCAGAATGCACATTCTTCCCAAGGACACACAGAACGTAATCCAGTGTAGACTATGTGTTAGGCCAAAACAAAAACTATCCAAAAAAATTTAAACATGGAAATCATGAAAGGTATGCTCTATAATCACAATAAAATGAAATGGAGTAAATTAGAAATCAATAATAGAGGAATATCTGGGAAGTTCACAATATGTGTGAGTTAAGCAACACAGTACTAGATAGCCAATGGATTAAAGGTTTCACATTGAAATTAGAAAATATTTTGAGATAAGAGAGGAAAAATTGCAATTTACCAAAATGTATAGAAGGCTGCTAAAGTAGTGATCACAGGAAATATATAGCTAAATATATAGTAATACCTATAATTAAGAAAGAAGAAAAATTTTAAATTAATTATCTAAACTTCAACCATAAGAAAGCAGAGAAAGAAAAACAAATAAGACACAAAACATGAAGTAGGAAGGAAATAATAAAGACAAGTGAAATTAAATAAAATAGAGAATAGAAAACAAAAAGCAACAGAAAAGAATCAATAAAACCAAAGGTGAGTCTTTGGAAAAGATCGATAAAATTGATAAATTTCATCTAGACTGACCCAAAAGAATGAGCAGATTTAGTTACTAAAATCAACCATAATGAAAAAGAATATGAAAAACAATGTATATATATGTATGACTGAGTCACTTTGCTGTACAGCAGTAATTACCACAATGTTGTAATTCAACTCTACTTCAGTGAAAAATAAATTTAATAAAATGAAAGAGGGAACACATAACACATGTCTATGAATACTATGAATAACTATGTCACAAATTAGATAACTTAGGTGAAGTGGACAAATATCATGGGCAACAATTACTAAAACTGACTCAAGAAAACTCAGCAAATCTGAATTGTCCTACAACAAGTAAGGAGATCAAACTTCAAAACTTCCCCAAAAGTAAAAAACAAGGCCCAGATGACTTCATTTGTGAATTCTACCAAACATTTTACATATATTTAGCTTATTATATATATAAACTAATTCTTCCCAAATAATAGAACAGGAAGCAACACACCTCAACTTATTCTATGAAACTAGCACTATCCTGATGCCAAATTGAAGACATCACTGAAAAAATGTAGATCAACATCTCTTACAGACATTACCAAAAAAAAAAAAAAGCACCAAATCCAGCAACATATATGAAAGATCATACAATTTGACAAAGTAAGATTTATACCAAGAGTGAAAGGTTTGTTTAACATCCCAAAATCTATTAATAGGATATACCATAGTAATAATGGATAAAAGTCAAGTGATCATCTCAAGAGATGCAGAAAAAGCATTTGAAAATCCCAACACTAATTCATTATTAAAATGTTCAATGAACTCTGAATGGAAAAAAATGCTCCCTCAAGTTGATTGAAGGCATCTGTGAAAAAATAAAGTTAATGTCATATTTAATGTTGAAAGATATGAATTCAAGGAGGCAGAAATCATTTGGGGCATTTTAGAAGTCTGCCTACTTCAGAAAGCTTTACTTTTAACATCAGAAAAAAAAATTAATTATCACTATTTCCATTTCTATTCAACAGTGACTGGAGGTAAACCTAAATAAATAAAGAAATGAACCTTGTTTACAGATCAGTATTTGAAAGAAACCAAGTTTTCCAGTCTTCGATCATTAATCCCATTTCTTCCTTTGCCCAACATTGAACTCATAGCTCTGCTAGATATCAAGGTCTATTATAAAGCTATACTAACTAAGATAGCATAGTGTTGGAATAAAAGTAGACAAATAGACCCATGAAACAGAACAGAAGCCCTTGAAACTGATCCAGGTATATAATGACAGCTATTTCTGACAGAGTTGTCATTTTAGATCACTAGAATCCTATACCCTTTAAACAGTGTTTCCAAAACAATTGGATATCTCTACCAAAAAAAGAAAGGAAGAAGGGAGAAAGGAATTGAAGCCTTATCTCACATACAAAAATCATATTAAAAATCAGTTCCAGCAGGAATAAAGACACAGACGTAGCGAATGGACTTGAGGACACAGGGAGAGGGAAGAATAAGCTGGGAAGAAGTGAGAGAGTGGCATTGACATATATACACTACCAAATGTAAAATGGATAGCTAGTGGGAAGCAGCTGCATAGCACAGGGAGATCAGCTCAGTGCTTTGTGACCACCTAGAGGGGTGGGATAGGGAGGATGGGAGGGAGACACAAGAGGGAGGGGATATGGGGATATATGAATACATATAGCTGATTCACATTGTTATAAAGCAGAAACTAACACACCATTGTAAAGCAATTATACTCCCATAAAGATATTTAAAAAAAAATCAGTTCCAAGTCAAGAATTTTAAAAATCCAAAAATAAAAATTACAGATATCCTAAATGACAATATAGGAAAATATCTTCATTATTTCAAGGTGGTAAAGAATTTATTTATTAAAAAAGAAACAGCATCAATGATGACTTGCATTATGTCAAAGACTTCTGTTCATCAAAGGACAGCATAAAGTGAAAAAGCAATATACAAAGAGAATATCTTTGTAATTTATACAACTGACAAAGAGCATGCATACAGAATAAAGAAAAGATAAAAAGTGAAATAAACCAAAGATGTGAACAGGCACTTCACAAAAGTAGAAATCCAAATGACTAATAAATATGTGAAAACGTGTTTAATTCATTAGTAATGGAGAAATGCAAATTAAAACCACAATGAGTTACCACCAAATTACCAGAAACTAAAGCATCTTAGGATACCATGGGCTCCATGAAAGAAGCCAAACCAAAATAATACATATAATATGATTCCAATCATATAGTATATAAAGCAAGTTGTAGATAGATAGATAGTTGTTTTTTTTTTTTTTTTATGGTATGTATACACAGCTGTGTTGAGGAGTTTCCCTGGTGAAATCTGAAACTGGCCTCTCACATGGAAGGCAGAGAGAGACAGAAGAGTCAGCCACTCCAGATTGGCAGGTGGCAGATTTAATAAGCAAGGGAACTTACCTATAAGGCTTGTCTGGGGTGGACGGAAGATGCATAGATCCTTGCATCAGCCCACCAGAATCTTAAAAGTTCATACAGAAGCCTTAAATGGGTTCAGTGATGCATACAGTCCAGCTGCTCTCTCAGGATCACGTCCTTGTAAACGTGGGAATGGTGGGCAGAGCTTACATTCCAAGGACAGGGGATGGGTGAGGAGCCTCCGACTGCTTGGGAACAGCTTGCGGGTGACCCAGTGGTCATGTCCTCTCAATGACCTCCTCCAACAGGTGGAATAAGATTTTAAAAGAGAAGCAGGAAATGATTATCACTAAATCCAGGAGAGTGGAGGCAAGGCATTGTGCTCAAGGAGGGGCATAAGGGGAAAGGTGTTGGTGATGCTCTATTTTTATCTATTTCTCTGTTCAAGGAATGAAGATAGGTGTCAGTTTTATGATTATGTGTTCAACTATACACATGCTTTGTTTTTCTGTACTTGTGTTCTTTCATGAAAGGAAAAAATACTTAGAGACACAAAATTTACTTCTTGTCAGGATAGAGATGGTGTAATATATGGAGGGAAGACCAGTGGTTCAAAGGTATGAGCAATTTATACTTTTTTTTTTTTTTTTCCCGTACGCGGGCCTCTCACTGTTGTGGCCTCTCCCGTTGCAGAGAACAGGCTCCGGACGCGCAGGCTCCGTGGCCACGGCTCACGGGCCCAGCCGCTCCGCGGCATGTGGGATCTTCCCGGGCCGGGGGCACGAACCCGCGTCCCCTGCATCGGCAGGTGGACTCTCAACCACTGCGCCACCAGGGAAGCCCGAGTAATTTATACTTTTTAAGGTGGTGTTAGTTACACATTTGTTCATATTAATGCTATTAGTTATAGCTTTTCCATATACGTGTGTGTATATATATATATATTTACTTTTATATATAAGAATTATTTTATAATTAAAAAAAATCAAAGATCCTAACCTAGAAAAATAAAGTGCACAGCCCAATCCCTGGTCTATTATATCCACTCAAAAATTATTAGCTGCTATTATAAATTAAAAATTAAAAATATTATGAATCTCTAAAACAGAGGTTGGCAAACTACAGCCCACAGGCCAAGTGTGACCCAACCCCTGCTAAGAATGGCTGTAAACTAAGAATAGTTTTTACATTTAAAATGGTGGGAGGGAACGTCAAAAAAATATATGTTGTATTACATGAAAATTATATGAAATTCAAATTTCAATGTCTATAAATAAAGTTTTGCTGTAACAGAGGCACACCCAATTGTTGGTACATTGTGTATGTCTGCTTTCTCGAGAGCAACCCACTTGAGCAGTTGTGAGGGACCATAAGCCTAAAATATCTGCTACCTGCCCTTTTACAGAGAGTTGGCCAACTCTGCTCTAAAATACTTTATCCTTCCCTTTTCAAAGCCAAGTTGCCCTCTGCAATCAGAATACTACCATGCCGAGTGGCTTCCCCTTAGCTCAGCTTCCTGGGGAAGATCCCACGTGGATTCTGGCCGCTTGTATGGACAGGAGCCATCATCAGTCGAACAGGAGCTGTTTTTGAAAATAGCCTGCAGCCTCCATCTCTCTGTTCCACCTTCCACCCCCAGCTGTCCCTGGAGCTGTTGGGAACCAGGGGCCTCTCTGAGCTTCATAAACTGCTTTCCCCTGGGGATGCTGCTTTAGAGATTTGGGCCAAGTTGAGAAGTAAGGGAAAGCCAGGGCTTCTGGATTGGAATTCCAACTCTGTGGCTTATCAAGTATAAAATCATAGGACACTTGTATTCACTTTTATGGTGTTTGGTTTCTCCTTCTATAAAAATAGGACTAATAACACCCACTTTAAAGAGTGTTTATGAGAATTAAGGATAATATAAGTAAAATTCCTGCAGATAATAGACGTTCAATTAATAGAAGCTATTAGTATTCATAATCATCAATTCAGAAGGTATCAGGGCAGAGGAAAGAAGATCCCAACTAGCCTCTGTGGTAATAGTAAACTTCGGCTCTAAGTCCCTTAAAGACCTCAGTTGCCAGGAAATGGCACAAGAGTGCAATTAATTAATTCAAGAAGACAAGGCCTCCATGGCTCTGATCAGCTCTTTTATCCTCCTAAGTGATTTAACAGCCCCTTATCCACTCTACTCTGAATTCAGTTTTATAGGGACTCTCCCAAGGCACTTACTCACCTCTACACTCACATATCTCAACACACTTTACAATTCCTGGTTATTCTCATTGTATCTGGGGCATTAAGATTAAGAGCCAAGGTTTTTGCAAGTTACCAAGAAAATAAAAAGTGAATTTCTTAGACAGTGGTTCACCTTTTAGGGCCATTGAAGAAGAAAGGCAGTTTCAACCTGAGGTGTGAAAGTAGAGGAAAGCCCCTGGAATTATGTATTTATTCACATCAGAATACTTGATAATTGGGATAAAACGTGGACATCAGAGAGTTAGAAAGACTATGATTAGGATGAGACTGAATTCTATTTGCTTTTAATTTAACTAGGTATAAAATTATATTATTAATATATCGAAACATGACATAATAAATTATCCCTTGTTGCTAATTCTTTGAGTCCTGCATTAGAAGCCTTGTTTAAAAGGCTTAGATTTAAATAAGAAAATTTTCTCAAGATTATTTCAAACAAAGCAAGGTATCATGTAGAGGGAAGTTAAAAGTCCTCATTTCTGGGGAGGTGGTGATGGGTCAGGAGGGAACTTGGCACCTCTGGTAGAGCTGGACAGTCCCACCCCTTGCACAAGGTTAAGAGCCTACCATAGAACCACAGTTGGGCAGTGGCTAGGTTGTGCCCACTTGGGGCCACTGGGAACGGAAAGATGGTTCTCCTTACTAAATGCCTAAGAACTGAGTCTAGGCATCAAGTCTGTGGGATGCTTCTACCTCTCTTCTTCCATGGGGGAAGCGTGGAAGAAAACATAGGTTCCCTTTGAACTTTATACTCCTCATGGATCAAGGAAAGGTTGATGGTCTTTCCAGGGCCCTCACAAGTCTGTGCTAAGAAATCACAATGATTAGAACAATAGCAATACTTAACAGTTCCCATGTAATCACTGTGTTAGAACTTGTGCTAGGTATTTTATGAGCACTCACTCATTTAATCTTCAAAACAGCCTCATGAGGTCCTAAAAGTGTTCCTATTTATAGATGAGGAAACTGAGGCTTAGCAAGGTGAAGTAAGTTTACAAGGTCACACAACCAGTGACAGTCAGTTTCAAACTTTGTCTCCAAAATCTATACTCTTTACCTAAACACTCTCCATGCTCCCTTGCCATCAGACTCTCCTCATCCTCCTCCCAGTTAGGCACTCACCCACCCGCTTACCACATATGATATTATTTGATAAATGCATTGCCCTGGACTTCATGGATTTCTTCAATTCGTGCTTTGTCTGTACCCGTAAGTGTCTGTGACACTGGCTATTTATTTCTGAGTTCTTGGAGAACGTGACTTCTATACCATTCAACACAGAGTCACACACTAAGATATAAATAAAACATGTTTTTGGCCAAAAGGATGTGCTTTCACTCTGCTTGCTGCTTGACTTCACTTCTCAGGGAGAAGAAAAGAAGCACAGAGGATCTGCCCACTGTCCAAGTGACACAGAGTGCCTGCTTCTTCACTTGCGGTCTCTCTGAGCCAGTCGGAGAATGTGTCGTGTGATAAACAAATCGATGGCTTTTCACCTGCTGAGTAGCCATCCCAGAAGATCTCACAAAGCCTCCACTGCAGCCTAGAACTCACACTGAGTTCTGGTTTCACCACGTATCGTGTGTGTAATCTTGAGTGAGTTACTTAACCAAGCCAAGCCTTGGCATTCTCATTTAGAAATAGATTTGGGATGGTGACTGTACAGGTTGTTATTTTGGCTTGGTCAGGACTTTCTGGCCCACCCTTGCTGACCAGACCCACTTCATCTCCTGGTACTAAAGACTCCTTTGGGCCTTGCCCACATTCCTCATCTTGCATGGGGTTTAGGCTAAGCACCCTTCAGTGGAGAGGTGGTGGGGACATCTCTCTGCTAGACTTGGTATCTCCATGGCAGGTCCCAGGGCTCTGAAATTGGCCACCTCTGCTTATACTGAAGACCATTCAGAGACCCATAGATCACTTCCACAGGAGCTGACAGATGCCCAAGAAGGCTAATGCGTGCCGTCTCTCTGCCCAAATATGCAGTGTTTCCATTTTTATTCTATTGGTGTCCACTGTCGGCAAGAGATAACCCTGCGTAGTGTTCTCCTCCTAGACTGTGTATAAGGAAAGAGCATTTACCTCCTCATCTTCAGCTCTCCCCTCAACCCTCCTAGCTCTACCCCTCCAGGATTTTCCCTAAACTAGGGATACAAATATTGAAACCCACCCTCGCCACACACCTGCATCTTCTGCTTCAGTTATGCTCCCTGCTAACTGGAAGGGCCTTCTTTTCTTCTCATTCTTTTTTCTTTTTTTAAGTTTTTTTGATGTGGACCATTTTAAAAGTCTTTATTGAATTTGTCACAATAGTGCTTCAAAATAGTTTTATGTTTTGGTTTTTTGGCCACGAGGCATGTGGGATCTTAACTCCCTGACCAGGGATTGAACCTGCATTCCCTGCATTGGAAGGTGAAGTCTTAACCACTGGACCTCCAGGGAAGTCCCTTTCCCCATTCTTGATGGAGTTGACATCCCTTAGATGACATCTTCTTCAAGAGGTGGTCATCACCTCTTGTTCTTAAGGATCCTAATAGTGGAATGGCTGTAGTGGGACAGGACTTGTGATTGGGAGGGTAAAGAGGATGAAATTATTATAAATTTAATATTTTCAAAATGTTGTTCTCATTGTACAGTTTTTTACAAGTAGTCATGGAAATCCAGGGAGCTGAGCATTATCATTCCCGTTTCACAAAGAAACTGAGGCCCGGGGAGACTTAAGTCTCTTGTCTAGGTCCCTCAGGAATTGATCTCCATTTTGTCTGAACACGAAGACTTTGCTTTTCCCACTACACAACCCACCTGACACCACTGAAGATATTCAAGCTGAGGCCAAACACTCACTTCATATGTCTTTTATTTCAGGTGATTAGACCATTAAGAATTTGAACCCTGTGACCTCTGAGGTCTTTCTGGGGTAAAATTTCAACAATTCTATATTTCTGCTTCTCTGTCTGTCACCTGAGTTTGCAGAGTCCAAAGATTTTTTTTCCTTTCTCATCTCTTCTCTTCAAGGCATGCCTGAAAAGCCCCAAATAAATGAATTGGACCCCCCTTAAAACTCTCCGAAGGGCCCTAAAATCACATCAAACCAGCCACATAATAATCCTGAGAGGAGGTTTTCTCTATAATTCACTCAGTGCCTCAGAGCTGGAACTGGACAAGAGATACATAATTTATACAGGCAATTACACATCAATTGGTTATTAAAAGTGCCCTCATTGAGATGTACTGTATTGAGGACACAGAGATAAATCTGGTTCCCCAGGTAACAAGCTCTAGCTCACAGACAGAAGGCAAATTTTCTGATTTGGGATTGGCATAGCTTCTCTTGACCCTGCTCTTCTTTGCCTACAGTGTGTTTGTTCTGCCTATGTGTGGGCAGGTGAAGACAGGATCAGCAGTGAGAAATCCACGATAGGAATCACAGCTAGGTGTTTCTCTTGGAGCCATTTCTTCTTGATGAAAATAATTATTTTCCTACTTAATTGAGCATCCACCCAAGAATTCACTTATTCATCAATTCATTCATTTAAATCATGTTTTAAATGTGCTTGATGCTGGAGGAGACATAAGAATGACAATGACATTAACTCTCCCTTGGAAGAGCTGACTATTTAGTAGCAAAGACACAGGAAAACAAATAATTTCAAATATTTTGATAAGTGCTGAAATCGAGAGAAATACAAATGAAAATGTGATGGAGGGGGAGATTGGCTCTTCAGGGCAGCTAGGAAAGGCTTCCTACAGGAGAGTAGGAATGAGCAGATCCCTGTGATGATAAACAACAGTTCACCAGATAGAGTGGAGAGGTATAAGCTATATGTTGAGGAAACAACCATACAGAACACTCCAATGCCTTTACACATGTGGCCAAAAAAAGTGAACAATGAGTGATTCTGTGGTTAATGGGGAGGGGGGGAGTGTGTGCACCAAGATCTTCGGGAACTTTTTTTTATTTATTGTCTTTGTTTTGCTTAAATACAGAAATCTTGATTCAGAAGGTCTAGGGCTGGACCTATGGATCCATCTTTTAAAAATTCTCCTGATGATTCTTTTGAACATGGAGCTCAGAAAATACTTGAGAAAAACTGGTTTAGTGTCTAGGCTGTTACCTTCCTGAATTCTCTTTTTTAACTACTGGGCTGCAACCTCAAGGCTGCGTTTAGTCATCAACACTTAAGCAGTTTGCTTAATGTCATCTAGTCAATTGTATCCCCAGAAGAGCCTAATGTTTTTCCAGTTATGTTTAAAATTTGGGAGAATGCCGAGATACACTGACAGTCCTTTGGCACCAGCTCCCAATGAGCTTCCCCAGAAATACAGCAGCAGTGAATCCAGAGACCCAGGCATTCCAGCGGCACAGAAGAGCAAGCCACCTCTGACTTTACTGTGTAAACTACCTTGGGAATTCCCATGACGGGGGCCAGATATAAGTCTAATGGGTTGAACAGGTAGGGACTAAGGGGAGCTTCTCTTCGGAAAGCACAGTGTGGGAAGTTTAGCAACATGGTGGAGAATCTTCACTAAACAACCTATGAACAAAATGTACTGAACACTTCTATACAAAACTTATCAAGTACTATGGGAGACAAAGGTAGCTTTTATAATCTAGCTGAAGGAGGGGGTACCATACACGCATATGAAAAATAACTGTAGTAATTCAATAATCAAATGATATTTTTTAGCTTGTCCCAATAAGACAGGTTAATGACCTGAAAAGCAATTTTTAGTGATGATATAAATATTTTCTTTAAGTACGCAGAAATAAGAAGCTGTCAAGAATTCATAAAAGAAATAATGCTTACCCCCTAGGAGCTGTTGCTGGGAAAATGCATTACTTTATAGCTTGTTTTCCCCTTGGTTTTATTGCCTATCAAAGTAAGAAGAGAGGAATTAACATTTGTTGAATGCATATTATATGACAGACAACCAACTAGGTGCTTGGTGCATGTATTATTTCATTTTAGGTTCTCAAAAAGCCAGTTGGTATTATTATCATTCATTACAGATGCAGAAACTAAGTTTCAGGACATATATGCACCTTATCTTGGATCACTGCCCAGGTAGTTAGTGAAAGAGCTGCAATCACTCAGCTTATACTCCTTCATTAAAAGCTCCCTAGGGGGCTTCCCTGGTGGCGCAGTGGTTGAGAGTCTGCCTGCCGATGCAGGGGACACGGGTTTGTGCCCCGGTCCGCGAAGATCCCACCTGCTGCGGAGCGGCTGGGCCCGTGAGCCATGGCCGCTGAGCCTGCGCGTCCGGAGCCTGCGCTCCTCAACGGGAGAGGCCACAACAGTGAGAGTCCCGCGTACCGCAAAAAAAAAAAAAAAATCTTCCTAGGGTCGTGTCATCCTGTATAGTTCTTCTAGGTAGGTAGGTGGATATGAAGAACCCCTGATATTCTGTGTATCCATTCTGCAACTAGAACAGGGTGGAGAACAGCGTAAGAACTCTGCAACAAATTACTGACTTGAATTGAAACTTTCTGTGAATACTCATTAATTTATTTGTTTTGTGCAATATATAATATACTCCCTAAACTGCCCTAGATGTTTGGGTTATAACAGTGAGCAAAATATTAAAATTCTTCTGTCCTCATGGAGCTCATGTTCTAGTAGGGGAGACTAACAAAATACAATAAATACCACCAATAAGTAAATAATATCATATATTAGAAAATATATGATGGAAAAAGAAGTAAAGTCTGTGGCATCAAAGCCAATCATAGCTTCTGATCAGCTTCAGATAAATGCCACACTGGGCTGATTTAATTCCAAGAGAAAGAAAATATTCAGACATTTTAGTTAACCATTATAACTTTTCCCAAATAAATATTTCTCATGCTTGAAAAAGTAAAAGTAGCTCATGGACTTTCTAATTATCTTTATGAACCTCTAGGTTGGGACTCATTTCCCTGTTTGTCTCTTTTTTCACTCCCCCAAATAGTCATCAAACCTCAGTGACAAGAGAATCAGAGACAGAAACATGGAGAACAAAAAAAAAAGAAAGTTCAAGAGTGGGAGACTCAAAGGCATGCCTAAGGCAAGTCCACCACTTCACCCATATCTTCTCTTCTCTTGATCAAGAGTGAAAGGTGAGTAAGATCTCATCCCCGTGCAAAAGATGCAGGAAGTCTATTGTATCAAGATGCAGGGCCAATAGAATGCACTCATCCAAGAACTCTGGGACATTTACTATTTCCCAGAAGCAACAAACTCAGTAACCTCTGGAATTGTAAGATCCCCAACTTTGAAAATAGAGTTACATCTGGTCACTGAGTTACCATTCAAATTTAGTGGCAAACTGGAAATTCACAACAGCCCCCAAAGAGAAGCTTTGTGTGGAGAGTATTTGGGGAAGCCCAGATCTGCAGCAATCTTATTGGTCGGGATAGACTCCTCTTAGAAAGATCCAGATCAAGAAGAGAAGTGAAGCTGAGGAGGTTTCTGGACTTCAGAGCTTTTCATTAGAGCGAGAAAAGAAGCTGGGGGGCATTTTCTGTCTCAGGTCAGGGAAGAAGTTACTCCTCCCTCTAACCCAATGCTTGGAGGACCTGAGCCCCACCTTTCCAGAAATGGGTCTTACCTCAAGAGTATGTCTTTAAGGATACAGTAGGAATATTGAATGAGATCTCAAAAAGCTACACTCCATATTAAAGGAGAGAAATAAGCTGATTTTCCCTCTCAAAAATCTCCTGTGGTGCAAAGGGACCCAATTAACAGGAGAAGGTGAATCAGAATAATTTGGTTTTCTCTACCTTTTCCTGTGGCCATCCTCCTAAGACTGTTTGTTGCTAGGTGTTTTTGAAGCACGGGTTCCCCTCGGACTAGGATCCCTTTCATCCCTCCCTGTGCTGGACGAGGTGTGCTAAATGTGCTGGGACATGACAGACACGTCTCTGAGGCCACTAATGGGAGGGGCCGAGACCACGCAGGTTTGGGTGAGGCGCTTCGCTGTGGCCTCTGTATCCATAGCCGACAGCCCACATCACCCTTCCTCTCTGATGCCTTTTCACTTTGGCAATGTTAATGGGCTGAATGTAGCCTTACTGTAAAAAAATAATGTCTGTCCTCATCTGGGATTACTAATCATTTCCTTCCTTGTACTTCACAACCTTCAATTTTCTTTCAAACATCCTCTTCTTAACAGACCTACTGGCCGACACTACCCTGATCCTCCTTACTCTGTTCTGTTTTTGTTTTTGTTTTTCCATCACACTTTTGATTTACTAACATATACACCAGTGTCCTCCACACATTCTCATGCCACTCCTTCCTGGTGTTTAGTGAGTCCCAAACTGATAACCAGGCTACACTCATAATCAAAGATAAAAAGTGCACTAATTTGAGCATTATAATCGAATAAAATCCCAAACAAATGAACTTATTTACAAAACAGAAACAGACTTAGAGAATGAACCTTATGGTTACCAGGGGGAGAAGAGTGGAGGGGAAGGGTAGGTTGGGAGTTTGGGATTGACATGTACACTCTGCTATATTTAAAATAGATGACTGGGCTTCCCTGGTGGCGCAGTGGTTGAGAGTCCGCCTGCCGATGCAGGAGACACGGGTTCGTGCCCCGGTCTGGGAAGATCCCACATGCCGTGGAGTGGCTGGGCCCATGAGCCATGGCCTCTGAGCCTGCGCTACCGGAGCCTGTGCTCCGCAACGGGAGAGGCCACAACAGTGAGAGGCCTGCGAACCGCAAAAAAAATTAAAATAAAATAAAAATAAAATAAAATAGATGACCAGCAAGGACCTATTGTAAAAATAAATAATTTTTTAAAATGTTATAATAAAGGATAAAACAATAAACTTCAGGTATATGCAATTCGTAAAAAAGATTAAAAGTGCACTAATATGAATATCATGGTCAAACAGAATTCAAAACAAACTGAATTTTCTCCCTAGTAAAGGTATACATAAAAGTTACTGTATATGTGTGTTTCAGGGGGGAGGGTAACTAATCACAAATACTTTCACAGGTCTCACAATAATCTGGATGAGCACATATTATTTTTTCAAATAAATCTTGTACTATTTCTCTTTTTTCTTGTTGCAGGTCTATGTTTATAGCCAGCACGGATGGTAACAGAGTCCCTGATCCCATGTCCATTGACATCCTCACTTCCTGCTGACCTGATGGCACTGAGAAGTGTTAATAAACAGAGTCCTTGCCCTGTCTTTCTAAAACTTCTCTCCATCTTTCAACATCCTTCTCCATCCTAGTGCCCCCTATACCAGCCTTATGAGAACCCCGGGGACCCCCACAATGCCCAGGAGGCTAGCCTATTTTTCCCAGTTTAATTACTTCTCCCTGGGGTCTCCCACTCAGAGCACCCCTACTTGCTGCCTCTCACCTCTGAGCAGCGGGACCCCAATGAGATGGGAAAAGGAAAAAGAAAGAAGAGACCAGAGGCCTTCAAGACAAGCTTATTCACCTACATCCTATTTTATCAAAGGCCACCTTCTAACTCTCCAAATATGTTTGAATAAATAAAAGCTATAGACAGAAGTCTGGCTTTTTTGACCTTTATGCCTGAGTACCTAGCAGAAAAACTGCTATTAACTACTACCCTTAAATCATTCTCAGTGTGGCCTTCTGAAGTCCTTACCCTAAACTGTAATTATTTCTTCTATCTTAAACGTTCCTCTGACCATCAGTGTCCCCTCTTACTCTTTTCCCTTTGAGGGCTGTGCTTCTGGAAGAGAGAGAAACCCTTCGTAGGGTGCTGAGGTTCTGGACGAGACAGCATGACGTTAAATCAGGGACAGCGCCACCTTGAGCAAAAACATAAAAACAGCCCATAAATTTCTGGCAACAACACATGAAAGATATTGCTAGGTGAGACCTGCTGCCGCTCAGGAAAGCTAATAATGTTGCCCTATATTTGCATAGCACTTTATCATTTACCAAGTGTTTCGCCTAATGGCCCCACTTAATTATTCCATCCTGTGTGGGCAAGACCATAATCCCTTTACGGATAAGCAACCTGAGACTTTGAGAAGTTGAGTGATGTGCTGAAGGTCCTATATGGCTAGATAGGACCTGCTACATAATTTGCAGGGTACCAGGCAAAATGAAAATCCAGAGTCTCTTGTTTAAAAAAAATTACCGAGGAATTCAAGATGGCAACAGCAGATCATTAAACCAAGTGTGGAGCCTGTCTAAGCCTGGGGTCTGTGGGACTGCACAGGTCACACACTCAGGAAGCTGGCCCCTACTGCTACATGGAGGTGGAGCCAGCTCTCACGTTCAAATCTTTGAAGTCCAAGCCCATCTTTCTCAGGACTCCTCCCCTGGTCTGTCTCCAGCCATCTCTGTGATGTTTGCACATACACAGTGTAACTGACATAAATGCCAGTTTCTCCTAATGTACACCCAGGGGTGAAAGTAAATAATCATTGCAGTCTCTTGCCTCTCCAGAGTTCTATGATATTTACCCCCTAGACCCTTGAGCTCTAGTGGGTAACTATCTCTACAATGATTCTGAGATGAAGGAAGAAAAATATGCCTTGTGGATGGATTTCTCTGTATTTTAAAACGGACAATACATCTTCCATTCTTTTGAAATCCTGCAGCTCGTATCCACCTCTTCCTCTTCCTCTGATTTAATCTATTCTTTAAGTCTGATCATTTGGAAAAGGAAAATGAAGGAAAATAAAGGGAAGGAGAAAGGAAGAGGGAAGAGAGAGAGAGAGAGAGAGAAGGGAAGGAAAAAAGAAATAGAAAGAAAGAACTAAAAAAAAAAAATCCCCTAGAAGGTGCCCACAGCACAGATGGCTCCCGACCTCCTCTTCTACTCTATTATCAGCAGACTTCACTCCAGGGATGATGTACTCTGAAATTTGTATGGCAAAGACATGTTTTTGAAACCAAACTCGTTATTATTGCAGAGGCTCTTGCTTCAAGCAATGGTCTGAATGTTTCTCTCCCTGAAATCTGAACATATTCATCAAACTGCGTTGTGCTCCTGGACTTGCAATTAATCACAGCTCATTTCAAGCTTTGTTAATTAATACCAAGGCCAGGGACCCACTGGAGGCCACAGATTTAATCTGCGGTGTTTTAAAATTATTATAATCTGTTAGAGGAAGAGCTGCTGGATTTTAAATAGACTTTTTTTTTAAAATTCCAATACCGCATTGCCAAGAAATTAAAAGAAATCATATGAGAGCCTTGCTGAAGGAGCTCCACTGAAAAAGCCTCCCTTTGCTTTTGTGAGGTGACATCTGGCCAGCAGAGGGAGTTGCACTGAACCATTAAGTCCCACGCCCTCAGAGCTAAACACAGTCAACAATTTGAAGACAGAAAGAAAACCAAAGGGAGACCACGAGGCAGCTTCTGGCAATAACAGAACCAGAGCTGCCCAGTGGAATCTGGTTTGATGAAACTGGAAAAATCAGTTTCTGTCTCTTTTTCTCACCTTTGAACTACCATATGGGAAGAATCTCTGAGTATAAAATCCACCCAGTCAGAGAGGCGGAATTGTTAAAACAAATGATTCCAAAGGAGTAAGGGACAGTTTAAGTGAAATGATGCTCAGTGCTTAATGGTTAATCTCACTAGACTGAGATCACTAGTGCCTTTCATGCTCTGTTTTCTTGGGTTGTCTTCCTCCCTAATCAGGAGCAAGGTAGGCACACCTCTGTTTCTGATGAGTGTTTATTTTTTCACACCCCAACATTTGCAGCAACTCTACCTAGCTGTAATTTATACTTACTCCCTACCAGTGCTTCACCTGTTAGCTCAGTTGTCTAAAAATTTTGGTTCTGAAATGAACCTTAAGAGGATAAGTGATCTTCAGTCATTAGAACAACACCAAAATGTTCCAAAAAATATGAGAATTTGTGCATAAATAAGTATTTCTGTGCAAAGACTTCCAAAATGCTTAGCATGGGATATACAGCTATATAAACCCTTCTCTGATGGAATCTTGAGTCCTGTTTTCCCACACTTCCTGCCCCACTTCAGCCATTCCAAAGTTCCTACATCCCAAACCATCTTGACTTTTACGCATCTGGGGCTTCACACAGGATACCTTCTTAGCCTGGAATCCCATTGGGTTTCCGTTCATACTTCAGGACCCACACAACACTCACCTTTTAACTCTGAAAATTTCCCTGCTTCCTGCAAGAACTATTCAATGATTGCACATTTTTTCTGTGCATACTTACCCTTGCCCTTTTCACGCTGCTTTGTAAATAATATGGATATATTTTCTTCACTATACGTGTATAGATACTTATAATAGATTATGATAGATAATAAAAAGGTAAATAGACATAAAGATGTAGGTCTCTACTTCCAGATTTAAGTTGCCCAAAAGCGGTGCCATTATACTTCTCATCTTTTATATGCTCAGTTCCTAGGACAGTGTCTGTGACATAGTACGTGTTTGCTACATATTATGTGAATAAATCACTTGAATGAATAAGCAGAGGTCAGTCTATGTCTAGTCTTATTTTATAAAAGGAAACTGAAGCACTAGCAGGGCAAGTTACTTGTCTAAAGTCACATAATTAATTATCAAATACATTTGGCATAATTCCAAGCCATAGTTGGCTCATTTCTAAGGGTAGACGAGCTCAGACAAATTTCTGTTCTTTAGAGGTGAGTAGTCTGCAAGAAACCACATAGTCTCATGCATGGGGATTGGTTGGGGAGTGGAGAGGATGAAGAATACTTAAGTCAGCTATGAGTGAGCGATACACAGAACCATAAAATAGAGCTCCAAGTTAATCTGGGAGGCGCAGTTCAATTTAAGAGTACAGCTTGCGAAAGCTCTCAGGTAGGTTAAAATCTCCAGATTATAGGGCTAATGAGTCTTGTCTCTGCACCCTCCATTTCTGAGACCTAGGGAGAACAATTCGAAGCTTTAGATGAAAACACCCAAATGCAATCTGAAGTATTATTTCCACAAGCAAATGCTCCCAAATATTTTCTAGATGAGGAGATGGACAAACCCATAGGACTTATGACTATACACTCAAGCCCAAGCCCAGACATTTGCTAGGGGCCAAGAGCAGAAGCTCCTGCTCTAAGACAAGGTCACAACACTTTCAAGGACCATGAAGGAGAAGAGCTGGTAGAGAGTGACAAAAACAAAGAAACGTGAAGCATGGTTCCAGTCTTGCCTCAGTGTCAGAGATGCCATGTGAAATGGAGGGGGCTGGTGAGCCTGACAGCTGTCAGATCTCAAGGAAGCAGTACATGATACGCGTTCAATGTTGCTAGATCTTCCTGTAGTCCAAAAGAAGCAAAAAGCCAGATATCTGTGTGTCCTCTTTTGATATTTTTAATGTCAATAAGTATTTCTCTGTGTGGAGCAACTGAGAATGAAGCATTTCTGCAAGACAAATCTGTGCTGTGAACTCACATGCACATAGAGCAATCCATTTATTATTGGAGCTTGAAGAAGAGCATCCCCTCTCCAAGCAACTTTTGGGGGATGGTAGGTGTTAATGGGGAGGAGGGGAGAATATATGTATTTTCACTTGAACAGTTTAGAAATTCATAGAATTTCTTCCACATCCTGTCCAAAAATAACCTCTGCCTCAGGACCATAGGCCAAACCAAAAGTGCTGGTTAACTGAGAAGCTCCCAGTTTAAAATGTCCTTATTATAGTGAAATCATGTAACAAATACTGTGTCCTGATTTGAAGGTTGGGAAATACAGTGAGAGTAGATGTTGCTCTGTTGCTACACAAGTGACGCTGAGTCACAAATGAACAGATTTCTGCAGCGTGACACTCTGCTTCTTCAAGAGCAGATGCTTTCTTCCACAATTCTGCCAGGAGACCATGGCTACCCTCCTTCTCTTGGGGCTTCCATGTAGCTTGGAAATTTGCAAGGTGAGAGTTCTCCACATGGGGTGTGACCAGGGATCAAGCCAAGTCTCCTAATGTAGATGGCTGCCAAGTAGTCCCCGCAAGAGGGGCTGCTTACTGTGGGAGGGAAAGCGTCCTCTGTCTCTGGCAGATGCTAAGAGAAGGTAGTGGCCAGCAGTGGTGCTCAGAATGAACAGCTTCTGTGCAGAGGCTACCTGCCTTTAGGGAGGTCTTCAGACAATGACCCGCATCATATGGGCATCCAATCTGTGCTCCCCCGGCTCGGTCCTCTCCTCTTGGACTCCCATGAACCCCATTCTCATCTTTTCTCCTGTGTCCCTTTTCTTACCCTATGCTTTGCTTTTGCTCTTGGGAAAGATGGAGAAGGAACCCTTTTCTCTCTTAAATGATTCTAGACATTTCCCTCAGAGAAGGAATGTTCTCACTCAAAGTACTGTTTCTGCTTTCCAGGCACTAGTATCATCTGCTCCACGGTTTGGGCATTTGGAAACACCGAAAATCAGAGATTCACAGACTATTCCCTGTTATTGGCCCTGTCACACCCATCCCTGAGGCAAATCCATACCTGAATATCTGCTTAAAATGAAAATTCTGTGGCTAAAATTCTGTGAACCCGCGAGCTCCAGGAGCTACCTGTAAGCTCTCAATTCTCTCTCACCAAGCACTGCACTCACCACGCAAACAGAACAGTACCAAGGTCTCCAGAATCCACCTCTGCAAGTCTCCAAACAAGGTTTTGATTGGGTTGGTCTCTGAATATCCAAAAAGAAGGCTTGTTAAGATCAGGCAAGAAGTAAAAAGGGGGTGGGGTGGTGGCAGCTGTGAACCTGGCCCAAGCACAGTGCCTCTGCGGGCAGAGCCGACAAGGGCGACTATCTTTCCATCCCAACCGGCTGCCTCCTGATGGAAAGGCCTGTACAAATCCCACCTTCTCTCCTAAGCTCCTTTATTCCTGTGGCCTCACGCAGTGACAGGAGAAAAGTTGGAAGGGAAGAGAGAGCTGAACAGCTAGCTGTGAGGACATATTAAAGATTTCACCGAGCAACGGCAATACCCAGCATCGCCCCTTTGGTCCTTCTCAGCACCTCAATCCTCCACCCCACCCAAGTATAAAGAAGTGTGTTCACGAAAGAGGCCTGAGGGTTACGAGTATGAATTTCAACCTGCAATTTGAGGGATGAAGAAAGGTTCCCCTGCCTCTGAAAAGAATTCTCCTGTTGCCCGCCAGAGAGTCTGACCATAAGAAGGGCATGGTTTTGGGACAAGATGTCCATCTCCATGGCACTCCTTGTTAAAATGTAGATCACTCATTCACCCAGGAGAACCATATGTATGAACATATATATACACACACACATGTACATGCATGCATACTATATATGTACATATATGTATATATGTGTGTGATGTTCATGTGTATACATGAGCTGAGAAAAACAAACAAAAAAGACAATATTGCTTTTGCCTCCCAGAAGCTTACAATCTAGCAAAGCTTACAACCTAAAAGCAAAATACATTTACATAAGTAATAGGCATTTGCATTGATAAATTACAGATATGGTACTTTAAGATTTTGTTTGTAGTATGGTGAGAAGGGGTCTGGGTTTAAAATCAAAAGACTTAGGTCTGAATTTCAGCTTTTCCATTTACTATTAGCTGTGAAAACTTGGACAACTCACTGTACTTCTTAGAAGAGTCCCTGGCAGAGAATATACACTTAATAAATGTTAGTTATTTTCATGGTTTAGCGTTATTACTATTAGCATTATCAGTAATGCTATTATTATTATTAAGTGGAGACAGTAGTACATACTGCACACAGCTCTGTAGCTTCCCATAGCATTCTACCAACACTAACCTGTCCCAATATTTACTAACTTGCATGGTTATCACATGTTAATAGCTTTCTAAATGGATTCCATGCTTGAAGTCTGTTTTGCTTCTAATCTAGGTTGTATGCTGTTTCCAAAGTTATCTTTCTGAAATAGAAATCTATTTGTCATGTCAATCAACTCCTTGAAAACCTCCAAAATCTCCTTTTGCTTACAGAATAAATTCTCACCTTAGTGTGTGTGTGGGGGGGGGTCTTGACAAAAGAGTTATTTCATCTTCAAGTGGGAAGAGAAGGAATAGAGATAAGACAGGGCCATACCTAACTTTAGGTTTTCACTTTTATAACTTTGAACCTTTTTTATGATTAATACTCTGGAATGAAAGAAGACAACGACCTAAATATTCCCAAGAATGTTTTCACTTGTTCATTCAATGGTTATTTTTTGAGCACTCAACTACGTGCCATATACTGGAGATACAGGAGTGAAAAGACAGAAGATTCCCTGTCTCTATGGAACTTACCTTCTATTGGGAAAGAGAGACATAAACAGACAAATAAATAGATAAGGTGACAGCAAATGATCTCAGACTCCAAGCTGAGGGCTCAGAAACCTTCTGAAAGCTAAGATCCCGGCACTGGTCCAAGTGTATATGTGTCATATCCATTTGCCATATTTCACCATGGTTTGTATTCTTTTTCATCTGCAGAGCCAGTTCCCAAGTACTTGAGCCAATTTTAATTCTCTGAAGCATAGCTGTCCATGTTGATAAGTGTGTGTGTGTGTGTGTGTGTGTGTGTGTGTACCTTCCTCCATGTGTGAGTGTGTACGTGTGTGTTGGTGAAAACGTGTTCCTGAAAATGGAGACACTAGCTAAATCAGTGCAGTATGGGCCTGAGAGCAGGGACTTCAAGGATCAATACCTTATTCCTGACTTCCTAAACTAGAAAAATCACTCTCCCCTTCTTTTCAAATGCCCTGAAGTCTCTGCTCTGGCCATAGTTTCTTAAAGTTGCCCTTCATTCAGTTGTTTTGATTACTATTTCCAGACTTCAGCAAAGCCTTTATAATGTCAAAAATGTCCACGAATCCTGCCTACAACGAGACTAGTGCACTGCAGTACTCTGGCTGGTGGAGTCTGGAATTAATCTTGCCAACATAAATACAACCTCTGTTATGGCTTGGGCAAAACTTGAGTATCCACATGCCTGCATGTTCACAAATTCTTCCCTTGAGTCTTCCCTCTCATGGCGCCGGGCCCTCATCTGTTGCTACATTAATCTATAGGACTGAACTTTCATCAAGTTCTGTAACTTGAGTACTTGTAGGCACATAAACTGTTGGGATGACACCTGGATTTCGCTGAACAGCCTCCTCCCTCCTTCCTCCCTGGGCACAGCGTTGTCTCGTTTCCCCTATTTTTCAGTGCCTTGTTGGAGGAATGTGATAAACGGACCCATCAACTAAGATAACGTTGCCAGGATTTAGGTATTGCTTACAACTTGGAATCCCAAAGCTCATCCTCATCTGATTGAAATATTTATCTTGCCTGATATTTTGCACACATTATCAATTTTAACTTTCAAAATATCCCTTCAAAGTCATTATTAATTATTCCCATTTTATAAATGGAGACACTGAGGCTCAATGTAGTTTAATAATTCTGCCAAAGTGTCCCAGCCAGGAATTTTGAAAGGCATGGTGTTTACTACCACATAATGTGAGGGAACCCAGATGCCCTTGCTTTAGCTGTCGGAGACTGTGCATCCCAGTGGTGCAAGGACAGGCTCTTTCTTTATACACCTGGGTTTGGACCCCTGTTCTACCACTTGCCAGTGGTATGAACTTGGGTTAAATCCACTTCAAGTTTTGGCTTTCCTACCTTAAGCAGATAAAACAATACTTGATTCATAAACTTGAGTTAAGGATTATATGAGATACTACAGGTAAAACACTTAGCACAGTGACGGGAGTATGCTATGGAGAGCACACAATATACTTTAATTATTTATTAGCGATGCCATTGTTATTATTCTTATTATTGCCACCTGAACTCCTTGAGCTATACTTTATCTAAGAAATTACAGTTCCTAATTACAGTACCTAAGGCATGTAGCAAATTAACAAACCCCCCTTATCTGTGAGGAACACGTTCCAAGTCCCCCAGTGGATGCCTGAAACCTCAGATAGTAGTACCAAACCCTCTCTCTGTGTATATACTATGTGTTTTCTTCCCCTATACATTATATACCTATGATAAAGTTTAATTTATAAATTAGGCAAGGTAGGGGATTCAAAACAATAACAAATAATGAAATAAAGCAATTGTAACAATACACTGCAGTACAGAAGTTATGTGAATGTGACCTCTCACTCGTTCGAAATATCTTATTGCGTAAATTTAATGCCTGTTCCATCTTAACTAAGCACTTATCACGCACAGTGGCTTTACCTTTTGCAGTTTAAGGATCAACAGCAAACCTAGCATAAATTTCTTTTCCCTTCCTCACAATTTCAAAGATGGAAGATTCATTCTTACCGCAGATCTTAGCAACCTCAGCATATATGTATATATATATATTTTTTTCTTTCCTTGTTATGTTGAGAAATTTCACCCTTTCACTTAAAGGAAGTACTTTACAGCTTTTCACTGGTGTATGAAAATTGCCAGCTACTCTTGCACTTTGGGGCCATTATGAAGTAAAATAAAGGTTACTTGAACAGAAGCACTGCTACACTGAGAAAGTCAGTCTGACAACAGGGATGGCTATTAGGTGACAGTGGGATATGCTGGACAGAGGGATGATTCACATCCCTGTCAAGATGGAGCGGGGGAGCTTGAGAGTTCATCACGCTACTCAGAACGACATGCAATTTAAAACTTATGAATTCTTTATTTCTGGAATTTTCCATTTTATATTTTCAGACCAAGGTTGATGGTGGGTAACTAAAACTGTGGATAAAGGGAGACTACTGTAGACCTCTTTTACATTCAGATCTCCTGAGCCAGCCTGTGCTACTGAGGTTCCAGCACATCTCACTAAGTTTAATGGCAGTGACTGCCAGGCTTGGTATTTTTCCACATTAGCAGCAACCACGGGTGCAGACAAGACAGGAGTAACACTTATCTAGACTTGACAGAAGGTTCTTAGCTAGGAAAACCTTTACCCCAAGCATTTTCCCAACCTCATTTAGCACTACCTGTTGCTAATATCTCCCTGAAACAGGTCATATCTTATCAATCTCCTACCTTAAAAATTAATATTTCCCCATGCTTAAAAAATAATCAGTGTAAAACTCCATATCTCGTCATTTAAATTTTCAGAAAATATTGCCAATGTTTCTAATTTTTATCTCACTACTATAGTCATCAACTCTATAAATCCATGATTAACTCTTTTGTGAACGTGTGGGGAACCTCTCATGCAGCCCTTTTCTGAAGCTATGTCTTTCTCTAAATGCCTTCACTTACCTTCCTCCTTAACTATCTAAGTCCACGTCATCAACTTTTAAGGTTTAACTAAAATTTAAAATCTTCCAAAAGCTTAGCTAATCCTCCCTCCTGGGCTGTAATTAATGAAGACAACATGGAAAGGACACAGCATGTGGAGTGTAGGTCCCGCTCCAGCTCAGCACAAGCACAGACATTAACTTGATGCAATAGAGTTACCTTGGGCTACAGAGTATTGCAAACCAACAAATGTTTAATCTGTTGTTTTCCCAACTCCTTCCAGGTATTTCTAGAGGTGTAAAATGTGAAATGAGCCAGCCTTATATTAGACCCAAGAATCGGAAGGAGTTATACTTGACTGAAGAGGAACATTTGATGAAATGTGTTTCATTTTATAATATAGGAAGATATAAGCCAGCACCCCAACCCTGCCAAAAAAGCATTGGAGTAATTATTTTTGATATGACATGACATGAGTGTATAAAATATTTCATTATATTGGCAACTGACATCTCTTAAGTCCAGGACTGAATGCAATTCTGAGAAAGACATTCTGAATGGCATACTTAGATCTCTCCCAGAAAAGAATAGCGCTGTGTGGCATTGTTGTCTGCACCACTCGTATTGCACTGATCATGATCTTTTTATATTGCCGATGTTTTTGCTCATGCCTAATCTTGTACACTCAATTTCACATTCCTGGAAGTCAGAGCCCACATCTGACTTATCTCTGCCAAGCGTCACAGAGCCCATTAAAAAGGTCTATGCATATTAGTCACACAGGTAATGTGTTCTGAGTGACAGCTGCAAGTTGAAAGAATATATCATGGACTTTGGAGTCAGCTTATCTTGGGTTTGCTTTGCCTGTTATCTTTACTGGTAAACAGCTCTGTAACCCAATAATACGCACTTTTTAGAATTGTTGTAAAGATAAGTAGGATGCGATTTGTAAAATATCATTTTAGTGTCTTCCACATAGTAGGTGAACTGTTATAATAGCTTTATTGTAATTATATGTGAAAAGACAAAAAAATTTTAATATACCATTGATCTTTCCCTTCACTGTCTTCTGAAAATTCCTTTCAATTTTTAAGTTTCCCTGTCTTAATTTCACTATCTTCAAAAAAGTGTCATGCTTTGTCAGGATAATGCTTGGGCTTTTCTAGGGCAGGACTAGAAGAGAAGGAGAAATAGGAGGACAAATAGCACTGAGGCTAAGACTGGGGAGAAGAAGTATACATGAGGCAGTAGAGAATGATGCAAGCAGATGGCGGGAGAGGGGATTTCAGAGGTATTACTGTGATCTGTGTATCCCCAGTATTTACAGGCATGGCTACAATCTAAATAGTCCCTACTAAAGGTCTTGAATTATTGTGAAATTACTTCTTTGGCTGGTTGAGATTGGCACATACAGGTTGCAAATCTTGAAACACTAATATATATGCTTGAATAATAGATTCTACTAATTACCAGTCTCCATAATGTGGTCAAGAATACACACATCTGGAAAAGCCAACTAAAGAGGTGTTTATTCTCTGAGGTAAATGCTTCTCCATAGACTTGCACATCCACAGGTTATGCCAGCTCCCCCATCCCTGGATGACGGGCACAGAGGAAACAGTGGTAGAAACATCCTCTTTCAAGCTCTGACCTGTTGCAAGAGTTCTTCATTGAAGAGTTTAGATCTATATTTTTGGCTCCCACAGTGTTAGTCTTTACAAGTCAAGCCTGTTGAATCCTGAAACTTTCAGTAAAGACTTTGGGGATCAAAAAATACAAAGTAAGAAAAGACAGACAGAAAGATGGAACAAACCTAGTTTAACCTCCTGAGATTTCAAGAGTTCTTGATTTCAGACAATCAAAGGGCTATGAAATCCCAGAACCCTGTGAGATGATTTTATCCCCATTCATTTGTACAAAAAATATTTACTGAGGTCATACTTTTGACAGTGGCTAAGGTAAGTGCTTTAGGTACAATATTATATTTATTTTATTTATTATTTTTTGAATTTTATTTTATTTTTCTTTATACAGCAGGTTCTTATTAGTTATCCATATTATACATATTAGTGTATATATGTCAATTCCAATCTCCGAATCCATCACACCACCACCCCCTCCCCACCACCTTCCCCCCTTGGTATCCATATGTTTGTTCTCTACATCTATGTCTCTATTTCTCCCCTTCAAACCAGTTCATCTGTACCTTTTTCTAGGTTCCACATATATACGTTAATATACAATATTTGTTTTACTCTTTCTCACTTACTTCACTCTGTATGACAGTCTCTAGATCCATCTACATCTCTAAAAATGACCCAAAAACATCTTGCTCTGATTTATGTCAAAGAGTGTTCTTCCTATGTTTTCCTCTAAGAGTTTTATAGTGTCTGGTCTTACATTTAAGTCTCTAATCCATTTTGAGTTTATTTTTGTGTATGGTGTTAGGGAGTGTTCTAATTTCATTCTTTTACATGTAGCTATACAGTTTGCCCAGCACTGCTTATTGAAGAGACTGTCTTTTCTCCATTGGGTATTCTTGCCTCCTTTGTCATAGATTAGTTCACCATGGGTGTGTGGGTTTATGTCTGGGCTTTCTATCTTGTTCCATTGATCTATATTTCTGTTTTTGTGCCATTACCATACTGTCTTGATTACTGCAGATTTGTAGTATAGTCTGAAGTCAGAGAGTCTGATTCCTTCAGCTCCGTTCTTTTCCCTCAAGGTTGCTTTGGCTATTCAAGGTCTTTTATGTCTCCATACAAATTTTAAGATTTTTTGTTCTAGTTCTGTAAAAAATGCCATTGGTAATTTGATAGGGATTGCATTGAATCTGTAGATTGCTTTGGGTAGTATAGTCATTTTCACAGTACTGATTCTTCCAATCCAAGAACATGATATATCTCTCCATCTGTTTGTATCATCTTTAATTTCTTTCATCAGTGTCTTAGAGTTTTCTGCATACAGGTCTTTTGTCTCCCTAGGTAGGTTTATTCCTAGGTATTTTATTCTTTTTGTTGCAATGGTAAATGGGAGTGTTTCCTGAACTTCTCTTTCAGATTTTTCATCATTAGTGTATAGGAATACAAGAGATTTCTATGCATTGATTCTGTATCCTGCAACTTTACTAAATTCATTGATTAGCTCTAGTAGTTTTCTGGTGACATCTTTAGGACTCTCTATGTATAGTATCATGTCATCTGCAAACAGTGACAGTTTTACTTCTTCTTTTCCAATTTGTATTCCTTTTATTTCTTTTTCTTCTCTGATTGCCATGGCTAGGACTTCCAAAATTATGTTGAATAATAGTGGCGAGAGTGGACATCATTGTCTTGTTCCTGATCTTAGAGGAAAAGCTTTCAGTTTTTCACCACTGAGAATGATGTTTGCTGTGGGTTTGTTGTATATGGCCTTTATTATGTTGAGGTAGGTTCCCTCTATGCCCACTTTCTGGAGAGTTTTTATCATATATGGGTGTTGAATTTTGTCAAAAGCTTTTTCTGCATCTCTTGAGATGATCATATGGTTTTTCTCCTTCAGTTTGTTAATATGGTGTATCACATTGATTAATTTGTGTATACTGCAGAATCCTTGCATCCCTGGGATAAATCTCACTTGATCATGGTGTATGATCCTTTAATGTGTTGTTGGATTCTGTTTGCTAGTACTTTGTTGAGGATTTTGCATCTATATTCATCTATATTAAATAAATATATTCATATATTTCTTTTTGTAGTATCTTTGTCTGGTTTTGGTATCAGGGTGATGGTGGCCTCATAGAATGAGTTTGGGAGTGTTCCTTCCTCTGCAATTTTTTGGAAGAGTTTGAGAAAGATGGGTGTTAACTCTTCTCTAAATGTTTGATAGAATTCACCTATGAAGTCTTCTGGTCATGGACTTTTGTTTCTTGGAAGATTTTTAATCACAGTTTCAATTTCATTACTTGTGATTGGTCTGTTCATATTTTCTATTGCTTCCTGGTTCACTTGGAAAGTTATACCTTTCTAAGAATTTATCCATTTCTTCCAGGTTGTCCCTTCTATTGGCATAGAGTTGCTTGTAGTAGTCTCTTAGGATGCTTTGTATTTCTGCGGTGTCTGTTGTAACTTCTCCTTTTCCATTTCTAATTTTATTGATTTGAGTCCTCTCCCTCTTTTTCTTGATGAGTCTGGCTAATGGTTTATCAATTTTGTTTATCTTCTCAAAGCACCATCTTTTAGTTTTATTGATCTTTGCTATTGTTTTCTTTGTTTCTATTTCATTTATTTCTGCTCTGACCTTTATGATGTCTTTCCTTCTACTAAATTTGGGTTTTGTTTATTCTTCTTTCTCTTGTTCCTTTAGGTGTAAGGTTAGATTGTTTATTTGAGATTTTTCTTGTTTCTTGAGGTAGGATTGTATTGCTATAAATTTCCCTCTTAGAACTGCTTTTGCTGCATCCCATAGGTTTTGGGTTGTCGTGTTTTCATTGTAATTTGTCTCTAGGTATTTTTTGATTTCTTCAGTGATCTGTTGGTTATTTAGTAATGTATTTTTTAGCTTTCATGTGTTTGTATTTTTTACATTTTTCCCCCTGTAATTGATTTCTAATCTCATAGCGTCATGGTCAGAAAAGATGCTTGATATGATTTCAATTTTCCAAATTTACTGAGGTTTGGTTTGTGACCCAAGATGTGATCAGTCCTGGAGAATGTTCCATGTACACTTGAGAAGAAAGTGTAATCTGCTGTTTTTGGATGGAATGTCCTATAAATATCAATTAAATCTACCTGGTCTATTGTGTCATTTTAAGCTTGTGTTTCCTTATTAATTTTCTGTTTGGATGATCTGTTTTCTGTTTGGATGATCTGTCCATTGGTGTAAGTGAGGTGTTAAAGTCCCCCACTATTATTATGTTACTGTTGATTTCCTCTTTTATAGCTGTTAGCAGTTGCCTTATGTATTCAGGTGCTCCTATGTTGGGTTCATATATATTCATAATTGTTATACTTCTTCTTGGATTGATCCATTGATCATTATGTAGTGTCCTTCCTTGTCTCTTGTAACATTCTTTATTTTAAGGTATATTTTATCTTCTTTGAGTATTGCTACTCCAGCTTTCTTTTGATTTCCATTTTCATGGAATATCTTTTTCCATCCCCTCACTTTCAGTCTGTATGTGTCCCTAGGTCTGAAGTGGGTCTCTTGTAGACAGCATATATATGGGTTTTGTTTTTGTATCCATTCAGCAAGCCTGTCTTTTGGTTGGAGCATTTAATCCATTCACGTTTAAGGTAATTATTGATATGTATATCCCTATTACAAATTTCTCAACTGTTATGGGTTTGTTTCTGTAGGTCTTTTCTTCTCTTGTTTTTCCCACTTAGAGAAGTTCCTTTAGCATTTGTTGTAGAGCTGGTTTTGTGGTGCTGAATTCTCTTAACTTTTGCTTCTCTGTAAAGCTTTTGATTTCTCTATCAAATCTGAATGAGATGCCTGCTGGGTAGAGTAACCTTTGTTGTAGGTTCTTCCCTTTCATCACTTTAAATATATCATGCCACTACCTTCTAGCTTGTAGAGTTTCTGCTGGGAAATCAGCTGTTAACCTTATGGGAGTTCCCTTGTATGTTATTTGTCATTTTTCCCTTGTTGCTTTCAATAATTTTTCTGTCAATTTGATTACTATGTGTCTTGGCATGTTTCTCCTTGGGTTTATCCTGCCTGGGACTCTCTGCACTTCCTGGACTTGGGTGGCTATTTCCTTTCCCATTTTAGGGAATTTTTCAACTATAATCTCTTCAAATATTTTCTCATGTCCTTTCTTTCTCTCTTCTCCTTCTGGGACCCCTATAACGTGAATGTTGTTGTGTTTAATGTTGTCCCAGAGGTCTCTTAGGCTGTCTTCATTTCTTTTCATTCTTTTTTCTTTATTCTGTTCTGTGGCAGTGAATTCCACCATTCTGTCTTCCAGGTCTCTTATCCGTTCTTCTGCCTCAGTTATTCTGCTATTGATTCCTTCTAGTGTATTTTTCATTTCAGTTATCGTATTGTTCATCTCTGTTTGTTTGTTCTTTAATTTTTCTAGGAGTTTGTTCTTTAAGTCTTCTAGGTCTTTGTTAAACATTTTTTGCATCTTCTTGATCTTTGCCTGCATTCTTTTTCTGAGGTCCTGGATCATCTTTACTATCATTATTCTGAATTTTTTTTCTGGAAGGTTGCCTATCTCCACTTCATTTAGTTGTTTTTCTGGGTTTTTATCTTATTACTTCATCTGGTACATAGCCCTCTGCCGTTTCATCTTGTCTATCTTTCTGTGAATGTGGTTTTTGTTCCACAGGCTGCAGGGTTATAGTTCTTCTTGCTTCTGCTATCTGCCCTCTGGTGGATGAGGCTGTCTAAGAGGCTTGTACAAGTTTCCTGATGGGAGGGACTGGGGGTAGGTAGAACTGGGTGTTGCTCTGGTGGGCAGAGCTCACTAAAACTTTAATCCGCTTGTCTGATGATGGGTGGGTCTGGGCTCTCACCTTGCTGGTTGTTTGGCCTGAGATGACCCAACACTGGAGCCTACCCAGCTCTTTATTGGGGCTAATGGCAGACTCTGGGAGGGCTTACACCAAGGAGTACTTCCCAGAATTTCTGCTACCAGTGTCCTTGTCTTCTCAGTGAGCCACAGCCACCCCTTGCCTCTTCAGGAGAGCCTCCAATATTAGCAGGTAGGTCTGGTTCAGTCTCCTATGGGGTCACTGTTCCTTCCCCTGGGTGTCAATGTGCACACCACTTTGTGTGTGCCCTCCAAGAGTGGAGTCTCTATTTCCCACAGTCCTGTTGGAGTCCTGCAATCAAATCCCACTAGCCTTCAAGGTCTGATTCTCTAGGAATTCCTCCTCCCGTTGCTGGACCCCCAGGTTGGGAAGACTGACGTGGGGCTCAGAACCTTCACTCCAGTGAGTGGACTTCTGTCGTATAAGTGTTCTCCAGTTTGTGAGTCACCCACCCAGCAGTTATGGGATTTGATTTTACTGTGATTGTGCCCCTCCTACCGTCTTATTGTGGCTACTCTTTTGTCTTTGGATGTGGGGATATCTTTTTGTGTGAGTTCCATTGTCTTCCTGCCAGTGATTGTTCAGCAGTTTGTTGTGATTCCAGTGCTCTCACAAAAGGGAGTGAGCACATATCCTTCTACTCTGCCATCTTGAATCAATCTCCATTGTGGTTATTTATTGTTATTTTAATTTTTTTGATTGCGTTGGGTGTTTGTTGCTGCATGTGGGCTTTCTCTAGTTGTGGCTAATGGGGGCTACCCTTTGTTGTGGTGTGCGGACCTCTCACTGTGGTGGCCTCTCTCATTGTGGAGCAAGGGCTCTAGGTGCATGCTTCAGTCACCATATTACATTTAATCCTCCAAAGTGATATGATAGATCGTATTACTATTCCCATTATAAAGATTAAGAAACTGAAGCTTCAAAAGAAGTAGTAAACTCGCCTTAACTTGAACAACTAATAAGTGAGTGTCTGATTCCAGTGTTTAAATGTAATAGGATAACCAGAGATGTCCCGAAGAATTCCATGACATTCTCTACAAGGCTGGATACTTAATTTGCAGGGCCCACTGTAAATAAAAATGCAAGGTCCCTTGTTCATAAATTATAATATCAAGATGGCAATAACAGAGCATTAAACCAAACAAGGTTCCAGACCCATGAGGCCAGCTCTGGTTTTCTGATTCATCATACAAACTTTATCCTACAGGCTTAACTTCCCCAAGGACAAAGATTTTTAATTGTGAAGAATTTGGGATTTTTAAAATTCAGTCTCCTTAATTTTATTAGTGATTCCATCTGCATCCTTAAGTTGGAAGAAGCAGGGCTTGGCCAAATGGTAGGCTGAGAAGAATTGGACTGGCTCCTACTAGCCAGAAAAAGCCAGGCTTCTGAAGTAATGAAATTTACTCAAGCTTCAATGTAAGAGTCCCTTAAACATATTTTTTCTTCTGAGGGAAAAAAAACCCGAAAAAACTAAAAGAACAAAACAAAAGAAAAATGGCTCAGAGAAAGGAAAAATACAATTCCTTTCTGGCAAGAAAGATCCACCACTCTGGACTCTGCAGAATAAAAGTGATGCTCATGACTGCCTAAGCTGGCCTGAGCCCCAGACTCACGAGAAGATTTTATAATACAAACCCACTGCCTTTTGACAGCCATCACATTTGCTGAGATTTGGGCTTTAAGGATCCTGTGTATTATTACATGAGTATTATCTTTAATGCACAGTAGTGCTGTACTTTGAGTGGAGCCATCCAGGTTGATAGAATATGATACCAATACCACATGTTCTCTGTATTGTACTTATTGATTTATTTTATAGAATATATTCCTTGGGTTCCTTGTGCTGTGACAGCTAGAAACTCTTACAAAATTTAAGGGACACATATATTATCTATAGCTGCTCACAACTATTGGCACTAAAACTCTAGTTACTGCCACACCACAGGACTTTCTTTTACTAGATTTATCAGAATTCGGGTTAGTTATCGAATCATATCTTTCTGGCCTCCGGTTCCCAAAGCATCCCAGAGGTTGAGAGTCCAGCCAGCCCAAGAAGCCCAAACGAGCCATTAGGGCATAAATCAATACAGAAAGCATTACTAAAATCAATAGGATTTGGAAGGTGCTATCATATATCAAAGAATGCAGAAAACAGGAAAGAAGTAGTCATCACCCTCTGTGACTTTACACCACATTTCATTCACCTGTCACTCAAGCTAGTCTCTGAGCCGGGAAATGTTCTTGCCTTGTTCCTGGAGTGACCATATATTATGGGTTTTCTGGGACAGTCTCAATTTCAAGTATTCTGTCCTGTTGTCCCCATAAGTGTATTTGGGGTTGTCAGACCCTGTGACCAGATTTTTTGGTGGAGAAAATATGTTCTCTGTGATTGCTTCTCATCATATCTGTAGTGGAATTGGGCTGTGGAAACTTGCATGAGTTTTTTAAACCTAGCTGGGCCTCAAAATTTCTAACCTGAAAACTGCTGGGAAAGTGAAGGGGCTGTCTAGAGCGTGTTATATCCAATTTTTTAAAAGCACTAGAACAGGTTTTAAACAGTATCTTATATGGAACCACAATATGTGATATGGATGAAAATGGAGGTGATGTGGTTGAAGTTGGTGACTCACCCAGATGCATACCTGAGAAGTGCCCTCTAATGCATTTCCTTTGAAACCTCTGTCTCTGAAACATGCAGTTTGAAAATCCTTGGACTGATGATCTCTAAATCCCCTTCCAACTCTAATGAAGGCAGCAGAACCCTGGAAAATGTACTGAGCTCAAAGGTGGTGGGTGGTCAGGTAGGAGAAAAGCTGGACGGAGATACAGAGGTGAGTAAGCACAGCTCCTCAGAGGGGCTCTTGTGCAACTTACAGATGATCACAGTTGTAACTAAGTGTCACTGGTCCGTTGTCCAGTGTGTTGGGTCACTAGAGAAATGACGTGATTTTCTTGGAGTGAAATGGATATCTTGGTGCAGATTAATGGAAAGTTGTTTGTTTGGGCATGAAAAGATTTGAGTTCTGGTCTTGGTTCTGCCACAAACTGGTTTGGCAAGTCATCTGATCTTCTTGGAGGTCCAATTTCTAAAACTATAGAACAGTTCATTTGTAGTATGTGATCAGAAAGATCTCTTCCACCTAACAAATTCAATGATTGCACTAAGAGAAGTAAAAAAAAAAAAAATGTGTTAGGAATTCAACCCCATTTCTTAATCTAAGGAGGGAGAAATAACAGTATGTATAATTCTTTTTTCTCATTTTCACCCCAATCCAACTCTCAGCTCTGTTCTATTACGTTGTACATTCTGGTTGCCCTTGCCTGAGGTTCAAGAGATATAAACAGCAATTTCACTGGGAAAAAATGGTAATTATCTCATACATGGTAGAAGGCAAAGAGAAAAGAGCACAGGGCTTGGAGTCAGATAAACTTGGCCTCCCATATCCACCTGCCACTGAGAGAACCTTGGAAGAGGGTCAATGATCTGTAAGGATTCTCCCCAATTAAAGTGTTCACATCTAAAGAGAAAGATAATTTAGTAATTGAAGGGCAATCTTCAAAACAGATTCAGGAGCATTCCCTTATTCACACATTAGTGGGAAAACCTTAGATATTCCAGCTTTAACTGTCACTTGCTATAGTCCATGACAGCTGACACTGGACCATCCAGTGCATCCAAGACCTAGACAGAATTCATACAAGGACGGTAGCCCTGGATTGCCTTATCTCAATTCCCATTCTCTTCGATTTTATCAAGTGGAAACATTTTGCCAAATATTATTAAATAATAGACACTGATGTTATCAACAAACCCAATCCTCAGGCAATTCTTGTTCTTGCTAATGAATGGCAGAGTCAAAAAAACAAGTGTAGAAATTCAGAAACTGAATGTGTGGCTGAAAGATATTTTCCCTCAAGGCCATCTGCTAACATGATGTGCTTTAGGATCATTCATAAAATTCCTTGTGCTTACGTGTGAAAATTTATACATGGAACACACAGTGCTCATAAATGGGTGGTGATTTTAAAAAGGTCCCTCCAAATACCCGTGGACCTCTGTGACTTCTTAGTGTGTCTATGAGGTTGCACAGTTAGAGGAGACCTAAAACAGTTTCTCAAACACTAATATGTTTCTGGATCACTTGGGGAACCTTGATAAAACAGAGTTGGACTTGGTAGGTCTGGGGATGGACCAAGATGCTGCATTTCTAACAAGCTCTCGGGTGATCCTGATGTGGTTGCTCTATAAACAAAACTTTGAGGAGCAAGGTCCCAAGAGTTTGCCAATTCTATGTGTCAGAAGAGGTACAACTAACTACCATTATTATAAATTATTTAGACATGCGGACTCTATAGCTAGACCGTCTGGTTTCAAGTCCAAGATCTTTCTCTTACCATCAATTGACTTGGGCAAACTCTCCACCTCTCTGCCTCTTAGTTTCCTCATGTTGTCATAAGTAACACAAAGTTTATGTGTGTACTATGATGCACAGAGCACTGCCTGACACACAGGGACACACTCAGACATTACTAGTTGTTATTACTCCAAGGGTAGACTTTTTAAACCTCCACTGAAATACTGGGAGAATTATGAGGAGTCAGGAAGCCAGGGTTGAAGAATACATATTTATTGATGCTTCTTTATTCAGAAAATGATTTAAGACAGCTGGGTGTTAATTGCTTTCCTCAAGTATCCATATCTATAACAGCTGACATGAATACTAATATATAAATATAGACTTGAAAATAACCAGGCATATGTGTATCTCAAAAGATGGATACACCTCAGGTAAAGCATCAGCATTTAGTATTGTTAACTGGCTAATATTAAAGCCATTTAATTGATGGTATGGATTGAAGTACAAATTTACTGTATTTAGCTGATTTTCTGAAATTTTGCATTCTTTGGATTTCAGTTAGGGTTAGGGTTTGAGATTGAGTTTGGTTTCAGTAAAAACTGAGAAACAGACTATGTGGGTATGTGCGTGTGTGTTTTCTGTTACAGTCACTTAATTTTCTTACTATTGAGATCATTTGACTGGGACTTCCCTGGTGGTCCAGTGGTTAAGACTTTGCCTTCCAATGCAGGGGGTGAGACTCGATCCCTAGTTGGGGAACTAATATCCCACATGCCTCGTGGCCAAAAAACCAAAACATAAAGCAGAAGCAATATTGTAACAAATTTAATAAAGACTTTAAAAATGGTCCACATCCAAAAAAACTTTAAAAAATTCATATGAGGAATGTTATGTCCAGTTATATATTAAGTATGATTACCTCTGGGGTAAAATCCTGGATGAAAGGAGCCAAAGGACTCTGAAAAACAGTACATTTGAGGAAGTGAGGATTTGGGTGGCAGAACCTAAGTTGACTAAGAGAAGTTTTGACTATGGATGGGATTTCTGTGTAAGCAAAATATTATGAATGTGGTTTCCCTGAACAAATATATAATTTATCTTAGGCAGCAGGACCTGGAGGCTAAAGCATACTTCTAGGAAACACTAAATCCCTTTACCAATCCTCACTACTGATCTAAGACATGGTTACAATGAAATCATTTCATCTCTCCTGTTCCCCATGTGCACAGGAAGGATTAAAGATATCCATCTCACCTCAGCAAAGCTCTGGCACAAACTAATTATGGTTTATAAACGGTTGCAAAGGACTATCACCAAGAAGTGTATATGACAAGGGGATGTTTACACACACCAATGTCCCAGTTGGAACATAGGTAAATGCCAGAGAAAATTGATGACAAGTACCAAGAGGCAAAGTGTTTACTCTAGGAGTGAGGAAGAGGTGGTATCCTGCAGGAATAAGAGAAATAGTTTAGCAGACAGGCAGCTGGAATCTGTGAGTTAAAATGAAATGGTGGGGGACCTTCAAGATGGAGGAGGAGTAAGACATGGAAATCAACTTCCTCCCCATAAATACATCAGAAATACATCTATACGTGGAACTGCTCCTATAGAACACTTACCAAATGCTGGCAGAGACCTCAGACTTCCCAAAAGGCAAGAAAGTCCCCACATACCTGGGTAGGGCAAAGGAAAAAAGAATAAACAGAGACAAAAGAATAGGGACAGGACCTGCACCGGTGGGAGGGAGCCGTGAAAGAGGAAAGGTTTCCACACACTAGGAAGCCCCTTTGCGGGTGGAGACTGCGGGTGGTGGAGAGGGAAAGCTTTGGCGCTGCAGAGGAGAGCACAGCAACAGGGGTGCAGAGGGCAAAGCAGAGAGATTTCCGCACAGAGGATTGGTGCCGACCAGCACTCACCAGCCCGAGAGGTGTGTCTGCTCACCCGCCGGGGTGGGCAGAGCTGGAAGCTGAGGCTCGGGCTTCGGAGGTCAGATCCCAGGGAGAGGACTGGGGTTGGCTGTGTGATCACAGCCTGAATGGGGTCTAGTGAACCATGGCTAGCCAGGATGGAGTCTGGGAAAAAGTCTGGACGTGACTAAGAGGCATGGGACCACTGTTTCAGGGTGCGCAAGGAGAGGGAATTCCTTTCCTGTGTCTCCACAGAAGGCAGAGCTCCAGAGATGGGCATGAGATGTGGCAATCAGCTCAGACACTAGAGACGGACATGAAACTCTAAAGCTGCTGTTGCAGCCCCCAAGAATCCTGTGTGTAAGAACAGGTCACTATCCACACCCCCCGGAACCTGTGCAGCCCACCACTGCTAGGGTCCCGTGATCCAGGGACAACTTCCCTGGGAGAACACACAGTACACCTCAGGCTGTTGCAATATCATGCTGGCCTCTGCCACTGCAGGCTTGCCCCGCATTCCAATTATAACTACCGTACCCCTCCCTCCCCACAGCATGAGTGAACCAGAGCCCCCTAATTAACCGCTACTTTAATCCCATCCTATCTGGGCAGGAAAAGAAGCCTGAGATTAACCTACATGCAGAGGCAGGGCCAAATCCAAAGCTGAACCCTGGGAGCTATGCGAACAAAGAAGAGAAAGGGAAATCTCTCCCAGCAGCCTCAGGAGCAATGGATTAAATACCCACAATCAACTTGAGGTACCCTGCATCTGTGGAATACCTGAATAGACAACGAATCAACCCCAACTTGAGGTGGACTTTGGGAGCAACTGTAGACTTGGGGTTTGCTATCTGTGACTGACTTGTTTCTGATTTTTATGTTTATCTTAGTATAGTTGCTAGCACTTGTTTTCATTGGTGGATTTGTTTATTGGTTTGGTTGCTCTGTTCTTTTTTTAAATTACTTTTTATTTTAGTAATTTAAAAAATATTTTTATTTTAATTATTTAATTTAATTAATTAATTAATTTTCTTTCTTTTCTTCTCCTTTTTCTTCTGAGCCTTGTGGCTGTCAGGGTCTTGGTCCTCCAGCCTGGTGTTAGGCCTGAGCCTCTGAGGTGGAAGAGCCAAGTTCAGGATATTGGACCAACAGACACCTCCCAGCCCCATGTAATATCAATTGGCGAGAGCTCTCCCAGAGTTCTCCATATCAATGCTAAGACCCAGCTCCACTCAATGACCAGCAAGCTCCAGTGCTGGACAACCCATGCCAAACAACTAGTAAGACAGGAACACAACCCCACTCATTAGCAGAGAGGCTGCCTAAAATCATAATAAGTTCAAAGACACCCCAAAACACACCACTGAACAAGGTCCTGCCCACCAGAAAGACAAGGTCCAGCCCCACCCACCAAAACACAGGCACCAGTCCCCTCCACCAGGAAGCCTACATAACCCACTGAACCAACCTTAGCCACTGGGGGCAGACACCAAAAACAATGGTAACTACAAACCTGTAGCCTGTGAAAAGGAGACCCCAAACACAGTAAGTTAAACAAAATAAGCAAATAGAGAAATATGCAGCAGATGAAGGAGCAAGGTAAAAACCCACCAGACCAAACAAATGGAGAGAAAATAGACAGCCTACCTGAAAAAGGATTCAGAATAATGAGAGTAAAGATGATCCAAAATCCTGGAAATAGAATGGAGAAAATACAAGAAATGTTTAACAAGGACCTAGAAGAACTAAAGAGCAAACAAACAATGATGAACAACACAATAAATAAAAATAAAATTCTCTAGAAGGAATCAAGAGCAGAATAACTGAGGCAGAAGAACAGATAAGTGACCTGAAAGATAAAATAGTGGAAATAACTACTGCAGAGCAGAATAATGAAAAAAGAATGAAAAGAATTGAGGACAGTCTCAGAGACCTCTGGGATAACATTAAACACACCAACATTTGAATAATAGGGATCCCAGAAGAAGAAGAGAAAAAGAAAGGGACTGATAAAATATTTGAAGAGATTATAGCTGAAAACTTCCTTATATGAGAAAGGAAATAGTCAATCAAATCCAGGAAGCCCAGAGTCCCACACAGGATATATCCAAGGAGAAACATGGAAGACACATATGAATCAAACTATCAAAAATTAAATACAAAGAAAAAATCCTAAAAGCAGCAAGGGAAAAGCAACAAATAACATAAAAGGGAATCCCCATAAGGTTAACAGCTGACCTTTCAACAGAAACTCTGCAAGCCAGAAGGGAGTGGCAAGACATATTTAAAGTGATGAAAGGGAAAAACCTACAATCAAGATTACTCTACCCAGCAAAGGTCTCATTCAGATTTGAAGGAGAAATTAAAACCTTTACAGACAAGCAAAAGTTAAGAGAATTCAGCACCATCAAACCAGCTTTACAACAAATGTAAAGGAACTTCTCTAGGCAGGAAAAACAAGAGAAGGAAAAGACCTACAAAAACAAACCCAGAGCAATTAAGAAAATGGTCATAGGAACATACATATAGATAATTCCCTTAAATTAAACGGACTAAATGCTCCAACCAAAAGACATAGACTGGCTAATGGATGCAGAAACAAGACACTTATATATGCTGTCTACAAGAGACCCATTTCAGACCTAGGGACACATACAGATTGAAAGTGAGGGGATGGGAAAAGATATTCTATGCAAATGGAAATCAAAAGAAAGCTGCAGTAGCAATTCTCATATCAGACAAAATAGACTTTAAAATAAAGACTATTACAAGAGACAAAGAAGGACACTACATAATGATCAAGGGATCAATCCAAGAAGAAGGTATAAAAATTGTAAATATTTATGCATCTAACATAGAAGCACTTCAATACATAAGGCAACTGCTAACAGCCATAAAAGGGGAAATCTACAGTAACACAATAATAGTAGGGGATTTTAACACCCCACTTTCACCAATGGACAGATCAACCAAAATGAAAATAAATAAGGAAACACAAGCTTTAAATGAGACATTAAACAAGATGAGTGTAATTGATATTTGTAGGACATTCCATCCAAAAGCAACAGAATACACTTTCTTCTCAAGTGCTCATGGAACATTCTCCAGGATAGATAATATCTTGGGTCACAAATCAAACCTTTGTAAATGTAATAAGATGTTGTGGAGAAAAGGGAACCCACTTGCACTGTTGGTGGGAATGTAACTTGATACTATGGAGAACAGTATGGAGGTTCCTTAAATAACTAAAAATAGAACTACCATATGCCACAGCAATCCCACTACTGGACATATATCCTGAGAAAACCATAATTCAATAAAGACACATGTACCACAATGTTCATTGCAGCACTATTTACAATAGCCAAGACATGGAATCAACCTAAGTGTCCATCAATAGATGAATGGATAAAGAAGATGTGGCACATATATACAATGGAATAGTACTCAGCCATAAAAAGAAACGAAATTGAGTTATTTGTAGTGAGGTGGATGGACCTAGAGTCTGTCATACAGAGTGAAATAAGTCAGAAAGAGAAAAATACCATATGCTAACACATATATATGGCATCTAAAAAAATGGTTCTGATAAACATAGGGGCAGGACAGGATTAAAGATGCAGACGTAGAGAATGGACTTGAGGACACGGGGAGGGGGAAGGGTAAGCTGGGACGAAGTGAGAGAGTAGCATTGACATATATACACTACCAAGTGTAAAATAGATAGCTAGTGGGAAGCAGCTGCATCTCACGGGGAGAACAGCTCGGTGCTTTGTGACCACCTAGAGGGGTGGGATAGGGAGGGTGTGAGGGAGATGCAAGAGGGAGGGGATATTAGGATATCTGTATACATATAGCTGATTCACTTTGTTATACAGCAGAAACTAACACAGCATTGTAAAGCAATTATACTCCAATAAAGATGTTAAAAAGAAAGAAAGAAAGAAAGAAATTGTGCATAGAGTCCAAGAGATGGAGGAGGGGTGCTAATAGGTTCTATCAATCCAAAGTGGTAAAATGAAATGCAGTTGGCAAACATTTGTTCATTTGTTTGTTTTCTCAGGGAAACTTCATTGAGAAGCAGCCATGAGCCAAGCAGTGCACTACGTTCCAGAAACACCGGATCAAGCGAGGTATTTATTGCCCTTCATTGTCAGAAGCCCACAGTCCAGGGTGGAGACAGACATGTAAAAGAATGATTACAGTTGGATGTCACAGGCACTATGGTGAAATCATTTACACAAAGGTGCTGTAAGAGCAAAGAAGAAATGCATCTGTTTAAATCATACTCCAGGTTGGGAGCACGATTTCTGGAAGTGACGGTTGCATTGAATTGGAAGGATAAATCAGAGTTTGCCTCATTGAGTTAGTTCAGGGTATGAAAAAACATTCAGCCAGCCAACTCAGTAACTGGGGTTACACCTCCCCGTGCTAATATGTTTATGTGAGTGCTCTATCTGGTAAAGGAGTTTAAGATTTTAACAGAAACCTTTCCATAGGAAGCATGGAGGAAAGTAACCAGGGCTTCAGAAGGTTTTAGAGGTTTTTAGCTTAGGAGTTTTGCAAAGGCCCTTTGGGTTCCTGTGTCTGCCTCTTCTTCTCTGATCAGAGAAACTCCAGTTTTTTCTCTTTTGCATGCTGGTCATGCCTGTAAGAGTCCAATTCAAAATGAAATCTGTGGCCAAAAGGAGTCTGAGAACCATAGCATAGTATTCAGGAAAACCCTGCCTTAATAGAGAAATCAGCCATCTGTTTGAATAAGTTTTCCTTTTCTCAGTTTCTGTCCAGGTCAGAGCTCTCAGGATTCTCCTTGACATCCTAGGTCTCTGACCCCCCTACTTCAACTAACTTCACAGATGTACGTCACAGCCTCACTCCATCAGAAAGCAGCTCTATGACCGTCCAACTTAGCGATACACTATGGTGTTATGAATGACAAGAAATTCATGGTTTACCCTTCCAGCGGAGCACGTGTGTCCTGTTTAGCTGATAGTCAAAGTTTCACCTCAAAGAAGTAAAAACACAGCGTTAGAAGCGCTTTGAGGTTTTGTGGGGAAGGTGTTCTACATGACACATTTAGCCACCTCTTCTGTCTGCACAGGTGGGCCCTAGTCGTGGCTCCAAGGGCAGAGGTGCACTGAGGTCTTTTGAGGGTATCTGATGCCGCAGGTGTAGGAAAGACTCAAGGTGAGGAGCCTCTGGTTCCTGCAGCTGTTGGTGGGTCCTGGAAGTCTTGAACATCTGTCTGATCAGGAGGTCACATGCCATTCAGCAAGAGGAAGTATTAGGGTAGGGGAAGAAGGAAGAGAGAAAGCAAGAACAGGGCAGGCCAAGAGAGATGCTGGCGAAGCATCTTTCAGGAGGTTTCAGAACTTGTCACAATACCTAGAAAGGAACGGAACAGAAAATGTAAGCTTACACTATTGTTTGTTGTCAACGCTAGAACACTAATCCCCACCCCACCCCAGAACAAGAGAAGTGTTAGGGAAACCGAGACAAGCAGAGAGAGAGAAAGAGAGAGAGAGAGAATAACTTCCCCCAGCAAATTGCTTTACTTAACAGTTTAGGTCAGTTTCAACTAGGTCACAGGGATGTATCTTCAGGATAAAGTCTTTAATTGGCTGATGGATATGAAAAAATAAATTACTGTGGCAAAATGTAATAAACGTTAAAGGGAAAATGATGAGGGCAATATAACTACATTGATTTAACTAGGATGATATAGAGGAATTGTCTGTTTTATAGGTTTCTAGATGTCTATTAGTGGTTCTGTATTAAGGAATAGGGCTGTTCTCATGATATACTTAAGAGCTGTCAGTAATTCCTATTTCACAGTCTGCTGCTTCAATTCAGAAAGTGTGTTCCAGCCCTTGGTGACCCCATCCTAGAGGCACTGGAGGGTGACCAGCTGCCAAAGGTTTGCATTCAGGCAGCTATTGGGGAAGCAGCTGTATTATTCAAAATTGGGTTGCATTTAAGAGGAGCCCTTCACTTCGGCCACTTCTCCCCCTGTCCTGACACCTCGCAAGACTGCAGTGTCATTTGTTTTACTCACTCCTGGCATTGGGCTCATTATGTCCTGATCTTCTCTAGAGAAAGTAGCCTCCTTGGTGGGTGGAAATGGTAATTGAGGACACTTAGGGAACAGGCATCATGCCAGTCCCTGGGGCATATGTCCCCCAGAGACAGGGCACCTTCTCAGGATAAAGCAAGAGACATGAGCTTCAGGTAGCTTGTCACTTTTCCACTATGGTATGTCACTGAGCTATGAAAAGGACCCTATAGTTCCCCCATGGCCCACTGAATTGAACCCAGACTATTATCAGAAAAGGAAGAAAACTCATCATTTCTGGTCACTCTCTGGACACCCGCCCCCCAATATGTTGGACACTTTCTCTTGTTAACACATTTAATACCTGTATAAAAGCTTCTCAGGCAAGACGGCAGCCATGACTCTTCCTATCAGAGACCCAGCCTAATGATACATTTTGCTGATTGACAACTAAGTCTCTTTAATGATATTTTTTTTATTTCTTCCACTTAATGTGGCGAAGACCATCTGGCTGCTTTCCAAGTGTCTGGATAAGGATAAAGTGCTAGAAGGGTCTAGATTGGGCTCTGCAGCCTCAGGCTCTGTGTCCTAGGCCCAGGCACACACCCTCTCTGGGCTCCAGTGACATTCTCGGCAAAGGTGAGGATGTTGGACTAAGGCAGTGCTTCTCCACCAGAAGCACACCTGGAGTTTTTTTTTAAGTGTCAGGACTGGCGAGGAGTTGGTGCTAGTGGTGCCTAGTGGGCAGAGACCAGGTGTGCTGTGAAACATCTTACAATGAACAAGACAGTGCCCCCCACAACCATGACTTTTCCAGCCCAGAATGTCAGTAGTGCCGAGGTTGAGAAACCTAAGCCAGAGTCAACACAAATGGCTTTTCCAGTCCTCTCTGACCTGTATCACCTACTGCTTTCTCTGTGTTGCCCATGGTCTTGCCCATCTGAATTACATCTGTCCCTATTTCATCCCAAGACATGTGATCTTTTCCCATCTCTCCAACTTTGCTCATGCTGTTCCCTAAACCTAAAATGCCATTTGTCCTCATCCCTGCTGTTGCAGTACTGGCCATCCATCAAGCCCTTTCTCAGATGAAAGGGAGTTCTCCTTCCTCTCCCAAGTGCGAATCAGGCTCACCCTGCCTCAGCATCAAAGATACTGAAACATTTTTTGATCTTTGACCTCGAACAAGTTAGTTTTCCAACTTTTATCTGTTGTTCAAGGTCTTCTTTTAATATTAATGGTGGCTATCATTTATTAAATGCCTATTATCTGTATGACACTGTATTTTTTAAAATTTATTTTTAAAGGTATATGATTTCATCTGCACACAGCCCTGTAAGATGAATAGTCTCCCCATTGTGCAGATGAGGAACTAAAGCTCAGAGATATGTAATTTGTTTGAGGCGTTTGAGTCCTTAAACACATTGTTTAATATCTAGTGTCATAAAGCGGCCAATCCTGCATTCAAAACCAGATATGCCTGACTCCAAACCTGTGAAAATTCTTTCCACTATGTAGCAGATACTCTTACCTACCTGTCAACTGCTTAAATTAAGCCAGCATCTAAAATTGTTGCTAGGGGCAACTGAGTAAATCTTGTTAGATGGGTAATCTCAGTACACTAGGCAAATCAGTCCAGTAGCTGCAAACCCAAGAGGTGGATTTGGCGGCTGCGAAAAAGACTATTCAAGCCTTTTCCCGGAGGGAAAAGTCAGAGAAAATTCTTCTGTGATTACAGCAAACTAATCATAGGTGTTACCAAGTAGCTTTTAGCAGAAAAAAAGACTAGTCAATGACGGAGGACGCTATGCATATCACTCATCTATTGCCACATGAACAACTACCTTAAAATTTTTGCATCACCATCTCTGAGCATCAGGAGTTTGGGAGCAGCTTTGAAGGGCAGTTCTGGCTCTTTCATGAGGTTGCAGTCACCCATATGCTTGATGGGGCTGCAGGGTTTATTTGCAAGGTGGCTCATTCACACGACTGGGGCAGGGTCACCAGGAATAGGAAGCCTCGCTCTTTGCCGAGTGGATCTTTCCAGAGGGTTGCACCACTGTCCCCATTAGTCCAGAGTGTAATCCAGAGACAGCAATGCAGAAGCCAGGATAGCTTGTCTGACTTGGCTTGGAAGTCCCACAGCATCATCTCCACATTATACTCTCGATTGAAAAGACTAACCCTATTTAGTGTGGGAGGGGGATACCCAAGGGCATAGATCCCAGGACGCAAGGATCATCGTGGTCACATTATGTCACAATTATTTTAAAACCAAAAACGTTCACAGAAAAATTTCCCTAGCCTGCCATCCCTACACCTGGGCTCAAGTGCACACTGCTATATGAGAGTTTGCTGCCAGGCTAGTTCGGTCTGGGGTATTTGGGAGTCAGGATAAGATTCAGAATAAGATACAAAGATTACATTCTGTATCAATTCTAGAATATAGGGGTGTAGTTTCAGGGAGCTGAAGGATTGCGAGGTCAGAAAGCCCCTAGGGCACTCAAAATGACCAGGCTAAGTAAGCAAAGAGATTACACATAGAAAAAACAAGAAAAATGGGAATAACCAGCAAAAGACTAACAAGTTTTGCATTATTCTTTTTCCCTTCTAGAGACTTCCAAGAATGTTTTGGTGATTTGTGCCTTTGATAGAGAAAGGGCTTTAAAGCAGACAAAAGCTGGTGGTCAGCCAGCAGCTTCCCGCAAAACAGAAAGCAAGAGGATTACAGCTTAAGAAGTCAGTATGAGGAGGCCAAAACTAGCAGCGAGGTAGTGGCTCTGTTGAAAAGAGTAAAGAGAGAGATACTTGTCCCTTGTAAGACTTAATATATCAATATGTCATGGAGACCCATAAAAGTTGGGAACCTGAAGCCAAAAGTATATGCATCATCAATTTCACATGCCCACTATGAAAAACAGGTAGTGTCTCAGCGTCTGTGTGACATGACCAAGGCCACCAGCAAGTTCTTTTATTGATAGAGAGCCAATGTAATGGGATACCAATATAATATTTAACACATATATTACATAGTATTTTCTCTCAAGTTTCTTAGTACAACTTTCTATTCGAAGTACTTTTCTCACATTTCAAATGTTCCAAGGGTCCTTGTTAAGGATAACATGTTACTTGTAATATCCCATAAACTTATTATCATGGGGGGATCAGGGGGTAAATGAACCTGAATGAAAATTTTACAGTTACCATATAAGACAAACATTAGCGTTATTAGTAATAATAGCCATCTGAGTAATAAAAGTCAAATAGAGGTGGGGTAACCTCATCAATATTTGCAGCTGTATAGCCAGTACGCCTGAGAGAAACATAATTCTATCACTTACTAGCTTGGCAACTTATTCATAGTATTTCATGTATTTGTGCCTTGGTTTTTTTATCCAAATATCATAATATTAATGGTGCCTACTTCACAGGGTTATTGAGATCTTTGAATGAGCAACCATTTGGAAAGTGCTTTGACAGATGCCAGGCAAATACCATGTTAGTTATCATTGGCTCAGAGTTTAGGGCACGTTAGTCACAAAGTATTGTCTCTCTTGACATTTGTTTTAGTTTCACTTTTAACAAAATATTTAAACAATTTGGAGAAATGGATATTTTAACATAAATGTGTTGGACTAGAGCAGCCATCTTATATTTCATGAGAAATATGCGTTGTAGAGTTTGGGCCACATTGAAGCTGCACGCTATAGCTCCCTGGTGGCAACATGACTAAATTGCAGCTTTCTAGAAGAGGCATCATCTTTTCGGTTCAAACTACAAAAAACAAACATGGGGTGACACATCTATATGAATCCTATTGGTCATTGTCCAAACTGCATAATTCTATAAGAAACAGAAAAACTAGATGCATCATTTTCTGGGCCTCTTTTAACAATCTGAAGTGGTTGGTAATGAACTGAGCTTATCTAATATTGCTATTGGCCTGGCTCTTCTGAGTTCAGATAGATCAGGCTATGCCCACTAAAGCCCATCATCCTAGGTCTTTCCAAAATAAACTAGGCCCACGTATCTGTCAGGAACAGGGTATTTGGTGTCACTTGTAAAAATCATACGAAAAGCTTTGCTTATTTCTTTTCAATGTCTTTAGCAGATTAAGAGTTACAATATAGAAAACAGGGAGTTATAATACAGCACACTGCACAGCTTGCGTTTCCAGCCAGTCCCAAGCCTCAGTATTAATAGATTTTCCACTCCAAGTGTTCTTACTCGAGTGACTGCAAGTTACACTGATGAAAGGAAAGTAGCAATTATTCCTAAGCCCCTGCCCCACACCCCCAAAGACACACTAACTCAGAAACTCCAAGTGTATGGCCCAGGAACATGCATTTTATAAAAAGTCTCTTGGAGCTCCAGATGCACAGCCCTCCTTACTCTTTACAGAATAATGATGCTCCATGTTGCTCTAGGGAAAGAGCCTTGTTCCCCAAGGCCCTGGAGCAGACAGCAGGGCTTGCTCTGCTCACCTACTGTATCTGTGCTCATTGCTGTGTGTCCACATCTGAGCAGATGCAAACTCAACTAAGCCTTCTGTTTCTTATACTTTCTTCCAATCCTTCTCTTCCTTCCTCCCAGAACCAAAGTAGCAGACAAGTTACACTTCTCAGGACATAGGCGGAATTGGCAATTGGAAAATTGTGTTCCAAAATGAAAGATGTAAATCACATGACCAGTGTAAAGGGTATATGAAAAGGTTAAGGGGACACAGCTCCAGAAACAGAATAACAAGGCTGGAAACTCTTTTTAAAAAGATCTGACACAAGATTTCCAAGCCATATTTTGTCATAGCAACGATTCACATAGTGTGGTCTGTAGACCCCTGGGGGTACTTGAGACCTTCTCAGTAGATCAGGAGATCAAAACTATTTTTGTAAAAGTCTGAAGACATTATTTGCCTTATTCACTCCATTGACATTTGCACCAATAGGCCAAAAGCAATGCTGGCACTAAACTGTATCAGTAGTCATTGTATTCTTCCCTATCATACATACACATTCAGTAAGTAAAAAAGAAAAAAAGCCAGTTTCACATAAGAATGATCTTAAAGAAGTAGTAAAAATTATTAATTTTATTAAATCTTGATCTTTCATTACAAGTCTTTTTAATGTTTTATTTGACCAAAGGGGAAGTACACACAAAGCACTTCTGCTGCATAACCAAAGAAAGATGGTTTTTTTGAGGAAGTGTGGTGGTGTTGTTTGTGTTGTGAGCCGAACTAGCTGCTTTGTTCGTGAAATACCATTTTTTTCTTGAAAGAATGATGGGCAGACAAATTATAGTTGTTCAAACTTGGATATTCTGGCAGATTTTTTTTTTAATTAATAAAGTGAGCTTGGCATTTCAAGGAGAACAACTGGCAGTATTTGTTGCCAAAGATAAAATCGAAGCATTCCAAAGAAAATAGAACTTTGGAAAACTTTCACCAGGAGCTTGACATATACCCAATACTAATGAATGTAACTTTTTTGATGTTTTAAGAACTACATTAGTCAGCAATGAGCAGTGCATGATGTTATTAAATCAGGCATGGGTAAAAAATGTATTCAAAGTGCAAGACAGACCCATGGATTTTAGTGTAACATTATAAAATATTCATCGATATGGTTTCAGATCCCACACTGCAACTAACTCTTAAGAAAGTAACACTTATTGAATTTTGATGTTACATCAAAGAAAAATATCCACAATTATACAGAAAGCTATTAAAATATTCCTCCCTTTTCCAACTACGTATCTTGTGATTTAATGTTAAAGCAAATAGGAAAATCCTGTTGTGTTCTGTTAAGTCTAGTATTAATGAGATTTGAAAATATATAATAAAACCCCACTCTTCTCCCTATTGTTTTTGTGCTGAAAACATAAAATCGTTTTTCATAAAGATTTATGTTTATATGTATTACATTTAGTATTATTATTTTTAAGTAAATTAAAGATACTCTTTTTAAATTAGGATTTTAAATATTACTGTGAGCATAGATATAGATTAACCACATAAACAAAATCTCTTCAATACCTGAATATTTTTTCTGAATATAAAGGGACTCTGAGCTCAAAAAGTTTGAGAACCACCGTACTATGTAGTCGGAAAATATCTAAATTCCCTACTGGAAATCTTGAATATAAGATGCTGAGAAGAATGGAAAGAAAGAAATGAGCTTCCCCTGTTTGTACTGAGGAGTGAAACTAGGGAGAAAGAAAGTTGGCAGGGCATACAATTTGACTAGGAAGTTCTCAGACCGTGAACTGGGAAAAAAGCACTAATATGTATCAGTATCCATCTGGTCTTTCAATGGTTCCACAACACCACACCAGACAGCAAAGAGTCTGTGAACACTTCCAATGAGGCAGGGAATTGTAACACTTGAAAGAACTTCTATCCTTGGAGATGTCTGACTATTAATAAATCGTTTCCCCAAATTTATTTCCTTATGATTTGTTCATAACAGTCTGAGTCTTTCCTCTTGAGACCACACAAAATAAAAAATTTTTAAAAAGAATATTTCTCATATTAGCTTTACAAATATTTAAAGAGGAGCTCCCACATGACATTTCAGACATGGAACAGAGCTGTCATCTCCCTTTTCCTAAGATTTCATTAGAATTTTTTGGCAGACACATCAGCCTTCTTATTCATTTTGCACTTTGGATATCAGTTATCTCTAAGTTTCCTCTTATTGCTATTTATTTGTTTCTCATGTTCCTATTAAACCTTATATCATCCATCATGAATAAGTGAGATTAGGTTTTTGTACTGAATTTAATAACCTTAAACTCACCATCTATTAAACATTATCTTCTTAGAATTGACACCACAGTATCACTATTTAAATCTCTTTGTATCCCAGTTTTATCCATTCAACATATCACCTAACTTTCCAACGTGAAGCATCTACAGATTGAATGTTTATCTAAGATAAAATATTTAACAGGATGAGACCCTTTAATACTCTGCTAAAACCTTCCTCCTGTGTGAGTTCAGCCTGAGCATACAAAATTCTAGATACACAGTCTATGGCATTTCTAGATTCACCAAAGAAAATGTCCTGTTTTTGAAAATTGCAAATACATATGCTAACTGCCTATTTTCCAGCATCCCTCCTATTCTCCAGGATTCCTTGATGATTTCCAATCACGGTTACAGAAGTCAGAACCTCCTTTCCATAAATCACCCCTTAGCTTAGGATATAAGGTAGGCACAAGCTCTCTTGAAATGATTAGGGCCACCATTTTCAGCACAGAGATCAATCTTTTGGATGGAGAAGAAATCTGATCATTAAAAGAGCTGTGAAGTTCTGTCTGTCTCGGACATAACAGCATTTAAGGTCCAAGCAGTGGGCCTGCTCTTGTTTCCATATTTTTATCTCCAAAAAGATGCCATTAGCTCTGGTTCGTTTTGCAATTTAGCCAGTTGAGAGCTGAGGTATGCCGACTCTTTCTATCATTAGTATTTTATTTATTTCCATCATTTGTTCAGACAACTCCCTCCCTGTGCAGCAGCACTGAAAGCAGCAGGTGCCTCTTTTTTTCACTTTAACAGAATTGCTTGTAATTTCATCTTGCATCTCGGGCTTGTGTCTATGGTTCATCTAAATGTTTTGATACCTTCTTTCTTAAAAAGTAGAATACTCTGGGGCTTCCCTGGTGGCACAGTGGTTAAGAATCTGCCTGCCAATGCAGATGACACAGGTTCAAGCCCTGATCCCGGAAAATCCCACATTCTGCAAAGCAACAAATCCTGTGCGCCACAACTACCGAGCCTGCACTCTAGAACCCGTGCTCCACAACAAAAGAAGTCACTGCAATGGGAAGCCCACACACCACAACAAAGAGTAGCCGACACTCGCCGAAACTAGAGAAAGCCTGCGTGCAGCCACGAAGACTCAATGCAGCCAAAAATAAGTAAATAAATTTATTTTTAAAAATGGAATACTCTTTTGACTCAGCCCACTGCTTTGTTCTCTGGACATTAGGAACACCAAGATGACATAGTCACTTTCTCCCAAATTTCCATCAGTTCCATGTCACTGGCAAATTCTTGTTGATTTGTACTATCTAGTATCCATACCATTTGCTGGTTCCTGTATTCTACAGAAAATTATCAGAAACATAAGTGGTTTTTGGTTATATCCTTTGACTTTACCTAGTGAGATGTCCTAGAAATGTCCACATGTTTGTAGTTTCTTATTACCGGTAAACAGTGTTCCTGTGATAGTTTTAAGTTACCAGATAAGAAATGTGTCATCCACCACTCCTGTCTGGCTGGGCAATTTGTAATATTGTCCAACAAAGTTATATTTCTATTCCATTCTCCTTTTATTCTTACTCATACATTCTCATGTCCCTGAGGTTTCCATCCTCAGTTTCTTGCATTACCAGGTGTGTGTGTGACTTCTTTTCATGTATAACTACCCCTGCTATCCCTACAGACAGCCAGTGTTTTCTGAGTATTTTTTTTCTTTTTGCCATGATACTTCCGTTTTGCATCCCTCACTGCCAGCCTCAGGGGCATCTGTGAAGTTTGCATTTTATTGCCAGATTCTACACCTTCCATTCTCTTTGTTACTTAACCAAACCCTCTGCAACCAGGTCTCGGCCCCCAAGGCCATGAGCATTATTTTCAAACCCCCTTGTTCATGGGAGTTGTTAGCACTGTCACTCATTTCTTCATACCCTACATACTAACTGTTCTGTTTAGGAATATCTGTTAGGACTGGCAGTTACAAATCCATAGTAAGAGAGCACGAAGGTCTCTTCGGCCCTATGAGGACTGTATCGGACTTAGGGATCTCTCGCCAGAATTGCTGGTTTAGGAATGAAGGAAGCATCAAGATTGTTAGGACTGGTGCCATTGACATTGAGGGGCTAGAGTCTAGCAGGAATTAGGCCGGCATAGAAAAGGTGCTTTTGTGAATCATTATCTGCAAATGTGTCTTTAAATATTGAGCTCTAGTGGCTCAGTAGAAACAGCGCTCCCATCATTTGCACGGCAGTGTCTGTATTAGGACATTCTGCAGCACTGCATTAACATGAATCGAGCCTCTGTGGCCAGGAATTATAGGTGCACAGCCCAGCATAGGAAATGCCTTGTCCAAAATGACCCAGCCTTTCAGACCCAAGAGGGTCACAACTGGTCTGCTACTGAAGCACTTTTATGACTGTTGTCATCACCATTAGCATCTCAAATTGACCAATTATTCACAGTGTGTGAGGCACACAGTGATATTCCTGTCTGGAAACTTGTGACACAACATGACTAACAGGAGTGTGTTCCCAAAGCCCACTTTTTTTGGATAGAAAAACCTCATGAAGGCTTGGAAGTGTACCTCAGTGATTAAAGGGTCTTCTAGTGATTTGTCTTCCAAAGGCCCCCGGTAGCTTTTGGGACCCTGATATTTTTGAAGATAAGCAGCCGTGGCCTTTCCCGAGCCAGTTCCCAGAGTGAAGCTTTCAATACAGTTACTATGTTAAGCATTTGCCACTTGGATCAATACCACGAATTTCGTTAAGCTGGGCTTGGCGTCCTGCTTCCTACCTATCCTTGGTGACCTCCTTTCCCTGCTTCCATTTGCAAACCTCTGCAGGCACTGTGCAAGGACACTATTAAGTGTCCTGAATTAAGGAGGATTTATGAAAGTCTCACTCCCTTTCCCTGCTATGAGCTTGGGAATCAGAGTAAGTGGCACTATAGGTCCACAGAAATGAGCCTGTATATAAAGGCTCACTCTCTTTAATACGAATCAACAGCTAATGATAGTAACTTGAAGATGATGCCCAGGGACAGACTTCAAACTATTGCCTCCCCATGTTCATCCCTGGGAACAAACTCATATAATAACCCTCACTTTATCTTTTCTTCCAGTATAATTGTTCAGAGTCCTTCATCCCCCCTCCCTTCCTCCCTTCCCTCCTTCTTTCTCTCTCTATTTCTTTCTCTCTCTCTTCCTTCCTTCCTCCCTCCCTCCCTCCTTTCCCCTCCTTTCTCCCTCTCTTTCTTTCTTTCTTTCTTTCTTTCTTTCTTTCTTTCTTTCTTTCTTTCTTTCTTTCACATGGTGGTTGTTTTTGTGGGATGAGCAGTAAGCCACAGTAACTTAATCTTCTACTTAAAACTATGAGGCATCTTCCCACAAAAAATTCATCGGTAAACCTATGCAAATATTTGCATGAATTACAGGTGATTTAAAAACACATCATGTCCATTCAGGGACTCCCTAGGGATTCAGTGGGCTGTAGGATCTGGGACACCTCTGTGGGACCCTTAGCACCTCACAATGAGCAAAAGTCGTATCCCTCTAGAAAGGAGGGAACTAAAAAAAAATGACATCTTTACCAACTTTAAAAAAATGTTTACTGAAGTACAATTTATATACAGTAAAATCCACCCTTTCTAACCATCATCAGAAATAAGATATAGGATATTTCCAAACCCTGAAAAATTCCCTTGTGTCCTGTGTAGTAAGTCACCTCCTCTGCCTCCAGTCCCAGACAAAGCTGATCTGAGATTTCTTTCTCAAGTTTTATCTTTTATGGAATATCATATAGATTGGCCAGTATAGTATGTAGTCTTTTGTGTTTGACTTAAATCACTTAGCATAAGGCTTTCAAATTTCCCAAGTAAAATTGTAAAATAAAGTAAGAATTGTTGTATGAGCTGGACACCTTAGATATATATGAGGAAGTGACAGTTTGAAATCAGTCTTTGAGGATTATCATAACATTCCCATAAGTAGCTGATTCCTTTTTTAAAAGAATGTTATCCTACATAGAGAATCCTAAAGATGCTACCAGAAAACTACTAGAGCTAATCAATGAATTTGGTAAAGTAGCAGGATACAAAATTAATGCACAGAAATTTCTTGCATTCCTATACACTAATGACGAAAAATCTGAAAGAGAAATTAAGGAAACACTCCCATTTACCATTGCAGCGAAAAGAAGAAAACACCTAGGAATAAACCTACCTAAGGAGACAAATGACCTGTATGCAGAAAACTATAAGACACTGATGAAAGAAATTAAAGATGATACAAACAGATGGAGAGATATAGCATTTTCTTGTATTGGAAGAATCAACATTGTGAAAATGACTATACTACCCAAAGCAATCTACAGATTCATTGCAATCCCTATCAAACTACCAATGGCATTTTTCACAGAACTAGAACAAAACATTTCACAATTTGTATAGAAACACAAAAGGCCCCAAATAGCCAAAGCAATCTTGAGAAAGAAAAATGGAGCTGGAGGAATTAGGCTCCCTGTCTTTAGACTATACTACAGAGCTACGGTAATCAAGACAGTATGGTACTGGCACAAAAGCAGAAATATAGATCAATAGAAAAGGATAGAAAGCCCAGAGATAAACCCACGCACATATGGTCACCTTACCTTTGATAAAGGAGGCAAGAATATACAATGGAGAAAAGACAGCCTCTTCCATTATTGGTGCTGGTAAAACTGGACAACTACATGTAAAAGAAAGAAATTAGAACATTTCCCAACACCATGCACAAAAATAAACTCAAAATGGATTAAAGACCTAAATGTAAGGTCAGACACTATAAAACTCTTACAGGAAAACATAGGCAGAACACTCTATGACATAAATCACAGCATGATCCTTTTAGACCCACCTCCTAGGGAAATGGAAATAAAAACAAAAATAAACAAATGGGACCTAATGAAACTTCAAAGCTTTTGCACAGCAAAGGGAACCATAAACAAGATGAAAAGACAACCTCAGAATGGGAGAAAGTATTTGCAAGTGAAGCAACTGACAAAGGATTAATCTCCAAAATATACAAGCAGCTCATGCAGCTCAATATCAAAAAATCAAACAACCCAATCCAAAAATGGGCAGACCTAAATAGATATTTCTCCAAAGATATACAGATTGCCAACAAACACATGAAAGGATGCTCAACATCACTACTCATTAGAGAAATGCAAATCAGAACTACAATGATGTATCACCTCACACTGGTCAGAATGGCCATCATCAAAAAATCTACAAACAATAAATGCTAGAGAGGGTGTGGAGAAAAGGGAACCCTGTTGCACTGTTGATGGGAATGTAAATTGATACAGCCACTATAGAGAACAGTGTGGAGGTTCCTTAAAAAACTAAAAGTAGAACTACCATATGACACAGCAATCTCACTACTGGGCATATACCCTGAGAAAACCATAATTCAAAAATCATGTACTACAATGTTCATTGCAGTTCTATTTACAATAGCCAGGACATGGAAGCAACCTAACTGTCCAAAGACAGCTGAATGGATAAAGAAGATGTGGCACATATATACAATGGAATGTTACTCAGCCATAAAAAGAAACAAAATTGAGTTATTTGTAGTGAGGTGGATGGACCTAGAGACTGTCATACAGAGTGAAGTAAGTCAGAAAGAGGAAAACAAGTACCGTATGCTAACACATATATATGGAATCTAAAAAATAAAAGACGGTTCTGAAGAACCTAGGGGCAGGAAAGGAGTAAAGACACAGGCGTAGGGCTTCCCTGGAGGTGCAGTTGTTGAGAGTCCGCCTGCCGATGCAGGGGACGCAGGTTCGTGCCCCAGTCCGGGAAGATCCCACATGCCGCGGAGTGGCTGGGCCCGTGAGCCATGGCCGCTGAGCCTGCGTGTCCGCAGCCTGTGCTCTGCAACGGGAGAGGCCGCAACAGTGAGAGGCTTGTGTACGCCCCCCCCAAAAAAAAAAAGACACAGACGTAGAGAATGGACTTGAGGACATGGGGAGGGGGAAGGGTAAGCTGGGATGAAGTGGGAGAGTGACATGGACATATATACACTACCAGATGTAAAGTAGATAGCTAGTGGGAAGCAGCCGCATAGCACAGGGAGATCAGCTCGGTGTTTTGTGTCCACCTAGAGGGGTGGGATAGGGAGGGTGGGAGGGAGGGAGACGCAAGAGGGAAGAGATATGGAGACATATGTATATGTATAGCTGATTCACTTTGTTATGCAGCAGAAACTAACACACCATTGTAAAGCAAATATACTCCAGTAAAGATGTTAAAAAAAAAAAAAAAAAGAATGTTATCCTATATATGTGCTTACATGTATCAGTAGTTCATTCCTTTTTACTACCGAGAAGTATTTCAATTATGGATGTATCACAACTTATAAACTTTTATACTTTTAGTTATGCAATTTTTAAAATGTTTATTATTCTTTTACTTTAGCTGAATACAAGCTCAAGAGAAATAGGATATTCTTTGTTTTTTTTCAGAAGATGGTCTTCCTTTCTTCTCCTATGTGCATGTAGTAGAACTGGCAACTAACATTTATTGAGAAGTTATTACATGCTGAATGCTATATAGGCTTTTTCTTATTTAATTCTATATGATTCTTGCGAAATAGGAATTCGTATTCCCATTTTGTTAGAACAAAAATTACACCTTTATCAACTGAGAGACCTTAACTAATGCCTCAGGCACAAACAAGTCAATTATCTGATCTTAGTTCCAGTATTGTTTCTTGAATTTTCAGAATCCCTCAACCAACTTTAACCACTGGCTTAGGACAGAGAAGAGGTGGAAGGGTCAGAAATGGGAAGCATATAAATGGACATAATGATTTAGCGGTAGCCCATATAGCATCCCTAGCCAGCATCCCTTCCTATCCATCTTCTCACCCCCCACTCCCTACGGCGCCAATCAGCACCTGGCCACAGGTCTTCTTGGTCACAAGCTGGATAAGTTAAGTGATCGCCCAGGGTCATCAGAAATCAACTCAGTCATTTCAGAAAAAACAAACACCAAAAAAAAAAAATAAAATAAAATAAAAAAGAAGGATCTAAAGAGAGGAAGATCCTCTCCTTTAAATCTAGTGGGGAGGAATTTCTTTGGTCCTCTTTAGTTCAAAGAGGATAATGTTTAGTCAATTTTTCAGTTCATTTAAACCCTCCATGGGACACAATAGATTCCTATTCTCTCTATTTCCCAAAACAGTAAGAAGTGTTGGGATTCAGGCAGGATTATGTATCTGGGAATTGGCAGAGCTCAGGACAAAACACCCGTTCTCCTCATTCCTGTGGCCTAGAGGTTAACATTCAACTACTCTAGGGTCTAAGAAATTACCTCCTTTGCCTGAATTAAATGAAATCTAATGAAACAGAAATCCAGGTCAGTGCAGTTTACTATCAACCCTTCAGCTCCTGCATTGCTGGTAGTTCCCCTTGTAATAATTAAACAGAAAGTCATAGGCAGGCAACAGTGAAATCCATTGCTAATCTTGCCCCTCATCAACCTATCTTTCTAAATGTTCCTTAATTAAGGTTTCTAAATGCTCTGCATTCCCTCTGCACCCAGGGTACCAAAATGAAGCTGACTGTTTCAGGGATGCCCGGCAGCCAGAGGTGGGAGGTCTTCTAGGGGTATTTCTCATCGAGAATGTTAAAAATCAAAGATAAAATCCAATAAATGGAAATGCATGTGAGGAGTGAGCAGGGAGATGGGGACAGAGAGGTTGAGAGGGGATTTTTTTTTTTCTAGAAGATTTTGCTTTAAGGATTCTGAAGGCACATCGCTGGCTTTATCACAGCTTCTCCAACACACCAGGGAGTGAATGAAACAGCTGTCACATTTAAACATACACAGCGGTAATCCTCCACTGAGCACAATGCCAGGACAGAACAGAAAATCTATCAACACTTACAAAGCATTCTATTTATTTAGCAACTCGTCCCCCTTTACCAAGAGTTCCATCTCTGGGGTTGAAACTGGGGCCACACGTCACTGGTGGCTTTTTGTGGTTTAGGTTTAGCAGCTACTGTGGGAGGGAGTGTCGAAAGTGGTCAGATGTACTTGGTGGGTGTTTGAAGCTGTGAAAATCACAGAACTGACATTTTAGGATGACCAAGGGTCTGCAGCAGAGTGAACCCACAGGTCCTTTACATCAAGAGGCAGAAGGAATGTGAGAAAGACCCTGAATGGTCCTACTTCAATCTCCCTCCCTCTCCCAAGGTCTTCACTTAAAAGACCAAGATCTCTTCTTCTCCGTCCATGGATCTAGTCTCCTCTTGGGAGATGCCTGCTGATCACTAGGGGCCCAAGAGGGGAAGCAAAGCTGCTTCGGGGGCTTGTAAAGCAAGCTGTCTGAACAGGTGCTGCTTATGAAGAATACTCTGGAGAGAGCCGCCAAAGTGCCTCCACATCAGTAGCATCTAAAAATATTGACTTACTAATTATGGGATGTTAAACTATGAGGAATGCATGGAGTAGATCTGGTAGGAATTTTAAAAACCGCTGTGCAGTTCCCTACAAGGAAACCAAGGCTCAGAGGAGACATGGTTTTCTGGAAGTCCACCGCAACTCCCCAGTAGAGGAAGAACAGAGGTGAGGTCAGAACAAGACCCCAGAGACCTGGCTTAGTATGTGTGCTAGTAAAAGTGAAATTTGGGCAGGGGATTGCTTGTCCATAAGGGGATCTCAAATGGGAAAATGAGGCAGGAGGGAGAATGTAAAGAAAAGACTATTGAATACCATAGGTAAGGAAACCTACCATTATTAGCCTTGGAAAGGCTCTCTGTTGGGTCCAGCTTTGGGCCCATGGAGAGTTTCAGAGAACAAGGGGAGGAGTTGGGAGAGGAAAACAGAGATCACTAAGGGTGGACAGACAGAACTAGCAGGTTAAAACCTGCACAAGACTTTAACAGAAAGATCTGTTGATTAATGGCTGTATGAAAGCATGTTCAATCTAATTCAGTTCTATTCAAAGAAATTTAATTCAGATACTATTTTTTTCACTTAGTTTATGTGACGTTTTGTTCCAGTTACTCCAGGTGGCACAAAGGTGAATACTCACAGCTCTTCTTCGGGTAGTTTCAGTGTGTAATCGGGGAAAGTCACAATACGTTGTGTAATAAGTTTGGAGAAAGAGCCTCAGATTTGGGCTCAGACAGATGGAGATCTGAATCGTGGCTCTGGCACATTCTACTGTGTGACTTCAGGCAAGGCAAGTTCTGTTTTTTCACCTTATACATCACAGAATTGTTATGGAATTTAAAGGAGAAGACACAAAAGCTGTACAAAGTTCTGTCTGTTAGCAAAGCTCAATAAATATTAGCTTCCTTTTCCCAAAAATGCTATCCCATAAGGAATGAAAGGGCAGGGGGCGTTGGGGAATAATGGTGAGTGATTTCTGGCTGAACACAGGCATCGTGAAGCCGAGGAAGATAGAGTGGAAACAGGCTGGGGATATTGTGTACAGGACCCAGAAGGCCAGGCTAAGGGTTGGAACCTGTCTGTGAAGGTCACAGAGAGGCCATAAAACTTTCACCTATGTCCGAGATGACAGCAGAGTCGGGCTTTAGGAGGGGAGGGGAAACCCCAGTAAAGAGACCATTGTCATAGACATCAGAGTTTCTTAATAACTCTCAACTGCTCAACTTTTTCTTTTCTCCTTAGTACTGATCACATTATTTACTGTCTTATAAATCAAGTTTCATAAGGACTGGTTTTGTTTTGTCCACTGCTACAATCCAAGCACATAGATGGAACATGGCTTGGCATATGGTGGTAGGAGCACAGTAAACAGTCCTTGGCAAGAAAAGAAAGGAAAGAAGTACAAAGCAGCCCCATGATTCTGTGCCTGAGGAGCTAGAAGAATGGTGTTTACTGAGCATTAAAAAGGAAAGGCAAGTGAACAACTCTAGACAGGAAGCTGCTCTGGTGTTTTCTGTTTCCTCTGAACAGAAGTGGGCTTAATTGCAATCGTGAAAGATTGGGGTTCAAGATTTTCCAGATCAGGTTTAGTGAAGTATCTGTGTGTGTAGCTAGATGGAGCAGAGGGAAGGGACAATGTCTAGAGATGCTATTGTTAGATGCTTGATTTCTGAGATCAAGGGGATGTGACATCTAGGGAAGCAACAGAATAAGGTGGTCCAGCCCCTCCTGGAAGTGCTGAGCCTCCACTGCTGGGCAGCTCTGCAAGGGAGATGACACCTGCCATTGGCCCTCACTGCCCCACACCGGACATGCACATCTTGTCCCTGGGGTTCGTTGGCAGGGTGATGGGCTGGACTCAGCTATCTCTGCTCTCAGGCTTCTCAGCACCACCCCCATTAGCAGCTTGGGAAATGTGCAACACACTGTAATCCTTAACTCCACTGTTTTGAAATGTCCCTGCAACGGCTATAATAATCATCTTACAAACAACTTAGAACAATCTCTAATTGCTTCTAATGTTGTATTATGCCGGGGATACAGGGAGAGCCGAGAAACACTGGTTGTCACAGCCCTGCACAGATTATATGATACCTCTGGGAGCATTTGCACAGAGGAAAAGGCAACAAGCCTATTGTTTTTCCTTCCTTTCGGTGAGCCTGGCTCAGAGGAGGCCTCCCCACACCCAAGCAGCAAAAGGAAGAGGATCCTGAGCCAGCAAAGGAACCCAAACCCTCTGGTCCTCTGTGATCAAGAAAGAATAAGCTGAGGTACAGACAGAGGTAGAGTAATGTATTCTCACTTCTCTTAACTACTGCCAGTGATGGTGCTTATGAACCAGCTGCAGTTAACACTGAAAAAGTCCTAACTTCCAGTGATCTCATGGTACAAGGCACTAACCCAGGACTGTGAGATGCTCTGAATCAATGAGGGAATAAATGAAGGGCTCAGTGCATCCTTGGGCCAGTGCTCCCTAAAAGCCTAAAACGTACCAGGGTTTCACACAAATGACTGCATCCGCCCCTTCTGACAACTCTATCAGCAGGTTCTAAAATCACCCCCATTCTATAGCTGAGGAAACTGACACTCAGAAAAGTTAAGTGGTCCTGTCCAAGGACACCACACTTGAGAGAATCAGGACTCGGGTATCCAGCCCCAGATCATTTCTGTTTTATCACATTATCTCCCTTCCCACTCGGGTTTGGGGAGATTGGCTCTGATTTGGATCAGATGGTCCTCACCAGCACAGTCGTGAGGCTGAAATTCAGCTTAACCCCACGGCTCCCCTCTCTCTCCCCAGGTCCTAGCACTGCAGCTCTAAGAGTCCCAATTCTCACCTCCACAACCTGGCAGGGAAGCTGCCTGCCCTTCCCTCTAGCTGCCTCTCCGTTTTATTTCTCCATTTCTTCTCAGGATTATGCAAAAGGATCACAGTTGTTAAAACCTCCATGTTATAATACATCTATATATGTAGTTATCACCTTTTCAAGAACTTTCTCCCTTATTATTTCATTTTATCTTCGCCATAGTCCTTTGTGGGTCAGAAAGGCAGCTGTCATCATACCCCATTTTATGATCAAGGAGAGGAAGGCTGGGGAAGAAAAATCTCCCACTGGAGCCACACGGCAAGTTGGTGGAAGAATCAGGACCTGCCTGATTGATGGCTGGGGCCAACCCTCTCATAAAGAGGGCACAACCCACCTGGATCAAACCCAAGCCAGCACCAGTTCATAAGGCTATTTGAGCAAAAAGGATGGGATGCAGCCTTAGCTGGAGAAGCAGGGACAAGAGGGGAGAATCTGGCAGAGCAGAGCCTTGGATGCTGGTTAGATTCTCCACATCCCGATGTATTCCTGCCATAAGCAACTTCCTATCCCACGAAAAAATAGAATAAAAATCTTAAAACCTCTGAAGATAAAAATCATACCACCAGAGTCCTGCCCCCTCCTAACTGCATTTGAGATGAGTGCGAGGGGTGAAATTTGTGGGTGGATGGCCGCTTATCTCTTGCAGCTCCCCATGCAGAGCACCTCCACAGGGACCCTCTCCCCACCAGGATTCAGGTTCTCTGGGACAGCACCTGTGCCTAAAGCAGAGGCCACATATCTGAGCTTGCTCTCGCCCAACCCCTGGCAGAGTTCCTTAGCCCTGTCATAGGTCCCCTGAGGCTCCCCGCTCCTCTCTGTCTAGAAGCTGTCTCCTAAAGGCAGAACAATAATTATTTACCCTGATATTCACACAACATTAGCCATTCGCCAAGCACCCTGCAGGCATTAACCACTTCAGACCCTGTGGTAAAACAAGATGGGGGGCAGAGGAAGGATTCTTTAAACCAACATTCCATGGCATAAGTCACCCTATATGCCCCCCAATTCACAGTCTGGTACACTGAAGGGTGAAATTCACTTGCCTTCAGTATTTTGACCGGTTGCGGGTAACCATTAAAGTGAATGAAAGATACCCAGCTCCAGACACGTATTTCATTCATTTATTACATAAATATTTATTGTCTGCCTACTATTTGTCAAAAGTTGGTATAGGGGTTGGCTACCTAGTAAGACAGACTGCTGCAGTGTCCTTTTATAATTTATTATCCACCGATTTGAACCTGAAAAGTCCTGGTAAGGCTGAGAGAAAGTTTGGAAATCAGATGGATTAAAACAAAGGCAGTACTGGGAAGAAAGACTATCTACAACTGACATGCAAAATATCAGCCTTGCTACAAAAAGATAAATAAATAAAAATGAGAACAAACAACAAAAAAAAAAACCCAACTCATCCATATTGGTTGACAATTCCCACAATGCACCACAAAGTCCATTGTGTAGACATGCAGAAAAGGGCTCTTTTCATTTGTCATGGTGGGTTGGAGAGAACTTGTTTCATTCATGTAATTAAGCTAACGTGTCAAAACAATTACCTTTTCTAGACAGAGGCTGGCAACACACTTCTTTCCTTTCTTAAGTTTCCTTTGAGCAACGAGATCAAGAAAATTGTTTGCAGAATATGGGGACCTTGTTTCAATTCAGCTTTCTCTTAATAAGGCCACCACACCAGACCATGTCTGGGGACTTTGGTGTCTGCAGTCCCATTCCTCTGATGATGGAGGAGGTGGAAAGTGGTGTCACAGAGTGTATGATGCCAGGTGTACAAGCTATACAGGAGAGCAATTTGGCAAACAATCCAGGGTAGCATGGGGAACAATTCTTTTATAAATGAATACATGCTGTTGGTGGCTGAAACAGAAAGCCATCTTGCAACAGTACCAAAAAAAAAAAAAAAAAAAGCTGCCAAGACAGGGTGAGACGTTTTGACACTGGAACTATGAATGCTACAGCAATCTATTACCATAGGAAGCATCCTCCATTCGAGGTGTTTGTTACAAATCACTTGAGCTCCTTTCCTTTCTCCTGCAGTTAATATATTTTCTTCCAGCAATATTACTTGCTGTGCATTACCAGGAATGTTCAGCTATTAACATTTGTGTCTATAGTTAACATTTTTATTCAGCTAATATTTTCATTCAGTAACACTCACAAAGCGTCACTTTTATCTGTATCATACCTGCCAGGAATATTTTCTTCCGTTAGCATTGTTTTCTCCCTTTAAGATTTTTATTTGCCAGGTATTTTTATTCTATAAGGACTGTCAGCTTCAGCCAGTATTACCAGAAATTCTGATCATTTACTGCAAAGAGCTCTGAGTTAGTGGGTGCTTCCCAGATGAGCCTCAGCCTTTGGCATCTCTAAAATGGGAATGATAAAAGTATTGTGAAGATAGGTGAGTCAAAGGCAATGGCTAAATTAAAGCATAAGTCCAGGTTATTCCAAAAGAGGAAAGGGAGAGCTGAGAATTCCAGAGAAAGAGATGTCATTCAGCTTGTTACAAGGAGAAAGGGAACTATTAGAAGAGATCTCAATAGAGATAGGATTTGCTGCCTTAGGAAATGGAGGGCTTCTTCTCATCAAAGGCATTAGAGAAGTTCTCAGACTTTCTGCTGGACCCCACCCCAGAATTTTAGATTCACTAAGTCTGGGGTGGAGGGATGTCTAAAAATTTGCATTTCTAACAAGTTCTCAGGTGATGCTTCCACATTAGGTCTATGGATCACCCTTGAGATGCAGGCCTCTAGAAAGAGATCTTCCTCCTTCTTTCTCTTCATCCCCTGGTGTTTTTGTGGCTGTTTCCTTCAGTGTTTTGTTGTTGTTGCTGTTTGTTTTTTCAAGGCCCCCACTCTCTAAAACTAGAATCTCCAAACAGTTGACATGGAGGTCCATGCTTGGGACTGAATAAGGAGAATGTTAGTTCTGAGTGGTGCAGGCAGTAAAGTACCAAGAGCAGGATGCAGGGAAAATGTTTGCAGCCATATGTAGGTAAAAGGAAAGAATTCCAATTTATTTTATACATTCTGCAAGTCCTGAGAGTTTTTTTTTTTTTAATACTTGGAGCAAGTAACTATGCCTGTTCCATATCCCTAATGACTAATGCATAAAAAAATGAAAGGTCATTGCAGCTCTGCCCCCACACCAAGGCTTATTTTTACCACTGCCCAGCATTCCTCAAGCCCTTCTTTAAGATCTCCCATCACTGGAACTGTTCCAGCTCGAGATGGGCATCTTACTGTGAGCGTTGTTTCTCAGATTAGATGAGAGATGTTTTCTGAGGGTCTCTCCAGTTGAAGATTATTGCTTTCTGGGCAAAAACTCAGAGTATCACAAAGGTGACTGCTGGGTGCTGGGCTTTCAGATGGAACCCAGGAACTGAGTGAGATGTGCGTCCACACGTGTTTATGGAGCCACCAAAGTGATCACATTGGGTTGTCACAGGTGGGACCTTTGAGCTTCCCTTCAAAATATTTTATAATATTGAAGCTTTCACACTCAGTCCCACTTGGTGGTTTGCACTTCCCACAACTGCTTATTGGAAACTGGTCTTGGAACAATTGGAGGGAGAAGTGACCCCAGAGCCATGCTGGGATCCCTCCAAGCCCCATCCATGGGAAACGAGGTGGTGCCAGATGGGAGGAGAGGATAGTGCTGCTGTCCTACAGACCTGAGGACTGAGAGAGGCCTCACGCTGAATCCAGGGACTAAAATAAGAGAAGAAGCAGAGCTGGTGGCCAGCTGCCCTTTAGAAACGGGCACACGCTGGCATCATGGCAAGTACAATTACACAGCTGACCCTGAGCTTGGGATGACAGTAGAAAGCTGTCAGCTTCCAATAAGAAGCTGGCAGCTCTGCTTGGATTTGGGCTTGTCCAGGGAAACTCCCCCGCAAGAGTCCACCACCTCCAGCTCTGCTCCCTCCCAAGGCCGAGCAACATACACCTGTGGTGACTCTGTGGAACGCTGAAGAAATGGTCTCCACCACCCACAAAGTAGGAACTCACAATTGTGTTATCTTTTTTCTCCCAAGAATTTTATGCCCAGGAGAGACTGAGGTGACCTCCCGGGAGAAGCAGTATGAGTCATCTTCATATCAGCCCATGTCCGCCCTCCCGAGATGCTTGCTGGGGGTTAATAAAGCTAGTGTGATCCTTTCAGCACAGCATCCCATGGGGGTTTTCTTTGTGTTCTGTTTTGCATTTCACAGTTGCTTAACATCACTCAGCTGTCAAAATCATGTCCTTGAGATTGTTGGGGAACCTGGGTGTAAAGACTCCAGGTTTGTGGGTTCTGTTCATCAAAGAAGATCATACCTGCTGGAAGGGACCAGGAAAAGAGTGCTTTCCAGGCCAGAACTTAGGACAGGTGGAGATTGGCAAAATGGCTCTGAGGACAGCAGCACAACTGGAAAACGACTTCCTTCTACTCAGGAGACAGATCACCAGGTTTCATAGTTTATCGGAGCCAAATGGGAAGCAAAAATGTGTGCCTGAGATGAGAGATTTCTCTCATCCCTTATTCCTGACAAAGATAGTCCTTCAGGTCTAGGTATTTCAGAGATACAATTCTTTTCCTCTGCTAGGTTTCAGGCATTTATTCTGATGTACTGGAAAAGCATGCTTTGTGCACAGGTACATTGTTACTTAATTCTCACTTCTGATGCTGGCGCTACCACTTACTAATTGTGTGATTTTGAGCAAGTTATACAATCTCACTGACCTCATTTTTCTCATCTGTAAAAGGGAGAATGTAAAATCTAACAGCAGAAGGTTGCTGAGGAGTAAATGAGGCCACAATGGTAAAATTACTGTATGTTTGCCAGAAACTTAAAAACAGTTGAATTCTTACTGCCCATCCTCTGTCTCTCCCTTCACAAAAAAGGAATCACCCCCTGTATATGTATATGTACCAACCCACTGCCTTCCTGCCCTACAAAAATACATAATCTATGTCTATATCTGTTAACGTCTTAAGCAAATAGAGGTTTAGTTTTTTGATGTAACAATCTAGATGAGAGTTTTGCCAGCATTAATTCAGTAGCTTCGTGGATTAGGGCTGTGTTCTCTTGATTCCCTAGATCTTTCTTCTACAGAGGAAGACTGTCGTTGTCTCTTCAAATACAGCATCAACATTCAAACAAGATGAGATTTGAGGGGGTTGCTGGGCTTGTCCTTTATCAGAAGTAAAAGCTTTACCAGAGCTCCCAGGAGACTTGGACTTGTATTTCTAGGTCGGAACTATGTTAAAGGACTCTGAGACCTCTAGCTGCAAGGGAGTCAGGAGAAAATTGTATTTAATTTTTCCTGCCTCTGTATTGGAGCAGGGAAGGAAGAAGGAAGTTAGAAATGCAGTGTCACCAATGAATAGGGTCTTCCACAATGCCCAAAATAAATGAAGGGCACATCTATTTTTTTGGTATCTCCATGTAGTACAGCTAACTATAGAGCCTCAGGTATTAGGAGACTGGGTAGCTTCCTAGAGTCTAGCTGTAGTGAGTAGCTACAGGCAAGAATAGAGGTAAATAATATTGCACAGTAAGTTTCATCTGCTTTGTAGTTCCCCCCCACAGTTGGGTCATTTCAATGACAATGGCCCACACATATTGCATTTTGACTATATGCGGGCCACTGTGTTTTGTGTCTTAAGTATGATGTTTTACTTAATTCTTCAGAACAAGGAAATAGGCACCGGTACATCCCTGAAGGAATTCAAAACCAGACCATGTATTAGAGAGACAGGCAGAGATATTGGTCCAGGATACAGTTTCAGTTATGTCAGATGAATGAATTCTGGGAATCTAATGTGCCACTCGGTGACTGCTATTAACAATTCCGGATTACATACTTGCAATTTCCTAAGAGGTATGGGATTCTCACAGAAGAGAGAAAGGAAGAAGGGAAGGGAGGAAGAAAGGAAGAAGGGAAGGAAGGATGAAAGAAAGAAGGAAAGAAAGATGAATATATTAATTAGCATAACTGCAGTAATCATTTCACAATGAATCCATAAATCAAAACATGAAGTTGTACACTTTAAATATATACAGTTCACATGTGTCATTTATACCTTAGTAAGGCTAAAAAACTAAAATAAAATTAAATTAAAAATAAGCACTGCTTTCCTTGCAATAAAAAAGAAAAAAATATGTGGAGCATATTGAAGTAAACAAGCCTTCTAAGTAATTAAGTACTGGGAGCAAGGAGATAAGAGTATCAAAATTGAAATTGGACAGACCTGGGTTATCATTTCAATTCTGCCATGTATTTATATGGGCAAGACACTTCTTTATCCTCTCTGAACTTCTATATCCTCATCAATAAAATGGGACTAATGATAAGACCTATGCCATAAGGTTTCTGCAAATGCAAATCAGATAATAACAGAAAATAGAGAGAGAGCATATTTTATGTGCCATTGTTCTAAGCACTACATACACACACATGCTCTGTGTGAAGAACTCTTACTCCCATTTTACAAATGATAAAACTGGCATAAATAATTCACGCCCAAGGAGTCAGGATCCATGTCTCATGCTGTGCAACCACTGCAGTGCTCTGATGCTGTAACACTGAATCTTTACAGAGGCTGAACATGAAACACTGGCCCACAAAGTACTTAACTGGTGCTGTTATTTCCCTTTTTCTTAATATCATCGTTTTTTATATTCTTTAAGTGATCTTTGGGTAAATGCCATTAGATCAGTGGTCCACAAGCAGAGATGATTTGCCCCCTGCCCCAGTTGGAAAGGACATATTTGGAAATGTCTGGAGATGTTTTTGGCTGTCACATCTGGGTGGGGGGAGGATGTGCTAGTTGTATCTAGTGAGCAGAGGCCAGAAATATTGTTAAACATCCTACAAAGCACAGCACAGCCCCAATGACAAAAAGCTTATCAAACCCAAAATGTCAACATCAACAAGGCTGAGAAACTCTGCTATAAACCAAGAACTATCTCCAGATGGTGACCAGGATAATGACCTCAGGACATAACTAATACAGGAAGACCATGTGGAATGATTTGGAAGAAGCTAGACAGAGGCTATTCTGTCACTCAGGGCTGAAGGTGTACATAGTGAGAGGAACTGGAAATTCATATCAAAAGACTCTGTGAAACTTACACTTTATGGTACAGGTTTAATGCCTAAATTAAATTTATAGTAAAATGTATATTATCCTCAGGCCCAAGTGTTGGCTCGTACAATCTCACAAAATCCTTTTGAGTATGTTCATAAAACTCTATGTAGTTTTAAAGGCAATTCTCTGAAATGAGTTACCCTGACCTGACTCTTACAGTCAAGACTTTGGTGCACAAACAGGACAAGCCACGTCCACAGCACTGTTGATAGAATCCACTTCAGCAAAGCATTTTCAGTTTGAGTTTTCCACATGCTGCATAGGACTTCGAGTGATTCTAACAAGACAGGTAGTTTTTCCTTCCAAGACTGGAAGGAAAACCAGAAACTTACATTTTGGAGGGACAACATTTGGATCCCTCTTTTCCTAACTTAGCTCTGACTTCTAATATTTGACTCAATCTTAATTATAACACCCACAACAATAACAATGATCAACATTGATGGAATGCTTATTACGTACTGGGCACTGTGATCAAGTCTTTACGTAGACAGCTCATTTAATCTTCACATCAAAACTGTGAGGCAAATACCATTACCATCCTTGTTTTATGTATGGGCAAACTGAAGCAGGGAGGTTATATAACTTTCCCAAGATCACATTTGGAATAAGAGTTGGAGCCTTGATAGGAACTTGTGCACTCAGATTCCAGAATACCTGTTCTTAGACATTGTCTCAGCTTGGCTTCTATAGTGGCCACTGTCTTGGATCAAAGAGTGCTGAGAATGGCCTAGACGTTTGGGGAGATTCTTGCCCTTTTCTATGCCGATGACCTGGATCAGCCCTGGGACCCATCAACAGTATTCTGTCTGTCAGGAACAGCATCCCGTGATTAAAACATGAAGGATGTAAACCCCATTTCCCTCCATAACAAATCAATGAGTCTCTCTCACCCTAGTTGAACTTTTAATGTTTTTAACCTGTTTCACCTTTTGTGGGAATTAATTCTGCACATTCAGTTCCTACTAAACACTGAATTTTCTTTGTGTGACTAAATTGCCTCTTCATTGCTTCATAGGGAGCCCCTAGTTCTTCTACAGAAAAGACTTGTCAACAATTCTCATAAACCTATTTCTGCACCCATCATGTACAACAAATTTCTTCTCACTGCTGATCTTTCCACCTCCTTGATCACTGAAGTGGGCCCGTTGTTGATTGTACTCAGTTCCATTTCAGAAAATGCCTGAAGACCCAGAGGAAATATGGGGAACTCCATTACTAAGCATCCCAGACATCAGCTGCCTCTGTTTAATCAACTCTGTCCCTCTTCGGGGCTTTTTGCTAACACCTGGTATAGGGAAGCATGGAGTCAGAAGCACTTGGAAGAATTGCATCTGCACCTTTATGTATTTCTATAATAATTAAATAGAAGAAAGAGGTGGAAGATTCTCTATAAGGAGGCACTTTACTATGGGCCTTGTATATCCAATATAATTTAATAGTCACAACTCCAGAAAATGGCTAATGTTAAGTTCCCCTGATGGGTAAGGAGATGGAGATTCAGAAAGGTGAGGTAACGGACCCAAGGATACCCAGGTAGGGTTGGCCCAGGATTGGAGCTGGGTGCGTGCTCTTTCTGCTGCACCACTTGGCTCAGTCATTACCATGGGAGACTGTGATGGCTAATTTTATGTGTCAACCTGACCTGGCAAAGGGATGCCTAGGTGTTGGGTCAAGCGTTATTCTGGATGTTCAGTGAGTGTGTTTCTGGAAGAGATTAGCATTGGCATCGATGGACTGAGGAAAGCAGACAGTTCTCACCAATGAGAGTGGGCTTCACACAATCCATCAAGGGACTGAATAGAACAAAAAGATAGAAGAAGGTTGAGTTCACTCTGCCTGACCATTGAGCTGGGGTTTTGATCTTGTCTCTTCAGACCTGAACTGGAATCTACACCACCAGCTCTTCCAGCTCTCAGACCTTCCAACTACACCACTGACTTTCCTGGGTCTCTAGTTTGCAGATGGCAGATCGAGGGGTTTCTCAGCCTTCATAATCATATGAGCCAACACATTACAATAAATCTCTTTCTAGATAGATAGAGACACAGACATAGACACAGATATAGATCTCCTATTGGTTCTGTTTCTCAGGAGAACTGTGATATATGAGAACCTTGAAAGCACGAAGAGGGGAAATATATTTATATTTCTGTCTGTGTTCATCAACGTGAAGGGTGATTGGAGGGGACTCCATCCCACTTGCACAGTCAAGAGCTTGGGTTGTTCTCCAAGCCCCACCCCCTCCACCCATTCATTAGCGGCTCTTACATATCTGGCTTCTTTCGGAGTGGAATGTTACTTGCCTGAGAATCTCTTAAGACATCATAGTTAAGATTTCCTTAATTAAGTAAAATTGTGAAAAGAGGCCAGTGATCAACCATCTAGAGGAAATGAAGAAGATCCAGTGAAGAGACAAAGTCCTGAGAGTTAGTAGTTAAGGGCAAAGTGTTTGCAAACAATCACCACCATCTTCACTATCGCCACGTTTAGGACATTGGTGTTTGCGCTATAGCTGCTCTCAAATAGAAGACTACCCTTTTTGTTATATTTGTTAGATGACACTTCTATGTGTAAGATATCATTCTCAGAGCTTCACTTATATTAACTCATTTACCCCTCAAGCAACCCTATGGCATGACTATGACTATTACTGTTTCACAGGAGGAAAATGGACTACAGAGAGGTTAAGTAGCTTTCCTGGGACCACCCAAGGAGTGGATTGCAGAGCTGGGATTTGATCAGGGCAATCTGGTTCCAGATTCTGTGCTCTCAACTTTGACAGAATGTTGCCTAAAACCCCAGTTTATGTGAGATTAAAGTATTGGCTGAGGTTCTTCATGGGTCCCATGATCACGTCTGGGAGCTGAGCTAGGGAGAGACTAAGACTTGGGGAAATACACGATGTCTATGGTCAGCTCTGGATTCTACCTTGTTTTTCAGACTCAAATCCTCCCCTCCCCTTATCCCACACGTTGCATCTAGTTATAAAGGTTATTGTCTTTCTGACTTTTTGTCACTGTACCTGATTCTGTGTTATCATAACCTTCCTAACTACCCTGTCCCTGTGGGTCTGAGTCTTTACCTTGTTTTATTTCCATATTCCTTCCCAAGGACCGAGTTCCTCCTTTAAACAACAGGCTGGAGTGGAGAGGTGGAGTCCGGTGGTGCCTGATAACAGACTTTTGCCCACTGTGACTTCTCAACGCTGCCCAATCCAGGATTTCCTGTTGTTGGCCGAGACACACTCTTAGCAAGTTCCAAGCCTCCCTGGCAACCCAGCTCCCCGCTGAGCTTGTTACCTGTGATTTGGGCCAAAAGAAAGCTCTGCTCAGTCTTATACTACAGCAGGTGCTCTGTGTGCCAGACTGACCTTCTGCACCCAACAGCTGTCTCACCACGTGGATGGATCTGGCTTCAGGTCTCCAAACATCTGTTAACTTATCCTTTAACTAGACCAGTCTCAGTCATGTCCTGAAATTAGGTAGAATGAAGAAATACAATATACAAAGCAGTAAGGAAGATAAGGATGACTTCTGGAGGTTTTGAAGAAATTTCTTGATTTCTGTTAGGGGTTTAGAATATTCTGCTAACTTTTTGGCCTACGTGTTAAAGGCCTCTGTCAGAATCAGAATCTACTTTTATTTTTGTGTCTGTAGCTTTCATTTGCACTAGGAATACTTTCAGCTTTAGAAATAACTTTATGTTTAGAATCTGGAAGGCCCAGGGCTGGGCACAGAAGATAGAAAATGGAGATCATGCTGTTAAACTGACCCTAAACTCAAGGGGGAGTAATTATTACCTTACATTTATTTAATGTAGTTGTTTTTGTGTCTTGAATCCTGAAGAAAGACAAAGATGTTGAGCCATTTCATTCTATTCTTCGCAAACTCTAATTGTTAGAAAGCTCATCTTTAATTAGCTGGCATTAGCCTCCCTATAATTTCTACTTATTGGTGCTAGATCTGCTGACAGAAATAACACAAAATAAATACACTGCTAAGTCTCCAGGACAAGTCTTCAAGTATTTGAAGATAAATCTCTGGTACACTTAACTTGATCTTTTTTTTTCCCTTTTCAAATGAGTATTTCTTTCTCCTGCCACATTCCAGTCATTAATATCACCCAATTAAAGCCTCATGAAATAGTATCCTTTGTCTTGTGGGAAAACATCCATTGACTTTGTTTTTTCCCCTGCTTACGAGGTGACATAATGAGGCCAGCAAAGTAGAGGAAGATGTTAGGTACAGGTAGAAACCTGCTTATGAGGGTATAGAGAAAGGCTATGTGGTTCTTACCTAGTTGAAAAGCTTGGACTGCAGCTCTTAACACAATGTTAAATTAACCTGATGAACAGCAGTGCTGAATGTGCAATATGGCACCTGATGAACAAATTCCAAGTGTCAGGTCAATGTCCCAGCGGGTGGGGCTCTAAGAAGTAACAAGATACCTACACATAAATGTCAGGTGTCCAGCATCTGATCAGCCCTGAGGAAAGATACCAGGCAGAACCTGAGGTTGATAATAATAATGATGAAATAATGATAGAATGAATAAGAGGCAATACATATTGGGTCATTATGATGAATTAAGTGTTGAACTAAGTTATTACATGTACTAACTTCCTTAAGACTTTCAGTACTACAACAATTCACATTTTACAAATAAGGATATTGACACAGAGATTAGTAAGTGGAATGAGTGGGATTCCATCCCAGGTTGTCTGACCCTAAATCCCTTAATTTTAATATCCACTTTGTACTGGTATAGTCACTTTCTAGAGTTCGGGACATGTCCCTGATTATGGTTGAAGTATTAGGTGCCTCAAACAAGGATATTTAAAAGAAGGAAATCAAGGCAGAAACTCAGTTCAGAGCAGTAGGTCAGCCCAGGCAGAGCTGAGATGTACGCAGACGCCCAAAACTCACCACTTGGCACTTGAGATCTTAGCCTCATTGGCTGCATAGAAAACCTGGAGCAGAGACACTTAGCATCCTGGCTCTCGTGGTGGACCCACCAGGCCAGTACGCCTTTGGTTCAAGACTGAGATGTCTTAGGCCAATTACTTGCCCTCCACCCTGATCAGAATTGAATCAGAAGCCCAAACAGTCTGGGGCTGCAGCCAAAGCACACCAACAAGAAGATTTACAGGGAGCTGGCAGAGAGCAAACCCGGGGGAAGAGGGCAGGGGCTGCCCCGCACTGGAATACAGACATCTAGGGCCCAAGCGTCTTAATCTTCTGCCTTTTTGTCTTTTCCTAAAAATAACAGAATAGTGCCTGCACCACGATGCTTCTCTTGGTGTCATTGTTATCCTCAGGGGCATCCAGTTTTGTAGTTTTATTTGGACATTTTTCACTTTCTTCTACAAATTTCATTTTGAAGCCCTCTGGTCAGGTCAGCAACTCTCCTCCCACACTCCCTGTGAGACGAACACCATCTCTTGCCAGGAACTCTTTGTTCTGGAAAGCCATGGTCCAGTAAAACAAATTCTGCTTTGACACCATCTACGCAACCAGCTGTTCCCGACTCATATCCTACTTTCCCTGCCAAACTCACAGCCTTCAATTGGAAAAGGAGTTGAAAAAGCAACACTTGCTATTCTTACTGTTTTCTAAGTCTTATATCCAGAACTTCAAAATCATTAAAGATACACATCAGTTTTGTCTGACTACATCATTTAGTCTCACTTTAGCCAGAAGAAAAGTAAAGATAAATGTGTTTGATGTGTTTTAAAACTTCTATTTCTGTATCTCTTCGCATATCTATTCCAGGGACCAAGAGGAGCTACCATATCAGCCTACCTTACAGTCATCTATCTCTCTTGAAGAAGAAAGTAATTGACTGTTATAATTCTTCTCTTCCTTTTGGAAGATAATGAAGTACACCTTCTTGTATACAATTCAAATTGTCCTGTGAAGGACAGGATATTTCTTCCCAAAGACTCAACATTGCCAGACTTGGAAAAATCTTTATACTTATTGCACTGTCCCATGAGAAAGTTTTTCCTACTCAGGTTTGAGATAGCAAACAGGATGGAATTTGGATGAGTTGAGGGGTGGGAGAAGGGAATCTAGGTTTATGAAACTGTATGTATAGCTATTAAGAGACAACACAATCTGGTATGCTTGGGAGACAATCAAAAATCTAGTCTTGCTGGAAAACTTTGTAATGAACAATAGTAGGAAATGGACAGTAGGGAAGGAGGGGTTGATTGTTAAGTATACCCATAGATGATTTTTCAAGCTTCCAGGCTAGGTTGACACGTCTAAACTTTGCAAATAACTAAAGAAGGCGTGTTTGGTAGCTTATTGCTAGGAGACTTGCTTGATAGAAATACTGTTTCTGAAATATCTTTTCAGAGGCTATATAACGTTTAGATTACAAGACTATGGAATGAATGGAAAGGAATAGAAAGAGTTAGGAAGCCACTTCTGTGAGACTTTGCATCTAGAATGGGACCTGGATACATGGTGGGTATCAGGTGAAAGATGTAAGTTGATAAGAGTGTGGATTAGTATTCATTTCCTTATCATGTCTAATATGAAGGCAGACAAAGGGCGTAGGAGGTGCCGCTTCTATTTCACTCAGGAGTTTTCCCTCTGTTTTCTCAATAGGAGAATGAGGACATATTGAGAATACCCATTATGAATTCTATGATGATATGTATATTGTCCATTCTTGAGGTTCTGTGTCCAACTCAGTGCTATAGTCAAAAAAGCACTTTTCAAATGCTTCTTGGCGATGACGAGGAGGGTAATTATTCCTGGGGTTAGCATCTGATTTGTGTTCCACTGACTCCCACTGATGTCATGACTAAGGAAGCCTCCAGGTGCATCTTCCCTCCCCAGAAATGAGGCATCCTGCACACGCGTTTACATGCTGGCCCGCCATACAATGGATCTTTGCTCTACACCATCATCTCTGATGGGAGGGAACTTGGTGTTTTCCTGGGGCATGTAATTCCCAAGAGATTATTCCAAGAATGACTTCTCGTTCTGGTTCATTAGTTCCAAGCACATCAGAGCTGAACAAATGGATCAAAGTGTTTAGTAGGATTTACAAGCAATTACTGGAGTGGTGAAGGCAGCAAGGGCTATTAGAGAGCATCTTACAGGGGATACCACATTGCTGAAGGAATTCCTGGAGATGGTTCTTCTCTGGCATGGACACTCATGGCTCAGGGAAGAGGGGCAAAAAGGGCAGTGATTTGCACAATCATCCTCTCACCTCAGGCTTTTCACTCCCCCAGAACCACTGCCTGAAAATTGGATGTTTATTATGTAATTTTTTGACACTTCAACTTATACCTGGAGGTTCCTAGAAATTCTAAAATAAAGGTGTTTGGAAATCAATTCCTTTCCTACAATCCAAATTAAGGCTTTATTTTGCTTCAGTTTTTGCTTTTTGTTTTTAAAAGGAAGCAGACTCTTCTGCCAGGGGCATAGTGATACTAATTGGGTGAAGCAAAGGTTCTGTAGTCAGTCACACCTATTCCCTAATATTCTCTCAGTCATGTTTCTACAGGCAGACCTTAGAGATACTGCTGGTTCAGTTCCAGACCAGCACAATAAAGCAAACTTTCTGGTTTCCCAGTGCATGTAAAAGTTATGTTCACACTACACTGTAGTCTATTAAGTGTGCAATAGCATCCTTAGGTCTAAAAAAAGACAGTGTATTTACCTTACTTAAAATATACCTTTTGCCAAAAAATACTAACCATCATCTGAGCCTTCAGAGAGTCCTCATCTTTTATCTGGCAGAAGGTCCAGCCTGGACGTTGATGGATGGCTGCTGACTGACCAGGGTGGTGACTGCTGAGGGCTGGGGTGGCTATATGGCAATTTCTTAAACTAAGGCAACGATGAAATTTGCTGCATTGATTGACTCTTCCTTTCACCTGAACACTTAGAGGCCATTGTAGGGTTATAAATGGGCTTAATTTCAATTTTGTTGTGTCTCAGGGAAAAGGGAGGCTGGAGGAGGGTAGAGAGACAGAGAAAGGCCAGTCAGTGGAGCAGTCAGAATGCACACATTTACCGATTAAGTTTGCCATCTTACATGAGTGTGGTTCTTGGTGCCCCCAAACATTTACAATAGTAGCAACAACCATCACTGATCCCAGATCACCATAACAAACATAACAGTAATGAAAAAGTTTGAAATATTGCGAGAATTATCAAAATGTGATCCAGAGACGTGAAGTGAGCAAATGCTGTTGGAAAAATGGCTCCAATAGACTTGTTCAATGCAGGGTTGCCAGAAACCTTCAGTGTGTTCAAAAAAAAAAAAATTGCAATATCTGAGAGACACAGTAAGGTAAAGCACCATAAGATGAGGTATGCCTGTCATTGGGGAGCTCTAGGTAAATAAAAGTGCTGCTTAACCTCAGTCTCCCCATCTGTGACATGGGAAGGTCACTGACACTAAATAAATTGTTTGAGAATTAAGTGAGGTGATATATGTAAATCACCCAGCACATCTGAACATAAAGTTTGGTAGATTTACCCACATAGACAATACTGGATATTTGTGGGCCTCCCTATTTTAGGGGTTGCTCTTGTAAAACTTTTACATATAGGGAAATCCAGAATGTGAGTTCTTTGGGCCAAAAAGATATGAAAATAGAAAAAAAAAGGAAAAGCTGAGTGTTCAAATCCACCCATCTGTCAAGTTATTCCTTTCAAGGTGCAGAACATGTGAGGGAGAAAAGAAAGACTGGAAGTACAACATTCTCTGCTAGGAAGGAAACATCAGGACTTAAGAATGAGTTTCACCTCACACAATAGTGTACAGAAGTCGTTAGATGACTTTCACTTTAATCATACATAATTTTCTATGCTGTTAAGTCTTCTATAAACATTATTTCTCATGGAAACATTCCAACATAGGGATGATTTATGTAGCCATTCCCCTACTATTGACCATTTAATTTTTTCCAGTGTTGCTATGATAAATAACTCTTTGGTAAGTATATTTACCTATAAATCTTTGTCTGAATTTCTGTTCATTTCCTCAGAATAAATTTATATAAGTGAGATTACTAGATCAAAAGAATGACTTTAGGATGCTGTACATTTTGCCATATATTGCAAAATAGAAAATGCAAGTTACATTCTCAGTAGCAGTAAATGAAGTTGCTAGTCTCAATGGATCCTGGTTGGAATGAAATATTATTTTTTTTTAAACACTATTACTTGATTTGAAATAAGCAGGTCTCTCATTGTCATTTCAATCTGTATTTGATTCAGTAAATTCTTTTCTTATGATTAATATCCATGAACAATGTATTTGTTATGAGTATCTGTTCATGCCCTTCGCCCACATTTTTGAGTGCTAAGTTTTACTGTGCTTCCTAACATTTTGCAAGAGTTTTGAATGTTTCAAGTGGAATTTTGACAAGTGGGAAAATCAGGATGAAGCGATGATACCAGGTTTGCTATAATTGCAAATTGTAGATGGAAATTTTACTAGCTGAAATATAACATCTCAAGTAACATATGAGTGTAGCAAGTGGTTCTGTTGGCTAAGTACCCACATGAGAACGTACTAAGGATTAGGATATTTTAAATTTTGGAACTATAGTTTGACATTTTAAAATGTCAGATTAAGAAATGGAGGCTTCATTCAATGATTAGTGGGAAAACACTAGTGCTTCTCATGTGCCCTGAGTCAGTGATTTGATTGGTCCCCATCCTGGACCAATTAAATCTGAACCGCTAGATTTGCCTTGATAAACCAAGATTGAGAACAAATGCTTTGAGAGAGGTTGTAGTCTTTAAAACCAAATTTACGTAATGGCACTAGTAGGAAGGAACGAAAATAGAAGGCAATGGATAGGGAAGAGGAAGAGGGGGAGGGGAGGGGAGGGAAGGAATAAAACAGAACCAAAATGGAATAGAACAGAGATGGGTTAAAAGTAGGAGAAACTGTTAGATGACTGCAGTAGTTCAGGAAGGGAATAAGAACCTGATCTAGGGTGACGGCAGTGAGAGGAAGTGGAGGGGAAAGACAAAAGAAGACATGCACACAATATACTAATTTAAGCATAAGCTGAGAGAGATGAAGGTCGAAGTAAAGTTTGAGGTTTCAGCAAGTGGAAATGTAAAAATGGGCGGTTATGAGGACTTCCATTGGGAGTTAACAAGAAACTCATATAATGGTTTTCAGGCAACCATGAAAACTAAAATAAAAATGGAGGCAAAGCAGAAGAAAAAGTCTAAGATAGCAGATAGATGTAGTACCTAGAGCAAGGTCTCATACATAGAAAGTGCTTCATACATCGTTGTTTAAAGAATAAATAAAGAAAAGTGTCCCCTTTCAACAAGCAGAAAAAAAGAAGGCACCGAACTGGAGATAAACATGGAATGATCAGAGGACACAAATACACTGATTTACGTTTCAATTGCCTGGGGAAGACACAGTACTAATACAATGGAAATTGAAGAGGGACAGTTACAGTTTATTAGAATAGTGGCTCTACCATGAAAACAGGCTAAAAGTTTATAAATGGTTGAACAAACAGTGAGGAATACAGGAGAAATTAGTATAAACTATTCCTGGTGAAAAATGGAAGAAGTTACAGCAGAAAGAAAGCTAGCATTTGTTGTTGTTTTGTTTTGTTTAAGGGTTTATTATTATTATTTTTAAAGGATAGGTGAGCTATAACAACATTTATGCCAAAAAAAGGTAGGTGTTCCTAGATAGGAATAGAAAAAATAAAGGAAAAAGCTTGATTTCAATGACAAAGTCCAGGAGAAGGTAGGAGGGAGCAAAAGAATGAGGAGAGGTAGACAAGTGGTCATTAGAAAGGAGCACCAACTTCTCCTCTGACAGAGGAGTAAAGGAGGAGGAATAATTAAGACCACAGGGAAACATCCAGATTAGGGGAAGGGACTTGGGGGAATCAGAAATACCCAAGGTTAGACTTAGACATTTAAGTTTATGGGGGCATTATCAGCTGAGAACCCCTGTGTAGGATAAGTTTGAAATGTTTATAGAACCACAGAAAAAATCAGGAACGGCAAACTCCTTCCAGGCAACAGAGAAGACCAACTTAAGGCTGATAGTACAAGGTTACAGGGCATCCAGGTAGTAGGGTCTTAAAATAACTTATGTTCAGCACCTTGAACTTGAGATGAGAAAAACTGAATAGAAAAGGCTACCCAGGTGCATTAGTTATCTATTAATAGATAACAAATTAACCCAAAGCATAGCCACTTAAAATGCCATTTATGTTGGTCCGACTTAACTGGACCCTCCACTCAGCCTCTCTCACAAGCTACAGCCAGGTGTTGGCTGGGCTGTAGTCATCTCAAGGCTTGATGGGAAAGGTTCTACTTCCAAATATGCATGGTTGTTTGCAGGATTTAGTTCTTCACAGGCTGTGGAACTAAGGTCCTCTGTTGTTTGCTGGGCGCTGGCCAAAGATTGCTCTCTGTTCCCTATCATGCTGGTCTTAACAGTTTATTTCATCAAAGTGTGCCACCCAAGAAGGCAACAGAGGGGGCTGGCTGGCAAGACAAAAGTCATAGTCTTTTGTTGCTTAGTCATGGAGGTGACATTCCATCCAATTTCTCTTACTCTGTAGATGAAAAGGAGTCACTAGGTGCAACCCACACTTAAAGACAGGGAATTAGACAAGGGTGTGAATACCAAGAGGCAGGGTCATGTGGGGCCATCCTAATGTCTGGCTGTTAGATCAGGTTTACCCTAGGTATGATTAGGTCTTCAAGAGGACTTTTCTCCTAGGAACTTGGTAGGTATTTGTAACATTTTTAAAATATATAACAACAAAAACAAACAAAACTCCTTGGTACCGCTCTCATGATGCTTATAATCTAAAGTTTAGGGTGGCCTTTTAAATCTGGACATTTTGAGTGACCTATAATAATTTGCTGGGGCAATAGGTACAGGCTAGGACTGTTAAAAACAAACTACAATCCATGCTCATCCTACTAATGAAGAAAATAGATGATAAGCAAGCAAAGAAATAAATGTGTAATTACAAGTTTATGAGTCCTTTAAAAGAAACAAAATGCATTTGTATAGGATGACCAGGGACAGGTTCTCTGCAGAGGTGACAGTAAACTAAGACCTAGAGGATACAAAGGAAAAATTGATGAGGGAGGAGCATCACAGTTTAATAAGACTGGAGCTGAGAAATAGCTCTGCCTGTGCAAGGCACTGAAAGGATTCAATGTCTCTGGAGTGCCCCACTGAGGGGCATGGCATGAGAGAAGGCTGGAACAAAGGAAACAGTCGGTAGGTCAAACAGCATAGTGTGTGCAATAGAAAGCCATGGAAGAGACTTAAATCATCTAGTGAGGTTATCCAATTTATGTTGGAATGTGCCAGGGACAGAGGGTGGGGGCGGGTGGTGGCTGCCGTGTGAAAATATTTTGGGGAAGGACAAAAGTAGCAGTGAAGATTGAGACAAATGAAGATAATCTATATATAATCTGGAGATAAAGCAATCACATATGTTGATGACTAAATGTAGAGGATGATAGCGAAAAGAATCAAGGATGACTTCCAGTTTTCTGGCGTGAGCCAATGGGCAGATAACGGTGACAATTTCTGAGCTGGAGAAGACTTTCAGACAGGAAACCATCCAAACAGGAGAGGCAAGAACACTGATTCCAGTTTTAAGACTTCACTTAGTCTCTCTCCTCTGGTTTGGAAGCAGGAACTAAAATGTCCACTTACCAGTGAGAGTTCCTTAGTGGAAAGGAGTAGCAGGAGACCAGTATAGTGTGGGCAAAGATTGATGTATGGAAACCTAATGGTGACTCACAGAATCGAGGAGAATCTGGAGAATCAGGCTTGGAAACCAGTACAAACCAAGGTAATTGTGGAAACAGGAACTACGAGTGACTCATTAGAACCACTTACTTCTGGAATAAAATGGAGTGACAATCATTTTCAGTGTTTTTGAATCTCTGTGGAAGAGACTGTGCTCAGGAAAGGAGTATCTGACCAGCTTGGGTTTCATCATGTGCCCATCCCTTCACCAGACTGTAACCGAGGGGAAAAGTAAATTTCTTATCTGAAGTGCAGGGGACAGTCATCGGGCAGCCAGACCAACATGTGACGTGTGCACAGGAAGTGGCTGAGTGCAGAGACTTAAAGCTGAAATAGCCAATGGTCCAGCAGTCCTCAGGCATCCATCCTGCCACTTGCAAAAATCTGGTTTTAGGAGGGAGGTTGGGAAGTAAAACTGTTCCTGACTTATACTCAGTAGGGTGACAAGGACAGGAACAAGGGATGTATACACTTTTCCCTCTGCTTAGAATGCCATTCATTTTGCTTAGCTAACTCCTATATCTCTTTTTGCCCCAACTCAATCAATAATTTCTTAAACTTTCTTGACTTTCCAAAGTCAACTGCCAATTGTAAAGGTTTGCACAGTGCACCTTTATTTACTTTTGAGATTTCTATATTATTTTGTCCATCTTCCACAGGGATTGCAAACTCCATGAGAATGTAAATAAATGCTATTTTCCTTCCGTATCTCTCTCTCTCTCTCTCTCTCTCTCACACACACACACACATGCATGCACACACATGCACACGCACACGCACACATGCACACACACGCACACCAATGCAATCCTAGCAGTTAGCACAATGGTTGGGCTATAGTGGGCACTCATAGGCACTCATAGTGTGAGGAAAATGGGAGACAAAAAAATTCCAGATTTTACTTTTGAATGAGATGAATGGTGCTATCTCTAACTAAATTAAGGAAAATATACAAGATAATGCATTTGAGTTTTAATTTGTCAAGTTGGAGATGCTTATATATTGGATTGTTATTTGGTTATATAGTACTGGAACTTGGGAGAGGTCAACAGTTTTCTATTTTATCCTTCTTTTGTATGAAAACTTCCTAGCCTTTAAAAACTGTTATACTTAATCATAACTATTATCTCATTTAATATTCAAATTATCATAACTTTGCCAGCAGAGCTCCTTTGAGCCAGCTTTTTTTTTTAATTATTACCCTTGATAGTCTTAAAAGTGTCCTTATAAATGTCAATAATAGTCTTTTCTAGAGCTATACTGATTTTTTCCTTGCCTCAAACTATTTTTCTGGGAGTCCTGGTTCTTTTTTAGTGGATAATATTAGAAACTAAAATCTGAGTGCTACAAGGAGATCAGCTCGGTGCTTTGTGACCACCTGGAGGGGTGGGATAGGGAGGGTGGGAGGGAGGGAGACACAAGGGGGAAGAGATATGGGAACATATGTATATGTTTAACTGATTCACTTTGTTATAAAGCAGAAGCTAACACACGATTGTAAAGCAATTTTACTCCAATAAAGAAAAAAAAAAAAGACCATGACAAAAAATAAATAAATAAAAAATAAAATCTGAGTGCTAGATGTGAACATGAATGTTGTTGATGAGCAAAAGTGCTGTGGCTGCTATTATCCCTGTTAGAGTCAGAGCTGAAAAGATATTTCCTTTTAGGATTATTCATTTACTTTCTTTTTTATTTCCCCGATTTAACATGATAAGTTGATGTTCTCTACTTTGGTAAGAGCTATGATTTTCATTACTATTGTTTTTCCATTACAGAAACATATAGTTTGAATTAATTTGCTTTTCTAAAAGTCATTATTTTTATTGAAGTATAGTTAATTTACAATATTATATTAGTTTCAGGTGTACAACATAGTGATTCAAAATTTTTATAGATTATATTCCATAAAAAGTTGTTATAAAATAATGGCTATATTCCCTGTGCTGTACAATATATCCTTGTAGCTTATTCATTTTATACATAGTAATTTGAACCACTTAAACCTCTACCCCTATCTTGCCCCTTTGTCCTTCCCACTCCCCCACCAGTGGTAACCACTAGTTTGTTCTCTATACCTGTGAGTTGGTTTCTATTTTGTTATAATTATTCATTCATTTTATTTTTTATATTACACATATGAGCAATAACATACAGTATTTGTCTTTCTCTGTCTGACTTATTTCATTAAGCATATTTTTAAAAGGAAACTATATCAGTACCTAAATCACTACCAGCATAATTTACCATATTAAAAGAAAATCTCAAAAATGAAAAGGAGTCCAGCAGTACAGGTGCAACACACACATTTTCGATCAAAAATATAATGTCAACAACAGTGGTTTGAGGAGTTTGAGGGCCCCTTCCCCAGTGAAATAACCATAATTGCTTAAAATTATTTGTAAAAACAACCACTTAAAGTCTCTGGAAATTGTCATAAGGTCATGCAGCCAATGAAGAAATATTTTTTTAGATTCCTTTTCAGTGTATTTTTTTAATAATTTTTATTAGAGTATAGTTAATTTACAATGTTGTGTTAGTGTCTGCTAAGAAACATTTATTCAAGAAAATCTACTAAATCTTGATAAGAACAGTGAGAGTTTGTGGCATTTGAGCCATGGCCCATTCACTCTGCTCCCAGAGCCCAGCTCAGGATGATGGAAGCCCCACTCTACATGCATGTGGCCAAGAAGATGGGACTCTCTCCTACAATTCCCAGTCAAGTGTTACTGTACATTTCCAGTCGGAGCAGGCCACAGGCACGTCTCGTTGCTCACAGCTTCCTGTTGCAGAGGCTAAATTCTGGGTAACTGTGGCTGAGAAGTCAGTAATTCCCTTTCTGAACCAAGCCCCCCCGATAGAGAGGAGGCATGGCCAGCTGAGAATACTGGAGCTGTAATCATCCTCACCCCAGCTCGTTTGTAAGGAAGACATTACATGCAGGAAAGAAAACCCTAGAAGAGCAGAGAAACTGCCCACACCCAGCACTCTAAATGTAAAGCACAGTATCACTGAGAAAAGCAGGACACTATCCTTGCCACAATCCCTCCAAATCAGTGTCTTAAAGATTTTGCCCAGGGGGTGAGGCAGGCCATAAGAAGAGAGAACTCAGAAGCTCTTTGTTCTAAAAGGAGCAAACATTATTTGAAACAAAGTATAGGGAAGGTCAAGTGTTGAAAACAATGGAGATTTTACTATTAAGCAATTAAGAGGAGGTTGGTAGCTCCATGAGAGCAATAAGATACCTATAGTCCAGCTAGTTTATCAGAGAGAACCATGGAAAGACACAGCTCAGAAGAAAGCCCCTGAGGTTACAACTAACCTCAAAAATTGGCTTCAAAATCTATCCTTGCACAGGTTCCCAAATTTAACTGGATAAGACTGTGAAGCAATTTATGCCCTTGGACATTGTCAAAAATAATAGAACAATTAACCAGCAATTAGTGCAGTTTAAAGCTGGATGTAATGTCAACAGAGGGAGAAAGCCCAAAATGGAAAGAGACAAAGGGAACCCTGCTAACACCACACCATCCCAAGGTGACTGTGCACATGCCCACTGCTATTCCTTTAGTGAAATGACATCAGAGGCTCACACTGAGGGAGAAATATACTTTAGTAAAATGGTCCAGCTGGGTAACTAAGAAAATAAACAAGAAAACAACAGAAAGCCCTGGAAGGGGGATAAGTATCTAGAGTTGCTAAATAATCATAAATGTCCAGTTTTCAACAAAATAATTATGAGACATGAAAACAAACAGGGAAGTGTGACTGTACATTTTTTAAAAAAGCAGAAAGTTTGGTGCCTTTGGTGCAGAAAGGGACTCAGGTGTTGGACTTGACAAGCAAAGAATTAAAAGCAGTAAAATTGAAGATAGATTAATAGAGAATATGTAACCTGAAGAAAAGAGAGAAAAAGAGGAAGAAAAATTAACAAAGCCTCAGAGAAATATATAATACTGTTCAGTGCAATAATATATTTGTAATGACATTGGCAGTAGAGGAGAATGATACAGAAAAAATATTCAAAAATATATTTAAAAATGGTAGAAAACCTCCCAAATTTGATGAAAGGTGTTAATGTACACATCCAAGAAGCTCAAGAAACTCCAGGTAGATTAATGCAAAGAGATCCACACCCCAACAGATAATCATAAAATTTAGACCAAAATAAATTAGACGAAAATCATGAAAAAAAAGACAAAAATCTTAAAATCAAGAAAAAAACAACTTGCCATGCAAAGAGACCCCCAATAAAATTAAGATCTTACCACCAGAAAAAAATAGAATCCAGGAGGCAATTAACAACATATTCTAAGTGCTGTCAACTAAGTATCTTAAATCCAGAAAAACAATCCTTAAAAGAGAAAACAAAATAAAGGCATTCTTAGATAAGCAAAATCTTAGTAAATGTATTGCTAGTAGATCCATATTACAAGAAATACTAAAGTTTTTCAGGCTGAAAACACAATATTGCTAAGAAGGACCAACCCCCAAAATAATCTGAATCCACATAAAAATCCACAAAGCTACCTTTGCCCACAAATTTGATAATTTAGATGAAATGGACCAACTCCTTGAAAGACAGGGCTGTCAAAACTCACACAAGAAAAAATAGATCATCTGAATAGACCTGTCTCTATTTAAAAATTTGAATGAATAATTCTTAATTTTCCAAAATAAAGCAGCAGACTCAGATGAGTTCATATTGAATTTTACCACACATTTAAGGAAGACATTATACAAGTTCGCTTCAATACTTTGAGAAGATAGAAGCAAAGGGAATATTTTCTAACTCATTCTGTGGGGCCAACATTACCCTAATACCAAAACCAAAGGCACTACAAGAAATGAAAACTATAGATTAACGTCTCTCATAAACATAGATGTAAAAATCCTCAACAAAATGTTAGAAAATTAAAACCAACATTGTATTTAAAAGATTATACATGATGACCAAGTAGGATTTACACCAGCTATGCAAGGCTGGTTCAACACTCAAAAATCAGTCAATGTAATCCATTATATCAATAGGCTAAAAAGAAAAACCACACTATTATATAGCAAAAAAACAAACAACCCAATCCAAAAATAGGTGGAAGACCTAAATAGACATTTCTCCAAAGAAGATATATAGATGGTCAACAAACACAAGAAAAGATGCTCAAGCACTAAAGAAATGAAAATCAAAACCATAATGAGGTATCACACCAGTCAGAATGGCCATCATCAAAACTCTACAAACAGGGCTTCCCTGATGGTGCAGTGGTTGAGAGTCCGCCTGCCAATGCAGGGGACATGGGTTCGTGCCCTGGTCTGGGGGGATCCCACATGCCATGGAGCGACTGGGCCTGTGAGCCATGGCTGCCAAGCCTGCACATCTGGAGACTGTGCTCCACAACGGGAGAGGCCACAACAGTGAGAGGCCCGCGTACTGCAAAAAACAAAAAAACTCTACAAACAATAAATGCTGGAGAAGGTGTGGGGAAAAGGGAACCCTCTTGCCCTCTTGAACTGTTGGTGGAAATGTAAATTGATACAGTCACTATGGAGAACAGAATGGATGTTCCTTAAAAAATGAAAAATAGAACTACTATAGGACCCAGCAATCCCACTACTGGGCATATACCCTGAGAAAACCATAATTCAAAAAGAGACATCTACCACAATGTTCACTGTAGCACTATTTACAATAGCCAGGACATGGAAGCAACCTAAGTGTCCATTGACAGATGAATGGAAAAGAAGATGTGGCACATATATACAATGGAATATTATTCATCCATAAAAAGAAATGAAATTGAGTTATTTGTAGTGAGGTGGATGGACCTAGACTCTGTCATACAGAGTAAGTCAGAAAGAGAAAAACAAATACCGTATGCTAACACATATATATGGAATCTAAAAAGAAATTGTTCTGGGCTTCGTTGGTGGCACGGTGGTTAAGAATCCGCCTGCCAATGAAGGGGACATGGGTTCAAGCCCTGGTCCAGGAAGATCCCACGTGCCACGGAGCAACTAAACCCGTGTGCCACGACTAATGAACCTGCACTCTAGAGCCTGCGAGCCACAACTACTGAAGCCCACACGCGTGAGAAGTCACCGCAATGAGAAGCCTGCTCACCGCAATGAAGAGAAGTCCCCGTTCACTGCAACTAGAGAAAGCCCGTGCACAGCAACGAAGACCCGACGCAGCCATAAGTAAATAAATAAATAATAAAAATTTAAAAAATGGTTCTGATGAACCTAGGGGCAGGACAGGAATAAAGATGCAGATTTAGAGAATGGACTTGAGGACATGGGAAGGGGGAAGGGTAAGCTGGGACGAAGTCAGAGAGTAGCATTTACATATATACATGACCAAATGTAAAAGAGATAGCTAGTGGGAAGCAGCTGCATTGCACAGGGAGATCAGCTCAGTGATTTGTGACCACCTAGAGGGGTGGGAGGTGCAAGAGGGAGGGGATATGGGGATATATGTATACATATAGTTGATTCACTTTGTTATACAGCAGCAACTAACACAACATTATAAAGCAATTATACTCCAATAAAGATGTTTAAAAAATAGATATGGAAAAAGCATTTGACAAATCCCCTTCATGATAAAAACTCTCAGCAAACTAGGAATAGAGACAAACATCCTCAACTTGATATGTAATCCCTACAAAAAGGCTATAGCTATCATTATACTTAGTGGTGAAAAACTCAAATCTTTACTATAAGACCACATACAAGTCAAAAATGTACAATTAGGGCTTCCCTGGTGGCTCAGTGGTTGAGAATCTGCCTGCCGAGTCAGGGGACACGGGTTCGTGCCCCAGTCCGGGAGGATCCCACATGTGTCAGAGTGGCTGGACCCATGAGCCATGTCTGCTGAGCCTGTGCATCCGGAGCCTGTGCTCTGCAACGGGAGAGGCTACAAGGGTGAGAGGCCCGCGTACCGCTAAAAAAAAGTACAATTATATCACTCTTTTTCAACATTGTACTAGAAATTCTAGCTAGTGCAGTAAGACAAGAAGGAAATAAAAGGTATACAGATTGGGAAAGAAGAAATGAAAATATCTTTGTTCACAGATGACATGATCATCTATGTATAAAATCTGACAGAATTTACAAAAGACCTACTGTAGCTACTAAGCCATTATAACAGGTTGCAGGATTCATGGTTAATATACAAAATAAATTATTTCCTTATATACCAGCAATTAATAGGTGGAATTCAAAATTAAAAACATAATACTATTTATATTACCACCATCTCCAAAATATTTAAGTATAAATTTAACAAAATATTACAAAATCTATCTGAGGAAAACTCTAAAATTCTGATGAACAAAATCAAGGAAGAACTAAATAAATGGAGGAATATATCATGCCATAAAGAGGCAGTCTCAATGTTATCAAGATGTCAATTCTTCCCATCTTGGTCTATAGATGCAATGCAATTCCAGTCAAAATCACACCAAATTATTTTATGGGTATTGACAGAATGATTCTAAAGTTGAAATGAAGAGGCAAAAGACCCAGAATAACCAATACATATTAAAGGAGAGGAGCAAAGTTGGAAGACTGACACTCCCTGACTTCCAGCCTTATTGTAAAGCTACAGTCATCAAGACAGTTTGGTATTGGTGAAAGAATAGACAAATAGATCAATGCAACAGAACAGAGCCCAGAAATAAACCCATATAAGTATAGGCAACTGATCTTTGACAAAGGAATAAAGGCGATAGAGTAAGATAGTCTTTCAACAAATAGTGCTGGAAAAACTGAACAGCCACTTGGAAAAAAAAAAAAAGAGAGAGAGAATCTAGACACAGAACTTACACTCTTCACAAAAATGTAATTCAAAATAAATCACAGAACTAAATGTGAAACTATGAAGCTCCTATAACATAACATAGAAGAAAGCCTAGGTGACCTTGGGTATGGCAATGACTTTTTTGGAACAACAGCAAAGGCACAATCCATGAAGGAAATAATTGATAATCTGGACTTCATTAAAATTAAAATATTCTATGCTGTGAAAGACAAAGTTAAGAGAATGAGAAGTCAAGCCACAGATAAGGAGAAAATACTTGCAAAAGACACATCTTATAAATGACTGTTATCCAGAATATACAAAGATCTCTTAAAACTCAATAATGAGAAAACAAATAACCCAATTAAAAATGGGCCAAAGGTATTAACAGACACTTCACCAAAGAAGACACAGAGATGACAAATAAAAATATGAGAAGTTGTTCCACACCATATGTCATCCGGGAAATCCAAATTAAAACAACCATGAGCTATCACTACACACAAAAAATTGGAATGACCAAAATCCAGAATACTGACAATATTAAATGGTGATGAAGATACAGTGCAACAGGAAATCTCATTTACTGCTGGTGGGAATGCAAAATGTTATATCACTTTGGAAGCCAGATTGGCAGTTTCTTACAAAATTAAATATATTCTTACCACCTGATCCAGGAATCATGCTCCTTGTTATTTGCCTACAGGAGTTGAAAACATCTCTCAACACAAAATTATGTGCACAGGTATTTATAACAGCTTAATTCATAATTGCCATAACTTGGAAGCAACCAAAATGTTTTCAGTAGGTGAATTGATAAATTGTGGTACATCCAGACAATGGAGTACTATTCAAAGCTAAAAATGAATGAGCTATAAAACCATGAAGACAGAGAAACCTTAAATTCGTATTAGTCAATGAAAAGAGTCAATCTGAGAAGCCTGCATGTTGTATGAATCCAACTATATGACATTCTGAGAAAGACAAAATTATGGAAACAATGAAAAGATCAATGGTTGCTGAGGGTTGGTGAGTGAGAGGGAGAGAAATGAATAGGAAGACCATAGAGAATATTTAGGACAGTAAAAATACTCAGTATGATGTTATAATAATGAATATATGTCATTATAAGTTTTTCCAAGCCCATGGACTGTACAATACCAAGAGTGAGCCCTGAGGTAAACTATGGACTCTAGATGATTATGATATGTCCATGTAGGTTCATCCTTGGTAAAAAGTGTACCATTCTCATGAATAATGTTTATAATGGTTGAGGCTATACTTTTGTGGGGGAAAGATATACATATGGATAATCTCTGTACATTCCTCTCAATATTGTTGTAAACCTAAAACTCCTCTTAAAACATGGTCTTTAAAACAAGAGCAGCAGAAAAATTAATTATATAATTATAAAATACATTATAAATGAATATTTCTTCTTTCTTTCCTTAACTTATAGCTATAAAAATCTACAGTTAAGAAACTTTCAGATAGATAACCTAAATTTCCATATTGAGGTACTAGAAAAAGAACAAGTAAAACTTGTAACCAGTACAGGAATAAAATCATAAAAACTCACATGGGAGTTAATGAAATCATGAAAGCAAAACAGTAGTGAAAATCCACAATGTGAAAGGTTTGTTCTTTGAAAATATCAACAAAATTGACAAACACTTAGCTAGGCTGACCAAGAAAGATAAGAGAGAAAGCTGAAATTAATAAAATAAAGAATAAAAGAGGGACATTACTAGAAACTTTACAGAAATTGCAAAAGGAAAGTATAAGAGAATGCTATGAAGAACTGTATGATAACTAATTATTATAGTCTTGATAAAATGGACAAATTCCTAGAAAGAGACAAACCACCAAAATTAACTAATGAAGAAACAGAAAATATAAATGGATCTGTATCAGGATTCTTTACAGAAGTGAGAGAATGAAGCCTAAGAAATAATAGTTGGATTTATTGATTTAGAGATCCTTCCTATGATGAACTGGGATTTATTCAAGAAAAGAAAAGTTTATTTAACATATGAAAATCAATTAATATATCATACCAAAAAGAGGAAAAGGATCACCTAAATAGACAGAAAAAACATTTGACAAAATTCAAAATGTCTTCATAATAAACACACTCAACAAACTATGGTTAGCAGAAAACATCCTCAAAATGATAAAGGATAATTATACTAAGTATCAAAAAACACAGTTAAAATCATATGTCATAATGAAGAAACAAAATGTTCCCCCTAAATTCAGGAAAAAGATAAGGATGTCTGCTCTTGCCACTTCTATTCAACACTGTATGGGAGGTTATAGCCACAACAATTAGGCAAGGAAAAAAATAGAAGGCATCCAGATTTTAAAGGAAGAAGTAAAATTATCTCTGTTTTCAAGTAACATGATTCTATATACAGAAAAGTCTAAGAAATCCACTAAAATTATTAGAACTAATGAACAAGTACAGCAAGCTTACAAGATACAAGATCAATATACAAAATCAACTGAATTTTTATACATTTGCCTGTACAATCCAAAAACAAAATTTAGAAAACAATTCTATTTACAATAAGATAAAGAAGAATAAAATAATTAAGACAGAATTTAACAAAAGAATTGAAATGCATATACTCTGAAAAATGCAACTATGTTTTAAGAAATTAAAGAAAATCTATATAAATGGAAAGGCATCCCATGTTTATCGGTAGGAAGACTTACTATTGTGAATATGGTAATATGTCCACAACTGATCTTCAAATTCAACAAAATATCAGAATCCCAGATGGCTTTTTTACAGAAGTGGATAAGCTGATCCTAATAGTCATATAGAAATGCAAGGGAACCAAAATAATCAAAATCATTTTTAAAAAGAAGAACAAAGTTGGAGTATTCACTCTTCCCAATTTCAAGAATTACTTCAAACTACAGTAATGAAGAGAGTTTGGTATTAGCATAAGGTTAGACAAAATAGATCTGCATAATAGAACTGAGAATCCAGAAATTAAAACTCACTTTTGCGTTCAATTAATTTTCAACAAGGTGTCAAGACAATTCAGTGGGGTAGAGGTAGAAGAATCTTCTTAATCAATGGTACTGGGTAACTAAACACCCACACGCAAAATAGTGAAGTTGAAGCCCTACCTTGTCCAATACATAAAGATTAACTAAAAGTGAATCAAATTATAAAACTCTTACAGTAAACATAGGGGCAATTATTTGTGACCTTGGATTAGGCAGTGGTTTCTTAGCGATGACACTAAAAGCGTAAGCAACAAAAGGAAAAATTAGATAAATTGAACTTCATCACAATTGAAAGGAACTTAAAAGGATATTATCAGGAAGGTAAAAACAACCCACAGAATGGGAGAAAATATTTACAAATTATAGTACTGATAAGGGTCTAGTAGCCAGAATAAATGAAGAACTCTTATAATTCACTAATAAAAAGATAACTCAATTGAAAATGTGCAGAAGATCTGAATAGATATTTTTACAAAGAATATATGCAAATAGCCAATAAGCAAGTGAAAAAATGGTCAACATCATTTGCCATCAGGGAAATTCAAATCAAAACCCTCATGAAATACCACTTCACCACTCCTTTTATAATCAAAAAGAGAGATAGTAAAAAGTGTCATCAGATAGTAAAAAGTGTCATCAAAACTGGAGCTCTTATGCACTGCTGGCGGAAATGCAAAGTGGTGCTATGCTTTGGAAAACAGTCTGGCAGTTCCTCAAAAGACTAAACATAGATTTATAACATTATATAAGTTTCATGGGTAAAACATTATATTTCTACTTCTGTACAGTTACAGCATGCTCACCACCAAAAATTCAGTTTCCATTCATCATCATACAATTCAATTCTTTTACCCATTTTGCCCTTCCTCCTCCCCTCTGGTAACCACTACTTTGTTCTCTGTATCTCTGTGTTTGTTTTTATTTGGATTGGTTTGTTCATTTATTTTATTTTTTATTTGTATGTTTGTTATATTCCACATATGAGTGAAATCATATAGTATTTGTCTTTATCCATCTGATTTATTTCACTTAGCATAATACCCTTAAGGTCCATCCATGTTGTCACAAATGGCAAGATTTCATCTTTTCTGAGGCCAAGTAGTATTCCATTGGTTAAGTATACCACATCTTTATCCATTCATCCACTGATGGACACTTGGTTTGTTTCCATATCTTGGCTATTGTAAATAAAATAATACTGCAGTGAACATAAGAGTGCACATATCTTTTCAAATTAGTGTTTTCATAGTCTTCAGATGAAACATATAATGTTATAAACCCATGTTACCTCAATTCCTTAAAAAAGATTAAATATAGAATTGCCATATGACCCAGTAATTCTACTTCTAGGTATATACCCAGGAGAACTGAAAACTTGCCCACACAAAACTTGTATATGAATGTTCACATAAGAATTATTCATAATATCCAAAAGGTGAAAGCAATCCAAATAACCAACTGATGAATGGATAAATCAAATGTGGCATATCATTACAGTGTAATATTTTAAATTTAAAGGAATTAGAAGGAATGATATGGCATATAGTACAGCATGGATGAACCTTGAAAACCATGCTAAGTAAAAGAAGTCAGTCAAAAAAAGGCCATATTTTGTATGATTCTATTTATATGAAAAGTCCAGAATAGGCAAATCTATTGAGAAAAGAAATAGAATAGAAAATAGTTGCCTAGAGCTGGGGAGTTTGGTAAGAAATAGGAAGTGAACGCATCTAGATTTCCTTTTTTTTGGGCTGAAGAAAATGTTCCAAAATTGATTGTGGTGATGGTTGCTCAATTCTGTGTAAATACTAAGGATCACTGTATTGTACACTTTAAATGGATGAATTGTGTTATGTGGATTATATCTCAATAAAGCTGTTGTAAAAAACTTGGGAGTGTGATTTTTATGAGAATGTAGTTATGAGGACATGAATGAATAAGAGGTCCACAGCTCAGCCTGGAGGCCCAGGGTTTCAGTGAAGACTTCTTGGTGCCAACAATCCTTGGGTTTTAAGAGAGTCACCTGGCCAGCCAGAGCATGTGTGTGTGTGTGTGTGTGTGTATGCATAGTGTAAAGAGAAAGGAGGAGAGAGACAGAGAGAGAAGAGTCATGGTGTGGTGGGATGGTCCATAGAAATGCAGCTTTGAAAAGTAAGCAAAGGTCATAATACAGAGGGCTTTTTAACACCAAGTTAATGTGCTCATATTTAATTCTATGCCCATTGTAAAACTATCGATGGAATTTTGGTAAAAGACATATGGTTGGAGTCTAAAAAAAAAAAGGAAAAGTGGTGCTGATGAACCTAGTTGCAGGGCAGGAATAAAGATGTAGACATAGAGAATGGAGTTAAGGACACGGGGTGGGAGGGGGAAGCTGGGGTGAAGTGAGAGTAGCATCGACATATATACACTACCGAATGTAAAATAGTTAGCTAGTGGGAGGAAGCAGCATAGAACAGGGAGATCAGCTTGGTGCTTTGTGATGACGTAGAGGGGTGGGATAGGGAGGGTGGGAGGGAGGCTCAAGAGGGAGGGGATATGGAGACATATGTATGCATGTGGCTGATTCACTCTGTTGTACAACAGAAACGAACACAGTATTGTGAAGCAATTATACTCCAATAAAGATCTATTTAAAAAAATAAAGTATCGGTTAAATCAAGGTTAAAAAAAAAACAAAAGGCATATGGTGAGATTTGCAGCTTACTTCTGAGCAGTGGAAGATGGATTCTTTGAGAAAAGGTGAAGCAGTGTGGGAAGGATGAGATGGAAGGCAGTGATAACAGTTAAGACATCACTGCAATTACACAGGCAAGAAATAAAGACAGCATGACATAGACCAATGATGGTGAATGTGAAGAGGGAGTAGAGTGAATATGTATTGGGAGGTTAACCAAAGGTTTATAATATGTCTGGTAGGTTTGTGATATTGCTTCCAAGGGGAAGGTGAGAAGAGAGAAGAATCAAGGATCAAACCCAGATTTCCAGTAGAATGAACCAGTAGCGTTTGAACCAACGAGTGAGCTAGAGAACACAGGAGGAAAGCTGAGCTTAGGAAAAGCTGCAAAATTTTTGCTCAAAGATCAGGTAAGTGTCTTTTACATTCAGTAGATCCAACCTCTAGCACAGTGAAAATCACATATCTGATTGGACAAATTGCAATAATACTAGATTCCAAAATCAAGTATTCAGATTCTCAAATCCCTGCTGAGCCAATCCCCCCCAAACCAAAAAGGAAATGGCCAGTGTTTGGGGTAAATGCAATAGGTAGTAGTCATGAATTCTACTCGTTTCTAAGCCTGCCTGGGGTTCTGTAAAATGAGGTACTTGCTAAAGTTCGTGGTGACAGACTTGTGGCAGAAAGGATGCTATTGGAGAGGAAAAACAGGAATGCTTTGCAGAATTTTGACTTATAGCCTCAGCTGTAAATGCCAGTTGTTCCATTAACTTCATTTTGCTAATGCAAGAACAGCTTCTGCAGTAATAACATATTTCAGTGTGAATGTCTTTTTAATAATCCTTAATTTGAGTCTTAATTCCCTTGATAGTCACTTTGAGGAGACAACTGCATTCCAAAAGTAACTGAATGAGCACACTTGAGAAAAGACTAACCATATGCACACACACACACGCAATCAGAAAGATGTTACGTACATTTTAACACATTATTGTATTTCTTAAATGTCATCAAAGCAAGACCCTGAACCCTTTAATAAGCCATCACTTAGAATTTCATAGGCATCAGCAATTAACAGCCCATATCTTAACATCAGTCAGAATCTGAACAGCCCAAAGATAGAAAGCGAGGATACTGTGATAAAAACAGCAATAATAGAGAAAGACAAAAGAGATGAATACAGAAAAAAACACGACTCATAATGTAACCACAGAAGCCAGGGCAAGCTTGCAGCAATGGGGACAGCTGAATATATTTTATCATGGGATCCGATATAATTTAGCAACATTTTTTTTTAATCCACTGGAGAGAGCCAACAAGCTAACTCAGGATCAATGAGTTGACATTGATGGGTCCAGAGTAACAAAGCTGTCAAGAAAACATAAATGCCAACAAAGAAATACATGTATGCCCTCACCTTTCTCTTCCTGAGCCCTTGGTAGAACAAATTTATTTTTGTATTATAGAAAATTGCTCACAGTAACACCCCACAGTCCTCATACATTCCCAACTGTCTCCCATTCTTCTCACCTGGCAGTAATTCTTAACTCTTGCTCTGAGAGCAGTGTCATGAGACTAGCCCTGAAAATTTGGACAATGAGGCTCAGAGAGGCTTAGACACCATGCAAGAAACATCAGCAATGCCATATGTTTATACTACACACTTTTCCTAACCAGTCATCTGGGAAGAACTAATTTATAAAAGGTAAACAATATAAATATTCATTATTCTTCAATCTCTTACCTTTCAGGCCACTCAAGTCTCCTTGTTATTAAAGCTATTTTTTTGTTGTTTAGCATCTTGCCTTCCTTTTTAATTGAGCTTACATTCTTGGACAATTACATTTGTAAATATTTTTGTTTTCTGTTTCCTTGATTGTAAGTTCCATGAGCTTGTATAGACTGTATTTGTTCACTGATTTCCTAGTCTGATGAACACTCAGCAAATATGTGTTTAGGGGTGGTAGGAAGATGCAGATGGAAGAGGGAGGAAGGAAAAAGGAAAAAAAGGAAACAGGAAAGAAGAGAAGGAATGTCAACTCTTGGTTACTCATGATCTGACTATATAGCTAAACGTGTCTCAGGCACTTTGGTTCCATACAATTAATAAGCATTTGGGTCACATGACCCCACCAGAGATTTACTCATACATAAGAGAAATTACAGTTTGTGATCTTGGTCCCACTTGTCCCAGTATATGCCAGCTACTGGCCTGCCATTTCTATATTTGTTATGGTGCATTGGAGAGGAATGATCAGCTCTATAGTGTATGGAATTTCAGTCTTAAGGCCCAGAAAGAAAAGAAAAGCATAGCAAAGTTATCTAAAGGAAGAAAAAATAGTAAGCATAATTTAATTTGGCCACAGTTCTCTACACCTTGATTAGACAGTTCTGTCATTTACGTACCAGTCCAAATGGAGCCTGATTCACAAGAAGAGGTCTCAAATATCATAAAATACCATCTATGGGGCTCCCCTGTTGGCGCAGTTGTTGAGAGTCCGCCTGTTGATGCAGGGGACACGGGTTTGTGCCCCAGTCCAGGAAGATCCCACATGCCGCAGAGCGGCTGGGCCCGTGAGCCGTGGCCACTGAGCCTGCGCATCCAGAGCATGTGCTCCGCAACAGGAGAGGCCGCAGCAGTGGGAGGCTCACGTACCACCAAAAAAAAAAAATTTATGAAGAACAAAATGATTGTTTCTTATCTCCAGTGACACTACAATTGCAACAGCAAACAAACAAAAAACACAAAAACAAACAAAAACCTTACAGTAGCCTCCTAAAGGGAATCTCTCTTTCTTTCGAATTTTCCAAAGAACATACATTTTATAGCACTGGGAAATAGACTTTCTGCAATGAAGAGTAAGTTTTTATTTTCTCGGTTGGATTGTTTTTTTTAACACCCTTATTAGTGTATAATTGCTTTACAATGGTGTGTTAGTTTCTGCTTTATGACAAAGCATATCAGCTATACATATACATATGTCCCCATATCTCCTACCTCTTGTGTCTCCCTCACAACCTCCCTATCCCACCCCTCTAGGTGGACACAAAGCACTGAGCTCATCTCCCTGTGCTGTGCGGCTGCTTCCCACTAGCTATCTATTTTACATTTCGTAGTGTATAAGTGTCCATGCCACTGTCTCACTTCGTCCCAGCTTACTCTTCCCCCTCTCCATGTCCTCAAGTCCATTCTCTATGTCTGCATCTTTATTCCTGTACTGACCCTAGGTTCTTCAGAAACATTTTTTTTGTTTTCTTTTATATTCCATATATATATATGTGTTAGCATATGTTATTTGTTTTTCTCTTTCTGGCTTACTTCACTCTGTATGACTTTCTCTAGGACCAACCACCTCACTACAAATAACTCAATTTTGTTTCCTTTTATGGCTGAGTAATATTACATTGTATATATGTGCCACATCTTCTTTATCCATTCCTCTGTCAATGGACACTTAGGTTGCTTCCATGTCCTGGTTACTGTAAATAGAGCTGCAATGAACATTGTGTTACATGACTGTTTTTGAATTATGATTTACTCAGGGTATATGCCCAGTAGTGGGGTTGCTAGGTCATATGGTAGTTCTATTTTTAGTTTTTAAGGAACCTCCATTCTATTCTCCATAGTGGCTGTATCAATTTACATTCCTACTAACAGTGCAAGAGGGTTCCCTTTTCTCCACACCCGCTCCAGCATTTATTGTGTGTAGATTTTTTTGATGATGGCCATTCTGACTGGTGTGATACCTCATTGTGGTTTTGATTTGCATTTCTCTAATGATTAGTGATGTTGAGCATCCCTTCATGTGTTGGTTGACAATCTGTTTATCTTCCTTGGAGAAATGTCTATTTAGGTCTTCTGCCCATTTTTAGATTAGGTTGTTTGTCTTTTTTGATATTGAGCTGCATAAGCTGCTTGTAAATTTAAAGATTAATCCTTTCTCAGTTGCTTTATTTGTAAATATTTTCTCCCATTCTGAGGGTTGTCTTTTCCTCCTGTTTATGGTTTCCTTTGCTGTGCAAAAGCTTATAAGTTTCATTAGGTCCCATTTTTATTTTTGGTTTTGTTCCCATTGCTCTAGGAGGTGGGTCAAAAAGGATCTTGATGTGATTTATGTCAAGAGTGTTCTGCCTGGTGGCGCAGTGGTTGAGAGTCCACCTGCTGATGCAGGGGACACAGGTTCGTGCCCCAGTCGGGGAAGATCCCACATGCCGCAGAGCAGCTGGGCACGTGAGCCATGGCCGCTGAGCCTGCGCGTCCGGAGCCTGTGCTCCACAACGGGAAAGCCCACAGCAGTGAGAGGCCAGCATACTTAAAAAAAAAAAAAAAAAAAAAAAAAAAAGAGTGTTCTGCCTATGTTTTCCTCTAAGAGTTTTTTGGTGTCTGGACTGCATTTAGATCTTTAATCCATTTTGAATTTATTTTTGTGTATGGTGTTAGGGAGTGTTCTAATTTCACTCTTTTACATGTAGCTGCCCAGTTTTCCCAGAACCATTTATTGAAGAGAGTGTCTTTTCTCCATTGTATAGTCTTGCCTCCTTTATCAAATATAAGGTGACCATATGTGTGTGAGTTTATCTCTGGGCTTTCTATCCTGTTCCATTAATCTATATTTCTGTTTTTGTGCCAGTACCATACTGTCTTGATTATTGTAGCTTTACAGTATAGTCTGAAGTCCAGGAGCCTGATTCCTCCAGCTCCATTTTTCTTTCTCAAGATTGCATTGGCTATTCGGGATCTTTTGTGTTTCCATACAAATTGTGAAATTTTTTTTCTAGTTCTGTGAAAAATGCCATTGGTAGTTTGATAGGGATTGAATTGAATCTGTAGATTGCTTTGGGTAGTATAGTCATCTTTACAGTGTTAATTCTTCCAATCCAAGAACATGGTATATCTCTCCATCTGTTTGTATCATCTTTCATTTTTTTTATCAGTGTCTTACAGTTTTCTGCATACAGGCTTTTGTCTCCCTAGGTAGGTTTATTCCTAGGTATTTTATTCTTTTTGTTGCAATGGTAAATGGTAGTGTTTCCTTAATTTCTCTCTCAGATTTTTCATCATTAGTGTATAGGAATGCAAGAGATTTCTGTGCATTAATTTTTTATTCTGCTACTTTACCAAATTCATTGATTAGCTCTAGTAGTTTTCTGGTAGCATGTTTAGGATTCTCTATGTATAGTATCACGTCATCTGCAAACAGTGACAATTTTACTTCTTCTTTTTCCAATTTGGATTCCTTTTATTTCTTTTTCTTCTCTGATTGCTGTGGTTACAACTTCCAAATCTGTGTTGAATAATAGTGGTGAGAATGGACAACCTTGTCTTATTCCTGATCTTAGAGGAAATCGTTTCAGTTCTTCCACCACTGAGAATGATGTTGGCTGTGGATTTGTCATATATGGTCTTTATTATGTGGAGTTCCCTCTATGCCTCGTTTTGGAGGGATTTTATCATAAATCAGTGTTGAATTTTGTTGAAAGCTTTTTCTGCATCGATTGAGAAGATCATATGTTTTTTCTCCTTCAATTTGTTAATATGGTTTATCACATTGATTGATTTGCGTATATTGAAGAATCCTTGCATTCCTGGAATAAACCCCACTTTATCATGGTGTATGATCCTTTTAATGTGCTGTTGGATTCTGTTTGTTAGTATTTTGTTGAGGATTTTTGTTGAGGATCTATGTTCATCAGTGATATTGGCCTGTTGTGTGTGTGTGTGTGTGTGTGTGTGTGTGTGTGATATCTTTCTCTGGTATGGGTATCAGGGTGATGGTGGCCTTGTAGAATGAGTTTAGGAGTGTTCCTCCCTCTGCTATATTTTGGAAGAGTTTGAGAAGGATAGGTGTTAACTCTTCTCTAAATGTTTGATATAATTTGCCTGTGAAGCTATCTGGTCCTGGGCTTTGCTTGTGGGAAGATTTTTAATCACAGTCTCAATTTCAGTGCTTGTGATTAGTCTGTTTATATTTTCTACTTCTTCCTGGATCAGTCTCGGAAGGTTGTGCTTTTCTAAGAATTTGTCCATTTCTTCCAGTTTGTCCATTTTATTGGCATAGAGTTACTTGTAGTAATCTCTCATGATCCTTTGTATTTCTGCAGTATCAGTTGTTACTTCTCCTTTTTCAGTTCTAATTCTATTGATTTTAGTTTTCTCCCTTCTTTTCTTGATGAGTCTGGCCAATGATTTATCAATTTTGTTTATCTTCTCAAAGAACCAGCTTTTAGTTTTATTGATCTTTTCTATTGTTTCCTTCATTTCTTTTTCATTTATTTCTGATCTGATCTTTATGATTTCTTTCATTCTGCTAACTTTGGGGCTTTTTTGGTTCATCTTTCTCTAATTGCTTTAAGTGTAAGGTTAGGTTGTTTATTTGAGATTTTTCTTGTTTCTTGAAGTAGGATTGTATTGCTGTAAACTTCCTTCTAAGAGCTGCTTTTGCTGCATCCCATAGGTTTTGGGTCATCGTGTTTTCATTGTCATTTGTTTCTAGGTATTTTTTGATTTCCTCTTTGATTTCTTCAGTGATCTCTTGGTCATTTAATAATGTATTGTTTAGCCTCCATGTTTTTGTATTTTTTATAGATGTTTTCCTGTAATTGATATCTAGTCTCATAGTGTTGTGGTCGGAAGAGATACTTGATATGATTTCAATTTTCTTAAATTTACCAAGGTTTGATTTGTGACCCAAGATGTGATCTATCCTAGAGGATGCCCCATGAGCACTTGAGAAGAAAGTGTATTCTGTTGTTTTGGGATGGAATGTCCTATAAATATCAATTAAGTCCATCTTTTTTAATGTATCACTTAAAACTTTGTTTCCTCATTTATTTTCATTTTGGATGATCTGTCCATTGGTGAAAGTGGGATGTTAAAGTCACCTGCTCTGATTGTGTTACTGTCAGTTTCCCCTTTTATGGCTGTTAGCATTTGCCTTATGTATTGACGTGCTCCTATGTTGGGTACATAAATATTTACAATTGTTATACCTTCTTCTTGGATTGATCCCTTGATTATTATGTAGTGTCCTTTTTTGTCTCTTGTAATAGTCTTCATTTTAAAGTCTATTTTGTCTGATATGAGAATTGCTACTCCAGCTTCCTTTTGATTTCCATTTGCGTGGAATACTTTTTCCATCCCCTCACTTTCAGTCTGTATGTGTCCCTAGGTCTGAAGTGAGTCTCTTGTAGACAACATGTATACAAGTCTTGTTTTTGTATCTATTCAGCCAGTCTATGTCTTTTAGTTGGAGCATTTAATCCATTTACATTTAAGGTAGTTATCGATATGTATGTTCCTATTATGATTTTCTTAACTGTTTTGGGTCTTTTCCTTCTCTTGTGTTTCTTGCCTAGAGAAGATCTTTAGCATTTGTTGTAAAGCTGATTTGATGGTGCTGAATTCTCTTAGCTTTTGCTTGTCTGTAGCATTTTTAATTTCTCCATTGAATCTGAATGAGATCCTTGATGGGTAGAATAATCTTTGTTGTAGGTTTTTCCCTTTCATCAGTTTAAATATGTCCTGCCACTCCCTTCTGGCTTGCAGAGTTTCTGCTGAAAGGTCAGCTGTTAACCTTATGGAGATTCCCCTATATGTTACTTGTCTTTTTTCCCTTGCTGCTTTTAATATTTTTTCTTTGTATTTAATTTTTGATAGTTTGATTAATACATGTCTTGGTGTGCTTCTCCTTGGATTTATCCTGTATGGGACTCTGTGCTTCCTGGACAAGAGTATGTTTTTTTATCTCCGCTATCTCTAATATAATAAATGTGGTTATTCAGTACTTGGAATGTGGCTTATGTGACTAAAAAATTAAATATTTTACAACATAATAAATAAATAAATATTAAAAAATAAAAGTCAATAAATATTAAAAATTTTCATTAAATTTTTTTTAATTTAAAAATTAATTAATATTAAATTTTAAATTAAAATTTTTAATTAAATTTTTCATTTTATTTAAGTTTAATTAATTTACATTTAAATTTAAAAAGCTACATAGGGTTAGTGGTTACTCTCTTGCACAACTCAAGATAACATCACAACAACTTGGCTAATGAGGAAGGTGGGCCTCAGCCTCATACCCTTTGGCTTTCTAATTCCAAAAACTATCTCAGTAGGCACTTCTGGTAGTATCTGACATTACTTCAATTGATAAGTCAGTAAATACAGATATATGAAACTATGTTAATAAATCTTAGTCCTGTCCTTTTACAACCTGGATTGAAATACTCATCTCTGAAATGACCTCTTTGGCTTACACAATAAAGAATGGGTCATTTTGGGTTTCCCTGGTGGCGCAGTGGTTGAGAGTCCATCCGCCGATGCAGGAGATGTGGGTTTGTGCCCTGGTCCGGGAGGATCCCACATGCCATGGAGCAGCTGGGCCCGTGAGCCATGGCCGCTGAGCCTGTGCGTCTTGAGCCTGTGCTCCGCAACTGGAGAGGCCACAACAGTGAGAGGCCTGCATACCGCAAAAAAAAAAAAAAAAAAAAAAAAAGAATGGTGAGTTTTCCCCAAAGAACTTTCTTTCAAAATAATGCACATGCCTTATGAGGGAAGAAACACGTAACTGTATGCCTTGTAGGTCGAAGTGGTACCAAATGTGGAAGACAGTCTTGGGCAAGTAGGATCACTGGAAATATGGGAGGTTCAAATTGAGAGAATTAGGGTATTTAATTCACAGTCTGAATCTTGCAAGTCAGGAGATGGGAGTGCAGTGGTTGGTTGTTCTCACAAGGGCTCAGCAGAGAGGGTACCATACTATATACTAGTGAATATCAGTCTGAATGCCACCACCAGCACTGTAGGCTGTCAACACTTGTCCTAGATTATGAGACATATAGGAATAACCTATTACAGGATAACTGTTCCTAAGAGTGCAAAGAAACTTTAGGAATTAACAGAAGATTTTAGTTATCATTGCTTCTTCTTTCTCTCTCTCTCTCTCCCCCATCCCCTCATCTTTTACTTTATCAATAACTATTGGCGATCTATCACGTCCTGGGCTGTGTATGGAACATTAGGGACACAGCAAGTTACTAGTCTTAGAACTTAACTTTAATAAAGGCATATTATGTTGGGGAAACAAACAAGTAGGCAGTATTAATATGCTTTCTAAAATTCATTGAATCAATTTCAAAAATCTTGAGCTTCTGCTAAATGAGAGCTGGAATAAATACATGGTATTGGTATATAGTTTTGAGCCCAGAGAGCAATACCACCAATCTCACTGCTCTTCCCAAACACATACACAGACATACACACACACACACACACACACACACACACACACACACATGAACATACACAACAGATTTTTCCAAGTCCATTGAAAACAGCTCAGAAAAATGACATTGTGAGCTTGTTTCTCTTTTTCTTTGTTTTATATTTATAGAAAACATCCATATGATGATTTTTGGTGCCTTTGCTTTTCCCTACTTTCAAAGGTAACACTATTCAAAATTCCTAGAACTTTTTATTAATTTATTTTGGTTTTGCTTCAGATTTTGCTTTAATAAGGAAACTGGGCATTGGTCAATGAGCTGAGATTGGAACCAGGTAAAGACTCTGGTGCCACCATCCGGGTTGGCAAGTTCTGTAACCACACATTGAGAGATCTCTAACTTGGGCATTGGTGTTGGATTGTTGACACTAATTTGGAGAAGGGGAATATGATCCTGACACACTTCTGTTTCAGAGAGACCCATTGATTTTATAATTGAGTTGAGTTTAAATGTGAAACAGATTGACTTTGCTGGCCAGCTCAGAGAACAGGTGTGTTTATTTCTCCATAAAACGATGGCATGCCCATACAAAGCCCCAGGACCCCAGATGGATCCCCTATTTTTCTCCATTTAGCATCATCACCTGAATTACAGATGGAGCACACATAACTCATTCCTTACTCCTCCTCTTCTCTTGGGATCACCTAATTACCCACAGTTATTGCTGAGTTATTCTTCAAAGACATTTATAAAACTTATATCTCTTGATTTACCAACGGGGCATACATTTAAAAAAATAATCTGATGCCTGATATGAATGAATATCTCCCTTCAGTAATGAAAATGTCATCAGTTCCCTAGAATTTCAATTTAATGGAAGTGCTAGCCTTGGTCCTGACTAGCACATTACCCTTTTATAATATACCCCATCCAATGCACCATCTCAGTGCCCACCAAAAGCGTTTCACTTCCCCAAATTTTCCCATATTGAATTAAACAGAGTACAAGGTTTCCTCCCATTTATGACTCAGACTATTCATAACCTAACCCCTGCTATTTACCTAATGTCACAGAGAAGAATATGATAGAAGCTCTTGTTTCAAAGAACACATGATAAATAAGGCAGACATATAAATAATTTTAATACATGGTCATGCATATAATGGTGTAAGTAGGTTAACAAAGCTGGGATGCAGACCTGAGGAAGGAAAGCCACTCAGTTTGGAGGATCAAGAAAGCTTCATGAAGGAGACTTCTCCTTTATCAGACTTGATAGGAACCAATTATATATAAAAGTAGGAGGAGACTGTTTGAAGAATGAAGGATATGCAATTGCATGCTCACCACTATAGGTAGGTATAGGAAAATAAATATTTGAGTGCTTCCTACAAAATATTATAGAAAGATTAGATAAATTTTGAATGTGGTTTCAATTTCTGACCCTCCTTCTTACCCTGTGGTTTTAGGCAAATTGTTGACACTCTCCAAGCTTCAGTTCCCTCACTTGTAAATTGCAGAAACATTACCTTCAGAATCAGATTACAGCAAGCAGAAATAAAACAATGAATGCAAACTCATAGTAAATGCTTACTACCTAATAAGCCCCCACTTCTATTCTTGTCGTGAGATAAAAGAACACAGAGTACAATTTCTTTTAGGGAGTAACTACTCTTCAGTTCTCCACAGGTAAGCTCTAGAAGTCCAGGGTGTCAGACTCCTTTCTGGTGGGATGTCATTTCCTATGAAGGTCGCTGTTTCCCTTGACCATTATTCCCAATTTCTTAGGGAAACTACTGGCAAAGTTATGCTAAGGATAAAGTCAAATTCTGCCTGACTTTCTTCAGGCTCTAGAATCTGGAAGTCAGCCCAAAGTCAGGAAAGCCAACAGTGTCTTTCCTGGTCATTAGGTCTATCAACTCTCTGCATATAGTACACGCTCCATTAAAGAGCTGTGTGAAATCTACAAGAGAAGTAAAACAACAGCCTGGATGACAGTGGTAGCAGCTCTGAAGATAATAAGACCACATTCTTAGGGGAGAAAAAAACCTTAAAAGTTAAGTCACTTACTCACTTAGGTATCTACTCATTATTCACACCAAAATATACTTAGCAAAGGAAACACAAGGCAGCCCTTCACTGCAGTGAATGGATTCTAACTTTATACAGGATGCCAATTTTCTGACAGCTATGGAGTTGCTCTTGGAACTTGTTCTTCTTGGGAATCAGACTGATGTCTCTTGGTCATGGTTGGTTAGCCCTGATGGTTAGGGGACTACGATAACAAGGTTATCATGGGTTTGATGCCAGTGAGGTCCAGTCAACCATGGCTTGTCCCTTCCCATTCACTCCACAGGCATTTTCTGAACATTTATTAGGTGTCAGATCATGTACAAGGCAATAAACAGAAGGAAAAGGGCCTTGTTCTGACTCTGAAGGCACTTACAACTTAAAGGAAAGACAGCAATGATGGTAAAGTAACAGAATAAGTCATCAGTGAACAAATAATGAAAGTGCTCTGATGGTAGCATGGAGGAGCAGGCCCAGAGCTTTGGCAGTTGTTGGGAAATGGTAGCATCCTTGGGGAGGCTGAATTAACTGTACAGCGAAGAAACAATGGGCCTCACTAGCTTTCCAGGTCATTCACACTCACTCAGAGATGTTTGTTGCTAAGTATGGCACAGCCCACCTGCAAAAAATGTACGAACAGCATCCTGGAAGAGCTGTGGCTAATTGCACAATCTTCTGTGGTTAAACCATGTAACAAACCTGGAATTCCACCTAAAATCAGTACCAGGTGAGCAGGCCTCAGCATCTGGAGTGAAAAGTCCCAAATAGGCTTTAGCCCAGGCCAGAAGTTCCAAAGACCCATCAGGGTTAATGAGGTTAGCGAGGGTAAGTGCAGGTCCCCTAAGCTGATCCCCAAGAGCACCACAGATGTAGAAATCTATGTCCTGTCACCTGTAGCCATGGAGGAAAACAGCCAATGTCTACAAGGTGAGAAATTGTGAATAGGTCAATGCAAATTGACTACTTCTGAAAAAAATACAATCTCAAAGTGTGTATCATGCAAATATTCGATACACAGTGCAGTGCAGTATTATAGTACTAATCTTACTGCAGTGCTCTGGCCAAATTACCCTGCTGAATTTCTAATATTTGCAATAGGGTGTCCTTCACCTTTTACAAAGAAGAGCACTGAGTCATGAGCATAGGATGACTTCCATGAGACTCTGTCATAGATCAAAAGTAAGGGCAGAAATATCGTCAGTGAATATAGTGGCCCAAGAGTAAGGAGACAATAGCCCTGTTCTTGTCAGTTGGCTGATAGGAGGATGGGAGGATCCTGGAATCTGGATCCAGACAGTCTTTGGATCTAATTCTAGCTCTGCCACTTACCGACTGTGTAACCTAGTGCAAGTTAACTGAAGATCCCCTTGCCTCAGTTCTTTATTTATAAAATAGAAATCATAATTCTACCCCCACTGGATATTTGGGAGGGTTATATAGGAGATTGGATGGATGCAAAATATGTCAGATAACAAACAGCAGAAATCAAAAGGTGCCAGTGGCCTTCCCTTGTTTTGTTTGCATCTGAAAAATGTGTACTGTCTCCCCAGATACGTAAAGCTTTGAGGTCCTGAGTGATAGACCTAGAAATTCAAAGTGAATATTTGAGGTATCACTTTATTCTGATATTCAGAAGATTTCTTTAGAAGAGCCTCGCCAGGCGATTGGGCGAGCATTAGGGATTTGCCTTACGTTGCTCCTTCTAATCCCTGGTCTTCCAAAACAGAAGAGGGTTGAGCAAACTGACACATTATATGTTATAGAAACAGTCAGCTTATATTCAGGCTGAAGAGCCTGCCTATAGACAGAACCTTGTTTACAATCCCTGCATGTTAACTGTTGCCATTTAGCAAGCCTGGGTGCTGTAATTATTACCTGAAGCAAATAACATAGTCAGCACTTCATAAGAAATGCAAACTCCTCACCCTTCCTTTGGTTCTCAGAGCAATACCATTAATTATGATAAATTCTTCTGATATTCGTGTGACTGCAGTAGGTAATTTCTTAGGTATCCCTCTACAATTTGATCAATCATTGTCCACTTAGCAAAAATTAAGGCCAAGACTCCATGGCTGAATTTCACCACTCATTATGCTTCATACAGGGAAGCTAATCCCTTTCTTAAATATATATTGAATGGTTTTTAAAAGGTATTTTTTAACAGTGCATGTTTTCAAGACTTCATTTATGTCATTCCCAATGCACAGAACTCTTATGAGGATTTTTAGCAGCCATCCTACCTTTCAAACCCATGAGAAAGATAAATTTCTTGTAAGAGCCCTGGAACTTCCAGATTCAGTGTCTTTGAATTCTTTTATACAATGTTCAATTATCATCTCCACCACATTGTTGATTTATCCATTGCCTTCCTCTTATTCACAACTCATTTAATGAACTGGACAAGGTTGATTCTCATTCATTGAAAATCTGCAAAAGTATTGGGGTGTTGATTGCTTCTCTTCATGAACTTAAATTCTCAGAATAGATGCATCACAAGAAGGAGGGATGGAGCAGAAGTATCTTCACATAGAAAAGTCACATGACATTAGGACATCAGGAAGAACTTCCTAGGGAAATTTGTCTGGTTCCTTCTTTTCCTCCCACCCTTCTGCAGATTCAAACACTTCAATTTGCCCCTGGAAAAAATGGCTGACAACTCTCCAGAGTAACATGGCCATGTAAAGGAGCCTCCTTGCTTATCAAATCTGCACATAAAGTTGGAGAAATCTTAAGGTTTCCAGGGTACAATAATTTCTCAGTAAGCATTTGTAGAGTGGTGTTCCAGCATTGAATAAGGCACTGCTGACACTAAGCAAGTGTGGAGTATGGCCCACAGAGGAGCATGTAGACTGTTGAGCAATAACACTTGTGCTCTTGAAATGAAACATAAAGATGACAATCCCCACAGCTCTGGGATTGAAAATAGCTTCTCCATGTGATCAGGGAAGGAAGAAGTCATGGGTCTGGAGAAATCAGTGAGGATTCATAAAGAAGGTGAAATTAGAGCTGTAGCCTGAAGAATTCTTGCTGGAGCAGGGCAGCTGGGTGAAATGGATATTATGGAATATCATAGGAGCATGAAAATCAGTAGGTAGGTGAGAAGAGTGGCTCATGAAATGCTGCTTCTGGAACCAGTGACAAGGTCGCCTGCTCTGGGATAGAGGTCTGACTGGAGAGTATAATCTTGTACGGGATTGCTGAAGACAAACTTACAATGCTCATGCTCTTCCAAACCTAGGATGTAGCCCAAGACAAATATTGCAATTTGAAGGAGAAGGGGTGGGAACTTCCTATTATTAAATAAGGCAGGCGTTCTGATAACAACTGGATAGAAACGTCTCACAACTAGAAAGCACAAAGGACACTGCCTACTTAGCAAGAGAAAACAAAAAGATTACTAGGCTTTTAAGACTCTGAAACCCAAACTTTTCATTTTGTAGATGAGGCTGGACCTTGGGCCCTTCAGTGACTTATTTAGGACATACAGTCTGCTAGTGGCTGAGAACTGTTTTCTAATTCTCAGACAAGGACTCTGTATGTTTTCTCTCCTCAATACCCTCAACTCACTCCAACTTGCTCTTCTCTCCCATAAGAAGGAAAGTCTCCCTAAAGGTCATTTACTGAGGCTGTCCCCTCACCCAAAGGCCTCCTCCATCTCAGGTTAAGATTGTGCCATATTCTGAGGTCTAGCTCCAATGTCACCTCCTTAAATAGGACTTGCTGATTCTGGGAACCAGCCATGGTGCTCTCCCTCTGCTGACCTCACAAAGCCAACTACCTGTATCTCTGATTGCTCTGGTTCTAGTCATGTCCTGTTCCTAGTCACTCATATACTTGTCTCATCTTTGGGATTACAGATCTTCCCAGGATGAGAACTTTGTGCTGTTCATCTCGGTTCCCCCTCTCCATTCAGCACAGTGTCTTCACACAATAGGGTCTCTAAATACTTAATTAATTTGTTGAACTATTCTAATGAATGAATTTATATCCATCAGTAGCTATTAAACACAAGGTACCTGAGCCACAAGTAACATGGCAAAGTATAAAATATAGCTAAGGATGACGCCTCTGAAATGCATTTCAGAGCGTCTCCTAGGAGAGGTAGTCCGAAATATAATAATAATAATTATTGTCACTGTTATTGCCTACAATGTGCTAGGCACTCTGTGACTTGGAGCATTACAAATCTATGGGTATGCCGCATATAACGGAGCTTCCAGTTGAGACAAGATATCTTGTCCTCAAGACTCACTCTGTGCTGGCAGGTCTGATGGATTTGCCAAAAGCTAAGCTGGATTTGGTGGGAAGTGAAACAGTTTGTCAAACTATAAGGGGCTGTGAGTATGAATGTGAATGCGAGTGGAAGTTTAATATTGTCTGGAATGTGAATCCAAAACTTCTAGCCAATGCCAGACAAACCAGAAAGGAAATAGCCCAAGGATACTGAAGTGGGCAGCACAAATTCCTGTGCCATTGGCTCTGGTTAAAGGTTGACAGGAGAGAAGATTGACATCCTTGATTTATAGGAAGGGATATTGCCAGGTTCCCGTAGAAATGGGCCCCAGCCTCAAATTAAAGCAGCTATTTATAGGGATGAAAGGGGAATTGAATCCCTAGCCCTTGGCCTCTGTTCTGAAGTTTCAGGTGCTTGGGGGAAATGTATGCTGAACCAGCAAGTACAGTGAATGGGAGCATAGCGCATAAGGGCAAACTGGAATGCCTACTGATAAAATAGCCATGGTACCGGGGTCTCTGTCCTCAAGGAGATTGTCACCGGGAACAGAGGCTGAGCTCATGAATGAAGAATAAAATCTGAAATAATGTGAAAATGCACTTGGAGTAGAGGGAAACTGGAATTAATCTATGTGATCTAGACAAGGATTTGAGGATGGTGATGTGCTGACTGGGAATGATGCAGGAACCCTGGAACTTTCACAGTCCGTCCACTGTCTGCCTACCTCAGGCACCTAGTAAGTGTGAGCTCTTTCCAGACTGGTCCTTCACATTGTGTTTCCCAGCATCATGATGTTAATTCATCAGAAGCTCTGCCTAATCCTCTCTAGGTTAGTGTTGTGGTTAGAATGTGAGGATGGCTTATTAACATGCCTCTGTCAACCCCAGTCAGCAAAAAGAAATAATAATAGATAATACTTATGAGCTATTTCCTCTTTGATGAACATTGTTCTCAACTTTTCACATATACTAATTTGTGTAATCCTCATAAGGCTGCCAAGAGGTAGAGAATACAATTATCTCCCATTTTACCGATAAGAAAACTGAGACACAGAGAGGTTAAATAACATGGTTGAGGTTGCACAGGTGGTCAGTGAGGGAGCAGGGATCCTAATCCAGGTGGTCTACTCCAGATATTTCTCTCTGAAACTGTACAACATACACTTGCCAGAGCCGGGACTGCCAGGGGATGCCATGGTCCCCGAGGAAGATGTCTTCATGGCACAGTCTCATGGACATCTACAGAGACTGGGCAACTGATTCACTGAAGCCTAATCCAATATAATCAACACTTCAATCTTCGTGCCAAGGTCAGACCTCTTTTTCTCCCCTGACTCTGTGGCAGGTGGTCTTCTCACCATTTGGGAAGACAGGGTAGTCCACTGCTTCTGTCCTTTTGCTCGGTTTCCTACTTGACTATACAGGGGCTTGGGCAGGGAGGAGGGAAAAGAGAGGAACTGCAAACTCATAAGCACAGAAAAGTTCTTATCTCATTGAATACTTAAGGTGGCAGATATTTAAGCTGATTTTTAGCCTGTGGCTGTCTTCCTGGGTCCTGAGAGCCTCTCCTGCTGTGGCCCTACACTCAGTTCCCAAAATGACTATGTGCATTTTATGCCTCCAGCTGCTGCTCCCTCCTTAGCCCAGGTGTACAGTATTGTCCACTCCACACTGGGTATTCCAGTTGGAATCTAAGTGCCTTCAGCGTCCCCTAGGGCAGGGTTTTAAATAATCCCAGACTGACTCTCCAGCTGTGAGGCCTACAGTCTGGTTCATAATCCCAGAGCAGCCACTGCTTCTCTCCTTTACCCACAGCAGCTCACCAGCCCTCCGCTCTGGCCCTCTAGGTTTTCTAAGAGTGAATCAGGCATTCGTCCTCCATATCCTGTAACTGCACAAAACATACTGGAGCTGCTGGGCATGGGCTGGCAGGAGATTTCCCAGCACTCGCGTGGCCATCTCAAAGTTTCTCCCCACCAAAACCTCCCAAAGATTTGACTCCTTTCAAATGGCTCCGTCGGTGAGAAGAATTCAAGGGTCACACCACCTTTGCAGAGAAACCCAACTTGGTACCTGCCTCAGAGTGCACTGGCATCTCACTTTGACAATTCTGTTTCATCTTGGTGCTTAAGTCAAAAGTTCCAATACAGCATCATTTATTGAGCATTTATTATGTGTCAGGCACAATTATAAGTGTTCTGGATGTACTACCTAAATTAAGCTTCAAATTAATTCTATTGTGTGTTACCAATATCCATATTTTAAAGATGAGGAGACTGAGACTTACATTCTAAATACGGTTTAGTACAAAGTATAAGCTCTTAGCCATTTCAAGCAAAGGACATGGACTTCTACATTTGCTATCTGTACCATTTTACTCTGAAATTTTACTTTCATTCCTCCCAACTCCATTAAAACAACTTTTTTGAAAGCACCAAGCACTCCCTCACCACCAGATCTCTTCATCCAATATAGTTGAGTACTCCTGTTTTCTGGAAACACTTTCTTCTCTAGGATTCCAGGACCACACACTCTTCTGATTTGCTTCCCACCCTACTGGCTGCTTTTTCTCATTTGCCCCATTGCTACTTCTTCAACTGGCCTCTACTTGTTCTTTGTTGTTGTTGTTTTAAAGAGAACTAGGTGTCTCTCTTTTTAAATTATTATTTATTTATTTATTTGGTTTCACTTGGTCTCTTAGTTGTGGCATGCAGAGTCTTATTTGCGGCATGCATGTGGGATCTAGTTCCCTGAGCAGGGATTGAACCCAGGCCCCCTGCTTTGGGAGTGCAGAGTCTTAACCGCTGTGCCAACAGGGAAGTCCCTGGCCTCTACTTGTTGAAATGGCCTAAACCTCAGTCCTGGATCTCTTCCCTTCTTTATTTACATTCTCTCCTCAGTGCTCAGAGTGCTGCCTTTAAATGCCATGCCGATGCCGAGGACTCCCATATCTAAACCTCCACCCTGACCTCTCTAAGAACTAGATTTGTACATTTTCACTTGGAGATCTTAATATGTATATTAAACAGAGTTTGTCCAATATGGAGTTTATGAAAACCTGTCCCTATCCAAATATCTTCTTCCTGCCTCCCGCCCAGTTTTTCTCATTAAAAAAAAACAAATGCATCACAGTGCATCAATCCAAATACTATTGTTACATCCTCCACAAAAACACTGTGACTTCCATCTCCACATTTCCTCCATCATCAAATCCAATTGGTTTTATTTTCAAAGTATATCTCAATCCTCTCCAACTTCATGGTCATCACTCTAATCCAATCCACCATCTTTTTTTCTCCAGATTACTGTGATAGACTTCAAATAATCTCCCTAATCTACTTTTGTGTTATTACAACTCTTCACATGGCAGCAAAGGTGATCTTAGAATTACAGACCAAATTGCATTATTCTTTGAATTAAAACTTCTCAACACTTTTGCATTGCACTTAGATTAAAAAAGCCAAACTTGGTTCCATAGCTTACTTCTTTTTCCTTTTCAGCCCAATATCTTCATTTTGCTAACTATGCTTCCATTCCACTGTCTATCTTTTATTTCTGAGTATACCACACCCTTTCCCACCACTGGACACTTACATCTGCTGCACATAATCCTTGAAACACTCTTCCTCAAGCTTTATGCAGTGCTGGTACATTCTTCCTCAAAGGCCAACTTGGATAGCACCTTCTCAAAAAGGCCGTTGCTGACCACCTTGTTTGAAATGGTTTCTCCACTTGTTTTCTATCTCATCACTCTCTTTTTGGCTTTCCTAATATGACCACCATCTATAAATAAATAAAATATTGTTTATCCATGTGTTTGTCTAATTGTTGGTCGCCTCCACTGGTAAGTAAGCTTTAGGGGAATACGAACCTTATCTATTTTTTTCATTGCTATAGTCACATAATCTCTCATACAGTAAGTAGTCAATAAATATTTTTGATTGACTGGATGAATGAGTGAATGAAGAGATGCATGTCCGAAGGGATAAAGTAATGAATCATGATATGTGAATCGATTGAATACACTATCAATTGGGCAACATATCAAGTCCTTGAATAAAATTGGACAAAAATGGATATCCTACAAAATATGAAATGGAAAAGTCGATCCTGTTTTCAACTGACCCCCAACTTTTCTACATATAGGTTGGCACCTGAAACCACAATATTCTCTTTTAAGGGTTCAGGGGGAAGGCACAGAGAGTGGCACTCCGGACATCTGATGAACCTGAGGCAGGCTCGGATGATGGCAGTTGGAGGGAAATGCCCTTTCCATGAGAAAAAAAATCTCCAGTAGGCCTTTAGGATCCTGCATGATCGCAGCCCTGTAGGCTCCACTTGGAAGATTTTAATCTGAGAAAAATGGTTTAATACATAACATGCTGTGAGGATATTTGTTCTGGAGCAGATTGAGCTCAAGTCAGATACTCTTCATGTGGAAATCCAACTGATTAATAAACAGCCACAAAATTTGGCTGTTTCTCTACAATACACTTAGGAATATGGATGAATTTTATTATTCTACTTATTTTATTTTATCAGCAAAAGTTAAAAAAAAAAAAGCAGTGATTTCTCTAATCCCTCCTAAGCTGTAAAAGGAGAAAGGCAGAATGATTATATATTGCTGGAAAGAAATGCAATTGTAGAGAATTATAAATCATATTCTTTTGTTTGGTTGGCATTTTTTATTTATTTGTGTTTATGCAAAGAGCAGGAAATTTACCATAATTTACGTTCTATAACCTGCAGTATATGTGACAGGAGAAAAAATAATCTATTAGCAAAAATGTGTTTTTCCTTTCTGGGCTGAAAGCAAAATAACACCAGGTTGAAATATTCATCTATTTCTCCTGCCAGGGTTTATTCCTTTTAGTGACAGTCCTCTACCCTTAAGAAACAAACAAAAACTCTTAGGGATTTTCTCAAAAGGTATTGGTCAAAATACAAAGCTTTGTCTTCTGGCCTGCTCTTTACAGATCATTAATAACTCTAGTGATGCACTTCTTTCTGAGGAGGAAAAAGATTACTTCTCTCAGGTTTGGTTTTGCTTGTAAAATAAAATGTGAGTGACCAAATATATTTTTCACAGACTCTAAGAGGGGAAAACTATGGCTAGGAAGTACATCTACAGCATTATATGCACCCATGGTAGGAACACTGTGTAGGGGAGAACTCTTCAAGTGGGTTTGCATATGCTCTGCCTTCTGAAACCACATTTAACAGCAGAATTCAAGTCTGTAAAGGAATAATGCTTGAGTGTACGATCAGATTTTGTGATCATTTTCTCTGTATCCGTTCAGAGCAAGTCAAGAGGATATATATTTAAATGTTAGTATAAAATCTTTAATATAGGCCATCAGAAAGTCATTTATATGCTTAGGGTCATAAGATGTGACACTGTGTTCCTAGGGGAATCTCGATATCATGATCCCTTCCATATAATTTTAGTTTTGTGTTACATAACCAATCCCATACTTAAGGGCAAACACAAAGCAAGTAAACCCACATGTCTCTTTGTGTGTGATATATACAGTTACATAAAAAGATGCACTGAAATATTTATGCATACAAGTGGTAAAGATACAGATAATAAATAAGGGATAGAAATATTTGATATTTTATGACTATTTTTTAGAGGAGTTTCAGTTTCACAGGAGAATTAAAGAAAAAGTACAAAGATTTCCCATATGCCTCTTTCCTCCACACATGCATCCCCTTCATTACCAACTTCCTCCACAACTAATGAACCAACATTGACACATCATTATCACCCAAGTCCATGGTTTACATTACAGATCACTCTTGTTTTTTTACCTGTGGGTCAGACAAATATAGAGTGATATGTATCCACCATTATAATATCATACAGAGTATTGTCATTGCCCTAAAAATCCTCTGTACTTTGCCTACCCACCAACCACCAACCTCTGGCAACCATTGACTTTTTACTGTCTCCATAGTTTGCCCTTTCCAGAATGTCATATAGTTGGCATCATACAATATGTAGCTTTTTCAGGTTGGCTTCCTTCACTTAGTAATATGCATTTCAGTTTCTCCATGTCTTTTCATGGTTTAAGGGTTTATTTCCTTTCAATACTGAATAATATTCCACTGTCTGGATGTACCACAGTTTGTTTATCCATTCACCTACTGAGGACATCTTTGGTGCTTCCCAACTTGGCAGTTATGAATAAAATAAAGTTACTATAAACATCTATGTGCAAGTTTTCATGTGGACACAAGTTCTCAACCCCTTTGGGTAAATACCAGGAACCACAATTATTGGATCATACTGTAAACTGCCAAACTGTCTTCCAAAGTAGCTGTACCATTTGGCATCCAAACCAGCAATCGATGAGAGTTCCTGTTGCTACACATCTTCAGCATTTGGTGTTGTCAGTGTTCCTCACTGTAATTTTCATTCTATTTCCCTGATGACATATGATGTGGAGCATCTTTTCATATGCTTATTTTTGTGTTTGCCATCTGTATATCTTCTATGGTGACATGCCTATCAAGGTCTTGGCCCACTTTTTAAATTGGGTTCTTTGTTTTCTTATTGTTAAGTTTTAAATGTTTTTTGTATATTTTGGATAACAATCTTTTATCAGATGTGTCTTGCTAATATTTTCTCCCAGTCTGTGCTTATCTTCTCATTCTCTTGATATTGTCTTTCACTCAGCAGATTTTAATTTCAATGAAATCCAGATTTTCAATTATTTCTTTCATGGATTGATCACAGCTTTAGTATTGTACCTAAAAAAGCATTAACCTACCCAAAATTATCTATTTTTTTTTCCTTTCCTGTGTTATCTTCTAGGAGCTTTATAGTTTTATGTTTTACATATAGGTCTCTGATCCATGTTGAGTTTAATTTTGTGAAGAGTGTAAGTCTGTGTCTAGATTCATTTTTTTGACATGTGAATGTCCAGTTGTGCCAGTATCATTTGTCAAAGAGAGACTATCTTTGCTCCATTCATTGCCTTTGTTTCTTTGTCAAAGATCAGTTGATTATACTTACACGGGTTTATGCTTCTGTGGGTTTATTTCTGGACTCTCTGTTCTGTTCCATTGATCTATTTGTCTGTTCTTTTGCCAATACCGCACTGTCTGATTACTGTAGCTTTATTGTAAATCTTGAACTCAGGTAACCTCAGTCCTCCAATTTCGTCTTTCTCCTTCAATATTGTGTTGGCTATTCTGGGTCTTTTGCCTCTCCATAGACAATTTAGAATTAGCTTGTCAACACCATAAAATAACTTGCTGGAATTTTGACTGGGATTGCATTTTATACGTAGGTCAAGTTGGGAAGAACTGATCTTAACAATAATGTCTTCCTATCCATGACATGGATTATTTAGGTCTTCTTTGATTTTGTTCATCAGACTTTCATAGCTTCCCTCATCTAGATTTTGTACATGTTTTGTGAGATTAGCACCTATTTCATTTTTCAGGTGATGATGTAGATGGTATTTTTTTTTAAATTTTACATCGCACTTGTTCATTGCTGGTATACAGGGATGTGGCTGTCTTTTGTACATTAACCTTGAATCCTGCAACCTTGTTATAATTGCTTACTAGTTCCAATTTGTTTTTTCTTTTGTCAACCCTTTTGGATTTTCTACATAGACAATCACATCATCTGTGAAAAGTGACAGTTTTATGTCTTCCTTCCCAATCTGTATGCTTTTTATTTCTTTTTCTTGCTTTATTGCACTACCTAGAACTTCCAGCTCAATGTTGTAAAGAAGTGTCAAGAGGGGACATCCTTACCTTGTACCTGATCTTAGTGGAAAAGCTTCAAGTTTCCAACCATTAAATATGAGATATTAACAATGACAGAACAGTTCAGTAAATCAGAGTGACAACCCATGGTTCCCTACTTTGGGCAGCCCCATCTTACCACATTGGTGGGCTACGCTTAAGAACCAAATTACTGAAAGGCAAGGGTGGATTTATAGCTTATTACTTAAAGTTCATATGTATACACTTGAGATCATGGAAGTAGGAAGATGCAATATGCAGACTTCAAAAGAGCCTGATGCCATGATGAAAACTGGTAGAAAGAGTTTAAATGGCCATATCATTTAAAGAGAGACAAAGCCCATTGGTATAGCACACACTAAGATACTTGCCCCTCCCACAAAGTCACTGAGGGATAGACAATATGGCTGATGGTCTTCATATCCACCACAGGCAAGACCAGTATCCTGGGAGGCATGAATGCCCAACTGGGCCACTTCCTCAACACCATGGCCTTTCAGTCTCTTGAATTCGTCCTCTCCAATGACATTTTCCATTCCATTCATGCTACCCATTCCTATAGTTACATCCCAGAACTTGTTATCATCCATAATTGTTCTACCTCAAAATCTCCCATCCTTCTCTTACTATTCATGTTCTTCAAATTGAGAATTTCAGTCTGTTAACCATATACTTTCACCTAATCCATCACCTCTCTGTTTTCTTCTCTTTTTATCAATGTTAGGTTACTCCTTTGTTATCCATTTCAGATTGCATGGTCCATGTTTTTAATAATATTCTTACCAATGCCCTTAAACACTATTTTTCTCTTTTTAAATCATTTATTCTCTGAAGGGCTTAGCCTTTTGAAAACCAAAACCAGGAAGACTCCTTTGTTCCTACTCTTCCATAAGCTCTCTTGAGGTAATGTTTGAATTGGGAAAAAGAGAGAAAAGAAGAGCACTTACTGGAAGGAAAAACAAAGTTGGATAATATTTCAAAGAGAATATCTGGCCATATGAATATTTTAAAGGTTAATTTTGCTAATTAATGGGAAGGAGAAGTTCAGCTCACTCTCAGATAATGTAAAACTAATCGTAAGTCTCCCCTCATCAAGGGCCCAAGGAATAGGGTGAAGGCTTCTGATAAGTAAGACAATGATGCCCATCTCTCCTCTTGATATTTACACTTCAAGATGTCACATCTGACTCCCATCACCAAGGAAATATAGACGGCTTAACCTTCACTCCTCTTATACATACTTCTAAGCATCCTGCCATCTGTGACTTATTTTTTGTCTTTAGGGCTTCCCTAGACAATTGTTTATTTTCTTCTAATTTTGTCTAAGAGTGACAGATCGTGTATGCATATGAGGATGGGGTAAACTGAGGGAGTGAAAAATGTTCCCAAACCCAGCCTCCCCTTAGGATGAATCCTGGCTCTGCATTTCCACCCCAGCACCCCCTAGCAGTTGCAGCTGCAGAAATGACCATGTATGCAGGTGATGGTGTTGAACAAACCTGACATTCATCCTCTGCTGGGCTTTGACAAAGCACATTAATTTCTCAGCGTAAGTGGTCTTTTCCTGGAAGTTAATGAGAGATGATGATTGTCTTCAAAAATAGAAACTGATACAAGGGCAATGTCCTAAGTTACCAGTAAGAACTAGCAGCAAATCCTTAGTTCTGACTCCAAATCCTTTTTCAATTTTTCCACCAGGTGATCCAATCTGTCCACACTCACTGACCATCAACTGCAGATCGTTGCGTTGCCCTGTAGCAGAGTCAGTGCCCATTGGAACCCCTTTCCCTCATCTGGGTGCCTGAGAAAAGTCTTCTCCCTTTCAAGCTCCTCTCTTGCTCATTTATCTCCCTACACCAAATCTGTGGGTCTCCAGGAGCTGGGGGGAGCAAGATAACCACCTGCCCCATCATCATGCATCATCTCTCAGTTGTCAACATGGGTTCGTGGGGGCTTGCCCTTCTATTTGTATTAAAAAATCATAGCGATTCATTTAGGCATCACTGTTCCTTGCAGGCAAATGTGCGGTAACGCAGTCGACCCAATAACATGGCAGCTGCAAAGCAGATTACTCACTTGTGCTTGGTTAAACCATCCACAGCCACTTACGGAATTAGGGGCTGGAGCTGCTGCAAGGAGTTGGCACACTGTTTACAATCATTTCCCAGCACAGACAACTCGGTCTTAGTTCTCTGTGTGGGTTGAGTGTCAGAAAGCATCTCCCACAAAGTTGGTACTTTCTATGCAGCTCTAGAGGGAAGAAAAGAGCCCAGTTGGTCCTCATTCTGCTCTCCACTGGGACTTTCCACTGAGAAAACATGATGGCGTCTCCCAGGAAAATAGATTGATAACGTCCTCAAATAAACTATGGCTTTCAATTTGTTATAACTGATCCTGAAATCTCTACAAAACAAGAACTTTGTGTGATCGCCCTTCTGCAGCATTCAACATTAGGGCATATGCTGTCAGGCTCTTTGCTTTTAATTTATCCTGAGAAAGACCTTCTTCTTTTATACAAATAATTCATAGATATCTGCATGTAAACATTTTTAAGATTTTAGGATAAACAGAATACAAACATACAGAAGCTACTTCCATTTTTACTACACATATTAAATGTGAGGACAAAATGATCTTGGCACAAAGGCTGAGTGTATTTTCAAACCTTCCCTAGAGCTGGCTTCTCTGATCCTCAGGATTGTGTAAGGCATGATGGGAAGTAGCTTCAAGGGCAAAAATAACTAATAGCACCTGAAGGAGTTGGGCCAAAGATGACCAAGACCTTGTCCTGGGCTGTAAGCTGAAAGCTGATCACTTTTCTCACATTTCTATGAGATAGTGCTTATTAGAAAGACAGAGAACATATATTTAAGAACCTTCCAGTAAATACACGTAGGAACCTTCTTAAATATGTCGTCACAGCCACATTTGCCGATACGCCTTAAAATGACGAATTTGCTTCTGTTGCCTCAAGACATCGCATATAGCCCTTGAATTAGTTTGCTAGGACTGCCATAACAAAATACCACAGTCTGGGTGGCTTAAACAACAGACATTTATTTTCTTGTAATTCCTGGGGCTAGAAGTCCATGACCAACCTGTCAGAAGGTTTGGCTGATTCTAAGACCTCTCTCCTTGGCTTGAAGATGGCCACCTTCTCACTGTGTCCTCACGTGGTCTTTCCTCTGTGTGTGTTTGTATCCTAATTTCCTCTTCTTATAAGGACACCAGTCAGATTGGATTAGGACCCACCCTAAAGGCCTTATTTTAACTTAATCATCCCTTTAAAGGCCTTATCTCCAAATACACATTCTGAGGTCCTGGGGATTAGGTACAGATGAATTTTGAGGGGACTAGTTTCAGCCTATAACAGCCCTTCACAGGTGTAGGCTTCATACTACACAGCAGAGCGGAGAAGATATTTTCCTGGGGACAGGTTAGCTCATTGCTTTCAGGACTGGCTGCCCTTTAGAACCACCTGGGGAACTTTTAAAGTTATCAATGCCCAGAGCTCCACCCCCAGATGAACTAAAGCATCTTCTCATCTCAAGGGTCGGGCGTGGATCTGAGCATTTTTTTTAGATGTCCACTAGGTGATGATAGTGTACATCCAGCATTGAGATCCACTGGATTCACTCAAAAGAGACAGAGGAAGGAGCTAAGGGGCACCACAATTCCTTCTCCCAGTCTCACCTATGGTATGAATTGCTTCCCTTCTCAGGAAGATGAGTGAGGAAGGAAAGACATTGACCAGCCCTTAAGTATCCCCTTGCAGATGTCAGAGTACCTCGAGACAGGTAGCCTGGCTCGGCAGAGACACATCGATCTTGCGTGGTCGGGGGTGAGGTCTCTCCCACCTCAACTTTCCGTGACATCTTCAAGCGAGTCAGTGGCTGGTCTCTAGTAACCGAGTCTCATTTTGCAGGGTTCGGCACAACCCTGTCAAACCTTCACTCAGACCATCTCGGTGGGGCAACATATCGTTCCACCCTGTCTTTGCACCAGATATTTATGGACCATGGGAAGCTTAAGATTTAGTTCTCCATCCCCTGCACCCCTCTGGCTACTGGACCTCAATTCTGGACAGTCAGGCAACACAGCAGGAATCCACTAAACAAATCATTTTGCTTCTCCACTGGAGGCTGATTTCAGTAACCACCAAGAATTCATTATCGCTCTGGTTTGTTTACACTCGCTAGGAACAGATAGTGTTGTGAATTATTTGGAGACACCCTTTTCCCGATAAATTAGTTTCAATCTATGCTTCAAATGGATAGACCAGCTTCAAGAGTTTCCTTTTTTTTTCCCCCATTCCTTTTTTAGGCAATTGGGTATTCAGGCATGCCATTTTATAGAGTGTAACTAATCAGGGAAATCAGTGTTGAATTGGTAAAGAAATAAATAGCTTAGACCTCAGCTATATGGATCTGAAGCTGAAGGACTCCTGGATCTCAGCCCCAGCACCACCATTAACCATCTATATGAAATTTAGAAAAGTCATCTCATCTCTAATAGGATGGAAGTATTAGACTGGCCATGATTTGTACGATGCAGAATCTCTATGTGAATAATGACAAATGAAGAGAGAAGAAGGATGCTGGATATTTTTCATCTGATTGAATTAACTAAAGTGTTACTGATGGTCTGCTCTGTGCCAGGCACTGTGCTAGCCTACAAACACAAGACACAAAAATAGATGGAACAAGAAGGTCACTTTGAAGCACAGATCTTGGTTAGCATGGTACAGAATGAGGATACTGACAGGTGGTGGCACTGGTAAGGATGTCTTAATCCGATTCTTTAAAAGAACAAAATATTAGGGTCCTAGCTGCATTTATGTATATTTCTTTGGAGAATGTAAGGAACACCCTTTCTCTGGAGAAGACACAACCATAGCAAAGGTAAAAAAGTAAGAGGGAAGCCCAAACTGAACGAACACCATCAATATTTAATCACAGCCAACTAAGGGTTGTTGAAGCAATAGATATTAAGTGTAATTAAAACAAAGTATCCTGATTCCCAGCAGGGAGGTGGGAGGCAGAGGAAGGGCCTGTTCTCTGGGTGTCTCTTTCCCACAACCTGCTGGAATATTCCCTACACGGATTGTGCTGTTAGGAATATATCAAATCAAGAGCCTAGGAGTCGAAGCATGCCTCGGGTAATTTCACCTCATGTAACACATCGGTCTCTTAGCCATATAATACATACAGAAGCATTGTCTTTCTACAAAATGGACAGCACAAAAGAGTCATCTAGCCAGCATACTAATAAATGGAAATAAAGGTGCTGGGAAAGCTTTTTGAAACCTCAATGGCTAATTTGGGAATTCTAGACTTTGTGCACTGGAGACACACAGTAAAGATGTTATTAAACATCTCTAATGCATGAGATGCCTTACATGGAGCACACACTCCTGTTTTTGTAATTGCTACTTATCTCAGACCTTTCATTCATGATCTCAGAGGACATTGCCAAAAGCTAATACTCTCACTGTAGCCTGGTCAGGGTTATGTGAGGCTTTTTTTTTCTTACAGAAGGATTACCTTCCTGGTCCCTTCTCCCAAACACTCTTATTTAATAACTGTGTCTCTTCTGGGCACTGTTATTAACCTGGGGTTTATGATCCCTTCTCTTGAGCATCAGTTTAGTAATATCACCTACCATGAGCCAGGGACAATGGCATCTACATTATTTATTATGTCCATTTTGCGGATGTCAACCCTGTCACAGCCTTAACTCTGGTTGTGTGTGTATGTGTGTGTGTGTGTGTGTGTGTGTGTGTGATAGATAATTGTGATGATACATACATACATACATACATACATGCATACACACATACATACATAGAATAAGGTCTCAGATTTAGGGCTACCAGTTCTCTATTCTCTGTTTCTAAAGGTTATTGACCATGGTCATATTCTTGGCTCACCTCTACAGGTACAAACAGTTTCTGCATCCATACATCACCATCACACTCTTGGCAGAACCAGATACAGACCAATATAGAGATACTTACAGGTAAAGGTAAGCGACATTATGACATGCCACCCCTCAGCCTCAGGCACAGCCATATGGTAGATGGTCCTTTCTTTAGACACAGATCCTCTCAAACATAGGCAATGGCCTTTGTGGGCAATCTGAGGACCCCGCAATCTATTGCTCTAGTAACATCAAGTGAATCAGAGGCAGAATTTTATTTCCGCATAACTTTTCTCTTTACCAGAATTGTGGTCTGATGTGATATTCAAAATATGCAGCCAAAAACATGTTCTGCAATCTGCTGGACTAAAGTTATTTAAGGATTGTTTTTTCCCAAGAAGGAAAAAAAGTCTAAGGAAAGGGATGTATGCCCCTTAGCACAGTACATTTCAGTTTGTTGAGATCATCTCCATCATAACAAACATTGAGACACTAGGCAAGGCACTAGGCAAGGCACATAACAAACATTGAGACACTAGGCAAGGCACAGCCTCTATTTCCCCATCTGTAAAATAAAGCAGAAATTATCATTTAAGGGTAAGAGAATCTGTGTTTCATACACATTACAATATAGTGGCCAAAAAATTTGCACACTGAGTTGGGGAATATATGTTCATTTATTTTAAAGAAATTCTTTGAGTAAGAAAAATAACAATGAATGTTTCAATAATATGGGTTTCTAAATTTCCCATCTTCCATTTATTATGGGAGGGAATCAAATTCTGCTGAGTCCCTAGTGCATGCTAGTTTCCACATAGATGCTGTGGGGCTCTAGCAGGTATAAGATTCTCTTGGGAAAGAGAGTCTTCAATTGTCCATAAATTCCAGAGTCATCCAGAGTGTTCTTGGTGACAGTGATGTCTACAGACATTTTGCCTACTCTTCCTGGGACCTGAGGTGGCTCAGGCCATCACAGGATGGGTCCAGGGCCTCCTCCATGGGTAAAGGGACTGTCTGGAATGCAGAGGTGTATGTGGTCTCAGGCTGGGTCAGACTGGTTGGGTGGAGAGAAAAGTGCTCCAGGGCTGTCAGATAAAATTATTAGGCAGGAATCTGCAATTTAAAGTTGAGTTCAGAGCGGGACTTTCCAGAGGACAATCAGACATTTGCTTGACAGAAAATCCAATCATCTCATTTTATAGACTTTAAGGATGATGTCATCCAATCCATATTGGTATAGCTTGGTCCAGGGACGTTAACTTACTTGCCAAATCGCATTCTTAATAAATTGAAAGGGAGGAATTGATACCAAATTCTGTTGCTCAAAATCCAGTATCTTTTCTCACTGTAATGTGCTTCCCACAGGGGACTGAAATCTCTGCAGGGTCTGTCTTTGGGAAGAGTTGCTCTGTCTGCTCCATTTGTTCAAGCACAAATGAGCCATCTGAGGAGAAACATCACATTGCCCGTTTCCCTGCTAACTTATCCTCTGGACTCATAGTTGTTATGACATCTTTATTCACGTGCTGATTAGCTCGACAAATATTTCTGAGATATGTGCTTTATATCAATTTGCGATATTGTGATTTATGTGACACATATATTTGGTCATTCAGATAACCAAAGTATATTTTTTCACATATATTTATTCCTCATCCAAGATTGCTGGCTCACAGCTCCCGAAACCTTTGGAATTTTCTGAGTGGTAAGAGCAATGAGAACATCTTCTGTTATGATATTTGGTCACTTGTCCTCAGTTTCTGAAGAGCTTCAAAGCCATAAATGTGAAATGGGTGTCTTGTTATACAATCCATAAACTACTGGGTTTAATGTTAATCAGGTGACTTTTGAAAAACATCTAAGGATGCTCTAAGGGTGGGGGCTGGTTGCCAGAGGAACCCACCATGAGCAGAGGAGTGGAATTTCCAGCCTCACACCCTGATTTTCAGGGAGGGAAGAGAGGCTAGAGATTGACTCAATCACCAATGGCCAATAATTAATAAGTCATGCCTATGTAATGAAGCCTTCATCAAAAAACAAAAGGAAGGGGTTCAGAGAGGTTCCAGCTTGGGGAAGCAGAACACATCCGTGTGCTGCCGTGCTGGCCCCAAACTCCACGGGGACAGATGCTCCTTCCTTCAGGACCTCACACTCTGTGTCCCTTCATCTGGCTGCTGACTTACATCCTTTAATATCGCTTGTAATATATTGGTATTCTAGTGAGTAAATGGGTTTCCTGAGTTCTGTGAGCCACTCCAGCAAATTAATGGCACCCAAGGAGGGGGTTGTGTGTTGTGGGAACCTCCATGCTTTAACTGGTCAGTCAGAAGCACAGATGACAACCTAGGATTGTGAATGGTATTTGAAGTGTGTGGGGGGGGCGGGGGGGGCGCACAGGACTGAGCCCTCAGCCTGTACTCTGATGCCACCTCTGGGTAGGCGGCATAGATCCAGGATATCTAGTTGGTATCAGAGAATACCAAGCCTACAACCCTCTTGCCCTCCGCTTGTGTGCCTGGACCCAGTCTCACCATGCTCTCCTTTTCTCCTGTAGTGCTCACAGCTCCCAGCACCCATGGCATTCCCTTTGCCCTGAGTCTGCAGCGAGTCCCTTGTGTGCTTCCTTCCCCTCAGGTAGCCTCTCTCATCCTGGGCCACTCCTGGGCGTGAGGTGGTTACCCCTCCCCAGTGTTTTTTTATTCCTGTGGTGCTCACCCCAAAGTATTAAAAGTAGCTTTGTAATTCAAAAAAAAAAAAAAAAAGGATATGCAGGAGGAAATGCCCACACTGTAATTGGTGACCCTGAACCTCTTACAGTTACTGCTCTAGACTTGAGGATACAAAGTTGAAAAAGACTTAACCCCCCACGCTGAGGAGATTTCGGTGTAATGGGGGAATTTGAGCAGCTGGGGAACTTAGGTGAGATTTACCAGGGGAGATGATGCCCAAGCTGAATGTGAAGGGAGGGAATAGAAGAGAAGTAGGTGGAGAGGAAGAGGATCTCATTGGTACCAGAGACAAGAGAAAGATCAAATCACAAGAACGTGAACAACAGTGCAATGTTCAGGAGAACGAGTATTTGGAGATGGGCTGGAACATGAGTGTGGTGGAAGCTGAGGCGTGTGAAGTATGTAAGCGACAAAATGTGAGGGAACTTTATACCATATTGTTAATAGCTTCAATTGTAATTGGAAGGCAATGGAAGCCACTGAAATGAGGAAGCCACTGAGATGATATAACAAAGTATCTTTTTGTAAAAGTTTCACTTTAGCAGTTGTGTGAGAATGGATGGGTTGGGGAAAATCAGTTAGGAGGTTGATTCAGTGATTCAAAAAGGGTGTGGTGGATGCTATGCTGTGTTGTCCTGATCCCTCTGCAGGGACGAAGAACTTACGCCCGCAGCAGCTGAGAGAGCTGCCAGGAGACAGGCCTCAGCTGTCAGCTTCTTCGAGGAAGGCCTTGGCTGAGAAGACTGCTGTGGCCAAGGCCACACATTCTCCCAGGAGCAACTCACATCTAATGACTGTTCAGGGTGGGTGCAAAGGCCCAGCTTCCCCACCCTGACTTGGGACAAATCTGAAGGACCATCCCAGCTCTACAGCTCCCTCAAGGGTCCCTGAAGCCTCCACTAGGACCGCACTGTGGCCCAGCTTCTCTTTCTGCCCAGTCCTCCTTCCTTCTGCTCAGCCCCAAGGTGTTGATCCCAAAAAAACTCCCTGATAAATGACCTGTGCTAATTGCTAATCTCCAGTCTCAGGGTCTGCCTCTAGGAAACCAGCCTGTGACAATAAGCTTGAAGACCTGTACCAGGGTACTGGTATTAAGAATTGGGGAAAGTCACATGTCATAGACATTTGAATATTTAAGTTGATTGTTGAACCACAGAAGAAAGACCCAAGATGTTTTATTCACACACACACACACACACACACACACACACACACACACACACCTGGCCTTCCATATCCACGAGTTCAGCATCTGCAGATTCAACCAACTGTAGATCAAAAATATTTGGAAAAAAAAAATTTTCAGAAAGTTCCCAAAAAACAAAACTTGAATTTGCCATGTGCAGACAACTATTTACATAGCATTTACATTGTATTTACAACTATTTACATAGCATTTACATTGTATTAGGTGTTATAAGTAATCTAGAGATGATTCAAAGTATAGGAGATAATGTGCTTAGGTTATCTGCAGATTTGTTCTGGAACCAATCCCCCACAGACACTGAGGAACAAGTATATATATCCTACATATATATGTAGGGTTTTTTCCCCCCTTTGGAGCAATCCTATCAGATACTAGAGGGGATTTAAAGCTATTTCAGTAAATGAAGCCACCAGGAGAGAAGAAAGAAGTCTCAGGACTGAGCCCTGAAGTTTTCCAACATTCACGCAGATCTCCCAGGGTCAGAGGCACTGGCAGGAGAGACTGAGAAGGAGCAACCAGAGAGAAAGGAGGGAAATAAAGAGACAAAGGAGGGAAATAAAGGCACCATGATGTCACAAGAGCTAAGAGAAAAGAGTGAAGCTGCTGTGACTTAAGTTAGAGTCTGCTGAAGAGTCTAATGAGACGAGGGGTATAATTTTCCATTGAATTTTTCAATATAGAGGCTATTGGTCACCTTAGCAAGGGCAGTTTGGGTGATGCAATGAAATGGGGGCCCAATTAAAGTGGGCAGAAGAGTGACTGTGGAAGATGTTTGTGAATAAAGATATTCACATGGGTGAAAAATGCTGACATGAAACAAGCAACAGGCTACACTTCTACACAAATCCATAGAAATTATAGAAAATGTTTATTTTAAAATATTTATTTTAAAAATCTATAATAGTACTAGAAAATGAGAAGGGGTGTCGTCAATAGGCCAGACAGTTTGAAGAATCTCTCAATAATGGAAGGCAGATTGGATTAGACCAAAGGAGGATACCAAATCCGAAACTCATTCAGAGGAGGGTTAATAGGCAGGTGGGAACAGGTGGAGAGTTGCTCTACAATGGTGGATACAAAAAGCAACAGGCAAGGAGACCAGTGGGTGTTTGGCTGGAGAACAACAGAAAGGATAACTTGGGAGTTTGCCCTCTCCCTCCATCCTCCTCCTGCCCCCTTACTCAGGTACCAGGTACCACCAAAGGCAGGGCTGGAGAGGCGGAGCAGTGTCCCATACTTGGACACAAAGGAGAGCAGTAACATCATCTCACCAGAGTGGCTACCTGAGAATCTACCCAGTAGCAATACCTTCCCATCATCACAGAAAACCAACATTTTAAGATAGGAAAAAAAGTCAATCCACAGTGAGGCATCAACATCTGAGGGAAAGCAGCATCGTAAAGAGAGACATTTCCACAGAAATCAATAAATAGAGATATCTTTCATACATCAGCCTGATATGACAGGATTCATGGCATGAGGCATTTAAGCACAAGTAAAGGTACCTAAATGAAAAGGCAATGCCAACATGTTAAGGAAATGAACAGAGTGGACACAGCTGTGGAGCCAGCTAGTGACACGGCACAGCTAGGTGAGGAGTAATCCCTCAATGCAGGAAAAGTTAGGAGCCATAGGGGACAGACTGAAAACTTCTAGCATATATTTAACATCAAATTGAGAAGGAGAAAGTAGAGAAATTTCAGAAGACTAAAGGGTAAAGAAAATCCTGATAGCTCACAGAGATTTTGAGAAGATAACCTACAAAGGAATGAGAAGAAGATGGAAATAAGATTTATCACTGGCACCATTTGTTTCAAGAAGACAATGGAGATCATCTCTAAAGTAATGAGGAAAAATAATTTTTCAATGACGATTAAAAAGTACTATTCCCAGCCATATTATCATTCAAGTCTAAGAACTAAACAAAGACATCTTCAGGAATGAAGACCCTCAAAAATGGTACTGCTGATGTGATGTGTGCTACTAATTCAGGTGAATTGAAAATCAGAGAGGATGGGGTAAGATGATATATGGGCCACATACAGCTACTTCTATTCCCTCCTGAAATCTCACTAAAATAACTCTAATGCAAACCCACCAAAGATATGAAAGAAGAAAACGGTAATGAAATTCCAAATGGTGCAAATCAGACGGACAGTGAGTAAAATATCTTTGAGGCTTGAGAAAATTGAATCCCAAATGAGGAGGGAAAGCCAGGAGCAAACCCAATTTGTACCAGAATCTTCAAAAGACTCAATAACTGGGGGAGCCAGGCACGCTAGAAACCAGTTTGAAGGGAAGGATCTAAATGAATGAGGACTGGTTGAAAATTGCTTTAAGAAGCAGTCAGATTCTCTCCCAACCCGATTAGCTTGCTGACAGTCTTTCCCTTGCCCGAGTCCAAGACTGGAGATTTGTCTTTTGAGAGAATACAACAGCAGCTGTCTGTTCTGGTGGGCACCTGGCACAATTAGGGCAGGACTCAGTGTACTAAAAACAGAGGACTCGAGAGCGTGTGTAAGTCCTGGATACTGACAACCTTATACTATTTTTCAATTCAGCTCCAAGAAGGCTGGCAAGCAACTCTTCACCACTAAGCAGGAGACTAGTAGTCTTCTCTGGGCAATCTGACCCTGCCAAGAAGAAAGACCTATGGAAACTGACAGGAGAGGTTTTCCCACGTACTGGTCCAGCCAGATCCCTCCAAGCCTGTGCACCACACACTCAGAGCTTCCAATGAGCTTTGTAAGAATGATTCTGAAAATAAGAGCTGGAAATCGAGGACTGCCAAACATCTAAGGATAGTTTGTAATATGAAAAGTAGAGACCAGAAGAAAAATAAATAAATATGGTCCAGAAAAAAAAGAGATGATGCAACGAGAAAAAAAGATCCTCTTATCTCTCTGCTTTCATGTAAGAAAAATTGCAACCATGAAACGGGAATGAGATGTCAAGTAAAGAAACACTGGGAGCTTCAAAAGGAGGCCCTGGAAGTTATCAAAATAATGATAATAATAATAATAATATAGGAGAAATGGGAAACTAAGGAGAAGTTTGGAAGACAGCATTGGGGTAATCATTACCCCAAGTACCCCAACATTTTTCTGAATAGCTAGGCTCTTTTATTACACTGAGTTGATACAATTTTAGTCAAATGCTGAAAGCCACAACTCCACCACCCCCAAATGTTAATATTCTTTTCAGAAGTTTGGGGAAATATAAAAAATACATTTAAAGACTTTTATGGACTCCAAACAGATAGGAAACATAGTTCAGGACCTATGGTCTTAAGGGAATTTATAGAAAATTTTCTTTTTATTCTAGTTGTTACGTATTTGGGTCTGCAAATAACTCATTTGGAATCTTACTTGAATAAAGAAGTATCCAATACCTCAATTAGAATTAAAAAAGAAAATCAAATTTGTTCTCAAGAGTTTAGAAACGCACTGAATTTTAGGGCTGGAAAGAAACTTGGGAATCTTCTACTTTAACTCTCACACAATGTGTAACAAAAAATTTTAAAAAGGATGGGAAACAGGAAAGCAAAGATGAGGAAATCAGAAGACCAGTGGAAGAGGTATAAATACAGATAAACATGGCCAGGTCAAGGGAGGGTGGGGCCTCATGAATCCAAAGGATGCTACCTAGAACTATTTGAGCAAGTGAGTGGAGAGAACAGTGTGTGAGAGGGAAACCAGCCAAGGGTCGTCCAAGGGAGAGGATTTCTCCTCAGCAGTCTCGGACATATAAAATAAAGATGGAAAAGCAATCATCAGATTTAGCATTTAAGAGGTCCTTGGTGGTTAGCACCTTGACAAGCAAAGTTCCACAGCAGTTATAAAGGCAGAGTCTAGATGGCGCTAGCCTGAGAAATGGTTGATAAATAAGAAGGTGATTGGTGGCTCCTTTTTAAATGTTTATTTTTAAGGATGTAGGTGTGAAAGGAGTTTGCTACACAGGTGATCTGTGTGACTTCGTGGCCACCGTAATGCAGAGGGAGCTAGAAAGGTGTAGCCTGGAGGAAAGATTACAGAAACCCACCTCCCAGGCCTGTAGTGGTTGAAAATTTTCTCAAAAACACAACAAAACTACAACAGAGGAAGAACAGTCAAAGGCCACCAGTGGCGGGCATCTGAGAACTTGGCTTTGTCAGAAACACCTCAGAACCTTCCTCCTCACAGGCTCAGCCACAGACATATCATAAATACTTCTGTGCCTTGAGTATGGTTGCCTTTTGGAATATTTCCCCCTGAATCTCCTCTGAGGGATCCTGACAATTGAATATAGTCATCCCTCAGTATCCACGGGGGATTGGTTGGTTCCAGGACCCTCTCAGATACCAAAATCGGCAGATACTCAAGTCCTGTCTCTAAAATGGTGTAGTATTTGCATATAACCTAGACACATCCTCTCATATACTTTAAAGCATCTCTAGATTACTTGAAATACCTAATACCTAAGTGCTGTATAAATAGTTGCCTGAGGGCAGTGAATTCAAGTTTTGCCTTTTGGAAATTTCTACTTTTTTTTTTTTTCCAAATATTTTCGACCGAGGTTTGTTGTGGATGTGGAACCACAGATAAAGAGGGCCAAGTATGCTGCAGACTTTTTAACCTCAGATCTCGACCTTCTTACATTTTCTCTTTGTTATTTCAGACCTTCCCTTGTTCTTGGACTCACTTTCATTAGAACAGTGCTGAGCCCTGTGTTTCATGTCCCCAAAAAGCAGAAGCCCCCTCACCCCACAACCAATCCTGGCAATTAGAATCCAGGTTTACGGGAAGTTTACCCCTTGTCCTGCCCAGGAAAAGAGGGAAGGGACAGGAATAGGAGGGAACAAATGATAGGTAGGGGATGGGGGGGTATGAATAGGGAACTACTCCCCTGTGTGTCCCAGACGCTAAGAGGGTAACAAGAGCTCATCCACATTCAGCATGGTGCCTGGAGTGTGGGAAGCTTAAAAGTCTTTCAATGTTTCACAGTTTTGTTCCTTTAATAATGTACATAGATTAAATCTAAGCAACAATAAAAAGAATCAAATATGTTATTTCTTACGGAGATTAAGAAGTATTCTCCTTGAAGATTTATTAGATTATCTGGTATCTTTGTATAAACTCAGAATTTCTTGAGATACAAATAATAAATATATTTATGAAAATTAAAAAAATAGTCAGTTGTGGTGATGGTGGTGGTGAATATTCAGACAGAACACCAGCTCACCTGCCGTCAGTCACAGCAAAAGGGAAGCGGTCCTGAAGAGGTGGAGTGGCCTGACCCCCAGTTGTGTGCCAGGCTAGTTGCATGTGGTTATTATTTCCTCTAATCTTTGCAATAATGCTGAAGGCACCAACTCACCCCAAATTCCACAGCTGACGAAAATAAGGCTTAGAGAAGGAAGAAACTTGCCCAGAGCTATTCAGTGGCTGAGGCAAGATTTGAACCAGTCTATCTGCTTCCACGCCATGGGGGAAGGCCCTTACAGTTGATGGAGAGGCCACTCCAGCATTGTAAGGCATGTGCTTTTCTGATTAATGTCACCTTCTAGAACCAGATGCCCCATCCACCATCTGAACTGAAACACACTGACTAGTCTTCAGCGTTGAAGGAGCAAAAGGTATTCCTGGGGCATTGTGCTCTCCTGTCTCCTCCTAGGAAGGGACGATCAGATTTCAGAATTTGGCCCAGAGGCCTTCTTTTCCTCCCCTTTTCCATCCTCTGCTAAATTAGTTTTCATTTCATAACAGTCATTAGCTGAGCTCTGGGAATGAAGTGTAAAAATTTCCCCTCACCTCGGAACCCTAACTGGCGGCGGTCCCTTGAAACTCCTGCAACCAGAGATCCATTTGAGCATCAAAACTTCATCAATTAGGCCTCCTTGTGCGGGGATCACGTGGTCTGCCCTTCACGCTGAGCCAGACCCACGCGGGGCAGGAGCAGAAGCCTCATTACTGGGCCTGGGCTTTTGTGAAATTCCTGAATAAGCAGCCGTGGAGTGTCTGCAGAAGGCTGCGTTTTCTTTTTCTTTTTTTTTCTTTTTCCTTTTTCTGGTTTTAACAACCGCTTTTACGGACGATTTAACACTGTGGGTTGCCAGCTGTGTTAATGCCTTACCCCCTTCCCTTGTGACGCCCACCTTGTGAAATGGCCATCAGATGGAGAGTCCATGCCTCCCTCTTCCCAACAAAACTGCTCCTTTCTTCACACCCGGAGCCAGGGCTCCTCGACAACGACAAAGAGAGATCCTTATACTGCTTGTACCCAGAAGCAACTAAGTGCAACTAAGCAACATAGTTCATTGGTTATTGAGGAAATGTTGTAAATGGGAAGAGGCGGTGATGCCTCTAGGCTCTCTCTTGGTGGCAGACAGGGACGCAGATGAGGAGGGAGAGGGTAATCTTAGTTTCCACAACTGTCTGCAGCCTCTACACTGCAGGGGCTATTTCAGCATATTCCTCTCATCTGTTTTTGCCCCAGTTCTTGCCCATCTTTACCCAGATGTTCATGTCTTGGGTATCCTCGGGCTGTTCAAGGCTGAGCCTCATGTAACATGATCAACTCAGATCTGAGGCTACCTTTGTCCTGTTAAAGATTGAGGAAGTGAGTTTTATCAGTTTGCTCCCTGCTTATTAGTTTCTAGGGACATCTAATATACTGACCAAGTTCCTGTTATACATACTGATAAACCAGATTCTACCAATACCCATTAATTTACAGTGAAAAATATTAGAATACCATGTCCCATGGTCAGTAACCTCTCTATCCTCTACTGTTAAGTAAAATAGAAAACACACACACACACACACAAACACACACACACACACACACACACACACACATGCACACAGGCTTGAAATCTATTTCAAAACTGTTGAAATACTCAGAAAATGTGAACCTGCAATTCCACCTAGAGAAACTTGAACTATGAAAATCATTAGAATTATATACCAAGATTTAGTCATAGAAAGTGCTGCTTATACAAATCTAATATTTTGAAGAAAAAAAAACCTAACTTTCACAAATAGAGGATTGACTTAAAAAATTGATTTAGCCATGCATATTAAACTTAGATTGCTATCTATGCTGTAGAAATAGAGCATGACAATTTAAGTTAAACAGGGTGCAGTAGACTTCATTTTTTTAAAGTATGTCAGGCTAAATAACCTGAACTACACTCCTGCAGAAAAAAAATATGTATATATATATATATATATATATATATATATATATGCTGGGTAAAATATATATTACATGTCTCTTGAAGGCATATAGAAAATGAACAACCAAATAAAAGAGCACTTACATTGCTCAGATTGTTTTAAATTATGATTTCCTGCTAAAAGAAAGCAGAACTTCTTGGAAAAGTAGCTGATTCTAAGTCTGGGGCAGAAAAAATAGAAGATGGGTGTGAACATCTGGGGTCCTGTTGAAATGACTTTGGAGGCAAAGCCCTTGAAGAGGCTTTCAGTGGCCAAAGACAGAGCAATTTTTGCTTCATTGAGGATACCTTGGAGATATCGTGGGTTCTGTTCCAGACCACCACAATAAAGCAATCATTGCAATCAAGTGAGTCACATGAGTTTCTTGGTTTTGCAATGCATATAAAAATTATGTTTATACCATTAATGTAGTCTATAAAATGTGCAATAACATTATGTCTAAAAACATAATACTTTAATTAAAAAATACTTTATTGCTAAAAATGTTAACCATCATATGAGTCTTCAGTGAGTAATAATCTTTTTGCAATAGTAACATCAAAGATCACTGATTGGGACTTCCCTGGTGGCGCAGTGGTTGGGAGTCCGCCTGCTGATGCAGGGTACACGGGTTCGTGCCCCGGTCCGGGAGGGTCCCGCGTGCGGTGGAGCGACTGGGCCCGTGAGCTGTGGCCGCTGGGCCTGCACGTCCGGAGCCTGTGCTCCGCAACGGGAGCGGCCGCAACAGTGGGAGGCCCGAGTACTGAAAAAAAAAAAAAGATCACTGATCACAGATCACCACAACAAATATAACAATAATGAAAAAACTTGAAATATTGTGAGAATTACCAAAACGTGACACAGAGACACAAACTGAACAAATGCTGTTGGAAAAAAAAATGGTGCCTATAGGCTTGCTTGACACAGGGTTGCCACAAATGTTAAATTTGTAAAAAACACGTATCTGTAAAGTGCTATAAAGCAAAGCACAGTAAAAAAGAGGTATGTCTGATATCTTTTCATTGGATTTAAATTTATCAAATATATTTAAACCTATGAGTTCCTTATTATATACACAGGTCATATGGTCTCTGCCACAACTACTTAACTCTGTCATTGTAGGTGAAAGCAGGGATAGACAGTATGTATATGAATGGACATGGCTGTGCTCCAATAAAACAGTTTATAGGGCTTCCCTGGTGGCGCAGTGATTGCGCATCCGCCTGCCGATGCAGGGGACGCGGGTTCGTGCCCCGGTCCGGGAGGATCCCACATGCCGTGGAGCGGCTGGGTCCGTGAGCCATGGCCGCTGGACCTGCGCGTCCGAAGCCTGTGCTTCACAACGGGAGAGGCCGCGACAGTGAGAGGCCTGCGTACCGCCAAGAAAAAAAAAAAAAAAAAAAAAAACAGTTTATAAAGACAGGTGGCCTATTGCTCACAAATTTATTGGGATTCTGTCTAAATAGTATAAAAGCTGCCAGCTTTGGCCACTTCCTAAGTCCCATTTCTATAAGACCTCTGTGTGCATAAATTATTATTTTTTTTCTTTTTCTCCTGTTAACCTGCCTTGTGTCAGTTTTATTATAAGTCCAGCCACAAGAATTCAAGAGGAGTAGAGAGGGAAATTTCCCCCTCCCTGACATTAACCCTATCACAATATATGTACATCAAATCATTATGCTGTACACCTTGAACTTGTACAGTGCTATATGTCAATTATATCTCAATAAAAAGAAAAACAATGGCAAGTTAAATTCATGGAAAGTAGAGGCAAGAGTTAAGGAAAAGTGTAAAAGTTAATGAAATATTTAAAAGACAAGCATCAGAGAAAATTAACAAAACTGCAAGTTGGTATTTGGAAAGAATAATAAAATTGACAGAACTTACAAAACTGAAAAAGTAAATAGAGAAGAAAGGCATAGATTGACAGGATCAGAAATGAAAAGGTAGATAACATCAACAAATTTTAATATAGTAAAGATGTAATAATATGATATGTTAAATACTTTGTGATAATAAGTTAGAAAATTTTGATGAAAAGAATAATTTCCTGCCTGGAGACAGCTGATCTTTCTCTTCTCACACTTGACCTAGTCCACCCTCTTGCTCCTACACATGGATTTCGGGCTTGGCCTTGTGCCTTGAATTGGCCAGTGAAAGTTGAGCTGACAGTTAGTGAGCAGAAGCTTTAAATTTGTTTGCATGGCTTGGTTTTGTCTCTTGTCCTTTTCCTATCCACTGAAGAACACCCTGTGTAGACTGAATAAGGCTTGTGGAGCTGACCTGAACTTTACCTACAAGTGGGGAGGCACCCCAGCTGGGTTCAGCAGAACCTACACATCTGTGAAAATCAACAACAAAACAAAAGCTTGTGACAAGCCACTCAGTTATAAAGTTGTTTAGCATTATTACAGTAGGTGTTGACTAATATACCCTTGAAAAAATAAAAAGTTTACCAATACTAAAAAAGAAGAAATAGAACATTGAAATATCCCTATATCTACTAAAGAAGAGTGTGATTTAAATACAAAATAATAATTTAAAAATAAACTTCTTTAGGCATTGATAATTTCATCAGTAACTTCTAAATTATTTAGAGAAGCATTATCAATTTTGCAAAATTTCTTCCACAGAATAGAAAAAGTGTGAACATTTCATAATTCATTAAAAAAAATTATTACCTGGATTACAAACCCTGACACGGACATTACAAGGGAAATTAAGACTAATCTCTCTTATAAACATGAAACAAAAATAATTAATAAAATGTTAGCAAATATAATCCAGTAATATATGAAAAGTATAATCTATCCTGGACCAAATGGAGTTTATTCCAGTTATTCAGCAATGGTTAAACTTCAAAAATCAATTATCATAATTCACCATAGGAGGAGAAAACAAGAAAATTATATAATTTTGAGAGAGGCAATAAAAGCACTGGATACAATTCTGTCTCATTAATGATTAAAAAAACAGTAAATTACTAGAAGAAAGTTTCCTTATTCTAATAAATAGTATCTTAAAAAATAACTAAAAGCAAATATAATTTTATTTGTGGAATATTAAAAGTTTTCCCTGAACTAGTGACTGTTGCAAGTGCAATAAGTAAGAAAAAGAAACCAAAAAAAAGTATAAAAATTAGAAAGAAGAAATAAAATGATAATGATTCAGATGTGGTAAGCCTCTGTACAAACAATGATCTATAGACAAATTATTAGAGTTAATAGTGAATTCAACAAAATACTTGGATAAAAATCAATCAAAAATCTATTTTTGTACAAACAGATATAAGTGAAAATTTAAAATAAACAGTAATATTTATAATAGCATAAAAATTCAAAAAAGTCTAGTAATAGATATACAAAATATTACAATAAAAGCTACAAAACATTATCTGTAGAAATTAAAGAAGACCTAAATAAATGGTTAAATAAGTCATGTTCAAAAATGGAAAGACAGGGGGACCTTGAAGATGGCGGAAGAGTAAGACGCGGAGATCGCCTTCCTCCCCACGGATACACCAGAAATACATCCACACGTGGAACAACTCCTACAGAACTCCTACTGAAGGCTGGCAGAAGACCTCAGACCTCCCAAAAGGCAAGAAACTCCCCACGTAACTGGGTAGGGCAAAAGAAAAAACAGAGACAAAAGAATAAGGACGGCACCTGCACCAGTGGGAGGGAGCTGTGAAGGAGGAAAAGTTTCCACACACTAGGAAGCCCCTCCGCGGGCGGAGACTGCGGGAGGCAGAGCGGGGAGTATCGGGACCGCGGAGTAGTGCACAGCGACGGGTGCGGAGGGCAAAGCGGGGAGATTCCTGCACAGACGATCGGTGCTGACCGGCACTCACCAGCCCGAGTGGCTTGTCTGCTCACCCGCCGGGGCGGGCGGGGCTGCGAGCTGAGGCTCGGGTTTTGGTTTTGGACGGAGCTCAGGGAGAGGACTGGGGTTGGCGGCTTGAACATAGCCTGAAGGGGTTAGTGCACCACGACTAGCCGGGAGGGAGTTCGGGGAAAAGCCTGCACCGGCCGAAGAGGCAAGAGACTTTTTCTTCCCTCTTTGTTTCCTGGTGCGCGAGGAGAGGGGTTTAAGAGCGCTGCTTAAAGGAACTCCAGAGACGGGCGCGAGCCGCGGCTAAAAGCGCGAACCCCAGAGACGGGCGCGAGCCGCGGCTGAGGGCGCGAGCCCCCGAGACGGGCGCGAGCCGCGGCTGAAAGCGCAAACCCCAGAGACGGGCGCGAGCCGCGGCTGAGGGCGCGAGCCCCCGAGACGGGCGCGAGCCGCGGCTGAAAGCACAAACCCCAGAGACGGGCGCGAGCCGCGGCTAAAACCGCGGACCCCAGAGACGGGCGGGAGACGCTAAGGCTGCTGCTGCCGCCACCAAGGGGCCTGTGTGCGAGCACAGGTCACTCTCCACACCCCTCTTCCGCGGAGCCTGTGCAGCCCGCCACTGCCAGGTTCCCGGGATCCAGGGACAACTTCCCCGGGAGTACGCACGGCGGGTCTCAGGCTGGTGCAACGTCACGCCGGCCTCTGCCGCAACGTCACGCTGCCTCTGCCGCCCGCAGGCCGGCCCCGCACGCAGTGCCCCTCCTTCCCCCATCCCCCAACCCCCGGCCTGAGTGAGCCGGAGGCCCCGAATCAGCGGCTCCTTTAACCCCGTCCTGTCTGAGCGAAAAAACAGACGCCCTCCAGCGACCTACACGCAGAGGCAGGGCCAAATCCAAAGCTGAGCTCCTGAGAGCTGTGAAAACAAAGAAGAGAAAGGGAAATCTCTCCCAGCAGCCACAGAAGCAGCGGATTAAAGCTCCACAATCAACTTGATATACCCTGCATCTGTGGAATACCTGAATAGATAAGGAATGATCCCAAATTGAAGAGGGGGAATTTAGGAGCGAGATCTATGATTTTTTTCCCTTTTCCTCTTTTTGTGAAGGTGTACGTGTATGCTCCTGTGTGACATCTAGTCTGTATACTCTAGCTTCCACCATTTGTCCTAGGGCTATATCCGTCCATGACTTTTTTTAAAAAATTCTTTTTCTTAATAATTAAGTTTAATTGTAATAACTTTATTATACTTTACCTTCGTTCTTTCTTTCTTTCCTTCCTTCCCTCCCTCCTTTAGACAACGAATCACCCCAAATTGAGGAGGTGGTCTCAGGGAGCAGGATTTATGATTTTTCCCCCTTTACCTCTTTTTGTGAAGGTGTATGTGTATGCTTCTGTGAAAGATTTTCTCTGTATAGCTTTGCTTCCAACATTTGTCCTAAGGTTCTATCCGTCCCTTTTTTTTTCTAAATATTTTTTAATTCAATAACTATATTATACTTTATTTTATTTTTGCTGTATCATCTTTCTTTCTGTCTTTTTTCCTTCTTTCCCTCCTTCCTTCCTTCCTCCCTCCCTCCCCCCCCTCCCTCCTTTCTTTCCTTCTTTGCTTCTTTCTTCCTTCCTTCCTTTCCTCCTTTCCTTCTTTCTTTCCTCATACTTCTACTAATTCTCTCTACTTTTTCTCCCTTTTATTCTGAGCCGTGTGGATGAAAGGCTCTTGGTGCTCCAGCCAGGAGTCAGGGCTCTGCCTCTGAGGTAGGAGAGCCAACTTCAGGACACTGGTCAACAAGAGACCTCCCAGCTCCACATAATATTAAACAGCGGAAATCTCCCAGAGACCTCCATCTTAACACCAGCACCCAGCTTCACTCAACGACCAGCAAGCCACAGTGCTGGACAACCTATGCCAAACAACTAGCAAAACAGGAACACAACCCCACCCATTAGCAGAGAGGCTGCCTAAAATCATAATAAGGCCACAGACACCCCAAAACACACCACCAGACGTGAACCTGCCCACTAGAGAGACAAGATCCAGCCTCATCCAGCACAACACAGGCACTAGTCCCCTCCACCAGGAAGCCTACACAACCCACTGAAACAACCTTAGCCACTGGAGACAGACATCAAAAACAACGGGAACTACGAACCTGCAGCCTGCAAAAAGGAGACCCCAAACACAGTAAGATAAGCAAAATGAGAAGACAGAAAAACACACAGCAGATGAAGGAGCAAGATAAAAACCCACCAGACCTAACAAATGAAGAGGAAATAGGCAATCTACCTGAAAAAGAATTCAGAATAATGATAGTAAGGATGATCCGAAATCTTGGAAGTAGAATGGACAAAATGCAAGAAACAGTTAACAAGGACCTACAAGAACTAAAGATGAAACAAGCAACGATGAACAATGCAATAAATGAAATTAAAATCACTCTAGATAGGATCAATAGCAGAATAACTGAGGCAGAAGAACGGATAAGTGACCTGGAAGATAAAGTAGTGGAAATAACTACTGCAGAGCAGAATAAAGAAAAAAGAATGAAAAGAACTGAGGACAGTCTCAGAGACCTCTGGGACAACATGAAACGCACCAACATTCGAATTATAGGGGTTCCAGAAGAAGAAGAAAGAAAGAAAGGGACTGAGAAAATATTTGAAGAGATTATAGTTGAAAACTTCCCTAATATGGGAAAGGAAATAGTTAATCAAGTCCAGGAAGCACAGAGGGTCCCATACAGGATAAATACAAGGAGAAACACGCCAAGACACATATTAATCAAACTGTCAAAAATTAAATACAAAGAAAGCATATTAAAAGCAGCAAGGGAAAAACAACAAATAACACACAAGGGAATCCCCATAAGGTTAACAGCTGATCTCTCAGCAGAAACCCTACAAGCCAGAAGGGAGTGGCAGGACATACTGAAAGTGATGAAGGAGAATAGCCTGAAACCAAGACTACTCTACCCAGCAAGGATCTCATTCACATTTGATGGAGAAATTAAAACCTTTACAGACAAGCAAAAGCTGAGAGAGTTCAGCACCACCAAACCAGCTTTACAACAAATGCTAAAGGAACTTCTCTAGACACGAAACACAAGAGAAGGAAATGACCTATAGTAGCGAACCCAAAACAGTATATAAAATGGAAATAGGAACATACATATCAATAATTACCTTAAATGTAAATGGACTAAATGCTCCCACCAAAAGACACAGATTGGCTGAATGGATACAAAAACAAGACCCTTATATATGCTGTCTACAAGAGACCCACTTCAGAACTAGAGACACATACAGACTGAAAGTAAGGGGATGGAAAAAGATATTCCATGCAAATGGAAACCAAAAGAAAGCTGGAGTAGCAATTCTCATATCAGACAAAATAGACTTTAAAATAAGGACTATTAAAAGGGACAAAGAAGGACACTACATAATGATCAAGGGATCGATCCAAGAAGAAGATATAACAATTGTAAATATTTATGCACCCAACATAGGAGCACCTCAATACATAAGGCAAATACTAACAACCATAAAAGGGGAGATCAACAGTAACACATTCATAGTAGGGGACTTTAACACCCCACTTTCACCCATGGACAGATCATCCAAAATGAAAATAAATAAGGAAACACAAGCTTTAAATGATACATTAAACAAGATGGACTTAATTGATATTTATAGGACACTCCATCCAAAAACAACAGAATACACATTTTTCTCAAGTGCTCATGGAACATTCTCCAGGATAGATCATATCTTGGGTCACAAATCAAGCCTTGGTAAATTTAAGAAAACTGAAATTGTATCAAGTATCTTTTCCGACCACAACGCCATGAGACTAGATATCAATTACAGGAAAAGATCTGTAAAAAATACAAACACATGGAGGCTAAACAATACACTACTTAATAATGAAGTGATCACTGAAGAAATCAAGGAGGAAATAAAAAAATACCTAGAAACAAATGACAATGGAGACACAACGACCCAAAACCTATGGGATGCAGCAAAAGCAGTTCTAAGGGGGAAGTTTATAGCAATACAAGCCCACCTTAAGAAGCAGGAAACATCTCGAATAAACAACCTAACCTTGCACCTCAAGCAATTAGAGAAAGAAGAACAAAAAAACCCCAAAGCTAGCAGAAGGAAAGAAATCATAAAAATCAGATCAGAAATAAATGAAAAAGAAATGAAGGAAACATAGCAAAGATCAATAAAACTAAAAGCTGGTTCTTTGAGAAGATAAACAAAATAGATAAACCACTAGCCAGACTCATCAAGAAAAAAAGGGAGAAGACTCAAATCAATAGAATTAGAAATGAAAAAGGAGAAGTAACAACTGACACTGCAGAAATAAAAAAAATCATGAGAGATTACTACAAGCAACTCTATGCCAATAAAATGGACAATCTGGAAGAAATGGACAAATTCTTAGAAATGCACAACCTGCCAAGACTGAATCAGGAAGAAATAGAAAATATGAACAGACCAATCACAAGCACTGAAATTGAAACTGTGATTAAAAACCTTCCAACAAACAAAAGCCCAGGACCAGATGGCTTCACAGGTGAATTCTATCAAACGTTTAGAGAAGAGCTAACACCTATCCTTCTCAAACTCTTCCAAAATATAGCAGAGGGAGGAACACTCCCAAATTCCTTCTACGAAGCCACCATCACCTTGATACCAAAACCAGACAAGGATGTCACAAAGAAAGAAAACTACAGGCCAATATCACTGATGAACATAGATGCAAAAATCCTCAACAAAATACTAGCAAACAGAATCCAACAGCACATTAAAAGGATCATACACCATGATCAAGTGGGGTTTATTCCAGGAATGCAAGGATTCTTCAATATACGCAAATCTATCAATGTGATAAACTATATTAACAAATTGAAGGAGAAAAACCATATGATCATCTCAATAGATGCAGAGAAAGCTTTCGACAAAATTCAACACCCATTTATGATAAAAACCCTCCAGAAAGTAGGCATAGAGGGAACTTTCCTAAACATAATAAAAGCCATATATGACAAGCCCACAGCAAACATCATCCTCAATGGTGAAAAACTGAAAGCATTTCCACTAAGATCAGGAACAAGACAAGGTTGCCCACTCTCACCACTCTTATTCAACATAGTTTTGGAAGTTTTAGCCACAGCAATCAGAGAAGGAAAGGAAATAAAAGGAATCCAAATCGGAAAAGAAGAAGTAAAGCTGTCACTGTTTGCAGATGACATGATACTATACATAGAGAATCCTAAAGATGCTACCAGAAAACTACTAGAGCTAATCAATGAATTTGGTAAAGTAGCAGGATACAAAATTAATGCACAGAAATCTCTGGCATTCCTATATACTAATGATGAAAAATCTGAAAGTGAAATCAAGAAAACACTCCCATTTACCATTGCAACAAAAAGAATAAAATATCTAGGAATAAACCTACCTAAGGATACGAAAGACCTGTATGCAGAAAATTATAAGACACTGATGAAAGAAATTAAAGATGATACAAATAGATGGAGAGATATACCATGTTCTTGGATGGGAAGAATCAACATTGTGAAAATGACTCTACTACCCAAAGCAATCTACAGATTCAATGCAATCCCTATCAAACTACCACTGGCATTTTTCACAGAACTAGAACAAAAAATTTCGCAATTTGTATGGAAACACAAAAGACCCCGAATAGCCAAAGCAATCTTGAGAACGAAAAAAGGAGCTGGAGGAATAAGGCTCCCTGACTTCAGACTATATTACAAAGCAACAGTAATCAAGACAGTATGGTACTGGCACAAAAACAGAAAGATAGATCAGTGGAACAGGATAGAAAGCCCAGAGATAAACCCACGCACATATGGACACCTTATCTTTGATAAAGGAGGCAGGAATGTACAGTGGAGAAAGGACAGCCTCTTCAATAAATGGTGCTGGGAAAACTGGACAGGTACATGTAAAAGTATGAGATTAGATCACTCCCTAACACCATACACAAAAATAAGCTCAAAATGGATTAAAGACCTAAATGTAAGGCCAGAAACTATCAAACTCTTAGAAGAAAACATAGGAAGAACACTCTATGACATAAATCACAGCAAGATCCTTTCTGACCCACCTCCTAGAGTAATGGAAATAAAAACAAAAATAAACAAATGGGACCTAATGAAACTTCAAAGCTTTTGCACAGCAAAGGAGACCATAACCAAGACCAAAAGACAACCCTCAGAATGGGAGAAAACATTTGCAAATGAAGCAACTGACAAAGGATTAATCTCCAAAATTTACAAGCAGCTCATGCAGCTCAATAACAAAAAAACAAACAACCCCATCCAAAAATGGGCAGAAGACCTAAATAGACATTTCTCCAAAGAAGATATACAGAATGCCAACAAACACATGAAAGAATGCTCAACATCATTAATCATTAGAGAAATGCAAATCAAAACTACAATGAGATATCATCTCACACCAGTCAGAATGGCCATCATCAAAAAATCAAGAAACAATAAATGCTGGAGAGGGTGTGGAGAAAAGGGGACACTCTTGCACTGCTGGTGGGAATGTGAATTGGTTCAGCCACTGTGGAGAACAGTATGGAGGTTCCTTAAAAAACTACAAATAGAATTACCATATGACCCAGCAATCCCACTACTTGGCATATACCCTGAGAAAACCAAAATTCAAAGAGAGTCATGTACCAAAATGTTCATTGCAGCTCTATTTACAATAGCCAGGACATGGAAACAACCTAAGCGCCCATCATCGGATGAATGGATAAAGAAGATGTGGCACATATACACAATGGAATATTACTCAGCCTTAAAAAGAAATGAAATTGAGCTATTTGTAATGAGATGGATAGACCTAGAATCTGTCATACAGAGTGAAGTAAGTCAGAAAGAAAAAGACAAATACCGTATGCTAACACATATATATGGAATTTAAGGGAAAAAAATGTCATGAAGAACCTAGGGGTAAGATAGGAATAAAGACACAGACCTACTGGAGAACGGACTTAAGGATATGGGGAGGGGGAAGGGTGAGTTTTGACAGGGCGAGAGAGAGTCATGGACATATACACACTAACAAACGTAGTAAGGTAGATAGCTGGGGGGAAGCAGCCGCAAGGCACAGGGATATTAGCTCGGTGCTTTGTGACAGCCTGGAAGGGTGGGATGGGGAGAGTGGGAGGGAGGGAGACGCAAGAGGGAAGACATATGGGAACATATGTATATGTATAGCTGATTCACTTTGTTGTAAAGCAGAAACTAACACACCATTGTAAAGCAATTATACCCCAATAAAGATGTTTAAAAAAAAAAAAAAAAAATGGAAAGACAAATTTATAAAGATGTTAATTCTACTCAAATCGATCTATAGATTTTTTTGGAAATTTCAATTAAAACTCTAGCAGAATATTTTTTTCTGGAAATGGACAAGTTTCCTTTGAAATTTATATGGAAATGCAATAAAATTTTCAATAATAATGTGTTAGGTCAACTGGATAGCCATACAAAACAATGAATCTTCACCCCTACCTCACACTATATGTAAAAATTAATTCCAGATGGATCATAGCTTGAAAGGTAAAAGGTAGAACAATAAGATTTTAGAAAATATAAGAGGATATTTTCACAACATCATGGTAGGCAAAGATTCCTTTAATGCACACAACCACCAACCATAAAGAAGAATATAATTGATACATTATACTATATTAAAACTAAGAAATTTTATTCATTGAAAGACACTGTTAACAGTGCAAAAATTCCATAGAGTGGGAAAAGATATTCATAGTATCCGATAAAAACCTTGCATCTAAAATATTTTAAATACTTCTATTTGTCAATATTAAAATGCAGATTACTCAAAAGAAAAATGGTCCAAAGACTTGAACAGGCATTTTCCAAATAAGGATCCCCAGTGGCCAATGGAAATATGAAAATGTACTTAATTCCTGTGGTATTGTGACTTATAATAAAAAATATATACTTAGTCTTTGTCCTTGTTTCTGGTACAAAGATCCTAAGACCCTTGGAATTTCCTAAGTGATGAGAGATATAAATGTGTTTTTTTTTATGTTAATGAAGTGACTTCTGGAAAGCTCCTAGGTAACCAAAGGATAGGGCTGGTTACCAGGGGAACTGGAGACTTAGAACTTTCAGACCCATCCCCTGATTTCCTGGGAGAGAAGAGGAGCTGGAATTTCAATCAGTCACCAATGGCCAGTGATTTAATCAGCCATGCCTAGTTGTGAACCCTCCATAATATCCCAAAAGGATGGGTTTGGAGAGCTTCCAAGTTGGTGAACCAGAATGCTGCCATGTGCTACAATCCTGAGCCCAACACTTCATGGGACAGAAGCTCCTTTGTCTGAGGTTCTTGCTCAATGTATCTTTTCATCTGGCTATTGATTCATACTGTTTAGTGCCCTTTGTAATAAACCAATTAGCTGGTGAGTAAATAGGTTTCCTGAGTTCTGTGAGCTGCTATAGCAAATTAATCAAACCCTAGAAGGGGTCCTTGGGAACCTGTAATTTAGAGCCAGTTGGTCAGAAGAACAGGTAAAACCAAGACTTATGACTGGCATCTGAAGCGGAGGACAGTCTTGTGGGACCGAACATTTAACCTGTGGAATCTGATGCTATCTCTGGGTAGATACATAGATATCTTTTTCTAGTTTTGGTATCAGGGTGATGGTGGCTCTGTAGAATTAATTTGGGAGTGTTCCCCGTCTGCAATTTTTTAGAAAAGTTTGAGAAGGATCGGTGTTAGCTCTTCTCTAAATATTTGATAGAATTTGCCTGTGAAGCCATCTGGTCCTGAACTTTTTTGTTGGAAGATTTTTAATTACAGTTTCAATTTCATTACTTGATAGGTCTATTTATATTTTCTAATTCTTCCTGGTTTAGTCTTGGAAAATTGTACCTTTCCAGGAATTTGTCCATTTCTTCCAGGTTGTCCATTTTCTTGGCATATAGTTGTTTGTAGTAGTCTGTTATAATCCTTTGTATTTCTGCAGTGTCAGTTGTGATTTCTCCTTTTTCATTTCTAATTTTATTGATTTGTGTCCTCTCCCTTTTTTTCTTGGTGAGTCTGGCTAAGGGTTTATCAATTTTGTTTATCTTCTCAAAGAACCAACTTTTAGTTTTATTGACCTTTGCTATTGTTTTCTTCATTTCTGTTTCATTTATTTCTGCTCTGATCTTTATGATCCATTCCTTCTACTGACTTTGGGTTTTTTCTGTTCTTCTTTCTCTAGTTCCTTTAGGTTTAGGGTTAGATTATTTGAGATTTTTCTTGTTTCTTGAGGTGAGATTGAATTGCCATAAACTTCCCTCTTAGAACTACTTTTGCCGCATCCCATGGGTTTTGGGTCATCATGTTTCCACTGTCATTTGTTTCTATGTATTTTTAAAATTTTTTCTTTGATTTCTTCAGTGATCTCTTGGTTATTTAGTAGCACAATGTTTAGCCTCCATGTACTTGTGTTTTTTACAGGTTTTTTTCCTGTAATTGATTTCTGATCTCATAGTGTTGTGGTCAGAAAAGATGCTTGATATGATTTCAATTTTCTTAAATTTCAATTTTCTTAAATTTTCTGAGGCTTGATTTGTGACCCAAGATGTGATCTATACTGGAGAATGTTCCATGTGCACTTGAGAAGAAAGTGTATTCTGCCACTTTTGGGTGGAATGTTCTATAACTATCAATTAAATCTATCTGATCTATTGTGTCATTTAAAGCTTGTGTTTCCTTATTTATTTTCATTTTGGATGATCTTTCCATTGGTGTAAGTGGGGTGTTAAAGTCCCCTACTATTATTATGTTACTGTCGATTTCCCCTTTCATGGCTGTTAGCATTTGCTTTATGTACTGAGGTGCTCCTATGTTGGATGCATAAATATTTACAATTGTTATATCTTCTTCTTGGATTGATCCCTTGATCATTATGTAGTGTCCTTCCTTATCTCTTGTAACAGTCTTTATTTTAAAGTCTATTTTATCTGATACGAGTATTGCTACTCCAGCTTTCTTTTGATTTCCATTTGCATGGAATATCTTTTTCCATCCCTTCACTTTCAGTCTGTATGTGTCCCTAGGTCTGAGGTGGGTCTCATGTAGACAGCATATATACAGATCTTGTTTTTGTATCCATTCAGCCAGTCTGTGTCTTTTGATTGGGGCATTTAATGCATTTATATTCATGGTTATTATCGATATGTATGTTCCTATTCCCATTTTCTTAATTGCTTTGGGTTTGTTTTTGTGCGTCTTTTTCTTCTCTTGTGTTTCCCACCTGGAGAAGTTTCTTTAGCATTTTTTGTAAAACTGGTTTGGTGGTGCTGAATTCTCTTAGCTTTTGCTTGTCTGAAAGCTTTTGATTTCTCCTTCAAATCTGAATGAGATCTTTGCTGGGTAGAGTAATCTTGGTTGTAGTTTTTTCTCTTTCATCACTTTAAGTATATCCTGCCACTCCTTTCTGGCCTGCAGGGTTTCTGCTGAAAAATCAGCATTATGGGGATCCCGTTGTATGTTATTTTTTTTTTGTTTGTTTTTCTCTTGCTGCTTTTAATATTTTTTCTTTGAATTTAATTTTTTTAATTTGATTAATATGTATCTTGGCATGTTTCTCCTAGGGTTTATCCTATATGGTATTCCCTGTGCTTCCTGGACTTGAGTGACTATGTCCTTTCCCATGTTAGGGAAGTTTTCCACTATAATCTCTTCAAATATTTTCTCAGACCCTTTATTTTTCTCTTCTTTTTCTGGGACCCCCTATAATTAGAATGTTGGTGTGTTTAGTGTTGTCTCAGAGGTCTCTGAGATTGTCTTCAATTCTTTTCATTCTTTTTTCTTTATTCTGCTCCTCAGCAGTTATTTCCACCATTTTGTCTTCCAGCTCACTTATTCGTTCTTCTGCCTCAGTTATTCTGTTATTGATTCCTTCTAGTGTTTTTTCATTTCAGTTATTGTGGTGTTCATCTCTGTTTGTTCTTTAGTTCTTCTAGATCTCTGTTAAATAGTTCTTGTATTTTCTCAGTCTGTGCTTCCATTCTATTTCTGAGACTCTGGATCATCTTTACCATCATTACTCTAAATTCTTTTCCAGGTAGATTGCATATTTCCTCTTCATTTATTTGTTGTTGTTGGTTTTTACCTTGCTTCTTCATCTGTGACATAATTTTTTACTGTCCATTTTTTTTTTTTTTTTTTGATGAGTGGGATTGTGTTCCTGTCTTACTGGTTGTTTGGCCTGAGGCTTCCAACACTGAAGTTTGTAGGCTGTTGGGTAAAGCTGGGTCTTGGTGCTGAGATGAGGACTTCTGGGAGACCTCACTTCAATGAATATTTCCTGGGATCTGAGGTTCTCTGTTAGTCCAGTGATTCAGACTCAGAGCTCCTACTGCAGGAGCTTTGGTCCAACCCCTGGCTCATGAACCAAGGTCCTGCAAGCTGCATGGGATAGAAAAAAAAAAAAAAAAGAGAACAATAACAAAGTAAAAAATAAAGTTAGACTAGGAAACTAACAGATCTGTTAGAAAGAATATAAAAATAAAAATATAGATGAAACAACAATCAGAAGGTAAAACAAAACCACAGTAGTAAAAAAGAGGAGAAAACAAAAAAAAAGGTGGAAAAGGCCTTGGCCTTGGAGGGTGGGGCCTAAGTGGGGGCAGGGTTTGGTGGGTGGGGCCTATGCTTAGGACCCCACAGGGCTGGAAAAGGCCATAGGGGTGTGGGGGTTTGGGACTTAGGCTTAACAGAACAGAAGGGACCCAGGCATGCTCCATGCTTCTGGTCTCAGAGGGTGGGGGACCCGGCCTGGACATTCAGCAGGTTTCCCAGGGTCGAGTGGATGGGGCAAACATCTTCCACTCCTCTCCCTCTCCTCTGGTCCTGGAGAGACCCTCCTGCCGGCCTCTCCTGTTCTCCCCTGGCCTCCCTCCTATGCCCCCAGGATGATTGCTGGCCCTAAGTTGGCCTCTGAGGGCCTAGGACCCGGCCCGAGAGCCAGGCAGATTTCCCTGGCTGACTGGGCAGGGGAAACGCTGGGTACACTCCCCCATCCAAGGCCCTGAGGGTCCCTCCAGGCGTGGGAACCCCTCTCCCCTCTCAGCCACACTTCAGGGGCACTGGTCCTGTCTGGCCACCACTTCTCCTCCTTCCTAAGTCCCCCCACATTCTACCAGTTTGCTTGGGGGTTCCTGCCATTTCCTTGTGTGTCAAGGTCCCCCACCAGCATTCATCAGGTGCCCTAGTTGTGGGGAGATGCGAACTCCGCATCTGCCCACACTGCTATCTTGACCCTGCCCGCCCCCAGTGTTATTTTTAATACTAACAGATTAAGGGTGGAAAAACCATATGATCACCTGAATAGACGAAAACCAACAAAAACAACCACTACTTAATTATAACATATCTTGGTAGATCAGGAATAGAGAGGAACTTGGAACTGTCTCCATCTTTCTAGTAGTATTTGCCAAAAAACAAAAACTGTCAATGTCAGGTTTAATTGTAAATCTTGGAAAATATTTACTTCAAATTCAGGAGAACTAAAAGAATTCTCAATCTTATACTTTCTTGTTAACTTTGAGGCTCCACAGGAAATAAAAGAGAGATAAGGACTGTGAAGAAAGAAATAAAACGTTAACATAGACTGCTTAAGATTGTTGATCTAGAAAACCAAAATAATATAGAAACACAGAAAAATCAATAACATTTGAATTAATAAAACTTGTCCACATTTTCTGGATCTTATACACAACTCAATTATATTTAGTATACTGGTTAAAAATGATTGTGTCACTTTTTAAAAGATATCATTACTGGAAAAACCAAATATATTAATTACTTAGGTATAAAACTAACAAATTATGAGAAAACTTTATGGAGAATATCACATACACTGATTGAAAGAAATTAAAGAAAACCTAAATAAATATATAGATATCTATTTTGTGAAACAGCAGACTCAGCATTGCAAAACTTTCAGATCTTCCTTTATTGACCTATATAACAATTCAATTCAGATGAAAATCCCAACAGTTTTTCTTTTCCCCTTTTTAACTAATGGTGCATTTAAATTTTTGGTAGAGCAAATCTCCAAAAATGGACAAGACATTTCTGAATAAATCAAATAACTTAGGAGATATTCGATCTTCTGATATTTGATATTTTCTTACCAGATATAAAGACTTATAAATTATGATAAAACTATACAGTATTAAGTGAATAGACAAATGGTACAGAGTGAAAGACCAGAAAGTGATGTGCAGATAAATGGAAAAGTGGAGTTTCATTCTGTTCCAGAGCTGGTATTTCAATTAGTGAGGAAAGGCTAAACTTTAAATCAGTGATTTTGGAGTAATTAGTTTTTCATTTAAAGGAAATGAAAATTGATTCCCATCATCTCATCACATGCAAAATATTTTTGTAGTTGGATTCAACAGCATAAAATTTTTAAAAGACAATATAGTCTATGAAGAAAATGAATAGACAAGCCAGAAATAGAGAGCTGATATTTGCAGATGTTTGTAATATTTGACCCAGAACTAGTGTAGAGAATCTGTAAAGAATAATCATAAAGTATAAACAAAGTAAAGTTAGGCAAAGGGTTTGAATTAACATTTCATAGATGAGAAAAATGATTGGCCACAAACATAAGAAAATACGCTCAACATTATTAATAAGGAGATACATGTAAACTAATACCACAAAACAATGGGATTTTATTCTCCAAAAATTAGTAAGTCTGACAATTTCCAGTACTGAAAAGAACAGGAAATAATAAAGATACAATTCTCATGGTGACATTGATCATTTTGGAAAACAATTTAGCCGTACCTGGGCTCCAGGAGTGCCAATTTGAGGCATATTCTGGTATGTGTGCACCACAAATAGAAATGTTTAAGGAAATGTATAAATGACTTGCCGTACATGTATATAGTGGACAAATGTAAATATATATGAATGAAATCCAATTATATGATGAATCTCAGGAAAATAAAGCAACATTAAATGAAAAAAAGCCAGGCACAGAAGAATATATTCAGTATGACTCTTCTTATATAAAGTTCAGAACCATGTACATGTGATTAACCATAAAGAAAATCAAAGAAATGTAAAACAAATTTCAGGATTGTAATGTTATAATTACTTGAAGGGGGTTGAGGAGGAGTGATGCAAATGGATCAGGAAGTACACTCAGGCCTTGAAGGTCCTGGTAATTAAATTTTATATGTGGGTAGCTGTTTTATTGTTTTTAAAGCCTGTATGTTTATTAAAGCATTTTTATGTAAATTAAATATTTCAGAAAGTTTTGTTTTAAATCAGGCTATAAAAAGTACCACATAATTATAGAAAAGGAAGGAAAGAAATTATGTGGATTGTAAAACTTTCAAAAACAGCGAATTGATCATTTTAAACAAATATTTATTGAGTAAATAATAGGTGCCCCCAAATCCCAACTTATGCTTAAGTAATGAATATGCCTTTCACATATTTAATAGAAGTGAGGTGACTTTCCACATGCCACCTAACTGCTAAACCAATGTTTTGAACCAGGTCTTTTGATTTCAGAATTTGCTCTCTTTCTTTAATGCTAGCCTACTTTCTATGAAAATGCAGGTCTAAAGTTTGGAAGATTTGGAAAGTCTTTAATATTAATCAATATCCTCCATTATAAGGGTGTCTCCTATCAAGACAAAGCTTTTAAAAATTGTTATTAGGTGCATTATAATTTTTTTTAATTTTGTAAACTAACATCCTACAGTGATCTCTTGAAAAACAAGATTATTTTCTAAAAATATCATATAATAATATAATGTAATAAGAATAAGAATGATATAAAACACAGAAACTGTAATTTAGACTACATCTATTTGTTTTAACTTCTATGTGAAAAAAAGAAAATCATCATAAACAAATTTAAAAAGCAAGTGGAAATTGGAAAACAAAACTGTTGATACCAGACAAAAATTTTATATCCCTAATATATAATGATCTCTGGGGGAGAAGAACAACAAAAAAAAATAAACCTCCCTCAAAAATAAATAAATAAAAAAGAAGCAAAAGATAAAATCAGGTAATGAATATGTCAATAAAGGCTAAAAATCCAAAAATGCTAACTAATCAAAGAAACACAGATAAAGAGGAGCTTTTTAAACTATTTGTTTAATCTATTAGTTTGTGAAAGATTGGAAAGATTTACAAAGTATGTATTGTAAAAGTTTGGCCGTATTTCTATTTCTGTGCCCTATTGATACTAAGGTAACTTGGTTTAAGATTTCAAGAGTGCATGTGACAATATTTTTCAAAATACAAAATGCACACACCCTTTGACTAAGCAATTATATTTCTAACATATTTTCTAAGGGAAAAAAAACACAACAGTTTTCAAAGGCATACATGTTAGGTAGTTTATCACAGCATTATTTACAATAATTAACATTTGAAAATAATATTCATCAATAGGATGTTGGCTTAATAAATTATGAGATTATGCAATGGAATACTATGCAAAATATTATGCATTTAAATAGTCATATCAATATTATTGATGCAGGAAATGTCTGCTTGTTAACTGAAGATAGATTAAAGAATTTATACCAGTTTCTCTGGATGATGAAATTTTATGGGACTTTTACTTTTTTCTTTACAAATGTCTCTATTTTATTTAACAATGATCATATCTATACATAAATTAGCAAAGAAAAACAATATTCAGAAAAACAAGAAAGAAAATAAATCCTCTAAAACACTTGCATATTATTAGCAAATGAGTTTTCAGGAATAAAACAGCTATTACCACTTATCAGATATCCCTTTTATGTCAAGTACGAATTTCCCTAAATTCTGAAAGGTATGCCTTAGTTACGTGCTCAAGTGTAAATAGCAAAGGAGTGATGTGGTTATTATTTTGAATGCAGTTACCTCTGGCTCTCATCAGTTCATGCTCTTTCATAACACATGGGGCTCTCCACTTTGAATCAATGGACCAGATCACCATGGACAGGTTTCAGAGGGTCTGTGAACCTCTTGAAATTGTAAACAAAATTGCATTTGTATGGTGTATGGTGTATGGCAATCTATTTTGAAGGGTAAGAGTCTACACCTCTTATCACAAAGTTCTTTTATATAGTCTCAAAAGATAAGGGACACTTGCCTTTGAGGGAATATGGAATCACATAAGATCATTAACTCCTTGTTATGGTGCTAGTACAGCCATACCTCATTTTATTGCCTTTCACTTTATCGCTCTTCACAGAAATTGCATTTTTTACAAATTGAAGGTTTGTGGCAACCCCTCATCAAGCAAGTCTATAGGCAGCATTTTTCCAACAGCATTTGTTCACTTCATGTCTCTGTGTCACAGTTTGATAATTCTCTCATTTCAGGCTTCATCATTATTATTATATTTGTTATGGTGATCAGTGACTTTTATGCTACCATTGTAATTGTTTTGGGCCATCAAGAACCACACCCATATAAGACGGTGAACTTAATAGATAAATGTGTGTGTTCTGACCAACAATTCCCCCATCTTTCTCTCTCTCCTTGGGCCTCTGTATACCCTGAGACATAACAATATTGAAATTAGACCAAGGGTGCAAGTGAAAGGAAGGCTCACACATCTCTCACTTTAAATCAAAAGCTAGAAGTGATTAATCTTAGTGAGGAAGGCATGTTGAAAGCTGAGATAGGCTGAAAGCTAGGCCTCTTGTGCCAAACAGTTAACCAAATTGTAAATGTCAAGGAAAAGTTCTTGAAGGAAATTAAAAGTGCTATGGCAGTGAACACACAAATCATCAAGTGAAACAGCCTTATTGCTGATATGGAGAAAGTTTGAGTGGTCTGGATAGAAAAATCAAATCGGCCACAACATTCCCTTAAGCCAAAGCCTAATCCAGAGCAAGGCCCTAACACTCTTCTGTTCTATGAAGTCTGAGAGAGGTGAGGAAGCTGCAGAAGAAGAGTGTGAAGCTAACAGAGTTTGGTTCATGAGGTTTAAGGAAAGAAGCCATCTCCATAGCATAAAAGTGCAAGGTGAAACAGCAAGTATTGATGTAGAAGCTGCAGCCACGCTATCCACGTGAACTAGCTAAGGTGATTCAGGAAGGTGGCTACACTAAACAGCAGACTTTCAGTATAGACAAAACAGTCTTACATTGGAAGGAGATGCCATCTAGGACTCTCATAGCTGAAGAGGAAAAGTTAATTCTTGTCTTCAAAGCTTCAAAGAACTGACTGACTCTTTTGTTAGAGGCTAATGCAGCTGATGACTTTAAGTTGAAGCCAGTGCTCATTTACCACTCCAAAAATCCTAGGGCTCCTAAGAATTACGCTAAGTCTACTCAGCTGGTGCTCTATAAATGGAACAACCAAGTCTGGATGACAGCACATCTGTTGACAACACAGTTTAATGAATATTTTAAGCCCACTGTTGGGACCTACCTACTGTTAAGAAGAAAGATTCCTTTTAAAATAGTACTGCTCATTGACAATGCACCTGGTCACCCAAGAGCTCTGATGGAGATGTACAATCAGATTAATGTTGTTTTCATGCCTGCTCACACAGCATCCTTTCTGTAGCCCATGGATCAAGGAGTAATTTTGACTTTCAAGTCTAATTATTTAAGAAATACATCTTGTAAAGCTATAGCACCATAGAAATCTCTCTAGTGGATCTGGGCAGAGTCAATTGAAAACCTTCTGGAAAGGATTCACCATTGTGGATGCCATTAAGAACATTAACAATTCATGGGAAGACATCAAAATATCAACACCAACAGGAGTTTGGAAGAATTTGATTCCAATCCTCATGGATGACTTTGAGGGGTTCAAGACATGGGTGGAAGAAATAACTGCAGATGGGATGGAAATAACATGAGAACTATAATTAGAAGTGGAGCTTGAAGATGTGACTGAATTGCTGCAATCTTATGAAAAAACCTGAACGAATGAGGAGTTGCTTCTCATGGATGAGCAAAGAAGAGGGTTTATTGAGATGGAATCTACTCGTGTTGAAGATTTTGTAAAGATTGTTGAAATGACAACAAAGAATTTAGAATATTATGTAAACTTAGTTGATAAAGTAGGGGCAGGGTTTGAGAGGATTGACTCCAATTTTGAAAGAAGTTCTACTGTGGGTAAAATCCTATCAAACAGCATTTCATGCAACAGAGGAAATGTAGTTTATAAAAGAAGAATTAACCAATTCAGCAAACTTCATTGTTGTCTTATTTTAAGAAATTGCCACAGACACTCCAGCCTTCAGCAACCATCACCCCAATCAGTCAGCAGCCATCGACATCGAGGCAAGACCCTCCACCAGCAAAAAGATTATGACTCACTGAAGGTTCAGATGATGATCCACATTTTTTATCAGTAAAGTATTTTTTTATTAAGGTATGTACATTTTTTAGACTTAATGCTATTGCACACTTAACAGACTATAGCATAGTATAAACATAACTTTTATATGCCCTGAAAAACACCCAAAATATGTGTGACTTACTTTATTGTGGTGGTATGGAACCAAACCTACAATGTCTCCAAGATATGCCTATACGTCTCTACTGCAGAAGACAATTTGTTTTCCCCATTTTCCTACCATCCTGTCTTGCCACCCCCAGGCCCTCATCTCTATAAACTTAGAAAACTTTCTCTCTTTTTTTTAAAAAAAATATTTATTTATTTTAAAAATGTATATATTTAAACTGTACAACATGATGATTTGATACACATATATGTGGTGAGAGTTTTCTTTGAGAATTAGCAGGCAGCTGCTCTGGGAATTTGCTTCCCCTGGCTGTGCTAGGGACATTTGTATACATAACAGAGGTTCAGGCTTGGCTACCTGGACACAACTCACTGAGTCTAGTGTGTATCTATATAACCAGGGTTTTGACCTTGGTGGAGGACACCAAATGGGCCAACACCCCCTTACATTTACATTTTTTAACTTTTTTCGGTCACCAACAATCTGGCCATGCCCTGGAATACTCCAGTTCAGTCCTAGAACTACCTACCCCCAGTCAGTGCAGACTCCACAGATTGAAGGTTACTTTCATAACAACGGCCCCTAATGAGACAGCCTAGAGAAGAGACACATAGGGCAAGGCCTGGGAGGACCCCAAATGCAGAGCTTCCATATCCTTTCCTCGTGGAATCAGGGTACATCACACACCTCCAACCCCATCATATTGATACATTCACCAACCAGGAAGCTCATGGAGCCAGTGTCCAGAGTTTTGACTGGGGTTTTATTGTATGGATTTGATTCATTAAGTCATTGGTTGTATGGTTGAACTCAGTCTCCAACCCCTTCCCTCTCTGGAGGTTGAGCTGCCTCAAAGCTCAACCCTATAATCACCTGGTTGGTCCTTCTGGTGACCATCCTTGAAACTGAGCAGGACCCTGTGGGACTCCAGGACATGGAAGACTTTCCATGTCCCCAGTTTCTTGTTTGCAGGTTCAAGGATACACATAATGATATAGTTGGGCTCTTCTGCAGAACTAAAACCCCCTACAAATGGAAGATGCTAACTACTTGATGAAGCATTCTTCAGAGAAGATCAGGAGATCACCTGAGACCAGATTAAAGGAATGCAGGCCTTGCACACACCCTTATCCTTATCAGCAACCCCTCCCTTGAACCATTGTTATAAACCTCCTCACCAAATTACCCCAGGTTGGTACACACAGTTTCAAGGGCAAGAGCTCACTGTGTCTCCCTTTGCCTGGCAAAGCAATAAAACTATTCTTTTCTACTCCATCCAAAACTGTCTCCGAGAGTAGATTGAGCACTGGTGCACAGAGGTCAGGGTTTGAGCATCAGCCTCCATCCTACCTAGGGACCCACCACCACCATCACCACCAGGAGTCACCTCATTAGCATAAACTCAGATACGATCTGATCTGAGGGGCTGATGAATAACAAAGACACTCTACCACCAGGAAGTGTGAAGGGTTTTAGAAGCTCCTTGCCAGGCACCTGGGACAAAGAGGAGACAAATTCTTTTTATACAACCTCACTCTGTCCATATCTTCTCCACTTAGGATTTTACTTCCTCTCCTTAATCTGCTCTTCTTTCTTCTTTCAGTCCCCTTTTAACTGTTCCTCTAACTTTGTTCTGTTATTCAAATTTCAAACTGAAAATGTTGCCTACACTTTGTCCCATGAAGGACCATACAAATGTATAGGCAGCTACACAAAACACCAACAACTGAGATTATCTCTAGGAGAAGGTTATTCTGATAATTAAAAGCAGGAGAAAAGAAAGATGAAAGTCATACATGTGATGCAAGAGAAAGAGCATGCTACTTATTAATATTTTTTAACATCTTTATTGGAGTATAGTTGCTTTACAATGTTGTGTTAGTTTCTGCTGTATAAAAAAGTGAAGCAGGGCTTCCCTGGTGGTGCAGTGGTTGAGAGTCCAACGGCCAATGCAGGGAACATGGGTTCGTGCCCCAGTCCAGCAAGATCCCATGTGCCGCAGAGCAGCTGGGCCCATGAGCCATGGCCGCTGAGCCTGCGTGTCCGGAGCTGTGCTCCGCAATGGGAGAGGCCACAACAGTGAGAGGCCCACGTACTGGAAAAAAAAAATAAAATAGTGAATCAGCTATATGTATACATATATCCCCATATGCCCTCCCTCTTGTGTCTCCCTCCTACCCTCCCTATCCCACCCCTCTAGGTGGTCACAAAGCACCAAGCTGATCCCCATGTGTTATGAAGCTGCTTCCCACTAGCTATATATTTTACATTTGGTAGCGTATATATGTCAATGCTAGTCTCTGACTTCATCCCAGCTTACCCTTCCCCCTCCCCGTGTCCTCAAGTCCATTCTCTACATCTGCGTCTTTATTCCTGTCCTGCCCCTAGGTTCATCAGAACCATTTTTTGTTTGTTCTTTAGATTCCATATATATGTGTTAGCATATGGTATTTGTTTTTCTCTTTCTGACTTACTTTACTCTGTATGACAGACTCTAGGTCCATCCACCTCACTACAAATAACTCAATTTCATTTCTTTTTATGGCTGAGTAATATTCCATTGTATATATGTGCCACATCTTCTTTATCCATTCATCTGTCAGTGGACACTTAGGTTGCTTCCATGTCCTGGCTATTGTAAATAGTGCTGCAATGAACATTGTGGTACATGACTCTTTTTGAATTATGGTTTTCTCAGGGTATATGCCCAATAGTGGGATTACTGGGTCATATGGTAGTTCTACTTTTAGTTCTTTAAGGAACCTCCATAATGTTCTCCATAGTGGCTGTATCAATTTACATTCCTACCAACAGTGAAAGAGGATTCCCTTTTCTCCACACCCTCCCCATCATTTATTGTTTGTAGATTTTTTGATGATGTCCATTCTGACCAGTGTGAGGTGACATCTCATTGTAGTTTTGATTTGCATTTCTCTAATGATTAATGATGTTGAGCATCCTTTCATGTGTTTGTTGGCAATCTGTATATCTTCTTTGGAGAAATGTCTATTTAGATCTTCTGCCCATTTTTGGATTGAGTTGTTTGTTTTTTTAGATATTGAGCTGCTTGTATATTTTGGAGATTAATCATTTGTCCATTGCTTCGTTTGCAAATATTTTCTCCCATTGTGAGGGTTTTCTTTTCATCTTGTTTATGGTTTCCTTTGCTGTGCAAAAGATTTTAAGTTTCATTAGGTCCCATTTGTTTATTTTTTTTTTATTTCCATTTCTCTAGGAGGTGGGTCAAAAAGGATCTTGCTGTGATTTATGCCATAGATTATTCTGCCTATGTTTTTCTCTAAGAAGTTTATAGTATCTGGCCTTGCCTTTAGGTCTTTAATCCATTTTGAGTTTATTTTTGTGTATGGTGTTATAAAGTGTTCTGATTTCATTCTTCTACATGTAGCTGTCCAGTTTTCCAAGCCCACATTTTAAAGAGGCTGTCTTTTCTCCATTGTATATTCTTGCCTCCTTTAACAAAGATAAGGTGACCATATGTGCTTGGGTTTACCTCTGGACTCTCTATCCTGTTCCATTGATCTACATATCTGTTTTGGTGCCAGTACCACATGGTCTTGATTACTGTAGCTTTGTAGTATAGTCTGAAGTCAGGGAACCTGATTCCTCCAGCTCTGTTTTTCTTTCTCAAGAGTGCATTGGTTATTTGGGGTCATTTGTGTTTCCATACAAATTGTGAAATATTTTGTTCTAGTTCTGTGAAAAATACCATTGGTAGTTTGATAGGAATTGCATTGAATCTGTAGATTGCCTTGAGTAGTATAGTCATTTTCTCAATTTTGATACTTCCAATCAAAGAACATGATATATCTCTCCATCTCTTTGTACTATCTTTAATTTCTTTCATCAGTGTCTTATAGTTTTCTGCATACAGGTCTTTTGTCTCCTTAGGTAGGTTTATCCTTAGTTATTTTATTCTTTTTGTTGCAATGGTAAATGGGAATGTTTTCTTAATTTCACTTTCAGATTTTTTGTCTTTAGTGTCTAAGAATGCAAGAGATTTCTGTGCATTAATTTTGTATCCCTCTACTCTCCCAAATTCATTGGTTAGCTCTAGTAGTGTTCTGGTAGCATCTTTAGGATTCTCTATGTAGTATAGTGTCATGTCAACTGCAAACAGTGACAGCTTTACTTCTTTTCCAGTTTGGGTTCCTTTTATTTCTTTTTCTTCTCTGATTGCTGTGGCTAAAACTTCCAAAACTATGTTGAATAAGAGTGGCGAGAGTGGGACACCTTGTCTTGTTCATGATCTTAGTGGAAATGGTTTCAGTTTTTCACCACTGAGAATGATGTTGGCTGTGGGTTTGTCATATATAGCCTTTATTATGTTGAGGTAGGTTCCCTCTATGGCTACTTTCTGGAGAGTTTTTATCATAAATGGCTGTTGAATTTTGTCAAAAGCTTTTTCTGCCTCTATTGAGATGATCATATCACAAGCACTAAAAACTAAACTAAGATAAACATAAATATCAGAAACAAACCAGTCGCAGACAGAAAACCCCAAGTCTACAGTTGCTTCTAACATCCACCACCTCAATTTTGGGATGATTTGCTGTTTATTCAGGTATTCCACAGATGCAGGGTACATCAAGTTGACTGTGGAGATTTAATCTGCTGCTCCAGAGACTATATGGTGAAATTTCCCTTTTTCTTCCTTTTTCCCATAGCTCCTGGGGCTCAACTTTGGTTTTGTCCTCACCTTTGTGTGTAGGTCGCCCTCAGGTATCTGTTCCCTGCCTGGACAGGAGGTGGTTAAAGCAGCAGCTGGTTAGGGGGCTCTTGCTCACTCAGGCTGGGGAGAGGGAGGGGTATGGTAGTTATAACTGTAATGCAGGTCAAGCCTGTGGAGGCAGAGGCCGGTATGACATTGCAACAGCCTGAGGTGTGCTGTGTGTTCTCTGAGGGAAATTGACCCTGGATCATGGGACCCTGGCAGTGGCAAGCTGCAAACCTCCTCGCGGGGTGGGGTGGGGGGAAGGTGTGTGGATAGTGACCTGTGCTTGCACACAGGATTTTTGGTGGCAGTGGCAGCAGCCTTATCGTTTCATGCCCATCTCTGGGATCTGAGCTGATAGCCATGGCTCATGCCTGTCTCTGGAGCTCGTTTAGGCAGTGCTCTGCCTTCTGTGGACACACCAGAAAGGAATACCCTCTCCTCGCACACCCCCAAAACAATGGTCTCTTGCCTCTTAGGCAGGTCCAGACATTTTCCCAGACTCCCTCTCGGCTAGCTGTGGCACACTAGTCCCTTCAGGCTGTGTTCATGCAGCCAACCCCAGTCCTCTCCCTGGGATCTGACCTCTGAAGCCTGAGCCTCAGCTCCCAGCCCCCACCTGCCCCGGCAGGTGAGCAGATAAGCCTGTTGGGCAGGTGAGTGCTGGTCTGCACCTATCCTCTGTGTGGGAATCTCTCCACTTTGCCCTCTGCACCCCTGTGGCTGTGCTCTGCTCCGTGGCTCCAAACCTTCCCCCTCCACCACCCTGTCTCCACTAGTGAAGGGGCTTCCTAGTGTGTGGAAACCTTTCCTCCTTCACAGCTCCCTCCCAGAGGTGCAGATCCTGTCCCTGTTCTTTTGTCTCTGTTTTTCCTTTTTTATTTTGCCCTACCCAGGTACGTGGGGATTTTCTTGCCCTTTGGGAGGACTGAGGTCTTCTGCCAGCATTCAGTAGGTGTTCTGTAGGGGCTGTTCCACGTGTAGATGTATTTCTGGTGTATTTGTGAGGAGGAAGGTGATCTCCACATCTTACTCCTCCACCATCTTACCCCCCCCAACTTATTAAATTGTTCATTTTGTTGGAAAATAGTGTTTTTAAATTTTAGGGCACATGCAAATCACCTGGGGACCTTGTTAACATGCAGATTCTTATTCAGTAGCTCTGAGTAGGACCCTAAGTGTCTGCGCAGGGCCACCTACATAACATCTGGAATCCAGTGAAAAATGAATATTCAGGGCCCTTTGTTCAAAAATTAAAACTTTCAAGATGGCAGCAACAGTGCATTAAACCAAGCACAGAGCCCTTCTGAGCACAGGTCACATGCCAACGGTCCCTGGATGTGCATTTCTAACAAGCACCCTGGTGAAGCTATTGCCCATGACCCAGGGTCTATCATTTGAGTAGTAATCATGTAAACGTTCTAAATCACCTGCCCTCCATTTTGGATTTATAGTTTTGTTTATTGATTCATTTTCCTAAAAATGAAATACTTATTTGATTAATTAATCAAGAAATGTGAATGCTAACATTATCTCAGAGACCAATATTTTTTGTTTGTTTGTTTGCCTTTGATTTCTGTAGGACAGTCAATAGATATTTGTTAAATTAGTGAATAATATGGTAGATGGACATGTAAGAGATGTGTTCTTATTTTCTCTCCTTCCCTCTTTCCATTCCTTTCTTCTCCCTTCCCATCACTTCTTTTCTATCCCAAATTCTGGACTTTGAATCACCTTCTCCCCTTACTTTCAGTTTTAATCACACTCATTTCTTCAAGGAATTCCATGCTCCTGTCAAACATTTCTGTCTCTCTATGTGCATGTAACTATCTGGATCACTCAGCAGATCCACTCTCATAACAGAAATTTGTGAGTGATACGTCTCCTTTCTAGAGAACAAAGGATTTCATTTTTAAGTATCCATAATTTGTTCAGCCAACCTGTTATAGAAAATTTTCTAAAATATATTAAGCATATATATTACCTTTCAAAGAGAAGATAGAGTCTAGATCCTGGTGTTCAGCTAATATTTTATGGAGTGCTGTAATATGGTAGAACGCTTAGAGACATTATGATTGGTGAGACTACTTGCTCTTACACAAGATGACCCAGGCCACTGAAATGTTGACTTCTTGCTTTTATATTTTCATGTTTTAAATATTTCTTCACAAATTGTCACCTAAAACTTCTTAGTATTCTTATTTTGTTTGGCTAAAATACAACTTTCATTGTCAAACTGTGCTTTTTTTTTTTTTTTTTTGGTACGTGGACCTCTCACTGTTGTGGTCTCTCCTGTTGCGGAGCACAGGCTCCAGACGCGCAGGCTCAGTGGCCATGGCTCACAGGCCCAGCTGCTCCACGGCATGTGGGATCTTCCTGAACCGGGGCACGAACCCGTGTCCCCTGCATTGGCAGGTGGACTCTCAACCACTGCACCACCGGGGAAGCCCCAAACTTTGCATTTTTAATGTGGTTTTGAAAAAATAATATAGCCAACCTTATTAAGGTAATTCTTTGCCATTAACAGTAATTTATGTAGACTGACTGTAGATGTACAGAATTCACTTAGGAGTAAAGAATTGAACCTTAATTTTTGGTACATGGCTTCTGTAACATCAATTTTGAAGAGTCAGGGAAATGGTTTTTTTCCTTCTGTATTCTTGATGAATCTATCAGTGATTCAGATAGTTATAGCATTTTCATGAGTTTGTCTGACAGTAGGGTCCCCAATTTTAACTTACATTTGGGTTCCAATTGATCACTAGTTCTCTATGTATATTTTTCAATGAATTAGTCTTCAATTCCCAAGTTTTTTAGGTTTTTAAAATCTATGAAATAGCTTTAGTCCCTGTCCTAAAATGTTTCTAAATTCACATATAATAAATCACTTTGATACTCGACTGTTCAGAGATTGGTCATCCAGCATATAGATGATTTGGTAGCTTTTTATCTTCACTGCAACTCTCTTATATAATACCCATACATATAGAAATATACGCACACACATAGGCACACATATATACATAGCACATTAAGGAGAAATTGGAAAAGCGAAATGAAAGAGGAATTCCTATGGTGAGCAATTTGGAGAAGAGAGGTGAGATGCCAGCAGTGGTGAAATCAAAACAGCACAAATTCCTCCTCCTTATGAGCTTATGTTTCCATCAGGATTACTGAGGCAGCTAGTGTTCCTTTTGACATTTTCTTCTAGAATACTAAAAATTTCAGACAACAGAAAAACCCTCCAGATTGATTTAGGCAAAACAAGCAAAATGTAACCCATGAAACAGCAAAGCACCTTTTTGGGCTAAGGCAGGAGGAGGAGTTGCTGGTGGGGTTTGGGAGGAGATGCTTGGTGTAGAAGTCATTCTGTATCAATGACCCTAAAACCCAGAACCACGAATGTAAAAAGGTATCTCAGTCCAAATATGTTGTCTGTGCTAAGAAGGCTAAAAATTCCTAAAGTTACCTAAGCAGAGAAGGAAACTCAATGCAACTACACTTGGATCAGATGCATTTCAAGAGCACCATTTTCTCTAGATAATTCTTAGAGTTTCTTATCAGAAGCCCTGTTGCTTTCCGAATCCCTCTGCTTTCTCCCTGACCTCATCCACTTCTGGGCAGGTGCATGCAGGAAGAGAGAAATGGCCTGGTCAGAGGCCTAAAATGGTGCACAATTCTGTCATGAATTCATCCTAAATCAACCAAGAGCAGCAGAAGAAATGCCTTGGAAAAAACCTAGAAAACACCAAGTCCTTTTTTTTTTTTCTCATCCATGTAGCTTTGGAGCCACCAGATGGCAATGTTATAGACCAGCGCTTAGAGCCTCCAGGTGCAGTGGAAGTGTGGAAAGGGAAGGATGTATTAAAGAGAGTCCTGGAGTGTGTCAGTGCCTGGATCTCTAACTGAAAACCAGATGCAGTGCAAAGAGTAACAATGACTTAAAGGTGGATAACTTTCCTTCCAAAGTTCATTCTGAAACAGCAGGATGCTACAAAGCAGCTTCCATGGGGTTAGATCAGTTTAACCTCACCAGCCACATCGTCTGTGAACAGAAAGATGTTTTCAGAGAGTCAAGGTTTACTTGATGACTCCAGAGAAAAAGACAAAACACAATGAAACCAGTGAAACCAGTCAAAGCAAGCTCTCAAGAGCTTCATAACACCACCATCCTCCGTTTAATTCTTTCCTTTGACAGCACCCTCCCACCAGCTGCCTCTCGTTGCAACCTATCTCCACAGTGACAACACATGCACACTCTCACATTCTAAAGGCAAAGGTTGCAGAATTATCAATAACCACACTGGCCAAACAAAGAAAGCTTTCATTGATTTCCTGTGTTGCAAATTGATCCAGATAATTTCTGTGGATTAAGGGGCTCATAAACTCACTCATTTGAAATAATCCGAGCATCAGCTGAGCTAAAGTTTTCTCTCTCCCTTTGTCCAGACTCATTTAACTCAATGTTTTGGAGCACAGTGCAAAGGAGGTCAAAGCTCAATGGACACTTGATTTTACTGTGCTCCATTGGCATATGTCTTGCTCCCAACTTTGGCTGTCTGTCTAGAATTGAGGTCAGAAGAGGAGGTTAAGGAGCAGGGACAGAAAAGAGAGTGTAAATGGAGAAATACAAACATGCTCTAATTACTGGAGGTGGGGGGTGGGGCGGGGAAGAGCCCAAATCCAACCTCTGGTTTTGGTTCCAGGTAAGATGGAGAGAACACAAACATACTCTCTTTCCCATTGAATGCAGCTGTACCTCCTCTACAGGATGGGTGAAGCATCCTTTTGAAGACTCTAAATAGTAAATAGTGGCAGGAGGGTTGGGGAAGAAGATAAAAATATGAAGTACCACTAAATTGGCAGGGAGTTTCATATTTTAACTCCTCTCTCCCCTAGTGTGGACACATAGTAGCATAAAATCCAGAGGTGGGCATTGACCTATGGGGAGAATGTATGTCAGGAGAAACCTGGAAAAGAATGAAAACTATCTCTATACAGAAGACATTATTTTCTATGTACAAAACCTCAAGAAATCAACAAAAAAAGGCTCCTAGAAATAATGAGTTTAGAAAGTCATGGGATAGAAGACAACAAGCAAAATCAGTCTTATTTATACATAGTAACAATAAACAATTGGAAACATTTTTTTTAAAATAAACATCGCTTACAAAAGCTTTAAAAAACATAAAATACTTAGATATAAATGTCATGAATCCTGTACTCTATGTCTATGCCGAACACTATAAAATGCTGATGAAAGAAATCAAAGAAGGTCTAAATAAATGGAGAGTAATACAATGCACATGTATTGGAAGACAACAGGGTGAAGGTGTCAATCTCAAATTCATCTATAGATAACACAATTCCAACAGTAAAAAACAAACAACCCAACTGAAAATGGGCAAAAAACTTGAACAGACACTTCACCTAAGAGGACACATGAAGGGTAAAACAAAACACACATGCACAAAACGATAATCAATGATACCCGAAGACAGCCATTGTGGAAGTGCAAAATAAAACCACACATGATGCTTCCACACACCTACTAGAATGGATAAAATAAAACATACTGACAATGCCACGTGCTAGCAAGGACACAGAGCAGCCGGAGCTCTCACACCCTGCTAGTGGGAATTCACAATAGTACAGCTACTCTGGAAAAGTTGGGCAGTTTTTATAAAGTTAAACATGTATTTACCATAGGACCCAGGAATCCTACTTCTGCATATTTTACCTTAGAGACATGAAAATTCACATTCACATAAAAAGCTGTACATCAAATGTTTATAGCAGCTGTATTTATAATTGCCAACTCTGGAGACAATCCAAGTATCTTTCAATGAGTGAATGGCTAAACAAGCTGATTTCCATCCATGCACTGGAATGCCACCCAGCAATGGGAAGGAATAAAGTATTGATCAACACACAACCACTTGGACGAATCTCAAAGGCATTATGTGGAGTGAAAAAAGCCAGCCTCCAAAGGTTATATAGTGCATAATTCCATTTATATGATACAAAAAGACAAATCTATAGTGATTGAGTATATATCAGCCTTTGCCAAAAGTTAGGGGTTGGGGGAATGTACAAAGAGGTTCACAAAAGAGTCTTTTGGGGAGATAAATAGGTTCTGCACTCTGTCATTACCATAATCTATAAAGGTGGTAATATTCATAGAAGTTCATACCCCTCAAAAGATTTAGCTTTAGTGCATGTTAATTTAACATTTATATGACAGACATTTTATATACATTATCTATTTTAACCCATACAACTCTCCAATTGGTTGAGATTGGGTTTTATTACTCTCATGTTAAAAATGAGAAATGGGCATTTCGAATGGTTAAGTAGATAGCCAGTAAGTTGAGGGATTAAAAATTTGAAAAGACAGTTGTCTGCTTTCAGAGACCACATGCCTCCCTGCTCTACTATAGCTTCCCCATCATTTAATTAAAGGAGATAGGTGAGTGCCACTTAAAATATAAACTGTCTAATCACTTTTAAAACTGTATTTACAACCTAAAACTTATCTATTAAATCAGCCCTAGTAGGAGTACTTGGAACTATCTTATTAGCTGTTGGTTAGTTTTTCTGTATAGTTTTAGAAAGTCCTTCCCCAAATCCTATAATTCAGGTCTCTATTTAATTCTGATCGACCCTACCTCTGCTTATTACACATGGATAAGGCTTTTACTCTATTACATACCTTTCACAGATGAAAGGATTCATTTCTGAGGTTGTTCTATCTTGAAGCTGAAGTCTTACTCAGGCTGTAATTAAACGTGGCATTGCTATTTAAACTCTCGTTTTAAGAACAAGATGTAATAGTGGCTAAATCCTTTGAAGTAAAATACTACTGCATATGCAGTTAGTAGAGCTGTAGTGATACATGTCTGTGTGTGGAACCCATTGGCACAGCCCAGAGAGGACTGCCGTAGTTCTCTCCTCCAAAGGAAAAGAATCAAATTCCCACCATCAACTTGCCCTACATCATTCATGCCAAAAAAATAAGTCTGACCCTAAAGCAAATAACTATAACACCTTCTACAATAGGCATGATCATTTTTGCCTCTTGACATGCTCACCAGGCCCTGGACCTGGCATTCCACGTCCAGGAAGTAAAACTGTCTAAAGAGAGAACACATCCAAGTTCCAGTGAATAAATCCTATATATGCCATTATAGTTGTCAGTGTTGAGCCCCATTCTAACTCACCTGTAAGAGAAAGGATGAACAGCAAGGAGCTCTGATTTAGGAATCTAAGTAAGGAGATTTGTTAAAACATACAAATTGTTCCTAACTTGCAACCCAATGAGTAAAAAGTGCCAGGGATGCATAGAAATGAACTTCTAAACATAGTTGAGTATAGACTCAATTTCTTTCACTCTACAGCCTTTCTTCTATTTGAGGATGGGTGAACATAGGAAATTCCATCCACGGCGACCCCTAAGAGCTACAATAAGATCTTTCTGAGGAAAGAAATGAAGTGCCACTTATTTTTCCAGCACTTATTGTGGACCCTAGCATACAGTAGGTACTCCACAAATGTGGAGGGAAGAGAAAGGAAGAGAGAGGAGAACAGGGAGAAAAGAAAGAAGAGAAGAGAGGTCACTGGCCAGGAGATGAGTTATCTCCCAATTATGCAGAAAGACTGAGCCTACAAAGAACAGAAGAGATTCTCCAAGAAGGCACTGGTAGTGTCTATAATGGCTGCGCCTCTTCTCACTTTTCCAAGGAAGCACGTTTAGGAATCCTCTCACGATTACAAGGAGCTCTGAGGCACTGGTAAATGTTTCACCAGCTAACTGCCGCCTCCTCTGGCAGGAATTTAAGTGAAAATAAACCCACCTCCCACCATACCAGCCTCTGTGATTTCCTGGTTTGGTCTGCAAGCTAGATGGGTGGATAAGACAACCACCATGGAAATTTCTCACTATTTTCTGTTCCTTTTCTGCACATCCTAAATCAATGACTATAACGATGGTTAGTATAAATAATCTCACTAATATGATAAGAGTGTCAATTGGGCACCTACTGTATACACAGGCACTGTGCCATGTGCTTTCTACAAGTTGTATCAGAGATAATGGACATCTAGGCACAATTTATGTTTCCATGAAATAGGAGTCATTTTCTTTTTTACTAGTCAACACAGATAAGTCTTAATTCTGGGCTCAAGAGAAGCAGTATCATTTGGAAAGAGAGCAGTATGCCTGGAGAAAGTGGAAGAGTGGACTCTGATTTGTTGTTGTGTGACCCTAGCTAATATCTCCCCAGATCGGGGCCCCAGTGTCCCAGTGATCGAAAGCAGAGCTTTCAAAACTTTCATGTGCATATGAATCACTTGGGGATCTTGTTCAAAGGCATGATCTGGTTCAGTAGGTCTGGGGTGGGAATTCTACATTTCTACAGGCTTCCTGTGACATCAGTGCTGCTGTTCCTTGGGCTGCATCTTCAGTAGCAAAGATGCAGAAGATTTATGAGGTATATTTGGCTCTACAGTACTGGACTCAGGGAAAGATTGTCTGGAGGCTGTATAAAGGTCTTGGATTAATTACAGTTTCATAAATTAAACCCACCGCAAGAGCCAGGAGGGAGGGGTGTGTCACCTTCCAGAGCCCATGAGTCAACGGATCCCATAAGTCAATGGATCCTATGAGTGAAAGATGCCAATAACTAACCTTCAAGAAGAAAAGTCATTGAAGATAAAGTAGTTATGAGAATGTCATGGAATCTGCATAACTTTCAATGATTTCCAGCCACATTCCCTGCTGTGAAAATGCAACATGTTTCAAAAGTCCTGTTTCATCCTAAAATCCTCCTTTTCCTTCCTGCCTCCCGCCCACACTGCCACACAAGTCAGTTCTGGGGAAAACATCCCTGTGAGGCAAACCAGAGCTCAGAGCAGGGTTGAGAGCAGGGGACTGCCAACATATGAACAGCTCAAACTCAGGTTTCTTTTTTCTTCAAATCTCAGCCTGTTCTAACATTCAAGAGACTACAGCTCATTAAGAAAGAAAGAAGAAATTCTGAGCAATACTCCTCATTCAGTTCCCCAAACAGTAGCTTTCCACATTGTATGATAACACCAGCTTTACAAGGAGGTAAACACCTGAGTGAAAAACAACAAGAGCAACAAACAAACAAACAAACCTGGATTCAAGAATATTCCTGAATCATAAAATCAGTCATGCTAGCTTATTATACACCCTAGGAGTTAACTAGAGACCAGTTAATCTCTAATCTAAGAAAATAATATCGCATATCTTACTTTAATATGTTTGAGCTTTGACTGACATTTCATTTGTTCAGGAGGAATTTTTTTTTTTGCTCTTTCCTGTCAAGAGACATTGGCAAAGCTGTGTGTAATCAACTTTTTCATTCCTCCTGGCAAGGACTATTAGATATTAAGACAGGAGATGTGCAGTGCCTCTGTCATGGATTTGGATATAGAGCATATGGATATACAGCAGTAAAACAGGAAGTTTTTAATGAGACACCTCAGCCCCCATATGTGACCTGTTTGAATGTTGTTCAAACTCTAATGCCTCCACTGCTCTCCACTGGCATTTGCAAGGGGAAAGGAATTAAGCAACAGCACAGCGTCTTTCTGAGTCTGCAAATATCATCCCCATGTGAGGTGCCTCCATTTCCCCCTGTGGAAAATGGTGATGGAAATGACCTACCTTGTTTAATCAGTGTTTATGGTACTTGATTAGCCCCTCAGGCCAAGGCAGCTAGGTTAGCTAAGAATGGAAAGTCCTCTACATGGGGCCTTTACATACCCTGCGTCTGGGAGAGATTCCATGCGCAGCTGACAATAGCAAAGTGACTTTCACTCCCATCCGCCCAGGTAGATGGAAAATAAGGAACTAGGGGAGGGAGTTAAAAATGGGCCACTGTTCCAACTAAGCTCTCAGGAGAGCAGAAAAGGGAATATGGGCCAAACAAAAGAATGTGTATTTTTAACTCATAAATAGGCCAGCAACGTTGTATTCAGTCTTTATAAAGTCCTCTGGTACAAATCTGGCCACTAATATCCTTCTTGGCCTGACAATCTTCACATTTCTTAATGCATTTTATTTTACTACTTGAAGGATATAATAGGAGGCTTTCTTAGGTAATGACTCGATATTTGAAAGGAATTACATAATATAAGTAATTATTCTGATTGTTTAAAAGATGATGGCTACTTAATTCTAATCACATGGGTATTTCAGGAAAGGTTTTATGTACCACCTTACCCCCTGCCCCCAATAAAAATATCTCCGGTAAATATTGCTGTTATTCTAGACCCTTTGTGTGGAGATAAACTAAGTCTTCAGCTTTCTTACTTGGAAACCACCTATTAAACCTTTCTAGCACCCAGATTCTATGAGTTTTAATCACTGCCCCACCTTCAGAAATGTACAAATCAAAAACTCATTCATTCACTCTATTTTTTTTCCCAAGAAGCACTTATTGAGTATCAATTATTTCCCAGGGATTGTGCTATATATATATATGGCATACACAGGTGACCACTACCAAATAGCTCCTCCCTCATGGGGATTACACTCTGCTGGGGAAGACAAAAGTCAAACAATCAAACAAATAAATATCAATTAGCAAATGTACTGAGCACCAGTTCTATGAAAGCTTAAGATCAGGGTACTTAATCGGTTCTCTGAAAGTAGTATTTGAACTGAGGACTGAAGGATCAGGAGGGATTGCAATCAGAGAGAACAGCATGTACAAAACCCCTGTGGTAGGAGAGGGCACAGATTATTAATGGAATTGAAACAAGACTTCAATCTAACTGTTGTACAGTTGCGCTAATTGTACCAATGAGCACTACAGAATGTGAGAGGAGAGAGGAACTCCATTCAAGAGAGGTAGTCAGGGAAGGCTTCCTGGAGAAAATGGAACTTGGGGCTAAACTTTAAAGAAAGTGAAGATTTTAGAAAGGAAATTATTAGGTGTTTCTGGCAGCTGGCACAGCAAAAACAAAGGTATGGAAATATGATAGTATAAAGCATTTTATCTCCCTTTTATTACCTTTCTTTTAATTTATGTATATGTGAACTTGTTCATTTGAAAATCAAAGATATACACTGCTACATTTTAAAATTGAAATTACAAAGAGAAGGACTTAAAAAGTGTCAGTTTTTCTCATACAAAAATTAACTCAAAATGGATTAAAGACTTAAGTGTAAAAGGTAAAACTTTTAGGAAAAAAAAATAGAACAATTTCAGGATCTAGGGCTAGGTAAAGAGTTCTTAGACTTGACACCAAAAAAAACCAATCTACTAAAGGAAAAATTGATAAGCTGAACCTCATCAAAACTGAAAGTTTTGGGCTTCCCTGGTGGCGCAGTGGTTGAGAGTCCACCTGCCGATGCAGGGGACACGGGTTCGTGGCCCGGTACGGGAAGATCCCACATGCCGCGGAGCGGCTGGGCCCGTGAGCCATGGCTGCTGAGCCTGCGCGTCTGGAGCCTGTGCTCCGCAACGGGAGAGGCCACAACAGGGAGAGGCCCGCGTACCACAAAAATAAATAAATAAATAAATAAACTGAAAGTTTTGTTCTGCAAAAACCCATGTGAGGAGTATGAAAAGACAAGACAGAGACTTGGAGAAAATATTTGCAAACCAAATATCTAACAAAGGACTTGTATCTAGAACATATAAAGAACTCTCAAAACTTAACAACAGCAACTAAAAAAAGGAGAAAATGGGCAAAAGACAGGACAAGACAGTTCACTGAAGAGGAAATACATAGAGTAAATAAGCACAAGAAAAGATGCTTTACATATCAGCCATCAGGGAAATGCAAACTAAAAAGCATGATGAGATATCACTGTACACCTATCAGAATTATTAAAACAAAAATGTGACAGCACCAAATGCTGACAAGGATGTGGAAAAACAGGATCATTTGCACATTGCTGGTGGGAATGTGAAATGTCATAGACACTCCAGAAGACCGTTTGGCACTTTCCTATAAAAATTAAACATTTAATCACTATATGTCCCCGCAATTGCCTTCTTCAGCATTATCTCAGAGAAATGAAAACATACTCACATAAAAACCTATGCATGCCTGTTTCTACCAGCTTTATCTAGAATAGCCAAAAACTGGGAACAGCCCCGATGTCCTTCAACCAATGCATGGTTAAACCGTGATATATACCTACTATGGAATACTATTCAGAAATGAAAAATAACTATTTTCTTAACGTTTACAAGATTTTTTTTTAATTTTATTGGAGTCGAGTTGATTTACAATGTTGTGTTAGCTTCAGGTGTACAGCAAAGTGATTCAGTTATACATATATTTACATATATTCATTCTTTTTTTAGATTCTTTTCTCATACAGGTTATCACAGAATATTGAGTAGAGTTCTCTGTGCTATACAGTAGGTCCTTGTTGATTATCTATCTTATATATAGTAGTGTGTGTGTGTTCATCCCAAGCTCCTGATTTATCCTTCCCACCCACCCCCTCCCCACGTTTCCCCTTTGGTAACCATAATTTTGTTTTTGATATCTGTAACTCTGCTTCTGTTTTGTAAATAAGTTCATTTGTATCTCTCTCTTTTTTTTATGTTAGATGTCACATATGAGTGATATCATATGATATTTGTCTTTCTCTGTCTGACTTACTTCACTTAGTATGATAATCTCTAAGTCTATCCATGTTGCTGCAAATGGCATTATTTCATTCTTTTTTATGGCTGAGTAGTATTCCACTGTGTATATACATACCACATCTTCTTTATCCATTCCCCTGTCAGTGGACATTTAGGTTGTTTCCATGTCTTGGCTATTGTAAATAGTGCTGCAAAGAACATTGGGGTGCATGTATCCTTTCAGATTATGGTTTTCTCCAGATATATGCCCAGGAGTGGGATTACTGGATTGATATACACAACAATTTCATGAATACCCAGTGAATTATACTGAGAAGAAAAAAACCCAAAGGTTATGTAGTGTATGATTCCATTTACATAACATTTGTGAAATAACAAAATTTTAGAAATGGTGAATATACTAGTGGTTGCCAGGGGTTAAGGACACTGAAGTTTGTACATTAAAAATTATAGAGATATTTTCAGTCTACAGTGATATTATCTTCCCTCAGAACATTTTCTTCTGACAGGTAGCTAGGAAAGTAGCAATCCAAATCACCTTAGCCCAGTAAGAATTATATATGCTTAAAAGCTAGGTATCAGTCCTTGTAAAGTCTGGTTCATTTAAGATATACCCTTAATCCTAGTGTCCTAACCCAAAGCATATGGGATTCACCAAGGACCCTCTCCTTGCAGACTGTGAACTTCAACATTTCTTCTCAAGTCATTTGAGTCTTCAGAATCTCTGTACAGGTATCCTTCTTAAATCCACAGATGCCCCATGGTTAAAAGCTCACCTCTCTAGGTTTTCTTCTTAGGGAATTTTGGCTTTATAACTCTTCACTGCTTTGTTAATTCTCAATGCTTCAAACAGATTCTTTCCTCCAGATTTTCTAGTTTTTCTCATTGGAAGCTGTGCGGTCTGCCTTTAGTGGAAGATGAAGTCTCAGTTGCTTTTTTTATGTTGATATTTATATATATTATCTATTTATATGATTTTTATATATTTATATGATTTATGCCATTTTTTTCTTTCGATATTATCACCCAGACACAAAAATCCTGCTCCAATCTGAAATACTTACTCCCGAAACTTGAAAGACAAAATTCTTTGTCCTCAGATGTCTTGAAAATACTTGTATCCCCTTTGGTTGGAATTTTTTCTGGCTGTGGTAATTTAGTTTGCCCACTGTTTTCACTCGGATGTTTGAAGTCATTTGCCATATTATCTCCCAGCAGTCAGAGTAACTGAGGAGAACACAGCTTCATTGGATCTGGGATGTTTCTTCTTTCTTTTCCTCTTCTTCCTTTGCCTCTTTGTGTCCTTCTCTTCTTCCCTCTCCTTTCCCATTCCTGGTCCTCTTCCTCTGCCCCTCCCACCTTTTCTGTTGTACCTCCTCCTTCTTTGCTGTTGAGTATTTTCCCTCTGTTTCTCCATCCTGCAACTCCTATTGGTTAGATGTTGAATCTTCATTATCAATTATCTATATTCTTATTCTTTGCTTGCAGGTTTTTATCTTTATAGGTTTTCCTAATAAATTCTGAACAATATTTTTAATTTTTATGTTTTATCTTTTCTATTACATAGATACATATATATTTCAGCAATCATATTGGTGAATTTTCCCTTAATTTTTAAGAGTTTCTTCTTGTTAGCTGACTATTCTAGTCTTATAATATTTTGTATTTACTTTAGAAGTAAAATGTCTTATCTAAGAATATTGATTTTTGTATATATCTCTATGGGGTTGTTTTAAAATATGTCCACAAAACATTTTCCAGTCTATCCCTCAAAAGATAGAGACAAATTCCTCTCCCCTTGAGTATAGGCTAAATTTAGTGACTCACTTCTAAAGAATAGAATACAGAAGTTGTCACCAGTAAAATGGCAAATTAAACAGTTTAAAATCTAGAAGTACAAATGTATATATCTTCATAACACATTTATCTGCACCCATAAGTTGTGAAATAACTTCTCTATAACAATGCTAGAGAACATATTTAATTTAAATACAAGTTGAAATATTTTATAAAGATAATATGGCATTTGAAAATACAGGAGCAAGTTACTTTAAATTCCACAAGCTCCTCAAGGTAGCTTTTCTACAATGAGGTAAATTAAGCATTTCTTTTCCAGCAAAGCGTGACTTGCCATAAAGGACAAGGCAGAAAATAGACATAATATTCACATCGTGGGATATGTAATTCCATGTGGGAGGGACAGAGAGATCGCTGGCTGACATTGAATCAACCCAAACCTAATGGTAAAAATATGCCATTGGGAGCAATCTATCCTAAGGCTTGATACATAATAGGGTAAGAAGAATCCTTGCTAACTTAGTGGGAGAAATTACTAGTTCCTGATTCTATGGATATTAACACACATGGTGCTTTTTGTTTGTATGTTTGTTTGTTTTTTAGTATTTGCCTATGTCAGAAACTGAGCAAGATTCTAAAGATATAACAGTGAGCAGAAAATAGACATGGGGCCTGATTGGAAACATATTTTCTTGAGAAAGATAGAAGCATTAATCAAATAGTCACACAATTTGGAGCACAGAATTTATTAAAAACGAAAATGTATTGCTGCAACACCAGTATGAGATCATAAGATATAATGTGCACAGGAATGAAAGTAGACAGCAAGAAGCAGTAATCCCCACGGATTACTTAATTACTGTGAGGAGTGATAAAAATTTGATTTGTGTGGGGTGTTTTAATTCTATAATAGAAAAAATGAAAATTAGAGAGAGACATATTTTATTAAGGAGAAAAATAAACAAAATAACTCACTCTCACAATATATGTAAAAAAATAAGACACTGTATTCAAGATAGGCCAGCAAAGACAAAATAGACCACATACCTCAATATGATAGTTAGTTTGTAAATGATGTCTATGCATCAATGCACAAACTGAATGTCATTTATATATGCATCAGGTGGTCAGTCATGCAACATCTTGGCATTCTTCACGATTGCACCCTATTCCTTAAAAGGCAGACTACAGCATAGGAAAGAAAACAGTGATATAAATATTCTTAATATTTTTCACACATGTATTTTTAAAATACTTTTTATAAGAAAATCTATTCCATGCAACACTTTCTTTTTTCATGGACACTCCCTCTCACTAAGTATTTTTTGGGATACTCTGTATAAGCTCCATTGGGGAAATCTCTGGGGGAACATATTTTAACTCTTTATAGAGTAATAAGATAATAGAAATTTAAGAATAGGAATGGACTTCAGGGATCATTTTAGTTAAAAATCATAATATTATAAAAGGGGAAATTCAATTTTTTTCCAGAAAATTACAGTGTTTTAGAAATTAAAAATATTCTAAAGGATATGTAACTAGACCTCTTATTGAAATTGGCACTGCACAAAATTTCTACCCAGCATTCATGTAGTGTCTGCCTTGAAGTTTTCACTATTATGTGCATTGCCATATCTGTTTGTTCAGTAAATATTAATGGATTGTTTTTGTTATGCTAGAGATAATTGCAAAATCTCAGAAAACGGCTTTGTAAGACTTCAAATAACTATAATTCAATAAAGGATCATAATAGCAATGAGGTCACACTTGACACATGCGACAATAGAGGGAAAAAAACTAAATATTATTGGAACTTCAAATATATTAAAAATTCGAGACAGTTTTCAATCTCAACTTTATAAAAATATGTTCCTTTTTCATGTGCAATGACTGGGATACAGAGGGAAATTGCTTTAGGTTAAAAAAATAGCTAACAGTTATAGAGGCACCCTGTAGACAACAACCAAGTATTATCAAATGTACTCAGTTGCTCAGTCTGGCTTGGGCTGATGGAATGTCTTCATTATTAAATTCTATATTTTTTTCTTTTAACCAAGATAACTAACACATCCATAAACCCAAAATATTGTCTTGTGCTCCTTTGTAATTCTTCCCTTCCTTTCCGCCCTTCCACTTACCCTAGGCAAACATTTGTCTGCACTTAGCCAATATATATTGTAGTTCATGTTTTCTAAAATTTTACATATGTGGAATCATACTGTGTGTGTTTTTATGTTGCCTGGATTCTTTCAATAAGTGTAATTATTTGGAGATTTATCCACATAGTTGATGTATCAGTAGTTCATTTTTTATATTGCTGCATAATAGTCCATTATATGGATATAACACAATTTATTTATCCATTCACCTGTTGATGTATATTTGGATTATTTCCAGTTTGGAGCAATTCAAACAAAGCTGCTATGACCAATTCTGTACCAGTCTTTGCATAAATATATGTTTTTATTTTTGTTACATATATCAGTAGTAGTAGAAAGACTAAGTTGAATAGCAGATGTACAGTTACCTTCTTAAGGAAACTTCCAAACTCCTTTCCAAAGCATTTATAGCAATGTATAAGTATTCCAGTTGTTTTACATCCTTGCCAATATTTGATACAGTCAGTCTTTAATTTTAGATATTCTACTAGATATGCAATAATATCTCATACATTCAATTTTCATTTCTCTAATAACAAATGATGTTGATCATGTTTTCATATGCTTATTTGTCATTCATATGTATTTTACCCATTTTGTTATTGGACTTTTACTGAGTTTTCTTATTGAGCTTGAGAGTTCTTTACATATTATGAATACAAACCCTTTATCAAATATGTGATTTGCCAGGATTTTTCCCCAGTCTGTGACTTTTCTTATTCTCCTAACAGTACCATTTAAAGGGTATAGTTCTTAATTTTGACAAAGTGCAATTGTCAATTTGTAGACTGTTTTTTACATTGAGATGTCTCTATGGCCTAAAACAGAAGCATACAATTTTTTTCTGTAAAATGTCAGAGAGTAAGTAATTTAGACTTTTGGGCCACACAGTCTCTGTCATAAATAGACTGCTCTACTGTTTTAGTCTAAAAGCAGCCATAGACAATACATAACGAATTGGCATGTTTGTGTTCTCATAAAACTTTATTTACAAAAATAGGCAGTGGGTCATATTTGGCCTGTGAGCCATAGCTTACCAACTCCCAGCCTAAAGCATTGTCTATCTTGGTAAATGTTCTGTGTACAATGAAAAGAATGCATATTCTACTGTTGGGAGGATTGTTCTTTAAATGCAGTTAGGTCAGATTTGTTGATGGTGTTGTTGAAGTCTTCTATGGTCAGGCCATCTTTCTATTTTAATTGCTGTCTGCTTTCTCTATCAGTTATTGAGATAGGAGTATTGAAATCACTGATTGTCCATTTCTCTTATCAGTGTTGCTTCATATATTTTATAACTGTTATTGGGTGAACACTGTTTAGGATTATGTTCTCTGCTGAATCAATCTCTTCATCGTTGTAAAACGATCTCCTTCATCTCTGATAATAATCTCAGTTCTAAAATCTATTTTGTTGGATATTAATATAGCCACTCCAGCTTTCTTTTAATTTTTGTTAACATGGTTACCTTTTACATATTTTTGCTTTTAACTTATTGTGTTTATATTTAAAGTAGATTTCTTGTTGGCAGCATATGTTAGATCTTGTTGTTTTTTTTTTTTTAAATCCAATATGACAATCTTCACCTTTTAATTGGGGTGTTTAGAACATTTATATTGAATATAATATGGATGGTTGTATTTAAATCTACCATCTTTTTACTTGTTTTTCTATTTGTCTAATCTATTCTTTGTTCTCTTTTTTTTCTCTTTTCCTGCCTTGTTTTGTATTAATTAAATATCCCCTTAAGATTCCATTTTTGTTTGCTTTTTAGTTACAACTCTCCAATGTATTCTATACATATTTAACTTCTCAGAGTCTACTTTTAAGTAATACTATATTGTACCTCTTCATATAAAAAACTTACAAGTTTACTTTCATTTCAACTCATCCCATCTTTATGATACTGTTGCCACATATTTTCCTTCTACATATGTTATAAACCTCACAATGCGTTAATATTATATTTGCTTTAACCACTCACTTATTTTTTAAATAGATTTAAATAATGAAAATGTCTTTATATTTATCCACATAATTGCCATTTTCAGGGTTCTTCATTCTTTTTCATAGTTACAGATTTCTACACACTACACTCTTTCTTCCCTTAACATTTCTTATAATGCAAGTCTACAAGTAATGAATTATTTCAGTTTTTGTATGTCTGAAAATGTCTTTATATCACCTTCACTTTTTAAGACTATCATAGGGAAAAAATTCTAAGTTGACATAGTTTTTTCAAAATTTGTTTTGTTTTATTTTTAGTACCTTAAAGATGTTGTTCCACTGTCTGGTCTGTGTTGTGTTTAATTTAAATATCAGAATGTATATAATAGACTAATTTTATGCTCTCAAATTCTTTAAAATGTATATTATAGTTAAAAACAAAAGCTATAACATTTTTCAGAGGATCTTCAATTTATGTTGACAAATACAGCATAAAAGAGGGAGGATAAAAGGACCTATATGATGGCAAAGATTTCTCTGTTTCAGTTAAGTGGTAAAATGTTAATTCTAAGTAGGCTGTAAAAAGTCAAATATGAATATTTTATCCCCTTGAACAACCCCTGGGAAAACATAGAGAGAGAGGTAAGTGAGAAACCCAACAGAGAAAATATATAAACAAAAGATGAACCATTGCTTTTTCATGAATTGGAGAACTCAATATAGAAAAGATTTAGAGTCATCCCTTGGCATATGCAGGGTATTGGTTCCAGGACCCACTGCGGATGCTCAAGTCATATAGTCAGTTCCTCCGTTCGTATCTGAGGTTCTTCACCCACAGATCCAATGAACTGAGAATCCTGTAGTACTGTATGTATTTACTGGAAAAAAAACAAAAACAAAAAAACTGCATATAAGTGGACCTGCACAGTGGTCAACTGTATATTCTTTCTAAATTTATCTGTAGATTCAACACAATTCCAATCAAAATCTCAGCAGGATTTAAAAATTTTTTTGGATAAACCCATACTCTTTTTTTTTTTTTTTTTTTTTTTTTTTTTTTTTGTGGTACGCGGGCCTCTCACTGTTGTGGCCTCTCCCGGAGCACAGGCTCCGGACGCTCAGGCTCAGCGGCCATGGCTCGCGGGCCCAGCCGCTCCGCGGCATGTGGGATCCTCCCGGACCGGGGCACGAACCCACGTCCCCTGCATCGGCAGGCGGACTCTCAACCACTGCGCCACCAGGGAAGCCCAACCCATACCCTTAAGGTCACAAAGAAAGGCAAATAAGCTAGAATAGCCGAAACAATTTTCAAGAAAAAAAAAGGAAAAACTTTAGAAGATAAACACTACCCAATTTTTGGACTTAACTTTAAAACTACAGTAATCAAGACAGTGTAGTATCAATAGACACAGATCAGTTGAACAGTCTAGAGAATCCAGATATATACTCACACAAACATGAAAAAATAATTTTTGAGAAAGATACAAAAGTAATTCAGTGAGGGAAAGGATAATCTTTTCAAGAAGTGGTGTTTGAACAATTAGATATCCATGTGTTAAGAAAAAGAACCTAAACCTATACCTTACACCTCATAAGTTTATTTGTAAAATGTAGAACTATAAAATTTTGAGAAGAAAACATGGGAGGAATCCTTATGCTTTTTGTGTTAGGCAAATAATTTTAAAATATGATCCAAGGGTACAATCCATAAATGAAGAAATCGATTAAATTTCAGTACAATTAAAAAAAATAGTTCTGCAAAAACACTGTTAAGCAAATTAAAAGTCAATAATTACTTGCATTTCACATACGTGACAAAGTATTTGTATAGGCATACCTAACTTCACTGCATTTAACTTTATTGAGCTTTGTAGTTATTGCACTTTTCACAAATTGAAGGGCTGTGGCAACCCTGCATAGAGCAAGTCTATCAGCGCCATTTTTCCAACAGCATTATTTTTTAATTAAGGTATGTACATATTTTTAGACATAATGCAATTGCATATTTAGTAGACTATAGCATAGGGTAAACATAACTTTTATGTGAACTGGGAGACCAAAAACTTTGCGTGACTTGCTTTAACATAATGTTTGTTTTATTGGGATGGTTAAATCCACACATCTAACCCACAACATCTCCAAGGTATTCCTGTATCTGGGATGTATTAAAAACTCACAGGACTCAGCAATAAGAGATCGAACAACCTAGTCAAAACCAAATGGGTAAAAAAATTTGATCAGTCAATTCTCCAAAGGTTTATAGATGGCAAATAAGTACATGAATAGGTATTCTACATCAGAATGTCAGGGAAAAGTAAATTAAAACCATTCTACATCAGGGAAAAGCAAAGTAAAACCATCGTGAGACTAGCGCACACTTATTAGAATAGGTAACATTTTTTTTTTTAAATGCAACTAGCAATACCAAGTACTGGTGAGGCTGCAGAACAGTTAGAACTCCCATACACTGGTGATGGGTATGCAAAATAGTGCAGCCACTCAGGAAAACAGTTTCTTATAAACTTAAACATACAATTACCATATGATTCAGAAATTATACTCCTGTGTTTTACTAGAAAAATGTTAACTTATGTTCTTACAAGAACCTGTACATCAATGTCTATAGCAGCTCATTCAGAACTGCCAGAAGATAGAAACACCTCAAATGCCCTTCAACAGATAAAGTAATACCCTGAGGGGCATCTGTATAATGGAACACTACTCACAAATAAAAAGGGAGTGATTATTGAGGCACTCACAACCTGATGAACCTACGTGAAGAATCCAGTCTCAAAAGGTTGCATGGTTCTATTTATATGACTCTTTGGAAAATGAAAAACTGTAGCTCCTAAAAATTGATAAACAGTGTCCACAAGAAGGTTACATTTTACAGTCTGTTTATTAAAAAAATAACATTACAAGCTCTTTAATGACTGCATCTCTTATTTATACCTCTGGCAAAACCAAAATCACTGAAGATCATGCTAAGCACAATTTCACTGATTTCTTTTAAGATTCTGGATAGACAACCATGTGAAAATTGAAACAATTTATGACAACGAAATACATATGAATATTTTAGCAGTGTAATCAAGAAAATCATATTAAATTAAATTCATAACCAAGTTCATTTAACATGTATTACTGTTATGAATCATTATTATTGGGTAACTTGATCTGTAGTCTGTTTAAATGAGTGTAATTAGTATTACTTTTATAGTCAACCCATTTTAAAAATTTCACAAGTATCTGCAACTATGGTCCATGTTTTAATCCTGATACTCATTAAACACAAAAGTCCCGTACATATCTCATAGTTTTGGGCCTTAGTAACAAGAGAAAGAATTGTTTGGAAGTTGCATACTTGAAACATTGAGCTACTCAAGAGAAATGTTGGAAGACTTCTACTAACCCACGGTGATTTACCGCATACCTATTGCATACAATGTAGTGTGTTGGAAATTTTGTGAATACAATTACAAATAATCCAAGGTCTCTGACCCTCAAAGAGATTCTGTTTGAGAAAGACAGAATCCATGAAATGGCCGATGCAAATTTGTGAATTCTAAAGTGTTATGTGAAATACAAATAATACAAAGTAGGCTTTGGTACATAGGATAACCAAAATAATAACAAAATGCATTAGGTTTTTACAGGAGGAGGAGATTATTTGTAACTGGAAAGATCTAGGGCCTTGTTGGGAAGCTAATGACTGGGTTGCACAACAGTTAGAGACAAGGACATATTGAGACTGAGCAATGGACTTGAGATGTCAGTAACTGAGCCAGGTAACATAGGACCAGAAGCTGAAAAAATGAGACGTGTCATTGGGACAGGTTGAGTTTGAGGCATGGGTTAGATGGAGATGCCTACTGGGGGAAAAAAAAAATGAAATAGATGAGATTGTCAAGAACATGGATAGAATGAGAAAGAAGAACTGTGAACAAACATCTAAATCATATGGGTTTTAGTAGGAGAAGGAATGAAGGATATAGACTGAACAATGGCTGGAGAGGTGGGAGAGAAGACCGTATTAATCCCTGAAGGATGCCGGTGAGTTACTTTTCATAGGCTGGTGTCAAGTGAAGCCAAATTTTGGATAAATGAAGACACAATGAGAGACAAGAAAGCAAAAACACAAAGTAAAGATGTTTTAGGTTTAAACGCCAAGTGTGAACATTTCAGCAACCCTGATTCTTTAGGACATGATTTAGTCTCAAACAATGGTATGACCTGAACAGACATCTGGATTACATACAGAATTGCCCCCATTTCTTCTTGGAACAAAACATCTGATTGTGCACTGCCCGAGTCTAGAGCCATTAAATCGATACCTGTAATGGTGTCTGGACAACACCAGAGCCCAGGAGGTCATGGGAGAGACATTATTTTTCTGATGATTTGCAGTCTTCTAGGGAAAAATCACTGTAAAGAGAAATGTAGTAAGCAGGGTTTGTCTCCAGCTGTGACCAATTTCCCCACATTGCATTAAGGCATTCAGCTCGGAAGTAGCAAAGTCAGATGACTTGATCTCCCAGTATATCTCACTGGGCAGGCACGAGGGGATACACAAGTATGACGTCTTTGTCAGATAATGATTTTCCTTTTGTCTTTTTGGGCACATTGCTATCCCATCCATAACTGATTCTTTGGAAAGTCTGTCAACAAGGTTTTGTGGAGTTTCTTTCCTTGGAAAGTTTGTCTCAAGGTTCGGATTCTGGACCTATTCTCACAAGGAATTTCTTATTTGCTATGACCTGCTCTCTAATCAATGGACATAGAATACTCATCATGTCTGGGGGAATTATGGGTGAGTAAGGCAGACTGGAGAAAGTGGAATAGGAATCTCTCTAGAAGCCCTTGTTCCATTGTTTTCAGTGGTCATACATGATAGTGGCCCCATGGGATGGACTATGACATTTCATGACCAAGAAAACACATAACAAAAATAGCTTCCCTCTTTTGCTACCCTTACCTCTTCTTCTGGGACTTGTTTACTCTCAAGACAGTAAAATACCCTCATGGAAACAGGCTAAGTGAGTTGTTCTGGTATGTGTTTTTGTTTCATTTTACTGAAGTTTTATTCTATTGCTGTGGAGACCTGGCTTGAGGGTATTGGATAAATGCTAAATAATAATCAGGCTGAGAAAAAGAAATGGATTTGCCACCATCATGGGTATAAAGAGAACAGGCTTAATTATTGATTCTCATTCCTGCCTTGTTCACGCCTTGGCTCACATTCCAATAACTTGAGGGAGAAAAGAGTTCAGAATCTAGTAAAGCAGAAACTATTATAAGGCTGTTATAGTGTCAGTTCCATCTTTCCTTTAATTTGGAAATGCGTTTCTATGCCGTTGTACTAGATCAATAAAGAAAATACAGGAAGAAAGTTTACCGATGTATAGTCTAGTGGTTGAAGTTGTGGCTTGCCAGGTGGAAGATTAAGCACAGGAGGAATCAGAGGGCCTGACCCATGGGAGGTTCTGAAGCCACCTAATGCTAACTACCAATTAGAAGCCTCAAGGAAATCTTGGGGGAAGTGCTTTGGCATTTTGTAACAGTGAATTTTGAATCACTCTAGCTTTTTACTAAAGGTAGCATATTAAAAATTAATGTCTTTCCAATTTATGAAACTATTTCCAAACTCTCTCATGGTGTATAAGGGTCAAATATTCAATGAGTTAATTTAGATGGAAAAACATGTCTGTCCAATAGGCATATTACCTTTTCCACTTTCAACATGAAATAGTTCAGCCTTTTCAGTGAAATAATAAAAATAAAAAGCTTGAGCCACATGAATAACAGGAACATATTTGTAATTGTTTCACAAGGTTGACTTTCAAGATGTTTCTACCAAAGCACAGTGAAAAAGAGAATTGAGGCAATTATACATTCAATCTAGACATCCACTGAGGTCATTCTATCCTTTGAGACTTACATAAAATTAACTTCAACCTCTATTCTCATCTTTAATAAGAAATTCAATATCTTTGCTAAGATTTTTGCACACATCTTAAATGTACCTTCTCATGGCTATCTGTATTTTAATTAACTATTCCCATTGAACTTGCACTTCCCTTGCCATGATTATTCTCTTCTTGGTGTCCAGTGCTAACTCACATGCCAACACAGTCCTTTTATTCCCTGAAACTCGATTCTTAGAAGACATTTCTTTCTTTTTTTTTTTTTTTTTTGCTGTACGCGGGCTTCTCACTGTTGTGGCCTCTCCCGTTGCGGAGCACAGGCTCCGGACGCGCAGGTTCAGCGGCCATGGCTCACGGGCCCAGCCACTCCGCGGCATGTGGGATCTTCCCGTACCGGGCCACGAACCCGTGTCCCCTACATCGGCAGGCGGACTCTCAACCACTGCGCCACCAGGGAAGCCCCAGAATTACTTTTTAAATGAATCTTGCCATAATTCTTCCAGCAACCCTTACCACCGGGGAATTCTCGTCCATCATTTCTTGATGGAATTCCCAGTTACACCTGAACGGCTCTCAAGTTGCTTGGTCCTGTCTCATGTTCTCAGAACTCTTCCCCTCTTTTAACTTTTTGCTTCTTCAAATAAGTGTTAACATTCATGCAGAGCAATTTAACTGTCCCTTCATTTCATGGTCTTCTTCCAGAATTTCATGTTCTTAGAGTTTCCTCTTTCACACGTATGAGCAAGGCATTTTGCTAAACAGAAGAATAGAAAGCCATCCCCTTAGGAAAGAGTCATGCTACTCCCCTAGGAGACAAAGTAGCAGTTATTTATTGTGCTTTTTAAGATTGTTTTTTCTATATTACATATAAGTAAAGCAGGCCACATAATCAAGAATACCTTTATGTCTATATCTTAGACCATTAAGGTAGTGTCAATTAACAAATGATGCTCTAACTCTTCATTGTATATGTCATGCTTATGCCCAGCATCAGCCAGCAACTGTGGTTACTTGACCCATGAAAATGACACTGAACTTGATGTGAGTTCCTATTAAATACAAATTAATAAACATGTGATTCTTTCTCAAAAGCTAAGCAGATTTTAAAATTTATTTATATGGGATATAATAGGGTGTAGAGTTTTAATTTGCTAGATAAAAAGAATATGTCTCACTCCACCTAACATGCTTATGGTCATACTGGGATAAGGAAACTTAAGAAATATTTCAGCCTCTGCCCCAGCCTCATTCCCTAAAGTATGACTGCTAGCTAACAAATCTTAAACTCTTAGTACTTGAAGAGGGCTTAGAGGATATCAAATATTGTCTTCCCTGGGATTCCTTATAAAATATTTTATGAATTTTTACTAGTAGAATGACAATAGTGTACTGGGAGAACATTTAATATTAGAAGTAAGGTGTATATAAGACAGGACAATGTCTTGCGCATAATATAAGCTCAACAAGGAAATGTTAATTTCTTCCCACTCTTCCCTTCCCCTTAACTCTTACTGAGATGAACACTCCTCTTTTGAACTTCCACTCACTGGACATGGTTCTACACAATAATGATAAAGGAGAATATGGGTTTCCTCTTCCACATGAGAACATTTGATACTTAAAGGTAACTACATTCCTTTCTCTTTTATATATCTTTCAACATGATTTTACACCCTTCACTTTCTAATTTTCCAACTCTAATGGTGTTCCTTAGTTCCTAAGATTTTTAAAGGAAAAGAACTCCAAATGTTGTCCATCTAACATAAAACACAGTGAAGATAGCCTCTACTTTGTGCTGACAATCAAACTGTTAGTACAGCCCAAATTTGTATTTACATTTTCAGTAGCCATATCACACCATCAGCCTCATCCCCAAAATTGAAGCCATCCAAATGTATAGATATGTATATATTCTTTTTTTTCTGATGGATTGCTGTGAGGCCCTATTTCCCCCATTCTGCATTTAATGCATCACTTCTCTTACGTATAGGAATATATACATATAAATAAAGGTTTTTTCAAACTTACCCTATGTTATTGGCCTTCATAAGTCCAACCTGTCAAGATATTTTAGACTTCTAATTTTATCCAGAGTATTATTTAATCCAATTCTGATTTCTCTAACTCTATGCCTCTTTTTAAACATTTTATATGATATTAATAATAATCATAATAAACAAGATAGGCAGCAGTGGAATGTTATGGCAGGCTGTTTTAAAATGTACCAGGATTTGTTTTAATCAGATATGGTGAGACACACAGACACGGACATGACTGTCATGAAGGAAGAAGTTTATATTCACAGATCCCTAGAAGCAGGAGGCACAGCATGCCAGGCAGGGCCACCCGGGGAAGCACCAGTGTCAGTAAGGAGTGAGGAGAAAGCATGGGGGTGAGACTTTGTTGTGCTTTTCATGGGAAGGAATGGACAGGGCAGGGAAGACAGAGCAGACAGGTTTGGGATTGGCTAATTTGAACAATTTCAGTGTGCTCTGGGATGCAGGTGTGGCCTTGAATTCTCTAGTACCCAGTCCTGGAGTGATTTAAGACAGGGGCATAGTGTACCAGGCTGCAGGCACCTGATAAAAAAGGCAGGTGGGGATATGGGCCCTGAATTGCTGGCTTGGCATTTAGAGAATGTTTGCTATCTCTAGGAATTAGCTAACCCTGGGAGGGGTAGTCTCCTCCCAGTTAGTTAAGCCTCAGATGCCAGAGCGTCAAGAATACAAAAAATGGGAAACTATGGTTAATACACATGCCATTAAGGTTTGCTATTCAAGCTACCTAAAGTAGCCATTAGAACAACAACAGCTTCTTTTGCACTGTGCTGTACACAACCAGCACTGTCTCCAGAACTTTCTATGAATTAACTTTAATCTTCATTATTTCCATGTAAGGTAAATATCCTTATAGAAAGATGAGCAGAAATTAAGTAGCTTGGGCAAGGCCACAAACGTTGCTGTAGAACTGGCCTGGTAATTCAGAGCTCACCTGGCTCTGACACCTAAGCTCTTTCTTTTGTGTTGTCTTAACCATGCACAGCCTGGTTTAAAGTTAAGTAGTAAAGAAGATAGTGGACATGAGTCAGGTTCTGTCTTTTTCTTTTTTTCCTTTGTTTTTTAATGGGATCACGTGTAGTGTTTTGCCATCAAATATGATGTTAGCTGTTGATTTCGGATAGATACCCTTTTGCAACAGAAGGTTTAATTTTCTAAATCTAGTTTCCTTAATGTGTTTGTATGTTTGCAAAAAAATATTAAGAAGCATATTGATTGTTATCAAATATTTTACAGCATCTTTTAAGATTATTATGGGATTTTTTTTGTATTAGAGATATGGCACGTTATAATCATATCTCTTTTGATAATACACCAGCCTTTCAATCTTAGGACAAATCCTACTTGGTCATGGTAGATGATTATGTGAAGATACCTTGAATTTGATTTGCTAATAGTTTAAGAGTTTTGCATCATTTTTTCTCAGTGAACTCACATATAGGTTTTTATTTTTTCTTTCCTGATGGGTGGGAGTGTTCTTGTACAAGTCTTTTTGTGGCATTTGAGCTTAAGAAAATGAAGTGGAAAACACTGTCATTTTCAATGGTTTAAAATAGTTTATGTAGCATGGAAATTATCTCCTCTTTGAAATTCTAATGGTAAAATTATTTGATTATGGATCTGTTTTGAAGACTTTGGTAATTTATTTTATATTATTGTTCAAATCAAATTTTCTACTTTTCCTTAATTTAATTTTGGCCAATTGATATTTTTTCCTAGGAAATCATCCATTTAATGTAGTTTTAAAGTGATTTAGCATAACTTGTGTGTAATATTACTTTGAATTAAAAACAAATCTCTCCTATTATGTCCTCATTTAAAAAATTTTTTGTTTTCTCTTTTTTGACTTGATGGGATTTGCTTTTTGGCCATTTTCATTGGTATTGGTGTGTTGTGTTTAAAGAAACAGCTCTTGGATTTACTGAGAAACTGTACTATTTTGTTTTGAATTCATTAAAAATCTCTCTTTATACTTATTACATGCTTTCCTCCATTTTCTTAGTTTTATTTTGTGGCTGTTTTTCTAAAGTATTGACTTTGCTAAATTTCTTTATTTTATTATTATTTTAATAATGAAAACATTTAAGATTATTGCCTCTGAGTATAACTTTGGTTGCATTGTTTTAGAATAATAAGTAATGTGTTTTTTTTATTTCTGTTACTTTCTAAATAGCCTATTATTGTAATTTCGATTTCTTTTTTGTCCTAATAGATTTTTTTTGTTTTGTTTTGTTTTGTTTTTGTGGTACGCAGGCCTCTCACTGCTGTGGCCTCTCCCGCCATGGAGCACAGGCTCTGGATGCGCAGGCTCAGCGGCCATGGCTTACGGGCGCAGCCGCTCCTCGGCATGTGGGATCTTCCCAGACCAGGGCTTGAACCCGTGTCCCCTGTATTAGCAGGCAGATTCTCAACCACTGCTCCACCAGAGAAGCCCCTAATAGGTTTTTTAAAGAATGTTTTAAATTACCAAATTGCTGGGTTTTATTTTTGTTTGTTTGTTAACCTCTGGCTATTAATTTATACTTTGTTATATTGTGACTGGATAACATTTTCCTGCTCAGTTTCTGACTTGAAGATTTTTATTTGTGATCTACAATCTAATCAGTTTTATAATTAAAATTTGAAAATAAGATATATGCTCTGCGTGTAGTATACAAGGTTCAATAGATCCAGGAATTAAAATTTATTGTAATATTAAAATTGTCTATGTCTTCAAGATACATTTTAATGCTTCCTATAACAATTACGTTTCAATAAATTTCTCATTTATTCATTTAGCAAGGGTTAATAAGCTCCTTTTTTGTACCAGGCTCATTTCTAGGTGCTGGGGACACAGCAGTGAAGATAATGTGAGATGACCTCTAGGGAAGGATCCAAAGTCACACAGCAAGAAATATATGACTTGGTTATATGCACATATATACATACAGATGTCTCCCATTTTTAACATAAATTGAAACACTTCCAGAAATATAGTGCTTTCTATACCCATTGCTTTATACTTTGATTTTTATTATTTTTCTTTTAATCTTAGTTTGAGAGCATCTTATTTTATTGTGTCTTCATGGATGTCACAGGGGGAGAAATTGGGACCAACAGTCAGACATTTTTTAAATGGCTTCAGTTCCCCTTAATCATGCTTGGCTTATCCTTCACAGTTTCATGTTTTTATCCCTTTAAGAGAGACGTTGTAATTGAGACATTTTACGTTCCCTTCTGCTCTCTGCATCCACGATCTTCCTCAAGCAGGTTGCTTGCTCTTCCCTCTTGAACAAACTTCAGGTTCTCTGGGCTCCATCTCTCACTACAGGATGGATGCAGCAACCCATTCCAAAAAGACTTCTGCCAACATAAAACAAGCGCCTCTGTGCTGTGCCCCTCTCATTTACTGCCCAGGTCTACTCTGAGGGCCAGGGTAGCCAGTGTGGTCCTCACCCAGTCACCACTCAGAAGTGCAGGGCAGCATCCTCAACCACTGAAGGATGAGAATTGATGGATAAGACATCTCACTTTATTCTAGGTCTGACAGACATGAGGCCCACCTCAGAAGGCTCCTCAGAGATGGGGTCCAGCCCCAGTCTCCCTCAGCAGTGACTGATTCTATAATGCATCCTTGTATTGGCTTTCCCTCCTTCCCTGTTTTACTCCTCTGCCTTGAGGTGTGCTTTTTTTTTTTGCGGTACGCGGGTCTCTCACTTTTGTGGCCTCTCCCGTTGCAGAGCACAGGCTGCGGACGCGCAGGCTCAGCGGCCATGGCTCATGGGCTCAGCCGCTCCGCAGCATGTGGGATCTTCCCAGACCAGGACACGAACCCGCGTCCCCTGCATCGGCAGGCAGACTCCCAACCACTGCGCCACCAGAGAAGCCCAAGGTGTGCTCCTTGAGATCACCTCAAAATATACAATTGCACTTGAGTCTTAGTCTCGGGCTCTGCTTTCTGGGAAACCCAGGCTGGGACACCTTTCTTGCCCATCTTGCTCTGCACATAGCTTTTAAATCTCTTTACACTTTTTAAAGCATCTTTCTCAAATCTTTGTTTCGTTTTAACATTTAGGCTACCTAACATTATCCTTCCAGCCTGGTGCTGCTCTTAGGTATTCTCTTGATGTTTATTCTTCTCCTTCAATATTTAACATATATCCTTTTAAAATATGAACTTGACTTTCAGCGAGACTCGTTCCTTTAGATTTATATCCTTTTTCCTTATCATTAGAAAAATTTCTCATCATATGGGTTTTTTCCTGAGTTTCTTTGTTTTTTTTTCACCACCCTATCTCTCTTAAGCTGTGCTATCTTTCAAGCCTCTTTCCTTAGGATCACACACCCACCCCCACATTCTGATTATTTTTAACTTTGCTGTTCTGAAGTCATGTCTTTGTCTTTCTAGGCTTTTGTGAATATCACAAGATTGCTTTCTCCAAACACCCTCTCATGACAGTGACCAGATTTGTTTCAATGGTCAGAGTTAAACCAGTGCAACAATTTCCCCCTTGTGACTTTCTTTACCATTTAAAATACAAAATACCAGCAAGTCATGTCTTGGCTTTAACAGGATATTCCACTTTTAGAAGTTTCAGGTCTTCAGGGGATGCCTGATAGTCAGAATATTCCATTAGGTCAGTATCTTTTCCCTGAGGAGTTTTGTACCGTGTTTAAGGTACATTTATATGGTGGGTTTAGAGAGACTGTAGCATCCCTTTGCCATCGTAAACTTTTATTTATTTCTGATTTTTTCCATATTCAGATATGTGCCATCATGCTCCAACCTTAGGGTAAAGATTTCTACTGATATGTGCATCTTAACATGGTCCTATTCTCCAGCCATTTCTATTAGATTAGTTTTGTTGATGCAAGGTATCCTCCTCTATTACTACACTGTAGCCATGTTCAAATTGTATATATATATATATATATATATATATATATATATATACACACACACACACATACATATCATTTTGTATTGAAATATACAGCCATATTTTATTTACTGACAGTGTTTGGTGTCTGACATATAGATATCTGAGGCCCCCTGATACTGTTCCTGTTATATTCATTATTTTCTCATTGTGTCCCCACCCCAGGCACACCTTTTGCTTTCCACAGTGTTAATTTTGCAGCTTAATCTAGGCTTTCCTCTGTCTTTTTATAAAATATTTATTTTTTTTATTTTGATCACATTGATGAGTGTATTTACATATTCTTCCAGGTGTTTGAGTGATGTCCTCCATCATTTCTTCAGAGAATATTCTTTTATAGTAAACCATGATGCAGAAAACCAATTTTTTCCTTATTATTAGTGTAATCAGACGATTATTTCTCATATCCTCCTCCTAGTAATAATAAAAATAACAACTATAGTTGTAAATAATTGAGTTTCTTTGATGCACTAGGCTTAATTTTTTTATGTATATTGTATCTAATCCTCATAACAACCATGATAGGTGAGGACTCCTGGCCCCTTTCCCGATTAACGGTGGATCCACCGTTTACCCTAAGTTTGTCTGATCCCAAATCTTTTGCCCTTTTCTCTACTTCAACACATTTACTGATTATGCTTCCAAAGTTGTTTTAATGTCTCTTGGCTGCTATTATCACAGGGAAGATAGGAAAGAAATATTTGTTTAAAGCCCAGGTGCTCCTAGTCATATCTCTAGTCAGGTATGCTGATTCAGTGAAGACATTTTCTATTTCTCTGTACCTCTTCTTTATTCTCTTGTGAAACAGATGAAATAAGTTGTGCTCTGAGTGCTTTGCAACACAAGTGCACAAGGAAGGCAGTCCACTTTGTAATGCATGATGTCATGTGTACAGTGGCCATTTCTGTGGTGTTCCACTTTATACATTGTGTCCTCTTGGACCCATAATGGGATTCCCTACACCTGCTCTATTTCTCTGGTAGCACAATATATGCTGCCACTTCTGCAACCATCCTGGCTTAGTGCGCTACTGGAAAATGCCCCCTTCACTTAGGTAGACCTTTCATAGTTGTTACATTTAGTACCTAGTGATGGAAGAACAGACAGAAAGATGCACTACAAATGAGTTAATTAGTAATGAAAATAGTTAAACATTGCAAAGACGTTCAAGTGGAAGACCTGAGCGTTAGATTCCTCCTGCCCACTCGCAAGGGCTTGAGAAGATGACGGAGAATTATACTCATCAAAATGAATGCCATGATTACTTAACATCTTATTTAACTCATGCTTCCAGGAGTCCAGAGTCTGGCATGGATGATGGCTACACTGTCAAACTGAGTCTCTGTTGAGTCAAGTCGATACAAAAAGTCAAGGGATCCTGGTTCTTTTTGTGGAGCTGATTTAAATCAAAGGGATTTGGATGTGATTCCAAGTTCCACCACTTACAAGCTCTGTGTTCTTCAGCAAGTTACTTAGACTCTCTGTGCCTCAACTCTCTCATCTTCTCCAGAGTTGTACCTTATTTTCCATAACTACCACGTAAGTCAATGGTCCCCTTGGAATCTCAAAAGTCAATGACTGGTGGGGTATGTAAATTAGCGAGGATTTTTGTGGATGCTCTAAAAATCTCTGTAAACTTTATATCTCTGACCCCATTGCTATGGTGATGGTGAGATGGCTATTAGCTCACCAGTTTGCTCAACTCTGCAATTACTTTTTGGACGACAGTATTCATATAGTCCCAGACCTTGAGGTCTGTATCTGAAATGGCTGTAGGATATAACTTTCTTTTCCTTGTGAGAGCAAATTCTTGATAGCTCAATAAACTAGTTGTTGGTTTACTTTTCTTTCCAAAAATAATATTGAATTTATACTTTTGTGTTTTAGATGAAACCAGAAAATCCATCTAAAAGGGAATAAGAAATTTTCCCAAAGTCATATGGTGACTTAGGTGAGAAAACTGGGGCTTAAACCCAAGTCTTCTAGACACTAAATGTTATGTTTTTAATCTCTACACCATTATTCCCATGGGAAATATATCCTTGCAAGTATATTTATTAACATACGCAAGTGCCTTATCATAAAGCAGATAAAGTTTAAGAGAGAAGTAGGGGTATACGAGAGTGCTAGAATAAGATGTGGGGAGTTCTACGTGGAATTCCACACAGATGAGCTGGGAGTGTAATATGTAACTCTGAGGAAGAAGGTTCCAAGTGGAGAACAGCAGCACCAAAGAGGTGCAAGCTCCCTGAGGACAAAACTAATCAATTTTACAAATTTGTCTCAGGGTGACAGTATATACTCTTGGAGTTCTTCATGGGTCAATACCGAATATATCATCTATTATCCAGGAGAGATTTGTCTCTGTTGTTGATGCAATTACGATCCAATCTTTATAAATATATATATATATATATATATATATATATATATATATAGAGAGAGAGAGAGAGAGAGAGAGAGAGAGAGAGAGCGCGATTAAAAATTGTGGTAGCTGGGTGATATATATATATATATATCACCCAGCTACCACAATTTTTAATGAACATTAATGGATGAGGAGAGGAGAGAGGAATAGAGATAGCAATGATGTTTGGCCTTGGGACATCATGCAGAACCCACCTCTTTAGTTTAGATACCCCCAGTGGACTAGATACTAGTTTTGCTGCATTGATCGCTGTTTCATAATATAAAATTTAATTATCTCTATTATCTTACAATAAGCTTTTCTGCCTTGGGGCCTCTGGCACAGGGCACAGTTAGTAACAAATCTAATAAATAAAGAAATAAAACACGTCATTTCTTTTTCAGAAGGAAGCTGTGTTTTTCTCTATATGCTTTGGGCTCAGGGGAATTCACTTTAGCTTTCCCCAATATGCTTGTTCTTTGGCTGAGATAAGGTAGAGGTATCATCCAGAAGAAGTTTCAGAAGGGCTACCATCAGAGGCTCTAGGACTTTAAGCCGTGGGAACCATTGTGCTACTTCCAGCAGGGACCACAGTAAACAAGTCGCATCTCCACACATGCTCTCAAGGGATTTTCTTACTGGATTCCCCCTCATTACATTCCTTTAGTCCAAGAAGCATAGAATTAAGGGTCCTAACTCTGATTAATCCCTCACCTACTTACATTTAGCTTACCCAATTGTTTTCTTTGGAGCAAAGATTTCAATATTAGCCAAATTCAGGTTAACAGGTACAAAACACAGATTTTGAGAGAGAAATAAAATGTTATTGAGGATGTAATGGAAACAAAACACTGAGTGGGTGATGAACAATGGTTTAGTAAGATGAGGAATAGGTGACATATATTTATTATTAAGCCATCCGGACTTTGGAGAAGGTGTAATAAAGGGTCCAAATATATGCTGCAGGTCTCAACAGCATGCATTAAATAAGCATCTTATAAGCATAAATTATGTATAATCACTAGGTCTAGTGCTTTTTAGAATACAAAGAGATCTGAGGCAAACATTTTTAAAGACTAATAAACCAGGAATAAATATGAGAGATGCAAAATTATATTACAAGGGAGAATATAGGAACTTCTAAAAAATAAAGAAAAATTAAATGTTCTGTCAAAGAACATATCGAATCTGGTAGAAGGATTGGAAAGACTTCATGGAAGAGATGGTCTAGAAAAAACCGAATGCTTTACAAACAAAATATTGAGCAAAGAAACAATTTCAAAAAGTATATTCAATATAGTCTATACATTTCAAAAATTTTAATTAAAAATATGTTGTTTATAATATAGACACAGATGAAACTAGAAAGAAAGGTAAAGGGATGATTAACACAAAAATTAAGAAAAATATATTTTTACTCTGGGGAAAGGCAACAAGATATAATTGGGTTTGGTATCCACAGTGTCTTCTGGAAAATAGGCAATAGATATGCATATTCTTAACCAGGTTGTTAGTTGATGGGCTTTGTTTTATAAATATTCTTTAAGCTGTATATAATGGTATATATGTCTTATGTAGACTCTTCTGTATTTATGATGCACTTCAAAATAAAAAGGTTAAAATATACACTTATAATTGAATTTTTTTTAATAATATGGTAAAAGAAGGGAAATGGCTTGCCATTGTAGAGATCAAGCTATTTGGGACAATGAGATTTTATTATAATTCTATTAAGCCTTATACAATTAAATGAAACTGAATTAAAAATAATAAGGTAATCTACTAATATTTCAGCATGGAGGGAGGGCTTTAACATCTGAAGTAAGTTAATGGCAATAGAGATTTAAAAAATAAAAAGGAAGGGTGTTTCTGAGGCTTTGAGGATGGACAAAGTGTATTGATTAGAGGTTTTTTGTTAAGCCACAAACACCAGTTCATCTCTCTTCCATAATTCAAAGGTCAAAGTTTTGGAAGAGTTGTCTGTGTTTGGTGTTTCTCATTTCCATGATTGAATCACATAACATTGCACTCCTGAAGGTCTCCCTGTATTCTAAGATCTTCCTGATTTTTTTCAACCACAGCTAGGCTGGGAATATGACAACAGCCAATCATCTCCTTTCTCCAATCTTCATACATTAGGATGAAGATGTAGGTATGGACCAAAGCAGTAGCAAGGTTAAAAGTTGGATTTTGATGCTTTAGAATCAACTGGAAGTATCTTAATAGTTCTCTATTGGCTCACTCTGTTCCAGCCACAGTAGCCTCTCCTTACTAGCTCTAGAACACTTCAAGCTCTAGCCTCGGTGCCTTTGAATGTGTTATCCTGGCACCCCTCTTCCTCCAAATAGTCACATAATTCAGTTTCTCACTTCACACAGGTCTTTGCTTAAATATGCACTCATCAGAGAGAACTTCTCAAACACCTTATCTAAACTAATGCTTCTGTCACTTCCCATAACTTCACCTGACTTTTTTCCTTGATTGACATTTTTACTACTTAATATCTCAAACATTTAGGTGTGCATTTTGTTATCTGACTCCCACATGGAAGTGTAAACTCAACGAAAGGAGGGACATTTTCTCCATTGTTTGCTGCTATGTCTCTAGAATTTGAAACAAGGCTGTGGCACACAAAAGGGCCTAATAATTATTTGCCAAATAAATGTGTTTGTGTTTGAAAGATCTTAATAGATTCAATGGCTCTTGTGACCAAAGAGTTGGCAGGAAACCTGGCAAATGAATACCATGAATATCCTTCTCTACTCTCCCTGAAGGCCATTAGGAAACTACACGGAATGAGGACTGGATCAAAAAATTAAAGAGAACAACAGAGCTAAAATAAACTTCCTTTACATTTCAAGTGAGCCTTATAAGGAATCCAGAATCCCTAGTTAATTTGAGAACAGCACCTAAGGTGGGAGTTTTAATTATACTTTTAAAGCTACCCCCAAACAAACAAATAAACAAACACAATCAATAAAAAGTGGGCTTGCAAAGCATGAGTAACATCAGGATAAGGACCTCCCCAGCCACCCTTCCTGTCCTGTCTCCCTTTCAACAAGGTTATCCCTCCAATATAAAAATGTAGTAAAAGATACGTAAGAGGTATTTTGATTCAGCTGGGCATGGGGAAGCTGTTTCAAGATTCAGATATAATAGGAAGGGCAGCTCAAGTGTAGGGGTGGAGAGGTTCTGCTGAGTTTCCCTAGAAGAAAGAGAATCGGCAAGGGTGGAGCAGAGATGAGAAGAGATTAGGGGAAGGAGAGAAGAAAATTCAAGGGGTATCTAATAACCAAGATTATGAAAAGGTGAGTGAAGAATTCTCCTACTTATGGATGCTGTTTTCAACCTTGAGCTCTGCATACAATAAAGACTCCAGGAGCTTCCCTCTGGTGCCCCCATGACAGTCTGCTCCTTCCAGCAGCATCACATATGAGCAACTGATGCATAGGCTCATTTTCTTTGAGCTTCTTTGAGGTTTTGCTTAGTGAGATCATCCCACTGTGTTCATATTCTGTTTACCTATAATACTACGATATGATACTGAATTGAGGATCATTTGAAAAGTGGGATGAAAGAAAATGAAAGCTGGTCCTTACCTTGAATCACATATCAGGAGCTGAAATTAGATCCCACCTCCTGGGAAGGGAGAGAGCCTGTGTCACCCAACAAAGCTCAGCCCCCTTGACACATCAGAAGCCTCATGTCACTGCCCCCTGGGCTATGGCACCAGGGGTTCCACGGCTGTGCCCAGGATGAAAGTGCTATCCCCAGCTTGCTCTCAGGCAAAGACAGCCTGTTTTTAATTAGGAACAGGAGCCCTTGTTAGATTTGTATTTTTCTTTCCCTCTTTTATTTTTTTCCCAGATGCTTGATGGCAAGATGTGTGTTACATATTTAATTAAAGAGGACCTAATGAGTACTTCTAACAGCCCTGAGGTCAGAAGAGCCACTGCAGAGATTCATGCAAATGAGATGGGCTTTATTGCTTCCCTAGTGAGCAGCAGTGATGTGGTCCAAAATGGCAGAGTCCGTGGGAGCCCATCAGCTTCCAATGTCCACAGGAAAACCCCAAGGGAGGCAGGCAGAGAGGTGGGGAATAGAATTTGCAGGCCTCCGTCTGGGCTCAGAAATAACTCTAAATATATAATGGGCGTAAGTCTAAACTCTGTGAAGAAAATGTACAAATGAACCAGTTGGGTCAATGGGTTAGGCCCAAGAACAACTCAAGAGGATTAAGACTCTTAGGCACACACTTTTGGGTATAGGAAAATGAATGAGGAAAAGAGTGAAGGAAGGAGAGGTAAAGCAAAATCTGCTAAGGCTTTGTACTTCATTTGTTGGGAAATGGGTCATTAAATGACTTTATATGTCCCCTTATACCCGTGAGGATGGCCACTGTGAAAAAAGCAGAAAATAAGTGATGACGAGGGTGTGGAGAAACTGGAACACTTGGGCATTGTTGGTGGGAATGTAAAATGGTGCAACCATCGTGGAAAATAGTTTTGTCATTTCTCAAAAAAATAAACATAGAATTACTATATGATCCAGCAGTCCCACTTCTGGGTATATACCCAGGAGCATTGAAAGCAGAATCTCAAAGAGATATTTATACACCCATGTTCTTTGCAGTGTTATTCACAACAGCCAACAGGGGGAAGCAACCCAAGTGTCTATCAGTGGACGAATAGTTAAACAAAATGTGGTCTCTCCATACAATGGAATGTCAGCCTTAAAAAAAAAAAAAAGGACATTTTGACACAGGGTACAGCATGGATGAACTCTGAAGACATTATGCTAAGTGAAATAAGCCAGTCACAAAAGGAAGGATTATTTAAAGAAAATATCAAGAATGTAAGAAATTTTGTCTACAATAGAATAATGGTTCCAAGGTTCACCCTGGTTCTGCTCTTCAGGGGAGCAGTGACCTTCAAGAGCAGAAGGGGACAGCTGGTTAGGGAAGTGACCAGGAGCTGGGAAAGGAGGGAGGGGTTCACTCTGGAGCTACAGCTACGAGAGTGAATTATACAGTAAAGGGAGCCTGGGGTCAGGATAGACCTGACTCTTACATAAGGCCCCTAGAGGAGTCAAATTCACAGAAACAGAAAGTAGAATGCGGTTGGGCGGGGTTGGGGGGATGGGAAGTTATTGTTTACTGGGTAGAGAATTTTGGTTTGGGATAATGAAAAAGGTCTGGAGATGGATGGTGGTGATGGCTGTAAAACAGTGTGAATAGACTTAATGCTACTGGATAAACTGTACACTTAAAAATGAAAAAAAAAAAGACTTTATATGCACTTTCTTTACCATGCTGTATTCTTATATCTGTTACAGCACTTTTCTTGTGATTGATTTATCTGCAGACACGTCTATCTCCCTATTAGACTCTGAACCAACTCCCCTAGAGTGAGGACCTATCTCTCTGTTATACCAAATATTCCACTGTATAATAATTGCCTACTGAGTTTCTGTCTACCCTGCCTAATTGAGAGTTGACTGAGTATGAGGGGTTTTTTTGCATATTATTTTTGTCATTCATGTTTATATACCTAGCATTTAGCACAGTGTCCAGAACATAGTATGCCCTCAAAAAGTCATTGTTAAATGAAAGAATAAATAAATGAATGAATGAACCAACCGTAATTGGTTTGATTTGAGGCCAGTCTTGTTTGTTAAGCAGAAATAGTAATGACAACTGTCTTTGATATTTTCTGGAGATGCATGCTGAAGAGGCATGAAGTGCCATATCTTTACCTTACTTTTTTTTTTTTTGCGGTACGCGGGTCTCTCACTGTTGTGGCCTCTCCCGTTGCGGACCACAGGCTCCGGACACGCAGGCTCAGCGGCCATGGCTCACGGGCCCAGCCGCTCCGCGGCATGTGGGATCCTCCCGGACCGGGGCACGAACCCGCGTCCCCTGCATCGGCAGGCGGACTCTCAACCCCTGCACCACCAGGGAAGCCCTCTTTACCTTACTTTTAAATGGTTCCCCCCAAATGTGGACAAAGGCAGCCAGATAGATCGATCACATTCAGTACAGCACTGGCAATTGTCAAATACAGATGGTGAATAGGTTGATATTCATTGAGCTGTTTTTTCTACTTTTCTATAAGCTTTAAAATTTGTATAACAAAATTTTATTTTTAAAGTGTTTTTAAACATCTCTTGCTTTCCCTGAAGTTCCATTCCTCAGGAAAACCTAAATGTATCTCTCACATATCTGTCTGATAGCTCACAAGTCTCTTGGTACAATTGTCTTTGAATGGGCCCTGCCTCTTCCTCCTTCTGCCTGGTGGTTCCAGTGAAGAGCATGTAAACCAATGCCAGCAAAATCACTTCTCTGTTTTGAGATCTGTCATTTACAAGGAAGAGAAAGGGATTAGGATTGTAATAACTAATACTTTAATATGGTTCCTTTCAAATTAATGACATAATTTTTAAAAAGATTTTTAGAAACTGCTCAGCTTAGTAAAAAAAAAAAAAAAGAACAGAAGACCTTCATTAAATTTAATATTTATTGGTAAATCAAGGACAAAAGACTCCCTGCATTCAAAACTTAATATTTCCCAAGTTATGTTATGGATTATTATTCTCATCAAAAGAAAGTAAAGCATTTTTCTAACTCATTGTAGGGCAAATCAAGCCAAAAAAGGGAACATTAAATAAAGCTTTGATCAGAAGTGTTTCTGCCTCTATCCTGACTCTCAACCCCAGGCTCCCTTTACTGTATAATTCACTCTCGTTGCTCCAGAGTGAACCCCTCCCTCCTTTCCCAGCTCCTGGTCACTTCCCTAACCAGCTGTTCCCTTCTCCTCTTGAAGGTCACTGCTCCCCTGAAGAGCAGAACCAGGGTGAACCTTGGAACCATTATTCTATTGTAGACAAAATTTCTTACATTCTTGATATTTTCTTTAAATAATCCTTCCCATCAGCCTACCTAAAAACAGAAATCACTTTTCTCTCTGATGAAATTACTTCCTGTACACTCTTTCCAATAATAATAACCATAATAACAACATGAAGGTTACATTTATTGAATGCTTACTATATAATGGGTTTATACTACTCTCTTTTTTTTAAGGGTTAAAATATTACATATCTTTTAAAAAAATATTTATTGAAATATAGTTGATTTACAATGTTGTATTAGTTTTATACTACTCTCTTTGATTAATTATTTCAATTAATCTCCACAGCAGCCCCATGAAGTAGACACCATCATTATTGCCATTTTAGAGATGAGGAAACTGAGACACAGGGTGGTTGAGTAGCTTACCCAGGACCACCAAGCTAGGAGGGGACTGAACCATTATGGAAACCAGGAGTCTGACCAAGAACCCCTGCTTGTAACCCTCATGCATTCTGCCTCCCCTAGAGGCCTTTCAACAAGCCCCGTTTCTGCACCCTCCCACCCCTAACACCCAGAACCAGAAGAAGGAGTCTGCTTGCACACCCTGCATCATACAAACCAGTGTCCCTTCACCATGCCGAGACACCTGCTCACCTTGGAAGCCCATACCCTATTGTCCTCGTTACATATGGAGCACCAGGACACCTACAGGTTCCTTGACTTCGACACGTGGAAGCCATTATACTTCTGCTATTGTCTCCTGATCCTATAGGCCAACGTTCATGCTGATGATCTTGTAACTCTAGGATCTTCAGAGACCAGCTAATCTCCTTATTGGCTCACAGTCACACATCACCGTTGCTCAGAACTGACTCTTCAACCTCCAGGGTCTTGAACTTGCAACAGTTCCTTTCTGACTTCTCTTTCTTTATCCTCGATTTCCCTTTTGCCTTTGCTTCTAGTAAAGCAGTCCTTTGTTTCAGCCATAAGTCCCAGTAAGCAGGCCATTCCTTGTTCCCCTGTAATTCCAAGGCTCCATAGCTTGCCTGTCTCCCTAGGCACCTCTGTGTTATGCTGAGTAATTTCACCACCTCAAACGCCTTGTCCTCCTTGCCTTGTTTCTCCTCGACAGTTCTCAACTTTGGGAAACTACCCTCTGCTTTTTCCATTCGTCCTCCTAGGCTATGAAATGCAACTGGAGGGTTTCATAAAAACATGTCTAATCTTTGTGAAAACAAGTCGTTTTAATTCAACCCAACTGGCTATTTCATCTCATCTGAAACCTCATCACCTACTTATATCAACTCCACATCTCATCTCCCCTGAAAGATGCCTGAAATCTTTGTATTTCCAGACCCACCCGACCCACCCACACTTCAGCAGATGACCCTGAGAATAGGGATGCAATCTGACTTCCTTTGCAAAGGATAGCAAAAGAATGCCTTCCTTTGCTCACCCTCTCAATCAGACCTCTTATAACAGAAGCAGTGCCCTGCTTCTTCCTAAGACCAAGCTCACTACTTGGGTTCCTTTCCCACCACTTTCTCTTTTCTCAGAAGATCTTGCCCTACCAAAAATCTCCTCACCTTCTGTCTTATAGCTTCGGTCATTCTTTCTTTTCTGGCTATTTCTGCTCTATTTACAAACATGTTTTTACTTCTTCTCAACTATAAGATAAAATGTCCTTCTGCTCTCTGGCTAACCTATCTTTTCAGTACCCTTAAGCTGCTACCCTATTCCCTCAACAGAGTGTATGTATGTTTTCAGCCCCTGCCTATTTTGTGCTGATACCCATTCAAGAATTTCCACATGCTCCCAGATGTCTTCGTAAATTGCACAGACCCAATTTCAGAACCAACACATAAAGCTGAAAGGCCAGAGTGAGCACCTTACCACAACTAGCCGGTCCCTGTTTGTTGCCAAGTCCACTAACTGCCTTAGCACCCCATCTCTTACTGAGTTAGGTCACAGGTCTTCTGACTGGACACCGCTAGTCCACAGAGTGCAGCTCTCATCACGGTGTGCCTCTCTGCTCAAGGGCCCTGAAAGGTTCTCTACTGCCATTGAATCTAATCCAGCCTCTTTGATCTGGCACTCAAGTTCTCCCATGCTCTTAGGCACCCTAATTTTTGAGCATTATCTCTTCTCCTGTCATACATCTATTCATTTATCTGTTAGGCCGATGTGTGAAGAGCTTAAGTTCTTTTCAAAAGAGCATGTCATGGGTACATTTATAAAACAACGGTGCTAACCTCACCATGCCCTAAATACTCTGCAGAAGAGCATGGTGATTAAAGGCCTGAGCGTTGTGGTCCTATTAAAGCACCTTCGAAGAGAACCCTAATTCTGCCCATATGGACAAATCACATCATTTCTCCAAGTTTCGATGTTCTCATGTATAAAGTGATATTTTAAGAATCAGATGAAATAATGCAAGCAAAAGCTGTCCAGAGTACCTAGCGCACAGGTAACATTTTAAGCGCTTCTATTTTTATTTTATCACACTGTCTTATAATGATGGATCTCTACTTCAATCTGGGCCCCACCCTAAGACCCTTTATTCCAAGCCCACTTCATAAACAAGCAATGCATTTATATAACAAAGAATCAGGACCTCAGTGTTTAATTGTCCTTGGTTAGAAGAATCTGAATCTGATCAAGCTATTTAGGTAAGCTCTCACTTTCCTGGAGGACACTTAAAACTGTCCAAACCAACTGAAACTAGAAAATGAGCACTTGGGTTTTCTGAGCAGCCAAACAGAAGTCCAAGAACTCATTTACTAGCTGAAGGTTCTTTCCTTTGTTTTCTCAGCTCTGACTCTCTGACCCAGCTGACCAGGTTCTTTCTGAACTTGGAATATAATATCTGGGTTCTGGTTCTGAATCTACCAGGGGATCTCCCTGTGACCAGGGTAAAGTACACACATTTTCTGGGCTTTGGTTTTCTCAACCTCAAAATAAAATAAGAATTCTCCCTACCCTCACTTAAAAGCCCAGGGAATGGCACATATTAGGTGCTCAGTTAATAATTTGTTAAATGAATAAGTGAATACATGAATGAACAGCAATGAGTTATTAGATTCAATCACACTTCTAAAAATGAAATAATAATCTAAATTTACATAGCAAATTATTAAATAGCAAATGATGAGTACACCAACCACCTAGGTTCAAAGACTTAAGGACCTTTCTTACACAGTCGACTCTCCATATCCACGGTTCCGCATCCGCGGATTCAACCAACCACACATACAGACGGCTGACTATACTAAGCTATTGTATATAAGGGACTTCAGCATCCTCGCATTTTAGTAAATGCGGGGGCTCCTGAAACCACTCGCCCGCGGATACAGAGGGATGGCTGTAGTCCTCTAACTTCCCCCCTCCCCGCACGCGCCCACCCACCCTCGCCTCTCTGAGAAGCCTTCCCCAAACACTCCGCAATAGCAGTGTGCTTAAGAAAAAGCACCGCAGCCATCCTACCCAGCAGCTCTGTGTGTATTGCCAGCACTTGGGGACCTAACTAAATATCAGTAATTTCTCCAGGCTGTCTGTTACCAGTTCCTTTTAGCAGCAGATGAGGCCAGAGCCAGAGAGGGCCCTGGCGCCTGTCCTGGTCCCTCTGCTCTCCCCGTGACCCCAGTCTGCAGGCAGCCCCCAGAGGAGCCTCCCTCGCACGCGAGCCCCGGAGCTCAAGCCCATTGGCTCGCAAGCCTCGGCCCTCCCGGCTGAGAAGCAGTGACTGAGGTATAAACCTTGGCATCACAAAGCCCACAGCCATAAATTTCACTTACATCCAGTAAAACACAGGCATCCAATTAAACCCATAATCCTATAAACTTGCCAGCAATCAAGCTCACAGTTAAAAATGAAGACGGACAGGTGCACTCAATCAATACCACCGAGGTTACAGCCTGCAGTTTGTAGGCTGTTCCTACATGGAATCTTCCGCTGTTCGGGCTGCTGTTTGTTTTCTGCCTGGGTAGAAATAACAAATGTTCTTGCTTACTCTTCCGTTACATTGTCCTGTGCACCGGAGCGCGCTGAACCCTGAGGCCGACCAGATGTGGGACACGCAGGAGAAGAGCGGTCCCTTCCTGCGTGTAGCCCGGCTCTCCGCCCACCCCTCCCCTACCTGGATGGTCCCTTTCTGGCCAGACCACAGGTTGAGACCCTAGTGCCTAGAGAGTGGCAGAGAGACCCTGGGGTGTGGCCTCTGCTTCAAGGGTCTCCTCTGACCTCTATGTCATTCCCTTGACCTTCTGACCACCACCACTGACCGCTGCCCCCTCTTCCTAGGAACAAGTTACAGTCTGCTGGGTTGTTATAGTTATCCCATTTACAGGGGATTTAGTTTCAAGGTGAACACATTTGAGTATGAAAAAAAGAGTTAATCAGTTAACATTTCAGCAGGAAACAGCCCTTTGAAACTGCAAGGGTGGTGAGTTGGGGGTGTATAACTTCCAGCACTTTCCTCCACCCTCATCTCCTGTCTCATCATGTATCTTCTTCCTCCCTTTCCTGTGCTACGTTCAAGGCTCTCTCCCCGTGTTTCTCTTCAGCCTGCCTGTCACCCTCCCTCCCTCGATCAATCCCTTCCTTTTCCCTTCCCACCCTCTGTACATCTGCTCAACACCTACTGTGTGCAGGGCCCTGTCTGCCCCTGCCCCTTTTCCTTTTCTTTCTTCAACTGCACCATGTAAACCAATCTTAACCAATTGTTAAGTGAAAGTGAAGTTATAGTTTTGTCTTCAGTGTGCTCTAATTTTTCCAACAGCAAAGAAAGCGGCCACAGAAACCTCTCAATAGATTTCTTCGACTATGAATTAATATCTCCCAAAGCTTTCCTTGTTTCTTTTGCCAACTGAAATAAAGATACATAATAGGAAATTTAAATGATCAGTAAGGAAAATACATCTAAGCAACAACATCTAGGGCCTGTTCTTTGTTAGAATCCAAAGAGATTTTGGTGACTTACCACCGTTTCTCTGTGCAAATTCCTGATGGAGTCTCTAGTTGGGCCTTCTGACTATTAGCATCTCTGATGTGGACGGCTCCTGTTAGCTCAGGTACCGGGGCCTGGCATTTGCCAAGTCTTGTTCATTATCCCGGGGACATGAGTCGTCACAACATATAGAAGAAATATTTCTGGCAGTGTGCACATCTGATCCCCACAAGCAAAACCATCAGGGAGATAGGAAGGCTTTGGAAGAAATTCAGGTCTATTTCTCACATAAGCATCTATGCTTCCCTTGTCCAGGGATAACACAGCTCTTGAAATCGCAGGAAAGGGCTGCATTGGTAGCATAAAGAGGATTATTAAGAAAACCCAACCACGTAGAAATGTTCTTTCCTTAAAAACCATTGCAACTCACATTCATACACACACACACACACACACACACACACACATCATATCTATGTATATATGTATTTTATCATACCAACATGGTATTGTAGAACACTGGAATTAGCTCTATAAACCTCATTGGCTGGAAGAGAACATGAAGTCTTCTTTTACACACTTTACCTCCCAGCAAGGCTGCATGTGGACCAGAAAATAAACTCCACCTGCTCTAAGCCAAGGCAGCTGATTTGGCAAAGAAAAAGAAAAAGCTACAAAACAGGTTTTCATCCATCAGAGATATCCAGACTGCTACAAATAACAACCAGAACTGGGGTCCTGGCACTTGACCGGGTGCTTCTACTTATAGAGTCTTGTTTAATTTTCAAGACAGCCCCATGACTTGAATATTACTGTTTTTCCGCATTTTGTCAGTGAAGTGCCGTAGCTAGAACTGAGACATAAACGTGGGTCTTCTGCATCGGAGGTTTGATTCTGACCCCTGCACCATGCCATCCCTGCTGGGTTTGGACTGACTTGACACAGAAGATAACAGGTCTACATGCCACTTGGCACATGGGCAAAGCAGACATTATCCACAGACTCAGCCCCAGAAGGGTGGCGGAGCGGCCGTTTCCCTCTGCTGCCTCTCCAAACCTGGTGACAGGAGTAAACCCCACGAAAAGGGTAGGCATTAAAATAACCCTGTTTTTCTAAGCTGCTAATAGGATTATTCAAAATGTTTAAAGCAAAATCCCAAAGCCTGTTACTGGGTTGCCAAAGAAACTAAGTCTTTTCTTTATTTTTATTTTTTTATTTAAATCTTTCTATGAATGCGGATTCTGAGTCAGGCAAACAAATGCGCACCGGTTTCTGGGCTGTGCCCATCACTCAACATGCAGGGATTTTCTGAGTAGATTTCACCAGCCCTGAGTCCCCGGGCACCAGTCCCTCCCTTTTGTCGCCCCATCTGCCTCCCACCGCCCTTCTCTGAACCATTACAGAAACACAGAATGCATCAAAGCTGGCTTGGCAACCTTGCTGAAGTAACTGGGCAGATGAGCCGTAGACGGTAATTGCATCTTCTTCCACTTAGCACTCAGGTACTCGGCTTGGTACTGAGAACTAGTGGTTTCTGAGGGTGATTTTGTAAGTGCTCTCAAGTCACTTCGAGTCAGTATGTTTTCTCCTCGCAATTAGATTTGAAGGAATGTGAGGACGCAGGCAGATTTATTTTCTCTGTTCTGGGTTTCTGCTTTTTCGCCTCCATCACCACCACACCGCACAAAAATCCCATGCACGTGCACCATACGTAGTACTGACGGATGAGGGGACAAGGACCCGAATGAGAAGTCAGCCTTGGCAAAGAGAACTGCTTCTGTCAGAGGGACCAGTTAGCATAGGACCGAGGAAATAGGGCACATCTTTTTGACAAAGACACCTAGGCAGATAAAGATTGAGGAGGGAGATGCATAAAGGTGCAGTATCTAGAGCAGACAAACACTTATAAACATAGGTTTACAGGATATTTATGAAATGCAAAGCAGAGCATCTCTCCAGATAGATAAAGAGCTCCTGCATGCTTTTGCTGCTTCCTTGCCTCTACTCACATCTTCTTCCCTCCCATCTGCACCCTCCTCTTTACCTATATACCCCATGCCATGGCCACATAATATTACTGAGACTGGACTTAAATATCACCTCCTTTGTGAAAGCCTTCCCTGACCATGAACTGTACAGCCCACACCTCCGACACCCCTACTCAGGCTGCACGGCTGTCCCTCCCAAATCAGAGTCCCAGCACCCCTTGAGGTCAGCACTACTTTCTCTTTTTCTACAAAATTAGTTCTTAATTCGTTTTTCAAATTTCCAGTGCCAAGAACATATGGTGAGGCCACGGAGCACACACTCAGTGAACATCTAAGATACGGAAGACAACGAATGACTGGATGACTCAGATTGCTGAGTCCTATTTCCCCTCGGCCAAGTTTTATCTACACTTGTCATTCTTCCATGTATTTCTACCCTAAATACAAACTGCTGAAACTGGAGTTTTCTCATCCCTCTACCTGGTGCAGCCCAGGTTTTTCAAATAATGGTAGGAAGTTACAGTGTAATAATATGATGATATTTATTTGTAGAATATCATTTCCTCCTATAGCCTCATGTTCTAGCTATATGCTATGACAGACACTAGGATGATAGAGTTGCGACGGATCTAGTTGCATGGTGACATCCTCCATGGATTGTGTTTGGAGGGCTGGGTCATTTATCTGAGACATATGGGAGGAAGAATTAATATTATGGGGAAAGAGACAATTAGCATAATAGGGTCATTACGTTGGCAATGGTGTGGCTGCTCCACAGCCCCACAAAGCAATCAGGGTGGAGACTGGCAATTATAATAAAATAAATTGAACCTACTCTACCTCCCTGTAGTAGTTCCCCTGAGTCTGGATTTCAGTCGAATCTGTATGTGGGGAAGGCTCTGAGCATGTCTGCTGCACTCAGATGCCTGCATTCTTGGAGCTGAGAGACAAATGGAAGGAAGAGATGGTAGAAATTCTAGGAGGGGCAGGAGGCAGTAAAAATGCTAAGAGGTGGAAATTGGAAGAATGGTCAGTGAAAATTTCTAGGCCAAAAAATATTTGGGAGGGCTCCAAGGGGAGCTAATTGTTTTTGCAAATTATTTTTTCTGCAAAAAATTTTGATCAGGGATCTCACCTTCTATTGGAAAAATAGAAACCACCGCACATGAAGTCTCTCACTCTCCAAACATCAAATCTACAAATGTTTCCCTTCATTTGTCTTCTTCATCCCTCTTGTTACAAAGGGACATTCCAGCCACTCATTCACTCAAGTGAAAAAAAAAAAAAAGAGTTGTCTTTGATTCCTCCTGTTCTTCCATCCCCCTCAGTCATGGAGCAGCAAATTCACAATATCTCTTGAATGTATCCACATGTTCCACCTCCCCACCATAACCCTTATCAGGTAGCACTTCTCTCTTACCTGGACGAATGCAATAGCTTTCTCAGCGGTGTCTGCTTTCCACCCCAAACCTCCTTAACCTATTCTCCACAGAGAAGCCAGAGCGATCTTGTCCACTTCCAAGTTGTATAATGTCCCGATTCTGCTTAAAACCCTCGGATCACTTTCTCTTCCACTTAGAATAAAGTCCAAGCTCCTTGCCGTGGTCTCCTATGTTCTGCAGGATCTGGCCCTCACTCCTCTGTTCAACTGCTGGCCACATGTTTCCTTGTTCACTAGCTAATAGGCACTAGCCAGTGGGATTTCTTATGGGTCATGGAAAATATCATGCCTTTTTGTTCATTTACTTATGGCTGAAATGCTCTTCCCTGCTATCCACTTTGCTAACTGTTATCCTTCCCTGAAGGCTTCTCTGTCTAAACTAGACCCTTCCATAATTCTCTCCCTTATTGTCACCTGATTGATTCTCATCAATCTCTCTGATTGATTTCACAGCTTGCAATGATTTAATACAAGCGTTTATTTACCTGTTCTTGGGTCACTCCCTAGAATGTCAACTCCATGAGGGCATGCACCATCTGGGACAGTTTTGTTCGCTGGGTTTCTCTGGGGGTTCACTGTCATGTCTTGAACATAGTAGGCTTTTGGTTAGTTGGGTAGACTCCAGCAATTCAGATGAATTTAGAAATAAAAGAGGAGAGTGGTCTAATTATGAAGAAAGGCACTTTTATGACTTTCAGGACATAGAACGTGTTCCTGACAAGGCCTCATTTATTGAACAGATAAGACTCATTTGTAGCTAGCAGCATCTATTTGTACCCATCAGCATGTTAGTAATTAATGCCAAGTTCTTAGAAGCAGTCTGTTCCCTTAAGGAGGCAGAATCTGTGTTTAAATTTGATGGAAGTGGCCTGAGTAATAGGAGAACTTGACTATATTGTCTTGAATTGTTCTCTGCTTTTTTTCACATGAAAGAGTCTTTTCAAACCAATTGTTAAGACACTTAATAGGGAGGATTTTGCCCTATATTTTCTCTCTTTGTTAAAACCCTAAAAACCGCAAACTTTTCTTTCAGTTAATTCTAAACAAAGAATACATCCTTTGTGCATGACATGATGGGTGTGTATGTGTGTGTGTGTGTCATTATCCTTATCATGCAATGAATAATGTGTTAGAATCTCATATCACCTTTTAATTCAGGTGAAGAATGTATTTCTGCTATGTCTCCCTCTTATTTTCTGTTGCTATTCAGAATATAATTGGAAAGAAAATATGATTCAATTCCATATAAATAGACTAAAATATGAGTTCCACAAGGGCAGGAGACAAGGTCTGTCTTGTCTGTTATTGATTGACCAGTTAGCACAGAGCACCATGTCTGCTGCATTGTAAATGCTCAGTAAGGCCTGAACTGATATAACAATTCCTATAGGTTTGGATCATTTCCATAGGCTGTTTCTTCCGCATCTTCTTCCTGGCCCGCACTTCACTGGGCTCATGGCAAGAACCTGCAAAACAAACACTTGCTGATGTTCCTTGACAGCGTAGGTTGCCCCAATTCCTCCAGCTAAGCTCTTTTTGGAAAATAATATCTTCCCAGCAGTTTCAGTGGCCACGTAGTTTATCTGCAGGCAGTTTTTTAAAAGACAGCCAAAACAAGCAAGGACTCTGAGACCCAAAAGGAGAGTTTAGTACTGTCCAGCTCATAGGGGATCCCACAGCTCTGAGCCCTGCAGGGTCCTCAGGGAAGGAAACGCTCCCATCTCGGTTCCCTCTGGCACTTCCAGAGTTAATGCTTCAAGCATTTATCCCTGTACCTTTTCTGTTCTCAGATAACTCAGAAGTGGCTGGATTAAGAATGTCAAACTTGGCCTTTAGGTAATCCTCAGTGCAGAAGGCAGCAGAGTTAAATTTGAAGGGAAAAATGGTTAAAAGATAAAGAAGTTCTGAAGCAGCAGGAGTCGGCACTTCTTATTTTAGGGACATGGAGACATTTTCAGAACCCTTTTCATCAGTCAAGTGCCTGGGTATTTTCTGCGTATTCACCACAGCCAGCCCATCTGGTGTGGACTGTAGGAAAGGCAAGTATGGAGGGAAAGCCCGAAGACCCTCCCACGTTTGGCATCTCGCAGCTGGGGGCATCTCCATGCTTTCAGCTCTGTGTCTTTGCTCAACCATCTGGGCTCAGAGCCTGTTCCTGCCACTTGCAGGCGGTGGGAACTTGGACAAATGGCTTAACCTCTTGGAACCTGTTTCTCTCCAGTCACCTGGAGGTGTTGACAGTGTCTGTCTTACAGAGCTGTTGTTTTGAGTTTGCCCATAACAATACTTCCTCCAGGGCATGGTACCTGGTAACTGCTGACTACACATCATCTCTCTCATATCATCATCATCTTCATCTTCATCCTTAAAAACACTCATCCCTTTTCCCCTCCTCTCAGCATGACTGGGTGGCAGATCAGAACCCACCATCCTCCCCTGGCAATAATGTGGTGGCTCACCCCTCACTGCCTTTCCCTCCCCACCCTGATGTGGGCTCCTTCCAGCTATGACCTGAATTAGACACTAGCTCTCAGGCTGGCCAGTGGCCTCCAGAACGTCTCCACCCCAAATGCCTCCTACTCACCACTTCCTTTTTCAAATAAACTCTAGTTACTCTACTAAATGAATCTTTACTGTTGTGGCCAGTTTGGGTGTCTCATTGCCCCCATTTAGTTTATACCCATCCCTGGCTCCTTGCTTAGCCCTTTATAACTACCTAGTTTGTCTTCCCTCACATTTCCACTTCCTCTATATAATAACTTCAGTTTAACGACACTTTCTCCATGAAGCTTTCCCTGATTATTAGCTCCAATATCTAATCCTGAATTTCTCTAACATTTTATAGCCTATTTCTCTATTTCAGGGGCATGGCTAATCAGACACTACCTTATTCATGATTAATGTATTATCCATACTAGAAAGCTAACAAGCCTTGGTTCTGTCTGTGTGATGGGGGAAGTTATTGAAATTCTCTGGGACAGTAGAACACATAAAATGGAAGTGATTGTATACACCTTGACTGGCTATATAAAGGAGCAAATCTAAGAGAAGTCACGTTAACACAGGGCCAGATTCATTTTAGGCATTTAGTAGGCAGCAGGTGCATTGTCTTGAGATTATGCATGTCTGGAACCCCTTCAAAGACAAGACTTTGTATTTCTTTGCCTGCTCGTGTTGCCTAGAAAAATGCCATACTTGTTATATACCCTTTGTTTATGATGATTAATACCTACTTATTGAATGAATGAATGAATGAAATATACTTGTATCCACAAGTCTTTTCTATCTCAATTAATGTGTTTGCCATCCAGCTATTTTGGTGCTATGTGTGTGCAATTCCTCTAATAAACCCAGTCTCTAAAATAATTAGAACTCTCTGGAGCTATTCAAATAGACTTCCAATACCAGGTTTTCACAAAGACTGAAATTTCACCATTAGAGAGATTTTCATGTGGGTTAAGCATTGGGCTCACCCCGTAGTCTTTTTTTGTAATGCAAAAACCCCATTTCAAGGTCTATATCCATCAGCTCAAGCTGCCATAACAACATACCACAGCTTGGGAGGCTGAAACAACAGAAATTTGTTTTCTCACAGTTCTGGAGGCTGTAAAGTCAAGGATCAAGGTGCTAGCAGGGTCACTGTCTGGTGAGAGTTCTCTCTGTGGGCTGCAGATGGCCGCCTTCTGACTGTCTTCACATGGCCTTTTCTCAGTGCATGCGTGCAGAGAGTGGAAGCTCTCTCTCTCTCTCTCTCTCTCTCTCTCTCTCTCTCTCCCTTCTTATAAGGACACCGAGCCTATCCAATCAGGACCTTTAATTACCTCCTAAAATACAATCACATTGGGGGTTAGGGCTTCAATATATGAATTTGCAGGGGACACAATTGGGTCCATAGAAAAGTGATTCATATCTTTTTTTTTAACTTTTTATTTTATATTAGAGTTGATTAACAATGTTGTGTTAGTTTCAGGTGTACAGCAACGTGATTCAGTTATACATATACAAGTATCTATTCTTTTTCAAATTATTTCCCCATTTAGGTTGTTACATAATATTGAGTGGATTTCCCTGTGCTACACAGTAGGTCCTTGTTGGTTATCCACTTAAAATATAGCAGTGTGTGCATGTCCCTGGTGGTCCAGTGGTTAAAACTCTGTGCTTCCACTGCAGGGAGCATGGGTTCCATCCCTGGTGGAGGAATTAAGATCCCTCCACATACCGCACGGCAAGGCTAAAAAAAAAAAAAAAAAAAAAGTCATTCATATCTTAATGTAAATTCCATTTTTTTTCCTCCCTGAAAAAGACAGCAGGCTAAGTGGGGAGTAGGGTCCTGTAAGTGGGGAAATGACTGCAGACAAACTTGATCTGGGGCTTCCTGAGCACACATTCCTTGTTGCAAAAATAGTGTCCTTATCCAAATATATTGTGCCGTCACCGTAAATTTGTCGAAGCAGCTCAGACCCCCACCTGCCAAACCTTCAGAGCTGTGGGAGAAGAGGATGAGGGCGGGCCACTTACATTTCTTCTTATGACCCCACCACTGCCATTAAATCCCAGCTCTCCAGCAGCTGCTGGAGATGGAGGTCACCTATCTACAGCTAACGGACAGTATAATCAGTTTCATGTAACTGTCCCCATGCGTGATGGGATACTGTGAAGATCAAAGCCATAAGCTTTAACCTCTGCTCAAAACACAGAGTAGAGAGCTCTATAAGGAAAAGGACGTTCAAAACGAAGGAAAACAAAAAGCGAGTTCCCAAAACTCAGCGTGAATAAACTTCCATAAATCACTGCCAGCCCAGAGGGGTTTCTTTATTATTGTTGTTCTTTGTTTGCTCTCTAGTTGCTCTTAAACTAGAATCCTCCCCCTACCTTTATGTCTGTTGCTTTTTAGGATAATGATTTTTTGAAGGGTACCAGCTTGTTGCCTTATAAAATGTTCCTTGTATTAGTTTCTTGTTGACATGAAAAAAATTACCATAAATTTAGCAGCTTAAAATAACACCTTCCCTGCCTTCCAGTTTCCATGGGTCAAGTGTCTGGGCTTAGTTACTTGGTTTTCTGCTCAGAGCTTCACCAGGATGAAATAGAGGTGTTGTCCGGGGCTGAGATCTCATCTGAGGCTCAGGTTTTTCTTTTTAGCTCACTGGTTTTTAGAAGATTTCAGTTCCTTGCAGTTGTTGGTCTGAGGCTCTCAGGTCTTAAAGGCCACCATCTGCTTCTTGTCCTCTCTACAGTTTCCTTCTTCAAGGCTAAAAGGAGAAGGTCTGCTGCTGCTTCTCTCCCCAGGGAGAGGGCTAAGCCCTTATTTAAGCTTTTCCTACTGATTGAGTAAGGTCCACCGAGCAGAATCTTCTTCCAAGTAATTGTCTAAAAGTCAACTGATTAGGTACTTCAATTACATCAGCAAAATTCTTTCACTTTTGCCATATACAGTGGGCCTTCACTATTCAAGGGAGATTGGTTCTAGGACCCCCCAAATTCACAAATGCTTAAGTACCTTATAAATGGGCTTACACAAAATTGTCTAGTGCAGTTGGCCCTTCATATCCACCGGTTCCGCATCTGAAACCCATGGGTACCAAGGGCCAACTGTATGTAAATAATCAAGGGAAGGACTGCCCATCATCCACAGGCCCTGCCCCTCCAAAGCAGGTGGTTACACAGGGAATGCACAACAGAAGGATCTGGGGTCCACCTTAGGAATATGTCCATCACGTCCTCCATTCTGGATTTGCCAGATTTGTCTGTTTCCTCATAATTAAATTCAGGTTATAGTTTTTTGGAAAGGACACTGATAAAATGGTTTACACAGGTTTTCCTGCCTCTAGTATCTCTGGTTCTCCTCTCACCACATTCCCTCTCATGAACACACTCTACTCACCTACCAGAGGCCTCAGAGGGCATTCCACTTCTCCTGAAACATGGCAGGAGAGGAAGGCTGACAATGTTTGTCTAATGGCTCTAATCCCATCAGGATATTAGTGGACTTGGCACTTCCCCAGGGTGCCCATCCCCCAAGAGGAAGAACCAGATATTGGTTGAGTGCATAGACCCTGAAGTAAGGCTGCCTGGATCGAAATTCTGACTTCAGCACTTACTAGCAAGTGACTAAACTCTCCATTTTCCATTCAAAAAATATGGATATTCACATCCCTACATAGAGCCCACCCCTAACATTTTTAGGGTCCAGAGGAAAAGTACAAATGGCAACTTCTAAACCAGACGTCAAAATATTCAAAAGTAAAAACTAAGCTAATAAATCTCTAAAGAAAACATGTTTTATCCTCCTACCTTGACAAATGCATGTTTACAATGACCTGGAAGCACAAGGTCTAAGTTCAGAATTCTGATTCCAAAGAGGTCCTTGCTGAAGTGAGATGCTCTAGGGGAGACTGTGAACCGTGCTTCTGCTCTTGGTGCACTCTCCTCCCCTTCCTGTCCCCCCACCCCGGCTCTGTCCACACTGCAGGTCACGTGGAAGTAAGTTTGCTGATGTCCCAGCCCACACAAAACGCTCCCTGTGTCCATCAGCCACGCAGAGGCCAGCCCTGTATTCGGCACCCGGATCACACTGTGAACACAGCCTGACAGCAGGGACAGACCCAGGTATAAGACCTGCTTGGAAACTCAGTTTAACTCAGGGATATTAGAGAAGGAAACCAGGGTCCCAGGTGCCTGGTAGATATGTCCCCTTGTCCTCATAGAGCAGCTTCTTACCCTCTTGGGATGGACACACCTGGAGGAGAGCCAAAAGAGGTGCACTAAAGCAGGGAGTCCAGGTAGAGGCCCCTCTTCTCTGCATCTAAAGGTGAACCTGACCTATCTCATAAAATTAGAGGAGAAACAGATGAGAAAATGTGTGTTGAGTGCTTAGACAAGGGTCTGGTATGAAGCAAGTTTCAATATAGGCTAACTCATTATTCTCAGATGCCCTATAGATTGAGAGAGGGAGAAATTCCCAGCTTCACCAGCATCTGGCACTGGATTCTCTTGCACTCTTGCATTTTTTAGCATCTTCTCAAACCTAAAGGCAAACAGAGAGGAAAAGCTGCAGGCAAGTTGTATTCTCAAATCAATTTCTGCAGCCAGAGATGACATCGTGTTCTAAGCCACGTGTGTCAAATTAAATTCCCTACATATTCCTGGACCTCAAATAGAGCCTGCCTGACCAAACCACTGATCACAGACAGGGACAAAACACACATCTCACCGTGTCTGACAACCCGATTCCTTCTTCATTTGGACAGTATTAATTCGCCCTCTCTCTGAATCCTCATTCCGTTTATGAGTTATCCTTCATTACAGAATAAATCACGAATACATGATAATCTGGAAGATCTTGTATTTGAAAGGCTTCTTCCTGCCTTCCAAGTTTTCAGAGAGCTGTGTTGGGAAGGCAAATGCATCCCCGGCTGGCAGGCTTTGTCTTCCTTAGAATTTAGGTGTGATCTATATTCAAATGACAGTTTAATGAGCCTTTTCCTATTTCTAGAAACCTTATCACATCATTAAAGCGTAGAAATGAATAATACATCTAGCAGTTGGATTAAGCTGAACTTGAGACCTGATGCATCTTCAAAGAGAAAAAAAAAAATGGAACAGAGGCAAAATCGAGGGATGCTGAGCCTAGGAGAAGGGGTTAAGCGAGGGGCTCAAGAAGGAATATTTTTATTCTCATGCACCAACATAGGTAAATGTCACCAGGATTTTTCAAAGTTTTAATGTGTCACTCCTATTTCTCTGGGCATGGACTGGAAGAGGATTTTGGAATATGATCTGTTGCCAGGCTTCGTGGCTGAGGATGAAGCGTTTACCTGCTATGACGTCATTGTGAGCAAGACGTAAGCCGCCTGCATTAGTGTCCACACCATTCCCACCCTCCCTCTCAGAGGTAGGAGAGCTCACAGAGATTCCAATCCTGAGCCCTGGGGTTAGAACTCCTCCCCTGTCTCCAGCTGTGTGACCTTGGGTTGAAGAGCTTGACCTCTTTCAGCTTTAGTGTTTTTCATCTACAAAATGAAAATAATAAGTGCACTCACTTTGATGGGTTGGAGAGAGGATCCAATGAGTAAGCCTAGATCCAATTCTTAGCACAGGGCTTGGTAAGCAGGAAGAGCACAATACCTTGTGGTTATTGTTTTTCATTCCTTGGTGTCTTCGCATATGCTATTTCCTCTGCTGGGAATGACCTTCTACCTCCCTGACCATCACCCAAGTCCACTTTCCAGCCTCAATTCCCCCAGCTCTTTCTCTTCCTGAGGACTCCTACTCATCTCTCAAAACCCAGTTGAAATGTTCCCCACCACCATCTTCCCTGACATCCCTGGTCAGATCAAGTGCTTCTTTCTCCAGACCGCCCTAATACCCTTACACTCGTGATCAAAATAACACTTGGCTGAGATTTTAGAGTGAGTTCTTCAATTGTTGGTTGACTGAATCTAGATTCACTTTTCTCTCCTTTCTGATGTGTAAAAATACAGAGGTGAGGGCACCTTTCCAGGTGGCCTCAGGGTTCTCTGTCCAATGCCGACAGAGGCACAGGTTGGTGATAAGAAACTTTCATTGGCCCAGAGCAAAGCCGTATGACAAATTCGGCCAAGACAGCACACATTTTAATCCAAACACACCCCACCCAGAGTGTAGGCATGAAAATGGCAAGTTAAGTCCACCCTAGTACCACTGCTCTGGACACAGTCTCCTAGAGATATTGGAAATAAGTAAGTCATCATTGACAAACTCCCTTTCTCCCACAAACCACATTCAGGAACTGCCAGGGTCTGTAGTCACCACTCTTGGTTCTCTCCTCCACCCCCTCTGCATCCCTCTCATCACTGGGAAACTGTTTGGCAGTTCTACCAAAGCTGATCATTGCATAACCTGTGACCTAGCAATATCTCTCCTGAGTATATACCCAACATAAATCCATATATAAGCTCACCTAAAAAAATGTACAAAGCTGTCAGAGCAGCGTTATTTGGAATAGCACCAAAGAAAACTACCTAAATACCTGTAACGGTGTAATGGATAAATTATGTTATATTCACATGAGGAAACACTATACAGCAATGATAATACATTTTCTAGAGCTGTATGCAATAATATGAAGGAATCTCACAAGTATAATTTTGAGAAAAAGAAGCCAAGTACAAATAGTACAAATTCTATGATTCCTTTTATGTAAAGTAAAAAAACAAACAAAAAAAGTAACGCTATTAAGAACCAGGACAGTGTTAACAGTGTTGCCCTTGGGGAAGGTGTGACTAAAAGGGGGCTGAAGTGGGTTAAACGGTGCCTCCCAGAAAAGCATGTCTACGGCCTTACAGGTGACACTTGTGAATTCGAGCTTATTTGGAAATGGGGTCTCTGGAGATGTAATCTAGTTAAGGATCTCAACATGAGATCATCCTGGATAAAGGGGGCCCTAACTCCAATGGCTGGTGTCCTTAGAAAGGAGAGGGGGATTTGAGACACACAGAAGAGAAGGCCACGTGAAAGTGGAGGAGAGGTTGGAGTGATGCATCTATACACCAAGCAATGCCAGGGATTGCTGACCAGCACCAGAAACCAGGAGAGAGGCATGGAACGGATTCCCCCTTGGAGCCTCAGAAGAAACTAACCATGCTGATACCTTGATTTCAGCCTCCAGAACCACGAGGGAATAAATTATTGTTGTTTCAAGCCAGCCAGGTTTTGGTAATCTGTTACAGCAGCCCTGAGAAACTAATATAAGGCATTAGAGAGGTTATGGGGATACAGGTACAATTCTGTTTCTTGTCCTGTGTTCAGTTTATGAAGATTCATTTAGCTGTACACCTTGCTATATGCACTATGCAATGTGTATGTTATACTTCAAAAAAGTTAAAAGTATATATAATTGCTCTTTATTACACTTTGAAAGAAGCCTTCTTATCACAGTTCAGCAGTAAGAATAAGATAGGTTGTTGTCTAGTAACAAATCATCCCAAATGACCATGACAACAAAGGCCTGCATCACACCCATGCGACGTGTCTTTTGGGGATCAGCTGTGGCTTTACTTCACATCATCTTTATGAACCAGATCAAATTTTCACTCCTACATGAGGCTTTTCCAGAGATCTCTAGGCAGACAAGTCATACAACAGAAGTGTCTTTCTCCAGTGTTATTACTTTTATTTTGACTACTTGCTTGCACATTTATTTCTGTCACTAGGTGTGAATACCCAGATTGCAGGAATATCAGCTTTATAGAGCTTAATGATTGGGAGCACAATTTTGTATAAGACTTGATGTCAGACAGATTTGGATTTTCATTCCGTCTCTAGTGATCTCAGGCAACTTAATCCTGTTTGGCTTCAGTTTCCTCATCTGGAAAGTAGGGAGAGTACTACTACTGGCCTTATATTATTGTGAGGATTAAAAACTCTACCATATGTAAAGTTCTTAAAATAATCTAAGGCATATATGAGGTGTTCATTAAACATTCCCTGAATAGTTAATCTTATTGCATAGCTACTGCAGGTCAGGATCCTGATCTAGGGTTCTAGGATTAGTTGCAAACAAGACAAAATCCTGACCCTTAGTGGGGTAGGCTGCTACTGTTACTATTATTAGCTGTTATTTGTATGCCTAGTAGCTAGGGTGGTGCTTGACCCATAGTAGGCCCACTATATAGTGCTGAGTAATTCATATTCATCCTCTGACTCCAAAATGCCATGCTTACTCCTAACTTTTCACCCTTTCAGGCTTTTCCCTTAATATTTTTTCTCTCTTGATTTTCATTCTCATTTTTTTATGAGTCATTCGTTTTAAAAAGTTAGCTTTTTGGGTGAGTGTTTGAGCCTAATCACTTTAGCATTGCATACATAATAATCCATGTTAACAGATGCCCTATTTATGGGGAAATGTAAAGCCATGATGTGGGGAAATTATTCATCTCATGTTTTTGTTGAAGAAGCAAAACACACAGTAAGTTAAGTCTGGTCTTCCTGAAATTCTGCATTTTCAAAAAAAATGTGATAGGAACTGGGGAGCACACTTGGTACAAGGTGGCATTAATTATTTAGTCATTCTGAACAGGTTTCAATTGCATTACATGGAAAAATGGAAGAGCCCTCCAGTGGCCAAATAATCCCTCTCAAATCCCAAGGGTTATTTGCCACAGACGGCATCTCCAGATGAATGAAATGCCTGCTTCATCTTCTGTAGGGAAAGAAAGAGGGTGAGACCCTCTTTTCTTTTTTAATAGGACTTATTAAAGTTTTATTTTCCCATTTTAGAAAGGACTCTTGTCTGATTCCAAACACTGAGACAAGTTTGAAGCAAATTGTTTTATCCCTTAAAGCAGAGACAATACCTTCTCTCTGATAGTTAAGCATTGCAATCAAATAACACTTTTTTATTGAGCAGCCACTGTAGGCCCAGCACTCTGCTGGACTTTGTAGAAGGAACTAGCCTATGGAGGGAGAGGGAAAGATGAATAGAACACACAGTTTCTGTCCTCAAGGGTCTTATGGTCTGTTGAGGAGACAAGACTAACTCCTCTGGACAAGAGGGGGATCATGTATAGTGATAAACTTGATTGTTCTTGTCTGAAACCATGGTTGGCGTGGTTTAGGGCAGGGGAAAGAAAGTGCCTCATAAGAATAAATAAAAATGTATTTGCAATTTACTGATGGTAAGTACTTGTCTAGGTACTGGAGGGGCCAGAATCAATACAGACATGGCCCCTTGCTTTCTTGGCCCTTACAGTCTACTGGGGGAGAATAACCCTGAAGAAACAATTGTAAAGTGCATTTTACAAACAAACTATTTTACAAACTGACAAACTATTCAATATCCTGTGATAAACCATAATGGAAAAGAATATGAAAAAGAATGTATATAGATGTATAACTGAATCACTTTGCTGTACAGCAGAAATCAACACTACATTATAAATCAACTGTCCTTCAATAAAATAAATTTTAAAAAGAGAGAGATCTGACAAGTGCTGGGACAGAAAAGGTATAGGAGTTAGGAGGGCACACGAAGGACACGTCTAACTAAAACTGAGGAGGGAATAGTGGTCAGGGAAGCTTCTAGAGGAAGTGACAGGCCAGTGACTGAAATGAGCCAAGTCATGAGGTTGGGGTTAGAATGTTCTAGGAGGAGAGAAGAGAGGATATGAAGAGCTGACAGGGGTGGGGGTGATGGGCTGTAAGGCAGAAAGACCTTCAGTATGGCTGGAGCTGAGGAAGGGGGTGTGGGGAGAGAAGGGATGGCAGCCACGTTTCACCAGTGGGAGCTACGCTGAATCATGCAGCCATCAGATCTCCGTCTAGGCTCCAAAAATGCCCCTTCCTCCATTATCTCCCTCCCAATCACCATTCTATCTCAGCAGAACTTATTTTTCCTGGTTCTCAAATGGACACCCAATTTTATTCTTGGCCAGACTTATCTTCCAAATCTGCTCCTTGGCACCAACCTGTTTCTGGTTCCTCGTCTTTACTCTCTCATCCTATCAAGAAAATGCAATTCTTTCATGTGGCCATTTTTCAATCACTGTTCCCAATGCTATTTCCTCCTGCCTTGCAGTCCACACCCTGGTTGAGCCCCTGTGCTGGGTTCAGTCAGTTCCCAGAAGGAGTCATCAGCCAGGCTTGGGTCAGGCAGGAAGATGCTGGAACACCTGGGAAGCCATCCTATTGCTGTCTCAGGTATTTGAGGGGCCTCTGGCTGCTTTCACTCTCACCTGCAAGAATCGCCAAACAAGGAGGTGGGCGGGGGTGGTCCAACATCCAAGTCTGGACAAGAGAAAACCAGGGGTGGTGTGGGTGTGTAATTTGCTGATGAGGTGAACAGAAAATCTGTGCTGAGCCTGGAACTTGGCTGTGAAATGATATTGTATCTAATGTCACTGTGTATAAGCCCCTCAGAATGAATCCATCCATACAGACAATAAGAGAGGGTGACACCCTGTTCTGAATCTGACCCAGTGCACATGAAGCCTTGTCCCAGTAGCCTGGCAGGCCTCTTCCTGGTGGCCATTCAACTTTCTCATGCTTCACTGCCACCCTGCAAATGACCCCTGGACTTCAAAATGGGAAAAGAATGATTCTCAAAGGGAAGTAAACACACTTTCTTTTATCATCACAGAAAACACTTTGCAAGGGTGATAAGGAAGTTTTAGACCTTTTAGACCTTACATTAGCCTGAAGGGTCAGGATGACAGGCTCATTGTTTATACTTGTGCAGAAACTAATTTGAGCCCAGCAGATTTTTGCACAGTAGAGGGCAAAGCCACAGTTTCCATCAGCCAGGATCGTATTGTTACCTGCTGGCGGGTTACCTACTCATGTGGTCACAGATCCCAGTGAGGTGAACGCGCAAGAGGAGATGCATGCAAATTTTGAAACTGAGGATGATCTTGAAACCATTAACAACATCCCCAGAATGTGTGCATCTTCATACCGAGATCACCTAGGGTTCTATGCAAATCCAGCTATTGTTAAACTTCCTGCACTTGCAACTCATTTCTTTCAGGACACATCTTCTTCAACATCAGGACTTGTTCAATCTTTGATAACAAGATGGAGAAGGGTAAAATATATAGAGATTCCAGTTCAAACAATTCTAGGTTTTTGTTTCTTCTCTGAGGATCCTGAGAAACAAACGCAGTGTAAATTCCACCATCCTCCTATTGTGCCCATCTCCTCCCCCCTTACTTTCTTCTTATCCTCTTCTTTACAATTTTTATTTTTTATTATTATGGCAAGAACACTTAACTTGTGATCTCCCTCTTAACACATTTTTAAGGACATATTTCATTGTTAACTTCAGGCAAATGTTGCATGTCTAGAATTTATTCATCTCCCATGACTAAAACTTTACACCCATTCAACAGTAACACTCTTCTCTCCCCACCAACCCCTACCAACCACCATTCCACTCTGTTTCTTGAATTTGGAGGAATTCCTACAACTCAATAGCAAAAAAACCCAAAAAACAGAAACCCTAATTTAAAAATGGGCAAAGGAATTGAATGGACGTTTCTCCAAAGACAGCATAAAAATGGTCAACAGGTATTTGAAAAGATGCTCAACATCACTAGTTATCAGAGATGCAAATATTCCCCCTTAGTTTCTGAATCATCTTTAGGCCTAAGGAGAAGGAAGAACAATGTACTAGTGTATCTCCAGGTCCAAGGGTGCCAACACAGCCTGTGTGTGTGTTTGTGGGGCGGGGGGGGGGTGGGGGGGTGGGGTGTAGAAGAGGGTCAGGGGAAAGAGAGTGGGACATTGTGGTGGGGAGGGCAATGGTATCCCAGAGATTTTATTATGTGTGGGTGGGAAGAGTAAAGGCTTTTCCATCTGCTAGTCCGAGGTTTGAGCCCTGCATCTGACACTGACCATCTATGCAAGCTCAGCCAAATCAGCACTCTGTCATAGCCTCAGCTTCTTCACCTGTAAAAGAAGGAATACTAACAATGCCTCCCCAACAGTCATCGTGTGGGTTCACAAATGCAGTAGAGTGAGAAAACTCACATGGCACTAAGGCCCAGGATATAAAGGGCAATAATATAAAAGCTAAACTCAGCTGGGTGTAATAGAATAGGAAGCCAGGGACCAGAGCACACTGGCAAGTGAACACCCCATATAAAGCATTTTCATTTCAATTTAAAACAAACCGATCCATGTGTTTCTGGCAGTCAGATACGACCCATAGCCCACCTACTTTTATTCCATAGGAAAATATCTGGCCCTGAAATGAGACTGTGGTTGTATTCTTATTGTTATTTCCTCCAGGGGAAACCCTAGCTCGGACATTCCAGATCCCTCCAAAGACACCTGGCCCGCTCTGGAGCCTGCTTTCTATTTCCAGTGGAGCCAGAGGCTCCCTCACTGAGACCGAGGAAAAACTGCTGATTCACAGCTGGACAATCTCTGTTTCCAGATGCTTCCATAGCTTCCTTCTACTGAGGTGGCCCTTCTTCCTCCCTGCCCTCCCCCACTTCTGCTGCCAGCCCCAATCCAGGCACCAACAGGATGGCTGGGAAGGACCCTGGCTGAGGGTGCACCGCAGTAGACAAGCGTCTGTCTGCTCTGTCCCCTTTGGCATCCTCTCCCCTGCGTTTCTGCAGGTAGGAGCCTAACCACAGCATGATTAGGCTTTCAGGAGAGAAGCTTGCCCTATTCTAGCTGTTCAGAAGCTGGACTGGAGTCTCGTAACAGCAGACTGCTGGCCTGTGGCCCAGATCAGGAGCAAATTCGGTGGAATTTTACCTTTCTCCACGGGAGAGCCTTTTATCCTAGAGGTTAGAAACTGCAAATAGCCTTTGACTCATGCTGACCGTCTCTGCATGAGAGCCACGGGCTGCCTCCAACTCAGATTTATCTTCCAATGTTAGTTCTGAAGCACAAAGTAGAGAATCAAGTAGGATGCTTTAGGATGCATTCACCTTTTGACATGAATCACAGCATTATGGTTCATGCTTGGGGAGCGATCCAAGCATCACGTGACTGGTCTTCCCCTGTTATTTTCCCTGGAAGCCCTGAGGGCCAAGAGGCGAGACCAGCTGGAATGGATGATTTTTCATATAGTAGATGTCCTGGTCTCACATCCCTACAGGCAGATGTCAAGTAGGATATCTCCCAGGTCAGATTAGGAAAGAGAGTAATATGAGGTCCTCTTCTGTCCTGGAGATTTCCTCCAGACAACCATAGAAACTCACTCTCTCCACCTCCCTCTCACCAGCCAGACTTCATTCCTTTTTCTGACCATCCTAGTCAATCATCAGACTGTGGTAGAGCTGGGACTCTGAACAACTGGCTTCCTCAAATCCCCCTGTGGAGGGTGTACAAAATGCACAGGCCTCAGTCTTCCCCACAGAGATTCTTATTCAGTTGTTGGAGGTGCATTTTTTAAAACGTCCTCTGGTGGCGTGGAAGCTCCTGGCTCAGAATCCCTACTTTAGAGAGTAGAGGGGGAGCAAGTGTGAGGCGTGAGGCCTCTTATCTTCTGGGCACCAGGAGCGGGGGGCCATGTCTTCTAATTGCTGTGGTCATTAGATCCTAGCCCACCCAGTGCACATCAAGGGATTGTCTGCGTAGCCATTGCCTAACAGATGCACAACCCAAATAACCAAATATGCCCATTGAATCTCTGTTGCCTGTGGAAATCACGAGTCCAGGGAGAGGCGAGTCCAGAGCACCACACTGAGATATCTGAGCCCCAGGCTTCATCCTGTCACCACCTGCACAGATGACCTTGTGCTAGACAGACACTCTTCTAATCTGTTTCTTTACCAGTAGTAAGATGGGGTTGGAATACATAATAAGTTCCCTACAAGCACCAAAACTATGTAAACAATTATGTAATAGACCTTTAATGAATTCAACTTTTTTTTCCTTTGGAGCCTCCATCCTTGTTTCATGTTCTAATAGTTAAACCTAAAGTGATAAGAATCAAGAATCATAAGAGTCAAATCAAACAATAAGAATTTTAACTGTCATCAATTCCTATATGACTATGGCTTAGTCTCTCCTTTTCTCAGTGCTCACATGTCAAGGGTATTAAGGAAAGAAACAGGTGCTGGTGAAGTACCCAAGCCCCAGAATTAGGGATGGGACTGGCAGCTCTGAAGTTCATGCCCTGATATTATCGACAGGGCCCAAGCCCAAACCTGGTGACTACGGTTAAGGATAAAAGAAAACACTGTTGAAACTCTTAGCTACACAAGGGCCTTTTCCCTTGCAAAGGTCTTGTAAAAAAATAAGGGAGGGGAAGGAGGGGAGAAAATGGCTGTATTTGAAGTAGAATCATGAATCTATAAAGAATGTTTCCAAGATTTCTATGATGCATCAGCAGCTTCTTAAAATAACAGCAAATATTTTAGATCCATTATTTAGATTCCCTGGAAAATAAACAACAGGGTCGTATAGAATAGGAATGGTGGATTTAGCCCTCAGTCCCCATTCATGTTCTGTGTCCATGGTTTTTTTTTTTTTCCCTGCAGTACGTGGGCCTCTCACTGTTGTGGCCTCTCCTGTTGCGGAGCACAGGCTCCGGACGCGCAGGCTCAGCGGCTATGGCTCACGGGCCCAGCCACTCCGCGGCACGTGGGATCTTCCCGGACCAGGCACAAACTCGTGTCCCCTGCATCGGAAGGCGGACTCTCAACCACTGAGCCACCAGGGAAGCCCGTGTGCCCATGCATTTTTAAGACAGGAAACATTTTCCCAATTATAGCAGGAGCAGGAAGGAGGAGAGCGAGGTGGGCCGGCTTGGGCTTGCCAGATGCCTTGCTTGTGTGTCTGGGGTGTGCGGTCAGAACAGATGTGCTATTGGGGGGACAGTAGCTGAGCAGTCTGTAGGGTCAGGGAGACCAACCCCTGTCCAGGCAGAGGTTCTAGAGCTTCACGAGCCCACGCAGGCTGTGCTATAGCAGCAGAGATGTTCAGAACCGGAGTGCCTTGTCCCCCAGGCTTTGTGCCTCATGCCTCAGAGTACCTCCCTGACACCAGGGCAGGGGGCTTGAGGGGTGCTGATGTGCCCTATTCAGAAAGTCTGCAAAATGGGCCCACAGCCCAGCACAAAGGCCTCACCCTACCCTGTCATAGCTCCCCCTGCAAACCAGCACAGTTGCCTCCTGGAAAGCAAGGTGGGGGGACTGGGCAAGCTGCGTGTGTCCCGTGCGCCAGAAGAGCCACTAGAGCTCCTGAATGCGGGCTCTCGTGTCTCACCACACTGCCTCACTTCAGAAATGACTTCACAAACCCAAAATAGCAGCAGCCACGAAACAAAACGCAGCGAGGTTCAGGCAATAAGAGACAAATCCAGAAATGAAACTGTACAGCAGAAATGAGCACAACACTGCAAATCAACCATGCTTCAACTTAAAAAAATGAAAACAGAAATTAAAATGAAACATACCCACCAGATATCCAAGGTGGGGTTAGGGTCTTCTCGTGGGGCTGGGACAGGGTGAGTTGAAGATCTAGGACTGGGACCCCCAACATGGCTCTGTTCTAATGAGGCAGCAGAGAAATCAGATGGAATTTGTCTCATAGCCGGCTTGGCGGTTTTGTAAAAGCATTTGGAATATGTCAGTGTTAGTACTGGATGGAGTTGTTTGAGACTTTTCACCCATCAGGACACAAGGCACCTAGAATTCCAAAGTGCATTCCATTCCTTTAGGTCCCAAGGGATGCACCATATTCTGTCCATGACATTAACCATGGGAGAGAGAACCAAATTATGTCAGCTCCAATCTCTCTCATCTCACCTTTCAGACTAAATTCCTGTCTAGTAATTACTGCCTGTGATTCTGAGCGGTAATACATAGTTATCAGCAAGCACTCATCAGAGAGGTTAGCAGAGCAGGGCTTCCCACTGTAGCCTCGGAGAAGAGGTTTCATTATGTTTTTGCTGAGTTACTTCACCCTGTGGCTGTTTACAGTTATCTCCTCTCTGCAGAGCTGTTCTGCTATTCCAGGCCTGGAGTACAGACCATTTCCCCTTCCTCCACTGGAAGCAGGGAGAATTCACAAGCCAGACTCTCCCCTCGAAGCGGTAGGACAGAGACCTCTGGCACATTCTTGGAGTAAGTCCTTCACTCGGGTTTCCCCTCCCAGACACACGGATTTGTGCAGCCTGAATCCTTACTTTCTAACTTTGGAGCTGAATGACCTTAAGCCGTATATGGAATCCCTTTAGGGCTCGATGTCCCCTTCTATAAAATGGGGGTCAATAATACCTACCTCATACTGCTTTTGTGAAGATGAAATTAAATGATATAGAGAAAATAAATAGGTCACCTAGTTAAATTTGATTGAGCGTAGCATCTTGGGTCTTGTTGAAGCTCGGGAAATAGTAATGAGATTATTATTGTTTTCTATTGAGGTTTTGTTGTGAAATTTGAAAGTAACTGATATTATGACTGAAACAATACTCAGTGAACCTGTTAGCTGCCCTCCTTCCTCCCTGGACCACTCCTCCCATCTCCAGCACACACGGCCCACCCCTCCTCCCACCCTGGGGAGGGAAGGCCTGAGTCCGGGTACCACACCCATCCCTGCCCTCGGTCCTCTGCGTCATCTCTCTCACTTCACCCACAGCATCAGTACCTTCCATACTGTGATTTCTGAGTGCTGAGGAGAGAGCACTTTTTCTCTCCTCAGCTTGTCTCTTTCTCAGCTCTCACCAAACGTACCTCTAAGGAGAGTAGTTGGTTGGTGAGAACCTACACATTCACTCAGCCCTATTTATCAGCCCATGGACTCCCACACTGACAGACACAGAAGTCTCTCCTGTTTCTGTGTTTAACCTTCTTACCAGCCCTGAGAGGCAGATAATATTATGCCCATTTTACTATGATGTCTAAAAGCCTGGTCTGGTTTAGCAATCTGTCCTAGATGACCTATGTGTGGTGGGAAGGATCAGAGAGGGTCAGGCAAGGTGAGGTAATGTATGTGGAGGGCCCAGCACAATGCTGATATATAATCTCAGTAATCTGATCTTTTCCCTTCCCATTGTCACCTTCCGGAGTAAACCACGGGGTAGAGGTGGTCCTGCCAAAATTTCACCTACCTCACCTCCTACCTCTGCACGCCTCACAGCCCACGCTGCAGCAATGATGAGCTTCTTGCCAGTACGTAAGCGTGGTCATTTTACACCTGTGCATGTTGTGCGGAAGCCACCCTCTCCTCCCTCCAGGTGCATTCACAACTTGCCATATTTTTAAATTCCTCTGATAAGAAACGTGCCCTGCGGAAGACCTAAATAGACATTTCTCCAAAGAAGACATACAGATGGCCAACTGACACATGAAAAGATGTGTCTAATTATTAGAGAAATGCAAATCAAAACTAATGAGTTATCACTTCATACAAGTCAAAATGGCTATCATCAAAAAGTCTACAGATAATAAGTGCTGGAGAAGGTGTGGAGAAAATGGAACCCTCCTACACTGTTGGTGGGAATGTAAATTGGTGCAGTCACTATGGAAAACAGTATGGAAGTTCCTTAAAAAACTAAAAATAGACTTACCAAATGATCTAGCAATCCCATTCCTGGGCACATATCTGGAGAAAAACATGATCCAAAAGGATACATGCACCCAATGTTCACTGCAGCACTATTTACAAGATCCAAGACATGGAAGCAACCTAAATGCCCATCAATCAACGATGAATGGATAAAGAAGATGTGGGGTGTGTGTGTGTGTGTGTGTGTGTGTGTGTGTGTGTGTGTGTGTGTGTATGTAATGGAATATTACTCAGCCATAAAAGAATAAAACAATGCTATTTGCAGCAACATGGATGGACCTAGAGATTATCATACTAAGTGAAGTAAGTCAGAGAGAGAAAGACAAATATTACTTGACAGCATTTATATGTGGAATCTGAAAAATAGTACAAATGAACTTACTTACAAAACAGAAACAGACTCACAGACATAGAAAACAAACTTTTGGTTACCAAATGGGAAGGGTGGGGAAGGGATAAATTAGGAGTATGGGATTAATAGATACACTCCCATCTATAAAACAGATACACAACAAGGACTTACTGTAGAGCAAAGGGAACTATATTGAATGTCTTGTAATAACCTATAATGGAAAATGATTGAAAAAGGGATATATATATTCAGAATATATGAGTCTGAATCACTTTGCCATACACCTGAAATTAACACAACATTGTAAATCATCTATACTCCAATTTACAAAAACCTACTCTATTTCCCCAAGAACAGGTGGGCATTATCTTCCTTTGCTCCAACAGCAACTCGCTACTCCATACCTCTGATTATAAATTCCATCTTTGTTTGACTCTCTCTCTTACTAGATTCAGAATCTTGAGTGCCAGAGTTTATGGCTTATTCTTTTTTGTATTCCTGGCATCTAGCAGAAGGGCTGGCATATAGTCGGGATTTAATAAATAGTTGTTAAATGAATTAAAGCTATTGGGTAAAACCCATGGAATCCCATTATGTGCTGGTACCCTGCTGACTCCCTTGAACACAGATGATGAAGACTGAGGTTAGAGGGACAGCAACTGAGAATCTGGAAAGAAGCACACGTAAAATGAAAACCCTGCTTAGACAGTCACCAGTTCAGTGCCTTGTCTCTCCAGGAGCAGGAGGGATTTCAGGTCTTTCCAGCCCCTGAAAACTCTGGCCACCCCCTGTGTAGCTAAAAAGAATGGAAAGTATTCCCATTGGCTGAGGCAGCCTGAAGACAGCAGGACAGAGCCCTGTGTGCAGAGCTCCTCTAGATCTCACTCTGTGATGGAAAAACTCCACAGGCACTTCCAGGAGGCACTTTGGATGGTGATTCTGGTCCAGTTTGTGTGCCGCTGCAGAGAGCTGTGTGGGTTCCATGAAGCTGCACTGGCATGAATGTACTGGATTTCCATTTTTCTTCTTCTCCTCTCTGTACATATTCTGTGACAGGACAGGCAATCGCCTGACTAGCTGTTCACAACTGCCCAGGAGCATGGCAAAAAGCCAGACCAAGAAAGCAGGGATTCTTCAAAGGCCAGGAGAAGGAAGATAACAGAGTTTCAGCCAAGTAAACAACACATGGTGGGTGGGAGGGAGTGTATGGACATAACCAACCCAGGCTGAGTCTAAAAAGAAGAGGGTGGTCTAAACCCGTAGCCTGGGAGATGGTGTACCTGTAGATGTGCCAGGGTCTGACTCACCCTCTCTGGATGAACTTGGACTTAGCAGAACACTCATCTGTAGAATCAGGAGAATCCCATTTCATAGTCACAGTATAAGAAGGATCTCTAGAGACGTTAGTCCAAAATCCCTCATTTTAAGGATGAGAGGACAGAGGCTGGGAGAAGCCAAGCGATTTGCAGGGGATCACGTGGCCACTTTGCCTTAGAGCTGGGGTGAGGACCCAAATCTCTCTCTCCAGCTCGCAATCACCCTGTTTCTTCTGAAGAGCATTTCAGATTCTCAGAAGACAACTCTCTGTGCCAGACAGACTTCTAGGCTTGCTCTATGTTGAACCTGGTGACCAGGAGTTATGTACCCGCTCTGGAAGGCTAATGGCTGCTGAGATCATTTGTCTAAGGTTTGTGTCTATGCATTTGTGCTTGTGGCTTGATGCTGCATTGAATTTTAAAGTCAGGGAGTCTAAGGAAAGTGTAACAGTCAGATATGCCTTTCCTTTTTCATGCTTTCTAACCCCAAACTTGATGAGATCCCCAGGGATTTTTTCCACTATGCTTTCATTCCTGAAGCCTCCACAATTTGACTTCCTATCAGCTCCTGTCCTTTGACTGCCCTGGTTCCCCATGCCCGCATGCCCACTCACACTTACCAAACAGAAATAATTTTATCAAGTGGCCATGCTGCAGATTGCTTCTAAACAGCTGGGCTCAGGAAAAGCTCTGGGGATGAGTTGGGATCAGGAGTTATCTGCCCTGGCACGTTGTATCTGGATTTGTATTCACGTGGGCTGAACGTTTTAATTAGTGCGGGCAGCCAGTCTGGTCAGAGCTCCCCACCAAATGCTTTGCTTCTTAGGTGAGTGGTCGAAAGCTGTTCTTCAGACACTGAGTGCTCTGGTTGCTAGAAAAGGAAAACGACACCTAGGTGTCTGTATCTTATTTGTTCATTCATGTTCAACAGCTCTTCATGGAGGATCTATTAAGTGTCAGGCATTGAGCTAGAATGTGGGGATTCTAAGAGCAACAGGACATAGCTCCTGCTCATAAAGAGAGCACAGATAATGGATGTTAAATGAACATGCTGTACAGCCAGTGGCTGGTGAACGAGAACATGCGATGATACCGAAATGCACAGGTTGTCAGGAAGACCAGAGGAGGAGTGTTTTATCCAGCCTTGGGTACGTGGCGGGAGGGAGCCAGGAAGTGGTTTCTATTGCTGAAAATCAGGGAAGGCTTCCTGGAGGAGATGTTCAAAATGAGTCTCAAAGGATCCGCAGGAGCTAATAAGACACAAGATGATGTTGGCAAGGCTTTCTTAGCAAAGGGAACAGCACAAAGAAATGAAGATCAGCAGCATGGAGGGGGGTGGATACGCAATACAGGTGGTTTCGTTTTCAAGAAGGGGTTGGCAGCCGAAAATCGTGTTTGGGAGTGTGTGATGGGTGGAGAAAGGAAAGGAGAAGAGATGCAGGCAGGCAGCACATAGTTGATGTTTGTCCAACATTTCACAGTCTCCTGTCGTCACATGTGTTTGTTCATCAGCTGACAGAGCAGCCTCATAACGTGCATAGGGGAGATGCTAGTTCTTTGTTAGCCTCCATCCCGTTCTGTCACTCACCGCCCATCCTGTCAACCTCCAGGATCTTATTCATTCTTGATCTTCCTTAGAGCTCTCTGGTCTTCCCCTTCAGTCTCCTCCACAGCTAATCCACTTCACTGTAACCCCCAGATGTTCCATTCCCTCATATCCTTGGTCCTCCGTTCTCATCCTTCCCGTCACTACAGGTGCACCCACATCTTCGTGATTACCAAATCCAAACCTCCAGCTCCAACATTTCTCTTGAGATCTGGTCATGGATCCCCACCTGACCAAGTGGACAGCTCCGCCTGAGTACTAGGCACCTCACTGAATATGTCCAGATGTGAACTCAGGAGTTCTCCATCAGACCTTCTCTTCTTTGGAAAACTAGAATCCATTCTGCCTTTCCCCTGAGTCCTTCTTTTATCCCCAAACCTCAAAAGCTCTCATTTGGTCTGTTTCCCTGATTAAAGTTCTCCATCACATCAGGGTAAAATTCTAACTTAACTAAGCATGCATGACCCTTTACTGGCCACCCCTTAGGTGGTTCTTCAGCCTTACCGCCTACTTTTTCACCCAGCAACACAGCACCGGTGCCCTCTCTGTATCTATCACCTTGACACAGCCATTGCCTCTGCTTGAAATTCTCCTCCTGCCCCAGATGAGTTGGAGGTGCTCCTGTGTAAGCTCAGTGTAGTTTTTAATGTTTCACATTGTAGTGACTTCTCTCTCTAATCAGACTAAACATCTTAGAGATAGGATATTTGTCTTATTAACAGTTGCCCCCAAAAGCTAGCACAGTAACTGGTACATAATAGAAACATACACACACATACAAACATGCACACACACAAACACACCAATTAAACTGAATTGAACTCCCCATCTGGTCAATTTGTAGGTCTTCAAAAGTTGATTCAAATGTCACCTCTTCTGTGAAGCCTTCCTTGATTCCACTAGGCATCCAAAAAAGTTTTCAGTCCATATTATTCCACTTGTTTCAGTGAATTATTATTCCCTTTTTAATTCATCTGTCACTGGATTGAGTTCCTAAAGGGTAGAGAACAGCCACCCACCACTGAACTAGTCTAAGGTTGAGACTCAGACAATTGTCTGGTGACGGAATGAATCACCAATTTACAGAAAGGAGAACCGAGGTTTGTAGAAGCCAAGCACCTTGTGAAAAGTCAAACACTGGTATATCTGGGACTAAAACTTGGCTCTGGGTTCACAGATTTTTCATTTAAAGCCCAAACTAGCATCTCTGATTCTACCACACAGTGCCACGTCTGGGAAATCTCTCCATAAGGGAAAACTCTCCATCACCTCTTTCCTTGGGGAGCCGAACCTCTAGTGGTTCACATCCCAGTGCCCATGGAGCAGCCAGCCATCTACCGTGAGCAATGCCAGCAGTGACAGCCCTCGTGGCTGTGCAGCAAGCTGCTTTTCCAATGATGCTTAGGAGCAAGTGAGCCGCTAACAGAACAGAAACACTCAGCCACAGCCTGAGCTTCTCATCCTGAGTCAAACCTGCACTTGACTCCAGCTTTGCCATCTCCCAGTTTTGTGGCCTTGAGCAAGTCACACTGCACAGAGCTTTATTCTCAACAATTGGAATAAAGATAAGCACCGTCCACAACTGTTGTGCAGAAAACAACAGTAGCAGTGATATACACATTTTTCATGTGCCTTGTTACTGTATCTCTGTGAAGATACTGACATTGCAGGGGCTCCATAAATGCTCCCCATGATGACATCAAGCTACATTTGGTCCCTACAACAGTCCGTTCTCTTTTCAATAATTTCTCTGAGCCCTGGATCCTCCTTAGCCTTCTTGGTTGGACTTCTAGACCTTGATAGTGCAGAGAAAGAAGAATTCAAATTCAAATAATAATTTAGAGCCTCTCCGATACACTGTAGGCCCATCATGGCCCTCTTTTGCATGGCTTTTGTAATCCTTTTTGTTGTCACTTTTAACCAAATGCTTTGATATTCCCAGTGGGGGGAAAAAAAGACACTCCAGAGAAATCCAAGATACATGAGAGGCAGAAGAAACCTACGGAAGAGGTGTTCCTGAGGGCTCAAGCTGTTTTCCCAAATGGTCCTGTGTGGATTCCACAGTTTCCATGCTTCTCTTAAAGAAAAAAATGGTGCACTCCTGGAATTAGAAATTCAGACAAATGGTCCAAGCATCCCAGAAAGTGTTAGGTCTATTTCTGAGAATTTTCACAGGTTTAGTCACCCAAACTTTTATTTGCCTATATAAACCAAAAGTTTCTAACCTGCAAGCCAAGGGCCCTTGAAGGATATAAAGTTGCTGCAAGCAGTTTCAAATTTGTGCATTAAGGGTCATCTCTCACCTAAAAAACAAAACAAACAAACAAACAAAACCAGTGCTTTGCAAAAACATCCACACTTATTTTATTTTCAAGTGTATTTCATATTGTCATAAATAAAATATGTATCTGTATAAGATCATTACTGAATTTATAATAGCTGTTTGTCACTATGCATTTCCCTACAAAATACGTATTAAAAGGGTTAATAATACCTTAACCTTTTGTTGTGGGGAAATTGGCAAGAGCTGTGTTCTGCAAAATGTTTGACATAAAAAGCAACGCCAATACTAGCAAAGTTTAGGAATCACTCTTATAAGTCAGAACCCCAGGGTCTGAGTGGACCTGGCAGTTGGCTTCCCAGAGCAACTCAGAAACATATGTGTGTTGCAGAGTGACCTTGAAAAACCTTCCTGCTCCCAAAGATGAAGCTATTCGGGTTTGTCTGCCAACCTAATCCACCACACAGCCGTGGCACAAGATGCAGGGAGAGCTAATCTTTCCTCCTTCCTTCTGGGGGGCCCGGGCTGGGAACGCGGCAGCAGCTGTCAGCCCAGGGCCAACAGGAGGATGAGCAGAAAAGGGCAGTGGGGCTTCCCAGGTGGTGCAGTGGTTGAGAGTCCGCCTGCCGATGCAGCAGACACGGGTTCGTGCCCCGCTCCGGGAAGATCCCACATGCCGTGGAGCGGCTGGGCCCGTGAGCCATGGCCGCTGAGCCTGCGCGTCAGGAGCCTGTGCTCCGCAAGGGGAGGGGCCACAACAGTGAGAGGCCCGCGTACCGCAAAAAAAAAAAAGGGCAGTGGCAGCGGCCCCCAGGAACATCTCTGCTCAGTTCCTCCCAGATCCCTCTCCATTAGCCCTCATGACAAGGCACTGGCAGAAAGTAAGTCTGGCGAACACATGGCCGGGAGAACACAGTGGTGAAAGCAAGGTGACTGACCTCAACAAGCTGTCACAAATTAAATACTGTCTGTGCAGGAGAGTTCACCTCCCAGCTTGCTTTGGGAACAGAAAGTTGAGATTTTCCTCGCTCTGATTGGATAAGAGGCTGCAAGCCAGCTAGGTCCAGTGAGCTACACTCACAGCAGGATTGTGTCAGTTTGGCAACTAATCAGCAACGGTACACACCAGTCACCCAGGCAGGTCACTGACCACCACTTCGGTGACACAGACATGGACACTGGTAAACTGACTGAAGGCTCCTTTCTTCCCCACTGGGCACAGTAACCAACCACTGGGTAAGCCACTGAACTCCCCCATGCCTGGGTCCCCGCAGGAGGAAGTGTGCTGTTAACACCTGCTTACCTTCCACGGGGAGCCGGAGCCCTAATTAAGCACGGTTTGTGAAGTGCTCTGAGGCTGCGGGAAGAAAGCTGAGCTCTGAGTGCAAATTATTATTGCTAATTAATTATTGTCAGCAGAACGATTTACTCTGTGTTTTCAAAGATAGGAGCCCTTGTTTAGTGGTCAAAGAATGCTTTCCTTGTATATTTCCCATCCATTTCTCCCACCCACAGCTCTGGCTTGTAATCTCTCAGTCTTTCTCCCCTCTTTTCTTCCTCTCACCTTTCTCAGGTCCCTAACTGGAAAGCAAGGTATCCAGCCTCCCCCTCATACCCCAGACATAAGCAGATTTTCATAAAAAGAGGATGAGAAATCCTTAAGAATGTGAATGTAAGCTAGAAAATAAGGGGAGATCTGAAACAAAATATCTGTAGTGTTGGCTGGGAAAACAGAGTCCCTTTGGGAAAAATCCATGATTAATCCTAGACAGAATATAAAGCTGAAATATGGGAGTCTTTCTGCTAAGATGGTTTCTGCCGGTGCATGATTATGACCTCTGAGGGGCAATGATACACATGATCAGAAGAAAGCATCGGAAATTCTCGGAGCAGTGAGCCTATCGAAAAGACCAGCAGCCCTCCTTCTTTTTTTCTTGGTACGCGGGCCTCTCACTGCTGTGGCCTCTCCCATTGCGGAGCACAGGCTCCGGATGCGCAGGCTCAGGGGCCATGTCTCACGGGCCCATCCACTCCGCAGCATGTGGGATCCTCCCGGACAGGGGCACGAACCCACGTCTCCTGCATCGGCAGACGGACTCTCAACCACTGCGCCACCAGGGAAGCCCAGCCCTCCTTTTTATAAACCCTTCCCCGAGCCACCCTCCTCCCCAACAAAAAACCCAAGGCCTGTTCAACTTTAATTTCTATCTTCAATTAGTTAGGATAACAATCCTATAGAATTCCTAGAATAAAGTGCACCTATGAGATTAAAACGAAGGAGACCAGAGGCATTAGGAGAACAAAGCAACCAAGATGGAACAATGCGCGTCTTCCCATCTTGCTGCCACCTGGCGCTCACCATGCTGGCATCTGAATCAAGGGCATTGTGGACGCAAGACAAGAGAATCCCCGGTGAACTGTATCTTTTATGAATAAATTGTACTTGCCAAAATTGGTTGGTTGTTTGTGGACATTGATTTATTTTCTCTGATTCTTTCTGATTGTTATATTTTAGATGGTGCTTACTGATGTGAAAAAGCCATCTAGTATTGCTGATAAATCTAGAGATAACGGCAGAGGTCATAAAAGGTAGAAAGGAAGGAAAGGAAGGTGTGCTTGCCGTACAATGGGAAAACTTTATGGGAATTGCGACCCTCTATGCCCATTTAAATGCCATTTCACCCCATTTTGTAATTGTACAATTAGCCAGGTCATTTTCTGCTTTTTTTTTTTTTTTTTTCCCTTCCGGAGTTAAGGATAGAATAGAGAACATAGCGAAAGGGTGTGTTTTATCTGAGTGTGCAGACATTTTTGCTGGATTTCTTTGTTATTTCTTTGCCTTTTACTCCCTTGACTCTGCATATTTGTGGCGGGGGTGTGGGGGGGAGAAAGAGAGAGAGAGAGGGATGTGGGCAAGGGCAACGAGAGAAGGAGTGAGGGAGCTTTTGGTGTAGCAATGATTAGCATCCTGGAGGAGGGGACATTCTTCTTGTACAGCACTGAGTGTGCACACCTAACATTTTCAAGGTCATGCAATGGGAGCATTCAGAACGTTCAAGGTGAGCCCAACCTGCTCGATCCCCTGGGTCTCAGTGCTCTCCATACTGGCATCCTAGTGCCAAGTTTACGTCTGGCAGGCTTTCTGAAAAAAGAGCATTGAGCTCAGTTTAACTTCCAGGGGGATAGTTAGGCATGAAAGTTGAAAATGTGAGGGCCCGGCGAGGGAAGAAGGAATGGGAGGGTAGCCAGAGGCTGCTGACTGACTCTGTTTCCACCTTTGGATCACAACTCTTGAAACATTACACCTAAAATAGGTCAACAGGGATTTGGGATAAAGTGGGATAAGCTTTAGTTAATTATCCCAAACGTGCAGAATGCCTGCTTTTAAATCCTGAGTTGGATTTAATCTCAGAAGCTGAGAAGATCTTCTGACATCCAAATCCATTTGAAAATTGACTGGAGGGGCAGTCTATCCAAAGAGATAGCTTGTTCAATAATAAGGTAACAAACGCAGCCATCGCACAGGGCCAGGAAATTACAATGGCTCATCTGTGGGCTGGTTTCTGATGTCACTGAGGGAGCAATACAGCAGACAGAATGAAGGAGGAAGTGCTGGCTCTGATCATTTTCCACATCTTCCCTGTCAGGCTGGGTCTCCTCGGCAGAACAAGCCTCGTATTCAATACAAGAGAGACATGAGAAGAGACAAAACATCTGCAATCCATTGGTAGGGAGACGGGAATAACAGAGATGCTGAAAATGGGGGAGGGAGGATACTTTCAACCTCACTTTTAGACACACCTTGTATTTAGAGTTATCTTGACTTTTTGACAATCTTACATGAGTGAGAGTCCAGTGGGGGTCCATTTTAAGGACGAATGTGAGCCCTCCTGAGGTATATTGTTAAAAAGGCTAACTTTTGCGGTAGGTCTAACAGCAAGTTGATTTATTTCAAGAACAATCTGAAAACCATCCTAGAAAACGCTTTGGGTTAACCTCTTCTGATAGCTTTCTTTTAAAGCTTTCCATGACTTCATGAAGCAGATCCAAACAGACCTCCCCAATCTAGATTCTTCCCCCAACCACAAATCCATCTCACGCCCTCCACTCACAAGGCATTGTCCATAAGCGCTCTGATGCTAAAACTCTACCCTCAGGTCTCATATGGTTCTGATAGCTTTGCATTTTAACTCTTTCTTTTCATTTTTCTTCCTCCTTGCTACACATCCCAAAACCCATGTTTGCAGAGGGCAAGAGTCATATCCATTTAGGTTTGGGGGTTCAAAATCTCCAAGAGTACCAAATATGGCTGCTGTTCAGTAAGTGGGGGTAATGAACTGATCTAACAAACATTTATTGAGTGTCCAATATGCAATGTTGCTGTTGTGTTGTTTGTAAGAGTTCTTTACCCTCAGGAACCTTGTGAAACGATGGAAGGGAGGAGTAGAAGCAGAAGACATAGGAACAACTCCAATAGAAGTAAAAAATAATGAGTGCCATGTTCATTGTATAAATAACATGCTGGAAGAATACAGAGCAAGAAGGGTTTCGCAGACATGACAGGCTTCACAGAGAAGGTGGCATATGAGTTGGATTTTATGGGAAGACTGGGGCTCTGCTGGAATAGGGCAGGAAAGGAATTCTAGGCTGAGAAAGTTCTATGAACAACAGCACAGAGAGGGGAAAGTGATGGTGGTGTTAGACCACCGCCAATAGACTAGTGTCTGCTCTGACATAGGTTGCCTAGAAGAATGTGGAAGAAGCAGATCCAAGGTTCCCTGCAGAATTACTTTACTCGCCTGCTTCTAGAATGAACAAACTCTCTTCAACACCCAGGAATCAGAGAAATAAATTCCACTTGCAAAATCACCTTATCACTCCAAGGCAGAAGCTATAAAATGATCCTGGGGTCCTGGCTCCCAAATATCACACAGATGAGGACCCTGAGTTTCCCAAATCTCACTCTCCTGAAATACCTAACACCCGGCCCCAACCCCACTCCCATGGGTCCTTTGAGAGGCTTTACATAATCACAGACACAGAGCTTTCTGCCAGATTGTAAAACAAGAATTTCACCTCGGAGGTGAGAACGGATATGAGAAATTTCAGCCCAAAGAGTGATTTTCCCCCCAAGGCTGTCATGAGCATCTGAAAACAGGGGTTTATAATGGAAGCGCCATCGCAAATATAACTACATTGCCGCAGAAGTGTGACACTGTCCCCGAGTATAAGCACGATAAGAAGAAGAAGCATTTAAATGATGCTTGGAAGGACAACCAGGATATGCAGTTGTCTTCTTCTAGATTATCACTTCTCCCAATCCCTTCCATTTCCAGCTAAAAAGACACACAGGTTCATGGGGGAAAAACTTAGTGCAAGAACAGGAAGTTTTGTAACAAGAGAAAAATCAGTTATGAAGGGCGCTGGTCTGTGACTTGAGGCAACTGTCACCAGGATGCTGTGATAACTTCAGGGGTCTGGGAGAGTTCACCAGCATTGAATTCCCTTCTGGCCAGCCCCTGAGCCTCTCCAAGCAATTCCCAGGGACAGTCCCAGAGCCAGTTATCTTAACATTCCGTTCCAGTTTAGAACCAAGGTGATGGCATCAGGGCCTCCTGGTAGACAGCACAGCATAAAATGCAACTGTTTGCCTAGAAGCTGTAGCCTGTATTAACACAAGGGAGGCCTTTCTTCAACAGTTCTATAAACTACTTTATTGATCTGCTTCCATAGATCATATTCTGAGATCACGTGGAATTTCATCAAATTAGTAAAAAGGTCCCAAGTCACAGAGGGGAAAAAAAACGAAATTCTCATGCTCACATGAGACATCAGGGAGAAAAAAGCCAACGGAAAATGAAAACTACCCTTTCATCATCAGGAAACCATGGTGTGTGTGTGTGTGTGTGTGTGTGTGTGTGTGTGTGTGTGTGTGTGTACATACATTATATATTATACATATTTGTTTCAAAGCTATAAGCAAGTTTCCACATTACCCGTGCCTGTATGTATATGCTCTTGCTAGAAAAGAATACCGCACCAGAAGCTATGGGTCTCTATCTTTCCCTCAGGATAAATGGGGGCAATTTAGCTCATTTTGCATGACACTCTTTCCATTAGTAAGGTTCCAATCCTCCTTGAATGACTTGTTAGCTTAAAGAATAGCTAACCTTTCCCTCTTCCACATTTGGCTTAAGACCTCTTTTGTCATTTTGCATTTGGTGTCTTTGGTGTCTTAAGACAACAGGCCCATCAGGATGGGCAAGTCTGCATGGTAAACCAACCACTCGGACGCTTGCAGTGCCTATCTGTACACTTAAGGGCTCTGAGAAGTCTGATATTGCAAAAGGAAAACACAAACTTTCCCAGACTTGTTTCTCCACCACAGTGTTTAGTATTCCCCACCCACCCTAGTTATATTTTCCTAACATGACAATTATTCCTTGGAGCATATCTGGGAAATGAAGATGTGCATTCAGTGCACACTGCATAGAGTATAATGCATGGTTAGGGGTCAAGGTCACTTCCCGGGCTTGTGTTTCTATGTGGAGGGTCTTACATTACAGAAATGCAACTGGTCTCCCTCCCTCCCTCCTCTCTCTGGATCTGCCCTCTTTCATGCCCCGATTGGGGCAGCTGGGGCAAAGACTGAGGGTGAGAGACGTTAAGTCCATCCAGTTCTGCGGTGAAGTTTTAGCGAGTGCCCTTGGCAGTAAGTCTAATGCTATAGTTTCCAAACTGTTTCATCTCCAAACAATAATGTTTTTCAACTCCATCTCTGACCTCTGTATCTATCCTTCAAATGATCCCAAACTTGGGAGAACAGAAAGGTAGTTTATATGGTCCCTAAATTAGCCATAAAAGTGTTTTATCTTCCCTAAAGCCAATATCATTGATGCAGTGTTGAGTCCACATCAGAGGTGGCTTCTTTCCCTACCCACTGAATGTTCTCAGGACAAACCTGGTGAGTAGACTGCAGGCAAAGATCTCCAAGGTAACTTTGCTAATTAAATACGTAGTTCACTGGCTTATTAACACTTAAAGCAAATCCTGACTTCAGGTCTTTTCATAATTTTCAAATGTACCTGTGAAGAGTACCTTGTAAGCTCTACAGACATCCCTGTTCTGACATGAAACTGGTCAGAGCCTAGAAGCAGGTCTGAAGGAGGAGGAGAAAGCAACAAAGCCCTAAGAAAGTACTGGGGGGATTGGAATAGATGGTACTACTCAGCACAGGGATGGAGACAAGGAAGAGGAGGCCAGAGTACTCCCAATAGATAGCTTGACTCAGGCAGGCCACAAGACAACACCCATTCTCAATCATGTGTCCGCAGGTGCTTTGGAGAAAATTCATCACCACTTCTTAACTAGATGCCTGGGGTGTATATTCTACAGATGGTGGTGAAGCAGGGTCACCTTTACATTCAAAAGTAGCATTAAGCTCGTGCTCTTCACATAAAAGCAAATATCTCCTGATCACGTACCACGTGTATCTTGCCCTCTGTTTACTGTGTTATGTGCATTATCTCATTTAATCCATACAATAAGGATAAGGATAAGTAATACCTATGAGGTAGATGTGCTTATTATCATCCCCAGGCCACAGATGAGGACACCAAGGTTCAAAGAGCTTAGGTAATTTATCCAAGGTCACTCTTAAATGGTTGGGGAGATTTTGCCCACCAGGGAATATCTGAGAACGCCTGCAGACATTTTTGGTTGTCACGACTGGAAGATGAGGGTATATGTGGGGGAAGGGTGCTACTAGCATCTAGTGGGTTGAGGACAGAGATGCTGTTTAAAATACTGTAATGCACAGGACAGCCCTCTTCCCCCAAACAGAATGATTTGGCCCAAAATGTCAACAGGGTTAAAGTTGTGAAACCCTGTGTTAATATGATTTCTAGAAATAGCAGATATTTGTAAACATACTTTAAGACTTACAAAAGGCTTTTGACCGTGTTCTCTCATATGCTCTTATAATATTTCTCTGAAGTCAGAAGAAGAGATTTCACCATGTTCATTCCTTTCACAGACAAAAACCGAGGCTCAGGTGGTGGGGACTTGTCTGAGGTAGCTGGGATGCGAGGCCAGCACTGGAACCCCTGGGACTTCACATCCCAGTCTACTTCTCTAGTGAGAGCCACGCTCTGATACAGCCAGGGTGGGATGCAGGTTAGGTGTGATGTAGCCACCTCTTTCCAGGAAAGTTTATGTCCTTACAGACTCTTCCAATAGCCTATGAAGATAACAGCGACCAGATGTTTATTTCCTTCTCCAAGATATGATAGAGGCTAATAATTTGAAGTTTGTGAGGCACATCTTACATAAATAAAAGTGGTACAATTTATCCTTTAAATCAATGAAGATGACCTTAGCGGCAAACACACACAATTTACTAGTTGTCTCTCTTTGTTCAGTAGCATGCAGTGCTGGCAGATGACAGAAACTATATTCATCTATTTAACTGTTGTGTTTTTTTTTAATTTCCTCCAGCTGCGAAAAGGGTTTTAGTTTTAAAGGAAGCCCAAGTATGTGTCCTTTGTAATTACAATCCACACCCCAGATTTCACTTTCCTATAACCAGCCCATACTCATCCTACCGGAATAGTTGGGGAGAACACGGGGGGAATCATAATGCTTTTTCATCTTCCCACGTGGACCAGAACTCCCTTTAGAGGGAGTCCAAAGGAGAGAAGGGGAGCAGGGAGGAACTAACACAAGAGCACCATGAAATGTAATTGCCGTGTTTGTGATGTGCTTTGAGAATTACATCTGGATAGTATCCACCAGGAGGTAATTCTCATTCCTCAAAACTGAAGTTCCACCCTCAATAGCCAACTGTCTAAGCTCAGATTTTCACTTGTAAGAATCTCCTCAAAAAAATCATTAATATTCTCGGAGAAGAGGATTACAAATTTAATCTTTAACAAATCTTAATGCTAGCAAGAGACTCCATTGGACAACTCATGGGCTTTGCAATCAAATGGACTTCAATTCAAATCCTGTGTCTCTCACTTAGAGTGAGATTCAAAATGCCTACAACGACACAAAAACGTGTATGGATTAAGTTACCTAAGACATGTGGCAGTGTGACCTCCACTCCATGACATTAACATGAACCAACACATCAGGTTATTGAAGTCAGTGCCCCATCCTCCCCCTAACCCTGGGTTTAAGAGAAAGAGCAGAACATTCACACTGGAAGGAGAAATGAGTTCAGAGGAGGACCCAGGCCAAACCCACAGGGCAAGAGAGAGTGTCCCTACGTGGGGCAAATGGGAGAGACCCCTGGCGAGGGGTCTTTGACACTAGATACAGGTCCTGACTGTCTCCTCCACTACTCAACTTTGATCCAATTCTGACAAAATAAGTCCCCAGGCTCCTAATCCTCTGGCCACTAGGATATTTCTTAGGACACAAAGAGGCTGTGACAGGTACAGGGACTAGCTCCAAATCCTGCTCCAAGATTCCTCTAAGTATGGCTCCGTGCCCAGCAGCTCCTGCCCAGGCCCCAGGCAAGCCAGGCCAGCCTCAGGGCCTCTCTGCAGACACCCCTTCGGTGCCTTCGAGGGCAGCAGCAGCCCCATTACGGACAAGCATTGCTTGATACGTCATTTTAAGTCAGCCCCATCTGTTCTGGGCCCTCATTACGAATTCATAATGAACATATGTGACAATTACATCTATAAAGGGGAAAAAAAGGTAGGAATTTTGTGATTCAGGTCCAAGTAAATGCTCTTTGTGCAAGCAAGCATACTTTTGAGGACTTTACCTTTGTTTTTATCTTTTTTTGTTTTTTTCCTGATCCCTGAGAAACTATTTGCGGCAGATAAGTTTTAGTTCTAGTCTCAGCTTAGAGTGACCCAAAATGGGAGACTACTGCTCCCTGCACTAAGAATAAGAAATAAAATAAAGTAAAAACCAGGGTGCTCCTCAGGGATGACACTGGAGTCAGGATGCAGTGAACACCTGGGCTGGAGAGCATGGACCACGGCTCTGACCTCCTCTCAACTCTGACCTCAGGCAAGTTCCTCGAAGTCTGTCCCCTCTACATAACAGGAATAATAACAGAAACTCTGCTGTAGAGTCAGGAGGGGGAAGGAGGGGTGCCAGGCAGAGTGACCCACACAGCACACGGTGTAGCTTTCAGCATTGGGTCCCAATTTTACCAAACTTGATGTGGGAGGAGGGTTGACATCTTATAGACAAAGAGCTGGAAATAGATCTGGCCCTCTTTCCAGTGGCCAAGAATCCTATAGTGATAAACTAGAAGCTTTGAAATATGGAGAGTTATTAGTGGGTGTGTGTGTGTGTGTGTGTGTGTGTGTGTGTAGATAGATAAATGATAGATCCATAGATAGATAAATATATACATAGATTAGATACACAGATAGCTACACAGATACATAGATTAGATATATATATACAGAGATACATAGATACATAGATTTATACATAGATACATAGATATATAAATAGAAGATAAATACATAGATACATAGATATATAGATAAATGATAGATAGACATAAAGATGTGTTTCACACATGAAAAATTGGGAAACCATGTTTATCATTTTAATAATGATTATCTCTGATAGTGTGGTTGGAGAGACAGGGGAGGGAGAAAGTTTAGAAAAACAAACAAAAAAATAACCTGAATAAAAGCTATATGAAGACCCTGGGAATTAGTGTTCCAAAGAGTCATCAGGGGTTCAACACATGGGTGAATGTAACTAGGAGGGATTCTCTGTTCCTGACAGACAGCACAGGGAGACATTACAGAATGTTCTGGATTTATCTGCAGGTATGTAAGCCAGGTTAGGTTAAAGTGAACAGTTTTGAAATGTGGGAAACAGAATTCATCACCTGGCTCACCCACTCCTCGGGAGTATCTGATGATGTGGAAAAGCGCAAGTTAACCCGCTCCTACTAGCAGGCAGAGGGCACCATGAACATGGCCGGGCGTCTGGCTGCATAGCCACCTCGGCAAAGGTAGTCAGAATGTGCAAGAGTCCAGGAAAACACCTGTGTGCAAGGCTGTGGAGCTACTTAATCCCATCTGAGCACGGCAGAGGGGGGAGCTGTTTGCCTCCTGAAAGCAGTTAGAAAAAGCCCCAGGACGTGCTTATTCCACATGGGGTGGATTTAATGAGCTTAACACTTCAGTCACTTGCTTCTGCCCCCAAAAGCAAAGAAAAAGCTTAGGGCCACCTGGTGAATGGTAACTGCTAGTTCTGCATCTGGGAGCAGATCAGGTACAGCAATAATAGATTTCTTTTTTCCTAGAAGAGGTAGCAATGGACAGTTGGCAGTGCTCAGCCAATCCAAGCTCTGCTTAGCCAGGTGTGCTGTGGCACCCCTTAGCGCGGGGTAGCACTGATTGCCAAGGCACGGGGACTTGGATTATGCACCGAGGGCACGGCACAGAGAGTTTGGAGGTGTGCTCAGTCCCATGGGATGGCAAGAGTGCTTGGCAAATGGGAAGTCAGGCTGGGATTGATCCATGTAGAGGTACAGTGATATGTGTTAGAGGTTTGATGTCTCCTACTGTTACCCTTCACCTTGTCCCCTCCAGAGACCTGGAGACACACACAGATACCAGCTACCTGAGAACTGAATACTCCCCTTATTAACCTAAGAAATTACCGCATGTCCCTACAATGCAGGGCTTTTGGTCAACTCAGTTGCACAATACAGCTTTTTTCCTTTTTTGTTGACATCAAAATGCAGCATCTTACTTCTCACCCTATATACAAGCCTTGTCCAGGTGTGCCTACCTTGGAGAGATAGGAAATGAAAGCACCCCACTGAACCTAAGCCCAAAAGACCACGATTAGGGAAAAGGATGCTGCTGGACTGATCCCTGCCCTTTAGGTATGTAACTCCACCCACTAGTAAGGATGACCTGGTAGACCTCCAACGCTAAACGTTTGGCTTTGCTGCTTCTCCTCCTGTGGGGAGGAGGGACTGGACAGGGGGATTAGAAGTGGTTTCTCCAACATTCCTCTGGAGCGGAGAGAGACAGCAAATGATCTCTCCTTTCTAGAAGCGGAAAGCAGAAAAATGAGTCTCCCTTTTTAATATGGTCACCCCAGCTAGTATGCAATTAAGAAGATGGGGATTCAGCTAGGGCTTCCTTTCCTCTGGGCCACCCAGGAAGGGGATGCCAAGGAGGCTTTGCTGCTGATGGAGCTATTTCAGGCCTCTGCATTCTGACCTCCACTGTCAGCTGAGCCCCTCACCTCCTTTTGAAGTGTCTTCGCTGTGCAGCCAAGAAAATGGGAGCATGGGGAGAGAAGCCACAACTCAGCCAGTGCTGAGAAGACTGAAATTTCAGAGTAGCTCTTGTTTGTTTGGGAACAAATTAAAAGGTTAATTTAAGGAGGACTTCTTTTTTTTTTTTTTTGCGGTACGCGGGCCTCTCACTGCTGTGGCCTCTCCCGCTGCGGAGCACAGGCTCCGGACGCGCAGGCTCAGCGGCCATGGCTCACGGGTCCAGCCGCTCCGTGGCATGTGGGATCTTGCCGGACCGGGGCACGAACCTGTGTCCCCTGCATCGGCAGGCGGACTCGCAACCACTGAGCCACCAGGGAAGCCCCCATTTCCTATTTTTGATTTATTTTAATGAAGTAGAGTTGATTTACAATATTGTGTTAGTTTCAGGTGTAGAGCAAAGTGATTCAGTTTTATATGTATGGATTCTTTTTCAGATTATTTTCCATTGTGGGTTATTACACAATATTGAATATAGTTCCCTGTGCTATACAGGAAATTCTTGTTGCTTATCTATTTTATGTATAGTAGTTTGTATCTGTTAATCTCAGGCTCCTAATTTATCCCTCCCCTCTTTCCCCTTTGGTAACCATAGGTTTGTTTTCTATGTCTGTGAATCTATTTCTGTTTTGTATATAGATTCATTTGGTTTTTTAGATTCCACATATAAGTGATATCATATAATATTTTTCTTTCTCTGACTTACTTCACGTAGTATTATATTCTCTAGGTCCATCCATGTTGCTGCAAATGGCAATATTATATTCTTTTATATGGCTGAGCAATAGTCCATTGTGTATACATATATAGATATATATCTATATCCACATAGATATCACATCTTTTTAAAAATTTTATTGGAGTATAGTTTCTTTACAATGTTGTGTTAGTTTCCATTGTACAGCAAAGTGAATCAGCTATACATATATATATATCCCCTCTTTTTTGTATTTCCTTCCCAATGCTGTCACCACAGCATTGAGTAGAGTTCTCTGCTCTCTGGGGAGGAGGTGAGATATCACATGGGCACTTGGGCTGTTTCCATGTCTTGGCTTGTAAATAGTGTGGCTATCGACTTAGGGGTGCACATTTCTTTTGAATTAGAGTTTTTATGTTTTCAGGATAAATCGTCTTACTTTGTAATGTTGCTCAGTCATCAGTCCTCAAGTTCCTGCTCCCCTAACTTGCTGTATTTCCTCCTCATTCAGGAAAAAGATGAGGTGTGTGACCTGATTAATTTGGGGAAGGGTGGTGAGGAGAGAGGATGAAACCTTACTGTCCTCTCTCAATCACGGTTTAAAATTATAGCAGAGATGCACTTAAAGGAGCCCTGGACTGGATGAGTTCCTACCTAGTTCCCTTGTCCCCGGTATTCCTCCCCTCCACAACATGCATAGGTCTGATCCTGCTGTTTCCCTGTCTATTGATCTTTGGTGACGCCCCATTTGAACCCAGGTACCTGACACCTGGGGGCCTTCAGACATAATTCAATAATACTGGGGATTTTTAATGTATGTTTTTATTTCTGATAATATAAAAATTAACCCAAGCATCTTTGGGGTCACCAAGATGCTCACCTTGGAACAGAAAACTGCTAAGCAATTAAAATGCTTGTGTCTGTGTTTGTGTTTACAATGGTGATGGTGACAAGTTGTACTTCTTTCATACTGAAAGCAAATGAGAAAAGAACAGAGGCAGACTCAATACATAAATTATGCTTTCTTTCAATGTGAAGGTCAAACGACCTCAATGTTTACCATATGAATGAAGATTTCCCAGTAGCTTGAATAGAGAGATGTAGTAGAAAAGCTGAGTTATCACACTGCACAGGGTAATAAAAGTATGACAAACACAAAAGCTACACTATGGTAGCCAGTCACCCACACATAACTGAAATTTAGGCAAACAACCCAGTGTGCCATATTAACTTTGTTTAATTTTTATTTTATTGGCTTTTAGTTTCATGTGTATTTAGTTAAACATTTCTTTTGATATTTTTTTAGTTTTATTAGAGCTACAAGGACTGCATCCTTGAATATGTTTGTACATATAAAGCTATGTTATAATAAAAATATTTTTGTTAGCATTAGTGGTTGATGGGTATATCAATCAGGGTGCCACCCAGGAAAGAGCTGGCACGTGTAGAAGGGTTGACCTGAAAATAATTTAATGAGTAGGATTCAGGGTACCAACAAAAGCTGGTGAGAAGTCCAAGAACTAACAACAGTAGGTTCAAGAAGCAAAGGGCAGTCTCCTGGAGAGTAGATTGGAGCCAGGGCAGCTGGAAGAGGGGCTGCCTGATGGTAGCTGTATCCTAGAGATACTGGACCATTTCCAGAACACAGCACCAGAGCAGGGAGGGGATGGGAGAATAAATACTTGTCACTCTTCCCACCACCCTCTGATCACCCCAGTCATCGCCCCAGTCATCCAGAAGCCAGAGGGCAAGGGAACCTGGAGGATACAAAGCAAAGAAGAGTCGAGACTGGATGGGAGAGGGAATGAAGAATAACTAGAATAATGGGGATTTTTATTTTTCCTTTAAAAAGCGAAACATACATTATTCCAATTTAAGAAACACTGTCTTGAAAGCTGAAGCCTGTAAGACAGTCCCCAGGACCCTCCCTTGGCTGGACTTGACCACCTCTCCATCCTAATCTCCAGTGCCATGAAATCACTAACAATTCATAAGAAACCATGTTTTAAGTTGATATCCCTTTTCTAAAATTAAACTCCCTGCCCAAAACATCCCTCTTAATCCCACCTGCTTGTTTACCATCAACCTGTAAACAGCAACTCACTTTGCAAGATTCGACACAAATGTCAATCCTTCTATAAAACCCCTCCCAACTCCCCTTAGCACAGATGAAGCAATTGACTCCACCCTTCTCTGAACTCCTAGTGTAAAATCTGCACACTTCAACTGCACTAGCCAGCTAATTTTCTCCACGGAGCGAAATTTTAGACCAGGCAGAGCCCAAAGGACTCGCTGGTTATATGGGAAGGAGCAGAAAGAAGTCAATACCTGTTGCCTAAAATCAAGTCAAATCAACACAACTATTAAGCTCTTACCTACAAGGTCATTCACAGCTCAAAGAGAACATCTCCACAGCAACCCCAAACCAGAATAAAACAAATTGAAAAAAAGTACTATGAGAGATCCTAAGGTCTTTCACAAGTTCTGGCATTCCATGTAAATTCCCAGATGTCCAATGGACCTCTATTCTTTGATGCATTTCTGTCCCTAAATGAATGTCAAGTGTCTGTCAGCTGATAGAAAGGGATTTTCTCCCAGGCTCATTCCGTTGGAGACATTGGCCAGTTTTGTGAATCTCTGTTGCCATGAAACAACTCTACAAATTCCAATGTTATTTTTTAGTAGAAACAACATAGTACATCTCAAACATTTTTGCATTGTCACAGTAGGAAACTTACTAGTTTATATGACTTGAATTCCAGACTTGTGTACTTTACAGGTAAACCAACAAATTTAACAGTGGCTCCTGTGAAATATGAGTTTTTCTGCAGCTCAGTTTCACATAATGTCGTAAATGAAAAGAGGAGGGAAAAAACAATCTGAGCAAACAGGGTAGAGGCGAAGACTCTCTAGGGATGGAGGAAATTCCTCTGACCCAAAGATTTGTGAGGTTGCCTCTTTTTAAATTCTCCAATTTTTCTATAGCTCCTTTAAAATGCAATATGTAAGGGGTCTTCCCTGGTGGCTCAGTGGTTAAAAATCTGCCTGCCAATGAAGGGGACATGAGTTCGATCCCTGATCCAGGAAGATCTCACATGCTGTGGAGCAACTAAACCCGAGCACCACAACTACTGAGCCTGCACTCTAGAGCCCGCGAGCCACAACTACTGAGCCCACACACCTAGAGCTCGTCCACACGCCTAGAGCTCGTGCTCTGCAACAAGAGAAGCTACCGCAGTGAGAAGCCCGAGCACCACAACGAAGAGTAGCCCCCACTCGCCGCAACTAGAGAAAACCCGTGTGCAGCAACGAAGACCCAATGCAGCCAGAAATAAATAAATTTATTTTTTTAAATGCAATATGTAAAATCTTAATCGCACAGGGCAAGCTCTTGTGGAAAGATTACTTTAAACTTTTACAGTATCTTAGTACTTTTATTTCCATCTTATTATAGCATCTTATTGTGATTTATCTGCAGCTGTGATTTGGTGTCTTTTAGATCTTTCCTGTGAAATTTCCCAGTCTTACCATATCTTATATATTCTGATTTTCTGGCTTTAAGCGTATTAGCTGGTACCTCGCCAATTTGAGTTTTGCTATAGCTTGCCAATGTCATTTGAATGACTTGTGAAGGTCATTTTTAATTTTCTCTTTCTTTGAAGTGAGGTACATGTTAGGATTATTTTCACATTTTCTCACTCTGTACTTGGGACCTGCAATCATTTAACCATCATTAGGACCTCTCTAAAACACAACTTGAAAAGCACCTCTGTTCTGCTTTCAAGCTGGCAACAATTACCATTTCAAAATGGTCTTGATCCAACCAACAATCAAGAACATAACTTTTAGCTTATAGTTGAAAATATCATTTATACAATTTAAAAAATCTTTTTGAGATTAAGAAAGATAATCTTCTACTTCATCTGAGTGTCAGGAAACCATATTGGTCTAGAAGCGTCACTTGTCAAAGTGTGGTCCATGGACAAGCAACATCAGCATCATCTGGCATCTACTTAGAGATACAGGATCACAAGCCCTACCTTTTGCTTAAATAAAAATCTGCATTTAACAAAATCTTGGTGATCTATATGCACATGCAAGTTTGAGAACCAGTGCTCTAGATGAGTTATTTTTTGATAAAGGATCCTATGCTTTCCTAGGTGATTATAATTTGATAGGTTAATGCTTTGCCTTGAGATTGCCCAGATATTGATGGGGCTGCGATTTCCAGGGTAATAATTTTTCAAGGATGTCACCACATGTGCCCTCCAGCAGCCCTCAAGAATTTTCTACTCCTACATGATTTCTCTATAGAAATATTTAGAAATTACATTACTACCTCAGTATATTTCAAACTTTACTCTCATTTCACACTCAAAGGAAAAGCTTTGAATAGTTTAACAGGTTATATAAAGGAAAAATAAGATTATTGACTTTCTTTGCACAGGTACCAAGTACCAAATTCTTAACTGATTTAGTGCAATGTTTAAAAAAAATAAGCATTAACACATATTCAGATTTATACACACAGTAATTTGATTCAGAATACACTAAGTCTTGTAATAAACTGTTCTATGATCTCACGGGCAATCTCTCTAATTCTCTGGACCATGAGACTTCACTGTGTAATGTAAAAAGTGTGGGTTGGGAGTTAGAGCGGGGTTGCAACACTAACTCTATTTATTACTAATTATGCGGTCATTGGCATGTTACTTAATCTCCTTCCGTTCAGATTTAGCATCTGTAAAATAGAAACAATAATAGTACCTCTTTCACTTATACTTATGAGAATCAAATAGAACAATGCATGAAAAACACCCTCTGGACCATATGGAACACTCAGTAAATAATTGTTGTTAGTTATTGTTGTTGTTATAATGAAAAATCAAATATTATCAAGGTTTCTAAAGACTGAGACTCCTCCCCCCCCCCCCAGCTAATTCAATATTTTGTTCCCAGTGCCTGGCATATAGTAGGGTCTCATTAAATATGTGTTGAATTACTGACTTAATAAATGGATGGATGGATGGATGGATGGGTCTGGATTTCCTAATATGTATGAAAGACTTTAACTAAATGCTTACCAAATTATCTTCTAACTTTGAAATTTTGACCTATGTTATAAGTAATCCCTGGATTTGCATTTAGCACTGATTTCCAGAGATGCCCCAACCTTTAAAACAAGAATATGAGCATGTTCAGGAGAAAAATTGTGCTGTGACCAAGGATAAAGTTACTAAGAATCCTAGGGGAAGCCAGGGGGAAAAATTGTGATATCCCTGGGCCACATTCAGCCAGTCATTCTGGTTGTGAATGTCATCCATTGTTGCTTTCAGCAAACCAGGGATCCAGAAAATAGGTAAGTGCTAATGACCCCAAGGAAAAAGCAGCCTATCTATTTTCATACACACACCTAGAAGAAATTACACCTTCCTGACAACTTGATTTAGATGAAATGTCATGAGAAAAAGAATGTGCTCAATTTTTCAACAGGGAGAAAAAAAAATCCAGTAGGAAGCTCAGTCAGGTCTTGGGGGTAAGATTTTCTTGATACTAAGCTGACGATGCCCTGTGTATAATAACTGTCCCTTTGAATTTATTTGTATAAAAATGGTTTTCTTCCCAGGCTCAATCATTTTTAATCACTGCTGGTGCTTGGGACCTAATCCTGTGCAAAGCAAGAGCTTGGAAAGTATTTCTTGAATGGAATTACCTTATTTAACCCTCACCACAACAATGCTGGATGGTGGATACAACAGGTTTAGGTATTTTTATTTATAGATGTCAAGGCTCTGAGAGGTTAAATATTGCTCACATGCATTTGGTAAATACTAGGGAAGTTAGGTCTTAAACCACTGATAATTGTCCCAAAGTCACTGCACAGACCAGAATACCACACAGCCTTCTGCAGCTGCAGAAGCTGGATTGAGACCAAGAGTCATTCATTCAGTTAATATTCATTGGGTATAGGCTAGGTACTAAATATAGAATGATAAACAAATCAAACATAATTACCGCCCCAGGTTAAGTTGTTAGGGAACTATATAGGCTGAAAAAAGATGAAGAAATATTGCCTACCTCCCACCAGGGCTATCCTTTAGCTATTAGATAACCCATTTAAAATGTTTTGAAAAAAGCATTAACCACTCAGAGTATCCAGTGATAGACTTTCAAATAGATAGGCTTTGTAATAAAGCAGATTTCCACGCACATCTGCCCTCTACTGCTTAGTTGGCTAAATGCCCTTGGGAATGTCAGGAGGTTCACTTTTCTGAGCATCAGTTTCATCATCTGTAAAAACTGAGATATAATGTACATTTGGAGGAATCATGAGAATTCAATGAACTTTAATACAGGAAAACCTAGAAGGTAGGGTTTATCACATAAAAGGAGCCATGATGTCACATCTAAGAGCTTTGTGGATGGTTATTCCCAGAAACCAGAGCGAAATGGACAACCACCAAGTGTCTGTGGTTTCAAGCATTTTATAGACCCATGAGTGTCTATAAAAACTACTGAGGACCTTTAATGAAAATATAGCTATTAGAAATTATTGTGGTGCTTCTATGATTTGTTCCCAATCTGCCTCTCTATTCTGGCCCACTATTCATTTCTCCTTAAACATTCTATACTCAATCCAAACTGAATTCTGTGATTTTCCTTCAATTTGTCATGAGTTTCCATGATTTGGATGATGCTGTTTTCTCCCCATAGAATAACTCTTTCCCTTCGCTACCTCAAATCTTAACTATCCAACCAGACCCAGACCAACACTCCTTTTCCATCCGACTTTCCCTGAAATACCCACCTCCTATCCCGCTGCCAGCTAAAATTCAACTTTTGCAGCTCTGATGTCTCATTACAATTCATATCTATTTCTCACTGCACTCTCATTTTCTATCTTGTATTAATGTTATTTCTGTATGTGTCTTATCTTCCCTTTTAGATCTGAACTTCCCCGAGGGTGGGAACCACATTGGATTCATTTTTATGTCCTGATGGAACCAAGCATGGTGACTACCATATAATGAAAATGAAACAAGTCCTCATGACATGAATGGAAATAATGACGGCAGTGATGATAATGATAATGATGATGGTGATGAGCAATGGATATTAATTAAAGGTTCCTATGTGTCAGGTCTTATTTTTGGGTTCTTCCTATGGCTTATCTCACTGAATGCACTCAGTAAACCTATGTAGTAGTAGCTGCAGTTATTATCTTCATATAATGGATTACAGAATTGAGGCTCAGAGATACCAAATTACCTACCCAAAACCACATAACAAGAACAAGGATTTTAACCAAGTTATTTTTCTTCAGAGATAGGATATAAAAATTACAGTGATAATTTTTTGTGTCAACTTGACTGGGCAATGAGGTGTCCAGATTAAATATTATTTCTGGGTGTGTCTGGGATGATGTTTCTGGATGAGCTTGCATTTGAACCTGTGGACTCAGTGAAGTAGATGTTTCTCCCCAGTGTGGTCGGGCATCCTTCAGTCCATTTAGGGCTGACAGAGAACAAAATGGTGAGGAAGGGGGAGTTTGATCCTTTTCTTCCTGCTCCTCTGCTTGAGCTGAAACATCTCATTTCATCTTCTCCTACCCTTGGACTGGGATTTACACCATCAGCTACCCCTGGTACTCAGGTCTTTAGACCTAGACTGGAATTACAATTTTCCTGAATTCCAGCTTGCAAATGGCAAATTGTGGGATTTCTCAGCCTCTGTAATTGCAGAAGCCAATTCCTCATGATAAATTTTATATATATATATATATATATATATATATATATATATATATATATATAATCTGTATCTATATCTATCAATATCTCCTATTGGTTCTGGTTCTGGTGCCCAGAGAACCCTGACAAGTACAATTACCTGATTTACCTCCTTTTTTTGTTCTTACAGTCCCATAATTTTAGGACAGCATGCCTATAATTTTAGAATTATGTAGCCTCTAAAGAAAACTTTCAGATTCATTTCTTCTTTATATTCTTTTTCCCTCCTATCTTTCAAAAAGGAGGCTTTTAACAGCCACTTAGTGAGAGGGCATTTGGGGTTAATCCTGACCAGGGCAGAAATAAAAGGACACCCCCAACTGAGTGGACGCAAATCGTTGATGCATACAGAGTCTTAGCTGAATCAAGTGCTTTCAACTTCCCTTTAAAAGAAGTTACTCCCCCAGGATTCTATTTAAAGCCCTGCAGACATGAACAAAAGCAGATGGCATGAAGTAGCATGACATCCATTGAAGATGGTGGGACAGGAGGGGGTCCCCAAGTTCCTCCCTCATCCCACAGGTCAAGGTAATGCGGTAAATGTCGTTGCAGGGTGTGGGCACCCCAAAGAAGCAAGTATCTCTGCACCAGTTAGTATCCTACCAAACAGATGCATGGTACATGTGATCAAGGACTAAAATGGGTGGTTCCAATAAACCTCAGGCAGAGTAACTGGGGAAAGGGAGAGAAAATAACAAAAAATAGCCTGGGGTCTGGCACAAGTGAAGGTGTAATGATGAGAGAGCAAGATGACGGGACCCTAGAATCTCTGAGCTCTCTACAACTCCACTTCCCCATCTGGAATGGTCCTCATGGGTTCAAAGGCAAACGGAAGCAGTATGATTTGGGTGTTCCTTAAAGTGGCATGAGCAGCATTTCTATTAAAGTTCTTAACACATGGATGGAGAGAAGGACCTCGGTCATTTCTTGACTTCCCCTGACCTTGCTTGTACTGCCCTAGCCCAGCATCGCACTTCCACTGAGCTCCCTTTCTGGTCCGGGGTCCCATTTTCTCTGTATCCTGAATTCCCTCAGACATTTCTTTGACACTCTCCACACATGAGCACAGCACATGGCCTTAACACCTTATGGGTGCTCAAGAAACATTTATGGGGGGAGGGGGTGATTTGGCAAGGATACCTAGTCTTTGCATCTTTGGCACACAGCTAGTCAATCAATGCTGATTGGAGTGGAATGAGAGGTGTGTGGCCAAAAAAAGGTTTTTTGAAGCTCAGTGAGCTCAACTGCTTGATTTGGATAGCTGTTGTGCTTTGGCAAGAAGGTATCCATTTCCAAATTCGAACTGTAAATTCCATTTAATTAGTGATATGAACTAGATGGCCACAGCTGCTGTTTCTTGCAGCGGCCAAGGGCCTGGGGGGAGAAGAGCAGCAATGAGTGCAAAATGACTCAAATGGGCAGGGACTGAAGATGGTGGGCACAGATGGGCTCTGCAGACCTCTCCCCACTCCACCGGTCCTGACCTCGCGGAAGCGACATCAGAGATGCAGAGATGCAGCTCCTGGTGTATGGCCTTTAGGAAGCCCAGGAAACGTTCATATTTTTTATTCTCACACAAATATTCAAAGAGAAGCTGTGAAGCAACATAGTTTAGTGGACTAAACATAGAATTTATTTTATTATTTAAACATAGAATTTAGAATCAAAAGACAGAGCTTAAGAATTTTGTTATGTTGAACAGGTAATTTTTAAAAGCTTTCAAAAAGTCTACCCTGATAGTTGAATGGTATGGGACTTGACAAACGTTTTTGATGACAAAGTCAACTCTAAAAGAATATCAACTGGTGTGCATAGTAAAATAAGGCAAAATTATATACATTTCATGATTACAGATGTAATTGTGATAGGAGGAAATGTAATGCAAAATTAAGAATTTATGTACACTCAGAAGTTCTCTCTTTAAGGGGAAAATAAAATCCAAGTGAATGGCTAAATTCAAAAATAATAATAATAACACCTGACTCCATCTGCAAAAGCTAGCCTGTGCCATTAAGTAACCTACTTGTTGGCTTTGAGCCTTAATTTTCCAACCTGTTAAACAGGAATGACAATTCCAACCCTACCTACCTCATCAGTATACTGCAGTTACCAAGTGAGTTCATACATAGGTAAGTGTTCAGTAAAGTATCATATAAGTGCAAATGAATTAATAAATACCAAACAAGCACCATGGTCTACTAAATGTCCCATGGTTAGGGACATTTGTGCTCAATAATCCCATCTAGTTTTCATAACACCTCTGTGCAGTTGGTATTACAAGGCAGGCAATTAAAGATAGTTTTTATATTTGCAAGAGGTTACAGACCTCACACATCTGGATCCACAATCCCTTTCTATCTTTCAACTATTTTCATCTACTTTTTCTCCCTACTCCAGTGTAAAGGGAGCCATTGGGCCTGACTCTAATTTTCCCTGTGGTCCACTTTTGGGCTTAAAGCTTTAATCTGCAGTATATTTACAGTTAGCCCTCTGTATCTTGGGTTCCACTTGCAGGGAAGCAACTGTGGATCAAAAATAGTATGGACTTGAGGATATGGGGAGGGGGAAGGGTAAGCTGTGACAAAGTGAGAGAGTGGCATGGACATATATACACTACCAAACGTAAAATAGATAGCTAGTGGGAAGCAGCCGCATGGCACAGGGAGATCAGCTCCGTGCTTTGTGACCATCTAGAGGGGTGGGATAGGGAGGGTGGGAGGGAGGGAGATGCAAGAGGAAAGAGATATGGGAACATATGTATATGTATAACTGATTCACTTTGTTATAAAGCAGAAACTAACACACCATTGTAAAGCAATTATACTCCAATAAAGATGTTTTTTAAAAAAAAAAGAAAGAAAGAAATTCTGGAAAGTTCCAAAAAGCAAAACTTGAATTTGCACAGCTCTGGCAACTATTTACATAGTATTTACATTGTATTAGGTATTATAAGTAATCTGAGATGATTTAAAGTATACTGGAGGATGTGTGTAGGTTATATGTAAATATTATGCAATTTTATATGAAGGACTCGAACATCCTTGAATTTTGGTATTGTGGCGTTCCTGGAAGCATGTCCCTCAGATACCAAGAGACAAATATACTATCCTCTGAACTACCAGATGATGCATTCAGCTCTTTAATCCACATGCTCACTGTATTTGTAAGGCATTATCTTAGGTTCTGTGGAATATTTTTAAATGTGTTTAGTGGCAGTAATCTTCCTTCATGGAGCTTGCATTCTAGAAAGAGAGACAAACTGGGAAAAATATGCATGATGTCATATATCACTGACAGATGACAAACTGTGATATTGAACATTGACTATGTTTACTATATAACAAATGCTCTGCTAAGCATCTTACATGTACTAGTTGTGGAAATCAATGAAGACCACCCAAATGAAAAAAAAGCAATTTATTCAGAGCTGGCTATGGCAAGGAGACAGTCTCCACCACTTCATCGGGCAGAGACTCAAATGCGGGCAACTTTATAAAGGAAGAGAAGGGAAGGCTTCAGGTATGCCCTGATTGGAAGTTGTTGGTATGGACAAGCTGGCCGGTGGGCCAGCTACAAGTGGGACACCCTGTGTGACTGGTTAGGGGAGCGTATTTGACATTCTCCAAATGGTCCTAAGTAGGAAGCAGTAGGCAAACTCAGGCAAGCTGGAAGTTATTGCCACAGATGTTGTGGTTTGGACTAGTCACTTCCTGTATTAGTCACTGAGGAGTGTGGGTGTTCTATTTTTAGATATGTCTGGCCATTGTCCATTCGTCTATCCAGTCTCTCATAATTCACTTACAACTAGCCTATGGTACAGACACAGTATTAGCCAGTGAAAACTGAGGCACGGAGAGATGAATTAACCTGCCCAGAATCACACAGCTACTAAGAGGCAGAACCATGATTCTAACCCAAGTTTCCTCCAGAACCCCTACCCTCACCCACTACACAAATACAGTTGAATAAAAAAAAAGATCAACAGCGTGAAAGGTAATGGGCAAAGAACCAGAGCAGAGAGTGTACAAAAAAGAAATGCAATAACTCGGTATTAAAAAGGATGCTCAGACTCCACCAAATTAAGGTAAAGAGAAAATAAATTACAAGCAGATACTCTTATTATTTACCTATCTGGTTGGTAAATATCAGAAAGTTTGATGGCATACATTGTGGGTGAACTTGTAAATTAAAAAAAGCTGTGAAGAGGAATTTGACAATATCTATCAAAATTACAAAGACAACTCTCCTTGTCCCAGCAATTTTATTGCTAGATATTTATTATACGGATATAAACCCATGAGTGAAACGATATACATACAAGAATATTCATTGTCACATTTATAAGAGCAAACCCTGGAAACGACCTAAATGACCATCGTTCAGGGCTGGTGCGTCCATAAGAACAGGAGCGTATTTATACCACATATGGGGCACTTACTGCTCTCAATGCTTTACGTGTGTTAACTCATTTCATCCCCGTAATGGTCCTATGAGGTGGGCACTCTCTATATCAGTTTACTAGATGAGTCAACCAATGTACAGAGAGGTGGAGTAAGTTGCCGAAGGTCGCACAAACAAGATTTGACTCCGGCAGTCTGGTTGCAAAGTCTGTTTTTAAACACTGTGCTATGATGACTACCCCATGGCAGTTACAACAATGATGTCGTTCTACATGTACCAACATATAATAATCTCCAAGGTATAAAATGAGAAGAAAACACAACACAGAGCAAGCTACAGAATGGCATATATATGTGTTCATTTTATACATAATATATAAATATATAAAATATTATATACATGATATGTATGATATGTATTCAGAGGGATAGACAATCTGGGAGGGGAAAGGGAGCACAAGGATGAAAAGGAGATACTTTTATCATAAAAGCTTATTTTTTTGAATTTTGAGCCATAGACATGTTTTTCTATTAAAAACATAACTATAAGCACCGAATAAGCTCATATCATTTTCCTGCTGGAAATCCTTTAATTGCTTCTATCGTGCTTAGAACAACCAAGTCCAGACTCTGCAGGACAATCAACAAGGCCCCATCTGATCTATACCTTCTCCCTCTGGAGTATGCAAATCTCCTTCTGGCTCACCTTGCCCCGCTTCTCAGGCCTCCTTTCAGAGCTTAAACATGATGAGCTCTTTCCTAGCTCAGGGTCTTTGCACTTGCTGTTCCTTCTGCCTCGTTTCTCTTTTCCCTCATTTTGCAGCCACTTGACTGTTACTCATCCTACAGGCCTTGCCTTAACTTCCCAAGCAAACAATTTAAAGTTGTTATCCTAGTTCCTGTAATTTATCAAGTACCTTCTTTTATTTCTTTTTTCAATTAACACTACTCATAAGCTGTGATTCTACCTCCTTCATGCCTTTTTACTTTATTTCCTTCACCAGAACAGGACTGTATTTGTCTTCTTCTACATGACAGCGCCAGCACCTTTCACAGTTCATAGCAAATAGTAGCTACTCAATAAACACGTGTTTAATTGTTTAATTAATTAACTAATTAGCCCTGTCATTCATGTAGGATGAAACCCAGCACATAAGGGGATTTGAAGGACAGGATTTTCCATTCCCAGCCTCCAGTGCAAGTAGGAGACAGGAGGGTTTCACAAGAAATCTTACGTTCACTTATTGAAAGGGGTCCCCAAAATCTTGAAATGAAGCTGTTGCATGATCTGTAAGGGAAAGATAAACGCATAAGGTTATATAGATCGGAATTCAAATTTCTGTCTAGCTGAGAGTTCTGTGGCTTTGGGTAAAAATTATTTAACACCTGTGAGCTTGAATTATGTCATCTACAAAACTGGGATGGTGAAAATATTGTGAGGATTGAATAAAACAAAATGTGTAAATCTTGGCTCATAGTAGTCCTTCAATTAATGGTCATTATAAGTACCTCCTAATCCCTTTCCTAAGTGCCTTCAGAGACCAGAGACGACAGCAAAGGCTGCTTGAGGGTCCAGCGTCCCTCAAAGTCTGGGAGGAGGGTCCTTCCCCCAAGACTGCTGTTACTGCTATTGCTTTGAGCCTGATGATGACATGGGACAGTAGCAAACCCTAAAGTGTCATAGTCTTGCATGCACTCAGAGCCCATTGTATTCTCCTTGCAGACAAAGTTGCATTTCCATAAACAGTACACTGTGTTCCCCATGGATTGCGATTTCATTAGTATTGCCCAAGTTCTGTTGTAGTAATAAATTTGGAGATCAATGTCTGCATGTTGGGTCCTTTCAAATGCTTTGATTAAAGAGGATTTGGACGTCATTTTTTTCTTATTATTCCATTTCTGCTTGGGTTGTGGAACCAGAGTTGGCTGGATCTTATGAAGCAAACAGATTATCACTGACCTGCCTCTTCCCCAGGTCCCAGAAGCTCAGAGAACCTGCATGCACCAAGGAGCAGCAGACCCCGGGACTCCAGGTCTGCTGGGTACCAGGACATGCTGTGCTCAAGATGGGCTTGAGACACAAATCACGATTCCTGGACAGACTGTCTGTCATGACTCACATGATCAGAAAAAAGAGCTCTATGTGGCAATGTCCTTGGAGATGGTATCCTTCTAGCCCACGTGAAAGGGTATGATAAAGACTAAGAGGAGAAGAGGGAAGTTGAAATGTCCTGAGTGGCTTCGCCCAATTCACCCAATTCCAGAGGAAAGATGTGGACTCCTGGGCTACTGTTTTCCAAAGTCAGCCTTCCAGGCCCCTCAGACTTTGTGCCACCATTCCAGGAGGAAAAACTAAGTAAGGTAGCCAGCCAAAGAAAGAGAGACCTCTGCCAGACAAACTCATCAGTCTGTCCTCAGGCTCCAAGAGCATGAAATGGAAATGGATGGTATCCAGTGAGCTTGCTCGGATTTTATTATTCCAAAACGTTCTGGACACAGATTGACTCTCTGTGCCTGGTGTTTAGTTTTATTTCCTTCTCTTTCTTCTTCTAGGGAATGACAACAAGATGCTCAGGGATGAATTCATTGGACAGCACTCTGTCTCCATCACAAGTCCTTAACATGCCTCTCTCATCCCTTCTGGATGGAAATGTTCCATCTCAGAGCCGTGCCCCTCGTTGATCGACCCAAACACACTCCTTTAATGCCGCCTCAAACAGCCAAGCTACACCCATCAGGGAGCAGAGAAGAGAGAGCCAGGCAGGGTGGCTCTGTGGCTCTTCCTCTCCGTGCTAGGGTGGACGGTACCCATCAATCTCCCAGCAGCGCTTCCCATCCTGAATGGGTTTCCATCCACTTTACAATAATACAGATGGTCTGTCTCTGGCAATGTTTAGCTGCTTTGCTCCCGGCACCTTGAGGAACCCTGGCAGGAGGTGGGCCACCTACAATGAGTGATGATGTTAGCCTCCTCCAAGCTGTAGCTGAGGGATGTCTCACTAAATACTCCAGACACCATCTGTCCAGAGCACAGATGTCCAGGAAGTAGACAGCTCATCCTGCAAAGTAACCATGGTGGCGCAAGGGTTAATTTGAGTAAGGCGGTGCTGGACAGGAAAACACCTGAGTCCTCCTCTTCCAGTGATAAACTCTTTTAAGTCACTGAGCACATTTGTCAGTCTTAGTTTCTCCATCTATGAAATGGGATGACTCCATACTGAAAGAATAGCATCCCTTTTTTTTTCACATTTATCGTACACTGTTTTGAATCCTTTGGCTTCTTTTAATATGTGCAATATCTTCTCTTCTGAGGCAGCATGTTATAGAAGAAGCAGACAGGCTACAAGAGAGTACCAGCTCAGCTCTTTGCTGTCTGACCTTGAGCAAGTTGTTTTACTTATTTTTGCCTCAGTTTTCTCATTTGTAAAACAAGGATTAGTGCTCTCTACCTTGGAGGAAATAAGATAATGATTTGAAATAGCTTAACTTAACGTATGTATTGAAAAAGCTGTAGCCACTCCTGCTGTTACTAACAACCACCAGGAACTCACATGGTATAAAAGTCCTTCCCCTTGCATGCCTAGCACAACATTGGCAGATAGCAGACACTCAGTAAATATTTGCTAATTGATACACTTTCAAGCTTCAAGGCAGCACAGAACTGTATCCACTAATGGTGTCATTCTTGCAGAATGATTTTATAACCCCATTAGCTTGAGAGGTAAATGGAGCTAAAAATGTTCACATCAAGAGCCATAGTATCCAGGCCACTAAAACATTTGATTTTTCTCCTTTTCTCCATCAAGTGCCAACATGTGAGTGAATTCATCTCTCCTCTCCATTTTGATGTCTGTCTTGACGTGAAACCCATTCTGGGAATGAGCTGATGACACCCAAACCGTAGCCTATTAACACATCTTCCTCTCAGAAGCTTCTGCTATTTCGCAAAATGCCTTTGGGTGCTCTGCAGAGAAAATGCCTGCGACAATGGAATCCGGGCTTTGATCAGAATTGTTTTCCTTTGCACTTTCTTTAAGCACTGCAGAAAGTTTATTCTCACAACAGATTGACACAGTTATCAGTGATTCTTACGGAAATCCGGTTGAAATATTGCCTCTGTTGTTCCTGCATTTCTGGTCCAAAACACTGTTCGCAAGGCCGGCAAGCCACACAAGCGCTCGTGTCCTGGCCTGTGTGCTGTCCAGCTCTGATCACATTGCATCTGAGGCTTTGACAGTTTCATAAGGACTGATCTATTGACCAGGCCCTCAATACCCCTGATCTGTGAAACTAGGGCCACTTTGCCACTTTCTGCAGGTCCAGCTCTACCCCAGCCTCTGAGACTGATCCTGTCCCCAAGCAGGGGGAGTACAAGTTCCCTAATTTAACATTGAGTCAGAGTTTTGGCAATTTCCATCCTAACAACATATATTGAGTCACGTAGTCTGTAAGCAAGTGGCCTGCATTATGTCATTTATTCTTCTCCACAACCCTATAAGGTGGGTAGTGGTAGGATTCTCATTTTACGTATGAAGAAACTGAAGCTCAGAGAGGTTACATCTTTTGTCAAGCTCCCTTCGCCAGGAAATATTGGAGCCAATGGTCAGGCATGGGAGCCCTGCTTTTAACTCCTTACACATTGCCGTTTCCCAGCGCTGCCTCTGGTGGTCCTGCCATGTCTACCCACTACTGTAGTCTTCTTCAGGACTGGACTTCTTGATCCTGAAGTCTATGCAGAGCTGCTCAAACCTTAACGTGCATATGAATTACTTGTAGGTGACTTGGGGAAGGAGAGGGCTTCGTAGAGAAATGAGTAATGGCAGGGGTTGGGGGTGGGAGTGAGAAGGCATCCCAGACAGACAGGCAGCAGGTATAAAGAATAAAGGCAAGATGAGCACAGTCACCGGGAGACCTGCAAGTCTGGCGTGGAGTCAGTTTTTCCGCAGTTCCCATCCTAATGACATCCTGGATTGCCAGGACCAGAACGTCCAGATGAGGCAGGGCCTGACCATCAAAACTGCAGGCCACATAAAAAGAAGCTGGAGGTAGGCTACCTGAAAAAGGGGACACGGAGCCACAGGGCAAAGTGAAAGGCCAGACTAGAAGGAGAGAAAACTGGCTTAATATAAAATTTATGTTACGTTGAAAGGTTTGGATTAAATCCAAGATGCAGCATGTCTGTCCCAGTCATGATCAGCCAAGCAAAGTGCTGGGTAGCACAAAGCTCCTGGCATCCTTGGTAGAGACACTGGCTCCCAGTGTCAGCATCCAGACCCACATTCATTAGAATTTTGCTCTTCAAAACATGGCCTGGGACACAATATCACCTCTGTGGTCTCCCTACCAGTAACACATAACCTGAATCTAATTGTGAGGAAATATCAGACAATCTCAGATTGAGGGGCATTCTATAAAATAACTGGCCTCTGCTATTCAAATCTTCAAGGTCAAGAAAGACAACAACAGCTGAGCAATTGTTCCAGGTTGCAGGAGACCCAAAAGTCACAACACCAAATGTAATGCGTGATCTTGGATTGAATCCTGGACCAATGGGGAATAGTGCTATAAAAGACATTACAACTGAAAATTTTTGAATATGACCTATATTAGATAATAGAATTGTATCAGTGTTAAATTTCTTGACTTTGATCAATGGAAGAGTATATCTTTTTCCTTAGGAATTTAGGGGGAGAGGACACATTGTCACCAACTTACTTAAGTACTTCAGAAAAAATATATATATCATATATTACTATGAAGAGAAAGACTTATAAAGCCAATAGGGCAAAATGTAAACAATTGTTGAATTTGATTTTGGATAAAAGTATGTAGTCTTTCTGGTGCTATTCTTAGAATTTTTCTGTAAGTTTTAAGTTAATATCAAAACATTTTTTTTTTTTTGCGGTACGCGGGCCTCTCACTGCTGTGGCCTCTCCCGCTGCGGAGCAACAGGCTCCGGACGCGCAGGCTCAGCGGCCATGGCTCACGGGCCCAGCCGCTCCGCGGCACGTGGGATCCTCCCACACCGGGGCACGAACCCGTGTCCCCTGCATCGGCAGGCGGACTCTCAACCACTGCGCCACCAGGGAAGCCCCGAAACATTTTTAAGTTCCAAAGAATAAAATAAGAAAGACTTAAAATATATATAGTATAAGAAAAAATATTGGGCCTTTAACCAGTAGAATGACAGATTCAGAATTAGAATGACAGACTCTCAGGTCTCATAACAGACCCACGGAATCAAAACCTACATTTTAACAAGATCCCCATGTGATTGATATTCACATTCAAGTTTAGGAACCTCTGCCCTACCACATCCTGGGCTGGGTACCTGGTCCTGGCTCTCAGATGTCTCAATCACAAGTCATCTCCAAGCTATGTCCCAAACTCCTGTTCATCCCTGAAAACACAATTCGGAAATCATCTTCTCTATGAAAATGTTTCGTATCCCTGCCTACGGCTCCCTTCCAGAATAATGTGCTGTGTTCAGTATTTTTCAAGGAAAATTGACTGTGTCCCCATTTTCACATTATATTGGAATTAAGCTTCATTTTCCTGTTAAGCTAAGATACTTACTTTTTGAGTGCCCTCGGCACTCAGTCAGGAAAATGCCAGTGCTCGAGAAACTTTTGAGTGAATGAATGGATACATATTTGAATGAATAAATTCAACTCTGTGTTGTCAACCCCCATGTATATTGATGGCTCCAGGAATATACTGCTGGAGTCTCAGAAGGAACAAGTGGTCATTTAGGTTTGAGCAGCCACTGGGGTCTCTCACCAGCAGGGAACAAAGGAGTTGGCGGGAAGAGGAATCACAACACGTCGATATCCAGCAGCTAAGCCAACATTGTTCCTATGCACCACAAAAAACAAGGAGCTTCAAGTTTCCTCACAATTCTTAGCAGTCGTATAAATTGCTGCTGGCTTTATGACCCAGTAACACATTGTTATAGTAACAATCCATTGGTAATATCTACAAGATGTGTGGGAGTTAGGAAAATACAATAAATAACAAAAGATAAGCTTAGCCAATAAAACGGTTTAATCATGATTCCTAGGAAAAAAGAAGAAAGGCCAAAGAGACAGATATCAGCGCAGGCTTGTTTGAAAGCATGCGACCTTGTTATTCTAATTGCTCTGTGCCTATAAGAGGCAGCCCTTTCTCTCGCTCTGGCAGGAGCAGGTGGGAATACAGGACAGAGCATCAGAAAGCTCAAGTGACCGAAAGGAAAGGAGAGCCTTTGGTTTGGGAGGCATGATCTCCCCACTTGCCTTCAAATGCACAATAAAGAATGGATTTATAATGAGCTGCTTCTATCCAAGAACAAAAGCAAATTTAAAAGGACCTACTAGTTATAATCCAGCATCCCAGTGTTTTCAGTGAAAGGATAATTTCAGATATCAAACCAAAGCATCCTTGGCTACATAAGGCTGTGTGGACTGAATGTCTTTCAATACAGACAAGGCCTAATACCACAGTACTCGCAGAAGAAATATTTTATTTTAAATCAACATGAGACTTTTTAAGAATTCTCCCAGGAACAGGGTTTGGCCAAAAACTGGAGCTTAATTTAATGAAGGTGAAAAGTTTAAGGAAGACATATAATAAAAAGAAAGTCCTGAAAAAACAGAAGGGACTTGGAGCAGGAAAGCGTGTGCCACTAGTTGAAATGTATCGGCAAAGGCAGTGAGCATATTCAAGCAATTATGAGGCTCTGAGCATCTCAGGGGATTTTCAGTGAGACTCTCCTCTGGCTGCTGCATGTGCAGGAAGCCTCTCAAATGTTCAAAGAAGAGCCATGTAATAGAATTGCTTGAGGGAGTTTATTTATTTTAATACCTACTATGTGCTAGATAACCTCAGAGGCAGGCAAAATACCTTTGTTTTGCAGATACAAAGGCACAGAAGGTCAGTGTGTCTGCCCAAGATCATGGAGTCTTCAGAAAGGTCCTCATCCCCAAACTTGAGTGAGGTCATGACATCCCTTTCAAAAGATGTCTCTTTGTTTGCAAACAGTCAAGTCACCTCTCCTGGTATCTCTTTCTGCTTACCCTCTGAACCTTCCAGCTCTGCTGGCTTGCAGACACCTGCTGGGATCTTCCTTAGGGACCATTTGCATCTGCTGGCCTCCTATAGATTTTTCACTTCAATCCCCTCCTTCGATTCCCAGCCCACCTTCACTCAAGAGGTGCCTTCAGTTCCTTTTGGTTCCCATTGTAGCAGCCAAGAGCCCATACACCCAGCTCCTTTGTCCAAACCCGGCTCCCATAGCACCAGCCAAGAGAGTACAGTTTCCTAATCTACAGCAGAACCAGAATTTAAATCCAGATGTCTAACTCCAATGTCGAAACTCATCCTCCTGTTCCATGAAGCTTCTGCATAGGGGTTCTTTGTTCCTAGGCATAGAACAAGAGACTCAATAATGCCAAGTAAGTCACACAACATAGAGGTTCTAATGAAGTACTGAGACCTTCAATTTGGACTCCAGTAATTAAGAATATGTGATTCCTCATGCTTGATAGAAAGTCCATGATCAAAAACATGAGAGATAACAAATGCTGGCATGGATGTGGAGAAAAGTAAACACTTGTGCACTGTTGGTGGGAATGTAAATTGGTATAACCACTGTGGAAAACTAGAAGTTATAGAGGTTCCTCCAAAAATTAACAATAGAACTACCATACTACCCAGCAATTCCACTTCTGGGAATATATCCAAAGGAAATGAAAACCCTAACTCAAAAAGATATCTGCACCCCCATGTTTCTAGCAGCATTATTTACAATAACCAAGATATGGAAACAACCTAAGTGTCCATTGATGGATGAATGAATAAAGGAGTTATGGGATATATGTACAGTGAAATATTATTCAGCCACAAAAAATAAGGAAATCCTACCACTGGCAACAACATGGATGAAACTTGAAGGCATTATGCTAAGTGAAATAAGACAGACAGAGAACGAAAAATACTGTATGCTCTCATCGATATGTGGAATCTAAAGAACAAATGAACAGGGCTTCCCTGGTGGTGCAGTGGTTGAGAGTCCGCCTGCCAATGCAGAGGATGCGGGTTCGTGCCCCGGTCCGGGAGGATCCCACATGCTGCGGAGCAGCTGGGCCCGTCAGCCATGGCCGCTGAGCCTGCACGCCCGGAGCCTGTGCTCCACAGCAGGAAAGGCCACAATGGCGAGAGGCCCACGTACCGCAAAAAAAAACAAAAACAAAAAACCCCACAAATGAACAAAAAACACCAAACTCATAGAAAAAGAGATCAGATTTGTGGTTACCAAATGCAAGGGGTGGGGGAGGGGATTTGGAGGAAGGTGGTCAAAAGGTGCAAACTTCCAGTTATAAGATAAATAACTACGAGGGATGTAATGTACAACATGATGGCTATAGTTAACACTGCTGTATCACATACAGGAAAGTTATTAAAGTAGATTCTAAGAGTTCTCATCACAAGGAAAAATGTTTTTCTTTTTATTGTATGTATAGGAAATGATAGATGTTAATTAAAGCTATTGTGGTAATTATTTCACAATATGTGGAAATCAAACCATCATGCTGTGCACGTTAAACGTATACAGTGAGGTATGTCAATTATCTCTCAATAAAACCAGAAAATATTCAAACAGGAAAAAAAATGTGTAATTATTTCAATGTTGGCAGACCTGAAAATTACTTTGATGCCACTTATAAGCAAATGAATGCTACAAACAGAATCAAAGAGAAGAGAGAAGAAAGGCTCAGGGGGAAAGACTCAGCCTGGTTTCCCAGGCGATGGCAATCTGGAAGGGGCCAGAGAAGTACTGGATGACTAAAAGGGTCCACACTGGAGTCTGATAAGATTACCAAAAGGACAGTTAAAAAGGAGGAAATCAGGAGCAACTTCTTCACTTATTTCAATGAGAAAACAGTTTTTAAATATTGTGTATTATTAAATATTATTTAAAAATGTTTTTCTAAGCAGGTAACTGAAGGTTTTGATTTGCACAGTTATTCTCCTATTCTGAAATATGTAGGTGCCCCTAAGTGCCTATAGTGCTTGTTGGACTGAGAGCTGTGATCTAGCCTGCTTACAACATTGTGCTGTGCCTGGCACATAGTAATTACCCAATGAACATGTGGCTTAATAAATACGTCACTATTTAAATGATATACTGCTTAACTATGTTGTGTGTTTAATTATCTTTCTTTATATAGACCACCAGCCTGTAAGCCTCATGAGGTGAGGACCCATGTCCCATTGTGTTTACCTCCCCAGAGCCTGCCAGAGTTACTACATAAGATAAAAGCTATTTGTCTTACACGATAAACCTCTAGTGACTAAGCCTGACATTCAAGATACTTAATAATCTGATCAAATCCAGCCTCACTAACATAATTTCTCATTAACTCACTACCCAAAGACTGTGCTTTGCTCCAGCCAAATTAGTCTCCTCCTTAGTCCCCAAGTGTACCATGGACAGCTCCATTCCAGGCATCCGCATGCTTTACTATCCCAAACTAATGGACCATTTCCACTGTATTCTGTCCAGCAAAGTCCTACTCTTCAAGTTTCACTTCCATTAGCTTCCCAGGACCACTCTTTTCAACACCTTTACAGCTAAGATCTCTTTGGCACCTAGTTTAACCTGCCTTGAAACATTTTTTTTTTAAGTGCTCTGATTTTCTCAATGCTGTGGGAAGAAATATGGCAGCAAAAACCATTCCTTTTGCTTCTTTATACAATACCTGAAATAGAACAAAGCAAAACAGTAAGAACTGAATAACTTTATGGGGTTGGAGATGACAATAATAAAACCACATTTATGTAATCATAAATTCAGAATGCTTTGCATCTAATGTTCAAATTAAGACACCTAAGTTACTGTAAATTACTCAGTGGTTCTAAAGAAGGGATAACAGTTAGAGACATTTATTTGCAGTGCTGCTCATTGTTTAAATATACATTATTGTTAGTTTTGCTTTTTTTTAAGTTCCACACTCCTCTTTTCCCTTCTCCTTATTGTTAACTGAGGATGTGCTGTGATCTCTCTTCTCTGCGGCTGAGTAGTTAAACATATTGAAATGTCTGCTCTCAGAAGTTTGTTTTCTAAGCTGAAAAGTGTAATTCTTTCAAAATTCACAAATCAAATCCAAGAATTCTCCTGCTCATATTCCATTGTTCCACAAAACGTTTAAGGACCAAATGAAGTTCTATCATCGCTGAATGGTAATATACCATTTAATGTAAACCCTGACACAGATTCTGCAAAAAAAGATATAAAATACTCATCTCCATTAAATATTTTTTTAAAAAGAGAGTGCATTTTTACTCAAGGCAAGGAGTGGGCAATTGAAAAGTAAAATATTGTCAAATTGGGAGGAAAACTGATACGTCAAAACTTGTTTGAATCGAATTATTTTGCTTTCCAAGGAACTCAATTAAAACAAACTTAAGCAGAATGGGAAGTCATTGACCGATTATAAGACCATAGATAGAGAGTGTTTTGCAGCTGATCTAAGTCAACTCATCCAAAGACTGGGTGCTGACTGGGCTCTTGCTCTCACCATGCTTCTTTATGAATATCACTTTCAAATTTTCACGCTAGGTTTCTCCATGAGGCTGGACCCATGGCCACTCTCTTTACTGCCAGGGTGTAAGGTAGTCTATTTCCTTAGATTTATTTTAAAAGAAGTTTGCAGAGAAAAATTCTGATTAGCTTGGCTTCGTTCTCATGACCAGCCCCACGAACAGTAGGACTCAATAGCATGGTAGTTGCCCATGGACAGAATTTTCAAAGAAGTTTCAAAGGAGAAGAGAGGTGAATGGTCCAGAAAAATACAATTGACCTCCACTGTATACTTGAAGGAGAAAAAAAAAAAAAAACTTGTTTTGAATTCAGAAGAGTTGTTGGTTAGGATAAAAGAAAAAGAAAGAAAAAGCTTTACAATAGTGAATTCTTTCCTTTTCTACAGTGAGCCCCAATACAGAGATGAAGTACTTTGCTAGAATAAAAAAAGCTCAAATCAATATCTACCATAGCCCCATCACACTGCATTATAACTTTCTATGCACAAGACTGTAGTCCCAATGACAGATGAGTGCTTTAAACTCAAGACCCTGTTATATCTTTACTCTTGAGGCCAAGGCCAGCGCCAGTATATAGTAGAGGATTTTCTACAAGTGTGTAAGTAGGGAGGGAAAAGGAGGAGAGGGAGAGAAGAGATCCTTTACTCAAGTTGCCCACCATCCAGTGGAAGATCAGGCATGATGCAAGCAACTACAACTCAAGACAGAATAATCCGTGCTAAGTAGAATTATAAAAACATCCTTCAGTAATTTAGAAGAAGTGATTTACTCTCCTGAGGAAAATCAGATACAGCTTCATAAGGAAGTTGTTTTTGAGTATTTCCATAGAAACTCTATTCAGTAACCCTGAAAAAAGAAATGGGTGTTCAGACAGAAACAACAGGTGGGAACACTGCACCACAGCCTTAAATTGCTTATACATAGAATAGGGTGACTTCAGAGGTTCAAGAAAGGACTTTTTGCTCCTTATCTCCATTAAAAAGATCTCCCTCACCTATTCATATTGTCTGAGAATTATTCGTAAGGAGCAAAGCCTTTCACTCCCTAATTAAGGATAAGTTTTCAAAATGCAAATATTCCTTGGTTTACAGTAAGGAGTAAATGACTAATAACTTGGCCTTTCTTGGAAGCTAATTGTGGTAGAAGGAAAAGGAAGGATAAAATGGAGGCATTAGGTTCTGCAGAGCAAAAAGACACTGCTGAGAGAAGGCAATGAAAGGGGAGACAGGACCCTCACCAGGTTGGAAGTTCTTGCATTGTATATTGGACTGGAAATGCACAGTGACAGTCCTCCTGATGTCGGGCCCTCTGTCAGAAAGTAAAACAAGCAACCATTGGCTCTGTTTTAGCACGTCTTAGTTTTAGTAGATTAAACTTAGGTGGGGGCTTGGCTTGACACTGAACTCTGTGTTCTACCACGGCAGTGGAAATCAATTTTTTAATGAAAATCATATTAGCTCATAAAAAGGGAGTATTTTGGATAACTGATAACTGATTTAGTATATCAGTTATCTTTTGAAACAATATACTAACAATAGTGCTATGTACCAAATCCAGGGACTTGAGAATAAATTTTATCATTGCTCACTGGTACATGGTCTGATGGTTAATTTTAATGGTCAACTTGGCTAGGCAGTGGTATTCAGCTGTTGGTCAAACACCAGTCTAGCTATTGCTGTGAAAGTATTTTGTAGATGTGATTAACATTTACAATCAGTAGGCTTTAAGTAAAGCAGATAATATAGGTGAGCCTCATCCAGTCAGTTGAAGGCCTTAAGGGGAAAGACTGAGGTTCCTTGAGCAAGAGGGAATTCTGCTTCAAGATGGCAGCATAGAAACCCTGCTGGAGGCTCCCACCTGCTGGCCCATCCTACAGATTTTTAGACTTACAACCACAATGCCAATTCCCACCAGAATTTCTAGGCTACAGCCCTGCCCTACAGATTTCAGACTTGCCAGCAGCCACAATCATGCAAACCAATTCCTTAAAATCTCTCTATAGATAGATGGTAGATAGATAGATAGATAGATAGATAGATAGATAGATAGATAGATAGATAGATGATAGATATTCTATTCCTCCATAGAACCCTGACTAACACACATAACTGGCTAGCTGGGCAATTCTTTGGGGCTCAGCTGCCGGCAGGCTGGTCTTTCATGTTCCAGCAGGTGAGACCAGGCTTGTTCTCAGGGAAGTACAGGCATGTTATAAGAGTGGAAGTAAAGCAGCAAAAGAGGGAATGGAGGATTTCCTAAGGTATAGACTCAGAACTAGCACACCATCACTTCCACCGCTTCTGTGGACCAAAACAAGTCACAAGGCCAGTTTGGATTCAAGCGGTGGGACAATAGACTCTACCCTTTGATGGGAAGAGAGGCAAAACCATTGCAGGAAGACCATTTATTGGGGTGATGAATGTAGTCAATCTAAGACTCTTAGAAAACAGGCCTGCGTAGTCTTGATGATGATACAGTTATGATGTGCAACATAATTTGATGACTGCTAACCCCCTCTTGAATGAGGGCATGTGACTGTCCTCTGAGTCTCAATATTTGCCCATGCAGCCGGGCTGTTAAAAAGAGTAAATGCTGTCAGATCAAAGTATCCTGAATGTAATGATAGATATAATCAATATAATAACATATAGATTGTATAGTTCTATCTGTGCAGCACTCAACAGTTTACAAAGCATTGTTTCATTCATTATCAGAATGAATACTTAAGTCCAGGGAAATGCTAAAGGTATAAATGGAATTAAAGGAAAAAATAAACAAGAGGGAGAAGGTATGAAGAAAGAAGGGAACTGAGTCTTAGAAGCATTTCGGCCTAAAGACAAATGCTAGAAAGAGTATTTCTTTGCAGAATTCTGGGCACCTAGGGGACAATTCTGAATTAGATTTGGAGATGGATAGTAAGTAGATGAAGATGACGCATGGTTTAGGAGGGATATATGGGCACCGACTCCTGGAGCAAAAGAGCAAAACAATATCTTTGGAAGATGAATTTAGGGAAGAAAGTCTTCCTAGGTGTAAGTACAAGTATATTAAATGTGGATATGTTTTTATTTGTTTGAAATGCATTTCTTCCTACCTCTCCCCCTTCTTAGAAACAGGGAGCAGTGGTGAGGGAAGGAAAGGGATACAATAAAGAGTACAGGAGAGGAAAGGAGAGGGGAAAGACATGGAAGGGGGCCTCCCCAACCTTCTTCAAAATCCTCAGGAAGCCTGGAGGTGGAATCAGGGGTGTGTGATACGAACCACGAGGGTGAACGCATGAGCTTGCCGTAGCACAACTAGGAAAACAAAAGGAGCCTGGAGATAGTCACAGCCACAGTTCACTCTGAAATGACAAGAGATTTAGGCAGATGTACTAAGAGTTTGAACATCACTGCCCATCTTGGCGTGATGACAGAACTCCCCTCACAGCTGTCCCTGGAGGAAGGTCAAGTGTTAAAACATACCCAGGATTGAACAGTCTGATGGCAGCACGCAAGCCCTTTCAACTTCTCAGGGATATCAGGACAGCCGTTGGATATTTATCAAACTCCAGCAGGGTCTCCGGTAGAGTACCAATCCCTGTGAAAGCACAGGTCCCAGCTCAGAGAAGTTTTAAAGGCATAAAGCAAAAGGGAGGCGTGGTCTGGGCAGCCACCATCCTCATACAGTCAGGCTGAACTTTTATAATCTGGTCACTGTGGGCAGAGAATGAGTCTGCTTTCGGAGCAAGGTGTTTTATTAAATCTTCTCCCTCTTGGAAATGTTTCTACAGCCAGCCATCAGAGAAAAATCAGAAAAGGATGAAGTATTTTCTGGAGTGGAGAGTGTGAAAAGAGATTGGAATAAAAGAGGTAGAAGGCAGTAACAGCCGCAATTCGCCCACTCCAGCATCTTTGCCAGTCACGTTCGCTAGAGAAAGTCTCTAGCCTTGAGGGAAGGGTCTGACTCAGGACAAATCGAAGGAAAACAAAGACTAGGCTAAGTGAAAGCCGACAGGCAAGGAAATCCACAAAAGAAAATCCAAGGAATGAAAGTAATTTGAAAAATGATACCTAACACTGCATATCAAAACAAATATGAACGCACATGATTTGGGGAAAGAGCACAAAACTGAAAATTAGAAGAAACTGGTTCCAGTTCTGGCTCTGCCACTTACCAGCTGTTATTTGATCTCTTTGAGTCTCAGTTTCCCCCTAATAAATGGGATCATAACCCTAGCTCACATGATTATTGTATCAAGGAGAAAAGTCCTAGGAATGTGCCTATAAATGTAGCTTTTCAAATGTTAATGTCCGTAATTGGTATTATCATCATGTTTGATAAGAAAAGGTGATTCCAGCATATAAATTTGCATATTCATTAAAAGCTAGGAAAATGCTGATGTTATAACTACGGTCACTGCTGCAGAACCTGTCGCAGGCTAGATCTGTCAAAAAGAAAATTACAGAAACATGCCTGAAGTTGCCCTGCCCTCCCTTTCACGCTGATAAGAGAAATGAAAAACGGACTATATCCTTCGCAGGAACATCCCTTTTACTGTCTTCAAACTAAATATTCATACTTGCCAACTCTCAAAGCTATTCTGAGACAAAGCAGAGATCACAGTTTATCTCTTGGGCTTTTAATATCTCTCATTTGTATGGATAGAAAAGTTGAAGTGCTTGAAGAGAGGAAGTGGCTCGCTCCAAATCCACATGTGCTGGGAACAGCTGGCCTTCCCCACCGTAGAGCAGTCCCAGGAGAACGTCCCAGCTTCAGGCTAGCAGCAAAACACAGAGAAGATGTAAAATATTAAACAAATAAAAACCAAGGAGGGAAAAGGAAAAGATATATTCTGGAACATATTTTCAAAATAAGAAAGATAAATTCTCAGAAGGAAACATGTTGGGAGAACAAGACAACTGCTGAAATAAATATGAAAAGAAGACAAATTTGGGCCAGACCAAAAAGAAAACTGGAAAATATTAGGCAATGGTTGAAGAAAAGGTAGAACTGGGAGAGTAAGATAAACACCAAAGGGCAACAAATCATAGAAATAACACATCTGAGAATTATTATGAATAAAACACATCCCACAGAGTAAGTCTGCGAGAAGTAAGACAAATGCAATGTGACTAAAAAATATAGATATCATAAGGATGGAAACCCTGTTGGAAAGATAATATCCAAAAGAACAGTGGCCTCCCTGGTCTTCCATAGGGAATCCGAGTTACATGCATTTCCTTAAGCTGTTCCTCTTGGGTTGTACTCCAGTCTCTTTCTATTCAGTACTGGAAGGGAGGTCACCTCTCCCTTACCTGATAGGAGATCTCATTTACTCTGTAAGTGACAGATGGACTCATCCCCTTAGGAGTGACACTGTTCTCCTTCTGTCACTGATAACTCCTCCCTGGGAAAAAGCCAGAGCCCTGCTCTCCTATTACCAAATCCGGACCTTGTCACATGTAGGTGAGTAGCTTCAAATACGGTGTGCGTCACCATCACCAGCAACTTGCCCACCTTTCCCCAGCTTCCCACAGTTGTCCAGATCACCTGACTCTCCTGTGAAAATCCGTGGACAAGATGGAGAAACAGTAGCTTGTCATGATGAACTTGAGGCAGACTTTGAAGTAAGACTGGCAAAGATTTGAAATTCTATAGCCGTTGTAGATCAGCTGTGTGATGTTGAACTAGTTAGTTTAACTCTCTGCAGGCCCCTACTGCCTCGTCTGGGAAATGGGAATAACAATATTCTGAGATAATTAGGAAAACGCATGTGTTTTCCATAAAAATCTAGCTGCTTTAAGGACTCAAAAAGTGGTAGCTTGTGGAATAACCACGAGTCATGACAAACATAATCTTCACCTGCACGTGGGTTCTGGGTTCTGGTGGCCTGGGATCACGCCACCACGGAATATATCAGCCAAGGCAGAGATGAGGATGGAGAGGTCCAGTGTCTCATCTCTGAAAGCAGGAATGAGTCCAATTAAAGAAATTCTCTTTATAGAACAGTTTTGTTTTTTTTTTTTACTTGCAAAGTACAATAGTTTCACATCTATTGTCTAACACAATCACTTCCACACAGTAACGAAAGTTGTGTAGGGAATGTCCATCTCGTTCTCACACGCGAGAAACCTGAGGCCAGGAGACGTTGTGACTCGCCTAAAGTCGCGCAAGGTCATGCAACCAGTAGGTAGCAGCGCATGGATAGCTCCAGATCCACAGCAGAGGATGTAGTGCTCCCAGTCAGCCCCTCCAGAAAGAGAAACATTCATTGCTTCCATCAAGAGGACTCTCTTAGCTAAAAATACCTCATGCAAATGAATTCTCCTTGAGGGAAGAGAATACACAACCAAACATTCAGTGGGGGAGTAAATGCAGTTAATATTAAAACGGAAGCCTGGAAATTGCCTCTCTTCTCCAACCAAAGTGTGTTCCTTAGACCAGCAGCACCGTGCCACCAGTGTGTTTGTAAGAAATGCAGAATCTTGGGGTCCACTCCAGACCCACTGAAGCGCCATCTGCATTTTAACAAGATTCCCAGGTAATTCATATGCAGATTAATATTTAAGAAGCACTGGGCTAGGTAATTCAGACAGGAAATCATTTCGCCATTGAGGTGGCCTCAATTCACTTTGTCTGGGAAGAGCTCTACTTTGCACAGCTGAACCAAGACGACTTTTAGGATCAATCTACCTAATTACCTACCCTCACCCCCTACCTGAGCACATCCATCCAACTGTCTATATCAGTTTGTCCACCTCAACCCCAGTTGGCTCTGCTCCTGACAGGATGTATAGAGAGACCAGAGCTGGGGGAAATCTTTGCTTCAGAAACAGACTTCATAGAGCTGGAAAGGGAATGAAGTAGACCCAACCTACATCATCGTGAAGGTCTCTTGCATTCCTAAAATCCCATGATTCTGTTTCTACATTGCATTCTTGGTTTGAGCTCCTGGTTCTATGTAGCTTTCAGAACTTTTGCTTACCCTGATCTCTGACACATCCCTACTTGTCAGATATTTACCTGGGGATAAATTTACTTTTTAACCTATTTACGTGGGGATAAAATTTACATCATAGTGGACTGCTCTCCTGATTACTTCTGACCTCTGTTATCCGAAGAGTCCCCTAACAGCAATTGACTCTGCACGGTCACTCTTATTTGAACGGCTACATCTGGAACCCAGAGGAACAGTTCTTTCAGAATATTCTTGGGAGAGGCATGTTCAGTCTATGACCCAGTTTCATCTGTTTTGCAAAAATAAGGCAGCTATACCTGGCTCTTTCCCTTGGAGATGTGGGACCACATTACATCATGCATAGGGAGGTCTCTAAGGGTCCCACACAAAGGTTCACCATTATTGAACAGTATTATTACCCTATTGCTCCTCAATTAAAATAAGTGGCACTTTAAAATGCAGTAACAGCTGCTCCCAGCAGTGTCTCCTTGCAAAGCGTTTGTGTTCTCAGTTTTTGCTTTTCCCTACAGCCTTTACATCTTTGTTTAAACTGTGCTTCACACTCACCATTGTGAAATCCACATAATGCTAAATATGAAATGCCCAATTCAATCCAAAACCAAAGAAAAGAGCTCAAAGACCAAGAGAATGCCATACAACTCTCATACCTGGACCCTAAAGGCCCTTTACCATAAGAGTATTTTGCAGCAGTAGCTCTATGGGGTCTTCCTGTGATGCAATCAAATCCACAGGCATCACACTTGGACCCTATAAGAAGCAAGTGGCATGCAATGAAAGGCAACACAATAGGTCAACTACATATGCTGACCGTTGGAAAAACTTCCAAGTGCATCCCACTCAAAAGAGAAGGATGCTTGTGCTTATTTGCTATGGTATATTTCATGGCATAAAATAGTGTCAAGTGTAGAAAACAATAAACATCTCCAGCAGAAATTAATTCTTCATAACTTCTCTTCTCTTCTCAAACTTCCAACAACTCTTTCCTCTTCCTTATTCTTAGCTAATGACCTTCCTTCCTATTTCTCTGAGAGCGAGCAGAGAAGAGCTTTTATAAAGCTGTATCTATTCACATCTGAGCCCTTACTCTGCCCGCCCTTACGTTAGTCACTGAGGAACCGTGCTTACTACTAGCCAAACCCAGCTCCTAACCCTAGACACCTGATCCCATCACCTCTCCCTACTCAAGAATATCACTACAGAAATTCTCTTCTCTCTCATACATCTTTCCTTATTTCTTAATTCTTCTCCACTGCTGGGCTGTTTCCATTAACATCCAAGCACATTGTAATTTTTCACACAAAAAAATAGACTCTCTTTAAATTATAGCTACATCTCTCTCAATCTACTGATCCTTTTTTATTTTGTACATTCCTTTAAAACAAAACTCCCTGGAAGTATTTGTCTATATACACTGTCTCAATTTATCTTTTATTCCTTCCTGAACATTTTCCAATCTGGCTTTCCCTCCTTTTGCCTATCTCCAATTAAACTGCTCTTGTCAAGGTCAACAGTGACCAACATGTGGTTAAATCCAGCTTCTAATTTTCAGTCCTTATTTCATTTGATCTATTAGAAGCATTTGATGGGATTGATCACTTTTTCCCCTTCACTAGGCTTCTAGGACTCAAAAGAACATTCTTGGTTTCTTTGTATGTCGCTGGTGGATCTCTCTCGGTCTCCTTTTCTAGTCCCTCCTCAGTTCCCTGATCTTTAAACATTTGAGTGCCCATGGCTCCCAAATGTTCGTTCCCTTGGTGAGTTCATTCAGCGCAATGACTTTAAAATGCCATGTTTACATGGGTGACTCCCAAATTTAAGTAGCCAGCCCTGACACCTACCTTTAACCACAAATCTTGGACATCTAATAGACACCTCAGACTTAACATGCCCTGAACTGATATCTCGATCTTCCTCCTTGAAGCCACTCCTCCTGCAGTTGTTCCCTTGTCAGTTAAAGGCAACACATCCTTTATTTGCTCAGGATGAAACCACGGTTTCATCCCTGATCTCTTTCCTTCTCTCAGAGCTAATCCATCAGAACTTTTTTTTTTTAATTTCTATCAAATCACTGAGAATGTGACCATTTCTCATCAGTTACACTGTTCCCACCTTGGTCCAAGCCATCATAATTTCTCACCTTCTAAATGACCTCTGGCTTTCTGTCCCTGTCCCCTGAAGTCCACATGGCAGTCAAAATGATTCTTTTAAAATATATGAATCAGATCATGTCACTCTTCTGCTCAAAACTTTCTAATAGCTTCCAATCTTGCTTAATAGCTGAGTCAAGTTATCACTCTCAGGACTCCACTCATGCATCTATGAAATGATAATAGTGGTACCTATCTCATAGGATAACTGTGAAGAATAGAGGCAACAGTGTTCACAGCTTGTTTAAGAGAGTTCCTGGGATGAACTAAAAGCTCAGAAATGTAAACTATCATGATCACAAATGCATTGATAATATATTTAATCAAAAGGATCAATAGTATTGTAGTCCACAAATTATAATAAGACCTAAAAGTGAAACTAGAAACTCTGTTCTACTCTCTGTCCATTTATTTCTAAGGAGGCAGACTTTACATCAGGCACGCCACAAGCCCTTTTGGCCACAGGGCATCAGAAGGGATACATATGATTACTCAGCTGGCAATGAAATTCTCTAGCAATGAAGACCAAAAGGTGATGACAATGATAACAACCAAGTCAGTGAGGAAGGAAATGTCAGTGACAGCCGCCAGGAATTCCGACAGGAAATCCATCCTGGCCATCCAGAACATCCATGGACATCTGTCTTTCTGGCTTGTCTTCTGCCAACTTCAACTAATGGCAGCTCTACCTCTGGAGTAGAAGGCAGCCAGATATTTCTGAGAGTCTGCGGTTGGACCCTTCAATCCCTCAGGTTGCCTTACCCCTCCCCTGCCCTCTGGGGCCCCCATTTCTGCCCCTTTCCCCAGTCCTCCATGTTGGGACCTCTCCTGCTGTTCCATGCCTGCTTTTGAAGGAGAGCTGTGTCAGCACTGTACCGGCTGGCAGAGAGACCCATATGAAAAGGTGAGTGCATCTTTGTGCTGGTGTCTGGTGATTTTTCCCTGTGTGTGTGGTTTCCTTTTTCCCCTTAAATTGACTATTACCATTTTCCTTTTTATTTCTTTCCTGTTTGAATAGTACCACTAATGCGATGAGAGAGAAAAGAAAAAAAGAGCCAAAGCCCATTAAAATATAACAACAAAATAACCCAAGGCTCAGGATGCCGAGGTGGCTTAAAGGAGTCCCCATTCCCTTTCTCATTATCTCTCTTATTCAGCCACCTTCCCCAACAAAGCATTCCCCTCCCTTCTCCCCCTCCTTGGATGCTTTTATGTTCCCCATTCAGCTGCCTAGATTCTTATATTCTCTTTCCTTTCCTTCCACTGCCCCATCCTTCTCTCCATCCCTCCTACCTGAAAGATTTTCCTTTACAGCCTCTTTTTTCCTTTCCGCCACTTCATAGGCTATTGTTACAGGGTCCACGTACTATTAATTCTCAGCAAGAAAAACATCCTGAAGACATGGTGAGGATAGTGATGGATGAAGGAAGACCAAGGGAAGCAGGAGACTAGCTATTCCTCCCCACAGCAGCCCACTAGCCAGAGGGACCAGATGATGAAAGACAAGTAAACAGTCAGAATGCAGACAGAGAGCCCTGCTGGGGGAGCAGAGAACAGAGGGCTAAGGGCCAGCAAGGAGGACAGAGAAAACTGCCACCTTGTTGCTTGGTAACTATACACAGGTCATTAAACTCTGTGAGCCTCATCTGTAGAATGGGCATCATGAATTCTACCTACCTCTTTGTGAAGATCAAATGAATGGAAGAAGTTAGCAAAACTGCGAACTGCTATACAAAATAAAGTGGTTGTTATGATTACTGTGGAATATCTTTTGAGGAAAAGATAGTTGTTTACTCATCCTAGTGGCCTCAGAATCAAGAGATGACCTTGCGCATGTCCAGTAGCCAGTGAATTATTGTGGAATATAATTGAATGGAATTCCCATTCTTTTCACGTCTTATGTAACCACCCTACATGTTTTATTTCAACAATAATCATTTCTTCTACTTCTCAAAATTACCGGGACTAAATAAAACATGGCACTGTCTTATAATGAAATACCTCCTATGTAACCATTAAAAATTACCTGTTTAATGAGTTTGCATAGCCTGACAAAGTGCTCTTGTTATATTGTTAAGTTTTAAAAGCAAGATACAAAACTGCCTAAATAGTATGTCCAACTATTTTTGTAGTGTGTATATACTCCAAATATTAATATCCAAAATATTAATACTCCAAAATATTATTACTCCAAATTTTGATAGCAGTTGTTTCTGGATTGTGAAATTATGGTGTGTGTATATATATATGTATATATATATATACATATATATATATACATATACATACCATTTTATATACCATAATATGTATACCATATTATATAATATATATACCATATATATATACACACATATATATTGTTGTTTAAAAGTCTTCAACAATGGGGCTTCCCTGGTGGCGCAGTGGTTGAGAGTCCGCCTGCCGATGCAGGGGACGCGGGTTCGTGCCCCGGTCTGGGAGGATCCCACATGCCGCGGAGCGGCTGGGCCCGTGAGCCATGGCCGCTGAGCCTGCGCGTCCGGAGCCTGTCCTCCGCAACGGGAGAGGCCACAACAGTGAGAGGCCCGCGTAACGCATAAAAAAAAAAAAAAAAAAAAAAAAGTCTTCAACAATGATTAAGTAATAATTTAAAGAAAACATAAAATGTTATATTAAACAAAGATTACAATGGCCAGGAACAACTTCATGTACCCTTTCCCCACTCCCACCTTACCAAGAGTACTGAGTTCTTCTAAGACAATTAGAAACTGTAGGGACAGGAAACCCATAAGAAACCAATGAGCATATGAGTTACTTTATTTCCAAGATATCACACCTAAAATCCCAATGCCTCCATTCTCTCAAATACCAACAACATCATCTCTCCAGGCAGAAAATCTGGGGTGGGATTTTATGTTAGTGAGTCCAAAGACGAGATATCATGGAGTAGCAGGCAGAGGAAGGAGATGGCTACATTCATAATTCACCTGAACTTTCTAGCGTGTTCTCTCAATCATCTGGCAGCGAAGGTCTACAGGTACTAATTCATTTTTACATCTCCTTGAAGGAGTTGTGCCCACTGATCACTGAGGGAGGTTTAACCAGTTGTTTTAACCAGTGCACAATTGACAGAGCTAACACATCAAGGTCTTGATGGAATCATGCAAAGAAGTACAACCCAGGTAGAATACAACACTTGGTAATGGCGAAGAATGAGGTAAGGTTTATGAAGAACACCACCTTTCTCGGCAAAATCTGTATTTTTATGTACTCATTGATCTTCTAAAATATATATCTATCCAAACACTGACTCATTCAATATCAAGCTCCTGAAATTCCCAAAGACAATGGGGACAGCTCCCTCACACTTGTTTTATTTATATACCAACGACTTAAATACTCTCAATCTAACCATCTTGGTCCCATTATTTGTTGGAGGGGGCTTTTGTCTGCTCGTCTGGGACTTTTCCTCTTAGGTGAGGTACACTGAAGGTTTCTGCTTTGAGAAAAGTAAACAAAGGTATCCTCCCAAGGAGAAAGTTTAAGTACTTTAAACTTTCCAAACATTGTGGACTGAATCAGAAGGAAATACAATTGGTAAAATGTAAAATCATGGTCAAAAAGTAGGTCTCCTATGAAGCTATGACTGAAATTTAATTCAACAACTTAATGGGGAGCTAGTGATTAGCAAAATGAAGCAAGAGCTCGGAAGATAGAGAGAAATTTCTTGGGTTCCAGGACTGAACGTGTTCCCCAGAGGCAGAATTTGTGCAGAGAAAATTCCATTATTGGACCTGCCTTTCCTGGAACTCCATCACTGGAAGATAATTTTTAAAGCATCTAAACAAAAATGTGCCTACTTTCTGAAGAACCATATTGGCCTCAGATTTATATCTTTTAACCAGAAGAAAACACTTCCAAATAAGAGAATCTCAGGTAATATCCTTCAGTGTTTGTGGGCATTTTTACAAAGTTTAATTTTCTAAAAGAGCTTTGGAAAGGGTACATGGTTTGCAATATGGACCTAAGATGGCACATTTTTGTCTGGTATGGCTACATTTCCCTGAGCACACCACTTCACCTGATCCTTTTCTAATCGTGAATTAATGTATAGGACGTCAAACAAAAGTCCTGTGCCAGAATCCCCCAGCCCCAGTGATGATAAAAAACATGGTGATCATTTTCTGTTAGGGTATTTAATACTAGATCGATAGATAGATACATACATACATACATAGATACATAGATAGGTAGATAGATAGATACCATTCCTGGTGTGTTATTTTTATTTCAAACTATTACCTGGGTTCACTCAGCTCTCACTAATACCTGAGCCATTTATCTTAGCTTGAACTGCAGCAAAGAATTTTTTAAGGGTATAAGCTTTCGAATTTTGGTTGAATACTGCTCCTTGGACAAGTCTGAACCTTCAAAATAAATCTTTCTTTTTGATGTTGCGTCACTGAGTGCCTCATACCTTTCCTACAGTGCCATTTATCTTAGCGAATGTATTTTCTCATTGGCTGGATAAATACATACATGTTTTCTTGTTTTATTCACCTTGCAGTAGAGAGGGGAAAAATGAACTCTGACAATATAACTTGGTTATTCCTCTTCTGCCACAGTTCCAGGAAGAAAAAGTAACACAGAGAATGTCAAAACCTGGAGAATGCCCAAAGTGTAAAGACTTTTATAACTAGCTTTCACAACATAAACCACTTTGAGAAGCTTCCAGAATGGCAAGCACAATAGTAAATCGACAGTGCCATCTGCCAAATGGCCTGGAGATGCAGACAACCGATGGGCTCATTAATTATGGATGACGATCAGAGTCAATTTGACTTCATTATGGGCCAAGAAGAGGAAATCATTGAGAAGCTTGTTCCTAAGGGGCCTCAGTGTAATGGGGAGTAGACGGGGGTGGGAGAGTCCATCACCCCACCTCCTCTCTCCATCTCTTTGAGGGCAGGACTGTGACCAGAACTACATGAAGTGTCTAAATAATTTAGGCCAAAGTCAAATGGTAGGAGGCCCTGAATTTCCAAAACTTAATATCTATCCCTATGGCTCACAGTTCATCAGATAATTATACTAACCTCTCTGGCAGGGAGGGAGACTGCTTAACCAAAACTGGGCTTCTTCAAGAATTTTTACCCCTGATTTTGTGGTCTCTTTTCAGGGGATGATGCCAGCCACCCCCCTTAAGATAAAACATGCCACTGGCCTGTGGAGATGGTGGGAGGTACAGGGCTACACTGAGGTTCTCCATCACACTCACTCAGCTTCCAGGATCTTCAACCCACTCCTTGTGTGCAGCCTCTATGTACCAGAGCACAAACTGTAGAAGAGGAATGAAGCTGAGTACCACATCTGATTGGACCTGCAGGGGGCTTTAGAGAGACAGGATGTAATTACTCCACTTGGATTGCAGCCAGAGCAAACACTTGTGTGATCACTCAGCCTCCTTTGTGTTTCTCTAGCACCTTATCTAGCATAACCCACTGCCATTCTCCCATTTGAGCTTCAGAAGAGCATCTGTGCTTCTCCAGCAGCCCCTCTTTTAACCAATTCAATTTAACTGAACAAAATGGAGGCTGTGATATCCCCAGTGATGTGCAAGTCATTCTGGGAGTAATAAGCAAAGTCTAAGGTATAACCTGCGTGATCAAGAAATTTAGCCTATTTGTGGAAACAAAATGTAAATGAAAGAAATAATCAGAGAGCAATAGAAAACATACACAAGTACAAAAATAAGGGTCCACAAGCCAATGTTACTGTTATAGCTAGATAGAAAAGGGAAGCATACACTCTCTCCTTGGCTACAGGGGACATAAAAAGTCATCTTGAATTTAGCTAATTTGTTAATGACCATACCTGTACATTGAGAAATAAATTGGGAGAGTTTAGGCATGGTTTGATTATCTACACTATTCCATTTCATTTCTCAGTGCATAGATGTGGATTTTCTCTCCATTCTAAACCAGTTTTTTTTTTTTTCAATCATACTTCTCAGGAATCACTCTTTAGCAAGAGGCTCTGTCACTATGATACTCCATAAAGCTCGTCTTCACTCGAAAATGGATGTGATTTTACTTCTGAGTGATACGCATCCCCCTTGATCCTTAGCGTGCCGGCACTTAGCTCTGATACATACTCATGTATCTTTCTCATTAGGAGCTACAAGCAATAAACTTGTAAAAATCGCTTCTGCTCCTGTTTAAGTGTCCTGTGCAGTTCACTTATATTTATTCTTTGAAATGATTGTTTTGGACTTCTTTTTAAATGGACATGAAATGATTTGGACATTATTATTAAACCTAATAGAAGGCAAATCAAATGCAATGTTGAGAAATGCACAAGTTCATTAGTGCCCACTATGCGACTAGTGTGGTCCTTCCCAAAATATATATTAGAAAAAACAGGCTCCTTTGAAGAGTATGGTAGGAAGACTACTATTTTTCAATACGATAAAGTACCTTCATTACAGCTCAGGGTACTTGCACAAGTATTATCATGTTTGATTCTCACAGACTTACCCTGAGGCAGATGAAGCATATTTTCTTAGCTCCACGTTCCTGGTAAGGAAACTGAAGCTTAGCATGCTCATGTGACTTGTCCAAGGTCACACCACTAGGAAGTATCACAGCCAGCTGTTTAACTGACTCCTGGTCCAGGGCTCTCTCTGCCACAATCTCTTGTGAAATTTCTAGATACCAGGTGTCAAAAACTGAGAAATTAAACGGGATAGATTTTACCCTATTTGCAAGCTGACAAATTAGACTGCCACAGTTTCATGGATGCTGGCAGAAGACATGAAGCTCCTGGTTCAGAGATAAAGGACTGTTACAGTAATCGTCATAGACAGAGTAATAGCATTTTATCCCCAGTTCCTATAGCCCAGTTCCCTTAGTGAACTGGACCAGGTGACTCCTGAAGAATGCAATAAGCTCCATTATAGAAGAGTAGCAGTAACTTTAGGGAACCAAGCCTTATATAATGTGCATTAAGCATATGCCTATCTTTGCATGTTATCTTTTTTTAAATTGAAGTATAGTTGATTTACAGTGTTGTGTTAGTTTCTGGTATACAGCAAAGCAACTCAGTATACATATATCTATTCTTTTCCATTATGGTTTATTACAAAATATTGAATATAGTTCCCTGTGCTCTACAGTAGGACCTTGTTGTTTATTTTATACAGAGTAGTTTATATCTGCATGTTATCTTTATTATACTGGACAGTGAGAAACTTCCTCTTCTCTCCATAGGAATATTTTATATATATATATATATATATATATATATATATATATATATATATCCTTTAAAAAAGGGTCTAAAACAAAGGCAGTCAGTCCTCTGTAAGATACGAATAAGTATAAGAGACTGATGGTGAATTGTCTCTAATTCTATTTACTAATACTATGATGAGCAGGTATTATGGTTTACTTGAGTTTAGGTAACATATTTCATGTGACAAAAACTAGTAATGGTTGGATTAGTATGTAAACCCACATCTTTTCACTCTATATTCCACATTCTACTATTCTATGCTGTCTGTCCAAGGTTGACGCAATATTTGGGGACAATGAATATCTCTACAACCATCAAATCATACCTTCTGGTCAACAACCTCTCCTTCAGTCCTGGTGTAGTAGAAATACCAAACACCTATTTCCTATGCACACATGTTACCTCCTATATATAGCAGGAAATGTATCCTAACTCTAAAGGGAGTGAACACAAAACAGATTGACTTTGATCCGCTGAGCTACTTGACAAGAGTGTGAGTCCAAGATTTGGAGCCAGAGAGAATTAGATTGCACTGAATAAAATAGTAAGCAGACATTGAAATGGGTGGATGGGGACCAAGAAAGGAAGGAGAATGCTTGTGGAGCCTGGAGGCTGAAGAGAGTAAAGGCAGATACATAACAAAACAGATTTATCTAATAGGATGTTTACTCTTATGTTGCACCCTAATGTTTTGTGGGAAAAGAGTCTTTGGGAAGAACTGCAAAGGTACTGAGTTTCATTGGTGAGTCTCTATGGTTTAGAGAGAGTGGCAAGGCAGGGCCTCTGAGGGGAAGGGAATAAAAAAATCATGCCTCTCCAGAAACTCACCAAAGTCTCAGAAAGACTTAGGATGTTTCCAGAGATGCTTTGTGCTACAAAAAGTTGACTTACATGGTCTGTATCAATTGACCCTTTTTCCCTCCAGCTTCTAGTTGGGTTCAGCCAATGGGAGGAACTGACAGAAGATCCAGAGGTGAAGTCTGCCACCAGAGTATTAATTTCCCCAACTCGCTCCTCTAACTGACTGTCTCATTCTACCTAAGCTCACAATTCTTATCAGGCCATGTTTTCCAGATATCTACTCCCTCTAGCTTCATCTCAAGGAAAACCCAGTTACCATCAGGGTAGAGCAAAATGCTTTCTCTTGGATTCTTAATTAGACTTCACCACTTGCTAGCTGTGTGGTCTTGGGTAACTAATTAACTTCTCTGTGCCTCAACTTCTTTATGTGTAAATTTGGGCTAAAAATAGTGCCTACATCAGACGGACATGTGAAGATTAAATAAGAAAGTCCTCGCATAAGGTTCAGCGTATAGTAAGTAGTTGATAAGCATTAGCTAATTGTTATCGTTTTATTATTGTTATTTTTCAACATCATCAGTGTGGAAGAGAAGAAGTTTTGCTCTCAAAGGCCCATTAACTTTTAAAACTGAAAGATCCAGCTAGAGATCCAGTCAGTGGCAGTGAACGAATGGCCCTCCTAAACTGGGAAAAATCTAGAACCTATCATATTCAGAGCATATTCAGAGCAGAAGTTGCAAATATTTCAATTGGCATGTCAAATATTAACAGCCCATGCTTGACTATGTCCATTCAGTTCTAGAAAAGATGTCATCTCCATATCAAGGGATTAAAATCATTGCGTGAATGTTTCCTCTATGCTGAGATTTCTCTCATATTATAGGATTCTCTATTATTAATCATTTTCTTTCATATCTTAATAATGTGATAGAAAAATCAAATTAGGCTGGTAGAAATTTCCCATCAGGCTGTATTAACTTGGTCTAGTAGAGACTTCAGTTTTCTTTCTAATGAGAATGCTAACAGCCAGCTTAGTCTGCACAGTGCATGGGTCAGACAAGCTCCTTCTTTTTTTGGAGGATGCGTCAAGAGTCATATTGAGCTCATTCCCCTTTGTTGACATTTACAGCCAATCAGTTTCCAATGTTTGTCAATTCTGCCTTTGTATCAACTTATTCTCTGTTCCCTATACCAACTGCATAAAACCCTCACTAACCCTTGTCTAGACTATCAGAGCCTCCAACAAAGGCTCCTACCTGGTCTGTTAACACTCTAATTAATCTTCCACATTGTTGCTATATTAATCTATCAAAGGCATATTTATGGCTATATCATTTCCCTGTTCAAAAGTCTTCTATGATACCCCATTACCTACCAAAGACAAGCGTTAGGGGACATGCAAAATTTTAGCATGTAAAACACTCCATGTGCTGGTCCTAAATTACTTTTCCAACCTTATCTCACACTATTCTCCTCACTAACTGTCTTTGGTAGCCAAAATGGATTTTTAAGCTATGTTGAATATTTTCACTTTGCATACTTGTGCAATATTTCCAAATGCACTCTCTACCTACTTCACCCTGCTCTGTACATTGGGAAGCCTGACCAAAGGGGTCTTTCTTTCTCTCTGGTTTCTAGCTGGTTTAGCCATTGGAAAGCACAAACAAGAGATCGGAGAGCTGGAAGAAAGTATTAAGGTCCCCAAACTTTTGCAGAAAATCTCTTTGTTAAACTCTCTTCAACTACACAGTTTGAAGTAATTTGCACTCATCTGTTTTCTGTTGGGACCCTGGCTGATAAAGTAACAACTACAGGAGTAACATCAAGAAACCAACCCTCCAGTGTAATTCAGGGGGTGGATTTAAAGAGCATGTGGATAACCTTGAAAGAGGGAAATAGCACACTGGTTACCTGGCTTTCAACACAAATGAACTTACTTACAAACAGAAACAGAGTCACAGACTTAGAGAACGAACTTACGGTTACTGGGGGGAAGGGATAGTTAGGGAGTTTGGAACTGAGGGGTACACACTGCTATATTTAAAATGGATAACCAAGAAGGACCTACTGTATAACACAGGGAACTCTGCTCAATATTATGTAACAACTTAAATGGGAAAAAATTTTGAAAAAGAATAGATACATGTATATGTATAACTGAATCCCTTTTCTGTACACCTGAAACTATCACAACATTGTTAATCACCTATACTCCAATATAAAATAAAAAGTTAAAAAAACAGAGTACTCAAATTAATAACACTGGCAACAAGGGACAGGTAGAAATCTGGAAGCTCTGACACGAAAATAACAATAGCAGTTCTTAAGCTGTGAGGTCAGATGACACTGCTGCTGCCAGACATAGCGAGAGTACACAGGGGAAAGGACAATTCCTAGCTTAGTGCTTGGGTGGAAAATCAGAAAGATGCCATGACAGCTTTGAAGGTGGCTCTCAACCCTGTAGTTGCACGGCAGATACGGCTGAACAGAGAAAGCTAAATATCAAAATTTTCCAGATATCTTATGTCAAGGTAAGGCCACCGGTGGGAAAGGAGTGGAATACCAGGACATGAGAGGGGACATTTAAGCAGATGAATCAGAAGAGTCTGAGAACTCTGAATCTGCTAATCCCTCCGAAATTCCTGAAACCATGGAGACAGAGGCCCCTTGTTCCCAGCCTTATCTGATAGAATCTACCTTCCGCTGCATAAAAACTTTTAGTGATATACATGAGGCAATTACTTTACAAGGCAATACTGATTCTCCTAAGGAACCAACCTCTCTAACCACCAGCCACCCTGCATTGCCTCCAGGACCATAGCAAGAATTAGATCCCAGACAGAGAAAGCCTGATCCTGGAAGGCTCAACCTATGCAGGGAAAGAGTTGAGGACTTTGCCTATTTGTATTACAGACTATATTTTAAAAATGATAAAATCAGATTCTATGGGTGTTAGATCAAGTTTGCCGTTAGTAACGCCACCCATCTACAGAAGTTGCAGCTCCTGTCAGGCAACCCTCTGCCTATAGCTCCCCTCTCTGGATTTCCGTAATCCCTCCCTCCTCTCAGTCTTTCAGGCTCAGGGGTAGTAAGGGCTCTCCATTGTTGTGAGCCCTAAGGTACTGCATTATAACCCTTGTTAACATCACTTGACCCTGCCCACAACGTTGAACTTTCCTTAATTATCCTGTCTGAGTAGGCTGATTCCTGCCAGGACCCTGACCAATACACTCTCTGGTTTCATGTTTTCTTGTCATGATGCTTTTTATTCGTGCCATGCCCTCTGCTCATAATTCCTTCCTACTCATCCTTCAAAGCCCAAATTTAAAATCAGCTCTGAAGTGAAGCTTCCCTATTCCTGAAAGTGATATTGATTTATCCCTCCCTAAGCCATACTGCCCTTCCCACATACTTCTTTAACATTTCTTAGCAATTTCTTCTTCGCATTGTTGCTTGTTCTAAACATGCTGTATTTCCTTTCTCCATCTATTAGCATCCTGTGGGCAAGATTCATGTTTAATTCTATGTTCATCCTTCACTGGCCTTATCAAGCTGCTGAAAAATAATAATAACCACCTTTAATTTAGTTATTTCTGTGTTTCAGGTACCATTCTATGCTCCTGTATATATTAACTTATTCAGTCATCCAACAAAGTTTTGAAGTCACAATTATTACAATGTCTATTTTACAGAGAAAGAATTGAGGTCCAAGTAACTTGCTCAGGGTCACACAGCTACCAAAATGGCAGAACAGGCTTCAAGCCCAGCATTCTGGCTCCAAAGCATATACTTTTTTTTTAATTTATTTATTTATTTATTTTTGGCTGTGTTGGGTCTTCGTTTCTGTGCGAGGGCTTTCTCTAGTTGCGGCAAATGGGGGCCACTCTTCATCACGGTGCGCGGGCCTCTCACTATCGCGGCCTCTCTTGTTGCGGAGCACAGGCTCCAGACGTGCAGGCTCAGTAGTTGTGGCTCATGGGCCCAGTTGCTCTGCGGCATGTGGGATCTTCCCAGACCAGGGATCGAACCCGTGTCCCCTGCACTGGCAGGCAGATTCTCAACCACTGCGGCACAAGGGAAGCCCCGCCACCATTGCTGTTTCACCTTTGGTGCAAATGTAACACAATGAAAAAGAGAAAGAATGTCATAGAATTATTCTGAGAAGAGCTGTGACCTCCCAGAATGGGGAGTTAATTGTTTAATGAGTATGGAGTTTTAGGTTGGGAAGATGAAAAAGAAGATAATGATGGTGATGTTTGCACGACAGTGAGAGTATGTTTAATGCCAAGAACTGTACACTTTAAATGGTTAACATGGTAAACTTTATGCTATATATATTTTACCACCATATGTTAATCAATTAATCAGTTTTTTTTGAAATGAGTGGAAAGAATAAATGAACAAATTAACAGACTAATTAATTAATGAGGAAATAGATTTTAGAGTAGATAGCAGCCAGCCTGACAGTTGAGGTCAGACCATCTCTTTGCATCCAGTTTCATCAAACCATCCAGGTTGATGTGACCTTGGTGGCTGTGGTTTAGGTTTCAACATACAGACACTGAACTTCCTCATTTGGAGGCCTTAGTAATCACATAGAGCTGACATCACATAGCTTGAGGGGAACCCCAATCATCTATCCCCAGCCAATGATGTAAACGATTAATTGCGCCAAACTATACAAGAACTAATCCAATTATATCAGATATTTCTAAGACACTGGTGTCATTACTAGGACTATGATGAATGAGAAGGAAATTTAGTGAGGAGGCTCCCTTAGGAAAAGAGAAAAACCCCTAACCCTAAGTGGTGGAAGATCTGGGTTCCACCTTACCTCCCTTCTCTTCTGTTATTTACCTTATCTCCCCAGATAAAATAATCCTGTCCTGAGTGTCAAATACTCTCCACCTGCCAGTGTTTCTTCAACTTTGACCTCTCCCTAGTTCACACTCCTACTTCAAATGCCTACTTGACATGTCCACACAGATGTCTAATAGCTATTTGAAACACAAAATAACCAAACAGAACTCATGTCTGCCCCTTATAGAAATCTACTCCTCACCCCAATCTTCCCCAATAAAATAAATGGTACCACTTTCCAAACAATTTTGCAGGCTTTAGGACTAGTTGTTATTCTTAATCCTTTTACTCACTGGATCAACTCACTCCTGTGTTGTGATACCCAAGTTATCTCTACTCCCCAAACTTATCTGAAATTCTACTACCATCACCTTTACCCAACCCACCTCATTTCTCCCCAACGACTGCAGAAACACCTCATTGGTCTTCCTGCTTCCACTCTTGCCCCCTACAGTCCATTCTCTACACACAGAAGCCAGAGATGCTGTTTGAAACATAAAGAATATGATGGCGTTCTCCTGCCTAAAATCTTCCAATGGTGTTCATTTGAACTTAGGATGTAATCCAAATTCCTAATGCTCTCTTACAAAACTGCATAATTTGGACCTCACCTACCTCTCACACTTCAGCTCTCATCACTTTTCCTCTTGCCAGTTACACTGCAGCCTGGCTGCCTTCTTACTCTTCTCCCAATAAGACAAGCTCATTCTTGCTTTAGGGCCTTTACACTAAACGTTACCTCTACTAATACTACACTTCCTCCTGATTATTCCAGGCTGACTCCTTCATATTATTCAGACTTTAGCTCAAATATTACTTCTTCAAAAAGCTTTCCTTGACCACCCAATCTAAAGTAGCCACTGACTTACTCATCAATCTTCATTAACTTCATTGCTTGCTTTTATTCTTTTATTTTTTATTTATTTATTTTTTTTGCAGTATGCAGGCCTCTCACTGTTGTGGCCTCTCCCATTGCAGAGCACAGGTTCCAGACACGCAGGCTCAGTGGCTATGGCTCACAGGCCCAGCCGCTCCGCAGCATGTGGGATCCTCCCGGACCGGGACACAAACCTGTGTCCCCCGCATCGGCAGGTGGACTCCCAACCACTGTGCCACCAGGGAAGCCCCTTTTTCTTTGATTTTGTTCTCCCTTCTTTCTTTCCTTCCTTCCTTCCTTTCATCCTTCTTTCCTTCCTCTCTTTCTTTCTTTCTTTTCTCCTTTTTTTCTTTCTTCTCTTTCTTTCTTTTTTTTTTTCCTTTCTTTTTGTCTGTCTCCCCAAGTAGAAAGGGAGCTCTAAATGAACAGAGACCACTTCTATGGTAAGTGTATTCCCCACAATAGGGAATGGCTAATACATTGCAACAATATACAGAATTACTTTTTTTTTGCGGTACATGGGCCTCTCACTGTTGCGGCCTCTCCCGTTGTAGAGCACAGGCTCTGGACACACAGGCTCAGCGGCCATGACTCACAGGCCCAGCTGCTCCACGGCATGTGGGATCCTCCAGGACCGGGGCATGAACACCTGCCCCCTGCATCGGCAGGCAGACTCCCAACCACTGAGCCACCAGGGAAGCCCTAAGTGTACTAACTCTTTATTTTGCTATTTTTTTTTAATCATTGCCAATATACTGTTAAGTTCACTGAGTGAATTTTTTTATTGTAAAGTTTTATTTTACTATATACTTTAATTCTGGAATTTTCATTTTAATCTTCGTTATAATTTCAGTTTCTCTGCTTCAATTTCCTACTTGCTCATTCATTACTGTCTTGTTTTCTTTTATGTTCTTGAAAATAAACATAAAATCTTCTTTGAACTCTTTCTCTGCTAAATCCAGCACCTGAGTCAATCTCTATAGATTGCCCTTTCTCTTGAATATAAGTTGCTACAATTTTGTGTTTTTTCCTATGCTTAGTAAATTTGCTTTTATTTTTACTTGGTTCCAGATTTACTGAGATATAATTGACATATAACATTGTGTAAGCTTAAAGTGTACAAAACATTGAATTGATGAGCACACATATTGCAAAATGATTACGACCCTGGCATCAGCTAACATTTCCATCCTGTCACATAATTACCATTTCCTTTAGTGGTGAGAACATTTAAGATTTACTGTCTCAGCAATTTTCAAATACATAATACAGTATTGTTAACTATCAACAGAGGGCCTGAGCTGGCTGCTCATACAGTTCCTGAGCTTGGCGGATGGGGTGGTGAGCAGATCAGGATGCAGATGAAGGGTGTCAGCAAATGTGAATACTTGTGGAGTAAAAGCTGTTGAGATTTGCAGGGAGTTCATAGCAGCTGTGCTGGCCATTGGCTTTTTTGGTGGTGAAATCTGCTGGGTTTCTCTGCAGAGCGGGTCACTGGGAACCACAATTGCTCCCACCGTGTGATTACTACTGGCGTCCCATGCTTTTCTTCCTTGTCCCCAGCTGTATCTATACATCTCAGCTTTGCCAGTCTGGGTGGGATGAAACCAAAGCAGGATCTTTGTGCAGTGACCTGAAAAGCTATGGAAACCCTTCTTTTCTTGGCAAGGGGAACCCTTTCTAGCTAGGAAGTCCCTCTTGGCACTGAGCAATGCTGGCTTCGGGGGGGAGAGATAATGCAAGCAAAATAAAGCTGTCTTTCTTCTCTCCTTGTGTGGTTATTCCTAGGCTTTATGTCCAACTCTGTTACTAAGTTTCTTAAGTGGATTCCAGAACTCTCCCAGAGTTTCTTTTGCTCATTGATATTTGTAGGGGGATGGAGGCTGGGGTCCCCTATGTCACCATTTTTGTCTGCATCTAGTAAATTTGAATTGTCTTCTAAACACTGTATAAGGTATGTTGCAGAAACTCTGGACCCAGTTATATCCCTTTAAAGAGTCTTAATTTTTTTGTTCTGGTTTCAGTGGCCAATTAACTTAAATAGACACACAGACTCAAAGCTGAATCTATTTTTTGGTGGGAAGAGGCTGAAACCTCTGTCCACTCTTTGTGTTTTAGCTGAGATGCTTGGAGTCTACCCTGTGAATGCATATCTCAGGGGTTAGTCACAGATTTGGGCAGTTTGTTTACTTACAGAACGTGGGGTTCTCCCTCTCTGGAGCTCTCCTTCAAGAATTCCTCTTCTCCTCACTTCAAGACAGTATGATTACAGTCTTCCATTTAGTTTTTCCCACTTTGCCTAGTATGTACTGGGGTCTTTCCTCAGCAGACAAACAAACAAACATAAAACCAATCTTGAGAAAGGATTGAATAACATTGCAGAAATTAAATTGACAAACCTATCAACTAATTAGCTATAAGGGGGTAAGAGAGAAATCAAAGGTACACACAGAGTATTTCTCTTATCTGGAAAGCTTTCCTCTCCTGCACACATCAAAAGCCAATCCATCTTTCGAGGCACAGTTGAAGTTGCTTTTCCCAGTCCAACACTTCTCATTTCTACCAAAAACCAAGCAGGCACTGCCTTGGGTTGTGTGGGGCTTTGTGGAGTATACACTTTGCACTACCCAAGTTGATTTCAAGCTCTATGAAATTAAAAACGTGCTTTATGCATTGTTGTATAGATATGGGGACAACCATAGGGTAGGTGCTTCATAAATACTTTGTGATTAAATGATTCTCCCACTAATCTCATCTCACAGTGTCTCTGATAATAGAGAAATAGCTCCTAAGCATCTCGAATCTTCACCTTGCTTTCTTAATACTTGCTGAACCTACACTCAGAAGAAACTGCTACTCTAGTTATCAAGTTTGCTGATCCGTTTATAATATCAGGTTTTGCCAAAGTTGTCCACTTTAAAGGGACAGAAGAAATACTGCATTGAGAAGGGGGACTATACTTTTTGAGTAGCTAAAGACCTGAAGAAATATACTGGACCGGTAAATATGTCCCTACTGAATGGCTCTAGCTTATCTTCAATCAGAAAGATGGGAAGGAAAGAAAAACATTGTCTGTGGCCATAGAGCACTCCTTTTGGCCTTTACCTCTTGATATCAGTGCAAAGAAAATCCTGTGCAGCTATTAAAAATGTTGATGCCCTAGACTGCCGGCATAATAAATGTTAATATGCAGCTGCTCACATGCAAAGGCTTCTTAGTACAAATAACAAAATGCAAAATTATAATAAATGGAGCCTCGGGACTTCTGGGAAGTTCCCAGAAGGCAGCAAATTGAAACAGCACAAAACCCCAAAACAATAGTAACAGAAAGGAAAGCCAAGTTGTCTTGGATCCCAGAGCTCCAAAGAGCTCCCAGCACAGACAGGCCAAAGAAGAGGGCAGCTGGAATCCCCTGGGAAGAAAGCCCAGGACTCGCTGACAATTTGATGGAGTCTGTTTTAAAGCTACACACACACACACACACACACACACTTTACCCCCTCATGCAATGAACAGGAAAAGGTAAGTCTTAAGACACAGAGAAGTCTCCAGCCTTTATTCACTGTATCTCTTCAGAACTACCACTGCCATAGTCAGCAGTTATGTAGCCTGCAAGCTTCCACCCACTGTTCTGATAGCCCTATACCTCGATGTTATATGTAGGCAAGTTCTTCAATATAAAATGACATTGTTCCTGCACTGGTTGTGTGTGTGTGTGTGTGTGTGTGTGTGTGTGTGTGTGCATCCACTTATGTGAACACAGGCAGGCATGGCATATGCAGAACTATTCTACCCAAGAATACCCCTCCGAACATCAGAATTATGAAGGTACGATGTATTATGCCCATTTTACAGGTAGAGAAAATTGCCTACAGAGTCTTACCCAAAGGTCTTCCCATAGGCCAACCCTGAGGACTCTGTCTCCTACTTCTGCACCTGTAAATGGGTTCTTATATGCTGATGAGTAGGCTTGCCATGAGAAACACTCAGTAACATCTTGAGAAAAAAGTAACAGATTTTCAAGGAGCAGCAATTGTAGGACCAACATAAAACGAATCAGGTCTTACGCTCCTCCCAGCCCCACCTCCATAGAAAACCCAACCCGAACTCTAAAATACTGCACATTCCCCAAAGAGCCATTTAACGCTAAGGGCCAGAAATCCTCCAAATAGGAAAGATTACCATAAAAGTCCCTGGTGTTACATCTAAAGATGCAAATGAGACCTCATATATAACATCGCGTCTGGCTTCACTGATGGTAGCCAGATTCCTGCTCGCTGCATCCCAGCCTGGTGAGGACCACTGCTCCAGGTGGTGCCCTCCTTCTTTGTTCTAACTGCAGGGAAGATGAAGAAACCTGGTGGGTACTTTCAATGATTCGACCTCCTCACCTCCAAACTTAAGAAAAAGAACTGGGGGTAAGGAGAAGATTAACATGCCAACGTTTTCCTCCTACCTCTTTTAGCTTTTCAGATGGAAAGAAAGGAAAAAGGTGAGATGTTTTGGGTGATATCCAAGCCAGGAAAAGTAAGATCTGAGGCCCTGCTAGGAGGAATGAAGACTCCCTTATATCCAGAGGTGAATAATAAGACATTTCTGCTTGCCAATAGAATCTGAGGCAAATATTTATTTGCTGAGAAGCTATTCAGGCCTCTGGGGTTCTTAGGAAGAAGAAACAGTTCTTCACAGGTTAAGGGCTTAGTCCCATAAGACTGCCCCCACCATGCCCAACACCAACACACACACTTCAGATGCCCATCACAAGTCAAGGTTATTACCTGTGCTTCTGATCAACCAGCTATAGAGCAGAGTTTCCTACTCTTTCTTTGTGTTCAATTAATTTGCTAGAGCAGCACACAGAACTCAGGGAAACACTTACGCTTATCTATAAAAGAATAGATAAATGATACAAAAGAATGTCCTGAAGGAAGAGGTACACAGGACAATGTATGCGGGTGGGACATGGAGTTCCCAAGCCCTCTCCAGACGCACCACTCTCCCAGCACCTCCACGTGTCATCGACCCCAAAGCTCTCTCAACCCTGTACTTTGGGGATTTTTATGGTGCCTTCAGCGTGTCAGCATGATGGATCATTAACTCCATGTTTAACCCTTCTCCCTTCTCAAAAGAATGGGGAGCAGGGCTGAAAATCCCAAGCTTCTAATCATGGCTGTGTCTTTCCGGTGGCCAGCCCTCATCCAGGAACCCACCCGGAGTCACCTCATTAGAACAAAGGATCCTCCTATCACCCAGGAAATTACAAATTTTCCTGTGTCAGGAACCAGGGTCAAAGAACAAATATTAAAAAAAAAAAATGATACTCCTAGTACTCTTATCACCCAGGAAATTATAGCAATATCACGAGCCCTGTGTCAGGAAGCAGGGGCAGAGACCAATATTTACTTTCTACTATCTCATGCCATGGCACCATTTACTACTCAAAATTGAAAGGTCCTTGGACCAAAAGTTACAGATATGGCTTTCCTTAAAGGCCATAACACGTGTGTCCATCAGACTTAAGGGCTGCACTCTTAAGGCAGCTTTCAGAGAAAGGCAGGGAATTTGTCCGAGTTTCTGATCTCATGGCATCCCTTTTATGTGTGCCTCCATTATTTGATCAAAAAACAAATGATATCTTTGTTGCACAAATAAATGAATAATTGAATGAGTGAATGGATAAGCCTATAAATGAATTCATGAACGAATAAACAAAACAGCAGAGTGTGATAGACTATAATTAATCAGCTGAATCGTTCAAACTATCAATTCTATACTTTTATAGTTTAGAGAAAAAAGATGCTGAGCGTTGCTTAAAGTAGTCCAAGAGTTTTCCTGCAGTAGGAACATTTAGACTTCACTTCATTATCTTCCTCATACCCTGATGTCACTTGTCATTTTCATGTACTCTAAATTGAAGCCACCAAGACAAGGGAAGACTTAGGGAGAGGACCCGGGTCTCTGACTTCCCAGACCAATGGCTCTCCAACACCTCAGAGCCTCTTCCCAGCTGGAAAGTTGTCAGATAATTTTTTTAACATATTTATTGGAGTATAATTGCTTTACAGTGTTGTGTTAATTTCTGCTGTACAACGTGAATCAGTTATATATATACATATACCCCCATATCCCCTCCCTCTTGAACCTCCTTCCCACCCTCCCTATCCTACCCCTCCAGGTTGTCACAAAACACTAGCTATCTATTTTACATTTGGTAGTGTATGTATATCCATGCCACTCTCTCACTTTGTCCCAGCTTACCCTTCCCCCTCCCCATGTCCTCAAGTCCCTTCTCTATGTCTGCGTCTTTATTCTTGTCCTGCCCCTAGGTTCATCAGTACCTTTTTTTTTTTGATTCCATATATATGTGTTAGCATACGGTATTTTTTTTCTCCTTCTGACTTACTTCACTCTGTATGACACCCTGAGAAAACCATAATTCAAAAAGAGACAGGTAGGGCTTCCCTGGTGGCGCAGTGGTTGAGAGTCCACCTGCCGATGCAGGGGACACAGGTTCGTGCCATGGTCCGGGAAGATCCCACATGCCGCAGAGCGGCTGGGCCTGTGAGCCATGGCCGCTGAGCCTGTGCGTCAGAGCCTGTGCTCCACAACAGGAGAGGCCACAACAGTGAGAGGCCCATGTACTGCAAAAAAAAAAAAAAAAAAAAAGACATGTACCCCAATGTTCATGGCAGCACTATTTACAATAGCCAGGTCATGGAAGCAGCCTAAGTGTCCATAGACAGATGAATGGATAAAGAAGATGTGGCTCATATATACAATGGAATATTACTCAGACATAAAAAGGAATGACATTGAGTTATTTGTAGTGAGGTGGATGGACCTAGTGTAAGAGAATTTTTGAATCTAGCTGTGCGGGCATTCCAACAGCTACCTTGCAGCTCTGTTTTTAAGATACTCACTTATTTTTGTTTCCTAATGCGGAAGCCAATCTATGAGGGATAATGCACCTTTTAAACAAAAATTTTGCCTGACATTATATTCTCAGAGAACAGTCAATAAATACACATTTCTCTAAAACACATATAAATGGCAGAAAAATGATTATCTATCAAGCAGGTTTGGCACCAAGAAGAAAGGTTTGCATTATCCCTGATGGTCAATCGCTTGGAGTCATTCAAAGATCTGAAACCTTAACCTCAAAATTATGATCTTCTCCAAGGACAAATGATTGTTTAACCAAAAGACAGATGGTAAGGAGCAGAGAAAACTGATATGTCTGGTCTCCAAGTGTTTCTGAGACTGAGGGAGAGTTGAGCAGGGGAGGTGATCAACCATTTGGCACACTGGAAAAGAAAGTTAAAGTTATCAAGGTCATCTGGTCCACTAATTGCTGTTGGCGGGTCCTCTCCACCACCCACCAACTCCAGAAAGGCCACTGTGTACCCAGAGCCTTCGAGCTGGCCTGGGTGAACTCTGTGGTCCCTTCACAAAGACTGACAGTGTGACAGACAGATGGCTCACATATTGCCAACCCTGCCACCTCACTGGTCATCCTTCAGTATGCTCAGAAAGGATGAAAAATGTCTCTTAGAGGAAACAAAGGAAGGAAAAGAGGGAGGAACACGCCTTCCTAAAGAAAGGGTCATAGAATTTGCTTTGCTTTGAGCCCTGCCCTTCCTTCCCTGTAATGCCAGTCAGATTTGGGCTCTCCTGCTAGTCTGACCTTGAGTAAGGCTGTTTTACAGTCTGCAGACCAGTATGGGCTGCTCAGCACCCAACCAGTCATCCTGTGGGTGGCTCTAGCCTTGACCGCACCCCTCCTTCTCCAAGCTGTCCCAGTCATGCCCCAGAAGCATGGACTTCACTATGAACTTATGGCCCATATGACTGAGCTGTGTTCTCCAAGCCTGTGACTCCTAACTCATCACCCTGAGCAAGGAACCCTCAAGATCCCAAGAGGCAATCTGTCTCTGATTTGATCAGTTACACCCAGTGTCTAAAAGACTGCAGATAAACAAGGCATTCAAATATTTCTTGAGTGAATCAAAGAAAGAAAGGATGGATGGATGGATGAAAGAAAGAATGAAAATTCCTGGGACATTCAACAGTAAACCACTTCAGGAATCTTGAACTCACCACTTCACAATAAAACCAGAGATGGATGGAATATCCCTCTTCCAATCCCTCACTTTCTCTATAATTTATGTGGCAGTTGCCACTCTGATTTATTATAGTTAGTTATTTTTAACTTAATAATGAGCTCTTTAGAGCAGAATCTGTGCTTGCTTCACCTTCATATCACTCATCCAACACATATTTATTGAATACTAAAAGTTCTGAGAGTTTTAGAGAATAAAGGCATAAATGAGGCCCAAGCTGCTTCCTCTAGCACAGATGTTGGTCGGGAAAGGATGTGTCACCAGAATCAAAGGTGTGGGGAGTGGGTAGAAGTGGATGAGAAGTAGATAGTCATTATAAGAGCTCATGTTTATTGGGTGCTTGCTGTGTAATAGACACCTTACTAAATGCTTTACAAGCATTATCTCCGTCCTTACAAGGTCCCCATGAAATCAGCATCATTATTATTCCTACTTTACAGATGAAGAAACCATCTCAGGCTTAGAATGGTTAAGTAACTAACAAAGTAAAAGAGGCAGATTAGGGGGAAGGATAAATTAGGAGTTTGGGATTAACAGATACACACTGCTATATATAAAATAGATAAACAACAAAGACCTACTATATAGCACAGGGAACTATATTCAATTTTTAAAAAGGGCCAGGAAGACCTTTCTGACTCAAGAACCAATTTATTCCCTCTTTATCCTTCTCTCTCTCTCTCACACACACACACACACACACACTTCTGGTTGAATTTATATTTTAGTAACAATAGCCTCTATATTATTTGGAAACCAGTCTCACATGTAAAACTATTTTAGTGAATGAACTGGATGGGATAAAGTGCAATCAAAAAGAGTAAATTTATTCTTTCTTCCAGAGTCCCTACAAAATCACTCTGGATTAGTCTTCTCTCTCCCTGGGATAAAATTTCAGGAAAGTCTTAAAGCTGTCCAAGCTCCTTTTAATCACAAAAGCAGGCTCAGTTCAGTAACTGAGTCCAAAAGCATCCAGTACACTATAACCATTGGAATGCCAAATCTCATTCACGTTTAGGATTCTCCTTAAGCCCAAGCCTGAGCCCCTGGAGGCTTGCAGCCCTAGGTGACGCAGTGGGTGTGCACGGCTTCCTCTCTGCTGCCCACCCTGATCTCTTCCTATGCTCCTCCCCCTACCCAAGACCAGAGGGAATTAGAAGGAAACTACCCCATTTTCATGGAAGGCACAGTTGTAATCTGGAGACGGGCAAACTCTGGATAGCAGAGGTACAATTGTTAGCCTTTTTACTCTATTTTGTTTGCTGTCTTTTGTGTTTAAAAGCCCCCTGCGGAGACCTCTCACTGCCTCTCCCTTGATATGAGCAAAATCTTTCCTCCTGAGACCACCTAGGGCTTCCCTTCCAGAAACACAGCCATCTAGCTCTCTTTGTGGAGGTTTTGCCCGGTTCAAGCAAAATCTCCTTCAAACATCTCCAGGCCAACTCCCCCTGTGGGATCCACTTGTGGCCCCTGGGACACATCTCCCTTTGTGTTAGAAGAGACACGTCACTCCCAAAAGTTTCTTTGTGTTGACACCAGGCAACCAGTGCCAGCCTCAGCTTTAGTCTTCCTAAGGTGGAAATTAAATACCAGTCCTTACGTTTCCCAAGCTCTTACGGGCTCCTGACAGGTGTTCTGGGTAGCCGCCTAGAAGCTTCCCGCACTCTGCCTTGAAGAACAAGAAATGCCTTAGTATTCCAAACACTCCTTCCCAGCCTCTCCAGTAACTAGTCCTGTTGGGTGGAGGAGGGTGGTCCCTACCAATGAAGAAGCCGTTTCAGAAACTTCCCAGCAGCTCCTGCATAGGTGGGCTAGCACTCTTTTCTGAAAGCAGAGCTGCCTGGCCCTTGTGGTATTATTCTTCTACTTCCCTCTACTTCTCCTTGGAGAAGACTTGGAGTTTGGGCTCTACCACTTTCTTTCATCTCCTTTTTTTTCTGTTTCAATATATATTTTAACAACAGGTAATAACAGCAAAGACAAGAAGATCAGGTGTTCTGTCCGCATACCTGAAATTCTGTTCAGTGTGATTTTGTCTTTGCCCCTCCACCCCACCGCACCCCCAAACAATTAGTTTTAGAACTTTCTCTTTCCTTCGGAGGCAGGAACAAGCTTCAATTTGTCCCTGGTACTGAATTTGACTTCCGGGAAAGAATATAAACCTTCAGCCTCTGATTCTCTCCCACTCCTTTCTATTAGTGCCTGTGTCAGCAGGGTGCTGTTATGAGAGACTTTGTTGCATCTCATCCAACTGTTGGCGAGTTCTGAATCTTAAAGAGAACGGTTTTGTAGTACAAAGATTAGAGTGTTTCATCGAACACTAAAAAGGGAAAGGGAAAGAACGAAGTCATCAAGAAAAGTTTTTAAAAACCCTTTCTGAGTAGGCTTATTTGAAGAGCCTGTATTATGCACTTGGAATTTACTTTAATTATTAACATTGAAAGAACACGTTCCTTCTAAGCATAGAAACTTCAAAGGGTAAATAGTGATTGGGCTTCACGTACCTTTTTCTTAAAGTGCTGTCATAACAGCAGTTGCAGCCACGCAACTGTTCGGAGGTTTGGTGGTGGTGGCAGCTTGTTTTGTTTTGTTTTACTCGGTAATCGCAAAGGGCTTTATAAGGGAAGAATAATCAATACAGCTTCTACCCAGCTGGAGTAAACTGGGGCACAAACTATGACTTGGTCCAGGGTCATTCTGCCAGCCCTCAGAGAATGTCCTGCTCTGTATGCTCGTCAGACTGAGGAGCTGGCTTCCATGGGGAGAGTAAAAGAAAGCATCTCTGTGTGGCAGCTTGCTAAGCGATGAATATCTGAGACATGCCAAGGATCTCAATGCCAATGCCAGGAAGAGATGGATTGATTAGTGAGACTCAAAGGGAGGAGGATCCAAAGAGCTGGTGGAAACTGCAAAGAATCCAGCCAGATACTTATATACTACCTTGGATGTCCTATCAATGGCTTGGAGACCCCAAAGCAATCTTCATCATTGGTTCAGTTTAAACCTAAACTCTAGGAACACCAACCCTCCTTCCCCGAGACAAGAGAATAACCTGCTAGTTATTTGCTAGTTTCACCTCTTCCCATCTGCAGTACTGGGTGGCTGCAGTTAGACTTTCTGGTGTGAAACAACGGTTCAGAAGTCAAGGAAGCAGAGTCTCAGGTAACACTGACCTCTTGAAAAAGGTCATCATCATTTTCTAAGTGATGGGGTAATTATTTTCCCATGTAGCTCGTATTTGGCCAGGTTTCTTTGCATTCCTTAAACAGCCATTTTCACCTGGAGTGCCCTTCACCTTGTTACCCATAGCTGAAAAGTTTCTTTACAACTGTAGTCTCATGACCTTGTCTCTGCCAATTAGATTCCATTCAGATCTCCAAGAATAACCTACATAGGAGGATGTAACATTTATGCTCATAAATCCCTGCAGGTTGCCAAGAGACCTGTCACTAGACATCCTGGAAATCACCTGCTTGGTTCGGTTGGGAGATACACACACACACACACACACACACACACACACACACACACACACACACAGAACATACTCAACATTGGTGCTTTTCCGTGATTGGACTATTGATGGATTATTCTGAAACACGAGGTTTAAACGACACTGAGCATTTGCTCACTAATTGATTCATTCAGTAAAAATTTATCAAGTTTGTAAATTCAAAACACTCATTTGTACAGCTTCCTCCCTCAATGAACTTGATTCTATTCAGAGTTCAGCAAAACAATTACCTAATGAAATCAAGCTTCGTTGATTGACAATCTCAGCTAAGCAAACTCTGTATCCTCTTTTCTTGAATATTTTGCCTTGATTTTAGATAAATGCAGAATCTGAGGCCCAGTTCTCCTTCCAAGATCACACATTCAGCCTGATTTCAGGCCCCTCATTCTTAATAATTCCCATGTAACTGGTGTCATCATTACTGCTCTCATTGTCATCAAGAAAAATTTATGGTAGGACCACTGGGGATCTAATACTGAACCAAAAACCTTAAGGATCTTATATTGCAGAGGATGTGCAATCTGTGCTGCCTAGAAGCTTCAAGAGGTAGGTGTTAAATAGATTAGCTAATTAATGGCAGAGGGTTTTTTAAAAGCTACAGAGCTGGACCAAATCTGGAAAAAAGTTCTCATGCATAATCAGTTATTTTTGATTTATGGAAAATATACTCTCTTCCCCTCTAATAACAAGCAGGAAAATAGTTATTTTCTGGTTCGCCCCTGGGGATCTCTGCATACAAATAATTCAAACAAAACTAAACTTTCAAACTTCACGCTCTCCCAAGGGAATCTTCTTTTATTAGAAATAGTCACTTCAAAGGTTTGAATAAATGTGGGGCTTTTTTTAAACACTGCAAGCAATTTACATTTTTGTGTGCACATTCACTAAATGATTCTGATCAGATTCAGGGAATTTATCCAGCCAGAAGTACTATGAAAGTGTGAAACTTCATAGCACAGCGATGTCAAACAATTAGTGACAGAAATTGGCTGGGTGTTCAAGCCCCCCAAGTAAACATTGGATCAGATGAATTCCTGACCCAACTCAAGAAATGATAGTAGGAGTTTGTGTTTATGTGGGTTCCCTGCACTTCTTCAGCAATATCAAAGTCTTTTAAAAGCATACTGGTTTCTGACAAATGTCAATTTTGACAATAATAACCTGACATTTTTTTTAACATCTTTATTGGAGTATAATTGCTTTACGATGGTGTGTTAGTTTCTGCTTTATAACAAAGTGAATCAGTTATACATATACATCTGTTCCCATATCTCTTCCCTCTTGCGTCTCCCTCCCTCCCACCCTCCCTATCCCACCCCTCCAGGCGGTCACAAAGCACCGAGCTGATCTCCCTGTGCTATGCGGCTGCTTCCCACTAGCTATCTATTTTACATTTGGTAGTGTATATATGTCCATGCCACTCTCTCACTTTGTCCCAGCTTACCCTTCCCCCTCCCCATATCCTCAAGTCCAATCTCTAGTAGGTCTGTGTCTTTATTCTCATCTTACCCCTAGGTTCTTCATGACCTTAATAACCTGACATCTTCTTTAGCACCTTATCAAAGTTTACAAAATGTTTTCTCACCCAATATTTTATTTCTGTCCTATTTGAAGAGTCCCCATGATCTTGTTACCTTCTTATTTTATGATCAGAAAACTGAAGCTCAAACTCTACAAGAATTGCACAGCTAAAATGTGGAAGAACAAGATCTTGAAGCCAGATTTTATTTGAATATATTGGAATCTGTCCTAAGCTGTTTTGGCCTGAAATTTTCAGATGGTTTTATATCAAATAGTATGAGGAGAATAATGGTGATGGTAAAAGGAACCTAATTAACCAGAATGACAGTATGTGCATTACAAATATTCTAGATTAATAGTGACCTTTCAACATCCCTTGATGCTAAGCAGAAGTGTATCAGTAAAAGACTTAAATCAAAATGCTAACTAGTCCTACCTTTCTAACCACTAAAACCATGCAATGTGTCTAAACTAGCAAAATCCTGAGACTCAGTTAATATCCAGAGCTGATAATCATGGGTCTGCACTGGTACAGCTAGTCTAGTCATTAATGACGAGCATCCTTTCCCATGCAATTAGATATTAAATGCTTTCTATAAGCCTGACTCTAAGCTGAACAGTTTCTGATACTGTAGCTCATGGAACACTTACAGCACCGTTCTGTGATAAGCATCAGCTTAAATTTTTCGTTCTTCTTTTATTTTTTGGTACATCTTAAAAAAAACTGCAAAATGTCTGAAGATGATGTTCTGTAACTCACAGAGGCTTCAGCTATCAGGACACACACTAGGAAAAGCAAAAGCCAGCTATATTTAGGTGGAGGGGAGTGGCAGTAGGTATTTTATACTAGGGGCAATTATAATCTACTGTGTAGCCAATGTAGGAGAGATTTTTTTCTTAATCTGCTTATCTTCCATTTCGGCTTTATTTGCCTTTGACAAGACCTCTCTCTAAGCATTGTCTTGCATAATACACAGCAGAATGCCAATGAAGCATGGAGAGCTCCATCCCAGGAATCCTTAGGAAATCATCAATTCCCCACAGTGACTGGAGTCATTGATTCCCTCCTGGGAACTGCCTTTAGAAAGAATGATCTCAGAGGAATTTAGAAGCGTTAGCTCTGTCAGTAAGCCAAGAGGGAAAAAAGTAGAGACAAATTCCATTCTCAGTTCAATTTAATTCAGCGAGCATTTATTGAGCCTAACACAGTCTTTGGGATATAAAAGTAGAAGGAGACAGTCCTTGTCCTCGAGGAGTTTGCCATCTGAGGGTGAGACCAAGGGATGCTGACCTGAACAACCTGAACAAGGTCCCCAACCTCTTCGAGGCTCTTTCCTACAGAGTGGACCTACTTTGCCCCCAAAATAAGCCTTCTGCTCCCATTTGGTCCACGGAACCAGCTGCTTATGCTTACCACCCTGTTCCCTGTCATTGGCACTGTGTCTGGGGTATATCTCAGTGTGGTACACTGATATTTCCCAGCGGTTCCCTGCTGAAGTCTTCTCCGTTCATAACAGTTTGTCAGCTCCCCTTTGCTATGCACATTTGCTTAGCACCACAAACACAGAAAACCATAGCACTGGGGTCCCTTCACACTATCCTGCTTTTCCTAATACCTCACTGCCCTCTCTCTCTTTGTTTTTTTTTTTTGTTTTTTTTTTTTTTGTTTTTAGAACATTTTTAAATTTACAGAAAAATTGAGAAGATAGTACAGAGAGTTCTCATATACCTCATACCCAGTTTCCCCTATTATTAACATATTACATTAGTGTGGTACATTTGTTATAATTAATGAACCAACATCAACACATTATTAATAACTATAGTCCATAGTTGTTTCAGATTTCCTTAGTTTTTGTCTAATGTCTTTTTCTGGTCCAGGTTGCTACATTATAATTAGTTGTCATGTCTCCTTAGACTTCTCTCTGCTATTAAACTTTCTCAGACCTTCCTTGTTTCTGATGACCTTGACTGTTTTTTTGTTTTTGTTTTCATCTTTATTGGAGTATAATTGCTTTACAATGGTGTGTTAGTTTCTTCTTTATAACAAAGTGAATCAGTTATACATATACATATATCCCCATATCTCCTCCCTCTTGTGTCTCCCTCCCTCCCACCCTCCCTATCTCACCCCTCTAAGGTGATCACAAAGCACCGAGCTGATCTCCCTGTCTCTCTGTTTTATTTTTCTTGGAAAGGGCAGAGGATCTAGATTCGCTCTTTTCTTTGCAGTCATTTTAGGTCTGGTTTGTATTGTGCCTACACATGAATCAAATTTCGTAATAAATAAAGCTACTAAAGAATGAGGTTCAGTAGAACAAAGAGGTCTGCCATGCAGGAGCAGTGACTTGGAAAAGAGGCTTAAGGACCAATTAAGAAGGATGATTTTGGGCTTCCCTGGTAGCACAGTGGTTGAGAGTTTGCCTGCCGATGCAGGGGACACGGGTTCGTGCCCTGGTCCGGGAAGATCCCACGTGCTGGGCCCATGAGCCATGGCCGCTGGGCCTGTGCGTCTGGAGCCTGTGCTCCACAACGGGAGAGGCCACAACAGTGAGAGGCCCGCGTACTGCAAAAAAAAAAAAAAAGAAAAAAAGAAAAAAAGATGATTTTGAAGATGGAAAAAAAAGACAGTTTACTTTCTACCAATAAGTGTGAGATGTTTGTGCAGTTCAGAAAATACTCGTTAGATTTTCTTTATTTTCCTGAATTGGAAAATACTAGTTAGATATGTGTCCATTCCACACACACACAGGCACACACACTCACATACTCACACACGAAAGACACAAATTATATCCGCCAGAAGTAGTATTGCCTCTATGGGAGAGGAGAAACACATATATGTCTAAATATTTCAAAGCTTTAAACCAAATAATAAACGAGTAAAATCTGTACTATTCTCTTCCCTTAATAAACATAATCCATATTGACCTAAAAGATCAGCTTTGAATTTAGAATTGTTGGACTGCTCTGAGTTCTATGTTGCATGCTGGCAGCACAGAGAGAACTGGTACCTAGCCTGTACTGCACCTTCCCGCCTCTGGCTCTGACCCACATCACAGAGAGCCTCATACACACAGCCTGCACACCAAAGCAGCATTCCTACCCATGGCCAACAGCCTCCCTTGGTTCCCCACAGGGGTGTGCACATCAGAGGCGCAGTATATGCTCAGAGGGACAGACCAGAAAAGAGGGCCTTTCAGATGCAGTGAGTGACCTAAAAGTCATATGAATGGAGAATTTGGGGATCCTGGGTAGCCAGAAAATGATCTAGAATAGGGATAAATGCTCAGAGTATGCAAGTCTCTTCGCGCCATGGACTCTGCCCCATGGGGAGAGGTAGGACTCTACCTCCTCAAAAAGTGGTCCATGAATTGGCACCATCCGCATCACGTGGGAGATGCAGATTGCATTTTCAGGATATCCTCAGACGAACTGAAGGCACAGTGATGTTTAAGAAGTGCTGCTTTGAAGTGTGGAGCCTGAACGTGACCTGTTCTACCTGGGTCTAAGGTCAGTAGTGGCCAGAAGCAGTGTGTATCCCTCTGTCCATCTCCTTGCACCCCAAAGATATACATGGAGTACGGAATCAATGTCCCCAGATTCTTTGCTTGTTGCCTGACCACCCCCTGTTATTGGTTGGTGGCTAATGGTAAATCTGATTTCATCTGTGAGTCATTCAGCCACAAATGAGGCTACCCAGTTATTTCAAGGCCATTTCCCTGGCCCGTGAATGGATGTGGAAGAACCTCAGAGATTATCACAAGAAACACAATTTTGGTACCTAAGAGTGTGCCTCCATTGGTGAGCCCAATACAAAGTAGATCAAGAAACTCAATGATAATCAAAGCATTCTAAACTGGAATCAGCTCTCAGATACTCCATAATGGTTTGCAAATGCAGGCTTATCTCTTCCCTGTTTAATTCCTTTCAGTAGGTGCAGGTAGAGAGAGGCTTACTTTATTCCCAAATATCCTTGAGTCACAGCCCCTGGACTCCAGTTACTAAAAACATCACAGCATTGACCAGGGCTATGATTCTGAGCTAAAGGGTGTCTATTATTGGAGGACCCCGCTGCCTGGCAACATTAAGAGTGCTAGAGGGACTTTAGAAGGATATTAAGAGGCCCTAAGATATGAAAGAGTTCCCTTGGCTGTCATGACTGTAATACACAGATCCCTAAATGAGGAAAGGTAGAGAAAAGTGCAAACACCCTGTTAGAAAGTGAAGACGCTGACTTAGAAGATTCTGTATTTTAGATAAGTTTCTTCCAATCTATGGAATACTTGATTCTGAGGTTTGGGGAAGGATCAAAAGGAAGTGACCTTGGGTCTTAGAAAATTATCTTCTCTGCCATGGGTACCTCTTCTGATCTAGGTAAGGCAGAAAGGCTATTTTTGACATCTCTGTGTTTTTATCTTTTATAAGAACTTTGTACGTGTTCCCCAAAATACAGGGTTTGTCATCTGCATTTTTCCAATTCATAACCAAATAGAGATATTTGGAAGATTAAGTTTTTGTTTTGATATTTAGAGTGGGAAGGCATGTTCCAGAAATCCGATCTTTAGAAAAATGACTATCTGATTAGAGTCATTACTAATAGAACAAGTTGACATAACTCAAAGTGGAAAGTAGAGAATTATCAAGATAATTTTTTTTTTTTTTTTTTTTTTTTGCGGTACGCAGGCCTCTCACTGTCGTGGCCTCTCCCGTTGCGGAGCACAGGCTCCGGAAGCACAGGCTCAGCGTCCATGGCTCACTGGCCCAGCCGCTCTGCGGCACGTGGGATCTTCCCAGATCGGGGCACGAACCCGTGTCCCCTGCATCGGCAGGCAGACTCTCAACCACTGCGCCACCAGGGAAGCCCAAGATAATTTTTAATTCAGCCCAAATGTGAACTAGAATGCCTGCCTTAAAATCACAATCCACTACATCGGAGGTTCTCAAAGATGGACCCCAGACCAGCAGCAATAACATCACTGAGAAATTTGTCAGGAACACAATTCTCAGACCCTACCTCATACAGCTTCAAAGTCCCTGGGGACAGAGCCCAGGCGTCTTGTATTTTAACAAGATGGATCACTGGCTCTCAAATTTGATAACAAATACCAATGCAGGGCACACCTTAGACCAACTGAGACACAAACCCTTACATGGAGCCCAGGCTTCTCAGTCGTTTTTGAAGCTTCCCAACCTGTTCTGATATACAGCCAACAGCTAAGACCCACCCGGTACCGGATAACTTTAGTTTTATAGACCTAGCTCTCATGTACCTGCAAGAAAACTTTAATCCAAGAATTGACAGGCCATTTACAAACAGGGGCATGTCCTCAAAGACCTGTGCCACCAAAACACGCTCACAGAGTCAAGCTGGGGTTTGGACATATCCAGCTCAAAAACTCCTGTATTTCGGGCTACTGAGCATCATTTGCACAGTTACAATTATTTCAACCACCGTTAAAAATGAGAAAGGAATTAAATTAGCTTGCAATCTTTTTACATGTTTCTAGAGAACATGTCACCTGTCACTCGGAATGAGAAGTGCTTCTCCCTGTCTCAGGATGTGGTATAATGAGGTCTCTCTCTGAGCTCTGAATGCAGAAATGTATTTATGGCACAAAGGGAGATTTATGTATTTTCTAAGAATCCTGGCAGCCCATAATTGCCTTGACTGACTCTCTAGGGCTCCAAATGCAACTAGATTGTGTTTGGATATAAATCTGGACTATAAATCTAGTCTTAGCTCTGTTTCCCTCCATTAGAGGCCAGATAGGGCAAAAGGGTCTGAAGGGGGAAAGTAATAAAATTATTTATAAAATGCATAAAAATAAAATACTAAGCCAGAGAAGGCCATTTTGGTATAATCTGGGCAAAATTCTCAAAGATATCATTCATAAGTACCATCTTGGTGACTGTGTTAATGAATTCTAGGATAACAAGTATTCTGTACAATCACAGCTTGGTGGGTAACCTTTTATTTTCCTTAATGTTGTAGAAAGTTGTAAGGAAAATATATTCAGTAAAGGATTTGTCCCAGCGTAAGAAAGAGATTCAAAACTGTTTAACATCTTCCATCTGATATTTCCCCTCTGCTCGATCATTTTATCATTCAAGAAAGTATTACTGAGAGAACGAAAAGTTGGGAATGGAATGAACATACTTCTTTGCCCAGCCTGTAATTGATGGGGCATTCTCAAGAACACTGGGGTGAAGGCAGGTGGTAAACAGTTCTAAAATCACTCTGGCTCTGAGTTGTGGCATGTATTCCAACAGTTAAATATTATAAGTGCTCAACAAGAACTTAAAAGAGTGGACACAAGTTGATCTATGAAACTGTGCTAAATAAGTTGCCCAATCACTTCAGGAATTCAGAGGAGGGAGGCTTGGGCTGCATCCTAGACGGTACCAGAAGTTCCAGGTTCCATTAGGCCTGTCCCTACTCCAGGCCTGAGAATGCTTAGAAATCATCTGTTCTTAAAACTAAGCATTCTTCTGCACTGTTGAATCTTGACAGGTTGTATCCATTACCCATCATTTGGAACCAGCTATAGATCATGGCCATGGGCAGGATACCAGCAGAGGCCCATATCTATGGAAGCTGGGTGAGAGAAAGCCAAGGGCTACTGTAAGTGCTCTGACAGAGGATGGCAGGTCAGCACTGCCATCAATTCCTATCCTCTTGGATAGGCGAATTCATTTTGGCCACTTTGGGAATTAGACAAAAAAGAAAAAAATATTTTTTAAGTATCTGTCCTATGGAACAGAGCCAAGAGGAGCACAAATGCCCTAAAGACATTTTTTCCAACTAAATTACATGCATTTATTTTTCACCATGGGGGGCAGAATCGAAAAGCTAACAGGCTCCAGAGGGACAGAGCATGCTAATTCCACTCATATTAAAGGTCCTTTAAAATGCCACTCATGCCCGAAGCACTGATGAGTTTGCTAGTTGCCCAGCTGGAGGGATGTTGCTCCGCTCCCACTGGAGCCCATTAGACAGCCTATAGATAGATGGACTCTGCACGGCCACGCACGCAGCCATGCCATCCCAAAGTTTTAAAAAATTACTAAGCAATTACACAGATTTCCCAGCTCTAACAATACGACTAATGGCAGTCCATTTGTGATCGATTATTTGGCACAAGGAAAATGAAACTGTTTAGCATCGGGCTCAAAGCTCCCATAGAAACCACATTCAATTGCAGTTCATAGAGAATTGTGGGGCAGGGTTGTGTTTTGTGGTACACACACTGGGTACCACCCTCACCCATGTAACACCGGGTTTGGTTACTCATAAGCATACACGTTTAGAGCTGAAAGCAAGCCTAGTGTGCCTACCTCTTATTGCACAGAGAGGAAACTGAGACTTCCAAATTTATGCATGAACGTATACACATGCACATATTTGCACACAGGTGTGCATGCATGCACATGTGTTCATGCACACACACACACACACACACACACACACACGGTTGACCAACTGTCTCAGTTTGCCCGGAACTGTCCCGGTTTCTGCACTGAAAATCCCATGCCCTGAAAAACCTCTCAGACCTAGGCAAACCAACACTCCAAAACACACACATCTTTAATGAACACTATCTAATCTAAAAAAGCTACAAAGGCTGAGGACTATTAAGGACCCTTCCAAAGAAGTGTCATGCCAACAAAATTCTCTTCACGGGAAACCTAATTACCTAGGTCGGCTTGCCCTTGGAACCAAAAGTGGAGAGGCTCTCTGGATTTCTACCTATTGTCACAAAAATCAGAGCATCATAGCACTTATCACAGTTGTAATTAATGATCTATTGCACAATTGCTTGTTTAATATCTGTCACTTGCTGCTGAAATCTTCATGAGGGAAACGTGTGACCATAGGCTTGTTCTCTACCTGAGGTCCACCACCTGAAACAGTACCTGACCCATGATAGTCATTCTATAAATATTTGTTGAAATCAATGAACAAATTAAGAAGAAAACTCTGTGGATGTGATGGTAGGGTGCTGGGAGCGTTTCATCTCAGCTACCCGGCGAAGCATTCCTCTCTATAAACAGGAAGCCCAGAGAATATGTAGTTCTCTCCCACAGGCAAAAGCCACCACAACCCATCCTGCCACCCTGCTCTCAATCTTTGATTATTGTGAATACACTATTACATCTGATCGTGATAATAATAGCTATAGTAAGAAAGTCGAGTGCTTTTTGTATGTCAAGAAGTATAAGGCAGGGGTTTCATCCTATCTCAGGGCAGAATCACCGTGCTCATAGCAAAGGATATTTGGGGAAGGTTTGTCATGCTCCACTGTGTCATCATCAGTCAATGGCAGGGACTGGCAGGACTCATTGCAAGGAGGTTAAGTCCATCGCTACCCTGTGATAAAAACATATGGCGTACAAGCCAGGCCTGCATCTGACCCAGGAGGCTGAGCTCTTCTCGGACAGGACATTTGCCATGACCAGCATTGCCAAAGCCTGGAAGGGTGCCCGGCACTGAGCTCAAGAAATATCTGTTGATGGAAAGTGGATGCGGGGTAAGAAAGGATGATGATTAAAGGAAGAAAATACATGAGTGACAACAGAAATGATGTCTCCAGTCCTGGCACAGGACATAGAGGATGGAACATGTCAAGGACACAAAGGGAGCATGTTGGGGATTTCCACACTAAACTCAACCGCATCTCAGGGGAAGAATCCAGAGTGACAGGTGCTGTGTTTCTTCACATCAGTCAAGGAATATTACCTGGCCCCTTCAGTTCAGCAAGTCAACGGAGGTCTTTGAATATGACACAAGTTCCACATTTGACTCAGCTTGTCCCCTCCATCGCCTCTACAGGAAACCTCCCAATCCAGGGGCAGCCTGTCCACTTTACTTCTCTCCTCGTCTGTTTAATTTCCTCCTACAGGACCAGCAGCAGCTCAGCTGTGGACTATGTAATTCAATAGATTCGCAGATATGTCCTGAGTCAATTTTAATTCTATTTAAAGGACAGTTGATAGAGTCATCTCTGCGGCTTTCTGAGATGAATTTCATATTTCATACACTGAACAATGTGGACAGGAAAAATGGACTTCTCTTTAAAGACATATGACTTAGGTTTCTAAAGTGTTCCATGTCTGTCCCACTTCTCCATTTCAGTGAGACTAGGCTCAAACTTGGGAGATTATTTAGAAAATCTGAATGGCAAAGGAGGCATGCATCTATACATACAGAAAGCTTTAGACTGACTGCTTTCTTTTGGGTTTGCCAAAATAGAACTGGAAGTCACATCTTTCTCTGGGATTTCTCACCCTTGTGCCTTTCCCTGAAGTCATGCTATTCCCTCTTCCTGGAATGCCATTCCTTGCCTTCCTGTATATTCTCATCCCTCCGTGCTTTCAAGATCCCCCTCAAATGCCACACCCACCGTGAGGCTTTCTCTTGCCCTCTTCCCTCCCACTCACCTCCACTGCCCTACTGGAAGAAACCTCCCAGGAGCATGGCCTCTCTCATCCCATTTTAGCTCATATTTTTGCTATGAAATGTATCTGTTAGTTTTCCCAGCTCATCTGCAAGTTCCTTGAGGGAAGTTTATATATCTAATTGATTTTGGTATCGTCCTGTATTAGTCTGGTTTTGTCGGTTATTAGTTTGCTATTCCAATGAATATTATAAATATACCCAAAGTTTCACCAGCATACAACAACAAACATTGACTTTCCTCACTTGTGAATCTGACAGTCATCTGGGGCAATGCTTCTGAGGTCTGAGTTCAAGTCTGCTCACTTGTCTCAGCCTGGAATCCAGGCTGAAGAAGAAGCAGCTACTTGGGGGAAGCTTTCCTTCTGGTGAATCCCAGGGAACAAGAGGTCAGGCTGAGCCACGCAAGCAAGCCTCTGAGGGTCACATCTGCTCATGTCACATCTGCTTTCATGCCATAGGTCAAAGCACATCACATGACCAAACCCAAAGTCAGGAGGGAGGGGGTGAATATTCTGCACTGCAAAATCAAGTGGCAACATAATTCTGTCCCACTGGCTCTGCCTCACAGCCTGCCAGCTTCTCACGATGCTTGGCTGAGTGTCTAGGAAGTTCAGTACATGCACACCCATTTCCAGCAAGCTTAATCAGGCTGCCCACTGCTTGTACTTGGCCCAGCACAGTTCTGGAAGTTATTTGAGAATTTAATATACAAGCAAGTGAGTAGGATCAAGAAAGTGACTTTTTGTGTGCAGCACAGTCTAGCTCCTGGAGAGCTCCTAACCTGGTGGGTATCCACAAAGGTCCAAAAGGGCTGGGAGAAGAAAGCAGACAGCCATTGGTTGGAAAGTTTGGGGGAAAGTCATTCATTTCAAAACATTGGTACTAATGAGAGTATTGCCACTGGCCTTTACTACTAGAGTTCTGGAGATGAAAACAAGATCTTTGTTCTTTAAGATTTTCATCTGCTCCCACTGTTTTTTCCCACCTGAAGTGCTAATAGTCTTCTGGCCACGTCATAACCACCTCTGTAGCAAGCCTCTCTGCAGTGTCCGAACACCCGCTTGAAGGTTCACCTGGTGAATGACCAGCAGGTGTGTCTGAAACAGACAAACAACTGTAACCCAGATTTCTCTGGGACTATAAAAAATTAAAAAATGAGAGAAAGGAAAGTAGATTCTCTAGGGAAGAGCCTCTTGTATATATACTCAGCTTAGCCAAGTTCAAAGTGTTCTCCATACATTAATGCATGAATACTGAGGAGTAAGTAGTATGGAAGGAAGGCTGGCACACATCTGCTCTTCCTCAAAGGATGTAAAAGAGGGGACCAGGAGAGGCCAGTCCTTTCTGGAAGGTCAACAGGGTTTGGGTTGTTGGCCAAGGTCTAGAATGCCGAGATGCTGGTCCCCAAGGCTTTGTGCTTGTCCCCAGACCTCACTCGAAGAGTGTTATTATGAAAGCACTTATGCGCTATTGGATTTCATTCCAGTCAGTGTTCAAGTAGGTTTTTAATTGTACAATAAAGTCCATTTGTTTGATCCACGATCGCAGCTTTCTAAATTGTTTTCTCCCACACATTGTAATCCGCGCTGCTCACTGCACAGTAATTAGGCAAGTCGATCACAGCCCTCAGTGCAAATTAACGAGGTTCTACCAGAGTGGGCTTCTGAGGTCTCCATGAGACACAGGAATGGTTCTCTCTATCCTCCTCCACTCTCCTGATAGATGATCAATTTCTTTAACTCGAATTGCATGTTCATTAACTCTCTCTTCCCAGAGTCAGCAAGTCCGCTGTGACTTACACTTGACAAAGTGAGCCAGTGACAGGGCCATGTGGCTGGAGAGAAGCTGGAGAGAAACAGAAGTGGTTTTTGCAGGCTGCTTTGGAGAAGCACAGTGACGTTTTGAGCAAAGACAATAGTGTCAGCGGTAGCCACCATACATACTCCTCAGCCAGGAACAATTATCTGGGGATCGTGTGCTGCTCAGACTTTCTGTAAGTTTTCCTGATATGATGTTAGTGGAGTAACACTAACTAATTCCACTAATTATTAGTGGAATAATTAATGTATATCAAAGTGAAGCATGGCCCAAGTGGATATTTAAACAGTATTGTGTTCCCTTGTCAGATGGTTTCTTTTGCACTGCATAGAAAGCCCAAATGAACATTTAGTTCCCTATTATGCCTTGGAAATGAATTTAGACGGCACTAATAATAGCATCACTTGAAGACATAAAGTTGAGAGACCATATTCTCCTGTGTCACCAGTATGGCATATTTGTCTTCTGCTTAATTTGCCCTCACTGTGTATTATTAGGAGTTAACACTGTAGTTTTGTTTAATAACGGGCTTCGCCGCCCATGGCTGACTCCAAACTGATCACTCAGGCCTGCTGATGAAAGTCCTAATTCATCCTTGTTAGAGCAATTAGAGGGAAATTGGATAACCGTGCGTCTTCTTGCAAAAGTCTACGTGCAGCTCTAGCCTATCCCCCAAGAAGTTAAACAAATGCTCACTATGGCTGCAAGTGAAATAGATACTTTCCTTGTAAGTGAGATAGACCAAATTAATTTAGACTTCAAGAAATTTTTAAGTGGGAGCTGGAGCTCAGCCTCTCTTCTCCTCACTCCATTCCTCTCTCTGCACACGGCCAGGTTCAATGTTCTCTGCCATTAGAAATCAATTATGATGCTCTGCTGTACTACATATGCTGCCCTGGCATGAGCGACCCCCAGCATCCTGACTTCAGTTGCCGTTTCTTCTTGCCCTTGACATTCGCATAGTCACTTGGAAGTGGAAAACTTCTCAGAGCATTACAACACATCCTGTCTCCCACCGATTCCATTTGCCTGTTGGGAATACAGCCACATACGGCTTGCTTCTGCCTGGGAAGATGGTGTTTCTTCTGTAGATGGATTTTTCACCACATGGGAAAGGTTTTGGGGTAGGGGAGAGGGTTATAATGGACTAGGGAAACTAGAGATGGGAGGGAAAATGCAAACATTACATGAGATGTGAGGAGGGAGAGATATCTGTTGTGTTACGGCAGAGTTGGTTTGGACCCAGAGAAGAAAGACAAACAAGAAGCCAGTGCCATCAAAGTATCGCAAAATTTCTAATCCCCAGGCCAACGTTTCTGTTCATTTTGCTGTGAGTCTCAACTATGTATTTAACTTCTTGGGTCTCTTGTCTGTTTTCTTATCTGTGAAATGAAGTCCTTGTGATCTCAAAAGTTCCTGCTGACTCTGTAACATGAAAGTTTTTTGCGACAAGTAACAGAGCAAATGGAGTTTTTTGTGTGTGTCCCATCATGAGAAATCTGGAGAGAAGATGCTGTTGTCATTGGTTCAGAAGTCTGTAGTTACCAAAATCAGCGTCTCTGCAATTCTTTGGGGCTTTTTCTCATCTTGCCACCTGATGGTCACCCAGATGGCTGCTGGCTTCCAGGTGTGACAATCACATTGTTCCATAACAGAGCAAGGGGACAAGCAAGGAAACTCCTCTTCCTGGGGCTTTGCCTCTTTTTAGGAAAGAGACGCTTTCTCCATAGATTTCTGCCTACATCTGGTTTCCCCAGAACTTGTACTTGGCCAGCACTGGGGGCAGAGAAGCTGGGAAGTCAAGTATTACATTTTCCATCCTCTGTTGAAAAGGAGGCAAAGCAGGAGGGTGTTGAGATAGGTTCTGAGTCAACCTGCAAATCTGCCACAGGCTTTGAATCTTGAAGCGTGGTCGCCTGAAGCTTACCTGTCTCAGACACAGAGAGGAAGGCAGTGGGCAGGCATTATTACTGCCCGTAAATATTCCCATTTCTTCTCCCTTTCCAACCACACTGAGAGACAGTATTTCGCCACCACACAAAGACAGGTACAGCCAGGTAACTTTCTCTGGCCGATAACATACATGCCAAAGTGGTGTGTTTATGTCCCAAATGAAAGCATTTATGAACCAGTGTGAAATTCTTAGTGTCTTCTCATCTCCTATAGCTAGAGATGTTCCAGGGGTCAGAATCTCCATTAGCTTGGGTCTAGATGTGAGGATGAAATGGAGCAGAGCCCCCTGATGGCACATGAGGGACACGTAGTAGGAGTGTGGTTCGGGGAGTTGCTAGTTAACATAGTATAACTTAGAGTGTCTGGACTAAAACACATGGGCAGAGAGGATGTACTTATTGATGAAAATTCCACAGCTACTGTGAGACCCCAGCCTAGAGCCTGGCATCTCCTCCTTTTCCTGCACTTCCTTTGCACCTTCCTTCACTTCTGCCCTGCAATCTTAAGAGCTCCCCAAATGACCAAGTGCTATTCTGGCCATGGAGATGTGATGACGGAAAAATCTGTGGAGGGGAGCGCCTTTTAGAGCTTGGTGGCTTTGTGTTGTGATGGGGACCACCTGCAGGCATTCCTTTTAACATCTGTTGATTAGATTTCTCTCTGGCTCCTCAAGGAAGGGGAGAAGGGGGATCTTTCCCAGGCTGCAGCACTTGAAATCATTTTTGTGCTCTGGCAAATGTGATGATAACAATGGCCATGGTTTTGTAACAAAGTTTCGTGGGATTCATTTCCACCATCATCATTATCATGGCCACCATGGCCATCATTATTAGGATAGTTGCCTCTACCAACATTTCAGGTTTAGGGAGCACTGCCGTTGGGCTGGGGATGGGAAACATATAATCTCTTCTCATTGAACCTACATCTTTTAAAAAGCCACCGGGATAAGCAAGTCATAGAAACCCCAGGAGAGATGGATTATTCTCACCTACAAATGCAAAGCAAGGCAGTGTAGGGGCGTGGAGAAGGGGTAGATTAGACATTCAGGAAAGACATTACTTGCTCATTTATGGACTTCCCTCTGTGACCTAAACAAGGCTCCTCTCTTGTCAGGGTGCCACTTACTCCAATTTACCATTAAATATAAAGAACATATGTACTCAAATCCTTCCTGTATTTTAATACATCCATAGAGACAAACATTGATCTTAGAAAAATCTACACAATGGTCATCCTGTCCAAGCCACGTCTGTGGGTGTGGTGAGTGTCCTCAGAGGCACCAGTTTCTCTAGACCACAGGGGATCTGATGCTTTTCCTGCCCTGTAGGAGCTATTTGCTTACTTGGAAGGAGAGAAATGGACAGGCAAGCAGGAAGGGCTAAATGGCACTAGACTATTTATTTGCAGATATGAGCAGTCCTGGGGTGTGTGTTTATACAGGAAGACGTTGGATGGGGAAGAAGCAGCAGGGCTGGCCACAACAGTTATCAGCCCGGAACTCCTCATTTCTGGCTACAAACTCTCACAGGCCACTTAAACACATTAGCACTCAGCGTCCTTCCCTATATAACGTGGTAATGGTCTGAGCTTCGCCCCACCCCCACCCCCATCCCCGCCGGGGACCTGTCACATGCCTGTACAAAGACGACAAAGGGGTCCTCTGAGCCATCCGAGGAAGGGACCTCTTCCCCATTCTGAGTTCCAGGGGCTGGTATCTTCCACGGATGGATAGAACATACGGCTGGTTGAGTCCTCTAATGACTTACAAATATCATTCGGAGGTCAGTTTCACTTTGAAACGAAATACGGAAATCAGGACTCCTTCCTGGGAGGCTGCTCTCTCTTAATCTGTTTTTTTTATCAGTTTTTTTCATTCGTGTCCGTTTTCTGTTGAGAAATACCACACGGCATTTAGTTGTCATGTCTCCTTTGTCCTCTCCAGTATGTGACATTATCTGGCTTTCCTTGTTTTTCATGATTTGGGCAATTTCAAAGCATACCAATCAGATAGTTTATAGAATGCCCCTCAATTTGGATTTATCTCAAAATTACTCTGGAGTTACGGGTTTGGGGAATGAATATCACAAGAGGTGAAGTGCCCTCTTATCATGTATCAGGGGCAGTATGAGGTCAACATCACTATCACTGGTGATATGAACCTTGTGATATCTTGCAGTTTCTCCTCCTCACAAAGTCGCAACCATTCTGTTTCCATACGCTATGCCTGGGAGGGCCAGTCCACACTCAAGAGAGAGGGGAGGGGGAAGTAAACTCCACCTCCTGGAGAGGGTATTGACATGAATTGTTTGGAATTTTTTTTTAAGGAAGATTTATCCCTTCACCACCATTTATTTATTTGTACTAGTATGGACTTATGTATATTTGTTTTAGACTCTGGGTTATAATTCAATGTTATGTTATTTCTTGCTCAAAGTGTTCCAGGCTTGGTCATTGGGAGCTCTTTCAAGTTGGCTCTGTGTTCTTTTGATATGCTTCAATTTCCCTTCCTCCCATCCATTCCTTCCTTCCCTCCTTCCTCTCTTTCTCTCTCTCTCCCCCTCTACCTCTTTCTTCCTTTATTGCTTTTTAAAACGTTTAGCACTTTCTTGCCTTCTGCCACTACAATATACTTCAAGCTCATCCTGCATTTTCCCTGCCCAGCCCTATAGCAGGCATTTCTCCAAGGAGCCCTAGTTTCTTTAATTGGAGAATGGCATATAGAAACCAAATCTTCGTATTGAGTGTGCTCCTTGCTGCTGAGGTGTCACTGCTTTTAGGCCATCTCAGCTAACTGAGCTAGAAAATATATGTGCGTATACTAACCCATGTATGCCCACATATCTGTATATGTGTGTGTGCATCCATATATGTGTATATATATAAACATGAGTTAATACTGATGTCTCTGACATGAATCCAGGATCACAGGTTCATTCTAGCCATCCTCTGCCCCTTACTTATTGGACACTTCTTTCTCAGATGGTTATCTCTCATTATTTTTAATCCATTTACTTATTTGTTCAGCTCTTAACCTCCTTCTAAGTCTCCCTAATCCTTCAGTCTCTCTTGGGATCTTATGTATAATTTCGCAGCACACCATTCACATCTCATTCATAATATTTGGCACAGAGTGACTATGCATTTGATGTCTACCGTTGCTGCCAGGTTCAGTTGCCCTGAAGGCAGGACCATGATGCCTTGCTCTCCACTGTGCACTGTGCAAAGATTTACTGAATCAATCAGAGAGAGAAGTAAGAAGACTAAAGCGACAGCTGCTTTTACACAGGCCCTTCCATCCAGTCCTCATTTGTACTGTTGCCACATTAGACAGATGGAAGGTTTCCTGTTCCACTCTCCAACACTCAATTGCTTCACCCAGTTTTATCATCCTCCTAGCAACTACTATTATCTGCCATCATCTTGATTGTTTTCTGTCTCCCCTACTAGACAGTAAGCTCCACATTGGCAGGGACCTTGCCTGTCTCCTTTATCTAGAACAATATACAACGCAAAGCAGGTACTGGATAAAAATCAGTAAATAGGAATGTTATTAACATTATTGGCTGTCTTACCTTGTATCGACACAGATATTAACCAGATGTGTGATTAGTATTGTTATTTTTGAAATGTTTTGGTGACTTTATCACAAATAAAAAACCTTAAACAAAGAAAAAAAAGAAAGAAAAGGAAAATAAATGAAAACCCCAAATAGCCAATGTTAGGCTTCAATAACAAAACAACTTTTAACAGATAAATAGGTTTTGGAGATCAAAGTTGGAGTCATTTACAGCCTGGTTGGGGTTTTCTGACATTTTTCTCTAACGTTTCTCATACTTATTTGCATAACATTGTCTGTGCAAATGGCTGGTGTATGCTCTTTCCCATTTCCCCTCCATCATCTGTCTTTCCCTCCCACAAAACTTATGAAAACTTATGAAAAAATATAAATCATTCGAAATACAAACTATCTGGAGATTTGTTGGTTGAAGCAAAACAGGAAGTTGTGAGCAAGTGTGCAAAATTCCCGTGTCGATAACTCCAGTCTGTAGTCCTCCACCCATGTCCTCTTTGTCAGTTTCACTTCATTTATCTGTAAATGGCCTCACTTTTAGAATCGAAGCTTATTAATTTGGACATTCTTAAATTCACTTTAAGAAACTTTGGAAACACCCCAAGGTAATGATTGCTTTACCACCATCTGAAGAAATTGTTTCCTGCTCTGGAGGTGTACAACCCTGGCCATGCATCAGAACCACCTGAGATACTCATTAAAACACAGGTTCCTGGAAATCACCTCAGTTCTCCAGAGCCTGACTCTACAGAGGGTTCAGCCTTAGGATATAGGCTCTAAGCCCACTCCCCCTGGTAATTCTTATTCCAGCAGCACAGTTTTGGGCTGAGCCAAGTAATATCATATCAGTGTAAACAAGTTTGTAATGGCACTGTTTAAACAATAAGACAATCTATTTTCTAGAATTGGAATTCTGCTTATTCAAACCTCTAGTCAATTAACTTTTTCCCTCTTTTTATTATTTATGATTGTCAATTTTTAAATATGCTTGTTAAATAAAAAGAAGTCAAACTTACTTTTTACCGTGACCAACAGGAAGAAGTACATTTTAAATTGCATTCCAGTATACAGTACAAACATACATATGTGGGCATGTACATGTATATAAACCAATAGAAAATTCATAAAATAATATGATAAAGTAAAATGTAATTAATATTATATATGTTGATATGGTCAAATATCAAATAAAACAGAAATAGCCCCAAATAAATGATACAAGAATAGTCTAGTAAAAATCCATAAATATTGACTTTGTGACCCACTAACGAGATTCAGCCTGTGATGCGAAAAACACTGAACTAACTAGTCACTACCCCAATAGCCCTGTTACCAATACTTAAGAGACATTTCAAGGACTTGAAAAATAACAAAACTGCAATTTTTTTCAATCCAAAATTTAGAAAATGAGCCCTAATTATGAGGTGCTAGTGGATTTATGAAACTGCCTTAGCACTTTGGATAAAAGGAAACGTACTAGGTACAATGTTTCACTGTTGACAGGACTACTAACTTATTCACACTAAAGCCTAACTTAACAGTTCTCTGGTTTCCCACCCTCGTTTCCTTGCTCCTTGGTGCACTGTCTCAGTTCTCGGTTCTCTGCTATTATTCACTCTGTAAGGATCAGAGTAGAACGGCCTGACCACACACTTTAGACGTAGGTAGTAATGAACGAATGGTGTTCTCTATTAACGGTCCCTGCACTTGAACTCGGACTTTTCTCATTTACATCATCTCTGTAAAACAGGCAGCAATAGCCCTTCTGATGTCACCTGTCTCCTCTAGAACTCAACTTAATTTCTACCTATTCTGCAAAGTCTTGACCAAACAACGTCTGTCCAAACCAACTACCCTGGTCACAAATCTTTTCTTTTCACTTCCCATTCAAACACTATTTTGTGTTCCTGAAGGCTGTTAAGTCCTCACCTGCCTGCTCACTTTTGATTTTTCTGTCTGCCCTCATGCTGTAAAGTTCATGGGATCAGGGATATTAACTTCACTTTGCTAAATAGTATAAATGCTGATAATGATGGGGATACATTAAATTCCTTTCAATTCCTCCTCCAGCACCTGGGGATGCCCCAAGCTTACAAAAACACTATATACAGAAAACTCTCATTCTTTTAGACTAGAGGAAGGGGGGAAAGAATGATGCATTCTTTAAAATCTGAATTAGATGCAAATAATAAAGAAGTTCAGCTGAATTTCTTTTAAATAGAAAAAAACTAAAATCAGTTTTAAAAATTGGTGTTGAATGTAGGTTCTGAGGGACCTGTTTTCACAAAAATAAATGCTATATATCTGGCATTTCACATTTGATTCTAAATCAATTTTAAATGGCAGTTTTTATAAGTAATCATGGAAATCGCTAACTTTTACCAGATGTGTGTTATGGATTGCTTCATTTGAGAGTACCTACATTGCATTAGAATTATGCCCATTTACAGAAGCCACTGAGATGTCAGGAAGTTACTTGCCCAGAGGGGCACAGCTAATAAATGCTGGGACACAAACTTTAATTTCGGAGCCCTGCCCTTAACCTCACTTTCTAAAACCTTATTATTTTTATTAACTTGCTTTGAAACCTCTAAAAATTAAACCTAAGTCCAAACCTTTATCCAAATCTTTAGGAATTCAGAGGGTGATCAAAGGTGGAGAAAGACTACCATACCTGCCTGGGGATATTGGAAATAAAGGAATGAACTGCTAGAAACAGCTCCATCATTTTGGGCTCTGAAAACAATTCCCCTGTGAACCTTTATTTTCAACTCTTATAAATCTTAGCAGATCAATTCTGCGGGGATGCCACTCGCTCCCACCTCACTTTGTTTGACTCAGGAGAGAGTCATTTCGGAAAGTTTCCGCTGAAACAGAGGTGCCCTTTGTGAGTTACAGGCCTGAGAAAAATTAACGTGTTTTGGTTTGCTTGTTTTGTTTTGTTTTGAAAAAGTCAAGACCTTTTTTCCCCAGCTCCCCATAAGTCACAAATAGCTTTTCTTTCAAAGTTCAACCTTGTCAGACCGTTAATCCTCCACAAGGAAAAGTGCATGTGATAGGCTTAGAAAGGTTTAGCTTTCAAAGAAGGAAGTTATTAACTTTTACATTCCTGGTTGGCACCTTCTGGATGGCTCTGGAAGTCTCTTGGGGACTAAATACCCAAGGAGCTGCAAGATTGATGCAGCTGGGCAAACCTTTTCCTCTGTGACCCTTTGCTCTAACCCCGTACTTTCTTTATTAGGAAGAAAGGTGTCCTGATGCAAAAAAAAAAAAAAAAAAAAAAGTCATCATAGAGCACAAGACAAGATGGAAAAATGGAGCAAAGTCCCGACCGAACACTCAGGTAATACCAGTCTCCGAGGGGAGTGGTCTCAGCATCTGAGCCCCAACTCACCAGCTCACAGGGCAATACTGTTCGTGTAGGTTGAAGCATGAAATTTAGACCTCAGATATTCTTGGACGTATCAAGAAGTTAATAGTACCCTTCAAATTCATTATCCACCAGTAGACTAGATTTCCCAAGGCAGCTTTGGAAAGAAGGTAGAAATAGAATGGGGATTTTAAGTCAGAAGATCTGGCTTTGAATCCCAGCTGCAGTTTAGGCAAATCAGTGCTCCTGAGATGTTTGGTGTTTCCTCACTTATGAAATGGGGATAGTTTGGGGATGCAAACTATTATATACAGAATGGATAAACAACCATATCCTACTGTACAGCACAGGGAACTATATTCAATATCCTGTGATAAACCATAGTAGAATAGAACATGAAAAAGAATATATATGTATAACCGAGTCACTTTGTTTTACAGCAGAAGATAACACATCGTAAATCGACTATACTTCAATAAAATACATTTTTTTAAAAAGAAAATGTTTAAGTAAAATGAGGATAATATCCACACTTCTTCAGGTACTTATGAAAAGAGTCATAACTGGCATTTATTGAGTGCTTACTATATGCCAAGCACTGTGCTTTATGTGAGTTTTTTATTTAATCCTCTCAGAAGGCACACACTGTCATTATCTTCATTTTCCAGATGAGGAAGCTGAGGTTTACAGAGATTAGATAACTGTTTGCCAAGAGAACGGAGAAGGTTTCCCAGCTAGTATGGCTCTGAGCCCATTCAGTTAGCCATGGAATACCCTGCATCCTAAGGTAATGGGTGTCAGAGCATTCTGTAAATTCTAAAGAGTGGTACAAATGTGGTTATTTGTACTGTCTTTATCCATATATGACATCCTGAGTATAATTCCAGGCTCTCCAAGTGACCTCAAAATAAACCCATGAGAGAAAGAGCAGCCATGAACCCCTGGCAGGTGAGTGTGTGTAACGCAGGGATTCAGACTCGCGCATACTTCAGAATCACCTGGAGGGCTTCCTGAAACACAGATGACTGCACCCCAAGCCCAGAGCTTCTGCTTCAGTAGACCTGAGGTGGGGCCCGAGAATCTGCATCTCTCACAAGTTCCCAGATGAAGCTGGCATTGCTGGCCTGGAGTCCACTTTGAGCACCACTGGTGAACGGTTGAAAGCACAGTCTTGAAACCAGAAGTCAGTTTTGCCCCTTGCTGACGGTACCAAGCTTGCTGTCTCAGTCTTCTCATCCACAAAATGTAAATAATACTGGTATCTACCTTGTAGACTTTCTATGAGGGTAAAATCAGTATAACTCACGTACAGGCCTTCGACTCAGACTTGGATCATAGGAAACGCTATACTGGCTGTTGCGTGTGTAGACACCCTCCTCTGAAGCTTTCTGTCTGTCCTTGGAGGAGCTTTACCACCAAACCCTGCAAGAGTTAAATAGACCATGAAAATTTTATGTCTTTTAAAATCTGCAATTTCATTTTTTATCGAAAGGGAAATGAAGTCATGCTAACATGTGTCTGTCAGGGTCCCAACAGGAAACAGACGGTACACTCAAAACAGGAAAATTCCAGGAGGGTTTATTTACAAAGGGACTGTTTATGATGTGCGGATGTTGGGGAACCACAAGGGATAGTATGGTGACCTGGGGCTTAATAGCAGTTAAGTTGCTATCGCTCCTGGGCCCGAAGGAATGAGGAGGAAAGAGGCAGCTATTGGAGGCTGGTGAGAAACAATTCCTCAGTGTCGGCTGCCTTGAAAACAGTAGTCTCGGATCAAGGAACACAACCAGTTATGTAGGCTTCCTGGGAAGAAGAGAGACCAGGGGATTAATGATCACTCTCCTCCCAACCTCCATCCCTCCAGGGCTCCCAAATAAGAGCAAAGTTGACTCTGTTTTGTCCAACAGAGACCAAACCCAACTGCAAGACAGATGCGTGGGAAATGGGATGAATCCACCAGATGTGTTGACATGAGTATATCAGTTAGTCCTTACTCCAGCCCTATACTCTCCCCATTTTACAGATAAGGAAACAGACTCAAACTAGTACAAGTAACTTGCCCAATGCCATACTGCTTGGAAGTGGCTGGGTATTCAAGCCCAGGCAGTCTTACTGTAGAGCCTGTCTAGTCAACAACTACAGTAGAGGAAGCCTCTGGAGAGAAATAACAGAATTGAAATGCTCACTCTTTGTTAGTATAAAAAATAAATACTGTAAAGGGTGAGTATTACATAGTTGTCAGAGCTAGGGCCCCAGTGACCTCATCTGTCTTGTTAAGTCTAAAAATAAAAATAAGAGACAAACTTACCTGTTACACTGCGATTACACGTTGGTAAAATATGCATACAGCAATTGATAATGTCGGCTATAATACAACATTAGGATGATTTTCTTTTTATTTTCTCCCTTTTCTGAAGTTCTGTAATATGGCCAGATTGAACTTACATCTTTTTAGCATAAAGGCAATCAAATAAAATTTTTAAAAATAAAGTAAAATGAAGGGCGAACCAGACAATCTCCAAGTTCCCTTGAATGTTTTATCAGCCTACAATCTCGATGTCAATCTCTTTATCTCTCCTCCTTTAATATTAAGGCAATCTTACACTTATGAATAAAGGTCCATAGAATCCATGTCAAGCCTGCAGACATCATGCTTTATGAAAACTGGGGTGATGGGGGTGAAAGAAGAGAAATATCTCAAAATTGCCATGAAGCCCTCCAGAGCAGAAACATTTTTTGTTGTTGTTGTTGTTGTTTTTTACCCTCTAGCTGCATCTGATCCAACTTCTGTAACATTTCTATGACTTTTGGAAAGGTCACAGAGATTTAGAACAGGGCTGGGCAGAACCAATATGGGGAGGTATCTGCTTTTGAGGGATCCCTGTGGAAGTTCCCACTAGAGTCTTCGTTCTTGAAATGAGAGTCGGTGTGTCCCAGGATGGGCATCTTGCTTGGTATGTGGACATTGGTGGCAATGGGGAAGAAACCTGAGAAGTGAGAGTAGGATATCTCAGAGATGCCCCTGAAGAGTCTCCTCCAGGCTGTGGATCATCTTCCACAGGTATCTCCCTACAGGTGGGTCACAGAAAGTCACCCCAGTGCTTCTCCCCTGAAACAAAATTGCCCCATAAAGACAACATAGAAGGTCAAGTTTCTGCATTTCTGATTGTGATGCCAAGTTTCATAGTCACAAATACGGGAGGCTAACACAAGACTAGCTATCAGTTCTTAATACAGAGATGACATCTTCTTCCTTATGTTCTCACTTGTCCACCATCCATGTCTAAAATGGTTTAGCTCTATCCTAAGCAAAGAGATTATCTAATCTATCCAATCACCCAATTTCTACTCAGCATCTCTTCGAGGTCACTGAGTCAATGATCCCTCGTTGACCTTTTGCTTTGTAACTCTTCTCAAACCAAGTTTATGTAAGAACAGCAAACTCAGGACTTCCCTGGCGGTCCAGCGGTTAAGAATCTGCCTTCCAGTGCAGGGGATGTGGGTTCAATCCCTGTTTGGGGAACTAAGATCCCACATGCTGTGGGGCAACTAAGCCTGCACACTGTAGAGCCCGAGTGCCACAACTAGAGAGAAGCCCGTGCGCCGCAACGAAAGATCTCACGTGCCACAACGAAGAGCCTGCGTGCTGCAACTAACACCTGACGCAGCCAAATCAATTAATTAATTAATTTTTAAACAAAGAACAGCAAATTCACTCTCAACAGGCAAAGGGAGTGCCCTCTATTTATTAAAGCTCTGAGGAGTTCCCAACATAAGACTTCGTATTGGGGACAGATAGAGGTGAATAGACAGTAAAGCTAATAGATCTTAAATTTCAGTGCCTCTCACTTGTGAGACCCCATTCCTAGGCCCTAAAACTGATTTTATGATTGTAATTTTGCATTCTTCTTTTTAAAGAGAGTCCCCCAAATTGTGTACATTTCAGACATCGCAAAACCTAGATCCACCTTGTGTGTAAATGTAAAGCTTTCAGATTATTTCAAGCTCTAGAATTCACCTAGGTTTAAATAATAAAGCCAGGGATATATTTTCTTCTACCTCTCCTCACTACCTCACAACTAGTCAATAACTAGAAGGAGAGGAACTTGGTACCTGAACAGTTGAGAACTGAAGGGTGTCCACGCTAAGGGACAGTACTTCAGTAATGAGGTGGGAAATCGGTTCAGGATGAGGGACAGTGACGGGACAGAATGAGGACAGAGCAGAGCTGTCTACCAGGCACCTGGCTCAGCAAAGGGACGGAGTCCAGCAGGGTGACTGAGACAGCATGCTTCGGGTATCCAAGGGCTTTCCTCCCTACCAAGCCTGTGATGTTGAGCCTCACAAGTTTCCTCATTTATGAAATAAGAATGGTAATACCTATCCCTTGAGGTATCTATAAAGACAAAATGGGATAACACCTGTAAAATGCCCAGTGTGTAGTCTGGTCCATCATAACTGCTCTGTAGACAATAGCTACTTCCCTCACCACTAAACCGGAAATAATAATAATGATGACAAGCAGATCATTTCAGTGAAATGTGATGTACAACGTGATGCTTTACTTAACATCTCATATTACTCCTTTGCCCCAACCTTCTCATGTCTTTTAACAGTACATCATTATAACTACTATAATTTTAAAAATCTTATAAATGGGAAAATATGTCATGGAATTAAGAACAGATACGGAAAATGACTTGTTCAAGTTGGCACAACAATGAATTATAAAGCAAGAATTGTGAAATATTCCTAGGGAGCCCAAATAGTTCCTGGTGTCAATAAAATTTATTTCAACTTATATTTATTGAGCACTTACTATATAATAGGCGTTTTGCTTGATACTATGGGGGAGTCAAAGATAAGAGAGATTCTCTACTTTCAGAAAGCTTGGAATAAACCAGAGCAGATTTCCCAAAATGAATTGTTTCCATAGAATACTAGTAGTCAATAAGTGTTATATGAAAAATTGTTCTACGGACAAATCAATTTCAGAAGCTTCAGGTTAAACAGTTTTCTCGACTCTACAACTTCTTAGAATCTTTATAATGATGATTTTCTTTACAAAGCTCTCAGGGCGGGGTGGGGGGGGGGAATTGTCTGCAGCACTTTCCAAACTTATTTAACCATAGAACTCTTGACTACTGTAGAATCCCATGAGGCTAGTGTTCCTGGAATATACGGAGGGAAATACTGGATTAGGGAATTAGAGACCTGCAACTAATCTACAAGTGACTCTAAGACAGATTGAGGGGTTTCAACATATTATAAAAGCTGGATGGAGAGAGCAGCTGTCTTAGTTAGTGAGATTCTGGAAAGGCTTCCAGGGGAGGTATGGTTTGTGATGGTCCTTAAGGGCTGGATCAAATGTTGTACGATGGATACACAGACAAGAGAATTCCAGGTGGCAAGACTAGAGCAAACCAGGAAAGAAGTGAGGCCAAAAGTCTGGAATGATGGATTGGCTTCATTGAATTAGCTCATAAAATGTCTGTAGATATTAATGCATATATGTGGAATCTAGAAAAATGGTACAGATGAACCTATTTGCAGGGCAGGAATAGAGATGTAGACATAGAGAACGGACACGTGGACCCAGGGTGGGTAAGGGAGGGTGGGATGAATTGAGAGATTAGGATTGACATATATATACTACCCTGTGTAAAATAGATAGCCAGTGGGAACCTGGTGTATAGCACAGGGAGCTCAGCTCGGTGCTCTGTGACCACCTAGATGGGTGGGATGGGGGATGGGGGAGAGAGGTCCAAGACGGAGGGGATATAGTTATACACATAGCTGATTCACTTCATTGTACAGCAGCAACTAACACAACATTGTAACGCAATTATACTCCCAATTAAAAACAAAATGTCTGTAGATGATGCAAGGGAAAAAAAGTCAGAGAGATTGGGTGGAGACTCGTTATGGAGTAGCGCGAAAACCACAGCAAAAACGTCTTTGGAAGTGACGGGACTGAGACTGATCTGCACTCCCAGAAGAATATTCTGGCAAAATGCGCAGCCTGCATTGGAGTGGGGAAAGTTAAGACGTAGGGAGACCAGACAAAGGTTATCTCATTAAGCTCAGCAAGAAGCAAGATGTTCTGAACTAAGGCGGCAACAACTAAAAGGCTGGGGCTGAAACATTTCTGAGATAAGATCGAGGCGATTTGACAGCTTTTGTGTGTTTCATCACATTGAGTAACATCTTTTTATAGTCATAAATGGTCAAGTTGTGTGTATTGAGTTTACAAGATTGAACTCAGCTGATGTGATTCTCAACATGGCGTGAGCTATGAGAACATGAGCAAGTTGCTAATGGACAGGTATGTAAATTCTCACAACAGAAGACTTCACTGGCAAGAATTGGTGACACCAGATGTGACCAGATAATGGCAAACTATTCTGATCAGCCAAAAGGTGATTGCTGGGTGAAACTGACCAGGAGGCAGAGCTGAAATCCCACGAGCATTTCTTTTCCTTGACTCTTAGGGCTACCAGTATCCATGTGGGTCCCTGAAACACCACTCACTTAGAATTCAAGATTCTGCAAACCTGAAACCATATTTAAAATTGTTCCCCCTGCAGTACACAAACAGGCCCTCAGATCAATTAAAGTCCGGGGCCTCTGCTTTCTTGCAGACTAATTGGCCAACGTACAGCCTGTGGCGTTGTGAGTCTAACTGCTCAGGGAGCAGCAGGCTCTCTAGGCCTCCCGACCTGGACCCACCACACAAAGTGTGCCCATCCCTGCCGTCTCTGGTGAGCACATGTGCACAGAGGCCTGTGCTCCGTCCGTCAGATCCACACCCTGGTCATCCAACATCTGAGAGGCAGATGTTTCCCTTAATCGTTGAAGATTAAAATTTGCAAACCAAAAAATGAAAACACCTCCCCCAGGCAACAATAGCCAATCAAATCACAGGCTTTGGGAAGAAATGATGATGGTGTCCTCCCCTCTCTGAGTGAGTGAATTGCCCTCCCCTGAGCTCCTTTGGCCACACGGAGGCTAGACAGTCTGTCCTTAGGGAATTGGTGCTATTCATCCTCTCATTTAGTCAAAAAAACCTATCATTTACTGTCCCCATGCAAAGCACTGTGCTAGGCACAGTGAGAGAGATTCAAGAGTAAAGAGATTCAAGTGTTGAAGACACCTCATCCCAATGAGAAAAATCAGGGAAGTCATCTTTGAGCCTCGTTTGAAGATCAGGAAGGATTTGAACAGGCAAAGATGAAAACCAGGGCATTCTTTGGGAGAGAAATTGTCTAAGTAAGAAAATATTAGGCCAATAATTAAAAGCCATGTTTGGGTCTTTGGGTAAGCCAGACTGAAGGCATTGCAGAGCAATTATATGCATTTTATGACTGAATTCTGTGAATAGATGAATAGATGGATCTTGGATTATTTGCATGACTGATATAACAGTAATAACCCTTTTGTATTTTATGGAAAATGTGCACAATCTAAAAAGGCTTCAAAGAATTAACTTCGTTGCAGAACAATGTGCAAAATCCAATTAGAATTTAAAACACACACATACACACACACATTCTAATTGCCCTAGAAGAGGAAAGAATTGATTTATCAGCAATTGTTCCTAATTAGACAAGTCCACTCAATTGTCTGGCCACCCAGCTGGCAGACGCAATCTTTACACATCTACACTTGGCAAAAATGAACTACAGTTTATTTTCAATTTCCAGGTTTGTTTTGGACATATACGTCCCCCTTTGGATATAATGAGATACAATCCAAATGATAAATATCAGTTGATTAATGTATACAGGGCTTCAGTTTAATAACTGTTTAAGGAAAAAATATTTGGCTATTGTTAAATCTTAATAAATGTTTTAAAAATAAATTGGCTTGTATTAACAGCTGGCTATTAGCTTTCATACTTATTATGTACTAATGTAGTGCTTTAGATTTAATACCGTATTTATCATTGTTTATTTTCACAGTTATTGCTTCGACCTAATACTGTATTTTTATTCCTCCAGATTCTCAGAGTTCTTTTCTAATGTTAACAATGACTTCTTTCTTTTTCTAAACTTCTGATGACCTCCACCCAAACACAGGTGCACCACCAGCTTCATTCAAGTGCCTACCTACTCAAATGAAGACTCTGTTTCCAGAATTTTCCAGACTCTTGTCTTCCTAGGTCATGGTTTTGACTAGGTTTCCATTTCAATGAAGCTTTGGAACTTACTGCAACCTATGACTCCTGGGGATGAAGAGCACCTGTTGAAAAGACTCTCCATAGTGTGAATTCCTCTTCTGTCCTCTTATCCTAATGTAGGGATTGAAGAGTACATTTAATGAGAAAGAACCTGAGGTTTCACAGCAGAAGGAAGGGTCCACAGTGCATGTGACACTAGATCCAATGATGGTAGAGCCCAGCCTCCCGCTGGAGCATCTTTTCCACTTGAACCCCTGGAACAGGTCTCGGATCCTTTAAGAGCCTCCAGTGAGAATTCAATAATTGTCTCTGTGGAAAGTACGAGTTCCCCCTAGTGCAGCATGATAATCATGGATAATAATAGCTCTTTCCAAGATAATCCTTAGGCAGAAGCAAAATCCAACTGAAAATGTTGTTCAGAGTCAAAACATGGGACCTGGATCTGTCTTTTATTTAGCTCTCTAAATACATTGAGTGTTTCTTTTGTCACTGCTGTTGGCATAATGTATTAGTATTACTATTCCGCTGTTATTCTCTTAATGCCTATATTTTTGTCTCTTTATTTCCTGCCAAGCCTTCATTCAATGGGCCTACTGTCTACTTTTAACCCTTACTTATCTGCCAACCAGATTACAGTTCTAAGCCTCTCCATTTTTACTACCAAGAGTCAGGACCAAATTTAGGGATATTTCTAGAAACAATATCTTAGTGTGAATGGAGTAGATCTAGGTTTCTAAATTGCCCTGATTTTCACTCCACTGTGGTTGGTATGATTAGGGATGGACTTTCTTTTAGGCAAAATCCCCATCATATTTGTCAAGTCATTTTCACAGTATAAGAAAAAGTTGAACTTTATATGTCTATAGGCAGGAGCCCTCAGAGCAACTTCCAGTGTTGTTCTGATTATAACTCACTGTGAAGGCTCATCTTATGTGTCAACTTGCCTGGGGTGAGGATGCCCAGATAGCTGATGAAAGTTGTTTCTGGATACATCTGTGAAGGTGTTTCCAGAAGAGGTGAGCACTTGAATCAGTTCACTGGATAAAGACCTGCCCTCCTCAGTGTGGGTACCATCCAACCTACTGTGGACACGAGTAGAACAAAAGTGCTGTGGAAGGGTGAAATTTCTCTCTCCCTTCTGGGGCTGGGATGACCATCTTCTCCTGCCCTTGAGCATGAAGCTCCTTGCAACTTAATTGGCAGAGATATGGAAGTTTTGTCAGAAGATTGTTCCAACCGAGAGTGACTCCCCACGCAGTTCACATTCATGGCTGTTAGTGGTACCACAGCACTGCATGGAAGATCGGGCACCCCATCCCAAAGACCCATGCCCTCTCCATTTCTGCATACCAAGTTCCCCCTATTCTCTCAGGTACCAGAGCTACCCATAGCTCAGTAAGTCAAGCCCCGTCACTGGGAACTTGAACTAAGCTTCTAAGACCCTGGATATTATATCACCCACAAGTTCATGCTTTGCTTCTTTTCAATTTATGGGACAAACCAGATTCATAATTCTATTTTAAAATATCATAAGGCAAATTGTTTCATTTTCCTTCTTTAGAGTATAATTATTCCTAATTCCACAATTACTTTGCAAAGTGACAGTGTAGTGATTAAGAATGCTTGCTTTTAGAAAATTTTTCTTATCACCAAACTCTATAAAAATTTAACTTCCTCCCAAAATTATGACGTTGTTGGGTAGTTTTTATTAGACAATTTTGGGACTTGAAAGTTCTTTGTGACTAGTTCTCTCATATTCCAGCACATATATAATTATAATTAATTGCTTCTCTGCACATTTCCTTTTTCTCTGGAAGGAAAGAAATAGTTTCGGGGAAAATAAGAACAGTAGGAAAAGCAGGGAGGGGCCCTTTTCTTTGTTAATTGTATGGTGCTAACTGCCTGTCTGGTATACAGTCAACATTTCAAAAGTGTGTCTTTTCAAGTAGTGTTTCTGAACAGCTGAAATACTCTGTGAGACACAGGCCAGGATAAAAGACCAGGACAGTGCATGGCTTCAAACCAGCAGCCAGTCTATGTCTGTCTCACACACGCATACACACGCTCACACACACAGACTGGGAACTGGACTCCCCCAGAGTCTGTTGTTCTGCTGGATGACATGTGCTTTATAAGCATATGAGTTGGCAAAACTACGCTCTTCACCTTCTCTGAGTCCCAAGTGAGGTCTGAACCCAAAGTCAAGAAAAACCTAGGAAAATCTAGTAGCCTCATCACTCAGGACATGTCTCCCCGGGACCTCATCATTGATCATGTAAGCTCATGGTTTGGGAAATCAAGCTGCATGTCTCAGGAGCCTCACCCCAATGTGAGCCTGGGAATGAGGATGAGAGATAAGGTTCAGATGCCCAAAGAGCTTACGGCCATCATAGGAAGAGACTTTCCTGGTCATTAGTTTTCTCCCATTACCACAGCTCAGTCAGCCTCTTTTTGGAAACCATTGCTACAAGTAAAGAAGAGAACAATATGCCCTTTTATCCAACCGTAGTGGAAGGTTGATAGAAAAAAAATACATAGCCTGGCATTTGATGGAGACCAGAAAGATACATAATCCCTCAAACATGGGTCTCTTAATTATCTGAGGGTCAATGAAGTCTACCTAACCTTCCCTTCATTATTTCTGACTTCGGACAATGGAATTGGAAACTGAAAGCTGGCTGAAGGGCAGGGAGCAGATCCTCAGACTATTTCCAGGAGGAAGTGCCAGAAAGAGCTTGTGAAACTTCCGTTCTAGCAAACCCAAGAGGTGGGGATAATAATAGCTCAGCACTCTGTGTGCGAGTGTGTGGGTGGGTGTGTGTTTCTCAAATGCGCTAAGTGCTTCCTAGATATGAGCTCATGCAGTTTCATGGCTCCCTGATGAGTCAGGTGAAAAGCTCTGATGTCTATTTTGCATGTGCTGAACCTCAGAGTCCCAAGTACTGAGGGAGTTGTTTCCACTGATATGCTAAGATCTGATGGACAAATATGGACTACGTCCCTACTGTGTGCCTCGAATGGTTCTGAGTGCAATAGACACACCCGGAAAGTGGGAGATGCAGCCTTTCTTCGTGAAGATCTAGCACTTTGCGATCAGGAACTAAATCAATACACATAGGAAAAGAGGGCAACATGGCCTGTGGGGAGAGCCGGGCAGCGACAAAAAGTGCAGCTGAAATCCCCACATTTCGCATCTCAGGGCATCCTTGATGGGAGACTGTTGTAGCCCTTTTGGCAATGCTACAGATACATCATTTGGGATGTGTTGGTCGCTGCAGAAAACTGCCATCATGGCTTGAAATGGAGGAAGACTTTGGTGGTTTTCTTTTTGAGACTCTGGATCTGTTCTCAAGACTTGATCTGCCTTGTAGTCCTCCAGCCCAAACAGCACAAGGACAAATGCACGTCCTAGAAACGCTGATGGCCCCTCAGAGATGCAGTCGGAGCCCCTAGATGCTCTGGGTGGGGCAACTGATTGGCCTGCCGTGGGGAGGGTGCACTCCTTCCCGTGAACTTGCGGCCGCGGTTCTTCCATTAACGAGCCCGTGGGTCAAACCGAGAGGCAGAGGTGGACTGGGACCCCCGCACCACCCTGGCCTCCCGCCTGAGGGTTGCGGAGGGGAGCCTGGAGGGCCCGGCTGGGCAGAGAGAGGCGTTCCCCCCTGTCTCTCTGTCAAAAATAAAATAATAATAATAATGTTGAGGCTGAAAAGCCCATTATGGCTGGAGGGCGAAAGTAACATTTTCATTCTAAAGTCTATATGAGACATCTTCCCATAGAAAATGATGAACTTGCACATCGGGAAGTGCAAAGACTATTTAATCAAAGCCTTTAAGAAGATCAAACTTAATCATGAGATGTTAAAAAAATAGACAAAAGCAGATAAGAAGAGGTTTTGACTGCGTGACCAGAATCTGAAAATCAGAAAAGAGCCCTTTAGGTCCTTCCATGGCAAGGGAAATATGTCCTTTTTTTTTTTTTTTTTCTTGATCAGCAATCCAGTTTACTCACCCCACTGGTATGAGATGGGACTTAAATAGCATGGCCAGTCAGACAGCCTTGGAGACCCGCAATGCTCTGCCAGGGTCTTGTTCTCCATGTGGTCCTTCCTAACTGTCCCCGTTTTCTTATTTTGATTCATCTTAGGCACGGCTTTTAAAAGAAAGAGAGATAGTAGAAACGTTCCACAAGATACGAATGAGTAGGTGCCATAGAAGGAATAAACAAGGTCAGAGAAGGAGGTGGGGTTTGGGGTTCCCTCTTGCTGACCCCAAGAAAGCCCTGAGGGTTCAGATCTTCACTCTTAAGACTAGACCAGGACCAGCTCCACTGAGGGTCCCATGCAGACAGTGGGATGCAGGAACACAAAGAAAGCCCATAGAGAAAATGCGGGTGGAAACAACACCATGAGGGCTAGATCAAGGACTGAGGATAGGCCAAGAATTTTTTTTCCATCATGCCACACAGATTGTGGGATCTTAGTTCCCCAACCAGGGATTGAACCTGGGCCACGGCAGTGAAAGCACTGAGTCTTAACCATTAGGCCCCCAGGGAATTCCCAAGGTCAAGATTTTAATGCAGTTTTGATGTGTACTTTTGTCGATTCAAAGTGAAGTGCACTAGGCCCAGTGTACACAGGGAAATAGTAACACCAAGAGCTACCACTGAGCATTTTCCAAAACAGGCATTTTGCCCAGAGTCAGGAAGGTGAAGTCACTTGATGAATTGAAGTAAGTCATAGCTAGAAAAAGCCAGACCTGGAATCCACCTCAGATCAGCATAATTACAGAAGCTTTGCTCTTTTACTTGCTGAATAATTCCCAATTCTTTTCAAATATAAAAACCTCTTTTTATACACACCTCCCCCCCAAAAAAAAATTCTAGAAATTTTACAGAAACGTTGCACTTTCACGTGTACAGTCTTCAGGTGATACTTGGTATGCACTGACCTTCAGAGGCCCTGAGCAATCCCTTTACAGCCCCAGAGAATCCCTTTTCAGGCCTCATCTCAAAGAACTTACTATCAAAACCATTCTGAGAAAAGCAAACGTGAGCGATGGGCAAGGATTCACACATTTGGGCTCCTACTCCCCTAGTGAAAATGGAAAGAGGTCAACTAGCAAGTAGGCTACAGGAGGTGGCAGCAGCCTCCAGCCCCCCGGCAGCCCCTCAAGCCTCTTACACTTTTGTAATATCTTCTTCCTCCCACATGTTTGCCAGATGACTGCTTTCCTGCTGTTTTCTCTCCAGGCTCCCTTGATTAAGATGGCACTGTTATCTAATCAGATTCTACCTATAAGACAATCACAGGGTAATCTCCCAGGCCCCTCACAGCCTGCTAGGAATGGTTCTGGGTACAGTTTGATGGATCGGACAGACACATGAAACATACAAACACACACACAAAATACAATGAGGTATCAGTGCATGAAACACACACACATAAAACACAATGAGATCTCAGTGCATGTAAGGAATATATATATACACATGTATATACATAAGATATATATTAATAGTACTAATTATTATAGCATAAAAATGTGCAGATATAGTTAGAGGATGGGACAAAATAGAGGAATGGTCGCCATATGAAGTTATTTAAAGAGGTTTTATGTATGGAAGGAAATGAATTAAAAGCAGATTTTGAACAGAGGAGAGAGAAAATCAAATGAACACTCCCACGATAAGAAGTAATCATTAAGTAGCAATGAATCAGGGAGAATATAGAATATGAGTTTTGATATGTCTACAATGTAGCCAAGGATAAATAATCCACATTAAAAAAGAAAAACTAGGGCTTCCCTGGTGGCGCAGTGGTTGAGAGTCCGCCTGCCGATGCAGGGGACGCGGGTTCGTGCCCCGGTCCGGGAGGATCCCACATGCCGCGGAGCGGCTGGGCCCGTGACCCATGGCCGCTGGGTCTGCGCGTCCGGAGCCTGTGCTCCGCAACGGGAGAGGCCGCAACAGTGAGAGGCCCGCGTACCACACACACAAAAAAAAAAAAAAAACATTAAAAAAAAAAAAAAAAAAAAAAAAAAAAAAAGAAAAACTAAAGCAAACACAATAAGGCATATAAAATGTCACTGCTGTTTTGCTCTCTCCATGACCTCCCAGGGGAAGGACTGCTCTAGGGAGGAAAGAAAAGGTCCCAGGACAAAGGCTGGGTTTCTCTTCCTTGGCTTCTGTCCTGGCTTCTTCTAAGCCCAGGCAGGCCCAGGAGAACCCAGCAGGAGACATGCAGGGCACACGCTTCTGTCCCAACATTGCTTTGACTCCTACTTGGTAAAGGATAAAAGGTGACAATAAGAGATTGTATAATGTCTGCATGTGCCTTTGTCTCTCTCTTGTTCAAACCTGTCACCTCCAAAGATAGAAGTAAAAACAGGCAACAAGGAGCCTTTCAAAGGGGAGCAGTGCTGCACCTTGTACCTGGACTCCCCTCCTGGAAGGATATGGTCTTCTGCAACCTTGGGATAGCCATTTCCATGCTTGTTAGAGCAACTCTATAATCAGCAAATACATCTGAGGGCTCCTGGCTTTAAGCAGCCTCCCACTACTTTGGTGAAATTGCCTTTAATCTTCTCATATCACATATACATAATCGGAGACGCTTAGGGATTATGGATCCAAATTCGACAGGAAGCCACTGGGACTCTGGTGACCAGGGCAGGGGTTTTTGGATGCCAGGATATTTAGACGGTTATCTCCATAGGTTGTCTCGCTACTTTCTCATCTCAGTAGCTGGATGTGGCTTGGGGACAGAAGTCTACCCAGGTTTACTGAACACCCCTCCTCACTAAACTCTTCCACATTCACGATCTCACTTAATCCTTACAACAAACCTTCAGGGTAGACAGCTTTACTATTATCGTTACTTTATCAAGGAGGAAACTACCTTGCCTAAATTCAAGCAGCCAAAGCGGTTTGGATCAAGGGCAGATGAGCCTGATCCCCACCCCAGACTTTGCACCACACTGTGCTGGAGGCAAGAACACTTATCCCAGACACAGATAGCACGAAGGGAGGCATGCTCTTTGGAAAGTACTTTGGAAAAGGACTGTGTAGATAGTGCAGGTGTGATAAGTCAAGCATCCAGCAGACGTTGGCTCTAGTTGTAAAACCAGAACTGGCCCTGGTGCTGAGGGGGTGGGGCAGAGCAGCGAGGCTGGCTCCAGCCATGTCCTGGGGACATGGTGATGCCCTGCTGGGCACACGGATACCCATCGGGCCAAAGCCCTAGTTCCTTTGGCCTTCAGCAGAATAGCAAAGCAGGAAAGCTTGACCTTGGTGTGCCCTTCTGTCCATCTCAATACCCCCTTTTTCTCTGCAGTCCTCCCTCCCCACCAACGATCTAAAGATACATCCCCAGTAACATCTTCATCGGGTGATCTTTTCATCAACATTTTATTTAGTTAGCGGTGCCTGGCCTTTGTTTGTGCTCTCCCCCTAACCTTGGATCTTTTCTTCATCCTTCTCTCTATTCTCCCTTTCCCTTTCTGTAATAGTCCCTTACTTCCTGCTCTAAATTCTCATCTATTTTTCACTCCTGAGATAGCAAAGAGAACAAAAGAATGAGAATGGAAGAGATACTTTGCATCTCCCTGAATGATTCATTATTTGATTTTTTTTCATTACATTCTTTGAATGAGCTTCATAAGATCTATGGTAACTAGATACCCCATTTGTGTCAAATGCTCTTTTGATATTTTGGCACTGACTAAATAAACATTTCAGAGCATCTTCATTTCCCTTTCTCTATTTCACAAGTCTGATGGTTGGGTTTCCAGCTAAAGAGAGGAGAAGAAAGGAAAGAGAGAAAAGATTTGCAGAAAGGCAAGACACTCAGCAAGCCCTTGTCCATTGCCTGGGCTATTCAGGCCTTTGCATTCCTTTGAGTAAGAGAGAAGTGATCAGGGAAGAAGTTTGGGACATGCCACCCCAAAATATGCCACTTTGACATGTTGATTATTTTGAGCTGAAGGCACTTGAGAAACAGCAAGTACTGGAAGGGCCCTCTTCCCTCCCCTTTTCTACTGTTAAATAACCAAAAAAAAAAAAAAAAAACAGTAATTTAAAAATTTCAAGATCTAATTGGCTTTGTTGAATGATTCATGAATAGGGCAGCATCCCATCTAGCAAGTAAAGAGGAGTTCCAAGGAGTTATACAAAATGGAAGAGGCTTTTATAGGCAGAAGGGGGAAGAGAGTGGGTTGTTTCAGCCTTAGGTAGCCTACCTACAGGGCATGGAAGGGAGCTATGTGGCAAATTTCCTCACTGGTGCTGACCAGAAAATCCCAGACTGACTTGTTAAGACTACACTCCTGGGGGAAGTTGTGACTGCAGTTACATTAGGTATTAAATCTTTGTTTTCTGACGTGGGGCTTAGCACAAGCGACTCCACATTGGGCCTGTCATTTCCTTTTTGAAACTATCTAAAAGCAGGTCATAAAATTTCCTGTGAAAAATGTGCCCACTCTGGACTAGGAAGGAAAGAACATTCTTATCACCAGAGACTGGGAGTCAGCACCAAAATGGACCCATACAACCAGATCTACCAAAATAACCCTGATATTTCCTTATATTCCCCCATATAGTTCCTAGTCACTTTCTCACAATTTACCACCCCTAGAAGCTTAACCCCCTTTTCCTTTGTCTTGTCACTTCCCCACAAATTTATCTTTCCTTGTTAAAAATGTATATAAGCTCTCAGTCCTAGCCTCTCTTTTGGATCTTCAGTTTTCCTATGAAGGCTCCCATGTGCATGAAAAATAAATAAATAAATAAAATATATATGCTTTTCTTCTGTTAAACTGTCTTTTGTTGGTTCAATCCATAAGCCCCAGCCACAGAACTAAGAGGGTAGAGGAAATTCTTTGTTCTCCCCTACAACATCAATTCATTGTTCTGTATACACGCACACACAGACACACACACACTTCATTTTCTCTGGGAATGTCAGGGTTGGAAAGGTACAAAATCTGTAGACCACCCATTCATTTTGGAGCTGCAGAAACTAAGAGCCAGAGGAGCAAAGTGACTTGATTAAGGTCATAAAATCTGTTCCTGTTTAAACTGGGACTAGAATCCAAGCATCCTGACTCCCATTTTACAGTGTTCTTTCCACTGACCCACTTAGAAATGGAGTTAAAAATCTTTCTGCGTTTCCCTATACTATTCATTTTGGGCTCTATTTTCCATGAACTTGTCTGAAGTCTTCTTAAAGCTACCTGGTTTCAGTGTTATGCTCCCAAGGAAGAGCCTGAAGCCATAGGAACAGAGGAAGATGGGACGAGGAAGGGTTTTATTTGTGTCCTGTCTCAGATTCATGACCTCTTTCCTCCTGAGAGAGTCATAGGCCTTACCACTTAGGAAAGCGGTCTAGAGGCGAAGGACTTTGTTTTGGGGAGGGGCCTCATGGCAATCTGTTAAATTTCCCCAGAAATGAGTTATCCTTCCTCCTACAGGTAGAGGTTGGAAGCTGACAGATAGAAAGGGTAATCTGGTCTGACTCTGTCTTGGACACCTGTCTAGATCTCCCACTATAGCCATCAGTGAGCTTAGAGCTGGAGTAGCTAGTCAGTGAATGTCTCAGCTGGGCCCCCACTTGCATCAAAACCTTCATTAACCCCTGGCAGACGGACATGGGGCCAAACTACTCAAGAAGCTCCTAAATATTATAAAGATAGCCAGTGAAAAGCAGCCAGTTATCTCTAGCACGAGATCATGGGAGAGTCAGGAATAGGACCCAAGGGTCCAGATTTCCAGCAAAGCAAGCTCAGCTTTGTTCTTTGCCTCATTTTGTTTTCTTTGCCTCAGCCAGCTGCTCAGAACTGAGACATTTTTCAAATGTCTCTTGAAAATCAAAAGTTGGGAAAGGTCTTCTTTTTAATCATCTTGGCCCCCTCCTGTTAATTTCCCAGCAACGTGGCCTTTCATTTTACTTGGGGTTCAATATAAAAGGGCTGGGCTGGGGTGGAGAAAGATAGAGGAAGAAGATAATGCAGGGCTTGTGGCTGGATTCTTTCCCTTCAAACTTGGAAGATATCAGCTGCTTGGGGGATTTGCATAATTAGAGGAGCCTCTGGATGCAAGGAAACTGGGGTGACCGGGGCTGAGGAAGTCTGAGGGGTGGGGGGAAGAGTCGGGTGGGGAGTGCTCCAGTGAAGAGAGATGGGTTCCTTTCTTCTTACGGAAATAATCATTTCAACTTTGCTCTGTCTTCTCTGTGACCATTTAGAGGAAGGAAGGCTCCCAATCTGCATTTAAATGAAATGATTTCAGGAAGCACAGAATAGAGTGTAGGCTTTTCATCCTCCCATCCAGGAGAAGGCCTTAGATGCATTAAAATTGACAGTTGCTCTTTGCAAAAGCAAAGGGCAGTTCCCACCCACTTCCAGTTCCCTGACAGGCCACGGGCTTCTGTGATTTGGTTTCGGGGATGGAGAAGGTCCTTTGCTCAAAGGAAGGGTCGAATGTTGTCTGAAATTCCACCACTGAATTGAATGGAAATTCCTCCCCTGTCGCTTTCATCTGTTTTTAAACTACAGATATCCCAGAAGAGGTAAAGCTCTAAGTGATTATCAGTCGTTTACATCTAGGGATGACTGGGGTCTTTGATAAGAGGTTTTCGGTCCTTTAACAAATATCTGAAAAGCGGCTGTTGCCAGGCAGGTGCTATGCTGGTCCCCGGGAACGAGGCTGGGCATGGCCGAAAGAAATTTCCAGTCAGAGGGTGGTTTTGCTGCTCAGACGGGATGAGAGGGCACCCTGTGGAGAGAGAATTTAAGCTCAGTGGAAGGGATGGTGGTGCAAGAAAAAGGAAGCTGGGGAGCCTTGACCATGCACGTGTATAACATTTTTATGATTTTCCTTTCTTGTCCTAGGCTGGTCCTGTCTCTCATAAATGGCTCCTTGCTTGACTTCCAGGATAGGAGGCACCTGCCCTTATCCTGCTATCACTGAAGGGAGAGCCAGGGGCCAGGAAGGAACTGTTTCCATAAACCAGGATGTCATTTTCTAAGTCTCCTCCACCCCAAACCCCCAGGGCAGCTTTGCCGCTGCTGAGAGTCCCATCCTCTTATTAAAATCTCCCCTCCAGTCTGCTTGGTCAGCATGTGAAGGACCAAGGAATATGCCTTTTCATTAAGATTATTTCTATTTCTGACAGGCCTCCGGGTGGGTCACGGACGGACTCCTCAGGCGGTGCTGACAGATGTGGTCCCAACGCCATCAGTTCTGGTAATTACTTTTGGAACTGGCACTCCACACACCTGCATTGCCTGGGGGCCGGGAGACCCTGTAAACCCTGCAAGTCACAGTTGGAGACAGTGTGTGTGGCAGGAGGAAACTGGTGGCAGGTGGGGGATGGGATGTGGGGAGGGGCAGTTTAGATGAGAGAACCTGGCGAGCACCGCATCCTTGGCTTTAAGAAGAGATGGAGGGCTTCCCTGGTGGCACAGTGGTTGAGAGTCCACCTGCCGATGCAGGGGACGCGGGTTCGTGCCCTGGTCCAGGAAGATCCCACATGCCGCGGAGCGGCTGGGCCCGTGAGCCACGGCCGCTGAGCCTGCGTGTCCGGAGCCTGTGCTCCGCAGCTGGAGAGGCCACAACAGTGAAAGGCCCGCGTACCGCAAAAAAAAAGAAAAAGAAAAAAAAGAAGAGATGGAGCAGGGCTTCTTGATTTGGGGTCGGCGGGGATACAGGCGGGGGTGGGGTGGGGTGGGGTGGGAGGGGCGCGTCTGTAACAGCCTGGAATATCTCTAGCTCAAAAGCAGTACCTTCGGAACAGAACCGGCTTCTCCTGTCACTGCATTTGCCCCAGAGCAAAGATCGTCACTCCATTCTTTTCTTCTGAGAAATGACTTCTGGGTTCTGGCTTTGCTACAGAGCACTTTGAAACTTTTACAGGTACTCTGGGGTCGTGCGTGGGAAAAGGCTCGTTGTCAGAGGATAGTGGAGTATTGGAATGTCCCAGGAAGGACCCCCTTGCCCCTCACCATCTGCGGGAGGGGCATTGCCAGAATTTAGGATTTGCCAGCTAGATTAGTAGACTTTCTGGGTGGGGACTGACAGTCACATGGATCAACAGCCAGGCTAAAGCACTTCTCCCAGCCAGATAGCACTGACTGGATCTGCCTTCAGGGAGAAAATGTCCTTGTTATGATTTTTTATTTTACAGCTAAGTAAGGTCCTAAGCAGCTATGGGATTTTCCCGAGGGCCCTCAAGGATAGAAGAGGCCACAAGAGCCCTGGTCTTCCTCCCACAAAGCAGGGATTCTGCTAAGCTTGCGTTTAGGGCTTGGATAACTAAGAGGATACAGGACCGATGTCGTGCCTGCCGTGAAGCCATGCTCAGATTCTGGGAGGAGGGGACAGGCTGAAGTCCTGCTGCCTCGGCTCCTAGCCTCGTGGTCACCTTCGCTGGGCAACGGCTGTCCAGGCTCCACGGGGAACACAGCACTGGACAGCGGGGACACAGTCGGCTCCACTGGAGAGACGTGACAGAGCTTCTCTAGCAGCTTTTCTTGGGGCCAGAAAAGACACGGCTCACAGTTGCTTCTCCTACAAGACATCTCTGTCTTGGGACAGGTGCCGGAAACTTGTGGCCACCAAGCCAGCTGTGCGTATTTGTCTATACATTCACTTGTTCTTTGGTGTTGAACACAGCTGGGCTGACTACCTGGGCTCCGCGAAGCGGGATGCAGAGATAGACAGGACCAGACCCTGCCCGCAGGGGGCTTTCCACCCCTCTCAGGCTATGCATCCCCAGCTCTCTCCATCTTTATGGAGCAGCCCCGTCACGGTCCTTTATGTTTCACAGATGTCATGTCCTAACTCAGAGCAAGCCCATGGGGTGGGCGCTGAGTGGCCCAAGGTCACACAGGTGGCTGGGGCCAGATGGCAGCAGAGCGCCAGCCCTCAGCTACCACACTGAACATAGATACCTGGACCAGGCTAGGAGGGGGTGTCCAGGCAGTGCTATGGTGGCCTCTCAGAGAAAGGAGCCATCTCTCCTGCTGCCACGGACTCTTGCCAGGTGTCTTTGAGAGCTGCTTCCCAGGTGTCTTTGAGAGCTGCTTCCTGATGCTCCACCAAAAAACCTGGCAGCTTTCCTAGGACAGCTTACAAACAGGGACAAGAGGATGCTCCATTCAGATCGGCCCCTGAGTCCAAGAAGAGGAAATATTCCCCACTCCTGGCTTCTGGATACCAACCAGGCTTTCTGCCTCTAGAAGTGAGATAAACAGTGAGGCTGGGAGGGGCCTTAGAGATAATCTAGTCAACTATTCCACCCCCATCCCCTGTTTACTGGGAAGGAAACAGAGGCTCAGGTCAACTTACAAAGGGTCACAGCCAGCAGAAAAGCAGGAGCCCAGCCCTGTTCCCCTTTGTTCCAACACTCCGCTACTTCCTGGGTTGGAGCTTACCAGGGAAACACGGATTCTGTCTTTTTTTTTTTTTTTTTTTTTGCGGTACGCGGGACTCTCACTGTTGTGGCCTCTCCCGTTGCGGAGCACAGGCTCCGGACGCGCAGGCTCAGCGGCCATGGCTCACGGGCCCAGCCGCTCCGCGGCATGGGGTATCCTCCCGGACCGGGGCAGGAACCCGTGTCCGCTGCACGGGCAGGCAGACTCCCAACCACTGCGCCACCAGAGAAGCCCCCAAGTCTGTCTTTTTAAGGAGAGGGACTGACTTTAGCTTGTAATATCTGTTAGGTGAAACTGGGGATAAACAGAGAAACACTGATTTGGGGGTCTTATCTTCTGTCAATCTCACCTCTTTCGCAAGCCTGGTATTCGCTGAACACTGGATTCTGAGAACTCTTTTAAAGGAAATCTCTCTCTGCTGATCAGTGCTGTGCTTTGTCCTAACCAACAGCCTTTATTGAACACACCCCTAAGCTAAGGGTCTCCGGGGAATTGATTGTACAATCCTTGCTCTCCTTGTCGAGGGACCGAGTCTCTGGGAACACCTGGACTGGAGTTTCTCTCCACACTCTGGTTTCCACATTCTGTCTTCTCAGCTCCATCAGTGAGGGTACAGCCACAAGCATCTCGGGGATATTTTGAGACTGACCACATCTGGCAATCTGGGGGCTGGGGTGTAAAATTAATTCCTGCTGCCCCAGGTTTTATGAATGAGGACCCAGAGTCATGCTGGATTTTGAGTTTGAAGAGGATGCATTAGCGAGGGTCATCTCTGAGTAGGAGAGTTTGTGCAACTAGCAGGGGACCCAAATGGGACGGCTCTGGCGGAGATAACATCTCCAACCTGAAGAGCAGGGGCTTTGATTTACAGGCCTGGGAGTCAAGTGCCTGATTCAGCAGAAGCCCTCTGTTTTATCGCACCAGGTGAAATTCAATCATTCCCAGGGAGGGCCTTTGCCCGGGAAGGGGGAGATTCAGGCCCTTGTTAAGTTAGGATTAAACTGCTGATTTCAGCAAATGAAAACTAATGACCACTGCTGATCTCCCATTTGCAGGGGGTGCCTGCAGAGGAAACTCAGCCTCCCCAGTGAGGGGGGCTTGAATAGGATGAGGGTTTGGATGAGTTTCTGGGGATGGCCATGCTTTAGGGCAACGTTTGGGGTCTGACAATTCAAAGGACACTTTTCTTGCTGGGGCTTACTTTCTTTCTGAGTTGGCACAGAGGGGGGAAAAGGGGTGAAGATGGGAGCCCAGGTTTCCCAGGAACTGTTACCCTGGGCTGTCTTGCGAGCTTGTGCATAGGTGGTAAATCAGTTCACCTCGGCCCCTGGCAATGGTGTCACCTGTCTGAGTTTTCTTTTGGGGAAGCTTGGCAACGTCTCCACCCTCCTTCCCTGATCGCGCTGGAAGGGTGTGCCTAGCCCTTGTGGTCTTTGTATATTTCCTCCCAGGGAAGGTGCGGGACGGCTGCCCCCACTTAGTGGCAGTACACATTCTCCTCTTCAAGCGTCTCCAGCTCAAATGCAAATGTAACTTAGGCTGATACCTCATCAGACAGCACATTAGCTTGGCTTAGTAACAATCAACTGAGACTAAAAATGAGGCTTAGCATTTACAGTAATGATAATATCTATCATCTATTGAATAATTACTATGTACCAGGAGCTATGCTAAGCTCTCTACAAACAATATCTTTCTACCTTCCTTTTTTTTTTTTTAATCCCCAGCTCTGAGGCAGGTGTTACATTTCACGTTCAGAAAGGTTCAGTCATGTATCCAGGGTTACACACTAAATAGTCAGTTAGGAGCCAAACCCAGGCCGTCTGACCGTCTCCCACATTGCTACAGGTGCTGAGGGTTGCAGCAGAAGCTGGGGAAGAAACTTCAGAGGCGGGGAATTTTGCCTCAAGGGGAGCTGGAGACAACAAAAGAGAGCATCACGTGACGGAAACATGCACGTCCTTAGAGTGGCACGGACACCGACTCCCATCTCAGTTCTGACAAGTCTCCCCTGCTTTGTGTCATCTTAGGCAACTCACTTGTCTCTGATGGTCAGTTTCTTTATTTCGTAAATAAGGATAATGATGCCCTCTTTTACCTACCCAACCTCGTCTCTGCTTACGGTTTCTTTGGAAGGCTCCCTGACCTTTCACCCCACACCTGCTCTAACCCTTTAAAGGCAGGGATGTATCCAGTTACATCCGCAGCATCTCGTAAACATTGAATGAATGAATGAGTGAGCTCACAATGAGGCATAAAATAAGCTGGAACACAGAAGACATTCAAGAGATTGGCTCTGTTCGCCCCTTTGGTGATTTTGCCTGCGGTCAGCTTCCTTGTTAAGACTTGGAATCACCACCGTGTGCTCCTGTAAGGGAAGATGACAGCCCTCCAGGACAAAGAGACTTTTATTAGCATTTCTCAGTGTCAGTCACTCTGGCTTTTGGTCTAAGGCAGCAGCGTTCAGTGCAGAGACAACATGGTACTCGAAGAGTTGAGCTTCTCCAAGACAGCCGGGGTCCTCCTCAGCCTTCGTCTAACAGCCGTTGGGTGTGTGTTGAACAGTCTGGGGAGGTGGTCTCCCTCTCTTGGCTCACGTCCACCAGAGCACTGACCTCACTCTGAGCCAATGTGGGGTCCTCAGGGGCAGAGCTGAGAGAAAACAGCTCTTCTGTGAAGGAATAACCACAGCCCTTCCAGGGAGTCAAGTGCAACCTCTGTGAAAGTGGATGCAGAGGAGCTTACGGGAAGGATCCGATGCGCAGAGCCATCCAGCTAAGGCCGCGGCACTTTCTGAAAAGGAAGGGGCTACATACAGCATCTCAGGGAGGTATGGGGGAGGTACGTGGGGACGGAGGGTCGGGGCAGGACAGGGTCTACGACCACTGCCTGTCCTGCAAGAGTCCCTGCTGCTGTCATGCAAGCAGAGCAATCCCTCCAGGACCAATCCCTCCTCTCCCTCCCAAATCGCTCCTCCAACTCCCAGCTAGTTCACCTCCACATTGTGTGCTTCCCGTCAGGCTGTCTGCTCCACAAAGCATTATGTGACAGCAGTAATAATAAAAGCGACTATAGACAGAGATCACTCTGTGTCGGGTCCTGATCTGAGCTCCCACAATAACCCCCTGAGAAGGTACTATTATTCTCCCATTTTGCAGATGAGGAAACTGAGGCCTAGTGAGGTTATGTAACTGCACCCAGGTCACACAGGTGGAGAAGCCTGAAATCAAACCCAAGCAGTTTGGCTTAAGGGTCTGTGACCCCAGGAGACAGAGGAAGAGAGGACAGGGAGGAGAGAGGGCGTGCTGGGCAAACAGGAAAACAAGAATGTCCTGGTGGGCAGCGGTGGCTCCCTTGAAAGCATGCCCTTCACCCTCAACCTCTGGTTTCTGCACATCTGTTTCTCCCCCTCACTACCTAGTGCTCTGCTGCTTAGGGAGCAGGACATCAGTGATGAGCCCTCCACCCGGAAGGCAGCTGACCGTGTCCTCTGTCCTCCAGGTGAATGACAGACCTGTTCCCTCACCTGGCAAGTCCAGTGTGTGGAGACACCCATCTTCCAACTGGCCCGTGGGTTCTTCAGAGCAGGACGGAAGTGAGCTCAGACATCGAGCCCCCTCCACCTACCGTTCTCCCCAGGTACACACACACACACACGCACACGTACACACTCATCTACACATGCACACTCACTCATGCACACACCTCCACCTTAGGGCCCCGCCACAGACCTCAGCTGCTCCCCCTCTAGGGAACCATGAGGTTGCCCTGTGTCACAAGGACAGCCTCCTTCCTGTGCACCTTCCTCGCGCACACTGGCTTTTGACAACCCGGCAGATAGTTTTCAAGCCCCTTTTGTTTTTTACTGAACAAAGAAAAGAAAAGTGTTCCTGTCATTGTTCACTGTGCTGTTCCTTCCCCCGTTAGCTCCACTAAGATGCACCCGAAGAGAAGAAAATACAATTGCATACAATTAGCCATGGAAATTATTAATAGGAGCAAGAGATTCCATCCATTCTACAAGTAATTCTGTAGTGATTTAGTAATTGATAGTAATTAAACACTAATTAATTCATTTCCTAACTAATGTATTTACTTTATTTATGGGGATTCACTTTAATTACACGTGTTTGCATTCCTTGGGTTAAGTAATACATTTTGCCATGTTTTCTGAAAATATTTGAGCTTCTTTGAGTCATTCTTTGAGAACATGAGGGAACACAGACTAATCGTTCTGGATTGCAGCTGAGCACATGTGTGTCTCATGTTGGAAGGCAGAGCTGAGGGAAGGTGATGATCTGTTACCTGCCGGATTAAGCCTCACCTCCACTCCCCGAATTTTTGGTACAGCTTTCTGACAAGCACCTTCTGAGTTCTTTGAAAAGATCAGAATCTTGACTATGGGAATATGTTCCCCATGGACCTGAAATGTCAAGGAATGAAAATCCCATCTTTGGGCCTCATTTTGGAATGAGTGTAGTGACCCTAAAGAGACATGGCAGGCATGTGTCTATTCTCTGGATGCAGTGGTTTTTAGCTAGGTTAGTTAGACTCCCAGACTGGAGTACAGTGTAAGGCCCCCCCCACCCCCCGCAGTCCAGCCACTCAGCTGATGCTCATGTGTCTTTATCAGTTGGCCATGCAGCCAGTGTTCAGATAATTTCATTGAAAGGACATTCTCCCCAGTATTCCATCTCTGAACAGTTTCAACGATTAGAAATTCTTCCTCACACTGGGCCTCAAACTGTTTCCTTAAAAATATCTTCCTCCCTGACTACCCCCTACCCACAAGTGCTCTACCCACAGGGCCATAAAGAGTAAGTCCACTCTCATCCATCAGTCCATCTAATGCTTAACAATTAACATGGCAGCTCTAGACACTCCAATCCATTTACCATTCTCATGTAGAATGCATTTGTAGCCCTTCAGCATCCTGTTGGCAGAAGGAAATCTAGCCTCTTTTCATCACCCCTAAAATAAGTGAAAGGCTATTGTCTGACCATCACAATGAAAAATGGACATGACCTCACTCAGTCAAGATTCTGTACTTCTGTTAATGAGTGCATTGGCTTGCGTTGACCATGTAACAATAACGACTCACTGAGTTGTTGGTCCTTTGAGGAGCAACAGGTGGTGTGCTGAGTGTTTCAGGGGACTGTTATGAATAGTGGGTAGGTCGCAAATATGAAAGAGACTTTTTTTTTTTGCAGTACGCGGGCCTCTCACTGTCGTGGCCTCTCCCGTTGCGGAGCACAGGCTCCGGATGCGCAGGCTCAGCGGCCATGGCTCACGGACCCAGCCGCTCCGCGGCATGTGGGATCTTCCCGGACCGGGGCACGAATCCGTGTCCCCTGCATCGGCAGGCGGACTCTCAACCACTGCGCCACCAGGGAAGCCCATGAAAGAGACTCTTGGTCATAAAAGAAGGTCTGGAAATCCCAGCCCTGGCATCAGCTATACAGAAGGAGAGGTTTTCCTCCTTGTGCTTACCTTTTATACAAACCATGTTTTACAGCAGACCGGCTGGGAGCAAATGTGTGTGCAGTCAACAGGGGAAGCAAAACATGTAGGATGAGGATGGCAAGCAGGGTCACACTTGTGATGGATTCTTCTGGCAGCAAATTTGCCCTTTAAGGCCGCATCCTTCTGGACCCCAAACCTCCGCTCTATTTTGGGAGGGAAGGAGGATGAGGTAGGGCAGCAGTGGTTGAAGTGGGAAGGGTTGGGAGAGTTGGGGGTGACCCTGGGCAGAATATCTGTGAGAAGCACATGATCCTGAGAAAAAGTGAAATCCCCTATATACTTAATTCCTATATTCAGGGCTTTCCATAAGACCATGATTGGATGTGTCATTTTTTTCACTGATGGGTCTGGATGAAGACAGGATGAGAAGCTGAGGCTGTACAGCCGGCTCATTGCCCCTTCGCTGGCCTATGGAAGGGAGCTGAGCTCTCAGGCAGGTAAACTGCTGGATCAGCCCTCACCTCCGAGCACAGAGGGTCTGTGAAAATTGCTGCCAGGGCCTGACTTCTGCTAATCGACCTTTCCAAGGAGGGCAGGAGGCGATAAAATAGCCACACAACCAAATTGTTAACAGAACCCTATTTAGGGTTTGAATTGCTAAAAGAATTGTGTTGGAGAAGGGATTGGGGGAGGATCGTGGAAGAAAACCCGATTCCTGCCTAGACGACACACGCCACGTTGGATAGTGAACAACTGGGTACACAAATGAGGCTGCAGGAATGACCACACTCCCTTCCATGGATGACAGAGCATCTTCTTCCATTGGGAAGAGAACCCTCCACTTCCAATTCCCCTTTTACTCTTTGGTCCCTTAAAAACTCCTTTCATCCTATTAAGTAGCTCCTGCCTGACTATTTTTGAAGTTGCAAAGTGAAGGGTTTACAATTGTGTAGAAATGAATGTATCATTTCTGGACAGATGTGGATTTTTATGACAATGGTGTGTATGTGTGTGTGTGTGTGTGTGAGTGTGTGTGTGTGTGCACACGCCATCTAGAGATACACAGATGTGTGTGGTTTAGTTTCATCCGCGTGCAGTGCAGGATTTGCATCTGCTAATCAGTTCAGGATCCAGAAAATTCACTTCCAGTAGAAGAATTCCATTACCGGTCAGCCAGCTGTGAAATACTGTACCTGTTCCATACCTTAAAGAGAAAGGCCTGTTTTCATCTCCTGCACAGACACACACATACACACTCACACACACACACACACACACACACACACACACACACACACAACACATGACCCTAGCATACCATAAGGGAAATCAGGTAAGAATTCATGAAAACGTCTCTGAAAGGAAAAAAAATCAAGGTTCTTTGACTTCAGTTTTTCTATGAACTGAAATGAGATTTTCAGGACCAGAATCCTTAACATGCTGTTTTATAATTAAGGAAGGAAGGAAGGAATGGAGGAAAGAAGGAAGGAAGGAAGGAAGGGAACTCTTGCAGACACAGAGGAGGGTGAGCTCTATAAAAAGCTGTTAAATGAATTATAATTACTATGGGAATAACAGGCATGCAACAAATATATAGGCAAAATTGTCTCACCCTCTCTCTTCTCATCGTCTTCGGAGTGGTGACATTTAAGCGTTGACTGGAGTTACATCCCCTGAGCCATTGGTCACTGGGATTTGGCTCTGAGAGTATAATGTTAACTAAACTTTAAGAAAATGAGAGTGTGAACGAGAAAAGAAATCAGGTGTAATATAAGGGAAGAAAAATAATGAAACATTATTGAGAATGTAAGTCTAGTATCCTACTTGTTGCTAATAATGATCCTTTGGTTTCTTGTCCTCTAAACAGACCCTCTCTATATTCAATATGAGTTGTGTATTTGGCTAAATTTAGGTAAGGAGATTCCTAACCCAGAAAAATGTGGGATGTAGCCACTCCTCTTTGAGGGGAAGAATTCAAAATGTCACTCAAGCCACCCCACCACTGGGGTGTGTACAGTCTGGAACAAGCCCGGTGCTCTGACCAGCTTTCTAAAGTGAATTTCATAATTAAGAGTCTAATTACTGGAAGGGTCTCATTGACATGAGATGGAAGCTGGAGCAAAGTAAATGACCTGACGATTCCATACCGAATAAAAGTCCAGGAGCCTAGAATGAAGCAATATTAGCGAGGATGCCAGACAGAGTCTAATCAAGGTTCAGAACCAAGTTAAGGGTTTGAGGAATCAACATAACAATCAAAAAATATTCAGTTGGATGTATATATGTCTGAAACATGATGATTCCACTTAGTGCATGCTCTCTCCCTGTTAACAATTTCACTTGATTTCTATTCCCTGCTCATGCAATTCTTTCCCCTCCAAACAGTCGGATGTACATCCCTAGGCATGCACGCGCTTGCACCCCAGTGAGCATACCACCTTCACCTACAAAGCCAGCTGTGCATCCATCCTCATGTATTGATCATTCCTCTCCCCTTGGTTACTGAGACACTACCTCTCACGTTTACCTCCAACTATGTGGAATCGAATGTACCAGTAATCTGGATGTATGTTCATTTTAACCTCAATGGTGTATGTACTCATGGTAGCTAGGGATACAGCTTATTTTTCTTTTCCTCTTCTTTCTTCCTGAATATAGAGATTTACTTCCACCAGCCCTTTAGTCCTTTCTCTGTATGTTCTCTCATAGCAATTGCTTTCATTTATAAGCCTTCAATTATCACCTCTATACATATGATTATCAAATTTAAATTCTGTCCTGAAATCAGTCCCAAGAGCCCCTTCCAAATGTCTCATGGCTTGTGACATCCTCCAACTGAATGTTCCCACCAGAACTTTAAACTCAGTACCTCCCAGAGTAAACTCACCATTTCTCCTATAGTTCATCAAAAAAGAAATGAGCTTCTCTGTGTACAGCTGTGTTGATTAAGACCCCTCTATCATCTCAGGGCCCAAACCCTCATCATCCCCCTTCCTCTTCCTCTGCAGCTGATTCATTTTTTGAGCTTTGTCAATGTCGGCTCCATGATGCTTTCTTTACCTGCCTCTGCCACCACCCTATTCAGACACCCATCACTTGCCTTCGGGGTTACAGTAATAGCCTCTTAACTGTTTTGATGCCTCTAGTCTCTCACATCTTTAATTTGACTTACAAATGCCTGCCAGAGTGATCTTCCTAAAGCACTGCTCTGATCATCTTACTTACCCGTCTAAAAAACTTCCATGTCTCCTGACTCACTCAGTCCACACACACACACAACAGCTTCCTAAACTGCATCCACAGCCCCCCCAATATAACATAAATTGACCACATCACCCACTGATCCCTTCACCTACCCTGAGCGTTTCAGTCGGACTGGACCACCTGCTGTTCTCTGCACACTGCCATTTCCAACTCTGTGCCTTCGTTCCCGGCCTGGAGTGCAGTGCCTATTTCCACAGACACAAATCTCAGACTCGAATGCCATCTCCTCCTAGAAGTCATCCCCGGTCTTCGGCTGAAAGCAATGTTATATTCATCTGATCTCATTTATCTGTTTTTTTCTTTTTTCATGACCCTATCAATTTCAACTTTGTATTAAAGTTGCATGATAGCATCTCATTTCTTTTAGAAAACAGAAAGTCCTTGAAATTGAAGCCAATATCTTCACACACACAACAGTTGTTTATCACACAAGCACTTACCTCGTGCCTTCTGCACAGTCAGTGCTTAACACGCACTGGATTAATGATCCTATATGAATAAATGCAGGTGTCTGAATGCTCACACTTGCTCACCAAATACTCAGCCATTCATGACGACAAAAATATGAATCAATCACTCTATCAATTAATCTCTCAACCACAAGTTTACAATGTTCCCATGGTGAGAGCTGTGTGTATATAATTGCCTGCCCACATGCATTCATGCTTAAAAAGACAGAAAAACGAACTCCTTGAACAAATGGGCAATGACTTTCTCCGAACACTGTGAGTCACCCTAGCATGGGCACCTGCATAAAAGAAAGTGGAAACACCGATGTTGCTCCGAGAATACAGACCAGATGAAAGAGCTGCGGGGACTGGAAGAAATCCACATGCGTTGGATAGATGTGAGAGCAAGGACAGGGGCCAACCCAAGCTGTCGCTGATGGGAGGAAGAAACCCAGCCCAAGAATGTGCTTTAGAGGGAAGAAAACCAAACTGCAGACAATCCCAAAATGGCTCTATATGAAAATATACAGCAAACAACATTAACGTGGCTGGCATGGAGCTGTGTGTGTGTGTGTGTGTGTGTGTGTGTGTGTGTGTGTGTGTGCACAGAGTAGGGAGGAATGTGGGAAGGAATGAATAAATGAATTCAGGGCACCCTGATAAATTCCCCCTGGGATAAAATCCAGATGTCTGCTTCTAAGAGATAAACAGAAAGCTCTGCTGCTCAGAACCACGGCCAGTGGCTGAACATCACGCTAATCTCCTCTGCACCAGGTCCCAGGCACCGCGGCAAATGTGTGTCAAAAAAAAAAAAAAAGAAAAAGTGGAGGCAAAGAAGAGAATCTCACTAAAGGCAATAACGTGAATTCAAATACTCTTTGCAGTCTGGATGAAAGGAACCCAAACTGATGTTGTTTCAAAGAGGGTATAGGGGTAAGAGCAGAGAAGCAGATTCATTTGGCTGGAGAGATGGGGAGAACTCCCTGACTAAAGGGGCCGGGGACTGGCTAGCTGCCAGTGAGCAAATGGTGCCTAACGGTTGCCATTCACTCTGTCCTCCGCTGAGCACTTTTCCATTTATTGTGTCCTTTGATTTTCTAAGCATAGCGGAGAAAAGCAGCACAGGTGCTATTACTCCCTCTCCAGGGAAGAAGTTAACTGAGGCCCAAGGGAGCCCCACCTTGGCCTCCATCTCCTTTAGGTTTAATCCAGGGCTTTAGGCTGCTGCTTCTAGGGCATTAATGTAAACATCACCGGGAGGACGTATTGAAATCCAGATGCAAGTCTGAGGTGGGGCCTGTGAGTCTTGCATTTTTCACTCTCCCAGGTGAGGCCGATGCTGCTCGTTCAGGATCACGCTTTGAGTAGCACAGCTTAGGACGCCATATCTGTGGGTGCTGGGCCTGAAAGGCTTGAATCAATAAAACCAGACCATTGGCTCTTCATTTGAAGGACGTTATTTCATTTACACTATGAAAATTCTAGAACATGTGTCACCTGGAGAGCCTGGGTAGGACTGGTGGTCTTCGGCTCCGACAGGCGTGATCCTTCCGGCGTCTACGTGGTGACCCTGCAGACGTCACAGAGTCTCTAGATCTCTGCTTCTCCAAGTGAGCAGAATCCAAGCTCATCCTCTCTGGAACCTCACTGTCACCCAGATGAAGGAGACGGAGAAGACTCCTTGTTTTGATTGATTTGACTCTCGCAAACCCCCCGAAAGTCCCAGAACATGGAGCCTCCAAAGCAAGCTGGTCTGCAGCACAACACAGGCAAACTTGACTCCTCGTGTCCCTTCAAGAATCTCACACATGTCAGGATGGGACTCCAAGGCCCCATTGCTGACCCCACGCTCTGGATCAGAGTTTAGAGAAAAGGCCAGCTCCTCAGGGACCAAGCATAGCACCTACCTGCATCCTGTCATTCAGAACATATTCCTTTGGGACTGTAGGTCCCTTTTAGCTTCAGAATGTGGCATATATACACCATGGAGTGTTATTCAAACTTACAAAGGAAGGAAATTCTGACACATGCTACAACACGGATGAAACTTGAGGACATTATGTTAAATGAAATAAGCCAGACACAGAAAGACTCATATAAGATTCCACTTACATGAGGTACCTAGAGTCATCAGATGCATGGAGACAGAAAGTAGAAGGGTGGTTGCCAGAGGCTGGGAGGAGGGAGGAATCAGGAATTATTGTTTAATAGGTACAGAGTTTCAAGATGGAAAGAGTTGTGTGGATGGAAGATGGTGATGATTGCACGGCAATATGAATGTGCTTAATGCCCCTGAATTCTACACTAAAAAATGGTTAAGACAGTAAATTTTATGTTCCATGTATTTTATCACAATAAAAAATAGGGGGAAAAAGGATTGCTCTAAAACTATAATCATTCTTGGGAGAACTGTTTAACACTTTTAAATTCTAATCATTTAACAACATCAAGGGAACTCATGTATTAGATTTCTTGTGACAACCAGCTGATACAAAGGTACCGCTAGGTTGAGGCGCAGGAGGGGTAGGCGAGGACCCCTAAAGGCAGTGGTGAGAAGCCACCAAATGCTACCATTGTCGGCTTCCCAGCTTTGCCGAAAGCCAGGTCTGTTTGTGTGTTCCCACCTGTATCCTCTGGGCTCTGCTCTGGGTGCCTGGACTGACCTCCGAACTCTCATGACCTCCAAAGCCTCCCTGGCCAGATGTGGTCCTTCTTCCCCTGCCCCTGACCCCACCCCCATGCTCCGTCTGAGCTGTGATTGGTTCACAGAGCAGCAGGTCCCCGGAGACTCCGTGCTGTCTCATTGGACATGACTTAGGGTCACTGCAGCAGTTGGGCACTGAGCAGGCTGTCTTCCCGCGCCCGTACTCAACGGGCTCACCAAGGAGACGACAACAAAGAAGAACTCCAATATCCTGCCATCCCACCCCAGGGCCTGCTACTCTGCGTGGCCTCGCTGCCGGCCTCAACGACCCTTCAGAGACAGCAAACCTCCAGGAAAAATTAAGTCCTCACCAAACACCCTTTAATTTTATCCACTCGGCTTAATGAAGGTTCCAGTCTTAATGACCTCGGAGGCTTTTCGTCTGACGGTTCTGCTGGTAACTAAACCCTATGCTATTTTTCCCACCCACCACAGCCTGAAATCTCAAGCATTGCCTCTGATCTTATTTTCTATTTCAGGGCTCTGTTGCATTAGCACCTTTTTATTTCTCCTGGCATGTTTGACAGTGAGTTCAGGCTAGTGAGAATCATCTCTTTGTGCCGGAAAATGGGGATTGCACTGGTTTTTTTAGAATAATGACTTATAGTTAAAATTACCCCCAGGATGTCATAATTACATGGATGCCACTTTCTTGTTTGACAAGGTGGAGAGGCAGAGCTCAGTTGCCTATAGGAGGTTGCTTGGGGTAGAAGAGAGAGAGGGAAGGAGATAAGCAGATGTGTGCCCAGAGCCCCCCCAGAAAGCATGAGGACAGGAAACAGAGGCTGAAGCTTGTGACAGAGAAGAAAGCTGTTCACCTGCATCGCCCCCAGTAAGTGCCTTCTGCCCATCCAGGATGGACGGGGAAATTTGCAGGATTCCCCCAGACTTCCCACAACCATGAGTATCACACACTATGGGCATCACCACAGTATCTGAAATTCACAGATGAAACTTCCATTCGGCCTAACTCATTAAGGAGAAGGTCTCCACTAAAAGGGAAACGTTCTTTGGGAGGGGATCCCACATTAATGATACAGGCTAAGTTAATTCACAGGTGCTCTACTGCAATTTTGTTTTTACATTGGTTCTTTGTAGTGAGATAAACACGATCTCACGTGAAGCATATTGTAGAAAGCAGTGGGATATGGTGCTGTGTATCAGCCTCTGCCCACTCAGCCCGCCACCCCTGCTCCCCGACTGTGCTTCCAGTGATGGGGGATGGGGACCCCTGCTTGAGAGCCACTGCTCCGCTCTGTCAACCTCTAGCAAGGCCTCAGGGGGTGATATCCAGAGACCGGAAGGGGGAAGATTTAAAATGCTGATTTCTGCCAAGGTAGGAGGTCAAAGGGGAAGACCAGGATGATGAGGGTTCAGGACCCCGGGGGGAATCCATGTAGGGTCAGAAACGGAGCAGAAATGGGACGAGGGATAAGATAAGTGCACCCTAAAAGGGGGCCAGTCACAGTCTAATCTCAGCCCCACCACGAGGACCTGTGTGTCTTTGGGAAGATTCCTTAACTTCTCTGGGACTCAATTTCTTCGTTTCTAAAATGAGAACAATAACAGGACTTAATTTCCAGCAAGGACTATTGTGACAACTGCTCCCCCAGACCCCAAATTGCTATCTTGCTCTTCTCGTTTACAAGTCCCCAAGAGACTGCGTTCAGCCCCTGGGGAAGGGGTCCGGAAGAGAGTCCCGGGTGGCTCGGAGGCTGAAAGTGTTCAGTCTGGAGGAGTCCACCGTGAGGGGCCAGTGGGGTGAGCCAGGCGGGGCCCAGCCTGCATTTGTCTGTCAGGCGCGTGAATGGAAGCCCAGCCGGGTATGTGGAAGTGAGGCGGGACCCCGAGAAAGCTGATGCTTTAAAGGCGACTTCTAATCTGTGTAATTACTGCCACGGGGCCAAGGCACCAGGGAGGAGGAAACTTGTACACCATCTTCTCTTTTTGTTTTCCTCTCCATCAGAGAGACCTTGAGACCTCCCCAAGGTTTTGAAGCAAAATTACATTTTTTACTAGAGCAGGGCCGGCTCAGCCTGCAGGAATGAGGCTGCATCCCAGCCTCCCAGGTCGCCAGCTGAGGCTCCCTCAGAAGCAAGTATGCAACGGGCCATTTCTCAAATGACACTAATTAATGTGGGGTTTATTGGAAAAGCAAATCTACTTCAGCTCCTTGATTAAAACCCTCTGTGCTCCCCAGTGACACCATCTGTCCAATGGGCTTTTGGTAGGCGCTTGTGTGGGGGCAGCTGAGGAAGTAAGCATGTGCTTGGTCTCCGTCCCCATCCCAGTCTGTTGCTCGGACTAGTCTGTCACCTGAGAGCCTGACTCAGGTTTCACCTGATCTCATGATACAGAGGGTGTGATCAGCACAGAGGACTAGAGCAAAGAGACAGTATGGTCTCACGCAGGGCCCAGGAGACGTGAGTTTAAGGCCAGCTTCATCTTTTACTAGTCAGGGTACCTGACCTTAACTTCTTGGACTGTTGTAATAATAATACTGACACAAGCTTGTGCATCCTATTGTAATGGATGCTAAAGAGGCTTCTGAACCCCAAAGCCTTGCACAATGTGGTTATTCAGGATGGGACTCAGAGACACGGAGGAGTGGAAAATCAATCCAGCAACACCACGGCATGCAGTGCAAATCTTGTACAGCGATGGGGGAGAGTCCCCATCTAAACGGGAGCTGGGATCACACACTGTCCTCTGGTGACAACTATGGAATGTGGTGTCAGAGAGATTGCCAGGTCAGGCCCCCTCAACCGCATTTTCTGACTCTTACAATGCACATGGGGTCCCATGGAAATCTTCCTAAGCCCCACCCATCCGTGATGCCACCCCAGGGATCCCAGACCACAGGGACCTCCTAGAAGACCCCCTCCCCTCTGTGGTCGCTCAGAGCTTCCTCAATGCCACATACTCTCCACCGACGTGCTGTTCGTTTCTTTCTTATGTGCAGATGTCTTGCCTTCTTACACGCATGGTAACATCTTTGAGACTCTCGGCAGCGCACATTTTTGTGTCTGACTGGCCTGGAGGCAGAGTGCCCACAGCCCGGTGCAGCTTTAAAGTGGGTATTGACCATTCGAGCTAGGTTCTCCCCCTTTCCCTCAGTGCCCGACTTTGGGGGGAGCCCCTGACTTCTTCATTTCCTGAGACCTGTCCCTCCAAGGCTCTCCCTGCCTGCGGGAACCTTGCTGAGGCCCCGCCCCATCCTCTACCAGGATACCTGTGCTCCATCATTCCCAGGGCCAGGCTGGGGGACCCCAGAGCCCCACCCAGGTCCTCTTCTCTTGAAGAGAAGTGACACCTTCTCCCAACCATCCACACCCACCAAAGAAAGAAACAGGGCAAAGTTTTGCAGGGTAGACATATGAGGAGGCCACTGTAAAAGATGCACCTTCAAGTCAGCAGAGCTGGCTTGTCATTCTCTTTCTCTCTCTGGGCCTTAGCTTCCTCATCTGTGAAATACAGGGCCTGGACCAGGTGACTCTGCAGCACCTCCCACCTTGAAGACCCTGCAGTCCACCAAGGAAGACAGGAGGGCAGCAGGAACCATAGGAGAGAGAGTGAAGTGCTGTGTCTGTCCCCAGACCCTGGGGCTTTAGTTCTGCAGGCCTCCCCATTCCAGTCTCTTTCCTCAAGGACAGTGCAGGCAACCAAGAAGGTGTGAAGATAGCTGAGCAACTGGATCTGAACCCACTTTGTGGTGGTGCACTCACTGTAGGACGGTCACACCCGCCCATGTTTTGCACGTTGCTTTACACACATCCCCTTTAATATTTGTCAATCATACCTCAACAAAGCTGTTAAAATTGGAAAAATCTGGTTGTAAGAGAGCATCTACTTTTTTTCCCATCATTTTTGCAGTATCATTTTGCTGTTTATATACAGGAAAGAAAAGGTAGGGGATTATGCAGGTAGATTTGTCCATGCCCTGTTTTCTTGCTTTGCTACGGCTCTGAAATACATTCCATGTTATTCTGAAAAAAAAAAAAAAGAGGGTTAAGCCCTTTGATTGGAGAGTTGGCGGTTTGTGTTCAAGTCCTGACTGTGCCTCTTTCAAGCTGTCTGATTTGAGCCAGGTGATAATTGTCCCAATCCTTAGCTCGCTTGTTCGTAACATGACATGTCTACGGTCAGATGTGACTGTGGCGGGGATTAAGCTACGCCCTCGGCACCTGCCATGTTGTAGGTACCCAGTAAGTGATAGCTCAGGGATTAAAGTAGGAGTCTGAATTGCATGGGGAAGTCACACCCAGGACCACTTGGAGTTTTACCCTGCTTCTGAGTTCCAGCTTGGCTTTGTGAACTTGTTTAGGTCATTGTTTTAAATGGAAGAAATCTCCGCAATGACTCTTCAGGATCCGACATCATGAGTGGTGACCCTTTGGGGTCCAGTGCTGGCTAAGTGGCTCCAAGTCTGATGTCCCAGGGCTTCTCTGTGTTCTAGATTTCCCCCAGTACAAGTTCTTACTCCATTTTTCTACAGGAGGACCTTAGGCCCTGCCTCTCCCTGGCCTTCCCAGCCACGCTGCCTCCAAGGCACCAGCTCCAGGCTACGACCCCAGATTCCAGGGGAATACAAATACAGTCTGATTTCTTGGCCTCTTAAAGCTGTGTCATGCCACTCACCTGAGATGGCAATTTCTTTTCTGTTGTTCTGTTGAATACAGTTTTAAAGACGATTCCCTCCTCGGCCGCCGCTGCCTCGCTTTTCTTTGTGGTTAGATGCAATGACTAGACTCCTGCACGTACTTACAAGTCAATTTTCCTTTAATGATGATTTTACCTGCTCTGAAGCTTATCAGAAGAAGGGTTCACGCACCCGGGGTCTCAGCTCGGAGCTTTCAGTGCGTCTCGGCAGCTGTTCTATAGGCAGATGCACCTGTTTTGAACGTCATCAAGGTACTGCTAACATGCAAAGCAATTTGTGATGCAGGAAACCAGAACCAACAGTGGAAGTAACCATGTTTGGGATTATAAATCACTCTCCCATCAGCTGCTGAGCTTTCTTTGGGATTCAGCTGAGGAGGTTCTGCAAGCAGTGGGACACTGCACCGTCCCCTTAACTGAATTCTGTTCCCTGAGAGACGGGTCCAGAGCGACATTGTTAAATCTTGCAAGAAGGAATTAGAGGGGGTTCAAGTGGAGGAGAGGCCTTAGGCAGAAGGAGGGAGCGAGGGAGAGACGGTATCTATTGGGCAAAAGGTATCAAGGAAACATGTTTAGATCTGCTTCTATTGCTATGGCTGGCGGCTTCGTAGAGGTTTGAATGGAGAGTTCTGGAAGGGTCACTCTACATCTTACCAAGAAGAAGGACTCCATTAGGGCTCATTAGAAACTCAAGTCTATAATCTCCACCTCAGCCAATCCTCCACTTCAAAGAGCTGCTCTTATGACTTTGAATTAACCTCTGGGTGGGCGAAACCTCAGGCTCCAGTAAGTACTGGTGATGGCCGGGTGAATTCCAAACTCGGCTTCTTGACTTCTGTAGTCCCAAGGCTGTCTCCTGAAATGCAGTCAGCACGGGGCTGCACATCTGTGTAATGGATCCAAACCGTCTACTGAGGTGCCGGGCCTGGAGAGTTTCTCTCTAACGAGAGCTATGCTGTTATCACTGTTCCCTTGTTTTATTTCTCAGAAGGAATGTGGATGGATACAGCATAAAACAATGCACGACCATGTGACAGAGCTCTAAAGACATCACCACCCTTTCTCTTTATGATTTACTTCACTCAGTATGACAATCTCTAGGTCCATCCATGTTGCTGCAAATGGCATTATTTCACTCTTTCTGATGGCTGAGTAATATTCCATTGTATATATGTACCACATCTTCTTTATCCATTCCTCTGTCTCTCTCTCATATGTGAAATCTAATTTTTATAAAATGATACAACTAAACTTATTTACAAAACTGAAACAGACTTACAGGTATCGAAAACAAACTTACGGTTACCAAAGGGGAAACACTGGGGAGGGGAAATAAATCAGGAGCTTGGGATGAACATACACACACTCCTATATATAAGATAGATAACCAGCGAGGACCTACTGTAGAACACAGGAAACTCTACTCAGTATTCTGTGATAACCTATATGAGAAAAGAATCCAAAAAGGAATAAGTACATGTATAACTGAATCACTTTGCTGTACACCTGAAACTAACACAACATTGTAAATCAACTCTACTCCAATAAAATTTTTTAAATAAATAAATTTTTAAAAAGACAGTCATCACCCTTTTACTGTCACTCTAGCTGCATGTTCCTCACAACTGAAAACAGTTTTGAGATGAGGCTGGAATTCTTTAGGTCAAGCCATAGTGTTCACCCCAAGTTTGATAATGCCGGTAACTCAGAATTTTCTGGAAAGTTGCAGAGAAGATTTGGGTTTGTGGTGACAGGGGACACCAAGCTGGGGGCAGGTGTGGGTAAGAGAGGCCACTTTCTGTCTAAGATGCTTCTATCCCAAGGGTTTAAGGGAAGGTTCCTGCAGGATGTTGGCCCTGCGGGATAAGCAAGCCTGGGGCATCTGCTACGTGCAGGACACTGGTCAACGTCCCGCCCTTGAAGAGTTTATGCAGCCGTAAAAAGCAAAATAAAAGTACAAGGTGGCATATCCCCCAAACATAAGATGTCGGTGTGTTGAACGCTGCAGGATCTCAAGGGAAGAGTTTATAGTCGGGGAGGCAGGCAAAGCAGCAAAGCAGAGGTGAAACTCAATCTGGAACTCAGGAACCCGAGTGGTAGCGGGGAGGGCATTCTGAACAGAGAGAGCGGCGTGGACAAAATGTGGGGTTAGGAATGAGCACAACAGGACAGGGGGAGAGGGAGACCTCGGGGCAAGTTAGCAAGCACGCAGCAGAGTCAGCACAGAGCACAGAATGAAGAGACCCTGAACTTCAGGTCTCACTCCTGCGACCTGAGACACAGGAGATGGAGCATTGGGGTAGGGAGCCCACTGAGAGTCTTACCACCAGAGCCTGCAGGTTCTCTTCTCACAACTGCAAATAATCCATTTTCATCGACACTAGAGGGTGTTAGCTGCCAGCGTGTGAGCCCACAGGTGTGTGCAAAAGGGTGTGCCCCGGCACAGCTCTCTCCCAACTAACTCCTGCGAGTGTTTGGGAACCTCTGAGTCTCCACTGACCTGAGAACAATGATGAAAATCACCCAAAGAGTCAGCGTGTGAATATCCTCTAGTCCCTTTCCTGATATCATTGATTTTGCTGAATGCCTCCAGGCAACAGTACAAAAATGTATTTTTAAAAGCATGAGAATTCAATTAAGCGGAGATGCAGATGTACCTCCAGCAAGTAGGCCAATGGGACTGTCCCCGGTAGGATGGATGAGAGCCCAGATATGAGATGTCCTCGCCTGTGAATCAGTACATCCAGGCTCCCTAAGCCAGCAGCAGGGAGAGCCGTGGAGATATAAATGTCCACCATGTAGTTTCCCATCTTCCTGATCTTCCCCGTTCCCACCTGGGGCTTCTAGAGTGGTTCTCAGACTGGGTTTAGTGTCTGTGATGTGGCCGGGAAGGAATGGGAGGGCTCAGGTAGAAACATCTAGGAAGGGGATTTGGAAAACGCAGTTAATTAGCTGCCTGTATATTATTTTGTCTACTTGCTCAGCTGTAATCTGAAACAGGTTTGTGGTTAGGCTGTGACTATTCCTGCAGAAATCTTGTGGGGCAGGTAGTGATCTTTCTGAAACTCAAATGGGATGATGTGCATAAAAATCTCCATGGGTGGGCTTCCCTGGTGGCGCAGTGGTTGAGAGTCCGCCTGCCGATGCAGGGGACGTGGGTTCGTGCCCCGGTCTGGGAGGATCCCAAGTGCCGCGGAGCGGCTGGGCCCGTGAGCCGTGGCCGTTGGGCCTGCGCGTCCGGAGCCTGTGCTCCGCAACGGGAGAGGCCACAACAGTGAGAGGCCCGCGTACCACAAAAAAAAAAAAAAAAAAAAAAAATCTCCATGGGTCTCCAACTCTTTAGGGTCCAGATCCCTTCTTAACACAGCTCACTCCGTTTCCTGTACAAGGGAAATGCAGACTTCTGGGTTCTTCCAGCTGAAGAATACGGGAAATCTTCATCCTAATCATCTAGGGCAGTGACTCCGAATAAGTTTGCTGTAGACACATTTGTTTATATCTGGAAAACATTATAGTTTAATGGAATGAGCAAAGGACTGGGAGTCGGCTACTACCTAATGAAACGTCATCATATCAGCTCCTTCCTAACCCTTCCTTTCTCCATTATAAAATAAGGATTTGGGAATAAATTACCTCTATTGTCCTATCCGTGTCTAAATTTCTGTGCCATATATGTGAAACAAAACAGCTAATGCATCTCAAAGTCAACATTGGTCTTGGGTTGCCCACTCTTGGATAACACACACCTCTGCTTCCCTCCTTGGGTTTAGATCATCAAAAGCTGTCAGTGCATTTCTGCTCTCCCCCAAGGTAAGGTCATGGTAGTGACATCAGCCACAGGGAGAAAACATTCATGCCAAACAACGATGGTTCGAGTCTCCCTGAGCCCGATAGGTCTCCTGGGGAGAGGGAAGCAGGTGCAAGACCCAGAGCCTGCATTTTCTCCCAGCCCCCTGCCCAGAGGGCAGTCCATCTCTGTCTCCCAAGTCCAGTGAAGAGCTTATCCTGGAGGAAGAGACACTTAATAGAACTGACACCCTCCCAACAGCTACATACGAGATTGGTTGGCTGTTGGCACAGCAGTTGCTACTAAGAGACCACTCTCTGCTGGGGATCGCAGCTGTATTTGCGTGAACTGTCTAGGGTGACCTGCCTTCCCCAGAGGCTTCTGAACACACGCAGCCTCAGGACTCAGCTCAGAGAAGGCTTCGTTTTCAAGGAAAGGAGGCTGTTTACCATCGATGTGATCATGCAACAGGGAGCCTGAGACTTGCTTGGCTTCTGCTGCAGCTGTGTAAATGGCTGTCATAAAATTTTCCCTGTCTGGCCCAGATCACCTAGAGGGTTACATAACCCTCTCTCCTTACCAAGTGTAGAGTCAGGAAGCAACTGTAAAGATGTCACCTCCACCACAGGTGTCCTTTATTCACCCAAAGAGAAAGCCCCAGGTCACAGGCACCACCACCATCACTCAGACAATGATCAGATGGCTTCATCTGCTATCACCACATTGGCATTTATAGCACCCACCTCATAGGTTTGTTGTGAAGATGAGTGAATTAGTACATTCAGAGCCCTGAGAACAGTGTCTGGCACAGTGTAAGTTCGCTACAAGTGTTCACTGTTTTTTTATCCATTCAATCCAATGAATACTTAAGGGGCACCTACTCTGTACCAGGTACTGAGCCAGGACTGGAGATATAACAGTGGGTAATGAAGACCTACTTCCTCTCTGCTCTCCGGATGCTTAGACTCTATGAGAGGAATCCATGGGCTGTCTTAGGGACCTTCTCTAAAGTACAGAAACCTCCCCTATGAGGTGGGAAGAGCAGTCTCTCAAATTCCCACTCTTCAAGGTGGTATGTGAGAAAGGTCACCCAAATTGACCTCTGCCCGAGAAGCAGAGCAGGGGACCCACCCTCTGCACCTCCCCTTGGGCTCTGCAGGGTACCATTTGTCAAAGCTGGCCTCTAAGACTAAAAGCCTATCACATTTGGTTTCAATCCCATATTTACCCACTGAAAAACTAACTTTCATCAAAGGCTCCAGATCCATTTTCTAACAGAGCCATTCCAGTTAGAATTAATCCCCAACTCAACCCTTTCAGTAAATTGTCCTTCATCTGTAAGAAACAAGAACAAAAAAACGTTGAGAAAATGATCCCTCCGCCACCTTCAATCAACTCATTCTTTTTTTTGTGGTACACGGGCCTCTCACTGTTGCGGAGCACAGGCTCCGGACGCGCAGGCCCAGCCGCTCCACGGCATGTGGGATCCTCCCAGACCAGGGCACGAACCCGTGTCCCCTGCATCGGCAGGCAGGCTCTCAACCACTGCGCCACCAGGGAAGCCCAATCAACTCATTCTTGTACCCCAGAAAACCTTATTAAATGATGACCTAATAGTAAATGGACAGTCTCCCCAGAGCAGCTAAAGCATCTCAGCCTTGCCCCCTTCTCTTCAGGTGTGGAGAACAGCTACTCAACATACTCAATGAATAACCCTGGGAGGGGCACCCAACTCTGTGAAATGCCAAGCAGATGTAGTGAAAAGTCTGGGATTCCTTTTAGGAATTAATTTTAATTGATCCACCATTCAACAAATATTGAATACGTAGTATATGTTAGGTACTAGAGGTAAAAAGAATAATAAGAAACATCTCTTCATTCAAGGAGCTCACAACCCTGTTGGGGACACAAATTTAGAAAACGTACAATGCAGATGGATGAGCCTGAAAACAGAAATATGCATTCAGTGGCTCTTTACTGCCAAGTAATTTGTTAAAAACAGTATTCCATTGCTAACAGGCTTTCCATCCTCAAAAACCATTCTCATCTACTCTCTGGAAATTTCTTCGATATACTATGTTGATTAATGCTTTCACCTGCCATGCCCTTACCTCCTACTTCTTGTCCATAGGATGAACTCTTATTCATCCTTTAAAACCCTTTTCAGACTACCCCAATAATTTTAAGCATTCCCTTTCCTCTACTACTTCTCTACCTTTTTCATATTTCTCTCTTTGCACATATTATTCTATAGTCTGATAAATTATTTGTATGTCCATATTCTTTACTAGACCATGTGTTTCTTTAGGGATTAACACCGTACCTAGCCCATACCAGGTATTTGTAAACGTTCATTGAATTAAACTGTGTATAAGAAATAATGGTATTACTACTATGACCACTACCATGACTACAATTTTTGAGAACTTTTATGAGCCAGGCATTGTGATAAATACTTTACATACATTTCCTCAGTTTTTCCTCAAAACAACTTTGAAAGCAGGAAGTATCACAGATGGCTTCTCCAGCAAGTGATACATTACAGAAAGAATGTATTGTATGAATTACTGTTTTTCCTCCATTCTTTTTTTCTCTCTCTCATACACACACACACACACACACACACACACATGCATGCACACACAGAGAATCTTATAAGCCATCGTTGAACCTCTGTTGATATTGTTTGGAGTTGATAATTTGACTTAAATATCTCATTTCTGTATTCCCATAATGCCCTGCGAATGTCCATCTGAACATATCAATCTGGCATAACTATTGATATGGCTGTTTGCTTTCTTCATTAGACTATAACTTCCTTGAAGTCAGGCATGCCTCATTCATTTCTTTTATCCGAAATAAACATCTTGGTGCCTAGAACACAGTAAGTGTTCAAAGAGTATTTATGGTAAAAGGAAGGGGAAAAGGGAGGAAGAAATGAAGGAAGGAGGGAAGGAAGGAAGGAAGGAAGGAAGGAAGGATGGAAGGGAGGGAGGGAGGGAGGGAGTTATTTAGATAGAAAATGTTGTTCCTCATAAAACCCAAATACTCTTCAGCCAAGCAAAGGAAAAACACGATCAGTGAGCACATTGGAGTCTGGAATTGCTGAGTTAACCAATCACTTGGTATATATCACTTGATATAGCACTCCCATCTTATAAAGAGAATACTAAGGAATCTTGGTGAAATCAATGGCCTTTGCATCTTCAGTTGAGTTTAGGCAAAGTTATCTTTTTCTTCTAGCCCATTGCTTTAACTACTGGACCCAATGCTTCCCAAGGACGACCCCACTGGCCTCTCGTATGCTCTATTTCCCCAAGCAAAAGTGAGTAATACCAGTGGGAACTGAGTATCCATTTATTTAATAAGACATTTACTACCTACTCGGTGCCAGGGCACTGGGTTCACAGAGTCCTGTCCTCTGAAAGCTCATATTTTTAGACTAGGTGGTCATACCACCATCTTCATAAATCCTACAACTCAAACCACCCAAGGTCAGTACATCAATGGTGGTAATATCTGTGTACTCAACTAGCCGATAAAGCTTTTAAATCTACTTAAAAAGCAAGGAGAGAGAAATAATAAACACCTGAAATTGAATTGACCTCTGATTTTAACCTAAGAATTGGAGTGACTTTGGGGAAAAATGTTATGTGTAGAACATAAATGTAAAATGTGTCCATTTCATTTTCTTCCTGCATTGTATTTAACAATTATCTGTGATAAATGCCTTTCCAGAGAGACTCTCCAGGTTTATTAGAAGCTACCTGTAGACTACAGCCAGGCAACCTGCATTTCCTCCCTCCCCTATTCTGTTATCTGACTGGGAGCCAACCTCCTGCAGATCCCAGAACCCCCGTGACAAAACTTATCCTTCTCCTAAGACGCCGAGGGAGGGGTTGTCTGTGCTCAGAGCTCCCCACGGATGAGACTGCTCCGAGCAGTCCACAGGTCTCCTGGATCTCTTTCCCCATCTTCGCCACTAACAGGGACATGGTTCTCCCCCCACTTCCCAACTTCCAGGGGAGATAATTGCTCAAGGTCGGTCTAACCACCAAAGGGCCACCCATTGACTCTCAACTGGTAATAGTTTTACAGGATACGCCAGATTCCCACAAGCTGAGGAGAGGGAAATCCAGCTCCTCTGGGCATAGAAGTAAGCATTTCCCTCCATGCAGAGACCGCTGCTCCCCTTAGCCTTCACCCTGCAACTTCCCAGACACCTGTGGCTACAAAGCCCCAGGCAAGTGTTAGGTTGTCACACCAAACCTTGATGCCCCAAGCACTCCCCACCCACCAGGGCTGCTCAGGTAGCGGGAAGGCGATTATAACCTGTAATTTCTCATCTCTGTTAGCAGGTGACAGGCTCCCATAACGTGACATCCATATGGCATCACCCCTGCTGTTGAGCACAGTTTTAGGGCAAGATTCATACCACTTCTCTCTGTGCTCAAAATAGATACCCAAAATTGGGATAGAATTTACATAAATTGGCTGAAGAGACTGTGTTCAATTAAAAAGCTTTTGTTGCCAAGGAATTTTTTTCGTTGATACATATGCTCCTTTATTGCAGTCTTATGAGGGGAAAGATGTTTTCTCTCTCTCTCTCTCTCTCTCTCTCTCTCTCTCTCTCTCTCTCTCTCTCTCCTTCCTCCCTTTCTCCATCCATTCCTTAACAAATAAAGAATGGGGAGGTGGTGTGTATCTGCCCTGAAGGCTGAATGAGCAGCGGATAATGAAGCAATCCGTATGGAAATAACAGGGAACCCGGCCCATGAGAAATAGAAGCAAGTGGTGCCCTCTTGCCTAGCCTGGGGCAGGGCAAGCTGCAAAGCTCCTCTCTGTGTGTATTCTGGGCTCAGTCCCAGGGTGAATGGGCTGTCCCACTTTGCAGTCACCATAAATTCAATGGGATGTGTTTTCAGTTGCACTGACATGAAAAACATGTTTTTTAATCATGAAATAATCCTGTTCTTACACAAAATTGGGCAACAGAAAAGTATAACAGAGAGGAAATTCATAGGTAATTTGATCAGTCAGCGATGAACCCTGTTCATGCCTTTCCTTCCAGCCTTCACATCAATTGTGTGTATTCCCGCACATGTGGGATCAGAAAATATAAATACTTTTGTAACTCAGCATTTTTAATACTGTATTATAATTTCTTGAGCATTTTTCCATATCATACATTTTAGGAACATCACTTTTAATGGATGTACTATAATGTATTGAACACTTTCTTTTGCATATTTATGTTATTTCCAGTTGTGTTGCTATCCCTATGTAAATATTGCTGCAATTAACAGCCTTGACTTGGTATGTACCTCTGATTACTTCCTTAGGATACCTCTGCATGGGTTGAGATTTAAGGTATATATTTGATAGTGAAAGAAGTTGAACTGAGCTTTTCACGTGCTTTGGGACTGATTCATCTTATGATTAATGCATGCATTTTTTACAAAGCCTGTTTAGCATCAGAAATAAAGTAAGACCAGCTCCAGGCTTCTAGAAGTTTGGAGCACAGAAAACAGTCTGGAGGGCAGGACATAGGACCATGAGAGAGGAACCACTGGGTGTTTCAGTGGATGGGCAGGTCATGCCTTACTTAAAAGTAAGAAATAATTTTGTTTTGGTGGGATTGAACTTGAGCCTTGAAACACTGGTAGAATTTTCATGGGTGGAGCCCGAGAAGGAGGGAAGAGTTGCCAAATAAAAATGGTGTGAGCAAAAGGGCAGAAGCAGGAAAGCACTAGACGTTGGGTAACTGTGAGTGTGGAGACTACCGTGCCTCCCAAAGTATCAATACGCCATTAACTGAAGAGGACTCGCCATTACCTGTAGTGCTGTAATTATGGAATCATAATTGTCCTGAATTACATGTTGCAATGACATATTCCAACTGTGTCCTCACCTCTGAACTGGAGGCTCCTTGAGGCTGGCACGGCCTTCTCTCTGCACACCTAGCTCCTGGAACATCGCCCTGTATTCTGTGCATATTCCCAAAGACTCACTGACCAAAAAAATAGCTTAAAGCTAATTGCAATGCAATGCTTGATTGGACGTAATCTAACAGACATTGAGATATAATATCCTCACCTGGTGTCAGTACCTTCCCTTGGAAGTAGGTCAGACAAGGGACTGCATCCCTTGCTTTAAATCACTAAATGCTCTGCATCTCTGATAACTGGCTCTTTTGTTTTCCATAAGGACATTCCTGACCCAATATGCAGGACCTACCAAGATACCTTGCTCACAAATAAGGACTCAATACCTATTTGGCAAACTGAATTAATAAACCCTAGACTTTGCTTTGTTTATCCTCCTGGTCCTTCGAGCTAGACATGCCCTTCTGCCTACGATTCATGACCTTATTACATATTCCCGGACAGTTAGTCCAGTATCAGACCAGGTGCAAAGCTGACTGATGGGAACTCTTGGCAGAATCCTCTGGCGCAAGGTTTGTTTCCCAAACTATCCTGATCATGAGACTCACCAGGGGTGCTGGTTAAGTACACAGCTCACTGGGACTCTCCTCTGGGAATCCTGATTCATAGGCTTGGATTGGGATGCAGAAATCAGGGTTATGAATAAGCACCTGAAATTATGTTTGGAGCAAGTTTGAGAAACCTTGCAAATCAACAGAGCTCTCTTGGCTATAACCAGGATATAATGGACAATGTTAATTAGCCATAATCACAGACAACTAGCTGGCATATAGAAAAGCAGTCCTGGAAAGTGGAGAGATCACTGTCAAGGGAATTCAATATCCTGGACTCAGATCCTGACGCTAACACTTGCTAGCTGGGTGGCTTGGCACAAATGAGGTAACCTCTTTGAACCTGTGCTTCTGCCTTTGTAAAATAAGGAAGGCACTACTTGTCTCTTTCCCTTCAAGACATCTAACTGGAAGATGCCTGTAAAAGTGTATCGTACATGGGAGGAATTCAGTTTGATGTCTTGACTGGAAGCGAAAACCATAAGATGATCTGTTTGCTGGAGGAGATAAGCTTTGTCACTGTCACAAGCTATTGGTAAATATTCGCTCCACAAAAACACTCCTTGCCTGCTTGTCCTATTTTGTGCCAATACCACAAAGCTGGGAGGTCATCTCAGTAAATAACAATTAGCATGAATTGAGCACTTACTCTACATCAGGCATAATTCCAGGTGAATTACTCAGATGGACCAATTTTATCCCCACACAGCTCCATGAATAGGTGCTACTTTGATGGACATTTTTTAGTTGAGGAAATTGAGATGGGAGGTATCTTTAAATAACCTACTGAAGGTAGAGTGGAGGCATAGAGTTAAATAACTTGTCAGAGGTCAAACGGCTACTAAGGAGCAGAGCCAGGCTTTGAACCCAGACAGTCTGCCTCCATGCATGGTCCCTATTCCTGACCCCCTAAACCACACGATTCCTCAAGATGATGGGTGGTCCCCACAGTGACAGGGATAAGAACCAAGGTCTCCAGTTCCCCTTTTTAAAAATGCAAAACGGATGGGCGGAAGAGATGAATAGGCGGAGCCCTGGGGATTTTTAGGGCAGTGAAACTATTCTGTATGATACTATAATGGTGGATACTTGTCATTATGCATTTGTTCAAACCCATAGAATGTCCAACACCAAGAGTGAACCTAAAGTAAACTCTGAACTCTAGGTGATAATTGATGTGTCAGTGTAGGTTCATCGATTGTAACAAATGTACCATCTGCTGGGGATGTTGATAGAGGAGCAGGGGGTCTACGCAGCTCTCTGTACCTTCCCCTCAATTTTGCTGTGAACTTAAAACTGCTCTAAGAAAATTAAGCCTATTAAAATAAAAACGCAAAGTGTAGCAGTTTTCTTATAGCTCATGCTATCGATGTCCATTTACCCTCTATGGCGTTCAGCGTTATCCTACATAGTTATTCTGTGGCAGTCATTACAGAATATTAAGGCTTGCTGGAAGGCTGACAGAGTCTAGGGGGCTCTCAAGCCAGAGGCCCTGGGGCAAACATGCCACCACCACGTTGGGGTGCTCCTGTTGGGGAATGCCTAGGCACCTTGGCGCTGTCTCCACCTGGCCATTTCACACCTGAATGACCTGCCTAGTCCCTAAAGGCACTAGAGCTTGCTCCTGGAATCCGATCCCACCCCTCTAAGAGGAAACAAAGAGCCCAGACAAATGAAATGGATTGCCCACGTTCAAGGCAAACTAACGGCAGCGTCTGGAATAGATCCCAGCTCTCCCAACTCCCAGACCAGTGCTCTTCCAAACCACAGTGAAGGGGGAGCCACAGTGGCATCCCGGCCATCAGAGAAAACTAACCAACAAAACCCCATGAAGCACAGTGCGAAAGAGAGCCTGACGGTGACTGGAGACAGGAACAGAATGGCTCCCAGCACAGCGGCGCCCCTCCGAGGACGGCAAGGTGCCCAGGGCCGCATGCTGCCCTCCCAGCGCAGGTGCTGGCGCTGGCGCCAAGGCAACACTGTCCTTCCCGCTGCCTGGAAGGTGGGGTGCCTCGGAAGCGCCCCCACCCCCACCCCGGAGAGGCGGGAGAGGCGAGGCTGCCGCCGGGATGGTGGCGCCTTAACTGAAACGGGCGCAGAAGAATAGGGGCGACCGCCCGCGGTCTCCTCGGCCCCGCAGAGAAGGGATGGGGGCCAGAGTCGCACAAAGCGCGCCCCGGGCCGCCTTCCGATTGCCGCCTCCCAGCGTCTTGTAGCTCTGGAGAACTTTTAATAGAAATCTGCAGAATGAAATGGGCTACAGCTGTTTGCCTTGATAAATATATTTTATGCTACATGCCTCAGCCGCCATCTGTTTGCTGATACGAGCACTTCTTCGTGGCAGCTAAGGAGAAGTCATCAAAAGGAATGGCAGGAGATGGGTTTCCGAGCAGGTAGAGGGGGAGAGGGGGGCAGGGCAGGGGGGCTGCTTCCAGGCTGAAAGGGGCCGTCCTGGGGGTGAAGGAAGGGAGCGCAGGAGCAGAATGGGGGCCGCAAGGACCAACCCACCCAGAGAACCCAGAGAACAAAGCCAGAGAAGCGGCCCACCCACGCCTCTTCAGCCATCTCCCGGGACGCTCTCACTGCATCCCAGAGCTCCCAGTCTTTCCTCCCTCCTCCTCTCACCTTTGGCCTCTAATACTAACAGCAAGGTAATGACAGGAGTTGCAAAGGTGCCTGCCTCTGAGCTACTGGTGAGTGTGCCCTGTGGCCCCTGACATGAGGCTCCTGGCCTGTCAGTCACACAGGAAGAGCCTGGGGCCCCTGCACCTGATGCCACTGTCCCCTGAGCCCACCTCCTATCTCCTCTGATCCGGGCTAAGTGCAGAACAGACCCGGAGAGGGACAGAGGCCAGTGCCCTGAAAACATGTAACCTATTCCAGGACCAAACCAAGTCAGGGAGCAGTTTTAAAGCACCTGTGCTGGGCCCTGTGGCCGCACAGCTATCCAGCCCTGTAAGGATTGCAGAAACGGTCCAGGGGTGCTTAGAACAGGTATGGAGGAGGAGGGATTTACCCGTTCTGGAACTCTAAAATATCTTCATGACAGGCAACAGATTTGCTCACTCTCAAACCCGCAAAGCAAAAGAACAGAGGAGTCAGCATAACAGATAACGGGGAAGGGCTCAAATACTTGGAGATTTCTGATTTCTGAGAGCAGAAAGTCTGTGAAGGTGTCTTCCTTCCTTCCTTCCTTCCTTCCTTCCTTCCTTCCTTCCTTCCTTCCTTCCGTCCTTCCCTCCTTCCTCAGGGAGAGATGGGAGAGGCCAATATGACTCACCACTGTTCTGAGTGGCTCCTGTTTCTGGCATCCCACAGCATCACTTACTCCTGTGTACACCCACCACCACCACCAGTGCTCCTGCTGCCCCGACTGAGAGAAACACAGCCTGGCTGGGAAGTGGAGTCAGCGTGTGTGGACCCCACAAAGCCCCGCACGGGAGCAGCACGTCTCCCTGGCCCACCTCCTCCCTCTACCCCCACCTGGATGCTGCCAGGGAGGAGGCCATGCTGGCCCTCCAGCTGACAATGCAAGGGCCAGTGTCACCACCAGCTGCCTCCAATACCTCCTTCCCCGTCCTGTAGGGCTGTGAACCTCCAGAATGAGGAGCAGGCTTTGGTATTGGAGGGCAGAGTCAAGAGGCCGAAGCGAAAGGAAAACTGGATCCGTTGTAGCAGAAAAGGGGGGACATCCTTCCAAAAACATATTAGTCAAAACAAACAGGATGGAGCTCCTGCTGCCTGGTGCCACCTCCTCGCAAGCACGTGGGCAGGGTACTGTTGGTGACATGCTTTGAGATGCTCTGACAGAAGGCACTGAATCATTGTGTACTGAAGATTGTGATGTTTGGCCCAAGAAACCAAGTGCTTTGCACGCACTTCAGAACTGCTGGCTGTTCACTGGAGCCAGAGCAAGCCTCAGGCTTCATCAGAGCACCAGTCCCAGGTATTAAGTGTTTCCATGGCACTTGACATTTTGCAATTATCTTTTCTAACAAGTCTGCCTTAGCAGAAGGAGCAGGCCGAATGTACATCCTTCTGCCCTCCATGATGCCTGCCAGCCTCTGAGGAAGAGGTCCTGACCCCGTCATCCGCCTTGGGAGGAGACTAGTAGGGCCTGCCGGCTCCATGAGTTTGCAGCCTCTTCTGTCTACACTCGGTTGCTGGCTCCACACTCACTTCTTCTACTACTTATCTGTCCACGTTTCAAGGCCAGCTCAAAACAGACTGCATCCATTTACTCATCATTCATTCATTCCTCAATTATTTGTTGAGTACCTACTAAGTGCCATGCACTGTTTTAGGCACTGAATATAGAGCAGTGAATAAAATAGGAAAAAGAAAATCCCCTTCCTCATGTAACTTACATTCAATAAGGAGATAGATAAATAATAAGCAGGGGCTTCCCTGGTGGCGCAGTGGTTGAGAGTCCGCCTGCCGATGCAGGGGACACGGGTTCGTGCCCCGGTCTGGGAAGATCCCACATGCCTCGGAGCGGCTGGGCCTGTGAGCCACGGCCGCTGAGCCTGCGCTTCCGGAGCCTGTGCTCCGCAACGGGAGAGGCCACAACAGTGAGAGGCCCGCGTACCGCAAAAAAAAAAAAAGGAAAGAAGTAAACGTTAACACAAGAATACAAATAAAAGGCCATGAGAGATCAGAGGACAAATCAATTAATTTTCCATGAATTCCTTTCCAAAGAAGACAGGGAAGGCCTTTCAGGGAGAATGACGTCATAGGCAGGCATTGAAGGATAAGTAGGAGTTTACCAGAGAGAAGGGAGTAAAGGACATTAGAACCGAGTTTCTCAACTGGGGGTGATTTTCTGTCCCCGGGACATTTGGTGATGTCTGGAGAGATTTTGCCTGTTGTGGCTGAGCCAGTGGTGTTCCCGGCCTCTAATGGGTCAAGGTCAGGGATGTGGCTAAACATCCTACAATGCACAGAACAGTCCCCAACAAACAACTACACAGCCCAACGGTCAGTAGTGCCGAGGTTGAGAGATCCCTCATTGGAAGTAAAGAGAACAACATGTAAAAGGGTATCAAATGGTGCAAGGGTCATCAGGAAAGTCTAGAGAACAGCAGAAGAAGTTCAAGTGTGAAGCAGAAATCTGGAGTCAGTGGAGGCAATGGCAGGGGATGGTGCTGGGAAGGAGGTCTGAGACAGAGAGAAAAGTCTCAACACCCCAAACTATGAAGTTTGGCTCCACAAACAACAAGGAGCCGATAAAGAGAAGCTGCAATAGGTGAAAACAACGGCTGTCAGTTATGGAGCCTCTACTCTGGGCTGGATGTTTGCTGCATCACCTCTCATTATTAAAAGAGAGACACAGAGAAACCCAGCAGGCTGTTATTATTATTTCTACTTTACAGATGAGGAAACAGGGAAATCAAAGCTCAGAAAAGGGAAGCTCCTTGCTCAAGGCCAGCCACAGGAACAGCTACAATAAGAGATCCTGGTTAAAGTGAGATCTACCCATCTCCTGAGCCAGTAACCTTCCCGGCAAAGCAGCCTCTCCCAGTCTGACCTGCACGGCTTCCCTAGAGCCTTCCCGCCCCTGGGATGTAAGCACGGGGCTCTGAACACCCAGTGCTGAATAAAACCCTCCTGAAGGAAAGGAAGACTAGCTAACACGTACAACCAATTGGGAATCCATTGACATCATTCCGTTCTTTCTACTCATTGCCATATTTTGCATCCCAGGAAACATGCCTGAATAATCTCTAGAGAACAACTTGAGCATTTGAAAATCTTTCCTTCCTTTCTCTTTCTTTTTTTTTTTTTTTGCGGTATGCGGGCCTCTCACTGCTGTGGCCTCTCCCGTTGCGGAGCACAGGCTTCGGACGCGCAGCCGCAGCGGCCACAGCTCACGGGCCCAGCCGCTCCGCAGCATGTGGGATCTTCCTGGACCAGGGCATGAACATGTGTCCCCTTCATCGGCAGGCGGACTCTCAACCACTGCGCCACCAGGGAAGCCCATCCTTTCTCTTTCTTCCTTCTTGCCTCCCTCCATTCCCCTTCCTTCCTCCCTCCATCCCTCCGTCTTCCTCCCTTCTTTCCTTCCCTTCTTCCTTCCTCCCTCCCTCCTTTCTTCCCTCCCTCCCTCCCTCCCTCCCTTCCTTCCTTCCTTCTTTCCTTCCTTCCTTCCTCCTGAAACAGTGTGTCTGGCACACTTTGAATATTTACCAAAACCCACTTGCTTCCTCCTGAGCACATAACCCACTGACATTTCCTGGCCACTTTGTGGCCAAGTGACAGAATTCCGGCCACTGAGATCCAGGTGAAAGAGGCCTGTACCTCAGCCAGGTGTGGCCCATGAAAACCACCCATAGGCTATTCTTGCTCCCTCTCCGCATCCGCTTCGTACAGAGGTTACAGAGTTCAGTGGAGATGCAGAGGGAAGGAGCACAGGCCCTGGGGTCCAGGAAGTCTGCCTGCCACCCCATTATTTCCACATTGGGCTTGATGGGCATGGCAAGCTTTTATTGGATTAAGCTACTGAGATTTGGAAGTTTGTTACAGTAGCTAGATTTACTTGCCCAACCTAATACAGGGAGGGTGGAGGACGGGGAAACAACGTAGAACTGAGTTCAAAATTCAAACAAGTGGCTTCTCAGGCAGAGTCCAGAAATAGTCAGGGAAGACAATCGTCCGGGAATCAGAATCCTGTGCGTCTGCCTCGCTGCCTCTGGTATGTGACACTGACATCCTCTAGATCCAGGCAGAGGCCACACTTTAGGCAGAAAGAAGGACAAAAGACAAAAGAGAAGTGCCCCTTGGTGAGTCAGCGCGGTTAAGGGGCTTGCCTAGAAGCCTCACCTAATGGGCTGCCCTGGTGGCGCAGTGGTTGGGAGTCCGCCTGCCGATGCAGGGGACGCGGGTTCGTGCCCCAGTCCAGGAGGACCCCACATGCCGCGGAGCGGCTGGGCCCGTGAGCCATGGCCGCTGAGCCTGCGCGTCAGGAGCCTGTGCTCCGCAGCGGGAGAGGCCACAGCAGTGAGAGGCCCGCGTACCGCAAAAACAAAACAAAACAAAAGCCTCACCTAATGACCTCTGCTCACATCTGGGGGTCTTGCCTCCTTGCAGAGGAGGCTGGAAAACATCACCCTTTTACTTGACACCCTGCTTCCTGGGATAAAATCAGGGCTCTGTTGGGAAGAAAGAAGGGTAACCAGGTGGGTGGGAAACTAGGAGTCTTTTTTAAAAGAAGGGAGAGGATAGTGGTTTTGAATCAGAAGATACTGCCTGGGCTGGTTATGTGATGCTGGATCCCCTTTGTGTGCTGGGCCATTTCTGGCTTTTGAGGCCTAGGAGGTAAAGGTGTGGGTGTCTGAAATGGCTCCACCCCAGGGTGCACGCACCTGCACCGCCCTTTCTCAACTGCCTCTGAGACGGGTTGTGCCGCCCCCGTGTCCCTCACGCGCAGCCCAAATCCTCTGCACACTCACTCCCGCCTCATTTCCCAAGAGCCCATCCTGCAAAAGATGGAGAGCATCTCTGCCTTCTCCCTTAGTGCTCTTTTCAGCAGAATCTCCCACGACAGGAAGCAAGGGCAGTGTGCCAGGGCTCTTGAGCACCCGCTGCTTCTCCCCCTTCACAGTTAACACCAGAAACACACACATTCTCCTGCCATCAGACCGAGCCAATTTCAAGTCATGTGTGGGGTTAACGCCAGTCGCTCTGCCTCTCCTGCTTGGTGTTACTAAACGCTGTTCCCAGTGGCACTCAGCACAGGCCTGCAGGGAGAGAACAACACAAATTAACCTTGAACATAGGTGTGGGGCTGAAAAGCAGCTTTACCATAAATGAGAATTATAAAGGGCCAGGAATCGTCCCCTTGACATTCGCACTTTGGGGTGCCACGTGGAAAAAAAAAAACTGTGCTGGATTTTCTGACTTTCTAACAGGACTTACTGAGGTTGATTAGACCCTCTTCTGCCACCTCCGTGCCTGGCAGCAACAGAGAAGAGGCAAGCTGAAGAAACGGAAAATAACCTGCCCTGGCATCTGTGCCCTGAAAACCAGGCAGGGGAGAGGGGCCTCCTAACTCAGCAACATAATGACCATGAGCCACGGCTGGCTCCTGTAGCCTAGGCACTGGCCATTTGCATGCTGGGATTTTAAGGATAGACTTTACATAGTTCGATAGATAATTCAGTGTCTTCCCAGAAGGTCAAACTCTCTCTTTCTGTTTTCTTCTGCTTCTATTTCATTGAGTCTGATTTCTTCCACTCCCTCTTATATGAGAAATATCTTGTTCAAGACCCATCAAGGGAACTTTGGTAATCTAGGGCAGTGCTTCCTAAATGTTAACCTGTGTACAAGTTGTTGAGGAATCTTGTTCAAGTGGAGATCCCCATTCAATAGATCTGGGGCAGTTCTGAGATCTGAACTCTAAAGTGTTTCCAGGTAATGCCGATGCTACTGGTCCAAGGACCAGCCCTTCACCTTGGCATTGCTGGCAAACATGCTTTGATTGCGTTAAGCACTGAGATTTGAAGGTATGTTTGTTAGAGTGTATCTAGCGCATGATCAGGACCTTGGATGGAAGACCCTAGGACTTTTAGAATTGCTGATCCCTACACCTCAAAAGGTCATGAGTCTAGGACTTAGAGGCATATTCAAAGGCAGAGCACTCTGCCAGATGAACCCCCCCCCCATGCAAAACCAAGGTGTATATGAGAAGCATCCATTGTTCCAAGAGGCACCATTGACTTTACACAGGCTGTGAGCAGGTGACTCTTCATTGTGCAGTACACCTGCAGAAAGTTCTGCTTGCAAGTGGCGTCCCAAGAAGAGGGGGCAGAGAAACTTATGCTTCCTTCTTTCTTGATATCAACAAATGACTGTGTCAACAGCATCCCAAAGACTGATGACCTGGGAGAAACAAGGCAGGCCACAAGGTGTTCACCAGAGGACAAATCTGAAGGTGCTTTCCCTTTAAACTAGCCTCTCAATGATCACCTGACTGTGATCATTGGAATGATAGTACCCAGGCCAGCACTGCTTTTCAAAGTGTCTGTGACCACCTTCCAAGCATGTACCAGGTACCACGTGAAAGGGCTCTCGAGTCTAGAGCATCCTCAACAACAAACTGAGCCACTCCACCTGCCCGGTTCTTCGCCTCTAGCTTAATCTCTCCTTCTCCTAGACACTTAACTACCTCCTTCTCACCTAGATTTTTCCAGTCATTCTTAATTTTGTCCTTGCTTCACCCTTTGGATATGATGCTTTCTATTTCCTCCCCAATTACAGTTGTGTAGCTTTAGTTTCTCTTTTCTCCATTTCTGACTTTGGATGAAAAGTACATCCTTCACCTCCCTTAGGTAAGACTCTTCCCCCTCCAGACTCTCTTCCAGGTGGTCTCATCCACCCCATGGTTTCAACTACTACCTGTGTGCTGGGGTATCCCAAATCTATATCTCCAGACCAAAGCTGTCTTCAATGTTCCAGACTCAAGTATCCACAGGCACATCAAATTCAAGGTGTTCTGGATGGCACTGATCACGGAATCTGAAAGAATCAAGGAAAGAAATAGGAAAGGACCTGCTTTTTCATTCCCTAGCTCATGAAATGACACAGTCACCCACCCAGCTGTCTTAGCCAGACACCAGGGAACCACCATTAACTCTTCTCTCCCTCTCATCCTCCCACAGCTCAATCAATTTTTAAGTCCTATAACTTCCATTCTCCAAAGTGCTGTAGAAGCTGTCATATTTTTGACCATTTTAGTGTCTTCACACAACGTTTTCCCCGAGCTTGGGTCCTTGTCCTTCTCTTCTTCAATGGCTTATTGTTAGCAACGTTGAGGACTACGCCCCAAACTCCTTTGACTCTCCGATGGCGTATCACCATCTGTTGCCAAATGAGGGCTATGAGGAAGTGGTACATGAGTGCTTGAGTTAGGAAGGGCTCCTGGTAAAAGTTGGGAGTTTTACCTGGAGCTAGCTTGCCCTTGGCATTCATGTCGTTTAGGCAACACTGTTGGGGACACTAATATTTCCCCAGGAGAATGATTCCCAGTTATTCCAAGAAAGAAGAACTACCCCTGTGACTCAGCAGAGACTGCAAACTCTATCCACTCGTGATGTCTTTTCCCTCCAGAGATCATGTCCCTGCAGGTGAAAGTTTACCACACTCATTCCCCTCTGACTCATTTCTGGTCAACAGAGAGATGGGAGAGTTGAGAGATTGTTTGGAAGAGGTTAATGAGCCCACGGGCTGCTGTTCCGGTGGTTTTCTCCCTTTCTTTTTGTCTCTCCTCCTTCCTAGAAAAGCTTGTCATGCAAGAATGCTTCACAACTGGTCTGTGAAATGCAACTCAGTTTTTGACATTGCATCCTTAAAGCATGTACCCCAAAATGCTTTACAGGAGCTGATAAACGATGTGAGCAGGTTGCACATTGTGTGAACTAGAATACCAAGACTTGATTCCAAAGTCCTGGATCTGCCACTTGCCCATGACACGAAGGTGGCAAGTTACTTAAATCTCCAACCCTAGGTGTCTGCGTTTGTGCAACGGCTCCCTGCCCATAATATCTATGCTAATTATTGGAAGTAATATCAGCATTTATAAACTCTAAATCAGGCTACAAAAACAAAGATTACTACTACAGATAATAGTAAGTAGTTATAAACAAGATGTTTTTTGGCGGGGGGAGGGCTGGTTACAAATGACTCCAAAATTATAAAATATTATAAAGAGAAAAAGATGAAGCAGAGGGAAGCTCACATGAGTCATAAAATGAAGATGACAAAGTCTTGAAGACAGGAGAGAGTTTGGTGATGAGGAGAGTCTGGTACTCAGATCTGGGGGTGGAAGGTGACAAGAGGTGGGTGCTGGGATTTAAGCCGCATCCCTCCATGCAGACCTTTGGAGGCCACGTGAGGGAGTTTAGATGTTTTTCTGAAAGACCATGGAACTGATAAATGTGTTTCAAGCAGAGAAGCACTTGACAGACTTTGCATTTAAGAAAGTCATTTATGCTGCCGTTGTGGATACTGGACCTTAGTGCATCAAGACTGGAAGTAAAGAAACCAACTTAGGACTGTGTGGCAGTGACCCAAGTGAGAGACGGCAGGGCTCAAGGCCATGGGGATGGAGAACAGTAGATGGATTCAATAACTAAATGGGTAGTAGAGTCCAAACGCCACAATCTCATCTCTGAAACCTCAGCACATCGACCGCAAAGGATCCCCTCTAGGAAGGGAGACTGGATCAGCAGGAAGGCACCAGACTTCTAATCAAAAGATCTGTATTTAATTCCTAGCCTTGCCATTAATTAGGTAATTAAAATTAGCTTCATGGATTTGGGCAAGTCACTTAACCTCGCCAAGCCCCAGTTTCCTCATCTATAAAATGGGGATAATAAGCATTATTCCACCTCATCTACTGAGTTGTGAAGCTCAGATCAAATACAACACAGGAGATGTGCTTTGTGAATTGTCAAGCACTGCATAATTGTAAAACACCATTCTCCAGAGATGCAGTCAAACCAAACACAAAAGGGATAGACATAATAGAAAAGAACGTTCAGCTCCTCATTGGAGCCTCCTGCCTGATGCTTCCTTGGCCTGCTTGACTTATATCAGGCCAGGGCTTATTTCCATGGTTCCTTAAACTTTATAAAGCCCTTCCATAGTGAGAAAACTTTGCGAGAATCTTATTAGACACAGCAAAGACCGAAATCAGCACAAAGCTCACATATAAAAGCATTAGGAAAAAATAAGGATTTCTCCAGAGGCTCTATGTGTGCTTAAATGGCGCAGAGAGCTAAATTGTGAAATTACAAATGAGATGTGGAATGACATATTTGATTATACAGAGTTATCTGCAATGCCTCATAACATGTAAGAAATTTGACTGTTTATCTGGCATGAGCTCAGAAAGAATCTGCAGAACTAAATGAGCTCTAAGAGGACATTCTCAAGACAGAGGTGTGCTTCTGCGGGAACCGTGGGACCTCAGGGCCTCATCTTGGTGCCTGAGACCCCCGGTTCCACTTTCTCCTCCATAAAAGGCTCACATGGACTTAATTTGACCTGACCCATTCGAGGAGAAATGAAAAGTTTATCCCTGTTTCACAGGTAATGAGACTGTGTCCTAATACAATCATAAGTCATGGTCTCTACTCTCAACCAGCTGACAATCTAAGAGGGTCCCTAAGGTAGTCTGTGTGATACAGATCCCTCCTCTGTGTGGCCCAGGGCTAACCCAATGTCCTTCATACTGTGGGAGACAGGAGAGCACAGGCTTTGGAACCAGGCAAATCCTGACTATGCTGTTTACTAGAGGCCTTGGATAAGGTCTCTTTGCCTCCCTGATCCCTGATTTCCTCCATCCTAAAGCAGGGGAACAATGCCAGTCCTGGAGTGTTGGTGGAATTAAATGAAACTTTCACACAGGGCGCAGAGCCCATGCCCCTCACACTGGAAGTGCTCCATAGCTATTAATACTCCATTCATGTCGTGGATGATGCTACGATTAAGGATGGATAGAAAGTCATCCAAGGAGTCAAGGGGTACACAGAAGGACTACTTGGCTTCCTCTGTCCTAGGTCAGCACGAAGCTCTTCATCGAAGTCCCTAACATCATTGAGGTGCACCTGAGTCCTAGCCACAGTATCCCAAGATGCAGATGTTACAGTAACAACCTAGGACATCTGAAGGTAAGAGGATCAGACAAAAGCAGGTGTCCTGTCCCTGACCCAAATTCTGCTGAAGCACCCAGAGCCAGTTTTCTATCTCCAGCCCAGCCAGCCCTACTTTGCCAGGGCCCTTTCAGAAGGAGCCCCAGCCCCCAGGTTGCCGACGTGGCAGCTGTGCCCAGCAGGCAGGTGTGCAGGCAGGAGGTGCTCACAGGAGAGAACAGATTGAGCAGCACTTCGGGAAGTCTCCAGCACAGATGTCAACACAGAAGGGAGACTCTTCCCTGTGCTCCATCTTCCCACCCATCCCAGCAATCCTAGGAGAGGGACAAGAAATTTGAGATGGATCGGAGCTATTCATTTGAATCCAGCAAGGACCAGTGCCTCCTCTTCAAATCCAGGCAATTGAGGCTGTGACCCTGGAGATCAACATCGAGGCACATTTATTAAAGCCCACGGGTGGAGGTCCACACCACCCCCCAGCCACGAGCGTTTGTAATCTGACTCTAGGAAGCGCAATAAGTTTTGCACAGGTGACAAAACAAATGCATAATAAATCTGTGGGTGTGTGTGTGTCCATGCAGGTGTGTGAGTGTGAGCATGTGTTGGGATAGATGGGATGAGAAGATAGGAATCCTATACATTTTAATTTGATTTCACTTTCTAATCATTATCAAAAGAATGAGGATGGGACTTAGAATAAAGAAATAGGACAAAGGCATAAACAGGAGACCTCTTCCTGTTGGACCCTCCTACTTTTCCTCATGCCATAAATAATCCCCAAGAAGAGTCTCTAACAGCATTTCCTAAAATGGTTTCATTTTGTAATTCTTACACACACACACACGTGCGCACACACACACACGCGCACACACACACATACACACACACAAGATTTAAGTAAAATTTCTCAACTGGGGAGGCATCGTTTGTCTAACCTTTTATCTTAGACCTTGTCATAGAAATATACTCTGGGAAACCCTGGTTACAAGATCCCCCTGGATAATCAAGTCAGACATCTTTCAGATTCTACTTAATGTCTCACCAAAGTCAGTCAACAGATAGATGTTAAACACCCACCATGTGCGGTATCCTATATGAAAATGCCCAGAAGATACGGGAAGGTCTGAGATTATTTTCTCTGCGACTACCATCATCACCACACTCTACTGATTGGCTCTGCTAAGTATGTCTCTGATCTGCCAGTCTCTCCTTGTCCCATTGCCTGCATCATCTTTTTCCCAGACCTCTGACAGGTCAGCTCAGGTGCCAGGTCCTCCAAGACTTCCTTGATCCAATCCCTAGCTTGACTCAATGTTCCTCATCTGTGTCCTCAGAGCAAGTTTACATTTTTTGTAGCACTTACTGTATGGCATTAAAATACTGTGCTCTTAGATCTGCCTCTGACACTAAACTGATTGTAACCTCTGACAGGGCTTTATCACCCTTTAGCCTATGACAGTGTCCTCCTCTCAGGAGATACTCCAGTGGCATTTACTTGCCAAAGCTTAGCCTCCATCACAGCAGGTTTCATCTGCGTTGTGTTTGCCTGTGCATCTGTTCATCTCACCTAGCAGACTTTGGGCCCCTTAAAGACAAGACCTGATTTATCTTGGGATCCCCAGCACTGAGTACGGTGCTTGGTACCTAGTGATGCACAAATGAAAGAATGAGTGAATTACGTGTGAGTGAATATATCTCTAAATTCCCTCTGATTTCTCTGAGGCTGTTTCTAATTCTAAACTAAGAGTCGATGTGTACCACGTGAGTGCACAGACAATAAGTGCTATTACATCTCTCAGGAGGGGAAGATCGCTTTCAGCTAGAATGGTTGGGAAAGGTTTTAAAGAGAAAATGTGATTTAGGCTGAGACTGGAGAAGGCACAGTGTTTGGATATGTTGATGGAGAGGGAGGACCTTCTGGGAGGAAGAGGGAGCAAGGGGACGGAGCTGAGAGAGAGCAGTCCCTCTGGCTGCTGGGCTCCTTGCCTGTTTCTGATCTGTATGGAAAAAGGAGAAATGAACTTGGCTTTTTTCTCTTTCTTCCTCTGCACCCACTTCAGAATTCTCAGAGCAAGCGTGTACTGAGAATTCTCTAATTCGCTCTTCACACACGATCCTTCACAACTAAAGATTCTGGGGTGGGGGTGGGAGGGTCATAAGGTGACCAGCTGTCCCAGCTCGTCAGGGACTAATGCTTTTTCCCAGCAGTAAAACTGGACAAGTCCCAGGCAAATAAGGATGAGGTGGCCTCCCTAGCCCTGCTGAAGAGATGGAGAAAACTGAGTAGCCCAGTGAAGCTTTTAGAAACACCCCTTCCCTACTATAGGCCCTACTTCTGATTTATTTTCTCATTTGAGGACAAAAGGAAATGGTTTTCCAACTGAAGGAAGATGTTTCACCCTCTTCAAGCCGCTTTCTCTCATGCCTCCCCCTCCTAATTTAGGTGGACCACTTCAGGGCCATGATATGAGAATTGCTGCCATGCATTTACCGACTATCGGGTTGGTAGTGATCTGAAGTCCATGTTCCCCCAATACGCAATAAACTCTTTGCTGGCCTTGGCTGGGCCTCATTTACCCTCTCAGCCTCAGTGTAGAGCACAGAGGAAACTACCCAGTGCGTATTTTTGAGCTAATGGATGCTTTTGTTGGTTGTTTTTTTGGCCAGTGAGATAATTGTGACTCATGATTTAAAGATTCCACAGTAACTAATGGATCCATCCAAAACTGACTAGTGTAGACCCTTCTCCTGGAAACAATCTATTCCATTTGCAGTCCCCCATTTTAAAAGGAAGATGAGGGCTTCCCTGGTGGCGCAGTGGTTGAGAGTCCGTCTGCCGATGCAGGGGACGCAGGTTCGTGCCCCGGTCCGGGAAGATTCCACATGCCGCGGAGCGGCTGGGCCCGTGAGCCATGGCCGCTGAGCCTGCGCGTCCAGAGCCTGTGCTCCGCAGTGGGAGAGGCCACAACAGTGAGAGGCCCGCGTACCGCAAAAAAAAAAAAAAAAAAAAAGGAAGATGAGCCCACTTTTGCTGTTGAGCAGAAATCCACCATGTTACACCAGTTTTTAGTCTCAGGTATCAGCTCTCTAAGGCTGAAGGGCTCAGCACACCTTAGGCCACTGAGGCCCCATAACTCCCCAGACATTTTCTCAGGGTCAGTGAGGAACCAAACAGCAGAGCCCAGAGGTGGCAGTGGGTGGCCAGCCCTCTTCCCAGGCTCATTGGAAGCCTTGGCCCCAGTGGGCCATTAGGTCCCCCAAGCAACTCGTGCTACGTCATGCTGAGATTTGGGGGAAGGGATGAACTGACAGGGGAGGAATTCCAATTCAAGTCCAGGAAGAAGAGGATTTATGGATGAAGCAATGTCAGCTAACTGTATTTTACCCAAGTTTTCATTTTTAAAATTTTCAGCCCTACTGAAGTTTGAAACAATAAAATACAAATGAAAATGTATATACCTTACCTTACCTTGAACTTCGCTCTCCAATTGCTAACATTTTGTTCTATTTGCTTAAGATTGCTGTCAACGTTTTTGCTAAACCGTTTGAAAATTACAGATATCTTGAAATTCGACCCCCGAAATACTTCAGCACGTATATCCTAAGACGTAGGTATTATCCTACATAAGCACCATGTGTTTTTTCACTCCCAAGACATTTACCTCCTAAGACAGTGATACAATATTATCTAATATGTTGTCCATATAACATTTTCCCCAATTGTCTTAGTAATGTTCTGATTCAGGATCCAATCAAGAATTATCTACTCCATGTAATTGACATTCTCTTTAGTCTAGTTAAGTCTCTTTAATCTAGGACAGCCTCCTACTTTTTTTTTTTTTTTTTTTTCTTTTTTGGTCTTTTAAAACAGATAGTTTTAGAGTACAGGCTAATGTAGACTATTCCGTAGTCTAAATTTGGGTGTTTGTTTCTTCACTATCAAGTTCAGATTAGATATTTTGGGGATAAGTACTACATAGGTGTTGTATCCTTCTCATTCCAGCATATCAGGAAGTTCATAATGTAATTTTGCTTCAATATTGATAATGATGTCCCTGGCTTCAGAGGCTTAGGTAGCAAGAACAAGTGGGGCAATCAGGCAGGACATTTTTTCTGTCACTTGGTTAAGGTGATGTCTGCCAGAATTCTCCAACATAAAATCTTTTCTATCCTTTGTAGATAATAAGTAACCTATGGGGTGAGGCCATGTGACTATCCCATTCTCTAATGGAATTCATCCAGTGGATTTATCATCCACTGATGATCTCTTTCTGAATAAATCATTGCACTGGTGCTTACAAGTGGTGATTTTTCTAATTCTATCATTTCTTCTCCATATATAGGCTAGCACTCTTCTGTAAAGAACACTACCTCACCACCCATACATATACATGCTTATTTGTTAACTCTTCATCTTGAAATAATTAAAGACCCATAAGAAGTTGCAAAAAAAAAAAAAAAATTACAAAGAGGTTCAGTGCACCCAAGCCACACTTTCACTCAATGATAACATCCTACATTGTAATCAAAACCAGGAAACTGACACTGGCAAAATGTGATTAACTAGACTACAGACTTTACATGAATTTCACTTTTTAAATTTTTTAAATTTTATTTTAGTTGTTTAGCATCCCTTTGAACTCATTTTTTTTTCATTGTGTTTTAATCTATTACCATCCTTACTCTTTTTGCTGCTCAAAATGTCTCAAGTTTGACTAGTGGAGAACCCCTTCAAGCCAGCTTATGTATCTTATTGATAAGCTACCATCAGTTTTTGAGCTATTCTGTGGTTTCTGGTACAAGATATCCCAGACTCCAGGTCTGTAATTAGCCATTTCTCCAAGGGGCCTTGGTTCCTTTTTTTTTTTTTTTTCCCCCTTGAAACTTTGATCCTGATTCCAAGCCCTGGTTTCTTTCGGTGGGGAATGTTATTTAAGTATAAGTTCTAGGGGCTAGGTGAGTTATTTGCTACTGGATTTTAGCAGAAGGTCCTTCCAGTGAATAAACCTGAGTTCAGATTGATTCCCCTCACTCAAACCCAGCATCCCAGAACTCTTCCTCCTCTTTTCACGTACTGTATTTCTATACCCCTTCTCCCTGGCCCTATCACCATCAATATATTTAACTCATCTGCTCCATCCTACAATATATTCAAAACTGGTAGAATTACTATATCAATACCACTCACTGCCAACACCAAACCTACTAAGTAAGTTCAAGGTGTCTTTACAGTTCTTTTTTTTTAAATAACCCATTAGGATATACAGTTGGAACACTGGGCTCAAGAGTTTGTGAATTATTTATTTTCTGCATGGTTACATTATCAATTTGATGTGTGGTTGGCTTCCTTTGTTTCATTTAATTCAGTTTTAAGATTGCTTTGTGTTCATCCTTACTGATTTAATTTTATGTTAAAATATATGAAATGTTTATATGATTTATAAGTCAAAACTATATGAAAAGGTATATTCAGAGAAGTCTTACTATCATCCCTAATAATCTCTGCCCCTCCTCTTTCCACGTACCCCATAATGGGTAACCATTTTCGTTAGTTTGTGGTTCACGCTTCCTGCATTTCTTTTTGCAAAGCAAGGAAATAACTTTGTTTTCTTGTTTTGTTTGTTTTTTTTTTATGTAAAAGGTAACATACTATATGTACTCTTTCTCACCTTACATTTTGCTGTCAACAATATATCCTGAAAATCATTGGGTATCAGTTCATAGAGAGCTTCTTCATTCTTTTTTACTTTGTATGTACTCTCCTGTGTAGATGTGCCATAGACTATTCAACATATCTACTGTAGAAGGCATTTTAGTTGATTCCAATGTTTTCTTATAATAAATAACATCACAGTAAATAACCTTATCACAGTGGTTATATTTGTGGAAGTGCATCGCAGGATAAATCCCAAAAAGAATAATTGCTAGCTCAAAAGGTAAATGCCTAGTTTTGTTCAATATGCTAGATTCTCCTCCATGGAGACTCATCATCTTACTCTTTGATCAGCAATTTATGAGTACCTGTTTCTTTGCCCAAAGTGTGTTTTGTCAACCTTTTCAATTCTGCCAATCTGATAGGTAAGAATTAGTACCTGAGTGTAGTTTTATTTTGCATTTCTCTTATTAAGAGCAAGTTAGAACAGGTTTTTTTCAAGACTATTTGTGTCTATTTTTCTCTGAAATGTCTGTTTCTTTTGCTCATGTTTCTTTCAGGTTTTGGACTTTCATTTCTTGATTTTTTTTTTTAATTCTTATGAATACTGGGCTCTATTTTTTTATATATAAATTTATTTATTTATTTTTTATTTTTGGCTGCGTTGGGTCTTTATTGCTGCGCACAGGCTTTCTCCAGTTGCCGCAAGCGGGGGCTACTCTTTGCTGCTGTGCGCGGGCTTCTCGTGGTAGTGGCCTCTCTTGCTGCGGAGCACGGGCTCTAGGCACGTGGGTCTCAGTAGTTGCGGCACATGGGCTCTAGAGTGCAGGCTCAGTAGCTGTGGCACACAGGCTTAGCTGCTCCACCGCATATGGGATCTTCCCGGACCAGGCCTCGAACCTACGTCCCCTGCACTGGCAGGCAAATTCCCAACCACCGCGCCACCAGGGAAGCCCCATTTCTTGATTTTTGAATGTTCTTTATACATTAGGGAACATGTATTATGTTCCCTATACATGTTCCCCAATACATGAATTATGTATTAGCCCTTTATCTATGATATATATCGAATATACTTTCTCCAAGTTTGTTGCTTGTCTTTTGACTTTGTGATTTTTTTTGCCATGAAAGAATTTTGTCTTTTTTTAATATGGTCAAAGTTATCAATCTTTTTGCTTCTTAAATCTGGATTTTGAATCATGATTAGAAAGGCTTTCTCCATACCCAGATTATGAAGAAATTCACCTATGTTTTTTCAAAAAAAAAAAAAAGGACTATCTTTTATATAAGAAACTACTTGTGTGGTTCTTTGTTTGTTTGTTTGTTTTTACATTTAAATCTCTGACCCATCTGGAGTATATTTTGGAAGATGGTGTAAGATATGAATGCATTTTTATCTTTTCCCAAATAGCTAATTTTCCAACATTTTACTAAAAAGTCCACCTACTTCCCAGAGCTTCCTAAGTTTGGAGGTCTTCTACACTAAATAAGCCCTACAGTCAATATTAGTCATGTCAAGACAGAAATGGATGGGTTTTCTTTTTGTGCCTTTTCAGTGTGATACTTCCAAGCCCTGAAAGACAGACACTGAAAAAAAAAAAAAAGGACCTAGGGTTAGAAACTTAGAGTTTCTAAATATACATATTTTGCTTATTTTTAGGAAATACATGCTAATGACAAATATATTTTCAAAGAAATACATGTTAATGACAAAAATTCAAATAGTACAAAAAGTTGTACGATGAAAGGTAAAATCAACCTTCTATATCAGATTGCAACCTCTCTAGAAGCTACCACCATTACCAGTTTCTTACGTATCAGTCCACATAATATATGTCTGTAGAAAGAGAAAAAATGAGAGAGAGAGAGAGAGAGATGTGTTTTAAATGAAAGAGGGAGAAAGTGAGCTCATACCTATGAAAGACGCTTAAGTGTCAAGCATGTGCGAGAAATCAAAGTTCAGAGAGGCAAAGTGACTTGTGCAAAGACCTCAGCTAGCAGGGAGAGGATCTGGTTTTGAATCAACACTGTCCTCTCTGTACTGAGATGTGGACAGGCAGGGAGCGCTGTGGCTACCACATATAAGGGGCTACTTGGAACTCCTGGAGGCACACTGTCACCCCCCAAAGTGACTCGGCAGTGGGAGCAGAGAGATGTCCAAGTTGTGACGAGAAGTGCACATATCGCGTCACAGTCATGTGCTCCTTGACAGGACGCCCGCCACCCACGGTGGGAAAGCAGATTCATGCAGCAGGGCAAAATCACCCATCTCCAAACACTCTGAAACTTTTCTCTAGGCCCTGATACCAGGAGAGAAAAAAAAAAATCAAAGGAAAAACTGGATTGTGTCAAGAAACATTAGCAGCTGTGACTCAAAGATACATGGAGGGCAGTTCTGCTGACTCAGAAGGGTCCTTTTCTTAGTCATTTTGCAGCTTTTACCACACTTTAATCTTTTAGAGAAAGAAAATGATTTACAAAGTGGAGGGGGGAGGTAAAAATAAAAGATTGCAACAGAAGGATTTGCTTCGCAACAGCAGTTTGTGGCAGCATGCAAGGAAAATACAGAGAAGAGAGCATTGTTCTTCTATTCCGGAGAGAGGGTTTTTGAATACCCAAGTTGATGGGTGTCAATTTCTGTGTATTAAAACATTCAAAACACAGCTCTTTTACACAGAAGTTCCTTCTGTTGTAGTGGAGATGTATTTTGTTTTCCCATCTTTAGGGATTACAACTCTGTAGAAAAGCACAGGCTAAAAGGGGAATGGAGGAGTGGAGAGGTAGCTCCCCTGGAAAGTTCACAGGCTGTTTTTGGTTCCCTGGAGATTTTACTGCTTCTGGACGAAGGTCCTTGGGCTGCTCCATTCCTTGAGATCCTGGAATGTTGGATTGGGATGGGCCCTTCATCAGTATATGGCAGAGTTCCAGCTCATGATCAAGCCTACACGTTCCCACTCTACCCTCTTTCCAGTGCCCGCAATTATCACCTCCACAAAAGATGGGGGAGGCACTAGAATTCTGGATTCTGCACCTGAGCTAGACATGTGTACAGCCAAGGACAAGTTCCACCCCAGCACCTAACCTCTGATCTCCCAGCCTTCCATGAATTCTCCTCCTTTTCTCCATTCCTTTACCTAATTCCCTTCAACTCCTACTCTACTAAGATTCTAGCCAAGGAAGTATGCTGTTCCCACCCAGACTTTCTCATTTGTACAGTCAGGAATATTCCTCGGCTCTTCCTAGCAGGTTTCCACACCCCTTCCCATTTAAAAATTCTATTAAAAACACATGATTTATAGCAAATCTCCCTTGAGTTTTTCAAATGTTTCAAATAACTCCATTCTCACCCTTTAGCATCTGTCTACCCATCCATCAACTGGTGTCTTTATTAGACACTTGGTATGTGCTAGGTGCTGTGCTAATAGGAGGGAAAATGACATTTGTGTAATGCTTTACAGTTTGCAAGGCATTTTCACATCTGTTTTCCTATATGATCTCCACAATAATCCTTAAAGTAGGAAGGGCAGAAATAATTACTAATCCCATATTGCAGATTAGAAAACTAAGGCCCAGAGAGGTCAGGTGGCTGCTGGGAAGTGACAAACCCCAAATTCAAACAGAGCTCTGTCCAGAAGCTTAGGCACTTTGTATTAAACATCAAGATGCATGTGTGTGCACCTGTGTGTGCCCCTCGCCCCAGTCCCCATACACAGTCGATCTTTACATCTGTAATTAGTTGTAAGCATGTTTTTCTCTGCTTTTCTAATGTGTTTGCTCTGCTCTCCTTTTAATCAGTAAGGTCTCCCTAGACTGGAGCCCAGAGTGGCTCTCCGAGCTTGGTGCCCAAAGGGGTAAGGAAAGTCAAACAAATCCACGATTCTTAAGAGCGAAGCTGGATAAAGGTGTCGATTTGCGTAGATGCTGTCTCCTCTGAGATGGCAGTGAAATGTATTGAGAGCCCTTGCAGGTGGGCTCCCTGGAGCTTTACCCCTTGAATAAGTAGTAGCATTTTTTGGAGTCATTTCCATTCTGTCAACACAACCCTGAATGAATCATCTCTGTGGTCTCCATCCCAGTCGCTCTCCTGCCACTCCACACAAAAGCCAATGCAGGTGAAAAGCCCCCATAGTGGGCATCTAATTATCATCAAACTGCAAACCCATTTCTCAAGGATCCTTCCCCATTGCTAGAAAACTGGATTAATCTGCAGGGCTCACAGTGGTTTTCGCATCTCTTAATTTACTACCAAACACTCCTTGTCTCCTGAGAGGAGCTGTTTTGTTACGTGTAATTAGACCATGTACACAATCTTATGTGGGACTTGTTATTTTTGCACAGGAGGATTACGGAGCTGTCTCCAGGTAGGGAACGGTGACAAAGGGACAAAGGTACGCTGGCTGCATGTTCGTTTGCAAATCTCCTCTCGCCCAGTGCCCGAGGCTCGGTGGGGAGATGGTAGGGCTGGAGATACACATGGGCTCAGCTCCTCCGTCTGCTTGTCTGGGGCCGGGAGTCTCCAAAGATAATGGCTGAAGCATATGGTCTCTACTGCTCCTGAGATTTTCTACCTCCCAAGAGCAAAGCCAGTAGTAGTAGTCACCACAGGGCTGAAGGGTGTGATGGTGACTTTGGAGCCCCTCCTTTCCAGGACACACGCAGGGGACCAGGATATCTAGGTAGAGCTGCATCTGATTTTAGGGAACTGAGAGGTGACTGGGCTTTGGAGGCTGAGGATCCCTCCAGGCCTTAATCTCCAAGCTTAGGTCTTTTCCTTGTGAAAGCCTGATTCCCTGTAATACTCAGCATCACTCTCAAGGAAACTCTTGAAGTTCCCAGTCCCACCAGAAACAAATGAAAAGAGAGGCACTCTAGCCTGTGTCAAAACCCCTCCACTCACTCGCTTAGAACTTCCAGTCCTCACTCAGATTGTACCAGAAAAAGCTGTTTCGACTTTGAGTCGATCGGTGAGAAACATCCTACATTTGCATTTGTCCTCAGCTGTCTTTATTTTTCTGTTAATGATGGAGAAGCGGGGTCTGTCGGGATTACTTAGGGTCAAGTAATTCACAGGAGCAAGAGGCGTGCTAGTCAGGAGGAGAAGGACACTTGACACTGACCCTAAACCATGGTTAGGAGGCCCTAGAGAGCGGTCATGCTCTGGATCAGAGGTCCCGGTTGCTGCTTCATCACTTACTGGCTGTGTGACCTTGGGTAAGTCATCAGATCTCTGAGCCTCCATCTCTTCAGACATCTGAGGATGATGATAGCAGGAACATCTGACCTACCTCCCAGGGCCTTAGTGAGGATCAAATGAGGTAATGGACATGAAAGAGCTTTGTAAACCATATTCCACTTTACAAAGGAAAGTTGTTGTTATTAATGATAATGACTCTTCCCGCTGGTAATGGCTGTCAGCCGGGAGTTGGGGGGATGCTCTGCCAGCTCTGTTAAGGTCCTCTGTAAAGGAGCAGAGTGTGCCCTGTCACTCACCGGGAGACACCTCAGGGGACTCTGTCGGAGGTGCTGGAGGAGAGTGGCCAGGGCGCCCTGTCCCTCAGGTGTGACACAGCATAATTGTTTTGACATACGATGGAATTTGTCCACGCATGGGTCAGAAAAAAAGCCCAATACTGATTCTTTTCATCTAATTTCAATTACAGTCATTAAAACCCTTATTCCTGAGTCAAGCCTCTCCAAAAAGCCATCAATGACAGCCCATTACAGCAGAGTTATTTATAGTGGCGCATGTTAATTTTACAGTACCACAGACCAATGATTCATGGCTTGGCATTAGTGAGAGACATTATTCAGGGGGCTGAGTGATCTCTGACATAACAAGCACTGCTCTGTATCTCTGCAGGGATGATTCAAGGCCTCAGACTTGGAGGTCAGACCCTGTTCAGAGCAGAATGCCCAGAGCCTCTTCCCTTGGCCCATTCCACCAAGGAGACCTTCTGTACTAAGCGGGGAGGAAGGCCACAATCTGCTTTGGGATTGGAGGGTGACATCTATAGGATTTCTGACTGAGATGGTATCTGGCCTGGACCAGAATTTCAGCTTTTCCTTCTCATATTTACATATAGACCTCGTATTATTTGCTGCTATTCGATAACTCTAAGGGGATATTTGATACTCACCTGGACTTGATGGAAAAAGATGGCTCTGGGGCCATCGCAAGCCCAGCATCCTTTTATCCAAACTATTTCACCCTCAGGGTTGTAAGTGCCACTTTGACCAATCAATATTGGGCCTTTTGATTCTTGGTCTATTTGTAGCTGAAATTCTCTCCCTTGATTAAAAATTCACCAGGAGGCAGCCTGATGTGACATTTATGAGTTCCTGGAAGTCCATAAATGTTGAATGTTAGAAATTAGCCTGAGTTGTTTAGATGATAAGAAACAATAAGCAAGTAGGAGGGCTAATATTCAACACTCATATTTTTATTATCTATCTGTGGGACCTCACGGCAAAGTGGAACAAAAACGTCATACAAAGCACCTCCATGTTTGAGGTAACTTTTCTACCAGTCCCTGCCTCTAAATTACACTCCCTTCCCAATGAAGCTGGGTGGGGCTCAAGGTAACTGACTACCCTCTTTCCTTCCAGCTCCGTACCACTTTGATAATGAGTAACTGACCCAAGTTCCCAGCTCTATTTTAACACAGACCATGATAACAAGTATTGAAATTGATTATGTTTGCTCTATCTTCATATAATAGTAGCTCTGCAATCATTGAGAGGATAGATTGGCAAAAATAAATGTGTGACTTCCTTATTTTGGAGTTTTCAACCACAGAGTTTTTACACTCTACCCGTGATTATTTCTTTCGCATTATTTCCTGCCCACATCCCAACGCTATTCTGAGTCTCTGTTTCCTTCTTTTAAGTGACTTCTTCAAACATTTCTACAATGTTCCCTCTGTAGGCCCTTCTGGGCCATTGATCAAGGTTCTGGGAGCTTTGTATGCTTCCTAGAAGGCCTTGTCTAGTCTAGGCTGAAGTCAATGAAGGGACAGAGAAGGTTCAATGACTGAAGCTCTAATCAACCAGTCTGAGTGCTGTTCTACTTCTTTTACTGCACGGTCATCCAGAGAGCAGTTTGTACATGGAATTCCAATTCTGTCCAGTGGCTGGTACATTTTACAAAGTACACCGAGACTCTCGAATGGGGAAACCTAGAAATGTGCTGTATTGTGGACGGATGAAGGAAAGTGCAGTGGAAAGAGGACAGAGTCGGGGGCTTCCCTGGTGGCGCAGTGGTTGGGAGTCCGCCTGCCGATGCAGGGGACGCGGGTTCGTGCCCCGGACCGGGAGGATCCCACATGCCGCGGAGCGGCTGGGCCCGTGAGCCATGGCCGCTGGGCCTGCGCGTCCGGAGCCTGTGCCCCGCAGCGGGAGAGGCCACAACAGTGAGAGGCCCGCATACCGCAAAAAAAAAAAAAAAAAAAAAAAAAAAAAAAAAAAAAAAAAAAAAAAAAAAGAGGACAGAGTCTAGAGCCAAGTGGTTTGAGTTGACGCCAAGCGCTATCATTTTTCAGGTTTATGACCTTGTGCTTTAACCTCCTCATGCATCCATTTTGTCTTCTGTAGAATGGAGGTAATGATGGTCCCTGTCTCAGAGGGTTGTTATGAGAAAGTAAAAGTTCATATTTGAGGGCATTACCTAGCATATAGTCTATGCTGTGTATGTGTCTGTTAAATGAGAGACATAATTTTTATTGGAGTAGAGTTGATTTACAATGTTGTGTTAGTTTCAGGTGTACAGCAAAGTGATTCAATTATACATATATTTTTTTAGATTCTTTTCTCATATAGGTTATCCTAGAATACTGAGTAGAGTTCCCTGTGCTATACAGTAGGTCCTTGTTGGTTATCTATCTTACATATAGTAGTGTGTGTGTTCATCCCAAGCTCCTGATTTATCCCTCCCCCTCACATTTCCCCTTTGGTAACCATAAGTTTGTTTTCAATATCTGAAAGTCTGTTTCTGTGCTGTGAATAAGTTCATTTGTGTCATTTTAAAATTATATTCCACATAGGGGTGATATCATGAATTTGCCTTTCTCTGTCTGACTTACTTCGCTTAGTGTGATAATCTCTAGGTCCATCTATGTTGCTGCAAATGGCATTACTTCATTCTTTCTTATGGCTGAGTAATATTCCACTGTATATGTGTACCACATCTTCTTTATCCATTCCTCTGTCAATGGACATTTAGGTTGTTTCCATGTCCTGGCTATTGTAAACAGTGCTGCAATGAACATTGGGGTGCACATATCTTCAGATTATGGTTTCCTCTGGATATACACCCAGCAATGGGATTGCTGGATCATATGGTAGTTCTATTTTTAGTTTTTTAAGGAACCTCCATACTGTTCTCCACAGTGTCTGCACCAATTTACATTGACAGATATTTTAATTTAAGAAATATTTACAGAATATCCACTGCTCAAAGACACAATGTTAAGCAACATGAGAATGGAGAAAATTAACAAAATATGCCTGCCTTTAAGGACAGTGTTTGGAGGGATGTAGACATACTCAAAAAATCAAGTTAGCAGAGCTGGTACATGATCTATGCAGGTGTATTCACATGAGAGATCCAAGAATGTTACCCAAGAGATATTTGAAGGGTTCCTTAAAGGATAAGTAGTATTTCCAAGGGCAGATAATGGGGGGCAAGTGGCTGAAAGCTGTCCCACTTGCACCCAGCACAAGCCCAAAGCCAAATTGCTACCCTGCAAGTCCATCAATCCCATATCTGGCTCCACTGTGGGCCTCATTTCCCAGGCCTACCTGCCTTTCTTCCTCTTTTTCCATCCCTCCCTCCGCTTGCAAATTTCTACCATTGGCCTCCTCCATTTTCCTCCAATTACTTTCTTCTTATTTTATCTTTCTTTTAATCTCAAAAATAATGCAAACAATGTAAATCAATCGAAAATATAGGGCACAAAATGAAAAGCGAAATCTTCTTCCTCTACCCCGTACTCCCTAGAGGTAACAATGGTGTGGTGGTTTTGAAACACGGCCACAAATTCTTGAGGCTTCTCCATCTGACGGGGGCGTTTTTATCCATTCCCTTGAAACTGAGCAGGCTTACAGCTACTTCCACCCGTAGAGGAGTGCAGAAGGGGAAGTATGTGCCTTCCAAGACTGAGGCATAAAAAGCCATGCAGCATCCTCTTCGTTCACCCAATACCCTCTCTCTCAGAGCCCTGAGCTGACATATAAGAAACTCAGCTTCCCTGGGGCAGCCTTGCTGGAGAGTCTATGTGCCCACACTTTGGGCAATAGTCCCAGCTGGGCTCAGCCTTCCAGCCTTCTCCAGCACTTACAGAGTTAACAGATGCCATGGCACAACTGATTTAACCAGCCTTTTAATGATAACTCCTGTAGTAGCCTCCAAGTTTCTGGCATTATGAAAACCAGCCATGAACATTCTTATCCACATATCTTTGTGCAATATATGGGTATGTCTGCAAGACAAACTCCTAGAAATAACATTTCTGAACCAAAGAGTATTTTTTTTTGATAGATATTACCAAATTGTCCTTCAAATAGGCTATGCCAATTTAGACTTTTCCTGATGGTGCATAAGAGTGCCTATTTCACTGCAACCTCACCAACACTGAGTTTTATCACTTTTTCATTTTTACCACTCTGATGTCATCTCCAGAACCTTCCTTATGATGTGCCCCAGATGTATGCAGTGTCAGCGAGCGATCCCAAGTGTGACTTGTCCCCGCCTGCAAACCCAGGGGCTGAGGGGCATGTAGAAGTGGGGAGGGAGCGTTCAGGATGGTAAAGGACAAAGATAAGGCAAAAGGGCAAACTATTAATGAAAACTAAGTTAACACAAAGGTGAGCCACAGAACGCCGCAGACCTGCAGAGCAGATGTTTCAGAGTATAATGAAATTCAACTCAATGACATTCTGCTAATGGCAGGTGTTATCTGAAGTCCAGAATGACCCAGTTGGAAGAAGAGGGTTGGGGGCTTACAGAATGAGGAGGGAGGTTTGAGGAATGAAAGGAAGTTCTTTCAGTTAGTCAAAGGGCTCACTGAACAGCTGGCTAAAAATGGAATATTTTATAATGATTGATTTCAACCTGGACGATTCCAGGGCGCAGTCAAGAATAATGGGCCCCAAACCTAGCTGCCTAGCAATATTACCTGGAGTGCTTTTTTAGAAAAATATAGATATTTCATCATCCTCACCATCACTTCCAAACACATACATTGTCACCATAGATTCTGATGCAGTCGGTCTGCCCTTCTAACCAGCCCGTCAGGAAATTCTGAGGCAGAACAAGGTTAAGGAACAGAGTTTCTCAAATTTGCACATGCATCAGAATCACCAGAACCTATTAAAACACAGGTTTCTGGGCCCCAACACAACAGCTTCGGATTTGGTAAATCTGGAGTGGACCTGGAAATTTGCATTTCTAGCCAGCTCCCAGGTGATGCTGGTCCAGAGTCAGAGCTTGGAGACTGATGCCAAGGCATCAGCAGCACTGGGAGCTTGCTGGAAATGCAGAAACCTAAGCCCCACCTCAGATCTCAGGAATCAGAGTCTGCATTTAAAAAGAGCCCCTCCAAAAAGAGTCATGTACCCCAATGTTCATTGCAGCTGTATTTACAATAGCCGGGACATGAAAGCAACCTAAGTGTCCATCGACAGATGAATGGATAAAGAAGATGTGACACATATATACAATGGAATATTACTCAGCCATGAAAAGAAATGAAATTGAGTTATTTGTAGTGAGGTGGATGGACCTAGAGTCTGTCATACAGAGTGAAGTAAGTCAGAAAGAGAAAAACAAATACCATATGCTAACACATATATACGGAATCTAAAAGAAAAGAAAAAAGTGGTCATGAAGAACCCAGGGACAAGACGGGAATAAAGACGCAGACCTACTAGAGAATGGACTTGAGGACATGGGGAGGGGGAAGGGTAAGCTGGGACGAAGTGAGAGTGGCATGGACATATATACACTACCAAATGTAAATAGATAGCTAGTGGGAAGAAGCCTTAGCACAGGGAGATCAGCTGGGTGCTTTGTGAGCACCTAGAGGGGTGGGATAGGGAGGGTGGAGGGAGACGCAAGAGGTAGGAGATATGGGGATAAATATATATGTATAACTGATTCACTTTGTTATACAGCAGAAACTAACACACCATTGTAAAGCAATTATACTCCAATAAAGATGTTAAGAAAAAAAAGAGCCCCCAGTGATCTGTGTGCACATTAAACGCCACCCTCCTAGCTTACCTCTATTGTCTCGGATAGGACGCAAGGGGAAGAGGCCTGAAGGAGTGGAAAGCTGCCTGGAAGACCTGGGTTCTGGTCCCAGTACTACTAGTAATGACCTTTGTGATAAAATAAATCCCTTCATCTCTAATAGCTTCTGTTTCCTTATAAATAAAATTGCGATGCTGAGCTAAGTAATCCTGTAGATTCCTTTCCTTCTTTCCTACAATTCTAATTTGGTGCTTGACACATTGTTATGGGCTGAATTGTGTTCGCCCCAAAAGGCATATATTGAAGTCCTAAGCCCCAGTACTTCAGAATGTGACCATATTTAGAGAGAGTGTCTTTAAAGAGGTAACTGAGGTTAAATTGGGTCATTAGGGTGGGCCCTAATCCAATATGGCTAATGTCTTTACAAGAAGAGATAGACATGCCTAGAGACAGTGAGAATACATAGTGAGAATACGGCCATGTACCAGCCAAGATGAGGCCTCAGAAGAAACCAACCCTACTGATACCTATATCTTGGACTTTTAGCCTCCAGAACTGTGAGGAAATTAATTTCTCTTGTTTAAGCCTCCCAGTCTGCGTTTCTTCATTACGGCAGCCCTAACAGACTAATATACACATATTAAGCTTTGTAACTAAATCTAGATTAGAGTCTAAATGCATAAATCTGATTTCTTATTACAACTCATTTCACGTTGGACCCATTAGTTCCTGTAGGCAGATTCACCAAGAATGCCAGGGCTTCCTACAGGGGCCTCAGATTTTCTAGGCAATACCAACACTGGTGCAAATTCATTTCCTTGGATTCCATATCCAAGAACCATGGAACCCTCATTTACCACCAAACACTTATCCCAATCGAATTGTCACCCAGAACTGGTGCTCCCACCAGCCCCGCCCACCCTGCATGGATTTAGCTTTAAATTTTGATCTCTGACCTCGATCTCCTTAAATGCCTCTTTTCAGGAATCAAGTAAATTACACTTCTACATCCTGGTCCTGGTTGTTTCATAATTCCTTTACCCAAGAACAGGTTTACATTTATTGCATTTTCATTCAGATCATTTTTTTTTTCTCAGCTAAGCCAAGGTACTCTTATAGAGCAAACATACAGGAAAAAAATGATGAAAACAGGAACCCTCCAATAAGTGCATTCAGATGATCTCCTCACTTCACTATAGTTACTAGTGTAATACAGCTAGAAATAAGGATTCTTCTAGAATTCCTCTAGTCAAATGCAAAGACTCCGGCCTCCAAACATTAACATAAGAATTGTCACTATTTTGGGCTTCCCTGGTGGCGCAGTGGTTGAGAGTCCGCCTGCCGAGGCAGGGGACACGGGTTCGTGCCCCAGTCCGGGAAGATCCCACATGCCGCGGATTGGCTGGACCCGTGAGCCATGGCCGCTGAGCCTGCGCGTCTGGAGCCTGTGCTCCACAACAGGAGAGGCCACAACAGTGAGAGGCCCGTGTACCAAAAAAAAAAAAAAAAAAAAAAATTGCCACTGTTTTGAGAGCCCTAAAGGTAAGCCTATTTTTCACAAGCAAAGGATGTATGTACCTTGGGCATTTTTCAGTAGAGACACAAGTACTCGAAGTCTCACAAAAGCAAAAAAATTTAAGACATTTCCTGAGCAATGGAGAAAATGGCAAAACTAAATTTTTTTCTTTTTTCCCATCAAGGTAGCATAAAGCTGTGTTTCTCAAATGTAAATGTGCATGCATGTCACTTGGGATCTTGTTAAAGTTGATTCTGATTCAGAAGCAGTGGGGCCTAAGCCTCTACATCTTTAAGAAGCTCCTAGTGGAAGGCCACACGGCTGTTCCATTGACTACCCTTTGAATAGCAAGGATCTAATGGCAACAGAGATCGCTGGTTTCTGCAATTTCATTGATACTAAAGTTGAAATTCTAAAATTTTCTCTAGATAGGTTAGGCCACCTCACCTTAGCCAAGGTGGGTGTTTGAAAGACAAAAAACCTGGACCCCACTCACTTGGGCTGTTAACATCTTTGAAGAGGCTGGCAAGACCAGGAGAAGGCACCCAATTTGTTGACTATTATTACAAGTGGTCTGTCCCAGATCACTCTTCTGCACTGACACAAGGAAAGGAAAGCAGATGATTGAGGCAACCGTGAGCTTAAATTGTAGAGTCTGATAAACATCCCTTCTCTACCTTTCCATGTCCCTGGAGACATTCCCTAGGCCTAGTTATAAAAGCTCAGCGGATTTCTCGCCTGGTCTCAGAGGGCACAGCAACTACAACTATCATAACTTGTGGTACCCACCAGAAAAGGCAATCACAGATGTCCCCTAAGGTTCACCAAGTTTCTGAGTAAAACTATAGAGCAATGCTTTCCAAACTTGTCTCTACACTGGGATCACCTGGGGAGCTTCAAAAATTTCTGATGCCTGGTGTAACCCCCAAATATTGGGATTTAATTGGTCTGGAGTGTATTCTGGGCTTTAGAATTTTTTTTAAGACCTCACCCTTATCCCAAGGTGGTTTCAATGTACAAACAAGTTTGGAAATCACTGCTATAGGGTATATTGATTGAGTGCAGGGATTGAGGTGAGAGGGAAACTGTAGTTTTCTGAAGGACTCAAGAGAGCTGCCTCTGGAATGATTGTTCATTCATGCATGTATGCGTACATGCGCGTATGCAACAAATAATTACTGAGAACAGATTTTGTGCCAGTGCTACGCTGGGCCCTTAAGATTCAAAGAGGAAGGACATAGCCCCTGCCCTCTTGGGGTTTATGGTCCAGAAGAGGAGATGTAGAAAAGTGAACAGACAACTCAAGTACAGGGTGGTGGTGCCAGGGTAGTGGGACTACGGCAACAGTAGTGAGGTCGTGGTGCCGTGGAATACATGAGGGTGCCACTGATGACACAGAACCATACATCTCGTGCAATTACCTCTCTTAGAATCAGGAAACCAGGAAGCAGTTCTGACAGGAAGCGCAAACTGTATTCACTCATTCATGTCATTGGGTGCATTGCTGAGCAGATTGCCAATGAAGTAATCAATTCAAGAAATACAAAGCAGGCTTCCCTGGTGGCACAGTGGTTAAGAATCTGCCTACCAATGCAGGGAACACGGGTTCGAGTCCTGGTCCTGGAAGACCCCACATGCCGCGGGGTAACTAAGCCCATGCACCACAACTACTGAGCCTGTGCGCTAGAGCCCGTGAGCCACAACTACTGAAGCCTGCACGCCTAGACCCCGTGCTCTACAACAAGAGAAGCCACCGCAATGAGAAGCCCGCGCACCGCAACGAAGGGTAGCCCCTTCTTGCCGCAACTGGAGAAAGCCTATGCACAGCAACAAAGACCCAACGCAACCAAAAATTAATTAATTAATTAATTAAAAAGAAAGAAACACAAAGCCTCGCGCTCCTCTATGAATTTTTGGACTTCCTAGTAGAGTAGATATTTCTTGTCTTTACTTGCTTGTAATCCATTCTCTCTTCTGGTACCAGAACTCAGAACTTCCTCTGAGAAACAACCACTCTGTCTGTTTTGCCTGGGGGACCTCCTCTAAGTAGAGCACCAACTCTGCCTGACTCCGATTTTACCCTTGGACTTAAACCTGGTGTGTATGTGGACATGGAGCTGTTGGCTGCCATCTTGCGACAAATGAATAGAGGCTAAGGATGCAGCCAACCTGGAGAAGAGAGCCAGGAAGTACAGACTTCTGTCTGATGATACTGTTTCCCTGGATGAAGCCATGTCTTTATCCCTTGCTACGTAGGCTCATAATTTTCCTTTGGGGCCTAATCCAATTTGACTTAGCTTTTCTGTTATTTGCAACCCAGTGTGTCGTAACTGCTGCACCTAAAGTGGACTTTTTCCCAGGACTATTTTTTTGTGTGATTGGGAAAAAAAAAAAAATAGGCCCATTAATAACTGTTCATGAATTGCTCATTTTCCTGTTTTGTGAAACTGTTTTTTAGAGATTCTATCTAACATATCTTTAGGTGTACAAATGGAATTCTGTAAAGTAAGTCAGATCATGAGCTCAGGATGTTCTTTAGAAAACTATTTAGGGAGATTGGGATTGACATATATACACAAATATGTATAAAATAGATAACTAATAGGAAATTGCTATATAAAATAATAAATAAAATAAAATTCAAAAAATAAAGAAACTATTTAAATAATGCCACACCTAGTTAGCAGTGTAGCATTACTAACTAATGGTAGTTACTAACTAATTAGCTAACTAATTAGTGCTGCCAACTAAAGCTCAAAGAGCAGATGGAGAGAAATACTCCAGGTCGTTCTATTCGCCTTCTAACAAGTACCTGAGAAAACCTTCTAGGTTTGAAGAGCCTGGGATGGGGATTTTCACTCTCTGGGTGGTATTGCTGTGTGGTTGGGGATCACAGGTGTGGAGGAGCTGGTGAAGTACGGGAGGTTCTGAGCCACAGAACCAATTAGCTTGGAGTCCCAGCAGAGGGGTGTGCTCAGCTCCTGGAGGGCCAGGATGTTTTGGGTCCCAAGGTGCACCGTGATCACCATAAAGGCAGTGAAGGTTATCAGGTGAACTGGAGGAGAGGTTGTTAAGCTAAGCCTACCTCTTCACCAAGTACTGTTGGTCCTTCTAAATATCTCTTAAATTGTCCTCTTCCAAATATCTTGACATTTTTGTCCAAATTCTCATCATCACTAGCCTAAACTAATGCAACAACCTCTTAATTGTTCTTCCTACTTTTAATAGCATTTCCACCTCCAGGCACAGAGTCAGTCTATCCTCCACACTGTTGCCTAAGTGGTCCAATCATGCTACCTACTTAGAAACCTTCTCACTTGTCCCATCACTTACAGAAGAAGGTCCAAGATTTGTGTCAAGGTACCTTTTGCCTCTATCTACTTATGAAGCCTCTACATCTAGTTCCCAGCATGGGCTAGGCTGATTCAAGTATTTGTGCCTATACTTACTACATTCCTTCTGTCTCAAAGTCTTCTAGGAAAACTCCTCTTCATACTTCAAAACCCAGTTCAGATATTCCCTTCTTCAGGAAGTCTTTCCAAGAATCCTCACACCTTTAAAGCCATTTTTTTCCTCCTCTGTACTGTATTTATAATTTGAACTTACTTTTATCCCCTAACATCCTGTTATTATGTTTTCCCTTCTGTCTAAATATGAGCCTCTTTAAGATAGGACCAGTTTCTTATTCATTTCCTATCTCTAATACCAAGTATAGTGCCTTACGTATAGTAAGCACTCGGTAAATGTTCAGTGAATTGAACTGATTACATTTGTCTCCAAGTCAGTGTTGAGGGTGATTTAGAAAGAATCATCCTGATGACCAGGGATGAGATCAGAATTAGGTTAAGATATGATGGGGAATAGCTAAAAAAACAGTGATCAAACTTTACCTACATGTTGATGTCTCCTTTTAAAGTTTATCTAGTTTAATATCCATGTTTAGCTTTTGCATTAGAAGTAATATATTGTGACTAATACCTGAAAAAAATATATTTATAAAGTGTGTAGGTTTGAGTTGAAATCTCCATAGAAATCTCAAACACTAACTCTGACTTATACCCAAATACCTTCTAGTTTACTCTGGGAAAAAATAAGATTCCAATTACCTACCCTAAATTAAGTAAAAATGTCTAAGAGAAAAAGGAATTATTTTTTAAAAAATTAAAAGACATTCTTTAATCCTAATTAGGCAAAACTAAAATTAACTAATGGAGATGATCTAGACTAAATCCCAAAGGGTCAGAGTAGGCAAAGGGAGAGAACAAAGCTTCATCACCAGCCCACCTTTCCAACTCAGGTGACCAGGTTCCTGAGCAGTGATTTCCAGACAATCTAGCCCAGAGCCAGGGGCATGAAAAAAATGGCCCCTCAATTTTGTTCTGAGTCTACAGTCACCCTTTTTGGATAAGCCCTGCTTGAGCTGGGTTGTCTTTATTCCTAGTAACCATTAGAGTTAACAGCATCACTTTAAACTAGCTACAGCAAAAGAAGAAAAAAAGCAAGAGAGAGGGAGACGGAGATTGCCTTGTAAAATTGGCAAGAACTTTCACTTGCTTTTTGCTGGTACTCTTAAATTCAAGACTGGTTTCCGCGTTCCAGGAGCCCTGTTTTGTTACTGGCTGGCACTCAGCAGAAAAGGTAGGGAGCAATGGGGCAATCCCCCCCACCATTTTACCTCTTTGCTTAGCAATTTCCTCGTTAATATAACAAGATTAGCCTTCCTGCTGCAATGAGTGTGGCTTCCTTCATGCCAAGGACACCACCACGTTCACAAGTATAATAAATCCTTTTAAGAAAATCCGGCAGTCAAGAGACAAATGTAAACCTGGAATTTCTGGATTCGGCCACAAATTTAATTACCATGGCAACAAAAGGACATGTGCCTAATTAAACTGTCAATCACACCTAAATGACACGGCATCCTATTTATACAAATGTTTACTCCTGTGGCTTGAATCAGCCCTTCTAGCTCAGGAGGCAGCAAGTGGTGATTAAAAACAAGTGACATCAGAGATCTCCACCAACTAAGTAAAGTAACTTAGCTTTACTTGGCTGCTACAATACATCTGCTTCTCTTTTTTTTAATTAAAATTTTGTTATCCTTTTAATGAAAATGCACATAATATATGTGTGTGGCTTGATCAATTTCCCCACATTGACTACATTCATTTACTAGTACCAATCACAGAACATGGTCCGCACCCCTGAAATCCACCACTTACACCTTCCAGTAACTTGTCCCTCTCCTCCAAAGAGTAACCACTGTCCTAACTTCTCTCCACAGAGCTTAGTGTTACCTGGTTTTGTGCATTACATAAATGGAATCACTGGGAATGTACTTCTCTGTCACTATGCTGTGAGAGTCACCCACAGTGCTGCGTTTTACGTGGTTCTTTTTTATTGCTGGGTCGTGCGATCACCACACTCTGATGATCCATCCTGCTGCTGGATCCTGTTGTTTGAGTTGTTTCCTGTTGGGGTATTATGAGTAGTGTGGCCATTAGCGTTCCAGGGCATGCCTCTTGGTAAAATATGTTCATGGGCCTATTGGGTTGTAATTGCTGGATCATAGGTTATGCGTACGTTGTGGATGCTGCCACATAGTTTTCCACACTGGTTGTAGCCATTCACACTTCTGTCATCATGGAGATGCTAGCTACCAGACTTCAAGTCTCCCCACAGGGCCAAGAGGAGGCAGTGAGTTACTTAGACTTCACAGCAGCCCCATTTTTCAGATGAGGAAACTGAGGTTAAGAGACTTGCCAAGATCACACTCAGTAACATCTGGGGCTCCGCCCCAGGTCCTTGTCACCCAAAAGCTGTAGCTCTTACTCTCCATACTCAGGTCTCTCCGGTGCTCTGACTTGGTGGAGGTACCAAATGCACTATACTCTTAACAGAACTCCCAGGCTCCTATTGTCCCATTGTGGCAGAACATTTCAATGCTGGACACAAGCCTCTTCAGAACCCTCTTCTCCCTCTGCCCACTTTGTCAGCATGGGTTGTGAGGAAATAAAGAGCAGAGCTCACCATCGACCCACAATGGATAAATAGCATAAACAAGGAAGAAAAATGAAGTTATAAGTCACTAAGATTTGGGAGGCTAGGAAGTTTTTGTTACTTAGAATAACCAAGCCCATTCTAACTGATACAATGAACACATCTAGTTTTGTGAAGTTAGTTATAACCTATATTTTGACAGTTCCCAAATTTTATCTCTTGGCAGATTCTGAGTCCTGAACTCTAGAACCAGTTATTCTACCATTTCTCTAAACCTTCTCTTATAAAATTATTATATATCTCAAACTGGACATGTCCAAAATGGAATTCCTGATCTCTCCTCTCCCCAGAATTGGACCACCTACAATCTTCATATGTCAATTAATAGTAGCTACAATATTCCCATGACTCAAGACAAAAGCCTTGGAAGTATTCTTGTCTCTTCTCTTTCTCTTATACTGCACATTGAATCCATCATCAGCAAGTCGTGCATGCCTACTTTACTTTTTTATAGTTTTTATATTTGCAAAATGTATTTCAAAAGATGTTCAACAGGGGCTTCCCTGGTGGTGCAGGGGTTGAGAGTCCGCCTGCCGATGCAGGGGACACGGGTTCGTGCCCCGGTCCGGGAAGATCCCACATGCCGCGGAGCGGCTGGGCCCGTGAGCCATGGCCGCTGGGCCTGCGTGTCCGGAGCCTGTGCTCCGCAACGGCAGAGGCCACAACAGTGAGAGGCCCGCGTACCGCAAAAAAAAAAAAAAAAAAAGATGTTCAACATCATTAATTATTAGAGAAATGCAAATCAAAACCACAATGAGTTATCACCTCACACTGATCAGAATGGCCATCAACAAAAAGTCTACAAATAATAAATGCTAAGGAGGGTGTGGAGAAAAGGGAACCCTCCTACGCTTTTGGTGGGAATGTAAATTGGTACAGCCATTACAGAAAACAGTATGGAGGTTCCTTAAAAAACTAAAAATAGAGTTACTATATGATCCAGCAATCCCACTCCCGGGCATATATCTGGAGAAAACTCTAACTCAAAAAGATACATGCACCCCAATGTTTATAGCAGCACAATTTACAATAGGCAAGACATGGAAGCAACCTAAATGTCCATCAACAGATGAATTGATAAAGAAGATGTGATATATATATATATACAATGGAATGTTATTCAGGCATAAAAAAGAATGGAATAATGCCATTCGTAGCAACATGGATGGAATTAGAGATTATCATACTCAGTGAAGTAAGTCATGAACAGAAAGACAAATATCACATGATATCACTTATATGAGGAGTCTAAAAAAATGATACAAATGAACTTATGTACAAAACAGAAATAGACTCATAGACATAGAAAACAAACTTATGGTTACCAAAGGGGAAAGTGGCGGGTGGAGGGATAAATAAGGAGTTTGGGATTAATGGATACACACTACTATATATAAAATAGATAACCAACAAGGACTTATTGGATAGCACAGGGAACTATATTCAATATCTTATAATAACCTATAATGGAAAAGAATCTAAAAAAGAAATACATACATGTGTGTGTGTGTGTGTGTGTAAATGAATCACTTTGCTGTATACCTGAAACATTGTAAACCAACTATACTTCAATAAAAAAATTAAAATTTACATATATATATATATATATATATATATATATATATATATATATCCAGAATGTGACCCTCCTTTGGTTATCTAATTCTAGATACCATGGCTCTTCAAAAATTCATTCTTCTAGATATTAGTATTTTTACTACCCTTTCTTTGAAATTTTCTCACAACACCCCCTCTCACCCCGCTCCCAACCTATTTGCCATGATGCTATAGGGTCCTGTTTCTCCTGTACTCATCTCTTTCTTTGTAATTCACTGACAACATTTTCTCTCCCTCACTTTAGCTTCCTGATCTTCTCGCTATTCTATTTCCATGAGAAAAGCAATGCTTCCTATGGCTTTTCATTTTTATTCACATTTCACAAAATGTATGTATAACAATGGTGATACTGGGGATGGTTTTAGGAGGTATAGGGATAAATATTTCTCTTTTAACAGTTATCATTTTATTTTACTGTGTATTAGACAAAATATAAGTAGCACATAAGGCCTGAAATTTCACAGATATTATTGCTTAGGTGAAGCCAAAAAAATAAGTTTAAGTTAAATTACAGTAAAATATTAAATAAACAATACTATAAGAGTATGAGACAGAGGGAAAAAATGTAAGTAGCACACAACTGCAGTTTAGGTAATGTACTATGGATCCTCAAATAGTAAATGCAATCAGTTCTCTTTGAATGAACACTTGTGATGACCACCTGGAGAGCTGCATTTGGAGGGTGGTCCACCATACCTTTAACATTAATAAATGAATCTCAAATGGATTTTTACCCCAAAACCAGTTCCTCTGTTTATTCAACAATGCCCACTATTCTAGTAGGCCAAGTCCAACAACTGGACATCATTTTTTATTCATCTCTCTCTCTTTTCCCCTTTTTTCACTAAATTTTTGTTTTATTTTATTTTATTTTTAATTAATTAATTAATTTATTTATTTTTTGTGGTACGTGGGCCTCTCCCTGTTGTGGCCTTTCCCGTTGCAGAGCACAGGCTCCAGACGCGCAGGCTCAGCAGCCATGGCTCACGGGCCCAGCCGCTCCGCGGCATGTGGGATCTTCCCGGACCGGGGCACGAACCCGTGTCCCCTGCATCGGCAGGCGGACTCTCAACCACTGCGCCACCAGGGAAGCCCTTCACTAAATTTTAAAATCCTGAAATGACTGTCACATTTACCCTTTTCCTTTTATTCTCATTTACATCATCCCAAGCCATGACCCAATTATCTCATACCCAGATCATTGAAATGACCTCCAAACTATTTGCCTGGCTCCATCGAAATTCAGTTGCATTCTGCCAATGCCCTAAAATCATCATTCCCATGTTAAAAACCTTCAGTAACTTCCCCTGAAGGCAATGTCCAAGATCCCTAACCCCATGCTAATAATAACTAGCATATATTGAGTTTTCTGTGCTAAAAGGCTTACAGGAATTTTCTTGTTGAATCCTCATGACAACCCTCTAAGGTAGATACTACAGATGAGGAAACTAAAGTTTAGCGGTTAAATGACTTGGCAAGAGTTAGAAGGTGGCCGACCCAGAATTCCATCCCAAATACCCTAATTCTGTCTTTCATCTAAACCACCATACTACACTGTCTATTGACAAATCTAACATTCTTTCTAAGTATGTATAACCTTTGTGTCCTCTCCTCTATTTCCTTTTTCCCCCCATTTAGGTGAGTCTTATTCTTAAATATTGGGCCTTTATCAAGCCCCCACCTGGGTTTTGATACTCTACCCTGCCCCCCACCAACACACACACATTGCAAAACCACCATCTGCTACAATATCCAAATTGTACCTCTCCTTTAGGACCCAGCTCAAGTTCAGGCCCTTATTCTGACACTAATGCCAGAATTATGCTGGAAAGAAATAGATGGTTGTCCTTCCAGATTGAAAACTTATGTGCCCAGGCCCTGAATTGTTCACCGTCAGTCCTGATGTGAACCTGGCTCTGCGGATAAATGACTTCAAGGAAAGAAGCCGGCACCCCCAGCCCACCCTATGAACAGGGGGACCCTTCATCTCTGAATTAAGAGCATTCCAAAGTAACGCAAGGGGGTACAGTTCAAGGCATTGCTTCTCAGCTTTTTATGTGCCCAGGGCCTTTTCAGCCCATTCTTTGTGTCCCATAGACATTCAGTAATCGTAATAACACAGGCTGATTTCCAAATGTGCCAGTGTTTCAGAGAGAGAGAGTCAGGTATGAGTCCTGCCCAGAGAAATCATGGCCTCAGTGAGCAGTTGGTCCACCAGGATTTGTTTTGCTCACTGACCTTCTTTCAATTGTTCAATTCATTCCTTGAGCTCTTGTCCACAGAGAAACCAGAAAAGAAATAGAACTGGCAAAGATAAGCTGTCTCTTCTGTTCTTTTTGTATAATAGAAGGCCACACACGCTCACACAAAAACCCTTAGAATTAGATGGAAACTTAGACATCATCTAGTCTCACCCCTTCATTTCAGAGATGACAAAACTAAGGCTCTAATAGATAAAATGACCCATAGAGGGTCACATAATTAGTGATAATTAGAGGCAGATCTGGGATTGGAACCCAGAAATTTGAGCCCCAGTGCAGCTTTTAAATCCTAGCTCTCTTGATAGGGTTATAGCCTTGCAAACATGGACAAGTCACTTACTCCCTCTGAGATTCAGTTTTCTTAATTCTGCAATGATGCTAATGTTAGTGATTACACTAACTTTGTAGGATTGTTATAAGAATCAAATAAAGTCAAGTGAAAAAAGTAGGGAGCAAGCATTTAACACATAATAGTTGCTCAAGAGACGTTCATTTATTCACCCAAATGGTTGTTGGCGGACATCCAGGAAGAATCTAGCAAAAACATATTTTCAGAGGATGACTAAAACGTTGAAGACTTAATCACACAAAATTTCCAAAAATCCAGAGAGAACCTTGAAATCGGGATGGGGAGAAGGGAGGCTGCTGTGAGAGGGGAGATGTTTAATGGCAAAGGTGTCTCTGTTGTTTGTTTTCTAAAGGAAAAGTTGTGTGTCAGCTAGGTGACTCACGAAACACTAATTAAATTTTTTATTATTTTTATTCCCATAAAACAAACAAAGCACTTTTAGCAATGCCAAGCTTTCTGGAGACCCAAGAAAATAATTGCCTGGGTGGAACATTAACTGCTTTAAAAATTAATTTTATGTTTTAGCTTTGTTTATCAGCATGTGAAATGACTGTTAGAGCCAAGTCTTAAGTTATATGACACCTAACCTGGCAGGAAGAGGCAGAACTGAGGGGAATTGCTCCCCAACCTTCCACACTGCTAAGTTCAGACCTCAGCCTCCTGCTGGGTCTCTGTTTAACACGGTGAGCAAGGGTGCCTGGTCCCCAGGTTATGACGTCACACCCCAGCTCTCCCCTGGACCTGCTGGCTGTCCTCGGAAGACAGTTTCTCTGAGTGCATCTTTCTGTCCTTGTCTGTTTGCTCTGAAGCATGTATGACTATAAGGCTTAGACTGGGGCTGTGAATGCTGAAATCAAATGATCAGGAAAATTCTGATCTTGCAGAAAGTTTTGGGTTTTTAAATTCTGAAAAGTTTATATGCATAAAAGTACAGAGAATCATTTAACAATTACCCATGGACCATCCAGATTTGCTATATGCTAATTTTTTTTCCTATCTGCTTTAGAAAAACTTTTAAAGTGAAAAAATTTACAGACATCATTGAACACCTCCAAATCATTTTTCTCCCTCCTCAGAGATAATCACCCTCTTGAAGGTGAATTTTATCTTTATATCTCTATTGTTTATATTTGTATATATTTGTATTGTATGTATTCACAAGTAATATACAATATTAATTTGTTCTTAAATTTTATATAAATCATACCATCTGCACATGTATTTTTGTAACTTGCTCTTTTCACTCAACATCATATCTTCAAGAGGTATGTATGTTGATACATTTAAATCTAGTTCATTTTAACAGACAATATTTCATTGTATGAATGGACTACACTCTATCCATTACATTATTGACAGACATTTAGCTTTTTTTGCAATTACTGTAAGACTGCAATGGATATCCTTGATCATATCTGCTTGTGAACATGTGCAAGATTTTCTCAAGGATATATCAATACATCTGGGAGTCAAATACTGGATCATAAGGTGTGTATATCTTCAACTTTACTAGATATTGACAAATTCTTCTCCAAAGAGGCTGCACTAATTTATATTCCAATCTCCAGTTTATGATAATTCCTGTTTCCTCTTCAGTGTTTGATATTGTGAGACTTTAAATTTTTTTTCCTAGTCAGATGGGTATAAAAATGACCTTTGCTTTGGAAGTTAGTCCTTGAGCACTAGTTTGATACCATCTGTATTTTAGATGACCTGTTTTACCAGCAGGCCTGTTACCCTCCATGACTAACTGGGTAAGCACATGCTTATAATGGAATAAATTAATTGTTTAATGTATTTTCTTTTTTACTAACAAGTTTGCACATTTAAAAATGTTTATTGGCTTTTTGAATTTCCCCTTCTGTGGATTTCTTTTTTTTTTTTAATGTGGGTTGTTATTTTATTATTTTTTATACAATTTTTAAAGGTTATTTTCCATTTACAGTTATTATGAAATATTGGCTATACTGCTGTACGATACATCCTTGAGCCTGTCTTACACCCAATAGTTTGTACCTCCCAATCCCCCATCCTTATTTTGCCCCCAACACTGGTAACCACTAGTTTGTTCTCTATATCTGAGTCTGCTTCTTTTTTTGTTATATTCACTAGTTTGTTATTTTTTAGATTCCACATATAAGTGATATCATACAGTATTTATCTTTCTCTGTCTGAGTTATTTCACTTAGCATAATGCCCTCCAAGTCCAATCATGCTGCTGCAAATGGCAAGATTCTGTTCTTTTTTATGGCTGAGTAGTATTCCACTGTGTCTATATGTATACCATATCATCTTTATCCACTTATGCACATGGGTGCATATATCTTTTTGAATTAATGTTTTTGCGTTTTTCCAAATGTATATCCAGGAGTGGAATTGCTGGGTGAAATGGTAGTTTTATTTTTAGACTTTTGAGAAATCTCCATATTGTTTTCCACAGTGGCTGCACCAATTTACATTCCCACCAAAAGTATGCCAGTGTACAAGAGTTCCCTTTTTTCCACATCCTTACCAACATTTATTTGTGTTCTTTTTGATGATAGCCATTCTGACAGATGTGAGGTGATATCTCATTGTGGTTTTCATTTGCATTTCCCTGATGATTAGCAATGTTGAGCATCTTTTCATGTGCTTGTTGGCCATCTGCATTTCCTCTTTGGAAAAGTGTCTATTCAGTTCTTCTGCCCATTTTTTAATCAGGTTGTTTGTTTTTTAGATGTTGAGTTGTATGAGCTGTTTACATATGTTGGATATTAATTCCTTATCAGTCATATCTTTTGCAAATATTTTCTCCCATTCAGTAGATTGTTTTTTTCATTTTGTCAATGGCTTCCTTTGCTGTGCAAATGCTTTTAAGTCTAATTAGGTCCCATTTGTTTATTTTTGCTTTTATTTCCTTTACTTTAGGAGACGGTTTGAAAAAAATATTGCTGCAATTTATGTCAAAGAGTATTCTGCCTATGTTTTCCTCTAGGATTTTGATAGTATCTGGACTTACATTTAGGTCTTTAATCCATTTTGAGCTTATTCTTGTATATGGTGTGAGACAGTAAGTGGTGCTGGGAAAACTAACAGCTACATGTAAAAGCATTTAGGTTGCTTCCATGACCTGGCTATTGTAAATAGTGCTGCAATGAACATTGGGGTGCATGTGGCTTTTTGAATTATGGTTTTCTCTGGGTATATGCCCACTAGTGAGATTGCTGGGTCATATGGTAATTCTTTTTTTTTTTTTTTTTTTTTTTTGTTATTTTTGGATGCGTTGGGTCTTCATTGCTGTACGCAGGCTTTCTCTAGTTGCGGTGAGCGGGGGCTACTCTTCATTGGGGTGCTTGGGCTTCTCATTGCGGTGTCTTCTCTTGTTGTGGAGCACAGGCTCTAGGCGCACAGGCTTCAGTAGTTGTGGCTCACAGGCTCTAGCACGCAGGCTCAGCAGTTGTGGCACATGGCCTTAGTTTCTCCGTGGCATGTGGGATCTTCCTGCACCAGGGCTTGAACCTGTGTTCCCTGCATTGGCGGGCGGATTCTTAACCATTGCGCCACCAGGGAATTCCCTCATATGGTAATTCTATTTTTAGTTCTTTAAGGAACCTCCATACTGTTCTCCATAGTGGCTGTATCAATTTACATTCCCACCAACAGTGCAAGAGGGTTCCCTTTTCTCCACATGGTCTCCAGCATTTGTTGTTTGTACATTTTCTGATGATGCCCATTCTAACTGGTGTGAGGTGATACCTCACTGTAGTTTTGATTTGCATTTCTCTAATAGTGATGTTGAGCAGCTTTTCATGTGCCTCTTGACCATCTGTATGTCCTCTTTGGAGAGATGTCTATTTAGGTTGTATGCCCATTTTTGGATTTTTTTTTTTTTTTTTTAGTATTGAGCTGCATGTGTTGCTTATATATTTTGGAGATTAATCCTTAGTTGCTTCATTTGCAAATATTTTCTCTCATTCTGAGGGTTGTCTTTTCATCTTATTTATACTTTCCTTTGCTGTGCAAAAGATTTTAAGTTTCATCAGGTCCCATTTGTTTATTTTTGTTTTTATTCCCATTACTCTAAGAGGAGAGTCAAAAAAGTTCTTGCTGTGATTTATGTCAAAGAGTGTTCTTCCTATGTTTTCCTCTGAGGGTTTTATAGTGTCCAGTCTTACATTTAGTCTTACATTTTATAGTGTCCAGTCTTACATTTGTATGGTGTTAGGGAGTGTTCTAATTTCATTCTTTTACATGTAGCTGTCCAGTTTTCCCAGCACCACTTATTGAAGAGACTGTCTTTTCTCCATTGTATATCTTTGCCTCCTTTGTCATAGATTAGTTGACCATAGATGTGTGGTTTTATCTCTGGGCTCTCTATCCTGTTCCATTGATCTATATTTCTGTTTTGCGCCAGTACCATACTGTCTTGATTACTGTAGCCTTGTAGTATAGTCTGAAGTCAGGGAGCCTGATTCCTCCAGCTCCACTTTTTTCCCCTCAAGATTGCTTTGGCTATTCAGGGTCTTTTGTGTCACCATACAAATTTTAAGATTTTTTGTTCTAGTTCTGTAAAAATTGCCATTGGTAATTTGATAGGGATTGCGTTGAATCTGTAGATTGCTTTACATAGTATAGTTATTTTCACAATATGGATTCTTACAATCCAAGAACATGGTATATCTCTCCATCTGTTTGTGTCATCTTTGATTTCTTTCATCAGTGTCTTATAGTTTTCTGATTACAGGTCTTTTACCTCCTTAGGTAGGTTTATTCCTAGGTATTTTATTCTCTTTGTTGCAATGGTCAATGGGATTGTTTCTTTAATTTCTCTTTCTGATCTTTCATTGTTAGTGTATAGGAATACAAGAGATTTCTGTGCATTAATTTTGTATGTTGCCACTTTACCAAATTCACTGATTAGCTGTAGTAGTTTTCTGGTGGCATCTTTAGGATTCTCTATGTATATCATGTCATCTGCAAACAGTGACAGTTTTACTTCTTCTTTTTCAAATTGTATTCCTTTTATTTCTTTTTCTTCTCTGATTGCCATGGGTAGGACTTCCAAAACTGTGTTGAATAATAGTGGTGAGAGTGGAATTCCTTGTCTTCTTCCTGATCTTAGAGTAAATGCTTTCAGTTTTTCACCATTGAGAATGATATTTGCTGTGGGTTTGTCATATATGGCCTTTATTATGTTGATGTAGGTTCCCTCTATGCCCACTTTCTGGAGAGTTTTTGTCATAAATCGGTGTTGAATTTTGTCAAAAGCTTTTTCTGCATCTATTGAGATGATCATACGATTTTTATTCTTCAGTTTGTTAATGTGGTATATCACATTGATTGATTTGCAAATATTGAAGAATCCTTGCATCCCTGGGATAAATCCCACTGGATAATGGTGTATGATCCTTTTAATGTGTTGTTGGATTCTGTTTGCTAGTATTTTGTTGAGGATTTTTGCATCTATATTCATCAGTGATACTGGGCTGTAATTTTCTTTTCCTTTTTTTTTTTTTTTTTTGTAGTATCTCTGTCTGGTTTTGGTATGAGGGTGATGGTGGCCTCGTAGAATGAGTTTGGGAGTGTTCCTTCCTCTGTAATTATTTGGAAGAGTTTGAGAAGGATGGATGTTATCTCTTCTCTAAATGTTTGATAGAACTTACCTGTGAAGCCATCTGGTCCTGGATTTTTTTTGTTAGAAGATTCTTAATCACAGATTCAATTTCATTACTTGTGATTGATCTGTTCATATTTTCTATTTCTTCCTGGTTCAGTCTTAGAAGGTTATACCTTTCTAAGAATTTGTCCATTTCTTCCAGGTTGTCCATTTTATTGGCATTGATTTACTTGTAGTAGTCTCTTATGAAGTATTTCTGTGGTGTCTTTTGTAACTTCTCCTTTTTTCATTTCTAATTTTATTGATTTGAGTCCTCTCCCTCTTTTTCTTGATGAGCCTGGCTAAAGGCTTATCAATTTTGTTTATCTTCTCAAAGAACCAGCTTTTAGTTTTATTGATCTTTGCTATTGTTTTCTTTGTTTCTATTTCATTTATTTCTGCTTTGATCTTGATGATTTCTTTCCTTCTACTAACTTTGGGTTTTGTTTGTTCTTTCTCTAGTTCCTTTAGGTGTAAGGATAGATTGTTATTTGGGATTTTTCTTGATTCTTCAGGTAGGATTTTATTGCTATATATTTCCCTCTTAGAACTACCTTTTCTGTATCCCATAGGTTTTGGATTGAAGTGCTTTCATTGTCATTTGTCTCTAGGTATTTTTTGCTTTCCTCTTTGATTTCTTCAGTGATCTTGGTTATTTAGTATCGTATTGTGTAGCCTCCATGTGTTTGTGTTTTTTATAGTTTTTTTCCCCTCTAATTGATTTCTAATCTCATAGCGTTGTGGTTGGAAAAGATGATTGATATGATTTCAATTTTCTTAAATTTACCAAGGCTTGATTTGTGACCCAAGATGTGATCTATCCTGAAGAATGTTCCATGTGCACTTGAGAAGAAAGTGTTATCTGCCATTTTCAGATGGAATATCCTATAAATATCAATTAAATCTATCTGGTCTATTGTGTCATTTAAAGCTTGTGTTTCTTTATTAATTTTCTGTCTGGATGATCTGTCAATTGGTGTAAGTGAGGTGTTAAAATCCCCCACTATTACTGTGTTCCTGTTGATTTCCTCTTTTATAGCTATTAGCATTTGCCTTATGCATTGAGGTGCTCCTATGTTGGGTATAGATATGTTTATAATTTTTATATCTTCCTCTTGGATTGATCCCTTGATCGTTATGCAATGTCTTTCCTTGTCTCTTTTAACATTCTTTATTTTAAAGTCTATTTTATCTGATATTAGTATTGCTACTCCAGCTTTCTTTTGATTTCCATTTGCATGAAATATCTTTTTTCCATCCCCTCACTTTCAGTCTGTATGTGTCCCTAGGTCTGAAGTGGGTCTCTTGTAGACAGTATATATATGGGTCTTGTTTTTGCATCCATTCAGTGAGCCTGTGTCTTTTGGTTGAAGCATTTAATCCATTCACATTTAAGGTAATTAAATATGAATGTATATATATTGTTCCTATTGTTCCTATTGTTCCTATATATATATGTTCCTATTATCATTTTCTTAATTGTTTTGGGTTTGTTTCTCTAGGTTTTTTTCTTCTCTTCTGTTTCCCACTTAGAGAAGCTCCTATAGCATTTGTTGTAGAGCTGGTTTTGTGGTGCTGAATTCTCTTACCTTTTGCTTGTCTGTAAAGCTTTTGATTTCTCCATTGAATCTGAGTGAGATCCTTGCTGGGCAGAGTAATCTTGGTTGTAACTTCTTCCCTTTCATCACTTTAACTATATCGTGCCACTCCCTTCTGGCTTGTAGAGTTTCTGCTGAGAAATCAGCTGTTAACCTTCTGGGAGTTCTCTTGTATGTTATTTGTCATTTTTCTCTTGTGGCTTTTAATAATTTTTCTTTGTCTTTAATTTTTGTGAATTTTATTACTATGTGTCTCAGCGTGTTTCTCCTTGGGTTTATCCTGCCTAGGACTCTCTGTACTTCCTGGACTTGGGTTCCTACTTCCCTTCCCATGTTAAGGAAGTTTTCAACTATGATTTCTTCAAATATCTTCTTGGGTCCCTTCTCTCTCTCTCTTCTCCTTCTGGGACCCCTATAATGCGAATGTTGTTGTGTTTAATGTTGTCCCAGAGGTCTTTTAGGCTGTCTTCGTTTCTTTTCATTCTTTTTTCTTTATTCTGTTCCATGGCAGTGAATTCCACCATTGTCTTCCAGGTCACATATCTGTTCTTCTGCCTCAGTTATTCTGCTACTGATTCCTTCTAGTGTATTTTTCATTTCAGTTATTGTATTGTTCATCTCTGTTTGTTTGTTCTTTAATTCTTCTAGGTCTTTGTTAAACATTTCTTGCATCTTCTTGATCTTTGCCTCCATTCTTTTCCTGAGGTCCTGGTTCATCTTCACTCTCATTTTTCTGAATTCTTTTTCTGGAAGCTTGCCTATCTCCCCTTAATTTAGTTGTTTTTCTGGGGTTTTATCTTGTTCCTTCATCTGGTACATAGTCCTCTGCCTTTTCATTTTGTCTATCTTTCTGTGATGTGTTTTTCATTCCACAGGCTTTAGAATTGTAGTTCTTCTTGCTTCTGCTGTCTGCCCTCTGGTGGATGAGGCTATCTAAGAGGTTTGTACAAGTTTCCTGATGGTAGGGACTGGGGGTGTGTAGAGCTGGGTGTTGCTCTGGTGGGCAGAGCTCAGTAAAACTTTAATCCTTTTGTCTGCTGATGGGTGGGGCTGGGTTCCCTCCTTGTTGTTTTTTTGGCCTGAGGCAACCCGGCACTGTAGACTTTGGTGGGGCTAATGGCAGACTCCAGGAGGGATCACACCAAGGAGCACCACATTAAACCTCTGCCACCAGTGTCCCTGTCCCCACGGTGAGCCACAGCCACCCTCCACCTCTGCAGGATACCCCCAACACTAGCAGGTAGGTCTGGTTCAGTCTCCTATGGTGTCACTGCTCCTTCCCCTGGGTCCTGATGCACACACTGCTTTGTGTGTGCCCTCCAAGAGTGGGGTCTCTGTTTCCCCCCGTCCTGTCAAAGTCCTGCAATCAAATCTCACTAGCCTTCAAAGTCTGATTCTCTAGGAATTCCTCCTCCTATTGCTGGACCCCCAGGTTGGGAAGCCTGACATGGGGCTCAGAACCTTCATTTCAGTGGGTGGACTTCTCTGATATAAGTGTTTTCCAGTTTGTGAGTAACCAACCCAGCAGTTATGGGATTTGATTTTATTGTGATTGTGCCCTTCCTACCACCTCATTGCAACTTCTCCTTTGTCTTTGGACGTGGGGTATCTTTTTTGGTGAGTTCCAGTGTCTTCTTGTCAATGATCGTTCAGCAGTTAGTTATGATTCTGGTGCTCTCACAAGAGGGAGTGAGAGCACGTCTTTCTACTGTGCCATCTTGAACTAATCTCTCACTGTCCAGACTTCCGCCTTATTGATGTATCCTCACATGGCAGAGAGTGAGCTCTGGGGTCTCATCCTCTTCTCATAAGGGGACCAGCCGTATCAGATTAGGGCCCTACCCTTATGACCCCTTTTAATCTTTATCACCTCCTCAAATCTCCCAATATGGTCACATTAGTGGTTAGGGCTTCAACATAAGGATTTGGGGGAGATACACTTCCATCTATAGCAGTGATGGTACATTGATATCCACTCATTTATTTTCAAATGGATCTAAGTTTCTTGATCTTTCATCAGGGTTTGGAGATCTAGATGGGAACAAACACCATTAATTTTGTAGAATTATCTCCAGCTTGCTCTATTCATAAGTATCATTGTTATCAAACCGAAGTTTGACCATTTCTGTGATTATCATTCAAAAGGAACAAACCCTGATGGTCAGTAATTTTTCCAATAACATATTCACTTAAAACCAATTGAGTAAAGAGACTAGACCAGTACCATCCAGTGGAACTTTCTGTGGTGTTAGATATGGTCTATGAAATCTACACTGTCTAATAGAGTAGCCACTAGACCCATGTGGCTACTGGGTACTTGAGGGTGAGTAGAATGATGGAAGAAGTATATTTTTAAAAAATTATTATTGGCGTATAGTTGAATTACAATGTTGTGTTAGTTTCAGGTGTACAGCAAAGTGAATCAGTTATACCTATGCATATATCCACTTTTTTTTTAGATTCTTTTCCCAGATAGGCCATTACAGAGTACTGAGTAGAGTTCCCTGCACTACACAATAGGTCCTTATTAGTTATCTATTTTACATATACTAATGTGTGTATGTAAATCCCTATCTTTCAAATTATCTCTCACTCCTTTCCCCCTGATAACCATAAGTTTGTTTTCTGCATCTGTAAGTCTATTTCTATTTTGTAGATAAGCCATTTGCAGCAACATGGATGGACCTAGAGACTGTCATACTGAGTGAAGTAAGTCAGACAGAGAAAGACAAATATCATATGATATCACTTATATGGGGAATCTAAAAAAAGAGTACAAATGAAAGAGTGTAGTTTTAATTGTACTTAACTTTAATAATGTAAAATTAAGGAGTCATATGTGAGTAGTAGCTACTGCATCAGCCAGTGCAGGTCTAGACCTGCTCCCCAGGCATGAGTGACATCTCCACCAGCTGATTTCTCCTCTTTTATTGTGTGGTCTTAGATCCCAGACTCTGCACAAAATGGTGCCTGGTGTCTCGCTCTCCTCTAACAGGAATATCTGATGACCAAAAAGACAAAGAAGAGAAGCTTGAAGCTCACATGAGAATTCCACACTGGGGGATGGTTGTGAGTGTCAGAGAATGGCATAAATCAGGTGGAAAACATCAAGTTTTCACCTTTCCCATTTTTCTTTTACTTTCAGGAAATCTGAGAAATAATCCTTAACAATAGAGCATTTCCAGATTTATGATGGAGAGGTCCCCTGACAGCCATGCTGAACTAAAATTCAGCACACCTGAAATGAGAAGAGAAAAAAGCAGCCACTTCTGACTTCAAATATTTTCAACTTTTAAAATTATTTTCCCTGGGTCCCAAATAAAAGCAGTTCACAGAAGGGGACTGGGGAGCACAGATAATTCAATTACCAGCCAGACTGTGAGATCTGCCATGTTAGTCCCACCTCTTATTAGGATATCTCAGGGAAAGTCAAGTTCCCAGAGCATCTAAACCTAAGAGCAATTAGTTCAAATAAGCAAGGTCCCCTAGGCTTGTCGATAAGAGAAAGCAGCATCACAGATTTATGAAGGCCATGATTCTGAATTATTTGTCAAAGTAGAAGATAGGTCCAAATCTGTCCTGGAAAAGCAGGTTTGAAAATTCCAGCTTTTTCACATGGTGTTTAGAGTCTTGAAAGCTGTTCCTTCAAACTCTAAATCTGAACTTTCAACCACCAACTCATCTCTTTCACTCACTCCTGCCACTCACACACTCTCAAATTGTACTTACCGTGCTTGTGATTTAGCAAATGCCTTTGTGTGCCTGACAGCATAGGCGTTCAAATGATGAGAGATATCTATCGTGCTCAAATCAATAGGCCAAACCCACACTTACTTCTTAGCTCAGAAAAAGCTTTCCATTTTCCCCTGTTAATGACCTTTAACATCTGTGCCAATAACCATCAAGCCAGGACTAAATGTCCCTGGGCTAGAGTAGGGAGGTGAGACAGGAGTCGTGAGGCCGTGGACACCTTCATACAACTCGCCAGAATCTTAAAGATTCAGAGGTCCCTGAGGAAGCTGCATCCTCCCAAGTTTCTACTTCTTAGTGAAGTCACTCACCTGCTCCCACCTTCACCCCACCCTTCTGTGCCCTTGCCCTGAGTCTTACATGTCCTGTCCATGTGGCCCTCCAAGGTGTTGGATGTCAGGATCCAGGTTTCCATGGTGACACAATCTGGGCTCCCACAAGAGAGGCACAAAGCCAGGAGGAATCCCAATGCCTTTGCAAGAGTCTTGTTCTAACCCTATTATTCACTCAGTGGGCCCAATTGCTGTTGTTATTCCTCACAATACAGGCTGGTCTCCTGTCTAAGAATCAGAATAACAGGTGATCTGCAATGAACATCACACTTGGTTGGGAATGGATTCTAGGGCCACTCCACTCAGCCCCCACTTGGCCTCCAGAACATCCCTGAACCTCTCCCAGCCCCTCCTTTTCACCACACCATGGGGATCATAATCATAACAGACCTACGGTTACTAGGATATCTGACAGAGAATTCTCCTTAAAGGACCACCACAGGCCCAAATGGTCCTGACTCTGATTCCCTGGCTCTGTTAAAACTTACAGCAAGGAGTGAAGTAGGCCTGTTTTTCTCACCTGCTCATCTCTCACCTAGTCTCAGGAACAACAAATCATAATAGGTTTAACACTATCCTTGGTGGCAATGGGGCATGTCTTGCACCTATAAATTTGAAGAAAGAAAATTAAAAATAAAAAGTCTCACTTGGGCTATAACACAGAACAGGCAGAGGAGAGCTAGGGGGTTTGCAGTCTCTCAAAAGAGCCCAGTCTGGGCGTCTTCTGCATTGCTCCAGATTCCCTTACTAACTTGCTTTTCCAATGACAGTGTGAGCCCCTAAGAAGGTCCGGCCTTGCAGGGCCCAATGCCTCTTCCTGGGTCACACTGACTCCTTAGCTATCCCTGAAATCCAAGATGCCCCTGTCTGACCCACAAACCCACACACCCACACACCTCCAGTTTTGCCCTTTTGACCTTGTTGATCTCACCATAACAAGCAGACAGCGGGGGAAGGTAGGAGTGACTAGGCCTTCCTTTTAAAGATAGAGTGAGTCCCAGTGGAGGTGAGAAGCAGAACTGTTTTTCTTTGGAAGACTTGACCCTGTCCTCTCCACCTCCTATTGATGCTAAATCTGGCCTCTGTACCCCAACACTGAATTAAACCTCAGAGACAGAGTTTTGGGTGAAGTAGAAAAGAAGAGCTTTATTGCTTTGCCAGGCAAAGGGGACCACAGCAGGCTAATGCCCTCAAAACTGTGTCCTGACCTGGAAGGGGTAGTGAGGAGTTTTATAGTAATGGTTCAAATAGGGCGTGACCAGCTCATGGACACTCTTCTCATTGGCTGGTGGGGAGATAACGGGGAGTCAGCATCATCAACCTTCTGGTTCCAACCGGGTCTGGAGTCTGTGTGCTTGTGGGCAGCACACTGTTAACCTCTCCCACCTGGTGGGGGTTTCAGTATCTGCAAAACAGCTGGAAGATATTGTTGTGTGTATCCCTTGAGGGGGAACCAGGACCCTGTCCCAAGGCTGCACTATTGTTTCTCTTGACTGTTCCACCCCTGTCTCTGCATTCCTTCCCTTCCCTAATCAACAGCTGTTTGAACCTGTCCGTTGGAACTCAGGGAAGGTCAGGGAGGCTGAGTAAATCCTATTTTCTCAGAAATAGGAGACACAGAAAGGCTTTTGTACCCAGGCACCTCACAGGGTCCTGCTCAGTTTCACTATCATAAGCTTTGGGGGTAACTGACCAATGGCTTACTTGGTGATTTTTCCTGGAGGTTCCTGAGACCCTGCAGGGCCTACTAATGAACACGCTAGAAATCGTGTCTGTGCTGAGCAGGACTGTTTCCACCTACTGGTGAGAAACAGGAAGAGACCCTCGGAAGGAGCCCAGCAAGACAGGGCTAACGCCTGGCAGGAAACAGTCAAGAAAACCAGCCCTGGAATCAGCAGAAGAGAAAACCAGACAAAGAAAGGCACTTTTAAAACAAAAGATGGTGTGTTTGGGGGTAGAATTTGCTTCAAAGTATCACTGCATGTGGGGGATTTAGAAGGAATTCTTTCCAGAAAGGCCTGAATTTTAAAGCATCAGAGTCAAATGTTAAAAAAAAAAAAGAGAGAGAGAGATATGGGAAAATCAAGTCACAAAATAAACACGGGTTTTAGTAAAAACTGAGCTGTCTCCTTAGGATTTCTTCTTAACTGGATAAAAATCAGATGTAACTTTGCTTTTATGGAAGTCTAGCCACCAGCAGTGATTCACAACCCAGTCCGAAGGACCCAGTGCACAGCCTCCGACGTATATTCATCCCAATCCCTACATCCCTACAGCCTGTAGGCAAAGCTGCTCCCAATGGCAGAGCTGCAAGGAGTCAGAGCTATTTTCCCCAAGCATATGTTGATATGCAGAAAAGCGGACAGTCTTTCTCTATGCAAGCTGTCCTATTGAAGGCTCATTTCCTGTCAATCTTCCTTTTTTTTTTTCCACAAAGCTTTAATTTTTTGCCACAGCACTTTCTACATTTTAGTTTCCTGCAAACCTCAGGAAATAGACTGAAATTAATATCGTCAGATGCTTCTAAAAGTGCTGGCTTGGCGGCATTGCAGAACGCTTTCGGATGCCGTTTTGGGATTAAAATATACCAGTTATGCCCCCATTGTTTGTAGGAAAGATCTGGGAAAGAGATTGTGTCTGAGATTGGACCGATTTGAAATTCAGGTTTAAAAAAAATGGGAAAGGAGCCCTGTGATTTCAGACCAGGCCAAGACAGCAGGTAAGCAAACTGGAGGAGGAGGTGAAGAAAAACACACCCGGCTCCAGATCAGGGCGTTTTCCCAGCACCCCATCAGTGGGGGAAACTGAGGCCAAGACACCTTCTTCTTATTTTCTGTGCAGAGCTCTCAAGCTTTGGGTAAGACATCCGTGTTCTAGGGCCTCCAGATCTGACTCCAGGAGAAGCATCACATGTCCTGGGAAAGAAGAAGAGGCGGAGCGATCTTTTATTAGCTATGCATCCTGAACCAGCAATGAGTTTTCGGAGGGGGCAACCAACTCCTAGCTTTCCTCATGTCTCTGGCCCCGAGGAGCCCAGGCCAGGGATGAGGCAGACTTAATGTCGAGGGCCCGCTGTGCCCTGACTTTCAGCAGATCCCTCTCTTTCCAGATTGCAGGTTCTCTGTCAGTCTAATGGGGAGAGATGAGTCTTCCCTCCCTTTCCGCGCAAGGACATCGCAATGATAAACTCTTAACAACTATGCAAACATGCTTTGGGTTCTTGAGGGGGAGAGTGTGACATGAATCGAAGTTATTTTTATTATTGTTGGCTTCTGCATCTATGACTTCCTAAGAGTGTTAGATGAGGCCACGCTATTTCAGTATCTCCAAAAATCTATGCGAAATCTTGGTAATATTGAAGAATACTAAGGCTTTTTACACTCTCTGGGTTTCGTTCACCTTTGGAATCAGCTGCAACTTCTCCGTCTACACCACACAGCCTCTGTTCGATCCATCCAGGAGACCTATGTATTGCACACCTAACTCGTTTCCTATCTGTCTACACCCCAGGTTGAAGTCCTCAGCACCTTCTTTGTCTCCAAATCCAACAATCACATGACTGACTGGCTTTTCTGCTCCCGGCTCTCCCTATTCAGCCAGCCTCTGCATTGCCTCCTGCCGCCTTCCTAATGTGTTGCTCTAATCAGGAGACCTCAATGGTTTTTCAGAGCTCTTCTAAGAAAACCTGTATTTTATAAATGAGGACACTGTTCTCAGAAAGGCTAAGGGAATCACCCTGAGTCACCTTACTAGCCAGGGGTAGAGCTGAACCGAAAGCCAGACAAGATCACCAAATCCTAAGTCTATACTATTGCTTATCACGTTCAGGGGTCTACACTATTGCTTGTCAGCCTTCAGGGGTTCCTCAGAACCTACAGAATAAACTCAAGCCCTGGACCACTCTATGCAGCTTCATAAAATGGAAACGTGACTACAGAGGCTTAAAAATTGGGGCTCATTATTTTCACATAAGGAGAAGTCAGGAGGTAGGTGTTTCAGAACAGATGCTGCAGCTCAAGGAGTCATCATGGACCAGATTCCTTCTCATGCCCTTTCTGCCCTCCCAAGCCTGGGCCTTTGCTTCGTGGTCACAAGATGCCTGCTCCACCTCCAGGCCTCAAGTTCACACTCTAGACAGGAAGAAGGAGAGAGGAGCAAGGGCAAAAGGCATGGACCAGGTGAGTCCTTTTTCATCAGTCATCCAATGGCTTTTCCAGAAACCTCATCTAGGAGACTTCTAGTTACATGAAGGTGAGAGTTAGGTCACCTGATGCTCCTCTAGCTGCAAGGGAGCTGAAGAGGTTCATAGTTTTAAATGGACATAATGCCACACTGAAAAACATTGAGGCTCTGTTAGTAAGGAGAAAGAGGAGCAAGAATATTGAACAGACAACTGGCAATCTCAGCCCCAAAGCCTAGTATTGACCTTCAGATGCCCTCCAGCCCCTCCCCAGCAGACTTTCCTGGTCCCACTTCCTCCTGCCTCGGCCCCTCACTCCATGGCCCAGCCATCCCAGGGCTCCCGTTGCCCTCCCAAACACGGGTGGGTGTTTTTCTACCTTGCTGCTTTTATATACCTCGTTGCCCACTTCTTTAAAACCCAGATGGAATGCCACTTTGCTTTTCCTAATGCTTACAGTCAGAATTAACCTCCAACTTTTCTATTCTCCAGTAACATATTGTACTTATCTCTATTAAAGCAGTAATCACATCCCACTCTGAAATGTCATTTACCATGCATGTATCTGCCTCATTCTTCTGTAAGCGTCAGAAGACCTAGGACCCTATCCTGTTTATCTCTATATCCAGTGCAACGTTTAAAATGCTGTATGTTCCTCAGTAAATGCCCAAGTGTTTACAACTGGAATTATTTTTTTCATTTTGCATGCATGGCTAATGATGGATGAAAAGGAACATCTCATAAAGCTGTGGAAGTAGAAAAGCTGTGGAGGTAGAAAAGTTGGGATCTTCCATCTCCCTGGAATAGTCCGGTGCTACCCTCTTTGGAGGCAGAAGGATGACTTCTGGGATCTCTCCAGTCCGTGGGCTTTGTGATGATGTCACCATCCAGAGGATCAGGGCTCTGCAGCATCAGTGACTGGTGGTTTGTTCTGCATCCTTCAAGCTCCGAACACACTAGGGTGACACAGACAACTGTTTCTTCGCCCTTTTGGTTTGAACCTGAGCCTCATGACACTCTGCCCTGTTTTGGCTTCCAGGCTGAATCTTCATCAGGCTGAAGTGATGGCTGTTCTCTGTACCCACCTCACCGCCATCACCACCACCAGGGTTCAGTCTCTGACCTTCTCCACTTTGCTTTCTGCCCTGATGCACTGACTCTGTGGGATTCACCTCCAGATTCCTCTTCCTTCTGATTTCCAGTTGGGTTCAGCCATCAGGAGTCACCAAAAAGAGGTGAGAGAACAGGAGGAGAGAGAGGTAGGGGTATGTCTCCCACTGCTGCCTTTCTGTTTCAGGGCTGGGTTCTGTTGTTGGTGGCATCCTGTCCCTCCAGGATTCAGCTCCAGCCACGTGGCCCCACCCCTCCATCTTCAGTTCACAGGGCTCCACCCCCCCACCCCACCCCCACCCCCGTCTTCAGGTCACAGGGCTCCACTTAACAATGGTCCCTCCCTCTGTGCTTTAGGACTGGGGTAGGGGTTGTAAAGGTATTCGCCTCCCTGAGTGCCTCAACATCACCTCTTCTTAGCTCCTGGAACCCAGCCCATCCCTCCATACACAGTTTATGAAATTTCCTTCCACATCCCATCCAAGTGCCCCTAATTTTATGCCAGGATACAGACTGGCGTGGCCGCCAAGGCCCTTGCTCCGTGACCAGTATTAGATGTCTTCAACATGATAAGGACTATTCAGAATTTTGAACTGGCTCCACACACACATATGTGACAGTCTCCAGAGAAGCCCTGGCTAGTGTTTTCCTTGTTTTCTGAGGACAGAATGAATTTTCACCAAAGACCCGATGTCTGTCTGTTTCCACAACTGGCCTACACTTGCACGCTTCAGAATGAATCTCCTCTGCTACAAAAACAATGTTTGTCCTGTCGGACGGGATTGCTTATGTTTGGGGAGATGGGGAAATGGAGAGAAAGGTGGGGATAAGGGCCTAATGGATATTAAAGTCTCTGATTAATTGTGTCAAGAACCACATAAATTAAAGAATGTTTCCCCAAAGACCTCATCCCTCTCCAGAGTTGAAAGGTATGAATGTACAGAGAGCTATCAAACAGTCACACTGTGAACTCAGAATAAACCCTTTTCTGCTTTGTCTGTGTGTCCTGGGTGTGCTGATAAGACGGTAGCTTCCAAACTCTCCCCAAGACAGGCACCCGAGAAACTCAGCCTCAAGCTTGCAGAGGGCAGAGGCATTTGACTTGTTTCTTTCTCTCCTCCCTCCCTCCCTCCCTCCCTTCCTTCCTTCCTTCCTTCCTTCCCTTCCCCACTCACGCATTCACTCCCTCCTTCCTTCCTTCCTTCCTTCCTTTCTCCGTTTCTTTCTTTCTCCCTTCTTTCCTTCCTTCTTTCCGTCCTTCCTTCCTTCCTTCCTTCTTTCCTTTCTTTCTTTCTTTCTTTCTCTCTCTCTTTTCTTTTTCTTTCTTTCTTTCTTTCTTTCTTTCTTTCTTTCTTTCTTTCTTTCTTTCTTTCTTTCTTTCTTTCTTCCTTCCTTCCTTCCTTCCTTCCTTCCTTTCTCTCTTTCTCTCTTTCTCTCTTTCTCTCTTTCTCTCTCTCTTTCTTTCTTTCTTTCTTTCTTTCTTTCTTTCTTTCTTTCTTTCTTTCTTTCTTTCTTTCTTTCTTTCTTTCTTTCTTTCTTTCTTTCTTTCTCTCTTTCCTATTCCTTCTGAAAATGGTCAATGGTATCCTAAAAGAATACCACTAAAACACTCGTACATTTTTGCACATAGAAAATGATGAATACATGTGGACTTCAGAGTGATTAGTTCAAGGTCAGGGCTGTCTTCCTCCCTGAGGCCAGCTGAACATCGGTTACCTAAAAGTGTCAAGAGTTAATCTTTGGTCCTGTTTCCCTTCCCTATGTTTGGGCCACATTTTAAAACCTGGAGACTCAATATAGCTCGTATTTTCTCCTGTGCCCTCACCTTTTCCCTTCTGCCCTTTTACCCTGACCACGACAGCAATTACTGCTTCACTGAGAGCCTGGATCAGATATGGATGAAAAAAGCAAGTCTTGCCTTGGAAAGCAGAAGACAAAAGGAAATGAATGCTTCAATTCTTGCTTCCTTCAGGCATATTAAAGCAGACTATCACTGGAAAAAATCTCTGAGATATATTGTTAAATTCAAAGAAAATGTAACTGCAGAATAACAGATATCACGTGTGGTTCCCATTTGTGCACAGAGTGCTTGTTCTTTTATATGTATATAAACGCATAACAAAGGACTCCAAATGCTAATAGCAGCTACCTCTGGGAGCAGATTTGGGGCGAGGGTTGGTAAAGGAAGGTGTTCACACTTTATGTGCTTCCATAATATTTGGTTCTATAAAATGAGAGTATCTTCTTTAGTTTTTGCTTGCATAAGTAATACATGGATTCAATCACAAATAGCGAATCCTTTAACAATTTTTTTAGGTCTTTTCTTTTCCTTCTGTTCTACCAAATTAATTTTCTCTAAGTTTTAAAAATTGAGATTTCTTCACTTGAAATACATCCTCTGTCTTTTCAGGGTGTCACTGTGCTTCCTGATCATGATTTAAAATAGGTTGTAATGAATCATCTTCCACAGCAAGCTTGACTAAAGTCAAGTAAAAATGGTTCAAAGGAAATCAAAACTATGAATGAATCTCCTCTTCTATTACCACAATGGTGCCTCTCCTATTGAGTTTTATTGCTTATGTTCTGGAAGGTGGAACACAAGAGGAGAATAAGGAACCACTGGGTGTCAGGGTCTCTGATTTTACTGGGACTCATGTCAGGTTTAAGTCCTGTCTTTTCCTGTTCCATCTCAGGCCCATTGTGGGACCCCCCTGCCCACCCAGCCCACAGCAAACACTCCCTTCTCAGAATATCTGTATCTCTGAGTCACTTTCAGCTTCTCTCAAGGGCTTATATGGTTGTCTTATATGTCTCAAGAGACCATGACAGGCTCCTTGAGGACTGAATGTAAATCTTTTTCATCTCTGTGTTGCCAGAGCCTGTATCCAGTGCCTGACACAAAGTAGATGCTCAATAAATATATGTCAAATGCACATCTGAATGAATGAATACATGGTTGGTTGTATCAAACCATGTGCCTGTTTTGTGTCTTCAACTGCATTGGAAGGTATTTGAGGACAGGGGCCAATGTCTTAAATCTTCTGCATCCTCTTACAGTGCCCTAAGAAAAATTAGCATCCAACAAATATTTGTTGATTGATTTCTCCTATTTTAAAGGATGATAAGAAAAGTAGTCATGGAGATTTAGATCTTGTTTTTTTTTTTTTTTTTTTTGCCAGCTTATTGACAAGCAAGAGGAGGAGAGGTATATTTTTTCCCTTATTTTGTAGATAATTCCAATGAGGCACAGAAAGGTGAGACAGCTTGACAATTTAGGAGAATGGAAATATACCTCCTGACCTTTCCAGGCTAGTCTCTGAGGTCCCTTCTGGCCCCCTCAAGAGCCCATTGTTTCCTGACTGTGGACTTTCCCTTCCCCATCAGGGAGCACGCCAAAGCTCGGTAGACAGCCCATTGCTGAGCGATCTCTGAATTTCAGGTAGTTAAAGTAGAAAGTGGCACTTCATAATTAGATGGTGATAGCATAATTATTTGAAGGCACCTTATAATTACATTCATCCTCCCCAAGCTCCTTCAGCTGCTTCAAATGGGATTTTGGTTCCTGTCCTCCTGTCCCCTTGGTTCCTGTCTGCTTCCCGTCCTGTATCAGTTCAATGCCACTGGGCCAACGTTGTTTACCGGGGATGGCTGTACCTTAATAAGGGAGGAACCCTCCAGTGGATTCGCTCCAAAACTCAGAACTCATGGGCTCTCAGTGCTACTACATGGCAAACCCTACTTCAAATCATTCTGTATATGGTGCCAGATAAATGAGATGGGAGGTTGAGAGATCATTGTGAAGCCATTAAATCTAGATGCCTCTTCAATATTTATCTCAAAAGGACTCTGTGACCTCAGTAAACCCTGCTGAGGTTCTCACCTCACTGCATTAATAATTCTTCCTTATTTTGTAACCTCCAGTCCCATGACAAACAGATTCCCTATTGGTTTAGCCTTGAAAGCAAAGAAAAATCACCATCACCACCCTCCACCAAAGAAAAAGATCTGTGCTTTTCCTTTCTCTTGAGGTGGAGTATAGCTCCAAACCAACAGTTTCTGAGCAAGCAACACACCCAAATATAATGGCAGAGAGTGCAAACAATAAGCTCAGCTGGAGCAGCAAGGGGACTTTCAGTCAGTAGCATAAATCACCCACTTTGAAAAGTGGCTGAACAATGAACACCCTGTCTCAAGAAAGAAAGGAGCCGAGAGAGTCATTAATGAAAGCAAGAAACTCAGTTTTACATCTCATTCCAAAGATGGATTCACTATACTCCTCTCCATCCAGGTGGGTGAGTTAGTTTAGTGTGGAATTTGTCTGCCCTCCCTGAAAACTCCGGTTTGGTAATGAATTATTCCAAGTAGATTAAGTGTATCGATCCCCTCCCCTTTCTGACACTTTGCAGGTATTGCTATCAAATCATGCTCTATGCAAGTGTCAGTTTTTGCCACAGACATCTGAAGAGGGGAACAAATATTCTCTTGGGTTTCTCTGAGTAAAATAAGTACTCGTGGGGTCTACCAGGTGATGACAGAGCCCTATGACGAAACCGGCTGTTTACTGTGGAGAGCTAGCACATTCGGCTGATAAGACCAAGGTCATGGCTGTACTCCCCTGTATTTCCCAGGTAATATCAGATCACGGTCACGGGTTGTATCTTAACTCTGGTCAATTTTCATACAAATGCAAGTGGGTCAGAAAGAAGATCAGACCACAGAGCATGGACAAAAATTGTGAATCTATGACAATTCTGGGAAAACAATCAGACTATATACCCTATGAATGGGATGTAGCACAAAACTTTAGAAACTGGAAGGAGGCAGCCTCTTTCAAGGTGAAGTCCTGCATCATTTTGTTAAGGACTTGCTTCATTGATTCGAATTCTTCTTCCCCATTATAATGACCAGACTCATCCTTTTCTAAATAATAAATTCTTAATCTAAAAAAAAAAAGGATCTTTCTCTGTCTTATCTAATTGAACGTTGTTTTTTACTTTTTTTTTTTTTTTGGCTGAAAACTACCATATTAAGGTTGTTGAATGTATTCAAAGGATGAATTGTCTAAGATGAATAGTCGGGCCCAGATGGCTAACAAATGTATACCATAAAGTGTTACTTTCATCCACATTAAAGGCCCTTATCGCAAACTGAAATTCTTATGGATGAAAGGATATGAGGTCTGAATTTGCTTCAAAATAATCCAGTGAGCTGGGAGGAAGCATGGAGGATTAGTGAAACAGACTGGGCCATGGCATGGCTTGATCATTGTTGATGCTGGGTGATGGTACAGGGGAGTGCTAATAGCACTGGTTCTAACTTTAGCATGCAACAGAATCATCTGGAAGGCTTGTTAAAACACAGAGAGCTGGGCCCCACCTCAGAGACTCTGATTTAGGAGGTCTGGGTGAAGCCAAGAATTTGCATTTCTAGAAAGTTCTCAGGGGATGCTGATGTTGCTGGCCTGGGAACCCCACACTGAGAATCATTGTATTAAATGGAGTTCCTACCTCTGCCTGCTTAGAATCTCAAACAGCAGGGAAAAAAGGCAGAAAAGAGACACAGACAATGGGAAAAGCACTGAACCATCAACACAATTCCAATTGGACTGAGTTTGTGAAGCAATAATGTTGGTTTTCCTCATTTACTCTGAACCTCTATCTGTATAATTGTTATGGAGTATGCTTTGGGACTGTGCCATTAAGCAAAATGAATAACCAGGATTTCTAACTGTTCTTTTAATACAAGACTAGAGTTAGGTTGTGGTTTATCTAGATTGGTGGCACCACTTCCCGTATTTGCCTGAGATTCAGAATGGGTTTAAAATGTGTAGTCAGAAATCTTTTCCTTTGGTCTTTCAGATGCACCTAGTTCCAGAAACTAGATAAGGAACTTTCTGCATCTCGTTGGGTCTAGAGGCATCAGATGATGAAGAAAGAAAATTTCAAGCTTGAGGCTGGATGGTCACAAGGAGGCAAGTAGGACTTTTGGTCTAATTTTATTTCATTTAAACACCCTTTAGCCAACGATCGCTGCATGCCAAGCATTGACCAACAGACTCTGGGATATGCAAAAATAAATTCCAAAAAAATGGTCCTTGACCCTGAAGAGCTCACATATAGTTTGGAAGGTAGACATATAAATAAATAATTATACTATAATATTAATCATTACATAATAACTGTGGTTGTTATGAGTATGCTGTTCGTTTTCAACTAAGTGGGGAAAGAAGTGAAGAAACAGTCTCAAGGGATGACAGTTCAACTGGTTCTTGAGCAATGAGCACCTGTCTATTAGCAAAGAGATGCATGCAGGGGAGAGGCACACAGGAGAGGAAGCAGTAGAAGTGTGGGAGAGTGAAAGTGGCTCCTACCTCTAATCAAAGAGTCATTTGACAGGATTAGAGTGTGGGCTGTGAAGGAGGAGGGGGCTGGCGAAGACACAGAAAAGGTGTATTTGTTTGACATGCAATACACACAGCAATAAAAAGTTTATACTCTATCTTGAGGACCATGTACCCCAAGGTGGTGTATGGGGAAGATATCACAGAGCTGAATTTCAAACAGCCAAATGCGGTGGGACAGTGGGTTAGACAGTGGCAAGAGGTTTCTTTAGTCTGTAGACCAGGCAATGAATTCAGGAGGCCATGAGTTCAGGCAGAGATGATGAAAACTCGGTCTAGGGCTCCATAGTTTAGAATATTTGCATAGGAGGCCCGTGGCTAGCATGCCAATAGAAAAGTCGTGTGTGTGTTTGTGTGTAGAGGTTTGAATATACATAAACTTATATAACTTGATAAAGATAGATAAATATGAAATTTACGTATACAAATTTTATATCACCTATCTGGCCATAATATGGAGAGAAGAAAAGAAGGAAGAAAGGAAGGGAGGGAGAAAGGGAGAAAAGAGAAAGGAAGGAAAAATACTGTATCTATAATAAACAAAAAAGAGAAAGTAAAGTTTGCCATCTAGAAAAGAGCTTAAAGGGCTTCAAGTGAGACCAAGCCGCTCCCTTGGCTGCTATAAAGGTTTGGTAACTTATAACATAGGCCTAGGGTGTGTGTGTATGTGTGTGCGTTGGTGGGGGGGGGAGGAGAGGGTTATGAAAAAGAATAATGGAGAAAAAGAATAAATGCAGTATAATTTTTAAGACTTTGAATACCACAAATGAGTCACAATTTGGAATTTCACTTTTTCTTCCAATATTTTCCACATAATTAGCCCATTCATATACACAAAAAGAACACATGGGATATTTCAAAATGACACAGGACTCACTCCGAGCACTGAAGCAGGATGCTGAGGCTTGCCTCCCATACCATCCCTGGAGCAGGGATGAAGGTCCTGGCCTGTGCATTCAGCTGGTGATGAGACAAGGCACAGGGCACTGCCACCTCCTTTTATAACGTTTCCCATATCTTTTCTTCCCTGTAAATTACACATGCCAGGCCTTTGCCAAGGGAGATAATGCTGCTCCCATGTGAATTGGATACTCAGTGCCCTGCATGCCTGAGTGTGTCAAGGCTAAACAGGTCTATTGTTCTTAAACAATGTTGCCAGAGAATTGTCTCCTTGTGCAGAATGATGCTGAAGAGATAAAAATATCTTTCATTTCTGTAGTGCGTTGCATCTTACAGTGTGTTCCACATTTTGCAAACTATATATAGGCTCAATTCATTACCCATCCCCATAAAATACAGCCAGAGCACTGGCAGGCACATGCCAGATGTTTGACAATGGTTTAATAACAGAGTAAAGAACAAGTTAAATTGGACTCGGAAAACAGGAAATGGGATGTGGGGCACTAGGTAAAACTATGCCCTTAATCCTACATTATGTATTGAGTGCCTACTGCCTACCAGGGTAAGAGCCCAGCGCCATGGGACCTGGAGAAGCACCACTCTTACCCTCAGGGGGCCGCCAGGATATCCAGGAGGACGCACAATCAGATAGATTCTATGGTCCAGTCTGATTCATGTTAAAATCGAGTTAAAATACAAGGCGCCACGGTCCTTACTGCCTTTCAAGGGAGGTGTTTACCATTAGCCACCCTGGCATCAGCTTTCCCTCAGTTTCCTAAAAGGCTTGCATCCGATAGAATTATGGAGTGTATGTTGAAGAAAAGCTGCTCTGGAGCCCAGAATCCAGGCTGGAAGCGGAGCATGGTTCTGGGGAAAATAAGGAAAGAAGAGAAGTCACAAGTTGAGCAAGTTGGGGAAAGACCGAGGGCACTCAGAGTAGAATGAAAATCAAACAGTTTGGGGAAAATACGTGACCAATGAGACCAGAGGAGTCTGTGCAGATTCCAAGCTCATCGCTAGTGTTCCTGGGTTGGGGGGGGGGGGTGGTCAGTCACTGGCAACAATCTGCCCTAAAGCCGAAGTCACTGAGTGACTGGGGAAGCGCTTCCAAATCTCTCCAGGCTGAGAGCTGTGGCTTCTGGAAAACAGACAATAGGATTTTAGGACTGGGGCGGGGGGGGGGGGGATCCCAGAGAAGTACTGTCTTATTTCATAGATGAAGAAAGATACGCCCAGGTTTATTAAGTGGTTACAAAAGGTAGCAGTTCTCAGGCCAGAGCCCGGGTCCAAAGGCTCACCCTGACCCCTCACTCAGGCCCGGCCTTGGGTGAATCAGTGGTGCAGTCTGGCCCTGCCCCTTTGGGGGATGCTTCTGAAATCTGAAAACCTGGTTCTTGGGGCCTTTCTGCAGGACTGCAGAGAGACTGACCACAGCGCACAGGGATTAAGGTCTTATAACCCACCTACGCAGATGTGAGCAAGAAATTTGGTTCAGATAAATGAAAAAGAAATAGCTTAGAAGATTGTGACTGCCCAGGTCAGACAGGCTGCCACCCAGGGAGAACCTCTGAAGCCCGTTTGGTCTCTGGAGGTATATGTAACTTCCGGGCCTTATTAACTTATCCAAGATGGGAAAGTCAGGTTACCCTGAACTCCCAGGAAGGGCCTGTTCAAAACGTGTTTAAATCCCTGAACAAGGAGCTTTTCACCAGCACTGGAGGTTCTAAGAAAAACAAAAAAGAATGTGGTTTATAATGTATCCGTGCAAAAAATATTGCCAAGAGGCATTAAACAGGAAATTCTCTGCTCATGAGGACTGTCCCTCTCACAAAACTGCCTCTCCCTCTCCTTCGTGCTATACAGGGGCCCTGGTGAACACAGGAAGATGAGGGTGCGTGAGCATTGCAGGAGAGCAAGGGAGCAAGCAGGACAGTGGAAACTCCAGCCGAAGGTTGAGGCCCTGTGCTGCATCTCGACCCTGCAGCTTCCTGTAGGGCCTCAGGCAAGTGGGCCCAGAAGGATTCCACTAGAAAGGATTCCAACTGGCAGATGACCCCCCAGGGTAACGTCTGTCTTGTTAAAAAGCCAATGAGAAGGTTCGTAATTTTTTGCCATGGATGCACGTGTGTACGCTTCGCCCCAACTAGAGGGCAAACTTTCCAAGAACAGGAGTTCACGTATTCATTCCACACATCTTCATTAAGTACCCCAAACAGGCCTTTGCACAAATCGAGGGAATAATAAATATTACAGACATTGGATGAACAGCCAGGAGGAAAGTCACTGGAAAGTGGTGATGAGTCAGGGTCTGAACTCCCGCCGGCTCAGGACGCTGGACAGCGGTGCCCGGACACCCCTGTACCTGGGCCCAGAGCCTCCTGCCTCACTCTTTGTCCCTGACCTCAGGAAACAGCAGGGTACACTTGAGGCCCAGAGACCAGGGCTTGGAAGCTGTCCGGAGGAGACTTGCACTCCTGAAACTTCTTGGCCGCGGAGCAGCAGACTCCGGAGCCAGCCCCCATTCTCGGGAGGGAGATCTCGTTCCTACCCGCTGGGCTGCGGGTTCGAAGGACACAACACTTGGCCCTGAAGGCCCGGAGGGGGCGGGGACTGATTAAGGAGGCCGCGGGCTCTGGCCAGGTGAAGAAACTCTAGAGAGGATGCCACCTGCTGGCGAGGGGCCGCGGCTCACGCCGTGGGCGCAACGGAGACCCGGAGCCTGGATGGGCAGAGAACAAGAATTCGGGCAGTTTTCCAAGTGGCCGGTTTTCTGCTGTCTCTTCAGGGTCGCCACCTCCTCGGGTCGAGCTCAGAGACCCGGTTCTCCGCGCGGCGCGCTCCGGACGCCGAGGTTCCCAGCGGGGGCGGCGGGCGTCCTCCCCCGGCCCCCTCCCCTCGCGGCGCTTCGAGGTCTAAGCCTCCGCGCTTCTCCATCAGGTGGAGCCGTGCTGCTCGCCGCCTCCCTCCTCCGCTCCCTCCTCGCCGCGAACTGAGCGCAGGCACCTTACAGCGCCAGGAGGTTAACCGAGACCCCGGAGGAGGTGAGGCCAAGGACCAGCCCAGGCGGAGATGGCGGGGCCGCCGTCGGGGCTGGCGCCAGAGCCCGGCCGGCTGTGGGTCCTGCAGGTACCGCTGTGGTTCTCGCCGCCCCACGTGGTGGCTGCCGAAGGCTGCCCTGATTTTTCCGGCACTTGGGCTTGAAAGGCCTCCTGGTCCTTTTAGAGGCAGGCAGCTCACCACTTAATCCAAGCTTTTTTCCTTTCTGCCGGAGACCAGAGGCTGCGGGGCGGGGGGAAGGAGAGGGGGATGGAGAAGGGAACAGGCCTAGCTGGCTGGGGGGTGGAGGGGGTGGGGGATCGGAGCCAGATTGAGAGTCAGGAGGCCAATCTCGGGACCAGGGGACGCGGGAAACCAGGTCCTTCCAACCTCAGACTCCTCCCACCCCTCTTCTCCTGACCAAGAGTGAGTGTGTGTAGTTTGAAGGCGCCTGTAGGTGGGCCTGATTTCGGTGGGTTGCACAAGTCGTGACCCTGGCCTCTTGATCCTGGTTTGTAGTATTTCCCTCTGGGGCTGAATTAAGCAAGTTTGGTCCCAGGCCACTTAGGAATTAGCAATCAGAATTAACAACAGCTTAAAGGGTAAATGTCAGTTAAAACATCAAATGTTGCTTTGTAAGGCACAATCTACATTCTTTAATTATTCGTCTTATTCACAGCAAGGTTGGCTTTAGGAATGACCGCCAGACCTGAAATTTCTTCCCACCCCTATAGATTCAGTTGGAAAGCTCCTACTAAAGTTACAGCACTATACATGCCATATTTTCACTCTTGATATGTTATTTAGAATTATTATTCATCTTTGCACGTGTTTCTGATTTGTCTCTTCTGTTTCATTACGTTGTCTATTATAGCAAGTCCCTGGACTAAGGTAGTGCTGACACTTTGCTTCTGTACCTTGTTTGCTAATTTAGCTGATGGGGTGCCTCTTTTGGGTCCTCTTAGCTTCTGTTGCTCAGCATTGCTTATTTTCCCCCAAAAGTTTGCTTACAAATTTCCCTTTGATGTGTTTAACAGCCTCTAAGGGATGCAGTTAAATAAACTATTAAGAATAGAAAAGTCAACAGGGCAGACACCTACTAATTTGTAGATCTTTGATGTCAACAACCAGATGTAAGCTCCTGATAGCACACACTTTCACATGTGCCCCTTCTCTCTTTCTTGTTCATAAATACTAAGGGATGTGTTTTTTAAAGTTAAGATCCACATGGAAACTTGGAATGTACCTTGCAATCAGCAAAGTCCCCAAAATATGTAATACTGTTGGAAGAAAAGCTAAGAGTTTCCCAAAACACCTCTACAAGGTCCAGTGACTGATGAAAGTAATGATTGATTTTATAATTGCATGCCACAAATCGAGTGAGCATCTTTCATTTCCCTCTCCTTACTCATTACGTCCCCTTCTTCTGCATAATGCTGTATATTTTTATATGTTGCTTTGTAACTATCCTTACAGTTTGTATCTTATGTGTGTACTCTGCTTCCACACTAAATTATGAGCTCCTGAAGGCATGGACTGCGCCTGCAGTTTTATTTCCCCCAATGCCCTGCTTATACCAGGCATATCTAAATATCTCTCAAATAAATAGACCTAGATAAATTTGCTTTGATATCCGGGAGGAAATAGAGTTTGATTTGAGTGTGAGTTTCATGACAGGTGAAAGACCTGAAGGTTCTTAGGAGGCAGTTGTCTGTGACCTTGGCCTCTCCTTCGCAGTAGGATTCACAGCACCTCTTGGAGAAAAGACACGCTCAGAGTGATGGGGTGCTCTTTAGAGGAGAGACTCCAAATGCAAAGCCAGCCTGCTCCCCTATCCTTGGTAGGAAATGCACAAACCGGGATAATAATAATAACAAATGGGTATGTGTCATAAATCTACCTGCTTTCCCTCTAGTTCCTTCATTTTGTTTCCTAGGAGTATGGCAAAGCAAAACCAAGGTGCAAACGTTCCCAGCTTATTACCTAGCCCCCTCCTAGGAAAGTCTCAAAAATGCAAAGCGTGCTTATCTTTTCCCCAACTCCGAGACTCCTGCTGCACACACTGGCCAAGTCTTTCCTGGGGAAAGATGTATCCCCCCTTGCCTCTTGCTTTTCCCCATCCAGCCCGGTTTCCAGTCCCCCGTGCAAAGGCAAGGCAGGCATATTGTAGTGTGGGTACGTGCATCCAGCCATCCTTCACTCCTTTAAACAATATTATGTCCTGTGGACAAAAAGTCACACCTCCGCTCCCTGTTCAAGATGTCTTTTGGTCAATAATGGTGGCAAAAGCTGAATTTCCCCCTATGTAGGGGGAAAAAAAGAAGGAAAGAAAGAACAGAGCCTCCCCTGCACCACCGCCACCCTCCGTTTTGCATAGATCGCCTTTCACCAAGTATTTCCTCTTTAATTATGACCTGTTTCCCCTCCCTCTCCCTCCGCCCCAGCTTCAGTGAAAGGAGCCCTTCTGTCACTCTTCACTCGCTCCCTGGCTCGCTCGCGCGCCGGCTGTGGGAGGAGCCGCCGGAGGAAGCTGTGTGCCTGGGATGCCGAGCGCCAGAGGATGGAGCTGCTCGGAGAGGGGACGGCGCTGACAAACCCGGCTTCCCGAGGCGGCTAGGAACAGGCGACTTGCCTCGGCTGGCTGCGGATCCCCTGAGGCACGGAGCCCGAGGCCACCCGGAGGGACCGACGGACAGACAGATGGTCGGCGCGAACCCGGGAGGACCGCGGCGGAGGCAGGGCACCACGAGCCGCCGAGCAGGAGAAACTCACCGCGAACCCAAGTTGCCCCGCCGGCTTCCCCTCGGCGCGCGGAGGAATGAGACCTTTCCAGCTCGACCTGCTGTTCGTCTGCTTCTTCCTCTTCAGCCAAGGTAGGACCCGTGCGCCGCTGGAGTTGCAAAAAAAGTCGGCGGGGTTGTCAGGGCGCGCGAGGCTGCGAGCAGGAATGTGGGCAGGGTTCGGAAACTCGAACTGATGGATGCGTCTCCTGGTGCCCGACCGAGAGGCACTGACATTGCCTCTTTGCCTTTGAAAATGCAACAAAATGGTACTGTTTATTTTCCTTTGGAAGGCAGGGATACCGGAGGGGAGGGTGACTTTCTCCCCTCACTTGTCAACATCCAGCTCAAACTCGCCAATGCAAATGAGTTCTTTATGCTCCCGGTATGTTAATTAGGCGGCAGCGTTGTGGCTGTGCGGCTCTGAACTTCTGGGCGCCTCCTCTCCTCCAGACGCAGGTTGGAGAAGAGGGCCGGGAAGGAGAGCTTTGTTTACGTGGCTATTTCAGCACGAATAAGGTCGGGCTGGCACGGGTGTATTCGGAAGGGAATGCGTGTGGAGGGGTCTGCGATGACAGAATGGACCATGGGGAGATGTGCAATGTTTGGGAAAAGCTTCTCAAGAGTTTCATTGAATGTAATCGGCTTCTCTGAATACGACTGCATTCTGAGTCCTACACAACACTAGATTTCAGGGCATACAATGAAATTCCGCCCGTGATGCTGATTGCTTCCTTTCTGCAGCTTAGCAGGGGCAGAGAAGCTGGTGGACTTTCCGAAAAGAACTTGGCCACCTCGGGCTCCCTGCCCCTGGGAGCCTTGGGGCCCGTGGCGGTGGAGGGCAGGGACGGCCGTTGGGGAGATGGATGGCCAGTGCCCGCAGAGCCGGTGGCATCCGAGTCACCTGTGGAATTGAGTTTGAGGGACAAGTCAGTCGGTTCCTTCCCCCGCTTCTGGAATGCCGGCGCTGTCTCTGCCATCTGAGGCGGCATTTGTGCCAGCCAGCACAGCTCTGGGAGGAACAGGCCTCTCAGAAAAATCCACAACAGAGCACGTCCATCTGTTGATTAAATGAAGGGTAAAAGTTTTTGAGAAAGCACAGCACCGCCATGGGTGGCTGGCTTTGCCAGCAAACAGCATGTCTCCCTTTCTTCCCCTGTCAGGGAGAAGCCAGATGAGAGCAGAAACCCACACCTCCTTCCCCAGCTCCTCAGCTGCTACTTGTGGTCACTGCAGATTTTCCCGCTGTCAAACTTTGCTTCTGACCATCCTGATTTAACCTGGGGGCCCTTCCCACATCCGAGTATGCGTGTATCCCTGCTTGTATGTAATTCTAATGTACACACACACACACACACACACACATACTCTCACATATTCATGTGGTTTTGTGCCTCTCACCAGGGCTCCCTACAGCAGCAGGAAGATAAATTGCCTTCCCCGGAGTTTTTGGGCTGAATGAATAAGAACTATCTCAGAACACTGGTATAGAAACATTGGGGTTCTATTACCGTTTTGTGAGATGACCCTCTTTGTTGGATGTGTGTGCCCTGGCTTATGGGTCACACCTACACCGACACACATACTCACCGTCATTCTCCTTTGCCTCTTACCAATTCATTCACTCAGGGAGTTACATGTAGAATCCCTAAATAGAGGATCCAACCGTCCCTCCCCCCTACACCCAGGTTCATGGAACCAGTGCACGTTTTACTCTCTCCGTTGTTTATGTTCTTAGAAGCTTGAGCCGAGACTCTTGTCTAGATTGACACAAGAAGCCTATAGGTGCCTAAGTGCCTCTCTGGCTGTCGGAATCATCACAGCGTGCAACTTCTACTTCGCTTATTCCTTTCTCAGTACAGAGCTGTTTCTTGATTGCCTCATATAAATCTTTAAATATTTACCTATGGAGGCCAAATGCTCTGCTTCTTCTATCCTAAGCCCCAAGAGCACTAGGAAGGAACCACAGCATCATGCAGTTCCTAGTTCCTTGTTATTCCTGAGTTTTCTGAGCTTGGCCAGCTGTGCCCACCCTACTAAATGGTAGATGCATAGTCGACGGGACTCCGAAACAAGTCTAAAGAAAGACAAGGAGACCAAAGTGGACGTAGCCAATCAGAATCCCCTACATCACTGGACATTGTAGGGTAGGTTCCTTGAGTAGATGGTGTCTCACTGTAGGAATTAAGGGTCAAATGGGACAATGTTTAATGGACTTCACTGGAATAGAATACCTTTTGACTTGATCCGGGGGCATTGATTTGAATGTGGATGATGTTTTGAGTATTGTGAATTCCCCAGAGGATTCCATTTGACCGTTTACACATATTTGCTTAATTCGTATACTATGCCCAACTCCTGCCTGGTGCCATATGTTTATCGAGTTATCAGATAGAGAGTATACACTTTCAACAGGTCACGAAAGGACTAGCCCACAGGCTTTAGATGGCCCCCGCTCTCTCATCCCCCGTCTGCCGTCGCACCCCACCTGACACCCCCTCTGAGCCACCCATCTGATCCCACCTCCCGCGTGCCCTTCCTCCGGGGATGCTTTCCAAGGAAATGTGCAGAGGCTCAGAGATGGCCCTCCACTCGGAGAAAACAAGCGCCCAGGGCTCTTTTGGGGGCCTTCTCTGGCCCTCTAGTGACACATTCATCCGCTGTTCAACGCCTCTCACGGCGGGAAACTGCATGTCATTTTGAAGTCGCTGGAAACACAGTTCTCATGCCTCCCGTACAGAGGGGCTGCTCCAAACAGCGCTCGGAAGACTTTAAAAGCAAAACATTTAGGTAAACTCTTAAAGTAAGTCGTTTCAGTCATCCTTTCTCTTCTAAGTTGTTAAATATTTATTCACCTTTCCTTTGTTTTCATTCCCCTTCAGAGAGTAAAATGAAGGTATAATTAATGTGAGTGATATGCTGTATCCCTTATCTTGTAAACTTTGGACGTTTCATATAGGTTGAGATTAAATATGTATTGATCGTTCTTAAGGTGGCAGTAGAAAGGCCAAATGGCATTCCTCCGTTCCCGCCGTGGCCAATGTCCCCGGGCCTGGCTCCCCACAAGGACGTGGAGAGCTGCCGGCGTGCGCTGTTTGTGGGTTTCTCTCTTGACGGGGATGCCTCTTCCCCAGCTGTCAGGACGGCGTGCTCTGTACAGAGAGGGATAATGTCACAGCACGCTTGGCCTCCCACAGGGAAGAGGCATGTTCTGCGCCTGGGTGAAAAGGAATCTATCCTCTTGTCATCCATACACTTAGAACTTGCTGTGTTTTTCCCTTGCTCATTTCGGTTTGCCCACAACGATTTCCTTCTGTGCCCCCCTTCATCTTCAAGACCCGCGCCATCCAGCCTGCACAGCCACGTCTTAAGTTGCTTTGGGGGGATGATGTTCTAGCAGGACGGAGGGCGCCCTGCTTCCCGTCAGATCTCTGGTTCTGAGACAGTTCGGGGAGTGTGCAGTGGTACAAGCTCGGTGCCTCCTATTCGGCCGCTCCTAGGAAAGGTGTCCTCTTCTCCACTCTGACGTTTTGCTCTAGCATCCCAGAGTGTCCTGTCCTGCCTAGTAACCTTGTGGGCCTGAAAGTTCCGATTCTGGGGAGTCCAGCTCCCTTGTTGGCTTTACATATGCACCACACTGCTCTGAACATGTTGGGGTGAGAGTGAAAGCTTGCATTTGCCTGTCAGTGGCCTGAGGCCTGAGTTGAGGATTAATCCGGGGTGTCATCTCCCTGTTGGGAAGAATCTAAGCCACTTGCTCTCCTAACTTGCTGGCAGGAATCACCAAGAGGGCCAGATGGCCATCAGAGGGGCAGAGGTTCTTGGTGACACAAATCTCCAAGGGAACAGGAGAGCATCAAGCAGACAGAGGGTAAGATAGAGTGTGAGTGGAGAGAGGTAGCCGGGGGAAGGGGACCTGGGTGGGTGACAGGAAGCATGGGAAGGGGTAAGCAAGGGCAAGAGGCTTCAACTTGCAAGAAGCTCCCTTGGGGAGGGCAGGGAGGGGTTTCTCAGAAAACAGCACAATCACAGCCGAGGCAGCCAGAAGTATGGAGGGGATCCGAGGGGGGTTACAGGCTGAGAACGTATTGGAAAAGGAAATTGGGAGTGAACGGCAACTTTGGAAGCATTTATCCTTCCCCAGAAATATCACAGAACAAAAGATAGAGCAAGTAATAAGTGTGAGACTTCCCCCACCGGCAACCCATGTGATCTGATGGCTTGTCTAGAGGGGGAAGAATCACTTCTTTTGTCCTGGAAGGTCAGTGCACAGCTGCCAAGGGTGTGGGACCCCTTCTTTCACAGATCTCCTGGGTGAGGAGAGCTGGGACATATCTGTTGGGCCTGGGGGTGGTCACTGTGTCTGCTGCCCAGCAGGGAGCTGTCAGTTGCCAGCCAGACCTATAGAGGAGGGAGGAGATATGTCCCAGGGGGAGAGGGATGTGTGGTGGGGTCAGGGCCTCCCCGCTGCGCTCAGAGGATCCCACAGAGCCTCCCTCTTGGGTTACAAAAGGCAGATCTCGCTTGGAACATGGCAGCAGATCCGCCTGGGGTGCCAGTGTTGGTAGACTCCTTCCAAGCCCTGATAGGAGCCAGGGCCAGTGGGGACCTGCGGAGTAGGGCATTAGGCCTGAAGATGCAATTTTTCTTTTTTGTTCAGCCCGGTGGGGGTGACTCAGGAAGCATTATATTGCAGACCCAAAAAAGCCCATGAGTAATCCTGAGTGAATTCAAGAGATTTCAACAGCAAAATAATAACAATACTAATGATTCCTTTGATTTGCAGAGTACTTTTCTTCCAAGGAGATAAAAAGATAAACTGTTTTGGAAACACCAACGAGGGAAAGAAAATTGCCTGTGATGGAGGGTTGGGGAGGAGGCCAGGGGCATTCATTTCAGGGCCTCCATGTAATTGGGGGTGGGGACAATTACACAGCCTTAGGCATCATTTCTCGGCTACAGCCCTTATCCTTGTAAGCTGTTGAGATGACTTCTGGGTGTAAAACCAGTGCAGGCCTTTTTAATCAGGGTCAACCTAGAAATAACGGGGTGCCGGGTTCCTTCCCCCCACCCCAGGAACAGGGCCGTTCTGATTCAGCAGTGGAGGGGGTCAGTGAGACCATGAGCTTGCTGGAATCCACCCTTGGAGTCTCACCACGGCACCGATCCTGACCTTAATGATGGTTCTTGCAGCAGTGATTGGGGCCCCAGTCTTCCCTCAAGGTCAGTGGACTCTCCAACGTTCATGGTGCAGGGTCTGGCTGGAGCTGCTGCCCTGGGGATGTCTGTGCCCGCCGGTTTCATATCACATCACTTCTAGTCACAGGGAGCGGGGAGCAAGGCGTGCCAGCATCCTGTGTCAGGTTGTGATAGCTTTGCCCGGTGTTCCAAATAGAGTGGGATTTTATTTCCAGCTAGGGGAAGGGTGCGGAGTCTCCTGCATTGAGACGGTACAGCTCTGTAGGTCATCGTGGGTCATTTTCTTTTCCCCAGGGGAAAGCCAGAATCCAGGAAGGTCGGCCCGTCAAATAGGAATATAGATATGCCTTATGGATCATTAGAATACTTCCGTCACATTCACGCAAAGAATGCTGTGTCCTGCTCTCTGCTGAGCTTGAAGAGTATACCCAACCCACGCAGTTGCCACAGACTAGGGATCTCCACCCCACATTAACATTAACTTTCATTAACTTTCTACTTCTAACCCACTGAAAGAGCTAGGGATCAAATATGGCGCTTTTTTTTTTTTCCCCTCCTCTCCCAATGGTAAAAATGAGTATTCTGGCCGTATACTTCTAGAAGTCAGTAAATGTCAACATTAGGTAAGTGTTTCCTTTGTGTAGTTGCAGTTTAGCATAAGCTGCTTGGAAACAGATGTCTTCCCTAAGCATACAATGTTTCCGTGAGGACGCAGGCCATACCGCTTTGAGGATTAAATAAATGTCAGCTTCCCCTGGGCACGTTGGTAACAAGTTAAAGCCACGGAAACAGTGGCCAGCACTAGTGACTCCTGCTCGTTGCAGAGTTATTGTGTTGCAGCCCTGGCTGGGGCACGGAGCCTGAGAGACAGACACTCGTCCTCTCCTGGCTGGAATCAAGGCAAGGAGTAGCCAAATGTAGACACCTCCCGACACGCCATGGGGAGGTTTCTCCTGGCGGCCAAGAAGCCGTACCGTGCCCACTTTCAAGCCTCCTCCCATCCGTGAACGCCTTCTCCACACACATGCATGCCTGCCCGCACGCACACACACACATACCACTTATTGCTACAGTGTAGCGATATCCAAAACTTAGAACAAATCAGCCATTTTCCTCAAATGCAGGATGAGCTTTTCCCCTAATCTTCCACCTGGTGTTGGTGTCCTCCTGAGCAAAGTGACGGAGATTTGCCTGAGGTTGTTTTTCGATCACTGAAACCAGGGCTGCCATGGCATGCATTTGTCATCATTAAAAGGAGGTGTGCCCATCAGGCTGGATTATCTCAGGTGGTCTGCTTGCTTGGCCTGTGTTCACTGGACAGTTGTTGCGAGCTCACGTTCTTTCTAACTAGTGCCTAGAAGACAGGAATTTGAAATCTGACACTGACAGCTGCAGCAGTGACAACCAAACATCATTTTCGCCTTTCCACACTCTTCCCCAGGGGCTCCAGAGGGTCCGTGTCTCAGGGGGCCACATTTCTTACTCCGTCCTTTGTGATTAAGTAGTATTTTATGACACCAGAGCTCAGCCTGTCCACTCAGCCAGCCCTCATTGGGGGCCTCCTACATGGTGGACACACTGTGCCAGGGACTTTTGATGAAAAGATGACTGAGGCTGTGTTTCTGCCCCAGGGGAGCTCTCAGGCTAGTCAAGGAGCAAACAGTTGGACTTGTCGTTACAATTCAACAGCTCAGAGTAGTCAGAGTGTGCTGAGAGCATCAGGAATCGCTAAAGGTATTAAGAAGGGCTGTGCAGAGGAGGTGACTTGATCGGAAAAGGTGTCTAGAGTTCTCCCGATGACGCAAAGAAAGATGGTCCCAGGTGGTACCTCAGATGTGTGCACAGGTCAGAAGGCGGGACAGGATGTCAGGGTTCAGAAGCAGTGGTTTGTTTGGGGGCTAGACTTCTGGGTGTTGAGGAAGCTTGTGAATGGTCGTGAGTACCATGCTAAATGTTTTGAGGATGGATCGTCAAAATTAAGTCTATTCTTTAGAAACATCGTTAGTAGCTTATGGGTCTGTAATGCTCTCTATACCATGGGTTCAATGGACAAAAAAAAAAAGAGAGAGACAGATCAACATGTTATTTATTCTTGGTATTCCCTGTGTTGCACATGGGGCTTAAAAAATGTAGAATTGAATGGAAATAGCCTCACTCATCTTCCTACGTAGTAGTGTGTATAGGGATGGAAAGTGGACAGGACCACGGAGAACACAGAAGCAGGGATAGCCGAGTACATGCAGGATTGTTAGTCGGATGGAGTGCTCTGAGGAATGGGAGTTTCCAGTTTCTGGGGCCCCTGGAAGGCTAGGCGGAGGTGGAGGAAACCTAACATTGAGGACGAATGGTAAATCAGAAAGGCAGGTGGGGGCAAGGATGAGACAAGCAAGAAGTGCCTGGGGACGTTCTGCTGAGGACTTCTTTCCTGTTCTCAGGAGGAAGCTAAGCTACCCTGGCTCTGGGGGAAACAAGGTTACAAGCTAACTGATTTGCTTACAAGTCTCCAGCACCAAGTAACCTTTCATTCAAGAGCAGAGAACATCATCAGATCACACGTTCCACACTCTGGCCCGCTCGTTCCACACTCTGGCCCGCTCTCTTCAGGAGGTGGCGGGGCTGGCGGGACAAGCTCAGGGCTGAAGCCAAACCCTGCACTGGCGTGCAGGAAGAAGACAGTGACATCTCCAAGACTGTCCACAGCTAACCCTACTGTCGAAGGCTGGCTGGGTAAATGGCCTGCCATTGCTGCAAGGCTATGAGTGGAATTCGGGCCATCGAGAATGGAAGAGTCGAGATGGACAACAAGGTCCTACTGTACAGCACAAGGAACTTTAGTCAATATCCTGGGTTAAACCATAATGGAAGAGAATATAATAAAGAACGTATATCTATGTATAATTGATTCACTTTGTTGTACAGCAGGATTTAACACAACATTGTAAATCAACTATACTTCAATAAAAAAATAATGATAAAGTGAGTCTCCTAAAAAAAAATAAATAATGATAATGGAAGAGTCAGATTGGAGGGTAGCCTAGATAACATCGAAATTCTCTCCAATTCCAAGATTTCCTAAATATCATCTATTAACAACAAGCTATTTATTTTGGATAATACACTCTTCTACCATCCTCTATCATCTAGAAAGTAGATGACGGGTTATAGATCTCTTTGTCCAGCTCATTTTCTTGCAGGTGCCGGACAGATTCTTTGGGTTGGTGGTGGTGGCAGCAGCGGTAGCAATGATTATGGTATCAGAATGATGATGATGATATTTAGCGTTTGTGTAAAGCTTCACGCGTTGCACATGGCTTTCCACGAGCGCTGCTTCATTCGTCACCGTGATAACAGCGAGAGGCGGCCACTGTCACTATCAGGCCCTCAGAAAAGTTCCTTTGCTGACCGCGCTCACTCCTCATTGTGCTCACTGCGTTGTCGAGAAGCCTCAGTGCTTCTCAAGAGGCTGGTGGATCCACATCAGCAGTGCTGACAAACACATGAGATGATCTTAAGCTGGGGCCTGAGATGAGCCACATTCTTAGAACTTGTGCAAATCCTGTGTCTAGGCACAGGCGAGGGCTTTAGGGGGAGTCCCCTATGAAAATTGGGGAGTTGACCTCTGAACCGTGACCCGGCATTGCAGCTCTGTCTCTTTTTGATCGACTCCAGACTCTTCCTGAGCTGGTCCCTTCCTCTGTCCGGCCTTCAGCTTTAACTTGAAGGCCCGAGGTTTCCAGGCCCCTCCACCTGGGGAAAAGACAGGCCAGCCTTTTGGGCTGAATAGCAGTCAAGGAGCTGCTGCTTGGGTAGCTCCTTTCGTAGCTGTTCTGACAAAAACAAAAACAACCAAAAAGAGCCAGGGGCTATTCTTAACTGGTTGATTAAAATCTCCATTTCTTTTATCGCCCTGGTGCCTAGCACCCTAGTCAGCATATGGGAGGCTATGAATAAATATCGACTATTGGAATAAAATGTGGGGGAAAATGAAAGAAAAGAACACCGTGCCTCTGATCCCCCCGCATCACCACACACCACAGCAGAGGCTGAGACGCGCCCCCCCCCCCCTCCCGCTGGAGGACGGAGGAAAGACCTTGATGGTTTAAAGTGTGGTTTGCCCTGTAGGAAGATGTTCCTCTCCCACCAAGGCCTTGAATGACCATCGGGTCACCAGGAACACTGCCAAGAGAAACACCCTCGGGCAGCCACCCACTCCTCCCAAGAAACAATCGGGCCTTCTGTTCTTTAATGCGTGTCAGTTCCCATCTCTGTCAGTCACCTGCACATGTCACAGGTGATGCAGCTCCAGTGCAGCGTGACAGGCCATCTGTCACCCTCGGCAATGCTGGGAGCTATGACAGCTTCAGAGTGACACCGGGCCCAGCTGGCTCATCATGCAGGTGTTCAGGGGACAGAGACTTAGAGCTCTCTCCCGGGGACCCATCCCGGTGCCGCACAAGGAGTGACGGCTCCCCTTCCCTGCCTGCCTACCTTCATCCCAGAGGAAGAGCACCTGCCAATTAATCTCCCAGTGGCTTTGTTCTCCACGTCCTACGACCCGCACTTTTCTGTGCCCGCTTAAGGATGCTGGGGTCTACCCCACGTTCACGGGGAGTCCCATTTCTTCGGAGAGCTAGACTCTGAAGCCTCCTTCTTGCATAAGACACTGCGCCCTTGTGACGGGGCCTGGGGAGACAGGGCCTGTGTTTGTCTTGGGACCATATCGGTCAAGAGCTGGCAGAGCAGAACGTTGTGGGATCTGAAACCGGGTGAGCCCTGCAGTTCCTACATCTGCCTGACGGTGGCAGCAGCAGCGCTTGCAAAGCCCAAGAATGAGCTGAAAGCAGGAGGCCCAGGGCTGCCTCTTAGTACCAGGAAGAGAGTCAGGGTGCCCAGGCAACGGAGCTGGGGCAGCTGAGGGCGGGCAGAGGGCCTGGAAGGGAAGAGCAGGCCTTCCGGAGGGCAGCAGCTCCCCAAGGAGGCTCACTTCCTTTCTCCTCTTTCTGATGGATGTGAGGGCAGAGTATTAAGGGGGATGCCTATGTAGAGTGGCAAGAGGTATGTGGACACATTTCAAAATGCTCGAGGGGCTTGGAAGAGCTACAGAGAGAGGGGCTAGAGAGCCCCCGCTAGCGGTGTCGCTGTCTGTGGTGATGTCTGTCCTGAGGGTGATGGATGGGTTAGTCCTCCCAGGAGGGTGGCTGGCAGCCTGGAGCCCCACTTCTCCCCGGGGAGCCCACTGCCCCTCCCAGGTGTTTGCCCCTTTAATGATCTGGGAGCCAGTATTTCTGCTGCTGCGCCCCTCTGCTGCTGAAAAAGCCAAACAGACATGCTCAAATTAGTCCTCATAATCCCTGATGTCGCGGGCCGGCTCCAGAGGAGCTACTCTGTTTTCACCTGTGGACAGAAACAGGCACCATTTAAAAATTGCCATGTACCACGGCTGCTCATTTGAAAGTGTGTCTCTCCAGGCAGGGTAGCCGGATCCTGACACAGACACGGCTAGCCGATGCCCTGCGCTCTGTCGGAGGGAAAGGGAGGAGTCCTCTTGGCCCCAAGAACACCTTACCTCTTCCTTTATCTTCTAGGGGGAGGTAGCTGCCTTATTCATCTTTTGAGAATTACAAGCGGGTTGGACCTCTGCCCGGAGTCGATCCACGGGTGGCATAAACTAATATAGTGAGATGTGGGATGAAGGAAGGGTGAGGCATCATTGGAGCATCCCTCTTGTCTTCTCTGTGTGGCCTGAGGGGCTGGTAGAACTGGCTGTTTATGTTGTCTGAAATCGTCAGACATTGTGTGACTGTCCATTAGGTTTTGGTTGCCAGTAGGATTTTATGTGAGGTTTTGCTCAAGCCAGAGCAGCCTCCCACACCTGAGTCACAACCACTGTCCCTTGCTGCTTGCTCAGGAGTGTGGAGACTCACTGTCTGTCTTCCTAGGGGTGGGGCAGGGCGCAGCAGAGTTGGGAGGACATAGGATGCTCTGTCCATACTACTAACAGGCCCGCTGGTACATGGCAGGTGATACCTTGAGTATCTCATATCAGAAAAGAAAACTGTTGGCATAAGGTTTGCAAAACCTTGCTTGAAACTGCAGATGTGATGCTAACACAGGTCAGAGAGGAAAAATAGAGCTGCGTGATTTGAGAATTTGCTAAAAATAATAGAGATAGCTCTCTTCCCCACATAAAAAGATGTTATAGCAAGGTGGTATGTATGTGCCCTTTGTCCCCTGCCTTCCTGGCCCCCTGATTTGGCCACCTGCTCCCCTTTCTCCTTTTACAAACATGACCCTCCCTCTGGGATCCTTCAATAGAGAGGGGAAATGGTGAGAACAGAGAAGAAGCAAAACTTCTAATAGTCTCATTGTGTTTCTCTTTCTACCACTAACATGTGCGGTTGTTGAGTTGGAACCAGCCATGGGGAGGCACTGTTGAGGCCTATGGCCAGGTCCTTTGCTGAGCTTGCCTGCATTTGCCTATTTAATCCTCACAGCAACCTGATAAAGCCAGGACTGTCATACCCATTAGCAGATGAAAACTACTGAGGCTTAGATTCCATGATTTGCCCGAAGGTCGCACCACGGACAAGCATGGAACCACCATTGAAACACTCGGATGAAGACCCACGTCCTTTGCCGCCCATCCCTTCAGGAAGAATTCTGGTCCCACTAGTCCCTTATAAGCCACAGAAAGCCCTGGCCGGGCCTGTGGTCCTCCTCGTTCCTAACTTGTAGGGCTTGGGGAAAAGAGCTGGTAAAAATGGAAGAAATCATCTCCCCTTATGCAAAAGGACAAGTAAGAATTTGAGAAGCTTTGCTCCACGGCTGGTGCTACTTTTTACCTCCACAACCCAGCTCCAATTCAGCTTAACATTTTGAAAACGAAGTACTGATTTCTTAACAGGAATCCATCACCACCTAACTTTTCTTCAGTGGATTAGAAAAAATGTGAAACCCCATTCTGCTTAGGGTGAGGTTAGTCTGCCGTTAGCCGTGCACTGTGAGAACAGAGCTACTTGACGGGAAAAGGCACTCAGGACATCAAAACCCTCCTTTTTGTCAAGTCTAGAAGAGTAGAAATGTCAGAAGACCACATGGCTCTGAAATGATTAATACTGATCGTTAGGAAGAAGTAGAAAAGACTCTTGAAAAGCAGGGGAGTCCAAATGCCGTTCAGACTTCGACTCTCCTCACTTTGGATCCAGCAGGTACATCTTATCTTGTGTCAGAAATTATTTTTGAAGATGGCATGTATCTACCAAGACCATGCTTGAAATCACAATATTGGTTTCAGATAGACACTTAACGTAAACTAGCAAAACATGAAAGTTCTTCGAAGTTTTCAAAGCTCCTTTAAATCGAATCAGAGGAATACAGAGGAAGAATGCCAGGCAGGTAGATCTCCGCATGAAAGACGGAAACCTCCTTCTTATTCCACGGCCCAAGCCCTTCAGTGGAACACACGGATCACATCAGCAGTGCACTGTCAGCTGTCACCAGGGCTCCAAATCCACGTGGATACCCGTTTCTCTGGGCATGAGCTTTGCCTTGGTTTTTCTCTTCATCAGACCAGGGCAGAGGTATTCACAGATAGAAATCCATACTTCATAGGTAAAAGCAGCTGAATGCTGAGCTGATCAGAATCAAGAAATACCATCGAGAGAAACAGATTACTTTCCTCCCCTTTTCTCCTGCGAATAATAATAGAATATCTATATTCCCCTCTTATTATCAACGGATATCCACTTTCTAAAATCCATACCCCTGAATTCCTGCCAAGGAAAATAAAAATATTTACACTGCTGTATTTTTAAGAGAAATTCTTCTTACATTGTCAACGTCTTAGTCTGACGTCTGAGTCTTAGTCTGGGTCTTCTTATGTTATGTTTTCCACCTTAAATGTTTACATAGGCATGACAGGGCTGTTTACATCTTTCTTAAGGGCTGTTGCAACCATGTGAACTGAAAAAAGTATTTTCAAATCCAAGTATGAATATCCTTTACACCGAACAGTTTTGCTACTTTTGTTGAGTAGGGTTCAGAGTATTTGAGTGTCCACGAGGCACCAGTGGGGGTGGGGTGTGGAGGTCACAATGTTCCTCTCAATAAATACTGAGATGTTTTAAAGGAACAGCTTCATGGACACTTGTCTGTAAAAGGAAAACGAGTTTCTGGTGGTGCATTTTCTGGCATGGGACTCACCTGCATCCACTCTATCCCCGGCCCCCCCAACCTCACCTCCATGTGAATCTTGCTTATATTAGCTTAGGCTGTACAAGGGGTCTTGGGAGTGGTTTTTAACCAGAGAAAGTAAGGTGACTCATGGGAGCTGCCTCTAAGAGTTTTATATCACATTATCTTAGGATGACTTACCCGGTGAGAATGGACCCAGGAATCTCCATGAGTCCTGAGCTAGGAAACCAGACAAGCACCAAGGCCAAGAACATACAATTTAGAATGTGGTGGCTCTGCCCGCCCATCACTGCGAAGAGCTCTGAGGATCACTCCTTTCCGGGTGACTCTCAGCCCTGATCCCCTCAGGGAGCCCGGGAGAGCCACGTGAGGGTCTGTGGTGACAGGAGAGAACGCAGCATAGGACGGCCATAGATTTTCTTCCACCTGCACTTCAGAATGTTTAAGTCAGGGCTGTACACCAGAGATGCTCATGTCCACAAAGGATGGATTTTCTGGGTCCAGATTCCGCACGTATAAAATAAGGCACCCCAAGAATTCTTGTTATGTTTTTTTTTAAAAAAAAAATTTTCAAGGTCAATACAACCACAGACATTGATATTTGCTTCATTGTGAACTGGGATCTGCTAGCTGCTTATGGTCATTTTATTTTTCAATTCGTAAAAAAAGATGTTCTCATCACTGGGCCTCTGGGCCTCCTTCTTCAACCCAAATCACCCATAGGAAACCAAATGCAGGAGCTGATGACTATGGTGATGGGAGGAGAGAGAGAGGTGGGGCCGGTGCCAGATTTGAAGGCACCCTCAGCGCCCCCAGGGGCTGCTGGCGCGTGCATTGTGCGCGTTCCCAGATGTCTCCATAATGACGTGATGGGAGAGAGGAAGCGGGGAAGACACAGGTGTGCGGCCGTCAGACTCGAGAAGAGAGACAGATGGACAGACAGAAAGATTGAACCAGCTGAGATGCGTGCGGGAGACAGACATTCTAGTCTCCCAGAGATCAGAAGACTGTAGGGTTCAAAGAACAGCGTTAACTCTCCCAACCCAGGTGGGGACGCTCTTTAACACAAGAAGGTTTTTAAGGTTCATTAGGAAATACTTGAGTAGCTTAGCTATGAAGATGGGCACATGTGCCTGATTTGGGGGCACAGAGGTCTCTGTCTTTGGACGGTTGTATGTTCCTTTGATGGTGTCCTGACACCTTCAGGATGAAGATCTTCAGGCCAAAGGTCTGGACTCTCTCCCCTGCCTGATCTCTCACACACCCTGGGCTCCAGCCCAGCCAAGCTAGGGGCATCTCTGAGTGCCCTCTCCTCCCTCACGCCTTGTGGCTTCCTCACAGGTCTTTCTTCCCACCTGGAAATGTTACTGACCTTAATCAATAGAAATTGACCAGAAGCCAGACAAGAAATGCAGGCAAGGCTTTACTGGGGCCCGTGCCACAGCAGTGGGGAGTGAGAACAAACAAGTTCCCTTGTTAGCTTACTTCCTGAGGGGGGGCAAGCTGCTTCTTTATATGGGGTGAGGGTAGGGGTGGGTCCAGGGGTCGGGCTGGAGCGGTGGCCTAGGTGGTCTGCCCACCCTTTCGTGGCGTTGTGTGCAGGGGGCATGTGCAAGTACCCTGCTTTGGCTCCAGGCTCTTCAGAAGTGGCAATTGGACGTTTTGGTCTCTTTGTATCTTGTTGTCCATAATTTACCCCAACTGGGCATGCACGCAGTTATTTTTAGTCCCTTAGAGTTTCTTTGTATTTTGTTGCTGGAGGAGACATTTGTCCAGGTGCAAGCACTGCAGCAAAGGGTCCTAGGTCCCAGGTCCCCGCCTGTCTCGTTAGGACCTCCCCTCTCTGCCATGTTGGTCCAGCTAACTTCCACCCTAAAGGTCAGCTCACCTTGCCTCCCGGAGGGTCTCCCTGACCTCCCTCCTCACAGGGAATTAACTGCCCTTCCTCCCTCCTTCCACAGCCCTCTTGTCACAATAGATTGAAGTGGTTTTTTCCTGTCTGCCTTCCCGCAGGACTGTGAGCTTCTGGAAGGCAAGGGCTGGCCCTGTGGTCTCGGTTTGCGTAGTGCCTCTGTTGGACCTGGGTGCAGTCATCACAGGTTTAGTGTTTCTCACACCGGGAGAGGATGCAATGTGTCAGTGAGTCTGGATAGCTCCTGCCTTTCACTTGCCAAGCCCGTGAAAGCGCTTCATCAGGGAATACGCTCTACTTGCCATCACTGCCTTCTGCAACTAGTGTGCCTGTGAGCACCAAGCCTTCCTTGAGGAAAAGGTGATAGTAATGTAATCCCTCCTTGCCTTTACATAGAACGTTATGGTTTCAGATCCCTTTGACATGTATTATGGTCAACTCTCATCCTCACTTTAAAAAATAAGGAAAATGAGACAGTCGGGTTCAGTGGCTTCTCTCAGGTCACACAGGTAGTCAGTGTGAAAGTGAAGGTGGAAACCAAATCCAAGCCCAGAAGTTCTTCCACTTTCCCTCCTCCATGCCCCCCATGCTGGCTTCCTGCCTCCAAGGAGCATGTCCTTAGAGGGCGCTTGGCAGACTGGGCCCGGTGGGTATTTCCTGCATCACCACGTGGATTGGGATGGGGTCAGTGTGTCCACGGAGAGGCAGGAGAGCAACTTGTGCAGGGAGCTCGGCAAAGATCCTGGGAAAGGAGCGATGGCTGCTTCCAGCTGAGGCACATGGATCTCTGTGCAGAAGCTGTGGGGAAATTGCTCTTGACTGGGGCTCTCTCTTGTAAATGAGGCATAATAAGGGGACTTAGTAGCTCCAGTATAGTGAGGACTTCACCGTGCCTGGAAGCTTCTCCCAGGGCATCTGCCATGAGTCTGTCCACCTGTCAATAAAGGAGGACCTTGTTGGGGTCCAGAACACCCTTCCACACCCCCTCATCCTCCGAGCACGTGACACCAGCTCTAGACTAGAGGCCTGGAGTCCATTCCCTCTGTCTCGTGTCTGTGGCGTGGCTCTGGGTGTGGCCTTCCTATGTAAAAGGGAACCAGGCTGCCTCTCCCACGTGCCTCCCAAAGGTGTTACTTATTGAGGAGTGCTTTGAATCGTTACAAAGCGTGCTAAGCAGAGGGGAGGCATTTGTCACCCTCTGGTTCAGCATTTCCAGACGTGGTGAGCTGGTGCCCAAAGTCAGGACAGGTCTGCTTGGATCCTCCGTCTCTTTTCAAGGCAGGACAGTGTGTGGCTTTCTGGGGGAGCAGGTGAGGCCAGGCAACCTTTCTCAACAGAGTTCATCAGGAGAATTAAGCTCAAAAGGCCTAAAAGACATCCATTGTATTAATGAATTAATGTGTTCCCTCTGCAGCTAAAATGGTTCTAGGTATGTGCTATGCATGGGAGAAGGGAAAAAAATACTCATTGTTTTCTGGTTTTCCTGGTTCAGAAGAGGAACCCCAGTTGAGAAAGAGTGGGCGGGGCTATATTAGTTTCCTATGGCTGGTATGCAAATTACCACCGACTTTAGTGGCTTAAAACAGCATGAATGTGTCATATTACATTTCTGGAGGCCAGAAGTCTAAAATGAGTCTTCTGGGCTGAGGTCAAGGTGTGGGCAGGACTGGTTCTTTCTGGAAGCTCTAGGGGAAATCTTTTCCTCGCCTTTTCTGGTGTCCAGAGGCAGGCCACCTGCATCCCTTGGTTAGTGGCTGCTTCCCTGCATCACTCTGACCTCTTGCCTCTGTCACCACATCTACTGCGACTGAATCTGAGCCTCCCACCTCTCTCTTATAAGGTTGTTTGTGATTATATCAAGCACACCCAGATAATTCAGGATAATCTCCCCATCTCAGCATCTCTTAACTGAATCACATCTACAAGGCCCTTTTTGCCTTGTAAGGTGACCTATTCCAGGACTAGGACATAGACATCTCTGGGGGTTCATTATCCTTCCCACCTCAGGGGACGAAAGTCAAAATTGGAGCTGGGTGGCCCCTCGTTTTCAGGAAAATGTAGACATTCCTATCCTGCCTCTCTGTGTGAGAAATCTGTGCCTCAGTCTCCCTATCCATAAATTAGAGAGAACTATCTCCCACCCCATTGATATTTATCAAGGACTTTGAAATTATCAAGTAAAGAGTGCTTACTATGGAATGGCTGTTGTAATACCCTACTATGACTTGGTATAAATTATGCCCACGTTAATCAGTGGAGATACTACTAGATGCAACATTCCTCTGGTCCCATGGGGGAGAGATTAGGGGAGCATCTACCAGAGTCTATAGTTAAACCTCACTAAATGCTTCTTAATAGCGATTTACTTTGACTTCATTAACACGGAGTATGGTAACGCTCCTTGCAAATATCATATAGCCTGGCCTCCCCCTGTCTTTGGAGTCATTGAAATGCAACGGAGATAAACAGCAATAGTGTAAAACAAAGGACACACGGACACTGGGTTTTTCTACGTGGATTCGCTGTAGTAGATCTTTCTCTCCTGGCCTCTGCATCTGGCTGAGTCTCTGGCTGGGCGGGAGGCACAGGGAGTGGGCGTAAGTATGTGGCACTGAACATGGGTTTGGAGGCTCAGGGATGAGTATGTGTGTCCTTCCACATGCCTAAGCAAAGCAGAGTGTCTGTTATGATTGCATTAGACACCACTTTGGATCGTGTAGGTTTTGAGGTTCCGTTAGTGTGCTGTAAAGGCTTCAGGAGGTCTCCCTCAGGTTAGCCATGTAAGGAATTTGGAAGCTTAGCCCTTCTTGCCCACCTCACCACCAGGGGCCGTTAGACTCCATAGAAGGCCTGGGGGCTGTTGGCCCCTTGCCTTGCTGCGTGGCGAGGGCTTGAGTGGCCAACCCTTTCCAGGGCCAGCTCCCAGGCCTACAGGATGCAACATGGGAGGCCCCAGATGGGCCTCTGAGCTGGCCCCCACCCCACGCTCACTCTGAAATCCCCCCCAGCTCTACCCCGGGAGCCCAGGGAGAGACTCCATCAGCAGGCAATGATAGCGTCTTCAGATAGGTTTACAAAACGTTCGACCCTGGGAGAGCCTGAGTCCGGGAAAGGTTATGTTGCTGCTAAACTGTCCCAAGGGGAGCATCGCAATCAGCTTTAACCCCGGGGCTCCGGGGAATTAGAGGAGAGACAAGCCCTGAGAATGATTATAATCCCACTGTGCGGCGCTCCCCCTATTTATTTCTTCATATGGATGAATTTGTATATATTTGCATTTTGTTCTATCTGATAATATGCATTGAATTCAAATTGAAATGACTTGAATAGATTTGAATATTAATGAGGCGTTTAAAGGCTGCCATCCCTGGCAAAGTCCCCTGGCAAGGGAGCCTGTGGTGCAGGAGCTCAGCCATCTCCTCGGGCACCCGCCCCACCAGACACCAGCACCGTAGCCCAGGGCAGGGGAGGGCCGCCCTCGGGGAGGAGGGAGGTGCCCCCCTACAGATGCCGGCACCAAGCTAGGAGCCCGCTCCGCTGAGGGGGTGCGTCGAAAACAGCCCCCAGAGTGGGTTTGGCTTCTCGTCAGACATCCAGACACACGGTTTTAGCAAGGTCATGAAGGGCAGGAGGTTTTCCCACATGAAGAAAAGCCTGCTACTGCCTTTCCATCCTAGAACTGGGGGGGGTGAGGGGCAGAGTCGTGTTGCAACCAGACAGGTCCAGATGAGGGTAGCTCTTCCTCAGGGACCCATCCAGATGCTGTGCTTTCTTCTGCCCTGGGTCCTGGAGCTCAAGCACATGTAACACCTCCTGGTTATTTTCTACAGGATGATGACAGTTTGCCCATGTGTTCTCAGTGGGCCTGAGGGCTGTCCGTTCTTCTCGAGGCTCTGGTAGGAAATCGCTAGATACTGGTCACTGCACCCTGCCTGGACCTTGGGTTAACCTCCAAGAAGAAATACGATAGAAAGGCTGTGAACATAAGAACACCCCGTCTGGGGCTCACTGGCCGTCTTTCTTCTCTTTGTCTAGACATTTGGGTAGCAGTTTGTCCTAAAAGGTGTCCTGTGGCTCCAGGCTTCAAATATTTAACACTCGGCATCAGAATTTGTAGCCCCATCATGTAAGAACGGCATTTTCTGGCAATTTGAATTGGGTTAATGGTTGTCTGTTGTATAGAGTATTAGGGATTAACATTTCTAAGTGATCCCCAAATTATTTGATTTTGTCCTAACTCAATCTTGGCTGGTTCCAAGTTTAAACCCATAGCACCCATTCTAGTGGCTAATTGTGAGAGCAGGTAACAATGAGAATATACTTGGGAGTCATTTAGTTTCCTATTCCATGACCTCTCATGTATACCCCATTTTCACTTCTAATTCAACAATCTGAAAACTAAAGTCATTGTATCCCCTGTTGTGGTCCTAATCTCAGTGAAGGCTACCCCCCGTATTCCCAGTACCTTTTTCTGAAACCCAAGTTATCACCAGCCTCTTTCTCATCTCCCACAGCCAATCAGCTCTCTTACCATAACACATTTTCTCTGCACCGTCTCTATTTTCTCTTCTATTGCCCAACTTGTTCTCATCCTTTTCTCCCAAAGTATCAGAGCATCCTCACAAGTTCCTCACTTTTTGTTCCAAAGTCATCCTTCACCGTCGTCATTCTTCACTACTTGTAGCTTCCTAAGATACAAGTCAGATTTACTCTTACCCATCTCAGCAAGTCCACTGGTTACCTGTAAACTGAGCCCCACACCTCCCCCTGGAATCTGAGTCTACACCATCAGCCCACACTGAAAGTGCTATATAATCTGGCACCAGCTGTCTTCCTAGCATCATCGTCTCTCCATTTCTCCTTGCTCTCCTAGCTTTAGCCAAAGAAAAAAGAAAAAAGAAATGATGTTCCCTGGATATACCATGCCTTCATGTCTTGGCATAAGCTATTCCCTCAGCCTAAATATTCTTTCCTCATCATTTATTAAAATACCCTTCCTGTTTCAAGGCTCAGCTCAAACCTCACCTCTCCCATGAGGTCATTTCCTGTTTGCAGCTTAGAGACTGTGCTTTCTCTGTCCTCCCCCGACAATGATGTAAATATCCTGTTGTATCAGGTGATCGATCCTGTCCATTCTGCTGCTTACCCGATATCTCACCAACTCAATGGCAAGTCCCACAAGGAGAGAAACTCTAATGTTTTAACATTTTTTGTATCATCTGATCATCTGTGACCATCAACAAATGTTTAATGAGTGAGTACATGAAATGAATGAGTGTAAAAGATACACTGTTGTCTAGAGCTTGTCCGGTTCTCTGCAGCATCCTGTTCGGCCCTTGCCCCATCCAGCATCTAACTGTCCTGAAAAGACACTGATGTTTATTAAGCGCTTGCTACACAGGCCAGGTGCTTCTCATGATCTCATCTGATTCTCCACAAAAACACTGAGATGAAAAGATCCTTCGTTCCATTTTGCAGGTGAGGAAACTGAGTCTCAATGAGTCTAAGAAATTTGCGACGGGTCATACCTCCAGTGTAATAAAGCCAGAACGGAGGAAGCTCAAACCTTCTGCTTCCCCATCCAGTGTTCTTGGCACTACCCCAAAGCTGCCTCTATAGGCAGCCAGAGCAGCCCGATTCTCGGCTTCCCCAGTCTCTGGGTCAGGCTTCAGTGCTCTGGGAGAATGAGTTTCCCTCAAATCAATCCTGGATGCAGTTATTGTTTTATAGGGATGCTGTAAGTTGATAAGGTAGCTGGTATATGTTAATAACTACTGGAATGTTGTTCTTAAGGCCTGTTACTTGTGCTGGTTTGTATTTTAATGTGTGCAAAGGTGATTACAACTTTAATATGAATGTTAAACAGATTAGCTGATTTATATGTAAAATAAATAAATAAACGAAACCCATACTCTCATTTCTATTCATTTCTTTCTCCCTCTCTGTCTTCCCCCCTCTGTTCAAAAGCAGATGTGGTCTGTGGAGCACTGACAATGGAACAAAAAGAGAGTGTTTTCTGGGTGACAAAGAGTGGTTACAGACGGGTCTTTTGTTCCGAGTGAATTTGGACTATACGTCCTTAATAGCTGCTTGTCTGAGACTTTGGGCTTTTGACTGCATTTGGGAGATCGGTTCTGTTTGTGAATTGTGCGTTCACCATTCTTTCCCTTGAAATTGTGTTTTCCACCTCTGGGAAGCCCCCCGATGTTTTCTCAGTACACACTGGAAAGTGTGCCAAACTTTTAGAAAGGCAAGTATATCCCGAGGTATCCTGGGGCACAGGACATAGAAGGGAAGACAGATATGAAAACGAGCAATTGTGCAGGAAGTGCAGGAAGATGGGGCCCAGGGTGGTCTGCACAGAGTTATCTCTGTGGGAGCAGACAGGAGGGATGCTAACCCACCGGGTGGGGAGAGCTCTCAGAGGACACTTCCTCTAGGAAGTGGAGCTCTAGGGATGAGCTGAAATTAGCTAAGAGAGTGGCATGGATATATATACATTACCAAATGTAAAATAGATAGCTGGTGGGAAGTAGCTGCATTGCCCAGGAAGATCAGCTCCGTGCTTTGTGTCCACCTAGAGGGGTGGGATAGGGAGGGTGGGAGGGAGATGCAAGAGGGAGGAGATATGGGGATATGTGTATAAGTATAGCTGATTCACTTTGTTATAAAGCAGAAACTAACACACCATTGTAAAGCAATTATACTCCAATAAAGATGTTAAATAAATAAATAAAAGCAAACATTCAAATCCAAAAAAAACAAAAATTAGCTAAGAAAATAAACAGGGGGTGTAGGGGGGTGGGGGAGGGAGCTTAGGGGAAGGGAAGGGCATTCCAGGCAGAGGGAATGGCATATGCTAAAACCTGGATGAATGCAGCCAGTTCCGGGAATTACGAGGGGCTTGGTGTGGCCAGAACCAAGGGGCATTGAGGCCATTGGTAGCACCAGTGCTTTCGTGCACTGTGCCCAGAGCCGGAAGTCAGGGAGCTTCCTGGCTTGGAAGTGTAACTTGTGTTGGATGGGAGAGGCAATAACCAGTGTATGGTTATTGGGTGCTTTGCTTTAGGATGTAATTGCTGCAGAGGACAGGCAAAAAGGAAGAAAGAGTGCAGGTTAGTTACAGAGATTCCACACATAGGGGTGGAGGAAACTTAATTGAAGGTCATTGAAACAGAAATTTGTAGAGGAGGATGAAGACACACCCATCTGAGAGGACAACAGATATGACACAGAAAGATTGTTAGTGGGAGATGAGTACACAGCAACCCCTCAAAGAAAACATCAGAGAAAGTGGTACAGAAGCAACCCCGAAAGAACCACATTTTTGCGGACACACAGCACATAATGATACATTAAGGTAGCGTTAAAAGCTAGCACCAAAATGTTAGCAGTTATCCCCTAGACTTGATGTCACAGGCATGGTAGGAAGCACCTTGGAGTGGACCACGGTAAGGATCAAGCTGGCAGTACTGGGCGTCAAGGAAGCACAACCATGGTGCAGGAACCCACACTCCAGGGCGTGGGAAGCGTTGCGGGGAGAATCTGAGTGAGGGTACAAAGAAAAAAGAAGCGGAGGGGATTACTCTGACTATGTAGCATACAGGACATTCATGCTCTTTCCTGATGCAAAGTATAAATTGGCACAGAAGTAAGTTACTGCCATGATGGGGACCTTCAACTCCCTGGACATTGGCTGGAAGGTCAGTCCAGCAAAAGCAGAGTTCTTGACATATTTTTAATCACCTTATAGGCAGCTTGATTTCTAAGAATGTTGAGAAAAATAATCAGTTAGGGATTCTGACATTCTGGGCTCAAGCCTAAGTAATTTTCTCTTTTTCAACAAATATTTGTAGAATACCCAAAGTGTGCCAGGCATTATGCCAACAAGACATAAACCTCTTGATGACTTAGGCACATAGTAGGCACTCAGGAAAGGCATGTTCAAAGAATGCAGAAATGAATGAATGAATGTAACAGGAACCTTGAAGGAAAATGAATGCTCATCTTCAGAATTATAATGAAAACAGGACACTGGGCATGATCAGATGCCTATCCTAGGCTGTAGGCCTATTGCTGAAATCCACAGAAAAGAAAGATGTAGAAAGGGCAAGCAAAAGGAGAGGTGGTTCCAGAAGGGTGGGAGCTTCAAAAATCAGAATATACTTTGACAATACAATACAAATCATCCGGCTGAAGCATTGGGCAGCATCTAAAGAAACCAGCATGGCTACACAGACAACACCCCAAGGGGCTCAGGTTGTAACAAGACGCATAGAAAGGATGGAAGGTGGGCACCTAGCACAGGGTGAGTACAAAAGAGGAGGAGGGCCAGGTGACATAAAGACCCAGACTGAGCCAAGTTTGCAGAAAAAGAAAAAAGCAAACCATGAGAAAAGACAAAATGGAGATTTTTAGTACTTCTTAAGAAAGGCACATAATGTTAAATCAGTTACAGAGAACTTCTCCTCAGCTTCTCTTTGGGTTCTGTCTTTTCTATTATGCTTTTCATATTTGAGGGAGAATAAACTTGGTGGAGATGGAATTGAAACCTGAGCAAGGTGGTATGATGGTAAGAGTCTATATAAGGTTCAGAGTCCCAACGATCAAGGATTCAGTGCCAGCTCTGCCACTTCAGAAACTTGTGCCAGTAGTAATCTCTCCTGGTTCAGTTTACCCGTCTATAGCATAGAGGTAATAACAAGAGTACAGATGTCATAGATCTGTTGTATAGATTTAAAAATCTGATGCAAATAACACAATGTCGTAACGTAAAAAAATTCAATGAATGTTAGCTATCATGATGATGATTAGATGTTTAAAACAAATCTGATGACACGACCCAACAAAATTAACTTCCCAGGATATTGAAACAATTTGAAGATAAGATCCTGGAACCATTCTGGGTGAACAATAGTCAAGAAATAATGGAAAATATGAGAGTCTGGAAAAATACCATTTTTTTTTAAGTGGAGGAGTAGATGGCAGCAGATTCTAGAAACAGCAGACAAGTGGATTTCACAGAGACCTCCGGGAAGAAAAATCTGCAGGAGATGAATTTGATGGTTCATCAACACCCAGGAAGTCACCTGTGGTCACCTGAAACCACCTTGGGCTTGCTCACAGCAAGTCATGCTAACATCTCATTTAAGAAAAGGACTTAGTACCACTTCAGAATCTGTCTTTCCTTTGTGATGTTGTATTATTCACAGATTTGGTAAACAGATCTTCCTCTGTCTCAATTCCAGAGTCTTAATTGAAAAGGTTTGTTTACTGAAATCTCAGTATGAGCTAACAGTGTGACATGGTTACACACAATGGACTCTTCTGCGGCCTCAGTAGAAAACGCTGTGTTCGTATTGGGGACAGTAGCACTGGGGACAGTAGCGGTACCACTCTCTGCTGATGTGACCACACGTGGGAGGTGTGTGCTCCGCCCTGAGGTCACATCTTAGCCCCTTACAAACAAGGGCATCCGAAAAAGGCTGTGAGGGCCAGGGTGGTGAAGAGCCTGGGGATGAGGCCATCTACGGAAGGGTGGAGGAATTGTGTGTTATTGAGGCAAGAAGGGCAAGACTTCAGGGCTCTCCAGCTTTCTTGTGCATCCAAATGGCCTGGGGTGCCTGTTTAAGTTGCAGAGTCCAGCGACCCTTCCTTTACTGGGGGAAATTCATTATCCATGAGTCTTGGTGGGAAACAGAAGCTCCTCCCACCTCCAGGTAGAAGTTGCAAAAATGCAGATCCTGGTTTTCCCAGGCTCCCTTGCAGCTAGAGTGCAGGCCCAGGACCCAGTCACTGCTAATGTGACCCACTTCCCAGACTCAGTCTTGAGAGCTGGTGGTGTCGAGAGGAGGTTAAGCAGAGCATCCTTCTGACAGGGTTGGCAGCTGTGGCCAGATCAACGCAGGGTCAGTGTGCCTTTTGGCAGCAGCAGGAGTTCTGAGGATGGTTTGGGGTATTACGTAGACTACCTCAGAGCCTGGTCATGAGCTCTTGTGAAATTCTGTGCTCTGCCCAATATTGTTTACCGTTTATACCAGCTAGATGGCTCGTGTTGCTTGCCACTGAGGCCCCTGATGGATACAGTACCCAGGAGTGCCTGCAGGGGTACCACATGTGTGCACACACCACACATGTACACCTTCTCTTTCTTCCCTAGTATCCTTCTCTTGCCTTGAAAAATGTTAGGTACAGCTAGCTGAAACAATCGCCGAGGGGTGGGGAAAGAAAATCCCTTTATTCATGTTCCCTATCATCTACATAAAAACTGACAGAGAAGAAGGAGCAGTATTTTGTTCTGATTGCGTTGATAGCCTTTAATCTACGCTCTCTTTCACTCAAGCAGGATGCTGGCCAAAGTCAATGGGAGTTAGATTTGTATAACAAAGGGCAGAGCTGAACCCATAGGGACTGGAGAACAATTTAGCACACAACTTATTTCACTGCCAACTCTAAGTTTTGAAAAAAAAAAAAAAGAGTCAGAAATTGAGTCCTGAGGCCAATCCCCATGAACATGTTAGTCACGGGCTTCTGAACCACAGGCCAAATGTCCCCTGGCATGAAAATCTGCTCATTTTTATGGTGGGGGCATCTTCTTAGGACCTCTGCATCAGACAACTTCTAGTCCCACCCACACTGCCAAGTTCAAACTGACCCACCCAATGTTGAGGTAACCTTGAGCGCCCCGGCTCAGTGGCAAAGAGAGAGCTGGCTAAGGCACATGTGCCCCATGTGAAGGCCGAGGGGCCTGCAATGATCAGCAGAAACAAGGCAGTGGTGGAGTGAGGTCAGCTGCTGCTGTGTGACAAAGAACCCCGGTGGCAGCTGAAACCAGTGTTCCAAGCTTCGGTCTGGACCCAGTTTTGTTAAAAACTATCAGGGTGATCCTGACTGAGACCTTGCCCCTCTCTGGATCTCAATCCACTTGTCAAAAACTGAGTTATCTAGACTAGTACGGTGTAGTAGAAATGGCCTGAGTTTAGGAGGTACATAACTCAAACACAGGCTTTATGACCTTGGCAAGTGACTCAACAATGTTTCCATTCTGACATCTGTAAAACAAGGATAATGCTTTTTACAGAGTTTGGAAAAATTAAGAGTAATGGCTTATACAAAGTATGTAATACACTGTCCGGCAAAAAGGGATTCAATAAATGTTAGTTTCTATTGCTCATTGATTCATTCAACTAGTATTTATTGGTGCTCCCAGTGTGCCAGGTACACGCTAAACTCTTGGAATGTGGTGATTTATGTGACAGGTAATGTCCTTCCCTGCAGTGCTCACATGTTCTCGCCCTCTGAGAAGAGGCAGATTCATGTTCTGTAACTCTGGGGGCAGAAGTAGGATTCATGATCTCTTCTGTTGTCCTGTGAGTTCCTGGAGGGCCGAGACCAGCTCTAACTCTGCTTCCTGTCTGTGTATAGTAGGTGCTCAATGAGGGTTTGGGGAGGAATTAAGTTACATACCATGTAAAATGTTACAGGTGCCAGTTCCACAATGAAGACATTCAGTGCTTTATGCTTGTTCAGACTTGATCAACTCTTCATATTTCCAATGCTGGGCAGCCGAAAGGAAGAACATATCCATCCCAGACACATCTGGTGTGTGGCTTTCCCCCTTAATTTGGGGACGGGAAACACAGCGTGTGAAGGAATATGTATACATAATCCTGCTCTCTCGCTACCAGGCCTTTTCTGTACAATCACCAGGTCTAGGAAATGTGCACATAGTGACTATACCCTGTGATATTTTCCAGTGAAACAGGCGCTGAGGTGTCATCCTCTCTAACTCATCCAGAATTCTCAACCTTCCAAACAAGAGAAACCAGATGAGCTTTGGTGTCGCTTTGCAGCAGGGGGCTTCTAAGCATAAATAGAAGGGGCCGTATAAATTCTCTACCATGAATCTGTCTCTCCTAGACTGACTATTCAGATGCTGCTCTTACCTCATCGGGTTCAGGGGCTGGTCATTCTGTCTGTACAATGGACTGAGCCCAAGTCACATAGAACCTGTGTATTTGGAAAACCACTGCAAGTGAATCAATAGAGTCTTTTGAAATAAATAGCAAGATTCCCCTGCCTCTTTGTCTGTAGGCCTTACAGGATGGACCGTAGGAAAGATGCAGAAGCACTGCCTCAGTGCTCTTCGCTAATTGGAGGTTGGAGACATTGATTTATGACAGGTGCCTCCCATGATAACACCTTAGGTTGATCTCAGAGCAGAGAATCAGAACGATTTTTTTTTCTCTTCCATGGTTCCTTTCAGAGCTCTTCCTGCAGTAACTCCCCCTCCTAGGATTGCTGAGTTAAGGTAATGTGATCGTATTTTTATGGGTGCAAAAAACAAAGAGGCTCAATGACATGCCAAAGGTCAGATGACAGGATGGGGAAGCAGCACCCAGAACAGGACATAAAAAGCCTGTCCAGTTTCCAGTGGCTTCTAACTCTCATTTTCACATCTAGCTGTTATCTCTTGAGAATTTCTAAGCAATTTGTAATGATTACAATCTTTTCGGTAGACATCATTATTCTCAGGTCAGAGCTGGGAAAACTGGGCACTCAAAGAGTTGCCTCTGCATCCCCTATTCATTCAAGAATCAGAAACAGACCTTGATCATTTTTCACTAATGGTTTAATCTCCAAACCATTGCACTTTTCATGATGTTTATTCAGTTCTGTTTCTAGAATTTCTGTCACCAGAATTGTAGATAATACAGTCTGCTCATAAATAGTCAAAACCCACCTAAATAAGGATGTGCTTCTTTGAGCGAGATGACAATAAGGAGATACCAAGGAAGGTGAAAGCCGTTGTGTTGGGGGGATAAACAATAGATTAAAGGAGAATTGAAAAGCAACATTTGTTTAATATTTCAGCTCTTAAAACTCCCTGAGCCCTTCAGAGCCACTGCAAGTGAAGGAGGTGTTAGAGGCTAGAATCTGAGATAGAGGCCACAGCACTGCCACAGTGCCAGTCTATCCCTCTGCTGCTGTGTGGACAGACGTCTACTAGATGCTCATCAGATACTAATGTGAAAGTGTTTCTTCGCTTCCTTACACCTAAGGAACTTATACTTATTTGGAACTCAGCAAACATTGTTTTTGTGGAAGCAATGTTCTAAATTAGACCAGATTCCTTAGTCCATCCACAGAATTTTATTTAACTAGGAATGTGGTTGAAATACTCTGTGTTTACAATTTTACGTATAATAGAAAACACACCTGTCACCACATCAGTGAACTCATTAGCAATTCAATAATTGAATTTAAAAAATGGTAAAATAAAAACTATTCAGTAGTTTGATATTTAATAAAAATCATATTTCTTTAGAGGACAGTATATTGATGCAAATCATGGCATTTCTGGACCCTGAAAGGTTGTCAGGGCATTTGTCAGGGTTTAAAGTTTGATGGTACAGATTTCCTTTTCTTTTTTTTTTTATAAATTTATTTATTTATTTTTGGCTGTGTTGGGTCTTCGTTTCTGTGCGAGGGCTTTCTCTAGTTGCGGCGAGTGGGGGCCACTCTTCATCGTGGTGCGCGGGCCTCTCACTATCGCGGCCTCTCTTGTTGTGGAGCTCCAGACGCACAGGCTCAGTAGTTGTGGCTCACGGGCCCAGTTGCTCCGTGGCATGTGGGATCTTCCCAGACCAGGGCTCGAACCCATGTCCCCTGCATTGGCAGGCAGATTCTCAACCACTGCGCCACCAGGGAAGCCCCAGATTTCTTTACGTCTAATTTAACTCTAAAGTTATGGATTTCTGTTTCATTGATACAACTATATCACTTAGATTTACACTCACCTGTGGATGATACAGGTGATCCTTGAACAATGCCGGGGCTAGGAACGCCAATCTCCATGCGATTGAAAATCCACCTATACCTCTTCAGGTGGCCTTCTGTATCTGCGGTTCCACATCTGCGGGTTCAGCCAGCCATGGATAGTGCAGTATTGTAGTACTATTTAATGAAAAAAAAATCCATGTATAAGTGGACCTGCACAGTCCAAACCCATGTTGTTCAAGGGTCAACTGTAATAAGAATGCTGTTGAATAAGGAGAATGTGAGAGACTAGAAGAAAGGGAAGAAAAGAAGAAAGAGGAGGGAATTTCCTAGAAAACTCAAATTAAGAAAAAATTAAAAGGGAGACAAATAGAAATGTGTACAGATATGGAAAGCAGCATGCCTGAAGTAGAATTAACCGAACTGTGAAGAGTGAAAAACAGGAAGAAGGATTTTTCAAATGCATAATATCCCTGAGGGGAAGAGGATGGTGGTAGGGAAGGTTGCAATTCCCCAGTCAACCTCTAGGTGGCAGTGTCAACCCCAGGCAGTTTGGCTGTTCTATGACTTGGGTAAAAGAAGGCTAGTTTCAGCTAGGTTTTCTTTTGTACTGTGTTGTCTGAACTCAGGTAGAGTTTTGCATTAACTAAGCATATTAACACAAGACTTTGATTCCTCTCATGGGTTTCGCTGGAATGACATACCAACCCTTCAGTACCATTTTGTTTGCGCACTTGGACCCCGGCACTGTGCTGTTCCCAGGCAGTCAAGAGCAGGGAGAAGGTGGAAGATTAAAAAACATGGAAACGCCCCCCTGCTGCCTCTTTCCTCGATCCAACAAGAGAATCCTGGAAGGAACCCATCTCCAACTTTGAACAGATCCACAAAGCCATATTCCAGGATGGCACGTCATCACTAAGCTACTCACAGTAGCCTCGTGCCATCAATGGTATGAAGACCATCGAGGCCACCATCACAGTTTGCTGGAGGCTCTTTCACTGCTGCTGTTTCTTCCCTTTATTCACTTGGGTAGAATTTGTCTCTGAGGAGGACATTTCCTGTATCCTAATGTGGGATTGCTTGGAGGGCCTTGGACTCCCCAGGCTGCATCATCACCCTGCCCACAGCTCCACAACCCTGCCAGGAGGTCTGACTTCCTCTGCCCTGGTTCACACTCACTCGTTCTTCTGGGCTTTGCTTGGATATCATCTCCTCAGTAGCTTTCTTTCACTCTTTCTGTGAATTCCCACAGCACCCATGCCTACTCTCAACCCCATCTTAGGACTTGCCAGACCACACTGAATTGCCCATATGTTTTCCCCTGTGGTAACCTCCTCTCCCTGGAAGACTGGTGATCCTAAAGATAGAAAATCTGTCTTATTTCTCCTTCCCCTGTGCTTCTGGGAGACATTCAGCAAGTGTTTATTGATTAAGTGAATAAAGTGAAACCTCCTTGACCAGATGTCCACTACACCTTTTGCCCCCAACCTGGTTTTCACAGTTAAGTGGCTTCATTGGCCCTTGAGCGCCCTCTTCTGTCCCAGCAGAAGTATGCCGTGCTCGGAGCCTGGTCCTCTGATAGGTGGTCACAGAGCAGGTGCTCAGACATCTAGGTCCAAAGTGACTCCCTCCCATCAGAGACCTGTTCCAAGGATGTGGCAGAGTTTTTCTGTATCCGATACGACGGTCGAAAACACATCTAATCACATCCTGTTAGAGCTGAAGGGACTTTAGTGATCATCCAGCCACACCTACACTTTTTTTACAAATGAGGGAACTGAGTCCCAGAGAGGTGTGATCCCCTTCCTAGAGTCACACAGCAAGCCTGCTAGCAGACCTGCAACTGGAAATTTCATCTTATACCCCTGCCGTTTTTCTGTGGCAAGGGGCTATCGTGTACAATTCCTGATCTGTGGGCTCCTGAGAGCCTGCTTCTGGGATAAAGTGAACAAAAAGCCTTATAAATGGGCTAAATAAATAAATAAATATGACAGCTTACCCACCTTAGAGCAGCTTTCTTCAGGAGAAGCTTAGCACATTTAATAGGGTGCTTGTAAACAGGAGCTATTTGAATAGTTTCTCCAGCACACTGTTAACATTTATACGTGCCCCATTTCATCTGTAATCTGCTTTTACAAGGCACTGGTGAGCCTTTGATGGCAGCAATGAATGACCCAGACGGCTTCACCCCAAATGTTCAAACCAAGCTGAAAATTTGGGAGAATCTAAGGTATTCATCGCCATAAAAAAATCCAAACACATTAACTAGAGTTGCTCTTCTCCATCCAAATACATTAACTTTTTCTTCCTTTTCCCTTTCTTTCTTTTGCATTTTGACATTACCGTGTTCTGGTTATTGCCCACATCTGGAGCATGGCAGCTGTCCTGTAATGTGCAAGCTGCGGTGTGTAATTTGGAGAACTTGAATACAAATATCTGTTAATTAAAAAAAAAAGTACAGAAGCATGTTTGTCAGCTTGTAATTATGTAAAGAAGAACACCACCTCCCAAACTAATTTAAAAAGCAAACTGAAAATAACTTTACCAGCGGCTTTACAAAATCCAACAACTCTGCATTTAGCCATTAAGTTTCTTCTGATTATCCCAACTTCCTTTGCAAACATCCATGAAGTTTCTCTGGGGAAAGCAAGTGGCCCAATAGGGTAATCAGGAAAGTGGGCCTGGACTGACAGTCAGGTCACTGGATTCTGTTATTTGCCCCTTATGGTAAGTGGAGGGCAGGGTTTCTCAGCCTCGGCACTGTTGGTATTTGGGGCTGGATAATTCTTTGTTGTGAGGGGCTTCCCTGTGCACTGTGGGATGTTTAGCAGCATCTTTGGCCTCTACGCGCTAGATGCTCACTAGCACCCACCCAGTCCCCAGTGGTGATCCACAAAATGGCCCCAGACATTGCCAAATGTCTCTGGAGAAGGATTGGGGGAGATCATCCCCAGTTGAGAACCAGTCATTTTTATTTGCTGTGTAATAGGAAGAGCACAGGGCTTGGCTTCAGAAGACGTGGGGTTAAGTGGCCATTCCGTTTTCATTATATGACCCTGGGCAGATCAGCTGGCTTTTCTCGACACCAGCTTCCTCACCTCAGTGGTGGGTTGCTGTGAAGGTCAAGTGGAATGTGGAAGATTTTCACATGTAGAAAAGGGCATTAACAAAATAGGTTGTTATTATTATTATTGCAAAATGGCGCCTGGGGTGAAAGTTTAGAGGAGGGCCACAGGGCAGCTCTGTGCAGTGGGAAGCGATTCCGTTAGGACTTTGGCCTGGTTAACACAGGGCACAAGCTTGTTGACTTGACCTGTTAGCACAGAGCTCTCCCACACTCCGAGACTGGAGGGGTAGGTGGGGTTTGCAGTGTTCTTCGGAGAACTGATGGACCTGGTGAAAGAGCACTGGGACACAGAAAATCACCGAGGAGCAGCTGATGGAGATGGAATAATTTTATATACACAAGACGAAGGGCTGTACAAGGGGCTTCAGTCCCCTCCCTGTACCCTCTCTTCTCCCCGTAACAGGTCAAGAGGTGTTTGAACTACTCAGGCTCCCGTGAGGTTGTGTAAATGCCAGTCCCCAGGTCAGAGAATATTTCAGAACCTTTTCTAATGGTGTTTTAACAGTAAAGAGATTGCCCGCTTCTGGGCTGATGGGAAGACAGGTGGGTGGGTGGATGAGAAGCCCTCAAGGGCCCTTCCAGCTCAAGAATTTTAGGATTCTGGGTTCAGGGCTGGGTATTCTCGAATCCAGACCGTCCCTTAATTCATCCACAGATTTCTGGGGAGACACTGATCTAGCAGGAGCTGCCACTCACTGAGGATGGCTCTGTGCTGGAAAGTGTGCTGAGCCTCTTAGGTTTATCATCTCCAGACAGTTCTGTAAGGTAGGTGTGTAATTTCTGTTTCCCAAATGGGAAAGCTGAGGTGTTTACAGGTGAAGTAACATAACACAGAGCAGGGACACATGGTTTGTAAGAGCAAGCTTGTCATCCTCTCATCCAAATCGATTAGGAGAAGGGTCTGTGGCAGGTGGCTGGACTCCAAGCTCACAGGTACCTGGGGAAGCAGAGCCATCGAGCTGCCACTCGCAGACAGAACTGTCAGGTCCCAGCCTACACCTCCACGGCTGAGCACTTGATGGCCCTGTGGCTAAACTCTGAAGGCCAAACATTATGGGAGGGTTTAGGAGGATGCCATAATGTTGAAAATAAAAAATAAAATAAAGACAGGAGGAAGACGCTGACAGCTTGAGTAGAGCAAACGCAGTCAATACACCCGAGATAACAATTTCTGCAGAGCAGGGCCTCGCTTACCCAGACCCCCAGGAGACGCAGCCGCTCTGACAGCCCGCAGGAATTCTGACTTGCTGCACATCTTTTCATCTCCTGCCTGCTCCTGCCGACTTTTTCATTTTACGTTATTAAATATTAAACCCTGTAAACACTTTCATTTGTCTGCACCAGATTGTCAGTCAAATTACCCTTTTGTAACAGTATCAAATCATATAGGTATCACTTACTTTCCGGAGCCATGCAAAAATCCCATGGCAGGATCAAACAAGGATGGACCTGAACTGCTGGTCAGTACTCCTAAATTCTTTTCTTCAGACCCTGGCATCAGCTAACCCCTTATATCTATTCAAGTCAGATTGTTTTCTTTCCAAACAAACAGGATTGGGCGTGCTACTAAGACACCCACCTTCTCTCTAGCAGATTTAAAGTCGATTAGAATGACTTTGAAAATTCAAAATTCTAAAAGTTGAGCCCCATCAACTCAAGAAGCTGTCTGTGGATTTAGACAGAGCACATCGTCAAGGTTACTGTCTTGATACCCAGAACACATCATGTTCTGTCACTTCTCTGACTGTCATTTGCTGGTGCTCTGGAATTGGTCGTTATTTCCCAATGTTAAAATACCCAAAGGAAGATATAATGAGGCCAACATGATACACAAGGAAATAATATATTCCAAAGTCAGAAAGAAATAAGGTTGTTAAATTGACCGATATTTTGGATTATCCATGTCTCCTCTCTCTCCCTTAACAAAGACAATCACAACTTTATAATATTTAAAATTCAATTTTGAGACAGCACAAAAGAAAGGATAATTGGTTTCATGAATTCAAATGCCAGTTACTTGTGTGTTAGTATTTTGTGATGTTACCAGCATTCCAGGACCCCACTGTGAAAGCCAAGGCATTCCTGAGACTTGGAATCTGATGGTAACTATTGTGCAAATAGAAGAATAGACCATGACTCTCCCCTCCCAGTAACTACCAATGTAGTCTCCACTTCCTAAGTACGAGTTTTCAAAAGACAGAAAAGATAGAGCTTATGATGTGTAAACACCCAAAAGCCTCCTTGTAAATAAGCAATACCATTGACCAACTCAAGTAGATTTGTCAATAGTGGGAAATAAATCAACTAAATTTAAGGAATTAAATCAAGTAGACTTAAGATTTTACCAGGAACTTTAATTAAGGCACCATCCTGTAGCTCTTTGCTGGTCTCCCCAGAGCACCCCTCCCACCCTTATCTCCAATCCATCTTCTCATTCTTGTGCTGCTTTTTCTGTGCCCTAGGTAAAGCTATTTAACCTTTTCTTGGTGCTAATGACCCATCTGTTGATCTGGGAGAACAACAGTCTGAGGCATCTGGCAGGGGGTGGTCCTCTTTGATGAATGATTGGAAAGTACTGTGAACATGAAGTGCTCAGTATTAATATTGCTTTCCAGTGCCCTAGACAGTCTAATGAAATGATATCTTAATCTATGTCACAGCTAATTCATTTTGGAACCGAGTCTACTGATTCAGTTTGGGGGTCACCAAGAAGATGTACTTTTCCTTGGGACAAATATTGACCTCCTGAGCCTCCATCAATATTTACCTTTTGGGTCAATAAATCTCAGCGTTGACTTTGATAAAAGTCAACAATCTCCACAGAACCTCAGGGTCTTTGTCTGTGCTGCCTTAGTTCCAAGGCTGTCACTTGATTCTGTTTTAATAAATCCTTATTTGCAGGAGGTTATAACACAAGCTGTTGGCATGCCCTCAGGGGTAAAGTAGCTGGGTGTATCCCCCAGGCATTGGCGTAGAAATGCTGAGGTGAAACTATCCCAGTGCTTCTTAGAAAATCTCTGATCTTATGTCCATACTTCTCTTCCTGCAGGGAGGGGCTTTCTAGGAGGGCCTACCCAACATGAAATAAGGTGCAGACTAGGTAGACTCCTAACAGAGTCTATCAAACTGGACGATTCCATTCACTGAGTGTTTGAAGGCTGTCTGTCTACTTGGAAGTAGGGGGCGCTGCCTACACGCAGCCCAGTGTCATGTTTGCAGACACAGGACATTAATCTGAGCACGCTGATGGTCACCAGTAATGCTCTTCATCACCAAAGAGATCATGTCGCTTTCACTCCAAACCGTGAACATGCCTGGAATAGTCTATCAGCTGGGCTGAGACCAATTGTTTTATATGTGCAGATTTAGCCATTCAGTAATGGTGTCCACTGAATATTTTTTAGGAAACTGCTGTGCCAGGCTCTTTGCCAAGGAGAGGTTTTGCTCTCTCTTGAGCCCCACAGTTGCCCACTGCCTGGTAGGGACTGAGAATACAAAAATGCATGAGGCACGGAGGGAACTTTGTAGCATAGACGCAGTTGAAGGCATTCCTCATTTTTCCTACTTCTCACCTCATTCAAACCCTCATACCCACACCTCTCCCATCATGAACGCGTTCAGACCAGGAGCTGGTGCTCGTGTAAATCTCTCATTGGAGTCACATGCCGACAGGACTAAGGTCATTCACTCCAGGGATAGCTCTTCCCACCACTTTCAGACACCTTGCCAGCATCGCATCATCTGTGGTCTTTGGGGAACAGTTGGGGGAAGGGGTTGCCTTGGTTAAAGACACGAGAAACATGTTTTGTAAGAGCAGGAGGGGTCTGCTTTTGAAACTATGGAGAAGACGTTATCCAAGAGGGAGGGCGGACAGTGACGAAGTGACAGATCAACAGGGTGGGTGCTATGTTCATCATGTTTTGTCTTTGGGGTTTGCATTTAATTGCTTTCAATATAGATTTGAGGGAAAGAGAATGGCTCATCACAAAGTATTCTGTTCAGAAATGTTGCACAGATAAACAGATTTCTAGAATAAATGTATGTAAAGCTCAAAACTCTGTCCAACACGTCTTATGATAAATGAGATTTTTTATGTTTCCCATTGATTTATCTGCTTTTAATGGGCCCATTTGCAAGCAGTCGTGCTTCCAAACTCTCAAGGATGGTGTGTGTGTGTGTGTGTGTGTGTGTGTGTGTGTGTGTGTGTGTGTGGGGTGAAGGATGGTAAAGGGAGAAAAGTAGCAGTTCATTCATTTCAGAAAGCTAAGTGTTGGAAGACTAGATCTCTCCTACAGCTCTTCCTCTCTTCTCCATCATTTGTCAGTCCTATTAGTAATTCAGGCTATAAAAGCCTATTTTTTATTTACCTAGGTGTTTCCAAATAGTTGAGGAAAATACATTGATGAGAAGATGAAAGGGAAGGGGCCTTTCGAGTTATTCACGAGTAGGGTCTATGTTGTCTGAATTTTTAGCTTAATTGTCTGCTTTCCATCTGCATTTTTTCTGGGTATCCCGATCTCGATCCAGGAGCCAACTCAGCAGTCTGGTCTCTGGACCGTTAGCAGCTGCCTGGAACCACAATTCGAATCAAATCAATCTTGATGAGTTTGATTAACTGAGCTCCGGGAGTTTTACTCGGTGCTGGTTCTTTGAATCAAAACCTTAAGATCTCAGGCAGTGTGTGCTGAGAGAGCTCTAAATGTACCCCAGGGCCTCTTTAGAAAGACCGGGTTTGTCTCAGTGTCCTAGGCTCCATTTCTGAAAATGGCAAAATAAAAACAAAAACAAACAGACAAAGAAAACCTGTCATAGCAGAGCTTGTCCTGTCCCACAGGGGGTAGTTAGGCTATTAGCTGCCCTGCTCTTAAGATGACTGCTTGTTTCTGTTTTCCTCATTTCACATTTATTCACGGAGGATTTGCCTTTTATTTATTTCTGGCAAATAAATTAACTTCTTTTTCTCCTTTCATGTTTCCTGAGTCGTGTCAAGGTCTTATCAGGTACTCTGCCTTCTTCCCTACTCCCAGCAGACTTCCAAGGGAAATCACTCATTCATTCATTCAATCGTTCATTCAGACAACAGCCATTTATTAAGTATCTGATATTTGCCAAGTACTTTGCTGGGAACTGTGGAATTTTAAAAAAATGGATCAATCAGGATTCCTGTCCAGAAGGAGAATAGAATGGAGCATAGAAAGACCTGCCGAAATAAGCAAGTACAATAAACATTTGAAGGCATGATAAGGAATGAGCTAAAACAGTGATAATGTGCATAAGAGGTGGGGGAGTTGGATATGAGGGGAATCGAGAGGTCAAGTCTACTGTCCTTGAGCACCAGGTGGATTCAGGGAGTGTCAGATGCATGGCCCCAAGGTTGGCTAACAGAGTGGAAGGTGGTGCATCCTTTGACATAGGGACAAGTGGAGGGGAGGCAGGTTTGTGTAGCAAGTGCTGTCATCTCCTTTGGACTCACTGAATGTGAGTGAACTTGATGTCTGGGGAGGGGTATCAAGTTGGCAGTTGAATATACGATATCGGAGCTTGAAGTTTGGAGGGAGGGATCTGGACTAAAGAGAACAATTTGGGCTATTTCCACATAAAGGTGGTGGTTGAAACAATGGGAGTGGGTGAGGTTATCTAAGTATAGTTTGTGGAGCAAGGAGAAAAAAGGCTAAGACAAAGACCCAGTAAAAAACAACATTAGGGGTGTATTAGAATTTTCTGGAAAAAAAACCAAAACAAAACAATAAAAAAATGGAACCAGTAAGATGTATATAGAAAGAGAAAGAGATTACGTAAAAGAAATAAACTCATGTGGTTATGGAGGCTAGGAAGTCCCACGGTCTGCTGCCTATAAGATAGGGAACCAGGAGAGCCACTGATGTAGTAAGTTCTAGTCCAAAAGCCAGCAGGATGAAACCTAGGAAGAGCCAACGTTTTAGTTCAAGTCCAAAGGCAAGAAAAAGATGGATCTTTCATTCAAGCAGTCAGACAGGAGGAGTTCCCTCTTACTTATTAGAGGGTCAGCCTTTTTGCTTTAGTCAGCCTTCAACTGATTGGACGGGGCCCACCCACATTAGGGAGGGCAGTCTGCTTTCCTCAGTCTACTGATTTAAATGTTAAGTTCATCCAGCAACACCCTCACGGGCATACCCAGAATACTGTTTGACCAAATATCTGGGCTCCCTGTGAACCAATGTAGTTGACACATAAAATTAACCATCACAAGGGGCAAACAGAGGAGAAGGAAGGGGCGCCAGAGACAGAGAAGATAAAAGAGATAAGAGAAATGCTCTCATTTGTAGGAATAATGCCTCAAATCACCTTAAACACCTTTTGCTAGGGAGGTTTTGTATGAGTATTTTGCATGATTGGGCAACAAAAACTATGTGTGAAAAACACTGTGCTAGGTATTGTAGGAGAATTCTCAAGTGAAGGTGATTCCATACCATCAAATGTAGTGAGAGAGGTTAAACGTATCTATAGATAAAATGGAAGAGGAAGGATGGGGCTGAAAAAGTGCTAGCCAGTCTCAGGGTCTTGAATGTGGGTCCCTGTTATACATCATCACTTATTGTGGCCGGTTGGGGAGAGGTCCCCTCAGCCAGAGGATGGGAGTTGGGCTAAAGTGGAAGAGCTTCTTACAGATGCTTGCACAATGTCAGAAGGAGGATAGTTCCGTGGAACACCAGCCCACGTAAACTTTACTTAAGATGTGGGCTCCTCTGGGGACATCCCACGTTCCACCATTCTGTCTTTGTGCTTGATGAATGGTCATGATCACACAATGATTCTTACATATTCACACTCCCAGATATCCTCTTATTTTTTTTTTTTCTCAAAAATCCTAAACTGCAACTACTAGAAGGAGTGAGTTAACATTTCAGTGCCAGGCACTGTGCTCTACATACGTTATCTCCTTTACCTCTTCCAACAATCCTTTGAGATTGTCCAACAAGACTAAAACTTCAATCCACTTAAGATTATAAGAAGCTGTGAGGATTAAGAGACAGTAGAGGACCCCTGTTCTCCACTGTGCTTTGTAAACTGTGAAGCAGCACACAATTGAACAATCTTACTGAGTCACGTGGCAGCCCTCAAGATAGATGGCACCCTGCCCATTTTACAGAGGAGGAAACAAAAGTTCCTTGAGACTGATTTGCTAGTGAGTAGTAAAGCTGGCAGCAAACCCAGGTCTTGTGATACCCAGATAACCTGGTCCTCCAGGTTACCCACAGCTACCTGTGCAGGAAGTGGTCAAGGCCTACCCTCAGACCTTGCTCTTGTCCAGGCAGAATTCAACCCTGACTCAACCCTACAACAGAGCCAACCTGCCTCCTACACCTTAGAAACTTCTCTCATCCAAGAACTCACCAGGTTGCCACGGTCCAGCCTTTTTTTGCAGCCTGCGCTTTTTCTCAGACTCAGAAAGTGCTGAGCTGGCAGTGCTAGAGGCTCTGTTCTCGGGTACGCTGAGCATCAGGTAAGATAAGTTTGAGCTCGCACCTTCCCCTGGCCACATTTGACAAGCATTTGCCATAGAAAATTCAAAATTAACACTTGACAATTAATCTCTGACTTGAGAGAGCCGTATATACCATATGTGTAACCCTTGGACATTTCAGTTTCCAATCTGCACAAGTAAGGTAACATTCTGAAAATGAAACGTAATCATTAATGAGCGATGTTCCTTAGGATAGATTGATCTGCAGTAGTGAGCAATCTCCACGATCTGAGCAGTGGCTGATGATAGGAAGAAGCAGGAGAGTCGGGAGAAGGAGAGAGATGAGCGTCTGAGCCTTGAGATCAGTGCCAGAGGCTGGAAGGTGGAAGGCCGGCTTCCATGAAACACTGGCCAGCTCTGTCTTCCTGGGGCTTAGCTCTGTGACTTCATCAGTCAGCAGCAGCCATTGGCTGGGCCAGGATGAGGTTAATGGAGGCACAGTGGGGAGACACCAAAGAAGCGGAAAAGGTGCTCCCTGCTATGAAGACTTGGTAATTGCATTGCAGAATCAGACGATATACACATGAAGTAGATTAAGCACACCACCCAAGAGGCACCCACATGAGTACAAATTAATATGGGGCCTGGTGGTTGTGGGCCTGTTTTCCTGCCTCTGTGTCACCGAGGATGATAACTAGAATTGCCTGGCAGCAATTGTAAAAAGTACTTGTAGATCCTTGGTGAGAAGTCATCAGGCCGAAAGAGTGCATTGTGGTTTCTTATTGTATTTAATGTAAAATTGAAGCATTTGGATATTTCCAAAGTGTAATTTGTTCTGATGGGTGGGCTGACAGTGAATTGGACTGCTTCACTAGGGAAGAGGCAAAAAATAAATTAAACAAATTAATGACTGTGACGCATTCCAGGGAGGAGAGAATGCAGTTGATAATCCACCCCCACCACCACCCCTAACAAAAATCATCAATTTTATTGCAGTCACATCTCCTTGGGCTGCTGCTTCTTATGGCTATTCTTAAAGAAAACTTCCCCTCCAGTCGTTTTCTTTAGCCCAATAAGCACAGTCACTAATTTTCTCTCATTTGGAGATTCCCTCCTGGAACGATATGCCATTAAAATGTTTGGACATGTGGAAATGGGCTGAGGGAGATATGAGGAGAAGGGGATTGTCAGATGTGGAGAGATTTTGTCAGACAGAATGACTCTAACATTGGATTCACTAACCAAAAGAGAAAGATCCTGCCACGGGACGGTGAAGAGGAGAGCCGGGCCCCGTGCCTGGAAGCGTCCAGGGGGCATCGTGTGCCCAGAGCACAGCTCAACGCCCAGCCTCTGCCAACTGCTCATTGGCCGAGTGAGCGAACGAGTGAATGGATGAATGAATGAATGAATGAACTCACGAACAAATGGGCGAATGAGCAAGACAGATGAGCCACTGAAGCAGAGAGGCGGACTGGAGTCTGGGAAGCAGGGTGGGGCAGGGGTGGGGGCAGGATGCAGGACTTGCAAGCCAGTGAGCATCAGTGGAAACCATCAACTGATGGTTGAGGGCAGCACAGAGCACAGCATGGGGTGGGCGTGCGGGCTTGGCACGTGTCTCTTGGGGCAACATGGACCCATAGTTGCGTGTCCCCTTCTTCATAGAACTTTTTACATCTTGCATTTACTTGTGTGATCATTCATTTCATGATCACAAGATAATATTCAAACTATTTAAGAACTGGGGTATCAGTGGCACCGATCAACCAGAACAGACACAACCCCAAGGGACACCAGCTAAAAACCCAGTGTGGCCATCCAGAATATCAACCCTGACCGCATCTCAAGACCTAGGTTTTCTGAGGACGAGTATCATGTTTGTTTTAATACCTGTTAAAGCCTCAGCACCTAGCTCAAGCCTTTGATACAAATATAGTTCCTCATTTGTAGACACCGTGTCTGCTCTGGGTGTAGCAGCTACTCAATAAATACCTGTGGAATGAATGAATGCATTATGTAGGGAAGGCACGGACTGCGTGAGGTTTCCCTGGCCTACCCAAACGGCAGGACGGTCTGCCTTCCTTCCGGGGGCCACATAGGACCACCCTGAGGCCTTGACACACAGGGAAGGGAGGGCAGAGGCAGATCCAGCAGCCCCCCGCCCCCCGCAGCCCCGGGCATTTCCTCCAAAGTGCTTTCCTCGGCTTGGGTAAATAACTCTGTTAATGCTCTCCAGACCTCTCCCCTTTGTTAGGGAGCACAGTGTATTAATTAAAAACCACGGGCAGCTGTAAGTATCTCCAGAACAAGGATTAAGCCAGCCTTCTGTCAATTGCTTTCAAAGCAATTGCTTTTGCTCAAGAAATGCTTTCTTTAGGTGTCAAAGCAATGCGCTTTCTACTGTTCCATCTCCTACGTTACCTCCTTACCCTTCTGGTGCCTTCCCCTAATTCATGCTTCAAACCAACTTCAGCGGGAAGACCACAGTGAAATACCATGTGCCTGAAGCAGTGCCCCCTTGGACAGACACGGCTCACTGGGTTCTAATGTAATCAGAGCAAGGCCAGCATAGTGAGCGGGTCAGTCCCCTGCCCCTGTCCACCTCTCAGCTTCAGCTGAGTTAAGGCACGTATACCATAGTCATATCAAGCATGTTTAGATGTGCCGATGAGGGGGAAGCAAAAGACAGGGCTGGACAGGGCTGTTCCTACGTGACGTGTCTCAGTTTACTCTTCTTTTTTGCGTCCGTTACACGGGTCGCTTACAGGATGACAGTGCACCCGGAGACCCGTTTTTGCCTTTTATGGGAAGGGACATTCTGATAGAGTGGTTCAGGGGTGAGCCAGGCCGTCCATCTACAGGGATGCAGCCCACCAGCGTAGGCTCTCAATATGACCGTTCAAATGAACCGCCCAGGAGATTGAACTACGTGGCCTTTGAGGGCCCTTCCTGGGTTGAAATGTAATGTTGTGAATCAAGCTGTCTTATGAGGTTTGAGCTCAGTTGAGAAGACTGTCTCCCGTCCTTCACGGACAGGCAAGGACCATCCTCTCTGGACCATCCACTCTACCCGGCCTGTATAGTGGTTCCCCCCTTATCTGCGGTTTCACTTTCTTCGGTTTCAATTACCACGGTCAATGGCAGTCTGAAAATATTAAACGGAAAATTCCAGAAATAAACAATGCATACGTTTTAAATCGCATGCCGTTCTGAGTAGCGTGATGAGATCTCATGCTGTCGTGCTCCGTCTCACCCTGAATGTGAATCAGCCCTTTGTCCAGCACATGTGTTAGCTGCTTGGTAGCCGCCTCGGTTATCAGAGGGACTGTCAAGGTATTACAGCGCTGGCGTTCAAGTAACCTTTATTTTACTTAATAAAGGCCCCAAAGTGCCAGAGGAGTGATGCTGGCAATCCGGATACACCAAAGAAAAGCTGTAAAGTACTTCCTTTCAGTGAAAAGGTAAAAGTTCTTGACGTAATAAGGAAAGAAAAACTCAAATGCTGAGATTACTAAGATCTATGGTAAGAATGAATCTTCTGTCCGTGAAATTATGAAGAAGGAAAAGAAGCTCATGCTAGTTTTACTGTCACACCTCGAACTGCAAAAGTTAGGACCACAGTGCATGATAAGTGCTTATTTAACATACAAAAGGCTTAAATTTGTGCAAGATATTTGAGAGAGAGTGACAACATTCACGTAACTTTTAATGCAGTATACTGCTTAATTGTTCTATTTTATTATTAGCTGTTGTTCATCTCTTACTGTGCCTAACTTATAAATTAAAATGTATCATAGATATATATGTATGGGGAAAAAACGTAGTCTATATAGGGTTTGGTACCATCTGAAGTCCCAGGCATCCACTGGGGGGTCTTGGAATGCATCCCCCAGGATAAGGAGAGACTATTGTATAAAGGGCTAGAGGGGCACGTGGGGATGGGGGTGGGAGATAGATAGGAGACCATGAGAAAGGCAAGGCAGAAAGAAGCAGTTCTGAGCCCCCAGACAATTTGTGATTTGCAGATCTTTACATTATAACCATGAATATTAAGTAAATCAGTATGTTCTCCATTGAAGTGATAAATAATCAATCAGCTATAATAGCACAAAATATGTCTGAATTCTAATGTGGCCATAAAATAAAATGTCAAATCTGAGGCAGACTTTTTTTCGAGAAACCTGTTACGAACTTCCTGAATTCCTCTCTCATCCTCACTCGAGTGCAGGCAATGGCTGTCTCCAACCTCTGGTACCTATGGGGATGATCTCAACACCTCTGTCCCCCTCATTTGGAAACCTTGAGGAATGACTTAAGATACAAGAGATAGTCACAGTCCCTGGTGAGAATTTAGACCCTTCATACACACACACACACACACACACACACACACACACACACACACACACACGTATACACACACACATGTATACGCCTGACAGACCTGCATCTTGTCGTACACCATTCAGCAGATTGTGCTGTGAAACCCAGCCTCAGCAAAGAAAGAAAGGGGGAAAGAAAAGGGGAAAGAAAAGATCTAAATCAGGATAACATAAATAAGCCTGTGGCAGGCAGAGAAAAACCCAAACAAGTAATAACACCAGGGAAAAGTCACTGCTGAACTTATATGAAAACAGGATGTCACAAAAGCTGTTTGAGAGACCTCTGAGAGGCAGAAATCACAAAACTTCTTTCCTGCCAGCCTGTGGTTTGAAAGTGTAAGAATTACTCTTTTGTGAAACATTGGTGACGAATTTGATTATTTTCTGTCAGCAATCAGCCTTTTTGTCTTATCATACTTAGTAGATTTGTGACTATTTCTCGCACTCTCTCTGAAGTGTGTGTGTGTGTGTGTGTGTATTTAAGTCACATTTGCATCTTTGCTCTTTTCTACAGCCTCTTCTCTTTGAACTATCAATGTGTTCAAGTTATAAACAAATAAACAAAACTCTATTTGCTCTTAAACCCTCATTGCTCCTCTAGTCCCTATCTTTTTCCAACCTTTTCCAGGACAAATATATATAGGATAAATGCATACATATTGGTCCAAGCTCATTTTGAGCCTCAAGCCCACAACTGGCCTTTTTTAAAGCAGAGTTTCAGTTCTTCTTTCCTTTTTCCTTTTGTCAATGGCTTCTTTCCTCAAGGTGAGTTCAGTGCTGTAGATTTCAGTGGAGTAGAAAGGATGGCCGGCAAGTGGTCAGCCGATTCTGTCTCTCTGCGGGATTGATGGGACCAGTCCCTTTGCAGTTCCTTCCATCACTCAGAGGTTTGGTTTGCCTTCTGGTTGCTTTGTTTCCAATGTCTCATATGCCAACCTAATGATGGGGACAGCTGTCTTCACACCTCAGATGCTATCAGCCCTTCCATCATGAGGAAGAGGTAGGATGTGTTCCTCACTGAGAACTTGGCCTCAAATCCTAGTCCCCTGACACAACAAAATCTTCTTGTTCAGGATTGTCTACTACTCTCTGAGCCACTCCTAAGTAGAACACACCCATCCACCAGTAGCAGACACCTCATAACTTCCTCCTTGTGCCAACACTCATGCTGGGCAGTAAGGCATTATTGAGCATTTACTGTGTGTTCTGCAGTGAGCCAGATGCTATGGGCAATAAATTGGAAATTGTAAGACATGGTTTCTGCCCCTCTGAAGCTTATGTTCTAATTAGAGAGAAAATCCAAAAATATGAGCGTCCATTATCAAATGCTCAAAGCGTTTCTGTTGATGCACGTGCCTCTCTTTTTAACCTCAGGTCTCTGGATTATTAGGCTTTTTCTGTTACTTCTATCTTGTCTTAAAGCAAAAGGTACATGTGGTTCTTCTCTCCCATGGCTATTCTCAGAACCTGTGCTTTATTTACCTCTTATGTCAAATAGATGATGGCTCCCAAAGATGTCCATGCCTAATCCTGAAGGCTGTGAATATGTTACCTTTCATATCAAAAGCAGATGAGATTTGGTAAAGGATTTTAAAATGGGGAGATTATCCTGGATTATGTGGTTGGACCCAATGTAATCACAAGAGTCATTATATAGAGAGGCAAGAGGGACGGAGTCAGAGACGGGGATGTGACAACAGAAGTAGAGGTAGGAGTGATGCAGGATCCGGAGCAAAGGATGTAGTCAGCCTCTAGAAGCTGGAAAAGTCAAGGAAGTAGATTCTCCCCCAGAGCTTCCAGAAGGAACCCGGCCCTGCCAACCCATCTTCGACGTCTGACCTCCAGAACTGTAAGACAGTAAAATTGGTGTTGTTTTCAGCTACTGATTGTGTGGTCCTTTGTTATAGCACCAATAGGAAACTAATACATAATCACACCATCCCTGGTTACCTGACCCGCATTTGCATCTTTGATCTCCTTTTCTACAGGTCACGTATTGTCAATACATTTAGGTCATAAACAAATAAACAAAACTCCGTTTGTTTTTAAATCCTCAGTGCTTCTCTATCTCCTATATATTTTTCAACCTTTTATAGCCAAATTACTTCAAACATGGCCTAAGGCAGTGATTCTCAAATCTATCACCAAAATCACCCATGGAGTCTTTAAATAATACATCTTCCCAGGCTTCCCCACAGACCTGCCTAGCTGGGGCTCCCCATCCGTCACTGATCTTTGGCACCTACCACACTAGAGAGAAGATTCTCAAGGAAGTTTATGACATTGCTCCTCCTCCCGCGTTTGCATAATCACTCAACCCACTGGCTTCTCCTTAGTCTGCTTGCTTTGAAACTCTGCTGCATTTAACCATACTTCAACTTCTTCCTGAAGATTCTTTCTTGGCTTCTAAGTCCCTTTACTGGTTCGGCTTTCCTAATTTCTCCTTAACTGCTCATTTGTTTCTTTCCTAACCTTAAAGATGAGTCATCAGATCTATCTGTTTATCTATCTATCTATCATCTATCTATCTATCTATCTATCTATCGGTCTATATCTATCTGTCAGTCTATCTATCTATCTATCCATCTGTCTATCTATCTGTCGATCTACCGATCTACCTATCGGTCTATCTATCTATCTCTCTATTATCTATCTGTCTGTCTATTATCTATCTCTCTAACTATTGGTCTATCTTATCTATCTTTTTATCTATCTATCTATCTCTCGTATTTTCATTGTTCATCTCCTTCCTCTCTTGCATGGAGCTCAGCTATTCTCATGGCGCCACAGAGTCCCTCCGTCTTCTGTGCAGACAACTAACTGCTAAACTTGTAGCTTCGGCTCTGACCACTCTTCTAACTCCAGCATCACTAACAACTGGATGCTAAACCCTTCTCTGTAAGTAGCTACCCTTTGTTAAATGCTTTTGGTCTTCACCGCAACCCTACAAGATCTTAGCCCTGTTGTCACAGATAGGGACACTTAGGTTCCTTAGGAGGTTATGCAACCAGCCAGAGGTCATATCTCCCTGTGAACCAGATTCAGAATGTGCCCTCAACATTCCGTTGGTCACCAGAATTCTTGATTCTTCTTCTGACAAGCTTTCAGAATCAAACTGACCTCCTTCTTTGGGGGGTTCTGAAGGCCTAAGTCCATGATCATGCCTATGTTTCTTACTAAAGCCAAGAGTGAATCTATCTGTGTGTACATCTCAAAGATGATCTGTCCAAGAAAAGACACCAGCTTTTCTCAAAGTGGGGAACTCCCTATTTTACCATTTATTTAAAACTTATCCTTCAGTGCTCAACTGAATGTCTCTGTGCACAGAGCTCTTCCAGACCAAGCCCACAGGGAAGAAATCACCCCTTTACTGAACTAAGGGTGTTCAGGATGTTCAGAATAGGGATGATATAGTAAACACTCCCGTCCACACCCATCCTAAACCCAAGTATCTGGGAACTTGATTCTAGGATGTTGCCAAAGGTGATTCAAATGATGACATATTGTATTAAACTTGGGAATACTTTTCTCTGCTATCTAGTAACTGGTTTTTCTGAACAGGACACCTAGCTTAGAACTGTTTCCTATCTCTGAGTAACTTCTCTGCTCTCATGGGACAGGAATCCTCTCTCTGAGCTGGTCTTGGAAACTGCCCTTTATTTGTGAAGGTCGATCTTTGTTCCCCAAGAGGTCATTCAGCCCAGATCTGCTTCATCACTTTTCTACCAAGGTGTTTAGGTGCTCTGTGCAAATGTAACCAGTCCTAGCTTCCCGGAATTCCTAAGATAAGTATGCAGATGGATGGTTCCCCACCCCTACCCCCAACTGTGCAATGGGAGATGGGAGAAGAGAGGGACCAGCCCTGATCAGCACCAGGCAAAGGCATTCATTACCAGCTTGACCTTAGAGAAGGATGTATATTCCTACATGGAGGAGGAAAGTGTGAGCTTCTTTTTAATGCACCAAGCTTAAGTAGAGACCTGAAGGTAGAAATAAGAATGAATGATGGACAAAGTTGGCCATAGTGAGGAAACTAGTCTGGTTGAGCTGGAGCATTTATGAGACGTGAAATTAGTTAAGTGTGCAGGGTCAGATTCTGAAGGCTCTTAACCACCAGCCATTAGCCTGGGTGTTAGGGCATTGAGTATCCTTGTATATTTTAAAGCTGGAAAGTGATCTAATGCTTAGGTTTCCACAAATAACAAACCAAAAGGAAGAAGAAAAAAGTGGCCAAATATCTTAAATTCCTCTTGGGCCTATTGCCTGAATTATCTTGGACCCCAAACACACAGACTTGTGCAGATTTTCTTGGATTATTTATTTTGGTTTGAATGTACACAGTGGAGAACTCGATGTGAGCTTGGCTGGATGCTTCAGAGAAAAGGACTGTGTTGTATATGCATCTGTTGATGCAACTGGTACCCAGACCATCTGTGGGTGGTTCCTGCCATTCTTAGCAGCCCTCCTCTCTTGCAGAAAGAAGGCTCCTACACTGAGTCATTTGGTGGCCACTGAATTTTATTTTAGAGATGTGTCCTAAATACTGAGAGCTTCCCACTCACTATGCAGAAGAGAATGCCCTTTGAGAAGAGGATCCCTATTTGTCTAACAACAGCACGCTGCCTGGGCAATCTCTCTCTTTTGTCACAGGCTGAATGAGGACACGTTCAGCCTTTGAGTTCCAAGGGTGAGTGCATCCAGGGAGGATGCTTAGCAGCCTGTTAGGGTTTGAGTCTGAACTATACCTTTATGTCACCCTACACGTGAAGAGGCGTGTACATCACCATTTCGGTGTTCCAGAAGAATCAGAATCATAAAATTTAAGAACTAGAAGGGACGTGGGAGTCCAACTGCCTACAAATCACTAAACTCTCTTTATAGCAGATCCAATTAAGAGTCATTCTGGAATGAAATAATGCCGTTTGCAGCAACATGGACGGACCTAGAGATTATCGTACTAAGTGAAGTAAGTCAGAAAGAGAAAGACCAATACCATATGATATGACTTATATGTGGAATCTAAAATAGGACACAAACGAACCTATCTATGCAACAGAAACAGACTCACAGACATAGAGAACAGACTTGTGGTTGCCAAGGGGGAGAGGTGGGGGTGGGTTGGATTGGGAGTTTGGGGTTAGCAGATGCAAACTATTATATATAGAATGGATAAGCAACAGGATCCTACTGTATAGCACAGGGAACTATATTCAATATCCTGTGATAAACCACAATGGAAAATAATACGAAAAAGAATGTGTGTGTATATATATATATATACACATACACATTCTTTATATATATATATATATATATATATATATATATAACTGAATTACTTTGCTGTACAACAGAAATTAACACAACATTGTAAATCAACTATACTTCGACTTTTTTAAAAAAGAGTCATTCTGCTTCTTCTGACAGAATACTTACCACCTTACAAATATATCTAATCCACAGTACCCATTAAGCTCATACATGGCTTCCATACAGCACTTCCAGAGAGACTGAGTTATATGTCTGAAGCTCACCATAAATCATACCTGCAGAGCCAGCAAATTCATATCTAGGAATTTATCTAAGGAAAGAAATGAATCAAACAATCAATTAATCAAGGTATTATATTCCTCTCAATAGTAGTAAGGAAATTAAGTGAATTACAAATCTTGCTGTAGGATAATAAATATTAATGGAGAAAACCAGTAATAGCTAATATTTTCGGCACTTGCGCTGTGCCTTTGCTGAGAGCTTTATATGTATTAGTTCATTCATTATTCACTCAGCTCTGCGATGTTTACGGAATGTGTGTCTCTGAGAGTGGGTTTTGGAGGCTGGACGGGTTGGGGATTCTGTGAACACGTTAGGGTTTGTGAGGACCAGCTGGCAGTGTCTCCTCCCTCACATCCCCTACTCTCACTTCTGAGTTGCTGTCCCGCCCCCAGGCCTCTGCCTCCCTGGAGTTGAACAGAACATTTCCCCAGTTTGGTTACACCGTGAATGGGGCCAGTTACCTTTTCCTCCCGTCCTGTCAAGGCGGGCACCCCCAGGAGGCAGGATTTCTAGGAGTGCTTTGAAGAAAGAGGAAACAGCATAGGGCAAAGTTCTGAAGAAGGAAAATTGAATCCCATGGGTCTTTTACATGCATGTTAATACTTAATTGTTTTCGTTGTTCTTTGGAAGCCAAAAATGCCTCCTAGCTTTCTGGACCTCACAACCCTGGGGAAGAACTGTGTTATCTGTCAGACACTGGACTGTAAACCCGGGTTTCTGCTAGCTGTGAGCGTAGCCTTTGTGAGACCTGGGCCTTAGCTAACATCACAATGACCAGAACTGTATCCAGGTCCCCACGAGCTCTCAGTTGAACTGCAATCCTTCTATAAAGGGGGACGGGTTCCTGTCAGAGAGTCTTTCTTATGCCGTTCTTAAAAACTTGATCATTTTTTTTTTATGATCAAGTATGATTTCAGTAATACAGAATTGGTTTCTTATTAAATCAAAGGAGAAAGATACCAAGCGTGGTAGGTATTATACTTTAAGTTGATTACAAAAAGCATTTATTGAGGGTTAACCACTAGGCACTAGATAGAAAATCAATTACACGGTAGTTAAACATCCAATAATATGTGTTTTAATGAACGATTCATATTTAACACCTCTTATGAAATCATGGGCTCTATTGGAGTTTGGGGGAGCTAAGCTGCAGTTGGGATGTCTGAGTTAACTCTTGAAGAGCCTGGCACCATTTAAAAAAAAATTGACATGTAGTAGATTTACAAATATATTAGTTGCAGAAATATCACTCATAGGTGGAATCTGATGCCATGTTTTGTCAAACAGCATTTCACAGCCTCGTGGGAACTGAGGGCTGGTTCACTTCGATTCTAGCATCGTGCCTCCTGACCCACACAGCTTCTAAGAGTCACCATCTAGACTAGGCTCAGAGACGACACTGACTTCACATTGGCCTGAAAGAGCAAGTCGTTATTTTGAAGAACTCACTGGGATGATGCTGTGCATTATGAAATGACATTTCCAGATTTCTTTAGGTAACTTGGAGCCACGGTGTCCCAGTCCATAGAGACCCAGCTCTCCATCATCTGCCGTATCACCTCTTACATGATATGTGATAACCTGACCCAGAGATCTTTATCTTGAAAAGGTGTTTGTATGTACTGTGTGCGTGTTTAAGTCAACTCAGTTGCTATTCGTGCTTTCTCTTTTCACTACACTGTCCAGTCGAATGTGGTTTCAGGATAGAGAAAGGCCATCCGGTTTCGAAACATGCCAAGACACCCACACTCCCAGCTTCATTGAACGTTGCTCTGGAATTCCCTAGCTCTGCTGCTGCTCTGGGTTCTATAATGTGTGGCTACTCTTTTCAAAGGAGTTCGTAGTCTGTGCCTCTAGAATCAGACCATGGGAGAGTCCTTCAGTTTAGCCAATTCACAGCTATTTTACAGAGTGATAGGAGAGGTGAAGGAAAGAGCAAAGAGTGGAAGACAAGAAGAAAATAGCAGTGTGCATGTGGCAGTTGAAAATGAGAACCAGTGAAAGAGGGAGAATACAAAGTGGGTACTTCATAGGTAGAGGACGGCGGTGGGGAAGGTTAGCTCCCATGTGCGAGATGCTGAGTGGGCAAAGGACCATGGGAGTGAGTAAGCTGTTGACTCAGAAAACACCGGCTTTGGCTGACAGTATGGAGATCACCAAACAAAGCTGAGGAAGGTAGGATGGTTAGCACTTAGGAGCTTGGGCTGTGGACCCTGGCCGACTAGATTCTTTCTGCCACTTGCTAGCTTTGTGGTTGGGAAGTCAACCCCTCTACGCCTGGAGACATGATGCCAAGTACCTAGTGCAAGGGCTACCACATCCTAATCACACAGTAAACCTTGGTTGAACAATGTGTGCACAATGATATCTACCTTATATGGTTGTTTTGTCCAGATAAATTGCAAAACCCACATGGAACATTTAGTGTATGGCCTGACGGGTAATAACTGTAACATTAATAAAAGCAATTCTTATTATTACACATATTAGTAGGATATCCAAGTGTTTGATTTTCTGTAGTCATTTAATCTTATTATCTAAGTGATGTCCTTCCTGTTATGATTACTGGGACATATTTTGTGAGCTCTTATGATTGTGAGTGACATAAAACACGTTTTCAAGATACATTAAATAAGTGAATCAATTAATTTGTAGGACTTCAGAGTGGAAAGTCACCTTACTGAACATCTAGTCTAGCCTGTAGATTTTATAGGCATAGCCTATAGATCCTTTTCTGACAATATATAAATATTATAACTAAAGCAGAATGGCATTTTATTAACGAGGAAGCTGAGGCCCAGAGAGGTTAGTTGGTTTGGGCTGGGTGACCCAGTACATGAGGACCAAATCAGAACTACAGCCCAGGTCTTGCAGCTCCCAATGTGGTAGCATGTCATGTCAACTAGATCTTCCCTTCTGGGGGACAAGGGTGGCTGGCCAGTTGCAGAGCCTGGAGGAGGCTACTGCCTGAGATGTGACTTCATTTTGCAGTTTCAGGGTCTATACCATCATTTCAGGGGAAGAAATGCAGCTCGAGTCTATGCTCCAGGTTCCTGTCCTCACAGGGGGTGTTTGAGCCCCAGTTGGAGGGCTCTGGGTTCCTTGGTTCCGGTTCAGAATTCTTGGCAGTTCTGGTTGGGCTTCCTGACTTGATCTGAATTTCTAAAGCACCCAGCTCAGGATCTGAGATTTGGAGAGGCATCACCTAGCAGCTGTCACCATAGGTTGTGGGAAGGGCACATGAGGAGTGCCAGGAGTCAGATGAAAGAGGTCAGTGCCGCTTGGGGAGGGAAGTGGCAATTCTCCTTAGACGACACATCCCTACTTTTTATGGCTGATGTGCTGGGTGGATCAAAGGGAATCTGCAGAGAAAAAGTAACCAGGAAAGAGAAGATATGGTGACTGTGGGGGGACAAGAAGTGAGAAGGGTGTGTGGGGCACCTGCATCCAGGAAGCATGTGGTCTCACTTCCCTTCCAGCCTGGTTGACTCCAGCCCGTTCCCTCGGAACTTCAATCCGGGGAACCCTAGGCCAAAGGATACATGACAAGTACTCAATAGGTATTTGATGAATGAACCCATAAATGAATAGAACTTTAGGGAAGTTCTAATAGCTGAAAGCTATTAGAGGTCCTTAATGGACCTCAAGTGATGAATATAATCAACATGGTTGCAATGATTAATTCCAATAAAGCAACTCTAAAATAAAGCACTCACAGAAGCTTGAAACTGCAGAGTTTATAGTCATCAACATGCTTATTGTTGTCACCATCTTGATGGTGACCTGCCTGGAATTGTCCCCCCTCTTTCCAGCTGCCCTAACGAGGTGGGAAGGCTTAAGTCTAGGAACCCAGCAGAGGAGGGGTACATCTGTTGTGTGTCTAATGAGGCTCTTGGGGTGGAGGAAGGTGAGCAGCTTTCCCCAAAGGCACCAGTGTAATCCTGAGATCTGTTTCCGCACAGCTTGGGGGAACGTATCTGAAGATTCGTTCAATTGCAAGTACAGGTGAAAATGATACTGAAAGGCCCCAGGCCACATTCTTCCAGGGACCTTGTGGAGACAGGGGAAAAATGGCTTTTTTCAACAGGACGGCAGTGCTGGCTGGGAGGAAGGTGAGGAAAGAAGGTGTAGGACTCCTTCCTCGGTCCTTCCAGGAAATAAGCGGAGGTGTCCTCATGCCGCAGACACAGCCAGCCGTGTCAGATCCACACTTGTGGCTGAAGGTTGCTGACACGTCGCTGAAGAGCTCTAGATGCTGGGATGCCCGAGAAGGATGGCAGTGGCTCTGTCGTGACAAAAATCACGCTGGACAGCAGCCAGGCGGGGACGGGGGCTGCAGAGAGCGGGGCCCTGAGAATCTGAGCACTTGTCAAAGCAGTTTTATCATCAGGAAAGAAAACCGAAAGCGAAGCATAATGGAGGACTCGAGGCAGACAGGGTGTGTCAGTGAGATTTAACTTGTTTCAGAGCAGAGGGAGTCGCGAGGGCCCCCGTCCTTGATTGGAGTGGACCCTCGAGGTGGGCACAGCTGGAGGGCTGGAGCTCTTCATCCCAGACGGGATGTGGCTCCACCCGTCCCATGAATCTCTTCATCAGCATCTTGAATAAAAGGCAAGTAGAAAGAGGGCAGAACATAGCCTGCAGATTAAATCTGGTCAGAGCCAATATCTGACAATCCCCCATGCTGTTAGCCAAATGAAAGCTAATGCAACTATGAATTAGCAGCTCCGGGAGCCAGGGAGGAGGGAAGTGGGTTCTCCTCCGACTCAGCTCCAGCCCAGATGGAGACGGAGACAGGAGCCCCGGGAGGCCAGTGTGTGCCCCCCAAGCATGCAGGTGTTGGAGGGGGTGGCGGGTGTGGGCGCCCCCCTTGGGCTGCCCCGCTCTGGTCTCAGAGTCGTGCCTTGTCTCCCATGGAGCCCACATGAGCGCTGCCTCTTCTGGAAGGTTTCACTGGCAAAGGCGCCCTGTCCCCTCCGAGAAAAATTGGTTCACACTCTCGTCTTCCTCCTGCCCACCTGGAGCGCGACTCTTTCCTCACAGTGAGCCCTGGACGAGGTTCCCTGGCCTGGCCCTCGATATCCAAATGAAGTCCCCACCAGGCTGAATCCAGTGACAATGTATCCCCCAAACCTTGAGACTTGGCCATTTCCCCACTTGGTTTTCACTCACCGCAACAGGATGTTAATGAAACAAAGAGGACAAAGGGGAACGCGGACGCCTTCCTTTCACTTATGGAGATGGCTCTTTAATGCTCCCCTTAGAGGACATGCCTGCCCTTGACCCCTTACATCAGTCATTCTGGTCCCCCTGACCCTGCGGTCGTGCCCACCTCCCAGCCTTCCACTCCCCATGGCACTCACACTCAGAAATGTATTCAGCATTGATGCCTGTGGTTCATTTAGCTTTCGGTCCATGATTTAATCTCGCCCTGGGCTCGTCCTCACCCGTACTCCGTGGCAGTGTCAATGTGCTCGCAAGCGCGTAAGAGGCAAAGTCGGCCATGTCTAGGCAATTCTGTGTGCACAGTGCAGTCTGTAAAGGGGCTTCTTTTGATGATGACGGTGATAATGATACCAGATCGTGCTGAGAGGGGCAGAGAAAAGCTGTGATTAGTTCCAGGAGTGAGGCTTTCTGTGGCAGAGATGGAATCTCCATCCCTCACTGAGACACAGCTTTCACTGGGAGTGAGAGGAGGGAAAGGAGGAAGATGAATGTCTTACCATGAGGGCTGCTCAAGGCCCAAAGGCATCTCAACAGCCAACCCCCGAGACCCCCAAGAGAAAGGCCCAGTGGAGAAGCACCAGGGTCCATGACACTGATGGGAACATTTATCAGAGATCTGCAAATGGAGTGCCGGAGCAGACGCTTGTCCCAAGAGACTTTGTCTGCAGTAGGTGGGAGGTTGGAGGGAATATCTTAGAATAAAATCTTTTAATGTTCCTCTCCACAGCATTAGAGCCTCCTTACTAGGACAAATCGGCGCCCCTGCCTACTGTACTGCCTGCATGTTGATGAGCAGAGCCCCGGTAATGGCGCCTTTGGGTGGGGACAGTTTACAAACAGCTTGGCTTTGAGATGCTCAGGGACAGAGAAGGAAGATGAGGTTGCATGAGAGCAGCAAGCCCGGAGGGGGAGGCTGCCTCCCTGCAAGCCCTGGGGTCTCAAGGAGAGCCCCCAGGGAGTGTCCTTGCTCTAGGAGGGGCCACACAGAGAGAGCCAGGGGAGACCTGAGACTCCCTTCCGCTGAAGGACCCCATTCATTAAAACAATAGACAAAACACCCTCCAGTGCAGGCCACACGGCTCCCAGGATGAATGCAGGTCACTGTCCCTGACTGGCTGCCACTTTGTGGTACTTGAGTGACCCTCTCTAGCTGGGAGAGCAGGGAAGGGAGTGGGACCTGGGCTTTTGCAGAATGTGTAAGCCCTTGTTTTCTCAATCCAAGGTAACTGATTCTTTGTCACCAGGTTCTTGAGGTCACTTTGTTACCTTGACAGGGTGAGACAGTGGCCAGTGTTAATCAGGCCCTTGGGAACACTGGAGATTGTGTGGTGGTGATGATGATGATGACATCATGTAACAGGTACCCAGTGCTCACCATGGGCCAGACATGGCAGTAGGTGTTCTAGATGCCGGTATTGTTTAATCCTTACTCAACTATTTGCTTGATAATGCTGTGACTCCATTTTTATTAAGGAGTAAACTAAGTCTCAAAGAGATTAATAACTTGATTACAGTTATAAAGCTCTTAAGTTATGGAAAATGCAAAAGTATTCATCATTGGAGGAATGTACCCAGAGGTCCCTTGGACTGTGTTATATTACACAGTACTTGAACCAGAAGGGAACTTAGATATTATCTGGCCCAACACTTTTTTTTTTTTTTTTGCGGTACACGGGCCTCTCACGGTTGTGGCCTCTCCCGTTGCGGAGCACAGGCTCCGGACGCGCAGGTTCATTGGCCATGGCTCACGGGCCCAGGCGCTCCGCGGCATGTGGGATCTTCCCGGACCGGGGCATGAACCCGTGTCCCCTGCATCGGCAGGCGGACTCTCAACCGCTGCGCCACCAGGGAAGCCCTGGCCCGACACTTTTTATTACTTGGGTGAAAATAACTGAAGCCAGGAAAGCTGAAGAGACTCCTGTAAGGCTACAGCCCTGGAAGTTGGCAAAGCTGGCGTGAAAGGCTAGTTTCTGTCGAATTCTAGCCCTTTGTTCTTTGCACTTTGGCAGACCCCTTGTCTCATTGTCTTCCCGTTTGGAGTGCTGCAGGATTTTCATTTTTAAGTAACTTGGTGGTGGCTTGTGGTGAATTAAGTGCATGATGGAACTAGAACGTCTACAAATTGGAAAATAACCAGGGGGAAGCTTGTGTCCATTGAGCAACTATAGGTGCGCTGAGACAGACAGGTGCACCTGGGAAGCCCACCATCTTCCCCAGGGAGGCAGCCACCTCCATCCGGCCTGCCTGGGGAACACTGCAGAGTTGGAGGTGTCTGGTTCTGGCCCTGGTCCTGGGACACTTGTTCATCCAGGCTGGTACCCGAAGACTGAAAAAGGATGAAGAGGAGAGTGGGAAAATGAGCAGAGATGAGGCCTTCCCTCTTATCTACCTGAGTGTGCCCAGCACATGCTCCAGACTGGACTGATATAAATGTCAGTTTATGTACCACACTGGGCTGGCTGCCAGGAAACACCTGCAGAGTAAATTAAAGGCAGATTCCTAAGGCCTTCTTCCAGAACTTCTGATTCAGTAAGTCTAGGTTATGATTCATCTGTATTTTAAAAAATTGCTTCCCAGGTGATTCTGATTATCGGCCCAACTTGGAGGCACTACTGAAGGCTCTAATGTCACCAGGCAAAACACAGGGGAAGCTGGAGAGATAAGCGACAGTGTGGTCAGTTAAATAAAAGAAGATGGTATAGGGTTTGGAGGGATGTTTTGGGTTTTGTTTTAACTGTAACTCCTGGGCTATTGCTAAGAGAGACGCTGAGGATGATTCCAACATTGAGAAACAAGAAAAAAAGGTTTTATGGGTGTGATCCACCATTTGAATGCAAATGAAATTTTCCGTAATTACAACTTCTTGTCCAACATGAAGGCTCAATTGAAATAAAATCATGAATGGTGTCTGAATTATCTAGATCAGTTCTCCTGTATGCATTGTCCCTGGTAGTCAACAGATAAAGCTTCCATCACACGAGGTAATTATCTGGATAAGTGAGGCAACTAATAACTCCACAGTAAACCAGCCATAAGTGAATTGTCTAAGTGACAACTTAGACTGATGGACCCAGAGGAGAGGAGGGAACCAGAGCGTGGTCCAAAGGGCTACATGGCAATCATGACCTCATCCGGTGCTGTCGTCATTTAAGGGCTGAATTACTGCCTATAGGAGCAAAGGTGGGGGACAAGGATAAGTTAGAAGTCTAAGGTCGTCCCTCAGTTTCCCAGCAGGCAGGCTCCCAAAGTGAAGTATTATGAGCGATGTGACTGGAAGAATACAGCAACTTCAGTACTGAGAACATGGTCTTCACGTAAGATGAATGTCTGGACACTCTGTGGGAGCAGAGGGGGGTGAACACACACACACACACACACGCAGCATAGATATGGGAAAAAATTTACGTCTCTCCATTGTAAATTTAAATGAAGTCCGGAGTAGTGAAGGCCATTTGTAAGGTCTGCTGAGCTAATGGATTCATAATGACTTTTAAAACGTCACTCGGGTAAGAAATACGGTTCATTTTTTAATTGCATATAATTATACTTTTTCATAATCTAGGGTGGCATAGCAAAAGTAAATCTACTGGCTTAGTTATCAGTCTTTTTATTATCTGGAACCCTGCTGAAAGAAAAAGAAAAAGAAACAACTATTGTTTTTCTAACCTAGGAAAAAGGATTTTTAAAAATACTCTCAATGTGAAATGAGTTATGATGCTTTTGATGGGAAAACGCTGGTTAGCTGCAACGGTTGATACTCCTTTGGGGGAATGCTCTTTGTAGAAGTGCCGGGGTGTTCTGACCTACCTGTGGTGTGCACTGCTTCTCGTCCTGGAGGAGTGGCATTTGATGGTCTGTTCAATAAGCTAAGCAAAGAGTCCATTTTTATCCCTAGAGGTGGACTCTGTGAAAATCTTCAAGCTTGAAGCGGCAGGAGATTGGAGGAAGGGACAGTGAAGAGAGTGGTAGGAAGTCAAGGAGGTGAAGTTCCTGGGAACATAATCAGATTTATCTTTCTGCTGGGTTTCTCCTAATGATTTTCCCAAGGCCCTCGTAGGAACCTGTGGTTCACTCAGAGTGACCCTGGGGAAGAAGATGTATCTCTGAAGGACATGGGATGATAACTTGGCCAGGAAGATTCATTGCTTTCATGGAGGTAAGATTTGCCGTATTCTCAGTTTCTTGCAAAGTGGAAATGCTGAATCAATCGTATGTAGGGAAGCAGCCTCATCTGGGAGGAATGAGGGCGAGTTCTGGTCTACAGGACCATGCCAAGGGAAGGAGGGACGTTTTGTTCACGCAGGTACAGCGTAGTTCTCCACATCCAACTCTCCTTGTGTCTCATCTCACTAATCCGAGAGATGCCCTCAGCCTGCGAGAGGCACCGTCTCTAGGAGACAGCAGTTGGGTGGCCAGTGGAGGCCTGTTAAATGAGGCAGCCTCTCGACAGCACCGTCCCAGCCCTTGCTGAGCTGCCACGTGGGCCCGTCTTCTCTCTGGCCCAGCATCCCATGATCCCTTGAAAAGGCATCAATTCCGGTCGCCCCGTGTTTGAGTGAATCAATTATTCAGTCATTGTTGGGGAGGCAGTAACCCAGAAAGAAAAACTAATTAAGCTCTTAAAGGTTGAGCAACCCATTTGGGTCTGATGGAGATGAATGGTGTTGCAGTACATCTCAGAAGGGGGAGATGACTTCCTGTGAAGAGACAGCAGTTAGCAATGAACATCTCTGAATCCCTTCAAACTATTTTTTACCATCCTCCCCTAGTCCCAAACCAACATACACATCAAGCCCATTGACAGCTCAAGGATGCTACAGATTTTGCATCTTACACCTAGAATAGCAATAATGACCATCACGGTGGTGCCTGTGGTATGTGCCTGGTGCTGGCTAAGAGCTTCTCTCACTGAAGCCTTTGCCCAGGCAGGTGCTAGGTCTGGGCTTCACCCTCCACAGGGACTCCTTTCTCCTTTTTGCCTATTCTAGGCTCCAGGAGCTGTGCTCATGCCTGGTGGTGCCAAAAAGCGGTGTTTTAATCTTTACTCCTGTCTCTGGAAAGAAGCAGAACCTCACATCTCCCATGGAGAACTCCTTTACTCTCCTTTACATCCTGTAATCAGTGTGGGTTTCCTGAAAAAGGTGGAGTTTAAGGTACAAAAGTGGTTGTAGACAGTGAAAAGACACTTGAGTCCAGAAAGTGTCTTTATTTTACAGTTTAAAGTATGAACTTTGTGAGTTTTGGAAACATTGTGAGTTTTGCTAGCTAGAGAATCCCACTAGGGATCATCCAGACCCATTTCCAAGTAGATGATGTGTTTAATCGGTGGTGACCTAGAACAGCTGGTCCCTTTATCCTAGGGCATGTGCTTTATTCCTTTAATTTCCCTCATAGCGGGCAAGACACAGGACAGCTGAGGATCCTGGCACTGCCACTTGCCAGCTACTTGACCTTGAGCAATTTACTTAACCTTTCTTAGCCTCAATGTGCTCAACCACATAATGGGTATAATGATACCTAGTTTTCAGAGTTGGAAGAATTACAGAAAAGATAAAGCTCAAGTACCTGGAGTCAGAGACCTGGTACCTAATCAGTGCTCAGTAGGTGGGTTTTGTCCTTGTCACTGTTATTACTATTACATCACTAGATTCAGAAAACTGGGTACAAGTCACTCTTCTTCCACTTGCTGGCACTTTGACCTTGGATGACTTGTGTAGCTTTTCAAAACCTTAATTTTGGCATCTGTGAAGTGTGACTAGTAATTTCTACGTTACCAGATAGCAGTAGGTTTAGCAACAACAAACGGAAAAGCCAGCCACAATGGTTTAAACACGTAGGGAGCCATTGATCTCACTTAACAAGTCTGCCAGGGACACGATGCTACAGTTGGTTCAGCAGCTTGACCTCAGCAGGACCAGCACCTGGGCGACTCTCCGGGGTTCTCTTGGCCTTTTCCACGGGCTCTGCCCTTCGTGGTCCCAGTATGACTGCTGTCCGTTTAAGGCATCATCTTTGTCCTAGGCATGGACGAGGGGGAAGAGGAAGCACAGAAGATAAGCCTCTTTTTGTCAGAAAAGCAAAAGCTTTCCCTACAGCCCACCCAGCAAACTGATGCTCAACGGGGATGAGGGTCAGACCAGCCCGCCAACAGAGTTTGCCACGTCTTGTAATAGGGTTGCTGAGAGAATAGATGAGCTGGTGTATGTTAAAGCATTTTGTAAGTGCTTTACCAGAGACAGTGATTATTCTCACCCCAGCCCTTGCACAAAGCAGAGGCCAGTCAACTGGTTAAGTGATAACTTTATCGTTCAGGCCTTTTAACCCACACAGAGATAAATGGAAGGCGATGGGTGTTTTAGGACTAGCCGACAGGTCATACCCTCTTTCTGACCAAGCTGGGAGATATCCTGTTTGATTCTGTCAGCGCGATGATGTTCGAATTGGGCTTGGTGGCTTCAATTGTCTCTGCTTGATCTAACTATGAGGCCACGACCTAGATAAATACGGCAAATTTCTAGTACCGGCAGGAGGTATTCCTGAAAGACCCGTTCACCAGTAATGGGGTGATGTGAAATTAATCACAGGTAGTCTTCTTAACGTGTGCCCTCCCGTTCATGTACACCCCATGGCGTCCTTCATCAGCATCCGCTATTTTATAACAGCTTTAGGGAGGTTTAATTTACACACCGTAAAATTCACTAAATGTACAGTTGAATGACGTTTAGTAAATGTACACAGTTATGCAACTATTGATACCATCCATTTTAGAATAATTCCATCTCCCTGAAAAGGTCCCTCATGCCCATTTTCAGACAATCCCCAGAATTGCCCCCCACCCTACACTCACGCCCGCCTTGCTCTGGGCAATTGCTAAAAGCTACTTTCTGTCCCAAGGTTTGCCTTTTCTGGGCATTTCATGTCAACAGAATTTTAAAATATGTGGTCTTTTGCTTCTGGCTTCTTTCACTTTTAGCATGTTGTTGAAGTTCATCCATGTTGTAGCATGTATCAGAAGTTAGTTCATTTTGATTTTTAAATAGTATTTCATTGTATGGCTATACAGTTGATGATAAACATTTAAATGCCTTCCACTTTTTGCTTATTATGAATATACTGCTACGCACATTTTATGTACATGTCTTTTGTGGCCATGTATATTTATTTCTCTTCAACAGATATCTAGGACCGGATTTGTTGGGTCATGCAATAAATTTATGTTTAACATTCTAAGAAGCTGCCTGTTTTCCGCGTTTTACCAGAGTGGAACGTTTGTTACAATCCATGAACCTACATGGACCCATCATCACCCAAAGTCCATAGTTTAAATCAGCACTCACTCTTGGCGTTGTACATTGTATGGGTTTTGACGAATGTATAACGACCTATGTCCACCATTACACTATCGCACAGAGTAGTTTCCCTGCCCTAAACATCCTCTGGGCTCCACCTATTCACCCCCCCTCCCAACCCTTGGCAGCCACTGATCTCTTTACCGTCTTCATAGTGCTGCCTTTTCCAGATGTCATATGATTAATCATAAAGTTTGTAGCCTTTTCAGATTGGCTTCTTTTACTTAGTAATACGCATTTAAGTTTGCTTCATGTCTTTTCATGGCTTGGTAGCTCATTTCTTTTTAGCCATTGTCTGGATGTACCACGCTTTCTTTATCCATTCATCTGCTGAAGGACATCTTGGTTGCTTCCAAGTATTGCCAGCTATGAATGAAGTTGCTCCTATAAATATATGTGTGCAGGGTTTTCTGTAGACATAAGTTTTCAACTCAGTTAAATACCAAGGAGTGTGATTGCTGGATTGTATTGTAAGCGTATGTTTACTTTGTAAGAAACTGACAAATTGTCTTCCAAAGTGGTTGTACCGTTTCATATTCCCACCAGCAATGAATCTGTTGCTCTTCATCTTCACCATCATTCAGTGTTGTTAGTGTTTTGGATTTTGGCCATTTGGATAGGTGTGTGGTAGTATCTCATGTTGTTTTTATTTGAAATTTTCTAATGACATATGACATTGAGCATCTTTTCACATGCTTGTTCTCTAGGTATGTATCCTCTTAGGTGAGGTGTCTGATCAGCTCTTTTGCCCATTTTTTTAAACCAGGTTATTCATTTTCTTATTGTTGAGTTTTAAAAATTCTGCTTATATTTTGGATATTAGTCCTGTATCAAATGTGTCTTTTGCAAATATTTTCTGCCAGTTTCTGACTTGTCTGCTTTTGCCCATTTTTAAATTGGGTTGTCTGCTTTCTTATTATTGATTTTTCAAAAGAATTCTTAATATGTTCTGGATATAAGTTTTTTATTATTCATCTGATTCAGAAAATGTTCTCCCAGTATGTGACTTACCTTTTCATTTTCTTAATGGTGTTTTTTAAAGTACAATAGTTTTAAATTTTGATGCAGTCCAATTTCTTAATGTCTCTCTTTATGGATCATTCTTTTGTTGTGTATTGAAAAACTCTGCCTAAACCAAGGTCACAATGGTTTTCAACTATGTTTCCTTCTAAAAGTTTTATAGATTTACCTCTTACATTTAAGTCTATATGAATTTGGGGTAAATTTGTGTGATGTGAGGCAAGGATCTCAATTCACATTTTTGCATGGGACTATCCAACTGTTCCAGCACCATTTGTTGAAAAGGTTATTCTCCCATTGAATTGCTTTGGCATCTTTTTAAAAAATCAATTGGCCATAAACCTAAGGCTTTAGTTCTGGACTCTCAGTTCTATTCCATTGATCTATATGCCTAACCGTATATCAGCACAACACTGTAGGGGTTACTGTAGCTTTAAATCATGTTTTAAAATCAGAAAATGTAAGTAATCCAACTTTGTTCCTTTTCAGAATTCTTTGGGCTATTCTGAGTTCTTCCATTTCTGTGTAAATCTTGGCATTGTGTTGTCAATAATTAAAAAATAAAAAAAATCCTGCTGAGATTTTGATAGGAATTGTGTAAAATCTAAAGATAATTTGGGAAGAATTACCATCTAACATTTTTTAGTCTTTCTATCCATGAACATGGAATGTTACTCTATCTATCTGAAACTAATTTCTCTCAACAATGTTTTTTAGTTGGCCGTGTACGAATTTTTCACTTTTGTTAAATTTATTCCTAAGTGTTTAGTATTTTTAGGCTACTGTAAATGGTATTGTTTTCTTAGTTTTATATTTGGATTATTGCCAGTATACAGAAAGAAAATTAATTTCTGTATGTTGATTTTATATCCTGTGACCTTGCTGAATTCTTTTATTAGTTCTAGTAATTTTTGTTACAGATTCCTTAGGATTTTTAATATATAGGGTCTTCTACAAATAACAACAGCTTTCCTTCCATCTTCCTTCTAGTCTGGTTGCCAAGTATCTGTTACTGAATTTGAAATTTTACAGAACACTCAAAAACAGTAAAGAGGAGGTCCGCAGGGAAGATAGTGTGATGACTTGGGGGAGGAAGAGCCTGCAAATTGGGGCTGGTGTGGCAGAAGGGACCTGGGAGTCCCTCATTAGCCTGTGATGAGTTTGGACTCACTTATTCACCTTGCAAAGCACTAGGATGAAGGAACTGGTATAAGAAAGGCATGTCCACGTTTGATGGTGGAGACTTTGAGAGTGAGACAGAAGATGCGTTATTGTTGAGCCCCTTTCAGAGAAATTGAACTACATACTCCAGTATTTTTTATTTTGTTCCATGAAGAAGTGGTTTGTTCCCTTCCCATTATTTTGGATGTCCGTTTCTGCTCAGTAGGGAATGGCTGGTACACTGTCCCTTCCAAATGAAGGTGGGGAAACAGTGACACGAAGGTAACCAGTCGAACAGTCAAGAGGCTTTGAGAACATGAGTTTATCTGCCATCATAGCGGTAATTCCAAACCATAACAACCATGCTTCCTCTTCTCCAGTGAAGAGCCTTTTAAATAATCCCTCATTATTTATTTTTTAAATAAATAAATAAATTTGTTTATTTATTTATGACCGTGTTGGGTCTTTGTCGCCATGCACGGGCTTTCTCTAGTTGCGGCAAGCGGGGGCTACTCTTCGTTGCAGTGCGCAGGCTTCTCACTGTGGTGGCTTCTCTTGTTGCGGAGCAAGGGCTCTAGGCATGTGGGCTTCAGTAGTTGTGGCGCGTGGGCTCAGTAGTTGTGGCGCAGGAGCATGTGGGATCTTCCTGGACTAGGGCTCGAACCCACGTCCCCTGCATTGGCAGGCAGATTCTTAACCACTGCACCACCAGGGAAATCCTCCCTCATTATTTAATATGCAATGGCTATATGGTTATATGAGCTGTTATCTATTTACGTTGACTATTAATAAATGATTAGACCATATTGTGTGGGTTTTAATAACTCCATAGGGAGGGAAGTGTGGCTAGGAAGTGAAATCTCAAGCAATTACACATTGGTAGGTTGAGTTATTTTTTTTTCTAACACGCAGAAGCTGTTCACTTACAAGTAAATTGAACACATAAGCCCGCAGCCCTTACTTAGGATTCTGTCCGTGCAAAAAGAAGGCACTCACAGCAGATGCATGGTTCCTGGTGGGAAGAACCTGCGGGGAGCAGGCGTGGCAGGGACTGCCCAAGGCAAGAGCTGATGCTTGTTAGGTTGGATGCATTGCACTGCGCCTTGGCTTTTCAGGTGGGCTGAAAACCTCCATGGGGACAGGAATGTTGATGGTCATGGTCATATCTGTGTGATGCCAACCAGGGCTTTTAAAATGTATTCTTCCAAATCAGATAGGTCCCCCCCGCAACCTGGCCTGCTTGACTGCTTTCCAGATAAGACCCAGGAAGGCACATGGCACCCCTTACACACATGCCCTTCCCCATTCTAGACAAACAGGTGAGAGACTATTGGAAAATCAGGATTAGAGTGTCAGCCAGGGAGATTGGACAGAGGCAGAGAAAGCACCAGGCTTCAGCCACAAAATGGAAATGGACTCAAAACGTTTTCTTGTCAGCAAGGATTTTCCAATCAATACCAAGCTTCCTTGCTACATACTTCTTCTTCTTCTTTTTTTCTTGCTGTCTGCTGAGGGTGATGTTGAATTTCTTTCTCCAGGTAGCTGTAGAAATAAGGTCCTTATACTCTCCTAGGTACCAGGTGAGAACAGCACGTCCATACCCACCCAGGTGAGAACACAGCACTCCTGGGTGTCAGCCTACCTCAGGGCTCTGCAGCATTTGTCACCATCTTTTCTCTTTGCTATAACGGGAATTGAATCCACTTTTCCAGCCTCACTGCTCCCATCTGGAAACTGGTGAATTTTCCTAGGATGCTCTAAGGAAGAATGAGTACAGGTACATGACTGTTCCCATTCCGCATTTGAATTGTTTAGACAGCCAGTCCTACCCAGGGTCCTCACTGTTACAGTTGCTACTAGAAAGCAGATTTGGACATAAAACAAATTCATTCTCTAGGATGGCCATCCTAGAGGGTTCACTAAGGACTCCCTTCAAAAGAAAGGTATCGTAAGTTTGTCCCAAGCAAGGATCCCACAGCACTTGGGCTCCTGGAAGACAGGAAGGTTCTCCTCTATAAACTCCTTCTCTTTCCATAACCAACAGTGAATGCTTGTGGAGTGATTGAGAGCAAAGGATGGAGACGGAAGGGAGGGAGGGGAGAGAGATACTGATTCCAGTGTGTCCATTTGTAAATAGGGAAGAACATTTTGTATTCTATTACAAGTTAATCACTAAAGGGATGTTGCCTATAAGCTAAAATTATACATAATGGTCCATCACTGGGGACCCTGCTTCCCAGGTGATGAGCATTAAGCTAAAATACTTTTGTTTAGCTCACAGGAGATATCCTGACCAGGCCCACTTGTGAATGACTGCAGGGAGGAAGAAATTAACACATCCCCTCCGGAGGCTGATGGGGACCAGGAAGTGTTTGACTTTATTCTCTCGCCTTTTAGTATAAAAGGAGCCTGAATTCTAACTCAGGCAAGATGGTTCTTTGGGGGCGTGAGCCCACCATCTTCTCTGTTATTCCTGGCCCCAGCAACTCATCTCCCCATTATTGGCCTGTCGTGCGGTGAGCAACATGAGCTTTGACTCGGAAGCACGTTCATCCAATCTTGATTTCAGCACAGATGATGTGCCAAGCAGTGCAGTAGGTGCTGGAGATAGAGCGGTGCCCAAGAAACAGGCCCTTCCCTCAGGGAGCTTAGCAATGGGCTGGCGAGGCAGACACACGTGGGTGATGCACATAAGTTCTGTGCTGGGCTGAGCACAGAGGGCTGTGCGAGCTCAGAGGTAGGATGTTCAACTCCCTGAAGGTTTCTGAGAGAAGGTGAGTTGTACACTTCTTCTATGTGGGAAGGAAGATGGCGGGGGGACGTAGGGCAGAGCGAACAGAATGTAAAAGCCTGGAGACAAATGGCTTTTCCGAGTGTTCAGGGCAGCTGGGAAGAGTAGGTGTAGAAGAGGGTGGTCAGCTATGACGCTAGTGTGATACCCAGTCTGTAGATGATGAAGGGCCTGAGAAGAGGCTGTGTGAAGGATTTGGGACCTGATCCTGAGAGCAAGGAGGGCGGGGGGGAGCATGGGAGCAGTGTGACCCGATAGGCAGTTCAGTAAGCCCCCCGCATTGTGTTGCATATGGGATGGGTTGGGGGAGCAGAGCTGAATGCAGGGAGGTGATACAGGAAGATGGCAGACCCAGTGGTGGCATGGGAATGCAGAGCATCCTGTGCCCACCCCTCATCCTCAGAAGCCTTCCTCAGCATTGGTTCCAGGCAGTCACTGCAGGAAAGAGCAGAAGACTGAAACCAAGAAAGTGGACGCATCACAGAGACAGCTTTTAAGCTTGGAGAAACTTTGAGGGACAAAGGGAAAACGCCTGCCGTGGAGCTCTAGAGCGCTTAGGAAAAGTAGCGAAAGGCCTGCCCCCATCAGTAGAGTAGGGTAGCAAGACGATGGGCATCAAGCATGGGTTTGGAGGTATTGAGGAGTAACCCAGTTCCAACGCATTGCACACAGGGCTCCAGAGGCACAGGTGAGATCCAAACGTTGCAAAGAATGGGGGAAGAAAAGGCTTTGGTGCACACAATAGGGTTCATTCACGAACTTACTGAGTGGCTCCTGTTACCACAGTAACATGTCAAGGGTTTTGCAGATCTGGGAGGAAAAAAAAGAAAAAAAACGAAACCCTAAGTTAACAGTAATCAAAGCAAATTAGGTCACTGTTACGAGTTATTAATTTTAATGCATTAAGAAAAGTGTGCGGGGGGAGTGAAGGGTTTGTGTGTGTGTGTTTTTTAAACATGGCAAATGGGAAACAGCAAAAAGTACAACAATAATTATGCTGAAAGCAAAGTGAAGTGTTCCATAAAATGTAAGAAATGAACAAATTACATGCCCCTCCTTCCTCCTCCCTCCAGTGTAGTTAGGGGTGGGTGAGGTGAGGAAGGGGCCCGCAGCCTCTCGTGCAATAACAAGCTCTCGGTTCACATCTCCCTGCATGTTCACGGGTGTTACTTAAGCCAAGCTGAAATTCAGCACTGAAAAGAAAGCACAGAGGGGCATTTTTCTGGGCTGAGTTATGTTTAGTGCGGAATCGCTCTTAGGCAAATGTGCCATATGATGAGGGGAAATTGGAAGCCGTGAATAGATTCTCCAGGAACGTTTGTACCCAAGGGGACTCCGGGCAGGCTGGCTTTTTTTGGATGCTGGGCCTGGCTGACTCATTCCACAGCCTACTTCCCTGATGGGGCTCTGGGTCCCCCAGCTGCAAATCTGGGTCATGTGCGGCTCCAGCCTGAACAGGCTTGGTATGCTTTTGTTCTGTCTTATTTGGCTTCCCTTTTGTTGTTGTTGTATTTGTTTGCTTTTTATCATCTTCGGTTTTGCTCCGCATCTTTGAGGCAGGACAGAAAATTCTGCGTTCCAGATGATGTCATGTGTAGAACTGACCTCCTTTTTTCTATACACACAGTCTCCCCCTCCCCCCAACCCTCTGACCTCTTCCTGAACACACCCTCATTGCCCACATGCCCACACATTCCCCCTTTCAATCCCTGTCCAGATGGCATTTGGGTCATTAGCTGCTTTTCAGATTTGGGAGGAGAAGCTAGGACTCAACTCTGTGGCTGCATCACCTCCCTTGACTCTTAGGATCTGACCACACTGTCCTCCTGGAAACTCTCTTCTCCTTTGCCTGTAAGATCACTTCCTCTCATGTGCCTTTTCTCCTTCTGACCAACTCAGTCACAACTGGCTGTGCATCGTCCCCATTCTCTGAGCCCTGCTGGCTGCCCACATTCTTAAAAGCTCCTAAGGAATCTGTGCATCTGAACTTGATAACTCCCTCTCTCTCTCTCTCTTAGGGTGATTTCATTCTCCCTTCTCATAGTTTTACCAATTGGGAATCAGCTCATAACTCCCAAGCCCAGAATCTGGCCTTCACCTTTCACCTAAGCTCAGAGGAACCCACTGGAGATCTCCATCCATGTAGCCCGTAAGCACCACAAAACCATTTTTTTTTAAATCGAAACTCAACTTCCCCCTCTCCTCGGTAACCTCTTCTACTCTTATCCTCCCCAAGCAAACAAAGAAAACAAAGCAATATCATATAAAACAACAGCAAAACTCTACTTGTCTTTTATTTCTTGTTGACATTAAAACATAGCATCTGCCAGCCAGTCGTGCAGGTGAGAGGCACTTGAGTTGACCAGGATCTTACCCTCTCAGTCCCTGCACGTGGATAATACTTCTACAGTAGCCCACAGTCCTCCCATTGTCACTGCTGTGGTTCCAGCCATCACCATCTCCAGCTCATGGATGGCTCTCTCAGAAGCAGTGTCAGTCTACAGGGTCTCCCTTCTCTAGTCTTCTCTACACTGATTTCAGAGCTGTCTTTCCAAGACCTGGACCTGATCAAGGCATTCCTACCTAAGGTCATAGAATAAGCTTCTCATTGCGTAAAGGATGATGTAAGAAGCATTTCAAGGTCCAGTGAAATCTGGCCCCAGTCACCTTCGCCGCCCTCAATTCTGGCCACTCTTCCCTACCCCGTGACTAGCCCCATATCCGATAGTTCCTAATGCTCCGTGCACATCCGTCTGTCTGAGCCTTTGCCCCTGATCTTCCCTCTGATGGCATCCACGCCATCTCTTCTCTACCTAGAAAACTCCTACACATCTTCAAGACCCCTGAGGCCCCCCTGAAGAGTGAATCTCCCTTCCCTGGACTCTTCGGAAAATTGCCTTTACCGTAGCACTTTTCACAATCTCCTGTGTTTAACTGTACACATTCCCGGTATCCCCATCAGATTCTGAACCCCTTGAGAGACACCATCTTTGAATCCTCATCGAACATGGAGAAGTTTATGCTTTTTTTTAAATTCTTTATTCATGTTTTATTCTTTTCCTCAACGAAATTCTCACTTACAAATGGAAAAGTTCTGAGACGTCATCATAACCTATTCAAGACTGTAGATCCCAAGGTGGCAAAGCTGAAGTGAATTGAGAGGTAGAAATACTAGAAATACTGATCAGACAGTCTCCTCTGGAGGATGGTCTCTCTCCAAGGTCACACATTCTAGGGATGGATACTCTGAGATCTGAGAACACATCAAGGCACCAGGTGGACGACACAGCAAGCTTCTGTACCTGGCTCTTATGTGAATGTTTCTGAAGGTTCAGCAGTCAGAGGGCAGGGGGTGGGAGGGTGGACAACACTTGAAATTCTGGTTTCTTTTCTACTCTATTGTTAGGTGATTTGAGTAAAAGTCATCTCCACATTTTCCAGTAAAATAGTCCAAAGGGAGAGTGGTCAAAGGAAAACTTTCATTTTTCATTTATTAAAATACTGTTTATTTTTATGATAAAGAGAGAAGGAAAAATGTAAGCCTGGTGGAATCCCACAGAAGTCTGACCGATCTTATGCCTAGCATTGCTAAGTAAGAACAGGTATAGAATGTTGGGTATAACTGAATAGTACATATCAATATATGAGTGTGTATACACGTAGTCATAAATCCAACTAATATTTGTTGAGTAGCCATTGTGTCCCAAGTAAGCAGTGTGTGTGTGTGTGTGTGTGTGTGTGTGTGTGTGTTTGTGTGTGTTCCACATGCTGTGTTGGGAAGCTTTCCTTTCAGTAATTTGTATGACCCTCATCTCATCTGTCTTAAGTACTTTCTGGACACTGGGAGAGAAAGCACATTTTTTTTCCCAGAAGCTAATTTACCTTGTGAGTGGAAAGCTGCATTTTAATTGATTCTATATTTCAAGATCCAAGTAACCTATAATCTCAGCTCAGTTGTCAGTATTTTGCCTGCCCAGCCCCTTAGCCTTGGACACGCAGATGGCGCAGGCAGAGAGCCACTGGCACGGCTCAGGAGGAGAAGGAACAGCAGCTCCGGGCGATAATCTACTTTTGATTTCTTTCCCCTTCCTTTTCCTACACCCTCTCCCAAATCCACTAAAACGGGGGGAAATCCATAGCGATTAGAGAAACTTCTGACCGAGACCTCTTTCTCCTTTGGCTTTCATTTTTTTCCCGCACCATCTTTAGTATTCAGAAGGTACCCAAACATCAGAGGTTTCCATGATGCTTGGCTGTGCTCAGTATCCCAACCACAGAGTGGGAAGGAATTCTTACTGGAGATTTCACCGTTCGTTCCTTTCAGGCCGAGGCCAGGTGGCTTCTGTCACACTCCCAGGCATAATTCTGCCAGCGAGCCACTGGAGCAGTGATGACAACAGTTCTGCAGAAACAAAGAGAGCATGTAGAGATGTGAATTAAGTGGGGAGTAGCCTCTGACTGGACAGGGTACCCAGGGAGTCTCTCAGCTGTCCCGTAGAGCCGTGGGTCTACCTGGCAGAACCTGGGAAGGTGGACACACACAGGACTTCAGGTTGGCCCTACAGAGAGCTGCACGGGTCACCAGATGAGAAGAAAATACTCAAATTAGCCCAGTTAGGTTCAATGATGATCCTGGGCTCTATGTTAGGAATATTGACTTTCATTGTACACCCCACTAGCTAGACACTTGTCTTCCCATCTTACAGAAGACAAAACTGAATTGCTTAGCTCAGGGGGCACAACTAGCAGGCAGATTTCAACCCCAGGTGTGCCAGGATCCTGCCCTTTGTTACTGATGGGCAGGATGGACCTCCAACACTGTTTTCTGGTATCTCCTCCGCTCCTCTCCCCAGCCCTGATGAGATGTGTGGACAAGGCGTGGGAACACTGGGGAGTGCTGTGCAAGGTTGGGGTCATAGAAAGGACGTCAGGAAAGAGAAGCAGAGTGCCTCAGCTCTCTGCCTGCTACGCACAGGACAGGTGACTCTTCTGGACATGGATGTCCCAGGTCCTGGTGTGCCTGATTCCTGGCGGCCTCAGCCTTCCAGAGAGCCCTGTTCTCTGTCCACTGTAGGTACAAGGAGGGTAAGTGCCTGGGAACGTACAGGGCAGAAGGGGGAGGGGGAGGCAGGTGCCCGCACAGTGGGGAAGTGGCGGAGATGGGAGGGTGGGAAGGGCAGCCAGGTAGTTTTAATGCTGATTCCCCGGGGGTGACTCCGGGATGCCGGTGTTCTTGGGCCCTGCGGAAGAAGCTGGGTGAAGGAAGAACCTGGAAGAAGCTTCACCCAGGTTCCCAGGGTGAAGCTGGGAACCTGGCGGTCACTGACAGCAGGAAGACATAATGCCAAGGAGGAGAGGGCAGGTGGGCAAGGTCCCAGGCGCTGGCATCTGCTCTCCAGCTCAGCCCTCATGCTGAGTTCAGCTCAGGCCTGACAGCCTCCTCCATCTAATCTGAAAATTCCCCCATCTGCCTCAGGCGGTTCTGTGACTCCATGCCTGTGTCATGGGGAGCCACTGACTTTTCTTGCTCTCCACTCCATCCCTTCCTCGTTCCCAGGCTCCCCTCACTGGAAGGAAGCAGCGGCCTGCAGCTGCCTGGCAACCTCATCACAGGGGCTGGGCCCCCTCTCGATGGGCAGGACATACGCATGTGCGCGCAGGATCCCAGGGCGTTGACAGCCCAGGGAAAGGGCAGGAGAGCCTTCCAGTTACCAGTGGATTGTGATGGTGGGTGGCAGGTGGAGAGATGGCAGAGGGGCATCGGCCAAACCTTTGCAAGGGCTTCCACGATCCTGTAAACTCTCACCCTTTTCCCTCGTGGAAGGAGAGAGCTGGGAAAATGAGCAGAGATCTTTCTAGAATAGTCCCTTTTAAGTTCACACACACTCTTTCCCTTTGCGCTAAGAGCACAGCTCCCAGGCATAGTTATTATTCTTTCCCTGTCTCCTCTGCCACACCACACACACACACACACACACACACACTCACACACACATCAGACACACACAGTCACGCTGAATATCCATGCTGTTGGGAAGTGGATCAGGCTACTAACAACTTCTATCCTCAACCTCCAGGGAACCTAACCAGGAGGGGTGGGGAAGCCAGGTGTGGTGTCAGTGGGCTGGGGGACAGTGCATCCAGTGTCACCACTGTAGTCAAACAGTGGTGGGGCTGCAAATGAGCATGGGCGCAGCCACGTTTGCTTGGAGAGGCAGGGGTTTTAATGGAGCCAAGCTGCTCCTTTTTCTTTTCCTTCTTCCAAATCCCCAAATGGCCCTAGCTTTTAATAAATGCCGTGCTGGGGCCAGTTTCTGGGAGGAAGTGAACAAAAGAGACTGTTGAAGAGCAGTCTGCGGGTCTGGTGTGTGAAGCCACATATGTTCCTTATTGCAAATGGGCAAATATAAGAATGACATAAAATTAATGGGCATAAGATTTCCCGTGTGCCTGGAAATCCTCTCTATTTTAGATCCTGATCATTTTTTTCATTGAGCAAATATTTTGGAGTGCTTGATAAGTGCCTGGTACTCCAGCAGGTGCTGGCAGAGAGCTCTCTGCAGGTTGTAAACAGGACAGTGAGACCGAATTTATGTTTTGAAAGATCACTGTCTCTGCAGTGAGGAGAAGGGATGAGCCACAAGAGGACACGAGGGTCAGGAAAACTAGTTGGGTGGGTTCATCCAGGTGAGGATGATGGTGGCCTTAGTTAGGAACATAGGGAAGGAGCAGGGGGCATAGAGTCAAGAGATGTCTCCCAGATGTAAAGCCACTATTTATTGCATATCTACTATTGACACGGCACTGTGACAAGTGCTGGGAGTAGAGGGATAAGCAATATTGAGGAGTAAGATGAAAAGAGCTTAGTGTTGCATTGGTCCTGGGAGCTGAGGGTCAGGGAGAAGCTGTGATGACTGATGCTCTAGTTTTGTGTTTGAACAGACGGGTAGATGGGCAAGCCCTCACAGCAACTGGGACCATGTGAGGAGGAGAAGGTTTGGAGGCAAAGCCAGTGACTTCCATTTTGGACATATCAAGCTGAAATTGGTTCTGGAGCCTTTAAGTAGAGATGCCCAGTAAACAGTTGATTATGTGGGGCTGGAGCTCAGGAGAGCTCCAGGATTATGAAAAGAATCTGGGCAGAACCCCCAAAAAATACTAGCATTTAAGAAAGGAGAAAGATGTAGCTGTCCAGTTTTCCCAGCACCACTTACTGAAGAGGCTGTCTCTTCTCCATTGTATATTCTTGCCTCCTTTATCGAAAATAAGGTGACCATATGTGCTTGGGTTTATCTCTGGGCTTTCTATTCTGTTGCATTGATCTATATTTCTGTTTTTGTGCCAGTACCATACTGTCTTGATTACTGTATCTTTGTAGTATAGTCTGAAGTCCAGGAGGCTGATTCCTCCAGCTCTGTTTTTCTTTCTCAAGATTGCTTTGGCTAGTCGGCGTCTTTTGTGTTTCCATACAAATTGTGAAATCTTTTGTTCTAGTTCTGTGAAAAATGCCATTGGTAGTTTGATAGGGATTGCATTGAATCTGTAGATTGCTTTGGGTAGTATAGTCATTTTCACAATGTTGATTCTTCCAATACAAGAACATGGTATATCTGTCCATCTGTTTGTATCATCTTTAATTTCTTTCATCAAGTGTCTTACAGTTTTCTGCATATAGGTCTTTTGTCTCCTTAGGTAGATTTATTCCTAGGTATTTTATTCTTTTTGTTGCAATGGTAAATGGGAGTGTTTCCTTAATTTCTCTTGGAAGGTGTGGAAACTTAAATTGATGTTATAAAATTTTATTTCCGGGCTTCCCTGGTGGTGCAGTGGTTGAGAATCTGCCTGCTAATGCAGGGGACATGGGTTCGAGCCCTGGTCTGGGACGATCCCACATGCCGCGGAGCAACTAGGCCCGTGAACCACAACTACTGAGCCTGCACATCTGGAGCCTATGCTCCACAACAAGAGAAGCCGCGTTAGTGAGAGGCCCGTGCACCACAATGAAGAGTGGCCCCCGCTTGCCACAACTAGAGAAAGCCCTCACACAGAAACGAAGACCCAACACAGCAAAAATAAATTAATTAATTAATAAACTCCTACCCCCAACATCCTAAAAAAAGAAAAATTATTTCCTTGGGTCTATAGCAATACACCCCTTCCCCCCATCTGGTGTCATAGGAATGTCTTGCGTCCAACTGCCCACTCTCTCTAATATGCATCAATTAGAACACTCCCTAACAACATACACAAAAATAAACTCAAAATGGATTAAAGACCTAAATGTAAAGCCAGACACTATAAAACTCTTAGAGGAAAGCATGGGCAGAGCACTCTATGACATAAATCACAGCAAGATCCTTTTTGACCCACCTCCTAGAGAAAGGGAAATAAAAAAAATAAATAAACAAATGGGACCTAATGAAACTTAAAAGCTTTTGCACAGCAAAGGAAATCATAAACAAGGCAAAAAGACAGCCCTCAGAATGGGATAAAATATTTGCAAATGAAGCAAGTAACAAAGGTTTAATCTCCAAAATTTACAAGCAGTTCATGCAGCTCAATATCAAAAAAACAAACAACCCAATCCAAAAATGGGCAGAAGACCTAAATAGACATTTCTCCAAATAAGATATACAGATTGCCAACAAACCCATGAAAGGATGCTCAACATCACTAATCATTAGAGAAACGCAAATCAAAACTACAATGAGGTATCACCTCACACCAGTCAGAATGGCCATCATCAAAAATCTACAAAAAATAAATGCTGGAGAGGATATGGACAAAAGGGAACCCTCTTGCACTGTTGGTGGGAATGTAAATTGATACAGCCACTATGGAGAACAGTATGGGGGTTCCTTAAAAAACTAAAACTAGAACTACCATACAACCCAGCAATCCCACTACCAGGCATATACCCTCAGAAAACCATAATTCAAAAAAAGTCATGTACCACAATGTTCATTGCAGCTCAATTTACAATAGCCAGGACATGGAAGCAACCTAAGTGTCCATCAACAGAGGAATGGATAAAGAAGATGTGGCACATATGTACAATGGAATATTGACCATAAAAAGAAACGAAATTGAGTTATTTATAGTGAGGTGGATGGACCTAGAGTCTGTCATACAGAGTGAAGTAAGTCAGAGAGAGAAAAACAAATACCATATGCTAACACATATATATGGAATCTAAAAAAAAAAAAAAAATGGTTCTGAAGAACCTAGGGGCAGGACAGGAATAAAGACGCAGACATAGAAAATGGACCTGAGGACACAGGCAGTGGGAAGGGTAAGCTGGGATGAAGTGAGAGAGTGGCATGGACATATATACACTACCAAATGTAAAATAGATACCTAGTGGGAAGCAGCTGCATCACAGCCAGGCAAGGGGGTAAGTACAGTGAGTGACTTGGTGGTCCGTGGCGTCTCAGCTGGGTAGGGAAGAGAGTGAAGATGCAGGATCTGTAGGATAAGGAGAAAGAAAGAGGCCAAAGAGGGGTTTCAATAATATCCAAGAACCTATCTGTCTTAGAACACATCCTGAGCTATAGCCAAGAAAGATCAGGAAAATTAGGAAGCTGTGAATAGGACATAAGGCGTCTAAATTTATTCTTTCAGAAAAAAGGACCATGGCACGGCCCCACAAGAACAAAATGAACGCCAGTAGAACCTCTTCACAGGAAGACTTCTTTAACTGGAAATCCCAAATCCAGATCGAAAGGATTAAATTCCACAGTGAAGTGAGGATCTTTGCATTTAGAGAGATTTCACTCTACCTTTTGTTCCTCGGAACAGTGATTTGATAACATTATTATAAGGCTGTGTACTTGTCTATGTCTAATCGATAGGTCTCTTGAGATCTACTCATGCATCTTATAGTGGTAAAAAAAGACATTTTATAGGTAGAGTCAGCAGTGGGAGAGCATATCAGGCTGTGTAAAGGCAATAAAGCATGAGTGTTAGGAGCATGAGTTTTGGGGGGCAAATCTCTAACCTCGCCAGTTATTGTCTGTTTGACTTTAGGAAAGTGATGTAACCTTTCAGAGCTTTCACCTATACGATAGAGAGAATGATGAGTGCTTCATGGAACTGATATGAAGACTAAATGATAGAATTAAATGATGAAATAAATGATAGAATTATAAACACAGCATTGTGCCAGGCGTGTAGTAATGGTTCAGTAAATGACAATTAGTGATAGTAGTAGTTCTGTTACCGATTAAGGCAGAAGAACAGTCTAGACTCTATGGCTCATCCCTAGCTAGCAACACCTATGGCCCACATTTGCTGATGCCAACTGAGCTAGTCCCACACGTCACCCCAGCCTGTGCCACTGCCTGTCCTCTTTGGAACCTCACAGCCTAAAACTTCTCCGCATCTACTCTGAAAGTCATGTACTCTTATCTAGCCCCTCTCAGGAAGTGCTTCTCTTCCAGAGCACGGCTAACTGTGGGAGCTCAAAAGACTTCTGCACAACAGGCCTCACTAAACCGAAGCATGTCTCGGCCACTGCGGCTCAAGCACCCAGAACAACCAGATCGCAGCTCTGGTATCTCCCCCAGCCAGAGGATCAGGCTCGCCACCCACGTGTCGAGGCCTTGGGTGGTGGCTCAACATCAAGGACCTGGTTATCAATTATTCTAATTGTTATACCTCACCACGGCCAGAACTGCTGAGGTTTAAAGCAGTTTCCATCCTCCAGATCCATGAACTTGCCCTTGGCTTATTGAGCCCAACCACACTAGTTTAACAGAAGTGACTTTAATTAATTACTCAACTGGAACTACAGAAGGAAGGAAGTGAGGAGGGTGTGGGGCTGTGATCAGTGTTTAAGCAAAGGGCTGGCGTTCTCCTATCTTAGGGGCAAAGCCACTCCTGATCGCTATACCTCCCACGAGCTCTCTCCCACCCACACCACAAGAGCATCCGTGCTGAGGGATCAGACATATTGAAACCCACAAAGTTTCTATGCCTTAATTCTAAAAATTACATGTTTATTTAGAACTTGGAAGGTATGGAAACTTAAGTTGATGTTATAAAATTTTATTTCCTTGGGTCTATAGCAATACACCCCTTCCCCACATCTGGTGTCATAGGAATGTCTTGCTGGTCCAGCTGCCACTCTCTCCAATATACATGGATCAGGATTGCACACATGTACTGCGATCCATTGGTAGTGGCTGCCCGGCCTTCAATGTAAGAAAAGACGCTGAAAATAACACTATGCTTGACTAGTAATGTCTGCCATGGGCACAGGCATGAAGATTGGAACTACCCTCTCTATGTATTTGCAAACCCCATCTTAGATTACAAACTTCTGGGAGGCAGAGAATGTATCATTTTCGTTCTCTGTGTAAATGTACCTGACATATGTCATGAGTTGATGATGGCGACAAATATTTATACCAAAATACAGTATTTTAACTAGTTGTAGCCAGCTAAAATCTGATAATTGTCCTTTACCCCTTAAGCTTGCTCATCACCTTGTCAGAGAACAAGCAATACAGATTACAAAGTCTTCACTCCTTATCCGAAAACTGCTTGGCTCGTCTAAAGCACTGTCATAAATATTAGACACCAAATTGTCAAAATAAATAAAGAGGGAAATTTTGTGGTGTGGCAAATTCTTCTCTTCTCCTACTAAATCATGTTTATTTGCTTATTTGAGATTCACTAGATGTCCCCGGCATCCAGCAATGATTTTGAGGCTCAGCTGGACACATGCAGGGGAGAGGGAACAACCTTATGAGCAAATGAATGACCGACATTTTTTTTGCTTCAGCATCATTTATCTCACTCGAGTCGTGTGTCCTTCAACTGCTACGTCATGGGTCCCTGTCTTCCCTCTGAGAAGGGAAGACAGGGACCTGTCTCAGTCCTTCCCTGTCTTCCATCATGTGCTAACCTCATAACACACATGCCAGAGATCAGCGTGGACTCCAGTGGAAGCCCAGCTTGAAGAGAAGAGTCACAAGTCCAAATTCTGCCTCACCCCTGTAAAATTCCCACTAACCTTCTTTCTAAGTTGGACTATTCCTAAGTTGGTATCCCCTACCCCATGGTCTATATCAGTAAGTTTGTTGTTTTGCTTTTTAATGAAGGAGGAAAAAGGCTTCTGCAATGAAGCCTCACGGGCTGGCTTTCTACACTGATCAGTTGAATCTGAGAATCTAGTCGTAGGCCCAGAGGATGTTCAGAAGAGTCTGTCTCTCTCATGTGCCTTTGTCTTGCTCTTTATTAGCTATGATGTTAATGAATGGCTCTCAAAGTGTGGTCCCAGAACCAGCAGGAGCAACATCACCTGGGAACTTACTGGAAATGCAGATTTGGGTGGTCCTCCGAGACCTACTGAATTGACAATGTGCGGGTGGGACTCAGAAATTTGTGTTTTAATAAATCCTCCAGGTGCTTTGAGGCATGCTAAACCTTCAGAAACACTGATCTCCCTGAAAAAATAGCACATGCTGAGAATCAGGTGACCTGAAATAGACTCCGGTTTTCCCACTGACCAGCTGTAAGATCATAAGTTACTCACACACTCTCTGGACCTCAGCTGCTTTATAAGGAAACTAAGGGTGACTTTACCTCTGTTACCCATTCGGAGTATCAGTAGGCTACAGTTCATCAGTAGGTGTGGAAATGCTGTGAGCAGTTTGAATATATTTTTCATATGACTAGACTTTTATTCATTCATCCGTTTAACCAATATTTTTCATCACCTATACGCTCTGGGTCTGGAGGATGCTACAGGAAGAAGACAGATGAGGCCTTTGCTGTCATGGAGTCTACCCTCCACCCTGGATCGTTTGTGATACTGTTTAATATTTGCAAACAGTTACACAATCCATTTTGAGATTAGGTTCAGATCTCTCACGGGAATGGGAAAATGTGAATTGCTTTTACCAAAGAGTAAGAATCAGGTTACCACAATGCAGCTAAAGCAATATGAGCTACCAGGAGGGAACATAGGAAGAGATTTAAAAACTGTCCAACTGGACCTTGCCTCTCTACGATGGAGGCTTGGATGAATGGTACTCTAGGCCTCATCCAGCTTATGATACTCCAGTTCTGCTCTCTCCATTTGAGCCAACTCTTGTGGCTTGGCTTGGACGAAACTGTATGCTATTCAGTACAAAGAGTAAAGCAAAGCATCTATTTCCTGAGCTCTTTTTCAGAATCATAATTGGTCACGTCTCTACCATCTGAGATATGGGCCTGGTGAGAATCAACAAATGTTCATCAGATGGATGGACCCCAGGGCACATTTTTAGAAGTAGGATTTTAATCCTTAGCCACTATCATTGACAATCAGCTGCTTTTTCTTTTCTCTTCAATCCAGAGCTAAAATTCAATTTCCTAAATTTTATGAAAAGAAATGAAAACTATGCTGGAGGGAAAACAGTGGCTCAGGAGACTTTTTGGACTTCAAAACCCTCAAAAATCTTTTAATGATTTAAGTGTAAAGGAATCAGAAACATACTGATGAAATTCCCCTTGATATCCACATGGTGCTTACAAACTCTGGAGGGAAGTTTCCAGCAATGAAATCTGCTATTTTTTTTTATCAAACCCAAACCATTTGAGATGACTGGTGAACTCCAGTATGGTGCAGTCATATCTTTTTCACAATAATCCCTTCTCCTCAAAGGCAGAAGGGGAAGGAAAGGCCTAATTAAGGAACATTGGTTTTGAAGGTCAGAGTCTTAGAGGGGGTGTCAGGTTATATCATACGCTGAGCTGTTTGTGATGTTTACACTGACCCACAGGTGTGCTGTGAATATACAAAATTCAAGTGGTAATTGTCTAATCCTCTGCTACTTTCCAACATGCATTTGGCAAGACTTGTTGCATCTTAAGTTTGAGAACAGCAGATTTCCAAGCTGTCATAATATTGAGGTCTCACGTGTATTGCTTGCTCTGCATAATTAATTGTAAAGTGATAATTGTACCCTAAGATATTTTCATTCAAACATGGAAGTGCAAGTCTCAGCGTCTTTGCCTCCAGCGGACAGAAGAAAAAGTGAAGCGGTGTGTGCTTTCCAAGCATTGACAATGCCTCTCCTTTCACTGAGGCCAGCTGATAAGGGGCTTGGAGGATCTTCAGCTGGTCAGGCTTTGGCACCTACCTGTTGTGAACCCTGTGCAGTACTTTCTGTAGGTCTCACCCAGTCTTGAAGGTTGTCCCAACAAGCATAGTCCAACTCTGGTGTTCTTCCCTCTGAATTCTGGTGGCCCGCACAATATCTGTGTATAATGTATCCCTGAATTTTGTACTCTCTGTAATTCTTTCTGGCCTTACTGTCTTTGTAAACTCTCTGAGAACAGAAACCATGCCTCATAATTCTGTGTCTTCCAAATCACCCTGCAGAGTTCTAAGAATATGGTGGCACTTGATATATACTTTCATTAGCTTGAGTGCCATAACAAATAACTCCAGCATCTCATCGGCCTACAACAAGAAATGCTGACCTCTTATTAATGTCACAAGGGGGGCTGTGGGTCAGATGTGTCTCTGCTCCACGTGACTGCATTTAGGGCCCTGGGTGAGGCAGTAACACCTCTCTGAGACATTCCTTTCTCATGACAGAAGGCAGAAATTGGTCAAGCCAGATCAGACACCTACGGTCAGAGCATCTACTCACATGAGGCATCCGTCGTCTTTACTCATCTCCTGTCAGCCAAAGCAAGTTGTAAAGCAAAGGCCAGTGCAAACCTGACGAAGGGGCGAGGAAGGAAACTCTGCCTACAGGGAACACTACAAGTCACATGGCAATGGGGGGAGGCAGTCGAATTGTGGGGAGCAAAATGCAGCCTACCCTGATGCTGCCGATGGATTGTACTCAAGGTGGGGACAGCTGACCTGCTCTTCCTGAGCGAGGATGGATGTGCTGCCTGGCAACAAGCCGCCTCTGAAGCAAGCATGTAAGCATCAATCACAGGGACCCCTCCCTGGCTTTGCAGACCTTACGATCCATGTACCTCTGCTCTGCCCAGCCACTTCCTGTGTTCTTCCGTCAGCACTTAGGTGATGGTCTCTTCCCAAGCAGACTTGGAAGGAGGTATTTTTCAAGTATTCTTTGGGTTTCAAGTAACGGAAACTGACTCCACGTGCCTAAAGCCATAAAAATTTTTGCTAACATAAACAGAAATCCAGAGTTAGGTGATATTGAATAAAGGCTCTGGGTCTATTTTTCCATCTTTGTCTTAACTCCTTCTTTCATGGATTGCCTTTTGCCCCCAAGCAAGCCTCCTTCCTGGCCATAAGATAGCTGCCAACAGCAATCTTGGCAACATGATTCTGGGTTTACATCCAGGGAGAGAGAGAGAGAGTGTGTGTGTGTGGCTTTCCGTCACTCTCTTAAGAGGGAGATGAGTTTCCAAACACCCCTCAGCAATCCTCCCTTGCATCTCGTTGGTCTAAAGAGGGCCACTTCTGAACTGATGACTTGTCAGGGGATTGGATAGCCCTTAGACCCGTCAGGCTCATCCAGGGAGCTGGTTGTTTCCCTAAAGAGTATTGCTGCTATTCAACGGAGGGGAAATTGAACGGATCTTGGAGAGTGAACTGCATTCCCCAACTACATTTGGAAAATCTGGTATCCCAGATAGCTCATGGAGAAAGAATATCGGAAGATGGGCGAGATGAGCCCAGCCTCCCTGGGCCCTGCTCCTCGGGTTGGATCCACATTCAAATCAAATTGGGTAGTTCAGGCCAGAGGTGCATTCTAAATTTCACCTGCCTGTCAGCCACTCTTGTTAACTGTGTTTGCTTGGCTGAAAGCCTTTCCAAGGGAGCCGGTGGTTCCCTGAGGATCGCCTCTCGTGCCTGCTTTGACTAACTGTCACACCTCGGATGTCAAGACTCAGCAGCCCCTAGCATGTCACCATGATGAAATGGCACTGGTAGTCATGATCACGAAAGAAGTTCATCACTAGTTTCCATTATCACGTCAAGCCCTTCTTGGCCACGCTTCACCTGCCACACCCGTGGGAATGAAGGGAGAGGCTGGTAGTTAGGCTGATAAAGCGGGATGCTCCATGGTGCCTCAGATTCAAAACAGAGACCCTGGACTCATAATGAATGGCACGTGCAGAAGCCCCATAACTACACAGCATGACCTCCAGGAGGAAGGCGAAGTGCCTCGCCCTTCCTCTGCTTAACTAATAGACAGGCTGGGTTATTTCTATCTAGCAGCTCATGGTGGGCTGACTGTTCTGTATGTGTGTGAGAGGTCCTCCTGGCTGATACGCAGTGTGGCAGGCGCTCAGGGCTGGGGCCGGTGAAAGTGCTGAAATCTTCACACACACCTGCTGGAGGAGTATGAGATGGGCAGGGGTGATTGGTGTGGACAGAAGTGAAGAAATATCTCAGACGGTGGCAGACAGGGTGCAGAGAGGCAAGGAGAGGGAAGACCGGCTTGAGGTACCCGTGGGCTTCACCTTTACGTCCTGAATGCCACGTAGCTTGCTTGAGGTGTGGATTGCCCACATATCTCTGGGGAAAGTGGCTGTGCTACTGATGGCTGTGCTTGGGTACTAGCTTGTCTTTCTGAAAGGAGAGCTGGTCTCCAGACGGGCTTTCTGGAGGCCTGACTCACTTCATCTGGGCTTCTGAACCCCACCCCAGTCCTGCTGGGACTCTGAATGGTTTGGGCTCCTCCATGGGTGCCTGGGCCTGGAAGCAGCCCTCCAGGGCTTCTTTCCTGGTCTCTACTGAGTCCTCCCACTACCCACCGGGGCGAGAAGAGGAGATTGCTTCATAATAATCCCTCTGCCGCCACCCCCATCTCCCACCCCTACCACTTCCTGGGGGTTTGTCCACATGTAAAGTCATTCCTCTTGGAGTGGGGAAGAGCGAGGCCAACAGAAATCTGGGCTGAGCCTTCCCTTCTCTGGCCATCAGTGGCCAGCAGGGCACAGAGGTAATTTAATGGTTGGGCAGCCTTAACGCTAGAATGCCCTGCTCAGTGTCTGCAACAGAATCCACATCGGATTGGGCCATATGGAGACTTCACCAGCAGATGCACTGGTTGTGTCCCTCTGTTGCAAAATCTCCATTAGGTTTTTTTAATTAGACAAATATCAGTGTTTCATTCGGGATGAGAAACTGTTTTCTGATTGCAACAACAATGCCTCTTTCAAAAAAGCAGCTCAGCATAGGGACTGTCTTTCCTCTGGGTGCCGCCTTCCCCCTTTGTAGCTCCTACTCGGAGAGGAAGGGTAGACCTGGGAGTACGTGATCATCGTTGTCATCGGCAGTATCCCGAGCCCTGCCATACCTTGGAGCTTCCTGCTTCTCATTGCTTTCCCTGCCTCCCCTCCCCTCCACCCCACCCCCTTCTGATCACAGTGACTCCCCCACCCCGCAACAGAGGGTAAAATACAGGAGGAGTGAGAGTGGCCCAGGGCAGTTGCAGAGGGGATTGTAAAGCCCAGCCTTCCTTCTTCTTGGCTGTTGGAACATATATCTTTCTGTCTTGCTCACTGCTAAGCCCAAGGGTCCGGGGCAGAGCCACTGCTGGGCTCCTTCTGCTTCTGATATCATCTGATAGCAAGGACACTCCACCAGAGGTGTTCCCTCGACCAGCTAAGTGGAGCCAGAAGTGTTGAACACTTACTGAATTCCATCAGAGTACATATACTGTTTCCTGGGAAGCGGGGCAGGAAACAGCGGCTGACGTGTTAACATAGATTGGTTCTTTGGGGCTTGGGGCCCAACCCACCTGCCTTAGTAACAATGTGACTGTGAGGATTGTGAGTCTTGGAGAGATTGACAAATTTGCCCAATGTCACCATCCACAAAACGGGGATACTATTATTTACCCCGTGAGCTTGTGCTTAGAATTGAATGCGTTAGTTTATGAAAATTCCTCAACAGGGGTCTGGGCCTTCGTACGCTCTCCGTAAGTAGTAGCAAGGTGTATCATGAAAACGCCCCACTGACCACAAGTCTGCCCATAGGCGCCTCAAAACCTTGTTATGCCCCTTGTCATCCAGATGGACGACTACAAAGTCCCGATCGAGGATTTCAAGACTTTTCTACTTGTTAGCCACCAACTCCAAAAAGGCCTTAAAATCCCCCCAGATGATCCCTTCTTCGCAAAGTGCTCCTTGGTTGACCGCTTCCTCTTCTTTTAAATGAGGGCCTTTATACCAAGGGCTGTACCTCCATCAAATAGCTGCCCCCTTTCCCTTCCTGAGCATGAAAAGCCCACCTCCATGGAGGTCTTTTCAAAGTCTGGATGCTTCTGGGAGTGGAAGATGAACCCATATATCAGTTGCAAGGCACAGACACATGGTAAAGGAAAGGATATCCGGTGGTAGACTCCGGGCTGAGTCAGTTTGTTGCTTTGAGTTCAGGTAGACAATTTAGGGTGATTTTAATGACTCTGAAATGTTTTATCTTTTACAATCCCCACAACTGCTGCTCCGCCACCTTAACAGATTGCTGGCTTCCCATCCCTTGCTCCCTGCCATCTTCAGTTAACGCAGGGTCCATTAGGACTTGAGAAACTTATTATTGCAATAAAAAAATATATCCTATCCATATCACAGACCATATATCTGAATCTTGCCTAACACCCTCCGGGGATTAATACATATTTTAACCCAGTGTTTTACAATGCCGATGCTTCGACCCCCTACACAGCCCTTCCCACCGATGCTGAGACAATAGAAGCAAAAGGTCATCTCTGAGGTCAGGATGCCGCTTCTCCTGGGTTTTGGGAGAACGAAGCGCATCTCCCCTCCTCTGGCAGGCCTCCCAGGAGACACCGCGCCTCCCGAAAGAGTGGAAGACACCACAGAGAAGGGGACCATCGTGACCCCAGTCAACAGAGCCTGTTCTCAGTTGTAAATTACCCATGGGGGGTGCATGTGCGTGGGGTGTGTGTCTAAACTGAGATCAACATCTCGTCACCAGAGCCACCCCTCGGGACCTGGTGCTCAGCTGGTGTTGCGGGCACCTTGGGTGCGCTATGCAGCGTGCCTGGTGTTTTCTCCAGCTACAAAGAGTGCTTGCTCTTTTGCTTTGAGGAAATGTCAGGCTAGCGAAGAAGTCCACACTCAAGCCCATGGCCATTTATCCATGATCAAAAAAGCCCGCAGCTGGGACCTAGGCTTTAGTTCCACAACCCCCTCTAACCCCTTCCTCTCCATCCCCACCCCCTCCCTGCCCCACTGTGGCTAATTCACATGCCGGCCATTTCTCTAAGGATGCCCCCCATTCCCCCTCAGCCCCTGGAGGATGCAGATTACATCTCCTACCCTTCAGGGTCATGGTTCCCTGTACCTTCATACCTTCATCTAATTTGTAATTACATGTTTATGTGACTTTTCCAACATTCATCTCTCTACTTAGATTACAGGTTCCATAAAAGAAGGAACTATTCTAGTTGATCTGTTGCAGAATCCCCAATTTCTAGTAATAGGACACACTTAACTGTGTTGAATGAATGAATGATTTTGAGCAAATTACTTAACTCTCTTAGCCTTCATTTTTCTTAATAATAATAACAATAGCCAATGCTTCTGAAGTGCTTACCTTATGCCATGCCTATTCTAAGTATTTTATATAATAATTAATCTTCCTAACAACCCCATGAAAGGGTCACTGTTATTTTCCCCATATTACATATGAAAAAACTGAGGCACAGAGGGGTTACATGACTTGCCCAAGGTCACACAGCTAGTAAGTGATGGAGCTCCAGTTTGAACCCAGGGAGTCTGACTCCAGAGCCCCTGCCTTGATTGGACAAAGTGATCACAAAAATCTCTTTAGCTCTTGGTATCTATGAATTTAGAAGCTACCCATTGGCATATCCACCTAGATTCATTTATTTAATAACTATTTATCAAATTCATGTTATGTGTCTGGGAACTGGAGCTACCACTGTAAACAAAACAAAGATTCCTGGAACATACGTTCTGATGAGGAGATCAGCATAGTTAACAAACTACACAGCAGATTTGGCCAGTTAGATAAGAAGTGCTACAGAGGAAGATAACACAGGGGAGAGCTTTGGGGGTCTTGGTGGGTGATGGTGTAATTTCATGTCAGGTGGTCAAGGTAGGTTCTGTTGAAAAGGCAACACACGAGTAGCGACCTGAAGACAGTGGGAGGGTGGGGGGCGAGCCATACAGAGACCCCCACAAGGGAAGGGCCTGGACGGGATGGAGAACGTGTAGAAAATGAGTGGGAGAGAGAGTGGGAGAGGCGAAGCTGGAAGGTAGCAGAAGCCAAGTCCTGCTGGCTCTGTGTTCATCTCCGTCACTTTACACTCATTTTCTGTTTACAAGTTTGGTCCACCATTCCATTAGACTAAGGAAAAGACACATTCATCTTTGTAGCTCTTTGTAGCTCCCAGCTGAGCCTTGCCACAGCTGGTACTCAGAACACTTTTTGAATTAATGCTAGAAGTGCTAGAAGAGCTCCAATCCTAGACTTCTTTTCTTTTCTTAATTTTGTTGCTGAAGTTCTTTTAAGCTTTATAACCTGTCCTTTCAACCTTTCAACCTTTCAACGAAAGGTTCCTTGCCTGGCCTGGAATGTGCAATATTTCAGATGTCTTTTTCTGCTATTTCACTGTGTTATGTGCCATTGGCAGTGACCTTCCATTTCAACTTCCTCTGTATTGCAGCCATCCCAAAGTGTGGAGAAGACTACGATAGTCTTTGGTGAATACAGTCATAGCTATATTTGTCACAGATAATGATTTGATCAAATGCAGACCCCTCCCTCTCAGGAGATGGCACAGTCTTCAGTGCAGATGTGGAAGTACGGGGAGCTTAAGATCAGTCACTGTGTCCAAATAATGGAGGGTCTGGGGATAGAGTTCAAGGGCATTTCCAACTGGAAGAGATATAACTTCGCACTTTGACCAAATCTCAAGTTGAAATTCAAGTCCAACAGCAACTGTAATAGTGACACCCTCTACTGTTAGGTTCATTGACTGTGTGCCAGGCCCCATGTGGGTGATTGGACACACATCAGAGAGGTGCTCTCATTTGAAAAAATAAGGAAGCTGTGGGTTCCTTCGTAGACTTGCCTCCCTCTTCTGAACCTTTCATCATGCTTTTCCTATGTGGAATAGAATAACTCAGAAGCAGAAAACCGGGGTTCAGCCAAACCACTCTGAATTCCCTCCATGGTCCCCAGAAAGGCAGAATAAGTCATGACAAGGCAGATGTCCCAGAAGATTTCCATCAGGTCCCTGAGGCCAGATGCAGCCTCGTACGTACGTGGGGCTACAGAGGAGAGCTCTAGGGTCTAAAGGGATGGTAAGCTTTCAGGATTTAATTTGTTTTATAATGTGTACAATTCACATCGTCTGCTTTTAATACTATTCCTGATTATTAGTGAATATAATGTTCCCATACATGCTAAGAACAATGAAAGGAAATGAGATCTGAAGCAAAAACACTGTTTCCTGCAGCAGGAGAATCGCCGTCTGCTTATCTGCTGGAAGGAGAGTCAAGTTATGGGCAGAGGCAGCGAGGAGATCGTTTGTAAGGTCCTCACCATCTGGGAGGCTCTGTGACTTGTCTCTTTGGTAGCCATCTTGCTGTTAATACCTCCCTTTTCTGAGCCTCAGTTTCCCTCTGTTGATAAAAGACTAAGGATCCCAGTTCTTTCCCAGCCTCCCTACCTTTGAATGCTTCCCTTTAGCAAAATCCACGCCACCAACAAAAAGACCTTGGCAGCTACACAAAGCAGAATAACTTTGATTTCAGAGACTAGGAGCCACGTCTTTGAACCTCCTGCCTCTTGAGTGGTCATCTGGCAGAAAGAGGCCCATCAAAAAGTCTTCAAAGGAAATGAAGGGCATGGGGAGAAAGGGGACTGGTGTCTGCAGTGAGAGGACCTGGAGAGGGGCAGGTCGGAGCTGGGACCCACCGCCGTGTGATTGCAGCCTAGGGCTCTGCACACCGCCCAGCTGTGAAGCCCGCCTGGCATTTTGTTCTACAAAGCTCCTGGTTTAGCAGATAAAACGATTTTTGACCCGGAGACCTGAACTGACAACTTTGTGTACAAACCCCAAACAGAATCGCCCTGTCAGCTCTTTCATCCCCACCACGCTTCCACACGCTGCTGCACCAGGGTTTTTGCACTGCTGGGTGTGGACGAGGGAACCCTGGGGTCCTTCGGGGAATTATATCCCCCCTGAAGCCGCTCCCCAGCCTCCCAGCATGGAGTGACAGCCGGTTTACAGGGCTCCGTGTTGTCAGGCCGTGGAGATGCGCGATAGCTCCATTTCACACGTGTCTCCAGTGTTTTGTAAAGGTTCACAGTCAGACAGGTTAGACAATGGTGGTGCCTTTCAGCAACCGAATCTGAAACCCATCCAGCGTGTAGGCTGAGGCTGGCGATGTGATTGTAGGTCACAAGCGTGACGGTCCAATAAGGCCTGAAAAGAAAGACCCTCCCTCCCCACTCTCTGACCCCTGGGCAGGGAACGGTAAATGCCACACATGGGCTCCTCAGCTTGGAATCCCAATGAGAAAGGGCATACAGGGCATATAGGAAGTGCCTATCTAGTGTGTTGATGAATTACAATTCTTTAGGGCTGTTTACGTCTTTGATACCATTTTGCAAATGAGAAAATAAGGCAGGTGAAGCTTAGAGGATTTCCATTCATCTCACAGGAAGTCTGTGTACCTGGTTGAGACCCGCAGCTAGCAGCCCCCTCTATGAGCCCCTCCTTCATTAAAAAACATTAACCGTCCTCACCCCACCCCCCAGCTGTGCATGGCAAGTCCTGCCCTCCAGGATAGAACCCTCTGAATCAAACCTAACTCAGCCTCTACAAATTGAGCTGTGTGGCCCTAGAGCCATCCATCCAGCAGTGATACAGAGCGGACACTAGGCGTAACACTGCCCTTTTTGCCCACCCAGGGAATGACCCAGACGCCCCCAGCTTCTCCTTGGAAACATTGCCACAAATACCTATCTGAAGATGGGTTTGTACATTACCTCCTATATCTGCATCATCATCTTCATCATCATCCTCATGTCAATTATTTTTTATCTACTTGACAATAATACTTGTAGCTGTCCTAGATACCTTCAAAGAACATTTTCACAGTTTCTATTCTCTGGGTGGGGTCTCAGAGGGATAGCATCCATGCTTACAGATGCAAAGAGAACGTTACAAACATGGAGTAAAAGTGGACTAAAAATAGATAAGGAAAGATTAAATATGTACATTATGCAAACCTCCCCCTCTTGACCACCCCACCCCTCCCCCCCCCCCGCCAAGCTATAGATGTGCTAAATAATAGCAGGGGGCAGATTTTCTTGGCCCAAGTAAGAGCAGTCTTATAAAACAGATGATTTTTTTCCCTGCTTGTCAAAAACATATATATAGAGTCATCGGTGGAAAGCCATCAGCAGCTGAGCTAAGAAGCGTGGCTGAGAAATTTTAAGGAAATATTATAGGAATGACCTCTTATTCACAAAAGATTTTGTGACCGAAAGTCTGTTCTGTTGATGTTGCTTCAGACCAGGTCTCTTTTATCAACTGTAATATCCCTACGAGTAATCAGTCTGATTGGCGTCAGAGACGCAGTAAATATCAAGGCACAATTTAACCGGCAACAGCAAAATAGCAAGTAATCATAAATGTGTGGGCCTTTGGCCATAAAAATGCAGATGTTTACCTTGAATGTTGATTTAAACCACCTAGATTTTGCGCCAAATGAAGCCTGAAATGTATCATCTGAAGTACAGTGTCCAACAGATAAAAATATTCCTAAAAGCTTTGCCTTTGTATGAAAAAGACGTTTCCAAGGGGATGGTCCTCTTAGAGCCAGGCAATTTGTTCTATGCCATTTTCATAAAATCATAGTATTTTCACGTTGCAAAGGACCGTCGGGGTCTTATAATCCAGCCGCCTCCCAATGCAGAAACCCCTGCTCAAGAATTACCTCCAGGCCGGGCTTGAAAAATGCTGTCTACCCAGGGCAGATCTATTATAGGGTCACCTTGGGGAGGGTCGATTCTGTTCCAGGGTGAACCAAGGGACTACGTTCATTGTTGGGCACCTGAAGCTGATGTGAGCCTCCAAATCATGGTGCCCAAATAACCCAGTCTCCCTAGAGGAGGTGGCAGGAGGACTGGTGATAATTTGGAAATTTCTTTGGTAAGACCATCTTCTTATTTTTCCAGCTGGCAGCATCCATTGTCATGCTGACCTATTAAGGTGATTACAGAAAGTGTTGGTGGCCCAATATATCTCATTTCCATCATTGCCAGCCTCCTGCAATCACAACCTCTGGACATGTCATAAATCCAATAGATTGAATGGCTCCAGGAGCTCAGCAAAGAGGCTGCAGCTTTTTTGTTTCCACTTAGGCCAGGGTTATGAGTAGTAATAAACTCAGCAGTCAGGTCCAGAAGTGTGATAATAGGGGGAAATGAAAAAGCGTTCGAGAAAGAAAAGCAAAGCCAGAAAAATGCTCAGCGTTCCTTGCTTTGCTGAGTTCTCAAATTCATTAGCAACCCCAATTATTCAATTCCTCAGTTTTAATCTCTAATTAAACACTGCCACAGACACTATATCTACGGTGGGTGGAACTTAAGTGGCCTCTTCCTAATAATTGTGCAACTATGATCCCTGCATTGTTAACCCAGAAAACAAGAGAAAAAAAAACTTTATTAAATAAAAAGAAAGGAAAGAAAACCATGAATGCCTAAAGCTCATACCAAATGGTAATTGCAGAGAGACATTATTTCCCTCTAAATACAGCAAAGATGACTACGAGGCTTCCAGCATTTTCCTATAATAATTTCTTAAATCAAAAGCATATTTGCCGATTTGAGGATATATCCCATAGCTATTCTTTCTGGAGTAATTAGACAAGCTAGAAAACAACAGGCAGAGGTACAATATATTGCTGGCTGAATGATGAGACTATTTTTTGCTTATTTCACAAGGTTGAAGAATCTTGGGCTTCCTTTAAAAAAATGATTATTCGGATGAAGTAATGAAATAAATATAGACAGAGATGTTGGATGAAGTATTTTGGTAACCAGATTTCTGTTTATTTAAAGAAAAACTCCCTGAGAGAGGGAAGGCACATCTACATAGCCTCAGAAGGAAATGTGATTAAAGCACAGGTAGGAGGAAAATAGAACACAAAAGTGCATCTCTTCCACAATGATAGGCATGTAAGAACTAGATTGTTCCATACAGGACATCGGAAGGGAGCCGCGTCCTAGTGTTTGCCCAGCATCTGTCCACTTCCTAACACGCCGCATTGTAGTTGTTGGTTTTCTCACTCATCTGCCCCATTGATTGTGGACTCTTGAGGGAAAGGAGTGTGCCTTTCACTTTTGTACCCACAGGAATTAACACCTTGCCTGACACACAGCACGTACCATGTACGTTAAACAAATCTGCTGCATTAAGGCACTTATAGTTAGGAGTACATTCTTTTGAATTCCCTTTTGTAAAGTCTTAAACTAATTTTATGAAATACACACTTCAAAGTCATGAGAGAATGTATATTACATACATACATGTACATGTGTGTATATACATATTTCAAATAGGTCAACTTGACCCAAAGAATCAAACTAAGAGTAAGCCAGGAACTTTAAGCAATGGGAAGGAAACTCTTCCTCTATAGGAGAGACACAAAAGTATGCTCCTTATGGCTGGAACTGGGTCTCTTTTGTCAGTTATGTAGACCCTTCCACCAAGTGGGTGTTTCCTTGCCAGGGTCAACCATAGCGCCTTTAGGTGGCCCCAGAGCTCTGTGCACACTCCACGAAGGTAACACCATCGGACCAAGGCTCTGTGGGTGTTTCTGACTGGAGGGTGACACCCAGGGGCCAAGATGTGCTTTGTGGCCCCAGAGTGCTGGGCATTGGAGGTGTTACTCATCGTCCTGTGGGGGAAAAGAATGGGGCTGCAGAGGTTCTGTTCCAAGGCTCTTAAAATGTTTCCCACTGCAGTAGGGGTGTCCCAAGAGCCACCTGGCAACCAACTGGGGTCACCACAGCTGTGAATTATAAGATGGCATCAGTGCCAGGCAAACTCATTGGTTGTTTCTTTGCTTCGAGGAGGACAACCAATTATTGAAAGAGTTTGCACTGGGCACCCTCAAGATGCATGTATTTTATTGAGACCGTCAAGTGAGAAAAGGACTTTTTTAGTCTCTACCCTCAAGAAGTTTATAGTTATGTAGGGGAGATGAGTTCGAATTACAAATCCATGCTTGGGGCTGGTCAGCAATTTGTCAGCACCATATGATGGCATTAGACACCCAGTAGGGTCATAATTCAGATGATCTTATGGGGTATCAAGGGCTTTTAGCCCCAAAAGAGGTTCCCTGCAAGTTTATGACTGACCCAGGCCATCACGCATTCTTTCTCCAGTCAACATCCTGTTTCTTTGCTGATCGAATTGACCCTGAGTGTCCTCTGACTCTCCACATATCCTTCCCGAGAAAATGGGGCTTGATTTGCTGTGACTGTGCAGATTTTTCAGACTAGCAACTAGCTGTCTCCTCTTCGAGAAGCCCCCTGCTCCCCAAGGGAAAGTGGACAGCTTCTTGCCACAAGGGTGAAGATGAATCCTTTGTCAGCTTTTCCCACAGAAAAGAAAAATGATGAGAACTGAACACTAAAGAGAATCTGTAACTTGAAGCAGGTACCATGTACTGGTTTGAGCCAATATCCCAGCAACTCTCTCTTGGTTCCATATTTTGGTCTTTGCCATTGATTTCTACCTTGAGTCTCCTCCAGGTCCCTTTCTTCTCTCCCCTCCTCTCCTAACTTGCCCTCTTTTCCTATAGTTTCCAAGAAAAATCAGCTACTTGACTTAACTTGCAGTTATTTTGAAAGTGTCTTTAAATAAGTGCAATGCATTCCTTCCAATGGAATACTCTGGAAGAGCTCAACAGCCCTGAAGATATACACTCAATACTTTGCCTGAACCATTGATACCCTTGCCCATCACTTAAATATTATTACAGGAAAGATTTCAACAAGATCATGGCACATTATACTTTAAAGTTTGACTTTAAAGGATGCCTGGGCCTTGCTGAAAGGCATTAGTAATGGAATTCTTTATCTCTGAGCTTAATTTATTCTGAGGAGAATAGGGCCATTATCTTAAATCTATTTTTTTTCCAACAGAGAAAACAGGCCTCAGAAGTCCAGCACTTATAAAGAAATTATTGTTTAATTACTTTTTTTTTAACCCTTTGCAGAAGGAAAGGGAGTGGGAATGCATTATTGGCAAATGAATATGCATTCCTATTGGGTTGCCATCAATAGACTTCCAGTATTTCTTTTCTTGTCATTTCTATTCCTATGCTTCTTGGCATTTCTCACATACAAGAACTCTGCAGTCAAGGAAACCTGAGTTGTACTGAATCCACTTTCTTTTTGAGCATGGGTGATGAAGTGGTCTTTGGTTTGAAGAATGTAAGCGATTCGTAACTGAAGGATTAGTGTTCTGGTGTTAGGCTCCATACTTGGTGTAAATTAGACACGCGAGAGCTGTGTGTTGATACACCTGGGAACAGACACACTTGCCTGTAGCTCCTTGACTCTGGCAGGGTATCTCCACTGTGCAAAACACCTGGTTTGAAGAGTAGAGAAAATGTTCTATCAACGGACTCCTCCTTTTACAAAACACCAACCACCAAGCAGTTAATAGGCACACTGTTGCTTCCCTCCATCCCAGCAAATTTGCTTAACTGAAGGGCAGTTTGGGATTTGTAGAAGGAGACTTGAGCTCCAGGAAAGACTCTAAGAAGATGCCATATGTCTAGGACCTCTTCCAGGGCCTCTACTTGCTTCTTTTTTTTTCATTCTAATATGTAAAACTCAACCACTAGGCCCCCATGAAACATTTTGGGCCAGGTTTGGTGATCACTTGTGAACTAAATAGAACCAAATATTATAGAACTTCAGGAATAGCTGCTTTGCTAGCCTTAGGCTTCATCAGCCTCCCTAATCAGCCCTTTTGCTTGATGGCATCTTTCCCTCATCCCTAGGATTCATCTGGTCAGACACGCCAGTTGGTGAGAATGGCATGGCTTTCCAGAGGTTGAGGGGTGCTCCAACTTTGAGGAATGTTTGTCTTCCACTACATTCTTGCAGATTGATTAGATGGAAGGAGAAAAGTAGGCACCATTATAATTCCAGGATCAGAGAGTTTATCAGCATTTCATATCTAACTTTCAGCTCCGCTCCTTCCCTTCCCTTTCCTTCCCTTTCTTTCCCTTCCCTTCCCTTTCCTTTCCTTTCCTTTCCTTCCCTTCCCTTCCCTTTCCTTCCCTTTCCTTTCCTTCCCTTTCCTTTTCTTTCCTTTCTTTTCCTTTCCTTTCCTTTCCTTTTCCTTTCCCTTCCTTTCCTTTCCTTTTTCTTTCCTTCCCTTCCCTTCCCTTCCCTTCCCTTTCCTTCCCTTTCCTTCCCTTTCCTTTCCTTTCCTTTCCTTTCCTTTCTTTCCTTTCCTTTCCTTTTCCTTTCCCTTCCTTTCCTTTCCTTTTCCTTTCCTTCCCTTCCCTTTCCTTCCCTTTCCTTTCCTTTCCTTTCCTTTCCCTTCCTTTCCTTTCCTTTCCTTTCCTTTCCTTTCCTTTCCTTTCCTTTCCTTTCCTTTCCTTTCCTTTCCTTTCCTTCCCTTCCCTTCCCTTCCCTTTCCTTCCCTTCCCTTCCCTTTCCTTTTTCTTTCCTTTCCTTTCCTTTCATTTCCTTTTCTTTTCCTTTCCTTTCCTTCCCTTTCCTTCCCTTCCCTTCCCTTCCCTTCCCTTCCCTTTCCTTTCCTTCCCTTTCCTTCCCTTCCCTTCCCTTTCCTTTTCCTTTCCTTTCCTTTCCTTTCATTTCCTTTTCCTTTCCTTTCCTTTCCTTTCCTTTCCTTTCCTTCCCTTCCCTTCCCTTCTCTTCCCTTCCCTTCCCTTCCCTTTCCTTCCCTTCCCTTCCCTTCCCTTCCCTTCCCTTTCCTTCCCTTCCCTTTCCTTCCCTTCCCTTCCCTTCCCTTCCCTGCCCTTCCCTTCCCTTCCCTTCCCTTCCCTTCCCTTTCCTTTCCTTTCCTTCCCTTGCGTTTCATTTTCTTCCCTTCTTTTTCCTTTCCTTTCCTTTCCTTTCTTTTCCTTTCCTTTCCTTTCCTGTCAGTTAGGGTACGTGACACTTTTTTCTTTTTTTACTGCTATTATCAGAGATTTTGTGTTTGCTGGTTGCTGGGTCACATTTTACAAATGCACATGGCTTGGATGACCTCCATCCACTTCTTAGCTATCTTCACATCTGCAGAGTGAAAGGCTGTAAAGAATCCAGACCAGCTCTTTTTCCATCAGCCTCTCTGGATGATCATTATCTGCAAGTCAGAAAGTCAATGCACTTCCCAAATTGGAGTCATATATGTAAGAAATCTCCATTTTACAAGAATGTAGAACCTCTCTTGGGTTTCTTTCCATTCAGGTGGGTCAGTTAGTTTGTAATTGAGTCTAACTGACCTTCTACCTTCTGTTAGCCTTTACTACCTAGAGTCACAGGGAACTGAGAAGTGGGAGAGATTTTCCACCTGCTTTTGAATCCCTGCCCCATGACCCATCTTACAGCATCCCTACTGATTGTACAAGATATGTAGGTTCAGAGGACCATTGGAAAAGGGAGCCTGGATTGTAATCATCAGAATCACCATTTATGTTGGAATTTACATACTCTATGTTCTAAGTTAATGTGCTATCTTTTTAATTGAATATAAGCTATGAAGACTTTGGCTAATCATATTTCTCACCCAATGGACATTGTCACCCATTTAAAAAGAACTCTCTTTTCTATATTTTTTTACCTTTATTTCTGGTCCTCGCTCCTATTTCCCTATCTCTACCCCTAGGTAACTATTCTATGTTTAATATATGTCTTTGAATATATATGTAAATATGTAGCATTTCCTATGTGGATGACTTTAATTTACCTAAATGACATTGTACCACATATATAATTCTGTTTTCTTCTTCCACCCAACTCTATGTTTAAAAATTGCTATTGTTCATGTTTACCCAGTTATTCTCTCTAATTGATGCAATTATGAAGTTTTATTTAGCCATTCCTTTTTTTTTTTTTTTTTTTAGCCATTCCCTTTTGATGGATCTTTAGGTTGCTTCTATTTCCACTCCCCAGTACCATGAACCTGTTGGAGAATTCTGGCATTCATACACCCAGACAAGATTTCTGGGTCTTAGGATAAATAATTTTATTAAGTACTGCCAGATGTATTCTAAAATAATTGACCAGTTTACATTCTCACCACTAGTTCACAGGGGTTCCGTTTCCCCTCCATGTTCACTAACTTTCGGTATTCTCCACTTTTCTAGTTCTTGCTAACCTAATTGGTACAAGTAGCATTTCATTGTTACTTTCACTTATTCTCATTACTGTTAACTTTGATGTTAAATCTTTACTCTCAACTGTCCACAAGATAGGAAGGAGTAGCACCAAAGAACAGAACCAGGGTCAACAACCTGAGGTTGCCCGAAATGGAACACTTGGGTCTACGAGGCAGCTGTTCAAACTCCCCAACTTTTCTGAGCTGCAGGCCTCATAATGACTGCTCTACTGCTGAAGGAATTCAGTGACTCGATAGTGCTTGATGGGCTTGGACAACCCAGGCATCTACTCCCCCTTCCTCAGGAGAGGCAAAGTTACGTGCCCTCCCTGGACCCAGCTGCAACTGGAGGTGTCATACATCAGTGGATATGTAAAGACTCACTTAGTTTAATGTTTCTGTCAAAGTAGCCCACAAGTGCCATCTTATCAGAGGATCAATTTCATATCAGAGGATCATTAAATTCCTTTTTCATGAGAATAAAATGGGCTTTTGCTGCTGCCTGTTGTGCTGCCGCTCATCTGAAACTGGAGATGAAATCAAAGTGGAAGAGATTTAACCAAATTTTCCATCTTCAGAAAATAAGCTCCACTGTAAATGTATCTTTGATGTGGCATTGTGGAACACGGAGAGAGGAGAAATAAAAATATCCTAATGGTCCTGTTATACACAAACAGGGGGAGGCTGTAAATTTAACCCTCTGTGGAAGCAGCGTTTCACTCTCTTTCCCACTGGCAGTGAGGTAGGGAGTGGGGTTGGTTAGGAGTTCGATAGGTGAGTGACAGAGATCTAACCCCCATGATAGGCGGTGCTGGGGTCCAGTTGAATGGCACATTCATTTGTTATTTTTTCCCAAGTAAGAGAACACTTGGGGAAGGCTTCTGATTTTCTATGGGGGTTTGAGCACCTTCAAGGGAAGCCTTCCTAAGCTGTGTGATCCAGGGCTGGCCTCATTCCAAGACTGACCTCTTCATCTTGGAGTTTCCCATCAGCTTGGGAGGAAGGCTCCACCCCCAACCTGGTAGGCCTGGGGCCAAATTTCTGCTCTTCCCAGCGGGGGCACCTGTGCTCCTCTGGTCCAGTGGCCAGAAGGGATTGTTTTAGTTATGAAGTTGTTTGCGTCCTTATTTGTGAGGCACTTTTCTTAGGCTGATAACTTGGATTGTTGCAAAAACAGGGAATAAAGAGGTCAAGGCACAGCATGCTGGGAGGAGATCAGCACAAGAAAGGCACTTGGGGCCCATTACTCCCTGCAGCTCCTTCCCTGACCTTTTCCTAGCGTCCTGCGATTGCAAAGTCCTAGAAGAACAAATGAACAGAGCCAGAAGCATCAAACAGAAGCCAGGGTGATGCTTATGAAAGTAGCCCTAGGAGGAGCGCAGTACTAAATGCGATTGGGGGTAAGGTGTGTAAACAATAGCAAAGGAGAAAATGTGCTTGGATAAGAAATAAGGAGGAAAACAGACACAGAGATGAAACCTATGGTGAGAGTGAATTCTCAAGTGCTAGAGATTACCGACCGCACCACCCCTCCCCCAGGGGTCTGAGCAGAGTCAGAACTCTGGGTGGCATTAAAGTCCTGGCCAGTTCACACAGTCTCCCATACCCTGGATGGAGGGCACTGAAGCCGCCGATGGGACCCACATATTTTTGTAGGGCATCTGTGCCATTATTCCAGCCACTGGGAATACCCCTCGCTCTGCCTGCTTCTTAGATTTTGATGTGTTCTCCATTCCGAGTAAAGAGCAGGAGAAGTCTTTAGAAAGCATGCCTGTCAGTGGTTCTGCAAGGGCCACGGTTACCTGGAGGGGGTGTAGAGGAGAGCCCGTGAAGCCCGCTCAAAAGCCCAAAGCCCAGTATTGGGAGAACTCAGCGAAGCCTTCTTACTGGCTCAGCTTTGCTCTGAGATGCTGCCCTTTCTCAGGGCTCATTTTCCCCTTCACAGACTAGCAAAGAGGCAGTTCTGCCTTGGACGCTGTGGGGTTAGTTGCTTAGCTATCCAACCACCTGGCAGTGGATTAGAGCAGTCACGGTATCCTGGAGAATCACGTCTCTGTGATTAATGGAGGCCTTGTCTTTTAAAAGGCCCAGCTACATTTTATATTTGCCATAAGCCATGCGTGTGCTCTTCAGAGAAAACAAGAATAAAAAAAGCCATTTGCAAGATAAGTAAAGAGAAATGTAATCCCTTAGTGGAATGAAGGGTGCTTTGAAATGAATGGGGGATAATCCTTTCGTTGTCTGTTACAAATGCACTGTGCTTCTGCATTATCTGGCTATGAGAATGTGTCATTCGCTCTGGTGACAAAGCCACTGCAGTTTCTCCTCTTGATGTCATTTTAAGTGTGTGCTACAACGTAGTGTTTATCGTCTGGGGTCTGAGGCGTCTGCCCGATGGGGGCAGCTGGGTCGTGTGGCCACTGAGGGCTCCTGACAGGATGAGTTCTGTTTCAGGCTGTAAAAGGGAGGCTTAAGGCAGGGATGGAACGAATGTCCATCCCCCACCTGCTCCAGAGGTGGAAGGAGCTGGCACTCTATTCACAGGGTCTTTCAGTAACCAGAAGAGTCATAACTCAGACCCTCGCTCCATCTAAGACCTGGGACTCATCTCCCGCTTCCGGGATCTGGCATGTAGTTCTCTTAAAGGGAGAGCAGGAAGATTCCAAGGGCTTCTCAGAAGTTTTGCTCTGAATGTTTCTTCCTTCCTCCCACCTCTTCTCTCAAGCCCGCTCTGCTTTTCTTTCCCTTCCTCCCACAAGAAAGATTCTCCTTGTTGGGAGGAAGCTGTCATGGAAGCACTAGGAATGATGGCAAGTTGCAATATCTGAGAATCTCTGTTCCTGGGAGTTACTTCCTTTGAAGCTCAAATTTTCCCATGCTAATCTGTTGAGTCTCACAGAGAGCTTTGGAGCCCGACACCCTGTAGATTCCCAGAGAAGATGGAGTGTGATATGAATGATTTTGTATCTCCCACTCTCAGTGCCTAGACAGCTCAAGAACTCATCTGATCACTGGTCAAGAAAATATTGGAGGGACGGGGGTGTGAATGATCATGTCACTTCCTGCTTTAAAGGCTCCAGTGGCCTCCAATGGCCAAGGACAAAAATGAAGTTTTGTGGCAGGGTCTGCAGAGAGCTCCCTGCTGCAACCCCAGCCCGACCAGACAGCCTCAGCTGGTACCACCCTCCTCTTGTTCTTTTAGCTCTTCGCTACTTTTTCTCCTGGGACCCTCATGCACGCTACTCTCTCTCCATTTCCTGTTTGTCTAATAACTTCTACCCATCCCTCACAGCCCAGCTGAAGCGTCACTTCCTCAAGGAACCCCCCTTGGACCCAATGACTAGATCGGGCCATCTCTTCTTTCGTGGCACCCCATAGCTCTTTATTTTACTTAGCGTGATGAAAAATGAAGAATCGGTTGGGGAATTTGCTGCTTGCTGTGGTCTCCTCACACTGGAATACAGGTTCAAGAGGCAGGAAGCATGCCTGTCTCGTTCACCACTATATCCCTACACTGGGATAAATACTTACTGTACTGAACGAAGAAATAAATTAAAACAACCCTAGCTTTCTCTAGTTTGCATATATTAACCTCAATTCATCACTTCCTTTCATTCCCTTAGAAGGGAGACAGGAAGCTTGATTCCCAATAAAATCACATCATCCTCCGAGGTCACCCCAGACGTGATGATTTAGGCATGTCAGGCCTGGAAATAGATTTTTTCATGACTTCCTGCAGCTGCACCCTGGGGAGAATTCTGCTGAGGCTCCTTGAAGTTCATCATTGGCGTTCCTACCACCTCATTCAGCGTCCAAAAGCCCACACAGAGCACTGAGTCACCTGTGGCTCTGGGATAGGCATGTACAGAGACCGCCTCATGGGTTTGCATTCTACCTCCTGAGAGCTTACAGTCTAAGAAATAGAAACTGATTCTAGAAATAGTAACTGTATCTAGAATATCCTGGCAACATGATCAAAACCTGAAACTATGACTGTTAAGGCATTTACAACATACATGTTTAATAATATAACATATTTCTTAGCAGGAAAGAGCCAGTTTAAGTGCATTTGGAGGTAGGAAATGGTTAGCTGGCTGAGACAATTAGAGAAAGAGGATGTGGGGCTTGGAAGTCCAGGCCAAAACAAATGATTTTCTCATAATAACCCAGATAGCCAGGGCTTCAAGAGGGTCAATTCCTCCAGAGTCTAAAACTTCTAGCCTTTCAGGTGGCTGGTTCACTGGTTCTGTTTCGGGCATGAGCTCAGCAACAAATTAAGTAAAGTGTCCCCAGTAAATGCTAATAAGTCCCAAGAGGAAACAGGGGCATCCCCGTGCATACCAAATGCACTCATTAGCATCCCTGCTATTATGAAGGATAGCAGAGTGACCTTGCAATCATTAGAAGCTTAAAATGCTATGACTTAAGTTTAGGGGGATACATATTACATTGTAAAACCTAATTAGTGCTACCTTTGCTAATTGCTGCCTAGCACTGAGCTGGATAAAATAAATGCATGATGGACGTTCCAGGGCAACAGACATAACCCCATCACCGTTTTTAAAGGAAGTGAAATTATAGGAGAAGCGCCATTTGAAAAAGTGTTTATCTGAATTGTTCTGAGTGGTTTGAAGGAAGCAGGGAAGCGTGGTCAGTGAGTGGATTTATCTGCATGAACCCTAAATGCTGACGTCTTCTCTGGAGAACATGGTTCTTCTCCTGTGCTTCTCTAATGTGAACTCAGGGATGCCAAATAAGAGGGGGAAATTACTATGGTACCAAAATCCCTCCCCGGCATGCAAACAGCTGTGCAGGGAGATAGTGAAAGCGTGTCTAAACAGGCAGTTAGAATACTCAGCACTGGTCCAGTCCAGACACGCAGCCGGGATGTCAGGCAGTATGCTGTGTCCAGGGCTGGTTTTTGTCTCTTAGACCAGCTGGGCCTGAGTCTCTCTCATTCACACGGGAGACCCAGTGGGCTCCCTGCACTCACATGGGGTGTGAGGAGATTCACAGCCCCTTTACCACGCCGGGGCTGACGTGCGTGCAGTGCCAGGGGCACAAAACTCAGATCTGACCGCAGTCTCTACCCTGTTACTGCAGGTGACACCAAAATAGCAAAAAAGGATTGACCCTCCACCCACACCAACCCAAACCACACGCACACACACACACACTCACACACACTCACACACACACACACACACACGCAGCCTTGCCTTGCTTCTAGCTGTGCTCAGCATTCATAATAAAGTTGTGAAAGGGAAATCATTTTCTCAGGGTTGTCATTTTTTTTTCCTCCTTAAAGATAAGTGATAGCTGATTTTTCCAAGAAAAAAGTCTGTCACTGTGCCTCTCTCAGAGCCCCTCCTGCGTGTATCCTAAATGGCACAGATTAAAATCAAGTCCTAGATATTACAGCCAGAAGCCATTGTAAAGATAGTTTAGAGTTTTGTTTTCATGGTGGGTTCTGAGGAGGGCTGGGGTGCTCCGAGGTCCCCCAGCCTCTGCTGGGGCAGCAGGGTAGGAGGGGGACCAAGAAAAACAGAGCATACTGGGACCTCCTGCCACCAGACCAGCCCCTCTTAGCTATTTTATATAGTGAGTTTGCACTTAAAATTTCATTTGGAGAAGAAAACACTTCCACTGCTAAAAAAAATGGCTGGAAATCACCAAGGCCATTGAAGACCTGGGAGGCTCTGTGACTTCCCTCAGGCTGCACCCCAATGCTGGTAGGGCCGGGACCGGCAACGAGGCCTCACGTTCAGTGATCTGTCTCCAGGTCGGGGTGGAAGGAAAGTGAAGAGTGCCAACTGCTCCCAAATCCGTAACAGGTGACTCCCTAAATAACATCAAACCCAGCCTTACTTTTACAGACGTTCTTAGGTGGTCTTAGATAAAATGCCTTCCCCTGAGCTAGACTTCCCAAGGATCGTGCTCCCCTTTCAGGAATAACAGGGACTTCAATGAAGTGGGGAAGGGGGTTGGCTTTTGCCCACTAGCGCTGCTCCAGCGTCACCTCCACCACTGCCATAGCTCTAGGCTCAGCAGGTCCTGGTGGCCGTTCTTCTCTGACTCAGCTGGTCAAGGCTGGACTTCAAAGCTGAATTGCTTCCCTGTGGTTTCCGGCATCTGTGCATTTGCCTTGACTGTTAGCCCACGTGTCTTCTCTGGGGTCGCCTCCTGCCATTTGCTGCCTGACAGTGTTAGTGCAGCGAGACAGACTAGCGGCCGAGAACCTTCTGCACCTGCAGCCCAGGAGTCCCTCCATCCAGCGACGGCGGGACCTGTCAAAAGCAGCAGGATTTCATAGCACTGCTATTTCACCTGTGTCCTCCCCCCACTGTGCTTCCTCCCAGCTCCCCTGTCCTTTAAAAGCACTGAAGATAAAGCAAACAAACAAACAACACAAAAAACAGAGCTGCTGATAATTAAAATTAAATCTTTGTTCCACCAATGTCTGAAACTCTGGGAAGTCATTATCAGAGTCAGACAGTGATATTTTGATATTCCAGAATCTTTTTGATATGAGGAATAAAGTTCTAAGGCAGGAGAAGATAGAGCACCATGCTATTTCCTAATCAGCCTTTATAATTTGCAGTATCTTGGGACTCTTCTCAGAGGTTTCCACTGTGGCTTATGTATGCTTCAAATCCATGTGCCATTAAATGCAGAAGCTGGGCCCTGAATTAATGAAGGGAGCTTCAAAAGCGTACCTCTTTGGCAGACTGAAGATCTGAGGGCGGACTCAAAGAGGGTGATGGGGCTTTGAAAATCCCTAAGCACAAACAACAAACCTCATTAAGTAAAGTCAGTGGAGTGGGCTCAGGAACAGAATAAGGCAAGTGGGGGACAGAAGAGGCAAGACAGACTGAGGACTGGCTCAGTCGAGGGGGCTGGGTTTGGAGTGGAAAGCATTGTGTTTGGGGAAATCACATGACCCCAGAAGAAGCCGTAAGTAGTCAGGAGGATGCTGGAAGAACCCAGGGTACAGGCAGCCACCACGAGGACGGTGATGGTGATGGCCTCCCGGCACAAGCATGCTGTGAACTAGAGGCGCTCTGAGTGTAAGAGTGGGGCTGCCGGCTCCTGCCTTGCTCACCCCAGCAGCTTCAGGAACGTCTAAAGAAGGCAGAGCTTTTGAGCAGGGTCTGTAAAGGAAGAGAGGAGCTGAGGGCAACTGCTCAGCCATCCAAATGAAGCCCCCAAAGGTTGGTGAGGTTGTGAGTCACCCTGTCCCACAGAAGCTGAGCTGGGACTTCCACAACCCTCAAGGCACCTCTGCGTGCAGTCAGGGAGTAGGAATCTTAGGGAGTTGATCGGTGTTCAATGGGAGAGATCATGAGATTCCACCGAAAACTGGCCAGCACTTTGGACGATCAGAGTGCCAGACCAGTGGGTAGAGTTTTCAGAAGTATCTTAGTGCCACCGGGTAATACGTGGAGACATTTCATTAGGACACAGCAGGAACGTGAAGAACTGCTCGGCGCTGGAGCCCATGCTTCTCCCTCTAGACCCTCCTGCGGGAAAGCCGAGACCACTGGGCCAATGCAAACCCTTCCTGGACCATCACTGCTAGTCAAGGCCATCTCTCGTAGGTACCAGGCACTCCCTGGGTCCAGGTGGGAGGCCAGTTCTCTCGTGAAGCTGCTGAGCGCCACAAAGCATCCCCCTCCACTCCCAGCCCTCTGCCTCTAATAATTATATCTTCATTTTAATTCAAGAATTTAACTACAGAGATAAATTTAAATATACTGACCCTTTCCCCTAGAATGAAAGGACAGAGGCTCTTCCACCAGATAGTTACATGTGGTTGCAGCTGGGGGTTTATTTAAACTAATTTTATTATTCATGACACTGACAATTTATGCAGTGAATGCAATTATAGGCTATGATTGGCTGCCACCGCTAAGGGCAAAAAGTGTCACTTCCCTGGATGTGCAAGAAAGAAAGGCAGAGAATATTAGAAAAATAATCAGTCCCAGGGATATTTTTTATGAAGTGTTCCCCCCAAAACCTTCACTGAAAAAAAAGGCTAATTTAATTTCCCAAACACCCTGCAAAAGATATCTAATTATCCACTCCTAAATTGCTCTCATAATTTCTCCAAAGTTCTCTATTGTTTATGCCTCTGTGAGTTCTCCTCTGCAAGCAAAGAAGCTGTCGTCTCGATGTGCAAGTCCCAGTAAAACCTACGCACGGTGATGCTTTCGCTGCTGGGTTCTGAAGGCCTGTGCAGCCTCCGATACGTTTGTCCGTTTAATTAGGAAGTATTTGAGGAGCAGACTTGAATTGTTATCATCTACAGTTGGAGGAGGAGTAGAGGGAATTGACTTTTTCTTCCCCTTTTTCCTAAGAGGAGCAGTTAAAAAATATCATTGAACATCAAATCAAGACTAACTGTGGTGCATCTACACGGTGGATACACCTTGGCAGTAAAAAGCTGTGAGTTACTGATACACGCAACAATGTTAGATGAATCTCAAAATAGTTATGCTAAGTGAAAGGAGCCCTGCAAAAAGGAGCTCCTAGCATGTGATTCCATTTACATAAAGTACTAGAAAAAGCAAACTCATTTTTAGAAACAGCAGATCACATAGTTGCTTGAATGGGAGGGAGAGAGAGAAAACTTTGGAGGGAGTGATGGAAATGTTCATTATCTTGACTGTAGAGATGACTTCACGGGTGAATACATGTCAAAACTGATCAAATGGACACTTTAAATACGGGCAGGTTATTGTATGCTGATTAGACCTCAGTAAACCTCTTACAACAAACACACACCCCTAGTTAGATCTTGGCTCCAGCATTTACTAGGTATGTCAACTTAACCTCTCCGGATGGTGGTTTACTCATCTGTAAAGTGGGGATGATAAGATCTTCTCTGCCTACCCCGCAGGGTGTCATGAATATCAACATGAGAAGACAACAGCCCAGGTATATACATACTGATAACTTCACAAATGGACTTCCTCAACCTCGATCCCTGGAGAGGTAACAGGGGTCAGTGCTACTGTCCCAAAGCCTAGCAAACAGTCAGCACTCAGTCTTTGTTTAATTGAAATGATGGACGTCTGATGTTTAATGCTTAGTAAAACTCCATTGGCACCACAGAGTCTAACTATTATCTATTGATTGAATTTCTGATAGGGACTCATAGAATCCTGAAATAGCACATCATAGGATGGAAGGACATCAGGAGAGCCTCGGCACTACATCCTAGTCTCAGACAGATGAGACGTAAAGACGTCTAGTACCCGATTTGGGGCCCAGCCTTTAAAAAGGATGCTTAAGCATCCTTTTTTTTTTTTTTTCCGGTTCGTGGGCCTCTCACTGTTGTGGCCTCTTCCATTGCAGAGCGCAGGCTCAGAGGCCCTGGCTCACGCGCGGCATATGGGATCTTCCCGGACTGGGGCAAGAACCCGTGTCCCCTGCATCAGCAGGCGGACTGTCAACCACTGCGCCACCAGGGAAGCCCTTAAGCATCCTTTTTAATGGAGGAGAAAGTGGTGATCAAGGCGAAATTCCTAGAACTTTCTGTGTGCTCTCCTACGCTATTCCCTACTATAGGAATTGATCAGTTGAGAGCCTGGTGTGAATCTGGTAAGAGCCCTTTAAACTCACAGCACAGCCGAGTGGAACTGCAGTGGGGGAGCTCCTGCACTTCAAAGCCTCTTGCAGACCTCAGAGAGCTCCAAATTGTAAATTGTCTGATGCCAGCCTCCTGGCTGCTGTCTACATTAGCATCCCAAACTCTCAGAATTTTCTCCCTAGCTTCCTGGCAATCAGTTCAGCCCACTTGATCACACATCTGCCTCACTCCAACCACTACTAAACATTTGTTTATGTCTCCCTTTGCGGATCTCAAAGTACTTTCGTGTAATGATCACATTTAGTCCTCACCTTGGTTCTGTGGGGTGTTTAGGATAGATCCTTCTAGGACTCCTGTTTGTGGTTAGAGGAATTGATGCCCATGTCAATGAAAGATTTGCCCAAGATCCCTCACTGAACAGAATAGAGAGAAGAACCAATTCCCTACCTTCTAACGTTGTTTCCCATACTCTCTCTACTCACGCCATCCCCAGGGAGATGGGTGACCTCACCTCCACTGAAGGCAATGTTATGCCTATTCCCACTTTTCAGATGTGATGGGGAGAAGTAATGTGACCTACGTAATACGGTCACCCGGTGGCTGAGTGGGGATTAGGTCCTGGCAAATGCAGCCTCCTTTCCACTCTACCAGTTGCATCTCCAACACAGGCAAACCTTGTTCTATTGCACTTTGCAGACATTGCATATTTTACAGATTGATGGTTTGTGGCTATCCTGTGTTGAGCAACTCTATCAGAGCCATTTTTCCACCATCCCTTGCTCACTTTGTGTCTCTGTGTCACATTTTGCTAATTCTCACAATAATTCAAACCCTCCACCAGCAAAAAGATTATGACCCACTGAAGACTCAGCTGACGGTTAGCGTTTTTTAGCAATAAAGTATTTTTTAATTAAGGCATGTGCATTTTTTAGACATATGCTATTGCAATTCAGTAGACAACAGCGTAGTGTAAACACAACTTTTCTACGCACTGGGAAACCAAAAAGTTGGTGTGACTGGTTTTATTGCGACGTTCGCTTTATTGCAGGGGTCTAGAGCCGAACCCGCAGTATCTCCAAGGTATGAAGTTCATTTCAAACTCTTGAAATGTGTGTGTCATTCTGCTGCCTTTACATTCCTGGCCAGGTCTGGGGAACCCTAGGGGTGTCAAGGGATGGCGGGGAAGAGAGGTTGAGAAATGAAAACCAACTCAGTGGACCAGCCCAGATCCCCGCCTCTCCCATCCCCTCCCTGTGGTGATGGATGGGTTGCAGAAAAGCATACCTCACTCCTTGCTGAGGAAAGAGCAGTGACCCGTTTGACTTCAAGAATTTGGAAAAATAACAGCATGGAAGCTAAATTTGGGCAGATAGGAGAGTCCTCCCTAGAAAGCACGCTGACCGTGACCGTAATCAGTAATGCTCCTTTCTTCTTAGCCTCCAATCCCCAAAGCATCACCTGCCGTTCCACCAACAAAAATACGCTTGTCTTTTTGTCTTAGAGTGATGAGTGCATGCTTGTTCTAATATTCATGGGCTACATTCAAACCTGAACCCGGGCAATTATCAAGAGTTTTGGAAAGTCAGACTCAGTTGTTTCAGATGACACGATACCTCAATTATTCAGAGGCCACCTTTTCCATACTGCCTTCTATAATTTTGTGTCCTGTTCACCTTGCATGGGTCCCTACACATCCCCCCCTCCACCATCACTCTGCCTTTCCCAAGGTCTTCTGGGAGGCTAGTCAGGGTGAAGCAGTGCAGGGCAGGAAGAATGATCTCTAACTCATGTGTTAACCTTAGATTTTGACTTTCCTGAGCCCACTTGGAACCATTATCCTCTTTTTTGAATGTTGAAGGTTTCTTTTTTCCCCCGAGGAGACATTTATGAAACGGATCACCATTGGACTGTGAATTTTCCTGTCAGAGGTGGGACAGAATAAAGAATGTGACCGTTATTCTCTGCTCATAAAAGGGGCCTCCCTCCAGCCTCTTTGTCAGTTATTCAAGACAATCTAAGCCCTCCTGGCACTGGGTCACCCTGCAGACGGGTGCTCCCCAGTCGAGGCCCAGCCCAGCATTCGGTGCATGGGACCAAGCTGTCCACTGACGGCAGCGCTCGGCTCTCCAGCCCGACTGTTCAATAATGCTCTAATTAACTACTGCAGACTTCAGAGGACCCACTAACTGTAATGGAGAGATCAACAGAGGCTGCACAGATTTAGATATGCATACTAATTACTGAATTAGCCATCACCTGTTTTGGAATGTAATGCTGAAACATGGCTGCGCTTTCAGGCAGAAGACCTTCAGTTTAAGAAAAAAGTCCATCTTTCGTGAGAAAAGTGAGCCCCACTTCTTCTCTGATGAACAAGACCCTTTTGTTGGCACCGGTAGGTGATAAAGCGAGGGCTGAGGCAACGCAAATGAAGCGGGTACATGAAGTACCCGTGCACCTAGACCTCAGGGGAGACTCTGAAGGGGAAGACAGGGACTGCTCAGAATGGATATTAATGAGGACTTTGATATCAGGGAGGGAGCCATGCTTGGCATCTGTGTGTTTCACGGCTGTACCCAGACCACGTTTCTGCGTCTTCTACATCTAGCGTGCACCACCATCTTGATGCTAGTAATGGGTCAAAACTACTTAGCGTCTTCATTAGGACTAGAAGAAACAGCATGGGGACAAGCTATGTCAAAGGACAGTGAAGAGGAAAGGGTGTAAGAATCAGGAAGAGAGGAGAGCAAGGGCTGAGAGAGAAGAGAGAAGACAGAACTCAGGTGAGAAACAGATTTGGACAGGTGAAGAAAAGTAACTATTTCTTAGTCCCATTCCTTATTTTTACTGATTAGCTTCAATACCCCGTAATCAGTGGATTCAGACAGTGACGAAATCATGCTTACCCTGTGAGCCTCATAATTTTTTAGATAAAATATGTGTTGCCCAATAGAAAAGTGAGACCTATTTTTCAAAGTCCCAGATACCCTAGAATGAGCACAATGGAGCAGCCCGAGGCATCCGTGAGAAAGCTCCGGAGCCAGCTGGCTGCCCTCTGCTCTGGGCTCCACCTAACTGATACGGTCTTATTCAGAAAAGAAAGGACTCCCAGTTACCGCGAAAGAATTGCCTGCAAGACAATAATAAGGCAGATTCCGTATTTCTGGTTTTTTCTCTGTCGGGAGATGATGATGCTAACGATGATGGTGTTGGCAATGATGGTTCTAATGACTAATGCGTTCACACACGATGCAAACAAAACTTAACAAGATCTAAGGGACGCTGGGATTCTAGGATGATCCCTCCTTAAGCTGTCTTTTCTAAGAAATTCAATGTATTTGATAAGAACGTGCCTGAAAAGTCCTCAGAATATCCATTTGGGGAATACGCTGCATTTTCATGCCTCCGTCCTTTCTCTGGGGAGGCTGTGCTATGAATGAGACCGACATGGGCGTTGCAGAAGATGTCACCACACTGAGATTCTTTATGTTTCGCACTGTCTACCTACTTGAACGTGAATCTTCTCAGACTTGACACACCTCTGCCTTTGAGATCGTTCTCGCTGCTGAAATGCAAAAATGGCGGGACTGTTGTCCAGGACGGAAGAATGCAGTACCCATGGTTATCTCTTGGCATCAGATTCCTCTCCCCTACTCAAAGCTTTAACAGCCTTTGAAAGAACCCTATACCCTACCAGTGCCCAATCTGAAGGGGTGGGGGTGGGGGCTTCTATATTAACACTAAATCCACGGAAGGGTTTTCTATTTAAGAACAATATCCTAGCCTCTTAACCTTTTGCCCCCTTCACCCAACGTCTATTCACAAAAGGTCGGGTTGAATTATGAACCCCGGATGCTGTTAAACTTTGCACATGTTGTGTCAATTGTCTTAATTTGGAGAAACCCCATTGCCGAGCAACCCCTGGTTGTCTTTCTCATATTGACTGACCGCTGCACCTCTGTGCTAAAATATGCTTGTTGTGCTTTTCTAGATGAACTTTTCCACTTCATTAGCCTCTGCGGAGAGGTGACATCGTTGCTTTTGAGCTCTCCCACAACCTTTGCAAATCTCCTTGTCTCATTTCTCTAGGGATAGGCCTCAAAATCTGTCATCTAGCTGGTCAACTCATTAGTTTCCTGGGTCATGACCCTTGCTTGCTCGATCGTTTGTTACTCTCCCCCATAGAGCACTGAGCTGTCCTTGGCTGCAGAGATGCGTGACCTGTATCAGTTTTGTGCATGTGCCCATTACCAACCTGCCCAGCCTTCCTCAAGACTCTCCAAGCACATCCTCCCTACATCCTGACAGCCTGGCTTTGCAGACTTACACATCTCTCTGTGCTTGGACTTGGAGCCCAAACTGTAAACTTTTCACACTCATGTATTGGGAGATACCTGAAGCTTGGGTCGACTTCACGTCAATATAAAGAGAGATTTGTCGAATAAAGTGGTCTAGGGTCTGTTCATTGGCACCTTCTAAAACAGTGTTTCTCCAGTGATAGTCCAGAGCTACTTCCAACAAAATCATCTGTAGTGACTGTTTAAAATGCAAATTCCCAGTGGCCGCCTCCACATTACTGAACAGGGTTTCTGGTAGTGGAGCCCAGGATTTTAACAAGCTTTACAAGTGAGTCTTATACATGCTGAGAACCACGCAGTATTAGAGAACTTTTTTTTTTTTTTACTTTGGAAAAATATTTATTCTATTCACTGAAAGGTAAATCCGTTTGTAATAAATCCCTCTAAGTTTGAGGGAAAAAACTGATGAAGAAATGCATCACGAGGTCGCTCCAATCTGCCCTGAGTTTTGTCCAGTTCTGAGGGGCAGCAATCATCCTAGGGCTTCTCTTCACTGCAGTTAGAGAACTTTTTTAAACTGGTAGACACGAACAATTGTTTGTTCATCTATATGGGCCTAATGCTTCATAGAATCTTAAGGTTGACATGTGTCATAAGCGTCACTGAAGTCATTTGTGCCGTCTCCCAGGGAGCGCACACTTCCTCCAGTTTTATATTTGCAGAGATAAGGAGCTTATGACTTCAAGAGACCTCTGCTGAAGCTGCTCTAATGATCAGAAAGGTCTTTGTACCGATTCAAAGCGTCCATCTTCCCCTCTCAGTTCCAGTTCTGACTCTGAATAAATATGTAATGGCCCTTCTTCTACACAACATGCTTTCTAATACTGGATCATAAATTCAAACCAACAAGCATTTTGGAACATCCTTTATGAATCCATAAGCCAACCTGTGTTCAGCTTTGGAATTCCAAACCTAATGCTTGCCCATGAGATTTTTATATTGTGATGTGGGGAAAAAGAAAACTCTATGTAAGGATGTGAATGCTAAAACAGAGGTGTATGAGCATGCTAAGGAGAGAGCAGTGAATTCTTCACTGCAGAAAAAGTACGCATGATGTAACTTGAAGAGAGTGTTGGATATTTTCCAGGTGGAAAAACGAGTAAAGGACATTCCAAGGTGCCAGCATGAGCAGCGTTATGGAAATTGTGATGGTGACCATGCACTTATGAACCAGTCCGAAGTGGTGTGTGTATAGAAAGTAGGTGGACAGGATGCAGGGAGGAAGGTGACAGGAAGCAAGAGTAGAAGCAACGGGTGGGAACGGGTTGTGAAGGGCTGTAAATGCTGTGTTGTTTGGAGATATCTCTCACCACCCTGGTGACCTGCTTTGCCGTTGCACATTGCCCTGCTTTCCTCCTAATGATTACTGGCTTCTCCGTGACTCTCTACAACACGTGATGATTCTCCTGTCTCCTCAACTGCCAAGATGTTAGGCTCCTGATTCAGTATCTGATTCAGTCCCTGTTTGGAAGAGAAAAAAGTAAAGTAACAAACCCTGAGGACTTTCACTTAAACAGGAGGAGGTTTATTACTTATAAGGATATTTGCTCTAACGGGGAGCATGCATATATGCTGAGTTGGGGTGTTAGCAGCTGGGCTTAGCGGGCAGACCTTTGAGGTCTATCTAAACTCTCACCTCTTGTCTCTCCTGCACAGTCATCAAATGTCCAACACATCATATCCAGGGAGGTGAGGGGCTTTGCATCCATGGACCCTGAACCTAGGAACTCCAAAAGTTTCTTTGTTTGGGTGACTTTTAAAGTTTCTGTAGAACTGGAAAGCTGCCACTCAAAATGTATCCATTAGTCAGTCCAAGCATGTGATAGCAAATTTTCCACCAGTCAGGGAGTCACAGAAGGGGAGCAAAATCAGCTCTTCACTGCACTTCAGACAGCCAAGAACGTCCAGGATGGCTCTTGCCATTGCATCATTTGTCGGCATCACCACAAAGCATGAAAAATAAAGGAAATAATATTGCCAACGAGCAGAGGGTTTAGGGACACATTTTCTGCCTGCATTCTGCTTTCTGCTGGGATGCCTCCCTTCCCAGTTTCTCTTTGTGCTGAGAACCAGAGCACTTCCGCTGGTTACAATCTCACACACACAAAGGGCAGGGTGGACAACCCAGCCAAGTGTTTTATAACAGCAAAATGCAAATACACAGGTATGATTTGTGCTCTGAGTTCAGTCAACCAGGGAAGTGAACGCTGTGACTATGGGGTTAGATTTACGCCCACCAGCCCACCCTACGGTGCCTTAGCAGGATGAAATTCTAAAATGCCCTGTACTGAACAGGAGGTCTGCAGTTCCTGATCTCAGGAAGAAGGTGAGGTATGCACCTGCTCCTACTTTAACAAGTGGCTGGCAATTTTTAGATACATTTGAAAGGATCCTTGAGTGAAAAGTGTTCTCAGAGAATGTCAAGAGGACATGAGTCAGGGTGAGCAGAAAGTTTCCAGAACTAAAGTGCTCATTTCCCAGATGTTCCAGAGTACAAAGAAATGATACGGAAAATGACCTTATCAGGGGCCGATTTAGGACTGGACCCCGCCCACTCTCGCAGCCCAGGAAAGCTCCCGAGTGGATCTTCTATTCTCCAAGCGCTGCTTAGCACATCCTACTTTTAGTTCAAAGTAATAAATACGTTTTTCCCCAGACGTTTTGACACTCGTTTTTTTGAAAACCAGGCACCCCTTTTTTTTAAAGTTGCATTAAGAGATTTAAGCAAAAACAGCTCAGCCAATTGCTGAGACAGGTCTTAGCCTAGGACCTTCTGTCTCAGTGACCGTGACCGAGGGAAGCATAGTAGGGTTCGTTCTGAACCAAGCTCCTTGGCCCAGTCTGAACTGAGTGTTCGTCATGCCAGCCTGTTCATGGACTCTGCAATCTTTGACAAGGGCACGGCTCTGGAGGAGCTCGGAGAAGGGAAATGGGATCAGCTGGCACCTGAGAGAGGCCCCATTAGCAGAGCACGAGGAGAAGGGAGAGGCGGCCGCACACAAAGTTCAGCCCATTTATGCCACTTGGTCCCATTCCGGCTAATCAAAGATACACTCCCATTAAGTACATTACACTGACACTGTGATTGGTGGAGGGAGCAAAGTACTTGTCAGCTGAGTGAGTATTGGCTGTCACTTCTGTTATCCAGCTGCCTGCTTATTTGCGATTTTATTTTCAGATGTGATTGACAGTTGGATGGCTCTGACATTCTCGGCGCAAACATACAGCCTGTTATTATGCTTGCATTAACATTTTTATAAACACACGGTGCACATTGGAAAAGTAATTATGTGTCATCACTTCAGTGCTTCATCAAAGAAAAGTTTACTGTGTAATTGCTCTGTGATTTACCTAGGTAGAATGTGTTACATTCCACAAAGGCTCTCTCTATTTAATAGTTTACATTTACTCTTTAAAATACACAAGATCCCTTCCCAGGGGCTTCCTTGGTCTAAAATAAACTTGGCAATATAATTTAGCTTTCCATAAATATACGTAGATATTACTGTGGAGTACTTTTGCATAATAGTTATTTAATGCCAAGTGTAAATATGCAGTGCATTATGCTGGCTGGGCTATCAAAAAAAAAAAAAAAAAAAGAACTTTTTGACGACAAGGAAAAGTAGGATATTGTTACCCTGGTTTCCACGTTAAGAAAACGGCCTTTTGCTCTTATATTTATATCCCTGCTTTTCACAATGACATCTAATTTTACAATAAAGTAACTTGAGCTGAAGCGCCGAGCAGTAGAATCTAAAATGTTGGTTCTTGTTAGCTTTTCAAGAGCTCTTCTGATGTAGCGCTGAAAGAGGTATATTCTGGAGGAAAGCACAAATGATTGCAGGGTACTTGGGAACCGAGACAAAGGGACTGTTTGACTGATGTTCCCTCAGTGGGATCTCTCGGAACAGCTGGATATCTAGGGAGCAAAAGGTAGGGGTGGATGGGTTGAAACAAATAGTTGTTGAAAGCCCCCACAAACAGAATCTCAAAACATAAATTGTTTTTATGGCTGATATCGCTCAGGCACTTTGATTGTCATGTACTTTGTAATTACTGAGGAGCAATTCCTTACAGCTACAGCCAAGATCAGAGAGGTAAAGCTTTCCTAGGATGCTTTGCACATCTGGATTAGCCTCCGTCTGAGAAAGGGTAGGCACGGAGAAGGGACAGAGAGGAGAGGGTGGGCCAGATGATTTTCACAATAGCTTGGACCTTTCCTACTCGAGGGGTCTCCTTGGGCACAACTCTTCCCAGTAAATACCACAGCTTCCTCCTTGAATAGCTGAGATGGAGCGTGGGGCAGTGGTCTATCCTGAGATGGGCCAGTCACTCAGTGAGAGACGTGGTGTTGCAGGTCTCTGGAGATACAAACTTCTGGGTCATGAGACCAATTGTGGCCTTGAAATGGTCTTTACCATGAATCCAAGTGGTCTCTTTGCCAAAGGATTATTCTGTTGGGTGACCCACTCGGTACTGTACAGACGTTAAATGAATGAACCACAAAAATCTAAGTGAAATCCAAAGGCTTTTGATTCTCTGGCTATTTCTCCACTCTTTTGGGATAACTTATGCCTGCATGGAACGTGGTTTAGCAGTGAGAGAAGCGGGGAGACATGGTAGAGGTTGCAGGCTGATCTTGAAAACGAAGGTGGGAAGCTGACATTCGGACCCAGATAAAGAGGAGCAGTGAAAGGGTCAGAAGTGGGTGAGGGCCGTGGTCTTGACCAGAAGGGCCTATAGTTATCCCAGTAGCATGACATCGATTCATCTGGGCCTAAAAAGCAATGGCAACTTTATCAGCTGCTTCCCCAGTGCAGCTGGCAGCCACAAAAAAGAAACAGTTAAAACACGCGTTTCCAGATGTGTATAATGGTTCAATAATTCCACATCAGTGTATATTAATCCTCTCTGGAAATTGGCATTAACTCGGCTTTAGCACCAATCTAAATAAACACGTCAGCTCTTAGAGCAGGGGTTTCTTTGCATGACAGCTGCATAGAGCATCTGCATCCTGGTTATAGGTTCCCTCTACATTACCTCTGAAATGAGCTCCACTCTCCCACTTTACATTTAGCCAGACTCAGGATATTTCCTCCTTTTGCTGTCACTGATGAGAAGAAAGATGCCATTGTAATTGCCAGTTGGCCTGTGGAGTAATGCCCTGTAATTGACAAAGATTGCTTAGCTGCAAGAAAGAAAGATACACTGTTTAGGAGAGATCATCTTCAATATTGTATTTAACCCGCACTCTTTTTCCACTTTACTTTTCACCTGAGCCCTGTAAAGGATGTCTTCATTCTTTGCTGTGCTATTTTACTCTTTGCGGGAGAAAAAAGAAGTACAGTGAGGTCCACGAGGGAACACTTCATCCCTTGGGAGTAATTTCACTGAGTTGGGAGACTTAAAAGCTTTAATATGGTTATATGCTGAACAATCCAAAAGCAGAATTTGTTCCCCATCACATTTAACACACCCTTTGACCTGCCAGTCCCGAGGGTGGCCAAGGCTTATGCCATTTTTCATCCATGCTTCAAATTACTAGGTCAGGTCTTCACATCTTCATTATTCTCAGAGGGGTTTTTTTTTTTTCCCTTTGCTCTTGAATTCAGGGTTGTGTTACATTTTTCCTTGAGAATCACATTGACTTTTATTTTTTTCAGAGAGCTTTTTAAAAATTGCACTGTTAGAAAAATATATATACAGGTTAAAATGCATTTTTCATGTCCTTTCATACTTTATTGATATTTTTTCCCTCGTTTTTCTTACAAAAGAAAGTTTTAATGCAGTTTTGGGGAAAAAAAAAAAAGCAGTCAGCAGTTGCTCCCTCCCCCAGGAGTAAAAATACTGGACACCTTGCTTAAGAAATGCAACAGCAGCTGTATATAATGGGAGTGGGAGGTGGTGAAACCCCATTAGTCACCTGTAACTCAACTCTTCCTGTTACACACTATTTTAATAGCTACAGGGGACTTTTAACTCCCCACAGTTTCTAACTGTGCAGTAAAGTTTAAATGTCCTTAGGGGAGTTTTTGATGTACCTATGAGATGTTCAATCTGAAGATGGAATAATTGTGTCTAAAAGCTAACACTACCTAGAGAATATGTATCTATCCATCTATCTCTCATCCACATACATACCTGTGTCTCTCTCCCTGTGAATGAAAGGTCGTGTGTGGAGTGGAAAAACACTGAGTTAGAAATCAAGGGTATCCAGGTTTTAATCTCAGCTCTAAGACTCTGGGCAAGTTATCTCACCTCTTTGAGTCATCTGTGAAATGAGAAGCTTGGATTATATCTCTAAGGAGAAATCCAGCCTTGACACTGCAACTGTTTAGCACCTATTACATTAATATTCTGCCTTCCCATGCATTAAAAAAATGTAAATGGTGAGTTCAAGATTGCCGTTATCACATACTGCTGTACACCACATCCTTTATGTTATGTAGTTTCCGTCACTCCTGTGTTTTTGTACGCCATCTTGAGCCCAGAGATATTGTAGCAACAATTCAACCACTGTTCAAAGTTATACTGGCACATTCACAAGTTATGCTAGACAAATAAAGTTGATAAGTTGGAATGATTTTCTAAATAACCCAAGTCAAAAATGCTTTCATCTAAATCAATTGATGCTGAAATTATTTTAGCTCCCAATGTAATTTACTTCACTTTTCTGGGGTAGACCCGTGTGCATTAGGTGTGTCTGGGAAATTGAGGAGAGAGATGAGTAAAGGAACAGATACTTTCCGCTGCAGGATCTCAGATCTTAACTGTAAACTGCTTGGGTGTTATAGGTCAAATAATTTACTTCCCCTGCCCCCTTACCGACCAAACCCTTTCCATTCAGACTTGCATTTGGTTTGAATGTACAGAATCCACAGGAAGATTTGGAAAATACAGTCATGCATTGGTGTCCACAGGGCATTGGTTCCAGAAACCGCCCCCCACAGATACCAAACTTCACAGATGCTCAAGTCCCTTACATAAAATGGTATAGTATTTGCGTATAATCCACACACATCCTCCAATACACTTTAAATCATCTTCAGATTACTTGTAACATCAAATTCAATTTTTGCTTTATGGGACTTTCTAGAGATTTTTTTTAGCATTTTCAATCCACATTTGTTGAATCTATGGATGCAGACCCCGCAGATACGGAGGGCTGACTGTACTTGTATACACGCAACCCAGTTTTCATATATGAGTCCGGTTCCAGGTGTAGCTCAGCTCTTGGCTGTGGCCATTCCAGAGAACGCTCTTGCCCCCAGTGGGTCCACACTGCTTGCTATCAGCGAAGAAGCAGACAGTGCTATTCCTCAATCCGTGGTCTCTTAACAGAGCTGGACATCTGCTTGGCCTCCCCCTTCCCGTTCAAACACCTGCCAAGCCTCCTATCCACCCAGCAAGGCGTCCCCAGCCTTGCCTTGGCTAAGTGCCACAAGCAACGTTGATAGTTATGCAGACTCAAGCAGCCTCCCGCCCCTCCCTTGTCCGTTCTCCCTTTTCCTCGGTCCTCATTAATACAACTCTTTTCATCATTTCAGGGTTAGTCTGTCTTAAAGCTTTCTGTCATCTCCTGTAGGCGCTGTCAATTATGAAATAGTCCGGCTTAATGATAAAGTCATTCTTTTTCTTTCATTCATTAAAAACTATTTACTGAGTGTATACTGTGAGCCAAACCCTACGATAGATGCCGTGGGTGCAATAATGAACAGCACAACGTAGTCTGTACGAGCTGACCAGCTATGTGCTTATTTTTCCCTGAGTGTGATAGGAGATTCAACTCTCCAGATGGTCACCAAGCTGCTTTATACCACAGTGACGCCCCTTCTCCACATTTTTCTTTTCTCTCGTCAATGCCTTTAGTCTGGGAAACTGATTCTAGTAAGCCTGCACCCAGCAGGTGCGTTTCTGCAGGCCAGCTGTAGCAAATCTTGGTCAGTAGAGAGAACTAATGCTGATTCTGGAGAGAAAAGACCCAGGCCTGGTCTCAGTGGTCTATTGAGCCAGTGTGGTATTTACGCCCAGAAAGTTCTGAAGGATAGATAGAAAGATGTACTTTGAAATGACTATTTCCGACACGAGGTCGCCTGGCACACCCTGCCCCCCATCACCAAAGTCAAGCATGGCTGTGCTGTGCTCACCACTTTCAGGGAATCAGAGATTTAATTTCAGTTTCACCTCCAAGCCTTTGCCTGTTTCTAATGTCTTATGATATAGGGACAAGTCCTCCCGTGAAATGCCATGTTTTCTCTCCAAGTATTCATCTCATTAATGATGGTGCTGGTTACTCTGTTTTCCCTGTACTATTCTGTAGATCATTTTTGTTATGTAGATACAAACTCTTTGATATTATAATTGTGAAGTACATATGAAGACAAATGCATAGGGCATAATGAGAATGGATTGCCAATAAAAGCTGAAAAACAATGAACCAGTTTTAAAAGTGAACCCTTATCCAGAGCACTGTCACTTTGAATGCTCTGTAGAGGCCCTTGGATGGAAGAAGTTTATTTTTAGTCTGATGTTGATAGAGGTTTGACTTTGGTAGCATCTTAATTATCTGATAAAAGCCAGAACCCTGTGCCTTGCTTACCTCTAATGTCTAATGCCTTCTACTGCCATTAAAATTATTGCCACAGCTCCAGAGAGAGAAACAAGAGATAGCGGCATTGGATTTCCAAGATGTGAATTAGAATTTAAAGAGTCACTTGGTTTTGTTTAAACAAATTACAAAAATAATGGGTTGCCCTTAAAAGGTCTGTTTCATGTATTGTTATCCTTCACTTGTGACACCCCTGGCAGTGCTATTCCCAATATTGTATCTCCCGTTAGTTGCTAGGGAGAATAGTGATTTCTGGGGGTCTCATCTGCGTTTTTGTCACTTTGCCTCTGATTCTGAGGAGCCGAGAGAGGATGTTCAGCGTCACAACTGGAGGTGCGCAGAAGAATAGAGTGGTTGACTGGTTGATGTGAATTCAAAAACTCTGAATTCACAGAGGGCTGGGAAAATATAGAATGGGGCCAGAAATTGAGATGGGGTCCCTTAGAGGCCAATGAGTATTCCTAGAATATGCAGGAAGCAAGAGGAGCAGACACAGACCTCTACCAGGTCAGGGTCAATCACATAACAGGAGAGCATGATGTAGACTGGCCCATTAGCTGTGTGACCTTCCCAGGTCACTTGACCTCTCTGGACATTCATGTCTCTGCTACAAAATGAGGAGGCTGGACTGGTTGTTCTCTGAGGTTGCTGAGCCTTTAATATTTCATGAGGCTCTGGGGGCTGGAAGTTCACAGCTATGCGTCCAAGCAGAGCCAAGCGGGAGGCTGAATTCTGAAAATGTCCCCTCTCAAAGAGAGAACGTGCCTGTGGAAAAGTATTTGAGCAAACATTTTGTAGGGTTGACCCAATTCCCACATTAAGGCAATAAGGCCCGGTCCCATATGGCTAATTCCTCGCCAAACTGTTTGTTTGCCATCACGCAGACCTACCCTGAAAATAAAGTGTCTAGGCGAGTTTCAGAACCCAAATGGAGCAGAATGCAAATGAGCAAGATCATGGTGAATAGTACATTTACTTTGAAAATTCAGATGCAGTCTTCAGCGGCAGAAGCACCGCGAGTGTTGATTTTTAAACTACACCACTTCACGATTCGAGCATGTAATTTTTACCTTGGATAAGAGATGCCGTTTATTGAACGCCTTCCTCCACTCCTTTTTTTGAACTTTTTTTTTTTTTTTTTTTGCTTTGGCAAGTACCTAGTCTTGTTTGCAAGCACGGTTGGAGATCTGAGATACAGGATTTTCTGTTGGGTTGCAAAGGAAAGGACTTTGACCCCACTGTAAACCATGACCTAGGTCCCCAGAGGTTAGGAGAGTTCCTGAAGACCCTGTAGCTACTTCATCTCTGACTCCTATTTGTTTTATGCCAGCTGGGAATAAGAAAACGAGAATGAAACCAAGGCCAGAGGGTTGCATTTGAGTAACAGCTGGGCGGGTACCTTGTATTACCTTGGTACCTGAAGTATACACAGCACAGCGAGATGCAAAGCTGTGGACATTATTGGGTTAATCTTGATGGTGCAGACCCCCAGGCTGGAGAGATGGGATTCCTTAGGGGAATTTTTTGGGAGCAGAGAGAATGAAAGGTGATCTTGGTGTCCTAATCTATGGCCTTGCTGATTGGATTAACCTTCTAATTTCCAATCTTGGCATCCTTTAATACTAGGTAAAGAGTTACTGTTTCTTTGCTTGAAAAAGCATCTGTCCAGCGCACAGGTAGTGGAGTCAGGCCAGACAGATGCCTGGATTCCTCCTGTCCGGGAGGTCGCTGGTCCTTGAGTACTTGGAGGTGTCCCAAAGGCCTTTGTTCCAGCTGTGAGTCACTCCTCTCCTTAGCTTTTTTTTTTTTTTTTTTTTTTTTTTGCGGTACGCGGGTATCTCACCGCTGTGGCCTCTCCCACTGCGGAGCACAGGCTCCTTACGTGCAGGCTCAGCAGCCATGGCTCACGGGCCCAGCCGCTCCGCAGCATGTGGGATCTTCCTGGACCGGGGCACGAACCCACGTCCCCTGCCTCGGCAGGCAGACTCTCAACCACTGAGCCACCAGGGAAGCCCATCTCTTAGCTTTTAATGCGTTGAAAAATAATTTTCCACAGGCCAGTAATTGTATAAAAATTGCTTTTTCTTTAAACAAGGATTATGCTTGAACCTTTTGAGCCAGAAGAAAAATGTACAGAGGGAATCATTAATTTTGAATAAAAGCACTTACTTTCCCATAGCCAACAAGGGAGTGAAATGTGAAATTGGTGTTTTCTCCAAACAGCCCAGCACTGCTCCCCAGTCTGTTTGCTTGATCTATTATCCAGTCACCTGCAAAGTTAAATGTCTTGTTTGGCCTGAATCTGACTTTTATTCCTTTCCCTCTACCTATTTTTTAAGGACTGTGTTATATGCATACCTCAGACTTCATTTGCATCCCATTAAAGTAAAACATTTTAAAGTTCTTCACAGCAGAAGTAAATCTGACAGACTTTATGAAGCTATTATACCTGCAGGTATTTTATACTTTTAAAATACATTCTTGTCAAGCTATCTTAATTATATTATTATATGTACTTTTGAACTTGTATCCGCTATTCCATGATATATTACACTTTTGACAGAGCCCTCCAAAAAAGCTACAATTTCTATCAAAGTTCTTTGGCTGAACAAAGGTGTATCTGTTGTGGATTCTGGAGGTATTTGTTCATTTACACACTGGAATGTGTAACCATTGATGGAGCAGGCTGCTTTAATTTTCCGTCCAGGTGATGACACATGGCCAGTGGCTTTCAGGACTGGTGGCCAGAAAAGTAGCTCATCTACAGCTGCCTAATAACTCAGCTTCAGAGGTGAACACTGGCCATGCCCTGGATGCCTTCCAGGCCTGCTCTTGGAGTTGGGCTGCCTTTCAAAAGACCACAGCTATCCTTGGGGTGCTCTATGGCACACCAAGAACGCAGAGGGTTGATCAGTATCTTGTTCCTTTCTCATGTCTATACAACACTGTGTGGCCACACGGAGCAGGAAAGTGTCCCCATTCACACAGAAGATGAAAGCAGGGCTGGGCTGGGCTGGAGACAGAGAAAGGAAAGCTAGAGGCTCCGTAGAACTGTTTCAAAGGTAACACAGCCCGTGGTCCCTTCGAGGGGCCGCTGCGTCTTTGCTGTAGCCACTCTCTGCATTCAGTGCAAAGTGGGGGGCACTGTGGTCTGTCCCGGGCAGCCTGACCAGGTTGGGGGTTATCCTGAATTGGATGGACCATGCCTTCTCTTCTGCTTCTGATGGCAGGGCGTCCTCGCGGTGCGAGCTCTGTGAGAGCAGGCACAGGGATGGATGTTCTGTTGACCTGTGTCCCCAGCATCCTGCATGGGCCCTTCATGAAACGTGCTGAATGAGGGCTGAGATGGTTTCGGGCCCATGTACACCAGGCTGTCTGTCTCTGCTGGGCTTGGGTTTTCCTTCCTTTTTACATTGACCTGCTTTCCGTATCCTCTGAGAGCTCCCCCCACACACCGCTGATCTGAGGGACACAAGCTCGTTGTCATGGACGTGCTCAAGCAAATCCTGCAGAAGCGATTTCTGCTTCCAGGAAGAGGCTGGTGCAAATGACAAAAAGGCCCTTTTCCCCTACGTCTAGATTCTCTCATAGCGGGTCTACAGGGTAACCCAGCTCTCCTGACGAGAGGCCAGGACAATGACAACAGCTTTATTCAGAAGCCTCATCATTCTCTTGCATAAAAGGTTTTATCCCCTTCTTTTTCATGGTCTGCTGATCCCTGTGAGGTGTATCTGTAACCGGCATTGTTGAAAGTGCAGAGAGGGTAGGTGACTTACCGGAAGTCACACAACATAATGCAGCATGGAATGCTCTATACAGACCAGCTTGCCTATCATTCATGCCATGAATCTCCCCCTGATTGCCTTTGAGCTCAAAGGTGGCTCTGCACGTTCCCCTCCCACTCAGACCTAGAGGTCCTTTATCAACGGTGGAGGGAAGCACTTGTTTGTGATTCCTCTTCCTTCCCAAGGACACACAACCATAGTCTGGGCATCAGAGCAGAAGGCCGTGTGCTCAGCAGACCCTGGCCGGCAGGGCACAGCTGTTTGAGGGATGGAGATTTCTTCTGAAGAGTCTATTTGGACTGTTTTAGGCATCATCTCTGTTGGCTTTACCAAAGGAGGCTCCACATATGCTCTTGATGTCTGCTCCTAGCTCCAGACCCCAGGCCAGGCCAGCTTCCAGGTTGACGGCAGACCTGCTTGTCTGGAGAAATGTGCTCCGTGCCTCTGTGCTCAAGTAGAATAGTTTGGGTCCAATCCTTCTGTGAGGCAAGAAAAAAATCCCATTGCCCAGTGCAGAAAACTCACATCCCAGCTATCAGCGTATATATCCTGTGGCCCATGCAACACCCTGCTCCAAGCCCTCCTTTGTTCTCTGTACAGAGTCCCAAGGCCTCCACTGAGCACAGACCATGCACGGTGCACCCCTTCTCCCGTGCTCTCCGCTCTCCTTCCCGGCAGATGCAGGAGGTGGGCGCGCCCCAGGCCTCCTGGAGTTCATGCTCACATGATCGCTGCTGCCTTTGCAATGAGTGGAATTTGAAGAGAGGTTGAGGGAGCAACTGTTTGTCCAGTTAGGGGCCTGCCAAGCCTGGCATGATGAGGGTGTGGTGAAGCCAGGAGGACCTACAGTTGGAGGGGTTGGCATGGGCCAGACCAGGAAGCTGCGTTCTAGTGAGATGTTTGCCTCTCACAAGGTGGTACTGGATTTTTGGTGATGGACCCGCCTTCTGGGGGACTTGCATCTTTAGGGGCAGGGACGGAAGCCTCAGGGGGAGGGCTCCAGTTCTGCTTTAGCGCTTTAGCTCTGACCCAGCAGTGGTGAGCCATGTCTGAGCGATGATCCACTTGGCTGGATGGGACCTCCAGCCGGCCTCGGCCCCCGGAAGCCAGGCTGGTTCCATTGTCACCTTTGATAATTATATCCTAAGCAGTAGTCAGCCATCTAATGGATCGACTGTCGAGCATACGGCACAGGCAGTCCTGGCATCTCAAGGAGGGCGTGCAGAGGGGGCCATGCTGCTGAGGAAAGGAGGAAGATGCACTCTGCAGCCCTGGCAGGGTATGAGGCGGGGCCAGAGTGGGTGCGGCCTTGGCCTTGGACTGAGAAGAGCCCTGCCCCAGGACAGGGATCGCCTGGGCCACACACTCGCCAGCACTCACCCCTGCTCATTAATCACGGTGTTCTCAGGCCCCAGTTTCAGAGTAGGTGTTCGTCTACACGGGGACCAGGTGAGCTTTACTGAAGGTAGCACTGTTTAGGAACATTTGAAGCTGATTGAGGAAAGGGTCCCGGTGATGCCATTTGAAAGGCCACTCAGGGTTGGTAGAACAGGATGAATAAAATAATGGACTGATTACAAGGCACTTGTGAACACTGTGGCTTCGGGAACTGAACTTTTATCACTTTAAAAGCCAGAGAAAGGCAGAGGGATTAGGTTGCTTTTGGACAGAGGGGTATTTTTTTCTGTTAACACAATCCAATTTAAAGACCATTCATGGAGCACCCACTCTATGAGTGGGATTTACAGTAAAGACTCAACGTGGCACAGCCCCTGCTTTAAGGACTTTACAATCCTAGTTTCGAGTGGGGTAAGGTCGGGGGCTGATAAATCAAACACCCGGATGAGCACACCATGAGAGCAACGCTGTCAGCCTCCTGTGAACATGTACGACACTCAGAGCTGAAGGTTGACCTGATTTATGACACTTGAGCAGAATCCATCTGGACAACTGGGGGAATTGATCTATTAGCAAATGTGCCTATCTCTACAACTAATAAAGACCCCACTGCCCTACTTTGGGTTCTCCCGGAAGTAGACGCTCCAATTCGAGAGCAAGCAGTTCATTTGGGACGTGATCCCTAGAAACACTGTAGGAGAAGGGGAGGAAGCCAGAGAAGGGAAGGCAGCCAACAAACAGTTCATCATGCAGAAGTCACCGTGGGGCAGCCAGAGCTCAGGCTGCCCAGACCAGGCCTCCGAACCAGCCGAGCCAAGGAGCAAGGAAGCAGGGCATTTGACCCCCTGCTCCCATCTGCCATTGCTTGAGAACTGCTTCTTCCTGAAAACACTCCCTCAGGCCGAGGGTTCCACCACAGACAGCCTCTGCGTGTAGAGTTGAATGCTGCTGAGAAGCTAGAGCAGGGCACCAGCCTCGTCACAGACGATAATAAGTAATGACCAGATGCTACATGTATATAAGACCTCCACTTCTGCACTGCACTCCCAGACTTGGTCACATTTTACCCCGTGACCAGCCCGTAAGCAAGGCTGAGCCAGCACCATAGCTTAGCATCATGAAAAAGTCTAAGCAAACCCCAACCCGACGCTCCAGAGACCACTAAAGAGTGAAGGTGAGGAATCAGGGGCAATCTTTCTCACAAATGTGCCTCTCCCCCTCGCTCCACCTAGGGGCACATTGCCCATCCTCAAACCCCACTGGCCCCCTTTCTCCTGAAGCTCCCTCCAGCCACAGTGAGGACCTACATTGATCTTTTAATCCCCCTTTCCCACCGTGTACCACACAACCAAGCAAGAACCAAAGGCTGCCTGGCTTAGCTCTCTGGTTGCCTCTTTTCAGGCTCAGCTTTGCCTCCTTTGTGGCAGGAAGGTTTTCGATTCCCTCCTGTCCCCCACATGCCTAGCATGTCATAGTATGTGTTTAATAGACATCTGCTTGATTACCTTGAACTGGTCCAACATCAAACTTCCCTAAAGAGAACTGGCTATGCCCTCCTACCTGTGCCCCCACGGTCTACCTTGAGCACTTTTCCATAATGAGAAAAGAGAGAAGTTTCCAAATCTGGAAGCTCTCTGGCCAATCAATAAATGATCAAGTTTATATTGAATGCCTCTTTCTTATCTGGCTCTGAGGTTAGGTACCGTAGGGGATACAGGTATATCAGGCATGAGAGGCCTCCTTAGGGAATCCACAGTTTTATTGCGGAACTAAACTAAAACTCCAAAATCAATTACCTCAGAAGTAATACTGGACTGAGAGTCAGTAAAGGGAGTGATTAAAGGCTCATCAAAAAAAAAAAAAAACAAGAAGGCAGAAAGTCTGGGTTTAGATTCTGGCCAACTTACTTACCTCCTAACGGAATGTAAATTTAAATAATTACCTCACAGAGGCTAAGCCTCCATTTTTGTCACCTGGAAATATTAACAGCATATCCCGATGAGGTTTGTGAGAGTGGAAAGAGGTGTTGCGTGGAAACCATGTGGTGCCCAAAAATCACTCAGTGAAATGTATTAGTATTATTATCTAACACCGGTATTATCTATTCTCTAATTCGAGTCACTGCTGACTCAAAGTGCTGTGGAAGTTTGGGGAATTGAATAAGCAGAAAGGCTTAGTCATGGAAAGAGGGATGGATGAAGTGGGTGTTAGATTGGCCCTTGAGAGAGTTTAGAAATGGGAGGGAAGGGAGAGAGTCTTCCAGGCCAGGAGAACAGCTGGACGAGAAGTTGATGGCAAAGGTGTGCAGTGTGCAGGCATCTCGGGGCACCTGGCCCCAAGGGGGTAAATGGGAAGGCAGTCAGGCGTGCCGGTCCTGAAAGCTGGCATGCCTAGAGAGGAGTGATTCGATTTGCTTGGGGGAATGGCGTGATCGTGGTGGAGTTTCAAGACAGTGATTCCTATGGAGGTCGAGGATGGTCCTAAGTGCAAGAACCTGGGAACGAGGAGAACACAGGTTGTGGGGAGGGAGGCCCACCCTGCCTAGCCAGGTCAGGTAGAAAGGGAAGCAGAGTCTCCCTTCAAGACACAAACTACTTCCCTCTCATTCTGTTTCTTCCTAAATGCTGGGCAATCTTTGGCTTCTCCATAGTGTTTAGACAAGAGAGAAATCCCAGTCTACCACCCTCCCCCAATCGCTCTCCTAGGATCCCAATCCAGATACACAACCGAAGCATGCATATTTCTCTTTCTTCTATTTTTGTGCTCCAAAGATGGCCTGACATTGGTAAATCACTGCAGCAGGCTTTAAATGATGTATGAAATGAAAAATTCCTTCCCTGTGTATTGGGAGGCTCCTGCCCAGCAATGGGTTGGCTCTGCTGGGCTGGCTACTGCATTATTCAGCTCAGAGGTAGCCAGAAACTCAGTGGAGGTGAGAAACTCAGGATCACAAAGGAAAACAAAGTTAAAAAAAATTATTCTAAGGTAATAAAAATATCTACTGAAACATTTACATGCCTTTCTCCCTGTCTCTCGCCTTTTTTTTTTTTTTTTTTTTAATTTCTGCTAAAGCTTTTTGGATAGGAGTACTTTTTCTCTGCTTCTTTATGCATTTTTCTCCCACCCAAGTGTCTGCTCTCATTCCTTAACTTCCCCAAAGACAGAAAAAAACCTTTGTTTCAGAGGCCTGCACAGTTGATGGCATTTCTGGTCCTTTTCTCAGGGACCATTTTTAGTTTGACTTTGCTCCTGTGAGTCGTTCAGGACGGCCAAGTTGAGAGGGACTTCCTCATGGCCCAGGTAGACTCCCACCCCATGCAGTGTGGCCCTGCAGGGGGTACAGGATGGTCGTTGCTGCAGCAGCCTGGGTCTGCTTTAAAAAGCCTCGGAGGAAACTGTCCACCTGACCTCTACCCCAGGATCTGCTGAGTCCAGGCTAAACGCATCCGTGATCCACTCTGTGAACTCCATCAGTGCAGAGAGCACCGGGCAGCCTCGACTCAGAGCAGCCGCCTCGTGCCTTTCAGACAGAGCTTCAAATAGACTGAGGGCCTCCTCAGTCTGCAGGGAGGAGAGCGGGCTTGATCAATTGGCTTTTAGCCGATGAAATAATTATTGACGGACTTCTAATCTTGGCGCAGAACAGTCAAGAGGCATTTTAGCTCTAGAGGGTAAATGGGATCATCTCAGGATAAATTTAGCAACGTGGCCTGGGGGCAGAAGAGAAAGAGGCTTTGGGATCCAGGAAACACGCGGTTAGAGCCTCTCTGCGCCTGGAGGCAAGTCGGGTGAGTCCGTCTGCCTTGTCGGAGGGGCCCTAGGTGTGTGTGCTGGGGTTGTGCACAGGTGCTTGCAAGGAGGGGCGAGGAGGAGCTCCATGCTGGGCGCTGGGCGTGGAAACACGAACGTGACACGCACACTGTCTGTGCCTACGCGCAGAAAAACACATAAGGGAGTAGCTGTGGAAGAGCAGCGAACGTGCGCATGCGCAGGACAGAGGCGGGGCCTGGAGGGCTCGGAGCATGCGCCCTGCGGCCGCGCAGCCCGGACTGGCATCCTGGCTCCACCAGCTTCAGGGGCACGCAGTGGGGCAACACGTCTCCCCACTGTCCCTGTGTCTCCTCAACCGTAAAAGGAGGATAAATCTACACCAACTCAAGGCTTATGGTGAGGGACAAATACATGTAAGGCACGTACTTCAACGAAGTATATGTCACTATTTCTTATGGGGAGAAGAGCAAACCAGGGACACCCGATCTGGGGAGGACCTGGAGTCTACGACCAGTTCACACAAAGTCAGCTCGAGTCTTATATTTGCTTCTGAAAGGAGAGGGGCCACGGACGGTCATCCCTTGGTATCCGTGGGGAATCGGTCCCAAGACCCTCACGGATATCAAGATCCACCAATGCTCAAGTCCCTTATATGAAATGGATATTGCATCTGCGGATACAGAGGGACCACTGTGCTCTCCCAAGTAATAAGAATTGTAGAACTCTGCCGCTGCTCTCACCTCCACCGTGTGGCCATCACGTGTCACCATGTCAAGGCAGATGTCATACAAGGCACATGACCCTCCTACTCCCACTCCCGTTTTTCTCCAGATTTCACAGGGGGGAAGGGGAGGGGTGATGCTCCAATATCAGCATCCTTGGGATCGTTCTGGAAGCCATTGTCCTGTCTTGCAGGAGACAGAGATTCTGGGGTGGAGTGGAAGACTGAGTTTGAACTGGGTGTTACTAGTTTCTTAGTGGGCCTGGTTTTCCTCATCCATAAAATGGGAATAATAACTCCATCTTTTTGACTTCACAAGAGACATAGAGAAGGAAAAGGCTTTTAAAAACTGTAGAGTGTTCTATACTTTGCAATACACATTATCTGTCCAGACCCTCTCTTCAGCCAAGTGTTCAGCTTCCGGCAGGATGCACAGGGAGGAAGGAGGGGAAAGAAAGTTAATACCCGCTTCACCACCTATGTCATGCGAGCCAACCCGGCCGTCAGTGGGTTAACACATGGTGCAGCCAGGTAGCAGCAGTCCCCGCAGAACTTGTTCCTGGCCACCTGGCTCCAGGAGAGCTTTGGCAACCAGTTGAGACCTGCAGCCCCCTTTACTGTGTGAGCTTTGGCATAGGAGGGAGGCAGGGTGGAGGAATAGCAGCTAGCTACTGGGGGTTCTGAAAAGCCCAGAAAACCTCCCATGCAAATCCAGCTTCACATGACTTCAAAGACCTCAGCTTCACTGACTCAGTTCCTCTTCTCCCCGCAACTGTGTGCGCATGCAAGCACACACGCACAAATGCACACGCATTCCCCCTTCCATTCAAATATCCGGAACCCTGATTGGGCTGAGCTGTCTTCCTGGGCAGCTGAGAAGAGAAGGCTGGACCCCAGCGCAGAACAGCAGCTGAGCAGTCCTTGGTCGTTTCCCCCAGGTAGCACATTCCAAACCAGCAGCCCAGATGCTGCAGAAACACCTCCGTACTTTCTTCCACACCTCCGTGTAGGGGAAGAAGGCATCGAGGCCATGGCAGTCAGGCAACAGCAGGAGCTGCTGACAGCCTTTCAGACAGAAGGGAGCGTACGGGAAAGGAGGAGGCCCGTCCCTAACCATCACACTTCCTACGCCTGGAATTAACACCTTGTCACTCACAGCTCTGGTCTCCCAGTGCTGGCTGTCATGGCCATGGAGCAGGTGTGATGTCCAGGAACGTGGTCAGGGAGCCACAGCACGAAACTGCCAGCAGACGTCCCACTCTGTCTGCTTCTTGAGCGCCTGGCAGCCTAGGTCCAGCCTCAAGGGGCTGCACCGTCAGAGGCATCACTCTCTGGCAGGTTGATTCTCTGTGCCTTCTCCATTTCTCAGGATTACAGAATGCAGAACTGGAAAGGACCTTGGTGTTACTGATAACATAGCATCCAGTGGGGTTAGAGTAGATGGTAGGAGTAGAGGCTAGTAACTGGAGACCAGAAGCCAGTGCCTGCCTCCTGGTGCAATGCTCTTTCTGTTGCCTCAGCATCGAGAGACCGAGTCTCCTCATTCATCAGGGCTGCTCACTGCCAACAAGGGACAGGGGCTTGAGGCCCCCTTCCAAGCCCACTGCCCATGTGTCCATGTCCATTAAACCAGCACACCTGGTGTCTGCTCAGATAGGTTCAGGTTTTCCCAGATCCCAGGAGGAATGGAGATTTTGTCAATACCCACAGCAGAGGCGCTGGCTTGGTTTCCAGTAAGAGTCAGTGAAGCTGGGAAAATTTCTCATTACAGTTGTATTGATATTCACTTCACTCTGCAAATGACGTGGGATGGTTCTGACAGGATGTCTTAATGGGATTGGCTGAGCATCCATTTGGGTGGATGTGGGTTAATGGGGCCGAATAGACTAAAGGGTTCAATTGCATCGGCCCTATTCCCCAGGCATCTCCTCCACCACCAGGAGCAAAACGACAGGACAGCGCCCAGCGTGATGCTTGGGGGAAGCACTGCTGCTCAGGAAATTCTCAGATGTCTTTTCCTCTCTCTTCTTCCATCACCTGAGTAGCATCCAACCTCTTTACTTGGCTGTGGCTTTGTTCATCAGGGCTGCTCACTGCCAAGAAGGGCAGGGGCTGGAGAGGCCCCTCTCCAAGGCTGATGCCCACCTGCCCAGGTGGCCACCTGCATATTAAACTGGTTCTGATACTAACGATTTAAAAGCAGGTGACTAGAGCTTCACCTTCTGCAGAAAGATTTCTTATCACCTGGTACAATCCGGTGCACCCAGACATCTGTGACAGCCTGCTGGATGAACATGTCCCGTGGACTAACCCCAGGGAAACACCATCAGCCCATCCCTACTCCAAATCTAGGAGGCAGAGAAGTAATGGCTGAACAGTTAAATATGGATTCTCTTTGACTGCCAGACAAGACTCTAATACACTAACATAATTAAGTTCGGAGCTGCATTTGGGTAGCCTTCCGTAATTTCTGTGTTTGTAATTTCCATGTATCATTCCATTTGATTCTCACCAATATCCTGTGAAATAAGTGGGTTTAGAGACATCTTGTGAATTTCCTATGTTGGTTGTTTGCCCGTTTACAGGCTCAGACACATTCCCCATCCTTCTGCAAAATATACACCTCCCAGACTTCCTTCCAACTGGCATCTGTGTAGGTTCAGCCAACGGGGCCTCTGTCAGGGGATTAGCGGGTAGAGAAGAGGTGAAGCCAGTACATTTCATTCCTTCCATCCTGGTTTGGGTGGCCTGTAGTTTTGTCTCTTTGGTGGTCTAGTTCCCACTGGGTGGCCCTATGCCTCCAGCTTTGGCCTGACTGCCACTTACTGCTAGCCTTTGGGCATCCTCACCCTCCCCTTTTAGACTACCTGGCATGGGCTCTGTCCACCTGGCTGCAGCCTGACCAGTCCATTACCAGAAATGATGAAACCAAGCCCAGGGCAACATAGCTACCATGTACCGTGTCGTTATTGCAAAACAAGTCCTCATACTTCCAGAACACACCCTTTCCCAACCCATGTGAGGGCAAAGAAAAGGGGTCAATTTAATAGCAGTTAATACAACTCAAAGTAATACAACTCTAGGGAACCCAGAGGGGAAAGCACAGACGTAAGCAGGGGAGCACAGAGGAGAGGTAGTTTGTTTGCAGGTGGGGCATCAGTAAAGGCTTTGTGGACGAAGTGACATTTGATTTGTGTGGGATATGATTGTGCTGAAATTTGGTGTGAAAGAAGGAGATACTGTTTCCCTCACTGCAGAGAAGGGTCAAGTGTGGGACACCCCACTTTCAAAGTGCCCACGGCTGCTGCCCTGCATTTGTCCCTGTGCCCCCCTCCCCATGACTACCAAGATTGTCAACCTCCTCTCGCTGGTCTGCCTGTCCATTCTCCACCCTCTGTTAGGAAGTGTCTCTTTAAAAAACACACATCCCACCAAGTCAGTCTCTGTCTAGACACCTTTGATGACTCCCTGTTGCTTATGGGACTGGCCCAAGCCCGAAATCCAAGGCCACGTGGGGACCAATCACCAAGTCTCCAGTAGGCCATGTGCTTCTCTTGCTTTGCTCAAACTCTCCCCTCTGCCTGGAATGCCCCCGTTTTTGCTTTCATCCAGTAAAGTCCTTCCCATCACGTAATGCTGTTAAAGGATATGACTTCTGTAACTCTCCCTGGCACTTCTACCAGAAACACAAATGCAGACAACATTTTCCGTGCTCCCAGAACCCATTGCCCACACTTGTATTGAATTGTATCAAACTGTCATATCCTTATGCATTTACCAGTCAGTTCTCACACTAGGAGCTCACAGCTCGTCTTCTACGTCCCAGCACCACACACCCAGAAACAGGCACATAATAAATGCTCATTAAACATCTGTTGCACTGAAATGAATCCCATTGTTGTCCCTCCTCCTCATTTCCTTGTACTCCCTACTCCCCTCCTGAATTCCTCTACTTAGACTAGAGGTCACAAGCGTCTGTCCCCTTCCACTGGGAGATGAGAATGCTGAGTATCCCCTGACACTGACACAACTTCACTTGGGGTGTGCTTTTCACACAACAGTATGTTGATAGAGTTGAATACAGTTAGCAAGGTAAATAATAGAAGGGAAGAAGGAACTTAAGAACACTAGAAAAAGAAAGATTTGTTCTCAACTGAGATACAGAGAGATAAAAATGAAGTAAGGCAGGTATGCTGGGAAAAAGTGCTATGTTGAGGGAAAGAGAAATAGCCAGACTCAGGCTGAGGCTGGTGCTGTGACAAGCAGTCTCCCCCACCCCGTGGCCTCCTGGTCTACCAGCCATCTTCTCCTCACCCTGGTTCACTCGCAAGTTGCCCTCTCTTCCAGGCAGCTGGGCTGACTACACCTTGGGAAGAAAGTTCTTTCCACAACTGTGCTCTTTCTCAGGGTTGGGTAGTACTTTATCTCTAATGGCAATTAAATTCATGTATGGTTAGGCCAGTGTTTTCAGTCATTTCCCTGTGTATGTATGTGTGTGTGTGGTTCCCCCATTAGATTATTAACAAACTCCCCAGCTGAAAGACCATTTCAAGACAGTCCCTTCCTTGTCCCTCTTGGCATGGCTCCCTGCCTGTCCCTTGGATACTGCCCACCGTCGTCCAGTCCAACCGTCCGTCTGTGTACAGAGAAGTTATATATAGCACCACGGTTAGAAGCGTAGACTCCGAAACCAGAGAGCCTGGCTCCCAATCCCAGCTCTGCTAAATGTGGCTCTGCAGCCTTTCGTGAATTTACGTCTGCTTCCTCATGAGTAAAAACAGGGATAAAGATAGGAGGTCCCTTCCTTCCCATCACATAATGCTGTTAAAGGATATGACTTCTGCAAAACTCAACACTTGTCCTTGCAGGACTTTCTTAAAATGTTTTTGTGCCCCAGCAGCTCATCATGTAAATTTGAGGGAAACCAGAATCCTTGTCCACAGCTTGAGTCCTCAGCGGCTGAGACCTCTGTTCTGAGATCTCAGGAGCCCCAGCCAGGAGCAGTACAGCAGCCTTGTTTAAACCACACTTCCCTCCTAAATTCTTATCCCCAGCAAAAACCACAATCTCCCCTAGCAGCCCGGCATCCTACCTCTCCAGCTGTACACCGGCTAGTGTGCAAGTCCTTCAACACAGCCAGCCCTGCCCCTCCTCCTTCTCCGACCCGGAACTGAAAGACACACACACACACACACACACAGAGCTGACCAACCTCCTAAGAGATCAAAGCCAAAATATGAGTCTGCCTTGTGGATGACAGACGAAGACTCACATTGGCTGTGTGTGTGTGTGTGTGTGAGAGAGAGAGAGAGAGGGAGGGAGAGAGGAGAGAGAGAGAAGGAGAGAGAGAGGGAGAGAACATGCTAACATGCTCTCGGGGGTCAGAACCTGGAGTTTAAACCCTTTTGCTGATGACAAACATGCCCAGTGGCAAGCAGTGTGCCCCCGGCCCCCCACACACACCCTGTTCTCGGCATTTATGGTGGGCCTCTAGTGTATTAAGAGAGAAATGCATCTGGCAGTCTAACATCTGCTGTTTAAGTCCTCTTGCTTTGTGGAATCAGGCCCAGCAGCCCCTCATAGTGGCCGACTCCAGAGCATCCTTTGACAGGATATGGAGCATCCTTCAAGGTTAATGAGAGAAAAGCTCCTTTGGTCTATATCTGTGTATTTTGCTGCCATGACATGAGAGCTGAAATGGACCAAATTGCTTCCCAGCGTGAGCCCACAGTAATATTTCTCCAGCTTTTGTACAGGAGCCTCTTGGCCGGGTTGGCTGCAGTGGTTGGCAGGTAAGTAGTGCCCTGGCCAGGTGCCAGCATGTTAGAGCTGTGTGTCTGTTGCTAGTTCATCTTCAGCACCAGCTCTGTACCCTTTGGCTGTCTGGAGCAGGGCTGGGGCACCCACACCGGCTAATTTCCCCGAGGTATATTGTGGGGGGCTTCTCTGCCTCCCTCTGAGAGCCTTCCACTGCCTCCAGCCCCTGCCACCCTTCTGGGCACATCCCCTGCAGTGCTGGAGAACCAGGCTCACCCCTGCACCCCAGATGAGCAGGTCTGCCCAGAGACCGTCCTCCCAACACGTCTGCTGCCTCCTTGGGAATCAGGAGAGGAGTGTCCGCTCTGGGTTCTGGATACGCTGCTTATGAAAGGTGTGACCATAGCGGAAATACCTGTGTCAGATCAGAGTCCCAGATGCAGTCTCTAAGTAAAGATTCCTGAACAAGTGCTCCCAGGAGAAACAGGCAGGAGAAAGGGCTGCAGATAGAGATGGAGAAGAAGCCAAGCAGGAGTGTGATTTTAGGCAGAGCCCCAGTCCCGCTAACCCTGCAGAAAAGCTCTGGAATGTAAATTACACCTTAGGGTGTACCTGACTCTCAGCAAACACTCATCCTGCCACACCAGCCGCTGGCTAAGGGCCCCAAGGAGCATAAACACTCTCAGGCGTCTCCCATTCTCTGAAGGTTTGGGTGAACAGTGAGGCCAAGCGTCTCCACCGCCCAAGGGCAGCGGTGTCCTGAGACCTGCGGGTGTGGGCCGGTAGAAGCAAAGCACGCAGGTGGGTAGGGACAGCATGTGGGACCAGCAGAAGGATGCAGGGGTCTGCGTGGACCACCAGTCGTACCCGCTGCATCCCCAAGCCCACTGAGTTTCATGGCCCTCGGTGTAAATGGAGGACACAGATAGGTATACCATAAAGTTGATGTGAGATCCAAAGGCCGTCACACATGCATAAATGTCAGCGCCCTTTTTTTCCCGTTCACCTGTCAGGTTTCCCGCCTCCTGTTGACAGTTGCACTCACTTAAGAAGCTGAATGCTCATGATATAATGTTAAGTGGGAAAAAATTCAGGCTGTAGAGCTGTGTCTGTGGCATACTCGCCATCGTATAAAATTCTTATATATATATATGAACATATATAAAATTTTATTGGAAAATACTCAACATGCTAATGGTGATTATCACTGGGTATTGGAACTATGAGTTATTTGTTATTTTGTCTTTATACTTTCCTGATTTTTCTACCGTAAGCAAGTGTTATTTTAAAAAATCACTTTAAAACACCAAGGCTTAGAAAGATCAAGCAGTTTAAATACTGTGAGAAAAACTTAAAGACCATCTTGTCTTCACCTGTTCCCAACTCCTACGTTTAGATGCAGGGCAAAGTCGTGCGGTTGGGAGATTTTATCTTTGGTCTTAATCCCCATCCTAGCTATGCATTTGCATTTCAAGGGAGATCTTGGTGGATACTGTGGCTTAAATAAGATTAAACGGGCTTCTTTACTGTGGAATTTTCCAGAGCCTTCAATGTATTAAGGTGCATCCTGACTCTGGAGACAAGTAGCCTACGAAGTGTTCTCCCACATTACCCAGCGCTAGGACCCTTTCCTCAAGGATCATTTGAGGCACTTTCAGCCCAGGACCAACTTTGGGAAACACCAGGCTTAAGGCAAAGAGAAGGAGAGCTCTCGGGGCAGATGTTTTAGGGGCAGGCACATCTCCCCAAATCTCCCGCTGGCTCCACAGCTCCTGCCTCCACCCACAGCCTGGACCGGGTTCGGGAGAGTCCAGATCCTGAGAAGACCTGATGGGTGAGCCACGAGTGCCAGCAAAGGTGGTGAGAGGGAGGAGGAAAACGTGGTCCATCGCCCCCAGTTGTGTCTGGTCGTGTCATGTCTGGCTAGACCTTACCCAGAGGTGGCCAGAGGAACCGTGGGGGTTGAGCCCCCCAGAACGGGAAAGGCTGGTGACAGGACCAGTGGGAGAGCATGACCCACTGGGCGGCCAGAGCCTCGGCTTTCACAAACTGTGGACATAATGCTGCTTGCTAGAAAGCAGTTCTGGGTGGCAAAATGGCAAATTTGTAAAATAAGGTCGGGGGCCGCCCCAAGATCAATGTCTCTGAAAGCCAATATAACACGGCGATGATGCGCCCAAGCTCCTTAGCCAAACTCCCCCTGCGATGAGTCCTCTTCCATCGTGCTCTGGACCCTCAGGCTGGGGTTGAACTTCTCTGCCTCTGATCCCTCCTCTGTAACATGGGCATTACGTGAAGACAAGGATGACTCTACATCTGTGAAAGATTATTTTAATGAGGACTGTGGCTAGTTATTCCATGCGGACAGAAAGAGAGGTTGAAATGACTGCAGGAAAAAAATCGGAACCTTGTGCGTTGCTGGTGGGAATGAAAAATGGTCCAGCCACTGTGTAGAACAGTATGGTGGTTCCTCAGAAAATGAAACAGAATTGCCATGTGATCCAACAAACCTGCTTCTGGGTATACACACAAAAGAACTGAAAGCAGGGACTCAAACAGCTGTTTGCACATTATTTACAAGAAGCAAGAGGTGGAAGCACCCAAGTGTTCATCGGTGGATGAATGGATAAACAAAATGTAATATATCCATACAATGGAATATTATTCAGCCTTAAAGAGAGAGAAAATTCTGATACATGCTACAACATGGATAAACTTTGAAGAGATTACGTTAAGTGAAATAAGCCAGACACAAAAGGACAAACACTGTATGATTCCACTTATCCTTTATAGAGACAGGAAGATTGGTGGTTGCCAGTGGAGGGAGGCAGGGGAGCAGATGATGGGGAGTTAGTATTTAATGGGTATAGAATTTCAGTCTGGGATGATGACAAAGTTCTGGTTTCAGATGTGATTATGTTTGCATAACTGTGTGACTGTACTTAATGCCCCTCAACTATACACTTAAAAGTAGTAAAATTTTATGTTATATATATTTACAAAATAAAAAAAGAAGTCTCAACATTAAAGAGAAAGAGTCTAAAAAATAATATCAACCCCATGGGGAGTTGGGGCCATAGGTCAGAAGGAGGTTTTCCTGAAACTGGAGGCCCCCTGTCCTTCAGGGCTTTCCAAGTGGACTTGGGTGAGATAATTCCTGTACCTTGGTTGTTGATCCAAGTGTTGAACTAATTGACCTTGGCGATCAATCACCATGAATTTTCCACCCCACCATGAATATCATTAAGACTGAGAAATATATTGTTAAATCTCTGACATTTAAAGTCCCTGTCATATATCTAGGATGAAACATAGAATCAAGTGTTCTGCAAAATAGGTGCAGAGATCTTGAAAGGAGGTCAAGAGAGTGTTTTTCTAAGTGCGTGTAAAAAATAATTTTGACAATTTTTACAGGATTGGTACAACGCCATGAGAAGCACATGCATGGTGACAAAAACTTGGAGGGAGTCTGCTTAAATGTTAAGCACTCTCTGAGGCCGGCGGAACTAGGGGGTGGATTTTTTCATGTTTTAATTTCTTTTGTGTTGTCAAATATTGTTTTAATAATTAATAAAATGGACAAAATGATAGAAGTAACATTTGAGAAACTAAATGCATGGAAAGCATATGAAGACTGACATCCCTTCTTTTACTCATTTAAAAACCCAGGGCTTCCCTGGTGGCGCAGTGGTTGAGAGTCCGCCTGCCGATGCAGGGGACACGGGTTCGTGCCCTGGTCAGGGAGGATCGCACATGCCGCGGAGCGACTGGGCTCTGCGCGTCCGGAGCCTGTGCTCCGCAACGGGAGAGGCCACGGCAGTGAGAGGCCCGCGTACCAAGAAAAAAAAAAAAAAAACCCAGATATAGGAAGTGGGATGAGCAGAATATCCTGCTTAATATAGATGAAAACAGCTCCTCATCTTAAAAACTCAAACTACAGCCACAGGACAACTCCACGAGATGGCGTTCACAGAATCGATCGATACAACTCCAGTTTGTTTGGAAAGTCAGGTCGCCTATATGCCAAAAATACATATTTTGCAAATTGCTTAATTTACATTTGAAAAGACCCAACCTTAATTCTTCAAGAAACTGAATAGAAGGACGGAGAGAAAGAAAAGGAAAAAAAACCCCACAACACAGCCATTTAAGCATCTTTTTTGTCTCTGCAATATACATAACTTGATTGAAACTGATAGCATTTGGAAAAAGGAAAGATTTTTTTCCATTAAGAAAAAAAAACAGCAACCACACAAAAAACTTGCCAGAGTTACATGAAACCTTTGTTGTCAGTGAGCTTTTACTGACTCCAGAATAGTGGTGACACACATTCTGACAGGGGTGCACAGCCTGCCGTTGCTTTGCTGTGGTGGGACCTTAACCCTCATGCTTCCGTTTCTTTGAAAATTAATATAATAAAAGCACAGCAGATATTTTGAGCTCAGATATAGTGCCTTGAATTTGAATTCACAAGGTGCTTTCTCTGCTGTCACCACATCACTGTGTCAGTGGTGCTCTCAACTCATATCGAAGTAGAGACGGCATAGGCTTTCGAGCCCCAAAGCTGGGTGACCTTGCACAGACGACCTCTTATCTCAAGACTAGGTTTCCTGGTTGCAGTGAGAAGTGAGGAAATGTATACATGTGGTGTTTGGCACAGAGTAGGTGCTCAGGAGTTCACCCCTTTCCTGCCATGCACATAGAAGACAGATGGGCTTCAGGGAGAATAGATGATTGGTCTCAGGCCAGACAGCTAATAAATGGCAGAGTTGAGCCTGGAACCGTGATCTTCTAAGTTCCATCAAGCCCAGTGGTGTTCCACTGAGTTCCTCCCCTCCTTCTTGTCTAGAATTCCTGAAAGCTGTGCTTTATAAAAGAATGGCAGATGGAAAGTAGCTGGGTCAGATGGGGTGGTGGAGAGGCCATGGCCTGCTTTATAGCTGGTCCTGTGTCCCCCGCCTATTTGCTGGAGCCACCTGCACGTGGGCACCTTCATGGCCCCAAGGGAGCTCAGAGGAACCATCCAGCTTTGCACTGTCCCATCAAAAATCAGCAAATAAAGAGCTCGCCTCCCTGCCAGGATGTCTTAATCGCTCTCACTGGAGGCCTGAGTCCACCATTCACAGCCTGCAGGCCAGAAAAAAAGAGAGGACCACAGTGGGGAGACAGGGTGGGTGCCCTTTGGGCTTGAGGGGGTTGAGTATACGGCTCCCCAGCCAACAGGAAAGGACAATGGGTATGCTCTCTCCGGCTGAAACGAATGGTGTGGCTTGAGAACGGGGGAAAGGGAGCAGATATTACCCAGGGTGACTCCCAGGGCATCCCCCTTGGTAGTTCCAACAACTTATCAACCATACATACGTGTTTGTTTAGCACCAAAGCGATGTCACTGAGGAAGCTTCCGCGCAGCCACGTAGAGAGGTGCCTCCCCCCGTGGATGCGTCGCATGTGTCCCCCAAATGCCTGCCAGAGCCTACTGGTGTCCGTCAGTTTATAAGTCGTGTTCTGCCCCCGGTCCAGGACTTTTCCCACTGTACCATCAGGATGTCACCTAGGGCAGCACAGCCCAATGACCCACACACTCAGGTTTCCAAAACACGGCCCTTTCATTCAGTACACACGCACTGGCTGTCTGGTCCACGTGTAACTGGACACAGACAAAATGATTTAAGATCAAAGCCTTCTCTGTACAGAATCCTTCTCCTTTCTGACCCTCAGAGCTCCTACCAGAGAGCCTAACGCCCTGGCACCTTCCACGTGGGCTGGAAGTCATCTGAACTCCAGCAGGTGGCGCTGCTCTGCGTTTGACTTGGTGTGCAGTGTTGATGAGGCTCAGGGCCCATTCTATCCCCTTGTCTTGTGGTCTGACTGCCTCTGCGGCCTGGCTTTGGGTGTGGGGTCTCCTGGTGGACCAGGTGCAGTTTTCTCCCAATCACAACCCTCCGGGGTCCTGGTCTTTTAGCCTCACTCCCCTGCACAGTTGGGGCCCCTCACAGATTCCCAGACCCGACAGGTCAATAGCTTGAGTCTGTCTTTTGAATTGGGTAATAAACCTTTACCAAAGTACTGTTCTCTGGAGTCCTGGCAAAAATGTGCCTCTGTTGGCAGCAGAGGTGGTGACAGGGACCGTCCGCTCACTCCCACCCGCAGACCCTTATTAGTTTGTGAGGTTGGCTCATGGTCACCACGGAAGGGGCAGGGAGCCTGAGCCCAGAGCCATGAGGTCCACGAGGAGGAGGGGTCCGGAGCCTCCGTGGGGACGGGCCTGGGTTAGCTTTGCCTCCATCTTGCATCCTAAGGAGGCCGCCCCGTGATCCTTTCCCCTCCAGAGGACAGGAGCAGAGCTGCAGAACCCCAGCAGTTTCCTCTCTATCTCCACTTCCTCCTCTGAAAAGTGGGAATAATAAAATCCACCTGCCAGGGTGCTTGTGCCACTCAATGAGATAACGCAGGGGAAATCTCTCTAGAAAGTCCGAAGTGCCCGGCAGGCGGTGGCTGTTGGCACTGGGCCTTCACTCTTTAACTCTGCCTCCTCTGCCCCAAGCCCAGGCCAGACAGACCTCAGGGGCCTCACCTTCCACTGGTGGCCCAGGAAAGAGGCCCTGCTGCGACCTGACAAAAACAGAGAGTTTGTGATTACTATTCACCTCTTCTTTTAGAAAGCGCAATGAATAAAACATATGCAGTTCATGGACACTAAAGAGCCTTTTCATATCAATTTGGGAGGAGTTGTCAGCTTTGATTTATTAAGTAAAGTTCTGAAACAGGTTACTGATGGGCTGTCAGTCTCCTGGTAACGGATGGGCCTCAGCTGGCTGCGTGGTGACGGACTTGCATCCCGCCCCTGCCACCTTCCAGAGAGGCAGCCCTTGAAGACGCAGCGCACGTGTGAAGGCAGCCTTGTGCTCTCTTGATGGATCTGCCCATTTTCCATCACCCCTGCCTTTGGTCTCTTTCTGTCTCTGCAGTTCTCCCCACCCCATACCAGTTCTCCTCCCTCAGACCCCTGTCCCCCACCCCACCCCTGTCGCCAAGTGCTTGTGACTGGAAAACATCGCTGGGTGTTTCAAGCCTGCCTCCTTCCGCATCTGGTCAAGGTGTCCCATCGGTCAGGAGGGCCAGGGTGGCTGGGAAGACCCTCTAGGAGCAGGCTCGCCTGGAGACCCCCATTTCTTTGCCAGGCTCCATGGTCTCTTTCACAGTGGTCAGCACTCTGGTCCCTTGTTCATAGTACAAGCCACTAGGCTGTGTGATTCCTGAGTGGGGGTGAGGCTAGGCAATCCCACGCCGAATGCAGGAGCTGGGGCTGGAATTGCTCCTTCTTGTAGCCAAGGGTCGAGTGAATGACTCACCCACTCCAACACCCACCATGAAATCTCTTTTTTTTAATTTTTATTTTATATTGGACTATGGGAACTCTGCTCAATATTCTGTAATAACACAAATGGGAAAAGAATTTGAAAGAGAATAGCTATATGTATATGTATAACGGAATTACTTTACTGTACACCTGAAACTAACATGAAATCTCTCTCTAACACGATGTAAGCATTTCACCAGCACCTGTATACTTGGAGATCTTCCAAATTCCCTTGACCTCCAGGCAAGAGCGGACACCCATTAAGCTGCTTCAGTGGGTTTTCTGTTAGCGTTTTACCTTGGTTTTTGTCCTGCTCAGAGACCATATCTTGGTCACAGAGAGCTGTTCTGTGTCGCCCCTTGCTGCCCTGATGGTACAGGATGTTGTCCTAAAGGGCAGGAGAGAACGAGGATGCCACTCTACAGAAGTAGGGACCAGCCTCTCAGTTACTAGGCTTTGGACTGTGTACAGTGAGGCAGGGAGTCCGTGGCACAGTTCTTCAGAGTGCCAAGTAAATGCCTTGCTTTTGCAGAAAGGAAAGAAAAAAATCTGTGATGCTCGGTCTTTCTGAACTTGACCCATATTCTCTCCTGATTGGGAGGTCAGCTCTCAATCCAGCTGGAGGACGTCATACTGAGTCAAACTCATGGTCAGCCCACTGTCTGCCTGTGACAGGGGCCGATAGGACACTGGGCCTTTCACGGGTGATAGTCCAGTCCACTTTCTGAGAATAAACACGGGTCCCCATCACCCATGCCTTGCTCTTCCCAGCCCCTTGACTGTGGCTCTGTCATCTCTGTGCCACCTCTTGGAATGTGTCCTTTAGCCTCATTGTATAAACCGTCTCACGTGGGCCAGAGCCAGGTCTGACCATGAAGCTCTGCGGATTCCTCTGCCTCCAGAGGAGGGACCATCAGTCCCACCCTAGCACTGCGATCCCAGAATTAGATCCCAAAGGAAGGCAATCCGTAAAAGACATCAGGGGACTCAGTCTGAAAAAGAAGAGGGTGGGCCCTAGTGTAATCATGGTCTTCCAGTGGATACGTGCTTATTACAAGAAGAAAAGGGCAAATGTTGGCCTCTCCACCCGGAACAGAGCAGATGGAAAAGCATTTGCATCATGGAATCCTGAGAGACTCAGACTTGATACAGGGGCAGTTTTCTCATGACTAAGAGAGTTAAGTCCTAAACACGTTCACAGTTCTTTAGCCGTTCAGACGCAGGCAGGTGAGCAGAAGGAACCATGTGGCAAGGGGCACTACGGGTTGGATGTGCCATCTCAGGCAGGGGACCTGTGTGCAGAGACTGACGTAGACGGGGTTCCGCGCGGCAGCCCCATCCATCCAGGCTCAGCGATTCTTCTTCCTGCCACCTCCTCCCAGGAGTGCTCTGTCCCTCCTCTGTCCCACCTCTTCACTGCTGCAGAGCTCAGCAGAGCCTGGACACATCCAACCACTCCTCACCTGTCCCATCCTTCCTGGCTCAGAGCCTGTCTGGGGACACAGGCTGAGGGGGAAAAGGGGGAGGAAGGCTTACTCCCTAAGACTGCCTCCTATTTCTCCTTGTTTCAACCCAAAGGCTCATTTTGACCACATACATAGCTTTGTCTTCTCCTGCAGAACCTAGTTAGAAAAAAGACAATTGTTGGGTAGGTGCACATAAGAGTAAGGATTGTTCATGATCCTTTCTAGCCAGCTGGGAGGGAATCAAAAAGACCACTGTCAACAATAATTAGAAAGGGTCCCTAGACACTGAGCATGGCTCTGAAGCACAAAGATGACGTTGCAGGGCACACAGGAATGAATAAGTTTCAGGTTTATTGCTGCAATTAATTGAACTGTAATGGATATAACTCTCTTTCAATAAGCAAACGTTTATCAAATACTCATGATCCTTGGTCCTGGGAATACAGATCAATAAGGTGGGACTTCGGCCTTTGAGGGCCCAGCCGTCTAGTGGGCCGGACTAATATGTAAGCAAATAATGATGCATAGTAATCTGATAAATATTCCAGAGAGATCTACACAGTATGCTGTAGACACCAGAGGTGGGATTCCCTTTTTTTTTTTTTTTTTTGCCATGTCACGCGGCTTGTGGGATCTTAGTTCCCCGACCAGGGATTGAACCCACGAATTCAGCAGTGAAAGTGCTGAGTCCTAACCACTGGACAGCCAGGGAATTCCCAGGGATTCCCTTCTGAATGCCTCCTCCATTCCCGGCACTGTGCTGAATGCTGGGGATGATAAAGAAACAGATATAGGCCTTGCCCCTCGAGGAGGCTTACAGTTAGCTGAACACACCCCAATCTGCACGGGGAGCTCAGACAGGGCTCCAGGAGAGAGAGGACCCAAGGCTTGGAGAAGGAGCTTCAGTTGTTCCACAGACACGCAGGGAACAAGGGCTCTCTAAACAGAAGAAACAGAAAGTACAAGAATGTAGAGAGGCGAAAGCATGACCTACTTGGGGAAGTATGAAAAACTTCTTTGCTTCTTCTTTTGTAACCCTAGCCCCAACTGTCCTTTCAACTCAGACCCATGAGTAATGGGAAATAGGACTATGTCACTGAGATAGTTTGAAAACATTAACTGAGATCCTTAGACTTGACCGTGGGCACTGGAACATTCTTGAAAATTTTGATTAGGATGAGTCCGTTCTCTTGTCCATGAGACTCCTACAGAAATCATACATAAACCAAAAGAAACTGGTCTGAATTTCAGTAAGTTCTAGAGCTGTGATTTGCATGAATTGCCTCTTTCTGCTAATAAAGAGAACGATGAAAATAACTCTCTCCTAGAGCCCTGTCTCCAAAATGGCATGAAAAGGCAGTGATTACCAGTGTCAGTAGATACCCATATAATTTAATCCCGGTAGGGGATCTTATTTTTTAATGGATCAATCTCCCAGGGATTTCTCAATGTTCACGTCCCCAGTGAGAAGTCGATTTTATTGCTCTAGCTGTATGCACTTCCCTTCCTGAAGTCAAGAATACAGAAAGCAATCTGTAAGGCACACAGCAGGAAGAGGATTTATCCTTGTCCACTTAAATATTCATGGCAGCTTGCATTTTGGTTCGAGAAGACCCTTGTTGATTTAGATAAGATTTAATTTATTCATAATTTACCTAAATTTGCAGGCGCGTGCGTGTACATTTTAGCGTATAAGTAGCATAATACATAAAACATCACCAAAGCATGCAAATTGTACATTGACAGCAGTGGAACCCGCCTGGATGTTTTAGGGAGATAACACATTTCCACCAGAGCAAAGACCTGAGCACAATGGCCTGGGATTGTTTGCCTGTAATACGATGAGTCATCATTATCTTTTTACCCAAGGCACACTTCTCATTAAAAACTAAAATGTATGTAATATAAAGTGATGCTGAAGAACAGCTTTCAGAAACCAATGTTGTGCTTCCTCCTCTTCTCCCTGGTCCTTTATTGTTGTACAGCCGACCCCTTCTCTTCCCTCAGCCCTCAAACAAAATAAAACAACATATTTCAATGGCCTCTAAGTTTCCGGCTAATTAGTGACAACCTTACATTCCCATTGGTTTATTCGTTCATTCAAGTAATATCTATTGTCCACCTGTTGCATATAAATACCATTCTAGGCTATTCCAGCAGCCTTGTAGAGCACCTGATCTGCCTTCTCCACAAGACAATGAGCTCTCTGAAGGCAGATGCTGTGGCTTGTCCTGAGACAGGCTGGGACCTGAGACCTGGGACCCATTGCTGTAGTGTTTGCTCCTGGACAAACATCTCCTCAAGCAACAAAATACAAAGAAACTCTAAGGGACTAAAAATAACTGCATGCGTGAGCAGTTGGGGCAAATTATGGACAACAAAATACAAAAAGACCAAAAAATACCCAAAAAACCCAACTGCCACTTCTGAAGAGCCAGTAGCAAGAACAGGGTGTTGGGAATAAAAGCAGGGTACTGCGTGTGCCCCCTGCACTCAACACCACCAAAGGGGTGGGCAGACTACCTAAGCCACCCCTCCAGGCTGACCCCTTGACCTGCCCTTACCCTCAACCCATGTAAGGAATCAGCTTGCCCCCACTCAGGGAGATAGCAAAGGAACCTGTTGCTTGTTTTTCTTGGCCCCAATAAAGCTTTGCCTGAATTTCTTTTCTGGCCTCTTATCAATTTCTATTGGTTGGGGAAGGCCAAGAACCCTGGTCAGGATTCCGGTGCCCAGCCCTGACCCTGGCATATTGTAGCTGATGGATAAATGTTGTTAATGGTCTGGACCATTGTTTTCAGCAGCATATGGGAATTCTTAGAAATAGAGAGAAAAAGGAACTTTTCATGAAAGTTTTTGCCATGAGAACTTTCTCATGACTTGTCGCTGGTCATGAGTCTGACAAGTCCTTCATCCTGACTCTTACGAAAGAAGAAAATCCCAGTTCTCGCCCAGAGCTGGCAACAGTGTGCCTTCCCTTCTTGGTATGCAGGGTCTCTCCAGCCAGAGCACCGTTTTTAGGCTTTGGAGGAGGAATTGGAGAGACATAATCTGAAGAGAGTGTAAGAAGATTTAAAGGAAGGGGATTTGTTTGGAGTCTTTGCTACCTAAAGGCTTTAAAACTTTATAATGCCAAACAATGCCGTTTTTCTTTATTTATGGATCATATATTCCCCCCGTTATTACTGTCATATATTTTTCCAACCTGACAGCTGGTAACACCGAAAATTCACTGCTAGCAAAAAAATGCCATTTACCGCTCTCTCCAAGATAATAATTTTAGAATTAAAGGAAAAAATATATATACATGTCTATGCAAAAATACCCATATTTATTTTTAGCCCCTGAACTCATACTCCAGACTGAATATGGATTGGGGGTCTAGAATCACGTTTTGATCAGAGTTCAGGGGGATTCTTTTAAAAACATAACCCTCAAACATCCTCTCTTACCTGTTAGCTATTAACTCAGGTAAGAAGTATCAGAGCAGGTCATCCTGGTTTCCCCAGAGTTGGTGCAATTTGTCAAACGTGGCACGATGGCAGAGAATTATTTTTCCTCTTGATTTATTAGAAATATTCTAAAAGGGGCAGTCTGTCACTCAGGTTATTTTAGCCAGTCCTCTGGCTGAAGTTTCTTTTCCTTTGGCTTACAATCCAAATCCACAAGAAGGGGAAAAACAACCCAAGAGATAAAAACCACAAGGGGGAAAAAGAAAGAAATCGATGTGTTTTAAACCTGATGACAGGATGGCTTGTTTAAATTGCTTCGCACATTGATTTAAAGCACGCCCAGTAGAAACCTCGATTATGTTAACAATCTTTTCCCTCCATTTCAATCACTGTATTTGCTGTATCTGATTACCTTCAGAAAAATGATGTCCAAATATAATGTTGAATATGATTTTATTATTATTATTTGTTAGAATGATGGGCAATGACTTAGACATCTGGGGACAGGATTAGTAACATAAATAATGTGAATTCCAAATAGCCCAAGATACTGATAAATCAACTGCATGTTTAACTATAGGTTATGTCCTAGATGTATTTCTGAAAATGGCAGTTCTTTCAGGCTTCAGGAGTGCAGAGAGATAAGAGGTAATCCTGGCCATAGACTGCAAGTGGTGGGAAATGTCCTCCCATGTGAAATGAACACAGCTTCCAGTGTGAGAGGCTGTGTTGTGTTTTGACAAAGTCACCTTTAATCTCAATAGTTTGTCATTGAGATACCATTGCCGAGGCCACCGACATCTTTTGTAAAAATACTTCTAGTTAGCCTACCTGTACTTCAGCTCGGAGGCAATGGAGCCATTATTTCCCATGTTGCTTTGATATTTGCACACCGGTGTGACTCCCTGATGGTGGTTAGGATTGGAAATAATGGGAAGTGGTCTTTCCATTCTGTACCCATATCTTAGACAGATCTGGTTCCCGAGTAACTGTTGTGGAAATAACCCAATGATAAAGAATCCAACCGACCCATTCACTAGGTTTCTGTTTCTACTCTGAGTCAGGCACCATCCTTATATATGAGGATTGTGGTTTTTCATTCAGGATTGTGAAAAGTTATCTGACCATATGTGAAAGTTTGCTTTTTTGCGCACTGAACACGTGCTTTCACATATGCTGTGTCCTTCAATCTCTTGAAGCTGGTTAGATTTAACCCATTTCACCATTGAAGAGACTGAGTTTTAGCCAAAAATGTCACTCACCTAAGGTCACCCACTTGTTAAACACTGAGATTAGATTTGAACCAAGTGTTGTTTTTTTTTTTCACTCCAAACCTTCTATTCTCTTCTCTACACCACATTACCCTGAAGCTGTTGTTTTGTTCGATTCACCAAAAAATACCTACTGAATAGCTTCTATATGTCAGGCCATCAATGTTCGAGGTGCTGAGAATCAAAGCAAGTCCCCACTGAGCCTACTCTTAGGGGCACAGTACAGAGATTAGTTTGCTGTGTGTTGGAAGAGCTATGCACAGGGTATCATGAGGGTGTATCCGAGGTCTCCATGTCCACCAGGCTCAGGGAGAACTTCCTGAAGGAGCAGACCCTGTGTCAAATCTTATCATGAGACACTTACATGATTCCTCCCTCTGGGCAGTGTCCACCTTGTGCACATAACTAGGAGGTCTGTTGACCCATTCTGCAATGAGGAGGTCAAGGACAAATCTATGAATGTTTTCTCTTCCCTACACAAGTCAGAGGAAGCTGACCTTCTTGCTAGCATGTTCTTTCATGAGGTTAAAAAGGAAAAAGAAAAAGAAATAACTCTATCCTCTAGGCATCTCAGACAGGCATCTTTAACCAGTCAATACAGTAAACACTTTTTGAACTGTTTGGTTTAACTGAAGTTCAAGCAGCCTGTTCATCTTCCTTATAGCTGCTTGGCTCAGATGTTTATCATATACCTTAGAATCCTGGTAGGGAGAACAAAGGCTATTTATCAAGGCTTTGCTGGAGTCAGGATTTATACCAGGCAAGAATCTTAAAGGTATCAGATTTAAAAGTGAGTCTATGGCACCTTTATTCTCTGCCTACCAAATTCCCATTCATTCTTGTGTGAGTTAGACCCACCCCCTTGTGTATAGTTAGAGAGAACAGCCCTCACAAGAGACCACCTTACTTCTGACATCAGCTGGAAGTCCAGGAGGGTCCCCCAAACCACCATCAGGTTTGATCATTTTCTCGAGTGACTTATCGACTGCACTAGAAGCTGTTATAGTCATAATTAAGGTTTTCTGCAGAAAAAGGATTAAAATCAGCCAAGGAGGGAAGACCTCAGGGCAGAATCTGGGCAAACACCAAATGCAGAGTTTCATTTGTCCTCTTCTTGTGGAGTCAGGATGGCCAATTTCCTGGTGTCCACATTTAACAACACACAGGGAGAACTGTCAACCAAGGATACTCACCCGAGCCTCAGTGTTCAGAGCCTTTACTGGGGTTCCATTGCTAAGGCATGATTGGTTGATGGACTGATCAATTGCTCTCAGTCTCCAGGTCCATTGATGCCAGGCAACCCAAAGCCCCCAACCTAAATCACATGGTTAAACTGCATGGTGTGAACCAAAGTCCCCCAGACAAATGAAGGCACTAAAGACACTGGCCAAGACATTGACAACAGCCAGACCTCTTTGGGGGCAAAGTTAAGTAATTTACGGCCCCATTCTCAGTACCAGCTCAAAGATGCACTCCGCCGTGCAGAGTCTGCTTTCTCCCTCTGAGTCCCCGCAGCACTTTGTCCAGGTCTCTGTTTGCGCTGATTGCATTGTAAACTCCTTGGAGCTGGAGACTGAATACTTGTTCTGCCTTCAACACCCAGCACCTATAGGGTCAAGCACATAGTATGTGTTTAATAAATTTTAATTGGGTCGGATTTTTCTATTTGATGAAGAAACTCATCTTTAGATTTGTAAAGAGTTTGGATCTTACTAGCTGCTTTTCTTTTGTTTTTCTGGTGGACATTTATGGGTTTTAGGTGTAATTCTACCCTTACACCCAAGTGCAGGACATCAGAAATATTTTTTAACTTTCTACCAGCCTGTAAAACCCTCAGCTGTATCTCAGTTTCCACTGATGGTTGCAGAAGCTTCTTAAGCCGGAGCAAATGCCATACCCCTTCCTGGGCATGTGGATGACGTTTATAGGAGAAAATAACTTCCAAGCCCTGGGAAGTATAGAGTCCAAAGCAGCTATTCCTTGCTTTGTGTTATTTCTCCATTTGGTGACATTATTAAAGATAAGTCTGCAGGAGAATTCAGCCCACTGAGAGTGAAGCACAGGACTTTGAGGAGAAAAACTCCACTATCTTAGGAACAGAACATTTCAAACAAAATACAAAAAGGAAAGAAGTGGCAGGGAAACCACTGAAAAATGCACAAGTGGATGCACCTGGGTCTTTGTCCCCTGCTATCTGTTTGTTGTTGCATGTTTGTTGTCTTGTGGGTGGAGCTGCTGTGCTCTGAGCATGAAGAGTAGGCGGAACGCTCACCAAAAAATAGCAATGATTCGCTTGCACTGAGCTTATAATTATGTGCCAGCTGTGGAGTGTTCCTAGTGTGTCTGCAATGGTGGCGCCAACTAGGGGCCACTCTGCCACCTGTGCATGTGAGAGTGTTTCGTCAGTGCAACACCGTGCAACTTGCCATGCTCCCTGTTAGTGAGGATGGGCTGCAGGTCTGTGTCTGCTGAGAATGAGAACCTGTCATGAGAATTCTCTTCTTTACAAATTGGGGAGATATTCAGTAATGGCATTTGGAGCGCCCCTGAGTGATCTGATTTCCAATTCTTTCTCAATAGTGAGCTGCTGGGGTGATATACAGTGTCACTGGCTGTTCTCTCTCCTGCCAAGAGCCAGGGTCTGAGAGTGGAGTTTCTTGGGGCTTGTGAAAGGATGGGAAAGTCCACGTTGTATCTATGACTCAGGCTTTTCTCCTGGCCCCAAATCGGATTAGGTGTTAACCGTTACCCTAATGAGTAGTTTCACCCTAGGTTGGACCTCTTCTGGTGGCTACAGTCATCTGGAAGGTACACTCTTGAAAGAAATCAATCCCCACCCAAGTTCCAGGTCATGTGAGCTATGGCACCCTCAGAACCCAGCCTGCAATAGGAGGTCACGTGATGGGGTGACCCTACAGAGTGCCTCCAGGGATTGTAGGTAATCCAGCCTCAGACCACAATTTGAAATTCTATATATATCACTGTATATGTAATGGCTGCGTTTCAGCTATCCCTGGTACAAGAATATGATGTAGAAAAACTCAGAAAACAAACTTTCTCCCAAGTGTTGTCCATTTGGGTGGTACACTGGTGGGACGGGGGAGGCAGAGCAGATGCTCAGAGCAAAAGAAGTTGAGAAAAAAGATGCAGTGGACCCTGAGGGCTAAAACAGACTTTCAAGGGAATGAAACCTCAAGAAGTGGCTGGGTGTTAATTCTTCCTCACAAGTCTGAAGTCAGATGTAGGCTGAACATCATTTTCAAGAGTCTAAGGCTGAGTCAGCCCTGTAAAAACAACGCACAAGGAGAAATGTGGAACGCAGGAAGACAGGAACGATCTGTGTACGATTTCAAAGCAAGGCTTTGTTGAACACAGCTGAGAGCTCCGTGTGTCAGCAGCCTGTTCGTCTGCTTGGAGCTGCACCGTGCTCAGGGGACTAAAGGTGTGAGACGTTCATTCTTCATACACGGTAATGTGTCACCGACTGTCTTCACAACGGAATTCCAATTTGCATGTTTCAGTGCAAAGGAAACACTTTAAAGACTCCGTCCATCACTGCCTTAATGGAGTACTGTTGATATTCCAAAGGGTTCTTATTGCGTGGGAGCCACAGATGAGTAGACAGCAAGACAAAATATAGCTAATACAGCAAATGTTCAGACAGAGGTAATAATGCGTTCCTCTGTCCACAGGGAGGTGGCCGTGTGGACCTGCAGTGGCTGACTGGTCTGGGGGCCCTAGGTGCATCCCTTTTGCCATAGACGATATGAGCTTTGCACTTGGGTGTGCCCATTTGTGATATGCAGGGATGCCTATTTCGTGCTTTTAAGGGCTCGTTGCCCCGTGAGCAAAATACTTAACCGAGAAAAGGGAAGAAGATTGGGCTGCAGAGGAAAGCAAGCTTGCTTCATCCTTGTGCTGTCTGCAGGAGGTCAGGTGGACCTGCGTGACAAATTGCTTCTGTTTGAAATAGTTGGAACTGAGCATCTCGGAGACTAGATAAGCGAACTTGAATGATCCTGTTAGGAGGATAACAGCAGTGAGAAGAGGGGACGGACAGCCGTGTGCAGGCACGTTCCGCTGGTGTAAAGGTGGCGTGGCAGCCTGAAACGGGATTCTCTGCTTTGGATTGCTTCAGTAGAGACCTTTAACATTTTTAAAAAAATTTTTATTGGAGTATAGTTGCTTTACAGTGTTGTGTTTGTTTCTACTGTACGGCAAAGTGAATCAGCTATGTGCATACATATATCCCCTCTTTTTAGGATTTCCTTCCCATTAACATTATTTCAGTGTAGCTTGATCTGGGCACTATGGCTGAGTCCCCTTGAACACATCCGTGTTCAAAGGAACGTGCCATCTGGGCATCAAACAGAAACACAAAAATAAGCACTACTAGGTCTTTGAAGAGTGAGAGTGCCAGGGAAGAGTCCAGGCAAAAAGGAACAGGTTTTCCTAGGTCCCAGCAGCTGCATCGTGGGCCATGCTGACCCTTCAGAACCCGCGTCTGCTCATGACATTCCCAGAACACAAGCCCAGTGCTACCTCTGAGAGCAGGGCCCTTCGAAAGGAAGACCCTTTGGCGATTTAAATTTCCAAGAGTAATACTGTGGCCCCATGAGTTTATTCTTCATCTGATTCTACCCTAATGAGACACACAGCTCTGGCTCTGAGTAGTTCTGAATGTGCAAGGAATCTGCTGTCCTGAAAAACAGGACATTCCTTAGGATAATTTCAGCTACTGGGAGGGGCAGGAGGCTTGCTTTTCTGTGCAGCCTCTTCCAGGGATCTCCTTACAGGAATAGGTTTATTATAAATTTTCACATGCTCATTTATTATTTTCTCCAACATATTTACCTCCCAAGCGTATAATCATCATGTGAGCTTCACTTTAAAAACAAACATACATTGACTTCTAGACCTTATATTAATAGATGCTGTTTACTCTCATTTAATGCAGCCCTGAGCCGAGGGAGAAACATCTATTCACACAGTGCACGTACATATGGTGGTTTTGAACATACCATCAAGCACAGCGATGACTTGACCCTGCTGTTCCATTCAGACCCCGACTTGCTGTGGAATCTGGGACACGTGCTCTTTTCCTATTTTAAAAGAAAATGAAGAAATATTTGATGGAGAAATAACATTTAATTTTTGAGAGTTTCCGAGGTTTAAATAGTATAAGAAGTAAAAGACCAATTAAATATAAAGATTTAAGGAGTATATTATTTGTACAGTTGTAGAGATAGATAGGTAGATAGATAGATAGATAGATAGATAGATAGATAGATAGATAGATAGATAGAGATAGGGTAATGCTTGCTTGTCAGTCAGTTACATGCCATGGAGGCAATTGCTAAATAATGTTTTACAAATAATAAGACATTTCAAATGCTCAGCCAATAGTATGAATGTGTCATTAGTTCTTTGACCACCTACTGTGTCTAACTATCACCCTAAATTATTTCTCTAAACTTACAACCATTGCTTTAATAGGATAGTGGAATCCCTTCAGGAAGGATTCCAGGCTCAGTATCCTTCAAGCAAACAAACAGAAAATACAGATTTTTCTGTTGTATGTAACCCCAGATTATAAGGTAGGGGTAAAAATTATTCAAGGACATATTCGGCAATTGCTGAACCAATTAAGGAGGGTTGTAGTTGTCACTTCTAAGGTGCCTTGGGACCTTCAAAATTATGTACCTATTTTGGCGGGCGGAAAATGGTTCAAAAGAATGCTTTCCGGCTATGCAAAGGCCACCCGGTGGCCTAGGTTGTTATTTATTTATTTTTTAACATCTTTACTGGAGTATAATTGCTTTACAATGGTGTGTTAGTTTCTGCTGTATAACAAAGTGAATTAGCTATATGTATACATATATCACCATATCTCCTCCCTCTTGCGTCTCCCTCCCACCCACCCCCCCATCCCACCACTCTAGGTGCTCACAAAGCACCGAGCTGATCTCCCTGTGCTATGTGGCTGCTTCCCACTATCTATCTATTTTACATTTGGTAGTATATATAAGTCCATTCCACTCTCTCACATCATCCCAGAATACCCTTCCCACTCCCCGTTCATTCTCTACGTCTGCATCTTCATTCCTTTCCTGCCCCTAGGTTCTTCATAAAGTTCTCTTTCTTTTTTTTTTTTAGATTCCATATATATGTGTTAGCATACAGTATTTGTTTTTCTCTTTCTGACTTACTTCACTCTGTATGACAGACTCTAGTTCCATCCACCTCACTACAAATAACTCAGTTTCGTTTCTTTTTATGGCTGAGTAATATTCCATTGTACATATGTGCCACATCTTCTTTATCCATTCCTCTGTTGATGGACACTTAGGTTGCTTCCATGTCCTGGCTATTGTAAATAGAGCTGCAATGAACATTGTGGTACATGACTCTTTTTGAATTATGGTTTTCTCAGGGTATATGCCCAGTAGTGGGATTGCTGGGTCGTATGGTAGTTCTCTTTTCAGTTTTTAAGGAATCTCCATACTGTTCTCCATAGTGGCTGTATCAAGTTACATTCTCACCAACAGTGCAAGAGGGTACCCTTTTCTCCACAGCCTCTCCAGCATTTATTGTTTGTAGATTTTTTGATGATGGCCATTCTGACTGGTGTGAGGGGATACCTCACTGTAGTTTTGATTTGCATTTCTCTAATGATAAGTGATGTTGAGCATCCTTTCATGTGTTTGTTGGCAATCTGTATATCTTCTTTGGAGAAATGTCTATTTAGGTCTTCTGCCCATTTTTGGATTGGGTTGTTTGTTTGTTTGTTTTTTTATATTGAGCTGCATGAGCTGCTTGTAAATTTTGGAGATTAAACCTTTGTCAGTTGCTTCATTTGCAAATATTTTCTCCCATTCTGAGAGTTGTCTTTTTGCCTTGTTTATGGTTTCCTTTGCTGTGCAAAAGGTTTTAAGTTTCATTAGGTCCCATTTGTTTATTTTTGTTTTTATTTCCATTTCTCTAGGAGGTGGGTCAAAAAGGATCTTGCTGTGATTTATGTCATAGAGTGTTCTGCCTATGTTTTCCTCTAAGAGTTTTATACTGTCTGGCCTTACATTTAGGTCTTTAATCCATTTTGAGTTTATTTTTGTGTATGGTGTTAGGGAGTGTTCTAATTTCATTCTTTTACATGTAGCTGTCCAGTTTTCCCAGCACCACTTATTAAAAAGGCTGTCTTTTCTGCGCTGTATATTCTTGCCTCCTTTATCAAAAATAAGGTGACCATATGTGCTTGGGTTTATCTCTGGGATTTCTATCCTGTTCCATTGATCTATATTTCTGTTTTTGTGCCAGTACCATACTGTCTTGATTACTGTAGCTTTGTAGGATAGTCTGAAGTCCGGGAGTCTGATTCCTCCAGCTCCATTTTTCTTTCTCAAGATTGCTTTGGCTATTCGGGGTCTTTTGTTTTCCATACAAATTGTGAAATTTTTTGTTCTAGTTCTGTGAAAAATGCCATTGGTAGTTTGATAGGGATTGCATTGAATCTGTAGATTGCTTTGGGTAGTATAGTCATTTTCACAGTATTGATTCTTCCAGTCCAAGAACATGGCATATCTCTCCATCTGTTTGTATCATCTTTATTTTCTTTCATCAGTGTCTTATTGTTTTCTGCATACAGGTCTTTTGTCTCCTTAAGTAGGTTTATTCCTAGGTATTTTATTCTTTTGTTGCAGTGGTAAATAGGAGTGTTTCCTTAATTTCTCTTTCAGATTTTCATCATTAGTGTATAGGAATGCAAGAGATTTCTGTGCCTTAATTTTGTATCCTGCTTCTTTACCAAAGGATTCTCTATGTGTAGTATTATGTTATCTGCAAACAGTGATAGATTTACTTCTTCTTTTCCGATTTGGACTCCTTTTATTTCTCTTTCTTCTCTGATTGCTGTGGCTAAAACAAGGTGGACAACCTTGTTTTTTTCCTGATCTTAGTGGGAATGGTTTCAGTTTTTCACCATTGAGGACAATGTTGGCTGTGGGTTTGTCATATATGTCCTTTATTATGTTGAGATAAGTTCCCTCTATGTGTACTTTCTGGAGGGTTTTTATCATAAATTGGTGTTGAATTTTGTTGAAAGCTTTTTCTGCATCTATTGAGATTATCAAATCCTTTTTATCCTTCAGTTTGTTAATATGGTGTATCACATTGATTGATTTGCATATATTAAAGTATCCTTGCATTTCTGGGATAAACCCCACTTGATCATGGTGTATGATCCTTTTAATGTGCTGTTGGATTCTGTTTGCTAGTATTTTGTTGAGGATTTTTGCATCTACGTTCATCAGTGATATTGGCCTGTAGTTTTCTTTCTTTGTGACATCTTTGTCTGGTTTTGGTATCAGGGTTATAGTGGCCTCATAGAATGAGTTTGGGAGTGTTCCTCCCTCTGGTATATTTTGGAAGAGTTTGAGAAGGGTAGGTGTTAGCTCTTCTCTAAATATTTGATAGAATTCGCCTGTGAAGCCATCTGGTCCTGGCCTTTTGTTTGTTAGAAAATTTTTAATCACAGTCTCAATTTCAGTGCTTGTGATTGGTCTGTTTATATTTTCTATTTCTTCCTGGTTCATATTCGGAGGGTTGTGCTTTTCTAAGAATTTGTCCATTTCTCCCAGGTTGTCCATTTTATTGGCATATAGTTGCTTGTAGTAATCTCTTATGATCCTCTGTATTTCTGCAGTGTCAGTTGTTACTTCTCCTTTTTCATTTCTAATTCTATTGATTTGAGTCCTCTCCCTTTTTTTCTTGATGAGTCTGGCTAATGGTTTATCAATTTTGTTTATCTTCTCAAAGAACTAGCTTTTAGTTTTATTGATCTTTTCTATTGTTTCCTTCATTTCTTTTTCATTTATTTCTGATCTGATCTTTATGATTTCCTTCCTTCTGCTGACTTTGGGTTTTTTTTTTTGTTGTTGTTCTTCTTTCTCTAATTGCTTTAGATGTAAGGTTAGGTTGTTTATTTGAGCTGTTTCTTGTTTCTTGAGGTAGGATTGCATTGCTATAAACTTACCTCTTAGAACTGTTTTTGCTGCACCCCATAGGTTTTGGGTCACCGTGTTTTCATTGTCATTTGTTTCTAGGTATTTTTTGATTTCCTCTTTAATTTCTTCAGTTATATCTTGGTTATTAAGTAGTTTATTGTTTACTCTCCATGTGTTTGTATTTTTTACAGACTTTTTCCTGTAATTGATATCTAGTCTCATAGCATTGTGGTCAGAAAAGATACTTGATATGATTTCACTTTTCTTAAATTTAACTAGGCTTGATTTGTGACCCAAGATATGATCTATCCTGGAGAATGTTCCATGAGCACTTGAGAAAAAAATGTATTCTGTTGTTTTTGGATGGAATGTCGTATAAATATCAATTAAGTCCATCTTGTTTAATGTATCATTTATTTTCATTTTGGATGATCTGTCCATTGGTGAAAGCGGGGTGTTAAATTCCCCTACTATTATTGTGTTACTGTTGATTTCCCCTTTTATGGCTGTTAGCCTTTGCCTTATGTATTGAGGTGCGCCTATGTTGAGTGCATAAATATTTACAATTGTTATATCCTCTTCTTGGATTGATCCCTTGTTCATTATGTAGTGTCCTTGTCTCTTGTAATAGTCTTTATTTTAATGTCTATTTTGTCTGATATGAGAATTGCTACTCCACCTTTCTTTTGATTTCCATTTGCATGGAATATCTTTTTCCATCCCCTCACTTTCAGTCTGTGTGTGTCCCTAGGTCTGAAGTGGGTCTCTTGTAGACAGCATATATACAGGTCTTGTTTTTGTATCCATTCAGCCAGTCTATGTCTTTTGGTTGGAGCATTTAATCCATTTACATTTAAGGTAATTATCGATATCTATGTTCCTATTACCATTTTCTTAATTGTTTTGGGTTTGTTAGTGTAGGTCTTTTCCTTCTCCTGTGTTTCCTGCCTAGAGAAGTTCCTTTAGCATTTGTTGTAAAGCTGGTTTGGTAGTGCTCAATTCTCTTAGCTTTTGCTTGTCTGTAAAGGTTTTACATCCTTGCTGGGTAGAGTAATCTTGGTTGTAAGTTTTTTCCTTTCATCCCTTTAAATATGTCCTGCCACTCTCTTCTGGTTTGCAGAGTTTCTGCTGAAAGATCAAGGGGATTCCCTTGTATGTTATTTGTTGTTTTTCCCTTGCTGCTTTTAATATTTTTTCTTTGTATGTAACCTTTGATAGTTTGATTAATATGTGTCTTGGCATGTTTCTCCTTGGATTTATCCTGTATGCGACTCTTTGTGCTTCCTGGACTTGATTAACTATTTCCTTTCCCATATTAGGAAGTTTTCAACTATAATCTCTTCAAATATTTTCTCAGTCCCTTTCTTTTTCTCTTCTTCTTCTGGGACCCCTATAATTCGAATGTTGGTGTGTTTAATGTTGTCCCAGAGGTCTCTAAGACTGTCCTCAGTTCTTTTCATTCTTTTTTCTTTATTCTGCTCTGCAGTAGTTATTTCCACTATTTTATCTTCCAGGTCACTTATCCATTCTTCTGCCTCAGTTATTCTGCTATTGATTCCTTCTAGAGAAATTTTAATTTCATTTATTGTGTTGTTCATCATTGTTTGTTTGCTCTTTAGTTCTTCTAGGTCCTTGTTAAATGTTTCTAGTATTTTCTCCATTCTCTTTCCAAGATTTTGGATCATCTTTACTATCATTACTCTGAATTCTTTTTCAGGTAGACTGCCTATTTCCTCTTCATTTATTTCCTCTGGTGGGTTTTTCCCTTGCTCCTTCATCTGCTATGTGTTTCTCTGTCTTCTCATTTGGCTTAACTTACTGTGTTTGGGGTCTCCTTTTCACAGGCTGCAGGTTCATAGTTCCCGTTGTTTTTGGTGTCTCCCCCAGTATCTAAGGTTGGTTCAGTGGGTTGTGTAGCCTTCCTGGTGGAGGGGACTAGTGCCTGTGTTCTGGTGGATGAGGCTGGATCTTGTCTTTCTGCTGGGCAGGACAGTGTCCGGTGGTGTGTTTTGGGATGTTTGTGCCCTTATTATGATTTTAGGTAGCCTCTCAGCTAATGGGTGGGGTTGTGTTCCTGTCTTGCTAGTTGTTTGGCATGGGGTGTCCAGCACTGTAGCTTGTTGGTCGTTGAGTGGAGCTGGGTCTTAGCGCTGAGATGGAGATCTCTGGGAGAGCTTTTGCCATTTGATATTATGTGGAGCCAGGAGGTCTCTTGTGGACCAATGTCCTGAACTCGGCTCTCTCACCTCAGAGGCACAGGCCTGACACCCGGCCAGAGCACCAAGACCCTGTCAGCCACATGGCTCAGAAGAAAAGGGAGAAAAAAAAGAAAGAAAAAATAAAGAAAGAAAGAAAATAAAATTATTAAAATAAAAAATAATTATTATAAATTAAAAAAATTAAAAAGTAATAAAAATAAGGAAAAAGGAAGAAAGAAGAGAGCAACCAAACCAAAAAACAAATCCACCAATGATAACAAGTGCTAAAAACTATACTAAAAAAAAAAAAAGGGACAGACAGTACACTAGGACAAATGGTAAAAGCAAAGCTATACAGACAAAAATCACACAAAGAAGCCTACACAGACACACTCACAAAAAAAGAAAAAGGAAATATATATGTGTTTATAAAAAGGAGGAATAAACAAATCTACCAATGATAATAAACTCTAAACACTAAACTAAGATAAACATAAAACAGGAAACAAATTAGATTCAGAAAACAAACCCCAAGTCTACAGTTACTCCCAAAGTCCCCCGCCTCAATTTTGGGATGATTCATTGTCTATTCAGGTATTCCACAGATGCAGGTACATCAAATTGATTGTGGAGCTTTAATCCGCTGCTCCTGAGGCTGCTGGGAGAGATTTCCCTTTCTCTTCTTTGTTCTCACAGCTCCCAGGGTTCAGCTTTGGATTTGGCCCAGCCTTTGCGTGTAGGTCGCCTGAGAGCGTCTGTTTTTCGCTCAGACAGGACGGGGTTAAAGGAGCCGCTGATTCGGGGGCTCTGGCTCACTCAGGCCGGGGGGGGGGGGGGGGGGGGGGGGGGCGGGGAGGGAGGGGCACGGAGTGCAGGGCGAGCCTGCGGCAGCAGAGGCCGGCATGACGTTCCACCAGCCTGAGGCACGCCGTGCGTTCTCCCGGGGGTGTTGTCCCTGGATCACGGGACCCTGGCAGTGGCGGGCTGCACAGGCTCCCCGGAAGGGGGGTGGGGAGAGTGACCTGTGCTCGCACACAGGCTTCTTGGTGGCGGCAGCAGCTGCCTTAGCGTCTCATGCCCGTCTCTGGGGTCCGCGCTTTTAGCCGCGGCTCGCGCCCGTCTCTGGAGCTCCTTTAAGCAGCGCTCTTAATCCCCTCTCCTCGCGCACCAGGAAACAAAGAGGGAAGAAAAAGTCTCTTGCCTCTTCAGCTGCTCCAGACTTTTCCCCGGACTCCCTCCCGGCCAGCTGTGGCGCACTAACCCCTTCAGGCTGTGTTCACGCCGCCAGCCCCAGTCCTCTCCCTGCGCTCCGACCGAAGCCCGAGCCTCAGCTCCAGGCCCCGCCCGCCCCGGCGGGTGAGCAAACAAGCCTCTCGGGCTGGTTGAGTGCCGGTCGGCACCGATCCTCGTTGCAGGAGTCTCTCCGCTTTGCCCTCCGCACCCCTGTTGCTGCGCTCTCCTCCGCTCTGAAGCTTACCCCCTCCGCCACCCGCATTCTCCGCCCTCGAAGGGGCTTCCTAGTGTGTGGGAACCCTTCCTCCTTCACGGCTCCCTCCCACTGGTGCAGGTCCCGTCCCTATCCTTTTGTCTCTGTTTATTCTTTTTTCTTTTGCCCTACCCAGGTACGTGGGGGGTTTCTTGCCTTTTGGGAGCTCTGAGGTCTTCTGCCAGCGTTCAGTAGGTGTTCTGTAGGAGTTGTTCCACATGCAGATGTATTCCTGATGTATTTGGGGAGGAAGGTGATCTCCGCGTCTTACTCTTCCGCCATCTTGAAGGTCTCCCCCTTAGCCTTCTTATACCACTCTCATTAACACAAGATAATTTGGGATCTTTTGATGCTGTAGATCTCAGCAACCTCAGCATATGATTTTCTTTCTTTCTTTGGCAGAGAACTTTCATCTTTTCGCTTCAGGGGAGCACTTTACAGCTTCTCTTTGGCATATCGGAATTGCCAGCATCACTACTCTGGTGCTTTGAGGCCATTATTAAGTAAAATCAGGGTCACTTGAACATAAGCACTGCAATACCTCGAGGCGCTAAGTGACAAATGGCGGGATGCGCTTAGGTTGTTATTTAGAATAGAAGAGGATGAGGATGGATGGATGTATGGATGGATGGATGGATAAAGCATGGAGAGAGAGAAAGAAAGAGAGATTGATTTAATAAATAATGAGCATATCCTCCAAGAAAGCTGTGCCCTGAGTTACTTTACTGAGCCCAGCATTTCTTCGGCCGTCACTCTCGTCCTAGAACATCATCTTAGGGAAGGTGAACTTGCACCAGTGAATAGATAGGATAGCAGCGATCTCAAAATTGAGCTTAAGCCACGAGCTATCAGTAAGTGCTGTGCCAGGCATTTGCTACATGCTCAATAACCTTAAAGCAAACATCACTGTCCCTCTTTTCCAGATACAGGCAGTGAGGCCCATACAGAATAAACGATGAGCATAAGACCAGAGAGCTAGTAACTGGCAGTGCCAGTTTTCAATCCCAATTTTGTGTGATCCACGATCCACACTTTTAATCCCTATGCTGAGGTTTAGCGTCTGTAAAGTCTGGGTGATGATAAAACCCAGGATGGTATTCTTCACATATGTGAAGTCATATGTGGATGTACTATTTGGCCACAAAGCAACATTCCAGTAATTATGATGTGATCTTTCTTCTAATTGCTCTAATGAAGGACCAAGGGTGATAAAATGCATGGAGGGCCCAGGCTCCAGTCATCAGTGACATAAACAATAATACCATCCCTTGTCACAGGTGGGTGCACTGTTAGGAAGACATCACCTCAAGAGCTCTCACACTTCAGCTGCTATGCTCAGTGAGTTTTGCATCCAGGCAGTTAGACAATGAATGCATCTGGCACCGCCAACACCTTTCTGAATGCCTGTCTGTCCAATCCCTGCTTAGCTGGCTCTTAACAGCTGCACTGAAATCGAAACATTAAGAGATGACTGTCGCCAAGCCACCTGTAGAATCCAGGGATGCAAAAGGATAAGCCCCTCATTTAATTGTAAACGGAGCTTCTGGCGGTCCGATTCAGAGGACCGTCACTTAGAAATGTTAACGCTGTTTATTGTAGCATGCCTGGGATAATGGCATTTCTCAACATCTGTTTTCATTTAAAATTTCTACGTTGCCTTTGTGTTCCGTTCTGTGGACGCCACTTGGTAAGGATGCCGTTCATACTTATGAAGCAGGAGGATGGAAAGTGACAAGTGGGAACCCAAACGAAATATTATTAATAACTATTTGCATCTGCCGCTGGGACTTGTTGAGTAGCTGCCAGCGTCGCTGACAGAATTCATCTTGCAAAATGTGCCTATGATAAATATCAACCAGGAGTGATTAGCAAAGGTTGCTAATCCATGAATGACTTGCAAGCACACCAGCCACTCAATCGCCGCCAGTAACAGGATGCATTTTTTTTTTTTTCTCGTGCAAGGCAACCAGGAGCTTAAGATCATAACATGGTCATCATGGTCACACTCTTAGCTCTCTTTTTGTACCTTGATAGGTTTAGTCTGGAAGACAGATAAAATAAAAGAAGCAGAAGTGTCTGCATGTTCAGGGAAATGAACTGTGGAAAGACCAGGCACATCTTTCCAGGCTCACATCAAAACTCATTTCTTCCCAACAGGCTTTTTGGCAACATCAGCCTTCTGGAACCCTCCCTTCAGGCTCTCTCTGCACTCATCTGACTCCGTCACACTCATGTATCAATAACATTTAATCGTGTTTTGCCTTTTATGGTAAAGCCTTATAATGGTGCGTTTCTTCTCTTCCTGTGTGTGCCGCAGGTTCTTAAAGGGTATCCATTTTCACCTCTTTTCCTCCATAATGGCCCCACCGAAACTCCCATGCCTGGTACCTGACACCTAGTCATTCTAGGTGTCTACATGCTGTACTATCCCACAACTGTGTTTTTTAAACACTTTTATAACTATTTCAATGTAATTGCTTTCTTTGTATCCTATCTATTTTGTTTTATATTTGAAAACATTATTCTGAGAAGAGGTCCATAGTGTCGGCAGATTGCCAAAATTTAAGAATTCTTGTTCTGGGTCAGGTGTTCAGACTCTAAGCATAATTTTGAGGGTGTTTCATACCCAAGAACCCCATTTGTATTGTTCTACCTGGAGCCACAGTGTCGTAGCCACTAGATGGTGGAGAGCATGCTGGAGTAAGAATCAGAAGGCCCATATTTATATCTGGATACTGCCTATGGATAGCTGTGTGGCTTTGGGCAAGATATTACCCTCTCTGAACCTATGTGTCCTCATAGCAAATCTTAGGTAATATAATTCCTGCCTCACCAGTTGTCATGAATAGCAATGAGATCATTTATGTGAAAACACCTGCACAGGTAGACCTTCCCTAAACATTTTTTGAATCTGATTCAAGGCCGTGGGCTCTTCAGCCCATTTGCATATGCAGACATCAGCTCCTAGGACTGACAAGAATGCTTTTTTGTCTCCCTCCTGCTGGGACTTGGGGGGGCCTGCCAGGAAGCTTGGGGATGGCTCTGACAGAGAGGTGCCAAGAGGAAACCTGCCTCCATTTCCAGCCCTGTCCCCACAGGCGAACCAGGCTGAGCCAAAGGGTTCGCAGGGATCAACAGGAAAAGGGAAAACAATTTGTTTGGGGGCCCTAGAGTCAGATACTCAGCATGCTGGGCTGGCGGGGTTTTTCAGCTTTAATCAACATCAAGTTGATCTCATTTTGAGAGATGCTAACAAATCCAGGCTATCTAGAGGTAGCACCGGCCAGACATCCCCGGCCCTCCACCTGTTCCCTGCCCTCCTGAAGGCCAAGGGCACCAAGGTGCCTGGACTGCTGTCCTGGACCCAGTTGTCAGCATTCTCCTCTATGCTTCAGCTGGGGGCAGTGGGCAGCAGAAATTGTGTTTTCTCTTTCTGTCTTGACAGGTTGGTTTTTTTTGTTTGTTTTTTTCCTCCTCTCTCTTCTTTTGTTGAGCTGCATTTTTCTGAAAATTAATTAATTGTGACTGAAAGGACTGCAGACAGAGAACCCTGGAGACTGATTTTCCCCTATTTATCCAAGGTATCAGCCTGGTGCTAGCAGGGACCCACCAATGAGACCAGAGTTAAATAGCTTCTGTTCTCTGAGGAGCTCAAAGCACTTTAGAAACATGAGCTCATTTGGGGTCCGTTCTGACCTGGATTCAAAGTGCCCCACGATCCTCCCAGGACACAGATGTCTAAGACAGCCCGCATTCCTGCTGAGGCCATTCTGTCTGCCTAGAGTCAGAAAAATGGAGGCATGAAGCCCAAGTAAGATGAGCCTATAATGAAAAGCAAATGCCCTGGAGGTTAGATGAGGAAATTTAAATTTGCCCGCCAGCCCCCCACCGTGTCCTCCAGGCTTTGGTTTGTGCCTTAGCTGAAACAAGATTTTCTTTTCAAAGGATCAGAAGAAATCATGAATATGAAAGCACCAAGCATGATGTGTTGCCAACAGTGGATACACAATAAATGTTAGCTGAATCCAGAACGTGCAGAGTGATGCAGGCCAGTGGGTTCAGTGCTTGTTGTATTGCCAAGGATGGACAGTTTAGTCCCTTACATCCGACTCCCATTTCTCTTTTTCTGGGTTATCCCTAAGGAATACTAGATTTATGTGGTGGATTACAGAGGGTCACAGAGTCCTTGACATTCTTTCCATTGAGAGGTGCGGTCATTGGATCCCATTGAATCTGGGCAGGACCTCTGGCTGCTTTGACCCACAGGAAATGGTGGATGGAATGCTGTGTGTTTCCTGGCCCAGCCCTTAAGAGACTACCTCTGCAAACACTCTCTCTGGAAGCCCTGCTCTAAAGAAGTCCAAGCTAACCACCTGGAAAGGTTATGGAGAAAGAGCAATGCTGGCCAGCCCCCAGCTCTCCCTGCCAAGCCAACCCAACCACAAGGAACATGAGTGAAACTGGCTTGGACCCTATACTCTAGACCAACTGAATAACCCGGATACCATGTGGAGCAGAAGAACACTCAACCAAGCCCTGTCTGAATTCCTGACCCATGAATCAGGAGCTCTAATACAATTATTTTAAGTCTCTAAGTTTGGGGATATTTTGCAGTACAACAATAAAAACCTCAATGCTACACGAGTTATGAAAAGTACCCAGGTCAGACCACCTTCCTCAAGAAGACACATATGTTAAAATTAAATTAAAACAGGAGTTGGGTGGGCTTCCCTGGTGGCGCAGTGGTTGAGAGTCCGCCTGCCGATGCAGGGGACACGGGTTCGTGCCCCGGTCCGGGAGGATCCCACATGCCGCGGAGCGGCTGAACCCGTGAGCCATGGCCGCTGAGCCTGCGTGTCCGGAGGCTGTGCTCCACAATGGGAGAGGCCACAACAGTGAGAGGCCCACTTAGTGCAAAAAAACAAAACAAAAAAACAAACAAACAAGGATATCTAAAAAACAGGAATTGGGCAAAGTCTGTAAGTGCAGGACCTCCTGGAATTTGAGAAATGTGCCTGGATTGCAACTGGGAAGGTAAAGTTCTAGAGCGGTGGACAAGGTCCCTCCTCCCTTCACCTTTCCATATAGCAAAGATAATCGTTGTTATGTTTGAGGACATAACTAAGTGCTTTATGGAACAGTAATACCATCAGCGAACCCTTACCGTGTGTCAGAAAGCATTCTGGTACCTCACACGTATTGGGCATTTCTTCCTGACAGCAATTCCACGAGATAGCTCTCACTTTCATCGCCATTTTACACTTGAGAAAACTGAGGAGCAGAGAAGTCAAGTATTTCCCAAGGTTACAAATTTAGAAGTACATTGTAATATTTAATTCTCCCATTAACCCTATTGTTGCTGTAACAGATTACCAGAAGCTCTGTGGCTTAAAACAACACAAAGGTACTATCTTCTAGTTCTGGAGGTCAGAAACTCCAAATGGATCCCACTGGGCTAAAATCAAGGTGTCAGCAGGGCTGCCGGCCTTCTGGACGCTCTAGGGGAGAATGTGTCTCCTTGCCATTTCCAACTTCTAGGGGCCGCCTACACTCCTTCGTTCCTGGCCCCCTAATTTCATCTTCAAAGAAAACAATGACCAGGCAAGCCTTTCTCATACTGCATCATTCTCGCAGGAACTCTCCTGCCTCCCTCCTCCACTTATGAGGACACTTGTGACTACATCAGGCCACCTGGATAACACAGGATAATCTCCCCATCTCAAGGTCAGCTGATGAGCGACCTTACTTTCATCTACAATCTTAATCCCCTCCCCTTGCCGTGTAACGTAACATGTTCACGTGCTCCAGCAATAAAGACATGGACATGTCTTTGGGGGAGAGGAGGGAGGGGTATTATTCTGCCTACCACACCCTATAAGATGGGAAAGGCTAGGTCTCCCTTTTATAAATGCGGGAGCTGAGGTTCATGGCAGTTCAATAACATTTCCAAGGTCACACACACCAAATGTCACTTCACCTGAAAACCGTAGGGTCTCGGGCTAAAAAGCAGGACTATTCTAGAAAAAGGCCAGGTAAGCCCCTTCCAAAAGCAGGGATGTTATTTGGAAGTGGACTAAACAAATCACCACGCCTTTCCACCAGCCCGTGGAAGTGTCATTTTCTATCAGCTTTACTGCGGTGAGAGCATTATTGGGGGTTTCCCCCCTGCCAGCTTCTCCAGCCTGAAAAAAAGAGAGAGAAATCTTGTCTAGGAAAACCCCTCTGAGAGTGCTCACTTATCTGTCCGTGAGAATTGAAGAAACACCATTTCTCATTTCCAGGAAAGGCTTCCGATAATGAACTCTGTGATAAGGGGACTCCATTCACCATGAAGCCACAAATCATTCCAGCATATCAACCCTGTCAGTCCCAAGGGAGATAAAGGGGGAATGTTTTGGAGCTCTTTAAAAATATTTTGTGTGCCTCGGACCTAGAAAGCTCCAAATGTGTCCCACGTGGCACTTTGCTAGCCCTGCCTCGAATGCAAGACTTGCTGTCCCGCACACGCGAGACATGGCAGCCAGACAGACACCTGAGGGAGTGTCCTTTAATCTTCACCAAAACGCCCCCGGGTAGCTGTTAACCTCTCTTAGTTTCCACATCTGCAGAATGGGGATAAGTCTGCTGTCGACAGCCAGTAAGTGGCAATAGGATGCGAACCCAGCTCTGTTTGGCCCCAACCCCGTACCTTGGCCACTTTACCTTCTGCCCCCCACCCTGCTTGCTCTGCCCGCTGAGCCTCTGCTCACTCCTCGGTCTCCCAGGGACACCATCTGTCACTACACCTCCCATCCATCGGACCCTCTCATCTGCCCTTCCATCCCACCTCGCCCACCAAGAAGCCTGCCCTACTTTCTCCTACTTGGTTCCCTCCTTTGGCCAAAATCCTCCACCTCTTCAAGTGCAGTAGCCCGTAGCTATGTGTCTTTATTCATCTCCTTCCCTGGATTTGAGTCATTCTCCCAGGAGAGGTTGTGAGCACAACTGGGACAAAATCCATCCCTTACACAGGATTTCCCTTGAGTTCATCATGGACCCACCAGAAGATGAGGGGCACAGGTGTTTGATAAGGGTAGCCTGATCTGCAGATTGACCTACTTTATCTTCAGAACATCTTGGTTATTACTTAAAGAAGCTTACTATAAAGTTTCATTCAAAAAGTTAAGGAGCTTGCTGTACACCTGAAACTAACATAACATTGTAACTAATTTTTTTAAAAAAGAAAGTTAAAGAGCACATGTAGCACCCACAGCCAGTTCACTGCTGGGTTCAACTTCAGCCTCAGGGGTCCTGGCTCCCACTGCAGCATCCCCTCTACCCCATGGGCCAGCTGTAATCCTTTTCTTAAAGAAAATTGCCACGCAAGTAAAATGGGACAGGGATTTTTTTGTATGTTTTGTTCATGGGTGGGGCCCCCAGCACTTGGAACAGTGCCTGGTACAAATATTGCATGAATGAATGAAAATTGTGGGAAAATATTTTGAATACAGATTTCAGATGCATACCTTAATTAGCTATTACTTAGCTGTCTACGTTCATTAGCCCTCATCAAATGGAAATCAGATGTTCTGGACCCAAAACAACTGCAGAGTCCAGCTCTGAATGTTTGGAGTGGGGTCTGGATGACGATATTATTAACATCCTTCCTGGATAATTCTGATACATTAGAGAAATGCAAATCAAAACTACAATGAGGTATCACCACACACCAGTCAGAATGGCCATCATCAAAAAATCTACAAACAATAAATGCTGGAAAGAGTGTGGAAAAAAAATGAATCCTCCTACCCTGTTGGTGGGAATTTAAATTGGTACAACCATTATGGAGAACAGTATGGAAATTCCTTGAAAAAGTAAAAACAAAACTACCATATGATCCAGCAATCCCACTCCTGGGCATATATCTGGAGAAAGCCATAATTCAAAAAGATACGTGCACCCCAATGTTCATTGCAGCACTATCTACAGTAGCCAAGACATGGGAGCAGCCTAAATGTCTATTGACAAGGAACGGATAAAGAAGGTGTGGTACATATATACAATGGACTATTACTTGGCCACAAAAAGGAATGAAATAATGCCATTTGCAGCAACATGGATGGACCTAGAGCTCATCACACTAAGTGAAGGAAGTCAGAGAAAGACAAATATCATATGATATTGTTTATATGTGGAATCTTAAAAAAATGGTACAAATGAACTTATTTACGAAACAGAAATAGAGCCACAAATGTAGAAAACACACTTATGGTAACCAAACGCAGAAGGGGGGGAAGGATAAATTGGGAGATTGGGATTAACAGTACACAGTACTATATATAAAATAGATAACTAATAAGGACCTACTGTATAGCACAGGGAACTCTACTCAATATTCTGTCATAACCTATATGGGAAAAGGATCTAAAAAAGAATGGAGATTGTATATATATATATATATATATATATATATATATATATATATATATATATATAACTGATTCACTTTGCTGTACACCTGAAAATAATACAACATTGTAAATCAACTATACTCCAATTTAAAAAATAAAGTACTCCATTAAAAAAAAAAAAAAAGAACCACCGCTTTACAGCAGAATTGTTCGTTGTTGCTTCTGAACCTGGCGAAGGGCTCTAAGTTATATTGATAAGTTGTCTGCAGGTAAAATCCTTTTGACAGCCAGAGAGGTTGGCCAAATTTTCCCTTTCACCATTACTCAGAGAGGTGTATGGAGGACCATATCCTCCAGTCAGTCTTCCAAAGTCTGGCCTGAGCCCCACCCAAAGGACCCTGCACATAGTAACTGTGGGAGGAGACCCGCTGAGATGCTCTGATTGGGAGGCTGCCGGGAAGAACCATCCATCAGTTCTGCCGGTGACAGCGGCAGGATGCAGCAGCCCCCCCACTCTGCTCATCCACACCTTGTTACACCTGAGAAATTGACATCCTGTTGTTCTGTTTTGACACGCTGGGTGGAGCCACATCAGATAGTTGCTTCCTGTATTTGTCCTCTTTCTTCATGTTGCCCTCAGCAGCACACAGGGATGGACCTGCCCTCAGAAAGCTCTCATGCCCCTCAGCCTGGGAGAGGGTGGTGTACCCTGAGAGACACCCCCACGGGCAGGAGGAGCCTGGCAGACTAGTCCATCACCCCAGGCTGCCTGGCAAGCTAGGGACCCCAGGTTTTCTGCCACCCTTCTGTTGACGTCATCTCCTGGGGCCCCGCCTGTCCTTCCACTAGGCTGGTTGGGGAGTAGATACCTAAAGCTGTCCACATGTCCTTACCAGGTGCATGCCTTTTCCTGCTCCTTGTCCCCTGGCCCACCATGTAAGCTCAGCACGGTTCAGTAAAATGTATTGGGTGTTCACATGGCCCAGGCCCTGGGCCAGGGCAGGGATGTGGGGATACATTCCCTGCCATTGGAGGGTTCAGCGTCTAATGATGTCTTGCGTTCAAGGAAGTTGAATGACTGTAAAAATCCCTGCAGAATTTGGGGACCAGAGACCAAGTAACGGACTCTAGGTGGAGGCAGCTCTGGAGTCAACAATTACAATCACTTTGTAGTCTATATTTGGGGGAATCCTGACAATCAACAAGGATATCTCTGCAGTATTTCCTAAGCCTCCACATAAGGATCTCTCTCGCTCTCTCTCTCTCTCTCTCTCGCTCTCTCATACACACACACACACACACACACACACACACACACACATACCAATTTCTACTTTAAACAACATGTATAGTAAAGTGGAATGGTTAACATTTTATTGTCATCCTATAGCATTCTGGGTGCTTTGTATACATACTTTTATTTAATATGTGCAACAACTCTGTGAGAGATATGGCATTGTAATTAGGCGAGAAAATTGAGGCTCAGAGAGAGGTTAGGGAACTTGCCCAAAGTCACACAACTTGTATATGACAGAGGCAGAATTCAAGTGTCTGCCTTACTCCCAAGCTGGTAGAGCACCTCAGACTCTGCCACATGGCCTCCCTATAGACACGTATTTGCTTCACTGTTCACCCTTCCTAAGTCATTATTTGCCTTTTTGATGAACCAGAAGCAGTTGCAAAGGGCTGGCCTATCGTCTGTGCCTCTCCTTCCCACTGGAGGCCCCCGGCCACCTCCCCAGCTGTGAACACATTTCACGTGTCATGAGGCTGACTGCTCCCCTGCTGTGCGGTGCGCCTGGCCTAGACTCGCCTCACAAGCTGATTTTGAACAGATGCTCTCGCCCACCTGAGCGCTGCGTGCCAGGTGTCTGCTAGGTCTCAGCATCCTCGAAAGGTTCCTAATACTCCCGACAAGATTGAGCCGTTCTGTAGAACATAGTGACCCTCTTAATAAGCTTGGGCTCTTTCTTTTTTTTTCTTTTTTTTTTTTTTTTCCGATATGCGGGCCTCTCACTGCTGTGGCCTCTCCCGTTGCGGAGCACACGCGCCGGACGCTCAGGCTCAGCGGCCATGGCTCACAGGCCCAGCCGCTCCGCGGCATGTGGGATTTTCCCGGACCAGGGCACGAACCCGTGTCCCCTGCATCGGCAGGCGGACTCTCAACCACTGCGCCACCAGGGAAGCCCTTGGGCTCTTTCGAGGCTCTTCTGCTGAAGCCACTGATTAGAGAGCTGACTGGCTCACCTGAGGCATTGGTGAAGAGAACCCCCCAGAGCCAAACAGAAGGGTCACTGAGATCTAGAGTCTGTACCCTTGGACTGTTAGGAGTGAGCGAGTCAGAGCTTCTTCCCCATGGGTTACCGATGGGTTAACACAGTGACCCCTCAGCCCTCAGATCAGGGTGGAACTGGGACAGCCAGAGCCCCAGGGAGTCAAATCCAGATTTGAGCCCATCACCTGTTTATTCCATGCACCGTAAAGATATTATCATTTTCTCTGTGTGTCATGAACAAGTTTCGGGAGCTCTAAACGGGGAGCTCAGTGGAGCTTCCTGATCCCTTTGACACGTGACATTGGGTCTGACTGGTCTTCTGTATGTGACTTCATGAGAGTCATTTTGCTTTCCCTTAGACCAGAAGGATGAGAAAGCAAGGTATCCCCTTCTGGTCAGAGTGGGGGGGCGAGGTAACTGAGATAAAGATCCTATGATAAGACATCAGAGACTTGGTCATGTGGATGTGTAACTGGTCAGAGGAGTGGCAGGAATGGCCCATCTCTCCATCTGGCCCTTCGCATAAGCAGAGGAAAGGGCAGCACTGTTATTCCATCCTCTCTGCCTCTGGAGACTGGGAGGCAGACGCCCTTGGTCACCTGCAACCCTCGGCCAGCAATGGCATCTAAGTCACCATAAGCTTTTGCTAACCGGTTCTGCCATGGCCACTGCCCTCAGCCCGCTGCATCCTCCCTCTTCGGAAAGCGATTGTGACTCAGAAAATCTGCATTTCTTTCCTTCATACTTGACAGTCGCAAAAGTAAACATCTGCAAGACCGTGTGCACTGTTTATCCTCTGGTCTTAGATGGGCTGCTTATACACTTGGCTTTTTTGCTGTGTATCGATGGCCCAGCAGTTTAGATTTTTTTTCCTTTTCTGTTAATTTCAGTAGAGTTGGCTTTTTCCTCTTTGGTCTTTTTTCCCTGCACTCCTACGATTACGAGCTCTTTTCCTGGGCCCTGTTTTTAATGCAGCGGGTTCTCCCTTTCATCAGGTAACATGCTCCCTGTAACTGCTTTTGATTGTGCCTAGTGTAAATACACTTGCTTAACGAGGCTCTGCTCAGCTGCTCCTCTAGGTGCCAAGTCTATGATTAGAAGGAATGCTGTGCTTGTGCCATTTCCACATGCCTTTTCAATAAATCACTTATTTCTCTTCTCTGAGTTTGTTTCCTGGACAATTATTGATTGTGGTGAGCCTCCCACGGCTCCCAGAGTAGCTCTGGTCTGGAACAACATGGCAAGCAGGCCTTGGAGCAGACAAGAGCCTGACATTTGCTTCTGCTGACCTCCCAGCTGGGGTGGAAGAGGGGTGGGTGAAAAGAAGATTGACAAGCAGCCCTGAAACTTCGTGAGCACTTGGGAAATCCCTGGTTTGGAGATTTGTACTTGGATCTGACCTTAAAATTCAGCATTAGGGATTATAAATGAAAACATAGCCAGAACTTTCTTTTTCCCCCGTGGGTCTCCAACTGTACAATTCTAAGTGGTTCTAACACACTTAATTCAGAACTGAGGCAATGAATCCAGAGCAGACAGATGAAACCTGCCTTCAGCCCAATTCTAAATCCAGTGGCCACTATAATCCTGTCGGCTTGTCAAACAGTGGATTTCTCACTCTACCTCAGGAAATGTAAACTCAAAAAGAAGTCTTGCAACTAGAGATTATCATACTAAGTGAAGCAAGTCAGAAAGAGAAAGACAAATACCATATGATATCGCTTATATGTGGAATCTAAACTATGACACAAATGAACCTGTCTACAACACAGAAACAGACTCACAGACATAGAGATCAGACTTGTGGTTGCCAAGGGGGTGGGGGAGTGGGGGAGGGATGGACTGGGAGTTTGGGGTTGGTAGATACAAACTATTACATTTAGAATACGTAAACAACAAGGTCCTACTGTACAGCACAGGGAATTTTATTCAATATCCTGGGATAAACCATAATGGAAAAGAATACAAAATATATATATATATATATATATATATATATATATATATATATATATATATATCTGTATAACTGAGTCACTTTTCTGTACAGTAGAAATTACCACAACGTTGTAAATCAACTCTACTTCAATAAAAAATAAATTAAAATATATTTCTTTTAATCTTTAAAAAAGAAGTCTTGTCCCCAAAAGGGGAAAAACAGTTTGCCTCTTGTCTGTGAAATTTTAGGATAACTGAACTGACATACCTTTGAATGATAATGAGTAAGTACTGTTCTTATTTGTTATTTACCTACTTTCTAATTTTAACACATAGCACTAGTGATAATTACCAAATTCTATATTTATAGAAAGCTGACTCTTTCTTAAGAATCCAACGAGGCAATTATCTCCATACTGTATGTGCTGTTTCTCTATAAATGTTGAAGATTCAATAATTACCACTAGAACTTGCTGTGGCATTTTGAATACGGATACATAATAAGGAAGGAGGTCATTTCTTCATTAATATTCAAAACACACACTAATTCCTGCTTTTCTCTGGTGGGTGAGCTCAGCTCTGGGTTTTGTAAGAACTTTACATAAGCCAGTTTAAAACTCTGTTATGATGTGCCTTTTACTTATTGAGAGTTGATAAGTGCTGTAATAAAGGGAAAAGAGAACAAGAAGTATCTCTTATAATAAAAATAATAGCTCCCACTGTTATTATATATCAGGTATGGTGTAGCTTCAAATTTGTCCTCTTCATTCTCTCAATACCTGTACAAAAAAGGCATTACCCTTCCCCCATGTTACAGAGAAGTCAGTTGAGGGTTCAGAGAAGTTAGTCATGTGCCTGAGGTCACACAGAGGAGTGACAGCCAAGAACAGAAGCAGGACCGTCTGGTTTCACAGCCTCATTCCTTCCACCCAGTCACTGTGGTGGCTGAGCTGGAATCTTGGTGACCCCAGACTTTTCAGTGGGGAAATAAAGTGCGTCGACGGTTGTTATGGAAATGAGCTCAGAAGCGCTACTTGCTCCTATGATCCTAGAGAAGAACGATGAATGTATAAACCAGAACCTTCCGTTATCTGTCTCAAGTAAGCCATCACCATAAGAGCCGACCTCCAGAGCCAAAAGAAGGGATCAGCAGGTTTAGGTACTTCCGTGTCCATGGTTAATCCTCTAAATTTAGGGTAAATTGCAGGAAGGTAACCTAAAAGAACTTATTTTTGTTTTGGTTTGTTTTGGCTGTGTTTTATCACTTTGTAGATTTTGAATAAGAAGCTTTGAGTGAAGGACCCCATTCACTGACTCATTACTGTGACCTATTTGCTTGAAAGTCATCACAGATCTAAACCTCAATACAAGTGATCTAAGCTCGTGAGTCCTAATGGCAAAAGGGTTCATGCTAGTCAAGGAGCTAATGAAGATATTAAGGCTACGTGAACAAGGGGATTCGTTCTTCAGTCGCTCTTTGGGCAGAATTCCCACTCACTGCAGTGAAAGTCAAGTGGGCCAAATCTCAAGGTAATATTTTGGTCCAAAATACTTACAACTTTTTAACTGAAAATATTGTCTTGGCAGTGTGAATACGTGGGAAGGAGATAAATGAGGGACTGCCTAAGGAGAAGCTAGCAACAGGGATCAGAGATTCCACCAATTTATTTGCTTCATACACAGGTGGTGAGAGGTGCTTTGGACTAATGAACATGTTTTTAATGATTTTGAAGTGAATGCCAAAGCCTTGTTAATGCTCCAGCCACAAAGGGAAACAAGGCTGCAAATGCCTTCATCTCCCTAAATCCTGGGTATCTGAAGGCACAGTCCTTGAATCAAGTTATTTTCAGCTCAAATCCGTTGCTGAATTATTTTCGCTAGATAGCTACCGCCTCCCTAAAATCTTGCAGTGATTACAAAGAGAGGTACATCCTATTTCGATGATGGAAGCCAGTTTATGGATCTGAACTGGGGAAAACAGGGCCTGACGCAGAGTGAGCTGTGGCTAATGAAATGGAGAAACAGGCATCATTGCTTGATCTGCCCTTCATGTTGTGCTGTGCGGTCCCACCTGGCCGTGGACTCCCGCTTCCCGTGTGAGTGAGGTGAGCAGGCTCCCAAGGCCCCTTTCCCCAGGACAGCGCCATGCTCTCGGGCAGGTGAATGGAGATGGTTCACACAGGGTCTGAGAGACAGCGCCCAGCCCAGAATGTGGACTACAGTCGAGCTTGATGGAAATGCAGGTACTGATTGCTTGAGCCTGGGTCTCAGCGAAATAGTAGCTGCTCATCCCAATGAAAAGAAGCTGAATTTCCAACACAGAGGCTCAAAGTCCAAGCAAACTAAGAAAGCTTAAATACTAACAATTTCCTTTCATCTGTAACCCACACAGGTTGGAGTCTAGTCATCAAATAGTCACTAGTTATATACAAATAGATAAACAGCAAGGACCTACTGTATGGCACAGGGAACTACAGTCAGTATCTTGTAATAACCTATAATGGGAAAGAATCTGAAAAACAATATATGCATATATATATACATATATATGTACGTATAACTGAATCACTTTGCTGTACCCCTAAGACTAACACAACGTTGTAAATTAATAATACTTAAATTTAAAAAGTGATTGTAAAAACCAGTCACTAGCATTTGTGACATGTGTACCATGTGCTGAGTACTGGAGATGCATCTCCAGTACTTGTGGACGTGTTGTCTTACCTTTCTAGAACACCTTGTTCTGTCCACTAGATAGCATTCAATGCAGCTGCTGTCAGAGCTCATCAAGAAGTGCTGTCATAAAGTGTGAACACATTCTGGACGAGCTCTGCTGCCTAAACCAGAAGTGCTTGGCAGCCTGCCCCATCGCTGCGCCCCCCATTCCTCGCCACTATCAACATCAGCTGCATCTTCAAAACAATGTGAACGAGAGCCTACTCTATACACAGCTCTGTCATAAATGCCCCAAGTACCCAAGTAGGAAAGTAAAGGTCTTTGGTCTTCTGTTTCTTATGATCGCAATAGAAAGAATAGGTTAAGTGGTAGAAAATTGCAAACTGTTTGCTTAATAGGTAGAATCTATTATATCTTGACATCAAGGTGAATTGTTCAACTAGAAATCAAGTTTAAAAATTCTCCAATCCTGGGACTTCCCTGGTGGCGCAGCGGTTAAGAATCTGCCTGCCAATTCAGGGGACACGGGTTCGAGCCCTGGTCCGGGAAGATCCCACATGCGGCAGAGCAACTAAGCCTGTGCGCCACAACTACTGAGCCTGCGCTCTAGAGCCCGCGAGCCACAACTACTGAAGCCCGCGCGCCTAGAGCCCGTGCTCTGAAACAAGAGAAGCCACCGCAGTGAGAAGCCCACGCACCGCGACAAAGAGTAGTACCCGCTCACCACAACTAGAGAAAGCCTGAGCACAGCTACGAAAACCCAACATAGCCAAAAATAAAAATAAATACATAGATTTATTTTTAAAAAATGTTTAAAAAAAAATTCTCCAGTCCTAAAAGTGCCATAACCTTCTCAGTGAAAATAGACGGTCTGTGATGTGTCAGTATCAGTGCTGGAAGAATGGGAGGGCTGGATTGAGAAATTAGTCTCTTGACTGTAAATTAATGTTTTGAGGGCTTGGTCTGATTTGTTTTAGTCTTAGAGAGGTCCATTGCTAATGTGGAGTGCTATAAAAGAAGGCATAGCTGTCGCTGGCACTGTTCCTGCCCAGTGTACACTGGCCCCCATTCATTCATTCATTCACTTGTCTGTCCATCCATCCAAACAGTCAACAGCTATTTATTGAGAATTCTTCATGCGTCAGGCCCTTTGTAAGGTTCTAGGGACACAGCAAGAAATAATTCAGACACAGTGCCCCTACCCTTAACAAGATAGCAACCACATGGAAAATTCAGAGAACGACCACGTGACTCCGTAGCAAAGTCATTTGGTTTCTGGGTCAAAGTTCTCCCTGGAGAAAGAGCATGATGGGAGGGAGGGCGGGAGAGTGCTGAGGAGGACCTGCTCGAGAAGAGCAGCCTTCTTAGAACAGGAGGGAAGAGGCAACTGCGAATGTGAATGGGCCCTGGTGATGCACCAGGCGTGGAGTTGCTTGTGCTGGCTTCTCAGAGCCTGGTCGCAGCAAGAACTTAGAATCGGGGATTTAACACTCCCGTTGGTCCCTCAGCAGGGACCAGCACATGCCCAGGGTTGCCGGCTGAACAGACAGAGAGCCTAGGTGGCCGATGAAAGGGAGCAGATGGGGTTTGTCAAACGGGCTGCACAGCTCGTTAGCGAGCTCCCTCCTTCCTGAGCACACTCTAACATTCACCCAAACAGCTGCAGCTGTCGGGGAGACAGCTCAGAGCTGGGGGGCTTCAGACAACGTCCAGAAGAGTATCATAGTCTCAGGGTTGCAGCCAGGACCGCAACAAAAGGTGGCAACTGCTCTCTCCTGCTCAGCCTCCCTGATTAATTTGGTATTTCAGACTCAGTAGCCCATGAGGTCTTCATCTCTTTCAGTTACTCCTCCAAACAGATGTCCATTTTATGAACCATTCCTGAGCCTTGCCTTGGGAGCCAATTCCCCTCCTCCACATGAATGCCTCTGGCTTCAACCAGTTTCCAGAATGTTGCCGATGCCCAGGTGCAGGGCTGAGCACAGAGAAGGTCTCTGGGCTGAGCGTTTTTTGCCTTATGGTTCCATGCTCCCATTTATGGGATGTTTGCAAGACATTTAACCTAAGGAGAAAAAACACATTACAGCTTGGAAACGTACGGAAACCAGAGATTCTGGAGGGACCCTGTGGGACTTGAGGGCTTACACAAAATGTTTTAAAGTGCTGTCCAGAAAGAAGGCCCCTTGGAAAGTCCTCACATGTCTTCAGGAAGCTAATATATGGTAATCAGAGCCGTGTGCAGTGGCTGTAATTTTCGACAACGTAACAAGGAAATTATCGCTATTTTCCGCTGTTGCTGCATATTCCTAGGATCCTTGCTTGCTGGAGAGGCGTGAATAGGAGATTTATTTTGTATTGTTAGACTGTCAAGGCACTCTAGAGCAACAACTTTTAAATGATAACTTCCCAAGCTTACAGGAGTTGTGAATTAGTCCAGTGTACTTGAGGGGCTGACAGCTCTCCCCTCCCCGCTCATCCTTCACTCGGTGCCCTATATGATCAGTGACTGAACACGCTGCCCTTCCCAAACCCAATGGGACCATTATGAAGAATGACAGAAATCTATTTAGCCACGAAGCGAGCTGAGGCAACTGACGTGGCATCGCAGAAAGAGACCTGTTTCACACCTCGTCCCCTGGGGGCCCGAGGAGAGTCTTCTTTGCCAAAATTGAGACCATCTCGAATTAGCTGAATGTGAGAAAGGATTCTGAGGTTGGGTGGGGAAGGGAGGGAGGGATGTGCAATGAGATGGGACACAGTTTCAGGGAAGTTTTGTCACATCTTCCACCTTAGCAGCCATTTAGTCTTGGGGGCTGCCCAGCCGCTCCCTAGAAGCGGGTGTGATAGCAAAGCATTGTACAGGGCAGCACCCGATGTGCTTTGACCTTGACCTCTAAGCAGCTGATGACCTCTGTGAACCCTCCAGCCTCTCCAGTTAGCATAGAGGAATTGAGATAACGAACAAGTCTCTTGAATGGGGTTACTAACAGATGATCAGTCTAAAGACACTGAACGCAGCAATTTCATTTTTTACTCCTGCCTCGCCCTTTCTTTGCATCCACATAGCACTTAGAGCTCTCCTTATTACACGGGCAACTGAGGTTACTGAAGTGTCTCTCTCCCCATCTGCCCATTGGATTATACAATCCTTTGAGAGCAGGGTCAGTGCCTTATTGGTTGTCTTCTGTGTCACCCAACACACTCGGCACTTAGTATACACATAAATAAATGGTCATTGAATTGAATCAGGGTCCCAGCTGATCATAAGGCCATCATCCCCCTTGATCATGCCCCTTCTTGAGCCCAGAGGAGGTGGTGTTTTTCCCTCAGCCTCCTGCCTAATTTCATTTGCTCCTGGGGCCCGTGAGTCAGGGCTTGTTTTCCAGATTGGGTGAACCTCTTCTCTCCACTGTCCCTTAATGAAGGTTCTGCTGAAGCCAAGGGCTCGTGTTGTAAGACTGTTACTGGTTTACTCCTGCCTGCCGAGTTTGAGTTTATTATTAGAGGCCTGTACATAAGGGCTGGCTCCTTGCCTGTTTTTTTTTTTTTTTTTTTTCCTAAGGCAGCTAAAAACAGAATAGTTGCATTTGTTTTGAGGGGGGAGAAAGAACAAGAGATTTTGCAAACAGTTATAAAAAAAAAAAAGCCGAATTGGTCCATTTTGGAATCTCCCGACCTTGACAGTGTCCCTCTAATGCTCTATAAACATTTGTTTGGGGTATTTAGTAAGCGGCCAGCTGACAAATGGCAGAACTTTTGCAAGAGCCCCTTATCTTTTCTAGAACCACTGAGATGGCAAAATATATTCTCTGTCTCCACAATTCACTCTCTATTTGCATGTGGAAATTGGAAAGCAAGTTGTTTTTCTTCGTTTGCATGACAAAACTCAGACCCCAGAATACAATTCAGCATTTAATTTGAGCTAGTTAGTGAGTGCAAAAAAGGACCTCAGCCCCCGGTTGGCTCCCTTTTGCTGCTGCTGTTTCTGCTGTTACAATTGAAACTGATGTATAACGCTGAGAACATAAAATACCTCTTTGGGCAGTGCTGCAGTGAACCTGGGGAGTCGTCTGCCTCAGGAGGTCACGGGGAAAAAACAAACCCCGTGAAAATCTGCCTTTATTTTAAGGCCTGAATAACCGGGTTTCAACTTGGTAGAGGCCTCCCCTCAGCATGAGAAGGGGGCCACTCAGCCCTGGGCAAGGCCGGAGTTGCTACAATGACCCCTTGGAAGCAGCCCCTGATCACAGCTTGCCAAAAGCGGATCATGAGAACGAACTTAGGACAGGTAGTGTTTAAATAAGCGCTCTCCTTGGCTAATGACTCCGCCGCGGCATCCTCCAGGGACAGTGGCGCTCTGTTCCTTTCCCCTCCCAGCCTCCAGGGGGCGCTCCTTCCGCCAAACTGCATGCAACTGTTCCTGCCCCAGGGCAGTAGCTGCTCCCTGCTGCTTACAAGGAAGGAGTAGAGGGCAAGCAGTAGAGGGCACTTCCAGTCTGCTGCGAACCCTCTTCACTCTCCTTGAGACATTCAGCCACTCCACCTGTATCCAGTGCTGACTGTGGAGACGAGCACCCTGCCAGCCACTGACGGACGCAGATAGCCTATAATGGAGACAATCTGATACTCTTACTCAGTTTGCTGTACACTTGAAACTAACACAACATTGTAAATTCACTATACTTCAATAAAAAAATAAAAAACTTATCAGAAAAAAAAAAAAAAAAAAGAGGATCTGCTCCGTGCCCTCGGGGTCCGATGAGGGAGGCAGGAAAATGAACACTTATAACGCCAAGTGAGTCTGTGCAGTGAAACTTTGGAATCAGAAATTGGATCGGATTCTGACTCTGACATCCAGAGGTTCCGTGTCCTTGGGCAGGTTATTCACACTCCCTAACTTGGGTTTCCTTTCATCATCTTCCCCTAGGAGTGCAATGAGCATTATATAAGGCAACATATGTGAACCATCGAATAGCGTGGTACTAAGTGCTGAAGTAGTCACGTCTGTCCCAATAAAGAACAACCTCCAAAGAGGAGTCCCGACCCGTATCGCAGAGCAGACATGTGGAATAACCTCAAAAGCCTTCTAGAAATGCTTAAAAGCCCATTTTGCAAAATTCAGGTGATAGGTGAGGGGAAAAGACTTTCCAGGCAGAAGAAGTGACAAGTTCAAAGACCTGAAGATGAAAAACAGCAGAGCATCATTGGGTACCTGCAGGTGGTTTCATGTGAGGACCCGTTCGGCAAAGCTGGTGTTGGCTGTCGTGGTGGGTACATGTCCCGGGGGGGTCGGGATGACTTTTTTTAAGTTTTGAATTGAAATGCATTTTAAAATTTTTTATAGTAATATATGTATGAGTGGTGAAATGTATAGCTAATGAGAAGCTCTCAAACACTAGAGGCTGAGCGTAAGTCTGAGGGCTGCCTGCCAGTTAGAACATCTGTTCCCTGCAGAGAGGGGGAGGCAGGGCTGGACAGTCTCATTTACCAGAACTATCCTTTCTCCTAACACCTTTCCCACCACATGGAAATGCAACCATAATTCACCTTGGTGATCTGATGATTCTCTGTGCTGAGTTCCAAAATTTCAGCGTGAGAAGTTCCCTCATTAAGTGAGAAGTGTAGGGTGTTATCAGGGAGGGTCTGATAGAAGAACTAAAACTCTGGCAGGGAGTAGGGTCTGAGCCCTCCGCCCTTCTACTTTCTCTGTATCCCACTCCCAAACATGCCTGTGTACTGGACTCTCTCTGGGTCTCAGTTACACCCCCTCTGCAGAAAGCAACATGGTTAATATCTGATCCTCACCTAATAATACTACAGGCAGACCTCAGAGGTCTTTCAGGCTGTGTTCCAGACCACCCCAATAAAGCAAACATCACAGTAAAGGGAGTCACACCAAATTTTTGGTTTCCCAATGTATAGAAGTTATGTTCACTACACTGTAGTCTATTAAGTGTGCAATAGCATTATGTCTAAAAAAACATGGCACATACCTTAATTAAATAATACTTTATTGCTAAGAAATGCTAGCCGTCATCTGAGTCTTCAGCAAGCAGTGGAAGTAACAGCAAAGATCACCGATCGCAGATCACCATGCCAAATATGTTAATAATGCAAACATTTTGAAATTTTGCGAGAATGACCAAAATGTGACACAGAGACACAAAGTGAGCAGATGCTTTTGGACGAGTGGCGCCATTAGGCAGTTGCCATAAACCTTCCATTTGTAGAAATACACATTACCTGTGAAGCACAATAAAATGAGATGTGCCCTCATTGCTGTCCCTAACTTATCGGTTAGAAGTCGAAGGCGTAGCAGAGGTCATAGAACTTGCCTGAAGGTATCCATAGCAAGTACGCCATGGAACTGGAGGGCGGCACTCCAAAGCCCAGGAAAAGTGACCACTATACCGAGTTCCGTCTCTGGCTGAATAAAGGACTTTTGTGATTACTATTTGAGCTTCCTATCATGGACTAATACAGTCTTAGGACTGGGAAGGACTTATTCTCCTACACCCCACCCCCTCCACCCCCACCCCCGTTTATAGATGGAGCTCGGCAGGAGTAAGAGATTGCTAGCCCAGGGCCCCAAGGCTACTCTGGAGGTAGCCTTGGTCAAGGATTGCATTTGAAGGCAATCTCTTCTTTTTTATTACCATCACTATTAGTACTCAAATTGTTGCTGTGAGTATATGAGGGAAAATCTTATTCATGTTCTTATTATCTCCATGAGGCTCATCAAGGCTGAAGAATCAAGACAATAGCTCTCCCTGAAGATCTTAGCTGGGTTTCCATCTTATTCATTCCCCAGCCTCTCTTTTTGTTTGTTTTTCTTTTCTTTTTCTTTTTTCTTTTTTGCAGTTTGAACTCAAATTGGGATGCAAGGTCTGGATGTTTGTACAACTGCTGGGTTGGTGACTGTTCAGGCATTTAATTTGGCATGTGACAGGCTCCGTGTGGATTTTAAAAGTTTGTTGAAATAGTTGAAGGGAGGAGTTGGGGACACGGGCATGTTAAGAGGACAGCCAAGGAGCAGGCGACACTAGGACACGTGGGTCACCCACCCCACCACTGCCCACTGGGTTGGGTTTGAGCCTCTGGTCCCATGGAGATGGAGAGCGGGCTTGGATGGAGAGGCTGAGCTGAAAACTGTCTAAGGTCTAGGGTACCAATAACCCCTCCTCCCCTCCTTCCTTCCTTCCTTCCTTGTTTTTTCTACCTTCCTTCCCTCCATCTCTCTCCCTTCCTTCTCTCTGTCTTTCTTTCACTTACATAATAACAAATATTGAACGTCTGTTACGTACTTTGTACTGTGGAGATTAGCAATCACCCAGAAAATAAATGTTCTTCAGATGACAGGATGACCGGGTGGGGAAGCATTATTTAATTTATTCCTAAATAATAAGCAGCAACCTAGAAACAACAGTCTGCAATGAGATTAAGTTTTCTTTTTTGGGGGGACGTCACATCACACTAAACATTGGAGTTCAGAGCAAAACCAGATGAGGTGGGTTGAGGCTTGTAGGGGAAATTGTCCAAATAGGGCACCAGGACCTTTGAGGAAGATGAGCAGGACATTTGAGTAATTAAAACCCCTCCATCCAGAATGGCTCCTAACAGGTGAACCTCCTTCCCCCGCAGGTCTATTTATTAATGAGAGGTAGCCCTTCTCCCCACCTTTAGGATGAGACCTAAATTCATAAACAAGTCTTTTATGGTTTCTAGAACACTTGTCATCACTGCCTCATTTTTTGTGTTCATCTATGAAGGAATTAATCTAAATACAAAGATGCTGTCTTAGTACATTAATGTATAAATATATACACACATACATATGTAATTGTTTCATTATAGGTTAAGACCCATCTACAAAAACTCCTCAGACCTTATGAACTGTTCTCCTTAAATGATAAGCCTTAAATCTTTCTTCATCTCAATCCCCTTGCAACCCCTCCCAGAACCAGGCACCCATCCAACCTCACCTATCCTTTGATCTCAACCCTTAGCTAAGAAATGTCCAACAAGGCACTAAAATGTGATTCTTGACCTTTTCTGTATCAGCGATCCCTTGGAAAACCTAATTAAAACCTGGATTTTGCTCCCTGGAAAGATGTGCCCAACATTTGCAGATGGTTTATCCACTCTTAGGGATCTGAACGTTCCCAGGTTGGGAACAGCTGCTTGGAGCAAAAGTCGTTATATACCAATGACTTTCCAATTTCTGTTAGCAAATGTCGTTGTAAATGTGACCTATGACTTTTAGTTTCATTCAGCGGACAGATGCCCATATATTTTTTTTAATTTGGTTGCACCATGTCTTAGTTGCAGCAGGCAGGTTCCTTAGTTGCGGCTCACAGCCTCCTTAGTTGTGGCATGTGAACTCTTAGTTGCGGCATGCATGTGGGATCTAGTTCCCTGACCAGGGATCGAACCCGGGCCCCCTGCATTGGGAGTGTGGAGTCTTATCTACTGCACCACCAGGAAAGTCCTGCCCTGTATTTTTTTTTAACAAAAAGAAGTTACAAATGAAAACAGGGAAGCATATTTCGTAGTTTCTTTCTCCCTCACTAAGATGATTTGTCAAAAGATATTTACCCACAGTTCACCCCTTCCTCCTCCCCATCCAAAAACCAGTTTCAGACCTATATCTCAAGGTGAAGTTCACCAGGGAACTCAGATCGGCTTCCTCTGACATCTCCTCATAAGCCCCTAAATGGATCACCTTCCCCTCCTTCCACGAACAAGAGGAGATTTGCCATCGGAGAGCATCTTTCAGTTTGTAGGCATTTCCCTTCCACCCTTATGTATTTAAGGAAGAAAATTGCCACTTATTTGTACAGAGTAAGTTGGCTTATGTGCCATAATAGGCTTCTCCACTCTTGCTTCTGCCAGGAAAAGGTCATCTTCAGACTCTTGCACTCCACGGAACTCAGGGATTCTTGACAGTAAGTAGAGAAATCACACGCTCCTAAACTGTAATTTCCTTCTCAGATTAAGACATCACCGGTCACAGGTGTTAGGTTTCAGCAGGTTTATTTTCTAACACTGCTGGCTACTGACTGGCATGTACATTGTACCTCATGTGCCCTTATCGAAATACAGCCAGAGTGTCTGAGACACACATAAGCACGAACCTACATGCATACTTCCAAGCAAACATGTGTGCGTACACAGACATGCACACACACACACGCCCCTCTCTTTGCTCTTTTCAGTTTGGATAACTCTTCAGCATACCACTCAGCAATATCTCACTGCAAAGGGCCCTGTTCCAATTTGATTTTATTAGCCGTTGCCTTGGCAACAGATATAGATGTTGTATGTGTGACAGTAGGATCCCAGGTCCCTATGGAGCTCTTACCCTTGAATGTATATAGTTTACAGCTGAGACAAAGTGAACATAAAACAAGCAGGTTAGAAAAGAAGTAAAACCCATGTAGTGTCCGGCTGATAGTACAGTTGCCCAAGGGATACAAGTGGAAAGTTAGCTCTGATCATACTGGGATGGAAGGCCTCCTTTGATTAAGCAGTCATCTGCTCCAGCTTATCCTCACCCGGAGACTTAGTAATTTACAGGAGAATTTCATAGCAGCCAAGTGTTATAATTTTTATATATTATAAATCTCACTAACAATAGGATTTATAATACATATTCTTCCAGTCCTCTGACAGAAGGTAAGAGTTTCCTACCCTCAATCCTCTGATGATGCTCATGGGACCGGAAATGATGCTCAGCTCTCTTAGAGAGAATCAGGAGCTTTCATCCTTCTGTGCTTTTGCAGGAGCTGTTCCCTCCGTTAATAATGCTGTTCCTTCAAATCTGCGCGTGGCCATCTCTGTTTCTCATTTTCAGGGCCCAGCTCAGTTGCGTTCGTCCCCGTGAAGCCTTTACATATTCCTCTAAACAGAATGGCCGTAGCACACATCAGGCCCCACTGCACTGTGAACGTGCCTTGTGGAACCATACGTTACATTCAATCAGTTAAGCTCGAGCTCCTTGGACTGGGCGTTTCAGAGGCCAGGTGTGCCCCTCAGACTGTTGTCTGCTCCTCCCAGCACCTGGCATCCTGTCTGGGCTGGCACATCGTTTTCACGTTCTCAGTGTTTCTGAACTGATGAGTGAAGGAATCAATTAGGTGACTCTGTAATACTCATTTAGGAAGCTCCCTGGGAAAATGGCTCCCTCATATATAGAAACCATTTCTCATGCTGTGTGAATGATGAGTCTGGGACTAATGCCGTCTCCCGAGGCTGAGCTTCCTTTGTTTCTGCTCCCGCCTGCCTTCGCCGTGCCCGTGTGTGGGATGTTTAACTTGGTTAGCTCCTCCACTTGATATAGGGCCAATGCAAAGACAACCAGAAGCAGACGATTAAGGCAGCAGGTAAAAGGGAGTAGTAACTGGGACGTTGGAACTGGATTCCTGAATGTCTGCTCTCTTTCCTCTTCTTCTCTGTCACAGCCACAGACAACTGACTGGTGGCATCATCTGCCCATGGAATAGCAATTGATCAGGTTGTAACCCCCTGACTGGGGGTTTAGGGTGTTTGGAGGCAGTGGAGTGGAATCTTGGTTTTTAGTTTTTCTTCTCAGATTTTAGGATGGTTCAACTTTTTATTTTAAACAAATTAACGAAGAATGTTGCCTATGATAGGCACTGTGCTGGGCATGTGTGTGTTCCTCACTTACGCCTGCCCCACGCTGTTGGGTGGGTGTCGTGATTCCATCTTACAGCTGAGGAAACGCGTCTGGCCAAGGTCCTGCAGCTGCTGAGCAGCAGAGCAAGGGTTTGAACCCAAGGCCTCGGACTCAGAACCTTGTGGTCTTTGCACTGCCTCCCAGGGCTAACACAGCTCGTATTGGGGGAGAATTGTTTTCTCATCTGACTTCCACATAGTAGAGATTTGGGGATGGGTACCCCATACCAAAGACCCATGGATCATGAGGTACGTCTTGGGCTGTGTGCTCAGATGCTACATCATCTATATCCATGCTCATACCTGTGGCAGCAATATCCCAGCACCTGGCCTGGTGTTTGACGTAAAGCGGAAATTCAAGAAATGTTTGCGTAAACAAATCAATGAGAAATGATGTATCTGTCTGATGTCCTCAAAGACTCTGAAACCATCAATTAAATTAACCATACTATAACTCTGAAGATAGAAAAGAAAGCGAGTACATTAAAAAAAATAATTTCTAGGGCTTCCCTGGTGGTGCAGTGGCTGAGAGTCCGCCTGCCGATGCAGGGGACGCGGGTTCGTGCCCCGGTCCCGGAAGATCCCACGTGCCGCAGAGCGGCTGGGCCCGTGAGCCATGGCCACTGAGCCTGCGCGTCCGGAGCCTGTGCTCCGCAACGGGAGAGGCCAAAACAGTGAGAGGCCCGCGAACCGCAAAAAAAAAATAAATAAATTTTTCTGCAAACTTACGGTTACCAAAGGGGAAAGGGGGGGATAAATTAGGAATTTCAGGTTAACAGATACACACTACTAAATATAAAATAAACAACAAGGACCTACTGTGCAGCACAGGGAACTGCATTCACTATCTTATAACCTATAATGGAAAATACTCTGAAAAAGAACAGATATCTGTGTATGTATAACTGAATCACTTTGCTGTACATCTGAAACCTTGTACATCAATTATACTTCAATTAAAAAAAAAGATTAAGGGCTTCCCTGGTGGTGCAGTGGTTAAGAACCTGCCTGTCAATGCAGGGGACACAGGTTCGAGCCCCGGTCTGGGAAGATCCCACATGCCGCAGAGCAACTAAGCCCATGTGCCGCAACTACTGAGCCTGCGCTCTAGAGCCTGGGAGCCACAACTACTGAGCTCACATGCTGCAGCTACTGAAGCCTGCATGCCTAGAGCCCATGCTCCGCAACAAGAGAAGCCACCGTAACGAGAAGCCCGCACACCGCAACGAAGAGTAGCCCCTGCTCACCGCAACTAGAGAAAGCCTGTGCACAGCAACGAAGACCAAACACAGCCAAAGATAAATGAATTAAATAAATAATTAAAAAAAAAAATTAAGCCAATGTACGCAACCAAGGAAAGAATCAAGTACTACTTTAAAGAAGATAATCACATTTTCAACTTCCTATCTAATTTAGTACAAACATGTTATGTCTCATATAAAATTTTTGAGGAAAAAAATCCATAACTTCTATGATGACAATGTTGATAAAGAATTAGGAGTAATAAGCTTCCAGAACATTTTAAAATCTGAGACACATATAAGTAATATAGACTTACCTCAGATGTAGGGGATCCCCAGAAATCATTCTGAAACAAAGTTTTTAAAGGTGAAAAAAAAAAAGATTTTCTATAAAAAAGGAAACTTAAATGTAGGGGTGGAGTTTCTAGCGAATCCTCGGTAATGCAGACTGAACTTAGTTAACCATTAATCCACATCTTTTTCAAGCACACAAGTTAAAAAGTCTTACTAAAACTCAGAAAGCCCAAGGAGCTTGCCGCTTTGCCCCTGTCTGATCTGAGGGCATGCGTGCACCCGAGATGCGAGTTCCTCAAGGGCCAGCGCTCCTTCGTGTCCCTGTCCCTCACCAACCCTGACAGCCAGCAGGCATCCTATCAGCTGGAGCTTCCAGAAGCTGCGGCTCAGAGCCCAGCCACTGCTCTCTGCCATCCCATTATCCCCTGTCACAGCCGCAACCCCTGTATAATGATCCCTGGCTTCCCGTTTACTTCCTGATTGTCCGCGGCTTGAATAGCTCTGTTTAGTCGGAAGGCCTGGAGGTGGCCTGTTTGTATGCTGGGGACAGAGTGCTGCATCTCAGTCACTAACGGAGCTGAGAAGGTGCCCAGGGCTCATTATTCTTGAGGGAATCCTGAAGGTCACAGCCCCACAGACACTGTTTGCAGGCAGATGAGGCAGGAGGGAAGCATATTTAAGATATCCGAGAATCCTGGCACTTGGTTGTTTGTTGTGTGTGTGCGGTTTTTTTCTACATGAAAGAGGTATAAGGTTTCTGGTATTGCACTGCAGTTAAATCTAAATCAAGGGAGAAACCCCTGCCTGGAGGCCTCCATACCTGTGGCCATTTGTGCCATTTACACTAACACCCCAGTGAGATTGTCTTTCTCTAGGTGCCCACCTTCTCTAACCCAGGTTATCAGAGTGCAACCCCTGCTTTATCGTGACAACGTGTCTTTCCCCAGGCCAGAAGGTGGAGCTCAGGCAATGCAGAGAGCTCAAATGAGGACACGGGGTTGGGCCAGCTTTCCTGTAGACGAAGGCGGAGGCCCTCGGTCCCACTTGGGTCAGATTCTAAATGGCCCAAATTAATTAGTTTTCTGTCAATCCAGACCACTTCCCTGAGATAGCCCAAGAAATTCTTAATGATGCCAAACCTGTGCGCACAAGGGATGTGCCCTGGTTGCAGTCCAGGCCCCAGCCCTTTGAGATCTGGTTACAGGTGACCTGGGGCTGTGTTAAAAATGGTCTGGGTCTCTGGCTCCCATTGGGATCCCCGGGGGAGTTTCAAAGCAGCTCCAGGGCTTGGAGTCCCGCCCCCAGAGATTCTGATGCATTGGTCTGGAGCAGGGCCTGGGCATTGTTATTTGTTTGAACTCCTCATGTGATTGGAAAGAGCAGTGGAGTGGAGACCACCCCTCCAAAGCAGCTCACATTCTCACGCTCACCCCAGCATCCCTAGGCCTGTTGGCCCTGGAACCCCCAGGAGGGCAGCCTCCACTCCTTCGGAAGCGTCCCCATAAGAAATCACTCACAGCAAGCCTTGCATCGTTCCTACTGGAAGTTTATCAACATTGGGGGCAGAGGGGTTTCCAGGGGTGAGGAAGGGTCTCTACCATCTCTCTATCTCTCTTCCTCTCCTCTGGCCCAACCCCTTTCCTCCCTGCTGGCCCCCCTCTCTCTGCAGAACGACACCAGATACCCCCCTAGTTTTCTGCTAAACTGTTATTTGCACCTGGGCTCAAGTTCCCAGGAATCTCCTCTTCCCCCAACTTCTCATCATTTTATTTTTCCAACAAAAACCATTCATACCCAAGAGAAATCTGGGAGAACCTGTTACTATAATAATGTTTCCTCCTCTCCATAATACACAGAAACATACACACACACACACACACACACACACACACACACACACCCCTCTTTGCAGTTCACCAAGCACCTGTGTGTAAGTCCTCACAGGTGCTCCGCTGTGATAGGCCTTACTGTATTCTTTGTTTTATAGACTGAGAGGCTGAGGCACAGCAAAACTGAAATCACAGAGCCGCTGAGGATTTGAACCCACCATTAGACCCCAAACCCATGCTCTTTCCTCTTAGAGCACTTTGCCTTCTCAATCAAAAAAGCATTTCTTAGGCTAATGCTTCTCCATACCATTTCTCTAAAGAGATCCCTGAAGATGTGCCTGCTGTCCAGTTAGAACCAGAGAAACCAAAAAGACTGGGAGAATCTGAAGGGCAGGCCCAGAGTGAGCCATTTAGAGGCTCCATGTGTTCAAACGATGGTCCGCGGCCCCCGTGTGCCCCCCTGGTGCCCCAGGGCACTACGGACTTGTAACCAATACTAATCCACCAAGTCAGGAAAGGTGGCTGCTCTGAGACCCTCTGCTCTCGCTAAGGAGGGTCTCTTCCATTCTTTTAATGAAATAGCAAATGGCAAGTTCTTTCCCCAAAGAAATGTGTTCCTAATTCTTTAGCAACCCTGGCTTTTCTGGAACCCAGCGCATCTGTTTCTGTTGCCACTGGACGCGGAGCCCTGGGCAGACCTCGTAGGAGGATCCTTGGATGTCAGTCAGCAGGTTAGGGACCCCAGCAAGCGATATGCTAAAGGTTCTGGCAATGGAGCAGGCTGGGACAGACAGGAAGATTCAGATATTTTAAAAGAGAAAAGAGCTGTGTGCCTGGGATCCCAGAGTGGTGGGGGCGGCTGTGAGGGCCACCCTTGGGGGCTCCTGAATTAGGGAAGCAGAAGGGGGCTGCCCGGGGACCCCGAGTACAGGGATATCTTCCCTCTCCAGCTGGCTGGGGTGAGTATAATGAGCCATCAATTCCACAGTCATCAGCTTCGCACAGTAGGGAGTAGAAATCCACCTGCTCCGAGATATTCCCCTTCCTCCTTGCCAGGCACACAGGGAGGCAGAAACCACAGAACAAACCCGTGCGTTACTTTGCAGTGTCCACAGGCCCTCAGGATCTGTGTGGACATGCAGATGAATTGTTTCAAGCGAGTCTGAATGCAATTATTTCATTTTCCTTCCCATTCCGAATTGTTGATGTTTAGAAATAAATTGCTCCCGGTGCTTCTGATTTACAAGGACAAAATGCAAATGCAGAAAACAGGGTCAGTGGAGTGATTTGAATTTCCATTATAATTACAGCTCTCTTCAACCACATGATTCTGTGCTTTCCTCATCTACATCAGCCCCGTGCTGACAGGGCTTGGAGGCTGAGGCTCACGCTGCCACCGCTCCCTCAGCAGCCCTTGTCACTTGGCCCCAACTGCCGCAGGCCACCCCGTGGATTAGGACTAAGCCCCACAGTCAGCCACTAATCAAACTGGAGTGCCCATCAGGACCTGTTCACCCTTCCCCGGTAACCGATGAAGCTGGAGGGTACCAGACACTGACCAGCAGATTCTGCCTGCCAACAAGAGCCACGCCTTCAAAACCATCAATATCAAGCAGTTCCCTGGGCCAGATACTGTGCTAAGAACTTGGTGTGTTTTATACTCACAATAGCTCTGTGAAATAAGGTTATCGTTAGCCTACTTTACGGATGAGAAATTGAGTCTCAGAGAACTTAAATAAGTGGCAGAGGTGGAGGTGAAATCCAAATCGTTTAGATATTCAGAGCCCATGTTCGTTTTCCCTGCACGATGGTGCATCCCCCAAATTCGGTGACAGAAAGCTGAAGTAACACCCCCAGAGTCTTGGTTTGCTCATTACAGGTGGTCCTGAAACTGGGCTTCAGGGAATCTGAAGGATGCTTTTTCCCTTTCCTTCCCCTACAGGCACCATCTCCCCTGCTCATCAGTGTGCACAGACATGCACAGCATCAGGCTTTCTGGCCCCAGCCCTGATATGACCCCGCACTCCAGACACTCTGCGTCTGGGATCTTCCCCACTCCCCACTCTGTGCTGGTTCCCCACCACTCGCGGGCAGGCCTTTTTCTGAGCCCCAGCACTGTGACGCTCTTGCTTTCTGAGCTGCGGCTCTGCCTGGGAGCATCAGCATTTATAAACAGAACCAGGGACAGGGTGACACTTAACGCAAGAGGGGATCCACGCCAACATCTCAAGTGCCCTATTACCCAGTGGACGCCTGCTCAGCGTTTCACTCAGGAAGGAGGAGAATTTCAATCTCAGTGGCAGAGACATTGGGGCATTTCAAATCACACCCCTTAGGCAACGCAGTCTGTTTAAGGGGAAGGCTGGCTCTGCCATCACGGTTGTGATGTCCCCTCCTCCAGCCGTGTTGGCTGGCTCTCCAAGGCTCTCCTCCTTCCTTCTAGATTCAGCAATGCCCTCGCCCAGTGCAGCAGGACAGGACCGCAGAATGAAATCCCTCCATCCAAGGGAAACTTCAAGGCCGTGCCCTGGGCCAGGAACTATCACCAACTAAGCCCCTCCCTTTTTAATCCCATTAGCCAGGTTTTTCAGTTCCCCATTTTAATGTATAATCAGTCAGGTCTTATTTGGTGTCTCGCCTTTTTTTTCCTTTCCCTGTCACTCCCTGGATCATCTCTAGAGACTCGAGAGTATGTTCAGGATTCCAACTTTATTGCATTAGCAAAAATAAAGTCAAGCCTACGTCCCCCCGCGGATACAAAAGTGTCCCAGTGAAAGGTTAGTCTAAATCACAAATTAAATGAAGACATGATAGCAAAGTGGCTTATTACTGACTGTATGAAAAACAAAATAACCAGACAAGGTAACAGTTCAGCATGAAAAATGTGCTGTCATTTTTGATTCATGCTTTTGCCAAAGCTTGCGTGAGCCTTTACCCGGCGTGGGAATGAGCCCAACATTGCCGAGGCTGGGCTGGCGTGGGCGAGCTGTTTCTCTACAGGGACCGGGTGGGAAAGAAGAGTCAGGGTTCAACCAGCTCTGTAATTAATTTTTTTTCATGAATAGGCTTTATTTCTTAGAGCAGTTGTAGGTTTACAGGAAAATTGAACAGAAAATGCAAGTACTCCACGTATACTCTCCCCACCCCTATTATTAACATCTCGCATTAGTGTGGTATATTTGTTACCATCGATGATCCAATATTGATATATTTTCATTAATTAAAGTCCCTAATTTACACTAGGGTTCACTCTCTGTGTTGTACATTCTATGGGTTTTGCCAAATGCATAATGACACAGTATCCACCACTATGGTACCACACAGAATATTTCACCGCCCAAAAAATCCCCTGTGTGCCATCTATTCATCCCTCCCTCCAAACCCCCAACCTCTGGCAATCTTTGTACTGTCTCCACAGTTTTGTGTTTTCCAGAATGTCTATAGTTGGAATTATACAGTATGCCACCTTTTCAGATTGGTTTCTTTCACTTAGCAAAGATACATTTAAATCTCCTCCATGCCTTTTCGTGACTCGAGAGCTCACTTCTTTGTGCTGCTGAATACTATTCCATTGTCTGGATGGACCACAATTTGTTTATTCATGTCTATGGAAAGACATCTTGGTTGATTCCAATGTTTGGGAATTACAAAAAGAAAAAAGAAAAAAAAACTGCTTTAAACATTTGTGTTCAGGCTTTTGTGTGAACATAATTTTTCAACTCATTTCAGTAAATACCTCGGCAAACAATTGCTGGATCAGATGGCAGGAGTACGTTTAGTTTTGTAAGAAAACACCCCACTGTCTTGCGAAGTGGCTGCACCATTTTGCATTCCCACCAGCAATGAATGAGAGCTCCTGTTGGTCCGCACCTTCCTTAGCATCTGGTTGTAACTTACTTTCAGAAATAACCAGGTTACCGTATTTTTGTAATGATAAAAACCAACATCGTGTGACATTTTCACACATAGTCTCTCATTTGATCTTTGTTACCACCCTGTAAGGAAGCTTTTATTATCCCCATTTTATAGATGAGGAAACTGAGACTCAGGAAGATTATGGGAAAACCCAAAGTCACACACTAAGTGACAAGAGCAGGGCCTGGAATCCAGGCTTCTAAGGACAAAGCCCATGTTCTCTTGCTTCTATCCCACTGAACCAGCCAAAGAGATGGTGCCCAGGGGGGAACTGTGGACCCAGGCCGGCAGGTTCTACAAGGCTCTTCCACGGTTAACTTACTCAGGAGATAGACTGAACAAGTCCTAAGGGTGCCTAAAACATCTTTCAGATAAAATTTTATGTTCAGTGTTTAAAACAATTAACTCCAGCCATCATGAGAAACATCAGAACATTGTTGGACTTCCTTACCATTATTTTTTGTCTTAGAATTGTTTTTATTTTTAAATAACAGAGGAAGGCACATGCTAACATTTTCAGTGTTTAGTGCCCTTTAAAGGTTTCAATACAGCCCTGATCTCCCTCTGTTCACACATCTCTCATCCTATCCTTGGAAACTCGACTATTAGAAATTCATTCATTTATGCCTTTATATAACTTTCCAGATTTTTAGTCAGCACCTATTAAAATCCAGGTACTGGTTGAGAGTGAAGAGAGGCAGCCTGTGTGTTTGGATTGCAAATTTATTCACAGTAGAGCTCAGGAGTTACTCCTATCTACCTATTCCTTATCTGAACTTCTCATGAGTGGGCTTTTGGTTCACTCTCATACACTTGAGCCAAAGTAATAATTTACACATTTACCCTAGTTAATTCTCAGTCTCTTTGAGTGAAATTGTTTAGACTCTCAAATTGCGCCCTCTTCCTGCAACTGCTCCCTATCACATCCTCTTTGGAAAGACTCCCTGGGCCTTGCATTGTTTCTTCCGTGGGGTTCACTGTTGGTGAGCAGTAGTGTCCTCCTGGTGCCGCCATGAGTCTTCTGCTGAGCCCCTGATGACATCTGGTCTACCTCACTGTTACCTGTCTCTTCTTTCTTTCCTTTTCACCCTCTGGCTAACTCATCAGACCCTTGACTCAGCATTCACGTGGAAGAGAATTAAGGAAGGTTCAAAAGGGCAAAGTCACCCCTCCCTCAGCCCACCTGAGGTCTGGTGGAAAGATGGAGGAGGGCGGTGGCTGGTTGAGCCAGGACCCCAGCCTTATCCACTGGCTCAGAAACTGTTCTCAGACCCCTTTGCCTACAAATGCTGGGCTGCAGCCTCCTCCCCTCAGTCATTCCTTTTCATAAGTGCCCTAGAAATTCTTTTTTTTTAAAGAAGGGCAAGAAAAGGAAATCGATCTGCATGGTCTGTTCCATCTTCTGCAAATCCCATACCCCGCAGGAGTGGCCAGGCTTCCATTTCCCGTGAGCTGAGGCCCAGCTGAAACGCCCGGGAGCAGAAGTCCGGTGAGATGGTAGCTGACTGCATGAGACCCCGGCCAGGGACGATGAATCGGGTTTTTTATCGTAACACTCTCTGCCCTTCCTTGAGGATTTAATGCCTCAACTCTTTCCCATCCCTTCAGGTCAAAAAGATAACAACCAAACCGTCGGTACAGGCCCCCCAAAAAGTGCCCTGTTTCCCCAGGAGGAGGTTTCCTAAACACAGACCTTTTCTTCGGAAGCAGACAGGGCGTGCAGGCGGTAATTTCTGATCTTTTGTTCACAGGGATGGTTTTTCTCTCAGCTTCCAGCAGCAGAAAAAAGGCCATTCCAGGGACCACAGTTTTTTCCTCCAAAACCTAACAAGTGACCTCATTTGCATTTGCATTCTCATTTGCAAATCCCCCCCACCACCAGATTTAGTCAGTATATTATTTTATTCCTAATTTTTAAAAGAACACAGCCCATTTCTAAGCAGTGCACAGTAGGCATTGTTCTCGTTTATGATGTTTCCATCCATCACTGGCTCCTCTGGGAGCAGGAGTGGGAACAGGAGACACAGGCAGAGCCTGGGCCGGTGCTGGAGACTGGGCCAGGGACCACCAAAGAGTACCCTGACCCACGTCCAAGCCAGCGGTGTTCTCATCACATCTGGGTCAGGGCTGAGATCATCTTTCCTCTGACTCACTGGTGGTGATGCATGCCTATTATTTACTCATCCGTCCATATGCTGTTTAGGTTTACCTCAGGCTGGGTGGAACACATGCCAAAGCAATCAGAAAAAACTATTGATCAAATGGTTGGGTTGTTATTAGAGTGCGTTTTTTTTTATTTAATGAAGCATGAATTGACCACTAATGATGTGCTAGGTGTTATGCATGTAAAGGTTTTGCAACGTTTATGCCTATAAACGTTGCAATAACCCTATGCATTAGGTTTAACTAGTCTCACTTGATAGATCAACAAACTGAAACTTAGCAAGATTTAGTTCTCTGACCAGTTGCACCAAACGAATCAGGGACGAGCCTCTTTCCATGAGAACCGTCGGGCTACGACTTTTGACTCTGTGCCTTTCCTTTTACTATTCACCCATCCTTTCATCCGTTCATCATCTGATATATATTTCCCAAGCATGTGGACCAAGTCTGTTTAATTTACTAGCATCTGCCCAGGACCCAGTGCAATGCCTGGCCGTCTCAGATTGAGAGAGGAGAGACAAGTGGACCAGAAACAAGGGAACAAATCCGTGGGGTTGGTGAGAGGACCACACAGACAGAGTGGGCACGGGGAATTAGAGATGGTTCAGAATTCCAGCCTGGGCAACTAGGTGGACAGAGATTTTAGTTACTAAGATACAGAAGACTAGAAAAGGATGTGGTCTTGGGGAAGCAGTGTGATTAAAGAAGTTAGTTTGGACCAGGGTCAGTCTGGAGTGCCTGTGACACATTCAAGGGAGAGTGTCAAGAAGGCAGCTGGATACAGTGGAAAAGTTTGGGCTGGAGATGTTGATATGGGGATTGTCAACAGTATATGATGGAACTGATGAGATTCTTAAAGAGAGTACAGCATAGAAAGGAAAGGTTGAGGTCAGGGGCCCATGTTTAGGAAACAGGAACCTGCCAGGGAGGCTGAGAAGAAGCTGAAAGAGAGGGATGAGAAGGAACAGCAGAGCACTGTCACCCAGGCCGAGGGGAAGTGCGTTCAGAGAAGTCAGGAGGAGATGACGGTGTGGAATGTTTTCTGCAGCTCCAGGAGGGTAGAGGCAGATGGACCCCAAGATCTGGCCACCTAAAGGCTGGCATTCATCTTGAGTTTTTGTAGCCATAGGGGAGAAACCAGAAAAGGTCGGCTCAAGAGTGTGTGGGAGGGCTTCCCTGGTGGCGCAGTGGTTGAGAGTCCGCCTGCTGATGCAGGGGACGCGGGTTCGTGCCCCGGTCCAGGAGGATCCCACATGCCACGGAGCGGCTGGGCCCGTGAGCCATGGCCGCTGCGCCTGCGCGTCTGGAGCCTGTGCTCCGCAACGGGAGAGGCCACAACAGTGAGAGGCCTGCGTACCGCAAAAAAAAAAAAAAAAAAAAAAAAAGAGTGCATGGGAGGAGACAAAGTGAAGCTAATGCGTGTAGATGACTTTTGGCAGAAGTTTTCCTGAGAAGGATGCAGAGAAAGGAGATGACATCCAAGATAAGGGGTGGAATCTAAGGGAGATTTCGAGAATGGGTGGTAATTGGCTATGAGTTTGCTTGCTTTTTGTCTAATGGGAATGATCCAGGGAAGAGAGGAAGGGCTTCAAGATGCAAGAAAGAGAGGAGGTAGCTGAGGAATCCTTGCGAAGGCAAGAGGCGATGGCCACAGAGCACATGGTGAAGGCTTGGCTTCTTTCACAAGAGACACTAGATGTGAGAGGACAGAAGAAGGAAAAGATGTGGTAGGTCTGTGGATTTCGTGGTGGAAATATCTAGTTGCTCCATAAAGCATGAGCTTCATCAACATTTGACAAATCAATGTTAAGTGCCCACTGTAGGCACTAGAGGTGCAAAGGGGATTAAGAGAAGTCTTTGCCCCTAAAGGGCTCATGGTCACATGGGGGAGACAGATACCTCGTCACATGCTGGAGGTCTGCACAGGACATGGAGTGAGTGGCAGTGGGGGAAAACAGCCCAATCATTAGATCAAAGAGATCGGCTTGAGTTGCTGGACAGGGTGCCCAGGCTCACACACTAGTAGGTGCTTAATAGATGTCGCCCTTTGATGATGACAGTTATTTAGAATTCTGATTTTCTACAAATGGAGGTCCTGATTTGGGAACTGAAATCTACAAAACAGCCCTTGATTTCCCCTTCCTTTTCCTATGATGCTGCTGATACAATGTATAGCTGCCTGCACTACTCCAGATTGAACTCTGACCATCTCCAGATCAAAACAGTTTCTTTGATAGTGATTGTAAGGCCTTTGTGGAGAAGTGGTGATGATGGGTCTGGTGAGGCTAAAGTTGGCTTTTAACCCAAGCATCATGCAAACTACAGCTCGGTCTACCCTACATCCTTAAAGCAGGCCTCTCTAAGGTGAACTTAACACTGCAGGTTTCCCTGCAGCCCAACACCCCAAGAGGTGGCCGTGCTGCCCCCTCGGACCTCTTTGGCAGGAGTGTTTGCACTCTGAAAAGTTACTGGTAGGAAACAGACAAGGGAGGCAAAGAAAGGAGCCTGTCCCTGGCTCAGTCTCAAGGCCAAGGGCCTGAGACCCTGCAGAAATGCAGAATGCAGCTTGTACCCTCTAAATCAGAACAGTGAGAAGAATCATGTCTCGGCCAGTAGAAGTGAAAGCCCAATGAGAACAAGATGAACACAAAAGAGCTCAGACCTGCAGAGCGGCCCCAAGAGGCAGTGTCTGTGGGAATGGAAAATAAATGATTAGAAATGATTTCCTTCCAGATTGCGAGGGCAGCAACTGAGCTGTTCTCATCTTTTTCTCAGTCCCAGCTCCATCCCCCATTCTCCCACACCCACAATGCCTAGCAGGTGTCAGAGGAGGCAGAATATGTCTTGGCTACGAGTATAGGCTCTGGGCCAGGCTGCCAAGTTTGTCATATATCAGCTGTGGCAAGTCTTGAACTCTCAGGGCTTCTGTTTCCCCATCTGTAAAATGGGAATGATGGTGGTAATAATACTAGTAGCTGTATCATTGGGTTGTTAAGAGGATGAAGTGGAGTAGTTCCTGGCACAGAGTAGATAGTTAATCAATAAATAAAACTGGATAAATGCCAAAAGGAAGCAGGGCCGAGAGTGGTTGTGTCGGAATAGACCGGCTTCCATTGTGAGAAGACAATCCAGTGAGGCCAATTCATCAGGAGCGTTCCCTTTGAAGGCAGGCTGTCTCTGCTGGCTGACAGGATGACAGCCTCGGAAACAAAGGCCCAGGCGGAGAGCATCTGTGCTTCACTGGGTGGTGAAACGGAAAAGAAATAACAAGAAGCAAGTACTGTATCCCTGAAACTGGCTGTCCAAGCGGTACCATCTCTGCCTCCAAACTAAGGAGCTGCAAGAACATTTACATTCATTAAAAATTTATCTTTCCAGGAAAAAAAAAAAAGACCAGTCTTCTTTTCCTCTAGTGAGAAACATGAAAAGAAGATGCTAGAAAGTGGCGTGAAAAGTTGGGTCTCCCTTCTTTATCTGTGGGAAGGAAAACAGTGTGATGAAAAGTTCCGTTGTGTGTTTGGGTGTGTTTATGTTGAGTTAGGGGGGGTTTGTTTGAGCTTATTGTTCTTCGCATTTGGCAAGGATTTAAATTATGTGAATAACAGACACCACGGGGCCGTGGTGTGATATGATTAATCGTGCAAACTCCGCGCACATAAAGCAGGCTGTTTCCTTGTGGTCCACACATTGCAAATCAAAGAGAATCCTGAGGACATGTACAATGGAGAGGACAAAGCCCATCCACCCGGGGATCGATTGGTTCCATCATTTCATCATTCTGTCATTCATTACATCAGCTGTTCCCTCCAGTCAGTGTCCCGGCGGCTTGGCTAAAATTACATCTGGCCCATTTTTTCACTGATAACGTAACTGGACACCCCGGCTGGCCCTTTCCTTGCTATTATGCAGGCAGATGCCCCAAACCCACTGTGCCCCATCAGCCAAGAATTCCTCTAACTACAGATAAGGGGATGCAGAGAGAGACACTGCCTCTCCCTCAGACCCCCGCTCCCATAGCTCCTACTGATTGCTCATCTGGAAAGCCCAGCTCCATTTGCTGTCCTCTTTCATACTGGTCTTCATTACTGGCCGCCTGTCCAAAGGCTCCAGCCCAGTTAAGAAATCAAGTGAGGGCTTCATCCAAGGTGCCCTGCAAGCAGGACCAGCGTAACTAGGGCTCCATCGCTTCAGCCCAGGGAGCCCTGGGGAGGGGAGCCATGGCTCAGGAGTGGGCAAGGCATCTGCTCCATGGCTGCACAGCTGTGAGCAGTGTGCAAGCCTGGAGTTGGCCAGCTTCCCCCAGTAGCCTAGATCGACAGAACGCCAATCACTTTGATGAGAACAAGGCCCCCCAGACTGATCCTGGAGGAAGTCAGAATGTCCATGTTAGGAAATCATCACACCGTTTTTCCAGGCTGTGTTCACTTTTATGTTATTAATTTTTATTAAGGTTCTTTTATTATTGATGACCATTATTATATTTTTCTACACATATTATGGAACCCCACTCTACTATTCATATGCATTGGGGGACAGAACTTGACATGTTTCTAAAATAATCTCTTCCATTAGGATGTAATATTACCACATCATAGAAAATTTGGAAACTAGAGGAAAGAAAAAAGAATCAACTCAAATCCCATCAGTCTAATACAAACTCTATTAGCATTTTGATGAATTTCCTGTGAGTCTTCCTCTTATGCATATTTTAACACAGTAGTAATTATCTTTACTTATATTTTTATCTTCCCTTTTTTGTTCTTAACATAGTTTTCATATGCAATTTCCATATTATATAATTCTCATAAACGATCATTTTAAGCGTTCCATAATATTCCATCGAATCTATGAACCATAATTTATTTAACCCTATCTCAGTGATTGAATATTTAGGCTGTTTTTGCTATTACACTTATAGATTTTTTGCTATTTAGAATTATTTTCTGAGAACAGATTCACAAAAGTGGGATTACTGAGTCAGAGGGTAGGAACATTATTTTGACCTCTGATACACACTGCCAACTTGCTTTCTAATGCATGTTTTAGTCTAACCGTATTCCGTAGGCTTTTGAGCCAGCAGTGTTGTTTTTATTTTTGGAGAGGGGAGGAGACATATGGCCCAGGAATGGCATCGATATGGTGACAGTCTGGGCTGTCTTGCTCTTTAGAAAGAAGGCCCCTCGAGAAGGCCCTTCTCATGCCCTGGAGCACTTCACACCACAGGACACTTGGCGAACAAGGAGGAACAAACAGGACCTCTGACCGGGGAAGAGGCAGCCTTGGAAGAAACATATCAGTGTGTCTCTTTGTTAGGGTGAAAAGCAGGAAATTAACGTCAGACGTATCATGCATAATTCAAAATGCTTGTTTCTGCTGCATTAAGACATTTTCTTACAGAGAGCCACCTGGCCAGCTGTCACCAGGTCACATGTAAATAATAGAAGACAACACTCTGAGGGCATTGCTCTGGCTGGATCCCCACCTCCCCTGCCCCCCATGCTTTCCACACCTCTTTACTCCCATGGGAGGTCAGTAGGGTTTGGTGTAAGATTCTCCCCCTACTGTATCTCTGTGAGCAAAATGTAATTAAGAATCCATGAGATCCTCATCTTGCTTGGAAGGCAATGCTTCTTGAAGAGGAATCCACTGGCCAGTGGTGGTTCATGAGGTTTCTTCTGGAAACTCATTGTTGACCGGTGTCATACATCCATTTATGATGCAACTGACGATTCTTTTATTTCTAGCACAAACTAGTACTGTGTTTAGATGCAAGACAAGCTCTAAGAAAATTGGCGATACAGGGTAATTCTGACTTTAGGACCGCCACGCACCTGTGCAGGTTGTCCATTGCACAAAAGCACCTGGCTTGGGGGGAGTGGTTGGGGGAGGAGGTGGCAAGTAAGTTAAGACTGATACCTAGCCTACTAGCTACTACCCAGTATATGTACCCTAGCATGAGGCTATGCCCAGGTAATATTGTTATTCTAGGAGTACCATTTTTTAAATGAACTTTTTATATGAGAACAGTTTTAAATTTACATAAGGATTATAATATAGTACAGAGTTCTCACATACCCCCCACCCAGTTTCCTCTGTGGTTAATATCTTCCATTAGTATGGTACACTTGTTAGAATTAAGGAATCAATATTGATACATTATTATTAAATCCATGCTTTATTTAGATTTCCTTAGTTTTTACTTAATGCCCTTTTCTATCCCAGCATCCAGGATACCACATTACGTTTAGCAGTTTTGTCTCCTTGGGCTGCTCTTGACTGTGACCTTTTCTCAGATTTTGTTTGTTTTTGATGACCTTGCCAGTTTTGAGGAGTCCTGGTTAGGCATCTTGTAGGACGTCCCTTGGTTGGAATTTGTCTGATGTTTTCTCATGATTTAGACTGGGGTCACTGGCTTTGGGGATGACCACAAAGGTAAAGTGCCACTTTCATCACATCATATCAAGGGTGCATTCTATCAACATGACGTCACTGTAGAGGTTAACTTTGATCACCTGGCTGAGGTCATGTTTGTCAGGTTTCTCCAGGTAAAGTTACTCTTTTTTTCCACTTTTCATATTGCTTTAGAAGGACATCACTACATGCAGCTTACAGTTAAGAAGTGAGGAGTTATCCTCCACTACCTCAAGGGCAGAGTATCTACGCAAGTTATTTGGAATTCCTTTGCATTGGAGACTTATCTAGCCTCCTCTATTTATTTGTTTTACTTATTTATTCAATCATTGACTTATAATATGAGTCCATACTCTATCCACATTATATTAAATTTTTTTAAAGCTTCCTCATTTGTTGGTGACTCATCAAAAGCAGCTCCACAATTTCCTTTTCTTCTCCAGAGCTAAGGCGGCAGATGAAAGTGGGTGGGCCAGGTGGTCTGCAGAGCCCCCGGGTGCCCTTGCGTGATGCGTGGGCCAAAGGGAATGGAGAGGCACCATTCAAGGGCACCTTCCTCCATGTGATCTCTGCTGCTGTGGGAGAACAAATGTTTTTATTAGGAAAGGAGATGAGACCCATTCTTCTTAGAATTTTAGTGTCAGACAAAACTTTAAAAATGAGGTCCAAATAATGTTTCAGTGACACAGGGAGAATGCTTATGATAATTTAACATTCAAGGAGAGGAAAAGCATGTTACAAAATTGTTCCATTTCACTCTGCAATACACTATGTACGGAGAAAGCAGAATACACCAAAATATTAACAATGGTTTCCTCTGAGTGGTGGAATAATGGGTGTTTTTAATTGTCTTGTTTATACTTTGATATATTTCCAAGCTTTCTATAATGAGTACACATGACTTTTATCATCTGGAAAGTAATGCTGAGAAAAAAATTTAAAGATACCTAATCCAAGTCACCTCCCTATTGTAGAGATGAAGAAACCAATGCCTGGAGAGATTAGATTGTTTCTCAGCATGACACAGATATTAAATCGAAAGGTCAGGAGCCCAAGTGCTAGCGTAGAGCTTATCTTCTCCACAGCTCCCATTAGAGAGTATAGCAGATACAAATTAAGCCCTAGGGGAATATCACCCCTACTTCCACCCACACCACATACCCATCCACAACCCCCCCTTCACCCCGATCCAAAAAGCCAGAGTTAAAATGGCTCCCAAACCCTCGCTCCACTTCACCCAGAGACCTGGGAGCTCTTGTCATCTCTAGGGAGGGGAAAGGAACTTTTATTTAATATCTGAGATAGGCAGGCATTGTGCTGGAACTTTATAACTCGCTGAAACCCAACAGTGAGAATGGGAAAGGGAGGGTGGGGAGAGGAAGACTAACACGAACTCATAACAAACTAAGCCATAAGGCTGCTTCATCCCCATTTTACAGATGAAAAGACTGGGGCACACTCATGGCCACCAGTAGCAGAGCTAGGATTCAGACTTACCCCAGGTTTCCTGGCCCTCCTGTGGACACCATTACCATTGAGCCTCCCTGCTGCACTATGTTTCAGGTACATATTCAAGGCTCCATAGGTATTTGTTGAATTCATGTAAAGACCTCAATTGTGTCCCATGCCTGAGATTTCAGCAGGCTCTCAAATCTCACCCTGAAAACACCTGACAGCCTAGCACAGGTGGCCTGGCCTGCATCCTGAGGTGATGGATATGATGCCAGATACGGGCATCTGGGCACTTCTGGGTACCCATTTACCTTTGCACAGGACATCCCCCAAGCTTGATGACCTGTCAAGAGGCTGCTCAGGGAAGATATATACTGATGAGAAATCTCAGCCTCCAGATTCATTTTTCAAAGAAGCCAAGCAAATCTGGTGATTTATTCTCTGTCATTCTGATCCCAGCATATGTTCCACATCAGGTAAGTGAGATAGAAGGGATGGTTCAGCAAACATTAAGTTAAAAGAAACCCTGTCGGGCTTCCCCACGAATAGCTGGTTTTTATTTAAAGCCACAGAGTAATTAATTGCACTGAGTACAAAGCTAAGGCTCTCTCCTGCACCATACTTCTCAAGTGTGCTCAGCAAGAAGACGCTGTTCTTACACAATCGCGGTGCACGTGCCCGCGCTGGCTTGGGGTTGTGCTGCTTCCTTATTTCGTTCCTTCTCATCTGCTGTCCCTTCTTGTTTTCCTTTGCATCTGAATCCCTCCCTACCTCTCTCTCCCTGTGCTTCCTGCCCATCTTCCCTCTCCTGATCCTTCTCCATCTCTTCCCTTCGCTGGGACTCCCGTTTCTGGTCTCAATGTTCCGTCCTCCCTTGCACACACGACCTGGGGCTTCCCACCGCCAGTGCATGCAGCCAGGCTCAGCCCAGCTCCCCCTCCAGCCCTGCCTCTGATGACAGACCTAGAACTTGTTCTCTCCATCCCTGCCAGCTGTGCATCTGCTCCTGAAGATGGTATACGTGGTAGCAGAGCACTTAGCTCAGTCATTTCTGCTTGATCCTAAGAAGGGACCTGTACCGTGTGTCATTAATTCGTGAAACTAATCTGAATAGGAGAGAACGTCATGACTCTATTTGGTTACGAAGGTGACTGTTGTGGATGGAGCCATGTAGATGGACAGATGGGAGGAAGGAAATAAAAGAAGTATGGAAGGACATTATCATCTCATTCATACATACATTCAAGAAGCATTTATTAAACACATACTGTGTGCTAAGCTTGGTGTCAGATGTTGAGAATACGAATATAAAGTAAAACGAGATTCTGATTCTAAACATTCTAGTCGGTGAGATACACATGAAAATGACAATTATAAATACAAAAGGAGACCTTATAAATAGTGATTGGGCAAGGTTTTCTGGGACTACAGGAGAGGATATTATCATTCAGGTGGGGTAGGGAGAAAGAGTTAACATAGGTTTCCCAGGAGATGATCTTGCAGACAAACAATGTCGGAAAGGAAATAAATGTGTTTTAGGGAGAGAGAATAGCCCTGTTCCCAGTCACTGAGAAATAAAGGGTTGAATCCTGTTAAGAGACCCACTAGTAGAGCGTGGATGGGACATGGGCGAGGGTGGGAGACCCACGGAAGAGGAAGCTGCAGGGTCTCAGGGGCAGGTCATGGAGCCTTATAAGCCCTACTAAGGAGTCCAGACTTCGGTGCGTGGGCGATGGGGAACAACTGAAGACATTTAAGCAAGGGAATAATATGGTCCATCATACATTTTTGTTAAAGCACTCTGACAGGTGTGTAGATTGGCTTATAGGTTTCCAAGACAGGTGGCTGGAGACGACCCTTCAGATAAGAGATGATAAAGGCTATACCCACAGCAGCGGTGATGGGCAAAGATGGCAGGAACATTTGTTGAGTCTCTGCTGTGTCCTAGGCACTGAGCTAGATGCTTTCATACGTGTTACCTCATGTGTGTGTCCAGAAAACATGTATACAACTGTATAGCTCAATCACACCAAAACTGAGCACACAACTGGTCGACTATAAGATAATAAGAGTGACAGTTCTTCTGCACTGAAGTGGTATAAATGGGTCCTTGAATGAGATTGGAATAGCTTGTGTTGGTGTTTACATGGACCACGTGATAGCTTTTGTTCAAGAAGAGCTAATGCGTACTCTCCGTACATCGCTTGTGGGACTATCTGTCGGTACAACCTTTCTGGAAAGCAGCACGGCCCTACTTTTCAAAAGCTGTAAAGTATGCAATTTTTGTTCCAGCAAGTTCTGTTCTAGAAATTCAGACTAAGGGAAAATGAGGGATATGTGCAAAGGTTTAACTAAAAGGATATTTATGGTAGCATTGTTGTCATAGCAAAAATATAAAAGCCATACAAACTGCAACAATTGAGGCCTGGTTAAATACGCCATAGCACAACTTTACAGTCACATAGTTTGCAGCCTTTCAATGCCATGGTGTGGAAGTATATTCACAGACATGGAAAGATGTTCACACAGATTTAGCTTCTCTTCAGAGATGCAGTCTAAATAAAAACGGATGATTGCTATGCAAACACAACTTTAACACAAATCCCCTGGCATCCCCTTGCACTAGTTTCCAATATATTTTTAAGTGGAGAAGCAAGCTACAGAACAACATATATAGCATGATCCCATTTTAATTAAAAAGAAAAATATGTGCATGTGAGTCTCATGAATATATAACCCTAGAAAGGGTGGCATGATATCTACTGAAATGTTAAATGTATTTCTCACTGGGTAGGGAAACATAGGGGTTGGATCGTTTTCATTTTATTCTTTTGGATTGTCTATAGTTTTTTCATTTATTTGTACAATGAACACGTATTTCTTATACTTAAAAAAAGAAAATAGGAGGAAGGAAGTCCATCACAGTCCTTACAACTGTGCAGAGGGTAGACTTACCCTCTCTTGTTGCTTCATTTATTCAACCGTCCTGCTTGATGTACCTATTATTTCTAGGCATTATGGAAGTTACCAGGGATGCAAGGATAATGAAGCATGATTTCTGTCCTCAAGGAGCTTATAATCTAGCAGGAAAACTGATTAATAGATAAATAGTTATAACATGGTGCAGTAGGGAAAGCAATGCTGGAGGTGTTTACATCATTTGATGGGCTCACAAATGAGTCCTGTAGGTGATTAAAAAGTGACTTGCATTGGGTGGTTGTCGTTCTGCCCTCCATGCATCTCGTCTTGTCTTGTCTTGACTGGGAAAGAGGCAGCGTGGTGGGTGGACAGAGTACTGGGTAGGAAATCGGCTCTGGTCTGGCCCTTCAACTAACCCAGGAAACCATTTTCATCTTTGTCATTTGGTGTACAAGACCCTTCTCTGCTTCCAGCCTACATTTCCAGTCTCATCTCGCACTCTTGCCTTCATTAACTCTGCGTCCTGCTTCTCACCTGACCTCGTGCTGTCCTCTTGGCCTTCCAGACCCTTGAACAACTTGGTGACTCGAAACATCCCGTTCTCTTTACCTCGAACCCAGCTTTCTCTACCTCAGCACCATGGACCTTAGGGGCCAGATAATTCTTGCTTATGGGGGCTGTGTCGTGCCCATGCCTTGCAGCATCCCTGGCCTCCACTCCCTAGAAGCAGTAGCCACCCTCCAGTCGTGATAATCAAAAATGTCTCCAGACGTTGTCAGATGTCCTCTGGGGGGAAAAAGTCTCCCCAGGTTAAGAACCACTGCAGTCACCAACCATGTAACCTCGGAAAGGTCACTTAACATCGCTGGGCCTGAGCCATCATCCAGAAAGTCGGGGCATGGAAATAGAGGCACGCAAATATCCTGGGGCTGTGATGGTCCGTGGTTCAGTCAGGTTTCCTGGGCTCCCTGCATCTTCTCCACATCGTGCTATGGGTTAAGGGGACACTGGGAGAAGTCCTGTTCCTGCTGTCTCAAGTTGCTGGGGAAAAAACTGTACATATCAAACAATGAACAAGCAACAGTCTGCAGCGTGTAAACTGAGTCCAGTTCTGAGGCCCTGAGGGTTCCTGCACTGCAGTCCGGCTGGCGATGCCGTTCCGGGGCCCTGGGACAGTTTCTCTCTTGACATTTGAGCTTTGGTACCGCTCACACGTGGCAGTGCTGGCTGACATCTCTCAAGAAGCCACATGGGGCATCTATGGTTGCAAATCCAAATTTCCGAAACCTCACGGAGGCCTCGTGTGGCCACTGCTGTCCTGGGCTTCCGGGGGCTGCTCCGGGCAGTGCCATGAAAGCTGGGCACCGCTGGCTGGGTGGGAGGCCCCGTCACCCAGGGCTCCTCTGAAAATGCTTCCTGTGGAGAAGAACAGCAGGCAGGGGACTCGGTGAAAGGAAAAAGGACATCCACTAAACCATCCCCTCCGTTCTCTTAGGATTACCATGAAGTTTTAACAGTCAACTTCTGTTGACTCCCCAAGCTTTGGATAGACACCCTGCACTGGGTCGAGCTAGAGCCTCTTCCTAGAGAAGCACTCAGTCTCTCCCAAGGGACCTGGATTAACCCTGGTGTTTGCTCACGTGGTATGGAACCCAAGGCTGACCTGGTCTTGCCGTCAATGCCCTGAAACACTGTGTCTCTGCTAAGGCGTATTTCTCTAGCCCTTGTTCATCATCTCGTTTGACTCCCAACCACGCTGGGAAGTAGGTGGCAGTGTCTTTATTCTACCAGTGGGAAATTGTGGTTCTGTGAGGTTTCATCACTGAAGATGGACAGAGCCAGGACCTGAAACCCAGATCTCTGCCTCTCTCCATGCTCACTGCCCGGCCCCTCAGGAAGCTCCACCTGAAACACACATTCCCTGCTCCCTGTTCTTCACTCCTCCCTGTGCAGGTGTGAAGGGAGCCTCGGAGAGAGCGGAGGGCATGGGAGGGAATCACCTGCAGACAAGCCTGGACCAGCTTCTAGAGGCCAGGCCCCAGCAGAGCAGGCAGAGACCCAGGGAGCCCCCGAAGAGAAGGATGCCCCACAAGCGCCTGGGCCAGGCCTGACCGCCCTCTGGGGCAGCTGCCAAGGCTCCCACCGTGCTGCCTCTGGAGCCTGGCCCCTGCCCCTCAGGAAGAGCAGTGGTCCTCCAGGCTCAGCACCCCAACTCCCCCAAGCCACAGAAGTCAGGAGCCTCAAGGCAGCCTCTTTCTCCAAGTTCTTCAGGTAAAAAGAGCAGGGACATTACCAGTGTGATGTGAGAGAGCCCCAAACTTGGCTTGAGAAGAAGCCAATTCAAATCCCAACTCATTCCCTCATCTACAAAATGCAAATAACAGCATTTCCTCCTCCAAGATCTGTGTTAGACTTAAAAATAAAAGTTAACTATATTCAATATCTTGTAATAACCTATGATGGAAAATAATCTGAAAAAGAATAAATATATATTATATACATATATATATATATATATATATATAAAACTGAATCACTTTTCTATATATCAGAAGCTATCACGACAATGTGACTCAACTATATTTCAATTTTCAAAATGGCAGCGGGGGGGCAAGGGGGGAATCACTGCCAAGACCAGCACACGCAAACAATCACATACATAAGATATTTTACAGTACCTGGTCCATGAAGGGCAATTTTTTTTTTATTAGGAAATGTTTCTTGAGCACTTATTATGCACCAGGAATGAGAACAGGCCCTGAGGACCTGGGGGAAATGAGGCAGGCTCCGGGCATCCTCGGCGGTCTGGAGAGCCAGGCAGGGCCTGACGGGGCTGCTGTTTGGAAAGCTCAGAAGGAGGGGGGCAGCTGTCACGGGCACTGTCCCAGGACTCATATTTATCTCCTGGCGAGCCGAGACGGGCTCCTGGGTCAAGGAGCTCCGACCACCTGCCTTCCCCATACAAAGGTGGCGTTACTGGAAGTGTCCATGCTGCTGGGAAAGATCTATAACTTGATGCTTCACTCAGTGGGACTGGAGAGAATTCCATTTTGCTATCGGGAGCCACCTTCCAATGCATCCATCTGAATTTTTAAATCGATGGACTCCTTAAGTGAGCACATCTGGCAAACAGCTCCTTCTGCCTGTCTCCCACAGCTTGCATGTTCTTTGACAAACCACCAGGAGGTGAATGCAGTGATTTCTAAGAAGGAGGACCTATTCTGGCACCATGGAGCTGGGCATTTGTTGTTTACCCCAACTGCTTAGAACCAATCAAGCCTAGTGGACAACTGGTTATCGATGGCATAATGGGAAACCCTGTTGTTCTTTTATTAAGGTAAACCACATTTGGGACTCCTGGGGTACAGCAGGGGTCCATTCTGGGGTGCCGTGGGGTGGAGCAGCTCATAGGCAGGAGTCCAAGACTTGTTCCAGAGCAGCCGGGAGAGGAGTGGCACCTTGACCAGTAGAAGCTTTAGAAATAGGGGTAGGAGGCTGGGCCGCAGCAGGAGCTGGCTGTCAGCTTACTTTTCATTGAGGATGCAGATCCAGTTGGCCCGGAAGATGGGTCAGCATCTCCGAGAGAGCCCTGCCCTGCAGGAGCCAACCCAGCCCAAGCGCTCAGCTGTCCAAAGGAGAATTTTGCCAACTGGAGCTGAAAGAACTTGACAGGAGTCCCACTCTGCCTCTGCCCTGCGGGGAGGCACAGGTCATGCCGATGCAATGCTGCCGTGTAGCGTGTGCAGCCCACACCCACTCTCACGCCCCCCCCCCCCCGTTTGCACACTGCACACACACCCTGCACTATGTTTGGGTGAGGGCATGGGTGGTGTTCCGGGTACGGGTAGCCCAGAGCTCTGACGACCAAAGCAAAATTCCGTAACTGAAGTAAATCCAGATCACTTCCCCCTCCACTTGCGTATCTGAGGGCAGAGCCCATCCCAAAGGCCGCGGAGGCCCCATTCTGCCGCCAGGGTACCCAGTGCACAGGCTCTGGGCCCCAGCGAGAGGTGACTGAAGTGGCCATTGGCATGGATTCTAAGTTCTTTCTCTCTCCTCCTGAACACAAAATAGTCCTTCCTAAGGCCTGTTTTCCTGCTGGGTTAGGGCCCTCGTCCCTAACCCCCATCTCTACTCTTTACCCCTTCTTCATTTATTTATATTACCTGAAGATTCCATGCCAGGGCCTGGACACAAGTCCCTAGCAGAGCACGGGCCACAGGGAAGACATTTGGTTAAAGGGGCTTCCCTCCCATCCCCTCCCTCTTTCCCTCCAGGTTTTGGTGTTCACTCTGTTACCCCCAGGAACCCCATCACTTCTTCCAACCCATCACAGGCCCTACAGTCTTCTCCCCTGGCCTCGTTCCTATCAGCCAAGATATCTAGGGGGCAGGGAGAGTAAACAGGGGACCAGTATGTGTCCTGCTGACTGGAGATTTGGAAAGTCCCCAGAAGTATCCAAAGAACTGAGACTCACAAAGGTTTTTGCTTTCCATCAATCACTCACTCAGTACTTACTGTCTGCCAGGTTCAGTGTTAGGGACTGGGACGATAGAAATGAATAAGGCATGTGGGTCCCAGGCTCCAAGGAACTCACAGGACACACACACACACACACACACACACACACACACACACACAGCTTGACGCTCTTCCTGTGTCCAAAGCCAGCACTCTCAGAGCAAGGAGGACTGTCAACTGTGTCCATTACTTCACGTCTCTGCAAGGACCTAGGTTCTAGACCCCGTGTTAGTTCTCATACCTCGTTGGGCCTTAAATTAGTCAGAGTTCCCCAGAGAAACAGAACCAATGGAATATGCATATATAGAAAGAGAGGTTTATTTTAAGGAATTGACTCACAAGATTATGGGGCTGGCAAGTCTAAAGCCTGCAGAGTGGGCCAGCGGGCTGAACACCCAGGGCAGAGCTGCAGTAGGAGTTTGCAGGCTGACTGCCGCCAGGATTCCCTCTCACTCAGGGGAGGTCAGTGTTTGTTCTATTCAGGTCTTCAGCTGATTGGATGAAGCCCACCCACAAGTAGAGCAGTTGGAGGATAATCGGCTTTATTCCAAGTCCACCGACTTCAATGCTAAATCCAAAAAACACCTTCGCGGAAACAGCCAGGATATGTTTAACCAAGTATCTGGGCACGGGGATCAGTTGACACATGAAATTAACCCTCACTGTCCCGTTAAATCAAGAAATTGAACTGCAGTGAGTTGGAAGATTCCTTCATTTACGGTATTTTAGGAGGCTAGCAGCTCTGGTAAACGAGACACAGACAGTGCTTTCCCTGTTGGAACTTTTTAGAGAAGCAAGCTATCCTTAGGGGTTTGCCCAAGATCAGTGATGCTACCAAATGATTCCACAGTGGACCCCTCTCCCCAGCTGACTGCAGATGACGAAACCTCAGGACGTGACTTTGCTCGGTGGCCTAGTTCCCATGTTCATGGGAATCACCCGGGGACCTTTCAACCGAGCAGTTTCCCAACACATCTGGGAAGATTCTTATCCGTTAGATGTGGCATCGTGTTGGGGGCCTGGGCCCTAAAACCTACCCAGCAAGAAAGTAGCTACTTGGGACCTGGGAGGAAACACCCCCAGGGCAGGAGGCTGCCCAAAATACCATGACTGCCTCCCAGGAGGCTGCTTGATTAAGGAGCCCCCAGGTGACTTCATCTGGTGTGACCTGTGGACACACTTTGAGATACGCTGGCCTGGCCTCTCCAGAGCATCCCAGGCTGAAGTAGTGAGGGTTGAGGGGTGAGTTCAAAGCGGGTAGGTAGGTACCTTCGGAAACACATCAGTTAGCAGCTTGCCACTCCCCTTTGCTCTTTCCTACACGTCTCACTGCTCACCTGTCCCTCCCACCCGGTGGCTAAAACTTCCTCCCCACAAACCTCTTCCTCAAATTATCCCAAATCACAAACCAACCCTGTTGGGGGGGAGGGAAGGTGCCCAGGTTGGTGTTTTCACCTGTACGTGTGCTGCCTATCACTCTCTATCCCAGAAACCCTCTTAGCAGCCTCGAGTTTGAGGGTCTGCTCCTCCAAAAAATGACCAGGAAGGAATTTAGCATCCTTCCTGGTCACCGTACCCCAAAATCTTGCTGCTGTGGTTTGTTTTTAATTTGTAGCTTCTCTTTCCTCCCAAACAACACTGGGAGATTTCATCAGACCTGATGATTTGGAGTCTAGACTAGATAAGAACTCCCATCAGTGAGAGCTACACTGGGTCTGTCTGCCCAGGGAAGCAGCTGGAGCCTCCCTGCTCTCCAGGCAGGTGGGGAGATTGTGGTTCCCTGAGATTGCCCTCTCACCACCACCCTAAGTCAGGCAGCTGGTGGAGAGGAAGGGGTTTAGGGAACAGGACTGGGTCAGAGGATTTTAAGATATAGTTAAGGCAAGAGGATGCTGCTTTCTACTGATGGATGCTCAGCCCGTCCACAAGAAGTGTACAGATGGGCCTCAGATCTTCGGGTCAGGAGTCGATGCCTGCAGGACGGAAGCCTTGTCTGGCCGGATTAGTCTGCACCAAATCTATTGCTTCACCTGAAAATGTTTTTTAATAAAGATGTTGATTGGTGACCAGATGATCTTACTTTGGTCACTTCTAATGGTTCGTAGCCACGGAGGAAACCAGTTATTCATTCACCACCTATTTTTTCTAACTGCCCACAGGCACCAAGATAGAGCCTGGCAATACAATGCAGAGTAGGAAAGACAGTGATTCCCTGTACCGCAAAAAATAAATAAATAATAATAATAATAAAGTGAAGGGATGAAATGTCTTTCCTTGCCAGGTGGGTTAGTGATGACTGAGATACAAGGGTCAGAGCCAGAGCATCTCACGCAAGACTTGGTCTGTATCCCTTTGTAGCAAATGTTGGTTCCTCTTTCTGACCCTCCATCTTCCAGTGGTGCCAATGTCCGTTCCCTTGCCTGCCCGGGGTGAGACGTGGAGTCCAGGCAAGGGCTTCAGGAAGAAGCCAAAGTGAGTCTTCCTCCAAGGCTGTCTTGAGGACGAGTCCCAGGGGGGTCCCATGAAAGTTGAGGGAGCCTCTCTCGTCGGGCGTGACTGGGTGGAAATATCAGGTCCTTCAAAGCCTGTGCAGCCAGCTGCCCTGTAATCACTTGCAACAGAGACATGATGTGCTTCGCCTTCCATTTTATAACAATCAAGGCATTTTTTAAAAGATTCTGTTAATTGCCATTTGCAGACGATTATTTTCTATTCAGAATCCCCTGGCGCAAATGAATCACACACCGTACATCGTGTCTGAGCTCTCGCAACCTGTTCACTGACCCCAAATGCCGCTGGGACTGGAGAGACAGGAAGAGAAAGGGGCTGAGTGGCAGGGAAGGGGCAGAAGTCTTGGGAGAAAACCAGAAGGCTCCTTCGGGTGTCTGTAGGTCGGAAGCGGGTGAGTCGATTTATGATCTCTCAGGGGTATGTTTAAGGCAAGAGAAGAGAAAGGTAGCGAAGGGGTGGATTCTGCTCACAACTGGCGCAGCAGGGGAGGGAGGACCCTGACCAGCTTGCAGCATGGAGGCTCCACCCCACACCCAACTCGGGCTCCCAGCTGCTGGCTCCATCACTGTTCCAAGTTGAGCTGCAGTTATCCTGACTCTGAGGCTTGGAATGTGGGAAGGAAGGAAGCTGGACATGCCTGCAGAGTCTAGCCAGGAGTTTTTAATGGAATCTGTAAATCCTCCCATAGAGGGAGTTGGGAAAAACAGTAATCAACAGCTCTTACCCACAGAGTTCTAGCTATATGCCCAAAGCTCTGTCAAGTCAACCCAACTAGTTATGTATTGTTACCTTCACTTTATAAATGAGGAACCGAGGCTCAAGGAGATTAAGCCAGTTGCCTAAGATCACACAACTCGTCAGTGTTGAAATCCACATCTTCTGATTCCAGAACCCCAGATGGAAACTGTAGTATTATATTCTTCTGCCTCTCCCCTGGGGCCAACCTATGTAATCTCACCAAAGACAAATTTTTTCTTCCTTATCCGTCACAGGGCCCAGCATCAAGCAGGATATATTCAGGAAACATTTAATTAAAAGTTGCTAAATGAAGGAAGGAAGGAACCAGGGGATTGAGAAGTCTGTCCGTGCATTTCAATGTTAAATGGAAATATGCAAAGTGCATGAATATCGTATGCAAATCAACCTCTCTCATTCCCATCAACTGCCTGTATTGGCATCGCATTGGAGAGAGGAGAGGGTTGCGTGGGTTTCACTGGGACGGGCTTCCCTTCTTGATGACAATATCTTTCAGTCATGACTCCTGTTGACTTGAGCAGATATTGTAAGATGTGTGTGACTCCAGCCTCTTCTGGTCATCTATCAGAATTCTATCCATCCTTCAAGATTTGCTTCCACGGAGCCTACCCTGACTACTGGCCCTGATTGAATCTATTAACCCCCTTCCATGTTCTGGGTCCTTTGCTAGAGGAGACACTTGTAAGCAGGTAAATCTATTAGACTTTGTGCAAAACAGAGGTGTGTATGAAGCATAGGAATAAGAAAAAGGAGTGATGGGCAAGAGACAGGGCCTGCAGGAAGGCCAAGGGAGGCTTCACAAAGGAAGAGATACCTGAATGAGATCTTAAAGGCTCTGTAGGAGACTGACAGGTAAACAAGACAGAAAGGAGATTCCAGGGGACAGCCTACACAGAGGCATGGCAGTGTCCCACAGAAATGTGTATTTTGGAAGCTACGGGTACTGTTTTATTTTTAATGATTTTGAAACATAAACCAGATTATGCTATTTCCCTGCTAAAAATGCTTCACTGGTTTCCACACACAGAGAAAGCAATCTTGACACCTTGCCATGGCCTGCCATGTTCTGGTCCCTGCCTTCCGCTCAGACTTACACCAGGTCCCCCTGCTCCCAGATTCATCAAGCTCCAGCCACAGCAGCCTTCCTTCTGTTCCTGAAGGATACCCAGCTCATTTGCACCTTAGGACCTTTGCACTTGCTATTCCACGTGCCTGGAATTCTCTTTTCTCAGCTCCACTCCCCCGCCCCCATTTTGGGGAAACGATGCTCATATTCAAGTCTCAGCTCAAATATCACATCCCCCAAGAGTCCCACTCTGACCACCCCGTCCAAAGAACTCTTCCAACCCACCTCCAGTCATCACCCTGTTTTACTTTCTCCTGTGTACTTCTCACTGTTTGAACCTACCTTATTTACTTGTTTACTTTTTATTGTCAGTCTCTTCTCTAAACCGTAAGTTCATAAGATCCTCAGCATGCCTGACCCATTCACATGCATTCCCCAGAGATCAGGGACACACAGTGCCTGCACCTAATAGGCCCTCAGTATTTGTGGAATAAGTGGATGGATGGATGGAATAAATAAATGAATGAATGATTGTTGTTGGACAAGGCTGATATAAGGAACCATAAGGATGGAGAGACATTCAGGGAGCCAACCCCACTGGGCTTTGGATGTCACGCAGATCATTTATCCTGTAGCTGATGGGGAAACTATCATTCTCACCAGACAAATTAGCACTTGATTATCTCTTGCTTTGCATTGGCTTTTGAGAGTTTCTTATGCCTGAACCTTATCTCACCAAATCACCAACCAGATAGCGTGAACCAATTTTTGCAGAGAACTCTACATCGTCCTTCTTTTACTGGGTTTTCATGGGCAAGTTTCTCCTTGTAAATCCCTCTAGCACTTGGTTGAACATAGAGTAGATTCTCAATAAATATCTGTTAACTGATTGAATGTCTGAGGTGGTCCTTTAAAAGAGTAAAAAGAAGGAAACTGATATATCCAGCATGGTGATGTCTGGACACCAGGCTAGGGCTTTACATACTCAGTCCCCATAGCTGCCTTATGCAGTGTGTGTCATTAGCCCCCTCACGGTCAAACTACGGCTTAGAGAGGATCGACAGTGGGTCTTACAGCTGAGAAGCAGCAAGGACGGGACCCAAGCCTCAGGCTCAGAACTCTTTCCGTTGTTCCATGTTGCCCTGCAATCCGTCCACAGTCCTGGCCTTAGCAGCCCCCGGGAGTGTCTGTCCCAGAGGCAGACTCAGTGGCCACAACTTAGGCAAGAGCTCAGTGGGCTCCTAAGTGTATCTGGAGCCTAATCACTAAGGACGTGATTAGGCCTCTTGCCCTGAGGATGCCCCCAGCCCACTCCCATTAGATTTGGTAGAAAATGCCCTTGGAGTTTCCAAGAGGCCCTTTGACCATGGGGCTGGGTGCCTGGTATAAAACACACAGAGAGCTAGGCTGATTCCTAGGCTTGCTGTCTCTTCCTGTGTACTGCCAGACCCTCCGTCACCCCCATTTGAGCCTGACACCCCCTGGGAAACCCAGTACTTCCACCAAGAGGCTTCTAGCGTATAGTTCCTAAACATCCATGCTCACCAGGAGTCTGGAAGCCTCAGCCTCGCACGTCTCTTTGTTGTGTTAAACCAGCCTGCATATCTCATGTTGAATGTTCCCCATCCCCACAATGCAGCCACGCCTCAACCCCCTACTGTCTGCAGAGCCCTCAGTCTCTATGCCTGGACCAGTCCCTGACGGCCAGACAGAGTTAGTGCTTTGACCCAGCTCTCTGGGCCTCAGTTTGCCCATATGCCAGATGGAGCAATCTCTTTCTCTCACCTCCACAAGGGAGTCCTAGGGGCTAATTACTGTAAGCAAATCACTTTAATCATCATAATTTTCAACAGCACTTTATGACCCCCAGTCAGAAAGCTGATCATTAAGTTCTGCGACACCCCTTCTTCCCTGCCCAAGGCAGAAAGTTAATTTTGTAAGTGCCTGTTGAGATTATGAAAGCCCCAGCAAAGAGCAACCACGAACAGACTGCATTTGGGGAAATGATCATGGGATGACACTGCTGGCTCCACCATGGTTCCCTAAGACCCAAGTGATACCTTCGCCTTCCCAGAAAACGTGTTCGCTGGGTTAGGGATATATGGTTACATGCTTGTTTATCTTTTTAATGAAATAAAGGAAAATGAAAGAGGAATAATGCCACTTCTTAAGAAGAGGAAAGAGAGAAAGAAAGCAAAACAGCACAAGATTTCAACCCTGCCCCCTCTCTCCCCAGTTTTTTTCTTCTCTATGTAGGAGTGAGTGTTCTAATTCTGCAATGCTGTCATTACTGTAATGGGTTTGGCAGGTCCGTATTACAGCACCGAGGCTGTCAGGAATGGATGACATGCTGTCTGTTACGGGCTCTGTTCTCAGCCAACCGAGGGCCAGGAAGACAGGGGAGGAGGTGGGGGGCAGAGAGACTCCAGTTGGTTTAGGCATCCTAAGAGATGATCATTTTAACCCACTCACAACATTAGGGATGAAATGGTACTAGATGCCACCCCTGGAGGGCTGGCGAATGCAAAGGGTTATGGGGATTGGAAGTAAACAGCATTATGGGGAGGTGAATTAACTCCGCTGAGAGCTACTTTCCACTGTGGCCAAGCTCAGATTGCTTGCGATGGATTCTGTAGCACAAAGTGGAAACTACAGAGCACTGGGTTATGGGGCTTGGTGGGAAGGGGAGCGAGGGATGCTTCCTTATCCAGGCAGCAAATTAAAAAAAAAAAAAAAGTTTTCACTGGGAAAAAAAAGGATGAGCTCGAACCTAGTAAGAAGCTGGCTCTAATCACTTCCTCACCTTTCAGCCAGGTGGCAGGAGCGGGAACGATTAATCACCCCGAGGAGTGAGGTGGGTCCCCCTCTCTCGGCTGAGGTCAACTTTGTTGCTGTGCAGCTCCTTCTAAAACTGCCTGGTTCCCTTTGCCTGACCTGTGACCTCATTAAAGGGAGACAGTGAAGAAAATTATAGTAGCACCCTCTTCCCAGGGCCCTAAGGAAAAGGGCTTTCTGTGATCAAAAATAACTGTAGAAGTAAGTAATGGTGTCCCGGCAATTATCAGAATATTGGGTTTTTGTTTGTGTTTTGTTTGTTTTTACATCTTTATTGGAGTATAATTGCTTTACAATGGTGTGTTAGTTTCTGCTTTGTAAGAAAGTGAATCAGCTATACATATACGTGTATCCCCATATCTCCTCCCTCTTGCGTCTCCCTCCCTCCCACCCTCCCTATCCCACCCCTCCAGGCGATCACAAAGCACCGAGCTGATCTCCCTGTGCTATGCGGCTGCTTCCCACTAGCTATCTACCTTACGTTTGGTAGTGTATATATGTCCATGCCTCTCTCTCACTTTGTCCCAACTTACCCTTCCCCCTCCCCGTATCCTCAAGTCCATTCTCTAGTAAGTCTACATCTTTATTCCCATCTTGCCCCTAGGTTCTTCATGACATTTTTTTTTCTTAGATTCCATATATATGTGTTAGCATACGGTATTTGCCTTTCTCTTTCTGACTTACTTCACTCTGTATGACAGACTCTAGGTCCATCCACCTCACTACAAATAACTCAACTTCGTTTCTTTTTATGGCTGAGTAATATTCCATTGTACATACGTGCCACATCTTCTTTATCCATTCATCTGTCGATGGACACTTAGGTTGCTTCCATGTCCTGGCTATTGTAAATAGAGCTGCAATGAACATTTTGGTACATGGCTCTTTTTGAATTATGGTTTTCTCAGGGTATATGCCCAGTAGTCAGAACATTGTTTATTCCACAGCCAAAAGCTGGAGCCACAGTCCTGCCTGAACATAGCCTGAGGAGCACCTGTGATGAGGAAGCCCGCCTGCCGCGTGCCCCGTGAGGGCCAAGGAACAGGTGCAGCAGTGGACTTGCCGGCCGTAAGGCGCCCCTGGTCCTCAGGAGGACATGGGCGCATTGGTCTAGGCTTCCCCTTTGCTCTGCACTGGTCTACCATTGGGAGCTGGCCCAGAATGGAGAAATACTGGGGAGAGAGTGGAAAAGGACACAGGGGCTTAGCTCTGTGGGGTTTTAGTAAGTAGATAAATCCATAGATGAACTTGATGATCATTAAGTCAAGACTTTCCTATTTCAGCCCTAGAAGGTTATCCATCATCATGGCCTCCATTTTACAGATGGGGAAACTGATAACCTAGCCAGTAAAAAGAGTTTGCAGAACCATGGAATATAATTGGCCTGGGGTATTTGGTGATCATCAGGGACTTCTGAATTACCAATCTGTGGCTGCAGAAGGCTGGGAGACTCTAGGCACTTTTTTTACACTCTGATCTTACACGAAAGGCTTCCATTCTCCGTCTCTAGGATGTCATATGGTCCCCTTGTGCTGTCTCTAAGCTGATACCTTTTACTTTTTCACCTGTATACCAATTGATTACACCCCAGAATTCTTCAAACTGCAGTGAGGAACTCTTTCACTTGACAAACAGAGCTGAGGTATCGGTGGGAGTGACACTTAGATGGTTCAGTGCAGACGATCCAGGAGTGTGGGACTCTTGGCCTAAGGCTCAGTCTTAAGGGGACCTGCCCCTTTGGGTCCTGAAGTTAGATCATGGAATAGCCATGTTTATGGGGCCCCAGAGGCCGACAGCACAAGCCCCACACTCCACTCATGTGTAAAATAACTTAACAGGTTGGCCCAAGACTTTGTTCGGGTTTTTCCATAAGATGATACAGAAAAACCCAAACGAACTTTTTGGCCAACCAAATACAAACCCAGCATTCCGGACCTACAAGTCCAGAGAGAGGAAGAGGGTGATAACCAAGATCACATTAACTGAGACCCATGGGATGAGTGGGGAATTGTTTTGGGGGTGGAGGTCTAGCTGTCATTGGCACATGGAGGGCTGGCAGGAGACTCCTGAGGTGGGCGTGCCATAGAGAAGGAGGTGGGCATCGGAGATGGATGTGAGAGGAGAAGGTCCTCAGCACCCCTGGAAAAAGTGCCTCTGCTGGGAGCAAACTGGGAGCAACACAGCCCTGAAGCCACCGTGCCACCTGTTTGTAGGACAGACATTCGTAGCTTCCCCTGAATGCAGAATGCAGCACAGTGCAGTCATCTTCCGTCAACATCTAGTTAAGTAAGGTGGTGAGAGGCAGGACGCAGGGCAGAACCGATACTTGCTGAGATCACTGGCGCTGCTGCTTTCGGCCCGTTGACCACAATGACCTGCTGTCTGATAGCTTTCCTGGAGAAACTGAGTTATGTTTCATTTTGTCCCAGGGTATACGGGTGAGTGGGTTGGACAGGGGGAAGGTTAGCGTTCTATTCATCCTGATCTGAATCCTTTTTCAAACTCAAATGGCATAGATAATCTTCCCCTTAATTAGAGCTTCTGAAATATCACTGGGCATCTGTATAACACCACCTTTCCTTGCTCTCTACAGAGAAGGAGAGTGGGAGAGCTTGGCTGGGGAAAGAGGTGGTAGGGGGTGTGTGTGCAGAGTTGTAGGGGAAAAAAAGATATGGGAAAAGAGAGCAAAGATTCAGGGGGCAGAAGCCAGGGGAGTTGGAATATTGGCTGGAAACTAAGTGGGATCCTTAATCAGAGTCTGATGTTTTCAGAGAAGAAAGGGAGTGAGAGGGGGGGACAGAGAAATGGAATTCACTCAGCACCTACTGTGGGTCAGCTGCTTTAGGAACATTCCCGCCCTACGTGTGCACATGTGAGGGGGGCTGCTTGCATTATCCTGACCTGACAGATTAGGAAACTGGGGCTCCAAAGCCTGGAAACTCATTCAAGGTCATATAGCAAGAACAGTGGCGGGTGGGGGCAGACTTCAGTCCTGTGCTAAGGGCACCACGCTCACCTGTCCCTGAGCCCCACCTGTGCTTTGGCCTCTCCTCGGGGGCACACTACCTGAGTGACTTATTAGGCTGTTCTCACAGATTCTGTGCGTGTGTCATATGACTCCAGAGAGACTAGCCCCCTCAAGCCAAAGGTGTCTGTCAGCTTTGTAATACCTGTCGCCCCCTGCACCCCCATGCCCTCACCCCTACCCCTCCACCAGAGCACCATTCAGGGCTCAGCAAAGGATGAGAAGTGAGCAAGGCGGCTCTGCCGGGCCCTCGGCACAGACGTGCACCTTCCTGAGGTCGTTGGCCTCGTGTACTGAAGATGACACCGCAGCCACAAGGCTGGCCGTGGAGTTGTCACGTTATGGAATGCCAAGCTGGAAGGAATTCCAGCCATCAGGTAGCCTAACTCCCTTATTTGGCTCGGGAAGATAGAGAGTTGTTCAAAACCACACAGCTGGTTAATGGCAGAGCCAGAGTCAGCTCTCGAACCCTGCCCGAGGCCAGACCATGAGAAGAACGTGTCTGGGAGTCAGGACAGTGCTCCTGGGCCCCTGGCCCCCCTCCTCCTACCTTGTCATGCTCTCAAACTTCAACCCCAGGAGCGCAGAGTATGAGTGGCCTCTGAGAGTGTATCTCCAGAGCTGTCAGCCACAACCAAAGAAAACAAAGGAGAAATTTGGGGCCAAGCGTGGTTTGGAAGGGACTCTTGCAAAAGATGGCCCCAGATTCCACAGCGTTGGGTCCCAGCTCCCACTTAGATTGTACCTGCAGGGACCCTGCCCAGCAGATTGACAAAGGAGAACAAGACAGGAACCCCCATCCCAGGTCCCGCACTGAAGGTCTCCATAGCAAAGGTTTCTGTTTAGGGTCATGTGACAAAGACCCAACTTAGCAAAGTTGTAAACCACAAAAGCGTTCATTTCTCTCTTATGTAGTCAGGAGGTAGGCAGCAGAGCATGACTCCCATCTCTGGTCCCCCATGCTTTCTCCAGCTCCCACTGTTGTGCCCAGATACCAGTCGATGGGAAGGGGAGAAACAGAAGGGAAGCACTTGTCTCCTTCTCTTAAGGGCAGAGTCCAGAAGCTGTACACATCCCTTCGGCTCACATCCTGTTGGCCAGGAGTTGACCGCATAAGGGGCAAGGGCAGATGCGGAATGTGGGGCTTATTCTGGGCAACCTCATTTTCTCCTAATATTTAGGGTGTCCTTTAGTAGTAGCTAAAAAAGCAGAGAAGAATGGATATTAAAGGACATCTAGTGGGAAAAAAAAAGACATCTAGTAATGTTTGTCTCAGTGAAGAGATTATTTCTAATGAAACTTATGCATCTTCTTCGGGAGCCCAATGCAACCCAGCTCCCCCAGCCAAGAGAGGGATCCTTCTGCAAGGCATCCCCAAATGAAAGGTGAGTGAGCCAAGATGAACAGCCAGCGCCCAGAATAAATTCAATTATGGGAGACTCAGAGCTAGATATCAGAAAATGAGATTGAAAGCAGGGAGCGACCTCCTGGGGAGGCTCCCTAAGAGATTTTATAGGAGAGAAGATAAAACCAAGAAGAAACAGCACAGATCATAACTCTGCTCCAGCCCCCGGGGGCTGAGTGGGGTGCCCACTGGTCTACCTCGTACGATTCAGTGATACACAGAGACTACACGATAATTACATTTGTACAAGATTAGTTAGCATTAAGAGTAACTACGTCCCAAAGTAATAACAGTATAACCATATAATCTGCTTTGCGAGTTAGGCTTACATTTGCTCCCTAAATCCTCTTCCCACTTACTGATCTTGACATTACTCCGGGGGTGGGGTGGGGGAGGAGGCAGGAGGAATGGACTCTGGACACTGCCCTCTGCTGGTGACCAGCGGTGAATCACCATCTCTGCAAGTCTCAAGGAGTAAGAAATTGTCCAGAGAGGCCGGTCCGCGGCAGTCCCCCACAGTGAGCCTCAGGGAGGGAGAGCTGTCAGTAGCCTTTGCATGGGCAGCGCAGCGGGGCCTGACAGGCTGACTGCCATCCCTCTTCCCTTATTTAGGCCGTGCATGACCCCGAGCCCCTGTCAACTCCATTTCCACCCAGAGTTTCCATTCTTCTCAGACTGGTCAAGACAAGGACTCCAAGCCCTAGCCGACTCCTCAGAAGAAGGGGTGGGTTGGAGGAAGTGGACCACCTCCATGCCCATCCCAGGCGTCCCCCATGGTCCAGCATCAAGGGATATGAACTGATGAACTGACCTTCAGCTTCTTATCCCATGTATGGCTAGCAGTATTTGTCCAAGAGGGCAAAAATGGACAGGAGAATAACCACCTTCCAAGCTACCCCAAACCAGACTGACCACCTTTAATAGTAACTCCTAAAACGTGCGTGGCACTTCCCAGCTTATAAAGCATTTCCACAGCCATTGTCTCATTTAATCCTCAAGACGATTCTATCAATAGGTATTATCACTCCTGTTCTATTGCTAAGACTCAGAGAGAGAAGTAGCTTGCCCAGGGTCAGGTAGCCAGTCAGTGATGGAGCTAAGTCTGGAGTCCTGATCATATGTCAAGTCTTAGCCTTGTTCTAGTACATCACAGTGGCCTCCCAACTCCTAGCAGACCCTGAGTAGAGCACTAGCGTTAATGGGTGTGGTGCTATGTTACAGTGGGTGTGTCTTGCTCTGTGATAATCCTCCCGTGTAATCTTGGGTTTCTAGTTGATCCCTCCAACTATGATGCAAGTCAGTGAGAACAGGGACTGACTCTTACCTGCTCCTTTGGATCCCTCCAGAGTCAAGCTCAAGATGGAACATAAAGGAGGTTCTCAGATCTGAGTGGATTAGTTGTTGATGGTCCACAGAAAAGCAAGCTGTAAGAACATGCTAGAATGAAGCCATCTGAAGGAGCAGCTACCAGGAAGGAGTGAGGACGGTGCAGACAGGCTGGGCGTGGAAGGCTCCCATTCTCTATGACAGCTCTCCCTCTCCTACTACTGTTGGAGCTCTGTTGGAATATATTTGATGATCTACAGTTCTCAGTATGGGAACAATGAACAATAAATAGGAGCCATGAGCTGGCAGCCTCCCCAAAATTCCAGAGTGGAGACCAGTGGGTGACTCCCAGCCAAAGAGGAGGGAGGAAAGGAGAATCTCAGGCCGATCAGAACCATGCCTGACACATCTTAAACACCCAGTAAATATTTGTGACTGAATGAATGGGGAACCAGAGCAGAAGGTTCTTGGGAATAAGGAGAACGGTGCTAGATAAAAATCAGTTGCATGGGAAATCTCAGAGGTCTTTATGTCTGTGTAGGGAGTCCTGGGGTTGAGTTGGGTTTGGGTAGGGTGCCTTTGGATGCTAGACCTATGTTTGGGCTTGCTTAGCTGGCATTACATATTTCCCACTTCTTCTCCATCTTGGCCCTTCTTCTCTGAAAACACCTCATCCTATTTTACTCCAGATGTATTCCCTTACCCAAAGAGAATTGAATCTCTTTTAGAGATATTGATGACTGTATTTAAGAAAAACATATTTCTTATTTTCTGAATAGAAAAGTGTATAAAATGTTAGGTGTATTTATGTCCAATTCTTATAGTCATAGAAGTTCCTTATGTCATAGAAGTACCTTCTCTAACAGTATATTTGTTCATACAGCTAATGAGCTTTTCCTTCTAGAAAATTCTCTTTAAAAGCATGCCATCCTCCTGGCCACATCATCATATATGTTGTCTACTAATGATTGCCAAGGATTTTTCTTTTATCACTAGCCCCATCAGTAAAAAATTTAGCATATACCCAGAGTATATGCATTTCTACATAAATTATACACATGTACTCCAGTTCCAATGTATTATATGCGTTAAAAATATATCTGCAAAATAGGCAAATAGAATTAAGAGATGAAGTACTTTTCTTCCTGTACTCCAAAGGATCAGATGACTTCCTGGGGTTCCCACAGCCCATTTTGGAGGCCACTGGCTTACACAAGATGACACCCAATGCACCCAAACTAAACCTCATCAAAGAAGAATTTTACATTGTTTTCCAAATCAGTGCTGAAACATCTCATTCCAAAAGGTCCCATTCCAAGGGTTGAAGAAAATACCAACATGCCACATTTCAGATGGGTCAAAGCTTTTTCTGCCCCAGAAGCAGTTTTGAGGGCGAAATTGTCATCTAGCGCTACAGTTACACAAATGTGATGGTTATTTGGTAAATAATAGTTCTGTACGCACAGACACTGCGTTCTTATCTTCTCATGCAAGGTCTCAAGTCATAATTTAGATGTTCGTAAATGACTAGCATTTTGGAGCTATGGTGAGCAATCTGTGCAGTGTTCCCCATCTATCTTCTGCATTGAAAAGGTGATTAGCACCGTGGGGGTGGGGAAGGGAATACCTAACAAAATGCTTCTCTGATCAAGGCAAATCAAGCTGGCTGACGGATGACTGGCTGATGTACATACACAAGCCATACCCTGGGTTGTCCTGTGTTCATGTTGGAATTAACAAAGGCTGCTTTTATGAGAAATTCACCTGACTTTTCTTCAAATGGTATGAAAATCATTACCCCTCAAAATAGTATTACTACAAATTATTTGATGCAGAATAAAAATATACACGCAACACTGGTAATACAACAAGCATAGTACTGTTATAAAAATCTTTAAAAGACTACAAGACAGCATTGCCAGCCTACTCTAAAACTAGCTAATTGAGAAAGATTCCTTTATGCTAATACTTTTAATTGCCTGGGCAGCTTTATAGAAAGGTCAGTTACTGGCTAGTACTTTGAGAAGCTTAATAGCCAAAACCAGGAGCCCAGTTAAATAGTGTCACAGCGGGAACACTGGTTCCTTCCTGCATGGCTGTACTGGATGTCTTTCTGGCTAATTAGTGAATCACAGCCATTGTGCAAATGAGCACCTCCTGATTGGCAACAGCTTGTATCTCTCCCCACCACCCATGCAAAATGAGGCCAACTGAATGGCTGTTTGTAGTCCAATGCAGAATGAGGGAATGGTAAAGTATTAGAGCCAGTCTCCTTCAGAGATCACATAGTCTAACTTCTCAATTTACAGATGAGGAAACTGAGTCTTCAGAGATTAGGACCCTTGCCTAAAATTCTTCAGTTAGCTAGTGGTAAAGCCACGCTTAATTTCAGGCTTTTAAACTTCTACTAGATTCTGTTCTTTTCTGCCTTTAATTTTTATTTCATCTTGGAAACATTGGGATGCTACACACAGAAACTCATGAGACCCTATTATAGTGACAGGGAAACTAAGGTTGACAGAATGAAGTGTCACCAGATCAAGGACTCAAGAGACCTGTCATTTGAAGGACCCTAAAACCACAGACTCTCTGCCCATCACATGGGAATTGAGCCTTTTCCCATGGGAAAATTCCTGGGTCATCTAACACCATCATGAAAGGACATAGACATGACTTTCATGAGTCCTTGAAACACTTCCCCACAGTGCTTAGGAAGTACCCAAGGTTTTCCTATTTCCCCACACCCCCAGAGTTCTGAGCTGAGGCCAATGGCTTCAGTCATAGCAAATTTGGATTATGAAATCTCTTCTCTTCTGAATTGTTGGGACTGACTTTTTCTTTTCTTTCCTTTTCTTTTCTTTTTCCAATTCCTTTGTAATCATCTCAAAGCCAAGTGCTCATTTCCACCAGAACTTTAAACATTGTGCCTCTATGTAGCACAGCTTTTAATTTTCCTCCCTAACAGAAGTGATTGTTTATGTTGTAAATGCCACATTAGTCTCCATGAAATGGAGATGGAATTGATTTTCATTTCAGAGATTTCACAGCTTGCCCCAGAACTTTATGCTTGATTGCCAATGCTCAGAAATGCATGGGCTTCTGAGAGGTTCAGAAATGATGTGTGTAATATGGCATATAAAAATGTGAGAATTGGAGCCGCATTTGTTGGGAGACAGACCCCTGTGTCTCAGTAGCTGTGCCTGTCCAGGTACTCAAAGAAAAACAATGCCTTGAGGGACTTCCCTGGTGACACAATGGTTAAGAAACCGCCTGCCAGTGCAGAGGACACAGGTTCGAGCCCTGGTCCAGGAGGATCCCACATGCCGCAGAGCAACTAAGCCTGTGCACCACAACTACTGAGCCTGCGCTCTAGAGCTCGTGAGCCACAACTACTGAGCCTGCACGCCACAACTACTGAAACCCCTGCACCTAGAGCCCATGCTCCACAACAAGAGAAGCCATTGCAATGAGAAGCCTGCACAGAGCCATGAAGACACAATGCAGCCATAAATAAATAAATAGATAGATAATTTTATTAATTTATTTATTTTTTAAAAATGCCTTGAGTAGAGGTGACACCTTCAAGAAACAGACTTCAGTCTCAAGTCAGCTCACCCCGAGTACCACCATCTTTCCCCTCCAGAAAGCTCTGGAAGGTTTATTCATGGATCCCTTATTTCAACAAGCATTTACTGAGCATCTGCCCAGAGCTGCTTGGGCATTATAGGAGTGAAAGGAAGAGTAGCACGCACCTTGGGAAGTTTATAACCTAATCGGGGAGAAAAGACGCAGGATGCCACCAGCGCATTTGTCAGGGACACGTGGATGCACTCCAAACTGAATTCAGAATGTACACTGCTCAAAGCAAAGGAAGGGAAAAGCTACAGAGGCACATGGGGAATGGAGGTGGAATGAAGGGCAGATGTCAGATTGACCCAAAGGAAATGTTTTATTTTTGCTTGTCTCCCCTGCTGCTTACAGAGCTACAGCCCCCTCCTCCTTGGGAAACCTGTTGTTTTTAACTGCTGAAGCCAAGATGACAGATGGCTCCACTCTCTTTCAGAGATGTGAGATAATGCCACTGGCATTTCATGGGCTTGGACAAATACTACATCTGTCCTGGTCTTGGTCATCTATTGGCCTAATCATCCAGAGAGCATGCTTTCCAAAGGACCCGCCTTACTTTCCTGGAAGCCCCTTCCTCTTCAAGAACTCCTTTGAAGCTGGAGTTTTTAGAACACAGTTAACATTCAATACAATATAATTAAGATATTCCTTATCATTCTATTGACTATTACATTGGACAGACCATTTTAAAGGTCTACATTTTCATATGGGGTGGACAGAATGACATCTCTGTAGCACACTACCTTTTTTTCTGTGCAAGTTTTTTTTATTTTCTAACACAAATTTCAAATGTTTTCATTGAAGTATAATTGACTTACAATATTATATTAGTTTCAGGTGTGTAACATAGTGACTCAATATTTTTGTTTGTTTGTTTCGTTTTGTTTTTGCGGTAGGTGGGCCTCTCACTGCTGTGGCCTCTGCCCCCGCGGAGCACAGGCTCCGGACGCGCAGGCTCATGGCTCACGGGCCGAGCCGCTCCGCGGCACGCGGGATCCTCCCAGACCGGGGCGCGAACCCACATCCCCTGCATCGGCAGGCGGACTCTCAACCACTGCGCCACCAGGGAAGCCCCTGACTCAATATTTTTATGTATTACAAAATGGTCACCATTATAAGTCTAGTTATCATCAGTCATGATACAAAGTTATTACAATATTTTTGACATGTGTATATATACATATGTAATATACCTTCAAGCAGCTTAGGCTGCTTCCATATCTTAGCTATTGTAGATAATGCTGCAATGAACACTAGGGTGCATAAATCTTTTCAAATTAGTGTTTTCATTTTCTTCAGATAAGTACCCAGAAGTGGAATTCCTGGATCACATGGTAGTGCTATTTTTAATTTTTTGAGGAACCTACATACTGTTTTCCATACTGGCTGTATCAGTTTACATTCCCATGCAAGTGTTCCCTTTTCTCCACATCCTTTCCAAAACTTGTAATTTCTTGTCTTTTTGATAATAGACATTCTGACAGGTGTGAGATAATATCTCATTGTGGTTTTGATTTGCATTTCATTGATGATTAGCGATGCTGAGCATCTTTTCATGTGCCATTTGTAGTACCACACAAATATTAGTATTATCTATTCCAGTTCTGTGAAAAATGCCCTTGGTATTTTGACAGGGATTACATTGAATCTATAGCTTTCTTTAAGTAGTATGGACATTTTAACAATATTAATTTTTCCAATCTATGATCATGGTATATCTTTCCATTTATTTGTCAAATATTCAGTTTTTTCACTGATGTCTTGTACTTTTCAGAGTACAGGTCTTTCACCTCCTTGGTTAAATTTATTCCTAGGTATTTCATCCCTTTATTTTATTCTTTTTGATGCAACTGTAAATGGGATTGCTTCCTTATTTTCTCTCTCTGATAGTTTGTTATTAAGTGTATAAAAATGCAAAAGATTTCTCTATATGAATTTTGTACCCTTTACAAAATTAATTCAACTTTTTGGAATTCATTTATTAGTTCTAATAGTTTCTTGGTGGAGTCTTTAGGGTTTTCTACATGTAATATCATGTCATCTGCAAATAGTGACAGTTTTACTTCTTCCCTTCCAATTTGGATGCCTTGCATTTTATTTTTTCTTGTTTGATTGCTGTGGCTGAGACTTCCAACACCATGTTGAATAAAAGTGGCAGGAGTGGGCATTCTTGTTTTCATCCTGATCTTAGAGGGTTTCAGCTTTTCACCATTGAATATGATGTTAGCTGTGGGTTTGTCATATATGGCCTTTATTATGTTGGGGTATGTTTTCTCTATACACACTTTGTTGAGAGTTTTTATCATAAATGGATGCTGGACTTTGTCAAAAGCTTTTTCTACATCTTTTGAGATGATTATATGATTTTTATCCTTTGTTTTGTTAATGTGGTACATCACATTGATTTTTCAGATATTGAACCATCCTTGCATCCCTGGAATAAATCCCACTTGATCATAGTGTATGATCTTTTTAATATATTATTGAATTCAGTTTGCTAATATTTTGTTGAAATATTTTGATTCTCTGTTTATCAAGGATATTGACCTGTACTTTTGTTTTTTTGTAGTGTCTTTGTCTGGTTTGATATCAGGGTAATGCTGACCTCATAGAATGAATTAAAAAGTGTTCTTCCCTGTTCAATTTTTTGGAATAGTGGAGAAGGACAGGTATTAACTCTTCTTTAAATATTTGGTAGAATTCACCTGTGAAGTCATCTGCTCCTGAACTTTTGTTTGTTGGGAGTTTTAATTACCGATTCAATTTCATTACTAGTAATCAGTCTTTTCAGGTTTTCTCTTTCTTCCTGATTAATCTTGGAAAATTGTATGTTTCTAAGAATTTACCCATTTCTTCTAGGTTTTTCAAATTTTTGGCATATGATTGTTTACAGCAGTCTCATGATTATTTGTATTTCTGTGGTATTGATTGTAACTTCTTCCCTTTTATTTCTGATTTTACTTATTTAGGTCTTCTCTCTTTTTTTCTTGATGAATGTGGGTAAAGGTTTATCAATTTTGTTTATCTTTTCAAAGAACCATCTCTTAGTTTCACTGATATTTCCTATTGTTTTTTATTCTTTATTTCATTTTTTCCATGCTGTTCTTTATTATTTCTTCCTTCTACTAACTTTGGGCTTTGTTCTTCTTTTTCTAATTTCTTTAGCTGTAAAGTCAGATTGTTTATTTGATATTTTTCTTGTTTCTTGAGGTAGGCCTGTATTGCTATAAACATCCCTCTTAGAACTGCTTTGGCTGCATTCCACACGTTTTGGAAATTGCATTTCCATTTTCATTTGCATCAAGATATATTTTGATTTCCTTTTTGATTTCTCCATTGACCCATTGGTTGTTTAGTCTCCATGTGTTTATGTTTTTTCCAGGTTTCTTCTTGTAATTGATGTATAGTTTCTTACTGTTGTGGTCAGAAAAGATGCTTGATATCATTTCAGTCCTCTTTAATTTATTGACACTTGTTTTATGGTCAGACATGTGATCTATGCTGGAGTTTGTTCCATGTGCACTTGAAAAGAGTATGTATTCTGCAGTTCTGGGATGGAATGTTCTTTATATATCTATCAAATCCATCTGGTTTAATGTTTCATTTAAAGCCAATGTTTCCTTATTGATTTTCTGTCTGGATGACCTATCCATTGATGTAAGTGGGGCATTAAAGTCCTCTACCATTATTGCATTGCTGTCAATTTCTCCCTTTACATTTGATAATATTTGCTGTATATATTTAGGTGCTCCTATGTTGGGTGCCTAAATATTTACAAATGTTGTATCCTCTTTTTGGATTTACCATTTTATCATTATGTAATGCCCTACTTTGTCTTTTGTTACAGTCTTTGTTTTGAAGTCTATTTTTTCTCATATTAGTATTGCTACCCCAGCTTTCTTTTTGTTTCCATCTGTGTGGAATATGTTTTTCCATCCCTTCACTTTCAGTCTGTGTGTGTCTTTAGATCTGAAGTGGGTCTCTTATAGGCAGCGTATAGAGAGACCTGTGTTTGTTTGTTTGTTTTTTTAATCCATTCAGCCACGCTTTGTCTTATGACTGGAGCATTTAGTACATTTAAAGGTATTATTGATAGGTATGTATTATTTCCAGTTTGTTAATTGTTTTCTGGTTGTTTTCATAGTTCTTCTCTGTTCCTTTCTTCTTGTCTTTGTTTCTTCTTTTGTGGTTTGATGAGTTTCTTTAGTGTTATGTTTGGGTTCCTTAATTTTTTGTGTATATATTGTAGGTTTTGGTTTGTGATTACAATGAGGTTTATATATATCAGCCTGTATATAGCAGTTTATTTTAAGTTGGTAGTTGCTTAAGTTTGAATGCATTTTAAAAGCACTCTAGTTTTACTACCCCCTCCATGTTTTATGCTCTTGATATCATATTTTACATCTTTTTATTTTGTGTATCCCTTAATACTTATTGTAGTTATATTTGATTTTATTACTTTTGTCTTTTAACCTACATACTACCTTTTTAAGTGGCTGCTCCACTGCCTTTGCTATATATTTGCCTTTACCAGTGAGATTTTTTTTCTTTCATAGATTTTCTTATTACTAGCTATGACCTTTTCTTTTCTCTTAAAGAAGACCCTTTAACATTTCTTGTAAGGCTGCTTTAGTGATGGTGAACTCCTTTACTTTTTGCTTTCCTGGGAAGCTCTATCTCTCCTTCAATTCTGAATGATAACTTTGCCATGTAGAGTATTCTCGGTTGTGTTTTTTCCTTTTGGCACTTTAAATATATCATGCCACTTTCTTCTAGCCTGTAAGGTTTCTGCTTAAAAATCAGTTTATAGTCTTATGGGAGTTCCCTTGTGTGTGACTAGTTGTTTTCTCTTGCTGTCTTTTAAATTGTCTCTTTATCTTTAAATTTTGCCATTTTAATTTTAGTTTGTCTTAGTGTAGTTCTCTTTAGATTCATCTTGTTTGGGACTCTCTGGGATTCCTGAAACTGTCTCTTTCCTGCCCCAGGTTAGGGAGGTTTTCAGTCATTTTTTCTTCAAGTAAGTTTTCTGCCTCTTTCTCTCTCTCTTGTTTCTATGAAACAGCTACCTCTCCCAGTCTTGAAGGCATGACCTTGTGTAAGTGCATCTGCTGTGTAGACTGTGTGTGCTGGGTGGCTTTGGCAGGCTGGGTGGAGCAGAGATGGTCATGGGCTGGAGTGAGGAGGAAAGGTCCCAGGGTAAGCCATGCGGTGTATAATTTACATGGCAGTGTTGGGGGATGGAGCCTTCTGCTGGAGGAGATCAGGAAATCTTATTTTGAATGGTTATCATTATTGTTATTATAAACCTTTCTACTTAATTATAACTAGCTCCACTGAGTTATAAATATGTATATTTTAATGTTAACAATATGAGCTTTATTGGCCAAAGACATAATCAGTGATTAAAAGAGAAATCTCTTGATGTCTAAAACAGCCACCCTAAATTAATGATAGTGTGTAAAGATCCCAAATTCTACTGCCAGTCAATGAACGAAATTTCTTTACATCAAGTTAACAACTGGGTGTGATTTAATATTTCTGAGTGAGACTTCAAAATTGAGTGCTGGGTCATGCAGGCTGGCGCAAGACTCTCTCCCTGTCAGTCTGTCTGTCTATCTCTCTCTCTTTCTCTCTCTCTGTCTCTCTCCCTCTCCCTGAATGGCAGATGGCAGACACACATGTGCAAGGTAAGGGAAAGGGGGTGGAAACAAGTGCAAATAAGTGGTATGGAGAAGAGTTACTTGAAGCTGTCAGGGAGACACGTTTTGACAGAGAGAGCTGGAATTAGTTGGCTGCCAGGGGAAGCTCTGGAGCAACAGGAAATGGCGGGGGGCGGGGGGCAGCATAAATACTCAGGGAAGCGTCTGTCAGTATGCAGACCATTTCCTATGTAGGCCTTTTTCTTCTTTTTCTCTGTTTTCTCTCTCTCTCTCTCTCTCACACACACACACACACACACACACACACTTTTTGGTGTGCTTCTTCTTTAAACAGAGTAGGGGGAGGAGGTGGCTTTTTCAAGTCCAGTTCTCATTTTGTGTCGAAGAGTAGTATTGATTTTCCACCCATGACTGCTGAAAATTAAAATTTCTTCATGAAGCTGGGTTCTATTATTGTTGTGTTCCTTATCTTTTTAAATATGATTCCCTGCACTTCAAGCCTTCATGGCTAAAATCATAATGAACTTCCCCATCCACCACAGTGCACGGGATCAAGAGAGATTTGCCTGCAGGCCCAGTGTTTGTGGCTGTAGGAGGGGCGGCTAGGGCCTTGGGCTGCAATAAATGTTTTTCCTCTGGTTACTTAATGTCCTATCTTTGGGCCACCGGCTTATTGACTTACTACTAATTTTCCTGTCAGGATAATTCTTCCAATCAAGATTTAAAACAAACTAGGAGGTTACTGAAGTGCTGAGATTAAAGCCTAATGCTTCCTTTTATTTGATTAAGATACTCTTATCTGGTTTCTTTGGGCCCAATTTAGACTTCCTTAAAGGGCCAGGCTTGTTTGTTTCAAGCAGACACTTTCTTTCACATCTGCCTCGCCTGCTGTGTATTTGCTCACTGGGAAGAAGAAATAGATTATTCCCCCCTGAATCAACTTTCAGGCAGCTGCTCAGGGAAACTTTCTTCAAGGTCTTGCCATGGAAAAAGAGACCAGTCATTTCCTAAGCGGTGATTTGGGGTGACCTATATTTTTGGAAACAGTTGGATTCACCATCACCTCCTCTTCTTCCAACATGTGGACCCAAAGCCTGAATAGAGAACTGCACTTAGAGGAGAGATTATTGAGAAAGGAGAGACAATCTGGGGAGAGCACAGCATGTTCCCCTGACACCACTGAATGCACAGACTCACCATGACTTTAAAGGTGGTCTTTTAAATTTATCTCTTCTCCCCATTGTTTGCTTCGCAAATGATGTTGAGCCCCTTCACCAGTATCTGAGGAAGATATTATCCAGTTCATAGCCCGGAAACCAAGTAGACTTTGCCCATCCCCTTCTGTTATTTTCTGTATATGTTCATGTGAGCCCCCAAGAGAAAGCTCCCCAACCAAACATCCAGCCCAGCTACATAGTCTGAGTTGAAGGCCAGAGACAGACGTACAGAGAACATGAAGTTAGTGAGGAAGGTTCTGGGGATGCTGTTTTCAGCACTGAACATCTTTATTTTCCACCAAGTTTTCTTTTAATCTCTCTTTCTATTAAAAGTCTTCTCAGTGCTAATGCAATAAATTTAGATCTGTAGCCAGATGCAGAGGAAAACTTTTGGCAGGAAATACTCCATCAAAAGACATTGCAAACGAAATGTGCTCTCCCTTGGGGATTATTCTACAGTTTAATTTAATTTGACATTTCAAATTAAATTAATTCAAATGGTTATGCAGTTTCCAGGGAAAACAGACTTCATTTATGATGTTCTGCCACCAAATTGTTTAGCAGCCATCATACATCTCGCGTTGTTAACTAAGAAAGATAAATAGTGACAAGGTAAGCTCTTCCCCTCATTTCCCAGTCCCGGCCTTAAATAGAACACAAGGAAATCCTTCCAACATCATATGCCCCCTTACTGGGCAGCATAAATATTTATTAAGACCATTATAGTTAAGACTAATACTATCTGTGGACCCTTGTAGCTAATCATTTCCTAGCATGTGATGAAGATGTATGAAGCCTCACGAGAGGAACAGATGTGATGATTCCTGTTTTATAGACCAGGAGGCAGGTGGTGATGGGATTTACCCAGCCTCACACAGAGCACCAGGATGAGAGGCAGGAGCTCAGATCCAGCCCCCAGGTTCTCAACCCTCCACTGTGTCACGTTAGGCTCCCTGCTTGTAGCCCTTCACTCGGCCTTAATATGATCTGAACCAGGTCTGCACTGTCCAAGCAAACAGAAAATGAAGTCAGTACTGAGGAAATGAATCAACATAGGCATGCCATCTGGGGAGCTAAGGAGAAGAAGACTCATGTCCCACAGCTGTCTTTTATGTCATTTTATTTTTTAGATTAACAGACAGAAAATTGCCTCTTTTCTTCAGTTGCCATTTTTGTTTGTTGTTTGTCCTAAATAATCTAGGTTACCCACTCTCTTTTGCGAGTGTGGTTAGCCAGGAAGGGAGCCCTGCATCCCTTTGGCGCAGGAAGGAGATGGTGGCCCCTCAGGGTGACTACAGGACCCTCCTGCCTGGTTCTGGAAAGGCTGGTTGGCTGTGAGCTGGAGAAGAAGATGCAAAGCCCCGCCAAGGCAGTGAGGGATGCTTGGTGATCTGGTGCTAGGTCACTTGGATTGGAAAGGCTTCCTCCAGTGTGGAGAGTGGGCAAGCAAACATTTACCAACATGTTATGTCCTGGGGAGCATTTTTGCCTGTTTTTCTTCTTTCTTTTATAGCATAGGTTTATTGAACGCATGCTGTTCCTCGAGTCTACTAACCTCGTGTCCCTAAATGTTGACTGGAGGAAGGCAGACCATTTGTGGAAGGCTTACATCTCTGCTATTGCGTTCGTGCCCACTGGCCACATGAAAACTCCAAGGCTTCGCTGCTAAAACAGAATTTAATATTATCACAAGAGACGGTGGCAGAGCACAGAAAGCTAGATTTACAGCAGTTCATTGCTACTTCCTTCAACAAAGGACACAAGTTTTAGAGAACAAAGGGAGTGTATCTCTACCAACATCTCATGCCGTCAGCACTGTTCAACTCAACCCCACTTCCTCCTAACATCCACAAGGAAACAACGCATATGCCTTTATCCTTTTTTATGCCTTCACTTTAGGAGAGTTCCTTTTCAGGGGTACAGCTAGGAGAGTCCATGGATTTAGATTTCCTTGACAGGAGAAATGGAATTTTCATTCCTCTGACATGTGAACCTTTAGGGGAAAAAACAGTAATTATTAGAACAGTGATACTTGGTACAATAGATGCCTGTAAATTGTTCCCAAACATGAAAGGCTTCAGTGTCCTATAGTTCTGCATTTGTTTTCAGGTACAACACCCAGTGGGCTTATTCTGTTGTAAGGATAATGCTATTATGCAATCAATATTATTAGCACAGTAATAATAATGTAAATGCTGCAGCTACATAATTAACTCACCAGCTACTTAGCACCTGGGATCTCTTGAATTCACAAATGCCTAACTAATCCTGACATTTTTTAAAGCCATCTTTTCAATTCTTGAAAAAGGAATCCACAAAATCCAAAAGTAAGGAGGCCCCTAAAGATAATATTTTTTTGTTTGCTGTACGCGGGCCTCTCACTGTTATGGCCTCTCCCGTTGCGGAGCACAGGCTCCAGACGCGCAGGCTCAGCGGCCATGGCTCACAGGCCCAGCCGCTCCGTGGCACGTGGGATCTTCCCGGACCGGAGCACGAACCCGCGTCCCCTGCATCGGCAGGCGGACTCTCAACCACTGCGCCACCAGGGAAGCCCCCCCGCCCCAAAGATAATTTTGAAAGCCAAGACCCATAGCCAGCTACCTGGTTGAAGAGAATCATAAAGGCTACAATGTTTCGAACACCTACCAAGAGCCTGGGAAATGTTTAAATGCAGCATCTTATTCCATCTTCACAACTCAGAGATAGGGGTTCCTGTCCCCACTTTGTAAAAGAAGACACTGAGCCACAAGGAGGTGAAGTCACTCGGTCAAAGTTGCATGCCCAGGCAGAGTTGGGATTTGAAACCAGTTCTTTTTTTGCTGTCAAGCCCAGATTCTGACTGACTGTATATAATTCTCTGGCTGCCCTGGTTACAGATAAACACAAACGGAGGAGACTGGACTTTTGTCTCTCTCTTTCTATCCATCTCCTTTCACTTTTCCCTTTGCATTTTTTCCCCCTCTTTGGCTTTCTTCTTATAATCAGATAGACACTGGAATTTTACACTAGCTCTCACCTTTATTTTTTTCTTTTTCGCTTTACAAAAGTATTTGGTAAGAATCCATTTGCAGCAGGTTTTGTAACAATTACTTTGCACAGTTTTTTAACCGATGGTCCCTCTTGCCCCTAAGATCTCACATTCCAAAATTATTTTAACTCTCTTATCAAACTCTCTTATGTGTACAAAATAATCTCTCTCTGTGACAAATATTAAATGAACTGAGTTTATATAGCCAGCAGAAGAGAAACAGTGTTTTTAAAACAGCTTTCAAGTTTATAACAGAGATATTGAAACCTTCCCAGCTGTTCTCCAATGCTAGCAAAAACAGAACAGAAGGAAAGTGGTTCGCTCAAAGCAATAGACATTCTGATTATGTGTAAGAACTTTCTGGCTGTGAAGAATTGTTAGACAAGGACATGGTTTACTGAGGTGGATTGTCCTTGGACACCTTTCTGAATAGGGCGGTTTGCTTCCTGGGGCATTTTAGACTTAGGGGGACTAGTTTGAATGAGCTGAGTAGACGCTGAGTCCAGGCTGAGTCCTCAGCTCATCCAGGCTGAGTCCTCTCATTGTACAGAATGTATTTAGATAGTTTGTCTACACTGTCAACACGAAGTGGAAGTTTCATCAATTTTCTGGTAAATTCTGAAGCACAGATATAAGATAAAATATATTTCGTCTAAAGGATCCAGATTGATTTCTCTGTCCAAATCACATGTATACACATCCATATAGAGAAACTAGACAAGATCGTATTAAGGTAACAAACTTAATTGGATTTATAAAAATCTATAGATGTTGTTAGCTTTTTAGAGGTAGGTGCCATGTAAGTGTAAGCCACCTCTAGAATGATAGCCACTATGCATTTTATTAGCACAGTCGTGGAAATGGAGACAGATGAGCACCAGTCCCTAAGGACCTGGGTTCAGATCCTCGTACAATTCATGTGATATATCTGAGAGTCTGCTTTCCTCTCTATGAAATGAAAAAGATTACGCCTATTTCCTGGTATGGGGAGAGGGAGCTTAGATTAGACAGCATTTGTACTTCACCCCTCAGAGTGCCTGCCGATACCAGTTGGTTCTTTCCTAATAAAATGTGCCGTGGAACCTCTTGCACGGCCCAGCCCAGGAGCCCTGAAGGCCTCACTGCTGCATTCACCGGCAAGTTGAAGCCACATCCCTAAGCCTCTCTCGGCCAACTTCCCTGCCACCCCCAGTCTGGGCCCTCGTTTCCAAAGAGGAGAGGAGAGGAGTGCTCCTCTCTGGTCTTGAGCTCCTACATGTTTGAGCACCGAGTATTTTTACAGCCAATGTGTCATAATTGAGAACATTTTTATGGCACCTCTAAGGAATAGGTGTATGTTCAATGGGATGGGTGTTGAGGAGGAAGCACCGTAGTAGAAACAGTGAACTGGGGATTAAAGGACCCGAGTTCTAGATGCAGGGTTGCCAAGGTGATTTGGGGCACGTCACTTCACTGCTTTGTGCCTCAGCAGCAACTAACTTTTATTCTGTGCCTACTGTGTGCCAGGGACCTGCTTACTACCTGCATTATGTTCAATATCCATAGTATGCCGAGGTAGATAGACAACACACCCTTCCTTTTACAGATGGGGAAACTGAGGTTCAGGCAAGTTGGGAAGGACCCCTGATGGCCGGTGAATAGATGAGCTGACATTAGCACCCATGATGCAGGACGTCATGGCGTGAACCTGTCCCACTCCACAGCCCTGACTCAGTTCCCTCGTGGGAAAAAAATGAGATTAGATGAAGTTCTCTAGGGTCTTCTATGTCCCGGATAGTTGATGAATCTAATTCTGGATTCCTTCCCAGCCTCACAGCCAGCCTGGACTCATTAAGGGCGGAGTCACAGAAACGATCACAGCCATCAATTTCCACCTCTCTCACCCCCATCCCTTCATTTGTCTCCCTTCCTCTCTAAAGACAATTTGGAAGTTCACTTTTATTTCCTTCCCTGAGACATAATTGTTGACAGTTTTTTGAAAAGAAGGGCTTTCTGGTGAGGGGACAGAATCGAAAGAGTACTTTGGTAAAAAAGTCACTTGAAAAATGATCCTATTTCCTTTGGAGATGCTCTTGTAACATTATCATGAGCCATCTGTTAAGCTCCTCTCCCCTTGCATGACCTTTCTGGTGTTCAGTCCCCCAGAGAAAACCGGCAGGAAGGGAGGACGAGCCCTCCTCATTGGGCACAGAGGAATGGGGCAGTGCTAGTCAGTGCATGTAGCAAAGGTGTAGACAATCCAAGCCAAGGGCAAATACCAGCAAATGTTCTAGGGATTAGCAGATAAGTTGCATCAGGAGAGGGCCAGGGTGCCAAATTTCTCTAGCCGAGAAAGGATCCAACTCCAAGGGGACACACTCATGGTCTATAAATACCTTTACAAAAACAGTATAAATGAAGTAAGGGAATTAATCAATCGTGTCTCCAAAGCCAGGGGGACAAGGTGCACTAGCCCTCAGCGTGCAGAGGGAGATGGAAAGCACAGTAGTAAAAAGTTCAGAGCTCAAAGGGGTCATCGGGCAAAGGGCTGGGCTCTCCAGGGGAAGTGGCCATGATCCACCGCTGTCTGGAGACCGGGGCAGGAGGAGATTAAATGCGAATTGAGCCGGAGTCCAAGGAGGCCCAAGAAGGCTAGATGGGGGGTCAAACAAGATGACCCAAGTGGTTCTTGCACCTATGATTCAGTGAACTGAGGAACAATTACTTGCTCTTGCAAATTGCTTGGTAAATACGCTGAGTAAATCAAGGACGCATTTTCAACAGCAGAGTAGCCGGGGACGAGCAGATTGGCGGCAGATTCCAGAGAGACCCCGTGCAGCGTTGGGTTTGTCAGTGACTTTTTATCATAACTTTGGATGGCACACCTGTCCCGGTTTAATCCACGTTTATTAACCTGAGAAGCAGCTCCCCTTGTCAGAGGGCAGGCACTCCACCAAGGCCCTTATCCGGCCTCAGCCTGCCTGGCCCTGCCCCTTCCAGAAGAATCTTCCTCCTCTTGCCTCCCCACCACACACTCTGCCTGCCCCGCCCTACCCTTCAACAATATTAATGGCTCCAGCCTAAGTACCTGAACGGAGTCAGGCCTCTCCTCCACAGAGCCTGTTTAGGATGGCCTGAATGCCTGCTGGGAATAATTCTAGCCATAGGCAAACTCAAGAATTATTGATGAAATAACCTTCTGGGGCCCGAGTCTGGGGTTTTGCAGATGCAACGGCAAGATTATTGTTTAAGTGGGGACTTGATCAGGCGGTGACCTAGAACACATTCAGTTCCTTTATTGCTTTCGCAGCTTCCTGGGGCTGACACTGACTTCTGCCACGGAAGCCTGGGCAGCTTGTTGGGAAAGGGAGTGAAAGGAAGTGGACAGTGAGATTGTCTGCACGTCCAGGAGGCCAAAAAGTACCAAGGCAGCATCTTGCCCCGGGATGAGAGGGCCCTGGGTCTCCCTTGAGTCGCCAGGACTGGAATGGCGTAAAATAATTCAACTTTGCAGCGACTTGCTGTTTTCACCGTAAAGGCTCAACCTCACCAGGTTCGAAGAGCAGATAAATCAATGACGAGGGAGGTGGTTATTAAGGGAGCATCCCCTAACAGGGGCCACAGTGCTAGGCTGGAGACAGACCTAGAGGAAGGTCATCTGGGAAGGCCACGTCCAGGGCCAGAGGGGCAGGAAAGAGGGCAGCACCCTTGTGGTGTGGGCTTCAGCTGACCACGGGTCTCTAGGGGGCAAGGGCCACAGAAAGCACTGTCTGAAAAGAACAGCTCTGCAACACATAGAAAGGGGCGTAGGGGTCTTGTCTCTCCTCCCTGCACAGGGTTGTTTCCTCACCCATTCATTTATTCACTCAATTTGTACTGAGTACCTACCCTGTATCAGGCACTTTGCTAGGTTTGGAGATTCCACAATAAATAAGATCGTTTCCAGTCTCAACATGCTCAAGGAAGATGCACTCCCAATCACATCGGGTCCTTAATACCACAATGGAGGGATAGACAAAGCCTTCCCCATGCACACAGTGGCAACTGCCGAGAGCACTGCTTTGTAGAAAAGTAACACGTGAACCTTTGAAGGGTGAATAGGAGTGTTCCAGTCAGAGAAAGACCATCCAGATAGTGGCAATGAGATTGCATGACTTAATCAAGGAGTAATAAATGGTCCAGGAAAACTGGGGTATAGAGTGCCTAGTGGGGAAAGCATGAGATGGTATAGCTTTCAGTATTAAGGTCTTATCACACACTGGCTACATGGCCAAGGGCTCTGTTTCTGTTATTGTATTTAATCCTTATAACAACCCTCTGAAGTTTAGAGCAATTGTGTAACTTGATGAGGGTCACAGCTGGTCAGGACGGAGTAAGGATGTGAGATCTGCTTGCCTGGGATGAAGCCACACCCCAAGCTCTATGCTGTTGAGTCACGTTAACTGAAGGAAGGGCTAGGAGGCTTGAAATTTTAGAATCCAGTGCACCAGAGCTATAAAGTATAAAGGCCAACCTGCTTACCGGATAGAGAAAAAAAACAAGTTAGTTACACAGCTGAAAGAATTCCATTCATTTTAAGAAAGTCCTTCAGTACCGCATTAAGAAGTTCAAGGAATTCCCTGGTGGTCCAGGGGTTAGGACTCCGTGCTTTCACTCCGCGGGCCCAGGTTCGATCCCTGGTCGGGGAACTAAGATCCCACAAGCTGCATGGAACGGTCAAAAAAATGTTTTTAAGTTTAGAATCACTGAAGGCAGTACATGAGCGTGTCTGTTTCAGAATATACTCTAGAGGCAGCAAGGCCTATTAGAGCACAATGGAAACTGAAAGCAGAAAGACACCACTTATACAGAGTGTGGTCCATAAACCACTCACCTTGGAGCCACTGGAGGCCCTTCCCCCAGACCTACCTAACCAGTTCTAGGCTAGGGGCTGGAGAATGTATGCTTGTAAAAAGCTCCCCATGTGATTCATAAGTACAATGGTGTTTGAGACCAGCAAGTTGAGAAGTGATTGAGCTATCTGATATCTGCAGTACTCCAGGAGAGAGAGAGCAAGGGCCTGGATTGGGGCAGTGATCATGACAATGTAGAAAGAGGCAGGCCTTCTTTTTTTTTTTAATTTTATTTATTTTTTATACAGCAGGTTCTTATTAGTTATCTATTTTATACATATTAGTGTATATATGTCAATTCCAATCTCTCAGTTCATCCCATCACCACCACCCCCGCTTCCCCCGCTTGGTGTCCATACGTTTTTTCTCTACATCTGTGTCTCTATTTCTGCCTTGCAAACCGGTTCCTCTGTACCGTTTTTCTAGATTCCATATATATGCATTAATATGCAATATTTGTTTTTCTCTTTCTGACTTATTTTGCTCTGTATGACAGTCTCTAGGTCCATCCATATCTCTACAAATGACCCAATTTTGCTCCTTTTTATGGCTAACTAATATTCCATTGTATACATGTACCACATCTTCTTTATCCATTCCTCTGTCGATGGGCATGTAGGTTGCTTCCATGAACTGGCTATTGTAAATAGTGCTGCAGTGAACACTGGGGTGCATGTGTCTTTTTGAATTATGGTTTTCTCTGGGTATATGCCCAGTAGTGGGATTGCTGGGTCATATGGTAATTCTATTTTTAGTTTTTTAAGGAACCTCCATGCTGTTCTCCATAGTGGCTGTATCAATTTACATTCCCACCAACAGTGCAAGAGGGTTCCCTTTTCTCCATGGCAGGCCTTCTTTCGTAGAGAACTTTTGCAGAGATATTGTCATCAGGATGTGGTTGGATGAGGCAGAAAGAGAGATTTCCAAGATCACGCTGAGGTCTCCAGCTTGGGTGTCTGGGTAGCTGGTAATGGTGATGCATGGAGGTTGGAGTTTTAGCTTTGAAAATCTTGAGTTTTTGATGTATCTGCAGGATATGCCAGTGGAGATGTCTGTCCAGTCATCTGAAACTCCATTGTGGAACTCGGAAGACAGGAGGCAGATCATGGGCAGAGATAGGAATTGGGGAGCCTTGATTGATTGCTACATCCTGCATAAAGTTGATCCTGCATGAGGCAGAGTTCATCGCTTTCTCTGCCACATATCCTTAACACCTGTACAACACATATCCCACCGTGTTGTACCTATTTGCTTTATGTATCTGCTCTTCTACTAAACCACAGGCTGATTAAGAGCAATGTCCGTATGCCCAAGTGCCCAGCACAGCGTCTGGCACACATGAGTTTCTTTAAAATATCACGGAATACGTGCAAGAGAATAGAGAATTAGACAAAATCGAGAAAAGTTCCAAAGACCCGATCTCAGGGACCATCAACATTTGCAGGGTGGGTGGAAGAGGGCAAGACTACAGAGAAACCTAACAAAGGGTGGTTAGAGTGGGAGGAGGGAAAGCAAAAAAAACTCGTGACTGGGAGAGAAGAGGGAAGAGAACTCTTCAGCTGCTGCAAAGAGGCCAAGCAGAGGCTGGCAGTGGTGACAAGGAATGTTGTCCCTTTCAAGAGTAAGCCTGGGCTGCTACAAAGATAAGCCCCAGACATTAAGCCTGGCCTCTGCCATTTTCATCTGGTTCTTTCCTTGCAAGTCCAAGCAGCCCTGGCATTGTGAGGGTGAGTGGTGAGGACATGAGAACCCAGAATGTGTCAAGCAATGAGGTGGCCAGAAGAATCCAGAAGGCCACTGCAGGCCGAGCTCTCACGTGGTCCTCCCATGGGAGGGAAGCTCAGCGGTTAGACCACCTGAGACCCCCTGGATACATTTTTTCTTCTCTCCCTCATCTCTGGCTTTGGTCCTATGGGCTTCTTTTCATGCATGTGTTTGGGAATTTGGGGGAAACACAAAGAACCACTGGAAATGGCCATACCGAGTATACCAAGTATTTACTGTACCACAGCCTGGGGAGTTTGTTTGGTTTTGCTGTCTTTCCTTTTTTCTTTTCCTTTTTTCCTATCTTGGTCTTATCTCACTGACTTCAGCTCATGTGACCACACTGTAAAATTCTATTTTGTCTTTTTTTCAGATGTTGAAATGTGAACCAAATGCTGTTTATAACAAATTAGGAAATTGTTTAGGCTTCTCTCTCTCACTCTCTCTTTTTTTTTTTTCCTTTTGAATTGCTATAGGGCATACCTCAAAGCTTCAGTTGGAAGCCTGCAATTTCAGAGTCATTTTCTTTAGGCAACAGAGGCTGTGCTGTATCACAGAGATATCACCACAGCTCAAATTCATAGAGTCTGTGGTGGAGGAACCAGGATACTGGACTTGGAACATAGGAGGGTGATGTTGGGGGAGGTTCCCTGAGAACCTCTCAAGGAGGTGGCCAGAGGCAGGTGGCCAGGATGGCAGGGGTGCCCACTGGTGGCCAGAGTCTCCTCTTTCAACTGGGCCTCCAGCCAAGAATATTCAACTACCCAGTAGACATTTCCACCAGGATGGCTCCCATCACCTCAAACCTAAAATATCTTGAACAGAGTCGATCGCTTTCCTTACTGAACCAGTTCTATTATTGTTTCAATCTTTATTTAGTGTCTACTATGCGGCAGACAGAATTTTAAGTGTTGGGGTCACGGTGTGCAGCAAGGACACAGTATCTGGCTCCTGAAGCCTACACTGTAGCAGGGAAAGCAGATCTGAAATATTGTTGCCATTGTCCTGAGCGCCATAAATAACCGTAATAAGAGTAACATTCATTGAGTCCTTACCATCTACCAGACGCCATTGCCATCACCACTGGACATAGACAGGGAGCCCGGACATAGTCCGGAGGGTCAGGACAGGCTCTGCACCCTCTTCCTCGGCCCCATGTCGTGTCCCCCTTGGCCGCCATTTGTTCTCAGACACACACTGTGGAAACTGAGGTCTCTGCCTCTTCTGTCCTTCCTCTCTAACATCACCAAACATGGCTCTGCCTCCCTCACCTGTCCCTCCTCTCCTGGCCCTCTCTGGTCCAGCAGCCTGGCTCCCCCAGCTGGATGTCACAGCAGCTCTGGCCTTTCTGCCTCCAGCCTCCCTTCTGTCCTCTCTGCTCTGCACATCTCCTCAAGATGAACTTTCAGAAAGGCTGCTCCCTGCTCAACGTCTTAGTCACTTATTCAACAAAGATTTATCAGAGGGTCTGCCTCACTCAAAAACTCAGGTTACACCACTTCAAAAACAAGTTTAGAAGACTTGTAAAAAGCAAGTCATCCACTTACTTATTACAAGACTGTCTTAAAATCAGATGGAATCACTTTACATGTGCATTCCTTCATAGCAAAATCATTGTTAAACTTTATGAAATAAAAGACTAATAAAACATAAAAGAAACCGGGTTATATGTTTCAATAGAGAAACTGATGCCAATTGTGGTCACTAGACTAAAGACAGTCCAACCTCCTTCACCTAGCACGCTTGCCCTCCCTCCATAGGCCAGCTTTCCAGGTTCATCTCCACAAATGACTTGTTCACCACTTCTCCAAACACAACTTCTGCCTTCTTGGGCCCCATGCCCCTCTCCATTTCTACTTGTTATTAAGAAATAAGGCCCTAATCAAATATCACCTCTCCATGAGGCCTTCCCTGATGAAGCCAAGCGGAGGTGCAGAAGTAGTTTCTCCCATCACTGAATTTATTCCGAGATACATCCTCAGTGCCCATGCCTGCCTGTGTGTGTCTGACACACTCATATGCATGCCACACAGATGGCTGAGAACCCCCAGGAATCCCTGTGTGCACCTGCTGTTGGTAAACAGCAGGCTCTGCTCCAGGAACTGTGCTAAGTGGCCAGCCAGAGTCTCTCTTGTATTCATCACAACCCTTTAATGAAGTGGGCACCATCATCATATCCCCATGTTACAGATAAGATCAAAGAGGTTAGGTGAGTTGCATAAACAAGGTCATACCGCCAGTAAGTGGCAAAGCAAAGGTTCAAACCCAATTTTGACCTAATCCCATGTATGTAATTCTACACTGCCACTCATCAGGCGAGAATTCCTCTTTAAACAATCATGTACCTCAGTTGCCTTGTATAGCGCTTCTTGTACAGTATGCATTCACAGTTATGTCCCAATACCTCACACAGAGGCCAGAACGTCTCCTGCATGTGCAATAAACACCTGTGACTGAATGAATGGGATTGTTGCTGGGCAACCCCCCCAACAAAACTTCGGAACAGCTGAAACCGGGGCCTGAGAGTCTCTATGTTGACAAAATGGCAACAAAAGTGTTGACAAAAATCCAGGTGATTCGTACACAGCCAGCCAGCCCTCCCCTGTCCACAGACTGACATTACGACACTAGTCCAGCAAAAGACACTGAGGCCCACAGTAGTTAATCGACTTGCCCAAGGTTAGCAGCCTACCTCCCACCCCCAAGCCATTTCTTCTGGCTGGAGCCTTTATAGTCAGCCCCTCTTAGTGTCCGCCTGGCTGGAAGATAAGATACTAACGCTGGGCTGAAAGCAAGCCCGTATCTCCATCTGTCCTGTCTAAGGGGATCTTAAATTGGTTTTCCTGACTCTTCCCTCTGAGGAGGTGCTTACTAGGGCCTCATCTCAGAGAAGCTGAGCAGGGGACAGCCTCTGAGCAGCTGACCTAGAAACTCCAAACTGCAGCAAACCAAGTCTTTGACCTGGAAGTGCCTTGTTCTTGGGTTCTGCTTAATGCAGATCCATCACCTTCAGAATCTCCTCTTGCCTCTTCAGAGAGGAGCCACGTTGCCCCGCTACCAGTGTGTCAGTGACGCCACAAAGCTGTTGATCAATAAAGATAGGGCTGCATAACCTCTCTCTGAAGCTGTGTTTGGCCTATCTGGTTTTAAAAGCCACTGTCTGCTAATTTCTTAGCAGCTGGGGTGATGTATTCAAAAGAAAATAAGATTTGGAGTTAGACCTACCTGGATTGATGTCCCAATTCAGCCACATACTGGCGGTGTGATCTTGACAAGTCACTTAGCCTCTCCGACCCTCAGTTTCCTCATCCCTATTGTGAGGAGAGTTTAATGGGAAGTCTCTGGTTCCCTCCAGTTCTGACATCTATGGTCTGTGTTCCATGGCCTGTGGTGTGAGCTCCTCCTATGATCCAAGTTCAGTGTGATGAACAGACTCAGTTCTGCTTCACGTTGGCCATTCTGTGTTATCAGTCCAGCCCACTGAGGCATAAAAATAAATCAGAAGCAATGAGAGGTTAGGATACATTGTCCTTCCATGAATGCCACCCTCCTCCCAACCCCCAGTCTTGCCTTGATAATAAAGCTCCCCTGCATACAGACAGACAGCGCGACTCTCTGGGAAATCCTCAAGAAATGCCATCCATATGTCTCTGAATCATTTACACTGAACCCATCATAATATTGTTATTTGAAGATCCATCTGCATTTGTTCTAAAGGCTTATTTTAAAGCTTATGCAAATGAACTAGATTAAGGTTGCATTCTGGAAGCTGAGGCTGGAAAATGGGAAGTTCATTTTAAAGCTTGGTGTAAATAGAGTTTCCCATGTGTTCCAAATAGTGCTTCCTCCTTAGCCCAAGTGTCCTCCATTCAACCCCCCCATAACCTCAGCCCGAGAGAAGTTCTCTGGTAGGGAAATGCTAATTGGTGGCAGTTAGGAATAATGGAAAGAGCTAGGGAACGGTAGTCTCATTGTCTGCCTCTTAACTAGCCTTATGGCATTGGGTGAGTTACCCAATTTTCTTCCTAGGTTTCAGTTTCTTCAATTGGGTCCCACATAAGACCTCTGTGGTTCCCTGATGTAGGCAGCATTAGAATTGCCTGAGGACCAGAGTCTGGGCTTCTTGCCCTGATCTACTGAATTATAGTCTCCAGGAGTGAAGCCCCAGAGTCGGAATTTGTCACATGTTCCCCAAGTAATTCTGATGTGCGCCCAGATGTGAGAACCACTAGCCTCAATAATCTACAGGGATCGCTCCTCGCTACCTACAAGGTTCTACGATTTGTACCGAAGTATCTCTTTTCAACTCATATTTCCCTACCTGCCTCCCGCACTCTTGTATGTGCTAAAAATTCCCATTTATCATATGGCCCATATTGTGGACTCTCAGGCATTTTCTTTGAAGAATCTTGATGCACTTGCTGAACTCTGGTTGGATGTAAGAAACCATCACTTATCACCCCAGCACACTCTGATGGGGAGGCTGAAGCTTGGAGCTCAGTATCTGGTGGCATTACAGAGCCCCTGAAGAGTCATTGTGTCTGCGTTACAGAAGCTAGCAGACCCCCTGATGAACAAACACAGCTGCATCAGTAAAATGACTTGCATGTTAGCACCCTTCTGTCTATGTAGGTGTTGAGTGAGTAGCATTCTGGGAATCTGCATTAGAACTTGGATCTGTGCTCCAAAGCACTGGTGAAAATGCAGATGGGGGAGAAGAGAGAAGAGGCCTGTGCTTTGGAAAGGACACCTTGTCTTTCCCCTGAGTTGCCTCTTCCTACCGTTGAGAACAGAGAGTTGGCCTGTGTTACGTAATGCCCAGGATGGTTTTCCGTGCAGTGCCCGCAGAAACGAGTCCCTCGTGATGATAGCTTCTCCCTGGTCTGTCACTTTCCCTGTTCTCACACAGCCCCAAAGTCAGCGCTGTTGGATGATATTTCCGAGAGCCTTGTCCCTTGTTATACCATGGAGGACTCCCCTGGGACAATGTACATCTCCTGCTCAATGAGTCTGGCTATCTCCAAGCAGCATGACCTCATTTTGATGGAAATCTGGCAAGGGTTACCTTCTCTGCTCCCAACAAGGAAAGGACATACCTGAGCCCAGCGAGGCAGAACTAAGAATTTGTCTAACTTGGTCTTTCAGTCCATTTTTGTGCCTCCGCCCCTCCTCACCTCTCCATCAAAGCACCGAGCGCCCCCCTCCCGGACCCTACCATCTTTGAGTCTCAGTCGAGCTATGGGATTATTGTTTTATTAGTCTTCTTTCCCAAGATAAGTGAAGATGCTGGGACAGAGCAGTGTCTTACCCATAGGGATAAGTTGCAGGTATAAGCAACATGCTTCCGGGTAGGAGAGAGATCTGTGAGCGAGGGGCTTTCACGTGACCCCCAAGTCAGGACGCATTTGTGACTGCTGAAGTCTGTCTAGAATATCCACAGACGACTGTGGCACCAGAAAGTAGAACGGATACCATCTCCGCTGAATTTAGCAATAGGGCAGTTTCGTTTCCTTCAATCCTATTTATAAAACCGTATTTTACACCATTGCTTCCACTCAGCTCCATCTGAAGTTTCCTCCATTAATCACAGTAGAACTCCCCACTGTAGCTTTCATCACCTGCTCAAAATGAATGTGGAGAGAAAACATAATTAGGTGCCACCTTTTAAAAATAATATCTTGAAAACAGAGCGATGACTTAAATAAAAAAGAAGGAAGAGGGGAAGAAGCACCATTTGAACTAATGGGCCAAATTACCTCAGGTTAAGCAGGGTTTTAAATCAGCTTTTTCTTTCTCTCTTTCTCTCTCTCTCTCTGCCCCCAGCCCTCCAGTGAATCATGACAAATTTAGAGTTCAGCTGGATGGATGATTAGATTTCCTCGTCTCTGCTGAAACAATGAAATATTTCTATAATATTAAGCCCGTCAAACTGATCAAAGTGCAGTGTCAAAATTCTAAGTGCTTCCTTGTCCAATCCCCTCTGCTCTGGCAAAATGGAGCACATTTTATTTGCCAGCCCTAAATTCCCTGAGGTTTTTGAAACCTGATCCATGCTGCCTGATTGGTGGGGGTTTAGTGCCTTTCTCCTGGACGTGTTTGCCACCATCCACATCGCTGGCGGGAGTATTCCCCAAGGGCCGTCTCATCCACCAAGCCGGGCACACACCTCGACTGTCGTTTGCGCCTCCTTCGGCCTGAAATACAGACTTTGTACGTTACCAAACCGAGTGGCTGAGCCAGGCAAGAAACCCTCGGGAAGAGTGTGTTAGGTGGTGTAAGACCCAGGCAGGGTTCATGGTTCATGGCGCTACCTGACACCTGGCCTGCGACCCAGGGACCAAATGCTACTCAGGGGCTGCTCAACTTTACCCAGATTCCTCTGTTTCTTCTCCTGTAAATGAGAGTAATTCAGTAATGCCGGCTCAGCCTACGGCACAAGGCTGTTACGCTGCTGAAGGTTAAGTAATTTATGGAGAACCCCGTAGCCAGGCCAGGATGAGAGCCCATGAAGACTATTATGAGTGTCATCCCATGCTCTGTGGGCAAGTTATCTGTGGAAGTCAGGCAGCTTGCATCAGTGAATCCACATTTTAGATACTAACATGGAACAGTGGGGAGAGTTCAGCTTCGGAGCCAGATCAGTCTGGATTTGAGTTTCCATTCTGGCACTTCTAGCTGTGTGGCTGTGAGCAAGTTACTTGGTCTTTCGGAAACACAGTTTCTTCGTTTGAACGATGGAGATAATACGTACCTGCCTTTTAAGATCGCTGAGGTGTTATAAGAATGAAATGAAACATATATTTAAGCACCTGGAACACAGGAGGCTCTCAATAGATGATAGCTTTATCACTGAGGTGCTTTGTTTACTAGACATTGTCTGGAAGAATATGGAAACAGATGTCGCTCTGCCTTTAAGGAGTTTCTTGTCTGACACCAGGTCCTGGGGAGCTGGGGGTGGAGTTCATTTCTTTTCCTTTTTTTTTTTCTTTTCTTTATTGGAGTATAATTGCTTTACAATGGTGTGTTAGTTTCTGCTTTATGACAAAGTGAATCAGTTATACATATACATATGTTCCCATATCTCTTCCCTCTTGTGTCTCCCTCCCTCTCACCCTCCCTATCCCACCCCTCTAGGTGGTCACAAAGCACCGAGCTGATCTCCCTGTGCTATGCGGCTGCTTCCCACTAGCTATCTACCTTACGTTTGATAGTGTATACATTTCTTCTTCCATAAACTTTTTTTTCAGGTAACTGCCTGACTCATGAAGCAGTAAACCTCTTTCTGGGTTGTCGTGGGGTTTTTTTGTTGTTGTTTTTTAATGTTGTTTTGTTTGGTTTTGGCCTTCTGTTCTTAAGACCTGCTAGGGCTAAAATAGGAAAGGCCATTTCGGGGAAGGGAAAAGGATGGAGAGAGCCAACAAGGGGTGGCTACAGTGACTCCATTTCTTAACAAATGAGAAACAAGCTCAAGATTTACAGATTAAGTGCTATTAATTACCACCCAGCAAATATTGAACCACAATGTTGTACTTCCAGAAAAAAAACCAGGAACCTCAGCCTGGTTACTAAAAGGCTCCATTAGCCTGCATGAACATACATCCCACTCGTGTGGCCGCATCCCATTCATGTGAACCCGCATCCCACTCGTGTGTCTCTGAGGACTCCAGGGGAGGCACAGGCAGGGCACACCAGACAGGGTCTGGCCGGGTGCCTCTAGGAAGCCCACTTGCACCTGTGGCCCATGTCTAGAATGGTGGCGAGGGGGAGCCCTCTGCCAGGAAGGACCAAAAGGAGGCAGAGGACCAGAGGAGGTGGGGTAGGTGGGATGGCCAATGGTGCTGTTGGGAGATTCTCACCTTGTAATCAAAGACAGGTCGGGTTTTGTTCCTTGGCTTAGCTGTGGGCCTTGCACACTTTGTAACTAGCACATGGGAAGCCTTAGGTATACCTGTGCACTTAAAATGTCCTGCCCTGACCAACCTTGTGCATACACAAGCCTCCTCTAGCTCACCATGTCCCCAAAGGCCCTCATACACTGGAAGATGCCGAGATGGGGAAGAAGCTAACACACATTGATGGGTCGTCACCTTGCTAAGTGTTCACGTAAGTGATCTCATTCTGTCCACCACTGGGATCATTGCCATCGTTGTACTGGTAGGGAAACCGAGACTTCAAGATGTTGAGCCCTTGCCTAGGTCCTTTACCGGGATCCACATAAGACCCAGAAGCCCCTGTTCTCCTCCCCCCACAACATGCTGCCCCACCCCTAGACCCCAGGACGATGGGGGCTGCTTGGGTGGTGGGAGAGCAGAAGGGCGAGCTCACACCCGCTCTGCCTTCTCCCTGCCTCTGTGGCCACTGCCCTCAGTGCTCTGGAGCTGAAGCCACCAGCACACCCTCTGCCCTGAACGTTTCCTGCTTCCCTCCCATGTTCCTGGACCCCAGCCCGATGCACTGACAGCCACCATTGTCCCCAAAGTCAGCCTCCCAATCAGGAGGACGCATTCATTCTCCCCTTGACAAGTGCATCTCTACTCTGTACACTCTCACCCAGATTCTGCCAAATCTGCATCCGAAAATTGCCAAATGAAGCAAAGTGGGAAACTTACTATTTGAGAAAACTTTAGCTTTTTTTTCTTTTCCGAAATCTGAACAAGGGCAGTGCTCCTGGAGATCCTGTTTTCTGATGTAACCAATTGCTGTCTCCCTGAATAACTAGAGAGAGCCTTTCCCTCCCACGCTCCCTGACAGCCAGAGTAGGGCACACCCTCTGAGTTCTTTATCCCGGGTACCACAGGGACATGTATGGTGACCCCCATCCGCCTGTCTCCCTGTGACCTTTAACCCTACCCCCACCTCAGTTTTCTCATCGTAAAATCTGGAGGCTGGTCTACAAGAGGGTTTCTCAACCTCAGCACTATTGACCTGTCAGGTAGGATGACCCATTGTTTTAGGGACTGTCCTGTGCATTGAAGGATGTGTAGCAGCATCCCCGGCCCCTGCCCGCTAGATGCCAGGAGCACGCACCCCACCCCTCCATCTAGTTGTGACAACCCAGAATACCTTCAGACATCATCAGACATCCTCTGGAGAACAAAATTACCCCCAGTTGAGAACCAATGGCCTACTTGATCGCCGAGCATCCTTCCAACGTCCAAGTTCTCTGCTTAGAAGGTGTATGAACACATAAAGAGCTTGGATGGGGTTGGTTGACTAGAGGTGGACCTCTATTCAAATCACAGCTCCGGCATTTACATTTCAGCTTTTTATAACTGGTCCAATTACTTTGCTTCTCTGAGCCTCAGTTTGCTTATCTACAAAATGGAGATGATAGTATCTATTTCATAGGGTGGATTGGAGAATTCAATGAGAAAATGTATATAAAACATCTGGCACATAGTATATAGCCCCCCAAAATTTTTCTGTTTTTGTATGATGATAACTGAAAGTAAGCCAGATCATCTGCTTTCTCTGGACAGTCCCTCGTGTGACCCAATTCATACAAATTCACACAAAGCTGTCCAGCCAGCTTCAATACCTATGCAAAGAAAGAAATTAATACATGTATTCAATATTGCTATGTCCTTGCACTACATTAGCTGTGGAAACTCTCAGGCTACATCAGGGATGTAAACAGCAGTGAGAACTAATAAACGCAGTGATAGCTATGGGCAGAGCCAGACCCCTGTCAAAGTCCAATGCCTCTGGAAATGGAAACATCGAGGTATTTATTTTGTACTGTCAGTATCGGGAATGATCCCTCTTATTTTGCCATTAACTTAAGATTATCCATTCCTCTGTTACCCAGGATAAATGCCATATATGAGACGGGAAGGGATGAAAAGTAGTTTTTAGCTGGATTTGTTCACTCCCAGTGAGTTCATGTCTCCTCTTTGGCTTGGCTCTACCCAAAGGACAATTTACTTCAGTTCATACAGAAAGAGAAATGGAAATAATATCTATCCTTGAACCAGAGTTACAGGTTTCGATTTCCTCTTCTCTCGTTTTCCATCTTCCGAGGCCTGACAGCCGTCAGTTACCTTCAAAACCAGTAATGCCCTTTTCCAGTAAGCCCCAATTTCCCAGTGCGCGTTACGGAGCTCACACCCCCGGTCTGGCCTGCCCCACGAGAGGTTTTACTGTTCAATGGAAGTATTGAGCAGTCGCTGGGTTCCAGGCCTGGTTTCTATATTGTGTCAACAAAGAGTGGACGGAGGAGGCTGGAAATGGGGCTGATGGAAACTCTCCTTTCTTTCTTCCTGGTTGACCATCCTTCAGTCTGTGCTGCTCCAGGGTCCCTGCAGTGCTCGCCTGGCTTTGCTGGTTTCCTTTGCCATTACTCACCTCCCTGCTCTACTCATCGGCCTCTGATTCATGCTCAGATCCAGTCATATTTTGGCACGCCTGCAAAGTGCTGTTCTCTTTCATGTATTTCGTCTCACCTAGCCTTCCCAGGAACTTATTTTACAGATTTACAGAGAGGTCAAGGGTATCGTCAAAGGCCACCACTAGGGATCGGTAGAAATGAGTTGACGTGTCCCCCAGCTCTGAGTCCCAGTGCTTGTTCCTCTCTCCAGCAGCGACCAACCACGGTCTCGACAGGAAAACCCTTTCTTCCTTAGGATGGGAAACATCCCCTATGAGTCTCTGCACTACAGATGCTGCGATCGGTCCAGGCCATGCCGGTCAGCCCTGCCCTTGACCAGAGACAGAAACAGGGCTGGACCAAAGGACAATGTCATTCCCTGAACATTAATGTCCACGTCTTTTAGCCATCATTCCCTCGGCCTCAATTAACACCCAACCACCCCTTCTGTTCCGCCTGGCGAACTCCTATTCATCCTTCTAGAATCAGTTCAAGAATCATCTCTTCAATTAAACCTTCTCTGACCTCTCCATGAGTCTCCCCCTCCGTGTGCCTTTAGCACTGTGAACACGTCTCTAGCAGGTGACATTCCATGTCTTATTGATTACTTTCCGCAATTCCTAGGATACAGCAATACTCAATCAATGTTTCTTAAATGAGCAAATGGATGAATGGAAAAATGGTGGGGGCGGGGTGAAATCTCAAGCCAAATAACAAACACAGTATTTGAACTACTATAGAAATGGCCCAAGAAAATTCTACCATAGATTCTGAAAGTAGAGCTTTTTTTTTTTTTTTTCTTTCATGAAAGCCTGGAAATTTTGAGAGAGAAGCAGAGAAAGGTCTATTTTCTTCCCACCCACAGGTTGATTTCCTTTAGTACAATGCTTCTCAAGCTTTAATGGGCACACAAATAACCTGGGGATCTTGTTAAGATGGAGATTCTGACCCAGTGGTTCTGGGATGGGGCTCCCAGGTGACCCTCAAGCTGCCGGGCCACACTTTGAGAAGCAGACTCTGATTTCTTCTGGGCTGCCTGTGTCCTACCTTGTCTGAAGTTGCTGGCCTGTCACTCTGAGCCCCCAGTAGGGCCAGAGCACCCTGGCATCCCTTTGTCAGCTTGGCGAAGCAGCTGTCTGCTGGTTTATTTACTCCCTCCCATTATCACCAGGGGAAGAGAATCCGTAGACATGCCACATCTTGTTTACAACAAGCATCAGAAAAGTTAAAAGTGCAAGTTTAAAAAAAGATTGCATCAGCAGCTCCTTAGAATCGCACATATCAGGGAAAACATGGGCTAAAGGAGAGTCATAAAATATTAAATGACACTGTGTCAAGACACAGATAGGGGCAGAAAAATAATTAAAGTAAACAGCACATCAAAACCCTGGCTAAAACCATTATTTAAATTGAAAGTAAATGTAGGAACAGATCATGTAGCCTTGTATAAATGTGTTCCCAAGAGCCTTTTAAGAATATTAATGATTATGGAAGTATAATGGCTGCATATCAATGATCATGTTTACAGCAAATGACAGCTCAGAGGGAGAAGGAAAGAGTCTAGGTCTTCCGAAGATGCAACCGGTTTGATCTTCCCTGCACGCCGTGTCCCTCCCGGGGACAGAGGGAGTGCTGGGAAGATGATGAAGGTATCCTGAGCTAGCTTTCCTGCGGTGCGAGGGACAGAAGGCTGCCTGGGCGGGGCGCCTTGGCCGTGACTGTGGTCCTCCTCCTGGTCCAAGACACCAGCTGAGCTCCTACTGTATGTCTGGCCCCTGAGTCCTTACCATCTCTAAAAATACTTCCCCACCTTACTTGAAAGTTTCTGAAAAGTTCAGTGGCCCCAAAACCAGAAAGGGAGACTCGAGAGAACTTTCACTGACTTTTCAACAAAGGGGCTAGAAATTCCCTGGCTGAATTGGAAGGCTGTACTCTTATCAGAGGTGAAATGCTCCAAATATCTCAAGATGCCTCAGTGCCCAGCATTCATTTCTTCGGTATTCACAACAAGGGCCAATCTCCCTCCTCTGATATTGGATTTCACCAAAACTATCCGAGAATCCAGTGGGTAGGCAAGCTATTCAGGGTCCAAAATGAAGCACAGTTTTCCCTTTAGGGTTCAGCCTCTTGCTAACTTCCGGTTTGCTTGGTTTTCTGGTGAGAGAAAGGGCTCCCACCGGGCCTTTCTTGTCTATGGCCCTCTGGGGTCAGATTCCAAATCTCTCCTCAGGATTCTTCTTCGGCAAAGTCTTCTGATTGGCAGCATCCCAGCATCAAAAGGTCACCTTCCTAGAAGCGTCTCCTCTCTTCTCCGAGATGGCAGCTGAGCCAGAGACGGTGTCCTGGTTCTGGGCCAGGCTTCCCAGGCCAACTCCACATCAGGAATTGGAGGGAAATGCTCAGTCTTCATTGCCTCTCCGTCTCTGACTCCAGCCTTCCTGGGGCTGGTGATGGATTGGATTGGCCCTTGTCATGAAGCTGTTAAAGCCTACCTTACCTAGTAGAAAGCATAGTCTTATCCGGCTGACCAGAGAGCAACAGAGTTTTGACCCCAAGCCCAGCTAACAACAAAGCATTGCTTCCCTTTCTGTGCTTATATTTTCTCAGGGTGGTTTCATGAGGAGTGGACAGGACTGGGGTACTCCTGCAACCCCGGGCTCAATATAGAACTTACCAAGTTATTGCATTATTATAAACTATGAAATCATTTTATTATTAATAATAGCTTCATATTAACTACTGTATTATTCTAGCCATTACTTAAATCCTCCATCCCAAATCTCTGGCTTCGATTGTCATTCCTGCAGGAACCCTGAGTCTCCTAAGGGACACCTTGGTGAGGCCCCGAGGCAGGGCGGCGAGGAGGTGACATTAACGAGATCCCCACTCCTGGCGCCCCAGAAACCCACCGAGAGCCACTAGCGGGACCCTCCCTTCATGACTTTATTCACCTTGCAGAAGCCACTTCTCCCTCTCCCCCCTGCTGGAGGCTCAGCCCTCAGTTGCGTCCTCAAAGAGCTACCTGCATCAAAGCGGCCACTGTTTCCAGCATCTTGCCTTCCTGGTCCCTTTTGTTCTTTGCTTTTGATCTGGCATATGCTGGGGGCCAGGCTTTTGTCTTTCAGCTTGTGAATAAATGGAAGCACTTGGGCAGCAGCGCCAGCCAGCCGCTGCTTAGCTCCTTGTTCTTCCCTAACTGGGAGAGGGAGGGGTCAGGCGGCTCGGAACCCACTTGGGTCTCCTTGGGGACATCAGGTCTGGTGAGCAGTGCAGAGCTTGGGCGTCCCAAGGCCTGAGTGCCAGGCCCGGTCCTTCCAGCCACAAGGGGTGGCTTCACCCACTCATTCACCAGGCACGGTTCAGGGCGCTGGTCTGCAACGACCAATAAAACCACATCTCAAGGAGACTGCAGGAATGTGAGAGGTACACATAAGAATGCACACAAGCCATGGTGCAGGGGACACTCAGCTGAAGCTTGAAGGATTAAGTAAACACTGGCCAGACGCAGACAGTGAACCTGGTGCGTGAACCCTGGTGGGACAGGGTCATGAAAGAGTGTGATTTCCCCAGGGAGCTGCAAGTTCTCCCCAACTGGCTGGAGCAGAGAATGAGGGGAGAGCCGGAACACGGGGCTGGAGGGGAGGTAGGCAGGGGCCATATCACAGAGAGTTTGCAAACTACAGTCGCCCTCTGTATCCACGGGTTCCGCATCCTCAGATCCAACCAACCACCATTCAATCAACAGAGGATCGATCATATTTGATAAAAACAAATTCCAGAAAGTTCCAAAAGCAAAACTGGAACTTGCCAGACACCAGTAACTATTTGCACCGTGTTTACATTGTGCTAGGTATTGTAAGTAATCTAGAGATGATTTAAAAGTATACGGGAGGATGTGCGTATGTTATATGCAAATACTAGGGCATTTTGTATAAGGGACTGGAGCATCTGGGGATTTGGGTATCCATGGGGGCTCCTGAAACAATCCCCCGTGGATACAGAGGGAGGACTGTATGCTAAGAAGTTGGGAAGTGGGGAAATGCAGATGGATTTGTTTGTGGTTAAGAATTCTCTCAGGAAGCAATGAAAAGAGTGGTTTAAAGGGGGAGCCTGAGGTCAGAGAGACCAGTTAGGAAAACTTGGCATCATCTTAGCGAGGGTTTTGTCAGCTCTGCACCATCCACATCTGGGACTGTAAACACTTGGGGGGTGGAGGCTTGTCCTGTGCGTTGTAAGATGCTCAGCCGCATCCTGGCCTCCACCTGCTGGATGCCAGCAGCAACCACGCAGTCATGACGAGCAAAAATGTCCCCAGACATCACCAACTATTCCCACGGGGGCAAAGTCTCCCCCGAGTGAGAACCGTTCATCTAAGCAGAGGTTGATGCAATCCTAAGTATGGTGTGAAGATGGGGGCAGATTGAAGACACACGTAGGAGTCAAGCTGAGAAGGACTCGTGACTTACAGATAGTTGTGTGTGTTGGGGGGAAGGGCTGAGGCCAGGATGACCCCGAGATCTTTAGTGGATAACCAGGGCATGTTGGAGGTGCACTGAGATGTGGGGGAGAGAGGACAGAGCCGACTTGGGGGCAACGGAGATCAGGCTGTTTGGACACACCACACCTGAGGGCCTGTGGGTCTCTGGGTTCAGGGTCCAGTAGGCAGTTGGCTCCATGGGACTGAGGGTCAGAGCTCAAGTGTGGGTGGAAGACACAGATTTCAGGCTCTGGGATTGATGAGGCTGCCCCCAGGAGGGGTGTCCTGGAGAGATGGGGGCCGAGGATAGATCCTAGGGACACCAACATTCAAGGGGCTGGGAAAAGGACAGGTCACTGAGAAGAAACAGAGGAGGACGGTGTCCCAGAAAGAAGACGGGGAAAGAGAGTTTGCAGAAGTGTCAAGGAAGGGAAGGGAGGAAAGTGTCCACTGATAACCTCAAAGGGTTGCTTTTGGAGCCAATGTGAAAGATCTGTTAAAAGTTCACAGTGCAGGACAAACATGCTGGCGGTCGGTGGCAACTAAGTCCCCCCACCCCCCACCGCTGCCGCCACTGACGAGGGCTCCCTGGGCTTCTGCTGCCTCCCCAGCTCATAAAATACAGGTGCATGCCCTTGGGGTGGCTGCACTGCAGCTCATCCATGTTCCTGGGGGTGCCCTGGGCCTCACAGTGGCCACAGCAGGACCCAGGCCCAAGCCCACCTGGGAGCACCGGCCAGCCTGTCCCCTGGGCCCCCTGCTGTCTCCAGGAATCCAAAGGCCAGGAGTGGCTCCTACGCCCTGTTGACCCGCCGATTCCCTCCAGGGCTTTGTGAGCTCCGCTGCAGTGACCTAGAGGAATGGTCCAAATTCCCACTCTCTGTGTCTCCTGCATCGTCCCTAAGACAACCCTCCCCGGGCTCCACTCCGTCCTTTCCTCTTTTCTCTTTCCGTACTTTACCCATGCACCACCCTCTTCCCTGAAAGAATTAGGGTTTTTGTTAAATCAGAAGTCTTGTGTTTCTTAGAAGTCTGTTTCTCCTGCTTTATTAGGCCATCTCTTTCCAGCCACTCTCTTATCCCACCTACGATTCAGGCAGGACTCAGGTGAGGCGAAGGGAGAGCACCAGCTTGTATTTGTCTGGCCTGCGGTGGGCACCCATCACCCTGGCCCGATCCAAGCCCCAAAGCATGCAAACCTGCCCCCAAGCTGCCTCCTTCGGGGTCTCCCCAGCAACCGGACAGCCCACTGCCCGGCCCAGCCCCACCATTCGTCCCACCCCTCAAGCTTCAGAGCCAGGGCTCTCCTCCCCAAATGCAAATGGCACTCCGGGAATGGGGGCAGCGAGAGATCAGGGCAGGAGCCACGGGAGAGGGGAAGGGTGGTGGAATCAGCGCTGGGCGTGGGAGGGACTGGGTGCAGAATCTTTTGCCCAGAGGACCATATTAATTAATGGACAGACCTGCCCCTAAATCCTTTACAGCCCTTACTCCACTGATCAGTACTTGGGGCTTCTGCCTCTCTTCCCCTCCCTGTACAAAGTCCAGGTTGTCCAGGGTTTCTTGGGTTCTACGTCAGCATCACTCAGCCGGGAAACTAATAACCATGTACAGCAGGCAGCCAGCTGTCTACCCTGTATCATTTCAGCTCAGGTGAACAGACATCCCTAAACTCCGTATGGGCCAGGCAGGGTGCTTAGCACTGGGATAGAGCAGGAGCTCCCTGCACCTCTGGGGCCTACACTCTAGTGGGGAAAACACATCCGTGGACACCGCACTTTAGTATGTGGGTAAGTGTGACATGGGTGCTACAGAAGGACATCCACCCCCAAACCCATTCTGCAGAGGGGAAAACTGAGGCTCAGGGGCTTGGAGTGACTCAGCCAAGGTCACACAGGGTCCTCTGACCCTGCCCCTCTGTGGTCCTGTTTATTTCACTGGGACTGACTGCCCTGCTGTGACGGCCACCTTGTCCACCAGTGGCCCCGCCCTGCAGCATCATTTCCCCGTCACGTCCAGCCCCTCTGATTCTGCACACGCCCCGTGACTCTGATATGCCTCATGAGGGACTGCCTTTGCCCCATGTCCTGTGTGATGTGCTGGAGTCTCCCAGGCAGCATTGCCCTGCTTCTCTCCAAGCTGTGGGGTGTGGAGTCTTCGGGAGAAATACTCCCACCTGGGGCTGCTCTACTCCAAGCTCTGGGCCACCTCATCCCCGGGCTTGGGGGACCAAGGGCTCCAGGTCAGCAACCTGCGGGCTGCAGATGTCTCCACTGTGTCTGAGCCAGGTTAGTCACCCAGATACTGCTGCAGCTCACCCCAACTCCCCACCCCCTAGGAAGCCACCAGTTCAGCCCTTCTGTCCTCACAGACACAGTGCTTCAGTAGCAATTGTAGAAATGGCTCAAGCTAAGTCAAATCTGATTTTCTTTGGGGAGAAAATTGAATTCTCCATTTTGTGAGGTAGACAGAGAGATTAGAAGAAGGAGGACCAGAAAAGCACGGCTCACCCAGGGTGGGACAGCCAGACACTCCGAGGGAGGTGTCCATGCAGATCGGAAATGCCGGTCTGGTGGGCCGGGCCCTGGGGGAGAGCTGAGCAACTCTCGCTCTTTGAGCCTCACGGAAGCCAAGTCCTCCAAACTGAGCCTCGTCACGAAGCCAGAGCACCGCTGTCCATTTACTTCCTCATTTTAATTTTAAGATCTGTGAACTTTGAGGCCTTTCTTCTCAGGCTGAGGCCACCAGAGGCAAAACCTCAGATTTCCGGTGGAGAACATGTTCCAAGGGAGTGTGCAGGTGAGGAAGAAGAGGTAGAGCCTGAGCTTCTGCAAATCCAGGCTGGTGTCAGGTGAGGGACGGCCAGTCCGCTGGGTGCAGGGAGTGTCCACATGGGATCGCCCTCAGCCCCACCTCTTCTGGGGAAACACCCGCGGTACGTGTGCCTTTGCTGTCCTTCTCAGTCATTTCACACACATGTATTGATGGTTTCTCCCCGGGAGGCTCTGTGCTGGGCACTGGGAATTTGGAGCTAAGGTCCTGTCCTCATGGAGCTCTTAATCAAGTGGGGAGGATGGACTTGTCTGCAGTAGCCATGACACACCCTGCTGAGACCTCTGATAGAGGTGGCCCAGAGGATAAGGTGTCTCAGAGGAAGAAGCAGCTGACTGCCTTATAGGAGTGGCTGAGAAAGAGAGGAAACTTTTCAAGAAAGGGGCATCTGAGCCAGGTCTTGAAGGATGAGTAGGAGTTTTCCGGGAAGAATGTAGAAAGGGGGCATTCCTAGCACAGGCAATAGCATAAGCAAAGGTAAGGAGGCACAGACACATGCCGTGTTCAGAAATGGTGTGTGGTCCAATACAGAGTTTCACTGAGAGAAGGGAAATGGCAGGGGTGGGGAGAAGAGGCTGGAAAGGTAGGCTGAAGCCACTCAAAAAGAGGCATCTTGAGAAGTTTAGACTCTTCCACAAAGCCAAAAGTTTATCCCAGAGAAGTTCCAAAAGAAACAATGGGGCTTCCCTGGTGGCACAGTGGTTGAGAGTATGCCTGCCGATGCAGGGGACACAGGTTCGTGCCCCGGTCCGGGAGGATCCCACATGCCACGGAGCGGCTGGGCCCATGAGCCATGGCTGCTGAGCCTGCGCGTCCGGAGCCTGTGCTCCACAGCGGGAGAGGCCGCGGCGGTGAGAGGCCCACGTACTGCAAAAAAAGAAAAAAAAAAGAAAAAGAAAAAGAACAATGGGAGATTTACGAGAGAAAATTCTAGAAAACATGTCAGAGCTCTTCCATGGATTTGTGAGGGATTTGTAAGTGCTCCCCTAGAATCACTGAATGTCAGAACTTTAAGAAACTTAGGACAGGATCTCTGTGGTTGTCAAGCTGGGTTCAGCGGAGCCCCAGGGTTCCACGGAAAGGCCTTCGAGACCCACTCCAGGATGCTGGGTTTAGAATGAGAGGGAGGGCGCTCAGTGTGGTGGTCTGCAGGGCCCCAAAGACAGAGACCACCAGCCCTGAACATGTTCTCCCAGAGTCCTCCAGCAAGGTCGGCGCCCTGATGGTCCGTGCCCCTGCATCCTCCAAGCAAGGCTGGCTTCTGAGGAAGCAGGAGAACTATTGAGCACACATCCTCCCAGAAGAAAATGGGGGGCCAGCCGGCTTGTGAGTGAACAACGGCAAGCTGATAGACATGATAATGTTTTTGTTTATGGACTGGCGACAATGAGATGTAAGGAAATGTCAAAAAAAAGAAAAAGTCCAGGTGGGTGTTAGCACAGTTCCCAAATCACGATGGTTTGCTTTGTGCCCGGAGTCAGGGAGTCAGGCCACTGATGCACAGGGCACCAAAATGAACCCTTTTGTTTTGCTTTGATCACTGCTGATAGCATACCCTGCCGGAGATATCATAGCTTTGATCTCTCGCCACTGACGTTACGTTTCTGGAGCTCAGTAGCATCTCCTTGAGATTAATTCTTCATGGCACAGCCAGCACCACGCTGTCCTCTTCCATATACATCACACCCAGTCACACGTCCCTCTGGCCTGCGCCTTGGTGGTTACCCACAGGCTTAGGAAAGAACCCCCTATGTCCTCCCCTCCAACCTCCCCTCACCAAAACCCACGTTTGTTAAAGCCTTGGTAAAATGAAAAGGCCATTAGGCAGACAGCAGAAGACAGGGCTTTGATTCCTGAAGCAGCTACTTTTCAGGCGAATTCCTCACCTCTCCGGACCTCAGTCTCTTCATCTGTAGAACAGGAATGAAAGTACCTACTCCCACACGCAGCACACTGCCTGGCACGAAGTCAAGGCGCCATAAATATTCATCAAATGAATGATGAATTGACCAGCTGATCTGTGATACAGGGGAATGCAGGAAAGTTGCTATTATTAAGGTTATTCGAGTTTAGGAAGAACTCTAGGCACATAAGCAAGGCTTGGTCTGGCTTCCCATGCTCAGCATTCAAGATGTCTCATTGGGATTCAAAAGGGGAAAGAAAGGCCTCGAGAAGAAAGGTGGCTAAAACACACACCTGGACTCAATCTTGGCATGACGTATCCGCTGAGCAGCGGAAGAGACCTCACCAGCCCTTGGGGAGAGAAAGGTTTCACTCCAGCTGGAAATTCGTAGTGCCCACACGTCTCATCAGCAGCCCCTCCCAGATCCTGCCTGGATCTTTGGAGAAAGCTGATAGGGAGTGACATGGCTCAGAACCTCCAGGGTATCCATCTGCTAGCTCACTCACTCTGTATCTTATCCATAAGAGGAATGAACTCTGACAACAAGTCTGCGTGTGTGTGTGTGTGTGCTGGACCAGGGGCCGATCTTGTGGTGACGTTTGTGTACCACAGCACAGGTGTTTAAGGTGTAGAGAAAATGAACCAACCTCAAGGAGAGGGAAACCAGAAATCTTACATAGGAACCTATCTTCCCATGGCCAGGGTAGAAGAAACCTACTTTTGAAGGGTGACCGACTTTCAGGCGTCATGTTTTTCTCCCCACTTGTCTCTTAGGTCGCCCATGGGGTGAGTGAGGGCAGGGTATGGTCTCCATCTCTGTCCTTGTCAGGAGGCTTGGGTCTGAGAAAGAGCCAGGCCAGACACAAAGGCTCAGAAGAGGCAGCTCCAGCGATTCCTGTTCCCACTGAGCATGCCCGTGGATCTGTCTACCTGCATCTCCTTTCATCATCAGAAAGCTTCGTGAAAGCAACCAGCTCAGACTCTGGTTTCCTACAACTGTGTTCTTGAAGAGAAGAAAATTCCCAGGAACCCCAGATGGGGAGATAACAGTTCTGGTGTTTACCGTCTCTTAAAGGATTCTGAGTATTTTGTTGGTTTGGGGGCTTGTTTCCCGAGTTCCAAGTCCCAGAAAGCATTTGTGCTGACCCCTTTCTTCCTTCTTTCCCTCCTCCCTTCCTTTTTCATATCATATCGGATCATTTATGTAATTCAACAAAAATTAATTGAGCATCTACTCTGTAATCAGGCACTGGTCTAAGTGCTAAGAATATAAACACAACACACAGTTGCTACTTTCAAAAAGCTCACAGTTTAGAAGAGTAGAAAATACTACGTTTGCTTTTGTTGCTCTACTAGGGCCTTTATTTTATTTATTTATTTTTTTTGCTTTGTTTTGGTTTGGCTTTGGGGTTTTTTGGCCACACCATACAGCTTGCAGGATCTTAGTTCCCTGAGCAGCGATTGAACCTGGGCCTCCGGTAGTGGAAGCACTAACCACTGGACAGCCAGGGGATTCCCTGGGGCCTTTATATTAAAAGCATGGAGGAAAAGGGTCCAGGAAATGGTTTCTTGCCCAAGGTGAGGTGCTAGGTAGTGTCAGCCCCAACTTTTTACTGATCCCATAGAGCATGTGAGTCAGGAAGCCACAGAGAATCCGTTTGGAAAAAAGGATACCTCTTCATAGCAGAACGTGATGGACAGAGCACGGCCCCTCCCCCTGCTTGCTTAACCATTTCTGGCTCCCTCTCCACTGCCCCACCCCCATGAATGCAGTGTCCTCTGGTTCAGCCCTGTTCCCTTTTCTTTCCATTGTATTCCGCAGACACAAGAGCCCTGCTAAGTAGGAGGGCTACCAGGGTTTCAGTGGGGAAGTCCAGCTGTGTTCACTGACTACCTACCCCGTGCCCAGGCCACAGGCATTACGCTAGATGCCTGGCAGAGATGACTAGCCCACAGTCCCTGCCCACGAGGGTCTCGGTCAAGTGCAGGAGCCCTATCTGTGCCAGACACTGCAATGCCATTTCCATGGGCAGCCATAGATGATGAAAGAGGGATAGAGAGGCCAAGTGTTGATACTGTCTTGGGAGACAAAGGATGGTTTCACGATAGAGGTGACACCTGGAGCTTACCATGTAGTGAGAGAAATGAGATTTTGTGCAGAAATCACTATGCTCCAAGGTAAAACTAAAGCACCATGGAGCAAACAGGAAGGAGCATATATCTGGTTAGAAGATAAGGAGTTCTTCATGAAGAGGTGCTCTTGGAGCTGGACTTTGCCAAGGGGTAGAATTTTCAACATTATTCCCTCAGCCAATATTTACTGGATAATTATCATGTTCTTCCAGGTCAAGAGGAATGCAATAATTTAGAAGACAGACAAAATTTCTCACCCTTATAGAGTTCACCTTCTAGTAGTGAAGACAGAAAATGAACAATGTACATTAGCTAGAGAAGGGGTCCAGCAAACTTCCGGGGAAGTGTTAGTTAATAAAGAGTTTAGCCTATAGGGCCATATGGTCTCTGTCACAACTATTCAACTCTGCTGTTATAGCGCAAAAGCAGTCGTGGGTATGACTGTGCTCCAATAAAACTGTATTTACAGAAACAGGGAGTGAGCTGGACATTGCCATAAGCCATCATTTGCCAAGCCCTGATAGAGTATGTTAGATAGTCAGAAGTGCTCAAAAGAAAACATAAATCAGGAAGGTAAAAGTAAGTGAGAGTAGAAGGGGGTGAAATTTTAGTAGGGTGGCCAGAGAAAATATCCCCAAGAAGGTAGATGCTACTTCCTGTACGAACTGATGGAGAAACTATGCTGGTGACCAGGAGAGGAGCCTTCTGACACAGGGAACATCACGTCCAGACCTCTGGGTTCAAGTGTCAGTGAAGAGTGATGCTTGGGATGTTTGCAGGCAGACAGATTTGACAGACTGGGGAGAGATACCATACGAGGGAGTCCTAATTTTCTTCCTAGGAAAGGACTTTTCTGCAAATTCCTCTCTTCTGACCAGAGCAGACACAAGTGGTTCAGAAGCACAAATAAGCTTTTCAACTGGAAGGCACCATCCTGGTATTAGCCACATATAGCTGTCCTGAGACCAGGACAGTTCTGGGGGCCCCAGTGGCCCTGCCCAGGCGTGAAGCTGTGCCCATCCCCCCAAAGCACCCCTGTCACTGTCCCTGCTTCAGTGCACAGGCCTCCTCACCAGGCCCTTCAGCTCATCCCCCAGCTCCTGTCTGCAAGCCCCGCGTGAAGCCTCAGCGATTGGTCCTATCTTCTTCTTGCGGAGCAGGTTCCTTAGGGAAGATGCGGGGGAAGCACCTGCTCTGTGCCGCGCGTTGTGCCGGATGCCTTCCTGCCTTGTTTACTCCTCGGAACCGCTTAAAGAAGGAGCTAGGAGGACACGGAAGCAGGGACTGTCTGTGACATCTCCACAGTCTAATTCGTGAGTGTCAGGAGGTGAGATTAAGTCAGGACCCGACGTTCCTTCCCGTCGCCGTGATGCTCCTCGATCGGTCGGCCCTGAATGCACTTTGCCTCCCAGCCAGAATTGTTCTCATTTCATGGCCCCTCCCAGACCAGCTCAGTTGGTGCCCAGTTAGCTTCTTCCGTAGGAATCCCAGTTTCTTTCTTCTCTCGGGTGTACGAAATAGACCCTTCTTCCAGATTCTCCCAGCCCCTGCCCTTTTAATATATCGGACCTGATGCCCGCACTTCTCTGCCCTTTCCTGACTCTTCCTCCCCTCCTGATGCCCTCTGTCTCCTTCCATTTTCCCAGACATCTTCTTCCACTCCATCCCTCCAGCATCACCCCCATGCCCACCAGACCCAGCCACAGGCCAGCCTCTTCCTCCCTGATTAGGGTGCTATCACCTGCTTTTCCCAAAACAGTCCTGGCATTATTATTAAAACTCCCCATTCCCTCCCCAAAGCATCTCTGCTCAGATGATGAATGTCTTCACCGAGACTGAGCATGGCAGTGAACAGTAATTTAAACCTCTTGGATCTAAGTTGAAAATAATTTTCAGTTTGTCACAATTTTCTACTCATCTAATTTTTTTTTTCCTTATATCATCCGGCAATCTAGCATGTTTCCTTGACGTCTGGATTTTTAACTACTGTGGTAATACCTTCTTGGAGGGATTTTGGGCCTTGGCATTTTGAACTCAATATCACCAGGGTACCAGGCAGATACATCCCTTAAGCAAGGCCCCGCCCTGCAGCATGTCCCTATCTACATGCAAGCAGCCCTGTAGGGGGGTGGAGGGACGGGGAGGGCAAAACTTCGGAGTCGCTCTGGATCTAAATACATGCCCTCAGCAAATATTGATGGGGCACCTACTATATGCCTGGGCACCACCTATTTTGAGCGCTGGGAACATAGGAGTGGACAAAACAGAGTCCCTGTCCCCAAGAGCTCACATTCTAGTGGCAGGAGACAAACAATCCACAAATAAATATATGAACTTCTCAGGTGATGAGAAGTTCAATAAAGAAAAATAAGACAGAGTAAAAGAGATAGCAGGCAGAAAAAAGTAGTAAGGACCGAGATCCAGAGGAGGGAGCCTGCATGGCGTGTTTGAGAAATAGCTAGCAGGTCAGTCTGGCTGAAGCAGAGGAAGTAAAAAGATGAGTGGTAGCTGAGATGGGAAGGGGCAACATCTTGATCCTGAGCCACTGAAGGGTCTGAACAGAGGGGCAATGGGCTCCGATTCACACTGTGTACGGATGGCGTATCCACCGTGGGCTGGGAGGAGGCTGGAGGGGAAAGGAAAGAATCAGAGCGTCTCCTAGGAGCTCTCACCCAGGCGCGAGACAATGCTGTCTGAGACCAGGGAGGCTGCCACAGAGATGGTGAGAAATGGTCATTTTCCAAATAAACAATTGAATGAGGAATGTTAGAGAGAGGGATGACTTCTGAGGCTATAGCCTGAGCAAGAGGAAGAATGAAGTCGCCGTTTTCTGCGTTGGGGATGATATTGAGAGGGTCAGGTTGGGGGAGGTGGGCAGGGTGTGGAGAGGGCAGGCTGGGATGCATGAGTTTGGGATTTTGGACTTGGCTTCGGATGGGTTACGTTTGAGATGCTCATAAGACATGCAAATAGAGATGTCAGGCAAGGGGATGGTCTTCAGCATGTGGATGGTATTGGAAGCCACGGGACTAAATGAGATAACCTAGGCAGTAAGTGTAGACGGCCAGAGATGCCCTGAGGTCCTCCAGCATCCGGGAATAATAGAGGCGGGGAAGGGGCTTCCTTGGCAGCGCAGTGGTTGAGAGTCCGCCTGCCGATGCAGGGGACACGGGTTCGTGCCCCGGTCCGGGAAGATCCCACATGCCGCGGAGCGGCTGGGCCCGTGAGCCATGGCCGCTGAGCCTGCGCGTCCGGAGCCTGTGCTCCGCCACGGGAGAGGCCACAGCAGTGAGAGGCCCGCGTACCGCAAAAAAAAAAAAAAAAACAGGAAGAGCTGATCAACGACGCCCACTAGGAGTTGACCACTAGATTTGGCAGTAACCTTGAAAAGAACTCCCTCAGTGGAGAGCTGGGAACCAAATCTGAGTGAGTGGGCTCAAGAGACAATGGATGAAGGGGAATTGGAGATGGTGGGAAACAGCCCTTCTGTTCTGTAAAAGAGAACACAGAATAGGATCTCTAGCAGGAACAGGGTCGAGGGAGGTTTGTCCATTTTTTAAAACTCGGAGATATCACAGCATCTTTGTAAGGAGATGATTAAATGAGAAGAGGGAAACGGTGGCACTGGAGAGGAAGAGGACAGAGTTTGGATCAGTGTCCTTGGGTGGGAGAGAGGGACTGGGATTTAGCAACAAAGAGGAGGGTTTGGCCTCAGGGGAGAAGGACTCAGGAAGTCCCTCTAGTATCGCACCAATGGGGGTGTCTGGCCAGCGTGTGCTACCCAGAACCCAGGAAGCTCTGGGAGGGCCCCGGTGAACTTGGCAAATCACTTATTGTCTAATTCTCAGTTTCCTTGTCTTAAATATTAGCTGGCCATGCCCACCTCAAATGACCACTGTGAAAAGGGAACCAATTAAAAGAATATGTGCAGAGTGCACTGCTTACCCCATTGCAGGCGTTCAGCAAAGGCCAGTTCCTCCTCCCCGCCCTCCCCAGGCTAGCCCTCCAGGGTTTCCCTGGGGACATCTGACTCATCGTGAGGAACGTGGCTGGTCCTTCTGCTTCCATTGCTGCTTCGAGGCCAGCAGAGCTGAAAATAGGAACAGCCAGGAGCTGTCGTTCTCCCAAACACCCTTTTGTATATTTGTCTCAGTAGATTTCTGCCTGTGTGTTTGGTGAGTCATTCTTCTATGACGATTTTTCATTTCTGTGCGGTCCTGGAGCTGAGTTCTGTAACCCACACCTGCTTGCTGCCAGGATCTTCAAAGAGCTACTTCCCACTGAGTGGAGCCCAGCCAGGGATCCCCATTCCTCCACCGGCGCCACAGGGCAGGGGCGGGAAATGCCTGGTGCCATTCCAGGACAGCCTGCCTGAGCCTGAGACAGAGGGCAGCAGTACAGTTACAGGAGACAGAAGTCTCCCTCCTGACGGCCTGAGGGCAGCCAGGGTAGGAGAGAGACCCAGGCCCGGGATGCAAACCCTCATCTTAGCCAAAGCTCTGTGACACTCCTTTGCCCAACTAGGAGATCTGTGAATCCCTGACCCAGAAGGACTGGGCTCTTGTCATGAGAAAAAGGACATTTTAACTTCCCTCCACAAACCTCCCGAGGAAAAAATTGAAAGTTCTGTCAAAACAGGTTAGCCTATTAGCAATCACGGCTCACTACCATCTGTATTTGTTCCATTTGTGGCGTTTATGACAGTTACCCACATTAATTATTTCCCTGCTAAAGTCCCTTCTAATTTCTGAACACTGTTATTTCTAAGAAAGATGGATATTAAATATGCCACACATCAGCACAGGGTGGCATTACAGCATGCTATAAAGTTCGGATGCCAGGACTCAGCAGAAAATAACTTTGCTATTTGTAATCGCAATAAAGTGTTTTATTTTGTGGCTCAAAATGAAGAATAGCATTGATGGAAATGGATTTCTTAGTTTGGCAATGACCCTGAAGTCAACAAGACAGACAGAGGCCACCAGCCTGGGGTGGGTGGGCAACCCGAGGGCAGAGATGGGGGGTGGAGGAGAAGATGTGGGGACAGTGATTCCCCAAGTGGTCCCACAGCAGACCTGCCTGAGGGGGGTTAAAAGGATCCGTTTCCAGCAAGAACCCTCAGAGATTCCGGTGAGGAGTAGCCAATGCTAGAACATTCTCTCACTGCTGGTTTTCACAGTCCCTTGAGCCCCCATGAGAGAACTTACAGATGGTGGAGGAAGGTGGAACCCCAAGGACAGTAGCCACTTGCAAAGAGCTTTATCTTACAAACTGTGCTCACACATCACTGGACATCATGGCAGACTTGGAAAGGAGCCTTTATTACTATGATTACCAGGACAAAACAAGTTACCCTCCTCCTAACTCCCAACCCCACCCCGCAAAGAAGACAGCAGTGGGTGAAACAGCTAAACCCCAGGAAGGCAGTCTTGAAGGCAAGGTCCAGCCTGAAGGCTGTTGGAAAGCAAAGAAAGCTCCCTCTGCGGAGCTCTTTGCTTAAAAGTAACATTTGAGATTCTGATCTGAACGGGATTTGCTAGGATTAAATGCTTCCTCAGGAACCCCTCCTGCTCAGGCCCGTCCACATCCTCTCGTCTGCTCATTCATCAAAAATGTACCACACAGCTACATGCATCAGGCTCTCTGCCCGGCCCCAGGCCAAAAGTTAGGAATGAGACACGAGTCATCTTTCAAGGGATGGACAGCTAACCAGAGCAACAAAGTCCATGGTCACAGGTTGAGAAAGGGGAACAAACAAATACTGATTGAGAATAACAGGTAGATCCCATTTAGGTGGAGTCCAGGAAACAGTGAAAATCAGTTGGTACAATTCAGCCCAGTCAGCTGTTGCCCTCCCAGATCACCGACTAAAGCCACACAAACTCAAGCTAGCAAATACCTCCTTTGCCTGGCGTGGCTAGTTCTTAGATCAACGTGGTTGCTATTTCTGCTGGGGAGATAGCTCCCCCTGGTGGTTGGAGGCCTAAGTTTTTACGTGTATAGGACGGTATAGGAATCTTCTGTGCTAAATTGGTCCCTTACCTGGGACAAGCCCAGCGGTCCATGAAAGCAGGCACTTGCCTGTTCCCCTGGAGCATCCCCTGGAACTCAGGGATAACTCCTTTATCCCTGAGTTTGAATCCCAACCTACCTATTTCCTCAACGTTGTGATTTGGGACAAAGTTACTTTAATTCTCAGAGCCCTCGTTTTCCTCAACTTACATAAAAATGAGCATGACAGTTCCCTGGTGGCCTAGTGGTTAGGATTCCAGGCTTTCACTGCCGCGGCCCAGGTTCAGTTCCTGGCGGGGGAACTGAGATCCTGCAAGCTGCAGAGCGTGGCCCAAAAAAATGAGTGTGACAGCACCCGTGTGGTGTTGGCATAAGGACTAAATAAGGTAATGAAGTGACACCTAGCTCAGTGTGTGGCACCTAGCAGGTCCTCCAGAGACGGTGGCTTGCTTTACTCCTCTTAGCTCAAGATTTTCAAAATCTTCCTTTGCAGCTCCCTCCGCTCCCGCCTCCTCTCCCAAACTCCCATCCTATCCTCTCTCTCCTCTTCCCTGGCTCCCTCCCCTCTTCTCCCCCTCCCCTCTCCTTTCTTCCTCTCTCTCCATCTCCTTTCTTCTTTCCCCTTCTTTCCCCTCACCTGCCTGTGCTCCTCTTTTTTCCGCATCCCATCCCCCACCCGTCCCATGCCCAACCTCCTGCCAAAGCATCTAAGAACTGACACGGGCACATTGAGGGTGCTCTCCGAAGATAAATCGCATCCTTTGCTAAGTCAAGCAGGAGCCGTCTTCTGCTAGTCAGTAGCTCTGCGGATGGCCCTTGTATTCTTCGGAGGGGCACCAAGAGCCCTTGGGCACACTTCACGCTGGAATACTAGCCCTTCCGCCGCCCCCTTCATCCGCGGTGGCGTTTGCGCATGCTCTGCCTTCCCGTTCGTTCTTTTCAATGCGCTCTGATGTTTGCAGGCTCTGCCTTCCTCTTCCCCTCCTCCTTTTCTCGCCTGCCCTCTTCCTCCTTATCTTCCTTGCTTTTCCCTTCCGTATCATTGCGTGTGTTCACTGTCCCTTGCCTCTTGTTTTTGATTTGCAAAACGGCCCGTGTTCCCCTTTCTTCCCAAACTGCGTTTGCTCAGGCATCCTGCGATAGCTCTTCCCTGACACCGTAAATGCTTTTTCTTCTCCATTTAGAGCCACTTGCCCTGATCATATCTCTCTTCAAGATCATCACACTGACGAGCCCATGTGGTCTCTAGCTGTCAACAATCCCCAGGAAAGGAGAGCCCGTTCTTAAAACTTGCTTTTTAGGGTCTCCCTGGTGGCGCAGTGGTTGGGAGTCCGCCTGCCGATGCGGGGTACATGGTGTTTGTGCCCCGGTCCGGGAAGATCCCAGATGCCGCGGAGCGGCTGGGCCCGTGAGCCATGGCCGCTGAGCCTGCGCATCCGGAGCCTGTGCTCCGCAACGGGAGAGGCCACAACAGCGAGGCCTGAGTACCGCAAAAAAAAAAAAAAAAAAAAAACCTTGTTTTTTAATTTGGGGACCCCTCGGGGATCAGCGGGTGCCGGGTCAAAGCCACCGACTGGTTCAAATGGGCCAACTGGGCCCTGGGATCTTTGGGAAGGAATCTGGAAAGCACAGAGTAGTTTTGTTTCCTTCCCACGCAAGACAGATGGAAGGGGTAAGTAGGCCAAGACTGCTTTTCTCAAGTGATTCTTTCTCTAACAGTTTTCTTTTAGGAGGAAGGAAACAGAGTTATCAGATGACAAAACAGAGACATCAGTTGTCCAGCGTTTGTTCCTGGGGTGGAGGGACAGGAGGCTTGCACAAGGACCCAATGTTAGAGTTCCAGGCAACGCAGTCACACGGAAAGCTTGTGTGTGAGTTTAGAATTTAAAATATATGTATGTATTAAGTCCGATTCCTCACACTGTGGCTTGAGGCCTATAGGGCAAAGAAGTCCTCCAAATGAAACTCCGCTAGCTCTCCAGAAGAAGGCATCCCTTCTCTACAGTGGGACTTGGTAAATGTGGCCCCTCCCACCTTGGGGCAACTTGGGGACATCCCAGTGTCTTGTTGGATTGCCCTCAAAGCAGATTCTGAGATGCACATGGTTCGTCTGGGGGGCCGGGTGGTGATCCCAGAAAACACTGCTGGGGGGCAGGGAGTGAGCCAGAAAGGGAAGGAAGGGAGCCATCGAAGGATTCATTGTCACTGTCGCATTAGACACTGCTGTGTGTATTGTGCTCTGGCCCACAGGGCAGCTCTGGGGGCATAGGCTTCTCCCATTGAGAAGCGAGGAAATTGGGATATTTGTCCTCATGAAAACCATCCATCATTTGTTGAGGGTTGCTTCCAGGGTGATAACTCCGGCACCCACTCCCTTGCCCTGTGCGCAGACTGAGCGAGTTTCTGCAGCTGGAGACAATGCCCCCTCCGCCAGGCCCCGCGGAGGGGCACAGGTGTTTGCACAGGTGCTCCTACGGGCGGCGCTCCGACAGCATCCATGCTTGGCCTGCACCACATACCCCCTCATTCGTGCTGCTCTAGCCCAGGGGCAGCACAGTTCTTCTATAAAGGGCCAGAGAGCAAATACTTCAGGCTCTGTAACCAGCCTCAGTTCCACAAGAATTCAATTCAAACGCGGCAGGATGGGGAGTAACAAAAGGCAAGTAGGGCACCCGGGCTGTGAGATTAGAGGAGGCTCTCGCTGGCAGGGTTGCAGCTGGGCACTTTCAATGCTGCACCCTGGGCACCTACTTCCCTTACACTAGTCCGGACCCAATAAAGTGCAAAAGCGGCCCACCCAAACTGTGCCCCACATGAGTGCAGCCGTGTTCCGATAAAACCACATCAAGTCGGGCAGACAGCTGTATTTGGCCCCCAGACCGTAGCTGGTCCACCCCGGCTCTGGCCAGTCTGGTCTCTGAGGTCCCCCGAGCACCCTGCTCCTTCCTGCTCTATCGTTTCACCTGGGCCTTTCCTTCCCTGCCTGCAGGTCAGCATCACTTCCTCAAGGAAGCCTTCTCCACACCCCCGGCCAGAGCAGATCCTCCCCTAGTAGGCCCTCACCCCCTCCACTCTCTTTCAGAACAACTTATCACAGTAGTAATTGCATAATTAACTGTGTAATTAGTTGTTTAATGTCTGTCTCCCTCCCCAGAACATAAGTCCCCGTCAGTTACTAAGGCCTGTTAAGTCTGCTTCCTAACATGTCTAGAATCTTTCTTCCTCATTGCCTCTACCATCACGGCCCTGGACCAGGCCTTCGTCTGGTCTCACCTAGGCCCCTGCAACAGCCTCCTGAGCGGCCCTCCTGGGTGTGTCCCTCCTCTGCTTAAAAGCATCTGTGGCCCCCCCGTGCCTTCACGAGAACCCGTTCAGCCCTCATTCGTCTTCCAGCTTCAGCCAATCCCTTTGCTTCAGTCATGCTGAGTTACCGGTGGTCCCTGACTTCCTAAAAGAGAAGCCCTCCAGGCCTTGACATGGGCTGGCTCCCCTGCATGGATGCCCTTTGTCTCCCCTCTGTGCATCCCATCAGTCCAGGCAGTTCACTGAGAGGCCTTCCCAGGCCATTTGTCCTCACACCCCACAGCACCCCCAAGTCATGTAGGGCTCAGCACCGTGGACCTCCTCAGCTCCCATGCTTACCCAATTTCATGTTTCTTACACTGTATTACAGCTGACTGGCTACGTAATGTTGCCCTTATCAGACTATGAGCATATCCTGAGACCAGGAGCCAAGTATCCAGCACTCAGCACCCAGCACCTGCCACCTAGCACCCAGCACCTACCACTACCACCCACCACCTACCACCTAGCACCCAGCACCTACCACCTAGCACCCAGCACCTACCACTACCACCCAGCACCTACCACCTAGCACCCAGCACCTACCACCTAGCACCCAGCACCTACCACTACCACCGAGCACCTACCACCTAGCACCCAGCACCTGCCACCTAGCACCCAGTACCTACCACCTAGCACCCAGTACCTGCCACCTAGCACCCAGCACCTACCACTAGCACCCAGTACCTACCACCTAGCACCCAGCACCTACCACCTAGCACCCAGTACCTGCCACCTAGCACCCAGCACCTACCACCTAGCACCCAGTACCTACCACCTAGCACCCAGCACCTACCACCTAGCACCCAGTACCTACCACCTAGCACCCAGCACCTAGCACCCAGCACCTACCACTACCACCCAGCACCTACCACCTAGCACCCAGCACCTACCACTACCACCCACCACCTACCACCTAGCACCCAGCACCTACCACCTAGCACCCGGCACCTACCACTACCACCCACCACCTACCACCTAGCACCCAGCACCTACCACCTAGCTAGCACCCAGTACCTACCACCTAGCACCCAGCACCTACCACTACCACCCACCACCTACCACCTAGCACCACACCAGAGCTTAGGAGGCCCTGAGTAAGTGGTGAGTAACCAAAACCCTTGGAACACCTAAACTGTAGCTTTTATCCAGATGACTGGCAGGGGGCTTGAGTGGCCTCTGGACCTCCCGTTACTTTGTAGGAGCAAAGATGGAAACAAAGGGGGTTTTGGCCCCAAAGTAGCACCATCTTCACCTGCTTTTCTCCACTGGTAGCTTTTCGGTTGTCGCCAACTTCAGAAAGCCACAGGCCCAAACTTGCAGGCCCCCGGTCCCCTTCCCCTCCCTCCCACAAGCCTGACGCGATGAGTGGATAGAAGCCCTAGATCTCGATGTCAGGGGCACAGGGCATCACGCCTGGGCCCTCACCTGCATCCCAGTTCCTAAGGAGGAGGTACCAGCACCAGGAGCATAAGGGTAGTAACCATAGGCCTCCATGTTACCTTTTCCTCTCACAGCCCTAGGAACCAGGGAGGACATGCTGAGTGTACTGAAATCCAGGGGCTGGAGAGGTGGGGCAGGCGGCAGGAGTGGCCCCCTGGCTTGAAGAGGCCCTGGCCTTTGGCCATCGCCTCCATGTTACCTTTTCCTCTCACAGCCCTAGGAACCAGGGAGGACATGCTGAGTGTACTGAAATCCAGGGGCTGGAGAGGTGGGGCAGGCAGCAGGAGTGGCCCCCTGGCTTGAAGAGGCCCTGGCCTTTGGCCATCATAACCTCATCCAGACGAGAGGCCTCCGAGTGTCTCATCCCTCCCAGCCCCTGCCTCACTCAGAAAGGCCCCCTTAGGAATTGCTCTGATAAGTGAGGATAGCCCCGTCCCCACCCCGTGTGCACAGACAGGCACACACACGCACACACGCACTCCCCACTTATCGGCAGCACACACTTCCTCGTCCTCCGGGCTCCTGGCAGCCTGCTGTACTGTCACTTTTATGATTGCAGGTAATTCACATTCAAACAAACTGACTCACCAGAGACACAGAAAGAAAATGCTAGGAGAGTGGGAACACCATAGCTCGCTGCTTTGCTTTCCCTTTCCTGGCATCTTTCATGTTCAAACAGGACCGTCGGGAGAGGGGCTTGGCCGGCGGTGGTGGAAGCCGAGGTACCACGGCACTGAGGAGCAGTAGGTCGGTGCCACTGGCGAGTGGGCTTCCTGGACCCCAGAGGAGGCGCTTTCAGTGGAGCGCCAGTTTGTCCGTGTGACTGGAATATGGTGTTCTTAGGGGTGTTACTGCTTTCAGTAATAAAGCACTGCATAGCTGGCCACGCAGGTGGGAGGGAGGCTCTATGGGCTAGCTAAGCCCTGGCCTTTGCCTGCAAAGCATCATCGGGAAGTGGCAACTGTGTTAGAAATCCCCACCGTACTAATCAGATCTCTTAGCCCATACCCGCTAAATCAAAATTCTACGGGACCAAAGCTTTCCATTTTTTTCCTTACAACTAACATGATTAGTTAGTTAGTTAGTTCTGCTAACTATGTGGGAACCATTGATTTAATCAATTATACTAAGAATTCTCCTTAAACTCAGGTGGTTTACTTACTCACGCATCAGGCAGGATGGAGATCCTTATTTTGCACTAACTTGGTCCATGAAAGGATAGAGCAGAATCTTTCCTCTAAGGATCCAAAAGCGTGTCACGGTGACCCGAGGTTAACATTTGCAACCTGAAGCCCAGAATGTTCGACAATTAGGTGATTCATTTGATTCGTGTAAACCACAGATTGTTTTTTCTTGAGGGAAGGTGAACTCGGCCAGTTTCTCCCTATGATGAGCTGAGGAGAGACAGCTGCAGCTCCCACTGCCCAGGGAGGGGACACCTGGCACCCAGGGCTCCCCTTGCCTATTCTCCGAGGTGCACCTTCCCTGAATCCTCCAGCTCCATCACACCCTCCTCACTGAGACTGTTGCCATGCATTAATTAAAGTTTCATTAATTATTAAAATGACACTTATTGAACTCGGAAATCAGCTTTTGTGTCGGTGGCTCTTGTTGCCCTTTAGCGATTCTTTTCGTAGTGATTGACTGTGATCTGTCTGACTTGGAATCTCTTTTCTTATTAAACTAAACCAAACCTTGATTTGAGGCACTTAATTATAACTAAGACTAATTTGCTTCCCTCAGGGCACCAGGGACTCCAAGTCCACAGAGGGATGGGGGAGCCCCACGTCTGTGGGCAGAGGAGGGACGCCCTCCCTGGGAGACTTGAAGGCTGATGGTCATTCATGCAGAGTGTCGTTTAGAGAAATATCCCCCCAAGCTCCATCTGCGCGCATGTTCACTGGAGCTCTAAGCACCGCCTTCTCAGCTTATTAGGAACATCAGCTGCCCCGGAGGGTTGCTTGAATGAGGTTGAACCATCTCGGGAGCTAAAGCTGGCTCCCCATCTGAATACTTCCAGGACCAAGCAGGGAGGGGCGGTGGGTTGGTGGAAAGGACACTGGGCTGTTGCTCCTCCCCTTGGCCCTGTGAAGTCTTGTGTTTCTGACCCCATGAGGGCGTGAACATGCCCCTCTAGACAAGGCACTGATCCTAAAACCCACCTGGTGGTCAGGTAGACAGGTCTGGGGCCGACGGCTGCCAGCCTACCTGCTGACCGGCACACGTAACACGGAAGCGTGAGCACAGGTTTCGCGGGTAGGAGACTGGGGTTCATTTCTGAGAGCTGAGGTTCATTTTCCGTGTCTCCTGGGAACCCTTGCTATCATTCTGAGCTTTGGATCCCCATATCTCTAAAATGGCTGTGACAGTAACTACCTTGCAGAGTGTTCATGCGGATTAGAGATAATGAATGTGAAATGCTCGCATGGCAGCGTGATGCTTGGCACATAGAAGATGCTCAGTAAACCGAGCTCCCATTGTCAGTACGCACCCCCGTGCCCCGCTGCCGCACTCCCCTCCCCCACTTTTTCAGCCAACACCTGCTCAGGCTCCTGTATTAGTCTGCTAGGGCTGCCATAACAAAGCCCCACAAACTGGGTGACTTAAACAAGGGAAGTTTATTTTCTCAGTTCTGGAGGCTACAAGTCCAAGATCAAGGTGTCAGCAGATTTGGTTTCTTCTGATGCCTTTCTCTTTAGCTTGAAGATGGCCATCTTTTCCCTGTGTCCTCACATCGTCCTCCCTTGAGTGTGTCCGTGCCCTCTTCTTATAAGGACACCAGTCATGTTGGATTAGAACCCTCCCTAATGACCTCGTTTTAACTTAATTACCCCTTTAAAGACCCTGAACCCAAATACAGTCACATTCTAAGGTACTGGGGGTTGGGACTTCAGCACGTGAATTTGGGGGGACACAATTCAGCCCATAATAGCTCCCCACCACCACCATAACCACACGTTAGCAGATGCTTGTCTGGACTTTAGCCTGTCTTTCCTGTTTGACCACACCTTCCACCACAGGGCCTGCCCTGCCACCCCCCCTCCTCCGAGAGACCTTGATTTGAACCAATTTCCCCTTGGGGTGGAGTTGGTGGTAAGGCCGAATAGTCAAATCAGAGCCATATTATAGGGGGAGTTTGGGATGCCAGGAAAAGGACTTGGAATTGCTCTAATAATTTCTTGATCCTTTTGCTTAGGGATATAGTAAAACACACCTCATAAGGTTGTCGACAGTCTTAAATGAAGTGAGCACAGGCTGTAATGGTGCCTGATGCAACATAGGTGTTCAGATACCAGTGCCCTTCTCTCTTGATTGGAAGGGGTGCACTGGACGCAGTGTTACAGAAGAATCATCCGGCCATGATGGCACAGGCTGTACTGGTGGCGGCGGGGGCGGGGGGGGGTACGAAACTGTGGGATTAAGATGGATCATGGCAGGAACAGTGGGCTAAGAAGAAGAAACCTTCAAGAGACACCTGAAGGAAGAAGCACTGAATTTAGGGGCAGTTTGGATACGAGGAGGGCACAGTGAAAAAGAAAGGGAGAAATGATTGTTGATCCCACCATCTTAGACCTGGCTTACTGGAGAGCGGTGCACTTGACAGAAGGAGAAGCTGGAGGTCATGCAGAAGGGGAGAGGAGGCCCCTGGAGAAATGGGGCAGGAGGTCGGCTCAATCAGCAGAGGAGTGCAAGCTGAGATTGCCTTGGCTTCTCAGTCCCCTGGTGCCTCTCCTGGATGTGGAGCTGCCCACCTTCCCGACCACAGGAAGCCCAACTGGGAACTGCAGCTTGTTAATTAAGCCGTTGTTACTGATGGTGATGACCCCCGGCCCTGTGATCCCCGGGCCAGGATTTGAGACCTGAGATAAAGGACTCCAGTTCCAGTGTTCCCCTCCAATCATTCCCTTGAAAAAGAAAATAGGGTATTCACAGCTGAATTACAGATCTACTTTCCCATTCCTTCTCAGACACTTGACTTCACATGGTCATCTTGCCTGCTTTCGTGGCAATACAACATCGTAAAAAAGAAGACGCACGGGCTGATAAGGTTTCGGGCGGCATGAATATTTTCTGATTCCCTAATCAGGGATTTCTTTCACATGTGAAAAGCAGGTGGAAAAGGGAGACCGTTTATTTCTTGGTCATCAAATGGTACACGGATGCCCTAGGACCTGTGGAGATTATCACCTTAGTCAGGGACACCTACAAGAGGTCCAACAATCTCGTAGTCTGCACGCCACTTACTCAACCAGCTTGCCCCACTTAACACTGCAGGTGAGTGAACAGGCAAGAGAATGAATGAGCGTGGATGTCCACAAGAAGAACTATTTTCCTGGAGGAGTCAGGAAGAGGCAGCTCTCGGCCCCGGGTAGAGGGGTTCCCAGGAAAGTAAGAAGAGCTGGTCACGGTGACCAAGAAGAGCTTCGGAGCAATTATTTAAAGGAATTTTTCTACTGGAGAGAAATGATCCAGGGAGGGAGACTTCCTAAAGAAGCGCATCAAGGACTCTATGGGAGAAAAGAATGGGTTGGATTGGAATGAAATGGAGGTATTATGACTCTGGGGCTGGCAACAGGGCTGAGTGCCCCAAACCCTGGCTCTAAAGCGAACTGCCACCCCAGAGGAAGTGCCCGCCAGAACAGCTGAGACGCAGACTTTAGGTGCTGGCAACAAACAGAGATCAAGGGAACAAAACAGTACAGAGATAGAGCCAAGTACATACGTGGGAGCTAGTGTATGATAAAGGGGCGTTTCAAAGCAGTGGGGGCAAGGTCAATTATTCAATAAACGTTTTGAGCAACTGGCTAGACATTTGGGAAGAAAAAAGTAAACAGGATCCCTTCCTCACTCCTTATACCAAAACAAATACCACCTGCATACAAAATAGACAAAACCAGAAAACGAGAGAGAAGGAAAATGTATCACATGCATACATGTGAGTGTTGGTATACACAAAGTCAGAGGCGAAAAAGTAATCTGTGAAAAAATATTTGTAACACAAATGACAGAGGGCTCGTTTCTTGCGTTTGTCATCTGAGAGTTCTTGCAATTCAATAAGGAAAAGAGTTCTTGGAATTCAATAATGAGAAAAGCTCTTATGAGCCAGTAGAAAAATGAGCAAAGGACATTAGCAGAAAATGAAAAAATAGCTAATAAACATATCAAAAGGCAAACCACTTCAGTCATCATTGAAGAAAAGCAAACTAAAACAAGGCTGATTTTTTTTTTTAATCTATCCGACAAGAAGAGATTAAAAGTTTGATTATATCGCCATGCCCTTGTGGGCAAAGGTATAGGGAATCAGGCACATTCATATACTTTCGGTGGGAGTACAAAATGTGGTGGGACAACTTTGGAGGATAATTTGGCAATATCTGTCAAAATTTTAAATTCACATGTTATTTAATAAGAATTTTATTTCTAGGAATTTAACCTAGAAGTATATACTTAACACATGTCCACAAATACACACGTACAGGATGTCTATTGCTGTGCCCCTGCTAGGAACCAGATATAACATAACTGTCCTTTAATATGATATTAGTTTTATAAAATTATAGCCAATCAGTGCATGACTACGTAGTTATTAAAATGAATAAATCCATCCACATGATTTAGTACTCTCTATGTATTACCAAGCCATCTCACAACGTGCTAGCTTAAAACAAAAGCCACTATTTGCTATCCTTCATGGTTCTGTGGCTTGGCTGGTTTCAGTCCAGTGGTTCATTTGCTCTGTCTGGTATCACGTGGGGCTGCTACCGTCATCTGAAGGTTCGACTTGGCTAGAAGGCCCGGTGGTTCGCTCACTGGGAGCTCAGCTTGTATTCTTGGCCTCGTGCCTCAGTTCTCCATGGGTCTCTCCATGGGATGTAGACTTCCCACAGCATGGTAGCTAGATTCCAAGAAGAAGTATTCCAAGGACATGAAAGCACAAACAGCAGATCTCTTCAGGCTGTGTCTCAGAAGGTATGCAGCATCACTTCCTTCACATTTTATGGGAGAAGTGGCAAGGTCTTTGTAGCCATCTAGTCCTCCATGGTGTGTTTTCCATATATACACATATATCTATGCATACATATACATATATACGTACACACATACATACCTGCAGATACATAGATATATATAAAATTTCTGGAATGATGCACAAGAAACTGTTTATAGTTTTGGCATCAATGGAAAAGGACTGACCTCTTTACATTGTTTGTCTTCTTACTATAAGCATGTACCATTTTTTAATTTGGAAAGAAACTTTTTAAGAAAACCAAACCCATTTATTAAGCCAAAGCAAGCTGTATTCAATAGATAAGCTATCAATTTAGCACTCACGTATAAAGTTTGGCCCCAAGATTCCTCCCACCCTACTCATGCAGCCCTATCCCCCCGAGGACTGATCATTTGTAGAGGCAGAAAACTGGCCGGAAAATAAAGGGTAGAGGCTTTTTGTCCCAGTGGCTTGGTTTACGGAGGAGACTATTGCTGCCTTGTGGGTGATGGCCTGTTGTGAACCTCGGGTGCCTTCCTTTTGGAGAACCCGTGGCTTGTTTGGTCCCCAACTTTAATGTGCTTCCTGTGGGAGGCCTTGGGATTGCTGTCATGATGGAACCAAAACTGCCTTGCTGATGCAGACATCTGGAAGTCACGGAAACGCGGGTGTCAGGAAGGACCCAGACTCCCCTCCCAGCCCCAGCTTGTGAAAACCGAGGCATCCGAAAACAAAGAGCCCTCTGTCTATGGACAGAGTAAACCTGAGCTAGATACACACACGTGCATGGGCACACGCGTGTGGATGAGATGATCTCCCCGAGGAAGACCCTGCAGGGCTGTGGCCCCCACTCTGAATTCCACCGCTCTGCCAATATCTCTCAGCCAAAACTTCTAAGTGAGAGACAGTGAGCCCCTAGTCAGCTGAGCCCCGTCACTCCCTGTCTGAATGACCTCAGGCAGGTCGCCTAATCTCTCTGGCCTCAGTGTTCTCATCTGCAACGTGGGGACAAGGTGATAACCGCACCCACCTTGCAGAGTGTTGGGGGGCAGGATAAAAGGGGAGTGCTTAGCACAGACACATAACGGGTGATCAGTAATCGGTCACGGTGATGCTGCTGTTGTCAGTGATGACGTGATTCCATCTGCTTCTCACAAGAGCCCCCTGAGCAGGGCTGCTGCACCGTACAGCCCTTGGGGCACCATCCATCTGTGGTGTGTGCGGCTGGCGACCCTCGGCCTTGTGCAGTACACAGTCTGCACAGCTGCCCACGGTAGCCCGGGCCGTGAGACAAGCCAGACAAGGTGAACAGGGAGGAATCCAGGTCTCCTGGATCCTCCCAGGCCCCCCACCCCCTCCCGCTGCCTCTGCTGGCCTGAGGAGTTCCACAGCTCAGAGAATGTGCCATCCGATCGCTTCCACTTCGGGATCCACGGTCACCATAAACCATCTTCCCGCCGCCCTGAAAGTAAAGAGGCTCCCCCAGAGCAAGAGCGATAATTGTCTTCAGGGCCACCGACTGGACTAAGTGACAGCTGCGGGTACGACCCCACGTGAGCGAGGCAGGGCCAGGCCTGTCCACCCACCCCGCAGGATTTCCCCTCCTGGGGACAAACTGGCCACAGGGGCACCCAGCTCTGCCGGTCCTCTGCCAGGGCCCCCTTGCTCCCAGAGCAGGCTGGGCAGAGACGGGCCGCATGGGCACCAGGGCAGGAGAGCCGAGCAGGGGGTCGCCGGCCCCACCAGGCAGGGTGCACACGTTTGCCTCTGGAGCCGCCGTGCACATTGCTTTGCTCTGCTTCGTTCGGAAGAGAATGCGTGGTCTGCCGAGGCTTTGGGGCACCGCACGAGAGGAGTCGATCAAAGCGCAGGCCGGGCATCATCTCCCTCCAGCCTGACACCAGCCTGCAGAGCAGGCTCCTGCCCGTGGCACATCCCGGCCCAAGTGACACGCCCCGCCTGCCGGACTTGGGCTTTCAGCGAGGGTGCGACACGAGCGGTGATGATAGTAGTAATCACAGCGTCGTGTATTTCTGAATTCCCACGCACTCTTCAAGGAGATTGCGCTCTCTTTAATTTGCTGTTCAGCCCAAGGTTGTGTTAATACCTGCGCTGCCGTCGGTGAGGGGTGTCCTGCCTGACAGGCTCCACGCTGAGCATTGTACCTGCAGCATCATTTCATTCTCACAACAGATCTTCGAGGCGGGTATTATTCTTCCCCATTTTATAGATGAGGATGGTAGTGGGGAACGGAAACCTTAGGAGGCGTTCCTAAAATAACGCAGCTAGTTAGTGGCAGAGGCCAGATTCCACTGGGCTCAAGCCCCCACTCACAGCCATTACGAATTATCTATAAGTTAAATAGGGAGGTACTGTTATGACCCTGTTTGAATGAAGGAAATTGAGGCCTAACAAAGGTTAAAGAACTGACCCAGGGCCATGCAGCCAGTTCACGACTGTTCTAGGAGCCAGGACCTGAACAGCGCTGACTAGTCTAAGAGTCTTAATGAAATAAAAAATCTTAAACCCTAAGAGTTTTTTATGGCACCTTCACAGGATGTTCGCCTTCCTTGTTTATAGACGGGAAACCTGAAGTACAGGCCAGAAAAGGATTCGTCCACACTCTGCCCATGACGGTAGGGGTATCACTCCCCAGCAGGCTGGGACCGGGCTGCAGGACTCCTCCTGGGAGCTGCCCCTGGGGGCCCAGCCTGTCTCCTCTAGCAAAGGGTGTTCTGTGGGCCTCTGCACCCCTTTTCTCTTTCACACGCTGTACGAGTTCCCAAGCACAACAGGAGAGAAGCCTCTTTTAAAAGCACTAACCTGGTGACTTTCCGAGGAGTCTTCCATTTCCAAATGACGGGCCGCAGGATGACAGGTTGCGCGCTCAAAGCCACCAAGGAGAAAGAGCCATTGACTCGGAGCCTTTATGCCCTGCTGCCTCCCCGCTGCCTCCCTTAGATGTCCTTTGGCAGCAGCACGAACACAACGCCTGTGGCCCTCCCCTCATGACAGAGAACCCGGACGCTCGCGGCTTCTTCTCCGCTTGCTATGTTGACATTTGGATTTATGTTGAGAGATGGGTGCGGAAACCATTCACTTGTGACGTCAGCTCATCTAGGAATTCATCATGAAACTGGGGAGCAGGTCTCACACCCGAACACCCCCCACCCCCAATCATGGGATTCATTTATTGTCAAAGGGACTGTGTCACTGAGGAATGAACCTTGGTGTTGGAAAGTGGTTGAAATGCGTTGAGATAATTTCTCTGGCGCTACCTTGTTCAAATGGCCTTTTCCTGACAAGGCAGCATGGCTTCCGCAAAGAGACACTGACTAACGCTCGGGCTTTCAGAGGCTATTTGGGGATGAATAGGCTGTTGGGCCGGCTTCCGTGGGCTCTTGTTAAATGAAATGAAGCTGGAGGCCTTGATTCTGGGCTTTGTCTACACAGCCAGACGCAAAGCAAAGAGTTGCTGGGAAGGGCTGAGGCGGGAGCTGGGTTTAAAGGGACTGAGCTCATCTAGCACAACACCACCGGGGAAGGTTGGGGATAAGCGCTCTGCCTGGGAAGACCTCAGGGAGATATTTGCCCACCGTACACTTTGCATATTGTGGAACTGGGAGGAGGTTGCAGGAGAAGAGGTTGAATGTGCTGAATGGTGGCATGAACCTCGCAGAAACACAACACGTCGCCCCTCTGCTTCTTGAGGCCAAGCCCCCAGCCCTCTGCTCAGGTACACTGGGGCAGGGTCCAGCCATGGGCCCTCAGCCTGGCAAGAGGACCAGTGCACCCCAGCCTGGTTCAGGGATAGAGGCAGAAGTCAATAAGGGGCGATCACGATACGTGTAGCACTATGCGATCACCTCACATCATTTTCCAGCCCTGCTGCTTGGAGGACCTTGCTGGGTTCTTAAGAAGAAAGGAGGGGACGGGGAGATAGGCCACACGAAAGATCTGTGGGAGCTAAGAGTATGAGGCCACTCTGGTGGGTGACCTCATGACAGCTCCAGTGGTAGGACGGTGTTTCTCTCTCACCGACATGCCCTCTGGAGTCTAAACACTTTCAGGCTCCTGTGGGATACTTTGCTGACCCCTGGAGCTGGAAGAGGAGGATATAAATGGATCTTGACCATAATCCATGTTCCTTCATGATGACCTCTAAACAGGGGATGGTTTGAGACCTTAGGTGGGTAACCGGTGGTATCTTAGATTCAAGACGTCGACTTTCAGCTCTGTCCTCTCGGAGCGGTGCCTTTAACACATGGTTTTTTACACTGCCCTTTCACTTATTCTGCATTTCCTGAGCAGCTAGCACATGCCGGGCACAGTGTTGGGGCTGGACGGTGCGATGATAAACAATGTTAAACAAATAAGGCATGCTTTCCTGTTCTTGAGTTCACAGTCTAGGGACAAATATGGACACGTAAGTTATTAGAATCCCATAACGTATTATAACAAGTTATAATAAAAGAAAAACATGATGCGGTGACAGTAACTGTTGGATGAGGGAAGGTCTAGAAAGTTATAACAGAACAAGGGACTTTGGAGCGGGTTTTTGAGGCTAAATGAGAGGTAGCGAGGATGAGGGGAGGGGAAGATACTGCTGACAAAGGGACAGCATGGACAAAATCTCAGAGGCAAGAAGTAGCAACACGCTGGCAAGAAATCTGAGGTGCAGAAGTGGTGGCGTTCTTGCTGGGCACTGTTTACCCTCCAAGAAGGCAAGGCAGCAGCCAGCCAGCAGCTCCCGAGTCTGCAGAGCCTTTCACATACAGGATTCTCCTCTGATTCTCAAATCAGCCCTGTGGCTATTAGCCCCATTCTACGGATAAATTATGAGCTTGAGGTTATACACAACTCATTAGCTGCACTGCTAACGAGAAGGGGGAAGAGGGGGGAGCTGCCAAGAATCTATATACAGTCATCCCTCGGTGTCCCCAGGGCATTGGTCCAGGACCCCCAAGGATACCAAAATCTGCCGATGCTGAAGTCCCTTATATAAAATGGTGTAGTGTTTGCATATAGCCTACGCCCATCCTCCCATACACTTTAAGTCATCTCTAGATTACTTGTGATGCCTAAGACAATGTGAATGCTAGGTACATAGTTGCCAGGGCTGTGCAAATTCAAGTTTTGCTTTTTGAAACTTTCTGGTGCTATTTTTCCAAACATTTTCAGTCCGTGGTCGGTTCAGTCCCCAGATGCGGAGCCCATGGATATAGCGGACTGAGCGCAGTCTTCTCCCGCCAGAGTTGGCAGCAGCTTCAGAGCAGGGGGAGGAGGGGTGGAGGAGGGAGTGAGCCAAGGTATCCCTTTCATTGATTCTAACAGGAAGTGAACTCCTTCCACATAAATGGCTCCAAATTCTCTTCAAGTATCAGTCAAGTTTCCAAATGATTTCTCTTAGACCCTGGAAACCGTAGGTGGAAAGGGAGTGATCACCTGTCCCTGCTCCTAGCCACCCAGAGAGCCCTGGGAACGCCCCCAGGGAAGTGCCCGTTCTCAGGGCAGTGATCATCCCTGTTTGGGCCACCCTGCTTCTGTTCATGGGAGCGCTATCCTTCCTGTCATCCAAGCTCAAAACCTTGGAAGTCAGATACGACCACTCCTTTCTTCCTGAATCCTCTGAGTCACAGCAAGGAACTGCTAATACCTCTTACCTCTATCCGTTCCTTTCCGTTTGCATCACTGCACTGCTTTAGCCCTGAAAGGCACCCACGGGCCGCCCTGCTTCCCCTTCTGCCCCTTTTCTCCTACTGCCGTCCACCCATGTGACCCCAGGAGATCACATGATCTGAGGCAAAGCTTCAGCCTCTTCATCCCCCTCCACCATTCAAAACCATTCTAGCATCATAAGTGCTCAGCAAACGTTTGGTGAATGACATGGTCTTGAGGGAGTCTACACTGCCTTCTCAGGGAAGCGCAGAGCTCTCTGCATCCAAGAGCCCTTCTACCACCATGTCCAACTTGCCTTTGCCGCCTTGTCTTCCACTACTTGCTCGGACTTGGCCTGCTCTCCAGAGAACTGGGCCATTGCTCTCCTCCACTTGGAGCTTGTACTTTCATACACTACTTTGATCGTGGCTGCTCCTCAAACGAGAAACCTCCTTCCCAGTATCCTCACCCATCTCCCCGTGGCAAAGCGGCTTCCCCCCTGTCAAGACCCCAGTGCAATGCCACCTCCTGCAGCGAGCCATGCCAGGTCACTCCTAAAACATGTCTGTTTAAGAAGGGAAGAGGAGAAGTGTGTTAACTTACTCGTCTGAGGCCACAAGTCGCGTTAGCTCTCTGTATCTCCTTTTTATTCATCTGTTAAAAAATAATAATATTCACCGTCTTTATCTCACAAAATTGCCGAGAAGATCAAATGAAATCATGTACATGAAAGTTTTTAGCAAATGATTGTCGGGGGTTAAATAACAATCTTATTATGCCTATATTATAATCACTCTCATGCATACATTTTTCTCTCCTTGATAAGCTCTAGATCTGCCCTAATACAGTCACCACCAGCCACATGTGGCCCGTGAGCCTTGAAATGTGGCCAGTCCACACTGAGAGGGTGCTGTACGGGCAAAGATACTTAGCAGATTTTAATGACAATACTAAAATAAGAAAAACATCTTTTTAATACTTTTCATCACAATCACATGTTGAACTAATAATATTTTGGGTGTATTAGCTTAAATAACACATATTACTAAAATAAATTTCACATTTCTTTTTACTTGTTTAACGTGACTATTAGGACATTTAAGAATTCCACATGCAACGTGTTATATTTCTATGGGACATCACTGCCCTAGAGAATGGGAAGTGTGTCGTATCCATCGTTCAGAGCCCCTTGTGGGAACACTCTCAGTGTTTGTCGACGAATTGTGATGTGAGTAAACTCTCAGCCACGCTGGGGGAGGGTTGGCTGTGATGTTGGATGAGTGGGGACGAGCTGGGGAGGGGCTCTGGCTTTGCCGTCACCGCCGCCCCATGAGGCTTCCCTGGCCCCATCTGCCTGTGGCTGTCACACCCCAGTGGCACCCCACACCACCACCGCACCCCTCAGCCTTCAGGGGGCACTCGGGGTGCTGGCCTCATTCCCGCTTCCACCCGTCCTGCCTCTCTCCCAGTAACTAGGAAGGGAACCATTGATTGGAAGGAAGGGGAGGTGAACTAGGGTGTGACTTTTTCTACGTGAAGGTAAAACTTACTAATGAACAACCTGCAGGCACCTCCCTGCACAGCATCCTAGGATCACAGCCCCCTCACGTCCCTCTCTATGGAGCAAGGGTATGGGAAGCCCTTTGCTTCCTGGCCACGAAGAGGCAGCGACTTGGGCGGGAATCTTGGAGCCTTTCCTACTGGGCTCCATGCTGGAGGCCACCTGTCTTCTCTGGGACTCACTGCCAGGCCAGGGAGAGGAGCCAGCAGCAGTTGGAGTCACTCAGAGCCCTGGACGGGACACTGAGCGGTGCTCCCCAGGTGGGCAGGGCTGGTGCCGAAGCCAATGCCTCAGGCCACTGACACGCCCAGCCCCTCCCCACTGGGCTCCTCGCCTTGCTTTTGGATTCCTCACTCAGCAGAACCCTAGCTTTGGTGCCCAAGACATACTAAAGGGATAGCCCTGAGCAGATGGCCTGCCACCTTCAGGACACAGGGGCCCCTGTCTCCACCAGCCCCTCCTTGTCTACCCAGGGCTCACCCACCAAAACAGCCCGCAGAGGAGAACACCCAAAGTGGGGATATCCAGTGTTGGTGTGTTGTACTTTCTTTATCATTTAGTTCAGATATTCTCTAGTTTTCATTACGACTTCTGCATTAATCTGATTCTTGCTATTAATTATTCATAATTATTAATCTGATAGGCTATTAATTTCCAAGTATTTGAAGATTTTCTAGTTATCTGATTCTTCCTGACTTCCAGTTTAAGTATTCTATGGTCATATGAGGTGTGCTTACAGAACAGCATGATCTATTTTGGTAAATGTTTCCTGTGCACTTACAAAACACATGGTCTTTTTTTGTTGGGTGCAGTCTTTTATGTGCGGGTACGTGTGTGCGAATTATGCCAATAAAAAGATCATTTTGTTCAAAAAAAAAAAAAAACAAAGTGGGGATATCATGTGGGCTTGCCTCCTTTTGACTCCATCTTGGGGTTTGAAGAGATTGTAAGACTTTTTAAAATAGAGTCTTAGCAGGCTTAGGAGAGGGATTTGTCTCTCCTGAGTGTCTTTTCTTTAGGATATGTGTCAGAAGGATTCTTAAATCTTCAAAAACCCTCATTTCTCCATGAGCCTGAGAGCGTGGTAGCAGTAAGGCACAGTAAAAAACCGCTGATAGACAGATGGAATGCTGTAATTACGCACAGGAGGGAGAGAGGGAGCGTTTGCTGAAATTATTAGTGTGGGCAGACAATTAGAGGCTTTTCCAGGAGATTACACTTCTCCCTCCCATCTGCACTCCATTTAGGAGTTTTTACATTCACAATGCTATCTCCTCCTCAGCTGCGCCATTTGCCATTTTGCCCAAATTATTATTGCGCTTGACTTTGCGTTTGCTCCGACTTCACCAGTGTTCCCGGCTTCTCCTCCCGGCTCCCACTCTCCCTACTCATCACTTCCAATCTCTTCCCCCTTCACTCTCCCTTCCTCCTACTTCCCTCATCCCCCAGCAGAGAGCCGAAGATGTCTATCAAGAAGACGGCTGCTTCTTGGTAGGCTGAGCCGGATGCGATCTAACGTGAAATGCTAGGAAGGAGGTCAGAGTGATCTAGAGCACAGCTTCCTGCCTGGGACCCACGCCGCAGCCGCGGGAGAAGCCGGGACCCCAGGACAGCGGGGCTGGATGAGTCTGGTTTGGAGAGGGAGGAAAGAATCTGTGTCCTCTCTCCATCCAATTACACCGGAGCTCAGGTCATTAGGATGGGCCCAAATCTTCTAACTTCTTATGAGCCCAAGGCTCTAGATCCCACAGCTTCATTCACAATAATAGCTCATTCATTCATTCCTCCAGCACAGGGTCTTCCAGCGGCTTCTTCCAGCGGCTATTGTGCTCCAGCCACAGGGCTTAACACTGGAAAGGTAGAAGAGAACCAAACGCTCTGAGTGAGGGCCTGCAGAAGGTACTCTGGCAAGCAGGAATTATTGTTTTCACATTCTAGATGGGAAACCAGGTTCCAAGAGGTTGCGTTGCTTGCCCGAGTCAGAGACGCTTAGCGCCAGATCCCGATCTCTGGCTCCAAGGCCAGTGCTCTCCACAGCATCCCCCTGGCCCTGGAGAAATGGAGTGGTCCTGTAGCAGCCCTGTCATCTTCTAGATAAACAAATGCGTCAACAATTACGACAGTAAGTGAGGAGGGCCGTCATCCAGGGGACAAAGGGGTGCGGGAGCCAGGCCGAGGGGGTGACTAACCCTTTGCAAGGAGCCGGAGGGGCGTGTGCTGGAGCAGTGGCCAAGGATGAGCAGACGCCGGGGAGGGAGAGAGGCAGGGAGGGCATTCTGGGCACAGGGACAGCAGGCGTGGCCAGCAGGGCTGAAAGGAATGAGGTGGCACTTCTTTAATGCATTTTTGTGTCGTTCGGCCCTTTCATGTACATTATACTATGTAATCCTCGCGGGCAGCCCTAAGGTGGACATTGCTGTCTCCATTACACAGATGAAGAAACTGAGGCTCTGGAGGGGTGGGGGACTGGCCTAGAGAGGAGGTGGCACAGTGGAGGGTGTGGCTGGCATTTGTGTGGAGGGTGGCTGGAGGGAGACCCAGCCTGGATGCGGGGTGATCTGTCACAGGTCACATCCAGAGGTCAAAAGAGGAGGTGATGTACCTGATCTAAAACTGTGGAGGCGCAGGCGGGATTTGGTACCGATTGGAGGTTGGGAATGACGGAACAGCAGGAGTGGAGGATAACTCGACAGTTACTGCATAAGACATTGGATGGATTGTGTTGCCGTTAAACAAGCTAGGAACCCAAGGAGGAAGAGCAGGTTCTGGAATAAAACGGCACAAGGGCAAATTAGTCGAGAAGGAAGCTTTAGCCATGGAGGCTTTCTGAGGCAAGGTATCTGAGGAGGCAGCTGTGTCAAGGAATTGGAAACGTTACCATGGATCAGAGATAACCTCAGTCCTTCCCCACCAAAAATAAATGAAAAACTAAAGTCTCCCAGGAGTGTGACACTCTACGGAAAAGGAGGATTCTCCAGGAGTCAAGCTTCCTCTCCCCACTCCCTTGGCCTCTCAGATTTCTGTCCCAGGCCCTCCTTGCAAAGCTGCAGAGCCTCAGAGACACAAAAGCCCCAGACAGGCAGTGGCATGTAGACACACAGACAGAGGGACCCCACACCAAGGAGCTGGCTCGGCCTTGTCAAGAGTTCTCTGACTCCCACATGGAGGGTAGCAGAGGCCAGCACAGCTGGCTGGTCGTGTTCTCAGGGGCACAGGGACATCAGGGCCTCTGGAAGTGTCTGCTGAGCCTGCAGAGATGGAGGTGCCTTGACGAGGGGCCTAGAGGTTGGAGCCTTGGGAAAGGGGGCTGTTGGTACGGGTGCCAAAGTTACCCACCAAATGGAATTCAAGCCACCACATGACTCAGAGACTTGCAGGGCGAATCCCAGTGGCTTTGGGGCCTCTGTGCGACGGGACCATCAATTAATGAAACCACTGGGCTGGGAATCAGGATACCTGATTGCAGTTCTAGCGCACATACTAACTCTGTGATCTCGGACGGATCGCTTTCTCTCTCTGAAAATCAGACCTCTCCCAGCTCTGTGAGTCCTCTGGCCACACAGACAAGAGAAACCCCAGAAATACCAATGAATTAGAACAGCGGTTGGCAGACATTTTCCGTAAAGGGCCAGATTGTTAATATTTCCGGCTCCGTGGGCTCTACAATCTCTCTCACAAATACCCAACTCTGCCTTTGTAGCAGGAAAGCACCACGAATAGAACCCAAACAGGCATGACTGCGACCCTCATACAGCTTTATATACAAAAACTGACAGTGGCCAGATTAGCCCACTCTTTGCTGATCCCTGACCCAGAGCATTCCGGGCACAGTGAACCGCACATGTAATCTTCCAATCAAAGCAAAGGATGAGGGAGCCCGCATCCTCTCAAGAGTCCATGGCAGGTTCAGGAGATGAGGCGAGGTCAGATGCTAACCTCTCTTTCAGCCGTCCTTAGAAGGGAACTTTACATTTAGTGAGCATCTGCCCTATACTGGGTCAGACTTCACATACACAATGACTCCATCGTCATTATTATTAACAACAGCCCTGTGTTAATAAACTCTCTTACAGGTTAGAAAAGGTGGCTCATAGAGGTTAGGTAACAGTCCTAGGGTCGCATTGCTTGGAGCAGAGTCAGGATAAAACTTCAAAGACTTGGAATGGCATACTGCCATTCATTAATCCCCCAAAGCAGATTCTTCTTTGTTCGAAGGCTACTCGCTGCCCCCAGACCTGCCCTCTTAGCAGCTTTCCCTACACCCACCCAGAGCTGACGGAGATCTGAGCAATCATCCTCTATACTTTCCTTGCTTTCTCGGCAGTATTTCCCTTCCCCACTTTTAAATGTCATGGAGCGTGATGCTGACACAATCAGACAGAATCCCCAGTCCAGACAGCCCCGCAGCCAAGGGAGACACAACTCCAGCACACACTCGCTGAGATACAAAGGAAAAGTGTAATTCACTTTACATAGATTCCCATAAATAAGCAATAAAACAGGAACAGCCATTTTCAGTGAGCATTTCCAAGGTTTGGTGAGCTAGGAGTTCAGACTGGGGGAGAAACGAAGAGCCTTTTTCATTATTTCCCCATCCCTGCAATTGTCTTTTACTGTCTGCCAACTTTGAAAGGGAAAAAAGGAATGTGGCTCCCTTAGGGATGGAGTCTGTGCTCCCATTGCCTGCTACAACCTGCCAAATTCCACGTCCCAGTTGTGCAAGTGTCACTCTGAGAGCTGTGCCTCTGCTCTTCTCCCTCCAACGCTGCCTGCCCTGGGCTTTTGTCATCAGGTTCACGGGGAAGTGACCCTACTTTGGTCTATACTAACATGGAAAGTTACACAGGCTGTCACCGTGGACCGATGAGATTTCCCCTTTGTAAACTCACCTGATTTGAAATGCTGCTACTCGGCCTACAGGTATGCGTGTGTAAGTGTGTGTGTACACATGTGTGTGCACCCATGCGTCAGGCAATGTACACCTACATGTTCAGTCTGTTTGGAACCATGTCCCATGTCATGAGTCACACACTCCTGTGGCATCTCAACATAGTCTCTGTTTCCTTGTTGACTTTTAAAGCATCCTACCCTCCCGGTTGGAAGTTTTCCACATTATAACTTCACACAGTCCACCAGCATTTTTGACAACTTCCTCTGACTTTGCTCCTCACCTTGAGTCCCAGCCATACTTAAAACCAAAGAATTGGCTGTAACCAAGTTCTGGTTTCTCTACTAATATCAAGCCACTCTTCCCATTTCCTGAACTCACTGCCCTTCCTAGGACTATTTAGTGCGTGTAGAATCCCAGCAGAGTGGCCACTCACTGAGGCCATCCTCCATAGCCATGCTGCAGCCATGCTGCAGATGGGTCACACAATTTAACATTTGATTTTATATTATCATATATTGTTCTCAAGTTGTTTCATCTGTGTTAGACTACTAAGCTCTCTGAAGACAAAAAACCGCACAAATACACATAGACATTTCTCAGTCAACCTCATAGTAACAGCTAGCTGTTGCTGTGTAAGGAATAATGCCAAGCTCAGTGGCTGGAAACACTATAAGCACTTCTCATCGCTCACCTAGCTATGTGTCAGCTGGGCAATTTTTCTCATCTGGGCCAGGCTCAGCTGAACTTAGTTACTCAGTCATCTGTCTGTAGCTAACCTGGGGAGACTGAGGAATGGCTGGTTTTAAATGGCTTCACTCACATATCTGGTGGTTGTCTGACTGTTGATGGTTATTACAGTCACGCCTGGGCCATATGTTTGCCAGGATCCAGCATGTTGTCACAGGCCTGTTCACACAGCAGCATAAGGGCTCCAAGGGAGCAAGTGGAAGCATGCAAAGGCTCTCAAGCCCTCAGCTCAGAAACAGCACACCCTCACTTCCACCCATTGTCTTGCCCAAGTAAGTCAAAAGACCAGCTCAGCTCCAAAGGATGAGAAAATAGACCTCACCCATCGATGGGAACTTCTGAAGAGTCATCTTGCAAAGCATCTGGGGCCAGGGAGATGTGGAGAATTGGGGACATCTTTGCCATCAGTCTGCCATACCCACTAAAGGATGGATATGTAACATAAACCAGCACAAAATGCAAAACTCAGTTCTATTGTGATTATACCCATTTATACGTTCCCATCCTTCTTTGTACCTAGCTTTGATCTCTTCCAAGTTTGGCCATGGTGGGGTCATCCCAGGGCCCAGCTGCAAGTCAGGAGGGGAAAGTCTTTGTTGCTGCCAAATAGATGATCCAGCTGAATAGGATCAAGGCATGAATTTCATCTGTTGTTAGATGAGCCAACCTGTGAATTCATTGGATGGTAGTAAATCAAATATGAATCCGATAAGTTTCATTACCTCCTTTAATAAGCCATCAACAAACATTCAAGTCTTCTTCAGTCAAAAATGCTGGCCTGATCATTGCCCAGAGAAGAGCCCAAGGATCAAGGGGAAGGGGTTTAGAAGGGATTGCAGGTTCCACCCCACTGGCCAGTCTCTGTCCTCCATGCTAAGACTGAGTAGTCATGTGACTTCAAGGCTTCCTTCAGTCCAGATCAGGGCCATCTGGGAGGTTTCTATTTGTGGCCTTTCTCCATTTCATGAGTACCAGTGAGCCCAGTTGAGACATAAATGAATTAAATACAGCCACTAATCACACACTCTCATCTTTAGTCTGCAACTGGCTCTTCTGATTTATTTCTTGATTTATGTGTTTGTTCACTTATGTATTTCTTTTGTGTGGGGGGCACAGGGTGCGTGCGGCAAGGTTGTTATGTTGGAGTTTTAGGAGTTGAGTGTGTTTTTTTTTTTTTTTTTTTTAAATGCTCATTGAACCTGAGATTCTTCTCTTGAAGATTTGGCAGTAATTTAGTGAGTGCTTATAAAGTATGGCTCCTGCCTTTTCTAATTTTTTTTTTAAATTCTAGTAAAAAGATAACATAAAATTTGCCATCTTACCCATTTTAACGCACAGTTCAGTAGTGTTAATTATATTCGTATTGTTGTGAAGCAAATCTCCAGAACTCTTTTATCTTGCAAATCTGAAACTCTGTACCCACTAAGTAACAAGCTCCCTTCTCCCCACACCCCCCAGCCCTGGTAAACAACATTCTACTTCCCATTTCTATGAACAGAATTCCGTTGTATGTATATACCGCATTTTGTTTATCCATTCATCTATAGATGGACATTTGGGTTGCTTCCATCTCTTGGCTGTTGTGGATAATGCTGCTATGAACGTGGGTGTGCAAATATCTCTTTGAGCCCCTGCTTTCAAATCTTTGGGTTATAAACCCAGAAGTAGGGCTGTTGGATCATAAGATAGCTCTATTTTTTTTTTCATTTTCTGAGTGTCCTCTGTACTGTTCTCCATAGCAGTTGCACCATTTTACATCCCCACTAACAGGGAACAGTGTTCTAATATCTCCACATCCTTGACAGCACTTGTATTTTCTGGTTTTTTGATAGTAGCCATCCTAATGAGTGTGAGGTGACATCTCATTGTGGTTTTGATTTGCATTTCTCTGATAATTAGTGATGTTGAACAAGTTTTCATAAACTTGTTGGCCACTTGTGTATCTTCCTTAGAGAACTATTCAAGTCCTTGGGCCATTTTTAAGTTGGGTTATTTGATATTTTGTTTTTATGGTTGCATTTATGTGTTTTAGTACTATAATAAATGTCCATTCAGTCACCAACAAACAAAACTCGAACACTGATGGCAACTGTGTAGTAGCCCCATCTTCCTCTGCCCAAAGTTACTGAGCACCGTCTTAAATCTTCTGTTTGTTATTGCCTTGCTTTCCTTTTTTTTCAAATAAAGTTTTATTACAGCTGCATATTTTCTTTAAAAAAGAATATTTGGGATTTGGTTTGATTTTAACTTTTGTTTATTTTATGTATTTTATTTATCGTATAAAACATTCTTTATTTTAAGTTATGAATTTATGTATTATGATACAAAGCGTATCAGGCAATATTTATTATTTGGAGGGCTTGCTTTTTTAATTCAAATTCTACTACTAAGACAAGTCCATAGTGTTGCATGTAGCTGTTGTTCATGCATTTTAGCTGAGGTTTATTGTTGTGTCATATTCCCACAGCACAATATAATTATCCATTCTTCTGTCAGAGTACATTTGTATGGTTTCCAGGGTTTTGCTGTTTATGGATAGCGCTGGTATGACCGTTCTCGTACACATCTCCAGGAATACGTGTACAAGAGTTGTCCTTGAGTGTTTTCCTGGGAGTGGGGCTGCTGGCTTGTAGGGCATTTGAATGTCCAATTTCACGAGATGATGCCAACTGTTTCCAAAGTGGCTATAAAATTTCACACTCCCACCAGCAACGTACAGACAGCTCTGTAGATCCGTGTTCTCTCCAACACTTGATATTGTCAAACTTCTTCATTTTTAACAATGAACCGGGTGAGGATGGTATCTCATGTGCCATTGGTACGCATTTCCCTGATCATTAATGAGGTTGAACATTCCTTCCTGTGTTTATTGGCCATATGTGTTTTTTTAATCAAATGAAAAGCTTCTGTTCATCAAGACACTGCAAAGAAAGGGAAAAACAAGTTACAAACCGAGACGAGTTATAGCTGCCAAAAGATTTAGTGCAAAAAGTATCTGCAAGAAAAGGCCAACTCACCAAATAGAAAATGGGCAGAAGAAACGGCAGGCATTTCACAGAACAACCCCCCCCCCCCCAGTTATTACTGTTAGCCATAAAGATGTGTTTCTATTCATAATGCCGGCTGGTCATATGGTGGAGTTTTCTAACATCAGGTGGAAACTTCTTTCAGTGTAGACACATTTTTCTAAAGCCTTGTCCTCAGCTAGTTCAGAGCTTAGTCAGACAAGCCTGCTGCTTTCCCCCTTGCCAACTAGGGAATTTGTCTGAGTCCAGAAAAAAGTGTTCACAAGGAAAAAACCTTGAAGCCAAGGGACTCTCACAGGTGGTTACCTAGAGACACTCAAGCCTTAGAAAACCCTAAAGCTGAAGGCATGAATAGCCATCCATTCCAAGGAGAACTAGGTTACATTTTCCCCATCAGGGCCTTTCCAGAGTATTCCCAGGGGAGGTGAGGAATCTTCCCATCTCTATTCACGCACTGAGGAAAGGGTGATCATTTCTCTTTCTCTAAAATTGCTCTGAGATTGATGACCAAAAAAAAAAAAAAAAAAAAAATCTATGTGGAACTAATTTCTCTTAAACATTCCCTGGAGCCAAAGAAACAGTTAAGTATTTAGTCTTTGAAGGACTTCCCTGCTGGGATGAGGTTTCTGGTGAAGAGTAAAGAGAAGGAGGGTAAGATAATATATTGAATAAATAAATGCATTGAGGAGAATGGACACGAGCTGTCAGTAACTTTCAGCATGGTCTGCACTGCAGAGAAGGCCAAAATGGGACCATTCTGGAGGTCAGCCTGGGCTCCCCTCTCCAGCTGCCTCCAGACTTCTAGAGGGAAGGTCCAAGTGTGAGAAAAGCAGGGAGGCAGAGTGATAAATAGGGACTAAAACAAGAGTCAGCACTCACACTCCTATTCCTGTGTCACTAGCTAGCTTTCTAAGGTGTTGCTTGCCATTTGCAGTTGATAGCAAGTATCTTCCCATATTTATTCACTTACCTGTCAAGGGTACCTATTCCCTGTGCAGCAGTGGGAAATCTTGAGTAGCAGATTATGCCTTTGGTGCTCACCTGTCAGTCCTGGGCTCTCCTCTGCTGGATAGGAGAGCCAGGGAGCCACAGAAAAGTGACAGGCAGACAGGTAGCTAGTTGCAGTGACTTGAAGCAAAACTAACTAAAAACTGGAGTCTTGCAATGGAAGCTACCAGAGGAACTGGCTAACAAGATATCTTTTCCAATCTCCAAGCAGGGTTGGGATGGAATAATTAGACATGTCTACACTGGAGAGTGTCAGGGTAAGACAGAGCCAGGTGACAGGATGGGCAGCTGGAAAGTCTGAAGGCTTATCCTCATTCTGAACATTGGAAACGTCCTCTTGGGAGCTTGAAGGAGCCTAGCCTGTGCTCTCCCACACACGCCCTGGAGAGGATGCTAAGTGAGAGTCTGGAAAATGCAAAACCAGATTTCAGCATTCCTGTGGCCCAATGGGGTTATCTTCCAGGTGCCTCGTTGTTCCCGAGTCTAGATGCAGAAAATTCCTATACCACATATTCATCTCAGAGGCCACTGGCAGAACATAGTGGCTCATTTGAAAATCATCTTTCTTAACTGTTTCCAGGATGCTTTCCAGTTACTAAAACAGCAAATCACAGATTGTTGACATTGCCGGCAGGATCACAGAGGTTCAGCTTATCACCTAGTGAAGATGGGGCAGCTCATGTTACTACATCATACACCTCTCTCTCTCACACACACACACACACATACACACACACACACACACACACTTCTACATCGCTTCCTTACAGCCAAGCAAAAACAAGATTGGGAACAGAAAAAAAAAAAATCTCTCCATCCAACCATCTTTTTGCTTTTATCTCCCCCTTCCTCATCATCCTCTCACTCCTCTTTGGGGCTGAGAGAGCTCAGGGTAGTAAGCATTCCATGTTATTAAGCAAAAATGTCTTGTGACAACAACCATGTCATGTCTGAATCTTCCAGTGTTGACAGAGACAAGAACAGAGCTAATGAAATACACACATTTCCTTCCATACAGGAAACTGGAACAGCAACAGAGCTTTAGAAACAGACACTGTCCTCCCTGCAGAAAACTGACATCATGTATTCAAAGCCAGTAACAACAATTCCTTCCTTTATTGTTTAATTACGAGCTGACGCAGCCAAGATAAAGGCCCAACCGATCCAGGGCTCAAAAATGCCAATCACTCTTTGAAGAAAGCTGAGGCTTATTCTCTGCTTTTATTATATTTGTTACAATTTGAGTTTGTTCAGTGGTAAATGCAATATTGACATTTAGAACCCCTAGCAAAAAAAAAAAAAAGATAGATAGAAAGAAAGAAAAGGCAACCAAAACATCATTTGCTTCAAATCCTCGAGCAGTTTCCAACTGGAGGCCATAGGAGTTTCCTCACTCTTTTTAATTTTATTTCCCCTCCCCCTTTCCAAACATTCCCACAGAGGCATGTTTTCCAGTCAACAATGTATCTGCAATCAATATCTCTTATGTACAGCATGCATGCAATCATGTTCTAAATGGAAAGGGAGGGTTCTTGAATGCACTTGTCAAGACCATCTGGCTGTGGCCAGAGCTGTATGAAGAGGTAGCCAGACAGCAGAAGCGGGACAGGTGGGAGAAGGATGCTCTCCGAGGTTCCTGATTCAAGTGTTGGCAATGATGCTGAGCTCTCCAGCTACAACTGTCTTCAAGCCCCAATTATGTCGGGTTTCTTGGTACTGGCATATTAGCAGAGGCAGGAGTTGTTCTTAAAGAAGTTCTGCGTCTTCTTCCCTTTGACATTTTCATAAAGAAAATTGTTTATCTCTCAAATTTAACCAGTGCCCAGGATCCCTTTTATAGTCATTAAACCTTTTATTTTATTGTCCTATTTTTTGTCTTGTTTGGTAGTGGGGAGGGGCTTCTCCCCTGTGAGCAGTGGAGTCCAACTCGGGCCTGCCCCTCTCTAAGGCCACACTCATGCCGCCATGACCATGCTTCTCCCTTCGCCGGCCAGTATCCGTGGGCTCTTCCAGTTGTCTCTAGACTGCAAGCATGTGGGGATACAGGCCTTGTAGCATCCATCTCTGCATCCTCAATGTCCAGAACAGTGCCTGGCCTGTAGGAACAATGGAAGTTTGTTGAATTAAGAGGTTAAAAAATAATGCCCTAGTCAAGCAATCAGTCAACCCATCAATGAACAGAGCGTGTAAGAGATGTTCACAGAAACATGTTCCAGTAAAGTAAAACCCTCTGGAAGCTAATAGAAAACTCTAATTTCTCCCTCACCCAGAACTGGCAGCTCCAAGAGGCTGGGGGAATTTTGAGAAGCTTTGGTCTATACTTTTGTGGTTTCCCCACACGAAAGCTTCCAACTCAGTGAGATTATCTTGATTCCAAGGTCTATTGGTTCAAAAATAGAAAGATTTTAAAATAACTTTGGGCTAGGTAAATTTGGGGCTGTTATTTTAGTGGGCGTATGTGTGTGGGTGGGTGTGTGTGAATTCTTCCCTCTCTGTACCAACCAGAGGAGATTTGTTGATGCAAATGACCCTTGAGTCAGTGCTGTATTAGCTTTGGCAAGAAAGCCAGAAGAGAAAAACAACGGCTAGCTCATTGCCAGGCACAAAACATAGCTCCGCAAATGTTTGAGATAACACTGTATAAATTAATTAGCTCCTTTCTGTGGCATGGTCTTTTCCAAACCCATTCGTGAACTTGAGCCCTCCTAGGTGTGTCCTGAAGTTAGGCATGTCCTACCTATGTCTGCAGCCTGTCTCTTGCCTCTCATCCACTTGAATCCCACCTCCAGCCACGCTCATTACTTGCACTGCCGGGAACGCTACGCCCTGCTGGACCTTCGCGTTTTCTAATGTGATGCCTCCTCTTCTCCGTGTGACCTTCCCCTTTGTCCTCTACTTGATAACACTTACTTACCTCTCAAATTTTAACATAGGGTCACAAGCCCAGGAAACTGTCCCTCCCCAGCCCCCCCGGGTCAGCACCCCACTGCCCACCCAGCACTGTCTCCATCAAACCCGCAGCACCCCCAGGACTCCCACTGTCTGTGCACCTTCCTTCCCGTTGGAGGCTAAGATGATGTCCCTTGTCTCTGTATCCCAGCACCAAGCACCATGCCTAGACTGGTCCATAAACGTTTACTGATGAGCAAATACATGGATGAATTAATGAAAGAATGCTAATACTATAGAAAGTCTGGAGGTGGCCTTGAGAAGCTACACAATACATGGAAAGCTGCCTCTAGCCTTGAGCCGTGAGTCAGAAAACATGGGCAGATAGATGGGCTGTGGTGAAGTTCAAAGTGGGACAGAAGGGCAGAGACCTCTGCCAACAAGCAGGACCAGAGGGAAAGGAGAAGCCTATGCAGTTGGGGCTGCCTGAGGCAGCCTTCGCTCAGACCCCAGGAATGGGGCCATGGAGCCAGAGCAGAGAGGACTTTTCCTGGTCTAGAAGGCGTGGGAGCAAGCTGACCCATGGGCCAAGAGGAGAGAATTTTTGCATGGGGACTAGATGCAGCGTCGATCAGTCGTGAGATGCTACGTGAAGAGGCTCGCATGAAGGAAAAGGCTCGAGCGGCCCCTGACCCCAGTGAGTTTACCGTCTGATCCCCAGGGGCGTGAAGTGGCTTTAGAAGCTACCACTGAAGGACATGCACCGCTCTGCACAGGCAAGATGCTGCCAACAGTGGGGAAACAGTCACCATCGTAAGCGAGAGATCACAATGAGATGGAAACGACCTGTCACAGCATTTTAATTCACCTACTGTATTTTGGAATGTTTTAATTAAGGTTTATGTGTTACCGTTATGACTGTAATCCTGAGAAGCGCCAAGCCTGCCCTGGCAGAGGGAAGAGAGGAGGAAAGCACATCATAATTAAAATAATTATTAATCTAATCTCATTAAGTATAGATTGTTCATATCGTTGCTGTTATTAGGTGCTGGGGGCAGACCCCTTTCCTGAACCAGTCCCGTCAGCTTGCGTAGAGGTGGAACGCACAGCGATGCCTGAGGAATCCTTCCGCCTCATACAAGGCAGTGCCCCCCATCTCTTTCCCGTAGAATTTCTGCCTCCACCTCTCCTTCAGGAGGGTCTCCTGCACAGAATCTGCGCCGTGCTGGGTTTGGGAAAGGCTCTGTGTTTGGCTGTGTGCCCACGCCTGCCCCTCACTCCCCAGTGCGGAGCTGCGTGCTCCCTCCTCTGCTCTCGGCCCTGGAGGACACCTCCCCGGTCCTGCCTGCAGGGGGCGTGTTCGCAGGTCCTGCTCCCCCACGAGGCCCTGAGCTCCTTGAAAGAATTTACCGTCTCCTTCACCTTTGTATTTCTTCCAACATCTCTTTCCATCCCGATATCTACGGGAATGTGTGTATCATATTGCTTCAATATTGGAGCAAGGAGGGGGGAAGGAGAGAGAGAGGGAAGCGGGGAAGGAGGGAGAGAGGAAAGGCAAGGAGGAAGTGGGTGTGGAGTGAGACAAAGGCGAAGAACCCTGTTCTGCTGAGGGTCACTAGGGGCCTGGACCAGCAGTGCCTCCATCTTCCCAGGTGCCCAGCCCCTCACACACACACAGCCAACCTGCTACCTCTTTCCATTCTTCATGGGTGCAGATGACTAATGAATAGCAAGGCAAAGTGATTAGGTGGCCTTTACAAGCTTCAGTACCTCCCAGGGTATCTATAAGTCACTCTGACATCATAAATGCCTTCTCGGAAAATGTAAACACAAGAGGAGACCCACACAAAAAATGAATGTAATTCTAAAGTGCTTTCTCTCTCTCTCCCTCTCTCTCTCTTTTTTGTTTTGTTGCCTGTTTGGTTTGGGTTTTTTGTTTGTTTGTTTGTTTGATCACCAGTGAGTAAAGTTAGACTCGCCTGGTAGGGCAGTAAAGGATTCTGAGCCCAATTCCAACACCTGCATTTGGGAGGGGAGGTTCCCACACCACCGCCAATTCTCTGCGACCCCAGCCGGGTGTCCTCACTCAATTCTGACACTCTGCACAGAGACAGCATCTGACCCCACAGGTTAAGGGCTCAGTCCCACAGACCGCCCCGCACTTTAGATGCCCATGGTGAGCAGTATGTCCCCAGGTTACCCACAGCTTCTGTCTGACTTGGCCATGCGTCGGAGGTTCCCACGACCCCCTCCTCGGGTTTGATTAATTAGGCTCACAGCGCTCAGGGAGACACTTGCTCATATTTACTAGCGTATTAAAGGATATGATAAAGGATACAGATGAATAGCCAGATGCAGAGATACAAAGGGTGAGGTCTGGGAGGGTCCCAAGCCAAGAGCTTCTGACACCATGGACGTGAGATGCATTACCTTCCTGGATGTGGATGTGTTCACCCACCAGGGAGCTCTCCAAACGCCCTGCTATTGGGATTTGTATGAAGGCTTCATCATGTAGGCTGATCCATCATTAACTCCATTTTTTCCACTTCTCTCTTCTCAAGAGAATGAGGGTTTACGGCAGATAATCCCAAGCTTCTAATCACGGCTGTGTCTTTCCGGTGGCGGGCCCTCATCCAGGAGCCACCCAGAGTCACCTCGTTAGAACAAAGGACGCTCCTATCGCCCAGGAAATTACAAGGGTTTCAGAAGCCCTGTGTCAGGAACGGGGGTAACAACCAAATGTTAGAACAAAAGGTGCTCTTAACACGTAGGAAATTACGAGGGTTTTAGGAGCCCCGTGCCCAGAACCAGGAACAGAGACCAATGTATATTTTTTCTATTGTCTCACAGGGATGTTCACCCAAATAATGAAGGGACACAATTGGTCAGATGAAGTCATCCAGTATTAGATGCAATTTACACTGATCGTTTCCCCAATATTTCCCCAGAGCCCTGAGGTTTCATGGAGGTGCCTTAGGACAATTTTGAGTTTGGGGGAAAGTACGTTTAATCGGTAAGTTTTGCCTCCATATGCTTTTATGTAACAGCTCTTTGTGTAGATCTGATTTGTGAAAAGAACTCTTCTATTTAAAATAACAGCAACCTGGGAATTCCCTGGCAATCCAGTGGTTAGGACTCCAGGCTTTCACTGCCGAGGGGCCAGGTTCAATCCGTGGTCTGGGAACTAAGATCCCACAAGCCACGTGGCACGGCCAAAAAAAAAAAAAAAAAAAGTAAAATTACAGCAACTTGGAAATCCCTGATCTCATCCAACTCCCTGTTTTAGAGCAGAGGAAATAGGTCCCCAAGGTCAGGGGAATCCCACAGCTGGCCGGTGGCAGAGCTGGGCATGGATGCTGCATCACACACTCCCTTCCCCTCGGCCCTGCGCCGTCCGTGTCCTGATCCAGGGCTCTGAGCAGCCCGGCCTGAGGCCTCTCCCCGTAAGGGGTCCCACTCACCAGGCCTCATGTTCAGGCCGGCCCAGGCTGTGGGCAGAGGCCCAGAACCGAACCCTGGGCTCGGGCTCCCATCACCCCGGGAAGGACCTGCAAGGCCCAGAAAGGGACCAGGCAGGAATCACCTTGGGATCTGGTAGACCAACCACAGACCACGGTTGTCTGGGGCCCAGCCAGTGTTTCAAGAACACATCTTGTTTCTACTCCGAAAGCAAGTTGACCTCCTGAGAGAGAGGGGGCTGCCAGTCCTGCTGAACGGAGCCTAATTGGAGATTTCGCTGCTCGTAGACAAAACAGAAAAGGAGCTGATGTCAGCACTCTTATTTTCAGCTCCTGTGCTTCAGACCCACTCTCCTGGGTCTCTGTGGTCCCTGTGCTCCATAGCTAGCATGCTAGCTAGTCAGTAACATTGCTCAAACACTACTGTGTGTCAGGCCATGTGCTGAGAGCATTACTTACCGAATCTTCTGTTATCCTCCCAACACCTCTTCAGTACAGATACCATCGTGCTTCCCATTTTGCAGAGAAGAAACAGAGGTTTTGAGAGGTCTGGTGACTTGCCCAAAGTCACATAGAGACCCTGTCTGCAAAAACCTCTGTATGCCCCAGACCCACGGCTCTGAGTCAGATCCAGAAGTTTTTCCCCGTGTGGACCGCAGCTATTTGGGGGAGCTCTCCTGATGTAACATAGTCTGTCATACTTACAAACCATCCAACTATCTCAACATTCCAGTGCTTTAGCATCCCATTTCTGTCTCTCAGATTTAGTTCATGCCCTTGGAAGTAGCTCCAAGAACACTTGTCACACCCTCTGTCCCAGTTTTGGGGTCGGAAAATTTGGGTCACAGCACCCACATGATACATACAGATCAAAGGGCTTGACTCTGATTCTCAGCTCTAAAAACATCTCGTGGAAAAATACCTGAAATTCTCTCATGAGTTCTATTCCCTCTCTCTGTCTCTTTTTTTTTTTATCTTAAACATTAACCGCTCCTGCATTATTTTCTTAAAATACCAATACCCCTGAAGCGTAACGTGGTAACTTCATAGCATCTTAGGGTGATTCAGTATGCCAGATTTCCTATCCTCTCTGAGAAGACTGATGAAGTAAATCACCACTCAGAGATCATCACTCGTTGGTAGGAAAGGACCCGAAAGAGGAGTGGGAGGAAAAAGCAAACACTGATGTTCTCTGTCTCACCAGGAGCTGAGCCAGATGATTTATGCCCATCTCAGTGTATTCCTCACAGCAACCACATTTTACAGATGAGGGCAGTGTGATTCCAAGAGGCTATGATACCTGCCAGTGTCACCCATTCCAAGCTAGAAAGAAGAGAAAGTGACTGTGGGGCTGGAAGAGGTGTTTCACAACTACCAGTGCGTGACTGTGTGTCTTGCAGACTCCGCGGGTCTAGTGCCTGGAATTTGCGCACGCCCTCCACGCTGGTTTTGTGCCACCCGCTCTTTCTTCTCTCGGGTTCTGGTGACCTTTTCAGTGGTTAGGGGGGAGGAATATTTTATTGTTTTGCATCAGCTAATAGATAACAAAGAACTTTAAATCTGGGAACAACTGAAGATTTATTCCAATTTTGACATCTGGTCTCCTGATTCCCAAACTAATATTTTCTTTCTTCTTATGAGATGGTATGATGTTTGAAATCTAATGTGTAAAAGAATTCTGAACAATCTTTCTATTGCATGACTTCTTTTTTTTAAAAGGTACATTTGATTTGTTTGCAATGTGTTTCTTGTCTGTCGGGACCTGGGATGCTGAAAAGCAGAGTCCTCAGGAATACTGATCCAATAGTATTGGCCTTACAGTTGCCTTGAAGCAGAAAGGAACAGGAGTGGGATTAACATTAAAAGAAATTCAATTAAACAAATAGTGACTGAACACCTACTATGTGTGAGGCAGTGGGCTAATTCCGGTGACAATTTGCAAAGCTCAAGCATCAACCTCCAGGTTATATCACCGATCACGTGTGTGTGTGCGCGCACGCAAGCGTCTCTTTGTGCACACATTCCCTTGGGCACATGCAGTTCTCCACTTTTCCCATGGTGAACTGAAATAAACAAATCCCCATAAACTGCCCCCCTCATGAGCAACCTTGGAAATAAGTCCTATTTACAAATATTTCATCAGCCCCCTACTTCCAGCCCCATGTTCCCCTGATGACTGTAGGCAATAACATGAATAAAACTCAGAATGATTTCCTTCTACTGGGCATCAATCATCACTTTCCTGGGCAGATAGGTAAATGATTCAGTACCAGGCAACCTGGAGGCATTAGGGAACGTCTGCAAACTCTACAACTCTGGAGCTTGGACCCTAGATAGCCTAGCTAGGGAGAGAATAAGCTGGATCCAAGCGGGGCACCAGGGGCACCTTTGGATGGCCCTGACGTTATTTCTCCCATTTTACCACCTAGGAGGGAGCTACAAGTCCCTTCAGTCATTGCTGCAGAAAAACATTTTGACACGAACTCTCATACATCATGACGGAGGTTACCAAAATGCACACATTTGCCTTAGCCGGTTTCATTTACTACCCTTTAAATTATTCCTCAGCCTTGCAAATCTTGCTGTGACAGACAGAGCAGGGGGCGGGGCGGGGAAACCACTAAGTGTTCATTTTTCTCATAATATATTCCAATCCTGTTAGGTTGTGCTGCTGAAGGTAACACTTCTGGCATTCATTTAGTGAAATTGACATTGATGAATGGTTAATTATACAAATTACATTCTTATTAAATCCCCTAGAATCGGTGCCTTAAAATTTTCTAGCTATGGGCTTCTTACGGTTGATACGCTTTTTTCTGCTCTGAGTAGCTCCTCTGTTGGCTCTGTTGTTAAGACTCACTCTGCATATTTTTCCTCCTCTAAGAAACTTTGAAAAAGCATTAAGAACCCCCTAGTTAAGGCAATTACCGCAGTTAAGTTAATCTGCATGGGATGTTTAAAGCCCAGTTCTTGCATATGTTTACTCTGATTTTTTTCCCCTCTCTAGACAGTGTCTGCCCTGGAGGTGGTAGAAAAGAGGGAAAAACTCTGACTCCTGCTGAATAAGGGTCTGAGGGGCTGGGAGGGGAGAGGATCAGCTGCACAGACAACTCCCTCAACTGGCTGCTGGCTATGCATATACCTAATAAAGTAGATGGTGCGCGTTGGGCTGGTGGGAAAGAATCAATAAGCCGTCCCTCGCATTCGAAGTTATCACTCTGAGATGTGTTACACTGAGGGCAGCCTGCTTCTCGCCCTTTCACTGGGGAATAGAAGGATGAATCGTATCGTTAAGAGAACGGTACTTTCTGTCACCCGCACTGGTCACAAGACAACCGATAATCTGCTAGGCAGCCGTACTGAGTAGGCACTTGGGGGAATTGGGAACAGTCTCAAGGAGTTCACACGTTTTGGGGACATTCTTGTCAAAGGACAAATGCAAACTTGGATTGTTTCCTCCAACCAGAAAAAGCAACAGAAAGAAGTGTTACTGGGAGGACCAGACCCGGTTTTCAAAAAGCCATCGTAATCTTTCTCAGTTTTCAAACACCATGAAGAAGCTGCTTCCTGCTGTGGACTCACAGATAGGAGGGGGGCTCCGCTGGGCTCCACCGGCTCAGCTGGTGGGCTTCTTACTCCAGGGCTCTCTCTGGGGGACATTTCTTCTCCTTGAATCCACGTCACTCTGACCATCCAGTTGGCTGGGGCAGGTTAGGCTCTTTTGCCTAATTTCAACCTGTAAGTAAACGTGGCTTGTGTGGACTCTTTGTGGTAGGTTGGGGAGGGGGGGAGTAGGCTGTGTCAGATCAGCAGTTAGACTGAAGTTCACCTTGTTTCAGTGGGTCATGTGGGCAAACCTCTTGCTTTATTCTGACTACTAAGCCAGCCAGACTCTAAGCAACACTCATTCCCAGGCATCAGTACTCAAGTGAAGCATCTGCAAGGTCACAGAGCATAATGGTTAATAGTAGTAACTCTCCAGAGTCAGAAAGACGGGTTCAAATCCAGACTCTACTCCTTCCTGGCTGTGTGACCTTAATACACTTAAACTCAGTGTCCTTATCTACAAAATGGAGGTAATAATAGCACCTGCTTCAAAGGGATGTTGAGAAGCTTCCTAACGACGTAAAACACCAAAAGCACGTGCAGCGGCTCAATAAGTGAGAGTCATTTATATTAGATAGGAATGTTTTTTCAGCTGCAAGTAACACGACACCCTTCTGACTGCGGCTTAAACCATAAGGACGTATACAGGAAGCTTAACAAAAGGTCCATGACTAGATGGTGTCAGAGGTGATCTGCCAGCTGAGCTGACTGAGAACCCAGTCTCCCTCTATTTTGCTATTCTACCATCCATAGCACGTTACCTCTTTGGTTTTTTTCTTGGAAAAATACTGTATTTTTAATTTTTTTCTTAATTGAAGTGTAGTTGATTTACAATGCTGTGTTAATGTGTGCCGTACAGCAAACTGACTCAGTTATACATATAGGTACATTCATTTTTCATTTTCTTTTCCATGATGGTTTATCCCAGACTATTGAATATAGTTCCCTGTGCTTTGCAGTAGGACCTTGTTGTTTATCCGTTCTCTGTGTAATAGCTTTTAACAAACGTTATTTTTTAGAATAGTTTTGGGCTCACAGGAAAAGTGAGTGAAGGTGCAGATTTTTCACCTATACCCCCTGCGCCCACACGCGCACTTGCCCCCCATTATCAACGTCCACATGTTACCTTTTCATCCTCATTCTCACAAGATGGCTGCCAATGTTTCAAGCATCACAGCCACATCCAATGCAGGAGGAAGGAGGAAGGGGCGACACCAGCAACCCTTTATAACCTGCGTTTCCTTTGGCTTCAGAAAGAAAATTATCTTTCCTAGGCACCCCTCAGCAGATTTCGTCTTCCATCTCATTAGTCAGAACTTGGCCATCTGCCCAGCTCTTTGCTACTAGGTGGGTAAGAGGGCAGGAAGTCAGGAGTGGCTTTTGAGTAGGTCTACCATCAGTATCATCTAATTCAACCTCCCGCCTTCCCATCCTAGGACGTGAAGCTAGGCCCAGCCATCTTTCTTTCTGCTCTTTGAGGGGTGCATGGCCACCTCCACTGAGACCCTCTCTCTGTGCAGGTTTTGCCACTCTCCTGCTGGAAGGTGTGGGAATGGATAAGACCAGGCAAAGGACCCAGAAGGGTCCTTACTCCTAGAGTCCATTCACTTCTGAAAGGTCACTTCCTTAGAAGCAGAACAAATCTACCACCACGACCCGGAGAGAAAAGTGCCTCTGCACTTCTTGTCTTTGATGGGTATGGCCTCAGATCCCATCCCCATCTCTGCTGGAGTCAGCTCATACAACCACACATTACGATTTTAATTGTACAGCAAGGAGGGAGATGGGACATGTTAATCAGGTGTGCAAGCTCCGAGAGTGAATGTAATAAATAGACTATTAAGTTAACCAAGTTTTCGGCTTCGCTAGTGAAAGCCGCCATCTATCTTGCGTGGTTTTCTGCATGCTTCATTATCGCATATAACCGTACTGAAAAAATATGCCTTCTCCTTTATAATGAGATGATAAATTCTCCGCGGTGGGGGTAGCAGAGCCTTGACTCTAAAGGTCCACGAAGCTGGAGCATGGGGAGGGGGTGTCTGTCTGTGTCCCAGGGCCTGACACTGATGCCGGTGACAGGGCAGGGCTTTGGTGGTGACAACAGCCTGAATCCACTCCTGAGCATTCCCAGGGCACCAGGGTGCCTGGGGGCTCAGATCCTGCCACTCCCTCCCCCCTCACAGAGAAGCAGTAAAACAGGGAATTTCACCCCAACCCCGGGCAAACATCAAGTTGTTGCTGGAATCAGCCTCACCTTGATCTGGTCCAGCAGGTCCCATGGGCATCATTCTGGGAGCCCCACTCATACGACTGCTGGTGGACTCTTTGTCTTCTCTCCCTGACCCATCCTGCCTGCAGCACTTAGCAACTCAGTAGATGTCCATCCCGGCTCTACCGCTCACGGTCTCGGGGGCCTTGGCCAATGCATTTAATCTCTCTAACTTTAGCTCTCTCATCTATAAAATGGGGTTAATACAGCTACCTTTCTGGAGAAGTGGAGAAAATTAAATGAGAAAATGGAAAAGCACCCAGCCCTGTGCTTGATGCCAAGAGCCTTCGTCCAGAGTGAAGATGAAGTTATCGGATAAGATAATGAAATCTCTTTGACAGTTACAGTAAACCACATATTACGTGGTTCCATTCCTACACAATGTTCAGAACAAGGAAATCTAAAGAAACAGAAAGTAGGGTAGTGGTTGCCTAGGGCTGGGGAGAGGGGGGTGAAGCCAAGTCTAAAGGGTTAGGAAGGCTACAGCGAAGGAATGTAGGGCTTCTTTTGGGGGAGATGAACATATTCTAAAACAGACTGAGTTGGTAGTCATATATTTGTGAATATACTAAGAAACATTGAATTATGCACTTTAAATGGGGGAATTGTATGGTATGAGGACTACTTCTCAATGCAACTATTAGAAAAGAACCATTCACTCTAACCAGGACATGGAAGCAACCTACATGTCCATCAATAGAGGAATGGATAAAGAAGATGTGGTACATATATACAATGTACTATTACTCAGCCATAAAAAAGAGCAAAAGTGGGCCATTTGCAGAGGCGTGGATGGACCTAGAGACTGTCACACAGAGTGTGCAAGCAAATATTGTATATTAATGCATATATGTGGTATTTAGAAAAATGGTATGGATGAACTTATTTGCAAAGCAGAAATAGAGACACAGATGTAGAGAACAAACATATGGATACCAAGGTGGGGGGTGGGGAGGTGAGATGAACTGGGAGATTGGGATTGACATATACACACTACTATGTGTAAAATAGAGAACAAATGAGAACAGAGTGTATAGCACAGGGAACTCTACTCAATGCTCTGTGGTGACCTAAATGGGAAGGAAATCCAAGCAAGAGGGGATACATGTATACGTGTGGTTGATTCACTTTGCTGTACAGCAGAAACTAACACAACACTGTAAAGCAACTATACTCCAACAAAAAAAAAAAAAACCTCAATACCTTTAGAGTTGGTAATAAAACGTATCTGAAGCGCAAAAAAATAAAGAAAGAAAACATTATAGTAGCAAAAATGGTACCATGTGGCGGCATGTGGCTGCCTACGGGCCTGAGACATATCTCTGGTCCAGGCACACGGAGTCCAGGGCCGCATCAGATAATCTTGAACTTGAGGACTCAAAGGCCCCTCAGAATACGTATCCCCAGACTATCAGGGGAAGCTCTTTAGAGAACTCTCAGCACCTTTCCCAAACCCCTCCAAAACCAACAAACAAGAAAAAATACATGTACAGACACTAGTTTGAGAGACTCGGGTCTAAGAGCAGCATGGTGGGGGCCATTCTCCAGAGCCAGCCCAGCAGCCCCAGGGGGCAGGAGAAGCCCCAGGATGGGCAGGGATTCCCCCACGACTGAAAGAGGATGGAGAGGACGGACGTGACGCAATTCCCTCCAGGATATTAACGGCATTTGCTCGGGCTTCTCACCTCCTGGAACTCCTTGGCTCTGCCTGCCCCTTAGACGCTGTGCCCCAACACTGTGTGTTCCTTTTCCGAGGTGAATTCACCTTTGCCCATGAGATCCACTCTCACCCTGATGCTGAGTACACCCCCATCTGTAGCTCCAGTCAGGTCTCTCTCCAGAGTTCCACACAGAGACCTAGACCCACACCCCATCTCCAATCCAGCCTGCCCCAAACAACACCTGTCATCCTCTCCCGTTCTCAAGCTTCCTTCTCCTACTGGATTTCTTATTCTAGTTTTATCATCATCCATGTATTTCTCAAACCAAAAGCATGGAATTGTCGTCAACACCTTCCTCTCCTTCTGTCTCTCAGTTAACAAGTTCATTCCATTCTGCCAACAAAATAGCTTCCTCTTCTTTGCTTGGATTACCTCTGTGGCCTCTAAGTAGTTTCCAAGCCTCCAGTCTCTCCTCATTAACCCATTACCCAGACAGCTGCTGAAGTGATCATTTGCCTGCCTTGAATGGTGCCCTGTTGCCTACAGAGTAGAGTTCAGTCCCCTGTGCATGGCTTACAAAAACCTTTCATGAACTGAGCCTGTGAGTGCATTCTTTCACTCCCCACCTCTGCCATGATGCACTCCCAGTCAGCCAGGAAGCAGCCTCTTTGTTCCTGGGAGTGACAAAGACAGCCGGTGGGCATTGGGATGCCCCCGCAGTACCTGCTGGTGATTGACTCCTTTGTCCCCACCACCTGCAGACCCCCAACGAGAGAAAAATGGTCAAATACTGCTGCCTGCAGGCTTCAATCCCATGACATCCAACTCCTCCCCTAACTCTCCTCCTCCACCACTAACGCCTACATGAAAGCAGATGTAGGCCAAAGCTAAAAGTTTTTTGTAGTAGGCTCCATCCAAAATTGAGGGCTTTTAACATACAGAATTGAGCCGTAATTAATAATATGCCGAGTGCATAATCACAGAGCAAAGCAAAGACGGCCCAGCCCGTTAGGTCAGACGTGCTGAGTGCTGTGGAAGAGCAGAAATCCACTTCTAAAGTCATGGACAGTAGCTGGAAACATAAAAGGTCAGATCACTGGCTCAGTGGACTTGATTATATGAAACGAGTGTGGAGATAAAGCCCCCAAAGCTGGGATGGTGTGTTTAAGAGATAAATGAAACCGGCAGGAGAGGGGCGATGCTGATGTCATCCCTCAGAGGATCTGAGAGGCCAGCTGGAGTGGGCAGACAGCAAGCCTGGAGGTGAGGGCCTTCCACAGACGCTGAACTTGGGAGTGACCTAGCGGAGCCAGGTGCACCTACCTCCTCTTGACCAGAGGCAGACCCCTTCATGTGTGCACTGGTTGACATCACCTGCACCACTGCAGTCGGCCCCCTACTTTTTTTCGAGTAGAAATAAAACTCACACCATCTCCTCAAGCCACCCAGTAGTAGAGACAAGAGGGACATGTTTTTTTTTTTGCCATCCAGGCTGGGGGGCTGGGGAAGCGTTCAGAGAAAGCAGATCAGCTTCTTAGAATCCATTGATTGTGACCATCTCTGAAGTAGAAGTTAAAATTCTTAGCCCCCAAGCAAAGCTCCTGCCATCCTTTCCCACTAACCCCTTCAGATACTCTTCCCTTGAAATTTGGATGAGAAACAAAAAGACTGTTTTCCTTTTGTGGGTCCCCAAGCAGTACCTGGGCTTGGGTGACTGCGTGATTTCTTGTGTGGGCTCAGGAAGGAGGGTGGGTGCTGGGCCCCAGTAACCTGTGCAGCAGCACTCCCCATAGCGGTGGCCACCTGAGCTTGTTCAAGCCCCTCCCTGGTGCCATCGCTTTGTCCGGACGTCTCACCATGGAATCGGGACTTACAGGCAAGGGTCTGGCACTTGGTAGGTGCTTAAGAGGAACTTGCAAAGGCCGTGAAATTCTGGACAGAGATCACTTAGCATGCTTGTGACATCCCATCCCCTTGAGATAGAGATTGGGGATCAATCTGACAAGAAAAGGTAAAATATAGAGTCTTTGAAGTTCTTTGCAAGCTACAGAATTCCAAAATATTGCTCAGAAAAGAACTGTCCTTCTTTTCTTTCTATAACATTACAGCAGAGCCAGACCATCCCCAATGCAGACCCTTATAAGCATTGAAGATTAGAGTTTGAAAGGGCCCTTGAAGTCCTCTCATTTGAGCCTCTCCATTAACGAGTGAGGACGTGGGGACCCAGAAAGGGTTCACCCAAGATCACACAGTTAGTTAAGGGCAGAGCCATGACCAGAAGTAGCTCCATTCCCAGAGAAGCCTCCAAATAGATGAGCCTTACTGGTGTACGCTCTGTTAACCCCCAGCCCTTTCATAGTTAACTCATGGAAAAACCTAAGTGTGGAGGGAGGGAAATACACCCTGGTGTTTAGAGCTTCTTTACATGCTTCTATGAGCAGAGCAAGGATTAATCAATTTCCCAGTGGAGGAAGATCTTACTAACCCCAACCCAGAATTCTTTCTGGATTGGGAGAATATTCCAAAAACTCCTCACTGTTCTGCTTCGGAAATCTCACATAAGACACATAGGTGATGAGTAAGGCCCTGGGCACCCATTTGTTTTTCCCTGCCCAGTCCCTGTGCCAGCCCCGACTGTGGCGATGAGTGAAAACACAGATGAATTCTGGAAACATATTAAGAAGCAATTATAGATTCCTTGCATTTAGATGCTTCCTCCTTCCCCTTGGGTCCCAAGAATTAACATAAATGCCTTAGTCAGGAGAAGCTATGAAAATACTACCCATCTGGATCTAATTTTCAGAGCTGCTGGGCTACAAAGCGACCAGAGCTAAAGGTCTATTCATAAATTTTCCTCTTGATGTCGCCTGCCTGAGCCCAAACTCTGCCGGCAACCCACCTGTCCTGACCAGATAACAGATGGGACCAGCTTAGATTCTGCACACGCAGCACAGCGCTCTGGCTGACCAAGCTCTCTCTCTGCCCTTCCCAGCCAAATGTGGCCTTGTTTCCTTGAACTTCGTTTGTCTGGGTCATCTGCTTTCCTGTACATCTTTGCGGGTGTGGCTGTCCAAATCAGCTGAATACAAGTACTCATTGTCTGGACTTGCTTCTCCTTTGGCTATTCAAGCCCTTGACTGCATTGCCCCTTCCTGGACCCAGCTGCACACCTGGGGACCATTTCTTTTTTTCTTTTTTTTTTTTTTTTTAAGATTTTTTGATGTGGACCATTTTTTTAAGTCTTTATTGAATTTGTTACAATATTGCTTTTGTTTTTTTGGCCCCGAGGCATGTGGGATCTTAGCTCCCCAACCAGGGATCGAACCTGCACCCCCTGCATTGGAAGGTAAAGTCTTAACCCCTGGACCACCAGGGAAGTCCCATGGGGACCACTTCTATCTTTACTACTTTCCCAGGAGAGCAAGGAGGGCTAGGAGAGGAGGAAACTCAAGCCTGTTTATTATGTTACTTTCTGTAATTTGATGAAGAGCAGATTACTAAAAATTGGCTAAAATACAAAGTTTGAGACTTCGAGGTTAACTCAGAGCAATTGGGACACAAAACAATGATTCAAATAGGAGTGAGAGAGTTCACTGCCTAACTAGTTAGCTGGTTTGTTAATATAGTTAGGTGACAAGTAAGGGAGGAACTCATTGCTATAGATACAAGGAAAGAAATACTCCACCAGTTATCTGGCTAGATAGTAAATTCCCTAGGAACTCTTAGAACTGTTTTTATTATCTTTGTACCCTCCTAGCTATGTGCCTTAAAATTCCCCGTGCTTCACATGTTCAACCCTCTTCTCTACCCAAGCCTTTGGTAACTACTTATCTGTTCACTCTTTCCATAGATTTGCCTTTTCCAGTGTCATATAAGTGAAATCAAACTGTATGTAGTTTTTGCAGACTGGCTTCTTTCACTCAGCATTATGTATCTAAGATTCATCCATATTATGGACTGATACCTCATTTCTTTTTATCACTGAATCATATTCCATTATATGGATTTACCCAAGTTTGTTTATCTCTTCACCTATTGCTACGAGTTTTTGATGGTTATGAATAAACTTGCTATAAGCATTCACACATTTTTATGCCCACATGCGTTTTCAAATCAGTTGGGTAAATCCTAGAATTACAATTACTTGATCATATGGTAAGCGTATGCTTAGCTTTGTAAGAAACTCCCAAACTGTCCTCCAAAGTACCATTTGCATTTCCACCAGCAATGAATGAGTGTTCCCATGGCTCCACATCTTTGCATTGTCTTGTCAGCTTTTACGATTTTAGCCATTCTTATAAGCGTGTAGAAGTATCTCATTGTATTTTTAATTTGCGTTTCCCTAATGGCAGATGATATCGAGTATCTTTTCATATACTTACTTGCCATCTGTATATGTTCTTTGGTGAAGTGTCTGTTTGGATCTTTTGCTCAATTTTTAATTGGGCTGTTTGTTTTCTTATTGTTGAGTTTTAAGAGTCCTTTGTATGCTTTGAATACAAGTTCTTTACCTGATATGTGATTTGCAAATATGTTCTCCCAGTCATTGCTGATTTGCTTTCAAAAGATCACTGTTGCCTGCTATGTGGGGCATTTTTAGGGCATTTTAGAGAGACCAGTTGGGTCCACACAAGAGCTGATGGTGGCTTGGACTAGAATGGCAGCAGGTAAGAGAAGTGAAGAGATTCTAGATGCATTCTGGATCGAGCACCCATAGGACTTTCTGGCGTGTTGAATACGGAGGGAGAAGGAAAGGGAGGAATCAAGACAAACTTTTAGATATGAGGCTTGAGCCACTGGCTGGATGGTGTTACAGTGTACCAGCAAGCCAAAGACTGGAAGAGAAACAGACTGGGGGTTGAGGGGTAGGAGTTACAAGTCTGTTTCGGATATGTTATAGTTTTCAATAAGTATCAGACCTCCGAAAAGAGATTCAAAAAGACAGTGGAATAAACAAAGCTGGAGCTCAGAGGGTAGGTCAGGGCTGGATTTATAATTTCAAAAATTGTCTGTATAATGGTATTTAAAGCCTTGGAATTTCATGCAATTACCCTGGGAGAAGAATTGAAGTGGAGAAGAGGGGAACGCTCACAGCCAAGCCCTGGTGTCCTCCAACATTTGCTGGCTGGTTGGGTAACCCGACTCATAGGAGGGCTTGAGTGAGTCGTGCAGAGTTAGCAAGTATTCAGAGTGTGCCACTGAGACCTGTAGCCTTGTGCCAGAAAAGATGGATTGATTCCAAACCAGGAGTTAAAAGTCTAGCCACCCACAATTAACAAAGACACCCTGAGATACGCATAAGCTATTACGATAATTAACTACAGATATGAAAAGGTTGAGGAATATGCTAGTGGGTTAAAAATAGATGGGGCTCAAGAGGGGAAAGCTTCCTGGAGGAGGTGGTCTAAGATCTGAAAGCTAAAGAAGAGACAAGTGCCCAAGAAGCAGAAAGACCGTGTAAGCATTTGAAACCGCCTTGGGACCCTGGACCTAGAGGCGCCCTTTACGTTCAGCTGTTCAATGAGTCTAGTGACTTCCCAGAGTAACCAAAAATGGGCAGTCCTGCAAAAACAAACAAAAGAAAGATCTGCATACCCATGCAGGGGAAGCCAAGCAATAAAGAGCAAGCGAGTTTGGGTGAGACATTTCTCTAGTTAGCTCCGCACTGGGAGTAGGGATGGAAAATCCTAACAGGTGGAGAAAGCTTCAGGACATCGCTGGAAACCCCTTCCTTTGTGCAGAACGTTCCTACTCTGTACACACAACCTCAACCATGGGCGAGAAGGGGAGGGCTGACATTTTGGTTAATTCTACAATAACCGAATGCCCACAGGAATAGACTCTCCATTGTACACTCAGGGCTGCGGGGTTTTAAATGGACCTGAAAATTATTAAAACCCCAGGTGAACCACCTGGGGCAGTTAAATTTTTAAAAAACGAATGGCCTGCCCACAGCTCTTTATAGATTTGAGACGGCAAATGGCACGGTAGTAGCTGAGTCTCAGCCATAATGAAAACCAAGCAGGGGCCCTTCTGTCATCTGGGGGAGTCGGGAAGGAACTAACTAGGAGGGGCAGGAGGAAAGGCCCCCATGCTGCCCGGGATCCAGTGGACAGGCCTCTTCTTCCTGGAAGAGGCAGGAAGCTCCCCAAGCTTGGGCAGCCCGTCCGACTGTGGGGGAAGGGAGGCAGTCTGGGGAGAGGAAAGTCCAGCGTCTTTCTGTAGCCATTGCTTCTGTATCACGCCTTCAGGAGGTGCTGAGGTTTTTCCGAGACAAGGTTCCCCGTATTTGTCATCACGCGTGAGTGTGACCGAACAGTCCTGTCCCGCACCCTGGAGAAAAGAAGCTTCAGGGTTTCTCTCCAGGATGCAGGGAGTCCAGGATTTTAACTGCGTTGTCCCAAGATCAGGAAACAGCAAACCTTCCCAGACCGGCCAGATCCAGGACCTGAGGTCTTTTGTGAAGTGTTCATAGGGTCACTGCACTCCTGCCCAAAGTGAGCAGGCTTCCCTAAATATCATTGGCCTTGTTTGTTCCTGAAAAGAGTGCCACACGCGCACACGCACGCGCGTACTGACACACACATGCACACTCATGCGCTTCTCAGAAATGTTAGTTGTGAACATCCCAAATGAGGCCCCAGGAGGGGGTCTCAGAATCCAGGTAGGACAACGGTTCCTCTGGGCAGCTTCACTTGAGATTCTCTCTGGGCGCAGAAGCATGGGCTCACTTGTTTGCCGAATCTATCACAGCAAAGTCGAAGTCATTACAGCCATGGCCCTCCAGGGAAAACAGGTTATGAAGAGGCTGCGTTTCTCTCTGCAGTCTGCCCCAATCTTCCCTCCACCTCACATTTGGAGTTGAAAACGCATCCTTAAAACCCCGCTGCCTTCCAGGCAATTCCCTTCTGCAAAAGTCCATTAAACACATCAGCTACACCTATGTGCAAACAGCCCAGCTCTCTCGAAAGCCACATTGTTGTTCCAGGAGCACTTCTAGGCAGGCAGTTCTGAACCAAAATATTTGTCAAGCAGCTTAATATTCAACCTTGTGCATTCAGTACTTCTGAACAGTATTTGCAGGTGGAAACTGTTTGTCTAGAATTCAAGAGAATGGAAATGGGCTTTTGCAGTGATTGAACTCATTAGAGGCACATTCTCTGACTGTTTTTTTCATTTCTCATAACTCCCAACTTTCAAAGTTATTTCCTTGAGATGCTTTGTCCTACGACATGGAGTCATTTGGAGCTTTTTTTTTTTCTCTTTGCTGTTGGGTTTTTTTTTTTTTTTTCAACGTAGAGTGATGTCTTTTCCTGAAATAAATTGGACAAAAAGATAACAGAGCTATTGACAAATAAAAACGCCTTGTTGAACAGGTTTCCTGGTCACGACAGCATTTCCTAGGATGGACGTCAGGTATCTGAACCTTGTAAGACTGGGGGGGAACCCTGACCCCAAGGCTGTCGGTCGGGACCTCTTCCTCCCCAGGAATCTTTCAACAGTTATTCTCCCATTCCAGACCCAAAATGCATACATATACCCACACCAGCACTGTTCATTGATCAGCACGTCAGCTCAGTGACTGGCTCCTCAAGAACACGGGCTTTTTTATTCCCCTGATGAAAGACCTCACAGTCGATCCAAATAAAAATGGGAAAGGCAAAAACCCCACCAGAGAGAAAAAGAGAGCTGTATTCAGCTCTAAGCGTTAATATCACAGGGCGAGAAAATGAACCGTGTTGGGAGGGAGACCCTGTTGGATAACCAGGCAGCACCAATCACTCATATTGTTTTCCCTGTGCCATGGAAGTGAGAAAAGCGTTTCTTCATTGTTCCTAAGTGAAGGAAATGGGTTATTGTTCAATCATCTTGGCTGTAACTTTCTTCTCATTAGATTTGTCCCATCGTGGTAAACCCTTGGAAGGCTCGGCAGCCCCGGAAGAGCACTAAGGGCACTCGGCTGTCTGTTCCTCAGGAGCTGGTTATGCGGTGGGTGGATCACACACACGCACACTTTCCTTCTTCCCGTCCCTGCTCTCAAGATCTTCCTCGATTGCTCATCGCCGCGGGAAGAGGAAGCTGGTACCCGGACAGCAGCTGGAACCCAAGGCTGTCCATTGTAGATACAGCGAGAAGGAAGATCGCAAGATGACTTGAAATGAATTTCCAGGGAGAATTGGATGCCAGGAATCCGTGATCTTCCTGATTAGCCAAGATCCCACTGCACTTCTTTATTGTTGATTAAATATTTCCTCAACTTCTATTAAAAAAAAGAAGACAGATGGCTCTGAACCAAGGGTGCAAATCAGCAACTCCTGAGCAGCTCTTTCAAAATAAAAATGCCCAGATCTTCCCAATCCGGGGACTCTGATTCAATAACAACAAAAACAATAGCATGTATGTCCTCATACTTACATAGCATGAGTAGAAAATTCTAAATTCTTTATATAAATTACTTCATGTAATCCTCATAACAGCCCTAGGAGACAGGTTCTATTATGGCCCCCATCTTACAAATGGGAAGAAATGGACACACAGAGAGTTTAAGAAACCTTCCCAGGGTCACACAGCTGATGAGTGCTGGAGGTATAGGCCTCAAACCCATGTAGGAAGTTTCCAGACTCTATGCTGTTTACCATTAGGGTTTTCTTATATTTCTACTAGAATATCTCCTGAAATGCATACCTGGCTAAGAGCCACAGTACTAAAACTGATTTTAGATATTCTCCTAGTACAATGTTTCCCTCAGAACTTGCAGCCTCAGGTGGCAAAACATAAATGTGACACAGAAACAACATCCCACAAACATCACTTGCAGGTAGAATGAGCTGTGTTTGGATTTCCTTGTTAATGCACGTCTATTGGTTTGTCAGTACCCATGACTAGGCTCACATCAGAAGGACGTTTACCACAATACAACAAAGTTTTACAAGGAACTACTCTGCTACTTTCCCTGCACGTAATACACAGGATACATGCTGAGCAAACTATGGTCTCTGCTCACAGGGTGAAGGGGAAAAGAGACACACCCCAAATAATCAGAATATCATAAATAACATATGGAAGGCCGTGGAAACCTAGAGTATGATCACAGTTAATTCTGCCTGGAGGGGACAGCATGAGGGCCTTCGAGCTGGACACAAGGGATGAGCTTCAATATCTGCGGGTGAGTGTTCTACCCAGGGCATTCCTGCCGAGAACATAGTGGCCGTGGACCAGGAAGCAGTACCCTGTGGCTGCAGCCAAGGATGGAAAGGGAGGCAGTTCAGCCGAGTGTCATTGAACCAACCTCTGAGGGACCTGAAACAAGGGAACCAGTTTCCCAGATGCCTTGCAGGGTGTTTAGTCCTGTCCAAAACATCCAAATGTCCGCTAACCAGATGCTCTGCCAGACATTTGGTCCTGTCCCAAACTCCATAAGATATTTGGTCTATGCCAAAGGGGCCTTGAATTTGGTCCTGTCCAAAATATCTGTGAGCGTATTTGGTCCATGCCAAATGGTTTTGGACAGGACCAAATATCAAAGACCTTTCGGAGTAGACCAAATGTCTCCATGGACATTTTGGACAGGACCAAATATCTAAGGACATTTTGGAGTGGACCAAACATCTTATGGACATTTTTGGACAGGACAAAACGGTCCTCCAAATATAAAGGACCTTTTTTTGGCTTAGACCAAATGCCTTATGGACCAAATGTCTCATGGATGTTTTGGGCAGGACCAAATGTCTGCCAACCCCAAGGGAACAGCAGTGGGCATCTCCAAGAGCTAATTGGCCTTGGGACATAGAAGGGGCACAGTAGAGTTGGTAGAGATGGAGATACTCTGAGTAGCTCTTATATAGAAATGACCCCAAGAGGGTAAATTCCTTAGTCCCTTTCAGCATCCCCAGCCCCAACAGAAGACCTGCTGCCTTCCCTCTCTCTGAGGCTGCTGTACTCCCATCTCATTTAGAGTAGGCGGTGGGGGGAAGAAGAAGCTTTTCTCAATGCTGAAAAGTGAAGTCCAGCCCATGAGGTTTCATGACTCCCCTCTCCACCTCTGCATACTTCCTTTTTTATTCATTTCCTGTCTGTCACATCGGACAAGGGTAGGTTCTCTGTGATCCTCTTTGTACTTTGCCTGCTACGTATAATAGGTGCCGGGGATGATGGTAATAGTGATGGAAAAATGCAAGTGGCCCCAGAAAAAGTACACATCCTCCCTCTGACCCTCAGATTGGTAATAGAGGCTGGAAGGTGCATTAGGGATATTTCCACTCAACTTGCTCTAAACGGCTCCAGTATTAATGGAAATTTTAATGAAAAACTAAGCCTTGATTAGGTTGCGATGCAGAATTCCCCCACTAGGCAGAGTCTGGTTAATTTCCCTTGTGCCGGGGGCATGGGCTCACATAACACACACACACATACACACACACCCTCAGCAAACTCCCTCCAATCTCCAGGCCAGTGACCCTCATGCTTTCTTCTGCTAGCTTAACCCTCGAGTTTTATACAGGATTGCGGTGGCTCTCCCATGCCTATCATTGGAGCAGGTTCAGAGGTTAGGAATTGCCAGGGAACTCCAAAGGGAACGTCCAAGTTCTCTCAACCTCCTTCAGCTGCTCACATGGAATCTTGAAGTGGCTACAGGGATCAATAGGTTCAGAGGTAGCAATCCAAGGGGCTAGGTGCTGTGCCCCTCTCTTTCTGGGCAGCCCTGGAGTGCCACTCCTCACTTCCCTGGGTACCAGCTATTTTTACAGCTTCCTGAGAAACACCGAAGCATACGCTCCCAGGAGATGTTTTAATGATGACAGGCAGCTCCATCTATCCCTGTGCAGTAGAAACCAGCACCTCCCTAGGGAGAACCAGGAGTTGTAGGAGAGAAGCAGTCAATGGCTTTGTCTTGTTAAAGCCAGACACGATGTGGAAACTTCCTTCACGGCCCCCTGCCGCGTCCACTCACAGGCCACACTCCAGATCCTCGTGTGTCCCATGGGCGAGTGGGCAGAAGCAGTGAGGCACCAGCACTCTTCCCACTGCTTCTTCCTAGTCCAGACCTGAGCAGCTCCCTGACACCTGTTCAAGAGCATCTCTGCCAAGGAGAGACCGGTGGCCAGGGAGAGTGGATTCCTGACTCCTGTTCTGAGTAGAAAGACATGAGTAAGAAGAGAGATGGAACAAAGAAAGGAAAAAGAAAAAAGGAACAAGTAAAATGCAACACTCTAGACAGCTAAAGAGCCTGCTGTTAAGAACCCATTTAAAGCAAAGGTGATGCACTGGGCCTCTTCTTATTTTCCTCCCTGTAAGTCCCTTCCTTGATAAGTCACGCTCTGCTTTGCCATTTCCAGCTTCACCGCCTTCTGCAAGGGGCCTGCCCCCTTTTCTGGTTTCTTTGATGGTCAACGGGCAGATTCCCCAAAGCCCCTGGCAGTTTTTATGGTTATGAGCTCTTGGTCATAGCAGTACGCTTTTTCTTTTCTTAGGCCCTAATGCTGCCGTTCACCAGTTGCCCGACTCCTCTGTGATTGCTGATGGAAATACTAAATTTTCCTAAATGATAACTCTTTTCGGGGGTAAGAATAAACACAGCTCTCACCTTTCAGACGCTGGTTGCAAAAAAACTATTCAGGGAAAATCAATCCTATTTCTCTTCTCTCAATAGGCTTTTGGCTCTCTCTTTGTTTCTCTCTTCCCTTCCTATTCGCACCTCCCTCCCCCCCGCTGCCGTTTACTTGCTGGCATCCTAAGGATGAAAAATCCTCTTTCAAAGGCTGGATTTGGTCCTCAGCTTTGTGAATTGAACCAGGGCCTCCTGTTTTCTCGCATATCACAGTAGAGACCTTTGCTCAGGTTTTCTCAACCCTAGTTGTGCATAGAATCTCCAAGGTACTTTTTAAAATTACCCACGTTGTGGGCCCACCTTGGACCAATTAGATCAGAATCTTTAGAGGTGGAGCCTGGGTGTTTATTTTTTATGCTCCCCCAGGTCATCTTAACGTGCAGCCAGCAGTGAAAACCACTATGTCTGGCACCACCCCCAAAGCCATAGACAGTTGTCCTCAGAACCCTGTACGTGTAGACCTCACAGCTCACATCCTTTGGTTTTGTTAAGGGTTGGGATCAGGGTGGACCTGCCAGAAACAGAGTCAGCAGACCCTCTGGCTGATAGGGAGCCCACTGAAAAGACCTCATGAGTACAGATTGACCCCAGACATAGGCTCTCTGTCCTACCGAGTAATGTACCTCCTCCTTCAATTACCTTTCAACCTAGATAATTCATTTCTCATTATTATTTTGGACAGAATACAGACTTGTAAAAGTTGTAGGGCACCCCTCTCATGATTCTTGCAAAAGGCAGCTCATGAGCCTGTGTGACAATAGTATCTGTTCTCTTTGTGATAAACAGCATACAACCAAACAATGCTTATCAGAAAACCACATGAGGCATGCCCCACTGCTAGTTGCTATTTATTCTAAGAGACAGAGTCTGTGCCATTTGGGAGCTTATGTCATAAGAAAAATGACACCATCCAAAACACAGTTGCCCGGAAGGCAGTTACAACTCTGTGCTGTCTCTTTTTTCTTTTTCTTTTTCTTTTTCTTTTTCTTTTTTTCTTAGGATGTTTTGGTTTTGAGATCTATTTGGAGTATTTCACCAAGATGTTAAATGACAGAAGAGTGTGTCTGTGACACGGAAACAGCGGTGGTTTCTTTGGAGTCTTGGTTTCTACAGAGGCTTATTCCTTCCAAGCCTTTCATCTGGTCTCACACGATTTCCCCATCTCAAATGCGGTCTCTGTCTCATCCTTGCTATGCAAAAGCCAGAGCAAAGCAGAGTTGTTTGCCAAACCCCATCCCCTGTAGCTTCCTGGATGGTGTTAATATACAGCCCAAGGAAAACCATATTGCATCTTTTATTGGTTCTTGGAATGGCTTCATCCTTTACTAACCAAGCCTCATCTGTCTCAGAGTCGGTGCATGTTCTAGCTGTGGGATAGTTTTATAGTTTACTGCCTTGGCAATCAATGTGACATGCTGAACAAGATTGCTTTCTCTAGCCTGGTAATAGTCAGGTCATCCTCAAAAGTTTGCTGCTCCTCCAATGGGCGTCTGCCTGACGTTTCCATCCACTTACCTGGCTCTCTCGGGAGTTCTTATCATCCAGACAATGGGTTCCCTTCTTGGAAATAGTCCAAAGCACACAGTCCGTTCTCAATTAGCCATGCTAATGAAGGCGAGCAGTGGTGCAGATAATCCAAAGTAGCAGATTATCTGAAAATCGCTTTTATCGGCTTGGGAACAAATGCAATGATGCAGTGCACGTAAGTGTGTATGCAGGCGTGTGTTTCCCAGCAACATCACATTTTCCATGGATTGTCTGTGTCTTATATGCAGCAGAGTTTGCATTCCCCAAGGTAACATCATTTGGAAGCAAGAGTGAACCTCCCACCTGTATCACGAGTAACAGAGGGAAGCCAGCCTGGAGTTACAGATGCCCCCGAAGGTATATCCAGAGGTGACCAAGAGGGCCATGGGCCTCTGTTTCAGTAGTTTTGTGGGTACCACCAGGCTAGTCTCTTCCCACCAGGGACCCTGCTTTGCCCTCCATACCCGCCATGGGGTGGCTGGTGTCCACTCTCTGTTCCAGATCCTGGCAGGGCTGTTGGGAGTTACTCCCAGCCACTCTCTCTACAGACTGCACAATTACCCCTGCTTGGTGGCCACACTGAATTTTGATTGCCCCCTTCAACCCTGGGATGCCACCTGGGATGTAGAGCCGGTTAGATGCTGTTGCAGAGCGAGCATCTCACCACCCCAGCCTTTCCTGGAAGTTGACTGCAAGTTCTTAAGGGTCAGCTTGAAAGGAACCACATGGTGGGAGGTGGTTCTCAAATGTTACTGAACATAAGAATCACCAAGGAGCTTGTTTTAATTGAGCATATCTGGGCTCTACTCACAAAAATTCTAGTTCACATGCCGGGGGTGGGTCCTTCAGTTTGCATTGTTGTCAAGCACATCACCCTTTGAGAGACTCCCTCTGAGAATCTCTGTTTACAGGACCATCTGACTCTGCTTCTGACTGACAGTGGGCAGTGGCTTGAGTGAAGATGAACAGGGTCTTTTCTTCCACAAACCATTATGTTTTGGTCAGAGTTTGACTTGTGATGGGCCAGTAGAGACCATGTATGCAGGGTGGGGCAACCCAGTGGGCTGGGCAAAGTGTCCAGACACTTGGGTCAGTGCACCTTCTTCCCAGCCTGACCATGCATGGTCAACCAGCAAGCCACAGAGCCTTCTTAAATGATGCAATAATAATAGCTACTGTTTATTGAGTACTTATGGGTTAGCCAGCATTATTGTAAATGTTCCACATGAATTTTCTCATTGAATTCTCTTAATCCTAAGAGGTGTTATTCTTATTTGGGGAGGACCTGTGGAGAAGCTATCTCAGTCTTTGTAGAGCCAATTTTAAAATAAGAGAAAAAAATAAACAAACCCAGCATGTTTGAGATTCTTGAAGGAAAGACAGCATGTAAATCAACTAATTATCATTAACATTCATAACTATATCCTTGCAGGCAAGAGGGGAAAAGTATGATTTTCTGTAGCTCTCTAAGAGATGGTTAAGACTAGAACAATTAGCTAACTAATTGGCCAGTTGAAATGGTTTTCTGTGATCCTCTTGACAGATGCCCACTGGCCTATTCTCCTTGTGAGATATAAGGGTTAGGTCAATCCAACAGCTGTGACCAACTGCCTAAAATGGGGTTGTCACTCTGGACAATTTCCCATGCTTCAAAGATCTGGGTGGACAGAGTAACAGGTCCAATGGTTTATTTGATCACTGACTTTCTAAAATAAACAGTAAGATTCATGGTCACCTAAAGAACCCTACTCCTGGTAGATAAACCAAATGTTGTCAGCCTTGAGGCAGAACCAAGCAGGGTATAATGGAGAAGCAGGCAGTAAAATAAGGCCCAGAGGAAACAAGAAGAGAAAGCTGTTGACATGGAGCCCTAAAGACAAAGAAAAGGTCTTAACAAGATGCAAATCCCATTCAGGAAAGCTCTCCGACTCAGTAATTAGCCTACTCAGGAATGTAGGGCTGGTGAAGTATAAAAGATCAATAGGTTAAATACTTTAAGTTGTTTAATCAGATACTTAACACAAATCAAATATTACCTTATTGAGGTTATAAGGCTAAATGAGGGCACCGTGATGGTGAACATTCATTACTGAGATGCCAGTGGATCATGAAAATAGCAAGATACATCCCTGAGTCACCTCCGGCCCTGAGATGAGGAATTAGATCAGAAAGCCTGTGCGAGACTAAAGTGGCATCTGTGCTTTTTCTTTAGGAATAGCTCAGGGAGTTGGGGTTATGAGTTTCCCCAGAGAATTAAAGGTGCCAAGTCCTGACACGTATAAAAATGTATTTTAAAAAATTCCTTGAAGCTGGATACAACTACCAATGTGCAGAAGTGAGGCAGGCATCCACAGTATTCAGGACCATGGAAAGTTCCCCTGTTCCTGTAAGATAGAGCCTTCTCATTCCATGCATTACCATGACAGACAAGACAGTGTTAGGGTATGAAGCTGTGTGTCAGTCATAGAAACACTTCTCTGAGAAGGGATCCCATGGGGATAAGGGGTCTACCAGACCCGTCCAGAAGTGGGAGAGCTGTGACTGAGCCACAAAGGAGCTGAGGGATCCTCAGGCTTTGGAGATACCGATCTTCACTGTTAAATTCATGGGCATCCAGTGGTGAGAGCTTTGTAGGTTGATCATTACCTGTGCTCTGCCAACTTTGCTGGCCTTGATCTAGTCAAATTACGTCCTTGTCTTTTCCAGCAGATAGTGGTAAAGCCAAGATGGAATTTTACTGAAAACTAAGAGGAAGCAAAAGGGAAAGGAACAATAGAATTATGAATGTATTACTAAACACAGGGTTCTGTATCGACACAGTCAGATTGCACAGCTCCACCTGACCCCATCTGCAGAAACCCCCACTGGTTCCCACTCCTTCCCAGAGCTGACACAGAGCCATCTGTGGGGTGGAGACAGACAGTCTCCGTCTTATTGTCCCTCTCCTTTTACTCCACCTCAACCCCCATTCATCTGCAAGCCCTGGATTTCCACAATTCCTGGCCCCTCTTCAGGTGAGAAAAGGAAAAGAACGCTGCCCTTTCTCTTCCAAAGAGCACATCCCTGGGCATCAGTTCCACCATCTCTCACCTGGCAAATCTGTGTCCTGCCCTACCTGGAGGCTTCCCCTGATCACTTCTCTCTGGCTTGGTTTTCTTGGTTCACCAAAACATGTTAACTAGCAGGGTATTAAGCTGGACTCTACTTTTTTGGAAACAAACCATCATTTCTCTTATATTCTAAGCCTTTGGTTTTCTAACTGGGGCCCTCAGAGCCTTGGATTCCAGGAAAGTCCAAGTTGCCTGTACAATCAATAGCTGAGCAAGCAAGGCCCAGGACCCCACCACCCCTGGACACCCACTGCCTGGTACCTTACTGATACCAATTTTATATGTTGAGATCCCATGTAAAACCTCATCTGAAAAAAACTCTACTACTTAAGAAAAAAAAACTGGCAGCCATTATTCAAAGATTTCTAGAGACTCCAGTGATAGCATCTTTTATTCTATTTCCTTCCCAAAAGATAACAAAACAATCATAATCATAACTAGCAATTGTTGAAGCCTTGTTGTGAGCCAAGGCTTTTCAATGCACTGTCTGATTTAAACCTTTCTGCAAATGAAAAAACTTCCTTCTGCACGTGAGGAAGCATAAAGACGATGGTGAGAAAACAGTGGAAGACCTCACAGGTACGAATGGCAGAAGCAACAAGCATCTCTCCAGACTCTTGGTCCTTCTGACCTCACTCAGCAAACATTGCTCTCGTGAGCACCTGCTGTTTCTGGCTCCAGAGACATCTCCAGTTTTTGACTCCTTGGTGGAGCATAGATAATTGACAGCCCAGAGTCCAGGGAACCCACAGGACTTCCTGGCTCAGGTTCTCATCTCTGCCCGCTTCTGGAGGATTCTAATTAGCTTCCAACACCTCCTCCACTCTTTCCTGGGTCCCACCCACCATTTAGAGTCACACTGTTTTATAATGACAACACCTGAGTCGGTAACAAAATGTTAGGAACTAAAAGAGCAGGAGAAAGTTAATTTTGGCCTCAAAAGCCAAACAAGAGCTAATGTTTGCTACTGCTGCTACTCCGGTTCCCCGCACTTTAGCAGAGTGGGCGGGATTTCCATCACGGTATTACCACCTAGAGACCTCAGCCCAGACAGGACTAAGGAGATCAGGCCACCAGGACTTTCCCCCTCATTCTGTGCCCACTGAAACAGCTTTGACACGGCCTTCATACAGCTCTCCAGGGCAGCCTGCCACCCCCTGCTCCGGAGATGACAAGTGTGTTGTGAAAATTGTACCTCCGCTCTCTTCTCAAAGTGGCTTCCCGTCCCCAGAGTGAGAGCACGGTAGCTCCCTTCCCTGGGTAGCTCCCTTCCCTGGGTGGGAAGGAAAACAACTCGAGAGGAGGAGGGAGAGCTTTTGAGTTGACAAGTGATGTGATTTTTAACCTTCCAAGTTCAGTTGTTTGCGAGGTGGGGGGGCGAGGAAGGAGGGGTATGGGGGGGGAAGGTGAAGGAGAAAAGAAGCAGGCATGATTGCTTCAGCAAGTCAGACTTTTCAGAGAAACAAAGAAGGCATTTGTCAGAGCAGAGAGCTGTATAAACCCACCGAGAATTCAGGCAGTTAGCACCTTGGCAAGCCCCTGCCTTTGCAAGCTGTGACCTAATTTCAAGAGATACCACCTATATTGTCTCCCAGATAAATGCAGGCAACAGCAAAAGCTCTCCTGGATGAGGCTCTGACATCAGGAAAGATTATCCCAACTCAAGTGACTAATCCCCTTTCTTACCCTTTTCCCCATAACCCAACCCTGTCCCCTTCCCTCTCCTTTTCACAAATCTTTGTCAGAGCTACCAGATCGCAATCTGCCAACACAAAGAGACAGACAGATGTGCTCCACCAGCACCTGTCCACTGTGGGTGAGACCCGTGTTTAATGCAGCCTTGGCCAGTGGGTGAGCGAGGAACATCTCTCAACATCTTCTTCCATCCTAATTAAAATCTGGCAGCTTGGGCTGTCTTTTTAAAGCCAGGAAAGACCAAGGAGTTGTTACCTTTGGGGTGAATGAATGGCCCTCTGCAGACCCCTGACCTCTTACCTAATAGGTTACTAATAAAAGTTAGGGAGAGGAGGCAAGGGCTTTGAAGAAGCAAATCCTTAAAATCCTCATGGTTTAATATAAAATTGAAAAATACTGAGGCAGTGTGGAAGGGAAAGGGTGTAGAGGTTTAGATACACAAGTTTCCACTGAGTCCAAGGGTCTGTGATTCTCAGGAGCTGAGACCTCCTGTGGTGTCAGGCTATGTGGCTGTAGTTGGAGAGGTCTGGAGTGATGTGGTCCAAGCTCAATGCCCCCTCCAGACAGATGTGGAAGGGGCTTTCATGGCCATGATGTTCTTAGGTGGGGTGAGGGGTGAAAGGAGAGCATCTATCTGAAACAAGGGAGCTTCCTAGATCATACACACTCCCCTTCATCTTTGAGTTAACAGTAGGAAACACCTTTCTTGGAGGTCTTCCCAGAAAGACCAAGCCTGTTTCCATCTTCAGTATTTTAGAGGCAGATGCATGGAGGTAGGAAAAAGGGACAAAGTATTCACTTATAATCCCTTTCAGTTTAAGTATTCTAGATCCATCTTCTTGGGATTGATTCTTCATCTTATCACTGAAGTGGAAAAAGTCCTGGATGTGATGGAGAAAACTCATCCTTTAGCAACTTTTAGTGATAAAATCAGTATCCCCAGTAGAGCAGGGGCCCTCCACCCTCTGTCCCGGTATCCTGGCCGTGAGCCCTCCTTCATCAACCTAATGATACTGAATGCAGAGATCGAAGTCAAAGAGATTCTCAAAGTAGAAATTAACGCATCCAGGCTTCCCTTGGAACCAGAGGCCGACGGTGGGGAGATTCAAGGATGTTAAACTCTAGAATTGAGGGCTGTGGCCTCGCTGTGACTAAGACTGGGATGTGTGCTAGCTTTGGGTCTGGTGTGGTGGAGAATAATAGAGAAGTAAAAGACTCAGCCATGCCCTCCGGGTGGTTCTGTGTAGGGAGAAGTTGGGGGATCTCCCCCTGGATCTCCACATAGGCATTTACAAAGTATTTTTTCAATTACCCTTTATGGTGCGACTGAGTATGGCTATAATAGAACGGAGTTGTCATTTTCTATATGATAGCACAAGAGACAGGAGAAACTCCAAGGGCCTCCTGCCCCTTCCTACTTCCCTTTCCCAGGTCTCACCGTGCTCCCCCTGTACAATGTCAGGGAAGCTTCAGGATCAGTTGTAGTCTTACCACATCCTGCCCAGCTTCTCCCACTAGGCACACGGGCTCCGCTCGCTGACCTGGCGAGCAACGTGTCACCCTGAATGCTGCCAGGACAGAGCTGAGACTAATTGTCCAGGTGAGCTAGAACAGAACTCAAAGTGAGGCACCTGGAGATTTCTGTTTATAGGATGCCCGCCTCTGTGGTTGCTTTTCTCACGCGATATCTGGCGTTTGGATTGCACTTGACATCTTTCAGAGCAGTTCTATATCCATTTCCCTATTTGAATGTCATGACCACCCTGTGAAGTATCATTATCTTCATCTCACGGCAAAGAACTGAGACACTAGAGAGAGATTCCCTCAAGGTCAAACACCTAATTACCACCTGAGACCTGGAGCCTGGCTTTCTCACTGGGTCCAGCTGGTGCCCCTTCTGCCACCCTGTTTCTGCCCATCTTTCAAAGAGCAATTCACATCCCACTCCCTCTAGGAAGCCTTCCAGGACCTCGCCAGGCCCAGTGCTGTCTCCTTCTGACTGTACAAAGCTCATTGTCTGCATCTCACTTGCCTGGTGTTCAATCACTCTCTTATTTACTTAACTTTTCAGGTGTGTACATATATTCTTCCAAGAAAATTATAAACAAGGTGTCTGGCATACGCTTTATTATACCTGCTCCCTCTCTCCCTTCCCCCATAACAAAACCCAATTAAGAGTGTAGGAGACATTTAACAAATACCAGCTGCTGAATGCATGAATGAATGGCTTTTTAAATCAGATGTAAATTAAACTGGTGTCTCATCCAAAGCAAAACTTCTTTTTTGCATTAACCCCTGTGGAGCTTTTTCTAATGGCAGTAGAAGACCAGTGAGGCGGCTGGTCCTTTTGTAGCTGCTCCACAGAAGGGAACCTGAGGGAGGGAAATCTGAAAACCTCTGACCTGGTGGATTTCCTGTGGAGTAAAAATTTGGTATTAAGATTTCGAAAAAGAATAACTCTTCAAAGTTCCCCATTTGGGGTGGTAATAATAGGGGTAGCACTAATGAGGTTATAATAATATCCCGGATGTTTGGGAGACAGTGGGGAATACAGGAGGCTGTACTGCATAGTGATTAAGTGCAGGGCTTCAGAATCAGACGTCCCCAGAGCCCCAGCCCTGCTGCTTACCGGTTGAATGAATGACTTTGGGCAAGTTACATGACCTCTTGTCCAAAGTCCCCTGACCTGTGAAGTGGAGATAATAATAGTATCTATACCATAGGGGCTGTTACGAGGATGCAATGGTATAATTTATATAAAGTGGCAACCACACTGCCTGACATTTAGCATCTGCCCAGTGTACGGTAGCTATTCTTACTATGACCATAGACTCCCTGGGTGAGCTTGGACTGGGCCCCTTCCTGCCCAGGCTCATTGGCCAGAAGGTGCCAATTCCACATTTAAAAAAAAAAGAAGAAGAAGAAGCAGCAGAAGATCCTGGGGCCCCTATCCAAAGAAGCCCATCCTTCTCTTCTGAGGGGCTGAAATCTCAGCTTTCAAGGGACCCCCCAGAAGCACGGGTTCTTCTTAAAGGAATTCTCTGAACAGATCAGAGACCACGTGTGCCTGTCTCCCTCCTGGCTCAGAGTTAACAAGCCCCCGCCATCTCATCTTTTCCCCTCCTGTTAGAACAAGGTCGAACTCCCCTTTTCACCTCCTTCTCCTGTTGGTGTAATTACTTCCTCCACCTTGTCTTGAATATCTGAATTCAAAAACGTTAATTAGGGACTGCCCGCCATTTTATGGAGGTGTCATGATTAGACCTATTATTACCATCCCAAATGGGAAAATTGAACATCGACTGCTTTATGAACCCTTTATCACAATTAATGCTGTCTGCAAAGCTTCCCATTTATTGGGTGCCCTGGTATAATCATTCCTTATATGTGTTTCAAGACCTTGTACAAGTACAAATAATTTAAACTAATTAGCTTATTATAAAAAAGGAATGAAAACAAATGGCACATGAATGAATTGTGAGGCTTCATATGGAATTAATATCTCCCTAATACCCACAAATTTGGTAAATTCCTTATGCATCTATAATCAAACCTGATGAGTCCCCTAGATGATTCAGAAGTAATTATGCAAGAACTGCTGCCACTTATTTTAAAGCGCTACCAAAATAAAAGATTTATCCTCAAGATCCAGTTAGGCTCCAGGATAACTAGCAGTAACCAGACATGTCCCGTCAAAATCAGCCATATAAAAATTACATTGGCTTTGCATCCCCCCGATGCCTGCACTGACATCTGTAAAAAGCAGCTGCAAGCCTCCAAAACATGGAGTTGAGTTTTCATTGGGATTCGTTTGTGAGATTTGGGGTGATGAGAAGGGATCCCCAGCTGGAAAAGCCACCAAGGCCCAATGAAACACTGCACACAGTACGTGATCACCAGTTCCCAAGAGCCAGTCTTGATCTAGTTGAGGGATCTTGTAACAGGGAACCATTTTCTCCTTTCAACATCGATTGCAGTTTTTTGGGTTTTTTTTTCTAATACTACATACCCGTAGTGAAATCAGAGGCCTAATTTTAGCAGGCTTATTCAACCAGGTAAAATGAAATTTTCTACCCTTTGAACTACCATAGCTTTTTATTTATTTCCAGCTTTCTTAAAATATAGCTCATTATTTACTTTCAGGCATAGCTCCCGTTTGATTGTATGTTCCTTAAAGACTACGACAGTGCTATTTATTACATATAGTCATTACATATATGTGTGTACATATATACATAATAAATATTTACTAAATATCTCTGTGCTAGGCACTGATATATCAATAAGTAAAAGAGACAATATCTAAGCATTCACAGACTTGACATAAACAAAAAACTGAGGTAAATAATATGTCTGATGGGGATAAGCACTCCAGAGAAAAATAAAGTCAGGAAAGGGATGTGGAGAAAGGGATACAGTACAAGAGTGGGGTGCAAATTTTAAATAAGGTGGTCAGTCCCTGAGAAGCTGACAACTGAGCAATGTCCTGAAGGAAGTGAGGGATTGAGCCATGTGGGTCACTTAAGGGCAGGACGTCTCAGGCGGAGGCAACAGCTAGTGCAAAGGCCCTGAGGCAGGAGTGTGCCTGATGTGCTCAGGGAACAGCAAAGAGGCCACAGTGACTGGAGCAGAGTCAGCAAACGGATGAGTAGGGGATGAAGTTAAAGGGAAAACAAGGAGGCAAGACCAGGTAGGATGCTGTAAATCATGAAAGGGGTTTCGTGATTTATTCTGAGATGGTTAGGGATGGAGAAATAACACCATCTGACTTCAGTTTTGAAAAGCCTCGCCCAGCCTACGCCATTGAGAGTGTGGGACAGCAAGAGCGGCAGCGGGGAGACCAGTTAGGAGGCTCTGGCAAGAATCTAGGTGCAGGCTCGTCGTAACTTGGCCCAGGGTGTAGCAGTGGGGAGTGAGAACAGTCAGAGTCTGAGCTTGAACACTTTGAAGAGCCTACAGGATCTGCTGACAGATTCGATCGTCTTTGTAAACTTTTCGGCTCCCAGAAGCATACCGTATACCTAGACGGTGCTGAGAAATGTTTGCTGAAGGAGTAGACTAAACACATGTGTAAAGTATTCAAATAATTTGGACCTCATCGCCGGGTGGGGGGAGGTGGGTGGAAGGGGGTTGGGGTTGAATTTGATTTGATTAGAGGGAAAAGAACATACCACATACCCCTCAGTCTCTCTCCCAGGGCTGAGTTGTCTTACCTAGTAGACACTCATTAAATATTTGTTGAGTAAGTGAATAAACGAGTTAATTAAAATGGGACCTTGTTCTGACTTCCAACTGAAACCCCAGCAGATAGGTCCTGCGTCTAGGGGGGGCTTCTTTCTCTGGCCCCTGGCAGAGTTGCAGGGGTAAGTCTGGGCTTCATAAATATTGCAAAATGGAGCCGAGGCAGAGCTGCCCAGAAAAGTGCCTGAAATGATCATCTGGCCTCCTGTTTGTCAGTGGTGGGAAACGAGAAATACTTTCTAAGTGCTTAAATGTCATCATCATTACTAAATTGCTGTAGGAATAAAAATTCAGTTTATACTATTGAGGATCATTAAACTCTCTTCTGAATCTGATACCAAAATTGAAATAATTGGCTCGTCGATGGTACAACACGGAATAGAACTATATCGGCTTGTCAGGGGAAGCATTATCTCAACATGAAGGATGGGACAGGAACTTGAGTAGGTAGATCGGTTTGGTTGGCAGAGGGTTGCTGTGTGGCAATTACAATTGACAGCCCAGATCATGATTTAAAATACTTGGAGCACAAATTTAGAGTTACAGGAAAACAAATGGATTTTGCAATTAAACCAGAGTTTGAAATGCATTGGCTTTTCCAAGGCATGGTTAAATTCTGTTTCGGGAGGTCAAGTGCAGGTCTGACATACCGATACTCAGTGAAGAGACGGTACCAAATAAGAACAAAATAAATAACAATAATAACAGATTGAGCTACAGTCCAAGAACAAAGGTGTGTTTGAAATGAAAATTATTACTCACAGATGCCGGGGCACAAACCCAGACCAATTCAGTGCTGACTCTAAGGTAGAGAGAGACCCACTGGGCGCTCATATCTTAACCCACAGGTGCTAATGCTGACCTGTGAGGGGAGGGGCAAGTGAATTAGCTGCTGCTTGTAAAGCATTATTGCTTTGCTGAGTATTATTATTTTAATAAAAGAGGCTCATGAAAACGTCTCTGGTGGTAACTCATGAAGAATCATTTTGAGGACAAGAGTACTCATACATCATTCTGAGTGCCGCCTATGTATCTGAGTATCAACAAAAAATTTACTGTTTAAACATAAATCTCTGGAAGAAGTTGAAGTTAATTAAAAAGGTTTAACAGCATATGCATTAGTGTTAGCCCTGGCCCTCTTTAGCATGGAAGGAAGGGAAGGAAATAAAACAAGGTATGTGAAGAAGTAGTCGATGTAGGCATTTAATTAAATGTGGTCCAAAGCGTAGGCAAAGATACCACTTTATCTGCCATTCAGAGCCAGGAAAGAGAATGGGAGGCAGGGAATGTTCCCTGAAGAGCGATTCATGTTTTTAATTAACAAAGGCTTTGAGCGTCCTTCCTACATTTTTTTCTTTTGAAACCTAGAATTTCATCTCGTGCCGTGATGCTTCTGTTCTGATGTGGGGGCCTCTGGCCAACAACTGTAGCCCAGTTTAAGTACACATCTTCTGATTTATGCCCAGCTATTACTCACCGATTGGTTCATTTATGTCACAGATATCTGCAGAGCTCTGCATTACCCATGGAGCCCTATAAACTGAGGGGCCTGCCGAGATGGGCTGGTCTCTGCCCTCCGGTGGCTCACAGTAGAGAAAGACTGTGGCATGCCAACCAAGAGCACCACGTGGTAAATGCTGAGAGAGATACGCATTCCAAATGCGGGCATCACAGATGAGGACGTTTGGGTCCATGTAAAAACTACATGCTAAATTTGGCCCAAGCCTGCGACTGCAGGAAAACCAACTTGGGAATATTTCGTTGCTTTTGTATTCTCATAACATCAGTCTGCCTGCCTCCATTTTCTGGTTCCACTCTCATTCCTTTGTCCTTCCTAACTCCCAGCCTGCATCCCTCCGACGCTAGCCTCAGGATATGCCACATTCATTCCACTTCTGCTCAGTTATTCTCTCACCTATTGTTCAGCATTCTTACCCCATCCCTCGAGGTTCATCCCAAGTCCACCTCTTCCATGACGTGTATCTTGACTCTCCTGAGATGCAGGGGTGCATAGTAGGAGTTGGAATGTTTGCCATTTGTCAAGAGGGCTGGTCAGAAGCACCAGAATCAAACTTTGTGTGGCCAGAACCACACACTGTAGCACTTAAAATAGTTGATGTCTTTATTACTTGCTTATTACTTGTTTCAAAGATACCTCTTGACCCTCCGACTTAAGACTTTAAGGCATTTAGTAGGAAATCAACAAATTTATCCTTTATAGTGCTTTGCCCAGGCTCACTTCAATTTGATCTCTTTGCCCCAATAATTCCATCCATTATGACATCTGTCCATCCTTCTCACCTCATCTACAAGTTTTCTGGACACGACCCCATCTTCCTCTAGGATTTTCGCACCAGACTCTCAGCCCTCTCCTCTCTTTCTCATCACCTCCTTCATCCCTGGTGACTTCTGATCCTTCCAAGCCCCTGACCCCTTCAGTTTCACGGCCCCTTCACTCCAGTGACCTCTGTCTCTACTTCTTCTGCATTTTGAAACTCACAACTCAGAATTACTAAACATTCAGATTTTCAATTGTCAGAACCTCTCTCTATCCTTACCCATTTTGTCACTCCCTCCCGACCTACTATCTGGTTTTCCCATAGCCTTCCATCTTTTCCTGTTTTCCCACCTCCCTCCCTGGCTTCACTCAGTCTGAACACAACGACCACACATTTTACCTCTACTATTGCTAACATTCCAGAATTTCTCAACTTTTTGTCCTTCTACCTGCTTGACTTTGCAGCCCCCTATTCTCAGGACCCACTGTGCGCTGGATCCACTTCAATTCAAGCACGCTCATCCCCAAACTAAGAGTTACTTTATCGCCTTCTCGCTCACACCCTTCCCCATGCTTTCAGTCATCACCCCTAAGAAGATGATTCCACATCCTTACCTCCAGTTCTAGACCATGCCTGGCCTTCAGGCGCATAGTTCTGGCTGTATATTGAACATCTGTACCTGGGTTTCCTGCAAGATTTCTAACTGACCACCTAGAGCATAGCTTACCTTCCTTCAAACCTCTTACCTTTTTCTGTGTTGCATGAACTACAATTGATATCATGGTCTTCTCACTTATCTTTCCCTAAAGGCTCAGGGTCAGGTTTAATCCTCCCTCCCCCACATTCTCTACATCCCATTCGTCACCAGCTCCTATTGACTCTGTTTCTCTTTCCTTTGCTTCTATTATCACTAGCCTTGTTAAGCTCCTCATTTAATCTCACTGAGGTTACTGCTGCCTCCAAACGCATCTCGCTGTCTCCAATTAATCTCCAGTATAATCCTACTCCTTTGATTGCCATGTTGATTTTCCTAAAATATTGCCACTCCTTTCTCTAACATCTCTAATAATTTACTGTTGCCCAAGGTTCAAGTCCATACTCCCGAGCATAGCAATCATACGCCACAGTAGACCCTAAACCGTATCTTTGGTCTTATTTCCCACTAGTCCTTGCCTCTCTGGTGTGACCTACTCTTTTCCACTTCAGTGTTCATGCTGTTCCCTCTGTCTGAAATAGCTTTTATCTACACCTGTCGAAATCCTCTTCACCCTTCAAGATCATCTCAGATACTGTCCCTCCCAACAACTGGTGAGCTTTCCCCTGTGTTTCCCTAACATTTTCTTTATTTATAATTCATTCATTCAACTAATATCTATTAAGCATCTACTATGTGCAAAGAACTTAAATATACATTATCTTATTTCATCCTTACGCTAATCCTGTGAGGGAGATATCATTAATATTTTCGTTATATAAATAAGAAAACCAAAGCTAGGTGAGTTTAAATTTCCTGCCCAATATCATACAGTCAGTAAGGGTGGAGCAGGTTTGCAAACCTAATTCTAATGCTCTTCACATCAGCCCGGAGTTACCATTCCTTTAGTACAATCTGCCTTGCATTGTATGGGAAAAAGAAAGAGAGAGAGAGAGAGAGAGAGAAATGGAAGGGAGGGATCGGAGACCAAGGTGGTCACCCAAGGAAATCAGACGTGTTCTTCTTAGACTGAGATCTTGCTTGGAAAGGGCAGAGGGGAGGGAGACAACAGAAAGAGGAGGACAGAGTTCACATTGCTGTGAGTCTAGCTTGAGCTTGGCCACGTGGTAATCTGCTCTCACAGAGAGGCAGTTTCATTCCCCTCCTGTTCCCAGTAGGAGTCCGGAAGCAAGCTCAGTGTTATCTCCCAGGAACGCTTTGCCTCATGTGGGTGCAGCCCCAGTATTTACAGGGAAACCTGGCACAAAGAGAGCCGCTTACTGGTCTCCAAAGAGGGAACAGTGAGAACAAATCACCAACCCTGGTGAGACCGGTGCAGGAAAGAGTTTGAAACTAGGACTAAAAGGCGGGGGGGCATGTGTCAAAATCCGTTACTTAACCTGCTAACGAGATTATTGGTGTGCCCTCTGTTCCCATGGGTGGTGGAGATCTACCCTTGCTGGGGGGCCTTTGGCTCTCCGTGAACAGCCCAGCGGCTGCCCACTGGGACCTGAGCTCCAGCTGCAGCATCCAAGGACATCTGCACATTTCACAGGGAGGCTCCTCCCCACTGGACACCTGCGGTGAGGGCTATAATGAGCATCACTGCATGGGTCCACGCGGCACCTGGAGTAGCAGGACTGAGCCGGCGACTCTGAGGTCAAAGGTCAAGGAGGGGAGGAGAAAACGGCAGGGAGAAGAGGTCTGTGACCCGGGGGAAGATGAAAGGAGGGGAACCCAGGAATATTCTTTCTTGCTTGCCTGTCTCATGGGCTACTCCTCTCACTGAGCTGGGGACCCCTAAATACAAAGGTCCCCGTGGTTCACCCTGAGATTCAGGAAGAATTCAGCAAGAAGATGCCTCTTTAAGACCAAGTTGTGGTTCAGACGAAGTGTGACGGAGTGTGTTTATCTGACTCTTGGACCCACCTAGCCACACTTTTCAGGTGCAGGCAGCCCAGAAGGAAAAGCTGGCTTAATTCAGAGGCCAAATTCTTCCCTTGATCTATGCACGTAACATATGCAGCGAGCAGACTGGAATGATTTTGATGTAGATAATCTGACCTGACAGTCTTCTCTGCTAGTTCCAGATGAGGACATCTTTCAATACTCTGTGTGTCTGTATGTGTGTGTATGTGTGTGTGTGCGTGTGTGTGTGTGTGTGTGTGTGCGCGTGTGTGGTATGTTCCATCAGTCTTGACAGCCTTCTTTCCCAAACCAAAGTGGGACCCCAGGACCCCCACCCCTCCACTGGCCATGGCTGTTCCTCCAGGTGGCCCAAGCCAGTCTCCAGGCTACAAATGACAGGAGCTCCCAGGGACCACTCAGCAGCTGAAGGGAAGTGATGGGCTCAGAAAAATCACAGAACGTCTATGCCTTGTCTTTCTTAGCACAGTGCGGGGAGAAATAAAGCAGTAATGGCTTGGGAAGGTGGGAGATTAATTGTCTTCTCTGGGCACATTCATTTCATATTCACTGTCACAGTACTGATCGTAATGAAGTTACTTAGTATTCATGCAGATGTCACATCAAGTTCCTCCATAGATGTTTTACTGTAATTTAGCATAAGTTAATGGATATCTGTACTAAAGTGTTCCCAATTAAGCCAATGGCCTTTCTAGTTTACAGGCCAGATTGGATTGGATAGCCATGAAGTGTAAGCAAACTAAACCTCCCCAGATCCCAGCTTCAGAGGTCAAATCTGAAATGAGTTTAGCTCCTTCCTGCGTCTGTTTCACAAGAATCCTAGTGGCTCAAATATAGCTTTGTAATTGACTGATCCAGACAGATGAGCTGGAAAGTGGGTGATTGATGGGCCCAATATATTTGAGCAACATCAACACTGGGGAGAATACTAATTACACACGTCAGGCCAGCCAGCAGAGCGGACACAAGAATAGAGTCTGGATTAGCGAATCGCATCTCCAGCCCACAGAGCCCCGAGACTTGCGGGAACTGTCCTGGGATGCAACTGGTGGTCATTTAGCATCTGTCTTTGAACTCTCCTAGATTAGAAGCTGCCACGTTAGAAATGGCTTATTGCAGTCAGCGGAGGTACTTTTCAAGGCTTTTCAAGGGATTGGGTTCCATTAAAAAAAAAAATACAAACAACTTTTACATGAGGTTTGGTCAAGCAAAGGAACTTTTTTTTTTTTTTTCCTTTAGGCTTACCCGGAAGTAGAAAAAGAAAAGGACCAAAACATTCAAACAGAAATACAAATAGCTGTCTACACCTTCACTGGAGATAGGACTGATTCAGTTAATATATAAGGTTTCTTTTTTTTTTAAATGTTATCAAAAGGTCAGAGCCAGTGGCCTTTGAAGGCAAATCTCATCTGACAGAGGTGGCCCTCCAGAGCTTAAGTCTCCAGATCCGTTAGCACTGAAGCGTTTCTTCTGAGTGGGCTTTTGGATGGTTGGGGCCCAGCCAAGTCACAAAGAAACTGTGGACTTCGGCAACACAGCCCAGGACTGAGAGACACCAGCGGGACCAATGGAGATTCCTCACACATTACTTGAGAATCTTAGTTCATCCAACAAGAAATTATTAAATGGCACTCTTCCAGGCCCTGGGGACACAGTGGTGAGCAAAACAGAGCTTACTCATTCTAGAAAAGGAAGTGGGTAATAAATCAATATCCAGACACTCCGCCTTCTGTCTGCGGAGAGACTGGGAGATGCGTCACCACCTGGCTTTTCAAGACTGAGGTTCTTTTGAACAGTGGTCCCCTCACAGCAACAGCTTTCTCAGCAAGGTTCCTACACTAAATTAATTTCAAGCCCTCAGCCTGGACTTCCGATCACCAAGGCTGATCCATGATCAGGACTGGCTGTCCTGGCTGCAGGACATGACTGCAGTTATGAGAAAGTATAGGATAAGTCAGGGGAAAATAAAGAAGAGGGAATTATCCATGGACCACGGGGCTCTCCTCCCAGGCCATCTATGGCAAGACAGCTGCCCCACATCTGAGTGATTCTGCTTGAATCAACAGTGCCCCCCATCCATACAATAATTGTTTCTGCTTATGTACACTCTGGGAGCCCAGGCCAGACCCAGCACAGAATATAGGACAACTCTCATAGCTTTGAGAGCCTAGTTGAAAAGGAGAGTTGGTGAAATATTGGAGGAATTTCTGGCTCTCCTAAGGAGAAGATCAACTATAGTTGCAGCCAGAGAACAGACAAGTAGGTTCTTCCAGCAACAGGAGATGGTGGAATGAAAGAGAAACATGGTGGAGCTTTGGATTCTTTAAGAACAGGAGAGGTGATTCTATTCCCATCTCTCTGGCAGGGTTTTCTTTTAGGAAAATCCTGTCAAGAGGAAGTCACATTACCTAAATGTTCTGATTTCTCTGATTCCAAAGCGAAGTCGGTTATTGTTCCTGTCCTGAGCTCCCCATTCTCAGGACATTACAATTCTCCCCACACGCTGGAGCAGGTGTAAATTTTGTAAAGATTCTGGAGCTTACTGACCCTGGTACCACACGTGTGCCAATGAAAGTGAACACTGCAAAGCTCAATTCTCTTCATTCCTTGATCTTTAATTCAAGTGTCCCCTTCTTCAGAGCAGCTGTCCCTTTCTGCCCCTGACGCAGATGTCTCTCCTCAGGCTCCCATGTATCACATGGGAGCATGTATCACACTGTACAGTGATCTCAGTTTAATTCCCAGTCTTCCCACCATCACCTGTGTGTCCCCAAAGCCGGGCTAGGCTTGGTACACTGTAGACATTCTGCAAGTATTATTAAATGAATAACCGGATGGATGGATGGATAAACAGATGTTGGAGTCACTGATTATTAGCTTCTGCTAGCCAAATCTTTCTCTGCACTTTTATCCTTTTTTAAGTGACCGACCTTCAAAGGTAGCCAGCCTGAGGGAGAAAAATAGGTCCCCATTTCCCAAGTAGGATTTTTATCAGCCCAGACAACACTAAGCCATATTTTTAATCAGGATTTAGACCCGGTTCTTTTTCTTTTCTTTTCTTTTCTTCCAGGAGTAGGAATTGAAATAAACCCATAGGTAGAATTTGCAAGAGGACAAGCTAGCTAAGCGTGCCTGCTGGTTCTGAGCAAACGGGTAGGCAGAGGCAAGGGTAGACAAACGGGTAGGCAGACAAGAGGCTGGAGAAGAGAAAAGAGGAGGCTGCCCGGAGACTGACCCATATAGTGCTAAACAGGGAATGTGGCATCTGCAGTGGGAACGTGAGGCCAAAGGCCATACGAGGAGCAGACATTGCTATAAATGCATCTGGAGCCTTTGCATTCAGAGCAAAAGAGAGAAGAAGTAACAAGGGGGTGGCTGCAACATGATCCACCCGAAATTTCCCAGGTACTCTGAAATCAGCCCATATGGAAGTCAAAACAGCACACCCATGAGGAAGTTCTGTCCTCCACCCCAGAAAACGTGTGCAGCTAAAAATCTTCCTTCAGGCTGGATCTAGGTTTTCCAGAATATAATGAGGAGGTGTCGTGATGCAGCAAGGGTTGAGGAGTAAGGGCTGAGTCGTCTTGGAGGGGGGGCAATCTCACCACCCTGCCTTCCTCCCCTCCCCTAAGCAGGCTTCAAGGCCGGGGAAATAAGCGGAAGAAGGGACGTAACCTGGTATTTACGAAGTACCTATCCTCCTAGGTGCTTTGACACATCATCTCTTTTTATCCCTCCGTAATGCAGTGTAATAGGTGTCAGTCTCGTACCGATGAGGACACAGACTCGATGACATCAAGCGACTTGCCTAAGGTCACACAGTAAGTAGTTAAACCAGGATTCAAATTCAAGCTCAGATGATCTGGACTCCCTGTGGGGTGTCATCCCTGTCACCCCACTCTGAGGAGGCACAAAGAGCTCAGCCCGTCCGGCTGAGACCATAAAGCGCAGCAGAGCAAGGACCCCAGGCGCTGTAAGGGATGTGGAAGCAGTAGGGCGACACGGAAGACCAGAAACCAGCAGAGAAACCGGAGGGCACAGAGATCTGGGAGGCAGGAGGAGGGGCCAACACTCGACCTTCTGTTTGTGAGTATAAAAGCGGAGCTGCCACATACCCCGTGGCTTCATACACTTCTCCTGTCAGGGCCCATTCTAAGGTCTGAGCATCACTGAGCCCTCAAGAGGACAAGTACAGCAAGGGGGAAAGAGGAGGACAGCTCATTTCTAGGGCTTCTGGGCTTATATGCCAGGGGGTCCTTACATTCTCCTCACTGATCCTCGCAGCTCTCTGAAATGGATACTCTCTCCCGATTAAGCAAAGATGCTTAGCTCAAGAATAAACTAACAACAAGGTCCACATTTATTAAGTACCTAGTACATGCCATACCTGTGTATACCTGTATATCCCTTATCCCATAACTCTGTGAATATCTAAGGATAATTCTATTACCATTCCTGTTTTTACAAATGAGAAAGCTGAAAGTTGGAGTTTTCTGTGATTTCCCTAAGATCCTAAAAATAATAAGCGGCAGAGCAGAGATGTCTTCCCATGTCTGTCACACGAAGGGGCGGGACTTGAGAGCTGATTTTGACTCAGGGAGATCCGAGTCTCATAGGAAATACATCACTTCCTTCGCTGATTCCTCCCACTTCCTGCAGGCCTGTCGAGCCTTCCCGTGACTTAAAAATAGACAAGTTATTCACAGAATTCTTTAGTGTTTTCACACTGGGAATGAGAAACCAGGGAGGAGGTCTCAGGGGAGAAGGCAGGGCCTCTCCTTCACCCCTCATGCCTGGGATACACTCAGCTCTTTATAAGGTATTTTCATACCTGTTGGCTCTTCAGACTCTCACAAAAACCTAAGGTAGGTAGAGCAGGTATTTCCATCCCCATTTTACAGATGAGGAAGCTGAGGCCCCAAAAGGTTTTGCAACCTGACCAGATATCCAGTTGGCATTAAAGCCATGTCCTTGGCCTACGTCTCTCTGGCTCCTGACCCAAGACCTCTGCTCTCTCTGATCTGGCAGGGGTGCTCATCACTGGGACACACAGTGACCAGCTGAGAATGCATCCCAGCCTGCAGCCGTCTCCACACTCCCAGTCCCTTTTCTTCCAGCCATCTCCGGCACCAGGCCTTTGACCATTGTTCAGCCCCAGCCCCACTGTTCTGTGGCCCAGGAGCCTGGAGGTGCTAAGGGCCTTGGAGCCCCTCAGTCACACTGGCCCTTTTAATGAGGAAGCTTCTCTGCTCCTGCTAAGCCTTAATGTAACCCTCAAGTCCAACCTCTGTGGGACCAGGGAGGAAAAAACTGGGGACAGTGATTTGCTCTGGACCAGGAGGGGATATACCTCTGCCTTTGAGACTTAGAGGTTTTTTGTTTTTGTTTTTATTTTTTTGTTTTCCAAACCACCGCACACCATTTTTTTTTTTTTTTAATAAGCAGATATTCATTATTTATTTATTTATTTATTTCTGGCTGTGTTGGGTCTTCGTTTCTGTGCGAGGGCTTTCTCTAGTTGTGGCGAGCGGGGGCCACTCTTCATCGCGGTGCGGGGGCCTCTCACTGTCGCGGCCTCTCTTGTTGCGGAGCACAGGCTCCAGACGCGCAGGCTCAGTAGTTGTGGCTCACGGGCCCAGTTGCTCCGCGGCATGTGGGATCTTCCCAGACCAGGGCTCGAACCCGTGTCCCCTGCATCGGCAGGCGGATTCTCAGCCACTGCACCACCAGGGAAGCCCCTGAGACTTAGAGGTTTTTTAAGGCCAATCCTTAAAAGAAAAAGTGTTCGTTGTGCTCAATCTCAGACTTAGCATTATTCCTGATCTAGGAGAAGTTTCGGGTCAAGTAGGGCCCAGAAGCTGGAACTGGCCGCATCTCCTAACCAAGTACAGCAACTAATACTCTGGGCTACATGAGAGGCTGTGCTGGTTTTCCTCCCTGGGTGCAGAGACCCTCTCCCCTCTGCTCCCCATACAGCAATGAGCCCCTCTTGGAGACCAGAGAGGCAAGAGGTATAATGAAAAGAACACTAGCAAGGGCCGCCATAGCCAAGAGGGGCCAGACCTGTCGCCCAGGGCTGAGAGTGGCTTTTTTTTGGAAATCTGATTCTTTACTGAACAGGGAGCAAGTGATACTGACTGGGGGCTGGAAATGGGGTGTGAGGAGGGCTGGATGAGGGAGACTGTGATCCCCCAACACATTCCTGCCAGGTATACCCTGAGCCAGGCTAACCAAAGACACCTGGTTCCCTTTGGTACCTTTTTGAGAAGAAAGACCCAAGAATCAAACCTTATTTCCCACACAAAGCCCCCCAGCCTCTCCAGCCCAGTGGTCTTTCCTCTCAACTCCAGAGTTGTTCCAGCCCAGCCATTTTACCTGCCCTGTGAGCCATCACCTGCTTCACCTTGATTAGGCCCAGCCGTGTCCCAGGCATCAGGAGTGAGGCCAGCGTTCACCCAGGCAGGCCAGCAACTGCAGTACTGTGACAAGCACAGTCTTGAGTGGAGTCTCCTGGCTTGTGCCGAACCAGCTGTAAAACAGGGAGGAAGGAGGGCACCTTCCTCATTCAATTATTATGAAGACTAAGTGGAATCATTCATGTCAAGTGCTTATCACAGAGTCTGACATAAAGTACATGCTCAGCTGGGAGTACTCGCCACTCTCTCTCGGGCAAAGCAAAGTCAGGTCCAAGCCACCTACTTGTTGGCAGAGCAGAATAGGCAACTCATGCAAATCAGCTGCATGCAAATCAGCCTTCTACACTGGACCAGAAAAAGAGACTATCCTCCCTTCAAATAGGCCTTGGGGGAAACTAAGCCAGATCACCAAACCAGCTGTCCAGAGCAGGAGGGAAGGGCTCCCGGCGGTCAGGCCTGCTTCACTTGGAGTGGACTGTACTTCAGTCCACTGAAGGAGGCTGGAAACGCATCTGAACAGGGACATCGTGGCAGGAACGTGGCTGAACCATGTGAAACAAGGTCTCTGTTGGATACAGCCATCCTTCCTGTCCTTTCCATATCTACGCCGTAGATAAATTGTTGGCGCTCGGGTTCTGCCTAAATAAATATATCGCGGGTACAAAAGTATGCTCTGATGGATGATGAAAAAGGAAGACAAGATAGTATGAATTTTACCATCTGAGGACTAATTTCTTAAAACATATTTAGACCCCAAGTGGCATAGGAAAAGAAGGATCGGTGAGGGGTTAAGTATATGCCTCACACAGGCAGCCAATCTGCAGCTGAGGAGGCGGAAAGAAAACAGAGAGCAGCCCTTAGCAAGCTGGGAGCTGTCCGAGGTGCTGACAACAACCGTCTGTAGCCTGCGTGCCCAGAGCACCAGGAGGCAGAAAGGCGGGGCTCAGATGAGTAACATGTTTCCCCAGAACTGGCCAGCTGGAGACAGAAGCTGATTCAGAAGGATTAAAAGGGGTACAAAATAGGAAACATAGAGATTCCTACCCTCAGCGGGATGCATCGCCCCATCGCAACACTGCAACAGCAACTGCCTCCCTGTATTGCCTGTGTGTCCAGGTCAGCTCACACCTCTCACGAAGCAGACAGCTGAGCTGTAGTGCACTGCCCCTGAGTGGACGTACAAGGTACCTGGAAGAAATGGAAGACGAGCGAGGGTCCAGGGAACAACGTGAACAAGGGTTCAAGCAAGTCCTACAAGGGCTCCAGCCAGGTTGGCCAAGGGGCCTGGACATGCTGCTCTCCCCTGTCTCCTGGGACCCACGGCCCGGCACCGCCGTGCCCCTCCACAGGTCTGCTCTGTAGGCAGAACAGAGAAAAAGTGGCACAGGAACGGGGCTGGCAACAGGGAGTGCGGTGAGCAAGAAAGAAGCAGACACAAGAAAGTAACTGCTCAGTGCTGAGAGCGTGGGGGGGATGGGGGAGAAGGTAATCTGTGTAATTGCCAATGCGTCAGTCACAATTACTCACCAGCAAGAAAAGTAATAAAGTTTCATTATTCACACCTTACGTGGAACAAGCTATTCAATGCTGCCTCCCTCTGAGCCAAACAATGTGATAATTTTGGAGATCATAACTTAATTGAACAAGGAATTAATAATCTCACGTGTGGACATTTTCCTTTCGCGTGTGTGAACCAAATCCCGAGGTTTGCTTCCCATTCTCTGGGCCACAGAGCAGTCAGTCACGGAAGCAAGACGCAGGCAGATTTCTCACCTCAGGGAGAAACCCACAAGGTGAAGTCTCTCTTTGTCTGGGGTTTCTTTAGCCCAGAATATGAGCCTTGGTGAGAGAAATCCAGTTAAGACACTGCTTGATATTAGTGGTTCTCGAAGTGCGTGGTCCCCAGTCCACCAGCATGAGCATCACCTGGGAACCTGTTAGAAATGCAGATTCTCGGGCCTCCCGGACCTCCTAAACCAGACACTCTAGGGCAGAGCCCAGAAATCTGTCTGATAGCCTTCCAGGTGGTTCTGATGCCCAGGAAAATTTGAGAAGCACTGTTTTATATAGTCTAGGTGGCCTGGAACCCAAGAATGAGGGGTTTCTGGGAGTCTGGGCAGCCAGCCCTTCCCAAACATGGCTCCAAATCAGAAAGTGATGAAGAAGAAAGTGAGGCATGTTGCACAGACCATAAGACCAGGGGTCAGGGACCCAGGTTTTCATCCAGGATCCCCAACTTGGGGCAAATTACATAACCTCACTGAGCCCGTCCATCTGCAAAATAAGGATAACAATTCCTGCCTCTTCACAAGATTGCTGTGGGCATAAAATGAGCTAATGGATTTGAAAGTGTTGTGAAAACTACAAAGTGCTACACAAAATTGAGGGATTGTTATTGTGTCAATACAGGAAGAGGCTGTGACAGCGTGACCCGTACTCCCTTCTGCTACGGATGCAAATCATTTCAGGGTGAACTGGCTCCGCCTGCACCGCCTCCTTCCCACACTTCTCCCTCAGGGTCTTCTCGCCTCGTCTCTTTCCAGCTCCCTTTTTGTGCACACAGTCATACCTGCTCTGAGCAGAGCCCGTGGAAGTGTGACTTGGGGAAGGGGGAGAGAGGGGATCTGCTCAGGACCTTCTACTTTTACATATGAAGGATTTCTAACTGTCTGTGAATGGAAATATTGTGTCACGTTCTTGTAGCATACTGCCTGCTTCAAACCCTGGCTCCGCCATCTACCAGCTGTGTGGCCCTCAGCAAGCTGCTTAGCCACTCTTTGACTCAGTTTCCTCCTGTGTAAAATGACAATAATAATAGATCATAGCTGAGGAATTCCCTGGTGGTCCAGTGGTTAGGATTCCACACTTCCACTACAGGGGACGTAGGTTTGATCCCTGGTCAGGGAACTAAGATCCCGCATGCTGCGCGGCACAGCCAATGAATAAATAACTAAATACATCATAGCTGATAGAGACATGTGAGGGTGCTCAGTAAAGAGCAGAAAGGATGAAGGAATGAACAGATGAATGAGTATCAACTGGATGCACAGACAGCTGAATAAAGAGTGAAAATGAAGTAGCCACTGTGACGTATATGAGAAGAAAGTTCTGTTCCATCTATATGAGCAGAAAGGTCCATTCCACATATATAAGAAAGGTCCATTCCATATTTGGGTGTGGGGAACACTGGGCAGGGGTGGAAGCTGACATTTCAGGCAGGATACATCGAGGAGAGAGTGCCTGTCTCCCAGTCTGTCAGGGCCCTCAGAGTGGAGTGGAAAGTGAGGTATGTCAAGGGATAATCAGACCTGCAGTGCAGCGGGTCACAAGGTTAGGTCAAGGGCAGGCTCACCTTTTGGGGCCTCTGTGTGTGATAGCACTAACAGGAGTCTGGGACCTGGTGGGGAAGAACACCAACCCAAACCATCAGGCAAAAAGACCAATCAGGAGTCAAAGAAGAGCTCCTTGACTGGGGGCAGGGCATGCGTCTCAAAGTTCACCTGTGTGAGGTGAGGTGAGGCACCTGTAAGAGGAAGCCAGGCAGCTAAGCCAAAATCAGAAACCCTACTCAGGGGCCAGGTCCAGAGAGAGGTAGGGAGGTAAATCATCACTGGATAAGAAGGATCCTGGGGGCCTGGCTAAGGGACTGTATCTCAGTGGAGTCCTCTCTAGCTCTGGGTCAATGCCCTACTCACTTTCCAGCAAAATCATTGAAATGAGTCTTCACAGCCACAGGGAGCAGATAAAAGATGGAAGGACTGAAAGAGGGAGAGGTTCCCATCAATTACTAGAATACCTGCTTCAGTTCTTCGCTAAATATTAGAGAAAGCACGCCCCTTAAATTCTTGTCTAGTTACTCAACTGCAGTGGCCTTATCTATAAATAAGAATAGCACCTGCATAAGACATCTGGGGAGGAGTGGACCCCACCCCCGCCTTGCCCCATATACACAGACACAGAGGGCTTCTGTTCCACCCTACACAGACTTTCAGATAAGTTTAAGGACTGTCATTGGGTCCTGGGAAGCTAACTCACTACCACTTTTCCAAACCCACTTATCTACCTTGAAATGGGGACCTTTATCATCCACAAAACTTTACATTCTGTTCCATATCAAAGCTGGCATCCCAGGAATAACCTGATGCCAACAGGATCCTTCTGACCATGTGTCCGGTGGGAAGGATGGGCCTGGAAGAGAACAAGGCAAAAAAAAGAAACAAAAAAAAAGCAGATGACACACTTGAATGGGGCAATCTGGAGAGAGTTTAATAAAGGGACTGTTTGCAAGACTGTGTTCAGGAAGTAACACAAGAAAAAAAGAGCCTGGGCTAGAAAGAGAGGTGGCCCTTACCGCCCCTGCCTATGGGAACGAGGGGTGGGAGTGTGAGAACCAGGGGTGAGCAGAGGGAGTGGTTAGAGGGAGGGGAGACCAAGGAAAGAGAGCATCACCTAGAGTAGCCGCCTTAACAAGGAACTGCGAGCTCCAGTCAAGAGACAGACCAGCCCCGGTGATGTCACAGAGAAAGCTGGAAGAGGAACTGGCTCAACCTCGTTGTCCTACTTCCCTCTGATGTCCTGCTGAGGCCTCCTCATCGTCCAGACCCAATCCAAAGCCTACGGCAAGGAAGTCTGCTGATGGAGTCCACACACTTCAGGTTCCCAGGGCAAAGGAGCAAACAGGCAGTTACTTTCCAGCACAGCAGTTACTCCATCCCCAGAGAAACAGGGCAAAGCCCTTTCTCACGGCTGCCTTTGCTCCCCACTCCATTTAGCCATTTGGAAAGAAAAGTGTCATGAGTGACCCAAGAAACACCCCTTTGGCCCAGAGGTCCCTCAGCTGGTCTCCGAGCCCTCACCCCAGAGCTTCACCCAGGAAGCTCGGGAGGCTGGAAGCTGCCACTCATTCACGAGCCCGTGGGGATCCCCGCTGTGCTTCCCAGGGTGTGGACACCTGCCTGGCTCCTGTGAGCACAGCCCTGATGCACCCCCACCCACATGTGCGTGTCCCCTGTCAAACCAAGTCTGCGCGGCGGGCCCTTGCCAGAGAAGAGCGCTACGTCCCCCAGAGAGCAGCTCAGCAGAAGGACATATGAGACACACACCTTTTGCACAGGCCTGTTCCAGAAGCAAGAAATATGCCTCATGGGTGGGGGGTGGGGGCAGGTGCTAAGGAGGGGCAGAGAGGAAAGGGGAGAACTAAAAAAAGAGAAGCCTTGGAATTAGAATCTGCATCCTGCCTCCCGTGGCCAGCCTCCCTGGCTCTCCCCTAGGACGTGCCCTTTAAATGCTCATTACCAGTGATTCACAAACGGTGTGGTTTTGATACCTCTGCTGAGTCATCAAAGTTTGCCTCCCTGCTACAATTAGACACTTTGACAACATCCTCAGCCGCTCAGATTTTACGCAGAAAAGACCCTGCCCAGGAGCAAGGAGTCCCGACGGGGCAATGAGGAGGGGACCGGCTCCAGGTTGCAGTCTAGACTCCGGGCATCTGAAGACTGGGGGAAGACGGGTGTGCTCCGTATCACCCTTCCAGCATAGGCGGGGAGGATGGCCACCAAGCTTCTGTTTTCTGGTAGGGCGAGACAGAGAGGAAACAGATGTGCCCTGCCCCAGGGGAGATGTGGGTGAGCCCTCAGAGGGAGGTCTACAGAGGGTTGTTGGAGGGAATTGTGAGAGCACCCACCACTGCTGTGAGAGCCGTGAGGGTGAGAGCTACCGCTTTCCTGCTCCCAGGGCACTTACTAATGCCCATTGTGTGCTCTCAGGGTCCAGAGTTTAGACATGAGCTCAGAATACAAGGGTGGGAGCAGAGGGAAGGCGCGGGCTGAGTATGTCTACACTGTCACTGGGAGGTGAGCTGCTCCCCCGCAGAGCCTCCTACAGCCAGAGGAAGGAGAGTATATTTCCTTCTGAGATCTTCCCATGGAGAGGGTGAGGCTGGCTGGGCCTCCGAGGACAGGGAGAAGGTGCTGGCAGGATTAGAGAGGGGAGAGCAAGGGCTCCATGAAATGAGTGATCACACGATGCGGCCAGGAAGCCCTGGAAAGACAGGTGAGGTGTGTTCCAAGAAACAGCACGGGACTAACCTTGCCTAAGAAAAGAATGCTCCCCGACGTCCCCAGGTTAGAACCATGTTATGGTCTGGTTATATCATAGTGTTGTGGGGTTTTATCCCTCAGAATTTCCATTTTCTCATTAGACCCACTCAACAAGCCTGCGAGGTAGGTAGGGCTGCTACCATCCCCATTTTTAAAAAGGAGACTGGGCCCTTGTCTTAAGTCCATTTGGGCCGCCATACAACTTACCCCAGACCAACCTTGTGGCTGCAGCCGCAGGCACGGTTCTGCAGGCTGGAAGGCTGAGATTAGGGTGCCAGCGTGGTTGGATTCTCAGTGAGGACCCTGTTCCTGGTCATGGCCTCACATGGCCTTTCCTTGGGCTGTGCAGAGAGATCTTGTCTCTTCCTCTTTTTATAAGGACATTAATCCCATCATGGGGGCTCCACCCTCACGACCTCCTCTAAATCGAATTACCTTCCCAAATTCTACATCATAATACCATCTCAGTGAGGATTACAACTCCAGCCTGCACATTCGGGGCAGGGGGACACCCAGCCTTGCCAGGTGGTGGGAGAGATAGCGTGAGGATCCAGGCCGCCTGATTCCTGACCACACTGCCACCCACCCTGTCCTGTCGCTACACCGAAGAGAAGAGCCCTCCACTGGGCCCCGCGAGTGCTCTCTGATCATCTGACATCCCTCTCATCCTGCCAACAGCCCCCAAAAAGAACATCCCTCCCCCGTGCCCAGCCGCCAATGCCATCTCCCTCCTCTTGAGCTAATGAGGCAGGAGGCCCCACTCGGTGTCCCAGTGACAGCTGCTAGGAGCATGTTTACCGACGCCAACCGCTGGACCTGACAAGATGTGTTAATTAGGAGATGATGTAGCGTGGTAGGACACATCGGCCTCATGGCAGCTGGATGGGCAGCATCAGTCACCATGGTGCCAAGGAGGCTGCCACGACATCCCTAATTAAGGCGAAGCTTGTCCCCCTCACCAAGTGACAGCCCCAGACTTGGTGCCACTGGTTGTCCCCAGCAAGGGCCACCCCGAAACCTGCCCGACCAATAAGCTTTGGCTACAGGGCTGCCTGTGGGACCACAGACAGGATAACAATGCTTCCACCAGGCTTCCAAGGCCCTTAGCAATCTGGCTTCAATCCTGCCACTCCTTCTTGTGCCCCCAGTGATTCTAAGCATCGTGCAATCAATCACCTTTCCCAAGCAGGCCCACTCACACATCTGTGAACTCATTCAGTTCTAAGGCCTGAAATTCTCTGCTCTCCACCTCCTTCTCCTTGTATGGAAATAAAACTAAAACTTAGGGACTTCCCTGGCGGCACAGTGGTTAAGAATCCGCCTGCCAATGCAGTGAACACGGGTTCGAGCCCTGGTCCAGGAAGATCCCACACGCCGCAAAGCAACTAAGCCCGTGCGCCACAACTACTGAGCCCACGTGCCTAGAGCCCGTGCTCCACAACAAGAGAAGCCATCGCAATGAGAAGCTCGGGCGCTGCAAGAAAGTAGCCCCCGCTCGCCACAACTAGAGGAAGCCCGCACACAGCAACAGAGACCCGACAAAGCCAAAATTAATAAATAAACTAATTTTTAGAAAGACAAAGAGTTACTTTAAATTTAAAAAAAAACTAAAACTTAGAGGTGCAGCTCAAATACTGCCTTCTTATAAAAGCTTTGCCTCATTTCTTCACACACATGTACAAGTACACACACACACACACACACACACACACACACACACACACACACACCTTCCTTTGAAGGTGGGTTCAAAATTTTTGTTATTCTTTTTTTTTTATTTTTTATTGAAGTAAAGTCGATTTACATTGTTGTGTTAGTTTCAGGTGTACAGCAAAGTGATTCGGTTATACACATATATAACTGAGTATATATATATATATATTCTTTTTCAGATTCTTTTCCCATATAAATTATTACAAAATATTAAGTAGAGTTCCCTGTGCTACACAGTAGGTCCTTGTTGTCTATTTTATATATATAGTAATGTGTATATGTTACTCCCAAATTCCTGATTTATCTCCCCCCCGACCTTTTCCCCCTGGGAACCATAAGTTTGTTTTCTGTGTCTGTGAGTCTGTTTCCATGTGTAAATAAGCTCATTCATATCATTGTTTTAGGTTCCACATATAAGTGACGTCATGTGGTATTTGTCTTGCTCTGTCTGACTTACTTAGTATGATCATCTCTAGGTCCATTCTTGTTGCTGCAAATGGCTGACGTCATGTGGTATTTGTCTTGCTCTGTCTGACTTACTTAGTATGATCATCTCTAGGTCCATTCTTGTTGCTGCAAATGGCTGACATCATGTGGTATTTGTCTTGCTCTGTCTGACTTACTTAGTATGATCATCTCTAGGTCCATTCTTGTTGCTGCAAATGGCTGACGTCATGTGGTATTTGTCTTGCTCTGTCTGACTTACTTAGTATGATCATCTCTAGGTCCATTCTTGTTGCTGCAAATGGCATATTTCATTCTTTTTTATGACTGAGTAGTATTCCATTGTGTATATATACCACATCTTCTTTATCCAAAAAATTTTGTTATTCTTTAATGAGACATCAGCAGGCTGATATGCACCAGTACAGCATTACCAGGGCCAGTTGTCAAAATACTGGAATATTTTCATACTGACAGATAAGGAGCTGCTGGCCCAAGCCCCCTCACCCAAGCTGCTTCTACTATTCCCAGACCCTCTTCCATGCCACCCCTAACTGTCCAGCCCCTAAAGGGTTAATTCTTGGAACAAAGGGCTCTGCTTTAGCCCTGTGGCCTGTGTCCATTCTGATTGGTCAATACACTTGCCCTGTCAGTTATTAAACATTTGAATATCAACCCCACTCATCAGTCTGCAGGATTGATATTCAGTCTACATCAAAGCAGGGTGTGCTCTTTCTTCCATTAGAATGTCAGTCTCTATTCCCCTAGGGGTCCATGGTTACACATATGCCCAGGGCCACTGTTTTCAAAGAACTTGGTGGTAAAAAGGCACACACACACACCCTAAAATCCCCAAAATGCTACTGAGTTGAGGCTCTGCTTTTCTGCCTCTAGGTGTCAATTCCACGAGGGTCCATCCTTAGACCCAAGGCTGCAGAAATATGTCGGACAGGGCCAATGTATGTGCCCTAAACCCGACTGATGGCTCCCATCCCACAGCCTTCTTTCTGTTCCAGAACACAGTCCCCCATTCATTGGATAAGCACATAGAGAATACCAACTGTGTGCCCGGAAGTGGGATATAGAAATGAAAGAGGCACATGCCCTCACCACAGAAGTTCAAACTGCACTGGGTATAGACAAGAAAACAAACACAGTACAACAGGAAGGCTGTTACAATAGAGATAAAATAAAGGCTGAGCGGTGTCCTGTGGAGTCTCAGAGGAGGAACTGCTCCTAATTCTGCCCAGAGAGGCGGGGGTGGTTCTCAGAGTGGGAGAGAGGAGCTGGCTCTCTTTAAGGATGGGTAGGAATTTCCCAGGCAGCAGATGGGGGAAGATGTTGAAGACACAGGGAATTTCGTGTACAGAATATACAGAGGATACGAGGACACAGAAGGGTCAGCAATGACCAGAGTGGCTGGGAACAGGAGGGGCAGGACATCAGCCTGAAGACAGGGGGTGAGATTGAGGACCGTGCCAACGAGTTTATCCTGTCTGCAGAAGGGGCTGATGGAGGTCTTTATGCCAGGAAGTGACAAGATCAGATTCATCTTGTAGCAAGATAATGTGAGTAACAATATGGAGACTGAATTGGAATGTAGAAAGATTGGGCGGCCTGCAGAATTTGACCGAAATGGGATTTGTTTGTGAGTAATTGATTTCTTACAATTGCTCTGAGGTTTTTTACAGAGCCTTTTTAGAAGGAAATATCACTTGTTTCGGGTCATATATTCAAATAGCTTGCATCAGTCTACCTAAAGGTAACTGAGAGTAGACCTGGGTAAGAAATTCTGAGACCTAGATTCTAGCCCAGGCCATGAATACCTCGCTGTGTGACCTTGAATAAGAAACTTAACCTCTCTAAAAGCAGCCATTGGAATCATACACTTAAAGTAGTCCCGTGCTCAGATCATAGGGCACGGGGTAGGAGCTGCGACCCAGGGCCCACTGCTGCAGGACTAAAGGCATTATGCTCCAGTATTATCAGGGGCCTGTAGTGCTTCTGGCTGAAGAGGTGGGCAAACCTACCTTATTCTCTGCAACAGGGTAGGGTCTGACTTCCCAGGGCCTGGCAAGCTTTCAAGATAAGAGTGTAGGATACCTGTGCTTTCTAATAATCAGTGACCTTTGTGATGAGTCACTAGGAAAGACTGTCATTTCCTAGTGAAAGGAACAGTCACCTCTGCTTCACCACCACTACCCTATCCCACCCCAATTCCCAGCATCCTTACCTTGGTAGGTCTTGACAAAGTACAGGCCACCTCCCTAAGCCCTGGATCAGCATCCAAGGGCCCCTCCCGGCAGCCCCGCCCTCACGGTTGGCCTGAAGTCAAGCATCTTGTGGTTGCCCCGCATTACATCATGACAGACGCCATGGATGCTTGGGAATTACTCAGCCCTTTGAAAAATCACAGCCACTATATTTGTCTCCATTAATATCCATGGCAGCACCTCAGTGAATCAACAGGATACTTAATGCTGAATTACACGACATGCCCAGGCAGTCTGCCTCTGTGGAGCCTAATCTGTCAGGTGAAGAGCATGGGAGAGTGTTCCAAGCCCAGTGTGACCGCACCCAGACTAGGAAGAGGCGACCTGGCATAAATATGCATGTGTTTATCTGCTAGAAATGAACCACAGATTCTTGGTCTTTCCAATTATAATTGGTTTTTTAAGCACCTGGTTGTGCTTTTCTTTCCTTTCTTGTTTAAGTGAATCATGCTTTGTGGTATAAGAAAGACCTGGAGATTGGCTTTTTTCCTACTAGAGATCAGAGGAGAAGAAAAGAATCACCCGTTTAGGGAAAATAACAGATGACCCAGCTGCACAAACGTACCCCCATTCTCTGACTCCCCCCTCCAATGTTCACTCCGGCTCCCTCCAACCCCGTGTCCTTGACCTTGATTCCTATTGATTTGACCCACGGTGCCATTTTCCTTGTTAGTAGCCTGACCTGTCCTCCAGGGATCTCCAAGCACTACATCACCGTCCATCACCAGTGAGGACAGTCCTTCCCAGGCTACGGTTATTGCAGGTGAAGGGAAGGGTAGCTCTTCTGTCCTCCTCATTTCAGTTTCTGCCTCTTCGATTCGGACCAGTTCAAGTATATTATTTATTGAATTCAGACAACTGCTCACTTATTTTCTCAATAGGCTAAAATAACTACCTGCCAGCCCCTCCTGAACTGAGGGGAAACAGGGGCATAACTTTTATTGCTGGGTTCAACACAGGCCCCACTTCACGGCAAAGGACTTTTCCAGTTGGTTGGTTCATTTTCTTGAGGGCCTAGAATTTCACCATACATCTTTGTCTGCTAGAACTGATATTTAGTCAGTGACTTTCTCCTTGCCTCCTTTGGCTGCTATGCTCTTTTATTGTAAGAAAGCAAAAGGAATGCCCTGCACACAGCCTAGCCCTGACCCCAGGCACCCTTTCTATCCTTTCTGGCCTATCCCTTAATGCCCCTTTTACCTTCCTTCTCACTCTAGTCTGATTTACCCTTCGTCTTCCTGATTGAAGGTTCACGCAGAGGCTTGTCTGATCATTCCAGTGGCTGCAAAATCTCATCAGCGCATCAGGCGGCCAACATCACAAAATACCAACCCAGTCCCTTCAAAGACCTTGACATTATAGTACAGGAGCAACAAACTGAGAAGAGCACATTGGAGGCAGTGCCCATGGAGATGCGAGAGAGTGAAGATTCGTCATCTTCCCCGCCCCCCGCTCCCGCTTTATCCATTTGCACAGAATCCAGGCTGAGTCCATTTGCTTTGGGGACGCTGCTCCCCGAGGGGCTTGGCTCGTACACCACCAAGGAGGGGGCGTGTTTTCTGGCGAGGCCGACTGCGCATGTGCAGAGAGCCTTGGCTTCCCTTCCACGTGACACATTATTCCATCTTCCACCCTGGAGGTGGGTTTTAGAGAGGGAGAGAGGAAGCAGGCTGTCCCGCTAGCAGGTTTTGGCCGTGTCACCGCAGACAAATGACTACCGACTTCTGTTTTCTTATCTCTAAAATGGAACAGAGGTTGTCAGGAAGATCAAATGAGAGGGTTAGTGGGTAAGACTTTATAAATTATAAATGTGATATAAATGGACTCTGAGAGTCACATTGCCTGGGTTTGAATTCTGCACCCACCTCCCTAGTTGTGTGACCTTGTGCAAAACAGTCTCTCAGTGCTTCCGTTTCCTCATTGTAGAGCGGGACCCAGATAGTGCCTGCCTTGTGAGATCTGTTGTATGGATTAAAAGCAGTAATAGAGACAAAGCACTTGGAACAGTTTCCGGCATGTACTTAGCGCTCTAGAGAGCGTGGCTGCTGTTGTTATTTTCCCCTTTTAGAATTCTACCTCCTGGGAGTCAAGATCTAGCCTCCCCTAAAGTGTAATGAAAGTGCCAAGTTAACCGCCTAGGGACCTGATAAGGGTGTGTGAGCTCTTGTTGTGGTCACAGAGGGCACTGATTGCTGTCCCGCCAAGGGGTTATCAGTAGCGGCCCTTCCTCCAGAGAGACCAGGAGTACCGTCACCCAAAAGCCAGACCCCGCTGCGCTCCTTCCGCCTTCACCAAGATCCTCGTCCAGAGAACGGAAACTCAAGGTTCAACGTGAGATAAAATATGTCACCACTTTTAACAACATTTAGAAGGTGCCTCTAAAGAAGAGTAATTAAAACAGCACCCAAATTTGTGATAACTTTTTTCTCTAAGAACACAGGGTTCTCCACTGGCCGGTTTAGCACGTGAACAGTTATTGTATGCAAAGTACCTTAAAGATGCAGTCCGAAGCACACCTCCCAAGAGAGCTTAGCAACTATAGCAAAATAGTGACACAGACGCAATCCCAGACACATCCTCTCAGCACAGGCTGAGACCCTGATTCCCACACCTGCCAGCGCCCGGCCAGCACATGGACAGTACCTCAGAGCTGTCTACTCCAGAAAAAACACAACTGACAGCCCCAGGGACTGCAACCCCAGGTCCCCAACTCCGCAGCCAAAAAAGAGCATTTTCCCCCCGTGTTGGACAAGATAATTATCTTCATAAAGTTTAAGAAACATGATAATGGATCTCATTGTATATAGCACATTAAGTTTAGAATTTAGTGCAAGACAGTAAAACAAATCTAAAAATATAAGGCACTACAGTAGAATCAATAGGGATTGTTAGGAGCAGAGTGTTATATCGGAGGCGATAAAGCCTTGGAAATCCAAGAAAACAATGTTCTAGTAAAACTACGGTAAATGACTGATTTAATTACTTGGTACATAAGTTGGTATCTCTATGGGTTTTATAGTTTCATGGTATAAAAACCATGCACATCAGGGATCCATCCAAGATAATTCTTATAAAGAGTATATCCAAGAGTAGTATCACTTTGGCAATTCATGCTTTTAAATAATAGTATATTATTTTCTTCATAGACCTACTTTTTAAGCCTCTCACATGCTTTTAAGATTTCACTTACCATTAGATGATCACTATGAAGGTTCTCAAGTCTTTGAGCACGTGAAATTACATCACCCACGCCCTTCTCCTACTTCATAGAAGAGTCAGGCTCGGGAATCCCTACGGGAACTTGATATTCCGAACTACTTTTCATTTAGCTGGGTATAATTCCAAATGTTGGTTTAGAAAAATAGGAAACCATTTTACTTGAAGTTCTTATCCCCTGTTCAGATAAACCAAATCGAAAGGGGCTCTCCCCATCCCCGACTCAGAGTTGTTCCGAATAGTCAAACAAAGATTAAACTCTTGATTTAAGTAGCTACATCTGAGCAGTAATCAACATGTACATCAAATTTTTTTTTCCTCTGATATGATGTGGTACTGGAATTTAAACCCTGATGAAGGTGCCAAAATTAACTGCAATGGGAAATGAATAATAATTATTGTAAGATGACTTTGCCCTTGGCATTAGCTCACATTGAGCCCTTTTCCAGACTGTGCTCTGCCCTTAAGAAATCTGCAAGTCAGGCACACAGGTCAGTTCCAAGGATCTATGAGTCCAAGGGGAAAAAAAGGAAAAACCTTGGCTCTATGCCCGTGTCTCTATAGGTTCCCTGTTAGTTGGACACACTCGTCTCTTCTCTAAGAAAAAAGCAGAGGTTGTCTTCTCTGGGTTTGGATGATTTATAAGAAGTTAAGGAAGGAATTTCAAGTGGGGTGTGAGGCAGGAAGAAGACATCGAGACCTGTATAGGCATTTGAAACAGGAGGGAAGAGGATGAATGTGGAACCAGAGAAGGGACTAATTGTAGCTTCTCCTCAGTGTAAACATCCATTGATTTAACTTCCTAGGGCAGTGATTCTCTATTTCTGAGAGCAATGAAAATTTGAGACCTGAATGAAGGCCCTGGGCTCACTTCCCGGAAGCACGCACACAACACACCTGTGCACACACGTAAGGACACCACTGTGTATGGGGTGTGTGGACCCATCCAAGGGCCCAGAAGCCCCACATTGAGAACTCCTGTACGCTAAGGACTTAGTCTAATACTCTTACTTAGTGACTGTCCATGGAATTAACAGTACCTCTGAATCCTGGGCTTGTCAAAAGTATGGGTTTTTTAGATCTCATCAAATTTCCCTTTTATGTACGAGCAATATTTCGCAAACGTTAGTTTTCTGCTTCCCTCCTATTTGTCATATCCATTCACCATGTCCACACCACAGTACAATACCTGTACTATTACTGACAAAGTTTTTCTTCAAACTAACTTATTCTTCAAAAGAATGTTTGATACTGGATACCATGGAAACGCAGGCTATGATGGTGCATATCCGGTGGCACAGCTCCAAGAGGCCCATAGTGAAGGCAATACAACTGCTGGACCGGATACGAAGGAAGGTACCATTGGAGATATGGCGATGCTGCACAGAACAGAAAGTTTCCAAGTGAAGCGACAAGCTCTTTGAAGCAGCAGAGGTGATTCTACGTGTGCACAACATCATCAGGGCAGCACCAAGGAAACGTGTCCCTGATCACCACCCCCGTTAAGCATTTCCATATGCTGTTGAGCCCTGGACCAGTTCATAGCAAAGTTGTGTTTGAAAGACTTCGACCTCCTGAAAGAAGACTATAGAATTGAAGTTTACCTGTGACTGTTATATCCTTAAGATTGGACATTTAACTGACCTTCTATTTTAACATGGGTCTAATTTATTTGCTATTTCATTTTCCATAAAATTCAGTTGATTTAAAAGTTCATTTCTCATACTGTGCATCAAAGTAAAAATCTGAACAATTAAAAAAAGAAAAGGGGCTTCCCTGGTGGCGCAGTGGTTGGGAGTCCGCCTGCCGATGCAGGGGACGCGGGTTCGTGCCCCGGTCCGGGAAGATCCCACGTGCCGCGGAGCGGCTGGGCCCGTGAGCCATGGCCGCTGAGCCTGCGCTTCCGGAGCCTGTGCTCGGAAACGGGAGAGGCCACAACAGTGAGAGGCCCGCGTACCGCAGAAAAAAGTAATAATAATAATAAATTAATTAAAAAAGAAAAATAAAAGAAAAGGTCATGTATAAACAAGAGATCAGCCGATGAAGAATGATCAGGTGAAGAGGAGTCCAGAATCCAAAGTACTAATTGAAATAATTGGGAAATTTTAGAAAGAACTAAAGGTAAATACAACAGCTGATAACAAAAATTCCAAGAGGGAAGCAGCCTTGTTGTGGGTTTCGTGTTGGTTTTTGGTGCAGGAGTCATTACTAGAAGAACCAAGCATGAACAGTAGGAAAGGGAATAATCTTCCCAACAATTAGGAGTGCCTCCTTGCAATCCAGTCTCCACATAGTATCTTTTTAAAATATGAATCATGTTATGTCACCTTCCCATTCAAGCCCATCTGATGGCTTCCCACCACACCTGGAATAAAATCCAAAGCCCTCACTATGGCAGGTGAGCCCTACAGCATCTGGCTTCCACCTTCCTCTCTAGGTTCATCTTCTCCCCATCTTCCTCCAGCTTGACTGTTCTCCAGGCCACTGGCCTTCTTTCATGTGACAAACTCATCTCAAAGCCTTGCCATGTCCTGTTTCCTCTGCTTCAGATGCTCTTCCCTGGATCTTGGGAAGATGGATCCTTCTTGTCTTTTAGGTCTCAGCTCAGTTGTCAGGTCTTTAGCAAGCTCTTCCCTAACTGTTCAATCTCAAGTGGTCCCCACACCCAGGCACCCTCTGCCACTGTTTCATTGTCTCCAATGCATTTGTCAGCACCCGAAACTCCTGTTTATTTACTGTTTATTTTCTAATACTTGTTTCCCCTGCTAGAAATCAAGATCCATGAGGACCGCCCCTTGTCCGGCTTGCCAGCTTCTGGAATAGTGTCTGACACAAAGTAGGCATTTATTAAATATTCCTTGGGTGGACAGATGAGGAGTCAAACAGCATAACTTCCTTGTGAAGTGATTCATGAGTCTTCCGTCAGTAGAGGTGGGTGAATCCAGTCACAGCCCTTATCAGGGATGCTCTGAGAAGCTCCTAGCGTTGAGTAGGTAAATGAGTTGAACTCTAATTTTCAGTTCTGAGGTTTGCATATTTCATAGGCTCACGTCACAGAGGGGAAAGAGCATGACCAAGTCCGACGGGCCTGGGATTAAGTCTTAGCGTTGCTACTTATGCATGGGGGACTCTGGGCAAGTCACTTAATCTCCCTGGACTTCAGTGCACTCCTCATCTGAAAAATGCAAATAACGAGACCTATCTTGCCGGGCTGGGGGGCGTATTTAAGGAGATAACGCGTGTGATGTACCGAACTTGGTGTCACGTGCCTACTTGGGATGCAGCATACTTACGCTGCGTAGCTTCCTCCACAACCTGTCAGCCTTTGACAAGAAGCCTGATTTGTTAGCAATATTCAAGCTAGGAGAATTTGTGGAGGGCGTCTTCGTTTCCTGAGAAAATAATATGCCGCTTCAAATTCTTTTTGAAAGTAAATAAGTGTCAATTCTGAAAGACAGACATCAAAATGAATGTGTGGCCTTGTATCTCTGACCCAAAAAACAGTTTAACCATGCTATTGATGTAGCTCTGAATTTCTCTGTGGTGGGTCTGGGGGGTCCCCTCTTCTCTCACTCCTTCCCTGAGGGTTAAATGACAGACAGGGCTATGTTTCTCCCTGACCCACCATCTAATTGCTCATGGACCAAATCCACATCTGTTTGATGATGAGAGCACACTTCCAACCTGCAAGGGACCCAGATCCACCCATCCTGTGGGCTGAGACTGTGGCCTCAACCTGGGCAGGCCAGGAGGACCTGGTCTCAGAATTCACTTGGTAAATCAGGGTTATTAGCCCAGGAAAGCCTCCTTAGAGGGCATTCTCCTAAGTCCCCAACTTTAGTCCAGACGGCCCTCAGGTATCCCTTCCGGAAGAGAGCACGATATAGTGAAATGAACACAAAGGGTTAAGTCATGCTGAGATAAGACTCACTCGCTGTAGTTTCTAATTTCATCTTCAAACCCCCGACCCGAGCCTCAGTTTCCTCATCTGTAATATGGGAACCCTGTCACCTGTCCCATATGTTGATCAGCAACTAATGGGATAATGTATGTTCAGTGCCCAATTCTCGAATGTTTGCACCCGTCCTTCTCCTTACCGTCTCATCACTACCTCCCCCCAACCCCTCCAGAGAAGCGGTGACACCTCTATGCCCAAGAAACTTAACAGGAGGGTAGTCACGGCAGCCTAAATCCCCCCTTTCCACGTGAAGTTTGATTTTGGCCATGTTTAAGAAGAATGCCACGACCTTTAATACTATGCACCCTGAGTTAAAGGAATCCCCAAACCCAGCAACGTGTCCCCCCCGCTTTCCTGTTCCTGCCTCTCCTCACCCTGTGCTGGTCCCTCCCATCCATTCTCCCAAGCCTCCATTTCACAGTGCTCCTTGTAGCCTTCCGCTAATTGGCAGTGCCATCTCAGGAATATTATATCTCTGCCTTTGGCTATGCCGTCACTTTGAAGAAAGAATTCCTGGGAGCACCCCCTCCTTCATCTGCTGCTTCCACCCCTCCGACTCAGAGCCTGAGCCACGCGGTAATGCAATCACTGTGTCTATGAGACATGAGCGAAGAAGTAGCGCAGTGTTTCGTGGCCAAAGCAGTTATGCATCTCCCCACCAAGACCCAGGACTAGTCTCTCCATTCTGTCCTGTCACCAGGGACATACAAAGGAGTCTGATCCCCAGACATGTGACCGTGGGCCTTAATGAGAAATGCAGGCAGTGGCAAAAGAGACCACAACATCCATTACCTGGAGACGACCACACCTACCAAGAGAGCATTCCATCCTGGAGCCTGTGCAGCACAGGTAGTGAGGCTCTCCCTCTGGACCAGACCAACACGTTGCTTGTTGGTGGAGTCTGGGTAGAAGGCTGATGGGAGCAGTAACCAGGTGACCTAGGACTTTAAATATCCACCCCCTCTGGCTCCATTATCATCTGGGACCAGCCTGGCTCAATCTGTACTCACTGCGTGGTACCGTCAGTTCACCCAAATAGTTGTGTATCTTCAATCTGAGCACCTCTGGGACTGGGGAGCCCTCTATCCCCCAAAACAGCCCACCCAGGGTGCTGGCAGGCAGGGTAACACAAAAGTTAGGAGCAAAGGTTTTGAGTCAGACAGGCTTGAGTTCCCAGCCTGCCTCTGCTACATGCTGGTGGTAACTTTGCACATTACTTGACCACCCTAAGCTCTGGTCTCCTTTACTCTAGACTGGGGTAATAAATAGACCTACCTCTTAAAACATTGGAAGAATTAAAGGAAATAAGAAGAAAAGTGCTTTGCCTAGTGGGCATTAATGACAGTCATCATAGAAATAATAATAAACATTTGTTGAAGACTGTGTCAGGAAGTGGATTAGGTACTAGGAATACAGGGGTGACAAAGACGTGGTCTCAAGGTAGAGAAGATGGTCATAAAAGCAGGTGACAGGGAGTATGGGACCATAGCTCTGTATTACAGCTCTTCCTTATAATGCAACAAAATCAGTTTCCCTGACTCTCTACTCGCTGGCTCAAGTTCAGCCCCCCTGGAACATCTAAAAGTCACTCCAAACCCTCTTCCACATGACAGCCTTTAACCTCCTGAAGACCACAAATCATGTCCCCCTAAGTTCCCTCTTTTCTAGGCTAAACAGTCCCAGTTCCCTTCTAAAAATAATAAGCCTGGCTTATCTTTCTACATGCCTTTCTCCAAGGAACAAAAGGTATTTTACCAGCTCATTCATCTTCTCAGTACAATGGACCCACAAAGAAAGGAAGATTTACCTGCCCTACCCAGGCCTGATACCGAGAGAAATTTAATTCCATTTGGGATCCCTCCAGGGTCCTTCAGCTGAGACACTTCAGACCCCAGCTCAGAGGCACTATCCAGTGATTGTGGCCTTATTTTCTATTTCACCAGCTTTGGCTGGTGAGACATCACTGCTCAGCTCACAGCATCAGGCAACCAGAAACCCAGAGGAACCTTTGAGATCATCTGGGCCAGGGGTTATCTGCCTGGGCTTCATCATAGATTCTCCTGGGGAATGTTTAATAAAGACACCATTGGACAGCCCCATTCACCCACAAGAAATACTTTTTTTTTTTTTTCCTGGTCACACCACGTGGCATGCGGGATCTTAGTTCCCTGACCAGGGATCGAACCCACGCCCCTGCACTGGAAACCTGGAGTCTTAACCACTGGTCCACCAGGGAAGTCCCAAGAAATTCTGATTTAATTGATCTAAGGGCCTAGGCATCAAAATAGTTTCCAAAGCTCCCCACGGCATTCTAATACACAGCCAGCATTAAAAATCCACCCATCTAGCTCACCATTTCCTTTTGCACCTGAGAAAACTGTCCAAAGAGTAGACACGATCTGTCCAAGGTCACAAACTAGTTAGAGGAGAAGGCAGGATTAGAAGTCCTGGCTCCTGCTTCCCAATCTAGTATCTTTTTCACTAGGCTATCTGGAGGTTAACATCCTGACTTCAAACTAGAATCCAGGAGGTGTGCCATGAGATGCTATAGAGAAGTAGACAATGGACCTTACTCTTCCAAGCCCTAAACCCACCGTGTTAATCCCGCCCTCTTTTCTAAGTCTTTCTTCTCCTCCCTCACCTCTGTACTCCAGTCTTAAAATGTGTTGTCAAAGTGACATCCACAAAGGGAGAGCTCTATTCAGTTTTCAGCCAAAAGAATTACACAGAAAAGAACCTCATCGTAAATCAAAAGCCAAAAGCAATTCTTAAAACCAAATTAAGGTCCTAAGCATTCAGCAAAGCCTCTTTAGAAATCAACACTTCAGGTTCAGTCCTCTGCTAGAAAAAGGGTATGCAGGGGTGGGGGAAGAAAAGAAACAGTATTAAAATTCCAGAAATGTAATCTGAAATAAATAAGTGATATTTTCTGGCCAAGGTAATGCCAGGGTTTTAGTTTCCAATGTGATAGAGCTACTTTACATTTTAATAAATGCACATTGAGAAAATAATATTATTGCTCTGATATTAGGAGATTATTTGTGAACATAAAATATTAGAACTTGTCAGGAAGGCATTTATTTTCTTTTTCCTTCTTTCTCTACTGCAATATTCTTTCACCTAATGAAAGATGATTGCAAAAATAATTATATCAAACAGTAGCCAACACACACAAAATAAATGGGGGAAAAAAAGAAGGTTATCTGGCACTGGATTGCAAACACAAGAAGGGAAAAGCGTGTGTCAGAGCAAGGGAGGATAATTGCACATCAATCCGATGATTACAGAGTGGGTGGAAAAAATTAAGGCAACTGATTGGCCGCTGAATGTTCAGTTCCCAGATGGAAATCAGAACATGGATCAGAACTCATTAGTCAAATTATCCATTTCCTGTAGCCATGTGGAAAAGCCAAAAATGTAGATGGAGTTCTGTGTTTGAGAAAATACTCTAACCTTAAAATGCTGCCACATGTGAGCCCGTAATCTTGGAACTTTGGGATCCATAGCCAGTTTCCGATGGCTCTTGAACCCCTGAAATTATGTGTATTCATACATATACACTTACCTGGAGAGAGATTCTATGGTTTTTAATATACTTCTAAAAAAGCTGTTTATCAAAAATAATTAAAAATTAAGAACCACTGAACTGCTCTATCCCCTTCATTTGAAAAATAAAATAAAAATAAAACTGTTCCCAGAAAATAGTTGGGGAGTTCTGCAAAAAGTTAAACATAGAGTTACTCTGTGACCCAACAATTCCACCCCTAAGTATGTACCCAAGAGAACTAAAAACCTATGTTCACACAAAAACTTTACACAAATGTTCATAGCAGCTTTAGTCATAATAGCCAAAAGATAGAAACTCAAATGTTCATCTAATGCTGAATAAATAAACAAAATATGGTATGTCCATCATACATGGAGTATTATTCAGCCATAAAAAGGAATGAAGTACTGATACAGGCTACAATATGGATAAATGTTGAAACCCTTATGCTAAGTGACAGAAGGCAGTCACAAAAGGCCACATATTGTATGATTCCATTTATATGAAATGTCCAAAATGGTCTTTTTTTTTTTTGGCTATGCCATCTGTCTTGCAGGATCTCAGTTCCCTGACTGGGGATTGAACCCGGGCCCTGGCAGTAAAAGCACCGAGTCCTAACCACTAGACCACTAGGGAATTCCCCAACAATAATCAAATTCATAAAGACAGAAAGTGGATTAGTGGTTGCTGGCGGGTGGGTTGGGGATTGGAAGTGACTGCTACAGGGTACAGGGTTTATTTTTAGGGTGATGAAAATGTTCCAGACTTAGCTAATAATAATGGTTTCAAAATGATGTAAATATACTTAAAACCCACTGCACTGTACATTTTAAAAGGGTGAATTTTATGTTAGGTGAACTATACCTCATTTTTTTGACTGTCCAAAACAAAAAGTATATACTATCCCCATTAACTTATGCACAAGTTCACCAAGCCAGGTCATCGGAGAGCACACTGAGAGCGAGTATGAGATAAGGAAGATTAACTCAAATTGATGTCATGTGTATTTATTCACTCAAATATTGATGGATGCTTATTATTTATACATGCCAGCACACCTGGGCCCTGCCGACCCCGACCCCATAGTGAAGCAATAGACATACTCCTACTCTCTTGGACTGACGTTCTAGTGGGAGGGAGATAGTCCACCAAACTCACGACAAATTGTGTAATTACAATAGTGGTGCAAGATGTGAAGGAGAAGCACAGGTGACATGAGTGTGTAACAGACCAGACAGGGCAGGGGGCAGGAGGCCTCCTTGAGCAGGTGGGTCTAAGGGGGTAGGAGCCCAGCACATTTAAGGAACTAAAGGAGATCCATGTGGCCAAGGGCACCAGAGAAGGGCAGAGGGGTGTTTCAGGGTCTAGAGAGACAGCGGTGGCCTCTAGGCCAGATAAAGGATTTGGGTTTTGAGCCTAAGCTGATGGGTCTAGCTGAGACGTGATCTGTTCCGAAAGCATCAGACTGGCCAATCTGGGGAGAACGGATGGAGAGAGGCAGCATCATTGTACAGAGGGCAGTTGGGAGGCTACTGTGGTCCTGTCAGCCAGAAAAACGGTCCAGGGCCAATGTACCCAACATGCATGCAGGCTGGAGGGTACTGATGGAAAGGAACCAGGAAAACCAATTTGTGCAAATGCTGTTACAACATCTGGGCTCTGCCACACCTTCAAGAAAGATATGAGGGCTGCACACAGGAAAGTGAAAAATGGAGTTGATGAGGTGGGAAACGTGAAGATGCTCGGTTATCCGCAAAGTCCAGTTTGAAGAAGCACAGGCTGAAAGGGAGTGTAGCTTCCGTGTATGTGTGCTCACCAGAGGTGAACAGAGACCGTGGAGTGAGTTGAATAGAGAACCACCCTTGACATTTGAAAGAAGCCTAAACCTGTAAAAGACGTTATCCCTGAAAGGTGTTAGAAGTTGAAAATGTATGTCGGTTATAGAAGGAAAGTAATGAGAAGGTTTCGAAGGTGGTAGTAACAATAACAGTAATAATAGCTAGTACTCACTGAGCATTTCGAGAGAAGAACTGGGCCAGACAGGTCACACGTGTTATCTCACTTAATTTTTCCCCGGGGACCTCCACGTGAGGGATGTCCTGTTACTATGGTGACCTCTCAGATGGAGCCACTGTGACTTCAGTGATGTCACTTTCCTGAGGTCGCAGGCCTAGGAAGAAGGGGAGCCAGACCTGCACACGGCAGCCTGCCTCTCGCACTGCCCTCTCGGCCCCTAAGGCCAATGACCTAGTCCTCCCATCTGGGCCTCCATCACAGGTGGTGGAGTCTATCAGATTCCTCCTGAATCTTAGAGATTACGACTAAGAGTCCCAGCCTTCAGCCCCTGCCCAAGTCAGTCTACGAAGGCCAAGAGGACCTTAGGCTCTGTGAGGACCTGGTATTCCCTGAGGCCAAAGCTCCTGCCAGGCCTACAGGGACCCGGCAACCAATGAAACTGCTCTCAGGGAGACAGAGAGCCCTCCAAGTGACCACAGAGAAGCGGATTTCTCCAGCAAGTCCTGGTTCCCCTTTGCCCCATCTGCAGTCCAGGCCCTTCCAGGCTCTCCTTGTCTCCCCCGACCCCACTGGCTTATAGGGCCAGAGCCTCACACTTGCTTTACAGCCTGTAGCCCTTCTGTCTACAGTGAGTAGGCAGAATAGACAAGGTCAGCATCTCATTACCATGACCACCCGTTATCCTAGGGATGCCCCCTTTGCCCTCATACCCAAAGGTTCATTTGTTAATACGAAGCATCACTTAGGGAATTGTTTAACAAGATCCTCTTCCAGATGGGACCTCAAGATGCCCCACCCTCTTGCCACCTTTCCAATGACCTTCTGAAGGGGATATAAAGTGGCCTAACCGTCTAAGAGTGCAGGCTTTGGAGTCAGACCTAGATTTGCAGCTGAATAAATGAGTGACCTTGGGCTGATTTATTTAACCTCCTTGAGCCTCAGTTTCTTTGTCTGCAAAATAGAAATACTAGCATCTTCCAACAACATTGGGCTGTTCTAAGGTTTCCCTGAAACTACCTACATAAAATCTTACCTCTGTGCCTGTCACATAGTAATACTCAATGAATGTTCGCTGCTCTTGTTAGTAATGGTTAACAGAATAAAGGATCACGATACGGGGGAGTTAGAACAGCGATTCTGTGTGTTAGACTCACCTAGGGAGCTTCTAAACCACTCAGTGGGAGATGCACCCCATACCAATTAAGTAGGAACCTCTGGTGAGGGAACCAGTTGTCAGGGTCTGTCAAAGCTCTCGGATGGGGCTTCCCTGGTGGCGCAGTGGTCGAGAGTCCGCCTGCCAATGCAGGGGACACGGGTTCCTGCCCCGGTCCGGGAGGATCCCACATGCCATGGAGCGGCTGGGCCCGTGAGCCATGGCTGCTGAGCCTGCGCGTCCGGAGCCTGTGCTCTGCAACGGGAGAGGCCACGGCAGTGAGAGGCCCGCGTACCGCAAAAAAAAAAAAGAAAAGCTCCCCAGAATAGGATGACCCGCGATCCCGTTCCTCCCCAGCTCTACCCAGATGAATGTAAGTCAAGTGAGCACCGGAGAGCAGAGGTTCCCCCAGAATGCCCAGAAGGTGCTGAGCTGAGAGTGCAGTCTCCCCTTACTCTAGTTTCAGACACACCCACCCACCTGTCTCTCCGAGCCGCTCTGGGCCTCAAAGTCACTTCAGGTAGGTTGGGAAGGAGACCTTCCTCACACGTCTCCCAAGGCAGGAAAAACTCTAGTCAGCCAGCCACGTTGTCCCTCTAGGATAGACCAAAGAAAATCATAAGTAAGAGATGCTACATAAGCAATGTGCAATTACCCCTGCCACCAGCCCCGGGGAAGACACGCATTAGCTGTCTCGGCACAAGGCTAAGCTGAGACCTGAAGGAAGCCACCTGGGGTTGCACAAGAGTGGCAGCTAAACCTCAGTCCTTCAGAAGCTGCCCCCCCCTCGCAGCCCCCTTCCTGGGGTCCCGGCCTCAGCAGGAGAGACACACACCCAAGGTGGACGGACGGCTGTCAATTTAGCCCAAGTAAATGTGGAGTTAGAGCTGGCGGTAACTTTAGCCCCATCTCCATCTCCATGCAAGATCTTTCTTGTTCTCCTACAACACTAATGGCATTTCTCTTCTATAACTGCCCCTCTGGCTGAGTGCTACCCACCCCGACGGTGATCATTTGTTTATCAGGGGCTCAACGCATCCTCAGCCCGTCTCAGGAGCTGCCCTACTGGCTCCCTACCGTCCGGCCCCAGGCTTCACATCCTCACTGTGCATCCTCATTGCCCATCTCGGCCTCAGAAGCACACTCCCTGCACCAGCGCAGTGAGGCCCCAGGAAACTGCAAATCACATGTGCTAGTTACCAGCTGACAAGCTCGCGGGGTACCCTGCCTCTGGACCAGCCTCCCCTACCGGTTGAACTCCCGGCCCCGCCGGGCACCGCCATCCCCTTAGGCAGGAGGGCTGAGGAGGGGCCTGTCCTCCGTGGCTGGATCCGTCCTGGATGATTACAGACTGAGAAAGGAGTTCTGTGATTAAGGAAGCCGTTTGGGGGAGGGGAGAGGCGGTGCCATCCTAAAACACCTGCCTGGGAACCACTCAAGTAAGGGCAGACGTGCGCCTCCCACAGACTGAGGAAGGGCTCCAGGGGCTAAGCGCAGTTGAAAAGCAAGGTTAGTGAATTTAATGAGGTGATGTTAGGCAGCTTAATGCAGCTCGATAGCCTGGGGCTAGAGGAGGGGCCATAGCAGAAAGTCAGAAGTTAAGGCTGTGGTAATTAGATTTCACAAATGCCATTGTTATTGAGCCTGCCAGGTGGAAGGGAGGCTCCCCGAGGCCGCTTCTGAGACGCCCCACCCAGCTGCCTCCCACCTCTCTCTCCCACCCGGCCTGCCCACCCTCACCCCAGCACGGGTCCTGGACCCGCACCCGGCCCAGACCGCGCCCCCCGCCGGCCCCTTGGGGTGGTAAAGGGCGTCGGGGGAGCGGCAGCTACCACTCTTCCTCCTGGTGGTGAGAGGCCAGCATGGCAGGCCCGTCAGGCGGCAGAATGTCTCAGGGGACATTGTGACAAGGTGTCAGTCCCCAGCCTTGCAGGGCTTACCCAGCAGTGACTGTCCTGAGCTGAGTGGCGATTGGCCTCAGGGCTCCTATTGGTAGCAGTGCCCTCACTCTTCACCTGTGCACCCTGCAGAGCTAGGATGCAGAGAGGAAGTGGCCAGAAGGGAAGGGAGGGGTGGCCCGCCTTGGAAGGATTTGGCCTTCAAGCAAGAAATGGAGGGCTCAGTTTCTCCATCTGTAAAATGGCTCATTGCACAAGGCCCCAGGATGTAGACTGCAGTAGTGAAGGCTCACGTTGACCTTGCTGCTGGAGGTTTAGTGCTCTGAGGACAGGGGGAGCCACCGGGTGCCCACGCAATAACAGGGAGCCATTAATACTGGCTGTGATGGTTCTTGAACCAGGAAACCTACTTATCTCCGGGCGGGCGAGAGGGAGCCGAGTTCCTGCTCCCAAGGGACAGCCCCACCTGTGGAGAGGCTGCTCCCTCCAGTGGAAGGCAACCTTTACGGTCAGCGAGCTCGGCCCCCTCTCCCCTCCCTTCCGATCTCGTCTTCAACCCTTCCTCTCCCAGCCTGGAGCTTCACATCCCCACCAGAGAGCAATCCCAACCATCACAGACTCACAGGATCTGACACCAAAATTTGATAAAGGGAGTTGAGTTGATTGCCTCGGTTTCCTTTCCTGTAAAAGGAGGCGATGGGCCCACCTCAGCCCTGCTACCCCATTGTTCCCCTGTGCTGGGGGAGCCAGAACCCCACCTCCTGATGGCCTTCTGGTGGGGCTGGTACTCCTGAGCCCGTGACAAGCCCTGTGGCTGGTTCACAGCCGCCCGCCTGCCTGCCCTTGCTGGGAGAGCCCCCTTGGAAGCGAGCAACTGCTTAATGAGGTAAACACGCGCGTGGAAATTACAAAGCTGGGATCCAGGCAGGTTCTCAAGCGGCTTATTTCAGCTAGAAATTACCTGCAGCCTGCCCCCTCCCGACACATCCGGGGCCCTCCCCCAGCCCCCAAATCCCTCCCTTCTTTGCTCAGTCTAAGCTTTTAGAGGAGAAAAAAAAGGTGTGGAGGAAAGCAAGCCTGTTGATGCATGGCAGTTCCGGCAAGTTTTAAGGCCTCTGCGGAGTTTGAGAATGTCGCTGGAATGTTAAACATGCCGCTGGGTTCCCTCCGCCACTGCCTTGAGCCAAGTCCTGGGGACTGGGACTCGGCAGCAGCCTTCCCTGCTGCCTGTGCTCGAATGTCGAGGGCCTCAGGCTGGCATCAATCCGGGATGTGTAGGGCCACCTGGGATGTGGCCCTGTGACCAACCGAAGCGGGTGAAATGTGGAAGATGGTTTCCTGGGAGCCTGGACTCTCCTCCCCCGTGGCCCTGTGAAACTGACAATGATGATGGTAATAATCCCTAATGTTTCTTGAATCATCTCAGTCCCTGTTCTAAAGGATTTGCACATCCTAACTTGTTCAATGCCCACGACAACCCTATGAGACAGGTATTATTATTTCCCTGTATTTTACACATGAGGAAACTGGGACACAGAAAGGTAAGGTAAAGTGACTTGTCTAACGTCAGAGCCAGTAAGCAACAGACCTGAAATCTGAACCCAGGAATTCTGGCTCCAGAGCCCACGCTCATAAATACTATGCCAAGTTGTTTCTTCGTAAAAATAGTATTTTTAAATTAGTATGACTGGCTCTGGTTTGAGCACTTTTATGCTGGGCACTGTGCAAAGACCTTGGCGTACCTCATGTCAGGGAATGCTCTCAATAGCCCTACAAGACAGATGCTATGATCTCCCTTTCCAGATGAAGCATTGGAGGCTCAGAGAGATTAAGTAAGTAGGCCAAAGTCACAGAGGTGGTGAGTAGATGACGGGGATGCCTTCCCGAGTTTGTCTGGATTCAGAGCCCGAGCCCCCTTGGAGACAGTACCTCCCAATACTCCCTTCCAAAGGGGACAGTCTGAGTGCCTCTTTCTCCTGAGCTGAAGAACGAAGGCAGGGTCTCTGGGTGTCCCTCTGCCTGTGTGCCTCTGATTTGACTCTGGAGAAAAAGTGCAATGAGAGAAATCTCTGCTTAACTCCCAAGAGGAACCAGGTCCCCTGCCCTCCCAGCCCTTGGCTCTCCACCGATATGCCCTGTGCTTGTCGCCCTCATCCTTTCCCCCAGCCCCCAGCATCCCTGCTCAACCCGGGCAGGGATGTGCCGCTCCAAGCAAGCGTGATGGAAATGTATGGCCAAGAGTGGTGATGTATTTATTAAGCGAATCCGACAACTTTCATTAACCCAAGCAGACATTATTAAAACATGCCGGTTGTCTCTGGGAGGTGAGGTGCCCAGTGCAGGCTGGGAGCCAAGCCCCTACTTGTATGTTCCAAGCCACTGAGTGTGGGCTGGGCCTCCCTCCTGGCATCCTGCATCTCATCCATCACTTTCCATGAGGTGGGCCCCATCCTGAGCCCCCATGGTACTCCCTTACAGCAGTCACCACAGGACACCTCCGTCTGGCATCCCTCTGAGACAGGCATCCTAGACCCAGGTGGCCTGAGGCCCAGAGACCGCAGGTACTCCGTCCCTCCCACTGCCTGCCCCTGAAGATGGAGCTGCCTCGGGGCCCCTGGGCGACTACATGAATGCAACACAGTAGCCCTGACCAGAGTCCTGGCAGCGGCTGAGGAGGCGCCACTGGACATGCGGTTTGGTGTGGTCCCCACTTTCTGGCCCACTAGGTAGAGTTATCCCTGGGGGCCCAGTAGGGGCAGGTGGGAAAGCAGGGGTGCCAGAGAAGATGCAAGAGGATGGAGAGGAAACGAGTAGAAAGAGCAGGACCAAGAAAGGCGGGAGACAGGCTGTTGGGACGGGACCTCTCCTGCGCTGTGCGCCGCCTGTGATCGTGGGTCTTCGCTGAGGTGCAGGAAGCGGTGATGATCCACGATGCAATTTACAGCGTGCTGTTTTCATAGGCCGTCTCCTCTGCTCCTCATAAGTCCTGCTGGGAGGGTGATAGATCGGCCTGGTTTCCCTCGTGTGCCGATGGTGAGAGGAAGCTCAGAGAGGTTAAGTAACGCAGGCGAGGTTGCGAAGCCGCTAAGTGGCAGCTCCGGGACGGTGCCCAGGCCTCCGGCCCAGCACCCGGCCTTGTCTCACGGCCTCGCCTCGCAGACCGCTCCTCTTACTGAGTTCCAAACCCTGGTGTCTGGCAGCGTCGAGACGCTGTTGGGAGTCTGCCGGGCTGTACAACCTCAGAACCACGCGCCGTGCTCCAGGCGCTCAGGCCACGTGCTGTGCACACCTGCCCACCCACAGGAGCTCAGGCCGCGAGACCAGCAAGGACCGTGCTACCCTGACTGGTCACCCGGCTCTCCATCACCTTATCTACAACAGTGAATCCTCTACAGGCCCGTGGAGGAGACTAACTAAATGCTGTGCACGTGTCCAGCACAGCCTGGCACACAGTAGGTGTTCAGCAGGCAACGGCTCCTGGCATTCTGCTAAAAGACAGGGCAAAACCTATGCAGTGCGACCAGGATTTAGTGACCGCTCTGGTCCTCACCCTGGTTTGGGAACAGCGTGTGTTGCAGACTTTCAGGGATGGTCTCCTCCCATAAGTACACTCACCCTTGTCACCTCCACGTCCTTGTTTTTGGTTGAGAAATGCAGTCGTCATAATACTGGACACCCTGAGGACACAGCACAAGGATGGGGCTGTATCTTATTCATCTTTTATTCCCACTGCCTAGCATCTTTCCTGATGTGACGGATTATCGATACATGTTAATAGGTGGATAGAAGGGAGGGAGGAAGAAAAAACTGCCCAGTCAATAGAAAGGTGGATGGATGATAAGAATCTCGATATTCTGTGGCTGCTCTACCATCTCAACAGATTCAGTTGCCTCTTCACAACAGGACAGCACAGGTGCTGCTTGGTCTCAGAGTCAGTGGGGAGAGGGGTGTCCAACCGGGGGACATGGGTAAAAGCCTTGTGCTGGGGAGTATGGGTCCTATGCCTACTCCCTCGCCTGTACCACATTTCTCTTCCCATCAGCAGGCCTGGCCAACCCAGAGCTGCCAGCCCTCCAGAGCCAGGAAAGGTGACGGCCACAGCTCCCCTGCCAGCACGGTGGCTGCCTGACGTCAGGCAGCGCCCAGGGAGCGGCAGGGCTGTGCTGCTAGCAGCAGGCCCAGCCACCTTAATGCTCTGATACCTGGCCCAGCACAGCTGCACAGGCGGCAGAGACCCGCACCCATTCCTTCCCTCTCAGCTTGTCTGTGGAGAGGAGGTAACAGAGGGGGTCTCCCCCCTACTTCCACGCCCCTCTCTGCCTTGGCAGGGCTCCTGTCCCCACCCCACCCCTTCCTCCCATGACCTCTCCTTCCCTAGGCTCCGGGGCCACTGCTGCTCCCTTATTTATGGGGAACCAGGGCTCTCACCACAGGGGAGGGGGATATTTCTCTCCAGACCAGCTGCTGTGAAATGCTGCCAGGAGGGAGCCAGAGCTGGCTGGAGTCCTTACCTGCCTGCTCGTTGGTATTCACCATGAATTTACTGTTTTAATCAAAGCACTAAGTGAAACAGGGAGCTCCGGTATCCTCACCCTGGCACGGCAGGGCTCGGCAGCCGTGGAAATCTGTAGAGGATTCTGAACATCATGGCCCATCCAATGTAAAATGGATTCCCTAGTCAGAGTGTGGCCAGAGCCCTCCCCCAGCTGGCAGCAGCGTGATTGTAGCTTGTAGAGAAAGGATCTCAGGCTGGTCTCTAGGTCTCAACCACCCAGACTCAGTAATTATGTACTGAGGCCCCTGCAGACACAGCTGAGTGAGAGAGGCCTGCATCTCCCTTGGCCACGCTTCCTCGGGCTGCCCCTCACCGTGGCCTTAACCTTTCCCAGAGCAGTTCTCGAAAAGCTCATTCTCTCTTACTTGTCTTTCTAGCCCACAGGGACTGCCCCAGAACAGAACTGCAAGCTCAGGGTAAATGGGCTTATCAAGACCATGGTTCCCAGGTCCAACGGAGGGTCCCAAATCGGAACCCCAGCTGAAGTGACTCAGGTCCAAGGCTAGGTGGAGGCTTCACGCTGATGGTGGAGCCACATTCCTGTGATGGAACTGTGAAGTCAGAACACCTGGATGCAGGCCTTAAGTCTGTCACTAACGAGCTGTGTGACTTTAGGCAAAGCGCTTGCCTCTCTGAGCCTGTCCCACGTGATCAGATGAGGATGGCTTTGCAGGACGGTTGTGAGGATGATCAAATGAAATAACGTACGTAGATGTTCTGTGTAATCCATGAGGCGTTTGACTGAGGCACGTGGTTATTGTGGCATCGCTGGTGCAGGTGGAAAGTACAGAGGGCCACAGGCCAGGCCTTGGAGAGCGGAGTTGGAAGGCCTGCTTCCTCCCCAGTAACCCCACGCACCACAGGCTCCATAACCCCCAGACCTAGAAAGCTCGGAGGGCTGAGGTCTCCCTGCTGGAGCCACCTCTGATGGCGCACACACAATGCTCCCCCTCATTCAGAGCGGCGGTTTCATCATTCATCAAAAGGCAAACAGAACGGCTACTGGGGCTGACCTCTCTGTCACCGCTCCTGGGGAAAGACTTTGTTTTGTGAGGAGGGAGGGGAGCCAGTCCCCGTCTCGGTAAACAAACTCAGCCTTTCAATTAGCTCCTGTGCGGTGTTGATCCTGCACCGGGAAAGGCCACTGCCCTGCCGGGCATCGCCAGGCCTTGCTGGTCGCTTCTGTGACTTTGCCAGGAGAATCAAAGAGGCAGCCTTGGGTAACCTTGTTTCATCTCAGATGCTTACAGGATCCCTTGTCTCCTGAAACGCGTGCTGTCCTGTGTGCACAGCTCTCGGGCTGAGATGTCCACTTTTAATACAGAGGCCTTAAGGAGAGCCAGATCCTGAGGAAGGAAAGATGGAGCTGGGAGGGAAGGATGTGGCCTTCGTCCAGGGCATACTGTGTGCCAGTGTGGAGACCGCGCTGAGGGGGACGGCGTGGGCCACCCGCTGGCTATGCCTCGTTCTCTGCTCTTTCCTCTGAATTCAAACAGCTCACATGTGCATCTCGAGCGCACTATTTTAGAAGATGGGTCACATTTCGGGAGGACATCGGGAACAGAACTCCAGAAACAAGCCTAGCGGCAGAGGTTGTGGTTTGGGACTGAGCAGGAGACTCCAAACTGGTGTCCAGGACGTTAAGGGGGCAGGCTGAATGGCATTGCAGGAGGACAGAGAAGAATGGACGGGCAGCGCAGACGAGGTGGGGAAGACAGGAAAAGGGCAGGCCTGCTTTCCCAGATTATCCTTGGCGCCTGGGGTAGAAGGACTGGCTGAGCAGTGAGGTAGAAGGCTTCTGTTTACAGCCATCTATCTCCCATAATTAGCCATTTAGGAAGAAAATAGCCTTCAGATTCAAAGGTAAATTGACTTACATTGGGATAATAACGTTTGATTGAGCACGGGAAGTTCATCTTCAGAGTGTGAGGGCAAACAAATTGCTTTTCTTCCCTGGTGCTTGGGAAGAAACAAGATGAGATTGCAGGCGCTCCCAGACCTGTGTTCCCATCTCCGGTAGGCATTATCTGGCCCAGGGCTCGGCCACCGAACCGAGGGTGCCCACGGCTCAGTCCCCGCTGGTTGTTTCCTGATCCTTGTTTTGGAGGATTTTTAAACTATATTACATCACACTGATGCAGCAATCCCTTATTATTGTCTACAAGAGCATGAAGAGATGTAAATTCCCTCCCTTAGATAGAGGCTAGTTCATAAATACATTTCTTTATTGCTTCCTAGATAGGAGAAGTTGCTCTGAGCTTTGGCTTCCTGGAACACAGTGGGAGCAGGGGGAGGGAGGCAAAGGTTTTTAAACTTTGCTTCTGACTCTGGTTGTGAAATCTTGGGTGATTTTCTGTAGACGTCACTGCATTCTGAGCTTCTTAGGATGGAGGATTAGGGAAGGGATGAGAAAGTGAGGAGGGAGCATATACATCATGAAAATACGTATCTGATATAGATACAAACTGTTTGGGACTCACGGAATAGGAGCGCTCCCTGGAGAAGTCAGGTCGTTTTTTGGTTTTTTTTTTTCCAGAGGAAGAAAGTTTGAGTCAGCCTTCGAAAGGTAAGCGTGGAAGTGAATTATCAGAGATGCACACAGACCCCCAGGGCCTCGTTGGTCAGGTCTCTTCTGGCACCTTGGTTTCTGGCAGAAATTCAGATTATACTTAAGTTACTAAGAGAAACCAGGAATCACCTCAGTAGAGCTTCATCTCAGCTATGTCTTTCTTCCACTTACTCTGATGATGTATTTTTAGAATAGGGGTAAAGGGATGTGAACAGCCCATAGACTAGAGCGTGTGTGCAGATATGGGTCTGTGTGTGTGTGTGTGTGTGTGTGTGTGTGTGCACACATGAATGCACTACTACAAGTGGATGTGAAAGGTTTAAGTCCTTGAGTCTAAGCGTGGAGGAGCAAAATAAAGAAACACATTTTTAGGCTAATAAAGACCTGTGTTTGTCATCTACTATGTGGAACAGAGTACCCCCAAATTAGCAGCTTAACGCAGTACACACTTCTTATCTCAAAATCTCTGTGGCTCAGCTGGGTCCTCAGCTTCCATGGAAGCCAAGGCTGCAGTCAAGGTATCGGCCAGGCCTGCCGTCACCTCAAGGGCTCTCCTGGGGGAGGATCTGGTTCCACGCTGAGTCCCGTGCCTGTTGACCCCATTGAGGCCTCTGCAGGCTGTCAGATTGACGGCCTCCACTCCTCGCTGGATGTTGGCCAAAGACCAACCTCAGTTCTTGCCCCATGGGCCTCTCCAACAGGGTGGCTTTCTTCTGCAAAGCAAACCTCCAGAAGACAAGACAAAGAGTATGTGTGCCACCTAGACACACCCAGAACTTACAGTCCTTTATGACTGAGTTATAGCTGTGACCTCTCATCACTCTGGCCATATTCTCTTCACTAGAAACAAGGCACTAGGCCCAGCCCACACTCGAGTGGAGGGAGTACACATGGGCTCGAAAACCAGGAAACAGGATCATTGGGAACCTGCCTTGGTCACACAGGCCCTGGGCTTCCAAGTCAAAACCCCTGAATGTGGACCGAGACAATGCAAGCCCAGCCAGGGGTTGAATTCAGGAACAGAGCCCCGGTCTTCTGGTTCTCTCCCCACAGCCTTTTCAACTGCAGAGAAGGTCACACATCAGAACGGTGGTCAGTGGATGGGCTGGAGCCAGGGGAGTGTCCTGGAGAAGACCACCCAAAGCTTATCTACTCAACAGCTGCAGTAGGTCCCCTGCAGAGGCCCGTGGCGATCCCAGAAGTCTTCCCCAGGCTTGACAACCCCCTAGAGGTTTTCATATGAAGGAAAAAAGAGGTTTTCTTTTGAAACAAAGTGGGCCTCAGTTTCTACACAGGTCCCTGTCTGCCTGACCCAGATCCAGCCAGATGCCAGGAGAGAAGGGGTGAAGCAGAGAGCCACAAAGCAGGTATAGAGGAATCAACAGCCCAAGAAGAGTGGCCACCTTTTCAGTTTAAGAATTCAGGCAACAGAGGAGAGTCAGGGGATGAAATCGCAGGCACAGCGAAAAGCGCCTGCCTCGGAGAGAGCCACCAGGGGCCAAGACCCCAAGCGGGAACAATGCAGCTGAGACAATGGACGCGCTGAAAAGCCCTGGAAACAGGGTGCACAGAGTCCCGCTGCTGGGACGTCTTCACAGATTAATAAGGTTTTTGAGGATTTCCGAAAACGTTTCTATGAGTTAGAGCCTAAGAGGGGCCAATGTGGGGCTCTTTGAAGCGTCCTTTTCAGCAGCTTGAAACGGCAAATGTCTCTGCACCCAGCAAGGAGGGGCAAGGCCTGGGCGAGCCAGGAAAAGCTATTGTGTCTCTGGAAAATGGGAGCCCACAAGGGGACTTTATAACAGCCCCGAGCAAGCCATTGAACTTGGAAGGCGGGCACATGCCTTAGCCCGGGAACAATCCACCCCAACAATGCGAGGGAGGCCGCCACTGCTCAGATGCAGAAAATGCATGATCTTCAGACTGAGGGGGATGGCACGCTCAGAAGCCTAGAGTCGGCCCCAGAAGGCCGAGATAACGTTTACAAGGCAAAGCAAGAATTATTATTCCCACTGTAGAGGTACAGAAACTGAAGCTCAAAGACGTTTCATGATTTATCCGAAGTCTCGGGAATAAGTGATAGAACAGGCAATCATTCTGTACCGTTGGCATTCAATAGTTAGTAGCAGATATCCAAAGCACCAGTGGCTTAAGCAAGCTAGGGGTTAATTTTTCTCTCACATAACATGAAGTTTGGAGGTAAGTAGGCAGCCCATCCTTAGCACTGGCTTCCATACTTGGTTTATACCTCATGGCCCTAAAACGGCTGCTGAAGCTCCAGCTATGGCTCCACATTTCAGGCCGGAAGGAAAAAGAAGAGGAAAAAACAAAATAGATGTACCGTCCCAGGTAAATCAGCCATCTTTAAAGAATGGTTTCTGATTATATCTCATTAGCCACCTCTAGCCGTTCAAGGGCGGGGCTAGGAAATTCGTATTTTTTAGTTTAGTTACATTTCCTCCTCAACAATATAAGGATTCTGATGGTAAATAAATGGGAGAATGTATATTAGACAGGCAAATTTTTTTGCTGTAAGATCCAAATTTCCTGAATCTAAATCCAAAATTCTGTCCGCTACCTACACTGCTTGTGGTGACCATGGACAGAATGGCCCAGACTACTGACTAATACCATGTCCCCGACTCTAACACAAAACCGGTGGCTGCACTGAACTATCCAGCACCCAGAGCATCCCACTGCCCGGCACTGGTGTCGCACCGAGGACCCCAGGAAAATATGACTGTGCCCCTTAAATCCCGGCCCCGTTAGCTGTGGGCCAGCCCAGATCTCCTCCCGAGGAGGTGCTGTCTCCTCCACTCGAATGAACTCATATCTCTACTTCTGTTAGGGCCGTGCAGAACCAGGCACAGGCCTTTGCTGCCACAGGAGGAATATTGTGGGATGTTGTGGAGGAATGAAGTAGCTGTTGTGTTCCACTCTAGACAGAGCTGGGTTTCCGAGGGATAACGGTATTGGCCAAGTTACATAGAAAGGTGTATGCAGACATCAGAGCAGAAGAATGGCAGTCAGTTGCGTATATGTTTATTAATTCCCCAGCGATCGGGGCAAGCTGTCACGCTCTGCCCCATCGATACCAGCTTGTATTCCATGTCAGGGAAGACAAGGGTCCCATTTTTCACTGGTGCAGCCGACAGAGAGCCCATAGCCAGTCATGGGGGTAGGAACGTGAGCGAGCAGGATGGGGCTCGAAATAGTTTGGAGCTCCCACTGGAAACAGTGACTCTGACGGGAGGACGATGTGACAGGGTCATTCTTCCCACCAGCTTCCTCTTCCCCCAATTCCAAATTTCTCCCTATGACATTTCAAGTTACAAGGCTCCCATCTCAGAACTGTGACTTTGAATGCCTTTTCATACTGGCCTTGAAGAAGACGGTGTCATCGGTGACCTTTGTAAAAGACCACGGGGACTTAATTAAAAACCAGGCTTGGCCACTTAATTCAGACGATCCTGTCGACTCCTGGGTGCTGGAGGGAACTCAGGCTCGTCAGCTTGCAGTCGGCTGCTGGCACTGCCCCTTGGTGTCCCCACATTGTGGAGCTGCAGAGTGACGGGCAGGCTCTGGCCCGGGCCCCAGGACCACTGATGCTGCTCTTGGCGAGAGCGGGGCCCAGCCACTGAGAGCTGAGGGGCTCTGTGGAGAAGGAGAGGAGCCCATCGGGGAGACCGAGGCATCTGTGCAGGGAAAGGGCCTCAGAGGAAGAGATTGGGGGCCACACGGGCTTCCGGTGATGGCGAGTCTAGAGCAAGGGCATTCCTCCTATGTCCTAGCTTTCCTCTGAGTGACTCAGCGGAGGGACTAGAACGCATATAATGACCCCATCCTGCTCCCTCCTCCTGCTTTGAAGATTCCAGCGATGGGCAGATGACTGTGCCCACACGTGTCCCCTGGGCCCTGGAAACCGTACCCTGGGCTCTGCCTCTCTCTCTCCCAGAACCCATCCCCAGAGGCCACCGAACTCATCTGCAAGGCCAGGTTGGAGGGTGGTTTCTGCTTTTTATACTTTATTGGTACTGGCTTTTATTCCTGCTTCCCAAAAGAGGAAAGCAGGGCGCACGTGGTGCAAGAGATGCTGTGAGGAGCTGTGTGCTCCTAGGAGAGAGTGGATGGAAGCATCTTCTCACCACTGCCAGTGTGTGCCTGCCGGGAGACGGGAGGCAAGTTCCTTTCCAACCACATCCAATAACTGCATACTCAAGGCAACTAAGAAACATGGAAAGAACTTCTCAGAGGTCAAATCAGCTGCTTGATCCTAGGTCCAAGGTCCTCACGTTCCCATCTCTCCCCCTACAGAAGGAAGAGCGTGTAGGGAAAGGAGACCTCGATTCTGGTACTTCTCCCACCACTAACTGGCTGTGCAACCTTGGACACGTTACTTAACCTCTCTGGCCCTCAGGTGCCACCTCTGTAAAGTACAGTGAATGATATTCTGCAGGTGATGAGCTTCTAGGTTTTGTCGCACTTAATTCATTCGTTTGAGAGTTTGCTAAGCATCTAGCATACGCCAGGCACTCATTAGATCTGAGCATAAGACAGTGAACAGAGCATTCTTGCTACACTCCTTCATGGACATAGATGCTGGACGCCAGAGTTGCTGGGACTTTCTGGAAGGAAACCCTTGAAGTTGGTGAACAGCTTCTGGAGAAGACAGCTCAGCCCCGAGGCGGGATCCGCCACCTCCGCTTAAATGGCTTTCCCTGTGGTCCTTCACAGCCTAGGGCAGAGGGGTTCATCCTGGGAGGTTTTCCTGCCTTTCTAGGGGCCAAGACCTCGGCTGCTTCCCCCAGCTCCTAAAGGAAGAAACCCTTTGCTAGCCTATGGCTCTGGCTCTTAAATCATAGCTTATTACAATTCTTTATGACCACGCACACACCAAAGAAAGCTTTGGAAAAGCAGGTGGTGTCTGTGCCTGGAGAAGCTTCTGGGAAGAAGCTCCTGGCTCACTCTGTTACTACCCGTCACCTAAGGCTTTATCATTTCTTGTCATTCCCCTGTCACTCTCAAGGGGGCAGTGTGGCCTGGCTGAAGGGACCAAAGGGCGGGTGGTCAACGAGGTCTTTGGGAAAGGAAACCTCATCCTAGTCCTGTCTTTGTCACATACTGGCTGTGTGACCTTGGGCAAAGCACTTAACCTCTCGAGTCACAGCAGCGTCATCCATAAGATGGTACTAACAGCATATACCTCTCGGGTTGTGGTGGAGATGAAATGAGATGATTTATGTAAATGCTTGGTAAATTAATGAGGCTCAAATCAAAGGTCAAGTGTTATGATAGGAAGACCCTGACAAGGGAGAAAGAGGCCGAGACTCAAGTCATCAGCTGAGCAGGTATCTATCCGAGGCCTCCCCGTCTGGGTGTCGCCTCCTGCGTATTCCCGCCCCTGTGTCCTCCCACCAGGCACGGCTGGACTCGGCTCCTCCCAGGGACTCTGCAGCTGCCCCTGCCCTGTCCCCACCTCCAGTCTCTGGGGACCAAAGAGGAGGCTAACTTGGGCTCCTCTGTCTGCCTGCAGTGGGCGTCCATCCCTGTCAGGCCCCTCCTCCCTGCTCAAGTGAGTTAAGAGCCTTGGAGGGAGAAGAGGAGGTCGATGACGTAGCTCTCGAGTGCTCTTCAGCCGGGCTGGCAGCCCGCAGACGTTGTCATGGGGGCCACAGCTGCGGGGACACAGGGCCCCGGGCAGCCGAGGGGACCCTGCGTCCACGTGCAGTGCCTGCTTGGGAACCACGTGCTACGACCAGGTTCTACAACAGGTCGACAAGGCGCAACGACCCGTTGGGCCCAGGGTCCCAGAGCAGCTGCAAAGTGGCTTTTGCCAGGAAACGCCTCTCCCCCAGAACCCCACCCCACTGGCCCGGAGGGCTGAGAACTGCACTGCGGAAGGCTTGCAGAAAACACCACGTAGACCCTAAACGCAAGTTCCTTCTCTGTGGCTTCAGAATTCTATATGATCTTTAGGACAATGATTTTTTTTCCCCTAGGTTCTAGTCAGGGCCTCTATCTTTCTATGAGGACCCCTGGCTAGACAGAGAAGGGGAGTTAGCCAGGAGGATGTGTTAGAAATCAGAGAATTGTAGAGCTGGCAGAGGCCTTAGAGAGTTTCTGCTGCTGCTTCTGTCTACCCTTAAAAGTCCCAGTCGTGAGGCCTCTGGGGCCCAGAGAGGTCAGCCGACTGGCCCAGAGCCTCCAGCGGTGGACAGCCGGGAAGAAAGGACTCTCCCTGCCCTGTAGAGCTGAGCCCTACCCTTCACCTCCCTCCTTAGCTTTTAGCAACTCCCCATCCCTCCCAGCCCACCCCTCTGTCTTCCTCCTTCCCCAGGTAAAGGAGTCCCACATCCCGGTATGTGGGAGACTGCACTGCACAGCACTGTGCCCGGCATGGGGGTGGGGACTTGGGAGTGGAAGGGACACACACTGTGCCAACACACAACAGAGGGAAAGGATCCGAGGGATATGAGTTCTTTTCCCCTTTAAGGCAGAAGGAAAGACAGGAGTTCTGCACATGAGCCACTCCTCCATCTCTCCCTGTGATTTGCCTGTCAGTCGATGAGCAAACACCTGCCCATCCACAGGGCACAGGTGATGAAGTGAGGACCTGGCCTTTTCCTCCAGAGGAGAACAGTCAGATTGCAGCTCCCGATGCCCCAAGTACCACTGCAATGATGACAAACAATCCGGTGGGTCAACCTGCACAGCTTCCTCGGGGGACGGATGAGACCGATGACTTCCCAGCTTTTGCCGGGGGGGTGGGGGGGTGGTCAAAAATCCTTTTGAGAATCTGCTAAAAGCTATGGAGACGATCGTCCTCTCTCCCTAAAGCTTTTATACACATTCACTCAAAATTAAGAAATTGCACGAGTCCTGCAAATCACCCCATCTGTGCATGCCCAGACCCCAGCTGAGGATGCTGTTCTAGATTGTCTCGCGCATACAGGGCGGTGTGGCCACAGGGAAATGACCAGCAGGCACGCAAGTGGGGCTGACAGACAGCAGGGTGCAGGGCCAGGCGGGAGTTCCACTGCCCATCCTGAGCCCAGAGGGGAAGCGGCAGCCTGGCAAGTGTGGGTCTGCCGCTGCGTCCACTTAGCACCCTGCCCTGCTGCCCCCGTGAGCAGTAGGGGCTGCGGCTGGGGCCGGGGACAGTGTGACACTCGGCCCGCTGCCGTCAGCCAGAGAGAGCCAGCAGAGTGGAAATGCCGGCGCCCCTGCAGCCCCCCAGGTAACGGTGCTAAATAAAGGTAATTTTCACGTCACCAGCTAGCAATGGCTGAGCGCACAAGCAGTGGCCACAGAGTCAGTCACTTACTGGGCTTGCTGTCGGGCAACCGCTCTGAAGAGCCACCTGGCCCGTGGTCCGCGTCCACACAAGGATAACCTGCAGAAAACAGCATCTTGGTGCCATGGAAAGCCTAGCCCACAACATTTGCTTCTTCAAAGCCCTGGCGCTTTTCCTGTCGGAGAACCGTTCTCCGCAGAAAGGGTGGGCTCCACGGGCTTCTGGCCGAGGAGCCGTTTGTGCAAGCATCCTTACGTGGCTGGACCACATGCCTCCTCCCCTCGGCCCCTCCTGGCTCCTAGGCATCCACAGGGAAGGCCTGCCAGGCCCTCTGCTCTAGCCAACAGCCCGCTTCTCATTATTTCAGGCCCTTTGCCCCTGTGGCCACACCCAGCTCCCCGCAGCAGCTTTCACTTCCCAGAGCACACACAGCTCAACCTGGGACTGGTTCCAAACGCATTTCCTCCCCAAGGCCTCCACAGATGGACCTGCCAGGCCTAACTGCCCTGGTTCGTTTGGCCCTGACCCAAACAAATGGGCTACTTACGCCCAGCCCCGGGGAACACTGCTTCCCGTGCAGTAGGCTCACCTGCCATGATTTCTTTGCCATGGTCCTTCCCATCCTCATGTGTTCTGTCTGCCTCACTGAGCCAGACTCCTCAAGGAAACTGCCTCTTCTAGACCCCAGTCTTCCGTGGGAGGCCACACAGTGTAGGGGAAAGATCATGAGCTTTGGAATCAGCTGAGACTGTCAAATCCTGGCTCCCCCACTTCTTAGCTGTGCGACTTCAGACTTTGCTCTGCCTTGGTTTTTCTCATCCGTAGAAAGGAAACGAAGATGCATGCTTCACTGCGTTCTTTACAAGGAGTAGAACAATAACTGTTGGGAAGATACCTGGAACAGGGTCTGAGACATCATAGGTGCCTAGCTCACTCAAGTCCCCATCCAAGGGGCCTGACAGCGGTTCTAGAATTTTATTTCATGGCCCACCCAGGGCTGCAGACAAGCCCTTAGCCATCGCAGGGACTCATCTCTGGAGAGTCCAAGGCAAAGAGCCCCCAGCCCTAGCATGCAGGTCCCAGAATCTGTCAGTGCCCTGAGGAGGTGGAAGGGGAGGGGGTCTCTTGGCCCAGCAAGGGGCCTGAGGCTGCTTGGGCTCCAGGAATGGTGAGCTGTGTGACCTTGGGCAAGACACAGAACATCTCTGGGCTTCCTTTTCCTCATCCTAAGGAAAATCACCCTGTCAACTTCAAGCATTCCTGTGAGGGGCAATGTGAAGTAGGGCGGTGTCCCGGGCCGTATAACCAGTTGGGGTTTACCTGCCCAGACTCGCTCCCTGCCAGAACGCATGGAAGGTCACCCTGGGATTTATGCCTGGAGGTTAAGGCATTCTCTTGTTAAAGTGTTTATACCCTTGGGTTACGGCTGGTTACCAGCGTCAAGTCAATTGCTAGACTTGAACACCTTAATACCATATTAATGTATTGGATCACTTTCTAATAAGGCAAGTGCCCCAGGAGGTGGGGTAAAATGAGACACACAGGACAAACAAACTGTGGTAAGAGAAGACACAGGGAGAACAGGGGAGGAAGAACCCGGGTGGGGTACCCGGCTAGGGAGGGTCCTGAGAAGCCTGAGCTCCGGGCTCTCTGGTAGGTGGAGAGAGGGGACGAGGTGGAGACCGAAGCCAGGGAGACGGCAGGGCAAGAGAAGGTTTTACTCCCTTGAAAACTTCTGGCCATATGTCCTGCTTCACTCCGTCCCCACCTTCCTCCCATCCCCCACTCCACCTACACACTCCCAGGGAGCATCACAATCCTCAGTTACCGGGTGCAAAAGCCCCAGTTGTTACTTCTCCCCTGGACGTGGACAAGCAGGCACACTCCTCCCCCCTGCCCGGGAGGATGGAGACTACGGTCTGTGTCCCCAGCTTCCTTGAGCTGGGGACAGCAGCCCCCGCCCCCCAGGCACAGCTCAGGTCCTAATTACACCCTCCATCACTTTCCCACTGAGGCTGACATGGGGACAGATCGCTCACCAAGCAGTGGCAGCGACCTTCACAGGCCGTTTCACCTCCATCCAGCCCCCGACTCCCCCGAGACCAAGTTCTCTTTCATCTGGAGCGTTCTCTCTGTGCCACAGCAAAGCCAAGTGCAGCCATCAGAGACTAGGGGGCGGGAAAGGTGCGCTTTGGCCACACAAGAGGGCAACGAAAAGGGTTTTACCCACAGTGGCTCATTTCTGGAAGACCTGGGGACTTAGGACTGGCTGATAGTTGCCAACCCGGGGACTTGGGGACCGAGAAAAGTGAGTGCAATCTTAGACTGCATTCATGGCAAAATGACGCTCAAAACGTAGGGACGTGACGTGTCCCTCGGCTTTGTTCGGTCAGACCACATCTGGAATTTTGCATTCAGTTCTAGAAGTCGGTTTGAAAAGGGATGTTAACAAGACAGACCAGGGTGGTTTAGGTTGAAGGATCATGTCATATGAGGAAGAGGCAGGATATATGCAGTGGTTGAGAGCACAGATCTCCAGAGTCACATTTGAGATTGGGCTCACATTTGAGATTCAATAAATGCTCAACAAATAAACCAGCATGAGTATTAGTATGAGTAATTACTATGAGTATTACTATTTGTGCCTGTATCAGTATTAATATTTGTATTTGTATTCATACTCATGCTGGTACTGGTGTTAGTGTGGACACGCAAGGATACCCTGTGCTGCAGTGGGACCCTGGTCGGGATTCGGGGGGAGCCCCGCTCGGAGGATGAGGTGCAGTAGAGAGAGGGGCTCTGGGTTGTAACTGAAACAGGACTCAGCTAGCAGCAGGGCCCAGGGATGGCACCAGCCCAAGCCCGGCGGGGTGAGGACACGGGCAAGGTGAGGCGAGGCGGCAGGACATAGTGGGCCGAGGTGCAGGGCGTTTCTGCAGAGCACAGGTAGCGGGTGCCCCAGTCAGGAACCTGAGGCTGGGGGGTCAGGGGCTGCACTCGCACCCTCCAGGGAGTGTCCACACCACTCGGGGCCCAGAGAGGACACGTGTGCTTTAAGTTCAGAGACGTGGGAGTTCTTCCCCCAGCACTGCCACTTAATGAGCTGTGTGACCCAGTGCAAATTACTCAACCTCCCTGAGTTCCCGTTTCCTCATCTGAAACTGAGAGTGGCTGCTTCAGGGGGCTGTGGGGAAGGGGAGGCACTTAGCAGGACCTGCGCACTGCACCGTGATGGAGTGCCAGCTCCCTTTGCACGGCAAACAGGGAGGAGCCCGATCCGTCGGCGGTACAGCTGATGCTGCCCCCACCTGCAGGCCCCTGCCCCCTTGGCCAGAGTGACACTGGTCATGGACAAAGCGGCCTGAAAGTCCTGCAAGAGTCAGAGGACAGCTGCGCGCCCCACGCGGGCTGGTGCGTCGGTTCCCTCCACGCAGACCCAGCCTAGGCTCTTCAGCTCTGGAGGGCTTGGAGGGCCCTTCATCTGCCGCTGGGTTATTTGTTGTCCCTGTTGTCACGAGGAACAGAAGAGAAATATTGTCTCCAGCTGGAACCGCAGGAGGCCGACACCTCAAGAGGCATCGGCTCGGGGCGGCAGTAATTGCTCTGATTGGAAGGCGTTTCGTCAGGTTGCTAGGAGGGACGGGGAGGCGCAGCCAGGTTGCCGGTGCCCAGGGATTCTGGGAAAATCCTGGGGGCCTGTGGCTCCCTTGAAGAATGGGCGCCGGGCTCCACGCACCAAATTGCTGTTATTTCTTTCTGCCTGCAGCAAGCTCCCTGCTGGAGTGACGGATGCCCTGGGTTTCCTGGGTCTCCCTCACCTCAGTTATCTCAGGAGACAGAATTCTAGCCCCGCTCATAAATCCAGTCACTGGATACATATATCCTGAGTGCCTACTAATTGCCAAGTTGCGTTCTAGGTGCTTGGGATGTGCCAGAGAACAAAACAGATCCCTGAACTAAGGAGACAGACTCTAAACGAAACATAATAGATAAGTAAATTATATAGAATGCTGCAGTGTGTTAGGTGATGGGATACAGGGTAGACAGAGCAAAATAAGCTGGTGCGAGAGTGCCAGGGCAGGGCACCCCAAGGGAAACGTTCCACAGGGCTCCTCTCCTTCCCCTCCCCATCCAGGGACGCCCAGCAAGTTTCCACCAAACCACTTCTGGTTGCTGTTTCAGGGAAGGAGAGCCCCGGCCTCCTCCAGACTCCTGTTCCCACCCCGACCTGCCAGGGCAGCCCTCCCAGGTGGCTTACATTTTACAAAGCACTTTCAACATGGAAAATCCCATTTAATCCTCTCCCTAAGGACACCCGAGGCCAAGGGTGCTTATTCCCATTTTGTGGACTAGGAGACAGGGGCTCCCAGAAGCTGAGTAACAAAGACCAAGGTCATACAGGTGTAGTAAGTGGTGTTGCCCAAATATGGCCAGGACGTGGACTCACATCCCAGCTCTCTGCCACCCTGCAGCGTGGCTCTCACTCCCCAATCTCGTGCCACCCAGAACAATCCCATGAGCCAGGAATAATAAAGCCCATTTTGCTGATGGGAAACTAAGACTCAGAGAGTCTAAGTAACCTGTCTTAAGTCACACAGCAAAGCAAATGGCAGAGCCAGGACTTTCCCCAGATCTGCCTCCAATCCCAGGGCTCTCTCCCTGCCCCACAGATCCTACAGCTTCTTACATCAGCTTGTCCTTCCTTTCTCCGAGCCATCTCTGCACCCAGACCCTGGCTCTCTTTGCATTCAATCACCCCCATGAACACTAAAAAAAAAAAAAAAAAAAAGATAGATGGCAATAAGAATTGTGTTCAGGGGCTTCCCTGGTGGCGCAGTGGTTGAGAGTCCGCCTGCCGATGCAGGGGGCGTGGGTTCGCACCCCGGTCCGGGAAGATCCCACATGCCGCGGAGCGGCTGCGTCCGTGAGCCATGGCCGCTGAGCCTGCGCGTCCGGAGCCTGTGCTCCGCAGCGGGAGAGGCCACAACAGTGAGAGGCCCGCGTACCACAAAAATGAAAAGAAAAAAAAAAAAAAAAGAATTGTGTTCAACTATTTTACTCAAGTCATAATCATTCCTAATCTAAATTTGCAGGAATGTATTACACAGTCTAATCATCCACATATATTGTACTGCAGTTTCAATTTTGTGAAAAGTAAAAGCCATTCAGAAGGCAGAAATACGTTCAATGAACATCTCCCAGATTACAGTCCTGCAGTTGATAAAGCACAGCCGGGTTTTTTTGACTCAGGGGTTGGTGCTGTCTGCTCCGGTTTGGGTGCGTTTCCAGAAGCTCCGCCATGTACGGTTAAAGGCTGAGGGAGTCCAGAGCAAGGTGAAGACGCTCCAGCCTGCGGGGTCAGGGCAAGGAAAGGGCTGTGGGTTTGGACTCACACCCGGCTGGGGTGTGCTAACCACTGAGCGTCACCGCCCCACCCCACCACTGTCCCTCCAGCTCTGCTCCAGTCCAGACTAAACGTGCCTTCACCTGAACAGAACATGCTCTTTCTGACCGCCGGGCCTTTGCATGTGTCATTTCCTGAGCTGGGAACACTCTGCAGGCCCATCTTATCTGCCTGTCTCCCATTTGTCCCTCGGGTTTCAGCTTAGATGTCATGTCCTCTGTGAACCTTCTCCAAGAACCACTGTATCTGGTGGTGACTCTCCTGCACATCATCATGGTGCCAGGCTCCTGCCATCAGAGCAGTGGCCACTCTCTATCTGGCCGCTGTCTGGCTGTCTCTCCCACTAGACCACCAGCTCCCTCATGGCAGGGACTCTGTCTTGTCCCTAAGCCTAGTCCTGGTAGGAGCTCAGTGAATATTCATGGCGGGGGATCAACAGTCCTGAGCATTTGCACACCGATTTGCCCTCCTCCGACACTTTCAGAGACCTGGCCACACGCCTGCCTCGAGACTTCCCTGTGAGCTCGGCTGGGTGTCCTCCTTGTCTGACCGATTGACCTCAATAAGCCCCCAGCAGGTCAGTGGCCAAGTGATGTGAAAGCCGGGCCTGACCACTGGCTCCGAGCCTGCCCCTGCACTGCCTTGTGATCGTTGCCTGTCAAGACGGGGAAGGGGCAGCGGCCAAGTCCGCACGGCCCAGAAAAGGTGGGAAGGCTAGATGTGGCATCATAAAAATTGACTTTGAGGCCAAAAGACCCGAGTTCAACTCCCACTTCTGCTTCATCTGTCGTGTGACTCTGAACAAGTCATCTGATTAATCTCTGAGCCTCTATTGTCAGGTTTATAAAGAGGTATGACAATACCTGCTACCTGTCTCAAAGGGTTGTATAAAGATCGAATGACAAGCAAAGGGTGAGGAAGGTTACATATTTCAACGTGGCAGTGCCCGTGTGAGCATAGAAGCCACAAGACACCCCCCAACTCATGTACAACAAGGGGGGCTCAGCCGGACAACCTTGTACTTGATCGTGAATCTCCAGCTCCAGTCAGGTGACCTAGTTGCCCAGTTACTCCATAAAGATTTAGACCAGGGAGGTGGCAGTGCTCAGCAACGTGAGTCTTACTGATCTGGGCTCTGAGTCCCTCACGAACTGGGACACGTGGACGGGGGCCCCTCTGATTCAAGACCCTCAGGTGCCTCTTCTGGGCCAAACATCTTACTGTGTTTTCCCAAACACGCACTGTCACCTGAGCTCATCCCTCACTTCCCAGCATTGAAATGCGGCCCCATCGGGCAGGGATCCTGGGGCTGAAAGATGCTCTCCAACAGAGAGTTTGTTTTTAAAGAGAGGAAGTGAAGAATAATGTTCCTGTTCCAAGCTGCTGAGGGAATTGGGAAGGCAGACGGCCATTACTCAGGCCGGAGTCTTGCCAGGCCTTATGATATCATATTTATTTGCCAAGAAAAACACCTCCCTCACATCTCTCAGCCAGTGAGGGGGCGCCAAGGCCCGACCAGTCACGGTTTGGGCGGAAGATTGAAGACACACAGACCTCGTGGTCTCGTGATAACAGCAGCCATTTCATTAATAAAGTACTGTTTAGCTGGATGGACCCCCAGAGTTTGCCAAGCATTGAGGACAGGTGAGCAGACGGGCACGAAGGACTAGGCCCAGATCCCTTCCTTCCCTCGAGCCCTTTTTGCCATTTGGCGTGAAGGTGGAAAATCAAGCCGTTTCCTACCCAGTCCTCTGCTTCTAAACACTGTAAAGAAAAATGGGACAGATGAACCTATTTGCAAAGTAGAAAGAGAGACACAGAGGTAGAGAACAAGCATGTGGACACCAGGAGGGGAAAGGGAGAGTGGGATGAATTGGGAGATTGGGATTGACATACATACACTATTGATACTATGTATAAAATAGATAACTAATGAGAACCTACTGTATAGCACAGGGAACTCTACTCAGTGCTCTGTGGTGACCTAAATGGGAAGGAAATCCAAAAAAGAGGGGATATATGTATACGCATAACTGATTCACTTTGCTGTACAGCAGAAACTAACACAACATTGTAAAGCAGCTATGCTCCAATAAAAAAAAAAAATAGATTGCAGGAAAAAAAAGGGATAAAAACACATCCTGTGAATAAAGGTCCACAGACTGTCTTGGTAAAGGTTCATTCCTTTATGACACACTCCCAAGACCCCCACAAAAAATGAGTCCAGAGTTGTCTGATAGCTGATGTATTGAGTTCAGTGGCCGTTACTGGGGTCTGGCCCCCTGTTGGTTGTGAGACGCTCGTGGCACAGACATCTGACCTGCAGCTGTAACAAAGTCACGATGAGGAAGCTCTTCCCAGATCTTAACCAAACCCCTCCTACATCAGCTTCTGTCCAGTGGGAGGGAACGGGGGGAGCCGGTAAGGCCAAATCTGTTATCCTGAGCACGTGGTACCGGACGAGAGCTGAGCCCATGTGGAACATTTGGAAGAGGCACCTTTGCTGTACTCTATTCTGCTGGCTGGACGGCAAGACTGGGCCAAGCCCGCGATGGGGGCCAAGCCAGAGAAACGTGCACAAAATGGGTTTTCAGGCCCCTGGGGACCGCGTAATGGGAAGGGAGGAAGTGGGTCATCTGAGAGTCCAGGAGCGTGAGCTTTGACAAGCTCCAGGGTCAGCAGGAAGGGAGACCATCAGTAAGAGTTGGCCGGACCACGTAGACCTATTGTACAGGATCTAGATCTGGGCAGCAAAGGGGCGGGAACCCCAGCGCCTGGGCTCTGGACCGCAGGCTGGATACTCTCTCCCTAGTAGCCAGACCGTGCTCCCAGGGTCCATGTGTATTATTTTTTTGCCTCTCTTGAGCACACAGCCCATGCCTGCAAGCGTGCACCGGACGCCCTGACCCCCGCCAATCTGCGGTTCTCGAATTTCTGTCACGAGGACGGCTTGGTGGCGGTTCCACCATCTCATTTTCCTGGAGGTCCTGAGGGGCAGCCACCGGTTTGCACACGCTAAATGTCAGCTACGTTAAACTAACACATTCACATCATTGAAAAACCCTGTTTACACATAATAAACATGGGGATAGACGCCACAGAGGAAATAATAGAGTATTGATTAAAACAATGGCCTGTAATGCCTTCTGAAAGGCTGGCGATCCCCAGCAGCTTCCTCAGCGGCCCTGCTCACTGGCAGCCTCCCTCCTGGGCAGCCTCTGGCCGCCACTCCCCAGACGGAGGAGGTGGGCGTTTCCGTGAGCCCTTCCCTGAGGAGCCCTCGCTGCAGGCCAGGCACTGTGCTCAGTGATTGATCTCGTTTTATCCCCATAGCAGCTCCTCGGGTGGGTGGTATTGTTATTTTCATTTTCCAAAGAAGGAAGGAGAGAAGTTAAATGTCTTGCCTGGGGTTGTGTAATTAATAGATGGCGGGGCTGGGAGTTGAAGCTGGGTCTGCTAAGTCCATAGCACATCCTATCCACATTAATTTAGCCTCCTTTGTGCATTGGTTTTATATCTAAGTGTGTAGGTACGTAGACGGGAATGAGGGAGAAGCCCCTTGTGTTAGGCCGTACATTAGGCGCTGGGGGTCTGGACAAGACTGTTATCGCTGACTTGGAGGTGTAGGTGGCATGGCGGTCTGTGAGCAGCTCCACCTTAGCTATGATCCCAGCTCTCCTGGGCTGGGAGGAAGGCCGGCAGTTTGGCAAACCTGGAGGTCTCAGAATCTCAGAAATGGAAAATCTCATTTTAGAACGCTAACTCGTTGCCCTAGAGCTGCTGGCAAGCCGAGAGCAAGGGCGTATTTTCCCTGGTAACCACAAACCCCCCAGCGCCGAAGGAGTCCACAGCCAGCTGAGGACAGCAGGAGGGTCTGTGACCACAGGTCGGTGGGTCAGATGGAGGAGGCTCCCGCCGAGAGGGCACGGAGCAGGCCAGGTTATTTTCCGTGATGACGAGTAGCTGGTGTTGGGCAGCGGAAGATGGGGGTGTCTGGTGGCCAAGAACGGACAGCAGTATCCCCCTCACCCCCCGTCAGGCATCAGAAGCTCTTCTCTGTGCTGTCATTTACGGATTGTGTGACTTCGGGCTGACGCCGTCTGCGCCTCCGACCAGGAATAGGGATAACCCTACTTCTTTGTCAATGTTGTGAGGACTTAGTAGGGAAATGAGCGTGACCGCAAGAGGTGCTGACCTGTCATGCGGTCAGCTCTCGATGGACCTGAGTGCAGAAGGGATGCTCGGTCCTCATGGGACCCAGGCCTGTGGAGACCCCAGAGACCTCTCTGCATTCAGCTTCCCCCTTCCCCACCTGACCCGGAGCTGAGGGTGTCCGCCTGTCCCTGCCGAGCAGCTGGATTTGGAAGGTAAATGCACAGAGTTTGCAGCTGGATTTGGAAGATAAATGCACAGAGTTTCCATCTGCCGAAATCCTTGCTTTGCAGTGTTTTGCTTTCTTCTGCTGTAGCGGAGGATTTCCACTAAACCCTTCAACCGGGTCTGGAATATTGCTTCCGGCAGCATCAGGGGAGCGCGTTCTGATACCAGCTCACACAGGCAAAACACGGAAAGCAGAAACGCAAACCGGGGCTTAGGGAGGCTGGTGAAGGCAGCCACGGGGGCAGCTGGCAACACTCGGCAGCCTCGCAAACAGGCATCCTCAGAGCGGGCAGTCGTCGGGAAGGAACCCTCGTGTGACCCGAGCAGGGAGGTCACTGAGAGCTCAACCCCTGGTTGGAGAGACGAGGAGCCTGAAGTTCAGGGAGGTTCGGTGATTTGGTCAAGGTCACCTGGTAAGGCCAGACCAGGGCCAAATAAAGGGGAGCAGTCTGGCTTTGGAACCAGACAGACTTGGGTGACAACCCTTCTGCCGCTTAGCTGTGTGACCTTAGGCAGTTTGCTGAGTCCCGAGAATCTGCTTCCCAATTTGTGACATGAGACTATGACTACCTACCTCATAGGACCAGGGGGCCACAGGCCAGGTCTGGTCTATCATAGGCCCTCAGTAAGTGGGAGCCCTTTTCCAGCACACTCTCCGCTCTCCCTTGGGGTGTCTGCGTCATCAGGACAACAGCAGCTCTCCGTGTGAGACGCTAAGTGTCTTACTCTGGTCCCGAGGCCCAGTCCTGGCTCAAGAGCAGACTCCTGGGTTAGGCCCTGGCCAGGAGCAGGGCAGAGGTTCTCCCAGACCAGAAGGGCCCAGGGCTTGTTCTTCCTTCCTGGACTCAGAGAGGAGACCGGGCAGTGCCATCCCAGGCCGCTTGTGGTTCCTCTTGTCCCCGGTGCACAGAGCCGTTCCGGGCCCTCCCTGCAGGAGGCTCGCCAGAGGGCCGTGCGTGAACCCCAGGAACCATGTACGGCTTTGCCTGGGCCGGTTGGAGACTCTCCATGGCAGGAGGAAAGGAGACTCCAGGCTCCATCCTCCACATTCGCAGTGCTCCACAGCGAGCCTCAGGCCACCTTCCCAGATTTCCCACAGACCCGCCTCCCTGCCACACTCAGGGCCGCCTCTTGCCCCGCCCTACACTGAACCTTCGGCCAAGCCTCTCCTCCTGCCTGCAATGCTCTTCTCTCCTGTACTGATCAGTCCCCATCATCCTCTGTGGCCCGGTTCTAGTCCCAGCTCCTCCACAAAGACCTCCCTGGCCAGGCCAACCACGATGGCTGTTGGCTACCCTTTGTGGGTGCCCCTGTGTCCCCAACTATGGGGACCTCGGGTGAGCTGAAATGGAGTCTGGTGCATCTGTATACTTTCAGCTTTTGTTCAGCGTCCAGCCCATTCAGCAAGTATGTGTTCATCTCTTAACACAGACCCGTCACAGTGACAAGTGTCAGGTATAAAAAGATGACATGGCCCCCGTTTTCAAGGACTTTACCATCCAAGGAGACAGGCAGACACATGAGCAGATACCCGTAACGCCGTGACAGAGGAAGGGCACCGGAGCGGAGAGGGTGTTACCACTGTTGGTAACCTGTGGGAATTGTCCAGATCCAGGAGCAAATCCAGATGTGGCGAAAGACACTGAGGCCATCGTGCTCAGGGAGCTTCTGCCCAGGACTGAAGTTGCCCGGGCCCCCCGTGACGTGGCCCGTTCCCTCTGTTCCTCGCCCTTCATGCTCTGTCTCTCTGGCCCACCTCTCTGGCTCCCTGCTTAATCCCGAGACCCATCCCGTTCACGAGAGAAGTTACTGTTTCAGTGAGAGCACAGGTGCTGGGGACTCAGAGCGCCCTGATGAGGAAGGCCCAGTATAAATCTAGTAAGTGAATCAGAGGGATGAACGCTCAGAAGCAAAGCAGGAGGGTCTGGGGAGGGAAGACCTGCAGCCCGGGCTACCTGGGGAAGTCATAATTGACAGAGCAGCCTCAGTTCTCCCAGCCCCGGATGGAATCGTAGAAATTGCATTTTATACTCACCTGTGTTCAGGAACTAACTACCCTCCCAGATGATCAATTCCAAGAGCTCTTGGTGGAATCCGCTGGGGGCCGTATTGCCATCAACTGTCTTCGTCTCATCCTCGGGGCCGTGGTGGCTGGCAGGAAGGAAGGCCCTGCAGGGGCCTGGTGAGCTCTGGCACTGAGACCTCCGCGGGTGACCGAATCATGGCGGCTGTGCTGGGGGACAAGCACCGGCTTTGGGTTTGATCCAGATCTGGGTCCCCTGCCCTCTGGCTGTGTGGCTCCAGACAATGGTGCCCCTTTGCCGATCCTCAGTGTTATCCGAGTTAATGGAGATAAATTGCATGAAAAGAACGCAAGGGTACAAACGTGCTCGTGGCTGTGGCTGTCCCTTTCCTTCTCAGAGTCAGTAAGCCCAGACCCACTGGGATACGAGAGGCTGGAACTTTCACAGTTTCTAAAGCGTGGGCCTGTTTTAGAGACAGAAGAAGCAGGACATGTGCAGTCTGAGGTACAGAAGGCTGCAGGGCAGGAACAGTTTGTCACTGAATGCAGAGGACCCTCCCCGGGGTGGGGGTGGGGGGGCAGCTGATTCTGGGCCACAGAAGCATCATTACAGCCCCTCCCCCAGGGCCTGAGAGCAGCAGACACATGTGCACACGTGCTCACTCACACACCCGCACACTCTCACACATGCGAGACACTCGCTGTTCACTGCGTGTCCACCCCACAGGGACACACATGCCTATCTTCCCAGCCATCCTCCCCTCACGGAGGTGCACACACACACTCCCCCTGTGTGAGATGCCCAGGTGGAGGTCACACCAAGGTCAGATCACCGTCTTTCCTCTCCTACACGTGTGAAGCAAGGATTCCTCCGGGGAACTCCCATTTCGCCCTCCTCCTTCTTCTTGAGATGCTGAGGAAGGAGTAGTGAGTGAAAACAGGGCCCTGAATGTGCAGAGAGGCCAGGGGGCCCTTCCTGGGCTGCTAGCATCCCAGGCCCCAAACTCCCAAGGGCTGTTTCTCTTGCAGAAGAGAAAGACCGTCTGCTCAACTTCTGAGTAGTCAGTTGGAAATGTGATTGGCCTTGTTCTGTGTGGCCCTGGGGGCAGATGTGGGATGAATGAGTCACAGCTGCAGGGCAGTGGGGGACATTTAAGCTAAATATAAAGGAACTTTAAAATTATTTTAGTTTTCCAAAAATGAAAAGCACAGCCTTGCAAAGTAATGAGCTGCCTGTCACCAAAAGGATCCAAGGGGAAACCATGGGACTACTCCTCAGAGATGCTATAGAGGGGTTCCTGCACCTGCTGTGAGGGTGAAGCTGAGTGACCTCAAAGGCAAGGAGTCATCACTCAGCATCTTGCCCAGCTACTCTCCCTGAAGGCAGGGATGAAGCCTAGAACAGAGGAAGGACGGCCAGTTTCTAGGATGCTGGGCTCCAGTAAGACCCTCCCCCACCCTGGGTATTGGACCCTCACTGATCAACAGGTGGCCCAGACCTTCTTCTACCCTGGGTTCTGCCCCCTGTCCCCTGCCATCGACCTGAGTGCAGAAGTCCAGAGACTGAATCTGTTCCAGGTGATGAAATTTTGATGAATTTAGACCCAAACTCCCTCAGCTTATTGATCCCAGAGAAAACGCTCATCCTTTAAAGACCACCCAGCTGTGTACTAAATCCATGGGCCACACACCAGCTTGACAGAAAATGCTGCCAAGACAAACATGTTACAAAATCTTTATGGAAAGGGGGCTTTATGACATTCAGGTCCGCTCTTCCCTCCAGCCGGTAGGACCTCCCTGACATGTGGGGAAGTGCCCACAGAGGCTGAAGGGCGGTTAGAGGCGGTCACGGCTTCTGAGCCCACTCGGCTGCTGGCTGCTGACAGCAGTAGGACTGGTAACTAGCATTTACCTGCCCTGAGCCTTAGTTTTCTCCTCTGAGAAATGGCAGACTAACAGAGCCCTCACCAGTACTGTGTGGAGTAAATGACCTAACTGTGTGTCACGGCGCCCGGCGCATGGAGCAGCTCGCTAAGCCTGGTGCCTTGTCCTCCGGTTTACGTTCCAGCTCAGAAAACCTCATCTGTGGCTCAGAAGTCTCTGGCACCACACCTCAGCTGATTAAAAAGGCCCCAGAAACAAAGCAAGCGGGAAGAGAGGAAGCAGACTGACAAGCACGCATGTGCGTGTGCGCCCACATTCAGACCAGCGGCCACTCCGGCCCCAGCCTCACGCAGGGCCAGGTGTGGTACCTGACACACACCCTGCCAGCGTGAGGTCAGCTCTACGGACAGCATTTTGCAGATGGTGTTGCTGAGGCCCAGTGACTTGTCCAAGTGATGACACTTCCTACCACTAAGTGATGTGTCTGAAACAGAAGCTCGGGTGGGCAAAGCATTGACTGTCTGTTCACCACAACATCAACAGCAAGCAAAACCGACTCAGAGTGAAGGCTCAACAGATGTGGAAGGAAGGAATGAGTGAATGAATGGTGGATAGAAAAAAGAATCAGAGGTGAAATTCTGAATGACTTGAAACTTAGCCACATAAGTCTGACCTCCATGTAAGGCTGATTCGGGCACGTTTCTGAAAAAGGAAGGGCCAGTGAAGGAAGAAGATGCACAGAGTCCTGTTCTCAAACCACCAAACAAACTCTCAGACCTAAGACCTCCCCTCAGCCCCCAAGACATAAGGGTAGATAGATAGTCCCAACCATTTAAGTCACTCATATGTGTTTATTGAGTGCCTACTATGTGCCAAGCTCTGTGCTAGGTAGTAGACTTGCAAGGATCAATGGAGATGGTCCCCACCTACAGTCAACACGGGTGGTGCAAAAGATAATAAACCATCCTTGCTTCCACACAAGTCTCATAACTACAACACTTGCAAGGTAGAGGGGTGCCCAGCTGCATGAATGGGTGAGAGAGGGCCACACAGAGAAGGAGTTTCCTGTGGGTGGGGTGGGAAGTCTTGAACTATAAGTGGGACGGGATGGATGTTTGCAGGGAGTACAGGAGTCCCTAGTGGAAGGAACAGCGAGGTCCAAGGCACAGAACTAGTCATCACAACTGGCCCTTTGGTGGAGGAGAGGACAGGTCAGGAAGCAAGACTGGGGAGGGACGCAGGGGTGAGCATCCCCGCCATCCAGGACTGAATGACGCAGCCCTGCCCCTGGTGGCTCTGGGCTGATCACTCCCCTCCTCTGAGCATAGGTTTCCTCCTCCATACAAGGTTGAAGGGGGTGATTTCCAAGTTCCCTTCCGGCTCTAACATTCTATGACATTTCTGACTAATGCACAAGATCAAATATGTACACAAGACCAAAGGCATAAGAAAATACACAAAGAAACGTGTGTTAATCTAGTGCAAACAGAGTAAGACCCGAATAGCGTGGCTACGCTGGCAACTCCTGTTATACCTGTGGAGTCCTCCCCCAGGTGTACATTCTAGTTCCCAGAACCCTGTGGTCCCTCCCCAGCCCTCAAGGAAGGGGAGGTTCCCAGTTGTCCCCTGGGAAGTCTCACCCATGTGAGCCAGATGCCCCCAGTTGGTGGCACAGAAAGAAGCAGTCAGGAGGGCCTCCGCCTCTTCGTGTTTGGCCAGGGGCAGGTGCTGAAAGTACACCTCAGCCCAGCGGGCTCCTGACACTGAGAAAACAATGCTTCGGTCAAGAGTAGTGGAACCCTTTCATAGCCCTCAGTTCCCTAGGGTCCGCGTCAGTTCTAAGCTACAGTCTCCAAGGAAGGGGAGGTCTTCAGACTCAACAAATCCGAAAGCCAGAGGGCTCTTAGGGATCTCTTTGGTGAGAGGTTATTAGTTTGGAGGGGAAAGCACCAGCCCCTCGGACAATACATGAAAGCCACAGTTCACAGCTGTCGGTGAAAAAAATGTTGCCTGCCATACCAGTAAACAAAGGATGTTGCAACCATCAAGCCATCACATTACAGCTGCCCCTACAGCGAGCCCTGAGGGAACTCAGGATGGAAACAGGATGCCCACCATCTAGCAGTCAGCCACGGCAGTCATCCCCGACGGTGCGCCCTGGGCATACTCAGGATGAGACAGCAGAGGATATGGGCCTCACAGAGCTGAGGTGCCTATCAAAGGAATGAGCCCAGACGTTTGCATCTTCCCATACAGAGAAAAGCAGAAAAGTCCTAAATTCCTTAACTTGAGATGTCTGGTTTCCTTTAACTTACTGTAATCTTTTGATGTTCAGACTACCTGGTCTTTTTTGCAAAAACTCCCATCTATACTGGCTCCCCACCGGCCTCTTCCGAGCAGTCTCTCAGAGCTATCTGAGGGGCTGCATCTCAGGTTTAAATCTTCAGTTTTGTCTGCCAAATAAAACGTAATTCTCAACTTTTCTGTCGTGCATTCTTTTCAGTCAACGCAGTAATGGGAAGAGATACCCACGTCGTCCCTCCCAAGCTGGTGCTAGGTCCCCACTCCACCGGCTGAATGCAGCCTATATCCCAGGCCCACAGGACAGGCCAGGGGACTAGGGTCCTGGGCTCCAGTCCCACCTGAGTCCTTGTGAAGAACAGGCCCTGGGCAGCTTGCCCTGAGACCAGTTCTTCCTTCTGCTGAGTTGCCACCTGCCTCCCTGTAATCTGCACCCGCGTCCGACCTCTTGCCAAAGCCCTGCTGTCAGTCTCCTCTCTCCTACCTGCCCGACCCTGATCCTCACCTGTGCCTCTTTCGGCCAGACTTCCAGTCCCTGGCTGGCCTGGCACCATCCTCCAGGTGCTCCCAGCTTTGTCCGTGTGCCCCTTAAAGGAGGGCTTACAGAGCTGCGTGCCACCTTCCCTGTGTTCTGAGCAGTGCCAAGTGGAAACTTCCATCCTCTGCTTGAACTGGATGTGTCGCGAGAGGCTTTTTATCTGGGTCTGTCTGAATATTTGTTCTGACTCCTGACTAGTTTCGAAGACCCCCGAGAGCGGGTCTTAACCTCCTTTCCCTGCCCGGTTCCTAGTATTCACCCTGCACTCACTCTGCAGTTACTCACAGCAGCTGGCGAGGTTGGCAATGACCGTCTTCAGGCCTTTTGCTCTTCTGATTCTGCACAGCACCAGCCTGGGACCTATACCACCATGCCAGCCAGGAGTGGCAGCCCCATCAGGACCACCACCACCCAGGGAGCTGGACACAGCCGCCCCCGAGCTGCTATGGGCATCATCTTTACAACAGTTTGGAAGAAGCCTTGATTCAAACTACAGAACCAGAGCCCTCAGGCAAACCTCCTGCCTAGAAAATTTTATTCTTTTTTAAAAAATATTTATTTGTTTATTTGACTGCATCAGGTCTTGGTTGCGGCACTTGGGATCTTCATTGCAGCACGCAGGCTTCTCTCTGGTTATGGCACGTGGACTCTAGAGTGCACGGGCTTAGTTACCCCGTGGCATGCGGGATCTCAGTTCCCCAGCCAGGGATCAAACCCACGTCCCCTGGGTTGGAAGGAGATTTTTAACCACTGGACCACCAGGGAAGTCCCTAGAGAATGTTATCCTTGTCTTGACTTGTAGCACACCCCTGCTCTTTTTTTTTTTGGCCATGCCGCGCAGCATGTGGGATTTCAGTCCCCCGACCAGGGATCGAACCTGTGCCCCTGCATTGGAAGCACAGAGTCCGAGCCACTGGACCGCCAGGGAAGTCCGCCCCTGCTCTTTGTAACAGTATATTATGTTACTGTTCTAACTAATTCTCACGTATGGGGCACTTGCAAGGCACCCAGCCTTGGTTGCGTGCCTTTGGACAGGTAATAGGGACACACCTCTCCTTACCTCCCAGCGCTCTGCATCAGTCTCCAATCCTCACCACAGATCAGGAGGTCTGCATTCCACAGATCAAGGAAACAATGAAGGTGGACCCTCAGATCAAGAGCCCAGGGACAGTGGAAGGCTCCACACTACTGTGTGACAAGTCCCACGGACCGTGGGGTCAATGGTCCAAGCTTCCTGGGCTGGCTTCCCTTTGTCTCAGGAGCAGGGAGATGACCTGGCTGTCCCGTCCAAAGCCTGTAAGCCAGGACAGCTCAGGACTTCCTGCTCAGCAGGTCCCTGGGTTTAAAGGCCCCTCTGTGTCTTAGACTAGCCAACCTCACTGTGCCCTCCGGCCAGAGAACCTTCTCCAGATTAATCAGAGGTATAAATCCTCCTGCAGGTCAGATCTGAGCCACCAGCCTCCTTCCCATGGCTGTGATGTCCTCTGTGAACTGGCCGGAGCCCGAGTCAAGGTCCCTGGTGGTTTCTTATGGGCAACAGGTCACACCTGTTGGGATCATGGATCCCACCGCCCACGTGTACTGAAACTTCTGAGCTCCATTTCCCCCAGACAGAGGAGAAGTGGTCCAGGTCTTTCCTGGTACCACCCATGCCTGCTCCCAGAAGTAGTAAACAGCCCACGGGTGACCCAGCCAGCAGGTGGTGAACAAATAGCATTTTCTCTTGAGGGGAGAATGGTTTAGGTGTCAGCTGGAGTCTGGAATTCCTTCCCATTCTCCCACCGTGATATGCAAGCATGCGCCTTCCTCTCCCTCTCTCACACCGTCCCAGCGACCTCGCCCTCTCCCTGGCAGGGCAGGGCTGCCAAGTTGATAGCCCCGAGTGGGGTGACCTCTCCGGGGCTTGGCAACTGATGTGTGCAGCGCTCTAGCAGCCCCTGGCACGCCTATTAGCAATCAGCCTCCTGCTGGGCTGGCCTCGTGATAAATAAACTTTCATGTTCTTACTAAGTGATGGCTGGTGGTTCAAAATCGCTACCCTGGAACTGTTTGAGGTTGATTCCTTAATCAAAGCTCTCAGGCTCTCCTCCACCCCCTCACTGCTGAAAGGTTATCATTAAAGAGAAGAAAGGCGCTTTGATTTCTGTTGCTGGGCTGCCAGCTTGGATCTGGGGCTCTGGGGGGAGGTGGGGAGGCTTGGTTTTACCCCAAGCCTTGTGTGCAAATCTTAGCTCTGCCAGCACCAGCTGGGCGACTTGGGACAAGTTGCAGAGCCTCTCTGATCCTCTGTACCCTCCCCTGGGGCTGTCTCAGGTATGGTGAGGCTCAAGGAGACCTTGTGTCTGACGGGTGCTTCTAAGCCTGCCAAGCCCCGTATGTGTGTTAGTCCTGATACCCAGTCACAGCCATATTCTCAGACCCATGTTCAAGTCCCTTAGGGGCAAGGGGCTTCCATGGAGCTTTCTGGAAATAGTGGACCTTCCATAAGGCACCTTGGACAAGAACAGGGGATTAGAACCAGCCCGTGGCATTCACCCTAACCCACTCCCAGAGGTATCCCCCAGAAAGGGCTCAGCCGGTGGACCTGCCTCACTCTGTCTTCCTCGCCTGCCCCTCTCCTGTCCACATCTGTGCTTTTTGACGGCAAGAGAAACATGGGGCTAGGGACCCCATGTAGCTAGATAAATAATTACTAAATAAATAAATGAATAAAAATAAACAAAGAAAGCCTCCAGGGAGCTAGAATTGCTGCCATGCTGACAGGTAACTGGCAGATTTGATTTAATTACAAGATACAGAGCTGTAATGGGGTGTGTGGAGCTCAAGGAGGATTGCAGTAAAGGGAGGACAGCAGGGTTCCCTGCCGTCCCCGCCGGCGCCTCTGCAGACCCCACCATCAACTTTACTGCCTCGCTGGGTGGGCGGGAAGCTGGGCACTGCCCTGGGGGCCGAGGTCTGGCCAAGCCTGACCCTCCCCTCCTCGCCAGCCTCACCCGCAAAACGGCCCAAGTCACGATGCGCTAGTGGACAGCCCTAGGTCGGAAGTGTGGACGGAGGGGCAGAGTCAGGAGGGCTACACACTCACCCACGCTCTCCTCCTCTGCCCCAGGGGAAGGTGTGCAGCTTCTGGATGGACACAGCCCACGCAGCCAGGCAAGGCATGGTGACCGGACTGTGACCAAGGCAGCTGTGACTGGCCCGGCCTGGGGACAATAACGTGTCACCACCCGGCCTCCCCGCTGTCCTGCTTTTCTACCCAGGAAGTGGAGGAAGCGCCCTCCAGCTCACTGAGGCCTAGGCTACGCCCTTCCATCCCAAGACCCTAAAAGACCCTCCCCTCCCCGCACCCCTTGGACACATTTCCCTTCTCTCTGCTCTCTTCCCTTGTGCCAGGTGAGAACTGACGAGTCCCTCCACCCCAGCCCTATCCAGTGGGATGTGGGCTTGAGGACAAAGTCTGGCCATCCCCGCCTGACTCCAGTGAGAAATGCTTTAAATCCAGCTCATGGCCTTTATGGGACCCTCCTGGTTCTTCCTCAGCCTTTATGATTTTATTTGGGGCATAAATGGGTGACGGGGGGGTTGTAAGCGCAAAACTGAACAGCAGCATGGCTCCTGCCGTCCTCCACCCCCACTCCCGCCCCTCCATGCTTCCCTGCCCTGCCCTCGCCCCCTGCCTCTCCGGAGGCCACCCTTCCTTCTCCAGGCATGGACTCCCCAGGGACCTGGCTCCCATGAGGGCTTCTCAGAGCCCCCAGACCGCCTGGCAGTTCTGACCTAATTGGCCAGCACTCTCTGGACACACGTGGTCCCCTTCCTCCCGCTGGGGTCTGTGCGGGTCACCTGAGCTGTGTGTGCAGCATCTAGGCTGCATCCTGGCAGAAGGGCACAGCCTGGGCTCTGGGATCAAATGGACCTGGATTTTAATCCTGACTCCTCCCCTTCCCAGGTGTGTGACTTCAGAAAAATTACCTAACTTTCCTGAGCCCCACCTGATCAATGGGGCTACGAACCTGTGTGAATAGCAAACCACAAATCAGTCTTACATTCATAGCCTCTTATGGGGGCTCTGCCTTCTGACTTTAGATCTGGTATTGAAGAGAAGGGCAGGGGACGGGGTGGGAGCACGTGGACGTGGGGAGACCTTGCAGGCCTCCCACTGCCCTCAGCCTTAGTCATTGGGGACTTTTTTGGTCCTACTAGAAAAAAGAGAGGAGAGATGCCCTCTTTCTCTGCCTGGCCTCCCAGCGTAATTAACTGCATGTACCAGGCTGAGCATACCCAGGGGCAGGGCCACAGCTCTCGAGCATCCGCCCCGTTCAAACATTAGTCACCAACCCCCAACTTGCTCTTAGGAAAAGTCTAAAAGCCTTCCAGGCCTATGGCCTTCAGCAGTCCCCGTTCCTCACAGGATAAGCAGACTGATGGCAGGCCAGGGCGTGGAGGGGTGGCCTTCATGATCTCGTTTCTCTGTCATGCTCCTCCACAGGGCAGTTAAGCACTGGGATTAGATATCCTAAATCAGAGATGGCTGAGGTTTTCTTGTACATGTGATAAAACTTCTTCCCATAAGATTTCTCCACCAACATTATTAAACCTCCCCCCGATTCCCTGCACCTCTCACAAAAAGATTATACTAGTAGCGCGAAGAACCTCGTTTATAGTCAGTTTCCTTGGCCTCCACATTTACTAGCTGTTTGACCCTGAGTGAATATTTAATCTTTTGGATTACCAGTTTCCTATTATTAGGAACAATAATAGTACTTACCTTACAGAATTTTTACGATAGAAAATAATGCATGCAAAGTACTCAGCCCAGAGACTAATCAATCATAAGTAATCAGTAAATGGCAACTTTAATTGCACTGGTGAATTAAGTGAGCTTGGCCCCACGGTGGGTGATACCAGCCAGTGGAGAGGGGCAAGGCGAGGCCGCGCCCAGCCCCCAGGGGAGGGGCGGGCAGCCAGTGTCCCAATTCCAGGGTGCGGAGGGGTGTGGTGGACTCTGCTGACCCTGGGGGCTGCACTGATGCCCAAGTGGCCCAGAGGAAGGCCACGTCCGGAGTCAGCTGGTGGCTGCGTTGGAACTCTAGGCAATTAATCAGCGGGGAGAAAGACCCCCCGGCAGCATCTGAGGGTAGGTGAGGAGTCGTATCTCACAGAGAAGGGAGACCAGCATGGAAGCCACCAGGCACGGAGTCAGGCACACAGGTGTGCCCAAGCTTCACCACTCACAGCTGAGGGACCCTGGCAAACTCCTTACCCATCTAAAATGTCCAGTTCTTTATAAACAAAGACAGGAATAGTAATACCTAGCTTCATAACGTCTGTGTGAGGGTGAAACAAGAAGAGGAAAGTAAATGCCCAGGGCTGTCTTTTTCCTGCCCACGAGGTACAGACTTGGGGCAGTGAGCAGAGATTTGGAGAAGCCGGAGGACTGGGAACCACATGGGACCCTGCAGACACATGGGATCTGGGGCCAGGAACAGCACAGACAGTCATGGGCACCAGAGCTGGTGGTGAGGAATTTGCGGATATGCTGCCTGCCTTGGCCACACTGGGGTAGGGCCATGCCAGGGAGTAAATGGCATGGCGGAGGCAGCTGAGAGGGCGGGGGCTGGCAAAGGGCTGCCGCGATGTTGGTCCCTGCTATTGTAGGGAGCCGCATGGCGCTTATCATCTGGGGCCTGAAGGAGCCTTGCTCCCTGCAGGAGGTAGTGAGGATGGGCTGGTGGCCACAAAAATTTTTTGGAATTATCACAACGATTGCCAACTCTTCCTAAAAGAGGGTCACTAGATATGAGCTTTTTTTTTTTTTTTTTGGCGGTACGCGGGCCTCTCGCTGCTGTGGCCTCTCCCGTTGCGGAGCACAGGCTCCGGATGCGCAGGCTCAGAGGCCATGGCTCACGGGCCCAGCCGCTCCGCGGTATGTGGGATCTTCCCGGACCGGGGCACGAACCCGCGTCCCCTGCATCGGCAGGCGGACTCTCAACCACTGAGCCACCAGGGAAGCCTTAGATGTGAGCTTTTTCTGTAATTCGTTGTTTTAAAAAATTTAATTTAAGACCACGTGTGTTTCAGATTTCTCTTAGAAGAATTTAATTGGTATGTAATAGCATAGTTAATTAAATACAAATCAATTGTTTAAGAGAACTAATTGATACTTAACATGAACAGTGAAATACTTAGTTCTAATATAATTAACTCATTAAATAAGCAATGAAAGAGCAATTATGTCTTTACAACAATGTAAAGTTTATAGTGCTTTAATAGACTCAGCATTAGCAAGCAATCCAATTCAAAAATTATGAAACAGGTATTACTGGTCTATTAAACATTTATTACTTGTCCTAGAGGCCCAGAGCCACGCACTAGACAGGATTAATAAACCTTTACTATCCCACTCTTCAGGACTCTTTCCTATAGAGGTTGATCAGAAAACTGTGATCTTTGCATGATTTATGGGCACCTTATTGCCTGAGATGTGAGTAATTATGCTGAAAACAGGACTAGGCAGACCTGATGCAGAAAGCAGTTTAGCAGAATCATGGAGAGAACTTGCCACACGCGAGACTCCAGCATCCTGCCACCAGGGGGCTACCCCTGGGCAGAACGGCTTGTGAAGAACAATCACTTAGGAGAGAGGCCATGGGTACAGACACCCAACCAAGGCAAACCCCAGACAAATCTGCAGCCCCCCAGGTCCTTTAGGAGGGCCACCCCACCACCTGAGCTCCTTTTTCCTCCTCGGGACCCCTACAGCAATTATTGCCGTTCATGTAGAAGTGACTCCAGCCCTGCCTCATGACGCTTCTTTAACTGAACCATTGCTTGTCTTTGACTCTACCTTTTCACAGGTGTATGCCTTACATAACCAACTGGATCATAATCTCCTTGGGAGAGGAAGCTTGTGTTACATACTTCTGTCTTGAGCATCGTGCCTCTCGAGTGTTTGTGGGTTGGATTTTATAGCTGCCACATTTTGTAAATACTTGCTGGTTATGGAGGGGTGGTAGCCGTACTATAGCAGAGGTTACCTGTATCATCCCACTGCTTTTTACATAATTCATCACATTATGAATTGGTCTACAGACCAAGATATTTGCTCTCTGAGGTCAGTGAAGCTGGTTAAAAATGTATTTCTTCAGATCTGAACTTGTGCTCGTGTAGTCATCCAGGACCTGTTCACTTGGGGATCCTTCAAATACAGGAAGTCCAAAATGCACTGTTGTCACATGGAACCTCATAGGCTTCCTTTATCAATCACTTCCTTTTTTTTTTTTTTTTTGGCTGCTTTGGGTCATCGTTGTGGTGTGTGGGTTTTCTCTAGTTGCAGTGAGCAGGACTACCCTTCGTTGCAGTGCACGGGCTCTAGGCATGTGGGCTCAGTAGTTGCAGCGTGCAGGCTCTAGAGCACAGGCTCAGTAGTTGTGGCACGCGGGCTTAGTTGCTCCGCAGCATGTGGGAATCTTCCCGGACCAGGGATCGAACCGGTGTCCCCTGCGTTGGCAGGCGGGTTCTTAACCACTACGCCACCAAGGAAGCCCTGTCAATCACTTCGGACCCAGCCCCCTCACTTCCTGCAGTCTTCCCCACTAAAGACCTTGTGGTTGCCATCGTCCCCTTCCTCTGCCTAAGCCACTCTGACGCTTAGCCCCATTGTCTCAGTCAAGAACATCTCTCCGAGTCACATTTCCTCTCAGTCGCCAGCACCTCTGGTCCTGTGGCCTTGCCTGTGACACCCCCTGGCTGGTCCTCCTGACTCACTTCACTCCTCCAGCCCAGCTGACTTGTCTCTGCCACACTGACCTTCAAAGATGCCACCTAACGGCTCATTATATCACCTTGGACAGGGTATTTCACCTCCCTGAGTCTCGCCTTTCATAGCTGTTTTTATAAAAAGAAAAAAAGGAGGGGAAGGAAGGGGATTTGATGATCTCTAAACCCCAGTCTGATATTCTGTTTCTGTTTCCTGAACTCTCCCTCATCAGTACTTCATTGGAGGAGGCCCTTTTCATCAAATGCTGTCTCATTGGATTTGCATGGCAACCATGTGAGAAGGGTTTTACTACCAGTATCCATATTTCGTAGATGAGAAAACTGAAGCCCGGAGAAGCCCTGAGGACTGTTAAGGGCTGAAGTGAGGCTCCAGCCGGCAGTGGTGGTTTTACAGCACACGTGGCCTCCCCTACCCCCCAGGGCTCCCCTGTGACTCCAGCCAGGTCCAGCTGACGTCTTCTCCACCCGCTCTCTGGAACCATCTGGGGAGCTATTTTCAGCCCCGGCTCTGCTCTCCTGTGTCAAGATGGCGGGGATGTGGAAGCTCTGAATGTCCCTCTGAGAAGCCCAGGGTCCTTTCACCTGCTTTCTCCTCTCAGGCTGTCTTGGGAGAGCAGGAAGAGGGGGCACGTGTCAGCCCATCGCCTCCCGCCAGGAGTGTTCCACAGTCTCCCAGCTGCGCTCCCTTGTCTGGTCTTACCTTCTCCCAGCCACATCTGCCCCAGTGCTAATATGGTCTTTATAAGATGCAAGTCTGGCCTTTCTTCTGCTAAGCATTCTGTAGGAAAAGTCCAGACTCCTAGGCAAGGCTCACCAGGTCCTCCAGGTCCGGTCCCTGACTCTGTCTCCTGCCTCATCTCACTTTCTCTTCTCCCGAAATCTTTGCTGTATCCACACCAAACTGCCTACCCATCATGCTCTATTTCTTGTTAGGTAGGCTTCTTGGGACCTGCTCCATCTAACAGCTTCAGGTGGTAAAGGGTTAGTCCTCAGCAGGCACCCCTGAACCACTGTGACTGGGCACGTTGGGGACAGAAGGGCCCCCAGGTGCACCGAGTAGCCTCAGAAATGGTGAGGGATAGCCATAAAAAAGGACAAACTAATGCCATTTGCAGCAACATGGACGGACCTAGAGATTGTCATACTGAGTGTTATTGCTTATATGTGGAATCTAAAGAAAGGGTACAAATGAACTTATCTACAAAACAGAAATAAAGTTACAGATGTAGAAAACAAACTTATGGTTACGAGGGGGTAAAGGGAGGGAGGGATAAATTGGGAGATTGGGATGGACACACACACACTGCTATATATAAAATGGATAACTAATAAGGACCTACTGTATAGCACAGGGAACTCCACTCAATCCTCTGTAATGGCCTATATGGGAAAAGAGTCTAAAAAAGAGTGGGTATATGTATAACTGATTCACTTTGCTGTACACCTGAAACTAACACAACATTGGAAATCAACTCTACTCCGATAAAAATTTTAAAAAAGAAAGAAAGAAATGGTGAGGGAGAAGGACCTGGTACCTGTCCGTTGTCACCAGCTCGATCCGTGGTCACTTCACAGCTCATTTGTCTCTGGCTGGGGCAATAAGCAAGCACTCTTCTAGCCAATGTCATCCTCACGCTGGCAGCAGGAATGCTCACAGCATCCCAGGTTGCCACCAAGACCCATAGCTGCCCTCCCTCCCCGCCCCCCGCCCTCTTTCCCACCCACCCCCATTGTCCCATCTTAGCAGCCCCTCTGGCCGCTCTCCAGTCAGTTGGTGCCTCTCCCAATCCTTTTGAGTGGTTGTGCGATGCTGCTCCCTGCATCCCCTGTGACCAAGGGATGGGAGTCAGAGTCTTGGCCAATGGAAATAGCCAGGTCCTATAGAAGACCAGCTTCTCCCCTCTTCCTGTCTATGTTAGCTTGCTAGGGCTGATGTGACAAAAAGCCACAGACTGGGTGTCTTAAACATCAAAAATGTATTGCCTAGGGGCTTCCCTGGTGGCGCAGTGGTTGGGAGTCCGCCTGCCGATGCAGGCGACACGGGTTCGTGCCCTGGTCCGGGAGGATCCCACATACCGCGGAGCGGCTGGGCCTGTGAGCCATGGCTGCTGAGCCTGCGCGTCCAGAGCCTGTGCTCCGCAGCAGGAGAGGCCACAGCAGTGAGAGGCCCGCGTACCGCAAAAAAAAAAAAATGTATTGCCTAACAGTTCTGGAGGCTAGAAGTCCACAAAAGATGTTGGCAGAGTTGGGTCCTTCTGAAGGCTGTGAGGAAAGGCTATGTTCTAGGCCTCCCTTCTTGGCTTATTGATGGCCGTCTCCATGTTTATATGTGTGTCTGTCCCAAATTTCCCCTGTTTATGAGGACACCTGTCATATTGGATTAGAGCTGCCCAATGACCATTTTAACTTGATTACCTCGGTTGAGTCTCTTTGTCCAGATAAAGGCACATTCTGAGGTATTGAGGTTACGACTTTAACATCGGATTTGGGGGAGGTCACGGTTCACCCCACGGTCCCAGCCAGGACCACTGATCTCTGCTGTCTCTTCTCTGTCTTGAATCACGGCATCAGCAGCCCTGGGATCCCGGAACCTGCCCTAAGAATTAGCCAGAAATCAGACCTGGATTCTAGCCTGAGCGCTGTTACCAGCTGTGCTCTGGCCTTGAGTTGTCATTTTACTTCTCTGAGCCTGTTTCTGAAACCGAAACGGAGGAAATCATTTCCGCCTTGCGTGCTTCACAGAGCTACTATGAACACCCAATAAGACAGTGTGACAGCATCGTGAAAAAATAAGTATCCCACAAATGTGAGGTAATATCACTGCACTATCATTATGATTACTCGTAAGAATAAAGGGATCCTTGGGCTAGAAAAAGTCCCATCCTCACCCTCTGAAACTGAAGGAAAGCCATTCCATTTAGGAAGCCATCCCTCTTTATTCCTCCCGAGAGGAAGCCTCACGCTTCCCAGACTCCTGTTCTGATGAATTGCGACGTTCATTCACTTCAGACCATCTGCATCTACCTAATCCACTGTGCCAGGGTTAAGCCCTCCTGATTCCATTCTGGCCCGGGTCGGGGAGAACTGATTACCACCCATTATTTCTTAGTCATCTCTTTCATTAAATCAGACTTTTCCTGATCCGTTGCCACGTGCCAGGCACTGTGCTTAGGGCTAAGGGCTCTGAGCCTAAAGAGGCACTATCCTCGCCCTTCTGTTGCTCAGTCTAGAGGCCGGGAGTTCCTGGGGTGCAATCTGGACTTCTCCCTAGGAAACACACCGCTTCCCAGGAAATGTTTCATTGTGTAGCAGCGTTCCCTAACTCTTTGTTCTCCTGAGACAGCGGCCTCCACATCCCCATCTGCAGGTGACACTGACCTTCTTTGCTCTGAACTGTCCTTCAAGCCAGGATGACTCCATTCGCGTTCATCATTTCCCACGGGTACGTTCGGTGCATCTGGTGGTTCTGCTACTGACTAGTCCTCAGCCAAAGGCTGCAGCCCCAAAGTCTACGTGGAGAAAACCCCATCATCTTGCTGTTCTAAAATAGGCATCTAGGACCCTGACTCCACCATCGGTCCCATGCCATGTGACAAGGAAGGTCGCAGTCTGGTGGCTGGTCTAGATCACAAAATGAATGATGGATTCACTTTTGATTGATTCACAACTGATTGATTGACAATCAATTCGCAATTGATTCACAATGATTGTTCTTTCTATCACATTCTTTCATCTCTCCCGTAACAGCCTGGTTGATCTGGCTTGGTGGCGTTTTCCCAAGAGGATGCCATAGGTTCCTGCTCCCCGCCAGCTCTCTCTCTGGTCAGTATCTTTGACCACACCCATCCTCCACACCTGTGTTTCTAGATTCTCCTCGCCTCCCTCAGTTTGGGCCCTGGCCTGCTTCCTCATGTGGAAACAATGACCTCTAATTTAGCTCTGCAATATCTCTCCCAAGAACACCCCAAATTTTCATATATGGATAGTTAGATAATTCCCACTTCGCTGATCCCCCAACCTGCTCTTTCTTACAAAGATCCCAGTGGCTTCTCCCCACTTCTCAGTAAAGACTCAGTCAGAGAGCCCTCTCACTTAATAAATTTCTGCAGTGTGCTTATTAGGGCCTTGTAATGTAGCCGCCTAAATAATTAAGACTAACCCACAAGTGTCAAATTAAATGAGCCAAATACATTGAGAAATTGCCTGGTCCTCCATTTCTTTTATTAATCAGGTTTTTTAAAAAAACTTCTTTTCCTGCTCATTTGCAAAAGTCAAACATGGTCAGTGAGACTCTTACTTATAATAACCGTGCATATGTGCAGCCTCTTTCCTTGGGCGATTCCCTCTGGGGGCATATTATATATGACATAGGACAGGGTCGGTTGCAGTGGCAGAGACAGCCAGCCCAGAAAACAGAGTCAACAGGTTGTCCCCGGTCTCGAAACCTTTAGGAGAACCACTTCCTTGAGAGTCAAGGGGACTGTCCAGGAAGCCCAGCACGAACACGGGCCAAAATCCATCCAGCATCTGCTGCCCTCCACCCCTCAGTGCTCACCTGGGCTCATTCCCGGACTCGATGCAAGAGCCCAGGCTCCGTCTCTCATTAGGAGCTGCTGCAGATGTGCTTCAGATGAGCATAAGAAGTCAGTGGAACGTAGGATAGGAGCCATCGGCAATTGTATCATGGTGTTGATGAACAATATGTGCAATTGTAATGGGCTGGTTAACGCTGCCTGTCGTCAGCACGTTGAGGTTCCAGCACGGCGCCAGGCAAGAGGCTATTGTCTGCTGGAGCTCAGAGCCTCCCCACAGCTTGGGCTTCCGCGGGCCCCCTCCTGGCGTGCCGCATTCCTGCCTCTTGAAGGTGGTTGTTAGAAAGGATCCACAAATATAGTAAGTAAACATCAAAGGGCCTTTGATCCGCACGGCTTTCAACAGAGAAGGAGCCCCTGAAGAAAGGGCCAAGGCCTTGGATGAGGGAACTTAACATCGTCAATTTGAGCGCCTGAGATGTAAGGCTGTTTGAAGTGAGGGCGTTTTGGCCGTGCCTTCAGACAAGCGTGGAGGGAAAGGAAGAGAAGTGAGTGCCTTTGGAAAAGGCACGCTCAGATCTGCTTCTCTGCTCTTTACTGATAGTCAATAAACCCCTTTAAAGAATCAAGAGATCAAAGCCTGCGACCTCCTTGGGCCATGGCTTCTGCCACCGCCCACCACACTTTGTTTTCCTCTGGGGCTGGAGCCCCTGAGCTCGACTTAGCCGTGTCTCTTGGGCCCTTTCATCCTGCTGCCCAGAGAGGCTGGACCTGGGCCACAAGAGGTGGGTGGAGGGGTAGGGGGCAGAACGAGCCCAGCCTCTCTATGCTCTGACAGCCTACATGCAGACTGTCTAGGGCTCAGAGGAGCACCCGGTGTCGTGGGAGAAGCTGCTGTGACACACCCCTCAGGGGGAACCTCCTTCTCTAAGAAACCGGTGGAGAGAGTATCTGGGCGTCCAGAAAGCTAGCAAAGCCTGGAAGGAGCCGCAGGCACGTCCCCGCCTCCAGAAATCATACCCCTTATCCATTTACCCAGTTTATGGCAGCTGCCACATTTGTATGACTCCAGAGCAAAGAGGGAGGGGCGGGGAGTCTACAATAATCATGGGTAGTCACTTATCATCTTTGAACTTCAATTTTCTCATCTGTGTAATGTGAATAGTAATAACCGACCTGCCTACCTCATGCAGTCGTTGTGAGGGTCAAAAGAGAAACTTGGTGTGGAATTGCTTCAAAGCCCACAAGTGCTGAAGACAGGTGAGGAAGAAAGGATAAACACCAGAGAGGAAATCTTGCCCGGTTGGCTGAGGCACTCCAGTCCAACGCTCACACACAGTGAGCACTGATTTACAAAATATCGTGGGGGAGAAAACAGTCTCTTTCTTTTGCTACCTGGAATTGTTGTTCCAACCTGTTGTTCCATTGGGTCAAAGTCTTGTGGGACCAGAGTCTACATCTTACGTCTCTCAGCCATCCCCACCCCTGTGCTCTACACTGTGTTTACACCTCATAAGTGCCAGATGACAATGCTGAATTGTACCTGAATATAAAGATGAACAGGGATCCCCAGCCCCAGAAGTTCACTCTCTCCCAAAAGATAGACTCCTTCTACCTACACCTTGACCCCTGTGTCTTCTTCCAAATTTACCCAATCACTTCTTTGGCCACTGTGTCTAGTTGTACTGTTCCGTCCTGGACACCGCTGGCTGGACTCTGCGTCTTCTCTGGCTTGACAACAATCCCAGTGTGATCAGAGCCTAGTCCCTCTGCCTGGGATATATAGGGCCTCGTGAACCTATAGAGTAATGGTTATGAACATGGACGCTGGAGTCAGGCTGCCTGTGTTCAAAATCCCGGCTGTGCCACCTACCAGCTCTTTCACCTAAGGCTGCCTGCTTAATGTGTCTGTAAATGGGGATAACAATGGCATATACCTCATGGGGCTGTTGTGAGGATCGAAGGACGAAATTATTGGTCTTAAATTATGTCTGGACCATAGTTAGTGCTTTCTAAATGTTTGTTAAGTAATTAAGTAGCCCTGTTTATAAGAGCAACAAGCTTTACATCCCTTGCACTGACCCCTGACCCAGTCCCACCTCACCGACCTCTGCTTTTCTTCCAGAGCTGGGCCTCCAGAAGAGAGGATGCTGTCTGGTGCTGGGCTACATGGCCAAGGACAAGTTTCGGAGAATGAATGAAGGTCAGTGAGAACCCGCCCTCTCAGGGGAAATGGGGAGGGAAGAAGTTATGCCCTACAACTATGGTACCAGGAAAAAAGAGCCGGGGCCATTTCAGAAAGGACAGTGGACACATCAGTTTGGTTTCCATGAAGCTGTTCAGATAGTAACACGGGGAAGAGCACCTAATGCCTGAAACACTGTGTGCTGATTCTCAAGCGTTCTTCACACGCTATCTTCCCTCCTCCCTCGGTGCCCCCTCCTTCTCTTCCTCTCTCTTTGTTTCCTTTTGTTCCTCACTTACCCACCCAATGCAATTAAATCTGCTTCTATTATCTTTTCTCATCCAGACCTCTCTGCCCTTTTCCTTAATCATTCACATCTCTTGGATGCTTATTGAATTAACGGCACCTCATGGGGCATTTGGGAGGATACTATACAAGAATAAGGCAGAGCTTTTATTCTCAAAGAACTTCCCCTCGAAAGACTGCCCTCTTTTCTGACTCCATTGGCCCTACCTCTCCCACTTACTCATAGGCCATTCTGCCTTCCTCTAGCACTGGGTCTTTCCTCTGAGGTTTGACTGGGCCACAGAAGGCTGGAGGAAGGTATTGACATTGATGTGGAGGCTAGGATGTGAGAGGAGTGCTGTCACTTACGGGCCTGCTGTAATAAAGAGCCAATCTCCTCATCCCCAGCCATCTGTCTCCATGCAGTTCATAAGCCTCTCCATCAGATGCCACAGACTGTTTGTCAGGATTCAAAAGTAGGTGAGCAATGGCTGGGGAGGCCATTTATTCAGTAAAGTCAGACAAATGAAACCCTGGCTTCTCACCAGCCCAGCTTGCCGTGAGCTGGGCCCCTCCCCACTCAAGGACCAGGGTCCCTGTAGCCTCATTCCCATTCCAGGCATGGAAAAGGCAGCTCACCTGTACCATCTTAGCCCTAAAGTTAGGCCATAGCATGGCTCCCTCTTCCTATGCTCCTTAGCTGGCTCTCCTCCCAGCCCACAGACCATGACACTCACAACCCCATGTGCTCCCCAGACCTAATGCCTCACCCACTGTAGGTTTGTTGCCAGCACACATCATACTGACAGTTTGACAGCCGTTAAGCCAGCACAATTAAACATAAAGACTATCACCTCCCCCGTTTCAATGCCTGTCTGTGTAAGAAGGCAAGAGCCTCAAGAAGCTACTTCCTCTTTGTCGGAGCTCCGTGGCTGAGCACAGCCAGGGTTGAGGGTTGCATTTTCTGCATCCAACCAGCCAGTATCCCTTCCTGACTTTTCTCTTTCGCAGCCTACCCCTCCCTTCCCAACACCACGTTCTTGAGAGCCGAGGCGGTAACATCTAATTTGTAGAAACTGACAGTATGCCTCTGTCCATGGTGCTGAATAGACACATTCTCTTGCTGGCAATGCTCATTAGAGAAGCTGAAATGAGGGTCACAGGGAACAGGGGTGCCAAAAAGTCAGGACTTGGACTGGATTTGAAAGCTCAAGCTCTGAGTGCCTGACCTCAGTAAAAGGATACTGACTCAAGATCTTGGGGCCTAAAAAGAATCATATCACAAGGCTGATGAACATGATTTGACTCCCTCCAAATTTTCACAAGTGACTTGGGCTGCCATAACAAAATACCATAGACTGGCTTAAACTCAGAAATTTATTTTCTCACAGTTCTGGAGACTGGAAGTCCAAGATCAGGGTGCCAGCATGGTCAGGTTCTGGTGAGAGCTTTCGTTCTGGTTTGCAGACAGCAACCTTCTCACTGAGTCATCACATGGCAGAGAGAGAGAGAGAGAGAGAGAGCGCGCTCTGGTGTCTCTCCTTACAAAGACGCTAATCCTATCAGATCAGGGCCCTACCCTTATGACCTTATTTAACCTTAACACTTTTGTAAAGGCCGTATCTCCAAATACAGTCACAATTAGGGGTTAGGGTTTCAACATAGGAGCGGTGTTGGGGGGGGTGCAGCAGGGGAACACAATTCAATCCATATTTTTGCCATAGCAGAAATGTACGATGGTAATACTCTGAACCAGAGGTTAGGAAAATGGTAAGAAAAATAAATGCAGCCTTAATATCTCCTTAGATTTTGTTCAAGTAAAGAAGGAAGGAAGAAAGTCAGGGAGGACTAGAGGAGGACTTGGAAACACGACCAGCACCAGATGACTTCTGAGGACAGTTAGCCTTACTTTGTGCAACAACTAAGCCGAGATGGCATTTTAAACTGTTTTTTTCTTGTTAAAAAGGGAAGATGCCAGAACAATGCCTCTTCTCTCTAAGTCCCCTCTTCAAACACACACAATCCATATAAATGGGTTATTCCTTTCAACTGACTGTGGTCGACCTGGTTAGGAATGCTCTACCCCAATCTATACCCTCCGCCAGTGAAGACAAACTGAGAATCAAGGAAAAGGCAACAGAGACAACGGCAATAGCCAGGAGGTAACAGAGCGGCTAAGCCCCAGCCCCGCCTTCCTCTGTGCCTGTGATTCTCGCCCCTCCCAAATGCCCCCACCCCCCCCACACACACACATTCAGGCTCACACACAGTAGCACATAGAGTAGCTGCTGCTGCTTCTGGGTAAACAAGGAGACAAGGCGGTGGTAAGCAAGTGAAACCACCATGTGTGAGGAGTTACAAATCTCAGCTAACAGAGGAGACAGGATAAGAGGCGGGTGAGTCACTGGGACAGAAGGAGGGATGCCGGGGGAGGGGGGGGGGTAAGCTTTGGCTCTGGAGGAGTGGGGGGCTTGAGGAGGGGAGGCGGGAGGGGCCTGGAAAGGAAAAGAATGTTTCTCTGCTCCCACTCCAGCCAGGCTTACTACCCCAAGTGCCATATTATACATTTTTTTCTCTTTCTAAAGCTCACATGCCCAAACTCCAACATGTTTGCACATAAGAAAAAAGCGTCGGCAAGCATGGGGAGCTGTTTTATGGTTTATAATTATCTTGTTCCAATACTCAAAATGATTATAACTTCCACATATTAATAATTGAACTGGAATCGCAGCTGTGACATAGATCAAGAAACAGACATCTCTGTCCCCACTGCACTACACTCCTTGCTGTAAACTGAACAATTGGTAGAAGAGTTTTAAAAATGATAAATTTTTCTCCCGGGTGTTAGAATTAGTGAGACATTGGAACAATTAGCTGCCTCTTGCATCAAAGATAAGGCGGTGAGCATTATGTTTGCAATTTAGAATAAAAATAAAAGACCAACTAGTGCTGTATTAAAGCACGTTTGTTCTGTTTAACAGTATCTAACAGGGTGTCTGTCACCCGGGGAGAAGTCGTCCCCTATTTCATTTGTTTCCTTAATTTGGTATCTTTTTATTTTCTTTTCCTTCCACTCTCCTCTCCTCACTACACTCCCCCCAAAAATAACAGCTTGAGAAGAAGCAAGAGAAAAATAATGAATGAGCAGGAACTTTATAGATCTGGGGTTTCTCATAAGCTAGAGTAAACGCAACTGGTGCCGTTAAACTACAAAAAGCAGTACAAAGAAAACACTATTCAAAGATCACTTAAGGGGCTTCCCTGGTGGCGCAGTGGTTGAGAGTCCGCCTGCCGATGCAGGGGACACGGGTTCGTGCCCCGGCCCGGGAAGATCCCACATGCCGCGGAGCGGCTGGGCCCGTGAGCCATGGCCGCTGAGCCTGAGCGTCCGGAGCCTGTGCTCCGCAACGGGAGAGGCCACAACAGTGAGAGGCCCGTGTACCGCAAAAAAAAAAAAAAAAAAAATCATTTAAGGAGGCATGTGATAGTTAATGAGAGGTTTGCTCTATTTAGGAGCACGTAATAGCTTCTCAGGTAGAATTTGCAGCGTTTGCAGGAATGGAGGTGGTTGGCGAAATATGTGTGTGTGTGTTCTTTCCTGTTTGGACTCAACACATCTGAGGCATCAAATGGAGGTATGGACAAAAATCAATGAAGGGTTGTCAAGAAAGGTGCAAATAAAGACAGACTAGGCATGGGACTATTAAATTTGTTTGACATAATTGTCTTCATGTGATTAAGTACATGGTGCTTTAAGTAGGAACTGCTGGAAGGAGATCATTTATTTATTCATCAAACTTTCAAAGAATACCCACCATAAAAATAATACCAATTTTTCATAGTAAGTGCCAGCCACTGTTCTAAGCACTGGAGCTTGAAAAGTAAATAAGACATAGCCTCTGCCCTCCCGCTCCCAATAGAAACACACAGACGCATCTCAGTGTTCCTGTCACCTCCACAGGAGGTCCTGCCAGACCACCTTGCCTAAAGCAGATACCCCTCTTCCCCCCACCATTGTGCTCCGTTGTGACAACCAGCCTATTTACTTTGTGGCACTTACTCTAACTGGTGATTATTCATTAGACTGTCCCACCTAAGAGTTAGCTTCAGGAAGGCAAGGGTCCTGCTCCCTCTTTTCCTTGCCAGTCCCTGGGCTTTAGCCCAGTGTCTCGCACATAGTGAGTAATCAATTTCAATTTAAGTAATTAATTAGTGCCAGAAGTGGCAACGGAGGAATACCCAAAACCACCCACAAGGGTAAGGTGGGTCTGGAGAAGGAACTCAGGAGGCCGAGCATCCTGACATAGAGCACGAGTCTCCACACCCCCAGCAATTCCATAAGCCTTACCTCTCAGCCTCTCCTCCGAGGCCAGCGCTACAGTCCCTCCTGGGAGGCTAGGACCCGGGCAGGTCAGCCAAGCGGAGGGCTAGGAGGCGAGGCCACCAGTGGGGTTGTCCGTCCTGTACCCACCTGCCCTCCTTCCTCACCCCTCCTACTGCTGGGCCACCTTGTCATCTGGGGCATCACTAGGCAGGTATTTCCCATGAGATATGCAGGGGGAACTGCCCAAACATGACACACACACACCCCATTCCCTTTCCTCTTTCCATCCTTTCCCGATTACCTGATTACCCATTTCTCCTGAAGAGCCCAGAACCACTCACCTGCTCAATGCACATTGCTTACCCAGGGCGGATCCTATCCAAGGGCAGAATAGGAAGCTCTCGCGTGGTGTCAGATGAGGGGCTCTGCTTGCCTCTCAGAAAGCCCAGTACTGCTCTCTGTTAGAACCGTGAGCAACTCTAGCGACTGTAGCACAACCCACCCACCCAGGGAGATCCGGGACCATGGAGGGACTCGCCCAGGGTCAGTAGGAAGTTGCTGGAAGAGCCAGGACTACAACCCAGCTCTCCTGACATCCAGTCCAGCCCTTGTTGAATTTGGAAAGAGGAGGCTGAGGCCATGATTGGAGGGGAAGCCCCTAAGGCTTTAACTTGAAAATACAGAGAAAGTGGAAGGGGCAGGAGAAAATGGGGGCAGAAGACAGGAGACTCCCCAGCTGATGTGGGAGAAAATCAGGAAAGACGTGGAGAGGGAGACACAGGCCGGGGAACACCCTTTCTTTCTATGGAACCAGAAAAGGCTACTGGGCCCTAGGACTCTTGATGGGGGAAATGAGGGGGAAATGAGGAAGAGGATGCTTAAAGGAGGAGAGGGGAAGCCGCGAAGCCCTGGCCTCCCTGCCAGGGCATCCCTTCAAGGCCAAGGTGGGCCTGCCCATGAGGCGCTTGTCCTCCCTCCTCCGGCTGCGCATCTGGTGGGCGGCAGAGTCCCCAGACCTTCAGAATCACAGGGACCGGCTGCTTCTCCTGGCTCAGTGAAGGGAAAGCAGATATGCCTCCCAGCACTGTCACTTTCATCTTCCCAGAAAGAAACAAGCGCAAGTGATTAGCAAAGGCAGCTTTGTTGACTGGGGGTGGGCCACTGCGGGAGGGGCGGGAGGGGCTGGAGGAGCCGAGGAAGGAGAAGGCCTGCTCCACGGCCACCGGTCCACACAGGCTCAGGCTGCAGCACAGCCCCTGGGGGCACCATCATCCTAGGCCGGGCTCTGCATGCCAACGTCCTTGCCTCTCAGCCTGTGAGGGAGGCAGAGCCCTGGAGGATGAGAATCCAGGCACCTTGAGCAGCTCGGAAGTTCTTTGGGGTGGCAGGGGCACCCACCCTCTCCTCCTGCACCCCTGTTCCCTAACCCTTAAGAACGAGTCTAACACGTCCACTGCTCCCTGTCTGTCCCCTCACAGAGTGATAATGAGTAGAGGTGGTGCCCATGGGCCTGTGTATGGCCTGGGGCAAATCCCTAAACCCCGGGATGATAGATAACCTCCTTGTGGGCAAAACTGGGTAATGTTGGATATGATCTCCGTTCAGTCTTTGCAATGTGATGATTCAAAAATCTACCCCGGCTCTCAACACCCTGCCACACCCTCTTCTCACCCCCCACCCCATAATTTTAAATGCTTTGGTCACCAAAGAAACCAGCACTAGGAAATTCAGCAGCCTCAGAGGCAGATGTGTATCTGTTTCTGTCTGTCCTCAGAGAATGAATACGGGCCCATGTCAGCTGTACCCTGGGTGGCTGGGAGGCCGTCAAGCTGGCCTGCAGGACAAGCTGCACTTTCTTTTTTGGCGGTGTGGGCAGGACTCCGGTGGTCTGGACTTGGCCCAGGGACCTGACCCAGGGGAGGGTGGGTCGGCTGACACTCGAGCTCCTGGCCCTCTGCCTGTCGTCCCCCAGAGTCTGGCTCATGCCGAGGGCCCAGCATCATTTTCCTGAGACAGTCCCTTCACCGCCTGCCAGGGCGCCCCGGATACTGGCTAATACCGTCATTTTGTTAGTTGGAGCTTTTGGGTGCATTTCTTCTTATTTCATTTTTCTTACTGATGTGTTTTCTTCCACTGGGGCTGCAAAGCTCATTATTTGTATAACGTGCCTGTTTATTATTTATGGCAAGACTCAGGTTTCCAGGGCGCTTTATGATTGTTATTTAATTAGCTCGGCGCCTTGGAACAAGGAGACCACCATTTCCATTCTCCTGCCTCCATCTGATGGTGGATTTCGGAGCTTTTCCCCAGACCTGTTCCTCCAGCCACCAGCCCTCCCTGCTGCTCTAAGGTGAGCTGGGGACCATCTAGACCACAGACCCTGCCAAGCTCCTTTTCAGACTTCAGTTTCCCTCACACCCCTCTCCAATCCTCCGCAAGACCTAGAAATGTTACCTCCCGACTATCTCTCGAATCCGTCCACCTCTGCCCATCTGAGGGCCAGCGCCCTTACCCATCGCCAACGCCCCCTGACCAGGACTGCAGCTGTGCTCTCCTAACTGGTTCCTTGTGTCAATCAGGCTCAGCCCCTTCCCTCCCAGTTCTTCTTCCATCCTTTAGCCCCAGCAGTAGTTCAAAATGCAAATCTGAAAACGTCACTTTCCTCTTGAAAATATTTCAATAGCTTTCTATCGCCGGTAGGGAAAATACCTAAATCCTCGACATGTTTTATAAGGCTCTCTGTGACCTAGTTCCTACCAACCCCTTTGGCCTCATGTTGTCCCCTTAATACTCTGTACTCCAGTCACATCAGCGTGCTTTTGGCTCCTCCAACAGGGCATATTCCCGCCTGCCATAGAGCCTTTGTCTACACTGGTCCCCCCTCTTAGGATACTGGCCACGCTCACCACACCCCATCCCCAAACCCTTCACATAGTGACACCTGCTCGACTTTCAGATCTCAGCTGAAGTGTCACTTCTCCAGTGAAGCATCCTCAGACCCACCCCTCCCCAGTCTCGATCACGTTTCTGTGTTACATGCTCTCATATTTCTTTCCTTCCAAGGGCTTAGCTCAGTCTGTACATAGAAGTGCATTTTGCAATTATTTAGCTCAGACCTGTTTCCCTTCCCAAGTCTGTAAGTTCTGCTTGGTCTCCATTATCTCCCAGGATAATGTTTCATGGCATCAAGTTTGCACAAAGTAGACAATGAAAAAAGAGCAAGGACAGTGAACTTCTCTGCCCCTGGGCAGTGGCTCCCAAGATGCTGGGACTGGGCAACTTGAGAATCACAGAGGAAACCTTAGAAATCACCTGGAAAGAGGAAGCCGAGACTCAGGACAGGGATGGGCTTGCCCAGAACAGCACAGCTGGCGAGCAGTACAGCGAAGGCTTGAACCCAGGCTCCTGAGCCTAAGTCCACTCCCCTCCCAGGTCTTCCATTTTTATTTTAGGCATTCAAGCTTTGCTGCCTAGAGCTTATGTTTACTTTATAGGTAAAGAACTCTCATTTTCTTGGGCCACTTCTGCGGGGTGGGGGGGGTGGTGGACCATGTTTTGAAAGAGACAAGAAGCAAGGACCTCTGGAGAAAAGGAAGGGAAGTCGGTTTTTTTGATACAGGGGTATGTTTTGACATGAAACGTATCCCTATGAGCCCAGTACTGTGCCGGGTACAGGAGCTTCAGAGGCTGGATACAGCCTCCGTCCTCAGGAACTTCATCCTCCACTTGGAGAGATTAGACATATTTCACGTCAAGTTGATTTTGGGGTTGTTTTGTTTTTGTTTTTTCTCTTTAACCTTGTGGCTAGTATGCTTGATGGTTAAGCAATGTGACTTGGGAGACACAGAAATTTAGGTATCGTCAGAGCAGGTTTAGAACCATATCATCAGAGATTCTCAAGGCCAGAAGGGACCCAAGGTCATCTAGTCTACACCCTCTTCTGATGGCTCAATATCCCCGCCAAGTACCAATCCCCATAAATACTCCATGCCCGCACTGTGCTGGGCCCTTGGCATGTAAAGACACAGTCCCCGTCCCAAGGATATGACGGCAATTACAGCACAGTGTCCTAATAGCTGTAACCAGGTGTGTAAAGAGCTATGGGAGCAGAGAAGGGGAATCCAGTCAAACTGTAGGCCAGGTGAGCAGGACCCAGGAAGGCCTCCTGGAGAAAGTGATACCTGAGCCCTGGGAACAAATTTTATTATAAGAGGCTATTGTAATACATGCACCCCAAGGTTCACAGCAGCACTATTTACAATAGCCAGGACATGGAAGCAACCTAAGTGTCCATCGATAGATGAATGGATAAAGAAGATGTGGTTCATATATACAACAGAACATTACTCAGCCATAAAATGTAATAATAATAACGCCACTTGCAGCAACATGGATGAACCTAGAGATTGTCACACTGAGTGAAGTTAAGTCAGGCAAAGAAAGACAAATACCATATGATATCACTTATAGGTGGAATCTAAAAAAATGATACAAATGAACTTATGTACAAAACAGAAACAGACTCACAGACATAGAAAACAAACTATGGTTTCCAAAGGAGAAGTGGGGGAGGGATAAACTGGGAGATTGGGATTAACAAATACACTCCACTATATAAAATAGGTAAACAACGAGGACCTACTGTATAGTATAGGGAATTCTACTTAACACTCTGTAATGGCCTATATGGGAATAGAATCTAAAAAAAGAGCTCATATATATATATGTATAACTGATCACTTTGCTGTACACCTGAAACTAGCACCACATTGTAAATAACTATACTTTAGTAAAAACTTAAAAAAAAATAAGAGGTCGTTGCAGCCTGTGCTTGAATCTCTCCAAAGACAGGAAACTCACTGCCTACCAAGGCCATGGGCAGCTCCTCGGCTAGGCTCTTATAAAGGAGTTTCAAATAGAAAACACCCCTTCAACCCCGAGAGTCTACAGTTTTGTCATTCTGGCTGCACTGGGGACAATGGGACCGAGTGACAGGTAGCAGCCACTGGCCAAAATCCCGGGGTCTCACGCCACGCCACCTATGCCCTAAGTAGGCATCCTTTCCTCTCTCTGCCTCCCCTTGCCCATCCTCAGCCAGCCCCAGAGGCTGCGTCACTGAATGCTGAGACCCTCCCTCCACCCCCCTCCCCAGGGAGGGACAGTCTGAGTAAATGAGGGTGCCTAACGGCCTGCGGTGCCATAAAGTTTTGGAGCTGTGTGCCGGAATGAGCAGGTTCAGGCTGAGATGAATTATCCAGACCTTTTATCAAAGGAGAGTCAATAAAAACCTGACTCAGAGTGGCCGTGTCACACCACCGAGCCCCGTGCTCTGGAAATAGTAATCGGCGGGTGCGTCTCCTCCCAATCCATCTGCTTTCTTCCCTATACCTTTCCTTCTCCAAAGTATTCGTTTCCATGGTAACTGTGTTGTTACTGGTATGGGAGGAGTTTAATGACATTCAGAAGTACCAGATCAAGTCCATTTATATAATGGTTTGAAATACACATAATGGCCTGTGGCATATAGGGCACAGTGACAGTTTCAGTAACTGCGTACAGACTGTGGGATAAATAGAGCGATGTGACACTCCCCCCAACCCCCAAATGAAACGTACCAGGAATAACCACTATTCTTAGTACAAGAGCAGAACTTCTCAACCATTACTCAGGAAAGGGTCTCAAAACACAACACCGAGCCGTTCCCTCGTTGAGGAAGGATGCTGGCCAGACTGTGGGTCCTCTGCACCTGCCAAGGTTTGACCAGGTGCAGAGGAGAGGAAGTAGCAGCCGTCCTGTCCTGGGACCCCCAGGCAGCCCCCTCGGCCAGCCCGTGCTGGGACATGGGCTTCAGGCGCCTGTGCTTATGGCTCCTTTCTGTCTGATTCAGAAAAGATTCATCGGGCACCCCTGTGTGCCTGGTGTTAAGGGTGATGTGGTGATGAAAAACACGTAGAGGAGGCCCTTATCGTAGCTCGGGTTCCCCCAGAAGCAGACCCTAAGCACAGACTCATCCAGGAGGTGCCGACAGCGCCAGAAGGACGGTAGACATTGACAAGAGAAAGGGAAGGCATCCAAAACAGAGGGTACCATCAGGTCCCTGAAGGAGGGGCAGCTGGAGCCTCATCCCAGTGGGAGGCTCTGGGAAGTGCTGTGGAATCCATGCCTCACAGTCAGGCCACCCAAGGATCAAGGTTATCTACAAGAGCACTCTTGCCAGTAACTGGCCGAGGGCTGCTCGGGTCGGGGTGTTCGCTCCCTGGCACTTCTGTCCTGCTCTTTGCAAGGACAGAGTGGCCTCTGCAGCTGAAGAGGAAGACCTCAGGAGAAGGGCAGCAGACGCTGGCAGCTGGGAGTCGGCCTGAGGGATACAGGTGGGGCACTGGCAGAGTCGGCTACAGCCCCCAGGGAATTTTGAGTCCGAGGGGGAGACAGGCACATAATGAAATAGCAGGAGGCAGGGTGGTGGGAGAGCTGGAGGGGTGTGCAGGTGAGATGCTCTTGGAGCACAGAGGTGGGGGGAGCCCTTTGTCTGACTGCAGTAAGACTGGAGGGACTTGGGGAGAGTGGGAGAAGGGAGGGGGCAGCTAGCCCGCAAAGTTGCAGGGCTAGGAAGGCACTTTCACACACATGTCGTTTAATCCTCATGACATCACAAAGTGGGTGGTGTTAGCTCCATTTTGAGGACAAAGCAAGTGAGGCTCAGAGAGATTAAGTCATCTACCAAAGGCATAGAGCTAAGATTCAAACCCTGGTCTTCTTACGCCTACTCTGCTTTGGGGAGCTTTGTGTATCTGGGGAGATGGGGATGGGGTAATTCCTTCCATCACCGTCAAGGGCAGGCGTGAACAGAGCCTGTTGTGTATCCGTGTAGATTTCTCCCCTTGGCCATGGACTGCCCACTCCCATATCTCCCCGCATTGCACTGTCCATGGACCCACACTCAACCAGTCAGACACCCCCTCTGATCCCGCCCCAGATGTAAGCAGGACTGACTGTACCTAATATTGAGTGAATTATCTGGAACTCACAGCCCTGCGGGTACAGGAAAGAGAAGAGGCAGCCTGAGGGGAGGGCTTCAGTTCTAACAGCCCCGCGAGCATGTCTGCTGCCTGTCGCCCTCCCACCCCTGCTCCAAACTCCACTGCCTCAGGAAATACGGCGAGGAGGGATCATGTACATGCATTTCCCTGGAGCAGCATTTCTGTAGCAGGTTAATAGTTTTTCTGTGAAATAGAGTCTGCATAGTTAAATAAGGTGGGCAGAGGCTGGGTTAACCCTGATTAAAGAAGTCTCTCCTACTGAACCTCTCAGAGCCTTTACTATGCCAAAGGGCCTGGTGAACCCCCAAAAGGAGGATATGGTTCTCGGAGTTTCCCAAACTTACTTGACCACAAAATGCTTTCCCTAGAGCACGTTTTAGGGCTAGGATTTCTTGGAATCCACTTTGGGACATAATGGTTTAAGGCCAGCTCTGCCACTGAGCTTTGTCAAGTAAGAATAAATGAAGCCTGCCTCATGAGGACCAGTAAAATCACAGGGATGAAAACTCTACAAACGATAAAGGAAATGGTGCCACTATTTATTTACATAAAAGATGGTGCTATTGTTTATTCACATAAAACAAACACACTGAGCTTCCCAGAGAACATTTCATTCGGAGTCCAAAATAATAGTAATAATAATAATTAATAATGTTTTTAAGTAATAAGTTCTGCTCCTGACTAGGTATGTGACCTTGACCTTGATCTCTCTTGACCTATGTTTTCTCACCTGCAAAATGGGTGTACTCACGATGCTAGCCCTCTTTCCTCCGTGAATTTGTTGCAATGATAAAATACGCACAATGGTTGTACGGGTGCTTTGAGAAAGCATAAACCATAAAATGCAAGGCATTATTATTAGTGTTCCAGGTTAATACCCTCAATTCAGTCCCACTTGTGCTCAGACTAAAACAGGAGACATGTTGGGGGAGGGGATCGGCTAGTGGGAGACATAACAATGACTAATAATTTTCATCCATATTTGTGATGTTAGGAGGCTTGTATGAGCATGTCGCTGAGGGGAGAGAATGAATATTTCATGAATGGGCACTAAATGTAGTATTAAGATGAGATGGACAGAAAGAGCCCCGCTTGCCTCCGCCTCCAGGTGCAGCTGGGAAGTCAGCACAGGTCCAGGCTCATGAGTGGCTCTGGGGAACAGGGCACCCAGTCAGGAGGGAAGAGCACAGCCCTCAGCACAGATGGGGAGCCGTCCAGCTCGGACTGGCCGGGGGACTCCTGTCCGGGGAAGCAGGAGAGCCAGCACCCACTCCATATGCCAGCTGCGTAGCCTTGGGCAAGTGACTGTCACCAGCCTGGGCCTCCACTTCCACACTGTAAAATGGGGTGATAAGATCAGCCCTGCACAGCTCCAAGGTCTCAATCCAAGCTCGATTGTTTGGAAGACGGCTTTGCAATGCACTCAGGTGGGAAGTGTTATTATTCATGGATTCACTAGGCCACAGCTATCGAACACCTACCATGTGCCAACCGCTGCCACTGTCCAAACACTGCGTTCATCACTTTATACACATCACCTGGTTTAATCATCACCACGATCCTGAGAGGTATCTGTTATTACTCCCATTTTCTACATGAGGAAAGAAAACCCGGGAAAGATAAATAACTTGCCCAAAGCCATACAGCTAGTAAATGGCAGAGTCCGGGGTGGTATGAAGCCAAAACACTTCATTCTACACCGACGGTCCATCTTTGTCTGGACTTCTGCAGAACTGGTAGGTACTCAGCCTCCACCCACCAGCAATTCCCTATTCCATTCATGCCTTGTGCTCCCCCTACCCACCTCGCCATCCCCTCTTGGCCCTCCAGGATACCCTCCCTTTGTTTTCCAACCCCTACTCCCTTTTTCCAAGCCTCTTTTAAAAGGTCTGTCTCCCATACGGTGGTCACCCTGAGGTTCTAATTTCCGTCCCCATCCATCAAGACCTTTGCCTCCCAAGACGCTGGGCAGCCTGTATCTCTTATCTGAACCAGCCATCGAGTGGTGTAAAGATTGAACACCTCCCCCTTAAATGCCCTCAGAAGACGAAGCAAGGACAGATGGGGCGGTGCCAGGGATAAACCCAGCCAAGTCTTCCCCGCCTCCTGATGGATGCCTCTGGAGGAGGCTCCTGGCTCTCTCCATCCACCCCACAGCGTGAGGACACCACCAGCCCTGCAAATCTCTTCCCTATAGGGCATAACTTCCATGTTATCTCGGCTCAGCCCTCCTCCAGAGATGAAGAGATTGTTTTAAACCTGCCGCTCCACTACCTCTGCTTCTGACTTCCAACATCGTTAAGTTTCATTATAACGAATAAACACCACAATGACATTTATAAGTTACCACTGAGCACAGAAGCACAAATATGAAGCAGATAAACTGGATGTGATCCAAATAATTACTGCAGGCAATATTGGGCTTAGTTTGAGCTGGCAGCCAGGTACCTAGTAATTTATTAGATTGCATAAGGCAATGTTGCACGTTGCGTTTTTCATTATTGTGTCTCTTCCCCTCTCCGCGGTCCAAATAGGTTAGAGGAGTTTAAACAGTGCACTGCCAAACAAAGACAGACTTTGCTCGAGCAGATGGAGGCTGGGAAGTGTCCAGGAATGGCTGCTTCCTGACCAGCATAGCACTTGCGAGAGAAGAGAGGGTTTCAGATGATCTTGATGCTGCCAGCCAAGGACAGTTCCCTCTACCCCGCACCCACTGGCCCAGATACAGAAAGAGGCCCAGTGGAGGGAATAAATGGAAGGACTGGATGGAGCCCCCAGGCCTGGTTCCTGCTGCTGGCTTCCTGCTGAGTTCCTATGTGTTCAGCCAAAGACCCTCTCTACCAAAAGGCCCTCCATAGCCCCAGGCAGCCCCGGGCAGCCGCAGGGCCCAGTCCCAGACCTCTCCTGCTGTAAAGAAAGGGGAAGGAAGCAGTCTGCCAGCCAACTCTGAGAAACAAAGCAACGAGAGCTGGCTACCAGCTGCCACCTCCCTGCCAAACCCAAACTCATAAAGTTTGATTCAAGGGGTTACAACACCTCCTATTCAGAGTCCCTCCTGCCCCATATTCTCCAGGCTTAGTAAATTACCCAATAAGCAGCAAGGACCTGTCATTATTGTGCAGTTAGATGGTATTTGCCCACTAAATCCTGAGTAGAGTACTAACGGTGATATACGGTAACGAATTACGGACATGAATTCTCTCCCCAAGACACCAAGTGGTACCAGACATTGTTACATTTCGGGGAGGAGGCTTGAAAGCTGCTCTGTTCTCTCCAGTGAAGCCATGAGTAACTCTCCTATCAGAGGAGTCGGCCCCTCCAGGGGCACTTCAGGTTGGAAACAGAGACGTCCTGGGAGAGCCTTCTCCCAGGAAGACTCCCATTCGCTGCCCCCAATCCCGTGCCCAGTAGAAGGCCGGGCACCACCTGGTCCTCCTTGGGTCACCTTAACAACAGAGAAGACGCTCCACATCACAACGGCTGTTTCAAAGGCCCAAAGCTCCAGCCCTGTAGGGAATGGAAGTCATTCCTCACACGGCCCTGGATTGCGCTAAGAAAGCTATTTCAGGGGGTCGGCCTATGCAAAGGGCTTCTGAACAAGGATGCAGCAGGGTGGCCCGTGCCTCTGCCTGGGTGTGAATGACTTTTGCCCTAAACTGTCATTTACAGAGCTGATCTCAGGCCCAGGGGCTCCCCGGGAGGATCAGAGGTTTCTTGGCTGACTGTGGTCTGCAGGTGGGACAGGGCCCGTGACCAGCAGCGAGAAGCAGATGTCCCTTCAGCTTCCTGTGTTTTGGGAGCACAGCTGGGGGCAGCTGGAGGACACAGTAGCCAGCCTCTGCTTTCTGAAGAGGAAACCACACAGCTCAAACACTCTCAGGGCTTAACGGGGACTGTCTAGTAAACGAAGGCCCATAACTGGAGTCAGATGGTTCAGAGTCCAGCCTCCAGCGCACATGGTGACCTTGGCTGGGTTTCTTAACCTCTCTGAGCTTCCGTTTCCTAATCCATAAAGTGGGATTGATTCTCTCAACCCCTCGGGATTACTGATGTGAAAATAGCTTGCCCGCAATTGAGGCTACTGCTTCCAAGGAGTAGCCCATCCCACCCCATCCTTCAGCAACGCCCGGGCTCAGTGACCCAGCCTCAGCCTCCTAGAAAGGAAGACAAGCCTTCAGCCCATCTGGCACCCCCAGCAGCCTGCACACTCCCTCGCTTTCCTCTCAAGGCGCTTCCAAGCACAAAATCTCTCCTTTACCAACATCTCCACTTCAAACAATCAAAACAAAGACAGGGCAGTAATTGCAAGTTAGTTTTATTTTGTTTCCTTTGCTGCTGCATTCTCAGGGTTGAAGCAAATAATCTGAGCCCTTCCCAGGGCCACTGTTAGGCGGTGACAGGAGAGGCCGTGTGACACAGAAGAGGGCTGGCATGGGGCATACACTTGCATTAGGACCTTGGCTTGTCATCACTTTGAACCTCAACATTCAAGTGTCTACATCAGGACGGATGATAGAATCTTTTTGACAGGGTGTCAGGGGAGTAGGTTAAGTAAAATAATGTAAGTGAAGAGCTTTGTGATGTATAAAGCATATACAAGAGTTAGTTGTGGTTAATATCCTAGAGCAGCCAGAAGACAAGACCCAGAATCCCAGGGCTGCGAGAAGAATCGCCTTTTTAATTAGACACATATATAGTCAGCTCTCAGGTATCTTTGGCAAACATCCCCATTCCAGGCACACGCTCTCACGAAGATGCTTCATGAAGTCCTCTGTTAACATTTCACAGCTTCTTATTTTTTTCTTATTTGCATGCAGCCCAAAGGGAATGAAAGTCCTTTAAAGGCAAAATCAGCTAAGATCTCCATCCCCTCCTGAAGAAAGTGTGAGCCATAAAGACAGCAAGCTGGGGAGGGTGAGTGGACAAGTACCAGGGGTGATGTTTTCCACCCAGCTGAGCAGGAGGCCAGAGGGAGCTTCATCACTGGGTTTTTGTGGCTTTCCATAAGTATTAAAAATTCCCTGGGGCTTCCCTGGTGGCGCAGTGGTTGAGAGTCCGCCTGCCGATGCAGGGGACAAGGGTTCGTGCCCCGGTCCGGGAAGATCCCACATGCTGTGGAGCGGCTGGGCCCGTGAGCCACGGCCGCTGAGCCTGTGCGTCCGGAGCCTGTGCTCCGCAACGGGAGAGGCCACGGCGGTGAGAGGCCCGTGTACTGCAGGAAAAAAAAAAAAAAAAATTCCCAGAACATCAAACACACCCATATTCAAACATGAATACCAAAATGCATTCCAACGTTGAAAATAAATGTAACTTAGGATTATTCATTATTTTGAAATGTCCATCATTTTGGATTATTCACACCTTTGCTCCTCTCCATTAACAAAGATCATGAAGAGTGGATTGTCAAACCTACAATGAGGTACCAACTCACATGAGTCAGAATGGCCATCCTTAAAAAGTCTACAGATAACAAAGGCTGGAGAGGGCGTGGAGAAAAGGGAACCCTCCTACACTGTTGGTGGGGATGTAAGTTGGTACAGCCACTGTGGAGAACAATACGGAGGTTCCTCAGAAAACTAAAACTAGAATTACCATATGATCCAACCATCCCACTCCCGGGCACATATCTGGACAAAACTATAATGCAAAAAGATACACGTGCCCCTATGTTCACAGCAGCGCTATTCACAAGAGTCAAGACATGGAAACAACCTAAATGTCCGTCCACAGAAGAATGTATAAAGAAGACATGGTATAGATGCACGATGGAATACTAGTCAGCCATAAAAAAGGAACAAAATAATGCCATTTGCAGCAACATGGATGCAACTAGAGATTATCATACTAAGTGAAGGAAGTCAGAAAGAGAAAGGCAAATACAATATGATATCACTTATTGTGGAATCTAAAATATGACACAAACGAACCTATCTACAAAGCAGCAACAGACTCATAGACATAGAGAATAGACTTGTGGTTGCCAAGGGCGAGGTGGGTGGCAGGGGGATTGGGGGAGGGATGGACTGGGACTTGGGGGTTAGTAGATGCAAACTATTACGTATAGAATGGATGGACAAGAAGGTCCCACTGTATAGCACAGGGAACTATATACACTGTCCTGGGATAAACCATAATGGAAAAGAATATAAAAAAGAATGTATATATGTGTATAACTGAGTCACTCTGCTGGACAGCAGAAATTAGCACAACATTGTAAATCAACTATACTTCAGTTTAAAAAAACAAGAAGAGTGGATTGTATTTGGGCTCTAAGAGGGCACAAATTCAGGACATTGCACTGAGATGATCTGCTTCCAATCAGGAAGGTCTTCAGCAGTCACAAGAAGATTCTTCCATAAACACCAGGTCTGAGCTGTTGTCGCTAACGCAGCGTTTAGTGAGTGACCCAGAAGTAACCCATGCTTCAAGGCCAGGCTGCCTCAGCCACAGTGTCCCCTGGATCCCCAGGCCTGCTTTGCACCTGTCAGTGGGACACAGCGATGTTACCCTTCCTGGAACACCTGGAGACCAGCAAAACTGCCCAGGTCCTTCTGATTCCGGGAGCATTTAACAGAGGGACCTTGGGGTCCACTGCAGGGGCCCAAGGGGCCGGACTCTGTCCTTCCATCTCCACCCCAGTTCTGTCTCCATCCACGTTATACACTGAGGTTCCACACAAGATTCCATCAACAAAAGGGTATGTGCACTAAAAAAAGTGTGGGAGCTACTGACCTCATCCAGTATCTTCACTGTGCAGCTGAGAAAACCACGGGATGCTCAGAGACAGACAGCAGCTTGACCAAGGCCACACAGGGACAGAGCCAAGATGGGAAAGGATGCAGTCCCTCTGAGCCTGGGCTGTTTGCCTACAACAGTGCTTCTCAGATGTGGACCAAAAACCACCTGGGAAGCTGTGAAAATCCAGATTCCTTGGCCCAGCTCAGACCCACCATCTTGAAATTTCTGGCTTGATGCCCAGGAAACTGTATTTTTAGCAAGTTCCCCAGGTGATTCTCATGCATACAGAAGTTTTAGAACAACCCGCAACTGGCAAGGCCTATACCAACCAGCATACAAATGATTTTTTTAAGATGTTTGTTTTTTAAAAAATGATTTAGGGGCCTCCCTGGTGGTGCAGTGGTTAAGAATCCGCCTGCCAGTGCAGGGGACACGGGTTCGAGCCCTGGCCCGGGAAGATTCCACATGCCACGGAGCAACTAAGCCCGTGTGCCACAACTACTGAGCCTGCGCTCTAGAGGCCATGAGCTACACCTACTGAGCCCGTGCACCTAGAGCCCATGCTCCGCAACAAGAGAAACCACCGCAATGAGAAGCCCATGCAATGCAATGAAGAGTAGCCCCCGCTCACTGCAACTAGAGGAAGCCAGCGTGCAGCAACAAAGACCCAACACAGCCAAAAATAAATAAAAATAAATTTTAAAAAGTGATTTAGGACATAGATATTCCCCAAATAGACCAAAATGGTCTTAGGAGATTTGCTTTTACTTCCTTGTGCCTCAGTTTTATTCTTTTGGGCCTTAGCACCCACACACACACACACACACACACACACACACAAAATAAGACTTTGGATAAATCAGAACACAGAAGAGTAGGGCTGAAAGGGGGAACCTAAGGGATTGACTTCCAGTCTAAACCCTGCATTTACAGATGGGAGTTGAGTCTCAGAGATGGGAAGGGTCAGGCCCAAGAGCACACAGCTAAGAGGTGGCAGACGCAGCACCAAACTGGTACCTTCTGGGCCTGGGTGCTCACAGCTTCCTATGTCCGGACAGCATCTCTTATAAAAGGGAACGGGACTCACTGGACTTCCTAGGGCAGGATCCGTGGCCCCGCCTCCAGCCGAAGCCGGTGGCTCCCAAGCTGCTGTGCTCTAAGGGGGCACCATAGGACCTCTGTCTGCCTGTAACTGATGCCTACAGCTACCTCTCAGGCTAATGACCATCACTGCTCTTCAGCCCCACTTTCTTTATTTCATGCTACTCCCTGAACCCAGCAATGGTTCAGTGAGCACATATTCTAATCCCAAAGACACAAGAGCCCGAGACTCAGAGAAATAAGCGGGCTTAGCCCTGGGCCCCTGGCCAGCCAGCAGGAGGCCTGAGATGACCTCCAGCATCCTAGCCTTCAGAGGCTGCCCGAGTGTCTCCCACCTCTACCCTCCCCCATCACCACCACCAAAGCTCACACTGCTCTGCTCCTCCCATCTCGGTCAGACTCCAGGATGACCGCAGGCAGGGGTGGATGGGCTGCTTCACAGGCACCGACGCGCCAGTATTTCCAGCAGCCCTTATCAGTGTCTTCTTGGCATCCAGAACTTGGTTGAATGGATGGAGGGTCACCTCTCCCAGCCACTAATGAACTCAGGGCAGGCTCGGGCTGGGGCTACAGGCTGAAAATCAGGAGGCGAAGGATTTATAGTGCCTTTGGAGTCACCCTGCCTCGGCCAGCCCCATTGTTTTTCATTAGCGCCCCACGCTGTCCAGGATAACCTTGGCAGACTGCGTGTCCTAGGGAGAGCCGTGTGAGGTTGGGAGAATCACAGGCTGCCTGGCTGCCCCAGCTCAGGCAAGGAACGAAGTGGGAGAACATGCCCACAGTACTTCTGCCCCTCATCCAGCCCTGGGAAGAGTAGTCACTCTCTCCCGTGTAAGCCCCAATAAAAATTCAGCACAATTTTTGGAACGTTCATGATATTGGCAAGCTTCCCCTCACCTGTGTTTCGGAGTCAAGGCTACCAACAGCTACAAATGGCAATGCTGGGGTTGAAAGTGTGTCCCAGCCTCTCTCCCAGCAGAGGTCCAGGAGAAACAGACAACGGAGAGAAGGCTTGTCTTCCACCCCTGCCTATTCTTCTGGCTTCTCTGTATTTCCAATCCTGGTCCAAAGGAAGGAGATTGACCTCCTTCCATCCCAACAGGGCTCTAAGCCTGTGCAGACCTTGACAGGAGTTAGACGTGCCACCCGAGGCAGTTGCCCCCTATGCTCCCAGCCTGGAGCAACCGTGTCCCTCTTAGTCACATCAACACCTGTAACTTTCCAGATTTGCAGATGAGTTCTCAGGTCAACACCCAATGAGAGGACACATAGCAAAAACACTTCTCTCCCACGGCCTGAGCCATAGTGATGCTCAGTAAGTGTGAGTGAATCCCACCTTCTTCCGCCAGGCGCAAGGATCCAACTACAACCAGGGCATCTTCTCTCTTCTTCTGAGTGATTCCGGGCCCCTCTCCACAAACCTATTTACAACTGAGCTCACTGCCCTCCCCCAAGCCTGCTTCTTCCCCTGAGACAGCAGTGGTTCCAGCAGTCACCCACTCACCCCATTCTGCAGGCCAGGGAGAGGGGGGCCTTTAGCCCTCTATCCTCCACGTCCCACATCAAGTGCTATCAACTCTACCTCCGCTGGTTCCTAAATCCATTTCCTTCTTTCCATGGCTGCCGCTTCAGCCTGAGCCCTTAGGAGCAAAGTCCTCCTCATCAGTCTTCCTGCCTTCAGTTTATCCTTCCTCATCCACCCTCCTCACTGTGGCCACTGTGATCATTCTCAAACTCAGACCTGAGCCTGTGGGTCAAAACCAGTAATGGGGGCTTCCCTGGTGGTGCAGTGGTTGAGAGTCTGCCTGCCGATGCAGAGGACACGGGTTCGTGCCCCGGTCCGGGAAGATCTCACATGCCACAGAGCGGCTGGGCCCGTGAGCCATGGCCGCTGAGCCTGCGTGTCCGGAGCCTGTGCTCCGCAATGGGAGAGGCCACAACAGTGAGAGGCCCGCGTACCGCAAAAAAAAAAAAAGAGTAATGATTTCTCATTAGTGCAAACTTCTTACTGTGCATTCCAGGGCCTACGCAGCTGGACCTACCACGTTCTCTCGATACACATCCTACATGCACAGAGGCCACGCGCCCATCACACCAGGCTCGCAGTGAGAGGGCATGCAGGACCCTGTGCGCTTTCCTCAAAGCGTCCTGTTCATTCTCACAAACAACCCAGCAAGCATGATTACCATCCTATAGGGAAACTGAGGTTCAGAGTAACTAAGAAATTTGCCCAGGGTCGCACAGTTGTAACAGCACAGCCAGAGATCACGCCTGGACCGTGTGATGTCCGTGCTTTTATTCCGTGAACGCGTTCTGACCTCCTCGCTTTCCTTACGCCGTCCCCATCCCAGGGAACGTTTCCTCCTTGCCCTCATCTTGCTTACCCTTCCAGGCCATTTCCAAAGCCAGCCCTTCGGCAACTCCTTTCCCCATTCTCCCAGAAGGAAAAATCTTTCTTCCTTGGGACTTTCTTTTTTTATTATTATTATATAAGTTTCAGGGAAACACATAGTGATTCACAATTTTTTTATTATTATTAGTTTATTTATTTATTTATTTTTGGCTGCACTGGGTCTTCCTTGCTGTGCACAGGCTCTCTCTAGTTGCGGCGAGTGGGGGCTGCTCTTCATTCCGTTGCGTGGGCTTATTGCAGTGGCTTCTCTTATTGCGAAGCATGGACTCTAGGCGTGCAGGTCTCAATAGGTGTAGCACATGGGCTCAGTAGTGTGGCTCGCAGGCCCTAGAGCGCAGGCTCAGTAGTTGTGGCGCATGGGGCTTAGATGCTCCGAGGCATGTGGGATCTTCCTGGACCAGGGCTCGAACCCGTGTCCCCTGCCTTGGCAGGCAGATTCTTAACCACTGCGCCACCAGGGAAGCCCTAGTGAGTCAAAATTTTTAAAGGTTATACTCCATTTATAATTATTAAAGAATATTGACTCTATCCTCTGTGTTGTAGAATACATCCTCGCAGCTTATTTACCTTATCCACAGTAGTTCGCACCTCTTAATCCCCTACCCCTCTCTTGCCCCTCCCCCCTTTGCTCTCCCTACTGATAGCCAATAGTTTGTTCTCTGTATCTGTGAGTCTGTTTCCGGTTTGTGATATTCTTAGGACTTTATACCTCACTTGCGGCACCTTTTATTTTAGTTCCCTGTGCACATATTTTTCGCCTCCAGACACTAAGCTCCTTGTCGTGCAAAATACATCAGTCCCTCCTCTGCATCCCCACACCTGGCCAGGGGTCTTGGAGATCGATGGGGTGGGACCCGCTCCTGTGTGTGGCCAATGGCACATCACTGGTACCATTACACCCCATAATGATCAGTTTTATTATTAGTCAGGGGGCTAGGACATAACCCCATAACCCCCAGTCCCGCTCCCCTGAGTAGGTCACAACAGGGCATTCCAGAAATTCCCCAAAACTCATCGTCCTGCCTGTGCTGAGACACAGGATAGCAGCAGAAGTCAAGACTTGGGCCTCCAGGCACGGTCTGAGCCACCTGCCCTGGTCCTTTCCCACCCGCCTGGCACTGCTGGTGTCAGCTGAGCGCTGAGCTGGCTCCTGCCTCCCCTCCCTTCCACCCATCTGTTCGCTTCTTGGACCCTGTGCAGCTTCCCTTAATCTCATAAGAGGCAATTTGCGTGCTCCGGGCTGGGAAAAACCTGGCAACAGATAATCCCCGGTACAAGTATTCTTAAGCCTTCCCCAATTGGTCACTAATAGCAGAACAGACGGTGACATTTGCGCCTTTTCTGCATGGTTGACCAGGTAGCTCTGGGAGGCTGAAACCAGTAAAGGCAGGGCTGCAGGAGGCTCAGATGCTCACCTCTCTCACCTGCATGACTCATGGGAAGAAGCAGATTCTAATCGGTCCAACTTCAGATTTGCAAAGCCTCCTTTCCCATCCCTGGGACCCCTCGTGGCTCCGGTTTTAATAGTCCTGGGCTCAGGAAAGACTCACGAATAGTGATGAAAATTAGAACAAACCTTTATGAAACACCTTGTGTGTGCCCAGATCATTTACACATGTGGTCCCTCAGCCTCACGGCAGCTTTGCAAAGTACGTGTGTCACCCCCATTTTATAAATGGGGAAACTAAGGCTTAGAGTGGGTGAGGAATGTGCCCCACATCATACTGCTAGTGACAGGGCTGGAGTTCCTTCCCAGGCCTGCCTGGTTCTGTGTTTTTTCCACCGTCCAGGACCCAGACCCTGGCAGGTGACCCGTTAGGCACTCAGAGTGGGTCCCTGAGGTTACCCGTCACTCACACCTTTGCTTGTAGTTTCCCTGCCACAGAAGGACATCTTTCTTCCATCACATCCCCGTACCCTGATTCCTCCTCCAGGAAGCCCCTCTGTTTCTTCTCCCCACCCCTACGCTTGCAGCAGGCCTTTCTTAAAGCCCCAAAGAACTTTACGTGACCCCTTTAGGAGACCCATCACCTTCTTCCTCACGGTCTAGCAACTTGGGTCAAGTGCAGCCGTGCACAGACTCTCAGTAAGTTTCGCTGAATGTCCTGGGAGTTGCAGCAAGCAGGACTTCAGCCGGGCTGCCCCCGCATTCAGGAGCAGAGGTGGCAGTGACGCCCCCCAGGGCATCAGAGGAGTCCTCACTCCACCTTCTCCTGGACCCCAGGGCATCCTCGGGGCATCACTCAGCCTCTCCCTCCTTGCCGTTCCCTCCCCGCTAAAGGAGCAAGTGAGGGTGGCTGTGCACTGGGCTCCATAGAAGCCAGGCAAGTTTACCAGGTGGCCCTGACATTCCTGTCCAGGTCTGGCTGGGATTAACGCTAAGGGCAGTGGCCACCTCCCCTCCACCTGCTACTGGAGCAAAGGCCTGGCCAAAGTGCCCAGAGAGACGGGAGGAAGAGGGTGAGCACACTCCACACCATCTCCCGAGGGGGGTGCAGGGGCTATGGGGACATCAGCACCCCTGCTCCCCGCATCAGGCTTCAGTGCAGAGTTTGCCCCGAGGCTGTCTCTCCTGTTACACTAACTAACCCCACACCCCTTGCTCTCTGCACTAGTGCATGCGGACCCCACAGAGAGCTGCCTCTCATACCAGCATGGGACCACCTGACCACCAGATCAGTGACTGGGGAGAGGCACAGACTCATATACCTGTAGGTGTGGCAACAGACTTACAACACTGAAGTACCAGAATGTGTCCCCAGAAGATCTGGGGTTGACAGTTATCGGAGGAAGGGATGGGTGAGCGCCATGGTCCCTCTGAGCCTGACAGGGAGGACCCCGGCCACCTTGGGTGTGGCTCACTGGGCCCTCTTTCTGCCTGTGCTACACACACACACACACACACACACGCACACACAGGCACAGCCAGAGTCAGGCCGCAGCACCACGAGCTCCTGGAACCTTAAAGCCTTAAAGATTGTCCAGACCACAGTCCCTTCCAGGGGTCTCTACAGTGACCCTGACAGCAGAGGGAGGCCTTGGCCTTCTCAGCCTACATTTTAGTCCCAGAAAAAATTCCACCACGCCCCGCCGCAGAATTCTAAACCAGAGGCTTTCAAAGATTCTGAAAGAATAAGAAGAGTTTGTTCAAGCAAAATTTTAAGTGGTTGACAAGGAACAGAAGCAGAAAAGGTGTGGCTGGAGAAGGGGTGAGGCCTACAAGTCAATTCATTCAGACACACACACACACACACACACACACACACACACACACACGCATACACCATGGCAGCCAGGCCCCTGGAGCGCGGCTGTAAAGTCATCACTCGGTAATCTGGCCCTTATAACCTCAGCCAGCAAAGCGCCTCTTCCCTCCCCAGGAAGTAACTGGGAATTGCGGGGGGACCTCAGATCGGAGGCCAGGGGTGTGTGAGCTCATAGAGCCTCACGGGGTCTTCAGCGTTTTAAATGTTTTCCTGGAAGACGGTGGGGACCTCCCCGAGCCCGATGGTGACGGTTCACTCCATGCCAAGGTGTGCTGCGGGTCCCCAGAAAAAGACTGAGGCGAGGGGCTGGGCGGTCAGGTGCGGCCCCTTCGGAGAGCCTGGTGGGCTGAAGGAGGCGAGGCAGAGATCGGGGGGTGGGGCGCTTTGGAGAACAGTCTAGAGAAGTCAGAGAGAGGTGCTGAGCAGAAAGCAGCGGGCAGGGAGCAGTCGGCAGCAGGACAGGTTTGGAGAGAATCTACGCAAGGTACTGCCCAGGAGGTTATAGAAAATGATAAATTGCCTTTCACCTCTCTGAGCAGGAAGTGAGGGAACCGGTGAGGAGATTCCCTGGACAAGAGCCTGCCCCCGTGGTTGTACGTCGCATCCCCAAGGGCTCCTGAGCCCAAAGAGGAGGCCTCAGGGCCTGTCCCACTGGTCCATCGCTCTACCTCCTCTCCATCCTCTTGCACTGCAGCCTTCATCTCCTCTAGAAGTGACACCTGACTTAGGTTCTGCTTGAGAAAGCATCTCATTGACTCGAAAGAGAAAAGTGTTTAGTGGCTTGTATTTAATGCACAAAAATTAAAAGTATGCTGGGGACTTCCCTGGCGGTCCAGTGGTTAGGACTCCATGCTTCCACTGCAGGGGGTATAGGATCAATCCCTGTCAGGGGGCTAAGATTCCGCATGCCGCCAGGTGCGGCCAAAAAAAAAAAAAAAAAAAAAATCGTCAGAGCACTAACTACGCCCGGCCCCCACATAATTTGCCAACCATGTCCTCTGGGGCAGCTTTATGAGACTATCCAGTGAACCTGTCTCCCTCCAGAAACATTCTTTCCATAGAAAAGCCAAGGGGATGCAAACGAGCAAAATGTGAAAGCCGAAAAGTCTCTCTGAAGCCTGCTAGGATGGGTCGGGAGACTAGTCCCCTCGAGGCCGGCTCCTACCTCCCTGCCCCCCAGGCTCCCTTCCATCGGCCCCCACCCCAACTCCTGGCTCTGAGGCAGCCTCCAAGGTGAAATAGTGACCGCTTAGTGTCCACCTGCACGCCTGCTTCTGACAACCTCTCCTCCCAGCCCCTCCAGAGCCCGGTTTCCATGGTGACAGCCCCTCTTCTCCCTGGGGCACTGCCACACCCGTCACCCCTGGGCTTCTCACCCTCACCCCTGCCCGCACCTTGGCCTGGGGATGCTTCCTGCACTCCAGCTCTCCAGGCACTCTCACCAACACCAAGAGGAAGCAGGACTGGGCTGGAGGCGGGGGGAGACCAGGTCAGTTCCCACGGCAGGCCTCCCTATTCGTGGGCATTCTGGGGGCTCAGGCTCCACTGCTGAGAGCCAGCTGATCCCAAGCCCTCGGCTCTCAGCTGACAACCTGACACTTCTCTCTGATCACACAATCTTTGGTAGCTATTGCTGCTGTCTTGACACTGTCCTTGCAAGGAAGATGCTGAGATAGAAGAATGCGCTGTGAAATCATCATTAGAGCCTGGAGAAGGAGGCTGGGAGAGGACCGGTCTCCCGCTCACTCATCCTCTCTGCATCCCAGCGTCTCCCGCCCCTCTTTCTCCTCCTGTTCTCCCTCTGCCTTCTCTCCATCTCTCTCTTCCTCTCCACTCCTGCTCTCCTGCTCTCCTCACCCCCCTCCCTCTCTCGCTCCTTCTCTGGTCTCTCCCTCCCTTTCTCCTCTCATCTCTTCCTTCCTTCTCTCTCTTGTTTTGGTGCCAGAAACAGTCTAATTACAACAGGGAACTTGAAGAGACAGAAAGGAAGAAAAAAAAAAAAATCCCACCCCACCACGCATAGCTGGTGATAATGTCCTATGAAATCTAATTTATAAAGCTCAAATCAGAATAAAAAGTGTTACTCTCACAATTCAGGGCCGATTTGATTTTTAATGAGATCCCTCAGAGACCCAGCCAAGATCTCATCAGGTTGAAAACTCAGCTACCTTCCCGCCTGCCACAAACTCTCCAGTGTGGACCTCTGTCTCTCCTCCACTGCCATCCTCAGTGCCCCTTGAAGCCATACGCCAGTGGCTCCCTTCTTAGGGCCATCTGCTGCTGAGAGCTTGGCCCTAACCATGGTCAAAGCCTGGGACTCTGTGTCCCCAAGTTGGACAGCAGCCGGTGTCCAGGACCTCTGTGGCCACCTCTGACTCTCTCCAGGTAGAGGGGCAGCCTGCCCACCAGGTCCTGTTTTCCTCGGCTGTGTATCTGCAGAGCAGGGGGTAGGAAAGAATACAGGCTTAGACGTGATGAGCCCCAGGTCAGACCCCACTCATTAGCTGTGTGACCTTGGGCAGGTTACTTTGCCTCTCTGATCTGGGTGTCTTTGCTATAAAATGGGAATAGTCCTGCTCTGAAGTGTAATTACACGGTTACAGGAGGGACAGCATGGGAAGCACAGATGGTACTGTGGGCCGGGAGCTCAGTGGATGTCAACGTCCCATGTCCTGTTTGTCCATTCAGCTGTGGCCTCCCAGGGAACGTGGGCCACATCACCCCCCTTCTTCAGCAATCCCTCCAGGATGAGACATAGGGACCTGCATGCAGTAGATGAGAACATGGTCCTTAGAGCCAGAGAGTCTTGGATTCGCTGCCCTGGTCCTGCCACTAGATGCTCCCTGGACAATTTAGTTAACCTCTAAGGCTCAGTGTGCTGAGTGCCTGTGAAAAGGGGTTAATAAGGCTCCACACAAGTGTTGTGGGGATGTGACGGCCACAGAGAAGGCCCACAGGGCACGTGGTGAGTCGTTAACATGCGCAGCTCCTGTTACTAATTTTTTACCTCCTTGGGCCTCATTTCCTCATCTGAAAAATGGGGATAAAAATAGTACCTGCCTCATAGGTTGTTATGAGGATGAAAATATTAACAGGCTAATATTTGTAAAGCTTGGAACAATGCCTGGCATATTGTACCCAATGTGGGTGTCTCTGTTTAATAAAATATGAACTGCCTACCTTAGATGGTTCAGGGAGGTGTGTATGGGCAGGTGTGGGTTCACACTGATGATTTGCTCCCAGTGACAGAGAGGCTGGCACAGGGTCTGCTGCAGAAAAGAAAGGGACAGGAGACGATTACCTGCTCACTCAACCCCACCATCCCTCACGCTACACCACCCCTTATCCCGCCAAATTTGGCCCTAGTCCCGTCCTGGGAGCCACTAAAACTATGATATTATTGATATTTCTTGGGTTCTCAGGTTTAACCAAAGCACACCACGCCCTATGCCTGTTGCCCTCTTGAAGCACACCCCGCCCCCCCAGAGTGCTTCCAACTGGGGGGCCTCTCTCCTGCCTCTGCCCCCTTGTGGAAGCGGCGTTAAGGGGAAAGAGGAGTAACACGTACCAAGCGCAGTAGCACGTGGCCCGTTTTGGGGGCTGGAGGATGGCTGGACCACAGCGTGAGTGCGCTGGGGATTGATGGGCAGGGAGCCTGCAGCCGGGGCCAGCTCCCGCAAGCAGGAGATGGAGCTGGGGGCAGTGAAGAAGCTGCAGCTGGGCCCCAGGCAGGTAGGGAGGTGCTCTGGGGGTCCTTGTCCCCCAGGGCAGCCTGGGCTCTGCTTCCATTGCTCGAGGGGAAGCCCTTCCGGCAAGTAACTGACCGTTGCATTTGTTTCCTTCCTAGGTCAAGTGTACTCCTTCAGCCAGCAGCCCCAGGACCAGGCTGTGGTATCGGGGCAGCCGGTGACACTGCTGTGCGCCATCCCTGAATACGATGGCTTCGTTCTGTGGATCAAAGACGGCTTGGCTCTGGGCGTGGGCAGGGACCTCTCAAGTGAGTATCCCCAGACCTCCCCAGGAAGGCCTAGAACCCACCCCTGCCCTCCCCACCCACCCACCCCCTCCTAGGGAACCCCATCTTCAGAGGCATTTGGGGATCAAATCTCAGCTTTCATTGCAGATCCCATGGGCAGAGGCAGGCGAGGCAAGCCCTGGGTCCAGGATGCATGGGACTTTGAGGGCCCCTCTGACTCCTGGTGATGAATTATGAGTAAACCCTCAATTCGGGCGGTCCGTCCTAAACTAACACAGTGTTGCCCTGGAGGGTCCATTGCAAAGTCAAACTTGACTCACATGAGGTCAGCTTTCCAGAAGTAAGTGTTCCTTCTCCTGGTCCGACATGTGTTCCCCACTTAATCACAAGTTAAGTGTTGTTCTTGCCTCCTTCCAACCATTAAAGGGAGCCAAGTAGATTGAAAACGCGAAGAAACCTGGTTGGGTTTAGGGGTCACCATGCGATGGGGAGAAAAGAAAATCAGTGTTTAGAATAAATTCCAAGCCTCGTTCAGCCCACCACCCAGGCTGGTATTCAGCAAAGATGCGCTGGTGGGCTCCCATGGCTGTTGATGGCTGACGTCTGTGCTGTCTGGTTGGTGCCCACGCCCCATCACCTGTTAACTATTGTAAATGTCAACCCTTAAGCCCACACAGACGTTTTTCCAATCCATCCTCTCCTCCGGGAGAAAAAAGAATGAAATCATCCTCCTGGTCACTCGCCCATCAGCCACTATTCTTCTCCCCTGAGGAGGGTAGCCGTGTGGCTCTTTGCTAACTTAGCATAAACTGTAAAATGCAGAACGAGGAATGTGGGCATCCCTGTGGTTGGGGCGTGTCTGGGGGTGGAGAAGGAGAGAAGCATATGTGTTCAACTGAGGAGCGGCTTGGCCTCTCTCGTGGTTTCGGCTGCAGGAAAATAAAAATCGAAGTGCACTCAGGAACGTGACGGCTGGGAAGCTAATACTTTAAAATGTGAGTTATGTCTTGCCAAAAATGTGTATTGAAACATTATAGCGACGGTCAATAGTATCACAGGGTTTGAGTGCTGCTGCCCAGCTGAGCATGGATAAAATACACGATCACATCTCCAAAATATACTGTGCTGCTATAAAATCTAAGTATTGTGGGAACCAGCCAGTTTCAGGGACTCTGAACCCCCTTACCGCAGAGGAACTGGGGGAGTAATACGATCTCCCCAAACCGAGTCCTTCACGCTCCACGAGGCTCTGAGCTGGCCCAGCACTGCTGCTGGTTAAGGAAGCTCTCTGGGTTCCCGGTCAGTGGCTTTCGGATTCCATCAGGGACTGGGGTCTTGTTGGGTCGGTGAAGAGGAAGCCCCAGGTCACCATGGATGGTTCATAGAGGGGTCATCGCTGCATGGACAACTGACCCTCTGGCATCCACTTCCATGAATGGCTTTCCGGGATCCGGCAGTGGGTCCTGCTAAGTGCTGGAGGGCAATGGGATCTGATGAACTGGGATCCGTTTCCTCTCCAACTTGACTCCATTGACAGAAAGAAGGTCAGCCCTCTCCTTGCAGAGCCAATAAACTCAAACTCTTGGTAATGTGTTTTCTCTGTATTTGATCCCTTGTCCCAAAATAGCATGACAATAATGACAAATGTATGCTCAGTAAACACTGTTTGCTTGCCTGATAAGAAAGTGAGTGTAATAGATCTCAATTCAGTTCAGGAAGTATTTGCCGAGCACCTAACACTGTGGGGGAACTGGGGCCCGTGTTATGGGGTTTCAGCCTGCCACAGCTCTGCCCGCTTCTATTTTAAATGTGTAGCCCCATCCAGCCTACCAGAAATGATGCCTTAACTGAAGACCTTACTATCTTTCTGGTCACCAAAGCTGGAGAAAAACAGTCGAAGGAAGTGATTTATAAATACACTCCCTCATACTGATGGAACATTTTTCTTCTAAGAGGCTCAAATATTTCTCAGACATTATCTCATAAATCTACAATCATCCACGGGTAGAAAAAGAAGGCTTTTCCCCTTTATTTGGCAGGTAAATAAAATCACAGCTGAGAAAGAAATTGATTCAAACAAACACCCAATCCCAATGCATGGGACCCTGGCTCCTAACCCCAAAAGCCCTTAGACCCTCCTCAAAACAGGGACCTCTCTGGCTACCCTATGTCATTGTTATGTTCATTTAAACTAGCATTTATAGACTACTTACTGAATGCCAGGTACTTTACCTAGATTATCCTATCTGATCTTCACCATAGCTCTGTGAGGTACTAGCACCGTCCCTACTTTGCTGACAAGGAAATGGAAAGGCAAAGGAGTTAAAGTAACTTACCCAAGACAACAGAGCTAGGCAGTGACAGAGCTGACATTGGAACCCAGGCAATTTGTCTGTAGAACCCAGACTTCCAATAACTTTGCCTCCCCTGGGAGTAGCAAGAGAGAGTATTGATGCTGTGGAAGGAGCTAGAACTTCCTCAGAATCTGTGCTTCTGGGCCTGTGCTTTGCGAAGATACTGCCAGTCTTTGGGATAGCATCACGGCTCGCTGCCTAATTATGCAAATACAAACAAACCCATCACTGATGTTTTCAGCAGCTTATGAGAGCGGAAGCCTGCTGTTGACGGCTTGCAAGTCAACAAAAACACAAGCTCCGGCCAAGACGCCTGCAGGAGACCAGGGGCTAATCACAGGACAGTGGGATCCAGAGGCTGGGCTGGAGGGCCTGGGGCAGTGAGCCAGCTACGTTGAGGACAGCCGCAGCACGCTGAGAGCTGGACTAGGAGGACCCACTTCCAGCCCCTCACCCGGCCCCAGGGAGAGCCAGCTTAACTTACCTGGGCTCCTTCCCAAAGCCCAGCAGAGGGCAGGCAGGGCGGGCAGGGGGGCGGCCGGGCTCTTGTGGGTACAGCTGCTGGCCTTGTAGCATCTCCAGCCAGGCCTGAACAGCTGTGGAAGGGCAAGACCACTTGATGGCATGGTGGGGACAATGCTAGCACAGGATGCACCTCAAAAGCATACTGGGGAGTCTGGTGGAGGATCACAGCTACCTCCACTGACCAGAAATGGGTGCTGCTTAACAGCCCACCCCCAGGGAGCCCTGCCCCACCTCTGGAAGACCCTTAGGTTATGGGGGGGTAAAAGGGGCCTAAGAGCACCAACACTTCATCCAGGGTAGAAATCTCCTCTGCAGTGTTCCTTACAGGCAACCATCCCATGTATGCTTGAATACAGCCAGTGACGGGGACCTCACTACCACCTCTGGCAGCCCAGATCTTTGTTGGACACCAGTAAATTGTTAACAATATTCTAAAGTATTTCCCCATGTTCATCCTGACCCTTGGTCCTAATGCCGTCCTTGGGAGCTACATGAACACATCTAACCCCCACTAAGAGACTTGGAAATATTTGAAGAGAGCTATGGCACATCCCTCTGTCTCTGCTTCTGTCTCTTGAGCACTAGTCTTCTCTTTAAAAGGCCAAATGTGGGCTTCCCTGGTGGCGCACTGGTTGAGAGTCCGCCTGCCAATGCAGGGGACACGGGTTCGTGCCCCGGTCCGGGAGGATCCCAAATGCTGTGGAGCGGCTGGGCCCGTGAGCCATGACCGCTGAGCCTGCGCGTCCAGAGACTGTGCTCTGCAACAGGAGAGGCCACAACAGCGAGGGGCCCGCGTACCGCAAAAAAAAAAAAAAAAAAAGGCCGAATGTGCCCAATTCCGTCCTCCTATGGCACGTTTCTGAGAACTCACTCTGCCCTAGCGAAAGCCCTTCAGAAAGAGGAGCAGTTTGGGGCTGCTGGAGGCTGGATGGGCCTTTGAGGGGAGGAAGGACCCTGTAAGGCACTGGTGGGGGGAAAGCAGAGCTCTGGGAAGAGGACTGATGGAAAACAGGTCCTGCTGGGAGAAACTAAGGAGGTCGAGGGTCCAAGACCCGAGAGAGAGAGGCTCTGCCCGTCCCGGCAGCCACGACTCGTGTTGGCATTTATATGCAACCCACAGAGCATCAGGAAAGCTGCTTAATGATTTATCATTCTCAAGCTTTTATTTATCTGTTATTCATTGCCCATGGTGTAAGAGGCCCCAAATTTCTAAGTATCCCGAGCGCCTCCTAAGTGTTTAATCAGGCCCTGGGGTTCAGGGGGTCGTTGTAGGAATGACCAGAAAAGAGCCACTTACAGTTCCAAGTGACCAGAGGTTCCTGGGAACTGGTGTGTGGGCCTCGGTTTCTACTTCCTGTCCATCCTGAAACTAAAGTTTTCCCCAAAGTGACTCCTGATCCTTTTCCAAGTTTTTTTCCCTTCTTCTCTCTCCTTCTGGCTCTGTCTCCTCGGTTTGCACATCCCAGCCTGGGTCTCTCTGTCTCTCTGTGTGTCTGCTTATTAGGAGGTTGCATGCCTGCTTTGCAAACCACAGTGCCCAATGCGCTGCTTTCCAGGGTGACAGCCCGCTGTGTCTGTCCACATTTAGCACCCCTATCTCTGCTGTCTCCTTCCCACTCAATAATAGCTTCCCCAACATTCCTAAACTTAAAACCCACAGTATCCTTGTACACACACACACACACACACACACACACACACACACACACACACACGCTGCCCCAGCCCCCTGGGGAAACTCTCTTTTGTGCTCCTTATACTGAGGTCAGGGCCCTATGCAGTCACCTCCTGCTCTACCAGGCCCTAGGACCAGCCCCAGCTCGGGTGTCCCCCCCGTCCCCCACTGTGCCTGTCTGTCATGCCCGGCTCTCCGCCCCCGCCCCAGCCCTCCTCATATGCTGATATGCCTGCCGTCTCCACAGGTTACCCACAGTACCTGGTGGTAGGGAACCACCTGTCAGGGGAACATCACCTGAAGATCCTGCGGGCAGAGCTGCAAGACGATGCTGTGTACGAGTGCCAGGCCATCCAGGCCGCCATCCGGTCCCGCCCCGCACGCCTCACCGTCCTAGGTAAGAACCGTCCGCACGCTGGGCTGACGATGCTATGGGAAGCACCCTGGGCTCGGCTCCACAAGCCAGGGGCCAGACTGGAGGGGCCTCTCCACTGGACAAAGCCCCCCGGCATTGTCCTACAGGGCTCTGACCACTGCTGCCCCACTGTCAGTCCCTCCCCACCCAAAGGGGGAAAATGAAAGTTCCTGCCCTGGACATCAGAAGGCCAGCACCAGCTGACCTCTGACTTTGCCCAACCCCAGCATGTTTGACTGCCACTTAGGGAGTTAAAAAGGGCTCCTGGGTGCTTATTTATTGAATCAGGAAGCATGTTCTGCACACGTGATCCATGTGAGGTCCTGTGCTCGGTGAGGGAGATCCAGAGAAGAAGGGGACACATCCTCGAGTCCCTTCTTTCTGAATTGCCCTCCCCTGGTGCTGACAAAGCCCCATCTAAAACCCTCCCCTGTCAGACTCAGCATGGAGCTCAGTTCTCTCCATGATTTCAGCATCCATGGGGACCACCCCGACCCTGCTCCTTCCCACCTTTGCTGCTCCCTGGGAATCCTGGCTCTCCGGTGGAGGACCAGGCTGCCTACGTCATCCCAGGAAAGGTCATTTCAGGTTCTTAAGCTAAATCACACCTTTACCCCTTGGTCGTTCTCCATCTTGGCTTCCCAGGAGCCCAGCATCCCTGGGACATCCTCCTGAAGAGGTCCCCACTCCTTGACTCGGGCACGCCTGCCTGAGACCAGGGGACGGGCTCATCTACCTCTCCAGCTGCGTCGTCCCAGTTTAGAGTTCAGCCCCTGTCAACTGCCTCCTCCGGCCAGGTGTTAGCCAGGAGGCAGACCCTCTGGGAACCACGCCGGCACATAAGTAATAATAACTCACGTTTGCATAGCGCTGCACAGCAGGCCTCTCAGCACCTCCACTTATGTTACCGCGCCTGTTCCGACGCCAGCCTGCGGGACGGGGACTGTGGCCCCCGGGGGAGGGTCTGAGGCTCAGAGAAGCAAAGGACACGCATGGGGGATGGCACACAGGCAGCCAGAAGAGGGAAGTCCCTCCCACCCCCGCCTCCTGCAGCTGCTGTGAAGTTTGACAACAGGGTCGGCAGCTGGGGCGCTGCCTCCTTGCCGCTGGCTGCTCAGAGATGAAATATTTACGAGGGTGTCAGGTTATCTTCAGATCTACACGGCCAGCACACGGGGTAGACTGTCTCAAGCACAGCAGCAGACTGACCCTGGAGGACCACTTACCCAGCTCAGAGCTTGGCTTCTTGAGACGGGAAGGAGGAACTGGGGGCCAACCTCAGAAACCCCCTCCCACCTCTCAGTTTCCCCCCACCTGCGATGGAAGGAATGAGAAAAATAAACCTGCTCTGGAGGGTCAGCAAGTCTGGGATTGACCAGGAAGTGGGCCTCCTGTGTTAGAGGGAGAGGCTGCCACCTTCATCTCTCCTGAGATGTGGCTAAAATGGGACCCGGTCTGTAATCGCTGTGGGGATTGAGGGAGGAGAGAGGAGGATTTAGTGCCTAATATATTTTCTGATCCTTAAGGATTGCAAAAGGCCATATAGATTTGCTAAGTGGAATTGTAGGATCTTCATCTCCAGAGGTTATTTAGCACCACCCCTTCCCTTGTACCCCTTCTAGAGGGTCCCAGAGATGCTAAAATGAGAGGAACCTGAGCAGCGCCCACTCCTGACTTCACGCAGGACGGAAAACAGATGGGGACTCCTCTGGTTCTTAAGTTCACATCCTGGTATCAGAGCTTCAACCTGGTCATACCCAGCCAGTCACAGCCTCCTTTCCTCTCTACTATCTCAGTTAGGTGACAAAGTCTACATTATCCCAAATGTTTTACAGATAAGGAAGTTGAGGCTCAGAGAGGCAAAGGCTCTCATGGGAGGTCACACAGCTTAATTATCCCTCAAAATAGACCCCAGATTTTCCAACTCCAAACCACTTATGTTACCTCGCCTGTTCCGATGCCAGCCTGTGGGATGGGGATTGTGGCCCCCAAATGATGGTCTGAGGCTCAGAGAAGCAAAGGGTGCTCTCTGCCCGGTCTCCACATCCCTAAATGCCCTGAGGATTGCCTTTGTCTGGCCGGTTAAGAGCCAGGCTTCTGAGAGCAGGGCCTCTGGTTCTGATCTGAACAGACTTAATTTTGTCTTGGGTCACATCTAAAAGGCATTCACTCCCCCGTCTCCCTCTCCAGAGGCCTGACCTGGCACAGGCTTCTGGCGGTTTGGGGTGGGAAATGTTTCACAAGTCTGGAGATCAGTTGAAGAGGGGGGAGGCAGAGTTTCCAGGAGACCCTAGCAGGATGGCCTGGGTAGAATTCCTGAGGCCAGAAAGGGAGACTGAGCTGGCATTTGTCCATCAGCCTTTCGTAAGGTCTCCACAAAAACCACTCCTCAAGCTTCCCCAGGCTCTGCTACATTCCCCCCTGACTCCTCAAGGCTACCCTAAGTCCCTACCCCTGAGTAGTCCTGTGGGTCCCAGCCCTGGCCTGGCCCTGCAGGACTCTAGCTGAGTTTCTCCATGGTATACAGCCCCACCTACTGCCCTGGAGGGAGGCCCTACAGGCAGAAGCTGACCCAGCCTTCTGGAAAGGGAGCCTGGTCTATTCATGGCGGTGGATAGACAGGGCTTCTCCTGTCCCAGCAGAGAGAGGGCTGTTTCTACCCTGGGCAGCCAGCTTCCCAGCCAAGATCCCATCTGCTTGGCCGTGACATCTCAGCCTGGAAAAAATGTCCCAGCCATATCCCCAAGGGGGGCGCTGCTTTCCCTATGTTCCAGGAATGAGAGAGCTTTCTTAATTTAGTCCGTATTTGGCCTGAGATAGATGTTTAATTAAATAAAGTAAGAGCCTGATTAGAACCTGCAGAAGTTGTAAGAGCAGAATCGGATGGTATTCCAGCAAAATTGCAAAGCAAACACTTTGGCTGGAGCAGAGGGAGACCCCCAGGGGTCTTCCATCAAAGCACCAAGTGAGAAGGGCAAATACGAGAGATTATGTAGCCAACAGATGTGCACTGTTAAAATATGCAACTGCCGGTAGCCTGCTTAGAGGAGTCAGAGGGCCCAGCTCAGAGGCTGCCTTGCTCCAGGGAGGGCATGGGGACCCGGGCCGGCCGCCAAGCCGAGAGTCGCAGACACATTAATTAGCCTTGTGTTCCCAGCTCTCAGATGCAATCAGGCAAGGAGCAACTGTGGGCTGAGCATTTGCTACCTCAGGGAGACAGAGGGAAGGAGCCAGGGGACAGAGAGGCAAAAGGGGAAGGGGCAGATCCTGTGAAGTTGAGCGAGGCAAGGACTGGGTGCCCTTCCACCCCACAGAACACCTCTGGAATCGTGATGTCAGGGGCAGAGCCACAGGCTTGGAGACAGCAGTCATGGTCCTGCCATTAACCAGCTGTGTGACCTTGTTACTCAGCCTCTCTGGGTCCCAGTGTCCTCATCTGTAAAATAAAGGTGGTGATAACTAAGATGACCTATTACTATGAAGAACCATCCAGCTCCCAGAAAGCAACGACTTCTGCAACAAGGAGCCCAACTTGCTCTACCAGCTATTTTAGGAAAATCCCCCACTGGAACCCGAATTCATGTGGTGCCTGAGTCATAGACAGTAACCGATGAGGGTATTTTAGGCAACATCCCACTTTGAGGCTATAGAAAGGACCTTTCAAAGTCCTGCCCAGCGCTGGGATTCTGGCTGTACACCTTAGCCCCAGAGCCCGCCTCCACATCCAGCCTCCATGCACACCCAGCCAGCTCTGCCGGGACGCTGCCCAGGACCCCCAGCACGTGTGCAGAGCTGTGGTGCAAGGGGTAGAGGCTGCGTCGAGAACCAGAATACCTGCCTGCCGCTTACTCACTGTGTGACCTTGGGCAAGGTCCTCCGAGTTCCCTCTGGGCCTCTGGTTCAACTCTATAACCAGTACTTAGTACAGGGTAGATATTCAGTAACGTTGGGGATTTTTAAGGAATGAGTGAATGAACGAATGAGTGATTGAATGAATGGATGGAGTTTCTGGTTCTTCATCTATAAAATGGGGATAATAAAAACACCAATCTCCGAGAATTGTTGCAAGCATGAAACTAACACACATGCCACTAAGTGGCATGCACTTTCAAGTTACACACCCATGCACGCTGCTGCTTCTCCCACCTGCCGGAACCCCTGAGTTGAAAAATACCACAACGGTTCCAGGGCCAGAGCTGTAAGGGCGATATTGCATGATGTGATCCTTCTAACTTCCTGAAAACCCGGAAGGCAGGGATTTGGGGGACCCAGAGCAGGAAGACACGAGAACCAAGGATTTGATCGACACATATTACGTGCCACGCACTCGAGATTCATTAGTAAATGAGAGAGAAAAGCACCCCTGCCCCGGTGGAGCTCGTGTTCTAGCAGAGAGAGAGAGACAGTCGATACGTAATAAACATTAAGCAAGTACATTGTGTAGCTGTGTAGGATATCAGATGGTAACAAGTGCTATGAAAATGAGAAAGCAGAGCAGAGTGAGGGGGATTGGAAGTGGGGGGGGGAAGGATAGTGGATGTCAGATTAATTATTAAAAAGGGGATTTTCCCAGTATTCCTATCCTATTTCCCTCTTCTTCCTGGTCCGTTCTAATATTAACTCAGCTGTCTTGTGGCTCCCATTAGAAATAAAGCTTCTTACAACCTAAGTGTCCATCGACAGATGAATGGATAAAGAAGATGTGGCACATATATACAATGGAATATTACTCAGCCATAAAAAGAAATGAAATTGGGTTATTTGTAGTGAGGTGCATGGACCTAGAGTCTGTCATACAGAGTGAAGTAAGTCAGAAAGAGAAAAACAAATACCGTATGCTAACACGTATACATGGAATCTAAAAAAAAAAAATGGTTTTGAAGAACCTAGGGGCAGGACAGGAATAAAGATGCAGACGTAGAGAATGGACTTGAGGACATGGCGGGCGTGGGGAGGAAGGGTAAGCTGGGACGACGGGAGAGAGTGGCATGGACATATATACACTGCCAAATGTAAAATAGATAGCTAGTGGGAAGCAGCCGCATAGCACAGGGAGATCAGCTCAGTGCTTTGTGACCACCTAGAGGGGTGGGATAGGGAGGGTGGGAGGGAGACAAAAGAGGGAGGAGATATGGGGATATATGTATACATATAGCTGATCACTTTGTTATACAGCAGAAACTAACACACCATTGTACAGCAATTATACTCTAATAAAGATGTTAAAAAAAAAAAAAGAAAGAAAGCTTCCTAAATCAACATGAATTATTTAACTCTGATGGAGAGTAAGTCAGTTTAAATGAAGAAGCCATCTTTAAAATGATGTCAAACCCCAAATACTTTGGGGCAAACGAATAAGGTCCAAATGTGTCTTCACTTTGTGCATTTTTCAAAGCCACAAGTGCTGTCTGCAACTCTTTCAGCAGGGGAGCTGCAGCGCAAGGTCTCTAAGTCCACACTGCTGGCAGCATTCCCCAATTCCCAATCCCCTAACCTTCTGGGTAGATGGGCGCAGAGAGAGATGGTACATAACTCAGGTCCTGCAGCAAGGGAAGGCAGAGCTGAAACAGAGCCCAAGAGCCCTGGCTTCTAATTCATTCTTCCAGAAGTTGGTGGTGAGAAAGCCACCCGGTCACACTTTCAGTAGGGGATAGTCTGAGTGGCTCTTCACGGGTGAGGAAGCATCTCCACAGAACAAAGCCCAAGCTCCCTCCGTGGCACGCAGGCCCTCCGAGGCCTCCCATCGGCTTGCTCTCCAGCCCCTGCTCCAGGATAATGACCAGCTCACAGCGGCCTCCACTCACCACACTCCTCTCCTCCACTCACCACACTCCTCTCCTCCACTCACATGTGCTTCTGCCTAGAATGCACTTCCCACCTTTCTTCCCTTGGCTAACTCTTGCTCACCTAACAGGATTCATCTTAGATACCACCTCCTCCAGGAAGCCCTCCCTGAACCCCATGTGGCCCGGCCATCCCGCTTTGCACTCCTTAGCTGTCCATCCCCACCTCAATCACAACGCTCGGCACATTACATTGAAAGTCACTGTTCACACGTCTGTCTCCCCCACTGAGTGTCTAGGAGGCAGTGAGCAGCCCTCACGCCAGCACAGCTCAGACACATACCAGGGGTTCAGTAAGTGTCCATCGGGGGACTGTAGTGATAGGGGTGGGGCTGACTAGGGGGATTACACAAAGAACCGTACCTGGCAGACAGTACGCCCTCGATACATGGGAGAGTTGTGTTGTGCTGTGCTGTGTTTACAGAAGCAACACGGCTTCATGGTTAAGAGGCCAGACTCTGATAGCCAGCTTGCCTGCACTTGAAACCTGTGGCGTGACCTTGGACAGTTATTCAGCCACTCTGTGCCTCAGTTTCCTCGTGTGTAAAATGGGGGAATCGTTGTACCTGCCCCCTTAGCGGTATAGAGAAGATTTCATAAAATAATATATGTAAGGCATTTCTCACAACAGTGCCTGGTATGCAGCAAGGCATGCACGTGTTGGCTGTTGTTATTATCCCTCTCGTTGTTGTTGTTACTATTATTCCTGCAACGTTAAGAGACACCAACAAGCAACTCCTCCTTCCTGGGGGATCAGGTTCCGTTTTCTAGAGAAGCTTTTCCATCCAATACAAAGGCAGAAATCCACGAATCCTGCAGGCCTCTCATAGCTCGCATGCCCGGGAAGACAAGCATAATTGATTTCCTTATCTCCTCATTAAGCCTGCTTTTCCTGGGGCCCAGCCTGGTCTTAGGTGCCGCGTCACATTTCTGCTGTGTGCCTGTTTCCTGCCACATTCATTACCCTGCGATCACCCGCAAATTGGGGCAGCAAACAAGCCAGAGATGGGAGAGAATAACAAAAAAAAAAGCATCCTTATCTCCCAGATTTCCAGACAGGAGATGTGCCTGAGCCGCTGTGCACCTCACCCCATGCACACCTGCCCCTGCCGCCGGCTTTTTCCTCTCCCTTCCTGCTCCTCTGCCCTCTCAGGGACCCAGGCCACCCCCAAGGTCCCCTGGGCCAGAAGTGGATTCCACCCCTCCCCCTCTTTTTGGTCAGTGCCCGCCCCTCTTTGATTTCTTGGTTTAACTCTGTGCCCACCTGCTCGCGTAGCTTACGTGGTGGGCGTGGCTTGGAGTCACTGAGTTACCTGGAGCTGACAAATGGTCCCTCTCTTCCAAATTATATTATAAGCTCCCTGAGGGTGGAGTGCTGGTCTCTGAGGTCCACACTTGGGTTCAATGCCATATGGCCCCCGCGTGGCTGCCCATAGCCATTGTTGATGGGGGATCGGGGGAGATGGAGGATATTCCTGGAGCTCCCTGTAGCCATTGGGTGGAGGTGCATTGACTTCGGAGCTGCGTCACGATGGACCCTCCCTCCTGCTGTGAGCTCACACCGTCCCCACCGCACCACCGACAGTCTCCCTGTTCCTCTAATTGGCCATGTTGTCTGGAGAGGAATGGCCTCTCTGCCCACCCCCATCTCCCTGTTCTTCATGTCAGCCTCAGTAGGATGTCAGGAGAGGCCGCTGCTCCCTAGCCAGGGCCCATCCATCATGGTGGCAAGTGCGGGGTAGAAGGAGACTCACAGATGCTGGACGACTCCCAAGGCTCCAGAGGGGATGGGGATCCATCAGGGATGGAGGCGAGCTCAGCACTTCCCCTCCTGGCCTGAATGTAGGTGACAGGGGGTAGGCAGGGGCCTCCCCAAGAAGGAGGAGACCTGATACAAGGATGAACATCCCCCACCTCGCCCCACCCGCCATCGCCAAGGGCAGTTGGAACAGACTCAGCCAATGATAGGAGAGCTAAGTGGTCCAAGTAAGTGGCCTTGCCGAGGTGGCCCAGATGCCCGACACGACCTTGGGAAGTGCTCACCGCTCAAAGCACCCACATGACCACCCCAGGGCCAGCCCCTCCCCTCCCTGTTCCAGCATCTCTTGCTTTCAACAGCAGCACAAGGGAAGGCAGGGAGGTTTGCAGGAGCCCCGGGTCTGCTGTATGCAAGTCTCTCAGCCCCCTGCTCCTGGCCCGCCACCACTCCATTTCTAGTTCTGCTGACCCTCCCCCCTCAAGTCCCCCACCATCATTAAGTGACTTAGGCTGTCCAGGGCAGCCCTGCAGTCCTGAGGGTGCCTCCACCATGTCCAGGGCACCGCCATTTCTCCAGGTCCAAGCCAGACAAGGGCTCTGGCCCGGAAGTCAGGAAACGAGCATCGTTGCCCCAGTCCTGCCACGGAGCAGCCGTGAGACCTGGGACCACGCTGCTTAACCTCTCGGGACCCACTTTCCTCTTCCTTGGGAAAAGCAGGAGCTGGAAGGATGGCATGCAGATCCACTCCACAGTTTGTGCTTCTCCCTCATTCCGTCATGGTTTAGGGATCATTGTTCCCTGAGTCCTTCTTCCCTTGCTCTTCTGGTGAGCAAGGGAAGAAGGACTCAGGGAACAATGACATTTTTTTGACTGAGGTCAAAAAAACAAATACACTGGAGCAAGGATAATATGTCCTTCAGCTGCTGTAACCAAGCATGACCCTGGGAGACGCTGAACAAGCTCCAACGCTCAGCAAAGGGGATCGTGGGCTCAGACCATGGAGATTTGCGAAAGTCAGGACCTTGATCCTCTGGTGTCAGCCCTTTAGCACGGAACCACCCGCTCCATGGCTACGCATGAAATTCCAGTCACTTCCCTGTAACTTTCGGAATGCAGCTGCCTTGAGGAGGCCCTCACCAGTTCTGCCATCACAGGGCTGCCTCCTCTGGCCTGGGCGTGGCCTCCAACATCCCTCCCACCTGAAAAAGCACAAGCAAGAGCCCACCTGTCTCCGGGTGCCCCCCTGGGTCTTCGGTCAGGAAGTCCAGCTGGCCACTGGCCGTTTACCAGGCTCCCTGTTTATGCATCCAGACACACAATGACACCATGCATCAAGGACAAATGCACTGGTGTACGCGTGTACACACACACACACACACACACACACACAAAGTTCAGACCTTGGCAGATTCATCAGTGCCTCCAGGTGAAAAGACACAAGAACCCTCAATCAAGACAATAGTAACTGTGGGGAAATAGACAAATCTCGGTGACCCCGCTCCTTGTCAGGCCCAGAAAAGAATGGAGTAGGCGAAGCATGACACCCTCAGCACGAGGCCCACTTCTCCCCTGATTCCCCCTAATGAGGAGCGAAGCAGAGGGAAGAGTCACAGCCGACTGAGAGGGGCGAACCCAGCCAGTCCCCCAGGAGTGAAGGGCCTTCTCCTGGCTCCAACCTGTGGGGCAGCATGGGTGTCACCCCCAGGACTCTGCCCGAGGCCAGCCCTGGGGAAAGCCCGAGAGGCTGGGGTGGAAGAGGGTAAGGGTAAGAAGAGCCACCTTTTCTCCTCTCCGACCTCAGCCCAGGCCCGGGGTTTCATGGCCAATTATGGATTTAAGACTAGCAATGAATCTCCATTACAGCATGAAATGAGAAAGAAAATGCCACTAAGTGGAAGCCTTCCCCCAGCAGCCAATGGGCAAGGGAGGTTAGAGGTGAGGTCACACGACCCAAGGCAGACTCAGGGGGGCGCTGCCAAGAGAACCCACATCCCTGGCCAGCAGAGGAGCCCACAGTGACAGGATGCGATGCCGGCCAGCAGAAGCCGGGAGCCAGTCTCTCCCTGCAGGCAGTTTTCTGCAGAGGAAGGATGCCCAGAGCCACCTTGGGACTGGGAACGGCCAGAGCTTTGTTATTTTGCCGCTGTATTGGGATGAGCTCTCTGTTGTAGATCCAGCTAGAGAGGAATATTTCGGCAATCTTCACCCGCTCGGTCATCCACACAGGGACCTTTTTTAAAATTCTCACCATCTCTGGCAGGCAGGCCTGAGGTCTCCTTTTCCAGATGACACCCAAGAGGCCCATTCATTTGCCCCGGGTCACACTACAACAAAGAAAAAGAGCTAGAACCTGAACTCGGGTCTTTCTGGCTCGAAAACCCTTGCTCTTTCTGCTGTCATGCCCCGCCCCTTTCCCAAAACTCTGTTCACAGTTACTGCTGCCTGACTCCTCCCCTTAGGACCACAAGTCTCCTTCCAGCCCCAGGGAGCTCCAGGAGCCCTGTCTGAGCCCTCTCGCTGCCCAGGCCCCCAGAGGCAGAGAGGGAGCCTGCACAACAACAGGCTCCAGAAAACCTGTCCCGGCAGCCCTGTTCTCCAGATGTGCCATGGGAGCCAGGGCCCCTGGACCCGCAGCATCCATTTTCCATCCCAATAAGCCTCATCATCAGGGGACTGCCCGCTGCTTCTTTTCCTGTCGCCCTGGGCCTCTAAATTATTCTGTGCCTGTGGAGGAGGTTTGCCTAAGTGGGAGGTTCGTAGGCACCCAGAAGCCCACACAGCTGCCTCTGTCTCACAAAAATCAATAGCTGAGCCCTACAGCCCACGAAGGCTGGCTTCCAAAAGAGTTTCACATTTTCTCAAGTCCGTCAAGGTGTTTGTAAATGTTTGTAGGAAGGGAGAACTTTCCATATGTAAATATGTCAGGAAAGGTGTCAGCAGCTGAGAAATCACCCAGTGCCAGGAACACCACTGCAGCCTCCTGGGTGGAAGGGAAGAAACAGGGGAGCGGGTTAGTGGTCCCACAGCCATCCTCCCAGAAGAGCTGGCCATGCTCTGGCCGCAAACACGCCCTCTACTCGCTTCCCCTCTGTCTACACACAGAGAAAGACACACGTTCAATAAGGTGATCAGGAAAACTTGTTTTGCAGATGAGTCGACTGAGGTCAAAAAAAAGAAATAAACTGGAGGCTGCACGATGCCTGGGAAGAGAAAACTAGTCCTTTCTGACTCTGCAAGACTGAGAATGGCGGGCTTTGAGCAAGGGTCACCTGGGACTGCCCTGTCCCTCCTCCAGCCCCAGCCTCAAATACCAACTTGACCTGGGCAACAGTTCTACTAAGGACCAAGAGAAGCTCCCCCAAAACCAAACCTTGATTAGAGAATATTAGAGCTATAAGTGTTACCAAAAGCGGTGTCTAGCTGCTCGCTGCTCGAAAGCTAATACTCAAGAGGCAAGACTGGTGGAAAGGAAAGTTTGCTCTATTCCAGAGGCCGGCAACTGGGGGAGAGGGCAGACTCTTGTCCAAAGGTCGACTCCCCCCTGTCAATCAGTGGGCAAGAGCTTCTAAAGGGGAGTTTCCAGCATTTATAGGCAGAGGGAGGGGGCAACATGTAGAAACAGCACAGTCAGCTCTGACACTCACCTTGAAAGTGGTCATGCGGTCATCTGGTCAGTGTCATCTTGACTGTCTTAAGCGCAATTAGTCTTCAGTTCCAGGGTCGGTTTGTTCCCATTTCTTTGAGGCCAGTTCTCAGAATTGTGGCAGCTTATGTCATGGCTACAGTCCGGTCACCATGCAGTTAACTTCTTCCACCTGGTGGAGGTTTCAGTATCGACCAGACACCTCACAGAATATGTCTCAGAATATTATCTATAGCCTTTGAGGAGGAACTAAAGGTCCTTAACTTTGCTTAGTGACTAAACTATTATTATTTTGTCCTGTTTGGCTGTTTCCCTTTGCTTCCGCATTTTCTCACTTCTCTGATTAAACTTCTTCTTCTTGGGCTAAAGTTTATCTACAGACAAAGGGCAGGCGGAGGACATGGTGGGGAAGGACCACAGGGTCCTTCTCCGTTTCAGAAGGAACCTGCCAATCAAGCCTTCTTCCCTCATTACGTTTTTCAACATACATCTGTGTACCTTCTGCACACCTGGCACTGTCCTAGGCATGGGGAATATACATCAGTAATCAAAACAGACTAAAATCTCCTGACTCCGTGGAACTTCTATTCTAGCAAAAAGTTCATCAATCAAAAATAAATACAAGAAGAAAATGTTATAGTTTATTAGAAGGTGGTAAGTGCTATCAAAAAATGTAGAGCAGAGTATAAGGAGTGGGGTTTCCTGGGGAAAAGAGCAGGTTGAGCACTCAGGGTAGACTTCCCAGAGGAAGTGTCCTTTTTTATCTTCCCCTTTATTTTTTAAGAGCTTTATTGAGGTATAATTTATATACAATTAAATCCACCCATTTTAAGTGCACAACTCAGTGATTTTTAGTAGATAGAGTTATGCAACCGTCACCGTAATCCAGTGCTAGGCCATTTCCTAGAACGATCCCTTGTCCATCTCTGCTCCCACCTCCAGACCCAGCAACCACTGATCAGTTTTGTGTCTTCATAGGTTTGCCTTTTCTGGATATTTCATATAAATAGACTCAAAATATGTGGCCTTTGTGTCCGGCTCCTTCAGTTAGCGTCATGTTTTTGAGATTCATCTGTGTTGTAGCAAGTGTCCATAGTTCCTTTCTTTTTAGTGTCCCATTGTACGGTCTGACACATTTTGTTTATTCCTTCATCACATGATGGACATTTGGATTGTTTCCAGTTTGAGGCTGTTACGAATCGTGCTGCTTGTGAGCACTCACATACAAGTCCAAGTGTATGTACGTGTTTTCAGTTTTCATGGGTAGATTCCTAGGAAGTGGACTAGCTAGGCCGTGTGGAAAGTTTATAACTAACTTTTTCTAAAAAGTGCCAAAGTGGCACCAACCTTGAATTCCTGGGGAAAATCCCATTGGGTCATGGTGTATAATCTTTATTTATGTCGCTGCATTCAGTTTGCTAATTTGAGGTTGAGGGCTTTCAAAGTTTCCAAAGTGACTGCATCATTTTACTCTGTTCCCACCAGCAGTGTATGAGAGTTCCAGTTTTTTTACAACCTTATCAACACCGGGTGTTGTTTGGCTTTTCTGTTATAACCCATCTAGTGGGTCAAAGTGGTGTTCCACTATGCTTTTAATTTGCATTCGCCGAATGACTCATGTGTTAAGCATCTTTGGATCTGATAATTATCCATTTTTAATTTTCTTTGCTGTGTTTATACAAATCTTTTGCTGTCTTATTATTATTGTGTTGTAAGAGTTCTTTACACACTCTGGATACAAGTCCTTTATCAGATATATAATTTGTGAATATTTTCTCTCAGTTTGTGGCTTGTTCCTTCATCTTCTTAATGGTATCTTTTGAAGCACAAAAGCTTTTAATGTTAAGCCCAATTTAGTATTTTTTTTCTTTTATGGATGGTGCTTTTGATATTCTGTCTAAGAACTCTGTCTAACCCCAGGTCACAAAATTTACTGCTATATTTTCTTTACAAGTTTTACAGTTTTAGCTCTTACATCCAGTCTATGATTCATTTTAAGTTAATTTCTAGGTAATTTGTGAGGTAAGGAACTAAATTCATCATTTTTGCATAGAGCTATCCAGTTGTTCCAGCATTGTTTGTTGAAAAAGACTACGCTTTCCCCCACCAAATTGCCTTTGTCAAAAATCAACTGACCGGGACTTCCCTGGTGGTGCGGTGGTTAAGAATCCGCCTGCCAATGCAGGGGACAGGGGTTCAAGCCCTGATCCCAGAAGATCCCACATGCCACAGAGCAACTAAGCCCGTGCGCCACAACTGCTGAGCCCGCATGCCACAATTACTGGAGCCCGCGTGCCTAGAGCCCACGCTCCGCAACAAGAGAAGCCACTGCAGTGAGAAGCCTGTGCACCACAGCAAAGAGTAGCCCCTGCTCGCCACAACTAGAGAAAGCCGGCGCACAGCAGCAAGGACCCGATGCAGCCAAAAATAAGTAAATAAATAAATAAGTTAAATATTAAGAAATTTTTTTTAAAAAATCAATTGACCAAAAATGTAAGGGCTTATTTCTCAAGTCTCAATTATGATACATTGATCTATATGTCTATTCTTATGTGAGTCCCACACTGTCTTAATTACTAATAGCTTTATATTAAATTTTGAAGCCAGGAAAGGAAGGTCCTCCAATTTTGTTCTTTTGAAAAATGATATTAGCTATTTTGAGTTCCTTGTATTTCCACATAAGTTTTAGGATCAACTTGTCAATTTCTGCAAAACGGTTGCTGGAATTTTTATGGAAATTGTGCTAAAGCTACAGACCAATTTGAGGAAAATTGTCACCTTAACAATACTGAGTCTTCCAATCCATGAACATAGACTACGTCTCCATCTAATTAGTTCTCTAGTTTTTCCCAGCAACATTTTATGGTTTTCAGTGTATGTCTTATATTTCTTCTGGTAAATGTATTCCTAAGTATTTTATTCTTTTTGATGCTATTCTGAATGGAATTGTTTTCTTAATTTTACTTTCAGATTTTTCATTGCCAATATATAGAAACGTGATTGATTTTTATATACGGATCTTGGATCCTGTAACCTTGCTGGACTCATTTTTTAGGTTTTAATAATTTTTGTGAATTTCTTAAGATTTTCTGTAGGCAGTATCATTTTGTCTAAGAATAAAAATAGATTTACTTTTTCTTTTCCAATCTGATGCCTTTTTTAAATTATTGGACTGGCTAGAACTTCCAGTACAAAGTTGAATAGAAGTGGTGAGAGCAGACATCCTGGCTTTACTCCCAGTCTTAGAAGAAAGCATGCAGTCTTTCACCATAAAGTATAATGTTAGCTCTACTTTTTTCATAGATGCCCTTTATCAGGTTGAGGAAGTTTCCATCTGTTCTTACCTTGTTAAGAGCTTTTACCATGAATGGTATTGGGTTTTGTGAAATGCTTTCACTGTATCAGTTGAGATGGTCATGTGGTTTTTGTTCTTTATTCTATTAATATGGATTATATTAATTGATTTTCAAATGTCGAACCAACCTTGAATTCCTGGGGAAAATCCCATTTGGTCATGGTGTATAATCTTTTTTATGTTGCTGCATTCAGTTTGCTAATTTTGGGTCGAGGGCTTTGATCTATATTCACAATGGACGATGGTCCGTAGTTCTTTTGTGATGTCTTTGTCTGGCTTTAGTATCAGAGTAACAGTGGACTTCTAGAATGAGTCAAGAAGTGTTCCTTCCTCCTCTACTTTCTGGAAGATTTTGTGAAGGATTGATAATATTTATTCTTTAAATATTTGGTAGAATTCACCAGTGAAGTTGTCTGGGCCTGGGGTTTTCTCTGTGGGAAGATTTTTCATTGTTAATTCAATCTTTTTACTTGACATAGCTCTATTCAGATTTTCTCTGTAGAAGGTGGCTTCTGAACAGACTTGAGAGGTGAAGAATTTAGCTGTGAACCTTGGGGGGAAATCTCTACTTGAAGTGAAAAAGCAGAGTCATTGAAGGATTCTAAAGAGAAGAGCGACATGATCTGACTTACATTTTAAAAGCCCCACCCTGGCTGCTGGATTGAGACCAGACTGTAAGAGGACCAGGGAAGGAGACCTGTGAGAGACTCTTGCAGTGATACAGATGAGAGGTGAGGGGACTCGGACCAGGATGGTAGCAGTGGAAGCAGTGGACCGCAGTAGAAGAGAACAGCAGGAACCAAGGGCAATGCCAAGGATTTGGGAGTGAAGTCTTTTATCCTTCTACAACTGGATGCAAATTCCTGAATGAAGATGTGCATCTCCAGGGAGAGGTTTCACATGTTCAAAGGAGTCAGTCAAAAGGAGCTCCCCAAAATTTAAGAATGGCTAATCTAGACCAAGATCTTCATTTTTAGGAAACTATGGCTCAGAGCGGTTGGGTTATTTCCCCAAGGCCACTCAGCAAACTAGCAGTAAAGCTAGGGCTATCCCAGCTGCCTTGCCCACCACCTCGGGAGTTTACCTAGTGGTATGTATAATCAGAACCTCTCCCCACCAGTCCAATGAGACCCATTCACTCCTGCCTAGGGGCACCTATGGGAGAGAGCAGGAGTGCAGAAACGGCCCCTTCTCTGCGCCCAGCTTCTGGTGCCCACCTGCCTCCCAGGCCAGGGTGCACTTCCCAGTGCCCACGTCTGCCTTCACAGTCACCTGCCCTCCTTGCCCACAGCCATTGGTCCGTCCAGGATCCGCAGGCTCAGAAACCGCCCCCCAGGAAGATATGAGAGAAAGCCTTTCTGCCACTCCCAGCTCCCTTTCCACACAGAATCGCAGAAAAGCAGCAGCTTATCTGCCTAAGAGAATGAGAGCCCTTGGTTTTTATCTGTGCAGGAATCTTACCTGAACGGGTTCAGATGGCAAGAGTGAGAGAGAAGAAGAATTAAGGGGGAGGCAGGTGAATTGTTGACATTATTATTACTTAAGTGCCGTGATGCTTTTAGTTCATGTTTTTATACCTGTGACACCCAATGAGGGGAAATCAGCTTGGCCCATTATCTGAGCCACTCACCCACCACCTATAAATCTTATTAAAAGGGTTCCATTGGAAAGACAGAAAAATAATTAAGGCGAAGGGAGGTTCATTGTTGATGTTATTACTGTAATACAACAGTCTGTTCAGTTTCTACACCAATGAAATGCAGCCGAGGGAAATCGCTTTTCAAGATTACGTTTCCGAGATGCAAATCGGAGCGCAGAAAGCTGGGCTTACAGACGAGCGTGTCAAACCAGGAAACATTTCCAAGTCTGTGCCAGACTCTTAGGGGCTTTTAAGCTCACAATTTACCTTCTGACTGCATTCTATTTTCTTGTGAATCCTTTATTTCCCACTTATTTACTGACCAGAGATACAGCACCAAAAGGAAAAAAAAAAGGAGAGTGATTCTCCAGCCCCTGGTCCTCAAAATCCATAGCAGGAGATGGTTCTCTGGAAGGAGGATGTTAGCACTCGCCACTGTGAACGGTGCTTAACTGAATCGCTTTCCCTCCGAGGTGTGCCCTCCCAGAGGGGATGGATTCTTCTAATGGCCACCGGACAGAGGAGCTGCCACATCTTATCTTGCCTCAGGGAGTGGGCTGGGTGCTGTGGGCAGCATTCCCAGGACAGTGCCCCTGGGCCTCGCACACGTGAGGAGTCTGGAACTCTGTCCAGCAAGATGTGTCAGATGCCTCCTCTGTGTGAGGCAGCATGGCGTAGGCCAAAGAATGAGAGATATCACAGTGGGCAGGGACCCTAAGACTCGCTGAGCCCAGGCTCACGAGTGGCAGCTGGCAGGCCAGATCCAGCACACAGCCGCATCTGGTTGGCTCCCAAAGCATCTTTAGAGTTTCTTAAATTCATCGCCAACATTTCAGGTTCTGAAGGGTTATGTATTAAAAATACAGATCCTGGCTTCTCTTGCAAAGACCTGGCAACATCAGGCCCATTCGCCTGCTTGGCAACATGTGGGATGGCTGCTCCCTTTGGGGCGGTGCAGCTGCCAGCCCCCGCCCACCTGGGGCGCTCCCTGCATGCCGTTACCTGCACTGAATCTGCCGCCCCTGATCCTGCCAATCCCAGACCTGCCTTCAGGGAGCTCACAGGGAGAATCAAAGGTTAAAGGAGAAACAGGAACGGGAAAGGAGAGGAAGCAAGGCAGAAGGCCAGCCGCACCCAGTCGTGCCAGGGGAGTCACCAAGGGCAGGGTTGGACCCGTTTTAGGTGAGATTTCAAGTGTGAGAAGAGTTTGGACAATTCAATCAGCTTGGCCTAGAAGAGTAGAAGCCTATTCCTTCCCTGCTAGCAGAGGATCTCTTGTAAAGAGCCCAGAGCTTGGAGCTGAACTCTCTTTGCCCCTCACTGCCTGGTATGGAAATGCCCCATATAGGGTGGGGCTCAGAAACAGGACCCAGGATGCGCTGGAGCGGGGTCTGCTCCGCAGGCAGTGAACTAAGCAAAATGACTCATGTTCCTCAACATGGCCAAGGAGAGGCTCTTCCCCGGTTAAGCTTGCATTCCAGTTAACAGAGTTATCACCAACATCATACCCACATCAGCACCGAAAAAGTAAGAATGCATTAAAAATCGATCCCATTTTCAATTGAATGAATGTGAGCCACCAGAACAACTTGTGAGCAACCTCGTTTGATACCAAATGGGCTTTGGTTCTAGGCCTTTCGTGCTGCCCTGGACGATGGGTCTCTGAGGACTCCCAGTGGAGCCTCTAGATCTTGCTGTCCAATATGGCCACCACCAGCCACAAGTGGCTATTTATTTTTAATTTCCAATTAATTAAAATTAACTAAAACTACAGCTCCTCAGTGGCACTAGACCCACTTCAAGTGCCCAATAGCCACATGGGGGCTCTGGGAAGGCTCGTTTAAACAGGATTCAGGCGTTCCTGGCCAAAGGCCACCTAATCCTGCCCCCAAAACCCCACAGCATCCAACAGTAGACACAGGTTCAAAGACTTGGACCTGGAGGCGTAGAGGTCAGCTTCCCATCACCATTTGCATCGATGTCATAATGCAGCCAGTGAGTGGAAGCTTCTCATTAATTCACTCACTGCTTTACTCACCAAGTCTTTATTAAATTCCTACTATGTGTGAAAGCATCACGTAGATGCAAAGGGGAGGTATAAAACATCGTCTATGCCCTCAAGGAGTTTATCACCATGGGAAAGAGAAAACATACAAGCGATCTAGCAATCATACACAGCAGAAGGAAAGAAGTGTTTGCGTGTGTAAACAAAATACGGAGAAAGTTCGTTTCAACTGAGAAAGTCTGGGAGGCCTTTGTGAGGAAGTGACTATTGAACTCTCCCTTGGAAGAATGAGTAGAATTTTAGTAGACTAATTATTTAAATTACTTGGTAGATTATTTAAAAATAATCAGGGAATTCCCTGGTGGTCCAGTGGTTAGGACACCGCACTTTCACTGCCGAGGACGCAGGCTCAGTCCCTGGTCGGGGAAGTGAGATCCCGCAGGCCACGTGGTGCGGCCATAGACAAATAAATAAATAAATAAAAAGACATGCCAACTTGAGAACATCTGCTGAGACTGGGAAACTAGAAAGAGTGATGTTTAAAAGAAATAATCTTAAGCGGGGAGCCATCGCAGGCGCTTGAGGAAGTTCATCACCAAATCTGATGGCCCCAAGGAAGAGAACCACATGGTGTATGGGGCATGGATCTGGCAGGGAGGCACTGGCTACTTAGATCCTGGTCAACAGAAGGTAGGACAGCCAAGACTTTGCCAAAGCCGTCACTAGAGACAAAAAAGAAAGAAGTGCCCAGAGAGAGGGTACCGAAGTGGGGGTGAGAGTCACCCCCCTCGATGTTCGTTAGCCAGGGAACTCCTATGAAAGCCTTTCAATCCATTCAATTCAACTATGATTTTAACAGTAAATATCCCGTGATGCCTAAGCCATGTACAGTTTCTTTAATGATCCAGAAGTTTCCATGCCTCGGGCTCCTGAGCCACTTACTAATTGGCATTTGCTGCTGAGGGCAGCCCTGTGGGGTGAGAGACCTCGGTCTCCGATGTGTGAGGAAAAGTGCCACCACAGGTGCCAGGTGACCCGGATGCCAGTCGGGCTCTGTCCCCGTGGGTCCACCCACCTCCTGGCCTCTGAGCCACGAGTTCCTCTGAGTCTCTTTACTCAATGGAAGCTCAGAGGATGAAAACCACGGATGTGAGTTCGCCCACTCCTCACAAGCCCCTTCCCCTGTGTCTGTGGCTCTCAGCAGCCCCGGGGGCTATTAGCACCTCCCTGGGAATATTTAACTGAAAACAATTTCTAGTCAGGAGCTGTTATAATTACTAATTAGATCTGATTATGATTACCTCTTGCTGCCATCCCTTACCTGCCGCATAAGGTAGGACTGGGAATAGTGAGAATTAGCGGCGAGGCTTTCCTGATACACTGGCTGATTAGGAACACAATTGCGGGGGTCGAGGGGAAGAGCCTGGCTTGTTAGAGGGAGGCTGCTCTTTACCGAGGAATGTCACGATCAAATTAGATTAGAATTAATGCGGGGGGAATGTCGGAGTGCAGAAATGCACATTTTTTCCCTCAACCATCTCCTTTGCGTCTCAGCTGATGACATCATTTGGAGGAAGAAGCTGAACTCCCTGCTGTGCTCCCCTTCTTTCCCCCATCTCAGGTTTTCGGGTTTCAAAGGCCACCCCCACTGCCCAGAGTGATGCAGCGGACATGATCAAAAGACACTAGTGTGTGACTTTGGGAAAATCACCTGAACTCCCTGAGCCTCGGCTTCCTCATCTGTGAAACGGGGACAACGCTTGTCTCTGAGCCAGACACCTGCCGTTACCTGCAGGGCTCTGGGGCTGGGGGCTCACTGTGAGCCAGAGACCACGGCTTAATCATCTGGGAATCTCCAGGCTCAGCCCCAGGCTTGGCTCACAGAACGTGCTGGTCACTGAAGGAGGAGCCACACTAAAGTCCTATCCAGGAGCCATGGCGGGGGCGTCACCCCCCAAGAGCGGCAGGCACCGCCAGGAGAAGAAAGGCCAGCGGAGACAGGGTGACGCGCTGCTGGACACTCTCACCCGTGCGCTCGGCCGCTTCCTTCACCTGCTTAATAAAGTGGCACCTTCTTCGAGTGGTTCACCGTGAAGAGAGGAAATCTGGGCTTGAGTATCTTCATCCAAGAAGAGTCTTCTAGGCTCCCTGAGCAGAGAGACGCTCTAACAGCCCTGGAAGAGTGTAGTGTGGCCATTACACTATCAATCTGGTGGCGTGGGCTGGTGCCCTGGGGAGACCCGAATGATTTTTTTTGAACCTCCCGAATTACCAGGCGGGTCCACCCTCGACCTGCTCTATGCAGGTGAGAGACGGCAGAGGCGCCCGGCCCACAGAAAACAGCCCCTCTTGCTGTTTCGGCGAGAGGGGGACACTCGTACACGCACACACACGAGCACACACACAGCCAAACAGGCCCTAAGCTCAGGTACCTGCAGAGCTCAGCCCTGCCCCATGTAAAGTATACTAGTTTATGCAGCTGCTCTGGCTAAGTATTCGACTTGCTACCTGAACGGATTCTCAGGGGAATCCAGGAGTGCTTTCCTCTGCCGTCACCCCAGCCCCAAGAGTGGGCCCTCTGCTCCCTCCTCCCTCGGTTCCTCACCAGCAGGACCCCTCCACCCTCTCGGGCCCCCAAGAAGGAGTTGTGGATGATCGTGGCACTCGGGTGAGGGCAACCCCCGCTCCCGGGGGGTCCAGACAGAGTTTCCTGGACTTTGGATCTGTTTCTGTCCCCCTTGGCTGAGCCCTGCTTCTGCAGCCTGGACACCCATGCCTACCACCCCCAACTTTTCTAAGGGCTCCCTTTCAGGGTGCTGACTTGGAGGACATGGGAGTCCAAGGCTAGCCCTCGGGCCCTTGATATCCACCCTGGATTTAACCTCCTTTTCCAGGAACGTCCCCCCTTCACCCGACCTCCCCAGAGTCCTTCCTTCCTGCTGCCTCCATCACACCCACCCTCACTCCGAGCTTGGCCAAAGACTTGGGTTCCCACGTGGTGAGCAGTGAGTTGGAACGGAGCCATGAGTGGTAGAGAAAGCATGGACTTATTATCAGATCCCTAAGCCCTAGTACCGCCTGCCCTTGTCCGCATCGCTCGGACTCTCTGACCCTCGGTTTCTCATCTATAAAATGAGGATTAAGAGTACCTGCCCTACCAGCCTTCTGGGTTATCACAGAGAGGAAGGTGACTGTGTATAGACAAGCACGTGACGAGCAGCTCAGTGCCTCCCTGCAAAGTCTCTGCCAGTTCTCTACGGCTGCATAACAAGTCATCCCCAAACCCAGGGGCTTAAAACAGCAGGCATCAGTTAGATTCTCGTAGTTTCTGCAGGTCAAGAAGCTAAACCCAGCTCGGCCGGTCTGTTCTGGCTCCGGCTGTGTCATGGCCACAGAGCCCAGTGGGGCTGGGTCATCTCAAAGTCTTCTCGATTTGCATGTCTGGTGCCTGGGCTGGGGATATGTGAGCGTCAGGGGGCTGGAATGCCAGCTCCTTGGCCCCTCTCTCCATCTCTGTGTGGTCTCTCCACGTGGTCTCTCCAGCACAGTGGCCTCAGGGCAGTGAAGTTCTTACACAGCTGCTTAGGGCTCCAAAGCACATGTCCCACCCCCAGTAGCAAATGCACCAGGAGTGCCCTGTTGCCCTGGGGCACCCAGAGCAGGGTGGGGTCTCAGCCACCCGGCCCTTGGTCAGCCATCTGCATGGGGAGCCCGTCTCCCTGACACACAGCCTGCCCCGCGGGCTCCCACCAGCCACGGCATCCTGTGACCAGAAGCCATGTGTGGGCACCTGCCGACCACACACCAGCCCTGCCCTCTGCGGGGAGTTGCTCTGGGGCTGGGGGCAGGGAGGGCAGGGCAACAGACACCTTTTCTGCCTCCAGTGGGTTACAGGGAGCCGGGATTTAAGACCGGCAAATAGGAGGTCAGTTTCTCAGGATCCCAAATCCAAATACGGCTTTGACAGGCTGACCAGGCTGGCATCTACCTCGTGCTGCTCCAGATTCTCATAGCAAACTCACAGAGCCTGAGCACACTCAGGGGACACAGCCACGGAGCGACAGAGCTGCCAAGGCACTGGGGACCAGGAGTGTCCGGCTGAGGACCTGCCTCCCTCCAGCCCCCGCTCTCCCCACTGCAGGGTACCCCTCACTCATCCTCTCCCAAGCGTTAATCACACGATTCTCTCTCTCCCTCTGTGCGGAAGACGCCTCTCCTCGCTCTTCTCCACCCCACGTGCCACCCAGGCCCCTCCAGGCCTCGGCCTTCCCCGGCCTCTGATTTAGGGTCCCTTCTAGGTTCCCATGCGTCCTACGCTCCCCGTGACAGCCCTCACCACACAGTCCTGTGCTGTGTGGATGTCTTCCCACCTGGACTGCGTGTCTCCAGTGGTCAGGGCCTGGTCTCCCTACCCTCTGCTCCCAGCACCGAGCCCAGACCCAGCACATGACAGCTGTCAGTAGAGTCCGCAGAACAGATGGATGACCACAAAGGTCACCTATTAGCTAAGGGAGTTTACCTTCCGCTGCAACTGTCCAGGTCAGCTCAGACTGAGGGAGGAGCGGCCAGAGGACTAAACCAGGCAGGGTGCCCTCCGCTCCTTTCCCTCCCGGCTGCCCTGCCTCGGCTCGGCCGGCATTCCCAGCAGGGACACGTAGCACTCCCCTCCCACCTTGAACAAATCAGTTCATCTCTGAGCCCGTTTTCTCATCTGATAAGAATAGCTGCCCATCTAAAAGGTTGTTATGAAAATCAGACGAGTACTACTAAACGTGAGCATGAACTGTGAAGGTCTGAAGAGAAGCTCAGGGCTCTCACCCTGGCACAGTGCATGCTGCCCAGAAGAGGGGTTGGCGGACGTCTCTTCCCAGCTCTGCATCCAGTGACGACACGTCGGCAGCTTGTAACTGGCCATAATGGGAGGGCTTATACCCTAGAAATTGCCAAACATTACAATCAGGGTTTGTTTGGTGTGTTATGTAGTGTTTGGAGAGCAGGGTTTACAGCATGCCGTTGCCCTGGCCCCTCCCCTGTCTTAATCTGTAAAGTAGGAACAAGTATTCTTGTCTGTGCTCACTATTCAAAGAGGCTATTTGAAATGAATGGAAGCGCACTGGGCTCTTCAGCAAAACCAGGCTGGAGAAGCTCCAGGAGTGAGCCATTATTTCCTGTAATTAATGTCCCTTAGTATAATCACCCTTCATCATAAAACAGGCAAGAGCAGTGACAGAGCTGTGACTCACACTGGGAACCAGGCCCGTACTGGAGAGGCTGGGGATTTGCCCAGCAGCCTCCCCAGGGACTGGCCTGGACATGGGCCCCAGAGATCACTCATGATTCAGGCCATAGGCCACCCCAGAGGGCTGGGATGATGAGGCTGAGCCCCAGGGGGCATGCCTCTGACCCAGGGTCTACCCCTCACTCATAGGTGACCTCAGACGCCTCACCTTACCACTTGAACCTCCAGGGATGGGCAAGAAGATGAAATGAGATCCTGTGTTGAAAGCCATTGGAAAAGTATAAAGTGCCAACCTAATGCAAAGTAGGACCATGGGTGCAGAGGGGGCCTTCCAGCAGAGCATGAGAGCTGGACGTGGCCTGATGGGATGCAAGTCCACCCACCCATCTGCAGATGGGAGAACTTTATCCCCCATCATATGCAGCTAGTAGGCGGTAAGCCGTTCGGATAAGCACCTACTGTGTGCCATTGCTTTACTGAGCACTAAAGATACAACAGTGACAAAACAGAAAAAGTCACTCTTCTCCTGGAGTTTCCACCAGGGTAAGGAGACAGACAGACAAACAAATACTGTAACGTCCTGAGTGTCATAAAGCAAAACGAAACAGGAGGAAGAAGAGGAGAGGGGTGGAGCAGAGGTGCAATTTTATATGGAGAACCAGGGAGGGCCTATTTGAGGGAGTAGCATATAACCGAAGGCCTGGAGAAAGCGAGGGAGCTAGCCAAGAAGACATTTGGAGAAAAAGCATTCCAGACCTGGGGAGGGCAGAGGTGGGTACAGCAAAGGCCCTGAGGCGGGAGCGTTCTTGTCATCTTCCAGGAACAGCGAGGAGGCCTGCATGGCTGACTCAGAGTGGATAAAGGAGAGAGCCATGGAGATGGGGTCAGAGGGAGCCAGGTCTTGTGGGATCTTGTAGATCGCAGTAACGATCTCAGAGTTTACTCTGCTTAAGGGAGAAACCACCAGAAGCTTCGAGTAGAGGGGAGACATAATGCAAAGAGGATCGTCCTGGCTGCTATTTTGAGAAGAGATCATGGGGGACTGGGGGCGGGGAGGAAGCAAGAATGAATGCAGAAAACCCACGAAGAAGCCACTGTGTGGTCCAGGTGTCCTGTCCTGGTGACCTGACTGGGATAGCAGTAGTGCAGGTGTGAGAAGGGATGAGATCTGTGTATATTTCGATGGTGGAGCCACAGCAGTTGGAATGTGAGACACAGAGCAAAGTCAAGGGCACACAAAGGTGTCTGGCCTGAGCTGCTGGTAGGGGGCAGTTGCCATTTGCTGAGACACTGGGAGGAGAATCCAGTGTCCTGCGCCTCAGGCAGCAACGTCTTCTGTCAGGAGAACCCCGAGAGGGGCGGGGGCTCCCACACAGGCTCACAGAGGGACCAGAGCTCCACCAGCCTGACCGGGACCCTGATGGAGCCCTCCCTCAGCAGCCACCCCTGCCTGTACCCTCTGCACAATTTGAGAGCCACGGGCCCGAGAGCATTCACAGGGTCGTCCCACCCCCAGACATTGCTGCCGGCACGTGCGAGGCTCTGAGAAAGGACCCCGGGTATAAGCCATCGTCCAGGCCCTCAGAAAATTCAGAGTCTGCTGGGGGAGGCGACTTATGCACCCGTGAGATGGCTCCACACAGAAACGAGGCCGGCAAGAACCAGTGGGACAGTGCGGACAGTCAGGGAAGGCTTCGGAGAGGGCGCAGAACTTGGGTCTGGAGGAGGAACCATTGCGGGGTCAGCCGAAGAGGGTGGAGGGCCCTGCAGGTGGGCAGCAGAGAGGGGGTTCATGTGGAGGACCTTTGGTGGCTCGGAGGGCAGGAGCAGGTGGGGCTGCTCGTTCAGCCCCGTTCTGCAGGCGGGGGGCCCCCCGGAGGTCTGAGCAGGGAGAGGAGGGTGTGCAGGCCACCGCTAAGCTGTCTGCCTCCACACGCGTCCACTTCCCCCGCTCTCTCCCCACACTCCCTCCCAGCCCCCAGCCCTGCCGGGGTCTGAGCAGCAGGGCGGAGGCCTGCCTGCAAGATGGGCGGTAAGAGGAGCCGGACCAAGTACACAGCATCCCTTGGAACCGGTCAGTGCCCAGCCCGGCCGCCCTGGCTGGACCTCACCCCTTCCAGGCACCAGCTCAGAGCCTGCAGGAGCCCTCTGCCCACTTGGCTTCTTCCTGCCTCCCTGTTCCTGAAACTTGGGGCCTCCTGGCCTGACTAGGGTGAGTGTCACTGCACTGGGAACTTGATGGATGGCCCCGGGAATGGATGCTCGTCTCTGTCTGTAGAGCCTCAGAGCCCATCCATCTTCCCTTGGCAGCCTGTTCCCGCCCCAGTGCTCACCTTCCCGGGGACTATTCCAGGCCTAGGTGGGTCCCAAGAGCCCGAGGGGTTGGGCTGTGTCTTGTCCCCACCAGGGACAGGAAAGAAGGGCAACTTCGCTCCCTGCAGAGCATCAAAACAGGTCCAAGGTTGGGGCGATGCACAGAATGTAAGGGGCATCCAAAAACTCAGTAATCCAGATGGTATTTTAAGGCAATACTTTAAAAAATCGAAGTTAATGCAAAAAAATTAATTTCTGAAAAAAGTATCAAAATATTGAATAAAGACAGGAAACAGTAGCAACACCACGCCAAGACATACTGGAGCCTGAGGCAAAAGGAAACAATGTGCGCCCCTAACTCCATGATTCCCTGTATTTTTAAATAGTTAATTTTCTTTTCAGAACATTAAAGTACTTGAAAAAGTATTGAAACGTTTAAAAGTAGATGTATTTAAACTCACAACGTTATTTTATTTACAGTAGAAACAGAGTTTATTTGGCTTTGATGGAAGCAAATACATCAATAATGATAATAATCTATTTCCCTTTGCTTCTCTCATTTTTCAGTTGAAAAAAAATGGCCATGTTTGATCATTTCTCATGACCAAGTGATCATCTTCAGTCATTTTAAATTAATTTCAGCTTCACGATCCTGTCTTTATTTAAAAACGTGATAGTTTGTTCATCATGAATACTTTTGCATTTGTCTTGGTAATTTTTTTTTTTTTAATTTTCATTCAATTATAAGTTATCTCCATTTCTGAGGTTCTGGGCACACCCATAATCTTCACGCCCGGCCTTGAGTTAGAGCAGAGGTATTGGACCACCTGCCCCCAGCCTGAACCAGAAAAGGGTTCCAGGACGCGGGGCTGGGGGAGGGGGCACTAGGAATAGGCCAGTTCTGGGGCAGCCAGCAGTCACCGTGCATCTGTCCAGGCGAGGCCAGCTAGGGATGGTGAGTGCAAATTTTGGGCGGCTGCAGGGTGAGGTGCCGCAGGGAAATCTTCCTGGACCTGAAGTTCAGTTTCCAGCTCAGATTCCCGCCGCGTGATGTCAGGCAACTCTCTGATCCCTGCTGGGCTCTTTGCTCCTGAGTCCCAGAGGGCTGTTGAGACCTGCCCTGTCTGCCCACCTCTCTGGGCCATGGTGAGGTTCAAGGTAAACAATACTAATGATCGCCCCGTGCTGGGCAGCCAGGGCACCCGAGGCTATTCCACAGCCTCTCTGGTCACTCAGCAGTGTCAGAAAGTTCTGCTTCACGTCTGACTTAATTCCTCCACCCTCCCTCCCTGGTCCATCTCTTCTGGAAGACCAGCCTAGAGCTCCTTATTCAGTTCTGCAGCCATTGGCTCCCAGCTGGGGCTCTGATGCGGCCACCTGAATACCCCCCTCCTGAGCATCAGAGAGGGGGTCCTGGGGGCTCAGAGCAGTAAGAGGCCAGAGTCTCCCCTGCACAGACCGCCTCACAGCCGCCTTCAGCACCTAGATACTTCACACCGTGAACAGCTGTGAGGCATAAATCACTTGAAGGAAAGGCCCTTTCAGAGTCAATTTATCAAAGTTTGATAGGAAGCTGTAAACATTGCCTGGCTGCTGTTCCCCCTCCAGACCCTGGCCCTCCCCACCCCCAGTCTGGCCCCCTCCCTCCCCAGCCCTCGGCCCCTGCTCTCCGCTCCCTTCGTCAGAGAACCGGAGGGGCAGAGGCTAATTGGGGGCAGGGAAGAAACTCCCCTGGCTGTGGGCAAACTAATGAGCAAGGCTGGGAGCGGACACAGCCCACAGGGGCTTCGGGAAGCCATCAGGTCCACCATCTGCCTCGGGGCCATGTCGCCACACGTATGCAACTCATCCCAGACAAGGAAAGACCAAAAACAAAAAACAGTCTCCGGCCATTAAAAAGAATGAAATCATGCCATTTGCAGCAACATGGATGGACCTAGAGACGATCCTGCTAAGTGAAGTAAGTCAGACAGAGAAAGACAAATACCATATGATATCACTTATAGGCGGAATCTAAAGAAAATGATACAAATGAGATTATTTACAAAACAGAAACAGACTCACAGACTTAGAGAATGAACTTATGGTTACCCGGGGTGGAAGGGTCAGGGGGAAGGACAGATTGGGAGTTGAGGATTGGCATGTACACACTGCTATATTTAAAATAGATAACCGACAAGGACCTACTGTAGAGCACAGGGAACTCTGCTCAATACTTTGTAATAACCTAAATGGGAAAAGAATTTGAAAAAGGATAGATACATGTATGTGTATAACTGAATCACTTTGCTGTACACCTGAAACTAACACAACATTTTTAATCAACTATGCTCCAATATAAAATTCAAAAAAATGTTTTTTATGTATAAAAAAAAAAAGTCTCTGGAGAAAGAGAGAGAAGCCCCCTCTCCCCTCCCTAGTTCAGGGCTTCCTCATGTCTAACCTCACTCCCTCAGGCTGCACTTGAGCCCCTCTTCCCTTTAAGTGCAGATGGAGAACATATACAGGCCATCCTCTATGTATCGATGACCTCTCTGTTACTGAAGGTCCATTGTAAGTTATCCTCATATATGATAAGCCCCAGGAAACTGAGTCAAGCAAGGATGGGAGCCACTGGGCTCATTTAAGGCAACTAAGAAAATTAAAAGTCCGGATTCTGAAATCACCCTTTCCAAAAAAAACCACATCTGCGCTGCAGGGCACCCAGAGAGATGGGTGCTAGTAACCAAGACCACAATTTAATGCCAGGTCTAACTCCAAAAACAGCCCTGCCTCCCTGGCCCAGTGGCCCATCCACGGAGGCAGTGTCTTAGCCCCCAGGAGTTCTGAGCACCTGTGAATCCCATGCCCCACCTCGTGAACAAGTCCAGGCTGAGGGCTGCTTCGTGCAGGGAAAGCCCTGCCCACCTCTCCCGGGACTGCGTCCAGTGAATGCAAATTAACTCCAACAGGAGTCTAAAGTAAACATGGTCAAAAAGAAAGCCGCCTTCCTCCCCTACACACACACACACACACACGCACGCACAGTGTGTTCCAAAGTCAAATGCAAGTGATACTTTCAATTATACACCAAATTTGGACTATCCGTGCCTCTGGCCACGAATGTTAGTGGCCATCACAGAAACCAACTGTGGCTTTAAGACACATCCAATACATTTCACCCCAAATCATCACTGAACACCTCACCCCAACCGCTCCTCTGAGCAGCTGATGGGCTGTTCCCCAGCAGCACTGACACCCCAGATTCCTTCACAGTAACAGTGATGTAGATCTGAGCTGAAACCCATACATTCTGATCCCAGGACACTCCCAGCAACTCGGTGCTGTCCTGTCTCTTTTTATAGAGTATACACCGTGCTCAGAACCCTTTCCACAGTGAGTCAATTGCTAATCAAAGGAAAGGGGAAGCCTTAGAAGGGACCCGGTGAAAAGAAGGATCCAAGGGTAGCTAGGCATAGCTAACAGGTCCCAGAGAGAAGGGTGGTTGAAGGTGGAGAGTGGGGAACACAGAAATCAAAAGACTTGTCCGAGGTCTCAAGAAATCCAGGGGACACCAGCTGTCCTGGGTCCCATTTGGTGACTCAAATCCCTGTAGCCATCTCCAAACTAGCAATGCCCTAAGACTGGCCAGTGAGTCCCACGTGGAGTGCCAATAGGGCCAAAGGGGACCTTCTGGAACAAAGTAGGTCCTCGATACATCTTAGTGTTTATTAATGTTTCTAGATCTGCTCCTCTCTAAGCATCCCCGTCCGGAGGCTTTGTTTTTTCTACCCAACCCCCCTTCACGCGCATCTCTTCCTACCCTTCGCTCGTTTACTCTGCGCTCACCTCTTGAGCACCGGCTCTGTGTAAGCTCTCAGCTGGGGCCGGAGAGACAAGGAGGAAGACGACAGGGCTGCTCAGGAAGTCACCCCCAGCCAGGCTCCTGGACTCAGCCACCTGCGAGGTGCAGGAGCCCTGCAGGAGCGAAGGGGAGGCTCTCAGCCAGCTCAGCCACGGCACTGGCAGAGGCACCGGGTCACACAGGGATGAGCCTGTCCCCTGCCCCCACCAGTACCCAGCCACAGTGTAGTGGGGGTCACATGGGAGGCACTTCAGCAAAGCTTGCAGGTCACATAGGTGCCCACAAGTCAGAAAAGAAGGATGGGTGTTCCGGGAAGAGAGAGCCGCCCCTCCTAGCCCACCCGCCCCCTAGGGACGTGAGGATGACCACGCAATGGGGTACCTGCAGGCAGGGAACCCAGCGCAGTGGCTGCACCTCGGAGGTGTCAGGGCAGTGATGGAGAAGGACTCACACACCCCAGAGGAGGGCCCCTCCCCAGGGCCAGCAGGGGTGAGGGGGGCCAAAGGAGACGGGGAGGAAAACATCACTCAGACTCGGAATAAAGAGAATCTATCTTCCAGCTGAGGTCCGGGCACATACCAGTGAGTGGGATTTTTTCATCCTGAGGGTTCCATCAGGATCACCTTCCCCAAAGGGTAGAAGGGGTCTGAGTGGACTCCGGGGGGTCGAGGAGAGTGGGAGCCTGTGGGGTCCAGGCTGGAAGGAGACCCAGGAGTGCATCAGAATCAGGGCTGGGAGACAGCTGGCCCAGGAGGCTACCACCCAGCACGGGGGGCGGGGGGCCCTCCATCCTGGGACCAGGTTACCTGAGCCCTCACACTGCCCCAGGCTGCCCAACCCCTGCTGAGGAGCTGCCAAGTGGAAAGGTCTCTAGACTTGAGGTCAGAAAGGTGAGATTAAAATCCTCCTTCTTCCACTAAAAAGCTCTGAGGCCTGGACACCAGCTCTAGTCCCTCATCCCTGGAACGGCACCCCTCACCCACCTCTTAGGGACGTCACCCAGTGGGTGACTAAGGCTGCACCTCGTAGGTTTGTAATAATTGACATTGTAAGGTAGAAAGTTAGTATAAACGTTACGAATGTCTGGGGAGCAGCCTTCTCCATCCCAGGCCAGAACACCACCCAGTTCTGCACCTTGTCACACTTACCTGCCCCGTACGGCTTTCTGGGCAGATCTGATAAGTTTGTCCATGGCCATTGTAACCATGAGACATCAGGGCTCTTTCCCCGTTGCTTCCCTTACCTTGCACATAGCATTTTACTTGACCTTTTTTTCCCCAACTTTATTGAGATATAATTGACTTATAATAATATGTGAGTTCAAGGTATACAATGCATTGATTTGATACATTCATATATTGCCTGTGATTACCACCACTGCGTTAGCTAACACCTCCATCCCATCACATAATTACCAATTCTTTTTAGTGGTGAGACATTTATGATCTACTCTGGTGGCAATATTAAAATGTATAATACAGTGTAATTAGCTATAATCACCATGCTGTACGTTAGATCCCCAAAACGTGTTCACCTTATAACTGGAAGTTTGTACCCTTCGACCAACAGCTCCCCATTTTTCTCACCCTCAGCCCCTCGTAACCACCACTCTACTGTCTGTTTCTCAGAGTTCAGCTTTTCTCAGATTCCACATACGTGATATCATACAGTATTTGTCTTTCTCTGTCTAACTTATTTCACTTAGCATAACGCTCTCAAGTTTCATCCACGTTGTCACGAATGGAAAAATCTCCTTCTTCCTCATGGCTGAATAGTGTCCCATTTTACATAGATATATATATCTTCTTTCTCTATATCGAAAACGTTTTGCAAACCACATATCTCACTTGAGCTTTGCTGGCACCCTGCCTCAACCCCAGGGAGCACCCCACAAATCAGGAGACAGGGCAGCCGACCTCAACCTTAGCCGACCCAGCTCACGGCCACCCCTGCCGAGGACCTGCTATAACCCGCACCATTCGTGTGGTCCCTCGTTCAGTCCTGCACCACGAGAAGCCCATATTGGCTCCACTTTACAGATGAGGAAACAGAAGCTCGGGAAATTTAGAAACTTGCCCAGGGTCACCACGTAAGGAGGTTCCCAGGTCTGTCTGTGAGCAAAGACGGTGCCCACTCTTCACCCTGACACTGCTTCCCTGGGGCCAGAGAGGCAGGGGTTGGGTGGTCCCAAACCCAGCCCACCGACACCAGCAAACACAAGCTGTGGGTGTGACCAGAGGCAGACGGGGAGTCCTTCCCTGCCCCACCGTGAATCGAACCCAGAGCACGGAGCAGGGCCAACATCTTCTCCTGGCCAACTACCCAGCTGTCCTCCAAAAGGGCAGTATTCTGATACAGAGCACGCTGGGGCCAAAACCACCCCACCCAACCGCAATTTCAATAAGGAAGAGGGGGCCGCTCTGGGAGAAGAGGCCGTGCCCCCCTCCTGTGCACACCGCCTGCAGTGCACGCTGTGATGGCCACCTCCACTTCCCTTCCCCCTTCCAGGACAGAAGGACTCCTTGCCTCAGCTGCTGGGCTGTCGGGTGGCCAGCTCTCTGCTGGGTCCTCTCTGGGGATTACCTGAGGCCCAAAGGGAGGAAGCCCACTGCCAGTGACTGGGCCCTGCAGGGCACAAAGGCCAGCCTGCCCTCCCGGTTTCATAGCTCCTGTTGGGTCCGCTGAGATCTTCAAGGTGCCGCCACCGCAGTCCAGACTGGCCCCTCTGTCCAGTGCCACCTCCCCGGTTCCCATCAGGGGTGATCCAGAGAGGCCTCCCCACTAAGCGTCCCGAGGGCTCTATCTCGGGCTTGGCCTACAGGACCCCAGTCTGCACCGCCCCCTCCTGCACCCTCCCCAGGATGAGCATGGCCTGATTTCCCTCCGGTTGCAAAGAGGCCTCAGCCTTGTCACATTCCACATCGCAGCATCCTGGCAGATTGTAAAGAGGGAATGTTCACCTAGAAAGTGTACCCTCTCCGTAGAAAATGCCATGCAGTGCTCACCAGTTTCTGAGGAGGAATGTGCTCTCTCTCTGTGAAAAATGAGGAAGATGGGAGATTTTAAAAATATCTATAATGCTAAAGTACGGAGGAGCAGTGAAGCGCTTTTTGCAAGGAATTCTAAAAGAATTGCCCTTTTTCAAATTTAGAGGCTTGTGCTTTTCCAAAAACAGGCTCAGAGCAGAAAAAAAAATAAAAAACCTTGACTTTCTTTCTCCTCTTAAGGATGCTGGCAGATACTGGATTTGGTAAATTTGCATAAAGTTGAAAGGTACGTTTAGTGGTTTTCTGGGATTCCCTGAAATGAATTTTTGTGGCGAGAAGCCCAGAGAAAGCGTTTTGCTTTTTTCCTTGCCTGGCACGCTGCTTTACAGTTCCCCGTGACGAGGGACAGTGTGTTCTGTCTGCTCCCGTTTATCATTTTCCCGAGTGGATGACTTGCCCATCGCTCGGCTCTGTCTCTTCTCGTCCCGCCTGTCTGACCCTGCGTGTCCCACTCCCTGAACTCTCTCTGTCACTTCTCCATCCTTCCCTGCACTTCCTCAACCAGCTACCACAGGGAACAAACACACATTTTTATAATGCAAAAATCAGTGTTCCTAGCGTCTCATGTTAAAAGCCAGTTATTAGGATTTCATGTGTTTATTTTTTAAGCCCCTTAAAGAGGCGACCTTTTCCCCCTGCCCCTCAGTCTTTGCGAGACTCCTGAGGCCCCAGGTGTTGGTCGGGGAGGTTCCACCAGCCTCGCTTCCCTCCTGAGTGAAGCCACGGAGCCTCTTGAGGACCCGGATTTGACAGATGGGAGCCTGTTGCAAAACCGACCATATCAGTTCTGCTTTCTATTTACGGGACCGACCCAGACACTCCCGAGTCCCGCGGTGTTTTGCTGGGTCAGGATGGCCTCCTTGAAGCTGCTAACAAGCCAAAGGCCCCGAGACAGCTTCTCGCGCAGTTGCAGCCAGACAGCGCTGAGGTTAGGAGAGCACCGCCAGGCCCCCAGGGGCCTGAGCCAGACTCCTGGGCCCCCTCACCGTGAGTTGTGTCACTTGTTCCAAGTGGATCTGCCGCTTTGTGCCTCGGTTTCCCCATCTGTAGAATAAGGCATGAGGTCACCGTGAGGTTGAAACCAGTAAACGGCAGCCCACGCCACCACACTAGACTTCTCCCCCGGACCCAGCCATTTTGCACAGCAGAACCCCAGAGTCAAGGTCAGGACGAGCCGGAGAGCTTTGGGAGGCGCTGCAAAGCAGATACTGACCTGAGAAGGGCATTCAGCCCGCCCTGTGGCCGTCTGCACGGCAGCCGAGCTGGAGAGGGAGAAGTCCCTTCCTCCGCAGGATGACCCACCTCCCACGTGGCAGGAGGGATGTCCTCCCCTGCCTGCCCTCCCGCCCCCCGCCTGCCCCAGGGTTCCACGTGCTCTCCCACCCCACCCTGTTCTCCTTGCTGCTGCTCTTCTCACAGGTCGCCCTTTCCCATCTGGTTTCTCCCTCTGGCCACCAAAGGGTGCTACACCTGCTCTCCACACACCATCACACATCACCCACCTGCGCCGTGAACACACACACAGACACACACATACACACAGCCCTCTGCCTGCGTGGAGCCCGCCATCTGCGCCCTCCCCCTCCCCCTTATCTCTCCTTCCCTCTGCTCTGCACACATCCTGTGATTCATTTGTGTACTCGGGATTAAGGAAGCATCCGTCTCCTCACAGACAGCGCCTCACTGATGAGATGGCTCAGACCCTTTCAGGGTTTCATCGGAAATAAACAGAGTGCACACCCTTCCTCATTTGAGGGGCGAAACGAGTGACTTTGTTTGACTTTGCCCCTACAGCATCTGTCTCCCTTGCCGCATCTCTCCTCCCTGGGGGCCCTGCCCATCCTGGCCTCTTACCTCCTGCTGTCACCGTCACCATGGTGACGGTTTTGTCGGTGCTTTGAGGCAAGGTGCTGACCAGGCCACCTAGGGAGGCTGAGGCCAGGGTGCAACACAAGGAGGTAACAGAGCGGGAGGTTGAAACGAGCAATTTCACATGTAACTGCTGCTCTCCGTGTCCACTTATTGAACAGACAGTAATCATATCAGGAGCTAATGAGGGCTGAGTTCTTACTGTGGTGTCGAGCTCTGGGACAAAGCACTTGTATTAACCCATTTCATCAGCCCACAGCCCTGTGAGATAGATACTGTAATATCTATGCCATCCATGCTATCTTGCCCACAGTCACGCAGTCAGGAGCCGGGAGCGTGGCACCTGCCGCCCATCTTTTCCCTGCATAACAGGAGCTCCAGGTGAAGCACGGACTTCCCAGTGTCCGGACCTTTGCAAGTCGCTGGAGTCAGGGACCCCTGAGCTCAGCTAGTCCAGGGCCCCCCAGGCTGGGGGCAGGGCCAGAGCTGAAATGCAGCCTCCAGCCCTCTCTCCTCCTGTCCTTCTGCCCCCCAACCTCCCAGGAAAAGTGTCTGGGCAATGGTGCCACAGAATCCGTGGATGACACATCTTAAAAAGACCCTATTTGCATCTTACCCCAAATCTTCTTTAGGTAGACCTGACTGGGAGTGGAGACAGTCTGAAGAGGGGGGAAGGCACTCACATTTATTAAATTACATATACCTAATTAATACGTGTATAGCATTGCCAGATAAAATGCAAGATGCCAGTTACATTTGAATTTCAGATAAACATACTAAAAATTATTTGCAGTTGATCTGAAATTCTAATTTATCTGGGCGTTCTGTACTTTTATTTACTAAATCTGGCAAACCCTGCACATCTCCCAACTCCGCTGCTTACTAGCTGCGTGACACTGGGCAGGAAACTTAACTGCTTTGTGCCTCCATTTCCTTGTCTCTAAAATACGCATGACCACGTCTACGTGTATAGCGTTGTTGTGAGAATTAAATGACTACTTTTATGGCACTGGAAGAGCTCTGGAGTTCGGGCTGTTAACCATATTATTATTATTTGTTGTTGTGGTATTCTTATTACTACACCCAAGGTAATATGCTAGGAGGTGGTAAAGATGCCAAGATGTATTAAGACTCCTCCTGGAGCTGTAGGGAACCTGAAACAGGTCCACAGATCAAGTAACATGGACCACGGTGGGTGCCAGCATGAAAGGCTAGTGCTAAGGGAGCAGGGGATGTTTGCTTCCAGCTCAGCGGGATCAGACAAGGCACCAGCTAACCAAGATTTATTGAGGGTCACCCTGAGCTGCACACGGTACTAAGTACTGGGATAGAAAGAAGAAGCCGGCAAGGGCCAGCCCTCAAGGAGCTCACAGCGGTCGGGCAGCCGACGGCAATGGCACCAAGGGCCACACGAGCTCATGGAGATGGCACATGGTCTTAGGGCAAGGGCCGAGATTGAGAGAGGGCTTCCTGGAAGAGGTGACAGTAAAGAATGACCAAGAGTTAACAAGGCAAAGGTGGCCTTTGAGCTGCTTGGAGAGAGGATGGTATTCCAGCCTGTTAAGAATCGGGATGAGGACATTCTCGGCAGAGGGAACTTCGCAAACCTAAGCATGTGGTTGTAAAGGTCAGGCTATCCTTGCAGAGAGGTGAGCAGACCCGTCCAAGGAAAGCACACGAGAAAGAGCTGGAGAAAGAAGGCCTAGCTGGAGAGGGCCTTGGACGCGCTCCGTGCGGATGAACTGGGTCTTATCCCGGAGTAGCAGGGAGTGATGGACAATGTGAGCAGCAGAGATGGAGCCTGTGGGACAGTCCCCGACCATCGCGGAGGTGGAAAGGGTTGGAGCGGAGCGGAGAGGGTCGCGGCCATGGGCCCAGTGCTGGGACTACTACAGGAGCCCAGAGCTCCGAGCCATCTTTCAGCAGCAAACCGGACAGTAGGTTACTACTGAGTGCATCAGTTAGCTGTTGCAAACTTAATGATTCTGTAAGCCAGCGATTTGGCCGAGCCCAGAGGAGACGCTCACCTCGACTCCACACGGGGTCAGCGGCGCACGCACGCCTTTGCGGCCGTCTAGCATAACGGCCTCACTCTCATGGGCACAGGATGTGGGGAGACCGGAGAGGGAGGGGGGCCAAGCAGGCAGGGCAGCAGATCACCCCTGGGGAGCAGCAGGGTCTTCACCCCGTGTCTGGTGAGGACAGGGCAGGGAAAGCGGAGAGAGACCTCTGCTTCCCCAAGGAAACAGAGCACCAGACTCACAAGCCCTAGGAACTCTGCCCACCATCTTTCAAGGGAATGAGCCCAGTCTGCTTGAAGAACAAATAACCTCTCTACAACACTGGACCATTGATAAAGTGTTTTCCCACACTGCATCTCACTTGATCCTGGGAGCTACACAGCAAATCTGGTTTTATTGTATAGTCTGTTCTACAAATGAGGAAACTGAGGCACAGAGAGGCTAAGAAAGTTGGCCATGGCCGCAAGCTAGTAAGTAGGGCTCAGCATGTGAGCCCAAGCTGGCTGACTTTCGAGTTAGCCAAGGAAAGGGAAAGTGACAACTGGGGAAGAGTGACTTATTCCAGGAGTTGCAGGCGATTCTTATCCATAAGAACAAATTAGAAGCGATGGAAAATGAAGCAGAAGGGATTGGCGAGAGCCACGAAGTTCAGACTTTATCCAGATGGCAGTGGGGGACCTTTGGAAGATTGTAAACAGAGGACTGCTAGAAATGCAGCAAATGGTGAGTGAATGGATGAGTGGATGGGTGAAAATCAAACCTTTGCAAAGATCACTCTGGAACAGTGTGGAGGGTAGAGCAGGGGGTGTTAGGTATTGTAACCCAAGTAAGAAATGATGAGGGCCTGAGACAGGAAGACTGCTGGGGATGGAAAGGGAGAGACAAATCTGAGAGATATTTCAGAGAATTAACCAGGATGGTTCGTAATGCCGGATGCAGGAGAGTGGAATTCAGAAAGACGTGCAGATTTCTAGCTTCAGTCATTGGTGGTGCCATTCCCCCAAATAGAAGTTATGCCTATTTGGGATTTATCAACGTGCAGATGTTGGCTGAGTCCACAGGAAAGCCATGTGCTTCTCCACGGCTAGCGCACAGGACGTACACAGGCCTGAGAATCCCTGGGGAAGAACACCAGTTACGGGTGGGAAGAAGACAGAAAGTAGCATCCAGAGAGGATGGGAGAAAACCAGAAGAGAATCCTAGAGGCCAGTTTAGGATTTCTCTATTCCCCCACTTGGTCTTTTTTTTCCTTAGTACTTACTACCAACCAACATTGTATTATGTATTTACCCGTTTATTGTCTGTCTCTCCCACTGGAATATAAACTCCACCAGGGCAGGAGTTTTGCGTCCCCGCTGATTTGAGCAGGGCCTGGCCCATAGTAAATACTCAACATGGATTTTCTGAATACATGTCTAGCGAGCTGGGCCTGAGAAGCCACCCCTTAAAAGCAGGCACATCCCGGCCGTGTCTTTACAGACTGCGGTTCTGCACGTTGGCCATTAGGCGGCGCATCAAAGTGAGCGAGGAAGCTGCAGGCTGGGATCGCATGGGGCCCAGAACCTGACAACAGGGCAGGACGACAAAAGTGAGCAAAGCGTGGATCTGAACGGCAGAAATCATTCCTCCTCTCCCTTAGCAGACATCGCTCTCCAACACAAACTGCAAGTCAGGCTCGTGCGTCATCGAGCCGTCGGAAATCAGGTTGGGGGACGGGAGTGCGGGGTCTGAAGGCATAGGGATGAAGAGTCAGGACTGGGGCAGGAGGGTTGACGGGACGGGCTGTGAGGCACAGCCCCAGCTTCACGGGCGGCTCTGGGTGCTGCTCTGATGCTGGCAGAACAGATCACAGGGGAAAACAAACCTGGGTCTCAATCCCAACCCTACCCCTTACCTGCTGTGTTAATTTGCCCTCCCTGAGCCCCCGTTTCCTAGTCTATAAAATGGAGGTCCTAAGAGCACCCGTTTCGAGGAAAACTGAGAATGAAACAAGGGGGCCCTTGGCCCAGTGCCGTCCACATAAACAAAACTAAATGTCATTCTTAAAAATTGGACCTGATAGGGCTTCCCTGGTGGCGCAGTGGTTGAGAGTCCGCCTGCCGATGCAGGGGACACGGGTTCGTGCCCCGGTCCGGGAGGATCCCACATGCCGCGGAGCGGCTGGGCCCGTGAGCCATGGCCACTGCGCCTGCGCATCCGGAGCCTGTGCTCCGCAACGGGAGAGGCCACAACAGTGAGAGGCCCGTGTACCGCAAAAAAAAAAAAAAAAAAAAAATTGGGCCTGATAATCAATATTTGTCTAGCCGTTTACAAAGCTCCCGCCTCATTCTTCATATCATAAAGGTAATCCTCAAAACAGCCTGCAGGTATCTTTATCACCCCACTTCCCAGACAAGAGGGCAAACATTGTCAGATTACATACGTAATACAGCTTGTAAAGGGATGGACTCGAGCCAGGTTCAGCTCAGCAAACATACAAGGGATAACCCTGGAGCGTCAGGTGCTCTGCCAGGTGACGAGGACAGGACGGGTGAGGCTGCAGTCTAGGGAAAGACAAACACACTCAGATCATTTCCATAGAAGAGGTGAGATACTGAGACAGAAGGATGCCCAGGATGCTACGGGATCATAGACAAAAGCCACTTGGTCCAACTTGGAGATCCAGAAAGACCTCATGGACTGAGCAGCCCCCCTTAGCTATATCTGGAAGGCTGGGTAAGAATGATCCAGGAGAAGAAGGACCCCAGCATTCCAAGTTAAAGAACTGCCCGAGCAAAAGAACTTGTTATTTTTATTTTTTCGATGTGTTGGGTCTTTGTTGCTGCACGTGGGCTTTTTCTCTAGTTGTGGCGAGCAGGGGCTACTCCTCTCAGAGGCGTAAGGGCTTCTCATTGCGGTGGCTTCTCTTGTTGCAGAGCACAGGCCCTAGGCGCACGGGCTTCAGTAGTTGTGGCGCTCAGGCTCAGTAGTTGTGGCTCGCAGGCTCTAGAGCGCGGGCTCAGTATGTGGCGCACGGGCTTAGTTGCTCCACAGCACGTGGGATCTTCCCACACCAGGGCTCGAACCCGTGTCCCCTGCATTGGCAGGCGGATTCTTAACCACTGCGCCACCAGGGAAGTCCCAAAGGGACCTGTAATGAAACACATCCATACTGGGGTCCACCTCTAAATCTAGTGTCTAGTGAGCAGGACGCTACCCCCAGGAAGTCATGGAGGGAAAGGCACCAACCAGCACAGAGGTCCCCCCACGTGTTCTCACTGTCCAGTGAGCCTTTTCTTCAAAGCACTTATCGGTTTGTAATCATCCTAGGATCCCTCCAGAGCAGTGTTCCTCAGACTTTAACGTACATACCAGTTATCTGGGTCGTTTTTAAGCGCAGATCCAGATTCAGGAGCTCTTGAGGTGAAGCAAAAGCCTGCATTTGTAACAAGCTCCCGGGTGATGTGGAGGCTGCAACTCCATCCCGGGAACACGCTTTGAGTAACGAAGTTCACCCTACCAGCTCAAGAGGGCAGGCTGGGTCTGGCTTTACTCAACCACTATGGGCTCAGATTGGGGCGTGAAAGAGGCTGAAAGAAAGACGTGGAAACATCAATTTCAGGAGGGAAGGAAGGAACGCTGGCCATGCAGCCGGGACACTGGGAGGAAAGAAGGTTCTGGAGTGTGGGAGGTGCTGGTTTGGATGAGCTCAGAGGCCCCTGGGGGTCCTCCCTCCCCTCCAGTCAGCTCCCCCACTCCCAGCACAAACTCAGTCCGCTCCTTTCCTGACTCCCTGGGGCCTGGGGCTGAACACTGACCCCTAAAAGCAGAGAAAAGCACCATGGAAGGCACACCTCGTCTTCCCTCCAAGCCAGAAGCCCTCCGAGCTGCCACCCTGCTTGCAGCAGACCTCTCCCTAGCCTATGATCCAGAGAAATCAGACAGGGGTCCCTCCTCGACCGAGGGGTCTGGTGCTACCGAGAAAACAAGCCGAGAACCCCACCACCCCAAGCCCTCCCGCCTGGGCTCCTCCTTTCCAGAAACGGCAGGAAGCAACCACTCCCCAAGGTCCCACCATAGGGAGTTCCTGTCCCCGTGAGGTGTGGGAGGCACCTCCTCTTTGCCCGCCACCCCAACCCTACCCACCGCCGTACACACACAGCATAGAAACTGCTGGCCTCGGAAGCAAACGCCCATGCCAGACCCCTCACCCAGGGATCTTTCATTTATTCATTCAACAAACATTTACTGAGCACCTACTGTGTGCCAAGCACTGATCTAGTGACCAAGAGAGACAAGGTCTTTCTTTGCTGTCAGGGAGCCTCCTTTCCATAAGAGGAGCTCCAAATGAACCCGGTGGTAAAGAAGCAAGGGGGCTGGCGTGACAGAGAGTCACGAGGGGCTGTTACACAGGGTGGCCGGGCCTCGCAGAGGACGTGGCATCTAAGCTGCACCATCACTGATGAGGAGAAGCCAGCAAGACAAGGACACAGAAAAGAACATTCCAGATGGAAAGGCCCCGGGGCAGGGCGTGGTGAGGGCTGAGTGGCTGAGTGGAAGGAAGCCAGGTCCCAGAGGCAGGCCAGGACCAGGGGTGCAGGTGCTTATAGACAACAGAGAGGATTTCAAATTATGTTCCAGGGACAGTGCAGAGGCCCCAGAGAGCTTGGAGCAGAGCAGCGACCCAACCAGACTGTGTTTGAACAGCCCACTTGTGGAGAAGGCACTGCACATGAGTTGAACAGGACCCAGGCCTGCCCTCCAGAGAGCTTAGCGTCTATGAGGTGCTCCCGGTACTGATGGGGGCGGGGGGATGGCCCGCTGACCGCCCCACATCTGCCCCTGGCAACATAAGCTCCGTGTCCGGGCTGCTGGCCTCTGCTGGCAGACGTGTCCCATCCCCCATCTCTGGGGACCAACCATCTGGACTGACGGAGCATCTGGGGAACGCTGGAAGCCCAGCGGGCTGGAGGGGGCCACTTAGGTGACCAACTGGACTTTGGAGGAGACCCCACAGCGCTGCCCATGGCCTGGCACCAAGAGAATTTTTCCAGCCTGTTCGGGCAAAGTTGACCAACCGGGCAGACCAAGACCAAGGAGTCAAATGAGCTGGGCACAGAGTCAGTGAGCAGTTCCAGAACGAGGCGGAAGCCCTCTGAACCCAGCTCCACTCTACTCTCTGTCCAGCCGATGTCCTGCAGGAAGGAGAGTCAGATGGTCACCCCTAGCACATGCTCTAGTGCAGGAGGCCTTCTGATCATAGGAGCACGTCTTAGAGATAGCTGTGGGGCTGGGGATCGGTCCCATACAACTTTTAGCCACAGAATCTCTTGTTGCTGTAAAATGGTATAAAGAACCCTAGTACATAAAACAGGTGAAAGCTTTACCGCCCAGGTGGAGCCAGGCTGCACTTCCCCATCCTCTCTTACCCTCGCTCCCTGTGACTCTGGGCAGCCACCATGCTCTCTGGCCTCATACACCTCCCCTGTGCCTCCCTGCCCGCCGCTCCACTGAGGCCCGCTTGCTCTGGGCAGCAGAGCTGGGAGAAATTCCTCAGGGGCTCCCTCCCACACAGGGAGCACGGGTCCTCTACACTGTACACCCACGCACGTGGCACTGTCTACACGGCTGATGGCCAGAGATGGGCAGAGCAAGGAGGAAGGCCCCCAGCCGCCTGCCCAAAGCCCGGATGACAGGAGGGTAAATGGCAAAGAGCCAGGCGCCCCCCGCGACTGTAGAACCCTAATTCGCATGATGTGCCCCTTTCAAAAGCAGCGCCCCAGAGCCAGCCCCTGTCCCAGGGAGGGTGTGACCCCTGGGCTGCCTTCCAGCTCCCGGCACCCACTCTGCCCGGGCTCAAGTCCTCCGAGGTCTCAGTCACCCAACAGCTAATGCACTTTTCCTGACCGACAACAAGCTCAACACCAAAACCGTCAACTATTTTTATCTCTGGATTAATCACAAAAGGCTAACGCTTCCACCTTCCCTGTGATTAAAAAATTAGGAGACCAAGCTCTGTAGTGGTTCAGGATAATAACGAATCCTGGGAGGGGGGTGGATGAATAATGCATCTCCAGGCTCGGGCTACTCGAGACTTTCTCCCCTCCTGGCCCCCCAGCTCCGGGCCCAGGTCTGAATGGAGAGGTAATGAGTCACCCCCCTCCTGTCAGGACCACAGCTGCCAGGAGGGAGCGACTGTTGATTTCTATTCAGCCTGCGGGCCCCAAACCTCCCCCCTCCTCCCCCTCCCACCCTCACCCACCCCAGCCCCCATCCACACCCCCTCCTACCCCATCTGGTGTGCACCGAGGCGAAGGCCGATCCATAATGCATGGTTACGTGAACAACTGGCGTGATAACCACTTATTTGGGAAGATGTGTGCGCGCACGCGTGCGCCTAAGCGTCACACAGCACAGTCCCACTCCCCTCTCCCCTCCTCTAACCCGACATTCCAAACGCGGCACTAGCCGTGATCACAGGCGGTTACACTGAGCAAAGGCCCAGAGACACTATTTTCTCAAAACTGGTCACACAGCAGAATCCTCTGCGAGCTTTAAAATGCCCTGATGCTCTGGTCTACCCCCTGAAATGGGGATTCAGCTGGTCAGGGTGTGGCCTGGCGACGGGACGTTTAAAACCTCCCCCAGAATATTGTAAACTGCAACGAGAACCACTGTCTCGGGCCCAACAAATGTCAGCGCTGGAGGAACGTTCCAGATCCCCTGTTGTACTTTCACATGTTATATCTGAGGAAATAAAACTGGGCAAGGGACTGCCTTCCCGCTTCGGCCTCTGATTTAGGGCACTTCCACAATCTCGCCCCCTTGGCCGCAGACACAGGATGGCCAGGTGTTGATTCTGTTCCGGAAGCTTCTTTCCAGTCTCCCTGGCCTTCAGCAAGCTCTGCCTGAGCACATCCATCGAACAGCTCTCGGGCAGAAAGCCGCCACCTCGGAGGGAGGGGCCGGGAGCCTAGCGCAGCCCTCCCTGCTGGCAGGGCCCGCCCGAAGCAAGGAGATAAAATCCCCTCCCCAGCACTAGCTCTCGGGCAGAAAGCCGCCACCTCGGAGGGAGGGGCCCGGAGCCCAGCGCAGCCCTCCCTGCTGGCAGGGCCCGCCCGAAGCAAGGAGCTAAAATCCCCTCCCCAGCACGATAAGGCCCTCATTAGCCTCCCTGTGGCTCTCTGGCCCACAGCACCAAGGAGGCCTCTGGCACTAATGCGGGGGTAAAGGGAGGGCGGGGGAGGAGGCTCTCTTTACTGTCCGGCCCACACCCACCATCTGCCTGTACCCAGGTCCCCCTAGGAGGCTGGGCAGGGCTGAACGAGGCCGACTTTCTCCCTGGGCCAGGATCGCAGTGGAGTCCTGGGGCTGATGAGAGCAACTTGGAAGCCGGGAGGGTTTTTTTCCCTTAGGAAATAGAAACTTGGGGGATGGCACTCGCCAGGGCTGTAGTTCTGAACCAGGCGTCCTGGAGGCCGGAAAGGGAGGGGGCAGAGCCACTAGCTGGAGGCAGGCTGCTTCAAGTACTTACCTGGCCCCAGGGTCTCCTGGAGTTTCCTGAGGAGCCTGGCAGGTGCCCGGGCAGGGATGGGCCCTGGGGAGCCGAGGGAAGCCAGCAGGCTGCTGGGGGTGCCCTGGGTGGGGAGGGGCTGGAAGGCAGAGCTGCTGGGTCTGGACGTGCCTCCACTGCCTGGAGAGGCTGCCTTCCTGCCCACGGGCCCAGAAGGTCGCACAGGGCCTGGCTGGAAGGATGGACTTTCTCTGGCTACTGGGCAAAGAAGGCCCTTTGCGTGAGGACCCCAACTCTCACCTAATGACCCATTCACTGAGGAAACACGCAGCTCAGCCCTCCTGACCAGCCCCGCCTTGGGGAAGAAGGCCAGGGATTCCTCAGGTGGTCTCCAAGGAGCCCTGCCCCTTCTGGTTTGTCCAGGGAGGAGAGACAGGGAAAGCAGAGGCCTGAGACCCTCGTGCGTCCACAAGCACAAATCTCAGAAGAGGCTCTGTGACCTTAGGCCAGTCACTTAACTTCTCTGGGCCTCTTCTCCCAATAATGGTCATCCATCATCATAACTGCCCATCCCGCATCCCATGGTCATCATGGGGATCAAAGGCATGACTGCACTGGAGTTAGCAAACGTGTATGGAGCCTCCACCAGGCACCGGGCCCTGTGCCGGGCGCTACGGGAGGCGTCACTCTCCCCCTGGCAGTCCCCGTCTCGTGGCGGGGACCACGCTGCTATGAAATGGGGTGGAAGGACCAGGCAAGAGAGATTCATTCTGACCCTGGGATGAGGGAGAATAAAGTGCTAAGGAGACGCCCAGCCCTCTGAAACACTGTCTCAGTCTCGAAAGGTCGCCTGTCACCTGTCCCCTGCAAGGGAAGCAACCAGCCTGGTGCTCCAAGTGTCAGGGGACCTGCTTCCAGCCCTGGCTCTGCCACTCGTGCACTGTGTGACCTTGAGCAAGTCACTTGGTCTTGCTGAGCCTCGGTTTCCAGATCTGTGTAATTGGGATAATAATGTTTACCTTGCAAGATGGTTGTGAGGATTAAATCAGACGACAGATGTGACACTGCTTTGTTTTAAAAGAGGGAGAGAGAAGTTAAAAAGAATGATCTGGGCTTCCCTGGTGGCGCAGTGGCTGAGAGTCCACCTGCCGATGCAGGGGACACGGGTTCGTGCCCCGGTCTGGGAAGATCCCACATGCCGCAGAGCGGCTGGGCCCGTGAGCCATGGCCGCTGGGCCTGCGCGTCCGGAGCCTGTGCCCCACAACGGGAGAGGCCACAACAGTGAGAGGCCCGCGTACCGCAAAAAAAAAAAAAAAAGCAATCCAAGAAGCCGTGCCGTGCTTCCCGATCTGCAAATCACAGCTAATGACGCCTGCCCTGTCCCCTCACGGGCTGCCACACGCGGGGTGAAATGATGACATGAGAGTCCTCTGCAAATAAACACGCGATGCCTGTGTCAGGATTACTGCTGTTGTTGCTGTTATTGCTATCCTACAAGGGGATTATACATTTTATTAAAGAATGATAATTACTGTTGGTCATAAAGTCCACCCAGCCCTGCCCGAGGGGAGGGGCGCCCTCAGCCTGACCTCTCCCCTCCTCTCCCCGCAGTGCCACCTGACGACCCCGTCATCCTGGGGGGGCCTGTCATCAGCCTGCGGGCCGGGGACCCCCTCAACCTCACCTGCCATGCAGACAACGCCAAGCCTGCAGCCTCCATCATCTGGCTGAGGAAGGGAGAGGTGATCAATGGAGCCACCTACTCCAAGGTGAGGCGCGGTGGAAGGAGGGGAGGGGCCGCAGGAGGGGCCGGCTCTCCCCATCTCTCTGCAGCTCTTGCTCTGCCTGTATGATTTTCTGTCACCTTTTGTTCCTGGCTCGTTGTCTCTCTCTCTCTGGCTTTTCTCTCGTGCGCACACTGTCACTTTTTCTTTTTCTCTCTCGTGCTCTGCCTCTATTTATCTGACCTTTTCTGTCTCTCCTCCACTTTCTCTCTTTCCTGGGGTAAGGCCCTATGTCCAAATATGTGCCATTGGCGGTCAGAGCTTCACCATATGAGTTCGGGGGTGGGGGAGGACACAATTCACATACAGCAGGGACCTGCCGGGTCTGACAAGCTTTAAACCTGTGACTCGGGGCACACGGAGAAGGCTGGATCCTCCAGCCATACTCATATGGCATCTGCTCCGGGGGCTGTCAGAGCCCAGCCCTCTGCTGCCCCCTCTTTCCCCAGGACTGCAAGTGCCCTTGAGCTAGGAACTTCTGAAGTCCCAAAGGCAGAGCAGCCCCAGACAGGCTATGCAAGAGAAGGGGCCAGGGACATGAGCATCTGAGACAGAGACAGAGACAGAGAGACAGGGAGAGAGAGAGGTTGAGAGGACCCACGAGTACACAAAGTCAAGGAGGGTCCACCGTCTACAGAAAAAAAATCCCACAGGGCGGCCCTGAAAGCCCTCATAGCTGAAGCCTCGGTATTTATCACATGGTGGGTGGTTAAGCCCGTGGGCCCAGGGGACTGGGAAGCCTGAATCCAGGCTCTGCCTCCTTCTAGCTCTGTGACCACGGGCAAGCTCCCCAGCCTTGCTGTGCCTGAGAGTCCCCATCTCTACCACAGGAGCCACGGCACCTGCCTCGAAGGCTGGTCGCGAGGATTGAATGAGCAGAGTGCCGGGCAGAGGGAAGCAAGGCTGTTAGGATCACTGCCTTCCCTCACGTGATCCGCACGGTCCCCACGGTGCACCCTGCCATCCATATTTCCTGGGCGAGTGTGACAGTGTCATAGTAGAGCAGGCCCCACGATCCTACCAACTTGGTTCAATCCTGAGCCCCATCGCATATTATGGTAACTTCAGCTCTCCGCCTCAGCTTCCCCATCTGCAAAACGGGAGGATGATAACTGCGGACCCCTGTTAGGATTCCTTTGAGACGTAGACAGAATAATGCGTTGAAAGCACTGGGTAAAGTGCCTGGCGTAGAGTCAGGGCTTCGTAAAACGTTCGCTGGTATTACTGGGCCCTTCCTGCCCTTCCTCCCAGAGCCCCGTCTGGCTCACCCTGTTATCCCTCCCCAGAGGTCACACAGCAGCCCAGGTTGCGTGGGGTGTTCATTTCGCTCCTCCGCCGTGCGGCCAGCAGGGGAAGGATGGGCTGGTGGGACTGAGGATGGCATCACAGAGGACGGCTGGGTCCCTCGCCCTGGGAGAATCCTCGGGAAGGGGATGCACCAGCACAGGCTGTGGTGCCTCTCCCTGGACCCACGGCCGCCAGAGCCCTCGCGGCCCGGGTGCTTGGGTGAGGGCCCGCAGCTCCCAGCAGGCGTCTGGCTGCAGAAGCAGGGGAGAGGATGGCGGGGCCTCTCTCCAAGTCCTCTCTTCCTGGACACCCAGCCTCAGGCCGTCTTCTCCGGGCCTGGCACCAGAACTGAAGCCACCTGGCATTCATCGGGAAGGCAGACCAGGGGACGCAGGACAGGTTGTGGAAGAGGAGAGGAGACAGTCTGGGCTGAGGCCAGAGAGAAGTCTTCCCTGGGGGCCAGATCCCTGCTCCATCTGCTACTACCCCAGCAGCTGCCACATTGGGGGATGAGGCCTTGACCCGGATGCGCACAACAGGGGGAGGGTCGCTTGGTCTTAGGATGTACAGTCGTGTACATCTCTACCTTGAAGCCCCTTACCCTCCAGCCCTACCCCACTGCTTCCTCCAGCTTCAGACTGCTGCCTGCCCAAGGGGCCACCCCCCCACCCCCAGGACCAATGAGCCTCATTAGGTTCCACGCTGGGCCCTCACTGGAGCCCAGCTCTGCAATCTCTCCCCTCCAGTCACCCCAGTACTCCCCATCTCATCTGTCCATCTTAGGGCCCGAGAGTCTCTACTCAGTGCGCAGCTGCCACTCATCCTGGCCTTCTTTGTGAAGAGCATCCTTCCTGGCCCCAGGGAACAAAACTGGGGGTTGGTCCCTGAAGACACAGGGTCTGGGGCAAAAGGCACCGTGCAAACCTCCACCTTCCCTGACGGCCCTCATTCAAACCACATAACAGGCACCAATGGAGTCCCCAGGCAGCTATAAGAAGGGGAGGCAAAGAGATGATTAAAAAAACTTGAGGGAGGGCTTCCCTGGTGGCGCAGTGGTTGAGAGTCCGCCTGCCGGTGCAGGGGACACGGGTTCGTGCCCCGGTCTGGGAAGATCCCACATGCCGCGGAGCGGCTGGGCCCGTGAGCCATGGCCGCTGAGCCTGCGCGTCCGCAGCCTGTGCTCCGCAACGGGAGAGGCCACAACAGTGGGAGGCCCGCGTACCGCAAAAAAAAAAAAAAAAAAAAAAAAACTTGAGGGACATGGCAGGTGGGCGAGGTGAGTGAGGAGGGAGAAGAGAGGAGGCCTTGTTGCCAGGCAATCAGGCAGGCTCAAGCCCTTTCCAGGCTGTTTGCATATCAATGAACATCCTATATTCAGCACCAGGTTTGGGCCACCCACCCAATGCATTCCCTCCAAACCTCCATCCTCTCTCAACTGTGGTCACGAGGCCTCCCAGCTCTTGGGGCTCAGCCTGGCTCTCCACTGCCCAGCTGAGGCTCCAGGGGCTTTGGAAAGAGCAGAGTGGTGGCAGCTGCCCACACTGGATAACCTCACACAGGGTGCAGTCTGCCCCTGGCCAGCCCAGCTCCCCCACTACCGCTGCCAACTGAATGCCAAGTGCCTGCCCTCAGGGGTGGGACAGGGGGCCTGGATGCACAGACAGGAAGCAGCACAGCACAGGCAGGGTCCAGAGATGAGCCCTAAGCCTCCCACAGACACTGGGACAGTCAGGAAGACTGTTTGGAAGCAGTTAGTGGACCAGAGGCCGGTGGACACGCACACAGGCCCTGGCATGTTCACCCCTGTGCAGGTGAGGTATATAGGCCTCGCTCCTGGTCCATATCTGCACACACAGGTGGCACCCGCAGGAGAGGCCATCAGGGTCACACTAGTGCCCACCAAGCTGGAGGGAACGCTGCCCCAGGCCTTGGAGGTGGTGGCCCCAGAAACAGTGATTCACCACTAGTAACCCACTTACCCTCCTGAAGCTGAGTGTGTGCTTCTGAAGGTTTCTCAAGCAGAAGGTGGCGGCCTGGAGGTGCGTCTCCAGAGCCAGGTTCAGGGGAGGCAAGGGGCAGGGAGGACGGGGAAGTGACAAGAATCAGCAAATGAGAGAGTGTCCACCTGGGCTGGACCTGGAGGCCACAAAGTCCCAGGGTTTCATTTGCATGTGAGAACAGTGGAGGTTTATAAGACAGGAATGATGGAAAAGAAAAGAGAAAGAAAGGAGAGGTGAGGAGATGCGGAAGGAACGAACAAGGGAAGGAGGAAAACCAGGGTGAGAAGACCAAGGCCCCCTCTTCGCCCTGCGCTCGGCCCCCTCCCCAGGAACGCGCTGTGGCCTCGCCTTCACACCCCCGAGCGGCGTGGGAAGCCGGCGCTGTGCTCTCCCCCGGTTTAATGAACACATCTCCCCTTCTCTAATTAGGCGGAACAAACAACTTGAACCAGAATTTTTATTTCCCAGAAAAGCACACGCCCGGACACAGTAAATATGTCATTAATCACCATTCTGGGCGCGGAGCGCCCTGGGTGCGGGGAGCGGGCAGCAGTCAGGGGCCTAATTAGGAGCTCGGCCCCCGGCTCCCCTCCCACCGGCCCTGCACCCCTCAAGTAGATCAATCTGAGGGGTGCCGGCAGAGTAAAATTTATGTAAATGCCCCTCGTTAGCACCACGGAAAAGTAAAGAAAAAGAGAGGGGGAAGAACAGTACGATCTCCCTCCCTCCTCAACCCCAGCCCCGAGGTCTTTTTTTCATCCAGGAAATCGTTGATTATCGCTTGGCTATTTATAGACGCGGGAGGTCAGCAGAGCCGGAGCCAGCAGGCAACGAAGGTGCGGCCGCAGCTCCCTGCTCCGGCTAGGCGGGGCTACACCGCCCGCGCGCCAAGCCCTACCCCCGGGGGCCGGCCTCCAGGTTAGCGCCCTGGCCCTGAGGCTGAGCCCAAGGCCCTCACCCCACCGGCTCCTGGGACTGACCGTATCACCCTCCCCCAGCCCCTCTCCAAGATCCCTCTGCCCAGGGCTGAGACCATCACCCCACGTCCCAGGAGAGAATATGGACGGGAACAGGCCTGCGCCCAGGCCGTTCTACGGCAGAGGAGAAACAGGCCGGGACTACTGCCCTGCTCTGCGGATCTCTCCGGCATCTGAGTCTGGCTTTGTCTACAGCAGGACGCGCCGTTCTGGACCGAAGCTCCCGTCCTGTTCTCCTAGTGTTGGAGGGTACTGAACTGAGGACCTAGAGGCAGGGTCCAGCCGCCTGCATGTCACTGCTAAACTCGGAAGCTACTTAATCATCTAACTGTTCCCACCTTTAAGTGGGGATCACACCACCCGGCTTCCAGGTCCTCAGGAAGCTGCAGTGGGAGGGTCATGGGCTCAGGGCTCACCATTCTCAAGTGCAAATCCCAGCCCTGCCCAGCAAGTTCCTGAGTCACTTTGAACTCAGTTTTCTCTTCCGTTGTTTAGGAGACAAGGCTCCCTTCCTTCCAAGGTCCTGTGAGGATTAGAGAGGATGTCATGGTTATTTTCAGGGAGGTTTTGAGGAAGTAGAGTCTGTCCATCTATCCCTTGGCTCCAGTCATGGCAAAGTAAGACTGCATCCGGCACCCCCTGCTGCAGGATCAAGTTCCTTCCTGGGGTGTACTGAGCAAGTCCAGCCTCCCCACCTTGTCCCCTGAAGTGACCCTCCTGCACACTGCACCTCCCCAGTATGCACCCACCTTCGTGGGCCACCAGGGAGCTCAGGGTGCGGGGCAGTAAATGGCTGGGGAAGTAGCTGGAAGGGGGCTCAGAGGAGGGAGGAGGTAGCGGCAATGATGGGGAACAGCAGCTGTGAGGAATGACCTCGTGGTCCTGGGGAAGACAGGAGACCTTTAGGCTTGCGTTAGTTTCTAGGGCCACTGTAACCAAGTACCACAACTTGGTTCTTCAAACAACCAAAATGTGTTGTCTCACACTTGTAGAGGCGAAAAATCAAGGTGTGGGCAGGGCTGTGCTTCCTCCAAAGGCCCCAGAGGGAGAATCTTCCTGCCTCTTGCAGTTCCTGGGGGCTCCTGGCTTTCCTTGGCTTGTGACAGCATCATTCCAATCTCTGCCTCCTTCTTGCCATGGCCCCCTTCCTTGTTTCTCCCTGTGTCTTTTCCTCCTCTTACAAGGACACCAGTCACTCGATTTAGGGCCCACTCTACATCCAGGTTGATCTTGTCCAAGATCCTTAACTAATTACTAGTTACTTAACCAAGTTGTGAAGGCCCTATTTCCAAATAAGGTCACAGTCTGAGGTTCTGGGTGAACATGAATTGGGGGGATACTATTCAACTCACTCCAAGACCCTCTTACTTATATTATCACCAACTTGAAGTGAGTTTGATTAAGCTCCATAGCCTCTCTTGATCACACCTGTTTTCTCACCTGTCAAATGAAAGACGATGGCATCTGTCCCACCTGTGGCTTGGTCCGAGCTCTAATGAGGTCAGGAAGTGAAACGATTGAAAAGTTGAAAGGGTTTGTACAGGTAAAGTAATGAAATGGTCAGTGTGCATTGATTCTGCCCACATCCCTCCCAGCCCCACCCTTACCCCCACCCCCCAATCTGCACCCCCTTCTATAGCCTGCGTCATCCCCAGGGGCCACAGCACCTGCATGTAGCCCCCCATCTCAGAGCTTCCTGCAGACCCAGAGACACCCCCAGACCAGAGGCAGAATAGTTACAAGTTCATTCCTACATAGAACCTGGTTTCCGTCAGGCCCAGCCTGGTTTCTTTTATGTGTCAGGGTGGGCAAGTCCAGGCTGACATGCTGGAAAACTTGCCAGTTCCTTTTTCCAGCCGAAGCCCAGCACTCATCTGGGCCAGGGAGCCAACGGTAACCCCTGGCTCTGCATGGAGACGGCCTCCCCTGGGTGGGTTGAGCTGACCCACCTCCATCCACAGGGCTCCCTCCTCCTCTCCAAGACTGGCACGTGACGCACCCAGGCCATCCCAGCTGAGTGACAAGTGACAAGGGCCTTCTCTCCCCCCTGCAGACCCTGCTTCGCGACGGCAAGCGTGAGAGCATTGTGAGTACCCTCTTCATCTCCCCCGGCGATGTGGAGAACGGGCAGAGCATTGTGTGCCGGGCCACCAACAAAGCCATCCCCGGAGGGAAGGAGACCTCGGTCACCATCGACATCCAGCGTGAGTACTGACCCAGCCCAGGGTAGGGACCACCCGGCACCCCCTGCCCGGAGCACGGGTGGGGGGATGTAGCCAGGCCAGAGCCATACCCCTGCAGGAGGGCTGGAGACAGGACCTGGGTCAGTCAACCCTGGGGACTAGCGGATTTGTATGGGCACCCAAAGGACCATCTTGTCCTTCTTACTGTCAGAGATGAGGGTGACAATCTTCTTAAAAACATCACTGGGGACTTTGCTGACGGCCCAGTGATTAAGACTCTGCGCTTCCACTGCAGGGGGTACGGGATCGATCCCTGGTCAGGAAACTAAGATTCCGCCTGCCACGCAGCGCGGCCAAAAAACAAACAAACAAACAAAAGAAAACATCACCGATGAGGGTCCTTTACAAACGACAAGTTGAAGCCCCATTTCCATACCTGTATAAGGTAGAACTTCCACACCGACAAATAGGGTGGTCAGCCGTGGCAGTGCCGCCCAGCCAGGCGGCCTCACACCCTCCCTTGGAGAGGAAGCCAGAGCAGAGGTGCTGGGAGCAGAAGGGGCACCCAGGGCTCCAGAGTGGAGGCACGGCACCAGGCCCTGTCCTGGCAGCGTCGGTCAGGGAGAGAAGAGGAAGAGGAAGAGGAATCACCACTCAGTCAGCTCGTACTTTGCCCGTATCATCTCATGTAATCTTTTTATTTTTTTTGGCTGCGTTGGGTCTTCCTTGCCGCGCACCGGCTTTCTCTAGTTGCAGCGAGTGGGGGCTACTCTTCGTTGTGGTGCGTGGGCTTCTCATTGCAGTGACTTCTCTTGTCGCGGAGCACGGGCTCTAGGCGCGCGGGCCTCAGTAGTTGTGGCTCGTGGGCTCAGTAGTTGTGGCTCGCGGGTTCAGTAGTTGTGGCTCGCAGGCTCAGTAGTTGTGGCTCACGGGCTTAGTTGCTCCGCGGCATGCGGGATCTTCCCAGACCAGGGTATGACTGCGGTCCCTATCTGGGAAACCGAGGGCCCCCAGTCCACACGGGTTTCTGAGGTGGGCAGCCAGCTCTCCAGAGCCCCCACTGGGAACTCTTCTTGTAGGCATGCACACCAGGAGCCCTCAGCCCGGGTCAGTTATTACGACGAGCATGAACAGTGACACTTTAAAGCTCCTCCAGCATTGCATTCCCGAAGTCCCTAAAGGAGACTCCTGAAGGTCTAAAATCTCTCTAAGGTACCCGTCGGCCTCCGCGAACAAAGGTGGGCTCAGCACAGGGCCCCAGCAGCTTTGCTCTCCGTACTGGACTGACTCTCCATACTGGACGTGTCAGCCCCCGGAAGTCGACTCTTCTTCTCTTAAACACCCCCTCCCTGCCACAGAGCATGAGGCCACCACGAGCTGGTGGCTTTGGTTGGAGTCGCTGAAGGACAAGGCCAGAGCTGTAGGTCGGCATCTGTTTCTTCCTTGTCATTTTACTCATTTTAATTCAAATCCACCTAGAAACACTTCCCAACAGCCCTGGCTCATCTAAGTGTCTGCATTCTGTGCTCCACGTGGCTCTCCAGGGATCTGGGGTCTGCAGGGGCCATGTCCTAGGGCTTCCAGAGCCCGTCTTGGGAGCCAGAGAGCAGACTTCTCCCAGTGTCTGGAATCCTGGCAGGTGACCTTTAGGTTCCAGAGGGCAGAAGAAACTGTTGAAACCCTCAAACGGGCTTGCTCCGGACACCTAGACACAACAGCTGAGGCCTTGGAGAAGGTTTTGTATTTGCCATCTTCACCAGCTGTTAACAGCCTCCCACCCCCACCTGTACCAGGCAGAGGACTCTGACCAGGTCTAGGACCAGGGCGATGGGAGGGAGGCCCTCGCTCTGAGGGTCGTGTAAGTTCAGGGTCACGCTGAGAGGGATGCCTCCCTCCCCAACCCCAGTCCAGGCCTTGGCTGTCCACAGTCGCCTGCTTCCTCCATGCAGCAGGCGTGGCATCAAGCAGCAGGCCCAGCTACGGAAAGGAAGCAAGATGCTGGAGGACGGAGTGGTCCACATCCAGAGAGGCTCCACCACCCACGAGCCATGCGGGCCTAAGCTGGACACCTCACCGCAGACATGCCAGTTCCTTGTCTGATCTGATCGAATGACATCCGAGTTCTCTTTTTGCCCTGAGATTGACCGTGAATCAGAGCTCTCTCCAGATACAAGCCAAATCTGGGAGGAATGAGGGTGGGAGACACAGACATCCAAGCCTCCTATAACGGGCTGCCAGTCGTGGTCACTGTGCAGTGCCTCCCTCCTTCGCCCACCAACCCCCCAGCTGGACAGGAGACCTATGCCAGCCACGGAACCCTCACAAAAGAACCACCTGGGCGGCTCCTGGGCCCTGGCAGGAGAGACCCAGGGCGAGGGGTGTTCCTGCTTCCTCCAGTCCGCTATCCGTCACACAGCAGAACCTCTTCTGTCAACAAGAAAGTCATCATCATGACAACAGCCCACCAACTACTAAAACACATTCCTCTAAACACACTCTAATGAGATGATCAATTTGCCGGGGCACACAGATGACAGTCTGCACAGGAGGAGGTCGCCGGCCTTGCCAGGTCTCTGGACTTTGCTGGCCTTCTTTCCAGGGACAACTCAGCCACCTGAGGGGGGGGGCATCGGGAATGAGGTCGGGCTGAGGTTGAGAACCCAGGTGCCCGGTTTCCTAGGTGGGCCCCGTCCAAGGCAGTCTAGCGTCGTGGTTAAACCCATAGCATCCTTCCTGGTTTGAATTCTGGCTCTGCCACTTACTGAGTGATGCCGACCTGGTCGTTTAACCTCCCTGTGCCTCGGTTTCCTCATCTGTGTGTGGAGGTAGCAGCGCTTGGCTCACCCGCTGGCTGCGAGGATTACATTAAACCATTCAGGTGGCGACCCTAGCACAGCGCCCGGCGCCTGTCAGCTGCAGTTGCTGTGCACAGTCACGGGGGTGCAGCTGCCCCTCCCCGATGCCCCCAGCCCCAACGTGGGGAGGTCTGCATCCATTTGCATCTCCTGAAGGTGTCTGCGTGCGCCTGCCGAGCAAGAGAGCACGCTCCCGCCACGCCCTCCCTCCTGCTCTCCGCCTGCCCCGTGTATCCCTTTTCAGTAAGCATCCAGCTGTTCACTGTGGACACCACGGGCTGGATCAGAGCTGCCTTTCCAAACCTGCTCATTTTCTCAGTCAACCAAGCAGCAACCAAACTCAGCAAAAACACATTTGTTGTTTGTTTCCCTTGGTCTTTAGATGTTACCCAACGGAAGACAAAGCCCCCAGATTGAGTAATGGGAGAGAAAGCTTAACACCCCCAAAGCCTTGCTACATCTGGACTCTGCATACAGCTGCCAAGTTTCAAATGGATGTGCTATAAAATCACTGAATCATGGAGTTTCTCTTTTCTCACCCCCTCCTCGATGTAATACTTCCCCTGAAAACACCACACACACACACACACACACGGGCAGGTTGCTGATGGAAACACTAACAGACTCTCAGCTGTGACATCTGTTCAATGTGATCTCAGTTCCACCAGCTACATCAAAGCTGCCCCCCTGCAAGTTATTCAGCTGACATCACAAATGGGATTAAAATCATGTTTAATAGTTGGATATGACATAAACTATTTATACCTCTGGAGCCTGGTAGACTACTGAGAATTCATATCCTGCACATGCAGAGGAGAGGGGTGGAGAGACGAGCCTGGGCACCTCTGGGCCTGGGGTGGAAGCACAGGTGAGACTGGCAAGTGCGGAAGCTTCCCAGGGCCTGTTCGCTTGGGTACCGAGCATGTTGCGAAGAGGTAGGGAAGCTGCAGGAGAGTGGTGCCCACAGGATAAACTGAGAAGGGCAGCTCTGTGGTGGAGGAGGGGAGCAGGCAGCCCGGAGGGGGTCCTCCATCAGGTGTGTGCCCCATCTCCCTGCCACCAAAGCCTCATTGCTTTATAAAGCACATCCAGGTGGGGGCAGACCTCCTGCAACTACCCCGCAGGTTCTGTGGCGGGTTTCTAGAGGCCATTGAACTAGCCCTGGAAGCCGGTGGTCCTCGGCTGGGTGGGCCGGCACCAGGGTGACGGGCAGAAGCCGGGAAGAGGCTGCAGGGTTCTGGGGGTGCAGCTCTCCTGGGAGGTGTGGGGAGAGCTCTCACGGAGAGTCCTGGCCACACATCTTTGGGACCACTGGAATTACGCTTTAGAAACCAAGATTGAGATCACTGAAGTACTTCCCCAGTAATTAACTCTCCAGAAAAAGGCAGACAAGCCAGCTGTTCCAGTAGCAGAAGCTCGTGGTCCCCAACCAGAACCCGGGGATAATGTGGGGAGAACAGCCCCAGCTCAGTCTCCACCTGCTGCTCAGGAGCCAGCATTCTCTCCCGTGCCTTAAGCTGTCTGCAGACCCCAGCCCAGCCCCTGTGGGTCATCTCCCTGCCCCGGTGCCCCAGCACTGGCGGCTCGAGCACCAGCAGGGCACAGGGAAGCCAAGTGGCCAAAGGATCCCAACTCCGGGGGGGGGGGGGGGGGCGGTGAGGCTCCGTCCACTGCTGGGCCTCTGCACAGACGACTCTCTGAGGGGCTTGGGGACCACCCTGTCATCTCAGCCAGGAGCTGGGCCAGGCGGCTGGGGTCTCGCCCCCCCGGTGGTGCCCTTCACATGCACGCAGAGGGGTCAGCGTTTTCTTGATGGTCTCTGAGAAACCGACTTCCTCACTTCTTTTTCTGAAAATGGGCTGAACCCCTGGAAAGTTCTCATGCCCTTCCAGCACATTGCCGTGCTTACTGGTGAGGTCGGGCTAGAAGACGTGGCCCCGGGGCCTGGCTAGGACGCAGGGACCAAGCTGCCCTCTTCAGTCAGCCTGGAGCCGAACTCCAGCCGGACCTCCAGGACCCGACACGGAAGAAGGGCGGGCACCGGCTGTCATCGCCCCTCCCCTGAAGCGCAGATGCCTGGGGTGCTGGGGCCTGGGCGTGTGCCCAGGAGCTCGAGGATGCCCAGCTTTTAGAGCAGGTCCCGAGGCTGCTTCCCTGGAGCTCAGGAGGGCCAGGCTGCCTTGACGCCTCTCTCTGGGCTGATTCCCCGCCTCTGATCTCTGCTGTCGATCCCTCCTCCTCTTGTTCCCATCTCTAGGTCACTCCGTGTCTGTTTCTCCCTCTTTTCTGTTTCTCATTATTTTGTTTGGTCTTTCTCCCCAGCACCCTATCATTTTCTGTCTCCATCTGTTTAGTCTCCCTTGGTCTTTTTGCCTTAAGTCTAAATTTTTTGTCTGATTGTGTGTCTCTGTGTACATGTCAGTCTCTCTCTGAACCTGTCCATCTCTGCTCTCTGCTTCTCTGGGTTTCTGCCTCTTTTTCTTAGTCTGCCTCTGCACTTTCTCTCTCTCTCCCTCTCTCTGTGTCTCTCTCTCTCTGTGTATGTCTCCCTCTCTCTATGTCTCTCTCTCTCCCTCCCTCATCTCCATGTCTCTCCTATGTAGGCATCTCTCTGCCTGTCCCCCCCGCTCCCTTCGGCACGGATCTGTGTGTCCCTGTGTCTCCCTGTCTCTCTCCCCCTCTCTGACTTCTGTCTCCTCTACCTCCGACCATTTTGCACTTCAGAGCTGGGCTTCTCGTCATGTTGAGTGAGAAAGACGAGCCCAGCCTGGGGAGCTGAGGGCTGGGTGACACGAGTCAGCACTCAGCAGAGATGATTAGGTGGATGGAAGGGTGTAAATGCCACTTTCAAGGCAACAGATGCACCAGAACCTTACACAAAGAGACACGAAACAGATACTTCAGAGACAGAAAGTTAGTATTTAAAGGGGCTTAGTGTCCACATCCCCCTCTGGCCTCTGCACCCCCTCTTCCCACCTCTCCTTTCTGCAGTGGTTTGTTCTCCCAAAGCTGGAAGGTGGACAGTACGCTCTGAGGCCCAGGCAGCCCTGCTTCCCGGCTGACCGTTCGTTTAAACACCGGCCTTGAATCCACAGCGGGAGCCCTGACCCCACCGCCAGACGGCCTGAAATCCGGCACTTCCAGGGAGGGAGGGAGCCCCCTGCCAAGGCCCCCAACTTTCTGGGGACCCCCAGGGGAGTGGCTGCTCTGAGAGTCCCGGGTGGTGGAATCACTGGCCTTTACCCTCATGTTCTCCTGGGGATTCAGCCCCCAAACCGTGAATGCAGCTCCCCATCTGCAAGGACACCTCTTCCCTCTGCAGACCCCCCACTTGTCAACCTGTCGGTGGAGCCACAGCCAGTGCTGGAGGACAACGTGGTCACGTTTCACTGCTCTGCAAAGGCCAACCCTGCCGTCACCCAGTACAGGTAAGAGCCCCGCTGGGGAGGCCCACACCGTGGCGCCCTGCACACCCCTCCTTGTCACAGGGGCATCACCTGTGGTCCTGGGCATCCGGCACGGTGCCTGGTCCACTGTGGGTGTTCTCAGCACACCCGTTCACCCCTGGCCAGGTGGACTTCTCCTTTCCTTCATGAGCACACACTCCCCTCCTCTGAGGCAGAAGATTTCACTCCTTCTGTTTGAACAGCTTGTTTACCCCTTATTTCTGAAAGGAGGGAAAGAGGCTCAGGGAAGGAAAGCTGAAACCGCCATGAGGACAAGCATGATCAATCAGCATCTGGATTCTAGTCCTGTGCTCACCAAACCGTTCTCCTGGGGGCGTCGGGTCCCCGGGGCAGCCAGCCCTGAGCGGCGGGCACCCGGAATCCGTCATACCCACCGCCCCTGTGCAGCCCTTGCTCACCACACTGATGAAAGCATCCCTTCTTTGTGCATGCCTGTCTTTCCCTGTTGACTGAGCTTCTTGAAGGCGGGCCCGCAGTTTGGCCACCTAACAGCTCTCAGTGGAGCACTTGTGTGGCAGGCACTCGGCGCTCCAGGACATTAGCTCGCAGACTCCGTAAACACGTAGAGCAGCCCCTCTGGGCACCCTCCTGCCCGGGCACCATCACCACCCAAGACTTCCAGACACAGAGTGGCCTCAGAGGTGCTCCGGGGGCTGACTCAGACACTCCCCTCCTTGAGGCATCAGTGCAACTCACCATAGCCCTCACTCTGCCCCGTCCCTTCCCCCAGCCCACACCTGATGGAAGAGCCTGGTGTCGCCTCCATTGTCGAGATGGGCTATGAAGCCCCAGCATGAGCCAGTGCCAGGAATGCTGATGGTCCCAGACTAGGAAACAAGCCTGCCAGTGGGAGTGGAGGACAGGGGAGACGAGAGGCAGTGCGGCCCCAGAGGGCAGAACTCGAGGAAGTGGGCCAAAAAGGCAGCCAGAGATTCAGGCTGGACATAGGTGGTGCCCCCTGCCGTGCAGATAATTAGCGCTGGAACCGCAAACCCAGGAAAGGCTCAGAGTCTTTATCCTTGAGAATATTTTTAAGTAGGATGAAAACCCATCTGTCCTGTCGATCTAACCAGTCACCGGGCTAGAGGCAGGAGAAAGAGCAGACGACCTTCAGGCTCCCTGGAGTCCTACAGCCCCTTAGGTCCAGGGGGCAGGTCTGGTTTGACTGGGACAAGTGACAAAGGTGCAGAAGGAGATGCCCAAAGAGTCTCTGTTTTTTTTCTGAGCTTCCACCCTGTACCTGCAAGACCTGGGCTCCATCGACAGGTGGGCTTCTCTCTGTTGTCTGCTCTCTGCTCACAAGCACTAAACACCAGGCACCATCTGCCCAGAAAAGACCTCTAATGCCAGCTTCCCTGGGCAGCCCTTCTCTCCCACTGACCCCCCGGGCAGGCACACCCACATTCACCCTCACGTCGTTGACAATAATAAGGTATAAATCTCCGTATGGAGAGGTCATCAGAAAGCAAATGTGGCAAGATACTAACAACTGGTGGATCTAGGTGAAGGGAATATGGCAGGTACTTGGGCCGTTCTGGTGACTTTTCTATAACTACAAAGTCATATTTAGCTTCCTAACTAAAAAGTGAATGAGCCGGGACGTGCAGGTTTCCCCAGGCTCTGGGCACCTGTGGTTCCCCTCCTTCCGCATCCTTCCCTGCATCTCGGAGCTGGGTCAGCTCACCACACAGAGGAGGAGCCAGAGGTTCAGGCAGGCCCCCTGCAGATACGCACCTGTCCTTACTTGCCACCTTTCCTCCTGAGCTTCCGATTAGCCACAGGCCCCAAAAAGGCTTTGGTGCAAATCAGGCTCCCTCCCGGACTCCAGAGGCTCTCAGGGAGCCCTTCTGGGCTCCAGAAAAATGTGGGAGAGCTGGAGTGGCCCGGGAAGAAGGGGGTGCAGGGGCATGGCAAGCGGAGGCAAACGTCTGTGCCCACCCCCAACTGGCTCAGCCCCTTGGCCTCAGGAAGGGCTCACCCAGCAGGCAGATGGTCCTTCTAGACGTGGTGTTGGGATCCAAGAGGAAAAGCCTTGAGCAAATCTTGGCACGTAAGCACATCGATTTTTCCCAGCAGACTTTGGCAAGACTAAGGGGTCTTTTTTTCTTAACTTCCTTTGGTCTTGACTGCTTCCTCCTGTTCCGCATAAGAGGCTGTAATCTTGGAAATTAGAGATATGCCCTCGTCCACCCCAGCACCCAGCAAGGGGCCCTGGGAGGGTGGGGGGGGGCAGGGGAGCCCATCCAGCTGGACTCAGCAGTCACTTCGGCTGCCCCACTGGACCAGCGGCCCCGGGGCGAGCAGAACAGGCCCACACACACCTGAAGCGCATCTCTCCCCGCCTCTCTGCTCCCCTCTGAGGCTTTCAGGGCCACCCCACCCGGGCAGGTGACAGGGTGGGTCCCACCGCCCAGAGTGAAAGGCAGGGCTATTGAGAACAGCCTGTCAGCCTTGACACACCAGCCTCCCGATTGTGTGATATAAATAATTAACCCTCTTACATTCGCTCTTGCCAAATTAGACATCGATTGGGAAAGGTTTAATCTGACGCCTGTTTCGAGGCGGTGACAGCAGCAGTGGCAGCAGGGGCGTAGGTGGGTGGTGGGAGAGGGAATGGACAGGAGGAAAGAGGAGAAGGAGGAAGTGAAGCTGGAAAACAGAAGAGAGATGGGAGGCGAGATGGGAGCGGGCGGGACTTGCATCCCGGCTCACCCCTGGTCGTGTGACCAGCTGCTTCAGTGAGTGGTTTGAGCTTCTGGAAGGGATGCCTACGAGGGACTTTCTGGTGCGGGAGGGGAATAAACATGGGGAAGAGAAAGACTGGCTGAGTGGGATGTGAGCAGGGCACTGTGGGGCGCCCCGCAAGGCTCAGCCCCACAGCTGGCCTCCTGTGGCCCTGGGAGAAGACGGCCTAAGACTTCCTTCTGCCCCCCCTTCACCTCCAAGGTGGAGACGGGCCCTGGGGGCTGAGAGCCGCAGCCACACAGCCATCCGGCATCCCTGAAGTCTCCCTTCTTTGGCTCTGAGAGGGCAGGCCAGCCTGCTCTGGGGAAGAGGAGACCCGTGTGGCCTGGATCACTGGGCTCCGGGCCCGAGGATGCCCCAGCAGCTCTGAGATCCTCAGGGCCCCAGTGGTGGAGCTTTCACCCTTCTTACACTATGAGAGGCCCCAGACAGGTGGGGAGAAAGCCCCCTTTGCCCCAGGAACCCCCCAATAATGGAAGAGGACTGCCCAGCAGAGCCTGCTCGCCGGGGCCAAGCCCACCCCTGTCGCAGCACCTGGAGCTGTGGGCAGGCGAGAGCAGGGGTCCGGGCGGGGCAGGAGGAGCTCACCCGCCTCCCCCCAGCCCAGCCAGCCGCCTGCCCCACCCCCCCAGCATCCCACCGCCTAAATCTTCACTGCAGCAGGGTAGATGGAGTAGGGGCTGGACACCGACCCCCGACCGTGTGTCTGGGACTGAACTCAGCCACCCCAGGCGGGAGCTGTACCTGACTATTAAGTCTGGTCATTAAATTAAAGTTAGAGATTGAAATGATTCATGAATAATTCATAATAGTTTGCCAGGAAGCTCCTTCGGCTCTCGGGGAGCTATGCTTTGCTCTGTTGTTAAACCATAATTGTTATTATTAATTGTCTTCTTAATAACGACCCGATGTTAATTTGAGATAATGACCACATAGTGCCAGCCCGATGCTCCCTGCTGTGCCGGGAGACGCGCAGCCTCCGGCCAGACGGGCAGGCTGAGTGGGGGCCGGTGGAGGGAAGGGCAGGAAGGGCAGGAGACGGGCCTCTGTGGCCCCAGGGTAACGACTACAGGGCCAAGGTACCTGCCCAGCTCTGGTAAAGACATGCACCCCAAAACAGGCCTGAGCCACAGTAGGAAGAGCCTGGCCGGAAGTTCTGTGAGTTTTAAGAAGTCTTATCCACAACAGGAGTAAAGCAGGGGAAGCTCTGAACTCTCTCTCCTAAGGCATCTGTAAGGAAACCCCAGCCGCAGGCACACAGGCACACACCCCCCTGGCCGCACTGCCCCACGGGTAGCAGGCTGCCCAGCTACCGGTCCAACGCGGTGATCACCGCCCCTGAGCCGGTCCGAGACACAGATCAGCCAATTGGCCCAGCAAAGAAGTCAGCACAGCTGTCTTCCCATCCCCCCTCCCCCGCCCCCATCAAACCAGCGCAGATGGAGCCCAGGCCTCTGCGGGGCGGAGCCTGGGTGGGAGGCAGAGGCTGGGCAGGAAGAAGAGCAAGTGCCATGGGGGAGGCTGAAAGGGCTTTCAGAGAGAGAGTGACACCATGAGGGGACCGCCCCCGCAGGGACAGGAGTCAGGACAGGGGAGACGGAGAGAGGTGACCGAGTTGGGGAGGGAGCAGTCAGGACCACTGCTCACACCTCTCCATCAGCTTCTCGCCTCGTCTGGAAATCAAGCTTCCTGAGCCCCACGCGTGTGTACACACGTGTGCGTGTGCGTGCGCGCAGGAGTGCATGCGTGTATGGGCACACACCATTAGACCTGGGCCCCTTCGGTCATAGATTTGGCTTCCTTCTTTTCCAATGTGGCCCAGGACGGTCCCCCGCCACTCCTGAGAGAGCTCAGAGCAGCAAGAGGGCCAAGCGGTTTGGGGACTGACAGCTGGGTTAGCCATCACCTGGCCAGCCAGGTGCGCTGACCCACTGAATAGTCAACCCACCTCCCTCCAGAATAACCCACTAGTCGAGTGCTGCCGGCTGCCTGGTGACCCATGGACCAGAAACCACTGCCCCCGTCACCAACCCCACACCCCTAGCCCTGGGAGTAATCCCTTTGCAGAGGGTTCCCCTGAGGGACCGCTCGGGGGCCTGCCCCACGCCGCCCCTCCCTGGGCCTCGTTTTTCTGCGGGATGGATGCGTCTGGCTCCCAGAGAGAAGAGCCCCCCGGGTGGGAAGGACGCCCTCGCCACCGGAGATCCACATCAGCCCGGGGGCCTGCGTTGCAGGTGGGCCAAGCGGGGCCAGATCATCAAGGAAGCCTCCGGGGAGGTGTACCGGACCACCGTGGACTACACGTACTTCTCAGAGCCCATCTCCTGTGAGGCGACCAATGCCCTAGGCAGCACCAACATCAGCCGCAATGTCGACGTCTATTGTGAGTGGCTGTTTAGGGGCTTCCCGGGCACACGGGCACTGGCTGGGCGCTGCTCGCGGCAGGGGGAACCGCCGTGGCCTCGTTGCACGTGACATAAGAGTGCCTCAGAGGCTCGTAATCCGTGCGCTTTACGAAAAGCTTCCCTCATGTTTATCTCGACCCTCATAGTCGCCGAGGGAGGGGACTTCCCTGGCGGTCCAGTGGTTAGGACCCTGCACATTCACTGCCAAGGGCGCGGGTTCAATCCCTGGTCAGAGAACTAAGATCCCACAAGCCAGGCGGCGTGGCCAAAAAAAAAAACTATTAAAAAAAAAAAAATCACCCAGGGAGGCTGCACTTCTTATTCCCAGTACCCAGATGAGGGGATGGAGGCCCAAGGTCACGCAGCGAGTAAGTGGCAGAATGAGGACTGAAAAGGGTCCGCCTCTCATCAGGGGCTCCCCCTCTTCCCCAGTGGCCAGGAAGGGACCCTCGGGGAAACAGCCCACAGCTGTGTTCACAGCGTTAAGCATCAGCTCATCCACTGCCCTTTACAGATTTAGAAGCACTTTTGCAAACTTTATGCCTGACCGCCCCCTCGCCCTTCCGGGCCTCAGCAGAAAGTGCTATGACTCCCTTTTTGCACCAAGGGACTCATCTGGGTCTCCTGACCCTGATTTCACACCTTCCGCTCCCTGAAAACAGCTGTCTGCACACCCTCCCGTCACCACCCCTGAAATCCCAGGGCTGCACCCACTCTGGGAAGCAAGGCTTGGTCTGCAGGGCACTCGGGTTAGGGCGGGTGTAGGGCAACAGAGCCAAAGGCCACCTGCTTCGTGGATTGAAAAGGAGGTGGGGCGGGGCTGGACTAGAGAGTAACCTGGGAGGGAGGCCGGTGCGCGGGGGCACCTCCAGGAGGCCTGGCCTCCCCACTCCTTATCTCAGAGCCCTGCAGTGGCCCTGCGGGGCCCTGGGTGGGCCCAGGGAGCTGGGCCAGACGCACGGGTACCTTGACTCCCGGTCACGAGGCTGAGGCCTGCAGGAGGTGGTCAGTTGACTTGAAGGCAGACACAGAGAGATTCTGGGGTGGGGGAAGGATCCTCTGCCCCCACACTGGGGCCCGGGGGGCTTCCTGGGACCAGGACAGAGGGAACGGTATGGGAGAGCCCGTGGGGGCAAGTCCAGGCAGAAATGGGACCAGAGCCGCTTTTCGGGGCTGGTGCTGCCTACCCCCATGGTGGGCCCGAGGGAGGCTGGGCTGGGGGAGAGGGGTCTCCTCCTTACTCCCCAGACCCGGGCCCAGACCAGTAGAGGACTGACACGGAACGGAAGGGAATAGGCCGGAGTGGAGGGACGTGGCACCAGTGGTTCCCCCTCCCCCAACCAGAATGGGGGAGGGGAGGCAGCAGCAAGGAGGGTCCCCAGAGCTCCCAGCCCACGAGAGCCCTGTCTCCTCCTTCCTCCCATCGCAGTCGGGCCCAGAATGACCACGGAACCCCAATCCCTGCTTGTGGATCTGGGCTCCGACGCCGTCTTCAGCTGCGCCTGGACAGGCAACCCGTCGCTGACCATCGTCTGGATGAAGCGGGGCTCTGGCGTGGTGAGTCCGCAGCTCAGACCCTGGAGGGCCCTGGAGGGGTGCGGGGTCCACAGTCCCGGAGGGAACTGCCTCCCGTGGCCCCTCTCACTCTTAGGTTGGGGACGTTAGCCTCCCATGTAAACTGAAGGAAGGAAGGCCCCAGAAGGAGGAGGGGGAACCCCAGGCACCCACACGTACCCACCTTGGGTCTAAACACATTCAGCCAGTGCAGTTCTGCTTTATCCTGAGCCTTATAAGAAAAGCGGGTGGTCACCAAGATGCTGGGGCGAAAAGTCCCTAGAAAGGCTTTTTAGCCCCAAATAGTTGTTACCCTTTAACTTTGGGGTTAAGCCTTGCTTTCTTCCTGTGTTCCTCTTTTAAAGTGTATGTGTTCTTTAGTGTGCCTAGGAGTTTCAGACATCCCTCCTCCCAGGAGGACCAGTGAGAGCCTTGGGCAGGGAAGCAGGGGGAGAAGCAGCAGAAAAGTGACTTCTGTGTGCCAAACACTGCGCTGTCCTCTGAGTGTCACTGCCCCCATTACAGGGATCAGGAAAGAGCCTCCGAGAAGATAATTAACACCCAAAGCCACACAAGTAGGCACCGCTGAAGCCGGAATTCCCACTCAGAGCAGCTGTTGCCAAAGCCTGTTTTCTTTTCATCACGCCAAACCTCATCCCAAAGGGATATTGCAAATGACTCAGGAAAAACAGATCTGGGACCCTCAAAGATGCTCAGCGCAGGATAGCTCCACCCCTGGCCAGCCTGGTGCAGGCTGGTCGACAGACCCCCTGGATGAGGAAGCCCTGGGGGCCCCAGCCAGGGAGGCCCCCTCCTTCTCTCTCACCCCACCCCTTTGCATTCCCACCCTTCAGGGCTGCCGCTGGGGCGTAGCATCTTCAGCCTCACGGGGTGCTCTGTGCCGTGGGCTCCCGCACCCGACAGCCCACCGGGCACACTGTGTAAGAAGACTTCTGGCTCCCACCCCACCCCCTGTTGTTGCCGAGATGCTGAAGACTGTGTACCCTGCCACCCGGCCTGCCTCTCAGCCTTTCTGGTTCTGAGACAGAGAGCGTGGCCCCTGCCCTCGGGGTCTGACCCTCCCCACTCCTCCTAGGTCCTGAGCAATGAGAAGACCCTGACCCTCAAAACCGTCCGCCAGGAGGACGCGGGGAAGTACGTGTGCCGAGCTGTGGTGCCCCGGGTAGGGGCCGGGGAGCGAGAGGTGACCCTAACTGTCAATGGTAAGACCCCACTCGTGCCAGGGCAGGGCTGGAAGGGGGCCAAGAGGGTCCCTGGTGTTGCCCCAAGGGGCACACGTGGGTTCTGGGCCTCCCATCCACCTCCAACTGTGGGTCCATAGTGATTACATCCACCTGTTCCAGTCCTAGTCCTAGTCCTAGAGCCCAGCAGCCCTAGGGTGACGAAGGACCTGGGTGGTTCCCTGGTCACCTCCCTCCTCTGTGTTCCTTCTAAGGGGTCTCATCCCTAAAAGTGATGGCTGCTGAACTTATTCCTGGCCAGGGTCCGAGGGCTACTGGGCAACCAACATAGATCCCATATCTACCCTTTGACCATGACCTTGGCCCTGGCAGAGAATTTAAAGGGGCATCTCTGTGACTCCTCGTCTGCCTCTTCCCATTTTTAGAGCCACTCAGTGAGGAAGACCTGCCACCATCCCCACAGGGCCAAGTTCATGGGGGTCCCCTGAGGGCAGGGAACTTGTCGTCTTATACGTAATGAGATCACCACAGCAGGAGGGTATTGCCATCTCTCTCCAAGAACACAGTGTGAGTTACCAGATGACTGGTACAGGAGACATTTAGGGGACGGGGCCTGGTTGATGGGATGTAGAAGGTCGCAGAGAAGCTGAGACCTAGCTCAGGTCAGACCCGAGAAGGCTGTGGCACCAGGATGGAAATTCGATGTCCCTGCCTTTATGTGTGCTTGGGCCACGCCGGCAACCGACGCTGCTGGTCTGAGAGGGCGAGGATGCTAAGACAGCTCCCTCTGTGTTTCTAAACGTCCTCCTTCTGCTGGGTTTCGGTTTCCTCGTGAGGCCTCTGCTCCCGCGTAGTCTGTCTCCCGATCAAGGCTCTGAGCCCCAAGAGGAACCAAGCCACAGACCCACGTCTGTAGGGCCTCTGCTTCCTGTTCCAGACCAGGGCCCTAGTGAGGGGCTGAGCCAGTGTCCAGAAATCAGCCCAGGTGGCGCACAGCTTCCTCTAGTCTCTGCTTTGCTAGAAACTAAAACCAGCTTGGTGCTGTCCCCATGAGCCAGCCCCCCTCCATCTCTTTCTTTGCCTCCCCCCTCCCCAAGAGTCGTGGCAGCCCCAGAGGGAGGGTGAATCTGCTCAGACCCCGGAGCCGTCTGTCCAGGGCAGATCCCTGACTCGGAAGCCTTCCTGCCTTTCCTACGTGTCCCCAGGACGCCACCAATAAATTGGCGCTGCAGGGCTAAAAATAACAGCATCTGATCGCACCTCCATATATCCATGGCAACATGGGCTGCAGCCTTTTCCTGCCGGCTCCAGTGTCTGACACTCGGCTCAGGCGCTAGGCCCTGGTGAAATCAGCGGCCTCCCCGGCTACCCGCCACCCGCTCTGGGAGGGCGCTGGGAGTCGTGCTGGCCCATGTCTACGGCCGGCTCCGCTCCGATGGCCCTGTCACCCGCCAGGCTGGGGACCCTCAGACTCACGTGTGGCCCCCGGGGTCCCCAAGCCTGAAGCTTTTAAATGAGCATCCTCATTTCTGGGAAAAACACGATGGATAAAGGAAAGACTAAAATCCGTTGTCACTTTAGACTTTCAAGCATTTCCCAACAGGGATTCAAAGCGGTTTCTTGAGGAGGGAACGCACACCTCAAAGGGACATTCCTCTTGGATGGGACACCCCAACCTGGGCCCTGGTGTCTATCCAGGGTTTAATCTGCACTCTCCAGGGTCGTTCTTTCCAACCCCCGCCTATGCCTCCAATCCTCTGACACAAGCTCCCCTAGGCTGCTAGGAAGAGAAACACCCAAGAGATTGGAGTGAAGTGAGGAGGCAGTTTGCTTGTTTCTGAATGAGGGTCATCGTGCCCTGAGGCAGGAGGATGCAGGAAGCGGCCCACAGAGAGGAGCCTGCCAGCCAGCACATGCGTGGACTTGGGAATGGACTTGTCTATACCTGTGTCTGGAGAATAGGTGGGGAGGGGTGGTGAAGCCCTTTGGGCAGGCCTGGACTAGGCTGAAGGAATCAACACTATGAACAAATCCAAAATGAGATGAGGTTCTCATCCAAATGCATCCCGGCCGGGAGATGACTGCTGGCCATCGCCCTTTGGGGAATAAACTGGCCCATGATTTGGCTCAAACCCGGGATTTGCAGGAAGGGGGAGATAAACCATACTACTGCTGTGTTCGGACTCTCCCACCCCCATCTACACTTACCCCGATTCCTGTTTTCTTTTAAGAAGGCCTTAAATGTGTATGCATTTACCTGATCGTTTTTAGAACAGCTGATGACACCGCCACCCCCACCCCCACCCCAGGGAAATCCTAGCGCCTGGGAAGTGAAGGGGAAAAGGTTTTACAGGATCATCACTTTCAGCCCGGCAGCAAAACAAAGCGCCAACCAAGGTCCTAAAACATGAAGCCCTCCTGCCTTTTGGCCAAAGGCTTCTTGGAGCTAAGGTTCCTAAGAGAGGAACTCTGAAGGCCCCCTGAGGGTGGAAGCCCTTATCTTGAGGGTCCCTCATGTCTGCCTCTCCCATCTCCAAGACGTTTCCCTTCCCAGCCTACATGCAGTCATTTGGGTTAGTTAACAGGCAGAACTGGACAGGAAGCACTGCTGGAATCCTGGTGGACCCTCCAGGCTGTCCGAGGTGGTAAATGAGCCAGGTGTCCCCAGAGACATCCATAAACATGACCCATACACGCACGCACGCCCGGGCGGGATAGGATAATGTCGGGGTCAGCTTTGGAGCTGTGGTCCCACCTGGGCTGTCCAGGTATGTATGTGGCGTGCAAAGTGATGAACTAAGGGATCTCCTGAGACACATGTGAGATGAAGTCTGTGAAGGTGCCAGCCCAAGCCATGTATGCCAGGTGGGTGGGGGAAGGGGGTGATTCCCCGCTTCCCCGCTTCCCCGCTTCGTGGAGGAACATCTTTTACTTCCCTTCCTGCCTGGTTTTCCTGCCGAGGACACCGGTTTGTTAGGCAAGCGCGCCTTCTACTGGAGGTACAAGGGAATGGTTTGAAATCCAACAGCTGGCTGAGGTGGAGGTGACATTACATTCCTTCCTCTCTGACACCTCCCCCACTCCCTTCGCAGGTGTACCGCCTCCTTCATAAAGGTTTCCCCACCTGCCGGGTAGAGTTCTTCTCTCCTGTGAAGTCGGTTAGCACTTTGCCTGGTGCTCACCTCCCCACCTCCTGTGACAGCTCTTGATGTCTCTGGGCGCCCTGACTTAGAGGCACTCACTCACAATCCCTTGAGACGTTTATGACTGAAGCCTCATCTATCTCTGAGTCCCCTGCCTCGCCCGTCACCTTGCATATACAGGCCTCCAGTAACTGTTTGCTGAACGACTGAATGAATGTATAAACTTCTGAACTTGCCAAGAGGGGCCCACCCCCTCCCAAACCCCTGATGTGATGCTGTCTCCCCAACAGGACCCCCCATCATCTCCAGCACCCAGACCCAGCACGCCCTCCACGGGGAGAAAGGCCAAATCAAGTGCTTCATCCGGAGCACGCCGCCACCCGACCGCATCGTGAGTGCCCCGGGGCGAGCAGGGAGGGCCAGTGGCACGGCCCCCAGGCTGGGCAGCCTGGCGGGTCATCTGTGCCTGCAGCCGCTCCACCATCCGGCTGGTCAGTCTTGCCTCTGCATTGCCTTTCCCCTGCCTTGTGTCTCTTGGAAAGGCATCACGAAGACAAAAATCATGGGCAGTCTCCTTTCTCAGGACAGGCTGTGCTCCTCGCCCGCGGGTGTATTTAACTCTTCTCTGCCTCTCAGCTGTGTGCCAACACAAATGGTTCCGACCAAATTCTGCATCTTGGGGGCAGAGGGCAAGTGAGGGCAGCAGAAGGGAAAACACGATTTCTTACCTTTCCTGGGTTCAAGGCCAGCCTTTAGCAAAATCGTAAATAGGATGCAGCTTATAGTCAGCAGACCTCTCTCTGCGCCTCCACAGCCCTCCTCTGCTTTGATGCCCATGGAGAGCGCTGCCCCAGTTAGCAAGTTTTCCCTCTGAAAGCATCACTCCATTCTCCCCGCCCCTCCCTCAAAACCCTTGTCCCCGCAGTGCAGCTTGGGCCGCCTGACTGGCTCACATGTAGCCCTCCCAGGTATTTGCATTTGTAGAAGTGGGGGTCTCCCACCCAGGTTCCGCTGACACTGGTAGAAGCTGGGGCGGGAAAACAGAGAGAGGTGAGCATCTCCCCGCACTGTTGGGTGTCGGGGGAGGGGTGGAGACACTGTTGTCTGCAAGCCCAGTGCCCAGGCGGTCCTGCCGAAAGGCCGCCCAGGTCAAGTTCACAGGGCAGTCTCACCTTTCCCCAGGGCGGCAGCACCTGAAGGGGCGTGGGAGGCACACGCCAACAGCTAAGGTGTCACCCTGTAGATGGAGACCTTGTTAGAGCACTGGTGCGTTACACACTTCCTCAGGCATTCAGTTCATTCACTGCCTGAGTCACACAAAAATGGCAAGGGTCCACGCGTAGAACTAATGCCTACGCCTCCCTCTTCCCTTCACTCTAATCTTTTTAAAGTGTAAGTGTAACACGTGCTGGTGTCGATAATATCCTGTTCACTACTGAGCATATTCACACTGTCTTCCTCTTCGTGGAAATGGAACTCTAGGCCAGGGGTTCTCAACCTGGGCGGTTCTGCCCCCAGGGGACATTTGGCGACACCTGGAGACATTGTAGGGTGCAGCTAAACACCCCACAGAGCCCAGGGCAACATGGTGGGGCAGGCGGTGACAGTGCACGGGAAAGGGCTCTGAGAAGAGGTAAACGCTCACCGGCCGAAACCAAGCTGCACCAAGGTTCTCACAAACGCAGCTCTCAGAGCGTAACGTTTGTACAAAGACACGCACAAAGTAACCAAACCAGACTCAGTCAGCCTGGGGCTGGCCTTCACCACCATCTGTCAGGGGCCCCAGCTGACGGAGGGGCTCCCATCGCCGCCCCAGAGCCCCTGCTTGCCTGGGAATATGTTCCAGCAAAAAGCCGCATAAGGCCCCGTGTCGATGGAAATACCCTCTGAGGTGGCCCAGCCTCTGTGTGTGTACGTGTGTGTGTGCTACGTGTGGGGCGGTAGGTGAACCCGTGTTGTGACACGTGTCTGTGCTGTGTGTTGTGACGTGGGTGTACTTGCGTGTGCATGTGTTGGCACTGTGGGTGGGACTGTAGGTGTACCCGTGTTGTGACGTGTGTTTGTGGGCGCAGTGCTGTGCGCGCACGTGTTGTGGCGTGCGCGTCGACCTGTGCCGTGTGGCGGTGAGCGTGAGCGCGGGCCTGGCAGCATCCGCCCGGGAGCAGGGAGGCGGCACGGTGGTCCTGGCGGGGCGGCTCTGGCAGGATGTCCTCCTAATTCTGCACACCTGGGCAGGCCTGGTCCTGGAAGGAGAACGTGCTGGAGTCGGGGACATCGGGCCGCTACACGGTGGAGACGGTCAGCACCGAGGAGGGCGTCATCTCCACGCTGACCATCAGCAACATCGTGCGGGCCGATTTCCAGACCATCTACAACTGCACCGCCTGGAACAGCTTCGGCTCCGACACGGAGATCATCCGGCTCAAGGAGCAAGGTGGGGCTGCCAGAGCCGCGGACCGCGGCCTCTCCCCGCGAGGGCAGGGCCCAAGCAAGGTCCTCCGGGGCCCTGGGGGGACAGAGCGCCTGCACTTGCGGGCGGGCCGGAGGCCCTTCCTCACCTGCCACGCAGCCGCTGCCGGTCAGCCAGGCCCCCCGAGCCCAGGGGCACTGGCCTGCACCAGAGCAAGCAGGAGGACAGCTGCCCAGGTTGACTAAAGGCCCTGGCTTCCCTGCTCTCACCGGTTCCCTGGGGCCCTTTGGGGGCATGATCTCTGAGCAGTGTCCCCACGGGGATGCACCAGGATGGGTGTATTGGGGAACCTGGCCCAGCCCGTTAAGCCAAAAAGCCAGTCCAGTTGCCCCAAACCCGAGGGTGCCCGCGCTAAGCTAAGGAGTGGCACTTGAGCTGTCCAATCCCTGGTGTGCAGGGGACTGGCCTCAGGCTGCCTGCAGCTCCCCATGGGGACACAGGAGACACTTGGAGCACTGTGCTCTGAAGGAGACCCCAGCCAGCAGGGCAGCGCCGGGCAGAAGGGCTCAGAGCTCGGAAGGACTCAGGCTCGGAGGGCGGGGGTCTCAGAGGGGCATGGAGGGGGTTCCAGAGAAATGAGGCAGCCAGCCAGTGGCACACCAGGTCCTGAGATGGGCTGCAGATCTAGCCCCGTGGCCAGCGGGGGTTAGTCCAAGACAGACAGGAACGGTCCAGGCGGCCTCGGCCCTGGCAGTCTCCGACCCCTCCAAGCTTAAGGCCCACCCACAGGCTGTCAGGCCTTGGAAGAGATTCTGGGCCAAGCAGGTGGTCTCAGCTGGGCCCCTGGGGCCGCAGTGCTACCCTGTGGATCACGCATTGCTCCCAACACCTCTTCCCTAATAAGTGCTGCTTTGCTGATGCTTTGCACATAATTTGCATAATATCATCCACACATCATCCCAACCCTCCCAGTCCACTGTTGCTTCCCCTCCGTGTCTTCCCCTCAGTGCCCCACCCCTCTACCCGCCCCTTAGTGTTCTCACCCCTACTCCTCAGAGCCAACCCCCACCCCAGCCTTGACCTCTCTCTCTGGTCCCACCCGTCTGGAGTCCCTAAGTCAGTCTGAACGAACTCCGGGTTCAGTTCGGCCAGCCCGGATCCGTGGGGCATCCTGGAGATGTGATGCAGGAGGGAGCCCCCAACCACCCCAGACCCTCCAGAGGGCCGCCCCCGCCCCCATTCCCACCCCACCCTGGCCAGCCAGGCCCTGGCTGTGGACTCTTGCTTTATTTCCAAACAGGTTCGGAAATGAAGTCGGGAGCCGGGCTGGAAGCAGGTACGAAGGAGACATGAGACTCCCCGGGATGGGGGAAGGGGCTGCTGGGCTAGAGGGGGAGGGAGCCCAAAGTGTGGGTCGGGAGGCCAGGGCAGCCGCTAACTTCTCTGCCCTCCCCCATCTTGAGGCTTTAGTGCAGTCAGAGCAGCAGGGAGAGAGCCTCCAGGCAGCACGGGTCTAGAGACCCCGAGACCTGTCTCCGTTGTCGCTGCCCGCCCCCCCCCCCCCGCCACCGCAGGCTCCTGGCAGCCCAGGGCACTTGCTTCTCCCCCGTCTTTCCTCCCACCCCTCCTCTTCTGAAGCCCTGACTCCTCCCCCTGAGGTCAGCTCACCCCCACCTGACTCCGCTTCTCACCATCACCACCAGCTTGGCCATCGCTTCCAAGAACACCTGGGCCGCCCAGCCCGGCTGTGGCCTGCGTAACCCATGCTGACCCCGTGCTTTCTGCTGGCTGGCTCCTTCCCGCACTCCTGCATTCCCCGTGGAGCTGTCATCTCACCACCGGGCTGAGGCCGCTGGGCAGTGCCTCTCTCCCCGGGGATTTGGCAGCAAAAGGGGTCACCAGGCTCCCTGGGTTGAGTTGCTCTCTCTGGAGACCCCACAGGAGACAACTGCCCCCCACCCTCCAGGGAGAAACCCAGAAAAGAGAATCAGGACATGGCAAGCCAGACCCTACAGGGTTGGCAAAGGCCATGACGAAGATGAGGGGTCCTCTGCCCTAGTTCTCCCGCCACACCAGCCCAGGAGGCGCTTCAGCAAGTCCCTGGTGGGTCCCGCTCAGCCCCTCCCCTCTGGGCGGACAGCCCCTTAAAGAGCAACAGGCCAGGCACAGGCCAGCTCAAGGCGGGCACACAATATCAACTCCTGCTGTGTTCTCCCTGACGCCCCTCAGGGCCACTCCTGGTGCTGAGCTGGTGTCACCCTCTGTCTCCATCTCTTCTGTGCCTGCACCCTGGGTCCCCCGCCCAGGACCCTCTCCCTCTGCCCCCGCCCACCCACTCGGGACAGTCCTCTCCTCCAGATAAGATGGCTACCACCACGACCTCCCAGCTGTTAACAACTTAAGGAAATGTGGGTGCCAGAGGCACAGCTGCCTTAGATACCGCTTCCCTGGTTCTCTGGTTTCACAGACCTTGAGGCCCAGAGAGGTTAAGGACCCTTCCACCCTCATCCTTTGGCTCTGAGCTCAGCTGAGACAAGACCCGAGTTTTCCAAGGAAATGCCCTAGGAATCTCGGAGAAACTGAATTCAACTCAAATCAATAAAATCCAAAAGCATGGAAGCAACGAACTTCCAACGCGGCTTCCCTTTCCTAGAGAAATTCAGACCTAGAGACAGGGCTGTCTCACTGTCAGAGCAAGCCTGCAGGGCTGGCGAGGTCAAGTCCATTGTCTCACCCCTGACTGTTGAGACCAGCCCAAACGCCTTCCATTTTCAGTCCCCGAGTGTTTGTCGCACCCAACTCCTCCCCGTCGCCTCCCCTGCGCCCCCTACAGGGGTCTCGGGCTCCAGTAGGCAGGTGATGAATGCACCAGTGTGCCAGTCCTGGGCTGGAAGGAGAGCCCCAGCCTGACGGCCAACACTGCCAACCGTTGGACACGCGCTCCTTCCGGGAGAGGGACCACACCCCCTCCCAGCAGCATCTCCAGGGGTCAGGGTCTGCGGGGTTCTTCCTTTCTTTTGCTCTTTAAAGAAAACAACAGTGAGAGGCGAGAGGCCAACCTCCAGCTCAGGACAGATACCTGGAGTCCCCAGTCATCCACACTGAGAGCGTGGGGTAGGGGCAGCAGCTGAGTCTCAAAAAGGAACTTTCCTATCCTTGTATCTGCTGCGGTCCTCCTTCCCACACAGACACGAGGGCAAAGGCTGGGATCGGTTTGGGTGCCAGGCTCTGTGCCAGCCTTCACCTGCCTGCATTCACCCACCTAAACCCCAGACGCGCCCCTGAGGCAGGCACTGTGATTATCCTGTTTTACAGATAAAGAAAAGAGGGTAAAGTGCGCTGCTCTGGGCTGCACAGAGGATGTGAGATTTGTAGGATGCCATGGGACGCAGGGTGCGGAGCTGGGCAGGATGAGGGGGGCAGATAAGAGGAGACGTGGATTTGCACTGGCTCTGCTGTAGCTGTGTGTCCTTAACCAAGTCACTTGACTTCCCTGGACCTCAAGGTTTCCATCTATAAATGGGAGGCTTGGACTCTCTGAGCCCTAAGCTCTCCTGCCCCTGCGTTCTCTAGTTCTAACCCCCCATGGACTACTCAGGGTCCCACATCATATGCTCAGGCCCCCTCTGCAGACACAGAAGGGTCAGGACTGTCTGGAAGAGCGCCCACCCCAGCCTAACATCACCCTCCCCACCCCCATCTCTACTTGGCTAGGGCAGGAGACAGAGTACAGGAACTCGGCAGGGAGGGAAGCTTTGCCTAGCTGGAGTTCCAGGTGCCTCTCTGGCGGGGTGGGGTGCCGGGATTCCTGCCCAGAGGACTGGCCCAGGAGAGGAGGGGGCAGGACTGGGCATCTCTCCTTAAAGAGGTGGGGGGGAAGGACTTCCCTGGCGGTCCAGTGGTTAGGACTCCGCGCTTCCACTGCAGGGGGCAAGGTTCGATCCCTGGTTGGGGAAGTGCATGCCATGCAGCGCGACCTAAACAAAACAAAACAAGAGGTGGAGGGAGCTGTGATCCTGCCCTCCGGCCCCTAAGACGTGGCCCCTGGCTGTTACCACCTGTGATGCCCAGGTCTGGAGGGGAAGCTGCCTCAGACCTGAAAACTCTCTAAAAGCTGCTTGTCCATTGTCCACCCTCTGCACCTGGGAAAGGGAAGCGAAGGAAAAAGCGAAGCGAACAAACAGCGGCAGTGACCCTGGTCATTTTCCAAAGAAAAGCCAGGACTTAACGACTCTCCTGGTGTATCACCTCGGAGAGCTCAGCGTACCAACCTTGCCTCTCACCTCCCACGCTCCCCTCCCCTCCCTGTGTCTGCGTGCCTCTCTGCCCCCACCACTGCTGCCATCTTTCCCAGGTCTGCCCGCCCTCTCCGCCACACCGTATCCCGCCCGAGCTGAGCCCTGTTGGACTGTGCCCGCGCCTGCGCAGGCCCCTGTGGCCTTTCCCAGGAGCGCCCACGCGCCGTGGTCTGGCCACAGCTCGGCAGGGGCTGCGCCCGAGGAGCTGGGTGAGATCTGGGGGGAGAGAGTGGGCTGCCCCAGCTCCCTCATCAGCCTGCTTGCTTCTCTCTCACAGAGGCTGTGCCGATGGCAGTCATCATCGGGGTGGCCGTAGGAGCTGGCGTGGCCTTCCTCGTCCTTCTGGCAACCATTGTGGCCTTCTGCTGTGCCCGCTCCCAGAGAAGTACGGGAGGGAGACCCGGGAGCTCAGGGAGGGGGGCAGAGAAAAAGGCCAGCTTAGACTGCCCCGGAGTAAAAGCAGGAGTACAGCGAGCAGGGGCCCTACCAATGCCGTGAGCTGCTGGGGCAGGGATGGGCCTCGCGCATCTTTTCACATGCAGCGCTTTGCTCGGCATCTGCTACAGAGCGGGCGCTCCACTGCTGCTGAGCTGGACGGAAGTGAACTTCACGCAGCAGGGCCGTCAGCTAGCACCTCAGATTGAACATACACAGCACTCTCCACCCATCGGGAAATGTACTGAAACCCGGGGGTGGGGGGGTGCGGGGAGGTGATCTTTGCCCTCCAAGATCTGCTAGTCGAACCAGAAAAGCAGGCCACCCACACAGGAAAAAAAAAAAGGGGGGTTCAGGGAATTGCTTTGGGGGGACTCCTGAAGGTCTTTTAGTTGTTAGCCATAAAGTGCTGGCGTTGCGCTTTTTTTTTTTTTTAACATCTTTATTGGAGTATAATTGCTTTACAATGGTGTGTTAGTTTCTGCTGTATAACAAAGTGAATCAGCTATATGTACACATATATCCCCATATTCCCTTCCTCTTGCGTCTCCCTCCCTCCCACCCTCCCTATCCCACCCCTCCAGCTGGTCACAAAGCACCGAGCTGATCTCCCTGTGCTATGCGGCTGCTTCCCACTAGCTATCTACCTTACAGTTTGGTAGTGTATATATGTCCATGCCTCTCTCTCGCTTTGTCACAACTTACCCTTACCCCTCCCCATATCCTCAAGTCCATTCTCTAGTAGGTCTGTGTCTTTATTCCCATCTTACCCCTAGGTTCTTCATGACCTTGTTTTTTTTTTTCTTAGATTCCATATATATGTGTTAGCAGACGGTATTTGGTTTTCTCTTTCTGACTTACTTCACTCTGTATGACAGTCTCTAGGTCCATCCACCTCACTATAAATAACTCAGTTTTGTTCCTTTTTATGGCTGAGTAATATTCCGTTGTATACATGTGCACGTCTTCTTTATGCATTCCTCTGTCGATGGACACTTAGGTTGCTTCCATGTCCTGGCTATTGTAGATAGAGCTGCATGATGCACTCTTCACGCGTGTGTGCCTGGAGTCTCCGTCCTTGGCGTAGCTCTGAACTTACGTTTGCTAGACAGACACGTGGAAGGGTAAATGGGATGGCGGAGATGGTGGGAACAATAAAGACTGTCTTGTGGTCCCGCCTCTTCGACCCCGTGACCCCGGGCAAGCCACAGCCACTCCAGGGCTCGGTTCTCTCCTGTGTAATAGCAAGGGGTCGGCTGATGTGACTTTCAGGGCCCCACCCGGCTCTGACATTCTATGAGCGGAAGGCACAAAAAGAACAATCAGTGTAAGCCTGCTCCCTCCTCTGCTTGGCAGCCTTCACATGTTGAAAGAAAGTTGCCTGTGTCCTCCCCTCCAAGCTGAGCAGCCTTGCTCTCTTGAGGGCCCCCGGTGATGCGGTCTCAGGCCCTCCCTCACCACCCGCTCAGTGGACATCATGGGGGAGCATATTTCAGCAGGAGTTTTCTAACAGAGCTCTCCAGGTATAAATCGGCTTCTTCCTCTAGAAGCCGTAAGCTCTCCATTACGGAAGCTGGACCACTAGTGCAGGGACATTTCTGCTTTGGGTGGGAGGTTGACCATGGGATCTCAAGGTCCTTTCTAACAGATGTGTGATTCTCTGAACGGAGAGATCAGAGCCTGGTAGAGTAGGTCAGGGAAGACTTCTAGAAGGAGGTGAGAGTTTAGTAGGATGACCAGGTGGCCGAATGGTTGGGGATGACCACCCATGCCACGGGAGAGGCAGGGAAAGCCTGAGGATCGTGCAACCAGGAGCCAGCAGAGAAAGTACTCTGAGGTCCCAACAGCCCACGGCACGTCCAGACAGGTTCTATTACCAGGTGGGCCCTGAAACTGCTGAGTTCAGGGGCTGGAGGGGAGGGGAGAGCTTGACATCTCAGGCCCTAATGCCTGAGATGACAACTGATTCTGTCGTCTACACTTTCCTATTTTATGGCCAGATCTCAAGGGTGTCGTGTCAGCCAGGAATGACATCCGGGTGGAGATTGTCCACAAGGAGCCTGCCTCTGGCCGGGAGGCTGAGGAACAGCCCACCATCAAGCAGCTGATGGTGAGAATGTCATCTTACCCCCGCCCCACCCCGACCTCTGCGCCCTGAACCTCCCAGAACCAGAGGCTTCCTGATGCTCTCTAGATGCTCCTGACAAGCAAAGCATCAGGCAAGATGTGCTTCCCCCGCCATAACAGGCCAGGCACCTACAGGCAGACCTAGGAGACACTGTGGGTTGGGTTCCAGACCGCAATAAAGCTAGTCACGTGGAATTTTTGGTTTCCCAGTACATGCAGAAGTTACGTTTATACTATATACTGTAGTCTATGAAGTGTGCGATAGCATTATGTCTTTAAAAAGGTACCTATCTTAATTAAAAAAAATACGTCATTGCTAAAAACTGGTAACCATCATCTGATCCTTCAGTGAATAGTAACATCAAAGATCACTGATCACAGGGACGGTCCAGTGGTTAAGACTCCGCGCTTCCACTGCAGGGGGTGCGGGATCCCACGTGCCGTGAGGCGTGGCCAAAAGGAAAAAAAAAAAAAAAGATCACTGATCACAGATCCCCATAACAAAGATGATAATAATGACAAAGTCTTAAATTCTCAAGAATTACCAAAATGTGACACAGAGACACAAAGTGAGCTGCAGATGCTCTTGAAAAAATGGTGCCAAAGGACTTGTCCTCTGCAGGGTTGCCACAAGCCTTGGATTTATAAAAAATGAAATATTTGTGAAGCGCAATAAAACGAAGCGTGCTCGTATTCTCAGCCAACAAAGATTTATTGTGTGTCTACTATATTGTGCTTGGGGTTCTCGGAGACTCAAAGGCATCTAAGATGCAGTCCCAGCTTTCAAGGGACCCATTGTCCAGTAGGGAGAGAAGATGTGTATAATTGCCATAAGATGTTGTGATATAACATATAATCCTCCACACATAGATATTATCAACATCCAGTACATGCCCTGCTCCCCCCATCTCCCCAGAAGTCTGCAACAAGCATAGGTTCCTCTTTGGGGACTGGATGGCTTTAAACTCATAATTTCTCCAGCAACCCCAAGGCCGCTTCTCCTCCCGAGCCCCCTCGATGGACCGTCACCCATCCATCTGTCCAAACAAAATCCCGGAAAACTCTGCTAGAAAACTCTGGTGCCTACTGTGTCACGGTTATAATATGTTGGAGTAACAGCTGCAAGCAGGTCGGTCAAGAGCATGGGCCTCTCTGTGCTTCAGTCTCCTCTTCTAGGATAGGATGAAGGTCATGGTACATGGGGTCGGGGTGAGGGCTCAGTGGATGAACCCCTGAAGAGGCTGGAGCCAGTGGAACACAGTGAGGGCTCAAGGAACGGTCGCTATTTGCTTTGCTGTGAAATCACCTGTTTCCTTATCTGTCTCCACTAGATGGTGAGCAAGCTGCCTTACTCATCCCTGTGTCCCCAGAGCCTTCCACGGTCCCTGGCAGATGCTCACCAACGTTTAGTGAATTGAAATGACGTTTTCTCTGCTGCTCTTCTTCTATCCAGTTGATTTTCAGGTCCCGACAATTCCACTTCAGAATCTTTTCAGAGCTGTGCCCCTGCCTCTTCTCCACTATAACTCCTAAGTGCAGGCCTCACCACGGCTCCCCTGATCGATGACAGCATCCTCCCAAGTGCTCCCACATTCTAATCTTTCACCACTTTACTCTCCACCCTCCAGAGTCCCACAGAGGGTCCTTCTAAGATGCAAATCTGATCCTGTTACCATCCTACTTAAAGACCCTCGGTGGCTCCAGATCTACCTGATATTCCAGCACCAGGCGGGTCATCAAGACCCTTCAGCAGGAAGCGGCTTCCGGCCTGTCCAGCCCCATCTTCCTGCCAAATGCATCCAGCCCTCCAACACCCCGGAGAACTTGCAGTTCCCAGCCCTTGAGTCTTTTATACCTCGGAGGCTTTGCACGGCTCTTCCCTCGGCCTGTTGATTTTGTCTGTTGAATTTCACATTCTCCTTCGAGAGTCAGCTCAAATGTCACCTCCTCCACAATCTTCCAGGCTTGCCCCACCATGGCTGGCAGAGCTATGCACTTCCTGGTGCTCTCCCCAAACACTCTGCACGTTCCTCTTTCATAGTGCATTTCTCTAATTACACGTCAGCCTCCCCAGGTATCCCAGCGTTCCTCAAAGACAAAGGGACAAATGTCTACTTCGCCCAGACCTAACATAGTGTCTGACACAGATGAACGGTCAGTCTTACAAGGGAGGGGACCACAGTCCAGACCTGGGCAGGAATGGACGTCTCCGTTGATGAGATTGATTGAGTCTAGTGTGAAAGTACCCACGCCTGTCCTTCATCCCCTGGGGACCTTGCATCCCCTCTCACTGGGATATTCTGACTGCCTCTGACTGTTTCCACACCATTCTCCAGTCCAGACCCTCAGGGAAGTGGCGGAGGGGGGTCACTCAGTGGTCAGTTAAGAGTGGGAGATAAGAAAAACACGCTGAGGGCTCCCCTTGGGGAGACCTTCGTCCAGCCACTCCCTTCACCCCCAGCACCGATACAGCCCCAACACTGAGGAGAGGCGGGCTGAGAAGCTGAATCTGGTGGAAGAGAAGAACTCAATCCAGATAGAGCCACAGCATTTACTGGAAAATGAAAAAAGCAGCATTAGTGGGGAAGTGACAGGATGGAAGCATGCTGGCTGATTCTGTGGGGCTCCAAAAAGAGATCAGGAAAGTGAGTCACAAGGGAGAGAGCACAGCCCAGTTCTGAGAGTGGGTGGGAACCTGGCCCAGACCATGTCATGTGCAGAAGGGATACATGGGAAGAACATCCTGTGCTACAGGACAGGAACCACTGTGGCTGTTCACATTCACTAATAACCCCACTGTGCGCCAAGTGTGCCTTACTTTTCACCTTAAGTCTAATTATTTTTTTAATTTCCAGTAATTTAGCGCCATGCCACTTCATTCATTCATCTGACATAAACATAACGATTGTGACAGTCCCACTGTACGGCACGCACCACGCCGGGCACCGGCAAATCAAAGAATGAATAAAACACAATTAAATATGATTCCACTCGGCAAGGATTTTGGTCGATGACCACAGCGTGTAAGGCGCTGCACCAGGTGTGCTGGAGAACCAAAGAGAAACAGGAAATGATCTTGTCCCCAGGCTCTCCGGCCTCTGTTCGGGAAGGTAACTTCGAATAATCTAAGTCCTTGCTGTGAATGGCAGGTGAGGCCCTAGTTGCCAGCACCTCAGAGGTAGTTATTCACTGATTCCTTCTCAAGCCCGTCATGAAGCCTAGCCCCGCTGAGGAGCTGCGGGGCCCCGACCCCTGCCCAGAGGTTCTGCAGTTGTTTATCTACAAGCCCAGCTCCCCGATGAGCACAGCTGTTCTGTAATGTCTCCTGACCTCTGTTTGCCTGGCCCTGAGCACAATGCCTGGCCTGAAGTCAATAAAGGCTCACTGAATTAAACCGAATCAAAGCAAGATCTCTGGAGGAGATAACCGTAGCCCACGGGAAGGAAGACGGTGGGTCTTAGAGACCTGCCCTGCACCCACCCACCTCTCTGTCTCCGGCTCTCAGGAGGGGTGGGGCTAGGGGTCCAAGAACAACAGTGAGATCTGGAATCTCCTCCGGGTTCTTGTCACCTGCCTCCAGGGGCCAGGCAGTGAGAGGTGGCGGGGAGGGGAGGCACAGATGGCAAGCATCTTTTGAGTGCATTTCTCCGGCTTTTCCTTGGGGGAAGTGGACGATTAGCCCACCTCCTACCCACTGAGCAGCGATTTCTGGGTTGTAGATGGACCGGGGTGAATTCCAGCAAGACTCAGTCCTGAAGCAGCTGGAGGTGCTCAAAGAAGAGGAGAAGGAGTTTCAGAACCTGAAGGTAAGAAGGGCCCCGGGTTACGACACGCCTGGTCTTCAGCTCTGACGACCCAGGCCCCAGATCCAGGCACAGATAGAAGGGACAGTCCCCCACAAAGGCACCTGCTCTCTCGCCCCAACACCAAGGGGCTGAGAGAGTTAAGGTTGAGCTCTCACGGTTCTCCCCTCCCACGACCTCCTCACCAATAACGTTTTTAATACCGTTTCCAAGTTCCGGACTAAAACAAAAAACAATGAAAGCCTGGCTTTCACATGGCCTTGAGCTGCCCTGAAATAACAAAACGTACTGGTCAAGACCCCACTTGAACACCTGCCAGCATCCTGCCCAGGCTGACCCTCCCAACCGACCGCCCCCCAACGCCTCTCCCGCTGTCCCCTTCCTCCTGTCTGTCCCTGGCCCTCCCCATGGACGGCGGGACTGGCTCCCGTCCGGTGCTGTGACGCCGCTCTCCCCCCGGCCCCCCAGGACCCCACCAATGGCTACTACAGCGTCAACACCTTCAAGGAGCACCACTCGACCCCCGCCATCTCGCTGTCCGGCTGCCAGCCGGACCTGCGCCCCGCGGGCAAGCAGCGAGTGCCCACGGGCATGTCCTTCACCAACATCTACAGCACGCTGAGCGGCCAGGGCCGCCTCTACGACTACGGGCAGAGGTTCGTGCTGGGCACGGGCAGCTCATCCATCGAGCTCTGTGAGCGGGAGTTCCAGCGGGGCTCGCTCAGCGACAGCAGCTCCTTCCTGGACACGCAGTGTGACAGCAGCGTCAGCAGCAGCGGCAAGCAGGACGGCTACGTGCAGTTCGATAAGGCGAGCAAGGCCTCGGCCTCCTCCTCCCACCATTCCCAGTCCTCTTCCCAGAACTCCGACCCCAGCCGGCCCCTGCAGCGGCGGATGCAGACTCACGTCTGAGGATCCCGGGCCGAGGGCGGGAGGGCCGGGGAGGGCGGGGCCTCGGCCTGGCTCTGCAGAGACCTTTGCAGAGGACCCCGGAAGCAGCCCGATCAAGCACAAATGCGGGCCCAGCTGCAGGGCATCGGGGCGTGGAGGTGGGGACGTGGTCAGAGGATGCCGCTGAGCGCAGTGTGCTCCGTGCTGGCCGCCCCGGGCCCCCGGCCCTCTCCTGGCGGCCCCTCCTCTCCCTGCCCCTCCCACAGGCTCCAGAGGCAGCTATAACTCTGCTTTCATGAAACTGCCGTCCAGGCTCCGGGCTTCGGAGGAGCTCTGCCCCTTGCCGCCCGGAAGCCCTCCCCCGACTCCCACCGTGCCTGTGCTCCTGTACAGCCCCAGGGAGCAGGGCGTCAAGTGCTTGCCGGCACGGAGCTGCCCCAGAGACCTCAGCGCCCCCTGCCCCTCCTGGTCCAGACTCCAGAGGCTGAGAAGCCAGAACGGCCCTGGCTGACACACTGGCCCGGAGCCCACCCCCAGTTTGTTCGGTGTTTCGTGTCCATACTCGTACAGTTCTGTCCTTGGACTGGATGCCTCTCAACTCTGAGGTGGGACTGGCCCAATCAGAGACTGGTGTCTGGGAGGGAGGGGGAGGGAAGGAGGGGGGAACGTGACACTCGGGGACCCCTCGCCAGGCTGTGCGACTCAGAGCCTCCCCACGCGCCCCTGCTTCGTGTACTCCCCTCCTCCCCTCTGCACATTCGGAGTCAATATAAGGAGTGTGAGCTTCTCTGGTCAGGGTTCTTTAAACAGCCGTTGGAGAGACTGTGTCCCAGGATCTGTGGGGTTTGAGGGGACTAGGGGGCAGGCCGTTAAGGTGATGAGACTCACCTTCTCAGCTGAGCCTAGATTCACACAAGGAACCATGGTCCTGTCCTCAGTGAGGCTCCTGGGGCGAGAGAGAAAGCATATCTGCACCTCACTCCTGCCTGCCACCTGAGAATAAAGGTTGGGGGTCCTTCCTCCAACAGATGCGTTCTATTCTTTTGTTCCTACAGAGTCACAGCAAGACCCCAAGAGCTCAGAGGATGCTTTGGGAACGCAGGGTTCCTTGCCCTGCTTTGATTTGGTTTTCCCAGACAGTGGAGAGCTCTGGTCATGGTGACAATAGGACCTATGGGCAGACTCCTCTCCTTGCAGATGTGCCCAACCCAGAGGGCACACGAAACCGGGCCTCACCAACCACCTGACTCATGCCAAATACAGCTCAGGGGCAAAGGGGTCAGACTGCACATCGGAGGGGTCCTTCTAGGCCTTTCTCTCAGCAATATTCTGCAAGGGCGGCTCCCTCCGTTGGGGGTTCATGGGAGGAGGCCCTCTTCAAAGAGCCTGTGCCACCAAGCAGCCCAACGCTCTGAGACTCAAATGATGTTCTAAGAATGGCTTTGTTTGGGTGGAAATCTTGACGTGGTGATGGCAGACAGGCTGGGGTGGATAAACAGGGCCAAGTTAGGATGCTACCTCTGCAAGTAGGATTCAAATAGAACTCTGGAGAACCCACACTGTCCCAAAGGTTGGAGCTTCCTCCTCAGATTTAGACCCTTCTCCTCCAACCTTCCCTGGGAGTCCTTACCCACCATGGGAACCTTCATCACAAAAGCCTGTGCTTCTTTCCTCCACTGATGCCTTGGATGGCCCCAACCCACAGATGGTATACATAGCCTTCCTAGAGCCTCCACCCAGAGGATGTTTCTGCTTCCACCATATTTCCTATTGCTTCAAAACCCTCCACCTCCTTGGATATCTTCCTTTGCAGCACCCAAGCCTGAGGTAGTAGAAACTGATGAGAAATGTAAGTGTACATCCCAGACCCACATCCTGCTCGTGGTACCATTTCTGGCCCAGCACAGATGCCTGTGGGCTCCAGGTTAATCTTGACAAGTTCTCTTCCTTCCCATACACGTTTTGCCTTTGCCAGCAAGGAGTAAGGATCTAAGATCAGATGCAAAATGCCTTGGTGTGCTAGAATAAGGAAGAGGATGACCTAAGAGGATCTGTTCATTTCTCCTAGGCTTCCCCACCTCGGAGGTGGGCAGGACATCTCCTTCCTAAGCCTCACCAAAGCCTACCTTGTCCCTCACCCCCTGCCCACATCCTACCCCCCTCACACACAGCACTTATAATAGGATGGAGGTACCCATTCTTTCTTGGAACCCAAGGTTATGGCACAGAATAACCTGGAGAACAGGGAAGAAATCTGATCTCCCGGAGAACAGAACCCTCTTCTCCCTTGGGAGCCTCAGACACTCCCAGGGTGGGAACGTGGACATCACGGAAGATGGGGCTGCACAGTCAAGACCCGGCTACACGGGGCCCACTCCCTGAGCTCTCTCCGAGGCACAAACACAGCAAAGAATTGCCGAAAGGGTAGGAGATCACAAGTAAGGCCCTGGTGAAAGAGATGAACATAGGCAGGGGAAATCAGTAGGCTCTGGTGGCCTTTGGACCATTGAGGCACTGAGAAGGATGCTGGACTGAGTGTGGATCCTTCAACCCCTCTGAGTCCATTTACTTCTCACGTAGGAGTGAGGGGACAAGAAAGCTGGTAAAGGGAAGTGTTAAAAAAAAAAAAAATTAAGGCAGTGGGAAGCCCTGAATTTCCCTGTAGGTGATTTCAAATTAACTGAAATGAGTGCTTCACGTTTGTAATCATTTAATTCTCACAATTCTACCAAGTATTACCATTTTACAGACGAGGGAGTGAACTTAAAGAAGACCGGCCCAAGGTCACAGAGCTAACAAGTGACAGCAAGAGATGTAAACATATGATTTCCTCTGTGAAATGTTTCCATCCTGCAGTGCAAACCCAAGGCCACTTTCATCCTAGAATAAGATGAAAACGGCCGACGCTGAAGGCCACGAGCTGGGACCCACTCGGGGGCAGGCTGAGCAAGGACAGGCCACAGCTCCAGTAGGAAAACAGGACTAGCCTCCTCCACCGCCAGTCCCCAAATGACCTGGAAATACCACGACTCCCTGGGAAAGCTCGTCTGTGTATCAAATCACCCCCACCCCTCCCAAGGCCAGGATCCAGTTTTCTGATAGCTTTACAATTCGTTACTGGCTCCGAGTCACTGGATGGGGGCCCAGTTTCTGACTCTCGGGCTCACTATCAGTCTGGGAAGGCCAGGGTTATTTCCATCACGTCTTCAACTTTCATGGAACAGGAAATGGTCTCATACAAAGCACTAGAGCACCACAGCAAATCCGTCTCTGATGGAGACTACTGAAACAGTGTTCTAAAGGAATAGGCCTTGAAGCTGCCTTTGAGCTTCCGGAGTAGAGAGGAACAGGGGGAAATAACAGCAAATGTGAAGCAGCCCTTGGGAGATTTCTCAGAACAGGAGAAAAGAGCCAACGGGAATTCCGCTTCTCGCTTTCTATATGGGGGCGGCATACACGAGGCACCGTGGCCTTTGCTATTACGGGATCAGAACTGAAATCGCCAGGTACACATTCCAGGAGTCCCGTCAGCCCTTCCCAGGTATTGTACTCTGTTTATGATGGCGCCAGAAAAAAAAAGACGAGGGGGAGTCCTGTGATTAGTCTCTTCTCTAGTAAGTTTCCCTATAAAATCAACTCTTTATTAAAATAAAGGTATAAATATTTAAATAAAAACTATCCTAATTTGCATAGAGATTTTTATTTAAAATACCACTTGGGGTGCCTGCTTTAAAGAAACATGAATGTTTAGACATAAACTGATGACATCTCAACGAAATCTTGACGTTTACTTTCCCTTTAAAAAAGCCTTTTAGAAGCCTCTTATGGAAGCTGTTTTTAGGAGCTGTAACCACAGGCCAGCTTCAGCATCGGAACTACAAGCGATCTCTGAGAGTCACTGATAAAACATTCCCTTGCTCTGACAGTTACTTCTTACGCCCAGTAAGGCTCTAATCATCTTTTCCCCAACCCGCTATGTTTCCACCTTCCTAACTAGGTCATAAACTGGGAAAAAACAAATAAGGATTTGTTTTCCTGGATGAATCCATTTGTGTTTTAGGGAGAGGACCACCCACTCTTTCCCTCTCTAACTGCTGTTCTTCCTGGATCTGTCTCCTCCTTCTCTTTATCGGCAAAGTCTTGGACATACGCTGAAAGCTTTCGGACCACAGGCCCTGTGGTTTCATGCCTACCCCAGCCCTCATCTTTAAAAGGCCTTCTGTGAACACATGCCATTCACAGGATCCATTGTTGAGTTTTGGTCTACATCCCAGGTGCCCATATCTGCCTGCCATTCCATGTTCCCAGAGCTCCTCTCTGGACCAGCCTGCTCGGCCCACCCACAGGGCCGGAACAGCCGCAGACCTTGGGCCAAAAGCCTCCCTTGAGCTCACTGATCAGGGAGCCCCGGTCACACAAAGGAATCTCCTTCCACTGCTTCTCAATCTATGACCCTTGGAAATATCTTGGAATGCTACGAGAACATTCATATAATGCTCCTTAATAGCTGTCTTCTTTGTGGTGAATCTAAAGTATTCATGTTCAAAGACAAGGTATGTGAAGTCTCAGGAAACAGGTCTTCTCAGGGAGAAGTGGGGTCTTATTAAATAGACCTTCTCTGAAATCTACTCCCCATTATGCAAGAGGAAAAGTGCTACTCAGGATAGGAGCTGAATATAGGGATTCATTCCCCCTGAATGGATTCATCTCCCCTCAACTAGGCAAAGAAAAGGTCAAAGGGACTGAGCTCAAGGTACCACCTTCACCACCTTTGTGAAGAAATTAAAGGGCCACAGCCTTGCTGCCCAAGGACTAGAAAACAAATTCATGACACCAATGGGAGAAATACGGAACGAAGAAGGCATTCGAGATAAAGTGATACAGGTAAGGATTCAGGACTTCTACAGCAGAATTTTCAGATGAGAATTTCCTGAGTTTTATTTAAAAGTTCCCCTAGCTCTCTTGCCATGGAGGGCTGCAAGTGGAACAGAAATCTACAGAGAAAAAGAGCAGAACTGGAGAGAATCTCCCTACCGGACTTGCCCTCTTGTGATATTTTTCCTCAGGAGAGAAACACACTTTTAAGCAAGTGAAGACACTCCTTAAGTGTTAAAGTTGGTGATGTACATAAGTAGTGTTTTAGGAAACCCCAGAATAACAGACGGTTCTGGAACAGCTTAGTTCAGTAATTCCAACTTCGATTCCCCTGGGGTGATTTCTCTCATTCACTCCGCCAGCTCCACCCGCCCAGTCTTGCAAGATTCTCCAGAGGAAACAGCGCCTCTGTTGAGGGGTGCAGCACTTTCGATCGGTCTTCCCCGGGAACCTGAAATCTGGCTCCCAAAGTTCAGTTTTCCCTAAAAACTTTTGTCAGATCCTCTGTGCTGACCCTCCTAGACAGGACTGTGGTCTTCCCAACCTGCTCCCAGCAATCCCTTTACTTTAAGAGGTGGAGCCCTCCAGCACATTTGGGCTCCCCCCAAATCTGACATTTAATGAGACCCAAGGTTCATCTCCCCGCTTCATTTCCCGGGTGCAGGATCTCCACAAACTCTAACAAGAGAGGGAAGGTCCCTGAGGAAGAACTGGACAGGAAAACAGGCTATACCTACTGACATACACACACATAGATCCCTCCTCAAACTTTTAAGTTGGAAAGATTTCCTGGAACCACGTCTGGTACAAAACCATGGAAATGCTCAAAACTAACAACAAATAGTTTTCTGAAGCTATAATTAAGACATCAAAACGGTCAGATGGTTTAGCGGAGAGCTTACCAACCCTGAAGATGTACTTCTCAACTTTAGTTTAGGAACCTACCCTGGTATGCTGCATGCCATGGAAACGGGATAATGCCACCCAAGAAATCCCTTTCTCCAAAAACCCCTAAGAGCATCTGACTTCAACTTGAAAGCCACTGCCAGAGAGCAGTTTGAACTCACAGTTCTTTGTTGGATTCTGCGAAGCCCGCATTTGAGTCCTCTCACCAATGTCTTAACCTTCCTCTCCTTAGCTTGTGGGTGACTCGAAGACAAAGACTTTTCTGTAATTAGCCATACCTGGGCGTACGTTTGGCCCTTCAGATGGACCTCAGTTGTTCCATATGCTTTCCGGTATTTTCCATTACGCAAGGTAGCTTTCCAATCTAATGTTTATGTCATACCTTACAGTCTACACAATGTTCTTCCAGACATATTCCCACTAGATCCTTAAAACTTCATTGTGAGACAGGCATCACTAGTTTACAGATTACGTGGCAGAGCACGGTTGTGTATGCGCTTACACCTAACTGCCTCACGGACAGAACTGCTTCCGAGTTCAAACTTTTCGCAGGCTGGCCAGTCTCTGGGGTAAGGCAGTTGGATGTATTCATGTCCTCGGAAAGTGTAAATAAAACCCGAAGTGTTCAAAATTAAGACACGCCACTTGATGTGAATATAGAATATCATTTCAATGTGTTCCTGGGCTAGATAAAGACCTAAACTCTCTCTTGCCCAGCTAGGTGGTCGCGCTGGGAGTCCCGCGTCTTCTCCAGGCCTCTGTGGAGGAGAGAGATGGACCTCACAGTCTACACTGCACGGAGCACATATCCTCCGCTCCCTCCCAGTCCTAGTCTGTTTCACCCCCGCCCCTGCGGTGAAGTCAACGTAAGTCACGTGACCGAGGCCGAGCGGGAGCTCAGAGGAGCCCAGGGAGACACCCGCTGGGAAAACCGCGGCTCCGCTGCAAACCGGGCAGGCGGGCGAGGCCTCGGCGGCCGTTGCCAGGCCCGAAACCGGTTGCCAGGGAGGCTCCGGCCTCTCAGCGCGCCGAGAGGCTCCCGCGCGCTCCGCGATGGAGCGCCGCTCTGAAGGGGCCAATCCCGCGCCCGCGCGGACGACGCATGCGCGCCCCCGCCTCCACCCCCGCCCGCCGAAGAAAACCGCGCGTGCGCCTAATTAACGCAGCTCAAGGGCTTCGGGGATTAGGCTGGGCTGTACACGCAGACCGTTGAGTTGGAAGAGGTTCGTGAGATCATCCTGTAGTCTAGACGACCGAAGCAGTGGTTGCGGGTGCTTGTTCGAATTGCAGATTCCTGGGCCGTACCCGCAGCGGCCTGGGTAAGACCCGAGAATCTCCCTTCTTAGATTATGCCCAGATAATTCCGGCAGAGGTGGTCCTCATTGGCTGGACCCTCCCTCTTGTTTCAAGGGATGTAGGAATTGGAGCAGAGACGTGGAGAAGTGATCAGCCCAGGGTCGTCCAGAATTAAGTGACAGAGCCCGGTGGAGGACCCGGATTTGTGGGCTTGCACCCAAGTGCCTTCCCTCTGCTGTGCCCTGCTTCCCTGCCTGTCTCCTTTTCGGGGCACGGTTTAATCAGGACCAGACAGGCTGGCTGGCAGGCGGTTCATTCACATCGGTCGGGCTAACTGAAGAATGAAAGTTCCTTTCTCAGACCGCCAAAAAACCCCATCCAGCAAGTCCACATCATAGCTCCACTGCCTGCTCCTTAACTGAGCGATGCTGCCTCCATCCACCTAGATTGGGGCAACCTGGAGAATGCACACCCCCCAGGGAACAATGGCCAGTTTGGGGAGTATACACCCCCTCCCCATACACACTCACGTGTGGATGTGATTAGTCTGCATGTGGTGTCACAGGCTTCACGCAAGAATGTAAACCGCTCCTGTGTCTGCACGCGTGTGTGTGGAGTTTGGGGCAGGGGTATGAGTTTGGATTCTGGCTCGAGTTTAGGCACATTCAGTAACAGGCAGTGGCCCCAGTCCAGCTGGATCATACGTGCTGACAGCCACTTTCAATGGCCTGGACGGAGAACTGGACACTCCCATGCATACCCTTACGAGAAGCAGCTGGAGAAGCATCAGGAATCAGCAGAGCTGAGATCCCCGAACATACTCACGCCTGTGACGCCTGTCCGAGTCAGCAAGGCCCCCCAGGACAAAGCCTGGGGGACGAAGCTGGCCCGTGTGGTGGAGAGGGGAGGGGGCTTGGGGCTGCAGCCCAGTTTGCTCTCAGAATTCCCTGTCTCCCCTGGGGGGAGAGCAGCTAGCAAAAGTGTTCTGCCAGGCTTCTGCCCATCCATTGCAACGGGTCCTCTGTTGCTCCCAAATCTCTGCCCCTCTTTATCTGTCCTGTCCTAGCCTTGCTGTCTCAAAACCTCAAGGCCTCAACTCTTTCCAAGAAAGCCAGGAACACAGCTGTGAGTCCCTTTCCCTCTGGGGGAGGTCCAGCTCTCCCTCCTGGCTCCAGATGTAAAGGAACAGCTGTGAGAGTGGCAGGAAGCCCACTTGGCAGCTAAGCAGGACCTGGGGAGATGAGAAACAAAGCAAGGGTAGAGACAGGCAAACAGCAGGGCTCTCTCAATTCTAGAGACTGGGGGATGGCAAAAGCATTTCATCCTGTGGCTCGGCGACTGGCTGACAGGCCTTGCCAAGCCCTCAGACGCCCCCCATGCCCCGCCCATCCCAATTCCGGCTGCCGGGGCCACCGGCAGGACTTTCTGTACACTCCATTTCATGATTCCCACTTAATCTGAGAAGGGAAACTTGGCTTTCTTTGTGTGTCTCCACCCCTGTCCTCAAACACACACCTCCCAGAATGAGATTTTGGAAAAGAGGCTGGTGAGGGAGAGGAAGGGAGGTGGAAGAGGGTGCTGGCACCCCACCCTGGCATCCTCCTGCCCCTCCCTACCTCTGGAAAGTAAACCAGGATGCAGATGCCAGGCTCGGTGTCCAGCAGACAGGGCTGCTCGGAGCACCACTCGCCCGCCTGCTACGCCAGGGTGACAAAGCACGGCCACCAAGCACTGCACTCAGTAAATGATTATTTCCTCAATGACCCTGGCCCACCCTGGGTCTCAGTGGGTCTTTAACAAGCCTGTCCACTGCCGGGAGAGGGACCCACTGCTGTGGCCCACTACGCAGCCGTGTCTTCTTTACTCTGACAGGACACAGGGTATCACAGCTGCTTCTGTTTTAGGAAAAATAGTTTAATAAGTCTGAAACCCCTTTTAGGTCCTCTCCTCCACAGAAGCCCTGTGCCAGTGCTCTTCCCATGCCCGCTGGGAGGGAGCAGCCCTTCTCTAGAGGGCACCGCCCGCTCCAGACGCCTCGCCCTCCTGGGAGGCCTGCTCTGGGTCTAGGCCGTAGTGGGTCCATCACTTTTGTGTAAAAAGGGAGCAGAACACTGTAATATGCCCCCTTCTCTGGATGCCATGGGGCCAGCCCACAGCATGTTCCTACCCCTTAATTAAATAGCCCGTTAAATAATCTCCTGGCGCTGGCAGAGAGGGGATGCCACAGCAACAAGCCCCGTGCCTGGCAGGGCTCCTGCTGCCTCAGGGCCGCCACCCTGACTCGATCTGGCCTCCACCGGAGCCGCCAGGGACACAGCCTCGTCTCAGACCTGGCCTCCTCCTACCCACACAGGGGAGGGTGAGTCCAAGCTGGCACCAGGCACCCCCCATAGCCATGGATGGGGGCACTCAGCAGGGTGAGCAGACGGATGGGTACAGCTCCTGCCCAGTCAGAAGTACGTGAGGTTCTTGACGGCTCCGATTTCCAGCATCCGCTTGATGGCCAGGGCCTCTTGGGAGACATTGTGGCCTGACCACTGTGGAGACAGCCAAGGAAGCCAACTGAGGAACTCCTAGGCAGCTACCTGGCCCTCCCCGTAAGCCCACACCCCGGGAGCTCCATTCCCCACGCCGGCTCTCGGAAGGAAGACAGAATACAGGGGACGCTGGCCTGGGAGTCCAGATGCCTTGGTTCTAGTTCTGACTCTCTGTGTGACCTCTCGGTGAGCCATCTCTGGGACCACCCTCACTCCCTCAGTGTCCCCAGTTCACCAGCAGGGACCACTTACCACCATGGACTTGAGTGTGATATACTCATAGTAGTGAATGGACTGCTTTTTGTGGTGGGCGTCTGGGTAGCCAAAGCCAGCAATATGCACCAGGTCACAGAGGTGGAGGGCCAGGGTGATGGCCAACAGCCCTGTGGTGGGCTTCTGAGGGACAAAGCGTGGGGAAGGTATTAGAGGGAGCCTGCTTCTTTCAGCACCTCTAGGCCAGCGTTCTGCAACAGAACCTTCTAGTATCATGGAAATGTTCTGCATCTGTGCTGTCCTGTATGGCAGCCACGAGCCATACGGGGCTCATGCAGCTAAGGAACTGAACTTTTTCTTTTATTCAATTTTAATTAAAATTTAAATTTAAATAGCCACGTGTGGGGAATTCCCTGGTGGTCCAGTGGTCAGGACTCCGTGTTCTCACTGCCGACGGCTCAGGTTTGATCCCTGGTCGATGAACGAAGATCCTGCAAGCCGTGCATTGCAGCCACAAAAACCAAAAAAAAAAAAAGCCACATGTGGCTCGTGGCTACCATACTGCCTACTATAGCTCAACACGTCTGGGGAGGGTTTGGGCCTTTGGGGATGATGATGGCAATCAAGATGACAAAAATGATAGTAATAATAACATCTACGATTTTCGGAGCACCTGCTATGTGCCAGACACTATGCTAAGTATTTCATCCCATATGTCACCTCATCCAGTCCTCACAAAAACACTTTGAGGTACATGGTATTATTAGCCCCATTTTCCAGATGGGGAACTGAGGCTTACAACCATTAAACAAGTCACTCAAGGAGTGGAAAGGTTCTGCTCTCCGTCTTGGAGAAACTCACCTCTCCTGGAAGCCCCGAGGCTCTCACATTTCCGGGCTGCGTGCCCTTCATGAGGGTGGGCTCTCCCTCCTATAAAGTGGGGACAGCAGTACCTCCCCCACCCCCTACCGTATGGGCTGCTGTGAGGACCTCACTTTCTCCACCCCTGAGCCATCCACGGGGACGGGCCACCTGATATTCTAACCTCACAAACCGCCTTCCTCAGCAGGGATGACCTGCCTTCCACTCCCCAGACCTTGTCAGATCCCCTAAGGCCAGGTGTTCCCCAGCTTCCCTTTCTGAGCTCTCCTATCTTTTCATGTCACCGCCTGCCCCAGCCTTCCAGTTCAGCCCTGTTGCTTTCACCGCCACTGTGTTATCTCATCCGGTTCAGACCTCTGCCAAACCACACATGTGTCACCTTCTAGCAAACTCTTCTCTCCCCGTGTATTCCTGTAATTGTTAAACACATTACCGTCCACCTAGTTGTGCTGGAAACCTAGAATTGTCACAAATCTCTCAATTTCACCTTAAAAGAAATGCTGTAGCAGAAGGATTCTAAGATGAAGCCCAATGACCCCTTGCCCTTGAGAGTGCGTGTAACCTACGAATATGATGAGATCTACTACATTGTATGGTATTGCTTAATGTGGCCCAGTGGACTGTAAAATACACAGTCCTGGTGGGCTTGACCTGATCTCATGAGCTCTTATATCCGGGTCTAGAGATCAGCAGTGGAGGAAGTGCGAGGTGTGAAGCACAAGAGGGCTCATCATGCGTTGCTGGCCTGAAGATGGAGGGGACCAGACAGCAAGGTATGCAGGCAGCTCTTACGTGCTGAGGGTACCACCCCTAGGCTGAAAACCAGCCAGGAAATGGGGACCTCGGTCCTGCAACCACAAGGAAGCAAATTCTTCCAACAACAAGAATGAACTTGGAAGCAAATTTCACCCCCCCGAGCCTCCAGACAAGAACGCAGCCCAGCTGCCAACTTGATTTCAGCCTTGTATACCCTACGCAGAGAACCCAGCCATGCTGTACCGGACGTCTGACCTCCAAAACTATAAGCCAAATACGTGGGTGTTGTTTTAAGCCTCTAAACTGTGGTCATCTGTTAGGCAGCGACAGGAAACTCAAGTTCATCCCTTCCTCTCCCTCTTCCTCCTGCCAGGAGCTGGGTTCTGGTCCTAATCTCCGGCTTCCCTCTCTAGCCTTCACCATCTGCCACCAGGGCCAGAAACTCCTCTTTGCCGCCCCCCACCCGACTCCATGTGCACTAGAACTCAGTGCCAGGGGCGCTGTGTGGTCTTTTGCCAAATGAAATACCTTTCCCCAATTCTCTGCTTGATGGGCCCCACGACCCCTTAGGGCCCAGCTCCAGTACCACCTCTTCCGGTGGCACCGCCTCCAGACAGCCCCAAGCAGAGTTCCGCCCCTCCTCTGAGACCCCGCAGCACTCGGAACAACCCTTGATCGGAGCGCTTTGCCATTCCAGGCTGCATCCTGCACATCTATTCCGCTAGACTGAGTTTCCTTAGGGCAGAGGGCATGTCTTATTCCCCATGCATGCAAACTTGGGGCCAGGTGCTGAGCAGTCACAAAAGCAGGCATTCAACATAGGAAGCTGAACCGTAGTAGATATTCAGTAAAGAATACAATCGTGGGGAGCTCCCTGGTGGCCAAGTGGTTAGGATTCCGGTCTTTCACTGCCGTGGCCCAGGTTCGATCCCTGCCTGGTTAGGGAACTGAGATCCCGCAAGCCATGCAGCACGGCCGAAAAAAAGAAAAGAAAGAATAAAATCGTTTATTCAAAACTTGGCAACTATTTATCGAGCATTCACGGTGTGCCAGTCTCCGTGATAAGCACATTACGTAATTATCTTTTTAAATTCTAGAATGGCTTTAAAAGGTCAGTACTCCTATTTTCCCCACCCCACAGATAAGAAAACCAAGGCTCTGAGTGGCTGACTGGCCCAAGGCCATACAGCAGGTAGCACCGTGAGTCCTGTCTATGTCTGATCATTACTTCTTTTTTTTTTTTTTTTTTTGCGGTACGAGGGCCTCTCACTGTTGTGGCCTCTCCCGTCACGGAGCACAGGCTCTGGACGCGCAGGCTCAGCGGCCATGGCTCACGGGCCCAGCCGCCCCGCGGCATGTGGGATCCTCCCAGACCGGGGCACGAACCCGCGTCCCGTGCATCAGCAGACGGACTCTCAATCACTGCGCCACCAGGGAAACCCAGGACTCCACGCTTTTACTGCCGGGGGTGCGTGTTCAATCCCTGGTCGGGGAACTAAAATCCCACAAGCCGTGCGGCCCGCGGCCCAAAAGAAGACTACTGACTGTCCCAGCAAATCCCCAGTGTACAGATTCTGATCAGCGCCTGCCAAAGGCATCCTCTTCCTCTAGCCCCCAAGCCCTAAAAATACCCTTCCCTGACTCCCCATTTTGGAGATGCCCCCGAGCATCTCAAGAGTGTGTGCCCTCCCTTGCTGTAAAAGCCGGAATACCTGCCTCTGATTACAGGTGTGTGCCTGGGGGCCGTGTGCTGCCGTCTCTGCTATTGTTTTCCCCTTGCCTGGGGTCCTCCCTGGCCTTCTGGAGCCTCTAGGAAGTCCCTCCTACTTCCCACAGAGAACCCCAACCCTCTGGCTTCCCGGCCGTCTGCAGCCCATCATCACCTGCTTAATCTTGTATGGCTGCTGTATCGGCAGGCCCAGCAGTTTGTCAGCTGCAATCTCCATGAAGAAGGGGTTGAGAATCCGAATCTGTTTGGGGTTGACGTCCCAGATGAGGGGAGGCTGTTTCCAGAAGCCCTTTCGCACCTAGGCGGGTGGGGTTGGGAGGGAGAGAGCCAGTGGGTTGAAACGGGGAGGTGGGGAGGGGCTTCTCCAGGGGACGGGGCCCCTGTGTTGATGGCACAGGCCCTCGGGAGTGCGGGGTGACGGGAGGGACGCGGAGGCCTACACCAGAGGTGGGAGAGGAGACCAGAAGAGAGGAGGAGGGAGAGAGCGGAGTGGGGCACCCCCCAGGGGAGGCCAGGTGACATGGTATGTAGAGTATGGGCTCCAACCATTGCCCGCTTCCAAGTATAGCCATGTAGGTAGAAGGGGCCAGCTGAACACGTGGCAAAAAATGGACAGTCGGACAGTTCAGCTGTCAACTGGATGGCAAAGAGACAGAGCGGACTTTCTGGAGTCCACCTAGGACAGAGATCTCGACTGTTCTAAGTGCCTCCACCTGGAGATGACTACCAACTGGTCCCTCTGCTGCCAAGCTTCTCACCGGCAAACATATTTTGGCAGCTTCTCTGTCCCAAGCAGCCTCGAGCTTAGGGTGCCCTTCGCTGCTGCTGTCTGACCCCTGCAGTAGAACACTTCCCCGTACTGGCTCCTGAGGACCGTGGGCACACGGGATGGAGCGGCAGGGCCTGACCCGGGCGGCGTCCCCATCCCCAGGCTGCGACCTCGCCCCCGCCAGTCTCTCCGCTTACGCGCTTCTTATCACTCAGGATGCTCTCAATCCAGTGGAAGTCCATGGCCTTGAAAGCCACCATGACAAGGAGTGTGTCAGGGTTGTCCTCCACTTTGGGGTTGAAGTGGGCGGATTCAGGGTAGAAGAGACGCATGGTGGTCTTGGAGCCCACGTCATGCTCGTAGCCAGCCACCGGTGCGCTGTTTAACCTGGGCGGCAGGGAGGAGGATGCCCGTCACCTAGAATCCCACTGGGTCTGTTTACCATCGCCCCCAAACAGAAGACCTGTTACAGAAGACGCTCATACAGACCTGATGACCACGTCGTACTTGTTGATGGCCTCTCCCAGCGAGCTGTTGCGCAGCCGGTGCCCGTTCCCCACCACCACGCAGCGGCGGCACTTGAGGCTGCCCCAGGAACAGGGTGGTAAGACCCAGAAGGAGCCCCTGCTCCTGCCCCGGTCTGCCCAGGCCCCCTCAGCCCCTCAGCCCCTGGCCCCCATGGACCAGGCATCTCCAAGGAGTCCTGCTTCCGGTCATGCCAAGCCTGCAGCCCTGGGCTTTCAAGGGGGAGGAAACTGAACAGAGCACGGAAGAGAGAGAGGAGGAGGGAAGGTGCCTGGGGAGTACCAAGAAGAAACCCCATTTCGGAGGCCCCGACTGCTGCCCAGGCCTGCCTGTTACCACGGCAATACCCCCAGCAGCCTCTGCCCACTCCAGCAGCCTGATACCCAGGCTCAGCTGCCATGGGGACTGGCACGCCCGCCTCCCCTGGAGACAGGCAGGCTCACTGGGAGGTGCTGGACCACGACTGTTTCACACTGGGGCAGGAAGGAGGGTCTCCTCACCTCTGGATGCTCTCTGGAACGGAGTAGCTGGTGACGGCCAGCACCCGGAGCAGTAGGTCTTCTACAAAAGAACCGCAACGAAGGGGCTGATCTCCAAAGGCTGCCAACCCTCCCTGCCCTGCCCCCAGGATCTAGGCCTGGCTGAGAACCTGGGCGCTGGGACCACGGACAGCAGAAAACGAGAAGCTGTGTGGCCAAGGTGAAGCCGCCGTTCCCACCTGACCAGGCGGATACTTACCACTCCCCTTGGTCCCGTAGGGCAGCTCGTAGGCAGATGGCGTCTTGACCCAGAAATAATCCTTAAGCTGCAGAAAGACGGGCTGTTCTCGGGAGTAGCTGCGCCGAGGTGAAGGCAGGGTGGGGATGAGAAAGAGATTAATCTTCGTGCCAGAAACTGGGTCAGACCCCTGACTCACATCACGTATACACACCAAGGCCTCTCCCTCCCTCACAGGCTGCCCCTGGCCCACGTCCACCAGCACGGTTCCCTCCATCTAGCCGGCACCCAGGCCCACCCCGCATCCTCACGTACTTGCCAAAGAGCTTGGAGGCTATCCTCTCCGCCTCACCCTGGAGGCATGGCTCCTTCTTCCCTGGGATGGGAAAATAAAAGCTGGAGACAGAAAAGGAGAGAGGCAGGCGCTCCAGTCAGACCTCCCGGGCCTGGGGGCCAGCTTTCCAGGCAGCCTCCACCTCTCCCAGGGCACGTCGGCCCCAAGGCCCTGGAGAGCGACTCTCCGGCTGCAACGGTGTCAGCCCAAGTCCCACTTTGAAACCAAATCATTGCAAAGCCAGTTCTTTGTTCTCCTGAACTCCCTGGGTGAGGACCCCGGGGAGTCATCCCAGGTCCTACCCCCCAAAACCCACCAACTCCCCTCACAGAGGATTCTGGGCTAGTAGTGTATGGGAGAGGTCATGCCCTGGCTCTCTGAACCCTCCTGTCCCCCGACTAGGTCCCCACCTCATGACGCTCCATCCCTGAGCCCGGTTCCCAAGAAGAACCCACGGAAGGACATGAAAGGTGGACTCACAGCTCAATGTACCTGTCTTCTCGGGAGATGGAGTACCATACCATGACGACCAGGACCAGAGCCAGTGTGGCCAGGAGTTTCCAGCCTGCAGGGCGAACGCACGGAAGAGCTGGAAGCAGAAACAGGGAGGCACAGCCCCAGGCCACCTTCTCAGCTGCCTCAGCTGGGGCCCCTGCAAGGCCGGCTCCCAGCAGGCCCTCGCCTGGCCCTAGTTCTCCGGCTCAGGGCTTGGACCCGAGTGTCTCTGCCGTCCTTCAGGATGAAGACAGGGGCCCCTGGCTCCGTGTCGGTCCCTCCCCAACCCCCTGCTTCTGGGGAGCCCACCCCGCAGGGTGGGGAGCTCCTGGAGAATACTCACGGGACTTGCTGATCATGTTTCTCAGGTGCCAGGGTTCCTGGGGAGAGCTGTCATCCCGGCTGCCTCGGGCCACCTAGGAGGCAGGAGTCACAGGTGTCTGGTCAGCACCACAAACACTCTCGCCTAGACACTGGAGCAGGGCACACCCACAGCCTGCCTCTTCCCGCCTCCAGAAAGCACCAAGCTGCTTCCAGGGCGGCCATCCAGGGAGTGGCCCTCCTCACCCTGGGCATCTCCCTAACCCCTCAAAGGCAGCATCAGCGGTCCAGGTGGGGCCTACGCCCCAGAGAGGGAAACCAAGTCCCACCCTTCACGAATTCCGTCCCAGGCCAGGCCAGCCTACCACAGCTTCCCCGGCATGGTTCCCCCCACTGTGTCCTATCCCTCACTTGGACCTCGGAAGGGTCCGCTCCAGGAAACAGATGTACCTCCACCCATTTTCTACATGAAAGTTAAGCTAACTGTACAAGGGCGTAATTCACATTTTACACAACTGAAGTTTATCTTTTCTCCACATCCAAGGCATTCCCTTGGTTTTGGCCACCGTCCACGCCTCTATCATCAATCTCTCACTATTCCACCCGAACAGATCTGCTCGGGCCAGGCCCTGGGGTGACTGTGCGACCATCAGATGGTCCACAAGTTCTCTTGCAGCCCTTCTAGACTCTGGCTGAGTACAAACAGTGTCCAAGCCCTCACCACCAGGTACATGGGGGAAACTCAACGGAGACAGGCTGTTTGAATAGGAGCACAGAGAGTGAGAAGGGTCTGGTTGGTCAGAGGAGAGAAAGGAGACCCTTTCAGGTAAGGGCAGAGGCTGGCAAGGTAAGGACAGGGCTGTGGGAGGGGTGAGTTGCTACATGCACATAAACAGCGAGGTCCCTCCAGTCGCAAAGCCAGCCAAGGACCATGCTTCTGAGTCACCGGGAAGAAATTTCTGCAGCTTTCACAGCCACACAAAGAGGCACGGGATGCGCGCAGAGCGCCAGTTTCTTCTCTCCCTGACATCCTCCCCAATGATCTGGGTTGTAGGAATCAGATGGGCCACATACTAAACACAGATTCCAGAGCCCTTTCCTGGGATAGCTTCAGCCAGCTGGGGTGGGACCTGGGATGGGCATTTTCACAAGCTGCCCACGTGATTCTTTTGAAGGATCAGTAAAGGGAGGGAAGCCCTAGTGTTCGTGCTCTTTGGGGGAGAAATGAAAAATCTCAAATTATTTCTCAATGGTGGGGGACCGCATCTGGACGAGGTCTGGTTTGGGTTAGAAATCATAAATCGATTATCCTCCATAACACTGTCCTGTTATGGAATCGATGCTTTGCTCCCAGGGGCACTCCCCTGGCTCCACCCTGAGTCCGCATATACCCAAGAATGAGAGTGTTGAGGGAAAGAGAAAGCCGGGTGGGGGAAAGGGATAGGGGTGGGGACCAGAGCCAGATGTTTTCAGCAGGGTCAGGAGGGCCCATCTCTGAATCCCAGTGGGGATGGGGGCTGGTCCTGTCCAGTAAAGAAGAGCTCTAGAGTTGTAATCAGCAGACCCCAGTGAAAGTCAAGACCTACTGCTTTTCTGAGGGTGGCCTGCCCCCCCGACCTACCCACAACAACTGCCAAGTCACGCCCTACCACGTTATCCCCTTCACACGCTTCTCCCGATCTGTAATTCGTTTAGTTACTTGCTCTCTGTCTGTCTCCCCCACTGCACATAAGCCCTGTGAGGGTAGGAATCGGGTCTGTCTTATTCCCAGCTCGAGCCCCAGCATGTAGCACACTGCCTGACACACAGCCAGCGCTCAGCAAGTATTGAATGAATAACATGTTGGGTTATCTTGGGGGAGTCACTTTTCCCTCTCTGACCCTCAGTTACTTCAGCTGTAAAACTGGGAATTTGGCCTAATAAATGCTTGTGACTCAAATATATTTACCAGACCTGCAGCCTGAGCCTCACCAGGGACCTCACTAGAAATGTATAATCCCAGGCCCCTCCAGAGGCACAAATCAGAAACTGCGTTTGCGTAAGATCCCCTGATGACTCACATGGACACTCAAGCTTGAGATGCGCTTATCAAGATGGACGTCCTTGACCTTGGCTGAACAGGAGGATCGCAGTATCTGGGTCCCATAACTGGAAATTCTGACTTAAGTGGTCTGGCCTGGCACTGGAATGTATTCAAGCACCCAGGGGCGATTCTAACCCAGCCAAGGCTGAGAACCACTGGTCCGGATAATGGCGAAAGCACGGTTCTCAATCTTTGATGTGTACGTTCTGATTCAGTGGGTGTCGTGGGTCCAACATTCTAACCGGCTCCCAGGTGGTGCGACCGCACTGAGAGCTGCAGAGCTCTAAACAAGATCCTTCAGGCTCTCACATTCTTTACATTATGAACTGCATCCTCTCCCACCCTCTGTGCTCTCAGTCCTTTCTGATCAGGATTCAGCCCAGCGTACTCCACCTCCCTGTAACAGTAGGTCACAGCACTCGGGGCACAAGGCAATCACCTGAGAAGCAGAGGCATTTACTGACGTCTAGACCCCACTTTCCAAGTCTTATTTAATTGGTTGGGTATGGGGCCCAGGCATTGGCCAGTAAAAAACCAACCAAACAAAAAAAGCTCACCTTTCTGGTGATTCCACCATGCAGCCAAAATGGAGAACACTACAGAGAGTGCGTTGTGCAGTAACTGAAAGTCAAGGACTCAGCTGTCCTCAGTGAAGGAGAACTTTGGTGGTCGGAGGTGATGGGTCCTGAACAAGACAACTACTCTTTTTTTGACCTCTTCCCCAGTAGAGTTCTGCACTTTCCTCCTAAACTGTGCTGGTCTTGTGCTAGGCAGACTGGCTAGTCCTGGGGTCTGCTCCGAGAGACCCCCAGGGATGTCTGTCATCCACCCACCCACCCCCTCCCCTCGCTGGCCAAGCCAAGAGGATGGCTCAGCCCCCAGGATCCCAGGGGCGCGGGCTTCTTGGGCTGCCTGCTGCCTCTGGACAACAGGGAGCCTTCTCCCAGCAGCCGTCCCATAACACTGACAGCCCCCCACCCCCCGGGGACAAAAGGACAGAAGAAAAGTCACAGCAGGGTACCTGGGCAGGAGAACAGAAATCTCATCCACTCATGTCCAAGGTGCAGCAACCTCTGCCTGCCACCAGCTGCCCAGGAGACTGGCTCACCCGACCCGCTAGGTAAAGCTGACCCCAAGGCAGGAAGGCTGTGCGCCCTCCGGGTGCTCTGCTAAGAACCACGGCGTCCCCCGCTGCAGTGAGGCTGCTGAGCCCTGCCACGGAGTCGCCAAAGGGCAGAACTGGAGGACGGGGTGAAGAACAGAAGCCTCCCGCTGCCTGGCGCTCAAAGCCTCACACAGCAAGTACTCAGTGGGTACCCGCTGTACCAAGATGAACAGAACTGGACGTCACCCATGGACATGGCATGACGCCAGGCCCCTCCAAGCCCTTGGGCCCATCAAAGGGCTGTGGCTTAATGTTCCTGAGAAGGGGGATGGGAAAACCAGTGGGGCAGAAGCCGTAATCCATGTCACTGTCCCTCAGTCCGGTGGGGAAAACCCGGAGCTGCCTGCCTGCCACCTCTAGACTCACCTGCCACTCCTGGCCCACCCGGATACTGGGTTGGGTCCCCGCCCACCTTTCCAGCATTGTTCCCAACCAGTGATCCCCCTCGGCCTTGCTGCTTCCACCTCTCCCCCCTCCTCCACTCCCTTTGACTCAGAAACATAGTCAAGTCTCCCTGTGCCTAAAACAAAACAACCCCCCTCTCTGCTTCTGTCTCCTCCTCAAGCTACCTCTGCATCTCCACCTTGAGCTCCAGTGGTCAGACTCCTTAATCTGTGCTACATGCTCGCTTCCCACTCAACCCTCTGCCCTACTCCACCCCTGATCCTTGTCTAAGCTGAAATCGCTCTTGCCAAAGCCTTCAGTGGCCTCCTAATGGTCAAACCTGAAAAAGATCTATTTTCGCTCTTCCCCGTACTCTGAAGCCTTTGCTACGAATAGGCCGATGCTTCCAGGTCAAGACTCTCTCCAGGTTTCCTCCAAACTGGCTCCACCTCCTTTAAGTGCTGGCATTCTCCAGAGAGCTGCCCTTGAACCTCTGCTCTTCCTCTACTTGTTTACACAGGCCAGGTTCATTCATTTTCAGAGGCTTAACTACTACTCAGACCCTGATGATTCAAGCTCTTTTTCAGCTCTGTAATTTCTCTCCCAGATCCTGTCCTAACATTTCTAATTTGCTATTGCTTATCCTCCCTGGATGATCTTAAACTAGTCACCCGTAACACGTCCACAACTGGACCCGCGTCTCCCCGCTCCCCACCTACCCCACATTCTCATCAGCTCATCCGCCCAACATCCTTCGCCTTCACACCATCCCTACGAAACGCTACCCATTCTACCCCCAGTTCCTCGTTCCAGCAAATGCTTGCTGAGCTCCCACTAAACGCTCGCCATTATAGGAGGCACCGGGATGTAAAGCTTGATAAAGTTCAGCGCAGCGTGAAGGCCACGTAGTCTAGAGCCTCAGAAGTACTTCGGAAAAGCAGCCTGCGTCTCCTCTTCTTGAGCCGCAGGTCGATTCCAGATCTCACCCCAATTTATCTGCTTCCTAACTGGTCTCTTCACCACAAGTCTTTCCTCACTCAGGCCTCTTCCTCAGAACTGCCAACACGGTATCTTTCTCAGAAACGGTTTGGATCAAACCACCCTCCTGCTCCAATCACTCCCCATTCCTTCAATGAAAAGCCAAAGCTTTTTAGAGGCAACCAGGGCGCTTCAGTCCCAGGCCCCAAGGCCTGCGTGTGCATCTCGGAGCTCCTGCCACGTGCGCTGCAGGTGCCGTCTTCTTCCACGACCCCACCTCTGCACGGGCTTTCCTCCAGCAGGAAGACCGTACGCGGCCCCCGTTAGCCTCAACAATCTCACGGCCCCTCCTCTACGAAGTGTTTTCTGACATTTCTAAGCAATGTTTTTCTTTCCACAAAAAATTGTTTATATCTCGATTTTAGCACCTAATAGGTAGTAAACCTTTTGTATTATATAATTACTGTTTTCATGGCTTGCCCACTATCCTCTGACCTCTGACATTGGAGGCTTGTTTATACCAAGAGTCTACCAGAGCACCTAGAGAAGATGCTTTATCGCATAATATAATTTTATATCACATTATTATGTGTTTTCGTATCTTGCCCATGAGACTATGACCTCTGTGGTCCAGGCCTGCATTATATCTTCAGACTCTATTACAGTGCCTAGAACGTAGCAGATGTTTTATAAACATCTGACACACAAGTAATAAGATGAGACTAAAAAGGTATTACATCCCTTACTGATCCTGAAATGTATTGTGCACTTACCATGTGCAACACCAGGGGTGTGCCAACCTCATTGCCATTGCTTTGGGGACCAGGTGAGTCATCGCCGTGGAGGCTATCCTGTGCACCGCTGGACGGTTACCAGCACCGTGACCACTGCCCACTAGAGGCCAGTATGACCCCCACTCTCCAGTTCTGACAACCAAATGTCGCCAGACATTACCACATGTCGAGAGCTGCTCTGCAAGGTACTCTTAAGGGCTTTCCAAGTATGATCTCAACCCTATGAGTTAAACACTATTATTACCTCCATTGTGGAGACAGGGAAGTGGTGCAAAAAGAGTCAGCAACTTGCCCAGGGTCACCGAGCTGGTGAGGAGCTTAGCGCCAGAGGCACACTCCTAACTCCTGCCCTCCGCCGCCCCTAAACCATCCTGTGAAGACGCCAAGATCCTCAGAGGGCCCACCTGCAGCTCTGGAGCAACAGGAGGAAGCTGCCCTCCGTCACATCAAAGTCCTGCAGAGGCTTCTGACAGCTGAGAGGAGCCTCCTGCGCCCCTCCCAGGCAAATCGCCTGGCCCCCGGAAGCCCTCCAGCATGGCTTCAAAGCCCGCAGCTGTATTCATGGGATTACCAGTGCCCTCCATCTGGACACCAGACTTCCACAAATGCCGGCAAAGACCGCGTTCGCTTTCTCACGGCCATGCCGCTTCACTGGCAGGGAACCAACACCCCCCTCAGCTGGCAAGCCAGGTCTCCTGCGCCCTGATCTCGTGTGGCTACCCTCCGGAGCCAAAGAGCAGGACTGTGCTACGACAGCTGCTTGCAAACGTCTCATCTCGGGAATCGCCCGCCATGTTCCCAGCCTGTTGAGGTGTGTGAATCTCGACAGTGCCAGCTAACCCACAGCGATTCCTCTCAGCTTGGAGTCCTCTGCCGTTATTCCAGGGGCCCTTGAGCTGGACGCTGAATTTAATGTAACTCAGACAACTGCGAGGCGAGGCAAGGTGAGAACACAGGCCACCGGAGTCGCACTGTGTTCTGATCAGCCACTCTTGGGTGTAGTCAACTAACCACGATTCTCCAGAACGGCTCACCTGTATCGCCTCTCCTCAGCACAGAAACCCTCCGTGGCGCCCATCCACTCAGAGAGAAAGGCCAAGCCCTTGCTCTGCCCTGTAAGAATGCGTGTGATCTCCCCACCAGCACTTCTCTGCTCTCCTTCCCCATTTCCCTCATTTAGTCTGCTCTACTCAGACGGGCCTCATTGTTCTTGACTGGGTTAGGCCCACTCCCTCCTCTCTGGCTGTTCCTTCAGCCTGGAATGCTTTTCCCCTAGACACAGGCTTGGTATCTACCCACTCAGCTCTCCACTCATCTTCTCCACCTCTGGTCAAAAATCCCCCCTACACCTCACATTTCAGATCCCTCTACCTGGCTTGCGAAAAACTTTGGCTGTCGTTTTTTTTTCGATGCTGTATCACCAATGTCTAGGACAGTGACTGGTACACAGCAGGCTCTTGACACAAGTTTGCTGAATTAATTTACTCATCGGGAACTACACCGCCACGGAGCAGGCAGAGCAAGAGGGGAAGAGGCGGTAGCAATAGGTCAGATACCCACTCCAGCCCCTCTGGCCTGGCCGCTGGCTAGACACAGCCTGACCTGCACGGCGTGATCCGCAGCCCCAGTAGGGAGGGAGCTGGTCTTGGCCCGGGGCTCTTGTGAAGCGGCAGAGGGCAGAGTAACTGACCAACTGCCTCAAGGCCCACCAGTGGGCAGACGGGGCATCTCTCCAGCCATCCAAGCTTGGAGGAAAGGGGCTGCAGAGGCTTCCACCTGCAGGGCAGGAAGGCTCTCTGCTCCCCACCCGGGGGGTCCACAGGATACCCTCCACCCCCAACAGGCGTCTCCAACAGCGCAGGCCTGCAGTCTCCTGCAGAGAAACACCCTGTATTCTCCACTTTAGCAGCTACCAGTCACATGACACCACAAAGCACCACGTGAAGATCATACTTCTGGAGTTGGCCGGGGTGGGGCTGGAGCTTTGAATTCCATTCGCTGGGTAAAAGAGCTTAAGTGTAGTGACGGGCACGTTGCTATGCTCACAAACACACACCTATACCAGGAGGGTGTTGTTTCCACAGAACTGGCGAGGGTTAACCTTTGACTCCCTTTAATCACTACCAGCTCCAAGGTTGCTGGACCACACGGCGAGCTGAGGTCAATATACTCTGTGGGGTCCCAGGAGAGCCACAGGCCTGGAGACACCCTATTACCCAGTGTAGAAACAGTACAGTTTCATGTCCACAATAAATAAAGAAAAACTCCGGTGTGGCCGTCGACCTGCGCCAGGCTCCCGGGCACGATTCCCTCCTCATATCTCCCAGCCAGGGGCCAGTGAATCTAGCCCCAAGGAGCCAAAGCTGAAGGCCCTACAGGAACTGGGGCTTGAAACCACCAGTACGGCCAGTCCCCTCCCTCCCTCCGGCCTCCAGATGACCCTTCTGAAGATGGTGGACTGCACCTGCCCCACCGTGCCCCATCCGGTGAGGTGGCCGCAGCCTCACGTGGCCGTGGAGGGCTTGCATTGCGGCTAGTCAGCGCTGAGGAACGCTGTCTGCGGGGCCCATACACGGGATTCCAAAGACTCACTACGAAACAAAGAAAGTAAACTATCCCCTTAAAAATTATTGACATTGAGGCGGCAGCCATCATTGAAAAAACACTTTTTCAGCCTGTTTTGTGACCAGAAAGCACAGCACTAAGGACTGAACCTTACATGGAGCAGATCTGGGTGGCCGCTGAACTGAAGAGGTCCCGGGTGACCCCCGAGGCCTCACCACACTTCCTAAACACACCCTCCCCTCCCCAAAGATAAGAACCTTAGCTCGCATGCCCCCATCTGCACCCCAACCCCGTCTGAGGATGGAGGACGAGGCAAGGTCAGTGCCAGCAGTTTCACATCTGAGCCCTTGTCAGGGGGGTCGATTACAGTATAAATGTTGGGGGGATCTGGAATCATTGTTGGGACCCAAGCCCAGGCTGCTCTCCCCAGCCACCCCTCAAGGATCCTGGCACTCACGCTTCCATGCTTCCTCTTGGCGCCGGGTCCCAGATTACCCAACCACTCCCTCAGTCTGTCCCACCCGGTCACCCTGTTTCATTTCCTCTGTAGCAGGAACACCACAGTGTCTCCCGTACTCACAAGATCATAGGACCCAAGAAAGCGGGGACTTCTTGCAGCCCACAGTATCTCCAGCACCAAATGAAATGCCTGATGTGTGGTAGGTAAATGACGAATATTGAAATGAACAGATGTCTAAATGAATATGAGCAAATTAGCAGAACAAGTGTGAACAGAAGGTTTCGCCAAGTTAAAAATTTCCACACCCTTACTTTGCCACGACCTGGTCAAACGAGGGGCCAGGGGCTTGTCAGAGGTCAGCCCAGGACCTGGCAGACCCAACCAGCGCCACATTTGTTGCCAAAGGCACGTTGCTATGCTCACAAACACACACCTATACCAGGAGGGTGTTGTTTCCACAGAACTGGCGAGGGTTAACCTTTGACTCCCTTTAATCACTACCAGCTCCAAGGTTGCTGGACCACACGGCGAGCTGAGGTCAATATACTCTGTGGGGTCCCAGAAGAGCCACAGGCCTGGAGACACCCTATTACCCAGGAAACCTCCTTTCCTCCTTACTCGCTCAAGAGGGCCAGCCTGGGCTAAAACCCCAGTCAGCAAGCCCCAGACCTCCAAGTACCCTTGGTCTCCTGGAAGCAGAGGAAAGGGGTTTGGACGCAGACCTGAGGTCCAACCCAGCCTCTGTGATCACGGGCCGGCTGTCCCTGGACAAGGCCCTGTATCTCTTGGGCCTCAGATTTCCCATCTGTAAAACGGGAGTAGCAAGAACAAGTTCTGGGAGGTGTGGGAGCCTCAAAACATATCCCAGGATCGAAAGCCCGCAGCCTTAGAACCGGTTGAGCCCAGAGCAAGCACTGGGCCCCTGGAAGCTGAAGGTGACTCCTGGTCTGCGCCTCCCCCTGGTGCGTGGCAGCCCCTCTCCACTCCAGGTCTGCCCCAGCCCAGCACGGGGAGCAGTCCAGAGCTCCCACCTGACACCACAACCACGACTGCACTCACCTCTCCTCCCAGCCGCTGGGTCCACTGCACTCATGGCACACATGCAGCTGCCGGGGGACCAGGGGACTGCCACACAGACTCTGCCTGCACTGAACGTGGATCCCACGTACTAGCCAGGTTCAGGGTTGCATTGCTGGGGTGGGGAGGATCATGGGATGGAGGAGAGAGATGAGGCTTTGTTGGAGAAGCCACTCTCCCTTTCCGGGTACAGCACCTCCTAGAGAAGGTGCCCAGACCCCTGATCAGAGCCCTCTCCTGAGTGGTGCCCCCTTTGCAGAACAGCTGCTCACAAAGCTCTTCGGCCACAGGCAGAGCCAGTGGTACAGTGGTGCAGAGTTCCAGCCTTGGACAAGTCAGAGAAGGCATATCATCAACAAATACCTGGATGGAGCAGTAATCCTTCCAACCAATTAAGAAAAAGACCAAGGAACCGAAGAGAATCCAGCAAAGGACAGGAAAAGCAATTCGCAGCTCAAACCCACACACCTAACAAATGTGGAAAGATGTTCAGCCTCATTCAGTGACCAGGGAATGCAGGTTAAAACCGAATATCGCTTCTTGCACATTTCGCTGGCAGGCGTTCATTGACATAAAGGCTTAGAGTTCACTGACATAAAGGCTTTGTTCATTGACAAAAAGTACTTCATAGTATCTAGTAAGGCTGAAGGCGTGCATACGCTATGAGCCAGCAATTCCACGTCTAGGTGTATCCCAGTGTGACCCGCCTTTGTACGTGTACACACACTAAGGATGTCTATTGCAGCACTGTGGTAACAGCAAAAGAATGGAAACATCTTAAATGTCCAAGAGTGGAGGGATGGCTGGATAAACTGTGTCATCACACAACTGAATACAGCCATTTAAACTGAAGAAAGAACTCGCTATGGACCTATTAGGATACACCTGATGTTTAAGGTTTTCAAAAAACTGTAAACAGATACTTATAGTATGGTCTCATTAATTAAAAAAACACACAAGGCTATATATAGCGCGTGTGACCTAAAAGAATTTAAAACAAAACAAAACATGGAGGAATCACCCAACTCTTGGTGACCATTACATTCCAGGAAGAGATCAAGTAAACTGGGATGGATTGTGAGGACGGGGCTTAGTTCTGTTCACACAGAATATGCAAAAACATGAGCATTTGTAAATCTGGCTGTCACATGGGATTCTCTTATCTTTTATATTTTGAAATATTTTTATACTGAAAAGAGGGAGTACAGATTTTAAGACAAAAATTCAGGAGCTATAAAAGAGAAATCCAACAACATAAAGATTTAAGAAGCAGAGGGCGGCAGGAGAAGGAGGAGAGAGAGGATGAACAGTTAAAAAACAAATGACAAACTAGGAAAAGTATCTCTGCAACATAATATGTATCAGACCAATGAATTCCCGTAGCCTGGAATGTGCTCATGGTGCTCAGTCAATAAGGAAACAAGTCAACAAATCAGACAGAGGAATAGGCAAAGGACATGAATGAGCAGTTGACAGCACATAATATAAAGGCACAGAGGAAAGACCCATTCTTCACTGATCGTAACAGCAAAGCTCCAGAGGCCTGAGAGCACACGCTGCTTGGGGAGGTGGGGAAACCGGCCCTCTGTCCGATCACAAGCGGATCAGGGTGACATTTTTGGAAGTGACCTGGCAATATGTGTCAAAATCCCCTTAGCCTGGGAATTCCATTGCTAGAAGTTTATTCTGTAGAAAAGTCTCCTATATTTTCATGAACTTTTCTATCACAGTCGTTACAGACAGCACTATTTGTGACAGTGAAAGATGTAAATGACTTGAAATTCTACCGAAAATCCACAAGGACCCATTTAGAAGCATAACCACACAAACAACGAACAGAACGCTACACAGCTGTGAAAAAGAGGAGGCAAATGCATGCATGCTGACACCGGATTATCTCCCAAGTGCATGATGAAACTTTAAAAAGGCGGGTGGAGAGCAGCGTTCTGTGTATCTCCAATGCCCTTTTAACGAAAGACTTACACGCATATATGTGGATACGTCGCTAAAGGAACAGATCATTCAAAGGATGCGCAAGAAACTAAGGGGGCAGGGGTCTAGAATGGGGGAAAGGCTTTCTTTATATCATATACCGTTTTATTTATTTATTTATTTATTTTGTCTGTCTGTGTTGGGTCTTCGTTTCTGTGCGAGGGCTTTCTCCTGTTGCGGTGAGTGGGGGCCACTCTTCATTGCGGTGCGCGGGCCTCTCACCGTCGCGGCCTCTCCCATTGAGGAGCACAGGCTCCAGACGCGCAGGCTCAGTCGTTGTGGCACACGGGCTCAGTAGTTGTGGCTCGCGGGCTCTAGAGTGCAGGCTCAGTTGTTGTGGCTCACGGGCCTAGCCGCTCTGCAGCATGTGGGATCTTCCCAGACCAGGGCTTGAACCCGTGTTCCCCGCACTGGCAGGCAGATTCTCAACCACTGTGCCACCAGGGAGGCCCCACATACCCTTTTGATGTTTAATTTTTTTTAACGGGTGAGTGTGATACACTTTCAACTAAAATTTTGCTAAAAGGAAAAGAGGAGAGGGGAAAAAAAAAAAAAAAAAAAGGAATGTAAACTCTGGAGTCTCACACACCCGGACCTGCATTCCAGACCGACCACTTATTGGCTGCACAAGTGTTGGATCCTCTGGATCTCAAGTTTTCTGCTGCATCAAATGGAGATAAAAACAGGGCACTTCCTTCTAGGGTGGGTGGATATGCCAGGTAAGAGGGGCTCTAAGGTTGTTACCGGGGAGAAGTAGAAGCAGCTGGTCTCAGACTCCAGAATGCGCTTCATCTTTCCCCCTCATGGATCCAATGGACACAGGCCATTCTTATCTCTCCTTATGTTCCACTCCGCAGACAGGGAACAGCAGGGGCAGGGCCACCAGGCACAGCTATGCAGACTGGGTGTGTGTGGCCAGGCCTGGGTAGGGAGTGAGGGCTGAAATCCAGCCCTCCCTTGGCTTGTCAAACCATCACCCTCGTGCAGGGCTGTGTCCAACCGCAGGGGTCATTCATTCTGCTTTCCGTAAAGGCTCTGTACAGGCTAGCAGCAACATCATTTACAGCAGAGCAATTTAACCCTTCTCCAGAATCCTTGCCAGGTTATAAAGAGCCCAGGGAAAAGATCTGGGGGTACACAGACCAGGGGCGGGGCGTAGCCATTCGGAAAGTTGGTACAGTCATCCCATCCGTATTTATCTTTTCATGTGTCATTTCCTCTGAATTCGCAGAAACACCCTGTTTTACCAGCAGAAGTGGTTTCTAAGGAAAGAGTCCTGCCCCCTTTGGCCCATCGACACCCACTTCATATACCTTGGGCAGCTGGGTGATGTTCTAAGTGAGGTCACCCTGAGACGAATCCTGAGTGGGGGAAGGAAAGCCAAGGGGACAGCCCCCTGCCCTGCCTGCCTGCTCCTCAGAAGGGCTTGTCTGCAAGAACAGCCCTGTCCCAGGGCAGGTTTGGGGTCCTGAGGCCTCCAGGGACACGGTGAGGCTGGGCAGTCCAGAAGAAACAGGAGCTGACAGGGACTGCGGGCCTACTGCACCCAGGGCACAGCCTCAGGCACTGAACTACAGCAGGAAACAAGGTAACAGGCCTGTGCTCCTGGAGTGCACACCTGGGGAGCAGGGGAAGGGGTGGGGGGAGACACCTGACAACCACATAGATAAATAAGAAAAGGTGCCATGAAACACACGGTGAGGGCTTCCCTGGTGGCGCAGTGGTTAAGAATCCACCTGCCAATGCAGCAGACACGGGTTCGAGCCCTGGTCCGGGAAGATCCCACATGCCACGGAGCAACTAAGCCCGTGCACCACAACTACTGAGCCTGTGCTCTAGAGCCCACGAGCCACAACTACTGAAGCCTGCACGCCTAAAGTCCGTGCTCCGCAACAACAGAAGCCACCGCAGTAAGTCTGTGCACCGCCACGAAGAGTAGCCCTTGCTCGCCGCAACTAGAGAAAGACCGCGCGCAGCAATGAAGACCCAACGCAGCCAAAAATAAATAAAATAAGTAAATTTATTTAGAAGAAGAAGGAACACACGGTGAGGCCATCAGAACAGGGCAGTGGAGCAGAAGGAGATGGGGCAGCACCTTGGGATGGAGCGTTGGCAGGTCCCTGAGGGGCTGACTCTTGACCTCAGACCTAAGCAAGAGGCGGTCATGGAAAGGTGGGTGGGGGAGTGGGAGCAGAGGTTCCAGCCCGAGGGAAGAGCAAAGACCCTGGGGCCTGTGGGGTGTAAGTAACAGAAACAAGTCCAAAGTGACCGGAGACAGTGAGGAAGGGCCAGTGGCGGTGCCAGGGAGACCCGCTGGCCGGGTGGTACAGGACGTCACAGGCCACCCTGGAGCCTGGACGTTACTCAGGGTTCCATGAGAAGTCACTGGAGGGTATGAACAGAGGAGTGACACTCTGGATTCATTTTTTAAAGATCCCTGGGGCTGTTCAGCAGCTCTTGTGCAAAACCTCATTTAATTTTTTTTTCTCTTATTTAATTTTTAAAACACTCTGTGTGGTAGTCCTCTTTCATTCTCATTTACAGATGAGCAAACAGGCACACAGAGGTACATTAAGGGTCCCGGGGTCTCCAGAAATAAAGAATTCAAGCAGTCTGAACTGCTCAGAAGCCCTACACTCTCTGGCACCCATGAATTGGGGGGAGCTGTCTGGGGTGGATCTAGAAAAGCTCCTGCATCTCTTGGGCCTCAGATTTCCCATCTGTAAAACGGGAGTAGCAAGAACAAGTTCTGGGAGGTGTGGGAGCCTCAAAACATATCCCAGGATCGAAAGCCCACAGCCTTAGCACCGGCTGAGCCCAGAGCAAGCACTGGGCCCCTGGAAGCTGAAGGTGACTCCTGGTCTGGGCCTCCCCGCGGTGCGTGGCAGCGCCTCTCCACTCCAGGTCTGCCCCAGCCCAGCACCGGGAGCAGTCCAGAGCTCCCACCTGACACCACAACCACGACTGCATTCACCTCTCCTCCCAGCCGCTGGGTCCACTGCACTCTGGCACACATGCAGCTGCCGGGGGACCGGGGGACTGCCACCCAGACTCTGCCTGCACTGAACGTGGATCCCACGTACTAGCCAGGCTCAGGGGGCGTTGGAGTCCTCAGTGGCCAAGCCTCTCTCCCTTTCTGGGTACAACCCCTCCTAGAGAAAGTGCCCAGTCCCACGGGGCATGGCCACAGACCTCCAGCCAGCGCCAAGCTGTCCCCCTCCCCCGGCAGCTCCAGGGGCAGCACCCGCTCCACCCTGAGCAGTGCCTCATTTGCAGAGTGGTGTCCCCTCTCCAGATCTGGTACTCCCAAAGTCCCCCAGCAGGGACGCTCCAGGGCCAAGTTCAGTGCACGCCTGAATTTCTATCAGGAGCCCACCAGGGTCAGAGTTGCTGAGGGTGGGATTAGGGCAAAAGGGGAGGATTGTGCATGGTGGTGTGCGGTGGGGCAGCATGGCCTCTGGGGTGGGGTTTCTGGAGGAGAAATGAAACTGCGGAGAATGAAAACAAGACCTCCGTTTCCTCCATCAGCCTGTCCCCTGGGAACAGCGAAGCCGATAAGAGAGACCCTTTTGAGATCGTTTCACATCGGTAAGATGTTTCCACAAATCAGCTGTTTATACAACTCTCCTGGAGGTAAAGGTTACCAATGAGGGAAGGGGAGGGGCGGCTAGCATTCTAGGTGTTGCTGGGGAAGGTGCAGACCTTCCAGTCTGACCAGTGGTCCCTCTGGGGCAGGGCCAGGGCAGAGCAGGTGGGACTGCTGGCAGGACGGCTGCCAGGTCATCAGGGATGACTCAGAGCCTCCCCTGCCAGGGGCTCACGCAGCCCCTGTAGGGAAACAGGGAGGCAGATCTGAGCACGCACAGAGCCGGGAGGCACCCAGAGGACACTCTGAGCCCCTTCCCAGGCCAACTCCGCTCTGGTCCACTGAGACCCTCCGTGTTGAAAACCTACAAACACACCTCTGAGCACAAACACACGAATCCCTGTTCAAGCAAAGGAGCACACCCCAGAGTAAACATGACCCCTACACACACACACACACACACACACACACACACACACACCTCCCCCCCCGCCCCCCTCCATCCTCCTTCTTCCTGCTCCCTGCTGGCCCCACTTCCTGCCACAACGGACAGCTTCTGGGGCCTGCTGGGCCTCCTCTGCCGGGGTGCTGTCCTCCCCCATCTTTCAAGAAGGGCACTGCCCACCGGCTTCCTTCAACTTCAGCTGCGGCTCCAGCCAAGTTTGTCTGTCAGGTCGCAGGTCCCTTGGGCTGTCAGCCAGGGACCTTGAGATTTGGGAGGGGCCAGGAGTGGCTGAGCCAGTCCTCCGGGGATCTCGTCATCTCCAAAAGTTGAGAAAAGGGGAGCCCTGGGCTCCTGGCTTGGGGCAGCCAAGCCCAGCTCCCGGGAAGGGAGCCCCACCCCAGCTGTGTTCAGAGGTACCCAGGAAGATGGGTTGTCGAGCAGGGGGCTGCAGGAAAGCAAAGGGCGGGGGGACGCTCGGCCTTGTAAGCGTGTTCCCGGGGCCAGGGGAGGCAAAGTCAGGCACGGGGCAGAGGCCGCTGCCCCGGGGCAGGGCACCCCCCCAGCGGCAGGGTTCACTCACCATCCTCCTGGCCTGTCCCAGCCTCTCTGCACCTGCACCTGATCTTCATCTTCCCGCTACCAAGTCCAGGAAACCCCTAGGCCTTCCCCTGCCCACCTCCCACCCCATTCAAGCCCTTTGGGGCTCAGGCCCTGAGGCATTAGCAATTCCAGACTCATCCTGGCTCCCAGTCCTGGGGGAGGCGGAGGAGGGCAGGACTGGGGCAGTCTGGGCCTGGGGACTGAGGATTCCAGTCTCGGGCTTGCTCGGCAGGTTTGGGCCGTGCCCATGCTGCCTCTCCCCAGAGCTGCTGGCCCAGGGTCATAGAGGGTGCCCCTGGGCGGGCACCCTAGATCTCACGGAGGGTGGTGCCGTGGGTCAAGCCACGAGCCAGAACCCTGGGCTCTCTGCCACTCACGCCCAGGAAAACCCCGGGCTTTGCCAGCAGCTCCTCCCCCCTGCCCTTCTGGGAGCCGTCGTGGTTCTCAGGCTGGAAGGGCAGGAGCTGTCGGTCCCCTGCGGCCCGCGCATGAGCACCACCCTCAGGGCCAGACCACTTCCTCTTTCTGAGGAAGCCTGGTGCCAGAAGCCGACTCAGAGAAACCGAGGCACAGAGGAGACCCTGAGAAGGCCTAGGAGACTGAGCCACCGCGGGGCCCTGGCCCCGTCTGAAGGTGGGAGGCCAGACAGGCGTCCCCATCCATCCTCTTGGCCTCTTCCACGAGCCCTTCCTCCTGCCTAGAAGCTGTCAGGATCAGGGTCCTGGGACAGGGCCCCTCCTGCCCCCAGGAACACACCCAAGCCCGGCCAGTTCACCTGGCCTTCCCGGCCTGTCAGTCCAGCTGTTCCGGAAAGAGAACATTTTCTTCTCACTCTATTTGGACAGCTGCGGGGACAGTGACAGTGAGAAGAGAGTGTCTGATTATTGAGGGGGGTGGTGTGCAGGGGACAGGGCCACAGGGCCTCTGAAGTGGCCGAGGGTCTGGAGTTGGGGAGGCCCCAGATGGGGGGCTGCGTGAGGAGCTGGGAGGCCTGGGGCCACCCGACAGGGTCAGCGTCCCTCAGCAGCACCATCAAGAGAACAGCTGGAGGGGCTTCCGGCCCAGGTCCAGGGCTATAGGAGGAGGGACGAGGGGCTTCCGGCCCAGGTCCAGGGCTATAGGAGGAGGGACGAGGGGCTTCCGGCCCAGGTCCGGGGCTATAGGAGGAGGGATGAGGGGCTTCCGGCCCAGGTCCGGGGCTACAGGAGGAGGGACGAGAAGCCCAAGGCACCAGGGAGACCGATTTCCATCTTTAGGGAATGTGCTCGGTTACAGGGTGGGGTAAGGACGCCTCTCAGGCCCAGCCCCAAACCTCCTCTGGCCTCGCTCCTGGACACTCAGGCCCGGCAGCCCCTCCTCTGCAGCCTCTGCAGGTCCAGGGCTGACAGGCGGGGCTCCAGAAAGGAAGACAAGGCACCCACAGGACAAGGCCAGAGGACCTGGAAACGGAGCTGCTTCCGCCCTGGGAGGCGGGAAGTAGGACCGCGGGGTCAAGCCAAGGCTCTTCCTCCTGCCGCTGCCCACCCTCCCTCCTTCTCAACGGTCGTCTCTCTCTCTCCCCTCCCCTCCCCTCCCCTCCCCTCCCCTCCCCTCCCCTCCCGGTCCCTGTCCCCTTTCCAGCCGCCCCATCCTGCTGTCACCTTGTCCCCATATCCAACTCCTCCTGCCTGCCTCCCCCGCCCCGGTTATGTAAGGGGCCTGAGAACACACAGAGGGAGCTTTGTTGTCAAACCAAATCCATACGGAGCCGGGATCGGCCAGCGCAGCTGTTCCCCATTCCCTCCGCCTTGGCAGGGGTGAGGCACCGGGCAGGAAGCCCCCCCACGCCTCCACTGGGGGAGGTGGGGGGCAAAACACACTGGCCCCAGGGCCCCCAGGCAGCTGAGTGGGTGGCCCCGGATCAGCCACCACCACGTGGGACCACAACAGGGGAGCAGCTGGCCCCCAAGACAGAGGAAAGCCTCAGTGCAGAGCCGGGGCCCCAAAGCCCAGAGAGGAGAGCTCTGGGCTAGGAGCAGGGCTGCACAATGAAGGCCTGGAGGGGGGCCCAGACCCACACCAGTGGACCCCATTGTTGTCCACATGCGGATGCAGGCCCATGTTCTCTGCCATACAACCCGCGTGCATACTCTCCCGCGTGCACGCGCGCGCGCTGTGTGTGCTCACCTGGAGGCATCTGAGCAGAAATCTCCTCCCTGCTCTGATCAGCCTCCTCCATCCCAGCAGGTACCTCTGGAGAGAGGAGGGTGGAGGGTAGAGGTCAGAAGCCAGAGAAGCTCCACCAGCCAGCTCTTCTTTGGAGGCCCTCTGGCTCCGGGATGAGATCCTGCCTTCCCGCCCAGGAAGATGTCCAGGAAGGGAGGTGAGGGCCCAGGAAGCTGAGCTTAAGATCAGAGCATCCGCACCCGGGGCAGGCCCTGTCCCTTCACCCAACCCGACTGCTGCACGAGCGTCCCGCTCGAAGATGCTGGGGCCGCCAACAAGAGGAGGCGCTCCTGAACCTCCACGGCTGCAGGGCACCCACCCGAAGTCCAGCTGCCACATCAGGCAGGACAGCAAGGATGCCGAGGCCTGGGTGAGGCGGGGGCAGAGGCACAAGGGAAAGAAGAGGAGGCAGACACAAAGGAAGAGGGATGGCTGGGGGAGGAGCTGAGAGAAATCTGAAGGAGAAGGGAAGGAAGGCAGGCGGGTCGGAGAAAGAGGAGAAAGAGGAAAAGGACCAAAGAGGGGACAAGAGAAGGGGGCGTGTGGAGAGAAGGGCCCACACCTCCTGCAAGGATGCTTGCACACCCTCTCAGCCTGACAGGCGGGTCCAGGAGAAGCAGCACAGGGCGGGGGCGTTTCCAGAGCACTGGTCCCAGCCCACCCAGTCCCACCGTCGGCCACGCCCCAGGGGTTTCAGCCTCAACAACCCTGGATCACTGGAACCAGAGGGCAAACCAGGACCTTGGAGAAAGGAGAGACAGGGGTGGGATGGAGCACAGGAGAGGCAGCCCCTGTCTGGGGGAAAAGTCGCTCTGAGATCTTGAACAGTAAGTTACTTTTTTGAGTCTCAGCTCCCACCTTTGCAAAAAGAAAGAGTTACCAAGAGGCTACCACGTGCCAGTGCGGTGCCGGGGGCTGGGGACACGATGGGGAGTCAGACGGTCACGGGTCCTGCCCGACAGTCTAACATCAGCCGGGACCTCTGAGGCCTCCCGAGCTCGCCAGTGTCTATCATCTGTGCTCCGAGATCCATCCCATGAGCTGCGCTTCAGCAGACGCTATTAGCCCCGTTATCGGATGGGCTGATGGAGAACCAAAGTCCCAGACCTGCCTGAGGTCACACAGCTGGGGGCGGACAGAGAAGACAGAGGCCACCTGCCTGGCTTCCTGGCCCCGAAGGAAGGCACTCTGCAGTCTTTGGGCCGCACCCTGAATCACAGAAAACCCACCAGCCAGCACTTACAGAGCCAGGCCCCAGGTGCTGGGACACGATCTGAAACGCACTCTGGTTCAGAAGTGAGAAACCGAGGCTCTGTGTCAGGCCCAAGGCTGTGCAGCCCTGCCCTCCCCCACCCGTCTGAGCTCACGGGTGGTAGGGTCCCCTAATGTCACAGGCTGGGACCTGTGGGAGGGTGGGTAAGTGACAAGGGTGCCCGGCCGTCAGGGGAGCCTCAGAACAGGCTCGAGTCGGATGCAATCTAGGAAGGGGACTGCCAACGGCGCCCAAGCCACCGTCAGGGGACAGTGGGAGCAGAGGTGGGGAGCTGAGAACACGCGGCTGGGGAAGTAGAACAGTCTGACCGGCGCCCAGCGGAGGTTTTCAAATAAAAAGGGTTTTAAGCCGAGACACCCTCTCTCCCACTTTCAGATGAGATTTTATGTGGAAACCCAATATGTAGAAGGAATAAGAGTGGAGTCGTTTGGGGTGAAGCAAGAATGGGGGCGAACCCGCCTCTTGAGCCCTCACTCCTGAGCTGACACCCCAGAGGGTTCCACCCCTGGGGAGCTTTTCATGGACCCGGATAAGGGGAAAGCCGACATTGGGCAGGAGGGGAGGTTAGGACCAGTCTGTGCAAGGACCCAAAGGCAGGGCTGAGGAGGGGATGGGGGCAGGAATGTGACCAGCTGCCCCTGGCATGGGGGAGTGGGGGGCTGCCCTCCCGGTGGGCAGACTCCTGCCCACCCCACCCCCAGGGCTCCTGCCTGCCTCTGAAAAGGCTGCCAGGCCAGGCTCCAAACAGCTCAGCTGTCAAAAGGGAAACTCTTCGCCCTTTGCCCCAAGAAAAGGGGGAAGCAAAGCAGGGACACAGTGAAGACACTGTGAGCACTTATTATTTGTTAGACATCATTCCAGGCATGAAGGACACGGCAATGAGATGACAGGCTCCTGGAGCTTACGTGAAAACCCTTAAGAGTCAGGGAGGAAAACGCCTTGAGAGTTTTCAAGCCCATTTCACACCACACACGTGGCCCTCCAATGCCTGCATCTCCTCTGGACCGTTCCTGCCAAGGTCACGGGTCCAAGCTTGAACATCTTCAGCCGCAGGGCACTTGCCCCCTACACAGGCAGAGGCCTGCTCCTGAAAGCTCCAGATGGCCACACTGAAGACCCTGGGTCCCTCCCCACCCAGCCTAGGCAAGGGAGTCCACAGAGCACTGAACACACCGTTAAACGCGCAAGTTTTACTTTTGATCACGACAAAATATGAAGCTTCATCTCGAGTTTTGCTGGTTCTGAGTCAATTGCTCGGAACCAAAGGAAATGAGCCGTCTCCCTTCTCACCTGCCCAGAGTTCCCAGGTCCCTGGGTCTCTGGCACCGCCCATCCCCTGCTTTGCTCCCCTCCCGTGACCTTCAAGCAGTGGGTTGCCAGGGTGGGCCCCTGCTGGCCCCCACTTCTCTCCTGCCATCCCTTCCAACCAGGCCTCCCTCCTCCTGACCTGAGTGACCTCGAAGGAGCAGAGAGGAAGCAGGTCTTTGAGGAGCCTCTCTGGCCTTGAGCCAGGCCAGGCCAGGGTCCAGGAGAGCCCCAGAGCAAAAGGTACTGTGGCCTGGCAGGAATCTGGGGATGCCCGGGTCCCCGCGCTCAGACCCCCGGAGGACCCCTCTCCTTCCCCACGTGTCGCCGTGGTTGCCGGATGAGGCCTTGCAGCCTTGTGGGCGGCAGCGGGGGAGCCGCATTTCCAAGGAATAGGAGCCCATGGGCAGGCCAGATGGAAGCAATTACCGGAGGGAAAGGGGGAGAGGTGGGGGCTGCCAGGGGCTGGGAGGGGCCGCAGAGGGGAGGGAGGAAGAAGAGCCCAGCCCTGCCCAGCTGAGAGAGGCAGGGGATGGGGAGGCAGGACCAGCAGGGCCAGACGTGGGCTTCAGGGCCGCACAGAGCCCTGGGCTGCGAATCAGGAGGGCTGTGTTCTCGTCACCCACACCCGGTGGCCTTGAGCAAACCCTGTCACACCTCTGAGCCTCGCCCTCTTCATGGGTCACAGGGCAGGGGAAGATGAGCTTGCAGAGTTGCATGGCAGTAGCGAACTGGGCTGAAAAGTGCAGGTTTTGGAAACAGGTCTAGCTAGGAGTCCCAGCTCAGCTGCTTAGGAGCCGTGTGACCTTGGCCAAATGGGTTAATCTTCCAGAGCCTCGGTGGCTTCATTTACAAATGGGCTTAATGAAAGGGTCGTGCTTACGTGAAGTGATGTAAATAAGTGGACAGCACTTTTTTTTTTTTTTTAGGTTTATTGGGTCAGGCTTTTAATAAGTGCTCGATAGATAAATCGTAACTAGTTTTGTTATTTACTAAGTCCCTTTTTACTATTATAAGGACGGGTATTTGCAGAGGCTGCACGGGCCGAGGACACAGGGCAGACCACGGACACAGCAGCATCACTGCAGGCCCTGGACCGTGCACCCCGGAGGAGGGTTTGGACCCACGCAGAACAACGGTGCGCGAGCCCGGCACTCTGCACACTGCTCCATGCCCTCTTTCTAGCAACCGTGGTCCCCACCCTGCCCAGGAAAGCAAGATCCTGGGGCCCCTGACGCACTGGGGCTTTGAAGTGAAGCTGCAGACAGGAAGAAGGGGCCATCCTACGGCCAGGCCTTCCTCACGGCCTCGCGGCCCAGGTGGACACCCCCCCGGCCACCCCCCGGCCCCAGCAGCACCCTCCTCCCTGCTGGGCTCGGGGCAGAGGCCAGGGCTTCAGATTCTAGAGCGTTCACATCATCTCTCTGCAGGATGGCTTTGTGGGGTGTGGGGTGGCAGAGATAAGGCAGTCATCTGGCTGGAGGTCTCCCGGTCCCAGGCAAGGGGCCAAGATTAAAGTAAAACCTGCAGCTTGGGATGGCCTTCCTCACACCGAAGAGCGATCAACCCAGCGCACCCCCTGGCAGAGTTCACCCCGTGCCAGCCTCAGGGGCACCAGTCGGAGGCCCATGGCACCTGGCTGGGGCCCACGCATCACATACAGCTGCTCCCACTTGTAGCTACATTTGACCACTTCCTCTATCCGTAGAATAAAGAGCGTCACTCACACTCACATTCACACACACACACACACACACACACACACACACACACACACTAGGAATGTGATACAGGTCAGGAGTGAACGTGAGGCCAGGGGTGGCCGCAGCCCCTCCAGGGGCACTCAGAACACTCGTGTAGAAGTGCTGAGCACCTCTGGGAAGGGGTGACAAACGAGAGAGGGGAATTAATGACTAGAGGCACCCAAACCTGCCTGCCCTAGTCATTTCCTCAAGGAAACCAAAGGTTTCAGGTCAAGGCCAAGAGTCGAGAAGGAAGGAGGACCTGAGGTCGAGAGGCATGAGAAGCCAGCTCGTGTCTGCAGGGAAGTGTGTAACCCCAGGGCAACTGAGGAGTCAGGAGGGGGAGGCAGGCCCTGCATGTTTTCTGGGTGTCCCCCCACCTGACTGCCCTGCTCCCTGGCACCGAGGGTCCAACTCCCAGGGCCTGGGGACTCAGCTGGCTTGTGGTGGATGCCTTGGGCACAATCTGTAGGTCTGGCTCTCAGACTCTGGGACCCTCTGGGACATTGATCTGAAGGGTCCCTTTCAGGAAGCTGGAGGTTCCCACCCCACCATGGGCTGGGACCCCTTTGTGTCATTCTGAGGTGGAGGGATCCTTTCCCCACGACGGCGGGGGCAAACCTTTGAGCTGCTCTGAGAGGAAGAATTCGCCCAGAGAACATACCCAGGTAGGGTCTGGGCGGGCACCCAGTGCAGGGCAGATACCAGGCCAGTAGGGGTAAACCACAGACGGCCACAGGTTAAGCTGGGGCACAGGAAGGGGGGTCTGGCCTCTCTGCTCCAGTTGGTGAAGGGTAGGGGGGCCTCTTTCCAGGATTTGTTATATAATTCTGAAAGGGGCAGATTCTCGGTTCTCTCCAGAAAACTGGATCCCAGGGATCTAAGAGGGCTGGCAGGGTGGAGAGGCTGAGCAAGTCTGTTTCTGAGGAGTGGGGACTGAGTCACTGCTCTGGGTAGGGAAGGGGTGAGGGAGGGAAGGGAAGACGGCCCAGAAGACGCCGAGGGCTTCCTTGGCCTGGGCCTCCACTCACGCACGGGCCAGGGGCCTGTGGCTCTGAGCACAGCCCACTCCCAAGCCACAGATGCCTCTCCACCCACAGTCCAAGCAAGAGGCTCCCGCGCTACTTTCCTAACTCCACCTCCTGTCTACCCTCCCCTCCTAACCCGTGACCACCCGGACTCTGGGGGAAAGCCCCCGACTCCTGGCTCTCCCTCAGCTGCTGGGAGGGAGACCCAGGGTTCAGGGGACAGACTAAGATCTCCCGCCCAACACATGGATGCTGAGGGATGGAGGCACGAAGAGCGCGTGCAGGGGAGGCACAAGCAGAGCCAGGAACAGGCTGGAGGGACCTGGGCCACCTCGGCTCGGGCAGGGGTTATTCACAGATGAGCTCCCGGCAAAGAGGAAAAGTCCCAGAAGTTCATTTCTAGGCCCCAAACAGCTGGCGCCTCCCAGGCACCCTCTCTAGAATTATGGGGCAGCTTTGGTGAGTGTGGAGAACTTTGGAGAGTGCGGGAGAACCGCTGCTAATAGCAAACACTCACATACTTCCGCCTCTGTGCAGGCACCTTCCACAGTACCCAACGCCTTTATGATCCCCCCTCCCTGCCCCCCGTGGCACAGCAAGGCTCAGGAGAGCGCGGTATTGGTTTGTGCCTCTGGTGACACCCTAGCTGTACCAGGCCCGTTCCCAAGGTTCCGCAAAGAATAAGTCTGCCTGAACTTGGCTTCCACACTGTGCCTCCCCCCAGCGGTGGAAAGCACAGGCTTCTGTGAGAAGCGCATGGGGGTGCCAGCCTGTGGGTGGGCATGAGGTCACATGGGCACAGCTGAGCACCCGGACGGTGCCTGTAGCCCCAGTCCTCTGGCAGGAGCCCCCAACCCCAGCACTCGGGACCCAGTCTGCGGGACAGACGGAGGAAGTGGCAGCAGTAGGTCAGGCCTCCTATGCCCAGAAGGAGCCTCCCCCAGAACTGGGAATGGAGGGGGCAGTGCTGGCAGACATGTTGGCAGCTCTGGGCTGCCTGGGAGGTCCCAGCCAGCAGGGGCCCCAGGGGGGCACCCAGCACAGATGGCTAAGCCCAGCGATTCTGCCCCCAGCTGGACTCCACCTTCACCCCAACCCCATCCCATCGCACTGCCCACCAGCCAGGCAGCTCTGTGGCCCAGTGGCCTAGGCCCAAAGAGCCCCGCAACGTGGACTGGTGTATTGGGCAAAGCCAGCCTGCAGCTAGCAGCCCCACCTTTGGGCTCTGCTTGGTGACCTTGGGTCTCCTGCACACAGCCGGACACAGCAGAGCCTGACACTTGCAGGCAAGCCAGCCCAGGATCTCCTGGACTCGGTGGGGCAGTTGTGGCCAGAAGTCGGCTCAGAGGATGCACAGGGGTGGGGGCTAGAAACTTTCCAGAGAAGAGGACCGTCCCGTTTGCTCACTCCCAAGGAGCAGAAAGAATCGGCTTCCCGCGAAAAACTGGTCCAGGGCAAGGGATCCCAGGGCTGTGGCCTCCCCACCCGGCCACGGCCCCGCGCGGCGCCCACGTGCCCGGCCCGACCACCTCCCCGGCCGCGGCGCCGGGCGGGGAATCGGGCAGCCGGGACCCGGAGGCGCTCCCAACCCTCCCTTGCGGGCCCCACGGGGACCAGCCGCCGCGTACTCACCCTCGCGGGTGGCGCGGGGCGAGGCAGGACAGTTCCGCGCGCAGCTCCGATCCGCTAGGCGCACGGGCTGGAGGCGCGGCACTGGCGCGGCGGCTCCGCTCGGCCCGGTCCCTGTCCCGGGTTCGGGGCCGGTCTGCGAGCGGGTAAGTCCGCCTGCTGGGAGGCGGGGGCCGGGCACAGGAGGGGGGCGGGGAAGGGCCCGGACACGCTTGCGCACACGGCCGGGGAGCCGACTGGGGAGCGGGCGGGCAGGAGGAGGAAGGGCGGGGTGGGGGAGGAGGAAGGACTCGACTCGGGAGATCCTGCTTGCGGGCGGGGCCGATGCCGGGGGCTCGCGTTGGTCCGGGAGCCGCGGAGGCCGGCGGAGAGGGCAGGCGGCGGGGCCAGGAGCGAGAGGCGCGGAGGGGTCGACCGACCGGGCAGGCGCGGAGGGGCGGGAGAGGAGGCTGGTGGGGTGAGGGTTGAGTTCTGGCGGGCGCAGCCTGTGAGTGGCACCAGGATGGATATGCCCAACGCAGCCTCTGCACACCCTCCTGGAAACAATGAGACCCAACAAAGGGTTCTCCGCTCTCCCACGCGATGAACCGTGTCCTTCCCTCGCTCGGGAAAGTGAGGCACAGAAGACCTGCCCTCCCCATGCACGGTGGCCAGGTGCCCTTGGACGGAGACCTGGACCCTCCCTCTGCCTTAGTCTCGACCTGCCACCCCCAAAATGCTCCCTCTGCAGCCTCTTTGCACACCCTCTCTTTGGCCCTGAGAAAGCTTCTCAGTTGCTGTTCCTTACTGAAGGCGCCAAACATCCTGTCTCCAGGGGAAACCCCATCAGGCCCTTACCCTGGTTCCTGGGGCCACCCACCCCAATCAAACCTGGGAACTACTCAGGCCGAAGAATAGTCCAAAAGTCACCCGCAGGACAATCCCCATCCCCCGAGACACTCTTTCATAGGTGCACAGCATTTACTGAGCGCTTAGTGTGAAGAGCCTGATGCTGGGGGCTCCAGGGCTCCAAGGAAAAACGTAAGACACCCCCGCCCCCCCCCCCCCGGAAGCTTACTAGAAAGAAGGCTCACAGTGGACTCCCACTCAAAAATAAGTTAGGACATAAAAGCTTTTGCACAGCAAAGGAAACCATAAACAAGATGAAAAGACAACCCTCAGAATGGGAGAAAATATTTGCAAATGAAGCAACTGACAAAGGATTAATCTCCAAAATTTACAAGCAGCTCATGCAGCTCAATAACAAAAAAACGAACAACCCAATCCAAAAATGGGCAGAAGACCTAAACAGACATTTCTCCAAAGATATACAGACTGCCAACAAACACATGAAAGAATGCTCAACATCATTAATCATTAGAGAAATGCAAATCAAAACTACAATGAGATATCATCTCACACAGGTCAGAATGGCCATCATCAAAAAATCTACAAACAATAAATGCCGGAGAGGGTGTGGAGAAAAGGGAACCCTCTTGCACTGTTGGTGGGAATGTAAATGGATACAGCCACTATGGAGAACAGTATGGAGGTTCCTTAAAAAACTACAAATAGAACTACCATACGACCCAGCAATCCCACTACTGGGCATATACCCTGAGAAAACCATAATTCAAAAAGAGTCATGTACCACAATGTTCACTGCAGCTCTATTTACAATAGCCAGGACATGGAAGCAACCGAAGTGTCTATCAACAGATGAATGGATAGAGAAGATGTGGCACATATATACAATGGAATATTACTCAGCCATAAAAAGGAACAAAATTGGGCTTCCCTGGTGGCACAGTGGTTGGGAGTCCGCCTGCCGATGCAGGGGACGCGGGTTCGTGCCCCTGTCCGGGAAGATCCCACATGCCGCGGAGCGGCTGGGCCCGTGAGCCATGGCCGCTGAGCCTGTGCGTCCGGAGCCTGTGCTCCGCAACGGGAGAGGCCACAACAGTGAGAGGCCCGCATACCATTAAAAAAAAAAAAAAAAAAAAAAAAAAGGAACAAAACTGAGTTATTTGTAGTGAGGTGGATGGACCTAGAGACTGTCATACAGAGTGAAGTAAGTCAGAAAGAGAAAAACAAATACCGTATGCTAACACATATATATGGAATCTAAAAAAAAAAAAAAGTGGTCATGAAGAACCTAGGGGCAAGACGGGAATAAAGATGCAGACCTACTAGAGAAGGGACTTGAGGATACAGGGAGGGGGAAGGGTAAGCTGTGACAAAGCGAGAGAGTGGCATGGACATATATACACTACCAAACGTAAAATAGATAGCTAGTGGGAAGCACCCGCATAGCACAGGGAGATCAGCTCGGTGCTTTGTGACCACCTAGAGGGGTGGGATAGTGAGGGTGGGAGGGAGGGAGATACAAGAGGGAAGAGGTATGGGGACATATGTATATGTGTAACTGATTCACTGTTACAAAGCAGAAACTAACACACCATTGTAACGCTATTATACTCCAATAAAGACGTTAAAAACAAAAAATAAGTTAGGACAGGATGTGACCAAGTGTAAGGTGTGCGTAACTGACAAAGAGGGTTCACAGAAATGCCAGCTCAGGCTCACTTCAGCTGAAACTGGAGGGTTTATCTGCTAAGAACATATAACAGAGGAAGCTCTACCCTGCGTAAGCAAAGAGGAGAAGGCAGGGTGAAGATAGAGGGCTTCAAGTGCTTCCACAGGTGACTCTCCGTCCTAAGTCCCACCTTGCGTGGTCAGAGGTTTTTCCTACATTTCCCCAGTGTCTAAATTATGCTTGAATAGTGCCTTTGGCTTTGTCAATCAAGCATTCATCCAACAAATGTTTATTGTGTATCAGCTCCAGGTCTGGCACAGTGACTAAAGTCTCTGCCTGGGTCAAGGTTAGAGGAAGAGGGAATAGCCTCCCTGGTACGTGGGTGGGAAAAGTGGCCCACAGAGTAAGCAATCACCCAAAGCGACTAGGTGAGTCTGGCAGAGCTGACCTGAGAATCAGCCCAGCTTCTAAACTTTGCAAACTCTTTAATGAACTAGATCTAAACACAGTTGGCAGTTCTTGTTATGAGCCATGTTAACTTCACTCTGTGGGAAAACAGAACTGAAGGGCCAAATTTTGCTCCTGGAGACCTGATTTCCAACTCTGCCTCGGTCACTAAATAGCTTTAATTTTCTTACTAGAGAAAAATGGAAATAACTGTGCTTATTCAAAGGGATGTAAGTTCAAATGGATACACACTTGCTCTGGCAGTATAAGGTGCTGTATAAGTACGTGCTTTTATTATGCACATGGAACCAGTAAGCTGTATTCAGATCTCCTCCCTTCCCCCTCCCCCAGCTTATCCCAGACCTGGTTACTGGGTGCCCAGAAGCTAACTGAGATCCTGACTCCTCCCCTTAGGCCACAATGTGCTTAGAATCTTTTTTTTTTTTTTTTTTTTTGCGGTACGCGGGCCTCTCTCACTGTTGTGGCCTCTCCCGTTGCGGAGCACAGGCTCCGGACGCGCAGGCTCAGCGGCCATGGCTCACGGGCCCAGCCGCTCCGCGGCATGTGGGATCTTCCCGGACCGGGGCACGAACCTGCGTCCCCTGCATCGGCAGGCGGACTCTCAACCACTGCGCCACCAGGGAAGCCCTGCGCTTAGAATCTTTTCCCTCCAGTTTCTTAATGGCACAGCCAGATGCTTAGCTGGCTGCCTAGAACCCATATCATCTGTGGGGCAGGAGGAAAGGATTCTGGTACTTTTCACCTGGAGCCCCTCCCAGCTCCACTGCCCCCCTTGCCCATCTACAAGGCACTGGGATTTGCTTAGCAAGAGGCGGTGTGGTGGGACAAGCGGGGCTTCGGCTCCTAAAACTGTTCCTGTCAGAGACCAGCTGTGCCAAGGGCGTGTCAAGACACCCTGAGGGTCAGTGGTCTGGGTCCTGGTCCCCTTCCAAGCCATGCTGCCTCCATTCCCACCTCCTCAGCGCCCCCTTTACCTCTCTGGTTCCGTCTCTGCTGTGGAGGAGGTGGCGGACAACACTCTGCTGGGGCAACCAGGGGGCTTCTCTCTTTCTAGGGAGTCTCTCTCTCTCTAGGGAGTAGAGGGAGGAGACAGAGGAGCAAAGGGTGAGGGAGGGGCAGGTGCATCTGGAGCTGGGAGGCCCTGGACTTGTGGCCCACCCCCGGGCAGGCAGGGGTGTGTGTAGGAGGCGTGGCGCCTGTGTCTCACAGGCTTTTGGCTCCTGTCCTTCACATGTGCCACGTTAGCATCCTGCCGACCAGGAGGAGGGAACAGCAAGATGCCGCTTGAGGAAGAAATAGACCCAATCCAGCATCTCAGCCGCTTTTAAAAATAGCAACTCCGGGATGGTGTTTCAGCTCCTATTTTTATCAGATTTATATGGCTGGACGCTGGAGCTGAGCTGTTCCCAGGGTTCTCAATAGCAGCGGACATCACTATTGTAGTCTTAGAAACCTGCCGTAAGGCGAAGGCTAAAATGCACTCCAGGAACCTGTCGGCTGGACGGGATCCTTGAGAAGCCACTGCACACAGCCCTTGTCTCTTTTGGGGCCATGATCAATTAACCACAGTTTATGGCTTGCTTTTTGCCTTCAAGTCCCTTGGTTACCATGACTTCAGTGCATAATTGAGGATTCACTGCCTTCTAATCCGGAAGTCCTTTTTAATATCTAACCCCAATATATTGGCTGTGTCCTTTAGGCCCTTCTCGCGGTAGAAAAATGGCAGCTAACATTTATAGGTCTTACCATGTCCACAAAATCCTCTTATTTAATCCTCACAAAGCCCCTCGGGGTAGGCACTGCTATCACTCCTAGCCCACAGACAGTTACATAACTTGCCCGAGATCATATCTGGTTATGGTGCAGGTTCTATGCCAGAGTCACCAGACCATGCTGGCTCTCAAAGGAGGCGGTTCCGAACATTAGGTAATTTCCCCTTCGCCTTGACTTTCCTTTCTTCCTCATGATCCTGAAGGAAGAACTGGTCAGGGTACTACTGGACGTGTGTGCCCCACGCTAGAAGCCGAGTTCTAGGTCCCGGCCGCGCTGAGCCACTGTCTCCCTGACTGCTGGCCTCGGCTTGTGCTGGCCACTCGGCTCTCAGGCTTCAGCCCGGAAGCCTGGCTTCTCTCGGCATAAGCCGCCACAGCCGCCCCCCCCCCCCCCCGGGTCTCCTCAAAGCACTCATGTCCATGGAGTTACTTTGCAATTATGTCTACGTGTCTCACCAAATTGTAAACTCCAGGAGAGCTCTAGCTCCATGTTCTTGTCTAAAAAACAAAAAGTAGGGTAGATATTCAAAACCTTGTTGATTGAACTGAAACACTGTAGTCCGTGCTTCTTTTTTAAGTGGTTAAAACTTGGTAACTTTGAGTTTATAGAGACTTCGGAATCCAGTGTAATTTCAGTAAGAACATGGAGCGAACACAGGGCTGCCAACATTTATTTTGCTAAGTGAGGATTTTTAAAAAACAACTACTGTTAATTATCAGCATCTTCTCACAAAAGAAAGGCCATTTTAGGGTTCGATATACGGGTCTGGAATAAAGATTTAGTCCTTTCTGAGAAGGCAGAGTTAGCAGACCCACGTCAGCCTATTCAGAAATTAAATAGATACATTAAACTATCTTGGAATAGAAGCATTACAAGAGAAACATTTTCAAATATTACTTTGTACGTAATCGCTTCTTGATTTGTTTCTCCATTTGGGGATCTGTATCCAACAGAGTCAGGCAATGTGGAGCTAACTGCCCAACTCCTCCTGAAATGCTATTTTTCTCAGCGTCCTGAAGGAATTCTGACAGAACACTCAGCATTTCTGCTCTATGAGGAAACCTCTGGGCAAACAGAGAGGAGCCGAGGAGCAGCAGTCCTGTCTCCAGTTGCTCCCCTCCCTCCCCAACCACGCCGGGAAGAAAGTCGGCCAAGAACTGGGGCCTGGTGGCCGGTGGGGAGCCCTCCAGGACTTATCTGGGAAGGTGACATCTACCTCCAGGAGAGCAGGGACACAGGCGCGCACACCGAGGGCACGCGGCTAAACACACAAGGACGTCCACGCTGCCAGAGAGGGCTGGCGCTGCTCGTCTTGCTCAGGACGCTCTCTCCGGGGCGGCGGGATGCCGGGTTCTGCTAAGGGAAGGCAGGAGGAAAGCCAAGGCAGAGGAGGGGGTGGTTCTCATTCTGCATCCCTCGGGCTGAGGACCGTCTGTCCGCCCACTAGCCCGGAGGCTGGGAGCTTCTTTTTAGTCATCTCTGCTTCCCCAGCACTTAGGACACTGTCTGGCTTGAGTCCATCAGCAAGCCAAAGCTCTGGACTCCACCGCAACCATGTCCCTTTGCCCTGTTGGTTTACGATCACCCAGCACATCACTCCGTAGTGGATCCTCACCCCCATTCCCCTTGACAAAGAAATAGGCTCAGGACGCCTCGGGTGGACACCAGGAAGAGACCATTTACCACTATCTAGGGCAGTGCTCGGCCTGTAGTATGTGTTAAATAAACACGCAAGGAACAAATGAGTGGCGCTCGGCTCTGACTCCAGTCTCCTGGCTCTCAGTCCAGGGGATGCAGAATAAGAGCTACCCCCTCGTCTGCCTCAGCTTTCCTCCTCCTTTCACTTTGCGGGACACACATCCTGTCTCCCCTGAGAGTGTGTCCTGAGGAAACAAGACCCAGTAACCCACAGCCCCATGCTAAGGAGCAAACGCCAGCCCCTCTCCAGCAGTGTGATACATCTGTCCGCTGGGCTGGAAAGAGAGCCTCATGTGTTTAACTGCATGCCGTCAACGTCTGCACCCGAGTCCCTGTTCTGCTGGAGCAGTGGTAGATGTCACCTTCCCAGATAAGCCCTTGATGGCTTCCTACAGGCCATAGCCTTGGACACTTTGAAGTCCCTTCCTGGCCTCGCGATTCTATGGACATTCTATTCTATTCTGTGATGCTGGTCATACCTTGCATCCAAGAACCTCAGGGCTTTCAGACTCCACTGCAACCGTGTCACTTTGCCCTGTTGAGACACTGTTTGTATTTGATCTTCTGGCTGCTCCCTGCGAGTTGTTTTACCTTCCTGCCCAGATAACAAACTCAAGGCCACGGACTCCCTGACCAAGAAGCCAAGGCAAAGGCAGGCTTCTTGGGCTTTGCAACATCTGACTCTTATTAAGGCCCCCCCACTTCCAGGAGCGGCCATGCTCCATCCTTGTCAACAAGAGTATATCAACAGGATTGGCTCACACATGGGAAGTGTGACCTCAATGCTGGGGAGAGAAAGAGGAAGTACTGTCAAAAAGACTCTACCGATTACTTCTACCAGACAGGTGGAGATACAGTAAGTGGGAAGACGGCAGAGGGCCCCGTGGTTGCAGTGCAGGAAGGAGTGAAAGCAGAGGGAGGCTCAGTTGGATTCCGGATGTGAAGACAGCCAGGACGGGTGCACGGGGGCCTACAGAAAACCCCAAGCCCTCCGGGCCAGCTGGGGCTGACCCCCAGACACTCACCCCCTTCTTAAGACCTTCCCCCTAGGTTCTGCCCACTCCGCTTCCCCAGCAGGCCACACCGTGGGTCCACACCGAATGAGACCGATAGTTTATTCTCATGCTGGAAAGAAACCAGTAGAAAATATATTAAAAAAAAAAAAAAAGTTCACTTGGTGCTAAAATCCGGCTGCCCTTCCACCCCCCCACCCCCCCACCCCACCCCCGCCCCATACACATCAGTGCTCTTCTCCGACTCAGCTTCTCTGGGCCTCCTGCAAGAGCGCGAGGAGGGGGTCATCAGCTCTGAGGGCAAAGGTGAGGGTGCGGCGGCCGTAGTGCTCGGGGTCCTGCTCCAGGTTCTCGATCACCTCGGCCAGCAGGTGGGCCCGCTCCACGCCTGCGCCAGGGGCCTCGAAGCCCAGGGCAGTGAAGTGCACGTGCAGGTGGTAGTAGGAGGGCAGGTAGTGCAGGTACACGCGAAGGCGGTCTCCCGCCACCTGGTAGCGCTGCAGGATGGCTTCCTGGCAAGAAAGGGGAGGGGCGGGGAGGCTCATCGTGCTGCCCACACACCGGCGCCAGAACCCCCTCCTGCCCACGGCCCCGACCAGCCTCTCCACCCGCTGTTGGCTTCGGATCCCTGTCTTCCATTCTTGGGGGTCAGCAAGTGCAGGGGACAGCAGCAAGGCGGAGGCTCTTTCTCCCAAGGATGGGGACGGTGGCCTCGATCAGGCTTCCCCGCTCCAACCTGGTAAAACACCTGCTTCCTCACAGTTGCCTCTGGGCCTCTAGGAAGTCTCGGTGCTAAGGACAGGCCCAGGTTTCCAAGACTGTGGGGACTACCCTGCCCTGGATGATTTACCAGACTTGTATCATCAAGTAGGTGGGAAGAGGCCTTGCTCTCCCTTTCACCATAGAACAGAGTGGAGCTGGGCTGCGGCAGAGCTAAGGGCTTGGTGGCAGAGAAAGGATAGGGGAGGGGACGCGAGCAGGGCTGCCCTGGACAGACCAGGGAGTCATAATAGGATCATCAAATTCTTGCAGGACTCCTGGTTGGAAGAGGAAAGCATCACCTTCGGCCCTGGCTCCCTTTGCCTGCCCCAACCTTGCTCAGGGGTAGAGCTTTTTCTACCACACCCCCTTCAGGAGCCTCCAAGGCTTGGAATTAAGAGGAGACTTAATTACCACTGTAGGCAAATCCCTGAGGCCGCAGGGGTGAAGAGAAAAAGACAGGGCCTCAGCGTGCTCGGAATACATCCTGGAATTGTATTCTATTCTGCATTTGGCGCTCCCCCGGGGATCTCGGCAGCAGGGTGACACCAGGACCAGGGCACCCGAAGGGCTTCCTGGGAGGTGCTGCCGGAACTGTCAGGGCAGGCGCAAGTGCTGGCCCAGCATCTCCCAGGGGCTCTGCATCCAGAGGCTGTTTCAGCAGAGAAACGAGTTACCGGGAAAAGAGAAAGGCAGCCAGGGGGATGGGGACGTGGGCATGCGGGGCAGAAGGCAGTCGGCACAGGACAGGCAGGGGCCGCAGGTGAAGGGAGAGTGGCCCCAAGCACAGCCCCTCCTTCAGGTCTGCGGCAGAGCCTCAGAGCAGCTCTTGTTGAACCCGACCTGGTCGGGGGAGCCTCTTCCCCGCTGGGCACCCTGGTGACAGCAGGCCTGCCATGGAGGCCGCATCTTCTAATGTCTCCGGCTGAGACCAAGCCCACAGAATAATGGAATCAGAAGGAAGAAGGACCCCCTCCAGACACCGAGGCCCAGAGAGGTGAAGTGACCTGCCTGAGGTCATCCAGTGGGCTAAGGTCAAAGTGTCAAACCAGGACCAGGACCCAAGACTCGAGACTCTCTTCCCCCATCTCCCCTCGCCCCCAGGGCTCCTTTCAGCAACGCTGTGATTTCATTCGATTCAGCAAATCTCCCAGAGAGAAAGGATCCCAGAATGCCAGGTGCTAGAGGATTCAGTCTCTTCCCTCACGGTAGATGCGGGGACACAGACACACGTCAGGTCGTGCCCCATCTACCCGAGAAACACGTCTGGCATGATGTGGCTGTCGTGAGCGGGGCAGGTAACCCTGGGATGGGAGGGCATCCCAGACGTGACCTGCAGGACACAGGCAGGGAGCAAGAGCGGGAACCCGAGCTGAGGAAGCCCGTGTCGGGTGAGGCAAGGGGGTTAAGAGTAGAGCTAGAGGGCAGGGCAGGACCAGGAACAGGGGCCTCGTGAGGCCCCCTAAAAGCCTTCATGGGCCGCTGCACGGGCATTCGGAGAGGAGCCCTTTTCACGAGACGGACTTCTGGAAGGGGTGAGGAAAGGGGCCCGGGAACACAATGGAACTGGAGTGTAACGCCCCTGGGCTCCGGCACAGATTCGGCCCCGGCAGCTCACCTGCCCCTCCTGGAGGATGTTCCTGAGCAGTGGCAGGTGCTCTGGGGTGAGGTCCCGAAGCGACTTGATGTCCCGGCGATGGCAGATGGCAATCAGATACAGGTCATCGAGCTGTGCGGAGACAGGCAGGGGTAAACCGGGCTCAGCAGGGGACAGGGCCGGGAAGGCTGCCAATCGTGGAATTCCGCCCAGAAACCAGGAAGCACCCACACCCCAAGGCCTGCAGTGTCAGCCACGGCCAATCCCAGGGACCCCGTGGCAGGACCAATCCCCAGGCAACGTGGGCGTCCTCGTGGCCAGGGTGAGTGGGACAGTCTAAGGGACAGAGCTTCTGTTTATTCTTCCTGCTAAAAAATACCATATGAGAGTATTTACATACTCACAGCTGATGGGGAATGAGCGGCGGGAAGGAGGTTCAAGAAAATGCCAAGCACAACTCTTATGGTCTAATTGCATGTACAGAAGTAACTGCTGTAAGACATAAGGTGATAAGAGTGCAGGAGGAAGAAGGACAGACTAGCTAGGGTGATCCCGAGAGGCTTCCTAGAAGAGAAGGCAGGGCACCCGGGTCTTGAAGAAGAGGTAGGGTTTGGAGAAAGGGCATTGAGGTAGAGGAAAGCAAAGGCTCAGAGGCAAGAAAGTCTAGGGCATCTAGGTGGGAGAGTAAACAACTCCATGTGCCTGGAATCAGAGGCAGGCGAGGAAGTGAAGGGGCATGTGACGGGGGGGAAGGGAGCCTCAGGCCAGCGGGGCAGTGAGCTCCACCACGGCTTCACCCTCTCCTCCCTTCCCCTATCTCACAGGGCTCACAGACGGCCCTTCCTGCCATCCGTCCTAAACAGTGCCTTGCTGAGGACCTGGAGTTCACAACAGTCCTGAGACCCAAGGCCAACAAGGTCTTGAGCCAGAGAAGAGCAAACGGACTCTTCCTCTTGCCCAGAAAACCCTCCCAGCCGTCTCTGCTTACCCAAACCCTGGCCTTGGCCAGTTTCACATCCTCGTGCGAGGCAAGCCCCAGACACCAGGGCTCCAAGGGCCGAGGCATGGAGAGAATCCAGCAGCCCTCAGCCCTGCAATCTGAGCTGCTAGATTCCTCAATGAGATAATTTGGGGACCATGAGTCACCCAACCAAATCCCCAAGGGCCCCAACTTAAAAACTTAGAATGACATTCTCCATATGGTGCGGGATGTCCAACTGTGCCTCTTCATGCCAACAGTCTCTCCATGCCATACACATTCTTCTCCTCCAGGGCCCTAAGAATCCAGGCTTTCTGCCCCAGACCTGCTACAGGTGAGCCCAGTGGGAACCTCCCGGCAGATGGCTAAGCTGTGCCCACCCAGGCCTCCGTTTTGCCTACAAGTCCCTTCTGGGCTCTTCCTTCTCATGGCCTGTGTCCAAGACTCTCGCACTAGCTAGGGGCCCAAGGAGAAGTAGGAAATAAAACTGCTTGAACCTGGAGTGTGTGTGCATGTCTGTGGGTGTCTTCAGCTGTTCCACGTGTCACTGTCACAGGACTTCCAAATAACAGTAGCCTTTATTTTAGATGGTATCTGCTGATGAACGCCAAACGTGACATGAAATCACACCTCTCTGCTCCACTGGCATCGAGTGAAGCATGAAGGCTGTGCCAGGTATCAGCTCACGGGATGGGCGAGGGAAGGAAAACAAACCCATTCTTTGGGATCAGACGTGACCCTGCATTTCCTGCAGGCAGCCAAAGGGCCCCGGCCCAGAGATACCGGTGATGGGGCTCACAGTGAGGTGAGGAAGGAGGAGAGAAGGCAGCCAGAGGCTGCAGAGGACAGGAGGGGCGGTGTGAGTGAAGACGGCTCCCGGGAAAGCTGCTCTCAAGAAGGTCGGGGCAGGGGCCGCTAGGGGGCCAGGCAGCAGAGCTGAGAGGCTTGGAGGAGGGGGGTGGCCCTGGGCCACCGGAGGCCTCCTCTGTGGCTCGGGTAGTGCACGGGACTCCTCGGGTCGGTCACCCTACTTTCTGCCGGCCAGTGTTGCAGACCGTGGGCCTGCCTGGATCTGCCGGTATCCAGGGCACGGGGAGAGGGTGAACCGTCCACCTCAGGGCTCCAGGTGCTCCTGGAAGAGAGGGTGCAGCTCCCCAGCTTGGCTGGTAAAGGAACAGCCCGCGAGGTCATGGATGCAAACACTGCCCCATCCTCACCCCCAGGGTGGGAGGTGAGCCAGAAAGAGGCTTTAACTGGCCCATTAAAGTGTAAACATTTGTTTTACGTGCTCCCACTGCAGAGAACTCAGGCCTCCCCTTTGGTTAATTATAATCTGCTTAGAGAGAGCGAGCAACATGAGGAGGAAAGGGCAGGATTAAGGAGGCCCAGCAGCCTGGAGCAGGGCACTCAGAGACCAGAGAGGCCCTGCACGAAATCCCTTACCTGCTGCTGGTTCCACTTGAGGTCGGGGATGAGGACAAAGCCATCAGAGGGATCTGGATTCTCAAAAACAATCCGGTCAGCTTCAGCCTTCCTGTCGAGAATATTGTACACCCACTGGAAGGAAGGGGAGAGAGGGGGTTCACAGACCAGTCATTTTCCCTGAGAGACACCCCACAGTGGGCCAGGTAGGCTCTCAGGCCTCCCCAGGAAGGACAGCCAAGTCTGAAAGGGCCACTATGCTCGGGGGACCGACACTCAGGCTGTCCTGTTCCGGGGAGCTGCCATCCCCACAGGGACCACGGCAACTCAGACAGGGCCATTGAGGCAGTTCCTGGCCGGCACTGTGCACATGCTCTGCTCTGGCCTCACAGGCCTGGTCTGCAGCCGCCCCTTCCACTGCCCACAGGACTCGGGAAAAGCGTCCCATGGGCGGGCCCTGTCCCACTTTATTCAGGACCACGGGCAGAGAGTCAGGCTGGGGGTTTCTTCTGCAGAGGAAGTCCGCTACACACCAGGGTGGGGAAAGGCTCAGGTTCTAGAAGTTAGTGTGCTGGGTTTCTCAGCCTGCTGGGATCCTTGTGAGGGCTGGGGTTAGCACCGCTGCCCCACCTGGGGACCCAGCTGACATGCACCCTTCATGACAAAGCAGAACAAACGCCACGTGGAGAGGCGATTACACAGACCTTTCCTGTTAACCCCAGGCTGCCAGCTCTCTCACGCCCTTTGATTAGCTGCTGTCAACAGTCTTCAGAGGACCCTTCCTTGGGCGCTGCGTGAATCCCAAGGGCATCACTTTACCATTAAGGTCCCGGAGGCCTCTCTGAAGAAGCCAGCCTGCAGGGAGGTTAAGATAAGAAGGACCCTGTTCTCACGGGGATCCAACCCCCCAGCCCCGGCTCTTCTCCACTTCCCCAGAGGTCTGAGAGCCCTTTGCCAACACGACTTCCTTCCAGGCCAGTGAACTCTGTGCCTGAAATCCGAGAGCGAACCCTGCTGGAGAGCCACAGAGAGGGCAGGACCTGGGCTCATACGGCTGCCCCTTCCGCCCCGCAGTCACGAAGGGCCTCAAGCTGCCCGAGCGGTGGATGGGAGGCCAGGGCGCCGACACGGCCAGGCCAGCGGAGGGCTCCTCTGCCCACCACCAGGAACGCTGGTGCAGCAGTGTCAGTGAGGGCCAGGGCTACACACATCCTCCCCCATGCCCCGCCGAGTCCACATCCTCTGCTGTCGGCCAGCAGGGCCAAGGCCAAGTGCAACTGTCTGAGATGCAGAGCGAGGAGGCAGAGAAAACCTGCCTGGGACAATCTGGGCCTCCCAGACCCCCTGGTAAGACCCACAGCCCGCTCACAATATGGTCAAGAAGAGCCTGGCAGTGCCACTTGTTGGGTGGAGTCTGGGGGCTGCCCAGCAGTGGCTTCCTCGTGCAGCACTGGGGCCAGAGCGATGCACAGCCCAGCAGGTGGAGAACATTCCAGGGAGGGACATTCCAGTCAGAATGTCCTCTCTGACTGGAACTCTCTCTAAGAATGTGCTACTGGAGAAAAAAAGCCAGCCGGATCCTGACCTGAAACCTCCCAAAAATAAACGGGAGGGAGGGGATGGTGTCCCTGCGTGGAGAGCCCTGGTGTGGCCCAGCCTCCCTGGGGCCCTGCTTTTGCCCACAGATAAGCAGCTCTGCCTCCGCCTGGAAAGCAGATGTCGTCTGGGAGAGAATGAACAGGCTCTGGAGCCCAACAAGACTGGGCTCATCTCTCACTTCCACCACTAACTAGCTGCACGCTGGCAAAGTGACTTCATCTGGGACTTCCCTGGTGGCACAGTGGTTAAGAATCCGCCTGCCAATGCAGGGGACAGGGGTTCAAGCCCTGGTCCGGGAAGATCCCACATGCCTTGGAGCATCTAAGCCCGTGCGCCACAACTACTGAGCCTGCGCTCTAGAGCCTGCGAGCCACAACTACTGAGCCCGCGCGCCTAGAGCCCGTGCTCCGCAACAAGAGAAGCCACCGCAGTAAGAAGCCCACGCACCACAACGAAGGCCCCCGCTCCCCACAGCTAGAGAAAAGCCCGCATACAGCAACGAAGACCCAACGCAGCCCAAAATAAATAAATACATAAAGAACTAGCATCTTTAAAAAAAAAAAAAAAAAAGTGATTTCATCTCTCTAAGCCTTGGTTTCCTCCTTCCTCAAGAGGATCTAACAACACCCCCAAGTGAGGGTTGTGGTGCGAACTGTAAGTGAGAAAATGCGTGTGAAATTGCCCAACACGGAGCCCTGCCCAGGGATGCAACTGAGAACAGGGAAGGTGCTGGGAAGGCTCCAAGGGGAGGTTAGGCTGGGCTTGCCCGAGGCTACAAGACCGACTGTGGAAAGGCAAAAAAGAAAGCGGATGAGAGCAAAGGAGGTGCGCTGAGGGGACCACGTGCGGGGCTGGAACGGCACGTGAGGGCTGGGAAGCTGTGCTGTGATGAGCCTATCTCACGGGACCACCCTGTGCGGCAAGCCCGTAAGGTGGGCACTGTCGGGGTCCCCATATTGCAGGGAAGGAAGAGCTAGGTGCAAGGAAGTTCATCCAAGTTCACACATTCCGACCCAGAGTCCGGCCCCAGAGCCCAGGCTGTAGGCCACATGGGTAAGGCCTCTGGGAGAGCCGGGAGAGGTCTGAATACACAGGATGTCTCAGCCCAGATTAGAGAGGGAGGAGAGCCAGGGAACAAAGCCCACATGAATCATAGGGGTGACATAAGGGAGAGTAACACGCTGGGAAAGCAAGCCCGGGAGCCTCGGCCCCGCAGACGATATGGGGGTGCTGGCAGCTTCTGGACGCACCCGGCACGACTTCTTCCCTGTAGGCGACACTGGCAACTGACCCAGAAGCCCCTCTCCCCGAGCCCCCTCTTCACTCTCCTCCTGCTCTTTTTTGCTGGCCCCTCTCCTGCAGCCGCCCCTCCCCTGCCTGCGTCTCAGCCCCACACTCTCCCGTCCTCCCTGGAACCTGTGTGGGCAACGGCGGCCACCACTCTGGTGCCTTTTCTGCGCTGGAAATGGCAGCAGGCACATGATATGTGGCACGGCTCTCAGCTTCCACTGGGACCCCAGGAGGGAGGTGCCGTCGGTCACATTTTCCACACAAGGAAACTGGGACTCAGAAATGAAGGATGAGATCGTGAGGCTCCGGGGCGGCAGGACTAGAGTCCAAACCCTGGGCCGACAGAGAAGCCCTGATCAGATGACTCACAAATCAGTCTCCAAGGATCCAGATGCAGACACCCCACCGCATTTTTTTTTACTGGGAAATTACAAACACCTCAAATTTGAGCAGCCAAATAGGGTAGTTGGCTTAGAACACAGACGCTGGGGCCAGACCGCCTGGCTTTGAAGCCAGTCTCCAAAGGCCTGCTGTGAAGATACGATGCCTGTAAAATGCTTGGGACAGTCGCTGTTCTGTCACCTCGTGAGTTCCAAGAAGTGCCAAACTAACTCACCGTCCTCCACGTAAACCACTCCGCTGCCCACGCCCCCGTGCTGGCTAACAATCCGACTCTGTACCATGCATCGCCCAAGCTACCCCTGGACTCACCCCAGGCCCTTCCCTCACTGCTCCAAATCACCCACGTCTACGCCTTAATCGCAAGGGAAGCTCCCCGCTGCCCCTGCCTCGGTTCAGTCTTCCTCCCTCTTCTACTCTCACAACTTCCAATGATTCTTTAAATCTGATCACGTTACCCGCGTGCTTCAAACCTTTAACAGGATGCTCATCGCTCTGGCAATCGCCCACAAATCTGACGATCATTAGAACAAAAAGATTTTTTTAAATGCGGATTTCCCAGCTCTACTCCCAGCTTCATTCTGACTCAGGAGATATGGAGGAGGGCCCTGTGCTCTGTATTTAAAGAAATCTAACCAGGCCATCCTGACGAGCAGCAAGGTGTGGGAACTCCTGGTCTCCTGGACAAAGTGCACAAGCCTCTTTGTGGCCCCCGCCTGCCTTCTCCTGCCCGTTCCCGAAATGCATCAAATGGGTCCAGTCCTCTGTGCCCCTATACTTGTTCCTCCCTCTGCCTGGAGTGCCCTGTCTGCCTCTTCCAGCTGGCAAACTTCTCTTTGTCCTTTAAGACCCAACTGGAGGATCCTCTCCCCTGTGAAGCCCCCCACTGTCTGGGCTGATCACTCGCCCTCTGTGTCGATACTGTACCTCGCGTATAGACCGCCAAAGTGCTCATCCCATTATACTGCAGTTACCAGGTTGCAGGCCTATCTTCCTTACAAGACTGTGGGGACATTATCAGTGTTTATCTTGGTGACCCTCCAGAGCCTAGCACAGGGCCTGGTACATAGGGGATGCTCATTAATACAATGACTATTGCCCATTAAGCTGAGTGCTTGTAAACTTGCTAGAAACAGCCGAGAAAGGATACATGGGAAATTCCCTGGCAGTCCAGTGGTTAGGACTCGGCGCTTTCACTGCTGTGTGCCTGGGTTCGATCCCTGGTTGGGGTACTAAGATCTCACAAGCCATGCGGTGCGGCCAAAAAAAAAAAAAAGAATACATGAACGCTCATGTCAAGCAGAAGCTGGTAGAGCAGAGGGGTTACTATTTCCCAAGAGGATCTGCATGATGGCCTGTGAGAAGGTATATATACGACTCACACCAGCTGTATTACAGGCTTCCTCTCTTGAACCCCACATACGCGCACATCCAGTGCAGCAGGACACACATTCCAGGACATCCCCCCGCAATCTTAGACACAGTCTAGGAAGATGGAGACATATTTCCCGTCTACTTAGAAGACAGGGCAAGTGCTGGGACTGCCTTAAAAAAAGGAAAAAGTCAAGCCACTGTGAGTTAGAGGAGCCTTGTGCAAATAATGTGCAGGGGACCACGGCTAACAGCTGGGTTGGGTCTTCCCCAGGGGACCCCCTGCAAGCCCTGTCAACCTCCTGTCCTTCCTCCTCCCAGGCACAATCCACATCCCGAGACCCCACATACAGGACACCCTCCCTCCTCCGGGACAAATGGCTGTGAGCTTCCCACACTAGGACGTCCCACACCACCACAGCCTGAACCTTGGGTGGAGTATGTAGAGATGCTCTACAGGAGAACGCCTGATCCATCACATTATCTCTGAGCGTGCACGTGGGACCAGTTCCAGGCAGAGGCTCTGGCTGGTGCTGGGCACAGACCCAAGAAGTCGGATGTCTTAGCGAAATGGCCTTGCACCTGGCCCAGTTGCTGAAGACACTTCGAAGATGCTCCCAACCCACGGCCATCGCCCTGGGAGAAGAGGCCCTGCACCAGCCCCCGAGCCTGCCCCCTGCAATGGATGCAGGGGAGCAAGGGAAGGGGATTTCTACCCTGTGACTCAACTCCTGGAGGCTGGTTTGCTGTGGGTGAAACCAGGGATAAGAGTCTGGACGAGGAGGCCTAACCAGCACCCGTCTTTACCGTTCACAGACCCCCGGCCAGGGCAAGCCATTCTGAGACCGTATCAAGGCTACTGTAGAGTACTTAGAAATTCTTTCCACGAACTGGACTGCTCTGAGATCCCCGAGTGCCTCGGCGGCGTGCCCAAGACCGCTGTCAATTCCCTTATCAATGAAGGTGACTATCCTCTATGAAAGAGCGACAGCCTCAGCCCAGCACTGTCTATGCCGTCTATCCTGCTTATTCTTCTCCACAGCACTCACAATCTCACGTTTTGTGTGGTTACTTATATATTCCCACGCTGACACCTGAACAAGGAGGTAAGCTCCGTGAAGGCAGGGGCGCCGTTCTACTCTCTGCCGTGTCCCGTGGCCTGTGCGGCGGGAGAGCGCTGGACCCTGGCACCACCTCGACAGGTGCCTGAGAAGATACACTGGCCGTGGGGACAGCACTCCGAATCTGACCCGTGGGGCTGGCCCAGGCCGTGGCGGCCAGTACCTGGATGCTGAGGCTCTGGGACTCCAGGTGCGGTAAGGTGATGTTCTTGTAATCGTCGCCCGTCTCCCGGACCAGGCGGAGGTCCCGGTGCAGGTACTTTTGCAGGTGTTTCTCTGTGGCAGGGTAAACCACGGTTGTCTTCACGTCTGCAATGACACAACACAGCCCGGGCCACAGTCAGCCACTCTCTCCACACAGTCCTGCCACACTCTGACCCTGACAGGCACCACGGAAAGGATGGGCCCGGTCTCTCTTTGATTCTCCAGTGAAGGGAGCCAAAGACTAAGAAGTTATGTTCACCCACGACCCACTCCCACGAGGTGCCTCGTGCCATTAAATTCATGACCTGAACCACACTCGGAATCTGGAAAATGTACGGTCTGGAAAATGTACGGTTTTCACTGATGGGTCACTAGGTCCCTCATCACCCTTAACCCTAGCCCTTCCCTCTTATTTTCTAAGCACAGGAATAAAACGTTTCTGTGGTTAAGACTCCGCGCCTCCACTGCAGGGCACACGGGTTCGGGGAACTAAGATCCCACATGCTGCGCAGAGTGGCCAAAAAAAAAAAAAAAAAAAAAAGCCAAGCAGCCTCCTTAACGCAGAGCGGTGCAGCACAACAGTGGCTGAAGGCACAGACTCTGGGGCTGGACCATCAGGGTCCCAGTCCTGGCTCTGCCTGCTCCTCACTTGGGACCCCTGCCCCAGTCCAGGTGTTTACTCTCCCTGTGCCCCTACTTCTCCATCTGTCAGCTGAGGGTGATAATAGTTCATATGTCATAGGGTTGGGAGGATTAGCAAGTTAATACCTGTGGGGCTCTTAGAACAACAATGTCTAACACGTAATAAATACTGGCTATTTTCAGCCCAGGGTTACCCAGTCTTGACTTTGGCACCATCAACATTTCCACCTAGATAATTCTTTGCTGTGGGGCTGTCCTGTGCATTGCAGGCTGTTTAGCAGCATTGCAGGTTTCCGCCGGATGCTAGTTAAACCATCTCTCCAGTTGTGACAACCATAAACGCCTCCAGACATTGCCAAGTGCCCCTGGGGGATAAAACTGCCCCCAGTTGAGAACCACCGTTTTCATCACAAGGAAACCTGGTAGTGTCCCTAAAGAGACTCTAGGCTAGGGTCCTAGTAAAACACCACCCGGTTTTGGTTAAGTCCTTTTTCCTATTTCTCTTAACATCTGCTACAACAGCTTCAACATAGATCTTAAAAGCAGGGAAGGAAAATGTTGTCTTAAAATCAGTTGGGATGTTTCTCAAAGGATCCAAGTCCTCCTTGACTCTAGATTCAGATGTGCTCTCCCAGAGAGGTCCCTGAGAGGAGCGGCCCAGCATGGGCATCGGACACTCCAGGAAATGCTCAGACTCACCTACATACCCAGAACTACCAACCTAGGTCTGAGGACGTAGGCGATTTTCATGCTCATTTCACAGGTGGGTAAAAAGAGTTCACAGGGATTCCAGACTCATTCGACACCACGCTGTGCGATGGGGCAGAGACGGGACTGGAACCATGGTCTTCCCTCCCTGAAGCCTGCTCTTTCCACCTCTGCCTGAAGGCCCACATCGTCTTCCAGCAGCTGAGTGCGGGCGTCCAAAGGCGCAACGCCAAGAGCGTGATGCCTGGTAGAACCAGAGGCCCCTGGCCTGTCAGCTCTAGCAAGCAGAGCAGCGCAGCATGGAGACACAGGCTGGCATACGACTCTCCCCTTCCTGGCTGTGCCACCTTGGGTGTTATTTAACCTTTGAATCTCAGCTTCCTCATCTATTTATGGTGCTCATAAAATCTAATTTACAGAGAGTCGTTGTTATCGTTAAACAAGGCATGTCAACTGGACCCACGTAAGCGCTAAATAAATGTCACCCCGCTTCCTAGGAATCTCTGCATCTGACCTGGAACGGGAGGCACAAAAGTCTCCTCGCAAGTGAGTCACTTCTCACTCCCACCACCCTCTAACAGCCCAGGGTCACAGGCCAGAGATCAAAGGTCAAGCACACCAAGCTCTCAGGAGACAGGAGACTGCCTGAAACAGATGGAATGTCAGCACCTTGGCCCTTGCAGTGCAGCCTGCTGGGGAAGGACGAGATGCTGGCACCAATCAGCCTGGGTTCAAATCCTGGCTGTGTAACCTTGGGCACGTGAGAAGCCAGTGAGCAGCAGGTGGGAAACCTCTAGAAGCTGCCCTCCACCTGCACCCCCATGGAAAAGTGCTCCTCCAATGCTGGCTCTTACTCTCCTTGCGTCGCCTGGGCGGGGCAGGCGGAGAAAGGCGCTCCCTCCGGGTGGGGAGACGGGCCGGGACAACCTAGAGAAGAGCCCGGCCCCACTGGCAATGCACACGCAGCCCTGGGCTCCCGGCCTGGGGGCCCCTGGCCGCTCCAGACTGGAAAGCCACGGCTTGCCACGGCTTGCCCGCCTGCCAAGGCTGGCCACAGACCGCCCCCGCCGCAGAGCCCTGGGAACCGGCCCCTCCTGCCCTCCCCCCAGCAGCAGGGAAAAATAAAAAGGCACTTTCCGGGGCTTCCCTGGTGGCGCAGTGGTTGAGAGTCTGCCTGCCGATGCAGGGGACGTGGGTTCGTGCCCTGGTCCGGGAAGATCCCACATGCCGTGGAGCGGCCGGGCCCATGAGCCACAGCCGCTGGGCCTGCGCGTCCGGAGCCCGTGCTCCGCAATGGGAGAGGCCATAACAGTGAGAGGCCCACATACTGCAAAAAAAAAAAAAAAAAAAAAAAAGGCACTTTCCAACTGCTCACTTTCTGCCGTCCTGTTTCCTTTCCTGAGACCCGCCTGCCTGGAGGAGGCGCACCTTGCTGCACTCTGAGCCCTGCCAGAGCCAGTCACCCCTTGCCCGGCCTCGGTCAGACCCTCGCTGCTGGCATCAGGGTGGGGATGCCCCTCCAGTCTCGCCCAGGCCCTGCTCCAAGCCCACTGACCGCCACTCTCCCCCGGCCGTCTCTGCCCCAGCCACAGAGACCCCCTTACACTCCCCACCGACTCCCACCTCTAGGCCTCACGCCTGCTGCCCCGTCTCATTCCCTTAGGCCTCCGTCCAAAGGCCAGCTCCCAGACGGCCCGACTAGAGAGGCACCCCTTACCTCCCCACACCCTGCCTCCTTCACCCCTCACTGCCTGACAATGGAGGACATATTTATTGTCTGATTCCCCCATTAGACGGACTTCCCTGGAGGACAGGGATTTTTGTCTACCTTAAAATTTTGTTTTATCATTTTATCCCCAGCACCTGGAAGAGCGCCTGGTATACAGCAGGTACTCAACAAATACTGAACAAATGAAAAAATGAATCTGGTCTTTTTAGACTTTAAACCCAGGAAGAGCATTTCTTGTCCCAAATGGAATAAAACCTCTCCGGAAAAAAAGAAAAAAAAGGTCAATATATTTCCCAATGCTGAGTTTCTCACTGGCAGCCAAAAGCAAACTCTGGTGTTTATCCAAATGACCTGCAACTGAGCTTCACGAGGAATCTGGGCGAGAGTCAATGCCCGATAAATGCTCAAACCATCGGATGAAAATACGTCGGGGAAGAGGACATCCACTCAGGGCCTCAAAAACATCTCCTCAGAGATTACTTATTAATTACAGAGGCGGACACAAAGTGACTGGACTGAACATCACTCCTCATGGGATGAACTGACGCCCTGGGCCTCCTGGGCTGTGCCGTGGTGTGCAAGACAAAGCGCATAACCTGCATCCAATCGCGAGGCGACATCCTCCTCCCAAACCCAGGGACGCTCTACGGAACAAGTGGCTTCACAGCTCTTCCCAAGTGTCAAAGTTAGGGCTGAGGGACTGCTCCAGATTACAGGACGCTAGGGACTGGACTGGATCCTGGACGGGGGCAGGACGGGGGTGTGCGGGAGATTCCTGCTTGAAAGGTGGTACTGAAACCCTGGCAAGATTTAATAGTGGTCTCCACATCACTTAATGGCTTTGTATACATGTGGAAGTTCCCAAAATTGATCATTTTACTCTGGTTCCTAGGAGACACACACTGGCGTGCTCAGCACTGAGGGGCTACCACGTCTGCAACTTACTTTTCAATAACAGAGCGAATAGTAACAAAATATTATTATATGTGTATGTGGAGAGAGAAAAAGGAAATGTGGCCAAATGTTAACAAGAGGTGAAGGGCTTTTTAAGGGAGTTCTTTGTACTATTCTTACAGCCCTTCTGTAAGGTTGAAAAATTTTTTCGAAATATAAAGTTACATAAAAACGTGTTGGTACTCTCGAGACCCTGGGTGCTAACTGCCAGTGGAGGTACCAGGCACTGTCCTAAGCCCTGCACCCACTCACTCCCCACAGCCAGTGTGAGACGGGTATGACTTTGGTCCCCGCGTCACACACGAGGAAGCTGAGGCTCAGCGCTGGGCTTCAGCCTCGGCACCACGTACCAGCCGCGCAGGTCAGCAGACGTGGCTTCACCCTCCGCCTGAGGCCCTCTCTGCCAACCCCAGTTTAACAAGTTGACTTAAGGGGCCACCTGCCCAGGGTGAGAAGTACCTGGCACCTCCCAGCCCAGAAGCTTCTCCCAGTAGCTAGAGAAGCAACAAGGAACTTCCTGACCCTGCCCTCCTCCTGGCATTCTTAAAAAAAATCAACTCCAAAACTAACAGCTCAAGAATGTTCACAACCTATTGAGAGCATCCCTGACATTCCTTACAAGGGCTTCCTATTCGTCATGCTTCTTCAAACTTTGTTTTTATTTTTAGTTTAAGGTGTGTTTGCACATAGGTTAAAAGTCAAACCAAGCTTGTTTTTATGTTTTCTGCTCCTGTCTGAGCACCATTTTCAACTCTTCCGGCCATTTCCTTGCTTTCGTACTTCCACAGTTCCAAATTACAAACATTTTTATAACTCGTCCCACCTTGATTTTTCAGTTTTATTCTTATTTATTAACCTCCCATCATGGAAGGTAAGGATTTAGCTGTTTTACCAACTCTGTACCAGAAGAGCGCGAGTACGCATGTGCGCACACGCTCTTCTACCCCATCCTCACACCACCCCCAGATCACAATTTTGGATAAATCAGTACTCAACATCAATACCATCATGATGATGTAAATGCTGTCTACTGCTGAAGAGTACACTATGACTATTTTTCCTTTTCAGCACAGTTTTTGGTATGCAGTTACTATTTACTTTTTTTGTTTTCTTTTCTATCAACTTGTCGCTACTTCGTCCCCACACCCACTTCCCTTTTTATAAAAATCTCCTCTTGATGTTACAACTCATCAGACACAAGGGTAACAGTGTGTTCACGGGGCCTGCAGGTGCCCCGTGCAGAGCTGTGGCCTAGGAGCTCCGAGCACTGCCCTCGCCCCCTCTCTTGTGCTGGCTACCTTGTTTCCCGGGTCCGTTATCTTCCTCTTTCACGTGTATGTCCTCATTTTACTGAAGCAGTGCTTCTCAAGCTTTAGTGTGCATCAGAACCCCTGACTCAGGACGCCTGGGGTGCGGTCCAAGAATCTGCATTTCTAACAAGTCCCCAGATGCAGCTGCTGCCGCCGGGCCAAGGACCATACATCAAGAACCACGGGCCTGGGCTTCCCTGGTGGTGCAGTGGTTAAGAATCTGCCTGCCAATGCAGGAGACATGGGTTTGAGCCCTGGCCTGGGAAGATCCCACAGGCCACGGAGCAACTAAGCCCGTGCGCCACAACTACTGAGCCTGCGCTCTAGAGCCCGCGAGCCACAACTACTGAGCCCACGCACCTCAGCTACTGAAGCCCGCAGGCTCTAGAGCCGGTGCTCTGCAACAAGAGAAGCCTGAGCACCGCAACGCAGAATAGCCCCCTCTCGCCGCAACTAGAGAAAGCCTGCGCGCAGCAACGAAGACCCAACACAGCCAAAAATAATAAATAAAGAAATTTAAAAAAAAGAACCATGGCACTAAAGTACAAACTCAAGATGCATCCAGAGATATGGCGCAAGGGAGATACACTTAGAGACTTGGAACATCTGAAAATGTCTTTATTCTACTGTCGCACTTAATTAAGCGCTTGGCTAAAGAATTCTAGGATGGGGGCTTCCCTGGTGGTGCAGTGGTTGGGAATCCGCCTGCCAACGCAGGGGACACGGGTTTGAGCCCTGGTCCGGGAAGATCCCACATGCCGCGGAGCAACTAAGCCCGTGAGCCACAACTACTGAGCCTGCGCTCTAGAGCGCGCGAGCCACAGCTACACGGTAAGCCCGTGTGCCTAGAGCCCATACTCCACAACAAGAGAAGCTGTGACAATGAGAAGACTGCGCACCACAATGAAGATTAGCCCTGGCTCGCCGCAACTAGAGAAAGCCCACGCACAGCAACGAAGACCCAATGCAGCCAAAAGTAAATAAATTAATTTTAAAAAAAAATTCTAGGATGGATAGCAATGACCCTCCAAGTCTGAAAGCACTGCTCTGTGACCGTCTAGACTGCAATGCTGCTAGGAAGCCTGAGGTCATTCTGATCCCCAAACCTTTGTACTAACCGGTTTTTTCCCCGCTGTCCCCCGTGTCCTGATGGTGTTGATGGGTCTTGGAGCGGGTTTATTTTCATCCATCGAGCTGGGTAAGTGTCAGGCCCCTTCAGTCTTGAAAATCATGTTCTTCAGTCCTGGGACTCATTTTTTTTATTATTTTCTTCCCCATTTTCTCTGCCCTTTCCTTCTGGAACACTACTTGCATATTTACCTTGTTTGATTCATCTTGTAGTTTTTTTTCTCTCCCATTTTCCAGCTCTATGTCTTTCTGCTCTACTTTTCAGGAATTTTTCATCTTCTCTTCTGTTTTCATTTCTGTTGCATTTTTTAAAATATTTATTTATTTATTTGGCTGCAATGAGGTCTTAGTTGCAGCACATGGGATCTTTAGTTGTGGCATGCAGGATCTAGTTCCCTGACCAGGGATCAAATCCGGGCCCCCTGCATTAGGAGCATGGAGTCTTACCCGCTGTACCACCAGGGAAGTCCCATTTCCGCTGTATTTTTAATTTCTAAGAGCTTTACCCTTGCGAGTGCACCGCGGGAGCACGCGAGACGCGGGAGCTAGGGAGCCCTTACCGGCCGAGCCTGACGGCCGGAAGTGGCTGTTTTGGGACTGAGCTGGCGCAGCAAACTTCTGGTCCAGGTCTCCTACTTCGAGTTAGTCCACAGAGCGTGTCGGGGCCGAGCCCTGCTGATCAGCATGATCACGGACGTGCAGCTCGCCATCTTTGCCAACATGCTGGGCGTGTCGCTCTTCCTGCTTGTCGTTCTCTATCACTACGTGGCCATCAACAATCCCAAGAAGCAGGAATGAAAGTGGCGCTTTCTCCGCCCCAGGGTTCCAGGACATAGTCTGAGGCAAGATGGAGGGTGTGAGGGGCCTTCACACTTCACTTCATCCCTTCTACCCATCACAACATACAAAGCAACTACACCTGGATTTTGCCAAACAACTTTTATTTCCTCAAAGTCTTCCTTAACCTTATGGAACAAGAAGATACCACTGAATAGGGCCCAGCATAGGGCTACTTTATTTTCTACTCCCTCCCCCCGATATAAAAAGATAGATTTTTTTTGTGGTCCCCCCCCAAAAAAAAATAAATAAGAGCTTTAAAAAAAACTTCCTTATTGATAGTATCTTGCTCTTTTGCTTTCTATACACCATAATTTCTCTCTGAGATTAATGATAGTCTTTGAAAATTCCTTCTCCCTGCGTAGTTTCTGTCTCCTCCAAGTCTCTTTCTTTTCCTTCCTTCCTTTTCCTTGTCCTTTCTTTTTTAACTGAGGCATTACTCAAAAGTCTGCCACCTGGTTTGTCCACTCACTCATATGTTAAGAGTAGAGCACTAAGTCGCTGGCGGCAAGCCCGCGGACACACGAGCGCTCACCTGGGGCCTCCTTTTAGGATCATCGGGCTATTCCTTTGCATGATGGAGCCCTCCAGAACTTAAGTCTTTTCTCTTGGGCTAGTCAGATTGCCCACACGATTCTTCCGGTTTCCTGTGTGGAGGTAGGAACCTGGCAGGCAGCATTCTGAGCGATGAGGAAGAGAAGCGGGTGGCTGGAGGGAAGGTGGCCAGGGGTCATCTCAACACTAAACGTGCTGACTTCCACTTAACCTTCTACGTTTTGGTACCATCACCCCACGCTCACCGGCACCTAGAATCTCTAGACCCACCTCTGGAAGGAGCAGTTACCAGTCCTGTGAAGCGGGAAAGAGGATTTTGGCAGCCGTGGCTCAGATTCCCCTCGGCTGGCTCAGGTTTCCCCTCTCAGACCTGCCACGTCAGTTCCTCCTCCCTTCGCTTCCTTGGTTTGTCTCCTCTCCCTCTAGTCTTTATGGTAAAGGTAAGTCCTTTCATGCCATTTTTCGTGAGGGTTTTAAAGGAAACAGGCGGGCACTTGAACTGCCCCCTTTTAACTGGAGCCCAGGTCCCTGTCCTTCTGTCTCCCTTCTAATGCTTTATTTTTCTTCTTAGCCGTTTACTGACTCTTGACCTATTTGTCATTTACGGTTCCTCTCCTCCAACTGGACATCAGCTCCTTGAGAGCAAAGACTCTGTTTTGTACACTGGGTGTACTTTGCCTGAAACGGCACCTGACACGTGTTGGGCCCTCACCATACAGTCTACAGAACACAGTATATGCCACTTTACCGATAAGAGAGTGCGTGCGTGTACAACTGCATACACATACGCACACACAGAAAAGAGTCCGAAATTCAGGACGTACTCCGAGATGGGACGTTATCTCTGGGCAGTGGAGATATGTGTAATTGTAATTTTTTAAATTAGTTGTTTTGGGTATTCATTACATTTTCTAAAACAAATATGGATCACTTCATAACAAATATATTAAAAACAGAAAAATAAGCCACCCCTTAAAACTGAAGCCCAGGGAGGTTAGTAACTTACCCAAGGTCATACAACTAGTTAAGTGGTGGGGCTGAGATTGAACCTAAGAAGTCTGACTCCTCTATGCAATAGTGCTTTCCCTGCTACAGGGCCATCCTCTTCCAGGCCTTCTCCTAAGAGACCTGTGCTGCAGCCACTTTCTCCAAGAAGCAGCCCCATCAGGTAGGAGAGACACGATTAGTTCCAACCCCTCCTGGAGACACGTAAACAGCTGTCAGCAAAACCAAAGAGCTCAGTGAGGTGCCAGAGCGATTGCAGCTGCAGACTGGGAGGTCCGGGAGGACGTCAGAGCAAGAGCCCAACAACGTGATGCTCGCTGCTTGCTGCAATGCCCCCTGGGAGTGCAGGGAAGCAGAAGCTCACTCCCCTCAGCGCCGGGGGGCCTGTCTGAGGAGCGGCCCCAGGGGGTCCGCTGAAGCCAGATGCTGGGCTGGAACAGGCTCTGGAGGGGAGCACAGAGGGATGAAGACGAGCCCGCGGACAGCCAGGAATGATGGCTGCTTCGACTTCCGTGGGTGGTACCAACCGCCCTGCCGCCCACCCACTGTGACAGTGATGGACGGTGGGGAAGGAGGCCTGGGGCAGGGTGGTCGCAGCCCTTGTGGGGCTCAGGGCAGCAGCTGTTTCTCTACAGGGATGCTGTGGCGGCAGGAACGGTCACACCAGCACACCCCAGATGACAGCAGCCCCATCCACACCCGCTCCCTCTCTCCGCAGGCCGAGGAGCAGGCTGGTGTGCCCATGGCTAGCACAGAGCTCCGTCCTGCCTGTCAAGACCCTTAATTAGGGTCTCCTGAACATCCTTCTCCAACAAATAAAATCAACCCTGTCCCCCACCCAGACACGAAAGCCCAACCGCTTTCAGAGGCAGGGCTACAGACAGGAAAGAGCAGCTGCCTTTCTTGCTCTCTGCCAAAGCTAGCTTAGCCAAATCCCCAGGAAAATGCTGTTGCACATGAAACATGAAAGTGCAAAGCACAGACAGTCTGCTCTCCTTCCCACACACATGTTCAAACAGGCCTGCTTTCCAGCACTGCTGACGACTTCTCCCCGATGAGGTCATCGCGACGGCCCAGCCTGTGGCTTCTGCCCTCCCTCCATTATCATGAGCTGGTTTCAACTTACCTGACCCAGATGCGCAGGCTCAGGGGAGCAGGGGAGAAGCAAGAGCAAAGCGTGAGTGGGCTGGGAGGCCCACCCCACCCTCCGTCCACAGGAGCCGAGCAGACCCCCGGGTGATGGGCTGCCAGACCCAGGCTGGCAGGGCACCCCATCAGAGCATTCCTAGAGAAGGTTGGCAAGGGGAGAGGCTGCTGGGGGGTCTCCCAGGACTTGCGTTTTCTTTCCTCCTCTTGGGGACCTCCCCCCCGGCCAGACAACACCCTCCCCAGCCCTGGTGTCATAGAGACCAGGGAGCAGGCCAGAGGCTGGAAGAGGAGGCCCGGGGCAGGGTGTACACTGTCCCACGCTGCGGGACACTGAAAGTACCCAAGTGAGGCCTGAAAAGACCTCCAGGTCAAGGATAAACAGGGCTGAAGGGTGTGGTCAGGATCCTACTGGAAAGAAGCTTCAACCGCCCCACAGCAAACCTCCAAACAGCTGATTACCTGTCTCAAGGAAAGCACAGAGGTGCCACTGGAGACAGAGGAGAGGCAGATGCTGACTTTAGCAAGACCCTGGCTCCGGCAGGCTCCTCAGCGCCCCCTCTCCTTGGTCCTCCGAGGCCCGGGAGGGTCAGGAGAGGGTCTGACAGGACCTGACCTGACGGCCCAGCCACAAATTCAGTGACTCTGAATGCAGCCCCAGGGGTTACATCCTTTAGGGGTGGGAACTGCTGTGGCAGGACGGGAGTTGCATCTGAACAGAAGGATGACGGCAGATATCTAACGAGATAATGGAGCTGCCATCGACAGTCCTGGCGAGACCCTAACCCCACAGGCGGGAAGAAACTGTTCTGGGGCCCAGCGGACCAGACTCTAAGAGCTGTTAGACTGAACGCTCAGGAGTCCCAGAAGACGGCCTCAATCTCAACTTCCGGTCTAAAGGCATCTCCTTACTTCACTCTGAAAGGAGCAGAGGTGCCAAGTCTCAGGGCATCCTGCGTGTGCTGGCGCGAGGCGAGAAGGTGGAGGGCACAGGACACCCCGCCTCCCGGGGAGCCACGACGACCGGAATTCTAGGCCTTCGCTCACGGAGAAGCACGGATCAGAAGCCGGCCGCCCCGGCTGAAGTGGAACCAGCGCGTGGGTAATCCACCCTCGCCCACCGGTCCTGAGTAAGCTGACTTTCTGCTGACTCGAGCCTTAAGACTGCCACAGAGTCTTGGTGCCTTGCCCCATCTGAGAGACTGAGAGAGTGTGTGGTGGCCACATTTCAGGAGCTCACGATCTAGCCACTTCTAAATAGGCTCTGAACGCAACAGCTTTTCCCAGCCTCGCAGAAGCCACAAGTCTAAACAGAGAACTGAACAGAGGCCTCTGCTCCCAGCTGGTGAAGGAAGAGATGGGGGCACGGAGGAGGCCGCACCCGAGGGCTCTCGGAGCGCCGCTGGCAGGGGAGGGGCAAGCGAGGCCCGTCAGACAGCTGAGAGGAAGGCAGAACCCAGACTCTGGGACAAGAATTTTACTCTGGTGGTAGGGACCGTCCCGTCTTGAAGATTCTCCTTGCTGTTATTCCACTGTCCCTCGAAGCCCCAGAGAGGGCCCTGGCTTGCTGGTGTCAGAAGCTCTGAAGCACCCAGGGAGAAAGGTAGACAGAAATCTGCCATCTTTAGGTGGCCTCTGCTGGTGAAGAGAGACTCCTGTGGGCTGGCTCGCCTTTCCCCTGCCCCATTAAAGAAGCCCCATGTCAAAGCCCAGCTAGCTGAGTCCACTCCGCAGCTCTGTCCACACCGCTGTCCTCACGGGGAACAACCTGCCTTCACGTCTCCAGGTGTGGGAGGAGCTAAATGTGCACGGCCCACCCCGCCAACTCCCAGCATCACCCCTCCATGGCCACACACTCTTGACCAGTATCTCCCAGGTATGTCTGTGCAGCTAAGTGTAAATCTCCAGAGTTTGGGGTCTGCGTATTTGGGGGTACACAGTACTGTTGATGAACTGACAAGCCCCATGCAATGAGGGTCATTCAGGCTGTGAAGTAAGGACATAGCCAGAGGCCCCAGTCCAGGCTAATCTTTTGGTCTGCTTCTTTGTTTGGTTTGTTTGGGGATGAGGTTAACGTCCTAAAAAATCTCTAGCAGAGCATCACATGATTATATTCTCAAATAATTCAGAAGTCTAACCCCTAATCCTTTTCATTGGCATAAACACCAATAATGGTTCGGTGCTCATTATTCCAGTCTTTTCTTGAATGAATTTACATATACATGAACACATGTACATAGAAGTCTATTTTTTAAGCACAAGAGGGATGAGTCTTTAGGGGTTATCCGTGACCTCAGAGATCTCCCATGACAGTCCATACAGACCTCCTCCCTCCTTTGTAACAATTGCGTTGTAGCCCAGGCTGCGTACGCACCATGCCTATTAACCCTTCACACGCACAGGGTCACTTAGGTTGGTTTTGGTTTTATTTTTCATTTTTTCTATCACAAATGATGCTGCAGTGGACATTCTGGCCCCTCTTTGCGACGTGCATGAGTGACTGTCTAAGTCAGACACCTAGAAGTAGAAACGCTAGGTCAGAGGGACACGGGTTTCAATATCTCATGGATCTGGCCATGTCTGACACCCCACCCACCGTGCATGAGCACCTAGGACTCGCTCTGTGCAAGGGAGTTTGGGAGAAACGAGGCGTCTGTCTCAGCTCACCAACACTGGCTCCATCTGGGCACGGTCTCAATGGGGTAACTTCTCTATGGCCTAAGCTCCCATCCAGCATACTGAGACATATGTGGAAGGTCCCCTTCTCCTATTTAATAGTGACTCTCAGGCCGTTTCAAAAACCCACACAATGGCACCACAGGAACCAGAAGAGGATGTGGGCTCTAAACAAGCAGGGACAGAGGACAGGATGGGAAACGATGCTGGATACTGGGACCAACTAAAGGCCCCCTCTAGAGAAGAGCTGTACCAACTGGCTCCACCCATTGCCTATCTTCATCCTAGGGGCAGGCACTTAACGCAGATGAAAACAGAGGAATGTGCTCCAAAGATATTAACCCTTGGGCTGGAGCAGGGGTACGAAAACTCTTCTTAGTTTTCTTTTTTTTTTTTTTTTTTTAAACAACTCTTGAAAAATGTAAAAACCATTCTTATCTCATGGGCCATACACAAGGAAGCAGGCCAGATCTGGCCCATGAGCCATGGTGGACAAGAGAGCACGCAGGCTCCGGAGCACACACTGCTCAAACTGCACACTCAGGGAAGGCGAGACGGCCGACAAGCCCCGCTCCCCACCGTCTGCACAGCACTGGGCAGCTACCCACCCAACAGGGGCCTACTGTGGAAACAGACCTACCTATCAGCTCACTAGACTGTCAGCCTGGTTCTTCATTTTTAAATACAAATGAAGCAGGAATTCCCTGGCGGTCCAGTGGTTAGGACTCTGTGCCTTTGCTGCAGAGGGCCCAGGTTCGATTCCTGGTCGGGGAACTAAGATCCCGCAAGCCACATGGTACGGCCAAAAAACATTTTTTTAATAAAATAAATACAAATGAACTAACATTCACCAGACACTGAGGGAAAAACAGCTGAGGGAAAAAAGAATGACCAAAATAAACAACCAGAACCAGATCCCAGAGGAAACGGGATCATTTAAGGGTCAGGAGATAATTTTGAAAACAATTCTAATTAGTGTGTCAGAGAAAGTCAACCCAGTTTTGGCCTCTGTGAAGCAAGAGCTACACGCTATGAAAATGAAATAATCAGAGGAGCAGAAGAAAGAAAATTAAAATGCTGGCTCCCAAATGAAAACCTTCTCTGGGAGGTCTGGAGGACAACGTCAAGACCATCTACCAGTCTACAGAAAGAAAAGACAGATGGGAAAAGGAAGAGAACAGAAACAGCACATGGGACTGAAACCGTGCACCTCAGATTGGGACTTGAACCCACGTGGCCGGGACTCAAACCCAGCCAAAACCCACGGTCTTCCAACTGAGATCACACACCTGCTTTCAGGACTTAAGGAAGCTCAGGTTCTTGATGTCTCATCACAGAAAGAATTCAGTGAGAGACAAAGTGATAGGTAAGAAGTGGATTTATTTAGAGAGAAACACACTCCACAGACAGAGTGTGGGCCATCTCAGAAGGTGAGAAAGGCACCAGGGTATGGGGCTGTCAGTTTTTACAGGGGTGGGTGATTTCACAGGCTAATGAGTGGGAGGAGTATTCCAGCTATTTAGGGAAGGGGCGGGGATTTCCAGGAATGGGGCCACCGCCCACTTTTTGATCCTTACGGATCCTTGGAACTGTCATGGCGCCTGTGGGTGTGTCATTTAGCTTGTTGATGTGTTACGGTGAGTGTATACTGAGGCTCAAGGTCTAGTGGAAGTTGACTTGTCTGCCATCTTGGACCCATTTTGTTCTAATCAGTTTATGTCATGTCCTCGGGCTATATCATTCTTTCAAAGGCTGTGCCCTGCCCCCTTCCCTCCTGTTTCAAGACCAATATAGGAAGTCTAACAACTAATAGGATTTCCAGTAAGAGGAAATAAAGGAAACAGAGAGAAGGAAATTATCAGAGAAATAATAGAAAAAATATTCAGAGTGAAAGGCTAACATAAGACTTTAAATTGAAAGGGTCCAAAAGTACCCAGCAGAGTAAATGAAAAAAAAAAAAAAAAAATCCAACCTAGACACAGCATTACAAAACCCCACTACACTAAAGATAGAAGACATCTTATATACTTCCAGAGAAGGAAACTAACAGAGCAAACAAATGACAACAAAAAGCGAAGTTAGCTACAGAGAAATGAGAATTAAACTGGCATTGGATATCTTATTAGCAACAATGCTTTATTTAAGAGATCAATGCCTTTAATATTGGGAGGGGAAATAAATTTAAATTCTGTATTCAGTCAAATCATAAATTAAAAGTGAGGGCAGGGACTTCCCTGGTGGTTCACTGGTTAGGACTCCGCACTCTCACTGCCAAGGGCCTCGGTTCAACCCCTGGTTGGGGAACTAAGATCCCACAAGCCACGTGGTGTGGCCAAAAAAAAAAGTGAGGGCAAAACAAAAGATTCAAAGTTTTCCTCTCATTTATTCTTTCTGAGGAAGTACTTAAGAATGTACTTCAGCTAAACAAGAGTAAAACAAGAAAGAAAAAGACACAGAAGACAGTGGATCTAACCCAGGAAAGCAGCTGTGGAAGCGAAGTCTGTTGGGAGCTCAAGGCACGCCTTAAGAATCAGCTCTCCAGATCGGAGGGAAAAGAGAAGAGCATTTTGGAAACAGTGTTTCTGGAAGGAAGGAAGGAAATACATAACAAATGATTAATGTAAATGACTAGGTAAATTCAAAAACAGAGTACAGGTCCTCCTCACCTTATGATGAGGTTACATGCAGATAAACCCATCCTATGTCGAAAATGCATTTACTACACCTAACCTACACCATACCTCAGTCTAGCCTACCCCGAACGCGCTCGGAACACTAACGTTAGCCTGCAGCTGGGCACCACCATCTAACACAAAGCCTATTTTATAATAAAGTGTCGCTATCTCACGTAATTGAATACTGTACTGAATGTGAAAAACAGAATGGCTGTCCGGGTACAGAATGGTTATAAGTGGTTTGCCCTCGTGATCTCAGGGCTGCCTGGCAGTTGTGAAATACAAGTACAGCACAGCTGACAGAGAAGCTGAGGGACAGCAAAGGACAGAAGAGGTGCTGGGAAGGGAAGGCCGGAGGCTTCTCACCGATACTCTCCCCCAGCACAGTGACACAACCTATAGTACATGGAATAAGGACTAAAGATTTCGATATATTTAGGATTCCAAAGGCAATTAAGAAAAAAACCCTGGAAATAATAATATAAACATCAAAAATTGGGAGGAGGAGGGAGGGAGGGAGGGTGAGGAAAATGTAAAGGAGCTAAGACTTTCATCTTCCACTGTGGGAAACTGATAATGTCAAAATTGATAAATCAAGAAAGAGCTGCATAAGCGTATTACCCAGTTAAGTGTCTAGAAGAAATCACCAGAAGCACTAACCCCAGAAATTGTCTTAATGGTAGTTACTTCTGGAAGGCAGAACCAGGGTGGGCCAGACAGGCCAGAGCCTGTCTCTACTTGACCGAGTGACTGCACGACTTTGATAAACCCCCCAGCCTACCCCAGACATTCTTATTCAGTAGGTCCAGACTCTGTATTCAAGAAAGCTCCTCAAGCAATTCTGATGACTAACCTCTGCATCCCATTCAGAGCTGAGAAATGATGATTTTATGACCTCATCTGATACCGAAGCGCCCTGAGGTAGGCTAGTCGGCTACTCGATTCCTCATTTCTCATTCAGAGAAACTGAGTCTCAGAGCAATTCCGTGATGTGGCCCTGAGACTGGGGTACTTCTCGTGTTGGGTGACGCTGGCGCCCTTCCCCACCCTGCTCTGGTGCTGTCCTGGCCGAGACCTGTCTGGCAAGGCTTCCCCTGCTGGTCACGGTTCAAACTGCACTTGTCCTTCAGCTCAGCTGTGCCGGGAGGGCTGCGGAGGACACCCGAGGGGACGGGGTGAGAGGCCTGTGCCAGTCTGTGCTAAAGCGCAGCCACGGAGCCTGGCACCGGCCCCGTCCTCCAGTCGTTGGAGGAGGCCACACGCCACCCTCCCTCTGCCCACTGGCACTGTCCCGAGTGGGCACCACACAGCACGGGGCTCCCTCGTCCGCAGAAGGCAGAACAGAAACAAAAGTCTGCTAGTGCCCCAGACCCAGAGGAAGGCAGGAAGCCTTAATCAAACACTTTTACTTGCAGCAACAGTGACTAGAAACCAAACTTGAGAATGAGGGCAGAGCCCTACAATGCACCTGGGGAATATTCTTAGTTCTTCCAAGGACTTGCCAGTTTTTCTTAATTTTTAATTGGGAAATATACTGTAAATATTAAATGTGTGTGTGTGTGTGTGTGTATATATATATATATATATATATAAAACACATATATATGTATATATACACACACACACATTTTACATGCACACATATACACACATATATACACACACATATGTACATAAATATAAAATATATACTGTTTAAAGACCTAAAATAAAAGAACATCCATGCATGGAGCACACAGCCCAAGAAACAAATATTACCCGAAGTCTCTGCCCTGCCCCGCCAGGGATAACCACTTTGCTGAGTTGGGGTTTAATCACTTCTCTTTTTGTCTTCCTAGTTTCATGAGGCATGAATGCATCCCCAAGCAGTGTATTGTTTAGTTCTGCTTGTTTTTCAACGTGATCTAATCAGAATCGAGGAATCACACGGTGAGTATTTTATGTCTTGCTTTTCCGGCTCTATGCGTGTAGAGCCTTCCTTCCTGACGTGTGTAGCTGGGTGGAGAAGTACTCCAGTGCAGGATTTACTTACTTACTCTTATTGTTAGTTGTTATCTGGACTGTTTCTAGTTTTTTCTATGCTGCCAGGAAAACTCTAATGGAAGTGGCTGGCCTTTTAAAATGCCCCTCCTCCAGAGCCCCAGGTTTTGCCTCTGTACAGAATACCGGGCCTGTAGCTAGATAGCTAGAGTTCTGGGAGTTCCCCGCAACCACGAGAAGATGGGATTCCCAGGGGTCCCTCTACTCCCCGGCCCGGCCTCACTCACACACAGAAGCCTTCTGCTCTGAACCTGAGATTCCCCACCCCTGCCCTAACAGCAGGGAAAACAATGGCCTTTTCAGAAGCAGTCCGGATTTCTGAGTCACACCCCTCTCCCTACTATCTGCCCCCTTCTTCCCCAGGTAAGAGAACAGAGTTCTCAATGAAAGGGCTCCATTGATGGGCCACAGGGCGTGAAAGCGTGAGAGCCGGAGCAGGAGGGGACCAGGCTCTGCCCTGCCATCTGGCCCACACGGTCCTCACATTTGCCACATGGCTACAGGGGGAACAAAGGAAACCGGACCGTGGTCAGGGCCAGGCGTGTTTCCCTCTGTTACATATATTGTTCCATTTAAGGCTCATATAATTTTAAAGGTGGAAAAACAACAACAAAAGATGACTAACACTTCTGAGTACACACCATATGCCACTGTGCTAAGTGCTTTAGATACCTTATCCCAGTGGGTCATAACCCACGACAGTGGTGAGGAAATTAAGTTAGGAGGTTAAGACCAGCATCTAAACAAAAGGAAACAGACAAGACTGGAATGAAGATGAGAATACTAGAGCGCGTCCCATAAACGAAGGGTAAGTACTGTTTTGTGAATTCTTTCTGTACCTTATATTCACATATATTTATCTCTCTGCACTGGGTCGCAATGTAAACTATATATCTCTCACTGTGGTTAGAGGCTAAAAAATCTCAGAACACCCTTTCTTGTCTCATTTATTTCATAACCATCCTGACGTAGGTTCAGTTACTAACCTAATTTAACAAGGAAATAACTGCAGCTACTTCCTCGGCTTCATCTGGGCCACACAGCTCGGTCACCAACCACCCACCAGCCTCCCGCTGCTCTGTTTCTCTTTCCTCCCCCAGAACACGTGCTGCAGCCTCCGCCCAGGGCATTCTCCCCGCCCCTCTCACCAGCTCTTTGCACAGCTGGTTCCTTTCCATCCTTCAGGCCTCAGCTTGGGGGTCGTGTCCACAGAGCCCTGGTCCCCAGCCCGAGCAGCCCCTCTCCTGTTCACGGCCGTGTCGACGTGTCTCCTTGTTGCCGTCTGACTTCCCCACTACGACTCCAAAGGAGGTAACGTCTGATGCCCTCGCCTGTGTGTACCTGGCAGCAGGCACTCCCTAATCTGTTGGTTGAATACAGACACTCAGGTTCTCACAATTGGTAAATGGCAAAGCCAGGATCCCAGCCGGGGGAGGGCGGACCCCTTGACCCCTGCACTATATACGAAAACTACGAAACAGCACCAGTAAGTGATAGCGCTTGGCTGGGTCGGACTCCGACGTCTGTGCTCTATTAGGTCAACGGGGTAGGGGGGCCATGAGGGCCTCGCTGAACAGCCTTTTGTGGTCGGCTGAGAACTTGGAAGGGATAAGTGAGGAGACAGCAAAACCTCAGGCTAGAAGACAAAAAGTCTGCCAAAGAACAGAGAAATACCAGAAGAAGTCCTCAGGGCAGCCAGCTGAGAAATGAGCTGGTGACTGGGATTGGAGAGGCGGGGCCGAGAAGCCTGAGGACCAAGGCCAAAGGAATACCCTGGCCGTGCTGCCACCTCGTGGCCGTGGAATGCTTGGCCCACAGGAAAAAAAAGAGAGGCGGGCTGGTCTGTGGGTTCATTCTTCAGGGGTCATTTACTGAACACCTGATGCAGGCCTGGCTGCTGGGGCCTGGAAATGAGTCTGACACGGCTCCAACGTCCAAGGACCGCTGTTCCCTACATCCGGGCAGTGACCCAACCCTGAGAGGTTTACTTCCCTCTTTTCACAGTAGCTCGTGGGGTGCCCCCTCCCCAAAACAAGACTGAGAGGGCAGAGATGACCTCTCATTCATCTCTGAAGCTCCAGCACCCAGCACAGGGCCCAGCACATCAGAACAGTTACAGTGGCTACAATTTAATAGGTGCTAAGTGCTTCTAAAGACAGCCCATCAGTTCCCACATTTTACCTCTGAGGTACTTATGAGATCACCGAGTGGAGATGTCAAGTCAGTGTTTATTTCAGTATGAGCCTGGGGTTCTTGGAGAGGTCAGAGATGGGGAAATAAACGTGAACATCACCCACAGATGTGTTCAAAGACCAGGACCTCTCAACGAGTATCGCGTGCATGTGGCTCACCTGGGGTTTTCGCTAAGGAGCATACTCTGATTCTGCGGTCCGGGGCGGGCTCTGAGAGCCTGCATTTCTAACAAGCTGTCAGGCCATACCAGTGTTGTTGGTCCACAGACCACACCGCGAGTGGGAAAAATCTGGAACAGAAGTTGACAAACTATGGCCAGAAGGTCAAATCCAGCCTATGGCCTGTTTTCCTACATCCAGCAAGATAAGAGCAGTACTTTTATTTTTAAAAAGGTTAAAAAAGAAAAGAATATGTGACAGAGACCACCAGTAGCTCACAAAGCCTAATATATTTATCTCTGGTCCTTGACGGAAAAGGTCTGCCAACCCCTGATCTGGTATGTCATCCAGGGACAGGAGGCACAGCGAGATGAGAGAGGGATGAGGGTGGAGCCCTGAGCCAGGCTGTTATGACTTCCAAGTTGCCATGCCTAGTTTCAGTAGGAAAAATAAGAATATAATGCACTGTTTGTGCGCTTAGGCTAAAAAGACAGTGAGCCCTGGAACAGGTGAGCTAAAACCTGAGGCTCCCAGGTAGGAGTGTACAGCACTGGGGAAGAGGTGCAGACATCTTCGGGGCTGAATGGGGACGAACACCTGTCATCTTGATAATCCACTGCCTCTTTCAGCGCTTATCCTGGAAAAAAATGACAAAAATAGAAGGACGGGGCAGTAGCCACCACCCACTGTGTGCAGCAGCACAGAAGTACATGTGCTGAAAAAAATAATATGAAAGGGAGTTCTGCAAGGTTGCCCTGTGGAGCAAAACCTTCTGAATTTTGGATGAGGGTGGGGAGGGTGAGGCAAGGGCAAGGGGTGCAGCAGAATAACGGCCCCAGAGCCTGTAGTTTGGGGGCTGCCCCGCGTCGTGTTTGACTACAGTGTTTGGCTACTGTCAGGCTTCGTCACGCTGTGTTGACGACTATGTCTGCTTAAATGTCAGCGCCTGAGAAAGCAAATACAGCCGTCCATTTCCGTCAACGGGAACCGATCAATCTGGCCCTCTTTCAACAAAGGACCGGGCTCTTTGGCTTCCAGCCGTGAAAAGTTTGCTTGTCTCACATGAAGCATTCACATGTATTTCCGAAGGACAAGAAGAGAACCCTTTCTCGGGGGTGCAGAAAAGACTAAGTCTATCCAAAAGACTGTGGCAGGATATCTGTAAAGCCAAACTGTTCTTAAATGCTGGAGGACAAATAAAGACAGAAGGATATTATAAAACTGTCCTGGGCTGCAAAGCACATTCCAGAATTTCCTGGTTGGAAGGAACCTTCAAGGTCAACCAGGCTGCCTCATGCTTCCCACGAAGCTGCCTCCTGAATCTAACCGTCTAAAGGAGAAAAGTTCACATCGCGTCTGGCTTTAGGCACGGAATATTCTTCTTCTTCCACTTCTTAATAAATTAAAAAAATACTTGCAATCAAAACCAAATCACTGCCTTTTAACCCACAAACTCCTGCCCTCCTCAAGGCCTTCCTCAATCACACTGTCTCCCCCCTGGAAAGTGAGTTCCTTCAGGGAACTAACTGATCTTGTGGCACCCAGCACACTGCTCATTCCACAGCCGCGTGGTGAGCAAGTCCTCAGTCGACTAAAAAGATCTCAGTTTTTCTGCCACCTTTTTGCTGTGTGATTAACCTTCCCAAATCGCATTTTCCTCACCTGTAAAGTCCTATCACGATACGGCTATTTTGAAGACTAAATACAATGACACGTGTACTTAGAATGGTGGCTAGCACAACAGTAAGGGTTTAATAAGTGCTGACAATCATTATTACTCAATTAGCAGATGAAACCGTTCTATCCTATGAATCACACTCTCACCCCAAAACACATCACACCAGAACTGGGTTTCTCAACCTCGGCACCATTGCCATCTCTTTGTTGTGGAGGCCCATCCTGTGTTTCGTAGGATATTTAGCAGCATCTCTGGCCTCCACCTTCTAGGTATCAGCAGCACCCCACCTCCCCAGATCTGACAGCCAAAAATGTCTTCAGAGCTTGCTTCTTCCTCCATAGGGAAGCACTGCACCAGAATATGCAAATCAGTTGTGGAGTGGTCACCACACCCCCTAATTCCCCACCATCCCACTCTCCCCACAGGCAGCCACCTCCACCCCAAGTGCTCACCACTCAGTTGCCTTGGAGGGAACAGGTGATAGGTGCTGTAGATATCATTGGAGAACTGCAGCTGGAGCTCAGGGCTGCCCTTCAGGAGCTGGGCAACGTGGTCCACCTGAAATGGTGTCTTCTCCAGGATCACAATGGCATCCTCTCCGTCCCCATCCCCAGAAGCCTCATTAACCTGTGGGTGAGAGAGACACCATCGGTGGGCCCAGGGGCAGAACCACAAGTGAGGCCTGGAGAGCAAAGGTAAAAGATGTAAAAGCTCCCAGGGCCTCTGCAATCCCAACACCTGGGATTTCCTTCCCTGCAGTCTTCCCTCTGGGGAAGTCTAGCCGATGGTGCCCATGTTTCTTCTCCCAGAGAAGGCATCTCATCAACCCAAATCCTTGTGGCAGCTCTCACATCCTCCTTCTAAACGATGCAAAGCTTCTCAGCTGTCTTCTATTTTAGGCTCACAAGGCCTCTGTCAAATTCTCCCCATTTTACAGACAAAGAAACTGAGGTCCAAAGAAGACTGCTTGCCCAAAGTCACACGAATAGTCAATGTTGAAACAGAAACTAGAATCTGGGTATCCCAACAGGCTTCTAGGTCGAAGGTTCTCATGGCTAAAATCTTCAGCAGGTGCTGCAGACTGAAGACAGGTAGGGGTGAGAGAACCAGACAGAACCTTGTAAAAAAACAAGTTTCAGGGACTTCCCTGTCAGTCCAGTGGTTAAGATCCCACGCTTCCAATGCAGGGGGTGTGGGTTCAATCCCTGGTCTGGGAACTAGGATCCAGCACCGCCAAAAAAAAAAGAGACACAGAGAGGCATGGAAGCCTCGGCCAGGTCCCCCTGATGCTCTCAAAAGTGAGAGCTCCTGCCAGGAGTTCCGGAGAACCCTTGGCCAGCATCCTCACTAGTTCTTGAGGTGGTCTCCAGTCTCTCCTCAGCCCCTGCTGGAAAGCTGAGCACATGGCATTAGAGGGAGCGGTGTCTGCCTACCTGAAGATACTCTGCTCTCCTGAAGACCAAGGATGGTAACTTTCATCACTACGTCCCCCGCACCCAGCTCAGTGCTGGACTGTCAGAGCGTGATATATGGAACTGAATCACCAATTTAATAAACTGTCTCCTCGGCTGGGGCTGGAGTTCTTTATAGCAAGGATCAGACCTCCCAGTCCCTATGTCCCTACCTGGGGCCTGGATGAGCAAGACCGTCCGGCAACACTTGCTGGGTTCCTAGCAACTTACAGGTTTAATGAATGACTAATGACTGCTTAGGGACTTCAACATGTGATTATGAATCGGCAATACACTCTACAAACGTAAGTTTTTTTTAGTAAAAGAGGAATTAGGAAAATTAGCCCTACGCGTGTTAATTCCCTTAATTTCACAGGTAGTCTTGCCTCCTCCACGAACTAACTAACCCCCCTGCATTTTAGTGCACTCTGCCTTCCCCGCTCCCCACCGAGGAATGTGCTTGGTATTTTCCGAAGAATCTAAAAAAAAAAAAAAAAAAAAAAAAAATCCGCCTCCGAGGCGACGATTGGGTCACTCCTTCCCGCATCCCCTCCCCAGGGCTGCCTAATGGTACCTTCCCGTGTAGGAAAATGATTTTGTCCCGCGCAGACTCCCTCAGCACTTTTTTCACTCTAAAGCCGGAGAAAGGTAAGCGGACAGGGGCAGAGGTACCATTCCCAACGCCCGCTTCTTTCCCCTCTGTGCTGAGCGCCTCCGCCTCCTCGGCATCCACTTCGCGCTTTCTCTTGTTGGGCTGCGGCGCTGTGTCCGCCATGCTGCCCGGCGGCAGGTGTGCGCCTGCGCGAACCCGGCCGCGGCCCCGCCCCTCCCGGCCGCCTCCTCCCACCTCAGCCAAGGGGCGGTGACTACAACTCCCGACGTGGTCCGCGCCGGAGGCCGCATCCCTTCCGGCCTTAGGGAGCCTCGGAGCGCTGATTACTGGGATCCACCCGGAATGAGCGTTTTAATTCAAGTTACCTCCCCTTGGTCCCCTGGTGCTAGCCGGCCCGATTGGAGGCCGGTGCTGAGGGCGGCGAGAAGGCAACAAGTCCCTAAAGAGGCGGGCTAGAGAGGCTGCAGGGGAGAGGGCTGCCCCAGCCTCCCAGGGGCAGGAGCCAAAAGACGCCGTTTGGACCCAATGCGTTGACACTTTGGTTGAATGCACATTTTAATCAGAATTACACCCACATTGATTAGAGTGGAAGGGATGTTTCAGAAGTAAATCTGTTGAGCCAATCTATTTCTTGGTCAATTTGTTTTTAGAGCAAGCCCTTAAATCATTTCCAGTTTTCACCCGTTTTCATTTTACAGAAATGTTCATCCTATTCAGTTCTCAGTACTTTTGGCTGAGAAGAAAGGTAAGTGAACAGGGACTGAAATACATTTCTAAAACCTCCAGCCTGGAGGCTCCTGCCCCTCTGTATCCACATTACTGAACGGAGCCTGTGTGTGCTCCCCCCAGCCCGCCAGTCTACCCACCCTGGGTTGCGGTGAAGGAAAGTAGCAAGGCTCTCAAGGTAGGGCCAAGCAAGGAGAGTGGGCAGCTCATGCTCAGAAGACTTGAACTCCCTGATGACTTTCAGAGATGCGATTTTAAAGACAAGATGAGGGAGAGGGTCGTGGGGTGCCTGATAGCTCCTGGACTTCTTCTGATTGGTTGGTGGTGATGTAACTCGGTGGTATTTCTGGAGTCAACATCAACCTTCTAGTTCCAGAGAGGCTGGGAGTCTACGCAGTTATGGTCAGCACGCGGTTTGCAGTTAACTTCTTCCACCTGCTGGGGGCCTCAGTCTCTGCAAAATAACTCAGGGATATGGCTCAGGATATTATCTCTAGCCCTGAAGGAGGAACTAAGGGTCCTTGACTTTGTTTTATGGCTAAACTATTATTATTTTTGTCTTGTTTGACTGTTTTCCTTTGTCTCTGCATTTCCTCACTTCTCTGATTCAACTTGCTCTTTGGAACTCTGGGAAGGCCTAGGAGGCTGAAGGTTTTCTACAGACTTGAGATGGGGGTAGTGCTGAGGTCCGCTCCCAGGAAGGCCTCACAGTGTCCTGCTCCATTTTACCCACTTTGACCATGTGTCCACCGTGCTACCAGGGTTGTGATTTGCAGCATGAATATGATTCCTCCATCGGAGTTTCTTTTCTTTTCTTGGCCATGTAAAATTTTTATTGATAATTTCTCTGCAACCTCCCAGTGCTCGAGCCCACCCTTCCAGGGACCAATGGCACATCAGCATCATCTCCTGAGCAGTGAGCTCACCCCTGCTGAAACCTGCCAACTGAAAAAAAAAACACACAATGTAAAAGTTAAAAGTTATATTTTATTCGGGGACCTTACCGAGGACTACAGCCCGGGAGACGGACTGTCAGGATAGCTCTGAGAAGCTGTTCCAAAGAGGTAAGGGAGGAGCCAGGATATATATAGGAGTTTTTGCTGAAAAAAAAAATGTAGTTGAACGTCAAAAGGTTACTATTAGGGGACTTCCCTGGGGGTACAGTGGGTAAGACTCCACACTCCCAATGCATGGGGCCCCGGTTCGATCCCTGGTCGGGGAACTAGATCCCGCATGCATGCCACAACTGAGGATCCCCCATGCCGCGATGAAGGTCCAACGTGCCACAACTAAGACCCAGAGCCGCAAAAATAAATACATAAATAAATAATATAATTAATTAAAACAAGATTACTGCTAATCACAAAAAAGAGACATCTCAAGTTAATGATTTTAGTGCTTGTCTGTGTATGGGAAAATGCAAGAGTCTGGGCTCCTTGGAATTATTCCTTAGATATGCATCTTAATTATCTAGGGCCGGTATCCTCTTTTTCTCCATCCTGAATTCCCCTCAGGGTGCACCATGGGGTGGCTGCGTGGCTGATGGCTTGATGGTGGCAGTATTTGTTGTTTACTGAAATGGCAGGCGACATTTTTTTGGTCAGCAAACCATTGGTCTTTTCTACTCACCGCCCTTACTTTTTAAATTTTTTTTAATTTGGTGGGAGGGAGCATATTGGGTTTTCAAAGCCCTGTTGGGTGAGCTTGCACTAGTCCAGTTAAATTTATAGCACTTTCTCTAGCTCCTCTTCCCCGTCCCCCCATAAGCATGAGTGACCAGCTGGGCTATTAGTAAGACTGGTTGAAATATGGTGGCTTCGGTGGAAACTTCAGGAGAGTGAAGTCTCTGCTTTCCAGAAAAATAATTGTCACTCAAAGTGAAATTTTTCTTTGAAACAACTTTTTTAAAAAAGAAAAGAAACAGCTCTCAGCCTTAGTGCCATCTCCTGAGAAACCTCCGTGCCATGACAGCGAAGTGGAGGAAGAAGCAAAGGTGCAGGCTCAAGCACAAAAGAAGAAAGATGAGGCAGAGGTCCCAGTAAAATCGTACACCCATGGAGGCCACAGGAGCAGAAACAAGGGAAGCCAGAGGCCAGGGATGCTGGTAGAAATTGTTGGGCTGCATACCTACTGTCTAGAACTTGTCTCAGTGGATCTGGAACATGTATGCCCACTCTGATTGCCTCGACAACCTTTGAGAGACCCACCTTGCTCACATCAAAACAGCCCCTTTTGGTCCTTTGCCCTGGACCTGTGTCATTCTGTACTAGTTCTGTTCTCAGCTGCGGCTGAAGGTAATACGTACAGTAAATCATCTCTTTTGCTGTCTTAGCTGAAGAAAAAAAAAGAAAAGAAAAGAAGCATACACTTGGCCCTTGAACAACACGAGTTAGAACTGCAGGGTCTCCATATACTCAGATTTTTTTTTTAATAGCAAATACTGCATTACTACGTGAATCCACAGATACGCGTCCAGAGCGTCAACTGTAGAGTTGTAGCTGGTTTTCTACTGCACAGAGGGTTGGTGCCCTTAAGCCCCACAGTGCTGGAGGACCAACTGTCTAATGCTAATTAGAATATGCATGAGGTCAGAATTCTACTCATAAGAGGGCCTGGCTCAAGGAAAAGATGAGCTCATAGGGAGCCTCAGCCCCCAGAGGACCTGCTGGAATACCAGACAGCAGAGCGTAAGGGACCTTTACAGCAGTAAATCTTCACTTGGCTTCAGAGGCATTTGTCTGCTGATAATTTTTTAGTTCAGCTTGTTTGGAAACATTAGAAGGCTCTGCACTGTCCTAGCCATTAGCCACATGTAACTTTACATTTAAATTAATTAGAATTAAATGAAATTTAAAATTCAGTTCCTCAGTCATACAACCACGTTTCAAGTGCTTGATAGCCACGTATGGCTCGTATCACATTGGACAGCACAGATGTGGAACATTTCCATCACCACAGAAAGTTCGACTGGACATTGCTGTATTAGAAGGTTGTTACTGGGAAGCCCTAGTCTATAAGCATCAATCCTTCCATTTTCTTGCGGAATCTCAAAACTTCTCCCTTTTATTTTACTTATTTGTTTAGTTTAGTTTAAAGAAGGACTAGACACTTCCACTTCAGGTAGTATGACAGACTAGATATTCTAAAAACAATCAGCTAAAAACACCTAAACATTCTGGATGCAAAACTTAAAACATCCCTTTAGTTACATTCCTGTGCTCCCAAGAAAATAAAATTTTCAGAAACAAAAAATGTGGGAGCACAAATCTATAGAATAGTAAGTGGGTATTGAAGCTGAAGTTCTAAGGGTGATGGCTTGTTTCTAGAAATCCAGAGCCTCGGGCTTTAAAATGTGATGTTTAAGGCGCAGATCTGGGCTCATGCAAGCGAGGAGTTGGAAGAGAAAACTTCCCAGCGAGCCAAGATCTCTAAAGGGCCCCCACCTCAATGAAAGGGCCAGCTACTTAAAAAGTAAAAGAAAAGCTGCCCTACTAAAGGAGACAAGATGTTTAGGAAACTTATCTGCCTCAACATCTGGCTCCGGAGGGGAGAAGAAAAAAAAAAGACAAAAAACTCTGAAAATTTGTAATCACAGGCCAATCTCCATGCACGTTTAGAATTCAGATTCATACTGCCTACATGATCCGGGAATTCAAACTGAAAAATCTATTTCAGCCAGTTTTGTATTCTTCACTGTTTACGCCAAACTGACTCCAGAAGAAATGAAAAATCTAAATAGATCTATAACTCTTTAAGATACAGAAATTGGAGTTTTAAATCCGCCCCACTGCCCCCCTTGCAAAACACGCTAGGTCCAACTGCATTTACAGATTAGTCTACTAAACATTCAAGGAGCAATTAATTCCAAGCTTTAACTCATCAATGAATAGAAAAAAGGGACCACTCCCCAATTATTTTAGAAAGCTGATATAACCTTGGTAACAGAGCCAGAAAAGGATAATACAAGAAAGGATAATTATGGGCCAATCTTACATACTGATATACATGTAAAATCATAAAGAAAATGTTAGCAATCTGAATCCTGCCATTTAAACAAAGGTAATAATACATCACGATCAAGATAAGTTTACCCCAGGAATATAAGACCAGCTTAACATTAGAAAATCTAATGTTATTCACTGCATTACCATTTAAAAGGGGGAAAAAAACATCATTTCAGTAGATGCGGAAATTTTAGAATATATTTCAAACCCATTCAACATAAGTAAAGCTCATTATCAACTAGAAACAACAGGAAACTTACAGCTTGTTAAAAAATACGTACCAAACCCAAAACGTACAACAGATACCACATATAATGGTGAAATGTTTGAAGCATTCCCTTTGAAATCATAATTTAGACAGAGTTGTCACTTTCAATATCTTACTGGTGGTCCTAGGCAGCAGAGAAAGACAAGTTTTTGTTTTGTCTTGCAAATTATATGATTGTCTTTATAGAAACCCAACAAAGTCTATAGTCTTATAGAATAAATAATTCAGTAGTTTGCTTATATTAAATCAATATGGGGGACTTCCCTGGTGGTCCAGTGGTTAAGACTCCACGCTCCCAATGCAACGGGCCCGGGGTTCAACCCCTGGTTGGGGAACTAGATCCCACATGCATGTCGCAACTAAGAGTTCGCATGCCGCAACTAAAAAAAAAAAGATCCCGCATGCCGCAACTGACACCCGGTGCACGTAATGAGAAGCCCACGCACCGCAACGAAGAGCAGCCCTCACTCAACGTAACTAGCGAAAGCCCGCGCGCAGCAACGAAGACCCAACGCAGCCAAAAACAAATAAATAAATTTATAAAAAAAAAAAAGACCCAGTGCAGCCAAAATAAATGAATGAATAAATAAATTAAAATATTTTTTTAAAAAATCCTTTTACAGTAGCAACAGAAAATATGACATACTAAGGAATAAATCTCATAAAAATGTGACTGACCAATATGGAAAAGATTTATAAAGTTTTTATTGAAATACATTTAAAGACATGAATAAATGGAGACATGCCATTTTTATTAGGAGAAAGATTCAATATAATTAAAACATCTATCCTTTCCAAATTAATCTCTCAACTCAATGTAAGTCCAATAAAAATATTAACTGGCCTTTTCCTGGAATCTGACAAACTGAATAAACAATTTACATGAAAGAGTAAAGGAACAGGAAGGGTGGAAGTGATTTTCATGATTAAGAGGAATGGGAAGAGCTGACTATTAAGTTATCCAGGTTTACTAACAACAATAGTACATAAGCCACGGTGCCACTGACACAGGGATACATCAACAAAGGGAGGAGGCTGGAGAACCCAGGAGCAGACCCTCACGTATGACAACGTATAACAGCAGTGACATCACAATCAGTGGGGAAAGGATGGACTAGTCAGTAAATAATGGCTATTCAAATAAAAAAAAAAAAAGTATCTCTAACTTATAAACCAAGAGCTACAAAAACAAACCCAAACGAAACATCCAGGTGGATTAAAGACCTAAATGTGAAATACTTCCAGAAGAAACTACAGGAGTAGGGAAGATTTCCTAAAGAAGACACAAAAAGCACAGACTACAAAGTAATAGATAAAAGTTTTCACATTAAAAAATAAAGCTTCTGTTCTTTAAAAGATACTGTTATATGGTGGTCATTTTTTTTTAAAACTTCTAATAATTTAGAGAGACATACTTAAATATTTAGAATAAAATAATACCTGCGATTTGCTTCAAAATGATCTTCGGGTGACTAATGGGTAAGGTTATTATTAATAAAAGCTTATCTCTGAGTTGGTAATTGTTGAAAGTGGGTGATAGGTATATGGGGGTTCATCAAACTTCCTCCTTCCTTTTAGTGTATGATATATATATTTTTTTATAAAAAAGGCAAAAGGAAAAAAAGAATGTTATGACAATGGGATACCAGTGTTCATCCACCAGCTTATTAAACACTTAAAAAACTGATAAGTCTAGGGAATTTCTTGGCAGTCCAGTGGTTAGGACTCGGTGCTCTCACTGCCGGGGCCCGGGTTGAACTAAGATCGCACAAGCCGTGCAGCGTGGCAAAAAAATAAAATTAAAAAAATCTGATAATTCTAAATGTTAGCAAGAACATGCAAAAGTGGCAACTCTTATGCACAAATGGCAGGAACATAAATTGCACAACCAATCTGGAAGAAAATTTGGGATCTTCTACCAAACCTGAAGGCGCGCACTCTTCACTACCCAGCCGTTCCCCATCTAGGTTAAGTCCTAGAAAACCCTGCTCTTGGAAACATACACAAGAATGAAAATGCTCACAGGCTCATTGTTTTCAACACCAAAGAAACTGGAAACAACCAAATGTCCACTTGTAAAAACACGTGTGACTGAATAGTGGTATATTTACATAACGGAATGAAAGTGAATTTACTGCAGCTCCATGAATCAATATGGACACATCTTACAAACATGGCAAAAAAAAAGAAAAAAAAGAGGAATTTGCAGAATATAACACCATTTATGTAAAGTGTAAAACCATGTAAAAGTTAATATATTGTCAGGGATGCATACATATGTAATAAATTTCTAGAGAAAAGCTAAGAATGATAGATTCAAAATTCAGAATAGTGGTTACTTCTGGTGGGAGTAGGAAAGAGAATGTAAGGGCACAAAGGGAGCAACATGGGGATTGTGAGGTTTGGCTTCTAAGCTGGGTGTTGAGTACGTGAGTGCACACTGCATTATTCTTTAGTCCTTTTGTATGTAATAAGATAATTTGTAATTAAAAATAAAATTTTTTCACAATATATACAAATAGAGAATCATGTACAGTTAAAACTAATATGTTATATGTCAATTATATCTCAATTTAATATATATATATACATATACATTTTTTTCAGTAAAAGGAGGAGATGTGGTGGGGGAAGAGGGAGAAGAGACACAAAAGTACACATCAGGGGAATCATAAATTCATTTCAGTTCAACAACCAAGTTTTACTAAGAACGGATGAATGAAACTCTGCCTGTCCTACAAGGTAGACAATCAATCTGCCAGAAGAAATGCGCTGACTCCTCTGAGCGCAGAGGTGAAGGAACTACTGTAAAAGCAGGAGTTCTAGCCAGATGCCTGATGAGGCCCCCATATGTCAGAGCCTTGGTGGGTGGGCTTTTGATCCCAGCTAAAGGGTCTGAGCTTTCCTCCTCTTCACCCCACCTGCTCCCTCCCCTCTTCTGTCCCCTCTTCAGACTCATTTCTAGGTGTGAGTCTTTAATGACAGGCATGCAGTGAAAACAAATACAGGACAGTATCTGTCCTGTAGACGTGCTGAGGGCATCTTCCACGCAGCTTTCGGAAGTGAACGACTCACTGGGAGACGCCGGCAAGAGTGTGAGTGTGAAAAACGCTGTACCTGTTGTTCTCTCCTGACACCTGTCCAGGGCTTCCCCAGGCAACTGGGAAAACCACCCAGCTGAGGCGCGCAGTCCAGGCTTCCAGCTCCTTACTCAGCCGAGTCACCTCTTCAGGAGGGAAGCACCTAGACACCAGTGTCCGATTCCAGGGGAAGAAGACATGGGCACGATGTGCCAGGCTTCACGTCCAGTCACGCAGGAGGCAATGCGTGGGTGATGTCTTGGTATCACGCTTCCTTCCACCTCCACTTTCTGGCTTCCCCAGGCCTTCTTGGGGGAGTCCCCAGCTCCCTCACAGCCTTCCTGGGGGAGTCCCCAGCTTCCCCAGGCCTTCCTGGGGGAGTCCCCAGCTTCCCCGGGGCCTTCTTGGGAGCCCACGGTTATGGAGGCCACGGACAATCTGATCCCAGGGTCACATACAAAGTGCGGCAAACTTACTCCTCACAACTTAGCACATCTATGGAACCCAAGGTCCTAGGCCCTCTCACTCCATTTCCAGCTTTGCTCCAACTGTCTGCATCCGTGTTGATGTAAGAAGTGTCAGCTGAGGGTCTGCAGATCTGAAAGGGACGAAAGAGAATCACATGGCTTGTCACCCTCCTCAAATCCCAGCATCTCTGTTTCCCCCATATGTCCCTGTCTTCGCTACCTTTTAATCTATTTTACTTCTAAGCCCACTGTGATATAACGCCCCTCCCTGGATACGCTTATGGTAGGCAATTCTTTCCTATTATTTTGTACCTGTTTGTGTTACTAAACCAGGGTCCCTCCTGGCATCTTCCCAGCTCTTGGTGGCCATCTCCAACCTGACCTCAGTGAGAGAAACCTAATACTATTAATACTAATAATGATAATAGTGACTTATATTTATTGAGGACTTGATAATGCGCTAGGCCCGGCCTGTCACAAGTACTTTACATGTGCCAGGCCACGTTCTGAATTTACTTAGTGTACATACTTATTTAGGTATATACTTATTTAGGTATTTAGGTACGTAGTTAGCTATATATATAGTTAGGTATATAGCCTGCATTCTGAACTACAGGCAGACCTCAGAAATACTGCAGGTTCAGTTCGAGACCACCACGATAAAGCAAATATTGCAATAAAATGAGTCACACAAATTTTTTGGCTTCCCAGTGCATATAAAAGTTATGTTCACCCTTTTTTGTAGTCTATTAAGTGTGTAATAGCATTATGTTTTTAAAAACAATGTACGTGCCTTCACAGAGAACTATATTCAATATCCTATGATAAACCATAATGGAAAAGGATATGAAAAAAGAATGTGGATATATATATCTATATATATCTATGTCTGAGTCACTTTGCTGTACAACAGAAATTGACACAACCTTGTAAATCAACTACACTTCAATAAAAAATTGATAGAAAATACAATGTACATGCCTTAATTTAAAAATGTTATTCTAAAAAAAAAAATGCTAATCATCATCTGACAACGCAGGGTTGCCACAAACCTATTTGTAAAAGAAAAAAGCGCAGCATCTGCTAAGTGCTCTAAACCGAAGCCTGTACTAGGCCACACTGGGTGTCTCCTAAAAGCCCAAGTAGAGCAGGCGCTGCGGCTGAAGCCCCTTCCCCTTCTCCCTTCCCGGTAACTTACACCGCGTGACAGCCTCCTTGACTTGGCGAAAGCCACCGTCGGGACCCCAGCCGTTCACGAAGTACATGAATCGGAGCTCGGCGGGGTAGGCGGCTCGGCTGAGGCCTGACATCAGGGGGATGGTGCGGCCCTCCGCCCCGGGGGCCTCGCTCAGCGCCTGCAGCATCTGGTACCTGCACCACGGGTCCCGGAGGAAGCCCGGTGTGATGAACAGCACGCGACAGTGGCTGTTGCTCAGCGCCTGGCACAGCTCGGACACTATGGCGCCGCCGGGGGCTGCGTCGCGAAGCTGCAAGAAGCAGCGCAGGCCGGCAGCGCTGCCCTCCAGGTAGGAGACCAGCTCCTGGGCGGCCGCCAGGTCCTCCTCGCTGTGGCACACGCACACATCATAGTCCTTGCTCCAGCGGCCGCCGCTGCTGCTACTGCTGCCGTGGGCGCCCAAGTGTGTCGGTGGCGGGGTGGGAGACACCTCTGAGCTGGGGCCCAGGGATGGGGGCCTGTCCGAGGAGCTCGGCTGTGAACCGTCACTGCGGGTGTTTTCTGGGGAGACGGGCGTCTTTGTGGGCTTTCTCGACAGGGACTGCCTGAACCAGTCTGCGGGGAAGAAGCACTGCTCAGGCCTGGAGTTTTCAGCAGGGGTCTCCTGGCGACCCCGCAGAGAGGAGCCACGGCGGGGAGGAGGTCAGCCCATCTCCCCTGTCCACCTTCTTCTCACAACTGCTGCTCTGCTACTGTGTACATCCCTCAGGACTTGCCCCAAAGTCTCCCTTATCTTTAAAGGTTTCGGGAACACATAAAAACTCTGGCAGCTTTATAAGTCGGCAGGGATGTAATGCGGCCTGTCTTACCATACCGCATATTCTGAAGGTGCCAAGAGAATAGATCTTAAAAGTTCTCATCCCAAGAAGAAAATAAATCTGTAACTATGTATGGTGATGGATGCTAACTAGACTTGTAAAGATTACTTCCCAATGTATACGCATGTTGCGTCATTACGCTGTACACCTGAAACCGATAGAATGTTGTATGTCAATTATACCTCAATCGTGTTTTGTAAAGCTTTTGGTATAACAACAATATGAGGGGGGAGAAAAGGAAGAAAGGAAAGGAGGGAGGGAGGGAGGGAGGAAGGAAGGAAGAAAGAAAAGAACTCTGGCTGTTTCACAAGCCTGATTGGGAAAGATGGCTTTGCTCCACGCCCTTCGACTGCTGGTACCCCCCTAGCCTACCCTAACCAGAACTTCCCACAAGCTGACTAGTCAACCATCCGTGAGTCAGGAAGTAGAGCTACGTTAAGCTGGTAAAGATCAATTAGGCCCCAAACCCACTTTCAGCATTGAGGGGAGGTGGGTTTAGATTAAGGGGCTACCCACTATGGGAGGGAGAGAGCCAGGGATTGTCATCTGTTTGGCCCTGAGAAATCCTAGCTTGTTGCTAAATGGGCAAAATGGAAATGTGCAAGAGGACCACTCACTGCCCAGGGTACCTGAAGACCTTAGAGCTGAGTGATCCGGGGCCACACTTTGGAGTGGGGCACACAGATTCGATTGTGGACCTGCTACTTGCTTTCTATACGACCATAAGCAAGTCAGTCTATGTCTCCACTTCCTCTTCTGTAAAATGGGTTCATTTTAGTTGTTGAAGATCAGCAGAGATAATGCAGTGTCTGGCATATTGTGAGCACTCCAAATGGTTTCAGCTCAGCTTCCCCAGTTTTGACCGGGACAGAGTGTGGTGTCCTGGAGGTTGATTTGTTTTTTTTTCTCTCTGCTTGGCTCCTACCTCTGAATGGTTCAGGGCGATTTAGTTAAAAAGAGACACCCTGTTAAGCACTCAGCACAGTGGTTTCCAGGCTGGGAAGACTAGCTGAGCACACTTGGGAAACCTGTGAGCCACAAGGACTGAAGCCTCCCTGATGCACGCCCCCTCACTCCCCACAGAGCCTGTGGGCACTGAGGTCAAACCAGGACCCCCCCCACGCCCACCCCATCAGCCTCCCTGTGTCTCTCCAGGGCCTGTGTTTGGGGACCAGGCAGCCTCCTGGAATTAGGAGTCTGTGTCCACTCACCAGCCATTTTGCCCAGAGGCTTCTTGGACCTGGAACGAGGAGCTGGCACGGAGGTTGATGATGCCATAGTGGTGGGCTCCAAACTAACCCCATGAGATCAGGCATTGGTAAAGTGGGAGAAGGGAGGGGACCCAGTCTTGACCTCATCCAACATCCATCCTACAAGAGACGGAGAGAAAGGATCACAAAAGCTGTACTTAACCTTACTCCCAGTCCCAGTGGGTGGGCTCTGGCATTTCTTTCTCTCTTGGTGCCTGACAGAGGCTCAGTCTCTAAATCGGTCCCTCATCCCTTAGGGGATTAGGGACAGACACCACTGGGATCAGGGCTGGTTGCTAGCTGGACCCCGATCTGTGCAGCCGTCAGACTTACAGAGTATGAGCTCAGCATGACCAGCAGAGTGACTGTTCTCTGCGCCACCTGGCCGGGGTTGCATTCGGGATCTGGGGAAGGGCGGCTGGCAGGTAGCTCGCTGTAAGAACTTCCTGTGTAAATGCTGAAATCAGAGAAGGAGGTCTGTTACTATTTGGACAAATAATTATGTATCAAGGTAGACAGATGTTGAGCAGTAGAGAGAGAGCACGTGTAAGAAACCTTGGGGGAGTTTTCCTCCAGGTCTGCCTTCCCCTGAATAACTCCCTCCCTCCATCCACCCACCCATCCTCCCTCCACTCCCTCCCTCCCTTCCTCTCTCCCTCCCTCCCTCAGCTGTACATAGTGGTAAAGGACGCAGACTCTGCAGGCAGAGGTCCTAGATCTCATCTCTTATGAACTGTGGCCTCTGGTAAACTACTTTACTCTTGCTAAACTTTAGCTTTTTTGTTTTTTTTTAATTTTTTATTTATTTATTTTTGGCTGCATTGGGTGCTCGTTGCTTGCTGCATGCAAGCTTTCTCTAGTTGTGGTGAGCGGGGGCTACTCTTTGTTGCAGTGCATGGGCTTCTCTTCGCGGTGGCTTCTCTTGTTGCCGAGCACGGGCTCTACGGTGCGTGGGCTTCAGTAGTTGTAGCACGCGGGCTCAGTAGTTGTGGCTCGTGGGCTCTAGAGTGCAGGCTCAGTAGTTGTGGCACACGGGCTTAGTTGCTCCGCGGCATGTGGGATCTTCCTGGACCAGGGCTCGAACTCGTGTCCCCTGCATTGGCAGGCGGATTCTTAACCACTGCGCCCCAGGGAAACCCTAAACTTTAGCTTTTCCATCTGTGAAATGGAAATAATACTACAGCCTGCTCAGCATTACTGTGAAGATTACATGAGATGATTTATGTAAAATGCATGGCTCAGAAAATAGTGTGGGTTAGTATGTATTTAAAATAATCTAGATATTGGAGGGATCGATTCTATGTTATTCCAAATTCGGGAAGGTTTTTGGTTTGGTTTTCTTTTTTTGGTGGTCGGGGGAGAGAAGGGATTGTCAAACGGCATCTAAATTTATATGGAAATGCAAAGGACCATTAGACGGGCAACTCGCCATGGCCATGTTCTCTTCCCACCACGATGACCTGATGTCCCTGATGGTGGAGGCTCTTTCTGCCTAGGTTTCTGGGAGGACATTGTGTGGAGCAGAGCCCACCCTGGTCCAAGATGGAGCCACTGTGTTCTAGTGGCTTCTGAAGATGAAGGGCTGGTGGAGAACTTGGTTCTAGAGCAAGGACTGCTTTCTCACTATTTGATGGATCTACAGAGGTCAAAACAACCCCCTCCCACATCCGGGAACTCGCAGAGAAAATGGCTTGTCTGAATAGACGCGCTGAGATAAGAGTTTTCAAAATTTAAAGAATGTCCTTCAATGTTGGACAAAAATGCTTCATTCTGCTAAATGCTGAACACCCTTATGCCAAGCTGATGAAGAGAAGACAAGAGATACTGATGATTCATGAAAATATATCAAAGTTCAGAAAAAAGGAGAACTTCAGCTGCAGCAGTAGCGGGCGCAGGGGTGCGGGAGCAGAAGCAGGAGTGAGGCGGACTCGGGACCAGAAGCACATTTGAAAGAGCAAAGCAGAGAGCTGCTAAGCGAGCCAAAAAGACGTGAAAAGGGGGACATCAACAAGGACATGCGTTTCTTTTCCTACCTAATATTCTTTGGATTTCAGCCCCTAAGTGGTGAGATTGAGGCAGTGCCTGGTTAACCACTGTTAGGTTTTGAAATCCTTTTCCTGGTCAGGAGTTGCTGTTTCTTGACATCTTCATTTCAACCATTCAAGATGTCCTTCCCCTCCCCACCCCGCCCCCAGCAGTAGACACAATGTTACTTGCTTTTTATATTATTTAAATCTTTTTTTCAATTGTGTTTTAATCTGAAAATTCATCATTTGGCCTTGATACACTTAAAAAGTGGAGAATCATTTGATATTTTTAATGACAGCCTAAAGGTTCAAAATTAACATAACACTTTACTTAACAGATGTAGATAGATCTAAGTTTCAGTTTCTCATTTTATCAAATGACGTGCCCTTTTGGCGATACATGCTGATTTGGGGTGGCTGCCATTTTTCATTGCTTGTTTAAGAAGATATCCAATTGCCCAACAGCCACTGGAAGTGGATTGGTATAAGCCCTAGTGACTGATGTTATGGAAAAGTTCAAACACAGGAAATAGCATCTTTGACAAAGGATAATTGAGTAAGAATGCAGACCAGTTCCATTAACTGTATACACGGTCTACTTCCTAGAGTCTAAACCATACTGCATTTTCCTTGTTACTTTTTCAGTTCTGTACAGCTGAGGCTGTGGAGCAATCACATTCAAATACGATTAATCTTTACAAGATTTAATAACAGTCTATATCGAGATATGGTCGAGATATGGGAGACATAGTTGTCAGGCAGGTGAGAAGATAATGAACCCAAATGTCCAACTGGAAGCTCTCATCCCTCACTCTGTCTATTCTCTGATTTGTTATGTAGTCACTTTTCCCTGTGCTTTGAAGACGTTCATCCAGTAGAATGATATAGACCTAAATACCTACTTTGTAGATAATTACAAAGACTTGATAGAAGATTAGTAAAGAGCTTCTTCAAAAGAAAAAGAGGGCTTCCCTGGTGGCGCAGTGGTTGAGAGTCCGCCTGCCGATGCGGGGAACGCAAGTTCGTGCCCCGGTCTGGGAGGATCCCACGTGCCGCGGAGCGGCTGGGCCCGTGAGCCATGGCCACTGAGCCTGTGCGTCTGGAGCCTGCGCTCCGCAAAGGGATAGGCCACAACAGTGAGAGGCCCGTGTAACGCAAAAAAAAAAAAAAAGATGTGTATATATAAATATAACGTATAAATGAATATTATGTACATATGTACGTATGTGCATGGGTGTAGGTGTGGGTGTAAAAATTCATCTTAGCAGACTGGAGAGAGACTCCCTTGCTGACTTGGAAGAATTTCCCATGTCATGAGAGGGCAAAGTGTCAAGGAACTTCAGGCAGCCTCAAGAAGCCAAGAGTGGTGTCCAGCTGATGGCCAGCAAGAAAGCAGACCTCAGTCCTACAACTTCAAGGAGGTGAATTCTGCCAACAAACAACAACCTGAGGGGGCTTAGGAGTGGGTCTTTTCCCATTTGCATCTGTGATGGCACCGCAGCCCTAGCTAACACCTGGACGGCGGCCGGGTGAGACTCCAGCTGAAGACACAGCCAAGCCTTTCACGGGCCCTTGACCCACAGAAACTATGAGATAACAGGTGTTGGTTTAAGTTGCTAAATGTGTAGTATTTGTCATGCAGCACAGAAAATGAATACAGGGACCAAACAAAATGATGGGTTAAAATGCCAGTTCCCGGGCCCCCTCCCAAATCTCTGGGCGTAAGGCTTGGGAATGTGATTTTTCAACAAGTACCCCAGGAATTCCCTGGCGGTCCAGTGGTTAGGACTCAGCTGTCTCACTGCCGGGGCCCTGGGTTTGACCCCTGGTTGGGGAACTAAGATCCCACAAGCCGCGCAGTGTGTCACAAAAAACAAAAACAAAAAAAACCCCAAAAAGCACAAAAGCCACAAGACAAAAAACAAGTACCCCAGGATTCTGATGTAACTAAGGATTGATCTAGTGGGCTGCAGCCGTGGCTCCTAAACTAAGCTGTATATCATTATCACCTAGAGGGCTTTTAAAAATATCGCTGCCCCTGTAAATCCTTATTCAATAGTTCAGAAGTAGGGCCCCCGAATCTGTATTTTTTAAGAGCTCTCCAGGTAACTCTGACACAAGGAACCACTCGTCTCGATTTATATAAGCAGTGGAATAATTGAAAATTCCTGGCAAATCTTGGGATTTGATTTTGTGAAATAAATTTCAAACTACTAATTTTGCTATAAAGTCAGATTTCAGATGGGACTCTAGCAGGCAGAGAACTGAAGTCTTATAGCCTGTATTAAAGTAAATCATTGCGCTGAAGTTTTGCTAAATATCTAACAAAGTACATATGCTTTCAGCACTCCATTTTGTAAATTTTGAAGACTTTTAAACATGTCAAAAATTTCAAATATATGTGTGAGTGTGTGTGTGTATGTGTATATAAAAGCACCCACTACTTTATTTTTATTTAATATTTTGGCTGCGAGGCTTGCAGGATCTCAGCCCCCGGGCCAGGGATCACACCCCGGTCACAGCAGTGACAGCGCTGAATCTTAACCACTAGGCCACTAGGGAACTCCCTCAATTTAGTTATATATCAAAAGTATTGTTACTTTGGTTGTTAAAATCTAAAACCTTAGCTGTATTTTAGTCACATAGGAATATATCTTACTGACCAAACACGGAATGTGAAGCATTTTAATTAGTGTTGCTGTATTTTGCAAAACGTAGCAAATTGGTCTTTGGAAAACAGTTCCTTAGTTTTAAAAAACTGTCTTAGTTTTGAAACTATGCCACATGCGTACTAAAGGTCATTTTAAACTGAAATGGTGTGAACTTATTTTGTATTTACTTTGCTGTAGGTCTCAAGTAAATATGCAGGCATTGAATGTAATATAGATTGTGCCAGCAGTGAATTTAATGACGGATACGGTTTACAAATTATGCCTTTATACATTAGTTCCCTTTTGAGCTTACAAAATGACTGCTCTTTATATATTTTTGAAAAAGGCTTTGTTGGGGGGGCGGTTAGATTTTTTTTAAAAAACTAAGATTTTTAAAGAGGAACTTTAAGAGGACTTCTACTACCAGAATAATAAAAACTTACTATAAAGCAACTGTAGGTTTAAGATCCTAGTGGGATATCTGCATGGAGACACATGCCAAGCCATATGTTTAAAATGAGTCTGGAGTTGGAAGAAGGCGGCAGGGCCAGAATTATAGATGCGGTAGTCATCAGCCTGTATGTGACAATTCAAATCATCTGGGGAAAGCGTAGCATGGAAAGAGACAAAGCATTAAGGAATACCTACAGTTGAAAGACGGAGAGGAGCAAGTTTTACAAGCAGTCACATCAGGAGAACGCAATGTTATGATAGGCAAGGGAAGAGAGTTTTGAAAATGAGATGGTGTTTACAATGGTGTTGGTGAAAAATGTCAAATGGCCAGTGAGGATTAAGAAGAAGCATTTGAATGTGAAAATCAGGAGATGACCGACTGCCCACACAAAACCCCACTTTCATTTAGCACAGAAACTAGATTATGAAGAACAAATGATAGGCCTGCCAGAAAATGAAGACAGTAATTATACACTTTTAAAGTTTTGCCTGTGAAGTGAAGGGAAGATGTAACATCATAGTATAAACAGAAAACAAGATTTACTGGTTGTTTTTCTTTTTCAGGAGATTTGAGTATGTTTATAACACTTTTAACTAAATAGGCTGACTACAAGATAGGTCGACTATCACACATAATTACTTATTGAAATACCATCCCAAGTTAAAGCGCAATGATTACGTCACATGCTTAAAAATTTAACAGAAGACTGGCATTATTTTCCAAAGAATCATGTCAGAGAACATGAATTGTAGGAACTGATTCATGAATAGTTGTCTTATTAGAGCAAATGAATCAGCAATGTTTAGCTTTAAGAGTCTGTTCCCTAACTCTTTATAATATCTTCATCTTTCATTAGCAAATACTTCATTAATATCTAATTCTGTTCATATTTAAGCATAATCAGACAGAAAGTCTTAGTAATGTCTGGGGACCAAAGAAAGATGAAAATTTGCAATCTGTATCTTCCTAACAGAGAATAATTTCAAATAACTTAAAAGCATGCTGTTCAGAAGTATTTACCAGAAGGAAATAATAGTAACTCTAGGCTATACAAGTCTATATTCTTATTGGAATACCTGCATTATTACTGCTATTTGTGCTATTTTAAAGCCAGACATTTTATTATTTTCACTGGGCCTTTCTTCTTTGTTAAAATCTACCTTCAACTTGGTTTCTTAGTAAGGACAGCGAAAGGCAATCTCCTGAGAGAGAAAAGATATTTTAAAAATACATATCCAATATGTCTCATATGCAGAATATTTAAGAACTCTTACAAACTGGTAAGAAAAAGAGAGACAACCTATTGGAAAAATGGGCACAAAAGTTGAACAGACACTTCACAAAAGGATATCCAAAGGCCCAACAGATGTATGAAAAGATGCACAGTTCATTAGTCACCAGAGGAATGCAAATTAAAACCTCAGTGCAACCCCACTTCCCACTCACTCAGCAGAATGGCTACAATGAAAAAGACAGACAATATCAAGTATTGGTAAGCATGTGGAGAAACAGAACTCATATACTGCCTGTGGGAGTGCAAATTGGTAGGAGGACTTTGAAAAACTGTCTGGCGCTATATTCCACTTCTAGGAATGGACCCAACAGCAGTGCTAACATATGCTCACCAAAACACAAACATAAGAATGCCCCAGCAGCACTATTTACAATAACCCCAAACTGGAAACAACAGCATCCATCAATCCTAGTATCCGGTACAATATGTAGAAACAAACTGTGGTCTATCCGTACAGTGAAAAATTACACATCAATGAGAATAAATGAACGAGTGCTAAATGCAACGGGGTTCAATCTATACATTGAGTATAAAACACCATACACAAAAGTACATAAGTAGGATTCCAGGTATCCAAAATTCAAAACCAAATAAAACTATTTTATGATGTTAGAAACCAGGATAGCAGTTACCCATGTGTGAAAGTAGTGACTGGAAGTGGGCATAAGAGTGCATCTGAGGAGTTCCCTGGTGGCCTAGGGGTTAGGATTCCAGGCTTTCACTACTGGGTGCCAGGGTTCAATCCCTGGTCAGGGCCTGAGATCCCACGAGCTGTTTGGTGCAGTCAAAAAAACTCTGGAGTGCGAGTAATGTTTTATTTATTCTGGGTGCGGGCTGCACAGGAATGCCACAGGAATGTGACACTGGGAAAGCTGTACACTCAAGATCTGTGCACTTTTCTGTGTGTGGGTTGTATTTCAATTTTTGAAGAAGGCTTTAAAAATAACTAGATGTGACTTCCTCTGACAATGGTTCATTCCTGACCCTCCGTGGCCCCTGGGTTAGATGCATCAGCTTGGGGAGTGTGTACTCCATCCTCCCCTCTCTTAGCTGCACTTGTCAGGGTGTGTGTGGTTCCTAGTGTCCCCAGGTAGAGGACGAGGGCTGACTCTATCCTGTTCAGTGCTGTCACACGATGCCCAGCCCATCGTGGAGGTTCGTGAAATGACTGTGGAAGGGATGGCTCCGTAGGCCTGTAACCCTAAGTAAAGCCCTGTTCTTGCTGAAACACTGTCAGAAAGGCCATCAGAAGAGCAGAGGGAGAGGCTGCAACAGAGCAGAGAAGGACGCGAGAGCCTGGAAGAAAAAGAATCTACAGTTCAAGACCGAAGCCACCTGAACCAGGCAGGCTCCTCAAGCTCAAGGAGGGCTCCCTGCACGAACTTCTTGGCGACAGAGAAGGTGACAGCTCTCTCCGGGGGCCTTTTCACCTTTTCACCCGTTTCCGCGTTGTGGGTGCTACGAGCGGCCAGGTGAAGGGGCGCAGAGGGGACGGCGGTGAACCAGCCGGAGGTGCCGCAGGGCGGGGGCAAATCCGGGACCGGGAACTGGGGACCGGGGACCGGGGACCGGGCCGCTAACGGGGCCGAACGCAGGGGTCCACTGCCCGCGAGAGTCCTGCCGGCCCAGCCGCCTGCCCGCCCCGCCCGTTCGCCTGCTCGCCCCTTCCGCGGGGCCCCGCCGCTCCCGCTCCCGCCCGCGCCTCCCCGAGCGCTCACCTGCGCCGGGGTGCGCGGGGCGCTACCTCGGTGCGGCCGGTGCGGGGCACGGGCTCCGAAGCCTGGCGGGCCGCTCGCCCACGGGAAGTGCAGCCGGCCGCCCGCTGCCCCGGAAGCGCCGAGGCTCCCGGCCCGCGGCTCCTCCTCCGGCCGCCGCTCCCACGCCCCAAGCCCGACCCGAGGGGGCGGCGGCCGGGCCCTCCGCGCCCGCTTCCCCGGGCTCGCAGGGAGGTTCGTGGGCATCTGCGCAGCTAAGGACCGGGCGGAAGCTTGGAAATAAGTCTTTCCTCCCGAGTTCCCCAAAACCCACCAGGAGAACCTGCAGCCTCGCTGTGTTCTCTGTCGCGGACACAGAAAGAAACTCCTTACTTCATTCATTGAGTCTTCTCGACGCCTTGCCAGGGAAGCGTTTAGACCTTTTTTCTTTCTAGGCAAGTGAGGAAGATGATGCCGGACTTTCCCAATGGCCACACACAGTGGTGAGGCGGGGAGGCCGGCGGCCTTGGCAGCCGTGAGGGCAGCCCCCGGGGCCGGGGCGCCTGGCACGCTCCCCTGAAGTTCATGGCCCAGCGGGCACGGCTCCGCGAGCACTAACGCCTGGCCGAGTGTGACCGGCAAACGGTGGCGAGGCCTGGCTTAGACAGAGTGAAGGGACTTCTTAGCGTCCTCGGGATGTTGATGAGCAGCGTGAAGCACCCAGGCGGGGATATAGCACCTGGCATTTCCCAAGCTTGTTTCACCCCAGAGGGAATGTCAGTATCTTCCTGAGAAGTGTTCCTCGCATGCCGGTTTGGGAAACACGCCTACTGCTGTTGCAGGTGAAATGCTGGAGCGTGGAGGTGGTTTAATAGGGCCGATCTAAGATTCACGATCTCCCTTTCAATCTGATTTCCTGCTTTTCTCACCAGCCAGCGAAAAGGAATTAGTGCAACTCCTGGGAGGGAGTGTGGGGGGTGTAAGGCCATACCTGGGGAGCTCAGGAGTCAGATGGCTGGGGTTCATATCCAGGGCACATCACGTTAGAGGTGAGACCTTGGGGAAGTGCGGGGCTTGTCGAGGTTCACTTTCGTCTTGGAAATGATACCTGGTTCCTAGTGTTGTGGGAAGGAGTAGATGAGATAAAGCCTGTCAGACAGCTAGCCTAGTGCCCAGGTGCTCAAAGTAAAAGGGTTCCTTTTACTCTGCATGGAGTATACCTCCGTTTTCCCTGCCCTGTGCCTGTGCTCTGAGGTCCCCTCCACCCAAGGTGTCCTCTCTTTTCCCAACTCTGCTCTTCAAAAACCCCCATCTTCTGACAAGGGTCATTTTTGCAGCTTATGCAGGAAAACTTTTCTTAACCCTGCCCTTCCCACCTTCTTCGCTGAGATCCCCTCTAGGACCTTAAGGTATTTGGAACTTGTGCTCAAGCAGCTTACCTCTGTTACAGTGAAAATTCCCTGAGGCCAGGGATCAATCTGGCTCCAGTGGAAGCAAAGAGGAACTCAGGATAGGACAAGCATAGGACAGCCAAGCTCAGTGCTGGGGCAAAGGTGAAGGCTAGGCCCCAGTGTCCCTCGCACAGGGAAGACAGGTGCAAGGGTAAGTGCTGTCCTGTAGCCTGAATAAAGCCCTGTGGGAGTGCAGAGGGTTCATTACCGCCTTCCTAACAAGCGCAGCATTTGTCGTCCTGGAGGAAGCAGCTTCTGGGGGAGGAGCCAGATGAAGGCCTTTTCCCTCCGGACCAGTAGATAGGGGCATCTGTGCTGAAGGAAGGGTGAGTGGATACCGGGCACCAAAGGAGGCTGCCTTACAGGGTTAACACGGACGTTGGGTTTAGCCAGCTTCATCCTGGCCCCTGGCCCCTGGCAAGTTCCTGCCTCTCTTTCAGCATGAGTTCATTCTGCATTCAGATGGCTCTTCCTCTTTTGCTCACCAAACTAGTCCTGGTTCTTCCCCACCCATCTTACCCCCCAACTCAGGGGCTTCTACTGTTCCCAACTGATGATCGGGAGGTCCACCTCCATCTTTTATGTTTCATTCTTCTCCCCACAGGCCACTTAGGGAGGGAGTGGGCACTTTACTAGCTGTCTCTACTCCCACTCACTTCTCCCTCTGAACAAGTATCCACACTCAACCCCACTGGGTGCATTTCTCCCTGGGGCTGCCCTCTGTAAGGTCCCCACGGACCCTCTTGATACTGAATCCAGCCCTCATGTGTGTGTTTATACCACTGACACTTCCTCCCAGGCTCTGGAGACACCTCACTTTCTGGGCTTTTCTCCTGCCTCTGGCCACCTCTTCAGCGTCCTCATGTCTTAAATATGGCGGGAGCCCCTCCAGCTTCCCCCCGCCCCACACCAGTCCCCTATTCTTCTCCCCTCCCAGGGTGATGCCGTCGTTCTCCTTGACGCCCACATCTCTACCTACAGCCCACATCCCCCTCAGCGCAACCGTGAGTCAACCCCTATTAGATATTTCTACCAGACGTCCTGCAGGCAGAGCCTTAACATGTCCCAAACTGTCCCACTCACTCTGTCCCTCACACTGCTCATCTCTGCGAAAGGCATGACATCCATCCAGTTGTCCAAGCCAGAACGCCTGGAGTCTTACTTGACCCCATTTCTCGCTGCTACTGTTGCCTCTCGGGTCCGTGCACCTCTTGCTGTGATGGTGCAGGCCTGGCTGTCTCTGCCACGTGGACTATAGTGACAGCCTGCTGTCTGGTCTCCTGCTTCGGCATCATTCTCTTCTCCACAAGGCAGGCAGGCTGATTTCTCTAAAAGGAGAATCTGATCATGTGGCTTCCCTTTTGAAAGCCCTTCAGTGGCCCCTGTGCACAGAAAAGCCAAGGTCCGCAGCCGGCTCTTCAGACCCCGGCCCCGCTGTGCCCCTCACTACCTCTCCGTGACCCAGCGGGGACACACCGCCTGAGTCCCTTGCATTTTGCTAATTCTTGCCCCCAGGCCTTTGTATATGCTTTTCCCTCAGCCTGGGATCACCCTGCGTTCACTGTGTTGAACTGCTCATCCTTTAGGTTCAGCTCAGAGGTCACCTTCCCTGGGAAACTTCAGGGAGAAACACCCGGCTGGGGGGAGGCGTCTGTGTCCTGTGCTTTCTCCCAGCACCGCAGGGGCTGCGCTGTAGCTGACCTAGGGGCGAGGGGCCGGGCAAAGGTGAGAACTCTCCAGGGAGAACACATGCCATGCTTTGCCTGCTGGTATATCTCTGATATGTAGCCCTGGGCCTGCCGAGAGTTGGAACTGAATACATAATGAATTGATGAATGAACGCCTTCCTTCCCTCCACAGTTCCCCCCCCACCCCCCGCCCCCGGGTCAGGAACTCAGGAAAAGGAGGCACTAACGTGCAAACCAGATGCCTAACGCCCAGGATTTAAGAGCACTCCTGTGCTTCTCCCAGCCCGCTATCAAAGGCAAGTGGGGTAACGTGAGGTGAAAAGAGGAAGGGACAGAAGACTGAAAGGAAGGCCTTCATCACATTTCTTGATCGATGAATAGGGTAAGTAGACAAGTCCATAGACCTGGGCCAGGCTGCCCCAGAATGCACCCTGCCTGGGCTCTGCCGAGAGGGGCAGAGGCAGTCTTTCTGGGTCGGTCCCACGAAGGAGCCAGTCCTGGGCCACGGTGCTCAGGTCCTCTGAGGTGTTCTGTCCGGCTGGGCTCCTGGTGGGTGGCATCAGCCTGGGCCATGATCAGTCCTGGGGTCCCACCCCATCGTTCTCTGTCAGCCTGGGCCTTAGGCAGTGGTTGGCCCGCCTGCCCGGCCATACGGGGGCACGATGGCCTGGACGAGAAGGGGGCGGAGGAGACCCTGGCATGGTGCTGGGGAGTAATCTAGCAGTGAGGCGGTGTGAGCGTGGGCCGGGGTCGGGGCCCGGCGAAGAGCTCACAGGCTCAGATGATACAGTGCTCTTGGGCCTTCTCTCCCAAGTAAAAGCGGTTGAAGAGGAAGGGGCTCAGGTTGATGGTCTGGAAGTGGCCCTCCAGCATCACCTCTGCCACAGCCCGGCCCACGGCGGGGGCCTGCTGGAGCCCGTGGCCACTGAAGCCTGTCGCAAAGTACATGTTGACGACGAGGGGGTGAGGGCCCACCACGCCATTCTGGTCAAAGGTGTTGTAGTCGTAGTAGCCAGCCCAAGCGCGCCGCACCTGCGGGGCACAGGACGCTGTGCGTCGGGAGGGCTGCCCTGCGCTCCGCCCCACCCACTCCCGGCTGGGGTCGGCGCACGGTACCCTCCGCCACCGCTGAGCGCGCTCACGGGACGGGTCCTGCGAGGTGGGGGTCCTGACAGGGCCCAGATGCTCCGTGGTCATCTGTCTCCTTCCAGTTACCTTTAGAGTCTCAAAAGCTGGTACCCTCTGGGCCAGATAGGGCCACACCTTCTCCTGGAAGAAATCATGGTCCACTTCCAGGTTCCCTGGGTCTGGTTCCTCCTCCTGCGGGCAGAGGTAGGGACAAGGCTTACGTTGCCCGGGACACACGTCAGACCCAGGCCTCGCTGGCCTCTTTAATCTGTCCGCTTGGTAAGTGGCGGATGGGGGGAAGAGACCCCAAGTCAAAGCCAGAGGGGACCGTGACATCAGTACCAGCACTGGGCCCGCCAAAGAAGCCTGACTGCTCAGCAACACCCGGTCTCTGTCTTCTCCCCGGCACCCCGACCCCACAGAGCTCACCTCAGTGGGGCTACAGCCGCCCAGGTAGTTGTTGCCGAGTCCTTCCCGGCGGAAATAGGCTCCGCTGGGGTCTGCGACAAGCGGAGCCTCCAGGCCTGGTCCCTGGGGGCAGTGCCACAAGTACACATACCTGCCGTGACCAGCGGCGTTAGAAGCGGCGAGAACAGCAACTCCCCTCCCCGACTCTCCTCTCACCCCCACCCCGCTCCACGGCCCTGGGCAAGTCACCTTTTCCTCGGCTCCACGGGCAGCTTGGTGCCCTGAAGAGTACCAGGCGGCCCCTTCCCAATGCCAGCCAGCTCTGCGATTCGCCCAGACCAGGCCCCCGCTGCATTGACCACTATGGCGCATTCCACGGGCTGGTACTCCTGGCTGTGGTCCACCTTCACCTATGGGCACCAGAGAGGGGGGCGGAGGGAGCAGTCCAGTTCTTCCTGAGCCTCAGTTTACCCACACTGGAAGTGGGTAGCAGAAGATCTAAATGACAGCTGTTACGTTTCTCATTTAATAAAGGAGACACCTAGGCTGGGAACTTACATGGACTTCGTGGATCCTTTTCAAAGTCACCTTCTCCCCGATGGCGGTCTCCATGTGGTTAGATGAAGAGACGAAACCTGCATGAAAAAGGAAAGAAAATAAGCCCTTGAGGCCTCAAAGAGGAAGGAGATGGAGATTCCACTGGTTTCCTGAGGAAAGAAAGCTGGAAGGCTGGAAGCTTTCCCACAGACACTGAAGCAAAGAGACAGGGTAACCGGGATGAACTTGGCCGCACAGGACAGGAGGGTGCCAAAATCTTCAAGCAGATCACGAGTCACGGCCAAATGCAGTTAGGAGCCAGGGTCAGGATGCCCAGGACCAGTCCCCAGGGGAGAACTCCCTATCCTGAGAAAGCACAGGCCTTGCTCAGCCTGTGCGTGAAGGTAAGACCCTGTCTGGGCTGGCGTCCTGGCTGGCAGAGGTCACAAGCAGTGGACACGGGGCCGCAGACGCACGTGTCACCTCTCCGTGGCAGAAAAGGACCCCCATGGACTGGACCTTTCGCCGAAGCCCCTGGAGCAGACACCAGGGGTCAAACCAACCTTCGTTCTCCAACCCTGTGAGGAGAAAGAGGATGCGTGAAGGTGGGCTAGGACCCTCCTCTCCTGTTGTCTCTCCTGCACCCCTAACTCTTCTTTAGGGCTCGTAAGCTGGGGAGTCACATTGACCAACTGCACCAGAGTCAGATCCTGCGGAAGGACAGAGAGCCGGCCTGGCCCGGGGGAGGCCCTGCCAGCCAGGAGGGAAGCGTTCCTCCTTGACTTGGCTGCGGGGTGCTGAGACTCCTAACCTGAGGTGCCCCTCAACCCCTGACACCCTCTGCAAGCAAGCCTCACCATAAGATGCCAAAGCCACTCCCTCCGTGTTTATCCAGGGAAACTTCTTCTGAAGCTGCTCCGGAGACATCAGACAAACTTTGGCTCCTTCCTGCCTGGAGAAATGTGCGGGTCTACGTATGTGTGCTGGATGAGTGTATGGGGGGAGAAGTATGGGCCCCGGCTCCACAAGTCAACTCCTTCATGTCACTCCTCTGCCCCCAACTCCCCATGTATCCTCCTTGCTTCCTGGAAAAGAGCAAGCTCCTAGTCAAGGCTCTTCAGCATCTGACCCCCGTTTCCTTTATGACACTCTAGCCTCCCTTTGGCCACGCTAAACACCTTATCACCCGCTAACTGTTCCTCGTGCTTTCACAACAGGGCGGGTCACTCTGTTCCCTCCACTCCTTCTGCCCAGGACAGCCTTCCTGTCCACCTCCTAGAACAATCCTGCTCACCAGCACAACTGTCTCCTTCTGGGACCCTCATGCCCAAAGGCAGCATTGTATGCGCTAAAAGGACACACTCACAAGGCGGACTGCCTGGTTCAAGTCCCAGCGCCACCACTTACTAGCTCCGGGGGCCTCAGTTTTCTCACATGTAAAATGCGCATGTTCTGATGATTAAACAAGTTAACATTTATAATGCATTTAGGATGTGACCTGATGTCACTAGTGAAACTCGTAGAAGGTTCTGCTAAAGGGTCTCAGGCACAGAGATCAGGCTGCCTGCGCAGCCATACGGGGGCAGGATGGCCTGGACGAGAGGAGGGTGGAGGAGACCCTGGCATGGTGCTGGGGAGCAATCTAGCAGTGAGGAGGTGTGAACCCGGGCCGGGATTAGAGCCCAGGGTGACAGATGGGGCGTTGGGGCCCAGTGATGAGCTCACAGGCTCAGATAATAGTCCTGACTGACGGGTCATGAGACCCACAGCCTTTTACACAAGTCCCGGTATGGCCGGCAAAGCCTACGAGCTTAGCTCTCCGGCTCTTAGAGAAAACATTTGCAGATTTGTGGGCCCCTCCCCAGAGATCCTGACTTATTAGGAGGGATGTGTCCTGGGTGGTTCTCATCACCTGGGAATTTAGGAACCACCGCGGCAGTGCTTTGTCCGTGTCTGTGTTACAGCACTTAGCACAGGGCTTCGGAGGTCTGCCCGTGCGCGTCTTCCTGACAGACTGAGCTCCTAGGGAGCAGGGCCTGTCTCGTTGGCTCCGTCACCCCGGCTCCTAAAGTGAGTCAGAGCCCACTGTGTGCGGGCAGCTGAGACGCAGCATGGCAGCCGTGCCGGGTGCCCACCTCTGCACTTTCACGTTGTTTTCCATGATCGTAGCCCCCTCCTCTGAAGCCAGAAAGAGGTAACCAGAGGGGTTGAACTGGAGGTCCAGGGGAGGGTCATCGACCACGGCCAGGTACTCCTGTGTGCAAAGAAAAGTTCCTCCAAGAAGCTGACTTCAAGAAGGGAGGGAGAGCTTTCCTGGCTTTCTCACCACAGCCCCCGGGCTTGGTACCCCGACCCAGAGGGAAGCTCTCTCCGGGCACCGCCGCTGGGAAGAAAACCGGGGGTTCCAACTCCTAGCTGCCCATATGCTCGCCCAGCCAGCTGGGCTGCTCCCCTCTCTGGGCTAAAGGAGAGGTCACCACCCCACCCCCAAATCTCACAGCACGTACATTGATGTTCCGGAGAAATTCGACCGAAAAGAGGGAGAGCTGGATGTTCTCAGGCAATGAGAACTGCTGACGAATCCCACCCACAGAAAGCACGGTGGAGGCCTGGGAATACTGTGGAAAGACAAGAGAAGGCGATGTGGGCCCTGTTCCATGTGAGCAGAATACCGTACTGGAGGGTGAGAGTCACATACCCAAAGTTATTTTTTTTTTGGCCACGCTGCTGCTTGCGGATCTTAGTTCCCTGACCAGGGATGGAACCTGGGCCACCTGCAGTGGAAGTGTGGAGTCTTAACCACTGGACTGCCAGGGAAGTCCCACGTGCCCAAAGTTAAAGGGGAGTCCTACTTGCAAGTTTATAATCTAAACTTGCAGAAACCTATATGCAAGTCAACAAGGACAATAGCTATTAAAATTCTTATTAGAAGATACACAGAGCAGAGAGGCTCAGTCAACTAAAAAGGGCTGGGCGCCGTCGTACAAATGGTAATGGCCTGGAAGTACAAGGCAGGAGACTGACGTGGAAAACAGAGGGATGTGGCCAAAGGAGCAAGATTCGTGACTAGCTGGCAGTGCTAAACAGGAACAGTTAAAGAGCAGAAACCTCAGAAGTAACGTAACCTACAAGGGCGTCGTGACAGCTGTTTGTGTTAACCACAGCTTGAATGCAGGCCAGACCTCCAAGATCTCAAGACATACAACGTTGTGAAATTTGCTTCCCAAAGCAAAAACCTTATTGTCAAGGTCTCTGGTTTGAGGGAGGAAGCACATGGGGCTATTTCTCAACAAGGGCCAAAGCACAGTCCCTGCCCTTTGGCCCTGCAAACACTGAGGTCTTTCCTCTTCTCTCCTCCCCTCGAGTCCTTAAGAAAATACAAGTCTGCACCCCACTCCTGACTCTGCCCCACCCCAGACCTCACCGTGTGGTCCCGCTCCACCACCAGCACCCGAATGGCACCTTGCCGCTTCTCCAGCCTCTTCAGCCAATAGGCTACGGACAGGCCAAGCACCCCACCGCCAACAATCACCACATCGGAGTGTTCAGGGGGCAGGTGGCTGGTGTCACATAGCGGACTCCAGGCCCCTCCAGGAAGGACGGACTGGATCTTCTTCTTAATCTCCGACACCTTTCCATGCCAGTCTGTGGGATACAGTTATGGTCAAAGAGAGCCATACATCTCCTTTCCAGGAGGCGGAGCGGGGTGTGTGTTAGAGGATGGGCACAGGAAAAGATGGGCTAAACGGAACACCGAGTGTTCAGTCCTCACTGCCATTCCTTCTCACGAGGTCAGCTCGCACCCAGCAGCACTCCACAGCTTGGCTTCATGTTCTCTACACCAGAGTCTCACTTCCTTTGAGTGCATTATACCCAGCACTGCAAGATTCAACTTCCTAAAACTGACACTCTCTGTTCTCTCCACTGGCTAGGGGACTTGCACGTATTTCTCTCCTGTGCAGACCTCTCTCTCCCCTGAGCCCAGGCTCCTGGACCAAGAGATCCCGGCACACCTAGAGCCGCACTGCCTTCTGAAGCACGGACCTCTGAGTGGCACCTTATCCTGGATATCCATCACCAACAGCAAACCTACATTCATGTAGTCTGTTATCAAGTCCTGACGACTTTGCCTCTTAAACATCTCCCCAATCTCCCCAATCTGTACCCTTTTTTCCCCATCTCTACCACCACTGCCCTAGACCAAACCACGATGTCTCTCCCACCTAAACTGTTAAAAGCTCCTGTTTCCACTCATTCCCCTCTTGTCTAACCCCCCCAACTTCTTTTCTATATCACGGCTAGAATGATCTTTTCTAAACACTAATTTAATCACACACTCTCTTGCTTAAAACCCTCCAGTGGGTTTCCATTACCCTAAGGATAAAAGTCCAAAATCTTTCACGTGGCCTGCGAGACACTGCATGATCTGGCTCCTGTTTGCCCTGTCCTCCCCGAACCCTCCAGCCTCAGCCCCTTCATTCCTGCCACAGGGGATCCACACAGGTGTTCTCCCTGCTTTGAAACTCTGTGCCCACTTCTTTGCCCAGTTAACTCCTTGCTTCCTTTAGATCTCAGCTCAGTTATCATCTTCTCAGGGATGCCTTCTTTCCTGACCCCCTAGATTATGCCAAGTTCTCCTGTCATGCTATCTCATAGCTCCATGAACCGCTCTTTTGCAGCATGCAACACACTTGCAACTTTGAGTTTATCTGTGATTGCTTCATGCTGTACTATGTCTACCTTCTCCATAGAATCTCCAGTCTAGAACAGTACCTGGCACAACCTAAGTGCTCAACAAATGTCTTGAATTCATGAATCCTTTTGTCTTTCACACCTAACTCACGAATCTCCAAGTCTTCTCTCACTGTCTCCAATTCAAAGTTCGAACTCTTCCCTGCATTCGAATCCTTCTTTGATCTGGACTTAACCTTACCTGTCCTGAGTACATTTCATACTACTACTCAAACTCTCTATCTGGATGGCCTTTGCTAATTCCTTGCACAAGAACAGTACTTTTCTCCTCCTAACCTTTGCTCAGTTCCCCAGAACCTGGAACTCATGCTTTCCTTGAGCCAGTAAACATCATCTTTCAAAGCTGATCTCCGTTCCCACCTGTTCCATGTACTGCTATAATTACACTAGCCACTGGCACTGGCAGTGCAGGGTATCCTCCGAGTTGGGTTCTCTCCAGTCTTGAACCGGTCTACCAAAGCCTTCCCTCTCCAGCTACACTTCAGGCACCTGCAGGACATATATCGAATCCTCTCTTTCTCTTCTTTCCTCCTTCACGGCCACAACACTAAGCACAGCATCCTGCACGCGAGCAGGACTTCATGCACTTCTGTGCCACCAATGAATCTGCCTGGCTGCTATTCTGGTGGTAAGTTCAAGCACAGAAGGATCTGGGATATGTCACCTGAGAAGGGCAACCCTGAGATCCATACCCCTGTCCAGGCTCTACAAGCTCCGGCAGGCAAGGTTACCTCCTGCTCCCAGCGACCCACTGTCTTCCCAACGCGGACCGGGACCTCGAGTCCTGAAGGTCACATGGCTGGAGATTGGGAACACCCCAGAACCACGATACCCTCCGCTGCCCTCAGCTTTACCCAGAGTAGAGCCTTCTCTGTGTGTGCCTAGCCCCCGGCCCAAGAGGCCCGGGCCCAAGCCGAGCCGCAGCGCCCTCCGAAGCATGGCCCTGGGGCTCTCGGCAGCTAGGATAGGGGTACCCTACCCCGGCAAGGTCCCAGCCCGCCGTCACTGCTACGCGTCGCCTGCAGTTCATTCGAGCGCGTCCATTGGCCAGCGGCCCCTCCGGGCCCCACCCCTCCACCCTATAGGCGGCCGTACTGTCCCTTGACTGCCTGAGAGCCCCGCCCAGGCCCGCCCCCACCCGCCATTGGCGTACCCGGAGTTACGTCAGACCTACGCGTCCGCTGGCCGAGCTAGGGAGGGACCCAGGCTACTGCGCTGAACGGAAGTGCGGCTGAGCAGGTTTCCGGGGCCGCTGGTGTGACGTGTCCCGCGCTTGGCGCAGCAGGAAGCGGGGGCCATCGCGACCTGAGTTCCCGGCGCCGGCCCCGGCTCTTTTCCCGCTGCCGCCATGCTCGACTTCTTCACCATTTTCTCCAAAGGCGGGCTAGTGCTCTGGTGCTTCCAGGGCGTGAGCGACTCATGCACCGGGCCAGTTAACGCGTTGATTCGTTCCGTGTTGCTGCAGGTACTGCCCCCGCGGGATCAGAACTCTGGGCTTGTCCCCCTGACCTGGTCCCTAGTCCCCCCTCGACTGATCCCGCGCCTCCCTCCCACCCCGTCGGCCCACCTCAAACCGGCCGCTCACTCGTAACTGTGACTCCACTTTTTTCTCCCGCCCCCATCAGACCATCCCGCAACTTTGCGCTGTCCCCTCCCCCTCCTCTTTCTGGGACTCTGGCCGGAATCCGTAGTCTATTGAGACTTAGCGTCGTTCCCTCCATTCGCCCCCAGCAGCTTGGTTTTCTGTTGTTTCGAAGGCCGGGTGAGATAATGGCTGGAGAAACGGCCTTTAAAAACTGTAGATAGTGTACAGCTGCTAGTAAGTCTGATTGTTTATATGAGATGAGGACTCCTTCCCATCTGGCTCGCACGTGTCCTCCCCTCCCACCTCTTTGCCCCTTTCCCCCAAGCTCGGTGTCTCCTTTTCTCGCAGGAGGAATGCTGAAGAGCAGCTCCCCTGAATCTTCTTGCCCTGGGGACAGGTTTGAGTTTGGGGGAGTGTCTAGTTCTCCTCCAAAGGCAATCCTGGAGAGGCCCAAGTCTAGGTGTTGGGACAGTCTGAACTCTGAGACATACTCTTTTTCCAGGAAAGGGGAGGTAACAACTCCTTCACCCATGAGGCACTCACGCTCAAGTATAAACTGGACAACCAGTTTGAGCTGGTGTTTGTGGTAAGTGGGGGTATTTTAGAGGGGCAATGATTATAGTCACCACGGAGTCCTGATTATTCAGAAAACCCTGATTAATTGTACCCAGTGTTTATGATGAAGTAACTGAGAAGACACGGAGGGTGGAGGGGGAAAGGGGAGAAGCTCTCGGGCCCAGTCAGAGGGCTTGGCTGCTCCTAGGTCAGGGAAACCTGCCAGGTGGCTGAGCCAGTCTCTGAAGGGCTAGGCTGAGTTGGCTTCCCTCTGTTCTGGGCTAGCATGTGAGCAGATCTCTTGGCTCTGTTTCTTTCCCTAAACAGGTAGGTTTTCAGAAGATCCTAACACTGACGTACGTAGACAAGTTGATAGACGATGTGCACCGGCTGTTTCGTGACAAGTACCGCACTGAGATCCAACAGCAAAGTGCCTTAAGTCTACTGAATGGCACTTTTGATTTCCAGAATGACTTTCTGCGGCTCCTTCGGTGAGAGGCCTCCCCTCTCCAAAATAGTCTCTGTGACTTGAGCTTCCTTCCTTCCCGAGGGCGGGTGGACGGCAGTATGTTGTGGATTGAAAGGCACTCCTGAGTTTGCTGCTCGGTTCTGGTTATCCTCTGGGTGTGAGGGCCCTTCTCCTGCATTTGGACTGTTCCCTTTTCTCTTTAGTGAAGCGGAGGAGAGCAGTAAGGTCCGTGCTCCCACAACCATGAAGAAATTTGAAGATTCTGAAAAGGCCAAGAAACCTGTGAGGTCCATGATTGAGACACGGGGTGAAAAACCTAAGGAAAAAGCCAAGAACAGCAAAAAAAACAAGGGGGCCAAGAAGGAAGGTGAGCTTGAACTTGGACACCTGGGGGCATGAAAAGTCGTTAAGGTGGGCTGGAGTGGTTCCCTGCCCTTCCCTCGCTCCGGTGCCCACCACCCTCACCATCGTCCCCGGTCCTCGCGATCCCCTAGATGTTTGTTCCTAGTTTCGTCTTAATGATTTGGAAGGCTTTTCCCTATTTGTCTGTTTTGTTGGAATTTGGTCTTTTTTTCCCCAGTGAGTTTTCTCCTTGACAGGTTCTGATGGCCCTTCGGCTACCAGCAAAGCAGTCCCTGCAGAAAAGTCAGGTCTCCCAGTGGGGCCTGAGAACGGGATAGAACTTTCCAAAGAGGAGCTGATCCGCAGGAAGCGAGAAGAGTTCATTCAGAAGCATGGGAGGGGTATGGAGAAGTCCAGGTGAGCATTCCAGCTTTTGCCATACGTACTGCTATCTAGACATGTTGGGGGCGAGGGAGTCCTTGTCTCTGGGGTGGATGTTTCGTCTCCTGCTTCTTCATTGGAACCCTTTGTGCTGTAACCCTTTGCAGCAAGTCCAGTAAGTCAGATGCTCCCAAGGAGAAGGGCAAAAAAGCGCCCCGGGTGTGGGCACTGGGTGGCTCTGTCAACAAGGAAGTCCTGGACTATAGCGCTCCTACCGCCAATGGGGCCCCCGAGGGCGCCCCGCCTGAGGACATCAACTTGGTAAGAGGCAGCAGGGCCAGAGTGAAGGCCAATGTTAATAAGAAACGGGGGAGGAAGGAGAGATGAGGAGGGCAGTACTCTTGACTCCTTGGCGCGAGGGGTGAGTTACATTTGGAGCTTCCTGAATCGAAGAGGTGGAGCAGTGTAGACAGGGTAAATCCAGGCTTTTCCCCCCACAGCCCATCGTGTTCTTGATCCCATCTCCTCCTTTTCCGCATACCCTCCAGATTCGAGGGACTGGGTCTGGGAGGCAGCTTCAGGATCTGGACTGCAGCAGCTCAGATGACGAAGGGGCCGCTCAAAACTCCACCAAACCTAGGTAGGAGATCCGAGCTGGTGGCTGGTGGGTGTGGCTCCAGAACTGAGGAGACTTGACTGCTGCCTGCTGGCCATATGTGCATCTGTAACCTTCTGTGCCTGCAGTGCTACCAAGGGGACTCTGGGTGGCATGTTTGGGATGCTGAAGGGCCTTGTGGGTTCCAAGAGCTTGAGTCGTGAAGACATGGAATCTGTGCTGGACAAGATGCGTGACCATCTCATTGGTGAGTCAGGAACCGGTGGACTCGTGTTTCTGGGGTGGGGACGGTGGGGGCAGAATGGCTGTACCATAGGGGGTGTTCACTGCTGCTGGAGCACTCATGCCACGCCTTTCCCCCTCTTCTCAGCTAAGAACGTGGCAGCAGACATTGCGGTCCAACTCTGTGAATCTGTTGCGAACAAGCTGGAAGGGAAGGTGATGGGGACGTTCAGCAGTAAGTATCTCCCTGGACCTGGAAGTGCTTGGGTGGGCATCACACACCCCAGAAGGCCACCGCGTCCACCTCCGTTCTTACTAGGTGTGTGACTTTCGACGAATCCCGTAACATCTACGTTTCTATTTTGTAACTTGGATTTTGGGTGGTGATGGCCTCTAAGTTAGGAGGATTAAAATGAACTAATACTTGTAAAGTGCTTAGGATTCCTGGGCAGGCTCCCAGTTCCCTTAGCTCAGAAAGGGGCTGGGCATTCCCGGAGCACATTACTTGGGCTTCACTGATACACCTCTGCCCCCACCTCAGCGGTGACTTCCACCGTAAAGCTAGCTCTCCAAGAGTCCCTGGTGCAGATCCTGCAGCCGCAGCGCCGTGTGGACATGCTCCGGGATATCATGGATGCCCAGCGTCATCAGCGCCCTTACGTGGTCACCTTCTGTGGTGTGAATGGCGTGGGGAAGTCTACTAACCTTGCCAAGGTCGGTGCAGTTCCGCAGCCCGTCTCTGACATCATTTCTTCACTCTGCATTTCCTGGCACCTCTGGGTCTAGGTGACAGTTTTCTTTGCCTCTTTTGCAGATTTCCTTCTGGCTGTTAGAGAATGGCTTCAGTGTCCTCATTGCTGCCTGTGATACATTCCGTGCCGGGGCTGTGGAGCAGCTGCGGACGCACACCCGACGTTTGCGCGCCCTGCACCCCCCCGAGAATCACGGTGGCCGCGCCATGGTGCAGTTGTTTGAGAAGGGCTACGGCAAGGATGCTGCTGGCATCGCCATGGAAGCCATTGCCTTTGGTACAGTGCACAGAAAGCTGGGGGGCTTGTCTGGGCCCCTTTTCTCCTTGGGTTCTCTTGGAACTTGCAGAGGACCGGGGTTACCCTACCACCAACTTCCTGCGCAGTAACAGGTCAGGACTAGTGACATGCCGTGATCTGCTCTGGGGTAACGAGTGTAGTTGCAGGCAAACCTAGTATATTTGTTTATCTCTATTTGGTCACCTTTACCTACTGCCATCCTTTTCCTAAATATGCTTGATGGCTGAGTATGGGAATTTTTTCTTACACTACCTTGTAACCTAAGGAAATAAACAGGTAGACTTCTAATATGGCCAGTTTGGGACTTCCTGAGAGGAAAGCTGGAAACGTGACAGTCCAGGAGTTTTGACTTGACCACTTTTTTTCTCTCTAGCACGTAACCAAGGCTTTGATGTGGTGCTGGTGGACACAGCTGGCCGCATGCAGGACAATGCCCCTCTGATGACTGCCCTGGCCAAGCTCATTACTGTCAACACACCCGACTTGGTGCTGTTTGTGGGGGAGGCCTTAGTAGGCAATGAGGCCGTGGACCAGCTGGTGAGGGCTAGGGCTTGGTTCTCTTTCCAGCCTCAGCTTTGGCCACTTTAGGTGCATCTTATACTTAATGTCATGTTCCTCCTTTCCAGGTCAAGTTCAACAGGGCCTTGGCTGACCATTCTATGGCCCAGACACCTCGGCTCATTGATGGCATTGTCCTTACCAAATTTGATACCATCGATGACAAGGTAAATATGGACGACACAGGGCAGAGTGGGACTGGGAGAGGGGAACGGCCATCCTTCACAAGGGAGCGGAGGCTCTAAGGGCACACTGGCTCCAAAGCCTCCTGTTGCTTAGGGGGTGAAAAGGAGTGGCCTGGAGTTGACTGGGTATCCCCTTTCTCTGCTTCAGGTGGGAGCTGCTATTTCTATGACCTATATCACAAGCAAACCCATCGTCTTTGTGGGCACTGGCCAGACCTACTGTGACCTACGCAGTCTCAACGCCAAGGCCGTGGTGGCTGCCCTCATGAAGGCTTAACGTGGCTCTTGGCCAACACCAAATCACCGCTTCCCCCCAAAGCCCCCATCCCCGTATCAAGAATGTGCTTTAGAGTATGTGAGCAACTTGTCTTCAGTGTAGTTCAAAGGCAGAGTGAGGGAGCTCCAGGCGAGGGCTTGCAGCCCCTCCTAACCCCACTCCCTGTTCAGCCCAGCCTCCCTCTGCAAGGAGGGCCTAATCATGTTACGGTCACTGCCCATTACCCGCCCCCAGCCCCATGCTCCTCCCCCTTCCTACTCACTCAGGCATCCCTTCACTCTGCCTACAGACTCGGTCTCATTACAGCTTTGACCAATGGTTAGAAGATCCAGCACCAGAGCTTTGCTAGTTAAGTGTGGTCATGGGGACGTCCGAGCATCATCCCCTGCTCCATTAGATAAAGAGACTTCCAGAGCCAGCTCTGGGTCCTGAGTGGCACCTCCCCCTAGGATATACACAGCTTTCCGGTCCCTGGGGCCGGGACGACACCCCCACACTGTGGCAGTGTATGGCCTGTCCTTAGTTGCTGCTGATTCCAGGATGACCCCTGGCCCCGTTTCCCCGAAGCATCAGCTAGGCCACAGTGATGTGTTACAGATGAGTGAAAGAGGAGTCCCTGCCTCCCTCAGAGATGAAGGGAGCCGAGCTGCAGTGCTGCATTGGGCTTCTCGGCCTCCAAGATCTCCTCCCACTTCCAGAATCCAGACATAACTTTGCATGTTCCCCTTCCCGGGAGAAAACCAACTGTCAGAAGAGGAGACACACCGCCCCCTGCCCCTTCTTCACCTGGGATGGATCCTGGCTTTTCCTCATCCTCTACAGTGCCTGGTAGACAAGTGCTACGTTGAATACAGACCTTGTTAAGACTTGTCCTGTAGCTTGGTATTACAGATGTGCTATTAGTGCAATAAGGTGAAGGCTGTCTGCCCAGAGAAATACATAATTTATATAAGAAAATAAATTTCATAAATAAATTACCTTTTAGGTCTTGGAGTTATGTTACAGGAGGATTCAAAACTAAAATCCTACATCACACTGTAGTTCTAGCAGTTACGGTAAGAAGGGAAACAGGAATTGATAATGCTGAGGCATCAGGTAAAAATAAGTAGTTGTCCCAAGAATGAGATCACCTTTCCCCAAGGCGAAAGAAGGGAACTTTTAAAATTTAAATTCGGCTTGTATCTTTGCAGGTTAGGAGTTTTCTAGAGTGACTCAAAGTAGAGCTGGGGCCCTGGGAAGTAAATGAACAAGCTTTTAATACAGCTCAATTATGTAAAAGACTGTACACTATAAAAGATCTAGAAAACTAGAGCTTCAAGCCATGTTTTAAAAATGCCATTAAGCTTAATTGAGAAACCAAGTATAGAGTACAAAACTGCAACAAGGGCCGCGGCGATCCCGTGGCATCTAGATCCCGAGTCCTTCATGCAGAGCTGTGGCCACGGTCGGTAGAGATGTCCCGTGGATCTGCTGTGTGGACGTAGGCCTGTCCAGCCTGGGGGCGGGGCGGGGCGACCTCCGGGTCCCTTGTCACTTGGGTATTGAACTGGAACGGGCCGCAGAGGATCAGGAAGCAGCCGGCACGGCACGAAGGGGTAAGCTGCGACACCCGCCCACTAACCCCGGCCTTCAACCTCTGCGTTCTGGTAGTTCCTAGGAGCTGTTTTGGGTTCTTGTGAGTTTACTTGTTAAACACTGTCCACGGTAGGCCCTTACAGCTTGGTCTAATGGTGGTGATTCCTCTAGCCCTCTCATGTACTACAGTCTGTGGAGAGAGAGAAGGGAGAGAGTTAAGTGAAGTTTCACAAAACAGGTTTACACATCTAAAGCTGCAGAAATTTAAGTCAAGCTTAACCCTTCAGAAGACAAGATACTAGGAAACTCGTAACAGACTTGGTGGGAAAATACAGACGCTTTAACAGGTAGGAGAGGTTCTCCAAGGTCTTAACTAAGTTCTGGGAAAGCATTTTCTGCTGACAAACTGACACATAGTAGAACAGGAAACAGTATACCTCTCATTTCACTGTGTGCTGTCGATGAGCCATTTAGCTGGCCTTCTGAGCCATTTAGCTGGCCTTCTCTTACCATCCCTGCTAAACAGAACATACACCAGTATCAGATATTTGGCTGAAAAGCTAAAACTATTAATAATAGAAAAGCAACCAACTGAAGGGAGATGAAAGTACATGGTCTGACTAAGAAGGACGCCGTTTAGGAACGCACACATTAGGCAGGACAGTAAGCCAGTTAGTCTTCACGCTGTTGTATTAAACAACAGGGAAGCAGTGAGGTCCCTGAGTACACGGACATTACTTGTGAACAAAACAAGTGTGCTTGCTGTCCCTAACTAGTCCAGAAGGCCAAGTTTAGGTAAAAAGAACTACTCCAGCTGGGGTCAGGAAGCAGCGTGCAAGGAGGCAAATTCAACCAAGTAGAAGAGTGAAAAGTAGCAGACACGCCCACGGTATAAAATGGGTTTAGAGCTGTGCCGTCCCACTGGCCACATGTGCTGTTTAGTTTTAAATTAAATTAAAAATTCTGTTCCTCAGGGAACTCCCTGGTGGTCCAGTGGTCAGGACTCCAAGCTTCCACTGCGGGGACCTGGGTTCAATCCCTGGGTGGGGGACTAAGATCCCGCAAGCCAAGTGGTGCGGCCAGGAGAAAAAAAAATCTGTTCCTCAGTCACACTGACCGCACTTCAAATGCTCAATGGTTGCATGCGGCTTGTGGATACAGTACTGGACAGAGAAGATTACAGAATATTCCTATCATTGCAGAAAATTCTATGGGACAGCACTGGGATAGATAATGTATAGGAAGAGGTTTAAATCTGAACACACGGGAGGAAAGAATAGCAATCAGAAACATGGCCAATTAGAATATAAACAAAAGACAGCACCCAAACACACAAATTGGTATTCCTCTCTTGGAAAGCACTTTAGCAATATTTATCTACCACTAAAATGTTCATGCCCTTTGACCTAGTAATTATACTGAGAACCCATCCTACTGGCAAAAGGAAAAACTGTACCATTCATCACAACAGTGCTTACAATAGAAAAAACTAGATACTGCCTAACATAGGGGAATAATTAGGTAACTGTGACATCCACACTGGATTATAACACAGTCATTAAAAACACTGGTTATGGGCATTTTTTACAGAACCACAACAAAAAATCTTAAAATTTGTATGGAGACACAAAAGACCCCGAATAGCCAAAGCAGTCTTGAGGGAAAAAAAAAGAGCTGGAGGAATCAGACTCCCTGACTTCAGACTATACTACAAAGCTACGGTAATCAAGACAATATGGTACTGGCACAAAAACAGAAATATAGATCAATGGAACAGGATAGAAAGCCCAGAGATAAACCCACGCACCTATGGTTAACTAATCTATGACAAGGGAGGCAAGGATATACAGTGGAGAAAAGACAGTCTCCAATAAGTGGTGCTGGGAAACCTGGACAGCTACATGTAAAAGAATGAAATTAGAACACTCCCTAACACCATAACACAAAAATAAACTCAAAATGGATTAGAGACCTAAATGTAAGACCGGACACTATAAAACTCTTAGAGGAAAACATAGGAAGAACACTCTTTGACATAAATCACAGCAAGATATTTTTTGATTCAGCTCCTAGAGTAATGGAAATAAAAACAAAAATAAATGGGACCTAATGAAACTTAAAAGCTTTTGCACAGCAAAGGAAACTACGAACAAGACGAAAAGACAACCCTCAGAATGAGAGAAAATATTTGCACATGAATCCATGGACAAAGGATTAATCTCCAAAATATATAAACAGCTCATGCAGCTCAATATTAAAAAAACAAACAACCCAATCCAAAAATGGGCAGAAGACCTAAATAGACATTTCTCCAAAGAAGACATACAGATGGCCAAGAAGCACATGAAAAGCTGCTCAGCATCACTAATCAGAGAAATGCAAATCAAAAGTACAATGAGGTATCACCTCACACCAGTTAGAATGGGCATCATCAGAAAATCTACAAACGACAAATGCTGGAGAGGGTGTGGAGAAAAGGGAACCCTCCTGCACTGTTGGTGAGAATGTAAATTGATACAGCCACTATGGAGAACAGTATGGAGGCTCCTTAAAAAACTAAAAATAGAATTACCATATGACCCAGCAATCCCACTACTGGGCATATACGCAGAGAAAACCGTAATTCAAAAAGACACATGCACCACAATGTTCAATGCAGCACTATTTACAATAGCCAGGTCATGGAAGCAACCTAAATGCCCATCGACAGACGAACGGATAAAGAAGATGTGGTACATATATACAATGGAGTACTATTACTCAGCCATAAAAAGGAGTGAAATTGGGTCATTTGTAGAGACGTGGATGGATCTAGAGACTGTCATACAGAGTGAAGTAAGTCAGAAAGAGAAAAACAAATATCGTACTATATTAACACATGTATGTGGAACCTAGAAAAACGGTCCAGATGAACCAGTTTTCAGGGCAGAAACAGACACAAAGATGTAGAGAACAAACGTATGGACACCAAGGGGGGAAAGCCACGGGGGGTGGTGGTGGGATGAATTGGGAGATTGGGATTGACACATCTACACTAGTATGTATAAAATAGATAACTAATAAGAACCTGCTGTATAAAAAATAAATAAAATAAAATTCAAAATAAATAAATAAAAGGTTACATTTTAAATTAAAAAAAAAGGTCCATATGAAAAAAAATTAAAAAAAAAAATACTGGTTATGAAGACTGCAGCCATGTGGGAAAATGTATGATGTATCACTGAATAAAAAAAAGGACCAGGGGGCTTCCCTGGTGGCACAGTGGTTAAGAATCCGCCTGCCAATGCAGGGGACATGGGTTCGAGCCCTGGTCCGGGAAGATCCCACATGCCGCGAGCAACTAAGCCCATGCACCGCAACTACTGAGCCAGTGCTCTAGAGCCCACGAGCCACAACTACTGAAGCCCACGTTCCTAGAGCCCATGCTCTGCAACAAGAGAAGCCACCACAATAAGAAGCCCGCGCACTGCAACGAAGAGTAGCCCCTGCTCGCCACAATTGGAGAAAGCCCACATGCAGCAACAAAGACCTAATGCAGCCAAAAATAAGTTAATTAATTAATTAAAAAAAAAAAAAAGTACCAGGAGTGTATGTGTACTTTGTTTACAGCCATGAAGAAATACACAAGGAAAACTTACCTGAAATATACCAAAGTAACTGCTTCTGTTACAGTAATGAATTATAAAAGAATTATTTTCCTTTCCCCATTACTTGGTTTTTCTGAAATAAATGTACCGGGATCCTACAGAATCTTTTGAACCCAAGTAATTCTCACTATGCAAAAGCGAGTACACAGCACAATGCAAGGCACACAGCAAGAGGCCAGGGTTAAAAAAAGAAAACATCAGCAAAAGACCTCGGACCTCTCATCGGTATTTCTCTATAGAGAATCAAAACATAACCACGGACGGAAGGTAAGCTTGACCTGTCTCAAAACAGAAAAGTGTTTTTAACCTAAAACCGCTCCGCTAGATTTTAGATCACAAACTTAGCTGACCATTCTAATAAAGCCCCTGGCCACACTGAAAATCCTTGATTTTTAACAATTCACAATACCTTAATGTGTGATAACTTTGAGAAGAGCTGCTCTGTTAGGAAGCCCATGCAGCTAATGAAAGAGTCTGTGCTGCTCCACAATACTTCTGATGGTTTTTGTCAAGAAAAGACACAGTGTAAGAGGAACAGCTGTCCAGCAGGATTTTGTTCTTTTCCACCCTAGCATCTTCCCCGGGTGGAATAGCTCAGAACGCAGATGAAAAGAAATAAGTAGAGCTTGGCTATGTACTCCTTGCCCAGTGGAAAAAGCCTACTGAGAGTCCTATGTGTGGGCAAACAGCAGAAGAATCTGGAACACTGCAGGACAGCAGAAAACATACCCGCAAGAAAGAATAGCAAATTGTTTTCACAAAAGAGATAAACCAGAAGCTTTGTCTTTTTAAGGGTTTTTTTAAAAAGTCTTCTGGAAAAAGGGTAGACTTAGTTTTCAGTGTTCAGTTATGGTGATGCCTTTTACAGACCTTGTTCCATCGAAACACAGCCATGGATAATAAGAGCTTATGGAATTTCTCATCACAGGAGAATTCCACTTGAAGCAATCTGATTCAGAAGAGAAACCTGGGATTGATTACTGGGTACAGGACAATTAAATCAATCTATTAATCTACTAATAGATTAATAAATTAATTAATAGATCAATTTAATCTACTAAATTACCTGTACCTTAACAGGCTCCCTAACACGTATTCAGATCGACAATGAAAATGAATACTGGCACATGACTTTTCAAGAACATATTCTACATACAGCAGGAAAGTTCCTTTGGAACTGTGTGGTGAGTCAGAATGGCCATACCCTGAGGCCCGGCTTTATTCAAACTGAGATTTTAAAAAGCATTCTCCAATTTAGCTATACCGAAAGGTTTTGCATTTTGTAGATTAACTGAGAACTTGCCTGGAGCCATTAATAAACAACCTTTTTTTTAATCCCCATTTGGCTTTCCTGTTAGAACCTGGAGGTAAAATGTCAAGTGAGTGGTACCCCTAACCTCTGACTTCAATTCCACCATAACAGTTTCCAAATAGCATTTTCAAAGTGTGTTTTTTATTTTTCTGTTTATAAAGACAACGCATAATCATAGAAAATGCTAACACAGAAACAAAATATTAAAAAAAACACATTAAATCCTACTTCATAGAGATAACCACAGTTAATTTAGTAAACTTCATTCCAGATATTTCTCATACAAGCACACAAAAATAGACTATATCTACAATTTTGTATGCCAGGGACTGACCATGGTGGCATTTTACAAACTTTTTTTTTTTTTGTCACGCACAGTATTATATCTCTGACATTATTTTGGCCAGTAAAAGTATTTTTTCTTTTATGGCTTCTTATGTATTTCATCAATTAATAAATGGTGTATTTACAGAATCCCCCATTTTCTGGAACGTTTTAGATTGCTTCCAATTTTTGCCATTTATCTACAACACTGATTACATCCCTACACTTGTATCTTTGCGCAACTGTGTGGTATAATTGTGCAAGTATCCCGTGATCTCCTTAGGAGAAACTTCTCCTGAGATAAACTGTATCAAGTGGGATTTCTGGGTCAAAGGTTTTAAACCTCTGAACATATTCCAAATCTCCCCTTCAGAAAAGTTGTACTAACTTTACCTTTTCACCAATACTACATGAATGTATTTATTCCTTTCCTCACGGCCTTAGCCGAAAGGGAGTTATCATTCTTCTCTATTTTGAAATCTAAATTCTAATTGCATTTCACTGATTAATCTGAAGACTAGCCGCCATCTCCCTTCATAATCTGGTTAGGATTATATTCCTCATCGGTGATGACTTTACCCACCACAAACACATAAGAGGCTGAAGAGCGGTTGCCCTCCGACCCCTCTCAGTCTCAAAACGCATCTTACCTGACCTTCCCCTTGTGGAGATCTCACATGTCAGTCGCTTGAAATACTCTGGAAGGTCAGCATATTCATTTCCATAGGAGATGACTTTAATCCCTTTGTCCAGCATGTTTTCTCGAAGCTTCTTGAACTCGTCCACATCTCCTCTCCGAACCAGCATGAAATGTTCTAGGTCAGATTTGTGCTTGACAGCCTCCAGAAAAAGGGCTTGGAAAGTGGTGTCATCCACAGTCCAGCCACAGCCCAGGAAAAGGAACGACTTGTTTTCATAGAGCTTCTGAATCTCTCTCTTGTAGGAAAAGAAACATATTAATGACATGTGAAGACATGTCTGAAACAAGAGTCAACAGGTCATAACTGCTGCATTTAGCAGACTGTGATGACCGATTAACCAGCATTTAAGAGGGGAGATGCATCCCCGTGAAGGAGTCTGACCTCCTCGTTGTTTATTATTGTTAACTTGATGACTGTCCTAAAACTGTATCTTTACCTGGAATTCTCCTGCAGGCTCTCTGGTCTATGCCTTACAGTTTATTTTTTAGATCTATGTGTCCAGAGGCCATAAGGCAATGAGTAGTCTTCAGTATAGCTTACTCTTCCCATTTTCTTGAGCATATGTGCCTTTTTTGCTTAACAGAATAAGCCGTGGATAACTAGAGAATTCCATCACCAGATTTGCTCAAAGAAAGCCTGACACTTAGAATATTAATATATACATTTATATACGTGTGTGTGTGTATATATATGTATCTCACACACTACACATATATAAATATAAAAATATTAGAAATGATAGTGATGACAGATGCAGCTATAACACATGTCAGGGAAAGAACAGGTGAAAAAAGCTACCCTTATGCTTTAGAAAACACCACATTTTCTTGGTCTTTTTTCACAAAGAAAGCCTCCATTTTATCACCCTCTCCAAATTTTTCTCTATGTTTTCCAGTGAGCAATAAGTGAATAAGTGCGATGATTCAATATAAAACCATCACCATTTATATAAAATCTCTTTAGAATGTATGCCCTAGTAGTGATTGGTCAGTGAACAGCTGCATAAATTAGTTTTGGCATAGAGAGGGCCATTAACACCATATATACCAAACGACGAAGGGCAGTAAGTCTTCTCTGTATGTGAAAATGACACCAATAACAGAGTGCCATCTGCTGGGAGTCAATCAAGAACAAAGTAAAACCTCAGAGTTTGACACCTGAAGAGATGTCTGACATTTCCAAAGATGGCATGTACACCCACAAGTTAAGAAGCACAGGAAAGAATGCTTGGCCTTCCTTTTTTTTTTTTTTCCGCCTTGCCATATGGCACGTGGGATCTTAGCTCCCCGACCAGGGACAGAACCCGAGCCCCTTGCATTGGAAGCACAGAGTCTTAACCACTGGACCCCCCGGGAAGTACCGGCCTTCCAATTTTCATTAATGAGAAGAAACTGTTATCCCTGGAAGACCAGTGGTGTATTTAGAGGTTTCCCAGGAAGGTTTTCCCGAGAGCGGCAAGGTCAGCACCACTCACCATAACTTCAGTGTTCCTGAGCACATTCTGATACCCAGCTGGGTGAAGGACAATGCCACTAGGGTTGGTGTAGACCCCATGAATGTGCAAGACGCTCAGCTTCCGCTTCTCCTGAGCCCACTCGAGGACCTGCACAACACAAACACAGCTCAGCCAGGCGGGCAGGGCTGAGCACTTGCTTCAAGGTCCCAATGGGTAAGAGGCTCTTCTGAGGACTAGGCTTCTGACATAACTCTCCAGCTTCCTGATACCACAGGCCAAGAATGTGGCCACCCGACGTGGCCTCCCTTTCTACTTCAGGCATGACTGTTAGGAATGAGGGCAGCAAGTCTGGTGATTTCTCTTTGAAAGTAACAAGCAAAAATTAGAATTTGTTTGTCATAATTTGCAGGAACCACAGGGCTCTTTCCACTGGTGACAGACATGACAGCTCTGGATGACCATTTCAGGAAGGATCCCCGAGAGGTCAAACCTTGTATCGATGCCCTGGTCTAGCCCCCTTTCACACTTACTCCAGGCTTGGCCACATGGCTTGCTTTAGCCGACGGGGCATTAGCAGACAAGAGCAGAAGCTTGGAAAATGTTGGCACAATGAGTCTTCTTTCTCTTTTGCTGCTTGTGGAACCCAGCTACCATGTGAAGAAGCCTGATGGCCCAGCCGACTGCCTGCACCAACAGACATGCAAGCAAGGCCATCTAACACCACCTAGTCTGGCCCCCAGAGGACTGCAGCCATGTGTGTCACTTGCAAAACCAGCAGAACTGTCCAGCTGAGCCGATCAGCCCAGCTCAAGTAGCAAATTCACATTATCACGGGCAAATAAAACATTGTTTTAAACCACAAAGTTTTCAGGGTAATTTCTTGTGCAGCAATTGATAAGTGATAAAAGAATCACTTCAGTCACCTCCGAGTTACCTAAAAGGCTACCAATGAAGAACGATTATTTAGATGACAATGATAATAAGGGCCGACTGGATCCCATGCTTCCATTTTCCCAAGGACTTGAGACAGTATAAATTTATTAACATTCTAGAGAAATAAGGTATGGATTAGGGAAAAACGGTCAGGAGGCACAGAGATTTAGAATTAGAGTATTACCAGGCTCTATTCTGACTGCCAGTCAATGGCTTTAACCCTTCAACTTCAATACTGCCCCTAATGTGGACTAAAATACAAAGCAAATCTTGAGACTCCAGGGTGAAAATGAGAAGGAAAATTTCAAGTCTGATTGATACCCGTAACTTTAAAAAGGCCCTTATGCTTTTGATGCTGGTCATGATCTTTGGAGATTGTATCAGAAACAGCATGGAAGCTGTTTCTTGCCATTCATTTTTAAATTTCATTCAAACATTTATAAATTCAAAAAATATTTACTGAGCACCTACTATGTACCCAGTACTATCTTAGGCATTAGGGTAAGAAGGGCTGACATGGTTCCTGTCCAAATGGGGTTGCTATTCCTCTGGGGCAAACAGGCAGAAAACAAACAAACCAAGATGAAAATGGAAAGTTATATCAAGTGCTTCATTGAAAATATGAACCAAAAAATAAGGGTGGGTCCTTTCTTAATTAGGATGGTCACAGAAGACCTCTCAGAGGAAGTGATTCGTAAGTGAAGACTTGCAGGTGAAGAAGGAGCTGGCCATACAAAGCATGGAGGCAGCAGGTAGAAAACACTCCAGCCAGAGAAAACCAGTCTTTTCGGCACCATTTCTCTAAATTGGATTTCCTTTTACGACTCGACTTCAAGGTCAGCAAAATCACAAGACTGGCATTATAGCTACTGCTCTGGCAGAGGCAGTACTGTGACATAAGTGCCCGTGGGGGAGTCATTTGTCTCTTCAAACTCTACTTAGCTGGGCTCTAAGTGGGACACAAAGGCAGGCTCCCAGGAAAACGAAGTATGAAGGCAAATTACAAAAACTACAGGGCAGGACAAATGAGACCCTGTGGCAGTTTATAATCTGTTTGGTTTTTTTCCCCCCTCCTTCTTCAATCATTAAGTCTCTGACACCTTTTTATGGCAATGAAAACATTTTCCCTTTTATGGCTTCAGTGCATTTCATCAATTAAATGGTGTTATCTACAGAATATCCCATTAGTGCTAGATTTCAAATTACAACCTCTTGCGACCATTCTAATAAAAGCCTTCTCTCATTAGATGATATAGATGGACATCTGTAATTCCATATTATGGGAGATGGCTTAGGTATAGTATGGGCTACATTAAAAAAAGAAGTCTGCTGAGGTGTCCTTTGAATACTAATCTCAACCCAGCTGTCATCTGGCTTGAAACGTGCTCTTCAGACATCAAAAAGTAGCTTCCGTACATTTCCAACAGATGCCACGAAGAATATATCCTAACCGAGAACTCTAAATCAATACTGCACCCACCTGATATTATCTAGTGTTAAACGATTTAGATTTCACAGTTCAAATGGCTTCCTGTAATCTTGCTTAAAATCGGGTGAAACTGTCAAAACTCACAGAACTGAACACTTTTAAGATCTGTGCTTTTAAATGTACATTGATTTTTATCTCAAAAAACTAAAATCCAACCAGGGATAACAGTCTCCCTTTCTACCTCTCCATAAATGCCAGTACTATACAGTATCCCAACCAGAAAACAGTATTCGTCACGAGGATACAATCCACTGGCCTGAAGAGAGAAACTAACCCTTCACTTTTTACCTTCTTCTCATCAGTAAGGTCCAGGGATTCGAGTTGCTTTCCCTGATCTGCTGCATACAGTTCCAGGAGATTGTCAAAATTTGTAGTTAACACCAGGGCTCCATTTTCCATCAGGTGGAGAACTGACTGAAGGAGCTGTTTACCGGAATCTTCCATCTTTGACTCCAAGTCATCAAATACTTCATATAAACAGTCCTTGAAAAATGTGGATCGAACATTACTAGTACGCTGGGGAGGGATATAAGAGAGATAAGTTAGTTCTAGCATTTTGGTAGGTCATTTGTTTTCATTAAATAACAGCAACTTTTTGAAGAGTGCTTTGCACTTAAACTGTCTCTGGGACTTCCCTGGCGGTCCAGTGGTTAAGACTCTGTGCTTCCACTGCAGGAGACACGGGTTTGACCCCTGGACGGGGAACTAAGATCCCACATGCCGCGCAGCATGGCCAAAACATTAAAAAAAAAAAAAAAAAGTAAAATACTGTCTCCCTCACAGGGTTCTAATAAGGAAAACAGGAGTATACAGGCCAGCTGCCAGCCCCACACTTGAGCACACAGCAAGTGATCCGCACCCACACTACTACATCATATGCAAAGAAGCACACGCTCTCTAAATAGGCATTTTTATAGAATGAAGAAGATGGGCATGGCGAGGAGAGGTGACTACTGTCCAGACTAAAGGAAAACTGGGGCAGAAAGCACAGCTCCAACTACCCTTTGAGCAGGCCTCAGGTAAGAATACTTTCTGTTAAACTTTCCTTATCTAGGGAATAACCACTAAAAGACAGCTCTAAATGTGGTTTAACATGTCTTTTTCTAATCCTAGGTGCTTTTCACAGATGCTGATGGATTTAGGACAGACTGCTTACCTTCCCCCTGCCTGTTTTTTTCCCTGGCATAATTCAGCCACTTGTTTACAAGGCTGCTAGGGAGAATATTCAGTACACGATAATGGTTACCAAAAATCTTTATTTTGCAACTGTTAAAAATACCAAAACTAATCAGTTCTGAACAGACTCCCTATTTCTTAACAAATGGTTCATTTAGATAACTGTTTTCCCGGGTTTGTTTTGAATACTACATGTAAATATCCCTGAGAACTAATGAGGAAATATAATACCAATCTCAAGTGGGAAGTTGGCTTTCTAACTTAAAAGGCAAAGTGATCCCTAGGACAAAAGGAATGTGAAACAGGAAAGTAACTATGCAGTGTGCTATGAAAAATATCCGATCCCTATCTTATTCTTGCAACACCATCCCATTAGATAACATCTAAGCAAGAATCAGCTCTTAAAGGCCCCATTATTCCCCATTCAAACTCCAAGTAACTGCAATTAGCTGCTAGATAGCAGACTAGCCATAATCCTCCTGTTATCCTCAAAGCAGTCTCCCTACCCTCCTGGTTTGCCTTGTATACCTTTCTAATAGCACTATGCGCCGATAAAGATCTGTTTCCACGGAACCGGAACCACGTAAGTAGATTCATAAAGCACACTTCAATTTGCCAAATGTGCTTCCTATTTTTTTCAAAGTATTTTACAAAATTATCCATTTTTTCATTATACCTTCCAAGTGAATGGTAAATTATTTTCACAGGAGAAAAATGAGAGCACAGAGGTGAAACAGTACCTCTGCCTGGTGATGACACACCCAGAAGTTTGTCTAGTTCTGTCGATCGCTGTTCTATGCTACATTTACCACAAGACAGGCTTCTCACTGTACCCTGTTGTCAGTGGGCTCAGACTCCTTTCTAGGGCTAACTAGATGGAACAGCCCACGATTTATGTGGCTAAGAATGTGGGTCACGTTTTTCAACTTCTGTCCGCTCTCTTTACATCATGGCATAAATTATTACGTCACATATTAGCAGCCCACAGGCAACCAAGTAGGGACTCTAGCACTTAATCAGAATGGACAATCTGATCAGAAACGAACAGTGAAGAAACTGAATTTCACTACATGCAAGAGTCAACTACTATTGAATGCCAGGCACTGTTCTAGATTTGTTATAAAAAATATGGTGCCCCTTTAATGTCCATCAACATTACGATCCATGTACCCTATAATCTTGCAATCTCATTTCTGGGAATATATCCCACAGACGTAATTGCAAACAAATAAAATGACATATGCAACATTATCACTGCTCTGTTACCTGTGACAGTAAAAGACTGGAAATAAGCCAAGTATCCATATACAGGAAACTGGTATGGAAAGATGTCCAGGATATACTGTCACGTAAAACAAACAAGTACACAGCAGTATGTCTAGAATGCTACCTGTTGACATGGGGGTGGAAGCAATGAAATAAGAATAAATAGAATCCTATTTGCTTGTTTTTACAGAAAAGAACACTGGAAGGATACTCAAAAAGGGTGGTGACCAACTGGGGGCAAGTCGGGGAAAGGAGGTAGACAAAGCCATGGGTGCGAGTGAGATGCCATGGTGGATGTACACCTTTTATATCATTTTGTATTTGTGCAATGTGTATAAACAATACAATACCCATTCCAAAAATGAAAATTAAGTTTAAAATTAAAGAATACGGTGACTTTAAGAACTTCCTCATCTTTCATACCTTCATTTTGTACTCTGATTCATACACTCACGGTTAAACAACACTAACAAGCCAGCACCAGTTTAATTACCATGCACACAGATAAACACCTGGGTATACGAACAGGTAAGCATGGGTGTGGGATATACCTCCTTGCTTCTAAGAAAAGAAATACAGAAGGTTAAATAAAGTCTGGAAATAAAAGTCATGAGCCACTTATTTTAGCTAACTATCTTTGGGTCCTCTTTCAGTTATTACATTTTGCATATCAACACAGACAGGAAGGAAAGCGGCTTCTATAGCTGCATGGACTTCCTCAGACTTAAAATCAACTTCTTCTCTCTTGAAACAGGTGACCCGAGAACTGAATTTCCCACAAATGGCCTAAGTAAAGACAAAAGAATGAAAACAAACAAGGAGGTTCCAAGGTCAAAAGGAAATACCAAACTCCCACACATATTTATGGACATTTTCTCATTCATTTAAAACAGTGAACTGAATCCAATGTTGCTTCATTTCCTCCTACCCTGTAACTCCCATCCTTCTGATCCCAGACATAGTAAAAACTACAAAAAAAATCCTGACTCATTTTCACCAAGGTTATTAACATTTACAGTGCATTTACTATGTGCCAGACACTTCCCATACATTTTCTCACTTATTTTTCAAGTGGGATAAGTAGCATTATCCCAGTTTTACAGGTGCAAAAATAGATTCTGGGACCTTAAGTGATTTGCCCAGGGTTCCAGTACCTTTAAAAATGGCAGTCTTTCCAGTTCTGAAACGCAAAATTTTTGCAATGGCATTTCCCTACTGTAAGAAACTGGCTCAGTAGATGGGCCTATTAACCCTGTCATGTTACTGTTGTTTGTTAGATTCTTAAAAAATAAACCAAAAAAACCAACAACAAAAAAAAACCCCAAAAAAGGACATTTTCAAAGACACACAAAAGTAAAAAGGAGAGTATCATCTCTCCCCGCTTGCACAGTGCTCCCCCCAACCCCCCTGCTCCCAAGTACCAATTTCAACAATTATCACACATGGCCAATCCTGTTTAACCTAAACTCCCCTCCACCATATCCCACCCCCTTCACTGAATTTTTTCTGAAGGAATTCCCAGGCATCATATCATTCAGACACTTAAACAGTTTCCTTAAAGATAAGGATTCCCATTTACATATAAAAAACAGTCTGCAAAACCACTATCACACCTAAAAAAATGCAATAATATTAATTCCTTAATAGCAAATACTCAGAGAGTCTTCATATTTCCCCAAATGTGTGTTATGTGTGTGTCTCTCTTTTAAGCCTTTGGGTTGCCTATATTTTTTCCTTACATATCCCCTATTGGAGTGGTTTTCAAAATGTGGCCCATGGATCCCGTGGATTCCTAAGATTCTTTTTTTTTTTAAAATAATTTATTTCTTTACTTATTTATTTTTGGCTGCGTTGGGTCTTCGTTGCTGCGCGCGGGCTTTCTGTAGTTGCGGCGAGCGGGGGCTACTCTTCATTGCGGTGTGCGGGCTTCTCATTGCAGTGGCTTCTCTTGCTGTGCAGCACAGGCTCTAGGCGCGCGGGCTTCAGTAGTTGCGGCTCGTGGGCTCAGTATTTGTGGCTCACGGCCTCTAGAGCGCAGGCTCAGTAGTTGTGGCGCACGGGCTTAGCTGCTCCGTGGCATGTGGGATATTCCCGGACCAGGGCTCGAACCCATGTCCCCTGCGTTGGCAGGTGGATTCTTAACCACTGTGCCACCAGGGAAGCCCTCCTAAGATTCTTTAAGGGGTCTGCAAAGTCAAAATTATTTTCATAATGGTATTAAGGCGATATTTGTCTTTCAAACTGTATTAATATTTACACTGATGGTACAAAAGCAATGGCAGGTAAAACTGCAGGTGCCTTGGCATGAATCAGGACACAGGCACAGTGGAACCCAGCTGTGCCAGTAATCACGGTAGTACTCTTCACTACCAAAGACTTACAGTAAGAAAAGAATGCCAGTTTCACTTAAGAATGTCCTGTAAAATGAAGCAGTAAAAAGTATTAATTGTACTAAATACTGACCCTCAAGTACATGTCCTAATATTCTGTGTAAAGAAAAACAGGAAGTACACACAAAGCACTTCCCTGATGGGGGTCTTGAGGCCAGACACTCACGTGATTATTTTGAGTTTTAAACTGAACTAGCCACCTTTTTTTCATCAAACATCATTTTTACTTGAAAGAATGACTGGCAGACAAACTATGATTATTCAGATTTGAGTATTCTCAGCATTCTTGCAAAAATAAATGAAGTGAGCCTGTCATTTCGAGGAAAAACTAGCCAATGATCCCTGCCATTGTTGCCAATGATGAAAGCTGAGCTTTCAAGCAAAAATCAGACTTTTAGAAAACTTTTATCTGCCACCATGAGCTTGACAGCTTCCAAATACCTTTGTGATGAGATTGGTGGTGATATTAATGGATGCAATTTTTTCGGATGGTGTAATGAAATGTGTCAAAATCTAGAAGATACGTACACCTCAGTGAAGCAGTATTTTCCCAATGGGTAATGTTACAAAACCATGCATGGGTAGAAGATGGATCATGGATCTTAATGCAACAGCATAAGGGAAGTTCAGATTCCATATCACCAATAACATGGATATGATCTGATATCAGATTCTTTATGGCTATTAATCTTTAGGAAGCCATCACTTACTGAATTTTTGGTGTAGTATCAACAACGAGTATCTACATTATCCAAAAAGACTATTAAAATACTTTTCTCTTTTCCAAGTATGTACCTGTAAGCCCTGATTTTTTTGAATAGTCAAACCAAAACCTCACAAAGACACCTGACTGACTACGTAAACAGATATGAGAATCCATTTTCAATTAAGCCAGACATTGAAGAGATTTGCAAAACGTGAAATGATACCACTCTTCTGACTAATTTATTTTTGTTTTTGGAAAACATAGTTGCTTTTGATGAGCACGTTGTTTATGTTAGCATGTAACAGGCTTATTATTATTTTTAAATGAATTTAACATTTAAAAAATGTCTCAGTTTTAATTTTCAAAAAAGTGAATATGAATAGACATAACCCACATAAACAAGAGCTGTTTGAGATTCTCAGTAATTTTTAGGCGTATATAGGGGTCTTGAGACCAGAGAGTTTGATAATTGCTACTCTGTTGGAACTGACACTACGACTACACTTTAAGGTGAATACTAAATCTTCATCCAAAGATAATTAGTGACTCCAGTTTGATGTCTGGTTAGTATACATTTATTGACACTGACTTTAAATTCTCTCATTACTTTCAATCATAACTAACCCACCTAGCAAGGTCATGCTTTCTAGTCTCAGGAGACCTTTTCAAAGGATGAATGAAGGGTTCAGCCAAGTGGCACGGCACCAGGCAGACAAGACTTGCTGGACTAATACAGCACTCTTTGCCCTCATGAGCTCTTTCTTTCTTTTTTCCCCCAGACAGACAACATTTTTATTACCGGGCTGACACACTTCTTTAATACTTTTCCCTTATATTTTGGGTCTATATACTCTTTAATTACCTTTTTATACGACAACAATTTTGTATTTGTTTGAACATTAAAAAATTATGCTTTCTTCTTCTTTTCTCTCAAGTGTACTTCACAGATATTAACACAGCCACCCTCACTTTCATTGACTACTGTTTGAATCATACAGCTTTTCCATCCTCTTACCTTTATTTTTAACAGCTTTATTGAGATATGGTTCACATAACATACAATTCAGTGGTTATTTGTATATCCACAGATATGTGCAACTGTCACCACAGTCAATTTTTTTTTTTTTTTTTTTGGCTGTGCCACGCGGCTTGCAGGTTCTCGGTACCCCGACCAGGGATTAAACCCCAGCTGCAGCAGTGAAAGCCCGAAATCCTAACCACTAGGCCACCAGGGAACTCCCCATCACAGTCAATTTTAGAAAATGTTCATCTCAAAAAGAAATCCCATCCCTTTAACTATCACCCTCCTGCCCTCAATCCCTGCTCCAGTCCTAGGCAACTACTAAACTACTTTCTGCTCTAACAGATTTCCCTACTCTGGACATTTCGTATGAGTGGAATCCTCTAACATGTGGTCTTTTGTGATTGGCTTCCTCTCAGCATAATGTTTTAAAGGTTCATTCACATTGCACCATGTATCAGTACTTGATTCCTTTTTATTGGCAAGTAATAGTCTATTGTGTGACTATGCCCCATTTTGTTTATCTCTTTGACAGCTGATGGACATCTGCACTATTTCCAGCTTTCGTCTATTATGAGTAATGTTATAAGATCTGTTTATAAGTTTTTGTGTGGACACACACTTTCATTTCTCTTGGGTGTGTGTGTGTGTGTGTGTGTGTGTGTGTGTGTGTGTGTGTATGCACAAGTGGAATCGTTGGGTCATATGACAACTCTATTTATTTGTTTGAGAAACGGCCAGGCTATTTTCCATCCTGTCTGCACCACTTCACAATCCCAGCAGCGTACGAGGGTTACAGTTTCTCCACAGCCTCGTCAACATTTATTACCTAACTCTTTGATTCTAGCTATCCCAGTGTGTGTAAAGTGGTATCTGACATAGTTTCCGATTTGCATTTTTCTAATGACTAATGACGTCAAGCATCTTTTCATACACTTATTGGTTATTTGTATATCTTCCTTGGAGAAATGTCTATTCAAATCCTTTGCCATTTAAAAACTGGATTATTTTAAACGCTGGAGAGGGTGGGGGTGGGAATGTAAACTGGTGCAGCCACTATGGAAAACAGTATGGAGGTTCCTCAAATAGAGCTACCATATATATGACCCAGCAATCCCACTCCTGGGTATATCTGGAGAAAACTCTAATTCAAAAAGACACACGCACCCCTATGTTCACAGCAGCACTATTTACAATAGTCAAGACATGGAAGCAACCTAAATGTCCATCCACAGATGAATGGATAAAGAAGATGTGGTACATATACACAATGATACTACTCGGCCATAAAAAAGGATGAGATAATGCCATCTGCAGCAACATGGATAGACCTAGAGATTACCATAGTAAGTAGGTCAGACAGAGAAAGACAAATGTCATATGACATCACTTACATACGGAATCTAAAAATTGATACAAATGAATTAATTTACAAAACAGAAACAGGCTCAGAGACATAGAAAACAAGCTTATGGTTACCAAAGGGCAAAGCATGGGAGGGATAAATTAGGAGTTTGGCATTAGCGGATACGAATTACTATATAAGACAGATAAACAACAAGGTCCTACTGTATAGCACAGGGAACTATATTCGATATCTTGTAATAAACTATAATGGAAAAGGATGTGAAAAAGAATATATGTATAACCGAATCATTTTGCTGTACACCAGAGACTAATACAACGCTGTAAATCAACTATACTTCAAAAACAAATTAAACTGAAAAAACTGGATTATTTGCATTTTTATTAAGTTATAAGAGTTTTTTTTATACATTCTGGACACTACACCCTTATCAGATATATGAATTGTCAACATCTTCTCCCATTCTGGGGGCTGTCTTCTCACTTTCTGATAATGCTCAGTGAGCCTAGTAGTTTTTACAACTTTGGTGAAGTGCAGTTTATCTATTTTTTCTTTTGATTCTTGTGCTTTTGGTGTCATGATTAAAAAGCTACTGCCAGATCCAAGGTCATGAAGCTTTAAAACTACGTTTTCTTCTAAGAGTTTTATAGTTTTTAGCTCTTACATTTAGGTCTTTAATCCACTGAGCTAATTTTTGTATATGGTATGAGATGGAGGTCCCATGAGCTGTTTAAAGTCTATTAATTTTTTATACTGTTCTAGGTTAGTAACATTTTACCCCAATTAAGCACAAAGAAATGAAAAGACAAGTAAAAGGTCCTAAGTTTTTGAATGAGTCATGATCTAGGAGGGAATTATCAATACTTTTAAATGCCTTTCAGGTTAACACTTAATGACACTTCTTTCCTATAGGCCCTAGGGCGTAGGGGGAAAAATCAACTCTGATAATTGACTTTTTAAGGCGTAAGAGTTACATTTTTTTTCAAGGTGCACTTAATTCATTAAGCTTTAAAATATGCTTTGGCTAACTCTACTATTTCCAAATATATCTTAAGTGAATCCTGATTTTTAAGATATTTTTAAAACGAAGCAAGACAAAGAGGCCCTTAAATCATTCAGGAATTGATTTCCAGCTCAGTTTGCTAAAACGCAGCAAAATCCCATATATATATATATATATATATATATATATGTATGACTGCCTTTAAAAGGAACATTAAAAACTGGCACTGCTTCATCCACAAAATAAGAATTATCTCTAATCTTTCTGAGGTTCCCTGAAAGGCATGGATGCCAGGGAACACAGCTTTTATAGTAGTGAGTGTAGAAAAAGTAAATTTAAAACACAGCAATAATGGGACAGTGGTCTCATTTTGTACAAATAAAGGCCTCAACAACATTATCATCACCATCATCACCAACCCCCCCGCACCACCACCACCACAACACACTGAAATGAGGTCAAGGTAACTACCATGATTCGGGTCCATAAACTGACATTTTGCAGAAGAGCCAAATGTTATGCAAATCTATAGGCCAGAAACATAAATCTCCTTATTGCATTCAGCATGTGTGTCTGGTTTTAGGAAAGATCGAATGCCAGGGCTCACACAAGGGTACTCACAGGAGAGAGTTTCTGGATGAGGTCATGGGCAACATGGACAAGGTTCTTGTCTTCATGGAGACATTTCTGAAATTTTTTGCTCTCCTCATCTTCTAGAAGATCAAAATCAATGGCCGCATCCAGTAAGGCCTGAATCAACCCCTTCCAGGATTTCAAGGCTGGGACCTGGGGTGCGACCGCAGCACTGATGCCTGTTCCAATCACCAGCACGAGCTCCTGAGGCTTCTTCGTTTTCAGGCTTGGGAGCAGCTTCCTGAAAAAGTCAAACAAATGAGAGGACTGGGAACGTCCAACAGACACGAGGCACAAAGACCATCCAAAGCCATGGTTTTCAGCTCTAACTCCTACAGCCGCAAAGATGACAAGCACAGGCTTGATGCCTTTCCAAAGTAGTGTGAGCACAGTAGTGCCAGTACGTGTTGAGAAAGTAATAACCCTACTGTGGAAATCCTAAAGAGCCATCGTAAGACCGATCTTCTCCTTTGTAGTCCTCTCAACCTAAGAAAACCCAAAATCAGGAAAAGGTCCAACTATCACCACTCAGTTGAGTTTTGATAACTAAACTATATTTTAAACAAACATAAATTTCAAAAAACATGTCTGATTTGATTTGGATTCCAGAGAGAAAAGAAACCCCCCACATGTGAAATTCCTATTGTTGAGAAATGCAAAACAGGAGATGAAAGAAAAGCCAATAAAAAAAACGTAAGCCCAGAGTTTGTGAACACAAAGACGAAAATGAACATGACTAAAGCTGAATATGAGATAGTCAAATATGGGAACACATTTGCCTTCGGCTTTGTTCTAGATATCCTCAAGCAGGGAAAAAAAAAAAAAAAAAATAGTGGCCAACAAAATTCTGAAAACACAAAAGCCTTACATACCTAAATAAAGAAACAACTATTCAACGGATATGACGGAAGGTGAAAAACATTCCTTTCTTCCCGTGATAAACACTGAGTTCTGTCCTGACTTCTGTGTGAGATAATTTTTGTGTTTTGGTACAAATTTTTGTGTTTTGTTTCTCCATGCCCCCTTCATCCTGAAACTATATTAAAATCTGTTTGAAATATGTTTATGCACTTTAATTTAAACACATGCTGATGGCATGTGTTTTCCTAAGAAACTGCCCTTCTCGACCTTTTGCTCACATAATACAATGAACAGAAAAAGGATATGCATGTTGGCATAATGCAAGAAGGGAAAGGTACTTTTAGCCTTGAGAAAGCTGGTTTTGAAGAAACCACCTCTAGAACTGCCTTCCCTATTCCCAATTCCATGAAAAACTCATAAAGCACCATACACATGGAGTCCCTGGCCGCAAAAGCTTAGTCTGCTGGGGAAGACTGATAATAGACATTAGAAGCAAACAGTGAAAAATGCATTTCAGTTCAAGGGGATCAAGAAAGTGAAGCGCACACAAACATATACTTAAAATTTCTAGAAGGGAGGGACTAGCAGATGCAAACTACTGCACATAGTATGAATAAACAAGTCCTATTGTACAGCACAGGGAACTATATTCAATATCCTTTAATAAACCATAATGGAAAAGAAAAATAAATTTCTAGAAGTATTCATAAGAACTGTAAATAGTGGTTAACTCTGGGGACTGAGGAGAACAGGGATTTTTGCTTTCCATTTGAATGTGCTGTACTATTTGAATTCTTTACCTCATACATTATAGATCTGAGATGTGATTTTTCCAAATTTAAGACTTCCAGTTAAAAGGGAAAAATTTAACAGTTATGTTTCACCTCTGGTTCTTCCTAAAACACTAAGTAGTAGTAATTTTTTAAGAAGGCATACATTCATAAAAAGCAGAATAGGAAAAGATGACAAAAATAGGCAAAGTAGACGAAAGAGGTCAATAGATTTTAGAAGCGGTCAAGTAGGAGCTGATCCCCTCTGCAGAAGCTTGGAAATGTTCAGGCACAGCTGAAGGTGGAGGGTCAATTCACTGCAAGGCTGTGTCAGAAGTGGTCAGAACTCTAGGACAGGAGGTCTGTCCTCCAGAGAGCTTCCACCAGAGGGTTCTGTATCTGAGAACACCGTGCACAGCTTGGGGAGGGGGACTGTGTACATTCTGTATGAGAAATATGAGACTCTGCCCTGCCCCCCTCTCCTAAAGGAAGACTCCCGGACGTTGGCAGTCAACCTTATGCCTGCACCTCAACCTCGTGGGGTCAGGAGATGGGAGGAGTTCCCTTTGGGGAAAATGGCCAGCATGAAAGAAAAGACCCACAGAGTCCGGCAGGCTGTGGAACCTGGCCCATGCTTGTTAACCACAGGGAGGCCCACCAGCCACCAAGCCCCTCGTCACACACAGAGTCTCCATTGGCTTTTCAGTGTTTTCTCTTAAATATGAGCAGAAAAATAAGGGTCACCTTACCTTTGAACAAAATCCCGAGCATGAGAGTTAAACCCAAACAAACTAGCAGATAGAAAGGAACTTGGGGGAAATAAGAGACAATCCGGGAAAGGGGAGAAAAACTGAAAAGGAAACAGTGACATCCTGACATAGATTTTTTTTTTAAATGGCATCTGTGCAACAGAACAGGATGCTATAAAAAAAAACTGGGCAAACGAAAAGATTTCTTATTTCTATAAAAAAAGACAGAAATAAAAAATTCATAAGGTTGGGAGATACAACTGAGAAAATCTCTGAGAAAGCAGAATGATAAAAACAAAGGTGATAGAAAGCTGTAAGAAAATTAGAGACTTATCCAAAAGGCCCAACATCTGAATACCAAGAATTCTACAAAGACAGAATACAGAAAGAACTGTAAAGGAAATTATCAAATAAGTAACCCAGGAAAATTCCTCCAAAGTGAAATTATTAGTAGCCTGCTTGAAAGCGTTACCTGATATCCAGATTCATATGAAGATGTATCACTGTGAAATTTCAGATTACTGAGAATAAAATAACCATACTTACAAGTTTCTAATGAGAAAAGAAAAAGAGGTCATATAATACAAAGGACTAGGAATTAGAAGAGAGTGGCTATTGTGGCAGGAACACTTACGATGTTAGCAAAAAATGGGCAATGATTTCATTAGCTGTAAGGAAAATGAGTCTGTATCTAAAGTTCTACACTCAGCCAAATCATCAATGTAAGAGTACGATAAAGACATTTTCAAATGTCTCCCAAAACTCTTCTCCTCTGAATCCTTACTAAGGAAGCTAACGAGATGTTTTTCAGCAAAATGAAGGAGTACACCAAAAAGGAAGACATAAGATCCAGGAAACAGAGGATCCAATACAGGAGAGATGTGAAAGGAATTCCCAGGGTGACAGGAAAGGAAAACGGCAGACAGCAGCAATGTGGCAGGCCTGGAGCGCAACTGCCCAGAGGGAAGGACCCATGGAGCAGCTTTAAACTTGCACATTACTGACGTGTGTCAGCAGATTAGGAGATTTACGCTCTATCAGAGTTTGAATTTAAATTGATAGGTTCAAAGAAAACAAAGCAAACCAAAAAAAAAGACAATCTTTAATAACCTGGAGGAAAAAATGGACAAGGAAAGAAACATAATAACACATTAGGCTCAGCTATGAATACTATTTATACAGTCATACAATGTAAATATTAAACCAAAAATTGTGATATAAAACACACTAGGAAGCTGTGAGGAGAGTCTATGGTGTGTTTGGGGAGGGCAGCTGGGGATGGATGAGGGGAGGACTCAGGACAGCAAGCCTAATCCTTACCTTCCATAATTAGAAACAGGTAAAACCCAAAACGAACAAACAGCAGTACACATACAGTATTAAAAATCTGGATGTAAATATTAGAAGAAACAGACAAAGTTGAAAGTGATTACCTCTGAGGAGGAGGTGAGGCACCATGAGCCTTAAAGAACTGTCTTTTAAAATTATATACATTTCTGATCTTGACAAAAAACAGAAATTAAATGCAAAATAAAAATATTTTTATATGAAGGCCAATATTAATTAGTGATGCCAACTGGGATGTAGGGTAAGTTTGTTATTTTTCATTATCTACCATCAGTGGTGATTTCCTCTGTTCCTCGGATCCCCTTCCCTTGTTTACCTGGGCTTTTTGGTGGGAGGTGCGCCATCACTCAAGAGCTCCCAAATCTGGTCTATATCCGAGGCCTGGCTCCCTGTAGAAGCCATCCAGTTTCTAAAAGAGATTAAACACCACGGACCACAGTTAGATGTGTAAAGTATATCATTCAAAATAGCACATGCGTTAAACAGTTTTAATAAGCTGTACATCCTAAAAAGTGTTCTAGAGGTATAACCGGCTTAACGGAAATTCATTAATTAATGTGTCCCAAATTTAAGGAATTAAATTCATCCAAAGGAAAGTAACCTCAAAATTATGACTTTGGAGCTCTATATTGTTATCCAAAGTATACAGATATATATAAGTTCTGAAGGCTTCCCCTCCCCCTCCAAAACCAAACAAAACCAACATCAACTCATGTCAATTGTTGGCCATCACTTTGTGGAGCCTAAGAAATACCTGCTATTCTCCCATGAGACAGGCCTGGGGAAGACTTTGAGAATAAAAATAACCCACGAGGATTTCCCTGGTGGCACAGCGGTTAAGAATCTGCCTGCCAATGCAGGGGACAGGGGTTCGATCCTGGCCCAGGAAGATGCCACATGTCACGGAGCAACTAAGCCCGTGCACCACAACTACTGAGCCCGCGTGCCACAACTACTGAAGCCCATGCACCTAGAGCCCGTGCTCCGCAACAAGAGAAGCCACCGCAATGAGAAGTTCACATACCGCAGCAAAGAGAAGATCCCACTCTCCGCAACTAGAGAAAGCCTGGGCACAGCAACAAAGACCCAAAACAGCCAAAAATAAATCAAAAAAAAAAAAAAAAAAGATTTAAAATTAACCCACGGGTAAGTGTGCTAAATGCCCCCAATTATCCTTTACTTTCACCTAAAGAAATCACTGGCTCAAGAATAGAATAATCAATACTAATTTGCTGATTGCTGAACATCCCTTGTTGCTGGACAACTGTGTCCTCACGGGCAGTGAGGCATGACTCTCTAGCAAAACAAAGACTGGGTTCTGAGACACTATGAAGAATGGGAAAGGTATTACCAAGCAATTATATTCAGGTGATAACTAGACAAAGTGAAAGAATTATCGTGGATTAGAATAAGACCAATAAAGAGAAGTTTTAACTGCTCAAAAGTTTACTAAACTTGCTAAATATAAGGACTGTTAATTCTAAAATAGCAATACATTAAATATTGTCCCCCCCAATAAACAGAGGACAATACATATTACCAGAGTTTTGGACTTTTTAAAAAATTTTATATTTATTTATTTATTGTTGGCTGTGTTAGGTCTTCGTTGCTGCGCGTGGGCTTTCTCTAGTTGTGGTGAGCGGGGGCTACTCTTCATTGCCGCGCGCGTACTTCTCATTGCGGTGGCTTTTCCTGTTGCGGAGCACGGGCTCTAGGCGTGCGGGCTTCCGTAGCTGTGGCACGTGGGCTCAGTAATTGTGGCTCACGGGCTCTAGAGCACAGGCTCAGTAGCTGTGGCGCACGGGCTTAGTTGCTCCGCAGTGGGTGGGATCTTCCTGGACCAGGACTCAAACCCGTGTCCCCTGCATCGGCTGGCAGATTCTTAACCACTGCACCACCAGGGAAGTCCCTGGATGTTTCATTACCTTACATTGTCAGTACTTAGAAACCAAACTACTAATAATTACTTGAAGCTTGCTGTTTTATCAGAAAGCTTTTTTCTTTCTTAAGACATTTTTAGAAGTTTGCTGAATTAGTTTTTCTGGTAAAGAGAAGGCTAATTTCCTCAACTCATATTCCATCACACATACTGGAATTCTTTGGTATCATAATCACTTGGAAAATAGGGATCACAAAATCCTAACAGTGAGTGAGGAAGTAGACCATCTTTCCAGTCAAATCTTTGGTTCTGTTGGTGAGAAAGCTGGGGCTCAAGAGAAGACAGACGAACTACTTAACTCAATAAACCTTGCCCTACCTTCATAATCATCTGAGATGCTTGTTAAAAGTATATGTTCTTAAAGATAAAGTCTATTAGTTAATTTAAAAGATAGCATATGTTCCCAGGCTCTACTCCTCAATTACTGAACGAGAATCTCCACAATCTTCAGGGGACTCTTATGATGAGACAAACAAGGAACACCTAACTGAAATGCAAACCATTTCCCCACAGTCCAACGTTTTGCTAAATAAAGGATGCACACCACATGCCACACTCCCTTCTTTTACATGTACACATCACTTATTACAGTCTCACAGCTTCCCAGGTGCCAATACCAAGAGTTAGGAGTTAACTGCCATTAAAATATTTCCATGAGGTTTTTATTTCTCTGAAGTCTACCTATGCTCTAGACTGGAGAAGTCGTGGCAGGAGTGGGAATTTCTACCACATATGCGACAACCCAGCAGTTTGGGGATGTTTTTTAAAAGAACACAATGAAAAGTGTATATGCTTATGCTCTTTCCTTAAATACGGCTCTATAAACCCATCTGCAATCTGGACAAACTACACTCATGTAGAAAACACTGTGTCTTGAGAAAGCTGAAAGTAAAACATAGAGGAAAGTTAATTTAATGTTCATTAAGTTTTGAAGATGGACATCTTCATAATCCAATGTTTAATTCAGCTACTAAACCAGAGTTTTAACTCTTATATAGTGCTTACCACGTGCCAAGCACTATTTACAAATATTAACTCATGTTATCCCCATAACCTTATGAAGTACTATTACTGCCCCATTTTAGTGATGAGAAAACTGAGGCACGGAAAGGCTGGGTACCATAATTCAAACCAAGACGATCTGCCTTCCAAGTTCATGCTCTTAATCGCACTATTACAACCTAAAAACATTCTCCAAGTATTAGCTTCTCAGCTTTTTTCCCCCCGTTTTTAATTTACAGTCCCAAACTTTCAAAGAACGGAGCTCCCCCATTCTAGAAAGCAGATTTACTTGAAATAATTGTGATGCTTCGTAGCGGCTACGTGATTAGGTGCTTTGCTGATGCAATCACGGCAGTTGGCTAAATTCAGGAGCTGAATGAAGCCATTTTCTTCCGGTGATAAGCACTACTTGTCACGTACCTCCCACCACCAACCACCTACCAGAGCCCTAGATCGGTCCCATCATTTTCTCCTGGAAAGTATGCAAGGTCATTCTGCTGGATTCTCTTTTCTGACAGATGGTCAATTCTTAGTGTCAACACCTGAATACTAAGCTTTTTAATTTTTTTCTTTACAGAGCCAACTGTTATGAAGGTCCATTCCATCTACATAATTTAAGAGAATTAAATATGGCCGACAACTCTTGACAAGTTGTTACTGGAATGTTCTCGGTCCTCTTAGGAACTGAGCGAGAGGTAATTCAATATGCCCACATTAAATCTGACCATACATTCATTCTGTTTTCGAACAGGATAACATCTTTTCTTCAGTCTAAAAGATGCCTCATATGATACAATCTTACATGTATACCTCAGTGACATCTAAGCATAAACCGTATCTTATTCCTTTTAGAGTGTTATTTCAGGAAAAAAAAATCTATTTTACCCCATTGTTTACTCTAAACAATCTGCAGGTACTGCTGAAGAGGTTCTAAGCTAATTGCGAAAACCTTGCACAGAATTCCTAATATGCAGCAACTAGTTCACACGTTAATTTCTTTATGTGATCACTATTTGAGTTTTCATGGGACTTAGCAGAGGTGGAAAAAGCTTTTCTGCCACAAGAAAACAAAGGCAATTACCTGTGCCAGTGTCTTCATTACCCCAATTACTGCTAATAAGCCACTGAGAAATCCTTTAAGGCCAACAGAGTTCAGCAAAATAAAAGTTAGACGTTCGGTAAATGCCAAGACAAGTAACCTCATTAACAAACTTTTTAAGGCCTAAGTCTTCATATCAGATAGGATACTTCTACTTTGAAATCTGTCGGCTTGGCAAGAAATAGAATGCTTATATCTGGTGGGTGAAAAAGGGGAAAATCAAGGCAAGTGTTCTAGGAAAAATCCATTAAGAAACATGGAAAAGATAAGAGAAAAAGGATTGGTTATATGAATGAAATTAAGATCATATAAACTAGCAGTTGTAGATTTGAAAACATGAAAGAATTCCAGCTCCTCCTTTCACAACATCTTGGTGCTAGCGAAGGTGGCAAAATCTGGCTGCTTTCTTCATGGAGGGATGAGAGTGGGGTCTCCCAGCCACTCTCCTCACGCTGATCCGGGGGTCTCCCTGTGCTTCCAGTGTGTGGTCTTCAGCCCAAACCAACCACTGACATGCCAGAAGGAACACAGAATAATACACTTTCAGATATGGGTGGATGGAATAAAAAGGAGAGAAAAGTTCTAATGATGGCATTTTTGCCTGGAAATAAAAGATCTACAAACGACTAGCTTGCAAAGATGGTACATTTCTTGTTTTAAAAGATCAGTTGTATTTATAGCAAGCTTTCCCCTCTTCCATTAAAAATAAAAATAAAATAAAACAGTGACTGAAATAAAGACTGGTTTATTTCTCTATCATAAACATAGAAAAGGGTTAACTTTGTTTCTTAAGGGAAAAGACAGTCATCCTCCGACTTGGAAGAAACCAAGCCCCTCTGATTGTGGCTTTTGGACTAATTTCAACTCATCTGTTTTTTTTTAGCAACTATGGGAGACGAAAGAAGAAAAAGATAGCCAGTGTAAGGTACTACAAAAGAGCACCCGACAAGCTTGTTGACAATGTAACAAATTAACTAAAATAGTTTACTAAGGCAGTTGATGAATTCAGTTCTATAATGTAGATTGCAGCCTATCCTATTTGTTTTGTATAAAACAAAATTTCCATTTTCTTCCTTCTCATTCATACAAAGAAATGGAACTGATATATAAGAACTGTATCTAGATGTGCCAGGATGTGATCCCTCTGTGTACCCCAGTCTTGAAATCTTTCCTCTACCTCTGGTTAACCTAGTTTGCTCCTACTTTTATCCCTAAATTGTATGTGCCTGACACCCTCTACCTTCTGTTAGATAAGATCTGTATCACACTCATTTCCTGAAAATTTGCTTTAATACAGTCACTGACCAAATGCCAGATTGATACCACTTATTCTTGGGATTTCACCAGCAAACAATGACCTATCAATGAAAAATGTGAGAATGACCTCATAAGATACAGGGTTTCTGGAAAGACTTTAAGGATTGAGACGTATAATCACAAATTCCAGAAAGCCTTTTAACTCAAGTCCCAAAATAAACTACACTGGTATTCCAGGCTCAAGAGCTGAGATGTTGTTTATATCATTTATTTTCAATTATAAAACCAAAGTAACACAGCATGTACAGGGAACAAAAGTGTTTCAAGAAGGAGTAAATGGAACATCCAAATTAAAATCTGCTTTGAATTAGAAGTTGGTGATGGAAGTTGATGATTTTACCATGCAAAGAATGATAACTAATAAATTCCTTCTTTGTCACTGCTTTCCCTCCTGTGAAGCTTCTGAGAAGCTTGTATCTGAGACAGTATATCCTGAAAACAATGACACATGTTGCTAAGGAAGGAGACTTTAAAAATATTTAATAAAAATATTTTCCATGGGGACTTCCCTGGTGGTGCAGTGGTTAAGAATCCTCCTGCCAATGCAGGGGACACAGGTTCAATCCCTGGTCCGGGAAGATCCCACATGCCGCAGAGCAACTAAGCCCGTGCGCCACAACTACTGAGCCTGAACTCTAGAGCCCGCGAGCCACAACTACTGAAGCCCTTGCGCCTACAGCCCATGCTCCGCAACAAGAGTAGCCACTGCAACGAGAAGCCTGAGCACTGCAAACGAAGAGCAAGCCCCCGCTCGCTGCAACTAGAGAAAGCCTGTGCGTAGCAACGCAGCCAAAAATACATAAATAAAATAAATTTATAAAAAAAAGAAATATGGTCTTTATTAAAAAATAATATTTTCCATGTATCAAGTAGTACGATGATACAAACAATTTCATCACAAGTGACCCAGGCAATTCATTAAAAATAAGATTAAACAAATCTTCAAGGGTAAGATTTTACATTCTAGCCAGTCCTTGAAAACTGAAGTCCCCTATTAAGACAGTGTGAATTATGAATGGCTGGACCCTCAACTGCTTGCTTCTCATGCCACCAAGAGGACACACAATGTGCCACATACAGACATAGGTTCCTTCAAGTCTGGGCGAGCTCAGGCCACGTCACCATTATAGAGGATTTCTCTATGAGCTGAAATTTGACAAGTTGTAAAGGGAAGACTTTCCTGTCATAATAAAAATTAAAATGTTTAGTAAGAATATCCCACCTAGTTTCCACTCCTTTTTACTTTCTTGAGGATTTCTGACTTAAACAGCACTGAGTTTGAAAAAATTGTTTTCAAGTTGCATTTTGACACGGAGCTTGGCAAATGTTATGGTTAAAAACTTCAAGTGTAGCTGAATGTTAATAGTGATTAAGTGAACTGTCAACACCGTGTGAGACATCTCAAAAGTCCATTGTGGCCATGTAATCCAAAACCCGTTCACAGTAAAACCAAGGACAGAATATAGGAAGGATACACAAAATAGACCTGTCTTTGCACACTATCTTAAACTGACATAACGGATAAAAAAGAACTGAATAGACACCCATCTTGGGCTCTTAATTATGTTTAAAACTCAATTATCAAAATACCCAGTAAAGAGGGATTTCGCAAAAAGCTTGCTGTGAGTGCATTCAATCTTTTCATTCTGTCATTCAACAGAGATTAAATGTCTATGAAGTGCTCGCTCCTGAACTTCCCACTCAGGATGGCAATGGAACTGGAGGTCTGCAGAGGTCATGGCATTTCCTTTCAAAGAAAAAGAGGGCAGGGCTTCCCTGATGGCGCAGTGGTTGAGAATCCGCCTGCCGATACAGGGGACACGGGGAGCCGCTGAGCCCGTGAGCCATGGCCGCTGAGCCTGTGCTCCGCAACGGGAGAGGCCACAGCAGTGAGAGGCCCGCGTACTGCAAAAAAAAAAAAAAAAGAAAAAGAGGGCAGACCATTACCTTTTGGGGTGATGCTTATGCAGTCCTAAAGGAAGGAGAGAAAAGGGCCTTGCAAATTTTTCTAGGGCCCGTCTAACTCAGTTATATTAACCTGTACCATTTTCCTTTTTTACTGTGAGATGAATGTAGAATGTTTTGTTTCAGACAGTCAAAGACGTGTGCTTCTCAGCATTTTCTTTAGTGATCATACCTCATATTTAACCTCATGGGAAACTAAACTCAAAACAATAAACAGCAATTTCGCAGAGAGGACTCAAGTATGAAACAACCATGACAAATTGGGAAAGGAATCAGTAAGAAAGAAGTTTAAGAAACCACAAAAGGATACTCTGAAAAATAAAATTCAGAAACATGGGAAAAGATCAGTTATGGGCAAGTACGGCAGAACACCTTCCTGGATAAACTAAGCCTGGTTCTTTATAAAGAATACTGTATATGCAAAACAAAGATGATACTGAATATACACACCAACACAATACACTTGACATGCGTGCAACTGTGGCAGCATTCTTCTATATTAGTATTGATCACATAACCTGCACCCCAACCCCGCCCAAGTACAAACACCCCTCCCCGTCTCCTGCCTCTTGTCTGTAGAGAAGTTGAAGTCTCCCAGGCCTCTGAGTCACAAAGGAGCAGGTTCAAGCAGCTAACGATTAGGACAATAGAGTTACAGACTCAGTGTCTGATGCATGTTCCTGAGTGGTTTTACAGACACCGTAACTGCCACCAGAGGGGAAAGGCTGACTGCATGATGGCCAGACTGCAGTTGTGACAAACCACTCCATCTTGAGCAGTACGGAATCTACGGCTAGCACAGTGCCAAGAACTGACTTTAAGAGAATGGGATTAACACTACTGCTGAAAATAATCTGCATCTTTGTGGGCATCAAAATAATTGTAGCTTGTTCTGCCCCTGTATGGAAACGGGCAACTACAACTGTAAGAAAAGAGATGCTACAGACCCATGTCAACATCTTCCACTCTAAGAATACGACACCCTACAGGAAGTCAGCAGGAAGAAGACAGACCTTTGCCCATGATCCCACAGAAATGGAATGATGTTCTGACAAGTGGGGATTTGTAAGCAGCATTTGGCAGGAAAGAGCTCTCTGCAGGAGGTCTCTTTGCCTTGTCACTAACCTTAAACCAGCCCCCAGCGCCCCCCGCTCCCCCCACCCCAGCTCTGCTCATCTCCAGCCCTAGTACACCTTTCAGATCTTTTGACCACGTGATACCTTGCCTAATCCTAGTCTGTTGGTTCTTTCCATAGATCAAAGGAGTAGAAATGAAGAATAAGTAACAGATAACCAGATCTCATCCCCAGCTTCCCCTTCAGTAATCTGGCGAACAAACTGTGAACACGATAGCATCTAAAGAAAAATCAAGGGAATTCCCTGGCAGTCCAGTGGTTAGGACTTGGCGCTTTCACCGCCATGGCCCAGGTTCAATCCCTGGTGGGGGAATAAGATTCCCACACGCTGCACAGCTGGGGAGGGGGGCGGGGAGGGATCATCACAAGACATCAGCAAGCCTGCACACAGTGGGATGTCGATGACTGTGACCCGCTACGTGAATGACTGACTGGGATTACTTCCCTTTTTCCCTTTAAGTACTTTCACAGCCAATCAGAATCTTTGGAGATGGTTTTGGGTGGACACTGAGTCCACCACCTCTGCAGATTGCAGGCATTCTATAATTAAAAGCAACTTTCCTTTCTACCAACATTTCTCTCTTTCTTAATTGATTTCTGAGTGGCCAGCAGCCAGACCTGATTTGGTAACAGGACCTTATGAAAGTAGTGTGCCTGATTTAGGTCGCAAACTTAAGAAACACATGGAAAATCTCACTGAGTCAAAGAACAGAAAATATAGGTCACCAAATGAAAATGTTAAAAAAGGATTTGGAGCAACTGAGCTTGAAAGAAATAAGGGAGGTGACCAAACCTACTCTTACAGGGCAGTTTCTCCCAGACTCGGCCCAATCTTCACCCCCGTCACTGCCCCTCTTGGAGATACGTGCATTTGGCACCTTTGCCATCCTTTGCTGTAAAACAAAGCCTTTGGCTTTTAACCTGAGATCTCTAAATTGGAAAGGTAAATTTTCAGCTTTTACTAAATGCTAGGTCATATATGAGCTTGTGATCTAACATCAGTTTCTCATTCACAGAAAAAGAGATTTTTTGCTTGTTTAGTTGCCCTTTGAAATGAATTTAAGAAACTTTCATGTTACTTTGGAATTACCTAAATCAAGTTAAGACATGAGTCAGGGTATTTATAGATTACTACCTGCAGAGCATTCACAGAATGAAAATTCTTTCCCTAATTTATTCACTTATTTTGGCTTATGAACTTTTGAATTTGACTGAGATGCCTGTTCCTAAAAGGCTGAGGAACTCCCTCCCTCCCTCTAGACCTGCTGGCTTCTTTACTGTTCCTCAAACAGGCCTGGAGCACTCTGGCCTTGGGGCCTTTCTTTGTATGATTGTTCCTTCTGCTGGATCTTCACCACCTCACCTCCCCCCCCCCCCCGCCCCCGCCCCCCCGCAAATCCGCACAAGTTTCCAATCCTTTGCTCGTCAGACCTTCTCAATGATGCTACCCTGACCACCGTATCTGAAGCTGCAGGCTCCTCACTCACTGCATCAACTGCTCTACTTTTAATTTCATAGCACATACCACCCCCAGTATACTAGTTATATTTATTAGTAGTATCATAAAGATATTAATTACGCTTATTTGCCATCTGCCTCCTCCCACTGGAATATAAACTCCTCAAAGGTAGGGATCTTTGTTTAGTTCACAAGGCAGCCCGAGATGCTAAACGGTGCCTGGCACAGAGTAGGCACGCAAATACTTACTGAAATGAAGTAACTGAAATCTAAGATGTTGCTCACAATCAGAATTACAAGAAAGAAATTTATCGTGCAACAGAGAACGCACTTCTAATTCAAAGAAACACCCTGTGACTGCTTTTAATGCAACTAGGACCATAAAAGGCCATTTCTTTTTAAAATGGAACAAATGGGAAAAGACAAATTCCTGTGGAAATTGCATGCATAGTAAATCAACATTCAGGCTATCACTTTTCAGATACACCAACAGTCACAACAGGGAGTGAAGGTAATCTGATTCCAGCAGGCAGAAGAAGGATTTCAGACTTAAAAGTTTTAAGACTATCCCTCTGACACTAAATGAAAAATTTTAGACGTAAATCATTTTATTTTTATAACTCAAGTTTCTGATATCTAAGATGTAAACTGATATAGATTCTTAACGCAGGAACTCTTTCTGGCAAACAACTCAAAGATCTTAGTATTTAGGGCTAAGAAATCAGTTTCTTTTATTTAATATATTAAATCTATCCTAAGTGTTTTACAACTAGAGAGGAAGAAAGTCTTTTGTAGCAGCAAAAGGGATTTCAAAACACAAATTGGATCAAGTCATGGTTTAAAATCACTCAAAGGCTTCTCTGGGTTTAATAATACAAAACTCCTCATCCTGCCTGCAAGACCTGGCCTGGCCTCTCCAGTCCTCTTGACAACATCCCTTCCAGCCCTCAGCCTCACCCACACAGAACACATCACACACCTTCCCGGCTCACACAGTCTTTGCTTAGAGTGCTATACTCTGCCAGTGAAACAGGAGGGAAAGGGGCAGGCACAACCTTTGAAAGAATAACATAGCCTGAGGACATGACATAAACTGATTAGAACCAAATGGGTCCAAGATGGCAGACAAGTCGACTTCCACTACACCTTGAGCCTCAGTATACACTCACCGTAACACATCAGCAAGCTAAATGACACACCCACAGGCGCCATGACAGTTCCAAGGATCCATAAGGATCAAAAAGTGGGTGCTGGCCCCATTCCTGGAAATCCCCGCCCCTTCCCTAAATAGCTGGAATACTCCTCCCACTCATTAGCCTATGAAATTATCCACCCCTATAAAAACTGACAGCCCCATACCCTGGTGCCTTTCTCACCTTCTGAGATGGCCCACACTCTGTGCAGTGTGTTTCTCTCTAAACAAATCCACTACTTACCTATCACTTTCTCTCTCACTGAATTCTTTCTGCAATGAGACATCAAGAACCTGAACTTCAGTAAGTCCCGAAACCAGGTGTGTGATCTCAGTTGGAAGACTGTGGGTTTTGGCTGGGTTCAGTCCCAATCAGGATTTAGGCTGGGTTCAAGTCTCGGCATGTGGGTTCAAGTTCCTATCTGAGTTTTACACAGTTTAAAAGCTACATGCAGCGAATTCTCAGTCCCCTGAGTTCTTCCTCTGGCCTGGCACGATTATATTCTGTATATGCTGGTAGAGTTTAAAATGACTGGGACTGTACTAGCCACAGCAAATCCACTGCTTTGCAGTCACAAGTTGTTGAATTTTCATGTTAAAATACCTGTTAAATGCCAGGCACTGGGCTAAAAGTGATACTATTACCGCATCCAGTTCACCTCCAACAAACACCATGTAGTGTTTACAGTGAGCCAGGCACTTTTCTGCACTTTACAACGTTCACTCCTCTATGAAGCAGACACCATCACCGTCACGTGTCACAGATATCACAGATAACGGAGGCACAGAGACATTAAGTAACTCGCTAGCGGTCACATGGCTATTTATTACACAGTAGATACGGGATGCTGATGCCAGAGTCCACGTTGTAGAGACACAACTCAGTACTGTCTCACCAAAGATGACTAACGTCATACCCTTCAAACCCTTGAAAAGTCTCCATCTTTCAGGGGCAACGGAACTGTAAACATATACTTACCATTATGGCAAAATTCAATGAAATAGTTGAGACTTATTTTCCTTTACCTCTTGGAAGCATCGGACACTTAATTCCATTCTCATCTCCCCTGGATACTGTGTTTTCCTGGCCTTCCTCCCAACCCTGTAGGGAAAGAACTTCTTCCTCTGCCCATGCCCTGAATGTGGACTGTCTTCATGGCACCATCTGAGGCTCTCCAGTTTAACCACTTTACCTACTCCCTACTCTCCCTACCCCACTTACTCCGATGGTTTGGCCTCCAACGAGGCCAACTAAATGCTAATGACTCCCAAATTTGTATCTTCAGCTCAGATCTCTCCTGTGTTTCAGACCCATGAGATACCTACTCAGAAGTTTCATTACAGCCCTTCAAAACTCAAACATACTTTTAGACAGTCCTATTTCAAACTTAAAGATCAAAACACAGTTCAAAAACCTGCTCCTGATCATGTGTTGGAGGGCTCTGAATGGCAGAAATAATCTCTGGGAGATAGGATTACAGGTGATTATTTCCTTCTTTGTCTCAGGCACTAACACAAGTATTTATTGATTTTGAAAGAACTGTCATCTACTTTAGGAAAGTTCTTGCAAGTACCTTCCCTGGATCAATCTCAGTAATCCCTTAAGAACAAGAGAATGATGGATCAGTGGGAACGTAGGAAAATGGCTAAGCTTGTAATTGTAAACTAGCTGATATTCCGTTCAGGGTATTTGGATTTCTTCCTAATAAAAAATTAACTGAAAAATATTCTCTTTGATCTATAAATGAACTGAGGGATGAAAGCACTGTTTAGACCTGAAACAAGAATCTGAAAGCTCCAAAAAGAGGTTATTATCTGCCACAGAGGCCCACCAGGGCTAGAAAGGCTAGGCTGATAGAAGAAACAGCTTTAAAAGCATTGCTTTAAAAAAAAAAAAAAAAAGCATTGCTTTGCAGAGCAGGCAGCATCAGTCTTAAAAAGTGGCCAGTGAAAATAATTAAGGAAAAAAGATAGATGAGAGAAAAACAGGTTAGGGAGACCTAAAAACATACTTTAATAAAGAGCGAAGGAGGTCAATGTAAGACTGAGGAGTCACAGGGAGAGACAAGAGGGCTGGATGGCCTGGGCCCCGAGGTGGGGACAATGCATGGGGGCGGAGGGAGTGGGGGAAGGCACTTCTGTTTTCTGAGAAAACGAACAGGTTGCATGTAGGCACCCGGAAATAAGTTTAGGGTACAGCGAAGTAGAAAGAACAAGTGATCCCATTTGGTTCTGTGAAGAAAAGCAGTTTTCAGGAGGAACTCTTGGAGCAAGTGTAAGCATCCTGGTTTCATGCTGACATCAATTCAAAAAACTGTATTCTTAAGAGTTTGCCCCTGCTTTTACACAACACGTTTTCTTATTTTATTTTATTTTATTTTATTTTTTTTGCGGTACGCGGGCCTCTCACCGTTGTGGCCTCTCCCGTTGCAGAGCACAGGCTCTGGATGCGCAGGCTCAGCGGCCATGGCTCACGGGCCCAGCCGCTCCGCGGCATGTGGGATCCTCCCGGACCGGGGCACGAACCCGTGTCCCCTGCATCGGCAGGCGGACTCTCAACCACTGCGCCACCAGGGAAGTCCACCACACGTTTTCTTATACATAAATCCCCTTCCGGTTTTTTTTTTTCCTAACTTTTCTTCCTTCATTTACCTTAGTGTCTTAGTAAAATTAACTTTTTAAAATACTAAGTACTTGTGGATTCACCCAAAGAGCAGCAGAGCATGTTTCTACAGCAGAAGGAAGAGAGAAGCAGTGCATTTCTAGTGACTGAGGCCAGTGGGCGAGTTGGGGTGATGGAACCGGAAGTGAGCAGAGGGCTGGACCCTCCAGGTCCCCGTGGACATGCCTTAGTGGGGTCTAGAGAGCTGTGGTGAAACGCTAAGTTCTTATCACATTCATTCTGGCAATAGATCTCAAACCTGCTCCAATGCGGAGAGCAGGAAACTGAAAACTATAATGGGCTCTCATTAAAGCTGTCATATCCATATGACAAGAATGGATATTATGAAAAATGATCAAAGGAAAAGAAAAGCTCGGGAGAAAAATCACAGGAATCATAGAAGAAAATGTCCCAGGATTGAAGGACATGAATTTCCAGAATGAAAGGGTCCACGAAGCACTCGGAATAGTCAATGATGAAATGCCTGCACCAGGGCACATCATCGTGAAACTCCAGACCACCAGGGACAGAGAGAGTATCTTCAAACTTCCAGTGAGGGAGAGAAGAGAAACCAAACCAACAAAGCAAGGTTTTGTAGAAAAGGTGTGAACCACCACACCTCCAGGGCACTTACAGATACCGGGAAGTACAACGAGGCCTTCAAAACTCTGAGGGAAAATTATTTCTAACCTGGGACTCGATTACACTTCCAAACTATCAAACAAGTTTGTGGGCAAAATAAAGTCTTTCAGATACTTCTTAGGATGTAAGATGTGAGCCAAGAAATGGGATGGCATGGGGGCCAGCCCAGGAGGAGAGTAAAGGTCAGTTCCTGCATGATACTGACAGGAAGCAGCAAAGGGAGGAGGAAGGTGATGCAGGGCTCCAATAAAAAATGGAAGTAACACATTTGAGCCCAGAGATAATGTTACTGATATGAATGTGATTAATACGTTAGAGCATTTGGAAAAAAATTAACATAGGTAAGTGAAATAACCAGGCAAAGGTGAACCTACACACGTGGCACAGCAACGCAGGATCACCTGGCTCAACCAACGGTGGACGACATTGGGCAGAGGTATAAATAACAGGAGTGTCTGCCGGGCGGGAGGGAGGGAGGGAGACTGATTCCTGGGCCCTAACTCAGCATTCACGGAATCAAAATTTCTAGAGGAGTGATCTGTAGCTTTAAAAGTACCTCAGGTGATTCTTATCATCAAGCAAGTTGGGGAAATGCTGACTAGTACTTTGGGGTCAGTAAATTTAGAGTGGATTTGGTTTTCTGAGTCAGTTAACAGTGCAGCTCTCTTTATAACAGCTAGTGTAAGTCATTTTCATTAAACCAACAATATCATTAGAACAAACACAGCATATTCCAATCACTAACAATTAATACACACACACACACACACACACACACACACACACACACAATCCACATCTTTTTATATGGTCAATTAATCTACGACAAAGAAGGTAAGAATACACAATGGGGAAAAGACAGTCTTGTCAATAAATGTGTGGGGAAAACTGGACCGCTACCTGCAAAAGACTGAAAGTGGGACACTTTCTTACACCATATACAAAAATAAACTCAAAATGGATTAAAGAGTTAAATGTAAGACCTGAAACCAAAAGCTCCTAGAAGAAAACATAGGCAGTGCACTCTCTGACCTTGGTCTTAGCAATGTTTTTTGGATCTGTCTCCTCAGGCAAGGGAAACAAAAGCAAAATAAACAAATGGAACTACAGTACATCAAACTAAAAACAGCCTTTGCACAGTGAAGGAAACTATCAACAAAACAAAAGGCAGCCTATGAACAGGAGAAGACATTTGCAAACAACATCAGGTAAGGGGTTAATACCCAAAATATACAAAGAATTCATACAACACAACATCAAAAAAACCCAAACAACCTGATTAAAAAATGGGCAAAGGACCTGAATAGACATTCTTCCAAGAAGATATACAAATGGCCAACAGGCACATGAAAAGATGCTCAACATCACTAATCATCAGGGAAATGTAAATCAAAACCACAATGATATACAATCTCATACCTGTCAGAACGGCTATCATCAAAAAGACAAGAAGTAGCAAGTGTCTTTATGGTGAGAATGAGAGAAAAGGGAACTCTCGTGCACTGTTGGTAGGATTGGAGACTGGTGCATCTATTACAGAATATTGTACAGAGGTTCCTCAAAAAATTAAAAACAGAATTGCCATATGATCCAGTGATTTCACTTCTGGGTATTTACCCAAAGAAAAAACACAAATTCGAAAAGACACATGCACACCAGTGTTCGCTGCAGCACTATTTACAATAGCCAAAATATGGAAGCAAACTAAGTGTCCACCGATCGATGAATGGATAAAGAAGATAGACACACACACACACACACACACACACACACACACACACACACAGGAATATTACTCAGCCATAACAAAAAAGAAATCATGCCACTTATGATAACATGGATGGATCTAGAGAATATTATGCTAAGTAAATAAATCAGAGAAAGACAAATACCGTATGATCTCACTTACATGTGCAGTCTAGCAAAACGAAAACAGACTCACAGATACAGAGAACAACAGGTGGTTGGTTGCCAGAGGGGAAGGGGGGTGGAGGTGGGGGAGAAATAGGTGAAGGGTACGAAGAGGTACAAACATCCAGTTATAAAATAAATAAGCCACAGCATAAGGAATATGGTCAATAATATTCTAATAACTTTGTATGGGGACAGATGGGTAACTAGACTTAATGCAGTGATCATTTCATAAAGTATGCAAATATCAAATCACCATGTTAGCACACCTGAAACTAACATACCACTGTATGCAAACTATATTTCAATTTAAAAAAGCCGCACCTTTAACTTACTGATGAAATTTTCAAATGCTACAGAAAATAGGTTTATTCAACTTAACCAACTATCTGTTGCAAAGACCTTCTTGAATTTCTCTAGGGATCCTCATATCCTCTTTTATCAACATCGGTGAATAATGCCTCAATTTTCCATTGTCCATGCTCTGGAAACAGTTTCTAGGTTCACCCTTCCAGTGTATATTCCTTTTCCCATAAGATACTTGGTCATCTTCATTTATATACATGCTACAAAATACATAGCTCTTTAAGATGTTGAAAATCCTCCAATGTAACATTCTTGTTTTATAATCATAAAATGCTGACTAATAATGTGAGTACCTACTACACAGTAGGAACCAGATATACTTATCTTGCTGCTCCCGTCACAACAATCTTATCAGGTAGGTATTATTGGTTCCATCGCACATATGAAGAAACTGAAGCTGAGAAGATTAAATGCTTGTAAATAACAAAGCATGATGCAAATCCCCGTCTGTTTTTGAAGCTCATGCTGTTTCTAAAATACTAAGCCTGCCTCATTTCCTGCAAGCACTGGAATTTCAGCGATCATCAGGTTGTTTACTCCACCCCTCTTTTTGGACAAGAAATTTAGGGTACAAAACTTTGAAGTGATTCCCCTAAATGGCAGAATGAAACCAAATTCCATAGCTCTTGACTCTTACTCTATTTTTATTCCACAAATCTATGCACTGATGCTATACTAGGTGCTGGACAGGGCTAGTATTTATTGGGCATTAACTACGTATGGGGCTCTACAGGGCTTTAACCTGCATTAACTCACTCGATCCTCATGGTGGTCTTAGGGTAGATATTCTTCCCATTTTACAGGATAAAAAAAACAAAAGTGAGAGAGATTAAGTAACTTGCACAAGGTCACACAGCTAGCTAGTGGCAGAGCTGGATCTGAAACCCAGCCTACATGACTCCGAAGTGCAAGCTCTTAGCATCTCCAAGGTTTACAGTCCACATTATCTCTTCTGAATGCCCATATGGTTTTAGTCTAATTAAAAGTGTACACATGATGTGTGGACCCTTCTTTCAACCTGATGATTCAAACAAATGAAGTGTTAGAAAGTGAGACCAACAGGAAAATCTGTACACTGACTGGTTGCTTGGTGATACCAAGGAATATATTTTTTAAGGTGTGATGATGGTATTGAGGTTACGTTGAAAACTAGTTCTTATCTTTGACAGATACATACTGAAGTGTCTACAGATGAAATGATTATTTCTGGGATTTGATTCAAAACCATTTGGGAGTTTGGGGTGTAGAACAAGACTGGCCCCTGTGTTGGCTGGATGTATTAGAAGCTGGCTCATGGGTACATGGGGTTTATTAGAGTTTTCTCTATCATGTAAACGTTTGAAAATTTCCACAATTCAGAAAGAATGCACACACACACAAAAAAGAAAAAGATGAGAAAAACCATGTTATTTTAACAGTATTTGGGAAACAGAAATATGAATGATTTTCCCCCACTCTACTTTTTGTATTTTCACATTTTCTATATTACTTTTATAATGGAAAACATAAAATAAGCTACTTAAAGAAATTCCCCCCCCAAAAAGAAATTCCCTATCTTCTAAAAATAGGCAGAGCAAGTCTGCCCATAATCTAATGAGGTCAAAGCATCATGACGAAAGCATTTCCCACCCCTTTATCAGTTAACTACCATTCACACACTTTTAAAAAAGCCACTTTTTAAGGACAAGTATGGTCTTTAAATATTAAACTAGCCAAGAGCATAAAGGCACATAAGGGCAAAACAGATTAGACACAGACTTAAGAAAAATAATTATGGTAACTAGACTTGTGGCAGTGATCACTTTGTAGTGTGTATAAATGTTGAATTATAATGCTGTACAACTGAAACTTAAATAATAATAATTTAAAAAAGAAATTAACCCCCCAAACCAGATATGGTCAGGTAAAAATGTGTTACATTTCAAGGGATAATTAATATATAACATGCCTTGGTTTAAAAAAAAAAAAAAAAAAGACTAACTAGTGATACAGTTCCTCTTGATAGTTAGGCAGAGTTTGGGACAAAGACTTTGAATGTGTAATGCTGACCTTCCTAATGGTCACATGGGCCACAGGACAGGGATCTCCTCGCCAGTGTATGGCCAGGTGGGGATGGGACAGCCACAGATCACAGGCCAGCTGTCTTCTGTGGGTCGCCGCCAGTTTTCCTCAGTGACACAACAATAATTTCCTTGTGTGTCACAGTATGAAAAAAGTTTGGGAAGCAGTGTTAAAGCTAGACCTGCCCTGACATTGCTCAAAAGCTGAAAAAAAGTGAAACAAGGGGCAACAGTACAATGGAATCTCTTTGAACTGCTGGCATGGAAAAAAGAACTAACACACATGGTATAGGTCAATACCATTGTTTTCTAATTTTTTTTCTATCTGCACTCCTTTCCACAACCCACCTAGGAAATCTGAAGGTGTATTCCAGCAGCACTCAATGAAGTAACCTCCAAACATAAATGTTAGCTCAGTGGCATAAGGTTAAATTGTGGGGACAGGATTAAAATCCTGGTCCTCTGTGCCAATGCTAAATGTACTCAAGGTTAAGTCTGAAATAAACTCCACTTGTTAAGAAAGAGAAGCACTTAAGTGTCAGTGGAAAATCTTGATAGAAGCTTAGAGCTAGTAAGGATCTTCTTTTAAAAGACAAATAACTGAAGCCCAAATTACTCGCTCAAGTTCACAAGCAGCTGAACTGGGACCAGTCCCCAGATCTCCCAGTTGCCGACAACTGCTCTTTCCAGGGCACCTCCAGAGAACTGCTAATTGCTTCTTTGAATCTCTCTAAAACCATAAAACAATATCCAAGTACTTCCTGCTCCTCAGGGAAACTGAATCGCTGGTTAATCTGCAACTAGCAAATCGCTGTTCAAGGAACCAGAGTTTAACCTCATGCCACTAATTAACCTTAAATTTGGGATACTTAGACACAAGTTCTTTTGTTAGTCCCTGTTTGTATTTATGAAATAACAAGAAGGCTTTGTTGTTCTTGCACAGGTTAGAAAATATCCTTAAAAGCAAATTATCAAGTTCTTCTTTATAGGTTATGGGGGGCACATATTATGATATATCAAGATCTAGGTAGATAAGCCACGTTGGTACTCTGTAAGAATGAAGACACCACTGATAGAATTTCCCTCCTTATACTGAGAAAATAGTCCAGATAAGAAGAGTCCCCAACCAAAAAGAGAATATGAGATTAGTGCAGAAGTGGAAAAATGCGCTATCTAAAACAGGATTACCTGAATGAGGAAGAGAAAGGAGGTAATATATATCTTTACATAAATTCTTGTGTACTGAGAGCAACTCTATTTCAAATCAACAAGTGGCCAGACTCAAAGGATAAACATTAAGGAACCAAACTTCTGTACCCACATTGGCTAAAGCTGTACTGTCATACCAAGCAAACAAAAACTCTGAATTCTTCAAATTTCTCTTACGAAGTTTCAACAAGAAAAACCTAAAAGTTCCTTCTCCAGAAAAAAAGAGACCAGTGTTTTTATGCCTAGGCACTATAGTGTGTGCCTTGGGTTAACCTGAAACCCAAGAACACAAGCTCTGTGTCACTGACCATGACATCTGAGTTGGTTCTTCATTTTGTTTCCTGCCACAGAAGGCCAATTCTGCAGGAACAGGGGTCACTTCTTGAATGCCATTAAGGACAGGTTAAGGCAGAAAAAGGCTCCCCAGCCCCCCCCAAACCATAAAAGTCCTACACCTAAAACAGGCTTGTAATTAATGTAACGATACGAATTTAAGTCCTGATGTCCAAATTTCAGAGTCCCTGGAAAGGAGTCTTCACATACTTATGTGACACGTGATGTGCGACTGCTTAGTGAAATTAGAACCTGGGTCTGGGACATTATCAGTAAAAGGTAGTAATTCTCAACTTCTCTAGATCTGTGTCTTTCCTGGGAATTTGCAGGGGGAAAAAACAGTAGGAGAGAAGCTGTTTCTCAATCTCCCTTCGAATTCTTCACATTTATACCCCAATCACCTCTCTTATTACAGAAACATACACAGGTCTTCTTTCCCCCTCTTTACAAATACATGTACTCCTACCTCCAATCTTTAGGTCAAAAATGGACAGAAATTAGATAATTCAAAATGTTCAGATACACCTAACCCATGCCTCTGATGCACTTCAGCCAGCCAAGGGATATTTGTGAATTTACTCTGTACCAGATGCGGGGGATAAAAAAAATGAATGAGTCCTTAAGGCACTCACAGTTCAACAGCAGCTGTCAATAGTACATGTTGACCCGTACAATTCAAAACCAATTCACACTCAAAGGACAGTACAGTGTAGGGAAAAACACCAGTGAACGGGGCTTCCCTGGTGGCGCAGTGGTTGAGAGTCTGCCTGCCGATGCAGGGGACACGGGTTCATGCCCCGGTCCGGGAAGATCCCACATGCCATGGAGCGGCTGGGCCCGTGAGCCATGGCCGCTGAGCCTGCGTGTCCGGAGCCTGTGCCCCGCAACGGGAGAGGCCACAGCAGTGAGAGGCCCGCGTACCGCAAAAACAAAAAAAACAACCAGTGAACGAAGCACAGCCTTTCTAATGAGCACTCAGATTGCAGCTTCCTAGCTGATTTCCCAGTTATCAAAGCCCTCTCCTTTTCAATCTGTCCTGCATTCAAATGCCAGATTCATTTCCAGAATTCCACTTCCAAGGAGTCTCTCTCCTGCTCTAGCATCTTCAAAGACTCCTCCCTACTTACCACATCTAGTTCAAACCCTTCTTCCAGTTAAAAGTCTTCTATAGGCTAGCTCCACTTACCTGTTCAACTTTATCTCAAGCTCTACAGGGCTCCCTTCTGCCAATCCCTTTTAGAGGGGTAGGACGCAAACTTAACTCCACTACCTCCTCTAACTCCTCAGGCAGCCTTCATCCTAAGCAGTCTTAAAAACCGTTTCCTCTATCGTCAGCACAGATCCGTTAATTTCCTGAGATGTCGTCAGGGTTCGGCATCAGCTTTCTTCTTAATAAATGGCAGGTCTGTTCCCAGGTTCTTTTAACATTACTATCCCAACCAGATGTTCCTCTTCCCTGCCACCCCTTAGTGAAGTCCCAGGGTCTTGACTTAGTGAAGTCCCTGGCAGTTTGGGCATGGGAGTCCCAACAATGCACCTTGTAAGAGAAGGAGAGGGTCTGGAGCAAGTTACAAACCAGGGATGGAGAAAACGAAGGAAGTGGCAAAGGGAAGGGAAGATTCCTGCTCTGCACTTTGTCTTTTCTTTGGAAGCAGTGGGGGGAGGGACGGAGGAGACGCCACGAAATGAATTCTTGAAGAAGGCAGAAGAAACTCAAGGTGCTCCCTAGGAAGAAAATATGGACCCGTGGATAACGGAAGGGCTCCCCATCACCCCTGGGAGAGAAGGACTAGTTACAACGTGAAACAAAGAGGTTGGGAGTCAGGAGATGAGGGGTGGAGAGCCTTCAGAGATCCCGCGTCTCCGAAGGTCGAGCGGTAAGGAAAAAAAAAAAGGACGCGAGGCGTCCCTCGAGGGATTGGCCGAGCACCCGGGACGTGGCTGCCAAAACGGACGAGGTGGGCGCCTCAGACGGCTCTGGGGCGAGTGTTCATGGGGCACGCTTCTCCCGGGGGCGGGGAGGCAGTTTTGAGTGGGGTCGTCTCTTAAAGGGAGAAACGGTTTCCCAAGATAGGGATCTCCGAGAACGGAAGCGCTGGGGACGCGGAAACGTTAAAGCGTTGAGGCACCGGCATTTCCCAGCCCCAACCCGGCTTCTCCACACACTCACCGCGTCTCCTCCGAACACAACCGCTCCAGTTGCAGCTACCGGCCAACGCAGCCGCACTTAGCGCGCATCGCCCCCACGTGACTCGCCCGGGACCCCGCCCCGACCGCCCCACGTGACCCTCAGGGCCCACCTACTCCTTCCTCCCTCTAGTCCGTCTTCTGTGCGTGGGCTTAGCTCGGCAAGATGGCGGTTCCTAGCTGTAGTGCGCCTGGCGTGTGGGTCCGGGGTTCCTGGCAGCGTCTGGGGAATCTCTTCACTTTCGTCTCAAAGCCACTTTGTTCCGCTGCAGCTGCCTCTCGGCCCCTGGATGCCCAGCGATTAGCGGAGAGGCTTCGAGCCCAGAAACAGGAACAAAAGACGAAGAAGCCGGTGAGCCCAGAAGGACCACAACTCCCAAGAGGCAGTGCGCTCACTGGTTTCCCAGGCCGGGAGGGAGGTGGGAGGGTCCTCTGACACATGTCAGGTAATCAATGTCGAGGACTTGTGGTGGGAGAACGGGGAGAAGGCGGAGTGGAGAGCTCAGAAGGGTGCGGTATCTTCCTGTGGGCTGGGTCTCTGGCTCCTGCCGACCCCGGCCCTAAGCACTACGTGGGTACAGGCGAGACACACCCACCCCTGCGCTCAAATTACTCGGGGACGGGGCGAGTCTAATGCAAAAATACAGGCATTCCCTTCCCAAATTCTCACCCAGACTTACTGAAAGTCCTCCCCACCAGGCATTTACCGTCGCTCCTTCTCTCCCCGCAGGTGCCCACAAACCCTGTTCAAAGGAGAGTGCAAGAACTACTGCGGTTCACAGAGCAGCTGCAGCGCGTCCACCCCAACGTGCTTGCTAAGGCGCTGAGCCGAGGACTTATCCACCAGGACAAGGACCTTGTGGTCATCAATAAGCCCTACGGTCTCCCTGTGCATGGTAAGCAGCATGTGGGGAAGGGAGGCGGGCCGCTGCTGCTTTGTGCTACACGTAGGGGCAACTCTAACATTACTCGGGGGGCTCTCTGAAGCCTTGCTTTCAAAGTGATTAAACTTTTGTGGGGTACTGTCCTCTGTGAGGAACCAGTAAGGACGCAGAGATAAATAAGACAGTCCCCACCTTCCAAACATCTGGCAGCCAGCAGTGACTTATGGAATTTCCTGTGTGCAGACCTCCACCGAGGATTGCTATAGAGAAGGACAAAGGCTGTGTGGTTCCTGTCTTCAGATTATTTTCCATCAGAACTGGGAAAGAGGACATAACATGTGTTGGTGTATACCTAACAAAACCCCAGGGTGCCTAGAACTTAATGGAAACCCTAATGTTTTTGAATAAATGTTAAATGTAGTCAGAGACAGCTAGGGTGAGTCAGGAAAGACTGATAGAAAAAAATGCATTTGTGGAAAGGGTTTTGCTGGGGGAATAGGCATATTTTAGCTAGAAGAACGAATGTTTTGGGGGGAGGTATGGAGAAGGTTGTACCTGAAAACAACGAATTAAATCAGACATTGCCGAGTGCTTTGTATGGTTTTTTTCTCTCTTGATCCTGCCAGTAGCTTGCCTTTCCGTTCCCCAAGAGATAACTATTATCAAGATATTTACATTTTATAGATGAGAAAACTGAAAGTTGGAAAGAGTAAGTAATCTGTCCAAGGTCAATGGCTAGTTGTGAGGGTCCATAGGATGGAACCCAGGAATGTCTCACCCCAAAGCCCAGCCTCTCAGCTCTTCTGTAATGCCTCAGGAAGGCCTCATGGTCTTGCATTTCTCACTAGGGTTTACTTGGCAAATTCTCAAGCCTTTGTTTATATAGTGAAATATCAGATCTCATCATTTTGGTTGCTAATTTTAGTGTGAGTACATAAATAGATTAAATATATATATATACACACACATATAGGTCTGAGGAGAAAGCCACCTGCTCTAGGATGGTGCTTTTTAAACTTTAATATGCATATGAGTCACTTGGGCCTTCTGTTAAAATGCAGATTTTGATTAATTAGTCTGGGTTGGAGGCCTGAGATTCCTTTCTAGCGAGCTCTCTGGGCAGACTGCTATGTTTCTAGTCCCTGGACCACAATTCAGTAATAAGGCTCTAGAAAGCATTTACTGTTAATCCAGTAAGGACTGTTGTCCCAGGTAGAGGTCTTTGGTGAGATCTTTTCCTGGCCGCTCAAACCTCTGGCTTTTTCCTTCTTAGGTGGCCCTGGGGTCCGGCTCTGCATCAGTGATGTACTGCCTGTCCTGGCGAAGATGCTTCACGGCCACAAGGCAGAGCCCTTGCATCTGTGCCATCGGCTGGACAAGGAAACTACAGGCGTAATGGTGTTGGCTTGGGAAAAAGACGTGGCGCATCAAGTCCAAGAGTTGTTTAGAACCCGTCAGGTGACAAAGAAGTACTGGTATGAAGCCCATTGATAGCGGTCGAGGTGGTGTAGGCACCCTTCCATCTATTCATCCGTTCCTAGAGCAGGAACTCCTAGTAATAGAAGGCACTGTAGTCAGACGTGTGGGCATATAAAAATTATAGGAAACAGGTTTAGTGCTTAGAATATTAGAGTCTGGTGGCATAGTGGTTCCTAATTATGGCTGTACATAAAAATTATTAAAAATTGATTATATGAGTATACATGATTTCATTCCTTTGGTAAAATGTCAGACAACAGCAGTAGTGTTAGGTCGTTAGAAAGGGTCAACTCATAGTTCCAACTCAGTGTAAGTATGAGAAAATGTGTCAGATAGCAGCCTGAACTGCTACCAGTCTGCGGTGGGGTGTCCAGGGTGTGCAATGTTATATCTGGGCTTGTGACTCCTGGGCCAGTGATTCTGTGTTAGGCCACCAAGTACCCAGGAGAGCTGACTGACTGACTGGAAGAGGCATGGACGTAAGGACAGATTAAAGAGTCTTCTGCCTGTCTGTGGTGTGATGGAGGGAAACCTCCAACAAGAGGGACTTACTGAGCTGTGGTTGGGATTCCTGTGACTTTTCTGAGCACAGTTCCTCTGTTTTATTGACCTGGCAAATAGGCAGGAGCGGTCCTGTGAAATTTTCACTCAATTCATTCATTTATTCATTTATTCCATACGCAGTTCGAACTTACCATCTTTTATTATTTAAAAAAGAAAAACAGGATACGAAACTGTATTACCCTAGTTTTACTTTAGGCTGTACATACTCATTTTTAAAGGCTGGATGAGTGACCGTGTTATTAATACAATCTTTTTCTTGTTTTTCTGTCTTTTCCCCAAATATTCTACAATCAGCACATATTAGTTTAGTTGTACAAAAGATAGGCTTATAAGGGTAGCGTCAAACTCTCAGGCTAAGCACTATACCAAGAGATCATTTGGGACCCTCTGATCTTAAGAACTGACCGCAGTAGTGCAGGAGGTCCAGAGTTAACACCTCTAAGTAGCCGATGCAAGGAGAGCCTCACTCACCTTTGTGGCTTAAGCAAGGGTCTGTGTGTGTCCCCTCAGGGCCATCACGATGCGCGTCCCGGTGCCCTCAGCGGGAGTCGTGGACATTCCCATCATTGAGAAGGAGGTGCAGGGCCAGGAACGACACCACAAGGTGGGTGAGCGCCTCCAGAGGGATGGGTTTGCTGCTCTTTCTTCGAAATTGTGTCCTGATTTCTTTGGCTCCAGATGACGCTGTCCCCGAGCTACTGCATGGACAATGGGAAGATAGTGAGGGTACGGACCAGCAGGAACGCACACCTGGCTGTGACTCAGTACCGGGTGCTGAGCAGCACCCTCTCCTCCGCCCTCTTGGAGCTCCAGCCTGTTACCGGTGAGGGTGCCAGTGTTCTGCAGTGGGTGGAGAAGCCCCACTGCCCCTCAGCTTCACCCAGGGCCTTGTGCCAGGCTCCGCCCCTCCCCTGAGCAGCTGGTATTATGGGGGCTCTGGGATTGCACCAGAGTGTGCTTCCAGTGCTGACCTGAGGCTGGGAGCTTCCATAGGGATGATTGTTAAAAACAGTAGGTAGGGGCTTCCCTGGTGGCACAGTGGTTGAGAGTCCGCCTGCCGATACAGGGGACGTGGGTTCGTGCCCCGGTCCGGGAAGATCCCACGTGCCGCGGAGCGGCTGGGCCCGTGAGCCATGGCCGCTGAGCCTGCGTGTCCGGAGCCTGTGCCCCGCAACGGGAGAGGCCACAGCAGTGAGAGGCCCGCGTACCACAAAAAAAAAAACACCAAAAAAAACAGTAGGTAGCAGAAGGATACAAATAGTTTGCTTTAGGCAGACTCCTACTCTTAATCAGTTTCCTGGGTGGGTGAGAAATATTCAGTTAAAATGATAGAATAAATCAATTCTTCCCTTCAAAAAATAATAAGTAAATAAATGGTTTGCTTATGTTTATTTAAAAATTTGCAAATTGATTCCTCAAAAAATGAAGCATAGGATTACCCTATGATCCAGCAATTCTGCTTCCTGTATATATGCAGAAGAATTGAAAACAGGGATTCAAAGAGATATTTGTACACTGGTGTTTATAGCAGCACTATTCACAATAGCCCAAAGGTGAAAACAACCTACGTGACCATCAACAGATGAGTGGAAAAACAGAATGTGGTACATCATGCACTGGAATGTAATTCAACTTTAGAAAGGAAGGAAATTCTGACACATGCTGCAGCATGGATAAACGTTAAGACATTATGCTAAATGAAACACAAAAGGACACGTACTGTATGATTCCATTTATATGAGATACCTAGAGTAGTCAGATTCATAGAGACAGATAATAGAGTAATGGTTACCAGGGGCTGGAGAGAGCAGGGGGCGGGGAGTTATTGTTAACTGGGTACGGAGTTTCAGTTGGGGGCAATGGAAAAGTTCTGGAGAGGGACTGTAGTAGTGATTGCACAACAATGTGAATGTACTCAGTGCCACCGAACTGCACTCTTAAAAGTGATTAAAATGGGACTTCCCTGGTGGCGCAGTGGTTAAGAATCCGCCTGCCAATGCAGGGGACACAGGTTCGAGCCCTGGTCCGGGAAGATCCCACATGCCGCAGAGCAACTAAGCCCATGCGCCACAACTACTGAGCCTGCGCTCTAGAGCCCGCGAGCCACAACTCCTGAGCCTGCAAGCCACAGCTACTGAAGCCCACACGCCTAGAGCCCGTGCTCTGTAATGAGAGAAGCCTCCACAATGAGAAGCCCGTGCACCGCAACGAAGAGTGGCCCCAGCTCGCCGCAACTAGAGAAAGAAGACCCAACGAAGCAACGAAGACCCAATGTAGCCAAAAATAAATAAATAAATTTATATTAAAAGAAAGGATTAAAATGGTAAATTTTAGGTACATTTTGCCACAGTAAAAAAAAAATGTACAAAGCAATACTATTTAGTGTTATACAACACAATTATTAAAAAAAAAAAAAAAAAGCATGGCAATGATAGACACCAAGTAGATAGCAGTGGTTATCTGTGGTGGAAAGAACTGTGGTGGTGAGGGGTACTTAGAGGCTTAACAGCATTTATAATGTTTATTTCCTAATAGCCTATTGTTTGTTATATTATTCTTTATACCTTATTGTAGTTGGGGCTTTGCCCGTTTTACTGTCCTTTGGTTTAATATGGTTAGAAGCAGATGCCACCAGTGGTATTGTTTCAATAGCTACTCCTAAGTTTCCTCCGTCTCGTTTTTTTAAAGGAATAAAACATCAGCTTCGAGTTCACCTGTCTTTTGCATTGGATTGCCCGATCCTTGGTGACCACAAGTACTCAGACTGGAACAAGCTGGCCCCCCAGGTAATACACGTCTGACCCAATATGCAGCAGAATAAGGGGGAGAACTTATGCTTTCCCCTTGTTAAGCCCCTGAAGTGAGTCACAGCAAAGATGTGTTGATTGTCTTCCGACACAGTACCATGCTAGTTATCTAGCTTCTGGAGAAATTGAGAAGCAGTTAGGAGACTTTCTGAAGGCTCAAAGCAGGCTTTCATGCTACAGCGAAAGAGCCTTGGTGGGAACTTTGTTTTTTGCTGTTACAGCCCATTCTCTTGGAAAGCCAGAGAATTGGCCAAGGAGGGCTTCCCTGGTGTGATGGGTTTTCTCATACATGGGCTCTGAACTCTTCCTAGAAATGGCCCCAAAGCAGGCTGTCCATCACTGTGTCTTCTGGGAGTTAGTGAGGGGGCCCCTTGAGTGGAGGTCTTCTGCCCCCGCACACTGGAGCTGTTGGCCTTGCGCTCACGAGCTCTTTCCTCTGCACAGAAGCTGTCCGCCTGCATCCTGAAGAAGCTGGGGCTGCGGCAGTCCAAGGCCCGTCACATCCCCCTTCACCTGCATGCTTGCCAGCTGACTCTGCCTGCCCTGCAGGCCGGGAAGGAGGAACTCAACTTGGTCTGCAAGCCTCCTCGATATTTTGTCCATTCCCTGCGCCGTCTGGGCTTAAAGATGCCGAGTCGGGATCAAAATGGGGACGAGCAAGCCACACACTCAGGAGCACAGTGAAGACAGTTGGGCAGTTTGCCCTGAATTCTCTCTGTTTAAGGGACTCTGCTAACTTCTCACTTGGGACAGACTCCAGAAGAGCCAGGTGTGATGAGTTGAAGAAACAGCTGCTTCAGGGCTCTTACTGGGGACTAGTGTCTGTTTTTCGACACTGGCCACATGCTGGGAAAGCCAGCAGGCAGTCTCCCTGCTTCAGAGTGGAAGAGAGCTCAGGACCAGGAGAACTAAAGCACAGAATCTGTGATCAGGAACTGTTTTTACCCAACAATAAAGCTCTTGGTCTATCAGGAAAGTTCCTGTGGTTGGAGAGAACATAATGGTGGTCTAGCTCATAGAGATGCAGAAGCAGCTTCTGCTGTCCTCGTGGAGCTGCAGGATCTATCAGCAAAGCCTTCCTGCTTTATTTGTTCAGTCTCAGATTTTGTAGCCAGCGATTATAGACTACAAGGATTCCCTTCAGCCTCAGCTCGGGCCCCTTACTGTGCTAGTGACTGTGGAGCCTGTGAAGGGGTGTTCAGTGAGCAAGCAAAGCAGGTGTAAATGGCAGGCAGGTAACAAAAACGAGTGGAACAAGCAGGGTGTAAGGCCATGGTGGGGAGCACCCACATGTCTAAAGAGGGCAGTTGTAAGCTCCAGCTGAGGGTTGCTCTGTGGGAACAGATTTTCTAACTTTTAAAATTATTTATTTATTTATTTGGCTATACCAGGTCTTAGTTGCGGCACGCGGGATCTTTGTTATGGCCTGCAGGATCTTTAGCTGTGGCATGCGAACTCTTAGTTGTGGCATGTGGGATCTAGTTCCCTGACCAGGGATCAAATCCGGGCCCACTGCATTGGAAGTGCAGAGTCTTAACCACTGGACCACCAGGGAAGTCCTAACTTTTTTCAGAGAGTCAGGAAACCCAGATATTTATGTGAAATCTCCCAGTATATTGCTAACTAAATCAGAATTTAAAAAAAAAACACTTGGATAGCCAAGCAGAACATATTTGTAGGTTGGATTTGGTCTGCAGGCTGCCTGTTTGCAATCTAAAGAATGGTGTAGGGCTTCCCTGGTGGCGCAGTGGCTGAGAGTCCGCCTGCCAATGCAGGGGTTACGGGTCCGTGCCCCAGTCTGGGAAGATCCCACATGCCGCGGAGCGGCTGGGCCCGTGAGCCATGGCCGCTGAGCCTGCGCGTCCGGAGCCTGTGCTCCGCAACGGGAGAGGCCACAACAGTGAGAGGCCCGCGTACCGCAAAAAAAAAAAAAAAAAAAAAAAGAATGGTGTAGAAGTTTGAGGAAAGGGATCATCTTGAAAGTTCTGGATCAGTAGTTGACATTTTAGCTCCATGTAGCATCTGTCCTTTCTAGACTAGGGGATGGCTTTGATTAATCTGTAAATATGTGGTTGTGAGGGGGCTGCCGGTGTTTTGAATCTCCTTTGTTTTGGAAGCAAGCCTATCCTTGGGTCTCAGGGGGAGATGCTGAGCCGAGCACCCCGCGGGAGGAAGTTATCTCGGCCATCCAGCTAGCTCCCATCTTATTTCTTGCAACAGTACCATCTTGCAAACAAATACACCTCATGTTACTTTGGCTGAGCTGAGAAAACTCGGAGTGACAGCACAGTTGGGGAGAAGCCCCAGGAACAGTCGTTAGGTGTTCTTTCTGTGTTGATAATACAGCTTTCTAAAAACCCACTTTCCTGTTTCCATGATGCCTTTTACCATGCATGATGGATTGAACTTTAAAAGCACAGATGAAATAACTGTCCAGTAAGTCCCCTACATACGAACGAGTTCCGTTCTGAGAGCACGTTTGTAAGTCCAATTTGTTCGTAAGTCCAACAAAGTTAGCCTAGGTACCCAACTGACACAGTTGGTTATATAGTACTGTACTATAATAGGTTTAAAACACTTTTCACACAAATAATACATAAAAAATAAACATTTTAAATCTTACAGTCCAGTACCTTGAAATGTACAGTAGTATACAGTCCAACAGCCGGCATCCAGGGGCTGGCATCGAGTGAAGAGGCAAGAAGAGTTACTGACTGGAGGAGGGAGAGGAGGCGGGAGGCGGTGGAGCTGAAGGATCGTCAGCAACAGGAGACGGAGGGCAAGCTGCAGTACCAGCTACATCACCACTGCTTTTACTCTTGCTTCCAGACATCTTGAGCTTGAAATAAAGACACTGCACTCCTCTCTTCAGTACTATACGGTAAAGTACACAGACGCACAGCCACTTACAGGGGATGCAGGCGTGTGACAATGTACGCCAGACACGTGAACTCACTTACGTGATTGGACATGCAGACGCACGTTCGCATCTTTGTAAGTTCGCAACTTGAAGGTTTGTATGTAGGGGACTTACTGTATTTGTTTCTGTAAGGCCTAAAACCGTTGGCTGTTGTTTCTGTTTCTAGTAAACCACGCTCCTCGAGATAAAGGTACAAGAACGTGACACTTGGAAAATACTGATAATTGACTTTGAATTGGGGAGGCAATTGAAGAAGACCCCTGGTTTTGTGAGTGAGTGGAGAAACCCCAGGAACCTGGGAACCGCCCCCAAAGGGACCAGGCAGTCCAGATGTAGGGCAGCCCGGGCTGCAGGTGTCGGCTGGAAGAGGTGGGACAGCACCAGCCTGCAGCAGTCTGCTCGCGGCATTCCCGACTGCTGGGCGGCTAGGGCAGGGCGCGGAGTGACAGTGCTCTCCCCTTACCTGTCTGTGGTTTCTAAGTCTTGCTGGGTATAGCAGTTATCCAGGATAATCTAAGAGAACTTTTATCCCAGGTTGGCGTGGCCTGGGAAGGTGGGCTACATCCAAGGGAGGCTGGAACATGCCTAAAATGAAATATTGGTTAGAGCCAGTGAAAAGGTTGGATTTGGTATTAAATCATATAATTAATAAGAAAGTAGTTTTTCATTCTTTTTATTAAAGTTCTACATGCACATGATCTTTTTAAAAATCAAGAATTAAAAGGCTTATAATGAAAAACCGTGTCCCTTGCCCATCTGGGCTTTTATTTTTAGCTTCCCCACAAATGCCCACTGTGAGCCTCTGGGAAGAGCCAGCTGCTTTGCTTAGGAGGCTGTAGGGCAGACTCACCCCAGCACTCCCCACCTGCTGCTCGCCAGCTAGGTTTTTTCCAGGCTGGGCACCCGCCAGCCTGAGCCGGCAAGGTACTCTCCTCAATCATCACACCGTACCTTGTCTTTACATTTAGAACCCATCTCTCCTGCTCTGCCTCCTTGCTCGCTTTGATTCCGTACACTCCTCTCGCATCTCCTCACTTGATTCCCTTCCAGGCTCCTTGAAGGGCTCCGGCCTCAGGGCTCTGTCTGTGCATCCAGTTTCTCACCCAGGTGACCTGGCAGCTGAGCTGGATCGGCTTTGGAAACCTCCGCCTGTATGCTGCTGCCTCTAAATCGCTCTCTGACCTTGGTCTCTCCTGTGAGCTCCTGATCTCTATATCCATTTGCCCGTGGGCATCACCCCTTGAGATTCTCTACCGGCCCCCCAGATCGTGCTCACACCGCTCGTCTTCTCTCTCCAGACCTGGTCGTCCTCTCCTGCTCTTGCCTTAGTTAAATGGTATCACCACTGTCCTGGGAATCACCCTCAACTCCTCTCTCACATCTGCCCCCAAATCCAGTTAGTCACCAAGTCTGCTCTCCTTCCCTCTAAACCCCTTCTCTGAATATGCACTTACGTCCTACTTCCCCGGGCACCAGTGTCACCCTCCCCAGCCTTCAACCACGACGGGATAGAGGGGGAAGGTGGAGTGGCAGAGCCGGTAAGAAGTAGGGTCACAGGCAACCTGCTCGTCCCCACAGAAACCAAGCTCAGGGTGTGCTGGGACCATCCTGGGTCCCTGGGCTCTGGACAGTGGAGGGCTGGTGTAACTACGACAGAACACCGCAAAACACACCCCCATGTTTTCTCAGTCGGCTGCCCTTGGCGCTCTGGGCCACTTTTAGCTAGAGCTCCCAGTAGGATGTACAGACACGGCCTTCTGTCTGTGCTTGTGCGGAGCATGCCCTGTGGGTGCAGACACCTCTTCCCCCAGTGGGACGGACAGTGCAGTGTACTTCCCACACCACCTGCCCAGAGTGAGGCCAGACTCCACAGGTTAAGGGCACGGTGCTGCACGGGACTCCTGTCCAGACACCAGCTGCAAGCCCGCGGGTTCCCAGGCCACCGCACTTCCGACTAATCAAGGGGAGGAATGAGCTTTCCACGGCCCTCTTAGGGTCCCTGGCTGGGTCTAACAATTGAACTGACAGATTAACAGGAGAAAAGCATACAAATTTATTTGATAACAAGTTTTACGAGGCATGAGAGTTTTCATAAAGAAATGAAGACCCAGAGAAACAGACCCAGAAAAATACCTGTGTATTTTCACGCTAGCTTTGATGAAGAGTGGCCCATCAGGGAGGAATGTGATGGGTTAGGGGGAGGAAGTAGTTGTAGTAACTGGGGGAAGCTTCACAAGGCCTGTTAGTTAGGATTCTTCTTGGCGACTCAGTCTTTGGAGATACGGATGCTCCTTTTCTCCAGGTATGGGGAGGGCACCTCTCACATGAGGGTTTATGACCTGTTTCAGGGAAGAAGGGCAAGGAGAGGAGGAGGTCAAAATGAGTTTCCTGCTTCTGCTGTTTTCTCAAACTTCTTCAACTTAAAATATTCAAGGTGCCAGATTTTGGGGTAGCATGTCCTCAACCCCATCACCAAATAGCTAAAAATTCAGGGGTTCCTGCTACCTCCTCAAGCTCAATAATCTTCTAGAATGACTCCCAGAACTCAGGAAAGTGCTATACTTACTATTACAGGCTTATTACAGCAATAAAAGAATACAAATCAGGACCAGCCAAAAGAAGAGACTCATGGAGCAAAGTCTGGGAGGGTTCGAAATATGAAGCTACCATGGCCTCTCCCGGGGGAGTCAGAACGCATCACCCTCCTGGCACACGGATGTGTATTGCCAACCATAAAGGTCATGTAGCTTCAGTGCCTGGAGTTTTTACTGGGGTGTCATCATGTAGGCTTGATTGATTACATCACTGGCCACTAGTAATTGAACTCAATCCAACTCCCCTTTCCATCTCGGAGCCCGAACCCTCTAATCACAAGGTTGGTCTATTGACATGGCCTCCACCCTGACACGCCCCACGGGTTACACAAATTGTCAGGGCCCCACCGTGACTAACGAAGACACTCCTATCATTCGAAGGATTTAGAGGCTTCCTTCCAGGAGCCAGGGACAAAAGCCAGGCAAATTCCTTACTATACAACTTTGTTTCCCCTCTGTACCCCCAGTTCCGAGTCATCTCTCCATGTCCTATATAGGGACCCCTTCACCTGTCTCCTTGGTGGCTGTCTGTATAGATGCCTCCATCAGCTGGGGCCTTAGGCTCCTCTTGGACCAGCGGTCTTGAGATATTTCTGTTCACTTCCTCTCTCGAACACCACGTGGTGCACTCTTACGTGCTACGATCCACAGCGTAGATTAAATCCCTGGGGTTTTCATCAGGGGTGATCACACAGTAGGGTGAATCTTCTTTTGGGGGGATTTTCTATGCTATGTGTTCACAGTTACAGTAAACATGTCCTAAATACACAGGTACCCCATGCCTTCCAGCCCACGTCAGTCCATACACGTGTGTACTCCACACACACCACAAGTCCACGCTTCATATCACCTCCCTTTAACACTCCCCCCAACTCACCTCATTGCCACTCTTCACACCTGTGGGGCTCTTGACCTGCCGCTGCTCGCACTGTGGACTCCTCAGCGGGTGTGTGCAGACTGTCTTGTGGGAGCCAGACTGGGAGCGGGGAGACTGGTGAAGAGGCCCACGCCATGGCCCAGCTGACAAGTGACGGTGGCTGCACTAGAGTGGGGCCCTGGGCGCGCAGTAAACAGGCTCAAGATACAGCTGGGAAGGAGCATGGGTAGAGCTGATTAGGGGTTGACGTGGGTGGGGTAGGAGGAGCGTCTAGGGTGCCTCCCAGGGAGCCTGTCTGAGTGGTGGAGTAGATGAGGTGGGTTGACAATAAAAGGGGGAGGAAGAGGTTTGGGGTGGCCGTCCCAGTCCTATGTCAGTGCTGTTACACATCCACGCATCCAAGAGGGAGGAGCGGAGGGTGGCGGTTACCCCGTGTCCCCAGAGCACCGCAAGGTGTGCCCATCTTCATCATTCCACACTTACTACAGCGCATCCTAACCATTACCTGTAATCATGTCTGCCTTCTCCCAGCCTGTGAGCTTCCCGGGGGCAGGCACCAGGGCTTTCATCTTTGTGTCTGGCCCCCAAGCCCTATATCTGTAAACCCTTGTAAAGTGGCTACTGAACAGAGAGGCAGCCCTAGGTCTGTGGTAGCTCTCAGGCTCTGGAGCCAGATGGGCTCTGGGTTCAAATGGCGCTGATATTTATTTGGTACGACCGTGGGTAATTTATTTAACTTATCAGAGCTTCACTTCATGCACCTTCAAAATGGGTATAATAATAGTACCTCTATGACACAGATATTTTAAGGATTAATTGAAATAATTCATGTTAAGTTCCCAGAAGAGTTCCTGACACGGCAAGCGCCCAAGTAATGTAATGTTAGATAAAAGCAGGTTAAATTTGCCATTTTTATTGAGGTAAAATTCACATGCTTCATATAAAATTCATCCGTTTAAAGTGTAAAATTCAGTGGTTTTTGTATATTCCTAGAGTTGGACAACTATCACCCCAGTCTAATTTTCGAATATTTTCATCCTCACGAAAAGAAACCCGATATCCATTTGGCAGTCACTCCCCATTCCCGCTCAGCCAGAGCCAGCCACTCTCCTATTTCTGCCTCTGTAGATTTGCCTATTTTCGATACTTGAGATACATAGAATCATGCAATATATGATCTTCTGTGCCTCTTCTACTCAGCATGTTTTCAAGATTCATCTTGTCGTAACATGTATCAGTATTTCACTTCTTTTAATTGCTGAATAATACTCCATCATATAAGTATGCCGAATTTCGTGTATCCATTCATTTGTCGATGATCGTTTCCCCTTTCTCGTTATGAATCATGCTGCTATGGACATTCACGTATAAGTTTTTGTGTGGGTGTATGTTTTCATTTCTCTTGGGTACGTAACTAGGAGCAGAATTGCTGGGTCACATGGTAACTACGGGTCAAGTGTTAACGCTGCTCAACGCTCTGTAGAACTGCCAGCCTATTTTCCAAAGGGGTTGCACCATTTTACACACCCAATTTCTCACCAACACTTGTTATTACCTATCTTTCTGACTATGGGCCTCCTAGAGGATGTGAAGTGGTTTCTCACTGTGGTTTTGATATCCGTTTCTCTGATGACTTATGATATTGAGCATGTCTTCATGTGTTTATTAGTCATTTATATATCTTGTTTGAAGAAATGTCTTCAAATCCTTTGCCCATTTTTAAATTGGGTTTTTTTTTTTTAATTTTTTTGCGGTACGCGGGCCTCTCACTGTTGTGGCCTCTCCCGTTGCGGAACACAGGCTCCGGACGCGCAGGCTCAGCGACCATGGCTCACGGGCCCAGCCGCTCCGCGGCATGTGGGATCTTCCCGGACCGGGGCACGAACCCATGTCCCCTGCATCGGCAGGCGGACTCTCAACCACTGCGCCACCAGGGAAGCCCTGGCTTATCTTTTTATTATTGTAAAAGTTCTTTATGTGTTCTGGATGCTAGTCCCTTATCAGGTATATTATTTGCAAATATCTTCTCCCTTTCTGTGTGTTGTCCTTACATTTAAAAAATTATAACATTTGCAACACAAAAGTTTTAGATTTTGAATTTATATCTCCTTTTGTTGGTTGTGCTTTTGGTGCCATATATTTTAAAAATTGCCTAATCCAAAGTCACGGAGATTTAATCCTATTTTTTCTTCTAATAGTTTTCTAGTTTTAACTGTTACATTTTGGGCTACGATCCATTTTAAATTAATTTTTCAGTATGTTGTATTAAGGTCCCTAACTTTGCATGTGGGTAGCTAGTGGTCCCAGCGCCATTTGTTGAAAAGATTATTCTTCCTCGCATGGAATTGTTTTGGTAAGCTTCCATTTTTGAAGGTCACACTGGGTCAGATATAGATAATTTCATGGGGTACAATTTAGTTTTATTAGTGTTAATGTGAATGAAGCAAAATGAGAAATAATTGTAGCTTCCCATTTTGCCACCAGATGGCAGCAGTCTCCCAGATTTCTTATCCCTCACTGGGCTGAAAGTGGGAACACGTTTTATAAATCAAGTATCCTCCACAAGAGTCTTTCCCTGTTTTTCTCTAACCTCCTGAAACCCCTGACATTGGCTTCCCCAGCATTGTCAATCTCGGTCCTTTAATTTTTAATTTAGCTGAAACGTGGGGTTTTCTGTTCTCAGGTGGAGAGTGAGGTAGTGGGGGGAGGTCATGGTTTAGGCTGGCCGAGTGTATTCCAACTAGAATATGACTCATAAACACTCAGTTATAAAAGTACTAAAAGTTCATTATAGAAATGAAAAGTATAATCAAGCCGTTCTCAACTATCAAAAAGCCTAATGGCTACGCTCAGATAAGAGTACATCTTAGGTGGGATGACAAAATGACATCCAGCCCTATAACGGGGGCCCTGCCTTATCAATCCCAGATCTGCATTATGGGCCCCAGCCCACCAATCATAGCACTGTCCCTGGCACACCAGGGGAGACGCGAGAGTGAGAAGTGAAAGATCTTGCCTACCTTCCTTTCAGGAATAAATACCTTCTGCTCTGAAGGTATTTATTTATGCTCACTGGCCTCTCTTGCCTGTTTCTCAAAGTATTAGCCGTTCTGAAGTCCCAGAATCTACTGGGAGGAGCGTTGCTACATCCTCACCTCCGGGCTTCCTAACTGTGCACGGGGTTGAAGGGCCACCTTTCCTCCCAATTCCCCTAGAGACAGCAGATTTTACCTGTGAATTCTGTTGGTGGGGCCCATTCCATAGTCTGCAGGCTGCATTCATTTATAAGACATTGCTACTTTCAATTTTTCACCAATTAAAAAAAAAGCCTAATGGAAATACGCATTTACTCACCACGTGGTTGCACAGCTCAGCTGAAATATCAAGAGTTCTTAGCTTTTGGCTCAAGGTAGTAAAACATTGCCATCTCTTTGTTGATCAGAAGCATTGATTGATATGTATGATTTTGACTAACAAAAGCAGGTCGATAAAATGTCATTTAATAAATAATGGGGGGAAATAAAGAAGGCAGGCTTGGAAGCCTGGGCTGCGATGATGTGCCGCAGGTGCCCGACATGTGTGCTCAGCTGCCGGCCTCCCCTTCTCCACCGTTGCTCCGGGGGCGGGCCTCATTCCTGCACCCCACGGGCTTTCTCACGTGGATTTCAGAGTCCTCATCTCCCTCACCGCTCCCACACCTCCCACCTGCATCTGTGGGCTCTGAACCCCAGCGTCAGAGCAGACTGTGAACCCCCTTTTCCCAACACCCACTGAGCAGTCTTTCCCGGGGGAGCCGAGACAGTGGCTGCAGGAGAGGACAGCTCTGACCGGCCGGGGCTGTGCTAACCTGAAGCTGGTCTTTCAGCGCTCTGGGAACTATTACCGTCTGTCCGTCAGCAGCTTCAGGGAGCCAGAAGTGATGACCCGGACCCATTCAGGGAGCGAGCAAGGGGAAGGGGTCCCCACTTTGATGTGAGCAACAGGGTCAGGGAGGGAGTAGGAGGTGAAAGCCAGGGCTGGGCTGCTGGCGGCAATCTCCTCTCCCAGCCAGGCCTCCACGCAGATGCCAGCTTGTCTTCATCACCCCTTTCATGTCTCCCTTCTCTGGGGCCAGGTCTCCGCCCAAGCCTCTGGACTGCCCTGGGCTCCTGGTCCCACCCCTCCAGCCCGTGTCCCAGATGTGGCCCCACTGCCTGCGTACACACCCTCCTCGGAGGGGGAGTGAGGCAGTGAGTGGGCAGGTAGTGCCCAGGGTGGGGACCAAACCCACCTGCTTCATCTGTCCTTGATTCTAAGGGGCAGGTGGTAACTGCTTCCTGCAGGAAGCACCCAGCCTGAGAGAGAAGAGAATCTTCCATTTGGAACCAGAAATCCCAGGGCCGGGAGGGATCTCTACCTTCTGCTACATTCGTAGCAGGCAGCTGCCCAGGCTGGCCTTGCACACTTGAACGGCAGGAACACTATCTCCTGAGGGTCCCGCACTCATGGGTGGAGGGAGGACATGGGAGAACAGGGAGCGGGGCAGGGAGATGGAAGACAGAAGGACAGACAGAGGGAGAGAGCCACCGGCTCCCCTCACTGGGGCCAGAGTCTCACATACACACACACACACACACACACACACACACACACACACACACACACACACACCTCTTACAGCCAGGTCTGAAAGGCTGTCAGCAGCCGGGGAGTCTGGCCTTTTTCCTGTCTAAAGTTACAGAATTTTCCAGAAGTTTCCCTGTCTTTTTTTTTTTCCCTGGCGTTAGAAACCAGATTTTCTCCCGTCCCCCTACATCTCTGGCCTAGAGAAGAAAAGCCAAAGAGGGAAAGCAAGCAGACAGAGGGCCTGTGGCCACACGGAAGGCCAACCCTTCCCTCCTTCCCTCCTACTTGGAGTTCCTGGAGCCTAACTGACAGTACCTGTAACATCCAACACCTGGTGCCCACACGAAGCGTCTCGCCTGTGTTAGCTTATCAGCAGCCCTGAGGAGAGAGGAGAGAGCATCTCGTGATGGAGGATGATTCAGCTGCGTATTACTTTTATTCTGCTGATGGCTAGCTGGGTCACAATCTCCCGGGCCTCAGTGTCCTCACCTGTAAAATGGGTAGGATGGGGCAAAGTCTATGATCCCAGTCTCTAGCAAAGTCAGTCTCTGAGATCACTTCTAGTTGCAGGACCTTGAGTCTGATTGTTCTGAGATCACTCATTTGGAAGGAGAAACGATGCCCTCAGCCCCTTGCCTGGAACCCACAGGGTTTCTGCATAAGAACCTTTAGCATCTCAGAGAAAGACAGTGTCATCACTCAATATTTGGATCCAACTTCAGAGGCTTGCCTGTTGAGCCTCCCAGAAGGGCCCTGGGGACATGGTGTCCTTAGTATTCTGCCCAGCACCTGGGCTGGGAGGCACCTTCCCACTATCCCAGGCAGTAAGTGATCACAGGAGAATCAGAGCGACAGCGAGTAGCTTATGCTGAGTACTTACTGTGTGCGCTGTGCTGTGTGTTTTATCTATGTGATCTCATTAAATCCTCATAGCACTGCCACGTAGTAGGTGTTTTAGAGACCAGGAAATCGAGTTAGGCAAATTGCCCAGTGGCTGGTAGCTTGGAAGTGAGGGGGCTGAGAATTGCACACACGTTCTTATCCACCGTGCTATCGTGGGCCCGATTTCAGACGCAGTCTTAGATTTTCACCAATTTTTCCAGAAAGGAGGCGGGTCTCTGGTTAGGCTTTTTGGGCCATTAGCAGGATTTTCTGGAGTCCTCACAGGATGAAGAACAGCCCTAAATATGCTACCTTTACTACAGTTTGGGGGAGAAGCAGGAAAGGAAAAGGAGTTGGGTCCTCCCTACCTTGAGAAAGACTGGGGGCTTCCCTGGCGGTCCAGTGGTTAGGACTCCATGCTTCCGATGCTGGGGGCATGGGTTTGACCCCTGGTCAGGGAACTGAGATCCCACATGCCGCGTGGCGTGGTCAAAAAAAAATAAAAAAAGAGAAAGACTGGAGTCCCAAGCTGGACCTGGGGGTTGCCAGGCAATGACTGAACAGTTAGAGCCTCAGGAGGGAATGTGAGGAACCCCCCACCGTAGCTCAGAAGATCACCCCGAGAACAGGGTGGGAACACAGGTGCTCCCCAAACTGGATGGTTCACCAAAGATGAAGCTGGAGACCTTGGGAGTGGAGGACATGGCAGCCACTCCCAGCCAAGCCCGGCTGCCGGGAAATGAGCAGATTCAAGGGACAGCACAGCATCACGGGCAGCCCCCGAAGAGCCTTGGATTCCTTGAGACGTGTGCGGTGGTTTGAAGGTGCTGATATATGGCCAGGACTCCTGGGTTCCTGATTTGCAGGCCAGAAGCCCAAGATACCGGGGATAAGAGAACCGTCAAGATCTGGCCTCAAATCCTTTCCCTGTCCCAGAATCGGAGGGGGAGGGGAGGTTACTGTATCAAAAGGTTTCTTTCCTTCCCATCCTCCAAGCAGGTTCACTCAGCGCCCAGCATCACTCATCCCTGGGCAATTTATATGCCACCAGTGGTGCTATCTGGTGCAGGGAGAGGGAAGGGGAGGCAGAGCAGGGAGGAGAGCAGAGGGGAGCCTTGGGGTGTGCGGGACACTGGCGGCTTTGTCTCCCATGCCCATCTTTTGGGGGAGGGGCGGGGGTTGTCGGCAGCCCCGCACCCTCTCCGGCACACAGCCCTAAGTCTGGGTCAGGGAATTAGCTCTCCTCGCCTCCGCAGCATGAATGAGCCCTGAGAGGCCGTGACAAGAGCTGTCAGGGCTGGTGTCCTGTCCCAGCAACTGCTGACAAAGCCAGGCATCTCAGAACACCTGGGAAAGACAGGACCGGGAGAGCAGGGTCCAGGGCCCGAAGGGGGCGGTGCAGATGGGGACACAGCAACCTTTGGGCGCACCTCACCAGCGCTGGCCATGGAGAGCTTCCTGCCAGGGGGCTCTGTCCCTGACCTGCCTCCCCACATCTGGACTCTGCACGCAGTGTCCTCTGCCCTCCATCCTCCTCCCTGCTTCAACACCTGCTCAAGGCCAGGCTCTCAGCTTCTCTGGAGAGCTCGTCCTGCAGGGGATGAGGATGGGCACGAGCTTCAAGGTGAAGCAGGTGACAGTGACTGTCTTGGCCTTGGTCCAGTGCCTGCCCTCCTGGCCTCTCCTCTCAGCTCTGTGCTGGGCGATGCCAATCAGCCTGCCAAGTGCCGGAGGCTGAAGCTGAGAAGCGTGTGAACCAGTGGGGGATGTCCTCGTGGGTAGGATACCCAGATGACCCACAGATCCCCACGTGGGCCTGTCCTGGGAGGAAGCTGAGCCTCTGTGGGAGCTGGGCCTCCACCAGAGAGGAGCATAAACCACCTGGGGATGGACCTTGTCGTGGTCCCCAAGTCTTCCTGGGCCCTATGGTCCAACAACCCTACACGAGCAGGGGCCTTACTGGGCTTGCGTTTCTGCCTGGTGAGGACGATCTGGGCACTAAGGTTCTAGGCCCTGAGCCCCAGCCCAGCTCATCCCCAAGCCAAGAGGCCAGGTGACTGCAGCAGCGGGCGGGGTGGGTGACAGCGGCCGACAGCTTCTCTCCAATACGCTGGCTTATTAGCAGTGCATGGCCGCTGTCTCAGCAGGAAACTTGCCCAGGACTGCGTTCTACCCGCTCTGTCTCATATTGTCCAAAGAACAGTGCCCCATCACCAGCTGTCTCGTCCACCCCTCCTTCTGGCCAGCCCTAAAATCAACCTGTGGGCTCCAGGCCAGGGTCTGGGGTGGCAGGAGTGGGAGAAGGCATCTCTGACCTTGCAGCCCCTGCAAAGGGGTAAAGCCCCAGGGAGACCTGGAACCTTCCTGGTGCCTGGGAACTCAGGGTCCTGGGAAGGCCTCAGAGAATCCAGGCGGGTCCCCTGAGTCACAGCAAGGCTCCAACTCCTCTTGCCGTCAACAGAGCTGAACCTGGACAGAAGCATAGGAGCAGGAGGTACAGTTCCTGCACCCAAGGGGCTGGCACTCTAGTTGGAAAGACAAAAATGCAGTGCGGGGCTTCCCTGGTGGTGCAGTGGTTGAGAGTCCGCCTGCCGATGCAGGGGACACGGGTTCCTGCCCCGGTCCGGGAAGATCCCACATGCCGCGGAGCGGCTGGGCCCGTGAGCCATGGCCGCTGAGCCTGCGCGTCCGGAGCCTGTGCTCCGCAATGGGAGAGGCCACAACAGTGAGAGGCCCGCGTACCGCAAAAAAAAAAAATGCGGTGAGAACCGATCAGGAGTAACTGGTGAGCTGAGGCTTCTGACCTGACTGCCGTGTCTGTTCACTAACCCCACTGGGCCCAGGCTCTGTGCTGGGCAGTGGTGATGCGTGTGAAGTTGCAGCCCCATCCTGCAGAGCATGTTTCAGACACACACAGGGAGTTATGAGGCCCCAAGCAGTGCAGGTGCAGCCTGGAGGGTTGGAGCTCCAGGTGGAGGGAGGGGAAGGGCGTCTCCCAGGAGATAGCGGCAGGGATTACAGGTGGGTCTGCAGGGGGTTTGGTGTAGCTGGAGCACAGAGTGGGGGCAGGAAGAGGCATGGCTGGGAAGTGGAGCAAGGGCCTGGTGACCTGCAGGTAAGGGAGTCTGAGGGTGAGGCCGGGAAGCCCAGGGTGGTGGGCAGTCGTGGGCAGTCTTAGGTCCGAGCTGTGGGGACCGGGAGGCCTGAGCCATGCACTTAGGCTCCGGTGACTTAAGTACAGTTTCCTGAGCTGCCTGCTTTACTGTCATGGCCTCAGCAGCTGGAGACAGGCCACCTCTCAGTATCAAAACCCCCAGAGATGTCCTGTCCTTGGCTCTTCTTGGGTCCGAGGTCCACACTCAGCCCTGCTATGTGCCACGTGGGCCTGGAAGGAGCCTGGGAGGGTCTTTCTTGCCCTCTCCAGGGGCTCTGTTCCTGATGCCCCACAGACAGCCCCACCCAGCTGGCTGGACCCTGGAGTCTCTGGCTGCAGCTGGAACCTCACAGAGATGATGGGGAGGCTTGCAGAGGCCTCTAGGGTTCCCATCAGAAAGATGGGAGAGGAAGGCATCCACTGACAGGCACACTCCTGGGTCCTGACCCGGGACTGAGGCCAAGAATTCTCATAGCAGAGTCAAGCTCTGAAATGTGAGGGGCTGCCCATCATCCGTCTCACTGCCTCTGCCGTCGTCTCTGCTATGGTCTCTCTATCCCTCTCATCCTCTCTCACTCTGCCTCTGTCTCTGTCTTGCCCCGTGCCCCGTCTCTGTCTCTCTGTATCTGCCTCTCTCTCTCTCTCTCTTTCTCTCACAGCTGTTGTTTAAGTCCACCCCTCTGCTGTTCCCTATCTAGTGCCTTTTCCTTCCTATTTAGACCTGAATCTCCCCTCCCCTCTCTCCGCCCAAACCACCCCCAATTTCTCTGTCTTGATTGGCTGTGAAGTCCCTGCTCTCCTCTGGTGGCAGCTACAGCCACACCCTCTCTGCAGCCCCCCCGTACAGCAGGGGTGGTGCAGGGCAGGCCCAGCAGCCTCACTTGTCCCCAGGACCCCCTCACGGAGACCAGGAGACCACCGGGCTCTCCTCCAGCCATTGGGAAGCCAGCCCTGTGGCTGGGGGGTAGTGGGGGGCGGGCTTTAGCTCCCTCAGCAAACAATCGAAGTACTAAGGTGTCTGCCCGGCTAACGTTTCCAGACCAGCCCCCTTGCCCTCTCTTCCAGAGGGGCTGCCTCCCCTAATTCCCTCCTGGGTGGAAATGCTGAGCCTCCACCACCCGAAGGTTGTCACCAAACCTACACTGAGTCCCCAGGTCCCACATACAGAGTGTCCCCTCTCTGCTGTGAAGGGGGAGGAGGGGGGAAGGGGAGGAGGGGGCGTCTGTGTGCGTGGAAGCTTCTCTCTCATCCCCATTGCACTCCCCTCCGCCACCAGGCCGGCTGAAGCCCCTCCTTCCGATGTCAGTATAAACGTCCCCATCTCGGAGACCACCGCCCAACCCTCCGCCAGACTCTGGGTCCTTCTACGCAGCCTGACGCCCCTGCCCCATCACATAGGCCCCTCTGGGTGATGTGCGTCCCCTTCAGATACAGCCCGCCTGCGGCTCAGCGGGGGGAGGGTTTACTGAAAATCTACAATGGGCCGGTTGCTAAACTAGGATCTTTCATACCATCTACCTGATTTAATCATCCCAGGAACTGTGGATGGAGGGAACCCGCAGGAGGGAACTGCGGATCAGAGAGGAGAACAGTCAGCCCCATTGCCAGGGTGACCTCCTTTCTCCACGGCCACCACCTCCTAGGACCCCGCCTGAAGGCATCAGCGCTGACTGCAAAGTTCAGTCTGTGTTAGCCTTCAACCCGCGGTTCCCTGCATTTATAAATACCCGAGTCTAACAAACATTTTTTTTGAGCTCGTTCTCTACCCCAGGCATTGGGCTAGGTTAGGGGCTGGACGTGTCAAATGGGATGTGGGTGGCACCTCCGGGAGGTCACCTGTCTGCCTCTGGACCTCTGTTCTCCAGCAAGTGTTTGTGTTGCCACCCGGCCAGGGCTGAAGGGAGGAGGGGCAGGTGTGGGCGTGTGTGTGTGTGTGTGTGTGTGTGTGTGTGTGTGTGTGTGTGTGTGTGTGGCTGTGGGTGAGAAGGGTGGGTGGAGGGGCCTGGGGTTAATGAGGTGACTGCCACTTGTAAATGAAACAGAAGGCGGCGCAGCTTGTGTGAACTCTGACCTCTCCTGTCCATCTCGCCTTTCATCGGGAGCTTTACGAGTGAGCAGCTCCCTCACCAGGGACCCACCGCAGCCTGGGGATGCTCAGCCCCGGGTAGGGAGAAGGAGGGCTGGGACTGGGGCTCAGGCTAGGGTTCACTGGAGCCCCTGCACCTCCCGCCTCCCTAAGAGGAGCTCTGGGAAATAGAAGCGGGGGCTGGATTTCAGAGGCATAGACTGCAAACCTGGAGACTTCTAAAAATACAACCTCCCAGGCCCTATCCCCGGAGTTTCTGGTTCAGGAGGTTTGAGGTGGGGCTTGGGAACCTGTATTTTTAAAAAGCTCCAATGGTGATTCTTAAAAACAACCAAGTTTATAGGCAGCACATGGAAGCAACCTAAGTGTCCATCGACAGATGAATGGACAAAGAAGATGTGGCACATATATACAATGGAATATTACTCAGCCATAAAAAGAAATGAAATTGAGTTATTTGTAGTGAGGTGGATGGACCTAGAGCCTGTCATACAGAGTGAAGTAAGTCAGAAAGAGAAAAACAAACACCGTATGCTAACACATATATATGGAATCTAAAAAAAGAAAATATGGTTCTGAAGAACCTAGGGGCAGGACAGGAATAAAGACGCAGATGTAGAGAATGCACTTGAGGACACGGGAAGGGGGAAGGGTAAGCTGGGATGAAGTGAGAGAGTGGCATGGACTTATGTACGCTACCAAATGTAAAATAGATAGCTAGTGAGAAGCAGCCGTATAGCACAGGGAGATCAGCTCGGTGCTTTGTGACCACCTAGAGGAGTGGGATAGGGAGGGTGGGAGGGAGACGCAAGAGGGAGGAGATATGGACATATATGTATATGTATAGCTGATTCACTTTGTTATAAAGCAGAAACTAACACACAATTGTAAAGCAATTATACTCCAATAAAGATATTTTAAAAATAAATAAGGGCTTCCCTGGTGGGGCAGTGGTTGAGAGTCCGCCTGCCGATGCAGGGGACACGGGTTCGTGCCCCCGTCAGGGAAGATCCCACGTGCCGCGGAGCGACTGGGCCCATGAGCCATGGCCGCTGAGCCTGCGCGTCTGGAGCCTGTGCTCCGCAACGGGAGAGGCCACAACAGTGAGAGGCCCGCGTACGCAAAAAATAAATAAATAAAAAATAAAAAAATAAGGTGAGCCCCTGTGGAAAAAAAAGCAACAGCCAAGTTTAGTAAGCACTGTCTTCGAACACACAGCAACATTGACCGGCCAGAATCATCCTCTCACCGGGCTAGGAAATTCCGGTTCTCAGGGATACTCCTTGGCTCCATCTATGGATGTCCCCACACATCAGATACTGTGCTTCATGTTTTACAGCCATTACCCTGCTGTGCTCTTCACATAATCCTGCAGGGTAGAAGGCGTTATCTCTATTTCAAAAATGGGATGGAGATTAAATAACTTGCCCAAGAGGACACAGGACTGACATTTGAAAATGTTTCCACCTGACTCCAAAATTTCTGTTGTTAAGTAGATACTTACGCCATTGCCTTTATGGACCTATGTAAAGGTTGCCATTGATTGAGATATCCAGTGTGTAGGAACCAAGAAATCATGGTCTTATTGCATTCTAAGCATAGTCCTGGGGCCAGCTTTGGACTCCATGACTGAATACGGCCCCATGAGGCAGAGACAACTATCTAGCTCGTGATTACATCCCAGAGCCGAGCAAGGCCTGGTTCGTAGGACGTGCTTAATAAATCCTCGTCAGAGGGGTAGTAAATACTGTAAAAAAGAAAAAAAAATAGAAAGGACCCTTGATACAAAGTGTAAGGCTGCCCCTTCTACATTGGATGCCCCTTCATAAAACAAGAGTTGTCTCCTTTTTCTTTTGAGCAGCAGAAGTGGGTTTGGCTGAAAAGGATAGGCTCTGGGGAGGGTCCCGTGTGTGTCATAGCTATGGGGACAGCAGAAAGCGCCCCTTCCCTCTGGTCTGTCGCCCTCCTGCCTGCATCCCCGAGGGCAGGTTTCGGTGGGATCCACCGCCCTCAGTGCCACTCTTCCGGAGAGGGTATCATCCAGGGCTGCCCACGCCTAGAGGCCGTGCTCTGCAGGGCCCACGTCCAGCTGCACCGGCAGCTTTAGCATAATTTTGCCAGTGCTTTATTCATTCAAACATTACTTTTCAAAAAGCATCGTTTCTGGAGCACCTCCTACTTTATATAGAGGCACTAGCTGTATAAAGTAGAAAGGATGTGGTCTGGGATGGTAAAAAGCAGAGAAGATGGGGAGATGGGGCAGGGTAGAAATGAAATGTGAGGATTTGGGATTTTTCCGCCTGGGGAGGAGAAGGAAGGCTGCTGGCTGCAGGGGCTCCAGGGGAAAGTCACCACTGCCTTCAAAGATCTGTAGGGAGAGGCCTGGGGATGAGGACAGATGACATGGGAGGAGGTGAGGCCTTGGGGCCAGAGCGGTGGCAAAGTCCCACACGCTAAGATCTTCACACACGGAGCCAGGAAGGCTGTCCCAACGATTCTGCCGGCGGGCACAGCCTTGGGATGCTGGAGTCCTCCCCACAGACACTCCCCCTTTAGGCAAAGGGCCAATTAAATGCCTTACAAACCAGAATACTTTTAAGGACAAACGTGACACTCAACAATCACCCCCGGACACAGGCTTAAACCAAGACTGTCTGCAGGCAACCAGGACTGTGGTCACCCTACTTATGGGTCACCCCAGCATCAGAGTCGGGGGCCCTGGACTCCCGGCTCCTAGTTAATGGTAGAGCGAGTGGCAGCAGCGGGATGTGGAGTAGCGTCCTCCCGGGGAGCCTCGCGGGGCAGCGGGACGGGGGACGGGGAGGCAGGCGCTGGGCGGGGCTCTGAGCCCGGGCGCCAGGCTGTGGTGAGAGCGCTGCTCTGTGGGGCGCTGCGACCAACCCGACTTCACGCCGCAGTGGAGCAGTAAGTAAACAGACTCGGTAGCGTAATCGCCCCGGGTGGGGGGGTTTGCGGGGGGCTGGGCGGAACCACTCCTCTCCCACCACTGCGGGACAGCGGATCGCGGGAGGAGGTGTAAAGGGGCTTCGCAGCACACGCTTTCCCACCCTCCAGTCAGCCTGAAGCCAGCGATTCCTTGTTGTCGCCTGGACCCTCTGCAGAATCTTTCGAAAGCTGCCGGCCTTCTTAGAAAACGCAGAAATGCGCTCCCACGTACTATTTTGCAGTTCCAGGGGATTCATGGACCCTAAGAATCTCTATCCTAGGAAATGATGAGCTTCCCCCAACAGCCTTACTGAGACTTCACAATACCATAAAATTCACCCATTCAAAGTGTCCAATCCAAGGGTTTTTAGTATATTCACAGAATTGTGCAACCAATACAATTAATTTTAGAACATTTTCAGCACCCCGACACCCTGTATTCATCAATCCCAATCTCCCTTTTCTCCCCAGCCCTAGGCAACCACTAATCTGCGTTCTGTCTCTAAGACTGGCCTATCTGGACATTTCATATAAATGGAATCGGGAAAGCACACGGCTAGTGCACCATCACTCACCACATACCTGCCTCTGGTCACATCTCTTCCGACACGTGCTAACTCTCTCCAGTATCCAGGTGTTCAGTGTGGTATCATTTCATCCTCTGCCTCTCACCTCTGGCACACACATCTTTTGGTGTAAGTGGGTCTTGTCCCCACATTTCTTTGCCTGGGCTGATTCTGCCAAAGGCTCAGTGGGTGGTGGGCTCTTTCTGCCTCCTCTCTTGTGGCGTGAAGACGGGAAGATGATTCCCAATGATCTCTGTCTCCCGTCATCCCCACCCTTGTGTAGTCCCCTCCCCTTGAGTATGCACAGGACTTGTGAACTAACTTCTAACAAACAGATGCAGCACAGGTGATGGGATGGCACCTCCTTGTTTGTATTACATAAGGTGGTGACTCCCCTCTTGCTAGCAGACTCTCTCCATTGCCTTCTTGGCTTACACAGAAGCAAGTGGCCACTCTGGGGAGGCCCACTTGGCAAGGAACTGAGGGCTGCTTCAAACCAGCATCCCACAAGGAATGGAATCCTGCTAACAGTCTTTCTTGGAAGTAAATCCTTCCCTAGTTGAGGTTCAGCTGAGACCTCAACCCTGGCCAACAAATTGATTGCAGCTTTGTGGGAAACCCTGAACCAGAGGACCCAACCAAGCTGTGCCTAGATTTTTGACCCACTGAAACCATGAGATAATAAATGTATGTTGCTTTAACCACCAAGGTTGTAGTAGTTACACAGCAATGGATAACTAACACACCTCTCATGTTAGTTTTTCCTGATGCCTGTGTTACTCTATCAAAAAGGATGTTCTTCCCAGACAAGGGGGCATGCTCCCAGATGCTACTATCTGTACTGGCTGTCAGTTAGCATCTGCAGAAGTATACATCTTGGCCTGGGAACCCCTGTCTGGGAGCCTTGTTCTGGCTGAGCTACCCAGCCATCCTAGAAAATGTGGCCACCTGGACAGCCCCAGCATAGGGGATAATGCCTAGGAATTGACAATTGTCAATGAGGATACAGTAAATGGCAAGAGAGAATTCACATCCCGAGATTCCCTATGCCCATACTCACAGTAGGGACCGATTCATATTCTTTGCTAGCCCCGTGTCTCTGGCATGTAGATTTGCAGTTAGTAGTTACTCAGTACACGCTTGCTGACTCATTTGATCCGGTCATTCCTGAAGTTAAGACTGGGGCAGATGAAGAAGTGCCAAACCCCACCTGTTACCTAAATTTCAGGACAGTCCATCTGGCACAAAGTGTGGGGGCAATGTTGGGCCTTTGAAGAGGACTTGTGGTCCTGGGAGTGTAGAGGGAGGTGTCTGGGCAAGAGAAGCCAGGTGAGAGATGACCCAAGCTGGCATCCAAACCTGCAAGGAAAACACCTTTTCCGTCTAAGGCTTTCATCAGTCTTCACCTTGACTTGGAAGCCTTGGGGAAAGAACAGAATGGTTTTGAAGGGACATCTCACTAATTTCTCTGGGTCTTCCACTCTCTCAGGAAGCAGAGGAGTAGAAATTGAAGGAGAGGATTGGAGATTTCAGCTGTTGGGCTCTGAGATTCTGGTTATGTTGGTAAGCTTTTCCATTTCCTTCTCAGAAATTAGAATTAGATGGAAGTAACCTTTGAACTCTAGAAGCCCAACCATCTCATTGCATAGATAAAGAAACCAAGGCCCAGAAAGGTGAACAGACTCACCCAGGGTCACACAGCCAGTTGGTTGCAAGGCTGATCCAGAAGCCAGTGCCTCTCCGTATTACTCCCTTCTCTCTTCCCCTTGAATGGGAGCAATTCATAGCCATGGGAGCCAGGACATTTTATGTAGATGCGACCACAGCCAGGGACTTTCCACACACAGGGTGAAGCCGGCTGAGAACAAATATGGGAGTGCCTGGGACGTGGCCTCTCTCCCTGCCCTCCCTGGAGGTGGTAAGAGTTGGGAGTTCGGCAGCAGCGTGAGGCATCTTGTTCATATTTTCCCGGCTGGGCAGTCCTGGCAACATCTCTTCATTTCCTGTAAGGGAATGACTTTTCATCTCTGAGCTCAGCCTCACTTAAGATGGGATGGGGTTTGGGGCAGAAAAACTGAATCCCCCAGAGTAGAGCCCCTTCCCCCTGACCCAGGGCACTCTGGTGGGCTGGTGGAGCCAGCAGTTGACAGCAAGGGGCCCTGTCCGTTGGGCTCTGGGCTGAGATCTGAGAGGCTGGAGGAGCAGAGGCAGAGCAGGGCCACTCCTCCAAGGCGTCCGCCCAGCCTTGGGCTCATAGGAAAGAGCCTGGGTCTTTCCTCTTTCATTTAAGACTAGCTGGAGGTTAAAAATCATTTTCTCCCACCCCAGCCATGCCCATGTTGGCTCTCATTTCAGATGACGTCATCTGGGAGCCTCTTTGGTCCCCCAAGTCTCATGAGGTGCCCTCCTGGGTCCATACACCCATGGTGCCTGTGCTGCCCCCCTTTCAGCTGTTGCAGATGCCTGCCTGCCTGCCTGTCTGCATCCGCCCACCACCCAGACTCTGATGGGGAGACATCCCCATAAGCAAATGAGAATGATGGGATGAGGGAGGGAGAAGCCGATCCCCCTTATCTGGTCCCACCAGGCCCCTGGAGCTGGGATGCCCAGAGGTGACAAGGATGCCAGGCCTTACTTTCCGCAGCAGGCCACCCACTGGGAGGAAGTTGACCTTGGGCCAGGCAGCTCCCAGTGGGGGTCAGGGTGTGAGCCACCTGCCCGCCAGCATCCCCTGTAGCTGGGGGATAGGTCTGTTGACCTTGAAGAGGGGACCTGGGCTGAGCCCCACTGTATCACCTTGAAGATGGAGACTTTGATTGCCATGGTAACACAGCACATTACCTGAGAGTTAAGAGGTATTCCATAATTATTCGAGAGGTAAATGAAACATAGCATTTCAGGGGCCTTTCTTCTCTGGCTAAAAATGCCAGATAAACATTCCTCACATGCTATGATTTCCAGTGCTTGCCTCGTCCTGGCTTCTGTCTCCTTTGAGTCAATCTCTCTTAAAATGCAGCCCCCCAGAACCCACAACAGTTCTCCAGGGCGGTATGACCCACAAAGCTGAGCTGCGTTGTCATGTTGCCAAGTGTAGATACTGCTTTTCTAGAAGGCGACCTGAGGTTTTTAGCAGCTTCGGAGAACTCAGCCTCCTGTTGTGCCTATAACTACCAGAATCCGGAAGTTTTTCTTCCCAAATTCATTCTACTGGCTTCCCTGTCTCACCCTTATAAATGTGTGTGTGTGTGTGTGTGTGTGTGTGTGTGTGTGTGTGTTTGAGAGAGAGAGAGATTGAGATCTAAGTGCAGGACCTTGCATTTGTTCCTATTAAATTTTATCTTGCCTGACTTGTGCTATACATCCAGCCTACTGAGATCTGGAGTTTTTTGACCAAGAAGTTTTCATTTTGCTCTCAGACTCCTACCTGTCTCTGACTCTCTCCCCAAAATTGCCAGTACGTACTGTGTACTCAGCACGTGCCAGTAGGAACCTAATCACTTTACGTGGATTTTATTTTATCCTCCTCACAACAACCTATGAAGTAGATACTTTTATTGGCTTCATTTTATAGATAAAGAAACAGGATTTCCCAAGGTTACAAGAGTTAAAATTGTGGATCAGGAGTGTGAACCCATCTATCTGCCTCTAGCCCATTCTTGTAGCTACCACAGCATATGATCCCAATATTTTCATCCAAATCATCCACTAAAATGATGGGGAGGAAAGACTCAGGGACAATACTGCCGAGGCGGTAAACATGGAAAAGCACATAAGCAGGGAGCTACCTGCGTCAGAGTGAAAATTCCAATACACTAGAATGCGAAGGGAGATGAAATCGTCTATGTCGTGCCACACATACCCATTTGCAAGGCACCCAGGAACTCCATGGAAAAGAACTCAGATATCTACACAGATGGCCAGATCCATCTACAAATCTGTAAATGCAGGGAGGCAAAATGAGACCGAAAAAAATCACTCAAAGCCAAAAATATTGACCATGGCCTTTGTACATGCAGTCCCTTTACCTGGACACCTGTTAACGCTCCTCACCCCCCCGGCCCCCTCCTCCCCCCAGTCCCTTTGCCTAGCAAACTCCTATTGATAGCTTAAATATCACTCTTTCTAGAAATTCTCCCCTGACTCCCCAGACCATTTAGTGCAGTTGGTGTAAGTTCCTGGAGCACCTTGCGCATCTCCTAAATGCTCGGCACCCTTGGAGTAACTCACTCCTTGTCTGGTTTCTGCTAGACGGTGAGTTCCATGAAAGTAGGAACCTTACCTGTCCTGTTCTCTACTCTGACCTGGCTCCTAGCCTGGCCCAGAGCAGGCTCTTCTTGGAAAATCAGTGAATAGATTTTGGAAACAATAGGTGGAGGCAGAAGGAGGGAGGCGGCTGCCATGTCTCTCCTCTGCGGCCCTGGCCCCAGGCGCTCATCGTCCTCTGCCATCTCCCCCAGCCCTCACCCCGCCTCTCCCGCACACCCTTGCTTGGGCTTTGCTTGATGCTCGCTTGAACTGGTTTTCACCATCAACTAATGTTAACAGGAAAGGGAGGGCCCGCAGAGCTCAGGTCAGCCTCTGCCTCAGCATGGCCCTGCCCAGGGAACGCAGCTGCGCCTTCCTTCTGCTGCAGGATATTGATGCTTTCTGTCTCAAGCCTGCTGGCTTGGTCCGGCTGTGACTCTGAGATATTTTTTGTCTGCCAGACCAAGTCGGTGTTGGGAAGCTTTAAAAAATGGCATTCATGTCACAGCCATCCACCAATGGCTCTGAAAGTGAGACTGGGCCTTGGGGAAATGGGGCTGTCCCTGTGCTGAGAATACAGCACCCTGAGAGTTACCACCTGGACTCTGCACCCGCATGTGGCCCTTTTCTGATCACAGCACCAAAATGAGGCCAAGCCTCATGGGTCTTCCTGGCATCCCGCTGGAGCAGCGCCAATTCCCCAGCGAAAGGGAACAAAAGAAGCCAGCGAATGATTATGTACTTAACATAGAATGTTAGGACTCCTGGCGCCCTTACACTTGTATTAGTTTTTAGTCAATCAGTGTTGACTGTTTGCTGCGTGACAGACATTACACTGTATGTCATCTCATTTCTCCTCACAACTCTGTCCTGGATCGAATAAAGATCACTATCTCCATCTTGCAATTGAGAAGACTGAAGCCCGGTGCAGTTATGCGGACTGGCTTCTGGGCCTCCCATCTTTGCTGGGTCCCACGCTCCCTCTGCTGCGCCCCGCTGCTAGCTCCAGAGGGCATCCCCTACTGCCCTGGCCTTGGGGCCACCGGGTGCGAAGTTGCTTTCGACTAGGGTCAGATGTAGAAGCCAATCAAAAGCACCACCAGCCACAGAACTCTTTTGGGGAGCTGGCAAGTTCTCTCCTCGGCCTTGGAAACATTTTCCAAATATGGGGAGCCATCTGTTTGATGATGTGAGAATTGGACCACTTCTACCCTCATCACGAGCTTGGCAGCAATGGGAATCAGGTCCAGGAAGAGCCCTCGTGTATCATAAAGGAAATTTAAGACGTATGTTTCTCATTCATTTACTCCCAAGTCATCAACATGTTGGTTTGAAAGAGGCCTTTGATGTCCAACTCACTTTCTGCTCTTTTATGGGGGAGAGAGAGAAAGGAAGTCACGATTCTTTAGCTGTAAATTGCCCAGTTTGGGCAAAGCTGGAGATGATCCAGGACCCCAAACACCCGAAGAACCGAGGCAGCTCCAGGCATGGGGATGTTTTAGGAATGCAGACAGGACTCATTCTCATTCCAAAAAATGCACACTGAATACTTAGTGTCAGGCATAGTGACAAGTACCAGGTAAAGAAATCAAGAGCCTCTTCCATCAGTATTAGGGGAAAGTAGGAAGACAGACATCTAAATAAGTTACCGTGCTGTTCTCCGGTAGGTGACTCCCCTGCCTGCAGTCAGCTTCTGCACCTGTAGCCCTGAGCAGCAATGCTGTGATGAAGAAATCGTGGCTGAGAGGACAGGAGCCATGACCGAGGTTACCTATGCAGGGGATGCAGTCCTGGAGCTGGGACTGGGATCTCGGGATCTCAGCCGTCTTTCTCGAGAGCTCCTGTTCTTAACCTCTGCTCCCTCTAGGAGAAGAGGCGGTGTTACCTAGGCAGGGAGAAAGGAAAAGAACTCTCCAGGTGGAGGAAACCACCCCTGAGAAGGGCCCCAGCAGGGAAGGGCATGTCACATGTAAGAAACAGAAAGGCCAGGGTGGAGAGCGCAGGAGAGGGGCCCAAGGGGGAGGCTGGAGAAGCTGGGGAGGGCCGGGCCTGAGGGCCTTGGTGCCAAGGCAAAAGCGTGACCTCTAACCTAAGAGCAGAGGAAAAGCACTGGAAGGTTGGGAAGCTCTCCAGGTGCCTCAGGGTTGAGGCATTCAGGATTGAGAACCACTGGGGCTAAGGCGGTGGCAGTAAAGGCAAAGGAGAAGTGGACAGACCGGAGAAGGACCGTGGGCTTCAGTTTATAGGACTTGGAGTGCTGCCTGGCGGGAGGTCAGGGAGGTATTGAGGATGAAGGGGGGAAGGCAAGTGATGGAAATAGAGACTCGCCAGAGAGGGGTCCGGAGACATTGGATTTTAGGAGGTGACGGCTGCTCTGAGGCTGCCATTAGCACCAGGGCTTCTGTCTGAGGAGTGAGCGCAGCTGTGCCCTGAAGGTTGTCCAGGCTTTGAAATCAGATCACTTTTGTCCTTGGAACCCAAACAGCCTAATGAATTTGTTTTTAACATGACATGGCAAGTGTCACAACAGAGAGAAAATATCAATAAAATGCTAGAGCTGCTGAGTGAACCGAGGGGCTAATTCTGCCGGGAACGTCAGGGAACACTTCGCTACGGAGGTGACATCTGAGAGGTTCTGGAAGGGTCGTAGCTGTTCTCAGGCGAAGAAGGAAGAGGGTGTCCTAAGCACGTAAGAGGGCACAGGGTTGTAAAGGACCCGTCGAGTCTGGGAAACACTGGGAAGTTCAAAGTGGAAGCGATGTAGCTGTGTCTGGGAGAATGACCAGGATGTGATGGAGAGACAGGCTGGGACCAGCTGAGAAGGGCTGTGGAAGCCAAACAAAGGATTTGGATGTTCGTTTTGGTTCCGCTCCTCTAATTTCTAAGTTCTCCTTCTCACAGGACTTGGCCTTTGACCTTCTGTTGGGGGCCTATGAACACAAGAGAATCCTTGGCACCAATGGGCCCTTGGAAGTTCATCTTATCCGTTCTGCTGTCCTTTGGGGTGCCAGATCTCAACTGTCCTGGACACAAGAGAAACTTTCCTATATTTGAAGCATTTTAAAGGAGATCCTACCACTTCACTGGGTCATCCATTCTTTGACAGGAGCTCTCATCCTAATTCTTTTCCTTTACAGTTTCAACTTATTTTTGTAGATTCTCAAAGGAATGGAAATAGCCACCATTTTCTGTAATGAAAAATTCCCACATTCTTAGGCAATCACCAATGAAAAACATTTATTGGACTCTTACTATGTGAAAGGTTCTGTGCAGACCTGATTATAAAGAATTAGAAGACACATTCTTTGGCTTTGACTTACTCATATCTGGCGAGTCAGGAAATAAAAAAGAACACTTGTAACACCAGGCAATATAGGCTTAGTGCCAAGTGAAATCTTCCTGATTCACTTAGACCTGGGTTGTTCTCTGCTTGTGCTCCCCTTGTTCCTGGTACACACGTTAGTTCCACATAGCAGTTGTCCTGTGATAGCACGGCTGTTTGTTTCCATTTTGTTTGCCCAGCAGGCTGAGTTCCATAAGGCAGAACAGCCCCTTCCTCTTTGTGTGAACCCTTCCTGTTTATGTGAACCCCTCCTCCCTAGCTCAGTATCTAGCTTACACTGGGTGCTCAATTAATGTTTGATAGGTTAATAAATGAATGGTAAAGACAGTACGTTTCTCCTAAGAGTTCAGAGGAGGTAGGGATCTCTCTGCACCAGAACGGTCAGGAAGTTTGACAAAGACAGTGAGGCACGTACCGTATGCCTAACTTTCAGTGGTGGGAAGTGGGAACCAAAATAATGAAGTTAGAAAGGGGTAAGCTGGGTAGGAGAAGGGTCTGCCATCACCAAACTCCAGCTAATATCTTCCAGTTGGAGCCATGGCCACTTACTTGAAACACAATGGATTCTGGGACAATTGACCAGTGAATTGTTCAAATGGTTGGCCATGCATTGAGTCACGGGGATCCTGAGTCCATCCTGGGCATTCTCTTGGGTCCTGGAGCACCAGAGGTTGCTCTGGTTTTTCTGGAGTTCCCTGGGATCCCACTCTCTCCACCAGAGACTGTGCCCCCTTCTGAGTGAGTCCCTTTCTCTCTCCCTCAAATTAAAACAGCTAATTTTAGACACTCCCTGATTACTCCTCTCTGGGTCTCATTAGTGGAATTAAAACCTTTGGAACCTCAGCCGGAGGAGGAGCCACTTTCATTGGTCCTGGTCTGTTTTCCATCTCCACGTGGCTGTTGATGTTGGCTGCCTTGGAGAAAAGCAAAATGAACTCTCTCCCTAAGAGAGCGGACCACAGGCTGTTGGCTGAGTGCCTAAACCAGTGGGTGACGGGTGAAGGCACACATATCCAAGGGGATGTGACCACCTCTGGTGGCAGGTGCATGTTTCGCTCACAGTACATCTGGAAAATGCATAGGCATTCTTTTCTTCATTTATATACTCATTCAACATTTAGTGATCGCCTAGCATACACCAGACGCTAAATTATCCCATATCCCAGGTTCTTAGGATACAAAAGCATCCGACAAATGGGTCCTGCTTGTCAAGAGTTTACAATCAGGTGGATGTGATGGAAAAGCATCTGACTACCAACCCACGGGGCCCACGTACAGGTATGTGAAGGGCACTCATCTTTGAGTGTTACGGTCCAGGTTGTCTAAGCATTTTACATGAATTTACTCACTTAACTCTCACAATAACTCTATGAGCATTGGGAAGGACTACCTAGCTCAGTGCAGAGTGGGAGCAAAGGACAGGCACAAAAGGAAGCAAGAGCGTTCCAGGCAGAGGGACTTGCATCCGCAAAGATGTGGAGGCCCCACGTGCAAATCAAGTGTGGGGATCTGTTTACCTCTTCCTGCGGTTCTTTTCCTCTGTCCCAGAGGAAAAAAAATCCCTGCAGATATCTCGCAGTTGGTGATACCTGTTGATTACAAGATGGATTTCAAACATCTCCAGGGCATTTTTATTCCACCGAAAACAGTCTCCTGCAATAGCTCTTGTCTCCTGCTGGATTTGCACCTTATCTAACAGCAACCCGGCTGGGCTGGGAGCCTATTAATCTGCTCACCCCCACTGTCACCATTTCCCTCTTTCTTGCCCCTCTTTCTGCTCGTGTAAATTGATCCCAGAAGCATTCTTTTCTCACTTTTGGTCTAGAGCCTCCTAGGTTGGCTCTTTCCCCTCCACTAACATAGCTCGTTTTCCCATGAAACTCATCATCGGGGTCGCGCTATCACCTCTTCTCTTCGAGCCCTAGTCACCCTGGGACTGTCCTGAAGCAGGATTAACAGCCACGAGACTTCAACAAATACAAGATCAATGGGAAGCAGAGCAGTGGCGGTTGGTGTGCATCCATGCATAGCCTGGGCTGGACACCGTAGAGTCCAGTGTCTTCTGTCTGACAATGCGACGCCCAAATCAGGATTTATGTGGAATCTACACCAAAGCTTTACGTGGTACCCAAACCCTAGCGTAGGAAACGGAGAGGGGATTTGTAGAGGGAGGAGAATCGCCAGCACAATTTCAGTCACAGAGGAGATACTTCTGGAATCACTGAGAAAAGCGACCCTGGGAAGACAGCAAAGTTACAAATAATGATGTTTCCCATCCCGGGTCAGATGGCCTGAGAATCTCAGCACATCTGACCTTCACTGCCACTTTTCAGGAACTTAAAGGGCCAAGGAGACATGGCCCTTTTCCTCTCTTCGGCACGTCCTTTGTCCTAAATCATAGAGAAGTTCTGAGCCCCAGCCTGGGACGAGGGAGACGGGGAGCCCTGAATCTGCCCTCAGAGGGGAGAGGGTGGTACCTCTCGAGAAAGCCAGCTTCCCTCCCCCCTGAGGTCTTGGCTGCACGATCCTCTCCAGAGCACTTGAGGCCTAGAGTCCTTTTTAATGGGAACAAGAAACTTGTAAGTCCCCAAGCCAGACTCCCTTGGAAGCTCCTGGCTCAGCGCACGCCTCCTGGGCTCCCTGCCACGGGGAGCGTCTCCCATCTGCCCACCCTCTCTCCCTGCAGACTTCATGCATTGACTCCTGACTCTGGCCAGGCAGCCTCTACCGCCTGGACAAGGCCTCGGGCCTGCTCTGGTTAAGATGGGTGAGCATCTTTGGGCAGGGCTATAGCCCTCAAGTCTTTCTGAAACTTGAGGTTGTTGGATCGAGAGATACTGACCCAGCATTTCGAGAGATTAAGTTTGGAGAGGTCCCAGACAGCCATCAGACCAGGAAGAGCTTAGGTGAGATCTACCTACAGTCCCCTTTCCTCAAGTGGAGGCTCCGGCACCCAGGTCCCCCCATTCCTTCTGTGGCCCCATCCCAGAGGGCTGATCTCCCTCTAGGTCCAGCCATCTGTCCGGGAGTCTGTCTCTCTTCCATTCTGATAAGGGAGCTCCTGGCCCCTCCCCTCCCCTCTTCCTTTTCCAGTCACTCTTGTCCTTCGACTAGAGGTCATGAGCAGAGACGTCCAGGTGCAGCCTCTGCTGGGCTGAGGGCAGTCAATCCCACACTGTCAGGCAGATCTGTCAAGAGGGCTTTAGGGTTTGTAATTAGGAGGGCCAGCTGGCCTCCTTTCTTTAGTCTTTTCTGGCCTCTCACCCCTCCACCCAGCACCACTGGCTTGTAACTTGACTTTTTAAGGTGGAATCAAAAATTAAAAAGAAAGAGAAAAACGAAGGACGACTAACCTCCACCCTCTCCCCGTGTTCTAGAAATTGCCTTGTGCCAGGTCTTACTTCTTGACTCCTGGTGTCTTTAGATGTCCTCAGAATTTGCAGGGGAAAGTTTCTGATGGAGGAAACTGATTCCTGGAAGTCGTCCGAGGAGGGAGGTTTCTCTCCTTTTTGTTATAGCAGGTCAGCCATGGGGCTGGGCCTGGATCCCAGACATCCCCGTGTTCCGGGCTTGATTAGAGCTAACCGGGTGGAAACAACCAGGAAGGCATCGGGAGCCCTGGGCCCTGGTCAGGCTCAGGCCCTAAATTGCAGGATGACCTTGGACCAGATTTTTCTCCTCCCTGGACCTCAGAGTGTTTTCATAGAAACAGGAGAACACTTCTGCTTTTGAAGGTACTTCGGATAAGCGGCTGCAGGAAAAGGAGTGATGGTTGCTAGTAGCAGTTCATGTCATAGGTAGATGGCGTCTTAAAGGATTTCATGATGGAGCTGGACTGTTTTGATTTAAACATGGAGAGGAGGGGACTTCCCTGCTGGCACAGTGGTTAAGAATCCACCTGCCAACGTAGGGAACACGGGTTCAATCCCTGGTCCGGGAAGCTCCCACATGCTGCAGACCAACTAAGCCCGTGGACCACCACTACTGAGCCTGCACTCTGGAGACCGCGAGCCACAACTACTGAAGCCCATGTGCCACAACTACTGAGCCCATGTGCCTAGAGTCCATGCTCCACAACAAGAGAAGCCACTGCAGTGAGAAGCCCACGCACCTCAATGAAGAGTAGCCCCTGCTTGCAGCAACTAGATAAAGCCCGTGCACAGCAACGAAGACCCAACACAGCCAAAAAAATAAATAAACACGGAGAGGATGTTGGCCTTGGGGGCCGGGAGGTGGGTGGCGAGAGCGGCTGGCTGGAGAAGGTGGCTGAGGCGGGACCTGCTGGAACTCCCCGGGTCCAGGCGGGTCCAGGCAGGTCCACGGCCTGTTTTTGAAGATCCATTTCCTCTCCCAGGCCCGTTCAGAGGAAACCAGACTACGTGGGCACAGAGTTCTAGAAAAGAGTTTCTTGACTGTTACGGCAAATCTGCCTGCGGCTCTCTGTCTGCACCTCCTGGGTCTCACTGTCTGTGTGGGAACCTCCCCGCTTTGGGACTCAATTACTGCAACCTCTAGGAAAGTTTAATTGAATATTTGTTTTGAAAACAGGAACCGGGGCCCAGGCCCCTGATTCGGCGAAGCCGGGCACAAGAGGAGACCTGTGCCTGCTTTTCACTCCGGATTAGAGAGCTTTAATTGTGCTGAGAGCAGACAGGGGGACCGGGGGATAATGAGTCTGAAGTTTGTTTTCTCCCCACACTGTCCCTTCCTCCCTCCTCTCTCCCTGCGGAGGAAAAGGGTTAGGACAACGGGCTGCGGGCTGTCCTGGCATTCTCCCCGGGTGCTCTGTACTCTGGGCCCCAGCCTGGGTGTCGGGAGCTGGGGGTGGAGGACCCACACTTGTGTCCAGCGGGAGGGTGGGGCGTGCAGGTTCCTATGTGTGTGAGGTCATCACGGGGCAGGGGATAGCGAGGAGGCCCCTGCGGAAAGCCCCTGGCCCCTGCACATGTCACAGGGATGCTCTGGTCAAGACAGCAGTGATAGCAGAGCCCACCTGCCAGGGCGCCCAGCTGGCCACGTGCGGGGTGATTCTTTGAGCCCTGACAAATGCCATCGATCACTCTCTCTCCCTGGAAGGCATAGGGTGAGCCATTCTTCATCTACACTGTCCTCACGGCGGCCCCTGCAGTTTCTCAGCCTGGCCCATCTATGGGTGTCCCCTGTTCATCGTCCTGAGGCCCCTGTGAACATGACTGCTTATTATCTGAGCGGATTCGAGAGAGGCCCCTGACTTGGAGAGGCTGGGGGACTGGCCCTGGGTGGCACCCCTCGGGCTCTGCTGGCACCAGGTGTGGTCGCGTGGAGAGGCTCTCCTGGTAAGACAGGTGCTAGTGGCCATGACCTTAGAGCCAGACAACTAGGTCATAAGTCACTTTCTTAAGACCACACGGCCAGCTCCAGGCAGAACTGGGATTTCACCCAGGTTTGTCTGCTCCAAAGCTCACGCTTCCCTTTACACCATATGGAGATGCAGGATCAAGGGGTGAGGGGTGGGGGAGCTTCACACCAGGCTAGAGATGAGGACATTTGGTTCCTCTACATTTTTCTCTGAAGTAAGATTGTGAAGAGAGACATGAAATTCCTGCAGGTGACTGAGTCACTAGCGGTGTGAAGACGGAAGCAAGTGGTGTCCATATCAGAGTCCGGTTCTCCCTTCTCTGCATCCCCCCGGCCCCGGCCCGTGCTGAGATACCAACAGCCCATCACTGAGCACCTGGGTGCCAGGCCCACTGCGAGCGCTCCAGAGGGGTAACTCACTGGCAAGGGGGCCTCACTCGATTTTAAGAGGGAGACTGAGGCTTGGAGATGCTGAGTAACTTCTCTCACTCAGGGAACCAGGGGCCTGCCTTCTGGTCCCGGCGCTAACCACTGAGCCATGCAGCCCTGAGGGGAATGCTTCCAGCAGCTCCACTGCCACGTCTCCAAAGGGGCAGAGAGGGGGAGGGTCACCATCCTCTGGTCCTCAGGGGGCGGCGCCTCTTCCCTCAGTTGCTGGCAGCCCAGAGATCAGAAGAGGCAAGGTTGGCCCCGCTTTGGTGGGGAGACCCCTCCCTCGTCGTGCTGCCCTCCGGGCCTGGTAGCCGCAGGGTGACCGGTGGCCAGGATTCCGGGGCTGTGAGCTTCATCAGTGCCTCACAATAAGGGCTTACGGCAACCCCAGGGCACAGGGCATTTGTCGTGGCCCTGGAGACCGTGGGGTGTGGAAGGGGCAGGACGTGCAGCCCCTGCATGTTGACCTGACCTCGAATGGAGGTGACAACACACTCGGACCTGGAGCGTGTCACTGTGGTTCCTTTGCCTGACTGCATCTGCCTCATTCTTAAACTCTTTGTCCTTCTGTCAGTGTGTTTATCAGGGAGAGGGATGAAAGGTGGAGGGAACCCGAGGTCCAGAAAGATGGAGAAACAGGAGGAGATGGAGTAACAACAGACCTAGGAGTTGGCCCTGTGACCCTGGGGATGCTCCCATTCATGGGCTGTGCTGTCCTTGCTCTCCCAGACCAGCTGAGCGAACTTCAAACCCACGACTGAGGCCAAGTGGAGCTGGGAGGCGCCGAGCCTGGCCCCCCTTGCAGTAAACAGTAGTAGGAAAATGCAGCTGTTGGTGTATAAACTCAGTCTCCTTAGTCCTGGAAGCCTCTGACTCGGGGCCCACAGGCCTGGAGCAGAGAACACCGTGGGCAGAAAAATCCTGTGTGAGCTGTGACTGCCAGGCCCCAAGCATTCTGCTGCCCCCCCTCGCCCTCCTTCACTCTCTGGACCTGCCCTGCTGCCCTCCCCTCCCCCCCGCCGGAGCCCAAACACAGCCCAGCTGCAGGAACATCAGCCACTCATTAGGTCCCCTGAGCTCCTGCACAAACAGAGCAGGTCTGTAGGGGCAGGGATGTTGGGGGGAGAGACCCGCAAGGTGGGATAGGGCTTTCCTCAGGGGTTGAGCACTGTGAAACGTGCCAGAGGAGGGGTACAGGCACTATGGACCCCTGCCATCCACGGGGATACCCTGAGCAGACCCCTACCGTGAGGGCGGGGCGGAGGCGTGAAGAGTTTTGGTGCAGGCTGGAGTCCGCTCTGCAGGGATGGGGCGCTGAGGAAGGCGGCAGTGCGGAGGGGGCATTCCATCCATTCTGGCATTAACTGTTTATGTAAATAACACGCAAATTGGCCCTTTACCGTGTTTTAGTCAATAGCCAGGCATTTTTTATCTTTGACTGGGAGCTTTGGTCTCCGTAGGTCCCAGCAGGTCACCAGGTTGGGGGCGGGGGCGGGCGTCAGCCTCCGAAAGAGGAGGTTGGGAGGGGAGGAGTCATCCCTTTCCTCTACCCAGTAACTGTCACACCCCAGGGGCTGCAGGGGACTGGCATCGGACAGGCCCTGGGAGTCCCTCCTGGTGGGCCCTCTGACGGCAGCTCTGACATTCACAGGCTGGGTGTGATGGGGCTGGCGGGAGGGAGGGTTGTGCTGGGCCTGATGGATGGGCCCTGGCAGCAGCTCTAGCCGCCCTGCTGGGGGTTGGGGCCCAGGCTCTGCAGAGCAAGGTCAGGCTGAGGGCGGAGGGGGCTCTGGTGACTGAAATGTCCACGGGATGGGGGACAGGGGCTGTTCCGAGGGCTGGTGATGGGAGGTGGGTGTCTGAGGGGAGAAAGGACAAGTCCCGTGTGGGCAGCGGACTAAATGACACTCTGGCTAGAGAGGACCACCTTGAGTTGTACTGCTAGGCTTCCTAAGGAGCTAGTGTGACTGTATTTTGTGTGGGTATCAGGGTGCCCGTGTTGGGGGGGGATTGGGTCCAAATGGAGTACACAGGCCAACAGGTATTGCCTTTCTTGTCAGTATCGTCTGCCCTACCCCAAACACACACGCGCGCGCACACACACACACACACACACACACACACACACACAGCCCCTTTTCATTAAAAAAAAGGACTTTGGTTTCCATGGAAACCTGATCACTTAGATAACGGAGGTGTCTAAACTGACATTCCTGGCTGTAAATCATGTCTCTTCTCCCACCTGTTTCTCCAGTGCCCCAAGTGCAGTGTCAAATTCCCTCCTGCTCAGTCCCTGAGGGTCCACCCTCTCCTGTACAAGCTCCACAACCCTTCCTCCTTATATGCCTGAGAATTGCAGGGTGGGAATGTGGAGGGCAGTCCTGTCTATTTCTGCCTCATGGTCACAAAACTGGGACCCAGTTTCCTGTCCTCAGAGGTCAGAGGCTGTGCCGTATGTCAGGGGAGCATCCAGCCCTGGGGGAAATCTGTGTGTCTGAGTTAGAGGGACTTGGGAAGTGGGTGGACCTTTGTGGGAACCCAGAAGTGGCTGTCACTGCCTTCTCCCTTTCCAACCTGTTCTGCACCCTCACCATTGTGTGGACATCATCTCCCAGAAGCCCTTCCAGGGGCCTGAAATCCGAGGAATTTGCCCAGCCTGCTGGTGAGAATGTTGCTTCGTGGAGGTGAAGGTTCTCCAGGATGGTGCAGGGTTTAGGCAACAGGGCTGCGGCAGGGCCAGCCGAGAGCTGTCAAACCGGCTGCCTCCTCACTTTATAAATTCCCCTGCCATTTCCCCAGGATACCTTGATTCTGACCTCGTGCAGGGAGCAAAGTCCTTTCTTTGTCCCCTAATAAACAGCCTCAGCCATCGCTGGCCTCCAGCTGTTCTGTGGCCCCTTGGGCCCCACCCCCTCACCCTAGAGGCTCTTTCTCCCTGTGAAGTCTCATTAACTGGAGGCTTAGGGCCAAGGTGGGGCTCTTGCAGGCCACCTCTCTCCTTATTAGCACAATCATTTCTGTCTGGCGTGATGGCCCGAGCTTCTCCTGGAAGCCTGTCTGCACGGAGGCCCCTCAGAGGCCCGGGAAGCACTGCCTCGTGTCCTCAGAGTGACCAGGGCTGTTTCTACCCTGTGGTCATTAGTGCAAAGTGGCTACGGGTGTGGGAGGACTGCCTAGGTCTTCTCGGGGCCCAAAGGAAACAGCTGCTGTTGGATCAGATGCAGGACGATGGGTCTCCAATACCTTCTCCCTAAAAGCCATCCCCTGCTCTTTGTGAAGAATTCCTTTCCTCGTGGTGTTTGCCCACTGTAAACTCAGGACGCCCAGAAGGTACTTTCCTGTGTGCACACACACTGCTCCTGCACACAGCTCTCTCCCTTCCTAAAATTCAGTGCAAAACCTGAGCTGGGCCAGAGAAATCTCACGAGGAAATTTGGGGTGCTCTTTGCAGGTGGATTTCTCCCTGGACATCTGAGTGGAGACTGGATTTCAGGCTCTTCTCTGTACACCCAACCCCCGGACTTCAGTCTGCAAAATCCAAAGTGCTTTCCACTTCCTCTTTCTAGAAACAGTTGTGTGGTGGTTAAGAGTCGAAGAGGTGCAATCAGACAGGCCTGAGTGCAAATCCTGCAGCTGCTGGGTGACAGGGAACATTTCTGAACCTCTCTGAGCCTCAGTTTCTATGTCTGGAAAATGGGGGTTATGAAAGTAATATGGAGCATGACAAGAGAGGATGCCCGTAACACACGCAATATTAGCTGTTATCATCCTGAGGACACTCGATGTTCATCCGTATTATATGTAAAGTCTGAGGGAGGATTTTCCTCTTCTACTTGAGCCAGGACACGGGATTGTGTACATTTCCCTCTTGCCTCCATGCAGGGGAATTCCAAAATGGCCCAGAAAGTTTGTTTCAGCGGGGAAATGTGTTTCTTTTTCTAAAGAAGATATGCAGGTAAGAAAGTGTCTGAAAGGATCCACAAGGCCCTGGGAATATTGGGAACAGGAAGGGGAATGCAGTGGCCACAGGCAGGGGTAGGAGGAGTATGCTCCATCACAGGTCTTTTTGACTCTTTGTTCTGTGTTTACATCATACAAAACTGCCTTTTAAAAACTGTGTAAAATTTAAAAATTAAATATTAGAAACACGTAAAAGGAGACACACACTGGGATAGCAATCCCTAAGCTTTCTTTCTTTCTTTTTAATTTACGTTTTATTGAGGGACTTCCCTGGTGGTCCAGTGCGTAAGACTCTGTGCTCCCAATGCAGGGGGCCCGGGTTTGATCCCTGGTCGGGGAACAAGATCCCGCATGCATGCTGCAACTAAGAGTCCACATGCCGCAACTAAGAGTCCACATGCCGCAACTAAGATCCAGTGTAGCCAAAATAAATATTTTTAAAATTAAAAATTTTTTTATTGAAGTATAGTTGAATTACAATGTTGTGTTAATTTTTTGCTGTACAGCAAAGTGACTCAGTTTTATATATATATATATATGTATATATACATTCTTTTTCATATTCTTTTCCATTATGGTTTATCACAGGATACTGAATATAGTTCCCTGTGCTATACACTAGGACCTTGTTGTTTATCCATCCTATATGTAATAGTTTCCATCTGCTAATCCCAAACTCCCATTCCAACCCTCTCACATCCGCCTCCCCCTTGGCAACAAACAAGGTTGATCTCTATGTCCCTAATTCTGTTTCTGTTTCTTAGATAGATTCATTTGTGTCATATTTTAGATTCCACATGTAAGTGATATCATATGGCATTTGTCTGTCGCTGTCTGACTTAACTTCACTTAGTATGGTAATCTCTAGCTGCATCCATGTTGCTGCAAATGGCATTGTTTCATTCTTTTTTATGGCTGAGTAGTATTCCACTGTGTATAGGTACCACATCTCCTTTATCTATTCATCTGTTGGCGGACACTGAGGTCGCTTCCATGTCTTGGCTATTGTGAATAGTGCTGCTATGAACATAGGGGTGCATGTATCTTGTTGAATTATAGTTTTGTCTGGATATAGGCTCAAGAGTGGGGAAACCCCTAAGCTTTCTCAATTCTTGAACCTTAAGGTGTTCGGCTGTCTGGTTGGGCAAAGGGCCGATTGTGACGGGTTCTTCAGAGGAGAAAGTGATGTGGAGACCGAGGGGTAGAAGGTCCGTGGCCCCAGGGAGTTGGTGTAGGCCTGTTTGGAGTAATTTCCTTGGCAGGTTATCTTTCGTCTAAGTGCCTTGTCCCAGTGGCTCCTCTGTGACCTGGATGCAGACACTCGACATCCGTGCGGCGAGCTCTGCTCTGTGGGGAGTGAGGCAGGAAGTTGCAGCCGTGGCCTCTGGAGACCTCCTTGGGAGCCCTCTCCCCTGCAGGCCTTCCTCGTTCGTTAAAAGTCTTTTCTTCAAGGTTTAGCTCAAATTCCACCCCTCTGTGAAGTCTTCTCTCTTCCTACCGAATCAGAGTTCACCTCTCCATCCCTTCATGTAGTTTTTTGCTCGTTTCTCTATTCTAGTTTTTCCTCCAGCCTGTTTTACATTATCTTTAGTCATTTGGATGCTAGGCCCCCACTGTTAGTTTTGAAGTCCCCCAAGGACAGAGACCATGGCTCAGACTAGTTCTAGAGTTCCTGGCTCAGGGCCCAGAACATGATAAGCTCTCCATCAATGCTTGTGAAGGCATGAGTGAGTGAGTGCATAGCTCTTAGCCCTCAGGACCTCCTAGACAGGCCCTGATATGTCCTGTCTCTTTGAACCTCAGTTTTCCACCTGTAAAATGGGGATTGCAATAGTGGAACCACCTGTGAGAAATCAGCTGGGTTGTGCTAGGAGTCTCCGCTGTGCCACTGGCCCTGATGGATGCCCGATACATCTGTGCAGTGCCGGTCCTCTGACTTCCTGTCAACTCTACTGTGTGCAGATTTTGCCTTCTTTCCATTTCCCACATGGCTCCTTGGTGTCACAGGTCATAAACTTAGCTGGCATTAGGCTGGGCCTAACTTTAGGGCCCATCGCCACCAGACACGGAGTAGTTAGCCCAAGGAATCAACCCTCGGCTCCCCTCCCCGACTGCTCCCCAGCAGGGCCTCAGGGCAAAGCTTCCTGACTCTGCCCGCCTGCTGACGGCATCAGGGCCAGTGCTTGGAGGCCTGCATGAGGGGGCCTGTTGGAGGCCTTGAGGAGCGTCTGCTGTGAGCCGGGTGATGCCACACTGACACGCCGACCTCATGTCTTCCGCTCTGACCCATCTTTCATTTCCCACTTTATACCCTTCCTCCTTTCTCCTTCCCTCTTGCTTGCCTCTCCTCCACATCACCCACTGGCTTAAATCTGCAGACGGTTGAGGGATGTGTGTGGGAGGAGCTGGGTGGGCGTGGAAGGAACATCCATGTCCTTCACGGGTCTCCCATCTCTGGCGCATCATCCGGTCCTGCTCCTAGGAGGAGCTCGTGGGTTACGCCGAGTGAGAAGAGGCTCCGTTTATCCTAACTGTCATTCCTTCCTGGTCCTCCCAGCTCCATCCCTAAGAGGCCCACTGGAGTAAGGGTCTTGCCAAGGGTCTTCTGTGAGCAGCACATTTCTATGAAATGGATACAGGGCCTTACAGAGTCCATCAATCCTGCCTCAAATGAGAGCTTCAGTTCTTACCCCAGAAAGAAGACACCTTCTCCCATAGCACAGTAGGAAGCCAGGCATCTTGGGGTTGGGGACATGCAGTATAATGTCACTAAGAGCACAAGGACCATCCTAGGGCTTTATTCTTTCCTTTCCCCAGTGACAGAACAAACACTCCACCCTCCCCCGGGTAGTGGAGACCCAGGGCAGAAGCAGCAGCGGCTGGTGAGATGCTACACCCTGCACCCACAGCCCTGCCCTGGCAGTACCCTTCTTCCTCCTGCCTCTTCTGTATCTGCTCCGCAATCCTCAGCACCAGCAGAAGTGCCTTCAGATTTATATGGTGCTATTTGCTGGCCCTCTGCCAATTAGTGACACTTTGAAATTCCCTTAAATGACGCACTGCTGCTCTGACAATAAACAAGTCATTAGCTGGGTCGGAGGGCAGCTTCCAGCTGGATTTGATTCATTGTTTCTAAACTGGCTCAAGAGGCTCATTAAGATGCAGGGTCCCCAGCCCAAGGCTCAGGAAACCCCTAAAGTTGGAGGCAGATGGGGTTTCTGCGCATCCAGGTGCCAGGTCACCGTGTCATCTGCTTTCTCCTCTGATCCCCCATGAGGCTCATCCCCACCCCTGGGAGGGATACTGACTGCCAGCTGAGCCTCCACGTCCCATTTCCTAAGACACAGACGTGGGACCAAGACCTCCCAGGCAGTGGACTTGGAGGAACGGCAAGGTATGGTGAAAGGAGGCTGGTGGGTGCGGGGGGTGCTGGGGGCGGAAGGAGAGGCCTAGGTATCGGAGGAAAGAGAGGCCACAGGGAGATAGAAACTCTCATGGGTGATTTGGGGTGGGGAATATCTGGGGGACACTTGAGTGAGAGCCTGAATGTTTTCTCCAGTTTATGTTCTTACCCTGCAGCTTCAAAGGCTGTCGGACCTGAAATGGATCTTGGAGATCACCCAGATCCTCTGCCTCTGTTTTACAGATGCAGAATCTGACACCCCAGAAAGGTGAAGTGACTTTTCCACGTTCTCCCAGCTCATAAGTGCCCGAGATCAGACTAGAATGAGGGTTAACTTTTGGTCCAAATCTCTACCTGCACGACCTCCTAGGAAAGGACCCATAGCTTGGAAAAGAGCAAGGAAGTGTCCTGCGCCAGTGCCAGTGCTTACTTCTGCGTCCCTCCTCCCTGGATCACCCTGCACGTCCCCGGCTTATGGGATTCTGCACAGACGAAGGGGTCAGGGTCATGTGTGGGTGCCTAAGGGTTTTATCTGTTTGGATGGTTAAGGAAGGAGGCTGTGACGGAGCACTGTGCTAGGCACTACAGGAGCGACAAAGATGAAGTAGGCAGGCTTTTCAAGAAGTACTCGGTCTGTTTGCAAAAACTCATGACTTAGAACGCAAAGCGCAATAAAAAAAAAGTTCCTAGGAGGTAAACATAGAGCTTAAAGTCTGAATGGTAAGTTCCACAAGCTGAGCCACGATAATGGTGCCATGGGGGATATCAGATTAGATGCAGTCCTAGGTGTTAGAGACTGTGGTTTTGATATCAACAAGGGGGCAGGTGACAGGATCTCTAGGTCATAAGAGGCAGACAGGTAAAATAGAGACGTCTGAAAAAGCTGAGACCCTGTGAGGGATGCATCCTCAGAGAAATCTGGACTAGAAATATATCACTCAGGGCCTGAGGGTAGTGACAATTACGCTTGGGCTTACTGGGGCTCTGAATAGAAAAAGTCTCCAGTGAGAAAAAGAAGCTCCAGGCCCAAACCATATGTGACTATAGTGTCTGAATTTCCACTGTTGGAATTCCCAAGCTGAGAAATTAATGTAAGAATAGATTCCAGACCAGTAAAACTCATGGGGTATCAAGAGGAGGAAGGACAAGACTACTCTGGAGGAATGTGCCCCAGAGCAACAGCGTTCTCACAGCAAAATATAATCCCCTTTGAAGTTGCACTAACAGTAAAAAAATTGCAAACCACATGAGGAAACAATATGCCATGAGGGAAAGTCAGCAAACACAGCAAACTAGTTTAGCATTAATAACATAAAATATGTTATTAAGGTCTCTCTGAAAGAGACCTTAAAATAACTCTGTTTAAAATGATTAAAAAGGTGAAAAAGCAATACAAACCATAAAGGAAGGGTAGAATATTTTGAAAGAGAACCAAATAGAACTTTCTAGAAATGAAAAAAATAGTCATTGAAATAAAAGCTCAATGGATGTGTCAAACAGCAGGTTAGACAAAGCTGAACAGAGATTAAGTGAACCGAAAGATAGATCAGAGGAAATTACCCCAAATGCAGCACAGAAAGATAAGGAGAGAGAAAATATAAAAGAGAATCTAAGAGGCATGGAGAGTAGACTAAGAGAGTCCAAACTACCCTACAAGGAGATGCAGAAGGAGAAGAGCAGAGAGAATGTGGGAATGGCAATATTTAATTTTCCAGAATTGATGGAAGACATTCATCCTCAGGTTAAAGAAATTTGGGGAGTTCTGAGGAGGACATACATAAGTAAATCCACATTCAGATATGTCAGATGTGGTGACACTGGATTCAAAGAAACACAATCAGGGTATAATTTTGCCCATGAATGTCTGGGACAGTTCATGGACCACTGAGGCTTAAGCCGAAGTAGAATTTTAAGATGCAGAGAAGCTGTGGAGGAAATCTAAGAAGAAGTAGGAAAATAGGAGACTCCAGACTGTCGGACTAGTTTCTGAACCGGTTTTGACACAACTTGTTTTGAATTAAGTTACCTAGACTCTGGATACCTGTCTGTTAACTGAAAGTTTCAGGGGACCCTCCCCTGCTCTGTACCTTCACTCAAGCCTGGTCTTTGATCTTCCTGTTCGGGACCCCTGCTCTGTCCCTGAGATCCACCATGATTCCACAGCCCTGGGAAGAGTCCTTTCTGAGAACAATCATAACCATCTTGCCCTCTGAGGCCTCCCCCTCCTTTTGGGGCTGAGTTGAAATTGGACTACCTAACCTTCCTTCTGTCTACTTGGGGTCCTTCAGGGCAAAGAAAGCCCCTGCTCCGAAGTGGACAGCAGGGGCTCGCTCTGCTGCATCTGTGCCTTGTTAGCAGTGCCAGGGGCTTCAGAGGAACAGAAAAACCTGGCCATGGTAATTGGCTCATGAGAGCTGCATGCTGCTGGAGGGGGAGGGAGGGTCTGGAGAGGAACGGGGAGAGGGCTTAATGGGAAGCAAATGTCAGAGAACAGCCCTGTGTAGACCCTCCCCCAATTCAGGGCCATTAGCATTCCTCAGACACCTGCAGGCACTTGGCCTTGGCTGGGTATGGGATGTGTTGACTCCTCCCTGCTGGTGCACAGAACAGAAAGATGAAGTTTGGTTCCAATTAAGGGGGCAGGGAGCAGGGGTGGATGTGAGATAGGAGACCTCTTTCTTGTATCTTTGAGAGCGTGCAGTTTTATTTGACAGTTGTTGGATTCTGCTTCACTTTGTGACTGTTTATGGTGTCAGGGGAAGAGCACTGGGCTTTAGGACCAGATGAATCTGGGCCTGAGCACCAGATGATCTCCTTCCTGGCTTTGTGACCGTATTAAAAGCACCGAACCTCTGTGGTCCTCTGTGAGGATAATGACGGAACGATATCTACCAGACAGAGTAACGAATAAATAAGGTAGACCACTTGACGGCACCTAGCGGAGTACTTATTATGGTAATGGACACTCAAAAAACATTAACTTTCTTTATCCCTGGATTGTAAATCCCTTTAGGGGAAGGATAGCATCTCGTCCATCTTTGTAACCCCTGAACTGCTTCTGGGAGTGCCAGGCACACAAAGTAGACTGTTGAGTAAATGATGGAGCGAATGCTCTGCACACTTGAGCTCCCAGCCCCCGTGCTAGTCCAGGTCAAAGGTTAGCTCAGAAGCCTGAGATGCCAGGAAGGGAAAACACGGTCCCTGAAGTCACTGACATGAGGATGCAGCAAGCTGGCGCCCAGCCAGTAGAAAGGCAGTCTGTGCTTCCTTGAGGCCACGTGAAGAATTCATTCCATCTGAATACTGGGGATTCTAGGTCCCTCTTGCAGGGAGGGAACTGTGCTGGGAAGTAGGAGGCCGCCTTGCCCCGGGACCCAGCCTGGCCCAGGAAGGACGGCTCCTTCTTCTACTTCTCCCACTCGGTATGTGCAGATGCCGTGTTGGGATCAGCAAGGGGCGGGCTCGTCTGAGGCTGGAGGAGGGTGAAATGGCCCCTGGGGTTGGCGCCCCTCCAGCCACGAAGGCCTTTGGCTGGGGCTCCTCTCCACCTGCTCTCCAGCTGCTGCTGGTGGAGCCCCGGTCGGCTGCGGCATCTTCCACGCATCTTAAGCCTGTCCTGCCTCGGTGCCAAACATCTGTAGAGTGAATCCACTGGCCGTTTATTTTCTGTTTGCCTCGGGTGTGACACAACCTCCGTTCTTCACTTCAATGACTCTTCTCTTTATTATTATTATCTCAACCACTCTGTTTATTTGCTTTGCCCCAGTACAAACCACTTTCGCTCTCTTCTCCCAGATTGGCCGGGGGCCCACGCCAGCGCCCCCTGCTTCTCTTCCTCGGCAGCTCTGGGCCCTCTCCTCTGGCATCCTAGGGCCCTGCTCTCTGCTGGGAACCTCATCAAACCAGATGTGGCTTCCTCCTCCTCTTCCTCTTTCTTCCCCTGATTTACCAAGGGCTGCAGGGGGTAGAGGGGGAGGAGAGGCTCTCCACCCACATCCTGCCCCCCACCCCTGCTTCCCTGCCCAGCTCCAAGGCCCAGGCCAAGGGGAAGCAAGCAGTGCAGGACAGGACGTCTGTTTCGTGCCAACAGTGAGGCATGGTGCTGGGTAAGCTCTTACCCCTGGGAGCTTAGCCAGCAGGGGGCCTTGGTCCCTTCTGCAACGCAGCTGCCCTGGAAGGATTTGGGCACCATCAATGACATTAAGTATCCCAAACTCTTTGACCACAGATGGTCTCAAGGCCTCTCTGCCTAAATACGTCCTGATTGGCAATATCTTACAACTGGTTAGTACTTATAGACTACGAAAGGCCTTTACTTTCCGTCTCTGCCACCCTCCCCATAGCCCTGGAATGCAGGGCTATCACCTCCTCGTGGCAGAGAACTCCCAGGCTCCGGCATCATTCCGTTGATAAAGACCAAGTAAAGATTTGAACCCAAGTCTGGTCTGATGTGAAGAATGGCTGATTAGCTTAAAAACTGGGTCTGCCTTTCTCCACCCGGCCCCTTCTGTTCCAACACATGGGAATGAAACTCTTAAAAAATAGAGTCTGGGTGTGGAGGCATCAGCCAGCCTGAGACACACTTCTCTCTTTCTGGAGTCATTTCTACCTCTGGCCACGAAGGGTCATTGGAATTTGGCCTCTGGGATTACCATTGTGATTGTTAGAGGTGATGTTATAGCTTTCACTGGGCAAAGAGTATCAGGGAAGAGGGATGTAAGAGAAACCGGAGACAGTCCATCATCAGAGGGGGCGTGTGAACTAGGCTTAAGGCCCTATAAAAACTCACCAATTAACTAGCTCAACCAGGGGCCAGGCCAGGTTTTTCAGGGTTTGAGCTTTTCTTATGTGGTGGTTAGGTTCTCTTTAAGTAAAAGAATTCACAAGTAGGAATACAGAGTTAGCAGGGCCCCTCCCAGGGCCTTGTAAGGAGCATGTGCAAAGGTCGTTCACTTCTTGGAAAATCCGCCCCAAGTGGAGCACAAGAAAAGTTCAGACTGAGCACGTAGGTGGATTCTCGGTGGAGGCTATAGCTCGGAACAGACCAGGGCGGTGGTTCTCCACCCTTAGGGGGCCCAGGACACACCCGGAGCTTGTGTGAAAATGCGGGCTGGGTCCCGCCCTTGGAAGGCCTGCTTCTGTGGATCTGGGTGGGGATTTGAAGCCTGCTTATTTAACTCTGGGTCATCCAGAGCCGTCTTGATCCTGGACATCTGGGGATTCAACTCTAGGAAACACTGGTCCGGCCCACCCCTGTAAGGAGGTGGAGAACGGGAGCCTAGTCACAGCCACAGAGCCGGACAGCGGCTGAGGCAGAGCTGGGATCTGGGGCCCGCGTCCCCGGTCCATGGTGCCTTCAGTTTGCCACACGCCTGCTGCTGAAACCTCACTTCCTGAAGAAGCTGGGTTATTAATGTGGGGAGTGGAGACGTGACGGGTGCGACGCAGGGAGAGGCGGGGATGGTACCGGAGGGAGGTTGGGCGGGACACGCACAGCCCACCTGCTTGGGACTCTTGAAAGCGGACGACCCTGGGCCCTGAAGGCGGTACCCAGGCCCTGGGGAGGAGACATTTTAGTGCTGGCAGGTGCCTTAGGTGTGGGGCAGAGCCTCTCCCAGAGCAAATGCCCAAAGCCTTCCGGAGCTCCCCCGGTCAAAGGTCACCATCAAAGGATCCAAACATTCTCATTAAGCCAAAATATGGACTGGTCTTGATAAGAACTGTGTTTGTTTTGGCCGGAGGTTTAGTCTAAACACGTAGATGACTGTCGTCCGCTGCGGAGTGCGTCTTTTGTTACCCAGGAGTCTCTTCTGAAGACCCATTACCCAGCGAGGAGACCGCGGGTGGGGAGGCCAGCTGGCCCCTCACAGCCTCAGTGACAGAGGGGACGGTGGATGAAAAGCAGCTGGAACGGGGGAGACACTCCCACCCGCTGTGGGGCCCAGAGGGACCTGCCTGGACCAGCCCCCAGCAGGCCTGCAGCCCCAGTGCCCCCAATGCCCCCAGGGCTCCGAGCAAAGCAAGGAGGAAATTGCTCGAAGTTTCAAGAGGGCTGAGGAGCCCAACGGGCCCAGATGCCCTTGGCCGGGGCCTCTCCGCCACACAACCCCAGAGGGCACCAGGCACAGAGTAGTGCAGTGACCAGGTGGCCCACTCTTGAGAGCATCGCTACTTAGTCTGTGCCCGCTCACGGGGAGGAAGGGCGAGGACAGTGGAGAAGGAGGTGGAGGGAGGATGGAAGGAAGGGAGGGAGGGAGGGAAAGAGGAAGGATGCAAAGAAAGAAGGGAGGGAGGGGCAAATTTTCCCTGAATCCCTACTTTGTGTCAGGCCCTGGACTGGGTGGGACGTTCAGGTGGGCAGGCCAGAGAGAAGGATGGAGAGTGGGCCAGGGTGGGAGAGGGAAGCTGCCAGAGGAGGGCCGAGCCCCTTGAAAGCTGCTATTGTTTGAGGTCTCCGCTCAGAGAAGCCCCAAGTAAAAAGAGCTTGTTAGAGAGGGCCAGGCTGGAGACAAGCGGCTCTCAGAGAGTCAGTGAACCGTGCGAAATGACTTAAACTAACATCCCTGACTGCACTGGGCCGGGACCCAGGAGTCAGACCGTGTGCTCATCAGAAATTCATAGAAGGTGCCCCGTGGCTCGGCTTTCTCTGGCCCCCTTGTTTATTGAGTGGTTTTTTCTTTCCAGTCCCGCGGCTCTGAAAGGGAGACAGGGGCTGCCTGATGGGGAAGATCAAGTGGCCTTTGAAAACCTCTCTTGGAGTTTATTAAACCCTGGGGCCAGGGCAGGATGACCTGGAGGCCCAGCCAGGTCTGGCTCCACCCCCCCGGGCTCCCCGTAGGGAACCTGGCCTGTTCTCATGTCCCCAACTTGGCAGGCCCATGCCAGGCACAAGGAGCAGGTCCTGGAGGAAGCGGAGTGAACACCCGCATCATTTTCCAGAAGATGCGGGGGAGATGCTAGGGAGGGGGCCTGAGGGGGCGGAGGCCCTTCACTCCCACGAGTGGCACGGCCTTGTCCCCCTGGGGTCTGCAGGACAGTGTCCGCTTCCTGCTGGAACTCTGCTCCCCAAGGCTTCTCCAGAGTGTTTGTGATAATGGTCCACACAGAGGAGAGGGGGCGGAGGTGAGCGACCACAGGGTCTCTAGGCTGGGTCACGGCTCAGTGACCGAGTCGGGGCAGGAAGGAGGCTTCTCAGATGAAGCCTCAAGTTCCCTGGATCTGGAGCCCCTCCAGACGGAGAGATACACCTGCTGGGTGTGCCCCCAGCTCCAGAGGGACTGGCCCGGCTGAGACAGTGCACAGAAGTGGGGTGAGAGTTGATGTTTAGCCCAGAAAGCTCTTGTGAAAGTGCTTTGTGAACTGTGTTGACAGAAAGCATAGTTGCGGTGTATCCATTTATTCCACAAGTGCTCACAGAGGGGCTTCCGTGTGCCAGATGTGATTCTAGACGCTGGACAGAAGCGGGGAGCAAAGCAGGTGGAGAGCTCTGGGCATGGCACCTCTGGAGTCGACATCCTGCTGACCCCCGGCAATGACCACATGGCTCTGAGTCCGGGGGTGAAGGAGCAGAACCAGAAGGAACCACGTTCACCAGAGCCACATTCAGCCAGAGCAGCTCCTTTGACCCATTTACATCCTGGGATTCTGCGTCTGCGTTGGATTTCTTTTCTTCTTCTTCTTCTTCTTCTTTTTTTTTAATATGTATGTATGTACGTATGTATTTATTTTGGCTGCGCTGGCTCCTTAGTTGCAGCACGCGGGATCTTCATTGTGGCACGTGAATTCTTAGTTGCGGCATGCATGTGGGATCTAGTTCCCCGACCAGGGATCGCACCCTGGCCCCCTGCGCTGGAAGCACGGAGTCTTACCCACTGTGGAAGTTCCTCGATTTCTTTTGAAAATGTAGTTCACCTTATTCTAAAAGTTGAGGGACTTCCCTGACGGTCCAGTGTTTAGAACGCCGCGCTCCCACTGCAGGGGTACGGGTTCGATCCCTGGTCAGGGAACTAAGATCCCACGTGCTTCATGGCGCAGCCAAAAAGGTTAAAAACCATGAATCAAACCCCCTTCAGCACCTTATTTTCATCTTTTTTGTCTTGTTTCATTTACTGTGCCCCCTTCCCAGATCCTTCCAAGGCTCCTTCTTCCTTCTCTCTACACTTCTCGCCCATAGAGACTGATCTTTCCCAAGCTGGCTTAGGATTTGGAATCCAGTTTGTCTTGGCCCCATATACTTCCCCTTCAAACAAGTTCAAAGTCCTTTACAGTTTTTCCTGAGTCTCTTTCTTGGTAACTGTAGAGAATAAACAGATGGGGACAGTCTGAAGATATAAATCTAGAGTTCAAAGTCATATATGGTAACTGTCCCTGGACCTCGAATAGATTGCAAGGTACAAGAAATGGCCGCATTTCCCCTACGTCGTAGGCCTCTTTCTCCAGGGCCCAGGCAGTTAACAGGCAAGTTTAAAACACTTACCTCCCAAGTTAAGGCCAGCCCTCATCTCCTGTTGGAATTATGGGCCAGTGCCTTGTCCTATGGGTCCAGGAGGCCACGAAGGATGGTTTGGGCAGTGACGGTGGTGGTCCTTTTAGCTTGGCTTTCTTGGAGTCAGACATCAACAAAGTCTGGGCTAGCAGGGAGGTTTCAGCTCATGTACTGACTCTTCCCGATTGGGGTGGGCACCTGGAATGCTCTGTTTAGACAGATCCTGAGACTGTGTTGTTGTTATTACTATTATCAATATTATTATGAGAATTATTACTCTGAGAGCGTTATTATTGACTTGTGATATCTACCGTGGGCACAGGCTGGAGGAATGATGGAATCGATGCTGTTTCTCCCATTCCTGAAGCAAATGAAAAGAGGGAAGAGTTACAATGCTCATATGCTGCTCGTATTTTTTCTGAACCAAAAAAAAAAAATAAAAAGAGAGAAAGAACGATCTGACAGTGAGACAGAATATTTGAATGCGGGAACTGTGCCCCAAAGTTGGTGCATGTGTTCGCTGCATGTTCCTTCCTAGAATCACAGTTCTTGGCATGGACGTATATACACTACCAAACGTAAGGTAGATAGCTAGTGGGAAGCAGCCGCATAGCACAGGGAGATCAGCTCGGTGCTTTGTGACCACCTGGAGGGGTGGGATAGGGAGGGTGGGAGGGAGGGAGACGCAAGAGGGAGGAGATATGGGAACATATGTATATGCATAGCTGATTCACTTTGTTATAAAGCATTGTTGGTAACTGTAGAGAATAAACAGATGGGGACAGTCTGAAGATATAAATCTAGAGTTCAAAGTCATATATGGTAACTGTCCCTGGACCTCGAATAGATTGCAAGGTACAAGAAATGGCCTTGCACACCAGACTGTCCCCTAACACACCATTGTAAAGCAATTATACCCCAATAAAGATGTTAAAAAATAAATTAATTAATTAATTAAAAAAAAAAAGAATCACAGTTCTTATAGCCGGTAGGAACTCCCAAGAGAAATTACACCTTAGTGGTTTTCAAACTCTTCTTTTACAGGCTTGCAATGGTAAGCCTTTCTTTCAAGGAAATCTTACATAAAAGTAAACAAATCCAGCAGATAATGTGGAGCTGCTCTGGTTGAGATGGGGAGTTGGAAGGGGGCCCTGCCAGCTGTGAGCATCTTCCCTCCCACCACCTCCCCCCTTCCTCTCCCCACCCTCTGCTGGCTTCCCAGGAGCTCCCTGTGTTCCTTGGAGCCCATCTGAAGCTACTAATCTACCCCTCCTCTCTGCTTTCAGGGGTTATTTTAAAATATTGGGTTGGCCAAAAATTTCGTTTGGGTTTTCCATAACATCTTGTGGCAAAACCCAAATGAACTTTTGCACGGGAGAACGAGTTGTAACCCAGGAGTCTGAGTTAAGTTAGACTGAGTCGATGCATAATTATCCTGGCAGCTGTGTCGCGTTTACACACCTCCATACACACCATTGTTACCCCAACCTGCATCCTCACACTCTCTCTGGTCCCCTTCTCCGGAGCAGTGAACCACTTCCTGCTTTTTGTCTTTCTAACCTTACTGGCCCAGGCTGCTCCGTGCCTTGCTGTGCCTGCCCTTATAACATGGCCCCATCCCCTGCTCCATGCCCACAGCTCAATGGGGATCACACATCCTGGACCCCAGCCTGGGCTGTGTCTTGGTGCCATGGGTCCCTCCCTCTTCCCCATCACTTGTCCACCTCTCTTTGCTCTAGAGGTCCAGAGTGACCTCTAATTCCCTGCATGTGGGATGGGAAGAGGGCAACGGCAGCCCAGGACTGCAGAGGACGAACCCTTTGCTACTGTGCTGGGACCAGCTCCTGGCTCTGTGCCCACAGCTCACTCTGTCCTTCCCCACCTCCTCCGTCTCCTAACCTGGTCCCTGCCCTTGTGTGTACTCACTTTCTGGATGCACCACCTGGTTCTCTTACCTACTACTTTATGCTTCTGTTCATTCTACTCCCTGAAATGGCTTTCTGTCTGAACTTTTCTCCTCCGTTTCATTGTAAGGGCCTTTCAGAAGCCAGTTTCTCCCCAGGAACCTCCCTGGATTGAAGAAAGGTAGAGCTATCTTTCCCTAATATTTCCACCCATCCATCCATACTTAGCACAAAACCCACTGGCACGTTGTACTGGGCATCATGCCAGGGTTAGTTTACTTTGTTCTTGGGCGCTGAGCTCTGGTGTCGTCCTGATTTATTTTGTGGTCTGTGTGCCCTCTGCCTCTGTCCGCATATGCACGGCTGTTTGACACTGTACCCCCCTAGGCAAACATTTAATACAGAGAGTACAATGAGAAAAACGGGCCATGTAAAGGGCAGGAGGGCTGCGTGTGCGGGCCAGGCTGGGATTGATGTGGAGAGAAGGTGGGATGAAGGGGGTGACTTGTAGTTTGGGTTCTTTTTTTCTCCTTGATGGGGAACTTTGGGACTGTGTGTGTTAGCTGGACTTCCCAGTTTCCACCCATGTCTCCCCTCCTGGGTTGTGTCAGGGACCCTGGCTTTGCTGACAGCCCTCTCCTTACCTCCCCACACTCTACCTTCCCAAAAGACTGCAAGGGCTGGCTGCAGTTCAGTGCTTGTCAGCTAGTTCAGTGGGAAGGAAACATTAAACACTCCAAACACTGCTTATTGGAGCTGGGTAAACTCAGCACACCACAGTTTACTTTGCTGTCAGAAATCCCTTGGCTTACCACAGAGCAGAACCCCGGAGGACCCCTGTCCCTCCCCCTCCTTCCCCACCCACCAGAAGAGACCCCCGCCTCTCTTTTTCCAGCCCGAAGCCCTCTATAGTCCCTTCCGGGCTTCAGCCCCCATCTGACCTCTTCTCTCCCCCCATCCCCTCCCCCATCTCCTCCTCCTGTCTCTTTCCATCCAACTCTGGATCCTTCCTGAATCCTCCTCCAGACTTTGTGTCTTTCAGCAGCTGAAGGCCAGGGGAGCTAACCCTTCAGAGCAGAGATGGGGCAAGGGAAGGTCAGGTCCAGGCATTTTTTAAGGGACAAAGAGAGATCAGGATGCACCCTCTTTTCTTCCTCACTCCACACAGCCAGGCACTATGAACCCTCGATTCAGGAGGGGCAGGAGTTGAGACAAAGGTGCAGAACTGGAACCAGAGGTTGGTGGAATGTGCAGGCACTTGAGAGGCACTTGGATGAGGCTGGAGGCGTGGCTCTGCCGCTCAGGCTCCTGGGTAGGTGCCTGGAGGAGTTTTGAGTTAGGAAGGAGGGTGTCGCCGATGTTGGACCTAGCTTTGCATTCACTCAGATATTCTTGGACATGACAGCTCCCACCTCCCTGCTGGCCTCCCGCATCCCCACCTCTCCAAAGACATGTGCAGCCCGGCCAAGGTTTTCTCTTTGGCTCCACTTGCAAGTGCAAACCTTGTGGGCTTGAGATGAAACATATGCTGCTCTGGAATGTGGCTATTAGCCAAGGGAATGCTCAGAGGCCCCTGTAGAATTTGCAGCCATCTGCCTGGGACTGGGGGCTAGGGGGTGTGTAACCGACCATCTGGGGCCAGGAAGGAGCAATGGAGGCTGAGGGCACCTTCCTTCTCTCCCCCGCACTTAGGACCAGGGCCTCTTTCAACACTTGAGTGGATCTCAATGTACTGTATTTCCTCCCCCTGGGGAGACCCAAAGCCAGGCTCAACCTCAGATGCTACAGGCCTGCTGGCTCCCAAATGAACAGGTGCTGACTAGTGTGGCATTTTCATATTCTCTGAATGTAATTCGCTTCCTGCCCAAAGGCACAACCAATTGCCCTTGCATTCTTCTGCTGGGACCCAGCCACATTTTCTGCTCTCCCTCTCCGACTCCATGTGACTTACAGTCCTTGCCCTCTGCAGCTTTTGCTGACCCTCTCCTACAGCTCCCTCTGGCCTCACAGGCCCCGATGACCCAGCTGGGACACCTTCCTTTAGAGGAGTCCTCACTGGTCCTCCTTGGCGAGGTCAGAGAACAAAAGCTCAGGTCCTGTCCGGAGTTTCTCCAAAGCGCAGAAATAAATTTCTTGAAATGAGGATTCCTGACCCTACTCCACGGGACACCCTGCCTGGGTTTTCTTGGATGATTGCAGGGCCAGGCTGGGAAGTTTCTGGCAAGGACTAGTCACCAGGGATGGGTGGTTTGTCATGACAGAGAGGTGGCTGGCAAAGACCCCACCAGAGTCACGGGTCAGAGAGCTCCATTCTGGGAAACTGCTGGGGCCGGGGTCGGGTAAGGAATTCTTAGGGGTTGTCAAGGGCCTTGAAGATTATTTAACTCAACACTGTAAATTTATTATTAGTATTATTATTATTATTTTTTAATTTCTGGAGAATCTAAGACCCAGAGGGTGAAGGCTATTTTCCCGAGGCCGCTCCGTGGGCCAGCGGCAGAGCTGGAATCAGAAACAGGGGCTCTTGGGCTTCCCTGGTGGCGCAGTGGTTGGGGGTCTGCCTGCCGATGCAGGGGACACGGGTTCGAGCCCTGGTCCGGGAGGATCCCACATGCCGTGGAGCGGCTGGGCCCGTGGGCCACAACTATAGAGCCTGCACTCTAGAGCCTGCGAACCACAACTACTGAAGCCTGCGAGCCTAGAGAAAGCCTGCGCGCAGCCATGAAGACCCAACGCAGCCAAAAATAAATAAATAAATTTATATATATAAAAAAAAAAAACAGGGGCTCTCAGCTCCCCATCCAGTGCTATTTTCACAAGACGCCATCTTACGTGTCCCTCTGTTGAGAAATGTCACCCTGTCCCCAGAGCGCTGGGGAGGTGACAGTTCTTCTGTGGCGGTCCTGCCCCCCAGCTTTCGAGATCCACTCCTGAGATGGTTGGATTCTCTGAGGATGAATGTTACCCATCCCTCCATGAACCCCAGAACCACATGGGGGGTTAGACACACCTCGGGAGGGATGTGTCTGCTTCTCAGAGAGTTGTTTCTGCATGTTCAGCTTCTGCTGCCCTTGTACATGTTTTGTACCTCCTGTTCCACCCCTCAGGCACGGCTCATTCGACCAGCAGTAAATGCCCAAGGCCAGCCGGTACTGTGGCGGAAGCACGGCCAATCTGTTTTTCTTTTTAAGAGTTTGAAAGAAAAAAGCACAGACTCTGCAGCCATTTAGTTGGAGGGGCTGGACTAAAACTTCTCGTTCAATCAGGACTTGAGTCAGGACCATCTGGTGACACCAAGGGCAAACCAAGTAACACACAGAAAAGTTGAGACAGGAGACTCTGTAGCTATGAGGCCTGGTACTTCACTTATTTGGAATCTCTTTGTCCTCCAATAGCTGTCCCTTTATCCACTTTTTATATGTGAATGGGTTTCTGCCCCTTGTGACCCAAAGTGCTTTGACCAGAAGAGGAAGGGAGCATTGTAGCATAAAAGTCCCCAAACAAGCCCAACTCAGATAAGGCTGGACCACAGCTGCCAATGGGCAAGGTGCATTCCCACCCTGTCGGGGCAGAGGTGGGACTCTGGGAGCGGAGCATTTGGGGCCACTGCCTTGCAGTGTCAGGTTAGCGGGGAGGAGAACTGGGCCACAGGCCCCTACTCCCTCCCCCATCTTCCTTCAGGAAAAAAGCTCCTCTGTTGTGCGGACCCTCACCTGAGAAGCCCTCTGTATCCTGTTTCACCTCCTAGAGAATGTTGGGATGAATATAACTCTACCTGGTGGAGAAACATCCAGTGTACCCTCTGCTGTTACCCAGTATTACTCTCCTCTCCCCTGGAAATACCCGTGTGTGTGTGTGTGTGTGTGTGTGTGTGTGTGTGTGTGTGTGTGTTGGGGGAAGGTGGGGTGGTGGAGAGAGGGGGAGATGGTCAGCTGATTGCTGGAATGTGGGTTTGAGGGACAAAGATACAATCAGCTCCATCTAAGTTGGTTCAAGGACTTGGGGGTTTGGAGGAGAGTGACAGACCCGAGAGTATGCCCCACAGTGGCTCCAAGCAGAGAGAGACCAGTCCCACCTCAGGACTCCCAGGCAACCTCCCATCTGGAAGACACAGCTATATCTTGCAGCAAAGCTACATCTGCCAGCCAGATGAGCGGTACCTGTGAAAGATTCCCACATCAAGCCTTGTTGGGCCAATGCCTATTCCAGAGCCTGCTGACAACAGGAAAACCATCTCAGAACTACGTTTCCCAAAGGACTCGGAGATGCTTGCCCTTGAGAACGTAGTGAGGAGCTTGATATTGTATATAGACATCTCAGGAAGGACTGCTGCAACGGGAGAGGGACAGGAGATGGCCAGGACGAATAAGGGGAGGGTTTAGGGAACAAAAGCAGATTCTCAGGAAGAGGTCCCTACCTCCTTCGTAACAAAAGTCCCTACCATTTACTGAATGCCTCCAAAGTGCCAGGCCTCTTGCAAACATTAGTTCATTTAATTCTCACAACCCTCCAGAGAATGCATCACTTCCCTCATTTCACAGAGGAAGAAAATGCAGCTCCAAGGGGGCAAGTAAGTTTTCAAAGATCACGGGCTGGCCATCCTGCCTGCTGCTTCAGGTCTCAGCAAAACAGAATGTCTTCCAGACACCAGGAGACCACTATGGGGAAACATTGATAAAACGGAGCTCAAAGGGAGTAGGTCAACTTCAGACCTTGGTCTTGGTCCTCTTGGAACTGATGGTCCAAAGAGGAAAAGGCGAAGAGCAGAGTTCCTGAAACTAACAAGTGTCTTTTTTTTTTTTTTTTTTTTTTTTTGCCGTACGCGGGCCTCTCACTGTCGTGGCCTCTCCCGTTGCGGAGCACAGGCTCCGGACGCGCAGGCTCAGCGGCCATGGCTCACGGGCCCAGCTGCTCCGCGCCATGTGGGATCTTCCCGGACCGGGGCACGAACCCGCGTCCCCTGCATCGGCAGGCGGACTCTCAACCACTGCGCCACCAGGGAAGCCCTGACAAGTGTCTTTTTAAATAAACACGCCTAAGTTTGTCCAGAAATGCGGGCCATGCTTTGAAACAGGTCCTTGGAAAGCTGTGTTCTATCAGATCTGCTCTCTGGCAATGGCCTTCAGGGCTTAGAGCACATTCCTTGGAAAATCTTCATTGTGGTAAATCTTCCTCTTCCTCATCTGAGGCAGATTTGATTTTTAGGGCAAGAGCCAGAAGTCATTTCAGATTTGGGTGAGTCGTCAGACTGGGCTGTATCATTTCGGGTCCAAGTGAGGTGTGACCCTCCTGCGGGAAAGTGCCCGGTGTCATCAAAAACACAGCGGAGCCCTTGGGGTTTGTTGGAGAGGTCAGCCCAGGATCCCACGGTGACCAGCGCGTCCTTGCAGGGCCCGCGGGGAGGACTTGGACAAGATCTGAAGGTTCTTCAGAGGGAGAGACGCGATCAAACCCAATCAGGGCATAAGTAAAAACACACACGGTTCCATAAAGTGGCCTGGGAAAGACGCCACGTTAATAAAAGGAAAAATGCAGAGGAATGTGTGAGGAGGGAGCCACTGAGAACACGCAAGCGCCTATAAACTCTGCTCTGCAAACCCTACCCCTCATCTCTGCTCCAACTTGTTTTTCGTTTAGACTCAAGACAAGCCCTAAAGAAACCCCTGTTTGCGGAGGCAGCAGAAGGTGGAGCTGGACACCTGGCTTGTGTCTCGCCTTTGCTGGTCCTCTGCGTGCCCCCTGCCTAGCCTCTTCCCTTCCACACGTCCCAGGGGCCAACTGCCCTGAGTAATATTCCCTCCAGGATGCCGTAGGAGCACGGCCGTCTTGGCAGGCCAGGATGTTTGGTGTGAGGAAGAGGGTTAGCGTGAATGGGGTGCAGGAAGGCCATTGTTTCCATGCTGGTGCATTCTGAAACACTATTTATGTCAAAAGAGTCATTTTCGCCTTCATCTCCCCAAATTGGCCTTGGGAACCAGCCGGTCTGTGGGCAGCCAGCCAAAACCTTGTCATATTTCCAGGCCCCAACCCAACAGGAAATGGGTTTGAACAGTAGTCAGAGGGTAGCTCTCAGGTGGAACTTCCTGAGGGTCAATAGTCAGAAATGTGAACACCGATGACAATTCAGAGGGGAAGGAGGAGAACTGGTCTGTACTCCAGAGGGGCTCCCGGTTTATGAGTGGGTGGGACAGACACTGACATGAGCATGAAAACAAAACTGAGAGAAGATACCGCGAAGCTGAGTGCATTGGCAAAAATTATCAAGTAAGCACTTAGCGTTGAGGAAGCAGCAGAGAAAGAACCATGGGAATGAACAGACTAGCTAGAGTCTCCTGGTATCACTCACAGCAGTTCTGGGGAGAAGATAAGTCTTACACTGGAGACCTGAAGCCCAGAGAAGGACTAGGGGTGTTGTGGAAATGGGGGCAGGCGGGCATGCTCGGAGGACAACATTTGCCACGCTTGGTAATGAAGGGGCAGAGCTGAGCTCGGGAGACAGGCAGGAGGCTACGTCTTGCCGATGTGGAGGGTTGAACTAGTGTCAGTAGCACAGGTAGTCTGTGCAAATAGTTTGACTATGGGGAGGGTGGTTGTCAGTGATTAAATTCTGAAAGAGTGACCTAGGAGGCCACAAAAGCATCCAAAGATTTCTGGAAACTGAGCCACGCTTCTGCCTCTGTGGCTGGAGGAAGAGACCCGGGAGCACTTGACCCTGGGAGCCCCTTCCGGCCTAGGAAGTTCGTCTCCTTGCTCTGTGACGTTGATGAGGAAGCTCTTCAGTACTCCAACCCCAACTTCTGGGGTTGTGACTGGACACAGAGCTGGGCGGATTGTCTTTGCTTAGGATTCTGTGCAGGGACCCAAGGAGCAGGAAGCAGCTGAGATGCCTCCAGTTAACACTGCAACCCGAGTACCCTCTAAAACAGGCTCAGCCGCAGACCTGACAGACTCTGCATTGTTCAGCTGGACAGCTGTGGGCAGCTGCAGGGCTCCCGGGTCTCCCCAAGCATGGGGACTGGGATAGCCTTCATCGCAAGCTCACAGACATCCTGTGAGATCGGTGGAGTGCCAGCCTGTCTAGCGTGGTACCTGGGTTGGGCAGTAATCATGGGTCAATGACAATCAAGGACAGAGACCTTTAAGAGCTTGTATTCTAACCTGAAAGAGATCATGTTGATGTCATGGAAGGCTGGAAAAAGGAGCCGAGAATGGAGGGACCAGCTGGGGTGGAGTGGGGGCAGCCTCTTCCTGTGGTCTTTGGAGCAGCTGGCTAAGCTCTCCCTGCTCCCAGCCCAAGCTCCAGATGGCAACGGGCTGAGTCATTTTCCCGGTGACTTGGGAAATTGTCTCTCCCCAAGGGGGAGGCCAACCTGAAACTGAGTCAAAGGACATACAGTTTCAGAGCAAGAAGTGACCTCAAAGAGCATCCAATTTGTGACTTTCACATTATAATACCTAGAAAAGTGAGGTAACCCGCTCAAAGTCACACCCCTCATTAGTGTCAGTGGCAGAATTTCGAACCCGGGTCTCTAGATTTGAAGGCCAGGGATCAGGCCAATGCTACTTGGGATGAAGCCACTCGATCCAGCTTCCTAGAGGCTGGCATAGGCCAAGATTAAGGTGAAAGGGGCAGGAACTGGGCAATACAGTGTGTCCATTTCAACATAAAGTGATCAACGCACAAATGATATGCAAAATTAGAGGTGAACGAGCATTACAGATGGGGGTGGGGCAAGGTGAGCCCAGCAGTGGGAAGAGTGCGGGGCTCTGAGTCAACAGACCGTGCTTTAGATTGCTAGTCTTGTCCACTATTTAATTCGGAAGACATGATAGTCTTTCTGAGCCACAATTCATTCATCTGTTAAATGGAGCTAAAGATACTGCAGGATTCTTGTGAGAAATAGCATATATGAACGTACCTAGCATACGGGAATGGGTTAGGTTGGGAGAGGTATAGTTGGGATTCTCCTAGTTCTTGGAGCTTCTCAGCAGAAGAGGCAAATCCGATCACTGACAAGGGTTTCTGCTTCCTCTGGGACATGTCCAGATTCAGCCACAGGAGCTGAATTAGGGCAAAATTCAAGGCCCGGGTGGGAGTTCAGCTACACAGTGGGGAGCCTTCAGAATGAGGGTTTCCAGTCTCTGGTTTCTGCCCCAGGAGTCCTGGCCTCCCCTGAGAGGGTGCCTCTTGCAGAGCAATGAAGCCTGATACCTCTCCACCTGAAGAGGGTCCCTCTCGGCTGTCTGGAGGGGAAGAGTGGAGTCAGGAGGAGAGAAGAGGAAAGGGGGGCTGCCAGCCATGAGGCCACATGCTTCAGCCAAAGCCGCTTGGAGCCACTTGGACAAAGGGACCCACAGCATCCTCTCTAGCGGGCCTGATGGCACCACTCTCCTGACTTTTAGCAGGCTTGGGCGGGAAGTTATGGCTCAGGAATTAAACTAGGGGACAGCATGGGGTACCTAGAAGGGGAAGGGTTTGGAGGAGGGAGGGTCTTGTTGTGGTCCAGACCAGAGCAGCAGCTTTTCATAGGTGAAAGCCCTGCTGTTCAGGCTGAGGTCATTCCTGGCACGAGCTCCGCACTCACTGCAGACGTCTGCAGGTCTGTTTTCATATCTGCAGCAGCCACATTCCTAAGCAGGGTGGGTAAGAGCTTCTGGACAAGACCGCTTTCCATCGGAAGTTATTCAGTTCACCAGGGTCAGATATTTTAGAGAGAGCTGGATTGTTTTTTGTTTTTGTTTTTTAAGGAAGAATATAAAAATTCAGAGAGAATGACTAAACGCAGGAACTAGAAGCAGGGAAAGGTCCCAAGGACTGGAGAACGGAAGAGGGACCTTGGGTCATAGGTGAGGGAGAGAAAGGAACAAAAGATATAGGTAGCAGGTCTGGGGAAGAGCCCACTTTTTGGGTCTAGCCCAGCCAGACCTTTCTCAGATCCTGATGAGTTTACCTGTAACCGTCATTCATTCATCCATCCACTCAGCCCACACTTGACTGCTACTCTGTGCCAACCGCTGTGCTAGAAACGCAAAGAAATTATATTAGTTATTTATTTCTGTGCAACAAATTACCATAAAACTCAGTGGCTTAAAACAGTACCCGTTATCTCATGGTCTGTGTGGGCTAGGAGTCTGAGCACAGCTTTGACCAGGGCTGGAGTCTCGTCTGAAGGCTCAGCTGGGGAAGGATCCCTTTCCAAACTCACGTGATAGCAGGCAGAATTCAGTTCATCGAGGGTTGTTGGATTGAGGGCCTCAGCTGCCAGCTTATCCTCAGCCAGAGGCTTCCCTCAGCCCTCGCCTTAGGGCTTCTCCAGCAGCGCACAAGCTGGAAGCAACAGAGCTGCCTAGCAAGTCGGAAGTCACAACTTCACGTAACCTAATGATAGAAGTGACGTTGCATCACCTTTGCCATATGGTATTGGTTAGAAGCAAGTTACAGGGCCCTCCCAGGCTCAGGGGAGGGGATTACACAGGGCTGTGAATACCAGGACACAGGAATTGTCCAGGACCATCTGAGAGTCTGCCTGACACCGAAGTCCAATGGTTTCCTGCCCTCAGGCAACTCAGAGTCAACAATAATGACAGTTATAACAGTAATGGCAAATGTAGTGTACTTATATGAGCTTATAGTGTGCCAGGAACGGTGCTAGGTTCTTTTATATATGTTTGCTTTTAATCCCTATTTAGGAGGTACAATTACTATCTTCTCTCTAGGTTAGGGAACAGAGTCTCAGAGAGATCACAGCAGTGAGAGATCTAGGAGGATTTGGACTCGGATTGGTCAGACTTCAAAGCCTTTGCTCCTATCCCGTCATTCCCTGTCTCCCAGATGAAGGACAATATATAATATGGGCAGGGCTAGACCGGTCCCTGTATTTGGGACACCGGGCAGGGCTTTCAGAGATGGGGACACAGGAGCACAGCTCAAACAGCGGTGGGACCCTAGAGGGAGTCCAGGGGGTGGAAAAGACACGATCCTTTGCTCTTGAGGAGCCCTTGAGGCTCAAGTGGGGAACCGGACCCAGGAGCAGACCCAGGGCACTTGCTGGGAGCCGCAGCAAGTGCAGACTCGACAGCTGTTTGAAGGAGCTCTGAAGAGACTGGAAGCTGGTGGCTGTTTAGATTAGTTTTCTAATTGGCTGAGTGTTAGCAAAGCCTCTTGTGTATACAATGGGCATCGTTCGTCTTGTCTATTTGTACATCCACTCATGTTCTGTCACTCCCTGATCTGCTCAGCTGTCTGCCTCTTACGGTCAGTTTTAGCCCAAGAGAGGGTTCAAGTCCACAGGACGGGATGCTTCCTACCTGGCCCACAGCAGAGGAAGGCAGTGGGAGGATGGGCAGCGGGAGGAAGTGGATTCCAGAACTCCCCACTCGCACCCCTGCCCTTGTCCCTGCCTGCATGTCCCCAGCTAGTCCCCCTTCCTGCAGGGCTCATCGTCCCCACACCCATTTCAGTCATCGTAACCCATACATTTGTAGCAAGTGGCTTTGTTTTTGCAAATGGGAAACCCAAGAGAGAGGTCGGATGACTCGCCGGTGTCACCCATACAGCTATTAAGTGGCTGACCCAAGCCTTGAACTTAGGTCCCACACTCTTACTTTCTTACACGGTCTGTCAGTCCGCCTCACCCCACACACCACATCCATCGTGCAATTTTCTTGCTCAGGAAACCATAAAGGGTCCCCTTGGCTGACTGTGTCAGTCCATCCATGTGCTTTTGCCCACCTTCCAGGGCCCTCTAGTACTTGCCCAGCCCCCGCTCCCCCATGAACCCAGCTTAACTCTATCACGGGCTTCTGTGGGACTGAGCCTGGGTTCCCTGACTCCCTGAAACATCTCCTTCTCGAATCAGATTGGCACCTTTAGATCAGGGACCAAGGTAGCAACTTCTCCCACCATCCTCCAGACCCAGGCACAAATTAAGTATTTACGCCTTAATCAAGGAGGGAAAGATGACCACACCTCTGAGAAGATGGCTAAGGACATGAGGGCCTCTTTCTGAGGCAGAAATGAGCCATCTGCCTGTGTGGGCGCCTGCCTAGGTCATTACAGTAAGTCCCCTACGTACGAACCTTCAAGTTGCGAACTTTCAAAGATGCGAACATGCGTTCCATCAACAACAGGCGTGAGTGACATTGTAGCTTGCCTTCCATCTCCTATTGCTGAGGATCCTTCAGCTCCACCGCCTCCCGCCTCCTCTCCCTCCTCCAGTCAGTAACCCTTCTTGCCTGTTCACTCGATGCCAGCCCCTGGATGCCGGCTGTTGGACTGTATACTACTGTACTTTTCAAGGTTCTGTGCTGTAAGGTTAAAAGTGTTTGGGACTTCCCTGGCGGTCCAGTGGTTAAGACTCTGCGCTTCCAGTGCAGGGGGCGTGGGTTTGATCCCTGGTCGGCAAACAAAGATTCCACATGCCACACGGTGTGGCAAAAAAAAAAAAAAAAAAGTTTTCTTTATTTTTTGTGTTTTTTATGTTATTATTTGTGTGAAAAGTGTTATAAACCTATTATAGTACAGTACTATAGAGCCAATTGTGTCAGCTGGGTACCTAGGCTAACTTTGTTGGACTTACCAGCGTGCTCTTGGAGCGGAACTCGTTCTCATGCAGGGGGCCCACTGTATTCACTGGCCTCCCAGGTCTCTCTTAGCCACTTCCTTCCCTGGAGCCCTGTCTTAGGCCTCTAGGTGTCTGTTAACGATTTTCTGTCACACAGGTACTTAAACGCACATATTTAGGGGGGGAGAGGTGGGGGAGAAGGAGCTCTTTACATACGGTGATGCTCGTGTCAAACCCTGGGCTGTGTTGGCAAGGGGATGGTCCATTCCTCAATAACACGCAACCAGACTTGTTCCTTGGGAATATCATTCAGAGAATTAGAAAAAGAGGACTATACGAATGAGATAAACAGTCAGTTAGTGAGGTGTTGGTTTCCTCGATCACTGTGTCTTTTATATAACTATATATACTATATAACTTACATATAACTATACGATGCATAGCTATAGCTACTATTGATTAAGCGCTTTCTAAGGGCCAGATAGTTTACTACTAATGCTCTACAGAAAGGATCATATTTAGTCTTCAAAACCATTCAGTAAAGTAGCATTATAGAGCATCAATTTTCATCCCTGTTGGAAACTGATGCTCACAGAGGTGAGGTAGATTGTTCAAGATGACACAGGAAGAGTCAGGATTTGAGTCAGGGCTGCCTGACCCCCAAACCTTTGCCCTTAATCTCTGATGCAAGTGGATGGTCTCTGAGCAGTTTAAAAAATTTTTTTTTTTTCTGAGAGGGACTCAGTAATATGCCTGTTTCTCCTCTCTGGCTGGGAGTTGGTAAGAGGGAGAGAAGGGAGAGAGAAGGTTGGGGTTCCCCCTTCTTTTCTAAGAAGGGCCCGGGGTCTGGGTTTCTTCCCCGCCTAGCACAGCCTTCTGCTTTGCAACTTCATCGAAGTGGGCAGCTGGCAGGAGAGCTGCATTTTTTAGGTCCCAGGCTGCCTTCTTATCTCAGGGAGCCTTGATTTACGCTCCTCTATCTTATCTCAGTTCAGGGCCCTGGTGATGGATTTCACCTCTGGCATTTGCAGAGTTGCTCCTTGCCAAGAGCACTCCCCTGTAGACAGATGGAGAAGGAGACAGCTCTGGGCTCCCCACTCTGGGATCCACCCTTACCTCCCCCGGCTCAAGCGGAGAGAGGGGGCTGTTGTTCTTTCTGATTGGAGAGGGTGAGGTGGGACTCGGAGGCTCTGCCTGGGCTTCCCTGGTGGCGCAGTGGTTGAGAGTCCGCCTGCCAGTGCCCCGGTCCGGGAAGATCCCACATGCCGCGGAGCGGCTGGGCCCGTGAGCCATGGCCGCTGAGCCTGTGCGTCCGGAGCCTGTGCTCCACAACGGGAGAGGCCACAGCAGTGAGAGGCCCACGTACCGCAAAAAAAAAAAAAAAAGAAGAAAACTGCCTTTCCTCACCCAGGACTGTCCTTCCTTGAGATGTGTTGGGGAACAGGAGGGGAAAAATAATAGTAATATCAATGCGGTACTTTCCTTTCTGTCATGATTGTTCGTATGTCTTTCCAAATTTAATCTTCACAACAACTAAATAAATCAGCTTTTGTATTCCCCTTTTACAGATAAGGAAACCAAGGCTCAGTGGACTAGAGTCACACAGACAATTAGTGAAGAGTTGGGTGTCCAACACGTGTCTTCCGGCTTTAAATCCTATGTGTCTTCCATGACACATCAAGGAGGAGAGAGTTTCCTCTTTGGGGGAATGCATCTCCCACACGCCTTCTCTTCATTTTTACATCTTCAAACAGAATTGTGGCTTAGGTCAGGGCGGCCCATTCCTTTGCAATGCTGGACTCGAGTGAGGGAGTGTGGCCAGCAGGAAGGGGTGCTGCGTTGAGAGAGGGTCTGAGTGTCTAAGTTGGGCAGACATGAGGTGGAAAGTCACTCTGAGAAGGAAGAAGGTGGATGTCAGCCCCTTTTCGTGGCTGGGAGGGAATCAACAGTGAGCTTCTCAAAAAAAAGCTTTGAAACCCTTCAGAAAGCATCGTGCCGGGGGTGGCACACCGCCATAGAGGCCAGGGCTCAGGAGAAAGGAAGGAGAGTAGCATTAGTGAGGCTCCCTGTGCCAGGCACGGGGCTGGGGAACTTACTTGTTTGATTTGATTTGCGTAACAGTCTTATAAGGTGGGTTTCACGATCCTTGGTTCAGAAGAAGCTGAGGTTCAAAAAGGTTAGATAATTTGCTTAGTAGCTGGTGAAAGGTAGAGCTATGATTCAAATACAGGATCTCTGACTCCAAATCCATTAGAAAACTAGAAACCTCTCTTTCTCATATATCCTGAAGTGTGGCGAAGTGGGATTTCTCTCCTCCGGAACCAGAAGAGCCCCTTACAGACGGCAGCCTAACCAGGTAACCTCTACTTCCTAACCCACCCTGTGCACCTCCTGAAGATTTAGGGGGAGAAAATACTGACAGGGCGAGTTCAGGTTATTTGTAGAAAGAAGCCCAGATGCCCCCTTGCTGGCCGAGCGTAAGTCTGTAAGGACAGCAACTATGCCTTATTCATCTTCGTGTTCCTGGTGCTTAATGCTGTACTTGGCAAACAGTAGGGGCTCCATAAATGCAGGCTGACTTGGACTTTTAAGTCTTGGGGCTTGAAACTATAGAAGCTATATTGGCAGACTGGCCAAAAGTACACGAATTCATGGAGCAGAACTCAGGGAAAACTACGGAAGGGACAGGATTTTTGAAGGAAACAGGAATTGGGCCGTTAGCGGGGAGGCTTGAAGTCGGCTGTTGCACGAAGTGCATCTTTCCTGGGGTTGAGGAGACCTGGGTTCCAGTCCCGGCTCTGTCACTCATCAGCCGAGGGACCTCGGGCAAGCGGCTTCCTCTCCGCGAGCCTGTTTGCTCCTTCGTAAAGTGAAGGGTTGGACCAGTGTTCTAAGATGCCTTTCAACTCTAACACGGCAAGACTTTTGAATCATTACCCCACACACACCCACTCCAACAGGTTCTAGGGGAAGAAAGTCGCCATGAAAGTCGCCTCTTAAACAGAAAAGTTTCACCTCCAACCAGGATGAGTGAGGCGCCGTCCTCCCGGAAAGGCGAGAATAGACTAGATGGCATTAGTCAGATCTTTTCAAGTCTGGGGGTGTGGCTGCTTTTAGGGCGGATGGGCCCCTTTCCTAAAGCTCATCTCTATAGACAATGGGACTCAGCCTTCAGTGCCACCAGAGGAGCCACAAGCTTCACCAAGGTCAGCTCACCCCAGAGGAGGATGGAGAGTAGGAAACCACCGAGCTTGGGGTGATTCCCAGCTACCCAGTGTGCTGGCCATCTTCCACCCAGGCCTCACTTGCACAGCTAACTGTTATGTCTTCCTCGGTAATTTAGCACTTTCAGACAGTTATGGTTAGATTCTGTTTATTTTTCTAAACCTCACAAAAGCCCCTTAATACAGCAAGGGAGTGAGCCGAGAAGGAGAGGGGGCGGGAGAGTTTTTCTAGAAATATAAACTCAAGGTTCAAACGCTCTTCCCCATCTGTAGGACAGCTGTTGTGGCACCCCGTCCATCCTGAAAGCTCCGGCATCCCATTTCCAGGATCTCTTGCTGGCTCCCCTCCCACCATCATTCCTTTGAGGGAATGTGGCCTTGAGATCAAGCCCCGGAGAGCTGCCAGCTACTGCCACCTGACACAAAGCCTCACCGCCCTTGCCTAAGTCTTTTCCCTCTCCATCCTCACTAGGGGGTCAAGAATGGGGATGTTTATTCCTTGAGGTAAGAGCAGCGGACATGAGGGCTAGAAAAAGAGACTTCTCTCCGTTACATGGCTGAGTAGGAAGAAGGTTGGGGTCTGAGTGGGCCAGTCCCTAACCTAACCTAACCTGGTCTAATTGAACATAGTCTAACCCTAATCCGATGCCCCGGGTGGACTTCTTGTTTTCTTCCCCAGGAGGCTGCCATGTGTCAATCGCCCAGCTCTAGCTAGAGTGGTGGAGGGAAACCGGTGTCATTGAACTTTTGTTGAATGAATGGATGAATGAACGCATGGATGGATGATATCTTAGAGAACTGATTGAAGTTTCAGCAAGAGACAGGAAGACAAGGCCAAGACTGTGTAGCTCACCAAACACCCTCATGCCCCTTGGGAAGAAGAAAGATTCGGATGGAAGAGGCAGAAAAGGATGAGTTTAAATTGAGGCGTGAAGGATAGAGAACTGGAGAAGTAAGATCAGAAAGGACCCTAAGGTTTGAATCCATTCCAAATCTTTATTTCTTCAGGGGAGGCACCAAAAGCCCGAAGGGACAGAAGCCTTGGTGACCTCCTTAAGGTCACAGAGCCGGACTCTGAGGACTTGCATCTCTTGATGGTCTTGTCCCTGACAAAACGCTCACTTCGCCTTCTCCACACTCACCTCAAACTCGTTGATTCCAGAAAAGCACCTCACCTAACCTGGGATCCTCCTTTTGGGGCTTATTCACCCTAAAGTAGTTTGCACTTACCTTGACTTTACTGTTCTTGAGCCATTTTGGACAGAAGGACGGGTGAGGGTAGCAGAAGCCAGCCATATGGGGACTCCTTTACCCCAGGCTGGCCCCATGAGAGGTTTCCTAGAAGTTTCCAGTGGTCTGCAGATGTGGGAATTTATGCAGTCTTGAACGAAGGTGTTCAGACCTTGTCAGAGTTCAAGGACGGGGACATGGACATACATTTTACCCCTTCATAATTATATGGGTGTCCCAAACAGCGCCCATCACTCCCAAATCCCAGACTAGGATTTTCTAACCAAGCGTGTCATTAGAAGAAAATGTAATCCACATGTATCTGACTCACTGATCTCTAAGTTATCCTAATGTTTGACTCTGGGAATGGTTTGATATGTAGTCTGCTTTTTTTCAACTCTTGGATTGGTGAGTTGGCCAAAACAAAATAAACAGCTACCCTGAGAGATGGAAGGAAGCTTCAAGTAGAGGCGTGAGCGGCAGGTTCCTCCCCCAGGCCTACCTGGGGAGCACACCAAAAACCCGGAAACATACCTCAATTCATCTCACCCCCAGCTCCCCTTCTGCTTGTACTTCTGGGATTCTGAGCCCTACTACGGAAAATCACCCAGCCCAGGAGATGGTGTCACCACAGATTTATGGCATCTGACCTCTGTTGCACCCGAGAGAGTACACAGAGACCCCATCAGGTGAGTCTCCACAGCCATTCCAGACCTTCACCACTCTTGGGGGCTTCTCAAGACCCCAAGCCCTCTTTCTCAACAATTTTCTGTTTTGCAAAGAAAAGGGGAGAGTCCATCAAGACAGTTTCCTCCATGCCTGTCGCTCTCTGCAAACCTGCCTGCCTCCCCACCCCTCCTCCTTACTGCATCACCTTCGGCTCCTGTCTGCCACGCCTACCTCCTGGCTCCCTCACTCAGCAGGTGCTGTCCTCAAGATCCTCCCTCCCCCACCCCTCCTGCCGCGGTAATTCTCCAAGAAAATCTCAAAGTCTGTTTCCTGGGGAACCTGACCGGAGATAAGAGGGAGTGTTTCAGGCACAGGAAACATGTGATTGGGATCCTGTTTTTTCATCTGTCCTCTGTCCCATTTCCTCCTCTTTCCCCCCTGAATCTTCAGACTCCACCTCTCCTTAGCGTATATACTTCCTCAAGTCCTTCCCATGTTAAAAAATGAAAATTAAACCTACCTTGTACTCTCAGTCCCTCTCTAGCTATGACACCACACATCTTCCCTCTTGATCAAGCTTCTCAAAAGAGTGACCTGTCATCGCTCGCTTCACCTCACACTCACTCCTCAACCCAGAGTGCACTCCCCCAAGTCACCACCAGTAGGCGCTCCTCAGTCTTTCCCTTACTGGACTTGTCGGTGGTTATTTGATACCCTCGACCTTTCAGTCTTAACGTGCTTTGCTCCTTTGGCTTGTGGGGTACTGCTCTTTCCTGACTCTTTCCACTACTCTGGAGGAATCTGTTTAGTGTCTCTTGTGTCCCCTGCCGCCTTCCTCCCAACTAGATCCATACATGTTGGTGGGGTTTCCATGCCTTCCCTTCTCACTCTACACACTCCCCACTTCTGGCTAAACTACACCCCCCTCAGGCCCCTGACCCTGCAACTGCATTTCCAGTCAAGGTCTCTCTTCCGAATTCCACCTGAAGTTCTCTGAGATAAAGCAGGGCTCCTGAACGGGAAGGGCTCCTGAACGGGACTCTCTCTCCCTTTGAATCTGCTCACCTTTCTGCAGACCCCTACCTTGGAGGAGGGTGTCAACATGTCCCCAGGGCCTCCTCATCTCCAGCATCCAATCAGTCACCCAGTCCTGCCAATTCAACCTCTTCAGCGTCCCTCCCCTCTGCTCTACACCCTGTCCCCACCCCCCTCCTGTCTTAGTCCAGCACTAGCTGCTTCTTCTTCTTTTTGTTTTGTACATGGAAGCTTTATTTCTAACAGCCCCAAACTGGGACCATCCCAGATGTCTTTCAACAGGTGAATGGTTAAACAAATTATGGTACACCCGTACCAAGGGTAATACATAGAAAGAAACAAACTATCGATACATGCAACAACTTGGATGAATCTCCAAGAAATTATGTTGAGTGAAAAAAGTCAATCCCAAAAGGTCACATGGTGTATGATTCCCTTTATGTAACATTTTTCAAGTAACAAAATTTTAGAAATAGAGGGCAGACTAGCGATTGCCACTGAATAGAAATGAGGATAGGGAAGGGTGGGAAGAAGGTGGGTGTGGTTATAAAAGTACAACAGGAAGGATTCTCATGATTTACCTTCTTTCTAACCTTTAAAAAACAAATAACAAGTTTATTGAGTTATTGATATAATTCACATACCGTACAATTCACCCATTTAAAGTGTATACGAATCAATGGGTTTTAGTATATTCCCAAATATTTGCAACCATTCTCACAGTCAATTTTAGAGCATTTTCATTACTCTAAAAAGAAACCCCATAACTACTTAGAGGTCATTCCCTACTTCTCTCCAACTTCCCCCAACAGCCCTAGGCACACACTAATCTATTTTCTGTCTCTATAGATTTGCCAATTTTGTGTATTTCATATCAATGAAATCATGTAATATGCAGCACTCACTTTTTTTTTTTTTTTTTTGCGGTACACGGGCCTCTCACTGTTGTGGCCTCTCCCGTTGCGGAGCACAGGCTCCGGACGCGCAGGCTCGGCGGCCATGGCTCACGGGCCCAGCCGCTCCGCGGCATGTGGGATCTTCCCGGACTGGGGCACGAACCCGTGTCCCCTGCATCGGCAGGCGGACTCCCAACCACTGCGCCACCAGGGAAGCCCATGCACTCACTTTTTGATGGCTATTGCTACAGGCTCCCGACTGGTTTCCCCTCGGCCAGTCTCGACTGTGCTCCATCCATACCACAAAGGGCAGCAAGAGAGATATTGTTATGAGACAAATCTTGTCCCTCAGTTCTTCACTTCAACTTCTCCAATGGCTTCCCATCGCTCTCAGGGTAACATCTCAATTCTTCAGCACAAAAAATCCTGTGGGATCTGGTTTCTGTCAGTCCAGTCCCACTCCTCATCTTTATGCCACAGCAACACTGTAGTTCATTGTTCTAACTCCCAGGACGCAGCGGGTTTCTCATGGCTCTGCATCTTTCCACTTGCTCCTTCCTCTGCCCGTGTTCCCGTTTCTCGGCTTGTCTGCCTGGAAAACGCCTATTCATCTTTCCAGGTGCAACTCACGCACTGCCTCCCTCTGGTAGCTTTCCTTGATTTCTTAAGGTGAGCTGGAATGCTCTTTCCCTCTGCTGTGCTTGCACCTGCCCCCCTGGGGGTCATGGTCTCACTGTAAGTGCCAGTGTGAAGTTGGAGCCTCTGTCTAACCTCTTTACTTCTAAGCTCCTCGAGAGCAGTGTCCAGATCTTTTCACCTTTGTATCTCTTATAGAAGGTGCAGGGTCTGGCCTTATAATAGGCACCTGATAAATATTTAATTGGTAAGTATGCCTAGCTTTTGTTAAACACTCTTAATAAGGTCAGGAGGAGTGCTGAGCACTTTAACACCCGTGATGTGATTTGGTTCACACAATTACGATTACGCTATGAGGTAGGTGTCATTAGCCCCCTTTTAAGGATGAGAAGACTGAGGCTTAGAGGGGTCCATCAACTCTCCCAAGCTAGTAAGTGCCTCAGAAGAGGGGTGAACCATGCTCCTAATTAAACGTGCGTGTGTTTGCTGCTGCTTGCAGTCCTTCACGCTGATAAACACTCAGTGCTGCGGCTCCGGTGTAGCTCCCGGGAACTGCCTCCCACACTGTCTACCCCGCCCTAGCCCACCAGTGCTTGCAGTTAGTGGGCCTCTACCTGTTAACTCGGGCCTTGAGGCCAGCGCTTGGTGAATATTTCCACATTCCCAGTTCAGCCAGTCTTTTCTCCCGAGTCAAAATCCTTTCTCGCTGCTGGAGTCCCACACCCCTGCCCAGACTCTTTGAGATCTGATGCCCGGTTTCCTGGTCTCCTGGCTAAGAGTTCTGCTTCCTGACTCTTGCAGACTTGTAGCTGGCAACATTCAACGATGCTTGGTTCCCAGACATGTCTGGCCGGTAGGTCTGCCTTGGGCCTTCAGCTCTGGTGTGCACCCCAGGCTAGGCCACACCCCCAGCCCTGATCTGAGCACTTCCCACGTAGACCCAGTGCTCTTAGCATGCCTGCCACCTAATCCAGGGCCTCCTTGCTTTGCTCTGAGTCTCCCTGCTCTGAGTTCAGACCCTCTTGTCTGCTCACACTGACAGCAGCTCAGGGACCAGACAGCCAGAGGAGACAGAGAACAGAGGGAACTCTTGGAAAAGGCCTGTGAGTGCCGATCAGGGACACACTGGGACAGAGGACGGGTGGGTCAACACTCTCTGGTCCTCGTCCCCCACACCTGCAGTCGGAGAGCTCACACCTGAACTTTGGAGCCACAGGCCCACCTTCCGTGGCTTTCTTATCCCTCCATCGCTGTTTGTTTGTCATTAGGGCAAAGTTACATGGCCAGTACGAGTAACATGCTTCTGACAGCAGGAGTAATATTTTAAACCCAGCTTTGATTGCTATGTTAATGATCACTTGTATCTGACGATAGCGATTACATTAACAGTACGCAATCACTGATGAAGAAAACTTGGACTTTAGAAATACACTGGGGCCAGATTGATCTGAAGAGTGAAACTACTTTACATGCTAACGCCTCAGTTTTGTTGGTCACTTTTATTGTAATGCACTTTCACACACATATGATCTTGTTTCAACTCAGTTAATTTTTTTCATACAATAAAGGGGAACACAGCTGGGATTGAAAACCATACCATCGTCACCCGTCACTGTGGATGGCAGCAGAGCGAGTGCCGGAGGCTTAATACACAGCATTTGATTCATCTTTACAGCAATCACCTAAGATGAGAATTTTGGAGACAGAAGAAGTTTGGTACCTTGCGTACTGTCCCGCAGCTAATAACAGAAAGGCCGAGACCTGAAACCAGATCTGCCTGGTGCTAGCGCTTATAGCCCTGTGCTCTGCCCGCCGCCAGGCCTGGTCTCCATCTGTGGGCCTGTGCGCTAGTCCTGCCGTGTGCTCTGGGCTTCAACGCAGGTTAAACACCACCGCCTCCCCACCCCTCAGTTGCCTTGATTTTCTCATGTACTAAACACAAGTCCCGGGACTTCCCTGGTGGTCCAGTGGTTAAGACTGGGAGCTCCCAAGGCAGGAGGCCCAGGTTTGATCCCTGGTCATGGAACTAGATCCCGCATGCCGCAACTAAAAGATCTCACATGCCACAACTGAAAAAAAGATCCTGCAGGCTGCAACGAAGAGACTGCCTGCCGCCACTAAAGACCCAGTGCAGCCGAATAAAAACAAAACTAAACAAAACACAAAAAACAAAAAAACCCACACAACTCCCTGGTGTTCATCTCCAGTCCCTTTGGCCTAAGGTGATTTCGCCTCTGCTGTTGCCCCACTGGAACTCAAGCTCTAGGTAACTGATGTTCCCATCTGACTTACTGGTATGGTGCCTGGCGCTCAGCTGTGAGCTGGTTGTCACAGGAAGCCGCCCTTCCCAAGCATAAGACAAGGCAGCTCCTGGGAAGCTCCAAGGTCAGGCCAGGGTGACAACAAGGTGAGGACTCTTCCTCCACGTGGCCCAGGCCTCGTGGAGAACGTCATTCCAGAACGAGGCAGGGACTCCGCTATCTTCTTGTTGTTTCTTGAGATTCAGCTGGATCTGGGTGATGCTTGTCTCCTTTGAAACATCCTGACCACAGAGGGCCACCAGGGGTGAAAATGACCCAGAAGATTGGCAGGGGCCTTTTGGGGGAGGGAGAAAGAGTTCGGATCCTGCCTCTGGAAGACCCATTCTCAAGATCTTGGGGAGGTCATCTTCTCTTCCAGGGCTTCCGTTGGTTGAACTAGTTATTAGATCATCCTGAAGGTGCCCTCACAGCCCAGCTGTCCTCAGGGCTGACCTCTGGGGTTCTTAGAAGAGACTGGGACTGGGGCTGCCAGAGCGGGCCTCGATGGAGCCTGTGGGACGGGTCTCCAAACCCCGAGGTCCCTGATGGTCCCAGCATCCTGGCGGAAGGTGGCAGTCTCAGCCACAACGCTGACAGTAGCCTGTCTGTTAAGGCTGGGGCCCGGCGGGGGCTCCGCGGACGTCAGTGGGCACAGGCGTGCGAAAGCGTGCAGCATGCGAGTGTTTGTTTATTCCAGGAGCGGTTACTAAGTCGGGGATGTTTGCCAGCAGAGAGCTGCCTGAGTGCCGTGTGTGTTTACTTAAAAGAGCCCAGGGAAGGACAAGGGAGAGACAAGTGCAGGCTCTGTACAACCAGAGATGGTCTTGGGGCCACTCGGAAGGGTCCCTGTTTACGGTGCTGCTGGTTCGAGAGCGCCCCCTTCAGGCCCACAAGCTCTGGTGTACCTTCCTCACCAGCTGCTCTACTGCCGACCCTCCACCCAAGCCGCGTAGCATTGCTAATCCCACATCATCCCTTCTCGCTGGGGGTCTCCTGGTGGCAGGGTCCTAAGAGAAGGTGGAGGAGAACCAGGAGGGACTGGGGTATAATGACAGAACGGCTAGTTCTAAACTGGGCTCCACTGACCATAACTGCATGGCCTTTGGCAAGTTGCTTCACCTCGTCGGGCCTCACCAGGTTCCCCATCTATAGAATAAGGGTGATTTCAGAGTTTCCTTGCAGATCTGTGTCGTATCTTTCAGGAACCGGAGACCTACGCCAGCTGCTTCCCATCCCATGGGACCTGTAAGCAGGTCCCGTTACTCCGGTCTCATCTCACTCCCATCCCCGCCAGAGAGCACTCCCACCCCTTAGTTTAAGACTGGCCTCAGCCTCCTAGCCCCCCACCCTCCATCTTCCAGGTTACATATTGGTCACATGTTCTCTGACTTCAGGAATGAGAGAGAGAGAGAAAGGGGACAAACCAACAAGAGACCCTCCTGATTCCCTGTCCGCCATCAGCCGCAGACCAGGCAGTCCTGTTTCCCCAGAAGCTGGAGCTGGCTGGAGCTCAGGGCTGGTACTTCTCAGCTGGGTGGCCCCAGGGGCTCCCCAGAGGCATCTCCCTTCCTCCCCCTACCCTAAGGCCCCAGCAACGCGTCTGCAAGTCTCTGAGGGAGCACGGCCCCCCAAACACAGGCTGGCTGGCAGCCAGGGCTGGTGTTCCGGCTCTTGCACCAGCCAGAGGGGTGGCAGGAAGGCCCTGTTAATCCCCTGGGAGAAAGATCCTTGGCAAACAGAGAAGAGTGAGTGCCTGCCCTCTGCCCTCACCCCGGGGCCATGGACTCCATACCCCAGAGTCTTCCAGGCAGGCTTCGCGCCTCAGTGCTATGCTCACGGCCTCAGGGTGCTTGGGCTGGGATTCCAGCTGGGCCTGTCGGGTAGGAGAGGGAGACCGGGTTCTTCCTTTTCAGGTTAAGGCTCTTGGGTAATCTATGGCTGACCTGTGTTCCTCTCAAAAGCCCAGAGGAACTATGAAGAAAGAGGGTAGGTGGGCACGTTTTGCCCCCTCCAGGCTCCAGCCTTCTCTAGCTCCCATCCGCCTGTGGCTTTCCTGACAGCGTTTGGAGAAGCGACCATAAGTGCTAGGCTCAGGGCTACTAATTCCTTCTCCTCCTTACTCAACTCCCCTCCACCCGCCTCTGCCCCCAGCACACACAAACACACACACCCAGAGTCAGCCCTCTGCCCCTGAGGCTGCCTCTCCTGCTGGTGCCACGTAGAAATAGATGAAGAGCTGGAAAAATCACCCCAGGGCCAAAGAGATTCAGTGTGGAAAAAGCAGGGGAGAGAGTGAAACCAGATATTGAGAAGGTAGCCAGGGGGGAGGTGTGCCCCACCCCTGGCAGACCTCCTGCCGTCCTCCCTCGGAACCAGGGCCTGGGTGGGGGGCCCAGGCCCAGGCCCAGCCTTGGTCTGCCTTTCGCCCTGCTTGCTCATCTGGCAGGCCCCTGCTCCTCTAGGGCCCTAGTCCCAGGTCTGGGAAATAGGATTCCTCCCCCCCCGAAACAACCTCTCCCCTTGCTTGGCTGTCGCTTGGTGCGCGAGCTACCAAGGGTTGAGCTATTTCTTGCTTTCTCCTACCTGTCTCCGCCTCACCTCCATATCCTTCCAGCATGGTACCAAAGTAAAGCTTGGAATTTGGGATGTGCGTGGGATGGATTTTGCTCTTCCCAACAGCAAAGAGGAAGTAAATCTGGTCTCAATTTGAGACCTCTCTACAGTCCCAAGGGAGCTGGTGCCACTTACCTCATTTGAGCCTGGAGGGTCATTTAAGGGCCACTGCCAGGCCTGGCTCAGCACAGACCTCAATGCAGGAGGGGCTGGCATGTTGCTCACTGACAAGGGTCAGTAGGTAGAACTCCCTTGGGTTCCCCCCAGGCCACAGCGTGGTTCTGGCATTCCCAAGGGGAATGTTCCAGACCAAGCAAGGTCCACTGTGTCCAGGTGGACCATTCCCAAACCCATTTCTATCACGGATCAGTTTCCAGAAACTTTCCAAGATGGGAAATCACAACCGAAGCTGGTTGTTTAGATTGGAAAATCTGGGTATAATGTCATTAGAGAAACCAGAAAGTCTCCTCACTTGAACTTTTGCTCCCTCGGCCCGTCCACTCCTCTCTCCTGAGTCACGGCCATCAGCAACTTGAACACGGGGCTTTCCACTGTGCCAAGTGCTCCCGCAGGCCCTGCCCCTGCGAGATAAGTGATCCTTTGCTCCACCCAACAGAGGCCAGAACCGAGGTTGCCCTGCCCTGGGGCCCGCCTGAGATTGTACAAGCGGCAGGTGCAGGCAGGGCCTGACTTGAAATCTTGGGTTCTTTCTCTGGCATCCTTTCTGCCGGCCTCCCGGAGACGTGTGGGGGAATCAGAGCCCCCTGATTATTGGAAGGAGGAAGGGGCTGACTGGATTGCCTTCCTGCTGGGTCTTTGGTGGCCTCGGCCTTCTTAGATCTTCAGGATGCATCGCCAGATCTCCTTCCTCTGTGCCTGCCAGGCGAAAGCTTGTCCTTTTCTTCTCTCTCTGGGTCACCTGCCCCAAAGAACTCCCGCTCCTTCTCTTCTTCTCTACTCCTTCCCCCCCGATATTTTCGCCCTTGCTTCGGAAGAGAGGGCAGGGGTCACCCCAGCGGAGGTGCCAGCATTCCCAGGGTGTCCAGCTCTTAAACTGCCTCAAGTGCCCTCATGCTTGCTTTGTCTCCATCATGGAAACTGAACTCTGTTGGATGCTTTGGGGCTTGTAAAGAACCCCCAGTACATTCCCCCACCCTTAGACTTACTATGTGACCTCAAACAGGAATTTAGACTCTTCTGCGCCTTTCTGTTCTGGAGCAGAAGGATAAGGGAACCCAAATCTAGACTCAAGAGGCAGAAGTGAGGTTAGAGTCACAAAATGTATCCTTTTTTCCAAAGCAAAAGTCTGTTCCAGTCCATCTGGTCCCCTAAGGCAGCCATTCCCTTCACCCGATGACCTTAGAATCCCCACCCCGGTCTCTGAGGGAAGGTGATTGTGCAAAAACCAAGTTTATCCCAAGAAATGCAATGAATATCTTGGAGGGGATGGGGTGGGGAGGAGGTTTTATCCAAAACACATGTTACTGCCACTATTCTAGTTATCTGGGATATTTCCTGCATGTTTGTCACCATGGCAACTGACTCAGCACAAAACCTTGTTTGCTGGGCCCTGGAGTCCGGCAGAGAGGCCATGTGGTGTCAATTTGGGCCTCTTGGTGCTTTTCTGTCTCTCTGTCTGTCTCCCCCAGCTTGTGTCTCTCTGTCGTTTTGTCTCTGTCTTTCCTCAGCCTGTCTCTGGGCCTCTCCGTTTTCTTTTTCCAGGAAATAGCTGCTTCTGCATCCCTGGGTGATGTAGGTAGAGCCAGTGGCCTGCTCTACTCACCCCAAACCCTCCCTCCTCCCATCCTGGCAGTCCTTGACTAAGGATGTCCCAGAAGGGATGGGAAAGCCGCACGGGAAACGCAGGAGACAGGCCTTTGGTGGAGAAGGGGCTCAGCCAGGCTCGGGGCTGTTTGTTTGACATAGACCTGGGCTCCCTGCCCCCCGAAGGTCCCTCGGGAGGGAGGGGTTTGGGTTCTGGGAGGTGCCCGTTAGCAGGATGTGGGCATCTGCTCTTTTTCTCCCCGTGTGTGGCAGTGCGGTGTCCCTGGCTCTTATAGCCTTCGTTCCCTGGACGTTTGGAGACGAGGTAAGTGTAGAGTAACAGATACTGAGAAAGAGCTAAAATTCACACGAGAGAAGCAGAGGAAATCTGAGGAGTGCCCCCCAGTGGGAGGGGCTGTGAGGTCTCTAGGTACCCTGCTCTCCCGGGGGCCCTCCAGCTTCTAGTCCTTTCTCCCCGGCTGTGGGGTGTGGCAGAGCCATCACAGACAGCAGTGGCCCTCTGTGGGAGCACCAGGCAACAGGGAGGGTGTTGACCACAGCAGCATGTGAGGGAGCTGGGCCAGCCGTCTGGAAAAGGCCGAGTGACCAGACAGAATATAAACAGGCAGCTCCGCGGGAGGTGAGGGTGTCTCCTGGCTTCCCCACCCCCTCCATCCCTGGGTCTTCCTTCCCTTCATGCCCAGGAGGCCCAGGCCTGCCAGCTGCTCTCCACCAAGTTTCTGCATCCACACCCTCTGGAGAAGCCTTTCCAGACCACCTTCCCAGTCTCCACCTTTGTCCTTGGCTGTCTCTGATCAGGCCTGGTCCCCACTCCCTGAGCAAGGTCGCCCTGGAAAGTGTACGGACCCAGATGTTCGGGCAGGGTTGGCAGCCCTCACGGGACTGCTTGGAGGAAAGAAGAGAAGCGGCGTCGGAATCAGAACCGGGGGGCTGAGTCAGAAAATGCCCTCGCTCGTCATGACTCCTGCAGGCTCAGCCCTCAAGGGTGATGGGCCCCGGGATGAAAAGGGAGAGAATGGATAGGCAGCTGCTGGGCGGGGCCCGGAGGGTGGTACCCTATTGTCACAGGGCCAGCATCCGGAAGAGTACAGCAAATTAGCCTTCTTTTGGGCCAGTGCCATTCCAAGGAGGTCCACTCTGATGGATGGGCCAGAGGAGCAGGGAGACAGAAAGGACAGCAACAGCATGGCACTGGGGGTCGGCCAATAGGGTGCAGGGGCCCTCTGAGCTCTGGGGGACCTAGGTTCCAGGGACCAGTCCCAGGGAGAGGGTCTACCAAGAATTACAGGGTGTGTTAGGGCCTCAGTCATATTGGAAGGGATTCAGGAAAAGCTCTGTTCCCAGCGAGGCACTGAAAGGCCACATGTGAAACTAAGGTAAGGCCAAGTTGGCAGAGGCTTGGGGGAGACAGAGGGTGGGCAGGCCTAAGAGTGCCCCGAGTGGTAGAAAAAGCAGGAGTTATAGAACCGAACAGACATGGCTCGATGTCCAGCTTCACCATTCAGCCTTGGGCAAGTCCAAGAATTCTCTGAACCTCCGTGTTCTCACCTGTAAAATAGAGAAAATACCAATTTTACAGGTTCTTATAAGGAGTATCTAAGATGTTCTTTAGAAAGAATAGCCTCTAAGATCCCATGGGAGGTAGCTGATCTCCCTTCCCTGGAAAGGGGGGATGATTCCACACCCTCCCCCTAAGACTAATGCGTTTCCTGGTTTTGTTAGGATTGGTCCGGAACGTGGCTGGGCTAGAGTGGGCAGGGTGGGTGCTGACGGCTGACAGGACACAGCAGGGTTCTGAGCCCGGAGAGCAGGCGTGGGGGGTGGGATGGCTGGCCCCCACCCGGTGCACAAGAGGGCAGTTGTATGTGAGAGTAGTTTGTGGGGAGGGTCCCCTGCCGATGTGCTGGAAACAAAGCCGCAGTGTCCAAATCCGCCCCCCCACGAGGGGGCCGTGCAAGCCTCACTGAGTCACGGGCAGGTAGAGAACCCGAGGCCATGGTGTTCAGGAAAAGCATCCCAAAGGATCAGAGGACCCAGCATGTGGTGGGGTGGACGCTTGACCCAGGCAGCAAGAGCCAGGCCGTGAAGCCAAGGCTGGAGATGGGGTGGCCTGGGCATGGGACAAAGGGCTCCAGGCAAGCTCGCGGCAGGCAACAGGCCAGGCTGCGGATAGATACGCCGGGCCACTAGGCCTCAGGGATGGTCCCTTTTTCCAGCCGGCATCTCCAGCTCCACCCAAAGTCCAAGGCAGTAACCTTTAGTCCTCACGGAGCCCTGCTACCTGGAGTGAGCGAGTCGTCCTCTGCGGGCCTCTGTTCTCCTGCTGGACTAGTGATGCTGAGGACAGAGAAGTGGGTTGTTAAGAGGAGGCCGAGAGCAGGTGCCCCGAGGGAACTGCTGGCTGGAGCAGCGCAGGCCACGGGAGAAGGGTGGCATGAGCTGAGGCAGCTGCGGAGGGCTCCAGGGCTGCAGACGGGGCGCCAGCCCACCCCACGTGGGGCTACAGGGGTTTGGGTGGGAGGGAGGGGCCTTGCACTCCTCCCTGTCCTCTCAGCCCGCCCCATGGAGACCACAACTCAGGGCCCAGCTGTCCCCTCCCAGTGACTCAGGCTTTGGCTGCCCTCCTGCCCACGCCCAAGGCGGGTCCGGTGCCCCATAACAGGAAGGGCTGTGCTCTGGGTGCAGAGGAGGGGCGCTGCCGAGGGCCTCGGTGCAGAAGGAGAGGTCTAGGCGGAGAAGTCCTTGCACCTTCCGGTTGGGTCACCCCGTGCCACCTGGGGAATGTGGCTTTGGGCTGTAGTGGGCATCTGTCCTCCGCCCTCTGCCCTGAGCACAGCAGGCCACTTGTTTCTCATTAGCAAACTGCACGATGTCATCACTGCGGGGTGGATGTGCATTTTTGTCCTATTTGCTGGAGCCGTGGGTAGATGGTGGGGACGTGCGGGCTGAGCCAGGGACAGGGCCCGTGGGACCCAGGGCACCGGCTGCGGCCACGTGGGGCAGAGCCATTGGGGGGCCACAGGAAGCCACGGTCCCTGCTGGAGCCCAGGGGCAGCTTTGCAAAGACGCGGGGAAAAGAGACAGGAGGAACCAGTGATGCTGGGATTATAATTATTGGCTGTAACTGTTGTTAATAATAATAATTAGCTTTCATTTCTTGAGGGCAGGCCTGAGCCAGGTGGTTCATGTATTTCTTTAATTCTCCCAATAATTCAGTTTTACAGATGAGGAAACTGAGGCTCAGAAAGGTTAAATAAATGCCTTCGTTGTCATAGCAATGAAGCATTAGAGCTGGGATTTGAACCCAGGCTCTCTGATATCCTGACATCTTTTCCATTATACCACATTTTTTCTACCAGGGTCTGACCTTTTTGTGCCCTGGGCACAGTCTGTTAAAGCGTGGGAGACCCCTCTCAGAATAATGTTTTTATAAACAATGTAATAGATTTACAAAGGAAACCAATTACATTGAAATATAGTTATCAAAACATAAAAAATGTGTGATATAGTAATATATGTGCTTTTTATTAACACGTTAAATAACAAGATCTAATAGCTATCATAATTTCAAAATAGCGATGGATGCAAAAATATTTTGTGATATCGGTGAAAACTGCTGTGTGATTTCTCCTGGTGGCAAAGTTATGGATACTGATAACACCGATATTCTTTTTTTTTTTTTTTGTCTTTGTAAAGTTTTATTGGACCACAGCCTTGTCCATTCATGTATGTATTGTTTATGGCTACTTTGTTTTCTTTAAATCAATTTTTTATTGAAGTATAGTTGCTTTACAATGTTACGTTAGTTTCTGCTGTACAGCAAAGTGAATCAGCTATACGTATACATGTGTCCCCTCTTTTTTGGATTTCCTTCTCATTTAGGTCACCACAGAGCACTGAGTAGAGTTCTCTGTGCTGTACAGTAGGTTCTCATTAGTTATCTATTTTATACATAGTATCAATAGTGTATATATGTCAATACCAATCTCCCAATTCATCTCACCTGCCCCTTTCCCCCTTGGTATCCATATGTTTGTTCTCTACATCTGTGTCTCTATTTCTGCCTTGCAAAGAAGATCATCTGTACCATTTTGCTAAATTCCACATATATGTGTTAATATACGATATTTGTTTTTCTCTTTCTGACTTCACTTTGTGTGACAGTCTCTAGGTCCATCCATGTCTCTACAAATGACCCAATTTTGTTCCTTTTTATAGCTGAGTAATATTCCATTGTATATATAACACTGATATTCTTTTTTTTTTTAAGATGTTGTGGGTAGGAGTTTATTAATTAATTAATTTTTTTTTTTTTTTTTTTTTTGCTGTGTTGGGTCTTCGTTTCTGTGTGAGGGCTTTCTCTAGTTGTGGCAAGCGGGGGCCACTCTTCATCGCGGTGCGCGGGCCTCTCACTATCGCGGCCTCTCTTGTTGCGGAGCACAGGCTCCAGACGCGCAGGCTCAGTAGTTGTGGCTCACGGGCCCAGTTGCTCCGCGGCATGTGGGATCCTTCCAGACCAGGGCTCGAACCCGTGTCCCCTGCATTAACAGGCAGATTCTCAACCACTGCGCCACCAGGGAAGCCCTAACACCGACATTCTTAACTGAAGGCAATATCACGTTTCAGTTAGCAGTGAAAATAAAGATGTGACGTTTTTATCCTCCATCATGTTCCCAGGCACCCAGAATTCTGTCCGTGGATACCTCAGGGGTCTAGACTCCAGGTTAGGAACCATTGCTTTAGAGGGAGGTTGTTAACTAGAAACCTCTCTTTTTGCCCTGGTGGTAAGGAGTATGCAGACCACTTCGAGGCTGTGGAGTTCTGTGCCGGCTGAGGAATACTGAGTGGCTCCTTGGTCCAGCTCTAAATAGTCTGTCCTTGTGACCTACCTGGGTTTTAGGGTTTAGCAAAAAATTATGGAAGATCCAGTTAAAACTGATTTACAGGTCAACAATGAATAATTTTTTTGTTGAATAATGAATAATTATTCAACAATGAATAATTTTTTAGTGTAAGTATGTCCCATGCAATATTTGGGACATGCTTATTTTATTGTTTTTCTATTGCTATGTAACAAAGGTAGTAGCTTAAACAATACAAATTCATTAGCTCAAAGTTCTGTGGGTCGGAACTCAGCCCCGTGTGACTCACGTGAGTCCTCTGTCTAGAGTCTCACAGGCTGCAATCAAGGTGTTGACCGGGCTGCGTTCCCTTCTGGAAGCTCTGGGATGCATCCACTTCTCCTCATTTTGAGTTGCTGGATGAATTCCGTTCCTTGCGGTTGTGGGACTGAGGACCCGGTTTCCTGCTAGGGGAATGCTCTTAGCTCCTAGGGGCCATCCACGTTCCTTGTCATGTGTCCCTGCCATCTTCAAGCCAGAACACGATTATGGATTCCTCATGCTTCAAATCTCTGACTTCCTTTCTGTCACCAGCTGGAGAAAATTCTTTGCTTTTAAAGGGCCCATGGTGATTATTTTGGGCTAGTCTAGGTAATCTCTCTTTTACAGCACAGCACAGCATAATCCCACGAGAGACACCAAGAGACAAAATCATGGGGCCATCTTAAAGTTCTGCCCGCCACACCTGTACTACACATTTACATTTCTGTTCCTTAGAAATTACTTCCCAGAGTCCTGTGTGTTCCCGGCAGCCCTGGTGGGGATAGACCACCAGGGGACTTTGCTTCATAGCCAGGATCAACTCCTCCCCCTTCTTGACCCCAGTTTCCCCCAGAGAACTCAGTGTAATTCTTTAAAATCCATGTGTATGAATTGGGCGCCAGCACAGCACGTTCAAGGGCCTTGCTCTGCCTTGTAGGCTGTCAGGTGCACAGGCAGAGACTGATCTGCATGTAGGAAAGTGCACAGGGGCCTCGGTGGCGGAGACAGATAGTCACGACACCCTGGGGACCAGCAGAGGGAAGAGACTAGTTGCTATTTGAGTCTAAAGGGCCTGAGGGAAGACTGGGAAAGCTCAGGGATGAGGAACGATTTGAACAGGACCCCAAGGATTTGGATAGACCAGAATCGGGAGGACTGTTTGGGCAGAGGGAACAGAGCCAGCAAAGCCCGGTAGGGAGGGGTCCTGGTGCACGCTGGGGTGGCACGTGTAGCTGGTTAGCGCACCTGGTATTTGGGGGTCGGGGAGGAAGCGGGAGGGGTGGCATAGTTCAAGAAAGAGGCAGGGGCCAGACTGGAGGCCTTCCCAGCTCCAGCCGCAGGAGTAGGAGGGCCCGCAGGCCCCGGAGTGCTGAGTGGGAAACTGAGCTGCCAGGGACATGGTGCAGTTCCCTCAGCTCTCACAGCCAATACGGCTGTGACGGGGCAGTTGGGAGGCAGCCTACCATGGTGATGGAGCCAGGAGTCCTGGGCCTGGCTCTACCAGCTGCTCATGGAGGGACTCTGGGCCATGTCTGGAACATTGAGGAAGGGCAAGGAGCCTGAGTAGGTAAGGGGCAGAGTGTGTGTGTGCGTGTGTACAGCAGATTACATAGGGCCTTGCAGGCTGTCAAAGAGACGGTGGTTTGTATCCTGGGTGAGGCGGGAAGACTGTAGAAGTTTCTGAGCAGAGCACTGGCATGATGTGCCTTAAGTATCAAATGGTCATTGTACTTGCTCAGCGGCGGGCATGGTTTGTGCCCAGGGCTGCCAGGGCACGGGATACAGGAGCACTGCATGGTACAGTCTCTATCCACAGAGAACTACACTCTGCTGGGGAGACATGGCAAGGCGATGCGGAGAGTGGCAAGATCCGGGGCTTTAAGACACAGGAATCTGGGGTTGAGTCTTCCCTCTACTGCTTCCCAGCCTGGAAAGTTACCCAAGTTCTCAGCTACCGCAATGACCACACCTGCCTGATGGGGTGATTTTGGAGCGTGGCTCATCACAAAGTACCACGTGCAGAAATAAATAGTAGCCGTGTTATTATTTAAATAATAGTACGCTGTAGCCTTAAACTCCTCATCCAACGGTGCGGATGGCAACTGTTGGTCTGGAGGCTGGGGGCCTCCTCAAGGCAGGGGTGACGGCTGACCTCCAGAGGCGGCAGGAATCAGGAGGTGGAGGACGGGACCTGGCAAAGCCCAGGGGCAGGAGTAAGCGGTGTGTTCTCCACAAAGACAGGCGAGGTGAAGTCAGCGTGACGTCTCACACGGAAGCTGGGGGAGGGGAGAGGCATGAACAGGCGCTGAATTAAGCCGGTGGGAAGACCCCATTCTGAAGAGCATGAACTGGAATTGCGGAATTGGAAGTGACAGCGAGCGGGAGGGGGATTGGATTCGGGGCTGGGGGGCGGGGAGGGAGGAGCGGGACAGACCCACAACAGGGCCAGAAGGGCTGGGATGGGGTGGGCCCTGGACAGGTGTCTTGACGCCCACGATTGCCAGGCAGGAGGAAGCAGGCCTGTTCGTCCTGAAACCTGATCTTTCCGGCAGCCGTCCCCCTCAGCCTGATGGACCACGGAGGGGATGGGGGGCGGGGGGGGTTGGTGGTGGGGGGGCGTCCCTTCCGGAGGCATCATTTCCACCAGCATCCCAGCAGCTCTCTGAGAGGACAGGAGTCCCGGGTGCCCGAGGGGAGGGACACAGTACCACTCTCGCTGGGTGCAGCCCCCAACTTTTCTCTTCCCACGTTACGCACCCTGAGGTCCGTGCAGCCTCGTTAGGTTCCAGGCCAGGTATTCTCGACCCGGTCACGCCAAGTCCCCAGGTGTCCCTGGAGGCAGTTTTGGAGGTTGGGGAGTTATTTTAGTGTTTATAGAAACATCTCATAGAAATCATATTTTCTATACCAAGATTTACTCCTGCTCACCCTTCAGATACCAGCTTAAACGTCATTCCTCTGGGAAGCTTTCCTGACCTTTTACATGTCAGGTTCCCAGCAGGAACAGATGGCTCATTGCAACCAGGTAATTGAGAGTTTAAGAAGGGATTATTGAAAAAGCTATTGGCAGATATAATATGATATCGTTTATATGTGGAATCTAAAAAAAAAAACGATACAAATGAACTTATTTACAAACCAGAAACAGACACACGGACATAGAGAACAAACTTACGGTTACCAGGGGGGCTGGGTTGGGGGGATGGATAGTTTGGGAGTTTGGGATTGACGTGTACACACTGCTATATTTAAAATAGATAACCAACAAGGACCTACTGTACAGCACAGGGAATGCTGCTCAATATTCTGTATTTACCTAAATGGGAAAAGAATTTGTAAAGGAATAGATACATATATATGTTAAAAAAAGAAAGCTCTTGGCAGTATTAAGGGATACTAACAGCAGCATCTTGAGCCCTCAGCCACCTGAGGCCTAAAGGGACAAGGGAAAGGGGCAGTGACTGGAACCTGCGAGACTGGAAGTGATAGAAGGGGCTGCCTGGCAAGTTCTGTGGCCTTCAGGAGAGGCTCCATGGTGGCTGATCAGAGAGGGAACTGACACCCTCCTCAGCCAAGGCCTCCCACTGGCAAAACCCACCTGGAAGCTGGACGGCAGAGGAATCCCTCTGATAGAGTCCTAAGTCAGCCTTGAGGTCTGGGGCAGGGTGAGTCAGGAGTAGAGTGGATTTGGAGGGACAAAGGAAATTATCCACCTTACCTCCTGTGTTAGTCTTCTCGGCTGCCATAATCAAATACCATAGACTGGGCTGCTTACTCAATAGAAACTTATTTCTCACCATTCTGGAGGCTGAAAGTCCAAGATCAAGGTGCTGGTCAATTTGGCCCCTGGTAAGGGCTTTCCTCCTGGCTTGTTGATGGCCACCTTCATGCTATGTCCTCACATGGCCTTTCTCCAGTGCACATGGAGAGAGAGCTCTCTTTGTCTCTTCTTATAAGGGCACTGATCCCATCATGGGGGCCCCACCCTCATGACCTCATCCAACCCTCATGACCTCCAAATACCTCCACATGGTGGGGTGTGTGTGTACCGCTGCAACATATGCATCTGGAGACACAAACATTCAGGCCTTAAAACCTCCCAAGGCTGTGTTCAGTGTCTCCTGAATCTCCCATCCAACCCTGTGGTTACCTAGAACATAAGATTGTCATACTTTATCGTAATTGGCTTTTTCCTTTTCTGTATCACCTGCAAGGCTTAAATCTTCCTGAGGGCAAGGGCTATGGTTTATTCATATGTGCTCAATAAAATTCATTGGGAAAAATGAATAAAATTATTGCTCAGACTAGCTAAGACATCACATTTCTTTACTTTGGCTGAAACTGCATCATCTCAATGTGCCAACAGTAGTTATGTCCAGCAATCAGAAGCTTGGATCAACAGTTATGTAGGCCTGCTTATTAGAACACGAGGCAGTAAGGCAAATTAGTAATTTAATGAATAAAAAATCCTTCAAAACAGTTCATGGGGTGAGAATGGGAACAATAAAAGGAGTCCTTGGTGATGAAAAATCTCTGAAAATACCCCATCAGTCATGATGGGTGGGCCATTCCAAGGGTGTTCACATAGCCTGTTGTAACTCACAACAGAACAATGCACGGTCCTCCCAGGCCCACCAGGCCCCCAGTTATAAACGGGGCTTCCGTGGAGTAGTCTCTATGGGCCTGTCTGCCTCTTTCTATCTCCACTGTCCCTATCAAGCCAAGCCAACAGTCCTTCCTCTTAAACTACTGCCCACTTTGCCTGGGAGTGAAGTCTTACCATTTCCCCTTCTGTCCTACTCCTGGTTACAAAAACACAAGCTTTGACATCTGGCCTGCCTTGTTTGAATTCTGGCTCTACCACTTACTTGCTGTGTGACTTTGGATGACTTACTTAACTTCTCTGAGCCTCTTCATTTGTAAAACTAGGGTAACTGTGAAGATTAGAAAAGATATTGCACCTCCAGTCTATACTGCAGCTCCAGGAGCCTATCAAATCCCACCATTTTCCATTCTGGCCACCACCCTCCACCCCACCTCCTTTCTTTTCTCTACCCAGTGACACTGGATTATGCCATTCCTCTACTCAAAACCTTACCACGGCTTCTAATTTCCCTTAGAACACAATCCACGTTCCTTATGGGGCTGCGAAGTCCCCTACCATCTCACAGCTGCCCTTGTTTCCTCAACCCGGACTGTTTTCCTCCCACTTGTCCCTGTCATGTTTCAGATCTCAGCTTAGATGTCATTTACTCAGAGGAGGCTTCCCAAAACCCCAGAGTTCCCTGTTGTGTTCTCACGATGGTCTATACTTTCCCATCACAGCACCCATTGCATCGGGTGAAAACTTATTGCAACTCCTCGTGTGATGGATTGCGGCCTGGCTGTCCGCTCCACCAGGAGCTTCATGAGAGCAGGAAACTTGACTGCCTTCCCCACTGCTGAGTCCCCAGTGGCCTGTGCAGTTCTGTCCAATGCATATTTGTTAAACGAATAACAAAGTAAAAGGTCTTTCCTGGAATGCCAACAAGCTTGCTGGGGAGACACAGACTGACACAGAAAACTATTCAGAATGACGCAGGGTAAGTTGTGTCTAGCCATCTCCAGAGAGCGTGGCCCTCACCCTTGGGGCTTTAGGAATTCAGAGAAAGGAAGAAAGGGTATTAGCTACTTTGGGAAGACTCTGCTTGAGGCCACGCATTCCAGAGAGAAGGAAGAGAGCAGGAAAAGTAACATTGGTCATGTGTCTACAGCATGCCAGAAACCTACCATACTACATCTTCACAGTTATCTAGTTTTACAAAGGAGGAAACTGAGACCCAGAGAAGGTAAGTAAATCATCCGAGGTCACACAGCAAGTAACTGGCAGAGCCAGGATGTCATACCAGGCAAACCAGATGTCAAAGTTTGCGTTTTTGTAACCAGGCATAGGACAGGAGAGGAGGTGTAAGGCTTTACCCAGGCAAAGTGGGCAGTGGTTCAAATGGGGCTTATGACAGAATAGCTTCTAATCTATGATAACTCTGAAACTTGGGTTTGTTCTGATACTGAGTCCAGGTCTTAAATGCCACTTAGGTACATGTAGGTTCTGAGAGGTCCAACGACAAACAGGACAGTTGGGCCCACCCAGAGCAGCTGCAGCCCTTGGAGATGGCCTGAAATTGGACAAGACCTGGAATGATGGTCTGGGCACTGCTCCCAGCATCTGACCTCGGACGGAGACAGCAGAGCTGTGGTTTGGGAGATTTTCCTTCCTCAGTTAAGACCCACTGGAGCCTGTTATAAGGATCCAGGTAAGGGAGCTAGGTGGTGCAGGGTGGGCGCTCCTGTCTTGCTGAGGTGGGGGAGGAGCAGGAAGGGGTCATTCTTGCCCGGCTGACCTCAGCTGGGTAATGCGATCAGCCTGTCATGGTTCCAGTCCTGATTCGGGAAGAACAAAGAGGCCAGGCCCCTCTGCCTCCTCTGTCCCAGGCATGCAGCTGGGGCCAGGCTGTGACCAATCGGGAATGCAGGTTGGGAGCGCGGCGAATGCGGTTTGTACAGCCAGCCGTTCATGCCGTGATGGGAGCGGGCTCACAAACCTGGCTGACATGCCCCTGCGCTTCCAGCTTTGATATCCCAGCCCTGCCTTGGGGGAGCCGTGCATCCCAAGCTGTCTGGCCCAGCCTGCCCTGCTGTGGCCCTTGCGGTGGTCGTGGGGTGGGGGGTAGGAAGTCCAAATCCATACACCGCACCCCCAACGATGCTGTCCCAGTTGCAGGCATCCCGTTGTCCATCTCGGTCCATCTCGGGAAATTTGAGAAACAGGCAGAGGGAAGGAAGGGAGTTCGGCTGAGCCTCCTGCCTGCTCCTCAGGGTTGGGAGAGATGGGTGCATAGACAGGCAGACGGATGTCCCATGGGAGAGGATACCAGGACTCGGCAGCTGCCTCTGGAGACGGGTCACAGAAACCTGCTGAGGCCGCCCCCTTGGGGAGATGGATAATGCCGGGATTGGGGGGGTCTGCCTCCTGGGATGACGGCTGAATGCTTTCTGCATTCCGAAGCTCGTCACCTCCCCTCCCCAGCCCAGTTCTACCAGTGTGGGGTCTTCTGGGGCTGCCCTTCTCTGCCCTCTCAATTATCCGCTGCCCCCTCGCCTCCCACCTCCTCCATGCTCCCTGCACTTCCTCTTTTCCTGGCGTTAGCAGTGCAGTGCTTTACCGTTCACAAAGCACATTTATACACACTAGATCGTTTGATCCTTAGAAGAACCCTATGCAGGAAGGGAAGGAGGAACGGAGGAAGCAGAAGCTTCTGGGAGCAAGAGGTTTAAGGCTATTAGATGGCATGCTCACATGGATGTTCCAGTTGCCTCAGATGTTGGCAGGAGCTGAGATGGAGAAGATGTCAGGGAGCCAGGAGCTAAAGTAGCCCACCCTGTGGGGACCAGGAGCTCGGAAACTTTCTATCCCCAGTGCCCGAAGTATTGGGGGCACTTAGTAAATGTTCGTCGACTGATTGAATATGCCTGGTGTTCTCTTGATATCCCTGCCTTCTACTTGCTCTTATGAAAAGATCTGAAAGCCACACTGAGATGTAAGCAACTGGTGATAGTTTTCAGATGACGCCTCGCAAAGGAGTCAGTTCTGTGTTACAGATGTCATTCCAGTGAGCAGACACTGGAGACTACAGTGGGAAGACCCAAGAGACAAGGACAGAGGAGAGGGCTTTCCCAGGCAGACCCCTGGCCTACCAAGGCTTCGGGGGCTCCCAGCTAGGGGTCACAGGAATGAGACTTTGATGGAGCAGAAAGGAAGCCCGGGAGTAGCTCTGGCATCCCCTCCAAAGTCCCCATCTCAGAGTCACAGAATGGAAGGGGCTGAGGGACCCCAGAAATGATATAGACCTTTGATTAAAAAGAAGGGATGTATCCCTAATTTCTACTATTCTGTGTGGTGGCTTTATTCACTCAGACCTTCTGGCAGCTCCTGGTTTTTGTCATCCCAGCTTCCTAACCAGAAAGAAAACAGCGCTTCTCTCTTCTGGATCAGGTTGGTGTGAAGGATCCTGGGAACCGACTCCACATTGGTCCAGCTTGAGGGGTGCTCACCACCCTAGGACCCATGATGGTGGCCCTGGAAACAGCATGACCCTGTGAATCTTTGGACTACAGGTTAAAGGATGCAGAAGGAGGAAACGGCTCCCCAAGACAGAGGGTGATCACATACGTGGCCTCCATTTGAACCCCGAGCTAGGCAATCACCCCACACTGAGTCTTCTACAAAGCAAGTTCATTACAGCATTTAGACACATTCTGTTGTTTATCCATAGGGAAACAGGTGAGTAAATTTTGGTACCTCTTATGGAAACCTATGCAGCTGTTAAAAAGATTGAAGAAGAACTGTATATCTTTAGATGGAAAATATCCTTAATATATTAAGCAAAACGTGTTTCAGAGCAGTCTGTATAGTATTATTTATGTAAAACAAAGCAAACTAAAACCCTATACATCTATATATATTTAAGTATTTAAAGTTCACCTTTTAAAAGCTTGAAAGGTAAGGGGAGAGAAAAATTGGGAGATTGGGATTGACATATACACACCAATATATAAAATAGGTAACTAATAAGGACCTACTGTGTAGCACAGGGAACTCTACTCAATACTCTGTAATGACCTATACAGGAAAAGAATCTAAAAAAGGGTGGAGGTATGTATATGTATATCTGATTCACTTTGCTGTACAGCAGAAGCTAACACAACATTGTAGATCTACTACACTCCTATAAAAATTAAAAAATAAATAAATAAGAAGTTTGAAAAACTTTACGCCAAACTGTTAATAGGATGATCTCTACATATGTACGTGTTTTAAAAAGTTTTTCTTACCAGAGGCTATATTGCTTTTGTATAAAAAATAATAATAGCCACAGAAAGGAAAAGGTCCAATGTTCATAGTCTGCAGAAAAGGAACATGCGGGACAAAAAAATTAAACGACCCTGCACAAAATCACACACAGGAAAATAAGAGCCCTGACCTTCAAACTGCCCAGGAAGTGGTCTTCTTTAAGCACCTGTCCAGTCTAGGAGCAAAGGATGGAGGTGGCGGGAATCAAGGGGAATCCAGGCCAGACGGCAGCAGGGATGCGGCCATGAGGAAGGAGAGAGCCTGAAGTGCAGGAACGGAATGGGGGCTGATTCTGTAACTTGCTGATTCTGGGGACCCCTCCCCACCACCCCCTCCTCTGCCAGCAAACACTGGCCTGGGGACACATACATCTCTGAGGGCCAGGAATGGGTTAACCCAGAGTCTTACTGGTGAGGGAGAGGTCTGGGTCTCCTGGAACATAAAAGGAACTCAGTGGCTCCTGGGGGTAATGAAAAGTGAAGAGGCTCAGGTCCGAATCAATTAGACTCTCTATCTGAAATGTAAACCAGGTTCCTGCCCAAATGCCCCTTTCCCTCATCCTGATCCTGGAGTCCCAGAGGAAGAAAAAGAGAACAATGCAGCCTTTGGAGCAGCTGCCTTTTGGAGGCCACAGCTGTCTACTCTGTGGAGGCCCCAGCCCACCTGGGGAGCCGCCCTCTTCCTTGCTCCTGGGTTCCGCTGACACGGAGCCCTCAGCTGCCAGGGTTGCCCATGATAAGTCCTAGCTCCAGAGCCTCTGCCCAGCACCCAAGGACAGCAAAGAGATCTGGGGGTCCTGCTAGGCATTAGGTGCTCAGGTAATTATGTCAGTAGAAGCCCCCAGCACTGATCCCAATGCCTGAGCATCTCCCTACAATCCACAGCACTTTCCCCACAATGCACAGCACTCAGAGTTACAATGTCCATCCAGCCTAATATGGTCTGATTCCATTACCTTCTTCACCATTCCACTCTTTCCAGGTACCCTCTGAGCGTCCGCATCAGAAGCTTCCCTCCTGCTCACTCCTGGGATCCCCTTTATCCAGTCTCACTTGTTCTGAAGTAGGGATGAGAGTAATTCCAGTTCCAGCATTTTCTGGCTGTATGATCTGGCAGCACTTAGGAACATTCTCTTCATAAGCCTTTCTGGACTTTGGTTTCTCATAATATAAAATGGGGATGAGAGTGAGGAATAAATGAAGTCATGTGTAGAAAGCTAAGAGCTAAGTAGAGCTGAGCGTCAGATCCCTTTCCCCTGCCCCTCTGTGCCTCACGCCTACCGTCAGTGAAGGGAATTAACAAGATCTGCTGAAGGACAGGGGGTAGCTGGGGAGAGGAGACCGGTGGGGCGCTCAGACCAGGAGAAGGTGCTTCCTGGGAGCGAAGGTAGGGATTCTGGCTGGTCCCATAGACCAATCACCCCCAAAGAGGAGGGTGATGGTCTGCCGCAACGGGTCTCCCCGCAGAGATCAGTTTCTCGGTCGCCAGGTGGTGGGAGACAAGACCACAGGAGAACGGCAGTGGTCTTCAAGCACGTGTGGGTACCCACGACAAGACAAGGCAAGCGGACGTCGCACCTGATTGTAGCTGATGTGGCAGGGTCAGGAGTGTTGGTGGTGGAAACAGGATGGGGAAGTAGCAGGAGACCAGGGCTCTGCCATGTACCCACTGCGTGACCCGGAGCAGGGGGCTTCTTGACTGTCTGCTCTGTAAGGGAGGGGTGAGACTGCATCTCCAGGGCAATGGTTTTCAGACTGTACTCTGAGGGGGACTTCCTGAAGCTCTGCCGAGCCCCACTTCTACATATTAGGCTTCTGAGTCCAAGGCATGTTGGAAAACCCCGCTGGGAGCAAGAAACCAAGCAGTGATGAGACAGGAGGTGTGTGCATGAGAAGGGCTCATGGAGAAGAAAAAAATCTAATGAGAATGCAAACAAAAATGTCACTAGGTTTGGGGGCAGAAGAGAGGAGGATCCAAAAGACAGACAAGGGAGACACTGGGGAAAATTAAGGGCAGCCTGGGTGAAGAGCACAGGCCCTGGGTTCCATGTATTGTGTGACCTTGGGCATGGTTCCTCCCTGCCTCGATTTCCTTATTTGCAAAGGAAGATAGAAATACTTTCCTTATAGGGTTTCCACGTGGGTTAAATGAGCAAATACACATAGACACAGTAAGATATTAACAGAGGGGTTGGGACATGGAGAGAAGTATGGTGAGGAAGAAAGGCAGAGCCAGAGAGACAGAGTAATGTCAAATCACGGGGGGTGAGGGACACACGTGGAGACTTGGGCATCTCAGGGTGGTCCCTGGGGCCTCAGAATGTCAGCTTCCTCCCCCACCCTGGGTCTGTCTCCCTGACAGTGTCACCAAAGTCACACTCACCCCTGGACACACACACACACACGACTTTGGGAAGGGTCTTTCTGTTTTCTCTATCTTAAGCGTTTTTTGCTTTTCTGAATGCTTACTATTTGCTAGACACTGTGCTGAGAACTTTACATGCCTCATATACATAATCTGAACAGTAGCCCTGAAAGGCAGATAGGTACCATTTAATAGCCACATTTTACAGATGTGGACACTGAGGCAGAGAGAAGTTAGTTAAATAGCTGGTAGGGGTGAAACCAAAATTAAGGGGACACCAAGCTTTCACAGTGACCCAGCTAGTGTATGGTTAGTGTCCATATGCTTAAAATAGTATCTGACAGATCATAAAATCTGAACAACTGTTTTATCATCATCACCATCATTATGGCTGTGTCTTGGCAGGCAGTATAGAACAGCGGAGATCATATCCAAGCATGGGCTTGAACTTCTGGTTAAAGATGGCAGATTAAATACACTCCTTAACCTCATTCCTCCTGAAATCCCATTAAAACAAAGACTAAAGGAAACAAATAAACAAACAAAAGTATAAATCCACAAAGACATGGGAAAGGAGACAACAGCAACAAAATTCTGGAGGCTAGAATGCACATTTAATAAATGCCATATTAATAAGTGGAAACTGTCTAAGCAGGGCTGAGAAAGTTAAATCCTAACTCACACACAAAAACTCCAAATCATATCTCAGAACCCCCAAAGACTTGGGAATTAGCGATATAAGATAATTCTAGAAGGGAGAGGGGCAAAGTTAGCGCTGAAAACAAGGAGATTAAAAGTTTGCTCAAAAAGCAGTAAGCCCCAGATCCTTTCCCCTACTCTATGTTCCCATCCCTAGCAAAGACCAGACCTTTCTAGAGAAGGGGAGATAAAACAGTTTCTAGACTGGGGGTATCATGCACTATTAGCAAGTACATGAACACACGGGAATCAAGTACAAGTTTACAGACTGAATGTTGAGACCACCAGCCTTCTTCCCCTCAATGTTGAAAGCCAGGCTTATACTCTCCAGGCAGGAGACCACGATAAAGTTTTTCTGAGAAGTGTTATCAGATGACATCAAGAGTTTCCCAAAGGAATGTCCCAGCCAGAGCACCCTACGGTGAAACCTACAGTTGAGAAGCCCTACCCGTGCACAGATAAACACTCCATGCAGCCTTTCAGTATTCAGTCCTACGCGGTCAGCCAAGAAGCACTAGATATTTGAAGAAATTTTAACATGAAAAAGCAAAGGCCCAACAGACAAACAGAAGACAAAAACATCTTGGAGAAAACAGATTATGTGAGAAGAAGAAAACCCATATTCTTAGAAAGATGTGGTATTGCATCTAAAAGTTAAGAATGGGATGCTATAGAAAACAGGAATTCTCAGAGCAAAAAAGAGCTTATGAAAATTAAATGTGATAGAAGAAAATTTAAAAACTTTTCTTATGATGATTGAAAAATAAGTTGAGGACATTACTCAGCAAGTAGAGGGGAAAGTTAGGAGAGAAGAAAAAAAGAAAATCAGAAGATGTATCCATTAGCGCTAACCTCCAAATCACAGGAATTCTAGAAACAGAGAATAGAGAAAAGGGAGGTTAAAAATAATCAAAAGCATCATTCAAGGAGATTTCCCCAGTCTTAAAGATATGAGTTTCCATACTGAAAGAGCTAACTGAATGCCCGGAACAACCAATGAATTATAAAAACCAAAACACAGAAAGCTATACCATGATGAAATTTCAGTGTGTTAGGGACAAAGAAAGTATCTTACAAGGTTCCAGAGAAAAGAAGCGGGTTTCATATAAAGGAATCAAAATGACAGTAGACCTCCTGACAACAATGGAAGTGAGGAGACTACAGAGAAGGGCAACCACTTCCAACCTAGAATTTTTCTACTCAACTAAACTCTCCATCAAGTGTGAGGGTAGAAGGAAGATATTTTCTGTTATGTCTCCAAATTTTGTCTCCCATAGGCTCCACCTCAGGAAGCTACTGTGAAGCATATGCTCCACCAAAAATCTGGGAGTAGACCAAGGAAGAAAACGTGGCGCCCAGGGAAAAGAGGACCCTGTATGAGAGAGGAGGGAGGCCCCAGTTAGACAGTGAGGAGAGAACCCAAGTCAGCAGCTTTGCAGCCAGCCTGGGAAGCACCCGGTCCAGACTGGTCCAGCCAGAAGCTCCAGGACCATCTCTTCAAGAAAATGAAATGAATAAAGTACCTAAGGAGCTTCAGCATTTGGGATGATTGGGAGGCAACATTCAATGTGGGAAGAGTTTGTCACTAAATTAGTGACAAATACATAGAACGAAACAAACAAAAACAAAGTGATTTTTAACTCCAAGAAAAAAATTTAGCAGGAAAAGGAAAACAATCATTATATACTTAGCACCTGGCTGTGAATAGTGTTTATATATTCATAATAAGGTAAATATTGAATGTTGATCTAACCAAAATCATGATCTAATTACACTGGGAAACGGCAGGAAACGTGCGTGGGTGTGTGGCAAAAAGGGCAGAAGGATTTGGCCAAAGAGAGAGAAATCCTCCACTTCCATAATGGGGAATAAAGCGATGCCTACATTAAAAATTTTTAAGAAAAGTCTGACACTGAAAAATTAGAAGTAGTGATGTAAGCTCGCTACTTAGCAATATGAAGGGAAAGAATCAGTTAAAAGGAGTTGAAGCAGGAACCTACTGGGGCAGGAGCTCTGCTGTATGTCTTATCAAGCCTTGCAGAACTTGTGGTATCTTTAAACTATGTGCCAGGAAAATGGTTATTAAAAAAACAAAAAGACAAAGAACAGAAGTAAGAGCAGGAGGGGAGGAAAAGAAGAAGAGCTCAGAAGAGTCCAGTAAAGACCGGGCTCTGCAGTATTTGGGGCAAATTATTTAATTTCTCTGATTTCTTCCTCAAAAAAATGGGGATAATAATACATAACTCACAGTGTTCTTTTTGTCTCTGATGTATAGTTACTATTATTTTTGGAACCACGGACAGAGCCATCCAGGGATTAACCCTAGTTTTCTCATCTGGACAATGGAGATAATCACCTGCCTCATTAGGTTGTTGACAGATTAGGTGAAGTAACTAAGGTCAACCTAAAATGCTTCTGGAACCAGGCAGAATAGAACTGCAGTCACACATCCGACCTGATGCCCAGCGATGACGCTTGCACGTAGAGAGAGGTTACTCCACGAGGGTCTCCGTGCGTGGGGTTATCCCCTGCCTTCACAGGCAGAATGTCCTTAACCACCAGACCAGCCGTGTGCTCCTGGGGAAACAAATAAACGCACACCAAGCATCATGACACATGTGAGTAACCACATCTGGGCAGGGCATAACATGCCAGAGAGACTGCGCGGCTTTATACACAGCTTGTCCACGTCCAAGAAAGGTCAGTGACGGAGGACCAACAGTAACCCAGGACTTCAAGACAGAGAATCTTCAGGTCTCTACTTCACCAACTGGCCAGTCATTTCCTTTTTTTTAATATAAATTTATTTTATTTACTTATTTATTTTTGGCCGCATTGGGCCTTCGTTGCAGTGCGAGGGCTTCTCATTGTGGTGGCTTCTCTTGTTGCGGAGCACAGGCTCTAGGTGTGCGGGCTTCAGTAGTTGTGGCGCATGGGCTCAGAACTTGTGGCACGCGGGCTCTAGAGTGCAGGCTCAGCTGTGGCCCACAGGCTTCGTTGCTCTGCGGCACGTGCGATCTTGCCGGACCAGGGCTCGAACCCGTGTCCCCTGCATTGGCAGGAGGATTCCCAACCACTGCGCCACCAGGGAAGCCCTTGGCCAGTCATTCCTTGAGATTCTGTTTCCTCACTGTTAAACTGAATTTGGTAGTTAGAAAACGGACCTTACTGTGTGGTTATCATGGAACTTAAATGAGATTATTTGTATGTATATTTAAGTGTGTACCTACTCGTTATATGCAAATGACTATTTTCAAAGAAAATACAAATCCAGACTTCGTAAGGATGGACTTTATTCAGGAAGGAGTATTGCCAGGTTGGGGGAGGGGAAGGGACTGCTGTAGTAGAAGAACATTGTCGATTGTGAGATTTGCAAGCATCTTAAGGGTTGGGCAAAAAAAGGGATTTTCCTTTCCAAAGGGGAGTAAACAAGGCTGGAAAGAACCAGGGGTAGGGAAGTGGGATGACTGAAAAGGTTGAATTAGGGGACAGCAGATCAGAGAATGTTTTACCCTGAGACCAGCCTATTCTCAGGGCAGTTGGCTGGCGGAGGGTGGGCAGAAGTTCAGGGTCCTGGAGGAGGGAGAAGAGTGTAACCAGAGTTCCAGTGATGAACATTTTGTTCTGATTGATGGAGGGGGGCGGGTGGGGAATAAGCTCTTTGGATAATTTTTTTGAGGCAAGGAAAGGGAATTCTGAGGGTGTGTATCTGGCCTTGTCACAGGTAAACAAGAGCATCGTGAAGGCTTTCTTAGTCACGTGGGGAAGGGTGGGACTTTTCAGTAGCCATCTTCTGGAGCACAAAAGATGGGGGGATTTCTTAACTTTCACTGCTTTCCAGGATCTGAGGGCTCAGGTAAAATTTGACATCGTCACTATCCGTATGCTACATAGTAGTAGCAGCAGAAACAGTAGCAGTAGGCGCAGTAGAAGTAATAGTAATGGTAACATACACATATAAAATGAGGCTTAAAATAGAGATGAAACCCCCAAAACCATATAGGGAGGAAGAGGAAAACAAAGACTTATATTGTATTTCGTTTAGTCCTAGGCTTCCTGGCAACTAAACAAAAATGGAAACACTGTGATTCTCATTGATAAAAAGCAAACAAAAATAGGAAACCTTTTTTGAGTGCCAAATTCAAAGCAATTTGTCCTATCCAGGCAAAGAATCACAAGGACCCAGAATGAACGACGTTACGCAGAATTCTTATGGTAATCCTCAATAACAACTGATACGAAGACATTAAAACATTGCTTAATGAAAGCATTTCTCTGGGAACTAAACTTCTGTAGTCTAGAAATATAGTCTTCTCATGATGAAAATCAGTTTCTTTTACGATGCTTTTAACGGAAACAAGGCTGGAAGATTTCTAATCCTCACGACAGCCCGGAAAGCAGATGTTATCACCCTCCTTTTACAAATGAGAAAACAGAAAGGGTGAACGATTGTGCCAAGGCCACACAGCCAGAGGTGGTGGAATCACCATAAGGTTCAACCCCTTTCCATTAAACCAGACCACCTTCAGCTTGATACCTGGATTTGTTTTATGATATGATTGACCAGCACACCCTTTAGCCAGTCTTCAAATACCAGTGGTCTCAGGCAGGCTTGGGAGAGGAACCTGACAGTAGTTCAGGCGTCATCTCCCATGTGAGTATCCAGGGCTCAGACACTCTCCTCTAACTGAACAGAGACCCTACAGGTTCTTTTCAGCTTTCATCTTACTCAACCTTTTTTTGCAGCATTTGATGATATGGAATATCCTTTCTGTTACAGCAGTAAAATGAAAGAAATTGTATTCAGTAAAATTGTTCATTCTTTCTTCTTAGCAAGTCATAGTTTTGTGTTTCCTGGGGAATGGTTTACTTGGGGAGCAACTGGGGTTTTCAAGCCCAGCCACTCACTTGAGTCGCTGATTTTCTCTCTGTGGTTGTGAAGGAATCTGTCAAAGCCAATGTCAGGTTGTTTGAGGTTTCCACTAGCTTCTCATTGGCCTTGACTCAATGGACAGAAAATGGATCAGATAAGAACAGGACAGATCCCTGGTTGTCAATGTTCATATAAATCTTTCATTGGATGCCACCATGAGAATCGAAGTCCTCAGGAATCAGAGCAAATGACAATTTAGAACATTCTAAACCACAACACCATTCTGATTTCTTTTTTCTCTTTTGTCCTCCCCCACCTTTTAAATTTAAAACTTTAAAAACATGTACCCCAATAATCTTCTCTGGGATTACATAGGGATGAATATCCTTGCTTTAGAAATAGGAGAGGAAGGAGTCCTTTAACTGAAGATGTGATAGGCCTTCTGTTGCCATAATTAGGAGTAGATAAATTGAAGGGACCAAGGGTCCTGGAATCCTACCATGTTGGGTGACTTACTGCTGTTCTAAAACAGAATTACTATCTGGGGCAGATATCATCCCCCAAAATTGAATTGGCTCACCTAGGATAATCCCACAGATCAGATTAATCACTCTAGAAATTTAAGAGTACATTTACAATTAATTTTCTTTGCAGAGTGATGAAAGCACTGCTCCAAGCTAGATCTTCTAAGGGAGAATTTTTTAGATTTTTCTATGACGGGGTACAGTAGTTGATGACAACATTCCCCTCTGGACATTGTCAAGACCAAAGTAATTTTGATCATCCTCTATGGCCATGCTTTTCAAATGGAGTTCATAACATCATGAGGGAGATAGGCAACATGCCACAGGGGGATGTAAAACCAGAGGATGAGTAAGGCTCATTTTCTGAGGGTATCCTTTTCATAAAGACTGGTAGTGAGAAGTGTGAGTAATTTAACAGGTAGTAATTTATCAGAAGCAATTACAGAGTATAAAAATAGTTTTATGAAATTTTAAGAGAAAGTGTGAAACTTTAAAGGGATTTCGTGCTATTGACAAGCTACCTGTCTCAGACTCCTCAGGCTACACAGAGATTTTTCATTATTGGAGGGTAATTGTTCCTGGGAAATGGTCACTGAAAGTGAATCCACATAGAATGAGGACCAAATATTTCATAGTAAATAGTAGGGGGAAAAGGGTAGATTAAATTTTTATATTGAAAATCATACAAAAAATGTGAAAAATAAGTTCATTTTACCGCATGTTTAACAATATGTTAAGTTATAATTGCAATCATGCAGTATTTCTTTAAAAAGCAAATGATGATTTAAGCTTTGGAAGGATGTTTGGCAACATGGTGTGAGACATCACCTTCCTTTCCTTTTTTTTTTTTTAAACATCTTTATTGGAGTATAATTGCTTTACAATGGTGTGTTAGTTTCTGCTTTATAACAAAGTGAATCAGCTATATATACACATATATTCCCATATTCCCTTCCTCTTGCGTCTCCCTCCCACCCTCCTTATCCCACTCCTCTAGGTGGTCACAAAGCACCGAGCTGATCTCCCTGTGCTAAGGCTGCTTCCCACTAGCTATCTATTTACATTTGGGAGTGTATATATGTCCATGCCACTCTCTCACTTTGTCCCAACTTACCCTTCTCCCTCCCTGTGTCCTCAAGTCCATCCTCTAAGTCTGTGTCTTTATTCCTGTCCTGCCCCTAGTTTCTTCAGAACCTTTTTTTTAGATGCCATATATATTGTTAGCATACGGTATTTGTTTTTCTCTTTCTGACTTACTTCACTCTGTATGACAGACTCTAAGTCCATCCACCTCACTACAAATAACTCAATTTCGTTTCCTTTTATGGCTAAATAATATTCCATTGTATATATGTGCCACATCTTCTCTATCCATTCACCTGTCAATGGACACTTAGGTTGCTTCCATGTCCTGGCTATTGTAAATAGAGCTGCAATGAACATTGTGGTACATGACTGTTTTTGAATTATGGTTTTCTCAGGGTATATGCCCAGTAGTGGGATTGCTGGGTCGTATGGTAGTTCTAGAAAACTTCCTTTCCCTTTTGACTTTCACAGCAAGACCATAAAGAAGGTTATGTTTGCAAAATGTTCTAAATGCCTGTCAGCATTCTCAAGAGAGTTAAATCCTTTGTTATTCAAAAATTATCTTTTAGAACACCTATCAAGTTAACAATTTTGTCAATTTTCTCTGTAATTATGAGTGACCTGTTATTTTCTAAGGGCTTTGCATGAGTTTCAGTGGTTATCTAACACCACTTTCCTTGACTTCACGAAATCCTGCATTTTGTGCCAGATTGCCGTCATCTTTGCATTTTGGGGTCAGATATTCACCACATCTACCACTCAGACCACCAGGCAGACTTACAAACAATGACTCAGATGTAATGCGGGCGTGGGAGGGAATGTAGAGATGAATGCTAGGCTTAGGAGGGAGGCTAATTATATAAGTGGTCCATTCATCAAAGAATATTTTCACATTATGATGACATTTTTCTCCCCTATGTAGCCTCAGAAACTGCAGGGACTCGGAGACACTTACATAATGAAGAATCCATGCACACGCCTTTGCCATGAGGAATGCTTTGATGGAAAAGGTAGGATAGTTTCTACCACATCGAACTTTGGGAAATTCATTGACCACTTGTTCATGGACTATAACGAAATGAGTTTCTAAGGAAAAATCCTTAGAAAGCTTTACTTGGGAGCACTCCTCCAGCTTTCCCCTGTGACACTCCACCCTCGTGAGAGTCCTGGTTAAACACCTTAAAAACAATACCAAAATTGTTACCTGCTCAGCTGGTTTCTGTACAAATGGATCTAATCCCATTCAGCAACAAAGAACATCTGCACTGCAGGGTCTCTTTATGGAATATAATATTGAACTACCTGCCATCCGTCATCTTTCAAAGGTGACATTTATGGAAGATTACCTGAGAAATACTGAATTTATCCATTTCTTCAAATTAAAAAATTTCTATCTTCTTCAAGCAGAGGTTCCAGTTCTGGTCTAAGCCGTATCTACCATTGCAATTTGAGACAAGCCTAAGCAAATTTGGCAAACTGGTGAGGCAGGCCATCTAGAAGTCTATTTGCATGAAGGACCAAGGCACCTCCCAGGAAATAATCCCAAGGGAAAAGAGAGGAAGGCAGGTTTTTATCTCTTCACAAAGCTTGGTGTCGAAGGGGAAGAGAGAGGATTTCCTGATACAGCCTGTTGGGCAGGGAGGAATAATCATGTATACAATATTCTTTGGGTTGTCCCCTGCCTTGTCTGGGCCTCGGAAAGGAAGAGGGGTAGCTTCACATAAAAATCGAAAGAGTTGTTTTCATTGTAATTTTGCTCGCTATCGGGACACAGACTGCCTTGCTTTGGTGGATTTCTAATACAATACGAGGCAATGGAGAGAAAGGCATTTTCTCCTTTTCAGTTGAGAGCACAGTGCGGTGTTCTGAGGGCTTTCTGAGAGCTCCATCTCACCCTGAACGCGAAGGGAAAGAGGGTCAAAGTCCAGCGTAGACTATGATGCTGAACAGGTCTGGCGCTCCCTGTGATGCTGCTGGGGCCCGACAGAAAAGGCAGCTGACGTGGGATTTAGGATAAGCTGATACCAGCAGAGGTGGCAGTGTCCAGTGGATGCCCTGCTGACTGGACTGGTTTGTGAGTGCATGTGAGACACTCCCTGGGTTCTCCTAGGAATAATTATGGGAAGACTTTGCAGAGAACTAGAAGTCCTGCATCCGCGGGTCTGAACAAGAGCCAGGAGGATGTAGACTGTTTTTGCTGGGATGTCACCGTGTGTTCCCCAGGCTGATGTGACCAGAGCAGGATGGTGTAGCAGATGCTGTCAGCACCCTCCCACACCTCCTTGGCCTGTACCACTTCAAGGCACACTGGCCCACATGCCCCTGCCAGCACCTGCCTCTCTTTGCCTGAGGGATTTCTCTGCCTGCTGGGGCCTGCTCTGTCCACCTGCATGGCAGGCTGGAAGTGCCTGGGAATTAATGCTCCCAGGAGCAGTTTTCAACCAATGACTGATGGGAGTTGGTATACAAATGCCCCGGCTCCCTCCCCACTCAGGTAGGATGACTCTGAGACTGCTCCACAAGCCCTGAATTTCCAATGGCGTAGGCTCTAATTTCCCTTTTTAGCAACTGACTTGATAATACATCTTTCAGGGGGGTCTCTTTTCCTTCTTTAGCTCACTTGTCTACCCTCTACTGTTGTTTACTGGCATTGTATCTCAAGTAAATGACATGTATTTGAATTCTTTTCTTAAAAGAAAAGAATTCCTGCTTCTAGGGGAACCCAAACTAAGACAGATGGGTTACACTTGGAGGAAACTAAAGCAACTCTTTCAGGTTGTTTTATCTTGAATATTCATCAACATGCTTTTGCTTTTTTTGGGGCCGTGCTGCAGCTTGTGGGATCTCAGTCTCTCCCCAAGGATTGAACCTAGGCCACGGCAGTGAAAGCCTGGGATCCTAACCATTAGGCTACCAGGGAACTCCCCAACAACCTTTTTTTTTTCTTTAACACTTTTATTGGAGTATAATTGCTTTATAGTGTTGTGTTAAGTTTCTACTGTATAACAAAGTGAATCAGCTATACATACACATATATCCCCATATCCCCTCCCTCTTGCATCTCCCTCCTTCCCACCCTCTCTATCCCACCCCTCAAGGAGGTCACAAAGCACTGAGCTGACCTCCCTGTGCTATGTGGCTGCTTCCCACCAGCTATCTATTTTACATTTGGTAGTGTATATATGTCAATGCTACTCTCACTTTGTGCCAGCTTACCCTTCCCCCTCTCTGTGTCCTCAGGTCCATTCTCTACATCTGTGTCTTTATTCCTGTCTTGCCCCTAGGTTCATCAGAACCTTTTTTTTTTTTTTTTTTTAGATTCCATATATATTGTTAGCATACGGTATTTGTTTTTCTTTTTCTGACTTACTTCGCCCTGTATGACAGACTCTAGGTCCATCCACCTCACTGCAAATAATTCAGTTTCATTTCTTTTTATGGCTCAGTAATATTCCATGGTATATATGTGCCACATCTTCTTTATCCATTCATCCGATGATGGGCACTTAGGTTGTTTCCATCTCCGGGCTATTGTAAATAGAGCTGCAATGAACATTGTGGTACATGACTCTTTTTGAATTTTGGTTTTCTCAGGGTATATGCCCAGTAGTGGGATTGCTGGGTCATATAGTAGTTCTATTTTTAGTTTTTTAAGGAACCTCCATACTGTTCTCCAGAATGGCTGTATCAGTTTATATTACCACCAACAGTGCAAGAGCGTTCCCTTTTCTCCACACCCTCTCCAGCACTTATTGTGTGTAGATTTTTTGTTGATGGCCATTCTGACCGGTGTGAGGTAATACCTCATTGTGGTTTTGATTTGTATTTCTCTAATGATTAGTGATGTTGAGCATCCTTTCATGTGTTTGTTGGCTATCTGTGTATCTTCTTTGGAGAAATGTCTATTTAGGTCTTCCACCCATTTTTGGATTGGGTTGTTTGTTTTTTTGATTGAGCTGCACAAGCTGCTTGCATATTTTGAAGACTAATCCTTTGTCCGTTGATTTGTTTGCAAATATTTTCTCCCATTCTGATGGTTGTCTTTTTGTCTTGTTTATGGTTTCCTTTGCTGTGTAAAAGTTTTTAAGTTTTATTAGGTCCCGTTTGTTTTGTTTTGCTTTGTTTTTATTTCCATTTCTCTAAGGGGTGGGTCAAAAAGGATCTTGTTGTGATTTATGTCAAAGAGTGTTCTTCTTATGTTTCCCTCTAAGAGTTTTATAGTGTCTGGCCTTACATTTAGGTCTTTAATCCATTTTGAGTTTATTTTTGTATATGGTGTTAGGAAGTGTTCTAATGTCATTCTTCTACATGTAGCTGCCCAGTTTTCCCACACCACTTATTGAAAAGGTTGTCTTTTCTCCATTGTATAGTCTCATCTCCTTTATCAAAGATAAGGTGACCATATATATGTGCATGGGTTTATCTCTGGGCTTTCTATCCTGTTCTATTGATCTATATTTCTGTTTTTGTGCCAGTACCACACTGTCTTGATTACTGTAGCTTTGTATTATAGTCTGAAGTCCAGGAGCCTGATTCCTCCACCTCCGTTTTTCTTTCTCAAGATTGCTTTGGCTATTCGGGGTCTTTTGTGTTTCCATACAAGTTGTAAAATTTTTTGTTCTAGTTCTTTGAAAAATGCCACTGGTAGTTTGATAGGGATTGCATTGAATCTGTAGATTGCTTTGGGTAGTATAGTCATTTTCACAATGTTGAGTCTTCCAATTCAAGAACATGGTATATCTCTCCATCTGTTTGTATCATCTTTAATTTCTTTCATCAGTGTTTTATAGTTTTCTGCATATAGGTCTTTTGTCTCCTTAGGTAGGTTTATTCCTAGGTATTTTATTCATTTTGTTGCAATGGTAAACAGGAGTGTTTCCTTAATTTCTCATTCAGCTATTTCGTCATTAGTGAAAAGACACAGACTGCTGAATGGATGGAAAAACAAGACCCATATATATGCTGTCTACAAGAGACCCACTTCAGACCTAGGGACACATACAGATTGAAAGTGGGGGGATGGAAAAAGATATGCCATGTAAATGGAAATCAAAAGAAAGCTGGAGTAGCAATACCCATATCAGACAAAATAGACTTTAAAATAAAGACTATTAAAAGAGACAAAGAAGGACACTACATAATCATCAAGGGATCAATCCAAGAAGAAGATATAACAATTGTAAATATTTATGCACCAAACATAGGAGCATGTCAATACATGAGGCAAATGCTAACAGCCATAAAAGGGGAAATCAACAGTAACACAATAATAGTAGGGGACTTTAACACCCCACTTTCACCAATGGACGGATCATCCAAAATGAAAATAAATAAGGAAACACAAGCTTTAAATGACACATTAAACAAGATGGACTTAATTGATATTTATAGGACATTCCATCCAAAAACAACAGAATACACTTTCTTCTCAAGTGCACATGGAACATTCTCCAGGATAGATCATATCTTGGGTCACAAATCAAGCCTCAGAAAATTTAAGAAAATTGAAATCATATCAAGTGTTTTTTCTGACCACAGTGCTGTGAGACTAGATATCAACTACAGGAAAAAACTGTAAAAAATACAAACACATGGAGCCTAAACAATATGCTACTAAATAACCAAGAGATCACTGAAGAAATCAAAGAGGAAATCAAAAAATACCTAGAAAAAACTGACAATGAAAACATGATGACCCAAAACCTATGGGATGCAGCAAAAGCAGTTCGAAGAGGGTAGTTTATAGCAATACAATCCTACCTCAGGAAAAACAAGAAAAATCTCAAATAAACAACCTAACCTTACACCTAAAGCAATTAGAGAAAGAAGAACAAACAAACAAAAAAAAAACCCAAGTTAGCAGAAGGAAAGCAATCATAAAGATCAGGTCAGAAATAAATGAAAAAGAAATGAAGGAAACAATAGCAAAGATAAGTAAAACTAAAAGCTGGTTCTTTGAGAAGATAAACAAAATTGATCAACCATTAGCCAGACTCATCGAGAAAAAAAGGGAGAAGACTCAAACCGACAGAATTAGAAATGAAAAAGGAGAAGTAACAACTGACACTGCAGAAATACAAAGGATCATGAGAGATTACTACAAGCGACTATATGCCCATAAAATGGACAATCTGGAAGAAATGGACAAATTCTTAGAAAAGTACAACCTTCCAAGACTGAACAAGGAAGAAATAGAAAGTATGATCAGACCAATCAGAAGCACTGAAATTGAAAGTGATTAAAATTCTTCCAACAAACAAAAAAAGCTCAGGACCAGGTGGCTTCACAGGTGAATTCTATGAAACATTTAGAGAAGCACTAACACCCATCCTTCTCATACTCTTCCAAAATATAACAGAGGGAGGAACACTCCCAAACTCATTCTACGAGGCCACCATCACCCTGATACCAAAACCAGACCAAGATGTCACAAAAAAAGAAAACTACAGGCCAGTATCACTGATGAACATAAATACAAAAATCCTCAACAAAATACTAGCAAACAGAATCTAACAGCACATTAGAAGGCTCATACACTATGATCAAGTAGGGTTTATCCCAGGAATGCAAGGATTCTCAATATACACAAATCAATCAATGTGATACACCATACTAACAAATTGAAGGATAAAAACCATATGATCATCTCAATAGATGTAGAAAAAGCCTTCGACAAAATTCAACACTCATTTATGATAAAAACTCTCCAGAAAGTGGGCATAGAGGGAACCTACCTCAACAGAATAAAGGCTATGTATGACAAACCCACAGCTAACATTGTTCTCAGTGGTGAAAAACTGAAACCGTTTCCTCTAAGATCAGGAACAAGACAAGGTTGCCCACTCTCACCACTATTATTCAACACAGTTTTGGAAGGTTTAGCCACAGCAATCAGAGAAGGAAAGTAAAAGGAATCCAAATCGGAAAAGAAGAAGTAAGACTGTCACTGTTTGCAGATGACATGATAGTATGCATAGAGAATCCTAAAGATGCTACCAGAAAACTATTAGAGCTAATCAATGAATCTGGTCAAGTAGCAGGATACAAAATTAATGCACAGTTAATTAACTTGTGCATTAATTAATTAATGCACAGTTAAATACAAAATTAATTAATTAATTAATGCACAAGTAAATCTCTTGCATTCCTATACACTAACAAGCTATTTTTATAGAGTTGCATTTTAATGTTAATGTTTTTAGTTTTTATTGACTAAGCCCAGAATCTGCCAAAGGAGTCCAGTTCCTTCAGTAGCCAGCTAAAGACATAGTCAATTCTGTTACACAGCCCTTCCTATATGATGTTCATTGTGAAAAATTTCTTCTAAAATTTTAAGGTGGAAAATGTTTTTGCTTAGTCTGAGAAGCTGGTATAGTTCCTGTATTCTGATAAAGAGAATTAGATACCAGACCCTCTCCCCGCCACAGCCCTGCCTTATAGGAAAATCAGAAGTCACTTTGGAGTCCAGTAACAGTAAATATATAGAACTTTATCACCTGCATCTATAGACTTCTCTTCCCTAGTCTGGATTTCTGTTAAGGTATGTTTTCTCTGGTCCTGGTAATTTATTCCCATTTATATTTATTTACCTCTCTACTTTTTATGTGCATCTCTTCATAAGCTTCCTCAAATCTTCTGTGGAACTAGTGGGCATATAAACAAGGTGTTTGATAAGCATTTATTTAATGAATTACATTTGGATGCCAACTCGGCAGAGATATTTTCCTGAAAATAGAGATCTATGAATCTTTCCTCCAGAGCATCTTACCTCTTAGGGTGTTGCCTTTCAAAATTTCTAGATTCTGTGATTGTCTCTTTAGCTGAAATCTTACAGGGAAGCTATATCAAGTAAACGTAAGCAGACCTCTGGTTGAGATGTGTGGCTGAGAGGATGGGATCCCCTCACTCAGCTTGGACCATCCCCTTTCTCCTCTCTGTGAATCACCTCCTAAGCCCTAATTAGGTCCTGAGGGGAGCAGGTTGACAAACAGTTTTGGAGAAGACCCAGCAGGATGTGGCCCTGCTGCCACCCAGGAGAGGGACCCCTCCCTCCCGTGGGCCCTGTCTGCCCAACGGCTGAGGGATGTCCTCCCCGAGTTTACCTTAGCCCAGGTGCTGACTCACTGGTCAAGAACTAGCCTCTGGGCAGGCCTCTCCCCTGGCCACCCGTTTGTCACTTCATGTCTGTCTGGACCTTCTTCTGGCCCGCCTGACACTGCTCCCGGCTCCCTTGAGGCTTTGGTGAAGATGGCAGCATTGAGGCTGCAGCGGAGGTGAAGGGCCTGGGGACTCAGCGGGGCTGGGGGTGGAAGGAGCCTGCCTCACAGGCCCCCGGCTCTGCCTCTTTTCTGGAAGCTCTTGGTTCCAAGCTGAGACTCATCCCCTGCTCACTCCCCCCGCCTCAATGTTTGTCTAATGAGGAAACATTTCTGACCCAGCCAGTTAAAAGTCCTGCCCCTTCGCCTCATTACTGCCAAGGCCAGAGCTAAAAAGGTGAAAGCTGGCAGCCTTGGGCTCCCTTCAAATTGGCAACTACCCTCCGGGTCTGTGTCTCGGAGGCCCGGCCTCTCAATAGGGCTGTGTTTTCAGTCCTGGTTAAACAAAGCCGGGCAGTCTCCCTCCTGGGCCTGAGCTCCCCATTCTCATCTTTCTATGGGGGATTAAGAGCTGCTCTCTTGTTTGGGTGTCACTCTGCCTTTGAACCCCTGTGGCTTCATCTGGTTTCAGGCTCAGCTTCCTGCCAGGAAGTGGATTTACCTCTGATTTGTTGTTACTCTCTCCACAGGACGACGCCCAGGGGGATGGAGGGTCTTCCTCCCCGGGGACCCCACCTCGTGCGTGCCCTCCCCTCCCCCTTCTCTCTCCTGCCTGCGTCCCCAGAGCTGCTCCCAGCTACCTCCTCCGCACCCTGAATTCTCCTGCCATGCCCGCGGAGGCGGGGACTCTGAAGGGGGGCCCAGGCCTGCTCACTCTGGGGCCACAAAGGCCAGCAAGCTGGAGATGGTACAGGCTGGACATGCGCTCACCAGGCTGAGGCAGGAGAGAGCCCCAAACTGAGTGAGAGGCTGGGTTGGGTCCCTCTCCAGGGTTGGATTCCAGGAGTCTCTCTCTCACTATCTTCTTGAAAACCCCTGAAAACGGGTGAAAGGGGTGTTTCTGCCTCACATGCTAGACTTGCACTGGAAGCCAGATCTCTTGAGTGCAAATCCAGGGCTATTTCTATCTTATCACTTTTTAAATGTGTATTTTACCTTTATTTGCAATAGACAGAATCTTACAGACAGAGGCCTTGAGGGATGGAGTGTGTGTGTGTGTGTGTGTGTGTGTGTGTGTGTGTGTGTGTGTGTGTGTAGGTGTGTGATGTAGGAAAGGGGGCTGAAGGTCAATGGATGTTAGGTACATTGACATCCAGGCAAAGAGAGAAGATTTTTTTCTGGAGGGGAGGCTCTTGTCCTTATTCTAGAAAAGATCTTCTAGAAAACATCAAGAGAAATATCAAAGTACAGTTTGGCTGGCATTCCTCGTAGTGTATAGGAAGTGGTTGTCCAGCAACCAACTAAATAACTTCTGCTTTACTAACCATCAGGGAAAGGTGAGCTTCGGCAGTAAGAATCCACATTGGCCCACATTTCTGGAAATCCTTCTCAGGGCCCTGGATATCTCCCTAGATCTCAAGGAAGAGAAGCTAAAGAAAGGTGGTGATCTCACCCAGGGGAGGAGACCATCTCTGGATCAGGACAGGTGTTTTTCCTTGTTTGTTTTTATTTTGTTTTACGTGCCATCCCCTACACAACCTGTTAAGGGAGAAAATCACCCCCTAAAACTGGGAATGAGGAATCTGCGGGGCACTGAGATGAAAACAGATTCACGTGTGGGGCAGGGAGGACAAGAGAGATGGGTTGGGGGTCACAGAAAGTAACTCATGGGAGGAGGAGGATGGTGTCAGGCAGCGAAAGGTTAAAGGGCAAAAGGAGCTGAAAAGGGAAGTGTGGCCTGAGTGGATGAGCAGAGGCCGAGAGAAAGCCAGCAGATGTCACCCTCCAGGGCCTGGCCCTCCCCTGCACGCAGGTCGTGGGCCCTGAGGGTGCTGGCCCAGGCCCCTCGGTTGCTCTCCTCACAAAGCCTGGGTTGTGCTCTTGGTAGGGCACAACCCTCCTGTCCCCAAGGTCCTGGCTGGAGCCGCCAGCCCTGGGAGCTGCCAGCCCTGGGAGCCTCCCTTTGGTGACAGAGGCCCCAGATTTGTGCCAGTGCCCAGACCTAATAAGCAGCTCGTTGGAATCTGAGGAAGGACCAGCGCGCAAGGAGACATGCTAATTAAAGTGATTGCTGTTCTTTAATTAAGCAATCATCCCCCCGAAGAGGGCATTATCATGCAAATAGAGCCCTCTTGGGTGAGGTAAGGGCTTTGGGCAACAGCTGAGGTCTGTTAATAAGGCCTGAGAGCGTCCAAGGGCGGGGATCCAGCACGCCCCATTGACTGGGTGGCGGAGCCCGGGAAGCGATCACGCCTCACCGCGCGCCCTTTGTCTCTCCAGGCGTGGGCTGCCGAGCATCGAGAGACAGGGACCCCGCACCCCCTGCTGCTGTCCCCCTCCTCTCCTCCCCTCGCCTTCTCTCCCAGAGAGGCTTGCAGAGCTGTGCAGGCTGCAGAGGTTTGTGGGACAGTGTCTGGTTTGGCCCTTTGTGCAATCGATGCCCCAGTTATCAGAGCATCGGCGCAGAAGCGTTGGAATGAGGTGGGAATGGGGGCTCCTCCGTGTTCGTAAACAGGAAAGATTCTACAGGAGGATGAGCACCATCCAGCCGCTGTAATAGACAGAAAGAGACGGAAATTAGCCACCTACCCGGCTGACTGGGGCAAACTGCTGTCCCTGTCCAAGACCCAGTTTCTCATCTTTGTTTTGTTTTGCTTTGTTTTTACACATACATGTAACTATTCTTTTTCAACTTCTTTTCCCATTTAGGTTGTTACATAATATTGAGCAGAGTTCCCTGTGCTATGCAGTAGGTCCTTGTTGGTTATCCATTTTATTTTTGCGGTACGCGGGCCTCTCACTGCTGTGGCCTCTCCCGTTGTGGAGCACAGGCTCCGTCCGGACGCGCAGGCTCAGCGGCCATGGCTCACGGGCCCAGCCGCTCCGCGGCACATGGGATCTTCCCGGATCGGGGCATGAATCAGTGTCCCCTGCATCGGCAGGCGGACTCTCAACCACTGCGCCACCAGGAAAGCCCTATCCATTTTAAATACAGCAGCGTGGGTGACTTTCCTGGTGGCGCAGTGGTTAAGACTTCGTGCTTCCAATGCAGGGGGTCCGGGTTCGATCCCTGGTCAGGGAACTAGATCCCAAATGCATGTCGCAACTAAGAGTTTGCATGCCACAGCTAAGAAGCCCACCTCCCGAAACTAAACCCTGGCATAACCAAATAAAAATAAATAAATAAGTATAGCAGTGTGTACATGTCAATCCCAAACTCCCTATCTCTTCCCCCTTCTCCCAGTAACCTTAGGGTTTGTTCTCTAAGTCTGTGAGTCTTTCTCTGTTTTGTAAATAAGTTCATTTTTATCATTTCTCTTTAGATTCCACATATAAGTGATATCATACGATATTTCTCTTTCTCTGTCTGACTTACTCCACTCAGTATGACAATCTCTATGTCCATCCATGTTGCTGCAAGTGGCATTATTTCATTCTTTTTTAATGGCTGAGTAATATTCAGTTGTATATGTGTACCACATCTTCTTTATCCATTCCTCTGTCCGTGAATATTTCGGTTGCTTCCATGTCCTGAGTATTGTAAATAGTGCTGCAGTGAACACTGGGGTGCACGTATCCTTTCGGACCATGTTTTTCTCCAGATACATGCCCAGGAATGGGATTGCAGGATCATAAGGTAGTTTTATTTTTAGTTTTTTAAGGAACATCCATACTGTTCTCCATAATGGCTGTATCAATTTCCATTCCCACCAACAGTGCAAGAGGGTTCCCTTTTCTCCACACCCTCTCTAGCATATATTGTTTGTGGATTTTTTGATGATGGGTATTCTGACTGGTGTGAGGAGATATCTCATCAGTTTCTCATCTTCATAACTGCCTGACACGCTTATCATGTGGGTAAATGGTTGTGAACACACCAGGCTCAGGGCTTGACACCTAACCCAGTGGTTCCCGACAGAGGTGATCTTCCCCCCAGAATAAAGTGCCCAATAAAACATATCTTTATCTTTTTATCTGCTAAATCTGGCAACCTTACCACTGGGGACATGGGCTTTTCTTAGAGATATTTGGGTTGTCACAACTGGATGACTGGGGGCCACTGGCGTCTGGTGGGTAGAGGCCAGGGACACTGCTAAGTGTCCCATGACGCACAGGATGGCATCCACAACAAAGAATTGTCTGCTCCATCAGAAAGAGAAAACAAATATCGTATAATATCACTTGTATGTGGATCTAGAAAAATGGTACAGATGAACTTATTTGCAAAGCAGAAATAGAGACACAGACGTAGAGAACAAACGTATGGATACCAAGGGGGGAAGGGGGTGTGGGATGAATTGGGAGATTGGGACTGACATATATACATTACTATGTATAAAACAGATAACTAATGAGAACCTGCTGTATAGCACAGGGAACTCTGCTCAGTGCTCTGTGGTGACCTAAATGGGAAGGAAATCCAAAAAGAGGGGATATATGTATACATATAATTGATTCACTTTGCTATACAGCAGAAACGAACAGAACATTGTAAAGCAATTATAATCCAATAAAAATTAAAAAAAAAAAGAATTATCTGCTTTAAAATATCCACTGGTGCTCAGGTTGAGAAATGCTGACGTAAGTAGCACCCAAGAAACCTGAGTTAGATGAACAGGTCATGAGGTGATGGCGCATTTTCTGGAGCAGGACCTCCAGTGGTGTGGCTGTAAATCACCTTGGGACCAGCTCTTTAGGTTTTTCTGCTTTTCTTGAAAGGAAGAGTTTGGACAACTGTGTTTTAAGTAACTGAACGAACAGACTGAGGCTGAGTGGTACCAGTGCTGGGAGTCCCGTGCAAGAAGCAGGACCAAAGAAATCGTTTATGAATCCAAGGAGCCTCAGAGACAACACAAAGCCAGCTCTGAGGTAAGAGGAAGGCGAGCCTTCATGAGAAGAGCCACCAGGGCCCAGCTGGTGGTCACAGCAAGGCCACTGAGAGCAGGTGTCAGCGACTCCTGGATTGCGAAGAGGGAACCATACTCACACCTTACCGTTGACGGTAATAGTAATGGCATAGCTAACACTTGTATTGCGCTCACTGTTCTAAGTCTCACAACAGCCTAGGGGGTAAGTACTATTATGATCCCCATTTTGCAGATACAGACAACAGGTAATTTGCCCAGGGCCCCATCCTAGTAAGAGCCAGGATTTTAAAAGAGGTAGCATCTGAGGCTGGTCCAGCCGGGGAACTGGTCTGCTGTGAGGCTTCGCCGTCTTGCTGCACGGGAGTCAAGCCCTCGGCTAAATGCCCTTGTGTCTGCTGAGGCCGCTGAGTGGTGCCCAGGCTGTGTCTGTACTTAGGGCTTTGGGTCCCCTACAGACAGCTAGAGGGCAAAGGTAAGACGGGGAGAGAGTCACCAGCCTAGTTTTGCCCATCAGAGCTCGTGTCTTTCACTGAACATAGGCAGTCTCCCCAACCTCCTGGGCCGAGGTGGGGGGGTGGTGTGTTTGGTGTATCCAGAGCTGCCTTGCTCATAGCGTGCGTCTCGGAGTAGTGGTAGCGGCTTGTGCACTGCTGTAGGTACACAAAGGGCAGAAAGTCAGCAAACCAGACCGTCCAGTAAGGGGGAAGATCAAGCCTCTCGCTCCCAGAAATCTTGGACCACTTTCAATTTGGCTTTCAACTCGCTGCAAAATAAATGTTTTGTGTTACAAGGACACGGAGATACTATCTCATCAGCCCTACTAGTTTAGCAGCACCTCTGCCAACCTCTCACTCGACGTTTGGCAGAGGAAGGAGCGTGGAGAAAAACAGGACCAGGTTCTGTTTGCAAAACATTTTCATCAGTCAAAAAACTGCCAGGGTGGTGAATATTAAATAAACCCTGACTCACAGAGACGGATACCTTGCTTTACTTTGCTGACCGGCTGGGTAACAGAGTTAGGTTATTTTAGGAGTGACAGCGCTAACATTCTGCAGACTTCTCAGAACGGCTCTGGCTTTTTCTGAACAAAGAACAATCCACAAAAACGCCCATGGTTTGCAATGCACAGGAGTCTGTTCACAGGACCGCAGGCTCAGGCCCTTTCCTTGGTCAAAAGGGACCCAGTGAGATCACCCATTTAATTGCCTTCCACCTACAGGTGGGGCTGGGTGGCCTGAAGGTCTTCTGCCAGCAGACTTAGTGAGAGCGTGGCCCAAGTGTCAGACCCTTACAGTGAGTTCCCTAAGGGCCAGTCCTGGTTTTTTTCCACTGCAGGATTTATAAGTGGGTTTGAAATGAGAGCACAGTGTTGCTTGGCCAGGAATAAAGATTTTCATTGTGTTTCAGTCACTAACCTAAGACACCATAATACAAGCCAGGCTCCACGGTCCCCAACTTGAGCTAGTCCTGGAGTAAAAGTTCATCCAAGAACAATAATAATGATAGTATAACCCAAACTTACACTTACTACGTGCAAGGCATTGTTCTAATTCTCACAAAACCAGGCAGGAGGTAATCTTTGTACTGTCATTTTGCAGAGAAGAGCTTTCCTATTTTCTTTATTCTTACGTTAGGAGAGGCTCCCATCCTACCCTTTAGCTTCTCTTCACATCTCCAGGTTATCTCCCTCATTCCGCACGTGAACAAGATCTTCTGTTAGCCTTGAAAGAGTCCAACCCAGCTCTTTCTGTGGTTCTCTCTCCAAGAACCATTTCTTTCTTGCTCTAACCCCAAAACCTCAGTCTCCATCATAACCACTGAGTGTTTGTTTCTGTGCTGCCTTGCCTGACTTTCTCATTGCTGTGGAGACACATTTAAAAGGCTGCATAGCATAGGGGCAAAGTGTGTGGATTCTGAAGTTAGCCGCTCGGGTTTGAATCCAGCTCTGTCCTCTCTAGCTGTGTCACCTTGGGCAAGTTACTCAGCCTCTCTGAGCCTTGGTTTCCTCATCTATAAAGCAGGAATAATATGCCTATTTCACAGGAATAGTAAATGAGTGCTATCGAACTGTGCCTGGCACATAATAGGTACTATAAGTGTGATCCTATCTGGCCAAAAGAGACTAAGTGTCTCAAGGGCAGAGATGCTACCGTGTCTTTCTATAAGTGGCAAGTGAGTGATGAACAAGTAGAAAAAGCTTGATAAGTATTTGCCTGGGTCTTTGTCTGCTCAAAGAAATGGTGAGAAGATACATGTATCTTCCTGGGACCCCTCCCAGGAAAGCAGCAAAATAGAAAGTAAAACAAAGAAGTGTAGAATCTACATCTTTCTTGATAGTATCTTGAAGGTGCTTAGTAAACGTCATTGAATAACTTCATTAACTTCATCAGCAAACTGATTAAAATTGAGAACTATGGCAGTTTCAGTGTTTAAAGGTAGAGAGAGAAATAAAGGAAAAGAGGGAAGCAGAGGGATGATGATAGATTTTATCTCCTTCATGCCTTTGGCTCGCTTTGCCAAGTGCTTGTTAAGCTCAGCACCTTCTGAACCATCTCTAGGGCAGCCATGGGGTGGAAGCATGCACCAGTCCAGGCTCGAGAGGAAGCACGGCGCTGAATCTCCAAACTGTGGCTGCTACTGTTGATAGAAAGAGAAGTTAGAGAATGACCACCGTCCTGATGACTCCGGACAGGTCACAGGGCTCACCGACAGGAAGCCAGACGGTTGAACATCCCAGAGACGTCCTGAAATGTTTCCCGTGTTACAGGATGGTGAAACCAGCCCCTGGGCCTAGCAGGGACCCTCAGGATTAGGTGCCTCGTGATCGGGAGTGAAAGACACTGACGCGGGGAGAGAAGGGTAAACAGGCACTTTTAGAGGAGTGTGCCGTCTCTGAGCCATCCTCATGCATGGAGGCAGGGGACTGGACCTGATGGGCACGTATAGTCCCCAGAGGCATGGCTCCTGATGGTTGGTTAAAAAGAGAATGATCTCACTGTGGAAAAACGTCCTGGAGTCCTGACATTTTGTGTGGGTCTGGTTTATTTGGGGGCTTAAGTCTCAAGGCCCGCACCTCCATTCCTCCCTTCTTTCCTTCTTCAACAGGTCCCACAGCCCTCCTCCTCCAGCGTTTGTGAAGAATGTTAAGCACAGTCCTTTAATCAAGGTGGAAGCCCTTTGTGAAGGGGCCCAAGAAAAGCTGGGCTGCAGGAGGGGCTAACTGCAGAGTTGAACTTTTGTTTTTGTTTTTTTTTTTTTGCGGTTCGCAGGCCTCTCACTGTTGTGGCCCCTCCCGTTGCGGAGCACAGGCTCCGGATGCGCAGGCTCAGCGGCCATGGCTCACGGGCCCAGCCGCTCCGCGGCATCTGGGATCCTCCCGGACCGGGGCACGAACCCGAGTGCCTTGCATCGGCAGGCGGACTCTCAACCACTGCGCCACCAGGAAAGCCCAGAGTTGGCCTTTTGACAAATCCATGAAATGAATACAGTGGAGTGGGCGAAGAGGTGTTCCTGAGTGCAGGTGAGGTCTGAGACGGACCGGAGGGGCCTGTGAATGTGCTCTTCCGAAGGTCTTCTCGTGCCCCCTCCCAAGCTGGGACCAGGTGGGGGGGGTTTGCTAATTTCAGCCCCTAACACACTGCTGGTCACCAGGGAGCTTGCTGGCTGTGGGGCAAGCAGAGAAAGGGTACTGGGCCTGAAGTGTAGGCAGCACAGAGCCAGACATGTGCTGTGATCTGGATGGTGGAGACAGAAGATCCCCTAGAGCCGGAATATCTCCCTAGGTGTCTGCTGTAGCACCTGAGAGTCTGACTGCCCGGGATCCCAGGGTCCCAATTATAAAGCTGCTATCAGTTATTGACCCCTTAGATTGAATTAGCCTGAAAACATGCTGAGAAGCCCATGGCCAGTTTACATGGGCAGCTTGAAGAAGCCTGGAGAAAATCTGTCTCTTTCTCCATCGCACTCCCCTCATTAACAAGGCAGTCCCTGGTGCAGGGAGGCGAGGGGCAGTGAGTAAGAACACGGTGTAAATTGTTCTCCATCCCTGCCGCCCCTCATAAACTTCCCTCACTTGGGTATCTAGCTCCCAGGGGCTGTCTGCCTACTTGCTTCCCTCCCTTTCGGGCGTAAATGTGAATGTGAAGGTTGAATCCAAAACTCGGGGGTGGGGGGCCTTCTCCAGTCTCCTATCTCTGTCCCAAGTGGCCAGAGTCCCAGGCTCTCCTCTCCTGGTGTCCTTTCTCTGCCCGGGCCCTGGTCCCCATCTCTCTAGCCCCCAGGGATAAGGTGATAAGGCTGAGGTCGTAATGCAGAGTCAGAAACAAAGAGTTTCCATTTCTCCCGGGAAACGTGGTACCCAGAACCTCCAGGACAGGACAGACAGTAATTGGCGAGCAGCAGGTGGTAAATGAGCTGGACAGGATGTGATCAAGGGAGAGGATGGGACAAAGACGTGAGAACGTGGGGAGGCATAGTGGCCGGCACCAGACCTGAGACTGGGGGAGACATAAGGACTCTTAGAGAGCTCTGTTCAGAACCGTGTGTCAGCACCTGTAAGTACCTTTAACCAACCTAGAGAAGAGAAAACACTTGGTTATGTACGGCACAAGCAAGGCTAGGGATAATGATTCATGAGCTCGCCTTGTCTTTCTATATATGTATGTGTTTATTTGGTTAACAAGCACCCTAGAATGCTTGCCATGTGCCAAACTTACCTCAACCTTATAACAGTCTTCTAAATCTATGTCACTTATGGATACCTATTAATATGAAGAGCAAGTATTATCCTTATTACCAATCTGTGGATGATCAGAACACAGACCGTTGATTCACGTGTGCTCAATCTGTCACTGCTCGTGTAGCATGACAGTCATTCACAGCTAAAGCAGTGAGAGAAAACTCTAGACTGTAGGAGGAGAATTCACAATGAGTTTTTACCGTGATGATGATGATAAAAATAATAATAGTAGCTATTTTAAATGATTGATTATGCTTTTATTATTTATTATTTCTGAGCCCAGTCCTTTGTATGCATTATTTCACTTAATCCTCACCGCAGTCATAGAAAACGGGTACCATTATTACTGTTTCACAGATGAGAAAACTGATGCACAAAACATAAGTAATTTGTCCAAGAGGGAAGTTAGTTTTCATAACATTCTTTGCTGCTGATATAAGAAATATTGATAATTGATAAGGAACGTCTAAAGCCAGCTGGTGAGTGATAAGAGCCATCAGTACAGCACACGTACTCTGTGCTGGCCGCAACACAAGGTACGTTATACACTTTAAATCCTCGAAACCACCGGACAGCGTATGGTATCTTTATACCTCTTTGGCTGATGGGGAAACTCACCTGACTTTACACAGTGTGTGGACCAAAGGGCTAAACAGAAGACCTCCAGCATCTCCAGAGACGAGCCCAGTCAGAGCTGCCCAGTCAGACGGGTGTTAGAGATCCCGTCCCGAGGATTTGGAAAAGCACATCCTTCAAGCAGCAGCTAAGACATCATGCCAAAATCTTTTTGTTCCGACCCATACTAGAGCTGTTAAGGCTGCCAGATTCTGCTCTAACAACGCCAGCCCCTTAGAGACCTTGACATACTGTAGCTCATTTTTTTTCCTCTCTGGGAGGAAGAAAGGAAATTCTACCATAGAGATTAAGTGATTGGCCCAAGTTCACACAGCAGACAGTAGGCTAATGAGGGACCTGGGAATAAATCACACTGGACAGGTTTCCCATTCCTCAGTCCAGTGCTTTCCTATGAGGCCATCCAGCCCCAAATAGCTCATTCGTTAGCTGCTACCCTTTGCAAATATCCCCAACCCCTCATCATTCCCTCTCAGGACTTTTGCTTTCTTTCAAGTCTCAGATGGGGCCCCTTTGCCACCTGTAACTGAATGGCATGGAAGGTGGCATCCTATCTGTTCAGCCCTGACCTCTGTTACAGACCTGTCTTCTCTTTCCTGTAAAACGATCTCCACATTCTTTGCTAGTGCAAAGGAGATGTGTAAAGTCATTTTCTCCCGACCTGGTGTGTGGGTAAATTAATCTGGCATCACAAACCCAGTCACAGAGTTAGTTGATCTGTGTGTAATGGGTTTAGGCAGTGAGTCTCCAGAGCTTAGCCTGTTCAGCATAAAAAAGGCCATAGAAATCTCTCTCTCCGTGAAATCCTCTTGCACACAATTCAGGAAATGTACAAGACAGTGAGAATACAGTCAACCTATTGGAATTTCTTTTTGAAGAAAAAAATATCTCGCAGAGGAAAACCGTTGATTACCAACCTCTGAGCCTTGGTAGGGGAGTTATCCTGCAGTCATTAGACGTGAAATTCTAAAGGCTTGGGGGAGGGCCAGCTAGCGTAATAACATGTCAATATTAAATTACATCGTAAATAATCAGAACTTCCTGCATATTTAATGGAAACTTTGTTGTATAAATTTGGAAACCATCCAAAGGAAGACAAGCGACTTTTGTTATTGTTTAGCCCTCTGGGCCCAACTTATTGTGGGATTTCGTTGTTGTTTTGAACTTTGGAACCTTTAGCAGAGAGAAAGGCCCTAAACCAATTGACTTTTAGATGATCATTTTTCCTTCCCTCCTTTGCTTTAAATTGGTTAATGTTTTTTCTTATGTATATAAGATCCAATAAAATCCAAAGCCATGACCAACATCAAAACATGTGAAATCACTAAACAGTTTGAAAACCTTCAACAGACTGAGCCAGCTTGGTGATAGCCAACTCCGACCAAACTTGCTCTCCCTAAAAGGGAAATTCCTTGACATTTGCCATGTCTATTAGGTCATTTCTAGCCCAAGAATATTTGAGAGGCTCATAATATTGATTTGGGTTGGTATCAAATCCAACCAATAAGGTTTGATTTTCTACCATAAACTACAATACAAATATAAAATTATTTACTTTTATGACCCAAAGAATAAAGTCTCAAGTTCATGATACAATTCAATCCCTCCCCATGTGCCCCAACTTCTCTACTAGCTCCACCTCCCACTGTTGCTATGCACCACTCTGCTCTAATCCCCTGGGCCACTCTGTCCAGAGCCTGCCTTCCACCTGCCATTCTGCCCTCACAGCTTTGCTCCCCTGTGCCCCCCACTCCTCATTGGGAACCCTCCCCATTTCCCTACTTCTCTCTGAGTCTTCCCCAGCTTCCAGGATGAGGTCAAGTTCTCCTTCCTTCTTAAAGCCTTTCTACTTCCACTTCAACTGAGAGTTCTTTTTGTAGTCACCGTTTTCTGAGATCCTACTATGTGTCAGGTACTATGCTAGGAATTTGACATGGGTTATCTCATTTAAGCCTTGAAAGGAGGGTATTACTTTCACATCAAATTTTTGTGTTTTGTCTAATAATGAACTCCTGGGTTTTTTTTAAATAAATAAATTTATTTATTTATTTTTGGCTGTGTTGGTTCTCTGTTGCTGCTCACGGGCTTTCTCTAGTTGCAGCGAGCTGGGGCTACTCTTCTTTGCGGTGCGCAGGCTTCTCACTGCAGTGGCTTCTCTTGTTGCGGAGCACAGGCTCTAGGCGCGCGGGCTTCAGTAGTTGTGGCTCGCGGGCTTCAGTAGTTGTGGCTCGCAGGCTCAGTAGTTGTGACACACAGGCTTAGCTGCTCCGCAGCATGTGGGATCTTCCGGACCGGGGCTCAAACCCGTGTCCCCTGCATTGGCAGGTAGACTTTTAACCACTGCGCCATCAGGGAAGTCCCACCTGGGTTGTTTTTAATCTGTTATAAGCAATGCTGCAGTAAATGACTTTCACATCAGCCTTTCACATGTGTGCAAGAGTGTCTGCAGGATAGATTTAGAGGCTGGGACTCCTGGATCAAAGGGTAAAGAGTGCTAAATTTTTATAAATGTCCTCAAATTTTCTTGCCTGGAGGTTGTGCCATTTTTTATCCTTACCGTCAATGTGTGAAACTACAACACAGGTCTCACTATACCTGTTTTATATATGAGGAAACCGAGGCACAGAAAATGCAAGCTCACGTAGTTAATGATATTCACGTTCGACTGCAAACTTGTGCTCTGGTGCATGCTGATCATTTGGTATTTATCAAATGGTTATTTGTATGTAATTTATTTCATGCAGACATAGGCTTAATCCTTCTAAAGCTTTATGTAAATTCCTTAGGTTCAGAGACCCTCTGGTACACAGAGATTGAGACAATGAAGCCAATCCCAGGTGGGAGTGAGGGAGAAGGGGGACGGGGAGGAAAAGCTGGGAGACAAGTGCAAGGGGACGTGTTACCACGCTGGCCGCTGCTTTCTGACATGTCACAAGAGATACAGCTGGTCACTCACCAGGCATTCCAGCTTGGCCATGAGAGGTGTCTCCGGAGGAGATGTACTGAAAAACCACGCCTCTGAACAGGGCGCGGCAGAGAAGGAACCTTCCTGTGGGGCTCCTGCTGTGTTCTCCTCACAATCATGGGGGAGATAACACACCTACACTTTTGGGTTCAGTCACTTGGCTCTCTCAGCAAATGCAGGGAAGCCACATCCCAAGCTGTGCAGTGTCCAGGAATGGTGGGAGGTGTGCTGAGTGGGTCACTGCGGTGGCCGAGGGTCCTAGGGACAGTGCGGCCAAGGGAGCCTCAGGAGGCCCTCAGGTTTGTTTAATCCAGGTATTTTCTTATATCTCTTTATATATATATGATTAAACATATATTATTATACATATAAGATTATATATATAATCTAAGTTAAATGGCAAAGAATTTTATTGGTGATCTACATTTAGAAATTGAAGATGTACAAAAAGTGCTATAAGTGATAGCTGTTTTAAAATTAATTATTTTTTATTGGAGTATAATTGATTTACAATGTTGTGTTAGTTTCTGCTGTACAGCAAAGTGAGTCAGTTATACATGTACATATATTCACTCTTTTTTAGATTCTTTTCCCATATAGGATATTGAGAGTATCGAGTAGAGTTCCCTGTGCTATACAGTAGGTTCTTATTAGTTATCTATTTTATATATTTTAGTGTGTCTATGTCAATCCTAATCTCCCAGTTCATCCCTCCCCGCCCCTTGGTAACTGTAAGTTTGTTTTCTACATGTGTGACTTAATTTCTGTTTTGTAAATAGGTTCATTTGTACCTTTTTTTAGATTCCACATATAAGTGATACCATATATTTGTCTTTCTCTGACTTACTTCACTTAGTATGATAATCTCTAGGTCCACCCATGTCAATGCAAATGGCATTATGTTGTTCTTTTTTATGGCTGAGTAATATTCCATTGTATATATGTACCACCTCTTCTTTATCCATTCATCCGTTGATGGACATTTAGGTTGCTTCCATGTCCTGGTCTTATGCCTCTTTAATTCAGTGCTTTACATCTAAAAGGTGCTCAATAAAAGTTTTTTAATTGATAAATTCATTTGAAGTGATATTAATACAAATAAATATTCCTATTATGGGGAGACATTAGTAATCAAGAGTCCAGCCTCTAGAGCCAGACTACCTGACACTGACTAGCTGTGTGATCTTTGTCAGGACACCTCGGGTTTCTTGGCCTCCCATATTCTCATTTGTAATATGGAACTAATGCTTAAAATGATAATTGGCATAGAGCTAGTACCATATAATCGTTAACTATTATTCTAGCTAATTTTATTTAGTGTTTGCCATGTTCCAAGTACTTCATACGTATCATCTCAATTAATCCTCCCAGCAACGCTATGAAAGTATCAAGTGGGTATATAAGGTATTAGTAGCATCCCTATTTTACAAATGGTGAAATCAAGACTCCAAGAGCTTAAGTAACTTGACCAAGTCAAATGAGGTGGTGTCAGAATTTGATTCAGGTCTGTTTCATTCAACTGTCTGTTGTGTTATTCTTGGAGAACCAGTTTTAACGTTTATTTTGTATTAGAAAAGCACCTGATTCAGGCCTAAAATTCATTGAATGTACATCTGTGTCACTTAGCAACCTTCCAGCTATTCACTATGGACTTGGGCTTATGGTATTTCTCTTAACATCCTCTAGGTCCCTTCAATGTCTGACCATCTCTCAAGGCCCAATGTCCCCTTATCCCATAAATTCTGATGACCTTAAACCTCTATACCACTTCATCCACCAGCATCCATTAGCGTGCTGGACCTAATAGTTACCTGGAACTATTCCACTTCGGAAATTGGGGATCATAACTAAAGACCTCCTGGCTTTTTCACTCCTCAATCCTGAAGCAAGGGCCCTTTAACCTCATAGAAATCTACTTTTATTCAACTTTTCATTTTACTCCAGTCTATCACTCCAGCTCAGAGCTTAGATTCTATGATTGATGATTTAAATTATTTTCTTACTAATACTGTGTATTAATCTCCTTCTTGCACATTCTCCAGCACAACTCCAAATCTGGATCAGTGTTATGCTTTCCCCTCACACCTAAGTGGTTAAATTTTGATAGAGAAAGTCACGCAACCATGTAGACTCTGTCACTACAAGTTCATGATCTCCAACCTCAGCCAGGCCCTCAGCATCACTCATCAATCCTGTGACTGCTTTTCAACTTTCATTTTTCAACTCTTGTTTTTCCTAATGACTATTCCAAACCCTCACCACTTTCCCCAAGCGTCCTTTTCAAGTCCCACACCTTGAGTCCCGTAAACAACTTTCCCTCCAAATTCACCAGGATAATTGGGGGCTTTATATATTGGAGTTTTAGAGATCTATCCTTGGTCACAACTTTCTAGAATTCCACATTCTTCCTGAGGCTTCACTTCTGCTTTCATGGTATAAAAACTACTCTATGCTGATGATTTCCAAATCTAATACCTCCAGCTTGGACTTTTCCATCTAGTGGACACTTGTACTTGGAGGGTCCATGGGCACCTCAAATTCAAAAGTGTCAAAGTTAAACACATCATTGTTCCCCTAAAATCCTTCTCTTATTCAGGGCATGACTCTCTTCCTGGCTACTGTGGGGGTAAGGAGATGGCCACCACCCTCTCAAGCTAGAAGGCTGATGTCATCCTTGAGTCCTCTCTCTTCTTTACCTTCCACATGCAATCAAGTTCCAAGTCCAGCCAAGATTCCCTCTTGTTTCTAGAATTTCCCTTCTCTTCTCTGACCTTGTTATGGTTGTGCTAGTTCAGTCTCTTGATCCAATTGGACTATCTGGATTCTTCAGAAGCTTCCACATTTTTTGATCTCAGGCTTGGCTCCCTTAAATCTGTCCTTTTTGTTATTTTTATTTTTTGGCCATGCCATGAGGCATGTGGGATCTTAGTTCCCCGACCAGGGATTGAACTTGCATCCCCTGCATTGTAGGCACAGAGTCTTAACCACTGGGCTGCCAGGGAAGTCCCTTAAATCTGTCCTTATGGCTGCTGCTAGGTGATATCTCTAAATATAAACCTGGCCATATCACACTCCCACTTAAAACTGTGCATTGACTCCCCATTGCCTACAGGATCGAGTCCCAGCTTCTTGGAATGACATGCATAGCCTTCTGTGATCTGGCTTCAGCTTCTTCCTGCAGTGCCTTCCCTTACCAATCCCTACCTGGCCTCTCACATTTCAACCACAAAGAAGAGTTTGCAGTCCCTTTGAGCTGTGTTGTTTCTTGCCTCTGTTCCTTTGTTCATAATGTCCCCTCTGCCTAGATGGTCCTTCCACTCCTTCACCTGTACCTGGTTAACCCCTACTACCTTTTAAGGCTTAGTTCATGGGTCACTTCCTTTGGGAAGTCTTTCTTGACACGCCGCCCTCCACTCCCCCCAAACTCTAGCCTGGGTTGGCCACACTGCCCCTGTGCTCCCACATCTGCCTGTTCATTGCACTGAAGACGTCTCAATGTACTTATCCATCGATGTGTCAGTATCACAATTAGATTGTGAGCTCTTTGAAGCTTGGGACTGTGCCATATTTCTCTATGTACCTTTTTGCCTAGCGGTGGCATAGAGTAGGTGCTCAATAAGGTTCTAAAATATTACTTTACACTTAAAAGTGAACAAATAAGTGAATGATTCATTAATGAAAAACTATTTGCCCCTGAAATGAATACTCCACTTTACAAGCAAGGCAGCAAGGGAGTAATCAGTATCCACACATCATGATTATTTCTCAGGTCTGATTATGAGTAACAATAGGCATAGTGATATTCAACTGGCACTGTGAGACTTGGGGGTGCCCAGAATCAACTGGGCCCCAAGAGAGGACCCTAGAAGGGTCTGTAGTGGAACCGCTGTGGTAGGGGACAGCTAGGATTCTTACAGATCGCCACAAGAAACCTGCAAGACTTCCATCCCATTCGCACAAAACTCTCAGTTCAGATAAACTTTCAATGTTTTTCCTTCAATGTTTCCAGGACATTTTATTTACTGATTGAAAAATCATTTAATATACCTTAAGTTAATAACCCACAGACTCAGTTTGAATAAGTAAAAATGGAACAATAGAGAACAAACAAGTAGAGTTCTTTTTTTCCCTCCTATACTGAATTTCTTAGGACCTTATACTTTCATAAAGACCCTGGATGTAGCTAAAGCAAAAAACGAAACTGTCTGAACATCACCACACTTTCAGAGCCTTTAATTGTGAAACTCAAGTAAGAAGGTAAGGAGTTCTGTCATATTTCTCCTGACGTTCAGTACTGTTTTTGAATTCCAAGTATCATTAGAGCTCTTTCTGTAGTTAAATAGTAAGTAATGATGATGATGGTAAAAAAATAAACTAACTGCTAATTATAATTATTATTAGTAGTATATAGAAGTCACAGTCCCCAAATGTCCATGCAGTGGCAGGTGCTTTCCACTAAGTATCATATTTATGCTTCACAACAACCTTTTAAACAGAAATTATTTCCCCCTTTTTCTGTTTGAACAACTGAAATTCAGTGAGATCAGATCACTTGGGGCACATCCAAAGGACGAGTTGGGAAGACTCTGGGGCCAAAGGTCATGCTGCTTGCACCAGGCGACAATGAGCCTCTCCTAGTCTCTGAGAAGTTTTGTTACCTGCCTGCGTGTATGTGAATGCAGGGCGGGTGTGATGGGAATCAGAGGAAACTGCCTAAGAATCCAAACACTGAAAGTGGTTTAAAAGCGAAGGTACCAAAAGCGGGAAGCTGGAACCACAAAGCAGATACTAGGTACGAGCCAAGTGAATGGATGGACTGGCTGGCTTCGCACACTACTTAGGTGGAGGGGTGAGGGGCCGGGCCTGGGCGGGGAAACAGGGGAACGTGTAGACCAGTAGTGGACCCGCCCCAAATGCCGCCTCTCCCGGGGAAGTAAAGATGAGGGGAAAGGGAATGAAGGCATTATGCGAAATTCCGGGAATTGCTAAGGCAGCTCATCCTCACCCATCCTAAACCAAAGCAGAGACTGACTTCTCCTTTCCTGGGGTAGCTCTCTCGTAGAGCAAGCAGGAGGGGGACTGGTAGAAGGAGCTGCACAGAGCGCCCCCCCCTGCCCGTTGGTACGGCCCATCTCCCCCCACATGCCGCTGATCTGGCAGGCTGCGCGCGCACCCTCCGGCGGGGCGCGGGCCGTCGGGGAGCTGCGGCCTCCGCGGCCGGGTTCCCTCCTCCACCTCCTCGCGTGCTCCTCACTGGCCCAGCGCCCGCCGGGTTACGCGCCCGCGCGCCTTGGAGGGGAGGAGCGCGACCGCGGGGGCGCGCCCCGGTGACTCCGCCCCCACCCCGGGCGCCGCTCCCCTGAGTCCCGGGTGCCCGGCTCGCGCGGCTCGGTGCGAGGAGACTGGGACCCCACGCCCCCGCCCCGGCGTGCGAGGCGCCGCGCCCTCCCGCTGCCCTGCCCGGTGCATGGAGGGGCCCGTTCGGATCGCAGCCGCCGCTGCCGCCGTAGCTGCCGCCAGCGCGCGGGGGATGACCTGGGGGTGGCTTTCGGAGCCGGCTGCCGCGCAGGAGGTCTGGGGGCTTAGCCAGCCCTGCTTAGAGGTGCGGGGTTGGGGTCCTACCTAAGGGTGGGCGGGAGGGGTGGCCTGGGGACACCGGGCTTAGGCGCCACGAGGCTTGGGAGCTGGAGGTCCGGGGGCGAGCTGGCCGGAGTGCCCGGGAGGGCGTGGGGGTCCAGGCTGCGTGCGGGGTCTGGGGAGGGCAGCTGACGGATGCGCAGTGGGGAGCGCCTACGTCCCCCGTCCTCGGGAACTCTGAGCCACCTCGTGGGAGGAGGCGGGGTGAGGTGTCAGTGACACGATTAAATCTGTTTGACAATGATCCGCTGAGGCAGGTGAGATGCAGCATAGGCGGGAGCACGGGGCGCCGGCACGTTTTCCCAAGGGAGCGGGGTCCCTCGCCTCTCTCAACCTCCATCCCCGCAGAGCGCCCGCGAGAGACAGTGATTTATGTGTAAGGAGAATCAAGAGAAATTTCCTGCGCAATGTATCTTTCTCTGCCTTCACAGACTTGGTGACTTCCCAGCCCCAGGGAGCGTATTTTTCCTTCTCCTCTGTATAGCTTTCTGTGGATTGCATTATCATTTGCTAAATACATTACAGCTCGCTATTTATTTCACTCTGCAGCTTCCAGACCTTTGTTGCATTCTCTCCACATCTAGGAATTTCAGTAATAAATCACCGAGGGGGCTAGAGAGGCTCTCTCGCCTTTCCCTTCATTGTTCTCCCAACCCCACCAAATCAGGTGGAAGGCTCTCCAAAAGGAGCTTTCTCCAGAATGCCTGCCTTTCCCAGTCCAGACTCCAGAGGGTGGCAGGTGCCTTAAGGGCAGGCTGCTTTCCAGTTGAGATCTAGAATAGAGGGAACTTCATTAACAGAACCTCTGTGTCCTGAATCAGACACCTTGAGAAACAGAAGATAGGACTGAAAGGTAACATGAGATTTAGTCTCAGGCCAGTGGCCAGTAAAGATGAAAGAGGCCAATTCTGATTCCATGCCTCACTGATGCCACAACCCACAGATTCTCCAGCTGACTTTTGGAATACCTAGTGGACAGTGTCTGCTAGGAAAGGGTGGGGAAGGGCCTGGAGAATGAAATGGATTTATTCTCAGTATAATTCTAAACGTTCTATTACATTTCATAGCTCATTTTTGGGAGGTAGTCTATTTTAGCTGAAAATGCGGGGGTAGTTCAACTTTTAGGACAAGATGAAAGAAAACTCCAGAAAACTGTAAAATTTAAGTTAGTGCTTAGCTAGAAAGCATTCTTAGGAACCCAGAGAGGCACCAAATACTGTAGTTTCTGTTTTGCACATGTTGAAATGAACTGCCTCATATTTGAAGTTATATGAGAAGGATGGAGAGAAACTCTTTCATTTTGTAAAGGCGTTTCCTGGGTGTGTGTTTGGCAGTGTGTGGAGCAGACACATTTATATTTCTATGAAAAACACACAAGTGCATATTGTTTAACTTTCATGCGAAAACTCGGATATAGTATTTGGGAAATCTGTCTTCGTTTGAATAGTTCAGTCAACCAGGAAAATCAGTTACTAGAGGTACCGTGCTATTGTTTGTGTAGTAACTCACTTGCGATGCTTTGATTGATTGCCATGGTTCTCATCAACCTCCTCTTCTGTGGAAAGTACTTAAACAGCTCTGACTCTCAAGCCGGGAAATACAGAGAACCATTAGGACTTGGAGCATACTGACCTAGCTTGTGTCGGTTGGCTTCTAAGTCAATGTTACTCCTTGCCTTCTTTGCAGGTGGTTTGACTGTGCATGGGAGGAATTAAGTTCACTTTAAGGTAGGACTTCCCCCACCTCTGCCCCCATCTGCAAGGTGTATATAAAGAGGAAGGCTTTATGTTGGATTAAGAACTTCTGCCATAGGGCTGGACTCTAAAAAGTTCAGGTAAAACCTGTTGACTAGCTCTCGTGCTTGCTTTCTTCTTATTTTTCCTCTTTGCCTGTGTGCTTTCATGACTTTCTGGATGATTTCGTTTATGGTTTTGTCAAAATGTAAGTTGAAGTAAGATGTGTCTTCTCTAGAAATGTTTCTTATGCAGGCATTTAGACTAAAAATTGGTATTGTTTCTAAGTAAAATCCTGGAGAAATGCTTTCAGGAATTAAACATTATTGTAGTGAAATCAGGCTGGAGATAGGAAATTAAAACTAATTAAGTGAAAAATCTGTTATTTTTAACACATCGTTATGTTAGCCACTGCCCTGTGATTAGCATTTGTACTATGTAGGAGTGCAGATAAGGCAACATGTCGCAAGAGAAGATGAGCTGTCTAGAGATAGTCTTTCTTTAGATATGTGATCTTACTACTTAGTAGAAACTAATTAGATTAGAAAGGGAATTTGGGGTCTGGTTGCTAAATAGATTGCTCCGAAGGACTTGATTTTACTGTGGTGTTTGATGGGTGCTTTTTTCAAGAAATTTTGTTAACTTGAATTAGAGAATGCTTTATTGTTTTTATTGAAATTTTATATTGTATGTAGACATTTCATTGATTTATAAACTTTCCATTTATACATTTTTGTTGTGGATATGGTACTAACTCATTTTCAAGAGAATGGGGAGGAGGGCTTTACTTGATTCTTTTCAATTGCAATTAAGAGATGGTATATGGAATATACTTAATGTTACCTTAAAAATATTGGATTACAATTAAATGAAAAACGGGTTGTTTTTTTTTGTTTTTGTTTTAATCCTTCAAGTTTTCCCTCATTGTTTGTGCTCTTTCCCCCATTGTCAGGCTTAAAACATACAGTATCGTTGTCATCTGTCCCCTGAATAATGGTCCTGAGGTGATATTATTAATGTGGCTTTTTAAAATCAAACTAATTATACTTGTCTAAAAGAGCCACATGTGTGATTCTAGCTGCCTGGTGCCTTTTGAGAGCCCTGGAGACAAGCTAGTGAATAGAGCTGAAAATTCATTCTGTATTTGATTAAATGGAACAGACTTGCTGCTCCTTACCCCAGCAGGGGCGATGAGATCTCTTGATCCCCGAAGCGGCTCCAAGACCCTGGGAATTCCATTAGCGAGCACCTGAGGAATTTCTGCCCTGCAGTGCCTTTTTTGTATGTGTGTATGTGCGTGTGTGGAAAGGGAGGGGAGCCGAGTGGTGAGGGGGGGAGGGTGGCGGGTGGGCGGAGAGAGGCTACATTAGAAGACTCCATATGTTAGCAGATCTAAAATCAAGACAGGACTTAACAGCTTATCTTGTAAGAGAAGAGCCCAACCCAAAGGCAGATTGCTGGTCAGGACTTTTCTTACAAGCACGACCGTGGTGATGTGTCTTTACCCTGAAGTGCACGCCGCTGTAAGTACAGAAAGTCACTTTTCTGCTTTGCCTCCGAAGCACAAGCATATACACGTTGCAGCCTTGGTAAGTTTTCTCTGAATGATCTTTTGATAAATATGTAAAATCGTGTTACAGTTAGGTCTTGCCTGTAAGGGCTGCTTTTATTGTTTTAATAACTTTTCAACCGAGAGGAAAATCAGCCTTTTCTGTGAAGCAAAGTATTTTGCAGAGATGAAATGCTTGTTTGAATAGGCATATTTGAGTTTGTTCTTTTGTTTTTATATGACTTTTCTTGTGTTTTTGTAACATTATTATTACAGAATTTAAATTCATTTAGGGTATCTCTCTTTTCTGTTGTCTTTTGAAGAATTCTTTCTGATTGCTAGTATTTCTTAAGGCATCGCTTCGCAGACTTGCCAGCAGCCGTGCGTAAATGAAAATATATCTACCAAAAATATTCTGTAAAATCTTTGGAGCAAAATTTCTGAGAAACATCAGCGTGTCTTCCTCTCCCTGCCCCACCTCCCCTGCCCCTGAATACTTTTTGGATACAGACATTCTTCAGAATATGAGCCCAGTTTGATTCTTGTGTACTTTTCAAGGAAGAGCAGTTCTGAATCTTGGATGGTCTAGTTAATTGATTTTCCTCTTCTGAGAATAGTTAAAAATGAATGTGAATTCCAGTGCTTGTAGTGTTCAACTTGTGCAGAGTGCAGTAGCCTATTTGATGGTTAATTTGATGTATTTTGTTTCTGATTAAAATCATCTTGTGTGTCACAGTTCCCTCCATCCTATTCCCGTGTAGTCCTCTACCAAATTCTCCTTACAATACTAAGTGTTTAGAAAATAAAGAAGCCTTTTAGAGAATATTTAATTTTCTTCCCACCTTCATCCTGGGCTTGCCTTCTAGTAGTAGGGCCAGATTGAAAGACCTCTGGAATGAATGGGAGTAAACACTAAAGTTAGCATTGGGCCTGCCTCGGTTCACAGTTGTTTAGGCACTTTGCTGTGTGATGTATTTTGATGGCCAGAGATAACAAAAAGCTACCCCAAAGCACATTTTGTTCTGCTACGTATCAGTTGGAATGTGGGTCAGGACTTCAGTTCTTGAGAACCAGTGATGTGCTTTTAACCATAGAATTAAGGAACTGTGAAGTTCCTTACTTCTTACTTGAGAGGGGGAAAAACACACAGGTTATGTTACTGAACTTAGATATATTCTGCTTACTTTTTGTTACAAAATTTTTATATTGCGCTAATGTAAACACATAGCTTGCTTTTCAGCTATTCTTGACATAGACTAGCGCATCTCTTTTTATCCGTGTGAGCTGGGGCAGTGATCTTGACCTAAGCCTTGGGTTCCTCATCGCTGAAATGAGGATAACCATAGTATCTGTTACCGTTGTTGTGTGGATTACGTGAGATACTGAAAGTAAAGTGCTTGGCACGTTATAAAACCCCTATGATTGCTAGCTGCTGCTACTTTAAGTAACTCCTCCTGTACATGTTTGTCTGTTACTTTGATCCAGAAATGATTTCTTTTGAAGATTAAATAATGAGGAATTCTCTGAAGTTAGTAATAGTGTGGGCACGTGGAACTGCTATAGTTTCAGTATGCTACAGTTCTCTTCATTTTGCAATTGAAACTTAAAAGGCACTTGGAAACAATATGTTGCAATTTTTTTCCTGATTGAGGTATAATAGGAAAATGTACACAAGTGTACAGTTAATGTATACTCAGTGAGCAGCCAGATGAAGTGTCATAATATGCACACGTGTGGTAACCGTTAGCCAGATCGAGATGTAGAACATTTCCTTCATTGTGGAAGGCTCCCTGGTGCCCCTTCCCAGACTAGCCCACCACCCCCAGCAGACGACAACCCTTTGGACCAGTCTCACCATACGTGAGCTTTGCCTGTTCCCGAACTTTATAAAAATAGACTCATACGATAAATACTCTTTTATATCTGGTTTCTCACACTGCTCGTTATGTCCAAGATCCATCTCTGTTACTGTGTACGGTAGGAATTTATGCTTTTAAAATTGTTTTAGCATCTTTTGCCTGTTTTGAAATTCATAGTAGTTCATTTTGTTGGCACATTGGGTATGTGGTCATTGAGAAAACAAGAAAATAACAACATTTCTTCCTAAATTATTAGAAAATCAGATCCCAGTCACTATCTTAGAAAAATAACCATGACCTTCTTTTTATACATAAAGTTGGGTTGAAGGTAATATAATCACCTTCGGTGACAGTTCCATAAACCAAATCTTTTGATAACTGCATTCATTTTGTGTGTGTGTGTGTGTGTGTGTGTGTGTGTGTGTGTGTGTGTGTGTGTTTTTAGAAGCGAAGGGTGGGAGCCTCAAAAGAGAGAAGGACCACCTAAGGTAGCTTATAACCTTCATGCTTAGGATTTAATACTTAGAATGGTAGAGAAGTAACCACTAGCTCAGCAATAAGTGTAATATTCCCTAAGAAGAAAACAAAACAACACGGTGTGTTCTGGAAAAAAAAAATCCACCAATAATGGAAGAAAATGGAGCAAGGATGTTGTTATCCTACAGGAAAATTTTGAAGAATGGGACCTTACGTTTATATCAGGAAGAAGAATTTTGGCTACTAACTTTCCGAACGGTTGCTGTCAGGCTGTGCTTATATGTTTGGAATTTCTGTTTGTATTTTTGGGATTCCCTGATATGCTAAATAAAATTCATTTCACTAAACAATGAAACAAGAATACAAGGTGATATCGATGAATCCGAAGTGTGTTTTTTGTTTTTCACTTTGAAAGGGGCTGCGGTTGAGGTTAATAGCTTTGCCATCATCACATTTCTGTTCTTGGAAATGTTGATGAAGGATTTTCTGGATGTTCTGCTTGAACACAAGCCACTTCTCTCGTCGGAGACATTGTCTTTTTCAGCATTTGTAATTTTATTAAATCTTATTATTCATAGCTCCTTGACACAAGGTCATTCTTCACATACAGCCGTGTGCAGGGTGGGTTCCTCTGGACTCCAGAGGGGGCAAGTTGTCCCCTTTTCTCTTAATTCAGAGCACCAGCGGCCAAGACTTCAATGCGGGTGGGAGGGGTGAAAGAGTAATATGAGATTCATCTTTTGTCCCAGAGGGGCATCCAAAGATGCAGGTTTTGTTTCAAAAGAAGGAAGCACTGTTGACAAATAAGGCTGCCTCGTGTTTGGAAAATGCTCCCGTGAAGGGGCATGAGGTCCTTATCACTAGATGTGTTGTAGTGGCATTTGCAAAAGATGGTGCAGTAAGAATCTCTTCCTTGGGTGAGAGTTGGGACCACGTGACCTCCAAGGGCCTTTGCCTTTTGAGTCCACTAAACAGGCTCTTGTGGGGGAGCTGTACTACTTAACCACCACATACAGTAGTCCCCTTAACCCAGGGTTCGCTTGCTGCAGTTTCATTCCCCTGAGGTCAACTGCGGTCCAAAAATACTAAACGGAAAGTTCCAGAAAGAAATGATTTATAAGTTTTAAGTTGTGCAGTGTTCTCAGGAGTGTAATGAAATCCCGTGCCATCCCTCCCGAGGTCCCCAAACCTTCAACATTGTTGCTCCTGACACCCCACCACTCACTTCGTCCTGGCCCGGTGATCCAGGATCACCTGAAGCCGACGATCCTGCTGACGTATCATCAGAAGGTCAATAGTAGCCTAACGCTACGTCAGTGTCGACGTCACTCACCTCACTTCATCTCATCCGGTGGGTGTTTTGTCGTCTCACAGCATCATCATGATAAGAAGGGTGATTACAGTATAATAAGATATTTTGAGAGAGAGAGATCACATTCATGTAACTTGCTTTTAGTTTTTACTTTATTATTTTTTTCATGTAACTTTTATTACAGCATATTGTTAAAATTGATTTATTGTTACTCTCTTACTGTGTCTAATTTATAAATTAAACTTTATCATAGATATGTATGTGTTGGAAAAAAACATAGTATAAATAGGGTCCACAGCTTCAGATATCCACTGGGGGTCTTGGAATGCATCCCCCGTGGATAAGCGGGGGACTACCGTACCTAATTTTGGAGGGAGAAAATGTGTAAAAAACGTTCCAAACGATCACTGGATAAATAAATTTTCTCAAATTTTCCCTAGTTTAAAGTTGAGGAATGCCTCTTCTTGTTGACCCTTTTCACATTAAATGTAATTTAGTTTATCACTAACAAGTAAATGTCAGATATTCTTTCTTTTTTACCTGAAGAGAGAACAGGGACCTTTCCAATATTCTATCAGTATCAGAAGTGAAAACACTTTACAAGTTTAGTATTTGCTACCTTTTTAGGTAGGTACACACCTGAATTTACTTGAAGCCCCTCTGTTGGCCGAGTTATTTATGCACTCCTACAGCAAATTATATGTAAAGTAAAAATAAATAAATGTATCTCTTGTCTCTCTACCTTGTCTCCTCCACCCCAATTTTTCCACACTTGAATTTCAAGAGAGAAATAACTCACGGGGGGAGAAAGGCTGATATGCGTGACTTATCCAAGCAACAGAGCTGTATTCAGGATCTTTTCTGGAGTCCATAGTTATTTACTGTAACCAGGTACACATCTTGTGTCTTTAGATATATGTTAATAATTTATGTTAATAATTGCTGTTTAGAATGATTGAAGGGAGTATAGAATCCTGAGTCACCAAAATAATATTTTGTCTATTTTATGAAGCAGAAAAGTATAATGAGCTTTGTCTGTTTTGTATTACATGACGTATACCCATACAACCGTCTAAAGCCTCTTGTAACCTCTAAGTGGCTCTCTCTTTTCTCTGTCACCATTACCTTACCCTTCCAACTTCCTTTTTGAGTTTTGGGAAGGGGATCAAAGAAGGTGAGACAAAATGTGAGACAAAAGAAATATCTTCGTGACTCCTTATTAAAGTACTGCCACCTCACCTCCCTTGTCTCCACTCTTGGTTTTCCCCGCTTCCACATCATCCATTTTTCTCCATTTTGTCAGAGTAATGATCTTTCAGAAACATAAAGCTGGTCAGGTGACTGCTCTCCTTAACATCAGTTTCTTCAAAGGCCCTGACTCCCTTATTAAAACCCAGGTCTTTAATAGGGCACACAGGGGCCTTTACCGACCTGGTGCTTCTGCCGTCCTCCACCTACCTTGCATTCCTTGAATATACCTTGCTTTTTCTCTTGCAGGCTGGGAACATGTCTTTCGTGGTGATGATGTTGTGTCATCATTTTGTATGTGTCTGTCTCATCCTTATCTTAACCCCTAAGGACAGACAATGTGATTTTCCCTTGTATGTATCCCCTCTCACCCCTTTCCTTGCACTATGCCTAACAAGTACTAAACCCAAATGTCCCAAACGTATGAGTCCAAAGTAGTGCTTCTCAAACTTTAATGTGCATTTGAATTTCTTGGGGCGGGGGTGGGAGGGATGTTAAGATGCAGATTTTGATTTCGTAGGTTGTGGGTGAATCCCAAGATTCTCCCTTTCTGACAAGATTCCAAATCATGTTGATGACACTGGGTGGACCACACTGAATAGCGAGTTGCTAAACTGTCATCTCTAGACCCATGAATGATTTCAACACACAATTCTGCTCTTATACAGCAGAAACGAACGCACCACTGTAAAGCAATTATACTCCAATAAAGATGTTTAAAAAAAATACAGTGAAATCAGTGACTCTGCATGTCAAGTTCAGGTGTATCACAGCTTCAAGTAATGAAGGTTAAAAAAGCTTTAGATAAAGAAAAAAATAGTTAAATATTGAAGATACTAGGACATCTATTGTCACATTATTGCTGGAATGCTGGCCAAACATCTTACATATTTAAAATGCGTATTTTCATTCTGTGCTACATTAGTTTGTGCCCAGAGAGCTGATGTCATGTTTCGTCTGTTTTTTAAATATGCAGTATTAGAGGAGTTTTCCTGGATATCTAGGTATTAAAAAGTGCATTCTGCCTTCTGTCTCTTGCCAGGGGAATTTCTGACAGTTACTGGCTTTTTAGGTATCAGAATAACAGTAATTAGTATTTTCTGTTTTACTATCATTTGAAGTCTGTTTAGTGAGTGATTGTACACACTGTCTGATTGGAGGTGAAATTGGCAAGGGGGACGAATGTCTAATGGATAAAATACTACTTGTAATCAGGCCGTGAAATTACTGTAGTGACATCAGAATTTGGCAGCCTCTTTTATTACAATAAAAAGAAAGATAGCATCCTAAGCTAGGGATAAGATTTTTCTTGCCCATTTATTTTGGCTTATTTTCATGGTTTGGGCCTCAGGGCATGTGTGCAACAAATAGCACAGTGAATAACAGGCAATAAGAAGGAGTGAACATAGTTTCAGCTGGAACAGATGTACCGTTTAATCACTCATCTCTATTTCAGTCAACTTCCTCCCAGATTGGTGAGTATGAGGTTGTGAGAGTGGGTATGAGGAATCCCCATCTATGAAGTGGAGTTAAGCTTCATTACTCGGGTTGGTGTTACATAGCTTGCAATGTATTGAAAAAGTTTGTTAATTGGCTGTTAAAATGGTCATGTGAGGGGGACTGTCTAAATGTGGTTATGAATGGGGTTGTACAGTTTTGTAAGAAAGGTGCTATTTATTCCTCTTTATAAACACCAGTAAAGTAACATCGTTTGATTTAAACTAGTGTTTCCTCCTGGCCTGTTCACTCCTGTTGTGAAATTAGGCTAATTAGGCTTTTAGAGATTGCCATGATTTAATGAAAACTCATGCACCAGGATTTCGACTTGGTTTCCATGCATCTGAGCAGTTGTTCCAGTAGATCTTGGGACTGCTAAATCCTGAGAAGATATTTTTATGGTTCTTAACAGATTATTAAAACTCCTGAGTGGAACCACACTGGTCTTTCCATTGTGTTGTGCCCATAATTTACCTTTTGGGTTCTTCTTACTGTGATCACTTTTTTAAACAAGGCCATTTTATTGTTTCTTCCATTAAGTCTTAGATGTTCTTCCAAAATGAAATTTTAAGATTTGTTCTACAGTAAGGAGGATTACAGTACTGATGGGTTAAAGTAGATTTTAAACCTAATTCTGCATATTTACTTCAACTGAATAACGTATCTTCAAGTCATATTATGATCTGATTAGAATTGGTTCTGATCGCTAAGTCGTTTCTTTTGATTTCTATTTATTGACTGTTAGGCACACTTCCTTTACTATGGCTGAGTCCTTTTTGAGATTAAAACAAATACAAATAGATCAGACTTCTACCCTGAGTTCCTAATTCCAAGCTCTAGTCATTAAGTTATTCATGTTTTGACTGTAGACCTATATAAGCTCTTTCATATAATTTTCATCACACATTTTAGAGCTAAAGATTTTTTTTTTAACCCCATGGCTAACTAAAGCCAATTTTGAGTCGTTCTAAGATGGGTTGTTAACTGTGGTCTCCTATTAGGTTAGGAAACGAAATTGTCATTATTATTTCTTTTGTGTTTAGGGATGCATTTTTAAAGAGCTATTGTCACAGTGGTTAGGTCTTAAAATAATTACACATTTGTCACTGTGACAGCAGCCGCGGTGGGGTTTTTAATGATACAGTACAGCTTGTGCAGAGATTTGATATCCATTTTTTGCAGCATCAAATAAATTTTAGCTCAGGGATTTGACTAGATACATCTTAATAATGTTAATAAGAGTCTTATAGCTGACTCCCAAAGTGGGTTTCTAAATGTGAGCCTAGTAAGTTCAGGCTATATCCCACCCCACAGGAAAATAACAATAGAGATTGTTTTAAAGAAAAATGGTCAGTGTTTTACTTCTTTTGGGATTTCTCTTCCAGATAGGTAGATTATTAGGAAAAAGATAAGGAAACAATTGGCCTTGTAGAACCAAGACTTTAACCCTTGATCAGATCCATGTTTTCTCAGCTGGGTGTTGTACACATACACAGAATACTTAATTAGTTGTGATTGTAGATGTCAGCTGGTCATGGAATCAAATTAACAGGCACCACACATTAAACTTCCAAGGCCTTCAACGACTAAGAATGACAGACTGAGTTTTTCATTTGTGCAATTAAGAATTTTTTCCCCCTTCATGTTGGAATGTGAGTTTTCTGGAAAAAGAATCCCTTCACTCGACATTTCCTAGGCAAACAGAGTCCCCGCTCGCTTGTAAAAGTCCTTTCTAATTCACTGAGAAATACTAGCCTCTTTTGTGCCTGATTCACCTAGAGGGACTGTACTACAGGTATACTTGGGCAATTTAACGATAAATAATATGGTGACAAAGGAGTGAAGTACTGCTTAGGCAAAGCAGGGCCCTTTTCTGTTTGAGTGCCCTGCAGACTTATCAGAATGATGCTTCCAGAGGATTGGGAAGGGAAAGACTGTCCTGTCTGGCATCGCATGCACAGACAGGCACAGAAGGAACCAGGACCCTCCCCATGCTCACTCAGCTCCTAGCTGAGGAGTTGCTAGTTCAGTTACAACTCCTGTCTTGTGGTTCTTTTTATTCCATCTACGAAATAATTTTCTCCTATCCTTTATTTCTAATTGTCATCATTTCTTAAATAATATTATAGAGTCCTTTGTACTTTGCAGAGTGTTTTACAAGTTTTTTTTTTTCTGTTTACAATAATGTATGAGACGGTAAAATTTTCATGAGAATGGAAATCATGAAGACAATAATGATCGAGCATTGGTTTCACATACAAGAGTTTTAATGTAGTTCAAAGTTGGGTGATCTTCAAAATATCTCTGCCTAATATTTGAAACTATAGTCTTTCTTTTCAAGCTTTTTGTTTAAAGTATCTATTTATTAAATGGCTGCGTTGGGTCTTAGCTGCAGCACGCGGGATCTTTCTTTGAGGCGCATGGGTTCTTCATTGCAGTGTGAGGGCTTCTCTGTAGTTGTGGTGTGAGGGCTTAGTTGCCCCGTGGCATGTGGGATCTTAGTTCCCTGACCAGCTATTGAACCGGTGTCCCCTGCATTGCAAGATGGATTCTTAACACTGGACCTCCAGGGAAGTCCCTTTCTTTTTTAAGCTTAATTTAAGTTATAATTGCACATTCTTAAATTCTAAGGTTTTTGTTTTTGGCCACATCGTGTGGCTTGTGGGATCTTAGTTCTGCCACCAGGGATCAAACCCAGGCCCAGAACAGTGAAAGCACCGAGACCTAACCACTGGACCACCAGGGAATTCCCTCTTTTGTTTTGTTTTTGTCTTTGACATTTGTAAACCACAAACTCTGCATTCTAGATTCTATTGACCTAATGGAAGATATTGAGATAGTGAATTTTGCCCAAGGTAAAATTGACTCCCACATGTCTTGTATTTTTAAACTCTTTCCTCTTTAAAGAGGTCTTTTCATTTTTTTTTTTTTTCTAGCCACAGGGATCCTTGCTTTCTAATACATTTCTTTAAGGCTGGTACTTGATGCTTAGAAATTCTTTAATAGTATATTCCAGTTGAAAGTGAAGTTTGAAAGCCCTTTCGAATTGTATGACAGTAAGGAAAATAGCAAAGGGGGCTTTTTAGAAGTAAATCTCATTTTACATTTGTCTCTTTGCTCGTGGAATAAATATAAAATCAAATTGAACGCAGTTTCCCTTAACATTTGTTCCACGGTGCCCCTGTGTCCAAAGCGTGACAGATGATGTCAACACTTAATCTGACTTTCTTGGATATGTTAGAAAATGAAGAAAATGAATACAAGCTTTGCAACTTTAAGTGATTCCTCTAGTATCGCTTTTGTCAATCGTTAGCTATTTCTTTTTCATTTTATATCATTGTATCATATTGGCTACAACAAATGTTAATGCTACAGCATTTAAAGATAGCTCATGTGTTCTTTCAGTGTAGATCAAAATAGTCATTAGCTGTTTAATGAGATAGTTTAAAAGTAGTTTTGCCGACCAGATTGAGAAGGAAAGAAAGAAAAATAATATTCTTAAAGGCAAATCTTGCCCCTCCTCTTGGGCTGGAGTGAAGGCTGAGCTGTAAGAGTGCAGAGTCCAGCACGCAGTAAGAGGTGTGAGGCTGTTTATTTTCACTCTGGAGATGTATATACTACAGAAGGAAAACTCTGGCCTTGCTTAACCTAAGCAAGTCATTACTTATCTACGATCTGGCAAGCAATTTGATTAAGGTTGACACAGCTCATATAATATCAGAGCCAGGCTCTCTTGATGATTGATGAGGCTTGTCTGTAAGTTTTTTTTTTTTTTTTGAAAGGAGAAAAACAGAACAAGAACGAATACTGTTCAGATCTCTAATTGCCATGTATAAGCCAAGTCTATAATGTAGTTTTATCTGTAGTGGTTAATATGTATTAATTTGTATGCTGTTTTTAATGTTATAATTAAATGGCTTTCAAATAATATTTTTAGGTCAGCAGGTTAATTTAGCTTCTACAGGATTAAATTCTTGAAATTTTAGAGATCTTGCTTCATATCGTAACATCTTTCTTATGGTTTTCTTTGATGTTATATATTCTTTTTTAAAAAATTTATTTTAAATTTATTTATTTTTTTGGCTGCGTCGGGTCTTAGTTGTGGCTCGTGGGATCTTTGTTGCGGCGTGCAGGCTTCTCTCTAGTTGAGGCATGCGGGCTCAGTAGTTGTGGCGTGCGGGCTTAGTTGCCCTGTGGCATGTGGGATCTTCGTTCCCTGACCAGGGATCGAACCCGCATCCCCTGTGGAATTCTTAACCACTGGACCTCCAGGGAGGTCCCGGATGTTATATATTCTTTAGTCTAGTGGAATTTTTAACCTGTAAGGAATTTTCCTTTTTATTTTCTAATGAAATTGAGTTATTTGCAAATCTTTGGCTTTAACCTAAGGCATTTCAACCCCCTGCTTTCTCACTATATAGTCATGATTTGGACACTTGTAATAGCATATCATTGAGTGTTGCTGCTGACCTTTGCTACGTTATTTGTTCCTTATCTTATTCTCATTACCATCAGATAGATTCTGTGTGTGACTGGAATGTGCCAGATGTTCTTGGCAACACTTTAAATCATTAGTCTACATATAGTGCTGCGTCCAACCAAAGAAGAAAATTTCTTGTTTTTTTTATCATTCATACGCTACTTAGTAGAAATGGGTATAGGACCAGAAGAACTCTCTCCGCCTTATTATTTTTTTTATTTTTTATTTTTTTGCGGCACGCGGGCCTCTCACTGTTGTGGCCTCTCCCGTTGCGGAGCACAGGCTCTGGACGCGCAGGCTCAGCGGCCATGGCTCACGGGCCCAGCCGCCCCACGGCATGTGGGATCTTCCCGGACCGGGGCACGAACCCATGTCCCCTGCATCGGCAGGCGGACTCCCAACCACTGCGCCACCAGGGAAGCCCTCTCCGCCTTATTTTAAGTAAATTGAGCATAAGGAATTTCCAGATTAGTGAAACGATTGAGTTGAGAATGAACTAGTTTTCTGTAAATGGATTTTCTTAACCTGGGAGTTTTCAGGCTGTGGATCATACAGGTTTAGACTGGGGTAAACTCTGGAGTCAGAGTGCCTGACGTCAAAGCCAGACTCCACCGTCTTCTAGTGACCTAGCCTCTGTGTGCCTTAGTTTCCTCATCTATATAATGGTAATGGCTCCTCATTAGGCTCTGGGATCACCTCAGTGAGTCCTCACAGAGTGACTGGCGCTTGGTAGGTGCTTCTTGAATGTGCGTGGTTGCTGTGGCTGCTTCCATGGCTGTTATGTTAGCGATAGTGACAAAATATTACAGCGATGTAGCTGAATTAGACACTGTCAAATATAAAATGAGTAGGGATTAAACTTTGTGGGGCTCTAAGTGTGGCAGTAAACTAGAATTGATTATATGTTGTTGTTCTTGAGTTGGTTAGGACTTGGCTCCCATCCCAGAGACTGGTTAGGTTAGGTGACTGATGTAATAGCTGATGGGGCACCTTTGGATGAATTCCCATATCCCCAAACAGCTGAATACCATCTTAACTTTCTTGCCCTAAATTTCAATTTTGTTTCTTTGAGATCTCCCCTTTCTCCTTCTCATCTCCCTAGACTCAATAGAAACATACTTTAGTACCAGGAAAATAAAATTTATTTTTAGGCATGAGATGTACTTCATACCTAGACTTACTGACGTAAGTTTGCTTTTCTCCTTAAAAGCAAGGGATATCTGTTATTGGAACCCTTTGATAACTCTTCTTGATAATTTTCCACCAAAAGTACAAATGTTGCTATCTATGGGAAATCCCAGTGCTTTCTAGAATTTTGATGTATATGTACTTAAATAACGAGTTTGACTCTTACGTCTGTTCTTCCACTTTTCCTATTTTTCTCTTGGGCTTAGGTATGGTCAGAGCAGGTAAACACTTAACTGGGATTGGTAGCCTTGAAGACTGCCAATAAAGTACCATTCCCACGTTGTTTCAAAAGAAGAAAAAGAATAGATATGGGATCATCAGATGCCAATCTTTGACTTGGAGAAGGGCCAGTTCTGCATACCGCCAGCTCCACGCCAGCCACTCCCCGGTGTGTTTCTCACTGGCCAGGATAAGCCCTCAAGTGACTGTTGAAGATTGAGATTTAGCAGTGGAGGGGGATCCAAAGAACTGGAGCCGGGAGTTGTGGAATCAGAACATGACAAGTGGGGCTGCATGCACCCCTTTCCAACTGACTGTTGGCTTTTTGTCCTGCAGTTCCTTTCTGTCATCAGCAGTGACGGTAATAATGCTTCAGGAAGGAGATGTTTGTCTTAGTTTTTCGTTGTTGTTGTTGTTTTAAATATTTTTTAAGGTAAGTTTTGAGAATTCATGTGTTTCTTCTACCCTACAGGTTGGCCTCATTATTGTGTTTTTATCACTGGAATCTGGGTTTTCAGTACAGTGATTTTTGTAGCAATCATGAGCGTGTTTGCAGGAGAAAACATTGTACTGCCACTCTAAAATGCCCAGGTTTTTAAGATATTCCATCTGGGGCCTATAAAATAGAGAATAAAGCTTGGTTGAATTGCATTTATGAGTTTTCTTAAAGTAGTGGTCTTGGTGGCTATGGAATTGGGTAGCATTTACAAGATTCTTTTAAACTTTTTGATTTTGGGGAATGTGAATCTAGTATTTGAAACTATAATTCTTGTCCTGTCACACCCGTTCTCAGTTGAGATTTGCAAAGATGAGTGTGATCAAGGAAATAGCTTTGCGTTTAGTCAACATCATGTCTTAACCGAGATGATAATGTCCTATATTTTTTAAAAAGGGGTAAACACGACAACTTGAATAATGTGTGACTTCTTCAAAGGGAAAAATTCTCATAAACCCCAATGTTGATGAAATAATTTTATTATGAATCTCATTTAATTATGTACAAGTAAACTAGATGCAGACTTTTTATAAAACTAAATTTGCAAATTGTGACAAAACCAATATAATTCAGAAATGTTAAATCTTAAAAAAAATTTTTTTTATGTTGTCAGTATTGAGTTTAATAGTAGGAAGATATTTTTGCTTGTTTCATATTTTACGTGTTTGTTTGATTTGATTCTTTTTTTTTTAAACATCTTTATTGGAGTATAATTGCTTTACATTGTTGTGTTAGTTTGTGCTGTATAACAAAGTGAATCAGCTATACGTACACATATATCCCCATATCCCCTCCCTCTTGCTTCTCCCTCCCACCCTCCCTATCCCACTCCTCTAGGTGGTCACAAAGCACTGAGCTGGTCTCCCTATGCTATGCGGTTGCTTCCCACTAGCTATCTATTTTACATTTGGTAGTGTATATATGTCAGTGCCACTCTCTCACTTTGTCCCAGCTTATCCTTCCCCCTCCCGGTGTCCTCAAGTCCATTCTCTATGTCTGCGTCTTTACTCCTGTACTGCCCCTAGGGTCTTCAGAACCTTTTTTTTTTTTTTTTTTTTTTTAGATTCCATATATATGTGTTAGCATACGGTATTTCTTTTTCTCTTTCTGACTTACTTCACTCTGTATGACAGACTCTAGGTCCATCCACCTCACTAAAAATAACTCAATTTCGTTTCTTTTTATGGCTGAGTAATATTCCATGGTATATATGTGCCACATCTTCTTTATCCATTCATCTGTCGATGGACTCTTAGGTTGCTTCCATGGCCTGGCTATTGTAAATAGAGCTGCAGTGAACGTTGTGGTACATGACACTTTCTGAATTATGGTTTTCTCAGGGTATATGCCCGGTAGTGGGATTGCTGGGTCATATGGTAGTTCCAGTTTTAGTTTTTTAGGAACCCCCATACTGTGCTCCATAGTGGCTGTATCAATTTACATTCCCACCAACAGTGCAGGAGGGTTTCCTTTTCTCCACACCCTCTCCAGCATTTATTGTTTGTAGATTTTTTGATGATGGCCATTCTGACTGCTGTGAGGTGATACCTCATTGTGGTTTTGATCTGCATTTCTCTAATGATTAGTGATGTTGGGCATCCTTTCATGTGTTTGTTGGCAATCTGTATATCTTCTTTGGAGAAATGTCTATTTGGGTCTTCTGCCCATTTCTGGATTAGGTTGTTTGTTTTTCTGATATTGAGCTGCATGAGCTGCTTGTATATTTTGGAGATTAATCCTTTGTTCGTTGCTTCATTTGCAAATATTTTCTCCCATTCTGAAGGTTGTCTTTTTCTCTTGTTTCTGGTTTCCTTTGCTGTGCAAAAGCTTTTAAGTTTCATTTGGTCCCATTTGTTTATTTTTGTTTTTATTTCCATTTCTCTAGGAGGTGGGTCAAAAAGGATCTTGCTGTGATTTATGTCATAGAGTATTCTGCCTGTGTTTTCCTCTAAGAGTATTATAGTGTCTGGCCTTACATTTAGGTCTTTAGTCCATTTTTTAAAAATTAACTTATTTTATTTATTTATTTTGGCTGTGTTGGGTATTTTGTTGCTATGCATGGGCTTTCTCTAATTGGGGCAAGTGGGGGCTGCTCTTAGCTGCGGTGCGTGGGCTTCTCATTGTGGTGGCTTCTTTTGTTGCGGAGCATGGGCTCTAGGTGTGGGGGCTACAGTAGTTGTGGCTCGCGGGCTCTAGAGCACAGGCTCAGTAGTTGTGGCGCATGGGCTTAGTTGCTCCGAGGCATGTGGGATCTTTCTGGTCCAGGGCTCGAACCCATGTCCCCTGCATTGGCAGGCAGATTCTTAACCATTGCACCACCAGGGAAGCCCTCTTTAATTCATTATGAGTTTATTTTTGTGTATCGTGTTAGGAAGTGTTCTAATTTCATTGTTTTACATGTAGCTGTCCAGTTTTCCCAGTACCACTTACTGAAGAGGCTGCGTTTTCTCCATTGTATAGTCTTGCCTCCTTTATCAAAGATAAGGTGACCATATGTGCATGGGTTTATCTCTGGGATTTCTATCCTGTTCCATTGATCTATATTTCTGTTTTTGTGCCAATACTATATTGTCTTGATTACTGTAGCTTTGTAGTATAGTCTGAAGTCAGGGAGCCTGATTCCTCCAGCTCCGTTTTTCGTTCTGAAGATTGCTTTGGCTATTCGGGGTCTTTTGTGTGAAATTTTTTGTTTTAGTTCTTTGAAAAATGCCATTGGTAATTTGATAGGGATTGCATTGAATCTGTAGATTGCTTTGGGTAGTATAGTCATTTTCACAATGTTGAGTCTTCCAATCCAAGAACATGGTATATCTCTCCATCTGTTTGTATCATCTTTAATTTCTTTCATCAGTGTTTTATAGTTTTCTGCATATAGGTCTTTTGTCTCCTTAGGTAGGTTTATTCCTAGGTATTTTATTCTTTTTGTTGCAATGGTAAATGGGAGCGTTTCCTTAATTTCTCTTTCAGATTTTTCATCATTAGTGTATAGGAATGCAAGAGATTTCTGTGCATTAATTTTGTATCCTGCTACTTTACCCAATTCATTGATTAGCTGTAGTAGTTTTCTGGTAGCATATTTAGGATTCTCTGTTTAATATCATGTCATCTGCAAACAGTGACAGTTTTACTTCTTCTTTTCCAAAATGGATTCCTTTTATTTCCTTTTCTTCTCTGATTGCTGTGGCTAAAACTTCCAAACCTTTGTTGAATAATAGTGGTGAGAGTGGGCAACTTTGTCTTGTTCCTGGTCTTAGAGGAAATGCTTTCAGTTTTTCACCATTGAGAACGATGTTGGCTGTGGGTTTGTCATATACAACCTTTATTATTTTGATGTAAGTTCCCTCTATGCCTACTTTTTGGAGAGTTTTTACCATAAATGGGTGTTGAATTTTGTCGAAGGCTTTTTCTGCATCTATTGAGATGATCATATGGTTTTTCCCCTTCAATTTGTTAATATGGTGTATCACGTTGATTGATTTGCATATATTGAAGAATCCTTGCATTCCTGGGGTAAACCCCACTTGATCATGGTGTATGATCCTTTTAATGTGCTGTTGAATTCTGTTTGCTAGTATTTTATTGAGGATTTTTGCATCTATGTTCATCAGTGATATTGGCCTGTAGTTTTCTTTCTTTGTGACATCTTTGTCTGGTTTTGGTATCAGGGTTATAGTGGCCTCATAGAATGAGTTTGGGAGTGTTCCTCCCTCTGGTATATTTTGGAAGAGTTTGAGAAGGGTAGGTGTTAGCTCTTCTCTAAATATTTGATAGAATTCGCCTGTGAAGCCATCTGGTCCTGGGCTTTTGTTTGTTGGAAGATTTTTTTTTTTTATTTTTTTTTATTTTTGCTGTGTTGGGTCTTCTTTTTTTTTTTTTTTTTTTTTTTTTTTTTTTTTTTTGCGGTACGCGGGCCTCTTACTGCTGTGGTCTCTCCAGACGCACAGGCTCAGCAGCCATGGCTCACGGACCCAGCCGCTCCGCGGCATGTGGGATCTTCCTGGACCGGGGCACGAACCCATGTCCCCTGCATTAGCAGGCAGACTCTCAATCACTGCGCCACCAGGGAAGCCCGGGTCTTCTTTTATGTGCGTGGGCTTTCTCCTAATTGCGGCAAGTGGGGGCCACTCCTCATCGCGGTGCGCAGGCCTCTCACTATCGCGGCCTCTCTTGTTGCGGAGCACAGGCTCCAGACGCGCAGGCTCAGTAATTGTGGCTCACGGGGCTAGTTGCTCCGCAGCATGTGGGATCTTCCCGGACCAGGGCTCGAACCCGTGTCCCCTGCATTGGCAGGCAGATTCTCAACCACTGCGCCACCAGGGAAGCCCTGTTGGAAGATTTTTAATCACAGTTTCAATTTCAGTGCTTGTGATTGGTCTGTTTATATTTTCTGTTTCTTCCTGGTTCAGTCTTGGAAGTTTGTGCTTTTCTAAGAATTTGTCCATCTCTTCCAGGTTGTCCATTTTATTGGCATATAGTCACTTGTAGTAATGCAGTATCAGTTGTTACTTCTCGTTTTTCATTTCTAATTCTATTGATTTGAGTCTTCTCCCTTTTTTTCTTGATGAGTCTGGCTAATGGTTTAGCAATTTTGTTTATCTTCTCATAGAACCAGCTTTTAGTTTTATTGATCTTTGCTATCATTTCCTTCATTTCTTTTTCATTTATCTCTGATATGATCTTTATGATTTCTTTCCTTCTGCTAACTTTGGGGTGTTTTTGTTCTTCTTTCTCTAATTGCTTTAGGTGTAAGGTTAGGTTGTTTATTTGAGATTTTTCTTGTTTCTTGAGGTGGGATTCTATTGCTATAAACTTCCCTCTTCGAACTGCTTTTGCTGCATCCCATAGGTTTTGGGTCGTTGTTTCTTCATTGTCATTTTTTTCTAGGTATTTCTTGATTTCCTCTTTGACTTCTTCAGTGATCTCTTGGTTAGTTAGTAGTGTAGTTATAGTGTATTGCTTAGCATCCATGTCTTTGTATTTTTTACAGTTTTTTTCCTGTAATTGATATCTCATCTCATAGCATTGTGGTCGGAAAAGATACATGATATGATTTCAATTTTCTTAAATTTACCAAGGCTTGTTTTGTGACCCAAGATATGATCTATCCTGGAGAATGTTCCATGAGCACTTGAGAAGAAAGTGTATTCTGTTGTTTTTGGATGGAATGTCCTATAAATATCAATTAAGTCCATCTTGTTTAATGTGTCATTTAAAGCTTGTGTTTCCTTATTTATTTTCATTTTGGTTGATCTGTCCATTGGTGAAAGTGCGGTGTCGAAGTCCCCTTCTATTATTGTGTTACTGTCTATTTCCCCTTTTATGGCTGTTAGCATTTGCCTTATGTATTGAGGTGCTCCTATGCTGGGTGCATAAATATTTATAATTGTTATATCTTCTAGAATTGATCCCTTGATCATTATGTAGTGTCCTTCTTTGTCTCTTGTTATAGTCTTTATTTTAAAGTCTATTTTGTCTGATATGAGAATTGCTACTCCAGCTTTCTTTTGATTTCCATTTGCATGGAATATCTTTTTCCATCCCCTCACTTTCAGTCTGTATGTGTCCCTAGGTCGGAAGTGGGTCTCTCGTAGGCAGTATATATATGGGTCTTGTTTTTGTATCCATTCAGCCAGTCTGTGTCTTTTGATTGGAGCATTTAATCCATTTATATTTAAGGTAATTATGGATATGTATGTTACTATTACCATTTTCTTTATTGTTTTGGGTTTGTTATTGTAGGTCTTTTCCTTCTCTTGTGTTTCCTGCCTAGAGAAGTTCCTCTAGCATTTGTTGTAAAGCTGGTTTGGTGGTGCTGAATTCTTGTAGATTTTTTTTTTTTTTTTTTTTTTTTTTTGCAGTACGTGGGCCTCTCACTGCTGTGGCCTCTCCCATTGTGGAGAACAGGCTCTGGATGCACAGGCTCAGTGGCCATGGCTCACGGGCCTAGCCACTCCGTGGCATGTGGGATCCTCCCGGACTGGGGCACGAACTCGTGTCCCCTGCATCAGCAGGCGGACTCCCAACCACTGCGCCACCAGGGAAGCCCTCTCTTAGCTTTTGCTTGTCTCTATAGTTTTTAATTACTCCGTCAAATCTGAATGAGATCTTTGCTGGGTAGAGTAATCTTGGTTGTAGGTTTTTCCCTTTCATCACTTTAAATATGTCCTGCCACTCCTTTCTGGCTTGCAGAGTTTCTGCTCAGAGATCAGCTGTTAACCTTATGGGGATTCCCTTGTATGTTATTTGTTGTTTTTCCTTTGCTGCTTGTAATATTTTTTCTTTGTATTTAATTTTTGATAGTTTGCTTAATATGTGTCTTGGCATGTTTCTCCTTCGATTTATCCTGTATGGGACTCTCTGTGCTTCCTGGACTTGATTGACTTTTTCCTTTCCCATATTAGGGAAGTTTTCAACTATAATCTCTTCAAATATTTTCTCAGTCCTTTTCTTTTTCTCTTCTTCTTCTGGGACCCCTATAATTTGAATGTTGGTGCATTTAATGTTGTCCCAGAGGTCTCTGTGCTTGTCCTCAATTCTCTTCATTCTTTTTTCTTTATTCTGCTCTGCGGTAGTTATTTCCACTATTCTATCTTCCAAGTCACTTATCCGTTCTTCTGCCCCAGTTATTCTGCTATTGATTCCTTCTAGAGAATTTTTAATTTCATTTATTGTGTTGTTCATTATTGTTTGTTTGCTCTTTAGTTCTTCTAGGTGCTTCCTAAACGTTTTTTTGTATTTTCTTCATTCTATTTCCAAGATTTTGGATCATCTTTACTATCATTACTCTGAATTCTTTTTCAGGTAGACTGCCTATTTCCTCTTCATTTCTTTGGTCTGGTTGGTTTTTACCTTGCTTCTTCATCTGCCACATATTTCTCTGTCTTCTCATTTTGCTTAACTTACTGTGTTTGGGGTCTCCTTTTCACAGCCTGCAGGTTCGTAGTTCCCATTGTTTTTGGTGTCTGCCCACAGTGGATAAGGTTGCTTCAGTGGGTTGTGTAGGCTTCCTGGTGGAGGGGACCGGTATGTGTGTTCTGGTGGATGAGGATGGTTCTTCTATTTCTGGTGGGCAGGACTGTGTCTGGTTGTGTGTTTTGGGGTGTCTGTGAACTTATTATGATTTTAGGCATCGTCTATGCTAATGGGTGGGGTTGTGTTCCTGTCTTGCTAGTTGTTTGGCATGGGGTGTCCAGCACTGGATCTTGCTTGTCGTTGAGTGAAGCTGGTTCTTAGTATTGAGACGGAGATCTCTGGGAGAGCTCTTACCAGTTGATATTAAGTGGGGCTGGGAGGTCTCTGGTGGTCCAGTGTCCTGAACTCGGCTCTCCCACCTCAGAGGCTCGGGCCTGACACCTGGCCAGAGCACCAAGACTCTGTCAGTCACACGGCATTTCCTCACAAACCAGAAGGGAAGATCCTTGAGGACAGGGAATATCCTTGTTTCTCTAGTGCTTATTACAGTGCCTGCTCCATTGCAGAAACTCAGTGTGTAATAAGGAAGAACAAATCTGACTCCATACTGGATCAGTTTCTTTTACTTTAACCTTTGTATTTGATTGCTTTCGCTTAGTTGCACTGTGATTTGATTCTTTTTATTTTAAGCATGTTTAACATTATTTTTTCTTCTTAATAATGGCTTGTTATTAACTACTCGTCCACTATTTTGTGGGCCAGTCACTTTAAAAGTTCACCCTCATATATAATTAAAAACCCATTTGATGAAGTGCATGTGTGCATTAATATTTGCTTATTGTTGATGAGCCATAGTAATGTGGGATCTTTGTTATACATGTGTTCCTAATGTTGTGTCATACCATCTGCTATGTCGTATGCTTTTCAAGTTTGGCGCGCTTATGCTGCCATGAGCTAGAAGATGATTTACAACTCCTACTTTTTCTTTTCACCTGTTTCAGAAACTTTCTTTGTATAGTATTCTGTAACATCATTTGACCTTCACATGTCATAGATATGATTCAAAAACACAAATGTACATTGTGTACTGAAATCTTGTGTCATGTCTTCATTTTCTGGCCAATGAGCCGGAGTAAGCTTACAATAATGTAAGTTTCAGCAGTGCAGAAACACAGTGAAATTAAAAAAACAAACAATTTTCATACCTTCAAAAATTCATCTGTAGATTAGAACTAAACTAGAGAAAAAGAACTAAAACCTGGTAGGTTTAAGAATCCTTCCAGAGTGAGAAGTGGCTATAGATTCACAGTGAATTAAATGGACATAAAGAGACCTGTACTCAAGCCTTTCCTTTTATTCAAGAAGCTGCGTGTAGAATGGGTGAAGCGGAGGCCTGGGCTTGTCCTGGGCTCTCCCTGGGTTCAGATCTCACCTCCTCTGTCATTTATCAGTTGTGGAATCTTGGGGAACTATCTGCATTTCTGTTTCCTCCTTTGTAAAATGGAAATAATACTTATCTTTAAGGTTGTTGTGAGGACGGGTAATGATATACGTCAACTCTTTCACCCATGAACTTAATAATTGGTAGCTGTCATTATTCTTTGGAATAATTAATCACATAAGACAGATGTTTGGGGAATTCCCTGGTGGTCCAGTGGTTAGGACTCGGCGCTTTCACTGCCAGGGCCCAGGTTCAGTCCCTGGTCGGGGAACTAAGATCCTGCAAGCCTTGTGGTGCAGGCAAAAAAAAAAAAAGACAGATGTTTGGCAAGATGCATATATATATATATATATATATATATATATATATATGTATGTATCTGTATTATATCTATCTATAAATGTATGTATTTCTACACAAAGCAATTTTCTGCCTAGTGAAAGCAAGAGGCAAGGGTGGCAAAGAGTTTCAGAATTCTTTGGCAAGGTTTTTCACACTGCATGTAGAGACCTGCTTCCTAAAATCATTTCCAAATGACCCGGGATTACCACTGGGAATGTATCATTACTCTCTTGTGCTGGGACAAAAAGGTGACTGAGATGTACTGGCTAAAACATTTGAATCTTTCTCTGGTAGCTCAGATTTCAATACTTGTACAATATTTTTAAAATCCTAATTTTATTATTAGTTATCCTAAAGACAAACTTATTTATTTATGTGAATAAATTAGCAAGTTGATATTGCCTGATATTGACAGGGAATGACTAATCTACCTGACGTGTATGTATAAATCAAATCAGCGTTGCGGCAGATTGCTTTAAAAAATGTATGTGGTTTTCCTTAGGTATTTATTTACCAAATTCTGGACCTAAGAAAAGGTGTTGACAAGATGTGAGACAGATTGACTTGATGGTTTTAGGGAAATTTATAAACCTCTTTGTGGTTTGACCCAGTTAATTTGGCCAGTACTCTTTAAGTATATTTGAACTGTTTCCTAGAGAGTTATCTTCCTATTTAGAAATAGCATCGTGTGGTAGGATTTTGGTTACATGATTTTGACTATACAAAAGTTCATATCCCATTGCAGGAAACATGCCTATGTATTATTAAAAACCTGATATTTTAGTCTGTAACACCGATCTCTGTCGTAAGTGTGTGAAGAGAGTCTGCTGTATTTGTTTTAGCTACAAATCCTTGTGGCGATCCTGAAAGTAAGATTTCCATTTACCCACTGTTTAGAGTGCTTACGATGAATATTTTGCTGACTACCGAGTCACTGCTGTTGGTGAGCAAAGTAACAGGGCTTCTGGTGTTAGCTCTAGTACCTTTTTTTCCTCTTAGATTTAAAAGGACCTCTTGATAACATGCATTATTTGAACTCTTTTCATTTTTGTGTATGGCTTTTCTGTGCTGCTACATCATGTACTTTGATAGTCATTTGGCCTCAGTACCTATCAAATTGTATGTTATATATCTATTAGCTATTGATTTTTAAAAACTGACATCACAAAAAGTAAGTAAATGAGTGTTCGCTTCTGTAGAAGACCAAATAAACTCAGTGGACAGATCATAAAGCTTTAGTGCTGATTCCCTTCAACATCGTTTTAGAGTGTTAGACCGTTCCAATCATTTCTCTTTTGGTTTACTAGAATGTTTTTAAACATATTAAATTAGTAGTGTGTTAAGACATGTCGTAATTCCTAGGAACCGTTGCTGCGTTTCTCTCAGTGTCCGTTTATTCATTTATTGACATTCATTAAGCACTCATTTTGTGCAGGATACTTCCCAGGTGTTGGATATACAGCAGTGAGCAAAGTAGACAGGGTTCCCTTCCCTCACGGAACTGACAAACTAGTGTTTAATCCAGGTCTGGTAGAAATTTTTTACATTTATGTCTTAAGTCTTTAGATATAAATATCTAGCCTAGTTCTTTTTTTTCACGGTATAATGCGTCAGGTAAAACCAAATTCTGTACTTTCTCTGCATGACTCCTCCTTGGCTACAGTGTTTACTCAGGAGGAATCAGATTAAAATGAACGTCAAGGCCGTTACTGTAAGAGGAGAGAAGTACGTTTAAGAACGATCTACAGAGAAAGCAAGGGGACGACGGGAATTTTGTGAGTTGAATGTAGGGATGTATAGGACAAGGTTCCCGCCTCTGAAACAACAGTTTCCCAATAAGTTCTAAAAGTTTGGCCTGTTTTGGGGAGGAGTGTTAATAAGGAAAAGTAGGGGTGGCACTGGGAGCAGGGGGTCTTTTTGAGTGGCAGAAACCTGTCAGTACTACGAAGAGTGAAAACACTCCTTTTGGGAAATTTGTTGGTTGTCATTCAGGATGAAAAGCTAAGGGATATCTATGTTTAATGCTCCATTAAGGGACATGTGATTCAGCCTATTTTGAAACCAAATGTTGGTGATGAGCTGTTATAACATAATCTACTGATTTAAGGCAGTGAAAACTTAAGTCTTTAGATTGTTTCTCAACATTGCTCTTCAAACCAACGTGGTTTATAATTTTATATTTGTTTGGAGTAAAATGAGAAACAGCCAACCAAAAGACATGTAGTGATTACTTCCTAAAGCTAAATTTATTCTGAAATTACTTTTTGGCCTACATTTTGTTCTGATCCAATGAAACTATGATCGTAGATGGCAGTTCTTCTTTTCCTTTCTTTCTTTTTTTTTTTTTAACTTGGTAAATGGTTGGCACTCTTACATGGGACATACTGGTGTTTGTTTTATTTTTAGATATTCCTGGTTATTGAAATTGAAAAGTCTGGGAACCATTGCTGTAGATTAAATTTAGTAAACTATCAGTGTACAATTATCCAAATTGGATATGGCTTGTTTGCTGTGTCTCATGCTAGACGTTTTTCCATCTGTAAGATTTATGCCCACGTGTTTAGGATGCATCAGTATTGAGTAGGATTCTCTCTCTGACCACAGACTTAAAAGTTGACTTTTTATCCTTCCCCAACAGAAATGGAAATGCCTCACTTAGTTTGAAGTGTACCTTCATTGTTCCGTATACTGAGGTCAGGAGGCAAACACCTAAAAAGTCTCTCCCTCTATAAAAGCTGCTTTTTAGATGTTTTATTAGTCCTGCTGTTGGTTATTTTAATTAGTAGTATGTTTTATTTGTACCCTGAGGCTGTTCAAGCAAAGAATGTAATTCAAATAAACAAAATAATATCTGATGTTTTGGAACACCCACACCTGCCATCTGGGCCTTTCCTCTTAAGTCCTTACTCAGGTTGGCAGGGAAGCTGGGAAGAGAAAAAGAAGACGATTATGAGGAGTTATGAAGCATTTTAAATGTAAGTTCTTGGAAAGCTTGATGACGAAGTAGTTTTCAAATTGCCATCGCTGTTTGCTTCGTAACCAATGGTTCTTTGCTAAGGTAAACCCTGAGTTTTCGTGAGAAGGCCTGTCTTTTCCATTATGTACATGTTTTCTAACAGTGGTTCAAGAATTCTGTGAAAACCTCACAGATAATTTGACTGTAAGATGGTGGGTGACCCTTTCACAAAGCAGGAAAGTTTGCTAGGGAAGTTTCTCCAGTTTCTTTACCTGAAAACAAAGTAAAGGGGCCGCCTCTCCAAGTTCTTACAATGAAATCGTAAACTACTCTCCTGCTTCTTTTTCAGCTTGGCTTTTTTTTTTTTTTTTTTAATAAGAGTGAACACGAACAGTCTGTTTTTTTGCTTGCAACCTGGAGTGCTGAACTATATGCTTTTGCCTTAATTTTTGGAGCTGAAATTTTGTTGATTTTGGATACCTTTGCTGTTTTTACTCCCCCTTTCCTCTTTCATTAGTTCAGTCATTTTGGGAGTCTGCCAAAGATGAGGCAAAACTAATGTAAGAGGTGCATACAAGCTTTTAAGTGATTTTTCATTTAAACACAGCACTTGTAAAATGTGTGTCATAGAATCCTAAAGCTGGGGAAAAAAATGTGGGTTTTTTTTCTCCCCACTTGTGGATAGAACCTAAGCCACATTAAATTAGTAAATGTTCTAACTGACTAACATTTTCTAGGAAAAAGAAATACATCACTGTAGACCACCAGCTATTAATTTTTAAAAATATATGTTTAAAATATACTTATTAAATATTTAAAAATACGTTATTTAAAAAATTCAGACTCCTGTCACTTTTGGAAACTTTTTTATACCTCAAAAAAGTTTTAAATGCTATTGTTTATATGCAGTTCAAGAGTTAAAGATTCAGAGATTAAGAAATGAGATCAAGGTCTGGTCTCTGTTATCTTATTCTACTTCTATGTTATCTCTCCTCCGCCCAGCTACCTTGAATATATGTACTCAATACATTTTTGTGGTATAAATGAACAAGAAACTGCTTTTTGTGTTTTTAGGCTACAGCTTCCAACTCCACTCATAATTTGTCTTAGAAAAAGGGTTGAATGAAGAGATTTTAGAAAATTAAGCTAAGGATCCAATCCACAGCACTCTTATACTTTTAAGCCCTAAATTAATCATCTTCATTATGTAACGAATAAAGTTTTAACTCTCTTCTAAATCTCACCAACAAAACAAAAACTCCTCAAGTTGTGCATAGAAGCCAATAAGTCCTTAAAGTTCCAGCTTACAAGGTACATGGATGTATCAACATATAACCTGTATTCTACAAATGTCAGCTATGACATGAATAGTGTGACATGAAGTATTTAAGAAATGTATCAGAACTTAAATATTCAAATGAGAATTGTATCTTTAAAGAAGTCTGTCTCTTCAGGAAGCTGTATATTTAATCTCTCATTGCTGTTACTGTACTGAGTAATTTGGGGTTCTTTTGGAATTATCTTTACTTCTTATGGCACTTTAAAAAAATTTTTGGTGTTCTTGAGTTTTTGGGAACTAACCATTAATGAATTAATTGGGTGATGCTGATAGAGTTAAGACTATGTGGGGTTAAAAATCAGGTGTAATTATAACCCAATGAGATTATTTTTATACCTTGTTTATACATGGACACTGAATATGATTAACAAAGGATTTTCAGAAAAGTTTTGCAAAGAGGAGCATCGTTAGAATAAGTTTATCTGTCTTCCGGTTTGGGTCTATCTGCTGCTACGGCTTTCCAGTGGTATCTGTGTGTATTGTATATGTGTGTGTGTGTCTCCTGTATCGGTGTGTCCTTGAATCCTTTCTTTGGACCATCCTGTTTACTGTTGCCCAATATAATGTCACGAAGCAGCTGCTCTTGCTTGACACACATGCAGCCCAGCAGAGTTGTTCCAACAAGCTTTGCTTCATTTCTGGTGGACAGGCTGGACCCAATGCTAAAACTGCGTCTCAGGCTCTCCAGTTGGACTAAAACTTCATGCTGTATTGTGCTGTGTTTAGAAAGATATCCCAGTCTTAATTGAGCTCTTTTTCTGTTTTCACTTCATCAAGACATTGTATCTTGATCATTTCTTTGATTTTATCTGTCTATCAAAGCTTCTGGGAATGCAAGTTTTCTTTCTATAGACCAATGTGCATTTTTACTTACTTTTAGGTTTCTCAATCTGTTTGTGGGGATCGCGTACTAACTGCACAGGAATCTGTGACTGACTTGTGTGCCAACTTACGAACGTGTTTGAAGAGTCCCATTCTCAGTGCTTGGTGCACGGACACGGTGCTGTGACAGCTTTGATGAAGCCGTGTCTGACCTAATTCCCATCACCAGCTTGAACAAAGCAGGCCTCCTGAGAAATCTAGACCCCTTCAGTTAATTTATGCAGCCAAGTTTAAAGATGGAAGAGGTACTTGGAAACTAGTATCGCTATGTTCCAGGTCTCTAGGAAACTCGTAATTCAGCAGGTCATATAATATAAAAATCATCCTGAAGGAGGTCCAGTGCTCAACCAGCATTGATTTAAGTTTGTTTGCAGCAAAGATATTTTTTCTTAGATTTCTAAATTTTTCTTATTTTGCTTTTCCCTCAGTGTTTGTATACATTAGAATATATTTCATGGAAACGAGTTTCTCCTTCAGTTCTTATTTCCTTGTTATGAAAATGCAATCTAAACCAAACCCCATGAGGGTGTCTTTCATCATGGCCTGGGAAAATCTGTTCCATTTGGTAAGGTCTGAGCAAGGCATTGGCCTTATTAACAACTCTATTAATTTTATTACCTAACACATCATCTAGAGCTCTTCTTTAAATGTCGTCACTTTCCTCCTCCTCATTCTCCATCAAAGGCGGTTAGCCAGGTGTCTGTCTGGATCTTTATAATATCACCCTGTTCAGGGTTAGCTAGTTCCTTGCAAACTTAAGATTTTGCATTTGGCATGTGTTTTGTGGTTACCGTCGCTCTCTTATTTTTTCCCATGAAGCCAATTCCAATGACAAACCTGAACATCTACTGAGAGTTGGATTTGTGGCAAGTGTTGATTCTGTGATGCTTGCAGAGTAATCCCCTTGAAACTTGCTGTATTTTGTGTTTTTAATAATCTCTCCCAAGTCACTTCTTAGAATTTCACTGTCTGTATGCAGCTGTGCTTTTAAATATTTGTAACGCTCCTGTACAGCTCACTGTGGATGCCAGAATTATCTTATCTCTGCGATTCTTGGTTTCCTGTGCTCTAGAAGCAGGAAGAAATAGCCTCTTTGAAAGACAGTGGAACAGGAACACTTGACTTTTTTTTTTTTTAAACACACAAATATTGTGAATAGAACCCAACCGGCTCTCACTCAGACCCCTTCCCTTTCGGAGTGTAATTAAGACCACATTGACTCCTATTGCAGCTGGCAGCCCCTCACTGTTGCCTTTTTCTGCTTGTGACCTTTGATCTCCGTGACCCTTCCTGGGGTTAGTCCTAGGCCCTTTTCATTGTGTTGGAGCTGAAGTGGCTCATGTGGAGTTGATTATTTCTTTGCTCGTTTGGCCTTTTTGGTGCCATAACTCCAAGTCACTTCCATTTTCTTCCTTGACGTTTGATGGTCCACAGTGAAAGGAAATGCTTCTGCAAGCAGCAGGATCAGTGTGCATGCTTGGCTGACTTGATTGAGACTCAGGAGAAGTGGGGGAAGGTTGTGAAGTCTGTAGGTGTCAACGTTTTAAAAAATGTTGAGCCTCATGACTGCGTGTTCCTTCCGAGCTCATGAAGCAGGGACCTCCGAGAGTGCTGCATTTCTCACGGCAAGGAGGACTGAGTTCTGGTGAGAAGAGAGTTCTGCCAGTTGTCGACTGGTTGCCAGGTGTTGGACATTCTGCAGCTCTACTTTCACAAGATACATACGTTCCTCGTCCTGCGTCCCAGCTATGAGGCAGGTCGGAGGACGACGCGTCCTTGTCAGTTGCACGTGACTGCTTGAAGGGATTCTCTAGTCTCTAAAAGCACCGAGAATAGCCCCCAGAGATGAACATGCTGACTCTCAGAGGGTGTATTTGTTGCCACCGAACTTAGGGAAGCACTTTCTTCCCTTCTCCTTTCCTCCGCCTCCACCTGCCCCTACCCACGCCTCCAGTCAGACCACTGAAGGATGCCTGCCAGCTGTTACTCTCATTTCTCGGGACCCCATGTGGGCAGCATGAAGACTGTCACTGATCAGAGGCTTTAGTGATGGAATGCGTCTGGTTACCCTACACTGTGGTACCTTTGAAAGGTGTATGGGTGTGAAATTCAGCGACATTTGGAAACTCATTTTTAGGAAGTCTGAGTGTCTGATTCCATCCCTGGAATATCATTTTCTGTCTTTTCCTTTTTTGTTACAAAAGTCTTTTTTATTAGTAGTATTGATAATATGAGTTATTCTGAGTGAGGAATGGCTGCCCCTTGAAAGGCGATTGTATTGTATTTTATTTTTAGGCTTCAGCTCGAGGCCCCTCCCCCGTAGGGATAACAGTTCCTCTGTGTGCAGAAGCCTCCCTCGTCCCTCCTAAGCACTCAGGCTTCTTTCCGCTTGCCTGCCAGGTCTTTCTTAGAGCTTCTCTTCTCTCCAACTCAGCTCATTAGCTCTACACCTTAAGATGCATCCTCTCCATTCTCTGCTACCCTCCAAACAGCAACAACAAACCACGGAGAGCCCTGCTGCTTCTGTGCGTTTCCTGTCTTAGTGAAGGCACGGCATCCACGAACTCGCTTGTCCAAATGAGAGATCTGGACAGCAGGTCTCATGCCTTTATTTATGGCCAAAGCAGTAGGGAAACAGAAGCGGACAGACGATGGATTCCAAAGACGTCTAAGAGATGTATTCCTTCCCAATGCACATCATTCACTATCCAGGTCCTCTTCAATTCTACCTCCTAAATATGGCTACACAAAAATTCACCAATTTTTATAAATCTTTTTTTAAACACATGCTGATGTGACAGCTGTCACGTACAATCTAACAAAATTGTTTCGAATGAAGTTGAGGACAACTAAGCGTTACTAGAACCATCTTATGGAAAAAAACCCAACGAACCTTTTGGCCAACCCAGTAGCTTTTATGTCCATGTCTTAACACTTTTTAAATCTTTTACATTTATCCCGTGATATTTCTCTAGTACAGGTCCCCATTCTCTTTCACAGCAGCCTCCTAACCCCTCTTCAGTCATCCTCCACATTGCAGTGTAAATGATTTTTCAAAGGCACAAGTCTGATCTTGTCCCTGGCCTGCTTAAAAGCTGTTAATACTCCTCTCTCAGGGAAAAAGCCAAGCACCCTAACCTAATTTATTTTGTTCTTTATGCTCTAGCTTCTACTCACCTATGTGCCTTACCTGTCACCTGTCAATCCCGTCCTTACTCTCCTCTCCAGCCCATTCTTCCTTGCTCTCTGCCTCTGGTTCTGCACACAGACTCTTCCTTCTGCTTGGAATACGTCCCTCCTGTTGCTTGTCCTCCCTCCTCCCAAACTTCTCCATCTGATTCACCGAATCATTGTTGCCTCTGGGAAATCTTCTCAGCCTCTGAGTCTTGGTTGGGTAACCCTTCTGTTTTTCCTGTAGCACCTGTACTTGCTTTATTCTGTGGCTCACCTATCCCTTCCTCACTTACGTACTTTAATTCCTGAAAACCTTCATTTCTTAAAAGCCTTGCTGCTGCTGCTTTCTTTTTCGCCACGCCCTGTGGCTTGCAGGATCTTAGTTCCCCGACCAGGGATTGAACCGGGGCCACGGCAGTGAAAGCACTGTGTCCTTACCACCGGCCCGCCAGGGAATTCCACTGAAAAGCCTCGCTTCTTAGTGAAAGCCATTTTCATTGATTTTGGTGGAAAAAAAATCATGTGTTCCCTCCCAAACCAAGAGAGCTACACTGCTTTCACAGATAGAAAAATAAATCAACTAAGCGATAAAAACAAATTTGTGTAGGTGATAAACAATGTTTTGAAAGTAAATGAATAGTTTATTCCTAAATATATTGCAGTGATTTTATTGTCCTCAGCAAAGGAGAAAGAGAAGACTTGAGGGTGGTGACTGGTGAAGGAGGGCTGGTGAGGAAGTCCTTCAGAGGCGGGGGAGTCGGGAAGTGGACTTGGAGACAGGAAGTCTTCTAAAGGCATGTAGTTATCTTGCAGTCACATGGCACTTAAAGTTACAGCACACAAAAGCACCTTATGGCGAAATAAAGGCTAAGCGGCAAAGTGTTCCACCAGTTGTGGAAATGATGCATCCCCGCTGGTGGGTGTGTCTTTGACCGAAGCTGTAACATCAAAGTTCCATTGTTTAGTTTCTGATTGAAAAAGTTATATAAAAGTTTATACCAAATAAAAAGAAGCCATCTGCAACGTGGAATAACTTCACAGGAGCCCCTGTGGCAAAACATTTAGTCATTCTGTTAGGTGAGGCTGTGTTTGAACAGCTTCTTTAGTTGTCACCTGTCCTCACCTGACTCAAAACCTCCTGAAGGCAGCTACCCTGCCTGTTTTCTCCCTGGCTGAGTTTCCAGCATAGCACAGCGCCTGACACATAGTAGGCAGGCACTAAGTATTTGTTGAATGAAACATGAATTCCTCTGCTTTGAATTCTTCTAATGCTTTTTACTGTCTCATTTACTTACTATCATTTTCTTTATTCCAAAGTTAATTCAAGCCCTCTTTTCCTAATTAGGCTGCAGTATCCTTTAGTTCAGGAATTATACCTTCCTCATCTTCCTCATTTTTGTACCCTCCCAGGATCTTGCCCAGAGTAGATGCCCTACGTATGGAATTAATTGACTGGATGAATATTTCTTGGAAAAAGTAAGATTCTTTGAGAAATCTGTGCAGGAAATATTTGCTTCTTAGCTAAATTATTCAAATATTCAGAATAAAGAAAACTTTGAGAGGAGATTTAAAGCTGGATGTGATTAAGGTCAAGGTGGTTCAATAGGTTAAAAAAAAGTATATTGTGTGTTGGACTTCCATAATTGAAATTGTGCTGAATTAATCAGTACCTAATAAAAAAATTTAAAGTAGACATGCTTTATTTTTTCTTTTGTTTAGTTATTTCTGAAAACTCATTTTTTCTCAACAATTGAGAAATAGGATGTTTTGAAATAGAGGGTTTGAAAGTAAGAATCAATCTTTTATTTTTAAGAAGGAAATTACTATTTCATGAAGAAAAAGATGCCTTTAAAAAAGAAAACTAAGTTAAAGAATTTTCTATTTTGAAGAACAATACTGATCCCAAAGCTGAGTTTTTGTTCACACATTAATCCCAGTTATTCCCTAAGCCTCAAAGAAAACTATAAGAAAGTCTGATATAGGAGTCTAGGGAGGGAATAGTTCAGAGAGACAGCTTTGATCATCCTTAGGAAAGCAAAGGCGTTCCTTTAAAAACAGAGGAATCAAATCTAGAAATTCAGGACTTTCCCCAAAGGATTATTCTGGCAGCATGTTGAAAAGGGGTTATAAAAGCATGAAGTTCACAACCTGAACAATAAGTTAAGTAAATGTTAGGGAACTATTTCCTTTCTTATTCTGAGACGAGGCATACCTTTAGCTTCCCTTTGCCGACAGAAATTCTCTTAAGCCTGGGATGGCTTAAAAGTACAGTTTGTAATGCAAGACAAATTGCCTTCTCTGTAGGCATGGAGGAAAGGCTTAGAGAAAGCCCTGTAACTCAGGAGATACCAGCTAGTCTTTAGGCCAGGACTCAAGGAGCAGCATTTGGGCCATATGAGAGTGGGGAATGGGAAGGAGAATGGGTAAAAGAAAAGATTTTTACCGCATGGAGGAAAGAGTTATCCCCTGATCCTGATTTGTAGGTTGAATGGGATACTACACTTAGCTGTTCTTTTTTTTTTTTTTTTGTACTCTGAAGAGACTGTACTACCAGGTGCTTTCTTGGGAGCAAAGTGACCACTGACCATCTTCTCAGACACTTAAGTCAGCCACTCAGAACTGCAGTGAAAATAATGGATGTTGGCCTTTAACTTCCTCTGAGTATAGGAAGGAGGTAGAAGAACTTCCTCATGACCATGTTAATTCCTTCTGAGACCAGTGAGTTGGATAAGCCTTGATGGTTCTGTTTTTCACATGGGAAATTGATCAGGCCTTTGCCAATGTCCAATAGTAAGACAAGATCAAACCCAATTTAAAGTCCAAGTCCTTGAGTTATTTTACTACCTCTAGTAGTTTAGGGAAGTAGGGGTATATATATGGTTAATGGACACGGAAAGCAGTAAGGAAGAGAGGATAATGGTTGGGAATGAATGGTAACTTACTATTTTGAATGCCAGCAAATATTGCCAGAAAGCATCTGTCAGCAGTTCTTGCGTACAAATTTCTTTTCAGACAAATACACGTTATAAATTAAAATCACACAGTATAACAACCTCAACACACAACCCCTTAACTTACTTGAAGTGAATTTTGGGTAAAAAGCAGAGATTTTTGTGTCCATGGTGTTTTTTGTAATTGAAAGTTCAGAGATGGACAAGGTTTGATCAGTGTAGCCTGCGGTGTCCATTATTGTTATTCTTTCTGCAGTTACTTTCATATAAATTTCGAATATTGTTAGAGAAACCCCTAACAGACTAGACAGTGAATGTTGCTTTATGCCCTGTAAAATATTTTAATTAATTTCTCAAATTTATGTTTGATATCCACGCTTCACTTACCTCAGTGTAAGGAAATAAACAGTATGCTGGTGAGCAGGGGTCCCCCCATGTGCTGGTGGCGGTTGATGGGGATCGGCTTGTGCCTTGTTGCCATCTTTTTGGACGACAACCTCAGCCATCTATATATTTAGTCTTAAAAATGTTTTTACTCCTTGGCCCAATAATTTCACTTTTAAAAGTCAGTTCTAAAGACATACTTAGAAGAGTAGTTAAAGATTTATGGACAAAGATACTCACAGCAGTATTATCTGTAATAGCGAAAAAAACCCACAAAACCAAAAATATACATATGCACACACATATAAAAAAGTGGAGCCTAACCAATAGGGAATGGCTAAGCAAATTAAGTGTTGATACATACATTCAATAAGTATCTATAGCTGTTACAAATTATGTTTATGAAAAATTTTAATAAACATGATCATTAGATGATAAATGAAAAAAGCAGGATTTAAAACTATATTCCATATATATTATGATCTTCAGTTATGTAAATATACACCATGTGAAAAGGATTAGTTGAAAATGGATTGAGATATTGATGTGTTATCTTTAGGTGACAGAATTTTCATGCTTACTTGCCTTTTTTTTGTACGTTCATTCCACATTTTTATGCTAAATGTGTAATTTTCTTTGTCATTGAGTATTTGTAGAAACTTTCTGTTAACAGTTTTCTACTTGATAAAATAGCATATTCACTGTAGAATATGTGAAAGAAAACCTTGAAAATTTTGTTTAAAATATCACCTGGCATTATGTTAACCACATTGGATGCTTAAAAAAAAATTCTAAATGAGAAAAACACTGCAGTCTGAAAAATGGCAATGTAATTTAAATCAGAATTCTGTTCTATCTGATATGATTTAAATCCGAATTCTGTTTTTAATTTTTACATGAGAATATTTGAATGGTACGTATGCTAGAACAGAGGTCAGACAGCCTTGGCAAGTGATGTGTGATGGGGTGGGCTGGTGTCCTCTTACTGTGGACCTTTTCTCTGCTGGCCACTGTTTCCAGATCAGAATAGGAGGATGGGATAACAGTTTCTATGCAGAGGAAATTAGGGCTGCTTTCTCCCTTGCCAAGGTAAATTTTTGTGGGTAAGAAAGGTGACATACGTGTTAAGGCCACTGATCTGTGTGTGAGAAGATGGCAGGAACCTTGTTCAGTTGTGATAAACTTGGCCAAACAAATTGTTCATTTGTGAGCAATGCAGGCAAATGATACATATTTATATGTATATAAATTATAAATATATAAAATTTGTATATACTTATATACATTTATAGTATACACATATATTTATGTATAGATGTTAGATATGTATGTTAAAATATATTTTTTGTTTTCCAATAACTTAACTAGTCAAGTAGCAATAGCACTAATATTATTAAGAAGTTTCCTCTTTCGACAAATATAGTACTTTTGAAAATGACATGGTATTGAATAACTTTCCAGCAGTGCTAATGCATATACTCTGATTTATACATCATCTAACCCTGCTTATGGTCAGGGATGTTTGTCTGTGAGGTTGGACCTAGGTTGCTCTTGGTGACCGTTGAATATAATTTCAAGCCACCTGACCCGTAGAGCAACAGAACCCAGGTTGTTGTCCTGAATATCACAATTTTCTAAGCTGAGCAGGCTTGCCACAGAGAAATATAAACCAAGTCAACAAATATTTAGTCAGTGACTGTGAGGGTCATAATTTCTTTCCAACCTCTCAAATCAACTGACAGCATGTTAACCTAATAGGAAGATAGACACATTCCTGTGTGATAATATTTAGGTAGCAATAATGAGCTGTGATGTTTTAAAGGACAGCTGTAAAGTAACTCACTAGATCACGTGCTGGGGTTTAAGTTGACTCTGGAATTTGTTTCACTGCTTTTCAATAAATAAATAGTTGAGGAAAGATTTGGCAAAAGGAAGAAACTCTCTTCCTTGTCCTCAGGAAAGTGCCTCCTGTTAACAAGTTGTTTCAATGTTTACTCTGCCGTGACTGCTTAGCAATGGTGTGTCAGTTCTTACCCTTGAACCAAGGGAAGAATTCAAATAAACCAAAAAGGTTTTCACACAGCTGGCCCCTTCTGCCAGCGGGTGGTACCAGGGTAATTTCTCCCACTTTTAAAAGAGCTCAGCAAGGGCTTCCCTGGTGGCGCAGTGGTTGGGAGTCCGCCTGCCGATGCAGGGGACACGGGCTCGTGCCCCAGTCCGGGAAGATCCCACGTGCTGCGGAGCCTGCGCGTCCGGAGCCTGTGCTCCGCAACGGGAGAGGCCACAACAGTGAGAGGCCCGCGTACCGCAAAAAAAAAAGAAAAGAAAAAAAAAGAGCTCAGCAAGAAAACATTTAAAAGGCATTCCTCGAACTGATAGTCCACGATGTAGATAAACTTGAGTTTGCAACTTGGAGATTTTGGAGTACCTGGTGTAGAGAAGTGAGCAGATCCTGGGAAATATTTGATTTATTCAAAGCCATACTTAAGGTGCCTTACTTTGTATTACTACCCAGTTTTATCAGTGGTTAGAATTAACCTTTCTTTTCACAGATGAGTACACACGTAGAATTCTCATTTCTAAAATGTCATTAATGTAACCCTGGCATTACGTTTTGTTGTATTCTATAGTCAGATTCTGTGTCCTGGCCAGGCAGGAATGTAGGGGAGAATTTGTCAACATAATAACCACTCTTTGGATCTCTAGCATAGCATGGTGCCTGGCATACAGTAGGTACTTACTTTATGTTTGCTAATTTTTGAAATCATATATATGAATGAATAAGTGAATGAAGGAGTAAAAATACAGCTAGGTTACACTGAATTCAGTAGAGATAACAGTTCTCATTAAATACTACTCTCTAAGGTACTTCTGGGAGTTACGTTACATTAAGGTATTCCTTTCATTTTAAGAAACATCAAGTGCCTCTTTTCTGCTAGGCATTAGAATTTGCAAAGTTGGATATGACATCATTCTTGCCTTCAAAGAGGACAGAGTTATATGTAACCAGAGAAATTGCAGAGCACAGTAGTGAGTGCAGTGGTACATAGTGACCAAGGTGTAGAAGTAGCACAGAGAAGGAATGAACCATATCTGGAGGATGGCATGGACCTTGTGAATATTCCTAACTTATTTATCTTGTTTATTTTCCATCTGTCCCACAGAATGTAAGATATACATTTTTGTCTGTTACTTATTTTTACTGATGTATATATTTAAGTGCTCTATCTCCAGCTCTTAGAATGGTACCCATCATATAATAAACATTCAATAAATATTTGTTGCATAAATGAATACTTTTCCTTCCAAAAGGAATTTACCAATTGTATTTCACCAACGAGATATTATAGTGATTTTAATGCACATCCTTACCAGTGCTGGGTTTTGTGAAACTTTTTTTGGCTTTGTAAATGTGTTATATTATCTCTGTATTAAAAAAACACATAAACAAACATTTCCATGGCTGCCATCCATCCATCCCCAGCAATTCTCTCTGTTTTTCTGCTGCCCTTGTATAGCAAATCCTTGAAGGAGTTTTCTGTGCCTGTTTCTTCATTTCCTCCCTTCCCGTCCTATCCTGAACTGATCAGACTTTTGTCCCTTCTCCACTGAAACCGTTCTTGCTATATCACCCATGGTCTTCTTCATGGCTTTCTGATGCCATCTTATCTTACTCTGTTTCTCAGCAGTGTTTGAGATGGGTTGATTACTCTCTTCTTCCAGAAATGTTTTCCATTTTTCTCCCTAGATGCAACATTCCCCTGGATTTCTTCTTATTTTGTTGGCTCCTTCTTCTTAGTCTCCATTATTCTTTCTCCTCTATTCAGTGTCTAAAGGTTGGAGTATCTTTCCTCCTCTAGCATATTTTCCTTAGTGCTCATCTAGCGCCAAGGCTTTAGTACATCTAGCACCTTCATTTTCAGCTCTGACTTCTCCCCACAGCTCCAGACTCCTATATGCAACTGTCGACTAGTTACTGGTACTCGGATCCCTCACAGATCTCAGACTTTCCGTGGCCAAAGCACAGCTGTTGAGCAGCCTCCTCTTCAGCCGTTTTCCCTGCTCCAGTCTTCCCCATTTCAGGAAACAGAACTTTTACTTATTCTGTTACACCAAAAACTAAGAGTTGTCTTTGATATAGCTCTTTCTCTCACACTTTTTTTTTTTTTTTTTTTGCGGTACGCAGGCCTCTCACTGTTGTGGCCTCTCCCGTTGCAGAGCACAGGCTCCGGACGCGCAGGCTCAGCGGCCACAGCTCACGGGCCCAGCCGCTCCGCGGCATGTGGGATCTTCCCGGACCGGGGCACGGACCCACGTCCCCTGCTTCGGCAGGCGGACTCCCAACCACTGCGCCGCCAGGGAAGCCCTCTTTCACACTTTTTATCCAAGCCTTCATCAGCTTCTGTTGGTTTAAGCTTTAGAGTATGTTCTGAATCTGGTGATTTTCCTCAGCACCTCCACAGCTGACTCACTGGACTAACCCACCATGTGCTCATCTCTCTCCCCAGCGATCTCGTAACTTCCCACTTGGTCTCCCTCCTCCATCCCGGCCCCACTTCAGTCTAGTCTCCATCAGCCAGTGATCTTCTTAAAGCATAATGAGATCCCATCCCTCCCTTCTCTAAGTCCTCCAAGGGTCTGCCATCGCATTTAGAATAAGTGCCGAAACCTTCAGCGTGGCCTTTGAAGCTGTGGGCAGGATCTAGCCCGGCTTTCCTCTGTGCTCTCTACTTGGCTCATCCCACTCTCACCACAGTGGTCTTTGGATTTCTGCAGACAAACTCGATCCCCACACAGGCCTGCCCCTGGTGTTATTCTCTGCACAATCCATGAATCCCCCATCTGAAAAAAGGGAGGAAAACCAGGAGTACCTGACTCATAGGGTTGTCGTGAAGGTTCATTTAATATATGAAAAGCACTGAGATGGTGTCTGGCTCGTACAAGCACTATATAAACGTTAGTTATTATTTTGTTGTTATTGTTTCTGTTTTAAGGAACATAGAGGAGGAATGCATCTTAGTTGTGTTGAGTTTTAGATGGTTGTGAGATGTACAAAGAGAAAGGCGCTAAAGGCCGTTATGTATTCATTTGGAACGATTGGTTCTGTGTAAAATAAGTGTCTTAGTATCTTGGAAGAATGAGCAGAATTTCTAACTTTAATTTAACGTCTAGAGATTAGCTTGTGAACTGGGAAGATGTGGATCATTAAATGCCTTGTATTTGACACACTCTATGTGGAGCTTTCAAAATAGACGGCAGCCACTGTGTTCATAACTCTGGCTGGCTATTCAGATAAAAAACTTCAACTGTTTTTGTACTTTAGAATTTCTTCCTTTTTTTTTTTTTTTTTTGATGTCTTTTAGTAAGCCAAGGCCTGGATTTTGCCCTGGAAGTCTGTCCTGCCCGCTTCTGCAATCTGACGCTATGCATCCAGTTGCTGGACCCTTACAGACACTGCTGTATTATGTTACTCTTCCGATTCTGTGCTCTTCCGTGAGTCCAGGTAAGAGGAGAAGAATGGTAGTTTGGGCCTGAAGCTTTTCCTCATCTTAATCCTATGAAGAACTTCGACTTTAATGCTTCGACGATAGTAATGGTTTCTAAAGACGTTTCTAAGATTTGTTTGACCAGTGGAATGATTTTAAAACTTTGATTCATTAAGCAATTTAAGGATCTCTTAGGAGTGCTTCTGGGCACTCGCAGGCCTTCCCATCATTGTCCGTATAACTTATTCCTTCTGTTGCCTTGAAAATAAATATTTTCCGAACATGCTTTTTTTCAGCGAGGATATGTTACAAATCTCTGAATTTGCAAATTATAATAGGAATAAAATGCTGACTACACACCACCAAAGAGGAATTTTAGAATCCGTATGTAAGAGTACTCAACTTGGAGTGAGAGAACTTGGTTCAAATCCCAGGTCTCTCATGATCTTGCCTAATTTATTATCTAACTCTGGGTTACTAAAAAGCTTAAATGTGTTTATTATTAAGTGTATATATAAGCCTGAGGCTAATTCATGGCCCATATGCATTTCTTTTTATTTTAGATATGTGTGAAGATTTATATAGGAGTATATACAAATACGGTGATGTTTATTTATTGTCATGTTTGTTTATTATCTTTGTTAAAAATACTGTATAACTGTACCCGACTTAGTAAGGGAAAATTGATTTAGTGGTTTTTGTTTGTTTGTTTGTTTGTTTGTTTTTGGCGGTACGCGGGCCTCTCACTGCTGGGGCCTCTCCCGTCGCGGAGCACAGGCTCCGGACGCGCAGACTCAGCGGCCATGGCTCACGGGCCCAGCCGCTCCGCGGCATCTGGGATCTTCCCGGACTGGGGCACAAACACCATGTACCCCGCATCGGCAGGCGGACTCCCAACCACTGCGCCACCAGGGAAGCCCGATTTCGTGGTTTTATTTCTGCGGGTTTTTTTTTGGCTAAATAGCAACCTCAGATTCAGTCAAGGCATTTCCTTTAATCTTTATTTCTGGTAAAATATCCTATAAAAGTAGATTCAGCGATTTATTATTTTTTTCTTTTAACTAGTTTATTACACCAGATTATTAGTATCCCTGTACCCCGCCCTCATTTTTGGGTGGAGGAGAGGGATCTGTTTTGATACTTGAGCGCAAGAACCCCTCTCCCCCAAGTTACTGGAGGAATAGACATAACAAATGAAACTATTCCAAACACCAAATAAAAATATTACGATTGATACCCTGTTTATCCTCATATCCCCAAAAGTATAGACTTTGTATTTCGGTGTGGCTTCCTAACTTTCTACTTCTGCGTTCTTAAAAGTTGAACATTACTTATATTAAAGGGAAGTAGTCAAGTTGTTTTGAGAAAATAATTTGCTCTTAAAGTCAAACCCTGTTGGTAATGCGGAAGAGAATTCTTTTTATTTTGAAAGTCATCTTCTCTTTTTCAGATTCTTAACTTCCATTTTTAAAAAGCTACTTCATTAGAAGAGCAGTTTACCATTTCTCATTTTTAGAATTAGTGTTTCGTTTTATTTATATCATAAGGACTCTCATCTGTGCTGCCCTAACTGTTAAGTTCTACATTGGTATGTTGCCTTCTTTCTTCCGAAATATAAGAATGTTCCTAGAACTCTTACAAGCTCTAAAGACCATAACGTATAAAGTAAGGGATTGCCTTTCGTTGTGTAGATTCAGAGGAAGTATATTAAACGTGCTCTTCTTTCTCTCTCCCCTTATCTCCTCTTCTCTCCCGCTCCCCCCACCCCTTTGCACACGGGGACTGTTCCCTCGTAGACTTGGCACCTTATTTTATTTCTGAGCCATTGTCTGCCGTCCAGAAAGTTGGTGGACCTGTAGTACTGCATTGTTCTGCTAAACCTGTGACTGCTCGTATCTCATGGTTGCATAATGGAAAAAGATTGGACAGAAACGTGGAACAGATTAAGGTTCATCAGGGGACGTTGACTATCCTTTCTCTTAACCCCTCCCTTTCGGGTTATTACCAGTGCATTGCCAACAATAGCATTGGCGCCATTGTGAGTGGTCCTGCAACCATATCCACTGCAGGTGAGTCTGATTTTGTCCCTGTTATAGATGCTTTTTTCCTGAAATTACTGTTAATACTTGCATTATTTTGAGTACTTGGAGGAGCATGGGCTTTGGAGTAAGACACGTATGCGTTCTCATCCCAGCCTTGACACTTGCTGTGTGTTTAACCTGGGGGACGATACTTGAGCCTTGCTTAGTGTCTTCCTCTGTATCAAGGGATATGGAAATTATTTTGTGCAGCGTTAGGACAATTTTCTAACGTGAATCTGAATTTCTTTGTGAATATTTAAAAGTCCTTAATATCAACAACAAAAAAAGCTGTTGTCCGCTTTGACAGTTATTTCATGCCATCCTTTATCTTTTTTTCACATCTAATTGTTTTATTTGCCTTGATTACAGAGTGATTTTCATTTATTTAATTGAAACCAGGCTAAAGAAGTGGGGTAGAAAAATAACTGTAAAGAAAGGAATGTTGAGTATTGAACTTATGGAAAAATCTGGTATGTGTGGTTTTCTTAGTAAGTTTGAGCCATCTGCCTTTCAAACGGTGATGGCTTCCAGTAATGGAAAACGTCTTTGTGAGGGCACCCCTATTTACAGAACAAATCTGGATTCCCCAGGAGTAGTGAGTTTGTCATAACTGAGAAGAGTAAATGTTTTGGTAGAGCTGTGACCCATGGACAGCTCCAAGCCACACACCGGAGGGCTGAATTCCTAGGGGCAGGCTGCAGAGTGCTTTCAGCACTGGCAATAATAAAGAGCCCTTCCATGCAGGCTCCAGCTGTAGTCAACTTAAACCGAGAGAAATTGAGACCTAGTTAGTATATTCAGGTAATTCAAACGATACACTGCTTTTTTTTTTTTTTTTTTTTTTGATATCCTAGGTTCATTCTTGGAAACCCTTTTATTGCCATGTGAGTAGCTACTAACAGAATAAGGATACATAGGGAAAGTGAGTTTTGATGAGAGACTGGATTAAGAAGGATTTATCTTGGCAGAATGGGAACAATTAGGCTTTATAGTTCTCCCTAATGTTTCAAGAACAGTTTGCTTGCCTTGTAGTCTCCTGGAAGCATTGTCTTCTGGAAAAGGGTGCCGTGACTAAGCCCCAGCTCTCAACTGTGCACCTCTACCCCAACTGCTTTCTAAGATAAAAATATCCTGCTACTTTGGGAACTGGGATTAGCTGCCGCAAATGGCCATGGTGCAGATGTTGTTTCTAGCTTTAAAATTTCCTTTGGGAAAGAGAGTTCAAATTTACATTTATTTATTTATCTATCTACTTATTTACTTATTTCTTTTAGTTCTTGGTGATTTTGGTTCATCAACAAAGCATGTTATTACAGCAGAAGAAAAAAGTACTGGTTTCATTGGCTGCAAGGTACCAGATAGTAACCCCAAAGCTGAGGTGCGCTATAAAATCCGGGGAAAGTGGCTGAAACATTCCACAGGTGAGACCTCTTACGACAAGCCGATGGCACCCAGAGAACAAATGTGATTAACCAACTACCATTAAGCTCTGTGTGCTAGGGGCTGTAGACACAAAAATACACAAGATATATTGTCTCTACTATTGGGAGTCAAGTGGAGTAGTTTAGACAAACGGTTACAGTATGAAATAGAACATAGTATAGAAGACAGTACAGAAATGATTACAACTCCGCCCCCCCAAGGCTCACTCCTTCAACTCATTGGGGAATCTACTCAGATATCACTTCCTTTGAGAAGATCACCCTCATGGCACTATCTAAAATGATATGCTGTGTTGCTCTGCCCACTTTATTCAGCTTCATTTTCTGTAGCACTGTGTTATATGTATTACCGTCTGCTTGTTGGTCGTTTGTCCCTTCCTCTGCCGCCTTTTTCCTGCACCGGAACATTGGCAGCATGAGTGCAGGGCTTGCTTTATCTGCTCGCTTCATTGTTGTATCACTTGTGCACAGGCCATTGTTGGCAGAAAATAGGGTCTCAGTACATATTGTTGAGAAGAAATGAATGAAGACGTGAATGACTACTGGGTGGTCAGTGCTGCAGGCAGGGGTTTGCCCAAAGTGGCAGCTGCGGTCGTTGTATCTTTGTCTAAATATGTTTCTTGTGCTGTGGTGTTCTCAGTGAGTGATCTGTTGCCTTGGGGCTCTGATGGGTTTGATTTTTTTACTGTAGTGCTGTTGACTTTTTTTGTTCTGCTTTGACTTTCCTTTTCCTTCATTTAATGAATTTTCCCTGATTGCTTATTTGCTGCTCGTGTCACGTCTACATTTAAAGCATAACTATCAACCTTTGTTAGTCTTAACTTGTGTCCTTCATAAAGAGAGAGGCCTAACTGCATTCCCTTCCTTCCTCAGAGAATTACTTAATCCTTCCATCAGGGAATCTTCAGATTTTGAATGTATCCTTAGAGGACAAGGGATCATATAAATGTGCGGCTTTTAATCCTGTCACACATGAATTAAAAGTTGAACCCATTGGCCAAAAGCTTCTTGTGAGTCGTAAGTATTTGGGGGAATCGTGGTCACTGGGAAGAGTCCTCAGAAGCATTTCTCATAAAATTTGGGAAGTGGGAGTTCCTTTTTCTTTCAGATCCTGTTTGTTTATCATGAGAAAGTCTTTACATGCATAAGTGCATTATAGCATAGTACTGTATATGTTTTAAAAATATAATGACTTTTTAGAAGAGAATTTTGGTGAAGATGACAGGATAGAATTCATGTGGAGAACTTTGCCCTTTGCTCAAATAAAAAGAAATCAGTGAGCAAATATCACTTTATATCAGTGGTAATCAAATTGGTGGCTAACTGTGAATTACAAAAAAATATTTATCTGTTCTCTTTGAGATACGATAAGTTGTAGTAGCACCAATAGTCAAAGCATAGTTAAGTCACAGTCCACATGCTTGTTGAGAAATTCAACATTTCCAAACTGCTAATTCAGGAGTAGCTCTAAAGGATCATCAAGTCTTTTAAGTTTAATTCTCAACTGAAAATGATTTAGTTACCAAACAGGACCTCATAGTGTAAAGAAGAATAAATGGGAAGATGGGGAAGCTCACAGCTTTGCTAAGGAAGAGGGTGGAAGTGAATACATAAGAATAATGATTTTTTATTTTCCCTTCTTTCTCCAGGCCCTTCTTCAGATGACTTTCACATTCTTCACCCCGCCCTTTCACAGGCACTAGCTGTTCTCTCTCGTAGCCCTGTGACCCTGGAGTGTGTGGTAAGTGGGATCCCAGCTTCTCATGTGCACTGGCTGAAGGACGGTCAGGACGCTGTGCCGGGAAGCAAGTGGAGAAGGTTGTATTCGCATCTTGCCACGGACAGCATTGATCCAGTGGACTCTGGCAACTACTCCTGTGTGGTGGGAAACAAGTCTGGAGACACCAAGCACGTGACTTACGTGGTGAATGTACTTGGTAAGGTGTTGCTTGTTAAGTGTTTTTTCAAGTCAGGCTATTTTTCTGGTCTAACTGATGTTTGAGTGGAAGATCTATTTGTGAACCATAAATGGAATAGAGACTACCTAGAAATAGCTACCCCAGTACCAAAATGAGCTTCATTTCTCTAAAGGACTGCTGAGTTGGGCAGTGTTTCTGGGTGGCACAGAGCATTTCACCTGGGATGTTCTTGGGAACCTCACCCCCAACCTGGTTACACAGTACAGCAAGTCCCCTACATACGAACCTTCAAGCTGCAAACTTTCAAAGATGCGAACGTGCGTTCGCATGTCTAATCACGTTAAGTTAGTTCACGTGTCTGGTGTACTTGTCACGTGCGTGCGTCCTCTACAAGTGGCTGTGCTTTTGTGTACTGTACAGTACTGTATAGAGTACAGAAGTACAGTATCTTTAGTTCAAGCCCAGGATGTCCTGAAGCAAGTGTAAAAGCAGCGGTGGTGTAGCTGGTTCTACACTATATAGCCGATTGTTAGTAGGGTTCCTAAGCTAACTTTGTTGGACCTATGAGCAAATTGAACTTACGAACGCACTCTCGGAATGGAACTGGTTCATATGTAGGGGACTTATTTACAGAGCTGGTTCTTCCTTCTCGATGACGTGGAGGAAAGAGACTGGAATTCAACAGGATGCAAGATTCTGGGCTGTATCAGTGTGTAGTGTCCAGTAATCCTAACTAAGACAGAGTACTGACTAGAAAATGTCATCTCAAAAAGAAATCATTTCATTTTATTTTCCCTTTTGGAATGCTTTCACTATAGCTGGCTCATAAAATTTGTGTTATTTTCACCCATATTTCTATATATACTATTTATCTCAAAGCTATTCCTTTCTTCCAGCTACCGATCTCGCTGTCACGTGTAGCAGCAAAAATATTTTCCTTTATCAAAACAGATTTTCATGAAAACTGGGAAAAAAAAGTTTCCATAGTAAATATAGTTTTTGTAAAGCTTCTGCACCTGTTTATGTGCGAGAGTGGCCTGACATAGGTTACACTAGAATTAATACAAGTGTATGGCAAGTGGGCTTTAAAATTTAATGCTAATTAGGACTAGATTAATATGCATAGTCATTTAATTTGAGCATATGTTACAAATGCCGATACATGATGTACTCTGTCCAGGTAATAAGTGACTTGATGCAGAAAGAAAAAGGCAAATACCGTATGCTAACACATATATATGGAATTTAAGAAAAAAAAAATGTTATGAAGAACCTAGGGGTAAGGAGTAAAGACACAGACCTACTGGAGAACGGACTTGAGGATGTGGGGAGGGGGAAGGGTAAGCTGTGACAAAGCGAGAGAGAGGCGTGGACATATATACACTAACAAACGTAAGGTAGATAGCTAGTGGGAAGCAGCCGCATAGCACAGGGAGATCGGCTTGGTGCTTTGTGACCGCCTGGAGGGGTGGGATAGGGAGGGTGGGAGGGAGGGAGACGCAAGAGGGAGGAGATACGGGAACATATGTATATGTATAACTGATTCACTTTGTTTTAAAGCAGAAACTAACACACCATTGTAAAGCAATTATACCCCAATAAAGATGTTAAAAAAAAAAAAAAAAGTGACTTGATGGGTACTAAAGGAAAATTTTTGCCCAGAATACATGTAACCTCAAAGCAGAATTGAGCATAAAAAGAATTTAACTTCCAAATAAGCATTCTTCTGTTTTGGCTTTTGCGTAGTGTGAAATCCAGGGAAATGATTACTTTATTTCAAACAGATCACCTGGAACAAACGCTCAGAGAAGCCAAAGATTAGAAACTCTGCATGTATGTATGTGTGTGTGCGTTTGTTGGGTTGGCGGAGGGTGGTTAAGTGGGAGGAGAGATCTATAAAAAGAGGCTATAATGTTTTAGTAACATATGGTTTATCCTATTGGAGGAAAGTAAATACATTTCTAATTTTTTCTTGATGACCATGGTGGATGGGAGAATGTGAGGAAATAATACAATTCGGTTTCAACTAGTTATTGAGGAGAGTTTGTATGACTCATGTGATAATTTAAAAAGTACATCTTGAGGGCTAGACTTTAATTCATGTTTATTTTATTTTTTATTAACTTTTTACTGGAGTATAGTTGATTTACAATGTTGTGTTAGCTTCTGGTGTACAGCAAAGTGAATCAATTATACATACACATATAATCCAGTCTTTTTTAGATTCTATTCCCATATAGGTCATTATAGAGTACTGAGTAGAGTTCCCTGTGGTATACAGTAGGTTCTCATTAGTTCTTATTTGTTTTATTTTTAGAACATGCTTCCATTTCTAAAGGACTGCAGGATCAGACAGTGTCTCTGGGTGCCACGGTACAATTCACGTGTGAAGTTCATGGGAACCCAACCCCCAACCGTACCTGGTTTCACAACGCACGGCCCATTCGTCGTTCCCCACGACATCTAACTGTGGGAAATGGATTGAAAATCAGGGGTGTTACCATGGAAGATTCTGGGCTGTATCAGTGTGTAGCAGATAATGGGATTGGATTTACGCAGTCTACTGGGAGACTGGAAATTGAAAATGGTAGGCTTTTAGGTCATGTAATCATAGGAGATTTTACTTTACAGATGGGGTTTTGTTCTGGTTAAAAATTAAATCATGTTTACAAAAAAGGAAATAATCCTATCCCCATGACAGAGCAGTGTTCATTTTCCATGTTCCTTTCTAGTTGCAGGTAGGCATTTCCATGAAGAAGCAACCTTATTTAATCACGCTCATTTAAAAACTTTTTTTATAATATTTTTTCAACAGATACTGCATAGTTTTGAAAAGGCATAATTTTGAAAAGCACATGGTAAAAGTCTCACTCATGTTCCCCAGCCAGCCAGATTTCTCTTTAGAACTAACTAGTTTTATCATTTTCTTGAATATCCTTGTATGCATGTATATAATCAATTACATATAACACGTGAGCTTGTGTGCATTTAATAACAATGTCTGTTTTTTTTTTTTTGAACGTAAATGGTGGTAGCATTCATATAAATTACCTTGAAGTTTTCCTTAAAAATTTTTCCTTGAATTTTACCTTAAAAATTACCTTGAACTTTTCACTTCACACGTATCTTGGACATCTTCTCATATGGTACATTAAAGACTATTTTCATTTCTTTTTAAAAATGGCTGCTTAGTCTTCCGTTGTATAGTTGTGATGATTTGACTAGTACCTCACTGATGGCTGTTTCTAATCCTTCACTATTACAAGAAGTCTACAATGGATGTCCTTCTACATAGATTATTTTGCACATGTGTGAATATCTCTAACATAAATTCCTAGAAATGAACCTGCTGAATAAAAGCATGTATGTCTTGGTAATTTTGATAGATATCACTGCTCTCCAAAATAGTTACTAGTTTACACTCCCACTAGCAACGTTTCCACATATCCTCACCAAGGTGTGGTGGTGTCAAAATTTCTGTTTAGTCTTTGGCAATCTGATAGGTTTTTAAAAAAGTACCTTTTGGGCTTCCCTGGTGGTGCAGTGGTTGAGAGTCCGCCCGCCAATGCAGGGAACACGGGTTCGTGCCCCGGTCCGGGAAGATCCCACATGCCGCGGAGCGGCTGGGCCCGTGAGCTGTAGCCACTGAGCCTGTGCTCCGCAACGGGAGACGCCACAGCAGTGAGAGGCCTGTGTACCGCAAAAAAAAAAAAAAAAGAAAAAAGCGCCTTTTGATCTATATATTTTTTATTATTATGAATGAAGTTGGGCATCTCATCATGTGTTTATGAGCCATTTGAATTTGCTTTCCTGTGTATTGCCTGTTCATTGTCTTTTGCCCATTTTAAATTAGGTTGTTGGTCTTTTTTCTTATTTATAGGAGTTCTTTATATATTAGGGAAATTAATCTTTTGTCTGAGAGTTATAAATATTTCAAATTTCAAAGAATCAGGATGATAGAGACCAATTCTCTGAACTTGGTGCAATTAATTTAGATGTTAATAACAAAAAATAATTTTTAAATGGCATGTATTTGGAAACTTAGAATTATATTTCTCAATAGCTGGGTCAAAAATCATAATGGAAATTTAAAATTCTTTCAATGATAATGAGTGTCAAATTGTGTGGGATATAGGAAAAAGGAACATAGAATTTATAGCCTTAAATGCTTATAAAAGAAAGCTAGTAAAACTGAAAATTAGTGAACTACGTAAAATAAGAGAATAGATTTAAAGAAAACAGAAGAAAGGAGATAATAAAGATATGAGCAGAAATCAATTAAATAGAAAATGAAGATAAAATAGGATCAGTAAAGATAAAGTTTAACTAAGGAGTTATTCCAGTAATCAATCAGAAAATTTAAAGTATTATTCATCCTATTTAATGAATAAAGGAGAAAAACAATATGATTATCTCCATAGAAGCAAAAAGCATCTGACATAATTCAGTATCTATGATAGACACTTTTAGGAAAACAGAAATAGAAGGAACTTTCTTAACTTGATAAAGAGTATCTAACAAAAACTCACAGGAAGCATTACTTTTAATGGTGAAATGTTTAAGCATTCCCTTTAAAATCTCTTTTAGTTGTCATCATAGTGGAGATTCTCATCAGTACAGAATGACAAGAAAAAGAAATGAAAGATGTAAGGGTAAGAGAGAAGGAAAACTCAGTCGTTATTCATTCACAGCTGCTATGGTTGTCAATATAGAGAATCCTCAATAGTTTGTTGGCAAATTGTTAGAAATAATAAAAGCTTTTAGCAAGGTGGCTGGATAAAGACCAATAAACAAGAATGTTGCCTTTCTGTGTACGAGTGTATTAGCCAGGTTTCTCTAGAGAAACAAAACACAAGAGGATCTATAATATACACATAGGAGGAGATTTATTATAGAAACTGGCTCACACAGTTATGGAGGACAAGTCTGCCATCTACATACTGGAGAAGGAGGGAAGCCAATGATGCAATTGAGCTGTGGGAAGAGAAGTGATGGTATAAGTCTCGACCTAAGTCCAAAAGCCAGAGGTCCAGGAGCACTGATGTCCAGTGTCCTAGGGCAGAAGAAAGATGGCTCAGCTCACAGAGAGAATTCGCCCTTCCTCTGCATTTTTGTTCTACTGAGGCCCTCAACGGATTGCATGGTGCCCACCCACATTGAGAGGGCCATCTGCTATACTCGGTTTACCAATTCAGATGCTAATTTCTTCTGGAAACACGCTCACAAACACAGCTAGTTATCTGGGCATCCCTTAGCCCAGTCAAGTTGACACAGAAAATTAACCATTACAATTAGCAACAGACAGAAAAAGTAATTCAAAAGACACTCTAAAAGAAGGAGAACAAGAAAGTGGGGACCTTGCTTTACCAGATATTAGAATATACACAAAAATCTATAGTAATTAAGACAGTGTTGTATTATTGGTGCAGGAACAGACAAATAGACTCTTGGAACAAGACAGAGACCACCAACAAGGATTTGCACTAAGGATTTGACTTAGGTGGCATTGCAGATCACCAAGGGGAGGATATCCATTTCAAGAGTTGATGTAGGATAATTGGTTATCAAAATGGAGAAGAAATTAAATCTCTAACTCACATTGTACACAAAGACAAATTTCCAGTGGATTAAAGACCTGTATATGAAAGGCAAAATGGCAAAGTTTTTGAAGAAAATATAGAAGAATATCTATATGATCTGGGTAAACTTTTCAACAAGACATTTTAGGCTAATTTTTAAGAAAAGATTGGTATGACTACATTAAAATTAAAGCATCCTTATTTTTTAAAGATACCATTAAAAATGAAAAGCAAAGCAATAAACTGAGAGAAGATACTAGTAACATATGTAACTAGCAAAAGAGCAGTACCTAGTACTTACAAAGAATTCAGAACCACCATTACAAAAAGGATGAAGGATCCGATAGAAAAATGGACAAAATGCACTTGACAGAGGAGGAAAAATGAGTGGCAGATATATATGTGAAAAGATAGTCAACCTCATCAGTACTGAGGGAAATGGAGGTTACGACCCATGAAAGCATTTTACACTTCTTAGATTAGTAAAAATTCAGAAATCTGATCATTGTTGATAGACTTCGTCAAACACAGGAAGTAGGACTGGAAAAGGAGAAAGATGTGCTGGAGAAAATGTCATTTGTAATCGATATTCCATTGTGAGATCACTTAAAAATACCGCCCCCCACCAAAAAAAATACCTGAGACCAGAAGGAAAGAGTCGGTGCCACTTGTTTAGAAACAAAAATTTGTTCGTGTATTTGGTCAGAAATATGTTTGTCAACCGTAATTCAGAACAGGTTTTTCTCCCAGGATTTTTGGGATCAGATTTTTGCGCCCTGGAATTGACTGTCTTTTTGAAGGACTATTATTTAGTTTTATACTTCTTTACACCTTTTTCATGTTAAAGTCTGAGGTTTTGGCCTCACGTGTTCTGGATTTACAGTGGTCAGATGCGCTGAGGATGCAAACTGGAAAACTCTCTGTGGATTCCTTTATATACATTCCTTTCTTTCTGAAGGACAGGCAACCTATGTGGGAAATGTCTAGGAGCCCACACGATGAAAAATTCTACTTTTGATTGACTGCTTTACTTGGTGAAAGTTGAGAAGCAAACTAACAAGGAAGGAGATATCTTTGTTCTAATCATGACTATTATCATTACTACTTGCTAACGACATTGCAAGCACTGTTACTTCAGTGAATGCACATTTCACCACACTGTTCTGCACGTAAAACACGGTTTAGAAACACACATATAAAAGATGTTTCTAAGACAGCTACTTGCGCACGACACAACATTTACGTAATAGGATGAAATTATTTTGCATTGTAGATACTATAATGTTCTGAATTTATGTGAATTACTTTTTTTTAACAGACAGTGGACTCAAGCCTGTTATAATTACGGCACCAGCAAGTGCAGAGGTGGCCTCTGGAGGCTCCGTGACTTTCTCCTGCAATGCCACCGGGGTGCCGGTTCCAGCCATTCGTTGGTACGACAGGCATGGACTGATAACCAGCCATTTGTCTCAAGTTCTTAGATCTAAATCCCGAAAACCACACTTATCAAGACCTGGGGGTTCAGACCTGGAGCCTGTGTACTTCATCATGTCCCAGGCTGGCTCAAGCTCTCTATATATTCAGGCTGTTACTCGGGAACACGCTGGGAAGTATACCTGCGAAGCTGCAAACGCACACGGCACCACACAGTCGGAAGCCGTCCTCACTGTTGGTGAGTTGTCATTAGTATCTCTTCCCAGGTGAATGGTTTCCTTTGACAGTAGGGGATAAAGTGATTTGAAGTAGATTTCAATGAGTCTAGCAACCTCTAAATATATATGTATTTACCAACAACAGTGAAATGTAGAATTGCATTTTTTGGTATTTGGCCTTATGTGAACCAGATGAACTTTGGTCTCCACTTCTGGTGGGTTTGTTAAGCTTGTAAGTTGTTCTATAGGACACTTTCATTTGGGAGCAAGCCCAAGGTATGACCTCTTTGGGGCATTAATACTTTTGGTTTTCTAAGCTGAAAATATCGTTGCAAATATTTTCAGGTGGGCCCTTAGTAAGGATAGTATTCAGTCTAAAGAGTTGGCTTTTATTGGGAATGTTGAGTCCTGTGTACTGTCAAACAACACCCATCTGTATATTTCCCTCAACCGTTTTCAAAGTTATTGTTCTAATAGGGTGTATAATATAATATTCTTTTTTTTTTTTTTTTTTTGTGGTACGCGGGCCTCTCACTGTTGTGGCCTCTCCCGTTGCGGAGCACAGGCTCCGGACGCGCAGGCTCAGCGGCCACGGCTCACGGGCCCAGCCGCTCCGCGACATGTGGGATCTTCCCGGACCGGGGCACGAACCCGTGTCCCCTGCATCGGCAGGCGGACTCTCAACCACTGTGCCACCAGGGAAGCCCTAATATTCTTTGTATTTTACTGATTTGGGGTGATGATGACTTAATTTGGAGTACTGGTATATAGAATATCAGTATTATTCAAATTAATTCAAATTTGACTTAATCCACATCCAAATCTTATATCAGGGGGCATTGGTGAGGGTGCCCTACTCATAGGGCTGGTGTGAGGATTCAAGGAGTCTGTACCTGTAAAGTGCTTAGAATGATGTCTGGAAGTAGAATGCCTTCAATAAATGCTGCATATTAAGTTACAATTATTACTATCTAATTATTATTAAATTATAATTATCCCTTCTGGTAGTGTTTAGGGAAGAAGAAATAGTTACTGATACTAGTAGACCTTAATAATCCTTAAATAAAGAAGGTAGTTAAGTGTTGCATAGATTTATACGCACATATGGCTGTGTATATGGATGTGTATGTGTGTGTATTTATATATCTGTTCTGCTAAGCAAAAATAGGAGTGGCTCTGCTCAATATTATTAGCCTTAAGACAGCTGTCATGCAGGCACTGCTTGGGTATCATCTGGCTGAAATGATTTTCTTTTAAATTTTTTATTTTTTAAAATTTGTTTATTTATTTGGCTGTGTCGGGTCTTAGTTGCGGCCTGCGGGATCTTTCGTTGTGGCATGCGGGCTCTTCTTTGCCGCATGTAGGCTGCTCTCTATTTGTGGTGTGCAGGCTCCAGAATGCGTGGGCTCAGCAGGTGTGGTGCGCAGGCTCAGGTGCCCCGCGCCATGTGGGATCTTAGTTCCCCAAACAGGGATCGAACCTGCGGCGTCCCCTGCATTGGAGGGCAGATTCTTAACCACTGGACCCCCCTGAAGTGATTATTTTATGTAAATAAAGGGTAAAGGGAGCCATAGACATCACAGTCATAGCTGATGGAACTAGGTAAGTATCTAGTTGTCTAACTGCCTCACTTTATTTATTTATTTTTTAAATTTTATTTATTTATTATTTATTTATTTGGCTGTGTTGGGTCTTCGTTTCTGTGCGAGGGCTTTCTCTAGTTGCGGCAAGCGGGGGCCACACTTCATTGCAGTGCGCGGCCTTTCACTGTCGCAGCCTCTCTTGTTGCGGGGCACAGGCTCCAGACACACAGGCTCAGTAGTTGTGGCTCACGGGCTTAGTTGCTCCGTGGCATGTGGGATCTTCCCCTTCCCAGGGCTCGAACCCGTGTCCCCTGCATTGGCAGACAGATTCTCAACCACTGCGCCACCAGGGAAGCCCCTCACTTTAAATATGAGAAATCTGAAGCCCTTAGAAGATACATAACTTGTTTAGATTCGATCTTTCTAGATCTTTAAGATCCCCCTCACTCCCAGGATTTTATGTCTTGATAAATACCATTTTTTATGTATAGTAACCCCATGAGCTACATCCTACCTGAGTGGTCCTTCGTTGCTTCTTTTACATGCTCTATAGTAATTACTGAAGTCTAGCTGAGTCTATTAAAGCTCAGAACAGCACATAACAACCCACTTCTTCCCATGGGAATCTGAGCTTATTATTAAATTCTAGCATGCTGGCAGCCTTTCCTTTATTTGTTATGAAGGGGGGGTAAGCAAGATGACTCTCTGCCCCACCTTTTTTTCTTTCCAGAGACCTTGGGTTTTTGAGGTCCTGGATGTACAAATATTTGTAGAGTGAGTTGTAACTTTTCAAAACTATAATGGGAGTTGGCCTGGGGTCCTAAATAGTTTAGGGTGGGGTTGCTGGTTTGAGTGGTCACAGTGGGAACAACTTTGGCAGATCTGGTTCCGTTCCCTGTTGAACTGGTTTCCACTCAGAGTCATTAATTCATAGACATTACCATAGTTATAGTACTTAGAAAGCCAGAGTTTTATCAGTCTGTTTTCCAATTCAAAAAACGTTCTACCTTAAAAAATGCTAGATGTCTCTCCTGACCATTTCACAGAGTTATTTTGAAGATAACTTGAGATCGTGTACGTGAAGAACCTTTGGAAAGTACTGTGAAGGCCTTATGAATTGTATCTAGTATCTGTGAGTGCTCAAATTCTGTTATCCGGAATAGTAGAAGAAAATTAATTGAATCCCCTTTTTGATAAAAGTTATGGAAAAGTCTCACTGCAGCCTGAACACAAGTGGGATTTTGATACTTCTGCAGTAGACGCAGGCTGTAGCAGAACATTTTTTCTCATGCCTCTGTATAAACTGAGGCGTGTGGTATTCAAACTCTCCTACAGCCAAGTACCACTTCCCGGTGGTGACCTGCCCAGAGGATCCATGAAACACTAATGACAAAAAGGTCCTTGTCCACTGCCCTAAGCCACAGCTAATTGCCTCTACTTGCTAGAGTCCATCTCTTCATTAACAGGCTCTCCACCACACCCTTCACATCCAGCCCACATTCTGACTCACTAGATAAACATGACTGTTCCAGGAGCAATATTTGGAAGCTGTCTCAGTGAACTTAATTAGTTTTCTTCTATATTATTTTCCCACTAGCTTCTTGTTTTCTTTGATGGAGGATGCTCCTGGGACACCTTTTCTCTCTTTTAAACAAACAGAGAACCGACCTTCCACTGTTAGTCCTGTTTTTTGGTCGGTTCTCTGTGAAACTGCAGCAGTTCTCCTAATACACTCCCACCTTTCACCAGGAATCCGACTTCATTGTGGAAAAGAAACCCTGCCGTTGTTTCCTCAGCTCCCTTCCTCCACAAAAGTAGGAGACTTTTCATTGCCAGTATTAATAGTGCTTTAGAGGAACTAGGCTGTCAACCCTCGGGTTTTATTGTGCTGGAAGTTTGTTTTCATAAATTGCTCTCTCCTCACCATACGTACTCACCCACGTCCCCTCCCTCTCCCTCTCTCCCGCTCTCCCCCTCTCCCTTCCCCCCCCATCACCCCTCTCCTCGGCTAGCTTGGGCATCTATCTGTATGTGGCAGCACTATAGTAGGGGTGCCAGGCCTTCTTAAAGCTTAAGCCTGGAAGAGGGCAGCCTCACTTGGGCCTGGCGTCGGTTAAAACGAGTCACAGGGCAGCTGGGATTCAGCGTGGGAGGGGACTGCTCAAGGGTGTGAATATTGAGATATCTTTGGAGACTAGCTACCCAGCAGGTAATAGCCTGACTCTTGACCTTTTCTTTACTATTTATTTTATTTTGTTCCCAAGGGAATGCATTACTCATTGTGTTTCGTTTACCAACTAGAGTTAAAGTTGTTCTCCAACTTAAAATCTTCTGAGGCTACACTAGCAAATTGCTGTTGTAAAAGAGGGAATGCTGGTGTCGAGCAAGGAAGAGTGACGTCCTTTCAGCTACTGGACTCCTGCATCATAGAACTGATTTTTCAGACAATTAATTTGCTCCTTCATGAATAAGAGATGGCTACTGGAGATTAGATGTTTCCATGAATCATTAAATTGAAATGTTACCTACTTTAACTTCTAGGGCTCAAACTGTGCTGACGGCGTGTTAGATCACTGTATGAGAGACCCTGAAATAATGAATTTCTTCTATCTCCTCTTTTTCTTTCTCCCTTTCTCTGCAGTTCCTTTTGAAACAGATACCAAAGCAGAAATAGTCACACCTTCTGATCCCACTCAGAATGATAAAAGTGATGGTTCAGAAACTGGACTGTTGAGCTCATCTCCACTGAAGGAACATTCCAGTGCTACAGAGTCATCATCAGAGAAAAACGCTAGTGGCACCTCTGTCCCCGATGCCCCCATCATTCTGAGCCCCCCACAGACGCACACACCAGATACGTACAACCTGGTCTGGAGGGCGGGGAAGGATGGCGGGCTGCCCATCAATGCCTATTTTGTGAAGTATCGAAAGGTAATGCCTTCTCATTTATCATCTTTCCCTTCCCACACCTTCACATCCTGTGTATAACACATGCTTATTATCTTTCACATTTGTGGAGTGGCAGGAAACAGGAGTGTCCCAGAATGATGAATTTGGGAGAGAAATGCCAGCAATCATGCTGGATTTACCAGTCTTATAAAAGCAGTAAGAATGAAGTACAAATAATTTCCCCTCAAATTGGGATTCTAAGAACCCAGTAGCTTCTAGACATTTTTAATCAAATATTTTAACCCCTTGGGTATAAAATTCTATAAACCAATTTTTAAAAAGTAATTCCTTCCCTCTCTGAGATGGCAGAATGCAGTTTATTTAGTAAAAAAGCAGTTTCTTATTAGAAGCAACTGTTTGAACAAAGTTGTCCCTTATAATCTCTGACAAATGTTTTCATTTCAAGTTCTCTTCTTAATTGTATTAAAACCTTACATTGTTTGGTCATTTATTATGGTGAACCTTGATTGTCTCAGTTGATTTTTCAGATGATGATTTTCATCCACAGGCTTCTATTAAAGCAAAATGAAAAAAAATCTCCCCTCTTTGTTTAATGAGACTGTAAATGAAATGGGAGGAGATGCACTCACGTTTAAAATAATTTTCTATGTTCAAGACATTTTGGTATCCATCATTTAACAGTAATATTTTTTCTTTAGGTATTTTTTTATCGAAGTAGAGTTGATTTACAATGTTGTGTTAATTACTGCTGTACAGCAAAGTGATTCAGTTATACCTATAGATACATCCTTTTTTTCATATTCTTTTCCATTACAGCTTATCACAGGATATTGGATATAGTTCCCTGTGCTATGCAGTAGGACCTTGTTGTTTATCCATCCTGTATATAAAAGCTTACATCTGCTAACCCCAGCCTCCCACTCCATCCCTCCCCTTATAGTAATATTTTTAATATCTGGAAAAATTAACATGGTGATATTTGAGAGTTTATTCACCGTTTGTAACCTGATGGTTCTACATGTGGATAGTTTCACTTGTATTCTTATCCACGTGAAACTTCCCATGTAATGTTGGCTCTTGGTTCCATTAACTGAGACCCGACGGATTGGATCTCTTTCTGTTTCCTCGAGCTCACATTGAACAGTGTCAAGACATGAAGCAAGACTGTTGGAAATATATAATGAATAATTATATAATTTATACACATATAGACATATATAATATATATTTTGATTTATCATATATCATGCATAATATATACTATCATTAATACACGTTATTGTATACTTATTTAATTCTCCCATTAGCCCAGTAAGAAAGGAGCATTGTTTCCATTATAAGAAAAGGAAACAAACTGGGTGATCAAATAACTTGCTTGAGGCCGTAAGTTAGTGGCAGCTAATGGAGCAGGAATCTTTTCACAGTAAGAATCCCTAAGTTCTTGTTTTAGGGCTCCTTCTCTTAATGTGGAGAGGTGTTACATCTCTTTCACTTTTTTTTTTTTTTTTTTTTTTTTTTTTTTTTATGCGTTACGCGGGCCTCTCACTGTTGTGGCCTCTCCCGTTGCGGAGGACAGGCTCCGGACGCGCAGGCTCAGCGGCCATGGCTCACGGGCCCAGCCGCTCCGCGGCATGTGGGATCTTCCCAGACCGGGGCACGAACCCGTGTCCCCTGCATCGGCAGGCGGACTCTCAACCACTGCGCCACCAGGGAAGCCCTCTTTCACTTTTGATAGTGTATTACTTCCCAAAATTCATCTGGAATTGAATGATTTCTAGTTTTTATCCAGTTGGAATGGAAGATTCTTCTGCCCTGTATCTCGTTTTTTAAAAAAAATGCCTTATTTTCCCTTGAGTAGCTGGAAGATGGTGTTGGCGTGGTGGGAGGATGGCACACAGTTCGAGTCCCAGGAAGTGAAAATGAGCTCCATTTAACGGAACTGGAGCCATCGAGTCTCTACGAAGTTTTGATGGTGGCAAGGAGTGCAGCAGGTGAAGGACAGCCTGCCATGCTCACCTTCCGAACCAGCAAAGGTGAATATAATCTTCCTTAAGTGGAAGGAGTTGGCTGTCTTGATGTCACTTTAATAATAAGTGTCTTTTGGGGTAGTAGAGATTCTTGTTTATAGAGTTACTAAATAAACCTTTTATAGTAACTTTTGAAGCCACGTTTGGATGGTTGTATTCTTCTATTCCATCCAGTATTTCACAGATATTTTTGAGGGCTTGTTATAGGTAAGACAGTAGGGTAGGTGATGCAGGGAAAATGAAGATGATCAAGACAAGATCCATCCTAATGGAGCTTCTACTTTGTTAAGAAAGGTAACATATATACATAAATACCAACTCAAGGCAAAATTTCAGTTCAGCTAATATTTACTGAATGGCTTCTCTGTGCCAGGCAATAAACAAAATAGACAATACTCCTTTGCCCTCATGGAGCTTCCATTCTAGTTGGGAGAGATACGTTATAAGAACATTAGTAGGTGGTGAGTGTTAACAAGAGAAATAAATTAAGGGATGGTGGCCAGAGAACTCCTCAATGAGTAGTTGACAGCAGAGCAGAACTTAAAGGAGGTGCGTGTAAACCATGTGGGTATCTAGGGCAAGAACATCCCAGTAGAGAGGATAGCATGTGCAAAGGCCCTGGGGTGGGTGTACTTGGTGTGCCCTAGGAACACTGAGGGGCCATAGTGATGGGAGTAAAGTACATGGGGAGGGGAGAACGCTCAGGGAATTGGCAGAGTGGCCAAAGCACTAAGTACGTTGTCCACGCTGCAAGGACACTGACTTTGAACCTGAGTGAGCCAGAAGCTTTGGAGGGTTTTGAGCAGAGTTGTGATACAATCTGTTGTGTGTTTCAATGGGACATACTGGCTGTAGGGTAAGGATAGACTGGAGGAGGGCAAGGGAATAGGGAGAGAAACCAGATCTGACAAGGACTAGGAAAGACTTACAGAGAAGATGCCAGAGGATAGTCTTTCTGTGGGGTAGCTTGTGAGGGTAGCTTGATTGAAAAGATGCCATTGCAGGTTGGCCATAAATGAACAAAAAGACTTCAGTGAGCAGAGATGGGAACTGGAGAGAGGAGTATTCTTAGGGTGGCACAGTATTAAAAAGGAGTTCTGATGATTGAGAAGAAATTGTCTATTGGCTTTTGAAAAAGATCCTTTCGGACTTCCCTGCTGGTGCAGTGGTTAAGAATCCACCTGCCAATGCAAGAGACACAGGTTCAAGCCCTGGTCCGGGAAGATCCCACATGCCGCGGAGCAACTAAGCCCGTGCGCCACAACTACTGAGTTCGTGTGCCACAACTACTGAAGCCCGCGCACCTAGAGCCTGTGCTGCACAACAAGAGAAGCCACTACACACCGCAACAAAGAGTAGCCCCCGCTCGCCACAGCTAGAGAAAGCCCGCGCCCAGCAACAAAGACCAGTGGAGCCAAAAAAGAATTAATTAATTAATTAAAATGAAGAAAAAGAAAAAGACCCTTTCATCTAATTAGTGAGTCTGGCCTGAAAAATAATGAGTATTTCTTATTTGAAATGTATTTTGAGTTAACTTCCGTAATTAGTCCTTAGTTGTTTATAAAGTCTGACCTACAAATACTGAATAGTAAGCATGTATTTCAGTTTGAAAACAATCACCCAATTTCACTTTTTGCCTCTTGAGATTTTAAAACTTAACATGACAGCTTCCTCGTGAAGAAGCTTGACAGAAGCTCTTAAATAATGAATTTATGTGTCAGAATTAAGAAATATGTACAGTAAAAAGAAAAATGAGTGAATAGTTTGAAAACCTTCACTCTAGTCATTTGGCTTTTTCGCTTGTGTCATTTTCTCTATGTGTAAATTAAAGCTATAGCCTGGTGAAGAAAGACACATTTTAGTTATAGGCACTACAAAAAGCCAAAGTAATTTTTTTTTTTTTTTTTTTTGCGGTATGCGGGCCTCTCACTGTTGTGGCCTCTCCCATTGCGGAGCACAGGCTCCGGACGCGCAGGCTCAGTGGCCATGGCGCATGGGCCCAGCAGCTCCGCGGCATGTGGGATCTTCCCGGACCGGGACACGAACCAGTGTCCCCTGCATCGGCAGGCGGACTCTCAACCACTGCGCCACCAGGGAAGCCCCAAAGTAATTTTTAAAGTTAATTCCTCATATTAGCTAAGTCATTACAATGTAGGTTTTAATTTTAGACACTGTAACGATAAGTTTATATATTTATATCTATATGCCAGGTGAGTTTCATAGTATCTTTTCTTATTTATACATAGATGCTTATATTATATTATATTATGATTATATCTTTCTAGAGAAAACAACATCATCCAAAAACACTCAGGTCTCCTCTCCACCTGTCGGCATCCCTAAGCACCCTGTTGTTTCAGAGGCTGCAGACAACTTTGGAGTGATACTCACAGATCCTTCCAGGCACAGTGGAGGTAAAGAGAAGACCCTTCATTTATTCATTTTGCTTGTTTTCAGATGTAACTGACCTGCTTCAGATTATTTGGGGGTGGAGTAGCACAGGGTGTTTGTTTACTATTCAGATTATATACTACCATACAGCTCTTTTAAGTTCTATTTCAACCATTTTTTTTTTTTTTTTTTTTTAAACATCTTTATTGGGGTATAATTGCTTTACAATGGTGTGTTAGTTTCTGCTTTACAACAAAGTGAATCAGCTATACATATACATATGTTCCCATATGTCTTCCCTCTTGCGTCTCCCTCCCTCCCACTCTCCCCATCCCACCCTTCCAGGCTGTCACAAAGCACCGAGCTAATATCCCTGTGCCTTGCGGCTGCTTCCCCCCAGCTATCTACCTTACTACGTTTGTTAGTGTGTATATGTCCATGACTCTCTCTCGCCCTGTCAAAACTCACCCTTCCCCCTCCCCATATCCTTAAGTCCGTTCTCCAGTAGTCAACCATTTTTTAAATGTCCTATATATTCAGATCTTGGTAACCCAGTACCATGGTTTGTGTTTAAACTCAAATTCAAACTCTTATGGTACTAAGTTTTTATAACTCACAAAAGCAATTTTTCTGTCTCCTCTCTGGCAAGGAAAGCAAATTTACATTTGAACTCTGAACATCTGACTTTTTTTAAAAAAATGATTTGTCAAAACGTATGATGGTACCTAGAGTAAGATTTAGTTTTTTTAATTGAATGGACTACATGGCATACTCAGCATTATTGTTATATCTTACGGTTTTTAGATGCCATAGCGGTAGAACTTTCAAAAGACTTCTTTTTAGTACTTAATCACACATGAATTCTACTGTTACAACATAATGTGCTTTTCGTGATCTAGGGAAGGCTTAACATTTTATTGCTGAGCTCTAAGAATTTTCAAGCTTCTCTTCCCTATTTTTATAGTCTTCCATGCATTGGTTTCAGACAAAAGCAAGCCACAACATTTGAACACCCCTCTGGAGCACCTCTGCATCTTCAATATCATGAACTGCTTTTTCTTGAGTCCTTTTACTTCTGAGGAACCTTTCCGCTTCCTTAAGCAGATATAGGAGTGTCAACTTCATAGGTATAAAACTGACATCGGAAGAACAAAAACCTTGTGACTTAACACATTGTACTAAATGCTGGAGCAGCAGAAATAAAAGAAATCTTGCCCTTGGAGAAGTTTACAGTATAGTGGATGATCCAGACAATTAAACCAATACCAATATAGTAGGGAAGACAGACAAATTAACCCATAACAGTGATTTTGATTCCACCCTGTTGTTGTGAGGTCAAAAGAGAAATATCTAAATCACTCACTTGCTATGAAGGAGGCCCAGTGGTGATGAGAGGCGTCCTGAGCTAAGCCTCAAAGATAAGAATGTTACCACTGGATGAAGAAATAGGAGAAGGAGTTCTAGGCAGAGACCCCTCCTTGTGCAGAGACAGATGAATGACATGTTCTATTTCATTTAGAGATTCAGAGATTTTATTGAGCGTGACTGGGGGCTGTGTGGAGTGATGTTACAGTGGGGAGGTGGGTGGGTGCCGTATATGATGTACTTAAAAATTTAGTCTTTCCCCAGAAGCTATAAAGAAGCCTGAAGGATTTTAGAGATGGGACAGGAGGAGTGGCAACAGGTGAGGCTTAGAAATAAAGACAGTGGCAGTGTGAGTGGAGAAGGAGGACACAGGTGAGAGATAAAGGGAGTTGAATCTACACTGCATGAGAGGAAGAAATATGGTGCCTTGGGCTTGGGCAACTTGGACCATTTACCAAGATAGGTAATAAGAATCTTTAGGTGAAGATGGTGGATTCTGTTCTGGAAATCACGAGTTTGGAGCTATCCAAGCAGAGATAACCATAAAGAAGTGATTTATTTAATCTTCACAACCTCCCTGTGAGGAAGGTAGCATAACTGTTTTACAAATCAGGAAACTGAGGCTCTCAAGGAGGTTACGCAGCTTGCCTAAGGTCATCCAGAAAGATCATCATCACGCACCATCCAGAAAGTGGTGGAACTGCAATTCACAGCCAGATATTTGAAGGCCAAGAGCAGTATTCTTTCTTCTAGCTCCTAACAGTCACACACTATTTCTTTTAGGTATTGATGATATTCTCCTCAGTAGAGATTTTCCCCTAATAACTTTCGTTTTCTATTTGGTCTGTGGTATTCTTTGATGAGTTTTAACCTCACGTGAATCAACATAGGAAGTTGTTTGGTTATCTGGTATTAAAAAAAAAGAGATTCACTAACACTTCTATTCATTCTGTTTCCATTGCTTTCTAACTTGCAAGGAATACAGTAAGTATCATGCCACGTTGCCTGCTTTGACTATCTTCCTCTTTTTATCCATTAAGCAGTTTATTTTTAAAATGCCACAGTTTTCTCCATGCAGGTACCATATGCAACATTATTTTGTTCTTGTATATTGGTAGTCAGATTGAAGAGGTGTTGAGACAGAGGGGTGTTGCTTGAGGCCAGGCTCAGGCTGGACAGAGACAGGGCTCCCTGAGTAATACACCAGAGTAATGTAACCGCGGCCCAGAGTTGGTCCTCCTTGTTTTAGCTCTAGAAACTTGATTGTTAGCATGCCAAAGGATAGTTGGTCTCTTGAGAACCAGCTCACTCTTACAAAATTCACAGGTGATTAATGTAAACTGAAACGGGCAGTTTAATGTAACTGTCATACAGACCAGATTGTTTCTATCTGCCTCCTTTCCTTTAGGAACCAAATGGGAAGCCCCTTATAACCACAAGATTACTTGGTCAGCAAGAAGTGTTAGGGACACGGTTTAAATGACTGATGAACTCACTGCCGAGGTTTCCACCTGCCACAGAACTGAAACCTTCCCATTTGGGGACTAGGACATCCCCTCCCCTTGGCAGTGCTAACCGAAAACTGCCAGACATTAGCTCTCGGACCCCCTTTTTCCACAAGGTCATGTGCATGGCCACGTGGATTATCAGTTTCCTGATAGCACTTGTCTCTTTACTTAACTGCGCATCCTGCCTTCCTGCTTTCTCTCCTCCCATTTTTATTAGTATTGATATTATTGGTTAAGTGTTATCCCTATTTACTGCTTGCAGTCTGTTTTTTGGAGTAGCATTCCTACAAAAGTAATAGCTACATTACTGATTATTGATAGGCTACAATAGTAATAGCTAATATAATAATCTGTGGATCGTTTGCTGAATATGTTTTCTGTAGCTTGGATGGGTAAAGAAAAACATCTAAGTAACACATCATTTTGAAAATTTACTGTAAATTTTAACCACAGTCAGACTTGAAGCACCAAGTAATAATTACATATTCACTGTTTTAGCCAGGAATCCAAGATAGCATGGTCATAATGATCATACTCATTAACTTTCAGTGTTTCAGAGCTAATTATCAAATTTATACGTTTTTGGGCTTCCCTGGCGGCGCAGTGGGAGAGGCCCGTGTGCTGCAAAAAAAAAAAAAAAAAAAAAAAAAAAAATCTATAAATTTTTTCACTCTTCCTTCCTTCCGTGCTGTTACTTGGCGATTTCATTACCCATTAGCTTTTAACAGAGGACAGGAAGGTAGTCATAATACTGTTAACTCTGGAAAGAAGTTGGGTGAAGAGCCGTTAAGACAATGATGTTTGGGATTTATCCCTTGCAGTCCATTTGAGGCATTCTTGTCTCTGCTGCCGCGGGTTATTGAAACGAATGTTTCCATTTCCAGTCCCAGAGGCACCTGATCGGCCCACTATCTCCACTGCATCAGAGACGTCCGTCTATGTCACTTGGATTCCTCGGGCAAATGGGGGGTCTCCAATCACTGCCTTCAAGGTCGAATATAAACGGATGCGGACTAGCGATTGGCTGGTGGCAGCTGAAGACATTCCTCCTTCCAAACTTTCTGTGGAAGTGCGTAGTTTAGAGCCAGGTAGTGATATGCAAACATTTTCTTTTAAACTATCAGTGCTGACTTTAGATGCAAATTCTTAATAATCTCATATTCTTCTAATTGTTAAAGTAATACGAGCTTATTGTATAAAAATTTGAAAATAAAATATAAAAAGAGAATAGTCACCTGAAACCCACCCATCCAGAGATAACCATTGTTTATATTTTCTTGTATTTCTTTCTAGTCTTTTTTCCTTTCTAATACAAACCAGGATCGTGCCATAAATATTATCTTGTGACCCCTTTCCTCTATATTATATCATATGCATTTTCCAATATCATTAACAATTCTTCAGAAACTCAATTTTTAATAACTGTGTATCTACCAAGTAAGTACACCATGATTTTCTTTACCACTCATCATTTCTGGGCTTTAGATTATTTCTAACTGCGAATAAATAGAAGCAGTGTTGTGGTGACATCTTTGTGTGTGTGTGTGTGTGTGTGTGTGTGTGTGTGTGTGTGTGTTTTGCTGTGAATGAATATTTTAAGAGAAAAATTGCTTATTTGACTAAAATCGATCTGATGATGCATCTCGGCATGGTTAGACCCATTGCTTTATTTGAAGCAATGAAGACGAGACAACACTAACACCCCTTTGTTCTGTGAGTTTTCTTTCAGCAGCAGGGGACTCCCCCAGACCCCCCCAGTGTATGAAAGAAATGAAACTGTAAAAGAGAAAAGCAGTAATCACAAATCAACTTTCTTTACTTTTATTTGTTTGGGTTTCATGACCATTTTTGTTGATGGACTTTTAAATGTACTTCAGTAGCAAATACTTGTGTTTGTCTAAACAGGTAACATGAGGAGCCCAGGAACATGTAGGTACAGTTGGGAGAAGATGGCAGTTTTAAATATGGGCAAAGCTAAGTAACGTTTTACAGACAGAAAAGACTGTCTTCAGATGCCCAGGGGTTATTTTTGAGCTTTTAGGCAATTTGCTTTACGAGTCTAATTTATTCTTTAGATTCAGATTTTCAGAAACTCACAATCCTTCGAGGTTTTTTTAAGTTCTTAATATCTAATCCAAACAGATACCTTCTGTTGTAGCTTAAATCTGCTCCCCTTATCCTGTTATTAGCGGGAGCAGAGTGACATCTGCTATCACCCACACAGTGCCTCTTCACAAACGTATTCACCGTATTAAACTTCGCTTCAGTTGTTTCTTTCAAGGGGAAAAGAACCCAGTTTTGAGCACAGATACACCAGCTAGTCCTGTATTTGGTGGGTATGACTTTAGAACAGGATGTTGAAAGAGTAGTGTGCTCTTTCCCATTTTCTCCCTGCCCCGTTCCATGACGGACATCATCCGTCTCTCCCAGTGACTCCCAATAAGGTCTTGTAATCTTGAACACGCTCAGTGAACACATGCAATACCAGTGAATAGGAGTTGGCAACTGCGTTGAAATCTATTCACCATCTAGGCTTTCGAGGATGTTGTTGTTATTGTAGAGAGATACTTAAGCACAGTTGTCGTATTTTGAATATTGTCCTTTCAGATGTCTTATTATAGCTTTTAAAAAATTATGGTTTTCTTTCCCCCGCACCCCGCCGAAAGGTTCAACATACAAATTTAGGGTCATTGCTGTCAACCATTATGGTGAGAGTTTTCGGAGTTCGGCCTCTCGTCCTTATCAGGTGGCTGGGTTCCCCAACCGTTTTTCTAACCGTCCGATAACTGGACCTCACATCGCATACACAGAAGCTGTCAGTGATACTCAGATCATGCTCAAGTGGACGGTAAGTAAAACATCTTCTCTCATGAGAAGAGCTTCTGATTTGGCCATGTTAATTTAATATCTTGTGACACAATACTATGAACGGCAAATTTTTGAACTTTCAAGTAAGGGGAAATTGAAGGGCACAGGTATGTGTGTAAGAGCACATGTTATAAGAGGGGCAGGTTTAAAAATCAAATGATTGTCTCCTCAGCTCTCATCCAAGTGTTAACTTAATCACCATTTCATGTTTTATTCCTTTTGAACCCAATGTACTTTTATGTCTTTGAACCTGGTGAGATATATTGCTTTATTTTTGTTTAGCCCTGCAGTAAGCTAAAATGCTCTTAATACCTTTGAATACCTTTAAATTAAATTTAAAATGGCCATCAAGGATGTTTGCAAAATGAAGCTAGAAAAATATTGCCACACGGATAAATAAATCTTAATGGATGTGAAAGTTACATTTATTTTTGTCTTTGACAAGTCTTTGCTTCTCTTTTCTAGTACATTCCATCAAGTAACAATAACACTCCCATTCAAGGATTTTATATCTATTACCGGCCAACAGATAGTGACAATGACAGTGATTACAAGAGGGATATTGTAGAAGGTAAGTTACAAGGACAAGTGGGAGTCCTAATAAAGGAGCTTTGGAGGGAGAGGGTTTATAAATATTATGAAAAACATTATCCCAGGTTAAGATAGAGTAAAAAGATGAAATGGTATATGTACTATTACTTTGAATTTTTCCCAAAGAAAGATAATTTTTCCAATTTAGGGCAGTGGACCCTTGAAGAATGGGGGGGTTAATCCTCATAAAACTTACAATCGGCCCTCCGTATCCAGGGTTCCTCCCCATCTGCGGGTTCGACCCACCACAGGCTGTGTAGTAGTGTAACATTTACTACCGAGTGTCTGTGTAAAAGTGGACCCACGTTGTTCAAGGGTCAACTGTATATATACCATCTTACATTTGCTTAAAGAAACAGTCAGTTACAAAAGAGTGGGGGAGATATGATTTGTCAGTGGTTCATCCGAAAAAATTTTTTCTGTTTTGTTTAAATGAGTAGTGGCCTGAATATAAAAATCAATTACAACTTCTAGCTATGTTTAAGAAAAGAATGTCTCGGGCAACAGTTCCATTGAAGTCTGTCCTAGAAAGATCACATCTTGAGCGTGTTACCCAATTTTAGAGATGCTAAGAAGTTGAATATATGTAGAGAAGAAAACAGCGGAGAGCGCAAAGGGTGTTGAAACTGCCTTTTGACTACATTTAAAATATAATCCGACTTCCCTGGCGGTCCAGTGGTTACGACTCCGCACTTGCACTGCCAAGGGCCCAGGTTCAACCCCTGGTTGGGGAATCCACAAGCTGCACTGCACAACCAAAAATAATTAATTTTAAAAAAAGAAAGAAAGAAAAAGAAAATATAATCCGGAACTTTGCCTGTGGTCTGAGGGCCGCACGTGGTCTGGCTGGCGCCTGCCTCACCTCCACTATGTGTCACGCACTCTCCCTTTCTCACCGTGTCTTCCGTCACGCATGGGCCTTCCTTCTGTCTCCTCGTGTGCACCAAGATCTTTCCTGCCTCGGGACCTCGGCACATGGCAGTTCCAGCTACCTCCCCCAAGGCTTCATCTAGGACCTCCACTTCTGTCTGTTGCGTGCTTGAATGTTCCTTGCTCAGAGAACCCCCTCCCATTGACAGGAGATGCCCTTGTGATTTCTAACCATGCGCTTTATGTTTACTTCATGCAGTTTATCCTAGTTTAGTTGTGTGTATGTGTGTGTGTACGGAATTATTTGCTTAAAGTTTGTCTCCCCCACTAAATGTTAACCTCCTTGTGGGCAAAGGGCCTTCTTTCCCACAGCTGTGTCCCAAGTCCTACAGCGATGAGATGTTTGGTGTTTATTGAATGAAGGAATGAATGAATGCTTGGAGTCCAGAAAGAACAGTGGAGTGTCTGGGAATGATCAGATTGGAAAAAAGACAATGAACCAGCAACAGGACAGCTGTCTCCAAGTATTTAAGGACTAGGATGTTTAAGAGGAACTCAACCTGTTGGGGTGGGAGAGGGGGGCTACAAGGGAATTTTTTGAAGAAGAACCCTCCAATACTGCATTTTTAACATGGTTCTCTCACAAAATAATAAGCTCCCTAATTCGGGAGGTGTTCAGTAGAAGCTGGGTGCCTGTTTCTCAGTGATATCTTGGAAGGCATTCTTAGTTTGGGAGGAAAGCTTCTTCCAAGGTCTTTTTTTCACTCCAAGATTCTTCTTTTTTGAAATATTAATCTCCTAATGGATTGTGTCAGAAAATCGTCCCAGGCCAAGGTTTCTTTGCTCTGAATTCTTGACGTCAAATACTGCCACATAGTTTTTTGTTACAAGTAGTCTTATAATAAATTACTTTTAATATGCACCATCACATTTCTTGAAATATTGCAGCATTCCTTTTACTGTTTATCCAATGGAATTACTTTTGTAATATGATGAAAAATTTATTGTCTAAGTTTTAATACCCAGCATATTTTTTGAATGAAAGAGCGATTGTTTCTCTTCTTAATCTGGAAAAGTAGGAAAGAAACGAGTCCCCCAAATCTGCTTTAGAAGTTAAGAATTGGGGAAATGTGGAAAGATCATTGTTAGTGGCAAAAGGATTCTGTGAAGTTGAGATAGTAGCTGCCTTGAGGGAGCAGTGGCAGGAGGAACCATGATGGGGATGGGGGAGCCAGGACCCCTCTCTCTCTTCACCTGGGTGCTGGTCCCACGGCTGTGTTCTGCTCGTGAACATTCGGCTGTACAGTGATGGGTACTTTTCCATATGCATATTTTACTTCATAAAAAAGCTGTTTAAAAAACAAAATGGAAAGAATTGTTGGTGACTGATCTACACTTTAGTCCTGTCTCGGTCTTCATTTTAGTTTATCTGGGTTAGGCGAGTGGGGCTCTCAGATTTTTATTTTTAAAATCTTCTGAGAGAGGCTACACTTTTGTTAGAAAATCGTTGTAAACAAGGCAAATGTCAGTAAAATGAACATCCCTCTCTGTCTCCATCTGTATCGCTCTCTTCCCCACCCTTCTGGGCTTTACTCTAGAAATAATCCGCTGATAAAGAGTTTCTAAACTATATTCTCTAGTTAAATCTTTTGCAGACTTGGGTGATGTGACTGTTGAGTGTGGAACTGGGAAATTGCTCTAAAGAAGACTTTGTTTTCACTACAAGCATCTGTACATGTGAGCTTTGCCTTGTGGTTCACAGAGAACTTGTTTATGAACGTAATAGATGGAGCAGTTGGATGTTTAAGTGGGCTTCACTGTGCTGTGTAATTCGCTCCTTCCTTATTTTCAAGTTTATGCACTTGAAATTCTTTTTGTGGCAGTTGGAAACTATTGGCTTGTTTTCCCAAAGCGAGGAGCAGAAGTATTTATCCTTTGTACCTAAAGTTTTCTTTAAAGTTCTAGATTACTTATGTATATTGACTCAAAATTGTTTAAGCTTTGAAACACAATTACATTGTTAAAGAATACAGTAAGAGAAGAGCAATTATATTAAGTTATCCTATCTTCTGAATTAGGTTCCACATTTAGATAAACTAAATGTTTCCAACATACCATGTTTTCGTGATGAATATTTTAATCTTGTAAATTAAGTTGAGTTCCAGGTAAATCAAACTATCAGTCATCCTGATCTTTAAGCCTGTGCTTTGGTTTTTTACCCTTTCTAAAATATTCTTGGAGAAAAATTTGCTTGCTAAGCAAAGGATATGCTGGTTGGTTGATTTTAAACCTAATAATGCACTTAGGTGTCTTATTCATCAGCGAGCCGTAAAACTTTCTCTTTGCCGATATTTCCTGTAATTGGAATAATTACCATAACACGGGATGTTAATCTAACAAAATATGCATTACTTTATTCTCTCTTATTAGAGACATATCAGAAGTTTAGTTTAATTCCATTTTTTTTACTAGTGCTACGAAAGGAAAACTTCAAATCTAGCGTAATAATTATTCAAGCGAATGATGATAGGTGAGCGGAAGGCTGGGAAAGACCTAAAGATACGGAAAAAAGTTGAAGTCTTTTAGAAAAGTTTTTGGAATTTAAAAATAGATCTGTTCCTGTCTCAAGTAGATTTTGAGTCAAGTTTCTTTTAGGGTCCTCTTTACACTTATAAACGGGGCATAGGATTCCTCACTTCTTGAGCTTTTCATAGTCCCTTGATCCTAAAACAAGCAGATTCTCTTCCTTATAAAATATGGGGCTTATAAAATATGAACGAGGGGCTTTGTGTTGGTGTCCTGGAAGGGGGTCAGGGTGCTTCCGGGTCAAGGTATTTTTGTCTGTGTTGACTTAGAAAGGATCCCAGAGCTATTGGTCCTGTCAGCCAAGTAGATATGACTTGTGTGCGTGGATTGGTTTCGTTTTGTTTTTCTTCCCCTTTAACTGACTCTTAAATCAGTTGCTGGTATAGTTGAGTTTCTAAGAAACAGTGGAAACAGGTTGAAGAGGTATTTTCTAAGAAGGATTAAAAGTGCTTGAAGAGTTCATTGAATCTGGCAGAAGTGTCCCTGTTTATTAAAGTTTGTCACAGGTCCACAGAAGTAAAAACGGAGAGTCATTTATACTGGAGTGTTCAGTTTAGAAGTGTTTCTAAATGAAATGCTGGCTGCGCACCACGGGTAACAGAATCATTCCGTTAGAGATGCTTGTGTGGTTTGGAGACCCTGGTGCAAAAGGAAAGAAATGGTGGGAGCGGTAGCCAAGAGTTTCCCATAGTAGACTTTGCTTTCTGACTGTTCTCGAATTCAGGCATTCATTTATATGTTGGATCATGTTGTGTCTATTACAGTGGAATTGAGAGTTTCGCTGAGGCCTGTCTTGCAAGTGGTCACTTGTTCTGGGTAAGGCACCGTTTTCTGACCTCATACGTGGCGTTGCTTTCTGGTTAGGTGGACAGTGATTGACTTGCTGGGCTGAAGTAGGGGATCAAAGGACTTGAGGTGGTTTTTTGTTTTGTTTTGTTTTACTTATGCATAAAATTAACATGTATTTTATGAAGGACTTACTACTAATTACTTGTAATGAATCAAAGTCTGCCCACACACAGGTAGAGCTTTAATTCAGTTTCTCTCTTCTCTTTACCATTTTTTCATGCCATGTAATAGAAGTGCTATCTGTCTGTTGTGCATTGCTAAAATATTTATATGAAGTACACTTCTATCGCACAAACTGACTATATGCTGATGGCTGCTGCTCCAACCTCATTTCAAAATTTCGAAGTGATTTTATTGACAGTGTTGCTTAGGTTGTGGGTTGTAAAGCTTCTCTTTTATTTTTCCTTTCTAGGTTCAAAGCAGTGGCACATGATAGGCCACCTGCAGCCAGAAACCTCCTATGATATTAAAATGCAATGCTTCAATGAAGGAGGAGAGAGCGAGTTTAGTAACGTGATGATCTGTGAGACGAAAGGTAGGGGAGGGGTCAGAACTAGTGCTTTTCTCCCTGGACAGAACTAGAATTCTGAACTCTGGATTATTCCTCCTGACTGTCGATATATTTACTAAAGAAACTTTGGACTATTTTTTAGGTGCATCCATTTAGACTGTCCCAACAGTCTAGCCTTCTGTCGGCTAGAGAACTTGCCTTAAGAATAGTTTACATAAAGGCTTCCCTGGTGGCGCAGTGGTTGAGAGTCCGCCTGCCGATGCAGGGGACACGGGTTCATGCCCCGGTCCGGGAAGATCCCACATGCCGCGGAGCGGCTGGGCCCGTGAGCCGTGGCCGCTGAGCCTGCGCGTCCGGAGCCTGTTGCTCCGCAACGGGAGAGGCCACAACAGTGAGAGACCCGCGTACTGCAAAAAAAAAAAAAAAAAAGAATAGTTTACATAAGCGTTCATTGTATTCATTAACTTCTGTGTGACTCTGAGTAAGTCATTTCTCTTTTTTTCCTCCATGAAGGAACAGAAATATTTGCTGACTAATTATCTGAGACTGCTGTGAGAATTAGAATCCTTAAAAAAAAAAGTATAAGGGTGTTTAAGGAAAAGCACTACGTACGTTTAAAGTGGTTTCTTGAATGACAGATACGTATAACACTACCTACTCGTTCAATGAAGCGTAGTAAAGTTCAGAATTAGTCGGTAATTCTAAAGTGAAATTCTCAGCTCTGCCTGCAGACATAGATTAGCTGTAAAATATTACCATCGTTGAAAACAGAAGATACCACACTTGGATAATAGAAATAGCCAAAGTAGAAACAGGCTCAGAAAGATTGAATTATAAAGCTAAGACTCGGTTTCCTTGTTTAATTCTGAATCATGTGTCTTCCTGCTGCAAAACCCACATATTAAATTCACATTTAAACATATATACACACAGACCTGTAGACTTACCTTGAATTTCACTTGTTTAGCATATATTTGAGTACCTTTTTGTACTGAACACTGTGATATGTTCATGAGCATCTCTTACTTGCCTCCAGAGTGCTGTGAAACTTGGAGCAAAATTACGTAAAAATGAAATTTCTCATCTCTGTTCCCAAGACATTTAAGAGTCTAGCCAGGCGGAACATAAAACACAGACAATAATGTGCTAACTGTGCTGTTTTTAAGTATTATTAATTGACTTTGCTGGGGAATCAAAGGTTCTACCTACAGACTTTCAGATCAGTGAAAAACAAAAAACTTTAAAACGTTAACTGTTCATACTGAATGAGTTTCTAAAATGTGTTACACAGTCCCAGCCTGTTTAAGTAGAACATTTGATGCATGAGTTCTCCTTTTAAAGAAATGACTCAGAGTTCTTGCTGTGAACAGCAATTGTCTTATCTTTAGTAATTCAGTAAATATTGGAGGCCAGCCTCTTTCCCCCACCCTTAAAGATCATAGACTGTCACGACTTTCCTTTAGTTCTCTGCTTTCTCTTTATGTTTTTCACCTCACGTTGCTCACGTCATGCTCCTGCTGTCTCTTCTTATTCATGTTAATGGGACCGTGTCACTCACCATCCACTGCAGAAGTTTCTGACTTCAGTGAGAGGCTGGCAACTGGTCCTCAAGCTTGGTGGAATTTTGAATACATTAAGAGCAAATAAAGAGTGAATAAACCTGACGGACTTCCCTATGAGTAATCATGGTATTTCATGTGCGATCTGTAACATCCATTTTTGTCTCAGAAACTTGTTTGTTGTCTTTGGAATTGTCAGGGACCTTAGAATTGTATAATCCAACATACCACCCAAAGTAGAAATTTCCTACAGAGACTCTCTGCCAGGTATTCTTCCAGCTTTCAGTGATGGAGAGCTCTTTCCTTGGAAAGGCAGCCTCTCGTTGACTGATTTCCAGCCCTGTTCTGCATAGTTGAAGTTGCTAGAAAATAGAACCCCAATAGAATGTTTGTTGAAGTAGATTTTTTTAAAGACCACTCTGCTCCCGTAAGTTATTAGGAACCATAACAGGAAGTATACTGTAGTAACTAATAATCCTGACAAAATGGGTTGAACACTGCCGCGTGCCAGGCTCCATGCTGAGAGCTTTACTCTTCATGACAACCTATGATGGGGCTGTTATTATTATCTCCATTTTCCACCTGCAGAAACTGGTTCACGGAGGTCAAAGTCTTACAGCTAAGGATAAGTGATGGAACAGGTGAAAAACCTGGGCAGTCCGGTTCTAAAGATCCGGCCATCAACCACTATGCTCTACTGCTTTTCTATGACAGTTAAAGCATCAAGGGCATGTTATTTGGGGACAGAGAAAATGGGGTTCGTGTCCCACCTGTTATTAGCTTTTGTTGTCGCCATTATCCAGAGGACCAGTGAATTAGGGAAAAGCGCTGCGTTTATGTGGACTCCAACATTTTTTGGCTTGGGAAGTTTAATATTATGTGTGAGGTTTTCGGAATTGTATATAATTGTTCTAGTAGTCCAGAGTCGTGTCTTCTAGTATTATTCACAATCGAGAGGCATAAAATATCTAATTGTGAGTCTCATTCAGCTCAAAGTAGATGAGATCGAAAGGAGTTTTTGTCCCATCTGTAAGTTGAAATAGTTTTATGTCAACTCTTTGGGAGTCTTCTGCAAGTCCAATTGAGCAGATAATCATATAGCAGCTTGGGTTAGACCAAGTGCATCTGTGTCTCTGATCTTATAATTTCTTTAGAATTTGTGACCTAAAACCTTGACATTAGATTTTTAAACTTTTGAGTCCTCTTTGTGACTCACTGGTGGTCAGATCATCTCAGTACCAAGCGTAAACAGACTGGCTCGGATTCTTAACCAGACCTCCTTCGGAGAGTAAACCATTTCATAGAGTCTGTCTTCACTCTGACATCATGTTTTCCTGTATATTTCAACTAGTGAAACGGGTTCCTGGAGCTTCTGAGTACCCTGTCAAAGACCTGAGCACCCCTCCAAATTCTTCGGGGAGTGGAGGAAATGCTGGGCCCGCAAGCAGTCCCGCCAGAAGCAGCGACATGCTGTATCTGATCGTCGGCTGCGTTCTGGGTGTGATGGTGCTCATCCTCATGGCTTTCATTGCCATGTGCCTGTGGAAGAACCGCCAGCAGAATCCCATACAGAGTAAGTCATCCATCAGTGTCTCCTTCCCTTTTTCTAAAGATCAGTAGAGAAAGATTGTCAGAATAAATATTGATTTCTAACACGTTCACGTATGAGTGTCATGGTATAAAACACATTCGATACTCTTCATTCAGTGGAGGTGACTTTAAAACAGTTCTAGCTGTAAGCCAAAGTAAGTGGAGCATCAAATTAAACTGCCCAGGAGAAATAAACAGCAAAGCCCAAACTAAGCAGGTCTCTATGTAAATAGCTGACTTAGTGCTGGGAAACTCTGGCTCTGTCGGACCACCAAAGAGGATGAGGACTTGAAGCATGAGCTTTGGAATTGCTGCAGGAGCCCCTTCATACGGGTCCAAATCTTGTCAGTGAGGAATGGAAAAGGCATGATGGAAAGGAGGGTAGTGAAGACTTTTCTAAGTAACTGTCCTGGGATGACACAGATGAAGGTACTACAGTCCTGATTCGGTACTTAATGTGCTAAAACTTCTGCAGAGTGGCGTCCCCACCCCCAAATGTGTCCAGTAGTAGGAGTGTCCGAGCTGTCAGTGACGGTGCGTTAGAACCCTGTTCCCTTTTCTTTCCCCATTTTTCTTCCCCTCACGTTCCTACCATTTCTCTTCCCTCAGCTATCATAAAAGAGCACAGTCAGATCAATCAGAGTCTTTAGTCTCTGCTGGGAGGAAGTATTTTGGTTTCCTCTTTGGCCCCAGGAGAAAGAGATGAGAAAAGAGCAGAGGAAGACCCCAGCCGTGACAGGCACTCGAGCAGCTCTTAGCCGGGTCCTGCCCGTGGTCCCTTTTTAGTGAAGAGCTCAGGGTGGGGTGGGGCGGGGGAGGGGGGTAGAAAGTGATGTATTTTTATTGCCTTGGTGCCTTCCAGAAGATAGGCAGGGAGAGAAGTGGTGGTGGTACCAGGCTGAAAGAGCTGGCCATCCCTTGATTGGGTCTTTTTCTAAATGGTTTTAATGTCATTGACTCTGAGTGTGTGAGAGTGCACTGAACCGTTAAAAGAAGAGTATTGGTCTGGTGGTCTGAGCGAGATTAATCTGGCTAAAGTCATTTTCCTTTGTGACTTGATAACATGTTGAAAGATGGGAATTTATGACGGTAATGTTCATTCCGTCGTTCATTCAGAAGATACTCGTTGGCTCTCTCCTGTGTGCTCTGCACTGTGGTGGACAGTGCGGGTGTAATGCCCTCTCCTTATAGTTTAGTGGAGAAGAGAAGCAGGTATACTGATAATAACACACCTGTGATAATAACACACCTGTCATAGGAAGAGGAACACCTAGTCCAGTCTTGGCGCCTCCAATACCTGTGAAGAATCGATCGAAACTCTGACAACAAATCCTGTGTAGTTTAGATAATATACTTTCTAAAGGACATTTCACTTTTTCTAAATATATCTGGTAGGTGTGCCTCTGGGAATCAGATATTTGAGGTAGTTGTTGAAATGCTTTTAATATAAGGAAAGGGAATAATTAGCCTTTTGCCGTTGGTGCCTCGAAACTTCCAACTTGGCTGTAATAACCAAAGAACTATATGAATAGTGAATGTTTCCCCAACCCCATCCTTTTACTTAAAAGCGGTGTTTATTGCTTTTTGAAATATCCTACCTAAAGTTATCCTGTTGTTGTACAATTTCTTTCAGCACTTGGAAGCACAGGGGAATTTAAACACCTTTTCGTCGTGTTGCCGGTACTTTGATAGTTTCAGCTTGCATAGTTTATTAATTCTCTTTTGAGTAATTTCTCTCTGGTTAATTTCTCCTCCCATTAAAAGAGTCATAACTGACTTACAGTTCCTGGCTGACTCCACACTGTAAAGGAAATAACAGCAATAATTTTATTAAAGCATATCTCACTGGGAGGCTTTAAGCGAACACTTTTTTAGAGTATCTTATTTTATATAGTTGTATTTATATAGTTTATTTTATATAGTATAGTTATAGTTTATTAAGGGTTTAATTAATAAAACTTCCCAAGCAAGAAGAATTGTCCTTTTCAGTATCTTACCTTTTCTTTTTGTTGTTCTCTCTCAACAGAATATGACCCACCAGGCTATCTCTACCAAGGGTCAGATGTTACCGGGCAGATGGTGGAATACACCACTTTGCCTGGCACAAGCCGAATAAACAGAAATGTTCATGGAAGCTTCAGCAATGGCTGCTCCCATCTCCACCATAAGCTCCCCAGTGGAGTCAGCGGGAGCTTAAATGGAGGACTCTACTCTGGGCGCACGAGCTCTCTAACCAGGACGCGTGTGGATTTTGAACATCCTCGTCATCTAGTGAATGTAAGAGACCCAGTTATAAATAAAAGCGCCCCTGTGCCCCACGGTGCCAGGATACAAGAACGGGGCCAGCATGCGTGGTTTTTCCCAATATAGAAACCTCACAGGTTCACTGGAGTGGACGTAGCATGTATCACCAGCAGCCCCTTGATCCAGAGTCATGTTTGGAAGCTTTCTATTATCAGGCAGGAGTTATATTAATCAGTCTGATTTATATTTTTTAATTATTTGGCACTGGAAGTACAGGACCAGTAGCAAACAGACTGGAAGTTATTCTTGCGATGAAGCGGAAATACCATTGAGCGTGGACCAAACCAAATACTTTAAATTTGATTTATTCAGAGCAAACTCTGAAAGCTCATATGCTTAGACGAGTCAGGCAGATCTTGAAGCTGAGTGAAGCACGTTGGGGATGGGACAGAGCGGTGGAGGCGTGGGAGGGTTGTGCACTGCTAAAGCAGCGCCAGGTTCAGCGCCCATTGTTTGTATGCAGAGCTGAGGGCCCCGTGTGGCCTGGTCTTCTGATTTTTCGCGACATCCGTAAATCTAGGTGAAACCACCAGATTTTTTTGCACGTTGGCAGCTAATTCCAGTTTTAGAAAGCGTTGCGTGGGCCACGCACAGCATGTCTGCAGGCCACCAGATTGTCGCTTCTGACCCCCTGTGAGGTTTTTTTGATTTGTTTCGCCCCATGTGTGTTTCTGTGGTTTATGTTTTACAATATTAGCATTCTCTAGCCACAAGGAGTGATAAACCTTTAAAACTACTATATTTCAGGGATAACCGGCTGATAGTTTTTTTTTTTTTTTTTTTTTTTTGCGGTACGCGGGCCTCTCACTGTTGTGGCCTCTCCCTCCGCGGAGCACAGGCTCAGGACACGCAGGCTCAGCGGCCATGGCTCACGGGCCCAGCCGGTCCGCGGCATGTGGGATCTTCCCGGACCGGGGCACGAACCCGCGTCCCCTGCATCGGCAGGTGGACGCTCAACCACCGCGCCACCAGGGAAGCCCTAGAGTTTAATTTTTGAAATGAGAGTAGAATGACGGACGTATTTTAGATTTGTGCTGGTGAAAGAGATTCTCTGCACTAGGCAGTTTGATTTATTACATTGTTTGGATATGCATCCACATTATTTTTCAATCAGATAGATAATATGTTTAGTTTGTCAATTAGGCACTCGTTTACGTTTTTGTCATTGTTCTGATTACAGATACATTTGCCCATAACCCACAATGTGCTAAAGTTTGGAGAAGTTTAGAGATTTTTTTTTTTTTTTTTATCTTCAACAGTAGTAAAGGTTTATTAAAATATTACCTTTGGAGAACAAAACTATAATGTATATTTGTATCTTAAAGCTAGAAATCTAATGGCTTTCCTGTGACCTAGCTTTAGTATGTCATAGAAAAAATATTTAATTCGCTTTAGTGCATCTCATTACCAAACGAGAATAATGATTTCATTATTTTGTGTGGAAAGACATGGCTTATATTCAGACTTTCTGAAAACTTTTTTTGTCACCATTCCTAGTCCAAACTACTAACATTGTCCAAGAAACTGAAGGAGAGAGCATGACGCTTTGAACAGCACATGCTCTTTCCATAAGAAGAAAAAGTAACTCTGATGCTTGCTTTAGTATTTGAACACAGGACTTTGTGTTTTTTGAACAATGAGTTGCTATTTAAATAAGAGTTGCCCCATTAAGTGTACAATTTTAGAGGTTATCCTCTGTGATCTTAACTCATTCATTTTCTTACTATTCTCTTTGGGAAGGTGGAAATAGGGACATATTTTATTATTATTATTTTTTTTTTTTTTTTTTTTTTTTGCGGTACGCGGGCCTCTCACTGTTGTGGCCTCTCCCATTGCGGAGCACAGGCTCCAGACACGCAGGCTCAGCGGCCACGACTCACGGGCCCAGCCACTCCGCGACACGTGGGATCTTCCCGGACTGGGGCACGAACCCGTGTCCCCTGCATCGGCAGGCGGACCCTCAACCACTGCGCCACCAGGGAAGCCGGGGACATATTTTAAATGCTGTTGATCATAAAAATGATTGAATTAACTATAATCCGTTTAGTGATTCAAATAAATGCATCATCCTGTAGCTTGTTAACTTCATTTTTTTCGGAACCTTTGGAGTTTATCCTCATGGACTGAATGTAGCATAGGAATATTCTTTCTCTCAGAGTTTTCTTTAAAATTCCTATTGCTAGTTGGCTCAGGAATGTTGAGAGAAATTTTCAGTACTTTTGGTTTGCTTCGATTCTGGCTGTTGTTAGGAGATGAATGGAAGTGGAAAGTGTTCTGGGGAGAAACGATTGCCTGAACCTTTCCTAACCTTGAAGGCCTGTTCTGAGTCTGGGTGCAATGTAACAGCCTCCTTCACCCTTATCAAATTCAGTTCTGCTGTTTTGCTTTCGAAAGCAGAATTTTGACTCTGACCATAAGGCTGGTTCAAGCCCTAACTTCAGTTTTGAAGAGCTCTTGCCATCGTATATGTCAAGTGAACATTTTACAATGAGGTATGTGTTAATCTGGGCATTTTTCTTAATTGCTGGGCAGTTTCCGCCAAAAGCAACAGCAAAATATTAATACTCCGCTCCAAGTCACCGCTGGCTGAGAATCTGCTCCATCTGGAAAAATATAACATGCTTTAAGACTTCGTCTAGTCAAGTGAACAGACCTAATCGAAATAATTACAGGAAAATGAAGATGGGTTTATCTTGTGACGTCATTCAAACAGATTTCCACCCTGTTTCTCCAACCGGCATCCCATAAAATTTTTCCATGACTGCTAGGAAGGTAAAAATGAATAGGAGGTTATAACGCATAGAATATATTGGGCCCATTAGATTTGAAACACTGAAGGGAAGTGACTAAACTTCTCCCTTCATTTACTTGCCTCCTTCCAGTACAAACATACATGCAGAAAACATAGGAGTTAACTTTTTGGAGAACACTTTTAATATCATGCAGCACTCATTTGTGAATACAAGTAAATAGTGATAAACGTAACGTGGCTCAGGGAGATGGTTAAAATATACCACGTAGCCATTTATTGTTGGTGCGGCTTTTACATTTGAGGTGATGTGGTTACGAGTCTATGGCACCTTCAGCACTCTCTTTTTCTCTTTTTCCCTGTACTTGCTTCCTGATAAGGGTGGTGGCCTGTACACGGCAGTACCTCAGACTGACCCGATGGAGTGCGTTAGTTGTCGAAATTGTCGGAACAACAATAGGTATGTTGCTGTGTTTGCACAGGTGGTTGTGAATAGTTATGTGGCTTCCTTTGTTATTCTCCCTTCGGCAAAGGAAGTTCTTACAATTTTACCTAAGTTATAAAATCTCAGAATGTGGAGTCTTAAGTTTAAGGCTGTTACTCAGTTTTTGCCCCAGCTTTACAATTTTTACCTTTCTGTGCTTTGGTTTCTTTAGATATATTGACAATTTGGATGACTTTATTTCTCACTGAGATACTTTTAAGAGGTTTGATGTTTTTGAAATCTTTGAATTCGTGTCATTCTCTGCATACAGACTTTATCTTTTCTCACCTGGTCTGTTTTCAGTAGAGTTCTTTTCTATGCTATGTGATATTTTCTACTCTATATTCTGGATGAGAGCATGTTTGAATGTTAGGGGGAAAACCCTGTGTGTATGGTAATGTTTTTTCATAGTAACATTACTGAAATTTTCGTATCAGATTATTCAATTTTTTAAAAACTCTTAAAACCTTAAGATAATTAAGTAGCATAATCTTGCTTTCTTTTAATTTCTGTTTTTCTAAATTAAGAGTTATATGTACTCACAATACTTCAGACAAGATAAAAATAAGTAGAGTGAAATGTACATTTAAATTTTGACAGGATATTCAGAAAGCTTTCATGCTAGGTCTCTACGTATTAATCCCAAAGGGTTATCAAATATTTTGTTGTACTGAAGTTGCATCTGTCAGAAATCTCAGTTCTTTCTCTTACATAATGATGGTGTTTGATTACATGGTCTCAAAAGTCCTTCCCAACTCTAAAGCTCTGCAACTTAAAAATCATATTATAGTTAGTACAGAAAATACCTGGAGTATGGACTGGAGTTTGGTTATTTCATTACTGAAATGGGATTTGACCCATATTTTCTAAAACGAATTATGAAGTTAACAGTTGCATCTGGGAGTTATCAAAACCAGAACTTGAAGAAGGAATCGGTCGACCATTGAATTAAAAGTATGTTGTTTCATCATGTGTTTTGAGAGCTGCAGAGCAAACGCAATAAAGCTTTCTGGAGATTTTTTTTTTTTAATCATTTACTTAACCCATCTTAGGGTTTCTATATTAGCAAGAGCCATCTGCCTGTCTTGTGTACTAAGATTTGCTTGTTACACTTTAAAATTCTGTATGACCCTAGCTAGATTTTAAGATGCTCGTAACAGTGAAGCTACAGTTTTGTCCTGAGCTTGTCAAAGGCTTTATCACAACTTGTTAGGAGCATGCTAAAGAACTGGTAAAGATGGTTTATACGCCTGGTAAGTAATCAGATGGACTCAATTAAAACACATCCTTTGTGGTTCCTGTGGCCATCAGCAAATGTGATTCAACCCAGACGTTAGAATGATGGAATGAGCGGACCTCAGGTCTAAGAATAAGTAAACGTAGGCTTTGCCACTGCTTAAATCTATGATCTTGGGAAAGTTATGTAATCTCTCTGAGGCTATTCCTTATCTGAAAAATGGAGAATTGTCCCAGATAGTGTAAAATTGCTCCCGACATACTCTGATTATAGATTTTGGTAATTTGCTGCTCGTCATCTTTATGATGAGGTATCATACCCTAGTACCAAAAATACATCCCATTTCCTTAAAAGAATTTGAATGACTTCTGCCATCTTGCGTTCATGGCCATTTTTGTATGTGTGAGCGTGTGTGTATGTGGCATTTGGGGGGTTTATTATACATGGTTTTTTTTTCCTTTAAGACAGTGGACAATTATACTTCTATTGGCTTTCAAGTTAATGGCCTCTTGCATTTCATGTATGGGGGTTTTATCTGGGAGCATAGGTGAATTCTCTGCAGCCTGAGAAAGCCAGCTTCTGTTTCTCCCTGGCCTAAATCATCTTCCTACCTCAGAGTCTACCTGTTTAGGGCAAACCTTCGCTTACCTGCCTTGCCTCCGAGGTTAGCCAAGTGGCTCATCTGGCTTCCAGGAGCGCTTATGTGGTTTTGACACAGATGAACATCAGTAAGTACCTATCTTCAACTCTGCCAAATTGGAATCATTAAATCTAAAGCACCTAACTCATTTAACGTTGCAACTGAAAACAGGTATCCCCTCTCAAGATCCCCAAGATGGCAAAATTTGTAATAAGCTTCTAATACTGAGAGGCAGGTGATATATCATGTGCTCCCCAAATATGCACAATTTTCGTCAATTTATACTTTTAGAATGTCGACATTATCGCTAAGACTAAATTTGCGTTTCCTAATGCCAACTGAAAAGAGTGTGTACACTAAAAGAGGTATAATTTCAGTTAAGACATATGAGGGCTATCCAGGGGATATTTTAGTGTTTTTCGCTCTTCAGTCAAAAGAAACATTTACACTAGCCACTGGAATAGGTTCTGAGGTGTTTCCAGGCAGAAGGAATCACGAGTCATGGAAGGAGGAAGGATAATGCTTACATGAGGGTAAACAGTCCAGTTCAGTGGGTATCAAACTTCAGCACACACTAGAATTAACTTGGAGCACTTGTAAAAACACAAATTATGAGGCTCTACTTCTAGAGTTTGTGAGTCAGTAGGTCTCGGGTGGGGACAGAGAATTTGCCTTTCTGATGAGTCCCGGGGCTACTGGTGCTGCTGGTCCTGGGACCATGCTTTGAGAAACACTGACATAATGTAGCTGGAGAAATGCAAATAGAGGGAGCAGGATATAAAACTGGAAAACCAGTCTGAGTTTATATCATGGATGACCCTTACTGTCAGGGTTTACTAGTCTATTTAATCAACATTTATTGAGTGCCCACCATGTCCTAGGTACTGGCCCAAGCCCTCCCTCCAGAGAGCCAACAGTTAATAATAGTGACTCACAGCCAGAGCTTGAAGTATAGTGAGTAGAGTTTGAAGAAGCATATTGAATCTTGTAGTTTTATATTTAAGGAATAGAAAAAAATCCCTATTGTTTCTATAATATACAATACAGGAGGGATGTGAGATTTTTACATTAATCAAAAAGGGGGATATGGGTTAAGTGTTGAGAAACACTGGGCTTAGTGGCACAATGATTCTTTTGAAGATTTTTAAGAAAGGGAGCCATCTGTGCAAGATAATAATAAGCTGGTTAATGGTAGTAGGCAGTACGCTGGTAGGATTGGAGGGAGGAGACCAGTGTGACTACATATGTAATGAAGGCCTTAGCTTCACGCGAGGAATGGGGGTGGAAAGGAAGAGAAACGTGAGATTCTAGAGCTGGAATCTTTAGGACTTGGCCATTGACTGATTGGGATCTGGGAAAAAAATGGGAGGTTCAAATGAATAGAAAGTTTCAAACACGGAATGACCTGGTGGTGGCCACGGTGATAGTCATATAAATAAGAAGCTTAATAAAATGATATACGGAGGAAAGTTGATGAATTTGGTTTGGGGTTTTAGAGTTTCAACTGCCAGTTGGGTATCTAAGTCAAGGAGACACAGGAAAATGCTGGTCTTGGGTTCAGGGGGTAGATTGGGACAATGATCTCTATATTTCAGAGTCATTTGTATCAAAGTGATAGAATTTAAGAATAGGTGAGATCACCGATGGAGACAATAACCGTGGCAGTTTGATTATTTTTATATATTTAATTATTTAAGGTATTTGTTTGCTTTATCTCTTAAGGCTTTTTTTTTTAAGCTTTTTGATGTGGACCATTTTTAAAGTCTTTATTGAATTTGTTACAATATTGCTTCTGTTTTACTTTTTTTGGCCCCGAGGCATGTGGAATCTTAGCTCCCCGACCAGGGATCGAACCCACACCCCCGGCACTGGAAGGCGAAGTCTTAACCGCTACACCACCAGGGAAGTCCTTATTTCTTAAGTATTTAAAGTGATTAGACATCTTTTCTATAATCCTCTCTTTTATTATTTTTTGCTTATTGCCTTGATATATCTTCAAAGAGATGAGGAAAGGGGTGTGAAAATCAGCAGAGAGAAAGGGAAAGAGGATTCATTCATTCATTTATTCATTCAACGGACATTTGTTGAAGGTCTACAGTGGGCCAAGATAGGTGCTGAGGCTACAGTTGTGAGCAAAACAGGCATTGTCCCTGTCTTCACTGAGCTTATAGTTTGATGGGGAGACATGTCTTTTAAAAAAATGACATAATAATCGTAAAAATGAATATATAATTAAAACTGGACGCTTTAAAGACAAAGTAAAGAACGTAGTAGAAGGGAAAGACTTCCCTTTTGCTCTGAAGAATTTGGAAAACTAGGTAAAAGAGGATGGGGGCTTTCCAGGCAAAGGCAAGGTACCATTTATGCAAAATCTTTAAAGCAGAATGCCGGAATCCTCACAGAACTTAAAGAAGGCTAATGTGGCAGGAACCTCGTAAGCGAAAGGGTCAGAGGTAGAAGATGAGTGAAATCAGATGGTACGGAGCCATGGCGAGTCAGTGAAAGATTTTAAGTAAAAGAACATTGTGATAGAGCACTCCTGGAGGATAGAGTTTGGAGAATCCATTGGATGGCGCAGGAAAGGATGCAGGGGACCAGTTGGATGGCTATGGCAGTAGTCCAGATGAGAAATAGTGCACTAAGATAGCTACAGTAGATACAGAGAGAAGTAGGTGGGTTGGAGAGTTTTAGGAGGTGCGGTTTTTAAAAAAGACGTAAGTAATTGTGTGAGGAGGCAGCAGAGGGGGAGGTGTCAAGGATGGCGTCCAGGTAATTGGATGCCGTCACTGAACGAGGAAACACTGCAGGAAAGAGCTTATACCTGTCTACCCCTCACACACTTGGGAGTCATCCCCTTAGACCCCGGGGGTGCCTCATCAAACTCACCTTGACCCAGGGCAGCTGTCTTAGTCCACAGGTGCCTGAGAACTGACGAAGGCCTTTCCACGTGGAATCTTGCCTGCACTGTGTCTTGCCACCCCAGTTTGTTTTTTTCTGCCTTCTTAGGTTTAAACTTGAATGTATTTCTTAGAGTGGGCTTTCAAGAAGCAAGTCATTGCCAACCTTAGGCCCCTTTTCTCATCCTTCTATTTTAGTCATAGAAAAGTTTGCTTTTCTTGTCTAAACTGGCACATTGACATGCAGATTTGACATCAGATAAGAGGGGCGTGTGCACTCCCGCAACCTGCGGAGTTTTATTTGCTTCGAGGGCTTTTGTGGCATTTGTAGAAGACTGCCTGCCTCACTGGGTTCAGCCCATGTGAGCTTTTCAGGTTTGAGAGTAGCATGTAATAGCTCCCTATATGAACAGCTGGAAAGAAGCATATTTAATGAGGCTTTTCAGGGAGCCAGCCCCCTACACAAGAGACGCAGCTGAGAGTCTTGTGCAATTTGGGCACTGCAAGAGTTAAACAGATTTTAATCAAATAGCTTTCTACCCACCTCCTCTCCTCAATTCAAAAAGCAGTAGTGCAGTTCTGGATATGTAATCAAATGGGGTTTGTCAGTTGCTTGGCTAGTTTAATGGGAAGGGATTGACATTAAATCTGCTCTGTTTACCATCAGTCTTGATAATCTGTAAGAGAGTAGAGGGGACACTGATGAAATTCACAGATGAACAAACTGAGAGGTCCCATCAGGAGGGAACAAAAAATTAACTTTAAGGGTCCTTGAGAGATTGGAAATGGGCAGGAAGTAGCCAAGTAAAAATCAGCTTGGAAAAATGTATATAATCCATCTGGGAAAAAAAGTACTATCTATACCTGGCTGATGGTCAAGAGGAGAAATAAAACTATTCGGAATAGTGCTTTAGAACACATAGATATAAATGACCTCCAAGTTTTTACATAACGATCACCTTAAAAGTCTGTGTATTGCTGGGTTTGGGGGTGCTCTTTCACCAACTTGAAGCCTTCCACTGCTGTCAGATATGCGCAGGTAAAACTAGTGTCTGGAGATGAATATGAAAACATTTCATTATAGTCGTAGTTCTTTCAGACCTAGAGTTTGGTCTGCCCAGTTGGTTTGTTAAGTATGAAAACAACTGCTTATCCAGGACTCCTGGACTCCTTTCCTGCAGCAGGTTAATTGGTTATGACTACAGCCATCTCCTATCCCTGTCCACTCAGCTACTTCAGAACTAGCCATAAAACCAAAGGAAGAAAACACGACAAAGCCTAAGATTTGGATTCTCTTCCATCTATGGTAATCAGCCTGATCCCCTAAGAAAAATATTGAAAGAACTATGTCTAATTTCTTTAATTGATCAGTACCTTCCTTTTGAGTTACATATCTCCTGCTTTTGATATGGAGACCCAATCCTGTTGTCAGCGAGTCACATGGTTAGACTCGTACTTTTGGTCTTTTATTTGTAGGATTTTGTGTGTGTGTGTGTGTGTGTGTGTGTGTGTGTGTGTGTGTGTGAACTTGCCATGTTCGGTAATGCACTCAGTCATTTATAGTCACCCAACATGTTGTTGGGTGACAGTCACCAAGAAACTAATTCCCAAAAGGAAATTCCCACTGCAGCATCCAACAAAGAGTGTACGGTGAGAATGGAGAACCTTTATGGGCCCTGGAGGAATGTCATCAGGGTTCTGCTGCACAGTTACTGATGACTTCCCCCAAATAAGGGCTAGGTCAGCAAAATAACAGACACAGGGGCAAGAGGAAACAGCAGGGGTGAGCTGAATATTAAAACAAACCACCACCAAAATGAAACCGCCTCAGAAGAAGTTCATGAAGCACATTCACGAAAATAAGCATCACACATCCAAGAGGCTCATGGGTTGTTAGTCCCTGCCCTCCAGGGATAATCAAAAGAGGAAACTTAAGGAAAAATGTATATAATTATCTAATCAGAGTTATTCTGCACATAATCATGCTTAACAAATATTCAGCTGTGTAATCAGAAATGGGATACTTCTCTGCAAAATATTTTAGAGGTGCTATGTAGTTTTACTGGAACGTCCAAAATATGTTTAGTCAAATACTAAAGCAATGTATTCTTTCAAAAACAATCCTATGCTACTATTCCAATTTCTTATTTCCTAGTCTGTGCTATTCAGATTGTTGGTGAAATAGTTTATTTTTATGACACTATAATAGTCATTCTCCTACCTTACAGCTTGGTCGCACAGGCCTCTCCTGTTTACTAAAAGATATCTTAGTAATAAACTAACAGGTCCCAGACTACATGAATTCTTGCAAAACAGCACAGATTTTTGTATGTGGCATGATGCACAGAGTTCTATTTACTCAATGTTTTAAAATTAGGAAAAGTCGTTTCATTGAGCCAGAGACAACTCAGTGAAAACTTTCACCCCACTTTAAGCCAATAGTAACTGCAGTTGAAAGATTGTTTGAGAAGCCTAAGATAGTAAAATTACAAGCTCTTTGTATCGTGTAAACTGTAAGATGTGCATTATAAGAGCATCTTTTTTTTTTTTTTTTTTGCGGTACGCGGGCCTCTCACTGTTGTGGCCTCTCCCGTTGCGGAGCACAGGCTCCGGACGCGCAGGCTCCGGATGCGCAGGCTCAGCGGCCATGGCTCACGGGCCCAGCCGCTCCGCGGCATGTGGGATCTTCCTGGACCCGGGCACGAACCCATGTCCCCTAGCATCGGCAGGCGGACTCTCAACCACTGCGCCACCAGGGAAGCCCCTATAAGAGCATCTTAATGAATGTGATACATTTGCAGACACAGACATTTGCCCTTTTCTCTCTCTCACTTGTTATAGATTTGGGTCCCTTACATTTACGTATATACAGGTATTATTTTTGTGATTATCTGATTACTTTAGAAACTTTAGGGACTTCCCTGGCAGTCCAGTGGTTAAGACTCTATGCTTCCACTGCAGGGGGCATGGGTTCGATCCCTGGTCAGGGAATTAAGATCCCGCATGCCACGCAGCAAGGCAAAAATAAATAAGTAAATAAAGCCACAGTTTTTTTTAAAAAAAAAGAAATTTTAATTAAAGCGTTATCAGTAAAAGAATTGTTTTACATGTTATATGCCTAATTATATTCAGAACAGGTATTATATTCCTTTTTTATCGACTATGACCTCTGTGCTTATATCTTAGCATGTAGCCCCCAAGTTGAAGCCATATTTATGTCAACACATGTAGACATCCAGAAATGAACTAAAAGTAAGGTGACTGAACTTTTTATATTTGGTTATCTACGTGGTTAATTACTGATGACTATGAGTTAGGGTTTGGCATACTAGAAAATTTTAAATCAGTTCGGTTTATCATGTTGAAATTTGGGTTATAATCATGTTAACAGTCTAACTCAAATGACGATGTTACTACCAGCACCACCCTGTTAATTAAGAGTCACAGTTCGGAATAAAAGTATACACTGCTGTGATTTTCTATATCACTTACCTGAAAAATAGCTGCTAAAGAATATGTAATAGGAAATTGCACTTTTCTCTTGCTAAATATCTGTAATTTCTTTTAAAACATGTGTATTCTGCTTGTTAACTCCCAGCACATAAAACCAGGTGACAGTATCAGCCCTCTAATTACCATCCATCGTAGTTGGCCCTGGCTCTTCTGTCCTGACCATCCCTCGGTCCTGTCCCATCCATGTAGCTCACCTTCATTCTCATGGAAGTGCTCTACACTCAAACTGTTAGACTGCCCTTAGATTTCCTTTAAAAATCTCGTCCTTTGCTTTAAATTAAAGAAATGAGCAGGACAGAAAAGAAACTAAAAGGAACAAAACAACAGAAGAACTTAAGGCATCTTATTATCTGGTGAGTCTTCATTATTTTATGTCAGCATTATGAAATTAAATTCATATTAGATCTATATAAGCCAATTATTAACTTATAATATCTTGTGTTTAGGGAACTGCCCTGGTGTTTCAAATCCTGGCAAGTATATTTTTTTCCTACACCTTAACTTTACTTTTTTAAATGAAAACTTCTCTTTCTGACCTGATCCTCTTTTGTCTTTCAGGTTTCTAGCACCTTTGTATTACTTCCAGATTCCTGCAGAGAAATGGAACATCAAGCCAGAAGCTCACTTAGTTTGTTTTACATCATGATCGGGGATTTCATTAAGTGCCTGACTGTGCTCCATTGTGTCACTAAGAGCTTTCTCCGCCACCTAGGACGGGCATTGCCCGTCCTCCAGAAGACTGAATTTTAAGTCAGAGAACTTTGAAGCCAACAGGTAGAAGAAAGACCAAACAACAGAACTAGTATGGAACAAGGACAGAGATAACTACTATTGTGGTACAAAAATCTTAAGGGGTAAGTGTATGGTTCACTCTCACTTTATTTTTTTGGCCGTGCCGAGCGGCATGCGGGATCCTAGTTCCCTGACCAGGGATCGAACCTGTGTCCCCTGCAGTGGAAGCATGAAGTCTTAACCACTGGACTGCCAGGGACGTCCCATGGTTCATTCTCACTTTAATCTACGTGTATTATCTTAGTTTTAGGTATGGTCTGTTATAAGGTATCTTGACCAATTAGTTTAATTGTTGCTCCTTGATAATAAATTTACTTGCTTACAGAAAAGGTTATTTAAAAAGTCTGATGTTCTAATGTTTATTATTTTTTCAGCATTTTTGAGGTCATACGATATGCCATTTACTGTGTGCTTGGTGCTGGACATTATGATCTTAATTAGAGTCTAACATGCATTAGTACTTTTATTACTTCCTAGACAATAAAATACTTTAGAACATTTTAACTCCAGTTCCCTCCCCAGTGTTTTGTTATTTTTGTCATGTGGTTTAATTCTATAAATATTTAAAATCCTTTAAGACAATACAGTTACTGTTTTTTGCGGTCGATATTTAGTCACAATTCCCGACATTACCTTTGTTGCTATTCATCCCTTCTTTTTTACCAGTTTTTATTGGAGTATAGTTGATTTACAATGTTGTATTAGTTTCAGGTGTACAGCAAAGTGAATCAGTTATACATGTATATATAACCACTCTTTTTTAGATTCTCTTCCCATATAGGTCATAACAGAGTATTGAGTAGAGTTCCCCGTGCTATACAGTAGGTTCTTATTAGTTATCTATTTTGTATAGAGTAGTGTATATATTTCAGTCCCAATCTCCCAATTTGTCCCTACCCCCCTTCCCCCCTTGGTAACCATAAGTTTGTCTTCTACATCCGTGACTCTGTTTTGTAAATAAGTTCATCTGTACCCTTTTTTGAGATTCCATATATAAGCAATGTCATATGATGTTTGTCTTTCTCTGTCTGACTTACTTCACTCAAGATGATGATCTCTAGGTCCATCTATGTCACTACAAGTGGCATTATTTCATTATTTTTTATGGCTGAGTAGTATTCCATTGTATATATGTACCACATCTTCTGTATCCATTCATCTGTCGATGGACATTTAGGTTGCTTCCATGTCCTGACAATTGTACGTAGTGCTGCAATAAACATGGAGGTGCGTGTGTCTTTTTGAATTATGGTTTTCTCCAGGTATTTGCCCAGGAGTGGGATTGCTGGATCATATGGTAGCTCTATTTTTAGTTTTTTAAGGAACCTCCATACTGTTCTCCACAGTGGCTGCACCAATTTACATTCCCACCAACAGTGGAGGAGGGTTCCCTTTTCTCCACACCCTCTCCCTCATTTCCTGTTTGTAGATTTTTCTGTATTTCTTCCTGTTGTCTGCTGGTACTCATTTTCCCTCAACTTGAAGAATTCCGTGTAGTATTTCTTGTAGTAAAGGTCTGAGGGTTACATATTCTCCCAGATTTTTTGTCTGGAAATGTCTTCAATTCATCTTCCCTTTCAAAGGGTATTTATTACTGTTCATTAAATTCTAGGTTGGCGTTTACTTTCTTTTTGTGCTTTAACGATGTCATTCCATTATTTTGTTGCTTCTGTTGTTTCTATTGAAGAATCATCTATACAGCTGTTGTTCCCTTTCAAGGTGATAATGTCTTTTTCTTCTGGCTGCTTTTATGATTTTCACTTTGTATTTTTGCTTCCAGCCATTTAATTATTCACATTTGAAAGTATAATTTTCTTTGTATTTATTCTGCTTGGGGTTCATAGAACTTCTTAAATCTGTGGCTTGAACTTTCATCAGTTTTAGAAAATTCTTAGCCTTTAACTCTCCAGATATAGCTTTTATCCCATTCTCTCTTTTCTGTCCTCCAGAGAGATGCCAACTTTACAGGCATACCTTGGAGATATCAAGGGTTTGGTTCCAGACCACTGCAATAAATTGAATATTGCAATAAAGTGAGTCACATGAATTTTTTGATTATGTCCCAAAAAAATGTACATACCTTAATTTAAAAATACTTTATTGCTTAAAAAAATCCTAACCATCATCTGAGCCTTCAGTGAGTCATAATCGTTTCACTGGTGGAGGGTCTTGCCTCAATGTTGATGGCTGTTGACTGATCAGGGTGATGGTTGCTGAAGGCTGGAATGACTGTGGCAATTTCTTAAGACAGCAGTGTTTGTGGCACCTCAAAACAACTACAGTCAAAGGTCATTGATCACAGATCACCATAACAAATATAATAATAATGAAAAAGTTTGAAATATTTCGAGAGTTAGCAAAATGTATGACAGAGACAGAAGTGAGCAAACGCTGTTGGAAAAATGGCGCTGACCAACTTGCTTGACGCAGGGCTGCCACAAACCTTCAGTTTGTATAAAACGCGTTATCTGCGAAGTATAATAAAGTGAAGCATAATAAAATGAGGTGTGCCAGCATATATTTTTGAGCTTTTTTCTATGCCTCGTATGCCTCTTAAGCTTCTTTCTATATTTTCCATCCTTTTGTGTCTGTGCTTCAGTCTGAAGACCGTGCAGAGACACGCTTCATGTTCAGTAAACCTCTAGTCATCTGTGTTCAATTTGGTCTTAACTCCATGAATTGAGCTCTTCGTTTAGGTATTCTACTTTTTAGTTTAGAAATTCCAAATAATAATTATTATTAGATTCTAAGTCTCTGTTAAAATTCTCCATCTTGTCACCTGTTTTCTTGAATATGTTCATCCAGTTCTTTTAAAATCTTTGTCTCCTAACTCAATGTCTGCATCACTTAGTTTTCTCTTGTTTCTGTCTCCAGAAATGCCACGTAATTTTTTACTGAATTCTGGACATTGCATATAATAACTCATAGAGTCTCTGGAAGATGTTTTCTTGCCCCAGAAAGGATTTACTTTTGTTTTTGGCAGGCAGTTAGGCAAGGGGCAGATCATTTTAACCCAATCAGCGATTGAGCTGATTTAATGCTGAGTTTCCGTCTTTTTAAAAGCCTTGTCTATTCCTGCTTCACTGTTATTTTTACAATGTAACCCTTCAAGGGTCCCAGTGAAAAGCCTGGGGGTGTTTACGGGGCCTCTTCTCTTTGGTAGGCTCTGAGCTCCAATTTCTGTCTTCCCAGCCCCAGGAAACTGCCAGAAGTTCTGCTCAGCTCCTTAGCCACTTCCTGCTGACGTCTTAGCGTTTCATCCTGCACTGAACTGGGCGGATGCCTCATGAGGAAAAGTGGTGCTGAAACTCACATTTACCTTTTTTCTGGAATCTCAGCCACTTAAGTGCTGGAGTAGCTCTCTGATGATTTTGACAGATTTAAACTAAAATTTCGCCATCGTTTTTAATTGCCAGGTTGCTTTTGGCAGGAGAGTTGTTCTGATATAATCAGCCATAGCCAGAAGCCAGGAACTTAATTTTTAAGAATGATTTCCAGCGAATCATGGTAGCCACATAGATTCCCCTGACCAGAGATATTTATGGTTTTTTGAAATCAGAATCCTTCTTACTCTCTAATTCCACAATTGCCATCTACTGTAATTTCCTCAATTATAAGACGCTTGAGTCTGAAATAGCATGGAGGAATACACACTGGTCTTTAGCTGGAATGTGGGAAGTACCCTGTTCTCATCAGCTATACGTCTATAGCCCATCTCAAAGTTGAGCGCTCCCAGTGTCTTTTATACCTTCTTATATTACACTTACTACATTATATTGTAACCATTTGTTTACTTTTTCTCCTCTGCTAGACTGAGAGCTGGAACCTGTTGTATTTATCTTTATACTTTCAGTGTCTACCACAGTGTCTGACATTTAGAAAGTATCAGCAAATGGTTTTAGAATAAAGGGTTCTTCTAAGTAACATTATTTATAGATATATAATATCTATTAAATTCTCATTAGTAGTAGTTTGAATGCAAAAAGATTTTTCCAGGAGTTCCCAGGTGCTCCAGTGGTTAGGACTCAGCGCTTTCACTGCTGTGGCCCCGGCTTCAATCCCTGGTCGGGGAACTAAGATCCTGTAAGCCATGCAGCACGGCCAAAAAAAACAAAACAAAACAAAAAAAAACAAGAAGATTTTTCCCCTGGACTTGCCCCATATTTTGGGTGAGTACCCTGTTTACGGTCTGTGGATTCTCATGAATTGAATACATTCAGGGGGATTTTCAGGTTCCCTGGGTGTTGCGACAGTGGAAGAGACTACTGAAAAAAGAGACCGATAACATGGACATTTTAAAATGGATGTCAAGAGATTCGTGTTCACCCTCGTCAGCACCCCGGAAGAAATTTTAAGTTCAGAGTTGAATAAAATGTACATCAGACCAATAAGGAATGCCACGCTTTCCTGGAGTCATGATCTGTCCAGCGCGGTGCTTTGATTCTGACTCCAACGAACTTTCTTCCACACCAGTGCTCCCTCCACTTTTGACTGCCTTAACACTTGCATGGGAACACAGATATTCTTTCAATCAGGTATATATCTTTCCTGTACTATTAAAAGTTAAAATTACAGTCATATTAGATAATGCTGTAGTCAAATTATTCTGTGCAGATGAATACCTGACAGACATACTTTGCTTTCATGCCAGGTGACTGGTATCTGAGTTCTACTAAGTGTAGAGTGAATATATTTCTCTATTTGAAATTAAAGTTGGACTCATTTAAATTAAGGATTTGTTTTCCTGACAGATGTCTTATTCTCTTCCAGGTTCCGAGTCTTCATGCTTAGGATTTGGTATTTCTAATAACTTGAACCAACAGAAATGCTGGTAACAGTTGCATGGACTTCCTTTTACTGATTTTCTTACGCTCCAGAAGCATACCATCCCATGTTCAAAGGATGGAAGTCCAAAGAATTCTTATCTTTATTCCCTAACATGCCTAGCTCCATCATACTACTGGTCAGTCCTGTGTGTTTCCTACCTAACAAACCCAGATCAAAGCGAAATGAAATGTCTTCTCCAGACTTTTCTCACTCCTAATTTTATAAATAAAAAATATTTTTATTTTTTTATATAAATACTTCTTAGATTCCAGTTTCTGTTAATGATGGACTAGCTTGATCATCCACAGGTAATAATGATGAAATTGGACAATTTGAAAGTATTGTAGAGTAACCAGAAACAGGCAGAAACTGAATAAATCTAACCTTGAAAGACAATGGGTGACATTTGTTTATGGGTTTTTGCCTGAGGGCATTCTCCAATCTTGGGTCAAGAACACAAACTGAAGGTGTTGAAGGATGGAGGTTGAGGCCAACAGATCAACCAGAAAATCAGAGGGAAAAATCCAGTTAAAAAAATTACTATACATGTAACGAAATAGGAAAATGTGATACTTACTCAAGGGAAAAAAATAGTCAATAGAAACAGACTCTGAGATGATCCAGATATCACAACGAGTAGACAATGACTTTAAAGCAGCTGTTACAAATATGCTCAAGGACTTGAAGATATACACACAATGAATTCACATGGGGAATTTCATCTGAGAAATAGAAACAGTTAAAAAGATCAAATGGAAATTCCAAAGCTGAGAAGTATAAATAACTGGAATGGAAAGTTTACTGATAGGGCTTAAAATCAGATTGGAGAATACAGAAGCAAGAGTCAATGAACTGGAAGATCAATAGAAATTATCCAGTCTGAAGAACAGGAAGGAAAAAAATTAGAGAAAACACATATCTTGGATGAAGGCAAGAAATAAAAGTAGGGCAGAATTGAAGTGAATGCTCAGTACTAATAAATTCTAGCAATTAATTCTAAAAAGAAAAAAATTGAAAAATAAAACCTGGATTTTGGGTGTCTAGTTCTTGTAGTGTTTTTTCCAAGAGTGAGAGGGAACATATCTGATTTCAAAACAGCGTGTTTTTGTTGGCTTTCTTTCATAAGGTCATTTCTCTCATATGGCCAAAGTTTCTTAGCTTTCTGTCCTCTTCCTCTTTTTTTCTTTCATTCCTTCCAGTGTGGATGGCCTTTTCTGTCTGTGTGCTATATTCTGGAGCTATTTAATTATGAAGACAACTTCTGACAGCAGACTAGGGCAAAGGAAACATGGGATAGGTCATCATATACAGTTCCATTCTTAATTGGTTTGCTTTTTGATGCATTCTCCTGTTGTATTTCACTTTAACTCTAATTTTTGATATTTCAAATCATAGTGAATCATTTAGTTATTTCTAAGCATCCATCTTTCTTAAGAATCTATGAATACAAAATACCAAATGATATTTCAAAATGAGTGACTTTTAATTATTGATCCCTCTAGATACAATTCTATTTCTTTTGGTTTACCCTTTATAGGTGTTTCACCAAAACCAACAGCAGTTTCAGCAGCAGCCCCCTTCCTGTGGTCCCAGTGGTAGCACCTTATCCTCAGGATGGTTTGGAAATGAAGCCCCTCATTCACATGAAGATGCCTGTGTGTCTGGCTTCCACAGTCCCCGACTGTGGTCAGTCACCTGAGAAGGGCATCAAAGATGACAAGGCACGAAGACCTGCGCAGCCTATTTGCTGTCAAGACAATAGAAATGAGACCAGCTCTGATTGTGTGGAAGTTGCAGCAGAGTTCAACAGAGGTACAGCAAGACATTATAAATCTTAAGTTTCTAGATAGTCTTCAGTTAACTAAGAACCGTATCAGGAAAGGTGATGCTTTCAGAATGTTCTGTGATCAACTCACGTATTTCTTAGATATTGGGTGGGGGGGGAGGATATTGGATACTTAAAAAAAAGTTGACTCAATAAAGAGTTCTTTGAAATTTTGTTATGCACACCATTCATCTCAGGTTGTTCATCCTGAGAACATTTTGGAAAATAAATCCAAATAGGCTTTGATTCAGTTTGTACCTGAAAGTAGACTTGCTAGAAGGATGCATTTTGTGATCCTGAGCTTTTTCATTTGAATTGATTCTGGAGTTGTAGCCTCTCTTTAAGATGGTAATTTGGGGGCTTTTAAGGGGTTTCCTTTAACCCTGAGATGAATTGTACAACTGTTCATGAGAGCTCAACTTCATTTTAAACCTTCTAAACCTACTGTCTCCCTCAGATTCAAACTAAATGTAACTGGGCTCTGATCTTGCTCGTGATTCTTTCTTTATTGCTCAAGGTAATGTTTGTAGACTGCTTTGATAAAAATCAGCCTTTATCACTTCCAAACCTTTGTGTTTCAGGAGACAGCTGTGTGCCTTCAGAAACAGAGAACAAAATTTTAAGTTGGAATCCTCTTATTTTGCCACCTGTTTCAAAGGACTGCGCTGAAAAGACACCATGGTCTCCTCCTGGCATTCCTGTAGACAGCCCTTCAGGTGTCCTTCAGCAATCCCAGGCAACCTGAGGATGTGTCGGTGCCTCGTCATGTTTCCACTTCAAGCCAGTAACTGCACAAAACAGGCCTGGGGATGGACTGTGTGAAGGACATTAATTCAATTCAGAGAAAAATCGTTATTTATTTTTTGTAGTAGTAATGTCATATGAATGTATCTTAAAATGTGTGCCCGTTTATATTATTTATGCCTTAAAAGTTTCCCTCCCTATTTCTTCCTCCCCCTCAGTAGTAAACAACCTGGTTTGGCATAGTTTTCAATCATATGAGAGCAGTGGGATCATTCCACGTTGTCCAAGAGCCTCAGCGACAGTAAGAGCCCCTCCTACGATGATCCCACCTATTGGCTGACTCATCTAAGAGAGAATTGCACAGGCCATTGGAACTTTTCAGAAGGAAAGCTGTCTTTCACTATCATGTTATCAGACTTTCTGAGAACATTTGTAGTCAACCACAGTTGTAGCCTGATGTTTGTAATAGCAGATGTCTTGTGAGTTTGATGAGTGCCTTCCACAGAAGTGATAGTTGACCTATAGACCGTCTGCACATGGGCACAAGTTATGTCCAGCTTTCTAGGCACTAATCACAAAGAGTGTCATGGACATGGTGGTGGTTAAGTCTGGTTGGGTTATTGCAGAAGCAGAAAGGGAGCCAGGGCCAGAGAGAAAAAGAATGCCTACTAAAATTTTAAATTGCATTTGTTTATAACATGGTCACCATGGGGCTCTTTTTGACTGTTTCTAAGAGTAGGAGCAAAATAAGACTTTCAAGTAGTGACTGGAAGAGAAAGATGTGCATTTTAAGAAAAAAGGGAGGGTTCCAGGGGGACTATCTCGGCGGAAGCTCTCCCATTAGTATAGGATGTGTCATGGTACCACAGCCCCTGAAAATCGATGTTTTCTGATTTCCAGCTTGGGCAATACCTGGAAGATGGGAGTGTCAGAAAAGAATCTGGAGGTTTGAAGTTTCCAGACATTTTTTTCTGAATGTCATCATTGTAACAGGCACCTAAAGCTTCGATTAGCCGAGCTCATAAATCACAATTGTTGCCGCCTCTGAGTGACGAGGACGTTTGCAGCTGTCGTTGGAAGGCTTTTCTTCTCCACATCTAAAACAAAACAAAACAACACTCTAAGTGTATTTAATAGCTTGAGTCAAGCTTTATGGATCACTGCTCTTTTCTGGATCGTGCATCCCTTTGGGGAAGAAACAGATCCTACCTAAGAGTCAAGCAATTCCAGCATAAGTGGAAAACTTTTACAGTTTCCCAACAATTGCAGTGAAATAGACTAGCATACTGTACTAATCGACTTTCTATATAAATGCGTCAATATCCCCTTACATATGTCTATATACTTTATAAATAGAACTGTTAGTGGAATGTGCTTTGTGAGCTGGGTCACTATGCAAGGATTACTTTGAGTAGAATGTAGTAGATATGATTTCATAGTCGGGTATCAGGGATGCTGCGGTCAAGTTCTCCATTCCAGACGTCCATGCCTGTAGTATACTGACTGGATTTATTCTTCACGTTGCTTAGATGCAGTTAGCTTTGGAGGGGGATAGCTGTGTCCCTTACTTCTGTGGCTAGCAAAGGACAAAGTCCTAGCACACAGAATATAAAGACATATCCTGTGTTGCCAGTCAAGTTACAGGCAATACAGTCACAAAGGGAGTTTTAGAAAACTGGGGAGTAAATGTTTGTAGGCAGTCATTTTGATTCAGGAAACAGAGGTGTATTAGCATGAGCCTTAGGTCATAAACTGCTTTTAAAGATTGACTTTGAATACGGGATTTGTCCACTAGGAAGAGAAAACAACTTTACCTTTAGGGCAATCTCATTGTGGACTGCTTTATTTATATTGTTAGTAACGCTGTTTTAAGTGTTATCCCTTTTATTGTATTTTATTTATAAAAAATGCCTTTATATATTGAGATATATAAATATAAATATATATATAATTGCCTTCATGTTTAGGAGTTATGAGTGCTCTCTAACCGTGAGTTGTTCTGAACTTTTAGCCCTGCACAGTCACCCAAAACAGTCCTACCTAATGTCACTTGCCAGGAAGTCAGAGGAAAGTACAGCGTGGGCGATGGCTCTAACATTTGTGTAGTAACTGCTGTGTACCAGGCACTGTGCTGGTGCTTGTTACTGCTATCTCAAATCTTACTGTTAAGACACATCTACAAAGTAGATGGTAAAGTCCCCAGGTCACACAGGTGAGCCACAGAGCCAGCATTTGGACTTACCTGGAGCTGTAATCTGAGCTCCTTCCGTTTTTCCATACTGCTTTCCGAAAGCATTGTGGTTCACTCTCCTGATGGAACTGGTCCAGTTCTGTAAGCCCTGGCCCGCCCCGCCGTGGGATTCCTCGGATGCTCTAACTCCACAACGAGAGAAGCTGCCTCTGTCCTCCATGGGCAGAGCTCTGAGCTTATTGCCTGGTCTTCCCCGGAGCCCTCATTTCTCTCCCTGACGCCCCCTCACTACCATCCGCGCACGGGAATTTGACCTTCTCTCAGCGTAATAGTGATCCTGTAATCCGTCAGGCCTCTCTGTGTTTCTTCTCTTAGAATTCGCCGTGAGTCTTTGTTTTAGCATAAAACTCCCCCCACTCCTACTATATAATTTCACTAGCTCCTTTTTTCCTTCTTTTGGTTATGCACTGATCGTCTGATGGGTGCTCTACAAGATGTAAGTGAAATGGCGATGTTTTAAACCTTTTGAAGTGGTCTTTAGAAAAAGCATCTCTTTCTGGGTTTGGTTTTTGTTGAGTGAGTCCTCAAGGGCCAATACATCCTTACTGATTGCGATGCAAATCTCATTCCAGCTACAGTACTGCCCAGAAATTAACTTTATAACTGAATTTCATCTGTGTTGCTCTCTTTTAAAGCAATGACTTTTAAGATGCATGTTTTTGTATCATATTGAAAAATATGTTTTATTTTCCTTAAAGTGGTAATGTTTGAAATTGTACCTATTTTAAATGATGTAGCTTTGACAGGTTTTATTTTGTTGATTTGATTTTATATTAAAAGAGAATGCTGCTTTCATGTAGAGTAGCACGTGAAGATGGGGATCCTCTGATTGCTCCCTGTTTGCGTAAAGCTGCTTATAGCCTGTGATTGGGGTGGGTGTACATCTCACTCTGACATTTTTTGGACCCCTGTCCTCCCCTGAAAATCCCCTATGCGCATCCCAGAGCCCAGTGAGTTAATCCATTCTGTTCTGACTGCAGAGATCCAGGCCCCAAAGGAAAAAGATCCAGGACAGGTATTTTATGGGAGGCTGGGAAAATACGTGCACCAAGGAGCTCTGTCGAAGCAGGCACACTCCCTTTGGGGAGCTCAGTATTTCTTTGGAAGGAAGCAAGAATTAGGAGAGAAGCAGCAGGAGAGTGAGGAAGAGGGGTCCCTTCTGAGACCTCACCTATTTTTACCGTTTACCTATGTCCCGGTGAACCCCAGGGTAGAAACGTAGTCTCAAGAAGCAGCTTTGCTTTACTGCCCTGAAAAACTCAGTGTCTGAGCTGCTTAGACCAGAAAGCCGAGAGGGACTTTTGCACGGGGTGGGGCCGCCTTGTTCTGTTGTATTCCCCAGATTTAAAAGAGCCTTCCTTGAACCTCAGCCCCCGTCCTGAGAGCTGTGAGGGAACTCGAAACCCCTCGTCTAATGAAGTCTGAATCTGTGAGAACCTAAGGAGAACTTAGTTTCTGTCAGTTTTCCGTCTCCTCTCGGGCGCCACTTTCCTGATTCCTGGCAGGATGATCCCTTGGCTCTCTCGCTGTTTCTTCTCATCTGAGTCCCCTGCGGAGGCAGCTCTGCTGACTCTTCCAGGCAGTGGAACAAGCACGCATTTGTGTTTCACCCAGATGTCAGACACGCACGCTTGGAGTCAGTGAGTCATGCTGGCGGCTGACAAAGTGTGACTTTGGCTTGGCCGGGTCCCCTCTCAGCCAGCTCCCCAAGCCTGGTGGCAAGAACCCTGTCCCGTCTCGTTGGCACGGACTCCAGGGTCTAGCAACTGTGAGGCCCTTTGCCCACGACAGGCTCGGTGCTATTCCTACGTGAAAGGTGAAAGGGAGACAAAGGCCCTGGGCACCTGGCTCTGCTACCAGCCCTGATTCAGCTGGTCCTACAGTAGAAGCTCGTGTTCTTGGGGAAGGAACTTGGGATGTGGAAAGAACTAGACGAGTACATCTCTTGCTAGAGTTGAATGAAGGGCACACATGCCTGCAGATCTTGCTTCCCATCCCCTAGTTTCCTCCCAGTAGGGAAACCTGGAGCCCAGCTGAAGCCAGGTCAGCCTTTCCCTGTGGGAGCTGCAATCGGAATAATCCTCCACTGGTGAGAGCATCACGTGTGATTTATCGAGGGATTTCTCAGTTCACGGACTTGGTGTGGAAGCAGGCAGCTTGCTCCTACGGCACCAGACACTGGTCCCGGCACCGTGGTTCTCACTTGCCCTCGGACAGCCGGTTCGTCTTCTCCCCAGTCGTGTGTCTTCCTCGTCTTTCCACCTCTGTCTTCCACAAGCTGGGCCAGGACTTGTCTCATAATCAAGTCACTTAGAGGCCCTGCAGTTGAGCCTCGTGCTGGTTGTAAAAGCCGGATATTCAGTGGGAAGGGGTAGCTGGGGTCTTAGCTACCTTGGCTTTAACACTCAGTATGACCGAGGGGGATGTTCCCGTCCCCACCTTCTCCCCTAAGCGTGTTGGCACCTTCCCCTTGAGGCCTCATGGTTTGGCAGTCACTGTGATGGTGACGTTTACTGGAGCCCCCGGGGATTCTTGTGCAGGATGCGAACCTGGGGTGGTGGGTGGTGGTTCAGTGCCTACAAAGAACAGACACAAGCAAAGGAGAGAGAGATGCCCTGGGGGTGCCCCAGATTGTTCCCAGAGGACAAGAGAGACTGAGCATCACGCGTGAAACTCAGGACTGTTTCCTGGCTTTGGGGATGAAATCGAGCTTACCTGTCATTGCCTCGGAGCCACCCCTTGAACCCTGATATTGGTGACTTTGCTCCCTGAGGGTGAAGTGTGAGAGTAAAGTTAGTGGCAATTACACTCTCCCAGCCTTCCTGACCTCCAGAATGACTGGGCTTCCATACTCACCTGGGAACAGGCAACCGCCCAAGGCCGGTAGGAAGAAAGGGAAGAGGTGCGTTTCTTGAGCAACCAGCACAGGTGTTGGGAGAATAACCCTCCCTTCCCTGACACTCAGGAACCCAGAAGGGGGTGGCCCTAGATGCCCGAGGTTGGGGGTTGGAGTCCTGATGGACATCTAGCACTGGGGAGAGGTCACAACTAAGGAAGAGCCTAGATTCCTTGCCCAGGGGAGACTATATCTTATGGGGCCACCTTACAGGGTCAAGCAACCCTGCCCTTGAGCTTCCCACTCACAGGGGAAGGTGTCCAGGTGCCGGGCAGCATACTGGAACACCAGCAGAGAGGTCACCGTTGCCACTACCATTCCTGTTCCTGCCGCATCCAGCACTGCAGGATAGGCGCTGAAGGGGGTGGTCCGCTAGGCGGGGTTGCACGGGATAGGTTTAGAGCCGCTGCTGAACTTGGCAACAGTGGCTTATAGGGTACCAAGCAGGCTGTGCCCTGCTCATCCGGTTCCCCCTCCACCTGAGGTGGGTCATCAAGAGCAAGCCTCGACACAGAGAATCTGGAGACCAGGTCTCTCCCCAGGAAAGAGATGCTCTGCGTGCCTGTATTCTTGAGGTTTTGAGTCCCCAGCCAAGTCCCCTACATCTGGCACGGGAGGCAGCAGGCCAGTTATCTCGGCAGCCTGGGGCTGAAGGAAAGGATGCCTTAACGCAAGGAATTCCCAGCGTGGAGAAAGAGCAGCAGGAAGCCAAGAGCCCACCTCTGTCCCAGGAGGTGAGACTGAGGCGCAGAGTCGGGCCCCCATCCTTATTTAATCACCAGCACCTGCACCTCCCCTTTTCCTATTTCTTCTGATTCAAGCCGACTGTGGCTCCCACCCCTAGGCCTGGGCCTCCAGAACCTCCCCGGGAGGGGACGGAGGGGAGAGACAGCAGTGGGGGTCACCTGAGGGGAGGGTGCAGAAGAGGACAGAGGCTGGGGGTGGAGGGACTCAGGAGGAAGGAAGCGAAGGGACAGAGTCGGGGATGCCATGGGGACAGGAAGATGCCCCCGAGTTCGGTTCGGTGGAGCAAACCTGGGTTGCTCCACGGCGCTAGCCTTACGGCACCTGGTGTCTTCACCTCAGAGGGGTATCCAGCTGTGCGGTCATTCAGAGCCAGGACGTGGAAGGCATAGAGGACCTCCGGGTCCAAGCCCCCCGGCCGCCGGCCACTGCTCTCCGGCTCGATGCCACCAGCTGCGGTCTCCCAAGCCCCAGGAAAGAGATGCTCTGCGTGCCCCTGGGCCTCGGACGGCCCATGGCAGCTGCACCTCGCTCTGGCGTCTCCCGTAGGTCAGGCGGCTGACGGTGAGGTGACGTTGGGGGTAGCTGGATATCCCGGGGCGAGGGTGGGGACACACGCAGGCGCGTGCGCACCTACCAACAACCATGTGCGCGCGCGCGCATACTTATTACGGTTTTGGTGAGAAAAGCTGGTGACATGCAGATCGGGGTTGTAGCGTTGACCACTTCCGTGTAGTTTTAGTCTGTGTTACCCTAGACTTACACACCGCCCTCAATTTCCTCCTCTATAAATGGAGGGACAGGAGATTACTCTGACTGCGTGGCGTCCTGTTTGCCTGAACTCGAGTGCATCAGATTCACGTTCACGTGGGGCTTGTGCTCTTTGAGGCCCTGTGTCTGAGAAAGATAACGCCTCCAAGTTTTGGAGCAGGGAATCCCTGTGCCTTTCCACCTTAAGGGCAATGGCTGGAGGTTCCCCATCCCCCTCTCCACACACACGCCACCCCTCACTCACTCAGCACCTACAGCGGGATGCTCCGACTGCTGTAGCCCAAGGCATTTCGGGCCTTGCACTGGCAGGTGCCACTGTGGCGTGCTGGGTGCGCACCCCGGACACTCAGGCGCAGCTGGGCACCCTCAGGGTGCAGCATGAACCCCGAAGTGCCTGGCTCCACCTGCCGTTGCTGGGATCCCAGCCAGAGGAGCTGGGCAGGTGGCGTGCCCCCGAGGAGGGCACATCCCAGCCAGGCGTCTCCCCCGCTCCAGCGCTGACACCCAGGGCTCAGCCACTGCCAGCTGTGGGGCTTCCACAGGGACAGAGAGGGTAAGCTAGAAGGTGCCCCCTGTGTCTGGGCTAGTGGAGAGGCTTGGAGGTGAGGTGCTGGCCGGCCGTGGAGGGGATGGTGGGGGACAGAGGAGACGGGGCCTGTGGGGTTGACAGTGAAGCCTGTCATGGCCCGGTCTGCCTCCTCTTACAGGCTCTCATTCTATGCCTAATTCCTGTCACTATCTGCTCCAGGCTTTACTGATAGCAGCTGTGTTCCTCGATGCTCCTCCCCCACCCGACCACAGAGCAGCTCCTACAGGTGGGGCCCCTGCCCTATTCACCTCTGCATTAAGCACCTCCTCCTAGCACATGGCAAAGGGCCTCCTTCCCCGTAAAGGCCCACAACCTCTCCACCAGGGCACAGGACCGGACCCATAGCAGGTGCTCAGTTTTTATGGCCTGACTCCTAGAGACCCAGGGTTTCAGGTGTCTGTGAATCTCCTATGATGGAATTTCCAGTCCCGAGACTGAGTAAGAAGGGAAGGAAATATTTTGAGCGGTGGACCTCCCTGAAAACATGCTAGTCACCCAACGTTTGGAGACCAAGACATGAATCATTTTGTGACAATTGTTCTATGTGACAGCTCTGCTGCTTTTGCTTTTCTGAAATTTTTACTTCGATATTTAATTCTTTTTTTCTTGAGTTGGCAATAAATAGGACTGCCAGGGCCAGACGAAGACAGAGGAAGAAATCAGACCAAAAACGAATAGAGGGGGTGGGAGAGGCAGAGAGAGACCTCTGGCACCTGAAACATTAATGCAAGTCAAGGATATAGTCAGGCACCTCTCATGCAAATTGATGCAAATGAGGGTGACAGAATCCCTCATGGTCTAGATGGTGCTGTCCAGTAATGGCTCCCCCCCTCCAAACACACATGTGCCTATTTAGCACTTGAAATGTGGCCAGTCCACGTTGAGATGTGCTGTCACTATAAATACACACACCAGATTTTGAAGACAGCAAGAAAATAAAAGAATGTAAAATATCTCATTAATAATTTTATCATTACATGTGGAAATGATAACATATTGGATATATCAAGCTAAATAAAACGTTTCACTGTTTCTTTTTACTTTTTTAAGTGTGGCTACTAGAAATTTTTAAATTTTATGTATATATATGGCTCACATTATATTTTTATTGGACAATACAGACCTAGACCAAGCCCCCTGACTGTATGGATCAAAAACTTTGAGTCCCTGGGAGGTGAGGTGACACAGTGTCTTCACTTACTTTGCATTCCAGCACAGCTGTCCCCCAGAGCCCCTCATCCTGATTCCAAAGGGCTGCTGCTCCCACCCCGCCCCAGAACCGAGTCTCCAGCCCCCACTCACCTAGCTGGAGCCGGCCAAGGGCGTCGGGTGAGTGGGTGAGTGCCCAGGCACGTGAATTCTCTGCCAGCCAGGTCGTCCTGGGCCTGGAGGAGGTGGACGGCCAGCGAGGAGCGGCTGCCGGTGCCGAGGTCGGCTGCCGTCCATCAGACCAGCTCGGCACAGCAGGGGGTTCCAGGCCACTCACAGCTCAGCGTGATGAACTGGTCTCTGATCGTGGCCATGGTCCAGCAGGTGGGGCTCCAGAGGGGCTGCCCTAGGTAGGGAACACGGCTCGGCATGGCCCTACAGGAGGAGGAATGGCCGGCAGGCCTACCCAACCTTCCCTCCTTCATTTACTGTTTCACTCGCTCATTCCTCCATGTACACAGTCGCTCGATCATTCATTCATTCGCCATTTATTGAGGGCCGACCACGTGCCAGGGAAATAGTGGGAACAGATGCTAAGCAAACAATTGCAATACAATCTGATGAGTGCTAGAGTATAGGTAGAAAGACAAACTCTCTGGGGCTTCAGGGAGGAGGACTTTGAAGACAGGATGACATGTAAACTTGGTCTTGGTAGACGGGTAGGAGTTTCCAAGGCAGAGAGAAAGCCAAAGGCATATTTCAAGACCAACATGCAATAATAGAGTGGTAGAAGTAGAGGGTCAGGTCGATGAGCGCCTCCCTGGAGGCTGGGAGACGGTAAGGAGGGTGTCACAGGGCTCTAAGCCCAGACTGAGGACAGGGCACAATGTGGGTGGAGACCAGGGCTGGAGAGGAGAGAAAAGCTGGGAGGTGGGGACTGAGCAAGTGCTGTCACCTCCTCATTACACGGCAAGTCCTGGAGCTTGTGGTCTGGGGTCCCTCCCCGGATCCCAGGGTCCCACTGGTCTGGCCCCTGCCCACTCCTCTGCCTAGAATGGCAGAGCCCTGCTGTTTCCTGCGTACACTCACACGGCGTGATCCGCAGAGGGCAGGCAGAGCCGGGGCTGGGTGCCGGCTCGTGCAGGTGAGGACCCTGCTGCTGGGGATCTGGGTGTCTGCGTGACTCCAGGCGACATTGCCTGCTTCCTTCTGCTCCTACCTCTTTCCCAAGAACTGCTCACCTGTCTCTTCCACAGTCCTCAGTTCACAGTTTGCACAGACCACCATCCTTAGTGGACATTGTTAGGCAGAGCCCTAGCTCCTTAAATCCTCTAGACCAGCACTGTCCAATAGGTAGACGTGTGCCACAGATGTGTTAAAATTTCCAAACCTCAAAAAGGAAAAATAACCAAACCCAACCAAGCAAAAAAACACCAATAGGTTTTAACAATTTTAATAATATTTTTGGTTTAACCAAACACATGCAGAATATTATGGTTTCAAGGTACAATCAATATAAAAAGTATTGATGAGCCCATATATATATATATATATATATATATATATATATATATATATATTAGATTAAGTCTTCCAAATCTAGTGTACATTTTATACTCAGAGCACATCTCAGTTAGGTTCAGCCACATCCCAGATGATCAAAGTCATGCAAGTGGCTACCCTACTGGACAGTGCAGCTCTAGACTATGTTAATCTTCATCTTTCACATGAACCACTGATTTCATTTTTAAATTAAAAAATTTTTTTGAAAATATTTTTAGAAGTTAATTAGCTTCGTGTGTTCTCCTCTTCACTGAAATAACTATTCTAGTCTTTTGTCCACTTTTGTACGGATTGCTGCTTCTTCCTCACTGGTTGTTTTGGAAATCTTTATGTCTTCTGAAAAGTAATCCTTTGTTTGCTATGCGTGCTTGCTTTCAACAGAAGCTTCTGATTTCTAACTTCAGCTTCTCAGCCTCAGACTTAGCACCAAATTGTCACCCTCTCTTCCCACTGTGGCCCCCTCCCTGTTTCTTCAGGGTTCAGCCGGTCAAAGGTAGACTTTCTGAGCCACCCCTGAAATTATGGGTAAAATTGTGACTATGAACGTATGCACATTTTCCTGGTAAGAGGGGCCCATGACCTTGAAAAGGTGAAAACCCCTTGTACTAGAGCCGTATTTGGCACCAGTGGGTACAATGCCTTGAGCTCCTGCCTACTGGAGCCTCTTGGAGGGCTAGGGGCCCTGATGTGTGTCAAGAAGCCAAGCCCAGGTGGGTAGGTGGGTGCAAGCCCTGACCCCTCCCCCAAGACCATTTGACTCACAGATGATATCCAGGAAGGCTCCATCACTGCTCAGCCAGTTGACGGTGTTGTGGGCAGGGCACATGTACCGGCCCAGGTGTGTCCGATTGACGGGGTCCAGCTGGATCAGATGCTTCCTGACCCCTACCAGGGCCTCGGGTGCCTGCTGCTACCAGGCAAAGGCCACGGGCTCTGTGACCTCCCACACTGCACATGTGGCCACCACGGAGGTCCCCTCCACTGGGGACAGGTCGCTCAGCTGCACCTGAGGCTTTGATACGGACACTGGCCAAAGGAAGGAGAGGCCCTGTGTTTGTTATCACAGACCCGGGTCATGCCCAGCTGTGTCCAGCAGCCCAGAGCTTGCTGGCAGTGTTTGGCCTACCCACCGGGCCCTGAGCATCCCTTCTTCATGATCCCAGGTTTCCCCACTGCCTGGAGGAGGGCCCAGTAGAACCCAAGCCCAGCAGAACACAATGGGAAACACATGCAAATAGATGCAAAGCAGCATGCAATGCAGCTCAAGCCAGCCTGGGTCCCTGGCCAAGCCCCTCAGCCAGCACGGCCAGAGCAAGGGAGGGGTAGGTGGTGTGGAGCTGGCCTCCGGCCTCGTGTAGGGCCTGGCACAGGAGGTGGCCGTGGGCCCCCTTCCCAGCTCCCCCAGCACCAGGCTTCTGTTCTGTAGACTCACTCACGGCCCCCAGAGCCAATGCCCTGGCCTCCACCTTAGACTCCGCTCTGCTGGTGACGGCCACGAGCTGCGGAATCAGTGGGCCCAAGGGGGCGAAGCTCCAGAAGACCGCTGGGGGGCAGACCGGGAGCCACAGGCCAGCTCCACGGAGCCTCCCTGCCCTCCTTGGGTGGAGGGGGCCTCCTCTGGTAGTCCTGGGGTCGCCTGGGGCTGCCCTGGAGACAGAGGCAATGCAGGCTGTCTGGGCAGTTCTGGGGTCCCCTGCTCCCCGTCATCGCCCAGAATCTCTGTTACTGGTCTGCAGGGCGGGCTGGCTGCGCAGGGTTTGACAAGGCAGCATAAGCCCTTTTGGAGTTGGTGGACAAGAGACGGTTTCTGAGGGAGCCCACGGAGCTTCCTGTCAGGCTGTGCTGTAGAAGTGGGTGGGGTGGGACACTGGAGCAGAGGTTCCCATCAGACCTTTTGGAAAGCTTGATAAAAATATAGATTCCTGGGCTTCATCCCAGACTACTGAGTCAGAACCCCCTGGGTTGGAGGGGAGGGGTCAGGGCCCAGGAATCTGTATTTTAACAAGCATCCAGGAGTAGATCTGATGATCAGCCAGACAATGACTCCCGAGACTCAGGAGATGTACGTGGCCGCCGGCAGTTCAGGCCCCAGAGATCGCTGAGTAAGGATCCCGGGGGGATTCCAGACCCACTGCAGCAAAAGGAAGACGACTCCAGCCTGCCGTCAGCACACATCGAGCATCCACTCGTCAACTGTTAATCACGGAGCACGTGCTCCAGGCCAGGCACAGGCTACAGTGACAAATGAGCCACTCATCCCCGCCCTCATGGGGCTTCCAGTCTCCCAGGGAGTCAGGCAGTAAACAGTCATCATGGGTAAGGCAGGCCAGCAGGCATTCTTTCCTGCTCGGGGCCCAGCATGAAACCCCAAGACCTGCCTGAGCACCCTGTCCTTCTGTCCCTTGTGGTCAGCATACTGTAAAGAGCCTCAGCAAACTTAAGAAAATAAGTGCGTCGGAGGACAACCGAGCCACAGGGCTCATTCGCACTAGCTTCCGTGGACTGAGTGCCCCCCTGTGCCGTGCCCTGCCCTGGACTCTTCCCCTGCATCACCTACTGATCTTAACTGTAATGACAATGACATCCCTCCAGACTCTGAAACATGAAATCACTTCGTCTAAAGCCACACAGTAGGTGGAGGAGCTGGGATTGGAGCCCTGGTCTAACTCCCAACTTCAGATTCTCCCCGCCGCTGTCCCCGCAGCTTCCCCAGAGAGAGAAGCAGAGGAGACCAGCATGGAGTTGGAGGCAAGGGATCAAAGGCAAGATTCTGATGTTCAACTGATCAAGAAGAAAGACATGTAGCAACTTCCCTGGCAGTTCAGGGCTTAAGACTCTGAGCTACCACTGCAGGGAACGCGGGTTCGATCCCTGGTCGGGGACCTAAGATCCCACATGCCCCAGGGCACAGCTAAAAAAAAAAAAGAAGAAAGAAAAAAGAAAGACATTTAACCCAGAAACTGGTTCTTTCCAACCTCACGGACACTGCTTTGGCCCACGCTACCAGCATCTCCCACCTAGACTGTTGCAAAGGTCTTCCCACTGTTCCCAGCTCCCTGAATACTGTCAGCTTTGGAGGGAACTTTCTGAAACCCAGATCTGACCACGTCACGCCATGCTTACTCCCTGACAGCGGCCCTCAGCATAAGCTCTTATGGCTTCTTAAGGTAAAGCAGAGTGCTCTCTGTGCCCTGGCCCTGCCTACCCACCGGCAAGAAGAGGCCCGAGCATCACTCACCTGAGGGCCCTGGATGCAGCAGGCAGAGGGGTGCCCGCTACAGGAGGCTAAGTGGTCAGCTCAGGACCCTCTGACCCACCATGGCCCCGTCTCCTTGGGTGGCTGCCCCTTCGAGGTTCCTGCCTGGCTCTTGGGCTCCCTGGAAGCCCAGCCCTGGAAGAATGGGGGGTCTGGCTCAGGTTGCCCACCTGGGCCCTCCTGAGACCTCCACCCCTGATCTCCTGTTACACTCACTGTCCCAATTACAGGTGAATTGTTTACCAGATGATTCACTCCATCCATAATGCAGAGTGGTGCAGGGCGGGACCAGGCTGGGGCAGACCTGGGGGAGGACCCTGTGCTCTCTGAACTTTGATTTTAATGATATTATGAAATTAAAACGCCGAGCATGGAGGTGAAAAAGGCCCCAACCTCATCAAGTCCAACCACCTGCCCAGTGCAGGACCCCCGTGTGCAGCCCTCCAGACCATGGAGATCAGGAGGTGCAGACACGCCTTTAAATGCCCTTTGACCCCTCTCATGTTTTGCTCAGGTTTCGTGGGGAGAAACCGGTGGAGTGTTGCCAGGAGCTCTGGACTCAAACAGTTTGAATTTGGCTGATGATCCCTGAAACTTTAGGACATTTCTGAGCCTCTCTGAGCTCTAGTTTCTGCACAGATTAATGGGGATAATAGTACCTCCTTTCTTGTAAAGATTATTGTGAATATTAAACAAAAAACTCACACTAGCATTGGGGGGCTTCTTGGGCTCTCATAATGTTCTATATCTTGTCTTGGGTAGGGGTTACAGTTTACAAGCTGTACCTTCTTTTTAAAAATATACTATTCCATATGCTTGATAAAATTCACACACACACACACACACACACACACCACGAATAGTGCCCAGCACAGAGTCGGTGCACCAGCTTCCCAAGCTCCTAGCTAGATGTGGCCTGCAAAGTCAGGGCCCTGGGGCTGGAATGGAGACCAGCTTTCCTGCTGTCCAGGGCTCTCTGAATCCCAGCACTCTCTCTCTCTCCCTCTTGCTCTCAGCATGTCCTGCTGCCGTAGCCGTCTTTGAGTGACAGCCTGAGATGAGATCAGAGTTTTCCATTATCTGATGGAGGGGTTGGGGGGAGGGTGAGATTCCTGGACCCCAGTGAGATGAGCTCTGATGTCCGGTGTCAGGTTCCTCAGGGCTCAGCTGGGACAGGAGCTGTCAGAGCTGATGCCAGGCAGGCTCCTCCTGGGCCCAGAGAAGCTCGCCGTGTGCTCTCGGCCTCTCACTTGCCCTAGGACAATGGACAGCCAGCTGTCCCACTCTCACAGCCCACGGCCAAGTTTCCTCCACGCCCTCCACAGGGTCTTCAGCCCCCATGCCGTCCTAACTCAGCTTTGAGCAGAATGGCAGATGTCCCTGGGGGTCAGGGTCCTACCTAGTGGGGATGGCACTACCCTATTTGCCCTACCCTATTGACTATATCCCCCCTCATTCTGATCCCCCCACCCTAACTGGGAAAGCATCAGAACCCTGTTAGACGTTCTTCAGGGAGCAAAGAATGGTGATCTGGCACTGTCGTCCACCTCAGGGTGGGCAGCAGGCCCTGTGTCCAGAGGAAACGTGAGAATTCAGGCAGGGTTAATCAGGAAAACTTTAAAGGAGACTCTGGCTTGTAACGAGGGTTTGTGCTGGCCCTGCAGTTAACCTGTTCTGCTTGTGGAATCAGCCTCTCTACCTTTTCTCCCCCAGCCTCTCTACCTTTTCTCTTCTGTTTCTCCCAGGATCACAGAAGACTTGGGAGCTGCTGTTGAACCCGCTGTGTCTCATGGGGGACCCTGGAAGGCAGAGTCGGGGAAGGAGGTTACTTGTCCAGATTCTCCAGAGAAACGGAACCAATAGGATGTGTGTGTATAGAAAGAGACTTATTGTAAGGAATTGGCTCAGGTGATTACGGGGCCTGGCAAGTCCCAGGGTCTGCAGTCGGCAAGCTGGAGCCCAGGGGAGAGAGCCGAGGGTGTAGGTTCCGGTTCAGAGACTGGCAGGCTTGACACCCATGAACTGCTGCTGTTTCAGTTCAAGTCCAAGGGCGAGAAGAGACGGATGCCTCAGCTCCACGTGCTCAGGCAGGAGCAGTTCCCTCTTATTTGGGGGAAGGTCAACTTTTTGTTCTATCCAGGCCTTCAGCTGATGGGACGAGGCCCACGTGCGTGGGAGGGGGAACATTTTACTGATGCAAATCTTCATCTCATCAAGAAACACCCTCCCAGACACACCCAGAATAACGTTTGACCGAATATCTGAGCCCCCAGCCCACCCCCGACCCCCCATGGCCCAGCGAAGCTGGCACATACAGTTCACCTGGCTCTGCCAGGCCAGGATCTGCAGCCTATCTGGAAGGGAAGAGGAGGCATGACTGGAATGGCAGAGCTCAGGGCCCCGGAGAGACGAGCTGAGGGGGTCCTTCACTTTTTTTTTAATTAATGTATTTATTTATTAAATATTTATTTATTTTTGGCTGCATTGGGTCTTCATTGCTGCACACGGGCTTTCTCTAGTTGGCGGCGAGCGGAGGCTACTCTTCGTTGCGGTGTGTGGGCTTCTCGTTGCGGTGGCTTCTCCTGTTGTGGAGCACGGGCTCTGGGCACACGGGCTCAGTAGTTGTGGCTCGCAGGCTCTAGAGCACAGGCTCAGTAGTTGTGGTGCACGGGCTTAGTTGCTCCGCGGTATGTGGAATCCTCCCGGACCAGGGATCGAACCCGTGCCCCCTGTATTGGCAGGAGGATTATTAACCACTGCGCCACGAGGGAAGTCCCGGTCCTTCACCGTTGAGAGACAGAAGAGTTCAGTGCTCAGAACACAGCGTTGCCTCTTCATCACCGTGGAATCTTGCATCAGTGAAGAGCAGGGCACTGTGCTGTATACGGTTGGCGCCTCCCTTTCTCCCCTCCTTTCTTTCCCAAGGAGCGTTAGCTAAGCCAGCATAACCTACCATGCTTTGCCCTGGGCGTGTTCAGTGCCGAGTCCCTGGAGCAGATAGAGCTGCAGGCTCTCAGGTTTTGGTCCCAGCTTCTCATCTCCCACTCCTGCTCAGGCCCTATGAGCTCCACCCTCACGGTGGGGCCTCCATCCACAGCCCACCTGGTTCCAAGGGCTCCCATCAGCACCCACATTCATTGCTTTCAGAGATTCCGGAGGGAGGGAGAGGAGATAGTGTGAGTCAGGAGCAACGAGGGGTCAGCCTGCAGGGGTCTCTCAACTAAACTTAGAAAAGAGGAGGCATGAGGACGTGCTTGAGGACCCAGACTCTTGACTAGTTTGAGCTGAAGTTTTAGGGAACCAGGCGGAAGGCTCCGAGTGGGTCAGTGGGACCTCCCTCGCAGCACAGGAGTCCCCACCGCAGCCTTCGGGACATGTGCCCTTCAGCCTCTCCCCTTGACCAACATTAAGTGGGCAGTGTACTAGCAGCACGACCTTGGGCAAGCAACGCACCTGCTCTGAGCCTCATCGTCCTCATCTTTAAAACGAGCATGATAATAACGACCTCTTCAGGGTATTGGAGAGCGAGGATGCAGCCACACACATCCAGCACCTCGTGAGCCCACGGTCCACAGTGCACGTTCAGTCAACGCTCGTTCTCGCCCTCTTTGTGTTTAGGTTGAACTGGAATCTGCTTTTCTGACACATCTATTCTAGGGGTTGAGTTCCTCCCATGAAACTTTGCAAAACGATTCAAATCCCTCTTCCAAATGAAAGTCATCCAATATTTGAAACAGCATGTCCAGCCCTCCTCTCCTCTACCTGGGTGGTAATCTGAGCTCCCAACCATCGCCAGGCGTGTGATGGATGTGCCATGTGTTTTCCACCCTTCAGGAGACAGCACTGCTGTCCACATTTCGCGAACGCGCTCAAATTCTCTCCTCTTTTTCCCCCGACGGCTTCATTCCCCACGCCCCACTTGGCTCCCCACCTTTGGGCCTCTTCCATTCTGTCCCCACCCACCTGAAGCTGTGTCACCTCTGAGCTGACCAGGGGTCCGTGGAACCGCTAAGTTCCTTCTCTCTGACAAGAAGACTCAAAATCTTTCTCAGTTACGTACTGTTAGGGTTTTGTTTATCAGTCCAGTAAACATTTGTTTCCTGGCCACCATGTACCAGGGCATGTTGACTCCACTGCTTTGCTGGGCCCTCACCCAGGCCCATGAGCAACGCTGGACAGAACTCAGCACTCTGAGAGGACGCAGCATCTCCGTGGGGCTCCCCGATCCTTGGACGAGGGAGAGCTGTGGCTGCAGCAACTGTCCAGGTTTCCGGCCACTGCCTCCCTTTCCAGGAACCTCCGCAGCGCTATGGGCAGCATCGCGCCAGACTGTGACCCTTGTTAAACTCGGGGCCAGGGGATTCTCATTCCTGGCCTCTTCCTGTCTTGCACTCACATCTCTGCTTCTCTGAGCCAACCTGCAGTCCTGATTCTGAACCCCCAGGCCTTGGGAAGAGCAGAATGTGGAAGGATGGGGACAGCTGGGCTGGAGCAGAGGAAGAAGATGATCCTGGAAATAAATGGCTTTACCATGTGTGTCCACGTGGGCCTTTTTGGAGGCCAACCATAGGCTCCCCCTGGGGACCCCAGCGGGAGATGAGCTGAGGGCTGGAGAGGAAATGGGCCAGAGGCTCCACAGTCCACATGGCTCCCGCTGCGTTCACGGCTGAGAGGAGGGGGGATGGGGGCAGGAGGGACAGGGGGTCCGGCAGGGGTCACGGCTTAGTCACTTTGTACACTGCTCCTTGGAGACCGGAGAGGAAATGAATGGGGCCCTAGATGGAGGGGTGAAGAGAGGGAGAACAACAGAGCAGGGGAAGAAGGAAGGAGAGGCGGGAGAGGTAGAGCCCCCTCGGGGCCTGGTGTCTGTGCCAGCTCTGCCTGGTAACGAGCCCTCCTTCCATCTGCTCGACCACTCTCGGTGCCCTTCCACAAACAGCCCTTCCTGGGCTGCTGTGGGCAGGACACCCCATTTCTCTGGGCCTCCGTTTCCTGATGGATGAACAATGTGGTCGTAGTGCCCACCAGCCGCTTCTCTGAGTTGCTGTAAGAGCTGGCTGCGTGGTGAAGTAGGAGAGGTCTGCAAAAAGCATAAAAACCACTGTACAGAAGTAGGGGGTGAAACGAGAGCAGATCTTGGAATCAGATCAGCGTTCGGATCCTGGCTCCATCATCCACTAGCTGGGTGACAGCAAACAAGTGACTTACTCCAAGTCTCAGTTTTTCCCCTATAAAAGGAGGCTGCTATTAGAAAATTGTTGTTAATTTTGTTATGTGCGATAATAGTTTTGTGTTTATGTAAGACAATGTTTCTATTTGTTTTTTTAATGAATACTAAGATATTCAAGGATGAGATGTCATGGTATCTTTACTTTAAAACACCTCCGTGAAAATAAAATCGATGAAGCAGCTTTAGCCAGGTCTTTAGTTCCATATTGGTTCAGGGATTTTTACGGGGCAGGTGCAAAAGCTGCTTGACACCAAAGTTAGCATTTCCCTGTTTTTGTAAAAGCCTAAACGCGTTGAAAAGTGGTGTTAGGTGTTCTCAGTGGAAGTGGGGGGCAGGAGAAAGGAAAGAGCATTTGGAGGCACTTAAAGTGGAGAGGAGGAGATTTCCCTGAACTGGGGACAGGTCAGAGGTTCCTGGGTCCCTGGGACAGGATGAATCTGAAGGCCAGGCCCATGACCCAGGGGGGCAGAGAAGTGTAGAGCCCCCTGGAGGCTCGGGCAACAAGGTCAGCAGCAACCATAAGGGACCCGAGGTTCGAAGCTTCTCCGTTTTAACTCATAAACCTCCAAGATTCTGCTGGGACCCTGGGAGGGGCAGGGGCTCCAGTATGGAATCCACTTTATTTGATTTTAATGAAATAAAGGAACAGACACTCTTGCACACATAAGTTTGTGGAGTGAGATTCACACCCACCTCCCTGCTATTATTATCATTAGCGTTGCTGTTATGTCTATTATGAAATAGCCTGGAGCCTGCGCCGTGACGCCAGGTTTGAGTGCGTGTTGAATGCTGTTCCGCTAGAGGAAAGCTTGGGCAAGGCTGAGGTTCCTCCCCTGTAGATGTTCCAGGCCCTTCCCTGCTCCAGCTGGCGATGGGGCTTCTATCATGTCTGGAGTGACAGTGTTAGGACAGCTTTCTCTGATTGAGGGCCTGGTTGGAGAATTCAGCCTTGGCTGGACCCAGTGGGTGTCTGTCTGGACAGGGCTGAGGGGGAGCCAGGCCAGGCACTGAGGTCTGTGGAGGAAGCCAGGGCTCAAGGAAAACTCTTGCCTCTAACTCCATCTTCAGGCCTGGTCTGCTTCCTCCTCCCCCCTTCCCAGTCCCCCGCTCCCCAGCCTGGCTTGATTCTCCAAGTTCCCTGGCTGGGGAGCTGGAAGGAGGAGGGAGTTTCCAGAATGTCTCCGTAGAGCTCCAGGGGGAGGCTTGGCAACTGGAAATTGTCAGCCATCTCCTTGGCAACCGGCAGCCAAATAATTCTGGGAATGGAGGAGGCAGGGGAGCTCTCTGCAGGCTGGCCAAGAGAAGCAGGCCCTCGGCCCCCAGAAAACTTCAATTCTTTCTGACCTGTGTCAGTCAGGGTCCAGACAGGAGACAGAGGCCCATCAGTCAGTTGAGAAGAGAACTTACTATAAAGAATTGGTAACTGGATATAAAGTTTTTAATTAAGTAGCACAAGAGGGCTTCCCTGGTGGTGCAGTGGTTGAGAGTCCGCCTGCCGATGCAGGGGACACGGGTTCGTGCCCCGGTCCGGGAAGATCCCACATGCCGCGGAGCGGCTGGGCCCGTGAGCCATGGCCGCTGGGCCTGCGCGTACGGAGCCTGTGCTCCGCAATGGGAGAGGCCACGACAGTGAGAGGCCCGCGCACCTAAAAAAAAAAAAGTAGCACAAGAGAATGCTTAGGTGTCATGGAGGTGGCAACTGCTGGGGCTGGGAAAACAAAGGAAGACGCTGGAATCACTGAACCTTAGACATTTCGAGGAAGGGGGACCCAGAGCCTGGGACCCTGACCTCTGAGGAGGAGGCTCTGAGTAGGAAGCAAGGACCCCTGGGCTTGTGCCCAGACCTCTGAGGAAGGGGCTCCTGCCAGCTCGGGGTGGGGTCTCTGGGGCAGGGACGTGGGGGTGGGTGGTGGCTGATGAAGCTGCGAGTGTTGGAAAAACTGCAAACTGGATTCAGCTGCAGCTTCAGGGTGGGCCTGGGGTGAAGAAGCGTCGTTGAGATGACGCTTAACGGAGAACACACAGACACAAGGAGATGCCCACCCTTCTTCCTCCATCCTGCAACCTCCCTTTAGCAACTCCTACTGGGGAATCTGCGAGGAAACAGTTGGCAAAGCAGAAATGGGGCTCACAGGGCCCAAGGTCAGCGTCGCAAAGCAGTGGACAGAGGATGGGTGTGGAGCTGAGAAGCAAGACTCCTATTAAAGTATTAGCCACTGGGGGGCAGGAAGTTCTGGTCTTCCAGCCCCAGCTTGAGCGGAGAGAGTGGTGTTGAGCACATAGTAGGTGCTCATCTAATATCACTATCTGGCCTCTGCCTTGTTTGGCTTCTGAAAAGGCACGTGGGCTTCCCTGGACTTACTCTGGCTTGTCTGGAAGAGTTACTGACACTCACAGGCTCTGACAGCTGGAAGGAATTTGTATAATGTTAAAGATGAAAACAACATCAGTGAAGAAATATTTAGGTAAAAGTGGCCTTAAGAAAACTAACTATAAATCTCTGTGATCAAATAATACATTAAAGGTAAAGGACAAGATAAATAGATCCAGGGGACAGAAATAGAAACCAGTCGAGAAATATATCCCAGTACATCTGGATTATAGTATATGATAAAGGTGGTATTTCAAACCAGAGGGGAAAAGGATAGTTTATTTAATAAATTGTATAGACACAACTGGCTGTCTGTCTGAAAAAACAAAACAAGGTTAAGCTCTCTACCTCATGAGTTATGAAAACCAAGTTTCAAATAGATGAAAGATTTAAATGTATTTAAATTTAAACATTTAAAACAATTTAAATATTGGTTTTATATTTAAACAATTTCATAAGGAAATATTTAAAACAATTTTAAACAATATTTAAAACAATTTAAATATTTAAAACAATTTAATGAGGAAAAAATTAGGAGAATATTTATACAATCTAGGGTTTGAGGAGATTTTTCTAAATAAAGCAGAAAGTCCAGAAGCTATAGAGGAAAATTTTAAATGTTTAAATTTTAGAAGGATAAAAGATAACATATACAAAGTCAAAAGACAAATTATAGACTGGAGAAAATACTTCAATTACCACCAATAAAGAGTTAACATCTATAATATACAAAGAGTTCCTACACACAATAAGAAAGAGAAATGACCTAGTCGAACATGGACAAAACAAATGTCAGTACATTTATGGAAAGATGCTCAACGTCACTAATAGTCAAAAAGATGCAAATTTTAAAAGTGTGACATCACTTTTCATTTATTGGAATAACAAAAAGAATGAGGAAGGGGAAGGGGAAGGGCTGGGGAAAATGTGGGAGAGAAAACACTCTTTTTTTTTTTTTTTTTTTTTTTTTTGCCGTACGTGGGCCTCTCTCTGTTGTGGCCTTTCCCGTTGCGGAGCACAGGCTCCGGACGCGCAGGCTCAGCGGCCATGACTCACGGGCCCAGCCGCTCCGCGGCATGTGGGATCTTCCCGGACCGGGGCAAGAACCCGCATCCCCTGCATCGGCAGGCGGACTCTCAACCACTGCGCCACCAGGGAAGCCCGAGAAAACACTCTTAATCACAGCTGGCAGGTATGTGAATTACCACGGATTTTTGAGAAAGGGATCTGGTCACATATATAAAAATTAAAAATATGCATCTCTTTGACCCAGTCATGTCATGTCTGGCAGTTTATCCTATGGGGAAAAAAAACCCCGGCAAACTCCAGTATGCAAGGTTATGCATACAAAAAATTCCTTATAGCATTTTTTGTGGCGGGTTTTCCCACCATACTAGTAATGGTTGAGTGATACACATATCCACATATATGGATACACATATATCCATATACTGTAATGTTATGCAGCTATACAAAAGAATAATACACAAAGACAAATGCTGTATGATTCCCCTTTAGACACCTCTACAGTAGTCACACTCATAGAAACAGAAAGGATGGTGGCTGTCCATGGCTGGGGTGGAAGCGGGGATGGGCGATTGTTTAAGGGGTACAGAGTTTCAGTTTTATAAGATGAAAAAGTTCTGGAGGTCGGATGCACAGCAACGTGAATACTTTTACACTATTGAAAGGTACACTTAGAAATGGTTAAGATGGTAAATTTTATGTTATGTGTATTTTACCACAATTTAAGAACAAATAAATTAGAAGGATTTTCATGAGGTTATGTGAGAAAAGCAACTTTCAGAGAAATCTGTGTGGTATTCGTGAAATAAGTGGCAATGGATGTACATAAATATCTGTTGGGTAGTCCAGATCTGCTTGGCCGTGATCTGTGTCCTCTGGTTCCAGAGCACTCTCACCCTCCTCAAAGTCCAGGATTCCAGGCTGGCGTTGAACTAAGCTCACTAGCTCTGTCAGCCTTTGGGTGGCAAAGCACCCTTTAGACTTTTGCCCTGGTGCTCCCCCATCTCAACCCTCCTCCTCCAAACATCAGGTCCCCACAGGCTCTGGTACTGCCCGCCAAGGCCCACAGCTGTTTCCAATATTCTGCACAAACTTTATTGAAATGGGAAGCCCCATTTCTCATCCATCAGGCCCCAGCTCGTCCTGATTAGGTACATATGACCTGACCTGTCAGCAAGGCCTGAGCCAACAATCAAAGGGGAGATTGTTCTGAGCCAGGAGGTGAGACGGGGGCAGGAGCCTGGGGAGCTGAGAAGAGCCCAAGGGAGTCTTCAGCCAGCCTGGGGCAGATATCTGCGGGTATTCTCAAGCTGAGGGGAGAAAGGGATGCAGGGCTGGATAAATTCTTTAAGGGCCCCTGGTCTGCTCATCTTCTCTGGCCATATCTTCTCTCTCTAGCCTCCAAGCCTCTTCCAAAAGACATATCCTACAGCAGGAGCATCTCCCCATCCCCAAGCTCCAAACTCAGCCCAGTTTCCCTTTCCTCTCATCTCTCACCTGTACCGCAAAACCCCTCTGGGTGTAATAAAAAAGAAAAGGTATCCCTTCACAATTCCACTCTTCCTAGAGCTGCAGAATCATCAAAACTCAAATACTGAAAATAACTTAGAGATCACCTAAGTCTCAACTCACTCTCAACATAGAAACTCCCTCAACAGCATCCTTGACCACTGGTCATGACAGTTGACGCTTGAACATTCTAAGCTATGTGGTCCAATATGGTAGTCCCTAGCCCCATGCGGCTATTTAAAAATAAATCCCAGACTTCCCTGGTAGCACAGTGGTTCAGAATCCACCTGCCAATGCAGGGAACACAGGTTCGATCCCTGGTCCAGGAAGATCCCACGTGCTGCGGAGCAACAAAGCCTGTGTGCCACAACTACTGAGCCTGTGAGCCACAACTACTGAGCCCGCACACCGCAACGAAGAGTAGCCCCGCTCGCTGCAGCTAGAGAAAGCCTGCACACAGCAACAAAGACCCAATGCAGCCAAAAATAAATAAATAAATGTATTAAAAAAAAAATCCCACATCTGGGTATATCTCCAAAGGAAATGACATCAGTATCTCAAAGATGTATCTACACTCCCATCTTCATTGCAGTATCACTCACAATAGCCAAGATATGGAAGCAACCTATGTGTCCATCAATGGATGAAAAAAAAGATAAAGAAGATGTGGTATAAATATACAATGGAATATTATTCAGCCATAAAAAGGAAATTCTGCCATTTGTGATCACATGGATGAAACTGAAGGGCATTATGCATTATGCTGACAGAAAGAGAAAGATAAATTCTGTATGGCATATGTGGGATTTTTAAACAAGAAAAAAAAAGTCAAACTCAGAGAAACAGAGAGTAGAATGGTGGTTGCCAGGGGGCGGGGGTGAGGGACATGGGGAGACATTGGTCAAAGTGTACAAACTTTTAGTTATAAGATGAACAAGTTCTGAGGATCTAATGTACAGCACGGTGACTAGAGTTAATAATACTGTATTGTATACTTGACATTTGCCTAGAGTAATTCCTGAGAATTATCACAAAAAAGAAAGAAAGAAAAAAGGTAACTGTGAGTTAATTAAATATGTGTTAATTAACTTGATTGTGGCAATCATTTCACAGTGTATACATGGATCAAATCATCATGTTCTACACTTTAAACATATACGATTGTATTTGTCAATTATGCCTCATGAAACTGGGAAAAATTTAAAACTAAAACTTCAGTTCCTTAGTCACACTAGCCGCATTTCCAGGGCTCAACAGCCACGTGTTGGACAACGTATCAAGAAATTCTAGGGATCTCACATGTTGCCCTAGTTGCAAGGTAACAAGTTAATCTGCCAGTTTCGTGAACGCTGCAGAAGACATGACTCCAGGGTCTGAGACAAGGGGCTTTATTATTTATAGCGGTATCAGTAGTCAGAGTATCAACATTTTCTTGCTCTAGTTTTCTGAGCTCCAATTCCTACAGGGCAACAGGAAGAGGGTCAGAGATACCTGCTTATATGTGCATGAAGTGGGTCACGATACAAGACAAGAACCCTGAGCTTAGAAAACCTGAATCTTTTCTAACAGGCAGGAACCATGCTGTCCTTTGCTCTGGAGGAAGACACTACCTCTACCTTCCAAGGCTGTTGGCTCTACAAAGGTTCTTGAAAAGTGTCCAGGAAAAAGGGCACTCAGTGCTTCTGCTTGCCAAATGCGCAGAAATGCAAGACCCATGGACAACTGTCTCCCAGCATAACGCAGATATTGAACACTTCCATTGTTGCAGAAAGTTCTGTTGGACGGAGCTGCTCTGAGCAACGAGGAGCTAGCTGCTTTGCTAGGTCCTCCCCATCACTTCTGAATTCTGACCCAAGGAGTCACCGAGAAGTGAGCCAGCATTGGCTCTTTGCATCCTTACGTATACGTTTCAAGGTGTTTTCCTTGATGCAGATGTTCCTTCACATCACACTTCCTGTCTTTCCTAACTAATGATTTAACATGTATGTGGTGCTTCACTCACTGTTTTCATATGCTCTGTGGTCATGGGGACACCGCGAGGATCCAGGATGGGGGGGCAAAGGTGACTCAACCAGGACACTCCTGAGTGGTCCAACACTCCAGTGCAATGGTCCCCGAACTTTAGCAGGCATCAGAATCCCCTGGAGGGTTTGAAAAATAGAGCTCGCTGAGCCCCAGCCCCCGAGTTTCTGATGCAGGAGGTCTGTGGTAGGGCCTGAGAATTCGGATTTCTAAGAAGTTCTCAGGAGATGCTGATGCTGCCAGTCTGGGGACCACACTGAGAACCACGGCTCTGGTATCATGGGAGCGGCTCTGGGCGGCTTGCAAGGTGATACGTGGATGACAATTGTTATCTCATCATGCTTTAATGCATGTTAGAAAATATAACCAGCATGTCAAAGTAGTTATATTTTTAAGTAAAAATAAATTGATTTAAGGATATATTTACACATCTATGCAGTGTGAAGATTGGCAAAGAAGGCGAAGGCAAAGAGTGGTTGGAGTTTGGGCAATACTGATGAAGGGGAAGGGCAAAGGACAAGGATTCAGACTGGCCTGAAGTCCAATCCCAGCTCTGCTGCGGGATGGAAACCATGACCTCTCACCTTCTGCATTTATCAAATGGCATGTTTCCTTGGGAGTTTCCCAGGACTAGTGAGGATCGATTTACTTCCTCCCTCCCTCCCTCCCTCCCTTCTTCCTAAGGAGGCAGGCACAATCCCCACCCTTAGGTCGCCTACAGTCTAGGAGACGTGCTGTCATCTTCAAAAGCTGAGAAATTGTAGGGGTTATTACGGTCCTGGTCCCCACCCTAAGACAGAAGCCATCCCTCCCTTCAGCTGCAGCCCAGGACTCTGGAAGGAGGAATAAGCGCTAGCCTAGAGGATACTGGAGGGTCAGGCATCCTCTCCTGGATGGGCAGAAGCAGCTTCCCTCTGCTCCACAGTCCTTCCCTTTGCGGAAGCTGTTACGTTTCTGATCACGTTGCCTCAGGTTAATAACACAGCTACTTGGCGAATCCTGAGCCCCAACTCATGTGAGAGGGAAGGACCTGGGCCTGGCCCAGAGAATCCTGGATCTTCTAGAGTAACAAGGCCCTGGCCTTAGTGGTAGTAGGGCCGCAGGAAAGAAAAAAATATGACTTAATGAGACAGGAAAACCAATATTCTTCTGACCATCGGCACGAAGAAACCTCTCTGGGGGAACGCCCTTCAGGGAACTCAGGCCAAACCAGATGGTGAGAGGCAGCCATTTAAACGAGCCCCCTGGGTTCATGCTTTCGGCTGAGGCCTCCAGACTCCAAGTGGTGTTTCCATCCTACCACCAACTCCACGGGTCTTTCTGCTCCCTGCCCTCCCCTGTTTTAATGATCTCAGACAGACATAAAAACAGCTGAGCTCAGCACAAGCGACTGAGACAGGAACATTGCCTCAGGGTCCCCGAGGACCCCAGCTGGGTACCATGCCGCCTTCGTTTCCATTTTGACGGGATAAAGTGAACTCATTTATTCGGTTGTTTTAAGTGAGCTCACACGAGGCAGTGCCAGAGAACGGAGACATAAATCTCTCCCAGCACGTGGAGTCACTGCCAAACACCTTGGATAAAACTTTCTGCCTGCTCGAGACAGTTTTTCACCCCCTTTAGAAATGAGGAGGGAAAAAGTACTAAAAATCGAAGGGAGTTCGGGGAGGGTGTTAGATTCTGGGAATGACAAACGTGTCAACGCTTTGGCCTAATAAAAATTCTTCCAGTAAGAAAGGCAAACTTTTAACTCTGAGATTTTCCTGAGCGTGCTTTCGGGGGAGGGGAGTGGGTGGAGGGCATCGCTGGTCATCTGGCCAGGCTGTGGGTTAACCCTGATGGGGCACAAGGGATTTTCTTGCAGCCCAAAAAGGCAGTATCTGCACCAGAGGTGGGCAGCTTGCCACACTTCACCCTCTGCGCCGTGGGTACAGCTTCAAATGCTTCTAAATGAGAGCAAACTCACGCAGGCTGTTGGAAAACATTTTGAAAACCCCCAGCCAGAGGGCAACCTTACCTAGGAAGTGCAGTCCCTCAGGGAAGGGACAATGAGTGGTGTGGCCTAGCCAGCCCCTGTGGCCATGGGACCAAGAACTGCTTTTGTTTTCCCTTCACTGGGAGTTCTTTAGAGTTTGTATTCTTTGCAAACACTTGAAAGCAACAAACATGTAGAAGTCACCCACAACCTCACCATTCCTATAATGTATTGAATGGTTTTGTTTCGAAGTCTCTTGTCTACACATGTACAATTCTTTTTTTAAAATAAACTTGTTTATTTATTTATTTTTGGCTGCGTTGGGCCTTCATCGCTGCGCGCGGGTTTTCTCTAGTTGTGGCGAGAGCGGGCTGCTCTTCGTTGCGGTGCGCAGCCTTTTCATCGCCGTGGCTTTTCTTGTTGCGGAGCACGGGCTCTAGGCGCGCGGGCTTCAGTAGTTGTGGCATACAGGCTCTAGAGCGCAGGCTCAGTAGTTGTGGCGCAGGGGCTTAGTTGCTCCATGGCATGTGGGATCTTCCCGGACCAGGGCTCGAACCCGTGTCTCCTGCATTGGCAGGAGGATTCTTAACCACTGCGCCACCAGGGAAGTCCCTAAACCCACACTTTTAAAGCAAAATTGTGACTAAGACTCCAGGCCCCCTTCCCGCTACCCCCTCCCTTCTTTTTCAGCCAAGAAGTCTCATCTAGATTGGTGTTCTAGAACTTCACTACTCAAAGTGCGCTCTGCAGACTAAGGGCATCGCCGCCACCCAGACCTGTGAACTCAGAGCCGCAGCTTAACATACTCCCTCGTGGTTTCTGTTTACACTCAAGGCTGGGAGAGGATGCTCCAAACACATGGGCCAGGACAAAACTCTTCTATAAACTGGGGCAATACCACTCCTTCCTTCCCTCCTCTTCATGCAGGGATGGGACATGAGTGAGGGGAGGCACTGGGCTGGGTGCAGGATGGATTAGGAAGGGTCTCTGCCTTCCTGCGCTTGGTGTCTTCCCTGACATAACGCAGAGATGCGGAGGATTTCAGGGCTGGAAGGGACCTCTGTGGATGAGGCTAGAACCCAGGTGTCCTGACCCCTCCACTCGCATCACTGGTGCCTCACCTGGACTCCTTCAGGCAGACAAGTCAGCAGGTGGGCGTGCACGGCCCAACCTGGGAACACCCAGCGAGAACAGTCACCCCCACACCTCGGCAGTCACAGCCTCCTGGCCAGGCCATCCGTGCCCATTCCCTTGTGTCTGGGCTGCAGTTGTGCCTCCCGACTTTTTTTTTTTTTTTTTAATGCGTTACGCGGGCCTCTCACTGTTGTGGCCTCTCCCGTTGCGGAGGACAGGCTCCGGACGCGCAGCCGACTTTTCTGAGATAGGAAAGATACACTAGATGATTCAATATTGTAAAGAAATCAATTATCCACCAATTAATGTACGGACTGAGTAAACAAATTATCACTGCCAAATGGGTACAGATAAAAATTCAGAGGTTTTTTGTAAGTTGAGAAAATGGATCTAAAATTAATCTTGAAGGATAAAATTGGTAATGATTTTTTTTAATGAGAATTAAAATAGTCAAGAGGAGGAACAAGTCCTTGAATTAAAACAATAATACTTGACAATAATACTTCAAACTGTGGCACTAGCACGAGAACAAACCGAAATTAAGTAAGTACCCAGAATCCTATTATATGTGTGTAGGTGTATAGACATTTAATATGGTAAAGGAGATTGTGGAAAGAAGAAAGATTTCTCAATGAACGGTATTGAATTTAGTTAATTCTTTTAAAAAAGGGAACACGTGACCAATTTGCTATACCTCACGCCAGAATAAATTTCAGATGGATTACTCAAATATCTTTTTTAAAGATAAATAATAATCAGGAATAAAACTGAATATTTCCTAGAGCAGGGCTGACATTCTAGAACCAGCAGGCAGAAACCACAAAATTATTCAATTACTTCACTACAAAAATGAGACAGTTTGTGTGTAAAAGCCATAGTATAAATTAAAAAGGCAAACTAGGAAAATATATGTTCAGTAAAAAGTTAATATCGTTATTTGGAAAAATCAAGTCACACATGTATTTCACAAAACTTGGTAAGGACAATATTAAGATCTCATACGATAAATGGGCAAAGGACACCACAGAGGTTTTTCAAACAATGAACCTCATGCCTAAAAATAAAAATATGCAACTTTGTATTAAAAGAAATGTAAACCAGAAAAAGTTACCAAGCAATTTTGAAATGAAAATATCCCTTGCTGGTTAGGTGAGGTGAAATCAGTGGGGTAATATAAACTGAAATAGTCTTGGTCTTTGGAAGCAATTAGACACTACCTATCAAAAGCCATAAAAATGCTCCTGTTTTTTGACCTAGTTCTCAAACATAACATCTCTAATTCTAAGAAATAATTCAAAATAATGGGCAAGAAGATTTGCTGCATTATTTACAACGTTGAAAAACCGGACAACCACATAAATGTTCAACCAGGATGATAATATGCATTATGTTATATTCACCTCATAGGATAATATGATTATTATTATTATAATTCCAAAGACTACATAGCAACATGAAATAAAAAACCACTTGAATGTTTAAAATAAAAGGACACAATACCATCTATGCACTATGATTAACTAAGTCCTATTAAGATGAAAAGGACCACTTCAAGACAATAAGTGTTATGATGAAGTAATGAGCTTTCTGATAATTTTCCCTTACCACTTTTTTGCTGTTTTATTGCTTTTATAAGGTAAATATTAAATTAAAAATGATCCACATTCTGCGTAAGCTGATGAAAATAGGTATAATGAGATGGTCACACGGGGAAGCCAGTGAATCTGAAAGTTAAGACAGGGTACAGGTAGGAGTTAATCACTCCATTTTCTTTTTGCTTGTGGGAAACGGTCTTCCTCTGTGCAGAGATCCTGTGGCTCATGCTTTTCTGTGTGCATAGCTCTGCCGTGTGGCGTCAGGGAAACGTGGTATCTTAGAATGGGTGGAGTCTCAGAGGTCATTTTATTCCCAACTCCCAGCTAATTCAAGAACCAGGACTACAGCATCCATTCCAAGTAACTGTAACGGATGCTTCCGAATGATTGAATATTCCCACAAGCAGGGAGCTCACCACCTCGCAGAGTAGCCTGTTCAGGCTCCGTCTTCTCAACCATGCCTGAGGCTACTGTACAGGACCACACCTCTAACCCTCACACAAAGCAGGGCTCCCTTGTCAGTCACTTCCTTCCAACTGGGATCTCAAGCCACAAATCACAAACTAAGGGACTGAGTGAGACTGCATTACCTTCCTGACAAAAGAAAAATATTAAACACAAAATAAGAGACTATTCCCATTCACGACAAATGTATTCTAGAATTGGGAATGCAGAAACTCACGGCTATTCTACTGAATAGAAAAAAATAAATTACGGGAAAAGATGAATTCCCAAAGAAAAGTGCAACAGAGAGTTGCCTATGCTTCTCCCTAAAGACTAAAGACTTTAGATGTGTAAAGATTCTCATTTAGAAAATTCTTTCAGTTGTCTGAACACCAGAGCGGGAGACCCATCTTTTCCGAGATCCTCTTCTCATTATCCCAGCGCGTCTGGTTGTCTCTAACCTCAGCAGCAGAAGTGCAAGGCTGATGAGCAGTGAGGCAGGGCTGGCAGCCCAGCGTGGGCAGTGGGACCCTGCCCTGGGTTTACAGGACACATCAGTGCTTCTCTTAACCAAGAATCATCCCATTTCAGGTGTGTTTCCTGTATTTCATGAGAAGAGTCTAAAAGTTTCATGTTTACAGGTGGGGTGGAAGACCGACCACATTAAACATAGATTATGGTGCTTCAACCCACCCAGATTTTCAAACGATGGATAGAAAAGTATTATTTGGTGGGTGGGGCATAATGTCTGTCCTCCACCCCAAATTCATATGTTGGAGCCCTAAACGAACCCCCACCCCACCATCACCATGTGATGGTATTTGGAGGTGAGGCTCTGGGGAGGTGATTAGGTCATGAGGGGAGGCCCTCACAGTGGGATAGTGGGATTAGGGACACCAGAAAGAATGCACGTCCCTCTCTGTCTGCCACATAAGGACACCGTGAGAAAGCAGACCAGTCCTCACCTCACCAGAAGCCGACCTTGCCAGACCTTGATCTTGGACTTTACTGCCCCCAGAAATCTGAGGAGATACATTTCTGTTGCTTAAGCCCCCCGGTCTATGTGGTATTTTGTCACAGCAGCCCGAGCTGACCGAGACACGAAGCAGTAAGGGAGATGGAGGAAGATGGCAGCATCCAGAGACAGGGGCTCTTACAGCCGGCCTGGCTGACCCATCCCTCCTTAGCGATGTGGGGACCACAGGAGGGCTCAGAGCCAGAAGACAGTTCCCCCGAGAGGGGTAGTGAGCAGGCGGAAGGGAGGAGGGAGAGTCCCAACTCTTCTCTCAGCCGTGGGTAAAAATAGTACGGAAGACGCTGGGATGAGTTCCTTCTGGGCTCTTCCCAGAGCAGAAAGCTGATGCTCCCTGCAGCATAGGGCAAGGCTGTGAGGTTTCACAGTCTGTGGGCTGCAACGTGATGACAGTCCTCAACACGTGCTGACTCCCTGAAAGTGGTAGAGGGGTAGAGTGGGCTTTAGGATTTAACAGGACCCGACTCTTCTGCTGTCCCTTGAGAAAACGAATGTGCCCTCCGGACCAGCCTGCAGGGCTCTCCGTACCGCAGCAGGAAGGCCCCTGGGCTCGGAGGGCAAAGAACAGCAGGCCCACGGGGAGCCCCTCGCTCTGGGCCCCACTGCTGCGTCCACCCCGGCAACTGCGCTGTCTCCGCCTCGGTCCTCTCTCTGACCTGGGCCCCCACTTGAGTCAACGGAAAGGAGGCTGAACCTCTCAGGGGACCAGGAGCCGAACCAAGGCTGGACACAACCGGCTCCTCTCCCAGGGTCTTCTCTGGAAAGGTACCGCTTAACCCCCAGCGATCCTCTAAGACTTTCCACTGTTGACCACACGTGCAGAGTCTGCCAGAGCTCTCCTGGGGCCCGACGTCTGCCGGGAACGTCAACACTTTCTCAAGAGCAAAAGCAGTCATGTCTCCTGAGAAGGGCTGTCAGACGTCCTACCAGACTAGGACCCACACGTTTGCCTTTCCTGTTATTCATAGTTGCCTCAGATCCAGCACCCAGCGTCCAAGGAATCTGTGCCCCTGGCGGCGGCGAGGTGTTCACTCACGACTCCCGCTGGAAATTACAGCCCTGCTCGATGCCATCGGGAATTTCAATATGCTCACAGTCTGAAGCTGGCCAACATAAACCGAATGGATTTGGTTTGTCTGCTGCGAAGTAACACACAGCTGATTAGCCCGGCTCACGGACGCACTGAATCATCCAGCTATTCCCGGCTTCCCCACGTACTCTTCCTCAGGCCGGCATCCACGGAGAAAGACAACCCTGGCCCGGCCAGGCACAGAGATGCGAAGGCTGCTGGCAGTTCTGAACGAGGAGCTGTGCCCCGCAAGACAGCCTTGGGAGTGTCGACTTGCCCAACTGGACAGGCTGTGATGCACACACAACAGGGATGGATTTCTGCCTCCTAGGTGGAGAGACAAATGGAAGTGAGGGGCAAAGGGGCAGGAAGAATGCCCACTATTTGCAGACTCTTTGGGAATAGCTGCCAAACGGAAATCGCTCAAGACGCCTGTGAGGGTAACTGACAGAGATTCCATCAGATCTGGACCGGAAAGGGAGGTAGTAAAATCTTACTTAAGAGACCCCAATGCTCAGCTGACTATGATGGAAAGTCCAACTCAATTCTCAAATAGTAAGAGAGAGCAAACTCTCTCGAAACACTTCCTACGTTTATTCATCTTGCGCCATATGACTGCGGTTCAAAACCAAGGTGGCAAACATCAAGGAAGAACGTTAGTGAAGGAAGAGATGGCCAGGGAATATGCACTCAACAGAACAAGTATTCACTGACTGCCTATTACATGCTGGGCGCTGTGTTGGGGGCTGGGTATCGAGTGGATACGCTGATCCGGCCCAGAGAGGAAGGCAGACATACCATAAGGAGAACACGAGTGGACCTTCAGAGGCGGAAGCTCTACTTTTTATAGATTCTGTCCCCGGGACTTCTCTTTGCCTCGGCATCTCCTCCCTGAGACAGTGGTCTGTAAGACCTGTTGCTTTACCCGTTTTCAGCTCCCTTAGGTAACTGTGTTTCTGAGTGCTACCCTAAGAGAGTTTGCTTTTTGGTGCACAGTATGGGGAAGAAATCTGTATTTTTTCCCCAAGTTCTCCAGGTAATTCTGGCAATCAGCTGGATCTGGAACACTGACTCAGTGGATCTATGTTAGGGGAGTGCAAGGGGGTGCTAAGTACCTGAGGAGAGGCACCGTGCAACTCACGTTCTCTCCTATGAGAGGAGACACGATGTCTTCTCCTCTGGGAAACCGGCCCCGACGGTGTTTGGGGCGCCTCCTCTGAACCCCTTCCTTAAGCAAAGACCATTATTAAAATAATGTTGGCTTATTCTGAGTCTCTGCTGTGAGACTCTGAATTCTGAAATGACTGGTACATCTTATTCATCTCTCTTCCTTGGTGCTTAGCAAAAAGGGTATACGATAAATATATGCTGTGGGGTGAGGAGGCTGAACGATTTTCATGTATTTCTGAGCCCTGCCCACAGGATACAACACGGGCAGGTGACATGCACGTGGGATATCAGGAGACATAGGCCAGAAACACCCCTCCACACCGGGATGACAGGTGCATTCACTGAGGCTGCTGGTGGCAGTCTGCTGTAACAGAGCTGGGGCCCAGCTCTGGCTGTGGGCTGCAAAACCTGCTCAGGCTTTCTGGGAGAGTATCAATTTCCCCCCCTTTTTCTCAAGCCCACTGTTTCACTTTTTAGGAGCAAATGTGAGAAATGAGAAGCATCTCAGTGGGACTTGCAGGAAAGCATCCAGGACTCTCAGATACACCTTTAAGTTCTTAAAAGTGAAACCCTTTGGCTCCCTGAAGTGTCACCTCTTTACTAAGGCAAGTGGGTTCCCCCCACCTCCACTGCCTGTTAAGAAATGTCTATAATAAAGCCACGTTTTCAGAGACTACGACATAACTGATGATGGATTAAATCTTCTCTAATTTGAAGACATTAAGAAGTAAAACAGAACAATATCTTGAAATTCTGTGTTGGTTGAAACACTAAAAAAGCAGCAAAATACTCTTTCAAATCGTTTTACTTTGTGAAGGTTTCACCCTGCACTCACACGTGAGAGTGTGTGTCTGTGCGGGGGGTGCAAGGGTGCGTGCATGTGTGGGGAGGGGGCGAGGGGGGAGGTAGGGAAGACACTAGGGGTGGGAGGGGCAGCAGTGAGCAAGTCTGAAGACGTGTGGTTTTTTCACTTGACCAACTCAAATTCCAGAAACAGTGACGTTCTACTGCCATCTCGCGGCACCATGAGATATTCACAAGCGGCATGACCTGCTCAGATTCTATAAACTAAATCCCACAACAACCCAGTAGCCCACGCAAAGATGTTTATCTGTGAAAAGACTGGAATAAGAAATAATCTCCCTTTATTTATTCAAAAGGATCAAGTGCTTCACATCAATTTGGTTCAGAAAGACCTCAGGTCTTAAAACTAAGGCTACCACAACATTTATTTTGCCATATATTAACAGTTTCATGTTGAAAAAGGCTCAACGTAAAAAATCACTTTCAAAACCTACATTGTCACATAAACCAGAACACTTGTAAACGATAAAGTTCTTTCTTCAATATTCAATATTTTCGATTTCGTCCATGTCTTCAGGGTTGAGTTGCTTAATACTGCTGTCTAAAAGAACAAAAGAGAATGGAACAGTCTTATCCCAGGGCCTAAACGAAATTTCATTCCATCCAATTGCATTTCTGAAGATAGAGACACCTTGTATGGAAAGCCTCGAGATACTGGGACATTCTCTCGATTAGGTAAGGAAGGGATGGTATCCAAATAACCAATCCATACTAACTACAATGGCATCAAATGCACCAGACAAGACAACATACATGTCTAAATACTGTGGGGCAGAAAAAAATCGCCAGAGTGCAGAGAGGGGAACCTGGGAAGGTGCCTGGTTGAGCTCAGGAGGGTGAAGTGGGCGTGTGCACTGAGGGGGCAGGTTTGCTGAATGGCAACGGGGAGTGTTGATTACCACAGCAACAGTGATCTTAATGGTTCTTTCTCCGCCCCCATCCCTCCTCCATTATCCTAATGCAGGGGTGCTTAATCAACTTCCCTGAAGGGTCCGCAGCCAGCCTGCAAACCTTTTAAAATTATATTCCAAACTGCACATATGTGCTTGTTGCATTTCCCCGGGGATAGTGTCCTCTGCTTCCCACAGAGGTTAAGTACCATTGTCCTAAAGGTGAAAGATACATCTGGAGTCCTGCGAGGGTTCTTCCTCGCCTGCTCCGCAGCTGTATCTATCCAGGGCCCTGGGGCAGGGGGACATCTCAGCTTCTGTTACCCTTCAAGTTTCCACCAGACTGCAACACGCCTGTCCAAGAGCCCCAGAGGGTTAGCAGAGCCTGCCTTGTTTAGATGGTGGGGGGGGGGGGCTGCGGGCGGGCACTGGAGGAAGGCAGCAGGCCTCAGGATTTAGGACTGTCCTAGTTGGTCGCTGGGGCAACAGGAAGGGAAAAATGTACATAAAAAAGGAAGCTGGGGACACAATATCATCTTAAAGGAGCTTATTACTTTGCCTAGGGTGGTTCTTCATGGACGTAAAATCTGCTCCAGATCCCAGAATGAGCAATAAGATAGAAATACGAGCTCCTATCAATTCCACTTGGTTTTCACAGCTTCCTTTAATTACCCCCACCTCCTGTTAGGAACTCTGGCACTGAGAAGTAGAAGCCTACTCCCTGGCTCCTGCCCCCACCCGATCACAAGCCTCTGGGCTCGAGGTCCATGACACACATCGTCACTGTCAACGTGGGCAGGTCCACAGCTCTGGGCATGAAGGGTACTACTCACTGAAGTGGTCCTGGATCTTCATCAGCAGGGGCAGCTTATCCACCTCGATCATGTTGAAGGCAAGGCCTTTCCTCCCAAAGCGGCCTGTCCGCCCAATACGGTGGAGGTAGGTCTCATAGTCTGGCTCCTCTGCTGGGTTCACAGGCAGGTCAAAGTTCACAACAATCGTGACCTGCTTCACATCAATCCCTGGAAGAGGAACGACACTGCAGGGTCCTGCAACTTTTTCCTCAGGACATAGCTATTCAAGAACCACATTTGCCAAGGGAATTCTCATTTAATAGACACAATCTGTAAATCACACCTGCTTTTACATAAATGAAATAGGTCCTTTGGTCAGGCAGTTTGCTTGCAAGTATGTATGTCTATGATGCCGGATAAGAGTGTCAGTAGAAGCGAATTATACGTAAGTCTAAATATGTACAAAGCGCGTGTGCATGCTTGTGTGCTGGGGAGGGGCTCTCAGCAGGTCACAGAGCCCTTCCATCTTCTCCACCCCCACTGTGCTAAGTGCGCAGCAAGCCCCTTAGTCTCAGATCCCCTTACCCATCACAGGGCCCCAGCTCCACCCCATTCCACGGCCATTGTTCTCGTCAGGCCATTTTATCCATTGCCTCAACTGTTACAACAATTTCCGGACTGGTCTCCCCAGTCCCTCATCTCCCACTACTCTAATCGTCACCGTGGTCACCACAGCAACGTCCAGAGCACTTGTGTTTAGAATCCAGCTGCCCAAACAGTACAGGATGAAGTACAAACGACTCGAGACTTCCAAGAGTCCTCCCCTTCCTTTCATACCTTTCACTGCTAACGTGTGTGCTCACCTAGTGCCTCCATTCCTCAACACTAATAAGCTGTCTGGGTCGTAATCCTTGTCCTGCCTGTACTGTGCTTTGACTCTGGAGCAATTTGTGCCCTCTTTTCTCTGGGGTCTGGAGTTGTGCTGTCCAGTATGGTAACCATTGGCCTCATGGCTATTTAAATTCACTCAAATTAAAAATCCAGCTCCTCAGCCACACTAGTCACACATCAAGTGCACAGCAGCCACCATATATAGGAGATTTGTATCAATGCAAAAATTTCTATTGGCTAGTGCTGGTCTAGAGAGTCAGGAGTCTAGGCAGCGTGCTCCCGAGGGGAAGGAACCTCATCCTTTTTTAGGCTACTCCTCCAAATGCCAAGCTCAGCACTCATGGCAGGTCCTCGGTTCTATCTGGTGAACTAGTAATAAATTAGGAAACATGGTTTGAGTATGCGGTGTAGGCAAGGATACAGGAGGAATGAGGAAAATACGAAGGCCCTCCTCTTGAAAAAACAAAGATTTTTCTTCCAGTAGTCAACAGTTTTAAAATTAAAAACACCTCAGAGATGACCAACATCATTAGTCGTTAGGGAACACAAGTTGAAAACACGAGATACCACACACATCTACTAGAAAGCTAAAGATGAAGAAAGAGTGTCAATACCAATTACTGACAGGGATGGAGAACAACTGGAACTCTCCTGTGTTGCTGGTAGAGATGCAAAAGGGTACAGCCACTCTGGAGAACAGTTTTGCAGTGTCCTATAAAGCTAAACATACACTTACCACATGACCCAGAAATCCTCCTCCTAGGCATTTACCCAAGAGAGATGAAAGCATATGTCCACCTAAGCCTTATACATGAATGTTTATTACAGCTTTAGCCCAAACAGCCCCAAGCTGTAACCCATCCAAATGTCCACCAGCTGGTGAAAGGAAGACCTGATTGCGGTACGACCCAGTCAACGGAATACTACTCGGCAATAGCAAGGAATGACCTACTGATACGTGTAACAACATCGATGAATTCCAAACTATGGTGTCAAGTAGAATAAATCAGACACAAAGGCTACCAACTGTATGATTTAACTTACGTGTCGTTCTGCAAAAGACAAAAATACAGAGACGGAGATCTGGTCAGTAGCTGGCAGGGGTCACCAGTTACAGAGACTCATTGAAAATGCGCACTGAGGAATTTTGGGGGGAGATGGAGATGTTCTGTATTTTGATCACAATGACGGGTACGTGACTATATATGTCTGTCAAAACTCTCTGAAACGTATCTTAAAAAGAGAGAATTTTGTCACATGTAAACGATACCTCAATAAACTTGACTTTAAGTGCGTACACATACACACCTCGAGCACAGACGTTGGTTGTTACAAGAACTTTCTCCTTCCCGTCTCGAAACCTCTGAATGACGGAAGCTCGCTGATCCACAGTCAGCTCTCCACTTAACAGAGACACCTGGTGGCCATCCTGCATCAACTCCACAGTCAACCATTTGGCATTCTGACGAGTCTGCATGAAAATCAAAACCCAGCATGGCGCCCAAGTTGAAGCCGCCTGGCTATGTGTGCAGCGCTCATGTCTGCAGGGCATGGGAGCTGGGTGCTGCAGAGGAGTTTTGCTTCACCTGCCCGTTGGGGCCTAGAGGGATCTGAGAATGTGGCAGGGGATTCTCCCTCCCCTGTGCTTTTAAGGGGCACAGCCTCTCAACCTGTAAGAGCTTTGGCTTCTCAGCCCTGAAACGGAGAATAAGATGCTCCGCCCACCTCTCATGGTGGTCTGATGACAAAATGAGGTAACCTAACAATGATGACATCCTTGTGTACGCCAGGCACTTTGCTAAAACCTTTACGTGCATCACGTTCATCTGCTTTCATAATGATCTGATGAGGTAGCTACCCAAGTTCATTTTAAAGAACTGAAAGATAAACCCAAAGCTTAAAACCATTAAGTGATTCGCCCAAGGTCACATGGCTAGTTGTCACATGGTCACGTGGCAGAGCTGAGCTTTCCTTTACTCTACAAGTATGTTTCCAGGGCCACCCAAGTGCTGGGTGGGGCTATTCTAGGGCGGGGGCATGAAGGTGAGTGGAACAGGTGAGAGCCTGACCTCATGGAGCTGACAGTGTGCACATGGTGGTGAAAAAATACAACCAAGACACGAACACGAAAAACGTCAGGTAGGAAAAGCAAATACGAAAATAAAAACAAGGGGCTGTTAATAGTGAGTGACTGAGTGGCTACTTTGCTCATAGTAAGTTAGGAGTAGAAGAGAACATTCTTGACCTGATAAAGGGTATCTATGGAAACACTACAATAAACATCAACCTGAATGGGCAAGTGTTAGAAGCAGTCCCTCTAAAAGAAGGATGCCCAGGGAGTTCCCTGGTGGCCTAGTAGTTAGGATTCCAGGCTTTCACTGCCGTGGCCCAGGTTAAATCCCCTGTCAGGCAACTGAGATCCCACAAGCGGCGTGGCACGGCGCGACCAAAAAAGAAAGAAAGAAAAGAAGAAATAAAAGAAGGATGCCCTCTGCTTCACACCATATTGAGGTCCTATTCCATTACCTCAGTTTCACCCATAAAATACAGATAACCTCTATTCAGAGTTGCTCTGAAGATTAAACACCATAATGTACAAAAAGCACCGAACACGGTGCCCGGCTCCACCTGCACAGAAACCCGGGCACGAGTAAGACAAGTCCCGGCAGACTCACCTGGCAGAATATGATGGCCTGGCCAATGGTGATGCCACCGTAAATGTTGCACAGAGCCTGGTACTTGTCTTTCCTATTCCTGCACAGCACATAATACTGTCGGATGTTGTGCAGGGTCAGCTCCTCTTTCCGTAACTTGATAATGTTGGGGTCAGGAATGATTCGCTCCGCAAACTGCCACACGGAGTCTTCAAAGGTCGCTGAAAAGAGGAGCATCTGGCACTCAGAGGGTAAAGCTCTACGAGAGAGGAGGGAAGAAGGCCGTCACCCGATGGCCAGGCCTGTCCCTCTCCTGGGGGGGCCGCTTCCAGCACTTGATGCCCACGGCCATCAGCTGCCCCCCACGCCCCTGCTCCTGCTCTGGGGTCACCGTGAAACGTGCTGCGGCCACGACAACTACACCTGCTGCAGAGCGCCACGTGTCAGGCCCTCCTGCCAACCGAGAATCTGGGAAAATGGATACACTGAATGTGGGGCTCCAGAGTGAAGTGCAGGTAAGTGATCTGGGTTTTCACGCCAGTCTTCTCCTTAGGAGAGATGGGCTCGTGAAGCCTAGGGTGTCAGTCTAGGTGCTGTTTACGGCAATCATCCCGCACAAGTTCCATGCGGATGAAGGGCACAGAGGCTCATCATTCGATGGCAGGCGTTCTATCTCTGGGGCGGGAAAGAACAGCCACATTAAGTCTATTTGGAACGGGAAGAACCTGGATATAAGTAAAAGGGGAGCAGCCGGGGAAGCTGCTACTGCATGTGGAATGTAAACTGAACCCACAGTGAACAGAGGCTAATTCAAAAAAAAAAGGCAAAATGAATGCACGGAGTCAGCAGTCAGGATACAGCTAAGCCTGTGGAGGAGAGAGGGGCGGGTGACAGGAAAGGGGCTGCAGGGGATTTCCGGGGTGCCAGTGAAGTTCTGTGTCTTGACCTGGGCCACCGTCCCACGAGCACAGCCTCTCTGTGATAGTTCACCCAGCAGTACACTTAGGGTTTGTATATTTCTCTGTACATATTTTAGACATCAATTAAAAAGTTAATTCTTTAAACAACAAAATAGAAGAGAGACCAGAGAGGAATCACTGCCTTTGAGAAGACAACAGAGCACTAAGAGAGTAAGCTGTTAGGGCTAAAAGGGAGCAGGTGAGCTCATACAGTCCACCGATTCCCAAACATTATTTCAAGCCTGGGACCTGAATCATCTGGGAGCTTTTCAAACAACAATCGGACCGATTTCTGGTTGGCCACGGGAGGCTATGTTTGTTACCTTCTCAGCATCCAGCATCCCACTAATGTGACTATAAAGTGATTAAGATATGAACTCACAAAACGTGCAGAATAAGATAAGAGAAACGGGTGGATGTTTCAATATATTTTTGCAAGACGGAAAAGTGTGATAACCAAGAAAGTGGATGAAGCTACAATACGAGCGCTACAGAGGGAAGTGCTGATGCAAAGACAGCGGTTCCCTCAGAACCACTGGGAGGCCTAGGACGTGCAAGGCCAGAGGCCTGGTGGGGTGGGGTGAGGGCTGTGAGAAGACATGAGGAGAAGCTGTATCAGCAGGCTGCGTCGCTCTGCCATCTGCTCTCCCACACCCTTCACCTGGAAAAAGAGGGCACTAGGACTGGTAGCCCCAGGCTGCGGCCATTTCATTCCAGAAAGAAAACTTACACAAATTGCCCAAGGGAAGGAAACATGGGCTGCTCTGCGGAACACACTGGATTTTGAAGACTTAGTATGAAAAGAAAGAATGCAAAATATTTCATTAACAATTTTTAGATTGATAACATTACTTGCTAAGATGCTATTTTTGATATGTCACGTTAAATAAAATAGTCTATAACATGAATTTCACCTGTTTCTTTTTTAATGTAGCTATTAGAAAAATTTTTAATTACACACGTGGCTTACATTATATTTCTATTGGACAGTGCTGTGATTTAATGTATTTTAAGCAAAAGAAAGGAAAACTGAACAATGGAGGGATGAACAACCAACATGAATACCCTAATTTTACTCAATATTCTTTTTAGTAGAAAAGCCCTTTTTGACTATTGAATCTTCCCTGGACTTCCGCATCTTTTATTCACTGTTACATTTAAACATACCAACTTATTGGTAGGGGATGGCAAGAAGGGAGTCTTGCTTGATCTTGGGCCCACATTTTTTTAAACAGGAAGGCTGGATGAAAATATATACAAGGAGCAGATGGACCCCACCCTTCTTTGGCAGCTAAGCTTGTACAAGCAGAAGAGCCTCAGCAGAAGGTGAGGGTGAAGCAGACAGCTGAACAGGGGATCAAGTGAAAATACGTATACTGAACGGTGGACCCCTCCCAGCCCATCCACCAGAGCATCCTGCTCTGCTCCCAGGATGCCAGCAACCGAGTGTCCCGGGAAGGAGATCAGAGACATTACATACTCCTAAAGACCTCCAGGTGACAAGCGTCCTAAAGTGAAGCTTCCAAGTCACACGCCCCAACCGCCGATAAAAAAGAGCTGTCGATAAATACGCTTACTAGTTCCTCAGCTTGGGTTATGAAAGGCTAGTGCAGGGTCACCAGATGTGAGGAGGAAAGATCCGTCACAAAGACAGACTGTAGCCAACAAACATAAAAGGAAACTCAAATCACTCAGAGTCAGGGTTGAGAACAGAAAAAAATTTAATGCTATAATTAATATCCTCAAAGAGATAACTGTAGATATCACGTATCTTTCTTGTGTTATGGATGTTTTGCATCCATAAGACAAGAAAAGGAAGCTATGGAAAAGAAACAGAGGACAATGCCAGTATGATCCAGACAGGACAGAAAAAGGCTAACCGACTGTGTTATTTCAGTGACGGATGGAATGACACATACAACTGGGTTAAAGAGGTAAATAATGGAAACAGAGCGGACTGCACAAATGAAGGGATGAATTCGGGACTAGGCCTGGTGGAGAAGGGATGTGGAAAGCAAATATGGAAACTGCATCGCACAAGTTCAGGATGAGACAGGCAATACTTCTAAATTAAGTTTTTTGCCTCCTCCAAACACACCAGTGCTCAGCTGAATTAGTTTGCCCACACCATGCAAAGGGACACATGTGACTCTATCTTTCCCTTGCCATCCCTATGAAACTGAGTCAAGTTACATTTCCTGGTTCAGAGGCTGCAAGTAAAGTGTCCTGCGGGTGAACAAGGTGGGAACTTTTGATAACAGACGTCTTTCCTCTCTCAGTGTAGAGTGGAGTGTCTCAGATCTTACCAGAGACCATGCTTCTACAGTATATCCAGTGAGATTTCAAATCACGGTAACACAAAATACACGCCCCACCCCTCCCATCTCTTAGGTATTTGGTTTTGAAAAAATGGAGTCTCAAAACATCTTTTTGGCTTCTATGAAGTTTTTATACAACACAGAAAATATACAACAAAAGACTGTTGACATTGTATCCAAATACAAAGTAGCCTTTGTTCAACTCCCTGCACGAGCGGCAGACAGTGCAAATGTATATTCTGGCATATTCCATTCAGTCTATAAATTCCTTATCAAAGAACATGAAAAGATCTTACCAGCTAAATGTCCTGCACCCTTTGTACACAATACTTTTAAAAACACATACAATATGCTTACCTGTGATACTGAGCTTTTCATTACCAAAGTTTTGGGTCATTTTGTTATTTCAAACTTGCAGAAGCCTTACTAAGATTTCTAACTGTGCAGAAATGGATGCAGAGCTACCTCAGACGTGTGCCTACAAGATGCCTGCCATTGCAGCTGGCCAGTGAAAAGATTTAAAATGTTGGCCTATTTTCAAAGTTTGAGACAAAAAGAATGTCCAACTCCAACCTGGAAATACGTCAAGGATGAGAATGGAGAAAAGATTATAGTAAAATAGAAATAACACACTGTGTCTCCATAACTGTCTGATGACTTGTGAAGAGGCCTTGTACTGACTGCACCTGAGCTGTCTGGTGTTCTGTAAAGGCTGCAACAAAAACCTGTAGCAAAAAATGACTCATTTTTCCTTTTTTTAGGAATAAAACTGCTGCAGAAGTCGAAAAATGTCAGCAGAAAAGGACAGCCAAGTTGAGGACTTTCTAATTTCTTTACTAAATTTGTAAAGAATCCATCTTTCCGTTTGACAAGTTTAAGTCACCTCTGTGCTTTATAATCATTTTCCCTGAGGAGAAGGGGTTTCACTTATGATGACATCTAATAGACTTCAGAGTGTCTGAAAATGATGGACATTTTAGACATGGATAACCTAAACGATGGATTTATAGATGCAAAGGATCTGAATGACAAACAGTTGGTCCACCGAAACAAGCCTGCGGGTACAGTGGAAGAACATTTTGAAGGAGCTAGAAATTGATTCTTGCAAGTCTAAAAACCACTGTTGCTAGTAGGTAAACTCCTAAGTATTCTATGCTTGAACACTTTTTTTTTTTTTTTTTTTTTTTTTTTTTTTTTTTATGCGTTACGCGGGCCTCTCACTGCTGTGGCCCCTCCCGTTGCGGAGGACAGGCTCCGGACACGCAGGCTCAGCGGCCATGGCTCACGGGCCCAGCCGCTCCGCGGCATGTGGGATCCTCCCAGACCGGGGCACGAACCCGTGTCCCCTGCATCGGCAGGCGGACTCTCAACCACTGCGCCACCAGGGAAGCCCGCTTGAACACTTTTGTTCAGAGGATATCACACTGGACTGATACCAAGAATCAGTGTGGGTTTCTACTATATATAAAATAGATAACTAGTAAGGACCTACTGTATAGCACAGGGAACTCAAATCAATACTCTGTAATGACATGTATCAAAAAAGAATCTAAAGAAGACTGGATATATGTATACCTATAACAGATTCACTTCGCTGTACAGCCGAAAACTAACACAACACTGTAAATCAACTATACTCCCCCCCCCCCAAAAAAAAGAATCAGTGTGGGCTTAATAAGGGCAGAGCTGCAAGTCAAAATGAATTTTAGATTTGACTGTATTCTGTTTTACTGCCACAGACAAGAAAAGAGGGCTGCTGGGAGTTCAGAGGATACTAGAAAAGAGAGTCAAAACATCTTACCACACGGTGAGACAGAAAAAAAAGTGTCATTATTGTCTCTGTCATTAAATACAGGTACAGTAAGTCCCCTACATACGAACCTTCAAGTTGTGAACCTTCAAAGATGCGGATGTGTGCTCACATGTCCAATCACGTTAAGTTAGTTCACGTGTCTGGCGTATGTTGTCACGTGCATGCACCCTCTACAAGTGGTTGTGCTTTTGTGTACTTTACTGTGCCATACTGTATAGAGTACAGAAGTGCAGTATCTTTATTTGAAGCAAGAGGACGACTTCACTGAACTCCTTGCTGTGTAACACAAGGAGCTTACTAATGAAGACCTGATGGAATCGGAGGCCCAGAGAAAGGATGAAGAGAGACAAGAGGAAGAAGTAACTGAAGAACTGAAGAGATTCATGACTCAGGAAATGGCAAGAGGATTTTCTTTATTTGAGGCGGCACCGTTAGTTTTTGACGCACAGGACCCGAATGCAGAATGGTACATGAAGGTTGCAGCAGCCGTTCAGAATGCAATCCATTGCTACCATGTCATCTATGATGAGAAAAAAAAGAGCTACTACCCAGACGTCACTGGATCGTTTTACAAGAGGGTAGATAGAACTGAATCCAGCAAGGAACCAGAACCTGTGCCAGCAACGTCAGGCGTGAGTGACACTGCAGCTTGTCCTCCGTCTCCTATTACTTACAGTCCTTCAGCTCTACCGTCTCCCACCTCCTCTCCCTCTTCCAGTCAGTAACCCTTCTTGCCTGTTCACTTGATGCCAGTCCCTGTAATGCCAGCTGTTGTACTGCACTACTGTACCTTTCAAGGTACTTGAAAAGTAAGATTAAAAATATTTTATTTTTTGTGTTTGTTTTTTATGTATTATTTGTGTGAAGAGCATTATGAACCTACTACAGTGCAGTACTATATAGCCAATTGTGCTAGTTGGGTACCCAGGCTAACTTTGTTGGACTTACGAACAAACTGGACTTAACGAACACGCCCTTGGAACGGAACTCATCTGTATGTGGGGACTTACTGTAATATGTTCAATTAGTTCTATCGTATTTACGTTCTCCTCATAAATAGTTCTATAATTATGTATCTTAAGTATATACAATAGGGAATTCCAGGGAGGCCCAGTGGTCAGGACTCAGCGCTCTCACTGCTGAGGGCCCGGGTTTGATCCCTGGTTGGGGAACTAAGATCCTGCAAGCTGTGTGGTGTGGCCAAAAAAAAAGAATATACAATAGCACAGCCTCCAAAATTTAAGCAGCCTATCATGTTTAAAAAGATTAAATTGCTGTATCAGAGACAAAACATTATTGCTGTATTTTTCTCATACATATTGTTTAATTAGTTCTCCTATGAGTTACTACTAATTGCCAGTTTAGCTCTACAGTTGTTGTGTTTAAATAGTAGCACTAATGTAACAGGAAAGTACAGGATAATATATAATTTCAAATAAACGTATTTTCCATATTTTTATGTCAAAGTAATAACACGTGTACGATTATTTCTTCTGTATTATATATATATATATATATATATGAAATATATGTGTGTGTACGTATGTACATATATATTTGCCTGCTATGACTGTATCCCGGGTTGTCTTCCTAAAAAGTTGGTCACCGCAGGGAAAGAAGTAACATAAGATATTTCCCCAGATCTGGCATGTACAAGTTTTGGGAATGAGAAGAGTGTACCATGTGTCTAGTACAATGAAGAAAAAAAGATCTGAACCAAAGCACATCATTGAGAAGTTCCAGTACATCATGGAGAAAAAGATTCCAAAACCTTCTAGTGAGGAAAAAACAGATCACAGACAAAAGTCTGAGCATCAGGAAGACATTAAACTTTCCAGCAGCAACACTGGAAACAGAGCATTAATTATAGTAAAAAAAAACAACCACTTTTCTGTTTTTAACACTGTCTCCGAATTTACAGGAAGAAAGCTTTTCAAGATAGGATTCCACATCCAGGGAAACTCAACCCAAAGATCAAATTTACAGGTACAGTAAAAACATTTTCAGACAAGCAGGGGCTAGAAAATGAACTTCCTACACATCCTTTTGCAGGAAGCCATTAGCAGATACATTCTAGCATATTCAGTAAATCAACAGTACGCCAAGAAGAAGGACCCACAAGACAGGAGATTCGAAACTGTTAATGAGGACAGGGGAAACCTGTAATGCGGCTGTGACCACAGGACGGGAGTGCAACCAGTCCAGGCTGAAACTGGAGACAGTGAGTGTGGGAGATCTTCCAGACAAAAAGAAACTGATGGAATTTTAAGATGTATTTGACTATCTGGAGATATCATTGACATATGACATGTATGATGAAACAGGTAGAGAAAAATTAAAGACCGCTACACAGTGATAGTAACCAAATGAAGGAAAATAGGCAACTCTAGGGGGAGAAGCACAAGGAAAACATAATTATAATAATTCAATACTCAGCAGTGAACGTTATTTGTGTTGTGATAATGATATCAATACCAGCTGTGAATGTAACCAACAACATTGTATATAACGAATCTACAACGAGAAATACCAATGTGAGCAGATCATTTAAAGGTATGAAAGTTAATGTCGTAACGGGCAGTATTCTCTAGGGGTTGGGGCAGGGGATTACTGGTTATCATTACAAGTCTTTCAATGTTATACTTGAATTTAACACAGTGTATAAATACTTTATTTAAAAATGAGCGATGCAGACTCTTAAAGCCCGCTCCCAGAAATTCTGGCTCAGTAAGGTTCAGGCTGGGCTGATAATCTGAAATTTTAAGCCCCTTGGTGATCCTGGGAGAGAGGCCTAGGAAATCGACAGGATTTATTTAACAACTTACAGGCAAAGTCAGGACTAGATACTAGGCTACTGATCCCAGGCTGCTGTGTCCTCACAATAGCGCTATCAGGTTTTAATGAATTCTCTTTAGAATTTTGCTCAAATACAAGATTACTGGCAAAATTTGGTGCAGACCCACTGTGTATGGGTTCCATCTGTAAGCCTGCAGCACAAGAGTAAAGCAATCAGGCAAGGTTACAAGATGAAGAAGTTGGGAAATTACAGCAGGCTGAAGGCCCATTGAGCTGGTGAAAATAATGAAAACCCAACTTGTTTTAAAGGTGAAAGAAGTGGGGAATAAGCAGTAAAGACAATTAGGAGCAGCAGACAAGTGAAATTCCTTCCCTGGACAGAAGACCCAGGAAGAAAAGGCTGGATGTGAAGGTTACCTTTGAATACGAATGCTTTGGTCTGAGAATCCTTGCGTGTCGATCATCACATCTGCTTCATCCAGGACAAACACACGAATCTTAGTCAAATCAATTAATTTTTGCTTGAAACACCAATCTAGGACAGTCCCAGGAGTGCCAATTATAATCTGTTTGGTGACATGAGTGCCTCTGGGAACTAGGGAGCAAAGGAAAAGGGTTTAAAGGTTTCCTTCAGATGCAAACGACTCTAACCATCCACAATTCCCGGTAATGAAACACATTTCATAATGGTTTTCCAAGTGCCAACACTGAGGGTCTTTGTGGTTTTTGATTTTACAGAGTTTTAGGATAAATTCCCAAGTTTCTAGCTTTACAGTAATGATAACAGTCGCGCATATTTGATTCTGCCCCACGGTCATTTTAAAAGCCACCCTGGGTTACGGCGTCTCTGAGACTTGGGAGGCACAGGTTACTTAAAGAAAAAAAAAAAAAAAGCCACCCTGCAGCATTCCCATTGTCCTATTGTCCTACAGAAACACTGGCACAGCAGTGAAAGGCCTACAAATCTTCCCCAAATGGAAAACAACCAAAATGTCTATCAACAGGTTACATGAAATAAATGACAGAAGATTATACAGCTAGTCAAAAGAATGAGGTGGGGCTACACATACTGACATGAAAAGATGTTTAAAACGCGTAAGTTTTTGAACAGTATAAAAAAAATGCTCCCATTTTTGTAAGCACACAAAGATTTGTTAACAAAACCATAGTTGTCTTCGGAAATAGGTTTTTGAAAGAAAGAACAACTTTCACTTTTACCTTTGAATTTTCTGTTTTAAAGTTTTTTTTTTTTTCACTTTATGCATGTAATACTTTAATGAAAAAGTGAAACAATAAAAGCTGTTCTGCACAAAACGACTGAGCCTCACAGAAAAGAACAAGCAAAAGCATCCTCTTCTGGGCCGTGGGAGTGATGCAGCTAACACTTACTGGGTCCTTATTATGTGCCAGGGGTGTGCACAGTGCTTTATCTGTATCATTTTATTTAATTCCAGTAACAACTCTATGATATAGGTGCCATTATATCCACCATTTTAGAGGCAAGAAAGCAGAGAAGGTATATACCACGACTGTGTCAGTGGTGCAGTCGGGATTTAAAGTATCAGCCAGGGCTGGCTTGCTGGTACATACTTCGATTCCCTCGAATGGCGTACATCACTTGAACATCCACACAGAATTTCCCCATCCGTTCGACCACACGGCCAGTTTGCAGAGCCAGTTCATAAGTAGGAGCTAAGCAGAGGCACTGAGAGAGGGAGAGAGGGAGAGAGAGAGAAGGGGGGAAGGAGAAAGGTTCATTAACAGCCACCACGCAATTCTGAAATACAATTAAAATTTGTGGAGGGAGAGGCACAGAAGTGAAACTGGAGATTTTGGTTGAACAGAATATTTTTACTTGAATACGACCGAGCAGCTGATAGATCTAGGGTGAATGCTGAGTATGGAAGTGGAGAAGGGGCTGAAGGATGAAGCAGCAGCTTCCTTTTATATGTTCCTCTCTGAAAGGTCATGAAGAAACACAGGTTATGGCTCACGCTGTTTTGGTAGAGGAAAAATGGAATGTAGGGGGGCTGGGAATCAAAAAGAGAAGGGATGCAAGACTAATTACAGCTTGAGTGTGGTCCCCATTACCTCTTCCCTGATATTAAAAGTCTGCCCATTTCCAGAGCACTCCCTGCTTGGTCCAATCCATCTTACACGTCTCTGGCAGAATGTTCCCTGAAACTCTTTCATTTGTTACTTCCATCCCCCCTATAAATGGTGGCTGTTGATGAATGAAGATGTCGATGGAAGAAACTGGTGATATTTAATGCATTTTTGAACTTCAATGAAGGATCTGGGATAGAGGGAAACACAGCTAAAGTGATAAAAACAGTTTCCACACACATTTCTCAACATGTGTTCAAGCATAGCTTCTCCTAAAGGATTTTTACTCATGATATCAAACCCCAGATATAAATTTCCCTGAACTTGTCTAAAGAAAGCACAGGATTTCCTATGCCTGTCACTAGTCACCCACGTCCATGTCCACAGGTTATCTTGCTGCGCAGGTTGTAAACTTCCTGAGGGAATCCTTGCTGCCCCATGGCTTTGAGCGCACCCAACACTTGGGCTCCCAGTTTGTCAATCAATTCGATGAACACAGGTTGGAGAAAGAGGGAGATCACCAGATACTTTCCATGTACTGACACTAGGTTGGGAGAAGGGCAAGCGCAGTTCTAGTCCCTGCTCAGTCGCTCTCTGACAACTGTGACCTCACGTGTGACCTTTCCCTCTCCAAGCCTCTGTTTCCTTCTCCACTAAATGAGTAGGAGGGACTGGGTGACCTACAGCTATATAACTATCACTACTGAATGCTCACTTTATGTTGAGCACGGTGCTAAAAATGTACATTAATTCACTCAATCTGCATGACAATCCTATGAGGCAGGTATTCATTCATTCATTCATTCAATGTTCAAGGAGTGGTTTCTACAAGCCAAGCACTGTGACTGAAGTTAGGGTTCAAGGGTGAACAGAACAACTGTGATCCATACCTTTATAAGTGTTATCTTTACTGACAAGAAAACATACTCCAAAAGATTTACTACCTCGCCTAAGACTTTCAGCTGGTAAGTACTCTGATTTTATGAAAAAACGTCTATTCTAAATATCATCACATCATTGCAGCAATATTGCCTATTACTAAAATACCTTTGGCACCGCAAGCATTCCCATCTCTCTCCCAGCCTTTCCTTACCTGTGGAAACAATTCCAAGGCATTAACTCTGCTTAGCATTGCCAAGACAAAAGCAGCTGTCTTTCCTGTTCCAGACTGACTCTGGGCTATGAGGTTCTGAGGTCTGTAGAAAAGAGGATGTGCTGGACATAAACTGAATACAAGCTCCTGGGCATAAACTGAATATAAGTGACTAAAAATAACCAGTTGGAATACCACTACCGTAGAAACTCACGGATGTGCCAGCATCATAGGGAGAGCCATCTCTTGAATTTTGGATGGTCTATTAAATCCCATTGCATAGATCCCTTTTAGTAACTCTTCTTTTCTGTCAAAAAAAACACAAAAAATCAAATACTTAAAGTCTGTGATGCGTCAGTAGACTCAGAAACACAAACTTGAAAGGGGCATTTCTAAATTAGGCCACTTTGCAAGTGAGTATAAAAAGTAATATTTGGAAATATACAAGTTAAACCTCAACTCTCAAACATATATACAATCCTGTCTGCACAGTTGGAGCACTAAAGTAATAAGTTATGTCATAAGCCCAGGCCAAGGATAGTAGTGAGGGCCTAACGTTGAACTTTCTCTTGAACCAAGAAAAAAAAAAGGAAAAACTCATCTGATAGAAGTGCGTCAATTTTCCAGTAGAGTTTTATTTTCCACACAAGCAGAAAACTAAGTGAGATTTATTGTTTATTTCTTTTTAGTCAATGACAAACTTTAACGTTTCAATGTGAATTTTCAGAGAAAACAAAATTTCATTTAGGTGATTCTTATATCAATTCTCTCTAGGAGCAGAAGATGCCATATTAGCTCATTCTTCTGAGCCAGTATTTTTAAATGTGTCTTTCCTGGGGTCTCAGGATAGATGTTAGAAAGAGAATAAAGTGAAGTAGGCTGGAATACTTCCACTACAATGACATGCACATTTTGGACATGCTTAATTGGTAGATTAATTGGTAGATTACTGGCAGCCAACCTTTAATTATAAGTAAGCTTCTCCCCAACTAGAAAGCAGGCATTGGGATTTTGGATTTCTCCACTTACATAAGTCCGTATCAGTAACTCGACCTATTTAAATACATTTCCTTAATGCCAGTTGATAACTCCCTAGGAAATGCAAACCTATTTGGGAAAGTTATTCATTTAAATACCATCTGAGACAAAAAAAAATAATTAAAAAGGTAAAAGCTTGTAACTTATCTAAAGGGGTATTTGGGTCATCAAAATTCCTGTTATCTGTACTCTGGTATGGAGAGTAGCAATACGGCTGTGTCTGGCTTAGCTATCCCCCTTAACACAGCAAGCTTAAAATATTTTACCATCAAAAATGTTCACAAGTCGTTGGACAATTCAGATATCCTAGTGTTCCTCTTTGAGCTATATTTTAATTGCATGCAAAATGTGCACATCTCATTTGAATACTGACCATTAGAACACGAAGGAGATCCTGATTATTATTATTAGCAGTTTAGTTTGTTCTGTGCTATGCTCTCTGCAATTTTCCTACACTTAAAGTAAAAATACTCACAGCCGCAGCTCTTCAAATGTTTTCACCGAGTAGAGTGGAGAGCTGGGATCCTTTTGTAAGACTTCAACTCGGTGACTGGATTCTACTAAGGACTGCCGGATTAACTTGTTCAAGAGTGAATTAGCTGCCAATTCCACTAGAAAAGCAAGGATAAAACAGGGGATATTGCAGGGGGAACGTCAAGCCTCCTGAATGACATCTAACAAGTTGCTTCCTTCCATTCACGGGCTGTATATCAAGCAACTGTTCCTACTCTCATTTTTCTTCCAAAAGAAGGTTCTAAAAAGAATGACACAGCACTGAGAATTCCTTTTCATTTCCACGAGGATCCAGATTCTTATGCTCTGTTGCTACACCAACCTCTAACCTCAACCAAGCCTATTGCCAGCAGACCTAATTTTTCCTTGCCAGCTGAAAATTCGTAACCCATTCCTGCATATTCTATTTCAATTTCCTCTAAAGAAGTAATCCTGACTCCTAAGTTAGTATTTCTTCTGATATTCACTATTTATAAAGAAAACAGAAGCAAAGATGGTTCTTTTCCAATTAAGTTGGTATTACTCACCCACGTTGTGAAAGTCATGATTAAAGGAAACAGAATGCCAGTAAATACACGCAAATGAATTTATTTCCTACCTCCATCTTCTTCACCATCTTCTTCGGTGTTATTAACAGAACCGTCTAAAAGGATGGAAGAGAAACCACTGTAAAGATAAATGCCAAGCAGGAACGTCCAGCGTATCATCCCAGTTTCTCCTGCCGACTCTACAGTGTGTACAAAGGAAGGGTCAAGCAGTGGAGGAGTGGGTAAAAAGACTGGAAAGGTAGTGGAGGGTCTTGAATGTTAAATTATGGGAGCCAAAGTTGCCAGGGACATGAGGAAAGCAACGCTTTTTAAATGAACTGAGCCCAATCTTCTTTAACAACACTCACCTACGTTTGTAACGGTAGTACTCTTAATACCCTGAAGGTTCTTCCGGGGATGGATGACGTTTGAAAACTATTGAAAGATACAAATTTCAATCAATATTGTGAAGCAAGGCATCAAGCAGCCCAGTGCCAGCCCCTAACACGGGCTGGAAGGGAGGCAGGGAAGGCCACGCCAATACTGTTTCCTTTGCGATATTATGTATTAATGGATTCCTTTGAGAAGCAGGTCTCCTGTATGAATTATCCTAAAATCAGAGGAGACTTTCTACTGCCCCTGTATATGACATTCCTCTTTATAAGCCTCTAGTCTAAATGTGACAGTCCTCGGCGGGTCACAGCACGAGCAAGGGATAGCAGATAGGAAAGCACGTTGGTAGATGAGATGCAGGCTGAGGCTTAACGGTCAAATTGGGACAGTAGAAAACTCAGGGTCTACTTGGGGCTCCCAGCTGCTTTCCCTTCCGCAGATGTCTTCATTTTGTCTTTTCAAACCAAAGGTCTTGTTTCTCTCGGGGTCTCCTTTCCCGTGGCCCTCTTCCAAATCCTTGTCACACCTCCCCACCACCATCTGACACTCGGCTCCAAACCGTAGCGGAGCTCTCCCTTCCCCTCCCCAGCACATTTCCCTCCGGGAGTGCTGTTCTGGGCCCTAACCCCCTTGCCCTCCCCGGTTCGGTGGCAGTTACGTGGCCGTTCAGCCCCTCGCTCTCCGCAGCCCCTGCGTCGCCTCCCCAAAGTAACGACGCCATAGCTGCGATCGCCGCTTCCGCTCCCAGCACGTGCGGCCGCCACAGGCGCGAGGTAGTGCCCGGCCTCACCCAGCGGCCAATGGGCTTTCTCGGGGGGCCGACCAGCCGCCGTGCGCAGGCGCCCGAACTCCGAGGTGGTGGGAGGAGTCGGGGGAGGAGTGCGGGGTCCGCGCAGGAGGGAGCTGGCTGTAGTGGTCTGCCAGTGCCCCAGTCAACGCCAGGCGTTGGAAAGGCTGCCGGGGCGCTATCGTGGTGAACGTTCGCCCGCGGCTGACCTCTGCTGAGCAACAGCAGCGTGGGACTCTAAGCGGCAGCAATCTCCGTACTGATTCGAGTGTCCTACCTCTCCTACCCCACCACCCTCTCCCCAGACTATTCTCCTGGTGGTGAAGCAGGACCCCTCCACCCCGCTTCAAGCTCTTGTGCCCGCGTCCCCCCGAAATTTCCGCTTCTGCGTTGCAGGATGTCAGAAAGGCTAGTGAATGGCATAGGAAAGTGGAGAGTCAGAATTGGTGAGTTTCATCTGACAAATGAATTCGAATGCGAAAGATGCAGAGAGGAAGTAAAGTTGTTCAAGCTCTATCGTCCCTGTTACTAGATACCTGTGATGTTTCCACATACTGGCTTATTTTCATTTTAATTCTGATACGCGCCTCTTGGTAAAGCAATCCGGAGAAAACGGTTTCCCTTTCGGTACAACCTTCACCTGCTACCTTCACCTGCATAGTCCGGGATAGATTCTGTGCACTAACGACTGCTAAATTTGGACAAAAGAACCAGATCCCCACCCCACCCCACCCCCCACCCCCGCCAGTTTTCTAACTGGAATCTTGCGGTTTCGATCAGCATCTCTAGAAAAACGCGCAAACAAAACCTAGTTATGATCTCTCCGTGGTGCTGAAGCAAGACTCCGCATCCCTGTTCGGTCACTCTCGGACACCTCAGTCGTCTGTTTTGAGATTATCACATTCCTTTTCAGCCTTTCCATGTGGATTCTAATTGTAAATGTTTTTGACTCTCAATGATAGCTTTCTACTAATTTAAGTACGAATAAAATCAGACCAAGTTCTTTAATTTTAGTTTTCTATTATTTTAGCGCACTAGAAATTATCCTTTTATTCTTCTCCTACCGCAGGACCCAGATTCTGTTGTGTTGGAGGTGGACAAATGGTGACTAGATTAGAAAACATTAGGCAGATTTCAGCGTCAAGCCTGCACTCCCGGCTCTTAGAACTACATTTCCCATGAAGATGTACTACATTTCCCATGAGGCCCCGGACGCGCGCGTAGAAAACGCAAAGGGACAGCTTCCTGTCTCGAGAAAAGCTGCGTGGCCGACGACCGGAAGGTAAATGTGGGGGTTTTGGGGTGGGTTATTTTCTGGGTTCTTCCAAGGGGGACGGACAGATGGACAAACAGATGGACGTTTCTCTCTTTCCCGCTAAGCCACTGTTTCCATACCTTGATCTTTTCAGGAAAGCGCTCTTTAGAGCATGGAAATGGGAATTCGCTAAAGACCGTGTTTTTGTGTCTGGTGCTTCTTGGAGCACTTGTCAGAAACGTGCAGCAGTAGGAGCTTCTTTAATTCGATTCCTTGAGGGCCCTGGGACTGCGGAGTGTAATCACTTCTTCCTCAGTTAGAATTTTGTTTGCTTATAAAACGAAATATTAGTAGAGGTCGGGATCCCAGTAGTATGTGGGGTGGGCAGGCGTGGCAACGATTTTCAAATTGTTTGGGGGATTACTTTCCAGTATTAGTGATCATAGTGCGTGTTTCCTAATCCTTTGGCTATTACCCCTGCTTCCTTCTTTGGTTTAAAAGTTTATCATGGGGAATGCTCTTTCTGCTACTTCCACTGGTTACAAATATTTTCGAGACTAAACCTTTTTAACCTCAAAAAATACGTTGAGGGCTTCCCTGGTGGCGCAGCGGTTGGGAGTCCGCCTGCCGATGCAGGGGACACGGGTTCGTGCCCCGGTCTGGGAAGATCCCACATGCAGCGGAGTGGCTAGGCCCGTGAACCATGGCAGCTGAGCCTGCGTGTCCGGAGCCTGTGCTCCGCAACGGGAGAGGCCACAGCAGTGAGAGGCCCGCGTACCGCAAAAAAATTAAAAAAAAAAAAAAAAAAAAGAAAGTCTAGCGACGGCTGTTTTAATGTTTACAGTCAATGCTTAGCGCACGCACGAAATTCCTTTGTGGTAATTTGGTGGCCCCCCTCCAGGTATTACATGGCTGTTTGGGAACCACTGTGCTTCACCTGTCAGGAGTCCTCTTTTCCCCAAAATGTCTTATTACTCGCTTAACTCCTTTGGACTAGTTTTTCGGTTATATAAGGGGTTGAACTAGATAATCACTTCGGAAATTTTTTGATCCGGTAATATTGGGCTTTGAGATATGAAGATGTAAACCATTGTTTTGCTGTAATTTGTACGTAAAAAGTGCCATGTGGCTTTTAACTTTTAAAAAAGAGAGGTTTAAATAAAAACTACCTTTAATCCCACCACCTAGAGTTAGGTGTGTTGATCTTTCCTTGTGCCTTGCGTGTGCAGTATGATGAGATTGTACGGTACAGTTTGCAACTTGTTTGACCTAATTTGCATTTTTGTATTAGCTTACCATAGATTTCCAGTGACTAATAGTCTAACGTTTAATTATTCACTGTTGTTGGGTGGTTTGCAGTTTTTACGTATTTGCAGTGAATGTATCCTGCATATATCTTTGAGTCACTGATTCTTACTTTCCCTGATGAATGCCTAACAATGGAACTGGGTGAGTGAATGATGTCGCTTAAATATTACGGAGAAAATGTATTTTAGCAGATAGTAATGGTCAAGGTCATTCATTTTTGTTACACAGCTGTGTTTTCCTAGAACAAGCAAGCTATTTCTGCTGTCACTCTTCTGGCTTAAATGCTAAAACTGACAACCTCCAGGTTTTAGGTGTTTTTGGACCAGAAGCATCAAAAACAAATAGATCCAAGTTCAGGTGAGCTAAATTAGTGAGTTGGTCTGTACCCTAATAGACCAGATTCATTTTGGTTATTATCTCTCTATCTGGTTCCAGCTGCTAGGAGTTTGAAGTTCTGTTGCAGAGTGGGAATAGCCTTCAAGTGACAGGCATAATTTCTAAGAAAATCTTAGCGGCAAATTATAAAAACTATTGCATTCTAGAAGTAACAAATGGAGGGCAATATATTGCTGAAATAATTCTGAAACAAAACATGTCACACAGTGCTGTTATTGAGCATGTGTTAAAAATTATTAAAACAGCTGGATTTACTATATTCCTTTAGTAACGAAGGTTATCTACGCTGTTACCTTTCCTCCTTTAGGATTGTGTGTAAAGGGCAGGTTTTTGTTCATTCCCCTTGGCTCTCATTATTTAGGTGGTGAGAGTACGATGGGGAGTATGATTGGAAGCAGAATCATAACCTAGGTTTGAGATCATCTTTGAGAAGTATTTAAGTAAAAATAAGGTCAAATTCACAAATTTCCAAAATTCTTTAATTTGGGGCAGTTGCTTACTGCCCAGCAACTTTAAAAACACACTCATAAAAACAGCAACTCACACTAGCCAAAGGTTTATAAAATAGAAATAGTGCTGGCTTTGCTTACTACTCTGACAAAACAGAAAGACCAGGTCTGTTTTTCTTTTTCTGGCATGATTCCTCTTTCAATTGCTAGATATGAGTGGTAATTTGGAAGTTAAGTGGTATCCGATACCAACGTGACATACACCTAGGAAAGACCAGTGATGGGTGAAGTCCTTACTCTGTGTTCCATGGTCTTTTGAGCTAGTTGTTTCTATTTAAGTAAAAGGAGAGAGGTTAAGAACCAGGTTATCCCAAACAATGCTGTGAAAGGAGAGACAGGTTAAAAAAAAAAAAAAAGGACTTAAGAAGGAGAAAGAGGGAAGGGAGGCTTCTTGGCATCACACCATTTGCAAGGTCACAACGAACACCCCAACGAAGGGCAGATCGTTTCTTCTCAGTTGGTACTAGGTAATTGTTTGGAACATATATGTGCTGAGGCTTGGATTGGTGTTCTGCACGACAAAGCATCTGCTCTCGGACACCCCAGCGTAATTCCTTCCTATGATCTTCACCAGGTAACCGCATCGAGTCCCAGTCTCGTTTATACTCAAAGTAGCGGGCCACCCGGTCTACCTTGCCCCGGTTTCGGCTCCACTGGTCCAGCCTTGGGAGAATAAAGGACTTGGGTCGGCTGGCAACGATCAGGTCTTGTTCATAAGCTGGAGGGCCCATTTCTTCTCTCCGTAGACAGCAGATGAGCTGATCTTGAGAAATTCCTTGGTATTCACGTGGTAGACTAAATTTTTGTGAAATATCAACTGGAGATTCCCTGTCATCCTGGAACTGCAGATTCATCAGCCTTTGTCTTAAGTCCCAGACGTCCATGTCACTTTCTGTCCCAGACTCCGATTCACTGATGATCGACTCATCCGTCACTAATACTTCCCCGCCTGGCTTTCGACGCAGCACCTTTCTCTTCATCACGGGCTTTCGGAGTCTTTGGGAGGCCTCTGAGACTGCTTCTGAAGAGGCACTGCTTTCTATATGTGGGTAATGCAATTGTACAGGAGGAGCATGTCGCTTTCCTGGGGTTACTGAGGCTTTACTGTAGGGATCATATGGGATGGACTGGGCTGCTCTCCTGACACCTCCCTCACCCTGCCCTGCACAGATATGGGTAAAAGCTGTAGCAGCTGCTAACATTCGTTCTTCCGGATCCATATTGGCCCAATTTTGTCCATCAGGTCCCACAAGTTCCTCCAGGGCTTCCCCTACACTGTAGGACCTTCTGCAAGAGAAAACACCAATCAGTTTTCCAGTAATAAATTTCTAGCCCAAAAATCGTTCATTCCCTTCTTGTGTACTATTTTATAGCAGTGAAATGGAGAAAGAATGGCTAAGGCAGTCATAAGTAGAACAGTTAAGTATATAGTAAAATACAGATTAGTACGGGCAGTATGGGAGCACTTTGGAGGGGCATTAACCCAACTCGAGAGTTTATTGACCGCTTTCGTTTCCACTCTTCTTATTCACTCCCACTTTTACTGCCTGGTAGTCTTGCCATCTTTAGTAGCTCCTAGGATAGGTGAGTTCAGGCATGAGAAAAGCTCAAGAGACTAATGATACGGGGCACAATACTTAATGTACATTATGTAACTTGTACTTAGAGGGACACTTTATGTACCCAGCACTGTTTTTCGTGCTTCACATTTATTAAATTCGCGTAATCCTCACAATTGTGGGATAGGTACTCTTAGTATCCCCTTTTCACAGATGAGTAACGTGAGGCATTGAGAGATCAAACAGCCCAAGGTTACACAGCTAGTAAGTGGTGGAGCTGGAATTTTAACTCAGGCAGTCTGGATTCAGAGTCCTTGCTTTTAACCATGAGAGTGATTTAATTCAAAAAACCATCACAAAAGCAGTAATATAAATGCATACACTCCTTATGCTTAAGAAATAACACGGCTTCAGCTGCCAAGCTAACTATGTCCATCCCAACAGCCTGTCACTGAATTAACTTTTAGTACCCAAACCAACCAGTCAAATACCCAATGCCAGTTTCCTGACTGGATCTAGAATAGGTATCTACTGCCCAGTATTTCCTGTGTCTCTACTATTTTTCTTCTTAAGCTGAAAAACTAATACATATACATGTAGTTTAAAGCAAGGACTCCCCACCTCACACCACCCAAACCAAGTTTCACTCTCAAAGGCAGCTTCTTATAATTTCTCCAGTAATTTTCCATATTCATATGCACTTTTATACCATAAAGGAACATATTATACAACTCTTCTAAACCTTAAAGATAGTCTTGGTGATCCAGCTGTTTCAGTACATGTAGACATTCTTCATTTTGTTTAAAGGTACATGGAATTCCAGTGTATGGATGTACCATAATTTATTCATCCTGTCCCTGACTGATTTTAGACTTAGTCTTTTGTTCTTAAAACGAATGTTACAACAAATACCTTATAAGTTTTTACATACTTGTGCAAGCATATGTGTACATTAAATTTCTAGAAATGGAATAGGTAGGTCAAAAGGTATGTATGTGCTCAATTTTGATAGCTGTTGCTAGATGCCCTCTAAAGACGCTGTACTGAGTGTGTATTCCAGATCTTGTTTCTCCTTCCTCTCTCCAAGGTAGTATATTATCAAACCCTCTCCTCTTTGCAGTCAGTTTGGTAAAGAAAATACTTCTCATATAAATTGGCATTTATTTAAATTGAGTAAATTTGAGCATCTTTTCATACACTTACAAGCTTTTTCTCCCTTTTGTATGAAATGCTTGTTTTCATTTACCTCTCAGGTTGTTGGATTTTTTTCTTGTTGATCTTTATATTAAAACTGATTTATATATTCATGGAATACATACCACCTTTACATTTTTCTTGCCAGCTTGTTATTTACCTTCTGACTTTTTGCTGGTAGAAACATATTTTTAGGTAGTCACATTTTTTTGGTTTCCTACAGTTTCTGGGTTTCTACAGTGCCTTACTTATAAATGCCTTTCCTACTTCAACAAGATTATAAGAAAGTTATCTCATGTTTTCTTCTAGTACTTTTATAGTTTCATTTTTTACATTTAAACTTTTCATCTGTCATAGATACACAAACTCAAAGAGCAAAAACCTAAATGAGCTACCTAGACTTAGATAACCTAGTCAGCCTTAGAACAGATGTGGAGATGATATTCTTTAACTAAAGTAACCGTCAGTCAAAGATTGTCTAGTACTGTCCCAGTATTATAGATATAGTACAGTTGTCCTCAGATTATTGCAATATGCCAGGAATTTCAACACTGATATCTAAATTATATTATCTAGAGTGACTTTTAACTGCTAGAGGTACAGAATCTTTTATCAGGACATGCATTAAAATTTGACTTAAAGATCTTGATGCTTAATTACCTTCTTTCTGCCATCAAAACTGCTTAAAGTAGGAAAATCTTGACTCCAGGTTCTACTTCCAATATGAAGTACAATCACTGACAAGTTTCTTCCATCAAGCCAGCTCTTATTGTACCACCTTTAAGACGGAACTGAGTATTAGATAGAACATACAAGCCACTAATTTTACCTGAAATATTGGAAAGCAATAGAAACTTGGAGTAGACATAAATATTGCATATAAACAGATCTTATGATTGGAAATATGGGATAAATATAATGAGAAGTCAAAAGGAAATGTTTTAGGGGAAAAAAATCAATAACATCTGTCCTCAGTCATCTCAGCTCATGAAGAAGAGAGAAATGAAATCTACATATTCCGTAAATTCTGACTACTCTTAACAATGCTAGCTGAATATTTTTTTGATGCTGCTTTCCCGTTCCCACTGTGAATTGGCCAGACAGGATGGAAAAGAATAATAGCTGGATGATCAACCCATAATAAAGCTAATGCTTATATCCCTGGGCAGAATCAAAAGTCCATATCCTTTAGGCATCAAATTAAATCTTAGATACTATTTGAACATAATGGAATGATATTGACATACTATTTGAACATAATGGAATGATATTGACATCACCAAAAGCAATCGGCACTAAAATTGTACCTCTTTACTCTCTTTTCAGATAGGGTGGATCTCTATGATTTGTTTATTCCTGAGGTTGTCTTATCATGCTGAAAATGACATAGAAAGAATCCAGACTGAGAAACTCCTAAAAAGAGTGCAAGAACTGGAGCAGGAGGTACAGAGACTTAAAAAAGAACAGGCCAACAACAAGGACTCAAACGTTAGAGAAAATTCTTCAGGAGCTGTAAAAGCTAAGCGTGCATTTGATTTCAGCGCTCACGGTCGAAGACATGTAGCCCTAAAGATAGCCTATCTGGGCTGGGGATATCAGGGCTTTGCCAGTCAGGAAAACACAAACAATACATAGAAGAGAAACTGTTTTGAGGCTCTAACCAAGACTCGACTAGTAGAAAACAGACAGACATCCAACTATCACCGGTGTGGGCGAACAGACAAAGGAGTTAGTGCCTTTGGACAGGTAAGGGCCACTGTACTGTTCCACAAAGCGAGCAATACCAACATATTCTAGGTGTACATACTGAGGATTCAGATTATTTGTATCTGTAAAACAATATCTTTCTCTCATTCCACAGGTGATTTCTCTTGACCTACGTTCTCACTTTCCAAAGGGCAGGGATTCAGAGGATTTTAATTTAAATGATGAAGTCAATGATGCGGCTATAGAGATCCGTTATACCCACATTCTCAATCGGGTGCTCCCTCCAGACATCCGTGTACTGGCCTGGGCTCCCGTAGAACCTAGCTTCAGTGCTAGGTTCAGCTGTCTTGAGAGGACCTACCGCTATTTCTTCCCTTGTGCTGACTTAGACATTGTAAGCATGAACAATGCAGCTCAGAAGTACGTTGGCACACATGATTTTAGGAACTTATGTAAAATGGATGTAGCCACGGGGTGATTAATTTTCAGAGGACTATTCTGTCTGCTCAAGTGCAGGCTAGTAGGCCAGAGCCTGGCTGAGGAGAGATGGCAAGAACCCTTTCAGTTATGTCAGTTTGGAAGTGATTGGCCAGGCATTCCTTTACCATCAAGTCCGCTGTATGATGGCTATCCTTTTTCTGATTGGCCAAGGAATGGAGAAGCCAGAGGTTATTGATGAGCTGCTGAACATAGAGAAAAATCCCCAGAAGCCTCAATACAGGTAAGTTTAAAAAAATGAAACAAGGAAACACCCAGACCCCCAAAATAAAACAGCTATTGCCCTGAGATATGTAATATATTTTAAAATATTCTTCCTCTCCCCACCATTGTCTAAATAACTAAGTCTCTGATCCTGCCTTCATGAAGCATTTACTCTTAACTTGTAGAATGTTATGAACATGTAGCAGGGAGTGGTATCGTTTAATTTTCTTCTGTTACTGTTCTATCTCTTTAGTAAGAAACCGGTGTTTGGACCAGGCCCCTTAAATAATTTTATAGCATTATGGTGGGGCCGAGTCAGCTCACTTCTAGGTGACTTGTTACCACTGAAATTTAATGTAGACCAGGCCTAACTAGTTGATCCATGGTTTACTGCCTTTTTCTTTTTTAATTATAAAGTTGTTCAAGGTTAGGGATGGTGTTTTATTTTCTTAACTATTAGATACTCAATATTGACAAAGTTTTCCCCCTCCTTTAACCCAACTAATCCTGTTTTTTAGGAATTGGTTGGATGGCTGCTGTGTATTCTCATACTCTGTTTCTTCTCTCTTTCTCTCTAGTATGGCTGTAGAATTTCCTTTAGTCTTGTATGACTGTAAGTTTGAAAATATTAAGTGGATCTATGACCGGGAAGTTCAGGAGTTCAATGTTACCCACCTTCAGCAACTATGGGCTAATCATGCTGTTAAAACTCAGATGTTGTATAGTATGCTACAAGGACTGGACTCTGTTGCGGTGCCCTGTAGGACAGGTATGACAGGGAACCAAAGTTATACAGGGTTATGGGGGAGGGAGATTCACATAAAGTTTGGAGGTGATTCTGTTGTGGTAAAGTATCCATGTAATGCTTGATTGTATACATTATAGGACCAAAGATGGATGGAGTGATAGAATGGAGAAATGTTAAGCCCTCTATCATAAAGCAGACCAGTGCCTTTGTAGAAGGAGTGAAAATGCGCACTTATAAGCCCCTAATGGATCGTCCTAAATGCCAAGGATTAGAATCCCGGATCCAGCATTTTGTACGTAGGGGACGCATTGAGCACCCACATTTATTCCATGACGAAGAAACAAAAGCCAAAAGGGACTGTAATGACACACTAGAAGAAAATACTATTTTGGAGAAACCAACCAAGAGAGTTTGTGTTGATACAGAAATTAAAAGCATCATTTAACCATAGAGAACTCACCAAGATCTAGGAGGCAACAAAACACCATTAGGCTAAAGAAGTTCTTGCTTGAATAAGAAAGAATTTAAACATTCTTTCATTCCTGTCCAGGAGAATTAGAGATGGAAGAAGCAAAAAGTAATTTTTAAATGGACATATATTTACATACACCTGGAAACCTGTGCCTTTTGTTCAAATTCATTAAAGCCAGATCCTGCAAGTGTCTGATTTGTTGTGCTGTCCTTTTTAAAAGCAAATGAGATATTTACTACTCATCTCAATTCTCATAAAGAGCTTGCCCAAGTGTCAGAAATGAAAAATACAAACTTTAGTAAGTTATATATTTGATTAACTGGTTTAGTGCCAGGCAAGATACCTGAAAATAACTCACGTGGGTAAGGCACAGCATCTCTTATGAAGCTTATCAGTCTAGTGCTGTGAGCCACAAATTGTCTCTGTTGCATAGTCCTTTTAAACATTTTACACATGCAGAGAAAACTCTTAGCCCACGGGCCATATAAAAACAGGCCATGCGGTTTACCAAATCCCTGGCCTAGTGGTTAAGGAAAGCTCTTATAAAGAGGAGACATGCAAGTAAATCTTGCAAAACAAGTGGGGAGTCATTAAAGTGAGGATAAAGTAGCAGAGCTTTAATTGTGTTTAAGGCAGAAGATGCAGCTGTATGAAAGGTTAAAGGTTACAGCATTTGCATTCAGGTAACTGTAAATACATTAGTATGGCTTCAGAGTAACAATAGCACAGTTAGGAAAGGTAAGCAAGGGTCAAGTTTTAGAGCCTTGTAGGCTTTCCAAAAAAAAAGCTTAAATTTAGATCTTGAGAGGCCACTGGAAAAAAAAAAAATTAAGAGCCAGAATTGTGTAGGAAAAATATTGCTCTGGTTTACTGTGCATTGCAAGAGGGCAAGACAAGTGGGACCATTAAGAGGCGGTTGGAGGCAATCAAGGAAATAGATGATGATGGCCTAGACTAGATTTGCAGAAATGGGGAACGGAGACAAGAAGGTGAATTTGAGCTTAAGAAAGGAGAAGCAACAGGACTTCGTGGTTGAGTGAGTGTGAGGTTCAAAGCAGGGACCTTTCAGGATAACTCCTACATTTCAGATTGAAGCACATTCTGGAGACACACACTAGGACAGGAAAATGAGGTGGGGCTTTGCTTGTTCTCAAAGTTGATAAGTAACCCTCAAAATATGACTTATAAACACCAATATTCACTCAGAAGAGTTTAAAGTTCTCCTAAATAATACATTATCCTTTATAGCAATTAAAACAATAAACATCAAAGTAAATGAACTCAGACCTTCTGCTCAATAGTAACAGTTTTCATCACAGCAGAGTGTATTGCTAGTCCACATTTATGATATAATACTATATACTATATGAGATCCAAAGTTTTATTTACCTGCCAACAAATAATTAGTTTGTTCCTACCTATATTCAAAATTCCAGGTATACAAATATGATTTATACCCTCAAGCTGCTAGGTAAAATATATAGATGGGACAATTAGAAACAATACTAACATAGAAATAGTACACTGATGCTCAGTAGTGGATGGGCTGCAGAAAGACTTCACTGAGAGTTCCAAGTTTAGGAAGTAAAATAGTATAAGGAAGTGAAGTGACCCTGTAGTTTTGAAGAGCAAGAAGACACAATAGCTTTTACATTCTAGCTGAGTAGGAACCAGAAAAGAGCCCCATTTTAGAGATGGGGAAATAGCTGGACAAAGTAAGATTTTTTCTAAATTGCCAATTGTACGATCCAGGTCTTCTGGAGTTTGAATCACGTCATCGGTTTTTGGGGATTGATCTGCCAATATTTCATATACCCTAAATGTCCTTAAAATATGACTGCTTTCTCCTTTAATTTCGATGTAAAGATAGCGTAATCACTGAGCATAGCAAATGTCCCCAGTTAAACATGTAAAGACAAACCAAAAGCATTTTATTTTTTTCAGGTTCCTACTTATTTCAATGTACTTTCACTGGCATTAGTTTTCAAGTCAAAGGAAAACCTAGAAAAGAACAGAGTTTAGGGAATCACTCAAAAAAAAAAAGTCAACTATAAAGAAATGATACACGGGACAAAAAGCACTAACTAAAATGCCATGCTTAGGGCTTCCCTGGTGGTGCAGTGGTTGAGAGTCTGCCTGCTGATGCAGGGGACACGGGTTCGTGCCCCGGTCTGGGAAGATCCCACATGCCACGGAGCGGCTGGGGCCCGTGAGCCACGGCCGCTGAGCCTGCGCGTCCGGAGCCTGTGCTCCGTAATGGGAGAGGCTACAACAGTGAGAGGCCCGCGTACCGCAAAAAAAAAAAAAAAAAAAAAAAAACAGCCATGCTTAGCAGATTCTATAGAAGCAAAAGAGAGGATCAGGGTCTTTGATCTTTTTTTTTAATTTATTTATTTTTGGCTGCATCGAGTCTTCAATTGCTGCATGCAGCCTTTCTCTAGCTGCAGCAAGTGGGGGCTACTCTTCGTTGCAGTGCGTGTGCTTCCTACTGTGGTGGCTTCTCTTGTTGCGGAGCACGGGGCCCTAGGCGCACGGGGCTCAGTAGCTGTGGCTTGCAGGCTCAGTAGTTGTGGCACACGGGCTTAGCTGCTCCGCGGCATGCGGGATCTTCCTGGACCAGGGATCGAACCCATGTCCTTAACCACTGCGCCACCAGGGAAGTCCAGGGTCTTTGATCTTAAATGAAATCCTTTCAAGGTTAACTAGGTTATATTATCAAATCTAGAAGAATAAGGATCTAATGACATTACTTTTGGTAGTTACCACAGAAAAACTCAGGACAATCATCATAGATGAAGCAAATCAGAAGTCCCAAAATGTAACTTTGAAGAATGACTTCATTTATCTGTATTGTATAATACGTTGTATAAATTCCAGAGTCAGACCGATGGTAGGGACTAAATGAATATGAGGAGTAAAGTAGGGCTTAGCTTTTTCTTTCTTCACTGGAAAAATGGAAGGAATTATTTCAACAGGTTGTGAAGTTTAAATGAGATTTTATATATGTTTTTATATATATTATATATGTAATATATATAACATGTAATATATAAGTATATATATTATATATATAAATTAAATGGTGCTTTGTGAGAAGTATTACACCATTCATTTCAATGTTCATGCAATACAAAACTGCCTACTAAAAAGATAAACGCAGAACAGAGGAAAGTAGGGACAGAAATGGAACAGGACTCTGGGCTGGAATGGGCTGGAAGAATTCCAATACTAAGGCCCAAAGAGATTTTTTTTTTATGGCATGTGTAGTATACTATACTATGATTAATATGTTTCCTTTGCAGTTAAATTACTGCACACTTTTTCTTTCTCGAATGTATGAAGGAGATAGGCGCTTGCAAATAATAAAATATAAAATTTAATAAGGCCCACAAGTAGCTGTCAGTTTTTTCTATTTTTAATATAAAGACCTGATAATCCTTTCTCCTTACTTAGGGGGAAACTTTCACATAGAAGCCAGCACAGCTTGTATTTTGTAGATAAATACAGATGATATTGACCAAAATACCCAACAGTACCTTCTGGTCAAAATCTTAAGCAATTCAGTGTCCCATGTTTACCTAGTTGCAAGTGAAAGGATTTTGAGGGTGGAGGGGAAGGATTTTAAATTGGAATAGCAGGGCTGGATCACTAGTTAGATTCTAAACTTTGCTGGGAGGCTATTGCAGATTTAGAACAAATTTCTCTACCTCTCGGAAGGAAAGCATGCAGCTTCAAGAACAAAAGTATTAGAACAAAAGAAAACAAAACACCCTAAAAAAGACAACCATAATCCAAAGAGACAACAAACTAGTGGAAATACTGTAACAGGTTCAAAATCACTAATTCAAATTCCTATTAGAAAGCTATTAAAAGGTACAAACACCAGCAGAATAGGAAAAAGGTGAATTACTGAAGAAATAATGACTAATAAACATAGAAAAAGATGTTTCACCTCATTAATAATGCAAATAAAAACATTAAGCTATGCTTCTAGATTGGTAAGACTTTTCAGTACCCAGTGCTGGCTGGAGTGTGGAGAAATAAGTACTCTTACACTGTGTTCTATGTGTTGGGGGAGGGTGCAGAGGGGAGATGACAGTTTTTCTAGAGGGCACTTTGGCATTATGAGTCAGAATTTAAAATGTACCATAATTTCTAAGCCACAAAACGTTTCCAAGAAATTATTCTAAGGAGATAAACTGGACAAGAACGCAAACATGTACATGTACAAGTAACCACTACCATGCTATTTTCTGTTGATGAAGAAATTGGAGAAACTAATGTCCATCATTAGGGGCTAGGTTAAATAATACGTGGTATAGTAGAGCCATAGCAAGAAATACCATGCACCCATTAAAAATAATAATGCAGGGACTTCCCTGGTGGTTCAGTGGCTAAGACTGCGCACCCAATGCAGGGGGCCTGGGTTCCAGCCCTGGTCGGGTAACTAGATCCCAGAGGACGCTACTAAGAGTTCGCATGCCACAATGAAGATCCCGCGTGCCACAACTAAGACCAGGTGCAGCCAAATAAAGATTTTTTTAAAATGATAATGCATATCTACATTTGGCATGGATCAAATCACTTATTCCTAAACTATTAAGGACTAAATAAAGCATAATCTGCTTTTTAAATGAATATACTTTGTTATATTCAAAATACACAATTATATAAAACAAATACATTTACCAATCATGTAAATATATACTCATAATGAAAACATCTTAAGTAAACCCAAATATCAACACTGATTTTTTTTTTTGATCTGTGGCTGATGGAATCTCGAGTATTTTCTTCCTTTTTAAATATGTACTTAACAGTGCTTGGATTTATTTCTACAAATACTGAGATTGTATACTTTTTATAACCAGAAAAAAAAAAGTTGTTTTTCTTTCTTCATTCTGGGGCAGGACTATAGGATTCTTCAATTTTACACGCTATCCTACCTCATTAGGGAAAGCGCTTCTCACACTGTGACATCCGGAAGTTCACAAAAGGTGAAACTAGAGGGGGAGAAGACTTTTCTCCCTTCACGACGACAACAAAGACCAGAGACTGCACCAGCTGGCCCGGGGCGTGGTTATCGTCTCAGACGCTCACGGCCTCCGGGGAAGCCGGCTGCCCGCGGGCACCGGTCCCGCCGCCCACAGGCCCCTCGGCCCCGTCCACCTCGCAGAGCGGCGACCACGAGGGTGCTCGCCGCTGCGGGCGCCGGGCTGGCAGTGGACCGGCAGCTGGTGCACATCATGACCTTGAGGGGTCGAACGCGCTGGGGGCACGCACGGCGCCGCTCACACGTGCCTCCGCAGGCCGCACACCTGGGCTCGGCGGGAGCGTCAAGGCTCCGTACGGCGCCCTGGGGAAACCGGCACCCAGGGGAGGGAAACTCCAATGCCGCGCTACTCAGAACCTGACCTCTCCACAACTGTGGGCGGGCGGGCGGCCCTAGGGAGCCAGTGCACCATCTCTCTCAGCTTTTGCCCGCTTACCGGTCCAGCGGACGTCCATCGGCCGCACCGACTCCCGCCGCCCCGCTAGCTTAGTACCGCAGATTTCGGTTAGCGTCCCACAGCTCGCGCAGGCGCACGACCCGCAAACGCGCCCAGGCTGGCGTTAACCGCCCGGCCGCCCAGATTTAAACCCGAAGAGCGTACGGCCCCCTCGGCCCCGCCCTCCTCCTTACTATTGGCTCAGAGGGTAAACGTCTTCCAAGTGTACATCCCGATTGGTGACTATTTTCTTTTGGCCCTCCCCCATGGGCGGGAGGAGGCCTGGGACCCCGGGCTTGGATTCGCCAGGGCCGCCACCCGCCGAGCTCCAGCGCGTAACCCGGAACCGCGGCGGCGTCGCTTTTAGGTGTCCCGGAAGGGGAGGAGAGGACTCTCAAGCCTCGGTTAACAGCGAGGTAGCTGGATTTCGGGAGAGGGGTTTTAAACGTTCCGTTCACCTCAGGGGAATCTTCCCTTCCCTGCTCCGGCGGCTGTGGGGCTGGGAGACATCGGGGAGGGCGGCTCTCAGAGCCGGGTTGGAGCCACTTCCCCCGGTCCCGCCTCTTGCCTCCTGACGGTTGCCCTGGAGTCTGATACGCGCAGGTTCCGTATAAAGACCGGACGCGCATCCGCAGAATCCTTCCCGTGGTTTCCGAGGCTCTCTGATTTGACCCATTGCTGTGTCTCCAACCCTTGCCAAAGTGACTGTCAAACTGCTCCCACCACTCCAACTTCCTTGGGTGAACGAGGCCTCGCTTGTGGTTTTCCTCTGGAATGCTCCCGTCTGCTCCCTTCGCATAATCTTACCCTTAAATTTTTGTTTTGTTTTGTTTTGTTTACGTACCTGGGGGGAAAGTCTAGTGCTTTGGGAGTTGCTGACGGTGAGACCTAGAAAAGAAAAAGGGTGGAGGTCTTAACAGCGCAGTGTCCTCATCACTGCCCTGCGACCTAACTAAAGCAACTTGTCCCCCTCGTCCTGAGCGTTCTGTACCCCACCTCACAACAAATAGGAAGGTGACAAATTTAATTTACACTATTGGATTCAGTGAGAGGGAGAAAATAATCCGTAATCTTTTCCTCCAAACTTCATATTACCTCTTACTCTTACCCCTTTGTCCTAGGGCCTTTGCACTACCTCTAAGGCACTTTGGATTTGTTGGGGGAAAGAAGGAATAAACAAAGGAGAAGAAGACAGAAGTAGTTTGTGAAGGTTTGAATGACCCGACCCCTAGATCTCCAGTGTCTTAACACGACTTCAGTGCACACATTCTTTTCTCATGAACACATATCCCACGTTTAGGTTTCGTCATCTCTTAGCTGCATGTCTTTTTCAGTGGCATTGAATTTGTCTTAGAAACAAGAGCGGACAGAGTCATTTTTCTTACCTACTGCTTTGCTCATTCAGCAAACTCCTTACACTCACACCCCCATTAGTTTCTTGTTCTCCTTTATGTTAAAATTTTATCTCTGAAACCCTTTAATCAATAACTTGAAGGATCTATCTTCCGTCATCTTTCAAGTGGTATCTTGTGTTCAACTCAATCCCTGTTTTTTGGTGGACCACTTCATCCTCCAGCTTTGTCTAGATCTGATTTGATAATCCTCGTGGTTCCTTGAAATCCACTGAACTCAGGTCAAGAAAACTTAACCAGGGCCATTTAAACTACAGTATATGGAAGGAAATCCTATTCCTGCAAACCAAACTGCATCTTTTAAAAAAAATATATTAAGGAAAATTTCAAACATATGGAAAAAATGAAGCTCCGTGAACTCAATGCCAGCCCCAACAATTATTAACTCCTGGCCAATCTCGCTGCTCCCATATCACTATCTACATAACTCCTCTTGTGTTTCTTTGAAGCAAATAGCAGGCATCTGAAAGCTATAAATATATCAGTATGATTTCTAAAAACATAAAGGACTTTAAAAAGCGTAACCACAATATTATTATTACAGCTAAAATATTTAATGTATTTCCTTAATATCATCAAATATCCAGTTTAATTTTCTGCTTGCCTCGTAATTTTTTTTTTTTCTCTACTGTGCTCGTTTAACCCAGGACCCAGTCCACTTCACACGTTGTGATTGGTTGACACGTCTTTCAAGCTTCTCTTATTCTACAAGTTCCACCTCCATATTTTTCCCTTGCAATTTGCTTGTTGAAGGAACCAGGTTGTTCAACAACCTGTTGAAGGAACCAGGTTGTTCTGTGAAGTTTCCCATAATCTGAATTTTGCTGATTGTGTCTAAGTGACATAGTTTAACGTGGTTTCCTTACCTTTCGGTAGTAATGCATCCTTTTCCAGATGCTTTCCCTGATTCGGCCTAGCTAGTTTAATTAACGCATCAGCATCTTTATGCATTCGAATATTGCTTTCAACTGGTTATATCCTCATGTTTAAGTTAATCACTCCTTTATGATATCTTTGCTTACCTCACCCCTTTGTTGACATTTTCAAACTCCTTCAACTGTAGACCTCTCATCTTTTACTTGCATGTGTGTGGATGGTAGTTTAAGGAGTAGGTGAGAATGAGATCTTCCAGGAGAGTACAGAGTGAAAAGAGAAGGCAGCCTGCTCTCTTCTGGAAACTCTCATTTGTTGAACTCTGGGAGACTACCCTGTCCTGCTTCTGCTCCTGCCTCTCTCCTCTACCTTTTAATTGTTGCTGGTCCCCAAGGATTGGTCCTTTTTTTTTTTTTTTCTCCCTTGGAGAGCTTAATAGTTTTTTTTTGTTTCCACTATTCATTTTATGTGAGATAATTTCAAAATCTGTAATTTCAATCCTTATTCTTTCCTGAGTTTCTGAAATCTATCTTATCTGCATATTAGAATTTCTACGTGAATTTCTTTTCATCTTTGCAAATGCAGCATATCTGAAATATTACTCATCTTTACCCTCTGGTTTCACCCTTGTGATTTCCAAGGGTGAATGGTATTATCATTTCCCCATCCTCTCACCCCTTAAGAGATGATTTTTTTTTTTTTTTTTTTGCGGTACGCGGGCCTCTCACTGCCGTGGCCTCTCCCGTTGCGCCGAGCACAGGCTCCAGACGCGCAGGCTCAGCGGCCATGGCTCACGGGCCCAGCCGCTCCGCAGCATGTGGGATCTTCCCTAACCGGAGCACGAACCCGTGTCCCCTGCATTGGCAGGCGGACTCTCAACCACTGCGCCATCAGGGAAGCCCAAGAGATGATCATTTTTTGCTCTTTCTCATCTCCATATATCTCATTAAGTTCTGTCATTTGTTCCCTTGTAAAGTCTCATCTCTCTTCCTTCCAGTTCCTTTTTTACCACTAATCATTAGTTCAGCCCTATTATTTTGTTCTTGGATTCTTTCAGACACATTTAATAATATTGAAGGATACGGCATAGTAGCTAAGACTGTAGGCTCTGGGGATTCTTTCAGACACATTTAATAATATTGAAGGATACGGCATAGTAGCTAAGACTGTAGGCGCTGGGTCATATTATCTGGGCTCAAATTCTGACTCCTCCAATGCCTAGATACGTGACCTGGGCAAGTTATGTAGCCTCTCTTTGATTCTATTTTCTCATTTTAAAAATGGAGATGATAATTCGACTTCCTTTGTATGTTTTCTGTGAGAATTAAATGAGAAAAAGTACGTTAGCATAGTGTCTATAAAATAATAACTCACTGCATTATAAATATTGTATAGTATTCTTTAGTCTTTATAATATTCTTTATTCTGTTCTTACGAGAAGAATAGCTCTCTGCCTTCCCTTTTATCTCTCTTGGCTCTGTTCATCCTATACATCATTGCCAGAGGAGTCGTCCTAAAACATTAATCAAGTTATTCTGCTAAAGCACCTGCAGTGGTCTCTCTTTGCCAGAGTAAACTCATTCTTCTTGGGGCCCTTCATGATCTGGACCCATCCTGCCTTTTCAGCCTCATTTCCCAGGTCCCCTCTACTCAAGCTTCCCATTGTAGTCAGTCTTGTTTCTTCACTGTCCTCAAAGCCACTTGGTTTATTTAACTTTGGATCCCTTCCTTATCTAGATTCTCCTCTTATCTCCTTTCAAATCCTCTGCCTCTGAAAGCTCATCTCCAGTTTACCCCTCCCACCAAGCCATGCCTGATTACCCTCAGCCATTGGAATTTGACCCTTTTTGAAATTGCTATAGCACTTACCTTTATTTCTTATTTAACTTCTAAAATACCTAGACTGAGACTGTTAATATTCTGTTTAGTTTAATCTTATCTCTTCATCCCAAGCTGCTCATTCCTTTCCAGTCTTACTTTCTGATACTTCATAATGTGAGCCCTTCACCAGTCTACTCACTAAGCATTCATATGTCAGCAATGATTATTATTATAACTATGATGATGATGTACACTTCTACCATTGTTCATACAAGGCCTTCTCTGCTCATCTCTCTCTCTTCTTTTTTAGCAGTCACAAAGGCAACGGTTGTAAACGCAACAGCAAGAGTCAGGAATCAGGAGACCAGAGTTCTCTTCCCAGTAATTTGCCAGCATAATTTGGACAGGTTAGTTTCTCTGTGTTTTTCTTCTCACCTGTTAAATGGAGTTACATTAGATTCATTTCTAAAATGCTTTCATTTTAAATCTGTTTAAGGGCCAACTCAAGTATGTTACTCCCAATCATTCTTATTTATGTCTTAAGCACTGATACTCATATCTTGCTTTTTATTCTTATTACTTCTCCAAGTGTGTATTTCTTTTCCTCCCAAGACGATCAAGCTCTTTGAGGGCAGGTATATGTCTCATATTTGCTGTTACTTGCCACCACTATCAAAGCTCTGTGTGTAATGGGATTCAGTGTGGTTGGATTAAATTTTAAATTAAATGTCCTGCCGTTAAGTCAGAACATTTAATTACTTCCTTTCACTCAGGAGCAAAACTCCTGTCCTGAAATTCCTAATAATCAGTGAGATGCCCCAGCTGGGAGGGGCAGATGCTATATGAGTTGAGATGGAATGAAATATGGTGATGTTGTAAATCAGAGTTTCTCAACTTCAGCACTGTTGATATTCTGAGCTAGATAATATTTTGTTTGGGAGGACTGTTCTGTACATTGTAGGATGTGGAGCAGTATCCCTGACCTCTACACTTCAGATGCAGTAGCATCCCAATAATGACAATCACAAATGTGTCCAGATATCACCCAATGCCAACCGTGGGGGCAAAACCATCCCCAACTGAGAACCACCTCTTACAAATGAAAGTCTTAGGACATGCCAGATGGTGAACAAGGTTTTCTTTACACCATGTTTCTTTGTATCTGCTGTACTTCTTACAGATGTTTACATTTTTAGAAATAAAAGAATTAAGAACCGAGTAGAGTTTTTTGTGTGCAGAAGGGAAAATATCGGAAAATTTCTGTGCCCACAGTCCAAGGAGAAGTAGCAGAGTAAAGCCAGCATTTAGGTGGCTTCATAGAAAGTAGTTTCAACCTGAGGCTCAGAGAGAAAAGGACCCTGAATTCTCAGAGCCTTAGGAGGTTGTGAGAAGGAATTTTAATTTTGGAATGAAGAAAGAAAGTAAGATACCTAGGAGAATAATTGGCCCAAGGGTTGACCTAGAGTAGGACTGAAAGAAAGAAACAGGGGAACCCTGGGGAAGAAAGAAACCCTTTGATGCCTTAATGTCGCAGTTATCCGGAGGTTTCGATATAACAGTCTATATGTATACAAGATTGCTTTAAGTTGCTAGTCTCTTAATTTCACATGCATTTCCAATGTCCTGCATTTGTGCTCTCCTCTTGATTTCCTGCCTTTACTATATGTTTTCCTTTACTGGTTAGCTTTCCCATCTGTAATTTTCTTGTTTCTAGTTGTGGGCTTTTCTTTTCTGCCTAGAGAAGTTCCTTCAGTGTTTGTTGTAAAGCTGGTCTGGTGGTGCTGAATTGTCTTAGCTTTTGCTTGCCTGTAAAGCTTGTGATTTCTCCGTTGAATCTGAACAAGCATATTCTTGGTTGTAGGTTTTATGTTCCTACTATAACCAATTTTTTGAGGATTTTTATCACGAAAGGATGTTATATTTTGTCAAATGCTTTTTCTGCATCTGTTGAGATGATCATATAATTTTTATCTGTCATTCTATTAATGTGGTGTATCACATTTATTGATGTGCATTGGTTGAACCATACTTGCATCCCAGAGATAAATCCTATTTGGTCACAATGTATAATCCTTTCAATATGTTGTTGAGTTCAGTTTGCTAATATTTTGTTGAGAATTTCTGCCTCTATATTTATCAGAGATATTGGTCTCTAGTTTTCCTTCCTTGTAGTGTCCTTATCTGGCTTTGGTATCAGGGTAGTGCTGGTCTTGTAAAATGAATTTGGAAATGTTCCTTCCTCCTTAATTTTTGGGAGGCCTTTGAGAAGGATTGGCATTAATTCTTCTTTAAATGTATGGTAGAATTTGCCAGTGAAGCCATCTGGTCCTTCAGTTTTCTGTGTTGGGAGGTTTTCGATTGCTGAATCAGTCTCCTTAATTATTATTGGTCTGTTCAGATTATCTATTTCTTCCTGATTCAGTCTTCATAGGTTTTATGTTTCTAGGAATTGATCCATTTCTTCTAGGTTAACCAACTGATTGGCCTGTAACTGTTCTTAGTAGTCTCATATGATCCTTATTATTTCCAAGTTATCATTTGTAGTGTCTCCTCTTTCATTTCTGATTTTATTATTTGAATCTCTTTTTTTTTCTTAGTCCAGCTAATGGTTTGTCAATTTTGTTTATCTTTTAAAAAAAAACAGATCTTAGTTTTGTTTATTTAAAAAATTTTTTGGTCTCTATTGCATTTATTTTCACTCCAATTTTTGTGATTTCTTTGCTTCTGCTAACTTTGGACTGAGTTAGTTCTTCTTTTTCTAGTTCCTTGAAGTGTAAATTTAGGTTGTTTATTTGAGATCTTTCTATTTTCTTAATATATGCATTTATCACTATAAATTTGCCTCTTAGAACTGCTTTTGCAGTACCCCATAAATTTTAGTATGTTGTGATTCCATTTTTATTTGCTTCAAGATACTATTTGATTTCTTTTTGAGTCATTGCTTGTTCTCGAGTGTGTTGTTTAATTTCCACATGTTTGTAGATTTTCCAGTTTCCCCTTTTACTCTTTATTTCTAGGTTCATACCATTGTGGTCAGAAAAAAATACTTGGTATCATTTCAATCTTTAAGAATTTCCTAAGCCTTGTTTTGTGTCCAGATGATCTATCTGGATCATCTATCTGTATGATCTGTCTACTGCTGAAAGTAGGATACTGAAGTTCCCTACTACTATTGTATCGTAGTCTGTTTCTCTTTTACTCTGCTAGTATTGTCTTAATACATTTATGTACTTCATGAAGTTGGGTTTGTATATATTTATCATCATCATATCTTCTTGGTGAATTGGCCCCTTTATCATTATATATTGACCTTCTTTGTCTCTTGTTACTGTTTTTTGGCTTAAAGCCTAATTTTATAGCTACCCCTGCTTTCTTTTGGTTTCCTCTTGCATGGATTACCTTTTTTCACCTCTTCACTTTGAGCCTATATGTGTCCTTAACACATTTTTGACTGGAGACATATTATAGCCACAAGCATTCGTTTCTGCAAAAATCTCCCAGTCAATAATGTGTTAAAACTGAAGTCAGTCTCTTGTAGGCAGCACATGGTTTGGTCTTGTTGTTTTATCCTTCCAGCCACTCTGTGCCTTTTGATTGGTGAATTCAATCCATTTACATTTAGAGTTATTATTGATATGTAAGGACTTACTAATGCCATCTTATTAATTGTTTTCTGGTTTTTTTGTATTTATATTGTTTCTTTTTCCTGTTGTTTCTGCCTACCTTTGTAAATTGGTGTTTTCCATGATGGTTTGCTGTTTCCCCTTTCTTTATCTTTTGTGCCTCTACTCAAGGGTTTTGTTTTGTGGTTACCATGAGTCTTCCCCCCGCCCCCCGGTTTTATTGAGAAATAATTAACATACATCACTATATAAGTTTAAGGTGTACATCATGATGGTTTGGTTTACATATATTGTGAAATGATCATCATAATAGGTTTAGTTAACATCCTTTATCTAATAGAGATACAATAAAAAGAAAAAAAAGTCTCCTTGTGATGAGAGCTCTTAGCAACTTTCTTATAACTGGAAGTTTGTACATTTTGACTATCTTTTTCCAATTTCCCCTCCACTATGAGTGTTATATAAGACATCTCATAGGTAAAACAATCTAGTTCAACCTGATAGCAACTTAATTTTGATTGTCTACAAAACTTCACTCTTTTACTTCATCTTTTTTATATCTTGAGGTCATTATTTAACTCTTTTTATATTGTGTATTTATTAACAAATTATAGTAGCTAAATTATATTTAATGCTTTTTCCCTTGACCTTTGTAGTATAGTTAAGTGGTTAACAAACCATGCTATTAGAGTTTTCTAAGTTTGACTGTATATTTACCTGTACCAGTGTCTTATATATTTTCATATGTCTTCATGTCATTAATTAACATCTTTTTATTTCACCTTGTATAACTCCTTTCAGCATTTCTTGCAAGGCAGGTCTAGTGGTGATGAATTCCCTCAGCTTTTGTTTGCCTAGGAAAGCTGTAAGATTTTTATGTTCTGTATACAAGTTCTACTTAGGATATCAGTATTGCAAATATCTTCTCCAAGTCGTTAACTTGTCTTTTCACTCTCTTACTGATACATTTTGATGAACCGCCATTGTTAATTTCAATGAAGTCTAACTTACCAATGTTTAAAAATGGTTTTGCTGTTCAGGTGATGTTTAAGTAACCTTTTGCCTATTCCAAAGTTACAACTACATGCTGTGCTTTCTTCTAGAAGTTTTATTGTTATACTTTTCACTTTAAACCTACAATCCAGTTTGAATTTGTTTTTTGTGTATGTTGTGAGGTAGAGGTAACGTGTAGAAAAATTTAACTAAGTAGAGAACCCAGAATTAGTGTTAAGTGCTAATGGAAATTCAGCATATTATGAAAGAGGCATCTCAAATTAGTTGAGAAAAATGTTAACTTTAAAATAAATATTTCTGGTACCCTGAGATAACCATAATTCAAAAAGATACATGTACCACAATGTTCATTGCAGCACTATTTACAATAGCCAGGACATGGAAGCAACCTAAGTGTCCATCAACAGATGAATGGATAAAGAAGATGTGGCACATATATAGAATGGAATATTACTCAGCCATAAAAAGGAATGAAATTGAGTTATTTGTAGTAAGGTGGAAGGACCTAGAGTCAGTGATACAGAGTGAAGTAAGTCAGAAAGAGAAAAACAAATACCGTATGCTAACGCATATATATATGTATATATATATAATCTAGGAAAATGGTACTGATGAACCTAGTGGTAGGGCAGGAATAAAGATGTAGATGTAGAGAACAGACTTGAGGACACAGTGGGGGAAGGGGAGGCTGGGATGTAGTGAGAGAGTAGCATTGACATATATACACTACCAAATGTAAAATAGATAGCTAGTGGGAAGCTGCTGCATAGCACAGGGAGATCAGCTTGGTGCTTTGTGATGACCTGGGTGCGGGGGGAGGCTCAAGAGAGGGAGGATATGGGGATATATGTATGCATATAGCTGATTCATGTTGTTCAGCAGAAACTAACAGAACGTTGTAAAGCAATTTTACTCCAGTAAAGATATATTAAAAAAAAAAAAAAGATAAATGTTGTTGGACTAATTGGCTAGTCATGTGGAAATAGATTAAATTGGATCAATTTCTTACAAGGGTAAATTCCAAATGGAGAATCAAAATGTTAATTTAAATCCATGAAAGTATTAGAAGGAAACATGGATGAATTATTATCTAACCTGGAGCATAAAAAGTGGCTGAATTCCATTAGTTATCAGTAAAGTGTAAGATAAATTTTACGATGAGTCGACTAGTTAAAATTTAAATGACTGGTAGGACTTCCCTGGTGGTCCAGCAGTTAGGACTCTGAGCTTCCACTGCAGGGGGTGAGGGTTCGATCCCTGGTCAGGGAACTAAGATCCCACATGCTGCGAGGTGCAGCCAAAAAGTAAAAAAACAAAACAATAAATGACTGATAATAATTGGTGATGGGAGTTATGTAGAGTAACTGGAATTCTCATACAGTACTGGTAGGACTATATATTGGTACCACCACTTTGGTAAACTATTTGGCTTTCTTTTAAAGTTATGCATGTGCCTACCCTATGACTCATACATGTTACTTTTAATTACCTACCAAAGAGAAATGAGTGTGTATGTCCATCAAAACTCTTATATGAAAATGTTCATAGCAGCTTTATTCACAATAGCCCAAAGCTGGAAACAACTCAGTGTCCATCAATAAGAGAATTGATCTAATAAATTGTAGTGTATGTATACAATGGGGAAAAAAAGAATAAACTTTTGATATAAGTGAAACATGCATGAATCTTAAAAATATTATGGTGAGTGATAGAAACCAGACTCAAGATAGTACTTTCTGTATAATTTCTTTTATAATAAGTTCAAGAACAGGCTGGGACTTCCCTGGTGGCACAGTGGTTAAGAATCCGCCTGCCAATGCAGGGGACATGGGTTCTAACCCTGGTCCAGGAAGATCGCACATGCCGTGGGGCAACTAAGCTCGTGTGCCACAACTACTGAGCCTGCGCTCTAGAGTCTGTGAGCCACAACTACTGAAGCCGTGCTCCTAGAGCCCATACTCTGCAACAAGAGAAGCCACCGCAGTGAGAAACCCACGCACCGCAACGAAGAGTAGCCCCCACTTGCTGCAACTAGAGAAAAGCCCACGCACAGCAATGAAGACCCAACGCAGCCAAAAAAAAAGAACAGGTAAAATAAAATTCTATGGTGATAGAAGTTAGAATACTACTTTTGGGAGTGGATTGTTACCTGAAGAAACTTACTAAGGTGATAAAAATATTCTATGTTTTAAATGAGATGGTGGTTATATAGGTTTATACATTTTTCAAATCACATCAAACTGTATATTTAAAATATGTGCATTTTATTATATATGAATTATACTTCAATTAAGAGGATTATTATTCAACTCATAATGAATAACAGATCTTGTTAATGATAATCAATAGGGCTAAAATCTGTTAGATGAAAGATTGAAGGGAAACTTTAGATGGTATAGATAAGTCTGAGAACAAGCAAATATATGTGATCAATCCTGACATCGTTAAAACTAGGAAAACATGTGCTTTCAGATATTTCCAAGGGTTGGGCCAGATTACCCTTTCTAAACTTCCAGGCCTATTTCATACTTGATATAATAAAGTATTGATTTTGAATTTTGAAGTAAGATTAGCTATTCAGTTTTAGAAGAAACCCATCAAAAAAATTTTTTTAGTTAATATATTTGAATAGTGGAGGGTCCCATAGTAAGAAATGTCCTTTTCATAATCTCTTTGAGAAAAACACATGGTATGTTGGCACTGGAGTGAACGTTCTATGTCTGGTAGGGAGTAGAGGTTACCATTCCCAGTACACTAAACAAAATAGGTAAAAAACCAGAAAAGTCACGCTAAACAGATGGACAAGAAAAATTCCATCAACTTTACTGGCTGTTCAATTAAACACAATAAAGTTTAATTGGCCAGCTAAAGGCAATAGAGATGAATAAGACAAGGCACATGTTCTAGCTGTGATTTATAACATACTAGGGCAAATTAGACAAACAGAGAAATGATTCATTTTTGTGAAAGAGTGTCAAAAAAAAAAAAAGTACCCATAAAGTGACTTGGGTATTCAGAAGAGGGAGAATTTTTATAGTCATTGTGTTCATTGCCGGGGAGGTCAGAGTAGAGGTGGGTGGCAAAAGAGGAAAGGAATTGAGGAGACTAGAAGAGGAATAGGAAGAAATGAGAGTTGTAATATATCTTGAATGTACATCTTGACAGGCCTAGAAGTGGCTGTGTGTGAACTGTGAATGTCACAGAGGCAGGAAATTCTTTATTTGCTGTTTCTTACATTGTATATGGAGACACCATGTAAATGCTAAGAAAATCATGACTGAGTGTGAGATGGACACTGTCCACGGGGGAAAATAACTTTTTGCCAATAGAGGAAAACCTTGAGTGTCCACCATCTGTTTTGTTGCTATTTCTGCTTAATTATAGCCATAATAAGAATTTCTAGTCCACCTCCGCTATGTAAGATAATCACAAGGATCTAGAATGGTCTTGTTTTAAAGTTTTCTACTGGGCCTCTTGGGGGAGGCCTCTTGAAGTACAGAAATGCCAGACCCTGTAATGGGAGAAATCTGTTGTTCAGAATCATTATCCTCCGACTGAGGTAGGAACCAAGCTTGAGGCACCAGGAAGGATAACACTGAATTACAGAGAGAGCTGGGATCCTTCCAGGACAGACAGGGCAGAAAAGCAAGGGCGGGCAGACTGTGAAGGCAGAGAAACATCGATAACATTTTAAAGGGACAACTTTGGAGAAAAAATATTTTAGATTTTTGAAGTTACAATAATTGTCGTTGCAGCACGTATGAACATAAGTTCATCGTTGAGATCGTATGTCAATTCTCTGCAGAATCTCTGACACACCATATATGATAACTGGAGGATGTTATCTGTAATAAGAAGAAATCATAGAAAATAAGCCAGTGATCTAAGTTCTTTAAAGACAAGTCAAACCTGGCACAAATCCTGTCAGTAAAAACTTATTTAGGCATCCGAGGTAGGTTTGGGGTTGGCTTCCCATCTTGTACTTCCCAAGGGGACTCAGGCAGGGAGATGAAGAAATCACAGGTCCCCTGCAGGGGTTATTTGCCTAAGTTCCCTGGCAACCCTCAACTCTTTGTACAGATGCTTCTTCCTCGTGTCTCATTTCCCCAGGTCCTCTTCTGTCTGCATGCATAGGGACCCATGCCCAGGGGTATACGGCACTTTGGTTCCTCTCTTGAGTTGGCCTTAGTCTGAGATAGGAAATTGGTGGCGTACTCTCCTAAGAATTTTCTAGGAATCTCACAGCACCTCCTCTAACTTACCCTGGAAGATCTTTAAGATCATGCATGTCTCATGCTTCTCAGCAGCACAGACACCGAAGCCCCTTCTACAGCCATCTGTCTGTGTGCGAAGGTGGCATGGTATGCATCTCAGGGGTGTCACTGCTGGAGAGCACAGAGCTGGTGTGAGGCCTGGGGAGGCAGGGACTTAGAAGAAGCTAGACCTATCCAGGCCTGGGGTGCGGGGTGTGGTGCGCGGGTGGGTGAAGAGCTGGTGGCTGGGATCCGGGAGTAAGCAGCTGGGTCTCTCACCAACTCCACATCCCGGAGAAATGCCTCTGTGAGAGTTAAAGGTTTCTGGTCCCGACTTCAGCCCTTTTAACCTGGTGACTTTGAGCAAAGATTTAGCCTCTGGCTAAATGGCTTTCCGGCTTAAAAATGGTTCTGTTAATGCTGGCCTGGCTTACCTGGCAGCACTGTAGATAGACAAGAGTGATAATGAGGCTGAGAGCTTTAAACTTTTACCTGTGCTAGCATTACTACGATGGGATTTCTGAGATTGGCGGCTTACGTATTGTTAGGTGATATACTCTGTTTTTAACGTGGAACTGAATCTACGTGAAGGCCTCATGAATTATATCATAGTGCCACTTTTTGTGGTGCTGTGGGGTGAGCTGGTCAAAATACAGGTTTAATTAAAAAAGAAAAACACCTTTCCTGGGTGCACCTAAGTGAGAAAGTAACATTTATCGAGCATCTCATATGAGCCATGTTCTCTTACTTTGTATCTGATTTAATCCTCACAAAGGCCTTGTAAGTAGGGATTTCCCCATTTCTCAGGTGAGCAACCAGAGGTACAGAGAATTTAAGACAGTAAGTGAGACATTTTTTAATCTGTCTGATTCCAGTGCATCCAGTATTTTCTTTCCTGCAATCACTTGTTGTAATATAAAAATCCCTGATAAGGGCATCAAAAGCCCTTGATAGCACTAAAGCCAGCTACAAAATTATTCATTGTAGGCTCAGCAGATGGGATAGAGATTTATAAATGGAAAGGATGTCCTGAGGAAAATCTCACTAGGAGTTTTGATTATGGGGAATGGTAGGGACAGAGTGGGGAGCACTATGATGGGGCAGCCACAGCAGCTTGAGCCCTTGGTGGGGAATGGCAGAATGTTGAAAAGGGCAGACAAGTTGGCATGGAGGTCCAGGAAGCATTCTGAAGGCTGTCCTCCCCTCCCGTATAAACGTGGTCAAGACTCAGCCCCGCATGGACGCCAACTACACATATGGAGTTCCATGGGGCTTCCTAGATCCTGTCTCTGGAGCCCACTCAAGTCTGTGACTCACCCGCAATGCAGCAGAAGACGGATGAGAGCAACAAGAAGTGTTTGTCCATCCTGACAGAGAAGTCTGTTATACAGGAAGAAAAGAAGCCAGGGTATGCAAGCACAGGTCTTTAGGCCACAAGAAGAAACCTTCCCCTTCATCATAGGGCAGGGATTATTCATGCCTAAGGGGAACCAATCACACAAGGTTTCCTCTGGGAGCTCAAGTTCATGCTCTCTCCACCCCATAGCAGAGAATGATAATTAATAAATGTTGGCGCTTACATGAAGTTAACTTTGTTTTTTATATACTGTTCATCATAGTAATTATTATTAATGCAGTTATGATATTATCATTCTTTTTTTTCTTTTGTTTTTCTTCTTTGATATTATTCTTATCCCAGTTTCACAGAGGAGGAAACAGGCTTGGTGAGATCCAGCATCTTACCCAAGATCACATATGTAGTGACTTATAGCACCAGTACTCAGAGCAAGACTTTCTAGTTCCAGAAGCCATACTTTTAACCATCTTGATTGAATGCCTCTTGGAGATTTTTTCATACATTCAACTAATATTTATTGAGAGCTTTTATGGACCAGGCACAATTTCATGTGTAAGAGCAGAGCAACGAATAAGTCAAAAAAAAGCTCACCTAGCTCCACACTTCATGGATGAGAAAACGAAGAGTGAAAGAGATGAAAAGGTGTATAATCTATGACCAAGCTGGGCCTTCCACCTAGAATTTCTGATTCTCAGCCCAGAACTCTTTCACTTTACTAGAAATCTGTTCTCCAAGGCCAGGGACTGTTTCCTTTGTAGGGCTGTGAAATCATCTCTAGAATTATCACATGGCTTGATCTTTAGGAAATTTATATTGTGAATCTGGCCAGTTTTGCCCATGCTTTAGGTATCTGTCTCTACAAAAGTTAACTCAGGTAAGGTTCACCATGGGTAAACCACTGGAAAATTATGACCAGTTCTGGCACTGTCAGTCTCTGAAACCCATCAGTGAGCTTATGTACTTTGGCTAGAGGCAATAGGAATCTTCTGTCATGAATTCATTTTAACGACATGTTCTTTAGTTGTAGGAACAATATGTTCATCAAAATATCTCAAGTATGACATTTTTAGATATCAGATAAAGATTGGGTGAAATAAAGTCTTAGCTCAAATGCCACAAAATGTATAGTGTTCCTTTTCTATGACCAGAGTGTGGAGCCCATCTCTGCCTAAGAAGAGAGGCCTTAAACATGGGGGGATTTGTTCCTTTGAAAAGAATTGATTCTAGAATGGCAATCAAGATTGTGAAGTCTTTGAATCTCATTTTCTGTTCTTCCATCTTTCAGGAGAAGATGTTGGAAACTAGATAGCATTTTTCAGGACTTTCCAAAGGCTTATCAAGAAGGCATACTTCTGAGCCTTTATTTGTCACCTGTTTTCTCTCTTTAAAGCGACTGAGTCTAGAATCATAGCAAAGGAAGAAAAAATTCTAGGTTAAACCACAGTTTGCCCGGTTTCTATTCTTCTTCCGTCAAGGTGCCCCTTGGCAGATATTTTCTGGAAGGCCCATTGAGTTCTGAATCTCTTTTCTACGGGATTATTTTCAGTTAGGATTGTAGAATTTTGCAACTCCACCCAAGCAAGAGGTTCTCTGATCTACTTCTCATCCTACCACAGTATCTCATCCATCAGATTTTCTCTTGTAAACAATGTCTCGTGGTATGTGTGAGGCTTCTGAAGTAGAATGTGTATTTGTGGATGTGAATCTAGAACTCAAAGTAGAGGTCTGAGGTAGAGATATAAAACTGAGCATCATCAGCTCATGGGTGACCTCATGCTTGAGCCATGAGAATGGGACCCAGTTCTCACCCAGTCTCAGTGCATCAGAGCTCAGCTAGTTCCCAGCTGCTAACCCACCCAAAGCAAATTAAACAGTTTGTTCTAAAGCTGACTATGTCTTCAAAGTTCATTCTAGAAGACAATGTAATTAATCTTTCCATCTTTTCCAATACCCAAAGCCAAATGTAAGCCTTGCTGCAACTTAACACCTGACAGGATGCTCCCAACATCATCCTCACAGCCAGGCTCTTGGCCCTTGGATGCCAAAACCACAGTTACAGCCTCCACCTCATTGCCTCTCGCAGTCAGGTGCCCTTTCCTGCGTGTGGCTCCTTGTGACTTCAGTTTCTGACACCTACCCTAGCAAAAGGGCCCAGGCTTCTCCTGAAATTTTAAGCACTGCACAGGGAGTTAGTGCTTGATAGTTTCCAGGACCTTAACAAATATGAGCTTTCTCTCTTCACAGACCTTAAAATGCTACTAATACCAATCCTATGATGAAAATTATTCTGAACGTCAGTAACTCACCCAGAGTCACAACGTTGGCAAGCAGCAGAGCCAGGATCTGAACCCACGTGTGTACCAAGCTTAAGTTTTGGGTAAAGGGAGGTGTCCTTTCTAGAATTCAGTATTGGTACAGAGGAGTGGGTACTTTAATGTCTTTTCCAGCCCTGGGAAAAATGACTCTCTTCATTGATGTCTTGCAATTGTACAATAGTGAGCAAGAGATCCCATTTTATGTGCTTGGGACAAAGTAATCTCAGCAACAAGTGCAGTGCACTGTCGCCTTGAGCCCCTCTCTTTACCCATATGCCATCACCTCCAACAAGGTGCATCTCTCTGAGTTTCTTGCTCACCCATGTCTCTAGAACCACAATACCAGCTCTCATCCCAGTGTGTCAGGTTGCCTGACATCTCTGTATTTTGACATTTGCTGTTCCTTTGGGCGCCTGTCCCTATTCACGTCTTCTAACTAACACATCACTAGCCTTCAAAGTCCGGCTCAACTATCCCTTTTTCAGGGAAGCCTTCCCTGGTCAGGCAGTCAACTTTGAATGTCTCTCATTTAGGCCCCCATAGCCAACTGTGCTTGATGTACTTGTGGTCTCCTTAACTAGACTCAAGTCTTTGTGAGGCCACAGATTAGTGGCCTCGTTCACTTGGTGACTTCTCTTTTTATGATGTTGGCATTTGGTATGTGTGTAGAAAATATTTACTTTTAAAAATCCATGAATTAGTTAATAACACCTGAAGGCAAACTAGGCACATCTCACCTTTCTGCTGAAACGTCCCTTTCCTACACCACAGAAGGGACACTCAGTGTTTCTTCCACATTCAGACTATACCTGGAGTCCTGAACTTAATTCCTGGTGCTTCAGTCTAAGTGAGACAAAGACAAATCTGAGATTATTCTGAGGTTAGTGAAGAGAGCTAAAAGGAACTAAGGTGTCCAAATCCTGTCTTGAAATACCTGAAAGGTTAAAATGTGGGGAAAAAATTTGACTTGCAGAGCACAAAGCTTAGCTATACAATAATGACTAAAGAATGTATATATATATATGTGTGTGTGTATATGTGTGTGTGTGTGTGTATATATATATATATATATATATATATATATTCATCATTGAGGAGAATTTTTAAATAGATGCCTTAGGGACATTGAGACTCCAGTTGGTGGTTTGCTTGGTTCTGGGAACATTGAGGTACTGTTCGTCACTGAAATTTTATGATTATATGATTTAGCTGAATAGCCCAAGGACAAAACACTGGGGGAGATCAACCAGTACCTTCCACAGGCAACTGCACATGACCAAAGTCCCAGGATGTTTGTTCTCTTTCTGCTGTGCATAGTCTTTCTGGTCTGCATGAGTAAGGATAAGTCCTGGAGACAGAGGAAGGGTTGGTTGTTGATTAAGAGATGGGAAGATGCTGGGGGAGGAGAAATTTCCAGAATTGGCTCTTGGGGCTTTGGCCGATGCATGTACGATTATGACAGGGAAACTTCTTCTTTTCACAGGTGAATTTTGTGAACATCTGATAGGTATGACCACAGCTAGTCTAAAGTCCTTGGTAAAAAGGTTATTGGTGACATTTTTGGAGTAAACCTTCCCCTCCATCTTTTAAGAAAGCTGTTATCCATTCCTACTATAGAATCCTAGGAGTTTGATCTTCTCCCAGACCAATTTAGTCCATTTCATGGAGTAAGGAAGCTAAAGTCCCCGTCTTTGCTTCCTCTTCCCCATTACTGGACAAAATCATTAGGCTAGATAAGGGGTTCATTACTTGGGGACCATAGATAAATTTTACAGGAACTCCAACCTTTTGAGATTATATACAGTATTTGATTTATGTCTATATAAGTTAGCTTTCACAAGATTATCAAAGGGATCAGGATCCCTAGAAAAGTTGGGAACCACTAGTCAATAGTAAGTTCCTGTTGGGAAGCCCCCAGGCCTGGAGAACCTTCTCCATACTGCATCCTTTAAGCACCTCTTTCTGTGTCTGGCAGAGCCTTCAACGATGTGTTATAAATGTAAAAAATATCATCTTGGGATATGCTATGAAGGCACGAGGTCCTGCACCCTGAAGTACCACCAGACCTGTGTTGTTGAAAACATTTACTTACTTACCAGAAAAGGTAGTGTTGGGTATAAAGTGACTGAGAAGCAACCGCCTTTTCCCCTTAGAGACAGTTACCTGCTTTTGTCCATGGAATACATGGGTGAGTAGGATGGGTGAGGATGGGGTGGTCCTGCAGAGGGTAGGGCAAAGATGGACTTTTCCTTAAGACAGCTTTGAGGAAAGGAAAGGTGAGTGTTCCTTATAAGTTAGGAAATAAAATCCACTCTCTGGGTCAGTAATTGATAGACTCTGTCTTTTAGCTCATTTGGGTCTAGAGGAAGATCATTGAGTCTCTGAAAAGAGGTTATTCCTAGGAATATGGTTGGAGAAAACAGAGTCATTACAGTTATATTCCCTCTCTTTCACCTCCTCAGGGCGGAGTATGTATTTTTATTCAAAACTGTCGTGTATGACCAACTGTGAGGACATCAACTTCTTAAGTTTTGAAAAGAGGACAGAGCTCATCTGTTGCAAACATAAAAACTATTGCAACCTCCCTGAGGGAGTCTAGTTCTGCATGTCTCCTGGATTTTTGATTATTCTTCAACTCACCATCCCCCTTATCTTTTCCCCCAAACCTGTATTTTGCTCTCCACTTCTAACCAATGGTAGAGAGTGAGAAAGCCAGCTGGTAGTGAAGAGTAGCCATCATAAGGAGGCTACTAGGAGATAACTGATTCTCATTAGTGATGGAGCACTAGGCGGAATTTTTGCAAATCCCCGCGCACAGCGTTTTGGTTTTCTTATGATGGTGCTGCCATGAATAGTGTTGGGTTTTAAATTGGTTATTTATTATCTCCTATATGGAAATGCAAAGACTTGTGTCAAAATAATCCCAATCTCATCTTGGGAATTCTGTGATCATACTTTATTGTCCATACCCACTCCTCTGGGCTGGGATTCTCTCTTGATTAGCTCTGACACCTGGCACTCTCCTTTTGCCCATGGGTTATGGAGATAAAAGAAGACTAACTCCAGTTTCCCAATTTGCTGGCAACGTGAGCCCCATCTTTCTCTGGTAGAGCTCTTAGGAGGAATCTCAGGCCAGGAAAAAACTGGACAGGCAAAGGGATGAGGCATCAAGAAAAATTTTAGGGGCATTTCAGTTTGTGGAAACTAAGATATGAGAAACAATTTGGTATGGGTGGAGTTATCATGGCCCTTCCTGGACAGGCAGCCAGGTATCACGTGGTTGAACTAGGTTATTGAATTGGAAATGGAAACCTTGTGCCAGAATGGCTGGTCAGTCTTCTCTCATAAGAATGTGAAAAAGATAATAGAATGTATAGAGATGCCATGTGGTAGTGTTCCAGTTACAAAGTGTCCTATGTAAGATGCAGTTATGAGTAAACAGAAGGGATGATATAGCAGAAGCTAGTGGGGGGTGGGAAGAGATGCAGGTGACACGGAATGAAACAAATAGGCAGAGAGAAACTGAGTAGCATTGGTGGTGAAACAACCCACCTGTGGCCAAGGTGGTGAAGCTTCCCTGGGTTATAGAATAACCCTGGCATTTCTCTCCTTGTGAATGAAACTTACTGCAGTTCTTGGTCCTGGATTTCCACGATAATTTTTCTCCCTTACTATGCCACATGAAATTCTTACAGTAAAACAATTACCCCTCTACTTGAAGAGTTTGGTGTACTCTCTGCCTTTGTCTGCGCCTGAAAATATAATCCTTCCTGAGGAATTCTCATCTGAGATTTTAGTTGGGATGAAGAAAGACATGTAGATAACTTTTTCAAAATAGGCAGGTTGGAAAAGCCAATGTAACATGGATATTTTGAGTTAGGGAAGCAACATAGGTTTTTAAAAATTTTATTGAAGTATAGTCGATTTACAATGTTGTTTTAATTTCTGCTGTACAACAAAGTGATTCAGTTATACATATATATGTTCTGTTTCATATGCTTTTCCATTATGGTTTATCCCAGGATATTGAATATAGTTCCCTGTGCTATACAGTAGGACCTTGTTGTTTATCCATCCTATATATAATAGTTTGCATCTGCTAATCCCAAACTCCCAACCCATCCCTTCCCCAGCCCCCTCCCCCCTTGGCAACCACAAGTCTGTTATCTGTATCTGTGAGTCTGTTTCTGTTTCATAGATATGTTCATTTGTGTCATATTTTAGATTCCACATACAAGTGATATCATATGTTATTTGTCTTTCTTTTTCTGACTTCTCTTAGTATGATAATCTCTAGTATGATAATGCCATGTTCCTGAAAATGGCATTATTTATTTTGTTTAATGGCTGAGTAATATTCCATTGTGTATAGTACCACATCTTCTTTATCCATTCATCTGTCGATGGACATTTAGGGGAAACAACATATTTTTATTTCTGGCTGTATATGGGCTCTCTCACCCATTGAATCACGGGGTTGGGAAACGTCATTTAGAAAAAAAAAGAGAGAGAGGGATCATTGTTTTTCACTGGGTTTCAAAATAGACTTTAAAAATATTTGTGAATCAGTGTTTAGACAAAACTTGGCTTTGTTGAACAAGAAGTTTCTAATTATAAAATCTTTCCTTGATCTTTCAAGAACAAGCATTGGCATTGTCAGCAGTAGAGCATTGACTGTTACACTATGTAGTGGATGATGTTGATTTGATTTTGGTGCCCTGCCCAAGTCCTTTTTGCTAATCAGTGCATCTGCGACCCAGCTGCGTTGAGTGTTGGCTTATGACAATTCACAGCTATTTACTTCTCTGGAGATTTGCCCTCTGCCAGATGGCAGCTGCCTCGCTTGGATGCTGAACTCCCAACTAGAGCAAAGACCTCAGCCAACAAATGGCCGACTCCTTCCATCAAGCTGGGACTAAGTCTGCAGTGCAGTTTTTGTGCCAGAGCTTTTCCATGGGCTCTGACTAAAGCCAGTCTCCAGTTGAGACCATGTTACTGTTAACATTTCCCCTGACCTCCTTGCTTTCTTTACTCCCCCTCTAAATTTTAAGCTGAGAAGACCAAGTGTTTTCTGCCATCGTAGGGCATGGGGCTCTAAAATAAGATGAGGAAATTCCCCAGCAGTCCAGTGGTTAGGACGCTGAGCTTTCACTGCCGAGTGCACGGGTTCGATCCCTGGTCAGGGAACTAAGATCCCACAAGCCGTGTGGTGCAGCCAAAAATTTCAAAAAATAATTTTTTTAATTAAAAAAAATTTTTTTAATGTAAAATAAAACAAGATGAGGTTGGGTTAGAAAATGCAGTTACATTTTGGTGCCTCTGAGTGACAGTGCACGTAGTGTGTGAATTAGCTCCTCATGAATGAGGAGAATCTTTTTTATTAGGCTTCCTTACAGCCTAGATAAAATTGTTGTAATCTTGGAGAGAATTTTCTCTTGGTTTACCCCATCTTGGGATATTCTTCCTGTTTCCATTTTCCAACTTGAACAAATGAGCAGAATAAGACCTAGGTGAAAATTTCTTTACCCCCATGATAGCACACCAAGTATCAATCCTGAAATAAGCATAAGCTCTTTCTTCATGTATGCAAATTTTTTCTTCACATATCATTTTCAAGACAGTAATTTGCCTACTAATCTAAAGGTTAATTTGGAGTTGACTGGTACATAACACATGCAACCTTATGCATTAAATCAAAATAATTTTTACATACATTAAAGATTTAAATGTAATAAAATCCTTACTTCTTAATTGTTGTGACTATTACTGTTTGACCTCTTAGTGTACAATAGACACGTGTTTTGTACTTGTCATAAATGGTCTCATTTAATCTTCACAATTTCCTATGAAGTAGCTAGTATTGTAAAACAATGTAATAGATGAAAAACCTGAAGAAGAGGTTGTGCAGATGCTAATTGGGTTAACTCAACAAGTATCACACAATTTTCCAGTTATTATTGATGCATAAGAAATGACTGTGTTCACTAGTACCGTGGGTCAGCAATTCAGAAAGTAGGTAGTAGGGATGGCTTGTCTCTGCTGCATGATGTCTACGACCGCAGCTGGAGAGACTTGAAGGCTGGAGGTGACTCGCGAGTGGGAGACTGGAATTATTCAGAGGTGTCTTCACTTCTACATTTTTGCAGTTGATACTCGTATAAGTTGTGAGGTCCCCTGGGGCTGTTGGTCAGAACACCTACGTATGGACTCCATATGACTTGGACCCCTGTACTGCATGGAGGCCCAGGCTCCTTACACAGAAGCTTAGGGGCTCTAAAGGCAAGTGTGTATTCTAACAAGGTGGAAGTTGCATCACATTTGGAAGTCGTGCATCATCACTTCTGATGCATTCTGTTGGTTATAAGTGAATCACAAGCCTGGCCAGGTTCCACTTTTTTTTTTTTTTTTGCGGTACGCGGGCCTCTCACTGTTGTGGCCTTTCCCGTTGCGGAGCACAGGCTCCGGACGCGCAGGCTCAGCGGCCATGGCTCACGGGCCCAGCCGCTCCACGGCATGTGGGATCTTCCCGTACCGGGCCACGAACCCGCGTCCCCTGCATCGGCAGGCGGACTCTCAACCGCTGCGCCACCAGGGAAGCCCAGGTTCCACTTTTGATTGGAGAGTAGGTAAGTTGTAGAAGAGCTTGTGATATGGGAGATACTGTTGTAGCCATCTTTGGAAAATACAGTCTGTTACAACTAGTTAATGGCAGAGCTGGAATTGAATCCAGTATTTATACAATCCCAAAGCTCTCTCTCATTCTAAGCTCACTATTATATTAAAGATATTTAGAAATATTTATATAATCTAGTGATAGAGGGAGCTTTTCTAATCATGGCATCAGTCACAAAACAGGACAAAATTGATAGATTTGGAAATTCCCTGGCAGTCCAGTGGTTAGGACTTGGTGCTTTTACTGCCAGGGTTTGATCCCTGGTCGGGGAACTAAGATCCCACAAGCCGCGTGGTGAGGCCAAAGAAAAGATTGATAGGTTTGACCACATACAGAAGTAAATGTTTTTGTATGGTAAATCAAAACCATCAAAAAAAAACCCCACATAATATAAAGATTGTAATTTTCCCTTAGCTGTTGTATCTTTAGTTGAATACCTAAAAAGAATAAAGCTCCCTAAAGACCTGTTACCATGATTGTCTATTGTTGTCAAAGAAAGGATTGTGGAAATAAGAAAAAAAAAGAAGAATCTCCAGTGGGTCAGAGAGCAGGATGGAGAAGGGTAGAGAATTGATCTGAAAGGCGTAAATGGAAGAAAACCAGTACACTCCACCACCTTTACCTCTCAGCATCCATTCTCCTTCATTTACGTGGAAACTGCATTCCCAGCACGGAGAATGAGAAACTTCCCATTACAACCTTGGAAGATGATAGAAATTCAGTCATATTATCACCCAAAACTAGGAATAGCTACCCCCAGGGCTGTTTCTGGTGGGAGTCAAGAGAGAGCCTTGAAATGAGCAAGCAATGTAAAATCTTCACTGAAGGCCCCACTCCTGTAACTGGACGTGAGGCTGAGGATAATACTCACAGCTGCATCCACAGTGTCTGCTCCACCTTCTCTCACTTCTGCCAATGTCTCAGCTGGACAGGGTTCTTGACCTGATGGCATAGTCCAGCCTTCATTCCTGTAAGATCTGAACCCTTGGTGGTTTTGTCCTTAGTGCATTGTTGCAGGTTTCTATTGAACAAGTCTGTTCTACAAGCGAGTACTAAGGATGTTCCAGCATATCCTGTGGTTTTCAAAAAAAGTTCTTCTTCTCTTCATTGAGTAGCTGCAACCTAAGTTCCCTTGTAATCCAAATAAATCACCGCGGTCAGTGCAGTGAATTTTTCTCCGCCTCTTAGCAACAGGCATTTGAGACACTGTGATGTTCTGCTCCCTCTCCCCTGCCCCCACCCTGTCTCATCACAGGCATTGTAGGTTGACGGGGGTGGGGTGAGGCATTCCCTTTATACCATAGGAGAACTGTCCAATAGGTGGCTCCCAGGTTCCATCATAAATGAAAGGTAAAGGAATTTGGAAAACTCTTTCTCAGAATAATTCCCTGGCTTATTGTCATGTTGCATACTCCTTTAAAATGTAAAACCCTGCCTATTACTACATTATTTTAATTTTCTTTTGTTTTATACAAAATCTCATTTTATTCCTGGACAGGGGGTTACCCAGGCTGGAATGGGGTCGGGTTGGTTCCTGAAGGAGACAAAAGAGAAAAATCACATAAAAGATAAAACAGAGCTTTTCCTGGTACCACTTTTCTCAGTCTTAGAAGCCTCTGCAACTGCGTGCAGGACTTGGGCTGCTGGGCCACACGTACTTCAGTGCCTCTCAGCTAGGCTGAGCTTGGGTTCAGAATGTCAACTTGAGAGACTTCAGATTTCTCCTGTCAACCAACATAGTGTTTCTTCTATCTTCCTCCTCTTAAATAAACTGTGTTAACAGTGAGAATTTTCTAGGAGCTCTCCTTGTATCTTATGAAATCTAAGCTTCTACAGTAATGTTTTGCTGTTAAAAGCCTCAGAAATCTTCTCCCATGAGTCCTGAATTTCCCAACTATGTCCCTATGTTTCCTATTTGCATGGTCTCTGCAATAATTTATCTAACCTCAGCATATAAGAAAAGATATTTTGGGTTTTCTTCCAGCAGGCGGCCAGAAGTTAAGTGTACTTTCTCTAATATTACCCATGAAACCAAGTTTCTATTCTAGGCTGTTGAAGACTGGCCATCTACCCTGAGGCACTGGCTGCTTTGAAACCACAGGCAGAGTGTAGCACAGGCCCGGAGGCTTTCTCACACTTGGCCACCCTCTGGCTCAAGAGAGCACGCGTTGCCACATTTAAGCAGTTTGATCCAGCAGCAGTTCAAAGTACTCCTCTCTACGGTTTGTTTCTGTACTTCCTGAAAACTTCCTATTCAAAGGGCTCCTCTTGTAACTATATTTGAGAGTAAAGGAGGTTTAGTCTTATATTCACTCCTAATTCAGTTTAATCCTATAACTGCTTCTCAGTGCAGTCTTGTTTCCACAATAGGCTCTGGTTCATTGGATGCTGGTCACCCTCTGGGACTCCTCAGCCACTGTCCTTCTTGATGTAATAAAATTTACTATAATTATAATTTTTACATTGAATAGGTAATGAGCATTTTCTTGTGCCAAGTGCTGATCTAAGCCATTGACGCACATTGACTCATTTTATTCTTACTGCAACCTTATGAAGTACAGAAAGTTAATATACTTTGGTAAAGTCGCATCTACAGTAGAGCTGTCATTTGAACCCAGAATTCATAGGAGCATTATTTTAAACTGATATGATACTGCTACCATAAGATGGGCCTCAATAAAGGAGTTAATGTACGAAGGCCCAGTTCCTTTATTCCTAACAATACCACCTTTCAGGGCTGAATGGATATATCAGGCTTTATGGAGTGTCTGGCATATGTGGAGCAAAAATGCAAACCATTGAGTTGGCCAAAAAAGTTCATTCGGGTTTTCCGTACCATCTTATGGAAAAACCCAAACGAAATTTTTGCAATACATGCTAAATATGGCTATCTCCATAGTCCAATGGAAAGAGAAGGAAAGTGAAATCTATCCCAGGTGGCCCTCTCACGCATATGACCCAGGTCCTAGCTTTGTTCTGTCAACCTAAATAAAGAGGTAAACCAAAGCAAGTTTGAGTGACCAGAAATTGAGTTTATTCAGGAAGAGCAGAGGAATTGCAATTCGGAAAATGTATACTGTAGCAAGATACAGGCATGTTTGTTGAGGGTTTGGGGTGAGCTGTATTTATGGGCAATGAGTGCAAAGAGGGGTAAGTCCAGCCAGAGTCCAAGCAGTAAGTTCATTGGCTTGAGGATGGGGAGAGATTCCTGCTGGATGTTCATTGGTCAAGAGGTAAGTCTCAACCTTCTGTAAATCAGGCACTTATGGGAAATCAATCTCAGTAAGTTCTGTTCTTTTCAGGGAGCATGCGTGAGATTCTTCGTTACATATCCTCCAGTTCCATTTTAGATGGAAATCTAAATCCCTTCCTCTGTTCCTCTGAATCCTTCTTCAAAGCACTATTTACCCCCTCCTTCTATTGTTCTTAGTAGCAACCCCAGCACCTCAAACAATTCCCCAATATCTCTCAGATGGGAAGCATCCAATATATTTGTTGATGGTTGTGTAATTGAGTGTTAATTAATACTCTGTTAGGCCTGCTCCCTCCCCAGCAGTCTGATGGCAGTACTTGGCGACCCATAGAATTTTGTTTCTAAAGCAGTGCATTGGCCCACATTGCTACGGGCTTGAGGATGTATGTTTCAGAAGGACAGTCTGGGATGAGCTTTAGCTCTCTAAAGCCAGCCCAAAGTTCAGCGAGTGGTTTCAGCTCCTCAAAACCTATTATCTTTGAGATCTTCCCAGCAATACAAGATGAGACAAAGCCCCCTCAATCATGGGGAGTTTAGTTGTAAACGATCTTATCCCAAATGTAAACATCGATTTTCAAAGATAAATATCCTACTAAATGAATTGTAAGCTCATGGAGTTCCATCAGATATGAGGACATATTTTTCATGAATATGCTCAGTGTTACAAGGGCTTCCGTATTTCTCCTCCTGTTTCAAACCCTGCCTAGAAGCTCAGGTGCATAAAAAGGCCGTGAATGCTCTCTTTTTATTTTCTTCTTTTTAATTTTATTTTTTGATTTTTTTTTTTTTATTGAGGCAAACTTGGTTTACAACATTATATTACTTTCATGTGTACAACAGTATATTTCTACTTCTGTGCATACTACAGTGTGCTCACCACCAAAAATTTAGTTTCTCTTCATCATCATACAGTTAGCTCCCTATACCCATTTCACCCTCCAGCTGCCCCTTCCTCTCTGGTAACTACTGCAGGTGACCCTTGAACAATGTGAGGGTTGGAACGACAACCCTCCACCAGTCAAAAATCCACATATAACTTTACAGTCAGGCTTCCTTATAGGAAAGTCCACATTCGGGGATTCAGCCAACAGTGGATTGTGTGGTACTGTAGTAAGTATTTAGTGAAAAGAATCTGAGAATAAGTGGACCCACGTGATTCAAACCCTTGTTGTTCAAGTGTCAACTGTACTCTGTTCTCTGTATCTCCATGTTTGTTTTGTTTGGTTGGGTTTGTAGTGATTTTGGTTTTTATTTGTTTTTAATATTCCATCTATGAGTGAAATCATATAGTAGTTGTCTTTTTCCATCTGACATTTCTCTTAGCATAATACCTTTAAGACCCATCTGTGTTGTTACAAAAAATGGCAAGATTTCATCTTTTTTAAAGGCTGAGTAGTATTCCATTGTGTGTGTGTGTGTATGTGTGTGTGTGTGTGTGTATGTGTGTGTGTGTGTGTATGTGTGTATATATATATGTGTGTGTCTATATATATATATATATATATATATATATAGACACACACACCACATTTTCTTTATCCATTCTTCCACTGATGGGCACTTAGGCTGTTTCCATAACTTGGCTAATGTAAATAATACCTAGATGAACATTGGGTGTATATACCTTTTCAAATTACTGTTTTTGTATTTTTTGGATAAATACCCAGAAGGGGAATAGGTGAATCATATGGTAATTCTATTCTTAATTTTTTTGAGGACTATCCATACTGTTTTCCAGTGTGGCTACACTGATTACATTCCTAGCAACATTGTATAAGGGTTCCCTTTTCTCCACATACTCTCCAACACTTGCTATTTCTTGCTTTTTTGATAAAAAAAATAATCATTCTATTTTGATAATAGCACATTCATGTGTGTGAGGTGATATCTCATTGTGGGTTTGATTTGCATTTCCCTAATAATTAGTGATGTTGAACATCTTTTCATGTGTCTGTTGGCCATCTGTATGTCTTTGGAAAAATATCTGTTCAGTTCCTTTGCCCATTTTTCAATCAAGTTGTTGTTGTTGTTGAGCTCTTTATATTTTGGATGTTAACACTGTGTTGGATATATGATTTGCAAATATCTTTTCCCATTCATTAGGTTGGCTTTTTGTTTTGCTGATGTTTTCCTTTGCTGTGCAGAATATTTAGTGGTCTCATTTGTTTATTTTTGCTTTTGTTTCCCTTGCCTGAGGAGTCATAGCCAGAAAGATTGCTAAGACCAATGTCAAAGAGCATATTGTTTTCTTCTAAAAGTTTTATGGTTTCAGGTCTTACATTCAAGTCTTCAATCCATTTTGGGTTGATTTTTGTGTAGGGTGTAAGATAGTGGTCCCGTTTTTGTTTTGTTTTGGGGTTTTTTTTTTTTTTTTTTTTTTTGCATGTGGCCGTCCAATTTTCCCAACACCTTTCTCCATTGTATGCTCTTTGCTCCTTCATTGTAATTAATTGTTCATAGATGTATGGCTTTATTTCTGGGCTCTTAATTCTGCTTCATTGATCAATGTATCTGTTTTTCTGCCAATACCATGATGTTTTGATTACTGTAGCTTTGTAAAACAGTTTGAAATCAGGGAGTGTAATACCTCTAGCTTTGTTCTTTTTTTCTCAGGATTGCTTGTTATTTGGACTCTTGTGGTTCCATATAAATTTTAGAATTTTTTTTTATATTTCTGTGAAAAATGTCCTTGGAATTTTGATAGGGATTGCATTGAATCTGTAGATTGTTTTAGGTTATATGGACATTTTAACAATGTTAATGCTTCCAATCAATGAGTATGAAACACCTTTCCATTTTTTGTGTCTTCTTCAATTTCAACAATGTCTTTAGTTTTCAGTATACAGGTCTTTCACCTCCTTGGTTAAAGTTATTTTGTGGTGTTTTATTCTTTTTCTGTAATTGTAAATGGGATTGTTTTCTTAATTTCTTTTTCTGCTAGCTCATTGTTAGCATATAGAAATGCAAGATTCTTTTGTAGGTTGATTTTGTACCCTGCAACTTCACTGTATTCATTTATTATTTCTAATAGTTTTTTGGTGGAGTCTTCAGGATTTTCTATACATGAAGTCATGTCATCTGCAAATATTGACAATTTTACTTCTTCCTTTCCAATTTAAATGCATTTTGTTTCTTTTTCTTGCCTAATTGCTCTGGCTAGGACTTCCAATACTGTGTTGAATAAGAGTGGTAAGAGTGAAAACTCTTGTCTTGTTCCTGATTCTAGAGAGGTAGTTTTCAGTTTTTCACCATTGAGTATTAGGTTAGCTGTGGGCTTGTCATACATGGCCTTTATTATGTTGAGGTTTGTTCCTTCTATACCCATTTTATTGAGAGGTTTTTTTTTAATCATAAGATTTTTTTGAATCTTGTCAAATACTTTTTTTGGATCTATTGATATGATCATGTGATTTTTATACTTGGTTTTGTTAATGTAATGTATCATATTGATTGATTTGCAGATGTTGTCCATCCTTGCATCCCTGGAATAAATCCCACTTGATCATGGTATATGACCCTTTTAATGTATACGGTAATACATTACAGTATTTGGTTGGCTAATATTTTGTTTTAGGATTTTTATGTCTATGTCCATCAAAGATATTGGCTTATATTTTTCCTTTTTGTGTTGTCCTTCTCTAGTTTTGGTATCAAGGTAATGTTGGTCTCATAAAATTAGGGAGTGTTCCCGCCTCTTCAATTTTTTGGAAGGGTTTGAGAAGAATACATATTAAATCTTCTTTGAATATTTATTAAAATTCACCTGTGAAGCCGTCTGGTCCTGGACTTTTTTGTTTCTTGGGTGCTATTTTGTTTTTCTATTTCTTCATGATTCAGTCTTGAAAAGCTGTACAATTCTAAGAATTTGTCGATTTCTTCTAGTTTTATCTTTTATTGGCATATAGCTCTTTATAATATTCTCTTATTATTCTTTGTATTTCTGTGGTATCCATTGCTATTTCTCCTCTTTCATTTCTTATTTCATTTATTTATCAGGCCTCCTCTATTTTTTCTTAGTGAGTCTAGCTAAAGTCTTGTCAATTTTGTTTATCTTTTCAAAGAACCAGCTGTTTGATCAATATTTTCTATTGTCTTTTTAGTCTCTGTTTCATTTATTTGTGCTCTGATCTTTATTTCCTCCCTTATACTGACTTTGGGCTTTGCTTTCTTCTTTTCTAGTTCCTTTAGGTGTAAGATTAGCTTGTCTATTTGAGATTTTTCTTCTTTCTTTCATAGACCTGTATTGGTATAAACATCCCTCTAGTACTACTTTTGCTGCATCCCATAGATTTTAGGTTTTCATTTTTATTTGCCTTTAGGTATTTTTTTGATTTCTTCTTTGATATCTTCATTGACCCAATAGTTGTTCAAAAACATGTTCAGTCTCCATATATTTGTTATTTTTCTAGCTTTCTTCATGTAATTGATTTCTAGTTTCATATGACTTTGATTGGAAAAGATGCTTGGTATGATTTCAGTCTTCTTAAATTTATTAAGACTTGTTTTGTGTTCCAACATACAATCTTTCTTTGAGAAAGTTCATGTGCACTTGAGAGGAAGTGTATTCTGCTGCATTTGAATGGTATGTTCTATACATATCTATCAAATCCATTGGATCAGATGTTTCATTTAAGGCTGCTCTTACTTTATTCACTTTCTGCCTGGATGATCTATCCATCGATTTAAATAGGATGTAAAAGTCCCCTACTATTGTTGTGTTGCTCTTAACTTCTCCCTTTATATCTGTTAATATTTTCTTTATGTATTTTGGTGCTCCTATGTTAGGTGCATATATATTAATAAATGTTATGTCTTCTTGATGGATTGTTCCCTTTATCATTCTATAATGTCTGTGTTTGCCTCTGGTTATATTTTTTGGTTTGAAGTCTAGTTTTGTCTTATATGAGTATGGCTACACCCACTTTTTTTTTTTTGGCTGCCATTTGCTTGGAATATCATCTTCCAACCCTTCACTTTGAGACTATGTTTTCCTTTAGAGCTGAGATGGGTCTTCTGGAGGTAGCACATAGTTGGGTCTGTTTTTTCATCCATCCAACAGCTCTCTGTCTTTTGATTGGTACATTCAATCCATTTACATTTTGGGTGATCATTTGTCTTTTGTTTTTCTCGTTGCTGTATATCTCTATTTTTTCTTTTTCCTCCTGTTTCTCTCTGTTATTTTAGTTTGGTGGTTTTCTATAGTGTTTTTCTCAGTTTCATCTTTTGTTAAAAAATATTTTGTGTCTCTGCTCTAGATTTATATTTTGTGTTTACCCTGATGCTTGTATAAAACATCTCAAGTAAAATAGTCCTTTTCTGCTGATACCATCTTCATTTGCTTACATGGGTTTCATTCTTTTCCTCTTCCCCTTTTATGTTTTTGTTGTCTCAAATTATCCCTTTTTATGTTATTCATTACCAAATTGGAGTAGCTATAGTTATGTTTTCTGCTTTTTCCCCCCTTTTAACCTTTATGCTATAATAAAGTGTTAAAAATGTTTTGTGATATAAGAGTTGCAATTTTCTGATTCTGTCTCTCTAGTTATCACCTTCCTCAAAGTTTTGCGCACTTTTGCCTTTTTATTTCTGGTAGAAGAGCTCTTTTCAACATTTCTTGTGGGGCAGGTCTAGTAATGTTGATGAACTCCCTCAGCTTTTGTTTGTCTGGGAATGCCTTTATTTCTCCTTCGTATCTAAAGGATAACTTTGCTGGATAGAGAATTCTTGGCCAACAATTTTTATCTTTCAGTATTTTGAGAATGTTATTCTACTCCCTCCTGGCCTATAGAATTTCTGCTGAGAGATTTGCTGATGGCCTAATGTGGTGGGGGTGGGGGGGTGTCCCTTTGTAGGTTATCATCCTTTTTTTCCCTGGCTGACTTTCAAATTCTTTCTTTGTCTTTGACTTTTGACAGTTTTGTCTTGGAGATGGTCTTTTTGCATTGAAGTAATAAGGTGTTCTCTTAGCTTCAGGGACTTGTATATCTGGTTCCTTGCCAGGTTTAGGAAGTTTCAGGTATTATTTCTTTAAATAAACTCTCTCCTCCCTTCTCCCTCTCTTCTCCTTTTGGGGTAGCCATTACCCTAATGTTGCCCTTCCTAAAAGAGTTGGATATCTCTTGTAGACTTTCCTCATTTTTTTTTTTAGATCTTAATTCTCTTTCCTCTTCTACCTGTATCATTTCTAGATTTCTATCTTCTAGCTTGCTAATTCTGTCTTCCATATGATCTGCTCTATTTCCAGTGCTTTCTAATGCATTGTCCATCTTGTTTATTGAGTTCTTCAGCTCCAGAATAATTTCTGCTTGCTTCTTTCTTAGAGTTTCAATCTCTTTGGTAAAGTATTACTTCTGTTCATTAATTTTATTCCTGAGCTCATTGAATTGCCTTGCTTGTAGCTCATTGAATTTCATGACAGCTATTTTGAATTCTCTATCAGTTAGACTGTAATATTCTGTGACTTTAAGTTTGATTTCTGGAAAATTTTCATTTTCTTTTTGTGTATTACTGTGGTTCTTCATGGTGCTTGATAAGTTGTTCCTCTGCCAGTACATTTGAAGAAGCAGTCACCTTTCTTCTTTAGATTAAGCTTTTATTTTTTTTTAACTTGATTCTAATGATTCAACAGGTTAGAAATTAGAGGTCTCTCTTTTGTTTTGCAGTAAGTGGCACTATAGTACAAGTTTTTGGGGTTTCTTGCACGTGAACTGCCTCTGGTTATGTTTGAGAGTCTGCACTCTGTCACGGCTGTAGCCCAGTGCCCGCCTTAATGCTGCTTGTGCCTCTGGAGTTATTGGTGTCTTACTATTGCCAGTGTCTCTGGCTTCACCTCCTAGGGCACAGGGACGGCAGGCACTTCCACTGCAGCTTGGATCTCCTGAGTTGCACTCTCCACTGCTCTGGGGGAAGAAGGGAGCTGGGATCAGCATACCTCTGCCATTTTGGGTATTGTTGGGTTGGTGGGAGCCACTGCTGTAGGTGGTGGCCTAGGGACCAGAATTGTGGATGCCTCTGTGGCTGGAGGGATGAGTTCACAGGCTCCTCTGTCCCTGCTGTTCAGTTACCTGTGTCTGTGAGCACCGCCGCAGCTGTGGGGCCAGAGGCATGTGGCTACCTCTCCTGATGCTACCAGGTTCTCTGGGGCTACAGGCTCAGCCAAAGTGGCCAGGGACCCAGGATTGTAAGCAACACTTGTGCTGTTGCCCTGGTTCTGCCTCCTCTTTGTATTCCATCTTTTAGATATAAAGATGTATGGGTTTTCTGGCATCCTGAGTGTGTTGGGAAGAGCTGCTCTGTTGAGTTGTGGATGTTTAATTGATCGAAGGGGAGAGACAAAGGGTGCATCTCAATTTGCCATGATACTGATGTCAATACCATTATTTTTTAAATAAATATTCTGTAATTTGAAAGCCCACAATTGGCTACAAAAGTATGAGCTGAAGTTTTGAATCTACTACATTGCTTTGGGAAGACCACCATTGTAGGCAGGGGATTTCTATATTGCTCTCTATGTGTGAAGAGAGATAGCAAGAGGATTAAATAATATTATATCCCCAAATGAATCAGGAGTCAGAGAGGTGACTGTGTTGGTGTTACCATATGTGCAGGGTGATGGGGTAGCAGAATAGGTTGCTCATCTAGATACATAAATTTTCTGAAACACAGTGTAATAGTTTCTATGTCATTTCTTTATCTGATACATTCAAAACCTCCCAGGAAGTCTTTGCTCTAAATTCATATAACAAATAGTATGTGAATTGTAAGATGCTTGTGATCTAAATGGCCTCTGTGGAAATGGAGAGAGAAGCCAGCTAATCCAGGATGAACATGTTGTTCACAGTAATAGGAGCCTTCACAACTGGCTACAATGTAGAGATAAAGGAATTCTTCTTACCCGGTACTATCTATCTCCCAATCAAGATTGGATGGGAAGAGTGACTTCTTTGAATGAGAAAGCAAAGGCACTGTGAAGAAAAGAGAGTAAGGAAGGGGAGGCAGAGAGATTGCCAGTGACAGCAAAGGCAGGTACATGGGAGAATCTGGGGAGGCAAGCAGTGGAAATCTTTTTTTTTTTTTTTTTTTTGCGGTACGCGGGCCTCTTTTTTTTTTTTGAGGTACGCGGGCCTCTCACTGCTGTGGCCTCTCCCGTTGCGGAGCACAGGCTCCGGACGCGCAGGCTCAGCGGCCATGGCTCACGGGCCCAGCCGCTTCGCGGCATGTGGGATCTTCCCGGACCGGGGCACGAACCCGCGTCCCCTGCATCGGCAGGCGGACTCTCAACCACTGCACCACCAGGGAAGCCCCAGTGGAAATCTTGATGGCAGTTTTTGAACAGTATCAGGGGACTTCCTGATTAGAGGGCAGTGCCTTCTCTTCCCTCCTTCTGAGGCAGAAGCTCTCTATTACTCTCTTGCTGAGTTCCTGGCTCCCATCACTAACTGTAGTATGAGTGAGGGAGTTTTTGATTCTCCCCTCTACTGGAGGGTAATATATGAGTTCACATGATCTGGAGCCTTCAGAAGATCATTGAGTAATGGACAAAGTTCCTGTTGCAGTGTGCTAAAGCTTGGGAAATTTTGCCTGACCTAGGCTTGGCTGGGAAATAGATTGTCTCCCAAGAATCCTGACACTCCCTGCAGGCTCTCTCCTTCGTTTTAGCCAACTACCTCCTCTTCCCCTCCCAAGCCACCTAGAGAACACTGCCAATTCCCAGAAGTTTGGAACATGTAGAAGGGCTCTGGTGGGTTGCCAACATTCTCCAAGAGTTGGGAACTCTATAAATGAAGAGGAGACACAAAGAGAGCCTCCCTAGCCATTAAATGCAAGCTTTTTGGGCTCTATGCATTCTCTGACTGTTTCGTAGACTGTGACCATCCAGAATTGTAGACTGGGGTCCAGTCTCACCCAGGAACAATTACAGAGCTCAGTGAACATCCTTGATGTTCACTCACCAAGGAAAACCGGACAGTCTGTTCTGAACCTGAGCCTCCATCTTCAAAGAAGATGGAGGCTAGAAGAAACTGTTCCTGATTCTAGGGAACAGGAACACACAAGCCCAATCTAAGCCTTGGTGTCAGGTAAGGTTTAACAGGCCACTCTTTCAGCCACCGCCCCTGCCAGGTTCTTCCTCATCCCAAACCAGAGCCTTAGCTGCATGCCCTATAGCCCACTGTCCTCTCTGGGCAGATGACACTTTCAGAGAGTGGCTCCTGCTGGCTGAGGTATCTGACATCTCTTCTGGCTAGGAGGGCAAAGCTACTATGGAAAACTAGAAAAAGCATTCCATGTTCTTACCTGAGCCCAACCATACGGCTTTTTATTTGGGTAGTCCTGGTGAGCACACACCTGCTTCACTCTTGGCCTGGGGAAACAGAGATAATGGATCCCACAGTGTCATGTTTGCAAGTGTCAGCCACTTCCAAATGAACTTCTGAAGAAAACTGTATGAAGTTAAAGTCAGTGTTATCGTTCTGGTAGGCATTGTACTTGGGTTTTTTGGGGTAAGCAAGAACAGACAGAATGCACAGCTAGGGGGCAGTATAACCTCTACTCCCTCTTCTCCAGCCTGACACGTCAAAGTCCCAGAAGCCTGTAGTAGGAAGGACACATGATGAGCATCCATTGTGACTGCAGTCCTAGAAAATAGGTTGGGGACTGTTGCTTGGGGTGGCTTACAGGAGCCTCCCATCTGAACTCATCACTCCTATAGTTGGTGGGCTACTATCAGAGCTCCGGACTGGAAGGCAATAGCTGGGGTGATGGGATGGGGCTTGAGAGAATGGTCTCAAGGCAAAGCCCTGTCTGCCTTAGAGACTGAGATCCTGGTGACTCAATCTAGGAAGAGTCTCAGGAGATGGGGTCATGGAGAAATCTTTCAGAGAAGTCCTTATGAAACAGTTAGTGGTTATTCCTGGCCTTCCCACAACTGATCCCCTTTTCAGCTATGTTACATGAGTTAAGCTCCTAAGCCCAACATGTAGTAGGAGCTGAACTGATGAAAAGTGGTGACTCAGAATCCATATCTGACTCCAAATTCATATTCCTTGTTTCTCTTACCTGTCAGACATGACTCCCGACCTGATAACTGAGAGGACATGGATCAGGATCTCCCTCTGCCTTTACACTGTGGTGAAATTTTAATTCAGTCCTGTTTCGTAGGTGTAAAATCAAGGCATTGGGCTATATTGCTTCTATGCCCAACTCCTCTATTTTACCCTTGAAGCGTACCTTCAAGGCTATCCAAGGCTAGAAAGTTGAGAAGACGGTTAAAGGAGGGTAAGTGGAGCCAGGTCAGGAGGCGGATTTGGGCTGAATATAGAGGAGGAGAGGGTGGGTCAGTGGTTTCTGGGGTGAGACCCAGACATGCAGGGCAACATTCTTGATCAAGGCTGCTAGAGGGAGCAGGCGTCGGAGGCAGGCCTTAGTGTCAGGCGATCTGCTGGCCTGGGGGTGAGGCAGGTTAGAGGTCCTGGGGAAGAGACGTGACTGTTTCCCCACCACACACGTCCTTTCTCCTGCCTGGATGAGGGCTCTAATGGAAACCCGTAGTAAAGTAAGTCTCTGTCTCCTCACGGACCGACCGGGGACAAGGTGATTCCACCCTCAGGTCTCCTCCCTGCTGAGCAAGCCCAGAGGCAGCACTTGTTTGAGGTTGGCTGAAATGCTTGAAGAGGATATTGCTGAATGCAGGAAACATTTGGGGAGAATTTTTGTTTTTATTTTATTTTCCCTTGCATCCCATGCCCTTTCACTGTCCTCCTACAGAGGCAAAGTAAACCCAACTTTGGGCTGACTACAGAGGAGCCTAATTTGGCCTCAAAGGCATTACTCTTCCTTCCTTCTGTAGAGATAGGGGATGGGAACGGCTTGTGCCCTGGATAGGACAGGAGCAGGACAGGACAGGACAGCAAGTCCCACAGCACCCCTGGTCTAGGAAAGAGCAGCAAGGAGCGGAACAGCCTTGAATGGGAGCCAGGGGTGGGGGGAGCCAGTGCAGGCCCTGGCCCCAGGAGAGGTGGGGGGATGCTGGGAGCCAAGTTCTTGGGGCTCATTTAGAGGTGGGGAGGAAAGAGAGGATTGGAAAGCATGTCCTCCTCCATCTGGGGCAGGGAGAGGTTCCCCAGGTATCTCAGGTCTGTCTGTGGCCCACAGTAAGGTCCTGGGGTGAGAGGTGTTGAAAGGCCAAGCATCTGGCAAAGCTTCTGGCTGAGTCAAAGGCAGGCTCAGGTATTAGCCTTTTGAAAGGGGTTTACCAGGGGATCAGCTCCTGAATCTCTACTTCTGGGCCTCACATTCTAGGAGGGGTAGTAAGGTAGAGCAATAAGGGTGCAAATTCCACAACAAAAACTCAGAATATCACATATATCGTGTCAACTGTGATAGTCTTTAATAACATGAATATGAGATATATGTACAGAAATAATAATATATGGGGATATGGCAAAATATTCACATTGTTATTCTCAGATTCAGGGGCACAAAGAGAATTTTAATTGCTTCTTAATAAGTTTGGTATAATTCCAAAATTTCTGTGACTTTTATTCTGAGAATAATGTTGTTCAAAGTTGCCTGAACAAACACAGGGGAAAGACTTGGGTTGCATGAAGTTTGGGATTGAGGCCCAGATTTTAATTATGATGCAGGAGCATCTTCTCAGGGAGAATAAAAGGCTCTTTGCTTGGAGCGGTAAGCTTAATGCTCTTAGCTCAGATCCCCTGGGACTTCCATCCATATATTGCTGCCTGTGTCTCACAAGTTCCAAATGCAAGACGTACAAAGGTGGTCCCTATGTGAATTACTTCCCTGACAATGGCCTGTAAGTTTTAAATCCCAGTCAGCCTTGTGGGACCCCTAGTTTCAGTGGGAGTTTGCCCATGAATAATATTTTCTCTGCTAGCAAGAGAGATTCTTTTTTTTATACGGAGACAGTATTTTTTTTACCCCTTCTCCCTGTCTCCCACTGTCATCTGATGATTCAGGGTACATGTCACTCTAGAGCTCCAGCCCTGGGAACCCTTCTCCAGATTGTAGAGAGAAGGAGACAGCACAGTGGAGTGGAAAGATAACTGAATCAGACAGATGTACGCCTGTTACTTGGGGAAAGATATTCCAACTCTAAGCGCTCCTGGTCATCAACTATAAGATGAGGTCAATTATTTCCAACCTATGAAGCTGTTCAGAAAATTCAAAAGGTGAAGTGTATCACATGCCCAAAGAATGTTGGACACCCCGTAGGTCTTAATATTTGTTCCTTCCCCTTTACCATTACCCACGTGTGAGTTTATTAAGCCCTAACAACTATATCAGCTATACCTCTGAGAGTTCCTGTTTTCACCTATGCAGTCACAGAGGCACAGAGAAGTTCAGTAACTGATTTGAGGTCACACAGCAGGGAGGTAGCACACTTGGGCTTCCATCCCAGGTGTTCAGGGAGTATTGTCAGAATGAAGATTACGTGAGGGATCCTACTTGGGTAGAGCGCATGTCTGGCTCTGGGAATGAACCCACTCAGGTAAAGAGACCCCACACTCCCTCCATCCCCAAGACAGGGGAGTCTGCCATCACCACTGCCTGTCTTCTCTGTCGTGACTACTAACTGCAAGGTGAAGGCCAGGAACTTCATCCTGCAAACTTGGAATTAGAGGCTGTCAGAACAGAGGCACCCTTCCCTTGCGCCTCTCAGGTGAACCATACCAATCGTGCCACCCAGTTTTTCATCAGATATTTTTGATTCTCTGATATGTTCAAGGCACCATTCTAGGTGCTGAGAAGAAAGCAGCGCAACACAGGAAACTCTTGCGTTTGTGGAGCTTTCGTTCTTGTGAGGGGAGAGAGATAAAATAACCATAAATAAGGAAAAGCTATAGAATGACAAACTGGTTTAAGTACTCTGGAGAAAAAATCAAATAGGAAAGGGGCATGGGAAGTGTGGTAAGGGAGTTTTGTGTGTGCATATATATATCTGTATCCATATCTATATTTTATAGTACTGCACATTCCCTTTCTAGTGAGTAATCCAAATATTTCTTCCTCTTTCTCCCCATCACCCCCAGTGTACGTCTCTCCACTGTAATCACTTATGATCTTTGTCCGCCTTGAAAAGTTTAACGAATAAAGCTGGAGGGAAGCTGAGGTCACTTTCCTCCCTGGGCTGTCCCATCCATCTCTCAGAGAGAGATGCTATACCAGGCAGTCAGACCGTATCTGGGGAATCGGCTCTGATCCCAGTGACTCACTTTGTGAGGATGTAGTGCCTCTGGAGGTCATGCTGAGGTGAATGTCCGGGAGGGTTGTGGTACCTTAAAGGGCCTGAGAAACTCACTCACAGATGCTCAGTGACCCCAGCTTTGTTACAGCTGAGTGGACATCATGTGGATGTGGACTTACACATGTTTTGTGTAGACCAACAAGCAGAAATACAACCCTGTGAAGAGGTACTAGGGAGAGAGATTCGACACCAACATTAATTAGTATCTCATGATAGAGCTAACAAAAATGACATGGGACATATGCCTGGCCTGAGTTCTAAGTAAGTGGAAACGAAGACAGGATGTACTGTCTCTTGGGAACGCTGTAGAGAGGATTCAGGTGATTTGACCTAAAATTTATGATTTTGTGATTCTGGTGGGATGCCTGAGTGCAGGTGATGGGGATAATAAAAGCTGGAGCCTCCCACTGGGACCTTCTCAGGAATGGGCCCCAGGATGTTCCAGTTGCTTCTGCTGGGCATATTCACAGTGCTCTTCATGAATGAGAGTAAGGCCTGGTGAGGGTGGCACTTGGGTGGGCAAATGGGTGGGCAGAGAATGTATGGGGAGGAAGACAGGGATTTGGTGACTTGACTCTTGGGACTGGTGTGAAGTGGTTCAAGGAGAATTTTTCTTCTTCTCTGTACAGGAGACAGAGTCCTGACATCGAAATGTACGGTGTAGTTCATTTTCAGTTCCTGGGAAAATAATGCCACAATGAGAGGGGACATTTTTTAGTTCTTTACACATCATCTCTCTACCCTCCCTGACTACCCACCACTCTCCTCACTCACTGTTCTAGTGTCTTCTTTCAGCCCCCAGCCTTGGGTGGGGGGCGCTCCTTAACTTCTTGAAGGGAGTAATGACCCCCTGACAGAAGCTGGGAGGGGTGTCAGCATCCTTCTTGTGAGTGTGACACCACCCGTGTATAAATGTTTACAGGTGGGGGCAGGCTTCTGGAGCAGAATCCCTCTCCCTAGAATTCTGCATCAAAGTTTTCCTCTCTTTCTTTAGTTTTTCGATTTTGCAATTATTGTAAAGATTTTAATGGAATGCAGTGTCACACACCTATGAAGCAGTGTTGGAAGTTTAATTTATTGCTGTATAACAGGAGTTGTACCACAGACCACTTTTACTTTAGTGATCGTGTTACAGGTAAGCAGGGGTAGAAAGAGACAAAAAATATTAACAGTGGTGCCCACAGTCCCTGGACTCAAGATGTGGAGGGAAACTGGGACCAGGGGAGGGTGAGGAAAGTGGGATTCTCCATACACAGACCTGGGATGGAGGCTGCATGGGAGGCAGATGTCTTTTGCCTGGTCCTATTTAGAGAGACACAGATGAGATGCAGACACAGCCTTGGGGCTCATTCCTGTGTATAGAAAACTTTGAGGTTCTGGGGAGAAGTCATCGCTTAGAAGACGGTGAGAGTAAGCAAGGTGGTCACATATGCTTTCCTCTTTTGGGAGACATCTCTACCGTTACTCAGCACTATCTTGCAGGCCTTGTGAAGAGGGAGTGTTCCGAGTACTTCATGACTTAGTGAGAGAAACATATTGCTGTAAACATGACAACAGGTGTAATGGTGGAAGCTGTCTCCCAGAAAAGTCAAAGATATTTGGACTAGAAGGAAAGGAAAGTATATATGATACTGAACAGGTTAGCTACAAATAAAATGATTAACATTTTGAAACCATCTCTCCCAGTAATTTTTGCCCTTCCCTTACCCAATGGCAACATCATCTTACGTTTTCTTTTTAATAATGTTTTGTTTCTTTATTAAAAATGTATTAAGAGTAGTTTGAAAAGTGCTTGCTTTCTTCTCATTATATAACTTATAATATAGATTGAGCATCTTATCTATGTTTAGCAAATTGTCATACTCCTTTCTAAGTTTAAGTCAGCTTCCAAAATTTTATTCTTTGTGCTGTCAAATGTCATGAAACATCTCTGAGAATTCCTTCAATGTGAAGTTTTTCAACAGCATCACTTCCTTAGAGACACGTTCATCCTTTACAACTATTTTCCTCACTTAAAACTTTATATTCACCTTCACTAAGTTCTGCCTCCTGCATATCTAGAACTGTTTCTTGAATGGCAGCAGTGTCAGCACTCCCATGGTCATCTTTATCTTTTAACTCCATTTACATTCTATCCAAATCCTGCAGTCTGTGCACAGGACAGTCTCTTACTACTGTGCAAAACAAGGACTGCCTGTAATTCTTTGAATATGGGTGCAAATTTCACAGTTGCATCCTTATCTGCACTTGTAGCTGTACCAGGTATCTTAACATTAATCAATTCATGTTGACTTCTGAAACGATGAAACCAGCCTTTACTGGCAGTAAACAGATGTTCTTGTAACTACCATTTTCCTTCAGTGTAGCAACTAACTTCAATGCCAAACGGATTGGGATTTGTTTTTGATTGCAGTCCTCAATCCAAAGTAGAAGTAAATGCTCCACTTCAACCATGAGCAGCTTTCTGTTCCTACTGCAGTTTAAACTAAGAGATGTTGAAGCAACTTTATCTTGTTTTTATATTCATTCAGTCTTTTAAAATATGTTTTGTCTTGTAGCTTCATGTAGGCCTAGGTCTCTTCCTATCTTTGCTTTGCTGTGGCTATTTTCAAATCTTCTAACCACATCTAATTTCATTTCCAGTGTTATCACTTTTCATTTTTTTCTTCTGTCATATTTGTTGACTAATTCCCTCTTTTGATTATCCATTTGTGTAAAATGTCACATGGGTTTATCACTGGGAGCCAAGGAGGCGACACAACTACATGCTTTACTATCTGTGTGTAACTAATAGATGTTCAGTGACCAATCACCAAGACTTTGAAAGAAGTGATGTAACTGTTACTGTTCATGATGCACATCTTTTATTTGCATAATGATTTTGGAATAAAGAGCTAGTAGCAAAGTTTATGCAATAGTTCACAGTTAATATTGTTACAACTAAAAGTTCAGCCTCATTGTTGGGGGACAGGTGTTGTTTAACTACACTGTGAAAACTAATATTCGTGCATGTTGAAATGTTGCAAAGGACTACCTGTATCTTATATGAATCTTAGCTATATATTTATATACACATATATATTATTCTAGGGTTTGTAGTATTCCTCCTGATATGCAGGCTTATGATGGTTATTAGTTTCTACCATATTCTATTTCTATAAAGAAGAAAATATTTTAATATACAAATTAATTTTAAAATATTTTCAATTTATGTATGCTGGAATTTCCCCCAAATTGTATCGGGTTAGAATGAAAATTATACTTTAACATCTTTCAAAGTAGAAAATATGGTAGATTCTTCCATTCAGGGTTGTTTAATTAGTTTATATGAATAGAGTGGAGATACTAGCAGCAGGTTGCACGTGTGAAGTGATTCATGGGGGACTTACTGTGATGTGTGGTTAGTGTCTAGAATGGTCTCAAATGTCAAAACTAGAAACTAAGGGTAAGTGTCACATTAATAAAGAGATACAGCATGAGGAAGGTAACTGGTAGCAGGAAGAGTAGAAGGTACACATTGAGTGATACAGATGGAGACCGACTGTCACACATTTATAGCTAAGCTTGAAGTGAAGATTCCTAAAGCACTGTGGCAAAGCCCCTAGAGTTTCATCATATCCAGAAGACTCCAGGTCTGGTCTTCCTGAGCCTGTCCTGTATGTTTCCCATCTTGGATTTTCATGAGATTCTGACTCCCCTTTGCCCCATGTTACAACACCCCATCACCCCCTAATTTTCAACTCCATTCTTTATATTTTACAGAACAAACAACTGGGAAGTAGAGGGAACAGTGAGGGAGGCCAGACCCTGAGCAAGTGCAGTAGTTCTAGACTCAGGTCCAGAATTCTCTTCCAGCCAAAGATCCCTTGGTTGGTGGTGGACCTAAGCTGGCAAAACTGATCAAAGGAGACAAACCAACTGTATGGAGCTTTCAATCTGGAGGGTTATTAATATCAGGAAAAACAGGGTTTCTTTTGTATAAATGTGTGTAAAAATCATAGATTTCCAATAGAAATGTGTTCATTATTGAAAAATTGTCAGGAAATCACATCTCAAAACTTTGGATTGCAAATTTTATACAAGTTGCACTTGTATTGGAATCCAGGAACCTGGCTCTGAAACCTCAGTAGGCTCTTCCAATTTGACTTTATGTTTTAATGGACTGGGCTCTAAAACAATTGGTGAATGTTTCAAAACATGCCTTGTGAGTATTCAACACATGTATATGGATTTCTTGATTTATGCTGGTAAGGTGCTGCTAATGGTGACAAAGAGAAACTGGAAAAATGAAAAATTATTTTTACTCTTTCAGCCATTTGGATAATATATTTATTTGTAGTTCTATTGCGGATTCGCTGGGGCAGGGAAACCTGCCCATGGGCCCTCAGGCAGAGGTACCAGCCACCAGGAAGGATGTTATGAGCTGCAACTGGGAAGAGGCTGTGAGTCAGGAGGCTGAAGGTGTTTGCTGTGGAGTTCCTGGGTTGATTTTAAAGCTTTGCTTAGGACTGTCTAGGTAGGACTATGGTCTCTCAGTTGGGACAAGTTGGAGGCTAGCAGTATAGTTTATGAATCTCCACAATTTCCATTATAAAAAAGGCAGAACAAGTAGGATAGTAAAAAGAAAATGCCATATAAAAAATCAGGGTCTACTAGAATAGCCTAAGCCCTCAAAGATCTCAGAAATATAGAAGTACGCCATTAACATTCCTTCTGCAAAAATCGAGCTACATTCTGTGCAAGAAAGGAGCTGTAGGTAGAAATGAAATTGAACAGGGTGAAAAGACTAAGGAATAGGCAAAAGTTCAGTTATTGGTAGGAGAGGAAACAAGAGGTAGCAAGTCCTGGAAATTATTATGGAGGTTTCTTTACAAAAATAAAAACCAATTAACTACTTTGCTTTCAGTGCATTCAAGAGATCAAGCTAGGAAATCTCCCCGGTCCAGTTCCATCCCCAACATAAGAATGCTTCTGTACTGAAAAAATACCTTTAATTTAAATATGTATGACATAAAAAGACTGCAAATGAACCTCATATAATAATATGTAAGAAAAGTGAGTTGAATACCATATTAGGGAAAACAAAACAATACCGGAAGAACGTGTCTCTAAAATAGAAACTCAATGTGACATTTCAAAGTTAACCAAAAGAAAAGAAATGAGGGAAATAATAGAAACTATGAAAAAACAGCATAAATCAAAATAAAAATAGGTTCAGAGCCTTCTTTAAATGTCAATGGACTAAACGCTCCAATCTAAAGATATAGAATGGCTGATTGGATGAAAACAAGCCTCAACAAATTTAAGAGGATAAAAATCATACCAAGCCTTTTTTCCAACCACAATGGTATGAAACAAAAAATCAGTTACAGAAAGAAAAAGGGGAAAACCACAAACACATGTATACTAAACAACATCCAACTAAAAAAACCAATGGGTCAATGATGAAATCAAAGAGGAAATCAGAAAATACCCTGAGACAAATGAAAATGGAAACACAATTTTCCAAGATCCATGGGATACAAAAAAAAAAAACAAACCACTTTTTAGAGGGAAATTTATAGTGATACAGGCCATCCCAAATAAACAAGAAAAAACGAAAATAAGCAACCTAAACTACCAGCTAAAAGAAAAAGAAGAATAAACAAAGCCCAAATTGAGCAGAAGGAAATAATAAGATCAGAGAGGAAATGAATAAAATAGAGACCAAAAAGAAAAACCAATAGGAACCCCCCCCCAAAAAAAAGAAACAATAGACAAAAAAAATCAATGAAACGAGGTGCTGGTTTTTTGAAAAGATAAAAAGAATTGACAAACCTTTATCCAGGCTCACCAGGAATAAAAGAGAGAGGGCTCAAATGAACAAAATAAGAAATTAAAGAGGTGAAATAATAATCAATACTATAGAGATACAAAAAATCATAAGAGAATACTATGAACAGTTATATGCCAACAAATTGGACAACCTAGAAAAAAATGGACAAATTTCTAGAAACATACAACCTGCCATTACTGAATCAAGAAGAAGCAGGCAATTTGAAGAGGCAGATCACAAGAAGTGAAATTGAATTTATAATAATAATGATTAAAAAACCTCCCAGGAAATAAAAGTCCAGGACCAGGGGAAGTCTACCAAACATATAAAGACATACTTAGCCTTCTCAAACTATTCCCCAAAAAAGAAAAAAATGAAGAGGAGGGAACACTGCCAAATTCACTTTATGATACCACCAACATCCTGATAGCAAAACCAGGCAAAGACACTACGAAAAGGAAAATGTCAGGCCAATATATTTGGGGAATATAGATGCAAAAATTCTCAACAAAATATTAGCAAACCTAATCCAACAATATATAAAAAGGATCATACACTGTGACCAAGTTGGATTTATTCCAGGGTCACAAGGATGATTCAGCTTTCACAAATCAATCAATGTGATACACCACATTAACAAAAGGATGGATAAAAATCACACAATATCTCAATAGATGCAGAAAAAGATTTGACAAAATTCAGCATCCATTCATGAGAAAAGCTCTCATCAAAGTTGGTATAGAGAGACCATATCTCAACATAATAAAGGCCATTTATGACAAACCCACAGCCAACATCACATTCAAGTGAAATCTGGGACTTCCCACTAAATTCAGGAACAAGACAAGGTTGCCCACTCTCGCCACTTCCATTTAACAGAGTATTGGAAGTCCTAGCCTGAGCAATCAGACAAAAAAAAGAAAAATACCCAAATTGGAAGGGAAGTGTTAAAAGTGTCATTATTTGCAGATGACATGATAACTTCATATAGAGAGCCCTAAAGTCTCCACCCAAAAATAGTACTAATAAATGAATAGAGCTAATAAGTGAATTCAGCAAAGCTGCAGGATACAAGATTAATAAACAAAAATCTGTTTCATTTCTATACACTAACAATGAAGCATCAGAAAGAGAAAATAAAAAGACAATTCCATTTAAAATCGCACCAAAAATAATAAAATACCCAGGAATAAACTTAACCAAGGAGGTAAAAGACCTATACCCTGAAAACTACAAATCATTGATGAAGGAAATTGAAGATCATACAAATAAATGCAAAGATATCCCATGCTCTTGGAGTAGAAGAATCAATATTATTAAAATGACCATACTGCCCAAAGCAATCTACAGATTTAATGCAATCCCTATCAAAATACCCAGGACATTTTTTACAGAACTAGAACAAATAATCAAAAATTTATATAGAACAACAAGAGACCTTGAATTGCCAATGTGATTGTGAATAAAAAGAATAAAGCTGGAGTTATAATCCTCCCAGACTTCAGACTATACTACAAAGCTATAATATTCAAAACAATTGATACTGGCACAGAAACAGACACATAGATTAATGGAACAGAATAGAGAGCTCAGAAATAAACTTAGGCCTCTATGGTCAATTATCTACAACAAAGGAGGCAAGAATATACAATGGAGAAAAGACAGTCTCTTCAACAAAGGTGCTGGGAAAACCGGACAGCCACATGTTAAACAATGAGATTAGAACATTCTCTCATGCCATATACAAAAATAAAATGGTTTAAAGACCTAAATGTAGGACATGAAACCATAAAGCTCCTAGAAGAGAACATAGGCAGAACACTTCTTAGTAGAAATTGTAGCAATAATTTTGGAACAGTCTCCTAAAGCAAGAAATAAAAGCAAAAATAAACAAATGGGACCAATTTAACCTAAAAGCTTTTTCATGGCAAAGTAAACCACTGACAAAGTGAAAAGACAATCTATGGATTGGGGGAAAATATTTGCAAAAGATGTGACTGACAATGGGTTAGTGTTCAACATATACAAACAGCTTGTACAACTCAATATCAAAAAACAAACAACCTGATTAAAAAATGGGCAGAAGACCTAAATAGTCATTTTTCCAAAGAAGACATACAAATGGCCAACAGACACATGAAAAGATTCTCAACATTATTAATCTTCAGAGAATGCAAATTAAAACCACAATGAGTTATCACCCCACACATGTCAGAATGGCTATTGTCAAAAAGAACACAAATAACAAATGCTGGTGAGGTTGTAGAGAAAAGGGGACCCGCTGCTTCTGGGAGTGTAAATTGGTGCAGCCACTGTGGAAAATATTATGGAGGATTCTCAAAAAACTAAAAATAGAACTACCATATGACCCAGCAATTCTGCTCCTGTGTATATATCTGGAAAAAACAAAAACACTAATTTGTAAAGATACATGCACCCCAGTATTCATAGCAACATTATTTACAGTAGTCAAGATATGGAAGCAACCTAAGGGTCCATCAGCAGATGAATGGGTAAAGAAGGTTACTTAACCATAAAAAAGAATGAAATTTTACCATTTGCAGTAACATGGATGGACTTGGAGGGTATTATGCTAAGTGAATTAAGTCAGACAGAGAAAGGCAAATACTGTATGATATCACTTATATGAAGAATCTAAAAACTACAGCAAACTGGTAAATATAACAAAAATGATGCAGACTCACAGATATAGAGGACAATCTAGTGGTTACCAGTGGGAGGAGGGAAGGTTGGAAGGGCAATATAAGGGTAAGGGATTAAGATGTACAAACTATTATGTATAAAATACGCTACAAGGATATATTGTACAACACAGGGAATATAGCCAATACTTTATAATACATATAAATGGAGTATAACCTTTAAAAATTGTGAACCACTATATTGTACACCTGTAACTTATATAATACTGTACATCAACTATATCTCAATTTTTTAAAAGATATGAGGCAAAAGAAAAAGATAAATTGGAATATGTAAAAATTAAAAATTCTGTGCATCAAAGGACAGAATCAACAAAGTGAAAAGGCAACTCATGGAATGGCAAATTGTATACCTGAGAAGAGATCATATTCAGAATGTATTAAAAAAAACTCCTATAACACAGCAACAAAAAAGACAGCCAGCTGATTAAATTGTGGACAAAAGGACATGAATTCCTCCAAAGAAGATACACAAATGGCCAATAAGCACATGGAAAGGTGCTCAACATCACTAATCATTAGGGAAACACAAATGAAAGCCACAATGAGGGCTTCCCTAGTGGCACAGTTTTTAAGAATCTGCCTGCCGATGCAGGGGACATGGGTTTGAGCCCTGCTCTGGAAAGATCCCACATGCCGCAGAGCAACTAAGCCCGTGCACCACAACTACTGAGCCTGCGCTCTAGAGCCCGCGAGCCACAACTACTGAGCCTGAGTGCCACAACTATTGAAGCCCACACGCCTAGAGCCTGTGCTCTGCAACAAGAGAAGCCACCGCAATGAGAAGTCTGCGCACCGCAACAAGGAGTAGCCCCCGCTCGCTACAACTAGAGAAAAGCCCGCATGCAGCAACGAAGACCCAACGCAGCCAAAAATAAAAATAAATAAATAAATTTATATTAAAAAAAACAACAATGAAATAACCCTTCACACCCATTAGGATGGCTACTAACATAAAAACAGAAAATGACAAGTGAAGGTAAGAATGTGGAGAAATTGGAGCTCTAGTACACTCTGGGTGGGAGTGTGAAATTACATAGCCACTGTGGAAAACAGTATGGCAGTTCCTCAAAAATGTAAACATAGAATTACTATATGATCTAACAATTTCACTTCTGGGTATATACCCTAAAGAACTGAAAGCAGGGACTTGAACAGATACTTGTACACCTGTGTTCATTGTAGTATTATTTGCAATAGCTAAAAGGTGGAAGTAACCTAAATGTCCATCAATGGATGATGAATGGATAAACAAAATGTGGTATATACCTACAATAGAATATTATCTGGCATTAATAAAGGAGGGATGGGCTTCCCTGGTGGCGCAGTGGTTGAGAGTCCGCCTGCCGATGCAGGGAACACGGGTTCGTGCCCCGGATCCTGTGCTCTACAACGGGAGAGGCCACAACAGTGAGAGGCCCGTGTACCGCAAAAAAAAAAAAAAAAAAAAAAAAAGGAGGGAAATTCTGGCACATTCTACAGCATAGGTGAACTTTGAGGACATTATGCTAGTGAGATAGGTCAGTCACAAAAGGACAAACACTGGATGATTGCACTTCTATGAGGTGTCCAATATAGTCAAACTCAGAAACAGAAAGTAGAATGTGCTGCCAAGGGATGGGGAGTATTGTTTGACGGATACAGAGTTTCAGTTTTGTAGGATGAAAAGGATGGATGTAGGATCCATGTGGAGATGGATGGTGGTGATGGTTGTATAGCAACATGAAAGTACTTAATGCCACTGAACTGTATATTTAAAAATGATTAAAATGGTAAATTTTGTTTTATGTATGTTTTACCACAATAAACAACACAGTGACAATAGTAGCACAAGAAGCAGAAGTGAGTAAATGGAATCAAATTCTTACAGTGTTCTTGGGTTGCTAATAAGGTGGTAAATGTACTAACTTAAGGTAGACTGTAAAGAGTTAAGTATGCATAACTATTAAAAGAATTATTAAAGAATGTATAATTTAAAAGGTAATAGAGAAGATTAAATGACCAATACTAGATTAATCTTAAAGGGTCCAAGAAAGATAAGAATGAGAAAATACTCTATAGTTGCATAAAATTCAAAATATTCTTTGTCATAAAGCAGGTTCTGATAAATAAATACATTGAGAACATCCACAAAGTATCATTCCTATTCTTTTATCCATGGGGAGAAAGTTATAAAAAAATTTTTTATTATGTTTTTTCCCTTACCAAAAGATTCTTTTAAGAACCTTGACTTCAAAGATTTTTGCACTCGTCCATGAAACCGGCTATCTTAATTAACAATCCGCTATGCCAGAAATAAAACTTAGACATGACTTCTTCTGAATTTATACATTGTTCTAAGTTTCTTTGTTAAGACTTTGGCATTTATTCTTTCTCCCTTTATGCTTTTCATGCTCTTTCTTACTGGAAGTGCTTAAAGATCTGTCATCTTTCATAGTCTTTAACTTATGTTTTACTATATATAACTTATGATTTACTATATTTAGCTTATGTTTTTCCTTATTTCTTAGGTCTGTACTCTGTAAGCCTTTCTATTCTATGGTCATCTTTTCTACATCTTCTTCTTTCTTACTGTATTCTGGGAGAGTTGCTCATTCTGGTCTTCCAAGTGCCTAATTCTTTGCGCATCTTTTTCAAGAAATACGTATAATATTTCATCTATTGTGGGCTGTTTTTATTTGTTATATTTTATACCAAATATTCCCACCTGTTTATTTTTTATTATTTTGTTTCAACTTGCATGTTTAATTACCTCTTTATATTTTCATTCTTGCTTTAGACACCATGAGGACAGCGGTCAGGCTACGGTATCCTAAGGTCCAGCAGTGCCTTAAATACAGGACTTTTAAAATAAATATTTGTTGGCGAAATTAAAGAAGGGTTTGGAGACGAGAGAAAGAAGAAAACACAATATGGGTATGGAAGAAATGTAACTTTCTTTATGATATTTTTATAATATTAATTAATCACCCTTTTCAGGCCTCATCCTACCAGTTTGTTAGGAATCAGTAGTCAATCCTTATGAGCATACATTTTCCAACCCCTATTTTTTCCCAGGAAGGGAAGGAGCAGGGAAAAGAATTGACCTATCCTCTTTCTTTTCTGAAGCAACTTGGGTATTCAGTGAAAGCACTAGGTTCTGTAACAACCTGCAGGATGTATGTGCTAGAACTGTACAAGTGGAAGACCTGAGCGTGTGTGAGGAGGAGGTGGAGGGTGAGGAAAGGCATCTGGTCATGGGGACAGCTCTCCACAGAGGTTGCTGCTGAGATGTCTAGTGGACAGACCCACATGGCTTCTTCAGACCCCACAGATCTCAGCTTCCTCCATGCCATGCTGCAGGCATGGGAATATTTATGTGACTACTTCTGGTCTCATCTCCTTGGAAGCATACTACAGCTCTTCCCTGTCTAGGGGTTGATGCCTTCCTATGAGTTTGCCAGGGAAGCAGAGTGCAAATACTATCTCTAGAATTCCAGGCATGCCTTCTCCTTTTCTTCTCCAACCCCCAACTCCATAGAGAGTCTCATTCTACAAGGCAGAAAATCTTTTTCTCTTCATGGCTCTGGTACAAATTTCTTTCTATATTCTGCCCTGCTCCTCTCTCGGAGAATAGTATTCATGAACAAAATTTATGAAGACTTAAGTCATCTCTTTTCACGTTGCCCCCTCCCTCCCCATGAGGTCAGAGTTATACGCGTTAATTGGAGTGAGATAAGAAGAACAATACCAAGAGAAAAAAATGAAAATATTCTGTCACAGAAGGAAGAGAAGGATCAGGGAAAAGAACTGGCCTATCTTCTTCCTTTTCTGAAGCAACTTGGGTATTCAGTGAAAACACTAGGTTCTGTAACAGCCTGCAGGATGTGTTGATCTTGTATTCAAGGTGTTCCCTACCCCTCACCCTGCCAGGGGCCAAGACAGAGAATCTATTGATAGAAAAAGAGAGGGCTTTTTCTTCCATATGCAGAAGGCAGAGCCATATGTTTGCAATCTGAAACGTGTGTTTTTAGAAAATCATCGTGAAGAGGTGGCACCAACAATGTCACCCACCCAGAGACTGGAGCCAGAAAAGGACCAGTCATTTCTAGAGGTCTTCGTTGCACAAGCCACGTCTTCTGCAGCACCTGAAGTTTGCCAGATAGACACTCCATTATATTGTTCACATCAGCACAGTTCTTTAGGCAGCCCCTAAAGGTTAACCAGGGTGTACCATCATCTGCAGAAGGAGGAGAAACAGGTCAGCAAAGAGGTTTCTGGAAAAGCAAACAAACAAAAAAACACCTTCTTTCCAGCCTGCACCAGCATACAAAAACAACCTTGTGTAGTTCAAGGCTCGGTTATTCAAATGTGAAGAATCAGAAGATGTTGGAATTTGGGGGTTTCCCAAAAGAAAAGCAATAGCAGAGTAGTTAAAAAAAAATTCCTGGATATGGGGATGTAATGACAGCAGCAATTCAAGGATTGCCCAAGTTGGATGTCTCCACTGGGAATGGTAACCCTGGTTTAAGTAAGGGTTAGAAATACTAAGGAATCGCTCAGCACAAAGGCTAGGAAAACTGAGAAATCATGATGTTTAGTCTTACCCATGAAGGGCCATTTAGTCAATATTTATTGCTAACACTGGCCCCTCTATTTTCACAGTTTAAAACCACCCACAAGGAGGTCCAGGCAGGGACAAAGACAAAGAACTGCCCTCCTCACTCCAACATCCAGCTGTTCTCCACTGGCCGTATTGTGCCTCTCCTTTCCCCTCAGGTAAGTCTCCTCTGTTTTCTTCAGGCTTCTCAAAATACTGATTCCATAGCTACAGACCCCCACCCCTTAGAGACTACCTCTATCTGTTTTTCATTATGGCATGCGATGGGGTAGAGATAGTCAGTCATCCCAGAGTTGAGACTGCCTGAGCTAAAGTAAGGTCCCACCTTTCTACTATGACTAATGTATCCCTGTCTGCTTCCTCTGCCCCTTCCTCCTTCCCCAAACCCACAACTTACTTCTGAAAATCCTCCCAGTTGTGCAAGCCTCTTCCATTGTTGCAGTACATATCCCTCTGCCTCTGGAACACTTCTCACCTGGAAACTGGAGGTGGCACATCCTACACTGAATAATTTCTATAATTTGGGCCAGAGAGTAGGGAAGTCGAAGTGAGAGAGGGTCTCACACTGCTATGAAAGGACCCACCTCCCCTTTCAAATTTGAAGTCTACTGGGAGCCCCGAGGGCTTTGTCAGAGATTCATTAAACATGGGAATCTACCTCTATTAAAATAGGCTAAGTCAAAAGAGGGGCTAAAGTTTATGGTCTCAGAAGTTTTAGCCTGTAAAACAGGTGGAGGGTTAAGGAAAAGGGGAACAAAATCAAAACTGAGATAATCAGGTCCTGTCCTCTTCATACTCACCAGGAATATGGTATTCACCAACAAATAGTTCATGGACTGTGCTGGCAAAGAGAAATAAAACATATCTGCAATTTTCTCTAAGATTTACCCTTGCCTAGGGTCACTGTAAGCCTTGTAACACATGAGGCCCATCCTGCTCTCTTAACCTGGAGCCACTCTAGGCTCTTATGTCCCTCCAAAGCCTAGTCCCCCGTCTCGTGGCATATCTGCACCTCTCCCTCTTTTCAATTCTCTTCACCTCTAGAGGGCCTCTCAGCCTCCCCTGCCCATCTCTTAGGATACAGCACAGACTCAAAGGAAAAAGATAAATGCACATTTTGTGTGTGTGTGCCTCATTCCCTTCTTTTTAATTGACCTATGTGACTTTCTTACCTACATGTGCCTGGAAGCTGACAAGGGGGAAAGCATCTGAAATCCATGAAATTGCTACGCTTTGGATTTAGCCAGCTAGTGCCTTAAAAATCAACATTCCACTTCCCCCTTTCCCTTCTTCTTGCTTTTTAATACACTCATCCTTAGCCTTGTCAACTGCTGCTCATGTTTTTTCATCAAACTTAAAATCAGCTCCCATCCCAGCCCGATCCTGCTGGAAGAAGTTGTTGAGTGTTGAAATTCAAGGTCTATCTCTGGATTCCTTTCAACCCTCAGTGCTCAGCCTGCCCCTTTCATCTCCTCCCTCCCCCCAAATTCCCCATCCCACACCACTGATCCATTTCTACTCACTTCCATGTTCTTTGTCTGCAAATGACCCGTACAGTACTGTTGGAAAAAAAAAAAAAAAACACACTCTCTGAAGACCTCATTTTAAAAACCTCACCTCACAGCTTCTGTGAAAATCTTTGCAATTCCTTTATAATCTACCTGTTTCCTTCTGCAAGGGCAAACTAAGACTTTGGTGAATGTCCCAGGGACATGATGTGTAGTGGACAAAAGTCATGGCATCAGAATGACAGCTTCTGTTACCATATGGCTCTCATAAGAGAACTTCTGTCATGTGAACCCCGACCCATTCCAGGATCCTGGACACGTCTCTCCAAATGTCAACCATAGGGACTCACCTCTAAAGCAGCAGAGGAGGATGGGGAGTCCTAGCAGGAGGGAGTTGTCCATTTTGGAGGGAGAAAACAGCAGGTTAGAGCAGGAAGCTGCAAGGTGCCCGTTTATATATCTACCAGGTTGGGCTTCCCCAGGAAGGGCTAGGGGTGGGGACATTGCGGAAGTTCTTCAAAGGCATTTCCTGCTCCTAGGGAAACCAGGGACTCTAAAATTTTTTCTTTTTGGCAAATTGTGGGGAAGAGGGACTGCCTGGGTAAGTCCTGGACCCAATTTACTTCAGTCCTAGTATTCAGGATTTTTGATGCCATGTTCTGTGGTCTTTTCATTATACCACACTGTGGGAGAATACAAGGATAAATCCAGGCTAGGTGGGTTGGATTCAGAGCCATTTACACTGAGATGCTCATTCAAGCTGAGAGAATATATGAGTGTAAATAATTGGAATGCAGGAAGTCCAAAAGAGGGCTAAGCACAGAGCCTTTAAAACTCAGTACTATAGGGAATGGAGAAGAGAGGTGGAGAGGTTAGATTCAGACGCATTGACAGAGGATACTCATGAAGGAAGTAGTTTCCCACTGTCAATCATCCTGGAACAAATTAAACCCTGGGGTAGAAAATGAGAGCTGAGGAGGAAACTGCTTCCCGTACTTGGAGTTCCCGGTGGTTGAGACTTAGACTTTCACTAAGAGAGAGGTTTGAGATTACTTCACCTGGAGGGAGGTAAGCTGGTCCTTCCCACTTGATGTCGAGCCAGGAATTGCGGGGGGGCGGGGGTGTTACCTCAACTCTGAGAGTGACTAGGTAATCAATTAGTGTGGTGATTGAATGTAAAATTCCTGTAGAGGGGATTGAGCCTGTGGATTCTAAGAACAGCCATATTTAGGATCTCATTCTAAGTTTTCTGTTAGTTTCCTTCAGTTATTCCTATACCTTCCAAAAATTGTGATGGGAGTTGCAGCTTAGTGTCTGCTGTCATTGCAAGGAGTTGAAGGAAGGGTCTGTGCCCATGCTTAGGGCAAAGAAATACAGGGGAAAGAAACAGCAACCTGAAGGAAGCAGACTGCAATAGAGCACACTATAGGTCTACAGAAAAGTGGGGTAGTAGTCTAAGACAGATGTTGGCTGAAGAGGCAGGGACAGCAAGAGTGACATATGGAAGAGATGCTCTCCAGAATATACTGGGGGTTGTTACTACACGCCCAAAGAGCAAATGGACATTTCCATACAGGGAGGAAGGAGGAAGAGGATATAACTAGTTAACTGCTTACCTGTGGCACCTAGGACTCTGGTGAAGCTTTGAAATAATACCATGAAGTAATCATGTATTACTCTCTAACACACACACACACACACACACACACACACACACACTCACTCTACATCACTTGTTTTTGTGTTCTGCTTATTCACTAGAAGATCTGTCCCTTTCTATCCTCTCAATGCCCTGAAATTTAGCATCTTCTCTTACACTTTTACATTTCTTTCTTCGACTTTTTGAGATCTCCCCTCCTTGCCTTCTAGGAATTCCGTAGTTAATTCTTTGACTAATGGTGGCACACACGAAAGAAGGGAAGGTTTTCTTCCTCTGCCCCACAAGAAACTGTCTCCTCACTTAATTACACTCCGATGATATTATTTTACCACTTCCCCTAAAGCAGGAATTTCCCCCTCTCAGCTTTACTGATCCATCTGAATTACTTGCTTATATTTGAACCCTATTTTATTGACTTACTTTTCTCCTAAAATCTCCTCAAATTCACACTCCCAGTCTTAGTATCCCATAATACCTGATTTTCTTACTGGGCCACATTCGATACCTTTTCTCAGTGCTCCTAATCCTTTTTTCCTATCCTCTTAGGGTACCCCAAAATAATTATTCTTATGTCATAAATTACAGACCCATGACTTAAAAGTGTTCAGGAATGCATTCCTTTTGCCTATTGCCCCAAACCTCATGTGGAGTCTGTATGACCCCTTTACTCATGCTACCCTTCTCTCCATCACAGGGTTCTGGAGGTCCAGTTAGTCCAGAAGAGTAGCCCTGGATTTTCCTCAGCTCTGCGAATGACTAGGTGAGTACTCAATTACATCTTTATGTATATGATTAGAAGATGTTTAGATTATGCACTAGGATTTTCGGTTTGCACCTCCAACGTTACCATGCAAAACAATAAATTGATGTTTCTTGAATGGAAATCCACTTTCCAGTCGGTTACCATTATTTTCAAAAGACATAGATCTACTCTCCATGGTGAATACAGTGAAAATATCCTGAAATTCATTGGTCATAGAGATATTTTCACACAGTGACATTTTTGGATAGGTTAATGGAGCTGGTGGTGAGTGCCAAGATTTGATTTGAGGAAAGAGATCTCACCTTAGGCAGATGCCACATGTGATGAGGAAGGTCAACAAGATGAAGAACCACAGTTACTGTTCCAAGGCAGCTCAATGACCTTAAGCTCCTGGGGTTTTTCCAGTACCCATAGGATTTATACCAGTGATCTGGCAGGAAAAGAACAATTTCTTCTAGATCAGGTTTGAAGGAACAGTCAGATCAGAAAATCTTGTCTCTTTTTCCTCAAGCAAGGGAGGAGCTCAGTTCTGGGTGACTGAGACTACATGAAACCAGAGAAGTTCTACCCTCTTGAGGGATGTGAAAATGGAAATTTCAGACAATATGTGCAGATCCAAGAAAGAACATGAAAGAAGTGTCTCTGAGGAGACCTTCTGTGCGTATTCTTTTCTACCATGAGACTCAGCATCCCCGAGGATTGTCTGGGAGTCTCAGAATTGTTCAATACATCCACAGTTCCCTAGATAGTTCGTTCCTAGAGTGCTGGGGGCTGGAGAAGGTAACGTGGATGTTAAAGTAACTAGGGAGGCAGTCAACAATAAAGAATAATCTACCCATTGTTCCTGTATAGCTTACAGTTCAAATAAAATGTTCTGTATTTTCAGTGTGCTGTTTCAACGACTCTACTATCACCAGGAGAGCTCTATTTATTTATTTATTGAATTTTTGAATTTTATTTTTTTTTACAGGTTCTTATTAGTTATCCATTTTGTACATATTAGTGTATATATGTCAGTCCCAATCTCCCAATTCATCACACCACCACCACCCCTGCTGCTTTCCCCACTTGGTGTCCATACGTTTGTTCTCTACATCTGTGTCTCAATTTCTGCCCTGCAAACCGGTTTATCTGGACCATTTTTCTAGTTTCCACATATATGCGTTAATATACGATATTTGTTTTTCTCTTTCTGACTTACTTCACTCTGTATGACAGTCTCTAGATCCATCCATGTCTCTACAAATGACCCAATTTCGTTCCTTTTTATGGCTGAGTAATATTCCATTATATATATGTACCACTTCTTCTTTATCCATTCATCTGTCGATGGGCATTTAGGTTGCTTCCATGACCTGGCTATTGTAAATAGTGCTGCAATGAACACTGGACTGCATGTGTCTTTTTGAATTATGGCTTTCTCTGGGTATATGCCCAGTAGTGGGATTGCTGGGTCATATGGTAATTCTATTTTAAGTTTTTTTTTTTTTTTTTTTTTTTTTTTTTTTTTTTTTTTTTTTTTATGCGTTACGCGGGCCTCTCACTGTTGTGGCCTCTCCCGCCGCGGAGGACAGGCTCCGGACGCGCAGGCCCAGCGGCCATGGCCCACGGGCCCAGCCGCTCCGCGGCACGCGGGATCCTCCCAGACCGGGGCACGAACCCGCGTCCCCTGCATCGGCAGGCGGACTCCCAACCACTGCGCCACCAGGGAAGCCCTATTTTAAGTTTTTGAAGGAACTTCCATACTGTTCTCCAGAGTGGCTGTATCCATTTACATTCCCACCACCAGTGCAAGAGGGTTCCCTTTTCTCCACACCCTCTCCAGCATTTGTTGTTTGTAGATTTTCTGATGATGCCTATTCTAACTGGTGTGAGGTGATACCTCATTGTAGTTTCGATTTGCATTTCTCTAATAATTAGTGATGTTGAGCAGCTTTTCATGTGCTTCTTGGCCATCTGTATATCTTCTTTGGAGAAATGTCTATTTAGGTCTTCTGCCCATTTTTTGATTGGGTTGTTTGTTTTTCTAATATTGAGCTGCATGAGCTGTTTATATATTTTGCAGATGAATCCTTTGTCCATTGATTCGTGTGCAAATATTTTCTCCCATTCCGAGGGTTGTCTTTTCAGCTTGTTTCCTTTGCTTTGCAAAAGCTTTTAAGTTTCATTAGGTCCCATTTGTTTAGTTTTGTTTTTATTTCCATTACTCTAGGAGGTGGATCAAAACAGATCTTGCTGTGACTTATGTCAAAGAGTGTTCTTCCTATGTTTTCCTCTAAGAGTTTTATAGTGTCTGGTCTTACCTTTAGGTCTCTAACCATTTTGAGTTTATTTTTGTGTATGGTGTTAGGGAGTGTTTTCATTTCATTCTTTTACATGTAGCTGTCCAGTTTTCCCAGCACCACTTATTGAAGAGATTGTCTTTTCTGCATTGTATGTCCTTGCCTCTGTTATCATAGATTAGTTGACCATAGGTGCATGGGTTTATCCCTGGGCTTTCTATCCTGTTCCATTGATCTATATTTCTGTTTTTGTGCCAGTACCATATTGTCTTGATTACTGTAGCTTTGTAGTATAGTCTGAAGTCAGGGAGTCTGATTCCTCCAGCTCTGATTTTTTCCCTCAAGACTGCTTTGGCTATTTGGGGTCTTTTGTGTCTCCATACAAATTTTAAGATTTTTTGTTCTAGTTCTGTAAAAAATGCCATTGGTACTTTGATAGGGATTGCATTGAATCTGTAGATTGCTTTGGTTAGTATAGTCATTTTCACAATGTTGATTCTTCCAATCCAAGAACATGGTATATCTCTCCATCTGTTGGTATCATCTTTAATTTCTTTCAGCAGTGTCATAGTTTTCTGCATACAGGTCTTTTTTCTCCCTAGGTAGGTTTAATCCTAGGTTATTTTATTCTTTTTGTTGCAGTGGTAAATGGGAGTGTTTCCTTAATTTCTCTTTCAGATTTTTCATCATTAGTGTATAGCAATGCAAGAGATTACTGTGTATTAATTTTGTATCCTGCAACTTTACCAAATTCATTGATTAGCTCTAGTAGTTTTCTGGTGACATCTTTAGGATTCTCTATTTATAGTATCATGTCATCTGCAAACAGTGACAGTGTTACTTCTTCTTTTCTAGTTTGTATTCTTTTTATTTCGTTTTCTTCTCTGATTGCCATGGCTAGGACTTCCACAACTATGCTGAATAATAGTGGTGAAAGTGGACATCCTTCTCTTGTTACTGATCTTAGAGGAAATGCTTTCAGTTTTTCACCATTGAGAATGATGTTTGCTGTGCCTTTGTCATATATGGCCTTTATTATGTTGAAGTAGGTTCCCTCCATGCCCACTCTCTGGAGGGTTTTTATCATAAAATGGTGTTGAATTTTCTCAAAAGCTTTTTCTGCATCTATTGATATGATCGTATGGTTTTTATTCTTCACTTTGTTAATATGGTGTATCACATTGATTGATTTACATATATTGAAGAATCCTTGCATCCCTGGGATAAATCCCACTTGATCATGGTGTATGATCCTTTTAATGTGTTGTTGGATTCTGTTTGCTAGTATTTTGTTGAGGATTTTTGCATCTACATTCATCAGTGATATTGGTCTGTAATTTTCTTTTCTTGTAGTATCTTTGTCTGGTATTGGTATCAGGGTGATGGTGGCCTCATAGAATGAGTTTGGGAGTGTTCCTTCCTCTGCAATTTTTTGGAAGAGTTTGAAAAGGATGGGTGTTAGCTCTTCTCTAAATGTTTGATAGAATCCACCTGTGAAGCCATCTTGTCCTGGACTTTTGTTTGTGGGAAGATTTTTAATCACAGTTTCAATTTCATTACTTGAGATTGGCCTGTTCATATTTTCTATATCTTCCTGGTTCAGTTTTGGAAAGTTATACCTTTCTAAGAATTTGTCCATTTCTTCCAGGTTGTCCATTTGATTGGCATAGAGTTGCTTGTAGTAGTCTCTTAGGATGCTTTGTATTTCTGTGGTGTCCGTTGTAACTCCTCCTTTTTCATTTCTAATTTTATTGATTTGAGTCCTCTCCCTCTTTTTCTTGATGAGTCTCCCTAATAGTTTATCAATTTTCTTGATCTTCTCAAAGAACCAGCTTTTAGTTTTATTGATCTTTGTTATTGTTTCTTCGTTTCTATTTCATTTATTTCTGCTCTGATCTTTATGATTTCTTTCCTTCTGCTAACTTTGGGTTTTGTTTGCTCTTCTTTCTCTCGTTCCTTTAGGTGTAAGGTTAGATTGTTTATTTGAGATTTTTCTTGTTTCTTGAGGTAGGCTTGTATTGCTATAAACTTCCCTCTTAGAACTGCTTTTGCTGCAACCCATAGGTTTTGGATTGTCGTGTTCTCATTGTCATTTGTCTCTAGGTATTTTTTGATGTCCTCTGTGGTTTCTTCAGTGATCTCTTGGTTATTTAGTAACGTATTGTTTAGCCTCCATGTGTTTGTGTTTTTTACATTTTTTTCCTGGTAATTAATTTCTAATCTCATAGCATTGTGGTCAGAAAAGATGCTTGATATGATTTCAATTTTCTTAAATTTACTGAGGCTTGATTTGTGACCCAAGATGTGATCTGTCCTGGAGAATGTTCTGTGTGCACTTGAGAAGAAAGTGTAATCTGCTGTTTTTGAATGGAATGTCTTATCCATATCAGTCAAACCTATCTGGTCTCTTGTGTCATTTAAAGCTTGCGTTTCTTTATTAATTTTCTGTTTGGATGATGTGTCCATTGGTGTAAGTGAGGTGTTAAAGTGCCCCACTATTATTGTGTTACTATCAATTTCTTCTTTTATAGCTGTTAGCAGTTGCCTTATGTATTGAGGTGCACCTATGTTGGGTGCATATATATTTATAATTATTATATCTTCTTCTTGGATTGATCCCTTGATTGTTATGTAGTGTCGCTCCTTGTTTCTTGTAACGTTCTTTATTTTAACATCTATTTTATCTGCTATGAGTATTTTATCTGCTATGAGTATGGAATATCTTTTTCCATCCCCTCACTCCCAGTCTGTGTGTATCCCTAGGTCTGAAGTGGGTCTCTTGTAGACAGCATATATATGAATCTTGTTTTTGTATCCATTCAGCAAGCCTGTGTCTTTTGGTTGGAGCAATTAATCCATTCACGTTTAAGGTAATTGTTGATATGTATGTTCCTGTGACCATTTTCTTAATTGTTTTGGGTTTGTTTTCGTAGTTCCTTTTCTTCTCTTGTGTTTTGCACTTAGAGAAGTTCCTTTAGCATTCGTTGTAGAGCTGGTATGGTGGTGCTGAATTCTCTCAGCTTTTGCTTCTCTGTAAAGCTTTTGATTTCTCCGTCAAACGTGAATGAGATCCTTGCTGGGCAGAGTAATCTTGGTTTTATGTTTTTCCCTTTCATCACTTTAAATATATCATGCCAGTCCCTTCTGACTTGTAGAGTTTCTGCCGAGAAATCAGCTGTTAACCTTATGGAAGTTCCCTTGTATGTTATTTGTCATTTTTCCCTTGCTGCTTTCAGTAATTTTTCTTTGTCTTTAATTTTTGTCAATTTGATTACTATGTGTCTTGGCGTGTTTCTCCTTGGGTTTATCCTGTATGGGACTCTCTGCACTTCCTGGACTTAGGTGGCTATTTCCTTTCCCATGATAGGGAAATTTGCGACTATAGTCTCTTCAAATATTTTCTTGGGTCCTTTCTCTCTCTCTTCTCCTTCTGGGACCCCTATAATGTGAATGTTGTTGCATTTAATGTTGTCCCAGAGGTCTCTTAGGCTGTCTTCATTTCTTTTCATTCTTTTTTCTTTATTCTGTTCCGCAGCAGTAAATTCCACCATTCTGTCTTCCAGGTCACTTATCCGTTCTTCTGCCTCAGTTATTCTGCTATTGATTCCGTATAGTGTATTTTTCCATTCCATTATTGTATTGTTCCTCTCTGTTTGTTCTTTACTTCTTCTAAGTCTCTGTTAAACATTTCTTGCATCTTCTCGATCTTTGCCTCCATTCTTTTTCTGAGATCCTGGATCATCTTCACTAACATTTTTCTGAATTCTTTTTCTGAAAGGTTGCCTATCTTCACTTCATTTAGTTGTTTTTCTGGGGTTTTATCTTGTTCCTTCATCTGGTACCTAGCCCTCTGCCTTTTCATCTTGCCTATCTTTCTGTGAATGTGAGAATGTTTTCTAAGGGTGACCTCAGCTAAGGAGAAATAAGGGATTCCTCTTCTACTTTCCAAGGTAAATTCACCAGTCATGAAAGTCATGCTCAGAGACCAGCAGTCCCATGGTAGCATATAACCTTCTGTTTTGCTGAGTTTACTACTTACATTGAGACTATCCCTGACCAGTTTACTGAAGTACATTCCCCCTTCTTATTTCCTCTCTCTCTCTCTCTCTCTCTTTCTCTGTCTCTGTCTCTCTCACTCTGTGTGTGTGTGTGTGTGTGTGTGTGTGTGTGTGTGTGTGTGTGTGTGTGGGGAGCAAGCTGGGAGAAATCTGTTATTTTAAAAATGCCATAGAACTTTCCTACCATGTTTAAGCTGCCTTATTCTGATTCATCATTTCTTGGTTGCTGTAAACTTTAGACAAAGTGGATTTCAATGAATTTTGCTCTTTTGGTCAGTGTTTCTGTGGAGGGACAGTCCTTTCGAGCTCCCTTGTCTGTCATTTCCACTGATGACACCTCCAGGGCTCCTCAAAATATATATTTTAAAATAATTAAATAGCTCATAAGTTCTAATTTAGTCCTCACAATTATTCTTGATAGATACCATATTTTTTCCTAGGTAAAAAACCCCTGAGGATAGGGAGGTTAAAGGACACACACAGGGTCACACAACCAGCAAGTGGAGAATCCAGATTTAAACAGAGTTTCATCCAACACTGAGCATGACGCTATAATGATCACCCATGGAAAGAAGGTAGCTGGTTTTCGTAGACCAGAGATTATAATAACTTGGTAAGATTTTTATATATATTTATTTTATTTATGTATTATTTATTTTTGGCTGCATCAGGTCTTAGTTGCGGCACATGGGATCTTCATTGAGGCATGGGGGGGGGGTCTTTCTGCGCGTGGGCTTCTCTCTAGTTGTGGCATGCGGGTTTTCTCTTCTCTAATTGTGGCGCACGGGTTCCAGAGCATGTGGGCTCTGTAGTTTGCGGTATGCAGGCTCCCTACTTGAGGCTTGCGAGCTCAGTAGTTGTGGCATGTGGGCTTAGTTGCCCTGCAGCATGTGGGTTATTAGTTCCCTGACCAGGGATCAAACCCGCATCCCCTGCATTGGAAGGCAGATTCTTTACCACTGGACCACCAGGGAAGTCCCTAACTTGGTAAAATTTTTAAAACTCTTGTAATGTTCTTGTGTTTGAAATGATCAGCAGTAAAATCCCAAAACTGAAAAGTGTATGTAGGGTCATGGAGCCTAGTGGCCTATTGCATGGCCACGCATAGATGGAGAAAATCTGAAACATGAAGTGGATAGTGGTAGTGTGGGAAGGAAAGAAAGAGAGTTGAGTCTCTGGGTCATTGTGAGGAAGGCTGGAGGGTCCTGGAAATCTCCCAGGGTGAGGTGATGCTCTCTCCCAGTTGCTTGCTATGCAGACAGCCCCACTCAGCATGCACCCTAAGCTTCCACAATGGAGAACCTTCCTCATCTCCCTGCAGAAGCCCCATTCCCTCTTGCACATGCTAGGAAAATGCCTCAACCACAGGTCTTTCTTCCAGGACTCCTCCTCTGCCTCCCTGTTCCTCCTGTGTGTTCCCACAGCACAGCTGAGGCCCATGATATGAAAATAGTCAGCCTTATCTTTGACTCCTCTTCCTCTCTCATTTCACATTAAACCACTGACAGAGTCCAGTCTGTGCTGTCTTCATAAGATCAGGACTGTCATTTCCTTCTCCATTCCCACTATTGCTGCTCTTGTTATGACTTTCATGTTGCCCACCTGGAGCTTATTCTTTTCTCAGTATGGAAGCATTTGTTGAATTAAATCCATTGAAATAGAGTCTTAACAAGCATTGGTTAGAGAAGCAAGCTTTGCTTCTGATCCTTGGAGCACAGGAAGTCTGTCATTACAGAGTTGGGATGCTGAAGCTGCTTGGAGGAATGAAGAAAGGAGAGAGAGATTATTTTAAGCACTTCAACCTGGGAGAAGCCTCAGAGGAAGAAAATGATGAAACTGAAGAAGGAGGTGTTGCATAACCAAAGTCAAGGAGATGAGGCCCTGAGAGAAGTGCATCCCCTGATCATGACTCACAGCGCCAGGCAAAGACTGGATCCTGCTCTCAAAGAGGGGCAATAATGCAAGGGGTCTTCTTGAGAGCTTCATGTAGCTCCAGACAGGGTAGGAGGAGGGTTGTGGACCCAGTAGTTCATCAGAATATAATCCTGATAAGCCTGGGAACATAAGCCTTGGGTGCAGCCTGTGGGGTTAGGAGAACAGAACATCTTCTTCTTGAGGCCGTGAGCTGAGATAGTTTTTGATCATTAAAGTCCAAATGGGCATCAGATGAGAGGTGAAAAGCTTAGTCATGTGAGAAGAGGAACAAGGCAACACTGGAACTCTTGGCACCATCCAGAGGTGGGTGGAGAAGGAGTAAGAGGGCATTAGTACATTTATAAGACATCAATATACTCAAGCAAAAAAAAACAGCATATCATTTCAAAGACTTAAACATGTGCCAAAATGTTGACAATGCAAGGTTAGAAAGAGGACACAGCCTCCTTTCCGTGTCTTAGATGTTTCCTGAGAGTGTGTGCTCACATGCAGTATAAGAACGTGAGATTCCTGTAACAGCTCCATACTCTCCTTCTTGCCCCAGAAAAGTTCCTCCCCCCAGTAGAAGTCTGGAATGCAGCTCCAAAGACATTGTGATGAGGACTTTCTGCTCAGGTCAGCCGAGGTACCCAGTAGTTCAAAACTGATGAGCTAGCCACAAGTTTAGTATCACAGGTATAGTGGGGCATAATTTGAATCATAATATATATATTTAATTATAAGATTATCTTTTGTTTCTCAATATGCGTCAGTAGTTTACCATTCTGTCTTCTGTCCCATCTCCTACCATTCAGTACCACCAATTGGCTTTATGGGGTATGGGGTTGGGGGACCTATTTTTGCTACTTCCATTATTCCGATGCCGCCATTTGGCTGATCCTTAGAAGACAATCAGTAGACACAAATCCGACTGTATTCATTCAGGAGGATTCTTAGCAAGCAGCAGAGGCCACAGTGTGAAAGCCATACTGAAAACACTGTGCTTATTGGGCATGCCACTATGCAAGCAGGTGCACAAGAGCTGTATGAAACAACAATAACAACAGCACCACCAGCAATAAATAATAACAACACCTAGTGGCTTGAGTTTCAGGTTGTTATTTTTTCTTTTCAGTTCAGTACCAAAAATCTGAGGCTATGGAGTGATATGACTTTCTCAGTCCTTGGTCTTATTACCCTATTACTTAACTCCTCTACTGATCACATGTCATAGTTCTAAATACCCTCTATACGCTGATGACTGGCAAATCTCTACTTTCCTCCCTAAACTCTCCACTGCCTTTTTAAAATCTGCATTTGATGGGTTTTTCAAACTTAACATGCCCCAAAACAAACAACTGATTTCCTATCCCAACTCACTCCAACACCATACCCTCCACACACCTGTCTCCCCACTCTAGCCTCACCTCACTTTTCTCACATTCTGTCCCATGTCACCCAATCACTGCACCATTCACCCAATTGCTCGGGCTAAAAACTAAGGGCTGTCATAGATTTCTCTTTTTTCTTTCCTTACCCCCCCACCGCACCACACATTCAATCCATTAGCAAGTCCTGTTGGCTCTCTCTTCAAAGTGTTTCCCAAGACCCATCATTTCTTACCACTTGTTCTCTAAGTTAACAGTCTCTTTTCTCTCACAGTTTAATTTTTTCTGAGTTTCATTTTCTTTCTTTTTTTTTATTATATAAGTTTCAGGTTATAATTCAACATCTCTATATACTACATAGTGATTCTCCCAAAGGTCTAGTTACCATTCATCACCATACAGTTGACCCCCTTAACCTTTTTCACCTACCCCTAGCCCCCTTCCCTCTGGTAACCACTGATCTGTTCTCTGTATCTTATGAGTTTTGTTTTGTTTGTTTTGTTTTTGGATTTGACATATGAGTGAAATCATATGGTATTTGTCTTTTTCCTTCTGGCTTATTTCACTTAGTAGAATACCCTCGAGGTCCAACCATGTTGTCACAAATAGCAAGATTCCATTCTTTTTTATGGCTGAATAGTATTCCATTGTATACATATAAACCACATCTTCTTTATTCATTCATCCATTGATGGACACTTTGTTTCCATATCTTGGCTATTGAAAAATAATGCTACAATGAACATAGGAGTGAAATATCTTTCAACTTTTTTTTATTCTCTGGATAAAAACAGAAGTGGAATAGCTGAATTATATGGTAGTTCACTTATTAATTTCTTGAGGAATTTCCATGCTGTTTTCCATAGTGGCCACAACAATTTACATTCCCATCAACAGTGTATCAGAGTTCCCTTTTCTCCACATCCTCTCCAAAACTTATTTCTTGTCTTTTTGATAATAGCCATTCTAACAGGTGTGAGGTGGTATCTCATTGTGGTTTTGATTTGCATTTCCTTGATGATTGAGCATCTTTTCATGTGCTGGTGACCATCTGTATGTCTTCTTTGGAAAAATGATATTCAAATCCTCTACCCGGGACTTTCCTCGTGGCATAGTGGTTAAGACTCTGTGCTCCCAATGCAGGGGGCCCAGGTTCAATCCCTGGTGAGGGAAATAGATCCCACATGCATGCCACAACTAAGAGTTCTCATACCACAACTAAGGAGCTGGTGAGCCACAACTAAGGCGCCTGTGAGCCACAACCAAATAAATAAATAAATAGAATATTTTTAAAAATCCTCTGCCCATTTTTAAATTTGGTTGTTTTAAGTTGTATGAGTTCTTTATATATTTTGGATGTTAACTCCTTATCAGATATATAATTTGCAAATATCTTTTTTCATTTACTAAGTTGCCTTTCATTTTGATGATGGTTTCCTTTGCTGTTCAGAAACTTTGTAGTTGATGAAGGCCCATTTGTTGATTTTTGCTTTTTGTTTCCCCTGCTTTTAAAGTCAGGTCCACAAAAACATCACTAAGGCTGATGTCAGTGAGGTTACCAATGTTTTTTCCTAGAAATTTTATGTTTTCAGGCATTACATTTAAGGCTTTAATCCATTTTGAGTTTGTTCTTGTGTATGGTATAAAATAATGATCTAGTTTCAATATTTTGCATATGTCTCTCTAGTTTTCCCATCATTATTTATTGAAGAGACTGTCTTCTCTCCATCATTATGTTCTTGGCCCCTTTGCTGTAAATTAATTGTTTATGTGTGCATGGATTTACTTCTAGGATCTCAATTCTGTTCCATTGATCTGTGTGTCTGTTTTCATGCCTGTACCATAATGTTTTCATTACTACAGCTTTGTAGTATAATTTGAAATCCAGGAGCATGATACCTTCAGCTTTGTTCTTCTTCCTTAAGATAGTTTTGGCTATTTGGGATCTTTTGTGTTTCATACAAATTTTAGAATTATTTGCTCTAGTTCTATGAAATATACCATTGGAATATTGATACAGATTGTATTGAATGTGTAGACTGCTTTGGGTAGTATTTACATTTTAACAATATTAATTCTTCCAATCCATAAGCACAAAATGTCTTTTCATTCATTTATGTCTTCTTCAGTTTCTTTCATCAATGTCTTATAGTTTTCAGTATACAGGTCTTTAGCCTCCTTGGTTAATTTTGTTCCTAGGTATTCTTTTTAATACAGTTGGAAATAGGATTGTTTTCTTAATTTCTCTTTCTGATAGATTGTTATTAGTGTACAGATATGCAACAGATTTCTGTATATTAATTTTGTACCTGCAACTTTGCTGAATTCATTTGTAAATTTATTTATTTATTTATTTTTTGGCTGTGTTGGGTCTTCGTTTCTGTGCGAGGGCTTTCTCTAGTTGCGGCGAGCGGGGGCCACTCTTCATCACGGTGCGCAGGCCTCTCACTGTCGTGGCCTCTCTTGTTGCGGAGCACAGGCTCCAGACGTGCAGGCTCAGTAGTTGTGGCCCACAGGCCCAGTTGCTCCGCGGCATGTGGGATCTTCCCAGACCAGGGCTCGAATCCGTGTCCCCTGCATTGGCAGGCAGATTCTCAACCACTGCGTCACCAGGGAAGCCCTGCTGAATTCATTTGTTAGTTCTAATAGTTTTTTTGTGGTGTCTTTAGGGTTTTCTATGTATAGTATCATAACTTCTGTGAAGAGAGACACTTTCACTTCTCCTTTTCCAATTTGAATGCCTTTTATTTCTTTTCTTGCCTAATTGCTATGGCTAGGACTTCCAATACTATGTTGACTAAAAGTGGTGAGAGTGAACATCATTGTCTTATTCTTGTTCTTGGAGAAAAAGCTTTCAGCTTTTCAACATTGAATAGCTGAAGGTTTGTCATATATGGTCTGTATAATGTTAAACTGTGTTCCCTCTATACCTACTTTGTTGGGAATTTTTATCAGAAGTCAATGTTGAATTTTGTCAAATGCTTTTTCTGCATCTATTGAAATGATCACACAATTTTTTTAATAGATCTTTATTGGAGTATAATTGCTTCACAATACTGTGTTAGTCTCTGTTGCACAAAAAAGCGAATCAGCCACACACATATACATATCCCATATCCCCTCCCTCTTGAGCCTCCCTCCCCTCCTCCCTATCCCACCCCTCTAGGTCATCGCAAATCACCAAGTCAATCTCCCTGTGCTATGCTGCTGCTTACCACCAGCCAACTATTTTACATGCAGTAGTATATATATGTCAATGCTACTCTCACTTTGCCCCAGCTTCACCCTCCCACCCCATGTCCTCAAGTCCATTTTCTATGTCTACCTCTTTATTCCTGCCCTGCCATTGAGAATGATCATACAGTTTTTATCCTTCATTTTGTTAAAGTGGTGTATCATGTTGATTGATTTGCAAATATTGAACCATCCTTGCAACCCTGGAATAAACCCCACTGAATCATGGCGTATGATCCTTTTAATGTATTGTTGAATGAGGTTTGCTAATATTTTGTTGAGGATCTTTGTATCTGTGTTCATCAGAGATATTTGACTGTAGTTTTCTTTTTTTGTAGTGTCTTTCTCTCATTTGGTATCAGAGTAACGCTGGTCTCATAGAATGAGTTTGGAAACATTATTTCCTCTTCAATTTTTGAAATAGTTTGAGATGGATAAGTATTATTTTTTTAATGTTTGGTAGAATTTACATGTGAAGCCATCTGTTCTTGGACATTTGTATATTACATGTTTGTTTTATTACTGATTCAATTTCATGATTAGTAATCAGTCTTTTCAAATTTTCTATTTCTTCTTGATTCAGTCTTGAAAGATTGTCTATTTTTAGGAATTTATCCATATTTTTCCAGGTTGTTCAATTTGTTGGTGTATAATTGTTCATAGCAGTCTCTTATGATTCTTTGTTTTTCTGTGGTATCTGTTGCAATTTCTCCCCTTTCATCAGGTTTTATTTATTTGAGCCCTCTATTTGTCACTTATACCTTTATAAAGCTGAAATTAAAAAAAAAAAAGCTATATGGGCTTTGGTGACAGATCCAAGTTGAAATCTCACTCCTGCTCCCTAACATTTTGACCATGACAAATTACTTAACCTTTTCTAGCCCCCATTTCCACACCTATAAAATGAGTATAATGAAGCCTCAAGGAGAAAACAGTCTAGCATCAATATCTTGGAGTTTTTCTTACCTCGTTTTTGAACTTGGGGTCCAGTAGCCTGGTAAGAAATCGGGGATTTTTCTTGTTCTTTAGTTGGGAGTAGTTCCTCTGCTATTTCATTTTACTTAACTATCTCTGTCTCTATGAGTTTAGGAGAAACAGTTATCTAATGTGGTCTTGACGGAGTGTTTTAGGTGGGAGCATCCCGTGTAGACTGTGTGAGCCCAATATTTTTGTTGTGCAGGCTAGTTTTGGTATGGCTGCCAGCCACGTCTTTCCTCAGAGTGTGCTGGCTGTTATCCCTTTGATAGGGGGTGTGACTGGTGTCCAGAACCTGCCCTGGATGTTGGGTGGGGACTCCTCCTTGCTTCATGGCTGCCACAGCCCAGACAGGGATGGGGTCTGCTCCCCAGTTGTTGGAGTAGAAGCCAGGAGGATCGGGTTCAGTCAGGTTCTGCTGCCCTTGAGTATGTGCCCTGACCCAGAGGAGGTGACCACTGAAGCAAGTGAGGCCTGTGTGGTCACAGCAAACCTACGTGTCACCTGTGCATGCATCTGTGGTTCTGCCCAGAAGCAGCCCAGTCTCATCCCTTTCTCCACTGTGTTAGTCCCAGACCTAGTGCCAGACTGTGGTGTGGAGCGGGCTGGGCTGGGAGCCAGGGCGTGGTGGCTGCAGCAATCAAGGTGGTTGTGCTGCCGCCTGGGACCTGGGCTGCCTCTGAGGCCCTCTCCCAGGACCTGTGCGCCCCAGATCCAGCTCCAAGCTGTGGCGTGGTGTGGTCGGAGCCAGAGTTCTCCTGTCAGGTGAGAAATGGAATATTTCTCCATATCAGTAAACAAAGGATGTCACAGTCATCAGCGATTGCAGGTGGGAACTCAGGAAGGAAAGAATACCTGCCATCGGACTGCAGCCACGCCCTACCATGAGCCCTGAGGAAACTCAGGACGTGAAAGCACAGGATACTGGCCCCAGATAGCTGAGGTGCACATCAAAGGAATGATTCCAGTGAGCCCAGACTCCTGCATCTTCCAATCCATAGAAAAGGGCTAAATTCCTTAACTTGAGATATCTAGTTTTCTTTTACTAACAATAATCTTTTGTTCCTACTACCTGCCCTTTGTTGCCAAACTCCTATATATCCTGCTCCCCCCTTGCCTCCTCGGAGCAGTTTTCTCAGGCTTACTTGAAATGCTGCCTCCTGGGCTTGACGTCCTCAGTGTGTCCTCCGAATAAAACATAACTCTCAACTTTTAGGTTGTGCATTATTTTTTAATCAACACAGGAAACGAACCCTTGTGTCCTCCTGCCCAGAGCCTGTCCGCCCGAGACTCAGCGACCAGCTGCTGTACATTTCTGGGGTGCCACCTGATGCACTTGCCAACAAAGTCCTGCTTGGTGGGATCCGCCCCCATTGCGCGCACTGACAGTGGGCTCCAAGATTTGGCTGGGACCACATCCCAGGCCCTCCAGGCTGTCTCCATGCAGCTAGATCCCGTCCTCTCCTGGGGCCGGTAACTGCGGAGACTCAGCACTTAGCTGTTGCATGAATTTGTGGCACCGCCCAGAATGCCCAGTGTGAGCTCTAGATTGGGAGTGCAAGGAGCTGGCGGCTGCCACTGCCGTTCTCTCTGTTAGTGCAAGTTCCTGTTCCTGATGCAGAGTGAGCCCAAACCAACTGAGTCTGGAGCAGAGAAAGGTTTGTTGCAAAGCCATGCACGGAGACAGGTGGCTCATGCCCTAAAAAAAGCCCAAGCTCCCTGAAGGGTTTTGGAAAAGCATTTTTAAAGGCCAGGTGAGGGAGTGGTGGTCACAGGGCAGGTGATCAGCTCGTGAACAAATCTCTGATTGGCTGGTGATGAGGGAACAGGGTGGTGTCACAGGGGTTAAGATTATCAGTCTTTAGGCTCCAGGAGGCCTGGGGCTATGTGCTCATGGTCATCAAGTATCATGTTAACATCAATAGTTAACATCTTCCATTTGGGGGGGCGGTGTTTCACATCTGTAAAACAAGCCAGAAAATGTGCATCAAATACCTAGGTACTTCAGAGAGGAGCTGAAGCAGAGGGTATGGGGGAAGGCCTGTCCCAGGAAGGCCCCATAGGGTCCTGCTAGGTTGCATCTCTCCGCCCTGACGGCTAGTAAGCCAGCATGCACTCAATTCTCACGAACAGAATCCAGTCCCTTGAGCCCCTCTATCTGTCCCAGAGGATTTCCCAGCAGACAAGGGGGCCCCACAGGGCGAGGATCTGTCTGTGTGGACCTTCTCTCCTTTATAGATTCGTCCCAGGGGCAGAGGTCCTGTCCTGATGCCTCCCCGCCCTCCCCACCCCCATCCTACCCAGTTATGTGGAGATCTTTCTTGCAGCTTTGGTTGTATAGGAGATGTTCTGCCGGTTTCCAGTTTGATTTCCGTGAGAATTGTTCCACATGTATTTTTGATGTGTTTGTGGAAGGAGGTCAGCTCCGTGTCCTCCTACTCTGCCATCTTGATCCCCATTCTAGAGAATTTTTTTGTCTTAGTCTGAGACTGTTCTTTTTCTCTTAAGAAGATAGCAATTATAATGACTATAATTTTCTAAGCACCTGATCTGTTGTAAACACTGCAAACATTTTGTCAACTGAAGAAAAACGCACAGCCTAAAAGTTGCAAGTTATGTTTTATTTGGAGAACTTATTGAGGAGTATAGCCCAGGAGACAGCCTCTCAGTTAGCTCTGAAGAACTGTTCCAAAGAGGTAAGAGAGGAGCCAAGATATATGGGAGTTTTTGCTGAAAAAACAAACAAACAAATGAACATGTAGTTGAACATCAAAAGATTACTGGTAATCACACAAAACAGACATCTCAGATGAATGATTTAAGTGCTTTTCTATATATAGGAAGATGCAAGAGTCTGCTCATTGGAATTATTCCTTAGATACGCATCTTAACTATCTAGAGCCAGTACCCTGTTTTTCCCCCATCCTGAATTCCCCTCAGGGCGCACTGTGGCTGCAGTGGCTGATGGCTTGACATCAGGCAAACATTTTTTGTTTACTGGAATGGCAGGCAACATTTTTTGTCCACAATTTTATCTTAAGTCTTCACATAAGCACACTCATATGGTGCTTATTACGTCAGACCGTGGGCACTTCCTAAGGACTCCAGCTACCAAAGGACACTTAAGAAGAAATAAATGCACTTTGGGGACTTCCCTGGCAGTCCAGTGGTTAAGACTCCACACTTCCACTGCAGGGGGCGCAGGCTCCATCCCTGGTTGGGGAACTAAGATCCCACATGCTGCAGGGCATAGCCAAAAAAAGAAATACACTTCTATCTATTAATAATATTGACTTTGTAGTCATATAAGGAAAACCCAGATGGCTTCAGGGTGAACTCTAGCAAACACTTCAGGAAGGAATAATACCAATTCTAGGAAGAGTCTTCCAGAAAATTGAAGAGAAGTTAATTTTCCTAACTCTTTTATGCAGCCAGTATTACTCTGCTACCAAAACCAGGTAAAGACATCACAAGAAAAGGAACCAATCTGTGACATAGCTTCCAATCTCTAGAACTCTGCATGTGCCTTCCCCTCAATAAAGAATGCAATTTTTCTTGATTCTGCTTAGCCAAGTCCTACAATTACTTACACTGTACCCCCCTCCAAAAATCGTTGTTCTCTCAGTCTAGTTAATGGTGACCGATTCTTCTTCCGAATAGATTTTAGTCTTGTAGGTGAGGGGAAATTTCCCGTCTTTCTCCTCTTAGTTCTTTTGGTGGGCAATTAAAATTACATAAGGCAGACTAACAGAAGAAAATAAAATTTATTCTGTGCACATGGGGAATCCACATAAGTACGAAAACTTCCAAAGACAATAAGGCAAGTTGATCTATCTCTCTATCTCTCTATCTTTCTATCTATCCATCTGTCTACCTAACTATATATCTGTCATCTATTCCGGACTAAGGAGAAGGAGGTAGGGGGTCTGAGGCTTCAAGGGGAAGTAAGATAATTCACAGGAGGATAAAAAGAGTTAATGTTTGGGAAACAAATGTTTGCTGGGTCATTCAAAGACAATGGGACATAGAGAGGATTTTGATCAAATTGGCTTTCCTAGGTTCCTTGTGCTGGACATGTTTTTTTAGTGATAACTGAATTTGTAGGCTCCAACTCCATTCTTATAAGACATTCCAAAACTCTGAGGTGAGACAGTTCCTTACCTTCACCTGAATGGTCACTCCTTTTACCAGCCCAGTGTTATGTGGTTTGGCTAAATCAAGGAATCCAACACAACACGTGAGTGTTCCATGTGCTTATATGCCTGCAAAGCAAAGCCTAATACCAGAGCTCAGTGGGGTAGTTTGTGGCATTACACACAGTAAGCTGAACAGAGAAAGTGTGGAATCTGAAGGTGGCTTCCATCTCTGTTTTACTTAGATCCTCTGTCTTCTCTGGGATGAGGTTGTTACTATCTTGAGTAAGGTCACCTCTTTCCTATGCAAATTCCTTGGTCAAGGCCCTGCGTTGGCTGTGGAATGGGGAGAGGAAGCAGAACACCCACTATCTTACAGCCAGGGCCTCCCGGTACAGGTAAATGAACTGTACCCTTTACAGCCCAGGACATAACTCACAGAACAGGAGACTAGAGAGGGAACCACAACTTCATCTCCATTCCACACCCTGTCTGGCGCACCATTACTGAGCCCTTCCTGGAGCTTGATTGGCTGCTTCGTTGTCCTTTCCTCAATTTATATGGACTGGCTCCTGTTCCTCCTGCTCCCTGGAGCCCTCGTGGTTCTATGCTGGTCTTCCACAGAGGGTGAGTACAATGGCAGTAAGGCAAAGGGGGCAGGGTGATGGGGTCAGGGAGTACTGTCAGGAGGAACAGGAGCTAGAGACAGTGTTTGCTGGAGCCAGGCCCCTGAGCCCTTGGCTGCTGCACATTCCCTTCCCCATAATGAAAACTCTTCCTGAAGACCCTGCTGTTGCTGCTGTCCAGTAGCTCTGCAAACTCTAGCTCCAGGAAAGGTGTGAGGGGAAGGGATGATAAAGAATCACTGGGGCATCTGGAGCTGGGCAAGGTAGACCGATCAACTAAGACCCAGGTCTTAGTAAGAGGTGTCTGAATGGAGATCCTTCTCCTTCTTTTACCCCATTAGATGCTGGGTCTGCTCTCTCCGCTAAACTTGCCCAGCCCTACTGGCAATGAAATGCCCATTCAGTGCCCCTTTGGAAACCACAGCTGCAGGCTGAGCCTGAAAAGAAAGAAGGGAGAGGGCTTCCTGGTAACCACGTGACTCCTAAAATGGATTCCTTGGTAGACGCGGGCTCTGCATGGAGGATCCTCAGAAGCTGAGGAGGAAGGCCTGGAAAGTCCAGGGTTCTGGCCTCAGTCCCAACACCAGCAGCAGCAGCCCTTCTCTCTTCCCCTTAACTACCTGGCATCCCTTGTTCTCATCCCATGGTTCTCCCATATTGTCCAGATTCTACAATGAAATCTATTTCTTGCACCTCCTGCGACGAATTTGTTGGCAAGAACTGCAGAAGGAATTTAGCTTCCTGTCACTCCAGATATCCTGATTTTGCATGCCAGACCAAAGAAGTATATTATCAACATTACACCGGAGGTGAGATGAGGGCAAGAGAATGGGGAGGCAGGGGAGATTGACTGAGTTACAGTTTCTCACCTGTACAATGATTGGGTTTTAATGGATGATCTCCAAATTCCTTTTCATTTCTGATATTCAGTGACTGAATCCCTAATAGGGTATGTCTGTTACAGCTCCTTTGTTGTAAATGTATGTGGGTGTTGAGAGCAGAATCAAGTTTCCCTGGAAAGAGACTGCCCCTTTTGTGGAAGGGTCTTCAAGTCCAGGCTTTGACTAAGGGGACAGGAGGGAAGGGAAAGACTGCTCACTTGAAAACATTCCCTGTCTCATCCCAAGTCTAACTTGGACCTCGGTTATTCTCCTACCCTCTTCAGAATATACGTACCGATATTCTATCCTGGGCTGCCCAAGAAGATGTGTGGAGTATATACACATCACCGAGTGGGAGAAAAACGTGTTCTTCTGTTGTAATACAAGCTACTGCAATAGCTTATCAGTAAAGGATGAGGTTCCATTCAATTCCATCGCATCAGAGGATTTAGCCTGAGATATTCAGCTAATTTTCAGGGACTTCCTCTTGACAGCATTCTGCTCATCATTCTTTAAAAAAAAACATCAAGATCCAGAAATACTTTCACTCTCAACCACTACCCACATTGCCTCCTGAGAGCCAAGAGGCCCAAGAGAAATAAACTATGGATGAAAAAGAAATGCAGTGTAACTTTGAAATGCTGTCTGGGCCCAAGTTAGACAACCAGGTCTGGTTTTCTGGTTCTGCTGTTCTGGCTGGGGGCCAAACTCCAAGTCTAGGGAGTGGGAAAGTGGGGGAAGCTGCACTGGGACATCTGGGGGCACTGAATGCATTACAATAAAAACTCTAATGAATGACAAGACTATATTCGGGGGAACTCATGGGCTGTTTCCACAGTGGACTAGATAAGAAGGAAGGGGTACTGGGCAAAGCATGACCTGGCAAAAGTCTCCAAGTCATTTTACTTCTCAAATGTCCAGGATCCTAAATCCCATCAGGCCCCTGACACTCTAGGCCTGGAAAGGTCCTCAAAACAGGTAGGCTTTCCAAGGGGGCCTAACATACGATCTATCTTGGAAAATATTCCATGTCACTTGAGAGGAATGTATATCCTGCTGTTGGCATATACATTTTGTATATTTCTGTTATATCTAATTGGTTTATAGTGTTGCTTAAATCCTCTAATTCCTTATTGATCTTCTATATGGTTTTTCTACCATTATTGAAGGTAAAGTGTTGAGGTAGAATGTCTATTTCTTCTTTCAATTCTGTCAAAGTTTGCTATATATATTTTGATTTCTGTTGTTTGGTGCATATATGTTTATAATTGTTATAGCTTCTTAATGAATTGGCCCTTTTATCAACATATAATGTCATTCTTTATTTCTTGTAACTTAGGTCATTTTGTTATTGGTATAGGCACCCTAGGTCTCCTTTGGCAACAATTTGCATGGAATATCTTTTTTCATCCTTTGAGTTTGTGTCTTTAAATATAAAGTGAGTCTCTTGTACACAGCATATGGATGGATAACGGTTTTTTAAAATTCATTCTGCCAATCTCTGCCTTTTGATTAGAGGGTTTAATCCATTTATATCTAAAGTAATTACTGACAAGGAAGGGCCTACCTCTGCCATTTTGATATTGGTTTTTTGTATGTCTTATAGCTTTTTTTATCTCTCATTTCCTCCATTACTTTGATTTTTTTGCAGTGAACACTTTTCTCTTTTAAATTTCCTTTTCTGTATATTCTACAGATATTTTCTTTGATTACCATAGAAATTATATTTAACATCCTACAGTTATAATTATTTAATTTGAATTGATATGAACTTAACTTCATTAACATACAAAAACTGTACTCATATACAGTTTTACCCCTTTATGTTACTAAAGTCACAAATTACATCTTTATATATTGTGTCCAATAACATAGATTTATAATTAATTTTTATTGTGTTTTAAATCATGTAGAAAATAAAAAGTAATTTGTCTTCCCAAATAAGAATAACAAATGTTCTTTAAGCAATTGCTAATTGTCAAACACTCTTCTAAACACTCTACATGTATTGCATCATTTAAAAAATCATCACAGCTCAATGAGATAAATACTGTCATTATTCCATTTTACAAATGAGAAAATGGAAGCATAGACTTAAAGTACTTTGTCTAAGCTCATAGAGCTAATATGTGCTATAACTGGGATTTAAATTCTGATGTTTGAAGACAGAGTCTGCATTATTAATTGCTATACTATAAGGATTCCAATTCTATTCCCTGACTCATCATCCTTTACCAAATATTTACTGCATTTACAGTGTGGATGGAGAAAAGCATAATAGATTTTAAATGGGTGTGCTAATCAGTTATTTCAGTGCTATGTAGAATTCTCCTAGGTTCATTAGCAGAATTTATCAAATATGCTTCCAGCTCCCCTCCCCTTCCAGATGTGCTGGATTTCCACATTTAGACAATTATTTAGAATAGATAAGAGAGTTGGGGAGGGAGAGCCAGGGAGACAAATGAAGATTAAAAGAATAAAGGAGAGAGAATGAAGAACAGAGAAAGGGAATTAAATAAATAAATGACACTGAGGGGAAAGTCTGGTTGTCCTGTTGGTGAGGTACTTTGCCCCTCAACCTATGCCACTTTTTTTTTTTTTTTTGCGGTACGCGGGCCTCTCACTGTTGTGGCCTCTCCCATTGTGGAGCACAGGCTCTGGACGCGCAGGCTCAGCCGCCGTGGCTCACGGGCCCAGCTGCTCCGCGGCATGTGAGATCTTCCCGTACCGGGCCACGAACCCGTGTCCCCTGCATCGGCAGGCGGACTCTCAACCACTGCGCCACCAGGGAAGCCCAACCTATGCCACTTTTAGCCACCCATCTGATTCACCCTTCTGACTCTCAAGTGTATGGTCAGAAACTCTGAGTCTGCTCTTTTTACTTTTATTATTCTAAACAAACAAACAAATAAACCGAGCACCAGTTTGAGGACATCACCAGATCAGAGAGTAAGACTAATTTATAAAGCCAAGAAAGAGTTAATTCCTCGCTCCCATGATTCTGAATGTCTGATATTTGAGGAAGCCACTGAACAAAGAGGGAAGTACTTTGACCGTGTTTCTGGAAGAGAGGTATAGAGACTTGCTTAAAGGAAGATAAGGAGATAGGGTAAGGTATTACCTTACTGCTATAGTTATTGTCCTAAAATGTCATTGAAGAAGTGGGATTCCTGGCTCATGTGATAGTTCTATTTTTAATCTTTTTGCGGAACCTCCATATTGCTTTCCATAGTGGATGTGCCAGTTTACATTCCCATCAACATGTACCAGAGTTCCTTTTCTTCACATCCTCGCCAACACTTATCTTTCGCTTTTGTTCACAATAGCTATACTAACAGGTATAAGGTAATATCTCAGTGGTTTTGATTTACATTTCCCTGATGATTAGTGATATTAAGCACATTTTCATGTACTGTTGGCCATCTGTATGTCTTCTTTGGAGAAATGTCTACTTAGGTCCTCAATCCCATTCCATTGCAATATCAGATTAAAATCCAGAATCTTGTGATCTAAGTCAGGTCCTGCGGTGGATGAGGCTTCTCCGGTGTGTTTCTTTGGGTCTTGCAAACTAAAGAGACAAGTATCTGCTCTCCACACACTTAACATAAAAGTGTAGGATAGAGAGAGAAAAACTGTAATAAACACTTCCATTCAAAAGGAGATAATGTGAGGTACGTAGCAGTCACTGGTCCATGACAATTCTGAAGTCCAGCCTCTCATGTGTAGCCAGTCCTGCAACTGGGAGTGATTCTCTGTGGATCTTAGCTCTGCCCTCTGGGCTCTCAGTTCTCTGAATCACCCTTCCTTCTCCAAAAGAAAAGGCCCATGTTCCCAGCTGTCTCAGTCTGCTTCCTGTCTCTGAAAAATTGGGGATCAAAAAGACTCTTTTTATTTTTACTTTCTCTATGCCTGTTAGCCTTTTAAAACCTCTGAGCTGATGTAAATGCTCTCAGAAGCAGCCATCTGGGACCTCCTCATAGCCTCACTTCACTTGCTATTCAGCATCTGTTGAGGACTCTTAGAGCCCAGGAAGGGGTTAATTTTTCAGAATTGTTTATCTGGTGAAGGAAAATGAGTGCTTTCAGGACATGAGATGTGGGTGGTGTGTTCCAGTGTAGGCTGTCTGATTTCTGTTATGTGAGTTATCTAGTTATCTGCACAGAATGCATCAGAAGAGCTGAAAAAAAAAAAAAAAAAGACTGTCAGCCCATCCATGAGAACATTCTGAGAATGTTTTTGATCAACACTGCTGTGAAAAATCTCTCACAAGATAGACACACATAATTATACATTTGTCCAAACCCATAAAATATGCAACACCAAGAGTGAACTATATTGTAAACTCTGGTCTTTGGGTGATTATGATGTGTCAGTGTAGGTTCACCAGCTGTAACAAATGTACCATTCTAGTGGGGAACATTGATGATGGGGGAGGCTGTGCATTTTGGTGGTAGGAGGTATAAAGGAAACCTCTAAACCTCCCTCAGTTTTGCTATGAATCTAAAACTGCTTTTAAAAAATAGTCTTAATTAAAACATTAAACAAAAACTTTCCTATATATCATACAGCATTAACTGTAATTGTCGTGTTGTACATTACATCCCTAGTACTTATTTAACTTATAAGTGGAAGTTTGTACCTTGGACCACCTTCATCCCATCCCCTCCCCCACCCCCACCTCTGGTAACCACAAATCTGATCTCTTTTTCTATGAGTTTGTTTGTTTATTTTGATTTCAAAATAAGTGAGATCATACAGCATTTGTCTTTGTCTTACTTATTTCACTTAGGGTAATGCGCTGGAGATCCATCCATGTTGTCACAACAGATTGGCAGGATTTCCTCATTGTTTATGTCTGAACAATATCCCATTGTGTGTGTGTGTGTGTGTACACACTTAGGTTATTTCCATGGTTTAGTCTTGAGAGTGTCATAAATGGAGTACGGGGTCTTAATTTTTAGAGATGGGAGAATCCAACTTTCTCCCCAGTACTCAAATCAGTTTCTTGTAATGGCATGGTGTCTGAATACACTGGGAACTTTTTAAAGAAGAGGAAGTGAGGCGCTAAGTCCTGCGTATGGGGTGACCCTGATCAGGCACCTAATGTTGAAGTTTTGCCTCAGTGGGAATTTGTTCCCCCATCCTGGGTTCAGTCTCACCGTGGGTCTCCTAAGAGCCCAAGCTCACCTTCAGTTCTTCTAATTTCCCTGTTATTAAATACACAGTATCCTAACAGTCTAAAATTCCCCCAATATACTGAAATATCCTAGAGACAAAGAAGTTCTTTGTTGCTCACCACTCTTCATCCACTGGTCAGCCCACTTTCCAGAAAGTGCTTGTTATACAAATGGTTTTGAGGGAGAGGCCAATCTATTCCACCAGCAAGGATGGATCTCTCTTACAGGACAGTATCTTGGATACTGGGTCTTTCATAGGATGTGACTTCCTAAGGACCTAAAGCAGGACTTCTTTTATGGGGCATGTAACCTTTGTAGAATATTCCTTCTTTAAGTCCAATCCTAGGGGAGTTTGGATGTTGCCCACCTTACAATAGTTTTCTATGGCTGATGGCCTGGCTCTCATTGTGACACTTTGGGTCTGACTTTCTCTTGCACGGTGGATGAGATGACCAGCTGTGAGAAAAACTGCTCCAATTATGAAATAAATTCTGTTTTTTTCAGCATGCTGGGCATACACTGACCACTTTGATTTCTGCAATGACCCCTCTGAGTCATTCAGGATAAGGATGCCTCAGGATGAGGATGAGGTGTCCAAACAAACTGTGTCCTCATTGAATCTTATCTCCGTTCACTCCCTTCAGAATGATCATTTCCCCTGCATGAGGAGTTTCCCTTAAGATATGCTCACTGCTTATTCAGTCTATGTCTTTATTGCTGGTGTTTCTTTCTATTAAATATGAACAGAACTGATTCTGGCTTTTAGTCCATGTCTTATTAATCAGAAGGGAGATTGTGGCGCAGATGGGGTGGGCAAATATATCACAAGCTGAAGAAGGGGAGGGGGGCAACTGACCATGAGAAGTCCCATTTCTTTAACTGATAGACATTTCTTTCCTCTCTTCCTCTCTTTTCACCTTCCTTCTTTTTTAGCTCTTCCATTCTCTCTTCTTCAACCTCTCCATCACCATTGCTCTTTGTTTTTAAGTTTTGAATATTTATTTTAATTTAGAATCCACAACAACATTGCGCAATTGGAAATCGGGCTAGATTGATTGTGCTGGAAATCTTAGAAGAGAGTTATACAGGAAAGGGGTGTGCTGATAAACATCTATTCAACGCATATTATGTTACCTCCACGGGGTCTGTAGTCAAGACAATTTGGAGTATGTTGATGTGGGATATGAGGTAACAGGTACATGATGATGGTTGCATAACTTTGTGAATATACCAAAAACCACTGAATTGTAAATTTTTTTTCATAAATTTATTTATTTTTGTCTGGGTTGGGTCTCTGTTGCTGTGCGCAGGCTTTCCCTAGTTGCAGAGAGTGGGGGCTACTCTTCGTTTCAGTGTGCGGGCTTCTCATTGCGGTGGCTCCTCTTGTTGCGGAGCACATGCTTTAGGCACGCGGGCTTCAGTAGTTGTGGCACGCGGGCTTCAGTAGTTGTGGCACGCGGGCTCAGTAGTTGTGGCACGCGGACTCAGTAGTTGTGGCTCGCGGGCTCTAGAGCGCGGGCTCAGTAGTTGTGGCACATGGGCTTTGTTGCTCCGCGGCATGTGGGATCTTCCTGGACCAGGGCTGGAACCTGTATCCCCTGCACTGGCAGGCGGATTCTTAACCACTGCACCACCAGCGAAGTCCTGAATTGTAAATTTTTAAACGAGTGAATTGTATGGTATGCAAGTTATATCTCAATAAAACCAAAAAGCAAAATGGGTTTCACCTTGGTTGAATGTTCTTTTTCTCTCCCAAAGTCTATAACATCTTCATTCACTTGTCTGTGCCATCATCTTCCTTCTGCATCACAAAGGGATTTACTAAAATAGAAGCAACTCTGTGCATTCTTATTGGGGGTGGGAGTTGTGGAGAACAGGCATGAGTTGTGTGGGCAATGAGACTAGACAAAGACAGGAGAAGAGACTTGCCCAAGGTCAATGTACCAGAGAGAATGATACATGAGGAACATCTAACGGGGGTTAAATATGAATCCTGAAGAGAACAGAGATAAGCCTGAGGGGTAAGGAGGGAGAGGCTAAGACAATTTGCCCCCCCCCACTATTATATTGCAAATAGCTTTGGGAGGGAATTGCAGAAATCCCTTAATCCACAGCAGGTTGTCAATAGCAGTACTCTAAAAAAACCTCCTCCTTATGGCAATTAGTTGAACACAGCTCTCTGTTCTCATCAGAACATTCCCTGTGAAAGAAAAAAGCAGAACAAATTGTTCCCAAAAGCCAGATCTGTGGTGAGCCATGACTATCTTAAGGAAAAAGAGATTTATAGAACCTACAGGCTCCATAACGGCAGCCCTGCCACCCCCCTCTCAAAAGTCCTATCCGAGGCTCTTCTCCCAGGATTCGCTAACACTAGGGAATAGGCACCACCAGGGGGAGCTGTGGTTCTAGTTGTTGAGAGCACACAGCAGCTTCTCCCTCTAAGCCAGAGAGGCACAAAGCACTTGCTGAAAACCTGCTGAGTTCCAGGATCTATGAAGAGTACTAGAGGTAGAGTGGTGAGCAACACCCACTCTCTGCGCTAGGACCAAGGACTGGGGAAGTGACAGGGAAGTAGAATACATGGTGAGAAATATCATGAGGTGGACACGGCAGGGCGCCAACGCGAACACAGAGGAGAGGCATGTGGATAGAACAAAGGGTCAGAGAAGATTTCCAGGGCTGATGACTGTAATTCAAGGTGAAAGTTTGAGCGGCACGAGACACACAGAGCAGAGGCCACTGGGAAGAAGTGTGTGGAAACAGCACACATAAGTACCCGAAGGTCTAAGAGCTTTTGGACCCAGAAAATCATGGTGGCTGGGGAGACCCATGAAGGGATGGGTACAATGATGAGAATAGCCCCAGGTCCACTTGGTCCCTGCTCCCCTTGATGTAATTTTAGGGTCCCCAAAAGGATGACCCTATCCTAAGGCTCAGATCCTTAACCCCTGACCTCAGTGGACTCCCTGTATCCAAATATCATGTCTTAAAGAAAGGTGTTGAGCCCTGAAGGAAAAGGGGAATTCTCCACAGCTCTACACCAGAATCCCCCTGATCACCGAACACATTTGCCATGAACTGGCCAAGAAAAGGTCTTAACAGACACACAGATACCATTAGCAGTTTTGCATGTCATCTCCAACAATTCCCATCTTTGTAGAATTCACATTCCTTAGACTGGAGAGCTAAAGCTGCAGGAAGAAAGATGATGCTTAGGGAAGAAGGGAAGCCTCACTGTCACTTCCCAAATAGAGCAGAAGTCACCTGGGAGCCCTAAAGATGTTCTGCCCTTGGATCTTGGTTCTAGGCACCAATATATCTTAGAATGATAGACAGAACAGGAAGAACTACGGAGATGATCTAATTCTCTCTTACATTAGACAGAGGAACAACAAACCATCAGAAAGGGAGACTGACTGTTCTCCACAGAGCCATACTACCTGCATTTTCAACCTGCATTCTCTTGCCAGCTACAAGCATTACATATAAGATGGAGAGTCAGGTCATTTCCATGGGTATCAGAGCCTGGGCTGAAGCCCCAGGGGTGTGATCAGGGTGGGTAGTTCTCAGGCTGACCACGAGTCCCTGCATCTTCACCCCACATATAAACCATAGTGTAGGGGGTGTGGAAAGCTTACGTATCAGATCAAGTCCCCAGCAGAGGCCAAGGATTCAAGAAGGTCTCAAGGAGAGTAAGAAGATGGAGGAAGCTTCTTATGTGAAACTGGACCTTATTCCTCGGAGGATCAGTTGGAGCTTGCAGGACCCAGAGGAATGGGGAAAAGACTGCCCTGCTTAAGTATTTTTCAAGGTTAAGTCTAAGTCATCAGGTAAACATCCTCAAACCACCTCCCAAGGATTTACCAATTTCTGTGTAAAGCAGAAGGAGACCCAGCTCAAGTAGCTTTTCCATTTTACCTCCACTGATTCTTGAAACAGATTCTGTTAGAGATTAGGTAACACTTGAGCTCCCTGCGACTGGGGCATTGCCTGCTAAGATCAGCCTACCAGCCACTGTATTATGCACTCAGCCAAGTGTATAATAGGGACAGGAACGGAAGGGAGAGGAACAAATCTGAAACTTCCCACCTACTGCAACATTCCAAATCCCTCTTCCACCACCCATTCCTTTCCCCTGCCTGCCCTAGGACATTGCTCTAGGCTGTTCCAACTACAGGTGACCCAGAGGGTATTCTCAAATTTAACAAGTTTTATGGACAGCACACTAATTGCCTAGCTTACTAGGACAAGGTAGGCCTAGAGTTCTATTTAAAAATGTAAGAAGGGGGCTTCCCTGGTGGCGCAGTGGTGGAGAGTCTGCCTGCCGATGCAGGGAACACGGGTTCGTGCCCCGGTCCAGGAAGATCCCACATGCTGCAGAGTGGCTGGGCCCGTGAGCCATGGCTGCTGAGCCTGCGCGTCCGGAGCCTGTGCTCCGCAACGGGAGAGGCCACGGCAGTGAGAGGCCCACGTACCGAAAGAGAAAATAAAAATTTAAGAAGGGACTTCCCTGGTGGTCCAGTGGGTAAGACTTTGCACTCCTGAAACTAGATCCTGCATGCATGTTGCAACTAAGAAGCCCGCGTGCCACAACTAAAAGATCCCACGTGATGCAACTAAGACCTGGCGCAGCCTAAATAAATAAATATATTTTCAAATGTAACAAATACTCCCTTTTCTAAGCAACCCTCCACTTAGCCAGAAGGAAAAAAAGATTATAGACAAAACAAGGTGAGTTCACTACAGCAGGGGTCCCCAACCCCTGGGATCTAATGCTGATGATCTGACGTGGAGCTGGTGTAATAACAATAGAAGTAAAGTGCGCAATAAATGTAATGCACTTGAATCACCCCGAAACCATTCCCCCCCAACCCCTCCCCACCGTCAGTGGAAAAATTTTCTTCCATGAAACTGGTCCCTGATGCCAAAAAGGTTGGGACCACTGCAACAGCATCAAGTTGTTTATACCAGAGACCTTAGCACAAACAGGGGGATGGATATAAGGGAGGTTTTCTCAGTGAAGTGGGAATGACCTAGATCTCAAAGATGGTCAGATTAAGGAGTAGAAAATGGTATATCCAGAGGAGGTGAATTTCTCTGGATGTAGCAGAGGGCTGGAGGTTATACTAGCTGGAATGTGAAATGACCCTAGGAGGCCACCATAGCAGTTCTCATATTTTAATCAACTTTGCTACCGGTGCCATGAATCTCTGAGATCAGAACTTCTTGTTCCTCCTCTCAGCACCTCTCAGATTCACTGCGGGGCTTGAGGACATGTCACCATACCAGCCCTTTCTCTCTTTGCTAGGAGAACTGAGATTTAGTGACCAACAGAGTGGGCCAGGGACTAGGTAAGAGATTTCATACACCAATGCTACTCTAGTGTGTCTGGGATATGCTGGCATGCTCTTATTTCCTTATCCATGTCTATCTCCTAATCGTGAACCCCTGGATTCCTTTCTCTCAACCTCCTGAAGCACCCTGTTTTCCGTGCAGTTACCCATGTAGCCTGTACTGAAACATACCACCCACACCTAATGCCACTGAGCATTCTTATTCCCTCCCCGATGAACTCCTCTGGAAGAATACTTCCCTGGGCACTGAAAGCCCTTTGTGGCTGCAGGACCGTGACAGAGAGTTGTTTCTGAGAACACGCCCAGAAGGTCAGATCTAACCCCCAAATGGAAAAGGAGGCCATATGTGAAAAGTCCATGGCCCAGGTACAGACTCGTCAAGAAATATGGGATACAGAACAGACATGTAACAGAACAGCAGAACTTTCTTGCTCCCCAGTGCCAGGGAATAAAAGAAAAACTGTCAAACATCACAAAGGTCTACTGAGATAACACAACACAAGCACTAAGTACTTGCAGTGGCAAACTAGTCGTATGTGGAACACGTCAATTCACAGAGAATGGAAGAAGAGAATAAATCTGAGACTGAATGTCATAAGGACCTTGGTTTAAATCCTTGCCTCTCCCTCATCAGAGTGTCCATCTAAGGCTGATTTTCACTGTGAGATTTTTAATTGAAAATAACATTTTTTTAATTGAAGGACTGTAGTATATTGTCAAAATATAGAACACGAATGCACGTCCATGTGAAAGAAAAAAAAGAGTCTAGACACAGACTTTACACCCTTCATAAGTATATGTACTTTATATATATATGTATTTTTTGCTGCGTTGGGTCTTTGTTACTGCGTGCGGGCTTTCTCTAGTTGCGGCGAGCGGGCGCTACTCTTTGTTGCGGTGCGCAGGCTTCTCGTTGCAGTGGCTTCTCTTGTTGTGGGGCATGAGCTCTAGGCATGTGGACTTCAGTAGTTGTAGCACTCGGGACTCAGTAGTTGTGGCACACGTGCTTTGTTGCTCTGCGGCGTGTGGGATCTTCCAGGACCAGGATCGAACCCGTGTCCCTTGCATTGGGAGGCAGATTCTTAACCACTGTGCCACCAGGGAAGTCCCCAAAGACTTTTCTTTTTTTTTAAAGTAAGTGGTCTAGGAATTGACACCAGCAAGAAGGCAGATGCTCCAGACCCTCATTCCCCCATGAAATATTAAAACAACAACAATAACTAGACACTGGCTAAAATAATTTTATAGGAGCTCTGGAAAACAAAAATATACAGCAACCAAGTGAATACCCAATTTAAAAAAAAAAAGCTGCAAAACGGTGGGAATTTTTATGGTGCTTTTATTTGCCTTTGTCGTTCCTTTACCTGGTGTAAAGTTGGGAACAATCAACCTCAGGCTGGAAGGAGCAGAACAGGACTTATTCTGTTCTTATGGAGTGAGTCATGTTTCCTTGCTTTTTCATGTTTCCGACCGCTTTGCATTGATATCTGCATGCAGGCGGGTGCAGTCACCTCTTCCGTTCTTTTTGCACTGGCTTCAGTGGGGAAAGGCTTTCACTTGGAGGTGGCTGGGAGGGCACCAGCTGGGTAGGATGAGCATCTTTTGTTCCTGAGAAGGCACTGTGGCATAGTTTCTCCACGCAGCCCAGTCAGCTGAGGTTGATGTCAACCAGACTTGGCAGGGGTCTTCTGTGGCCAAGACTGCAGAGGTCCTGCAGGTGGCAGTGGAGGGTAGGGCTGTTGGCTTCCTTGCGGGTGAAGGCTGCTGGGCTCTTCCTATTCTTTTTTGCCCATGGGAGGAAGTTCTAGTTGAAAAGATCCTTTTCAACCCCTGGACTAGGGTGCTGGCATTCAGAGCAGTATCTGGAGTCAGTCCCTGCATACAGGACTTCAGTTCCCAGGGGCCTTGGATAAGCTGAAGGGGCTGATAAGCCTCTGCTCTGATGATTCCTAGTAGGGGTGAAGGTAGAGGAGGACTGGGAGAATGATTCCTAACACGTCTCCTGAAGGAGATGACATTTGATTACAGTTGACATTTAATATCCATATTCTATGTATGATCTTACTCTGTAAAGTATATTTTCTTTAAAAATGTGTGTGTGTGTGTGTGTGTGTGTGTGTGTGTGTGTGTAATTATCATGAAAAGGCCAATAGGATATACATTAAATTATAACAACGTTTCTCTCTAATGATATGTTTGGGTGGTGTTTTTCAGTAACTTTTAATTCTGCAATAGTTCTAGATTTACAGGAAAATTTTGTCACAACTAATGAGAAAATATTGATAAGTTAACTTTAAACTCTATACTGCATTCAGATTTCATTAAGTTCCTGCCTAGTTTCTGTTTTCTCTTCCAGGATTCCACATTTTATTTTCTCATCATGTCTCCTACCTCCTCTGGGCTGCGGCTGTTTCTCAGACTTTCCCTGTGTTTTTATAACATTCTATTTTTTTGAGGCGTATGGAACAGGTATTTTGCATAATGTCCCTCAGTATGGGTTTTTCTGATGTTTCATCAGACCTGGGTTATATAATATCAACCTGCCTTATCATGGATAACATTAACCTTGATCACCTACTGAGTAACTATTTGCCACATTATTTCTTGTAAAGTTCCCACCCCACCCCCCCATTTTCATGCTGTACTCTTTGGAGCGAGTCAGGAAGTACAGCCCCATTGCAGAAGTATTTGATTTTCTGTTGTTAACTTATTTGTATTTTCTACAAGAGCTACAGAATCTCCATCGATCATCAGTGAAGAGTAGCAGGTGAACAGAAAGCAGGAGTTTTGTGGGGGGGTTGTCTTGTTTTTATTTTCACTTTTATTGAAAAGGATAAAAGTATATCTTTTTGATTTCTGTTTTTGTTATCCAAAATTTTAATTATGGTAAAAACACATAAATAAAATTTACCATCTTAACCATTTCTAAGTGTAAAGTTCAGTCATGTTAAGTACAGTCACATTGCTGTGAAACTGATCTTCAGAACTTTTTCATCTTGCAAAACGGAAACTCTATATCCGTTAAATAACAGCCCTCCATTCCCCACCTCCCAAGCCCCTGGCAACCTCCACTCTACTTCTTTTTGACAAGCATGGCATACCTGGGAGATCTTACACATTCCGTTGCAGACCACCACAGTAAAGACCACAGCAGTAAAGCTAATATTGCAATAAAGTGAAGCACAGAGGTACGCCTGTGTGTGAATTTGTCTCCTTGAGGAATCTCGTGTAAGGGGAACCATACAGTACTTGTCATTCGGAGACTGGCTTGTTTTACTTAGCACTGTGCCCTCAAGGTTCATCCATGTGGAAGCATGTGTCAAAATCTTCTTCCTTTTTAAGACTGAATGATATTCCTTCATATATATATATATATATATATATATATATATATATATATATATACCACATTTTGTTTATCCAGTTACAGTATTGCTTGGTGAACACTTGGGTGGCTTCCACCCTTTGGCTATTATAAATAACTCTGCTATGAACATGAGTGTGCAAATATCTCTTCGAGACCTCACTTTTAACTCTTTTGGATACATACCCAGAACTGGAATTGCTGGTTATAGCAATGATACACTGATGACAATAATATAGGAATTCTGCTTTTAATGTTTTGAGCAATCATCATGCCATTTTCCATAGTGGCTGCACCATTTTACACTTCCTCTAACAGTGCACAAGCGTTCCTATTTCTCTACATCCTTGCCAACAGTTTTGTTTTCTCTTTTTTGGGTATTAGCCAGCCTATGAGGTGTTAAGTGATAAAAGGTACTTTTAAAATAATTAAAAGCCCTCTCATTGGTCCTGTTCCATCACCATGACCCATCCATAGTTCTTTTTGGTGGAACCAGATGTAAATACACCCAGCTTAATATAGGCTGGAGTACTTGAGTTGGGTTTTATTGCCATTGATCTTGATGGGGTTGTTGCTGACATTTTTGCCTTTAATAACAAGGCTCTGGCTTAGGCCACACTCCTCGGTGGACAATCCAACTTGTCTTCCATTCCCACCTCCTAACTCGGCTCAAATTTAAAGGGGAAATTTATTTTAAAATATTTAAATTTGATATTCTGAAAGAAAGTTATATTTTTAGAAGATTCTTCTCATAACTTTGAAATGTTTTAACTAAATAAAAGTCCTAAAATGATTTAATTTATTCTTGTTAGTTTTTTCAAGAGACATATAAAAGGTTTCATTTAATTTGTTTTAAATTGTGAATGGGAAATAATCAAAAATAAGTAATAAAAATAATAATCTCCATTTTCCCATAGCAAACAGCAAAGGAAAAGAGAAAACATATGCTAAGGAAAAAAGATGGGAAGAAACGGAAAAAAAAAAATAGGAGATGGACAAAAAGAGCAGAAAATGTTATATAGAGAAGAGGAGAAGATGTATAAATATACATTGCTACAGTTATAGTGAGAGGATTTCTCCATTAAACAAATGTAAACACCAAGAAAGAAATACCAAGAGGAAAAAAATATTTCTTTGATTAAAAGCATTAAGGTCACTCTTATCAAAGGTCCTATTCTACTTTCTAAATCTGATGAGCCCACTTTTTCAGCCTTAGGCCTTGATACCTTTTTGGACTTTAAGTCCTCTCTGTCCATCTGCCAGTTGGACACATTTTCCTGAGTTTTCCACTGACCCCACAAACTCCTGATGTATGAGGTGGTACCCGTCCCCTTCTTGGACACATTGCAGTCACTTCTGAGTTGCTGGGATCAGAAACCAGGCAGCCAGGCAGCCAGAGGGATAGGGCGACTGTGAGGGAACAGGGTGGGATGATGATTTGCACATGCGGACGAAGCAGAGAGATGAACCAGGGGTGAATTGAGAGCACTTAGGGTGTACGTTGGTGGGAAGGAGCCGGTTGCCAGGAGAGAAGTGAGGAGGGAAACTTGGGCTGGACAGGAGGACACAGCATGCTCTGCAGGAGCACGTGTGCAGGGATATGGGGCCAGAGGTGCCAGGAAGAGAAGGGTGAGGGGCATCGCTGACAAGGAATCAGCTGTTAGTGACCCTATCATTCTTTTCCCTTTCCATAATATTTATTACAGAAATCTCGACCTTTACAGCAAAAGGTTGAAATCTTCAGGTCCCCGAAATAGAAATTTGAAGACGAACAATAATCGTAACAGTCCAGCTCAGTGTGGTTGAGGCGCCATCCATCTGGGAGAGAAGGACACTGACACTCAGTGCCGGACAACAGTACCTGGAACCTCCCCCAGCCACCCCAAGCCTGGCCTCCAGACCAGGGACACATCCACCTCCCAGCGAGGGCTCCCCCAGACTGCGGCCCCTACCCGGTGTCAGGAGTCAGGTGCCAGCTCAAGCCAGAAGAACCTGGCTTAATAGCATTACCTTTCTCTGAGAAAATGAAGAAATCTCTGGTTCTACATCCAGGGCCTTGTTCCATGGTGCAGCTGCCTTTGCCTCTCAAACACTGACCTTTCTTAAAATTTTGGCAGACCATACATAACGTATCTGAAGCTGTAGAAAACAGACATGAAGGCTGATCCCAGAGCTGAATGGCTGATATTAAGATGGGCTAGAACACTGATAGGGTCCAGGGGGTCAAGGGAAAAACGTGATCCTAAATACTTCCTCCAGTGTATGCTTAAAGCTTGGAAATGTCTGCATCATATTATGACTGCTGGTTCTGTAAGGATATGGGTTTTTTACACAGGATTTTGATTCCATTAAAAATAAAATGAAAGCTGTACCCCTCACTATGATGCCATTATGCAGAGCAAAATGAGAGCATCTACATACAGGCACCTGAGGCCAGAATATCATGGGACATAAGGACTGCACTGGCTCCAAGGTGGGGATGCAGTCTTACAAAATTTCTTACCGTACCTCCCCACAAAAGACATCTGATGTCCAAACATATCTAAGTGACAGTGGAAATATTGTCACTTACAATGGAAATACTGGTTCAAGATAAGCCTTTCAGGGACCTGTTCCTGGTAGTTCATCGCCCCTTGGCTGTGTCTTTATAGGAAGTCTTGAGCAGCCATTGGCTCTGCCTCTTAGGGTCATCCCAGCAAGCCACAAAACCTCCCATTGAGAAGAGCCCCCAGCCCCAGTCTGGCCCCAGGGAGGGACTGACCCCACTCTGAGACCTTGGAAAGGAACCTGAACTCTTGCCCTGGTAGCAGTCGGGATGGGGACAGCAGAAAGAGACCTCAAATCCTTGCTGGTCAGATCATCCCAGAGCCTCATCCTTGATTTGTCCCCTCCCAAGCTGGTCAGATCACCATCCAGGTGCTGCTGCCAGCCCACCTCCACGTCGTCACCCCCTGCCCAGCCACCACAGGCTCTCACCCACTCCTTGGAAGAGCACGAAAGGCAAGACTCCCAGCAGCAGGAGCAGGGACTTGTCCATGTCAGCCTGGGATGGCGGGAAGATGCAGAGGCGGCTGCAGAGCGGAGCAGGGTGCCCAGGAAGGGTGCGGACAGACTGCTCTTGTGTGCAGATGAGGGAAGCCAAAGAATCTGGACTGAGCTGCTCCTGGGCTGTGGGCAGAAGCTTCCTTTTACACACCTGCCAGTGGGTGTTTCACAGGCACGCAGGCCCAGGAAACGTTCCCACGGCACCAGCCCCTTGGACACTTCCGAGGATAAATGTCCCAGGTGTCCCTCCTGATCCTTTGAGGCTGCCTCCTGATCAGTGGGGGACATGACGTCTGACCAGATCTCGGGGCCTCTCAACAGTTCCTGACTCTTTACTCTCTGGACATCCCACTGCCCCAGGCCCAAGAACAAGAGCTTGTCATGTGAGCCGGGCTTTGCTAAGCTAGCCATTTCCTCTGGGTCCAAAGTCCGCATGACCACCTCCCCTCCAGTCCCACAGCCCAAGCCAGTGCCCAACCTGGGCTGACACCAGCCTCAGGCCTCAGGATGCACTCATTGTAGGTGCAGCCTGTGCCTTTTGCTTTCCTTTCCCCCTCCCAATGTTTGTACTCATATTTAGGACCATGGCCCTCTACTAAATAGAAAACACTCATGACATTTGTTAGAAACAGTAAGGTAAACTTTATTCCAGGGGACCACTAAAATGGGTTTTGTAGTAGGGAAGAGAGATTGGACTCAACTCTGAATACAACAAGGACAAGTGAAGATTTATAGCCAAGGAGCGAGGGTGGGGGTGAGGGTCAGTGATGCAAAATTAACTAAGAAGAAACATCAAATCTATGGGAAATCTTGCTAGGCTGACTCAACAGGATTTTCGCTGAGGGCAGGGCAGAGTGATAAGGTACAGAGGCAGGGAATGAGGAATTTGATCAGATATCAAGATGGAGAGTTTTTGCTAAACTGACCCAGCAAGATTCTTCCTAAAACTGGACTCTCTGTGCCAAGGACAGGGCCAAGGTCAGGAACTAGACAAAAAGAGTACTCAGAGGAGCCTGACTCACGTTTAGTAAAAGTAGAGAGTTTTTGTCACCTCTCAGGACCAAATTGGTGTTGGCAATTGTGAGAGTAGTTGGCAATAATTTTTGTAAAAACAAAAATTATTCAGCATTTTCAAAAACAAGGATCTACAGCCACTGCTACAAATGCAAATACATCATTTAAGATATATCTTCAGCCTATCATGAATACATAGTAGACAAATACACAGCAAATACTATCCAAACAACAAAGTAATCGAAGCCTTAGAGCTAGATGGATGCCTAGGTAATTTTACAAAGTATAAAACAATTTCTACCATATTCAACTCTTTTATTTTTCTAGCCCCTAAAAATGCAGATCCATTTTTACCAAGTTGGATGTATACAGATAGAGGCAAACACTGCTCCAGGACTGGGCTGGAAGACTCAGAATTTTTGCAGATACTTTGCTATCAACATGGAGTGGGACATGCTAGGATGGGACACACAAGGCAAATAGGGTGCAAATATTTTTGTCATATTTTAATTACAATTCACCATTTATAGTCTCTCAAGTGTCTTCACCTCACTCACCATGTTTAATAAAAATAGCCAAGCCCCCAACTAGAGTGTTCATGCTTGGAGATCCAGCCAAAGGAAGGAGAAAGATCATGGAGCAAGATCCCAATGTGCAGGTTGGGCTCTAGAGAAAACATTCCAGGTCACAGTGGCGGTCTCCCTTTCCCCTCTCTCCTTCTCCATCTAGACAACCCTTTCATGGCAGAGACCTTGACAGTCATGTTCACCATTAGCCAGAAGCACTCCGCACAATGCATGGTACAGAGCAGGCGCTCAGTAATATTTCTGACTAAACAAGAATAAGAGGACAAATAAATGAATGCTTAGGATCTGCCAGCCCAGAAAGCAACTACGGGAGGAAAAGGGCCAAGAAACCCCACGCACCCACAGACTGAGAGTCCAGCTGTCTCCTACACTGTGAGAGGAGGGCTGTGATGCGTGAGAACTCCCCTTCACCACCTTCAGAAGACAAAAATGATTCAGAGTAGATTCTGCAGGAGTGTGGGGTGCATGGATGAATGATGTCATTGTTACCCAGTCCCCACACTGAGGAACTGTGCTGAGGGACCCAGGGTCCTCTGTATGCTCAGCAGGTCACTCTAACATGATAGTGGAATTCCAGAGATGCACACGGTTCCCCAAGTCCCACATGCCCCCGTCATCACTATGCGAGAACAGAGGGTGAGGAAGGAGTAGAGAATGGAGGAAACAGGATATACACAAATTATTGGAGCTGCCAAGGAACAGGATTCTTCTTTCATAGCATTGTTGTACTAAAGATAAGCTGTTCTGGGCAAACTTGAAGGTTGTATTGATAATAATAGTGCATAGTACACAATGCATGTGATATTGTAAAGGGCCACGTTATCACTGGGGAACCCGGGGAAAGAGAGTGAAAAGCAGAAAATAATGATCTGGTCAAATCATCTCATGGAAATGTATGCTCCTCAAACATCCCGATGATGTTTCCTAAGGGGAGGACAGTGCTGGATGCTTGACTATGGAATTCTTCTGACATGATGTACCTGTTCTGTTCAGAGTACTTACAATACAAAAATAAAGGTTTAGGGGATGTGGCCCCACTAGAAAATGTCTAACAGCTATCTAATTATACTAAAATAAAATGGAGATGCTACATGGCTAAAATAGTTCCATGTGTATATCCAAACCACACATAAATCATTTAGAAACATCATAAGTAAAATCTATACCCGACAAGGCCATGATCGCCTCAGAGAAGAATATGCTGCACCACATTCCTGGCAGGGCTTCATTCATCCACTCTTCTCCATAACGGTTCTTTTTTGTTTTATTTTAAAAAAATTTTTAATTGAACTACAGTTGATTTACAATATTATATTAGTTTCAGGCGTACAGCAAAGTGGTTCATATATATATGTGTGAAGTGTCTGTAAAATATATATATACATTCTTTTCCACATTCTTTTCCATTGTAGGTTATTACAAGATGCTGAATATAGTTCCCTGTGCTATACAGTAAATCCTTGTTGTTCCCCTATTTTATATATACTGGTATCTGTTAATCCCATACTCCTAATTTATCCCTTCCCCCGTTCCTTTTCGGTAACCATAAGTTTGTTTTCTGTGTCTGTGAGTCTGTTTCTGTTTTACAAATAAGTTCATTTGTATTATTTTTTAGATTGCATATGTAAGTGATATAATATTTGTCTTTCTCGGTCTGACTTACTTCACTGAGTATGATAATCCTTAGGTCCATCCATGTTGCTGCAAGTGGCATTATTTCATTCTTTTTTTATGGCTGAGTAATATTCCATTATACATATATACATCACATCTTGTTTATCCATTCTTCTGTCAATGGACATTTAGGTTGCTTCCATATCTTGGCTATTGTGAATTGTGCCACTATGAACATTGGCGTGCATGTATCTTTTCGAATTAGAGTTTTTGTCTTTTCCAGATATATGCCCAGGAGTGAGACTGTTGAATCATATGGTAACTCCCTATAAAGTTTCTTAAACAGCGCTCCATAATGTGTCTACATCAGGTGGCACTGGAAGACAATGGTCATTTTAAATGGTGGCGTTATGCTGGATGATACATCACATCCCTGAATGATGTATTGTGGAAACTTTCTCATTTTTCAGGAGAGGAGGCTTCAGAGGTTGATCAGGAATTGAGAGCTTGATAAAAGTCATATATTAATTTATCCTGAGCCCATGAGACTTCCAAAGTTGGAAGAGATATAATAGTCACTTCTAATTCATGACTTTATTCCAAGCTTGCTTACTAAATTACCCCTTTCACTCCCCAGGGCTTCAGTCTAGGGAATAAATTATATGGTCAGTCTACTTAGAGGTCATCAGGCACAAGCTCTCCCAGCGCAGGAGTCTTCGCCTGGGCAGCAGCCAGACAGGGGGCGCCTAGAACCACCACAAGCTTCCAGGCCCACGCAGGTCCCTATCAGATCTTTCAGTAATGTGTCTAGGCAGAAACCCAACCCGGAAGTGCCCTGGCCAGAGCACAGACTCAGAAATCAGATGAATCTGGGTTTGAAGACTCGTTCCAACATCTACTGGCTATGAGACTCTGACAAGTCCTTAATCTACAGCCCTCAATTTCCCCATCAAGGAAGTAGGGACTATAATAGCACTTAAGTCGTTAGGTTATAGGTTCAGTTCTTTACATTCATTTTCTTTTCAACTACTAACTAGAGAATACAGTTAAGAAAAGTTTAATTAAAAAATTGGGACTAAGTATTTTCACAGGTTTATATTTAGTGACGTCTATTCTCTGCCTGTATGATCGGTCCAATCATCAGTCCTAACTTCACCCCCAAGACACACACACACTGGCAAACCTCCTTCCATATGGTCGTTTGTCTCCCTTCCCCCAACATCACACAAGCAGTGTGGCTATTTTGCCTCATTTCCTGAACTGCCATCTCCCACCATGTCTCCTCTCATTCATGTTCTACCTTGGAAACCTGCTAACCTTGTCCAGACCAATGACCAACCGCAGCAGTCACAAGACAAGGAATGCTGCTTTATGGGTGGATGAACAGGCTGCCCTCATCACTGGTCCTTCATCGTTTCCCAAATCACCACTGGGCACATGCATCTTCTTACAATACGTTCTCTTGTGGATTTTGTGGATTTTTCATCAATTATGCAGAAAGTACACTCTGTTTGAAGAGCCGCTTTTCTGGAACATTGACAATAAAACCCACATGTATAAACCACCTGGACCAGCCCCTAAACGTCTCCTGTCTGGCTTGCTCTAAACACCCCACAAGCATAATCCACCACTACCAGCACCACTTTAATCTCCACCATCAACACTGACCGCCACTAATGCACTCCAGGCGTTTTATTATTTTTTTGTATGAAATTTTTATTGTCCCAAGATCAATTTTAAAATTTTTTTATTGGTGGGGCTTCCCTGGTGGTGCAGTGGTTGAGAGTCTGCCTGCCGATGCGGGGGACGCGGGTTCGTGCCCCGGTCCGGGAGGATCCCATATGCCGCAGAGCGGCTGGGCCCGTGAGGGGCCTGCGTGCCGCAAAAAAAAAAAAAAAAAAAAAAATTATTGGTGTATAGTTAATTTACAATGTTATGTTAGTTTCAGGTGTACAGCAAAGTGAATCAGTTTTACATATACATATATCCACTGTTTTTTAGATTCTTTTCCCATATAGGTCATTACAGAGACTCCAGGCATTTTAAACCCATGTTCTTTCACCCGTCAATGCTCAGCCTCCAGGATATTTCCAGTCGTGTGTGGGTTTGGGGCATGGAAGAATGATGTATGTAGTGGGGAGGGACATGGATCTAGAGCAGAAAGCACTGGGGAGCTCAAGACTTTGAGTCTTTGTGTCAGTTTCTCTGATGACATCAGTATAAAGTTTCTTCCTGATGTATCAGGGCCAAGCATCAAGAGTACTCCAGAGCATCCCTCCCTTCACTATCTGTTTTGGCATCATTCTTCGCACTCCTAACCGCTCCACAAGCAGAAAGGAAGGACGTGCACTGGGAACCCTCCTAAGGGCAGCTTGATAAATGGACTTGCCACACAGCCTTATTCCCCAGTGCCACACTCCTCACAGCAGGGGGTCAGTGTCAGAGTGTTCTCGTCTCATCACGGGACACTGCTAATTGAACTGCTCTGCCAAAGCTTGGTTTCTTTGCCCACTTGGGCACGATAAGGCTAGAGCCACAGGGAAGTTGGGCCAAGGATACTGCTTCCAGCTGGGAAGATCTCAGGTCTTGAGAGTGATGGATAGGTGTCTGTTGCTGAGTGTGGTTCTGTTCTGGGTAGTGAGTGCTAAGGTGGGCTAGGATATCTTTCACAGTCTGTGATAGGCTGAACTCCATCATGGTTCCATGATGCTTGCCACGTATTTCAACCCCCATGATTATGATAAATTCAATGACAAAGAGGATTTTGCAAATATAATGAAGTTCACTAATCTTTGGGCCATAGATTCAGGAGATTACCTGTATGGACTTACATCTGACCTACCGGCTATGTGACAATAAATAGGTGTAGTTTCCAGTTGCTAAGTGTATGGTAATTCTTTACACAACGATAGAAAATAATACAGAGTAATGTCAGCAAGATGGTGGAATAGGAGAGTCCAGCTCTGATACCCTCACAGAAAAATCAGTTTTGTTAACTATCCCTGGACAGGAAGAGCTCTGTGGAGACTTGGGAGTCCCGTATGGAGATTCCAGCACCCTGCTCAAGCAAAACTATCTAAGAATAGGCACATTAAAGAGGGTAAGAACAGTTTAACTTTGCTTGCATCATCCCTCTCCTGGGGAGGAAGATCTGAGTGCCAAGAGAGGCTCCCACAGCCCACAATTTCTCCCAAGGGGGAAAGTGAGAAAGGAGTGAGTGCCCATTTTCCCCAGCTTTGCAGCATGTTGCCAGAGTGCTCACTTCTGTCTCATCCCACTCATATCACTGAGAGGATCAGCATGGCTGAATAGTCTGGAGGGAGCTAGAAGAAGGGAAAAAGGGAGGGACCTCAAAAAACCACCTCTTCCATCTCAAAACCTGGCTGCACATCCTACTAACTGGCTGGCAGACTCCACCAAAAGGCCCGTGCATGAACACCACAGGACACCTTATCCGCAGTACCCACCAACTGGCTGAAATAGGCCCCCAACACACCACACGTGCTCTCAAGTTGGTGCACTGAAAACTACCTTGAACAACTATGCTATCAAACTGGATAAACTAGAAGTAATGCATCAATTCCCAGATACATATAACCTTCCAAGACAGAAGCATGAGGAATTAGAATTTCTGGGCAAATCAATAATAGATAAAGAGATTGAAAAAGTAATCAAAAGTCATCTACCAAAGAAAAGCCCAGGACCAGATGGCTTCATGAGTGAATTCTACCAAACATTTAAAGAAGAATTTACACCAATTCTTCTCAAACTCTTCCAAAAAATTTGAGAGCACCTCTGAACTTGTTTTACAAAGCCAGCATTACCCAGATACAAAGACACTATAAAAAAAGAAAATTACAGGCCAATAGATCTGATGAACATAAATGCAAAACTCTTTGACAAAATACTAGCAGACTGAATTCAACAGCACATTAAAATGATCATATATCATGACCAAGTGGGATTTATCTCTGGAATGCAATGATGTTTCAACATAAGCAAACCAATAAATGTGATACGTCACATTAATAGAATAAAGAACAAAAACCATATGACCATGTTAGTAGATGCATTAAAAGCATTTGACAAATTTCAACACCCCTTCATGATAAAAATTCTCAATAAATTAGGTATACAAGAATTGTACCTCAACATAATGAAGGCCATACGCGAACAAGCCCACAGATAACATCATACTCAATGGTGAAAAGCTAATAGCTTTTCCTGTAAGAACAGAAACAAAACGAGGAACAACTATACTCCAGTAAAAATTAATTAAAAGAAAAATAGAAGTAAAAAAAATAAAGGAACAAAGCAAGGCTTCCCACTCTCACCACTTTTATTCAATATAGTCCTAGCCAGAGTAATTAAGCAAGAAAAATAAATAAAAGGCATTCAAACTGAAAAGGAAGAAGTAAAACTGTCTGTTTTCAGTTGATACTATTTTATATATTAAAAAGCCCTAAAGACACCATGAAATCAATACTGCCTGGCCACCCGGTCCAAGTATTCAAAGGGTTTTCCTTGTGTGAGCTGCATGCAATGTCCTGTTGTGGTGGAGCCATAGCTGCTGCTGTGGCCTGTTGGTGCACAAGAATGGTCCCCAGACCAGATACAGTGCCCAGCTGCCATTTCTTCAGGGCTCTGGTGCATGAAGCTGACCACAGACCTGGCTGTAGAGCCTGGTCATGGCTGCTGCAGGGAGCTGGTGTGGGAGGGGCTACTACTTGGCTGGCTGTGAGGCTTGGCCAAGGTACAGGGATTGCTGGGACTCTTGGTGGGGCATGCCCACTGGTGCTAACATCTCCCACGTTGGAGGGAGAGCTCCAAAATAGCATCCACCAGCACTGGCATTAGCAAGGTGTCTGAGATCACAAAAAAGGCTCCGACCCGTGTCTCAGTCCCTGGGGAGCATCCCAGCTGGTTCCATTGTCCTAACTTCAAGTTTGCTGTGTTTTTCTTCTGTCTGCTCAAATCTGCCTTTGTATTCTTCTAGTGAATTTTCATTTCAGATTTACACTTTTCAGTTCCAGAGTTTCTTTCATTTTTTTTTGTTTTCTATCTCTTTATTGATATTTTCATTTTGTTCATACACATTTTCTTGAGTTTCTCCATATCTTCCTTCAGTTCTTTGAGCATCTTTTACACAGTTGTTTTAAGGCTTTTGTCTACTAGATCTGCAATTATGTCTTTCCAGGGAGAGTTCATGTTGTTTTGTTCTTTTCCTTTGAATGGGCCATACTTCCTTGTTTTTCTGTATGTCTTGTGATTTTTTTGTTGTTGAAAATTGGACATTTATTCTAATAATGTGGTAGTTCTGGAAATCATATTTTCCCACTTTCCCAGAGAAAGGGGAATGAATCTGATTTCTAGATTTTTTTTATTGTTTTTGTTTATTGTTTTTGTTTTTTGATTGTCCTAGGCTGTGTTTGTGCCAAAGATTTGCCTGGGATGTAAACTTAAAGTCTTTTCAGATCTCTTCTATCCAATGCCTTTCCTTTGGCATCCTGGTCACTTTTTAATTTTTTTAAAAATTTTCCCTGCATATGTAATTGCTTTTGAAGGTCCTAGTCTTTGATGTCTGGCTCCCCCCAAAAGAAGTGTGGTCCTATAAGTCTCCTGGAAGTCATTTTCAGCCAGAGGGTGAGAGGATTGCAGCAATGTTAGGGAGGCACAACCATGGCTACCTGCCTCTTTGTCTGCACTTCTGTAGTCAAAAGCTGCAATCAGCAATCAGAGCACAGATTCCAGATATTTGGAGGACATGGTTCTTTCACCCATACTAGCCCTTACAAGCTTTGTCCAAGCTACCCCAGGAACACGTGCACAGCTGTCTGTCATAGGACTAAAGCTGAAGGATGGGTAGGTACTGCTGTCTAAAAGCTGAAACTGATCATAATTAACTGCAATTTACTATCCAAGCCTTCCCCTGGAAGCTGCAAGCCTTCAATGGACTCCAGAGTTCTAAAATAGTTACATCAGACAGATTTTCCCCATGTGATTGTTGTCCAAATGGAGAGATAGATTCCTGGTGCTTCCTACCCAGCCATCTTCCCAGAATCCTTTCCCTGAGAGTCATATTGTATTTATTAAGAAAATATCTGGCACAGATATAGAGATTATACAACAAAGAAATATTCACAAAGGTCAAGAGACGGACTGGGAAGAAAAATTTAGTAGACAGACTGTGAATCCTTCTTCTAGACTAAAGAATTCACCCTTAGTCAAAGTTCTTGCAACATTAATCCTGAAGATGGAAGAGTGTCCTGCACATCCTGCCATGCATTGAACACTGATCCAAGGATATTCTAGAGTCTGCTCTACTTGATTTTCAAGCAGACTCTTGTGAAACTTGTAATTTATGGACGGCAACTACACTCAAAAACATGAGATAGTCACTTATTCTTACAGACACTGTAATAATTCTTACAGAGACTGTAATACTCAATAGCAGGTATCTAAGCAAGGAGATCCCAGACCCGGTGGCATCCCTGCACTATTATAACCCACATTCATGTCAATGCCACGTCAACTACATGACCAAAATATGACTTAAGTGTGGTGAATGGAGATATTAGATGCTATGTCAGAGTTTTGAGGTTTCTGTGAAGCTGCTAATGTGAATGGCAGTGTACTCAGTTCTGTATAATTTCCAATAAATTGTCGCTGGAAAAAATCAATTGTATTTTCTGAATTGATTAAGAATCTGAGTCTGAAACGCAGCCTGGTGGTTTTTCCTTAGGGTCCTTCTTTTGTTTTCCAACATAAGTGGAACAAATTAAAATTTCCTCTATTAAGCCCACAGTTTGCTATAGGAAATTATTTACAGCTAGGAGGGTTTAAGGATCCTTATTACTTAATGGAATTCCTTTTTAAATACTTTTGATTTGCCAAGAAGTTTTGTTGTTGCTGATAGACAAGTTTTGAACCTCACAAAATAATATTTTCTTCCTTTGAGATCATCGTATGATTTATCTCCTTCAGGATATTGATGTGATGTGAATGGATTGATAGATCTTCTAATGCTTACCATACTGGCATTTCAGGTATAATCTTGAAAGTTATCTATATGCATTATTTTGCCCTTTTTTTTTTTTTTTTTTTTGCGGTACGCGGGCCTCTCACTGCTGCGGCCCCTCCCGTTGCGGAGCAACAGGCTCCAGACGCGCAGGCTCAGCGGCCATGGCTCACGGGCGCAGCCACTCCGCGGCACGCGGGATCCTCCCGAACCGAGGCATGAGCCCGTGTCCCCCGCATCAGCAGGCGGACTCCCAACCACTGCGCCACCAGGGAAGCCCTTGCCCTTTATTTTTAAATTCTGCAGCTAACATTTGATTTGATACCTTGTATTTATAATTATAAATAGCTGATCAATAATTTTCTCTCTTTTACTATAATCATCTAAATTTGAGGTAAAATCATCTGGCTAGCTTTGTTTCTATTTCTTAGAAAAATTTTCAAGTAATATAGATGAACTATTCTTGAAAGATTAGTGGAACCCACATGTAAAGCCATCAGAACCTATTTGGGGTTTTGTTTGTTTTGGTTTGGTTTTGTATTTTAAGGACAATCTTTCGCTACTATTTTAAAACTTTACTATGATTGCTATATTTAAGAATCTTATTCTAGAGCCAATTTTGGAACTTCTTAAAATTTTGCTTAGATGGCTTTAAGTAAGTGAACCAAAACAATGAGCCATAATCTTTAGCTGAGAAGCTTTATGTCCATTTTAAAATTTACCATATGGTAAGAGAGGAGGGGTAGACAGAGAGTGAGACAACCATTTGCCACATGGGATAAAGGCAAGTTACACATAAAAGGGAAAATGTGTTGACACCTGTTTTTAGGACCCTCACAGCTACCATCCAGTGCCATTCTGCTCCTTTTCATCAAAAACTTCCCACAAATTCACATAAAAACCCACCCCAGGAGATGCTTATTTATCACTCATACCCACAGGGATTGGCCTACACTGTGTCTGCTAGGAGAAGCCCACCTTACAGGGAGAGGCAAACTAAGGTCCAGGCGGTCCTGACCCTGATTATTGATTCATCTCCCAGCTGTTATGAGTCACAAACCCTTTCCAATCTACTCTGGCCAAACGGGAGGACACTGAGAGCACCCCTTCCCCACTGGCTGTTCTTACACCATTTCCTCAAGATTCCCTGCCACCCCCAGAAACAGAAAGGGACAAGTTTGGAGGCGTGTCATTCCTGAAGGTTTCCTGGAAAGAAAATTCCCAAAGCAGCCCAGTCATGCCCCAGAATCACTGGGCAGTGACCCCAGAGGAGGGAAACTGAGTGTTCTCTGCTCACACTCGAGGAAGCAAAGAGGAAAAGGTGTTCTGCGGCCAATGGTTCGCTGCTTGGCCTTCACGTGAGGCTAAAGCTCCGGAGCCTGGCCCTGCCTGCAGGACGTCAGTTCCTGAGGTCCAAGGCCCTCAGCTCTGATGATTCTTGTTGGGGATGGGGTGGGAGTGGTAGTGAGCTGAGAGTAGCATTCGGGCTCCTCCCAACCCCTCCCCTGAAGGAGATGGTTTAGGAGAGAGTCAGTGAGGGTAGGCTGCAGCAAGATCTAAGCTGCTCTCAGACAAATCAGGAATCTGAGGCCTTGTCTGTGGCCTTGACCCAGGCCACCAAAGAGCAGTCGACAATTAATATCCACATTCTGTATATGATCTTACTCCTGTAAAAGATGTGTATTAAAAAAATTATATATCTATATTTGTATATATCTCCATGTATGCATGCATACTCGTCATGAGAAGTCCTGTACAATATACATGTAATTTTTAACACGTTAATCTCTAAGAAATTATTTGGGAGCGTTTTTTCAATAATTATTCTTGAATAGTTTTAGACTTAACAAGGATGTTACTCATTTTCTCACCCAGTTTCCTGGACTGTTAACAGTTGACATCACATTGGTACTGTTGTCACAACTAATGAAAAAGTATGGATTCATTATTATTAACTAAACTCCATATTGTATTCAGATTTCCTTAGCTTCTTGCCTAATGTCTTTTTTTTTTTTTTTTTTTTCCTCTTCCAGGATTCTACATTTCTTTTACTCACCACGTCTCCCTGTCCCCTCTGGATCCTTACAGTTTCTCAGAATCTCCCTGTTGTTTTTGTGATGTTGATAATTTTGAGGATTTCTGTGCAGATATTTCGCAGAAAGTCCCTTGTTTGTGGTTTGTCTGATGTTTATCTCATGGTTAGGCTGGGGTTATGGATATGTGGGAGGAGAACCACAGAGGCTCAGTGCCATTCTCAGTGCTTTGTATCAAAGGCATATGCTGTTAACCTGCCTTATCGCTGTTGATATCAACCTTGATCACTGGGCTGAGATACTGTTTGGCAGGCTACTCCAATTAAAGTGACATTTTCCCCCTTTCCATAGTATGCTCTTTCAAAGCAAGTCACTGGGTAGCCCATTAAATCTGTTTTTAACTGTTCTTTTAACTTATTTATATTTTTCAAGTAATTTACAAGAGTTAAGATTTACGTTACTGGTGAGAGTATGTCCAAGAAGGCAGCTTTTCAAATAGAAATGGCCTCGCACTGGTCCTGTCTCCAGAATCCTGGCTCATCCACTGTCCTCTTTAGTACAGCGGGATCTAACTAGACAAGCTTAAAGTAGGCTGGAGTACTTGAGTTGGGTTTTCACTAGTGATGCTGATGGAGTTGTTCCTGATATTTAAAGACAAGGCTCTGGCTTAGGCTGTGCCCCACAAAGGCTAATCTAACTGGCCTTACCTTTTTAAAAAATATTTATTTATTTATTTTTGGCTGCATTGGGTCTTCATTGCTGCGCATGGGCTTTTCTTTAGTCGTGGCGAGCAGGGGCTACTCTTCATTGCAGCGTGCAGGCTTCTCACTGTGGTGGCTTCTCTTGTTGCGGAGCATGGGCTCTAGGAGCACGGCTTCAGTAGTTGCGGCTCACAGGCTCAGTAGTTGTGGCTCGCGGGCTTAGTTGCTCCGTGGCATGTGAGATCTTCCCAGTCCAGGGCTCAAACCCATGTCTCCTGCATTGGCAGGTGGATTCTTAACCACTGTGCCACCAGGGAAACCCTGGCCTTACCTTTTATCTCCTATCTTGCCTCGACTTTAGGGGGAAAAAAATATTTACACTTGACATTCTGAAAATAGAAATAGATATTTGGAAGATTTCCTTACAAGTTCAAAAAATTTTAACTAAATAAAAAAATCACACGAAAATGAATTTTTTAGACTCTACAAGAGAAACAAAATATTATTGATACTTTGTTTTAATTTATGAAGGAGAAATGTAAGATTATATTAAGTAAGTAAAGTAAGATGATCATATTCTTTATTCTTGTATCATGAGTGGTTAGGGAAAGAGAGTGAAGGAAAGGGGTAAGGACAGAGGAAATATAATACAAAGGGAAAAAGAATGAGAGGTAAAAAGGTCAGGAAAAACACACACAGAACCGATGATAAATGTTTTAAAATTCACAGGGAGAGAGATAATAAGATGGTGACACATATTTCTAGGCATAATATAATAGAGCCATTTTTCACTAAAGAGAAGAAAGACAAATCTTTCTATGCCTAAAAACATATTAAACTCATTGTTCTTATAAAAGATCCTATTCCACTTTCTCAATTCTTCTCAAATTTCTTGGAAGAGTTGCCCATCCTCACTATTGCCTCCTGTCATAGTCCATTCATTCTTCAAACCACTGTAATGTGGTTTCTGTGCCACTTCTCCACTGAACCTGCTCTGCCAATAACATGCACGTTGTCATGGAAAACAGAGAATCATGCTCTTCTGTCCTGGTTCTCCACCTACTTCTATGACTATCACTCATGACTCTTTTCTGGAGAGAGACCTTCACCTGCTTTTTGTTTTGGTGGTCTCTAGTGTCAATGACTTGTCCCCACCCTGTTCCCACCTCACTCACTAGACAACCTCTTTAAGTCTTATAAGCTAAGTTATCAGTAGCTTCTGAGCATGCATATAACATCTAACTCTGATGAGCCTACTTTTTCTGCCTTAGGCCTTGATACCTTTTTGGACTTTAAGTCCTCTCTGTCCATCTGCCAGTTGGACACATTTTCCTGAGTTTTCCACTGACCCCACAAACTCCTGATGTATGAGGTGGTACCCGTCCCCTTCTTGGACACATTGCAGTCACTTCTGAGTTGCTGGGATCAGAAACCAGGCAGCCAGGCAGCCAGAGGGATAGGGCGACTGTGAGGGAACAGGGTGGGATGATGATTTGCACATGCGGACGAAGCAGAGAGATGAACCAGGGGTGAATTGAGAGCACTTAGGGTGTACGTTGGTGGGAAGGAGCCGGTTGCCAGGAGAGAAGTGAGGAGGGAAACTTGGGCTGGACAGGAGGACACAGCATGCTCTGCAGGAGCACGTGTGCAGGGATATGGGGCCAGAGGTGCCAGGAAGAGAAGGGTGAGGGGCATCGCTGACAAGGAATCAGCTGTTAGTGAGACTTCCAATGCAGTGATTTTCCTCTATATATATTGCAGAAATCTTGACCTTTACAGCAATAGCTCGAAACCTTGAAGTCCCCGCGAATCAACTTCCAAGCTGTACACTTATCATAACAGTCCAGTTGAGTGTGGTTGTAGCGCCACGCATCTGGAAGAGAAGGACACTGACACTCAGTGCCAGACAACAGTACCTGGAACCTTCCCCAGCCACCCCAAGCCTGGCCTGTAGACTAGGGACACATTCACCTCTCAGCGAGGGCTCCCCCAGACTGCAGCCCCTACCCAGTGTCAGGAGTTAGGCAACAGCTCAAGCCAGAAAAGCCTGGTTTAAGAGCATTACCTCTCACATTGAAAAAGTATATATCCGAAGTTCTGCATCCCGGGCCTTCTTCAGAGGTGCAGTTACCCTCGCCTTGCAAACATTTGCCCTTCTTAAAAATACTGCAGACCTTACACAACGTGGCTGGAGCTGCAGAGAAACAGACATGGAAGCTGAGGCCAGGGTTGAATGGGCTGAGACCAAGGTGTGTAAGACACATTAGAACGTAGGAGTTTAAGGACAAAGCATGACTCTAAATACTTTCCTGTGCATAATTTGGGGTAAGAAAGATCCCCCCTAGATTTCTTCCATTGGATATTTAAGGAAATGGGGTCTTTGACCTGCGGATATCAAAATCCATTAATGATAAATAACTTTGTGCATACATTATGAGTGAATTGCATGGTATGTGAATGATATCTCACTAAAGCTGTTTTTTTCAAAATAACCTTGAACAAGAATATGACACTTTACTTGCCAGGGGATATGGCAGATACTGGACAGTGAGATATAAGAGAAAAAAAAAGGTAGGTGTTCTAACCAAGCAAGAGAAATTTCCAAACTTTCACCTAAACAGCACTAAGAGATTATGTCTCCTTAATTTTTGTTCCCTGGGAGCCTGGATGAACTCCCCATAGTAGCAGCTCTGTGCTCAGAAGCTCACTTTAGCTTTGGAGCAATTGTGCAGAACACATTCAGTGCTTCCCATATAGCCACCCTGGGCCAGGACCTTGGGGAAATGGATGGGCCATAAGGACTACACTGGCTTGAGAATGAGGAGGCAGATTTTAGTCTCCAAAGATTTCCTACGACAGCACCAAAAGTCATCCAAAGTACACACATATATAAGTGAAAAGACTGCTGTAAAAATATTGGTTCAAGATAAGCCTTTCAGGGACCTGTTCCTGGTAGTTCATCGCCCCTTGGCTGTGTCTTTATAGGAAGTCTTGAGCAGCCATTGGCTCTGCCTCTTAGGGTCATCCCAGCAAGCCACAAAACCTCCCATTGAGAAGAGCCCCCAGCCCCAGTCTGGCCCCAGGGAGGGCCTGACCCCACTCTGAGACCTTGGAAAGGAACCTGAACTCTTGCCCTGGTAGCAGTCGGGATGGGGACAGCAGAAAGAGACCTCAAATCCTTGCTGGTCAGATCATCCCAGAGCCTCATCCTTGATTTGTCCCCTCCCAAGCTGGTCAGATCACCATCCAGGTGCTGCTGCCCAGCCCACCTCCACGTCGTCACCCCCTGCCCAGCCACCACAGGCTCTCACCCACTCCTTGGAAGAGCACGAAAGGCAAGACTCCCAGCAGCAGGAGCAGGGACTTGTCCATGTCAGCCTGGGATGGCGGGAAGATGCAGAGGCGGCTGCAGAGGGGAGCAGGGTGCCCAGGAAGGGTGCGGACAGACTGCTCTTGTGTGCAGATGAGGGAAGCCGAAGAATCTGGACTGAGCTGCTCCTGGGCTGTGGGCAGAAGCTTCCTTTTACACACCTGCCAGTGGGTGTTTCACAGGCACGCAGGCCCAGGAAACGTTCCCACGGCACCAGCCCCTTGGACACTTCCGAGGATAAATGTCCCAGGTGTCCCTCCTGATCCTTTGAGGCTGCCTCCTGATCAGTGGGGGACATGACGTCTGACCAGATCTCGGGGCCTCTCAACAGTTCCTGACTCTTTACTCTCTGGACATCCCACTGCCCCAGGCCCAAGAACAAGAGCTTGTCATGTGAGCCGGGCTTTGCTAAGCTAGCCATTTCCTCTGGGTCCAAAGTCCCCATGACCACCTCCCCTCCAGTCCCACAGCCCAAGCCAGTGCCCAACCTGGGCTGACACCAGCCTCAGGCCTCAGGATGCACTCATTGTAGGTGCAGCCTGTGCTGTTTGCGTTCCCTTTCCTCTCCCTATATTGGAGCTCATAAATGAGACCTCAGTGGGCCTCTCAATACTGAATCAGTGTTGCCAATGCTGGGGGTAGTCATATTAGCAAACATTTACTTAGTATTTTCTATAAACCAGTGTCCACATCTACTGCTACCATACATATCTAAATTAGGATATATCTTCAGCCTATCACAAATATATTAAATATACAGCAAATACTTCCAAAACAAAGAAGGAATAGAAGCACTATGGAGGACTAGTTTATTTTATAAAATATAAATCAATTCCTGCTATATTAATCTTATTTCTCTGGACTACAAAGGAAGCAGATAATTTTTTTAATTTAAAATTTCGTTGTTGTTGCTCAAAGAAATACCTATGTCCCAATACCTCTGAAAGTACAATCCTGTCGTATCCTGAGTTTATTAGTCATGTTTAATAAAAATAGCCAGTTCCCCAACCATAGTGTTCATGCTTGGAGATCCAGCCAAAGGAAGGAGAAAGTTCATGGAGTTCATGGGTTTCATGGATCCCAATGTGCAGGTTGGGCACCAGAGAAAACATTCCAGGTCACAGTGGCGGTCTCCCTTTCCCCTCTCTCCTTCTCCGTCTAGACAACCCTTTCATGGCAGAGACCTTGACAGTCATGTTCACCATTAGCCAGAAGCACTCCACACAATGCATGGTACAGAGCAGGCGCTCAGTAATATTTCTGACTAAACAAGAATAAGAGGACAAATAAATGAATGCTTAGGATCTGCCAGCCCAGAAAGCAACTACGGGAGGAAAAGGGCCAAGAAACCCCACGCACCCACAGACTGAGAGTCCAGCTGTCTCCTACACTGTGAGAGGAGGGCTGTGATGCGTGAGAACTCCCCTTCACCACCTTCAGAAGACAAAAATGATTCAGAGTAGATTCTGCAGGAGTGTGGGGTGCATGGATGAATGATGTCATTGTTACCCAGTCCCCACACTGAGGAACTGTGCTGAGGGACCCAGGGTCCTCTGTATGCTCAGCAGGTCACTCTAACATGATAGTGGAATTCCAGAGATGCACACGGTTCCCCAGGTCCCACATGCCCCCGTCATCACTATGCGAGAACAGAGGGTGAGGAAGGAGTAGAGAATGGAGGAAACAGGATATACACAAATTATTGGAGCTGCCAAGGAACAGGATTCTTCTTTCATAGCATTGTTGTACTAAAGATAAGCTGTTCTGGGCAAACTTGAAGGTTGTATTGATAATGATAGTGCATAGTACACAATGCATGTGATATTGTAAAGGGCCACGTTATCACTGGGGAACCTGGGAAAAGAGAGTGAAAAGCAGAAAATAATGATCTGGTCAAATCATCTCATGGAAATGTATGCTCCTCAAACATCCCGATGATGTTTCCTAAAGGGAAGGATAGTGGTGGTCATCATTAAAAAGTCTCCAAGTTATACATGCTGTAGAGGGTGTGGAGAAAAGGAAACCCTTCTACACTGTTGTTGGAGATGTAAATTGGTGCTGCAATAATGGAAAACAGTCTGGAGGTTCCCTAAAAAAATTAAAAATAGACTTCCTATATGATCCAGCAATCTTACTCCTGGGCATATATCCAGAGAAAACTCTAATTTGAAAATATACATACACCCCAGTGCTCATATCAGCACTATTTAAGATAGCCAAGACGTGGAAGCAGCCTAAATGTCCATCAACAGATGAATGGGTAACGATGTGGTATATATGCTGGGTTGGCCAAAAAGTTCATTTGGGTTTTTCCGTAACATCTTACAGATATATATACACAATGGAAAGTTACTCAGCCATAAAAAGAGAATGAAATAATGTCATTTTCAACAACATGGATGACCCTAGAGATTATCATGCCAAGTGAAGTAAGTCAGAAAGAGAAAGACAAATACCATATGACATTGCTTGTATGTGGAATCTAAACTATGACACAAATGAACTTATTTACAAAACAAAAATAGACTCAGACTTAGAAAACAAACTTATGCTTAACAAAGGGGAAAAGGGGTGGGGGGGATAAATTAGGAGTTTTGGAGTAGTGGATACAAACTACTATATATGAAATAAATAAACAACAAGGTCCTACTGTGTAGCACAGGGAACTATATTCAATATCCTGTAATAACCTATAATGGAAAAAATATGAAAAAGAATAGATATATAACTGAATCACTATGCTGTACACCAGAAACTAACGCAACATTGTAAATCAACTATACTTAAAAAAAATAATGATTTAGGGGATGTGGGCCCACTGGAAAATGTCTGTGACAGCTATCCAATTATGCTAAAATAAAATGGAGATATTATATGACTAAAACAGCTCCACTTGTATATCTGAACCTCACGTAAATCACTGAGAAACACTGTGAGTTCAATCTATACCAGAAAAGGCCATGACCACCTCAGAGAAGAATATGCTGCCCCACATTCCCGGCTGGGCTTCCTTCAGCCACTCTTCCCCATAAAGTTTCTTAAACAGCGCTCCATAATGTGTCTACATCAGGTGGCACTGGAAGACAATGGTCATTTTAAATGGTGGCGTTATGCTGGATGATACATCACATCCCTGAATGATGTATTGTGGAAACTTTCTCATTTTTCAGGAGAGGAGGCTTCAGAGGTTGATCAGGAATTGAGAGCTTGATAAAAGTCATATATTAATTTATCCTGAGCCCATGAGACTTCCAAAGTTGGAAGAGATATAATAGTCACTTCTAATTCATGACTTTATTCCAAGCTTGCTTACTAAATTACCCCTTTCACTCCCCAGGGCTTCAGTCTAGGGAATAAATTATATGGTCAGTCTACTTAGAGGTCATCAGGCACAAGCTCTCCCAGCGCAGGAGTCTTCGCCTGGGCAGCAGCCAGACAGGGGGCGCCTAGAACCACTACAAGCTTCCAGGCCCACGCCAGTCCCTATCAGATCTTTCAGTAATGTGTCTAGGCAGAAACCCAACCCGGAAGTGCCCTGGCCAGAGCACAGACTCAGAAATCAGACGAATCTGGGTTTGAAGACTCGTTCCAACATCTACTGGCTCTGAGACTCTGACAAGTCCTTAATCTACAGCCCTCAATTTCCCCATCAAGGAAGTAGGGACTATAAGAGCACTTAAGTCGTTAGGTTATAGGTTCAATTCTTTACATTCATTTTCTTTTCAACTACTAACTAGAGAATACAGTTAAGAAAAGTTTAATTAAAAAATTGGGACTAAGTATTTTCACAGGTTTATATTTAGTGACGTCCATTCTCTGCCTGTATGATCGGTCCAATCATCAGTCCTAACTTCACCCCCAAGACACACACACATTGGCAAACCTCCTTCCATATGGTCGTTTGTCTCCCTTCCCCCAACCTCACACAAGCAGTGTGGCTATTTTGCCTCATTTCCTGAACTGCCATCTCCCACCATGTCTCCTCTCATTCATGTTCTACCTTGGAAACCTGCTAACCTTGTCCAGACCAATGACCAACCGCAGCAGTCACAAGACAAGGAATGCTGCTTTATGGGTGGATGAACAGGCTGCCCTCATCACTGGTCCTTCATCGTTTCCCAAATCACCACTGGGCACATGCATCTTCTTACAATACGTTCTCTTGTGGATTTTGTGGATTTTTCATCAATTATGCAGAAAGTACACTCTGTTTGAAGAGCCGCTTTTCTGGAACATTGACAATAAAACCCACATGTATAAACGACCTGGACCAGCCCCTAAACGTCTCCTGTCTGGCTTGCTCTAAACATCCCACCAGCATAATCCACCACTACCAGCACCACTTTAATTGCCATCATCAACACTGACCGCCACTAACACACTCCAGGCATTTTATTATTCTTTTTGTATGAAACTTTTATTGTCCCAAGATCATTTTTTAAGAATTTTTATTGGTGTATAGTTAATTTACAATGTTGTGTTAGTTTCAGGTGTACAGCAAAGTGAATCAGTTTTACATATACATATATCCACTGTTTTTTAGATTCTTTTCCCATATAGGTCATTACAGAGACTCCAGGCATTTTAAACCCATGTTCTTTCACCCGTCAATGCTCAGCCTCCAGGATATTTCCAGTCGTGTGTGGGTTTGGGGCATGGAAAAATGATGTATGTAGTGGGGAGGGACATGGATCTAGAGCAGAAAGCACTGGGGAGCTCAAGACTTTGAGTCTTTGTGTCAGTTTCTCTGATGACATCAGTATAAAGTTTCTTCCTGATGTATCAGGGCCAAGCATCAAGAGTACTCCAGAGCATCCCTCCCTTCACTATCTGTTTTGGCATCATTCTTCACAGTCCTAACTGCTGCACAAGCAGAAAGGAAGGACGTGCAATGAGAACCGTCCTAAGGGCAGCTTGATAAATGGACTTGCCACACAGCCTTATTCCCCAGTGCCACACTCCTCACAGCAGGGGGTCAGTGTCAGAGTGTTCTCATCTCGTCACGGGACACAGCTAGTTGAACTTCTCTGCCAAAGCTTGGTACCTTCAGCCATTTGGGTGGGATTAGGCTATAGCCACAGGGAAGATGGGCCATGGAACCAGTCTCATACTGCAAAGATCTCACTTCTGAAGGTGATGGACAGGGTGCTGAGGATAAGTGTGGTTCTTTCTGTTCTGGGTGATGAGTGCAACAATGGGCTAGAACATCTCTCACTGTCCAACCCACCTTGCAGGCAGTCAAGGAGATAGGCTGCTTTTATTGCCTTGCCTTCCCAGAAATAGAGAGTAAATTCCGGACCTGCAGTCCCTTGTGTGTTCTGGATGCCCAATAAAAAGTTGTCATTCAAAGGAAGCCTTCTACCTTTTATTATCTTTATATAAAATACATACTAAAAAATTTATATATCTCTTTATAATACATACATAAAGAGACAGAGACAGACAGAGAGATAGAGACAAAAAGAGAAATTGCGGGGGTGGGGGTAGGCAATGATTTCCCAGATATGACACCAAAAGCACAAGTGACCAAAGGACATGATCAAAATTAAAAACTTCTGTAATTCAAAGGCACCACTAAGACAGTAAAAAGACCACCCACAAGCCACAAAATGGAAGAAAATGTTTGCAAGTCATATACTTACCTCAAGACTTTTATCTAGAGTATAAAAGAACTCTTATAATTCAACAATAAAAAGATATATAACCCAGTTTTAAAATAGGCAAAGGATCTATACAGACATTTCCCCAATGAAAATATACAAATGGCCAATAAGGTCACAGAAAGATTCCCAACATGATTAGCCATCAGGGAAAGCCGAATCAAAACCACGAGAGGGCTTCCCTGGTTGCACAGTGGTTAAGAATCCGCCTGCCAGTAATAAAAAATGAAATACTGTTACATGCTACAACACTATAAGCCTTGAAAACATTATCCTAAGTGAAAAAAGCCAGTCATAAAGGACCAGATATTATATGATTCCACTTATATAAAATATCCACAATAGGCAAATCTATAAAGAAAGTAGCTTAGTAGTGGCTTAGGGCTGGCAGTGGAGGCGGTGGAGATGGAAAGGCACTTGTGATAAAAGGTGACAGCTCGTGGGTGCAGGGTTTCTTGCTGGAGTGATGAAAATGTTCTAAAACTGATCATGGTGATGGTTGCACAACTTTGAATATACTGTTGGGAAGGAAGAAAATTTTCCTCTACCCTTCTAGGTTCTTTTGGCTGGTCTAAGAATTAAATTTACATGAGACAGAGTAATAGGACAAACTTAAAATTATTTTTGTATGTACAGGAACCCCACATACCTGAGAGATAAAAAGACAGAAAGCTAAAACAAGGTACAGTATATATGCCATCCTGAAATAAGAAACGGGATAAGGGCCAGAGGCCCTCAAGGACAGAAGAGTAATTCACGGGACAATAAAAAGAACAGGAAACACCGAATCTATACCTACATACGTTTAGAGCAATTCCTCTTTTTTTTTAAATTAATTTTTATTGGAGTATAGTTGCTTTACAGTGTTGTGTTAGTTTCTGCTGTACAGCAAAGTGAATCAGCTATACGTATATATGTATCCCCTCTTTTTTGGATTTCCTTCCCATTTAGGTCATCACGGAGCATTGAGTAGAGTTCCCTGTGCTATACAGTAGGTTCTCATTAGTTATCTATTTTATACATAGTAGTGTATATATGTCAATCCCAATCTCCCAGTTCATCACACCTACTCTTCCTCCCTTAGTATCCATAAGTTTGTTCTCTACATCTGTGTCTCTATTTCTGCTTTGCAAATAAGATCATTTGTACCATTTTTCTAGATTCCACATATAAGTGACATTATACGATATTTGTTTCTCTCTTTCTGGCTTACCTCACTCTGTATGACAGTCTCTAGGTCCATCCACGTTACAGCAATTCCTCTTGAAGAAGATCTGAGGGCTGATTGAACAGCTATTGCACCTAGAAGGACCACATAGAAACGGGTAGGAAAATGAAAACACGGTACCCATGAGACACCCCTCCCACCCCAGATGCTACGGCTTGCAGGAGGGAGGGATATTGCTGGAAGGGGCCCAAGGGCAGACTCGCCAACCCTAGGACAAAGCAAAGAAACAGCAATTTAAAGAGCACCTAGACTATATGGGAAGGAAATCCATTTACTTACCCCAGAGCTACTGGTCTGGGAACTGCTGGAACCCTCTCCAAAATCGGAGGCACCAGCCAGTGCATTGTTTGAGTCCTCACAGGCCTCCCCTCATCTAGGGCCCACTCCAACCCCAGCTGCCCCACCAAGAGGCCTCAGCCAGGGACTGCCCCCAGCCGGGGTCTCTTCCAGTGTCAGATGCCCTGCCTGAATTTGATCCTTCATATTTTCAATATCGTGAAATCTATCCAAAAGTTCCTGAATCATGTGGGGTTTCCCTGGAGACAAGCAACACAATTACATGCTTTGCTCTCTGAGGGTCAGCTGAACAACAGGTGCACATGTTACTTTGAAAGACATAACATGGTCACTGGTCATGAGAAGCCATCAGTTACCTACATAGTGATTTGGATTTGTGGACTGAAGGTCTAGTAGTAAGTTCATATTTTATGCAATTACTCACAGTTCATATACCGTGGTAATCAGAATTTGAACCATGTCATGGAGGGACTGGCATTATTTAACTAATGCATGGTAACTGAAATACGTGCATGTTGGGTGTGTGCGAAGTGAGGACTACCTGCATGTATTTTCTTCACAGTTGCCTTCAGTTCACACCCATTCTTCCTACCTGAACCCACAACAATCTTCCTGAGTGAGATAAGTCATCACCGCCTCCACCCCAAATAGCACCCTGACTTCTGCGTGGTCTCCATCTACCTTGCCCACCCTCCAGAGCATCCTGCACCTGAGCACCCATGTCTCTGCCTCAGTCCATGGTGGGGTGAAGTGAGGCAGGAAAAAGGCCAGGGGACTCAAGGCTTTGAGTGTGTCAGGTCCTCAGCAGACATCGTGAGGACACCATTAGCAACATATTGTGGCTATGTTGCTGGGAGAGTCTGGGAGACTCTGAGAGAGTCTAGGAGAAAATTTCCCCACACTCCCCTGAAAAACAAAAAGTCTCATCAACTGAGGGTTTACTCTGAGAGCCTGTGACACCCCCTGGAGTGGGGAGTGGGGTGGAAGAGCACTGAGCTTATCAAGAGACACTGATAGTGCACCTGCTATGCCAACAAGTGGCCCCTGCCTCCACTGAGAGCCAGTATAAGGCAAAGCCCCGGGAGAGCCGGGCTTTGGAGCAGCAGCCTGCTTAGGGGACCTCTTTCCGAGGCCAGTGGACAGACTGCTAGGGCTGAGTGTGGCTCTGTCCTGTCTCCTGTGTGGTGAGTACTGGGTGGGTGGGAAGTTTTGTAACCTGGTGACTCTGGTAACCTGGTAAACTGGCTCAGCGGCTGGCCACCGAACGAAGGTTTGCCTCTTGAAAGCCATGTACTGCATTTTCATTATCTTTTTGTAAAATACATTCTTAAAAAATAAAACAAAACACAACAAAAAAAAATTATAACAGAGTGATCAACTCACCCCAGGTGGCCCTGGGACTTTACTGACTTTGGCACTGAAAGTCTCACATCATGGTAAACTCCCTTTTCTCAGGCAAATTTGGGATGGTTAAACATTCATGTATGTGAGAATAAACCTGGAAGTATAGAGACTAAAATATTTATATTGATTAACTCTGGTTAATAGATTATTGTTTGTTTTAATTTTATTATACATGACCTTATATCCTTTTTTTTTGAAGTCCAGAAAAGAGTGGTTATATTCACAGCATAGTAATGGTAGCAATACTTCCTATGGACAGTGTACTTTCTTTTTTTTTTCAATTTTTATTTTTATTGAAGTATAGTTGATAAACAATGTTGTGTTAGTTTTGGGTGTACAGCAAAGTGAATTTGAAAAAGTATAGATACATGTATATGTATAATTGAATCACTTTACTGAAAACCTTATATACTTTTAAATCTTTTCTACAGTGACCATGTTTTATTTGCTAAACAGGGAAATTGGGGGAATTATAAAAGTCACTTTAAAACAACATCAATTCCATTCATTGGTCCAGGCTTCATCAACATTAGCCCATCCCTGAATCTCCTGGTTAGGACCAAACCCAAATTGACCTGTATAGGCTGGAGAATTTGGGTTTGTGGTTGTTTCTCTTTGAGGTGAGCTCTTGTGTTGGAGCAGAGAAATAACCAGACCCAGACTCACCTGTCTTCCAATTCTCTCCTTTGCCATTCTCATTATTTTTAAAAGTCCATGAAAAACATTATCTGAGCATTAAATATTTATTTGTTGAAGCTTACTTATGAGAAAGAAAATGTTTTAAACTATTATAAGCACACTAAGTAAAATGGAGAAAGATTAAAAAATAGATGTAATAATAATATAAATAATAGAAATATTCTTCATTTTTACATCAAGCCTAGTTTTAAAAAAAGGGGTGGGGGAGAAAGAAGGAAACAGCAGAAGAGAGAAAGAAGGGAATGAAAAAGAAAATGAAACAGGAGAGATGTGAAACATGATAAAGATAGAGAAAAAGGGGAGGGAGAATCTAAAGGAAAATTAAAGGTACAAACAAGGAAATAAAAAGATGGATGAAAATAGAGATTCCTAAACTCATGAGGTAGACTTTCTGCACTAATGCAAGGAAAGGAAAAAAGATGGCAGAGATGTCTTTGTCTAAAAACATGCTGGGGGCTTCCCTGGTGGCGCAGTGGCTGAGAGTCCGCCTGCTGATGCAGGAGACACGGGTTCATGCCCCGGTCCGGGAAGATCCCACATGCCACGGAGCGGCTGCGTTCTCTTTGAGGCGTTTTATGGTGTTGCGTCTTACATTTAAGTCTTTAAGCCACTTTGAGTTTTTTTGTGTATGGCGTGAGGGAGTGTTCTAACTTCATTGATATATACGCGGCTGTCCAGCTTTCCCAACACCGCTTGCTAAAGAGACTTTCTTTTCTCTATTGTATATTCTTGTCTCCTTTGTCAAAGATTAATTGACCACAGGTGTGTGGGCTTATTTCTGGAGTCTCTATTCTGTTCCACTGATCTACCTGTCTGTTTTTGTGCCAATACCACACTGTTTTGATTACTGTAGCTTTGCAGTATTGTCTGAAGTCTCAAAGGGTTATGCCTCCAGCATTGTTCTTTTTCCTCAAGATTACTTTGGCAATTCTGGGTTTTTTGTAGTTCCATATAAATTTTAGGATTATTTGTTCTAGTTCTGTGAAAAATGTCATGGGTAATTTGATAGGGATCTCATTAAATCTGTAGATTGTTTTGGGTAGTATAGCCACTTTAACAATATTAATTCTTGCAATCCAAGAGCGTGAGCTATCTTCCCATTTCCCTGAATCATCTTCAATTTCCTTTATCAGTGTTTTATAATTCTCAGCATTAAGCCTTTCACCTCCTTGGGTAAGTTTTTTCCTAGTTATTGTATTTTTTTTAAATAAAATTTTAAACAAGATTTTTTTTTTTTTACTTTTCTGATAGTTCATTGTCAGTGTAAAGAAATGCAACAGATTTCTGTATATTAGTCTTGTACCCTGCTACCCTGCTGAATTGGTTTATCAGTTCTAATAGTTTTTGTGTGGCATCTTTAGGTTTTCCATATAGAACATCATGTCATCTGCATATAATGACAATTTTACCTCTTCCCTTCCAATTTGGATATCTTTTATTTCTTTTTCTTGTCTAATTGCTGTGGCTAGGACTTTCAATACTATGTTGAATAGAAGTGGTGAGACTGGGCACCCTTGTCTTTTTCCAGAATTTAGTGGGAAGGCTTTCAGCTTCTCACCATTGAGTATTATACTGGCTGTGGGTTTGTCATAAATGGCTTTTATTATGTTATGAAATGCTCCCTCTATACCTACATTGGAAAGAGGTTTTTCTTTTAATCATGAATGAATGTTGAATTTCTCAAATGCTTTTTCTGCATCTACTGAGATGATCATGTGGTTTTTGTCTTTTCCTTTGTTGATGTGGTGTATCATATTGATTGATTTACATAATTTTTTTTAAATTATTTTATTTTATTTTTGGCTGCATTGGGTCTTCGTTGCTGCACGTGGGCTTTCTCTAGTTGTGGCGAGCGGGGGCTACTCTTTGTTGCAGTGCGTGGGCTTCTTGCTGCAGTGGCTTCTCTTGTTGTGGAGCACGGGCTCCAGGCACATGGGCTTCAGTAGTTGTGGCACACGGGCTCAGTAGCTGTGGCTCATGGACTCTAGAGCGCAGGCTCGGTAGTTGTGGCACACAGGCATAGTTGCTCCGTGGCATGTGGGATCTTCCCGGACCAGGGCTTGAACTCGTGTCCCCTGCATTGGCAGGCAGATTCTTAACCACTGCGCCACCAGGGAAGCCCCAATTTACATATGTTGAACCATCCTTGTGACTCTGGAATGAATTCAACTTGATCATGCTATATGATCCTTTTTACATGTTGTTGGATTTGGTTTGCTGTTATTTTGTTGAGGATTTTTGCATCTATATTTATCAAGGATATTGGCCTGTAATTTTCTTTTTTGGTAGTGTCTTTGCCTGGTTTTGGTATGACAGGTGGCAGGAATATACAATGAAGAAAGGACAGTCTCTTCAATAAGTGGTGTTGGGAAAACTGGACAGCTACATGTAAAAGAATGAAATTAGAACATTCTCTAACACCATATACAAAAAAAAAAAGAAAAGAAAAGAAAGAAAAAACCTCAAAATGGATTAAAGAACTAAATCTAAGATGGGATACTATAAAACTCCTAGAAGAAAACATAGGCAGAACACTCTTGGACATAAATCACAGCAATAATTTTATGGCTCTGTCTCCTAGGGTAAAGGAAACAAAAGCAAAAATAAATAAATGGGACCTAAATAAACTTAAAAGCTTTTGCACAGCAAAGGAAACCACCAATGAAATGAAAAAACAATCTACTGAATGGGAGAAAATATTTGCAAATGATATGACCAATAAGGGATTAATATCCAACATATGTAAACAGCTCATACAGTTCAACATCAAAAAAAAAAAGCCATTGAAAAATGGGCAGAAGAACTGAATAGAGGAAATGCAGTTGACCAACAGGCACATGAGAGGAAGATCAACATTGCTAATCACCAGGGAAATGCAAATCAAAACCACAATGATATATCACCTCACAACTGTCAGAATGGATATAATCAAAAAGAACACAAATTGGGAATTCTCTGGCTGTCCAATGGTTAGGACTCTGTGCTTGCACTGCTGAGCTAAGGGCCCAGGTTCAATCCCTGGTCAGGGAACTAAGATCCCACAAGACGTGCAGAGTGGTTAAAAAACAAACAAACAAACAAACAAACAAAAAACCACAGATAACAAATACTGCACTACTGGTGGCAGTATAAGTTAGCGCAGCCGCTGTGGAAAATGGTATGGAGGTTTCTCAGAAAACTAAAAATAGATCTACCATTTGACCCAGCAAATGCACTCCTCAGTATATATCCAAAACAAACAAACAAAAACCACAAAAAACAGTAATGCACACCAGGATGCACCCTTATGTTCATAGCAGCATTATTTACAACTGCCATGATATGGAAGCAACCTAAGTGTCCATCAACAGATGAATGGATAAAGAAGCTGTGGAATATATATACAATGGAATACTACTCAGCCATAAAAAAAGAATGAAATTTTGCCATCTATAGCAACATGGATGGACTTTGAGTATTTTATGCTAAGTGAGGTCAGTCAGACAGTGAAAGACAAATACTGTGTGACATCACTTGTATGTGGAATCTGAAAACTACAACAATCTAGTGAATATAACAAAAAAAGAAGCAGACTCACAGATATAGAGAATAAACTAGTGGTTACCAGTGGGGAGGGGAGGAGAGGCAATACAGGGTGTGGGAGAGGGAGGTACAAACTATTGGGTATAAGATAAACTCAAGGATGTATTGTACAAAATGGGGAATATAGCCAATATTTTGTAATAATTGTAAATGGAAAGTAACTTTTAAAAATTGTATAAAAATTTTTAAAAATTAAAAAAAATTGAAAACAAGAAATGTAAAAAATAAAAACACACCAGCTCTTGGTTTTAATGATTTTTTTCTATTCTTTAATCTCTATTTTATTTATTTCCTCTCTGATCTTTATTATTTCCTTCCTTCTGATGACTTCAGGTTTTGTTTGTTCTAATTTTTCTAGGTCATTAAGTTAGGTTGTTTATTTGGAATTTTTCTTGTTTTTTTGAGGAAAGCCTGTATCGTTATGAACTTCCCTCTTAGGACTGCTTTTGCTGCATCTCATAGGTTTTGTATGTCTGTGTTTCATTGTCATTTGTCTTGAAGTATTTTTGATTTCCTCTTTGCTTTCATTGTTGACCCATTGGTCTTTTAGTAGCATACTGTCTAGTCTCCATGTGATTGTTTTGTTTCTCGTTTCTCTTTCTGTGGTTGATTTCTAGTTTCATGACATTGTAGACAGAGAAAATGCTAGAAATAATTTCTATCCTCTTAAATTTGTTGAGCCTTGTTTTGTGCCCTACTATGTGGTCTATTCTAGAGCATGTTCCATGTGCACTTGAAAAGAATGTGTATTCTGTTTTTTGTTTTTTTTGTTTTTTTAATGTAGTGTCCTGTAGATATCAATTAAGTCTAAGTGTTCTATTGTATCATTCAGGATCTCTGTTGCCTTACAGATTTTCTGTCTGGAAGATCTGTCCATTGATATCACTGGGTGGGGTGTTAAAGTCTCCTGCTATTATTGTCTTCCCATCAATTTGTCCCTTTACCTCTCTTAGGATTTGTTTTATGTGTTTAGGTGCTCCAATGTTGGGTGCATATATGTTAACGTGTATGATATCCTCTTCTTGTATTGATCCTTTTATCATTATAATAGTGTCCTCCTTTGTCTATCTTTATGACCTTTGTTTTAAAGTCTATTTTGTCTGATATGAGTATTGCTACCCCCGCTTTCTTGTCATTTCCATTTGCATGAAATAGTTTTTCCACCCCCTTTCTTTCAATCTATATGTGTCTTTTGCCCTAAAGTGGGTCTCCTGTAGGCAGCATATTGTAGGTTCTTGTTTCACTATCCAATCTGCCACTCTGTCTTTTGATCAGAGCATTTAGTCCATTGACATTTAAATGAATTATTGATAAATATGTATTTATTGCCATTTTAAACCTTGTTTTCCAGTTGGCTTTGTATTTAATCTTTGTTCCTTTTTTCTGCTTTTTGTTTTTCCTTTTGTGATGTGTTGATTTTCTTTGTTATTACACTTGAGTTCCTTGGTTTTTGTGAGTCTATTGTATGTTTTTGGTTTGTGGGTATATGGATTTCAAGTATGTTAACCCATAACTATATTTACTTGTTTTAGACTGATAGCCACGTAAGTTCAAACACATTCTTAAAGGTCTACATTTTCTTACTACTCTCCCCCTCATTTTGTAATTTTTATGTCCTATTTTACATCTTTATGTTTATCCTTTTGCTCTTCCTTATAATCACTTTCACAAAGTATTCAATTGTTTCTTAATCTATATAATGGCTTATATAAGTGATCTTCAATACTTTTATAAACTTGCCTTTCCTATTGTGATTTTCCCTTTCCTATAGATTCTTGCTTCTTTTCCATTTAGAGAAGAACTTTCAATATTTCTTTTAGAACATGTATAGTATTGCTGTATTCTTCTAGTATTTTCTTGTCTGAGAAATTTTTTCTCTCTCCTTCTATTCTAAATGATAATTTTGCTGGGTATAGTATCCTAGCTTACAGGTTTTTCCCTTTCAGGGCATTAAATATATCTTGCCACTCCCTTCTGGCCTGCAACATTTCTGTATAGAAATCAGCTGATAGCCTTATGGGGTTCCCTTGTAACTAACTCTCTGTTTTTCTCATACTGCCTTTAGAATCTTTTATCTTTAAATTTTGCCATTTTAATTATGATATGTCTTGGTGTAGGTCTGTTTGGGTTCATCTTGTTTGGGACTCTCTGTGCTTCCTCTACCTGGATATCTATTTCTTTCTTTTGGTTTCACATGTTTTCAGCCATAATTTCTTCAAATACATTTTTGATCCTCTTTTCTCTTTCTTCTCCTTCTGGAATCCCTATTATGCATAGGTTGGCATGTTTTATATTATTCCATAGATCTTGTATGCTGCTTTCTTCTTTTTTTTTTTAATTTGTCTTTCTGTCTGCTTTTCTGATTGGGTGATTTCCATCATTCTATCTTCCAGATCACTTATTCGTTCTCCTGCACTATTTAGTTTGCTATTTATTGCCTTTAGCTTGGTTTTCATCTCAGCAATTGAATTGGCTAATTTTGATTGGCTCCTCTTTATAGTTCTAGTTCCCTGTTACAGTGATCCACTTTTCTATCAATAGCCCTTTCTAATTCCTTTAGCATTTTATTATGTTCTTTTTGAACTAGGAGTCTGATAGGCTGGAGAGGTCTGTTTTATTGTTTTTTCTTTCAGGGGATTTCTCTTCTTTTAATTGGGAGTAGTTCCTCTGGGTTTTTTTTTTTTTTTACTATATTTCTCTGACTATTAATTTAGAAGAAACAGTTATCTACTGTGGACTTGAAGGTCTTATATGAGGGAGGGACCCTGTATAGCATATAAGAGTACAATATTTTGGGTGCAGGGGTGTTTTGGGTACGGATGCCTGCCATATCTTTGCTCAGAGTGTGCTGGCTGTTGGTTCCTTGATAGGGGGTGTGTTCGGTGTGGTGACCAGAGTCTGCACTAGATGTTGGGCAGGGCCTCCTCTTTGATCTGTGGTTGTCATAGCCCTTTAGGGGACAGGGTCTGCTCCCCACTTGTTGGAGTAGAAGCTCCCAGATCTGGTTCTAAGCTTCATAGTGAGATAGGTGGGACTGGATTGTTCCCTCTAAGAAAGGAGCCGCTGAGTGTTCTTCTGCAAGAGGTGTTCGCTGGGAACTGTGATTCTGTGATGTTGCCTGCCACCTGGTGTGCATGCCCACAAAGATCACTGTTGCTGGCACTGCCATCAGGGGCTGCCTCCACATGGGAGCTCCAGTAATTGGCTTGGAGCTCCCTTAAGCATGCATGTGTGCTCACAAAGCTGCTGGTGTGAAAACTCACTGGCACTGTGTCCCCTGAGCCCACAGTTAATCAGCTCAAATGGCCCTTAGGCATGCATGTGCAGTCCTGGTCCCAATATCCACCACAGCAAGAACCCGCCTGAGCTGTATCCCAGCACCTGCAGTAGGACTGGTGGTAATGGGCTCAGATTTCAGCCCTGCGTCCACATGTGCCCACAAAATTCACAGAACCCACAGCTGCCAGAGTCTTTGCTCCACTGTAAGCATGCTGATAATGAGGCTGCTATGCAAACCCATGTCCCTCCCTTCCTGTGTTGACATGGGATTCCTATGGAGGATACACACTCCATCCTGCCCGTGCCCCCAGTTGCAGCTCAACTGCACTCCAGTCCCCATGACCTGTCTCTGTGCAACCACCCTGAGTCCTCTCCCTATGCCCGTCCAGTGAACACCCAGTTTCAGCACCCAACCACTGCGCACACCAGCAGGCGTACGTCTCAGGCTGGGATGTGTGGTGATGTGGCCAGGACTGTCTGTACTGGTCTCTCTCTACCCTGTGGGGCTGCAGGCCAGCTCCTACACTCTCCTCTCAAGCCTCTGAAGCTCCTTACCTGTCCTGGCATAACTCCCAGCCAGTGAAGGAGGTTCCCAGGGTGAGGGAACTTTTCCTCTTTCAGACCTCCCTCCCTGGGGTGCAGGTCCCATCCCAATTCCTCTTCTTCTCCCTTTTCCCTTTGTCCTACAATTTGTTTTCCATGTAAGTAGCCTCTGTGGAGAGGATGGACACTAAGGAAATGTACTACTTTGAGGAGTCTAAACCTCATTTCAATAGGACTTGATAACATTGTTCAAAGGTGAATTTAACTCAAAGATACATGCACCCCAATGTTCATAGCAACACTATTTACAGTAACCAAGACATGGAAGCAACCTAAATGTCCATTGACAGAAGAATGTATAAAGAGGATGTGGTGTATATATGTATAATGGAATATTACTCAGCCATAAAAAAGAATGAAATAATGCCATTTGCAGCAACATGGATAGACCTAGAGATTATCATACTAAGTGAAGTAAATCAGACAAAGACAAATATATGATATCACATATATGAGGAATCCAAAAAGTGATACAAATGAACTTATTTACAAAACAGAAACAGACCCACAGATATAGAAAACAAACTTACGGTTACCAAAGGGGAAAGAGGGGAGGAATAAATTTGGAATATGAGATTAACAAGATACAAACTACTATATATAAAATATATAAACAACAAGGACCTATTGTATAACTCAGGAAACTATATTCAATATCTTGTAATAACCTATAATGGAAATGAATCTGAAAAAGAATATGTACATGTATAACTGAATCACTTTTGTGTACACCTGAAATATTGTAAATCAACTATACTTCAATTTAAAAGTTAAAATAAAAAAAAAAGAATATTAAGCCCAGCTCCAACATCTGGGTCTATTTGTATACAGTTCTCCACTGGTTAAACTCAGGGACCCTTCTCTATCCCCCACCACTTGGGAAGATGCTTGATCTACGTGTTCTCACTAAAGTCCTCAGTGGAGGGAGAGGTTAGATCTGTGCTTAGAAACAGATGAAGATCCTCCTGTTACCCATATATGTCTGTGTTTGGCTTGAGCCACCAAATGATAAAAACAAATCCCTCGGGCTTCCCTGGTGGCGCAGTGGTTGAGAGTCTGCCTGCCGATGCAGGGGACACGGGTTCGTGCCCCGGTCCGGGAGGATCCCACATGCCACGGAGCGGGCTCGCTGAGCCTGTGCGTCCGGAGCCTGTGCTCTGCAATGGGAGAGGCCGCAACAGTGAGAGGCCCGCGTACGGCAAAAAACCAAATCCCTCTCATTGATTCTCAGCTCTGCTTCTAAACCCCCTTCCATCCCTCCCTCCCTGCGCTGAGCACATATTTTACCTCCTAATGTTTTCTCTCTGTGTCAGATATCAGGGTTTTTGGTGTAATTTTTTATGGAAGGAAGAGACATGGAACTAGTACATGGAAACTGATTCAAGGGCTGATTGGGTTGGGGGCCAGTGAGTCCAGAAGAAAGAGAGATGATTGTAGAAGACAATATATAGTCTTAATAATCTATTAATCCTTTAATAGTCCCAAACAGCCTCTAGTCAGTTGTGTAGGTTCCATATTTGCCAGACGAACTGTTTGATCCCAGCCATGATTCTCTTGCCCTATGTCTTGCTGGGTTCTCACTCATAAGCGTGTTGACAAAGAGAAGATGAAGGAGACATTGGAAGCAATTAAGCCATGTTTTAGGAAGCAAAGAGAAGCCATCAGTGAAATGCAAATCAAAACTACCTTGGAACCCCCATACATATAGGAATATAAAATGGTGTAGCCACTTTGGATAACACTTTGGCAGTTCTTTTAACTTTTTTCAGAAAGTTAAACAATGAATTACCATATGACATAGCAATTTCATACCCAGGTATTGGTGAAATAAAAATAGTTTTAAGGCAGAACAAGAAAATCTCTAAACATAAGATTCTGTCTCTATCCATTTGGGCCACTACCCCTCTTTACTGTGCATTGTGCATCCACATTATACATCAGCCAGACCTCCTGAGAAGACACAGGAATACCTGCTTGACCGAAAACAGCAGTTTTCTCCTGGCATCAGCATGGTAACTCCTTAGGAGATAACATTCCTTTCTCAATCCTGTAAGGGGTCACGATGACCCACTACATGCCTGGTAAGTGCAGATCTGGACTATGTAAACTATCCATATGTTACTTTGATATATAATCTGTTGTCTCAAAAACGTATATAACTGTGCTTTGACCTCTAATAGGTGGAACAGTTCTTGGAGATTTCTGAAAGAGTGTTTCCTGGGTTATAATCCTCAGGTTGGGTTGAATAAAATTCCCCATTTCTTTCTTGGATTGACTATCAATTAATTTTTTCATTGACAGTATATACCTAAGAGAATTAAAAACAAGCTGACACAAAAATTTGCACACAGGTGTTCATAATAGCATAATAGGCAAAACGTGGAAAAAACCCAAATGTGTGTTAACTGCTGACTGGCTAAACAAAATATGGTCTATCCATACAATGGAATACTATTCAGCAATAAAAAGAAATGATATACTGATACATACTTGTCTACTTAAAGAAAAATGTACAACATAAGAGTTGTGAGTTTGTGTTTTATTTAGCAACTTACTGAGGACTATAGCCTGGGTGACATCCTCTCAGTAACTCTGAGGAAATTACACAAAAGAGGCAGAGGAGAAGCCAGTTTATATGATTTTTGGCTAACGAATATGTGTATCCAAGCATACATCTTGGTGAAAGATTACTGCTAGGCACAAAGAACACCTATCTCAAGTTAACAATTTTAGTGTTTTTCCTATGTATGGGAAGGTACAAGAATCTGGTGTCATTAAAATTCTTCCTGAGATATATAACTATCTAAGGGGCCTGCTTGTCCACAGCACAGGGTGCTCCATCTGTTATCATCTTAATTTCCTCTCAGAGTGCACTGTCGGTCAGCACTGCAGTGGGTTACAACTTAACTCTTGAGGAACCGGGTGGTGAGCAGTGCTCTCTGTTCTTCTTTGTTTACATGCCACAACATGAGAGAACATTGGAAATGAACAAACAATTGAATAGAAACGGATAAATGCTTTCAAATGTCAGCTGTGCCTTCATCTTTGGGTTTTCTGCATCCTCAAAAAACAAAAACAAAAAACCCTTTAAAAAACCTTTTACAAATGTTGGAAAATTCAAGAGAAGAATAGTATTTTATAACATATGAAAACTATATGAAATTTTAGTGTCCATGAGCAAAATTTTGTTAGAACACAGCCATGCTCATTTATTCACCTATTTTCTTTGGCTGCTTTTTGCTACAAATGACAGAGTTGAATAGTTACAAGAGACTGTATGGCTCACAAAGCCTAAAATGTTTACTCTCTGGTCCTTACAGAGAATGTTTGTCTATTCTTGCTCCAATAAGTAAATTTTGGATTGGAGAGTATTGTGAACTTTGGAGACAGATCGTCTGGGTGGAAATCTACTGCCACAGTTTTGGGAACCTATTATACCTCTCTAGGCTTTAGTTCCCTCATCTATAATATGGGAATAATAATAGTACCTCCCTCACAGAGCTGTGAGAGTTAAAAGATATAATACATACAAGAGTACTGCTTTTGATACCTGCAACTTACGATTATCATTGTTGTCTTATTATTGGCTGCATCACGGAAAGATACAAATGCTGAGAGCAGACACAGTCATAAGGACTGGATACATTTTAGTGACATTCAACATCTTTGCACCTTTGAAATGTACCTTTGGGTGAAATATTTAAACATCAAGCATTGGTGGATGAAAAATGGGTACTTAGTGTGCCAGAATAAGATCACATATGCACTCTGCTTCTCATTCTAAAGATAATTCCACCACTCAGAATTATCTGCAGTCTTCTGTCTTTGCAGATGGACTTTCTCTGGTTCTCCATCACATGGATGAAGATGGGCACCCCATAGCAGCTGAGTTTCATATTACAGTTCTAATCACATTCAAAGAATTAGATTCTAAAATCCAATAACAAATTTGCCAGGAAAGAGAATTTTATTGACTCAACTTGGGTCAAGTGTCCACCACTGATCCAGTCAACCCACACCAGAGGAAAGTCTTCTAACGTCCACATGGTTTGCACCCTTGAGGAGATGTGTCTAAACGCACTCTCCCACCCAGCCTGTGGCATGTTTTCTGTGAATACAAAAACAAGCTATGGTGATCCGGAGACCATTATGGGGTGATAACCAAAAAATGCAGAAGGCTGCAAATAAGAAAAAGAGTTTATTTAGAGTTCTAAGAATTGCATTTTGGGAGGCACCGATTCGAATGGCAACTCAAATGTGCTCCGGGGGGAACAGAAAATAGTGGGGGCTTCTAAAGGCAAAAAAAGATATTCCAGAGAAGTAACGAAAGTTGTCTTTACAGAACTACGATTGGTGCCGGCAGACTTTCAGTCGCTTGCTGGCAGCACATTGGTTGCTAAGCTGTGGTCTCTAAGGAGTAAAGAAGACAAGTTCCAGGTGGTCTCAGGATGGATGGGTCCAAAGTTTATGTTGGGTTTAGGGATGGACGTGTGTAAGTTCCACTTCCTTAATAGCCTCCCAACTCCATCTTAAATCACTTTGACATAAGTGACTCCATTTAAAAAAATTTTTTTATTTAAGCCACTTAAGAGATTTGTGTTACAACACCTAGCCCACTCAACTAATCCATCAGTTATGGACTCCCCTCACACTTCTACTGTTTTCAGCTTTCAAAGACTCTCCCTCCTCCTTCAGTTCCTGCCCCCAGAACATGCAGAATCACAAATGCAGCCTTCCACAGATGCTGCCTTTTTAAGCAGCAATCAATGTGACTGATGATTAGGGCCTGAAAAGGGAGAAGGTAGCCTTGGACCTAGCTATGCCCATCAATCTTCACCCCAATTTGGTTTCAAAAATTATCCCTGGGGCATCTCGCAATGAAGGAAAGGAAAGGGGGCCTGAAAACAGAACGAGTCTGACGCTGCTTCTCATAGGGGACCCATATTCAGATCACAGAATCTTGGAGACTGTGGTGTTTGAAAGGGATCCTAACTTAGCTTCATCCACCACATCAGGGCAAAAGCTGGGCCCTGTCTTTAGAACTTGTTGCAGAGAGGTGAGTCATGGCAGCACCTAAACTCCACGGTAACACTGAATTTAAAGAGCTTCATAGGAACACATAGGCTGCTACAACCCTGGTATCCATAGGAAATGGTGTCACCTGGAAAGGGACAGAGAAGAGGGCAAGTGAGGTCCCAGAACCCAGGCTGCAGGCCCATGGGTATGGGGCCCAGCATATCCTGGTATGCAGCTCAGTAAATATTCCTGAACGAAATCACAGGATCAATGCATCAACCAACTAATCAAGAATGAGGGGAAAATAGCACATCCCATGGAGGACTCATGCTCTTGGTAGGGTGAATGTCTGCCTCCTGGGAATGAGATGCTGGAGGTAGGCCCCCTAGTGGGCTCTCCTAAAATAGCTCTGCAAGCTCTGTATATTAGAGCTCAATCCATTCCCTCCACACAAGAGAGGGCAGAGAGGATGAATAGAAATTGCCCTCTCCACCCTGCCCATTTCTCCCCCAATCTATGTCCCTAGTTCCCCAAAACCCCATCACAGTCAGGTCCCACTCAGAGGAATTTCAGCAGCCTAGTTCCAGTTACCCTCAGGAGCTAAACTCCCTACTTTGCTTACAGGTCACCATCCCAATTAATAGCGAGTGGCAGCCCAGTACCACAACGAGATGAAAATGTTTCACTAGGTTAAGAAAAGAAAACCAACCCCTTTTCTATGCAGTTCCTACTCCCAGGGTTCCTGAGGGGACACTGCCCTGAGTCCTACAGGCACCCGGCCTTGTTCTTGGGGCCCAGGCTCTCATGGTGTCCCATGGAGGGTTCATACTATCCCCCAACCCTGAACACGCACTGCCAGCCCCTAACCTCTGGCAAAGGTCACCCAGGAGACTTCTCAGGCCCCACCTACCTTCGTAGACCTTCCTCAGGAAGCACTGCTGGCTGCCTTGAGTCTGGCAGAAGCTTTCCCTGTTCTCGCAAACCCCGCTGGCATTGACTCGGTGACACTGGAAACATTCTAGAGCTGGAAAATCAAAGCAGCATCATAAGGCTCTTCCGGCCCAGCATCCCGGCTGCTCAGGAGGGAGCACACCTGTGACCCAGGTGCGCCCGGACACTGACCGGCTCCCAGCGCCTGAGGAATGTGCTGAAAGCAGGTCATTTCTCCGTGCTTGGCTTGCACCTGGGAGGAGGCGTGCGCGCCTCTAGGCACAAGGTCTGCACCTGAGCACAGAGGGCTCTGCCTGTCCCCCCAGGGATGGGCTGTGCTGCTGGAGGAATGAGGTCGAGCCCTTCACTGCAGCTCCATTGACCCCACTTGCCAACTGATTATCACCCCAACACCAAGGGGCACCATTGAAAACGTTCCATGTGAATGGCATCTGCAGGAGCAGAACAGGTGATGGCTGGAGTTGCGAAGGAGTCGGCACTGCCCACTCCTGCTCCGTCCTGGCTGCAGCTTCACAAAGCCTCCCCTCACCCTCCTTCACACAGAGCCCCACCCTCCACTCTCCCTTTCATCTGAGGAGTGGGGCTCCGAGGAGAACGCCAGGACTCAGCCTAAAAGGAGAGCTGAAGGGGGCAGGTAGGGGAGAGAAAGGACGGGTGGGAGGAGGGGGATGGGAAGTAAAAGAGAAGATCGGAAGTAAGACAGTGAGGCAAGCCAGGGGGAGATTGAGGAGAGGAGGAGAGGAGGGGAGGAAGGAAGGGAGGAAGGAAGGGAGGGAGGAAGGGAGGAAGGGAGGGAGGAAGGGAGGGAGGAAGAGAGGGAGGAAGAGAGGGAGGAAGAGAGGGAGGGAGGGAGGAAGGGAGGGAGCTTCCGGACAAACACTTGCCCTGGAACCTCCTTCTTGGGATGAGCACCTAGTGGTCCCTGCGCTCCCTGCGTTTTTCACCAAACGTTGAGCACCTGACATCTGGGAGGCCCTATTCCATGTGTTGGGAATTGAGTGCTGAAGGAGCACTAAAACATGCATTCCACTTATTTAAACAATAAACAAATAAATGGGGAAAATGACTGACAATGAAAAGAAAGGTTATTTCAGGTCCTGGTGACTCGTGAAGATGATGAGATGGAGGAAACATGGAGGAGACAGCGTGGGGAGACCTTGGGGAGGCAGAAAAGCTTTCTCAAGGGTGATTTAAGCTCAAACCTGAATGATTTTTTTTTTAAAGCTGACTACTTAAACGGCTGGGAGAAGTTGGGAAACTGGTTCCAGGAAGATCCACAGGCAAGTGCACAGAAAGGTTCTGAGACGGAATTAGCTTGGCCAGTTTGAGAAACAAAAAGAAGAACACAGGTAAAGTGGAAAAGTGTGAGAATGTTATAAAATGGGACTGAAGAGGTCGGTAGAGACCAGACCATAAGCACGTATCTGCTTAGACCCGCACTGTTGTATGTGGTATCCACAGGACTTACATGGCTGTTGAGCCTGTGAAATGCGAGTAGTCCAAACAGATGGGCTGTAGGTCAGTTTCAAACACTTAGCACACAAAAAAATGTTAATTGCTCATCAGTAACTTTGATGTTGATTACATGCTCAGATAATATTTTAGATGTATTGGGTTAAATGTACTATTAAAGTGAATTTTACACATTTCTTATTTTTTTAATATGCCTACTAGAAGATTTAAAATAACATCTGTAGCTCAGCTTATATCTTATTTGGACAGGACAGTTTAGGCCATTGTAAGAACTGGGATTTTATTCAAAGTTGGAGGAAGCCATCAGAGGTTTTTCAATGGAGAATGACGTTAACTGATCTATGTTTTGCAGTTTCACTATGTTTTTCTATTCACTGCAGGTGTGCGGACAATAGATTTTTAAAGAAAGAGAAAGTAACAGAGGGCTAGGAAAGAGGGTGGAAACTGGAAGGAAGCCACAAGTCAACCGAATCCGTGCAAAATGTGAGAAATTAAAGGTCCAGTATAAATGAAATGTTTATGTGGGAAACAGGGGCTGGGAAACCTACAGCAGAACAAATAGAAGGTCATTTCAATGTGCCTGCCACGACCTCATCATTTTTTGTGTAGTTTAAATCTGAAACTATACATTTTTTTATTTACTCACACATTTTTATCTCGCAGTAAAGCTTCTCCCCTGGAATGAACTTTGAAAAGTGCACACTCAACAGTAAACTGAGCACGCAATTCCTCTTCCTCTAAACTTAATGATGACTGTATAACTTGAACAGCCTGTCTGTCAATATTTACCGTCGCCCCTGGGCCTGTGCTGTCCCTGATCCCATGAAAACCTCCTAAAGATACAAATCTGCTTAAGAATTTCAGTGGCTCTTTTGAAAGTTCGTCGTTATTTGAAGAAGACTGTGCCCTAGGATGATTTCACTTCTGCAGCTGCAACAGAGGCCTCACGTATCACTGACTGAAGCAGGTGTAATTCCCGTCGTCCTCCCCGTAGCCCTCAGCCTTCACCTCCACATGCTTGTGACTGAAACACTTGTGACTCTGATGTGGGGCTGTAGGACACATTCGCTGTGCACACAGGGCAGCTGGAACAGTGGAGAGCAGATGCCCCTGGGAGCGTCCCTCTCCCAAGAACAGATGGGGAATCGGTGGATGACTACCCCAACTGTCTCACCCATGAGTTGGATCCTCTACACTGTCCTCCAGAATTTCCAGCAGGATGGATTCCATTTGCCCACCATGGTGTCCAGCTTATAACTTCATCGCATAGTCTGTCTTACTGCCCCACGCCCCTCCTGGTATTTCCTGGGATCACCTTCCAGACAAATGATTTTTACTCCTATCAGCTTCAGAGCGAAGCACAAGACAGGATGATGGATTTTCATTTAGATCAAATGTGTGTTCTTCTAAATTAATTTTTTATATTTTTTTATTCTGAGTATTCTTGTGCTTTTACAAAACAAACAAAACATTGACTATTAACAGGCTGATTCCATTTGCTGAAGAAGGACATTGGAAACAAATGACGCCTGTTAATGCCAATGATCATTCCAGTTTTCAATCAATCATGGAATCAAATAAAAGCTATGAAAGTATATTCTGTAGAAGGTGAAACACCTGACTTTTTGTGAATGCTATAATAAATTTAATTTAAAAGTCCACATAGAACGTAAAATCATTTCTTTTTACTGTGAAAGAATAAATACAAATGCTGGTAGAATATAACATTGCAGCAAAAAAAAAGAAGTTTTTACTGAATTGAGACCCAGAGAGCAAAAAATGCCCCGATAGTTGGTTTTGATTCACACATAATTCTGAATTGTGTCCTAACTGTGTCCAAACCAGATAGTATATGAATATAAATAAATATATATGTAAATACTTTATATATTTTAATATTATATATTATAATGTTAGAATATATAATATATATAACATATAGAATATGTTATATTATGAATTATATATATGAAAAAATATATTTTATATATTATATATGTATGTGCACATACACACCCACAGATAAAATAACTGAACTGTAAAAGTTTTGTGATGTGGAATAAAAAATAGTCTTTAGCAAAATTTCTCCCCGCTCCTTGTCATCAAGCAGATCTGAAAATGGTTTAGCTTCTAAGGAACTACATTGTGACTCAATCTAAGTGTGCTACAACAGTAATGAACATTTTGTAAAAGGTCCTGCAAATATCAGTTGCATCTTGGTCAGGTAGTAGATTTTGACTCCATTTTTTTATGTTTCACAGCTGGCAGCCTTGAAGTCTCTCCCCTGTGCCCCACATCTGGGCCTCAGGAGCTCCCTCCTTTACCACTGGTGGGCATTTCAAACCACACAAGCCCCTACCTGAATGCAGGAACCCTTGCCCTGTCTGTCCCCCTCACCACCATAGAAATTTGAGTCTCCTTTCTCTGCTCCCTCAAGCCATCTTAAGACACCTGGCAGTAAGCCCTGCTCTCCCGAGAAAGCCTCATTAGGTAAGTAATAAACCTTTTCATACTCTCCTGGTGCATATGTGACATCATCAGTCTTGACATCTGATCCAAGTTTGGGTGAGGGACCATCCTGTTTCTACAGTATAACCCCAACAGTCTGAAATCTTAAAGTAGTCAACAAATGGAGTACCCAAGTATTTCAGCTTTCAAAAATGTTTAACAAGTTGAAGTTATGAAAAACAGACTTTCAAGCAAAAAGATATTGAAATGTATTCCTACGAAAGCAGAATGCCCCAGATAAAATTGTAAAATGTGTATGGTCGTCTTATCTGTTGGACATTCTAATGTCAAGGCAAGCAGACAAAGAGTCAAAGAGAGAGGCAGTGCCTGGAAACATAACCTGCCACTCACCCAGGTTCTCCTCAGTCCCCATTGCCCTCCTACATGCTCCCCAGAGGGCTCACCTTGCAGGAATCTCAGCAGTGAGGACAGGACCACCAGCAGCAGCAGCAGGAGGCACTTACCCATCTCTGGATTTGGCCCCAGCACCAAAGATTTACAGACGGCAGGACAGAACCACAGGCCTTGAGAGCCTCTGAGATACGGCTTTATAATTCCAGGCTGGGAGGAGCAGCCAATGGCAGCCCAGGCAAAGGGCTGTACTTCCACAGACAAAGAGCAAACAGGGTCCCTGAAGGAACTGGGGCCCTGCATTCCTTTCAGCATTATTGGCCCTGCTCACCTCCACTGGTCCTACTGAGGGAGCCAAGTTATGTAAGAAGAGCTGGCTCTTTTGTGTCTCCATTTCACAATTGTAAAATGGAAGACTAGAGTCTGACTTACATTGCCTAAGGATTTGGGAATTCAATTGTTAGTGATGTTTTATAATCTAAGAGGTTTGCCATATTGAAAGGAACTACTGAGGTATGGTGTGAACAAAAATACTCCTATTAAGGATACTCTCTTATTAAAATAAGCCTAGGGAAATAAACACATGCTTAGACTTTGGAAAGTGCAGGCTGGACACAAATAGATTTTGGTGGTAGTGTTACCAACCAGGGTTCCTGGCGTCCTTAATCAAAAGAAATTGATCAGAGGCCAGACAAGAAATTCAGGCAAGGCTTTATTGGGGTCCTGCTGCAGCAGGGGAAAGTGAGAACTAGCAACAGTTTCCCTTATTCACTCACTCACTCAGAGGAGGTGGGCTGGTTCCTTACATGGGGTGAGGTAGGGGTGGGTCCAGGGGTCAGGCTGGAGGAGTGGCTTAGGTGGTCTGCCCACCCCTTTGGTGGTGGTGTGTGCAGGGAGCATATGTAGGACCCTGTTTTGCTCCCGGATCTTCAGAAGTGGCAGTTGTGCTTTTGGTCTCTTTGTATCTTGTTGTCCATAATCTGCCCCAACTGCACATGCACACAGTTATTTCTAGTCCCTTAGAGTTTCTTTGTGTTTTGTTGCTGGAGGAGACATTTGTCCAGGTGCAAGCACTGCAGCAAAGGGTCCTAGGTCCCAGGTCCCAGCCTGTCTCAGTATTATTGTCTCCTTTCTTGGAAATGAAGCACATCTGCATTTGTTTTTTCACGTTTTGGCAAACAGGAGCAAAATGGAGTATTTCTCCATTTCTCCATCTTCAAGATCTATACTACAAGCAACCCAGAGTTCTTGTTGTCAGTTTTTCATCTCACTATTCCTTTTTAAATAAAATTTTCTTTTCTATTCTGGATGCTAGATTAGAGCCAGTGGAGAACTCTCTTTCCAGAATGGTGTCAGGAGGAGATCTGCAGACTCATTCCCACCCCATCCAATGAAACAACTATAACTGGCAAAAGCTATTTTTAAAACAATCATTTTAAATCTCTGGAAAATGTCCTAAGGGCATACAGCAAACCAAGAAACTTTTTTTTTCAAGAAAATGTACTAAATCTCAGTAGGAACAGTGAGAATCTGTGGCATCTGAACCATAACTTGCACAGGTCTGCATGAAAGAAATTCCACTCTAGGAAGGTATGGCCAAGAAAATGGGGCATTCTTTACCCCAGCTCCCAGTGGAGGGACATGGCATCTCACTGGGAGGGTCAGACCACTAGCATTCCTCAAGCATCGTAGTTCCAAGTTGCAGAAGCTAAATTCCTGCAAGTATGGCCAAGACAAGTGTGTCCCTTCCTCCACCAACCATGCTCCCCACCAGAAAGCAGAGCCTCTAACACAGGTGTGGCAGTCTGATAATATTGGGTCCCAATTGCCCTCAGCTATGGCAGAGGTTCCATTTCAGGAGAGGCAAGACAAGAAGACCAAAGGCTACTCCCCCTGCACAGTACCTTGCTTGGAAAGCAGGGATGTAGCTCTTGGCTAAGTAGGTCTCTGCCCCTCCACAAACTCTGGGCTTAGAGATTTTGCCAAGAGAGAGGGGCAGTCCATAGGAGCTTAAGAATCTGAAGTTCTCCCCAGAAAAACAAACTTTATTCTAAACAGAGTGTGCTGACATTCAAGAATAAGGGTATCCTCAAAAACAATGGAGATTTTGGTGGTAAGCAATTAAAGAAGAGACTCTTATCTCCCTGCAAGCAACACGTTAAACTGTAGGTTAGCTAGTTTACCAGAGAGAACCAGAGAAAGAAACAGCTAAGAAAAATCCTACTGGGAGCAGAACAAATATGAAAGACCGGCCTGAAAAGTGATCTTTATAAAAGGGATCTGAAATTAATTGGATCAGACAATGAAGCTTTTCATGTCCTAAGTCATGAGCCAGTTAGTCATGGAGCCCACAGCTTGGTGTGACACAAGTAGAGGCAGACAGTTTCACAGAGAATCAGGGAAAGAGATGGTCCCAAAGAGCCCTGGTAGGCCACTCTCATCCCAGGATGACTGTGACCATGCACCAGCCTGTGACCTCTGAGGGGTGACATCAAAGCTGTCACACTGCAGGGAAAATAGATTTCACTAAAATAGTCCAGCCAAGTCGCTAAACAAATAAACAGGAAAATGACGACAACAACAAGCCCGGGGAGGTAAGGTGAAAGAGCAGGAATCAATATCCAGAGTTACTACAATAATTTACCTAAAGTGTTCAGTTTTCAACCCAAAATTACGAGACATGCAAAGAAACAGGAAAGTATGACACATACACATAAAAAAAATAGGCAATGAAAACTGCCTTTGATGGGGGGGTGTCAGAGGAGTGGATGGGGAGATGGTCAAATTTTTATTATAAGGTGTCTAAGTTCTGGAGATCTAATGTGTAGCATGGTGACTATACTTAATAAAACTGTATTGTATATTTGAAACTTGCTAAGAGAGTAGATCTCAAGTGTTCTTACCACACACACACACACACACACACACACACACATACACACACACAAGGATAACTTGTAAGATAGATGTTTTAATTAGCTTGATTGTGGTAATCATTTCACAATGTATACATATATGAAATCATCATGTTGTAACTTTTAAATATACATAATTTTTATTATCAATTATACCTCAGTAAAGCTGGGGTAGGGGGTTTCAACCGAAAAAAATACACCCACCCTAAAAGTTGAGAGTTATGTTTTATTTGGCAGAAATTTTTAGGACTTTAAGCCCAGGAGGCAACTGCTCTGAGGAGGTGTGGGGGGAGCCAGGATATATAGGAGTTTTGCAAGAAGGGCAGGTAATCTGAACGTCAAAAGATTATTGTTAATTAAAGAAAACCAGATATTGCAAATTAAGGAATTTAGCACTTTTCTGTAAATGGGAAGATGCAAGAGTCTGGGCTCACTGAAATCATTCCTTTGATATGCTCCTCAGCTATCTGAGGCCAGTATCCTGTGTTTTCACATCCTGAGTTTCCACAGGGCTCACCGTGGGGAGTGGCTGCAGTCTGATGGCTGCTAGCTGGCAGGCATTCTCCTTCCTGAGTTCCCGCAGTGCTCACCAGCTCACCAATGGTGGCTGCAATCTCTGATGACTGTGACATCCTTTGTTTACTGATGTGGCAGGAAATATAACATTTCTCAGGGGAAAGAAACTTTCCATGAGACATCCTAGATGTCACATTTAACAAATATAAAATTATATGTTTGGTTCTATTCCTCTGAGGAACCTTGATTGATACATCATCCAGAAAGTTCAACAAATCCTTAGTAGGATGAACACAAGAGATTTACACCTAGGCATATCATAGTAAAAATGTTAAAAGGCAAAAAAACATCTTGTAAACAGCATGAAAACAAATGACTCGTGACATACAAGGGATTCCCTCAATAAGGTTAAAAGCTGACTTCTCTTTAGAAATAGTGGGGGCCAGAGAAGATGGGATGACAAATTTAAACTGCTGAAAGAAAAAACAAAACTGTCAACCAAGAATCCTACATTCACAAAATTCATCTTTCAAAAATGAAGGTGAAATACAGACATTCCCAGATGGACAGCCAGTGCAGAGGGTAGGGGGTGAGAGGGTGGTAATCAGCATCCCATCCTCTGGGTTGTTCTCCAGACTAAGAGAGATTTCTACTGAATAATATATACTATATATAAAATGCATCCCAATGAAAGATGCTGAAAGAAAAAGAAAAAAAAAAGCAGGTTTTTTTTATCTCATACATATATTAGAAATGATTTTTAATGTGTTGTTGGCAAATGTTCCCTGATTCCTTACCACTTCTATAAAAGATCCAGACATGTACATGTATACAGTTGGGAGCTGGACATGTATACAGTTTAAAGATAAAAAATGTTTGCTCTTACTCTCCTAGAAACATTTTACTTTTCATGAACCATAAGAATTAGATCTCTAATTACTTGTTTACTTAATTGCTCTGATTCAGGAGAATAATAAGCAACAATCTTCCCTCATCTCTCTCAAAGTGTAACTGAGCAGGAACCTATGGGGCCTTCCCAGGACAGGCCTTGCCCCCATATCTTCTGCTTTAGCTCTTCTCTGAAGTACCTAGATAATAGTATTTGATGCAAATTTCCAGAGTTGTTTTCCAGATATGAAAACCCCCCACCAAATGGAAGATGTGAACTACTTGATGACCATGAGCACATAGCTCCAGGCCTCCCAGAGCCTAAGGACTGATAAAGTTAACCCCTGTGACACCACCCTGTTCCCTCATCGTCAGCCAATCAGAGAATTGTACAGGATCCGAACACCATACCCTGTGACCTCCTCTCCATTACCTGGCTTTTAAAACTGCTTTGCCGAAACCCTTCGGGTAGCACGAAGCTTTTTGGGGCATGAGCCACCTCGTCTTCTCGCATGGACTTGCAATAAACCTTTCTCTGCTCCAAACTGACATTTCAGTTTGTTTGACCTCACTGTGCGTCAGGCACGTGAACCTTCATTAGCAATTTTGGTGAGCCAGCCAGGAGTCTGTGCCCGTGGCTGGTCAACCCTGGCCTGGGGCAGCCCCTTCCCTGAGCCTCCAGCAGCTGTTGGAGCCCAGTTCACTCCAGGGATCTTGGAGGGACTGTCCCCAACAGGCGTTGGCCTCCCATGGCATGAGGCTGTTTGAGGCGGAGAAACATCTGGAGCTGTGGTCCACATTTGGCGTCACTGGGTGAGCTGCTCCAGCTTGCACAAGCTGGGAATTCTCTCCACTCCATTTGGGCTGCTTCCCTGGTGGGAAGTGAGGCACTTGAGGGTAAGTCACTCTGGTGTGTACAACCAGGAACATAATCCCCCCTCAATTTGGGCTTTTCCTTTACAGGACAAGCCAATTTGTTTGATTGGGGTACCCTGTTGGAGAGGGGAATTGTTGTACTCTACCCGATTTGGGAACCAGTTCATTTGCTTTTTGAGAGCCAGGCTTGCCAATTTGTTTGGAGGCCTCCGTTTGGGAGTGGAAGTGGAATTTTAGACTACACCTCTTCTGATTTTCTGTCTGTGTGACTGTAGCTTAGTTGTTTGTGTTTTTGTGTGTATCATTTTGGGGTGAGCCACTCATAGTCCATTCTTTCTGGCTATGCCTCGTCTGATTCTTTGTTTGTGGGACCATGAGTTTGTGGTTTATATGTGTGTTAGTACTTGCATTGGCCAGTTGAGATGTCTTTGGTGAATGATGGGGCTCATGTTTGATGACACCAGGGTATCCTTCCCTATTGCATAGGTTACACCTGTGGTGGAGCATTGGTTGAGATTTTCCCTTTTGAACTAGCCACGATCATTCGTTCAGCTTCATCTCCAATGGGACATTGGTTGGGGTTCTCCCCTTTTGGACTGATGGGGCACTGGTTGGGAATCTCCCTTTTTTGAGGGTCTAGGGAACTGTGACCCTGAGAGACCGATTTGAATTGCTGTTTGCTTGATATTTGATAACACTGGCCATGAATAATTAAGTATGGATGATCAGAGCTCTGTTCCATCTTATAGTCCCCTAGAGTATTTTTGTAAAACTAATAGATCTTTAGCTATGCTTCCTAAATGAAAGAAAATGACTCAATACTCCCTGAGATCTGGAGGGCAAAGGCCCCTAATGGCTTGGCTATTATATCAAAGTGGATCTTTTGCAATTGCTTTTATCTTGTGCGTATGTGTGTGTCTGTGAATGAGTGTCTTGGTACCTGAGTCCAAATCCCTTTTTCTCTTCCTGGTTTTGCTGAAAGAGGGTCATGCAAAAGTGAGCAGATGATATGTATTATCATATTTGTTTCTTTAAACTGAGGTGGATATTTGGGAACAGGAAAAAAGAAAGCTGTCTGAAAATAGCCCAAGATGGCTGGGTTTGGTGTAAGTAGTTAGAAGAGGAATTTGCATTTCTCTTCCTGTGCCTTTGAAATGTAAACAATTTACCTGGGTTCTCTGGAACTCATCTAATCAATCTGTGTTGCTTGGTACTGGAAAAAGGGATGCAGGAATAACATTCAAACTGTTGGGAATGTTCCCTCAGCTAAACTTTAATTCATAAGCTTCATAAGGGTAGGAAGAAACTTACAGTAAAATCTGTTAATTATAAAAGGATGAAAGAGGTCCAACAGGGACAGGCACTTTTGGTTATGCATTTCATAGCCCAGTCTTCCCTAGACATCAGGCACAAAATTCAGAAAACAATTGCTGGTCCTCAGACTCTAATGAACGATTTGTTCCAATTGGCTTATTCAGTTTTCAATAATAGGGATATGCCCCAAGAGGCTGAATGCACCCAGAGAAATATGCAAAAGTATACTGGTGCAACCTTTTTGGTCTAACCTGAAAGGTTGGAAACCTTAGCAACCATAAAGAGTATGTAATGGGGGGTGTCAGAGAAAAGGCAGGGGCATGCTTTCCTGGAACACCTTTGTGCAAGATTAATGGCCAGCTGTTTTTATATTCCTTTCTGTTCATGCCTGATTGTCCCATCCCTTTAATGGGAAGAGATTTATTAACTAAGTTAGGGGCCACTCTGTTTCTTGAGGGGCAAGAAACATCACCAAATTGTTCTAACAGAACACAGAAAGGAACAGATAAAATCTGAAGCTAAAATAGAAGGCTTAATAGACCCTGGAATGTGGAATATCAAGGTTCTGGGCTTGGCTGAAGATATCCAGCCAATGATTATTAAGTAAAAATGGTTATATATTGTGTAAATATAAGGCACAAATTTCTTAAACCTAGGGAATATCCCCAAAAGTGTTTGTAAATAGATTACCAAAATGGGAGGCCACTGGTCTAACTAAATGAATCATAGCTGATAATCAGAGGCTGATAGGAATTCTGGGGGGAGGCCTTCTCCCCTAAGCTAAATGAGGAGCCACCCAGTTCTTTGAAAAAAAAAAAAGGAAAAACCAAACTGTCCTTGTTTTACAACTCTAGTCTTTACAGGACCAGAGGTGTGGCTCTAAAAATAAACCAATGCCCAGCAATGCTTGTACCATTCCCCAAACGTTCCCTATTTATCTTAAGAGACTTGTAAGTATTAAACAAAGGGGAAACAAAGTCATCCTAAGAGAAACTTGCCTGTACCTTTGAGATGCAAATGTCCTATCTGGTCTTCTCAGGAACCTTCATCTCTGCCATCTTTTTAAAATGCAAATTTTGAAAAGAGGGAAAAGTAATTTAGAAATTGACTTGTCAAGGGTAAATAGAAATCCTAAGTGTCTTTTCTGCAAATATTTAGCCATCCAAGTGAGCTTGATTTGTTCCATCTGCAAGAAACCTAATTTTAATCCAACCTCTTTTGTAAACTGGTGGGTTTTACATTGCTCTACCTGACTCAGGGATGAAATTTTGAAATGAGGACTGTGAGGTCTCTCCATTTGTGTGTTTGTCTTTGGATAACATTGCTGAGGTTAATTTGTAAATGAGATTGGTTTAATTGGCTTAAAGAAAAGTAAGCACTTACAAATCAAACAACCCTAAATACAAGAGAAATTAAGCTAAATGAGTTTCAGGTTCACGTGAACTGGGAAATATTCAGTATTAAATTAATACCTGGTATTAATGTTTAAGACTGTTGATCTAATTGATATAGGCATGTCTTTAGAGTCATCAACATTAATTATAATAATTTCACTGCACCTAAGTTTAATAGAAGTTTAATGAAATCTTGTTATATCTGTTGCAAATTTGTCAGCAAGAAAAATAACTTGATATGTTGAAACTTTAAAGTAAATGTAAACAAGATAAGAACTTTTAGGTAAACTCTATAGGAATAATTATGTTTTGAAAATTATCTAAAATAGTCTCTCCAGATTTTGGTAACTATTACTTGCCTTTTGGTTTTCACTAGAAATTAAGGTTTATAAGAGTCAGGGATTCTAATTTAAATATGTAATTAAAGCTACTGGAAGTAATAAAACATTTCACTATACAGTAGGAAAGTGGGATATATGTTTTGAGTAAAAGGAGTTTTATGCATGGTCAGGCTGAGATTAGATTAAACTTAATTGGGTAAATGGATTTTGATATTAAAAGTAGACTGGTACAGGACTAGACTTGGTTCCTCTCTGCTAAGAGAACAATTTTACTTGGAATGCTGCTTTTGATGACAGACTGTGTGAACGTCCTTGCCTTTCAGTGATCTGTATTTGTTTTTAAATATTCATAGTGACCTATGATTCTATCTGACAAAATGTTTTTAAAAAAACTTTTTGAGGGCTTCCCTGGTAGCGCAGTGGTTGGGAGTCCGCCTGCCAACGCAGAGGACACAGGTTTGTGCCCCGATCTGGGAAGATCCCACATGTCACGGAGCGGCTAGGCCCATGAGCCATGGCCGCTGAGCCTGCGCGTCCGGAGCCTGTGCTCCACAACAGGAGAGGCCACAACAGCGAGAGGCCCGTGTACCACAAAAAAAAAAAAAAAAAAAAAAAACTTTTTGACATTTTTGATGAACTTCCTATCAAATTCTAATTAAAGTTCTTTTGACTTCAGCTAGCTTTGGGATGCTTCAGAGGTCCCCTGAGGCAACTCAGAAAAAGTATATATTAAAATGACTAGAATTGGTTGGTATGCTAAATTACATGAAAAGCATTGTCAAATGAGTGATAACCCTCGTAAGATTATACAGTATGAATAAATGTTATTAATATAGGCATTCTAGAAATTATATAGTTTCTGAAATTTGTATACGTCCTGGTATAATGCTATAATTTTAGTTGTTATCTTAAAATGTTGTATGAAACAAAAACTTGGATAAGCTTCTTTGCCAAGAAGAATTGTAATCAGATCTTTAACTTTGCCTTTTTAAGACCTTTATCATTCATATGCAGCTAAGCTGATGCTTTGAAAAACTGCCACATCTTCAAGAAGAATCATAGAAAGGATGTTTTGACAAAAACAGGTTTCTGATAACTTTTATATCGTACTGCTAAACTAGGTAAGATATTTTTAAAGTCTAATGGAAACTCTGATTTCATAAAACTGTCAGTAAAAAGGATTAATTATATGAGACTGAGTAAACTGATGAATATGATTGCAATTTTTTAGTTTTGTCTGAAATATTACTGGCTTTTAATCTGTGTTTTTACTAAGGGGTTTAATATTCCCTGCCCAAGGCTGATCAATTCCATTGCAAATCACCCGTCATTTCCCCTGTACAGCAGGAAGTAGCCAAGGTCAGTCATTGCCCCTTTCCCCACAAGATTGTGGAATGGACATTGGCTGCCGGGAACTATAATAGGGAAGAACAAATCTGACTCCATATCAGATCTGTTTCTTTTACTTTAAATTTTGTATTCCCTCGCTCTTGCTACAAGTTAATCACCAAAGTGATGTTGCCTATAGCTTAAAGTATACATAATGGCCCATCTCAGGGAATCCTGCCCCATGCTTGAATGTTAAACTAGAATACCTTTGTTCAGCTCGCAGGTAACATCCTGACCCAGCCCACCTGTGAATGGCTGCAAGAAAGAAGAAATTAACATATCCCCTCCTGAGTCTGGCTGAAACCAGGAGATATTTGCAACAATTTATAACCTATATTGCCTTTTTTTTGTGGTTTCTTGAATTAACAAATGTGTGACCGAGCTGCTGATAAAATGATAATATATAGTTCCATATGAGATCAATGATTATACTAATGTAATTCTAGATATGGGAAGAAGCAACAGGAGGGAATATTTTCCTGGACCATAACAGACTGGTAAAGTAGGTGGTCCAGAGACTTTTGGCATTAAGGCCTAGTCCAGTGATAGCACACTGAGTGGTCTACCAATGAAACCTTCAGCAGACCTGGGAATGAGCATTCTTAGCACTGTGGAACAAGATGGTCATGAAATTTCCGCAAAACCATGGTCAAATTCAGGATCATGAAGGGGCCCTGCTGGGTGAGAATTGGCACTTGCCATCTTCCTCTCCATTGCAGCTGCTGACCTTCAACAGCCCCTGAAAGGAGTTCAGGCTGGAGATCAGGAATGAGGCACTCTTTGCTCTGGGAAAAACTGGCAGAACAGGCCTTCAGATAGTTAGATATTTTTAGAAGATTTTATGAGCCCAAAATCTTGTATCTTCTCATATCTAGAAAAGCATTAAAATCACTAATAGTGACATCTGCTTTGGCCATTGAGGAGAGAAATGCAACTGGAAGTAAAAATGGAGTAGCTGTGTCAGACTCAGACACCACCAGCCATTCTCAAAGCAGTGTCTTCCGGAATGTGGGTACCTCTGTCAAATATACAATTAACCTCCTTATCTGAACCTTTATCCCTTTTCTTGTTCAAAACTTGTTCTCCTCAAGATTGAGGAGTATCAAAGAAAAGGGGGTAATTGTAACTGAGCAGGACCCTATGGGGCCTTCCCAGGAAAGGCCTTCCCCCATATCCTCTGCTTTAGCTCCCCTCTGAAGTACCTGGATAAAGTATTTGATGCAAATTTCGTGAGCTGTTTTCCAGATGTGAAACCCCTCCACCAAATGGAAGATGTGAACTACTTGATGACCTTGAGCACATAGCCCCAGGCCTTCCCCCCTCCTGCTGGAGTCTGGGGACTGATAAAGTTAACCCCTGTGACACCACACTTTTCCCTCATCATCAGCCAATCAGAGAATTGTGCGAGATCTGATCACAACCTTGTGACCCACCCCCCCACCAGGCTTTTAAAAATGCTTTGCCAAAACCCTTCAAGGAGCTCGAGGCTTTTTAGGGCATGAGCCACCTCATCTCCTCGCATGGCCTTGCAATAAACCTTTCTCTGCTCCAAACTCCAACGTTTCAGTTTGTTTGACCTCACTGTGCGTTGGGCACATGAACTTGCATTAACAAAAGGGCCAAGTAGTTACTGCCTGAACTAGGTCCCTGCCTTAAGCTCTCAAGGTGCCAGGAAAACTGGAACACTTTTACCCTTAGGCATTTACATTTCAGACAGGAATGAGGCCTGGAGACTTAGAGACACCTCTAGATTGAGAAAGCCAAGGACACATGATGGCCCCTGGAGACATTTTATTTACTTAGCAGAAAGTTACAGTGAGAATCCAGGAAATCCCCAGGGAGCAAAACTTTTGCCCCCTCCTTTCAGGAAAGGCTGAGGACAGCTGTCTCTCTCTTGTGTATAAATGGCCAAAAATCCATTTTCTCGCACTTTTGCCTGTGGACTGTGAAGCCACTTGTGTGGGAGAGTTTTCCACTTAGCTTTTATTGCATCACCCCAAAAGTAAAGACTAGAGCAAAGGGGGGCCGCAAATTTATTGCTTACTGTGAGATAATTAGTTTAAAAATAGCTCTGATGCAGAACATCTATGCACTTTCAGGATAAAATTAATAAAGATACATGTCAAGAGCCCAACATTTTAAAGTGTTGTTTTAGAAGTAAACTATTGTTTTTCTGTGTAAATGCAATATACTATACACTGGAATGTTGTAGGAAGTCATATATTATGGATGCAGTGATATTTGACTAAGTAAAACCTCCTATCATAAAGAATAACAACAAAATCTTGGCATTCACTGCAATGGAAACTGAACCATCATAAAGTTTGAGAAGAATTCCCTCAGAATTATTAAGGGTCCACATCTGGGAACACTCACATTTGCGTTCCATTCAATCAGCATCCTTAGAATCATAGAGTAGGGAGAACACTTTGCCCATTCCCCTACCTTTATACCATTATCCATTAGACGCAGTAGCTGTGTGCTTAGGACCCACAATACTGTTAGAGACCCACAAAAATGTTTTATTTTAAAATCAGAAGAAAATAAATGAACATTTAAGTCAAAGAAAGTATTTTAACATATAATATTCACAGATTCATCTTTATACCAATGCAGTCATAAAGCATAACTTTAATGACTTTAATGGAGGAAGAGGCCCACAAAGGCAAAAGTCTTCTAGGACCCACAAAAGTCATCATGCAGCCCTATTTCAACAGCACCTACTCAGTTTATTCATGTGTGTGTCCTAGAATGAAAGTCTGCATCAAATTAAGGTTTCTTCCTCCAAGGGCTGGAAAATAGGGTCAAGCAAGTCCCATCATTGTGGCCCCTTGAGAAGGCCATGAAATGAGGCCAGGGGAGGACTCAGCAGCTCCTCTGACCAGGCAGATGCAGGCTGGCAAAAGCAGGAGCACACTGACTCCTAGCCTTTCAGTCCAGATTTGTGTACGGTGGACTCAAGGTAAAGTGTGGCTTCCTTTGGGGGTGAGAAAGATGTGCTTATATTGGCAAATATAAACTTTTTGGAAATTTTAATAAGATGCATTTCCTGGGACTCCCCTGGTGGTCTGGTTGGTAAGACTCCCAATGCAGGGAACCTAGGTCCAATCCCTAGTCAGGGAACTAGATCCTATATGCATGCTGCAACTAAGAAGTCCACATGCCACAACTAAAAGATCCTGCATACTGCAACGAAGATCCCACATGCCACAGCTAAGACCTGGTGCAGCCAAAATAAATAAATAAATAAATAAATATTTTTTAAAAGAGGCATTTCCCCTTCAAGAAAGCCATGTAGCTTGGATTTAGGGTATTTGCAGTAAACTGAATGATGGCCCTCAAAGATGTCCATATTCTAATCCCTGGAACCAGCCAATGTTATCTCACGGCAAAGAGGGGCTTTACAGATGTTGATTAAGGATCCTGAGATGGGGAGATTACATTGGATTAGCTGGGTGGGTACAGTGTAATCACAATTGTCCTTAGAAGAAGGCAGTAGACCAGAGTCAGTAGCAGGAGATGTGATGATGGAAATGAGAAGTTGGAGTAATGTGAAGGGGCCACAAGCCAAGAATGCCAATGGCCTCTGGTAGGTGAAAGAAACAAGGAAGGGATTCTCCCTTGGAACCTCCAGAAAGATCCAGCTCATGTGGGCTTCAGTAGTTGCGGCATATGGGCTCAGTAGTTGTGGCTCGTGGGCTCTAGAGTGCAGGCTCAGTAGTGGGGCACAGGCTTAGTTGCTCTGCGGCTTGTGGGATCTTCCCGGAGCAGGGCTCGATCCCATGTCTCCTGCATTGGCAGGCAGATCCTTAACAGCTGTGCCACCAGGCTCTGTAATTTGATTTTGGCCCCATGAGATTTGTTTCAGATTTCTGAACACCAGAATCGTAAGGGAAATAATCTGTATTGTTTAAACCAGTATGTTTGTGGTTTTGTTTTGTTTTTTTACAGCAGCAACAGGAAACTAATACAGAACTTCTCAGCTTTAGGCTGAATCTACGACCATATTTACTCTCTTCCCAGAGGTAGGTGAAAGTTCACAAATACGCCATTCCTTCTGTACTTCTTCCCCTGGTTTATGATCACAAAACCTTCTAGAGGAGAGAGTTTATTCTCTAAGGCTATTGTTACTTTCCACCTGGCCCAAGGCCTCAGGAAGACTCAATTACCTCTCAATAACAATGATTACTTTCAACTAAACATTAATGCAGGGCCAGCCACTGTGCGGAGACCTTTAGAAGTGTGAACAAAGAAAGAACAAAGAGTGTCACTTATCATCCAGTTATACAAGGGTTAAATCTCAAGAGTCTGCAGTTACCCACTGACAGAGCACCCTGAGGGGAGACCAAGATGAAAAGACAGAATGAAGCCATCTGTGCTTTGGATAAGAGGACCCCTAGCTAGTTAAGATGCATGTCTCAGGAAGAATTTCAGTGACCCCAGATTCTTGCATCTTCCCATACATAGAAAAGGACCAAAAGCATTAACTTGAGATACCTGTTCTTTGTGATTAGAAAGAATAATCTTTTACCAAGATGTATGCTTGACTACATGTATTTCCTAGCTGAAATTCATGTATAAGTTACTCCTCCCCTACGTCTTCGGAGCAGTTTCTCAGAGCTACTGAGAGGCTATCTCCTGGGCTATAGCCCTCATAAATAAAACTTAAATTTACAACTCTATGTTGTGTGCTTTTCTTTAAGCCAACATAAGCATTTTCCATTTGCTCCTTTTAACTTCCAATATGGTAGGTATTATTACTCCCATTTTGTGAATATGATAACTGAGGGTAAGCAATGTGTCCAGGTTCACACAGCTAGTAACTCCCACTCCACTACTGGCCTCCAAGTCTCTGTAACTCATCACCTGTGGGCACCTGCCTTGGCCCAGTCCCAGAAGACTGTCCTCCACCAGGAATGCACAGTCCCTGGGCATGTAACTGCCTTAACAGAAATAGTTTTTCTATGGTCCCCATGCCCACACCTACCACTACCACAAATTTACTCAATCTAACCTTAATTAGAATTGGCTCTTTGTCAATGTCTTGGCTTTCTGAGAGGTTTCATTTGGGCCCCTTGAAACTGAGCAGGACCCTGTGGGGCTCCTGGGCACAAAAGCCTTTCTGTGTCACCTTTTCTGAGTTCCAAAGGACAGGGTCAAACATTTGCTAATCAGGGAAGTGAGGAGATGCAGAGATAAGGGAGGAACAGTCAAAAAACAACAGTGCAGCCTTCGGGCAGGGCTCTAGTTCCTCCTCAAGGGATACACACAATATCTTGCAGCTGTTTTGCAGATACTGAAACCCCCACCAGGTGGGAGAGGTTAACTATGTGCTGCCCATAAGCACGCAAACCCCAGACCCGGTTGGAACCAGAAGGTTGATGATTCTGACTCCCACTTACCTCCCCACCAGCCAATCAGAAGAGTGTCCATGAGCTGGTCACGCCCTCTTTGAACCGTTACTATAAAACTCCTCAATACCCCCTCTAAGTTGGGACACACAGTTTTGAGGGCATTAGCCTGCTCTGGCCCCCTTTGCCTGGCAAAGCAGTAAAGCTTTTCTACTTCACCCAAACTCTGTCTCCGAGATTTAATTCGGTGCTGGCGTACAGAGGCCGATTCAGCTTCACCCTCTTCTGGCCTCCATAAGCGTACTGACTGAAGAAAACTACTTTATCAAGTGATTGTTCTAGTCTCCTGATTATGTGGTTTCTGAGGGGCTCAGGTAGGACGAGGGAGTAGACCCTGCCACTTAGCTCAGCCCTGAGGGAGTCAGTCTCTTGGAGCTTCTCCCTGCTTCTCGCTACAGAGAATCCAAGTCCAGGGACTCTCCCAGCTCCCAGTGGGTGTTACAATCACATCTTATGCTTCACACAGAGCCCCACCCTCCACTCTCCCTTTCATCTGAGGAGTGGGGCTCCGAGGAGAACGCCAGGACTCAGCCTAAAAGGAGAGCTGAAGGGGGCAGGAGAGGAACAGATCCCCACCCTGGGGTTATGAAGATGGCCAAATACACAAGTAACAGTTGGACAGGTGAGGGTGATAGCAGTTTATTAGTCACATAATGTGTCCCAATTATGTGGCAGGATCACAAACTAATGCACTAAACTCTTTTTATCCTTTCCTCTTCCTCCTTCTCAAAATAGCTCTAATTTCTTCTAAGAGGTTTCTAGGATTTTTCATTGCCTGACCTCAGGGATGGTTTTTGGCAAGCACAAACAGAAGCTGTTTAGGACAACTTCTCTCCCTGGCTTTTTTATCTGGAAGCCTGAAATCTTTCACAGGGTTACCTAGTTGAGGAGGTTAAGGAGGTGGGAGGAGTGAATGCCTGGAGAACAATAAAAGAATCAATCGCTCCTCCCACTTTAGGCAGAGCATGAAGGAGGGCACGACATCGGGGAGGTATGGCTGAAGGTACACTCAGGTGGATCACCTCCACGGATTTCAGACGCGGCAGGAATCAGTTTGGGCCCCAAGCGTGAAACAAAAACAGGGACCAAAGAGCCCAGCATGCGCATTTCCGAGGTAAGTTTGGGCAAAAATTGATGAACATCCACTAATGTGTTTCTCTTCTTAAGACGCTCCTCACAAAGGACGAGGTGAGGATGTTAACGCAAGTTCAGATGACTGATGCATAGTGAGGCCAAACAAACTGAAACGTTGGAGTTTGGAGCAGAGAAAGGTTTATTGCAAGGCCATGCAAGAGATGAGGTGGCTCATGCCCTAAAAAGCCTCGAGCTCCCCTAAGCGTTTTGGCAAAGCATTTTTAAAAGCCAGGTGAGGGAGGGGGGTTGCAGGGTGTGTGATCAGATCTCGCACAATTCTCTGATTGGCTGATGGTGAGGGGACAGGGTGGTGTCACAGGGGTTAACATTATCAGTCCTTAGGCTCCAGGAGGCCTGTGCTCACGGTCATCAAGTCATTAACATCTTCCATTTGGTGGGGGGTTCACGTCTGGAAAACAGTTCAGGAAATTTGCATCAAATACTGTTATCTAGGTACTTCAGAAAGGAGCTAAAGCAGAGGATATAGGGGGAAGGCCCCATAGAGTCCTGCTCAGTTACAGGTAGAAACCACAAAATTAAGAGATGAAATTTTCCACCATTCAGGTAGGTGGTGCTTGGGTATCAGATTATAGCTGATCTTAAGAGAATTAAAAAATATAGAATTTCTTGGACATCAGAATATAATGTCGGCTGAAGAAAAACACACAACCTAAAAGCTGTGTAATGTTTTGTTTGGGGGGGGTCTTCTTATAGCATGGGAAGACAGCCTCTCAGATAAATCTGAGTAGCTGTTCCAAAGAGGTAAGGGAGGAGCCAGGAAATAAAAGAGTGTTTGCTGAAAAAAGAAATGAAGTCAAGCATCAAAAGATCCAAAACCAGACATCTCAAGTTTATTATTTTTGCGCTTTTATGTGTATGGGAAGATGCAAGAGTTAGGGTTCATTGAAATCATTCCTAGATATGCATCTTATCTAGGGCCAGTATGCTGTTTTTCTCCATCCTGAATTCCTTTTAGGGTGCACCATCTGGGATGGCTTGAGAGACTGATGGATTGATGGCAAGAAACATTCTTTGTTTACTGAAATGGCAGGCAACAACTTTTTTTTTTTTTTTTTTTTTTTTTTTTGCTGTACGCGGGCCTCTCACTGCTGTGGCATCTCCCGTTGCGGACTACAGGCTCTGGACGCACAGGCTCAGCGGCCATGGCTCACGGGCCCAGCCGCTCCGTTGCATGTGGGATCCTCCTGGGCCAGGGCACGAACCCATGTCCCCTGCATCGGCAGGCGGACTCCCAACCACTGCGCCACCAGGAAACATCTTTTTTTGTCTACAGTAGTAACAACAGTCCAAATGGAATGAATTTTCCTTGCTCCTTCAGCACTCAATTCCCAGCACCTGGAATAGTGCCTCCCACATGTCAGGTGCTCACTGTTTGGTGAATAACGCAGGGAGCGCAGGGACCACTGGGTGCTCATCCCAAGAAGGAGGCTCCAGGGCAAGTGTTTGTCCGGAAGCTCCCTCCCTTCCTCCCTCCCTTCCTCCCTCCCTTCCTTCCTTCCTCCCTTCCTTCTTCCCCTCCTTCTTCCCCTCCTCTCCTCCTCTCCTCAATCTCCCCCTGGCTTGCCTCACTGTCTTACTTCCGATCTTCTCTTTTACTTCCCATCCCCCTCCTCCCACCCGTCCTTTCTCTCCCCTACCTGCCCCCTTCAGCTCTCCTTTTAGGCTGAGTCCTGGCGTTCTCCTCGGAGCCCCACTCCTCAGATGAAAGGGAGAGTGGAGGGTGGGGCTCTGTGTGAAGGAGGGTGAGGGGAGGCTTTGTGAAGCTGCAGCCAGGACAGAGCAGGGGTGGGCAGTGCCGACTCCTTCGCAACTCCAACCATCACCTGTTCTGCTCCTGCAGACGCCATTCACATGGAACGTTTTCAATGGTGCCCCTTGGTGTTGGGGTGATAATCAGTTGGCAAGTGGGGTCAATGGAGCTGCAGTGAAGGGCTCGACCTCATTCCTCCAGCAGCACAGCCCATCCCTGGGGGGACAGGCAGAGCCCTCTGTGCTCAGGTGCAGACCTTGTGCCTAGAGGCGCGCACGCCTCCTCCCAGGTGCAAGCCAAGCACGGAGAAATGACCTGCTTTCAGCACATTCCTCAGGCGCTGGGAGCCGGTCAGTGTCCGGGCGCACCTGGGTCACAGGTGTGCTCCCTCCTGAGCAGCCGGGATGCTGGGCCAGAAGAGCCTTATTATGCTGCTTTGACTTTCCAGCTCTAGAATGTTTCCAGTGTCACCGAGTCAACGCCAGCGGGGGTTGCGAGAGCCAGGAAAGCTTCTGCCAGACTCAAGGCAGCCAGCAGTGCTTCCTGAGGAAGATCTACGAAGGTAGGTGGGGCCTGAGAAGTCTCCTGGGTGACCTTTGCCAGAGGTTAGGGGCTGGCAGTGCGTGTTCAGGGTTGGGAGATAGTATGAACCCTCCATGGGACACCATGAGAGCCTGGGCCCCAAGAACAAGGCCGGGTGCCTGTAGGACTCAGGGAAGTGACCCCTCAGGAACCCTGGGAGTAGGAACTGCATAGAAAAGGGGTTGGTTTTCTTTTCTTAACCTAGTGAAACATTTTCATCTCGTTGTGGTACTGGGCTGCCACTCGCTATTAATTGGGATGGTGACCTGTAAGCAAAGTAGGGAGTTTAGCTCCTGAGGGTAACTGGAACTAGGCTGCTGAAATTCCTCTGAGTGGGACCTGACTGTGATGGGGTTTTGGGGAACTAGGGACGTAGATTGGGGGAGAAATGGGCAGGGTGGAGAGGGCAATTTCTATTCATCCTCTCTGCCCTCTCTTGTGTGGAGGGAATGGATTGAGCTCTAATATACAGAGCTTGCAGAGCTATTTTAGGAGAGCCCACTAGGGGGCCTACCTCCAGCATCTCATTCCCAGGAGGCAGACATTCACCCTACCAAGAGCATGAGTCCTCCATGGGATGTGCTGTTTCCTCTGAATTCTTGATTTGTTTGTTGATGCATTGATCCTGTGATTTCGTTCAGGAATATTTACTGAGCTGCATACCAGGATATGCTGGGCCCCATACCCATAGGCCTGCAGCCTGGGTTCTAGGGCCTCACTTGCCCTCTTCTCTGTCCCTTTCCAGGTGACACCATTTCCTATGGATACCAGGGTTGTAGCAGCCTATGGGTTCCTATGAAGCTCTTTAAACTCATCTTACTGTGGATTTTTAAAAATTGAGATATAGCTGATGTTCAGTATTATATAAGTTACAGGTGTACAGCATAGTGCGTCACAGTTTTTAAAGGTTATACTCTATAGTTTAAACTTATTTATAAATTATTATAAAATATTGGCTAGATTCCCTGTGTTGTACAATATATCCTTGTATCTTATTTTATACATAATAGGTTGCACCTCTTAATTCTCTACCTCTGTCTTGCCTTTCCCCCCTTCCCCCTCCCTACTGGTAACCACTAGTTCTCTATATCTGTGAGTCTGTCTCCTTTTTGTTTATTCACTAGTTTGTTTTGCTTCTTAGATTCCACATATAAGTGATATTATGCAGTATTTGTCTTTCTCTGTCTTATTTCACTTAACATCATACCCTCCATGTCTATCCATGTTGTTGGAAATGACAAAATTTCATTCTTTTTTTTATGGCTGAGTAGTACTCCATTGTGTGTGTGTGTGTGTGTGTGTGTATATCTCACATATTCTTTATCCATTAATCTATTGATGGACACTTAGGTTGCTTTCATATCATGGCAATTGTAAATAATGCTGCTATGAACATTGGGGTGCATGTACCTTTTCAAATTAGTTTTAGTTTTTTTCAGATATATACCCAGGAGTGGAATTGCTGGACCACTATTTTTAGTTTTTTTGAGAAACCACCATACTGATATCTACAACAATTTATATTCCCACCAACAGTGTATGGGGGTTCCCTTTTCTCCACATCCTTCCCAACACTTATTATTTGTGTTCTTTTTGATGATAGCCATTCTGACAGGTATGAGGTGATATCTCATTGTGGCTTTAATTTGCATTTCTCTGATTAACAATTTTGAGGATCTTTTCACATGCCTGTTGGCCAGCCATATGTCTTCTTTGGAAAAACGTCTGTTCATGTCTTCTGCCCAGTTTTTAATTAGGTTGTTTGTATTTTTGATGTTGAGTTGTACGAGCTGTTAATAATTTTGGGATATTAACCCCTTATCAGTCATATTATTTGCAAATATTTCCTCCTATTCAGTAGGTTGTCTTTGCATTTTGTCAATGCTTTCCTTTGTTGTGCAAAAGCTTAAGTCTAATTAGGTCGCATTTGTTTATTTTTGCTTTTATTTCCGTTGCTTTAGGAGACAGATCAAAAAAATATTGCTGTGGTTATGTCTAAGACTGTTCTACCTATGTTTGCTTCTAGGAGATTTATGGTTTCAGGTCTTACATTTACGTCTTTAATCTATTTTGAGTTTGTTTTTTTTTATGGAATGAGAAAATATTTTAATTTCATTCTTTTCCAGGTAGCTGTCCAGTTTTCCCAGCACAATTTATTGAAGAAACTGTCTCCTCTCCATTGTATATTCTTGCCTCCTTTGTCAAAGATTAATTGACGATAAGTGTATAGATTTATTTCTGGCCTCTCTATTCTGGTTCATTGTTCTATTTGTCTGTTTTTTGCCACTACCATTACCGGTTTGATTACTGAAGCTTTGTGGTATAGTGTGAAGCCTGGGAGCATGATTTCTCCAGGTCTGTTCTTCTTTCTCAAGACTGTTTTGGCTATTCAGGGTCTTTTGTGTTCCCATACAATTTTTAAATTATTTGTTCTATTTCCATGAAAAATGCCCTTGCTATTTTGATAGTGATTGCATTGAATCTGTGGATTGCCTTTAATAGTATGGTCACTTTAATAATATTAAACTGTTCATGAACACAGTATATCTTTCCATCTATTTGTGTTGTCTTCAACTTCTTTCATCAGTTTCTTATAGTTTTTTGAGTGCAGGTCTTCTACTTCCTTAAGTAGATTTAGTTCTAGGTATTTTCTTCTCTTTTTTATTATATAGTTTGTTTTTTTTTTTTGAAGATGTTGGAGGTAGGAGTTTTTATTAATTTATTTATTTATTTTTGCTGTGTTGGGTCTTCATTTCTGTGTGAGGGCTTTCTCTATTTATGGCAAGCAGGGGCCACTCTTCATCATGGCGCATGGGCCTCTCACTATCGCAGCCTCTCTTGCTGCGGAGCACAGGCTCCAGACACGCAGGGTCAGTAGTTGTGGCTTACGGGCCTAGTTGCTCCGTGGCATGTGGGATCCTCCCAGACCAGGGCTCGAACCCATGTCCCCTGCATAAGCAGGTAGATTCTCAACCACTGTGCCACCAGGGAAGCCCTGTATTTTCTTCTTTTTGATGCAGTAGTAAATGGGATTGTTTCCTTAATTTCCCTTTCTGATAGTTCATTGTTAGTGTATAGAAATGCAACAGATTTCTGTATATTAATTTTGTATCCTGCCACTTTATGGAATACATTGATGAGCCCTAATAGTTTTCTGGTAGCATCTTTAGAATTTTCTATGTATAGTATCATGTCATCTGCAAACAATGACAGTTTTACTTGTTCCTTTCCAATTTAGATTCCTTTTATTTCTTTTTCTTCTCTGATTGCTGTGGCTAGGACTTCCGATTTAAGTTGAATAAAAGTGGCAATGGTGGGCATCCTTGCCTTGTTCCTGATCTTAAGGGAAATGCTCTCTGCTTTTCACCATTATGATAATAGCTGTGGGATTTTCATATATGGCCTTTATTATGTTTAGGTATTCTATGTGCACATTCTGGAGAAATTTTATTGTAAATGGATATTGAGTTTTGTCAAAAGCTTTTTCTGCATCTATTGAGAATCATATAATTTTTATTCTTTAATTTGTTAATGTGTATCACATTGATTAATTTGTGAATATTGAAAAACCCTTGCATTCCTGGGATAAATCCCACTTGATCATGGCGTATGATCCTTCTAATGTGCTGTTGAACTCAGTTTGCCAATATTTTGGGGAGGATTTTTACATCTATGTTTATCAGTAATATTGGCATCTAATTTTCTTTTTCTGTGATATCTTTATCTGGTTTTGGTCTCATAGAATGAGTTCAGAACTCTTCCTTTGCAATTTTTTTGAATAGTTTGAGAAGGATAGATGTTAATTCTTCTCTAAATGTTTTGTAGAATTCACCTGTGAAGCTCTCTGCTCCTCAACCTTTGTTTCTTGGGAGTTTATAATTTACTGATTCAATTTCATTACTGGTAAATGATCTGTTTATATTTTCTATTTCTTCTTGGTTCAGTCTTGGGAGATTGCACATTTCTATAAGTTTGCCTGCTTCTACTCAGCTGTCCATTTTATTGGCATATGGTTGTTTATAGTAGTCTCTTACAATCTTTTGTATTTCTGTGGTGTTGGTTGTAACTTCCTTTTTCATTTCTTATGTGACTGATTTGGGCCCTCTCTTTTTTCTTGATGAGTCTGGCTAAAGGTATATCAATTTTGTTTATATTTTCAAAGAAGCAACTCATAGTTTCATTGACCTTTTTCTTGCCTATTTCGTTTATTTCTGCTTTGATCTTCATGATTTCTTTCTTTATATTAATTTTTTTTTTTTTTTTTGCCTGTGTCAGGTCTTAGTTGCAGCATGCAGGATCTTCGTTGAGGTACGTGGGATCTTTCATTGCAGCATGCGGGCTGCTCTCTAGTTGTAGCATGGGGGTTTTCTCTTCTCTGGGTGTGGTGTGTAGCCTCCAGGGCGCATGGGCTCTGTAGTTGTTGTGCATGGGTTCCAGAGTGCGTGGGCTTTGTAGTTTTGTGGCACACAGGCTCTCTAGTTGAGTCACACGAGCTCAGTAGTGTGACACACGGGCTTAGTTGCCCCATGGCATGTGGGATCTTAGTTCCTTGACCAGGGATCGAACCCGCATTCCCTGCATTGGAAGATGGATTCTTTACCACCTGACCACCAAGAAAGTCCCTCTTTTTATTAACTTTGGGTTTTGTTTCTTTTTTCCAGTTCTTTAGTTGTAAGGTTGTTTATTTGGGATTTTTCTTGTTTCCTGAGGTAAGCCTGCATCACTATAAACGTCCCTCTTAGAACTATTTTTGCTGCGTCCCATAGATTTTGGATCATTGTGTTTTCATTTTCATTTGTCTCCAGGTATTTTTAGGTTCCCCTTTGGTTTCTTCAGTGATCCATTGGTTGTTTAGTAGCATATGGTTTAGCCTTCATGTAGTTGTGATTTTTGCAGTTTTTTTTCTTGTAATTGATTTCTAGTCTCATAGCATTGTGGTCAAGAAAGTTGCTTTATGCAATTTCAATTTTCTTTAATTGACCAAGGCTTGTTTTGTGGCCTAGCATGTGATCTTTCCTGGAGAATGTTCCATGTGCACCTGAAAAGAATGTTTATCCTGCTGCTTTTAGGTGGAATGTTCTATACGTATCTATTAAGTTCAGCTGGTCTAATGTGTCCTTTAAGGCCAGTGTTTCCTTATTCATTCTCTGTCTGGATGATCTGTCCATTGTTGTGAGGTGTTAAAGTCCCATACTATTATTGTGTTACTGCCAACTTCTCCCTTTATGTCTGTTAATATTTGCTTTATGTTTAAGTGTGCCTATGTTTGGGTGCATATATATGTACAGTTGTTATATTTTCTGTCTGAATTGATCCCTTGATCATTATATAATGTCCTCCTTTGTCTCCTGTAACAGTCTTTACCTTAAAATCTATCTTGTATGATGTAAGCATTGCTATGCCAGCTTTCTTTTGATTTCCTTTTGCATGGAATACCTTTTTCTATCCCCTCACTTTCAGTCTGTGTGTCTTTAGATCTGAGGTGTGTCTCTTGTAGGCAGCATATATACTGGTCTTGTTTTTGTATCCATTCAGCCACGCTATGTCTTTTATTGGAGCATTTAGTCCATTTACATTTAAAGTAATTATTCATGTGTATATTCTTATTGCCATTTTGTTAATTTTGAAGAGGAGGTGGTTTTTGTTTCTTTCTTCTTTTGTTCTCTTTTCTTGTGGTTTGATGACTGTCTTTAGTGTTATGTTTGGATTCCTTTTTCTTTTTTGTCTATGTATCTATTATAGATTTTTGGTTAGTGTTTACCATGAGGTTTTTATATAGCAATCTATATATTTATGTGATTGGTTTTTTCTTTGTTTTTTTGTTTCTTGCGGTACGCAGGCCTCTCACTGTTGTGGCCTCTCCCATTGTGGAGCACAGGCTCCGGATGCGCAGGCTCAGTGACCATGGCTCACGGGCCCAGCCGCTCCGCGGCATGTGGGATCTTCCTGGACCAGGGTACGAACCCGTGTCCCCTGCATCAGCAGGCTGACTCTCAACCACTGTGCCACCAGGGAAGCCCTATGTGATTGTTTTAAGTTGCTAATCTCTTTCAAATGCATTTTAACAACCCTGCATTTGTACTCTCCTCACCTCACAATTACTGTTTTTGATATCATATTTTACTTCTACTTGTTTTGTGTATCCCTTAACTGCTTATTGTGGATATAGAAGATTTTACTACTTTTGTTTTTTTAACCTTTCCATTAGCTTTGTGTGTGGATGATTTCCTACCTTTACTGTATGTTTGCCTTTACTGATGAGCTTTCTCATTTCATATATTTATGTCTGTAATTGTAGCCTTCTCTTTCACTTAGAAAACTTTCTTTAGGTGCTGGGAAAACTGGACAGGTACATGTAAAAGTATGAGATTAGATCACTCCCTAACACCATACACAAAAATAAGCTCAAAATGGATTAAAGACCTAAATGTAAGGCCAGAAACTATCAAACTCTTAGAGGAAAACATAGGAAGAACACTCTATGACATAAATCACAGCAAGATCCTTTCTGACCCACCTCCTAGAGTAATGGAAATAAAAACAAAAATAAACAAATGGGACCTAATGAAACTTCAAAGCTTTTGCACAGCAAAGGAAACCATAATCAAGACCAAAAGACAACCCTCAGAATGGGAGAAAACATTTGCAAATGAAGCAACTGACAAAGGATTAATCTCCAAAATTTACAAGCAGCTCATGCAGCTCAATAACAAAAAAACAAACAACCCCATCCAAAAATAGGCAGAAGACCTAAACAGACATTTCTCCAAAGAAGATATAAAGAATGCCAACAAACACATGAAAGAATGCTCAACATCATTAATCATTAGAGAAATGCAAATCAAAACTACAATGAGATATCATCTCACACCAGTCAGAATGGCCATCATCAAAAAATCTAGAAACAATAAATGCTGGAGAGGGTGTGGAGAAAAGGGGACACTCTTGCACTGCTGGTGGGAATGTGAATTGGTTCAGCCACTATGGAGAACAGTATGGAGGTTCCTTAAAAAACTACAAATAGAATTACCATATGACCCAGCAATCCCACTACTGGGCATATACCCTGAGAAAACCAAAATTCAAAAAGAGTCATGTACCAAAATGTTCATTGCAGCTCTATTTACAATAGCCCGGAGATGGAAAGAACCTAAGCGCCCATCATCGGACGAATGGATAAAGAAGATGTGGCACATATATACAATGGAATATTACTCAGCCTTAAAAAGAAATGAAATTGAGCTATTTGTAATGAGATGGATAGACCTAGAGTCTGTCATACAGAGTGAAGTAAGTCAGAAAGAAAAAGACAAATACCGTATGCTAACACATATATATGGAATTTAAGGGAAAAAAATGTCATGAAGAACCTAGGGATAAGACAGGAATAGAGGCGCAGACCTACTGGAGAACGGACTTGAGGATATGGGGAGGGGGAAGGGTGAGTTTTGACAGGGTGAGAGAGAGTCATGGACATATACACACTAACAAACATAGTAAGGTAGATAGCTAGGGGGAAGCAGCCGCAAGGCACAGGGATTTTAGCTCGGGGCTTTGGGACAGCCTGGAGGGGTGGGATGGGGAGAGTGGGAGGGAGGGAGACGCAAGAGGGAAGACACATGGGAGCATATGTATATGTATAGCTGATTCACTTTGTTATAAAGCAGAAACTAACACACCATTGTAAAGCAATTATACCCCAATAAAGATGTTAAAAAAAAAAAAAAAGAAAACTTTCTTTAACATTTCTTACAAAGCTGGTCTGGTGGTGCTGAACTCTTTTAGCTTTGCTTGTCTGTAAAGCTTTTGATCTCTCCATCAAATCTAAATGAGAACACTGCTGGGTAGAGTATTCTTGGCTGTAGGTTTTTCCTTTTCATCATTTCAAATATATCATGCCACTCCCTTCTAGACTACAGATTTTCTGCAGAAAAGTCAGCTGTTAGCCTTAAGGGAGATCCCTTGGATGTAATTTGTTGCTTTTCCCTTGGTGCCTTTATCTTAAATTTTTGTCATTTTAATCACAGAGTGTCTCAGTATGTTCCTCTTTGGGTTAATCCTATATGGGACTCTCTGCACCTCCTGAATTTGGATGTCTATTTTCTTTCCCAGGTTAGGGAATCTGTCCACTCTTGTGTCTTCAAATATGTTCCCAGCCCCTTTCTCTCTCTTCTTCTTCTTCTTCTGTATCCATTCAACCACACTCCTGCCTCTCCAGGAGACTGTCCAAGATGAAGAGGTAGGTATTCACCCAATAATGTGAATATTATTTAGCTTAATGTTGTCCCAGAGGTCTCTTAAACTGTCCTCATTTCTTTTCATTCTTTTTTCTAGTCAGCATCAGTGATTTCCACTCCTCTGTCTTCTAGCTCACTGATCCAGTCCTCTGTATCTTTCAGTCTACTATTTATTCCTTCTAGTATAGTTTTCACTTGTTACTGTATTCATCACCTTTGTTTGGTTGTTCTTCAGATTTTCTAACTCTGTTAAAAACTTCTAACTTCTCACTTTGTCCTTATATTCTTCTCCTGATTTCTTTGATCATCTTTATGATCACTGAACTCCTTCTTGGGCAGATTGCCCACCTCCACTTCACTTAGTTCTTCTGGGGTTTCGTCTTGTTCCTTTGCCTGGAACATGTTTTTCTGTCACCTCATTTTGCATAAGTTGCTGTTTTTATTTTTCTGTATCTGGTAGGTAAGTTACATTTCTCTACCTTCAAGAAGTGGCCTTTTGTAGGAGATGTCCAATGCAACCCCACAGCACACTACCCCCTTGTCACCTGAACTCTGTGCTCTAGGGGTTCTCCCTATATGGGTTGTGTTTTTTCTTCTGTTGTCTTCGGCTAATTATGACAGTGGGTAGTCTGGTAGGCTAGGTTGACCCTGGCCTGGTTGGTTGCCAGGCACTGCCTTGTGCAGAGGCTACCAGCCACTGGTTGGCAGGACCAGGTCATGAAGCAGCTGACTTCAGAACCCAGGGGAGCCCAGGGGTTATGTTGGCTCACTGGTGGGTGGAGTCATCGTGCAGAAGACTCTGGGAATGTTACCTGTCCACTGCTGTGTGAAGCCAGGTCCCAGGGTTAGTGCAGGCCTACTGGCTGGTGGAGCTGGGTCAAGGAGTCTGGTTGTGGGTCTCAGGGATTCCAGAGCTGGTGTCAGGTAACTGGGGGGCAGGGGTCATGGTACTTCCTGACAAAGTTGGGTGGGGGGTCTGGAGTGTCCTGAAGCTTGTGTTAGCCTGCTAGTGAGCAGGGCCAGGGCCCAGTTGGTCCCAGGGCAGGGTCCGGCCTGCTGATGGGCAGGGTGAGCCCACAAGTTGTAGGATTGTGCTTTTCATGAATCTGGTTTCTTTTTTTTTTAGAAATTTTATTTATTTATTTATCTATCTGCTTTGCATCGGGTCTTAGTTGCAGCACGCGGGATCTTCGTTGAGGCATGCGGGCTCTTCACTGTGACACGTGAGCTTCTCTCGTTGTGGTGTGTGGGTTTTCTCTTCTCTAGTTGTGGCACGCAGGCTCCAGGGCAAGTGGGCTCTATAGTTTGCAGCACACAGGCTTTCTAGTGGAGACGCATGAGCTCAGTAGTTGTGGCATGTGGGCTTTTCTGCCCCATGGCAGGTGGTATCTTAGTTCCCCGACCAGGGATCGAATCCATGTCCCCTGCATTGGAAGGCAGATTCTTTACCACTAGGCCACTAGGGAAGTCCCTTGAATCTGGTTTCTGCCCACTGGTGGGTGAGACTAGTACAGAGGTAGAGCAGGCTCTCTGGAGGGCAGGGCCAGGCCCCAGGGTCTTCTAAAGCTGGTGTCTGCCCATTGGTAAGTGGAGATGTGTCCTAGTCCCTCTGGTGAGCAGGGCCATGTCCATAGGCAGCTGTGGGCTCAGGAGGTCTTGAGGCAGCTGATAGGTGGGGTTGTGTCCCTGACTAGTTAGTTGCTTGGTTTGAGGCATACCAGCACTGGTGCCTACAGGCTTTGGGTGGGGCCAGCTCTTGGCCCTGATGAGTAGAGGGAGGATTCCACAGCGGCACTTGCCAGCACCAGTGCCCACAGTAGAAGGGCCACCAAGAATGGCTGCCACCAGTATCTATGTTTCTAGGGTGAGCTGCTGTTCCCTCCTGCCTCTCCAGGAGACTGGCCAAGATGAAGAGGTAGGTATGACCCAGGCTCCTCTCAAAATACTGCATCTGCCCTGGGTCCCAGAGCATGTGAGACTTTGTATGTGCTCTTCAAGAGTGAAATCTCTCTTTCTCTCAGCACTCTGGGGTTCCCTAAAGTAGTCCCCTCTGACTTTCAAAGCCAAATGCTCTGCGGGGCTCATCTTCCAGGTGCTGGACTCCAGTGTGGGTCTCAGACCTCTCACTCCTTTGGGAGAACCTCTGCAGTAATTATTCTCATTTGGGTTCATCTACCCAGGAGTATGGGACTTGACTATATCACATGTCCATCCCTCATACCCATCTCATTGTGTTTCCTTATTTATGTCTTTAGCTGTAGATCTTTTTTGGTAGGTTCCAGTCTGTTTTCATTGGCTGTTCTGCAGATAGTTGTGATTTTGGTGTACTTATGAAAGGAGGTGAGCTCAGCGTCTTTCTACTCCACCATCATGACTGATCTCTTGCTGTGAATTTTAGATGCTACCACTACTCACCTCTCTGCAACAAGTTGTAAAGACAGGTCCTAGTTTTTGCACTGATATGGTAGATAAAGCTAATTTAGCATCCCTTTCAACTATCAGAATCTCCAAGATTCTGTGGTCTGAATACAGGTTCCATATGAGAAGTCTCAGACTTGTTCTGTTTTCAGGCCCCATTTTTTTGTCCTTTCCCAGTAACAGTTTACAAGGATTCCCTTTTATCCACATCCTTGATAACATTTGTTATTTGTAGACCTTTTAGCCATTCTGAAAGGTGTAAGGTGATATCTCATTGTGGTTTTGATTTGCATTTCTCTAATAATTAGCAGCATTGAGCATCTTTTCATGTGCCTGTTAGCCATCTATATGTCTTCTGTGGACAAATGTCTATTCAAGTTTCCTGCCCATTTTTTGATTGGGTTCTTCTTTTTTAAAAAAAAATATTGGGTTATATAAGCTGGTTTATATGGGCTGGATATTAATCCTTGTTGATTGTATCATTTCGAATATTCCATTCAGTAGGTTGTCTTTTCATTTTGTTCATGGTTTCCTTTGCTGTGCAAAAGCTCTTAAATTAATTAGGTCCCATTTGCTTGCTTTTGTGTTTGCTTCTTTTGTCTTAGGAGACAGATCCAAAAAAATTGCTATAATTTATATTAGAGAGTGTTCTACCTATGTTCTCTTCTAGGAGTTTGATGGTTTCAGGTCTGCCATTTAGGTCTTTAATATATTTTGAAGGTTTTTTTTTAAATGAAGTATAGTTGATTTACAATATTGTGTGAGTTTCAGGTGTATAGCAAAGTAGATTTGGCTATGTATTTTTTCAGATTATATTCCATTATAGGTTATTACAAGATAGTGAATATAATTCTCTATGCTATACAGTAAATCTTATTGCTTATCTATTTTATGTATAGTAATTTATATCTATTAATAACATACTCCTAATTGGTCCCTCTGCCCTCTTTCATAACCATAAGTTTGTTTTCTATGTCTGTGAGTCTGTTTCTCTTTTGAGTATAGATTCATTTGTATTGTTTATTATTTTACACATATAAGTGATATCATATAATATTTCTCTTTCTCTACTTGAGTTACTTCACTCAGTATATTATTCTCTAGTTCCATCCAGGTAGCTGCAAATGGCAATATTTCATTCTTTTTTATGGCTGAGTAATAGTCCATCTGTCCGAATTCATTTTGTTGAGATATAGTAATCTCTTATGATTTTTTTTTGTATTTCTACAGTAATTAGTTGTTATTTCTCCTCTTTCATTTCTTTCTTTCTTTCTTTTCTTTTCTTTTCTTTCTTTTCTTTCTTTTCTTTTCTTTTCTTTTCTTTCTTTTCTTTCTTTCTTCTTTCTTTCTTTTTTTACATTTGGGTCCTCTCTATTTTCTTCTTGGTGAGCCTGGCTAGAGGTTTATTGATTTTGTTTATCTTTTCAAACAATGAGTTCTTGGTTTATTGGTCTTTTCTATTGCTTTTTTTTAATCTCTTTTATTTATTTCCTCTCTGATCTTTATTATTCCCTTCCTTCTGATGACTTTGGGCTTTGTTTGTTCTTTCTCTGATTCTTTTGGGTGGTAGGTTAGGTTGTTTATTTGAGATTTTTCTTGTTTCTTGAGGAAGGTATATATTGCTATGAACTTCCCTCTTAGAACTGCTTTTGCTGCATCTCATGGGTCTTTTAAAGTTGTGTTTGCATTTTCATTTGTCTTGTGGTATCTTCTGATTTTGTCTTTGATTTCATTGTTGACCCATTGGTTTTTTAGTAGAATGTTGTTTAATCTCCTTGTGTTTGTTCTTTTCCTGTTTTTCTTTCTGTGGTTGATTTCTAGTTTCATACAATTGTGGTCAGAAAAGATGCTTGTAATAATTTCTATCCTCTTAAGTTTGTTGAGGCTTGTTTTGTAGCCTACTATGTGATCTATCCTAGAGAATGTCCCATGTGTGCTTAAAAAAAAAAATCTATCCTCTTTTTGAGGGGTGTAGTGCCCTATAGCTATCAGTAATGTCCAACTGATCTATTGTGTCATTTAAGACCTCTGTTGCCCTCCTGATTATCTGTCTGGATGATCTGTCCATTGATGTCAGTGGGATGTTAAAATCTCCTACTATTATGGTATTATTGTCAATTTCTCCCTTTATGTCTGTTAGTATCTGTTTTCTATATTTAGGTGCTCCTATATTGGGTGTAGATATGTTAAGGAATGTAATATCTTCTTCTTGTATTGCTCCCTTTATCATTATATAATACCCTTTGTCTTTCTTTATGGTCTTTTTTTAAAGTCTTTTTTGTGTGATATGGGTATTAATACCCCCATTTCCTTGTCGTTTCCATTTCTGTGAAATACCTTTTTTCATCCCTCACTTTCTGTCTAAGTGTGTCTTTCTCCCTGAAGTGAGTCTCTCATAGGCAGCATATTTTAGGTTCTTGTTTGTTTTATCCATTCTGCCACTCTATATCTTTTGATCAAAGCATTAGTCCATTGGCTTATAAAGTAATTATTGATAGGTATGTATTTATTGTCCTTTTAATACTTGTTTTGAAATGTTTTTGTAGTTCTTTGTTCATTTATTCTTTTTGTTTTTCCTTTTGTGGTTTGATTTTCCTTTGTCACATGCTTGAATTCCTTTCTTTTTGGCTTTTGTGAATCTATTGTGTGTTTTTGATTTGTGGTTACCATGGACTACAAGTATGTTGACCCATAACTATATCTACTTGCTTTAAACTTATAGTCATTCAAGTTCAAACACATTCTAAAAGATCTACATTTTTATACTCCCCTTCCCCACATTTTGTGAGGTTCTTGCCCAATTTACCTCTTTATGCTTATCCTTTTATTGTTAATTGTAGTTATAATTGATTTACAGTGTTTTACTGTTTCTTAATCTATGTACTGACTTATTTACGTGATCATCAATCCTTTTTTATGTTTGCCATTGCCACTGTAAATTTTCCTTTCCTACAAATTCCTGCTTCTTTTCTATTTAGAGAACACTCTTCAATATTTCTTTTAGGATAGGTATAGTAGTATTGAATTATTTCAGTTTTTGCTTGTCTGAGAAATTCTTCATCTCTCCTTCTATTCTAAATGATGATCTTGCTGGGTATGGTATCTTAGGTTGCTGGTTTTTCCCTTTCAGGACTTTGAATATATCATACCACTCCTTTCTGGCCTTTGGAGAAATCAGGTGATAGCTTTTAGGGGTTCTATTGTAACTGACAATTTTTCTTTTTCTGCCTTTAGAATCCTCTCTTTATCTTTAACTTTTACCACTTTAATTATGATATGTCTGGTGTGAGTCTGTTTGTGTTTATCTTGTTTGGGACCCTCTGTGCTTCCTGTCCATGGATATCTGTTTCCTTCTTTATGTTTGGGAAGTTTTCAGTCATAATTTCTTCAAATACATTTTCAATCCCCTTATCTTTCTCTTCTCCTATAAAACCCCCGTATGTGTAGGTTAGCACATTTCATATTATCCCATAGCTCTCATGTTGCTTTCTTTTTTCTTCATTTGTGTTTCTATCTGCTGTTCTGATTAGGTGATATCCATTACTCTATCCTCCAGATCACTTATTCATTCTGCTGTCTCATTTAGTCTGCTATTCATTGCTTTTAGATTGTTTTTTATCTCAGAAGTTGAATTGTCTATTTTTGATTGTTTCATCTTTATAGTTTCTACTTCCTTGTTACAGTGCTCTGAATTTCTATTGATAATCTTCCTTAATTCCTTTAGCATTTTTATTACCTCCTTTTTGAACTTGAGGTCTTATAGACTGGTGAGGTAAGTTTCATTAATTGTTCTTTCAGGGGATTTTTCTTATTCTTTTAATTGGGAGTAGTTCCTCTGCTTTTTCATTTTACTAAACTTTATCTGTCTCACTGAATTTAGGAGAAACTGTTAACTGCTATGGTCTTGAAGGAGTATTTTTATGTGGGAGTGTCCCTGTGTAGACTGTGTCCAATATTTTTGGTGCAAGGGCTGGTTTTGTTATGGAAGCCAGCCATGTCTTTCCCCCAAGTGTGTTGGCCATTATCCCCTTGATAGGTTGTGTGTGTTGTGTTGGGGTTTCAAAGACTGTGTGGGATGTGAGGTGGAGCTTCATCTCTGCACTGTGGCTGTCACTGCACTGTCAGGGGTGGGGTCTGCTTCCCAGTTGTTTAGTCTCCATGTGTGTTCTTTTCCTGTTTTTCTTTCTGTGGTTGATTTCTAGTTTCATACCAGTGAGGTCAGAAAAGATGCTTAAAATAACTTCTATCCTGTTAAATTTGTTGAGGCTTGTTTTGTGGCCTACGATGTGATGTATCCTAGAGAATGTCCCATGTGTGCTTAAAAAAATATCTATCCTGGTTTACAATCAGGCTCTGTTGCCCTTGAGTGCATGCCCTGCCCCAAAGGAGATGATTGCTGAAGCAAGTGAGGCTGTGTGATCACAGAGGACCCATATTCTGCCTGCATAGGCATCCATGATTCCACTCAACAGCAGCCCAAGATCACGTCCCTTTCTCTGTTGTGTTGGTCCCAGATCTAGGGCAAGACTGTGGTGTGGAGTAGTCTGGACTTGGAGGTCAGAATGTTGTGGCTGCAGGAACTGAGGTGGTTGCACTGCCACCTGAGATCTGGGCTGCCTCTGTGGCAGAATTTCCCCAGGACCCTGTCTGCCCCAGCTCCTGTGCCAAGATGGGTGTGGAGTATGTGGAACCTGGGCACTCTATTGAGAAACAGCTGCTGCATACTCCCTCCAGGCCTGTCTGCCTGATATTCAGTGCTTAACCACTGAACCCTCTTGTGGCACCACCCTGTGTACAGGCTGACAGTGGCCACCACTGCCCACCTGGGTCATACCTCATGCCCCCTTGTCTGTCTGTGCATAGCTAAACCAAGTCCTCTCCCAGGGCCTGAGATTCAGTGCTTAGCCACTGTGGCCTCTTGCTGCTGCGCCCTCTTGTGGTGTCTCCTGGTACATGCTCTGATGATATCTGCTGTGGCTAGACCTGTCACCCTGTGTGAACTGACAGTGGGCTCTGTGGCTCCTGCCAAATCACACCCCAGGTGCCCTGGTCTGTTTCTGCAGAGCTAGATCAAATCCTTGCCCAGATCTCCTGTCAGGCTTTGGTGTGCCATGAGCAGGGCAAAGGCATTTGCACCTTTGCAATGGGAAGTGCGGCAAGGCGGAAGCCACCAGTACAACAAGGCTCTCTCTGTCTTTATTGTTAGCAAGCCAGGGTGTACACACTCCTCGGGAGTACAGTTGAGGCTTCTCCAGCCCTTCCGTCTGTCTCAGTGGATTTCCTAGCAGGCAAGGGGACTTGTCTCCTCCACATGGGAACCCAGGATGGGATGCCCCAATTGTGGCTCGACTTGCTCACCCTCCAGGGCAGTTGTGCACCTGTGTAGACCTTCTCTTCCTTACAGATCCCTTCCAGAGGTGCAGGTCTTGACCCGATGCCTTTGTTTTCCATCCTAGTGGGTTACATGGAGATCTTTCTTATAGTTTTGGTGTTTTAGGAGTTCTTTTGCCAGTTTCCAGTTAGTTTTCTGTGAAAACTGTTCCACGGGTAGATGTGTTATTTATTTATTTATTTATTTATTTATTTATTTATTTATTTATTTATTTATTTATTTATTTATTTAGCGATACGTGGACCTCTCACTGTTGTGGCCTCTCCTGTTGTGGAGCACAGGCTCCCGACACGCAGGCTCAGCAGCCATGGCTCACAGGCCCATCTGCTCCATGGCATGTGGGATCCTCTTGGACCAGGGCACGAACCTGTGTCCCCTGCATCGGCAGGCGGACTCCCAACCACTGTGCCACCAGGGAAGCCCCAGATGTGTTTTCGATGTGTTGGTAGAGAGATGTGGACTCCACGTCGTCCTACTCTGCCATCTTGATCCAAGAAGCCATTTTGAGTTTATTTTTGTATATGGTGTGACGGAATGTTCTAATCTGATTGTTTTGCATGGGGGTGTCCAGTTTTCCCAGCATCACTTATTGAAGAGACTATCTTTTCTCCATTGTATAGTATTGCCTCCTTTGTCATAGATTAATTGACCATAAGAGTGTGGGTCTATTTCTGAGCTCTCTATTCTGTTCCATTGATCTATGTGTCTGTTTTTGTGCCAGTACCATGCTGTTTTGATTACTGTAGATTTGAAGTATAGTCTGAAGCCTCGAAGGTGGATACTTCTAGCTTTGTTCTTTTTTATCAAGATTGCTTTTGCAATCTTGGGTCTTTGGTGGTTCCAAATAAATTTTAGGATTATTTGTTCTAGTTTTGTGAAAAATATCCTGGGTATTTTGATAGGGATTGTGTTAAATCTGTAGATTGCTTTCGATAGTATGGCCATTTAAACAACATTAACTCTTCCAGTCCAAGAGCGTGAGATATCTTCCCATTTCTTTGAATCATTTTCAATTTCCTTCATCCACATTTTATAGTTTTTAGAGTATATGTCTTCTACCTCCCAGGTTAAGTATATTCCTAAGTATTTTATTCTTTTTGATGCAATTTTAAATGGGATTTTTAAAACTTTCTTTTTGTTCATTATTAGTGTATAGAAAAGCAACAGATTTCTGTATATTAATATTATATTCTGCAACTTTACTGAATTCATTTATTACTTCTAATATCTTTTTGATGGAGAATTCAGGGTTTTCTTTATAAAGTATCATGTCATCTGCAAATAGTGACAGTTTTGTTTCTTCCTTTTTAATTTGGATACCTTTTATTTCTTTTTGTTTGATTGATGTGGCTAGGGCTTTGAATACTATGTTAAATAGACACCAGCCCCCACTATTTTCTGTTTTCCTTGGAGCTCATTTGAGCTGCCACTTAAACCAGCCAGCTCACTGACTGCAGCCCAAACTCGAGGTCAAGTTGGAACTGATGTCTGAAGGGCAACCACTGGGAGCTGGGAGAGTTGGGGAAAGGATCCAGAGAGGATCCTCTAAGAGGAGGGATATGAAAGACAGTATGACAGTTGACTACTTCATGGGTGCAGTCCTCTCAATCATGGGGTGATGGAATGAAGGAGTAAACAATTGGGTTACATCTGTAAAATGGGCATAATATTTTTACCTCACCCATTTCATGGGTTGTTTGGGGAATGTTTAACCTGATGATAAACGTGGAAAGTGCAAATATTGTTATACAGGTAGCACCAACTTCTGAACATACTCTAAACCTGAAAATGCATGTGAAAGTAGAAATGTGGAAAGTAGCCTCTGTATTATAACCAGGTTTCCATTCCTAATTAACTAAAGATGTAAAATTCCTAATTATATGTCATCATTTAGAAACAATCTATAATATATTTACTTTCAGATTTCAAACATATTCCTTATGTCCAATGATCCTCACAACTGTTCATGAAATAACATAGATTAAGTCTAAAGAGCATCCAATTGAGGCTCTAGATCCTGCTTTTGCTGCAGTTAATTGTTTTTCATTTTTAGATCAACTACTAAATTTACGGAACCTAACGGTCTTATTTCTGGTACCTATCATTTTTATTTTTCAGTTGTCTACTTTATTTTGCAATCAAGAGAAGCAAAATGGAATAATTTTCAAACAATCTCCCAAACAGTGCTGAAACCAAGCTGCTCAAGTTAGGCAACATGAGGCTGGTCAGTGGCACCCCCTTGTGTTGGATGGGAGCATTCTTTGTCAGTAGATGCACAAAGGATTCAGCATTTCATGTTCAAAAATACAGATTGAGTAAAAGCTAAATATAGGAATGCACAGGACTGCTGTATGTCAGTTTAGAGTGTGAGCTTCAGAAGCCGGCAGCCTAACAAGATCAATATAAAAAATAACTGTCAGAACTAGACTCCTGAGCTTTTCCAAAGGTGTGAACCATCAGACTTAGCCCAAAACATCTCCTTTTTCAGATTTGCAGAAAGCCCTCTACATAGTCGAAGCTCAAAAACTGTTTTCTCAATGCCTGATGAAAAGTCTGTAGAGAAGTCTATTGGCTATGGCAGAAATGGGTATTACAGATGAATTAAAGGAACATATTATTCATGTAACAGAAATATAATCATTGAAAACACTGACTTCTAAGGGAATTGGCATTGTCTTAGATGGGTTAATGTCTCTACTGATGATGGAAAAGAAAAAAAACTTCAACTTTTTCACTTCTAAAAGTTAAGACCTTTGTTTTTGTAGAGAAATGGTTGAGTCTGTAGATCTGTGAAGGCAGGACTAAGCGTGCGATAGGGCCTGAAGGAAATTGTTCTTCCTAAGGATGTCATGAAGATTCGGGGAGATCTGTAGTTACTAGGCCTCCAGAGAAAAGAGAGATGTGGTGAGAGGAAGGAGCAGTCTTGAGGGGAGAGGTGGTCAAGCAACTGGTGGTATCAAACCGTTCTATTAAACCCCAGACTCTCAAGACCCCTGTGTACAGAAATGCCATTTGTCATTTGGAGGTAAAAGGTGAATTTAGAAAAGCAGCTAAATTACTTGTGGGGGTGGGGCTGAGCACAGGTGCAAAGGGAGCTGAGGAGATGCAATGCTATGAGGTCATGCGTCCAGGGAAAGGAGAACTTAGAGCCAGGAGTGACCATGAGAGAGAAAATAAAGTGCTGCCCGTGCCCACATGCAGGGAGGCAGGATTTCCAAATAAAAAGGAGGCTCTCCTGGTTCAGGGTGGGTGGGGGTACAGGCCCAGGGCAGAGGTGCTTGGACTAGTTGTGGTTCCCCGGCAGCTCCCTGCAGAGACAGAATCCCATGGACACTGGGCTCCCATACAGGAAGCACCTGCTAGAGGACAGATGTCACATAAAAAAGTGTTTCCTTGGGAAGTATGGAGCCAGCACCTGGGGAGGAAGGTTCTGAGTCATAGCAGAACTGGGTGGTCTCTGAAGCAGAGAGGTGAGGGTGACAAAGAGGAGTCTCCCAGGCAGCCTGAGAGAGCTGGGCCATCCTGGCCACAGTGTCCACTCTGCACCCACAGGAAGGAGGGAAAGCCTCTGAAACATGATGTGAGCAGAGACGTCTGCCCAGCGCAGTGCAGCAGCTGAGTGACAGGCCAGGCTGAACCTGTGCCTTGGGCTACAGAGGCCGCGGACAGGGTGCAGTCTGGTTTCAAGTGTTCTGTCTGCATAAGAAGTAAGACCCCTCCAATCTTGCCCCAGCCCTGAATTCTCAGGTCACTGAGGTTATTGTGGGAGGAGGAGGGGTTAGAGAGGAAGATCACCTGCTGCCACCAGGATGTAGCAGAGAAAAATCCTCACAACTCACACCTGGGGAGGCTGAGTGGCTGGCCCTCAAGGGATACACAGGTACTTGACATCGGAAGGCTCCCTAACTGAGGCCCTGGGTGGGCCTCTAGATGAGCTCTCCCATTTGTTAGCTCTCCAATTCTGGAGGCAGACCTTCACATGCAGGACAGAGGTGACCAAACAGCAATTCTCTGTGTGGTTCCACTACACACACACACACACTTTTCTTGAAGAAGTAGAAACCCTGAAAATGAAGGCACTGCTAGCACTTGAATACATTTCTCCATTTCTATTCATTTGATCAACTCTTGCTATCTTAAGCCTTCTTTTATTGTTTATAGCAGTAATTAACTATATTGTAATTATATTATAATTCAGTATTATTTTTGAGCCATATATATCTAAGCATTTACAATCAGCTAGTACACTTGGCATTTTGCAACAGTTTATTTCCCTAATAATAGGGATTTAATAAAGTTTATATTCCTTTAACTTGAAACATCATGTATTCTAGCTACAGGATTTAATGGGTCTTCTTCACAAAGCTCCCAATACTCTTAATTTAATATTTTTCCATGTTTTTTAATTCAAACAAAGTCACAAAAATTATAATCATCCTCATCAGTTCACTCAGTCCCATGTAATTAATTTTTTTTCATCTTGATCTTTTCTTAGCACTTTTATGAATTCATCAGTTTTCCATTAGAGTTCTGAAAATGCTTATTCATTCAGTTCAGCAGTATAGTCAGTTACCAGAAACCTGTACTTGTCAGAGTCTTCTCCATGAATTCCTTGAAGATGAAACCCTTTTATAGGAGCATTTTTGTAAAAGCATCAGAGTACACCCAGAAGTGTCTGTAAATGATAAAAGACTTAAAAATGACCACGGTTATTAAAGATTTGATGACAGTCCATAATAATGCAATTGACAAGGAAGTTTAGTTATTTCTGAGATATACATTTTAAAATAACTAGAATTATGACTTATAACATTACACCAGAACGTATAAGATTTTTAGCAATTTCATGTAATGTTTGAAACATTTATATTAACATATTTCCATATAAATAACCCAAAGGAAGTTTAGTATTAGTTTTTGTTTTTGTTTTTTTTTGAATTTTATTTTATCTATTTTTTTATACAACAGGTTCTTATTAGTCATCAATTTATACACATCAGTGTATACATGTCAATCCCAATCGCCGAATTCAGCACACCACCATCCCCACCCCCCACCCCGCAGCTTTCCCCCATTGGTGTCCATATGTTTGTTCTCTACATCTGTGTCTCAACGTCTGCCCTGCAAACCGGTTCATCTGTACCATTTTTCTAGGTTCCACATACATGTGTTAATATACGATATTTGTTCTTCTCTTTCTGCCTTACTTCACTGTGTATGATAGTCTCTAGATCCATCCACGCCTCAACAAATGACCCAATTTCGTTCCTTTTTATGGCTCAGTAATATTCTATGGTATATATGTACCACTTCTTTATCCATTCATCTGTCGATGGGCATTTAGGTTGCTTCCATGACCTGGCTATTGTAAATAGTGATGCAATGATCATTGGGGTGCATGTGTCTTTTTGAATTATGGTTTACTCTGGGTATATGCCCAGTACTGGGATTGCTAGATCATATGGTAATTCTATTATTAGTTTTTCAAGGAACCTCAGTACTGTTCTCCATAGTGGCTGTATCAATTTACATTCTCACCAGCAGTGCAAGAGGGTTCCCTTTTCTCCACACCCTCTCCAGCATTTGTTGTTTGTAGATTTTCTGATGGTGCCCATTCTGACTGGTGTGGGTGATACCTCATTGTAGTTTTTTTTTTTTTAATTTTTTTTTTTTTGCGGTACACGGGCCTCTCACTGTTGTGGCCTCTCCTGTTGCAGAGTGAGGCTCCGGACACGCAGGCTCAGCAGCCATGGCTCACGGGCCCAGCTGCTCAGCGGCATGTGGGATCTTCCCGGACCGGGGCATGAACCCGTGTCCCCTGCATTGGCAGGCAGACTCTCAACCACTGCGCCACTTGGGAAGCCCTGTAGTTTTGATTTGCATTTCTCTAATAATTAGTGATGTTGAGCAGCTTTTCATGTGCTTCTTGGCCATCTGTATTTCTTCTTTGGAGAAATGTCTATTTAGGTCTTCTGCCCATTTTTGGATTGGGTTGTTTGTTTCTTTAATATTGAGATGCACGAGTTGTTTATATATTTTGAAGATTAATCCTTTGACTGTTGACTTGTTTGCAAATATTTTCTCCCATTCTGAGGGTTGTCTTTTCATCTTCTTTATGGTTTCCATTGCTTGCAAAAGCTTTTAAGTTTCATTGGGTCCCATTTGTTTATTTTTGTTTTTATTTCCATTACTCTAGGAGGTGGATAAAAAAAGATATTGCTGTGATTTATGTCACAGAGTGTTCTCCTATGTTTTCCAGTAAGAGTTTTATAGTGTGCGGTCTTACATTTAGGTCTCAAATCCATTTTGTGTTTATTTTTGTGTATGGTGTTAAGGAGTGTTCTAATTTCATTCTTTTACATTTAGCTGTCCAGTTTTCCCAGCACCACTTACTGAAGAGACTGTCTTTACTCCATTGTATATCCTTGCCTCCTTTGTCATAGATTAGTTGACCATAGGTGCGTGGGTTTATTTCTGTGCTTTCTATCTTCTTCATTGACCTATGTTTCTGTTTTTGTGCCAGGAACATATTGTTTTCATTACTGTAGCTTTGTAGTATAGTCTGAAGTCAGGAAGTCTGATTCCTCCCACTCTGTTTTTTCCCTCAAGACTGCTTTGGGTACCCGGGGTGTTTTGTGTCTCCATACAAATTTTAAGATGATTTGTTCTAGTTCCATAAAAAATGCCATTGGAAATTTGATAGGGACTGCATTCAATCTGTAGATTGCTTTCGGTACTATAGTCATTTTCACAATATTGATTCTTCCAATCCAAGAACATGGTATATCTCTCCATCTGTTGGTGTCATCTTTAATTTCTTTCATCAGTGTCTTATAGTTTTCTGCATACAGGTCTTTTGTCTCCCTAGGTAGGTTTAATCTTAGGTATTTTATTCTTTTTGTTACAATGGTAAATGGGAGTGTTTTCTTAACTTCTCTTTAAGATTTTCCATCACTAGTGCATAGGAATGCAAGAGATTTCTGTGCATTAATTGTGTATCCTGCAACTTTAACAGATTCATTGATTAGCGATAGTAGTTTTCTACTGGCACTTTTAGGATTCTCTATGTATAGGATCATGTCATCTGCAAACAGTGACAGGTTTACTTCTTCTTTTCCAATTTGTATTCTTTTTATTTCTTTTTCTTCACTGATTGCCATTGCTAAGACTTCCAAAACTATGTTGAATAAGAGTGGTGAGAGTGGACATCCTTGTCTTGTTCCTGATCTTAGAGGAAAGGCTTTCAGTTTTTCACCATTGAGAATGATGTTTGCTGTGGGTTTGTGATATACGGCCTTTATTATGTTGAGGTAGGTTCCCTCTATACCCCCTTTGTGGAGAGGTTTTATCATAAATGGGTGTTGAATTTTGTCAAAAGCTTTTTCTGCATCTGTTGAGATGATCATATGGTTTTTATTCTCCAATTTGTTAATATGGTGTATCACATTGATTGATTTGTTATATTGAAGAATCCTTGCATCCCTGGGATAAACCCCACTTGATCATGGTGTATGATCCTTTTAATGTGTTGTTGGATTCTGTTTGCTTGTATTTTGTTGAGGATTTTTGCATCTATATTCATGAGTGATATTGGTCTGTAATTTTCTTTTTTTGTAGTATCTTTTTCTGGTTTTGGTATCAGGCTGATGGTGGCCACATAGAATGAGTGTGGCAGTGTTCCTTCCTCAGCAATTTTTTTGGAAGAGTTTGAAAAGGGTGGGTGTTAGCTCTTCTCTAAATGTTTGACAGAATTCACTTGTGAAGCCATCTGGTCCTGAACTTCTGTTTGTTGGAAGATTTTTAATCACAGTTTCAATTTCATTAGTTGAGATTGGTCTGTTTGTATTTTGTATTTCTTCCTGGTTCAGTCTTGGAAGGTTATACCTTTTTAAGAATTTGTCCATTTCTTCCACGTTGTCCATTTTATTGACATAGAGTTGCTTGTAGTAGTCTCTTAGGATACTTTGTGTTTTGTGGTGTCTGTTGTAACTTCTTTTTCTTTTCTAATTTTATTGATTTGAGTCCTCTCCCTCTTTTTCTTGATGAGTCTGGCTAACGGTTATGAATTTTGTTTATCTTCTCAAAGAACCAGCCTTTAGTTTTATTGATCTTTGCTATTGTTTTCTGTGTTTCTACTTCATTTATTTCTGCTCTGATCTTCATGATTTCTTTTCTTCTGCTAACTTTGGGTTTTGTTTGTTCTTCTTTTTTTTTTTTTTTGTTCTTCTTTTTCTAGTTCCTTTAGGAACTAGAGATTGTTAGAATGTTTGTTTGAGATTTTTCTTGTGTCTTGAGGTAGGCTTGTATAGCTATAAACTTCCCTCTTAGAACTGCTTTTGCTGCATCCCATAGGTTTTGGATCATCTTGTTTTCATTGTCATTTGTCTCTAGGTACTTTTTGATGTCCTCTTTTATTTCTTCAGTGATCTCTTGGTTATTTAGTAATGTATTTTTTAGCCTCCATGTGTTTGTGTTTTTTACGGTTTTTTCCCTGTAATTCTTTGTAATCTCAAAGTGTTGTGGTCAGAAAAGATGCTTGATATGATTTCAATTTTCCTAAACTTGCTGAGGCTTGATTTGTGACCCAAGATGTGATCTATCCTGGGGAATGTTCCATGCACACTTGAGAAGAAAGTGTAATCTGCTGTTTTTGGATGGAATGTCCTATAAATATCAATTAAATCTATCTAATCTGTTGTGTCATTTAAAGCTTCTGTTTCCTTATTTATTTTCATTTTGGATAATCTGTCCATTGCTGTAAGTGAGGTGTTAAAGTGCCCAACTATTATTGTGTTACTGTTGATTTCCCCTTTTATAGCTGTTAGCAGTTGGCTTATGTGTTGAGGTACTCCTATGTTGGATGCATATGTATTTATAATTGTTATATCTTCTTCTTGGATTGATCATTATGTAGTGTCCTTCCTTGTTTCTTATAATATTCTTCATTTTAAAGTCTATTTTATCTAATATGAGTACTGCTACTCCAGCTTTCTTTTTTTTTTTTTTTTTTAAAGTATTTATTTATTTTTGACTGCGTTGGGTCGCCGTTGCTGTGCGCGGCTTTCTCTAGCTGCAGCGAGCAGGGGCTACTGTTCGTTGCGGTGCACGGGCTTCTCGTTGCAGTGGCTTCTCTTGTTGCGGAGCATGGGCTCTAGGCGCGCGGGCTTCAGTAGTTGCAGCACTCAAGCTCAGTAGTTGCAGCAGGTGGGCCCTAGAGCGTGCGGGCTTCAGTAGTTGCCGTGCGTGGGCTCTAGAGCGCAGGCTCAGTAGTTGTGGCACACGGGCTTAGCTGCTTCATGGCATGTGGGATCTTCCCGGACCAGGGCTCGAACCCGTGTCCCCTGCATCGGCAGGCGGACTCTCAACCACTGCGCCACCAGGGAAGCCCTCCAGCTTTCTTTTGATTTCCATTTGCATGGAATATCTTTTTCTATCCCCTCACTTTCAGTCTGTGTGTGTCACTAGGTCTGAAGTGGATCTCTGGTAGACAGCATATATATGGGTCTTGTTTTTGTATCCATTCAGCAAGCCTATGTCTTTTGGTTGGAGCATTTAATCCATTCACGTTTAAGGTAATTATCGATATGTATATTCCTATGACAATTTTCTTAATTGTTTTGTTTTTCTAGGTTCTTTTCTTCTCTTGTGTTTCCCACTTAGAGAAGTTCTTTTAGCATATGTTGTAGAGCTGGTTTGGTGGTGCTGAATTCTCTTAGCTTTTGCTTGTCTGTAAAGCTTTTGATTTCTCCATCGAATCTGAATGAGATCCTTGCCAGGTAAAGTAATCTTGGTTGTAGGTTCTTCCCTTTCATCACTTTAAGTATATCATACCACTCTCTTCTGACTTGTAGCATTTCTCCTGAGAAATCAGCTGTTAACCTTATGGGAGTTCCCTTGTATGTTATTTGTCATTTTTTCCCTTGCTGCTTTCAGTAATTTTTCTTTGTCTTTAATTTTTGTCAATTTGATTACTATGTGTCTCAGAGTGTTTCTCCTTGGGTTTATCCTGTATGGGACTTGGTGCACTTCCTCGACTTGGGTGGCTATTTCCTTTCCCATGTTAGGGAAGTTTTCGACTATAATCTCTTCAAATATTTTCTCAGGTCCTTTTTCTCTCTATTCTCCTTCTGGGACCCCTATAATGTGAATGTTGTTGTGTTTTATGTTGTTCAAGAGGTCTCTTAGGCCATCTTCATTTCTTTTCATTCTTTTTCTTTATTATGTTCCACAGCAGTGAATTCCACTATTCTGTCTTCCAGGTCACTTATCTGGTCTTCTGCCTCAGTTATTCTGCTATTGACTCCTTCTTGTGTAGTTTTCATTTCAGTTAGTGTATTGTTCATCTCTGTTTGTTTGTTCTTTAATTCTTCTAGGTCTTTGTTAAACATTACTTGCAAGTTCTCGAACTTTGCCTCCATTCTTTTTCCGAGGTCCTGGATCATCTTCATTATCATTATTCTGAATTCTTTTTCTGGAAGGTTGCCTATCTCCACTTCATTTAGTTGTTTTTCTAGGGTTTTATCTTGTTCCTTCAACTGGTACATAGCCTTCTGCCTTTTCATCTTCTCTATCTTTTTCTGAATGTAGTTTTTGTTCCACAGGCTGCAGGATTGTAGTTTTTCTTGCTTGTGCTTTCTGCTCTCTGGTGGATGAGGTTATCTAAGAGGCTTTTGTGAGTTTCCTGATGAGAGGGACTGGTGGTGGATAGAGCTGACTGTTGCTCTGGTGGGCAGAGCTCAGTAAAACTTTAATCTGCTTAACTGCTGACGAATGTGTCTGGATTCCCTCCCTGCTGGTTGTTTGGCCTGAGTTAACCCAACACTAGAACCTACCTGGGCTCTATGATGGTGCTAATGAGAGACACTGGGAGGGCTCACGCCAAGGAGTACTTCCAAGAACTTCTTCTGCCAGTGTCCTTGTCCCCTCGGTGATCCACAGCCACCCCCGCCTTGGCAGGAGACACTCCAACACTAGCAGGTAGGTCTGTTTCAGTCTCCCCTGGGGTCACTGCTCCTTCCCCTGGGTCCCATTGTGCACACTACTTTGTGTGTGCCCTCCAGAGTGGAGTCTCTGTTTCCCTTAGTCCTGTCAAAGTCCTGTAGTCAAATTCCACTAGGCTTCAAAGTCTGATTCTCTAGGAATTCCTCCCTCCATTGCCAGACTCCCAGGTTGGGAAGCCTGACGTGGGGCTGAGAACCTTCACTCCAGTGGGTGGACTTCTGTGGTATAAGTGTTCTCCAGTCTGTGAGTCACCCACCCACCAGTTATGGGGCTTGATTTTACTGTGATTGCACCCTCCTAACATCTCATTGTGGCTTCTCCTTTTTCTTTGCATGTGGGGTATTGTTTTTTGGTGAGTTCCAGTGTCTTCCTGTCGATAATTGTCCAGCATCTAGTTGTGATTCTGGTTTCTCGCAAATGAGAGTGAGAGCACGTCCTTCTCCTCCCCCATCTTGGTTCCTCTCTTAATTTTAATAGAGACAACAGCTTTTTTTTCTATCCTGCTTGTTCAAAAAATAGTAGCAAATGTGAGGGACAAGATATTTCCCTTCTCATCCTCCTCCCTACCTTCTGAACTTACCATCAAATGATTTCTCTTGTAATTTTAAGTAATCTGTGAAAGGAATCATGGTTCCATTTTTTCAGCAACAATGAAATAAACATAACATTCATCAGTATAGAAGAGAAACAGAGAAGAAAACTATAATGGTTCTCTTACAGAAGAAATGATGTATGAGGCAGGGGCATTACTATTAAACATTTTAGGAAAGGAATTCCCTGGTGGTCCAGTGGCTAGGACTCTGCACTTCCAGTGCAGGGGTCATGAGTTCAATCCCTGGTTGTGGAACTGGGACCCCACATGCCTCAGGGTGTGGCCAAAAAATAGAAAATCAAAAGATTTTAGGAGAAATAGCACATGTGCCCCACTCCTAGACATGTCCCTGGTATAAGCTTGAGGTAAGGGGCAGTTAAGTGATCCTGTCCATGCAGAGTGGAGCAGGGGAACCCCCACCTGAGCACTCCCAGCAGAGGCCAAGTTCCCCCCAGAAGGGAGAACAAGGGGTGAAGTGGGGTTGGAGGTGGGGCAGCCTGGAGCTGAGCCAGTGTTAGCAGACACAGTATCTAGATGGATGCGTGGGTGCTGGCCCTCCCTGGGAGAGGGCCATAATCCACAAAGGCCCGTCGGCTGTGCAGGTGAGGGACAGCAACCAAGGGCAACATGACTGAATTGCTAAGGTCTAGGATATTTGGCTTGTTCACATCATTTTATGCCCAGAAAACCTTCTCTTTAATCAATTCATGTCCTTAACTTTTTAAAAACTTTGACCCAGAACTTCATCTCCCCTGGGGTTAATCAACATTTCGTGATACCGGGTATGTGCTAGACCCCAGCTGGATGCTGGGGTCAGAGTGAATCAGGGCATAGCACCATCCATGAGGGCTCTGAAGGACCCAAAGAGGGTCATCTGAACAGGTGAAGTAGACTGCAGTGGGTAAATACTGTGAAGAGACGAGCAGAGGGCCTCGTGGGGTCACCAGGGATAGAGAAATTGATACCTTCTAGGAAAAGCAGGAGGTGACATTTGAGCTGTGTCTACAAGGAAGAGCTGAGGTTTTGCAGGCCTGGAATGGAGACAAGTATGTGTCCTTGAGGGAAGGCTTAGAGGTGAAGCCTCATAGTAATTAGCACAGAGCTGAGGCTGGGACAGACGTGTGGAATATTTGTCGGAAGCCTTATTGAATGTAAGTGTGGATGTTGTGCTCGAGCTACTGTAACCCAAACCACAGACTGGGTGACACTAAGCCCAGACATTACTTTTCTCACAGCTCTGAGGCTAGAAGTCCAAGATCAAGTGTTGGCAGGATTGGTTTGTTCTGCACCATCTCTCCTTGGCTTGCATCTGCCACCTTCTTACTGTGTCTTCAAATGCCCTTTTCTCTGTATGGGCCAGTCTATCTGGTGTCCATCTATGTCTCCAAATTTCCTCTCCTTAAAAGAACCTGGTGGAGTGAATTAGAGTCGCATACTACAGCCTCTTTTAATGTTAATTACCTCTTTAAAGTCCCTATATCTAAATATAGTCATATTGTGAGTTACTTGGGTTTAGGGCTTCAAATGTGAATTTGCGGAACCCAATTCAGCCCCATGGACATTTTGCCTTGTTGTGAGTGTATTTTCTTCATGTCTTGTTCATGGCATGAATTGTGTATGTAAATGGTCCATGTTAATTGCCCTGAAGTCTTTGCTGTATGTGGGTAAGGTGAGGGATGGGTTAGCTGGGTTACTGGGATGAGTGGGGTGGGAGGGAGTTGTGCAAAAGAGGGACCCTCCTCCTGGGTTCCACAGTGTTGACCTAGTTCTCTGCTTTCACTGCCATCCCTTGAGGACTTGGAAGGACTTAAGTCTTTGTCTGAGTCTTAATTATGTCTCTGAAAAACAGTGTGACCCAGGACCAAGTCACTTATCCTTCTGAAGCCACACAGTTGTCATTGGTAAAGTAGATAAAAGACCCTTTCCTCTTCCATGATGTGCTGTGAAGAGTCCACAGTGGCTCATAAGTACAGTACCTTCAAAATTTATATATCTATTCCAATATGATGACAGTTTCTCCATCTCTGCAGCATAGAACTGACCCTTTTAAGCCTTCCCTCTGCTTTGTGACCAGTGTTCCTGAGTATCAATGAGATAACTTTTTCCTGCTGGGAAGAGGACTAAGAGCAAAGGCTCTGCTTAGGAAGGTGGTCAGGAGCACATGCAGAGGCAGCATTCTAGTTCAGATCCCACACTCTCCCCTGGCTCACTGCAAAGCAGGGAAACAGGCCTTCCCTTGAGCTGGTACTTCTCGTGAATTAATGACATCCTTTCCTCTATCAGCTTGTCTTATTCCTCATCTTCCTGTGATGTGAGTTAAACCCTAGGCTTATTTTTCTCCCCTCCTCCCCCCATCTTTCTCTGTCTCTCTCTATTTTTTTTTTATAAGAATAGTGGTTTTTATTTTTTTATTGAGGTATATTTGATTTACAATATTATATTAGTTTCAAGTGTACAATATGGTGATTCAAATTTTTTATAGATTATACTCCATTTAAAGTTATTAGAAAATATTGGCTATATTCTCTGTGCTATACAGCATATCCTTGTAGTTTATTTATTTCATACAGCGTAGATTGTCCCCCTCCCTTTCCGCACTGGTAACCACTAGTTTATTCTCTATATATGTGAGTCTGCTTCTTTCTTGTTATATTCACTATTTGGTTGTATTTTTTAGATTCCACATATAAGTGATACCATACAGTATTTCTTTCTCTGACTTATTTTACTTAGAGTAATACCCTCCAAGTCCATCCATTGTTGTTGAAAATAGCACAATTTCATCTTTTTTATAGTGAGTTGAACTCCATTGTATATATATATACACACCACATCTTCTTTATCCATTCATCTGATGATGGACACTTTGGTTGCTTCCATGTCTTGGCAATTGTCAATAATACTGATATGAACATTGGAGTGCATGTGTCTTTTCAAATTAGTGTTTTCATTTTCTTCAGAAAATTCCAGGAGCAGAATTGCTGGGTCATATGGTAACACTATTTTCGTTTTCTTGAGGATCCTCCACATTGTTTTCCATAGCGGCTGCACCAACTTACACTCCCACCAACAGTGTACGAGGGTTCCCTTTTCTCTACATCCCAACCAATATTCATTATTTGTGGTCTTTTTGATGATAGGCATTCTGATGGGTGTGAGGTGATATCTCATTGTGGTTTAGGTTTGCATTTTTCTGCTGATTAGCTGTGTTGAACATCTTTTCATGTGCCTGTTGGCCAGTTGTATATCGTCTTTGGAAAAATGTCTACTCATGTTTTCTGCTCACTTTTAATTGTGTTTTTTGATATTGAGTTGTATGAGTTATCTATGTGTTTTGGATGTTAACCCTTTATCGGTCATATAATTTGCAAACATTTTCACCCATCCAGTAGGCTGTCTTTTTGTTTTGTCAGTGATTTCCTTTGCTGTGCAAAAGGTTTTATCTCTGTTTTGTCCTTCCTTATTTCCTACTTCCCTCCCTCCCTTCCTCCCTCCCTTCTTTTCTTCCTTCTTTCCTTCAGATATAATTGAGATATAGTTGACATACCACAAGATTCACCTTCTTAAAATGTACAATTCAGTGGTTTTTATATATTCACAAAGTTGGGCAACCATTGCCACTAACTAATGGCATAATATTTCATCACCTCCAGAAGCAACCCTCCTTCCTCAATCCCTGGCAACCACTAATCTACTTTATTTTTAAAATTTTTAATTGTGATATAATTCACATACCATAAAACCTACCCTTTAAAAGTATGTAATTCAGCAGTTTTTCGCATACTCACAAAGTACAACCATCACCACTATCTAATTCCAGAATATTTTCTTCACCACAAAATGAAATGCTGTATCCATTAACATTCACTCCCCATTCATCCAACCCCGAGTTTTTGGCACCCACTCATCCATTTCCTATTTCTATGGATTTGCCTATTCTGGACATTTCATGCAAATGACATCATTCAATGTGTGTCCTTTTGTATCCAGCTGCTTTCAGTTAGCATACTCTTTTCAGTGTTCATTCATGTTGAGGCATGTATCAGTACATCATATCTTTTTATTGCTGAGTCCGTGAATAAAACATAAACTCACAGCTCTTTTTCTTTAAGTAGCCAGGTATGTATCAGGACATCATTTTTTTTCATTGCTGAATGGCATTCCACTGCATGGATAAGACCACATTTTGTTTTAGCCAGTCAGCAGTTGACACACATTTGGGTTTTTTCACTTTTTGCCTATTATGGATTATGCTACCGTGAACATTTGTGTGCAAGTTTTTGTGTGAGTTTGTTTTCACTTCCCTTAGGTATATACCTGGGACAGGAATTGCTATATCAGATGGTAATTCATTGTTTCACATCTTGAAGTGCTAAAGTGTTATCCAAAGTGGCTGCACCATTTTGTATCCCCACCAACAATGTATGAGGGTTCTAATTACTCTACGTCCTCACCAACATTTTTTATTGCCATCTTTTATAAAGTCATCCTAGTGGGTGTGATGTGGATGTCTCCTTGCAGTTTTGATTTGCATCCCTAATAACTAATGATGTTCAGCATCTTTTCATGTGCTTATTGCTATTCACATATCTTCTTTGGAGAAATATCTATTCAAATGATTTGCTTATATTTTGGAGTATTTGTCTTTTACTGTTTTTTCCATATCTTAGTAAATAATTCTTATTTATTTATTTATACATGATGGTTATTAGATTCTTACCAGATATATACTTTGCAAATATTTTCTATCATGCTGTGGCTTTTCTTTTCATTTTGTTGATAGTGATCTTTAAACCTCAAACATGTTTAATTTTGATAAAGCCAAATGTGTCTATTTTTTCTTTGGTGCCTGCGCTTCCAGTGAAAAGCTTCTCGGTAGAGTTTCTACAGGTAGAAAAGTGAGTTTATCAGGGACTAGGGAAAAGCTATCTCCATCATTGCAATTCTAACCAAATACCATTGAGCCCTCAGCCTTTAAGCCTTGGAAGTGATAGGTCTTGGGGGAGGGGGAAGATCCTTGCCCTCAAGAACATGCTATACATCTGGGACCCATTGGAACTCCCTTACATAACAAGAGTTTTGGAAAGCAGAACAGTGTTGCGTAGGTGCTGATTGTGCTTGTAGCAGGAAAGAGTCTGACTGGACTGAAGGAGGTCAGAGAAGGTATTTGCTGAGTCTTGAATTATCAAACTACAGGGTGAGGGAGGGTATGAATATTTATTAAGTACATACTAATTGCTAAGCACTGTGCCAGCGTCTTTACATCCTTGATCAAAATCAATCCCCCCTGCCTATATGGCAGGAAAATAAACGATGAAATGATGGCTGGAGAAGATTAAATACCCTTCCAGAAATCACAGATGTGGTAGGTGTTGTTACCGGACCTTATTCAAAGAACTTTCTATTATACTATGTCCCAATGCCCTTAGTATCTCTAGAGCCTAGGAGAGGAGGAAGGGAGCCAGCACAGTGCAGGGTGCAGAAACGAGTCTTCTCTTTGTTCACCCGAACGTCTGTCCTTCTGCAACTGACATGTTGATATTCCTCTCATGTTGGAAAGTAAAAGGCCAGGGTGGTGCATGTCGCTGTGAGACAAATCCCTGTAATCAATTTTTTCTCTTCTGCCTGGAACATGGGCAATGTGCTTCCAGTGCCCCCTTGATCGTCCTCATCTTCTCTTTGTCAATACACTTCTGAGTGAGCAAGCGCCTGGCAAGGCACAGGGAGCCAGAGAATCATGGTGAGGATAGACTTAGCTCAGAGCGTTAGAGGACAGTGAGGAGGGGACACCAGGATGAGGTGGAGTGAGAAAGGAACAGGTAGAGGAAGGAGGAATGGGCTCACCATTCACTATCAGACATTCACTGAATCCCCCGGTTCAAGTCTGACTCTTCACTCCTGCCTCCTGTTCCTGGAGTCCAGAGGCTGGATCTCTCTGATAAATGTCCCAGCTTTGGGCGGGAAGAGGTGGATGCCTGTTCTTCAGTGTAGGGTGTTGTGAGAAATGGAAATCTCACTGCTTCTTGCAACTTCCTTATTGATTTTTAACTCAAACCTTCTCTCATTTTGCAGTTCCTTGTGGCTCCCAATTCCAGAGACTTTATGGGTTCCACTGGGTCCATCGACTGCTTCTAGTCCACCCTCACCAGGTCTTTAGGTTTCACATCCCTGCTCTATCAAGCCGTCTACCAGCCCACCCTCCATCGTCTTTCTCCATGTATTATCGTTCAGTGTTACAAGTGCTTGTGTTTCCTCCAGGGTGAGGTGTGCACTCTGTCTCCCATTCTCCTTGTGGTGTTTGGATGGTTTCTGAGAGGAGAGGAAGGCAGAAGTATCTTTCCTCTGTCATCTTGAAAGCTGGAAGGCTGCCAGAGAATTGTAAAGGCATTATTCCATTGACTCCCAGTGTCCAGTGCTGCTAACAAAAAGAACAATGCGGTTATTATTGTTTTGTAGTTGATCTGCTCCTCTGTCTAGGAAAGGGTAGTATCGATTCTTTATACTTGACCTACTGAAATGGCACAATGATGTGTCTAGGTGGGGTTTTAATTAGTTTATCGTCCTCGACATTTGCTAGACTTTGAAGATTTAGGTCTGACCTCAGGGGAGGAATATGTGCTTATGTTATTACTTTCATGTTTCTTTGTTAAATTCTTCCCATTCGTGTCATCTTTTTTTCCTTTTTTCCCCTGGAAAGTCTGTTGGTTAGTGTTGAACTCTGGGTTCATCACCCCTATCTTCAATAATTTCTTGGTCATTTCTTGTGTTTGTGTTTTTTCTCTGCTCTGAGAGATCTAAGGCACAGACAGGCAAGGGGGAGAGAGGAAGGTGTAGTACCCCAGCACAGGATCTATGCTTTGATCTATGGAAGGAACCAACAAGTTAGGCAAAATATTGTGTGATCAAAAGCTTTGAAAGTTGTGCTTGGGCCAGAGATGAGTAGAGCATGGGGGGTGCCTGGTTTAAGGTTAGAGACAAGACAAAGGGGGGCTCCTGCAGAGGGCTCTTTCCTGCAAAGAGCTCTTTCCTGCCAAAAGCTGCTTATACTGGGATACTCAGTAAATTGAACAGAAAACGGAAATTTGAACCCATTTTAAATTGGGGTGACAGAAACATTAAATATAATAACAAATAGAGTCTGCTTACAAGGTGATAAGTACTATCGGGGAAAACTAGTCCCTGATATGGGGATTTGTGAATGCTGGGATTGTGGGTGTGTTTTTGAGGAAGTGACAGCTTAGTCCTCTTTAAGGATGGAATCTTTGGGCCAATGTTGAAGAGAGGGAGTTAGCCATACAGGTCAAAGGAAGGGGGCATTTCTGGTAGAGAGAATAGTGGACAGAGAGACAGAGACAGAGATTGGGGAGAGCTACTGGGAAAGTTGAGTGAAGGAGCATCTGATTGACTTGACTCTGGAAGGATCACTCTGATTACAGAGCAGACAGTTGAGGTAGGCAGCACTGTTCAGAAGCAGGGAGACAAACTGGGAGCATTTTATAGTAATCCAGTAGAGAGAAAATGGTGGCTCAGACCCAGGTAGTAGAAGTGCAGTGGGGAGAAGTGATGCACTCGAAGGCGTTCACCTCTCTCTCCTCCTTTCTATGAAAACCTCTCAAGGGCATCCGATTTCCAGATTAAAAAATCAGAGAGAGATTGTCCTCAACTGACTGCTTGTGCATCATAAGACCTCCTGTGAGGCAAGGGAATACAAAGGACCTGGAAACTTCTTAGAATTAGGGCTAATCCAAGAAGGGAAAAGAAAATGAGGAGGAGAGAGGAAAACAAAAAGCAGTATGTCAGTAAATTATCCTGACACACACATTTTTCTTTTTTTCCTTTAGTTAAACATCATATGACGGGAAAAGGGAGTTTTCGGGGAGCTTTTTAAAGCAGCAGTAGCTGGCTGGCAGAATTCCTTTGTTGGTCTCCCATAGTCAAATAAGAAGAGAGGAGAGAGGTGTTTGGCAGAACTCCCAGGGCATGGCAGAGATACCTGGCCTGGTGGGAGCTTCTGGGACCATTGCTGGGTGGTCTTTGGTAGACACCATATGTTTGTATGGGAACTGGATAAAAAGATTGTCCACCAGCTTCATTTGCAATTTTGGGTGACCTCCATTCCATGACCTGGGGTGCCCCCTCCCCACACCCTGCCATTCCTACAGTGACAGTGGTAGCTTTCTACCAATTCTTCTCATTCTTTTAACAACTTTCCACCCATTTTGCCAATCATATCTCACATAGCACCTTTTCATGTGTCTTCTTTGGAAAAATGTCTGTTCAGATTCTCTGCCTATTTTTTTAATCAGCTTGTTTCTGTTCTTGATGTTGAGTAGTGTACATTCTTTGTATACTTAGATATTAACCCCTTATCAGATATATCATTTGCAGATATCATCGCCCATTCAGTAGGCAACCTTTTCATTTTGTTGATGGTTTCCTTCATGTATAAAAGCTTTTTAATTTTACGTAGTCCCATTTCTTTATGTTTCCTCTGGTGTTCCTTGCCTGAAGAGACATATGCAAAAAAATATTACTAAGACCAATGTCAAAGTGTGCACTGCCTATGTTTTCTTCTAAAGTTTTATGGTTTCAGGTCTTACATTTAAGTCTTTAATCGATTTTGAATTTATTTTTGTGCATGGTATAAGTAGTCAGTTTCTTTTGCATGCAGCTATCTAGTTTTCCCAACACCATTTATTGAAGAGACTATCTTTTCCACCATGGTATATTCTTGCCTGTTTTGTCATAGATTAATTGCCCATATAAGTGTGAGTTCACTTTTGTGTTCTTTATTCTGTTCCATTGATCAATGGGGCTGTTTTTGTGCCAGTGTCATACTGTTTTGATTACTGTACCTTTGTAGTATAGTTTGAAATTGGGGAGTGTGATAACTCCACCTTTGTTTTTCTTTCTCAAGATTGTTTTGGCTATTTGGGGTCTTTTGTGTATCCATACAAGTTTTAGAATTATTCGTTCTACTTCTATGAAAACTGTCATAGTTTTTTTGACTGGGATTGCATTGAATCTGTAAATTGCCTTGGATAGTATGGTCACTTGGTACTTTGACAATATTAATTCTTCCAATCCATGAGCATGGTATATCTTTCCATCTGTTTGTGTCATCTTTTTTTTTTTTTTTTTTTTTTTTATGCGTTACGCGGGCCTCTCACTGCTGTGGCCTCTCCCGTTGCGGAGGACAGGCTCCGGACGCGCAGGCCCAGCGGCCATGGCTCACGGGCCCAGCCGCTCCGCGGCATGCGGGATCCTCCCAGACCGGGGCACGAACCCGTGTCCCCTGCATCGGCAGGCGGACTCTCAACCACCGCGCCACCAGGGAAGCCCTGTTTGTGTCATCTTTGATTTATTTCATCAGTATCTTATAGTATTCAAAACAGAGCTCTTTTACCTCCTTAGTTAGGTTTATTCCTAGGTATTATTTTTGATGTGATTATAAATGGGATTGTTTTTTTAATTTCTCTTTCTGATAGTTCATTGTTAGTGTAAAGAAATGCAACAGATTTCTGTGTATCAATTTTGTATCCTGCAACTTTACCACATTCATTAATGAGTTCTAGTAGATTTTTGTGGCTTCTTTAGGATTTTCTGTATATAGTATCATGTTATGTAGAAACAGTGACAGTTTTACTACTTCCTTTCCAATTTGGATACCCTTTATTACCTTTCCATGTCTGATTGCTGTGGCTAGGATTTTAATATATGTTGAATAAAAGTGGTGAGAGTGGGCATCCTTGTCTAGGTCCTGGTCTTAGAGGAAATGCTTTCAGCTTTTCATCATTGAGTATTATGTTAGTTGTGGGCTTTTCATGTATGGCCTTTATTATGCTGAGGTTTGTTCTCTGTATACTCACTTTCTGGAAAATTTGTATCATAAATAGATGTTGAATTTTGTCAGAAATTTTTCTGCATCTATTGAAATAATCATATGATTTTTATTTATCAGTTTGTTAATGTGGTGTATCACATTGATTGATTTGCAGTATTGAACCATATTTGCATCTCTGGGAGAAACCCAGCGTGATCACAGTATATGATCCTTTTAATGTATTGTTGATTTGATTTGCTAATATTTGATGGAGGATTTTTGTATCTAAGTTCATCAGTGATACTGGCATGTAATTTGCTTTTATTGTGATATCTTCATCTGGTTTTGGTATGAGGGTGAGGCTGGCCTTGTAGAATGAGTTTGGAAGTGTTCCTTCCTCTACAATTTTTTAGAATAGTTTGAGAAGGATAGGTGTTAACTGTTCTCAAAATGTTTGGTAGAATTCGCCTGGGAAGCTGTCTGGTCCTAAACTTTTTTTTTTTCCCCAACATCTTTATTGGACCACAATTGCCCTACTATGGTGTGTTAGCTTCTGCCCCACAACAAAGCGAATCAGCCATACACATACATATGCTTCTACATCTCTCCCCCCTTGCATCTCCCTCCCTCCCACCTGCCCATCCTACCCCTCCAGGTGGTCACAAACCACCGAGCTGATCTCCCTGTGCTATGCGGCCGCTTCCAGCCACTTTATGCTTGGCAGTGTATATATGTCCATGACACTCACTCATTTTGTCACAGCTTACCCTTCTCCCTCCCCATGTCCTCAACTCCATTCTCTAGTAGGTCTGTGTCTTTATTCCCATCTTACCTCTAGGTTCTTCATGACCTTTTTTTTTTTCTTAGATTCCATATATATGTGTTAGCATACGTTGTTTTTCTCTTTCTGTCTTATTTCACTCTGTATGACAGAATCTAGGTCCATCCACCTCACTAAAAATAACTCAATTTTGTTGCTTTTTATGGTGAGTAACATTCCATTGTATATATGTGCCACATCTTCTTTATCCATTCATCTGTTGATGGACACTTAGGTTGCTTCCATGTCCTGGCTATTGTAAATAGAGCTGCAATGAACATTTTGGTACATGACTCTTTTTTGAATTATGGTTTTCTCAGGGTATATGCCCAGTAGTGGGATTGCTGGGTCGTATGGTAGTTCTATTTTTAGTTTTTTAAGGAACCTGCATACTGTTCTCCATAGTGGCGGTATCAATTTACATTCCCACCAATAGTGCAAGAGGGTTCCCTTTTCTCCACACCCTCTCCAGCATTTATTGTTTCTAGATTTTTTGATGATGGCCATTCTGACTGGTGTGAGATGATATCTCATTGTAGTTCTGATTTGCATTTCTCTAATGATTAATGATGTTGAGCATTCTTTCATGTGTTTGTTGGCAATCTGTATATCTTCTTTGGAGAAATGTCTGTTTAGGTCTTCTGCCCATTTTGGGGTTGGGTTTCTTGTTTTTCTGTTATTGAGCTGCATGAGCTGCTTGACTTATGTTTTTTGGGACATTTTTTATTACTGATTCCATTTCATTACTGGTAATTGGTCTGTTCATATTTTCTGTTCCTTCTTGGTTCAGTCTTGTGAGATTGTATATTCCTGGGAATTTGTCCATTTCTTCTAGGTTGCTTATTTTATTGGTGTATAATTGTTCATAGTAATTTCTTTTGATCCTTTGTATTTCCATGGTGTCAGTTTTAACTTCTCCTTTTCATTTCTGATTTTATTGATCAGGGCCCTCTCTATCTTTTTCTTGATGAGTCTGGCTAAAGGTTTATCAAATTTATCTTTTCAAAGAGCCAGCTCTTAATTTCATTGATCTTTTCTATATAAATTTCTACTTCATTTATTTCTGCTCTGATCTTTGATTTCTTTCCCTCTAGTAACTTTGGGTTTTGCTTGTTCTTCTTTTTATAGTAACTTTAGGTGAAATATTAGATTGTTGCTTTGAGATTTTTGTTTCCTGAGGTGTGCATGTATTGCAATAAACTTCCTTTGGAACTGCTTTTGCTGAGTCATATAAATTGAGATTATTGTGTTTTTGTTTTGTCTTCAGGCTCTTTTGGACTTTCTCTGATTTCTTCAGTGATCCATTGGTTGTTTATTAGCATATTCCTTAACCTCCATGTGTTTGTGGTTTTTGTGGGTTTTTCCTTGTAGCTGATTTCTAATTTACAGCTTTATGGTTGTAAAAGGTGCTTGGTAAGATTTCAGTTTTCTTAAATTTACTGAAACTTGTTTTGTGGGCTGGTATGTGACCTATCCTGAAGAATGTTCCATGTACACTTGAATGTATATCCTGCTATTTTTAGATAGATTGTTTTGATATATCTATTGATTCCAGCTGTTCTAAAATATCATTTAAAGCCAGTGTTTCCTTATTGATTTTCTGCCTAGGTGATCTCTCCATTGATTTAGTTAGGGTTTTAAAGTTCCCTACCATTATTATGTTACTGCCAATCACTCCTTTTATGTCTGTTAAGATTTGCTTTAGGTTTTTAGGTGATTCTATGTTGGGTGCATACCTGTTTAAAATTGTTATAGTTTCTTCTTGGATTGATCCCTTGATCATTATGTAGTGTCCTTCTTTGTCTCTTATAACAGTCTTTATTTTAAAGACTATTTTGCCTAATATGAATATTGATACTTTGGCTGTCTTTTGATTTCCATTTGCATTGAATACCATTTTACGTCCCCTCACTTGCAACCTGTGTGTGTCTTTAGATCTGAAGTATTTCTCTTGGAGGCAGCATATATATGGGTCCTGTTTTTGTATCCATTCAGCCACTCTGTTTTTTGATTGAAATATTTAGTCCATTTACATTTAAAGTAATTATTGATAGGTATGAACTTATTGCCATTTTGTTCATTTGGGGGTGTTGTTTTTGTACACATTTTTTGTTCCTTTCTTCTTATGCTTTCTTCCCTTGTGATTTAATTTTTTTTTTCTTTTGGCTGTGCCACACAGCATGTGGGATCTTAATTCCCTAGGGATCAAACCCATGCCCCCTGCAGTGGAAGCATAGAGTTTTAATCACTGGACTACCATGGAAGTCCTTTAATATCTATCTTTAATGTTATATTTGGATTCCTTTCTTTTGTGTGTGTATATCTGTTATGTATTTTTGGATTGTGGTTACCATGAGGTTTATATATAACACTATATATCTGTGGGTCCTAGGTTGCGTGGTTGTGGGGTGGGGTTCCCAAATTTATTGTCAGCCTGCTGGTGGACAGAGCTAGTTCCTATCATGGCTGGCTGTGGGGTCTGGGGTGTACCAAAGCTGGCATCAGACTGCTGGTAAGAGGGGCCAGATCCCAGGGTGGCTGGTTGAGGGGCCCAAAATGTCTTGCAGCTTGTGTAAGCCTGCTGGTGAGTGTGACGTCAGGGTCCCAGAGCTAGCATCAGCCAACTGGTGGGCAGAGCTGGGTCTTAGGGTCTCTGTCTCTGGGGGCCATGGAGTTGGTGTTGGCCTGCTGGTGGGTAGGTTCAGGTCCGAACAGATGGCTGCAGGGTCCTGAGAGTCCTGTGGCTGGTGCAGTGGTGGGCAGAGCCAGGTCCTGGGTCCTCTGGTGGACAGAGCTCGGTCTTTTGGCTTCTGGGAGCTCAGGGGCTCCAAAGGCAGTCAGCCTGCTGGTGGGTGGAGCCATGTTCCCACCCAGCTAGCTGCTTGGCCTGAGGTGTCCCAGTACTGGAACCAACAGGCTGGTGGGGAGGGGGCAGGTCCCAGTGTTTATTAACAAGAGGGAGGATTGCAAAATGATTCTTGCCAGCACCAGTGTCCTCTTGATAAAATGAGCTCCCCAGATTGGCTGCTGCTAGTGTCTATATCTCTACGTGAGCTCCAATTGCTTCCTGTCTCTCCAAGACGTTCTGTAAGGTCAGCACGTGGTTCTGACCCAGGCTCCTTTCAAAATACTCCTTCTGCCCTGGGTCTCAGAGTGTGGTATTTTGTGTGCACCTGTTAATAGTGGATTTGCTATTTCCTGCAGCCGTCTGGTTTTCCTGAAAATAAGCCTCACTGGCCTTCAAAGCCAAACATGCTGGGGCCTCATGTTCCTGGTGCAGGGAACCCCAGTTTGGGGAGTGCAATGTGGAGCTCAGACCTCTTACTCCTTGGGGAGGACCTCTGCAGTTGTAGTTATCCTCCTCTTTGTAGGTTGCCTACATGGAGGTATGGCTCTTGACTAAACCACATCTCTGCCACTCCTATCCATCTTGTTGAGGTTCCCTCTTAATGTCTTTATTTATTTTCGTGGGGGATTTTTCTTTTATATTCAAAGAGAAAGTCACAAAAATTATGATCATCCTCATCACTTCACTCAGTCCCATGTAATTAATTTTTTTTCATCTTGATCTTTTGTTAGCACTTTTAGGAATTCATCAGTTTTCCACTAGAGCTCTGAAAATGCTTATTCAGTCAGTTCAGCAGTATAGTCAGTTACCAGAAACCTGTATTTGTCAGTCTTTTCCATAAATTCCCTGAAGCTGAAACCCTTTTATAGGAACATTTTTGCAGAAGCATCAGAGTACACCCACAACTGTCGGTAAATGACAAAATACTTAAAAATGACCACGGTTAAAGATTTGATGAAAGTTCAGAATAATGCAATTGACAACAAAATTTACTTATTCCTGAGATATACATTTTAAAGTAATAACTAGAATTATGACTTATAACATTATACCAGAACATATAACATTTTTAGAAATTTCATGTAATGTCTAAAACATTTATATTAACATATTTCCATACAAATAACCCAAAGAAAGTTTAGTATTAGTTGTTTTTTTGTTTGTTTATACTGCAGGTTCTTATTAGCCATCAATTTTATACACATCAGTGTATACATGTCAATCCCAGTCGCCCAATTCAGCACACCACCATCCCCACCCCAGTGCGGTTTTTTGCCCTTGGTGTCATTACGTTTGTTCTCTACATCTGTATCTCATCTTCTGCCCTGCAAACCAGTTCATCTGTACCATTTTTCTCGGTTGCACATACATGCACTAATATACGATATTTGTTTTTCTCTTTCTGTCTTACTTCACTCTGTATGACAGTCTTTAAATCCATCCACATCTCAACAAATGACTCAATTTCGTTCCTTTTTGTGGCTGAGTAATATTCCATTGTATATATGTACCACTTCTTCTTTATCCATTAATCTGTTGATGGGCATTTAGGTTGCTTCCATGAACTGGCTATTGTAAATAGTGCTGCAATGAACATTGCGGTGCATGTGTCTTTTTGAGTTATGGTTTTCTCTGGGTATATGCCCAGTAGTGGGATTGCTGTATCATATGGTAATTCTATTTTTAGTTTTTTTAGTTTTTTTTTTTTTTGCGGTAAGCAGGCCTCTCACTGTTGTGGCCTCTCCCATTGTGGAACACAGGCTCCAGACACATAGCCTCAGCAGCCATGGCTCAGGGGCTCAGCCGCTCCGCAGGATGTGGGATCTTCCCAGACTGGGGTACGAACCCATATCCCCTGCATCGGCAGGTAGACTCTCAACCACTGCACCACCAGGGAAGCCCTATTTTAGTTTTTTAAGGAACCTCCACTGTTCTCCATACTGGCTGTATGAATTTACATTCCCACCAACAGTGCAGGAGGGTTCCCTTTTCTCCACACCCTCTCCAGCATTTGCTGTTTGTAGATTTTCTGATGATGCCCATTCTAACTGCTGTGGGTGATACCTCATTATAGTTTTGATTTGCATTTCTCTAATAATTAGTGATATTGAGCAGTTTTCAAGTGCTTCTTGGCCATCTGTATTTCTTCTTTGCAGAAATGTCTATTTACGTCTTCTGCCCATTTTTGGATTGGGTTGTTTGTTTCTTTAATATTGAGCTGCATGAGCTGTTTATATATTTTAGAGATTAATCTTTTGTTGAGGGTTGTCTTTTCATCTTGTTTATGGTTTCCTTTGCTGTGCAAAAGCTTTTAAGTTTCATTAGGTCCCATTTGTTTATTTTTGTTTTAATTTCCATTATTCTAGGAGGTGGATCAAAACAGATCTTGCTGTGATTTATGTCAAAGAGTGTGCTCCTATGTTTTCCTCTAAGAGTTTTATAGTGTCCGGTCTTACATTTAGGTCTCAAATCCATTTTGAGTTTATTTTTGTATATGGTGTTAAGGAGTGTTCTAATTTCATTCTTTTACATTTAGCTGTCCAGTTTTCCCAGCACCACTTACTGAAGAGACTGTCTTTTCTACATTGTATATGCTTGCCTCCTTTGTCATAGATTAGTTGACCATAGGTACGTGGGTTTATTTCTGGGCTTTCTATCTTCTTCATTGAGGTATGTTTCTGTTTTTGTACCAGTAATATATTGTCTTGATTACTGTAGCTTTGTAGTATAGTCTGAAGTCCAGGAGTCTGATTCCTCCTGCTCCGTATTTTCCCTCAAGACTGCTGTGGGTACTTGGGGTCTCTTGTGTCTCCATACAAATTTTAAGATTTTTTGTTCTAGTTCTGTAAAAAATGACATTGGTATTTGATAGGGATTGCATTGAATCTGTAGATTACTTTGGGTAGTATAGTCATTTTCACAATATTGATTCTTCCAGTCCAAGAACATGGTATATCTCTCCATCTGTTGGTGTCATCTTTAATTTCTTTCATCAGTGTCTTATAGTTTTCTGCATACAGGTCTTTTGTCTCCCTAGGTAGGTTTAATTCTAGGTATTTTATTCTTTTTGTTGCAATGGTAAACGGGAGTGTTTCCTTAACTTATCTTTCAGATTTTCCATCATTAGTGCATAGGAATGCAAGAGATTTCTGTGCATTTATTTTGTATCCTGCAACTTTAACAGATTCATTCATTAGCTCTAGTAGTTTTCTAGTGGCATATGTAGGATTCTCTATGTATAGTATCATGTCATCTGCAGACAATGACAGTTTTACTTCTTCTTTTCCAATTTGTATTCTTTTTATTTCTTTTTCTTCTCTGATTGCCATGGCTAGGACTTCCAAAAGTATGTTGAGTAAGAGTGGTGAGAGTGGACATCCTTGTCTTGTTACTGATGTTAGAGGACATGCTTTCAGTTTTTCACCATTGAGAATGATGTTTGGTGTGGGCTTGTCATATATGGCCTTTACTATGTTGAGATAGCTTCCTTCTATACCCCCTTTGTGGAGAGTTTTTATCATAAATGGGTGTTGAATTTTGTCAAAAGCTTTTTCTGCATCTGTTGAGATGATCATATGATTTTTATTCTCCAATTTGTTAATATGGTGTATCACATTGATTGATTTGGATATATATTGGAGAATCCTTGCATCTCTGGGATAAACCCCACTTGATCATGGTGTATGATCCTTTTGTGTTGGATTTTGTTGCTTGTATTTTGTTGAGGATTTTTGCATGTATATTCATGAGTGATATTGGTGTGTAATTTACTATTTTTTTAGTATCTTTTTCTGGTTTTCGTATCAGGCTGATGGTGGCCTCATAGAATGAGTGTGGCAGTGTTCCTTCCTCTGCAATTTTTGGAAGAATTTGAGAAGGATGGGTGTTAGCTCTTCTCTAAATGTTTGACAGAAGTCACCTGTGAAGCCATCTGGTCCTGAACTTTTGTTTGTTGGAAGATTTTTAACCACAGTTTCAGTTTCATTAGTTTAGATTGGTCTGTTCGTATTTCTTCCTGGTTCAGTCTTGGAAGGTTATACCTTTCTAAGAATTTGTCCATTTCTTCCAGGTTGTCCATTTTATTGGCATAGAGTTGCTTGTAGTAGTCTCTTAGGATACTTTGTGTTTTGTGGTGTCTGTTGTAACTTCTTCTTTTTCATTTCTAATTTTATTGATTTGAGTCCTCTCCCTCTTTTTTTTGATGAGTCTGGCTAACGGTTATGAATTTTGTTTATCTTCTCAAAGAACCAGCTTTTAGGGCATCCCTAGTGGCACAGTGGTTGAGAGTCCGCCTGCCGATGCAGGGGACATGGGTTCATTCCCTGGTCCGTGAAGATCCCACATGCCATGGAGCGGCTGGGCCCATGAGCCATGGCCGCTGAGCCTGCGCGTCCGGAGCCTGTGCTCTGCAATGGGAGAGGCCACAACAGTGAGAGGCCAGCATACTGAAAAAAAAAAAAAAAAAAAGAACCAGCTTTTAGTTTTATTGATCTTTGCTATTCTTTTCTGTGTTTCTATTTCATTTATTTCTGCTCTGATCTTTATGATTTCTTTCCTTCTGCTAACTTTGGGTTCTGTTTGTTCTTCTTTCTCTAGTTCCTTTAGGTGTAACATTAGATTGTTTGTTTGAGATTTTTCTTGTTTCTTGAGGTAGGCTTGTATAGCTATAAACTTCCCTCTTAGAACTGCTTTTGCTGCATCCCATAGGTTTCGAATTATCGTGTTTTCATTGTCATTTTTCTCTAGGTATTTTCGATGTCCTCTCTTACTTCTTCAGTGATCTCTTGGTTATTTAGTAATGTATTTTTTAGCCTCCATGTGTTTGTGTTTTTTATGTTTTTTTCCCAGTAAATCTTTGTAATCTCAAAGTGTTGTGGTCAGTAAAGATGCTTCATATGATTTCAATTTTCTTAAATTTGCTGAGGCTTGATTTGTGACCCAAGATGTGATCTGTCCTGGAGAATATTCGATGCACACTTGAGAAGAAAGTGTAATCTGCTGTTTTTGGATGGAATGTCCTATAAATATCAATTAAATCTATCTAGTCTATTGTGTCATTTAAAGCTTCTGTTTCCTTATTTATTTTCATTTTGGATAATCTATCCATCGCTGTAAGTGAGGTGTTAAAGTGCCCAACTATTATTGTGTTACTGTCGATTTCCTCTTTTATAGCTGTTAACAGTTGCCTTATGTATTGAGGTACTCCTATGTTGGGTGCATATGTATTTATAATTGTTATATCTTCTTCTTGGATTGATCTCTTGATCATTATGTAGTGTCTCTCCTTGTCTTTTGAAATATTCTTCATTTTAAAGACTATTTTATCTGATATGAGTAGTGGTACTCCAGCTTTCTTTTGATTTCCATTTGCATAGAATATATTTTTCCATCCCCTCACTTTCAGTCTGCGTGTGTCCCTAGGTCTGAAGTGGGGTCTTGTAGACAGCATATATATGGGTCTTCTTTTGTTGATTTTTTTTTTTTTTTTTTTTTTTGCGGTACGCGGGCCTCTCACTGCTGTGGCCTCTCCCGTTGCGGAGCACAGGCTCCAGACGCACAGGCTCAGCGGCCATGGCTCACAGGCTGAGCCACTCTGCGGCATGTGGGATCTTCCCGGACCGGGGCACGAACCCGCGTCCCCTGCATCGGCAGGCGGACTCTCAACCACTGCGCCACCAGGGAAGCCCTGGGTCTTCTTTTGTATCCATTCAGCAAGCCTGTGTCTTTTGGTTGGAGCATTTAATCCATTCACATTAAAGGTACTTATCGATATGTATGTTCCTATGACCATTTTCTTAATTGTTTTGTGTTTGTTTTTCTACGTCCTTTTCTTCTCTTGTGTTTCCCACTTAGAGAAGTTCCTTTAGCATTTGTTGTAGAGCTGGTTTGGTGGTGCTGAATTCTCTTAGCTTTTGCTTGTCTGTAAAGCTTTTGATTTCTCCATCAAATCTGAATGAGATCCTTGCCGGGTAGAGTAATCTTGGTTGTAGGCTCTTCCCTTACATCACTTTAAGTATATTATGCCACTCCCTTCTGGCTTGCAGCATTTCTGCTGAGAAATCAGCTGTTAACCTTATGGGAGTTCCCTTGTATGTTATTTGTCATTTTTTCCTTGCTGCTTTCAATAATTTTTCTTTGTCTTTAATTTTTGTCAATTTGTTTACTATATGTCTTGGCGTGTTTCTCCTTGGCTTTATCCTGTATGGGACTCGGTGTGCTTCCTGGACTTGGGTGGCTATTTCCTTTTAGGTGTTAGGGAAGTTTTCGACTATAATCTCTTCAAATATTTTCTCGGGTCCTTTCTCTCTCTATTCTCCTTCTGGGACCCCTATAATATGAATGTTGTTGTGTTTCATGTTTTTCCAGAGGTCTCTTAGACTGTCTTCATTTCTTTTCATTCTTTTTTATTTATTCTGTTGCACAGCAGTGAATTCCACTATTCTGTCTTGCAGGTCACTTATCTGGTCTTCTGCCTCAGTTATTCTGCTATTGACTCCTTCTAGTGTAGTTTTCATTTTAGTTTTTGTATTGTTCATCTCTGTTTGTTTGTTCTTTAATTCTTCTAGGTGTTTGTTAAACATTTCTTGCATGCTCTCGATCTTTGCCTCCATTCTTTTTCCGAGGTCCTGGATCATCATCACTATCATTATTCTGAATTCTTTTACTGGAAGGTTGCCTATCTCTACTTCATTTAGTTGTTTTTCAAGGGTTTTATCTTGTTCCTTCATGTGGTACATACCCTTCAGCCTTTTCATTTGTCTGTCTTTTTCTGAATGTGGTTTTTGTTCCACAGGCTGCAGGATTGTAGTTCTTCTTGCTTGTGCTTTCTGCTCTCTGGTGGATGAGGTTATCTAAGAGGCTTGCACAAGTTTCCAGATGGGAGGGACTGGTGGTGGATAGAGCTGACTGTTGCTCTGGTGGGCAGGGCTCAGTAAAACTTTAATCTGCATAACTGCTGATGAATGCGGCTGGATTCCCTCCCTGTTGGTTGTTTGGCCTGAGGCAACCCAACACTGGAACCGCACTTGGCTCTTTGGTGGCGCTAACAAGAGACTCTGGAAGGGCTCATGCCAAGGAGTACTTCCAAGAACTTCTTCTGCCAGTGTCTTTGTCCCCTCAGTGATCCACAGCCAACCCCGCCTCTGCAGGAGACCCTCTGACACTAGTAGGTAGGTCTGTTTCAGTCCCCCCAGGGTCAGTGCTCGTTCCCCTGGGTCACTACTACTAAACCCTCTACTTTGTGTGTGCCCTCCAGAGTGGAGTCTCTGTTTCCCACAGTCCTGTCGAAGTACTGCAGTCAGAATCCACTAGCCTTCAAAGTCTGATTCCCTAGGAATTCCTCCCTCTGTTGCCAGACCCCTGGGTTGGGAAGCCTGACGTGGGGCTGAGAACCTTCACTCCAGTGGGTGGACTTCTGTGGTATAAGTGTTCTCCAGTCTGTGAGTCACCCACCCACCAGTTATGGGATTTCATTTTACTGTGACTGCACCCTTCCTAGCATCTCATTGTGGCTTCTCCTTTGTCTTGGATGTGGGGTATCTTTCTTGGTGAGTTCTTGTCGATGATTGTCCAGCATCTAGTAGTGATTCTGGTTTCTCATAAGAAGGAGTGAGAGCACGTTCTTCTACTCCACCATCTTGGTTCCTCTCTTAATTTTAATAGAGCCAACAGCTGTTTTTTCCATTCTGCTGGTTAAAAACATATTAGCAAATGTGAGGGACAAGATACTTCCCTTCTCAGCCTCCACCCTACCTTCTGAACTTACCATCGAATGATTCTCTTCTAATTTTAAGTAATCTGTGAAAGAAATCATGCTTCCATTTTTTCAGCAGCAATGTAAAAAACATAACTTTCGTCAATATAGAAAAGAAACAGCAGAAAAGTATAACAGTTCTCTTACAGAAGAAATGATACATGAGGCAGGGGCATTACTATTAAACATTTTAGGAAAGGAATCCCCTGGTGGTCCAGTGGCTAGGGCTCTGCACTGCCACTGCAGAGGGCATGGGTTCAATCCCTGGTTGTGGAGCTAAGATCCCACATGCCTCATGGTGTGACCAAAAAATAGAAAAACAAAAGATTTTAGGAGAAATAGCACGTGTGCCCCACTCCTAGACATGTCCCTGGTACAAGCTAGAGGTGAGGGGCAGTTAGGTGATGCTGTCCATGCAGAGTGGAGCAGGGGATCCCCTACCTGAGCACTGCCAGCAGAGACCAAGTTCCCCCCAGAGGGGAGAACAGAGGCGTGAAGTGGGATTGGAGGTGGGGCAGCCTGGAGCTGATCCAGGATTAGCAGACACAGCATCTGGATGGACGTGTGGGTGCTGACCCTCCCTGGGAGAGGGCCGTACTCTACAAAGACCCTTCAGCCATACAGGTGAGGGACTGCGACCGAGGGCAACATGACTGAATTGCTAAAGTCTAGGATATTTGGCTTGTTCACATCATTTTATGCCCAGAAAACCTTCTCTTTAATCAATTCATGTCCTTAACTTTTTAAAAACTTTGACCCAGAACTTCATCTTCCCTGGAGGAATTCAACATTTCCTGATACCGGGTATGTTCTAGACTCCAGCTGGATGCAGGGGTCAGAGTGAGTCAGGGTATGGCACCACCCATGAGGGCTCTGAAGGACCCAAAGAGGATCATCTGAACAGGTGAAGTCGACAGCAGCGGGTAAATACTGTGAAGAGATGAGCAGAGGGCCTCGTGGGGACATCATGGATAGAGAAATTGATACCTTCTAGGAAATGCATGAGGTGACATTTGAGCTGTGTCGTCAAGGAAGAGCTGAGGTTTTGCTGGCCTGGAATGGAGACATGAATGTCTCCTTGAGGGAAGGCTTAGAGGTGAAGCCTCATAGTAATTAGGACAGAGCTGAGGCTGGGACAGACGTGTGGAATATTTGTCGGAAGCCTTATTGAATGTAAGTGTGGATGTTGTGCTCGAGCTACTGTAACCCAAACCACAGACTGGGTGGCACTAAGCCCAGACATTACTTTTCTCACAGCTCTGAGGCTAGAAGTCCAAGATCAAGTGTTGGCAGGATTGGTTTGTTCTGCACCATCTCTCCTTGGCTTGCATCTGCCACTTTCTTGCTGTGTCTTCACATGCCCTTTTCTCTGTATGGGCCAGTCTATCTGGTGTCCATCTATGTCTACAAATTTCCTCTCCTTAAAAGAACCTGGTGGAGTGAATTAGAGTCGCACACTACAGCCTCTTTTAATGTTAATTACCTCTTTAAAGTCGCTATATCTAAATATAGTCATATTGTGAGTTACTTGGGTTTAGGGCTTCAAATGTGAATTTGCAGAATCCAATTCAGCCCCATGGACATTTTGCCTTGTTGTGAGTGTATTTCCTTCATGTCTTGTTCATGGCATGAATTGTGTATGTAAATGGCCCATGATAATAGTCCTGAAGTCTTTGCTGTAAGGTGAGGGATGGGTTGGCTGGGTTGCTGGGATGAGTGGGGTGGGAGGGAGTTGTGCAAAAGAGGGACCCTCCTCCTGGGTTCCACAGTGTTGACCTGGCTCTCTGCTTTCACTGCCATCCCTTGAGGACTTGGAAGGACTTAAGTCTTTGTCTGAGTCTTAATTATGTCTCTGAAAAACAGTGTGACCCAGGACCAAGTCACTTATCCTTCTGAAGCCACACAGTTGTCATTGGTAAAGTAGATAAAAGACCCTTTCCTCTTCCATGATGTGCTGTGAAGAGTCCACAGTGGCTCATAAGTACAGTACCTTCAAAATTTATATATCTATTCCAATATGATGACAGTTTCTCCATCTCTGCAGCATAGAACTGACCCTTTTAAGCCTTCCCTCTGCTTTGTGACCAGTGTTCCTGAGTATCAATGAGATAACTTTTTCCTGCTGGGAAGAGGACTAAGAGCAAAGGCTCTGCTTAGGAAGGTGGTCAGGAGCACATGCAGAGGCAGCATTCTAGTTCAGATCCCACACTCTCCCCTGGCTCACTGCAAAGCAGGGAAACAGGCCTTCCCTTGAGCTGGTACTTCTCATGAATTAATGACATCCTTTCCTCTATCAGCTTGTCTTATTCCTCATCTTCCTGTGATGTGAGTTAAACCCTGGGCTTATTTTTCTCCCCTCCTCCCTCCATCTTTCTCTGTCTCTCTCTATTTTTTTTTATAAGAATAGTGGTTTTTATTTTTTTATTGAGGTATATTTGATTTACAATATTATATTAGTTTCAAGTGTACAAAATGGTGATTCAAATTTTTTATAGATTATACTCCATTTAAAGTTATTAGAAAATATTGGCTATATTCTCTGTGCTATACAGCATATCCTTGTAGTTTATTTATTTCATACAGCGTAGATTGTCCCCCTCCCTTTCCCCACTGGTAACCACTAGTTTATTCTCTATATATGTGAGTCTGCTTCTTTCTTGTTATATTCACTATTTGGTTGTATTTTTTAGATTCCACATATAAGTGATACCATACAGTATTTCTTTCTCTGACTTATTTTACTTAGAGTAATACCCTCCAAGTCCATCCATTGTTGTTGAAAATGGCACAATTTCATCTTCTTTATAGTGAGTTGAACTCCATTGTATATATATATCACACCACATCTTCTTTATCCATTCATCTGATGATGGACACTTTGGTTGCTTCCATGTCTTGGCAATTGTCAATAATACTGATATGAACATTGGAGTGCATGTGTCTTTTCAAATTAGTGTTTTCATTTTCTTCAGAAAATTCCAGGAGCAGAATTGCTGGGTCATATGGTAACACTATTTTCGTTTTCTTGAGGATCCTCCACATTGTTTTCCATAGCGGCTGCACCAACTTACACTCCCACCAACAGTGTACGAGGGTTCCCTTTTCTCTACATCCCAACCAATATTCATTATTTGTGGTCTTTTTGATGATAGGCATTCTGATGGGTGTGAGGTGATATCTCATTGTGGTTTAGGTTTGCATTTTTCTGCTGATTAGCTGTGTTGAACATCTTTTCATGTGCCTGTTGGCCAGTTGTATATCGTCTTTGGAAAAATGTCTACTCATGTTTTCTGCTCACTTTTAATTGTGTTTTTTGATATTGAGTTGTATGAGTTATCTATGTGTTTTGGATGTTAACCCTTTATCGGTCATATAATTTGCAAACATTTTCACCCATCCAGTAGGCTGTCTTTTTGTTTTGTCAGTGATTTCCCTTGCTGTGCAAAGGTTTTATCTCTGTTTTGCCCTTCCTTCCTCCCTCCCTCCCTCCCTCCCTCTCTCCCTCTCTCCCTCCCTCCCTCTCTCTCTCCTTCCCTCCCTCCCTCCCTCTCTCCCTCCCTTCCTCCCTTCCTCCCTTCTTTTCTTCCTTCTTTCCTTCAGATATAATTGAGATATAGTTGACATACCACAAGATTCACCTTCTTAAAATGTACAATTCAGTGGTTTTTATATATTCACAAAGTTGGGCAACCATTGCCACTAACTAATGGCATAATATTTCATCACCTCCAGAAGCAACCCTCCTTCCTCAATCCCTGGCAACCATTAATCTACTTTATTTTTTAAAGTTTTAGTTGTGATATAATTCACATACCATAAAACCTACCCTTTAAAAGTATGTAATTCAGCAGTTTTTCGCATACTCACAAAATACAACCATCACCACTATCTAATTCCAGAATATTTTCTTCACCACAAAATGAAATGCTGTATCCATTAACATTCACTCCCCATTCATCCAACCCCGAGTTTTTGGCACCCACTCATCCATTTCCTATTTCTATGGATTTGCCTATTCTGGACATTTCATGCAAATGACATCATTCAATGTGTGTCCTTTTGTATCCAGCTGCTTTCAGTTAGCGTACTCTTTTCAGTGTTCATTCATGTTGAGGCATGTATCAGTACATCATATCTTTTTATTGCTGAGTCCGTGAATAAAACATAAACTCACAACTCTTTTTCTTTAAGTAGCCAGGTATGTATCAGGACATCATTTTTTTTCATTGCTGAATGGCATTCCACTGCATGGATAAGACCACATTTTGTTTTAGCCAGTCAGCAGTTGACACACATTTGGGTTTTTTCACTTTTTGCCTATTATGGATTATGCTACCGTGAACATTTGTGTGCAAGTTTTTGTGTGAGTTTGTTTTCACTTCCCTTAGGTATATACCTGGGACAGGAAATGCTATATCAGATGGTAATTCATTGTTTTACATCTTGAAGTGCCAAAGTGTTATCCAAAGTGGCTGCACCATTTTGTATCCCCACCAACAATGTATGAGGGTTCTAATTACTCTACGTCCTCACCAACATTTTTTATTGCCATCTTTTATAAAGTCATCCTAGTGGGTGTGATGTGGATGTCTCCTTGCAGTTTTGATTTGCATCCCTAATAACTAATAATGTTCAGCATCTTTTCATGTGCTTATTGCTATTCACATATCTTCTTTGGAGAAATATCTATTCAAATGATTTGCTTATATTTTGGAGTATTTGTCTTTTACTGTTTTTTCCATATCTTAGTAAATAATTCTTATTTATTTATTTATATATGATGGTTATTAGATTCTTACCAGATATATACTTTGCAAATACTTTCTATCATGCTGTGGCTTTTCTTTTCATTTTGTTGATAGTGATCTTTAAACCTCAAACATGTTTAATTTTGATAAAGCCAAATGTGTCTATTTTTTCTTCGGTGCCTATGCTTCCAGTTTCGAGTAGCGTTTCTACAGGTAGAAAAGGGAGCTCATCAGGGACCAGGGAAAAGCTATTTCCATCACTGCAATTCTAACCAAGTGCCATTGAGCCCTCAGCCTTTAAGCCTTTGAAATGATAGGTCTTGGGGGAGGGGAAAAATCCTTGCCCTCAAGAACATGCTATACATCTGGGAACCATAGGAACACCCTTAGAGAACAACTGGACTGAAGGAGGTCAGAGAAAGTACTTGCTGAGTCTTGAATTATCAAAGTACAGGGTGAGGGAGGGTATTAATATTTATTAAGTACATACTAATTGCTAAGCACTGTGCCAGCGTCTTTACATCCTTGATCAAAATCAATCCCCCCTGCCTATATGGCAGGAAAATAAACGATGAAATGATGGCTGGAGAAGGTTAAATACCCTTCCAGAAATCACAGATGTGGTAGGTGTTGTTACCGGACCTTATTCAGAGAACTTTCTATTATACTATGTCCCAATGCCCTTAGTATCTCTAGAGCCTAGGAGAGGTGGAAGGGAGCCAGCACAGTGCAGGGTGCAGAAACGAGTCTTCTCTCTGTTCACCCGAACGTTTGTCCTTCTGCATCTGACATGTTGATATTCCTCTCATGTTGGAAAGTAAAAGGCCAGGGTGGTGCATGTCGCTGTGAGACAAATCCCTGTAATCAATTTTTTCTCTTCTGCCTGGAACATGGGCAATGTGCTTCCAGTGCCCCCTTGATCGTCCTCATCTTCTCTTTGTCAATACACTTCTGAGTGAGCAAGCGCCTGGCAAGGCACAGGGAGCCAGAGAATCATAGTGAGGATAGACTTAGCTCAGAGCGTTAGAGGACAGTGAGGAGGGGACACCAGGATGAGGTGGAGTGAGAAAGGAACAGGTAGAGGAAGGAGGAATGGGCTCACCATTCACTATCAGACATTCACTGAATCCCCCGGTTCAAGTTTGACCCTTCACTCCTGCCTCCTGCTGTTCCTGGAGTCCAGAGGCTGGATCTCTCTGATAAATGTCCCAGCTTTGGGCGGGAAGAGGTGGATGCCTGTTCTTCAGTGTAGGGTGTTGTGAGAAATGTAAATCTCACTGCTTCTTGCAACTTCCTTTATTGATTTTTAACTCAAACCTTCTCTCATTTTGCAGTTCCTTGTGGCTCCCAATTTCAGAGACTTTATGGGTTCCACTGGGTCCATCGACTGCTTCTAGTCCACCCTCACCAGGTCTTTAGGTTTCACATCCCTGCTCTATCAAGCCGTCTACCAGCCCACCTTCCATCTTCTTTCTCCATGTATTATCGTTCAGTGTTACAAGTGCTGTGTTTCCTCCAGGGTGAGGTGTGCACTCTGTCTCCCATTCTCCTTGTGGTGTTTGGATGGTTTCTGAGAGGAGAGGAAGGCAGAAGTATCTTTCCTCTGTCATCTTGAAAGCTGGAAGGCTGCCTGAGAATTGTAAAGGCATTATTCCATTGACTCCCAGTGTCCAGTGCTGCTAACAAAAAGAACAATGCGGTTATTATTGTTTTGTAGTTGATCTGCTCCTCTGTCTAGGAAAGGGTAGTATTGATTCTTTATACTTGACCTACTGAAATAGCACAATGATGTGTCTAGGTGGGGTTTTAATTTGTTTATCGTCCTCGACATTTGCTAGACTTTGAAGATTTAGGTCTGACCTCAGGGGAGGAATATGTGCTTACGTTATTACTTTCATGTTTCTTTGTTAAATTCTTCCCATTCATGTCATCTTTTTTTCCTTTTTTCCCCTGGAAAGTCTGTTGGTTAGTGTTGAACTCTGGGTTCATCACCCCTATCTTCAATAATTTCTTGGTCATTTCTTGTGTTTGTGTTTTTTCTCTGCTCTGAGAGATCTAAGGCACAGACAGGCAAGGGGGAGAGAGGAAGGTGTAGTACCCCAGCACAGGATGTGGCGAAGGAGGAGCAGCACATCACAAATGCTTCAGGGGAGTTAGGGAGAGAGGGGTTGGCAATGTGGGGTCCCTGGCTCCTGAGCTTCTTGCCCTCAGTGGCCACCTGAATCTCCAGGCCAGGCAGCTGGACTTCATGGTGTCTGACTGGCTAAATTTCCAGGTCCTGTAACAAATGCTTTGAAGCTGGTGTTACTTATAACAAAAAAATGGAAGCATGATGAACAGGAAGTCCCTCAAAATTAGCTGGTTACCTCCCAACCACCCCCAGCCTAAGCCAACAATCCAGAGGCTTCCCCAGGAGACTCAGTGACACAGCACTTTCAGACTCAGCAGAGGGAAACTTCATACCCTCTTCCTGCTCTCATCCCTGGGAGCCTCCACCCCTCTCTGGCTACATAGATTGTGCACAGATGAGGACCTCTACAGGGGGGACATTCAGGTTGGAAATGACTCCATCTTGGCTGCAGTCCTCAGGGCTTGTCCCCGAGAGCACATGAGGCCATTCTGTTACTTCTCTGGAGTATTTGGGAGTGTTTTCTCCGTTGAACAAGCTCCACCTCCTCCAGAGTCCTGACTGTTGAACAACAAAGGAGGGAGAGGTCCTCTCCCTTCCTTGGTCATTTTCCTGATGTCACACAGTGGGATCCAACTTTTCTGTGATTTCTCTGCAACCTTTGACAGTACTGCCCTCACCTTGTCCTCAGTCTTGGCTCTCCAACCCCTGCCACTGAGAAAGTGGCCCCCTGTCCCCATTTCCCTGACCACCTACTGATCATGGATGTGTGCACATCAGCCTCTCCTCTAATGCATGGGGCCCCTGGTCCTATGAGCCCATCTCTTGCCCACAAGGAGCCACATCCACCTCCCTCTCAGGCTTCTCAGTCTCCTTCAGGATTACGCACAAAACATTTATGCTTGTGTCCCTTCCAGATCTGTGTGAGTTCCAGGTGATTGGCACTAAGAACAAGGAGACCAACACCACAAGGGATGATCACCCCAAGCTTTGCCCTCTGACCTGTCTGTAACTAAGAGAGGAGCCACACAGGAACTGGGTGCCCTCTTGGCTCCACGAGCAGATGCTCACTATGACCCTCATCACCATCTACCTGTGGTTCCTTCCTCAGGGACACAGTCAGAGCCACAGGCACTTTCTTATTATCTCTTCCTCTCTGGGCCGCAGCTGTCCCAACATCCCAGAGAGCAGCTGGCCTGCTGGTATTTCCTTTGGTTCTCTGAGAAGAAGACTCTCCCAGCAACCTGCATGTCATGTAAGTCCAGGTCTTGCATGTCTCTGAGTGTGAGGGACGCAGGGCCAGTGCACAGGCTCTGACGAGGAGATATGTGCTCCCCAGCTACCTATAGGATCCAGAGACCTCAGAGGTGATCCAGGTAGAAAATGGACACCTCTCTCACCTCCTCACTTCCCTAGGTATGGCATTTCAATTGCAAAGGAGGTCAGGAGAAACTTCCCTCCCTGTCCCACCCTTCCCCACACCCACATCATCGTGCTGTGTTTAGCAGAAAAGAGTTTTAATGTCTAGTGTGAGGACAGGAACAGGGTTTACCTGGGGCAGTGTGAGGCCCTTAGTTTCCCAAACACTCAAGCAAAGCACAACAGAGACAGAGAACTAAGAGGCCAGGAGCAGACTCATACTCCCTTGAATTGAATCTAACTTTGATGTAACCTGGTTTTTGAGGGCTCTCTGAAAGGTTCCCTGGAGCAGTAAGTATAAGCAAAAGCAGTATGGATTTGCCATGTCTATGGTGGTGAAGAATGTTGTCTTCTAATTTCTTTACTCATCTTTAATGTGACTCCCAGCCACCATGTGCCGGGTTGGCAGAGAACTCAATCTCTGTCATTACCAGGGGTATGACATTACCAGGTCATCTCCTTTGAGGGAGAGTATTCCACATCAGTGGAAACCTGTCAGCTTTGTCCAAACTTAGGGTGGAGATGCCAGTGCTGAAGCTCCTTGGTCCACACTTCTGTTTCTGGCTTGGGCCCCACACTCATTCCTGCCAAGTCTGAAATCCGTGAAGATGAGGGGCCCCCTTCCTGATTGTACTACCAGCCACCTCCTCCCACCACCTCTCTGAAGTCACCTGCTCCTTCAGGCACTTCCAGGACCAAGAAGGGGGCCTTGGATCCCAGTTCCCTTCCATTTCTGGGAGAAATGTATTTCTCCTTTCAAATATTTATGTAGCAGTTGCCATATGCCAGTCATTGTTCTAGATATGCTGGTATTACTACTGAATCAGGTCCAGATGCTTGCCGCTTGAAAATCAATAGAAAGAGAGAGAGAAACACTGGTAGAAAAGAAACGTGTTTTTAATGACGATGCCGGCAATCTGGGGAGGTGGTGGACACAGTGTCCCCCAAAACACCCCCTCTGAAGATTCTGCTTGGCAATGAAAGCTTTTAAAGGGAAGTAATCTCAGTTAATCATCTGACATAGGGGGTCAGACTCATCGCCATCCCCCCACTGTGTGCAGGCTTGTATGCCAGTTTGTCGACTTCTTGTGATTTTTCTTTAGATGCTCCTATTCACAAAGTCTGTTCCCAAGATTACTGAAGGGGAAGCTAGGGAAGAGATCTGGTCATCTGTTAATTACTTATTCTTCATTTCTACTTCTTTGATCTATGGAAAGTACCAACAAGTTAGGCAAAATATTGTGTGATCAAAAGCTTTGAAAGTTGTGCTTGGGCCAGAGATGAGTAGAGCATGGGGGGTGCCTGGTTTAAGGTTAGAGACAAGACAAAGGGGGCTCCTGCAGAGGGCTCTTTCCTGCAAAGAGCTCTTTCCTGCCCAAAGCTGCTTATACTGGGATACTCAGTAAATTGAACAGAAAACGGAAATTTGAACCCATTTTAAATTGGGGTGACAGAAACATTAAATATAATAACAAATAGAGTCTGCTTACAAGGTGATAAGTACTATCAGGGAAAACTAGTCCCTGATATGGGGATTTGTGAATGCTGGGATTGTGGGTGTGTTTTTAAGGAAGTGGCAGCTTAGTCCTCTTTAAGGATGGAATCTTTGGGCCAAACTTGGAGAGAGGGAGTTAGCCATACAGGTCACAGGAAGGGGGCATTCCTGGTAGAGAGAATAGTGGAGAGACAGAGACAGAGATTGGGGGAGAGCTACTGGGAAAGTTGAGTGAAGGAGCATCTGATTGACTTGACTCTGGAAGGATCACTCTGATTACGCTACAGAGCAGACAGTTGAGGTAGGCAGCAATGTTCAGAAACAGGGAGACAAACTGGGAGCATTTTATAGTAATCCAGTAGAGAGAAAATGGTGGCTCAGACCCAGGCAGTAGAAGTGCAGTGGGGAGAAGTGATGCACTCGAAGGCGTTCACCTCTCTCTCCTCCTTTCTATGAAAACCTCTCAAGGGCATCAGATTTCCAGATTAAAAAATCAGAAAGAGATTGTCCTCAAATGACTGCTTGTGCAGCAAAAGACCTCCTGTGAGGCAAGGGAATACAAAGGACCTGGAAACTTCTTAGAGTTAGTGCTAATCTAAGAAGGGAAAAGAAAATGAGGAGAGAGGAAAAGAAAAACCAGTGTGTCAGTAAATTATCCTGAGACACACATTTTCCTTTTTGTCCTTTAGTTAAACATCATATGAAGGGAAAAGAAAATGCGGAGGAGAGAGGAAAAGAAAAAGCAGTGTGTCAGTAAATTATCCTGACATACACATTTTTCTTTTTGTCCTTTAGTTAAACTTCATATAACGGGAAATGGGGGTTTTAGGTGAGCTTTATAAGCAACAGCAGCTGGCTGGCAGAATTCCTTTGTTGGTCTTCCAAATAACTAATAACTTATTTGTTATTAGTCAAATAAGAAGAGAGGAGAGAGGTGTTTGGCAGAACTCCCAGGGCATGGCAGAGATACCTGGCCTGGTGGGAGCTTCTGGGACCATTGCTGGGTGGTCTTTGGTAGACACCATATGTTTGTATGGGAACTGGATAAAAGATTGTCCACCAGCTTCATTTTCAATTTTGGGTGACCTCCATTCCATGACCTGGGGTGCCCCCTCTCCACACCCTGCCGTTCCTACAGTGACAGTGGAAGCTTTCTACCAATTCTTCTCATTCTTTTAACAACTTTCCACCCATTTTGCCAATCATATCTCACATAACACCTTTTCATGTGTCTTCTTTGGAAAAATGTCTGTTCAGATTCTCTGCCTATTTTTTTAATCAGCTTGTTTCTGTTCTTGATGTTGAGTAGTGTGCATTCTTTGTATACTTAGATATTAACCCCTTATCAGATATATCATTTGCAGATATCCTCGCCCATTCAGTAGGCAGCCTTTTCATTTTGTTGATGGTTTCCTTCATGTATAAAACCTTTTTAGTTTTACGTAGTCCCATTTCTTTATGTTTCCTCTGGTTTTCCTTGCCTGAAGAGACATATGCAAAAAAATAGTACTAAGACCAATGTCAAAGTGTGCACTGCCTATGTTTTCTTCTAAAGTTTTATGGTTTCAGGTCTTACATTTAAGTCTTTAATCGATTTTGAATTTATTTTTGTGCATGGTATAAATAGTTTCTTTTGCATGCAGCTGTCTAGTTTTCCCAACACCATTTATTGAAGAGACTATCTTTTCCACCATGGTATATTCTTGCCTCTTTTGTCATAGATTAATGGCCCATATAAGTGTAAGTTCACTTTTGTGTTCTTTATTCTGTTCCAATGATTTATGGGGCCTTTTTTGTGCCAGTGTCATACTCTTTTGATTACTGTACCTTTGTAGTATAGTTTGAAATTGGGGAGTGTGATAACTCCACCTTTGTTCTTCTTTCTCAAGATTGTTTTGGCTATTTGGGGTCTTTTGTGTATCCATACAAGTTTCAGAATTATTTGTTCTACTTCTATGAAAAATGTCATAGTTATTTTGATTGGGATTGCATTGAATCTGTAAATTGCCTTGGATAGTATGGTCACTTGGTACTTTGACAATATTAATTCTTCCAATCCATGAGCATGGTATATCTTTCCATCTGTTTGTGTCATCTTTGATTTATTTCATCAGTATCTTATAGTATTCAAAACAGAGCTCTTTTACCTCCTTAGTTAGGTTTATTCCTAGGTATTTTATTATTTTTGATGTGATTATAAATGGGATTTTTTTTAAATTTCTCTTTCTGATAGTTCATTGTTAGTGTAAAGAAATGCAACAGATTTCTGTGTACCAATTTTGTATCCTGCAACTTTGCCACATTCATTAATGAGTTCTAGTAGATTTTTGTGGCTTCTTTAGGATTTTCTGTATATAGTATCATGTTATGTAGAAACAGTGACAGTTTTACTACTTCCTTTCCAATTTGGATATCCTTTATTACCTTTCCTTGTCTGATTGCTGTGGCTAGGATTTTAATATATGTTGAATAAAAGTGGTGAGAGTGGGCATCCTTGTCTAGGTCCTGGTCTTAGAGGAAATGCTTTCAGCTTTTCATCATTGAGTATTATGTTAGTTGTGGGCTATTCATATATGGCCTTTATTATGCTGAGGTTTGTTCCCTGTATACTCACTTTCTGGAAAATTTGTATCATAAATAGATGTTGAATTTTGTCAAAAAATTTTCTGCGTCTATTGAAATAATCATATGATTTTTATTTATCAGTTTGTTAATGTGGTGTATCACATTGATTGATTTGCAGTATTGAACCATATTTGCATCTCTGGGAGAAACCCAACGTGATCACAGTATATGATCCTTTAAATGTATTGTTGGATTTGATTTGCTAATATTTTATGGAGGATTTTTGCATCTAAGTTCATCAGTGATATTGGCATGTAATTTGATTTTTTGTGATATCTTCATCTGGTTTTGGTATGAGGGTGAGGCCAGCCTTGTAGAATGCGTTTGGAAGTGTTCCTTCCTCTACAGTTTTTTAGAATAGTTTGAGAAGGATAGGTGTTAACTGTTCTCAGAACGGTTGGTAGAATTCTCCTGGGAAGCTGTCTGATCCTAGACTTTTTTTTTTTTCCAACATCATTATTGGAGAACAATTGCCCTACAATGGTGTGTTAGCTTCTACCCCACAACAAAGCGAATCAGCCATACACATACATATGCTCCCACATCTCTTACCCCTTGCATCTCCTTCCATCCCACCCTCCCCATCCTACCCCTCCAGGTGGTCACAAACCACTAAGCTGATCTCCCTGTGCTATGCGGCCACTTCCCACCAGCCATCCACTTTATGCTTGGTAGTGTATATATGTCCATGCCACTCTCTCACTTTGTCACAGCTTACCCTTCCCCCTCCCCATATCCTCACGTCCATTCTCAAGTAGGTCTGTGTCTTTATTCCCATCTTACCCCTAGGTTCCTCATTACCTTTTTTTTTTCTTAAATTCCATATATATGTGGTAGCATACGTTACATGTTTTTCTCTGTCTAACTTCACTCTGTATGACAGAATCTAGGTCCATCCACCTCACTACAAATAACTCAATTTTGTTGCTTTTGATGGCGAGTAATATTCCATAGTATATATGTGCCACATCTTCTTTATCCATTCATCTATTGATGGACACTTAGGTTGCTTCCATGTCCTGGCTATTGTAAATAGAGCTGCAATGAACATTTTGGTACATGACTCCTTTTGAATTATGGTTTTCTCAGGGTATATGCCCAGTAGTGGGATTGCTGGGTCATATGGTAGTTCTATTTTTAGTTTTTTAAGGAACCTGCATACTGTTCTCCATGGTGGCTGTATCAATTTACATTCCCACCAACAGTGGAAAAGGGTTCCCTTTTCTCCACACCCTCTCCAACATGTATTGTTTCTAGATATTTTGATGATGGTCATTCTGAGCAGTGTGAGATGATATCTCATTGTAGTTTTGATTTGCATTTCTCTAATGATTAATGATGTTGAGCATTCTTTCATGTGTTTGTTGGCAATCTGTATATCTTCTTTGGAGAAATGTCTATTTAGGTCTTCTGCCCATTTTTGGATTGGTTTGTTTGGTTTTTTTGTTATTGAGGTGCATGAGCTGCTTGACTTTTGTTTTTTGGGAATTTTTTTTATTACTGATTCAATTTTATTACTGGTAATTGGTCTGTTCTTATTTTATATTTCTTCTTGGTTCAGTCTTGTGAGATTGTACATTCCTGGGAATTTGTCCATTTCTTCTAGGCTGCTTATTTTATTGGTGTATAATTGTTCATAGTAATTTCTTTTGATCCTTTGTATTTCTGTGGTGTCAGTTGTAACTTCTCCTTTTTCATTTCTGATTTTATTGATCTGGGCCCTCTCTCTCGTTTTCTTGATGAATCTGGCTAAAGGTTTATCAAATTTATCTTTTCAAAGAGCCAGCTCTTAATTTCATTGATTTTTTCTATATAAATTTCTAGTTCATTTATTTCTGCTCTGATCTTTGATTTCTTTCCTTCTACTAACTTTGTGTTTTGCTTGTTCTTCTTTATATAATTCCTTTAGGTGAAATATTAGATTGTTGCTTTGAGATTTTTGTTTCCTGAGGTGTGCTTGTATTGCAATAAACTTCCTTTGGAACTGCTTTTGTTGAGTTCAATAAATTTAGATTATTGTGTTTTTGTTTTGTCTTCAGGTATTTTTGGACTTTCTCTGATTTCTTCAGTGATCCATTGGTTGTTTATTAGCATATTCCTTAACCTCCATGTGTTTGTGTTTTTTGTAGTTTTTCCCTTGTAGCTGATTTCTAGTTTATACCTTTATGGTTGGAAAAGATGCTTGATAAGATTTCAATTTTGTTAAATTTACTGAGACTTGTTTTGTGGCCTGGTATGTGACCTCTCCTGAAGAATGTTCCGTGTACACTTGAATGTATATCCTGCTGTTTTTAGATAGATTGTTTTGTTATATCTATTGATTCCAGCTGTTCTAAAATATCATTTAAAGCCAGTGTTTCCTTATTGATTTTCTGCCTAGGTTTAGGTAGGGTGTTAAAGTTCCGTACCATTATTATGTTACTGCCAATCACTCCTTTTATGTCTGTCAATATTTGCTTTAGGTTTTTAGGTGATTCTATGTTGGGTGCATACCTGTTTAAAATTGTTATAGTTTCTTCTTGGATTGATCCCTTGATCATTATGTAGTGTCCTTCTTTGTCTCTTATAACAGTCTTTATTTTAACTTCTATTTTGCCTAATATGAATATTGATAACTTTGGTATCTTTTGATTTTCATTTGCATTGAATACCATTTTACATCCCCTCACTTGCAACCTGTGTGTGTCTTTAGATCTGAAGTATTTCTCTTGGAGGCAGCCTATATATGGGTCCTGTTTTTGTATCCATTCAGCCACTGTGTCTTTTGATTGGAATATTTAGTTAATTTACATTTAAAATAATTATTGATAGGTATGAACTTATTGCCATTTTGTTCATTTGGGGGAGTTATTTTTGTAGACATTTTTTGTTCCTTTCTTCTTTTGCTTTCTTTCCTTGTGCTTTAATTTTCTTTTCCTTTTGGTTGTGCCACACAGCATGTGGGATCTTATTTCCCTGACCAGGGATCAAACCCATGGCCCCTGCAGTGGAAGCATAGAGTTTTAATCACTGGACTATAAGGGAAGTCCTTTAATATCTATCTTTAATGTTATATTTGGATTCCTTTCCTTTGTGTGTGTGTATATCTATTATGTATTTTTGGATTGTCATTACCATGAGGTTTATATATAACACTATATATCTGTGGGTCCTAGGTTGCGTGGTTGCGGGGTGGGGTTCCCAAATTTATTGTCAGCCTGCTGGTGGACAGAGCTAGTTCCTGTCATGGCTAGCTGTGGGTCTGGGGTGTACCAAAGCTGGCATCAGACTGCTAGTAAGAGGGGCCAGATCCCAGGGTGGCTGGTTGAGGGTCCCAAAATATCTTGCAGCTGGTGTAGGCCTAGTGGTGAGTGTGATGTGGGGGTCCCAGAGCTAGTGTCAGCCCAGCAGAGCTGGGTCTTAGGGTCTCTGGCTCTAGAGGTCTTGGGAGCTGGTGTTGGCCTGCTGAAGGGTGGGTTCAGGTCCCAACAGATGGCTGCAGGGTCCTGAGAGTCCTGTGGCTGGTGCAGTGGTGGGCAGAGCCAGGTCCTGGGTCCTCTGGTGGACAGAGCTCGGTCTTTTGGCTTCTGGGAGCTCAGGGGCTCCAAAGGCAGCCAGCCTGCTGATGGGTGGAGCCATGTTCCCACCCAGCTAGCTGCTTGGCCTGAGGTGTCCTAGTACTGGAACCAACAGGCTGGTGGAGAGGGGGGCAGGTCCCAGTGTTTATTAACAAGAGGGAGGATTGCAAAATGCTTCTTGCCAGCACCAGTGTCCTCTTGATAAAATGAGCTCCCCAGATTGGCTGCTGCCAGTGTCTGTATCTCTACAGTGAGCTCAAATTGCTTCCTGTCTCTCCAAGAGGCTCCCTAAGGTCAGCACGTGGGTCTGACCCAGGCTCCTTTCAAATTACTGCTTATGCCCTGGGTCTCAGAATGTAATATTTTGTGTGCACCTGTTAAGAGTGGATTTGCTATTTCCTGCAGCCCTCTGGTTCTCCTGAAAGTAAGCCCCACTGGCCTTCAAAGCCAAACATGCTGGGGCCTCATCTTCCTGGTGCAGGAAACCCCAGGCTGGGGAGCACAATGTGGAGCTCAAACCTCTTGCTCCTTGGGAAGAACCTCTGCAGTTGTAGTTATCCTCCTCTTTGTAGGTTGCCTACAGGGAGGTATGGCTCTTGACTAAACCACATCTCTGCCACTCCTATCCATCTTGTTGAGGTTACCTCTTAATATGTTTATTTATTTATTTTCAGGGCGGATTCTTTTTTTTTTATTCAAAGAGAAAGTCACAAAAATTATGATCATCCTCATCACTTCACTCAGTCCCATGTAATTAATTTTTTTTCATCTTGATCTTTTGTTAGCACTTTTATGAATTCATCAGTTTTCCACTAGAGCTCTGAAAATGCTTATTCAGTCAGTTCAGCAGTATAGTCAGTTACCAGAAACCTGTATTTGTCAGTCTTTTCCATGAATTCCTTGAAGATGAAACCCTTTTATAGGGACATTTCTGCAAAAGCATCAGAGTACACCAACAACTTTCGGTAAATGATAAAATACTTAAAAATGACCACGGTTAAAGATTTGATGAAAGTTCAAAATAATGCAATTGACAACAAAATTTAGTTATTTCTGAGTTATTTAGTTATTTAGTTATTTCTGTACATTTTAAAGTAATAACTAGAATTATGACTTATAACATTATACCAGAACATATAACATTTTTAGAAATTTCAAGTAATGTCTAAAACATATATATTAACATATTTCCATACAAATAACCCAAAGAAAGTTTAGTATTAGTTGTTTGTTTGTTCATACTCCAGGATCTTATTAGTCATCAATTTTATACACATCAGTGTATACATGTCAATCCCAATTGCCCAATTCATCACACCACCATCCCCACCCCACTGCGTTTTTTTCCCCTTGGTGTCATTACGTTTGTTCTATACATCTGTATCTCAACTTCTGCCCTGCAAACCGGTTCATCTGTACCATTTTTCTAGGTTGCACATACATGCACTAATATACGATATTTGTTTTTCTCTTTCTGACTTACTTCACTCTGTATGACAGTCTTTAGATCCTTCCACATCTCAACAAATGACTCAATTTCATTCCTTTTTGTGGCTGAGTAATATTCCATTGTATATATGTACCACTTCTTCTTTATCCATTAGTCTGTAGATGGGCATTTAGGTTGCTTCCATGAACTGGCTATTGTAAATAGTGCTGCAATGAACATTGGGGTGCATGTGTCTTTTTGAGTTATGGTTTTCTCTGGGTATATGCTCAGTAGTGGGATTGCTGGATCATACAGTAATTCTATTTTTAGTTTTTTAAGGAACCTCCACTGTTCTCCATAGTGGCTGTATCAATTTACATTCCCACCAACAGTGCAGGAGGGTTCCCTTTTTTCCACACCCTCTCCAGCATTTGCTGTTTGTAGATTTTCTGATGATGCCCATTCTAACTGGTGTGGGTGATACCTCATTGTAGTTTTGATTTGCATTTCTCTAATAATTAATGATGTTGAGCAACTTTTCATGTGCTTCTTGGCCATCTGTATGTCTTCTTTGGAAAAATGTCTGTTTAGGTCTTCTCCCATTTTTGGATTGGGTTGTTTGTTTATTTAATATTGAGCTGCATGAGCTGTTTATATATTTTGGAGATTAATTCTTTTTCTGTTGATTTGTTTGCAAATATTTTCTCCCATTCTGAGGGTTGTCTTTTTGTCTTGTTTATGAATTCCTTTGCAGTGCAAAAGCTTTAAAGTTTCATTAGGTCCCATATGTTTATTTTTGTTTTTATTTCCATTACTCTTGGAGATGGGTCAAAAAAGATCTTGCTGTGATTTATGTCAAAGTGTGTTCTTCCTATGTTTTCCTCTAAGAGTTTTATAGTGTCCAATTTTACATTTAGGTCTTGAATCCATTTTGAGTTTAATTTTGTTTATGGTGTAAGGGAGTTTTCTAATTTCATTCTTTTACATTTAGCTGTCCAGATTTCCCAGCACCACTTATTGAAGAGACTGTCTTTTCTCCATTGTATATCTTTGCCTCCTTTATCATAGATTAGTTGACCATAGGTGCGTGGGTTTATCTCTTGGCTTTCTATCTTGTTCCATTGATCTGTGTTTCTGTTTTTGTGCCAACAACATATTGTCTTGATTACTGTAGCTTTGTAGTATAGTCTGAAGACAGGGAGTCTGATTCCTCCAGCTCCGTTTTTATCCTTCAAGACTGCTTTGGCTATTCGGGGTCTTTGGTGTCTCCATACAAATTTTAAGATGATTTGTACTAGTTCCGTAAAAAATGCCTTTGGTGATTTGATAGGGACTGCGTTCAATCTGTAGATTGCTTTAGGTACTATAGTCATTTTCACAATATTGATTCTTCCAATCCAAGAGTACGGTATATCTCTCCATCTGCTGGTATCATTTTTAATTTCTTTCATGAGTGTCTTAAACTTTTCTGCATACAGGTCTTTTGTCTCCCTACGTAAGTTTATTCCTAGGTATTTATTCCTTTTTTTTGCCATGGTAAATGGGAGTGTTTCCTTAATTTCTCTTTCAGATTCTTCATCATTAGTGTATAAAAATGCAAGAGATTTCTATGCATTAATTTGCATCCTGCAACTTTAACAAATTCACTGATTAGCTCTAGTAGTTTTCTGGTGGCATTTTTAGGATTCTCTATATATAGGATCATGTCATCTGCAAACAGTGACAGTTTTACTTCTTTTTCCATTTGTATTCCTTTTATTTCATTTTCTTCTCTGATTGCCATGGCTAGGACTTCCAAAACTATGTTGAATAATAGTGGCAAGTGTGAACATCCTTGTCTTGTTCCTGATATTAGAGGACATACTTTCAGGTTTTCACCATTGAGAATGATGTTTGCTGTGGGTTTGTCCTATATGGCCTTTATTATGTTGAGGTGGGTTCCCTCTATGACCACTTTCTGGAGAGTTTTTATTGTAAATGAGTGTTGAATTTTGTCAAAAGCTTTTTCTGCATCTATTGAGATGATCATATGGTTTTTATTCTTGAATTAGTTAATATGCTGTATCACATTCATTGATTTGCATATATTGAAGAATCCTTGCATCCCTGGGATAAACCCCACTTGATCATGGTGTATGATCCTTTTAATGTGTTGTTGGGTTCTGTTTGCTAGTATTTTGTTGAGGATTTTGCATTTATATTCATCAGTGATATTGGTCTGTAACCTCATAGAATGAGTTTGGGAGTGTTCCTTCCTCTGCAGTTTTTTGGAAGAATTTGAGAAGGATGGGTGTTAGCTCTTCTCTCTCTAAATGTTTGGTAGAATTCACCTGTGATGCCATCTGGTCACGGACTTTTGTTTGTTGGAAGATTTTTAATCACAGTTTCAATTTCATTACTTGATATTGGTCTGTTCATATTTTCTGTTTCTTCCTGGTTCAGTCTTGGAAGTTTATACCTTTCTAAGAATTTGTCCATTTCTTCCAGGTTGTCCATTTGATTGGCATAGAGTTGCTTGTAGTAGTCTCTTAGGATGCTTTGTATTACTAGGTATCCATTGTAACTTCTCCTTTTTCATTTTTAATTTTATTGATTTGAGTCCTGTCCCTCTTTTGCTTGATGAGTCTGGCTAATAGTTTTTCAATTTTGTTTATCTTCTCAAAGAACTAGCTTTTAGTTTTATTGATCTTTGCTATTGTTTGCTTTGTTTCTATTTCATTTATTTCTGCTCTGATCTTGATGATTTGTTTCCTTCTACTAACTTTGGGTTTTGTTTGTTCTTCTTTCTCTTGTTTGCTTTGTTTCTATTTCATTTATTTCTGCTCTGATCTTGATGATTTGTTTCCTTCTACTAACTTTGGGTTTTGTTTGTTCTTCTTTCTCTAGTTCCTTTAGGTGTAAGGTTAGATTGAGATTCTTGAGGTATGATTGTATTCCTATAAACTTCCGTTTTAGAACTGCTTTTGCTGCATTGCATGGGTTTTGGATCATTGTGTTTTCATTTTCATTTGTCTCTAGGTATTTTTTGATGTCCTCTTTGATTTCTTCAGTAAACTCTTGGTTATTTAGTAACGTATTGTGTAGCCTCCATGTGTTTGTCTTTTTTACGGTTTTTTCCCCTGTAATCTCAAAGCATTGTGGTCAGAAAAGATGCATGATATGATTTCAATTTCTTAAATTTTCTGAGGCTTGATTTGTGACCCAAGATGTGATCTATCCTGGAGAATGTTCCATGCACACTTGAGAAGTGTAATCTGCTGTTTTTGGATGGAATGTCCCATAAATATCAATTAAATCTATCTGGTTTATTGTGTCATTTAAAGCTTCTTTTTCCTTACCTATTTTCATTTTGGATGATCTGTCCATTGGTGTAAGTGAGGTGCTAAAGTCCCCCACTATTATGGTGTTACTGTTGATTTCCTCTTTTATAGCTGTTAGCAGTTACCTTATGTATTGAGGTACTCCTACGTTGGGTGCATATATTTTTTTAATTGTTGTAGCTTCTTCTTGGATTGACCCCTTGATCGTTATGTAGTTTCCTTCCTTGTCTCTTGTAACATTCTTTATTTTAAAGTCTATTTTATCTGATATGAGTATAGCTACTCCATCTTTCTTTTGATTTCCATTTACATGGAATATCTTTTTCCATCCCCTCACTTTCAGTCTGTGTGTGTCCCTAGGTCTGAAGTGGGTCTCTTATAGACAGCATATATATGGGTCTTGTTTTTGTATCCATTCAGCAAGCATGTGTCTTTTGGTTGGAGCATTTAATCCATTCACGTTTAAGGTAATTGTTGATATGTATGTTCCTGTGACCATTTTCTTAATTGTTTTGGGTTTGTTTTCAAACGTCCTTTTCTTTTCTTGTGTTTCACACTTAGAGAAGTTCCTTTAGCATTTGTTGTACTGCTGGTATGGTGGTGCTGAATTCTCTTAGCTTTTGCTTGTCTGTAAAGCTTTTGATTTCTCCATCGATTCTGAATGAGATCTTTGCTGGGTAGAGTAATCTTGGTTGTAGTTTTTTCCCTTTCATCACTTTAAGTATATCATGCCACTCCCTTCTGGCTTGTAGATTTTCTGCTAAGAAATCAGCTGTTAACCTTATGGGAGTTCTCTTGTATGTTATTTGTTGTTTTTCCCTTACTGCTTTCAATAATTTTTCTTTGTATTTAGTTTTTGTCAATTTGAATATTATGTGTCTCAGCGTGTTTCTCCTTGGGTTTATCCTGTATGGGACTCACTGCGCTTCCTGGACTTGGGTGGCTATTTCCTTTCCCATGTAGGGGAAGTTTTCGACTATAATCTCTTCAAATATTTTCTTGGGTCCTTTCTCTCTCTCTTCTCCTTCTGGGACCCCTATAATGTGAATGTTGTTGCATTTCATGTTGTCCCAGTGGTCTCCTAGGCTGTCTTCATTTCTTTTCATTCTTTTTTCTTTATTCTGTTCCACAGCAGTGAATTCCACTATTCTGTTTTCCAGGTCACGTATCCGTTCTTCTGCCTTAGTTATTCTGCTATTGATTCCTTCTACTGTAGTTTTCATTTCAGTTATTTTATTGTTCATCTCTGTTTGTTCTTTAATTCTTCTAGGTCTTTATTCAGCATTTCTTGCATGTTCATGATCTTTGACTCCATTTTTTTCCTAGGTCCTGGATCATCTTCACTATCATTATTCTGAATTCTTTTTCTGGAAGGTTGCCTATCTCCACTTCATTTGGTTGTTTTTCTGGGGTTTTATGTTTCCCCTTCATCTGGTACATAGCCTTCTGCCTTTTCATCTTGTCTATCTTTCTGTGAATGTGGTTTTTGTTCCACAGGCTGCAGGATTGTAATTTTTCTTGCTTCTGCTGTCTGTCTTCTGGTGGATGAGGCTATCTAAGAGGCTTGATGGGAGAGACTGGTGGTGGGTAAAGCTGACTGTTGCTCTGGTGGGCAGAGCTCAGTAAAACTTTAATCCACTTGACTGTTGATGGGTGGGGCTGGGTTCCCTCCCTGTTGGTTGTTTGGTCTGAGGCAAACCAACACTGGAGGCTACCTTGGCCCTTTGTTGGGGCTAAGGACCGACTCTGGGAGGGCTCACACCAATAAGTACTTCCCAGAACTTCTGGTTCCTGTGTCCTTGTCCCCACGGTGAGCCACAGCCCCACCCCCAACCCCCGCCTCTGCAGGAGACCCTCCAACACTAGCAGGTAGGTCTGTTTCAGTCTCCCCTGGGGTCACTGCTCATTCGCCTGGGTTCTGATGCACACACTAATTTATTTGTGCCCTCCAAGAGTGGAGTCTCTGTTTCCTCCAATCCTGTCGAAGTCCTGCAATCAGTTCCCACTAGGCTTCAAAGTCTGATTCTCTAGGAATTCCTCCTTCTGTTGCCAGACCCCCAGGTTGGGAAGCCTGACATGGGGCTCAGAACATTCACTCCAGAGCGTGGACTTCTGTGATATAAGTGTACTCCAGTCTGTGAGTCTCCGACCCACCAGTTATGGGATTTGATTTTACTGTGATAGCGCCCCTCCTACCATCTCATTGTGGCTTCTCCTTTGTCTTTGGATGTGGGGTGTCTTTTTTGGTGAGTTCCTGTGTCTTCCTGTTGATGATTGTTCAGCAGCTAGTTGTGATTCTGGTGTTCTCACAAGAGGGAGTGAGAGCACGTCCTTCTACTCCACCATCTTGGTTCCTCTCTTCCCTCTTTGTCTCTTTAGTTGTAGATTTTTTCTGCTAGTCTTCAGGTCTTTCTCATTAATAGTTGCTCTGTAAATGGTTGTAATTTTGGTATGCCCATGGGATAAGGTGGGTTCAGGTTCTTTACCATCTTGGCCACTCCCTTATCTTAATTCTTTTAGGCAGTTAAGGGGGAGTTTAAAAGCCCTTCCTGCATCTTTTGGGCCTGATTGTCTTAGGCTTAAAAATACTCACATGTTGGGCTTCCCTGGTGGCGCAGTGGTTGAGAGTCCGCCTGCTGATGCAGGGGACACGGGTTCATGCCCCAGTCCGGGAAGATCCCACATGCCGCGGAGTGGCTGGGCCCGTGAGCCATGGCCACTGAGCCTGCGTGTTAGGAGCCTGTGCTCTGCAATGGGAGAGGACACAACAGTGAGAGGCCCGTGTACCGCAAAAAAATTTTTTTAAAAATTCACATGTCAAAGTGGCACATTTGGGAGTGGCATATTCTGCTCCCCTTCACTCCCACCTTTGAAACTTCCCCAAGAAGTTTCACATTCCAGAAGTAGAGTTGGTAGATTGCTCCATCACTGAACCAGTCTCTTAATCCTGATAATAGGTCAGTGCAGTTAAGCAATTGTGCCTCATATCAGGAGGCAGTTATGCAGGTAGGCTCCCAAAGTTAGGCCCAGTCTGAGTCTTGAGGGCAGCCAGTCAAAGATTTCTAATTGTTGGGCTCAAAGCATCTTCAGATGAATTGAAAGCAGGCAGTGGCAATCTGACAGGTTTTCATGATTTGCAGTTTGAAAGTCTCTGGTGATATTTCTGAGTGGCCCATAGAGCAACACACACAAAGATTATCCATACATGAGCTGTTGTGATTTCTCTGAGGTTTATATCAAGTTGTCCAACTTTTCTTACTTGGCTTCAGAAAAAGAACAGTTTTAGTTCTCAAGGATTCCAAATCAGAAGGGTGGGGAAAAAATTGGAAACATTAGGGTGGGGAAAAAATTGGAAACATTAGTTTGGAGAGTTGGAGCCAAATATTGGAGGAAACTAGAAGAATTCAGAATCTAGTCCACTTTACAGGTAGAAAACAAAACCTCAATGAAAACAGCTCTAGAATTAGATACCCACAAAGGTGTATTGTTGAAACATAATTTTTCTCTCATTATCACCCCCATTTCTATTGAAGATAATTTGCATGTCTTATTGCATTTAAGTCTAGTTTTAATAAACTGGGCCTAATTATTTACATAAGTGTAGCAAGAATAGTGATTGACCACATAGGCTCTTTTAATCTGCTTTATTGGAACTTTTCATAAGGAATCTCAGAATGGACTTTTAAAAATCTATCAAGGCTAGGAAGCCAAGCCAAGAACTTGACACCAGGCTTCATTTGCACAATACCTAGATTTGGGTGAATTCGTCTCTTCTCAAGGTCCCCCAAATATCCTGAGTTTCCTGCACTTGCCAGGAAATGACCTTCCTTATTCATGTGGTAAGGCTATGGGTAACCCTGTAAGCAATGTAATAGGGCAATTTTTCTGAGGGGCTTTATTGGCTCCATGAAGTCAACTTTAGTTCCTTAAAGCTATCTGGTCATATCTGATTCTATGCATATTGTCAAATAAGACATTCTAGCCAAAAGCTTTGTAATATAACCAAGTTTTCCAATTGCATCCTTCTACAAGAACAGATTCTTATTGAATTTATGCAAATAACTAAATTGCCATGAAAGTAAGAATACTCACTGATGGTTTCCTAATTCTGAAAGGATGTAGGAAGAAAAATTAACTATTTCATCTTTGTTCACAAAGATATATTTTACCAAGTTGCTGTAAGTCATAGATAGCTTAAGAAAAAAGGTTTGCTTAATCTGGAAAAACAAAACATTAAGGAACCAGCAATGTTTCAAACAAAGTCATTAAAAAATTATAATAATCCTCATCAGTTCATTCAGTCCCATAAAACTAATTCTTGTTCATATTGATTATTTTTTTAGCACTTTCATGAAGCCATCAGTTTCCCTGTTAGAGTTCTGCAAATTCTTACTCATTTTTGTGATATTATCTTAAAGTGATCAGAAACCTGTATTTTAGAGAACTTGTCAGAGTCCTTTCCATGAATCTCTCTGAAGATGAAACATATTTGCAAAAGCATGAGAATAAAACAGTAACTCTTTATAAAGTACAAAGACTTAAAAATGACCATGGTTAAAAATCTGACGAGAGTTCTCTGAAGTTCTATTGACAAGGAAATTTAGTTATTTCTGTAACATACAACATTTTAAGGTAATAACTAGAATTATGGCTATTTACATCATTACATCAGGACATATATTAATAATATATATCCATACAAATATAACTTAAGAAGGTTTAGCATCACTTACTTGATAATGCTTCCCATGGAATTTAATATATCAAATAAGCCTAATTAGAGTAACATCTCTTTTTTTAAAATAAGAGAACAAATTTTTTTTAAATAAGAGAACAAATTTTCCAGAAGCCCTACGGAGAAATTCTAAAGTTACTTGCAGATCAGAAAGAAAGACTTCATTTAGAATTTGATTTTGGAAAATGTTTCAAAAATATCAAAATGTTTTGGACACTTGACTAAAAATGACCACAGATCATTAAGAAACAATACTTAATTATCCAGTTTAAAGTGGCAATAAGAGATTTCAAAGGCAAATACAGAAAGTTACATACTTCTGAATAAAACTTAGCTATTTTAATATCAAAGACGTCATTTATTTAAGTAATCAAAGACCTAGTGCTAAAGATAACATGAAGCACCACAGGAAATTATTTTGATAAAACAAAATCTTTGCTTTCTAGGCAGATTACTTAAAAAGTAAAGAAAAACCTTAAAATCTTTGCTTTCTAGGCAGATTACTTAAAAAGTAAAGAAAAACCTTACTTTAAATTTCTTTTAAGAGGAGACCAATAATCAAAAAAACCTGTCCTTTTAGCAGAAGAAAATTCAGTTTTACTACACTATTGGTATTAAAGCTTAATTTTATAACCCTTATAAAGCCAGTTCAATTTTTAGCCAACTTGATCACAAAAGATTTCTTCTTCCTCTCTCCTTTTAACTTTCTATGTCCATAGTGTGTCCTTCATTTCCTTCCTTCCCATTCTGAAATAACCAGATTTAATTTAGGACAAAATCACTTTAATTTCCCTCGATAAAAATGCTTCTCCATACCTTATACCTTTTCTAAACAAACAAAAAATAAAACCACATTCAACTTTCCTTGCATACAGAGTTGTTTCCCTTATTATTTGTAGTAACTAAAAGTTACACGTTAGAATTCTTGACCCTTAGAAACCTTAATTCCTAATGAAAACTAAATAAGCAATTATGAACTGTCTGTTAGAACAGCATCTTTAGATTGGCAAATTTATGAACACATTTTATAATTTCTAGAAACACGTCTTTCTTATAGTACAGTTTTTCAGTGTGGCATGAAACACATAGAAACCAATAGATCCAAATATTTTCAGTTCCTCTGTAAAAGGAAATCAAAAGTGGGTAAATCTATTTTCAGTAATTAATGTTTCAGTATTTTATCTTATTTAGAATTGATCTAGATATTCAGTGAATTTTTATCATTTAACTGAACTTAACAAACTCTAAGTATGTAAGTTACCAAAAACATTTGGGAAACTATGTTAAGTACACGTACCATAAAACATAATAATTGTGGGAGAAAGTTCACCTAAAAACTCTTATCCCATTTACACCTATCTAAATCACTTGCTCCCAAAAATTATGTTTAGATTACCCATGATAACTTCATGAGACAAAGTCACCCATCACCCCAAGCTATTTTTCTTGCTGACAAATTTTGTAACTGATAATGTGAACTTATTTTACTAAAAAACCAAGGTAAAATCAAAACATTATATTCAATATTGAGAACTCAAGACATGTTCACATCTTTGACTAGATTTTATTTATCATAGGTTGTCCCAGATCATGTAAACTTGAAAAACATTTAGGTTAAGTTTCTATACTTCTGAGAGTATACTTAATTTATATAGCACTTGTTTGTTTTTAAGTCAATTAAATGGAGTTCTTTACAAATTAATTTTAGCAATACCACTCAGAGGTAGAAAATACAACACATCTGCAATAGAGAGAGAGATACATAGATAGGTAGATAGATATAGACACATAAAGATTAGACATACAGAAACCTTATAGTTTTCATTTTTTAAATTTAGCCATGAGATGGTTATAATAATATAAAACTCACTAGTTTACAAAATAACAGTTTGAATAAGTTAGGTTTACCTGACTAGATTTGGGACATGGTAGTTTATATTTTTTAAAAGCCTCTCCCCTCCACCCCTCTTCTTCTCTGATGAGTATGGGTTGTATTTTAGCTGTTTCCTGGGGTGTTTACATTTTAAAGACATGGTGAGATTTACATTTCAAAGGACAGAAAAAGAATGAAAGTTTTCTCCCAGGAGTTTTGAGGTATATTTCTCTATCAGAAGTTTAGGATAATTACTACTTAAAATTTTCCTTCATTTTAGAACAATTCTGTTCCAATGTCCTGATATTTTATAATATCTACAAGCATTTTGAGATGAATAGGGGAGCTTTGGGGGATAGTAACTTTTTCTAGAGCTACATTTCTGATTTTGCAAAGGATTTTAAGATAAGGACAGTTGCTTTTCATTTCTCAAATAACTGGGCTGCTGCCTAAATGATATCAAGGGGCTGATCCTCCCATCCAACTACATTATCTTCAATTTCTTTCTTTATGTCAGGGAGACTGTCAACTAAGATGGAAATCAAAAGTTTTATATGTTCTGGATTTAGAGCTGTTTGTCTGGAATGTTTTAGTAAATCATTTCACAAAGACTTGAAGCCAGTATGCCTTTTGTTAAGTCTGTATAAAGCATTTTAACAAAGGCGTTCTTTCTGAGTTCACAATTCAAACTTGAGCCAATTCACCTTAGGGGAAAAAAGCCTCAACTATTGCTTCTGTCAGGCCCTCAGTATTAGCCTTCAGCAGATCATTTGTAGGCAGGCCTAGAAGAAATTCTGGTCATCTGTATCCTCTGTGTGGTGTGGGCTTTCCTCAGGGAGCTGTCTTGCTTGTCTGTTAACTACAGTGTAATCATGAGTAGGAAGAACACCCACTAGCAGCTAATCAAGGTCCCTGTGACCAAGGTTGTGAATGGCCACTGATCTTTCTAGGTTTCTCTCTGAATTTGGTAGTATCTTCTGAAAGTGGAGGTAAAGGGTCATTAAAATTTTAAAAATCTGCTGCTGTCCAGGGGACATGAATTCTTTGGGTGGGAGTCTAGCATACATCCACAAAAGACATTGTATAGGAAGGCCTTAAGTTGGCAGAGCCTGCTTACAGAGCTCTGGAAAGTGGAGGAGTTGTAGGGACAACAGAATAAGCCCTACTGCCTATCTTGGGTGCTTCTGCTAAATTCAATTCCTGAATTTTAGTATTTACATGAGTAACCTGTATACCCCAGGCCTGGAGATTAGGCCAGAGCACTCTCATAAATCTTGTAAAGAAAGGGAAGTCAAAATAGGCAGCTGAGTGTTTGAGAGATTTTCTGTGGAAGGAGGGGGAATTTGGGAGTTAAGGGGTTTTGCTGAGATGATAGGGCTGGACTTCAAGAAGAGGAATTTAGTTTTTGGTTCTAAGTCTAATTTCTGTTCCTTCATCTTATTAAGGGAGTCTCTAAGGCTAGCCAGTATAGTCCTTTGTGTCTTGTAAAAATTTGGTCTTTCCATAGGTACCAAATAAGAAAAAATTTTTAGAATGAAAGCTAAAAATCTATTTTTTTAATTCAAATATAGCCAATTCAAAGTATCCATGGGAATTCCCTGGTGGTCTAGTGGTTAGGACTTGGCGCTTTCACTGCCAGGGCGCACATTTGATCCTGTTTGGGGAACCAAGATCCTGCAAGATGTGTGGAGCAGCCAAAAAACAGAACACAAAGCATCCATGATCTGGCCATTGACAAGTAGGATCTTACATTAATCTCAATAGTGACTCAAACCAATAAGCCTTTTTTATGGCTTAAACAAAGATGCAAAAGGTGTCACAAAGGAGGTAAGATGCAGCAAGTGTCCCACAGGAGGATGCAAATCGATCCCACATACCACAACTAAGAGTTCGCATGCTGCAACTAAAGATCCTGCATGCCACAACTAAAAAAGATCCCGCATTCCACAATGAAGATCAAAGATCCTGCATGCTGCAAGTAAGACCTGGCACAGCCAAATAAATATTTTACAAAGTAAATCAAACAAAAAGACTGTTACAAGAGACAAAGAAGGACACTACATAATGATCAAGGGATCAATCCAAGAAATTGATATAACAATTGTGAATATATATGCACCCAACATAGAAGCGCCTAAATACATAAGGCAAATATTAACAAACATAAAAGGAGAAACTAACAGTAACACTATAACAGTAGTGGAATTTATCAGCCACTCTACATCAATAGACAGATCATGCAGAAAATCAATAAGGAAACAACACATTAGACAAGATGAACTTAATTGATATATATAGAGCATTCATATATAGAACATTCCATCTGAAAGCAGAATACACGTTCTTTTCAAGTGCACATGGAATAATCTCCAGGATAGAGCACATGCTAGGCCACAAAACAAGCCTCAGTAAATTTAAGAAAATTGAAATCATAGCAAGCATCTTTTCTCACCACAACATTGTGAGATTAGAAATAAACTACAAGGGAAAAACACCACAAATGTGTGGGGGCTAAACAATATACTATATATCACTGAGGAAATCAAAGAAGAAATCAAAATCTAACTAGGGACAAATGAAAATCAAAACATCACAATCCAAAACCTATGGGACACAGCAACAGCAGTTCTAAGAGGGAAGTTTATAGTCATACAGCTTACCTCAGGAAACAAAAATCATAGACAACCCAAACTTACACCAAAAGGAACTAGAAAAAGAACAAACAAAACCCAATGTTAGTGGAAGGAAAGAAATCATAACTAACACAGCAGAAATAAATGGCTTTTAAAAATGGAAAATATCAAACAAAAGCGGTTCTTTGAAAACAAAATTGATAAACATTTAGCCAGACTCATAAAGCAAAGGGAGAAGGCCCAAATCAATAAAATCAGAAATTATAAAGAAGTTAAAACCAACACCATGGAAATGCAAATGATCATAATGGACTATTATGAACAACCATATGCCAATAAAATGCACAACTTAGAAGAAATGAGCAAATTTTTAGAAAGGTACAATTTCCCAATCATGAACCAGGAAGAAATAGAAAATATGAACAGACCAATTAACAGTAATGAAATTGAATCAGTAATTTTAAAACTCCCAACAAACAAAACTCCAGGACCAGATGCCTTCGCAGGTGAATTCTACCAAATATTTAGAGAATAGTTAACATGTATCCTTCTCAAACTATTCAAAGGACTGCAGAGGAAGAAATACTTCCAAATTCGTACTATGAGGCCAACATCACCCTGATACCAAAACCAGACATAAATATCACACACACACACAAAAAGGAAATTACAGGCCAATATCTCTGATGAACATAAATGCAAATATCCTCCATGAGATAGCAAACCAAACCCAACAATACACTAAAAGAATCATACACCATGATCAAGTGGGGTTTATCTGAGGAATGCAAGGATTTTTCCATATCTGCAAATTAATCAATGCATACACCACATTCAAAAATTGAAAAATAAAAACCATATGATCATATCAATAGATACAGAAAAAGCTTTTGACAAAATCCTACATCTATTTACGATGAAAACTCTCCAGAAAGTGGGTACAGAGGGAACATACCTCACCATAATGAAGGCTATGTATGAAAAGCCCACAGCTAACATAACACTCAATGACAAAAAGATGAAAGTATTTCCTCTAAGATCAGGGACAAGACAAGGATGTCCACATTCACCTTTTATTCAACACATATTAGAATCCTAGTCACAGCAATCAGACCAGAAACAGTAATAAAGGGTATCCAAATAGGCAAGGATGTAGAAAAACTGTCACAGTTTCTAGATGACCTGATATCATGCACAGAAAATTCTAAAGAAGACACAAAACTCTACTAGAACTCATTAATGAATTTGGTAAAGTTTCAGGATACAAAATTAATACACAAATTAATTAAAATCTGTTGCATTTCTGTACACTAACAATGAACTATCACAAAGAGAAATTAAGGAAATAATCCCATTTACTGTCACATCAAAAAGAATAAAATACCTAGGGATACATCTACCCAAGGATGTAAAAGACCTGTAGTCAGAGCACTGTAAGACACTAACAAAAGAAGTTGAAGACAACACAAACAGATGGAGAGATATACTGTGTTCTTGAATTCAAAGAATCAATATTGTCAAAATGACTGTACCACTTAAGGCAATCTACAGATTCAATGCAATCCCCATCAAATTACCAATGAAATTTTTCACAGAACTAAAACAATTTTAAAATTTGTATGGAAACACAAAAGACCCCAATTAGCTAAAACAGTCTTGATAAAGAAGAACAGAGCTGAAGAATCACAGTTCCAGGCTTCAGACTATAATAAAAAAACTACAGTAATCAAAACAGTATGGTACTGGCTCAAAAAACAGACCCATATATCAATGAAACAGGATAGAGAGCTCAGAAATAAACCCACACACTTATGGTCAATTAATCTATGACAAAGGAAACAAGAATAAACAATGGAGAAAAGCAGTCTCTTCAGTAAGTGGTGCTGGGAAAATTGGAGAGCTTCATGTAAATGATTGGAACATTCTCCAACACCACATACAAAAATAAACTCAAAATGGATTAAGGACCTAAATGTAAGACCAGAAACCATAAAACTCTTAGAAGAGAACATAGGCAGAACAATCATTGACATAAATTGTAGCAATATTTTTGGATCTGTCTCTTCAAGGAGGGGGGAAAAAAAGCAAAAATAAACAAATGGACCTGATTGAAAGGTATTGTATGGCAAATGAAACCACTGACAAAACAATAATAAAATCTACTGAATTATGGGAAAATTTTCAAATGATATGACCATTAAGGGGTTAATATTCAACATTTATAAACAGCTCATATGTCAACAGTTTTTTTTAAGTTTAAAAAATGGGCAGAAGAACTGAATAGATATTTTTCCAAAGAGGAAATTCAGATGGCCAACAGACACATGAAAAGATACTCAAAATCACTAATCACCAGGGAAATGGAAATCAAAATCACAATGAGATATGATCTCACACCTGTCAGAATGGCTATCATCAAAAAGAATAAAAATAACTTTTATTTCTGGTTCAAGATGGTAGAGTAGAAGAATGTGTGCTCACCCCCTCTTTCAAGAGCACCAGAATCACAACTAACTGCTGAACAATCATCGATAGGAAGACACTGGAATTAACCCCTAAAGATACCCCACATCCAAAGACAAAGAAGAAGCCACAATGAGATGGTAGGAGGGGCACAATCATAATAAAATCAATTCCCATAACTGCTGGGTGGGTGACTCACAAACTGGAGAACACTTATACCACAGAAGTCCACCCACTGGAATGAAGGTTCTGAGCTCCACATCAGGCTTCCCAGCCTGGGGGTCCGGCAATGGAAGGAGGAATTCCTAGAGAATCAGATTGCAGGACTTTGACAGCACTGGGGGAAACAGAGACTACACTCTTGGAGGGCACACACAAAGTAGTGTGTGCATCAGGACCCAGGGAAAGGAGCAGTGACCCCATAGGAGACTGAACCAGACATACCTGCTAGTGTTCAGGGTCTCCTGCAGCGGCAGGGGTGGCTGTGGCTCACCATGAGGACAAGGACACTGGCAGCAGAAGTTCTGGGAAGTACTTCTGGGTGTGAGCCCTCCCAGTGTCTGCCAGTAGCCCCACCAAAGAGCTGGATAGGCTGCAATGTTGGGTCACCTCAGGCCAAACAACCAACACGGAGGGGACCCAGCCCCACTGAGCAGCAGAGAAGTGGATTAAAGTTTTACTGAGATCTGCACACCAACAGTCCCTCCCATCAGAAACTTACACAAGCCTCTTAGATAGCCTCATCCATCAGAGGGCAGACAGAGAAGTAAGAAGAACTACAGTCCTACAGACTGTGGACAAAAACTGCAATCACAGAAAGAGACAAGATGAAAAGGCATAGGGCTATGTACCAGATGAAGGAACAAGGTAAAACCCCAGAAAAACAACTAAATAAAGTGGAGATAGGCAAACTTCCAGAAAAAAAATTCAGAATCATGATAGTGAAGATGATCCAGGATCTTGGAAAAAGAATGGAGGCATACATCGAGAAGATGCAAGAAATGTTTAACAAAGACCTAGAAGAATTAAAGAACAAACAGAGATGAACAATACAATAACTGAAATGAAAAATATACTAGAAGGAATCAATAGCAAAATAACTGAGGGAGAAGAATGGATAAGTGACCTAGAGGACAGAATGGTGGAATTCACTGCCATGGAACAGAAGAAAAAAAATGAAAAGAAATGAAGACAGCTTAAGAAACATCTGGGACAACGTAAAACACAACAACATTCACATTATAGGGGTCCCAGAAGGAGAAGAGAGAGAGAAAGAACCTGAGAAAACATTTGAAGAGATTATAGTCGAAAATTACCTAACATGGGAGAGGAAATAGCCACCCAAGTCCAGGAAGCACAGAGACTTGCAGGCAGGATAAACCCAAGAAGAAACATGCTGAGACACATAGTAATCAAACTGACAAAAATTAAAGACAAAAATTATTGAAAGTACAAAGGAAAAATGACAAATAAGATACAAGGGAATCCCATAAGGTTAACAGCTGATTTCTCAGCAGAAATGCTACAAGCCAGAAGGGAGTGGCATGATATATTTAAAGTGATGAAAGGGAAGAAACTACAACCAAAATTACTCTACCCAGCAAGGATCTCATTCAGACTCAGTGGAGAAATCAAAAGCTTTACAGACAAGCAAAAACTAAGAGAATTCAGCACCACCAAACCAGCTCTACAACAAATGCTAAAGGAACTTCTCTAAGTGGGAAACGCAAGAGAAGATAAGGACCTACAAAAACAAACCCAAAACAATTAAGGAAATGGTAATAGGAATGTACATATCAATAATTACCTTAAATGTGAAAGGACTAATTGCTCCAACCAAAAGACACAGGCTCACTGAATGGATACAAAAACAAGACCCATATATATATACTGTCTACAAGAGACCCACTTCAGACCTAGGGACACATACAGACTGAAAGTGAGGGGATGGAAAAAGATATTCCATGCAAAACGAAAGCAAAAGAAAGCTAGAGTAGCAATAACCATATCAGATAAACTAGACTTTAAAATAAAGAATGTTACAAGAAACAAGGAAGGACAATACATAATAATCAAGGGATCAATCCAAGAAGAAGGTATAACAATTATAAATATATATGCACCCAACATAGGAGCACTTCAATACATAAGGCAACTGCTAACAGCTACAAAAGAGGAAATCAACAGTAACATATTAATACTGGTTGACTTTAACACCTCACTTACACCATTGGACAGATCATCCAAACAGAAAATTAACAAGGAAACACAAGCTTTAAATGACAAAATAGACCAGATGGATTTAATTGATATTTATAGGACATTCCATCCAAAAACAGCAGATTGCACTTTCTTCTCACGTGCACATGGAACATTCTCTAGGATAGACCACATCTTGGGTCACAAATCAAGCCTCAGAAAATTTAAGAAAATTGAAATCATAGCAAGCATCTTTTCTGACCACAATGCTATGAGATTAGAAATCAGTTACATGGAAAAAAACATAAAAAACACAACAACATGGAGACTACATAATATGTTGCTAAATAACCAAGAATTTACTGAAGAAATCAAAGAGGATATCAAAAAATACCTAGAGACAAATGACAACGAAAACACAATGATCCAAAACCTATATGATGCAGCAAAAGCAGTTCTAAAATAGAAGTTTATAGGAATACAATCCTACCTCAAGAATCTCAAATAAACAATCTAAACTTACAACTAAAGGAACTAGAGAAAGAAGAACAAACAAAATCCAATGTTTGTTAGTAGAAGGAAAGAAATAAGCAAGATCAGAGCAGAAATGAAATAGAAACAAAGAAAACAATAGCAAAGATCAATAAAACTAAAAGCTAGTTCTTTGAGAAGATAAACAAAATTGATAAACCATTAGCCAGACTCATCAAGAAAAAGTGGGAGAGGACTCAAATCAATAAAATTAGACATGAAAAAGGAGAAGTTACAATGGCCACCACAGAAATACAAAACATCATAAGAGATTACTACAACTCTATGCCAATAAATGGACAACCTGGAAGAAATGGACAAATTCTTAGAAATGAATAACCTTCCAAGACTGAACCAGGAAGAAATAGAAAATATGAACAGACCAGTCACAAGTAATGAAATTGAAACTGTGATTAAAAATCTTCCAACATCAAATGTCCAGGACCAGATGGTTTCACAGGTGAATTCTATCAAACATTTAGAGGAGAGCTAACACCCATCCTTCTCAAATCCTTCCAAACAATTGCAGAGGAAGGAACACTCCCAAACTCATTCTATGAGGCCACATCACCCTAATACCAAAACCAGACAAAGATACTCCAAAATAATAAAATTACAGACCAACATCACTGATGAATATCAATGCAAATATCCTCAACAAAATACTAGCAAAAAGAAAATCCAATACATTAAAAGGATCATACACTATGATCAAGTGGGATTTATCCAAGTATGTGCAAATCAATGTGATACACCATACTAACAAATTGAAGAAGAAAAACCATATGATCATCTCAATAGATGCAGAAAAATCTTTTGACAAAATTCAACACCCATTTATGATAAAAACTCTCAAGAAAGTTGGCACAGAGGGAACCTACCTCAACATAATAAAGGCCATATATGACAGTCCCACAGCAAACATCATTCTCAATGGTGAAAAACTGAAAGCCTTTCTTCTAAGATCAGGAACAAGATAAGGATGTCCATTCTCACCACTATTATTCAACATAGTTTTGGAAGTCCTAGCCATGGCAATCAGAGAAGAAAAGGAAATAAAATCAATACAAATTGGAAAAGAAGAAGTAAAACTGTCACTGTTTGCAGATGACATGATACTATATATAGAGAATCCTAAAGATGCCACCAGAAAACTACTAGAGCTAGTCAATGAATTTGTTAAAGTTGCAGGATACAAATTTAATGCACAGTAATCTCTTGCATTCCTATACACCAATGATGAAAAATCTGAAAGTGAAAGTAAGGAAATACTCCCATTTACCATTACAACAAAAAGAATAAAGTACCTAGGAATAAGTCTACCTAGGGAGACAAAAGACCTGTATGCAGAAAACTATAAGAAACTGATGAAAGAAATTAAAGATGATACAAACAGATGGATAGATATACCATGTACTTGGATTGGAAGAATTAATACTGTGAAAATGACTATACTATCTAAAGCAATCTACAGATTCAATGCAACCCCTATCAAATTACCAATGGCATTTTTTACAGAACTAGAACAAAAAATCTTAAAAGTTGTATGGAGACACAAAGACTCTGAACAGCCAAAGCAATCTTAAGGGAAAAAGATGTAGCTGGAAGAATCAGACTCTCTGACTTTGGACTATACTACAAAGCTACAGTAATCAAGACAATATGGTACTGGCACAAAAACAGAAGTATAAATCAATGGAACAGAATAAAAAGCCCAGAGATAAACCCACGCACCTATGGTCAACTAATCTATGACAAAGGAGGCAAGGATATACAATGGAGAAAAGACAGCCTCCTCAATAAGTGGTGCTAGGAAAATTGGACAGCTACATGTAAAAGAATGACATTAAAACACTTCCTAACACCATACACAGCAATAAACTCAAAATGGGTTAGAGACTTAAATGTATGACCAGACACTATAAAACTCTTAGAGGAAAACATAGGAAGAACACTCTGACATAAATCACTGCAAGATCTTTTTTAACCCACCTCGTAGAGTAATGGAAATAAAAACAAACAAACAAATGGGACCTAATGAAACTTAAAGGCTTTTGCACAACAAAGGAAACTATAAAGATGAAAAGTCAGCCCTCAGAGTGGAAGAAAGTATTTGCAAACAAAGCAACAGACAAAGGATTAATCTCCACAACATATAAACAGTTCATGCAGCTCAATATTAAAGAAACAAATAACCCAATCCATATGTGGGCAGAAGACCTAAATAGACATTTCTCCAAGGAAGACATACAGATGGCCAAGAAGCACATGAAAAGTTGCTCAGCATCACTAATTATAAGAGAAATTCAAATCAAAATTACAATGAGGTATCACCTCACACCAGTTGGAATGGGCATCATCAGAAAATCTACAAACAGTAAATGCTGGAGAGGGTGTGGAGAAAAGGGAACCCTCTTGCACTGTTGGTGGGAATGTAAATTGATACCGCCACTATGGAGAACAGTATGGAGGTTCCTTAAAAAACTAAAAATAGAACTACCATATGACTCAGCAATCCCACTACTGGGCATATACCCAGAGAAAACCATAATTCAATATGAGTCATGTACCACAGTGTTCATTGCAACACTATTTACAATAGCCATGTCATGGAAGACACCTAAATGCCCATCAACAGACAAATGGATAAAGAAGAAGTAGTACATATATAAAATGGAATATTACTCAGCCATAAAAAGGAACGAAATTGGGTTATTTGTAGAGACATTGATGGACTTAGAGACTGTCATACAAAGTGAAGTAAATCAGAAAGAGAAAAACAAATATAGTATATTAATGTATGTATGTGGAACCTAGAAAAATGGTACAGATGAACTGGTTTGCAGGGCAGAAATAGAGACACAGATGTAGAGAACAAACGTATGGACACCAAGGGGGAAAGCAGCGGGGGTGGTGGTGGTTGGGTGAATTGGGAGATTGGGATTGACATGTCTACACTAATATGTATAAAATACATAACTAATAAGAACCTGCTGTATAAAAAATAATTAAAATTCTAAAATTAATTTTTTAAAACCCTAAAAAAAAAGAAAAGAATACAAATAACAAATGTTGGTGAGCATATGGGGAAAAGGGAACACTGATACACTGCTGATGGGAATACAAATTGGTTCAGCCCCTGTGGAAAACAGTATGGAAAAAGCTCAAAAAGCTAAAAATAGAACTACCATAAGACCCAGCTATTCCACTCCTGGATATATATACATACATATATCTGAAGAAAAATAAAACACTAATTCTAAAAGATACATGCACCACAATGTTCATAGCTTCATTACGTACAATTGCTAAGCTATGGAAGCAACCTAAGGGTACATCAGCAGATGAATGGGTAAAGAAGATATGGTATAAGTATACAATGGAATACTACTCAGTGATAGAAAAGAATAAAAATTTTCCATTTGCAGCAACATGGACAGACTTGGAGGGTATTATGCTTAGTAAAATAAGTTGGAGAAAGACAAATACTGTATGACATCACTTATATGTGGAATCTAAAAAATACAATGAACTAGTGAATAAAACAGAAGAGACACACAGATATAGAGAAGGAACTAGTGGTCACCAGTGGGGAGAGGGAAGGGGGCAGGAGCAATATACGGGGTTAAGAAGTACAAACTATTATATATAAAATAAGCTACAAGGATATACTGTACAACATGGGGAATATAGCCAATATTTTATAATAACTATAAATGGAGTATAACCTTTAAAAATTGTGAACCAGTATATTGTACATCTGTAACAATATTGTACATCAACTATACTTCAATGAAAAATAAATTTTAAAAAATTGTAAGATAAAAGGATGAAAGGAAATCCTCATTCTTTTTTTTTTAAATATATATATGCACATGAACTGGTTTAGGTAAGCCTTGGGTCTCTTGGAGGCAAAGCAATTCCTGACAGGAATGTGCCACTGAGTTGAGGATTATGTGATGTTTTACAGAGTGCCTCACTGCTTGAACATTTTCTGGAGGTTGGTGGGTGATCTTGTGTCAATCTAACCCATTCTATGACCAACTTTTTCTAATATGGGAGTCTTTAAAGTGCTTTAAAGTGCTCAACCCATGCTCACTAATTTTGCAGCTTCCAAGATGTCCCTTATTAACAGCCTGTGCCTCAACCACATTAACCCACAGCAAAGTTTGTCTAGACAGATGCCAATCTGGTGAGAACTCAGCAGTCTGCGGGGCCTGCTCAAACAGCAGTCTTATAGGGTCCATGCCTGCGTTCTATCCTATGGTTTTCCTCCTTATGACAAATGATACAACAAACAGAGACAAAGAAAAACAGTTCATCTCTGAGAGGAAACAGGTCAATAAAACCCAAGAGTAACAAATCTTTACCAAACTCACTATACACGAGGAACTATTTCCACAAATATTTTCTCCTGTTAATCTAAATTTAGGAAAGGGAAGTAAGAAAAAGGACTCTCACCACCCTTGCTCCCACTGGACCTTTCAGGCAGAGAACTGGGAGACTGACATGGTAAGAATTTATTCCTTGTGCTGAGGTCCCAGGATCTCACAGCTGCAGCAGCCTCAAAAGGGAGCAGTGTCCAGCCAGTGAAGTTAATCCCTTCAAGGTCACTAAATATATGGGGGGTAGGGGAGGAGTTCCTCTACGCTTCTAACTTCTTTTGGCTGATCTATTAATTAAATAAACATAAGACAGATTAACAAGAGAAAAACAAATTTGATTTTATATGTACAGAGCCTCACATAGACATAAGAGGTTCCAATACTCCCAGGCAATTGAGGCCTATAGGCCGTCAGGAGCTAAAGAGAAGGGATAGCAATCTGGAGCTTCAAAGGGAAGGAAGACAATTCTCAGGAAGAGGAGAAGAGCATGTTTGGTAGACAAATTTTTTTATGACAATCAGGGACAACAGTGCACAGAGAGGCATCTGAACGAATAGGCCCTGCCAAACTCACCCCAGCCCACCACCTACCCATGCTCTTTGTTATCTCTGGTGATAGCTGCCTTCCTGAGCCAGGCCCTCTATCTAAATTCTTTTAGGTGGTCAAGGGGGAGTTTAAAAGCTCTTCCTAAGTCTTTTGGACCTTGATTGTCTTCAGTTCAAAATAATCTGTATGCCAGAGTGCCACATTTTGGGGTGTTGTATTCTGCTCCCTTTCACAGACCTCTCTTACCCAGTGAGAATCCGTGATGGTCTTTCCCTGCATCCCATAGCCATGGTTTGGCCATGTTTTACCTTTTGTAGTCTGTTATGACAGCAGTCAATGTTTATTTTCTTTTCCCAAAGAATCAGACTTTGATGTTCAGCCCACAATCCCTCAAAATCTGGGGGGCTGGGGAGGGGGGAAGTGGGGGGTGGTAAACACTATGAACTGGGAGCTGGGAGGGTCCTCTGTTCTGGATTCTTTGTAGAGAGAAGCAGGAAGAAGCTCCAAGGGACTGAATCCCTCAGGGCTGAGGTAAGCGGCAGGGCGCACCCCCCTCCTTCTACATGAACTCCTCAGGAACTACACAATTGGAGAATAGAAGAATCATCTGAGTAAAAGAAAACCATTTCTTCTTAGTTTGTTTATGAAGGCCAGGATATGGCCCCAAATAGGCCTCTAAAAAGGCCAAAATATGTTTTTAAAGGTCCAGTTCCAACTTAAGGACAGGTTGATTAAATGGGTGGTAGTGGTAGGTATGAGTAGACATACAGTCTTGATCATTTATGGCAGAGCATAAAGGAAAGAGGTAGCCTCCATAAAAACAGATTAAAGCATAAAATTATAAGAGTGGATTAGCTAAGCTTTTAACAAGTATTAAAAAAACAAGTGAGAACTTGAGTGTCAGTTTGAAATGAATGAGGGCCTCAGACCCAAGTGTATTTTGCACTTAATTGTGTGCAAGGAAAATCAAAATGGAATTGTTATTGCTAGGAGGGCTCTCCAAAATGGAGCCTGGAGGGCACTGAGGAAGTGTGACTTTTGCACGTCTCAGCCTGGGTGGAATCTGACTCTTTGACCATTTATTGTTCTGACAAAGGCATCCAGAACATCAGTATACTTATGGACACTTCATCTGAAACAACTTGTGACAGCCGTCCCTCAAGGACAAATATTTCCTTCCTCTGTCAGAACATAGCCTCGTGGCTTTTGCCTTTGTAAGCCCCTGAGTCTTTCTTTCTCTTCCCTGGAACACTCTTTCAGTTTTGCCTGAATCTATGTCTCCTGAACTGCGATTCTTAAGACCCCAAATAAACTCTTTTCTTATTTGCAGCCTTCTGCATTTGTTGTTGTTATTGTTGGCAGTTGCAACCTCTATTCCAGAGATGTCTAGCCAGGGCTAATGAGAAAGATTGCGGGCAGAGCAATCCAGAGCCTCACCCTCCACCCCACAGCCTTGCAGACTTGCAAAAACTCATCAGCAGCTTCTGAAGGCAGTAAGCCTCACTTAATTTCCTTGGGCACTTTTTGCTCTGAAGCAAATGTCTTAAATTACTGAAGGAGGGACAGAAAATCCTATTGATTTAAGGGCACAGAGGAATTCATATGGTGGCTGGAATAAGAATAGGAAAAAAATGAAAAACCTTTACATCTTTGAGATGGTCAAAGACTATCACCGAAGACTAACCACAGAACAAGGCACAAAGCAGGGGCAGGAATATACTAAAAAAGCCCTGCCTCTGAGGCCCAGGCATAAGAAGATAGCCTAAGATTGCAGCTGAACCAGGGCAACAGAGAATTCTTAGGTTGTAAGCACAAGCTTAGCACCAAATAACAAGCAGCAGCATTATAATGCTGAGAGGAGTGATGGGGAGAATATCCCACCCCAAAATATGCCTTTTTAGCATAAGGATTATTTTAGGATGGTTATTTTTAAGAAACAGCAGGCAAAGGAGAAGCTCAGAAAACTGAATTAAAGTTACACTTTTGTAAGAGACATTTACATTTATAAGGGAAACCTCCATTTGTAAGGGCATCTCCCTCCCTGTACCAGGAAGAAGAGGGTGACTAAATCTCTAACAACTGTCAATGGAGAAGGCAATGACTTAAATCTGCATAACAACCTTACCCTTGTTTACTGGGCTTTTTCCTGGTAACATCCCGTAACTCATTTTCCCCCACCCCCAAATCTTCTTTTGTCTTTAGCTGGGGATGGTATTTACATGGAGATGGTGGTGACTTGAGTCACTTTGGGGAATTACTCAGTTTTCCTGGGTATCTCTCATGTGTATAGGAGGTATGCATGCTATTAAACTTCTGTTTGCTTTTCTCCTGTTAATGTATCTTTTATTACAGGAGGGTCTTAGCCAAGAACCTAGAAGGTAAAAGGAAAATTATTTTTCCTCCCCACAGGAGTATAAGCTTGGAGAGGGACCTCATCTATTGTGCAGGAATGCAAGGAAGTGTAAATGCTGAGTGGGGAGCACGAACACAAAGAAGAACACTCCAGCAACCCTGACACCCGCCTAAGCATGAGAATACAACAACCCATCACTGGAGGAATTTGAAGCCTGTGGCACATAGAAAGTAATGGTAGCAACAAGAAAAAGTAACCTGTCACAATTCCTGACTAGACGGACTCAAAAATAGAAGCATGTCCATTTCCAGGTTTCAGTACTATTTATCTCATTCTCTACTAACACTAAAATGTCAAGCATTTGATAAAGAGTTACAAAAACAAAAAAGGAAAACAACCCACTGTCAAGAAATAGAATAATCAGTTACTGATTAACGATGGCTTAGATATAGGAAACATTAACCAGGGACATTAAAATAATTATAGTTAATAGGTTAAATGAGTGAGTGGAAAAGTTAGACAACATGCATGAATAGATGAAGAATTTGAAAGGAGAAATAAAATCTAAGTCAAATGGAGATGCTAGATATAAAATTACACAATATCAGAGGTAAAGAATTACTGTGATGTGCTCAGGTACTTCACTGGTGGTCCAGTGGTTAAGAATCTGCCTTCCAATGCAGGGTACGTGGGTTCAATCCCTGGTTGGGGAACTAAGATCCCACATGCCATGGGGCAATTAAGCCCGCATGCCACAACTAGAGAGCCCACATGCCACAAGTACAGAACCCACGTGACACAACTAGAGAAGCCTGCATGCCACAACGAAGAGCCTGCATGCTGCAACTAAGACCTGATGCAGCCAAAAATGTAAAATAAATAAATAAGTAAATATATTTTTTTAATTACTGTGATGGGCTCATAAATAGACTCAATACAGCTGAGGAAATAATCAGTAAACTTGAAGATTGAGAAAGAGAAATTATTCAGATTGATGCATGAAGAGACATCATTTTCATCATCACCATCTTAAGGAGGAGGAGGAGGAGAAGGAGAAGTAGTAGTAGTTAAGTTTTATTTGTGTTAGTTTTATTTGGGACAAAATGAGGACTATAGCCCAGGAGACAGCATTTCAGATAACTGAGAAACTGCTCCAAAGAAGTAGGGGAGAGGTCAGCATATATGTGATTTTGGTGAAGGGGGAGTATATGCAATCAAGTGCATATTTTTTTGCATAAGGTCGCTGCTAGTCATGAGGAGCAGATGTCACCATGAAGGATTTTACTGCTTTTCTAGATATGAGGAGACACAGGAATTGGGCTCATAAAATCTTCTCACGAAAATATCTATCTAAAGACCTGTTCTGCCAGTTTTTCCCAGAGCACAGAGTGCCTCATTCCTGCTTGCCACCCTGAAATCCTTTCAGGAGATATTGAAGGTCAGCAGCTGCAGCAACTCATAATTTCATCTGTGTAGAGGTAGATGTCAGGTTCCAATTTGTAGTTGGTACCCAAAAGGAGAAGAAAGAGAAAATGAGACAGAATATGTACTTAAAGACATAATAGCCATCACTTCCCTGGTGGTGCAGTGGTTAAGAATCTGCCTGCCAATGCAGGGGACATGGGTTCGAGCCCTGGTCCAGGAAGATCCCACATGCTGCAGAGCAACTAAGCCCATGCACCACAACTACTGAGCCCACACTCTAGAGCCCGCAAGCCACAACTAGTGAGCCCATGTGCCACAAATAATGATGCCCACATGCCTAGAGCCCACACTCTGCAACAAAGAGAAACAACCACAATGAGAAGCACGTGCACCGCAACAAAGAGTAGGCCCCACTCTCTGCAACTAGAGAAAGCCTGTGTGTAGCAATGAAGACCCAAGGCAGCCAAAAATAAATTAATTAATTTTTAAAAAGACATAATTATGGCCAAGATTTTCCCAAAATAATAAAAAAAAATCAAAACACAGATCCAAGAAGCTGAAAGAATCTCAAACAGAATGAATACCATAAACACCACTATCTTCATCATCTTAAACTGCTTAAAACCAAAGATAAAGAGAAAATCTTGACATCAAAAGAAACTTTTCAAGTATTTTAATTCTTACTTATTTTAAGGTAAGCTGTGATAAATTAAAGATTTATACCAAAAGAACAACCACTAAAAATATTCCAGAAAAGGGGCATAACTAATAAGCCAATAATGGAAATAAAACCTTACCATAAGAAATACATAATCCAAAGTAAGGCACAAAAATGCCTATATGCTTCTTTGGGAAAATAGCAAACAACAAACAGTATGATAAATTTTAATCCAATCAATCATATTAATAATTGCATTAAATATAAATAGAATAACACCCTTCAATTAAAAGCAGAGATAGTCAAATTATGTTACGAACCAAGACCAAATATGTGCTGTACTCAAAAAACACAAAGATATGAATAGATTAAAAGTAAAGGGATGGGAGAAGACATATATGCAATCATTAATCCAAAGAAAGCTGCAGGGGCTGTATTATTGTCAGATAAAATAGATTTCAGGATAATGAATACTACCATGGAAAAATAGGTTAATTATTCAAAAGGTCAACCCACCAACAAGACTTTAAAATCCTAAATGTTTTCTGCACTAACAACAGAATTTCAAAATGTACAAAACAAAACCCAATAAAATTGAAAAGAGAAATAGATTCATAATAATAGTTACAGAATCACAAACACATGGAGGCTAAACAATATGCTACTAAATAACCTAGATCACTGAAAAAATCAAAGAGGAAATCAAAAAATACTTAGAGACAAATGACAGTGAAAACATGACAATCCAAAACTTATGGGATGCAGCAAAATCATTTCTAAGAGAGAAGTTTATAGCAATACAACCCTACCTCAAGAAACAAGAAACATCTCAAATAAACAATCAAAACTTACACCTAAAGGAACTAGAGAAAGAAGAACAAACAAAACCCAAAGTAAGTAGAAGGAAAGAAATAATCAAGATCAGAGCAGAAATAAATAAAAACAAAGAAAACAATAGCAAAGATCAATAAAACTAAAAGCTGGTTCTTTGAGAAGATAAACCAAATTGATAAACCTTTAGTCAGACTCATCAAGAAAAAGAGGGAGAGGACTCAAATCAATAAAATTAGACAGGAAAAATGAGACGTTACAACGGACACCACAGAAATACAAAACATCATAAGAGACTGCTACAACTCTATGCCAATAAATGGACAACCTGGAAGAAATGGACAAATTCTTAGAAAGGTATAACCTTCCAAGACTGAACCAGGAAGAAATAGAAAATATGAACAGACCAATCACAACTAATGAAATAAAAACTGTAATTAAAAATCTTCCAACAGGACTTCCCTGGTGGCGCAGTGGTTGGGAGTCTGCCTGCTAATGCAGGGGACGCGGGTTTGAGCCCTGGTCTGGGGGGATCCCACATGCCACAGAGTGGCTGGGCCCGTGAGCCACAACTACTGAGCCTGCACGTCTGGAGCTTGTGCTCCGCAACGGGAGAGGCCACGATAGTGAGAGGCCTGCGCACCGCGATGAAGAGTGGCCCCTGCTTGCCACAACTAGAGATAGCCCTTGCACAGAAATGAAGGCCCAACACAGCAAAAATAAATAAATTAATTAATAAACTCCTACCCCCAACATCTTCTTAAAAAAAATCTTCCAACAAACAAAAGTCCAGGATTAGATGGCTTCACAGGTGAACTCTATCAAACATTTAGAGAAGGGTTAACACCCATCCTTCTCAAACTCTTCCAAAAAATTGCAGAGGAAGGAACACTCCCAAACTCATTCTACAAGGCCACCATCACCCTGATACCAAAAACAGACAAAGATATCACAAAAAAAGAAAATTACAGAACAATATCACTGATGAATATAGATGCAAAAGTCCTCAACAAAATACTAGTAAACAGAATCCAACAACACATTAAAAGGATCATACACCATGATCAAGTGAGATTTATCCCAGGGTTGCAAGGATTCTTCAATATACGCAAATCAATCAATGTGATACACCATATTAACAAATTGAAGAAGAAAAACCATATGATCATCTCAATAGATGCAGGAAAAAGCTTTTGACAAAATTCAACACCCATTTATTATAAAAACTCTCCAGAAAGTGGGCACAGAGAGAACCTACCTCAACATAATAAAGGCCATATATGACAAATCCTCAACAAACATCTGCTCAATAGTGAAAAACTGAAAGCATTTCCTCTAAGATCACGAGCAAGGCAAGGACGTCCACTCTCACCACTATTATTTAACATAGCTTTGGAAGTCATAGCAATGGCAATCAGAGAAGAAAAAGAAATAAAAGGAATACAAATTGGAAAAGAAGAAGTAAAACTGTCAGTGTTTTCAGATGACATGATACTATACATAGAGAATCCTAAAGATGCCACCAGAAAACTAATCAGAGCTAATCAATGAATTTGGTATATTTGCAGGATACAAAATTAATGCACAGAAATCTCTTACATTCCTATACACTAACAATGAAAGATCAGAAAGAGAAATTAAGGAAATCCCATTCACCATTGCAACAAGAAGAATAAAATACCTAGGAATAAATCTACCTAAGGAGGTAAAAGACTTGTATTCAGAAAACTATAAGACACTGATGAAAGAAATTAAAGATGACACAGATGGAAAGATATACCATGTTCTTGGGTTGGAATAATCAATATTGTGAAAATGACTCTACTATCCAAAGCAATCTACAGATTCAATGCAATCCCTATCAAATTACCAATGGCATTTTTTACAGAACTAGAACAAAAAATCTTAAAATTTGTATGGAGACACAAAAGACCCCGAATAGCCAAAGCAATCTTGAGGGAAAAAAATGTAGTGGAAGAATCAGACTCCCTGACTTTGGACTACACTACAAAGCTACAGTGATCAAGACAATATGGTACTGGCACAAAAACAGAAGTATAAATCAATGGAACAGGATAGAAAGCCCAAAGATAAACCCACACACCTATGGTCAACTAATCTATGACAAAGGAGGCAAGGATATACAATGGAGAAAAGACAGTCCCTTCAATCAGTGGTGCTAGTGAAATTGGACAGCTACATTTAAAAGAATGACATTAGGGCTTCCCTGGTGGCACAGTGGTTGAGAGTCCGCCTGCCGATGCAAGGGACAAGATCCCACGTGCCATGGAGCGGCTGGGCCCGTGAGCCATGGCCGCTAAGCCTGTGCATCCAGAGCCCATGCTCCGCAACGGGAGAGGCCACAACAGTGAGAGGCCTGCTTACAGCAAGAAAAAAAAAATGACATTTAAACACTTCCTAACACCATACACAGAAATAAACTCTAAATGGGTTACAGACTTAAATGTAAGACCGGACACTATAAAACTCTTAGAGGAAAACAGGTAAAACACTCTTTGACATAAATCACTGCAAGATCTTTTTTGACCCACCTCCTAAAGTAATAGAAATAAAAACAAAAACAAACAAATGGGACCTAATGAAACTTAAAGGCTTTTGCACAACAAAGGAAACCATAAAGAAGATGAAAAGTCAGCCCTCAGAGTGGAAGAAAATATTTGCAAGCAAAGCAACGGACAAAGGATTAATCTCCAAAATATACAAGCAGCTCATGCAGCTCAATATCAGAAAAACAAACAACCTAATCCAAAAATGGGCAGAATACCTAGATAGACATTTCTCCAAAGAAGATATACAGACTGCTAACAAACACATGAAAGAATGCTCAACATCACTAATCATTAGAGAAACTAAAATCAAAACTACAATGAGGTATCACCTCACACAGGTCAGAATGGCCATCATCAAAAAATCTACAAAAAATAAATTCTGGAGGGGGTGTGGAGAAAAGGGAACCCTCTTGCACTGTTTGTGGGAATGTAAATTGATACCGCCACTATGGAGAACAGTATGGAGGTTCCTTAAAAAACTAAGAATAGAATTACCACATAACCCAGCAATCTCACTACTGGGCATATACCCAGAGAAAATCATAATTCAAAAAGACACATGCACCCCTAATGTTCATTGCAGCACTGTTTACAATTGCCAGGTCACAGAAGCACCCTAAATGCTCATCGACAGTCAAATGGATAAAGAAAATATGGTACATATATACAATGGAATATTAGCCATAAAAAGGAATGAAATTGGGTCATTTGTAGAGACGTGGATGCATCTAGAGACTGTCATACAGAGTGAAGTAAGTCAGAAAGAGAAAAACAAATATAGTATATTAACGTATATATGTGGAACCTAGAAAGATAGTACAGATGAACCAGTTTGCAGGGCAGAAATAAAGACACAGGTGTAGAGAACAAACGTATGGGCACCAAGGGGAGAAAGTAGCAGGGGGTGGTGGAGGTGGTGTGATGAATTGGGAGATTCAGATTGACATATATACACTAATATGTATAAAATAGATAACTAATAAGAACCTGCTGTATAAAAAAATAAAATTCAAAAAGAAAGTTACAGATTTTGTTTTTTTATTTTTTTGGCAATTCCATGCAGCATGTGGGATCTTAGTTCCCCAACCAGGGATTGAACCTGTGCCCCCTGTATTGGAAGCACAGAGTCTTAATTACTGGACTGCCAGGGAAGTCCCTTTTTAATTTTTATTTTATATTGGATGGTAGTTAATTTACAATGTTGTGTTGGTTTCAGATGTACAGCAAAATGATTCAATTATACATGTATCAATACATTTATCTTTATTTTTCAGATTCTGTTCCCATTTAGGTTATTACAGAATATTGAGTACAGAAATTTCAGTAGGTCCTTGTTGATTACTTTATACATAGTAGTGTGTATATGTTAATTCCCAACTCCTAATTTATCCCTCCCTACCACTTTTCCTGTTTGGTAACCATAGTTTGTTTTCTAAGTCTGTGAGTCTGTTTCTGCTTTGTAAATACGTTCATTTGTATCATTTTTTTTTAGATTCCAAATATGAGTGACATCATATGGTATTTGTTTTTCTCTGTATGACTTACTTCACTTAGTGTGATCATCTCTAGGTCCATTCATGTTCTTACAAATGGCATTATTTCATTCTTTTTTTTTCTTTTTTTGTGGTACACGGGCCTCTCACTGTTGTGGCCTCTCCCATTGTGGAGCACAGGCTCCTGACGCGCAGGCTCAGCGGCCATGGCTCACAGGCCCAGCCACTCCGCGGCACGTGGGATCTTCCTGGACCGGGGCATGAACCCGTGTCCCCTGTATCGGCAGGCGGACTCTCAACCACTGCCCCACCAGGGAAGCCCTATTTCATTCTTTTTGATGGCTGAGTAATAGTACATTAATAGTTACAGATTTTGAAACTCGTCTCTCAGTAATTGATAGAACAAGTTGACACAAAATCACTACATGGATTATCTAAATATACAATTAACAAATTAGTCCTAACTGACATTTGTAGAATTTATCAATACGACAGTAGTAGAATAATATTGCTTTCATGTGCACATGGAACATTCACAAAGATAGACCACACTCAGGACCATAAAACCTTGACAAATTTTAAAATAAATCATACAAAGTATGTTTCCTGACTATAATAAAATTAAAATAGTAATCAATAACAGAAAGGTAACTCAAAAAGTTCAAATTTTGGAAATTAAACAACAGTTCTGAAACAGTTCTAAACAAAAGGAGGAAGCCAAAGGTTAAAAATAGAAAATATTGGGGCTTCCCTGGTGGTGCAGTGGTTTACAGTCCGCCTGCCGATGCAGGGGACACGGGTTCGTGCCCCGGTCAGGGAAGATCCCATGTGCCATGGAGCGGCTGGGCCAGTGAGCCATGGCTGCTGAGCCTGCGCGTCCGGAGCCTGTGCTCCGCAACAAGAGAGGCCACAACAATGAGAGGCCCGCGTAAAAAAAAAAAAAAAAGAAAAAATATTTTCAATGAAAATAAAAACACAATATGTAAACATTTGTAGTACACAGCTAAAGCAATGCTTAGAGGACATTTACAACATTAATCCTAATCGAAATATCTTTTTTTTTTTTAGAAGTCACTTTTTAGAAATCATAAGCAGGGAAGGAAATCAAGATGTCCAAGTAAGAGGACATGGAGTTCACCTTTCCCTCCAAATACATCAAAAATACACCTACATGTGGAACAATTCTCATGCAAAACAGGTGGACACTCACCCTGGGGAGTGAGCAAGCTGAGCTACAGACAGCATCCCAGTCCAGGTGTCCCATGAATAGGAGACAAGCCCCCTTGGCTGTTTGGAGAACCACTAGGACAGATAGGCTGGAGAAGCCAAGACTCCACTCATGAGGGGCACACAGGTGCTGGCTTGCCACCAGGCCAGGCAGAGAGAGTCCTGCCCTATCAGATGCCACCTTGCCATGCTCCCCTCTCTGATCTGAGCGAACTCCCTGGCACTGGACCTAGGGTGGCCGGGACTAGGGAAAAGATTTGACCTAGGGACACAGAGGTGACCCAGGGGCCTGGGGTAGAGCCCAGGTGAGGCAGTGGTGGCCATTGATGGCACTTACTCAAGCAGTGCCGCAGAAGCAGTCCAGACTTCTGATGGCAGTGCAGCTGCTAGAACTCCTGCAACCACCTTGCTGTGTACCCCAGCCCAAGCCAAGCAAACCATCCTGGCCAGCTTACTCCATGGCACAAGGCAGCACTAGACCTGGTGCTGTCACAACCAGGGAAAAGACACAACCATGGGCTCCATCTGAGCAGAGCCACAGATACCTGCACAGGCAGAGCTCTGGGTCTCTGTAAGCACACGAGACCCACTTGCTTCAGCACTACCCACCTTTGGGGCAAAGTTCCCAGTGCAAGGAGAGAAAAAAAGCATACTCTTGGAGGGAACAGAACAGCTCAAGCCCAAACCTCAGGGCTTCTGCTCCAGCAACATAGGAACTAACTCCAGCCCTGACAGGGCAGTGCTGGCCACTGAGCAGAGAGGAAGTCCTGCCTCACGCAGGCTCTAGCTCTTCCATCTCCAGCCACATGCCCTACCGAGGTAATAGCAGCCAGCACACCCTGAGGAAAGATGTGACTGGTGTCCACATCAAATCCAGCAGCCCCCCACCAGAGGCATTGGGCATATGCAGTCTACATAGGGACTTGCCCACATAAGAACACCCTTCCAGACCGCATTAGATAACCATTTCACCTAAATTCACAGAGACAGAGAAAGTTAAGTAAAATGAAAAGGCAGAACTATTCTCAATTGAAAGAGCAAGAGAAATACCCTAAAAAAAATAATGAAACAAATAAACAATTTTCCAGATAAAGAATTCAAAACATTGGTAATAAAAATTCTAACTGAATTAGGAAAGATAAGTGATCTAAACACAGATCATTTTAACAAGGAAATAGAAAATATAAAAAAGACCCAATCAATGGGCTTCCCTGGTGGCGCAGTGGTTGAGTCCGCCTGCCGATGCAGGGGACACGGGTTCGTGCCCCGGTCCAGGAAGATCCCACATGCCGCGGAGCGGCTGGGCCCGTGAGCCATGGCCACTGAGCCTGCGCGTCCAGAGCCTGTGCTCTGCAAAGGGAGAGGCCACAACAGTGAGAGGCCCGCGTACGGCAGACCCAGTCAAAATAGATAATTCAAGGGGCTCCAATCATGATGGTAGAATAGGAGGACATGGAGCTCACCTCCTCCCAAAAATACATCTATGTGTGGAACTATTCTCACAGAATCCCTACTGAACAAGGGCAGAAGATCTCAGAACCTAAAAGTGCAAGAAAGATCTCCATGTAATGGGGTAGGATGAAAGGAAAAAAAAAAACTAGGGACAAGACCTGCACCTCTGGGAGGAAGCTCTGAAAGAGGAAAGGTTCCTACACCCTGGGAAACCCCCTCACTGGTGGGAAGATCACTGGGACAGAAAGGGAGCTTCAGAGGGTTGGAGGAGAGCACAGTAGCTGGTTTGCAGAAGGCAGAACAGAAAAAGACCTGCACAGACAGTCCATGCCACTACCCTGCACTCCCCAGCCTAAGACACGTATCTGCTGCTACACTTGGGGGCTGGGTGCTAAAACTCAGGCTTTAGAGGACAAATCCAGGGAGAGCCTGAAACTCATCCTGCATGGAGACAGCCTGAAGGGGCTGGAGTGTGGTATGGTGGCAACCAGGGGGTGTATGCAGAAAAAGCCCAGATATCAGCCTCTTTCTCCACCTGCTCTCAACTGGCTCAGTGTCACCTTTACAAGCTCTGGGAGCGTGCAAGCACAAGCGGGTTGCCCGCAATCAGAGCCAGGACTGAAATCAGAGCTGATCCCCAGGGTTGTGCAATCTGCAGATTTATACCATCACTGCCAGCTTTGTAAACTCAGCACATGTAGGACATCCAAGTGGACAGTGGGTGCTTCCGCAGCTGGGATGGGTCTGGCTTTAGCAGCTTTGGGCTTAGAGGGTGTGCACACGTGGAGGCAGGGCCAGGTCTGGGCTGCTTCCATAGCTCCCAAGGTGGGTCCAAGTGCATGACTACTGCATTCCTGGTACCTGACTTCAGTGGATCTGTGCTGGCAGATCTGTGCTGGTGGATTTGTAAACAGAGCACCTGAAGGACACCAAGGCCTACTGACTGCATTCCTATGGCTGACGAGGGGCGGAGGGCAGTCCTAACATCAGTGTACTTTGTGAGCCCACACAATGGGTTTCAGGTGACACCACAGAGTGCACTCCCTGATGGACAGCTCTGGCAAGGAATACTCAGTGTCTCTTCTCCCAGTGGGAGTGCTCCAATCCCACCTACCTCACACCACAGCTCAGAAATAGATCGTGGGGGTGGGAGGGGGTGGGTGGCAGGGATTCCCTGGTGGTCCAGTGGTTAGGACTCTGTGCCTCCACTGCATGGGGCATGGATTCGATCCCTGGTCAGGGAACTAAGATCCTGCATGCCACAAGTCATGGCCAGAAAAAAAAAAAAAGTAAAAAAAAAAAAAAAGAAGCAGATCTGGGGGCTCCTACTCCAACAACTAGGGAGCAGACTCTGCCCTCTTAAAGGGCTGTGACAACCATAAAGCAAAGAAGAGGCCCTGCTCAACATCCAGTGCAGGCTCTGGACACCACAACACCAGTCACAATCCCCTGTCAAGGGGATAATGGCCACCACACATTGAGGAAAGATGTGGCAGGCATCTTTACTAAAAACAGCCCTCAAGCCAAAAATATTAAACCCACATAGGATACACAGGGACACTCCCACATAAAAATAGCCCTCCAAGACCACAGTAAATAATTGTTTCTCCTAAACTCATACAGTAAGAGAAATATAAGTAAAATGAAGAAGCAGAGGAACCACTTCCAATTAATAGATCAAGAGAATTCCCCTGAAAGAACAATGAAACAAACCGCTTCAGTCTAATAAACACTGAGTTCAAAAAGGAGATAATGAAAATACTGAAGGAATTAAGAAAGGCTATCAATAGAAAAGCAGATTACTGTAAAAAGGAACTAAAAACTATAAAGAGGAGCCAGGAAAACTAGACAACTCAATTGCTGAGACGAAAGCTGAGCTAGTGCCAGTAAATAGCAGATTAAATAATGCAGAAGAATGAATAAGTGATCTGGAAGGTAGAATAATGGAAATCACCCAATCAGAACAGCAGACAGAAAAATAAAAACAATATAAGAGACATATGGGATAATATAAATTGCACCAATCTATGCGTAATAGGGATTCCAGAGAAGAAAGAGAAGGGGATTGAAAATGTATTTGAAGAAATTATGGCTGAAAACTTGTGAAACTAAAAGAAGGAAATAGATATCCAGGTAGAGGAAGCACAGAAGGTCCTAAGCAAGATGAACCCAAACAGACCTACACCAAAACTTATCGTAATTAAAATGGCAAGATTTTAAAAAAGAGGATTCTAAAGGCAGCAAGAGAAAAACAAAGAGTTAGTTACAAGGGAATCCCCATAAGGGTATCAGCTGATCTCTCTACAGAAACATTGGAGGCCAGAAGGGAGTGGCAAGATATATTCAAAGTCCTGAAAGGGAAAAATCTGTAACCTAGGATACTCTACCAAGCAAGATTATCATTTAGAATAGAAGGAGAGATAAAAAAATTTCTCAGATAAGGAAAACCTAAAAGGATACAGCAATACTAAACATGTCCTAAAAGAAATATTGAAATGTCTTCTCTAAATGGAAAAGAAGCAAAAATCTATAGAAAAGGGAAAATCACATTTGGAAAGTAAATCACTTAAATAAGCCAGTATACAGATTAAAAAATCAAAAAATTTTCATGAAAGTGATGATAACCAAAATGCAAAAAGATAAACATGAAGATATAAAAGAGGGTATCAAAATCATAAAATGTAGGGGAGGAGAGTAAGAAAATGTAGGATTTTTTTTTAATATGTTTGAGCCTGTATGGCTATCAGTCTAAAGCAAATAGATATAGTAATGGGTTAAATAACATACTTGTAAAACAGTAACCACAAATCAAAAACAAACAATAAATTCATGAAAAACAAAGGAAGAGAACATAAGCATAATACAAAAGAAAATCATCAAACCACAAAAGGAAAAACAAAAAGGAACAAATAAGAAATACAAATCAACTGGAAAACAAGATTTAAAGTGACAATAAATACATATCTATCAATAATTACCTTAAATGTCAATGGACCAAATGCTCCAATCAAAAGACATAGACTGGCAGAATGGATAAATAAAAAACAAGAACCTACAATGTACTGTCTACAGGAGATCCATTTTAGGGCAAAGGACACACACAGATTGAAAGTGAGGTGATGGAAAAAGATATTTCATGCACACAGAAATGACAAGAAAGTGGGGGTTACGATACTCATATCAGACAAAATAGACTTTAAAACAAAGGCCATAAAGAAAGAAAAAGAAGGACACTATATAATAAGAGGATCAATACAAGAAGAGGATTTACACTTGTCAACATATATGTACCCAATATAGGAGCAGCCAAATACATAAAACAAATACTAACAAAATTAAAGGGAGAAATTGACAGATATACAATAATAGTAGAAGACTTTAACACTCCACTCACACCAATGGTCAGACCTTCCAGACGGAAAATCAATAAGGCAACAGAAGTTCTAAATGATACAGGAGAACACTTAAAATTAATTGATATTTTCAGGAGATTACATCCAAAAAACCCAGAATACACATTCTTTTGAAGTGCACATGGAGCATTCTCTAGGACTGACCACATACTAGGGAAGAATAAAAGCCTCAATAACTTTAAGAGTATAGAAATTATTTCAAGCATATTTTTTTGTTTGTTTTTTTCCGGATGTGCAGGCTCAGTGGCCATGGCTCACGGGCCCAGCCGCTCCATGGCATGTGGGATCTTCCCAGACTGGGGCACAAACCTGTGTCCTCTGCATTAGCAGGCGGACTCTCAACCACTGCGCCACCAGGGAAGCCCTGTTTCAAGCATATTTTCTCACCACAATGGCATGAAACTAGAAATCAACTGCAGAAAGAGAAATGAGAAAGAAAAAAATTACATGGAGACTAAGCAACATGCTACTAAAAACAACCAATGGCCAATGATGAAATCAAAGAGGAAATTTAAAAATACCTTGACACAAATGACAATATAAACACAATCAGGAACTTCCCTCGTGGCACAGTGGTTAACAATCTGCCTGCTAATGCAGGGGACACGGATTCAAGCCCTGGTCCAGGAAGATTCCACATGCCGCAGAGCAACTAAGCCCATGTGCCACAACTACTGAGCCTGTGCTCTAGAGCCCATGAGCCACAACTACTGAAGCCCACACACCTAGAGCCCACAATGAGAAGCCACCACAATGAGAGAGAAGCCACCACAATGAGAAGCCCATGCACAGCAACAAAGACCCAATGCAGCCAAATAAATCAATAATTTTAAAAATAAATAAAAATAAACACAATCATACAAAATCTATGAGATGTAACAAAAGAAGTTACTAGAGGGAAGTTAATAGAGATACAGGCCTTCATTTAAAAAAAAAAGAAAGAAGAAAAAAAGAAAAGAAAATTTCAAATAAACAACCTAAACTACCACCTAAAATAATTAGTAAAAGAAGAACAAACAAAACCAGAAGTCAGCAGAAGGAAGGAAATAATAAAGATCAGAGAGGAAATAAACAAATAGAGATTTAAAAAATAGGAAAAAATCAGTAAAACCAAGAGTTGGATCTTTGAAAGCTTAAACAAAATTGACAAGCCTCTGGCCAGACTCACCAAGAAAAGAGAGGACCAAAATAAAAGAACAAATGAACAAAGAGAAATAACAACTGATACCACAGAAATACAAAATAAATAAATAAATAAGAGAATACTATGAACAATTATATGCCAAAAAAATCGACAGCCTAGAAGAAATGGACAACTTTCAAGAAACATACAGCCCACCAAACTGAATCAAGAAGAAACAGATAATTTGAACAGACCAATTACTGGAACTGAAATAGAAGCTTCAATTTTTAAACCTCCCTAGAAACAAAAGTCCAGGACCAGATGGTTTCACAGGCAAATTCTACCAAACATATAAAGAAGATATTATACTGATCCTTCTCAAACACTTCCAAAAGATTGAAGAGGAGGTAACACTCCCAAAGACATAGTATGAAGCCAGCATCACCCTGATACCAAAACCAGAGAAAGACACTACCAAAAAAGAAAATTACAGGCCAATATCTTTAATGAATATAGACACAAAAATTCTCAACAAAATATTAGCAAACTGAATCCAACAATACATTAAAATGATCATACACCACAATCAAGTTGGATTCATCCCAGGGTCACAAGGATGGTTCAACACTTGCAAATCAGTGTGATACACCACATCAACAAAAGAAAAGACAAAAACCACAAGATCATCTCAACAGATGCAGAAAAAGCATTTGATAAAATTCAACATCCATTCATAATAAAAACTATTACCAAAGTAGGTATAGAGGGAACATATCTCAACATAATAAAAACCTTTTATGACAAACCCACAGCCAATATAATACACAACAGTAGAAAGCAGAAAGCCTTCCCACTAAAATCTGGAACAAGACAAGGATGCCCACTCTCACCACTTCTATTCAACATAGTATTGGAAGTCCTAGCCACAGCAATCAGGAAGAAAAAGAAATAAAAGGTATCTAAATTGGAAGGGAAGAGGTAAAATTGTCATTAGATGTAGATGACATAATATTGGGTTGGCAAGATTATTCATTCGGGTTTTCAGTAAGATGTTACTATATATAGAAAACCCTAAAAACTCCACACAAAAACTATTAGAACTGATAAACTAATTCAGCAAGGTAGCAGGATACAAGACTAACATACAGAAATCAGTTGCATTTCTTTACAATAACAATGAAATATTGGAAAGGGAATCTAAATAAACCATTTTAACATCACATCCAAAAAAATAAATAAAATACTTAGGAATAAATCTGACCAAGGAGGTGAAAGACTTATATGCTGAGAACGATAAAACATTAATAAAGGAAACTGAAGATGATTCAAAGAAATGGACAGATATCCCATGCTCCTGGTTTAGAGGAATTAATATTTTTAAAATGGCCATACTACCCAAAGCAATATACAGATTTAATGTGATCCCTATCAAATTACCCATGACATTCTTCACAGAACTAGAACAAATAATCCTAAAATTGATATGGAACCACAAAAGACCAAGAATTGCCAAAGCATTCCTGAGGAAAAAGAACAAAGCAGCAGGCAATACCCTCCCAGACTTCAGACAATACTACAAAGCTACAATAATCAAAACAGTGTGGCGACATCTACACGTGGAACAACTCCTACAGAACACCTACTGAACACTGGCAGAAGACCTCAGACCTCCCAAAAGGCGAGAAACCCTCCACGTACCTGGGTAGGGCAAAAGAAAAAAGAATAAACAGAGACAAAAGGATAGGGACGGGACCTGCACCAGTGGGAGGGAGCTGTGAAGGCAGAAAGGTTTCCACACACTAGGAAGCTCCTTCGCGGGCACAGACTGCGGGTGGCAGAGGGGGAAAGCTTCAGACCTGCGGAGGAGAGCACAGCAACGGGGGTGCGGGGGTCAAAGCAGAGAGATTCCAGCACAGAGGATCGGTGCCAACTGGCACTCACCAGCCCGAGAGGCTTGTCTGCTCCCCGGCCAGGGTGGGCGGGGCTGGGAGCTGAGTCTCGGGCTTTGGTTGGAGCACACGGAGAGGACTAGGGTTGGCGGCGTGAACACAGCCTGCAGGGGGTTAATGCACCACGGCTGGCTGGGAGGGAGTCCGGGGAAAAGTCTGGACCTGCCGAAGAGGCAAGAGACTTTTTCTTCCCTCTGTTTCCTGGTGTGCGAGGAGAGGGGATTAAGAACGCTGGTTAAAGGAGCTCCAGAGACGGGCGCGAGCCGCGGCTAAAAGCGCGGACCCCAGAGACAGGCATGAGACGCTAAGGCTGCTGCTGCCGCCACCAAGAAGCCTGTGTGCGAGCACAGGTCACTCTCCACACCCGCCTTCCAGGGAGCCTGTGCAGCCCAACCCTGCCAGGGTCCCGGGATCCAGGGACAACTTCCCCGAGAGAATGCACGGCACGCCTCAGGCTGGTGCAACGTCACGCTGGCCTCTGCCGCCGCAGGCCCACCCCGCACTCCGGGCCCCTCCCTCCCCGCCGGCCTGAGTGAGCTGGAGCCCCCGAATCAGCTGCTCCTTTAACCCCATCCTGTCTGAACGAAGAACAGACGCCCTCCGCGACCTACACGCAGAGGCGGGGCCAAATCCAAAGCTGAGCCCCTGGGAGCTGTGAGAACAAAGAAAAGAAAGGGAAATCTCTCCCAGCAGCCTCAGAAGCAGCGGATTAAATCTCCACAATCAATTTGATGTACCTGCATCTGTGGAATACATGAATAGACAACGAATCATCCCAAATTGAGGAGGTGGACTTCGAGGGCAAGATTTATGATTTTTTCCCCTTTTCCTTTTTTGGTGAGTGTGTATGTGTGAGATTTTGTCTGTATAGCTTTGCTTCCACCATTTGTCTGAAGGTTCTATCCGTCCGTTTTTTCTTTGTTTTTAAATTTTTCTTCTTAATAATTACTTTTTATTTTAATAACTTTATTTTATTTTACTTTATCTTTGTTCTTTCTTTCCTTCCTTCCCTCCTTTAGACGACAAATCATCCCAAATTGAGGAGGTGGACTTTGAGAGCAAGATTTATGATTGTTTCCCCTTTTCCTCTTTTTGTGAGTGTGTATGTGTATGCTTCTATGTAAGAGTTTGTCTGTATAGCTTTGCTTCCACCATTTGTCCTAGGGCTCTATCCAGCTGGTTTTTTTTCTCTTATTATTTTTTATTTTAATAACTTTTATTATATTTTATCTTATTTTACTTTATCATCTTTCTTTCTTATTTTCCTTCCTTCCCTCCTTCCTCCCACCCTCCTTCCCTCCCTCCTTTCTTTCTTTCTTTCTTTCGACTTCTACTAATTCTTTCTTTCTACTTTTTCTCCCTTTTATTCTGAGCCATGTGGATGAAAGGCTCTTGGTGCTGCAGCCAGGAGTCAGTGCTGTGCCTCTGAGGTGGAAGAGCCAACTTCAGGACACTGGTCCACAAGAGACCTCCCAGCTCCACATAACATCAAATGGCAAAAATCTCCCAGAGATCTCCATCTCAACACCAGCACCAAGCTTCACTCAACGACCAGCAAGCTATAGTGCTGAACATCCTATGGCAAACAACTAGCAAGACAGGAACACAACCCCACCAATTAGCAGAGAGGCTGCCTAAAATCATAATAAGTCCACAGACACCCCAAAACACACCACCAGACGTGGACCTGCCCACAAGAAAGACAAGATCCAGCCTCATCCACCGGAACACAGGCACTAGTCCTCTCCACCAGGAAGCCTACACAATCCATGGAACCAACCTTAGCCACTGGGGATAGACACCAAAAACAACAGGAACTATGAACCTGCAGCCTGCAAAAAGGAGAACCCAAACACAGTAAGATAAGCAAAATAAGAAGACAGAAAAACACACAGCAGATGAAGGAGCAAGATAAAAACCCACCAGACCTAACAAATGAAGAGGAAATAGGCAGTCTACCTGAAAAAGAATTCAGAATAATGATAGTAAAGATGATCCAAAATCTTGGAAATAGAATAGACAAAATGCAAGAAACATTTAACAAGGACCTAGAAGAACTAAAGATGAAACAAACAACGATGAAAAACACAATAAATGAAATTAAAAATACTCTAGATGGGATCAATAGCAGAATAACTGAGGCAGAAGAACAGATAAATGACCTGGAAGATAAAATACTGGAAATAACTACTGCAGAGCAGAATAAAGAAAAAAGAATGAAAAGAACTGAGGACAGTCTCAGAGACCTCTGGGACAACATTAAACACACCAACATTCGAATTATAGGGGTTCCAGAAGAAAAAGAGAAAAAAAAAAGGGACTGAGAAAATATTTGAAGAGATTATAGTTGAAAACTTCCCTAATATGGGAAAGGAAATAGTTAATCAAGTCCAGGAAGCACAGAGAGTCCCATACAGGATAAATGTAAGGAGAAATACTCCAAGACACATATTAATCAAACTGTCACAAATTAAATACAAAGAAAACATATTAAAAGCAGCAAGGGAAAAACAACAAATAACACACAAAGGAATCCCCATAAGGTTAACAGCTGATCTCTCAGCAGAAACTCTGCAAGCCAGAAGGGACTGGCAGGACATATTTAAAGTGATGAAGGAGAAAAACCTGCAACCAAAATTAATCTACCCAGCAAGAATCTCATTCAGATTTGATGGAGAAATTAAAACCTTTACAGACAAGCAAAAGTTGAGAGAGTTCAGCACCATCAAACCAGCTCTACAACGACTGCTAAAGGAACTTCTCTAGGCAAGAAACACAAGAGAAGGAAAAGACCTACAATAACGAACCCAAAACAATTAAGAATATGGGAATAGGAACATACATATCAATAATTACCTTAAATGTAAATGGACTAAATGCTCCTACCAGAAGACACAGATTGGCTGAATGGATAAAAAAACAACACCAATATATTTGCTGTCTACAAGAGACCCACTTCAGATCTAGAGACACATACAGACTGAAAGTAAGGGAATGGAAAAAGATATTTCATGCAAATGGAAACCAAATGAAAGCTGGAGTAGCAATGCTCATATCAGACAAAATAGACTTTAAAATAAAGACTATTAGAAGAGACAAAGAAGGACACTACATAATGATCAAGGGATCGATCCAAGAAGGAGATATAACAATTGTAAATATTTATGCACCCAACATAGGAGCACCTCAATACATAAGGCAAATATTAACAGCCATAAAAGGGGAAATTGACAATAACACATTCATAGTAGGGGACTTTACCACCCCACTTTCACCAATGGACAGATTATCCAAAATGAAAATAAATAAGGAAACACAAGCTTTAAATGATACATTAAACAAGATGGACTTAACTGATATTTATAGGAAATTCCAACCAAAAACAACAGAATACACATTTTTTTCTAGCGCTCATGGAACATTCTCCAGGATAGATCATATCTTGGGTCACAAATCAAGCCTTGGTAAATTTAAGAAAATTGAAATTGTATCAAGTATCTTTTCCGAACACAACGCTATGAGACTAGATATCAATTACAGGAAAAGATCTGTAAAAAATACAAACACATGGAGGCTAAACAATACACTACATAATAACGAAGTGATCACTGAAGAAATCAAAGAGGAAATTAAAAAATACCTAGAAAATATACCTAGAAACAAATGACAATGGAAACATGACAACCCAAAACATTTGGGATGCAGCAAAAGCAGTTCTAAGAGGGAAGTTTATAGCAATACAATCCTACCTTAAGAAACAGGAAACATCTCGAATAAACAACCTAACCTTACACCTAAAGCAATTAGAGAAAGAAGAACAACAAAACCCCAAAGTTGGCAGAATCATAAAAATCAGATCAGAAATAAATGAAAAAGAAATGAAGGAAGCGATAGCAAAGATCAATAAAACTAAAAGCTGGTTCTTTGAGAAGATAAACAAAATTGATAAAACATTAGCCAGACTCATCAAGAAAAAAGGGAGAAGACTCAAATCAATAGAATTAGAAATGAAAAAGGAGAAGTAACAACTGACATTGCAGAGATACAAAAGATCATGAGAGATTACTACAAGCAACTCTATGCCAATAAAATGGACAACCTGGAAGAAATGACAAATTCTTAGAAATGCACAACCTGCCAAGACTGAATTAGGAAGAAATAGAAAATATGAACAGACCAATCACAAGCACTGAAATTGAAACTGTGATTAAAAATCTTCCAACAAACAAAAGCCCAGGACCAGATGGCTTCACAGGCGAATTCTATCAAACATTTAGAGAAGAGCTAACACCTATCCTTCTCAAACTCTTCCAAAATATAGCAGAGGGAGCAACACTCCCAAACTCATTCTACGAGGCCACCATCACCCTGATACCAAAACTAGACAAGGATGTCACAAAGAAAGAAAACTAAAGGCCAATATCACTGATGAACATAGATGCAAAAATCCTCAACAAAATACTAGCAAACAGAATCCATCAGCACATTAAATGGATCATACACCATGATCAAGTGGGGGTTATTCCAGAAATGCAAGGATTCTTCAATATATGCAAATCAATCAACGTGATACACCATATTAACAAATTTAAGGAGAAAAACCATATGATCATCTCAATAGATGCAGAGAAAGCTTTCGACAGAATTCAACACCCATTTATGATAAAAACCCTGCAGAAAGTAGGCATAGAGGGAACTTTCCTCAACATAACAAAGGCCATATATGACAAACCCACAGCCAACATCGTCCTCAATGGTGAGAAACTGAAAGCATTTCCACTAAGATCAGGAACAAGACAAGGTTGCCCACTCTCACCACTCTTATTCAACATAGTTTTGGAAGTTTTAGCCACAGCAATCACAGAATAAAAGGAATCCAAATCGGAAAAGAAGAAGTAAAGCTGTCACTGTTTGCAGATGACATGATACTATACATAGAGAATCCTAAAGATGCTACCAGAAAACTACTAGAGCTAATCAATGAATTTGGTAAAGTAGCAGGATACAAAATTAATGCACAGAAATCTCTGGCATTCCTATACACTAATGAAGAAAAATCTGAAAGTGAAATCAAGAAAACACTCCCACTTACCACTGCAACAAAAAGAATAAAATATCTAGGAATAAACCTATCTAAGGAGACAAAAGACCTGTATGCAGAAAATTATAAGACACTGATGAAAGAAATTAAAGATGATACAAATAGATGGAGAGATATACCATGTTCTTGGATTGGAAGAATCAACATTGTGAAAATAACTCTACTACCCAAAGCAATCTATAGATTCAATGCAATCCCTATCAAACTACCACTGGTATTTTTCACAGAACCAGAACAAAAAATTTCACAATTTGTATGGAAACACAAAAGACCCCGAATAGCCAAAGCAATCTTGAGAACGAAAAATGGAGCTGGAGGAATCAGGCTCCCTGACTTCAGACTATACTACAAAGCTACAGTAATCAAGACAGTATGGTACTGGCACAAAAACAGAAAGATAGATCAATGGAACAGGATAGAAAGCCCAGAGATAAACCCACGCACATATGGTCACCTTATCTTTGATAAAGGAGGCAGGAATGTACAGTGGAGAAAGGACAGCCTCTTCAATAAGTGGTGCTGGGAAAACTGGACAGGTACATGTAAAAGTATGAGATTAGATTACTCCCTAACACCATACACAAAAATAAGCTCAAAATGGATTAAAGACCTAAATGTAAGGCCAGAAACTATCAAACTCTTAGAGGAAAACATAGGCAAAACACTCTATGGCATAAATCACAGCAAGATCCTTTTTGACCCACCTCTTAGAGAAATGGAAATTAAAAACAAAAATAAACAAATGAGACCTAATGAAACTTCAAAGCTTTTGCACAGCAAAGGAAACCATAAACAAGACCAAAAGACAACCCTCAGAATGGGAGAAAATATTTGCAAATGTAGCAACCGACAAAGGATTAATCTCCAAAATTTATAAGCAGCTCATGCAGCTCAATAACAAGAAAACAAACAACCCAATCCAAAAATGGGCAGAAGACCTAAATAGACATTTCTCCAAAGAAGATATACAGACTGCCAACAAACACATGAAAGAATGCTCAACATCACTAATCATTAGAGAAATGCAAATCAAAACTACAATGAGATATCACCTCACACCAGTCAGAATGGCCATCATCAAAAAATCTAGAAACAATAAATGCTGGAGAGGGTGTGGAGAAAAGGGAACCTTCTTGCACTGTTGGTGGGAATGTAAATTGATACAGCCACTGTGGAGAACAGTATGGAGGTTCCTTAAAAAACTACAAATAGAACTACCATATGACCCAGCAATATTATTACTGGGCATATACCTTGAGAAAACCATAATTCAAAAAGAGTCATGTACCAAAATGTTCATTGCACCTCTATTTATAATAGCCCGGAGATGGAAACAACCTAAGTGTCCGTCATTGGACGAATGGATAAAGAAGATGTGGCACATATATACAATGGAATATTACTCAGCCATAAAAGGAAACTAAATTGAGCTATTTGTAATGAGGTGGATAGACCTAGAGTCTGTCATACAGAGTGAAGTCAGTCAGAAAGAGAGAGACAAACACCATATGCTAACACATATATATGGAATTTAAGAAAAAAAAATGTCATGAAGAACCTAGGGGTAAGACAGGAATAAAGACACAGACCTGCTAGAGAATGGACTTGAGGATATGGGGAGGGGGAAGGGTAAGCTGTGACAAAGCGAGAGAGAGGCATGGACATATATACACTACCAAACGTAAGGTAGATAGCTAGTCGGAAGCAGCCGCATAGCACAGGGAGATCAGCTCGGTGTTTTGTGACTGCCTGGAGGGGTGGCATAGGGAGGGTGGGAGGGACGGAGATGCAAGGAGGAAGAGATATGGGAACATATGTATATATATAACTGATTCATTTTGTTGTAAAGCAGAAACTAACACACTATTGTAAAGCAATTATACTCCAATAAAGTTGTTAAAAAAAAAAAAACTGTGGCACTGGCACAAAACAGATATGTGGATCAATGGAAGAGAATAGAGAGCCCAGAAATAAACCCACACACCTATTGTCAGTTAATCTTTGAAAAAGGAGGCAAGAATATACAATGGAGAAAAGACAGTCTCTTCAGCAAGTCATATTCAGAAAGCTGGACGTAAATCAATGAAGTTAGAACACACTCTTACACCATACACAAAAATAAACTCAAAATGGCTTAAAGACTTAAATATAAGACATGACAACATAAAACTCTTAGAATAGAACATAGGCAAAACCTTCCCTGACATAAATCGTACCAATGTTTTCTTAGGTCATTCTCCCAAGGCAATAGAAATAAAAACAGAAATAAACAACTGTGGCCTAATCAAACTTATAAGCTTTTGTACGGCAAAGGAAACCATAAACAAAATGAAAAGACAACCTATGGACTGGCAGAAAATATTTGCAAATGATGTGACCAACAAGGGCTTAATTTCCAAAATATACAAACAGCTCATAAAACTCCAATATCAAAGAAACAAACAACCCAATCAAAAAGTGGGGAAGACCTAAATAGACATTTTTCCAGAGAAGACATATAGATGGTTAACAGGCACATGAAAAGAGGCTCAATATCACTAATTATTAGAGAAATGTAAATCAAAACCACAATGAGATATCACCTCACATCTGTCAGAATGGCTATCATCAAAAAGTCTACAAATAGGGCTTCCCTGGTGGCGCAGTGGCTGAGAGTCCGCCTGCCGATGCAGGGGACGCAGGTTCGTGCCCCGGTCCGGGAAGATCCCACATGCCACGGAGCGGCTGGGCCCGTGAGCCATGGCCGCTGAGCCTGCGCATCCAGAGCCTGTGCTCTGCAACGGGAGAGGCCACAACAGTGAGAGGCCCGCGTACCACAAAAAAAAAAAAAAAAAAAAAAAAAAGTCTACAAATAACAAATGTTAGAGAGGATGTGGAGAAAGGGAACACTTGTACACTGTTGGTGGGGATGTAAATTGGTGCAGCCCTTAAGGAAAACTGTATGGAGATTCCTCAAAAAACTAAAAATAGAACTATCATATGACCCAGAAATTCCACTCCTGGGTATATATCTGGAAAAAACAAACACTAACTCAAAAAGATACATGCACCCCAATGTTCATAGCAGCACTACTTACAATAGTCAAGACATGGAAGCAACCCAAGTGCCCATCAAAAGATGACTGGATTAAGAAGATGTGGTATTTTATACATACATACACACACACACACATACACACACACACACACACACACACACACAATGGAATATTACTCAGCCATAGAAAAGAATGAAATTTTGCCATTTGACCCAATGTGGATGGACCTAGAGGAATATTATGCTTAGTGAAATAAGTCAGACAGAGAAAGACATGCTGCATGATATCACTTATACATGAAATTTTAAAAAATAAATGTATATGTAAAACAGAAACAGACTCACAGATACAGAAAACAAACTAGTGGATACCAGCAGGGAGAGGGGAGTGGGGAGGGACAAATTAGGGGTATGGGATTAACAAGCACAAACTACTATATATAAAATAGATAAGCAACAAAGATATAATGTATAGCTCAGGGAATTACAGCCATTATCTTGCAATGACCTATAATAATCTTCAAAAATACTAAATCACTATGCTGTACACCTGAAACATATAATTTTGTAAATCAACTATACTCCAATGAAAACATTTTTTTTTAAAGGAATCATTAAGCTGATTTGAAAATCTTCATGGGACTGCAAAGGACCTAGAATATTCAAAATAACTTTGAGGAAGAACAAGTTGGAAGACTCACACTACCTAATATCAAGATTCACATTAAACCTATTGTAATCAAGGCAACGTGGTATTGGCCTAAAGAGAGACATATAGGTCAATGGAAGAAAAGGAAGAGTCCTGAAGTGGACTTACACCAATATGGTCAATAGATCTTAGATAAATGTGCTAAGGTAACTAAAAGATAAAAGGATATTTTTATAGATTATCTATCACACTATACTTCAATTAAAAATTTTTAAAGGAGAAAGGGTAATTTTTTCAACACATGGTGCTATAACAATTGGACATTCATATGCAAACATAAAATACCATACACCCACACATAATTGATCATATGTGAGGGAACTGCACACCTAAAAAGCATGAACTTACTGCATGTCAATGATAACTTAATAAATCTGACTTTCAAGAAGTTGAAAGTAATCAAAATAACAGTACAGAACTTGTTAAATAAATGTTGTAGGTATATGATGCACTAATATGTAATCAATAAAAGATGGTAACATAAAAGTATCATTGGAAAGATATCCATAATTTATATAAAAAAGCAGGTTATAATTCTTAATATATATAAATGTATATATATTTATATCTAAACACGCACACATATCATGACCTACTTCTGCTTTTAAAAGCCTGGAAAGACATACCTGAAAATGTAAACAAGATAACATCTCTGCGTGATAGGATGGGATTGCCAGTAATGTCTACTTTTGCCAGTATTTTATACTTATTCTAAGTTAAGTATGGCTTTTACTCATGTAATTAAAAGGCGAAAACAAAAATTCCAAAGAAGACCAACCTAAAAACATATGTGATTTATTAGGAAAAAAGCTGACCAGTAGAAAGAGAGGAAGACTGAGAAAGAGCACTCACATGCGTGCGTGCGTGCGTGTGTGCGTGCGTGTCTGCGTAAAATGAGGGTGGTGGTGAAGGAATCCCTTCCAACTCTAAGTTCCATGAGTAAGAGGGGGACAAGATGCTGCAGCTCTCGTGACCCTGGTCAGACTGGCAGTAAAGGAACCACTAAACTGAAGACATATGGAGGGCAGGGGTCAGGTCTACCTTATTCACTGTTATATCATCAGCACCTAATTAGAGAGTTTAGCAATCAGGAAATACTTGTTGAAGACAGGAAGGCAGAGCTTGCTATATGCCAGCCAATGATGGCGGTGTGGGGGGAGGGAAGAGAAAGCCGAGACAAAGGGAAGGAGATAGAGGGCTTCCCTGGTGACGCAGTGGTTGAGAGTCTGCCTACCGATGCAGGGGACGCGGGTTCGTGCCCCGGTCCGGGAAGATCCCACATGCCGCGGAGCGGCTGGGCCCGGGAGCCATGGCCACTGAGCCTGCGCGTCCGGAGCCTGTGCTCCGCAACGGAAGAAATAGCGGTGAGAGGCCCGCGAACCGCAAAAAAAAAAAAAAAAGGGGGGGTGGTGGGGGAAGGAGATAGGAATCTGAGAAAGAAAGAGCACCAAGGGTGGTGGGAAGGAGAACGCATCTATCTGGTGGGTTAAGGTGTTGAAACATCAACACCTGTAGCTGAGTAGGTGTCAGGGCTGGGACAGTGCTGGGGAAAGATGGCCCAGTCTTTTGAGGCAGCAGAAGTCTAGGAAAGGGCTGAATGAACAATGGAACAGGGCAAAGAAGGGCCAAGTCTCTAAAGCTTGTTACAGAAAGATGAGTCACTGCAGCACACAAAATCCACTCGAGCATTTTGTCTGAAGAAAGACATGGGGAGGCACAGGTCCCCACAGCCCTGGTATCCATACAGGAACCTGTCACCTGGAGAGGAAGAAAGACAAGAGGATCTCTGGTTTGTGGCCTCCAAGTTCAAGTGTTTGCCGCATAAGAGGTAAACAATAAATCTTTGTTGAAAGAATGAGTCCTTCGGGACTTCCCTGGCGGTCCAGTGGTTAAGCCTCCACACTCCCAATGCTGGGGGCGTGGATTCGATCCCTGGTCGGGGAATTAAGTTCCCACATGTCGCAACACGGCCAAAAAAAAAAAAAAAGAATGAGCGCCTCAGCTAATGAGGAGAAAGAGCACATTGTCCTGAAGAGTCAGGCAGCCAGGTAGGAAAGGACATCAAAGCCATGCTGATTGACATGGGCCACCAGTGGGCCATCCTCTCCCAACCTCTCATCCTGTTGGCACCAAGGCCTCCCGTTCCCAAAACTGCTACCACACACAAGCTCCAGGGGAATATTTAGAGTTCAGTTGCTGTCCTCCCTGAGTATTTACGGGGACTACCCAAGGATCCAGGGACCCCTCAGCAAGCACTTTTTCTCCTGATAGGTCTACTGGTACAGTCAAGGGCCAGTGGCATTCCAGCACCAGATCCAGAGGACTCTTTTCTAACTTTTCAGGAAAACAAACAAACTCTCCCACACTCTCTGCTTTTGCCCCCAGGGCTCCTGAGAGAGCCAACTCCCTCAAGATCAGGCTGAGGTCACCCAGGAGACTTCTCACGCCCCACCTACCTTCGTAGACCTTCCTCAGGAAGCACTGCTGGCTGCCTTGAGTCTGGCAGAAGCTTTCCCGGCTCTCGCAAACCCCGCTGGCGTTGACTCGGTGACACTGGAAACATTCTAGAGCTGGAAAGTCAAAGCAGCATAATAAGGCTCTTCCGGCCCAGCATCCCGGCTGCTCAGGAGGGAGCACACCTGTGACCCAGGTGCGCACGGACACTGACCGGCTCCCAGCGCCTGAGGAATGTGCTGAAAGCAGGTCATTTCTCCGTGCTTGGCTTACACCTGGGAGGAGGCGTGCGCGCCTCTAGGCACAAGGTCTGCACCTGAGCACAGAGGGCTCTGCCTGTCCCCCCAGGGATGGGCTGTGCTGCTGGAGGAATGAGGTCAAGCCCTTCACTGACCCCGCTTCTAGGGCTCGTGATCACTCCTCCTTCTGGGAACAGCCCACATGCACCACCCACAAAGAACCTTCTTTGTCCCCTCTCAATTCAAATGTAGGGCTCTCAATAAGAAAGGTTGAAGCATGGGGGAGTATCAGGGATTAGAACTGAGGTGGGAGGGAGGAGGAAGAAGAAAGGGAAGAGGAGCAGAGTGGGGCCTAAAGTGGAAGACGCAAAGGAGAGACGGGGTGGAGGAGGAAAGAGAGGGGTGGGGTGGGGCTGTGGTCACCTCCAAGGCTCGGGTTAGGTCCTTGTGCCTTTCTCCCCACTCCCCCAGGCCCATCAATCCACAGCCCCCGCGGGTCTGCCTCACCTAGACCCAGTCCCCACGGTCCTCCCAGATGCCCGGCAGGGGCTCACCTTGCAGGAGGCCCAGCAGCAAGGAGAGGCCCAGCAGCAGCAGCAGCAGCAGGAGGCGCGTCCCCATCTCCGAGCGAGGACAAGGCAGCAGCAGGAGGTAGGGCAGCTGCAGGCGCCCGGACCCTGAGGATCTGGCTTTATTACCCCGGCAGGCACGGCAGCCAATGGGAGCCGAGGCGAAGGGCTGGGCTTCCCCAGGATGCGGAGTGAGCCAAGGGCCCGATGGGAGCCCCGCGCCCAGGCTCTGCTCACCTCCACCTGTCCTGCTGAGGGAGCCACGTTCTTTTAAGGCTTCTTTTGCTCCCATTTTAACTAGCTTTTAAATGGGAGAATCATGTCTGCCTTACTCGGCCAAAGGATTTATGAGATCCAGGTGAGCTAATAACCCTGGAGGGGTGGGGCACACACCGTGATCTTCCGTACTTCGGAGACTATTTCCTTGAATAAGGTTTAAGACGAGATACTGAAATCTTTTGATTTCAGAGAAATTAGGGGACTTCCCTGGCGGTCCGCGCTTCCACTGCAGCGGGCACGGGTTTGATCCCTGGTCGGGGAACTAAGATCCTGCATGACGCGCAGCGCGGCCAAAAAATGAAATAAAATGACAAAAATAAAAATTAGAAGAAGTGGATACTTGCCTAGACTGTTGCTCAGTAAAGCACTAAACACAACGTAGCAGATTTGGGTTTATCTTTCAGGCAGGCTGCACTACAGACTAGAGATTTTTGTTTGTTTACACTGCTTGACGAATGTAATTTAAAAACACTGATCTGGAGGGAAAAGTTTTGTACCTTTGGCTTCAGGCTCCCTTGCAGCCCTAGGCCCACCCCAGATCCTGGGTCCCCCCTTACCCAAACATCAGACTTCAAGAATGAACATATACCCCCGCCCCTTGGCTTTAACCTTCAATCCCAGCTTAAGAACAGGAAACCCACTAAAACGGAGGGCTTATTCCATAGGGGTATAATTGTTCCCCAGCCCAGCTCTGAAGTCTGAGGAGGCTGTGTCACCTGCTTCAGCCCAAAAGAGCAGGACTGACAGAGCTTGCTATGTACCAGACACAGTGGTAAATATTTGAACAGTGTTATTCAATTTGATTCTCACACAACAGCCTATCTCCATTTTATCGATGAGAAAACTAAAAGGAAGCAGTTAGTCCCAGGTGACAAAGAGGATAACTGGCAGATTCAAACCCGGATCTGCAGACTCCATTGACCCTGTGACTTTGCCAGGGAAACCTGGCAAGTCTTCTCGGTCCCAAGAGCCACCAAATTAGTGTCTGAGGACTGGATTCCTGCTGCCAGATATGGCTCCTTTAGACTCGGAAGGTCCCTAGCACCAGCTCCACATCATGAACAAGAATGGATGTGTTTCCTCAGAAATAATTTTTTATAATCTGCTGAGAATAAGGATTTTAGTTAGTGTTTGTTTTTCTGGGACTCCCAGTTAGCCCTAGTCCTAGAATGCTCTGGGATTCTAAGGGGAGGAGGGTGGGCCCCGATGCCTAGCCCAGTCCCCAGGGATTCTCTTCTCTCCACTCCCTGAAGCTTCCCCCTGACTCTCCTTCCAGAGAGTCCAGCTGTCCCAGCCCCTCACCGAGGCCAGGGACTACCCCAGCTTCTGTTCACAGTCCTTCCTGCTGTGGAAAAGATAGAGAAGACCCATTTTAACCCGAGGAGTGCTGAGGGACTCCACATTTTGTATGGTGCATGAGTTAGGGGTGGGGACAGACAATGTCTGAACCTTAGGGTGGGAGGACATGTCATTTAATAAATATATGAATACAGTTAATATGATACACTTTATAAAAGAAAGTAAAACCTAATTGCTTTCTCAGTGCACACTGTACAAAGCTTGACAAAATCATCTTAGCCCACAGAGGTATCAGAAAGCAGTCAACGCCTTTCTCAGCCACCATCAAGGAGGTTTAAAGGGGGCCTCCTTAGGGTAGAGTAAGATTTTATATGTTTACCCAAAAATGGTATGCATTTTTTTTTTTAAGATTAAGAAACACTTCTCTGTTTCTTACAAAAGAAACACAAAAGACTGTAGACGTTGGTCTCCACCATTAGTTTCAATTATCGTTCCGCATCTGGATTCAGTCACAGCAGAATTCCAGTCTGTTAGTTTTAAAAGCTTTTAGCAGTTGCCCTGTCACAGATGAGTTCCTATGCTAAATAAGTTTGCAAGATTTCAGTGTTCTGAAGAGAAGTCGATCATCAACTTTCCTAGGTTATAAGTATGTGGGTTTAGTCCACTGGTGTGCTGGTAAATGTTTAACAGCTGGCTTGTGGGGTGAAGGAGGGTGGGGAGAGTCCTGATTTGTAGAATTTGTAGATTTACATGGTGTCAATGGCAATTTCAAGCAACCATCCTGATGTCACTGAATTAAGTTAAGAGATGTGCACATCATTTTACAGTATTTCTAACACAAAGATACAACAGAACTAAATAACCTTAACAGTGCAGATTAATAGTAAAATGTAGTAAAATAAATAAGGAGTGATGAGGTTTTGAGTATTTATCTTTGTTTCTAATATAGTTTGTCAGTTTATATGTTAATTTTTATTAATACCTGTGTTCAACCACCAATTTGTAAAATTCCTGAAACTCTAACAATCAGCTCTCATAAGCCAGTTGAAGCCAGCTCTCAGCACACCACTGGTTGAGTCACAATTACGAAAAGCCAGTGAAGGGAAAGGTAGGAATTGCTGTATCCTTTTACTCACACAATTCCCAGTGATAATATCCTTCCTCCCATCCCTGACTTGATTTGTTACAGAAGGGACAAATATTATATGGCCAGCCAAACAGAAGATTTCCCCACCTTTGAACAGGCTGCTCCTTTTGGGTTCATGCAACCTGACGATGGAGAAGGTGTTGTCTTGAAAGGATGGTGCAGAAGTGTCTAACCACCTGTTTGCAGGCTGAGCTCCTGTGGGGATGTAAGGCTATGGCAGCTGAAGCTAGAGAAGCTCTGACCTGAGAGACCCTTATCTGGAGTTTCTGCGGAAGTCTACTACTCAGGATTTTAGTTTTAGAAGTCAGTTTTGGCAACAGAAAAAAAGAAAGTTCTGATGAGGACGACAGAGGCCGAGAGGAAGCTGTTTCAGTGGTCCAGGGGAAAGGAGATGAGAGCCTGAACTTGGGTTATGCTGGTGGGAATAAAGAGGAGCTGATAAACTAGTTTGAGGTGAAACTGACATAATATGGAGGTAAGGGCAAGGGGGAAGTCAGTTACAGGCACACCTCGTTTTATCGTGCCACACTCCCACCCTTTGTTGCGCTTCGCAAGTCTATCAGTGCCACTTTTTCCAACAGCATTTTCTCACTTCATATTTTTGGTCACATTTTGCTAATTCTCACAGTATTTCAAAGCCTCCAACAGCAAAAAGATTATGACTCACTAAAGGCTCAGATGATGGTTGGCATTTTTTGTCAATAAAGTATTTTTAAATTAAGGTATATACATTTTTTAGACATAATGCTATTGCATGCTTAATAGACTACAGTATAGTGTAAACATAATTTCTTTTTAATTGAGAAAGATTTTTTTAAAATTAATTTTTATTGGAGTATAGCTGATTTACAAGGTTGTGTTCGTTTCTGCTGTATAAACATAGCTTTCATCATGTGACTCGCCCAGGCACACCTTGGAGGTTGGGTTCTGGATTACCACAACAAAGCAGACATTGCAATAAGGTGAGTCACATGCATTTTCTTGGTTTCCCAGTGCATAAAAACGTTATGTTTACACTATACTGTAGTCTAGCAGGCATGCAATAGCATAATGTCTAAAAAATAATGTACATTTCTTAATTTAAAAATACTTTGATTAAAAAGTGCTAACCATCATCTGAGCCTTCAGTGAGTCCTAATGTTTTGCAAGAGTAACAAAAATCGCTGATCACAGGTTACCTTAACAAAGTTAATAATAATGCAAAAGTTTGAAATAAGACAAGAATTGCCGAAATGTGACATAGAGGCATGAAGTGAGAAGACGTTGTTGGAAAAATGGCACCAATAGACTTGCTTGATGCAGGGTTGCCACAAACCTTCAATTGGTATAAAAGGCAGTATCTGAGAAGCACAATAAAGTAAAGCACAGTGTAACAAGGTGTGCCCGTACCAAGCTAAAAGTCCCAGGAACAGAGCTGGAGTACACATGATGAATTCAGTATCACAAATGTTGACTTTCAAATATCCTGGGATATCCAGATAGAAATGTCCAGCTGGTAGTTGGATATATGGGTCTGAACTGGAAAGAGAGGAGTCTGTGGGCCAGATTGGTGGATTTGGGGAGTCTTCCATTGGTAGGTGGTGATTGACATGGATTAAGACTTCCCAGGGAGTGTGTGAAGAGTTAAGAATGAATTCTTATCGGGAAGACTAGATGGAGAAGTACAGTTTCAGGAAGGGGGGGAGGGGAACCATGAAAATGCAGAGGGCATTGCATATTCAGAGAATAATTAGAAGTTGTGTATGGATGTGGCCTGTGGTGGAGCTTGGGATGAAGGTAGAGAAAGGGAAGGGGAGGAGTGGAAACACAAGACAGAGAAAGTACATGTGGGGACAGATTGTGCAAGGTCTTGATGCCTTCCCCTGGCAGTAGCAGTGCACAGGTGAAGAAACATGCCTTCCATTTTACTGTGCCCCCTCTGACTTTCAGGAAACTTCAGAATGGTTACCATAGCTCTGACCCCTTTCTAGGTTTCTTAACATAGATCACCATGCTAGCTATCACATAGACCTCCATCCTGGCCACTGTGAATTGCATGAAAGACCTGTGAGGTAGCCTGGCATTAGAATTTTGTGCAAAAGGGATGAGAATGAGAGGTTAAGCCATTGAGATTTTCTCTCTTGAAAACTGTATGTCAGAGTCAAGAATGCCTATTAGGACCAAAGAATAGACAAAGGCACATGTCAGGGAAGTCAGGGGTCAGCATAAGCCATGAATAAGCAGAAGTCATGAGTTAGCAGAAGTAATGAACATTCAGAAACTCTGAGTGAAGAAAAGTTATGAGTCATACAGATGGCCAATAGACACACGAAGAGATGCTCAACGTCGCTAATTATTAGAGAAATGCAAATCAAAACGACAATGAGGTATCACCTCACACCGGTCAGAATGGCCATCATTAAAAAGTCTAAAATTAATAAATGGAGAGAGTGTGGAGAAAAGGGAACCCTCCTACGCTGTTGGTGGGAATGTAAATTGCTGCAGCCGCTATGGAGAACAGTATGGAGGTTCCTTAAAAACTAAAAATAGAGTTACCATATGATCCAGCAATCCCACTCCTGGGCTTATATCCAGAGAAAACTCTAATCCAAAAAGACACATGCACCCCAATGCTCATAGCAGCAGTATTCACAATAGCCAAGACATGGAAACAACCTAAATAAATGTCCATTGACAGATAAACGAATAAAGATGTTTTACATATATATATATATATATGTATATATATATATAAATGGAATGCTACTCAGTCATACAAATAATGAAATATTTCAATTTGCAGCAAAACGGATGGACCTAGAGAATATCATACTAAATGAAATGTCAGACAGAGAAAGACAAATATTACATGATATCCCTTATATGTGGAATCTAAAATATGTTACAAATGAACTTATTTACAAAACAGAAACAGACTCATAGACATAGAAAACAAACTTAATGGTTACCGAAGGGGAAATGGGGTGGGGAGATGGAGGGATAAATTAGGAGTTTTGGATTAACAGGTACAAACTACTATATATAAAATAAAGAACAAGGTCCTACTGTATAGCACAGGGAACTATATTTAATATCTTGTAATAAACCTAATTGAAAAGAATCTGAAAAAGAATATATATGTGTATGCATGCGTATAACTGAATCACTTTGCTGTACACCACAAATTAACACAACATTGTAAATCAACTATATTTCAAAAAAGAAAAATGTTATGAATCAGTAGGAGTTATAAGTAAGTGAAAGTCACAGCATACACAGTAGAGGAAAGTCAGTTTAGAACAAGAGCAGTAAGAACGTAGGCAGGAAGACTAGAAGAAAAGAAGGTCTACCAGATAGCTATTACTAGAACTGCTGTGTATCCGGAACTATTGCAGGTCACAGACTGTGTTCAGGTCTCCATGAGGCCCAGTCTGAGTGGTGTGTATTCTGACATGTATATGTCTAATTCCCCATCGTTTAAAGTTAAGGTTAAGGTAAACCGAATGAGGCCTGGTATCTCTCATCTCCTCTGTACTCTTTTCTCTCTGTTACTTTCTCCCGGACTTCTCAGCTTACTTATCCCCCGTTTGACCCCAAATAGTGGTCTCAGCACATGAGTCTAAATGACCTTTCAACTCAGCTCCCCATAGCTAATTTTCTCTGTCTTTCTGTGTTTCAACTGCATATTTCTAGGAGAAGACTCTGACTCAGTTCATCTTTTTTAACCAGGTCACAAACATTACAGGAGCTGAGTTGGCTAGTTCTTTGGTTCATTTGGGGCATTAGAAATTGGAGCATTAACTCATCTGGGCAGGACCCGGAATACCTCTGGATGTCTTAGCTCCAGAACTGTTCAAGTTCCATAGTGAATTCTCCATCACCACATGGGTGATGGAGCTCTATGATGAGCTCTATGATGAGCTCAGATACTCACAGGTCGGACTTTGAAGTGCCAGACTACTGGACACAGGGAGAAGATTCCCAAAGTAGAGCCCAGTGAAAGTCAGCCTGGGTGGGGTTGGGGTATAGTTCTGTAAAGCCAACCTTAAGAAGAGGGAGGAAGAAGTTGGAGGATGAGGTTTAAGGAGAGAACAGTCAGGCTTTAAGGTCTTATCTGTTAATATTGTCACTCCTGGGGAGGCGTGAGGCAGGGATGTCCCAGAAAGTTCTGATAATTACAAAGAGAACTGCTGGCATACTTTAAACTGGTAGGTGGTATAGATAACACCTCTTCCTTTCCACTAATTTCCACTGCTTCTATCAACAAAAGTCTGACTGAATGTGATCTCAGCTCCTAACTCACTCCACATCAAAAAAAGGAACTATTGATGGCATTCTGTGTCATGCCTTTCTCTCCTCCAGAGGAGTTGAGCCGCAGACCTGGAAAACCTAGTTTTGTTCTGCAACTTCTGATCCCTGAGGTCCTGCTTTCTCCCATTGACCCAGAATCTTCAGCCAGCCCACTCTAGGGGCTGTCTATACATCTTCCTCCATGAAGTAGAGCAAGGTCCAGAAAAGATAATTCATTTTCTCCTTCACGCAGGAAAAATGCACCTGTTACGTGTCAAGCATGCTGTTAGGTAGTGAGGATACAACAGTGTTCAAGACAGACTGGAACACCATTTTCAAGGAGCTTAAAGTCTAATGGGGAAGGGAATTCCCTGGTGGTCCAGTGGTAAAGAATCCACCTTCCAATGCAGGGAACGCAGGTTCGATCCCTGGTTGGGGAACTAAGATCCCACATGCTGAGGGGCAGCTAAGCCTGCACACCACAATTACTGAGCTCGCACGCCTCAATGAGAGAGCCCATGTGCCACAAACTACAGAGCCCACATGCCCTGGAGCCCATATGCCACAACTAGAGAGAAGCCTGCACACCGCAACTAGAGAGAAACCCAAGCAGACGGTGAGCTGTAACGAAAAGATCCCGCATGCCTCAACAAAGATCCTGTGTGCTGCAACTAAGACCTGATGCAGGCAAAAATAATAATAATAAGGAAAATAAATACATAAAATAAATAAATATTAAAAAAAGAAAGTCATTACACTTGCCTGCTATGTGTATTAAAAAAAAGTCTAATGGGGGAGACAAGCATTAAATAATTATGAGTGACAAATACATCTATTCTAGATCTAGCATTCAGTGGTACATGTAACAAAGTGGTCCAAGAGAGGTGGGCAGGGAAAAGGGAGGAGATGGGGGCTATGGTAGCTCTGCCACCCAATCCCCCAAAAGTTCTAGCTTAATACCAGGTGGATGCTTCACTGCATCCATCTTCTCAGCAGTTACAGCTCAAGGCACAGCTTTCAAATATGTCTTGTAGATCCCTTTTCAATGTCCATATCACGTAAATTCTCCTGTTACCCATTTGAGTTTGCCATCTGTTTCCTGCCCAAACCATGATTGATATAGGTCATTATGAAAATACTATTAGCAGAAGTGAGCAGGGTTAAGGAAAAAATATAATAAAGTTGGGGCATCCAGATTTAGCAACTGCAAGAAATCATCATCATTCCTAGGCCTGAGGAAGCAGGGGAAGGAAAACATGTAACCATAGCCTGGTGGAGAGCTAAAGCCATGGAAGAGAGGACACCCTTCAAAAACTGTCACATCAAGACCCAGCCAGTGTCAGAACTGTGGCAGGAAGGTAATAGGAGGAATAAATACTTCCATCTCAATCCGTGTGTATGTGTGTGTATATGTGTGTGTGTGTGTGTGTGTGTGTGTGTGTGTTCTCTTCTCCAATCTTCCATTGGTTAAACACAATCTAAAGCCAACCCCAACCAGCACTCAGGTGATCAACTCAAGAGAGATCATCCTTCTGGGGTCCAGGACCAAAAGGAAAAAAAGGCTGATTTAGAGAGTCAAACAAAAAATAACCAGCTAATCACACCTCACTGTCAAGAACACTTTAAAAAGAGAGTAGATAGATTTTAAAATTTATTACATAGAGTATATGTTATTTTGGTAATATGAGTTTTTAAGGTAGGGCAGAGAGCCCCAATATACCATGGTGCATGAGCCTTCACAGTACAACTTGCCGTGGGTTGCCAGAGGTCCAACCTGCCTGATCGGGCGACATGAGAACCTCAGAGCACAACACATTGTGATGAATTGTTTCTGAGGTTCTAGAATCCCAGACTCTGTGGCTCAGCACTGGGAGCTTCTGCTCACAGTCTTTTTCACGGCTCTTGGGTGCCCCACACCAGGGTGCCCTCTCTCCCAAAATCCAGATGAAGAAATGTCTTCTATTAGTGAGTCTGTATCTGCTTGGATCTGCCAGAGGTAAGTCCTCTTGTCTTGGCTCTGGGTGGACATGTAAGAGGCACCTTTAAGGCATTTCAGCCCTTGAAGAAGGCAGGCCAGTATCTTAGTTACCCAAACCAATCTAACTCAGAATTAGGAGTAGCTGAACAAGTTCAACTCTGAGAGCTACTGAACCGGTGGTGGGTTCCTCCTAGTTATGGCTTCACCATCAGAGACTGGCTTAGCACAGTCTCGTTCCTAATACTTTCAGCCCCTTGACATTGTATCTGATGCTCTGTGAAATGAGAAGATTGGTCTAGGGGTTCTGTGGAGGTCCAGTGAAGGTTTGCCCCCGTGAACTGAGTGTAGGGGATCCTTGTGTAGTTAATGTAGAAGGAGAGACACGAGGATATGGGAGTGTGGTATGCCTGGAAAGTCATCCGAGAACACAGCATGGCTCTGGGCCAGAGAACTTACAAGCCACTCTTTCATTGGTCTATCCATCCAGTGGTATTTCCTCTTTCAGGACCCCCATTCAGGGTGGGCTCTGTTCCCTCCTTCCTCCTACAGGAGAAGTGAGAGGCCATGAGCTCTGAGCTGTCTATTAAATGACAAAGTGTTTTCTGTAACGTCAGTTCTCAGAGATTTTGTCTTTTGCTTTCTTAGACTTTCAAAAGTTGACTGAGAAACGTAGCTACATAGCTACCAGATGGTAGTATGTCCTAGCCACTTTGTGAGGCAGTGAGTCATAAACTATAAGCATGACAAAGAAATTAGTGTGTTTTTCAAGCCTCCCTTCCGTATCACAAATTTCTTTATTAAAACTTCTGTTAACTTTTGAAGGATCAGTCAAGAAGATGATATTTCTGTAACAACTTTTTAAAATTAAAAATTCCTTAAAGCCTTAGTAAATCTTACCTTTCCTTTATCAACGTATTCTAATGCTAACCTTTTGAAAGTTATTGATTGTAAGGTCTTCAAATCACTCAGAATACATACATACATACACACACACACACATAAATATATATATTTGCAGGATTCTTACAGAGCTAGAGTATTTTGGGGACTTAGGCCTCAAAGATCCTGTAATTCAGCTTTTGGCTAGGATTAATAATTTAGTCATTATAGTCTACTCACCACCCTTCTCTAGGCTACTCAGTCTAAATCAGTTACTCAGTCAAAGAGTAATAATTTTTAAAAAAAGTAATAATCAAATTGTCTGCTTGGCGCTACACTTAATAAAACGAAAGTTGTACTTAAGGATATTTGTCTGACAGCCACTAATAAGATGGATTAAATGTAGAAGAGAGTGGTCAGAACAGAACGACCAGCTAAGAGTTTTGTAATTCCAAATGCAAGGTCAGGAGGAGGGAAAACTAAAATTAGCTGACCACTTGAGCAATGGACTAGGCACTTCACAGTTTATCTTATTGAATACTCATGACAGCTCTGTAAAGTTGGTGTAAATGATATGTCACAAGGAATCTCAATTCAGGGATATAGAAGCAAAGATTGTTTTTATCTTAATAATTAACAGCAACTTGGCTTTGTGTCCCCAACTCACATGGATTGGGGTTGAGTGTGTGAAAGAACATGAACTTGCCAAGTAAAGGTGTCTTAGTGCCTTCTGGTAATTTTTGTGGGTTCATTAGATATTTGTCATCTCTAGCTTAAAATTTATCTTGTCCAAAGTTTAAAATCTTCCACCCTCAGTTTCAGCTAGAATTACTCAGCTACTGAAACAATTTGCTTTCTCTCCCTCTTGTATCTCCATTCTTACCTTTCACCCACAGGGGAACTGGAGGGAGGCTAGTGGTGGACTTCTGATTACCTGAATGATGGGACATTGATTTCCTGCTGTTGGCTCTGTCAGGGAGGCACAGTGCTTTTGGTGCTGGGTGGGGAGGCCCCCATGTGCCCACTCAGGGTACACAGATCCACACAAATGTTGTGGATCTTAAAATTCTTCCCTTCAATCACAGAGGTGGTCTCTGTGTTTCCTTAACACCCCTGTCCTTCATGGCCTCCCAGGTAACTGGTTGACTGCATCCAACATCTGCAGTATCTTCAGGTGCTTGACCTAGGCCCCCAGAAACCTAGGAACCCCACAACATTAGCCTTGCTCCATAGGAAAGAACTCTTTATCCAGACGTCCTCTCTCACCTTTACCATCTCTCTTCTGTTATTTCTCCATCCCAGGAGCATCAGGTCAATCTGATGAGCTTCTTGGCTCTATGGGTCATCAAGCTTCAGTTCAGCAACCTTCAGGTGACTACTTTTCACTTGAAAACCCTTCAGATGGTGAGGCGTTATATGAGACTTCTTCAGGCGAGAACACTTTGAGTGAGCATGGTTCAAGTGAGCACAGTGCAGTCAAACACGCTTCAAGAGGGCACGCTGCAGGTGGGCACGCTGCAGGGGAACACGCTTCCAGTGAACAGCCTTCGGGTGAAAAGACTTCTGGTGAACGGCCTGCAGGTGAACAGCCTTCAGGCATCCCGCCTTCAAGCACAATTTCAGGTGAGCCGCATTTGGATGGGTGCCCATCCTTGACTTCAGGTGGGAAGTAGGTAACACACACAGAAAACCAATTTTAAGGAGTTCAGAAGAAAGAATAGTTCATACACTTCACAAACAGCTCTCCCAAAGAGAGCTGTTTACATTTTACATCTCTTTACATTTCTTTACAATAATCCCAGGTGGCAAGATCCAGGTTTTGTGGGGCCCTTTGGAGGTTAAACTGTTCAGAGGGCCCTCTTTAAGAAAAACAAAACAAATATAAAAGTACCAGCAGTCTCTCCAACTTCACTCTATGTAAGAAATTGTGAATACAGATGCCCACAGCTCCCCTGGAAGGGGCTCATGGAAGAAAACTTTGGTGAGCTTCATGCTAAATCTGCCTCTTAACAAACTATGTCAAAATGCTTTGCAAACCCTCTAAAGAGATGTCTAGCAGTGGAGCTGGTAGATCTTGGTTTTCATGTTTGAACACGGTGTCAATGGAAATAATAAACAATCAATAATAATAATAGAAAAGAGTTTTATTTGAGCCAAAGTGAGGACTATAGCCCAGAAGCCAGCTTCCCAGATTACTCTGAGAAACTGCTCTGGAGGAGCAGAGTTTTCAGCACAGTTCTATATCTTGTCAGAACAAAGAACATTAAACAAGTCAGGGATACATTTCTTCAAGGTTAAAAACAAACAAACAAACAAACAAAAAGACCAGCACATACATGTACAGTATGGCCTTGGCACCTGGGAAGGGGGTTTTATCATCAATGGAGTACTGGAACTGGCATCCCATGAAGAGGGGTATTTAATCTTTTTTTTTTTTTTTTTTTGCGCTACGCGGGCCTCTCACTGTTGTGGCCTCTCCCGCCGCGGAGCACAGGCTCCGGACGCGCAGGCTCAGCGGCCATGGCTCACGGGCCCAGCCGCTCCGCGGCATGTGGGATCTTCCCGTACCGGGGCACGAACCCGTGTCCCCTGCATGGGCAGGCGGACTCTCAACCACTGCTCCACCAGGGAAGCCCTAATCTTTATTTTTAACATGGACATTTTTTACTTCTGGTTAATGTGACCTTTTCTTTAATAATTAAAGCAGTTGTTCAATAGGCCACAAAGAGGCTGTTTTAGTTAGCATAAAATTCAAGTTAACTAATGTATAAGCCAGAATAACTTCTCCATACCTCACTCAATATGTGAACATTTCTTTCATCAATGGAAAGTAAAGCATGCTGACACTTTTTTTTTGTTTGTTTGTTTGTTTTTTTTTTTTGTGGTACGCGGGCCTCTCACTGCTGTGGCCTCTCCCGTTGCGGAGCACAGGTTCTGGACGCACAGGCTCAGCGGCCATGGCTCACGGGACCAGCCGCTCCGCGGCATGTGGGATCTTCCCGGACCGGGGCACGAACCCGTGTCCCCTGCATCGGCAGGCAGACTCTCAACCACTGCGCCACCAGGGAAGCCCCATGCTGACACTTTTGTCCGTTAGATCCAGAAATAAGTTCCCAGGACAACTGCAATTCTTTGGCTCTTACTCAAAACGGGTTCTTCAAGGAAGGAAAGCAAGATCCAAGGTTTAATGTCTCAAGTTATTACCAGACATAGACACTTTATATTTCACCCCATTACATAAGTAGCAGTATTCCAAATTTTCAGACGAGAGAAGTTACATCATCTGGCTAGAAAGTAGCAAACCTTGGATTCAAACTTAAGTCTGACTCCAAAGCCCATATTCTTTCCACTTTATGTTTCCTTAATTAGGGAATTGGCAGTGGAGGTAGAGAGGCAATATGGAATCGCTTCAAAGAGACTGCGCTTTGTGACAAACTGACCTGACTGAAGGTCACTTTGAGAATAGAGAATTGATGTAATGTTTGCAACATTACAGCATTCTAACACAGCTTTTTTTTTTTTTTTTTTTGGCGGTACGTGGGCCTCTCACTGTTGTGGCCTCTCCCGTTGCGGAGCACAGGCTCCGGACATGCAGGCTCAGCGCCCATGGCTCACGGGCCCAGCCACTCTGTGGCATGTGGGATCTTCCCGGACCGGGGCACGAACCCGTGTCCCCTGCATCGGCAGGCAGACTCTCAACCACTGCGCCACCAGGGAAGCCCTAACACAGCTTATTAATCTGTCAGATTTCACTGCAAGTGTTTGTGCCTTGTGATAAGTGAGAGTGTGATGGAGAGTAGGAAAGGGAGCCAGTCACATGAGGAGTTCTATTGCTCCTATTGAGTTAGACACTGCAGAAGGGCATCTAATGATAAATGTCCGGGAAGCCACTGGGTGATGAATTAGAATAAAAGTCAGTACTAGAGAGATAAATGTGGGATTCATCAATAATGAAAATCATAGATGAAGCAATAAGAATGAAGGCATTTCCTCTGGCACAGAAGAGAAAATATGCTCTTTCAGACACAGAGCCCTCACATCCCTAACAAGAACCAGGAAATGAAATGTGTTGTATCCACCTACTTGTTGCCCATCATCCCTCCCCAGATGTGTGACTCAAGGCTATACAACCTGGATCCTAAGGTTATTTCATCAGGCTGATCTTAAATTTTCAGGCCCAGTATTAAATTGCCACACATGCTCTTATATGAATGACCAAGGAAAATGTCTTCAAGGAGAGGGAGTCTGCTCCACTCAGAATTCCCAGCAGTGCATGTTAAAGAAGATCTTTGAAGGTATGTGGGGACTTCATGAGCCAGTCTTCGCCAGAGAACACATCAACCAGCTTGAGTACTGATGGGGAGGAGATACGGTGGCAGGGGCCGAGGAGGGAACAAGCTGTGATTCCCCAGAAACTTGGAGATCCAGGAGAACCTTATCCTTTCAAGAATCAAGAGCAGAATTCCAGCTATTGAGGGAGAGGCCCTTCCCAGCAGGCTTACGATGTCTTAAAAAGAGGCAGGGAGATTGGCTGTCTCTTCCTATTAAAGAAATGTGTGGGTTGCCCCTTGAGACATTGACAGTAAGCTCAAGAATGTGTCTATCTTGTTCATGGCTATATATTCCTAGCACTTAGCACAATGTCCAGCCCATGGTAGGCATTTACTAAATATTGAATACATGAGTTAAGTAATAAACAGTTGTCCACCAGTCTGTGTTCACAGGTTGGCAGACCTGTATATGTGTCTTCCTACACCTCTCTACCCTTACACTCAGTCCTCATCCTCAAAATAAGGAAGGGATCTTGGTTACTTCCATCCCATGAACTTCCCTTGACTGCCTGACTTCCCTTGTGGTTTGTCTGGTCCCTCACTAGAAAGAGTGGGCAACTGATCAGGGGAAGGGCCCAGAAGAAGCAGATGGAAGGGAGGAAGGAAAGAATATACAAGTTGGAGGACTTGGTCGTCCCTACATAGGGACACTGGGAACCATGGATGAAAGCTAAGATTGGAGGAGGAAGCTTTCTGCTCATTACAGTCTGCCTCTGCTTCTTTCAGGTAGAAAACTTCAATTCATTGTCCAGGGCTGTGAAAACATGTGCCCAGCCATGAACCACTTATCCCATGGAACCAGGATGCAAGTTATATGCTGTCGGAATCAATCTTTCTGCAACAAGGTCTAGAAGCCTGTGCCCTTACTTCCTGCTCTGAGTCAGGCAGCAAAAGTCCTCCTTCACCCTACTGGACCCAATTTATATTTAGTTTCTTCCCCAGTCAAAAACTAATCACATCTTCCTCTGCCTATCAGACAGAAAGCTCAAATATCTTTCCTCTCCTATCCATGCCCTGTTCCACATTCTTCTCTGGCCTCCAACTTCCCTATCCCCTTACCCCATCTCTCAACATTCTTTTCTTTTTCAATAAATTCCACATGATTAAAGAATGTAGACTCCAGACAGAGTCTTTTCCCATCAACCAGGGGCAGGGTCACTCTGAGCTTCCTTCTGCTCCACACAATAAAGTAGATCCATTTTATTTCTTTCTTTTTCCTTTTTTTTTTTGAATTTATTTTATTTTATTTTTATACAGCAGGTGCTTATTAGTCATCCATTTTATACACATCAGTGTATACATGTCAATCCCAATCTCCCAATTCATCCCACCACCACCACTCCCGCCACTTCCCGCCCTTGGTGTCCATACGTTTGTTCTCTACATCTGTGTCTCTATTTCTGCCCTGCATACCAGTTCATCTGTACCATTTTCTAGTTCCACATATATGCGTTAATATACGATATTTGTTCTTCTCTTTCTGACTTACTCACTCTGTACGACAGTCTCTAGATCCAGCCACATCTCAACAAATGACCCAATTTCGTTCCTTTTTACGGCCGAGTAATATTGCATTGTATATATGCACCACATCTTCTTTATCCATTGATCTGTCAATGAGTATTTAGGTTGCTTCCATGAACTGGCTATTGTAAACAGTGTTGCAATGAGCATTGGGGTGCATGTGTCTTTTTGAATTATGGTTTTCTCTGTGTATATGCCCAGTAGTGGGATTGCTGGATCATAAGGTAATTCTATTTTTAGTTTTTTAAGGAACCTCCATACTGTTCTCCATAGTGGCTGTATCCATTTACATTACCACCAACAGTGCAAGAGGGTTCCCTTTTCTCCACACCCTCTCCAGCACTTGCTGTTTGTAGATTTTCTGATGATGCCCATTCTAACAGGTGTGAGGTGATACCTCATTGTAGTTTTGATTTGCATTTCTCTAATAATTAGTGATGTTGAGCAGCTTTTCATGTGCTTCTTGGTCATTTGTATGTCTTCTTTGGAGAAATGTCTATTTATTCTTCTGCCCATTTTTGGATTGGGTTGCTTGTTTTTTTAATATTGAGCTGCATGAGCTGTTTATATATTTTGGAGATGAATCCTTTGTCCGTTGATTCATTTGCAAATATTTTCTCCCATTCTGATGGTTGTCTTTTCATCTTGTTTATGGTTTCCTTTGCTGTGCAAAAGCTTTGAAGTTTCATTAGGTCCCATTTGTTTATTTTCATTTTTATTTCCATTACTCTAGAAGGTGGATCAAAAAAGATCTTGCTGAGACATGTCAAAGAGTGTTCTTCCTATGTTTTCCTCTAAGAGTTTTATAGTGTCCGGTCTTACATTTAGGTCTCTAATCCATTTTGAGTTTATTTTTGTGTATGGTGTTATGGAGAGTTCTAATTTCATTCTTTTACAGGTAGCTGTCCAGTTTTCCCAGCACCACTTATTGAAGAGACTGTGTTTTCTCCATTGTATATCCTTGCCTCCTTTGTCATAGATTAGTTGACTATCGGTGCGTGGGTTTATCTCTGGACTTTCTAACTTCTTCCATTGATCTATGTTTCTGTTTTTGTGCCAGTACCATATTGTCTTGATTACTGTAACTTTGTAGTATAGTCTGAAGTCAGGGAGTCTGATTCCTCCAGCTCCGTTTTTATTCCCTCAAGACTGCATTGGCTATTTGGGGTGTTTTGTGTCTCCATACAAATTTTAAGATTTTTTGTTCTAGTTCCGTAACAAATGTCATTGGTAATTTGATAGGGATTGCATTGAATCTGTAAATTGCTTTGGTTAGTATAGTCATTTTCACAATATTGATTCTTCCAATCCAAGAACATGGTATATCTCTCCATCCGTTGGTATCCTCTTTAATTTCTTTCATCAGTGTCTTATAGTTTTCTGCATACCGGTCTCTTTTTTCCTTAGGTAGGTTTATTCCTCGGTATTTTATTCTTTTTGTTGCAATGGTAAATGGGAGTGTTTCCTTAATTTCTCTTTCAGAATTTACAGCATTAGTGTATAGGAATGCCAGAGATTTCTGTGCATTAATTTTGTATCCTGCAACTTTACCAAATTCATTGATTAGCTCTAGTAGTTTTCTGGTGGTATCATTAGATTTCTCTATGTATAGTATCATGTCATCTGCAAACAGTGACAGTTTTACTTCTTCTTTTCCAATTTGTATTCCTTTCATTACTTTTTCTTCTCTGATTGCTGTGGCTAGGACTTCCAAAACTATGTTGAATAATAGTGGCGAGAGTGGACATCCTTGTCTTTTACCTGATCTTAGAGGAAATGCTTTCAGTTTTTCACCATTCAGAATGATGTTTGCTTTGGGTTTGTCACATATGGCCTTTATTATGTTGAGGTAGGTACCCTCTATGCCCACTTTCTGGAGAGTTTTTATCATAAATGTGTGTTGAATTTTGTCGAAAGCTTTCTCTGCATCTATTGAGATGATCAAATGGTTTTTCTCCTTCAATTTGTTAATATGGTGTATCACATTGATTGATTTGTGTATATTGAAGAATCCTTGCAACCCTGGGATAAATCTCACTTGATCATGGTGTATGATCCTTTTAATGTGTTGTTGGATTCTGTTTGCTAGTATTTTGTTGAGGATTTTTGCATCTATATTCATCAGTGATATTGGTTTGTAATTTTCTTTTTTTGTAGTATCTTTGTCTGGTTTTGGTATCAGGGTGATGGTGGCCTCGTAGAATGAGTTTGGGAGTGTTCCTTCCTCCACAATTTTTTGGAGGAGTTTGAGAAGGATGGGTGTTAGCTCTTCTCTAAATATTTGATAGAATTCACCTGTGAAGCCATCTGGACCAGGATTTTTTTTTGTTGGAAGATTTTTTTTTCGGTACGCGGCCTCTCACTGTTGTGGCCTCTCCCATTGCGGAGCACAGGCTCTGGACACACAGGCTCAGTGGTCATGGCTCACAGGCCTAGCTGCTCCATGGCATGTGGGATCTTCTTGGACCGGGGCACAAACCCATGTCCCCTGCATTGGCAGGCAGACTCTCAACCACTGCGCCACCAGTGATGCCCTTGTTGGAAGATTTTTAATCACAGTTTCAATTTCATTACTTGAGATTGGTCTGTTCATATTTTCTGTTTCTTCCTGGTTCAGTCTTGGAAAGTTATACCTTTCTAAGAATTTGTCCATTTCTTCTAGGTTGTCCATTTTATTGGCATAGGGCTGCTTATAGTAGTCTCTAAGGATGCTTTGTATTTCTGCGATGTCTGTTGTAACTTCTTCTTTTTCATTTTTAATTTTATTGATTTGAGACCTTTCCTTCTTCTTCTTTTTTTTTTTTTTCCTTCTTCTTCTTGATGAGTCTGGCTAACGGTTATCAATTTTGTTTATCTTCTCAAAGAACCAGCTATTAGTTTTATTGATCTTTGCTATTTTTTCTTTGTTTCTGTTTCATTTATTTCTGCTCTGATCTTTATGATTTCTTTTCTTTTGCTAACTTTGGGTTTTGTTTGTTCTTCTTTCTCTAATTCCTTTAGGTGTAACGTTAGATTGTTTATATGAGATTTTTCTTGTTTCTTGAGGTAGGCTTGTATAGGTATAAACTTCCCTCTTAGAACTGCTTTTGCTGCATCTCATAGGTTTTGAATCATCGTGTTTTCATTGTCATTTGTCTCTAGGTATTTTTTGATTTCCTCTTTGACTTCTTCAGTAATCTCTTGGAAATTTAGTAGTGTATTTTTTAGCCCTCATGTGTTTGTGTTTTTTACGGTTTTTTCCCTGTAATTGATTTCTAATCTCATAGTGCTGTGGTCAGAAAAGATGTTTGATATTGGGGCTTCCCTGGTGGTGCAGTGGTTGAGAGTCCACCTGCCAATGCATGGGACACGGGTTCGTGCCCCGGTCTGGGAAGATCCCACATGCCGCAGAGAGGCTAGCCCGTGAGACATGTCCACTGAGCCTGCACGTCCAGAGCCTGTGCTCCGCATTGGGAGAGGCCACAACAGTGAGAGGCCCTCGTACCGCAAGGAAAAAAAAAAAAAGATGCTTGATATTATTTCAATCTTCTTAAATTTACTGAGGCTTGATTTGTGACCTAAGATGTGATCTATTCTGGAGAATGTTCCATGCACACTTGAGAAGAAAGTGTAATCTGCTGTTTTTGGAGGGAATGTCCTATAAATATCAATTAAAACTATCTGGTCTATTGTGTCATTTAAAGCTTGTGTTTCCTTATTAATTTCCATTTTGGATGATCTGTTCATTGGTGTAAGTGAGGTGTAAAAGTTCCCCACTATTACTGTGTTACTGTCGATTTCCTCTTTTACAGCTGTTAGTATTGCCTTATGTATTGAGGTGTTCCTATGTTGGGTGCATATATATTTATAATTGTTATATCTTCTTCTTGGATTGATTCCTTGATCATTATGTAGTGTCCTTCCTTGTCTCTTGTAACATTCTATTTTAAAGTCTAGTTTATCTGATATGGGTATTGCTACTCCAGTTTTCTTTCGATTTCCGTTTGCATGGAATATCTTTTTCCATCCCCTCACTTTCAGTCTGTATGTGTCCCTAGGTCTGAAGTGGGTCTCTTGTAGACAGCATATATAAGGGTCTTGTTTTTGTATCCATTCAGCGAGCCTGTGTCTTTTGGTTGGAGCAATTAGTCCTTTCACGTTCAAGGTAATTATTGATATGTATGTTCCTATTATTATTTTCTTAATTGTTTTGGGTTTGTTTGTGTAGGTTCTTTTCTTCTCTTGTGTTTCCCACTTAGAGAAGTTCCATTAGCATTTGTTGTAGAGTTGATTTCGTGGTGCTGAATTCTCTTAGCTTTTGCTTGTCTGCAAAGCTTTTGATATCTCCATCAAATCTGAATGAGATCCTTGCTGGGTAGTATAATCTTGGTTGTAGATTCTTCCCTTTCATCACTTTAAGTATATCATGCCACTCCCTTCTGGCTTGTCGAGTTTCTGCTGAGAAATCAGCTGTTAACCTTATGGGAGTTCCCTTGTATGCTTTTTGTCATTTTTCCCTTGCTGCTTTCAATAATTTTTCTTTGTCTTTAATTTTTGCCGATTTGATTACTATGTGTCTTGGCGTGTTGCTTCTTGGTTTTATCCTGTATGGGATTCTCTGTGCTTCCTGGACTTGGGTGGCTATTTCCTTTCCCATGTTAGAAAAGTTTTCTACTATAATCTCTTCAAATATTTTCTCGTGTCCTTTCTCTCTTTCTTCTCCTTCTGGGACCCCAAAATGCGAATGTTGTTGTGTTTCATGCTGTCCCAGGGGTCTCTTAGGCTGTCTTCCTTTCTTTTGTTTTTTTCTTTATTCTGTTCTGCAGCAGTGAATTCCACTATTCTGTCTTCCAGGTTACTTATCCGTTCTTCTGCCTCAGTTGTTCTGCTATTGGTTCCTTCTAGTGTAGTTTTCATTTCAGTTATTGTATTGTTCATCTCTGTTTGTTTGTTCTTTAACTGTTCTAAGTCTTTGTTAAACATTTCTTGCATCTTCTCGATCTTTGCCTCCATTCTTTTTCTGAGGTCCTGGATCATCTTCACTATCATTATTCTGAATTTTTTTCCTGGAAGGTTGCATATCTCCACTTCATTTAGTTGTTTTTCTGGGGTTTTAACATGTTCCTTCATCTGGTACATAGCCCTCTGCCTTTTCATCTTGTCTATCTTTTTGTGAATGTGGTTTTTGTTCCACAGGCTACAGGATTGTAGCTCTTGCTTCTGCTTCTGCCCTCTGGTGGATGAGGCTATTAAGTGGATGCATTTTTAAACAATTCCATATTCCTCAAAGTGAAGGGGTTCCCCAGGACAGGGACCATGAAGAGGAATGCAAAGTAGGTGTTAACCTTTTAGGAGCTTAAAACAGTATTGCAGATCCTTCTCTCTGACCCCAACCTTTCCATCCCTGTAGACACCATACCCACTTCTACTTATCACGGTGTTCAGAACTCACCCCTTCTTTGGCTCTTGAGAGTTTTCAGTGAAACGTCCACTCTTAACATAATTATAACAATAAAATGACTCCTTTTAATTTATTTGCAACATAAACAGAGCAGGTCATAATTATCTTAATAAATCTTTTTCTCACACACAGTGTTATTGGTTCATCTCAGCATAGAGGGGCAGGTGGAAATAGTATAATAATCCCTCTTACTTTGTTTTAGTGCTATGTTCTTCAAAGTGTTTTCAGATCTCATCCTCAGAAAAGAGCCCAGAAAGGTAGTCAGGAAAGATAATATCAACCTTAATTTATAAGTAAGAAAGTCTGACATAGAAATGTTTTATTTATTCATACTCCATGTTGTTCCAAACTTGCCATGTTTACAGAAGAACAGTGAGCAAGGGCCAGATTTCAAAACCAAATCCGGGGGCTTCCCTGGTGGCACAGTGGTTAAGAATCTGCCTGCCAATGGGACATGGGTTTAAGCCCTTGTCTGGGAAGATCCCACATGCCGCAGAGCAACTAAGCCGGTGCACCACAACTACTGAGGCTGTGCTCAAGAGCCCGTGAGCCACAACTACTCAGCCTGTGTGCCACAACTACTGAAGCCCACACGCCTATACCCTGTACTCCACCAAGAGAAGTCACTGCAATGAGAAGCCTGCACACCACAGCGAAGAGTAGTCCTCACTCACTGCAACCAGAGGAAAGCCCGTGAGCAGCAACAAAGACCCAACACAGCCAAAAATAAGATAAATATAATAAAATAAAAGCTATTTAAAAAAATCTGCTAAGTCTTTTAGATACAGAAAAATATTTCTGGTAATAGTTCTCTTCCTGATACATACCTCCTTTCTAAATTCTTTTCGGCAGTTAAGGAGGAGGTAGAAAACTTTTCCTGAGTCTGCTTGATTGTGAATGCCTTTAGCTCAAAATAATTCACAGGACAAAGTGGCACATTTTGGCACATTTCTGCTCCCTTTTAACTTTTAAAAAGTAAAACATTTAAACTAGATTCCTTACTTCCCTAACATCTTTTATCTTTAAACAGTGCTAAAATTCTGTCGTTAACATTCCTTCCCAATGTCACATATGAAGAATAAAATACCCATGAAAGACATAGTCCTTCTCTAGATGGTGTCTGAGATGTTCAGGGAGAGTGATGGTATTTATGGGGATAACCTTGACCAGACTGTAATTCATAAAAAATGAATCATTCTCAAACTGTGGTATCTTAAATATTGTTTGTAACAAGTTACCTATAACACATCCCTATGACTGATTGCAACACAACCAATTTGTCACTTTTCTAGCTCAAAATCACTGGATTACAAAAAGTTGACCTTTTCAATGGATTTTCTAAAGGGTTTGTGCAAATCTTACATTTTAAAGGAAGATTCTTCTGTGTGTTATAAAATGTCATCATAATTTGTCTTCAGAAAAACAAAACAAGGGCTTTCCTGGTGGTGCAGTGGTTGAGAGTCTGCCTGCCGATGCAGGGGACACAGGTTCGTGTCCCGGTCCGGGAAGATCCCACATGCTGCGGAGCGGCTGGGCCCGTGAGCCATGGCTGCTGAGCCTGCGCATCCGGAGCCTGTTGCTCTGCAACGGGAGAGGCCACAACAGTGAGAGGCCCGCGTACCGCAAAACAAAAAAACAAAACAAAACAAAACAAAAATCTGCATGATCTCAATCTGAGCTGTTTCCACCACATGATGAATATTAGCCAAAATGTTCTTTCAAGACCAAAATCAAACCTCTGTCCTACACAAGCCCATTTCCTATCAGCTGTTGCTCTTCACACTTCTGTTTAAAAGCCCCTGAAGAAAATAAATAGATAAAATCCCTTGAAATCAACTGGGTAGTCTTAACGGTGCCTTTTGCAGAGCAAAAGTCTTTAATTTTGACAAAATCCAATTTATCAGTGTTTTTGCTCTGGTTTTTATCAAGGTTTTTTTTATGATTTATAGGAGAGATTTATTTGAAGAAATATTATGACATATAAAAGCTACATCACATCTTAATTTCCACTCATACAGCAGTAAATTTGATATAATGCATAATTAAAAGATTTTAAAATCCAGAATAGACAAAGTACTGCAGTTTGATCACAAAGTCAAATTAGTTGATAAGCAAACCTCCCAGAACAGCTTCATGTCAGCCGTGGCTGCAAACGTCATGTACAACACACCTGAATTGACAGATTGTATGTTAAAAAGGTAGCAACATCAGTGCACGTTGGGGATCCCTGGTGCCAGAAACAAAAGAAGAAAAACAAAATCCTACTAACATTGTAGACACTTTTATTGAGGGAGGGGGATAAATATTAGCTAAATATATTAAATACAGCTAAATCTATCAGCTATATATGTTGAGGAAATAAATTCACGTATGTTGTTACAATTTAAGGGTAGGGAAGTTCTGGCTTCCAATAATGGTGGATTTGTTTGGTTGAACTAACCTTCCTTCAGATAACAATGATAAACTCTGGATAAAAAAATTAACTATTGGAAAGTTCCTCAAAAGGAACTGGAGAGAAGTCACCCATAAAAAGACCAGGACAGCACTGGGTGAGATTGACAGTTCTGTGGCTTTATGCCTCAGGGGACTTCTCAATTCACATATCATAGGGTGGCAAAAATCCACAGTTTACTGGTTCGAGGGTTCAAGGAACATAGGTGGGGGCTGAGCAGCTTTAAAATTAGGGGGAAACCTGGAAAGAAGGGAACCACGGAGGGGATAAACTCCAAACCTTGAGCATAAACTGTGACCAAATTCTTGGCTGACACTGACTCCAGAAGCTCAACAGCAATAGCACATGGAAGCAGAAAGAACTGAGCAGAGATTTTAGCTCTTGTCTACCTCAAAGAAGACCGAGCTTGGAGTTCGAGTCAACCCAAGTTAACTACCTACTAGAACAAAAGTCAATATTCTTCAGAGGAACATACACAGTCCAGAATCTCTGAAATGCATCATTCACTATATCTATTATATAATAAAAATTATTAGACATAGAAAAAAACAGGAAAATGTAACCCACAGCCAAGAAAATTAAAAAAAAAAAAAAAAGATATTGGACCCAAGATGAACCAGACATTGAAATTACTGAACGAAAGCAATAAACAACTATTTGAGATATGTTCAAGAACCTAAAGGAGAGAATTAAGAGGTACAAACTTCCAGTGACAAAGAAGTCATGGGGATGTAATGTACAGCATAGGAAATATAGTAAATAATACTGTAATAACTTTGTATGGTGATGGATATTAACTAGACTTATTGTGGTGATCATTCTGTAATGTATAAATATATCAAATCACTATGTTGTACACGTGAAACTAATAGAATACAGCAAGTCAATTATACTTAAAGATAAATTAATTAAATTTTTAAAAATAAATTAATTAAAGGGGGGAAAAGAACCTAAAGGAAAGTAGAGTCATACAAATAAACAGGGAATCTCAACATAGAAACTGAAACTATTCTAAAGAACCAAATGGAAATTTTAGAACTGAAAAGTTCAAAAACTGAAAAAAAAAAAATCACCACGTCTTTAACAGCATATTGGAGACCACATAAAGCCAGCAAATTTGAAGACAGATCAATAGAAATTATCCAATCCAAAACAGAGAAAAACATACTAGGAAAATTAACAAAACCTCAATGACATATGAGACAATATCAATCAATATAAGACATAAGTAACTAGAGTCCCAGAACGGGAGACAAATAATGAGACAGAAAAAGCATTTAAAGAAATAATGGCCAAAATTTTCCCAAACTGGGTGAAAAACATAAACTTACAACTAAGAAGCTCAGTGAACTGAAGGTAGAATAAATATAAAGAAGAACAGGCATAAAATAGTCAAATTACTAAAATTCAAAGATAAATAAGAAAAACTCAAAATTGGTCCAAATAAAAGAAACATTGTAATAGGTAAATAGGAGAACACTGATACAGATGTTGGCTGACTTCTCCTCAGAAATAATGGAGAGCAGAAAACAAGAGAATTACATGTTCAAAGCAATTTTTAAATTTTTTAATTAAAAAATACCTGTCATGGGACCTCCCTGGTGGTGCAGTGGTTAAGAATCCACCTGCCAATGTAGGGGACACAGGTTCAAGCACTGGTCTGGGAAGATCTCACAGGCCGCAGAGCAACTAAGCCCGTGCACCACAACTACTGAGCCTGCACTCTAGAGCCCGCGAGCCACAACTGCTGAAGCCCGCACATCTAGAGCCTGTGCTCTGCAACCAGAGAAGCCACCTCAGTGAGAAGGCCGTGTACTGCAATGAAGAGTAGCCCCTGCTCGCCACAACTGGAGAAAGCCCGTGCACAGCAATGAAGATCCAACACAGCCAAATATAAATAATATATTAAAAAAAAACACTTTCAGGCAGAATATAATTTTCCTTCAAAAATGAAGGTAACAAAGACACTTTCATATAACCAAAAACTAAGAGAATTTACAACCAACAGACCTGCACAAGAAAAGTTAAAAGAATTTCCTCAGTCTAAAGGATAATGATACCAGATGAAACTTTGATCTACAAGAAGAAATGTAGAGAACTAGACATAGTAAATATGTAGGAAAATTTAAGACAAGACATAGTAAATATGTAGGAAAATTTAAGACATACATACTATTTCTTTTACCAATTTTAAAAGACATGCCTGAGTAAAGCTAAAATTATTTTTAATGTAAATAGATCTAATATGTTTGACAATAGCAGTACAAAGAACAGAGGGCGTAACTGGAACAATGCTTTTCAAAAGTTCTTATTTTTAAGTGAAGTAGTAAATATTAATGTTAATTCAACTGTGATAAAATATAGTAATCCTTAGAGAAAAATCATTTTTAAAATATAGAAAGGTACAGCTAAAAAGCCAATAGGAAATTAAAATGGAATATTTAAGATATTTGATTAATTCAGATAGGGCAGAAAAGGAAGAAAAGAAGAATAACAATTGGTTGGGCCAAATTGAAAAATGGTAGACAAACAAAGAAGTATCGAATTGTAAATAAAAATCCAAACATCAATAATCGAGAAGGACACATCATAACTACAGTGGTCTTCCTATCAAAAGGAAATTAGGTATGTATAACTGGATCACTGTGCTGTGTACCTAAAACTTACACAATATTGTAAAGCAACTATACTTCAATAAAAAAAATTAGACTCCCTCTTTTGAGAACACCGGAATCACAACTAACTGCTGAACAATCATCGACAGAAAGGCACTGGAACTCACCAAAAAGATACCCCACATGTAAGGAGAAGCTACAGTGAGATGTTAGGAGGGGTGCTATTACAATAAAATCGAATCCCATAAATGTTGGGTGTGTGACTCACACACTGGAGAACACTTATACCACAGAGGTCCACCCACTGGAGTGAAGGTTCTGAGCCACACGCCAGGCTTCCCAACCTGGGGGTCTGGCAATGGGAGAAGGAATTCCTAGAGTATCAACTTTGAAGGCTAGAGGGATTTCATTGCAGGACTTTGGCAGGACTGGGGGAAACAGAGACTCCACTCTTGGAGGGCACACACAAAGTAGTGTGTGCATCGGGACCGAGGGGAAGGAGCAGTGACCGCATAGGAGACTGAACCAGGTTTACCTGCTAGTGTTGGAGGGTCTCCTGCAGAGGCAGGGGGCAGCTGTGGCTCACCAAGGGACAAGGACACCGGCAGCAGAAGTTCTGGGAAGTACTCCTTGGCATGAGTCCTCCCAGAGTCTGTCATTAGCCCCACCAAAGAGCCCAGGTTGGCTCCAGTGTTGGGTCACCTCAGGCCAAACAACCAACAAGAAGGGAACCCAGTCCCACCCATCAGCAGACAAGGGGAGCTGTCTGTTGCCAGGCAGAGCAACAGTCAGCTCTGTACACCACCAGTCCCTCCCATCAGGAAACTTCCACAAGTCTCTTAGATAGGCTCATCCACCAGAGGGCAGACAGCAGAAGCAAGAAGAACTACAATCCTGCAGCCTGTGGTACAAGAACCACATTCACAGAAAAATAGACAAGATGAAAAGGCAGAGGACTATGTACTAGATGAAGGAACAAGATAAAACCCCAGAAAAACAACTAAATGAAATGGAGATAGGCAATCTACCAGAAAAAGAATTCAGAATAATGATAGTGAAGATGATCCAGGACCTCGGAAAAAGAATGGAGGCAAAGATTGAGAAGATGTAAGAAATGTTTAACAAAGATCTAGAAGAATTACAGAACAAACAAACAGAGATGAACAATACAATAACTGAAATGAAAACTACACTAGAAGGAATCAATAGCAGAATAACTGAGGCAGAAGAACCTGGAATTGACCTGGAAGACAGAATAGTAGAATTCACTGCTACAGAACAGAATGAAGAAAAAAGAATGAAAAGAAACGAAGACAGCCTAAGAGACCGCTGGGACAACATGAAACGCAACAACGTTCGCATTATAGGGGTCCCAGAAGGAGAAGAAAGAGAGAAAGGACACGAAAATATATTTGAAGAGGTTATAATTGAAAACTTCCCTAACATGGGAAAGGAAATAGCCACCCAACTCCAGGAAAGGCAGAGAGTCCCATACAGGATAAACCCAAGAAGAAACATGCCAAGGCACATAGTAATCAAATTGGCAAAAGTTAATTAAAGACAAAGAAAAATTATTGAAAGCAGCAAGGGAAAAATGACAAATAATATACAAGGGAACTCCCATAAGGTTAACAGCTGATTTCACAGCAGAATCTTTACAAGCCAGAAGGCAGTGGCATGATATACTTAAAGTGATGAAAGGGAAGAACCTACAACCAAGATTACTCTACCCAGCAAGGATCTCATTCATATTCGATGGAGAAATAAAAACTTTGCAGACAAGCAAAAGCTAAGAGAATTCAGCACCACGAAATCAGCTCTACAACAAATGCTAATGGAACTTCTCTAAGTGGGAAACACAAGAGAAGAAAAGAACCTACACAAACAAACACAAAACAATTAAGAAAATGGTCATAGGAACATACATATCAATAATTACCTTAAACATGTAAGGACTAATTGCTCCAACCAAAAGACACAGGCTCGCTGAATGGATACAAAAACAAGACCCATATACATGCTGTCTACAAGAGACCCACTTCAGACCTAAGGACACATACAGACTGAAAGTGAGGGGATGGAAAAAGATATTCCATGCAAATGGAAATCAAAAGAAAGCTGGAGTAGCAATACTCGTAGCAGATAAAATAAGACATTTTTTAAATATATTTTTTTGCGGTATGTGGGCCTCTCACTGTTGTGGCCTCTCCCGCTGCAGAGCACAGGCTCCAGGTGCGCAGGCTCAGTGGCCATGGCTCACAGGCCCCGCCGCTCCGCAGCATGGGGGATCTTCCCGGACCGGGGCACGAACCCGTGTCCCCTGCATCGGCAGGCGGACTCTCAACCACTGCACCACCAGGGAAGCCCAAAATACACTTTAATATAAAGAATGTTACAAGAGACAAGGAAGGGAAATACATAATGATCAAGGGATCAATCCAAGAAGAAGATATAACAATTATAAATATATATGCACCCAACATAGGAGCAGCTCAATACGTAAGGCAACTGCTAACAGCTGTAAAAGAGGAAATAGATAGTAACACAATAATAGTGGGGGACTTTAACACCTCAATTACACCAATGGACAGATCATCCAAACAGAAAATTAATAAGGAAACACAAGCTTTAAATGACACAGTAGACCAGATAGTTTTAATTGATATTTATAGGACATTCCATCCAAAAACAGCAGATTACACTTTCTTCTCAAGTGCACATGGAACATTCTCCAGGATAGATCACATCTTGGGTCACAAATCAAGCCTCAGTAAATGTAAGAAGATTGAAATCTTATCAAGCATCTTTTCTGACCACAACGCTATGAGATTAGAAATCAATTACAGGGAAAAAAACATAAAAAGCACAAAGACATGGAGACTAAACAATACATTACTAAATTACCAAGAGATCACTGAAGAAATCAAAGAGGAAATCAAAAAATACCTAGAGACAAATGACAATGAAAACACGATGATTCAAAACCTATGGGATGCAGCAAAAGCAGTTCTAAGAGGGAAGTTTATAGCTATACAAGCCTACCTCAAGAAACAAGAATATCTCATATAAACAATCTAACCTTACACCTAAAGGAACTAGAGAAAGAAGAACAAACAAAACCCAAAGTTAGCAGAAGGGAAGAAATCATAAAGATCAGAGCAGAAATAAATGAAATAGAAACAAAGAAAACAATAGCAAAGATCAATAAAACTAAAAGCTGGTTCTTTGAGAAGATATACAAAATTGATAAACCATTAGCCAAACTCATCAAGAAAAAGAGGGAGAGGACTCAAATCAATAAAATCAGACATGAAAAAGGAGAAGTTACAACAGACACCGCAGAAATACAAAGCATCCTCAGAGACTACTACAAGGAACTCCATGCCAAAAAAATGGACAACCTGAAAAAAAAAAAAAAAAAAGGACAACCTGGAAGAAATGGACAAATTCTTAGAAAGGTATAACCTTCCAAGACTGACCCAGGAAGAAACAGAAAATATGAACAGACCAATCACAAGTAATGAAATTGAAACTGTGATTAAAAGTCTTCCAACAAACAAAAGTCCAGGACCAGAAGTCTTCACAGGTGAATTCTATCAAACATTTAGAGAAGAGTTAACACCCATCCTTCTCACTCTTCCAAACAATTGCAGAGGAAGGAACACTGCCACACTCATTCTATGAGGCCACCATCACCCTGATACCAAAACCAGACAAAGATACTACACAAAAATAAAATTACAAACCAATATCACTGATGAATATAAATGCAAAAATCCTCAACAAAATACTAGCAAACAGAATCCAACAACACATTAAGAGGATCATACACCATGATCAAGTGGGATTTATCCCAGGGATGCAAGGAATCTTCAATATACACAAATCAATCAATGTGATTCACCATATTAACAAACTGAAGAATGAAAACCACATGATCATCTCAGTAGATGCAGAAAAAGCTTTTGACAAAATTTAACACCCATTTATGATAGAAACTCTCCAGAAAGTGGGCATAGAGGGAACCTACTTCAACATAATAAAGGCCGTATATGACAAGCTCACGGCAAACACCATTCTCAATGGTGAAAAACTGAAAGCGTGTCCTCTAAGATCAGGAACAAGACAAGGATATCCACTCTCACCACTATTATTCAACATAGCTTTGGAAGTCCCAGCCATGGCAATCAGGGAAGAAAAAGAAATAAAAGGAATACAAATTGGAAAAGAAGAAGTAAAACGGTCACTGTTTGCAGATGACATGATGTTATGCATAGAGAATACTAAAGATGCCACAAGAAAAGTAGTAGAGCTAGTCAATGAATTTGGTAAAGTTGCAGGATACAAAATTAATGCACAGAAATCTCTTGCATTCCCATACACTAATGATGAAAAATCTGAAAGGGAAATTAAGGAATAAAAATTTTTTTAATAAAATACCTAAGAAGGGAAATTAGGCAAATTATATGAGATAACTGGCCTATAATCTTTTAAAATGTCAAGGTTAAGAAACATAAGAACAGAGAACTGTTCCAAATTAAAGGAGAATAAGGAGATATGAAAACCATAGATGATCCTGACTTAAACATAACTCAAGGGGAAAAATTTTTATAAAGAATATTATTGAGACAAATGACAAAATCTGAATATACTCCGTAAACTGTATGTTAGTATTAGAACAATGTTAAATTTCCTGATTTCTGTAAACTAAACTAGGTTTTCTATGAGAAAATCCTTATCTTTAGGAAATACATATTAAATTATTCAAAGGAAAAAATAACACTAACTGAGACTTAATGGTGGAAAAGATTATTTGGACTAATACTCACATTGAGAAAAATAAGTAAAAAACTGGAAAATATTTTAAATATCCTAAAAGACCCGAAGGGCTAACAAGATAGTATGGAATTGACACACCAGAGTTTGTTTTGGTTTGGTTTGGTTTGAGGTATTTTTGGGTGGCGGGCATGGCGGGGCATGATGAATGGCCTGTGGGATGTTAGTTCCCTGAAGAGGAATTGAACCCAGGCCCTTGTGAGTGAGAGCACAGAGTCCTAATCACTGGACCGCCAGGGAATTCCCAGCACAGCAGAGTTAAACAGAATCCAGAGAGTAAGTGAACAACTGAAGCCACTTTTTTCCTGTGAGCATTTGACAATTTTATTAAACTAGAACTTTTATTTTGATGGTCAAAGGGAAGGAAATTTAAACCCACAGCACACAAAGAAGGTAGAGACCCTCTACTGCCTATACCCCAGTGTGGAGGTAAACCAGAAGTAAACCAGCCCTCTCAAAACTGAAGTTCAACTTCCCATTTCCTGGAGAGTACAATAAACCTCAAGTATTGAACTTTATTTAAAGTGGTTCCAAAGTGTTAGTGCCCAGTAGAAGCAAATGCACATCTTCTCTGGATGATGTTTTCTTCATTTCATGTTCAATTTACTCCTAGGAATAATTATTTAAGGATAATGAGCAGCACATTGTAAAAGATAACCTAGCAGACAAAGAAATAATCACAAGTAACAGTAGAAACGACACACAGAAACAGATCCACAAAGACTTCAGGTTGGAATTTCAAACACACAAAACTGTGTGCAAGAACCAGAAAAGAAGAAGAAATTAACTAGAATGTAGCACAGAAACAAAAATAAGTGAGAGATCAAGAGACAGGAAAGACAGAAGATCTAAACAAGTTTAACTGGATTTTAAGGAAAAGAAGAGACCAAAAAATGGACCAAAGGCAATATCTGATAAAATAATGACTGAAAGTTTTCCAGAATAAATTAAAGGCAAAAATTCACAGACTGAATATGCCCAATGAATCCAAGCAAGATAAATAAAAATAAATCTACATCTACATTTAGTACAGTGAAATTGTAGTTACCCCAGACAAAAAGAAAATCTAACACATCAACCAGAGAGAAAAAACAGAGTCCCTAGAAAGGAACAATGGTTAAACTTACAGCTGACTTCTCAACAATGATGGAATGGTAGTATCACTGAAATAACTATCAGCACAGAACTCTCTATAAGACAAAAAGAATTAAGGTCAGGACTTCCCCAGTGGCGCAGTGGTTAAGAATCCACCTGCCAATGCAGGGGACACGGGTTCAATCCCTGGTCCAGGAAGATCCCACATGCCGCGGAGCAACTAAGCCCATGCACCACAACTACTGAGCCTGTGCTCTAGAGCCCACGAGCCACAACTACTGAGCCCACGTGCCACAACTACTGAAGCCCCCGTGCCTAGAGCCCATGCTCCACAACAAGAGAAGCCACCGCAATGAGAAGTCTGCCCACTGCAAGAAAGAGCAGTCCCCACTGGCCACAACTACTGAAGCCCCCGTGCCTAGAGCCCATGCTCCACAACAAGAGAAGCCACCACAATGAGAAGTCTGCCCACTGCAAGAAAGAGTAGTCCCCACTCGCCACAACTAGAGAAAGCCGGCACACAGCAACAAAGACCCAACACAGACAAAAATAAATAAATAAATAAACAAAACTAATTTAAAATAAAAGAATTAAGGTCAAATAGGGCATTTTCAGACAAGCGAAATCTAAGCACCGGCAGATCCTCGCTACAAGGAAATTTAAAAAGATAAAGGAAAGGAAAATGATCCCAGGTAGAAGACCCTAAGAAGGAATGAATAGGAAAAAATAATTAGAAGAAAAACATATGGCTGAATCTACACTATATGGATAAAATAACAATAATGACTTAAAGGATTAAAAAAATCACACATTTACATTTAAAACTTATTTACACCTAAGGGCTTCCCTGGTGGCACAGTGGTTAAGAATCTGCCTGCCAATGCAGGGAACACGGGTTTGATCCCTGGTCTGGGAAGACCCCACATGCCGTGGAGCAACTAAGCCCATGCAACACAACTACTGAGCCTGCGCTCTAGAGCCCGTGAGCCACAACTACTGAGCCTGCATGCCACAGCTACTGAAGTCCATGAACCTAGAGCCCGTGCTCCTCAACAAAAGAAGCCACCACAATGAGAAGCCCAGGCACTGCAAGGAAGAGTAGCCCCCACTCACCACAACTAGAGAAAGCCCGTCTTCAGCAACAAAGACCCAACGCAGCCAAAAATAAATAAACAAATTTTTTTTTAATGAATAAAATCTATCTTTCAAAAAACATGTACATCTAAACTGCTTCTGGGAGATGGAGTAAGCATACTTTTCCTTATTCCTCCCTCTGAGTACAACCCCTGGACATTATTTATAAAACATAAAAAGAATCCTTTGAAAAGGAAACAAAAATGTAGAAACCTCAGGACTGAAGGAACAACGCAGGGTTGAGTTCTCTGGGATTTTTTTAACCTCTTATACACCAGATAGAGAGCTGAAGAATCCAGCAACCCAGAAATGCCAATGGGGAAAGACAAAAATGCCAAGGAAAGCCTATCTCTAAAAAATGAATCAATTAAGAGGCAATTTGTCAAAACGGAAAACTTTTAGATGATAACCACTCCATTAGAGCTAAACGCCATAGAAAAAACTATGGCCGCACCCCTACCTGTGCAAGCAAAGCCAAGTGAGGAGGCTGTACTTCCACCCTAATGAGGCTACAATTAAGTGTCCAGCACCCCTCCTGGGGTTGTGTCAGAGAAGGTAAAGTAGGGAGCCAGCAATTTCATCCCACGGGTCAGTAACAGGACCCTTGCCAAAGAGTGTCAGTGGAGGCCATGGGGGAAGCCAGGACTTGTGCCTCCAGTCAGTAATAAAGGGTAGTAGCTTCCCACACTCACTGGAGCTAGATCAGAGGAAGTCTAGTGGGAGTCAGGACATTCACCACCACCTGGCACTAACAAGGCAATCCTCATTGCAGTATCAGTAAAGACCACATGTGGAGCTGAAACTCACACCCCTGCACAGCAGTAATGAAGAGCTCCCCAACCTGGGTGTCAACAAAGGCCAAATGGTGAACCTGGACATCTAGCTCTACCTAACAATAACAAGTTAATATCCCTTCTCATTGCTGGAGCAGTATCACAAAAGGCCAACAAAAGCAAAAGTTCAAAATAAGATTCAGAGTACAGAACATAATTTTTGAAAATCCAAATTTCATTTGAAAAATCATTCATCATATCAAGAACCAGGAAAATCCCAAACTAAATGAAAAAAGACAATCAATCAATGCCAAAGCTTAGATGACGGAGATGTTATAATTAGCTGAAAAAGATTTTAGCCATAAACATGTTTCCATGAGGAATTACAAACATCCTTAAAACAAGTGAATAGAAAGCCTCAGTTGATGAAATACCAAATGGAAATTTTAGAACTGAAAAATATAATAACCATCATAAAAAGTTCAGTCGATTGGACTCACGAGCAGGATGGATGGGTGAGAGGAAAGAACAAGAGAGCCAGAAGATAGAACAATAGAAATTACTGAATCAGAAAAAAATAATAAACAAACAAAAAAAAATGCAAAGAATAGAGACTGAGGTATCCACGAAATTTTAACAAAAGATCAAACATTCATGTCATTGGTGTCCCAAAAGAGAAGAAAGAAAGCAGGACTGAAAAAGCATTCAAAGAGATCATGGCTGAAAACTACCCAAATTTGGGAAGAGACCTAAACTACATTCAAGAAGCTGAGAAAACACCAAACAGTAAAAATCTAAAGAAATCTACACCAAGAACCATTATATTTAAACTTCTAAAAACTAAAGACAAAGAAAAAAAATCTTTAAAACAGTCAGAAAAAAATGATACCTTATGTATAGGAAGAAAACAATTAGAATTATAGTAGATTTCTCATCAGAAGCAAGTGGCACAGCATTTTCCATGTGCTGGAAGAAAAGAAATGTGAAAAAAGAGACCTATACCCAGCAAAATATCCTTCAGGATAAGGAGAAATCAAGAGTCTCATATTAAGGAAAACCAAGGGAATTTTTCACCAGTGGAATTACCCTAAAAGAATGCCTGAAGGAGGTATTCTAAACAGAAAGGAAATGATAAAAGAATGAATCTTGGAACTTTACTGTGGTAAGCAGGAAAAAGGTGCATATCCTACCCTCAAAACAAGCAAATATGTCACCTTACATGGAATAGGAAAATTAAACTTGTGATGGAATTTAGGTTGCTAACTAGCTGGCTTTAAGATGGGGAGATTATTCTGGATTATTCTGTATGGGCCCAGGGTAAACACCAGGGTCTGTACAAGTGGAAGAGGGAGGCAGAAGAAAAGGTCAGAGCGATGCCATATAAGGACTAGATCCTCTGTTGCTGGCTTTTTTTTTTTTTTAATTCATTTATTTATTTTTGGCTGTGTTGGGTCTTCAATGCTGTGTGCAGGCTTTCTCTAGTTATGGCAAGTAGGGGATACTCTTCATTGTGGTGCATGGGCTTCTCACTGTGGTGGCTTCTCTTGTTGTGAAGCATGGGCTCTAGGCGCTCAGGCTTCAGTAGTTGTGGCATGCAGGCTCAGTAGTTGTGGCTCATGGGCTCTAGAGCGCAGGCTCAGTAGTTGTGGTGCACTTGCTTAGTTGCTCTGTGGTATGTGGTATCTTCCCGAACCTGTGTGCCCTGCATTGGCAGGCAGATTCTTAACCACTGCACCACCAGGGAAGCCCAGTGTTGCTGGCTTTGAAGTTAGAGAAAGGGGATAATGAGCCAAGGAATGTGGGTGATGCATAGAAGCTGGAAAAGGCAAGGAAATGCCTCCAGAAAGGACCACAGGCTGTGGCCAATACTTGGATCTCAAACCACTGAGACATGTCAGACTTCTGACTTACGGAAGTGTAACATAATAATTTTGTGTTGTTTTAAGCCATTTGGTTTGTGGTAATTTGTTACACCAGCAACAAACAGCAAATACAAATAGCCAGACAGAAAATCAGTGAAGATATAAAACTCAAAAGACTATAAAACCAGGGCTTCCCTGGTGGCGCAGTGGTTGAGAGTCCGCCTGCCGATGCAGGGGACGCGGGTTCGTGCCCCGGTCCGGGAGGATCCCACGTACCACCAAGCAGCTGGGCCCGTGAGCCATGGACACTGGGCCTGCGCGTCCGCAGTCTGTGCTCCACAGCGGGAGAGGCTGCAGCAGTGAGAGGCCCGCGTACCGCAAAAAAAAAAAAAAAAAAAAAAAAAAAAAAAAGACTATAAAACCAAAGGGATCTAATCAACATTTATACACACCCACACAGCAACAACAGTTAACATCCTTTGCAAGTTCCCATGAAAAACACAGCAAGATGGACCATATCATGGGCTACAAAACATACTTCAACTACAAAAGAATTGAAATCATGTAGACTGTTCACCAAACAAATGGAATCAAACTAGAAATCAGTAACAGAAAGATAAGAGCAGACAACAAGGGCACCTACCAGGCACCGGTAGGGGACCATGGACACCTAAGGGGATGGGAGGAACCCCCAGCGACTGGCTTGCAGGATCTTGGTTCCCAGGCCGGAGGTTGGGCCTAAGCTCCTTTGGTGGGAACTCCAAGTCCAAACTGCTAGACTAACAGAGAACCTCAGACCCCACGGAATATCAATTGGAGTGAGGCCTCCCAGAGGACCTCATCTCAGCACCAAGACCCAGCTCTATCCAACTGCCTGCAAACTCCAGTGCTGGAGGCCTCAGTCCAAACAACCAGTAAGACAGGAATACAGCCCCACCCATCAAAAAAAAAAAAAAGAAACAACAAAAAAATATGTTACAGACGAAGGAGCAAGGTAAAAACCTACAAGACCAAATAAACAAAGATGAAATAGGCAACCTACCTGAAAAAGAATTCAGAGTAATGACAGTAAAGATGATCCAAAATCTGGGAAACAGAATGGAGAAAATACAAGAAACATTTAATAAGGATCCAGAAGAACTAAAGAGCAAACAAAGAGTGATGAACAACACAATAACTGAAACTAAAAATACTCTAGAAGGAATCAATAGCAGAATAACTGAGGCAGAAGAACGGATAAGTGAGTTGGAAGATAAAATGGTGGAAATAACTGCCAGGGAGCAGCATAAAGAAAAAAGAATGAAAAGAATTGAGGACAGTCTCAGAGACCTCTGGGACAACATTAAATGCACCAACATTCGAATTATAGGGGTTCCAGAAGAAGAGAAAAAGAAAGGGACTGAGAAAATATTTGAAGAGATTATAGGTGAAAACTTCCCTAACCTGGGAAAGGAAATATTCAATCAAGTCCAGGAAGCACAGAGTCCCATACAGGATAAACCCAAAGAGAAACAGGCCAAGATACATTAATCAAACTATCAAAAATTAAATACAAAGAAAAAGTATTAAAAGCAGCAAGGGAAAAGCAACAAATAACATACAAGGGAATCCCCATAAGGTTAACAGCTGATCTTTCAGCAGAAACTCTGCAAGTCAGGAATGGCAGGACATATTTAAAGTGATGAAAGGGAAAACCCAACAACCAAGATTACTCTACCCAGCAAGGATCTCATTCAGATTCGATGGAGAAATTAAGACCTTAATAGACAAGCAAAAGCTAAGAGAATTCAGCACCACCAAACCAGCTTTACAACAAATGCTAAGGAACTTCTCTAGGCAGGAAACACAAGAGAAGGAAAAGACCTACAAAACCAAACCCAAAACAATTAAGAAAATGGTAATAGGAACATACATATCAATAATTACCTTAAACACATAAGGACTAATTGCTCCAACCAAAAGACATAGACTGGCTGAATGGATACAAAAACAAGACCGGTATATATGCTGTCTACAAGAGACCCACTTCAGACCTAGGGACACATACAGACTGAAAGTGAGGTAATGGAAAAAGATATTCCATGCAAATGGAAATCAAAAGAAAGCTGAAGTAACAATTCTCATATCAGACAAAATAGAATTTAAAATAAAGACTATTACAACAGACAAAGAGGGGCACTACATAATGATCAAGGGATCAATCCAAGAAAAAGATATAATAATGGTAAATTGATACAAACAGATGGAGAGATATACCATGTTCTTGGATTGGAAGAATCAACATTGTGAAAATGACTATACTACACAAAGCAATCTACAGATTCAATGCAATCCCTATCAAACTACTAATGGCATTTTTCACAGAACTAGAACAAAAAATTTCACAATTTGTATGGAAACACAAAAGACCCCGAATAGCCAAAGCAATCTTGAGAACGAAAAACGGAGCTGGAGGAATCAGGCTCCCTGACTTCAGACTATACTACAAAGTACAGTAATCAAGACAGTATGGTACTGGCACCAACACGAAATATAGATCAATGGAACAGGATAGAAAGCCTAGAGATAAACCCATGCACATATGGTCACCTTATCTTTGATAAAGGAGGCAAGAGTATACAATGGAGAAAAGGCGGCCTCTTCAATAAGTGGTGCTGGGAAAACTGGACAGTTACATGTAAAAGAATGAAATTAGAACACTTCATAACACCATACACAAAAATAAACTCAAACTGGATTAAAGACCTAAATGTAAGGCCAGACACTGTAAAACTCTTAGAGGAAAACATGGGCAGAATACACTATGACATAAATCACAGCAAGATCTTTTTGACCCACCTCCTAGAGTAATGGAAATAAAAACAAAAATAAACAAATGGGACTCAATGAAACTTAACAGCTTTTGCACAGCAAAGGAAACCATAAACAAGAAGAAAAGACAGCCCTCAGAGTGGAAGAAAATATTTGCAAACAAAGCAACAGACAAAGGATTAATCTCCAAAATATACAAGCAGCTCATGCAGCTCAATATCAAAAAAACAACCCAATCCAAAAATGGACAGAAGACCTAAATAGACATTTCTCCAAAGAAGATATACAGATTGCCAACAAACACATGAAAGGATGCTCAACATCATTAATCATTAGAGAAATGCAAATCAAAACTACAGTGAGGTATCACCTCACATGGGTTAGAAAGCCATCATCAAAAAATCTACAAATAAATGCTGGAGAGGGTATGGAGAAAAGGGAACCCTCATGTACTGTTGGTGAGAATGTAAATTGATACCGGCACTATGGAGAACAGTATGGAGGTTCCTTAAAAACTAAAAATAGAACTACCATATGACCCAGTAATCCTACTACTGGGTATATACCCTGAGAAAACCATAACTCAAAGAGTCATGTACCACAATGTTTACTGCAGCACTATTTACAATAGCCAGGACATGGAAGCAACCTAAGTGTCCATCGACAGATGAATGGATAAAGAAGAGGTGGCACATACATACAATGGAATATTACTCAGCCATAAAAAGAAACGAAATTGAATTATTTGTAGTGAGGTGGATGGACTTAGAGTCTGTCATACAAAGTGAAGTCAGAAAGAAAAAAACAAATACCATATGCTGACACATATATATGGAATCTAAAAAAAAAAAAGGTTCTGATGAACCTAGGGGCAGGACAGGAATAGAGGCAGATGTAGAGAATGGACTTGAGGACACAGGGAGGGGGAAGGGTAAGCTGGGACGAGGTGAGAGAGTAGCATTAACATATATACACTACCAAATGTAAAATAGATAGCTAGTGGGAAGCAGCTGCATAGTACAGGTAGGTCAGCTCTGTGTGTTGTGATCACCTAGAGGGGTGGGATAGGGAGGGTGGGAGGGAGACGCAACAGGGAAGGGATATGGGGATATACATATGCATATAGCTGGTTCACTTTGTTATACAGCAGAAACTAACACAACATTGTAAAGCAATTATACTCCAATAAAGATGTTAAAAAAAAAAGAAAGATAAGAGCAAAATATCCAAACAACACATGGAAGTTAAAGAAAATATTTCTAAATATTCCATAGGTCAGAGAAGTATCAAGGGAAATAAAAAATACATTGAACTGAATGAAAAGGAAAATACAACATGCCAAAATTTGTGGCACAAAGCTAAAGCAGTGCTGAGAAGGAAATTCGTAGCAATAAATGCACACTTTAGAAAATAGGGAAGGGCTCAAATAATTTTCCTAGGTTTCCATCCTCAAGAACTTAGAAAATGAAAACCAAAATAAACCAAAACTAAGCAGAAGGAAGGAAGTAACGATAAAAGCAGAAATCAATAAAACCAAAACCAGAAAAATAGAGAAAATCAATAAAACAAAGAGCTGGTTCCTTGGAAAGATCTATTAAAAGTGACACAGCTCTAGCAAGACTAACGAAGACAATAAAGGGAAGATACAAATTGCCGATATCTAAATGAAACAGGGGATATTACTACAGACTCTGAAGACACGAAAAAGATAAGGACTACTATGAACAACTTAGATAAAATGAACCAATTCTTCAAAAAACATAAAGCACCACTACTTGCTCATTATAAAATTAATAACTTTATAACTATTAAGAATATTGAATCTATAATCTAAAAACTCCCCCCAAAAGAATCTCAGTCCTTGATGGTTTCACTGGAGAATTCTACAAAATGTTTAGAGAAAAATTAACACTAATTCTATACAATCTCTTTCAGAAAACAAAAGTGGAAGGAACACTTCCCAACATTTTAAGAAACCAATGTTGTTACCCTAATACCAAAACCAGACAAAGACAGTGCTGAGAGAGAGAGAGAGAGAGAGAGAGAGAGAGAGAGAAAAACTGCAGACCAATATTTCTCATGAATATAGACCAAAAAATCCTGAACGAAATATTATTCAACAGAATTCAGTAACATGTAAAAAGAATTAAACCGTTAAACACCATAATCATGGGATTTATCCTGTGGATGCAAAGCCAACTCAATATTTGAAAATTAATCAATGTAACACATCTTATTAACAGGCTAAAGAAGAAAAATAACATTATCATATCAATTCATACAGAAAAAAAATTACCAAAATTCATCATTCATGATAAAACTCTCAGAAAAACAGAAACAGGAGAATTTCCTCAGCTTAAACAAAGTAACTACAGGTAACAATTTCCTTAATGAAGAAAGACTGATTTTCCCCCAACACTGAGACAAGGAAAAGATGTTTACTCTCACCACTCTTATTCAACATAGTGCTGGAAGTTCCAGTCTGTACAATAAGAGAAGAAAAGAAAATAAGAGTCATAAAGACCAGAAAGGAGGAAATAAAACTGTCCCTATTTGCAGATGACATGATGCTCCATGTAAAAAATTTGAAGGATCTACAAAAACACTCCTAGCACTAATCAGTAAGTTCAACAAGATCACAGAACACACTCTCAATGTACAAAAATCAATTGTACTTCTATATACTAGCAATGACCACTTAAACATCAAAACTAAAACTACAGTATTTTTTCCAGTGGCTCAAACAAAGTGAAATATTTAGATATAAATCTAACAAAATATGTATAGGCTGTGTAGGTTGAAAACTACACAATGCTGATGAAAGAAATCAAAGATCTTTGTTTAAATGGAGAGACATACTATGTTCATGAATTGGAAGACTCACCACAGTAAAGATTTCAATTCTCCCTAAATTGATAGCCAGGTTTAATAGAATTCTTATTCAAAACTCAGCAATAAGGAATGACATTAGCAAGATGACGAACTAGGTAGCTCCAGGCCCTCATTCCCCCATGGAAACATTTTACAAAAGCAATTAGAGACTTGCTAAAATACCTTTATAGGAGCTCTGGAAAACAGTCAAAGGTCTATAGCAAACAAGTGAACACCCAACCAAGAAAAACCCACATTAAAAATGATAGGAAATTTCATGGCATTTTTCACTTATCCCTGCCCCATCCCCTTTTCCAAATGGTATAGTTAGGAGGAAGCAACAGCCCACAGCCAATACACGCCCTCCAATGTGAGTGAGCAGAGCAGCCCTTATCGGCAAGCTTCTAACCTGTATGGGGGCTGCCTGAGGGACTGCTCTGTTTCAATCAACTCCAGAGCTCATGTAGGAAAAAGCAGAATAGCTCAGATCTCAGGCTGTAAATAAACATGGGAAGCAGTAAGCACTGCTGGTGAAAGCTGCAGAGGGACTGCAGACTAAGAGATGCCTAGGCAAGAAATTATGAGTGGGTGGTAGGAATGTAAAATGGTGCAGCCACTATGGCAAACAATATGGTGCTTCCTCAAAATGTTAAAAATAGAATTACCACATGACCCAGCAATTCTACTTCTAGGTATATACCCAAAAGAATTAAAAGCAGAGACTCAAATAGATATTTGTATACCCTTGTTCATAGCAGCATTACTCACAAAAGTGAACAGGTAGAAACAATCCAATTGCCCATCAAAGGATAAAAGGATAAACAAAACATGGTATATAAAATAATGGAATATTATGCAGCCTTAAAAGGAATGAAATCTGTTACATGGTACAATATGAACAAAGCTTGAAAATAAATGCTGAGTGAAGCGAAAACCAGACACAAAAGGAAAAATATTGTATGATTCTCCTTATATGAGGGATTAGAAGCAATCAAATTCACAGGAACAGAAAGAGGAGTGGTGCATGCCAGGGGCTAAGGGGGAAGGGGAAATGAGTTATTTTCTAATAGGTATAGAGTTTCATTATGGGAAGATGGTTCTGGAAATTTATGATGGTGATGACTGCACAATGGGAAGGTACTGAATGCCACTGAACTGGACACTAAAAAATGGTGAAAATTATAAATTTTATGCTCTATGTATTTTGCTACAACTAAAGTAAAACCCAGCAAGATAAAAATAAAACCCAGAAAAGATTACTCTGAAATTTTACAGAAGAGATAAAATAATTTTGAAAAAGCAAAATGGATAATTTTGAAAAAGCAAAATGGAAGGAATCAGTCTACCCAAATTGGTATTAACATATACACACTACTATATATAAAATAGATGATCAACAAGGACCTACTGTATATCACACTCAATACTACAAATCTACAATACTACAAACACTCAAATCTACTCAATACTCTGTAATAACCTATATGGAAAAAGAATCTGAAAAAGAATGGATATATGTATATGTATAACTGAATCACTTTACCGTACATCTGAAACTAACACAACATTGTAAATTAACTACACTCCAATATAAAATAAAAATTAAATTAAAATTTATAAAAAATTCATATTATATAGGTATGGTAATCAAGACTGTGAGGTATTATTGGATAGACAGACATATACATCAATGGAACAGAACAAAGAACCCAGAAACAGACCAACAAATATACCCAAATGATTTTTTATAAAGGTGCAAAAGCAATTCAATAGAGGAAAGATAACCTTTTCAATAAATGGCAGTGGAACAACTAGATATTCAGAGGCAAAAAACTTACACTTGACCTAAGGCTCACAATTGAGCCTAATTTTTGAATTATACAAAAATTAACTCAAAATGTATAACAGTCTTGGGCTTCCCTGGTGGCGCAGTGGTTGAAAGTCCACCTGCTGATGCAGGGGACAAGGGTTTGTGCCCCAGTCTGGGAAGATCCCACATGTCACGAAGCAGCTAGGCCCGTGAGCCATGGCCGCTGAGCCTGCGCGTCCGGAGCCTGTGCTCCGCAACGGGAGGGGCCACAACAGTGAGAGGCCCGTGTACCAAAAAAAAAAAAAAAATGTATAACAGTCTTAAGTGTAAAATGAAAAACCATAAAACTTAACAGAGAAGAAAATCTTCAAGATCTAGGTCTAGACTCTTTGTCTAATAAATACCAAAAGAAGAAAAATCCATAAAAGGAAAAATTAATAATTGGGCCTCATTAAAATTAAAACCTTTTTCTGTCTTCAGACCTGTTAAGAGGATGAAAATGCAAGCTATAGAATGGAGGACATATTTACATACCACATATTCCACAAAGAACTAGTATCTAGAATATATAAAGAACTTCTACTACTCAATATTAAAAAAATCCAATTAGAACATAAGTGAAAGACATAAAGAAATATTTCACCAAAGAAAGAGATGGCAAATAAGTACATGGAAAGATGTTCAACATCGTTAGTCACTAGGGAAATGCAAATTAAAATCACAATGAGATATTACGACACACCTATCAAACAGAATGTCTAAAATAAAAAGTAGTGAAAATACCAAATGCTGGTGAGGATGTGAAGAAACTGGACTGCTCATATATTGATGGTGGAAATATAAAATGGTATAGAAAAATTCAGAAGTTTCTTCAAAAGCTAAACATGGGACTACTATGTGAATCTGCAGTTACACTCCTGGACATTTATTCTAGAGAAATAACTACATTCACACAAATATCTATACACCAGTGTTTATACCTCTTTTATTCATAACAGCCAAAAAAGTAGAAGTAACCTAGATGTCTTTCAACAGGTGAATGGTTAAATAAACTGTGGTACATCCATACCATGAAATACTACACAGCCATAAAAAGGAATTAAATCGGTATAGGATAACAGCCTGGGTGAATCTCCAGAGTTATGTTGAATGAAGAAAGCAATTCCCAAAAGTTACAACACTGTATGATTCCATTTATATAACATTGTTATAATAATAAAATTATAGAGATGGAGACTAGATTAGTGGTTGCCAGAGGATGGGAGGGAAGTGAGTGTGGTTACAAAAGGGAAACCTGAGGGATTCTTGTGGTGATGGAAATGTTCTCATGACTGTATCAACGTTAACACTCTAGTTTTGACATCGCTTTACAAGATATTACCATTGAGAGAAACTGGGTAAAGAATAAACAAGATCTTTCTGTATTATTTCTTACAACTACAATTTTGAAGCTACAATTTTCTCAAAAACGTTTATATAGACATATTTACATACAAACACACACATAATACTAAAATACACAACAACAGTATATAACCTAGAAAAGTGTAAGGTCTCTTGATTATCCAGAGTACTTGGAATTAATGTCAGACTTTACATAATTCTGTAACCCCCCAACCCCCAAAGTAGAAAAGAGTTATAGTTTCAATCTAGGAAAGGAGGAAAAAATAAATGATTTTAAAGAAAATACCAAGCAAGACAAAAACAAGACAAAAAAGGGAGAAGAGAATATAAACACAGTGGGACAAAAGTAAGATGGTAGAAATAAATCCAAATAATTACAAGTAATTATAAATCCAAGTAATCACACTGATGAAAATTAAATAAGTGTGCTAGTTAAAAGACAAAGATTGTCAGATTGGACTTAAAAATAATCAAAAGAAGTATACTTCAAAAGAAGAATATTTTACACACGATTTAGAAAAGTTAAAAGTAAAAGGATGAAAAAGATATGCCATGCAAACATTAACCAAAAGAAAGCTTGTGATGCTGGATTTAGTTATTTATTTAAAAACCTTTTTTTGAATTAACATTAAAAAAAAAGCTTGTGAAGCTGTATTAGTATCAGGCAAAACACATTACCATATCTATAAAGTGGGTCACTTCTAAATAAATAAATAATTTAACTCACTAAGATATGACCAGTTTGCACCTGTATGCAACCTAAGCACATAGCCCCAAAATATATAAAGCAAAATTAATAGAATCAAAAAGATAAATACACAAGTCCACATAGTGGATTTTAACTTACTTCTTCAGAAATTCATTGAATAAGCAATAAGGATATAGAAAATTTGAATATGATTACCTGATTACATAGATATATATATAGAAGTCTGTCCCCAACAACTATACATACCATATTCTTTTTAAGCACAGATGGAGTTTTTACAAAAATTAACTGTATTCTGAACAACCAAGCAAGACTCAACAAATTTCAAAATACTGAAACCATACAAAGTACGCTTTATGACCACGTTTAGCTTTTTATTAAGCTAAAAATCAATTTAAAATGCTCATGAAACTATTACCACACAGGAATTCTCTATTAGGGATATACCCAAGAGAATTGAAAATGTATGATCACACAAAGACTTGTACAATAATGTTCACAGCAGCCTTATTCATATGGACAAAAAGTAGAAGAAACCCAAATGTCCATCAACTGATGAATAAACAAAATGTGGTATACATGTACAATGGAGTACTGATACATGCTACAACATAGATGAACTTTGAAAACATTAAGTAAAAGAAGCCAGACACGAAAGGTCACATATTATACAATTCCATTTATTAAGAATTTAGAATAAGCAAATCCAGTCATACAGAAGGTAGATTAGTGTTTCCCAGGGGCTGAGGGAATTAAAAATGGGGAGTGACTAAGGAAGCTCACACAGCATCTTAGAGAGCCTCATCCACCAGAGGGCAGACAGCAGAAGCAAGAAGAACTACATTCCTGCAGTCTGTGGAACAAAAACCACATTCACAGGAAGATAGACAAAATGAAAAGGCAGAGGACTATGTACTAGATGAAGGAACAAGATAAAACCCCAGAAAAACAACTAAATGAAGTGGAGATAGGCAACCTTCCAGAAAAAGAATTCAGAATAATGATAGTGAAGATGATCCAGGACCTCAGGAAAAAAATGGAGGCAAAGATTGAGAAGATGCAAAAAGTGTTTAACAAAGACCTAGAAGAGTTAAAGAACAAAAAAACAGAGATAAACAATACAATAACTGAAATGAAAAATACACTAGAAGGAATCAATAGCAGAATAACTGAAGCAGAACAGATAAGTGACCTGGAAGATAGAATGGTGGAAATGACTGCCATGGAACAGAATAAAGAAAAAAGAATGAAAAGAAATGAAGACAGCCTGAGACCATTGGGACAACATCAAACACAACAACATTCACATTATAGAGGTCCCAGAAGGAGAAGAGAGAGAGAAAGGACACGAGAATATATTTGAAGAGACTATAGTCGAAAACTTCCCTAACATAGGAAAGGAAATAGCCACCCAAGTGCAGGAAGCACAGAGAGTCCCAGGCAGGATAAACCCAAGACGAAACACACCGAGACACATAGTAATCAAATTGACAAAAATTAAAGACAAAGAAAAATTATTAAAAGCAACAAGGGAAAAACAACAAATAACATACAAAGGAATCCCCATAAGGTTAAACAGCTGATTTCTCAGCAGAAACTCTACAAGCTAGAAGGGAGTGGCACGAAATATTTAAAGTGATGAAAGGTAAGAACCTAAAATCAAGATTACTCTACCCGGCAAGGATCTCATTCAGATTTGACGGAGAAATCAAAAGCTTTACAGACAAGCAAAAGCTAAGAGAATTCAGCACCACCAAACCAGCTCTACAACAAATGCTAAAGGAACTTCTCTAAGTGGGAAAAACAAGAGAAGACAAGGAACTACAAAAACAAACAAAACAATTAAGAAAATGGTCATAGGAACACACACATCGATAATTACCTTAAACGTGAATGGATTAAATGCTCCAACCAAAAGACACAGGCTTGCTGAATGGATACGAAAACAAGACCCATATATATGCTGTCTACAAGAGACTCACTTCAGACCTAGGGACACATACTGACTGAAAGTGAGGGGATGGAAAAAGATATTCCATGCAAATGGAAATCGAAAGAAAGCTGGAGTAGCAATACTCATATCACATAAAATAGACGTTAAAATAAAGAATGTTACAAGGGACAGGAAGGACATTACATAATGATCAAGGGATCAATCCAAGAAGAAGATATAACAATTATAAATATATAGGCACCCAACATAGGAGCACCTCAATACATAAGGCAACTGCTAACAGCTCTAAAAGAGGAAATCAACAGTAACACAATAATAGTGGGGGACTTTAACACCTCATTTACACCAATGGACAGATCATCAGACAGAAAATTAATAAGGACACAAAAACTTTAAATGACACAATAGAACAGATAGATTTAATTGATGTTTATAGGATATTCCAACTGAAAACAGCAGATTACACTTTCTTCTCAAGTGCACATGGAACATTCTCCAGAATAGATCACATCTTGGGTCACAAATCAAGCCATGGTAATTTAAGAAAATTGAAATCATATCAAGCATATTTTCCGACCACAATGCTATGAGATTAGAAATCAATTACAGGTGGAAAAAACGTAAAAACCACAAACACATGGAGCTTAAACAATACGTTACTAAATAACCAAGAGATCACTTAAGAAATCAAAAAATACCTAGAGAAAATGACAACGAAAACACAACGATCCAAAAACCATGGATGCAGCAAAAGCAGTTCTAAGATGGAAGTTTATAGCTATACAAGCCTACCTCAAGAAACAAGAAAAATCTCAAGTAAACAATCTAACCTTATACCTAAAGGAACTAGGAAAGAAGAACAAACAAAACCCAAAGTTAGAAGAAGGAAAGAAATCAATAAGATCAGAGGAGAAATAAATGAAATAGAAACAAATGGTACAGATGAACTGGTTTGCAAGGCAGAAACAGAGACACAGATGTAGAGAACAAACGTATGGACAGCAAGTGGGGAAAGTGGGGGGGAGGGGGGAGGGGGCTAGTGGCAGTGGGATGAATTGGAAGATTGAGATTGACATATATACACTAATATGTATAAAATAACTAATAAGAACTTGTTGTATAAAAAATTAAAATAATATAAAATTCAAATAAAAGAAAGAAAACAATAGCAAAGATCAATAAAACTAAAAGCTGGTTCTTTGAGAAGATAAATGAAATTGATATACCTTTAGTCAGAGTCATCAAGAAAAAGAGGTAGAGGACTCAAATCAATAAAATTAGAAATGAAAAAGGAGAAGTTACAATGGACACCAGAGAAATATAAAGCATCATAAGAGACTACTACAAGCAACTCTATGCCAATAAAATGGATAACCTGGAAGAAATGGACAAATTCTTAGAAAGATATAACCTTCTAAGACTGAACCAGGAATAAATAGAAAATATGAACAGACCAATCACAAGTAATGACATTGAAACTGTGATTAAATATCTCCCAACAAACAAAAGTCCAGGACCAGATGGCTTCACAGATGGACTCTATCAAACATTTAGAGAAGAACTAACACCCATCCTTCTCACACTCTTCCAAAAATTGTAGAGGAAGGAACACCCCCAAACTCATTCTATGAGGCCACCATCACCTGATACCAAAACCAGACAAAGATACTACAAAAAAAAGAAAATTACAGACCAATATCACTCGTGAATATAGAGGCAAAAATCCTCAACAAAATACTAGCAAACAGAATCCAACAACACATTAAAAGGATCATAAACCATGATCAAGTGGGATTTATCCCAGGGATGCAAGGATTCTTCAATATACGCAAATCAATCAATGTGATACACCACATTAACAAACTGAAGAATAAAAACCATATGATCATCTCAATAGATGCAGAAAAAAGCTTTTGACAAAATTCAATACACATTTATGATAAAAACTCTCCAGAAAGTGGGCATAGAGGGAACCTACCTCAACATAATAAAGGCCATATATCACAAACCCACAGCAAACATCATTCTGAATGGTGAAAAACTGAAAGCATTTCCTCTAAGATCAGGAACAAGACAAGGATGTCCACTCTCACCACTATTATTCAACATAGTTTTGGAAGTCCTAGCCACAGCAATCAGAGAAGAAAAGGAAATTAAAGGAATACAAATTGGAAAAGAAGAAGTAAAACTGTCACTGTTTGCAGATGACATGATACTATAAATAGAGAAATCTAAAGATGCCACCAGAAAGCTACGAGAGCCAATCAATGAAGTTAGTAAAGTTGCAGGATACAAAATTAAAGCACAGAAATCTCTTGCATTTCTATACACTAACAGTGAAAGATCAGAAAGAGAAATTAAGGAAACAATTCCATTCACCATTGCAACAAAAAGAATAAAATACCTAGGAATAAACCTACCTAAGGAGGTAAAAGACCTGAATTCAGAAAACTGTAACACTGATGAAAGAAATCAAAGATGACACAAACAGATGGAGAGATATACCATGTTCTTGGATTGGAAGAATCAATATTGTGAAAATGACTACCATACCATGTGAAAATGATTACTATACTACCCAAAGGAATCTACAGATTCAATGCAATCCCTGTCAAATTACCAATGGCATTTTTTACGGAACTAGAACAAAAAATCTTAAAATATGTATGCAGACGCAAAAGACCCCTAATAACCAAAGCAATCTTGAGGGGAAAAAAAGGAGCTGGAGCAATCAGACTCCCTGACTTCAGACTATACTACAAAGCTATAGTAATCAAGACTATATGATAGTGGCACAAAAACAGAAATATAGATCAATGAAACAGGATAGAAAGCCCAGAGATAAACCCACACATCTATGGTCAACTAATCTATGACAAAGGAGGCAAGGATATACAATGGAGAAAAGACAGTCTCTTCAGTAAGTGGTGCTGGGTAAACTGGACAGCTACATGTAAAAGAATGAAATTAGAACACTTCCTAACACCATACAGAAAAATAAACTCAAAACAGATTAAAGAGGTAAATGTAAGGCCAGACACTATATAACTCTTAGAGGAACACATAGGCAGAACACACTATGACATAAATCACAGCAAGATCCTATTTGACCCACCTCCTAGAGAAATGGAAATAAACGAAAAGAAACAAATGGGACCTAATGAAACAAAAGCTTTTGCACAACATAGGAAACCATAAACAAGACTAAAACACAACCCTCAGGATGGTAGAAAATACTTGCAAATGAATCAATGGACAAAGGATTAATCTCCAAAATATATAAACAGCTCATGCAGCTCAATATTTAAAATAACAAACAACCCAATCCAAAAATGGGCAGAAGACCTAAATAGACATTTCTCCAAAGAAGACATACAGATGGCCAAGAGGCACATGAAAAGCTGCTCAACATCACTAATTATTAGAGAAATGCAAATCAAAACTACAATGAGGTATCATCTCACACCAATTCAAATGGGCATCAGAAAATCTACTAGCAGCAAATGCTGGAGAGGGTGTGGAGAAAAGGGAACCCTCTTGCACTGTTGGTGGGAATGTAAATTGATACAACCACTATGGAGAACAGTATGGAGGTTCCTTAAAAAACTATAAATAGAATTACCATATGACCCAGCAATCCCACTACTGGGCATATACCCAGAGAAAACCATAACTCAAGAAGACACATGCACCCCAATGTTCATGCAGCACTATTTACAACAGCCAGGTCATGGACGCAACCTAAATGTCCATTGACAGATGAATGGATAAAGAAAATGTGGTACATATATACAATGGAATATTACTCAGCCATGAAAGGGAATGAAATTGGGTCATTTGTAGAGACATGGATGGACCTATAGACTGTCATACAGAATGAAGTCAGAAAGAGAAAAACAAATATCGTATATTAACACATATATGTGGAATCTAGAAAAATGGTACAGATGAACCGGTTTGCAAGGCAGAAATAGAGACACAGATATAGAGAAAGAACATATGAATACCAAGGGGGGAAAGCCGGGGGTGGTGGTGGTTGTGGTGGTGGGATGAACTGGGAGGTTGGGTTGAAATATATACAGTAATATGTATAAAATAGATAAGTAATAAAGAGATAAATAAATAAAAATGGGGAGTGACTATTAATGCATATAAGGTTTCTTTCTGGAGTGATGAAAACGTTCTGGAATTAGATAGTGGTGATAGTTGCACAACTTTGTAAATACACTTAAAGCTACTTAAGGCTTTAAAAGGTGAATGTTATGGTATATAAATTGTATCTCAATAAATGTTTTTAAATAAAAACAATTCCGAAAGCTTTGGAAACTCAGAAACATAATTCTAAATAATCCATGAGTCAAAAAGTAAATCATAAAGAAATTAGAAAAATTTTTGAGCCACATGACAAAAATACAACACATGAAAATTTGTGGCATGAAATAAAGTGATACTTAGAAGGACATTTATGATTTTAAATACTTATATGCAACACATATAATTGACTAGTATCCTGAATGTCTGTATTTACAGAAAACACACAAGACAGATGAAAACATGTAGAAACTGAACCACAGTGATGCAATCAGAAATTCAGACTAAAGAAAATTATACAGTAAACCAGTTGGATTCTTCTACCAATAAACTGCAAGGGGAAAAAAAAAATCAGAGAGAGGGAGGATGAAAGGGAGATTTACAGACCAAAAGCAACTTAGACACCAGTCAATTGCTAGTATGGACTTTATTTGGATCCTGTTACAAAACATACTGTAAAAAATAAGAATTGGAAATCTGAACACTAGATGTATATCAATGAAGAGCGATGAGAAAAGGATAATCTTTTCAATAACCAGTGCTAAGTTAGATAGGCATATGGGGAAATATGAAAATGGATTTCTATCTAATATTATACACAAAAATCATTTTCAGGTAGATTGTAGATCTAAAGGTGAAAGCCAAAACTATAAAGCTTTTGGAAGATAACATACAAGAAAATCTTCATGATCTTGAAGTAGGGAATGAGTGTGTAAATAGGAAACAAAAGCTGCTAGCCAGAGGAAAGTCTTAATTGGACTACAAGACTACAATCTTAAATGAAGTGTGAAACAATAAGCCACAGAATGGTATACATGCAACACAGAACAAAGAACTAGTATGCTAAACATACAAAGAACTGAAATCATTAAGAAAAAGAAAAAGCAGTAGAAAAATGAGCAAAAGACTGGAACAGGCACATCGTAAGTTACTCAACCTCATTTAAACTTAAGAACAAGCAAATCAACAACACACTGAGATATTATACACCAACTACTTTGTGAAAATTCCACTGACAACATCAAATGTAGGTGAAAATTTGGAATACTAGAAACATGTTCTGCTGCCATGAAAATTCTTATGCTTTAGTAGATCATTCCAAACTGTTTTTCTAGCAATGGCAAATTCTTTTCCTATGGCAATATAAGTTGGTACAATCACTTTAGAAAACAGTTTGCCATTATTCTACTGAAGCGGAAAATATGCATATCCTAAAACCCAGCAATTCCACTCTGATACATACAATAGCATGAATATAAAGTAAAAGCAACAGACAAAAAATACATACAGCCCAATTTTATTTATATAAAGTTGAAAAGGGGCTTCCCTGGTGGCGCAGTGGTTGAGAGTCCACATGCCGATGCAGGGGACACAGGTTCATGCCCCGGTCCAGGAGGATCCCACATGCCGCGGAGCGGCTGGGCCCGTGGGCCATGGCCGCTGAGCCTGCATGTCTGGAGCCTGTGCTCCGCAAAGGGAGAGGCCACAACAGTGAGAGGCCCGTATATGGCAAAAAAAAAAAAAAAAGTTGAAAAATGGGAAAAACTAAACTGTATCATTTAAAAATGCATAAATAGCTGAGAAAACTAAAGTAAGTCAAAAGGATTACTATAAAAATAAATTTTGTGATTACTTTCAGGGGAAAGGAATAGGTTATGATTGGGAAGAGGTACATTAGAAGGCTGCTGAGTGTCTCGAAATGATCTTTCTTCAATTGAATTGTGGTTAAGCAAATGTTGACTTTACAAATGCTTGTTAAGCTGTACATATTTTATGTATTTCTATTTGTCTCCACACACTGCACACACCAAACTAAACACACACACACACACACACCCCATAATGGATCTTTTCATCAAAGTTTTAGCTGCTATAAATTCTTCTCCCCACATTTCCACACTCTGCAAATTTTCATTCATAAGCAGCTATTACTTTTCATAATGGGAGTAAATACCTTCTCCCAATAGCATAATGAACATTGCTGAAAAATTATGGCAGCTAATGTTTATTGATTACCTTTTTATGCAACACAGTATACTACACTCTTCATATACATTAACACATTTAAGATAAAAAACAACTCTAAAAGGTAGCTATGATCAGCCTCTTTACAGAGGTAATTGCCAGTGTTCACATAATTATAAATGTCAGAGTTAATCAATCTGAACTGAACTTTTCCCACCATTCTACACAAAGTCCAATAGTTGATAGTTTACTAACCCTTCATTCACCATCCCCTTACAATATTCTGTGGCATTTTCCTCATCTGATATTTAACTACTTCATTCATTTATTCGACATTCATTCATTTATTCAATACATTTATTTAGTATCTACTATATTCCAGGTACTGCTCTATATACAGGATATACAGGGGTGAAAAGGAATGACAAAGTCCAAGCTTATATTTTAGTGGGGGAGGCAGACAATAAACAAATAATTTCAGATAGTGATCAGTTCTGTGAAGAAAATAGAATAATGTGATAGTGATTAGGGGGTAGCAGAAACATTTGGGCTGAGATTTGAGTGCTAAATCAGCTATGCAAACTACTGGAAGGGGTTCCAGGCTGGGAACGCTATAAATATCAAAGTCCTGAAAGGGAAATGAGCCTTGGCATATTCAGTGAAGAGAAAGAAGGCTGCTCTGCCTGCAGTACAGTGAGCAAAGAACACAGAGAGTGAACCATGCAGGGCCAGGTCAGCCAGAGCAAGGAACTTAGATTTCATCTTGATGCAGTGGGAAGACATTGGAAGCTTTTAAGGGAGTGTCACAGAACAATTTACCTCTAAAAGAAAAAAAAATAACTTAGGATCTATGTAAAGCAAAGACTGTTGGGGTAGGGGGTGAGGGAGTACAGGTGGGAAATGACAAGAGTGGAAGTGGGAAGATATCCATTTTTATTAAGAAAGCCAGGGAGGAGATGAAGGAGCTTGAACTAGAGGGGTAGCAATAAAAATGGAGAGAAGTGTTCAGCTTCCAGACATATTTTGAGGGTAGAGCAAATAAACTGAATGTCTATTTCTTTGTTAAGTATTTATTGCATGCTATAATGTACCAGGCACTGTTCTACGTGCTGGGGATGCAGAACTGAATAAGACAAATAGGGTCCCTGACCTCAAGGAGCTTATATAGTACATATTCCAATGGGAGAAATAGACATTTAATAGATAAATAAAAATACCCCATAATGTCAGATAATAAATGCTATGATGAAAAATAAAGGAGTGTGGCAGAGGTGGGGTAATATATTAGGTAAGTCGGGAAAAAGACTTTGCATAGGAGGTGACACTTAAGCAAAGACTTAAAAGTGAAGCACAGGCCACACAAATACTTTGGTAAGTACTCCTGGCAGAGGGAAGAGCAAACGAAACGATCACCTCAACGATTTTGAGGTGAGAATGTACCTATGTTGTGAGCAGAAGAGCAAAGCCAAGGTGGCTAGAGTGGGATGAGCAAGTAGAAGTGGCAGATGAGGCCAAAGAGAACATATCCCATAAAGCCACGTAGGTCGTAGAGAATATTTTGAATTTTATTTGAAGTGTGACAAAAAGCTATGAGAGTTGAGAGCAGGAAGGGATACTTGATTCACATTTTAGAAGGACCAGTCTGACTACTGAAGGACGAGCAATATGAAAAGAGAGATAACGATGGCTTTGATTAGAATGGTACTATTAGAGGTATTACATTTGCTGAATTAAATAGGAGTGGCTGAATTGAATACAAAATATGAAAACCGTGTCGAGGATGATTTCTAGAGTTTTGGCTTAAGAAAACTAGGGAGTGAATATAACGTTTACTGAGATGGGGGAAGCTAGGGAGGAATAGGTTGGAGGACAGGGATCAAAAGTTGTTTTTGTTCATGAGATGACTATTAGTCAAGGGGAAATTTCAGGTAGGCTGTGGCTATAAAGTCTGGAGCTCAGGGGATAGGTCAGAGACAACTTTGTTTCTGAGTTACTAATGGCTGGCTGACAATTCTCAGGAACAAAATTTCTTTCATATTTGGGAATGTACTGGCTCAATTCTTAGGAGCCACCTATAAGTTCAATCATATTCCTCCTATGGGTATACTGCAGTAATACCATTTACCAGGATATACTATATACGATAAACTCTATAAAATTTCATGTCCTTGGCTTCCTTTTTTTTTTTGCCACATCACACGGCATTGTGGGATCCTAGTTCCCTGACCAGGGATCAAACCCGTGTCCACTGCAGTGGAAGTGTGGAGTCCTAACCACTGGACCACCAGGGAATTCCCTGTTCTTGGCTTCAGACTAAGATAATTGATTAATTTTTATAAATTACCAAGAAAAGAGAATACTGGGTCCCAATCTAACATTCAAAAATTAATATAAATTTCATTGAAAGAACAAGGTCTTACTAAAACTAATAGGTAAAAAAAAGCCAGGAATCAGATCTATGTCCATTATAGCTTCCTTACATCTCCCCCCGCCTTCTTTCATGCCTTATCACCTAGAAGCTTAGTCACCAATAAGTTCACAGAGTTAGCTATTCATTTTCAAAATAGAATTTATTTCTGTAATAAAGAATTAAAATATAGCTGTGAAAGTAGAAAATAATATAGAAAAATATTTAAAATGTGCAACAGTAATTTTGAGTAAAGGTAGTTAAGCACTAGAGGTTATGCTCAACTTCTACTTGAAAGACCAATCATATATATTATTACCTACACCAGAAAAAACATACCTACTTGCAATTTTAATTAATAATTATAATTCAAAAACAGGTTTACACACCTGGTCAGGCTCTTTTAAAAATATAAATATAAATCTTGGGGATATATTTTTTGAAGCTGGCTTCACTTCACAGACTGATAAATCTACTGTCCCAAAAATCACAAGGTTGTTTTTAGTAATTCATCCATGTAATCAAGCCAAAGTGGCGGAAATATGTACTTTTTGGATGAAACCTAATGTTTTGGTAAAAATGGAACAAGAGTATCATTTTTCATTATGTTGGTATAAAAGCTGGTAAGCTCATGTATCCCCAGAGCTTGGTTTCCACCAGGTGGGTCTCAAATTCAGACACTAAATGCAGATGAAGAAATATCTAGTGAATTCTATCTATCCCTTCCCCAAAGTTTTACTTACAATTAAGATATAGGTATTATTTGTATGAAGAACATACAAAAAGAATTGGAAACTGTTTGGCTAGAGGGAAGACAACTCTTCAGGGACTACTGTTTGCAGTTTGCAGAACAGGATAATCTTCTCTAGGAAGAATAATGTCCACATAGCAGCACTATATTCACCAGGAATCCCAGAGCCAGTGGATCTATCATGTAGCAGGAAGCCAAACCTTCTGGCTGCTCACAACATCACTCAGCTTCCCTTTAATCTTCAGGAAGTGTCTCTTGAATTCCAATCCATCACCCTATATTAGGAATAATATCCAAAACTAATGTCAAAAAAACAAGAAAAAGAGACTATGCCATAAAATCAAACTTTCTTTAGGGGTAAGTAGAGACAAACATCCATGGATATGTTCAGATACAGTTATCTTCCGGTCTTCTTATGAATACAAAATATCTTGGTAGAAGAAATGGCTACATAAATAATTCTGACTTGACTTTGGGCCCATCACTGCTCCCACCACCCTGGGCCCAGAGAGCAGAAACAATGGCATCCTGTCCATTTCAAGGGTTGGTATCTCTGGACCTATGTCATTGTTTTTCATAGGTGTTTATAAACTAAAAATAAGCTACACAACTATGCTTTAAGTCTTGCCACAACAGAGCCAGTGATTCAGTTATGAGAAGGGTTTCTCTACACTAGGATCTTAATTTAATTCCATACCAAGCATCTGGACAATAGCACTGCAGCAAATCTCCAACATAAAGAATGTGATCAACTCCTCCAACCTCATTTAGAGCCACATACAATCTTTCGGTAAACAGAGAATATGATACTTTGGTCTTATATGTCAAGGGCTTTAAAACTGTAACCTCAGAACCAATAATTTCTAAAGAAAGAATCAGAAATGTGAACAAAACTCCATGTGTATGAGTATTAATCATAGAGTAGCTTGTAACAAACAGATAAAGGTTCATTAATTATAATGTGCAAACATTTGGACAAATCATAATTTTTATGAAAAAATATTAAATGCAAATTCAATAAGAAAAAGCTTAGAATGCTACAAAATATTAAGGGTAATTATTTTAAGGACAAAAATAATTTAGGACTATTTTTATTTTTTTATTTGTTATTTATTTACACATTCTACAAAAAACAAAAACTTTTATAATAAGGAAAATGTCATTTGAAAAAACTGTTTTAGAATAGCTAATGACAAGAACAAATGTTCATAATATTAAATTTAAAAAACCAGTTACCATATATTTATAAATATAATGCCATTTAAAAAAAATCTACACGTAAGAGTAATTCCATAGAGGATATATTATAAGTAATAGTAAGGTTATTGTAATACAATATCAAAAATAAATCTGTATTCTCTTTGGATACAAAATTAAAGTTGATTCTTATCTTCTTTATACTTTTTTGTGTTTTTAAAATTTCTAAAATGAACATGTAATACTTCTTTAAAAATAGCAAAACAAAATTTTTTCTTTTAAAAAGTGTTCTATTCTACATACCTTAGAAAGCCGGAAGTCAACCAAGATCTTCTCATTCATTTCTACCAAATTCACTTTGAAAATGAGTTTATTGTTTCTTCTATCAGTTGTTGATACAGTAACCTAAGACAATGAAAATAAGGTCAAACCAGATGTGTGGGCAGAAAATACTCTAAATAAAAACTATAATCTTAGTTCAGTGATACTACTGGGATAAAAATTTGAGAGACGCTTTTATAACAGGAGCTGTGCCAGCTGAAAATCCCACTCCTTCTAGGACTTTCCTCTCCCAATGGGTATGTGTGTGTCCAACCAGACCGACCTGTAAACAGGACGCAGCTCCGTTATCGGGGATTGAGTCTATGTGAACTCTTAGCAAAAAAATAAATTTAGTATTTTACCAAGATACAACCAAAAGAGGAAACAATTGAAGAGAATAAAATTGGGGGACTTCCCTGGTGGTCCAGTGGTTAAAACTCCATGCTTCCAATGCAGGGTGTGTGGGTTTGTTCCCTGGTCGGGGAACTAAGATCCCATGTGCCATGCAGCATGGCCAAAAAATGAAAAAAAAAAAAGAAAGAGAGAGAGAGAGAATAAAAACGGACTGAGAGGAAAAACAAGATTATTAAAACATAAAGAAAAAGAGAGGCCAGATTTGTGGGTAAAAAGCTCTAGTGGCAATCAGAAGATGGTGAAGGTCTTAAGAGGCCTTTCAACTTCCACTTTTAGTGTTTTAGAAGCTCAGGCTAGAAGAGTGACGTGGAAAGAAAGGCCAGACCAACAGCCAGCACCAAGACCCCAAACGTGGATGAGGCTGGCCTGGACCACAGAAAAGCCATCAACTCTAGCTGGATGAATGAGCCCAAGCAAGATCAGCAGGTTTGCCTAGTTGAGCCCAGCGCAAATTACAACAACATTTTTAATAATTCTCACCTCAAGAAATGACTATTAAAGAAACACAGGTGTACCACAACGGTGCAACACTGGAACAACATTATGTTCTGGGAAAACACAAGACACTCAGTACATCTGAAGTAGGTTATTAAACTTCAAAGACAAAGAAAATTCTCCAAAGATTCAGGCAGAAAGAATTAATTGAGGAGTAATGTCGGTAAAAATGGGAGATTAGGAAACTTCAAAAGCCCATTAACTCCACAAAAGCAATGAAAAATCTGGCAAAAACTGTCAGAATCAACTTTTTCAGAACACTGAAAACTAACGAAAAGCTTGCAGCAACACAGGGGCACTCATACAAAACAGATGAGCTTTCTCACATTGTAACCACCTTATTCCCAACTCCCACTCCTCAGCTCAGTAGTAGCCTTGAAAATAACCATCCACATTCCAGGTCCAGGTACAAATGCAAGAATAAACTTCATTCATAAACTGTCTTAAGCTGTTCTACCTTCCTGCAAGACCTGCTCAACACACTTGTCTTTATTTTGCCTGCCTAACTACACAGGACTTGTGTTAAAGTTGCCACCTGGGGAGCATCTGTCAAAAGTACCTACAGGCAAATGCTTTAACCCTTGCTTACTGGGGTAATGCAGAACAGTTGGGACAAACAGATTACCTAAAAAGGCTGAAAGGAAAGGTTTAGGAGTGAGATGTTTTTGAGGGATAAGAGTTCTGAAAATCTCTCACATATTCCTGGGACTGTAAAGCCTATACTTATGCCCAAGGCACTGTACATGCTCAAGAAAGGTCTGAGAAGGCTCTAAGCTCTGCCTCTGGCTGACCATGAGGCACCACACAAGCAGGAAGTGAAGGCTAACGCAGAGCTGTAAACTGCCTGGCTGGGTATTGACGGCATGCCCCAATACGCACATAGAACCCCTCTGCAAAAACTAGCTTTTGGTTCCAGGAATTTAATGTTTAATCATTAGCTGACCATTGAGCTAACAGAACAAAGATTTCAGAGATCACACACAACAAAGAAGACAGACACTATAATATTTGATCAGAAATGTCACTAAACAATCAAAAACTACATCAATTGTCAATGATAACAAACCCTGGGAAGAGGGGAAAATCTATTTCCAGGGTTGTCACATTGTAATATTCAAAATGTCCAGTTTTCAATAAAAAAGGATAAAGCATACAGAAAAATGAGAAAATATGGCCCCCACACAGGAAAAAAGAAGTCAGTAGAGAATGTTCCTAAAGAACAGAAAGAAGAATGAAGAAAAATGAACAGAGTCTAAGAGACCTGCAGGACATCATCAAGTGCATCAGAATATGCACAATGTGAGTCCCAGAGAGAGAGGAGGGAATGGGGCAGAATGAACATTTGAAAAAATAATGGCCAAAAGCTTCCCAAATTTGATGAAAAACAATCCCATCCAGGAAGCTGAATGAATTTCAACTAGGATAAAATGAAAGACATCCACACCAAGATACATCATATTCAAACTGTTGAAAGACAGTGACAAGAGAATCTTGAAAGCAGCAAGAGAAAGTGACACATCATGTGCAGAGATCCTCAATATATTAACAGCTGATTTCTCATCAGAAACCGCGGAAGCCAGAAGGCAGTGGAATGACACAAAGAGCTAAAAGGAAAAAACTGTCAAGAAGTCCATATCTGGCAAAACTATCCATCATAAATGAAGAAATGAAGACATTCATAATTAAAATTTGATAGAGTTTGAAACTACCAGACCTGCCCAAAAAAGAAAGAGTAGGGGCTTCCCTGGTGGCTCAGTGGTTGAGAGTCCACCTGCTGATGCAGGGGACATGGGTTCGTGCCCCGGTCCAGGAAGATCCCACATGCTGTGGAGAGGCTAGGCCTGTGAGCCATGGCCGCTAAGGCTGCGCGTCAGAAGCCGGGGCTCCACAACAGGAGAGGCCACAACAGTGAGAGGCCCGCGTACCGCAAAAAAAAAAAAAAAAAAAAAAAAAGAAAGAGTAACAGAAGTCCTTCAGGCTGAAATGAAAGAATGCTAGATAGCAACTCAAATCCACATGGAGAAATAAAAAATATTGGTAAAGGTAATTTACATAGGTAAATACAAATGACAATAATAATCAATTTTGTTGTTTGTAACATCTATTTTTCCCCTACCTGATTTAAAAAGACAGCCACATAAAGCAATAATTATAAATCCATGTTGTTGGGTACACAATGCAAACTATAATCAAAACAGAACTAAAGTGGTACACTAACAACAAACAAAAGACTGTAACAAAAATTTTTGCAAGAGACAAATAAGGACATTATATAATGTTAAGATGATCAAGAAGATATAACAATTATAATCATATATTTATCTAGAATCCAAACTCCAAAATTTATGAGGCAAAAACTAACAGGGTTAAAGTAAGAAATAGAATTCAGCAATAGCAGCTGGAGAGTACAACATTCCACCCTCAATAATGGATACAAAAATTAGACAAAGATAAACAAAGAAATAGGGCTTTCCTGGTGGTGCAGTGGTTAAGAATCTGCCTGCCAATGCAGGGGACATGGGTTCAAGCCCTGGTCTGGGAAGATCCCACATGCCGCGGAGCAACTAAGCCCATGCGCCACAACTACTGAACGTGCACTCTAGAGCCTGCGAGCCACAACTACTGAACCCGCATGCCACAACTACTGAAGCCCACATGCCTAGAGCCTGTGCTCCACAAAAGAGAAGCCACCACAATGAGAATCCTGCGCACCTCAACAAAGAGTAGCCCCCACTCGCCACAGCTGGGGAAAGCCTGCGCACAGCAACGAAGACCCAACACAGCCAAAAATAAATTAATTTAAAAAATAAATTAAAAACAAAGAAATAAAAGACATGAACAACACTATAATGCAACTAGACCTAACAAATATGCCTACAACACCTCACCCAACAACAGAATCTACATTCTTCTCAATCACACCTGGAACATTCTCCAGTATAGACCATATGTTAGGCAACAAAACAAGTCTCAATAAATTTTAGATAATTAAAATAATACTAAATATCTTCTCTGACCACAATGGAATGCAATTAGAAACCAACAACAGAAAGGATTTTGAAAAATTCACAGATATGTGGAAATGAAACAGCATACCTAAATAACCAAAAAGGAAATCACAAGGGAAATTAGAAAATACTTTGATATGAAAAAAACTGAAAACTCAAAATATCAGAACTTATAGGAAGCAGCAAAAGCAGTGCCCAGACATACATTTATACCTATAAGCACTTACACTAAAAAAGAATGATATCCAATCAACAACTTAGCCTTCCACCTTAAAAATTAGGAAAAAAAAAAGAGCAAGGTAAATCCAAAAGAAGGAAATGATAAACATAGTAAGGAGAAGAGAGAGATAAATTGGCAAACCTTCAGCAGACTAACCAAAAAAAAAAAAGAAAAAAAAAAGATTCAAATTACTAAAATCAGGAATAAAAGGATGTTACTACAAACTTTACAGAATCTAAAAGGACTATAATACTACAAAAAATGGTATGCCAACAAACTGGATAACCAAGATGAAATGGACAAACTCCTAGAAACACACAAACTCCCACAAATGACTCAAGAGGAAATAGATCTATAACAAGTGAAGACATTGAGTCAGCAATCAAAAAATTTCCAACAAAGGAAAGCCCAGGACCAGATAGCTTCACTGGGAATTCTACCAAACTTTTGAAGAACTAATACCAATCCTTCTTAAACTCTTCAAAAAATAGAAGAGAAGGGAATACTTCCTAACTTGTGCTATGAGGTCAGTATTACCCTGATACCAAAGCCAGACATCACAAGAAAACTACAGATCAAATCCTTTATGAACACAAAAAAAATTTTCAACAAATACTAGCAAACTGAATCTATCGAACACACTAAAAGAATTATGCACCATGATCAAGTAGTATTTATCTCAGGAATGCAAGATGGCTCAAAATACAAAAATTAGGGCTTCCCTGGTGGCACAGTGGTTGAGAGTCCGCCTGCCGAAGCAGGGGACACGGGTTCGTGCCCCAGTCCGGGAAGATGCCACATGCCGCGGAGCGGCTGGGCCCGTGAGCCATGGTCCCTGAGCCTGCGCGTCCAGAGCCTGTGCTCCACAATGGGAGAGGCCACAACAGTGAGAGGCCAGCGTACCAAAAAAAAAAAAAAAAAAAAAAAAAAAATCAATTAATGTAATATACCTTATTAACAAAGGAGAAAAGTTTAGCCAAAAAGTAACATCCCAGATGTCCATCAATGGATAAACAAAATGTAGTCTATCCACACGATGGACTATCATTCACCCACTGAAAGGAATAAAGTATTAATAAATGATACAACATGAATTAACCTTGAAAATATTATGTTAAGTAAAAGAAGACAAACACAAAGGGTCACATACTATACAATTCCATGTATATGAAATGTCCAGAATAGGCAGTTCACAGAAAGTATATTAGTGGTTGCCAGGGAGGAAGGTATGAGGAATGACTGCCAATTGGTATGGAGTTCATCTGGGGGGCAGTGGAAGGTTCTAGATTTAAATGGTGATAGTTGCATAATCTTGTGAATATACTTAAAACTACTAAATTGTACCCTTTAAAATGGTTAAAGTGATAATTTTTATAGCATATGAGTTTTATCTCAATAAATCTACCTAAAAAAAAAGAGTGTATTATCTATACAAGTGAGAGGAAAATCAGGCTGGCCTCAGATTTCTGCACAATCATATTTTTCCCTAACTTTTAATTTTGAAAGCTTACAAATCTACAGAAAAACTGGAAGAATTGTGCAATAAATAACCACAAACCCTTTATTGGTCTTATCAACCTAGATAGCATGTTTACTTTTCTTTTTTTATGTGATTGTCTTTTTTTTTTAGCTTTTAAACTAAGTTATCAACGGCACACACTTCACTATGTGCCTCCTGCAAAGACATTCTCCTACAAACCACAATATTATCATCACACCAAAAATCTGACACTGATTCAAAAACATTATCTAATATAAAACCCATATTCAAATTTCCCCAACTGTTCCAATAACATCCTTTATAGCTTTTTTTCTTTAAATCCACGATCTAGTGAAAGATCATGCCTTGCATTATTTATCAGGCCTCTTTGGTCTCCTTTAATACAAAATATTCCTCTTTTTGTTTTTCATGATATTAAGATTTGTGAAAAGCCTAAAGACAGGTTAGAATGTCAATGTTATAAAAATGCTACAATAACATAAACAACAAAAATTGGTAGATGGGAGCAGGGAGATGGAGGAAATATGGGATTGTTCATGGATCCATCTTTCATAGAAGGGAGTTGATTGTTAACTGTTACAATTTAAGTATAGTACATAGTTTTAAAGAAAATGACTTGAGTCTCTTAGTGTCTTTAATAACCTTAAAGAAGTCTTTTAAGAAATATTATTTCTTAAGATAAAGAACATTTTACTTAAATTTCTTCAGTTTCAACTGTTTCTTTTTCAAATTAAACTAATTATATTTTTAAAATATACTGACAATGATAGTTTTTTATTCAAATATTTAAATTTTTCTTCAGGAAAAAAATATAACGGAAGTCAATGAAACATACCTGATTCATACAACTTTTCTTCCACTGATAGCCCAATTTCTCACAAGTCTCTTTCAGGCATTGGTAAGATTTGTCAGCATCCAATTTGGTAAAAAATCGTGTCATTCTTTTGACCAAGCGCTGCCAGGGGTTCTACATGTCAAATAGAGGAAAGCTGAATAAATCATCAGATTTATCACCAAAAGCAGTCATATCATAGCTATTTGGTCTGAAAATTTTTTTCTCTGACTTAAGATTCTTATACATCAGAGTCTCCCCTAGGAATTCCCTGCTGGTCCAGTGGTTAGGACCCTGCGCTTCCACTGCAGGGGGCATGGGTTTTATCCCTGGTCAGGGAATTAAGATCCCATGTGCCATGATGTGGCCAAAAAAACAAACAAAAAACAAAAAAATCTGTATCAAGTTTTAATATTACATTTCTTAGATTTATATATTAAAAGAAAAAAAAAGACTTTAAGACAATAAAAAATAAAGGGCTGCCATTATTTATTTGAAAAACTTTACCTGTGAGGATCCTGGGGTGCCGAGCAACTGACTATTCAGAAGCATATGATCAGGACATGTGGGCTGGGAAAAACTGATCCCTTGTACCAGTTTATCAATGTATGAAGGGCTGGTGTCCCATAAGGAAAGACCTGTCCGTGGTTCTGGCTGAGAAGTGGAGTACTTCACATTTTCTTCACTGCAGCATTAAGATATGGAGAAAAGTATATCTTTAAATAAAATTCATCAGGCCTTTCTTATATCACATTACCATTCTCACACTGAAAAACATATTCATCATAAGAAAACAATATATACTTGTATTATTTTTCATGGGGACTATGATATCCAACAACTACTTGATTTTTTATTAATCAGTCTTACCTAGAAGCACTGTTTACTGGAGAGAAGTCCAAATTCGATTGAATATGCTTAGAGAATCCGCCAGGAGACTCTGATACACCACCTGAAGTGACTCGGGGCCTCTTTGCCCCTAAAAAAGAAAACATAAATACAAACGCTTTCAAGTTTTCTATGCAGATATTTTTTAATTAACCCAGCTGACAACTTGAAGAAGTAAAACCATATCTAAATTCATTTATTTAACACAAAATACTTGTACGACAAATAGTGGCTCCTCCTACATGATTTTATGAGAAACGTGGTCGTTAGGAACTTAGTAGGACTCACTTGCCAAATTGTATAAACTACACATTTCATAAATCCTGACCTCTAAGTATGTTCCAAGTGCAGGCCATAATTTTAATGGTACCATTTATAGTAACAGAATAATGTTCGATGAAGACTGAGAGACCCAGCTAAGGCATCAAAAAATTTTAAAATAGAAAATAATTTGTGATGATGACAATGAACATTATGAATCTGTTCTACCCAATCTTCTTTGCTCCTCTAGAAAAGCTTTACCTAAAATAATCATTATATAGAATATGATGCTACTATAAATTCATGGCTACTACCCTCAGCTGGATCCTCAACCTGGACAGTTAGTCCTACGTTTCTCTAGTCAGTTTCCTCTCCCTTTCCACAATGATTCTTTCAAAACTTCTATACTCCTGTCAGATTAACCAAGACCACCCTCCAGGACCTCATTACTTAGCATATGACACCATCTCCCATTTCACAAAGAAAATAAAGTCACTGGAAACTCCCTCAACTTGCCACTACCAAATCCGCTAACTTACTTGCATTCCTACCCATCCTCTCCCCTTCTATCCTCCCATCAAATGTCCATCCCTCTACTTGTAGTTGAGCCCATACCCTCCTTTCTCCTCAGGGACCTTGACGCTCTTTTATTCCCTCTCTCTTAGACTTTGAGCCTCTTCCTCTCAACTAGATCTACCCCCAAACCATTTAAACATGCTTAAGTTTAACCAACCTTTTTATTTATTAATCCATTCATTCAAATATTTTATTAAGCCTACTATGTTATCAGGCAGTAAGATGGGAGAAACGGCATGTTGTTATGCTGATAAGAAAGATACAGTAAAGAGGGAAGAGTTAATAATGAAGCAGAAACAGAGAAGAATTGCTAGACTGAATAAGCAAAAGAGAACTGCATCTAGTGCTCAAGAGAAAGGGCTGGTTTGTATCTGGAGCAATTTAGCCAGAGCAATGGGAGAAAGCAGAGTATACGAGCACAGAGGCAGTTAATCAGGTGGGTAGAGATGGTGGTAGGAGTTTGTGGGAATTCCTTTGTTATTGCTTCTGTTTCCCAGCGAAATAGGAAGTATTGCCACCAACTGAGAGTGAGGATGGAGAAGTTGAAGAGAAAATGAAAGGTATAAAAATGTGATTTAGGAGAGTAGTGTTGTGAAAGAAGTGGGGAAATGCATTATGATTGCCTGGAAGGATTAAGGGCCCACTTGAGATCAGTGATCTTGAATTGAAAGCAGACAGTGCTGCATATTTTTCTTCAGCGGCAATCAGCTGTGGAGGTGTAAGTGTAGAGTGGGTACAAAACAGGATTAAACTTAGGTTAGGTAGACTTGCTCAGTAAGTATGATGAAGAGAGAATGGGCAATGGACTTCCCTGGTGGCACAGTGGTTAAGAATCCACCTGCCAATGCAGGGGACATGGGTTCAAGCCCTGGTCTGGGAAGATCCCACATGCCGCAAAGCAACTAAGCCTGTGCGCCACAACTACTGAACCTGTGCTTTAGAGCCCGCAAGCCACAACTGCTGAGCCCGCGTACCACAACTCCTGAAGCCCATGTGCCTAGAGCCCGTGCTCCACAACAAGATAAGCCACCGCAATGAGAAGCCCGCGCACCTCAATGAAGAGTAGCCTCCACTCGCTGCAACTAGAGAAAGCCCGTGCGCAGCAACAAAGACCCAACACAGCCAAAAATAAATCAATAAAATAAATAATTTTTTTTTTTAAAGTGAGAATGGGCAAGGAAGTTGAAGATAAATGTAAAGAAGTCATTACAGTGACTAACCTTGGGAATTAAAATAGTGAGGATGGAACTTGGGACCGAGAAGGGGGCAGATAAAAGATAGTGAAAAGGTAGTAGAATTGATGGCCTGCAAGTCCAGGTGGGATCAAAGTGTTGCTGGAGTCAGGGTACTAGAGGGAGGAAACCAGAAAAAAATATACTGGTGGTCCAAGCAGGATGCTTGAAGACAAGATCGCTAGAGGAGAGAAAGCCAAGGAAATGTGAGGTGATGACAGTGGAAGGACCATCTAAATGAATATTTAAATTACCAAGAACCATGACAAAAATTAGGTCAAGAGCTGTACTGGAGAGAGTGACAGTGTGGCAGGAATTTTAATTTGAGGTTCAGAAGGTGATTATTACGAGGGAATAGTGGGTGGTAGAATCTGATAATGGGATTCAAAATGACGGGCAGAGGAATATGAAGAAAGAACAAGGAGGATGCCTGCTCCACTCCCAGATCAAGGGTATGAGGGTACAGGAAAGAAAACACCTACCGCCTGAGAAGAAGCAATGTCCTGAGAAGAAGCAATGTCCTCAGGGGAGAGCTGGATTTCAATTAGAATAAGGTGAAAGGTAAAAGAAACATTCAGGGAAGAGTTAAAAATTCCTCATTCATCTCTAGCTATTGTTCTCTCTCAGCCAAACTTCTTTACTGAGCTGTCTACACTCTGCCTAACTCTCTTTTACACTAGAATCCCTGTACAACAGAGTTTATTTTTTTTTTTTTTTTTTTTTTTTTTTTTTTTTTTTTTTGCGGTACGCGGGCCTCTCACTGTTGTGGCCTCTCCCGTTGCGGACCACAGGCTCTGGACACGCGCGCGTGGCATCTTCCCAGACGGCGGCACGAACCCGTGTCCCCTGCATTGGCAGGTGGACTCTCAACCACTGCGCCACCAGAGAAGCCCTAGAGTTTATTCTTAACTCTCCACCAAAACTGTTCCTGCCAAGATCATGAATAACTGCCGTATCATGGAATACACAGGACAAATTTACTCCACATTCTTCTGATGTCCCATCTCTCTGGCTACTTTTCTGTTTCTCTGGCCTCTGCCCATCACTTAAACACTGGCATTCCTTAAAATTTCATATACTCAATTTAATTTACTACCACAGTTTAAATCACCATCTATTTACAGAAAGCACCTAAATTGACATCTCCAGCTTAGCCCTGTTTCCTGAGTTACACACATGCATGCACACAAGCACACGCAAACACACACACACTCCTATGAGACAGTTTTACTTAACTTCTCAAATTCAAATAAAATGTCCAAAATCGAATAAAATTTCCCTGCAAATCTGTTTTTCCTTTTGAGTTACATCGAAGTAAATGGTTTCACCATTTACACAGCTGTTCAAACCAGAAAGGAGACATACTTTGACTCCTCACTCTCCTTCATTTTCCACATATAAACAATCACCAGTATTATCAACTCTAGTTCTTAAATTTCTCTGGAATCAACTTCTTTCCAATCCCACTATCACTAACCTAGTCTAGCCTACCATCTTCTCACATCTAGGATCAAAAACAGTGAAAAAAAAGTAGCTAGAAAGATCTTTCAAAACCAAACACATAAGCATGTCATTTCCTTGCTTAAAGTCTCTCAAAAGGTTTTCCCAATAGCCTTCGGTTAAAGCCCAAGATCCTTAACGTGGCTTACAAGGTCTTCCACGGTTTGGTTGCTATCTACCTCTCCAACCTCATCTCAAACCTCTCTCTCTCTCTCTCCCTTCTCCATTCACTTACTTTCTCAGCAAACATTTACTGAATGCCTGTGATGGACCACACACTATGCTAAGCACAGGTGATGCAATGATGAACAAGCCAGACATGGTCCATCCCATACTGGCCTTCTCTCCAGTTCCTCAAATGCACCACTTTCTAACCTCCAAGACATCCCAGATGCCGTTTCCATGTTCAGAATCTGCCACTCATCTTGCTACTACTCTTCTGGCTAGCTCCCCTTTAATCTTCAAATCTTAGATTTAACGTGATTTCCTCAGCAAGATAAGTGTTCTTTGTCACTTAAGACTTGGTCAAATTCTTAGCTGTAGTACCCTGACTTTCCACTTTATAATTATTAATGAGCTTAAAATTATTTTTTCTATTTCTGGTTTTTGTACTAGACATTATAATCTTCATGAGGACAGAGACCACAGCTCTTTTGTGTTGTTGACTTATACTGACTTTACAAGTACCTTTTTTTCACAGAAAAAAAAAATACTTGTATTTTAAGGATATTACCTTTCTTGAGTGGTTTGTTGTACCATCTATCTTTTTTGATGTCTGGGATGGTAATCCTTACTGATGGATTCTCAACTAGGATTTTATGCAGCAGAGCTGAAAACAAAACATTAAGACAACATTTATAAAAGACTCAAATAGATTAGAAAAGCCTACAGCTTGTGGTGTAGAACACACATCCTCTATTGCTTTCCTTATGTCCAAATATTATTTCCGGGGAAGAGAAAGAATAAAGCTACTGAATTTTTGCTTTAATTTCATGCATTCTTATGACCCAGCAATCCCACTACTGGGCATATACCCTGAGAAAACCAAAATTCAAAAAGAGTCATGTACCAAAATGTTCATTGCAGCTCTATTTACAATAGCCCGGAGATGGAAAGAACCTAAGCGCCCATCATCGGACGAATGGATAAAGAAGATGTGGCACATATACACAATGGAATATTACTCAGCCTTAAAAAGAAATGAAATTGAGTTATTTGTAATGAGATGGATAGACCTAGAGTCTGTCATACAGAGTGAAGTAAGTCAGAAGGAAAAAGACAAATACCGTATGCTAACACATATATATGGAATTTAAGGAAAAAAAATGTCATGAAGAACCTAGGGATAAGACAGGAATAGAGGTGCAGACCTACTGGAGAACGGACTTGAGGATATGGGGAGGGGGAAGGGTGAGTTTTGACAGGGCGAGAGAGAGTCATGGACATATACACACTAACAAACGTAGTAAGGTAGATAGCTAGGGGGAAGCAGCCGCAAGGCACAGGGATATTAGCTTGGGGCTTTGGGACAGCCTGGAGGGGTGGGATGGGGAGAGTGGGAGGGAGGGAGACGCAAGAGGGAAGACACATGGGAGCATATGTATATGTATAGCTGATTCACTTTGTTATAAAGCAGAAACTAACACACCATTGTAAAGCAATTATACCCCAATAAAGATGTTAAAAAAAAAAAAAAATTTTCATGCATTCTTTGCTACCGTCTATATCTTTGAATATTCTTCCCAGAGCTGACTCTCAGTTGTTTGCAAATAAATAGAACAAGAGCTAGGTGGAAATGTTTCTCTTCACTTGATATTTATACAAAGATAGCAAAAAAAAAACCCTTTTATCCATTTTCAATACCAAACTTCACTGTTCCAATATGTCATATTAAGTCCTCATTCACACAATTTTATAAGGGAAATTTACTTTCCAATAACTTTTTAAAAAACATTTATTTATTTGGCTGCGCTGGGTCTTAGTTGCGACACATGGGATCTTTGCTGCTGCACACGGGATCTTCACTGCTGCATGCGGGATCTTTAGTTGCGGCATGCATGTGGGATCCAGTTCCCTGACCAGCGATCGAACCCAGGCCCCCTGCATTGTAGGCACAGAGTCTTAGCCACTGGACCACCAGGGAAGTCCCTCCAATAACTTTTTAAGAGACAGTAATAAAAACAACCATCATCCTAAGGTACCTTAATTATATTGATAAAGAATTCATTCATCTCCCAACACCAAAATAATTTTCTAATGGACTGAAGATTTAAATGAAAAAAATAAAGCCTTAAAAACATAAATGAAAACATAGGTAATTTTTTTCTAATGCTGAGGGTAGAAAAGACCTTTCCAAACATGATGATATAGTCAGAAACCACAAAGGACAGGTACTAGATTTAAATAAATAAAAATATAAAACTTCTGGGGACTTCCCTCGTGGTCCAGTGGGTAAGACTCCATGCTCCAACACAGGGAACCCAGGTTTGATCCCCGGTCAGGGAATGAGATCCGCATGCATGCCACAACTAAGAGTTCACATGTTGCAACTAAGAAGCCCACATGCCACAACTAAGACCCAGTGCAGCCTAAATAAGTAAATAAATAGCTACTTAAAAAAAAAAGTTAAGTTTAAAAAATATATATAAAACTTCTGCATGTCAAAATAGCATAAACAAAATAAAAATACATGACAAATTGTCAAAAATATTTGTAACGAATGCAAAGATCTAATGACATTAATGTTTTTCAAAAACCTCATATAAAGTAAAAAGAAAACCTCCTACCAAAAATGAGCAAAATAGACACGTTCACAAAAACAGACTAAAAGCTAATAGATATACAATGAATATACAACTTCATTGGTACTAAATTTAAAATAAAAATAAAAAACAGAGGGGCTTCCCTTGTGGCGCAGTGGTTGAGAGTCCGCCTGCCGATGCAGGGGACACAGGTTCGTGCCCCGGTCCGGGAAGATCCCACGTGCCGCGGAGCAGCTGGGCCCGAGAGCCATGGCCGCTGAGCCTGCGCGTCCGGAGCCTGTGCTCCACAACGGGAGAGGCCACAACAGTGAGAGGCCCGCGTACCGCAAAAAAAAAAACCAGAATACGGTTCTTATATGCAGGTCTATTAGATTAGTCAAAAAAAAAAAAGTTTAAGGGTCTTCCTTGGCAGTCCAGTGGTTAAGACTCCGCGCTCTTCCACTGCAGGGAGCACGGGTTCCATCCCTGGTCAGGGAACTAAGATCCTTCATCCCGCACAGCATGGCCAAAAAAAAAAAAGTTTAAATGTAAACTAGTTAGACTGTGATGAAATGGTACAAACTTTCCGGAAAACATTTTGGCAAAGTAAACAATAATAATTAAAAACTGTATACATCTTTGACCCTGCAATTCCACTTCTGGGGTTTTACTTTAATTAAATAATTTAAAGGTATGTGCAAAGATTAAGTTATATGGATGATCATCATATCTCTTTCACAGCAGTGAAAAATTAGAAAAAATCCTGAATCTCTAAAAAGGTGAACTGGATAAGTATAGCAAGCCAGCCATGTCCATATAGCAGAATACCATCACAGTCTTTAAAAACAGTGATGTAGACCTACAATTACAGTCATGAAAAAATGTTCACAAAGCATTAACACACACACAAAAACTGGTTACAAAATAACATGTATAGTGGGATGTCATTTTTTGTGAAAACACACATACTTATAAATAATATACATATATAACAAACACATAGTTTTTACTACAAAATATAGAAGCACATATCAAAACATTAAAAGAAGCTATTCCGTGGGAGGGAGGGAGACGCAAGAGGGAAGAGATCTGGGAACATATGTATACGTATAACTGATTCACTTTGTTATAAAGCAGAAACTAACACACCATTGTAAAGCAATTATACTCCAATAAAGATGTTAAAAAAAAAAATAAAGAAGCTCTTCCTGAGTGCTGGGATTATAGGGCTGGATTTTACAATTTTTTAATTTATTATTCTTCTACTTCATCTATAAAGATCATGGATTATTTACATAATGATTTAGAAGTTAAAAAGAAAAAAAACATGTATGAAAAAAATTCAAATAGCACTAGGCTTCATTATCCAAGAAATCAGTACTTTACATCAAAATAACCCAGTTACCTAGAGGAGCAGAATCGATTTTTTTCCAAGGGTTGAGGTATGTTTTTTTTTCTTTCCAATCACAATATTCCTGACAACTATCACTAGGCTGGTCCCACGGCAATTCTGAAAAAGAAACAAGTCCCAGTTTTCTGAGTGTTCAAATAATTATACAATTTTAAGGGAAAATAATCAATGACACAAATCCAGTAAAAGTTTTCTTCAAATTAATTCAATATGGTTTCCAAACTAAGAATGCCAACTCTAAGAAATTTTAGAGGCACTTCTAAGATAGATAGTCCACTTCCTGCCTTACTCTTTTCCAAAAGTATTCACATGAATTTTAAAAGAGAGAGCTACTGTGATATTTCATTTAATAGCTATACATACTTCATTTTTAAAAACCTTTGGGATTAAAAGTTCCAAATTAGTTATAAATAAGTTAATATTAAAATACTATCACATAAATATGGATCCCCTTGATTCATTTCATTTATTTTGGTATAAGAAACCTGGCTTTCCTAAGGACAGGAATTTTATCATGATTAAAAAACTCAAAGCTGCTGCATAGCACAGGGAGATCAGCTTTGTGACGACCTAGAGCGGTGGGATAGGGAGGGTGGGAGAAAGGCTCAAGAGGGAGAGGATATGGGGATATATGGATACATATAGCTGATTCACTTTGTTGTACAGCAGAAACATACATAACATTGCAAAGCAATTATAATACTCCAATAAAGATGAAAAAAAATTACGCAGAAAAATAAATAAATAAAAAGCTCTTACCTCCAGCCAACATTGCAGTAAGTACTATTCCACAGGACCAAACATCAACTGGTTCTGCATGAAATTCTTTTCTCTTTAGAAGTTCTGGAGCAACATACGGTAAAGTACCACACATCTTGTTCAATAAACGCTCACGATTATTATGCCGAAACACTGTTGCCAAACCAAAGTCAGAGATTTTGAGGTTATCTAAACCAAAGGAAAAGAGGATGGCACTGGATAAAAATGTTTTGTAAATAGATATACTTAAAGGAGTTGAGTTGTATTGGAAAACCACTGGTGTTATGACCAAAAAGAAATTTTAAAAAAGAAGAAATTAAAGACATTATCATATAGTTAAAACTAGAAAAAGGCCTCATGGCTTCTATTAACTTAAGACAAATATTGTCAATACACAAACAGTATGGACCAGATTAAAGAAAGATCCTGGAGTCAAAAGGGCCTTCTAGAAAAGAGCACTCAAGACTTAAACACTGAAAAGAGAGCCATGCCCTCATCGGGTTGTGCAGAGGGCAGGAGGGAGACATCAATAACATACTAGGCACAACTTTTCCAGCAGTGGACAAACCCAGCTGGCTGGACCGAAACTAAAGACCCACAAACCACCAGAACTTCTTGTCAAGGTGGCTAAGTTTAGAAAAGGAGGATGACTCTGTACAGAAAACAAACCAGAAGAGCAAATTTCCACTCTAACTTCCCATCTTCAGCACACACAAGCTATCGGCAGAACCTTCACCTTAACTACACTTAGTGAATATCTACCGTAACTGAGTGACACTGTGCTAGCCATGTAGGTAGATAAATTACTGAAGACTAACAATAACAACTGCTGTCGAGGTTATGAAAATATAGAACATTACAAGATCTTACAGAAAGGGAATCTAACCCAGTCTTCAGAGATAGGGGAGACTCCCCTATTATTACGTATCAACTGGTAAAACTTTTTTAGAAAGCAATCTGGCAAAAGATGCCAAAATTTGAAATACTCATGCTCTTTGAACTAGGAATTCCCACTTCTAGGACCACACCCACAAAAGTACTTCCACAAATTCACAAACATAAGGATATCCATACCATAACAATACTGTTTGTAAATAACCTAAATGTCCATCAATAAAGAAATGATTAAATCTTATAGTACACATGTACAATGAGATTATGTAGGTAACAAACAAAAAAACACAAGGTATATCTATATGTACTGACATGGAATCAGGTATAAATGGAAAAAACGGCAAGTGCCATAATAAATATTCATTATAACATGACCTAATTTTTATATTGGCCTTTGCATTAATTTATAGAATAGTCATCACTGCCTTATATTTTTTTAAAGCTAGAAACAACTTAAATGTTCCAAAACAGGGGACTGGTTCTTTAAAAATCAATTACATCCACCCAATATAATATGTAAGCCACTGATGTTTACTTCTGTGACTTGGGAGGCGGCCACTGTAATTATCCTTTGAAAAGCTATATATGACACAATCTTGACAAATCACTGAGATTAAGAGTTCCAAGTTACCTATAAGCAATAATCACCGAAAATACTAATGGATGACCACAGTATTCCTTTGAGTCTGTAGTTTCACTATGTCTGTGACATAATACTTAGAGAACTGTATATAGTAAATTTTAAATTGAGGAGTGTGGTTACTTCTGAGAAAAAGAAAGGGGCACACATTTGGAAGGAATACAGAGGAGGACTTCAACTATATTGATAATGTATTTCTTTTTAAAAAAATATTATTATTGAATAGAAACAAAAGATTATTTATATAATATGCAAGATATGAAAAATCATTATAATCAACACCCACTCACCTAACACCTAGTTTAAGTACACTCTATTTTCTTTGAAGCCTCCTATAAATCCTTCCCTTTCCTAACTGCAATCCTTCCTTTCTAGAAGATTTTATGTAGCTTGAAACCTATTTAATAAAAAAAGGACTTAATTTGTATATGAGGAATGGGAAGAATTGATTATAATACCATCAAAGCTATTAGTATTCAAAAAGTAATGGACATAGAATGAAAAATAGAAGCAGAGGGAAGTCTCCCAGCTTGTGCTCTCATTTCTTGGGATTCATCAACAGACCATTCTACAGTTCCTTTTCCCAATACACCAAATTTTTTGAATATCTAAAATTTTGCTACATACTTTATGGAACAACTTGCAGAAGGCTAAATAACCAAAGAAGGGTCTTAAGTAGCTAGGTTAGTAGATGGGTTAATAAAAAGATACCTAAAAGATATTAACCAAAATATTAACACTGCTTATAACTGACTGGTGAATTTCTGGTGATTTTTTACTTTCTTTTTTATACTTTTGATCTTATTTCATGATTACTTTTATCTTTATAAAGAGAAAAAAAACAGTATTTTTAGTTTGGGAACAAAGTTTTCACATTCCAGATATTACATACTCACATCTCCATTATTTATATAAGCTGGCTTAATTTATCCCCTTGTATGAAGGTCAATTATAGAGTTCAGAAAGAGGTAGAAGAAGGCTGAGAAGAACATACACTGGTACTTATGATGGGGCACGATAATGCCAGAAACACTAAACCTCAGGGTTGGACAAGATGTGAAAATTACTTTGGTCCAACCAGCCAAGCAATGTTTAAACTCCCTTTACAATATCCCTGATAATTAATAATCCAGTGTTTGAATCTCCTGTTAAAAACCTACTACAGGGACTTCCCTGGTGGCGCAGTGATCAAGAATCCGCCCGCCAATGCAGAGGACATGGGTTTGATCCCCGGTCCAGGAAGATCCCACATGCTGCAGAGCAACTAAGCCCGTGCGCCACAATTACTGAACCTGAGCTCTAGAGCCCATGAGCCACAACTGCTGAGCCCACGTGCCACAACTACTGAAGCCCACGTGCCACAACTACTGAAGCCCGCGCGCCTAGAGCCCATGCTCTGCAACAAGAGAAGCCACCGCAACGAGAAGCCCGTGCACCACAACGAAGAGTAGCCCCTGCTTGCCGCAACCAGAGAAAGCCCATGCTCAGCAATGGAGACCCAATGCAGCCAAAAATAAATTAACTAAATTAAAAAAAAAAAAACCTACAACAAAGCAACCTGTTAAGTTCTGGGGCAGATCCACTAATGAGGGTCATCTTTGTACTAATCCAAACTGCCTCCACATAGTTTTCACCCACATACTGTGAAGAACTGTATTTAACAACTAGCAAATTTCCCTTGAGTTCCTCAATTATGCCTTATTTTACATAGTTTCTAGCCCTTTCAGCATTCTGGTCACTCACCTATAAAAGTACTTCGGTAGTCTACATGCCTTTCACAGTACTGTCCCAAACACCTATTATTCCCGCCATGGCCTTCCAGAGAAGTGCTGGACTGCTGCCTTCCTCATTCTCACCTTATCACCTTAATTTTCCAATGATCAAATTACATGGGTGACTAATATGAAGTCTGCTGCCTAGTAAGTCTTTTTAAACCTTCTTTGCTGACAAAGACATGCCATTAAACTGTACTTATTTCGCCAGTTTTTTTCAATCCAAATACTGAATTGAGTAACGATCCAGTATGTGTTAAATCTGACCCACCTCTCTGGTCTGCTAAATTCATCCATCTAACAAACATTGTTGAAAACCTACTATTTGCCAGGCACTATTCTAACACATTAAACAAAACAGACAAAAATCACTGCCTCATATCAGTGGATACTTGTCACCTTTTTCGATCCTGATTCTATAAGCTAACATTAACACTATCCATCCCTCTCAGTTTTTATGACATCCATAAAATATAACTAAAAGCCCTGCATCTTTATCCAAGTCATAAATTAAAAAGAACAAATACGTCAAGGCGAAGGTCCAGGGTATTTCAATTTCATATTTTTTGCCCTGAAATTTTGGTAATGGAAAGCCTTGATCCTGCCTTTGTATGGCTGTACTAAAATGATTAGGTAGCAGCAACAAAATGCTAAACTTACCCCTTTCATCCAATAGGAGATTTTCTGGCTTAATATCCCTGTGAGTTATTCCAATACCATGCAGATAAACCTAAAAGAGAAGCAGAGGAAAGCATACCAGAATAGGGTAACTTACTTCACTAAGACTAATTTTAAGTAAAAGTTAGAGACAACTGTACCTACCACCCCTGCCATGAGTTGATGGAAGAACCTCTGAGCATCTTGTTCAGGCATGCCTATGTCTGGCTCTATAAGAATTAGTTATGAAAGTTAGTTCACCAGGTAAATATAATCAGTCATCAACCACACAGTCTCCTAATTCGAAAGTTAAACATTTGTGATTGTACTTTAGCAAAGAGAATCTAATGCTAACAATGAAAAGATTCTGGAGTCCACTAGTACATATAGTACTTAATAACTCACATTTCCCCATGTGTTAAGTGGCAAAAATAAATTAACATCACAGGAAAAGTACAGAGAAATAACAAACTATCACCCAAATCAAGAATGCAAGCCATACCTTGAAAGCCCCTACTTATACTAACCATGATTTATTTGGTATCTTTCAAATTCTCCCCTAATTTCTTCTAAATGCTATGCCAATATTTTTTCCACTCCTGAAATGTAATTGCCAAAGTGGAAGCCTACACAAATCTAAGTTGATTTCACTAAATACTTAACAACAAATTTAAACTTCATATAATTTCTCGCACTACTACAAAACCATGAAGTCCTGTGAAGTTGCTTCAGGAAATACAGTTTTATTAAGAAAGGTTCTATTGTCAGTTATCTTTTATATTTTTATCTCCCTCATTAACTTTTGATTTCTTTTATTCTCAACTTTTCTGAGATAGATACTGAAGATTCTAATAATCACTTTTAAACTGCTAATACAATAGCTCTAAATAATAAATTTAGATCCACAGAATATATTTTATGTACTTCTTACTGTTCTTTAATATCAAGACTTTGAATCTACACAGAAAATTTAAGCAGCAAGCACAGATTTTACTTAATATATATAAAGCAATCGTAGAAAATTCTCAATTTCACTTATGTAACAACTTGCTATTATTTTGCATCTGTAAATGTATGCAATGATTCCATGAGACTAGAATGTCTACAAAGAAAAAAAAACTTTTTCTGCATATGCATACATCACACTTATGATTCTTCACCATGAGACCACAGTTTACCATTCTTAAATTCTACATAATAGCAATCCCACCCCAAATCACTTATACAACTTGGGAAAAAAGTTTCTTTGATGACTCTACATATGTATCCAGTGTTTACATAAGTTGCAAAAACAAGAAAATTTACTCCAATTTCACTATTGCATAAGCAAGTCTGAATGAACAATGAAGAAGCAGCAGTCCCAAGATTAAAAAACAAATTTAAAAACTTATTTAGCATAAGAATTATCTTCAATCTTTTCCATACCTATTCTATCAAAAAGTTCTCCCCCACTACAGTACTCCAGAAATAGATACTGGATATTGCCTTCTCTCCTGTGACCATAGAATTTCACTACATTCTCATGATTTAACATTTTATTGATACAAATCTCTTTCTTAATATTTTCTGGACAGTCTATGGCACGCTTCATGTCCACAATCTTCACTGCAACTGCTTCTTCAGTTCTTCTATTCACAGCAAGTTGAACTCTAAAAAGAAAAAGGAAGAGTTATAATATTCCAGACATTTGAATTATATTTCTTTTAAAACTTCAAAAGGCTAAACATAACTCATCCAAAACTATTTTACCTTTATTAGTTTCTCCACCTGGGAGAAACCATGGGAATGGTTTACGCCATGTTCTCAACAGATACTACTCCTTTCTGAAATGTGAAGTATGATAGCTAGTGTTCCAAAGAAGTCATTATGCTGTACATCCAAGTCATTTAATAAATTCTTAATAAACTAAAATGGGATAATAGCAATTCTAGGCCACATCACATATACACATGCTCTATTCATTTAACTTGTTTTTCTTTCACTTTTACTGAGCTATAGTTGACATAAAGCACTGAAATGATTATCACAAGTTTAGTGAACAACCATCATTTCATATAGATACAAAATTTTATAAATCGAAAAAATACATATTTTCCCTTGTGACGAGAACTTAGTATTGACTCTTTTAATTTTCATATATAACATACAGCAGTGATAATTATATTTATCATGTTGTACATTACATCCTTAGTACTTACTTATCTTTTAACTGGAAGTTTGTACCTTTGGACCGCCTTCATCCAACTTCCCCTCCCCTACACCCTGCTTCTGGTAACCACAAATCTGATCTCTTTTTCTATGAGTTTGTTTGTTTGTTTTTGAAGCATAATTGACCTACAACACTATGTTAGTTCCTGTTACAACACAGTGACTCGATATTTCTATACATTTCAAAATGACCACGATAAGTCTAGTTAGGATATGTCGCCTTACAAAGATATTACATAGTTCTTGACTATACTCCCCACACTGTACATTTCATACCGGAGACTCATTTATTTTGCAACTGGAAGTTTGTACCACAGGTATTTCTCTCCTCCCCAGCACCATCCTCCCCTCTGGCAACTACCTGTTTGTTCTCTGTATCTAATTCTGTTTCTTTTTGTTGTTTGTTCATTTGTTTAGTTTTTTAGATTCAACCTATTAAGTGAAATCATACAGTGTTTGTCTTTCTCTGTCTGACTTATTTAAACTTAGCATAATACCCTCTAGGTCCATCCATGATGTCCCAAACGGCAAGATTTCATTCTTGCTCTATTCATTTAATTGTAATAACATTACCTAGCATTTATTAATCCGATACTATATGTGTCTACAGTAACTGTTCTAAGTACTTGTGGGATATGCCATTTTACAGAGGCACACAAGGACATTAAGAAGCCTGCCTAAGAACACAAAACAATGACCAGCAACGTGACTCCAGAGTCTGTTCATTTGCTCATTTAACCACTATGTTTGAACCCCAGGAAGGAGTATGTGGGAGGAGAAACTGACTTCAGAAGTCTCCTCTAGCTCTTTAGGAAGAGAATGTTTTTGTTTTGTTTTGTTTTTAAAAGGAAGAAAAAAAAATAACCCTTACAAAAGATTGTGTAGCTTCAGTTCCCCAAAGTTTTAGATTTCAAATGCAAAGATCTGTTCTCCAAAATAACCAACTTGTACTCAAAGGAGACAATAGAAAACTAAAGCAAGTGTGAAGTCGGGGTAAAAGGACGCAAACTCACTCTCCATAGGCACCTTCTCCCAGGGTTTGCACCAAGTCCCAGTCTTCCACAAAGGGCACTGCCATGACTCCACTAAGTCCCGCGGCTGTAAAAGCAGGAACCCAGAAAAGACGGTGGATGAAGACACGCTTCAATCATCTGTAAAGCCGCTGAGCTCCGCCTCTTGCCGTGATTCTTCAAGGTGAATCACAGCTCCTGGTTTCCCCTTACACCTCATCCATATTTTACCCAAGTCTTTAAAGCAAAAGCAAGTATTCTAAACTCTGGCATTTCGTTGGTAACTCACAAGCCCCGTTCCCACGCAAAGCGAAGGCTGAAACGCCGCCTTCCAGGCGGCCGAGGAAACGTACCAGTGGCGCGGAGGAGTTGGGGGACCAGTACTTTACGGTGGGGACCTGGGGAAGGGGGTGAGAGGTGAAGCGTCGGGCTAGAGTAAGGGGATGTGGGCTAGCAGAGGAGGAAATAAATCGCTACGAGGACCGCAGCCGCTCCTCCCGACCCGCTCACTCCCAGTTCCCACCCCCGCCCCGTCCCCAAGGCCAGGAGGAGCTCGGGGCGGAGCCAAACTGCCCCAAGAAGCGGAAGGAAGGGCTGGGTGACACGCGGACGGCTGGGGCCCAAACCTCGGGTGCTCTCGGCCTGCAGAGGAAGTCTTCTCTCCAGTCCCGTACAACGGGGTCCGCCTGGCACCCCACTCCTCCACCCTCCGAAACCGCCCCTCCGCAGGAGTCTCTCCGATCCTCTAGGCTCGGCGCTGAGAACTTTCTCTCGCTGTGCCCCTCCTAAATCATGTAGCCCCCGAACTCCGGCTCCAGGAACTTTCCCCCTCTACCGGCCGCCCTTCCTCACCAGGCCGTCCTTTGCCCGCCACCACAGGAATCCAAATGCAGGGCTTTTCCCGCCAAAACTTGCTGGCGTCACATTGTCGCAAACGCGCACTCCCTTGCCGGAAAGCAAGGAGGCGCGCGTTCCTGGGCCGGCTGCTCTGCAGATTGGGCCGGCCAGGGCCTGGCGCCTGCATTCCCCGCAGGCTCACGCTGGCCGGAGCCGGGTTACTTTCAAGTCAGGAGGAGATCCTGGCTGAAGAGGTTTAAGAACTGCCGAGTGCATCGGTGTGAATGACCTCCGGGCCCAAACGCGAAGTGGGACCCAGCGTGTGACCTCGGCCGGCCGGCTGGCCGCCCGTCCTCGCGCTCCCGGGGAGAGCAGCACTGCGGGGCTAGCTACCGCCGCCCCGGACCCCCCCGAGCATCTCGCCCCGCTGCCTGGCAGGGTAGCGAGGATCACACTCCGTAAGTGCTGTCTCTATAACTTTAAAGCGCGGCCCAGATAAAACTGGAGCCGAAAGCCAGGGACAGCTGTTGAGCATTGATCCTGTTTAGAATGAAAGGAACTTTGTGATAGGAGCGAGAAGCATCAAATACTGGCTGCACTTTAATGGGGGGTGGGAAGGCATCGGGATGAAGAAAGCTACTCTTTTGTAGCTGGAGGTAATGTCAGGATAACCAGTTTTACCATGTCTCGTCCGAACAGGCACCAAAACAATACCTCCACTCAACCTTTTTGAAGGAAGTGCAACTGCGTAGCTTAGTTCTACCTGCTCTCTCTTTAATGTGTAAGAAACGGGCAGGTAGAAGCAAAAACGCTGCACTTTACAATGCAAATTTTAAAAGCAGAATAACCAGTTTAGGTGCGAAAGTAAATTCTGAAAAAGGGACTGGCTAGAGAACAAAACAATGTGGAAAAACTGAAATAGATACTCCCTCTCAACAGTAAACTAGACTGGGAACTCAAGGTGCAGGCAAGATCATCTATTCTCCAATTCTTAAAACTGGGCCACATACAATAAGCATAACTAGCTCTTGATTGTGATACTGGTAAAATAAGTGTAAAATATGTTACACAAAAATGCATACATTTGTTTAAAAGACAAAAAACAAGACCAGAACACTTCGAAATGCTTATGTGAGAAGTTTTTAACCGTGACATCACTGTTTAGGTTTCGTATAATAAAGTAAGTTTTCCAGATCGTTTACTCCATTTTCTCTAGTTTCTGCACTGCATGCTGCAAGCAAAGAATATGAAGAAAGGAAGAGGAGGACCCGACCGGCACAGTTCCTTTGTGTCTAGATAGAATAAAGGTATCTTAGCCTGAAAAAAATAAGGCATACACATCTCAGGCAGAGTATCAGTTAAAGAATAGATGCTCACAAAAACCTGTTCCCTTCTGAAACCTTACTAAAATAGTAAATTTTAAGAGTAAATATTAAAATAAATTAACTTAATAATGACATATTAAATTTACTATTTTAAAAAAGCAAATGTTTAAAAGGCAATAACCCACAAACACAGAACATGACAAACAAAATTTTTGCAAAGTGAAAAGTCTTTAGATGAATGGTAATTTAGATGAAAGAAAGATGAATCCTAAAGCCAGCAATGGGAAAGCAGAAAAGCAATTTGGTTTACATCATAGAACTCACTAAAGGCTCAAGCTGAATTAGTGACAACAGGTACGAATGAGGTGAAGGTGGGGCTAAAAGAGGGTGAAAGACTATGTATGAAGCGAATAGACCCTTGGGTCCTCTCCCTCCTCTGTGCATACAAGGAACTGCCCCTCCCCGAAGCTGGTACTAGACTTGAAGGGGTAAATACATGGTTATCTGAACTGGATAGCATCAGGCACAGTTAAGGGTTAGGTACCTAACTGAAACCAAAAGGATTAAGTTTATGCACTGAAGGTTGAACCTGTGAGCCTTCTTTCCTCACTTTACTCCCAGAAATCTGGCAGCCTGGCTTGTATCATTCAGAGGACATAAAAGCCTTCTCAAGGGAATCTTACCTATATAGAAGAAAAGATCTAAAGATCCCAGTATCAGGGATTTCATAATGTAACAATGCAGCCAGATCACAGGAGAATGAAGCCCACATTCAATAAGCCCCACCCCAAACCAAACAGACCTTCCAGTCATCTTTTTAGGGTCCCACTCTTTAATAAGAGCAAACAAGCAAGACTTTGAAAAGGCCTTTAATATGAAAGATGTCCAAACAAAGGAATATTCAAACAAAAAGCTCTTGGATATTAAAAAAAATACATGATAGTAGAAAAAAGTAAACAAAATAGACAGGTTAGGAACAAAAAGTTTAGGAAATCTCCAGAAGGAAAAATAAAGATGGGAAACAGAGGATTAAATATAAGAATATTGGGAGACTAATCTAGGAAGTCTAAAATCCAAGTAACTTATTTTTCACAACAAGAAAGGGAGTCGGGGGAATCCACAAATGACTCAAGAAAATTTCCCAGACAAAAGAACTTGACCTTCCATACTTTTCCCATACTTTCCATACTTTACTTTTCCAAGGTTAAAGTACCCAGCTTCTGAACACATCATTGGGAAAATTTCAAAATAGTACATACAAAGAGAAGATACTAAGAGGTCTGGGGAAGGAGTGAGAGGCAATGGACACATACAAAAAAAATAAGAATCAGAATATCATTGCATTTCTCAGCATTTAGAAGACAGAAAACAATGGGCCAATGCCTTCAAAAATAATTCTAAGGAAAAGTTAATCCCAACCTGGAACTCTATACCTAGCCAACCTATGAATCATGTGATGACAGACACTCAAGACCTCAAGAAATTTATCTCCCACACACTTTCTTAGGAAGGTAGTGGTGATAAATCAAGAAAGAAGTCAGGGGATTAACACACAATATAACAGTGAAAGGATACACCAACCCAAGAGGTGTGTAGCAAACCTATCCAAACTGGAATATACCAAAACAGACGACATCTCTAAGAATGAATACCTAATGAGTTGAACATACTAAAAGGAAGCTGGCACAAATGAAGGTGAGTCTGGGGAGAAATCAGTGACGAGTACAAAACACAAGTGAAAAAACTCCCTTCAAAAATGTTACGCAGAAAAAAAAAGTAGTAACATTATATATACCACGTGGCCTAGTTGTGAAAAGCCTTAAGGTAAAAACTACTGAGTTAACCTAAACCATAACTATAATAGAGCCTTGAGATGGTAAGAATATGTGTGTCCATGGGAAGAGCAGGATGGTGAAAAAGAACCAAATCCTCAATTTCCACACCAGAAAGTCAACAGATGATACCTAAAATTGAAAAACCAACACATAGCAAAATAAAGCAAGTCATTTAATGATATGGAGGTAAGTAATATGAGGATCAGCTGAGTTGAAAGTGGGTCCCTCGGGGGGGGGGGTGTGTGGAAAACAGTGTTGTTGCTTTTTAGAATTATCTGATTTTCTTTTACACTAAGTGCACTGTAACAATGGAAATTAGAAGTAAATTTTTAAAAAATATAGCTTCATGTAGCCTAGAAAGTAACAAAATTAAAACCATCAGAGTAACAAGTACAGCGATAAAGGGTTATCCCATTCCTACAGAGGTAAATCACTAATGACCTCTAACTGGTATTACTCATATTGGTTAAAAAAACAAACAAACAAAAAACCCACCTCTGAATAACCTCTTCCACTAGGGAGGAATTCTGTATATAAATCAAGTCATGTACTTACATATAGTAAATCAAATCTTACATCAGATCTAAATCTCACCCACAGTTGAAGCACGTGGTACGTAAAACTGGTTTGGAAGGCTGCTTCCTGGGTACACAGGTAGACCTGAGCATACCTTTAGGAGCACCATTTTGACTTATCTGAAAGTCACGTCATTGCTCCTGTTTCTTAAACAGGTAACAGTAAAGAGTTACCTTGTATTTTTTTTTTTTAATAACTAAGGGTTTATACACATCACTGACATATGTCTTAAAATACATAAAATACCCTATTGTAACTGAACATAAGGCTGTTTGTCCTGACATTAAATATAGATGGAACTCCTGTGCTTTTTGTAGCTAATTTGGCAAGGGCTTCAGAACCAGATCATGGAGCTTGTTAGTGATATATAATAATAGAGGCTGAGACTAAGGGAGAGAGAAGCTCACCTTTAAATATTCACAACAGTTTTAGTGCATGAGCTAAAGGAAATCGCTAAAGGATAAGTGAGAGTACTGAAAAGCTAGATTTCAGATAGATACGTATGGTTACAAATCAGCTAATTCAAAAACACCTACTGACCATCAAGTTCTATACACGATGTTGGAGGAGTTTCGTCCTCTCCATCGAGAATAATTTCACTGTTTGCCTTAAGTCTTCAAAACTACTGATTTAGTATCACTGGATTTACTCCTGCATAAAAACAAAAACACCTACCTAGTCCCAAAGAAAGTGGTGAGATCAGGTCTGGCTAGCCACCTTCTGTCCCTTGTAGTCAAAGAGCCTCTAAGGACAAGAGATGTTGAGAACAGAGACATGATGGCAATGCAGCTACCTTTCCTGCCCAGAAATGGCACTCCTCTGGTCCCACAAACTTTTTTTTTTTTTTTTTTCAGTACGTGGACCTCTCACCGTTGTGGCCTCTCCCGTTGCGGAGCACAGGCTCCGGACGGACAGGCTCAGCGGCCATGGCTCACAGGCCCAGCCGCTCCGCGGCATGTGGGATCTTCCCAGACCGGGGCACGAACCCGCGTCCCCTGCATCGGCAGGCGGACTCTCAACCACTGCGCCACCAGGGAAGCCCCCCACAAACTTTTATTCATTCAGTAAAAGCTTACTGAGCACCCACTATGTGCAAGGCATTGTGCTAGGTACTGCAGTTTTTGAAATGACAAAATTGTTTGTATATGTAGAATCTGAGCTAGTCCTTGATAGTTCTCCTGATTTGAGAGAGAAAGACAGAATGTCCCTATGTGGCTCATTTAGGGAGCTAAGAGCACAGATGAGGTCTGTTTTCTGTCCTTCTATCAGCCCAGCATAAACTTTAGGCTTCCTCAAATCAGTCATAAGTCAAAACAAATAAGGCACATTTTTAAAAAAAAATTCCCCCCTTTAATTGACCAAAGTAAAGCCATGACATTTCATTTGGTAACCTGCTCAGAATTATAAAGATCATTCCATTTGGCTCAGCCCATACTGCCCAGGACAAAACCTCCGGACAATTCTAATCTCGTCGCACTCTGTTCTTATAAACTGCATATTTTTAAACCATCTTCAGTGCCCTAAATGTGACACACTCAGTGCGAAGCAGATCAGAGCCGAACGGACATAACATTTATGTCCTTGACAAGCCACGATTATCCAGGTCCTTCACCTGCCAACAGAAAGGTATCAGTTTAATATTTACAATCATCAGGTCAACATGGGAGAGCTTCTCTACTGAGCTGGGTTCACCCAGATGGGGACAGATTATGTTGGATTATGCTGCCTGGTTTGGCTCTGGTGTGGGACTAGCTGCTCTTCCAAATACGGCAAGAGTTCTCAACCTTTTCTTACGTAAGAGATATAACACACATCTATGTGACTCTCTATGCCATAAGTTCTTCAGTGGGAGAGAAGAAAATGTAGTTCGAAAACACACACACACTCTCCTCCTCTCCCTCTCTCCCTCTGTCCCTCTCTTTCTCTCTCCCCGCACCGCTCCAAGACTGACAATCACTAAAACAGATCAAGTCTGGCTCCAACTGGAAAAATATCACTGTAACCACTTCCAGGATGACAGAAGACTGGAGTGTCTACTTTCTAAGAACAATCTAAAATAAAAATATTCTAAGTGAGTTGCAAGCTACTTTTTAGACATTAGAAATATCCCTATTTTATAAACATGTGGCCCCGTTTTTAAGCACTAGAGCTGCTTTCTCAGTGTTACATCTGCTCACCTTGTATATCCTGACCAGCCAATGTTCTGTGGTATATGCTTCCTCCAGGACATCAAGCTCAAAGTCTTTATTCCCAATCTCAGCATTCCGAACACGGTCATAGCCTAGTGGACGCTCTAGAGAGTGACAAAAATGGAGACACACATCTTTCTACAGTGCTTATTTCCTACAGAAATACTAAGTCAACTTGATTAATCATCCCACTGGAATGTTATTCCCTAGCATGCAGTTTGTTTAGAGAGTAGGGCCTGCAGAAAAGGACATCAGTTAGTAAGAGCAAATCAAGTGTTACCCTAACTCACGTCCTCTCCGAGATGATGCTTGGCAGAGTGCATGGAGGTTATCTCTTCTAAGAGACAGAGGGCTGACTTCCAAGCACCTTTGTTCCTGAGGATTACCACCCATGGCCTCTGTGATACACTAGCAACCCTTCTGAACCTATCAGATGTCACAGGCCTGCATCTAATTCAAAAGTAGTCCCAACTGCAGAACTAAGAAAGGAAAGAAGTCAGAAAGAAAGACTTAATCAAATTACTTTCAATTTATCTGAAGAAATGTAAAGTCCTTTATCTCGCTCTATCCCCTTTCACATTCCTTTCTCCACTACAATACCGTTTACTGAGAGGCAATAAAAAGTAATGGGCAAAAGCACAAAAGCTAGAGCCAGACTGCCTGAGTTTAACCTGACCCTGCACTAGTTATGTGCCTTTGGGCAGTTAAGGAACCTACTTGTACCTCAATTTCCTCATATATAAAATGGGAATAATATTAGTATCAACCTTTTGGATTGTTATAAGGATTAAATGAATTAGTAGATATAGAGCACTTAAAGCAGTGCCTGGCATATAAAAAACACTGTATGGGGCTTCTCTGGTGGCACAGTGGTTGAGAGTCCACCTGCCGATGCAGGGGACACGGGTTCGTGCCCCGGTCCAGGAAGATCCCACATACCGCGGAGCGGCTGGGCCCGTGACCCATGGCAGCTGAGCCTGTGCGTCCGGAGCCTGTACTCCGCAACGGGAGAGGCCACAGCAGGGAGAGGCCCGCGTACCGCAAAAAAAAAAAACAAAAAAAAAAACAAAAAACACTGTTATAGTTATAGTTATAGTTATATAACTATAGTTTAGCTATATAGTTATAGTTATTACTGTTGTTATTATCAGGAATCACTCACTGGCTTCTGTGTAGACTTGTCCAAAGCGGTAGTAACACATCTTGTACATGAGGCAATTGAGCAGCACTGGAGAACCCTCACGGTCCACACGGAATTCCCCAGTTGGAGTATAGTAATCATGTTCCTTGATATGTTTGCCTGTATCTGTGCTCCCTCCAATCCGGACCATCCACAGAAATTTGTTGATGTCTAGAAAAAAAAGAAAAAGAAAGAACTGCTGTTATCACAAAGGTTGCTGGAGCTAAATCACCTAATGAAAGGTCACTATGTCTAAGGAAATTCCCCCAAATACTTTTCTAATGGGGTATAGTACCATTTAACTCTAAGTTATAAAAATAACAAAGCTAATGTATGGTCAAAACTTTTTTCCTCAAAATATACAGCTTTTCCTATAGATTTTCCTGTAGACTCCTAAAATCCTACGCTATTGGCCCAGACTTAGGTCATAACTGAAGTTAGTCCCAAGTATTAGCTAGGGCTAAGCTGTCCAATATATTAGCTATTAGCCACATGTAGCTGCTGACACTTGATATGTGGCTAGTCCAAATTAAGATGTGCTGTAAGTATAAAATACATGATGGATTTCTAAGACTTAGTCCAAAATAAAACAAAAAAAAGTGGGTAAAATATTTTGGTTACACATTAATGTTTTAGATATATTCAGTTTAATAAAATTATTTAACTCATTTTCCCTGTTTCTCTACTTATTTTGATATGGCTAATAGAAAAAAAAATTTTTTTAATAAATTTATTTATTTTATTTATTTATCTTTGGCTGTGTTGGGTCTTCGTTGCTGCGTGTGGGCTTTTCTCTAGTTGCGAAGACCAGGGGCTACTCTTCCTTGTGATGCGTGGGCTTCTCGTTGCGGTGGCTTCTCTTGTTGCGGAGCACGGGCTCTAGGCATGTGGGCTTCAGTAGTTGTGGCACACGGGCTCAGAAGTTGTGGCTCGCAGGCTCTAGAGCACAGGTTCAGTAGTTGTGGTGCACGGGCTTAGTTACTCCACAGGATGTGGGATCTTCCCGGACTACGGCTCGAACCCCTGTCCCCTGCATTGGCAGGCAGATTCTTAACCACTGTGCCACCACGGAAGCCCCGCTAATAGAAAATTTTAAGAATACATATGTGGATCCCACATGTCATTGGACAGCAATGACCTAGGGAGTAAGCAGCTTTACCAAAAAGGTAGAGAAGAGAGAATGTACTCCCTCTTGACCTACAGTTGCAAAGTTACAAACTTCTAAAGCACATGTATGAGAAGTCAACATTTCTATGTCAAACACACTACCAGGCTCCATAAATACTGATAGCACCATCAACTCAGGTTATCTCTTAGGATATGTCACTCCCTGTATCTCCCCCAAAGGCTTTAGGGAAATAGACAATTAGTATAAGATGAATCATTGATCCGTAAGAAAAGATTCCTACTGCCCTACTAAAAAGGGTTCCAGGGAATATCACAGTGGTGAAGAACACAGACTCTGGATCTGGACTCTGGATAAACTGCCTGGGTTTGAATTCCCACACTGCCAATTCTAGGTGGGTGACCCTGAACAAGTTACTGAACCTCTCTGTGCTTCAGTTTCCTCATATGTCGAATTAGAAAAACAAGAGTATCTGCAATGATAGGGCTGCTACAACATTATAAGTAAAAGCATGTTACCTTACATATTGTTTGTCACATAGTAAGTATTCAAGAAATAATATTATTATCCTCATGGAATGTCTGCAATCGTACCTCCATCTTTCAAATGGAAAACCTGAAGTACAGCGACTTGCCTAGACCACACAGCCAGAAATAGGACCAAAAATAAAACCCCAGAGCATCAACTCAACTATCTTAGAGTACTGATTTTATAGCTCCCTGGCAGGTATGTTTGAAGCAAAAAGCTGACAAGCTTTGAGAATGGAAGACTGCACAGCAAAAGAAATGATCAACAAAATGAAAAGGCAACCTATGGAATGGGAGAAAATATCTGTAAACCATATATCAAATAAGGGGTTAATATCCAAAATATATAAGGAACTCATACAACTCAATAGCAAAAAACCCCCAAATAATCCAATTAAAAATGGGCAAAAGACCTGAAAAGACATTTTTCCAAAGAAGAGATTCAAATGGCCAACAGATACATGAATGAAAAGGTGCTCAACATCACTAATCATTAAGGAAACACAAAACTACAATGAGGCATCACCTCATACCTGCTAGAATGGCTCTCGTCAAAAAGACAAAAGACATGCTGGTAAGGATGCTAAGAAAAGGGAATACTTGTGCACTGCTGGTGGGAATGTAACTTGGTACAGACACTACAGGATCAGTAGGGAGGTTCCTCAAAAAATTCAAAATAGAACTACCATGTGATCCTGCAATCCCACTTCTGGGGATATATCCAGAAGAAATGAAATCAATATCCCAGAGAGATATCAGCAGTCACTGCAGCATTATTCACAATAGCCAAGACATGGAAACAACCTTAGTCTATCGACAGATGAACAGATAAAGAAAATGTGATAGATATATATACGTATCATGGAATACTAAAGATTTCAGGGAACTATCCATTTCTACCACATGCGTGTGTACATTCGCATATATAAAAATACATATGCACACAAACATACATACATACACAAATACTTTTCTGTACTATTTGGATAAATTATTATTATTAGCAAGAAAAAACCCTATAATCACATACAACCAAATGGTGCTGAAACAATTGCTTGCGAAAGTTCAAATCCATGGGACCACATCCCTGCTATCATTCTTCCTCTGCTTGTACAAGACACACCACACATAGAAACTAGTCTTATTACTTTATACTGACACTTTACATATACTATCCAGGCGGATTTGTTAAGTCTGTCTATATCAGAAGCCAGACATAATCTAAAATCTGAACATCTCTAAGAAGCAACCACATATTCAAAGAAAATTAAGACAGAAGTATGAGGTAATTATTAACTGCAGAAAACAAGTTATTCTAGATAAGAATGTAACCCCGGTGTACAGGTTGACTCAGCAGTAAATAATATTTACTTAGTCATGATGAAAACACATTATCTCGATTTAACCAAAAACTGATCATTAACTCTACTGAGAAGATGCAAGACAGAAAGGGGGAGGGGATCATACAAAGAACTAAATTCCTTATCTACCTTAATAAGAAGTTGACACAGCATATCTAAAATGATCGATCAATGAATAGCAGGATATACATGTTATTTAGAAATATGGACATAAGTACTAGAAGAAATAACTGAAGGAATAATTTTCCTGGGAACTGATGTTATAAAGTAGTTTAGGGGCAGAGGACTTTTTTTTTTTTTTGCAGTATGTGGGCCTCTCACTGTTGTGGCCTCTCCCGTTGCAGAGCACAGGCTCCGGAAGCACAGGCTCAGCGGCCATGGCTCACGGGCCCAGCCGCTCCACGGAATGTGGGATCTTCCCGGGCCGGGGCACGAACCGGTGTCCCCTGCATCGGCAGGCGGACTCTCAACCACTGCGCCACCAGGGAAGCCCTACCATTTTTATTATAAACCTTCAGAAATATTTAACATTTAAAAATATAAACAGGTATTGCTTTAATTTTTTTAAGGCAGAGAACTATATTTGGATGATTCTTCTAAACATACGATTTTGCTAATAATCATAGGGAACATGGTTAACATATGCCATATAAATATATATATATAGGGCTTCCCTGGTGGCGCAGTGGTTGGGAGTCCACCTGCCGATGCAGGGGACACGGGTTTGTGCCCCGGTCCGGGAAGATCCCACATGCCATGGAGCGGCTGGACCCGTGAGCCATGGCCGCTGGGCCTGCGCGTCTGGAGCCTGTGCTCCGCAACGGGAGAGGCCACAACAGTGAGAGGCCCGCGTACAGCAAAAAAAAAAAAAAAAAAAAAAAAAAAAAAAAAAATATATATATATAAAACATTTTAAGTTGGCAGATGATTCTATGGCTTAAACCCACTAAAAAATGTGAATTCTTAAGCTCATTTTCAGAAGCCTTATATTCTCTGTTGTTCACTGGTTGTGGAACTACTCCTAAGTCTTTAGACAATTATAGCATGCCATATCTACATGAGAAGAATTCTTTATATCTACTTCCTACCTGTTGCAAAATAAATAAATAAATAAATAAAAATAACCAAATCTCAAGTTGCAAATACTTAAAAACTTCCCCAACTAAGAAAATATGTTGATAAGATATTGGTAAAAGGATAGAAAAATAAAGAGATTCATCTAGTTTTCTTAGAATCTATGCCTTTTAGCTAGAAGTAGAATCAAGTACATTACCATCAGAGGAATACCCAGTGAGGCCTCCAAAAATGACCAGCACATAGCTAACATCAAGCTCCCTCATGATCTCATAGGCTTTTTCTTCTGTGGATGCCATTGCCTAGAAAAACACACGCACGTTTCTCAGCGCAAAATTGCAGGCCATATGACCCCTCATGGAGAAGTATTTCCCACTAAACTCTGTGCATCAATCACTCAAATGACCCCTTCACCTTACCTGCCCTACTCGAGAAATATGGGTATTATTCCATGTGTTGTTATCCACTAAAATAGTCCGATTCGCCATAGCTGTAATCTGGTAGCCATAATCCCACCATGACATGACCTTCGCATCCTGAAAGAAGAATGGGAGATGGAAATAACAAGCTTCTCACTGCCTCCAAAATCAAATACAAGAGGGGTGGAAGGGCATCTGACAGGAAGTGAGATATTGCTGATTAATCAGTTTCTTCACAGAATAACATATGCCCAACAAGAAAATACATCTTGGTACCTGGTCCTACATTTACATACAATCATGAAATCTCAACGCAAATTATACAACCCAACATTGCCAATACTTTCATCCCAGATCATCTTATACAAACAAGCATAATGGTGCGGCAGGTGTAGTGGGCTGTGCAGTATTTCCAAATAAACAGCCTGGTGTCATCAGATAACCGTATTAAATAAATGACCAAAAACAAAGTCACCATAATCAGTTACTAAAAAGAAGGGGGGTGGGGGAGGGGAAACAAATCACAGGATAGGACGAAAAAGGATTAAGAAATTCTTATAAGAATCTAACTCAGAAGTGCCATTCCCAGCAGCTATTGGAAAGAAAATCACTTCAGATTCTCAAATGGTATAAACCAAAATGTTAAAAGTGGTTATCATTAGGTGATCCTTTATGGAAAATTTATGTCTCCTTTTTCTTTGCTTTGCTTCTATTTTCGGATTTTTCTACAATAAACACGCATTATTTATTAACTATTTTTCTTCTTTTATAATTGGAATGGCCTACCTCATGATAAAATCACCATGCTGTCAATACAAGTGTCCAAGCAGAGTGCAGATAATTACCAGTAAAGGTCGCTTACAGAAAAAGTCCTGAATTGAATGGAGGTTGACCTTTAAGGCTCATTCAACACCAGGTTCGATAGCTCCAATTTCTCCAAGCTTTCCACCCACCTAAAAGCTATCTGATTCACTCTAACATCCAATGTCTCTCCCTTCCTCCTACCGCACAATCCCACGCCTCCCAAAGCTTCACCTCTGGAGTATTGTGACGAAGCCAATAGTACGCTTCTCGGAAGTCATCAAAAATGATCCTACTACCATCCCCACCACGAGCAGACAGCACAATGGACGGAGAGGAGTAGGCCTCGCTGGTCACCCAGGTTGAATGAAACGTATAGGTGATGAGAAAGAAAGCCATGACGAGTATCATGCCACTTGCCACCTAGACAAGGAAGAACAACTGTGCTGTAAACCAAATTAAATTTATGTAACACAGAACAGCTTCTTACACACAGTCAGTAATATAGATGAGATGACTCAGAATAAATTAGAGGCTATATGAGTTCATTCCGAGCTCCTGTGACAGTGCTCTACCTTACTCCCCCCACTCAAACAAACAAACAAACAAAATACAAATGCAAACACACACACAAAGACACACACAGTTCCCCAAGCCAGTGCTTTGCGTTGCTTAATTCTCACTTCATTCTTAATAGGGTAGGTAGAATCCTGTTGTTTCTTGTTCTTCTTGTCTGGTCTACTTATGTCCAAATTCTTCATATAAGTGGACAGCACCTGAGAGACTCCGATGCCAGAAAGAATGCACATAACAGGCGCCAACACTAGCATCAGACGCACCTAAAAAAAAAACGGAAGCAAGATCACAATCAGTGTTTTACAAATTACAGATTTCAACCTATTAGTAGATGATGACATCAATTTAGGGGTTTTCAACAAACATGATTTGTCAGTGAAATGGAACGAAATAGAAGAGAAAATATTTGATACATCTATAGTAGAATATATATATTTTTAAAGTTTGTTTTTCAGGTCTACATGTATATATGTATACCCTGAGCAATGATATGATATAAAATGTATTTCTTAACTGTGGTTTGGGATCAAAAAAGTGTGAGAAGCACTGACTTAACTGCAATATATAAACTCTCTTCTCTCTTTTAACAACCTAGCACTCAGAACCCAGGCCTTTAAGAAAAAAACATCATCTCCCTTTTTAAGACACCAGAAGGAGAGGGGAAGGAACCCGCCTGGGGTCAATTTCTCCAACAAGTGACAAAGTGCCTTTCCCTAATACAAGGGTTATGAATCCAAGGAAGGTGGGCCCCACAATCAGAATGTATGAGTGCCCCATACATTCCTGGGAAGGATCAACAACAGTGAGCAGCTTTACTACACAGCCCCTCAAGCGCTCAGAGGGAAGCCCCTGCACAGCATCAATACTGAACCTGCCATGCAGGGGTACGAAGAAAACCCTCAGAGCTAGGGGTGGAAAGGTTCGCTAAGACTGCAGGCATTCATTCCTCACCATCACAGCTGAAAAGTACATGCTGGTCACACCATACATGATGATGAAAATCCGGGCATCAGACAGGTTGCTAAAGCAGTAATAAAGACCAACTACAAAAGTAAAAGTAAAAAGAAGTGAAAAGCTGAAAAAACAATCATAGAAACATGCAAAGATGTTACTATAGCACTCTTTAAAACAGCAAAAAATCTGAAACCACATAAATGTCCAACATTAAGGATGTAGTTAATTACAGAATATTTATAAAATAGAATAAAATACATCAATTAAAGTACTGCTGTGGAAGTTTATGGACCATATGCCTTCCTCTTTACACACCTCTGTACTTAAAAAACTAACAAATGATGTATGTTATATATTATTTCTCTAAAGTAATACTAAATAACAAATTATCATGATTATGAAATTTTAAAAGTCAGAGGAAAAACTCTATCATCTGACTTCTAATCAATAAATAAATGGATGAATATACATCAAAGCGTTTACAGTAGCAACAGGTGTGTGGTGAGAACTCCTGAAATTTTACTTTTTAAAATATTTGTCTATATTTTTACAAATGACAACTTACTTTCATAATAAGAAAAAAAAAGTTACTTTAATAAAAAACAAAGTCCCTACCACTGGTAAATTCTAAGATATATCTGAATTGGCCAGAAGATAAGTTAGATGAAGAAGTTTTACAGTCAGCTATGCCTATTCTCAAAATTCAATACTACCAAGAAGATAAATGGGGAGGAGTCAGGGATGAGGGGTGGGGTATACTAGAAGCACTCAAAAACCCTGAACTAGGGCTGAACTGTAACTTATGATACAAATGAACAGAAAACTGTGAGACTCTGAACTTGCCAGTATCTGCAATTGTTCAACTTCTGCTCTGCTTCAAATATTAGAAAAATGTGCTTAGCCATCCTCTGTACTGCATAGATAAACAGGCAAAAACCAAAAACAACAACAAAAGCACAAGGATGAGGGTATTTTACTTATTTTGAATCAAATGATGATTCTTAGAAAGAAGATCACTTCAGAACAAGGCAAACAGACCTGGAAACATGAAGACGAGAAGCTGCAGGTCGAAATAGTACGAAGACCAGGTCGTAGGCTGATGCTCAGACACAGAGGCGATGATGGGGATGTTGTTCTTGGCATAAGAAGGATCCAGCAGTGAGTAGAAACGGCCTGTCCAGGGAGATATTTTTCCTGGCAGCAAAGAGGCAACAAATATTTCACAATTACTTCTGAAACAAAATAACATGTGATCCTAACTAATCACAACTTTCCATTTTAATAAGCTTCTCTGAGACAGAGGACTAGGATTTTGTTTAAATGCCACCAATACTTTGAGAATTTCACTCCTTCCTTTCTTTCAAACTTGAGAGTATTTTTGTCAGGACAGTCAGTAGAATAAAGTCAGGTTGTATGTAAACTCAGAGAGAAGGGAGGCAGAGATACTTCCTAGAAGGGTTTTAGGACCAATCTGGTCAAACCAAGGCCAATGCTATAAACTAAGTCACTCAGCCCTCCAGTGGTGCTCCGAATACACAGAGTCTTGGGCAAAATCAAATCAGACTCTGAGAAGTGTACGTGAGGAAGATGAAGAGAGGAGGAAAACGTGGCATGCTACCCAAACTAAACAGTCACGGTTTTGTCATATGGGATTAGATGAGGCCACGCTGTAAGGCAAGCAATGTTAGGATTTCTCCCACCCTACCAATAGGAAAGAAAAGGACACACACACACACACACACGAGAAAGATTAGCATGGTAAAATACAGTCCTGTCACCAAGTGTAGGTCTTCTGAGATTAAGAGCTGATCTAATATGATTTTCTTTCTATGCTGAATCCAGACACTGGCTGACAATAGGATTGAATGTGCAGAAGTTGGACTTTATATGCTTGAAATCAAGAGAAATAGGAGGAAAAGAATGAATCTTTCTGTGGCCAGGAAATAACCCATATTTTTGGAGTTTATTCTATGTTCATACCCATTTACACTTAATACTAAAAGCCTTCCCTACCTGTCAGCATGAGGAGAGCTCCCACGGTGAGAAGGACAAAGCCTACCAGGGAGATGACACTTCGGAAAAGAACTTCAAATTGCTGTGGATTCAACTTGCTGCGTAGATAATCCACAAAGGCATGGATCTGGCAGAGACCAAAGACCCCAAAGGCTGCCATGTGCTCTGATGAAAGGACGGGCTGTAGGTGAAAGCATATGTATGAGATTGTTAGGAAAAGAACGGGTCCAGTCTTGACCTGAATTATCCTGACCAAGTTCAGACCAAAGGGTCCAATGAGTTCTAAGGCCACCAAGGAATGAGGACCAATCTAGAGGAGGGTCTAATTCACCTACCTCATTTTTCAAAGAATATTTAGAGTCCTCCAAAGTGTACCACACTCTATCATTATCACATCTCTGGCCTTTGCTCAGGCTATTTCTTGAGCCTCGATTGCAATTCTCACTTTCCCAAAATTTGCCTTCACAGAAATTCTGATCATTCAAGGCCCAATGCAAATACCATTTCCTCCTAACCTACCAAACTGAAATCCATCACTCTCCTCTATATTCCACACACTTTAGATCTCTTCCATAACTTAGACCAATGGTCTCAAACTCCACCAGGCATCATCATGGCAGGGGACAGGAAGAGGGGGGGTTTAGACAGACTGCTAAGCCCTACCGCCAGAGTTTCTGATTCAGTAGGTCTGTGGCAGGTCCCCAGAATTTGCATTTCTAATGAGTTCCCAGATGCTGCTGACACTGCCGGTCCAGGAACTACATTTCTAGAACGACTAGACCACAGACTAGTGGTTCTAGAAGCATGTGCTTCTTTCCCAACAATACTGTGACTTCCTTAAGGGCCAGAACCACATCTTTACTTTTAATATTTCCCAGGTATTAGCAAATTGCATACAGCAGGTGATCAGTAACGAAAAACTTGCTGACCTGAATAAGGGTCCCACTTTCGTAAGAATTTTACATGACAAATCACACATACCACATTATTCTGACTTAATAGCTGTCTCTTAACCCTGTGGGGTAATGTGGTTAAAAGGTTCAGGCTTTGCTTGCTAAAGAACTTTCACTTGGGCCCGATTAAGTTCAGGGGTCATTACTATTAAATGGAGTCATTCGCATTAAAAAGGACTGAAAAAGATACCTGTGATCACTCACCTTAACTCAGCTCAACCAAAACATCCCTCCTCCTCCCGTAAACCTAAGCCAAGTTAGGAGTCACTAAATTCAAACTTCATGAACAAATATTAACGCACTCCAGGAGGCAGACTTTAATGACCAATAACTCTGTTGCTTCAGTTAACAGAAGCAGTGTTAGCAAGGTCAGACCTGTGAATAAGTTTTACTATTCTCACCAGAATCCAAGATAAATCAATTTAGTTGGAGCTGCTCAGAAAAAGTGGAAGAAGCTAAAAACCTCACTCAGTCTAGGGCTCACCTGGAAACCCACAAAGGAGATCTGCATGGAAAGGATGGTACCCAGGCAGTAAACAGTACAGTAGGCCACATAGATCCGGTGGGAGAAACGTCCTGTGAGCATCAGCACCAGTACATGAAGCGGGATCAAGTTGATCAAGAACACATAACCTCCCCATGAAGAGACCTAGGACAGAATAAAAAAGAAAAGTTCGTCTGAGCACTCCTCCTTGGATCACCACCATTGTACCTTAGGATGTTACCTGTGACCTTTTTTTTTTTTTTGCAGTACGCGGGCCTCTCACTGCTGTGGCCTCTCCCGTTGCGGAGCACAGGCTCTGGACGCACAGGCTCAGCGGCTATGGGTCACGGGCCCAGCCACTCCACGGCACGTGGGATCTTCCCGGACCGGGGCACGAACCCGTGTCCCCCGCATCAGCAGGCGGACTCTCAACCACTGCGCCACCAGGGAAGCCCTACCTGTGACCTTTTTAAAGAACATCTCTTTACAGTAACCAAAAACTTTATTTACACCAAGTGGTTTAAAGAGTTTAAATAATTGACTTCTTTAAGTAGGAAAATCAAATTAACACCCATTACTGTAACTCAATCCTCTGTTTGCTATGGCTCCTGCCATCATGATCACAAAACAAGAGGCCCCCAACTCTCAGCATTAATCTGGATACACCCTACGGTAAGGTCACACAGAGGATTTAGGGATTCAAGGGAAACGTGATCAAGTGGAAGCAGTTAAGGAAAGAAGTCTCGGTGTTTACAAGATTGAACAGAAAAAAATATACGTCAGGAAAGGAAAAATTTAAGGGGAACACACCAGAAAAGAGAGTTGGCCAACCAATATGTACCCATAGGAAAGACAGTATCTGGAAACCTTTAAAAATTAAAAAAATTATCTCTATCTTGCTATTATACAATGGATATGCCTGCCTGCCTTGGATTAGGCTTTGTATGGACACAACAGACTATATAAAGACTTTTAGCCTCTAGTTCATGGTCTCAAAGCCCAAGAGCTACTTCCAATTTATATCAGTTGATCCCGATAGGTATTCAGACATAGAGAGACTCCTGAAAGTAGGGAGTGAAGAGTTACCATGTAGAAATAAGCAAGGGCACACTTGGCTGCCCAATAGATGGAACCAGTCTTTACTGCTTTGATCCACATGTAGTAGGTGAGTAGCATGCAGAAGATGGCAATCCCTGCAGAAAGAACACAAAAATCCAGTAAAAGGCCATGCTGGAAGAGTATTTCATACTGTTCTGGAACAAACTACCTGGATTCATATCTCAGACCTACTACCCATTAACAGTTTAATTACTCTACCTCCCTTTGTCTCAGTTTCCTGTAAAAGAGTCCATAATAGTATCTACTTCATAAAACTATTGTGAAGACAAATTTAACTATTGCATGTAAAGCACTTAGAACAGTACCTAGCATGCAGCAAGCACTCAGTAAGTATTAGTCATTATTACTACTATTCTTTCCAGGCACTAAATTCCCTGCTGTTTCAGTCCTAAAGATATCCCGTACTATCAAGCACCAGCCTGCCTCTACATCTTACCACAAGCTGGTCCATATGCCCTGACTGCCTCTCTCCTTAATATCTGCCTAACGAAGTTCCAACTTCAGGGCCCAGTTCAAATACAACTACTTCCAAAAAGCCTTCCGTGATCCCCAAATCTGAATTAATCTCTCCTCTCACCACGTTCCCAAAGTACTCTGCTCACCCTTCTCTCATGGCACATAATACTATCTGCCCATTATTATTAATTTTTATAGTCTGCATTAATCTGTGTTAATAGATTATGGGCTAACATAATTTTATTCATTATCTACCCCTATAATTCCTTAATTATAAGCCAATACTCCTATTCATTAACTATCTTTATAATACCTAACACTGTTTTACCAATAACATTCAATAAATACAGGCTGAATTGGAAATAAGTCAATAAAAGTCACTATAGTTTTAAGAATATCCATTCCTCTCATCTAGGAAAATAAAGCAAATGATTACAATGTTAAAACAACAGTACCAACCAACACTAAAACTTAACTCTACTTTTAGGAGTACAGAGATGAGCCAAAGGCCTCATATAAGGAAAATTACCAGCTACCTTTCTAGAGGAAATGACAGAGAGAAAATATAAACTTGTCTGAGGTCCCCTTCCTGCCCATTTTTTTTTTTTTTTTTTTGGATGTGGACTGTTAAAGTCTCTATTGAATCTGTTACAGTATTGCTTCTGTTTTATGTTTTGGTCCCCTGGCCGAGAGGCATGTGGGATCCTAGCTCCCCGACTAGGGATCAAACCCACACCCCCTGCACTGGAAGGCAAAGCCCCAACCACTGGACCACCAGGGAAGTCCCTTCCTGCCCATTTCTAATCTTCACACCCAGACACCATTTTTGCTATCACTAAACAACAGATTTGAACCCAGATTCTACTGCACTTCATGAAGCTCTACTAGATAATGAGGTGAACAGATCCTCTTCAGCCCTCTAAGTCTTACCTTCATTATCATAGGAGCCAGCCACAGATCGGGAGATATAGCCAGGAACTACAGCAATCATGGCTGCAGCAAGAAGTCCAGCTCCTGCATCCTGTAAGACAAGAGGGGTAACAGGAAGTTAACACCAATACATCTATGAAAGAGAAGAGAGGATCCACTAGTCCATTCTGCTTACCATGGGACCAGAGAACAGTCTGACACTTTCCACAGTTGATGTGATGCTAGAAATGCTAGAAATGTTTGCAGCACAAGAAAGCTACATACTTCACAACCAATTCCCCGCGATGATGGCAAGTCTGAAACTGAGTACACACATGCTAAGAACAGAAAAATCATGTAAGCTGTCAGATGCTGCCCCAGAATGGGCTATTTGGCTGGAGTATCCCCAGACTTATGAGTCCCTACCCCTAACAATATCTGCACACCACAGGAACACCAGTCACCCCTCTACAAGCTATCCAAGGGCAACCAAAGGAAGACCATACGTATTGGAGCTAAAAAGCCAACGAAGACAGGTGACAATCTCTCTGGACTAAAGATGCCAGGATCTTAGATAATAAAGCTGGAATATTCCTAGGCAATCTGTGAACTCAGGAGAGAAGAACAACAAAGTATAACCCACACTCCAAAAAAGGAAGGACTTGTCTGTTCGTAAGAGTCAAATTTGGAACAAGGGCAGCAAGGAGAAGGATGAAAACGTTTCCAAATTAAACTCAAGCCCTCCTACTAGTTTATCACCTCTCAGGTATCTCCCTGACACCATAGCCACAAACTAAGAATAGCATGCAAGGAGCCAGGGTCAGCAATGCAGAAACCTAGAAGAAGAGAGTCAGTATTATGGAGTCTACTACAAAAGCCAAGTGGTTTAAGAATTTTTAAATAAACATTTGAAAAAAAAAATCAGCAAATAATTGCTAACTGTCCATTTCCAGTAGGAAGAACTAACCACTTCGGAACGCTTCTTGTAGTTATTTTTCCTCTCCCTTAGATTGTGAGGAATTCAAAATCTAAACCTCATTTTAAATATTTTTTTCCCATATGTAGCAATTTATATTTGACCTTCATATGTTCTCTTCTAAGGATAAACAGTTGCTAATGACAAGAAACCACATATTCTTGGGAGGCGCTGGGGTGAACTCAGGAATTCGGCTCCGCAAAAGCTGGCTTTAGCCTCTGGCTCCCAGCCCTTCTAAGGCTTTCAGTCCCCCACCCTTTAGCATCAACTTGAGAGGTTCAACAACATTCATTCCCAAGCCTCCTGTCACCCCAAATCCTTCACCTTGAGCTCTTTGGTAAGGTGGTACGTGACGATGGTGGTGAAGGAAGAGAAGAGAGGGGCCAGGAACACACAGACATTCCGAATGTCGATGGTGATGTGGAAAAAATGGAGGACATGGTAGATTGCTGCAGAGGTGATCATTAAGCCTGTAACAAGAAGAAGAAGGGCCAATAGGTTATCCTAGTAAGACAAAGACCTTAAGGGAAAGAGAAAGGGAAAATCCAAGTATCAATAAAGTGATAACACCGGTTTTGACAAACCACCAGAAACACTAATACAGCAACTGCAGGAGGCCTATAAATTTCTCTCCTATGGATTCAAGCAGAAGTCCAGAATTTATGGAAAGCTATCCATTCCCGCTCTCCCATACATGTTCTCCCTTCTATATAAGATCTACTTTTAGGAATCTGCAAGCAGAATGAAATTACAAGTGTCACAAAACGAAGATATTAGAAATAAAAGACACTGTTCCATAATATAAAAATATCTTACTGCTGCAAAGGAAAAAAATCCTGTTCCCCTCACCTGGGTAAATTGTTCCTCCAATGATTCGTCCCAAAGGGTACCAGGCCCGGTCATCAAACCAGTTATGGAATTTATAAAATCCCTCCTCAGCCAGGAACCGGGTAGTCCGATAATTAAAGTACCTATAACAAGAAAGAAATGAATTGTGTCTCCTCCTCTCCATACCCAAACACTTGCCTCAGTTTGCAGTGACTTTTGCTCCTCAGGTTACACCACTGAGGAACTTATCATTACTCCAATAACAGTCAGTTTGGTACCAAAAAGTATTTCAAGCATGAAAATCATTTTATATCACCATAAACCTCCTCATTTATAGCTCCATGCTTGTCTCAGTTAAAGCACTGCTTCTCTCATAAGGAAATGCAACCGTAGTCTAACCTTATAAGAAAACACTCAAGAAGGATGCTTCACCAGGCTGGCATGTAGTAGGCATTAGCCCCAGTCAGAAAATTCAAGCACTCCAAAGACAGGACAGCTGAGATGTGGACACCAATAGACTTGACTCTTTTCAAGTGACAGGAACACACAGAAGAATATTTCCATACCACAGGCAAGGAGACAAGGATAACTTTAGGTGATGAGCATCTCTAAAGATGTGGGTGTAACACCATACGCAGGATGAACATTTTTTAGTCCACTCCATAATACAAACTTCTTAATAAGTGTTTAAACTTGTAATTAGATCTACTCATGTTGTTATCTAAAATAGTTCTGAATGCCACCTCCATGGTAGCATAAAAATACAGCCTACATAAAAAATACTCGACATAAAATGCTTACGGTTATATACGGACACAGTTCTTTAGGTCCAAGCTATGTAACCCCTTCTCTTAAGTTTCTCATTTAAAAAGAAATAAAAAAGACAAAAATATATATGGAAATAATAAAAATATAAACAAATAAATAAAATAAAGGGAGCTGTTTAATCACTAAAGATAATCATTACTAACCATCTTTCCTGCCCACCCCTCTAACCCCATTTCCTCGTTGGTCAGTCAAGTTTTAGCAGCTGAAGTAAGTAAAGTAGCAGATGGCAGAAATCTCTATCCTTCTGGTTGTTGCTGATGAATGTTATTTTGGTAACTGTCAAGGAGACAGAAGGGATGGGGGTAGAAGGCAGTCAACGTGTGTCAGAATCATGTCCTTTACCTAACAGTAGGAGAGGCAGAGTGACACAGAGGAAGTGCAAGTTAGCGGGAAAAGGTCTGGCCTGGGTTCACACCCTGGGCCTCAGTTTCCTGCTCTGCTAAAGAAGTGTCAAATCACATGACCTGTACAGTCCCTTCCATCTCTACAACTACAGAGCAGGTGCTCTTGCTTTCCCTGACCATCTCATCTCAGTGTTTGCTCATCTAGAGGGTCTGAGAAAAAGCCCTAACAGACTGGTGATCAAGAAACAAAAGGATATAAGTTTCCTCATTCATGAGAGAGAAAACAAAAAACAGAAAAAACTGATTTGGGAGGCCCCAAAGAAAAGATCTGTATGCCTCCAAAGTGCTTTCAAGTGTCTACACAAAACAATATGACAAATCTGTAAATACATGCAGGTATTAAACCTGAATCCATGCTCCATAAACTGAATATGCTATTTTTAAGATATCAGTGATGTTTCAAGAACCTATGATTCCGGTTCTCCAAATTTTTAATTAAGCCTTAACATTAGGTAATATAATATAGTTACTCCAGTGTCTAGAAACAGACAAACGTAGATTCACATCCTGGCTCCTCCATTTACTCTGTGTGTAACCTTGAATGGTCTCTGCCAGCCTCAGCCACATTTGTGGAAAGGAGACACCACTACCTCCTTCTCGTACGGTTATTGTAAGGATTTATAGATAATCTGTAAAACAGTTCTTGGAACAAAATGAAGCTCAGTAAATGTTTTTCACCTATGCCTCTTTTTATCAAATAAAATCTCCAATCCAACTCACAGCTTTAAATTTTCCTCAGTGACTTACAACTTAACTGATAGGCCCAATTTCTATCATATTCACTGTTAAACAGAAAAAAGTCACAGATCTCAAGCTCATGACCTATAATTTTTCTTTTGAACCTCAAACACACACCAGGCCCAGGCTCCTTTCCCTCAGTCTGCACCATTAACTGTCTACCAAGCTGAGAAGCCAGGCTTCTCTTAGCTTAGCCAGATCTTAAGTGATAGGCACACCAGCAACGCCTCTCTCATTTTTTAAGAGTTTGAGAGACTCGCTCAAATTCCAACAGAAATGTTTCAAAAGGAGACAATTATCTCCTTTGGAAAACTTGAGAGTTTTCCCCCCAAAATGTATAGAAAGTCCATCCCCATTACGGAGAGCTCACTGGGACGTGAATCTGAAAACCATGAACCTAAATGCTTCCCAAAGGAAATACCAGACCAAGCAAAGGTACTCACGGATCAAATTCATGGATGACACTTTCAAATCTCAGGACAGCAAAAAGACGAGTGGAGAATGCTGCAAAAACCAGAGAACTATTATTTTAATAGTTTAATAGTAGGTAGTAATATTATAGAGATAACAGTATTATCCACCACACAAGTCACAGGAAATACAAAACGATGCTGAATATTTATCCATTCCTCCCACACAGAAGAAACAAAGAAGTTCGCCTTCCCCTGACAATGACACCTACATTTCCACTTAAGTAGGGCACATTTAACTACTTATTGTCAAGGCCTATGACAACACATTCACCTACTAATACTGCACCCAATTTACATGGTCGTCTTGTATATATGTTGACCTCCCCTCCCCACAACCTTACCTCCCCAAACCTTAGTTTGAAGCAAACTAAGAGGTAAGGAAATCAAGACTACTTATGACTCATGAAGAGCTAGAAAAACCTAAGAAAACAGAGTAAGTTCTGGAGAGATTTTCAGAAATACTAAGGCAGGCAACCACAGAAGACAAGTATCTTTTACAAAATTCAGTATCTCAGAGTCCCCGGTATCTCTTTCAGTCCTAAGAGAAAACAGAATTAGTACAGCATGCTTCTCATTCTTTCCCAGATGATCACTAGTCCCAACTTTTATAATCCTTGTATTTCTTTTATTTTGCTTTCGCAAAATTCTACTGATTGAGAACAGTAAAAAGAACACATTGCAATCTGCTGGAAAAAAACAAGGCATTTAAGAGAGCCATTGTTGATTTTTCAAGATTTTCTCCTTTCCATATCTGGAGAAAGAGAGGTCCACGTGCACACTCACATAACACAGCAGCCATTGACAGAATTAGAAGCTTCAAAAGTGTGTCCTGCTTCTCATAGGACAACCGTAAAAATCCCAGCTTGGTCATCTTGACATCAATGGGTGGCAACAGATGACACTCAAATAGCTAAAATGGAAAAGTCAAGACCATAAGATATTAAACACCTTCAATTTACCTAATTCAGTTTCATATTTGATGGTGGTAGAGAAACACAGAAACAGGAGTAATGCGCACACCAGAGAGGATCAGGGCTAATACTAATACCCAAGCCAAGCCTGAATTATGACCAACTGGCAAGTAAGTAGGCACGTCAGGTCTGTGAGTCAAGGACGAAAAGGAATGAGACTCTATCACCACAATTCTGTTTCCCAGTCCTCGCATCTAACAAGCACATAAGCACAATTGGCAACAGTGTGGTACAACAGAAGTAAAGAAGAAACACAGAAAAAAGGGGGTTGGAGGAAGACATGCAAAGAAAACAGGAAAGACTGGAAATACAGAAAAGAATAATTAAATGGAGAAACAGAGCATTCAAGAAAAGGCAGGATTGTATGAAAGAAAGCAGGGAATGAGCACAGAAGTGAAAGCAGAAGGCTGAGAAACAGAAGTCATGACTGAATCAGCAGTTTACAGCTCTGAATTTCAGCTTCAACTGACTGGCTGCAAACTTTCTGTTCCCAATCCCAGTGGGGTTGCAGGGTCAACTAGAGAGCATGACTGCTCACTCACTAATGCAGGTACAGTCATGCACTCAGAAAGAGAGGAAGATACACATAGATCACTGCACTTTCAACCGCTTACATCACACTATAACTACTGCTCAGATCTACACCCACTTCCCATCAGCTGTCTCAAAGCATCCTGGAATTGACACTGCTGATTTAAGCCACTGATCCCAGAGACAGCTCATGGAACCAGATGACAATCTGGAAGGAAAAGAGAATAAAATTTTCCTACTAAAGCAAAGAAAGGTTGGGCTGGGGTAGGGGCGGGGCGTACTATATTAAAATAAAATGTTGAGGGAAGCAGGCTGTAGACCATTCAGAAGAGTGATCACTTGGCGGACAAGATTTATCAGCACTAATTAGGAGGTTAGCTACTTCTGTTTAAGACAGCACTGCCTTCTTAAACCATAAACTGGTCAAGGACTAAGTGACAAAGAATATGGTAATGAAGAATATGCAACACTGTACAAGACTGCAGGGGAAAAAAAGGAACCTGGATCCTTCCTGATCTTTCTTCCACTATTACTAGAGGAAAGGAGCGGAAAAAATAACACTGGACAGGGTGGAAGGCATGAAGAATCATATATTTCTAGCTCCAACTGCGGGAAATCAAGCGTCTTTTCCATAACTGTCCCAGAGGGGTGGTTTTACGTTTAATCCTAATCCCAAAGGAAAACCTTATCTGGAAATCAAAACTAAACACCTAACTCCAGGAAGTCCCTAATCCAGCCACATCCCTCAGGTTTGTACTTGTTTTCTCCCACGCCTGAAACAGGAAAACTTACCACCGCTGAGCTGGTATGAGCCACACGCCTAGAAGACTAAGCGGACGAAATGAGTACTAGAACCTCTACCTGAAAACTGAGTAAAGGAGCTGGTAATTTAGGCCAGGACTTTAAGGGAGTTTCCATACTGTGCTCTCTGGTCGTGTTCGCACACCGCTAAAGCAAATAAAGGCAAAGTCACTTTCCTTAAAGCACCTGGCATCTGTCCTCCACCTCGCCTGTGCCGGCAAGCTGTGGCCCTCCTGTCCCACCCTGGCTCTAGTTCCGAAGACGGCAACTTGCCCACCTGCTGGCTCACACTAGCCCCACCCTCCCCCACTTCAGCTCACTCCTGCGCGTCCCTCCTCCCTCCGTCTCCCACCTTCACGAAATGCAACACCCCGGACACCAGCCAGCGCCATCCCACCGCCTCACCACCCCACCGCCTCAGCATCCTGAGCGCCATCCCCTCCAGGACTAGTCCCAGGGTCCGATCTTTTCCACGCCCTCCTAGCCTAAGCGCCCGCCCAATCCTAGACCCCCTCCATCCTTCCATTCCAGGTCGTCCCCCACACGCCCCACGCCCCCTTCTCTGCAAGGCCTCAGACTCTGCCCGCGCCCACGCCCACGCCTGACGCCGTTAAAGCCCCACCAGCGCCTTGGACTGCACTTGCCCCTAACCCTCAAGTTATATCCTAGGGTCTTCTCACCTGACCCAAGTTCCTAAGGAATCCGCTCGCCTCCCCCTGCCATCCGTTCAGCGGCGCACCCAACCCTCGCAGCGTCGAGTCCGCCTCCCGGACCTCTCCCCATTGGTTGACTCAGGGCCAATACGACACTTGAAGAGAGCGATAGGATGACGGAACTGTCTGTCAGACTCGGAGGCGTGGACGAAGCCGCGCCCCCACTTTTTAACTGGACAATACAGGTATCATTTAGTAGCCGGAAGGCGGGACTTCGTGCAACCGCCGAGCCATGATAGGCCGGCTCATGAGAGCGAGAGCGCGGAAAGAACACACTCGGAGCAGTTTGGTTGAGGGCCGAGCAGTGACGTGTCGGCCTGCGGGCCGCGAAGGAGTCGCGAGCGGAAGGTGTGGCGCGTTTAGCACAGTCACGTGACAAGAAGCGGAAACTACGCGAAGGAATGGGCAGAAACTACAAATCCCGAAAAGCCGGGCTGAGGTCGCTCGCCTCCGTTTCTGAGAGTTTCGTTTCTTTATAGGTAGAAATTGATGTTGCCTAATATAAGGTTAAAGGAGAGGTGGGAAGAATTTTCTACCTATTCTCAATGAAACCTCAATCGTTTCCCGGTCCAGACCTCTACATCTTGTGCAAGATCTTGTCTGACAGTTCGCTCAAGAGCTGTTTGACTTTGCTCCGGTAAACTGCGATGGACAAGAGCCCTGCAAATGTCACGAGGCATTTATTTCCCTTTCTTAGGCCCCTGACCTCGTGAATGAGCATGCCTAGGGCTAAAGGGATCGTCGGGGTTCGGTGGGAAGAATCTACGCCGCGGGCTGAGTCCCCCACGGTCGCAGAGGCGGTCCTCCTAAAGCGTAGACAAGCTTCTTCCTGGAACCAGCTTGCAGCCTGGCGGTGCTTTGCTCACCCCTTTGTAAGTAACCTGCCAGTGAAAGCTGCCTTGCCTCTCTTCCCCTTCTCTCCTCACACACAAAGAAACGTTGCGTGAAGGCACGGAAGGGGGCGAAGTTTCAGAAGCCAATCCCATCACCTCTCGGACACGCACTCCCACTCCCTACACATCTCAGTGAGCACGAGCCACACCGACAAAAATGGGAGCATCCGGCAACTGTTCAAATGTACTGCCTGCGGCACTCCTTTCTCTTCGCGGTTACTCTACTGTTGAATGCAACCGACCAAACTTACTGAAAGCATTTTAAATCAGTACTTCAAAATCACGTGTAGTTTTCAAAATTTACACGACCAGGTTCACCCCAGGATGAGTCAATAGATCTGCTTTTTCGTTTTGTATTTATAATGTGTTCAGTGTAATTTTATTAACAGAAGGAAAATGAAGCTGAACCTGAAGGAACTGCAGAACTTCAAGCAAATGCTTCTTCAAAACGAGTTTTTCTTTAAAAAAAAAAAAAAAAGGAATTAAAATTAGAATGATTCCTTTACATAAAAAAAAATACTGCTTCAAGAACATTTAAGATATCGAGGTTCTTTTTTTTTTTAATTACTAAACCTGTTTCTTAAAGGGATATGTTTGACTTTCCACGTGGTACAATTAAGTCAGCTTTTTCAGAAGTCAAAATATACTACTAAAGAATACAGTTCAAAATCTAAGCCAAGAATCAACTGTACTCCAATAACAACTTCTAAAAAACCTAATGCTATTTTTAGGATGATTCTTTAATATCAGTTGATAGGGAAAGGCTTATAAGTAAAAGTCTGGATGGCAAAATCATGGGGAAAATTATAGTTATTATAAACCCAGAGATTATACACGAACATTCAGGGTATCAGTTAATCTCTCTCCCTCCTGACTTATTGGACCAGAAGTTTTGATTTGGTTCCGGAAAACTTTTTACAGTCCTATCAGTTGCTTAAAATAATGCTATTTTTAGCTTGCTTTATAGGAGTTGTCATTCATGTGGAGCTTTTGGTCTTTCCTGAAGTGTCTACTTACCTCTTTTATATTATTGATCGAAAGAAACATGTCTTCATCTCACCTGGAGCAGACCAGAGTAACAGTACGTTTTCTTCTTGAAGATGTTCTCCCCAGAACCCACCTTTCCAAGTATGCTGTATTACCAAGATTTCTTCTCAATGCACTCTGATTCCACTGTTTCATGACTCTGATTCCACTGTTTCATGTTGTTTGGTTGGGTGTTTGTTTTAATTAGTCATCTATTTCTTGGAATTTTCACTTCAATAGATTCAAGTAACTTTTTCAGAAAAGCTGAATGGAAAGCAAACAATGCCTTTATTTTGTCCTTGATAGCATAGCTAGGTTTAGAGTTCTAAGAACAAAATTGGGACCCACCCATCCCATATACAGACAAGCACACATAAAAGCATACTTTCAAGGCACTACAATTTTATCTTCTATTACTCAGAGTTGTTCTTGAGAAGTCTAATAGCAATGTGAGTCAGTCTCTTGGAGGTAACCTATTTTCCTGGTGTTTCTCCATAGAGATCCCATCTGGTTTTTTGGTTTTTTTCTTCCTTTCATTGCTTTTCACTTGGCAGTGAAAAGCATCTATATGAAAAGTCCAATTTTCATCGTTTAAGTCCCGAAACTTTCCTGATTTTATTGTCTCCATGCTTCTGTTCTCATTTTCTGAAACAAATGTCAGATCTGATTCTTGGATACCTCCACGAGTCTTAACTTTTTCCATGTTTTTGCTCTTTGTTCTGAGAAATTTCCTCAATTTTACGTTGTAGTTCTCTAATTTAGCATCCTCGGCATCACTTCTATAAGCCATCTCATTTTATTTCCACAACTGTTTTAACTTCCAAGAACCTTCCTATTCTGTTCCCTTTTCACAATCTGTTCCTACTTCATGGATGCAATAGTTTACCAAGTTTCTATGAAAGTAGTTATTAGAATTTAACTTTTATTTCTAGAATTACTTAAATTTCCTCCAGGTCCAGGTGGGGTTACTGTGTATCTTAGAAAAGCTCCTGAAATGATGCTGCTGTTAACCCATGGTTAAGAACTACTTATCTAAATGATCAAATGGTTACTCTTTGTCCCACAGGTCTGAAGGTACAACATTTAAACTTGAAATCAGAGAATGAGTCCAAGGATGGAAGCCTGAACACATGGCATAATCTCTTATCCTACTCAAAGATTCTCTGAATTCCAATGTTTTATCCAACTTCGAGACCTATGGAAAATAATAGTTATTTGAACACGTTAATTCTTAAGAATTTGATCATTTCTCAGTCTCCTACACCATATTGTTAGGTCCAAGAGGACAGTGGTCATCTTTTTGGTTCACCCTTGAATCCCCAGTGCCTTGCAGAGCCTGACAGAGAAAGCGCTCAAATGACTGTTACGTACTTAAGTCATCTGTTCCCCTCACTTGATCCTTTACTGGTTCTATGGACTCGCTTTAGGTTTATCCAAACTATTTCACTGAATGTACAGCTCTTATTGTTAAAAAGACCGAACTTACACTGACCTGGAGTCAGCTTCCTTATAGCTTCTGTGGGTTGAACGATAGCACAGGAGGAATGTTAGGGTGGGGGCAAAGAAGGGGGGTGGTGAGATGACTGCTGAACAGCCTTCCATCACTACTGAAGAACCAGTAACATCTACCAGAGCAACCTCCACACAGGTAACCAGGGAGCACAGAAGCTGAACAAATGTACTACTTCTATAATCAGAAAGTAAGCGGATGGAAAATGAACAGTGAACAACTATAGTTGCCCTTTTATTCCCACAGAAGTTATCCTTTAAGGTGGTTCACAAACCCCTAACCATTAGTTGCCCTCTTCTGGGTTTATTCCAGTTTGTCACAATTTCTCTTAAATTTTCTCTTGGCCCCTTACCAAGTGCAGAGCAATGAACAAGTCAGTGCATGAATTTGTCCATTTAAAAGTTTCCAACAGACTTAACATACTCAGGTCTAGAAAGCATTTACTTTGTACAGTTACTATAATGGACAACTCAGCTCTAGATAGGATAAAAGGGTCGTGTTTTCAACACACATACCTGTCCGAGCTGTGACGTCTGCCCCTGAAGAGAGATTTGTGAACATGATTCCTTAGATCCTCCTGGCTGTATGACTGAAACTCAAGCTCTCACTTTCGTCTGTAGTGATGTGCCCTCCCTTATTTTCAGTTACTATTAGTCTGCCTTAAACTGCCATTCTGAACTTGGCAAAAACAGAGCCTACTCTCCCTTTGATCCCCATTTCCTAATCGCTGCCCTCACTGCCCATATGCTGGTGAAAAGAGAAGTTTACACTGCTTTTGTGTACATCTCATGAAATTGGGAATACCTACAACAATAGACATTTGGTAATCTAGCCTTTGTACAGGCCTGGCCTCTCAGTTACACTAATAAAACTTTACAGATTCCTCACATCCAGTGACTTAAAGCATTTTCTATAGCCAGGCACAGTGCTGGATAATATCACTTCCTCTACTCAACTTCCCTCACCCTTCTGAGACGAGCTTAGCTGACACAAATACAAATTTCAGGCAGCAAAGATGTGGCCATTTTAATCTCATTTTAAAATCTACAGCAACTAATCTTAAGTAAGGCAGTCGCTGATCAGTTGCAAGCTGATGAAATACTGAGGTCTTCTTCAACCACCCCCTCGGCAACCTGAAAGTAGTTCTCTGCAATACTACTGCCAAATGACCAGAGGGATACTGAAAATAAATCTTAAACTTTTACAATTTTTTGTTCACGAGCCGGAAACACCTACCTCCAAAATACCATTTTTAAACCTCTATATTCAAATTTGGTTCACATCTGCTGGCAACGATTTTTAAATCCTTACTTGGTCCTGTACATAGTAAAGGTTTCTGTTAACCAAATGTCTCACCTCTTCCCTAATGAGAATGTTCAATTCTTGAAGTCTAGAAGGCCCTCTCTTCATTCATGAGTACACAGGACAGATGCACATATAGACTTGAAAACAACTCAATCCCAAATCCTTTCACAAGATGTTAACATGATTATAATCACATAACCCAAACTTCTTCAGGGAACATTTTTCAGAACTAATCTTCCAAATTATCCAAGACAAAGTCCTGGGTTCCATGCATATGTTTCTTTAAGTGACGACTTGTAAATTTCAACCATTACACATTTGTGGGAAACAAGCTCACATTTGTGATGTCTTAAAACCGTGCAAGTGCTTTGACGCCTGCCCCTCCCCCCATATTTAGTCTCTTTAAAATGACAGGAAAACACCAACCAATCACAGGTTTAATGGGTTTAATAAGTTTACCCCTTCAGTTCCTATTTGCAGCACCCAATATTCCTTTGAAATACCAGACAGACCCAGCAGTGGCCAACAATGAAGTTCAGACCTCCAGAGTTTAAAAGTTCAGGTTCTCTGAGCATTCTGTGTTGCAGTGGCACTTGTCCAAAATTGGTACCTCCCTATAGCTGGGGGAGCTTTAAATGTACCAGTGAAAAAAGCTTTTTCCCCTTCAAGGGGAAGAAAGAAAACCACTCCTCAAAACCCAGCAGATCTGGCTGTGAGGTCTTTCCTCCTGTCCCATCTCTTCAGGCTTTTTTTTTTGCAGTTTTGTTTGTTTTTTGGAGCAAGAGACCAAATCTAGCCTGAGTTATAAGAAACAAGACAGTGATGGCTATAACGGGAGTGACCAGGAGCAGCAGAGTCTCCTTTACTTCCCACGTCCAATATATGTGCTTCACAGAAAAACCAAAACAACAGGTCCACAAAATACAACAACTAGAATTACAAAAATCCATTCATCCAAGGGTGGTGGAAGGCAGGAAGGGGAGGTGGGAGGATAAATGGCACAGGGAGAAAAAGTATTCAAATCAGTCCAGGCACGGGGGCTGGCAAATGCTAGAAAAGAGCTGCAGAAAAACCTGTGGTCCTTTCAGACTCACCGGTGTTTAAAATCCATACTGGTGTCAGGACGATTCTGCCTTACGTGCACCAGACAAAAATCCCGATTCCTCAGAGAGAAGGTAATATGCACAGGGCCCTTGGCAGAGTGGGTCCTGCCTTCCCTGGTCGGGGAGGTGAACAAGAAAAAGAGCTGACGCGGCATCCTTCCAATCCCACCCATCCCCTCTGGGTGGCAGGCGACTCAGTGGCCCTCAGCAGCCTTCAGTTTGGCAGGAGATGGGTGTGGTGAGGGGAACTTCTCTGCAGAAGTTGAACTACTCAGGGCAGACTGCAGGTAGACCGTCTTGTGGAAGAGTCTGTTGCTTAAGAAAACCACCAAGGAGAAGAGGCGCAATTGGAAAAGGCTAAAAGGCAAAAGAGACCCAACCTGTTAGACACCCCCAGTTGAGCAAAACTGTTTTAATTATTTGACAACTTACTTGACTACTTTCAATTTAAAACGATACAGGGGAAAACAAGACACCAGAAATTTGATCAAGCATGTACAGAGGTTAGACACACAGATTAAACAGGCAGCAACTAAAGAATGCACTGGGTCCTGTCAGAAGTGCAGTAGTATCACCATTTGCAGTATCGGGGCTTAGAGGAAATAAAGTTCTATTTTAGATTAATTCTGATTCAAGAAGTACCTTTCTAGGGTACAAACTTCAAGCTATGTCTGAAGATATCATATGCTATGTGTATTTCATTTTCAGGAGAGCTTCAAGAGAAAGTTAGTTACGTTAAGATACACACTTAGCATTTACTGGATAGCAAGAACATGCAAGAACCCAAAGCAGATTGGAAAGTTCTAAGAAGTGTATCCTCACTGACTTAACCAAAATTGATCAAAAGATTGGGCTTTTCTCTGAAGTGATAAAACTTTCAGAGTGCTAGTGTTACTAAAGATTCATTTTAAAATACTTTGTTTTACTGTCATTATCAATAAACTCCTGTAGCCAGAACACATGGCCCACTATTTTTAAAAAGTTGGCCATTCTTACAAAATGAGCTCAACTACAGGTATAAGTGCCTTATTCGGTGAACTGTTACATTTTAAGAATATGTATAATAGCAGCAATTTCTGAAACACATATGTGCACATATGCATGGGGAAAATTTTGGGATACATCCCAGAAGTGTTTCTCTTGTTGAACTGTATATTAATAGTTTCCTGCAATGTAAGGTTATTTTTAAAAAACCTTAACAAGAATGTCTCATTCACATGATTGCAGTGTTATGGTCCCAACACTTTAGACCAAAAAAACTTAGTACATTTTAGCTAATACTGGCTAATACTTACTATGCTTTGCCAGGGGTCTTTGCTTCATTGGCGCTGATAATGAATAAAGGAAAGAGGATAGAGAATAGGCAGCCACTGTTTAAAAAAAAAAAAACAGAAATAATTAGTCACCTTCAAAACAGCCATGACTTTGAAGATATTAGAAGCCCAAAGTTCTCTGCCTCCAGTGCTAAATATCATGGCTTGATGGACCCTTAATGTATCAAACACATCTTTAAAAAAAAAAAAAAGGATTTTTCTAAGCACTGGCCATGTTTAACATTGTTCGAGGAAGCAAAACAGAAGAAAGAATATGGCATATATGATCATGCAGACTATATTTTAATGCTGAGAATTCCCTGGCGGTCCAGTGGTTAGGACTCCGTACTTCCACTGCTGGGGGCACGGGTTCGATCCCTGGTTGGGGAACTAAGCATGCCGCAAAACGGGGCAAAAAAAAAAAAAAAGCTAACTGACAAATGTCTATGACTATCTGTCAGGGAGAAAAAATCCTACAGACCTCCTGATGGCCAAATAAGAATGCAGAATGCCTAGCACAGAACCAGGCATACAGAAGGTGCTCCCTACACTGAGCATTTTTACCAGTCCCCTTCAAGTCCCTACAGTCAAATTACCTGACAATGTAGGAGGACTGCATTGCTGTGAGGAAAGCCAAGGGCAGACCAAATCCAAAGTAGTAAGGCCAATTCCTTTCTATGTTTGACAATCGCTGGTGCATTTCAATTCCTAAAACAAGGAGCCAATACAATTAGGCTGCATATTTCCTTTTAGTCAAATGACTAAATATGGTAGACAATTTATTTGAGGTTTGAGTTGTAGGTACAGAATTGCCATTTAGAATACAACTAAAGCATATAAATTAGAATTGTCCAAATCTGATAAAGCTTCTATGCGAAGGTTTTACAATTGGACAATCACAATTTCAAAACTGGCGGGCTAAGTGAATTCTGAATTACAACACCAGAATCCTTTGTAAGTATTAGTCTTGAACAAAGCAAGAATCAAAAGAAGGCAGCTATCCTCTAGGAATCAATTAACCCCTTTCAACCAACCACGCCCAAATATGCCAAGGACTTTCAAAATATCCCCCAAAATAATCTGTATGCACCAACATCAAATTAATTTCTCTAATTCAAAATAACTCGTGCTCATTTATGCCATCTTATGGCTGTCAGAGCTACGTGACATTAAGCTCCATAAGGATGATGCTACACTGCTACATTCCCCAGCAACAAAGTTAAGGGTTAACCCCCCAAGCCAAATCTAAGTCCCCTCTTGCCAAAAAGGTTGCTTCATTACAAAGACAATTTGCCAAGGGCCTAAGTATTGAAGAATTTAAGAAGTCTACTTAGCAGCACCATTTCCAAATTGGGCCTCCAAGTTCTGAGTTTCTTTAGACAGGCTTACCTTTATTGAACCAACGATATTCGAAGCAGTATAGTGAGTAGAGAAGAGACATATGCAGGAGACTAACCAGCTGACCAACAAGATGGATGGGAAAGAGACTCACAAACATCCCCTGAAGAACAAGTATGGAAAATCTTAATTCCAAAGCTTCAGAGACCTGACGCTGTTCACCTGCCACTCTGAGTCATCACTCTCTACCTAGATAGCCTGATAGTTGCTTCTCAAGTTTCTAAATAGCAGGAGAGTGAAGAATGCTCAGGGTGGCAGGGAGGAGCAGGCAAATTCATGTTTCTTTACCATTTTATGATTTTAAGTCTCTAGTTGTTTCTGTGAAAAAATGATTTACAAATCATTGCCTCCCATAAACGTATCTGCTGAGTATAAATGTGACACCCTGTCTTTGTGAAGCTCCCTCTAGTGAATCTTCTTTTCTTAATCTGCTCCACGTGCCCAGAAGGCCAGTCTCACCTGGAGGAGGAAAAGAGCCTGCAGCAAAAGGTTGAAGAGCATGTCAGCAATTATTTTGCTGACACTAGGGAATGGGTGAGGCTTCCTCCCTGATACCTCGAAGGCCAGGTCAGCTATATCCTGTAAGAGAGAAAGGAGCTCACCAAAACATGAATTAAGTGGCCTCAATACCCAGCCCCAAAGCTAAGGCCACTGATCTGCCATGAGACCTGCCAGGGGGGAAAAGCCCCTGGACATCTGGCCATGAGATGCTCTGGAGACCTGAGAGGATAATTCCATTTTACAAGAGCACAGAGATCACCCACTGGCTGCTTGACCAAGAAAAGTTAAGGCGGTGAAATCGCTCCCTACATGGGCACTAACTTCGCAGGCTGAAACCTGCCACCAGGCGATCCATTATGCCATAGAACCCAGACTCCATTCTGCCCTGGACCTACCTGAAACCAAATTGCATTCACAACTTTGCTAAGCACAAACAGGGGGAGCACCCAAAGAGCACTGAAAATTGACGTGAGGAAAAACTCGAGCCACGACCAAACATCCCCATGTAGTGACGGATCACCTAAGAGAGGCGGAAAGGCTTGTTAGTTTAACTGGAGAAATGGAAAACCAGAAGACCAAATATGCGACCCCTACTCCACACACATACGTCTTTGGTTCCTGCCAGCACATCACTGCACCTATTTCAGAGAGTCTTATTCTTCGTAGACACACCAAATTCTGGCCACAACTCCAATTCAGAGTAGCCACGGAGATGTGCTGCTTACCTTGAGACAAACCTGCTTACCGGGTGGTGACTGATATGTCAGTGACCAGCAGTACACTGTATGCAGGAAACCACCCTGGTTCAAATCCCAGCTATGCCACTTACTAACGGTTTAACCTTGGTAACCAATTTCCATTTCCTCATCTATAAAATGCTATCTGTAACAATACCCAAAGGGTTGTTGAGAGATTTCAGTTAAAAACATCTAAAGCTGCAGGTACAGAGGAAGTATTCAATAGACTGAGGGAGACACAGGGAAACACCTCCCACCTTGGCAATGGACATACTTACCAATAATTTGGGCCGTTACTGACTGAAGCACGGGAATAAACACTCGATAAAACAAAAGGAGACTGAACTAAAGGAGAGAGGAAATAAGGCAAACATTAAAAGCCCTTCTTTAAAACAGGAGTTCCAAGTTTCAGTGTAATTATTTTCCAGATGGAAGTGTCTTTTACAAAATAGGAGCCCTGAAGTTGTACCAAAATTGGACTCAGTTCTATTTCCCAATTCTCCAGCTGAGGAGTACAAACCTGACACTGCCTAGGAAAACAGTAAAACTTCTGGGGGACTAGAAGAACATTTCAGTTAGTAGTCACACCAAACTACAGGCATATACTAAGTACACAGTCATATTTTGTTAATTAAAGCTAACACCTAAAAACATCTGTGAAATGTTTAGATTAACAAATTGAATTATACTGAATTTCAAGTCCAAGAAAATACTTAACTATTTGTTCTTCAAAGTACTCAAATTTCACTTAAGCCTGTGTTGGTTCTCAGTCAGCTGTAGGCAACCTTCTGGTGTGAGTTTCAATAGTAATCAATTCGAGGACATTGCTATGACCAGACAAAGGGAGAAGCTTGCCCATATCCATCTCTTTCCCCTCTGAGCCCCCACAGTTGCTCTTAACCAAAATGTCCAGACAATGTCACAAGAAATTGTTACCTATTAACATTAAAACTTGTGAGTAAGTCATTTAAGAAAAAAGTGTACATTCAGGGCTATCTATTCCTGACATTTACATGCAAGTTTTCTCTGAGTGGGAATAAAATGAGTGAAGGTGCACAGAATCCTGAGTCATGGCCTTAAGCACGTATTAGCAGGTGAAAGCTACCTGTCTCAGTTTCAAGAAGACAGTTGAGAACCATGAACACCAAAATAATCTGAATAAAGATGCTTATAAGGCACCTGGAATTTGACGAAAAAGAACTTACCCAGAATACTCCACCATTCCAAGCGCAGCACTGAAAAATTCTACTAACAATACGTGGTTCACTGGAAAAGACCACATGTATTTAGCTTAAAAGGCATACAGGCTATTTCCATAGTATCATTCAGTAGCTCTCCTTTTTACATCTTTTGTTGACATTTTATTTTTCCAGCACCTACTGTTATCCCAATGTTCTCTCCTAATGTCAATAAGAAAAGGCTAAAAATACTTCAAGAGAAGCAGTTTTTCTTAAAAAAAACAAACACACAAAAAACTATATTTTCTAAATTCCAAGACTGGAGACTAGAAGAGGATGTCTGAGGTTCTTCTATCAAAATCCACACAGGCACTCCTAGAAGTATCCACCAATCCAAGTAATTTTTTTATGGCTCTCTATTCACCATCCTGATTTCTTTTAAAAACCACGACATTTTGAACAAGGATTACTGCTAGACACCAGTTTAATTCAATGTGAGGGGAATGGGGGGAAATCACCTGTAACTTTTTTGGGGGAGAAAGCACAAAAGACAAATAATGGGGTATTGAAACTCCAAGTCACTATGTAGTGTCTGAATTCTATACTAAGTTTAATCACTTCCTAAAGTGCCCACAGAAGGGAATTCAGATGTTTTCTGACATCAGCCTCCACTCCTTACCTCTCTTGCTTCCTCTCTATACTCTGGGCTCTCCTCTGAGCCAGGACACTGCTTGCCCTTCTTCGACGCTGCTCCTCTCTCTTTTGCTGAATTCGAGCATCTAGCTTTGAGATGGTACAAATTCCCCAGATGGAGTCTTTGATTCCCTATACACAAGAGTATCATTTTTAAAGAGGGAAGATTTTGGATCAGAAGACTTTCCAAAGTTACATACAGGAAAGTGATGAAATAACAGTGGAAATCATGGTACTTAGTTTGCTACAAAGCTTAGCGGACCCTTGATACTTTCGTATTTTGAAATAATTCCCAATTTACAGAAGAGCTACAAGAACGGAGAACTCCCTAATACCCTTTCTCAGGATTCACCACTATTTTGCCACATTGTTATTTATTCTTGTTTATATATATATATATATATACATTTTTTTAGATCATTTGAGTAGGTTGTTGTGCCATGTCTCTTTACTTTTAATTGTTCAGTGTATATTTCCTAAGAACAATATTGTTCTTAGGAAATATATATAGTTGTCTATTAAAGAAATTAAATATTGAAACAGTTTAATCTACAGTCCATATTCCAGTTTCCCCATTTGTCTCAGTAATGCCCTCTATAGCATTTTTACCCCTCAAGTATCAGACATCAGTTCAGAATCACATGTTGCATTTAGCTCTCATATCTCTTCAGTCTCCTTTAATCAGGAACAGCTCCTTAGCGTGTCTTCCTTTATGAAGTATACAGGTCAGTTATTTTACGGGATGCCCTCAATTTAGGTCTGTGTCCTCATGATTAGGTCCCAGGTTACATATTTTATCACATAAGTGATGGTGTGCCCTTCCAGATATTACATCCAGAGGCACGTGATGTCTGTCTCACCTTGCTGGTGATGTCAATTTTACATATTCAGTCAAGGTGTTATCCAGCTCCATTGTATGGTTGCAAATTTTTCTCCTTGCAACTAATAAGTAATCTGTGGGCAGACATTTCTGAGACCAGGCAAATATCCTGCTCATCAAGTCCTCTCCCCTAGATTTAGCATCAATTAACAATTCTTGCCCAAACCAATCTTGAATAACATGGTTGCAAAATAGTGGTTTTCTACTCCCTCTAACACTTACCGATACTATAAAGCCAAGTTATTGCCCTCCTCTATACTCTTCCAATATCAATCTAATGTCTACAAGTACAATCTACATCCTGTACTAAACTAGCAATACTAGGGTAGATTAAACACTGGTCTCAAGAAAGAACCAGGGCTGGACCAAGGCTAATGGAAGACACAAAGAAATGATCACTGTAAAAGTGTGAAAAGCTGTAGGATAACAGCATGCCACATAAGACAGAAACAACATTGTAGTGTAGCTGGAGGAGAATGTCCTTAAACAGTGTATGCTGAGGAAGAGGGTTGTTAAGTCTATAAGTCACTGATGGGGGCACTTGCCAATGACTGGAAGAGCCCCAATGGCAGAAAGGTTACTGTTATTACTACAAACATCAGAACTGCCTATTACCCAGTTCAAAGGACTGCACTCATTTATCCACCCACTCCCATATTGAGCATCTTCAATGAGGTAGACAACATATGGAAATGCTCAGGAAACTTATAACTCAGCAGGAAAAGTACACAAGTAAACCAAAAGAAAAAAATAAAGAAATAAAAATTTATAGTTTAATAAGTACCACAACAGATTTATGTCCAAAGTAGAGTGGGAAGGACTAGGGTATTCAACTTCATCAAGAAGCAGAAAAAAGGGGACTTCCCTGGTGGTCCAGTGGTTAAGACTCCACACTTCCAATGCAGGGGGTGCGGGTTCGATCCCTGGTCAGGGAATTAAGGTCCCACATGCCATGCAGCCAGAAAAAGAAAAAAAAAAGCAGCAGCAACAAAAGGCATTCTGGAAGCAATGGCCAACCTGGATTTAAGAATGGCATTTTCACCTACTGTTATGAGCAAAACAAATTTTAGAGAAAACTGTCCGGATACAGAGAAATGGACAAGTTTATGAAGTACCTGCCGACAGGAGCATAAATTGGCACCATGCACCTACCTGGTCTTTTATCTACGAGTAATGTTTAATCTTATTTTGCTTTTTAACTTCTAAATCTTCTACAAACAGTTTAAAATTAAGATAGTTAAGTTCAAAGGGCTTAGGGCCTAGTATGTGCTAGGATGATGACAGCATCCCCACTTCTGAGATACTTACAGTCTAGTGGGGCAGACAGACACACAAAGTTCACGTTGTACAACTGATCCAGGGTGGAAATTTTATCACACAAAAGGACATAAGTTATTAAAAGAAGATCACATGAATTCTCTTTGGCCCCTCTAAGATATTCCTTCAATTCCCCCCTCTTTGATTCAAAGATAATAAACTTTTAAACACTCCCACTCCCCGTCAGAACTGGCCTCTCTCCTGCTCCCGGGAATAGAGCTACAGGGGCTACAACTAGGGCATTAGACCTCAAACAGCCACTATAATGGAATGTTATGCTACTGATCATGTGGGTGACTACATCCTAAACAGATCTCTATGGGACATTTTTCTAGAGCATCATCGTCTCCGCCTTGTAGAATGGGAGAATAAGACAGGTGCTATAACGGAGATCCGGACAAAGTAGTTTAGTAATAGCACTGTACCAGTGTTCACTGCTTGGTCTTCAACAACACGCCATGGTTACATACGATGTTAACATTAAGAGAACCTGGTGAAGGATATAGAGGAGTTCTCCGTACAGCCCTGCAACTCTAAAAGTATTCCAAAATAAAGTTTAGGGAATTCCCTGGTGGTGCAGTGGTTAGGACTCCACGCTCTCACTGCCAAGGGCCGGGTTCAATCCCTGGTCAGGGAACTAGATCTCATAAGCCACGTGGCATGGCCAAAAATATATATATATTGATAAAAAAAGTTTATCAAAAAAAAAAGAGGGTCTGGGGCCAAGCTGAACAGGGTTTCAATACTACAGACACTCACTAGACAGTTCTCCCAAGCTTCTGCGAGATGCAGGATAATACCTCTCCCTCGAGTAGTGTGGATTAGAATGAAAACTTGTAGGTGAAGAACCCAACAAACATAATAAAAATTTCAAAAATACCTAAAGGATTTTCTAGTCAGTTCCTGCAGCAAAAGGGTCAAAAGATGACTTGACGTACTCACTCTGGCAAGGTCCTGCAGAAAGGTTTTGACACTGTCAGCCATCTCTTCACCGCCCAAACTATCAACTACACAAAGGAGAGAGAAGTGTTCCCAAATGTCTCATCATGAAGCACCTGGAAACAGATGGAGCATAAGCGGGGAAAAATATTTATCTTCAAGTTACTCACGTACATTTCTACATGATGACGTTTTCCACATACTTCTCTAATAGGATTGCAGTAGATTCTAGCACTTAGGTGGATACTAGCACTGTTAACTAAGTGAAGTTACACCTGTAACTACTGAAAAACCTGAAATCAATAAATTTTTAAATCACTTACCACCCTTTCCCCTTTACATGGACTAGTAATCCCTTCTCTGGGCCTTGATGTCCCTAACTATCCCTCCTACACGTCCCAAGTATTTTTGAGATTTGAGGTCATGAGATGGGTGATAATTACACTACAATATCTGTGCTTGATGTTACTTGAATACAAATACAGGAGCAAAATGAAAGTTCTAACAAAAATTACTAAATATGCACTTCATACACAGGGCCCTCCAGCACACAGATAAGTTCAAAGTATGATGTGAAATTTCCCACCGAGACCCCCAAATATGCCTTCCCTGTTTTCCAACTTTAAATGTATACATATATGTACAATTTCAACAAGCATGCAGGAAACAATGAATTTTAAACTAGGCCAAAACAAGGTTAAGTCCACGTGTATAAACATTCTTTAACACACTACAGCTTTCCCATTTTATTTATTTCTTAGGTGAATGAGAAATCTAGCTTCATAAAATAATAACTTGAAAGTTCACGTGTATAAGTATTTTTAAAATACTACGCTCCCATGTAATGTCTAAGGTGAATGCAAGATCCATTTTCAAAAATTTAATTAAGGACTTGGAATTCTAAAATTCTCAAACCTGACTAAACCAATCTAGGGTATTCTTAATTTAAGAGATAGACCATAATGACAATTTCACAGGCAGCTTCTATACACCTCGAATTTCAAAACATAAGCACACTTTCCCTAATGACCACTTCACCAACTGTACCTTATTGACCCAACTGGACTACTGCCACCCAGAACAGGAAGAGCAGGGAATACAGCAGAGGGAAGGCAACTTGCACAACACTGTATGTACCATCTTCTCCTTGGGTCAAATCCTACCCAGATGCACTCACTTCAGGTAGAGAAGTTTCTAGGGTAAGAAACTTTTGTTAATGCTCCCACTTAAAAACAAACAAAAAACACCTGAGTGATAGGATACTCAGTGACAGGTGAATAGTTAATACTCAATGATGATATATAAGACACTAGTTTCTAAAGATTATCATGGATTCACTTTTAACCATCTACTTCCTCATCTATGAATTAAGAGTATTAGAATTTTTCATAGGTTTTGAGTACAAAGTGCAGTAACATGAAAATAAAAACTTAACTTCTACATAAACATAATCCCACTACAGAATGAGCTAATGTGGGAGTTTAAGGAAGCTGATTAGTTAGTCTGGGTTTCTCACAAGGTGCTGACACATTTGGAAGGATGTGGGTCCTAATCCAAGGAGAGGAGCTGTGTTACCTGAACCATGGCCATTAACAACTGGCTTCTGCAAGTACCAAGTGGCAGGTTACCTACTGACCAATAGTGGCCTGTGAAGGACAAGTCACTTCAATTTTATATGCAGACCCTATTTGAATTATCCGGAATATCCAGAAATATCCGGTTTGACAAAAAGCTCAGGCAGGGAGAAAAGCAACCTGCCACGATTTGAGACCAGAGACTGTATAACACGGAGGGAACCCTCCAACTGTGGTGGACGTAAGTGAGATGCATCTGGTTCACAGCATTTCACAGACGGAGGAACTGAACCTCCAAAGTTAAATGGCTTGCCCAAGATTACAGCACGTGAAAGGCTACAGCGAACTTCAAAACCCCGGTGTCTGAACCCTCAGTCGGGGCTTTTTACTCAAGCTTTGCGATGAGGATTTTTGTTTAACCCGAGCATCCCATGGACAAAATGTCTCGTAAGCCTGTAAATACAACTGGCCATTAAATTCCTAAACAGTCATGAGAACTTATTAAGCATCTACCGCGGCACGGTCCTGTACTTTCTAAGTCACTAAACCCAGAAACCCAAGTCCGGAAAGCAGGAGGCTGTCACATCCCACTCCAGTTTCACTAAAGGTAAGCATCCTCACATCCCACCGGGCTCCCCGGATGCTCATAGCCCACAGGTCCCTTCGGACCTGTTTCCCCCCCAAGCTCCTTGGCAAACCCGCTGGAAGCTGGTCTCCCTCCGCAACCACAGCCGTGCACGAGGCGCGGGGCACGCTCTCATCCCGTCACGCGGGGAGCTAAAGACAGCCGCGCCGCACCTGGGCAGAGGCTCGCCGGCGACTGCGGGCTGCGTCCCGCGCCCCGGCCCTGCCCCGCCGCCGCAGAACCTTCCCGCCAGGCGTCCCCGCGCGCAGCCCCCACCCGCACCTCCCAACCCCGCGCTCGGGCCCTGTTGCTCTCACACGCCCTCGCCGCCCTAGCCACCGGGGCCCCTGCCGCGCGCGCAGGCTGCGCGGCGCCAGGGCCTGGTTCGGCAGAACTGCACCTACCCGGCAGCTTTGCCCCCGCGGCTCCGGCTCCGGCCCGGCCCCTGGCCCACCGCTGGCCCGCTCGGCTCCTCCACGCCCCTCCGCACCCCTTCGCGCCCGGCCACCCACTCCCGCCAGGGCGCTCTCAGGGCCGGGGCCGCTGCGCCCACACTGGGCATGCCCGGGCCGCACGGGGCCGCTGGGAAGTTGGGCGGGCGCAGAGTCCAGCCGCCCGGGCGGAGGGGGCGGGGCCGCGGCGGCGGAGGGGGCGGGGCCGCGTGGTGACTGAGCCTGGGAAATGCAGTCCGTCCTCTGGGCCCACCCGCGCCGCTTCCGGGGTTGCCGTCCTTCCTGATCCCGTATCGTGTTCTTTGCTCTCTCCCATTTACTTCTGCAGGTTTGCTTGTCTTTCTATTATGAAGCCTAACAACAGAACAATAAAATGCAGAAGTATCTTGGTCTCTTTGGTTGGAGGCTTCAGTAACCAAAGGGTACTAAGCAATGATGGGTTTAAATCGAGTCATAAAATGACTAAGAATAGGTCAAGCTGCCATGCAATTCGGCTGCATTAGGCGTGTTCTCTGACAGCAAAGTGTTGGCTGAGATTAAAACGATCAAGTAAATAGAAATGAAACTGTTTTCATCTCTGTCCCCAGCAGTCCGTCTCTACCCCAGGGACGGCAATTTCTTGGCATCGAACCATCAAGCCTGACCTATAATCTTTTTCTCCCCTATTCCCAGCCTCTTATATCTCTCATTCCCCATTTTTTCCTCTTTTCTCCACTTCCTATTTTCCTTCACCTCTAGGTGTGCTTAGAGCTGCTCTGCTCAGGCCACCTATAAAATCAGATTTTTACAACTGGAAGCTCTTTATTATAACCTTACATAGTGTGAGCCCAGATATCAACTGACTTACTCAAGGTCAGTGGCAGAACAACTACCCAGACCTCCTGACTCTCCTCTAGTTAGTTCAGTGGGCTGGGAGGGTGGGGTCGTTGACCTCTTCTACCCTGCCCAACTTCCAGCCCCATTCCAGAACAGACGAGTCCCCTACTCTGAGCCTGTGGAAACTACCTTCTCTTTCAGGAACAGGGTCACGAAGTGGAAACTAACACGATGGGAGAAGAGAACTAAGCATTCAGAGTAGCAGAAGCCCTGAAATAAAAGGTCCAACCTGGGATTTATATATGTAAACTCCTTTGGAGAACGGACCTCTTTCTTATTTATTTTAGCCTTGGCAATAATCTCATTTTCACTGAGACCAGATCTATGAATACCTACTGGTTTCCTTTTCTTATAAATCTATTGCTTGATTTACTCCACGATTAAAATCATCACAAAGAGGATACATTCCTAAACTTCCTTTTTGCCCCATATGAGTAAATATCTTCAACTATTTATTATAAGGAACTACATAGAAAAGATTTTTATTTCTTTTGGAATTTTGATTAAAATAAGCAGTGTGCTGAGGCTTAGATATCTTATTATAAAGAGACTAAGTGGTTTAATGATAAACTGATTATTGTAATTATTAATTACAATAGCAGCAATTCCTCCAAACTCTATCGTTTCTCAAAAGTGTGAATTTAGGGGACTTCCCTGGTGGTCCAGTGGTTAAGAATCTGCCTTCCAGTGCAGGGTACATAGGCTCAGTCCCTGTTCAGGGAACTAAGATCTCACATGCCACAGGGCAACGAACACTGCCACAACTAGAGAGCCTGCGCGCGGCAACCCAGTGCAGCCAAAAATAAATAAATAAATATATATATATATATATATATATATATATTTTAAAGTGTGGATTTAGGAAGAATTTAGTAGATATGAGTCTACTCTAACTTGCTTGATGGAAGGACATCTTACAAATCCCAACACGTATAATACAGTCCAGATTTTTAAAACAATAATAATTATACATTGCATTTTTAAAGAGCTCTTGCATACTTATTAAAGATTAGATGCCATCTGTGAAACAACTAGGAGGGGCATTATTTTCCTAATTTTACAAGTGAGGAAGCTGTGTGGCAGAGCATGAAACTCAGAAAACTTGATCTCCAGTCTAGCTATGAGCCTTAGTTTCTATAGCACAAGACTGCTAAATGGGACCTATATGAAGGTCCCTTCTTACTCTATGGTTCCTTGATTTAGTGAATTGGTGACAATACCAGATCCAGAGGCCAGATATCCTAGTTTCTAGCCTTAGAATCTTCCAGGGGAGAGAGATGCTGTGGTTTTTTAAGTATCTACCATGTGCCAGGGCTTTCCTATTTATTATTTCACAACAACCATCTAAGTGTTGTAACTGATCAAAAAAAATCCAACCAGGTTTGGCGGATTCCCAGAACCATGCCTTTTTCTTTACCATACCTGCCTTCCGTTATGGATCACAAGGCCACCCAGATAAATTTAGGCTTTGTATTATCACCACTAAAGTAGCACTCCTCAAATTTTAATGTGAAAAACAATCACCTGGAAATCTTGCTAGGTTCAGATTCTCATTCAGTCCATCTGGGGTGAGGACCAAGACTCTGCATTTCTAACAAGCTCCCCAGCAATCTACATAAGCATTCGCCTAGTGCCTGTTCTCTATCTACCTACCTTGGCTAGACGTTTGGAATACTTAATGCCCTCGACTTGCTTCTCTTTAGTGGGAAAACAGACAAGGTAATGCAATGTGATAAAAATGAAGTCTTGAGGAACAATGAGGAATTAGCAAAGAGAAGAAAGGGTGGGAAGGGAATTCTACTCAGAGGAAAAAACACAAGCAAAGCTACCGGGCATATTTAGAGCACTGTAATTTGTTCATTATGGCCAGAATAGAATAGGAGGAGAAATGGCAAGAGATAAACTTCCAATTTACTGAGTGCCCTCTATTTGCCAGACCCTTTTCAAATAATAGGATTTAGTGGTAAGCAAGACAGACAAGATGTCTGCTTTAATGGAGTTTACATTCAAGTAAATAGATAGAATAGAATAAAATAAGGTAATAGTGATAAGTGATTTTTAAAAACAAGCATGAAAATGTCATAGAGAACGGCTGGCAGGGCAGCTGCCATTGGCTATTTGAAGGGAAGGAGCTGACTTGAATGTGTTGAGATTTGAATACAGAGAAGAAGCCAGCCTTGTAAAGGTCTGGGGTTAGCAGAGGGAACCAAGTACGTAGCCCTAAGGCAAAAATGCGCTGGTATGTGGCAGGAACAGAAATAAGGACAGTATGGCTGCACATATGATGAAGTCATAGTTGCCTCCCTCTCCTTCACCTCCCACATCCAATCAATTACCAAGTAGTTTTGATTCTACCCCCTAAAAAATGTGTTCAAATCCACGCCCTCGATTCCATCTCAACTGCCACCATCACCTTTCACCTAAATTATTGGAAAAGTCTTCCTGCTTCCAATCAGCTACCTCTAATCCATTCCCTACACAGCAGCCAGATAGAGCTTTAGGAAATGGAAATCTGATTCTTCTTCTCTCTGCCTAAGAGCCTTCAGTGGCTCCCATTCCCAACAGAATAAAGTCTAAACTCTTTATCATGATTTATAAGGGCTGTGGGTGTCTGGGTCTGCATACCTCTTTCACCACATGCCTCTCTGTACTCTTTCAGTCATCATTCCTAAAATACACCAACTTCCTCTTCCTTCTGAGTCTTCCTATGGCATTCCCTCTGCCTTTCTCCATCCTCTCCACACACACACCTTTCTCCTGGCGAGTCCTCCTCATCCAGCATATCGGCTGTGAAACCTGCCCCAACTACCTCCCTGCTCCTCCTTTGAGCTCCTGGAACACCCTGGACTTCTCATTAAAGTATTCACCCTGCTAAATTGTAATCACTTATTTAATTATCTGTCTCCCCCATTAGACTAGGGGAAGACCATCACTGCTTTCTTCTGTTTTATATCCCCATGCCTAGCACAGGGTCTAGCATTGGAATAGGGACTCAAAAATTTGTGAAAGAATAAGTGAATAAATTAATGGAAGTTGAGATAGGCAGTTAAGTGATAGCTTTAAGTCATCACATAAAGTTTGGACACTATCTCGGTGGCAGCAAGGACCTACTGAGAAACTTTAAGGAAAATGATACGATTATATTCGTATGTACAAAAGACCGCTCTCGTAGCAAGGAGACACATGGATATCAGGTGAATGAGATTGGCAGTAGTGAATGTAGAGGCTAGAGGCTGGTTGTTTCCATTTTTCAAGGGAGAAATGATGAAAACCTGAATCTGCAGAAAACAGTTTAGAGAGATGGCAAGAAGGAAGAAACTTAAGGACCTGGTGATTGGGTGAGGAGGTAGAGAGAAAAAGGGCTCAAGACTGCACTTATATTCCTAGGTTGGCTAACTTGATGGATAGAAATGTCATTCCCTGAAACTGGAACTATATGAGAAGTAGAAATTATGGAGGAAGATAAATTATGTTTTAGATATGTTGAGTTCCAGGTACCTGCCATATGTACAACTGGAGATATTTTAGGAGGCAATTGGATCTGGACTCAGGAAAGAGATCAGTGCATGCATATGAGGAACCTAAGGACGTAGGGTATAATAATGCCTGGAAAGATATTGCCTCAGTAGTGAGAAAAACTAGTTCCTACTAAAGGCTGCTCTGACAAAGCAGCCTACCTTTTTTGTCCTCCATGACAATGTTTAAATGCTATCCTCATCCTTGAAAGTACTAAAATGTTTCATGGAAGGTAACTATATCCCAGGAAAAAAAAGCTCAAGAATATGTATATTAATCCAAAAATAGTCAACTCCCAGCAAGGAAACATTCATAGTGTTTGACATTCAAATAAAAAATGACCAGGCGTGCAAAGATGCAGGAAAATACGCATAATAAGAGTAACTGCTCAATAGAAACATCCATGAATGACACAAAGGATGGAGTCAATAAAGGCATAAAAACCTATTGTAACTGTTACCTGTTCAACAAGGTAAAGAAAAAGATTGAGTAAGTTAACACAAGAAGATACCAAAAAGGTCCAAATCAAACTTCTAGAGGTTTAAAATACAATGTCTGAGATGAAAAATTTTTGAAGAAATAATGGCTGAAACGTGTCCAAATCTGATGAAAACTATAAACCCACAGATAAGACCTAAATCAGAAGAAACATGAAAAAAAAAAGTACAGCAAGACACATCATAATCAAATCGCTTAGGGGGAATTCCTTAGCAGTGCAGTGGATAGGACTCCGCACTTCCACTGCAGGGGGCACAGGTTCGATCCCTGGTCACAGAAGTAATATCCCGCAAGCTGCGTGATGCGGTCTAAAAAAAAATTTTTTAATAAAAATTGCTTAAAACCAGTCAGAGACGAAAAAGAAACATTATGTTTGGAGAATCAAAAATAAGAAAGACAGTAAACTTCTCATCAGAAATAAAGCCATATGAGAATGTAGTAGCAACTTTAATTTTTTGGCCTCTGGGCATGTGGGATCTTAGTTCCCTGACCAGGGATGGAACCCAGGCCTATGGCAGTGAAAGCCCAGAGTCCTAACCACTGGACCCCACAAGAAACATTAATGGAAGTTTTTCAGGAAAAGGGAATATCACAACAGATGGAAACCCATGTTCACGCAAAGGAATGAAGAGCTCTAAGAAAGGTAAATGTGTGCGTATAAAAGAATTTTTTCTTATTTCCTAGATTTCTGAAAAACAATGGGATGTTAAGAGCAAAAATAATAATATATTGGAGGTTTATAACATATGTAGAAGTAAAACGAATGACAACAATAGTATAAAGTCCAGGAAAAGAGTAATGAAAGAACACTGTTTTAAGGTTCTCATCATATACACAAATATAATATTACTTGTAGCTTGAACTGTAATCAGTTAACGATGTAAAGCTATAAACCCTAAAACAACCAGTAAAATAACAAATCGAAGGGCTATAGTTAATAAGCCAAAAAGGGAAATAAGATAGAAGCATAAAATATAGTTAATCCAAAAAAAAAAAGAGAAAGAGAAAAAGGGGAGAGAGACAGATGGGACAAATAGAAAACAACAAGATATTAGATTTAAGTCCAGTCATATCACTAATCGCATTAAATGTAAAAGGCCTAAACACCTCAATTAAATGCGTACATTTAATGAGAAAATGCATTGTAAATTGTACATCAGTAATATTTTGCTAGCTGCCTCTTTTGCCATTTCTGGAAGCAGGTATTCTAGGAGTCTTGGCCACATGGTCTGTAGATAGGTAGTTAGAAGGAGGCCAAATTCAGTTGGCAAAGATCCCCTGCACAAATAAACCAGTGAAAATATATTTTAGCAACTGAAAGGCATTATGAATAATACATTATAATGTCCTATCAGGCAGTGATTTGCAAATAAAATAGTAGAAGCCTTACTTTATTCACTTGAACTAAAATATTCAAATAAATTATTGATCATCATAACTGCTATTCATTGAGGGCTTCCTACGTATGTGGCAGAAACTGGGCTTGTATATATAAACCTCAGCCAACTCTATATAAGTGTTGTTATCAATCGTTTCTCAGCTAACAGATAAGGAACTGAGATTTACAGAGGTTAAGTAATTGCCCAAGGACAGGCAGATAATAAGTGGCAGAACCAGTCCAAACACAGATCCATGTTACTCCAAAGTTTATACACTTAACCATTGTTCTATACTGTCTCCTGAAATTGAAGAGGAGACTTCTGGTTCAAGACGGTCACTGATACCAAATAATTTATCAAACATCTGCCTTAGACCCAGTCCTGACACAGATGCTAAGATACACAGGTGTATATATATATATATATATACACACACACTTTTTTTTGGATATCAGTTATAGCTGAATGAGTTCATTGAACTTAGTTTATGTGTCATCATCGGTCTGGGCATGGCCTTGCTTGTTTTGTTTGTTTGTTTTGTAATTGAAATATAGTTGATTTATAATGCTGTGTTAGTTTCAGGTATACAGCAAAATGATTCAGTTATATGTATACATACTTTTTCAGATTCTTTCCTTTATAGGTTATTACAAAATATTGAGTATAGTTTCCTGTGCTATATAGTAGGTCCTGTTGTTTACCTATTTTATATATAGTACTGTGTATATGTTAATCCCAAACGCCTGATTTATCTCTCCTTCACCTTTCCCCTTTAATAACCATAAGTTTGTTTTCTATGTCTGTGGGTCTATTTCTGTTTTGTACATAAGTTCATTTGTATCTTTTTTTTAGATTCCACGTTTAAGCGATATCATATATTTGTTTTCATTTATATGTTCCCCTTTATCACAAATAAAGGTGATAAGGGCGATTCTCCTCTTCCTTTCTCTATCCTTTCCTACATAAATGTTCCAAAATGTTTGATATGTATCATTTTATTTGTATTTGTTCTCATAAAATGTGAATTGTTTTATTATATGTACATAATTTTACTTTCCCTAAATGATGTGCTAGGGCTCTCAGCCTGTTTCTTTTTTCTGCCCAGGTCTGTTTTGAAGATGGCACCATGTTGATACTAATTGACAGCTAATCCTTTACCTCTCCTTGCTGCCTGAGGAGGCAGTTTAATCTTGTCTTTTTTCTGCAGACCCAGAGGGACCTTTCAGACATGGCTTTGAAAGTCAGATGTTTGCATACCCTGTGACAGGCTGAGCAGGATGGACTGGGTGGAGGAGGTTGTTGCTCAGGTTCAAGTGGTTGTCGCCATTTGGCAATGCAACCAATGTTGCAAGATAATCAAATTCAGTGAGCGAGGCCAGAAATCAAGATTTTCACATGAAATCTCCTGATTTCTTAAATGTTGGAAAAACTGAAGGCCAAATCAAATACTTCTGCAGGCTGGGTTCAGCCAAGAATTGCCATAGCCTGACTCGTACATTCAGACATCAGAGAAGGAATGAGATCAGATTTGTGTTTCAGAAATTAAGAGGAGGATGAAATAGAGTGGAAGGCAGGACACTGAAGATTATGACTTGAGGTTTGAATGTGAGTGAACTGAGGGGCTTATGGAATGAAATTCTGACACGTGCTACATGGAGGAACCTTGAAAACATTATGCTAAGTGAAAGAAGCCAACACAAGAGGATAAATATTGTATAATTCTACTTATATGAGGTCCCTAGAATAGAGACAGAAAACACAATAGTCGTTACCAGGGGCTGGGGACAGGGGGAGGCTGGGGAATTATCGTTTAATGGTTATGAAGTTTCAGCTTGGGACGATGAAAATGTTGTTGAGGTGGACGGTGGTGATGACTGCAACAGTAACATGAGTGTACTTAATGCCATTGAACTGTACACTCAAAAAGGGTTAAAATGGCAAATTTTATGTCGTGTATATTCTACATACACACACACACAAGTTTACTCCCAAACCAACCTCTTCTGTCAACAGGAGAAAGATGAGTTTATTACTTAGGACAGTAAGGGAGAATACCACCTGGACAGAACTTCCACAGTATCTGAGAGGGCAAGGTTAAGTCAAAATTTATTGAGAATTCGAAGTTTGGTTCAAGGCAATTCTTTCCATACTTGGGGACTTGATTGGGTAAGACTGAGTAAAAATCATGATAGACTAGGAATGATAGAAAAAGCAGGGTGAGGATTGAGAGCAGAGATTTAAAGGATCTTTTTAAAAAAAACAGCTTTATTGAGATATAATTCCCATACCATACAATTCACCTATTTAAAGTGTACAGTACGATGGTTTTTAGTAACTTCGCAGAGGTGTGCAACCGTCATCACAATCAATTTTAGGACATTTTCACTAACCCCCCAAATAAACCCCCTACCTGTTAGGAGTCACTCCCCATTTTCCTCCAACTCTCCCCATCCCCTCTGTTGGGAGAAAAACCTTTCCCCCTGCTAATTTAGGTTCAATAATGGGGGTCTTTGAATTAACAATAGATGAATAGGAGAAAGGAAAACAAGTCTTATTCATAGGCATGTAGGACCGTTCAGATGAAGAGGCTCTCTGAACTGCTGTGGGTAGAGGTTTATATATCAATTTAATAGAGGAAGGAGAAAGGAGAGAAAGAGAGCTTCTATGTGAAGTACAAAAGGTTTGGTGTTTTGGGGTTTGTTTTGTTTTAAGAAATACAAAAGGGCTTTTAGGGAAACAAATGCAAGACAGTTTTGTTTGTTGGTTGGTTTTTTGCGATACATGGGCCTCTCACTGTTGTGGCCTCTCCCGTTGCGGAGCACAGGCTCCGGACGCGCAGGCTCAGCGGCCATGGGGCCCAGCCGCTCCGCGGCATGTGGGATCTTCCCGGACCGGGTCACGAACCCGTGTCCCCTGCATCGGCAGGCGGACTCTCAACCACTGCGCCACCAGGGAAGCCCTGCTTCATGTTTTTTAAATTGTGGTAAAACACACATTAAAATTTACCATATTAACCATTTTTAAGTGTGAAGTTCCATACTGTTAAGTATATTCACATTGCTGTGCGACCCATCTTCAGAAATTTTTCATCTTATAAACTGAAACTTTACACTCATTAAACAACAACTCCTCATTTCCCCCTCTCCCTAGCCCCTGGCAACCACCATCCTGCTTTCTGTTTCTGTGAATTTAATCTAGATACCCCAGAATTTGTCTGTGACTCGTTTATTTCGCATAACGCAATGTCTTCAAGGTTCGTCTATGTTATAGCATGTGTCAGAATATCCTTGTTTTTTTCAAGGCTCAATAATATTCCTATTCCATTGTATGTATACACTACATTTTGTTTATCTATTCATCCATTGTTGGACACTGGGTTGTTTACCCTTGTCTATTATGAATGATTCTGCTATGATCATGGGTGTGTCAGGGAGGAAAAACTTTTCCTCTACTCTTTTAAGTTCAGTGCCTGGAGCCTGAGAATTAAACTGACAAAAGAATAAATAACAGGAGAAAAGGCACTTCATTTTTTTTTTCATTTTTATTTTTGGTTGTGTTTGGTCTTTGTTGCTACACATGGGCTTTCTCTAGTTGTGGCGAATGGGGGCTACTCTTTGTTTGGTGCGCGGGCTTCTCATTGCGTTGGCTTCTCTTGTTGTGAAGCACAAACTCTACGCACGCGGGCTTCCGTAGTTGTAGCACGCAGGCTCAGTAGTTGTGGCACATGGGCTTAGTTGCTCTGCAACATGTGGGATCTTCCCGGTCCAGGGATCGAACCCATGTCCCCTGCACTGACAGGTGGGTCCTTAACCACTGCGCCACCAGGGAAGTCACAAGGCACTTTATTTTTATAAATGTTCATGTGCACGGGAGGTGACAAAAAAGAAGTAAAACTCAAAGAAGTGTTTACACTTGGGGGGTAGTTTACCCTTTAACAAAGGAAAGAGAGTTTGTGCTTCAAGGGACGATAAATTCTGGGGAAGTGACTAGGAAATATAGGAGGAACTGAGGGAGGATAAGGACTATTTTAGTAAGGTCTGTTTATGGAAACTCATCTTGGTGTCAACTCCCTATCTTCAAAGGTAAAAGTCTCTTACCTCTCAAAGGGAAATTTACCCAGTTTTCAGGCACAGAAGGTAACTATGTTTTTCTGAGGAAGTGCCATTTTTTGTTTGACAACTGATAGAAGCAGAGAGAAAATTCACCATAGCAAAATCTGAATAAACTAAATTGTATTTCAAAAATGATGTTCTACAACTATGTAAGACAAACCAGCAACAACAAACCTGTATATTTTTAAGAGAAGAAATAAATATTTTGACTTTGGAACTGTGAATGATTTTTTCTTATTTTCTTTATTTTTGAATTTTATATTAAAATCCACTTCTTTATATTTGAGAGAAAATATTGGTGTTTATTTAAATAAAAACCAAACAAACAAACCTGGTGTGGCCTATGATAGTCAACCCAGGGAGGAATACCATAAGGAGAAAAGCAAAATCTCAGACAAGATAGCCAATAGTCGAGACAGCAGAGAATGTTTTGCATTTTGCCATTTTCCTAGCTAGACAAAGAGCCCGGATGTATCATTGTATTTACATATTAGCATGATCTTCACAATGTGGTGTCTATTTGGACCTCACACTAGGTAAAACAATGAACTTGAACTAGGGCCAGGTGCCTCTCTCCCTAGGTTTAGGGAAGAGAGAACTTGAGTGGAGGTAGCAGGATTTGGTCCAAGGTCCAGCCTAGAGACATCAAAGATAAACAAATCTGTCTTCCAACATCCGCTGGACTGAGACCCCTTCGATACCTTTTTTTTTTTTTTTTTCCCTTGGGGCCATACTGGTCTCTTTTTCTCTTTTGTTAGGTAGGTGCTGCCTATGGGAACGCAGCAGCTTTTCTTAGTAACCATAGGAACCTTATTGGCATGGCAACCTGGCAGCCCGAGGGAAAGGCAGCAAGGGGAGGAGGGATGGGAGTGGTGGGAGGTAGTTCTATGGAAGAAGGGAGTGGGTAAGCAGGCTTCCTTCCTGCTGAGGAGAGAAAAGGAGGAGGAAAGATGTCCAGCTCTGTAGATGGCCCCAAGGAGAAGCCTCTGATGTGTTTAAACCTCACTCCATAGTCCAGTTCAGGAGGGGCTTGGGGCAGGGTTATAAGCCAGACTGGACACCAGGCCCTAAATCTACTGACCTTTTCTGTCCTATGGCATGGCTCAGCAGCAGCAGGAGAGTCATGGGGCTGGGGGCTGGGAGACGCAGAGTGAAGCATCTTATAACATGAGAGCATATTCTGACCTTAAGGTTGTTTTTGTTTGTTCTTTGTTTTTAAAGTTTTTATTTAAACAACTTTGATGCAGTACAATTTACATATGCTAAAATGAATGTATTTAAAGTGTTCATTTTCATAAGCTATGACCTATGTGTATACCAATGAAACTATCACAGAAATCAAGGAAACAAACGTATGGATTATCTCCAAAAGTTTATTAATGCCCTTTGCCATCCCTCCCTCTTTCACCTCTCTACCTTACACCCTCCCCCAGGCAACCACTGATCTTTCTGCACTATACATTAGTATGCATTTTCCAGAGGTTTATATAAATGAAATCAACTGTATGTACCTCATTTTGAACTGACATTAAGTTTTGATTGCAGGCAAAATACCATGCAGAGCTTTTGTTGGGCTCTGAGAGTCCAAGCACCTTTTGCTAAAGACGTCTAGGGCTAAGGAAGTTTCCAAGCAGTATCTAAAGCAAGAAACAGATCTATGCAATAAGGTTGAGGAAAGCTGAGAATGTAGTAAAAACAAAAACAAAACAAGACCCACTAGGGAGAAAGTACTTCTACTGCAGAAGAAGGAGTGAGCAGCCAGGAAGCTGGCACTGCCCTGATGGTCCTGTTTCTAGGCTGAGCTAGAATCCCTGGGTTTCTGGGTTTCTCTCATGGACAGGTGTGAACTGGGCTATCCTGGGCTGTGGAGTCAGATGCTGCCCTGCCCCTTATTTACCTGTAGAAGCCTCAAACAAATTAGTCTCTTAGAGTCCATTTCCTCTTTTCCTAAGACAGAGGATAATAATACTCTATAGGGCCATTGAGAAAATGAAATGAGATTAAAAACTTTAATAAACAGTAATAGTAATCAAAGCTCCTTGCATGATAGACACACAAATAATAGCTACTCATTACTTTGCTGGCTCTAGGAATGGCTCTGTTTGGCTGGTTCTGTAGCATCGACTGAGATTTGACCAATTTTTTTTTTTTAATGCATTGACTTTAAAAAAAAAAACAACAGCTTTGAGCTTCTCTCGTGGCGCAGTGGTTAAGAATCCACCTGCCAATGCTGGGGACACAGGTTTGAGTCCTGGCCTGGGAAGATCCCACATGCCATGGAGCAACTAAGCCCATGTGCCACAACTACCGAAGCCTGCACACCTAGAGCCTATGCTCCACGCAACTAGAGAAAGCCTGCACCCAGCAACGAAGACCCAAAGCAGCAAGATAAATAAATAAATAAATAAATTTATTTTAAAAAAGCTTTATTGAGATATAATCATATATCATAAAAGTCACCCTTTTAAAGTGTACAATTCCATGGATTTTCATATAATCACAGAGTTGTACAACCATCAGCATCATCTGATTTTAGTACATTTTGATCACCTCAAAAGAAACTAAAGAAACTACACACCCATTAGCAGATACTCTCCATCCCCGCCTCCTCATAACCTCTGGCAACCACTAATCTACTTTCTTTCTCTATGGGTTTACTACTCTGGATGTTTAATATAAATGGAAGCATGCAATTTGTGACTTTTTGAGTCTGACTTCTTTCACTGAACTAAATGTCTTCAATGTTCATCCAAGTTGTAACATGTATCAGTACTCTCTCCCTTTTTATGGCTGAATAATATTCCACTGTATGTTCTTTATGCCTTCATCTGTCAATGAGCATTTTGGTTGTTTCCACTTTTTTGACTATTATGAATAAAGCTGCTGTGAACATTCAGGCACAAGTTTTTGTGTGTATGCACTTATCAAGTTTTAGTTCATGGTTTATCAAGCCCCATGGCCTACATATGGTCGGATAAAGAAATGGTCAATGTGAAAAACAGGTTGACATGATTATTTCTTTTAAAATTTCCCCCAGACTGTACTGTACTTTACTCTTATTCCCCTCCTTACTCTTACTCTCATCTCTCCACATAGAACAGTCTAGTCGATCTCATGCGTATTTCCAGATATGGCAGCTGAAATGTTTACAGAGGATGTTTCCCCCCACAAAACATATTCTTGAAATGTGGAAAGGGAGAGGCAAAGAGGGACAATGATATGTAAGCCAGACATTATTCAAGGACAATTAAAATATCATTTAGAAACATTGCTTTAAACTTTATTGAGGTAGGCTATCCATTCAAAAAGTGTACAAGTCAATAAATTATTACACACACAGCACCATTTAGGAATTGCCTACCTTTACCAAAGTGAGGATAGATATAGGGTTCTCAGAAAAAATATGGAGATACAGAGTGCCCAGTTAAATTTGAATGTCAGATAAGCAATGATTAATTTTTTAGTATAAGTCTATTCTATGCAATATTCATGACAGTTTTTTTTTAATCCATTGTTTATCTGACATTCAAATTTAACTAGGTGTCCCATATCTTTCCTTGGAAAATCTGGCAATCTTAGAAGGGGAAATTAAAGACCATCCAACGAATGTAAATCAGTTTTATGACAGGGTAGCAACTGAGGTTTGGTTATAGGAAATCTCAGAATAAAATGGAATTTGGAGTTAATTTGTAGATTTAATTTACTTTGCTCTCTCCCTGGTTTTTGTTTTTTTTTTTAGGATCCTTTTGGCTGCTTCCTCGTCCCTGGGGTTTTGTACAACTAAGTGTTGTGTCATCTTTCTTTCTTACAATATCTCTATGAAACACCTAGGAGTCTACACATGGAGAAACAAAGGCAAAGGTATTTAAAGACATTCCAAGATCCCTCAGTGAGTTTGGGGTCAATTTAAACAAGTGTTGCCATTGGTGTTTGAAAGAAAATATAGATTTTAAGACAGAAGTGTGGGAGGGATAAATTGGGAGACTGGGGTTGACACATACACACTACTATATATAAAATAGATAAGTAATAAGAACTTATGATATAGCACAGGGAACTCTACTCAATACTCTGTAATGGCCTATATGGGAAAAGAATCTAAAAAAGTAGATATATGTATATGTATAACTGATTCACTTTGCTGTACACCTGAAACTAACATAACATTGTAAATCAACTATACTACAATAAAAATTAATTTAAAATATAACTTAAGAAATATAGATTTTAGATTTATTAAATTTAAGAGCAGGAAAGGATTTTATTAGAAGCCCTTTATATTATAAAAGAGGAAACTGAGGTTCAGAAAGCCTAAATAATTTTCCCTAAGTCACAAAGCTTACTAACAGTAAACTTGACACTGAAATCCCAAACTCTGGACTCCTAGTTTATGGAGCTTTTCCCAATTTAAACTAAATTGGGTCCCTTCCCTCTAGTTTTCCTCTCCTTTAATGTGGTCTGGATAATCAGATCAGCCATAATCACACAATTATGTGAAACACTAAACTGGGAATTCGTCTTAGATCTTCCAAGTAGTGGTAGAGCACTAGATTACTAAACAGGGAGCAAATATTTTCCCAATATTTGGGAAATAAATAAATATTTATTTACAATACATATTAAATAAAAAACAATAATAAATAAACAATAAATAAACAACAATAATAAATAAACAATAAAACAAATATTGTTCTAAACAAGGGTTTCCTGAAGGATGTGAGAACAATTTCTATTCATTTTTTTTTTAGCTGCAAAGAGCTGCCATTATCAGATTTGGGGGTGATATTTCTTTTCTAATAGGCAATGAGTGAGATTCCTCTGATTTATGCATTTTGCATTTTATCCATGTCCAATCATTATACCCAACGAACAAATTCTTACCTCGTAAAGAAGCTGGATTTGTCTGAATATGCAAATCTAAAAAAAATCAGCAGATTTTTGAATGATCATAGATTGCCAAGCCTCTCAAAGCTTCTGGTTTTACATTCGTTCTATGTCCAATTGCTTTGTGTGTTTCTAAGACAACAGTTAGTACTTGGCCTCATCAACTTCTTCTCACACGTTCCAGGAATCTGATCAATATCCCAGAATGAAGTCTTCCTTTCACAGCTCTACAAAGCTCAGTCTCAATGCCACGCCATGTCAAGGATCTCGCAGGATATTCTTTAGTCCGTGTATTTCAAAGGGAGCAATCTTGCCCATCACCAGCCCAGCATACCTCTTGGTGTTCAGTGTGGTTAATCTCTCATCTTGTAGGACATGACGACTAGTAGAGACTGGCTTATTTGAATCCTGGCTGCAATGACTTTGTGAAAAAGACTAACTGTTGAAAAGAGACTTTGGGGAAGAGGTGAGTTTTTTGCTCATCATTTTCACAGGGTTGAAAATGCTTTGTGACCCAGAGTCCTGCCTTAGAGAAGACAGCTGTGGCCTGGAGCAGGATTTGCAGAGTATGCTGGGCTCTGAGGATTTGCTGGTGAAGTGATTTTTACATGGCTAGACTGGTGCAGTGAAATGGCAATTTTTTTTTTGGCATTTTTATTCCCTCAAGTTTGTTTCTGAATCATCTCTGAATACCAGGGCATCCTGGAGATAGCAGGAAATAGAGAAGATTTCCTGAGATTAGGGGGGTAGGAGTCAGTCTTCTGGGGTTTATACAAATGATGTCCCTGCTTGGACTGGGGAGGGTCTCTCTTAAAGAACCAAAAGTTAACCTAAAATTGCGCTGGTGGAGCTGAACCATGTCATGAGTGGTCTCCCCTCGTGACATGGCTTCTAGGCTCTGTTTCCTATTGTGAGTAGGTGACAACAATAGGTCTATTCTCTCCGTGTTCATCCAGGACACATGCTGATCTGAGCTGATGGATCACTTGGCAGCCACCGAGTAGGGAAGATTAATGACCTTTCTTTTTTGACCACTGTAGATCTAAAAGCTTCCCCCACACTGGGGAACCTCATTTTCCTTTTCCTGGTAAAATCTGTGGTTCTCCTTTCTTGAAATCTTCAATTCTTTTCCTATATAGAAAAAAAATTGTCATCACATTTACATTTATGGAATTTCCACTGTCTTAAGAGACCTCATTCTTTATTTGCCAGTAGCTCATGTATTTGGTCGTTTTTCATCAGAAAACAGAGGTGACTATTCTGGAATTTATCATTGTTCTTGGGGTGATTTATTGTCAATTTCTGTAATACTGCTTATTGTTTTTGAAAGTAATATGGTCTTGTTCTCGATGCATGTGCTTTGTGGTAGGGAGTAGTTACCTGCTGACTAGATGGCTATGAATGGAACTTGAATCTTGGGGAATATCCCATTTCCCTTCCGGAAGCTAATCAGGGAGTTTAATCAACCCTGGAGCTTGAGGACTGAGATGCCGAAGGTAGGCTTGAATTGAATGTTGGTGTTCAAGAACTACCAGTGATAGAAAGATCAAGTAGTCTTACAATGTTAGGAGGTATGAGCTCATCTTTATTTGCTGGGCTGTGATTGAAGTAGGTTTTCAGTAAAGATTCAGCAGAATTTCATGGAAAATTGGCTTCTTCGAGAAGGATCCTTTTGAGGAAGATAAAACAGGATGAGCACAATACATATCATGTTATCACTGAATTTCTAAACTTAAAAGGCCATTTCTAGCCTCGAAAGCCAGTTTTAGAAAATGGAATGGGCAGCCCTGTGATGTCAAGTTTCTCATCATGAGAGGCCTCTAAGTAGAAGCTGTGTGTAACATAATCTAGGAAGGATATTGGTTTCTGCATCAGGTGGGTGTTTAGACTAGATGACCTTTAAATGCTCTATAAAGATACTTTGATTCTATCAAGTAGGTAAGTTCAGTTCAGGAACTAAAATAAGCCATGTTATCAGTGTAATTCTAGGAGTGATTGTACTGCCAACAACCAGTGGTTTGTACCTTATAACCCAGTCTTAATTTTTTTTACTGGAAAGGCATGTGTGTGACTTTTCACATATCCAAGCTTTAGTCCTGCTAATTCCCTCTGTAGGAAATGCAGCCCCATCCTAGCAGAATGTTCACTCACTCCTTAAAGGTTTACATATAAGGTAGTGGTTCTCAGCTGGGGCGATTTTGCGATTTTTTTCAGCCCTACAGGTCGTCTGGAGACATTTTTGGTTGTTACAACTCGGGGGTTGCTACTGGCATCTAGTGGCCAGGGAAGCCTACAGCATACAGGACAGCCCCCAATGGCAATCCCCTAGCCCAAAATACAACAGTGCCAGGCTTGAGGATCCCTGGTCTAAGTTAGGTGACCTTTTGGGCAAACCCCCTGCTCTAGTCCCCAATATCACATAACAATTATAGAGCTTTGTTTAAAACACTTTATATCTTCTTTAAAACACCTTTGTCCACTGGGAGTGTCATTTATTTAGAAACTTTTAAAGCTCTAGGAACTCTTAACACGTATAAAATAAAATTGGACTTACTCCTATTGGAGAAGTGGGGAGGTGGGAATAGCTCTACCTCTCAGTTCTATGGAAGATTCTTGAAACTCCTAACAACGACACACAAGCAGCCCTTATCAAGCACTTCCATACGCTAGGTCCTATGCCAAAGCTTTACATGGATTGCACACAGAACGTATTAATATATGTTGAATGTTGAATTATTTAATTCTTCTAGGGTTCTGGATTTGTTTCTTAAGACTGCCTTAGCAATGACACCAAATCATTGGATTTCAGGCCCACCTTAATTCAGTATGATCTCCTCTTAGCTAATTATTTCTGCAAAGACCCCATTTCCAAATAAGGTCGCATTCTGAAGTTTGGGGTTGCTATGGTCTGAATGTTTGTGTCCTCCCCAAATTCACGTGTTGAACACCTAATGCCCAATGTGATGGTATTAGGGGGTGTGACCTTTAGGCAACCTCATGAATGAGGTTCCTCATTTCCATCTGAGACCATAATTACAAGAAGCACCTTTAAGAGCCATATTTCTTTCTTTCTTTTTTTGGGGGTGGGGGTGGGTACGCAGGTCTCTCACTGTTGTGGCCTCTCCTGCTGCGGAGCACAGGCTCCGGACGTGCAGGCCCAGTGGCCATGGCTCACGGGCCCAGCCGCTCCGCGGCATGTGGGATACTCCCGAACTGGGGCACGAACCCGTGTCCCCTGCATTGGCAGGCGGACTCTCAACCACTGCACCACCAGGAAGCCCTTAAGAGCCATATTTCTAACAACATTCTGTTCATGACAATATGTATATGTTCTATGGTGATAGAAGCTTTCTTGATAACTCTTCTTTTTTTCTGAGCCTTTGCCAGAATCGCCTTTAACCCATATTTCTACCAACAATGTCTTCAAGACAACCTAGGCTTTTTCTGTCATGTGCCTCAAAATTCTTCAAGTCTCGATCTCTTTCCCAATTCCAAAGCCATTTCCACATTTTAAAGTATTTGTTATAGGACTTCCCTGGTGGTACAGTGGTTAAGAATCCGCCTGCCAATACAGGGACACATGTTCGAGCCCTGGTCTGGGAAGATCCCACATGCCGCGGAGCAACTAAGCTTGTGCACCACAACTACTGAGCCTGCGTGCCACAACTAGTGAAGCCCACGCACCTAGAGCCTGTGCTCCACAACAAGAGAAGACACTGCAATGAGAAGCCCGCGCACCGCAACGAAGAGTAGCTCCTGCTCGCCGCAACTAGAGAAAGCCCACATGAAGCAACAAAGACCCAGTGCAGCCAAAAATAAATAAATTTATATAAATAAATAAATAAAACACTCCCTCCTTTTTTTAAAAAAAGAAAAATGTGTTACAGCAGCACCCCACTACTGTGCACCAATGCCAAATCAAATCCCAGAGACAGAGTTTTGGGTGAAGAAGAAAAGAATAGCTTTGTTGCTTTGCCAGGCAAAGAGGGACACAGCGAGCTCCTGCCCTGAAAAACTGTGTGTCTCAACCCAGGAGGATTTGCTGAGGAGTTTTATAGCAGTGGTTCAAGTGTGGGGTTGCCCATAAGATCAGGGTGTGTGCAGGGCCTGCACTCCTTTAATCTGGTCTCAGGTAATCTCTTGATGAGTTTCTTTGGTTCCTTTAATCTGGCCTCAGGTGGTCTTCTCTGGAATGAAGAATGCTGACATCTTCCATTTCTTGGGGGTTTTTAGTTCTTTAAAGAGCTTAAAGATATAGTTATGTGTATCCCTTGAGATGGAACCAGGACCTGTCCCAAGGCTGCACTATTGTTTCTTGGCTGTTCCTCCCTTATCTCTGCATCCCCTCCCTTCCCTGATTAGCAACTGTTTGAATCTGCCCTTTGGAACTCAGGGAAGGTCACGGAGGCTGGAGTCTATTCCCTACAAACAAGAAATGGGGGACATGGAAAGGTTTCTGTGCCCAGGAGCCCCACAGGGTCCTGCTCGGTTTCACTACCAAAATCTATATTAGTTTCCTATGGCTGCTGTAATAAATAACCACAAATTGGATGGATTAAAACAAGAGAAATTTATAGTTTCATGGGTCTGGAGACTAGAAGTCCAAAATCAAGATGTCAGCAGGGCCATGCTCCCCCTGCAGGCTCTAGGGAAGAATTCTTCCTTTCCTCTTCTGGGTTCTGGTGGTTCCAGGCAATCTTTGGTGTCTCTTGGTTTGTAGTTGTGTCTCTTGGTTTGTATTTGTGTCACTCCAGTCTCTGCCTCCTTCATCATGTAGCTTCTTTCCTGTTGCTCTGTGTCCTCTCTACTTATGGGGACATCAGTTATTGGATTTAGGACCACCCTAATCCAGTATGGCTGCTTCTTGACTAACTACATCTGCAAAGATCCTGCTTCCAAAAAGAGTCACATTCTGAGGTTCTGGGTGGATATACACTTGGGTGGAGACACTATTCAACCCCTTACAGTTTCCAAGTAGCACAGTTTGGAAATCAATGCAATAAACTCTGCACCTATTGAAGGCAGAGTTTAATACCCTCCCCGCCCCCCCCCAACCCCCCCCCCCTCCAGCTTCTAGCACACGCCATAGAATGCTTTTTAAAAAATGTTGCCTGGAATTCATACCTCTGCATTCACAGCATCATTATTCACAATAGCCAAAAGGTAGAAAAAACCGAAATGTCCACAGAAGGAAGAATGGATAGAGAGAATTTGTTATATACATACAACAGAATATCTCTCAGCCTTAAAATAGAAATGGAAATGGAAATGGGATTCTGCCACACGCTGCAACATGGATGAACCCTGAAAGCATTACGCTAAGTAAAATAAGCCAGACACAAAAGGACAAATACTGTGTGATTCCACTTACAAGAGATACTGAGAATAGTCAAATTCATTGAGATGGAAAGTAAAATGGTGGTTACCAGGGTCTGCAGAGAAGAAGGAATGGGGAGTTAATGTTTAACTGGTACAGAGTTTCGGTTTGGGATCCATGAAAAAGTTCTGTAGATGGATAGTGGAAACGTTCGCAGCTTTCTCGGCCTGAAGCCAACCCCACCCTGCGTCTTTGGGAGGTAAAAGCGTTTATTACTTTTGACTCGAGGTCTGAACCCGGTTCAGCGTGGCAGGCATCCTTTCACTTGCTCACCCCAGCCCCCAGCAGAATAGAAGGGGGAGGCCAGAAAGTCCAGGGAGGTCTTTGAGTGTGTCTGCGGGCAACCGCCTGCCCATCCACTCGGCCACCCGCCTTTGCTTTCATGGAGAAGCTACAGTGTCAGGCCCTCCCTGTGAGAAATCCACACTGGGAGTTATTGCAAGCGCACATCTTGAGCTTCTGAATATTCATGAGGGAAGCAGAAAGACCAATGCTAAAGGGGGGAGAAATAGTAATTCATAAATATTAATAAAGGCAGGCCACATGCACCAAGTAGGGCTAGGAATGTTAATGAGAAGATGACGTCCGGGTCCTGCGCGTGCCCGTTGGGCGAGTGCCCGGCGCGGGCGCGGCCCCCGGAGCCCGGGCACGAGCGCGGGGGAGGTGGAGGTGGGGGTGGGGTAGGAGGGGGGCCGGGGCGGGGAGGAGGGAGCGGAGCCGGGCGCCGGCGGAGCTGCGAGGGGAGCGCTCGCTAGCTCGCGGCTGCCGCTGTCGCTGAGCTGCGCTCCGGCCGCTCCCCGCGGCCAGTGGATGGGGGTGTCCAGCTGAGCCCCGCGATCCGCCTTCCTCCTCCAGGACCCGCACAGGTGCAGTCGCGGGGGGCGACCTTAATCCAGACCGACCCACTGCCGTGGGTGGGGGTGGACGGGGGTGGGGAAGGAGGCCCCGCGACTTGGGATGCTCCGGCCGGCAGGTCTGGAGGCGCCGAAGCTCCTCACCCAGGACGGTCCCATCCCGGAATCGGAAAGGGAGAACCCGGAGGCCGTCGCCCTCCTGCCCAGCCCTTCACGGGAGAGCAGCGGGGCGCAGCGCCCGGTGCCGGGAGATACCGGATGATGGGCACTTCAAGCATCATCGGAGCCGCGGCCCCCCAGCCAGGCGTGTGTGTGTGTGTGTGTGTGTGTGTCGAGAGGGCGCGGTTTGGGGACTGGGGGAGGCAGGGAACGCAGCCCGATTGTGCTGGAGCCGTGGGTCGGTACCTCCTCTCAGGACCGTTATCTGGTCCGGCTCTCTCGACGCCCCAGAATCATCTATGCCTCTAAGAACCTGACCCCGCACCCCGCCCGTGCCCCTCCTTGGGACGCCGAGCCTCCTCTCCCCAGGGACCGTGCATTCCTGCAGTGTCAGAACCGCTGGTAGCTGCCGCAGACGCTGGCGGAGCGATTGTTTTACCGCGAACAGGTCGGAGAAAGGACGGGTGTGATGGTGGTGGGGCACGCTGCCCTCCTGTGGGCCCAGGGCCTCTGGGGCTGGGAGCGCATCTGACGGAGCCCCCAGGGGGTACATCACAGCTCTCTCTTCTTCTCTCTTCCCTATTCCTGCCCTACTCGCCGCGACACCTCCCGACCCCCTCCGCTCCCATGTCCCGGTCTTGTTTGGCTGAAAGGGCCGTGGCCGTTGGAGTATGCGTGCGGCCTGCGCGGGATGCCCCCGGCTTTCTTGGATCTCCAGGCTTTGTGCTGCTTGGAGGAGCCTTTCTTTACCCCAACAGACTGGGGGAGGGGGATGTGAGATGAGGGTGAACGGAGCAGCAGGAGGAGGGGGAAGGGGGAAGCGGAACCACAAAGGGGTTGCTGACTTCTATGCGGTGAAATACTCTCTTTCCGTCAAAATGTGCAGCTTGGCAGGAACATGTACCCTGACTGGGCTTTGCTGAGGAGCAGTGGGAAACCGAAGGTGGGTCAGTGGAGGGCAGCTTTAGGGATGCTATGGGGGGGGTGGGCATAGAATCAACTGGTCTGTGGGGCAAGTAGTGGGAAGAAGGGGAGATGGAATGGGGCCTGTGTGGAGGTGCAGAGGCCCAGCAGGGGGAGGCATGGTGCTCCGCTCAGCAAAGCAGGCACTGGGAAACGGTGCTGCAGCCCCGAGCTGCAGTTACTATGCATCATTGTGCTGCACGGGAGGCTAACCGCGTGTTTCCTACTGGGTCTCTGTTAAGTTCTGAGCCGTCTTTTCTTTTCCAAATGACAGCATCTATTGGGAACCAAAATAAATGGAATAGATTGTAGGACATAAGCAAACTATAGTCCTGCACTCCTGTTCTATGATAAAGAGAAAGAGACAAGACCACCCTCCTATGGTTCCTTCTTTCTGCCATTCTTCATGTATTTTTTTTTTTTTCAAATTGATTTTGGAAGTACAGAGAAAGAGGATAAGCTCTCAATTGAATTATCCCTAGCTTTTAAGGGAAAGAAGCTTCTGAAATGAGCTGTGACTGAAGACAGGGGCAAGCTTGCCAGGATGCAAGGGTAGGACATCTCATTCGGGGGGCAAAGTTACCCCACCAAGAGAGAAGAGCAAAGGAAGGAGAGAAGGGGAACCCTTTAAGAAGGACTGCCAGCTCTAACCCAGAGACCCCTCCTTGAGGCCTTGGTGGGGCCAGTCAGATGCCTGGCTCTCACCTCCTGTGCCACAGCCTGGGCTCTTTCTACAAATTCTGGGCTCAGTTTGGGAGTCAGGTGACTTTGATTTTCAATGCAGGCTCTCAGTTTTAGTTTCCTCCCCACCTGGCCGTTCACGCGGAGCTTCTTGGCCCCTGGGTAGTGAGTGAGTTGATGAAAAGAAACCAGGCGATATTGCACATCGTTCAAATGATCACATTTCTGAACTGTAGAGCTGTGATATCCATTTCTTCTTTTATAATCTTCTAGGTGAATCTATTTTCTCTAGAGCCTGGGCTGAGGATAGGTGCTTTCAGGATAATCTTTGTTGCCAACGCTCAAAACTCAATCGTAGCCCTAGGTTCCACTTGGCTAGCCCTCCTGTTACTGGTTAATGTTATAGATCGTGCTGTTTCAAATCAGCACCCTCCTTGATATCACCTTCTCACACCAGCTCCCTTGTCCCCTCCAGGAAGAGTACAGATTTAAAGGAAGCGTGATATCTGGCATACCAGCTGGTTAGCTTTCATGTCTCTCTGAAATGGAACCAGCGATCTGAGTGGCTTTGACCACATGAATTGAAAATAGCAGGGGTGCCTTAGTAAAAAAGATGGTAACATTCATTCAGCAATAGTCCTCTCATTTGATACGCATTGTGAAGCATCACACATGGAGTATCATGGCAAGGATAGTTTTTCTTTTCCTTGAAGCACTCTCGCCCCTCATTTCCACGTAACTAAGTTAGCCTCGCTTTCCTGATATTATCGACATTTACTGGATACTTCATGCATTCCACACGTCGTGCTTAGCACTTCCAAGATTATCTCATTTACTCCACCAAATAACCTCCAATATAAGTGCTATTTAAACACCATTTTAGGGATGAGGAAGCTGAGTCAGAGAGGCTTATAATTTGCCCAAAGTCTCATAGCTAGGAAGTAATAGGAACAGGATTGGACCCTGGGGCCCGGCATTAACCATCAGAGTCCTTCCTCTCTCCATACAAATCCCTTGTCTGTAAAACCTTCCTTACTCTCAGTTGCACTCAGTGATCTTTTCTAAACTCGCTTTTTTGGCACTCGGAGGTTCCTAATCTTTTCTGTGCTATGAGCCACTTTACCAATGTCGAGAAACCTTTGGGATCCTTCTCTGAATATGCTTTTAAGTGCATAAAATAAAACATGGTTATATTCAACGAGCCCTTGGGGGTCTGTCGACCATAGGTGAAGAACCTCTAGCTGGTAATTAGTTGTGTGTATATTGCTTAATAGCTGGATTGTCCAATATGGTAGCCACTAGCCATACGTGGATATTGGACACTTGAAATGTGGCTGATCCACATGGAGACATACTGTGAATGTAAAATACACATTTCAAAGACTTAGTATAAAAAAAGAATGTAAAATGTCTCTTTTTAAATTAATATTTAAAAATATGGATTACATTTTGCAATGGCAATATTTTGTATATATTAGATTAAATAAACTATACTATTAAGATATATCAATTAAAAGTATTAAGTTAATATGTTATTAAAATGAACTTTCAGAGGCATTAACTCTATACCGACACCTTCATTTTAACAAACGAGGAAATCAGGACCCACAGTGCTTGTCACTCAGCCAGCCTTTGGCAGGTCTGTTGGCTCCTGAGCCTGTGTTCTTTCCAAGCTGTCATAATACTGCTTTTATATCTTTTTGTATTCCAAGGTCCTGTTATGTTGCCTTTGCAAACTGTAAATACTCAGAATATGTTTTGATGAGATGTGGTGGTAACTGACTTAATCCCAGTAAAATCCCAGTAAGAACTGTCCGGGTCCTCACCTGGCGTACCCTCTGCCTCGCTTATTTAGAGTTTTAGTTTTGTAGGTAGAGGTGGAGAATGGCAGTCCTGGGGCAGAAGCCGTGGTTTTTGCTGTCTGTTTGGTCCTCTTGAGGTAGTGGTTCCAATTTAAGCATCTATCTGGATCAGTCATCACCTAGATAGGAGGGAAAAGTTTGGTTGCCTTGCCGTGTTCCAGGGAAGGAAGCTGAGTAGGTGGAGAAGGGTATGATAGACAATAACGCTTGTGCTGCCTGCAACGGAAAATGAAAACTGTGTGAGGGGGACAGAAGATCATTTGTCAGTGAGCACACATTGATTGATTGCCTCGCTGCAGGCAGTGTGTGCTAGAAACCATGGAGGGTATCCGGAGGACGTCTCTGCCCTCGAGGAATTTAAATTAAAATTGGGGAAGGGCTTGGATGTACGCACAGATGGTTAAATCACAGCGAAAGGCAGTGTATGTAGAGGACCCGGAGCTGTTGGGAAATGAAGGGAGGTGAGTGTACAGCCTTCCAGGGTGTAGTGCCCAAGGTGGTTGTGGAGTCTGGGCTTTGGAGCACATGAGTCTCTGGGTCTTATCTCTTACAGGGTACTAGGTCATTTAATCCATTCTTCTAGTTTCAGACATATGCTGTGTGTCTGGGAAAAGCTCAGGTGCTTGTTTGAAAGTCTGTATTAGTGTTCAATTAGTCTATCATTTATTGATGAGAGTAATAATATCCAGGTCCATGAAGCCCTATCCAAAACCCTTGGGGCCAGGCATGTTTCAGAATTTAGATTATCTCAGATTTTGGAAGGCGATAATAGAGCGCATATTCTGCATATCATCCCCCGGGGCCTGGGGTATCAATCTCTATAGTTTAAAAAAATTAAAATTTCTGCAGCAAAACACACTAAATGGGATAAATTAAAACCATGAACAGCTCTATATTCATGTAGATCAGGTTTAGTTGCCAAACGTGTTTAGGTCAGGGCAGGTTTTACCACCAAATAAGTTATGAAAAACTTCCAGGTGTTTTTTTGTTTTTTAATTACTTTATTTTATTTATTTATCTCTGGCTGTGTTGGGTCTTCGTTGCTGTGCGCAGGCTTTCTCTAGTTGCGGCGAGCGGGGACCGCTCCTCATCATGGTGTGCGGGCTTCTCATTGCGGTGGCTTCCTGTTGCGGAGCACGGGCTCTAGGCGCGGGGGCCTCAGTAGTTGTGGCGCGGGGGCTCAGTAGTTGTGGCTCGCGGGCTCTAGAGCGCAGTCTCAGCAGCTGTGGCACACGGGCCCAGCTCCTCCGCGGCATGTAGGATCTTGCCGGACTAGGGCTCGAACCCACGTCCCCTGCATTGGCAGATGGATTCCTAACCACTGTGCCACCAGGGAAGCCCAAACTTCCAGTTTTGAGAGCACATGGTTAGGGTTGTGGACCTATTGTAATAGTAATAATAATAATAAAATAATAATAGAGAACATAAACTGAACAACATAGACGTTTATTATCTGCCAGGCACTGTTCTAAGCACTTACCAGTGTTTACTCCCTTAACCCTGAGGACAGTCCTTTGAGATAGGTCCTGTTATTATTTCTGTCCTGAGAAGAATAAAAGGGAGCACAGAGAAGTTAAGTTACTGCTAAGGTCACAGCTGGTAAGGGGCAGAGCATGATGCAAACCTAGGCAGTCTGGTCCAGAGGCTGCATGCTTAACCGTTAGGCTTTGTTTCTTGGAGCAGGGAATTGGAAGCAGGTGTGCCTCCAAAATGTATGCTAATTGGGTTAGCATTATTCACACTAACAATGATATTTGAACTCCTTAAGGGTATAATAGCGAGGAAGTAAGGAAGCGATGGACCAGTAAAGTGGAACTTTTGTTTTTAGAGGGATGAGAGTTATGGAATAAGTGATTATGGTTCCTCAGCAGAGTTGGCACAAAAGTCCAGTCCAAACTCACATCACCCTGTTTAATTCTTCTAGATAAACGGATCCTGAGCATTGCAGTTGTCCTATTGCTGTACAAGAATGGAGGCCCCACTGGTGAGTTTGGATGAAGAATTTGAGGACCTTCGGCCCTGCTGCTCGGAGGACCCAGAAGAGAAGCCACGGTGTTTCTACGGCTCATCTCCCCACCATCTAGAGGACCCCTCCCTCTCTGAGCTTGAGAATTTTTCTTCTGAAATAATCAGCTTCAAGTCCATGGAGGACCTGGTGAATGAATTTGATGAGAAGCTCAATGTCTGCTTTCGGAACTACAACGCCAAGACCGAGAACCTAGCTCCCGTGAAGAACCAGTTCCAGATCCAAGAGGAGGAGGAGACCCTGCAGGATGAGGAGTAAGCTGTCTTAATTGCCCTCTCTTGCCTCAGATTAGAGCCCTGGAATCTGGGGCTTCTTGACGTAGAACGAGTTTCTGTCCTTGGGTTCATGGCATATTACTTATATTTTTCTCTGTGAGGCAGCGCCCTGGTAACTGCTGACATTGTTCAGTTATGTCCCTTTACAGTTACTCATAGAGCTTTCTTAAGTTGAAACCACAAAGGAATGAAGGATTTTTAGGAAGTGGGTTTTTCTAGATGCAAAATTGAATTTCAGGAACATGGTACATTTGGGGGTCTGTCTATCTTCAGCTTTCTTTATATCCATGGTAACCCACCCAGATATTAGAAATAAGGACCAGAAAAAAATTTAGTTAACTGTGACAGAGGAATATATGTCGTTGGAACAATTTGCTTTACAAAACACCAGGATTGTGAAAATCTCCAAATTGTTTATAACCCCTTAGGACTGGAAAAATTATCTACAAATGTTAAGATATGTCCAAATAAGAAAGCATACACATTGAACCAAGAGAACAGGGAATTACTCTGGACACAATAAAGGTGATAACCAGGTGAAGTGGCTTTTGAGTATGCAGATTCCCTGCGTCACTTACTAGCCACCTTGCAGGGTCTTAACAGAAGTCAAGAAAAGGAATTTGAGAAAAGTGCTGTTCAAGGAGGGACTAGAAAAGAGAAGAAGGGAGTGATTTGTCATATAAATTAAAGAAAGGTGTTTGGGGCATTTAGTAAAAATAGGCGTAAATTCCCCATAGGGATAAAATATGCATCAACTGTTCTTTAGGGATCACACAGGAAATGTCAAGTTGTTGGCAGTGGAAGTTTGGAGCAACTGTACTTTTGGTTTCTCTTTTTATGGACTTGGGTGGGAAGAGTTGCCCATGAGTAAGTGGGGGAAGAGGTTTGTCCCACAGGATTGAACCTGATTGTATTGGGCAGACAGTTCCTTATTTGATGACTACTGAGACTGTATCTCTGTGAATACAAGGGTTGTATATCTGTCTGTCTTATTCATTATTATCTCTCCACTGTCTGATTCAGCACATGGTGTGTAGTAAGTGATCAAATAATATTTTTGGAGTGAATATTGAATATCGAATGACCTGGATAAGCAATAATAGCTAGCCTCGTAGGTGCACTTAATGTACTTCTAGGCCCACGCCACTTCCTTCTTTTCTTTTTAATTAATGCTAGCCTGAAGGCATGATCACGAGAACATTTCACTCTGGTGACCAGTACTATAACTGTGGGCTACGTGTTTCAATTCAATCTTAAGTTTCAAATTGATTCTTTTAGATTCTGAGCCTTTTATAATTTGCTCAACTCCTCAAGGTCAAAAAAGAATGGCTCTGGGGCTTTATTATACAGAGTAGCTTTTACTGTTATCTACTTCATTGCACCAGGCAATGGACTAGAAACACGATGAATTGCGATTTTCATACTCTCACTAACATACTGTGTGACCTTGGGCTTGTCACTTAACTCTAGTTGACTGCGTGGGTCCTCACCTTTGGGACCTCCCGAGCTCAATCTTGATGAAGCAGGGCTAAGGACTTGCCAATAAGCTAATTTCTCACCTCACCCAGGCTGTGCTTGGAAAATTCCTTTTGCTTCCCACAAATCATTTCTCCCCTGTCCAAACCACCCCTCTGCCTCATTAAGGACAGAGGCCCAGCAAGCAGGTTCTTACTCTTTCATAGCACATTAGCAGAGGCCACTCAATGTTAATTACCGTCACATGAGATTATTAGTCTTATCCTGATTTTTCTGACTTGCCTGCCTCATTGACTGCCTCAGCTAAATGACCTAAGGTTGAATAATTCCTTGGAGATAAAATATGATTTGGGGAAAGTGTGGTGGGAAGAATCTGGGACGAGAAATCGTAACACAGTGGTTTCTAGGCATTCCGCGTATCTAAAGCTTTACAACTTAAAATAAAAATTTGAATTAAATTACACACTTTGTTTTAGAGACACCTATCAAGCTATTTCAACTGTAAAATTATGATGAGGTAAAGGAAAAAGATAATTTAATATCCAATGCGGTTAATAGTCTCCTGAGCCCTGCTCTGGTGTTCTAATAAACCTGCTTAGGTTTAGTAGTTAGAGATTTATTTCATCCACCAATGAGTCGAAAGTGTTTTGGGTGGGTTAGAACTATACAATAGAGGCTTCAAACAAAAACAATGAAATTCTTGGTCAAACTAACCTCCTGAAAGATAGCACGAATCAGAAAGCAGGGTCAGTGATTCCCTTTGAAGTTTTGACTTCTTTAGTTTTCATTTGGAACTATGTAGCTCCGAGGGAATTGGCTGAGATATCAACTCTTCTCTGATTCGTCAGGGCATGGAAGCCCTAGGCGTTAAAACAGAGTCAGTATGTATCTATATGTATTTCTTGTTTCTAAATTTAGAAAATATTCCAGAATCTCTTCTTTGCATATGTAGGAACACCCTTTCCTTTGTCATAAGAGATCCGACCTGGAGGCCTACAGAGTGGGAATGGTCAGCCCTCACCCCACTTCTTGCTTCACCGGGGTCCCTGTCTTACAAGGACCCTGGAGACAGAGGGGCCAAACATGTGAGAACACTGACAGTCCTGTCCTTCCGGTAGAATGACTGGATTAAAGGTCATGTTAAAAATCAAGTTCGCATGATAAATAAACACCCTGGAGTCAGCCATGCTTTAAGTCGAAGAGAAGTGACTCCCAAATAATCAGATACGGAAAGTCGACAGATGCCTGTGATCTTTAGGAAAGTTAATTCTCTTCTCAGAGGTTCAGTTTTCCCCATGTGGAAGACCGAGATAGGATGAATTCTACTGAAGCATTTGAGAGAATCTAAAAAGTTGTTCAAAGTCATTGATGTGTTAATAATTCATAACTCCTAAGTATTAACAGCAAAAGTATACTCATGTTAACACACATCTAAGTGTGGATATTGGCCTGACTCGACACAAATAAAACTGGACAAGGGCAGTAGCCAGCCTAGAAGGGCTTAAGGGAAATGTTCCCAAGTTGGAATTCTGACAAGCACTATAGGCTGTCTACCATATTGTCAGGAATAGGTATGTAGGGGTGTGTGTGTGTGTGTGTGTGTGTGTGTGAGTGTGTGTGTGAGGATTGATGTAGCCTTGATAGCTATGTTGCCAGTTCCAGACCCAGATTTTTGGATACGTGTCTTGTCCAACCTGTTCTGTTTGGTTTGCTCATCCTCTGCTAGCATCCTTTTCGAAATCCCTAGCCCTCCATGGTGAAAGATACTTACGGTCATTTCTATAGGCATCTAAGCCCATGATATAAAATATGCACATGAAAAGGCTTTTCTGTTATTACAGGGACTGAGGGAGCAAACTGGATCTCAGGCGCCATGGCAGCGTGATGACAAGAATGGAGGGAACCTGTTTAATCTTAGTTCTTTGATGAAAGATATAGTGGATAGCTTTCAAAGTCTCCTTTCCCCGAGATAAGTGTAAATAGCAGGATGCTTCTCAGGAAGTGGAGTTTTACAGTCCACCCAGGATGCCTCTAACAGGGAATATATCTCTTCCCAAGAACCCTGCTTAGGGTAAGATGGATAACCTCTCCGGGGAGAAAAGTCCGTCCCATTCTCTCCCTCACAGAAAGCTTTGTGTTTTTCCCTCCCACCGCCATTCTTCGTTCCCGTGCCTGCCTTTGCCGTCCATTTAACCTTCCCTGGGCTGGAGATCTAGACAGAAAGCAGGCGCGTACCCTTGCTGACCTTCCCATTTCTCCTTTCATAGACTGATGAAAGCACCAGGTCCAGAATAATGCAGTTATAGACTTTCCACGCAGAGCCGGCTGCTGAACTGCTGTTCTAGGCTGTGATTTGGAACTTGGCATATTGTTCTGGTGCCCATGCCCATCATAAAGTTCATAAAGAATTGGAATAGTTAAGTGGGTAGGAATATAGGCTCTGTAGCTGTATTGCCTGGGTTCAAATACAACCTCTGTCATTGCTGGCTGTGTGAATCTAGATGAGTTAATTAACTTCTCTGTGTTTCAGGGTTTTTTTCTCAGTATCTGCCTTATAGAGTTGTGAGGAATGAATGAATTAATCCACAGAGAGTTTAGGATAGTACCTGGCTTATGCATAGTAAATGCTCAGTAAGGTTGGCTGCTATGGTTATTATTGTTAAATGGGCCCTGAATGAATACGGGAAGGGTGTGCAAGTGATGACATAGAGATGAGAGTCGTTCTATTAAAGGTTGCTTATGAACCTCAAAGGATAAAAAGTATGTTCATCAGAAAGCCAGAAGAAAACTTGAAACAGAAAAAGGATGACTTGGTATCCCGAGGAGATAAAGGTTTAGGGAATTGTCATTAAAAGTCTGGAATTAGAAGGTAAAATCCAGAGTATGTCAGTGAAGGCTCAGGTGAGAAAAGTTGCCACCCTAAATGATTTGAGGCAGTCTCCAGTTGTCACTTTAAGGATATAAACAGTTTCAAGGTCATTGGAAAGTGTGCGGTCCGTTCAAGGTTCCAGCTTCCATCCTATCTAGGAGAGGTACAAAAGGCTCCTGCCTGTTTTGGGCTTTGCTGAATTTTATTTTTCCAGGCGCCTGCTGCAGGGTCAGACCTGAAGGTCAGTGCCTGCATGCAGTTGTTCATTCTCGACGCAGAGAGTGTAATGCAGTGATGCACGGAGGACTTGACTGCTGACCTTCCTAGTGGGTGTGGCGCTGGGACTTCTGGAGACAGCAAATCATATTTGCCTCTTGGCTTTAGAACGCTAATGAGACTTGGATTTAGAATTAGGCTGGATTAATGAAGCTCTAATAGTGCTTGATGGAAACTGGATTATCACCCACGTTTAAGACGTAGACTGAAATCCTGCTGAAGAGATGTCGAATGAACACTTGATGAGGTCTCTCCAAGTGCCTTCTTGTAATTGTACTACAAAAAATGAACAAGTGGATAACCAAAGCAGTGCCATTATATTGTGTTTTCTTGAGTTGCTTTTTTTTTTAAATCACCAAATTGTGTGCATTGTGCACTAGGAAAATCTCCTTGATTATATACCCATATGTCATATGTCATTCCAGATTTTACATATGTTAAGAACACTCCCCTCCCCCATTTTATGTATCTGATTTCAAGTGTCTGTGCTCTGATATATATATAAATATATATATACATATACATATATATATATACACATCTTGCTATATATATAAAATGTGCACTTATCTTTTCAGCATCTTACACCATACTTTGTCATGTTTTGGATTTGATCTGTATGTGTACATAGTTGCTTATTTTTAAATGACCATTTCCTTATATTAGTATATCTAAATAAATTGTACCTTCTTATACCTTGTTTCCCAGGTATCATTCATGTTTGATGTGTATAGGCTCCTGAAGGAGATTGCACTGAGCCCTCATTATTTCATTAGCTAATATTAACTCAAGTGCCGCTGGCTTCCATGGATGGTATTCATTATTTTAGGAGCTTGGTTTACTGATTTACATTAATCTCTTAGTGTTGACTAATTTATTCATTTTCCTGTGTGTGAGAGTTTGTGACTTCGGGATTTTCCCCAAACCCCTTCCCATTTTTTTCCCCAAGAAAATCTTTCTGAAGTAAGTGAGTTAAGCAAAAAGAATTGTAGAATACCCTTTCTTATAATGTACCTATCAGAACTTTAAAAAAGAAATGTAATAAAGGGAACCCTATCTTCCCCCACTAAAAACTAATTGTGTAGACAGTGGTGTATTTATTGGTTCCTTTCATATATTTTCTTTGGAGTCTCCACGAGAGAGACAGGGCACACTTAGACTCTACATTGCTAGAGTACAGGATTGTGCCACCCTGGGATCCCTAGAACATTTTGGGTGATAAGTAACTTTTAGTAGCATTGGCATCATCCCCTTACCTACATTAGATGTCAAGGAGTTAATTCTTGACCTTTTAGATTGCAGGCAGTTAACCCTTGAACAGCATGGGGATTAAGGACGCTGACCCCCGGGGTAGTCGAAAAATCCATTTCCTGCTGTTTCTGCCTCAAAAACAAAGGAATTAGTAAACCACAAGGGCAATAAGCTGAAACAATTTGAATAGAGGCAGGACTCAAACCCTACTTCTTTTAAGTGCACATATTGTGATCTCTAATCGAACACAAACTTTCCTCCACACTTAAAGTGAAGAACTGTAAAATACTGGTGCGACGATATTTATCGGAAAAGAAATCCACATGTAAGTGGATGCTCACAGTTTAAACTCGCGTCGTTCAAGGGCCAGCTGCATATATAAACTAGACAACTGACCCTGATCTTTTTTTTTTTTTTTGCGGTACGCGGGCCTCTCACCGCCGTGACCTCTCCCGTTGCGGAGCACAGGCTCCGGACGCGCAGGCTCAGCGGCCATGGCTCACGGGCCCAGCCGCTCCGCGGCACGTGGGATCTTCCCGGACCGGGTCACGAACCCGTGTCCCCTGCATCGGCAGGCGGACTCTCAACCACTGAGCCACCAGGGAAGCCTGACCCTGATCTTAATGAGATTCAGCCAGAAAATCTGCCCAGATCCATCTCTCTCTTCCTCCCTCCCCTTCCTCTCATTCTTCTCTGCCCATAAGAAAGGAAACATGGACATTTCTTAAGCTCGTGAGACAGGAGCCATTTGGTTGAGGGGCAGATTTAGTTTCAGGGGCAGTTTATCTGTTGCCAGAGGTGTTTTACTTGTAGACGCTACTGGTGAGAAATTCCTCTTCTCTTAAGCAAACACCTTTGGCACTGAGGCTCCTGGCCAGGGCCCGTTCTCTTGGCTCCTTCTCTCCTGGTAATGCCTGAAATTCAGTTTTGAAGCTACTTCGCTCCTGCATGCTGGAAGGCAGATGATCTCAGCCTGGCACACACAGAAGCCTCTCTCCTCCCCTGGCCCAGCTCTTCCTTCCTCCAGGCCAGGCCAGGCAACAGATGTGTGCTAATGAGAGCTTCTCTTTGTTTACAGGGTTTGGGATGCTCTAACAGACAATTACATCCCTTCACTCTCAGAAGACTGGAGGGACCCAAACGTGGAGGCTCTGAATGGCAACAGCTCTGAAACTGAGGTACCTCTCTGGGGCCCCCAGCTTAGCAGGGCTTGAGAAGCTGTGGATTCCAGTTAGAAAGACATTCAGTAATGCAGCAGTCTTCCCCATTATGTAATGAAGCTCGACATCATTGCTGGGAAAGTAGAAGTTGTGGAGGAAGTGAAAAATAAGATGAAGGGGGACATCCAGGGTGTATGAGGTGATTGGAGTGATTGTAAAGACTGTAAATGCAGATCACTTCTGTTGCTCATCATCGGCCTACAACATGCAAAATAAGGTGATCTGAAGTAAGAGAGGAGAGTGGATATAATGGGCTTTTTTTGTGCTCGAATAATAATGGTTAAAAAAAAAAAATCAGAGTTTCCCATCTAAGATGGACAGTTCAGTCCCATCAAAAAGTGTTGACAAAAAAAAAAAAAAAAAAAAAAAAGTGTTGACAGACTTGTGACCAGCTCAGGGCCTGGCTAATGGCCAGAGTGGGGACCCAGATAATAGTGAGGTGACCATGCAACGGGGAGGAATTCTTTATGAAACTCATTAAACAGGCACTTATATGGCTGGACCTGAGTCACGGTCTGTGGTTACTGATGCCGAAGAGGAAAGTAGCCTACGGACTTCTGAAAAAGTAAAGAGAAGACTGATTTTGAGTTGACTTGCGTAGGTTATGGAACGTGACCTTTCAGAATATCCAAACTGCCCCTCCTAGCTGAATATACATATAGAAAGCGAAATCACGTAAGGGCTCTGTCCTTGCTAAAAGCCTGTTTCTACCTTGCTTAATCTTCTAGTTTCATTTATAAAGGAAATTTGACAATTTCTTATCAGGAAGGGCTGTCACAATCCTGTACGCACAGCAGATGAGGGTGGGAGGTGGATCTGATCTTTCTAGGTGCTCCAGGAGTGAGTCCAAGGAAGAGCGAGAACCAGATTTCCCTTACTGGGCGACATTTCCTGCAGATCATTGGCCAAAATAGCACAGCAAAGAGATCAGCAATTGGCCGATTTGTTGAAAAGGTGGCTGAATATCCTTTTTAATTCTTCTAATACTTAGCCATCCAAAATACTTAAAACCGCAAGTATAGACTTCGAAACAAAGAGATTTGCTTCAACCCTTCTTAGCGTGGATGTGGGATGTCTCAGGTCCTGTTTTGAACTCCCGGGCGCTTTTTTTCTCTTGCAGTACTTCTATGGATAGTGTTTAGTACTTACCCAAAATGCAAAGGAGAAGATAGGCAATAATGGAATAAACCTAGTGACTGAAATGAAATCAGGTCCGTCATGGTGCAAAAGGCAGATTTTGCTTTGTTATCTCCTTTGCCACATTTCCAACTCATTTTGTGGATTAAGCCAAAGTATATATAAGATAGCCTACCCTTCAAAAGGACTCTAATTTATCCTCATTTGCAGATTTCCCTCAAGAGGGTTAATATTTCAGGGCAAACTGAATGACCCTGAGAAGGATGATCTTGAGCTCTGCTTCTTGTAGAATATTCTCCATCTGACCCACGGGAAATGGACGGCGTAGCAAAAGTGGATGGATTAAGGTTGTTTTATTTTAGCCTCCTTTATTATCTGGATTCATTACAGTAGAAGCTCTTTTCACTGACATCAGTTTCAACGACTTGCTATATAACCAGTGCTCTGTATTCCTTCTGTAAAACATGCCAACCGAACGCCCTTGGCATGCGGCATGCACACGACTGGTAGGCTTCTCTCTGGGAAGTCTTCTCTCTTCTTCCACTTAATTCATTGCCAAGAATCAGCTGTGTTTGTTCCCAAACCTGTTCGTGCTTGTCCTTGTGACTGTAACCAATGTAATGAAATGTTATGGAAACTGTAGGGTTATGACTGCAAAGACAGTCATTGTTTGCTTTTATAAAATCAAACACATGTGTGTAATTTTAAAAGTCAAATAATACTTTTAAAATAATACGAGACAACAAAAAATATAAACAGCAGTCTCTGACTTATCTTTCCTGGCTCCATAGAGGCAACCACTTTGACTTCTTATAGTTGTTTCTTTTGGCGGGTACCTACAATTTTCTAAATAACACATTTATGTTACTACTTCTTTGATTATCTAAAATGAATAATTTTGGCTGTTGTCCTTTATGGAAGATAAGATTTAAGTCTCTCGCATCACCTCAAATACTCACATTTGGCCTTCTCCCTTGTCACCAATTAAATCAATATTACAAGTACACACTAGGGTAACTGTGTAAATACTGTTTCTTGCTGAATCATGTAGTGTTCTATAAGAATATTTCCTCTCTTGTACAACTTCTTATTTAACCTAGAGTGAAGAATTGCCTTGTTTTTTCATTTGCTTAGCTTCCTGTATATCTATCATTAGTTCAACCCCAAACTCTGAGTGAACCCTACATCTCATAATATGTTTTAAAAAAATCAGATAGTCTTTCAATTCAATCAAAAAAAAAAAAGATCCAAACTAGTACCCTCCATCTTTCTGCTATAAACTAATCTGGTTGTACTCTAGATCTGGTGCACAGCTGTTGTCCTGGGAAATCTTCATGTCTCTCTCTCCTATCCTCTGACTGCCATGTTTTTATTTTTCTGGGTATGTTCCCTTGTTTTGGTGAAAAAAATTCAGTATATTCTTGAGAAAGGGTAGAGAGGAATATATTTGTTAGAATAGATGATGAGAGTGTCTTTATTCTCCCATCATACTCTTGATTGAGAATTTGACTTGATAGAGTTATTTTAGGTTGCAAGTGAATATTTACTCAGAATTGCAAAGCCATCATTATCCTTTCCTCCAGCTTTCAGTGACGATTGAGAAGCCCCATTTAGAATCCATTCTGATTCTTTGTCTTTTATATGTGACTCTCTTTTGGCTCTCTCTAGAAGCTTTCAGAATATTCTCTTTTTCCTTTCTCATTTCTTTTACAGTAATGTGCCTTAGAGTGAGCTTTCTTTTTTTCATTCAGATGAATTATAATCCATGGCCCCTTTTGACCTGGAAGCTCATGACTTTAAATTGTGGCATGGTTTCTTGTTATTTCTCTGAAGATGAATTATTTCCATTTTCTGCCTCTATTGAGATGATTATATGGTTTTCTCCTTTATTATGTCAATGTAATGAGTTACATGAATTGAGTTTCAAATGTTAAATCAACCTTGCATTCTTGAGATTAAAGGCAACTTGGTCATGGTATATTATTCTTTTCCTTTTTAATCATAGCTTTACTGAAGGATAATTGGCATACAATAAACAACACATGTTAAAGAGTGCAGTTTGATAGGTTTGGACATATGTATACGTCTGTGAAACCATCACCACAATCAAGATAGTGAGCATGTCTGCATGTCCATCACTCTTCCCTTTCACCCCCCAATCTTCAGGCAACTAGCTGCTGTCATCATAGATTAGTTTGCATTTTCTAGAATTTTGTATAGGTGGAATCACGCAGCATGTACTTTTTTGGGTCTGATTTTTAAAACTCAATGTAATTATCTAGATACTCATCTATTTTATTGCATGTATCTACATACATTCCTTTTTATTGTTGAGTAGCGTTCCATTATATGGATGTACTATAATTTGCTTATTCATTCACATGTTGATGGACATTTGGGTTTTTTCCAGCTTCTGAATATTGCGAATGAAGCTACTACGAACATTCTCATATAAGTCTTTTTGTGGACATGTCTCTGTTTCTCTTGGGTAAAAACCTATGAGTGGGATGTCTGAGTCATATTGTAAGTGTCTTTTTCACTTTTTTTTTTTTTTTTTGCGGTACGCGGGCCTCTCACTGTTGTGGCCTCTCCCGTTGCGGAGCACAGGCTCCGGACGCGTAGGCTCAGCGGCCATGGCTCACGGGCCCAGCCGCTCCGCGGCATGTGGGATCCTCCCAAACCGGGGCACGAACCCGTGTCCCCTGCATCGGCAGGCGGACTCTCAACCACTGCGCCACCAGGGAAGCCCTAGACAGCCTTTTTGATTTTAGTCATTTGAGTGGGTATATAGTAGTATCTTATTATTTTTTTATTTATTTATTTATTTATTTATTTTTTTGTAGTATCTTATTTTAATTTGCATTTTCCTGGTAACAAATGATGTTAAGCATCTTTTCATGTGCTTATTCACAGCCCATGCATCTTCTTTGGTGAAGTGCCTGTTCAGATCTTTTGCCCATTTTCTTAGTGGGCTGTTTGTGTTCTTAGTAATGAGTCATTGGAGTTCCTCATGTTAAAAGATAAAATGAGGCATATTAAATTTCTGAGAGTTTACCTGAGCAAAAATCTGTTCGAATCAGACAATGCCAAACCCCAAATGGGTAGGAGTGCTCCATCGACAGGAGCTAGAGGAAGAACTTTTACAGAGAAGAGGTGGAAGCAAAGGAAGGAAATTATCTGATTGGCTGTAGCTTGAGTGGTTGTATTATCTGGAAAAGTCTGGGTGGCTGTTTGTGAGTGGCTGTCCTTTGGTTTGAGTTCTTAACCTTGAGGCATTAGAGGTTTTGGTTTGCTTAGGAGGCTCCTGAAGCATTCAAGTCATCTCAGTCTAATAGCCTCTTTGTTTACTTATTTTAACACGTATATTCTAGATATAGTCCTTTTTCTGTTGTATGTTTTACAAATATTTTCTTCTCGTCTATGGATTGACTTTTAACTTTATTAACAGTACATTTGAAGAGCAAATGTTTTTTAAATGTGATGGAGTCCAGTTTATTCATCTGTGTTTAATAGTTTGTGCTTTTTATATAGTACTTAAGAAATTGCCAAGCCCAGGGTCACTAAGAGTTTTTTCTTAAGTCTTCTAGAAGTTTTGTAGTTTTAGCTCTTATATAGTTTATGATCCACTTTACGTTAGTTTCTGTATATGGTGTGAGGTTAATGTCAGGGTTCATGTGTATGGCTATCCAATTGTTCTAGTACAATTCATTGGAAATATCCTTTCCATATTGAACTGTCTTGGCACCTTTGTTGAAAATCAGTTGACCTAAATGTGTGGATATATTTCTGAATTCTCTGTTCTGTTTCACTGATATATGTGTCTATCTTAATGCCAATATTATGCTATATTCCTTACTGTAGCTTTATAATAATGTCTTGACATAAAGCATAAGTCTTTCAACTTTGTTCTTTTTTTTCAAAGTTGCTTTGGCTATTTTAGGTCCTTTGCATTTCTGTATAAATTTTGGAATCACCTGATCAATTTGTACAAAGAAACTTGCTGGACATTCAACTGTGATTGTATTAAATCTATAGAACAATTTATGTATGTAGATCAATGTTAATGTGATGAATTACACTAATTGATTTTCAAATATTAAACCAACCTTTCATTTTTAAGATAAATCCCACTTAGTTGTGATAGATATCCTTTTCACGTAATGTGGGATTTGATTTGTTTATATTTTCTTAAGGATTTTTGCATCTATGTTCATGAGGAATCTTTTTAATTTTCTTTTCTTGTAATGTCATATGGTGAGTTGGGAATTTTTCTTCTTCTATTTTCTGAAAGAATTTTTCTTCTTCTATTTTCTGTTGTATTGGTATTATTTCTTCCTTAAATGTTTGATTGACTACACCAATGAAACTATCTGGACCAGGGGTTTTCTCCGTGAACGTTTTTGATTACAGATTCAATTCCTTTAATAGATATTGGGCTGGGCTTCCCTGGTGGCACAGTGGTTGAGAGTCCGCCTGCTGATGAAGGGGACACGGGTTCGTGCCCCGGTCCGGGAAGATCCCATGTGTGCGGAGTGGCTGGGCCTGTGAGCTATGGCCGCTGAGCCTGCGCGCCTGGAGCCTGTGCTCCGCAACGGGAGAGGCCACAACAGTGACAGGCCCGCGTACCACAAAAAAAAAAAAAAAAAAAAAGATATTGGGCTATTTAGATTTTCCACTTCTTCCTGAGATGATTTTGGTAAAGTGTGTTTCTTAAGGAATTTATTCATTTAATCTAAGTCATAGTATTGACCACAAAGTTGTTTATGATATTCTCTCATTCTTTTTTTTTTTTTTTTTTTTTTTTTTTTGCGGTATGCGGGCCTCTCACTGTTGTGGCCTCTCCCATTGCGGAGCACAGGCTCCGGACGCGCAGGCTCAGCGGCCATGGCGCACGGGCCCAGCAGCTCCGCGGCATGTGGGATCCTCCCGGACCGGGACACGAACCAGTGTCCCCTGCATCGGCAGGCGGACTCTCAACCACTGCGCCACCAGGGAAGCCCTCTCTCATTCTTTTAATGTTAGTAAGATCTATAGTGATGTTCCCTTTTTTATTACTGTTATTGTTGATTTGTGTTTTCTCTCTCCTCTGTCCCTCTCCCTCACCCCCTTCTCATCAGTCTGTTTTTGGGTTTATCACTTTTATTAATCTTTCCAGAGAACCACTTTTTTTTTTCCCTCTGTGTTTTTTCATTTTCTAGTATGTTGATTTCTTCCCTTAACTTGATTGTATCCTTCTTTGTATTTAAAATAGGGTTTTACTTCACCCTTTATTATTTTTATTTTTTACGGTACACGGGCCTCTCACTGTTGTGGCCTCTCCCGTTGCAGAGCACAGGCTCCGGACGCACAGGCTCAGCGGCCATGGCTCACGGGCCCAGCCGCTCCGCGGCATGTGGGATCCTCCCGCACCGGGGCACGAACCCGTGTCCCCTGCATCGGCAGGCGGACTCTCAACCACTGCGCCACCAGGGAAGCCCCACCCTTTATTTTTTAAGCTTCTAAAGTGGAAGCTTAGGTCATATTTTAAACTTAAAAAAAATGATCTTAGTCTATTTGGGCTTCTATAACAAAATACGACAGACTGGGTGGCTTATAGACAACAGAAATTTACTTTTCACAGTTATGGAGGCTGGATATCCACGATCAGGGTGCCAGCATGGTTGATTCTGGTAAAGGGTCTCTTCCAGCTTGCAGACTGTCATCTTCTGGCTATGTCCTCACAGGACACATGGTACAGAGGAGCTCTGTGGAGCCTCTTTTATAGAAATACACCCCCACTGATGAGGGTTCCACCTTCCCCAGCACCTCCCCAAGGCCTCCTTATACCATCACATTGGGGGTTAGGATTTCAACATGAATTTTGGGAGGACACAAACATTTAGTCCATAGTAATAACATAAGCATCTTAAAACAATAACATTTCTTTTAAGCATTGCCTTAACTGAATCCCACAATTTTGATGTGGTATGTTTTCATTATCATTCAGTTCAAAATATTTTCCAGTTTCCTCTTTCTTTTTTGGCCTATGGGTTATTTAGAAGAATGTTTATAGATATTTTGTCATTGATTTCTCATTTAATTTTGTCAGAGAACAAAATCTGTACAAATTAAATCTTTTAAAATATATTGAGACTGATATATGACCTAGCACATGTTGTATCTTAGTGAATGTACTATGTATCACTGAGAAGAATGCATATTTTGCAATTGTTGGTTGTGATGTTCTAAAAAGGTCAACTAGATTAAGGTGGTTTATAATATGGTTGGATTCTTTATATTCTGATTTTTTGTCTGTTTATTTTATCAATTATCAAGACAAGAGTGTTAAAAATTTCCAGTTATTACCCTGGGTTTGTCTATTTCTTTCTTCAGTCCTGTTAGTTTTTGTTTTATATATTTCGAAGCTCTGTTGTTAACTGCATATACTTTTATTATTGTTATGTCTTCCTGATTGACCCTTTTATCATTATGAAATATCCTTCTTTATCTCTGGTAATACTCCTTGTTTTGAAATCTGCTTTGTCTGATATGAATTTAACCACAACAGCTTTCTTATGCTGTTAGGTATACATTTTTTTCAATCCTTTTACTTTTCATCTATCTGCGTCTTTAAAATGTATCTTTTATAGATTGTATGTAGTTGGGTCTTTTATATTCAGTCTGACAATGATAATCTGTGCTTTTTAGTTTGCTGTGTTTAGTTCACTTGCACAGCATTTAGTTCATTGACATTTGATGTAACATGACTCGTTTGTGTTTAGGTGTACCGTCTTGCATTTCTATTTGTTCCATCTGGGTTTTTGTTGTTATTGTTCCTCTGTTTCACCTTCTTTTGGGTTAATCAAATACTTTTTGGTATTCCATTTTATATCTACCTTTGGAATTTTAGTTATACCTCTGTACCTTATTTTTAGTGGATGCTAGATTGGCATCTGCTCTCTAGCATCTCTTTTTTTTTTTTTTTTTTTTTTGCGGTACGCGGGCCTCTCACTGCTGTGGCCTCTCCCGTTGCGGAGCACAGGTTCCGGACACGCAGGCTCAGCGACCATGGCTCACGGGCCCAGCCGCTCCGCGGCATGTGGGATCTTCCCGGACCGGGGCACGAACCCGTGTCCCCTGCATCGGCAGGCGGACTCTCAACCACTGCGCCACCAGGGAAGTCCTGTAGCATCTCTTTTGCTGTTGTCTTTTCTCCAGTTCTCTTTGTCCCTGTGGGATATTCTTTTGATCCCTTTACTCTCACTTTAGCAGAGTTTCAGGAGATAACTGTGTGTGCTCAATCTCCCACGTACCTTCCTTCTACTGTTCAAAAACAGAAACAGGAAACAAAAGTTGTGTTGTAATGTGGATGATGCAAGAAAGACTACATGAAATTCTACTCGGAGGCCCATCATGGAAGCAAAGGCCTTGGCCTTACGTTAGGAGCTTTGTGAATGAATAAATGTACACTTATGTTTTTAGGTCAAAATAATATGCTTGAGCTATGTATGTATGTATGATTATTATTCACAATTCTCCACTTTTTTTTTTTTTTTTTTTTTTAACTTGATGTTTTTATTTTTATTTATTTTTTTTGCGTTACGCAGACCTCTCACTGTTGTGGCCTCTCCCGCTGCGGAGCACAGGCTCCGGACGCGCAGGCTCAGCAGCCATGGCCCACGGGCCCAGCCGCTCCACGGCATGTGGGATCTTCCCGGACCGGGGCATGAACCCGTGTCCCCTGCATCGGCAGGCAGACTCTCAACCACTGCGCCACCAGGGAAGCCCCAATTCTCCACTTTTAATTGGGTTTTTCAGTTAATGAACCTATTCTGTTCCTGACTGTGATGTAAAAGATGGTCTCTTGTATCCCTGTAACTTTAATTGATAGCAGACGGTGGTTCTCTTAGGCAAGAGGAAATGGGAGTCTAGGACAGTAAGTTACATCCTTCTGTTTTCAGGTGAATAAGCACCTCATTTATCTGTGGAGGTGGGACTGAATATAGGAGGTGATAGTATTGCCATTCAGTGCTCTCCTTTTCATTCCTTCTTTCAACAAATATTTGTTGCCGCGCGCTGTTTGCTGTGTTCTGGCGCATCTCCCTTTGGGGATATAGAAGCACTGACTTAACCCACACAGATGGGTTAAGTTGCCCTTTCCTTGGGCTAAGTACATATTGGTGATTTTGTCTCTTCCTTTTACTTTTTGACTGGAGGTGAAAATGTATCTTTATCTCTTAAATTTGGTCAAGAAGACAACCACCCATGTGAAACAATCGTGGTAAGGGGAGAGAAATATCGTGCAGTAGAAATTCCCTTTCCTATGAATGGAATCATCTGGAATGCTTTAACAAGCAACACTGGTTAATAGTCATTATTGGACACAAGAACTTGATGTCATTTTAATTCTCACTCAGACTCCTGTGCACCTAGATTTAGCACTCTCATAGTCTCCAGGGAAGATTCTCTGCATTTATTTTTAAGCTTTAAGTGACCAAGTTACAGCCCTAAAGGCACACCGTTTACCGAAAGCAGGAGGAGGAAACAGCTTGCTGAATAGTATGGCCAGGCTCATTTCTGGATCTTAGCCTTCTATTCTCAATTCTGGGAAGAAGTCACTCGGAAGAATGAGTTTTTTTCTTGGAAGAGCCATAGTTCACTTCAATAATATGGAGACAGCTTGAAGATTTAGTCTACAGAGAAATTCAGCCCCAATATGACAGCCTTCTCATTTCCACACAAGAGGCTAAAGAACTCCCTGCAGTAGTTTCTCTGCATGTGTCATATATTAAGAATAAGAGTATTCATACACTCGTCCGTATACCTATGTGTATGAATGTATATGACGAATACTGTTATCAATATACGTAAATGCTGTCATTTTCCAAAATCTTTCTCACCAGCTTTCCACACTCTGTACAAGATGCTGTCCTGGGAACAGAGGGAAGGGAAGGAGTCTGTAAACAGCATTGAAAGGAAATAGGGCTTGTTGAGAAGTGACAAGAGCAGAACAGAGTCCACTAGATAGAGGCAAAACATGGGACCGGGCTTAGAGAGGGTGAGGAAGATGAGGGAACCAGAACAAAAGCTACAGAGTGAGGAGAAAAGGAGAGGGACGGGGCAGATGCAGTGAAAGCAGAGGATGGCAGAGATCTACGTAGGGAAGAGGGAAGGGGCCAGGGCTTTCTCGGGAGGACTTTGTGCATGTGTCTCCTTTTATTTTATTTCATTTTGTAGCGGCAGACTTCTGAGATCTGAGAACATATGGGTTAGGTATAGCTCCCACAGTACTACGAACTCATGGTAACTTTCACAAGCTTATAATTCATTTTCAAATCTCGTTTTACACATGCCTGAAAAATCAAACCAGCAGGCTTTGTACCAGAGGGGAGAGAAGGCTCTAACTAGGAATCATCCATGCCGCTGCCTGGCTTCCCTTATGTCTGAACAGCAAGAAGGGTCTATGCCTAAAAGCTCTCCCCTGCCTTCACCTGGAGCTCAGAGGGAGGACTTGGGAAGGGCGATGGTGTAGTTGAAAGATGCAGTATTAACAGCCAGTGAGGTAAACTCGCTAAAATTGACCACATCTCAGAAAATGTAAATATTCCATTTAAAAAATCAAATTACTATGAAAAAAATTCTGGTTATAGACTAACACTTGCTGTCAGATGCTTATAAAAAATAATCCAAACAGAAAAGAAAACTTTGTTTCCCAGCATGAGCCTAACTTCTACCACAGGACTTTCTAGCCCTAAGAAAGTTCTGCCATGTGAGAGTAGTTGTGAACAAACCGTGGCTACAGGAGTTTCCTTCTGCACAGTGGGGAGCTGCAGAAAGCAGGCGGGTACCACAGGTGGTGGACTTGGCGGAGAGAGGAGCATATGGGTTCGACAGCAGAAATAGATGTCACCATCTGGCACAAAACCCCTCAAATAATCCCATTACCTCCCTGTCCTACCCCTTATCCAGGTTGAGAGCAGAGGGCCTTTGAGATATATTTGATTTTTTCTTTATGACATAGTCCTGGTTTTAAGCAAATGTAGATAGAAGGTGATGTGTTTTGTTGGGGGTACCTGCCAAGGTGGAGTTCAAGGAAGAGGGGAGAAGTTTCTGAGGATGGACTCCCTCTGACATGATTGCTTGGATTGGAACTGGGATGTTTCCTGCGGGTGCTAATGAGAACAGGAAAAGCGTAATCTCCAGGAAAGAGGGATATCAGCATGCCAGCTGTTGGTGCACAAGTGAAATTGATTCCTGGATGACAGGTGGCTGCAGAAAGATTTCCTGGAGGCACTTCTTGCCAGACCCTAAATGACTTTCAAATGAGACTCCTGGACACAGACAGCTTGTTAGGTGGTTTAGGGGCTTATCCTGTGCAGGTTTTGAACATCAATACCAGGCTATGGGTGCTTGGGACACGGACAGTAAAGTCAGATATGCCGTGAATACCTTGCTGGACTTCTACATTTAGAATCTCAATGGTTGGGAGCTTTCAGAGCCTTACTTGGGATGATGGAAATCTGGAGACACGTGGCAAATGTTTCAGTATTTGCTGTTGCTGTGGAGTTTGTCCTTTGGTTGGTGTGCTTAGGTTGTTCCGTTGGCATGTCCGACGGAGCTTCTGTACATCCTTCATCAACTACGACACCATGCCTAGATTCCAATGACACGATGACATTTCATCAAATTTTAAAAACATGATTATTTGCACTGGAACAGCCCGCCCCTTTAAATGCCTAATAAAATAAAATCTGGAAACTGATCCCCAGATTGAAATTCCTTATATAAACAAGTGTGCCTTTGCTGCAGGAGTTGGTTGCCATTTTTACTCACCTGAAGAAGGTTCCTTGTTCATGTAAAAACGACCTGTCTGTCGGTTAAAGAACAGTTCTGCTCCCCATGGGTCAGAATGGTGCCGGCCACACATGCCTTATTGTCTTTTCCTAAGCTGGACCCAGTGATGCGTGCTGTGTGGACAGGGTACCCTTGGAATTGGATGAAACTCTGCACACCTCTTCAGATTTTCTCTTTACACAGGGGATGGCCAGAGTAGCCTCTGTCAGTGTCATCTATTCTAGAGACTGGAGAGAATCCTAGTTCTGCTGATGGTCAATGAGAATTCCATCCCCCACCCCACACCTCTTTCAGATCCATGAGAAAGGAGAGGAAGAGTTCAGTGAGAAGAGTGAACATTATTCTGGAATCAGTGAGGAGCCTCTGCTCACAGCAGATCAGGTACGAATCTCTCTCTCTCTCTCTCTCTCTCTCTCTCTCTCTAAATTCTTGGAACTTTTAGTTCCTTTGATAGACAAAAAGTCTGAATACATACCTGTCACATCCCTTTCAGGCAGTAGAAAAATGTATGGTCTTGTGGTGGCTGTGTCTTTGGTAAATTTCATGTCTCTTTAAGCCTCAGTTTATGCACCTGCTGTAATTAGGGATGTAATTCCTGACGTGTGTTGGATTTGGTCCATGTTTGATAACAGCCAGAGATGGGCTCAGCGTTTACTGCCTTCATTTCCTGCTAAGTGTCTTTATTGCAGCTCATTGTACTTGGGGTCAAGACACTTAAACAAGGGTCCCAAATAGCTGTTCTACAAGAATAGAAATGGCAGAAGAGGCTTCCAAGTGATGGACATTTTCTCATATTTCATAGAACACTGAAAATGTTGAGCCTTCCAAAAGAAGTATTAGAAATGCTTGTTGTTTTTTAAAAAAAAGATCTAATGTTTCACATTTTATTGAGTTACTTATATTTTGGTTTTAATAATTTGTTACTTAGGGAAAATACTCCTGAGTCTCTGGATTCCTTATTCAACCTTTGAGTCAACAACTATTTATGGGCACTTGCTTTGAGCAGGGCACCTTTCAGGTGTTTCACAGAGTGGTTCTGAAAAAGCTCCACTAGGAGTTTTGGTTCCAGAAAGTGCTTTTCAGTAAAAGGAACTCTTTCATATCTGTGGTAAAAAGGTGGGCTATAAACAGATAAGGATCAAGAGATTAAAGGGAACCAGATTAAAAAGAATAGGGGCTAGCAGTTACCTTGTGAATTTGGGGGGAAATACAATTCAGTGATACAAGTTCAATGATAATGACTCTGAAAGAGAAGCTCAGCCATAAAATTCTAAAGGGGGTTGGTGTAGTTTGCTCGTGTTCCATGAATGGCTTGCAGTAGTCAAAAGCTAAGTATCCCTTAAATTTGTGAGTGGAGATGGGAAAGCTGGGAATAAAATAGAAAATTATTCCAGAGGAGGGGACCTAAGTGCCTTTATCTTTGATCCAGCCTAACATAAAGGAACCCACTTCAAAGACCAGTTGGCCTTGGAGATGGAGTCCATCACAGCATCGAGAACAGACAAATATATAGATGCACTGTTCTGACCAGACTCGTGGATGGCTTCTTCCAGAAGTGGTCTTTGCTTATTCCATTTCCTTTATGTGTAAACAATTAATGTACAAAGTAGTTCAGTCTTATTCCTCTTGGCAGTTATCTAATTTTACTCTCTCTTCTAGGAGCTGTCCCCTACAAGAGTCTAGATTACAGCTGGGTTTCTTATCGATTTTCTGCTCTCCAGAACCTACCTGTCCTTTTTTTATGTCATTATCTTTATTTCCACTTTTGTTGGGCAGCTTTAGTTCCTGTCCAGGTGAATTCTGGAGGAAGAGCTATTTTCCTCTATGTAAAAAAGCAACTCCCCATTTTGAGTTATCCTGGGAACACTTTGGTTTTTTTTCCCATCTTAAGCATCATCACAATGAATGGACTGGATTTTGTGTTTGAGTTGGGTAGATAAAATGTCTTTCCACTTAGAAAGAAAGTGCTCAGAAAATTGAAGTAAATGTTCCCTTCCAGGAAGCTCTGCTTCATTTCCTGAAAGAGCAGTTTATTCCCAATAAAGCACTCATCTAAATGATGTTCTTGGAAGAGTTTTGACATGAAAGAGGACTTCATATCAAAGGAAGAGTGTTTGTAAGCCTTTGGTCAGATCTAGTTTTATTATTCTTCAGTATTTATTAAGTAACAATACTGCTTTAGGAATTTTACAGACAGCAAATTAGGAACATCCTTCCCTGATCAGAATTCAAGCAGAGAAGAGTGAGCACTTCCTTGTGTACCTTCTCCAGGTGATTGAGGAGATTGAGGAGATGATGCAGAACTCCCCAGACCCTGAGGAGGAAGAGGAGGTTCTAGAAGAGGAGGATGGGGGAGAAACCTCCTCCCAGGCGGACTTGGTCCTCCTGCAGGAGATGCAGGCCTTGACCCAGACCTTCAACAACAACTGGTCCTACGAAGGTGAGAGTCCTGGGGGTGGGCTCACGGAGGACAAACTCAGCTCTGCCAGGCAGGGCACGTGCTTCACACGCCACTAAGAGAACCTCGGATCTAGGGAGTTGGCAATACCTTTCTTACTGGACATCAGGGGAGAAGTTAGCATTGCTGGGGGCGGAAGCAATATTAAAATGATAAAGCGACCTGCTGTACAGCACAAGGAACTCTACTCAATACTGTGTAATGGCCTATATGGGAAAATCTAAAAAAAAAAAAAAAAGAGTGGATATATGGATATGTATAACTGATTCACTTTGCTGTACACCTGAAACTAACCCAACAGTGTAAATCACTATAATCCAATAAAAATTTTTTAAAATGAAAACAACGGTAAAACAAACCAAAGAACAAGACTAAAGCAGAACGAGTAGAGGAAATCTGAACCCACTATTCACAATGATCTACCATGAAATCAATGAACAAACCTACAAATGGTAATGATAATAATAGCTCGTATTTTTGGAGAGCTTTGGAGGGCCAGGTGCTGTTCTAAAACTTTCTATGCATAATCTCATTTCACGCCCGTGCCAACCCCATTAGGATTGAGCTAACTGAGTTTCCAAGAGGGTAAGTGACTTATTTCGAGGCCACCGTTGCAGAAATATAATTAAGAAATAAAAATCTCCTCCCCACCCAGAAAACCTCTCCACAGAAGTAAGGTTTTCTTTCTGAGAAAATGAAAACCAAGTTCATTATTGAATTGATGCATGTCACAGTCAACCCACTAAAGGGATTGCAAAAACTGGAAAGAAATCTAACCCGTGTCTACAGCTAACTGGACACAACCCATTACATTTTGCAATTTAGAGTCAGGTGGCAAGTTAGGCCCCTGTTTTCGTTCTTGGGGATGACTTTTCAAAGCGTGCTCCCAGGTCCTTGAGGAAGCACATCTGAGTCCTGAGACTGGCCAGTGGCTTTTTCAGCATTAAAAATGATGCACATATATTTGAAAAACAGAGAGAGAGAGATTCTGAAAGAAAAAGGGAGGTGAGGGGGGGCTTCCCTGGTGGCGCAGTGGTTGAGAGTCCGCCTGCCGTTGCAGGGGACGCGGGTTCGTGCCCGGTCCGGGAAGATCCCACATGCCGCGGGAGAGGCTGGGCCCGTGAGCCGTGGCCGCTGAGCCTGCGCGTCCACAGCCTGTGCTCTGCAACGGGAGAGGCCACACGGTGAGAGGCCCCGCGTACCGCAAAAAAAAAACAAAACAAAAAAAAAAAGGGAGGTGAGGAAGAGGGGAAGTTTCTTCCCTTATTTTCAACAGGGAGAATCAAGCCTCTTATTTTATTTTTTTAACATCTTTATTGGAGTATAATTGCTTTACAATGGTGTGTTAGTTTCTGCTTTATAACAAAGTGAATCAGCTATACGTATACACACATCCCCATATCTCTTCCCTCTTGCGTCTCCCTCCCACCCGTCCTATCCCACCCCTCTAGGTGGTCACAGAGCACAGAGCTGATCTCCCTGTGCTATGCGGCTGCTTCCCACTAGCTGTCTATTTTACATTTGGTAGTGTATAACATGTCCATGCCACTCTCTCACTTTGTCCCCACTTACCTTTCCCCTCCCCGTGTCCTCAAGTCCATTCTCTACGTCTGCGTCTTTATTCCTGTCCTGCCCCTAGGTTCTTCAGAACCTTTTTTTTTTTTTTTTTAGATTTCATATATATGTGTTAGCATACAGTATTTGTTGTTTTCTCTTTCTGACTTACTTCACTCTGTATGACAGACTCTAGGTCCATCCACCTCACTACAAATAACTCAATTTCGTTTCTTTTTATGGCTGAGTAATATTCCATTGTATATATGTGCCACATCTTCTTTATCCAGTCATCTGTCAATGGACACTTAGGTTGCTTCCATGTCCCGGCTATTGTAAATAGAGCTGCAGTGAACATTGTGGTACATGACTCCTTTTGAATTATGGTTTTCCCAGGGTATATGCCCAGTAGTGGGATTGCTGGGTCCTATGGTAGTTCTATTTTTAGTTTTTCAAGGAACCTCCATACTGTTCTCCATAGTGGCTGTATCCATTTACATTCCCACCAACAGTGCAAGGGGGTTCCCTTTTCTCCACACCCTCTCCAGCATTTATTGTTTGTAGATTTTTTGATGATGGCCATTCTGACTGGTGTGAGGTGATACCTCATTGTAGTTTTGATTTGCATTTCTCTAATGATTAGTGATGTTGAGCACCCTTTCATGAGTTTGTTAAGCCTTTTATTTTTAATGCATATTTGCCCCTGTGTCACATTCAAGTCTTAAGGGGTGGAGTCAAAATTTGAAACTAGGTAGGTTGACTGCAGAGTCCACACTCTTCATCTGTGTATCGTATTAACTCTCTGACACAGATTTGTGGTAATTATGATCCTGCAAAGAAAGAGGTGGATGAAGCGTGAAATTAAAAGATGTAACAGCAGTGGCAAAACTGAGTATAAAATTCATCCATCTGCGGGGATCGTGGTAACTAGGCGGCCGGAGGGGACACGTTCCCTGGGAGCGGATCCGAATGGGGGTGACGGGACTTATAAATGACGGAGAGGGAAGGCGGGCTGGTCAGGGTATAAAGGTCCAAGCATAGACTAGAATAATGGCGAAAATAGAGGCGTGATCTGAAGAACTGCACCCTCTAAGTAAAACCCTGTGGCTCTGAAGAGCAGAGGCAGGGCGATGGCAGCAGAAGGGAATCCGCTGGGAGGGGATGGGATGGATTTGGCCCTGGTGCTGCATTCACAGCCACTCCAATCAGGCCATTCTCCGGCACACAAAGGTCCCACACATAGAACTGCTCAGCAAAGACTCCGGGAAAACGGCTGAAATGAGAGTGAAAATGGCAAAAACAGAAGGAGGAGGAACAGCTCCAAAGAGTGAAAATTAAAGGAGAAGGTTGAGCTAAGTCAGCAAATCCCCCAACAGAGCAGGAGCGGAAAGGTGAAAGGAAAATGGATTCTGATGTAGAAACGAAAGATTGCCACTAGCGGACGGGGCACATTCAAAATATGCTCCCAAATCTACTTTAGGTGAAGAAGTCTCAGGGGACAAGAGTTTAAAACAAAGTGATCGGTGTCCTGTCTTCCCAGGTGCCCTTTCCTTTTCTCTGACAGTAGCAGGACGCTCGGTACCACAAGCCAGACTTCATTTTTCTGTACGTGTTTGCCCATCTTTACATGTTTCACGTATTTGGGGCACGTGCACCGCGGCACAGGACAGCAGGTTTAAAGAAGGCCCTCAGATCGCTCTGTCTGACTTTGCTGTCGGCTGTGTCTTGATCAGGTTTTGGGAATAAACACCACCTCTCTATTGCTCCTCAGCACGGATGCCAAACCCCTTCATCTGGAGTTTGGGAATAAACACCACCTCTCTATTGCTCCTCATCACGATGCCAAACCACCTTCATCATGATTTTCCCCCAATTCCTTGACCCATTTCACATGAGGAATATTACAGGAGACAGAGGGAAATAGGGAGACGGAACAAGGGATCAAAACCCAGCACGTCTGCCCACACACGTTTTTTTGTTTTGTTTTGGTGGTACGCGGGCCTCTCACTGTTGTGGCCATCTCCCGTTGCGGAGCACAGCTCTGGACGCGCAGGCTCATGCGGCCATTGCTCATGGGCCCGCCCGCTCCGCAGCACGTGGGATCTTCCCGGACTGGGGCACGAACCTGTGTCACCTGCATCGGCAGGCGGACTCTCAACCACGTGCGCCACCAGGGAAGCCCCTTCCCCACACGTTTTTGTAGGACAGAGTCCACAGACTCCACAGTCCTTGGGGGCTGTTTTTCCTCCCTCCTTCATTTCCCCGAGATGATCTTCTCTTCCTCAGTCGATAACTGACTCTCCCTGCTGGCACGCCCCTAAATTGTGAAGGTCTGTCATGGCCCTTTGAGGAGCTATCTGGGGCCGGGGGGTCTCCTGCAGACCTGTCAGGCGGCCAGGGCCCTGGGAGCCTCTCCAGTGGGCTGGGCTTGATGCAGTGACACTGCAGGATGGTCTTCCCCTGCAGGACTGAGGCACATGTCTGGGTCTGAGCTGACAGAGCTGCTGGACCAGGTGGAGGGCGCCATCCGAGACTTTTCAGAGGAGCTGGTGCAGCAGCTGGCCCGCCGGGACGAGCTGGAGTTCGAGAAGGAGTGAAGAACATCCTTCATCACGGTGCTCATCGAGGTGCAGAACAGCAGAAGGAGCAGCGAGAACTGATGAAGAAGAGGCGGAAAGAGAAAGGGCTGAGCTTGCAGAGCAGCCGGATAGAGAAGGGAAGCCAGATGCCACTCAAGGTAAGAGGGCCGCCCGGCACGAGGACCAAGCACACCCACGCCTCCGGGCTCCCCGTTGCAGGTCCGGGGACCAGCCCTGCCGTGGCCCCAGACAGACCTGTCCTAAGCTGTGACAATGAGCAAGGACACCCTGGCAGACAGCAGAGCCACGAGAGGGAGAAGAGCCCACCCGTGTCCTCTGCTCTCCTAGAAGATGCCCAGTCTAACTGGAGGAGACAGGATGTAACACTGGAAAATAAGTGACTATGGCGTGTGCTCTCTTAAGCTAGATCTGAAAAAGTGGGGTGAAAGCATTTAGGATTGAAAGGAGTTGTGCCCTGGGACGAGCCTGCTACCAGCACAGCTTAGGGTCCTGACTCATCTCTTTAGGATGTCCATAGGGTGTTTCCGGATGGAACATTATGACGCCTTGTGATATTGACCAGATTCTTCTAACCAGTGGTTCTCCATCAGGGAAGCTCAGCAGAATCAGCTAAGGAGCTTTTTCAAAATACCTTTCCCTGGGCTCCCTCGCAGACCTACTGAATTGGGCCCGGGCATATGCATTTTGGAAAAAGCTTTCCAGATGAGGACAGTCATTTTACACCTGCCCTTCCCAATGGCTGGGCATTTTGTTTTCTTCCCTGAGACATTTTCATCCTCATCTGTCCAAGTTTCCCTCTGCTGCTTTATTTTCCTGTGTACACAATGGAGGCTGAAATGAGGAAACCCAGGAGTGCGGGGGGGGGGGGGGGGGGGGTCTTGTCGCCCGAGGCACTTACTCAGATAAGAGTCTTTGAGACTCTGCTATTGCTTCTTGCAAAGCTCAGGCTGAAATTTTGGCCTGTCTCTTAGCCCAGGTCTTACCTTTGCTTTCTAGTCGCAGAATCGGGGCCCGGATCTGGGACAGTATGGAAGCTGACAGGTCCAGGTAGCTTAGGGAGGACACAGGTGTCCCTGGGGCAATGAATATGAGCGGGAAGCACTTGCCCTTCTGAGTCTCGTTGTCCCCCCCCCCCCCCGTCCCCAGCGCTTCAGCATGGAAGGCATCTCCAACATCCTGCAGAGCGGCATCCGCCAGACCTTTGGCCCCTCAGGAACTGACAAGCAGGTACAACCCATCTCCCTGCTCCCAGCTTCCTTCCCAGATTCTTGCAACTTGGTCTCTCCAACAGAGCAGGGGATGGTGATTCACTAGAATTATCCCCGCACGGGGCCAGGTTGCAGGGGGAAATGTCCTAACAATTTCTTCCATTCTAAGGAGGAACAGAAAGTGTCTTTTTAAAGGCAAAGTTTTTTGAGCTTTAATATGAGAGGGCCTGGATAAAACTTAAAACTCAACACTACTTGTAGATCTATGAGTTCAGTCGTTTTCAGAACAAAATGCATTAAAGGGGAATCCACTTCATGAAAGATCCCATCCAAGAGCTTCATTACCTCTGCCACACTGGGCCACCAGGTGAGCCAGTCCCACCAAGACTGCCTCTTCACTTCAGCTGCCCTGTTGACTGTAACCCGTGCTGTGGGGGTCTCCCGTTTAGCTCCATTTAGTCCATCACTTCTCACCTGAGAAGTGGCTTGCATTTCTGGCTCTCAGGTGCCTGCCATGTGCTAGGCTCTGTTGCTTAGGGCAGTACAGAGATGAGGAAACCCTGGTCCGGCCCTCATGCAATGCATAATAGTCTAACAGAGAAGGCCAATTTGTCAATAGACACCTTTGAGGTTGTACACAAAAACTGTGTATGTTTTAGACATATTTGTAGCTGAATCCTAAGTGTTAGAATTCTGGAACTACAGCCTGGGAAGAGATTTTAAGAACATCTAACTCACTCCCCTGAGTTCACAGCAGTGAGAACTAAGGCCCAGAGAGATTAGGCGTTTCCCCAAGGCCACGCTGCTAGTGGCAGGGCCAGGACTGAAACACAGGCCTCCTGGTCTAAAGCTCTTCTCACTCACGACCCCCAGGCTCCCTCAGAACCTTCCAGGTCTCTCTGGCCGGTGTTCTTTGATATCCCACTGGACTCTAAGATGATTTTGTTGTAGGAGCACCTCATCTCCAGCAGAGGGAGCAAACCCAACATCCCAGACCCAGGGCAGGGTTGAGGTTTTCTCACTAGTCATTTTGACCGAAGAGAAACCATTCATTCTCAAGTTGCACTGCAGAAGATAAGAAAATATCACCCCCCCACCCCCTTAGAATGTTGTCTGCTTTCAGCTTAGAGGAGAAAAAGCTCACCAGTATTCCTAAATAATCAAAAAGTTTCTAGTGTCAGAAGAATATATCCGTTGGAGTGGAAGGACATTCTTCCTGGCTAATATGGTAAAGTCTTACTTTTAAAGAGACATTTTCCAAAAATGGGGGAAAAGTCCTGAAACGATGGTGCGCACATCATCACGGGTGTTGTCGAGAACGTCAAATTTGACGGAGCGTGTTTTTTAGAGAAAAGCCCAATCCCCATGCAAGCTGTCAACCATATCTCAGCCCCCGGGGGCCGGGCTTCTGTCTCACATGATGCACACCCTGCTTGTCTTCTAGTACCTGAACACGGTCATCCCTTACGAGAAGAAGGCCTCGCCCCCGTCGGTGGAAGATCTCCAGATGCTGACAAACAGTGAGTTCCTCCCATTTGCAGCGAGACCAGGGGCTCATTTCCCTCCCTCCCACCCTGTGAGTTGCACCCGTGGTATCTCAGTCCAGGGGTGTCCCCAGAGCAGTTTCTATGGGTCAAAATGTGCTCCACACCGTTGCATCACGTCCCCGGCACGGGGTACAATTAAAGAGTTCTGCAGCGATACCCAGAGCTGCCTCGTCTTTTCCCGGTTCCTGTAAGGGAAGAGACTTGCCAGAGAAAAGGAGCTGGTGGAAGAGGCTGGGGCGGTGGCAGGGTGGTAGTGGTGTGCAGGGGCTCTCTGTGGTTCATCCACCAGTCTCAAGGCTGTGCACTCTCTGCCTTGCCGTTTCTCTCTTCTGAAGCTTGAGGTTGCCTCGCGTCCCCAAGGCAGGGAGCTCCTTCTAAGGGACTGGCTGTATTTACTGAGAAGCAAGGTTTCTTGGGTGGGGTAAGGCTGATCAGAGAGAATAGAGTCTGGTTTTCATTCCAGGCAATGACTGCTTCCTCTCTTCCACTCTGACTCTAGTGTCAAGTAATATTAAGAAACATTCTGAGCTATGGGAGAAAACAGCCTGTGATAAAGAGGCAACATCTCTTTATAGACATCAAACACTACAACCCGCAAAGGGCCGGGGGGCACGTGGTGTCAGCCCTCAGTGTCAGCTGGATTCTTTTAGGAAGAGAAAAATCCTAGGCTGAGATGTGGGGACGGGCTCAGTGAATCACGAGACCGTCCATCTCCCTGGCAACCGTGCACTGCATTGAGTGACACACTGACGGGGCTGCGGCAGCCTGCAGCCCTGTTGCTGTGCTGCTGCCTCGGCGGGGATGGACCCCTGCAGGGCTATTTGACACCCTAGGGAATGGGAAGAGGAGCTTCAGCTGTTTGGCTGAGGAAGATAGATACCTCCTGGGCCCAGTGCTAAAGGTGCCCAAACGGTTTCATTTTTATCGTTTTGGAGAACTAAAGCAGGAGGTTCTGGTAAACGGAAATCTTGCCTACATCAATAGATACTGCGGCCTTGAGAACCTGGAATTTTAAAGTCAAAGTGCATCGGCTTCCTCATTTGGAGCGCCTTTATTTGCATACGTATGCACAAAGATTTTTTTTTTTTAATGGAAGCAGATAGAAACGAGCTGACATTTATAGGTGTTTGTATTTTCACAAGGAGTAAGCATTTGGAAAATAATTTGGACAAATTATGAAGGTTGATATATGTAGAGTACTCTATCGTACTCTTTTTTTTTTTCTATCATGCTCTTTTTTAAAAAGGAAGAGCTATAAATTTATGACAGATACCCATTCAGGAATTCAGTGTGAAATCCTTTCATTTTAATTAAGAAACACTGGGTTTGTTTACACATTTCAAGTTCATTTTAAAAGTTAGGGCTAGAGTATATCCATCATTTAGAATACTTTGGAAACATAGAAATGTGAACAAAAGGAAACAAGTAACTTCTTGTCCCCTTCACTGTGGTTACTGTATGGTGTTTTTCAGCCATAGTATTTTATGCCTTTTCCATATGGTTGGGATTATACCGGCTATAAAATTTCATATCATGATTTCAGTCACATCAGCTAACATTTGGTTAACATCCTTTTTATGGCTCTCTCTTCTGTCATATGGACATACGACATTCCAATATTTTATCCCTTTAAAAATAAAGCTGCCAACTTTCCTGAATACCAGTTCTCCTGTAGATGATGAAAGCTCTCTTTTTGGGCACATCCTTGTATGGGTTCGTGAATAACAACTCCTCTTTCCCCAACTCCTGAGTCAGAAATGTAGGCCAGGGCTTCCCTGGTGGCGCAGTGGTTGAGAGTCCGCCTGCCGATGCAGGGGACGCGGGTTCGTGTCCCGGTCCGGGAAGATCCCACATGCCGCGGAGCGGCTGGGCCCGTGAGCCATGGCCGCTGGGCCTGCGCGTCCGGAGCCTGTGCTCCGCAACGGGAGAGGCCACAACAGTGAGAGGCCCGCGTACCGCAAAAAAAAAAAAAAAAAAAAAAGAATGTAGGCCAAAGACTGGCTCCGGGGACTGGGCAATTTATATAAAGTTTGGATTTTGGAGATCACCTTAGTCACATATTGACTGAGTGCAATTATTGTATTTTTACGCCTATCTTCTTGGTGGGCAGCATTTAGTCTGCTTGTGCTCAGTTGCAAAGTATTTTCAGCCTATTACATCGAAGTGAATCCATGTCTAAAAATACGGAAGAAATAAAAGAAACCATTGCCTGGATGGCCTGAGGTCCAGTCTTTTTCTGGAGTTGGCCACGGACTCGTGCCACCATCAGGCTCTGTTCCTCACCCACTCCTGAGCTTTGGAGTCAAGTTCCATGACCCTGACTTGCAACGAGGCAAGGTAATCAATGGAAAACAGGACCTAGGAATGGACTGGGGGGGTCCCTCCATTGTAATGGTTGCCTCCTGACCCCAGCTAGCAGGGCCAGCTGATCTTTCGTGCTTTTTCCACTTGCCAAAAGTAATACATGTTCATGGAAAAAAACTGGACACTGTAGAGATATCACAGTAGAAGGGAACAACGCCCGGGGTCTCACACTCCGAGGTATCTGCTTTTTACGGTTTCATGCACATTCTTCCAGATTTTTCTATGAATATTAGCATTTATTATTTACTCATTTAAAATGAATACATAAAGTTCTGCAGCCTTCTTTCTTCATTCATAAGTATGTCTTGTATATAGACATCGCTCTCATCTCTCATGAAGCTGTATGAGACTGTGTATATACTATATACACCAGAGTTTACTTAAGGTATCCACTGATGAGTAACTCTATTGTTGGATAACCCACCCCTGCCCTCACTTTTTGATAGTATAAGCAAGGTCCAGGTATTTTCTTGAAGGATTTTCTACAAAGCTGACTTCCACGACATGAATCATGAATATGAGAAGATGCTTCCTAGTTTAATAACAGAAAAATCTGTTTTAAAAACTTTTATAAAAAGCCTTTAGGCTTTATCCACTTCCCTATTGTTTGCTTCATGTGTAGGTCACATCCTGTTTCAACAAGAAGTCTGTAAGCTCCTTGAGGGTCGTTAATACTCTTGCATTTCCACAAATTCTAGCGCTGTACTGGGCATAGAGTAGAAAATATTTGTGAAATTAAATTCATTTGCTGTTAATAAACTGGAGGCGAGAACTTTGCTAATAATATCTGTTTATACGAATAGAATGTCTTTAAAGACAGATTTATCGGTGGTTCCGTGATGTGACAGCTGTTATTCTTAACATTTGGATTGCATCTGAAAGCTGATTCCTTTTTTAAATTGCTTTGTTTATTTTTATGATCATTAAAGATACATACTTAGGAGGTGATGTGGAAATTATAGATGAGCACACACAAAAAAAGTAAAGGATAAAAGTGAAGTCACCTCATCCACAGGGCCACCCTGACTTTTTTTTTTTTTTTTTGCGGTACGCGGGCCTCTCACTGTTGTGGCCTCTCCTGTTGCCGAGCACAGGCTCTGGACGCGCAGGCTCAGTGGCCATGGCTCATGGGCCCAGCCGCTCCGCGGCATGTTGGATCCTCCCAGACCGGGGCACGAACCCGTGTCCCCTGCATCGGCAGGCAGACTCCCAATCACTGCGCCACCAGGGAAGCCCCGACCCTGACTCTTTTGATGGATTTCCCAGCAGCCCCCTCCCCGCCCCAGCAGGTTGAATGCTGACTCTTGCCAGAGGCTTCTAGACTTTGCTGAGTACTCAGTGCTCAATACTTGTTTCCTTGACTCTGTCTCGCTCACTTTGGGTTGGTGGGTTGTCTGGCCCCAGAGGTGAGCCCTATGCCCTGATGCATCTTAGCTCCTTTCTCTCTCCTTCTCCAGTTCTCTTTGCCATGAAGGAGGATAATGAGAAGGTGCCCACTTTGCTGACGGACTACATTTTAAAAGGTGAGAGCGGCCCAGGCCTCTGGGAGCAGAAGCATCCTCTAGGGCCCCCTCCCCCAGGACTCCTGCTGGACACGTGGAACCCTCACCGCAGCCCTCCCAGGGCATCCACGCCAGGCCAGATCGGGCAGGGCCAGGGAACTCAGTGGACAATTGTGGGGAGGCCCTCGCCTTTGGATGTTGCTAGGAGGCCTGAGGAGGAGATTCCATCACCCCCGAGTCACCAGAGTGACTCCACACAAAAAGCAGCCAAACCAACAAAAGAGTTATTGTGAAAGTTCTCTGTGGCTTGGGCTATTTAGTGGCAAAAACAAAGCCAGAGGATACCTTTAACAGTTTCAACTACTTGGAAGGCAGCAAACTAGAGTTATGATTAGCTACATCCTTTCATAACTTTTTGTTTCATCTTTTATTATGGAAATTTTTAATATATATAAAAGTAGAGTGAATGGTATGATGAACTGCCATGTACTTAACATCCAGCTTTAACAATTATTAACTCCTGGCCAATCTAGTTTTCATTTATATCACTTCTCTCTTCCATGTTATTCTGAAGCAAATGCCAACCACTATATATATTTTTCATCCATGAATATTTCAGTGTACATTCCTAAAATATAACCACGATATCATGACCACAACTAGAAAAATAAAAAATGTAAAAGTATCTTTGAGGGACTCCCCTGGCCATCCAGTGGTTAAGATTCCACACTTCCACTGCAGGGGGCTCAGGTGCGATCCCTGGTCGAACTAAGATCCCACATGCCTCATGGCATGACCAAAAAAAAAAAAAAGTATCTTTGATTACCCAACCAGTGTTCAGGTTTCCCTGATTTTCCTATAAATTTTTTTCAGGTTATTTGTTTGAATCAGGATCCAAAGAAGGTCCATACATTACAATTGCATAATGTATCTCTTAAATCTCTTTTAATATATATAGGTTCCCCTTTCCCTCCTCTCTCTCATTCTTTGCATTTTATTTCTTAGAGAAACCAGGTTATTTGCCCCATAGCATTTCCTCATTCCGGCTTTTCCTCGGTAGTTGTGTCCTCACGGTTTCATTTAATACGTTCTTCAACCTTTTGTATTTCTTGTTGCCCAGTAGAGCTAGAGGACTGACCACATTCAGATCGTCCACACCAGACCAGACCAGGCAGGGCCAGAGAGCTCAGTGTACAATTGTCCACAAAATTTTTGATAAGTTTTAGGTTATCAATGGTTGTAAACTTCCATTAAGAGACCTATTACCTGGTTGTCTTTCTTTGGGGGATATTAATATCTGTATTAGTCTGCTCAGGCTGCTGAAACAGAAGACCGGGTGGCTTAAACAACAGAAATTTATTTTCTCGCAGTTCTGGAGAGTAGAAGTCCAGGTTCAAGGGGCCAGTAAAGTGGGTTTCTAGTGAGGGCTCTCTTCTTGGCTTGTAAACAGCTACCTTCTCGCTATGTTCTCACACGGCCTTTCTTCTGTGTGTGTGGGGAGAGTGCCAGAGCGCTCTGGTGCTTCTTCTTACAAGGACACTAATCCCGGCAGATCAGAGCCCCACCCATAAGACTTCATTTAACCCTCCCTCCTTAGAGGCTCCATCTCCAAAGACAGCTGCACTGGGGGTTAGGGCTTCAACATGAATTCTTGGGGGGACACAAACATTGATTGTGTAACACTCTCCATCAATGGTCATTCATTGTCCAGATTCTGTTTTTCATTAGGTTTTGCTCCACAGGCACAACCTTGGGCGCAGCTTCCAAAGGCTTGTGGACCTCAGTTTAGAACCTCTTAGCTGTATTGTTTCCATAAGGCTCAGAAAGATTAATATTGAATTTCCGCAGGATGAATTTAGGCTAAACATTGGGAAGAACTTCTGACTCTTAAAGGTTTTTAAAGAGTATCCCATTTCTCAAAGGAGGTGTGTAGAAATGGGTTCTATACGTCTGGGAGCCCGAGAGCTAGACTTTACCCCTCACGATCCACTGAAATGTCAGTGAATTTATAAAACTAGTTAACATTTACTGAGCACTTTCTATTTGCCTCTGAGCAACCCTGTGGAGTAGGCAGAGACACAGGCTACTGTATACATGAAGAAACAAGCACAGGTAGGAGAAGTTATTTCCCGAAGGTCATAGAATTTGTAACAGCCAGACCCAGGATGTGAACCCAAGCAGATGGGCAGCAGAGACCATGCAGTTAATCATTACACTGAACAATCGCCTATCCCTGGCTCTTCCTCCTTCTGGAAGGAAGACACGTGATCACCATCCTTCCCTGGTTCTAAGGGGACAGTTCTCTGCTCAGGACGCAGGCGAGAGGCTGGCGTGACCGCTCTCGGCCACGGACACCCTGGGCTGGCAGGTCTGGCCACACACTTGCTTTGACATCCCTTCTCTCCTCTTCTCTTTCCAGTGCTCTGTCCTACCTAACCTTGCCCTTGGGAGCAGCCTTGCTGCGGAGGTCACTGAGCAAGAGTCATCCCACCGCAGGGACTGCATGACACCACGTAGCCTCCGCCGTGTATTTAAACGTGTATAGCTTAACCTGGATTAAACATGAGCAAATGCGCGGGGTCCTTTGCTGTTGGCTTCTAGTCCTAGTAACCATTGGATGCATGACCGAGGGGCAGGGCTGGTGACGTCACCTCCTCTCTGCCTGTGTCGGAGGGAGGTAGACGCTGTCGCCACTCATGGTGTAGTCTGGCTCCAGCCCTCAAAAACAGCTTCCACCCTAAGACTAATTTTGAAATAAACCTTCATTTAATTAATATTCTTCATGTGCTCTGGCGTGTGGTGCCCCTCGGCCCTCTGGTACAGACCTCCAGGGAAAGGATGTGTAGCTGCAACTTGATGCTCGTGGCCCGTGGCAGCCAACACGGCGTTTAGGGCTGGGCCGGGGTGGGGGGGGTGGTGCATGCCATGCCCTGTGGCGGGGCTGCAGTCGTACAGACGGGAGGACGAGGCCATCTGCAGACGCCTAAGATCTGGCTGCTTGACAGCTTTACAGGGAGCCGCAGGCTGAGTTGGAGGAACTACTGGTTAGAGAGGAGATTGTGAAGTTAGCGCATGGCAAGTGAAGCTCGGGGGGAGCGGCTGGGCAGCTGTGGTGCCTCCTGTTGGGATGGCCGGGTTGACTCCAGGAGGCCCAGGTGCTGGAGGGCATCAGCTCCGCTGGGTTCTCCCAGCGTGGGGGTCCCGGCTGCTTTCCTGACTGCTCCCACTGACCCCTGGTATCCTCTGGCCGTGCGTGCCCTCCTTGCCCTCCCTGCAGCCCTCGACTCCCATGTGCTGTCCCCGGCATTGCCAGCCTCTTTGGGCCAGCAGGTGAAAGCTGTCCTCGTATCCGGAGGGGGCTCGATTTCACCACGACCTGAACTGTTTTGGCTTCCATCTTGTGGCTTGAATGATATTAACTCTGCAGATTCCCACAGTCCTGTCTTAAAACAAAACTTTTATCAAGTACTTGCTATGCACCTGCCACTAGCTTTGTCACCTCTACAAATCATCTTGCATCTCAGCAGCCCTACGTAGGTAGTAGCATTGCCCTGATAGAAGGATGCGGAGACCAAGAAGCAGAGATGCTCAAAGTGGTGGAGTCAGACTGGCACCTCGTCCTCTAATCCAGTTAGATCTCCACCCCCTCTTAGGAGTTTGGTGTTTGTGTGCCCCACGGAAAGCCGTGCTTCACCACACTGGCAACTCCACGGAAGGCCACAGATGGAAACAGGTGACAATAGAAGGCATCCTTGTTGCCCTGCCTCTCACTTCCTGGGCCTCTGCTTTTCTAGGAGTGGTGCCGTAGAGCAGTAGCAGTCTTCCCTGGGGGTGAGGGGGCGGGGAAACTACCCCAGTGCCTGCAGCTCAAACTCAGGCATCTACACAGAGCAGGACTTCTGTGTGGACAGAGCCCCGGCCACTATAGGAAGGTGGAAACACCACAAGGTACCCAATGCAAATCCTCAGGGGTCAGCATGTGTACCTAAGTACAAGAGCTTTGACAAAAAGGGGCACCTGCAGCTCTGCGTTCTTTGGTGCCACGGCCAAGGGGCAAAGGGCCACTGGCAGGGTGAGGTCCTTAGCACGATTCACACTTTGCCAGCCATGGGGGGGTGGGGTGGGGTGGGGAAAAAAAAAAAAAAAAAAAAAAAATCAGTGAATTCCCAAGAGCCTTCCTTCCTGCCTTGGATTTGTCAGATCTGGGTCAGCCACTCCTTTCCCCCAATTTATCCTGCCAGCAGGTGTCTGAAGCAGCAGAGACAAGCTAATCAAAGCTGCTGGCAGTTAAAAATAAGCCTCAGGTGCCAGGGAGATGCTCCATCTCGGAGGAGGTGAGTCTAGCAGGACGGGGGCGGGGGTGGGAGTAGCGGCTGCTGTTTCCCTCCTGTTGTCCACATCGGGAGCCGAGGGGGATAGTAAATCAACGTCTCGTGGTTTTGCATCACCCTTTCCTCTGTCCTTGCTACTCAACATGAGGGGCCCAGACCAGCAGCAGTGACAGCGCGTAGAAACTTGTTAGAAACGCAAAACTCAGGCCCAGCGCCCAGCAACCCCCCCGCCCCACCGTTGGAAGCTGCATTTTAACGAGATTTCCAGGTAATTGGTGTTTGTGTTACGTTTGGAGACGCTTTACTAAGCTTTCGGTAAAAAGCTGGAGCCCTGACTCTCGGAGACTGAACCCTCAGAAAGCAAGGATGGTGTGATTAACAGGTGACCTCACTGTCTCTCCCCCGCACTCTGGTCCTCATCCCTCAGGGTCCCAGGGTGGATGGATACTTCTAACTCCAGTCAGTCCCGACGGCAAAGCTCAAGTCGACCTAGGGACTTGAGCTAGGCACTCAGCCAGGGCCACCGGGGAGCCAGGGCCTGCAGGGCACCCTCCTGGGCAGGTAGGACGTAGTTCGGCCAGCAGGCTCCTTCACTGAGGTACATCCGCATCAATTAAAGGCCTCCATGTGGGTTTGCGAAGCTTAATCTGATCCAGTCTTGGTGAGGAAATGCCGTTGTCGGGCCTGATGCCAGCCTTTGGTTGTGTAGAATCGAAACAAACTATCCTATGTCCCCACACTCCCTTTCCTTGCATCTCTGCTTCAAGACGGGAGACAGATGTGGTATCTCAGAAAGAAAACCCAAAGGAAAATAAATTAATTAATTAATTTAAAAAGAAAAAGGACTTTCCTGGTTGGCACAGTCGTTAAGAATCCGCCTGCCAACGCAAGGGACACGGGTTCAAGCCCTGGTCCAGGAAGATCCCACATGCCGTGGAGCAGCTAAGCCCGTGTGCCACAACTACAGAGCCCACGAGCCACAACTACTGAAGCCTGTGTGCCTAGAGCCCGTGCTCCGCAACAAAGTGTAGCCCCCGCTCTCCGCAACTAGAGAAAAGCCCGCGCGCTGCAACAAAGACCCAGTGCAGACAAAACTAAATAAATAAATAAACAAATTAAAGAAAAAGAGAACCCAAAGGGAAGGACGTTGGGATACTAAGTTTTACGGGATGAGTTGGATTTTTAAAATGAAATAAACCTTTTGCGTGCTCACTGGAATAATATCTGGAGTATAACTATCTTCTAGAGGCCAGGGAAGAGACGGGGAAAATCATAAGGTGCAATCCAATGGGTGTTTCAGTATGAATGATGGACCAAGTCCTAACGGGCGTGATGAGTCCGTTCCATGGGCTTTGAGCATCACTGTGTCCTAGGGACTCCCCCAGCGGCCCCGTCACAAGAGCGCTTCCGGTCTCACCAAAGGCCAGGAGCAGGGGGCACCCCAGGGGCCCAGCCCTCCTTCAGGAGAAGCGTGAATCGGGAGGGAGCCGGGAGAGGTGACACCCAGGCCAGCGTCCACGATTAGTATGCGTGGAGGGGAGAGTAATTAGATGCAGCTCTTGGAGAAGAGACACGTTCTTGATGGCGCCTGATGATTTATTTCCTTGGGAGGATGACAGGAGACTCCTTAGGATTTCTGTCTGAGCCTGAGCTTTGCTCTCCTCCTCCCTTCGTGAGAGAGGGGACGCAGAGGCCACTCTGCTTACCAGGAAGGTGCTTGGCTTCATATTACTGCCTTTCTTTTAAAAGAACAATGGGCCACCTTAACCCACAGCCTCGCAGCTCCAGCCCCTCACCCCCTGCCCAAGCCCTCATGCATATTCATCCTGCTTCAAAGAGCACAGCATGGAATATGCAAATTAGCCAGGCAGGAGCTGGTTGGCATTTTGATAATAGCTTTGTCTGACAAACCCCAGAGACACACGCACATCTAGTTCCTCTCTCTCTTTATCTCTCTCTCTCTCTCTTCCCCTCCCTCCCTCCCTCCCTCTCTCCCCTTCCTCTATCCTGTGTCCCCCTCTTCATTCTCTCTTCCACTCCCCATCTGTCAGAGAACAGGAAAATGAAGCGAGTTAATGAAAGGCCAGGTGTCTGCATTCCAGTCCAGTGTATTTCCACTTTTCTCTCCTCCTCCTTGAACAGAACCATTTTGTTTTTCCCATTAAAGTGTTCCTGATCCGACAACGCCTGCGGCCCCGGGCCTGCCCTCTGCTCTCAGTGGCCTCCCCGACTTCGTCTGGGCCCCATTCTCTGCTCTCTCTCCCAGAGATGAGCTCCCTTCTCTTTGTCCTTCCATCTTTCAACCTGGTTTTACTGTCAACAGTCGAGCCTAAAAAACCCAAGAACCTGGACTTGCCCTTTGAACAGGAGGGAAGGAATCACCTACACAGGCTGGAAGTGAGGGGGGCTTGGATGTCTGTTGTCATCACTGACAGGTTACTCGGACTCAGCAGTTCCTGACCTCTCGCATCCATCTCTACGACACATCTGAGCAGCCATCAGCAACGGCGCAATGGACCTGCCTTTGCCCCGTTCTTGGTCCCCGTCTGTTGATAGACAACAGCGGCCTCTCCCCCAACACTATCTCCCCAAGCCCCTGCCGCAGCACCGCTCCTAGAAAAGCACGCAGAGCAATTTCTCAAGGACTTAGGTCCTACCCTTCCCCCCCGCAATGTAAATGGTTGCTCCTAGAAAAGTACGCAGAGCAATTTCTTAAGGACTTAGGTCCTGCCCCTCCCCCCAAAATGTAAATGGTTCCAGCTGGAGGTGGTGGGCTACTGGGTAGATGTGCTCTGCCTTGGGAGAAGCAGCTAAGGTTTGGATCCCACGTCTGTGAAGGCTGTTTCATCTGGGAAACTTACAGGAGGAAAGCAGAGGCAGGGGCAGGGATGCAGGCACCTCCGAGGATTTCAGGGAAGAGGGGAGTCTCTTCCGTTGACCTTGAAGGCCAGCCCTGATCAAGCCAAAGCTCAGGAGGCAAATTACCTCATAGAAGGAGCATGGGTTTGAGGCTTGGGTCCAAATCCCAGCTCTACTACCTATTCGCAAAATAATTTTTGAGAAAATTATTTAATTTCTCTGTTTCCGTATTTTAGAAATGGGATATTAATAATAATGCCAGTAATTCCCCCAGGGCTTTTTGGAATCATTTACAGTATCTAGCATATATGCTAAGTGCTCAGTACATTGTGACTTTTATTGTTGCTGGTAAACTTCCAGGAACATAGAGAAAGGACTGGGCCCTATGGCCTCTTAAGCCTCATCATTTTCTCAATCCAGAAGCAACCAGGAACACCTGAAAGCAAAACCAAAACAAGATAGGGTGTGGCCTGTTCCCCTCAAATCGGCCTCACCACCCCCACCCCCTTTAGGCTCCCTAAATCCTGCTTAGTGGTGGCCCATCTGATTCTAGGACCAGTGGCCTCTGGGCTCTCCTGCACAAGGCGACAAAACCAAGAGGCAGAGCTGGGTCATATTCTGATTTCTCAGCAGGTTCATTCAGGGTGGGTGGTGGAGAAGGGACGGTGAAAAGTCACATTTATTTTTGCACTTAGAGAAAAGATTCTATTTTCACCGGCAAGGAGACAGGTAGAATGACAGAAGAGGAAGCACACAGGCCACCCCAGACGCAGTCAGAGAAGCCTCACGTGCTGTAGGATTACAACGTGATCCGATCAGGTGGGGTCATGAGGATAAATTCATGAGGTTGGAGAAAGGCACTGCAGATATCCCGCAGATGAAGTAAGCCTCGAAGATCACTGCTTCCTCCACCCGCCGCCAGAGGGCAGCTCTCAGCTCGAGGGGTGGAGGTTGGCGGGATCCGGTGAATCTATGCAACGCTGGAGGGCCCCGGGCTCCCGTAGCTGGACGTGGACGGCAAAGGTGGGTGACAATTTACAATGCGCTGTGGATGGGGTTCCCACAGGGAGTGGGCAAGTTGGGTTTACTGACCCTTGGTGCCCTTTCCAGGACTGAGAAACAGTGTTTTCACTCTAGCCTGGGATCTTTGTTGTGTGCAAAGACCCCTGGAGGGGGCGGTACGGAGGGCAACAAGGCCCTTGCGGCTCAGAGCGACTCACCGCGGAGCTTTTTCTGCAATCAGGCTTGGGTGAAGCAGTGGTTCAGCATCTCCGGGGTGCTATTCAAAATGCACCGACCTCAGCCCCACCCTTGGAGAGTCTGCTCTAGCAGACTGAGAATGGAATTTGGGCGCCTTCACCTCCAAAACCCTGCTCAGCAATTCTGAGGTGCCCCCTGCAGAGAACTCCTGAGGTGGGAATTGGGAGAGAGACGAAGATGCCCCTGGGCATGGAGGTGCTGGGGGGATTTCGTCACAAGAGAGCTAGGTTATTTCATCTCCTCCCAAAATGTGACCCCACATGCATACACAGCGCCATGCAGGCAAAGGGGCAGCAGGAAAAGTGGAGTAGGCTAGCTGCTGGGGGCCTGGGCAGTGATGTGGTCTCAGCTTCCCCAGCAGGGCTGGGGTCATCCGCAGGGAGGAGAGGCATCCCCAGGAGGAGCTGGGGGTCCGCTGCACTGTCGTCCGCGGGACTGAGTTTCATAGAAGATCCACCAAAGGGGAACTTAAAGACCCTCCCCTCTCACCCCCTCGCTGTGCAGGTGAGGAAGTGAATTTAGGTGGTCCCTGTGGGTGAGGGGAAGTATTGGCAGAGTCTCAGTCAAATCCAGGGGAAGCCAGTGCTCTTTCTTTCCCTGCAAAGGAGTCACGGGAGGCCCGCAGGTGGGCAGAGCTGGCCTTGCATGAGTCTGATATCATAAAATGTTGCAGTACTGTGGGGGGAAGAACCACCCAGAAATTCACGAAAGAGCAGGCGGATGGGAGAGCTGCACACCTGAAGTGAGTTCTCTGGATAATGCTTGGGTGTAATAAGATGAAAAGAATCTGAAAATGAAAAGGTATAATGAGATATACACAACTGAAGGGAATTGTCTTAAATGGCTGATTGTAATGAGATGCACATAAATTGTCAGGCTTGTAATGAAATGAAAAAAAATTCTTGCCTGGTAATACTGGGTGTAATGTCTACACCTGAAATAAGTCGTCTCAGTGCACTGAATGTAATGAGATGCACATAATTTTAAAGAGTGTAATGAGATGAGAAATAAATCAAACACTTGTCTTAAAATGAAAGATGTACTAAGAGGCATACACCTGAAGGGCATTGTCCTAAATGGTTTTGCTTTAATGAGATGCATTTAATTTGCAAAGGGGCTAAATGAGATTGGCCCAGAGAGAGGCTGAGAAATATAAAAGTATAGGGTACACTTGAAAGTGGTATCATAAAATCTGCCTGGTATGTGGGATGGAAATAAGATGCTACCTTAGAAATGTGTGGAGGACTTCCCTGCTGGCACAGCGGTTAAGAATCCGCCTGCCAATGCAGGGACACGGGTTTGAGCCCTGGTCTGGGAAGATCCCACATGCTGCGGAGCAACTAAGCCCGTGCGCCACAACTACAACTGCTGTGCCTGCACTCTAGAGCCCGCAAGCCACAACTACTGAGCCCGAGTGCCACAACTACTGAAGCCCGCATGCCTAGAGCCCGTGCTCCACAAGAGAAGCCACCGCAATGAGAAGCCTGCACACCACAACGAAGAGTAACCCCCGCTCACCACAACTAGAGAAAGCCCGCGCACAGCAACGAAGACCCAGCACAGCCAAAAAGAAAGAAAGGAAGGAAGAGAGGAAGAAAGCAATGCATGGAGCATGATGCTATTGGCATTCTTTCTGCCAGTCCTCTGTGACCTTTGGCCTGGGCTGCTCTGCAAAGTTAAATTATCCTCTGTCCCCCATACGATGCCAGGCACATAGTAGGCACCTGTGGATACTCACTGAATGATTAACTGGCTCAGGGAGTTGTAGTGTATTTAGCAAAAGGAAGTTAAGGGGAGCAGCTATAAAACAAGGAACTTCTAAAAGGCACCTGAAAACTATTTTCTGAGAGCGATGTTTCTCAAAGTCTTTAGCATCTTGATCAGAATCTGGGAAAAATCTAGTCGTGGGACCTAATCATATATAACAAGCAACCTGGTGGTTTTTATGCCTCAAGGCTCATGATCACTTCTGAGGGCCAGGTAGGCAGGCAACGTATGAGTGAAGGTATCTGGATGTCAGACACAGGTACCTTTGCAATTAAAGGTGGGAGATTCTTCACTTCCACAAATATATTCTCCCGAAGTTTTTTCAAAGGCAGAGTCCCCCCCCCCCCTTTTTTTTTTTCCTGCGGTACGCGGGCCTCTCACTGTTGTGGCCTCTCCCGTTGAGGAGCACAGGCTCCGGACGCGCGGGCTCAGCGGCCATGGCTCACGGGCCCAGCCGCTCCGTGGCATGTGGGATCTTCCCGGACCGGGGCAGGAACCCGTGTCCCCTGCATCGGCAGGCGGACTCTCAACCACTGCGCCACCAGGGATGTGCAGAGCGCCCCCCCCACCCACAACTTTTTTTTTTAAAGGAACCATTGTTTTATTTTTATAAATTTACTTTTATTTATTTATTTATTTTTGGCTGCATTGGGTCTTCGTTGCTGCGTGCGGGCTTTCTCTAGCTGCGGTGAGCGGGGGCTACTCCTCGTTGCGGTGCACGGGCTTCTCGTTGCGGTGGCTTCTCTTGCGGAGCATGGGCTCTAGGTGCACAGGCTCAGTAGTTGTGGCTTGGGGGCTCAGTAGTTGTGGCGCACGGGCCTAGCCACTCTGTGGCATGTGGGATCTTCCCGGACCAGGGCTCGAATCCGTGTCCCCTGCATTGGCAGGCGGATTCTTAACCATGCGCCACCAGTGATGTGCCACCATCACTCTTGATAGAGCAATGGGTATAAAGCTATATTTTCCTTTTTAAAAAAACCACTCAAATATTGGAGGGAAAGGCAAAAAAGGAAAAGAATAAAAGGGAGGAGGAAGCTTAATTAGTCAACGAGCCATCCAAGGGGCGGCCGCCCAATAATAAATGACCCTCAGCCTTCCGGTTGGGGGATCACATGAGTTGCCATTGCCATGACAACATCATCGGGGGCGGCAGTGACTCAACTACATTCAGCTGTAGCCGGGTGGGAATATAGGTCCCGAGTTGCCTGATTGCCCGATTTTTGAAGAGAAACCAGGAATCTGAATTTTTATGTGCAACCTTCTAACTTAAATGTTGGCCCCCAAATTTTACAAAACAGTATATGGTCCAGACAAAACATGACCGTGAGCTGAATTTGACCTGAGTGCCTCCTGTTTACAGCTCTGAATGATCAAGTTTGAGGTCATTGTCCTAGGATGCGATCATAACTCATCCATTATGGGGATGTTAGGAGCTCACTTCAGTCTCAATCTTCCCCTAGAATGTGAATTCTCTGAAGGCAAGAACTATGTCTTTGTCGATCACAGTTATATCCTCCGTATCTAGAACTGCCTGGGACAGAGTCGGCGCTCAATTAATACATGAATGAATGAGTTCGTGCCGGCTGCAGTGTGACAGTCACTGCCCTCATCTGGTCACATCCAAGGCAGCAGAGAGGTCCCATGGTCGAGGAAGTTGAGCTCTGGTCATGAACTTCCCTGAGCAGGGGTCTCCAATCAGTTCATCCCTGATGGGCTCAGGGCTGGGGCTAAAAGCTAGTCTGAACATTTCCCAGGGCCCTGATACCACAGCTCCATTTTGGGGGTAAAGGAACCTCTCCCCCACCCCCACCCCCGCATTGTCCCATCTCTTACTTCTGCATGGACTGTGGCACATCTTCTCCGTGGGTTGGTCATGCACAGACAGCTTGCTGCCTTCTCAAAACACAACCACCCACATCTCAAATGATTTAGGAAACCACTTTTTAGTTAGAGGCATTGTGTAAAAGATGGTGGAACTTGAGAGAAACACTTAGGAAGGGGTGGGAGAGGCTGGGGTAGAGCCACTGTAATTTCTGAGAGTAGTGTTTCCTGAAATGTGTTTTGTGTGTAACTAGTATAATTGAATAGACATTACTTGAAAAAAAAATAAATACTTTTGGGGAACATGTTAAACAGAGACAGGCTTCTTTCCTGCAGGACTTCTCAGAGGCTTTAATGTACTAATGCACATTATGAAACTCCTCTATCAAAATATAATATGCAGTTCATCCTAGACTAATTAGGCTGTGGAATTTTTTACTTTATTTTATCTTTTTGGATAGCATATCTTTTAAGACGGTGTTCCTTGGAAATCACTGCTTTGAAAGCTGTCTTCCTGGCTCTGAAAGGTGAGGTTCTAGGTATCAGCGTCCTGTGGCTCTTGAGACTTTTTTCACTGCCCAGAGGTGGCGTCTCTGCTGTGTTTGCAGAATCTCCAGGTGTGACTGGGGGCTGGGCTCTGGGAGGGCGGTGACCCAGGGGACCGCTATCCATGCTGCGTGGAGATCCGTTTTGCCTGGGGAATCACTCCCTTTCCCATCTTCAGCCTGGCCAGAGGGTGTCCACGGGTAAGTGTGAACTCTGCAGCCTTTTTGAACTGGAACAAGGAAGCCTCCCTCCTGCTTCTAAACCGATACCCCAGTACAGGGCCCAGATAAGGAAACCTCTAGGTTGAAAGTAACATGAAAGACTGCCTCTCACTTAGTTGGGGAGATAGCTGCCTCTAACTTTCTTCCCGCCCTAGGGAATAGAGTGCTGAATTATGCGGTTCAAAGGGCAGGCTACGCTCTGGACACAGCTCCTGGATTCACTGTGGCAGTCAAGACTGCCTCTCCTTCCTGATTCCCGGGACCTTTCACCTGAGGGATAGGGCATGTGAGGGCTGGGGGAGGGGCAGTGGTGGCCCCGACTTGGATGGAGGTCGGAAAAGCAAGGGGCTTTGAGGGTAGAGTGTGGTGGAAGAGCTCCCCTGCTATGGGGGCAGCCTGCCAGGAGAGGGCAGTGCAGAGCCTCCTCCTGTCTTCCCTCCTTCATCTCTTTGTCTTGGAGCAGACACGTCTGCGCTGAGTGTACTGAACTTGGCCGTCGTCCTCCCCAGAGAGGTGAACTGAGGACACCCAGAAAGCCTTCTTCCTTGGTCCTTTCATGGGTATTCAGGTCAACAAGGAGTATGCTGAGGTCTCCAAATTTTCTCTGGTCCAGGGTCCCCCTAACCCCTAATCACAGAAAAAGAGAATCGCGTGCCAGAATTGTGGTAGGTAATAAGGTTTACTGAAAACTCGGCCACATTCAGTACTGGTTTGGTGGATACATCAGAAGAGGTTGCATAACATTAATTAGGCAGGAGGAGGGGGCTGGGAGGAGGATGTGTGGGCACATGTGTGCAGGTGTGCCTTGTGCTGGGGTGGGATGCCTGTCAAAAGTGATAAGTGGAAGGGTGTGCATGTGAACAAGAAAAAGAACCAGAACAGGAAATGTATTTTATCCCGCTTCACGTTGCAAAATTCTCACGCCAGAAAAGCTAGACTTTCCTCTACCTATGGCATCAAAAGGGAGTAAAAAATGATTGGATCACCCAGATTATAAATAAGGTTATTTGTTTCTCAAAAATCCTTATTAAAACATTAAATATCAGCTCTTTTGGGGGAAGAAATACATTCATTTCAGGGAGACCTCAGGAAAGCCACCATCCTTTTGCTCCTCCTTCGGGGGCCCCGCGGGGGCCCTTGAGTTGAGCCAGGCAGCCGCTCACATCCTGCCACTGATGGAGATGGCCAACGCACGACTGACACATGAAGCTGCAAGTCCATTAAATTAACTTCAATGGAAAACACACGTGTGATCAGTCCCGTCATTCACAGCCATAGGGGTGGGAGGGAACGGGAGGATGGGGTGCCAACCCCGGGGGACTGGATGTTGGGGTGGGAGGGTGTGTGTTGGGCAGATGGTGGGAAGACTCCTCCTCCTGGTGGAGCCCCAGTTCCTCCAGTGCTGTGTAAGTGATGGTGTGTAGAACAGTGAGGCGGGGGTGGGGGTGGGGCACCTCCTCCACACTTTGGATATTGATGAGAAGAGGGATGTAGCACCTTCTCCAACCCCTGGCTTCCCACTGGGCTGGATGCTTCTTTCCAATGTTTCTTCTGCCTCCTCTGAAGGACAGAGTGAAGACGAGAGGATGAAGGCTGGTGGAGCCGACCTGGGAGCAGGGCGACAGCAGTGAGGGACAGGAAGGGTGGACAGATTCCAAGCTAACCTGGCTCCACCCTCTCTGATGGCCCCTGGAGGGGGTGGAACGTCTGGGGAGCTCCACCTGAGGGCTGGAACATCTGGGATAAGACACCGCTGTCCTGTTGTTACAGGAGCTGAGTTCTGTGACCACTGGGGATAGCTGTGGTCCCCAAAGTCACCTTGATATGGCTCCTACCCCAGGTTCTGCCATCTCCTTGGGTCCTGGAGCCAACCCAGGTGAAGGGGCTCCGCTTTACCTCCTATAAACGAGCCCACCAGCTTACCACTGATTTCCAGGAGAGAGAGAAGGCAGCTCCGGTGGCTCCCATCCCTCTCTCCCAAGTCCACGGCTGCCTGTGCCCAGAGACAGGGCCTTGGAGGGCTGAGAGGAGCTCCAGGAGTCCAGGTCCCACCCTGGTCTGCCGGATGTGACGCCTCAGGCCGTTCCCCTCCTCCAGCCATGGATTATACGTTGAGGCTCCCTCCTGCCCTTGAATGTCTCTCAGAGGAGCTAACAGTCCTCTGGAGGTGGAACGCAGACCCTCTTTGTCTCTCCCTTTCCTCCTAACTCTGTTCCCTGGCAAAGGCTCACTCTGTGAACAGCACTGATCCACCTCACGGCGCAGGGCTTGTAAACAACTCAAGTCCTTCAGTGGCGGGGGTTTGGGGGCGTGGGTGCCATCTGTCTTCAGGGATTTGGTGAGTCCAGATCTCACTCCTGCCTTTCTGTCCAGGCTGCTCGACTGGCCCCGCCAAACGGAGTCCTCTGCAGCTCTAGGGAAGTGGGGCCAGGGTACTGGTGGAAGCTTGGTGGTTGGGAAGGAAAAGGTGTTTCCTCTGCATTTCCTCCTGCTACTGATTTTGGGAAGCCAGGGTCCAACTTCCTCGGTGCTGCCTGCCCATGTCTCCTCCCCCGCCAGCCTGAAGCCCTCCTGACGACACTCCTGCTCGGCGATCAGTGCCACCTGGGCTGCCCGGCTACTCCAGGGAGTCACTGTGCTCCAAGCCCAGGTCGCTGACATTCGTTGTCTGCAGCTCGTCGGCCTCGTCCTCCAGCTCCTCTTCCTCTTCCTCTTCCATCTCGTCCTCATCCTCTTCTTCTGTCCCATCCAGTGAGTCGTCGTGTGCGGCCATCATAGCCTGCTGCATGGCCATGGTGGCATTGTCTGAGGACAGGGACTGCAGGTTGTCCAGGTTGATGGAACCTATGTGGGAGAAGAAGGCAAGGGTCAGGCCCAGGAAAGCCAGTGGCTTCAGTGGTGAGCTCCTACGCTGGACAGTCCCCTGGCGCGAAGTCTCCTGTCCGTTCCCCTGTCAGCCGCTCCCTGCCCCATCCCAAGCAGCAGCGCTCCTGGGTACCACTTCCTGAGCATCTTCTGTGTAACTATGTCAAACACTGTTGCCTTTCGAAGAATTCTGTAAGTAGGTGTCATCACCCCCATCCTCAAGAGGAAGGAACAGTCTCAGACAGTTGAGTCATTAGCTCAGAATGACACAGCCAGGCATGATATAGCTGGGATTCTCTCCCTGGTTGGTCAAGCTCAAAATCTGTTGATTTCTACTCTACCCCATAAGACTATTGCCCACCACACGGAACTGGTACCCAGTCATATAAGTGCACGTATACATGAAGGTAGGCCTGCACACGTGTACACCTCCACTCCACTTCCCACACAGAGCTAGCTTCACGTGCTAAGCTATAAAACGTTGTCTGGCTCGTGGCTCATTGAATTATTCATTGTGCACCAGGCGACCGGCAATTAGAAACGTGTATACGAAGGGTGTGACGGAGAAGCTGGGAGAACAACGCTCTTCCTGGCCTCCGTTCACAAGCCAGCTGCCTGCTTCGGTATTTACAGATGGCCCTGGCTCTCGGGGAACCGTGCAGACACTGGTGCTGAGGAACTTCAGGTGGGTGTGGGACTGAGGAGGGGGGACTCTGCTGAGGAGCCACTGACTCAGATGACCACCAGCTGACTCCCACTCGTCTTTGTGAGATTGCTTTTGGCTTGTTAAAGTAAACGCAAAAAAAAAAAAAAAAATAATAATTCCCTTCTTTCAGGCTGACATACATCGTTTGATGGGGATCGGGTAGGGATACCTATTGTGACGGAGCTGACACGGCCACTCAAGCGTGTAGACGATCAGCCCCTGACTCTGTGCACAGCTGCGCCCATAGGGGCTCCAGGAGCCCCTCCCGACCAGCCCCCCACCCCCGTCTACAGTACCCTCAGCCTCAGCTCTTACCATCGGGGTTTGTCCCCGGGGCACCACCCTGCTGTTGCAGCACCCCTGCAGCAATGGAGTTGGGCCAGAATCTTTGGGTGGGCCGGTGCTGCGACTTGATTTTCTTGGCTTTGGGGGCAGGGTCGGGGTTGCTGGCGTCAAGCATGGGCTGCAGGATGCGCCTCCGGGCGTTGATGAACCTGCCCAGGAGTAAGACGGAGACGGGTAAGTCACCACCAGGGGGCGGGAGCATGTGTGCGCAGGCACGTGTGTCTGTGTGTGGGTGTGTGCACGTGTGTATGCACACGTGAGCTTGTGTCTGTGTGCGCACGTGTGCGTGTGTGCGCATGCGTGTGAATGTGTGCGCAGAGAGCGCTAAGCCGCTTCCAGATCCTGAGAAGCTGGTCCTTGTACGGAACAGACCGGGGTCTGGGCACCGAGAAGCTCGTGACGTCACCAGGGGGCTTGGTGACCACAAACCAGCGTGGGACGAATGCGTGAGAAGGGTCAGGAATCTCTGCTCCAGACCGGTCAGGACTGAACAGAGGAAGGAAGAGCCCCCCAGTCAAAGGCACTAACCTCCGACCTGACCTCTCTCCAGAGGGCCAAGGGTCTGCTCCCATCCAGCCAGAACTTGCCCTCTGAGGTTTCTATGACACCCCGGGCGGCCACAGAGGAGGGGGCACGGGAGCCCTGTGGGGTGAGGACTGCCAGCTCCTCCCTATTCTTCCTGCTCCCAGCCCTGAAGAGTGTTTCAGCCTGAGCTCTTTTTACATGGGTGGTGAGTAGACCAGATGACCACCGGTGGCCTCGGGTCGTGGGATGCAGGCACCCCTGTGTGTCCGTAGTGCAGGTGGGGCTGGGTTTTCTGCAAGAAGGCAAGAAGCTCCCAGTGATGTTCCTGACACAGTTTCCCAGGAGAGGGCGCTGAGAAGCTGCAGATGAAGCCATAGGTGTTGATTCCGGATATCTGCCTCCAGCCCACATGCGATGGCTGGCATGGTCGCCAGGTTGAGACTGAGGCCAGGCCACTCTAGCCTCTTTCCCCTGCTGTGCATTCCCCTGCCCAGCAAGTGGCCCCTGGGTCGGAGAGCCTCTGGGCAGGCGATACTAACTCACCAGTTATTCACTTGCAGGAGGGTGAGGTTTGTCTGGGCCGCGATCTGCCTCTTCTCATCCTCCGTGGGGTAGGGGTGCTGAAATGAGAGGTGAAGGGCTAGTGAGGGGTGGGCACGTGGTGGCCTGGTCCCCCTAGAGACCCTGCCCACGACACAGGCAGCATCGCAGGCCAGGTAGCCCCAGGGGTTTGGGGAAAGTGTAATGTTCCCCAGAAAGAATGGCCAAGGGCTTGGAGGGAGGCTGCTGTGTGGCCGAGGAGGGCTACCTGCCCTGAGCCCAGCCCCCCATGGTGGAGGACCAAGTGGTTTCCCAAGGGTCGGTACAGTTCAATACTGATCGCTTCCAAAGGAGTGTCACATCCTCACCTGGTCCACCCCCAAACAGGCAGGTCAGGCATTATCTATATTAGGATGGACAATGGCCTCGAAAGCCCACAGGACTCTCAGAAGGTGGTAAACGGGGGAACGAATCCATTTAATTTAAACTAACTGACATTTACTGAGTATCTACTACGTGTGCAATTCATGCAGGCATCCCGGGAGACAGAAGGTAAATTCAACGGTAACTACGACTCGTGGAATACTCTGTAGCCTATGAAATGCTTTCATGCACTTAATTTCACTTAATAAAGCATATCGGTAAAACTTGGTAAGAGGCAGGTTAGGTGAAGAAACTGAAGGACTATCTCCACTGTCCCCCAGATGGCGGCATCAGCTCGGAACTCAGTTCTGACGTTGGTCCGGGGTCCCCGCATCACTTCACGCTTCCACTTTGTGAGACGGAGTCGGTGTCTTTGTGGGGGTGAGTGAGGACGTGGGGCAGGGCCTTCAGTCCTGCACTGACTACACGTTTGTCTCTCTCTCGGATCATGTTTCATGAGGGCAGAGACCAGCTCTTATTAATGTATCCCCAGCACCCACCACATGTACCTGAAGTACAAATGGCTGCTGAGCAAAAGAAAGCAGAAACAAGGCGGTGGGTGCTGGGGTTTGGGTAACAAGCACCGGAGAAGCTTAGGAGAAGTGGGTGTTGGCCAAAGCGCTGGGGAGGCTGAATAGGTCACATTAAAGACTGGGAAAGTTTGGGGTGGCAGAGGGTTGGGGGACCTTCTGGATCCCACTGGGTGGTGAGCCCCACGATGTCTGGGTCTATGTGTCTGTGTGTCTTTTCCAGGCTTCTACATAACACCCGGCACCCAGCAGGCTTGCAATATAGGTGTGATGAGCGTCTGAACGGGTCAGAGCCTTGCCCTGGCAGCTAGGGGAGGTTCGGGAGCTCTCAGGGTAGAGGGCCAAGCCGTCCTCAGGTCAGAATCATCCCCTTATCGAGGTGGTAATCATCCCCTTATTGAGATAGTGGTGCTTGGGCTTTCCAAAGTCCTGAAGACCGGGGCTCAGATTCTGGCTCTATCACGAAGAGCTGTGAGATCTCAGGCACATCACTTAACCCACATGATAAAGTCATCTAATGATTAAAAGAAATTATTCTTGTAAAGTGCTCAATAAGAGATCGCTCTTCATACTATTGTTGGACAATGTTGGCAAGGTGCTTAAAGCTCTCTAAGGGATGAGCTAGAGATCAACAGCCTCCATAGAACTCTCATTATCAGTGACAAAGGAAAGGAACCTCTTCGGTGTCCTCGATGTCCCTCGACTGAAGCAATCAGGGTCCTGTGTCGTTTTAATTCACACCTCTGACCCTGACCACAACACCAGGGCAGCCGGGGACTCGTGATCCAGATAATATTAAGATTCTAACAAGAAGGAAAGCACGTTTGGTGTCACAGGAGCCAATTTCATCTAACTGGGAAGGGAGCCCAGGGAGATGGGGAGGAGACTGTAGCCTCCCAGGGGCTCCGTGCATCTGGACACCCTCTGGGGAGGGGTGGTGGCCAAGCCCTCCTCCCCTGCCCCGTGGAGCTCCAAGCTCAGCGGCCCTGACAGGAGCCGAGCAGCCTCCCTGTCATCCGTGGCAACCGGTCTGAGAACACAGCAAAAATATTAGTAACCTTTTCGGCCTTCCTGGGCCCCACGAGGCCCTTCATACCTCCATGCTTTTGCACATGCTGTTCCCTCTGCTGGAAAGCTACTCCCACTTTTCCACTGCGTACGTTTCTGAGCTTCTGCAAAGACCTTTCACAGGTCAAGTCCTCTGAGAGGCCTTTCCCCCCAGCTCCCCGGGGCAAAGTTTAGTCACTGCTGCACTTGATAACTGCCTTTAGCCCGCTATATGGTGATAGATATCTCCCCCTATCCTGGGAGTTGCTCTCAGGCAGGGACCCAGTCTTATTAGGACATTGCATCTCCAGTGTCCAGACCAGTAACAGTCAGAGTGGATATTCAGTTGTTCGTGTATGAAACAGATGAGTGAACCAGCACAAGAAGGAGATGGCTGACTGTTTCCCTGAGCCTTGCGACTGCGCCGGTTCATCAACCCACAAATGCTGGGAAAGCTGCTACTCTCGGAGGTGCCCGCAATGTGAACGATACCCGGCCATAGAGCTCGCAGCTTAGAGGGAAAGGCTTACAGGCAAAGGAAAAAGCCTCTATTAAGAGGTAGTGTGTCTTCAGCACTGCAGTCTGTAAACTGTTTTAGTAAAGAGCTCAGATTCTGGAGGCAAAAAAAAAAAAAAGAAAACGTAGTGTGGTAAGTACCCATCGTGGTGTAAGAGAAGTCAGGGGAGCCTTCCCTAGGGAGGAGGGACCCTCAACTGGAGTTGAAGAATGGCCAAGCCATCCCAGTAAAGGAGGGACCTGGGCCTTCCAGACAGGGCCTTGCACTGGTACTTAGAGTCAAGTCAGATGCAAATCTCGTCCATCATTAGAAACCTCCAGAGAAGGAAATGCTTCAGCGTCACCCAGATAACATTTGCTGCTGTCTCTAAGGAGGCTTCGCGTGCGGGCTGCCATCTGAGTGGATGTCATCAATCCACAGATAAGGTGCTCCCAATTAATGGAGAGGGAGGAGAGGCAGGGTCCCTGAAACTGGCTGGTTGTTCTCTTATGGTAGGGATACGAAGCCCTTATCCTCCTGGCGGCAAGTCCCACCACCCATCGCTCCTTGGGACCAGTGTCTCGCGAGGCATGCGGTGGAGGCCATGGGGTGAGTTGGCATGCATCTGGCACGGCCTTGGGGACAGGTGTGTCGCCAGAACGTCCTGGCACCACGTCTGGGTGCTCATGGGATCAAGTCCAGCTCGTCCATGCCTCCAGCTTGTCTACGCCTCACACCAGATGATTCCTGAGGACAGAGTCAAAATAGTCCCTGGTCCCCTGGACAGCCCTCGATTGGGTCAGTGCTACTTTTTAGCACGATCGGAAGGGCTCGAGGCCAGGGGCGGGGAGAGGAATCCAGCGAGATGGTGGTGAGCCATCAGGCTGCGGCAGCTGCTCTCTGGTCACAATTTGGAGGAGCTCCTCTGGAGTTGGGAGGGAAGGGCACAGACAGCAGCCCTCTAGGAGAGACAGAGAATGGACCAGAAAATTACAGCTCCTTTTCAGGGCCAGCGGGGAGCCTCAGGGGGCTGGGCAGTGCTGCCTGGTGGTTAAGAGCATGGCCTTTGCAGAGGTCGCGTCCTGCACCCACCGCTTAGCCAGCCGTGTGACCCTGACGATTTATTGTTTGATGTACGCCATCCTCAGTTTCCTGGGCTTAAAAGAGAAATAAGAAGATGGTGACTCCTCCCTGGACTTCGGGGGTGATTGAATGAATGATGCAGGTAAAGCACGCGTGCTGCACTGACTCACTCCGCACCACATGGTGAAGCCTCCCAGACACGGTATCGTTGAATATTTAGTCTCTGGGGAAGGGAACTGCAGGATTTATACTGAGTAGGCATTTCACGACACCACAGTTGGCATCGGGAAACTCCTCTGACGTCTGACCAAACTCTTTCCCTGACACCTCCCTTTTGGCCCTGGAACCCAAGTCTCTTCTGGGCTAAACTGGAGCTGAAGGCATCTCTCAGTTTGAACTATGGGTTCCCCCTAGGGTCCCGGGTCTGAAAGCAGCTCAGCCAGGCTGGCCCACGGGCCCCTGGCCACGTCTTTCACTCAAAGCCCACCCAAGATGGTGCACCCACCTCCTAGCCCAGGAAGACCCGCAGGAGGCCAGCCACGTCCCGGAGGGACACAGCGCGTGGGAAGCAGCAGCCTGCAGGTGTGAGTCGGAGCTGCCGCTGGAGCAGGGGCCCGCTGGAGCTGGCTTTCCCACTTTCCTACACTGGGGTCAACCACACCCTCCCTCCCTTCTCGCTCCTGACCAACTGTGGGCACGTGATCTGCAGCGGCCACAGCTTGACAGCGTGGCCGCTGCTCTACAAAGGCCAGAGACCAGCCGGAGGGAGGCAGCCAGGATGGTGAGGGGTCCTGAAGCAACCACATTTCATCACATCGAAAATGCGAGGCACACCCTGACTTCAGAGATGCTAGAGCAGTTTGGGGTGGAGAGGGGCACACAAGTCACCCAAGGACCCTCCCTTTCCTGCTGTAGCTGCCCTTGCTTATATGTCCCACTCTTCCCTTTCTCTCTCTTTTCAACTCCCCTCCCCACTCACAGCTGTGCCCACACAGGAGAGCACAAAGAACTGAAATGCATAGCTTGGTGTAGTATCACAAACACCCATGTGACCACCCGCCAGGTCAAAAACTAGAATTCTACCAGCACCCCAGCAGCCCCTTTTCTGCCCCCTCCCAATCACATACCTCCAAAGATATCCTCCCCAAAGATCACCTGATGTTTATGGTAATTACTTTTATTGCTTTTCCTTATAGTTTTACTATCTATGTTACATCCCTAACCATTATGGTTTAGTTTTGCCTGGTTTGGGACTCTATATAAATGGAATCATACAGCATGTAGTATTTCACTCCACAGTATGGTGTGAGATCCACTTATGGCTGTTCTATGTAACAATCACAGGCATGTTCATTGCCGCATAGTTTCTCATTGTAAAAATCTACTGCCCTCTCGTTCTTCACCCTCCTGCAATTACAAAACCACTCTCCCTCCCTCTGGCTTCTTCAATCCATCCTTCTCATGGCAGCAAGATTGGTCCTTCTTAACCTGCTCCCAACCGCTTAGGTCCCCCCCATGAGCTCTGAGCCTCACCCTACCCAGGATTCCACACACTACAAGGATGATCTGTTTTTTCACCCCAACCAGACAGGCTGCAATGTTTGAGAAAAGGGTCCACACCTGTCTTTTCATCCCCACCTCATTGGTGCCGAGGAAAACGCCTGGCCCATGCCGAGCGTTCAGTATGTCTTCGTTGAATGATCATAGGACCCTAGGGGGTAACTGGTACTTGTCACCATTCCCTCTGTGTGTGTTTGTGGGTGTGAAGATGGGTAGGAGAGGGTGGGGGAATTCTAGCTTGTATCAGGCTGCCTACGTATTAACGGTGCTATCCCCACAACTGATGGTTTCAAGCATATTTGTGGGGGAAGGGGGACGGGGAGGGGGTACCTTCTACACATGAGAAAACTGAGCCCAGAGGCATTGAACGCTGGCCCCAGGTTATATGGCAGGTACATGGCAGAGCTGGGACCCACACCCCCGTGTCTTTAACCACATCCATTCCACCTGTCAGCTACTGCGCTTTTTAACGTATTGTTGATATTCACCACAGGTAGGTATTATTATCTCCATTTTATGAAGAGGAAATTGACATCAGAGAAGTTAATTGACTCGCTCAAGGTCGTATAGTCAGTAAACAATGGAGCAGGGCTCAATCTCAGGTCTGTCTGCCTCCAAAGCCTTATTCCTTCTACTGTACCACGCTGCCCTAAAGGAACTAATCTTTTCTACAGACCAAACATCCCCAGCCTTTAACCATTCATCATGTGACACGTTTCCTGTCGGAGTCATTTGAACAGACATTTCCCCATCCTGGCTGCCCTTCTCTGGACATGGCTCGTCGAAGGACCTTTTGATATCTGATGCTCAGCCCTGGACACACTATGCTGGATGTGTCTGACCAGCAAGATGGGCAAGCCCCCTCACCTCTATCGAGTCATCTGCTCCCCAGCCCCTTGCGTGTGTGTTTGTGTAACAGCACTGGATCACATCACGGGTTGACCGCTCGTATTATGTGTATGATTTATTCCCCCGATTAATTTATCAGCCCTTTGAGTGCCGAAATCATGTCTCCTACCTGAAGCTTAGGTTTTAGTGGACAGTTTAGTTAAAGATCTGTGTTCTGGTGGAGAGAAGCCCCCCTGGATTCAGGAAGAACAAACAAGAGATCTTCCTCTACTTTCAGGGAACAGAACTAGACCTGGGTAAACGCTGAGACTGGAGAGCACAGACTTCGTCAGCTTCTCCCTTTTTGGTGCCTTGTTGACTCTTCCCAGCACCCCTCTCACAAATGCCCGGGGCTTCGTGTTATCCTACAGTCAGCTTCCTGAACCGGAGGCCTCTGGCCTCTAGGGCTTCACGGTCAAATGCCCTGCAACTATGTTCATGATGATGGAGATAAAGCTTTCATCAGATTCTCAAAAGGGTCAAGGACCTAGAAGAGGTTGAAAACAATTGCTAGGAACCTTTCCTCTGGCACCCCAGTCTGGCTTACCTCCTCAAAATGCTGTGTTTAAAAATGTTCTAATCTTCATCTTCTACCAATAATAGGCACTGGCACTCTTCCCATGAAAGTGATCTTAGCTGAGTGGGTGTAGAGAACCAAGCTTTTGGATGAATTCGTACCTAAGCTGTGAAGGAGTGATGGCCTCAGGGCCTCGCTGTAGGTATTTTGACAAGGATTGGATCATTTTAAGTGGGTCTCTGCTGAGTGAGATTTCAGATAAGGGGATGAAGTTAAAGGAAAAAGTAGCAGACAAAATATTCTGGAACAAGAATGGTTCAGTCTCCCTAGGCCATTTTCTTGCTTTTTCAAGGTTTCCTACTTTCCTCCACAGATTCCCTAGAAGCGTCAAGGTTTCTCTCAGCGATTTCCAAGGCAGGGCAGATGGTGGGGATTCCTGGAGGGAGACGGGGGGTATTTGTAGCAGCAGCTGTGTCTGTATCAGGACGAAGTACCTTCACATCCATCATCTTATTCTAGGGTATCGTGATTCCCATTATACAGCAGAGGAAACTGAGGCTTCATGAGGTCAAGCAACTCACCGCAGGTCTGCTGGCTACGCAGAGGGGGCAGCAAGACTCAAATCTAGATCCTGCCTCCGAGTACCATGCCCTTTCCATAGACTGTCTCTCTCTGTTGTAAGAGCCACCACTGTTCTAAGTCAGCTGTCGAGGAAGCCCGTACATGGGCCTCTGACAGGGATGGATGCAGGCTTCCTTCAGAGCTTAATACAATGCTAGGCACAGGGAAGGGGGCAAGAATGTTCGCTGAGTGACTGAAAGCAACGCCAAGGCTCAGAGGCAACCAACCGGATCTCACCTCCACAAGCCTTCCTTGGCTGGGAGCCCTTGTGCAGGGCACACACTGTACCCGGGTGCGCGACAACCCTGTTTCTTCCAGCAGGGATCAACCCAGCATGTGAGGCTCTAGCCCTGTGGGTGAGGATAGCTGGCAATCTGACAAGGAATCTCAAAGATAAGGACGGGCTCAGAATCGTGGGGTGTACACGAACGTGTGTAGCAGTATCACTCAAGGCCCCAAAGTTGAAACAACCCAAATGTCCATAAACTGATGAACGGATAAACAAAATGTGGTCTGTCTACACAATGGGAGACTGTTCAGTCATACACAGGAACGAAGCACTGCTATATGGTACGATATGGATGAACCCTGAACACATCACGCTAAATGAAAGAAGTCAGTCACAAAAGACTCCATATCGTACGATTTCATTCATGTGAATTATCCAAAACAGGCAAACCCATCTAGACAGAAAGTAGATCGCTGGCTTCTAGAGGCAGGGGAGTGACGGCTAATGGGTACCGGGTTTCTTTCCAGGGTGATGAAATAGTCTGGAATGAGATAGTGGTAATGATCACAGAGCTTTGTAAATATACTTGAAACCTCTGAATTGTACAGTTAAAAAGAGTGAATTTTATGGCATGTGAGTTACATTTCAATACCAAAAGAATCAAACAGAGAAGGCCCCTGGTGTTTTTGTGCACTCAGCTTTTGTGGCTATAGCCGAGTTTATACGAGGGCCCTGGAGCAAGGTCCTCAGCTCTGTGGGGGCAGGGGTGAGATGGCTGCAAGCAGAGTGCAACTGTGACCCTGGCTGGATGCGTGCCGGGCTTGTGGATGTGATGGATACGGAAGGAAGAGGAGGGATGAGATAGTAAGACAGCCTCACTGTATCTAAAACTAGGGCCCGGCTATCAAAATCCTGCGGCTGTCCCAGGACGGGGCTCTGGGCCTCAGCTGAGGGTCGGGGTCCCCCTTTGCTTTACCTAGACTTTGCATGGGAACTGAGAGATGCTGTGGTTTCTTGCGTCAATGCAGAGGCAGTAACAGCCTAGTGGGTGAGACATTAGAGGCTCAAGCCACACAGACCTGGGTTCAAATCCTGCGGGACCTTGGGGAATGCGTTACCTTCATGGAGCCTAGTTTTGTTATTGGTAAAATGAGGATCATTTCACCCGCCGGCTGGGCAGGTGAAACGAGATGATGCAGGAAGATGCTTGGCCCGCACCCCGGCGCACAGAAGTAGCTAAGGGAGGAGGGGCTCCTCTGATGGTGGCAGGGCCGCTGGGGCTTGGTTTCTTCTCTAGGCTCCCCCCACCCTCAGAAAACACTCTGTAAACTTGCTCCTGTGCTTGGGTAACAGCAGCACAGAGAACAGGCACATTTTTGACGGAAATAGGCAGAATCACCCAGGCAGGACAGGGCGAGGCTGGGATCTGGACAAGAGGAGATGAGGGCAGAAGCGGGGGCTGAGCTGCGCCCCTCCCTCTCTCCTCCACCGAGAGGACCCTCTGCCAGGGTTTCTCACCCTATCTGGATTTGTAATGGAATGACTGCTTCCAGCAGGAGTTTAGCTGCTTTCAGCCAAAATGCAGTAGCAAGAAAATCTCACTGGATTCTTCAGGGACCCAGAAGCAAGGAACTGATGGATGAAGCCATTCCAGTCTCACCGCAGCCTAACAGCAAAAAGGCTCCGGGGTTTAGCCTCCACCTCAGGAGCACGCCGTCATCTGAATACATGTCTATAGCTGCTAGTGCCCCAAACAGTGGAAATGACAAGGAGCCTCTGACACAGGGCAAAAGGAATCAAAGAATACTAACTTCTGCCTGAGGGAAAGAAGAAAACAGGAAAACCAGCATCTACGACAGAAGTTCTAATAACCGATCTCTATTAAACAAGTCTACAGATTATACCACGCTCTCCTGCTGTCAACCGTTAGAACTGCCGTCCACAGTATCCTGACGGCTCGAGATGAACAGATTACTCTGTAGAATGTTCATTAGCCAATTTATGTGCTTGTCAGAAAGTCAGCAGTGTTTGTGTTGACTAGTTTATGCCCGTTATACGTGTTACTGTAATCATGTAACTTTATTCTGTAAACCAATAAAATATGAGTGCAAAAAGCAAGAGTTGTAGCTAAGAAAACTAAGCGGAGTGCTTTGGGAAGACTCCAGACTCAAATTTGCTTAAAAATTTGCTTACAGGTGAGACAAGTATAAGAGACTGGGATACACAATAAAAGTCTAGAAATATCCTGCAGACAGATTACTTCCCCAAAGCCAAAGTTCTTATTCCATTTTAAATAAAGATGAAATGTATAGATTTTATAGGAGAAGTTTGTGCAAGTAAAATGACAAACTTTAATCAGAAAATGACCTTGTCCTTATAGCAAAACATTAGCAAATATATTATGTATGTCTTTTAAATCAAAATAAAATGTATCTTACATGTACCCCTATGTTCATAGCAGCACTATTCACAATAGCCAAGACACAGACGCAACCTAAACGTCCATCGGCAGATTAATGGATAAAGAAGATGTGGTACACACACACACACAATGGAATACTACTCAGCCATAAAAAGGCCGAAATAATGCCATTTGCAGCAACATGGATGGACCTAGAAATTATCATACTAAGTGAAGTAGGTCAGAAAGAGAAAGACAAATACCATATGATATCACTTGTATGTGGAATCTCAAATATGATGCAAATGAATATATCTATGAAACAGAAACAGACTCACAGATGCAGAGAACAGACTTGTGGTTGCCAAGGGGGATGGGGGTGTGGGAGGGAAGGACTGGGAGTTTGGGGTTAGCAGATGTAAACTAGTACATATAGGATGGATAAACAACAAGGTCGTACTGTACAGCACAGGGAACTATATTCAATATCCTGCGATAAACCATAATGGAAAAGAATATGAAAACGAATGTAAACATATATATGTATAACTGAGTCACTTTGCTGTACAGCAGAAATTAACACAACATTGTAAATCAACTCTACTTCAATAAAATAAATTAAAAAAATAAAATGTACCTTTTTAATGGTTGTTTCTTTCTTCAATCAACTTTTCCAATTAAACAATCAACAAATTAGTTGTCTCCCCTGCACTGGATATGAGAACATCACTGATATTGAGAACTGCCCTTTTTCATACCTTTTCTAAGACTGAACAGCTACTATATGCCTAATATAATGTTGCCACAGAGTGGGGTTCTCCAAGAACTACAGTCTCAGACTTGCTCTCAGAGCAACAATGAAAACAAGAGTGACTCAGAGTGATCAAATATTTGGGAAAAGCTTCAAGCCACGCCCCCTCTTGCAAATTCACGATGCGCCCCTAGTATACTAAGGGTAAAGAAATAAGCTAAACTTCGTATAACCAGATTTTCCCAAATCTGTTTCATCAGGATACCCTTTCTTGGGAGCGACACCTACAACATCCTGTAAAGGTACCCATTTGGGAAGCAATGCTTTGGGGCCCAGAGAAGAGGTATCATGTATGATCTCTATTCTTAAACAATTTACATCAGAGATATACAACATGCAGATTCGACACACACACATACACACAGAACAGGTAAGTAACAGTATTAGTCAATGTATTCTTAGGGTCAAATGATGGGAGAATCAGGAGGTATTACAGATCAGAACAACAGATGAGCCATCCACCTCTAAATAACTTTCACAGATGTTGGGCCTTGGCCTCAAAAACTTGCTCGTGGTCTGCTGTTCTAGAAAGTTCACACTTCTTGAGTGTGATTGTGTATCAGGCATGGCTCTTTACATAAGTTATCTCATTTAGTTTTCTCAACCATGGAAAATGGGTATTATCTCCTTTTTCAAAGAAATAAAGTGATTGCCCAGCTAGTGGAAGGGCCTCAATTCATACTCCTGCCTGTCTGGCTTGAAAGCCTGTCCTCTGTTACCAAGAGCCTTCACAGGCTTTTTCCTGAGCTGGGGTTTAGGGGAATTGTGTGCCCACCTGTATCTGGGGAGCCAGCCTTGGCCTGCAGGGGACAACTGTGTCATGCTAAGTCCCCAGAGCCTGGACTTCTCCCCATCTTCTTCCTCCCCCTCTTCCAGAAGTTCTGAGTTCTGACTTTAAAGGCCCACGGGTCACTCTCTTGTTCTCTCTCCATGGCCTCTGTGGGGAAGGCATTAAGTGGGGGAGGACTTGCCAGTGTCACGTGCTTTATTGACAGTACCCACACTGAGTGCACGCTGAAGAGGGCCCGGGGCGGGTGACGGCCTCACTCACACGTTCAGCAAGTCCCCGCCATCGTTCCAGGTCCCTCCTGCAGCTCTAAGCTGGGTCCTTCTTTCCCCTCTGCTTTGTGCTCAGCTGCTACACTCTCTCTTCCCTGCCTCTACCTTCCTCTGCCTTCCCACGTCCGGCTGGGGGTGGCCATAGAGTGGAAGGGAAAGACCCTGAGCCTTTGAGGGGGCTCGGCAGGAGGCGGGGGCGAAGGGCAGGGCGAGAGGCAGGACATGAAATGAGTCCAAGGTCAGAGGAGGGATGGATAGTGTGACCCTCCGTCTCAGGCTGAAGACTTAACTCAGGGGTGAGTTGCCATCGGAAGTGACAGGAGTCAGCGGGGGGCACTGGCCTGGACGTCAGGCCCCTCTCCCTCCTATATTTGCCTTTTCTCCCCTCAGAAGTAAGGCTGTAGGTGTGTTCACATCAGTCTTCAAACATGCACAGGATGGGGGTAAGGAAAGGAAGAGAAGCGAGGGAACGAACATTTAATAAGACCCAGCGTGCTAGGGTCTTTGCACTCATTTCACTGCTCTGTCATGATCACCATAAGAGGTGAGTGTGGCCAGATCACAGAGGAAGAGGGAAAGCCTAGATGCGAAGCTGGGTTTGGTTGCCTCAAAAGCCCACGAGCTTTCCACCAAACCCACAGCCCTACAGTTACACAGCAACACAACGTCACACGTGGCCTCCTCTAGGTCCATGGCTGGGGCCGGGGAGGTAGCCTGGGTGCCCCCAACTTGGGTGTTACAGCTCAGTGCACAGAGACAGAACCTCCCCTACAGAGGCCCTCTTCCCAGCGCTGGGGCTGGGAGCTTCGCACAGACACTGGGCTCTCAGGGCCACCAAGTCCATCTGAGCCCTCTGGCTCTCTAACAACGTGGAAGAGAGAACAGGCAGGAGACCTGGGCATCCCCACCGCGAGCTCCAGATACTGAGTCAGAACAACAGGCCGAGGCTGCACCTGGCTTCCTCACTAGGCTCCGGGAGTCTCTCCAACCTCCTTTCCTGGCTTTAACCCTCAGCCTTCCAGCGCTTTCTCTCCAAATTTGGTTATTGTTTGCTCCCAAGGTGGTGCCTTCAAGATGTGCTTCCTCAGCAAACGCTGGGGCGGCCCGAGTCCTCATTCCCAGGGTCGGCGGGGAGGGTGTACATACCGGTGGGGGGCGCGGAGCTCAGGCCACATCCAGCACCTCAGAGCAGTTCTGGCCATCTGCTGGGGGGCAGGAGATCCTAAGATCCCGGATCCTAGGACCACCTGGGCCTGGGCGCCCTGGCTCTTGGAGGCACTTCTATTTCAAATAAAGGGCTGATGACTGACTGATTAATTAGTTCCCACGATCCGCTGGTTTTTCTCTCCTTGTCTCTGAAGAAAGAGTCCCCCTAACTCCTGATTCTTCCCCACACTTTTCCGACCAATGTATCTACAGCCCCAAGCTTGGTATCTGTCTTCTGTCTGTGTGTCTACTACTCATGCCATGCCAAGAGCTTGCAGTCCACTGGGAGCCCACCTGTGCTCGAAGAATCCACCTCCCCACCCCAGACACACACACACACACACACACACACACACACACACATACACACTCAGCCCGGAGTCCCCGGCTTGCTTTATTGCTCCAGCCCTGAATGATTGTTAGCAGCTTGCTAGTGATAATAGTGTTAAAGTCGCTTCTGATAGTCAAGGCCTGTCTGCTGGAACTTACACCGCACACAAACACAACTACCGTCACGGTGGGTGCACAGGGCAGGCGCTTTAGAAACATCATACTTAAATCTGAGGCTGTGTCGTCATTTTTACGAAAGAGGCTATGAACGCAACTGCTCTGCGTTTCTGAGCTCGGCTGGTTACGTGAGGCCAGGATTTCTGCCCGGGCGGCTCCTCCGGGGGGTGGGCTCAGCCACGGCTCCCCGGTATGTGCCTCCTCTGGCTGCCCTGATCAGAGGGAAATGGACGCACACCCTCTGCTTCCCCCCCCCCGCACTGAGGACTCGGGAAGCAGAAGAGTCCTGATGGAGAATCAGCATTTTCTTCCACGGGAGAGGGCAGGGGTGAGCGTGGCTGACCGCGGGAGGAGGCTCTGAACCAGTAAGCACAGCCCCGGCTCCCACGGAATCTCACCCTGTCCCTGAAACCACCCTGTCCACTAGCCCAGGACTGCGTTCTCTCCAGAACGTGTCTGTCCCCACTCCCTCATCGATGTCACACTTTTTGAGGCAGCGGCCGCAAGCACTGGAACCCCCAGGTGTAGGTCCCATTTAAGCCCCCCTCTGCCCTGGCCTCTGGAAGATGGTATCCCTATCAGAGGGCCTCTCTTTGAGGCCACACCCTCTGCAGATCTAGGGATGATGGTCTGGTGCCCCAGGGCTTATTCATACCCCACGCTGCAACTCCACACCCCAACACACACACACACACTCACCATGAGATGCTGGAAGAGCCAAGAACGCATTATATTGGTGGCATGCTTGGGCAAGACTCCTCGTTTGTTCTTGGACTTCTTATCCTCATTTTCCAGGAGGAGGTGAGGTCAAGGTTAACCTTCAGGGCACGTGGAGAAAAAAATCAGCATCAGCAGCCTGGCGGGCCAGCGGCTAGGGACCTGTTGCCATAGAGACAGCAGCCTCTCGCTGTCAATCCCCTTTCCCAACTCATTCTGAGGGCCCGGGGGAGGTTACCTTTCCTGTCACCCAGCGCCAGCCTCTCAGAGGATGGGAGAAGGGAAGACGGCGAAGAGGGAGGAGAAGGGGATGAGAGAGGAGACAGGGGAAACAGGGTCATGCAAAGGGCACAGGAGAGAGAGATCGGCCGTAAAACCGTCCGTTATTAGCATTCCTGGGGTACGTTAGAGTCTGCACAGCGCTTTCCTATCCATGACCGTGGTCAGCCCTCACATCAGCTCTGTAGGCTGGTGGGGCTAGTGGGCAGCTGGTGTCAATCCCTCGTCTATGGATAAAAACTCAGAGGCTCAGAGAGGTTAGGTGACTCATCCGAGATGGCAGAGTTAATGTCAGATCTCGGGCCTCTGACTTCAGATCTTCTCACTCCCACCCTGGCCCCCTTGTGTACGCTCTACCCCACTGAGCTACAGAGTGGCTCGGAGTGTAGACCAGGAATAGGAAGTGCAGGATCCCTCCATGTAACCCCGAGAGGCAGCAAAATCCCAGTTGATAAAACCTTTCCAACACCCACCTTCTTTTCTGTCAGGTGGGGGTAATGATACTCCTTAGAGGACTAACGAGGATGTAAGGAGTTACTGGTATAAAGTGCCTAGCAGGCAGTAAAGCGTTACGGTCGCCCTCCCCCAAACCCATGCACATAGGCACACACCTACACTGCACAAACACTCACCTGTGTGTTCTGGATCTGGATGGCTCCCTGGGGGATTGCTTGGGTGACCACCTGACCCTGGGAGGTTACCATGGTAACCGGCTGGTATAAGGCTCCACCTGAGGAGACAACCACTTTTGGAGTCCCCTGCCATGGGGGTGGGTAGGAGTGAGGGCAAGCAGGGTTCCCAATGCCCTTGGCACTCACGTGTAAACACCCTCTACTCTGGAGGCATTCAGCCCCTGTGGAGGAGGGGTGGGACGGGGATGGGGTCCAGAGACTAGAGTCTCTCTGTGTGTTTGGCGGAAGGGTCTCTGACGGGCTTATGAGCCTTTGACCCCAAATTTGTTCCAAACCACCATCATCAGGTCTTGCTAACCATCTATAAGCTTACAGAACACTTTAGTCAAGAAACGCAGCTGGAAGCCCCTCCCTCGGCAGGGGGCACCTCTCCCATTTCCTAGGACGTTTTGTTCAGTGCCCTGCCCCCAACCCTGGAATTCCCTCAGGGCCACCCGGCCTCCTCCCAGGGGTGTTCCCCACAATCCGCTGCACACACCTGACACCACTTGTGAGTTGACAGTTGTCATGGCGATGTTGCCCTGCTGGAGCGCTGAGGCTGGGACCACAATCCCCTGGGGGTTATTGGAGACTCCGGACATGGAACTGGGGGAATTCTGCAGGAGGTCCTGGCAGTAAGGGAGGCGTGGTTTGTGACAATGCCACTAAGAGCTTAGATGCCACAGCCCCAAATTTCTCATCTCCCCTCCCCCTTCCTGCCTTGCCTCCTCCCTTTCCTGCTCCTCCCAGACCCCAAATCCAGAAAGCAATTCTCATGGCTCCCTAGAAAGTGTGAAGAAGGCTCAATCTGAAAAAAACCCAACCAACGATAGTCACGCATTTAGCCATTCTATCCCCCTGCAAACCTGAGACATAAATTATCCCGGAAACCAGCGGTCCGCACCTCGGCTTCACTTTGCAAGTTCCGGTATCCGTACTAGGTTCCACCCCCGGCGATTCTAATTTAATTGGTCAGGGGTGTGGCCAGGGCTTTCGGCGCGGGGGTGGGGGTGGGCGAGGGGCGGGTGTTGAAAGCTCCCCAGGTGATTCCAACCCCAGGCCAGGGCTTCACCTGCACATCCTTCGTACTCAGTTCTGTCTCCGGATGCCCCACCCCCACCCCAGGGCCTCGCTTCCCCGTACCTGTATCGCAGCGCTTATTACACCAAGATCAACACAAAGTGGCCTCCGACATATTCTCTTTGTATCCTTAGCACGTAGTTTAGGGCCTGACACATCACGGCTACTAAAATATTTGCTAAATAATAAAAAATAGCCGCCTGGCCCCTTCATAACCTGTCTTCCAGGAATCTCACGTGAAGCCTCCCCTCAGCCAGCCTCGGGCACATTCCATCGGCTGCTTCCTCTCCCTCAGGCCCCCAACACGGAGCCCACCACGGAGGTCCCCTCCGCCCCACACTGTCACTGCCTGCCGGTTTCCCCCAGACAATGCAAAGCAGCTAAGAAAACCATTTTCCCCCCTGGTACCCTCATCATTGCCACGTAAGAGCTGGGCTAGGATCGCTTAGACTTGATGTAGAGGGACAGCAGGGAGGCTCGGCCGTGGGTCTCCAAGAAGGGCAGCAAGGCCTCCCTGCTTGGCGGCCGGTCGCTCTGCTCTGCTCGGGAGGGTTTGTGAGGAAGGAATTGGGTGTGAGAGGTCGGGGTCTCCAGGCTTCATCTGGAGACAGCAAGGCAGGCGCAAATGAGGTGTAGTGCCCAGAGCCCGAGAAGACCCACCAGGGTCGCTTAGCGCCCAGCCTCTGGTGCCCCCAACCACAGGCCCACGTGTAAAAAACAGGGCTTGAACCGGGTAACCTGCCCAAAAGGCCAGCTGGAAGGAATTAGGCAGGAAAACGGCCAAGGAAATAGGGGGAAAAGGAGGCCCCTGGCTTCCTAGCTTTGGTTTTAGGACCAGAGGAGCTTGGGCCTTCGGCTGCGGGAAGGTCTAGAGTGTGGAGTGAGGAGAAACGTGCGCTTGGAGGAAACCTGGAGCCAGTGACGGCACACAGGGAGCGACAGACAAAGGAGAAGCATCAAAGGCCGGGGGACAGCTAGGGCGCATCACCTCCCAGACCCTGGCACCCGGGAAGCTGGCCAAGCCTCTCACAGAAAGAGGCAGTCGGTACTGACTTACACGTCTCATTTGATTCAGCTGCTTAACCCGCCTTGGCATCTCCTCCGAGCTGCCTTTTCTACCCTCCTGTACTGTCCGGCTCAGGGCTATAAATACGCAACAGCGGGGCGGGAGCCTGGCTTCCCCTCCTCCATGCCGGGGGCCTCCCATCTGGCTCCTGGGAGGAGGCCTCGCTCCCATACTCGGCTCACCTCTGCGGCTGTGACCTTGGGGAACGGAGGGAGCGGCTCCTGCCTCAACTTTTCCTTTCTGGGATCTGTGAGGGCCACCCCACCAGCGAGGTTTATTCTTTGAGCAGAATTCTTGGCCTTCTCATTTGTACAGCTCCGGGGTGACGCTGAGTCTGACCTGCAGAAGCCTAGAGACTGGAAGGGCCCTTACAATCTGAGTATTTCAGCTCCCTGAGGTACAAATAAGGAACGGAGGCTCAGACATCCAAGCGACTTGCCCACGGTCCCCCAGCTGGGTAGCAGCAACAGGGCTAGAACACAGTCCTCTGTCCTCCACAAACACTGGACCCACACCCTGTGCCAAGAACTGGGCTGCAAGGTGCTCCTGGAATCACAGCGGTTCAATAGCTGTTGAAGGCAAGTGAGCAGATTAAAAACAGCCCAAACCTGGAAGTACGGAGACAGCGTGGGCACCCAAGGAATGAAGGTGGATTGGGAATTAGCACCTCAGGCCTCAGTCTCCTCACTTATAAGATGTGTCTGGCTCGGTGCTAACACCCAGGAATCCTCAAAGCCTGACTCTTCAGCTGTGAGTCTGCTCCAAGCTTGAGCTCCCCTCGTCCCAAACTCCCAGCCAACCATTCTCCCAGGGTGTAAAGCAATACTGAGATGACGTGAGGCTGAGGCAAACGTGGAAGGTAAATTTAATGGGGGGTGGGGTATCCACTCCATGCCACTCACCCTAAAACTATTGGCAGTGACTTTTCAACAATCTCTGGTTCGGAATCACCCATGCCACAGTGCTCGTCATTGAATAAGGATATTTGGGAATTTCAAACGTAAAAAGTTGTCCCATACTTTCTCCTCCAACCCCACCCCCTGCCCCTCGGAAAAAATATTCAGCAAGGTTAGAAAAACACAGGCAAAGCCAGTAAAATAAATATAAGATGTATGCCTTGGGATTCAACCAACACATTTTTACTAGCAGAGGCAAAAGGGTGAGCTATCACCAGCTTATTCAAACTCTGGCTGGCTCTCAGACTTGTGGCTTGGCTAGCCTCCATGCCAGCTTCCCCAGTTTAGGTAACTAAAGGCAATTTACACGTTGGCTCAGACCCTTCTCTTTCCTACCCTCTCCTCCTACTCTGGGTCTTTGCTGGGAGGTGCTAAGAGGCCAGGTTACATTAGTAAAGGAATGGGACGGAGAACTTCATGGGTAGAGACCGTGGGCAGGGCCTGGACTGGCCCCATCTTAGCTGGGACAAAGAGAGGAAGTGAAAACTTGGCATCCCTGAGGTCTGGGGAAATGATATTCATCTCTTACATTTGTAAATATGAGCTGTTTCACAAACCTGCCTGAGAACTGGGGTGTTTTTTTTGTTTTGTTTTTATTTATTATTGGCTACATCGGGTCTTAGTTGATGCATGCGGGATCTTTCGTTGCAGCGCGTGAGCTCTTCGCTGTGGTGGCTTCTCTCTAGTTGTGGAGTGCGGGCTCCAGGGCGTGTGGGCTCTGTAGTTTGTGGCACGTGGGCTCTCTAGTTGAGGCGCGCGAGCTCAATACTTATGGCGTACGGGCTTAGTTGCCCCGAGGCACGTGGGATCTTAGTTCCCTGCCCAGGGATCGAACCCGTGTCCCCTGCATTGTAAAGCAGATTCTTTACCACTGGACCACCAGGGAAGTCCCCACTGGGGTGTTTTTTAAGACACAGATTCTTAGGACCATTGAATTAGACCATCAGCGATCTGTGTTTTTTAAAAACCTCCCTCACATGGTCCCAAAGATCAGATGGGTCTGAAAACTACCTATTTATCATACACACTGAATATCAGAGAGCATTCTTTCACTGTGCTATTTCATTTTAACCTCACCACTACCTATGGGGTCAGCAGAGGAGAGATTCTTCTATTTGCCTGAAGAGGAATTGAGGTCCAGAGAATGGAAGTGACCTTCTTGAGTCACATGGCTCTGCCTCGAACCCAGGTCTTCTGGCTGCAAGTGTAGCACCGATGCTCCCATGGAGAGATGAGCTTTGGAGTGAGACAGCCAGGCTCCACGGTAAGCACAGTGTCCGGCACATTTAGGCACCCAAAAAATCATTTCCCACTTCCCTTGGCTAAAGTCGCGCCACTAGGGAATGGCACAACCAGGGTTTAAAACCTGTCCTAGACACGTAGGGCCTCGTGGGTTCCTTACTTAGCAACAGCAGAGGTTCATCCGGGGCTGCACGCCTAGCAGTGGTGGTCACACCTTGATACATGCCCCTTCGTTCCTGCCTCCCTGCCTTTGGTGTTCCTGGGCCAAGGCCAAGCCCCAGAAGTCGAAGCTGCGGTCTCTGTCCCAGACAAGCTCCGAGACTTGACTTTGCAACTATTTCTGGTCACGCCTTAGTTTCCAGCCCGCTAGAACCTTGTCTCTACGGAGACAATGGGGCTGCATCTCTGGAGACCGTGTACCGGTCTTTTCTGAAGAAGGATCTACTACAGCGGCAGTGGGAGCCCCCTGGGGAGAAGATGTTGGCTAAGCACACAGTGTTATTATCTTCTCGACAGCTTCCTCCTGGGTCTCAACAGACTCCAAACCGGGTAGATGGTGCTCTGCCTAGACCCACACAGAGCTGTTTCCTGCCAGGCTCCTTGGCCTCATGAAGAGGCTAGAAGCACATGTGGTAGTTTCAGTGACATTTCAACAGCCGGAGACTCACATCCCTGCTTGAGTTGTCCAGGAACCGGGGGCTGAAAGCTGGTTATCCAATCCAGGAATTCTTTGCCGTGATCTCCTGATCTTTGCCTGATAGTGGTGTCCGCAAGCCTCTGGAAACTGCCGGAAGGCTGGGAATCATGGGCACTTTCCTGGCTCTTCTGGTGGAGCCGTTCCATCGGGCTGGGGAGCATCAGTCTCTTACTTTCTAGTAGGAAATGGGCCAAAAGGCTGAAAACTTAGAGTTCCCCAGCAGTGACGTCTTTTAGGGCATGGACCAGGTGACCAAGGAGTCAGATGGAAGTCAACGAGCTGGCCTCCACAGACCTCATCCCACTGTTGCTCCTTGTGTACTGTTTCCCAGAGACACAGAGAGGCCAAGAGCCTCTCGGGAGGGGCACAGCGAGGTAGGGGAGCAGCTTTAGGATGGCTGAGAGCTTGCACTCCTGGACGCCACCCGTGAGCCAGCTTCCAGGCCCTCGCGTCCTGGGGCCATCAGTCATTCTTTTTGAACCACAGTGGTCACTGGGTGAGCTTTACTCCACATTTCATTTTTGGAACAAAAAAAGATGACTTGTTCAAAAGGAAGCCCTTACTAAGAAAAAGTGAAAGGCTCTGCGATTACTTTTGGAAGCGGAGGGTGGAGACGGCCGGGAACAAATGAACTGGCATTGACTGTGAACTCTGACACGATGGTCTGATGTCGGCCCAGGAGGAGCTGTGTCAGCCCCTCGAGCCATCTTTCTTCACTGTTAATAGCGAAAGGGCTTATGCTGCGTGGGAAGACTTAATTTCCACTCAAGGAAGAAACTCCTGGAAGAAACCACGATGGTAAGAAGAAATGAAGGAGTGAAGGAAAGGACTGATTAGAAAAGTTTTCCTTTAAGTTATTTTGAAATAGCTGTAATTTTTATTGTACTAGGATGCCTGTGAAACAGGGGAGTGAACTGGATGACCTTGCGAAGGCCCTTCCGGTTGGGAATTTTAGAAAAACCAACGCCATTCCCTGGGATGTATTGTGAGTGGGTGGAGGGAGTGGGGGGCGGCGGGAGTGGGCGCCCCGGCTGTCTGCCATCGCCCCCCCAGGCCACTAGGGGTCTCTGCTGATCCACCAGCCCAGACCATCCTCCCTAAAGCCTCCCAAGCCTCCCAGGAGGACGGGTTTGTTGCTAACTTGCCTAGACTGGGGGTGGGGAGCTGGTCTGCTGGAGAGCTTGTCTTGACCCACCCGGGCAAGCCCTCGGCCCATCCTCTTGACTCCCTTAAGGCTCCCTGTCAGCCTGATATGCTGGGCAGGCAGCACAAGGGTTCTCTCTCATGCGCGTGTCACCTCCCCCTGCTTGGTTGCAGGGTTTTTCAGGGAAAGAGGGGTCTTTCTTTGAATTCCCCCAAACTGCCTAGCACAGCGCTGGGTGCAGGATAGATGCTCAGTAGATGGGTGGCCTGAATGGGCTTCAGCCTGGAACGGGGTGAGCGTGTGCCTTTGGGGGGCAGGGACATTGCCACTGTCCCCAGACACCGTGTTCTTGGCCGCATCCCTCTAGTTCTGGCAGAGCCAGCGTGCTGTCTCAGGCTGGGAAAAGCTGGGTTCCCAAACCCGGGGAAGCCAATCACACGTAAACAAGCCACCTAATCCCATTCCTGTTCCACTCCAGTCGGGAGCTTTTGTCTCAAGGGAACAGCAACTGCTGCTGCTCTTCAGGAACATTCCCTCAGAAAGAGGGAGCCGCTCAGGTTTCTGAGCCTGGCAGGGCCGCCCCCTTGGGGTCCTGGCCCCTGAGCGGAGGCTGGGGGGCTAGGAACCCAGAAGGGACAGCCTTAACGCCCATAAAGGAGAAAGGCAGTGGAACTCCCGGAACTCAGCTTCCTGTCACTTGGGTCTGGGGGTGTCCCCTTTTCATCTCAGGAGTGACCTTGCAGGGTGGGTCACCACCCCCAGCTCGGCCACGGGGCAGAACTTCCAGGGGCTGGGCTGAGGTGCTGGCTTCCCACCCCCTTGGCATCCAGCTAATGTTGAAAATGCAAACACTGTGGGTCAACGGGTAAGTTTCCCCTTCCCCAGGTGAGGATGTACTGATTAGTTCCCTTCCTATTTTTCTGGAGAGTTAGCACAGCTGCAGAGTTACATCTGGTTGGCTGAGCCCAGAATCTCAGAACCATGCTTACTCTGTGGCCTCTCCCTTCCCTACTTTCAATCTATTAGCAAATCCAAACACTTGCTTCCCAGCCCTTGGTTTCTTACTCCCTGGTCTCTGAATCCCTGATCTACAGCTAGGTAGGGTCATGCCTCCCCACCCAGGGCCCAGGACGCTTGGTTCTCCTTCCTACGTGTCACAGAAGAAGTCAAAGGATCTAGTAAATGAAAACAGACTCATCCCTGACTCTGCGGCTTAGTAGCTGTGTGACCTTGAACCAGCGACTTAACTGCTCTGAGTTTCCCTTTCCTTGGGTGTAAAATGGAGAAAATAATGTGCACCTTGCAGGCCGGTTGTGAGGCATACGCAAGATAATCTATGTCAAGCACCTGGTACACAGAGTGCTTGGGACCAGGGAGCTTAATAAACGTGGACGTTCTCCCCTTTCTCTGCCAGTTCTTCCCTGAGCAGCTCAAAAGGTGGCCAGTCGGTTCATTTGTCTCCAACGCGTCTCTAATCCTTACCCCATTGCCTACATTCTCCACTGCCTTTAAAGTCTTTGGCAATTGGCTGTGGTGATCAGACTCAAAGCATAACATCCCACAAATCTGGCTGCAAGATACTCCATCATTACATTTGCAGTTAGAGATTGTGTCACAGTGGTTTTCATGCCCTCGGAACCCAGCAAGCTCAGTAGGTGCTTGAACAGATGCATACGGCGTGAGTGAGTGATGTTTCCTCCATACCCTGGCCCCTTCTCTGCAGGGACTGTGAAAGGCTCTCTCTGTTCCTTACCATCTCCAGACTTCTCTCTATCCTGGGAACATTCACACTGAGAGCTCTCAGGTAGTCTGCTAACCGCCCTCCACTCCCTCAAGCTTGCCTGAAATGCCCCCTCCTCTAGGAAGTCCTCCCAAGGCCAGTGAATCTACAGCTTCTCCAATCACAATAGGATTTGAAAGTCCTCCTGCTGGCCTATCTGATCCTTACAGAGGTTTGCTCATCCTGTCTCTGGGCAGGAACAGACCCTGGCCATGAGGGCATGCAGGCTGGGGACTGGGCTTTCCCCGGGGAGGAAGAAGGATGCTGAGTGGTGACTGGGCAACCTCAGGCCATACACATGCTTTGCTCGATCCAGACCCCTTCCGGCAGCTGCCTTCCTGCCCTTCCTCAGGGTCCCCTTGCCCCTGAGCACTCTGTGCTCACATAATTTATCTAGATCCTTGGGTGTGACTCAAGCTCCCTCCCACTGAGATTGGGCACTCATCATGGACAATTCCCTGTGTTCTCCCAGGACCCAGCAGGGTGCACACAGTAAGCTTCCCCTAGATGCTCGGCAAATGAATGAGAACTGTGGCCCCGCCTGATTTGCACTGGAACAGAGCTGAGGTTTAATCTCCACGGGGAAAGAGGGATGGATTTCAGGTCAAACTAATGCTTGAGGGGGGCAGGCACGAGGGTCTCTCCAATGGAATGGTTTATTTGGTGCCATCAAGGAAGGGCTTCTTCACTGAGGATCTGCCCCCACAGGAAGCCTGGGTTCTGCCGAGTAAGAATCCTGGGTGTCCTTAGGTGCAGGCAGGGCAGGGTGGCCTCCTCCAGAGGGGAAAGGACAGGCTGTGGCCCAAGTCCTCGGAAACCCCGGTTTAGCTTTCCTGCTTGCTGAAAGCAGTCTCCCCCGCTCCGAACCCCCTTCCATCCCCTAGGAGAAAGCTCACACATAGAAACGGAAGGCCAAGCCGAGAGTATGCCCCGACCTCACAGAGCTGGATGGGGACACAGTATGGCATCTGAGAGAGGGGGACCAATTTGAATAAAAAATACATCTCCCACTCTGCAACACAAGGCTGAATGATTAGCACACAGGCAAAACCATGAGCCAGCAGTTTGCAACAAAGCTGGCAGGCGGCTGGAATGTTGATCCTGAAGATCGTGTTCCAGAGGGGAGACACCCCTCCCCAGGCCAGGCTGGCGCTCGGCGCGGCTATTTCAGGCTGGGGGGATTAAGGTCGCACCATGACGAATGTGTGCACAGACACACACACACACGCACACGCACACGCACACACACACGCTCCTCCTCTCTCCTCTGCCGAGCTGGCTCCCACGGCCGGACCCCAGTCAGGCCTGCCTCCTGCACTGAGTCTCTTGGCCCCGAGGGTCTCTCCTTCCTGGGAAGGCCCAGGCCAGCCCGTGCCCACCTTGGCGAGGCAGAGATGGGAGCCTGACCCGGGGATGTGGACGGGGCAGCGCGGGGCACATCCTGCTCACCTTCTCCCGGACACACACCTGGGACGCTGCACTGACCCCACCCCTCCCCCTCCCCCCACGACTGCCGCCGTCTCTCTTTCCAACTCCCTTCTGCCTCTGCCTGTCTTCAGCCTCACTCTCCTCTTCCTCGGTCTGTGTCTCTTTGTCTTTGTTGTTCTTTTCCTCTAGTTCTTCAGCCTCTCCGTACCTCCCTCGCAAACGTGACCATTGATATTTGTCTTTCTTTCCCTTTGTCTTTCTCCCTACTTCTCCTTTCCTCCTTTGCCTTCCTGTTGCCTCCCTTGATTTCTCTCTATATTTCTCATCATATCACTTCTTTCAACAGATATTTACTGGCTGCCTATCATTCACCAGGAGAGGAAAATGTGAAGTCACATGGGATATTTACCATATAAATGGCCCACTGTGCCCAGGAGTTAGTTGAGAGGAAGAAAAGCCCATGCTTTGGGGTGGGGTGTCAGGGAGGCCTCCATGGAGAGAGCAGCCTTATTATTGCCCTTGGGGAAGAGGCTGGGTTTGGTCCTGCAGAGATGTGCCGTCATCACCCAAACATACAGGCGTGGAAAAATAGTGACCTACGAGGGCATCAAATGTCAAGTGAAAGGATGTGAAAACTCTGGGGGGCGATTGGGGTTTTCAAGCAGGAGAATGGCTTGAATAGAGCTTCAGAAGATAAAGTAGCAGCGGAAGGCTGAGGTGTGCATATGTGAATGTGCGTGTGTGTGTGTGTGTGTGTGTGTGTATGCGTGTATGCGTGTGTGGGAAGGGGGGCGGGGGGGAGGGCTTCGAGGTAGCCAGAGAAGACAGAAGAGCAGGTTAGGAAGCTATGACAGCAGCTCGTGTGTAATTACCTTATTTACCCACTGAAGCCTGAACAAGTAGGTGGGGCCAGTGAGAGGAAATGAAGGGACAAATCTGAGAAGCCGCAAATGGGACCACCTCACTAAGTGTCTTCTCCTCTCTTTCTTGGTGTCTTTGTTTTTGTCTGATTGTCTGAGTTCCTCTTTCTAAGCGGATCAGAGGTCTTTCTGCAGTGGTCAGCCCAGGGCCAGCTTCACTGTCAGGCACAGATGTGAGGCTTACAGTGATAGGGATCAAAGTTCCTTCCTCTTTCCTCTAAGCTCAGAGGCACTGAATACAGGGATTCCCCAGGAGGACTGATTTTTGGCAGATAGCATCTCCGAGGCCTGGCTCACCCAGAGCCCACGTTATCCTTCTCTGCTAACCCGCGTCTCCAGTGACCCTGCTTTCTGCACACAAAGTTGTCGGCCCGGGGACCCCAAGCCTGAGGGGGCCACTGTGGCTGCAAAGCCCTCTGGCCCTCCTTTCTTCTCCCACTGCCCTGGTTACACCCCCGATGCCAGAGCTCGAGCTGGGGTTGGAGGGCCCAGGAGGGGAAACCCAGTGCCTCTCCAAGGACCTGATTATTTCCAAAGACTTGTGCTAATTTTCTGCTATGATCCTTACATCTCTGTGAGGCACTAAATCCTCATTACTTTTCCTGACCGATGCATTCTAATTAGATCAACACTTAAAACAAATTCACAATAGCCACAGGATGGCTTTCCATCTCATTAACTCCTCACTTATTATTTTCATGAAAATTACTGATAAAAATGTGCATCTCCATTTGGTGAGGCCTCACAGCCTCCTTGGCTCCTATCTTGCATCTCTCCCATCACCGGGGCTGCGCAGCATCGCCATGGTAACCCACAATAATAGAAACTAATAAATTACAAACGAGATGCTCGTTGAGCAATTATTGTCCTCTCTTATGCAAGTTTCTTGCTAATTTTGATCATAAGGGAAAGTACAATAAGACTCTGAAGGAATGAGTCTATTTCAAGAGAATGTTAGCAAGCAGAAGCCTGGGCGGCTGAGTTTAGATCTGTAATAAAGTGATTTGGTGATTTCAAGCAATGGGAAGAGGAAATAAACTTCCGGCCTCGTGTCCCATACAGTACTCACTATCGAGCCCCACAGAGACCCCACTGGGGTGGGTTCGATGTGATTCCTGCTATCAAAATGTACAAGGCATGGCTGGCCTTCTAGGGGCCACCATGTCCTTTCCCCTGCCTCCACCAACCTAGAGAGAGAGATTATACGTCTCGATCCTTAAAACTTAAGAATAAAAATTGCACCACATTTCTTTGGCATTCTTTCCAGCACCTCTCACCAAGCATTCTTAGAAGGTTTACCGGTATCCCCAAGCCTGATTGTCTCGTGGGCAGAGGCTAGTTCAAACCTCCTGGGGGACCCTCCATGTGTCTGTCCTGGACTCAAGAGCTCAGTGGGAGAAGAAGAAAGTGGTGAGTCTAGGGCTTAACATAGACACCAGTGAGTTGGGAAGGTATCACCAGGAAGCTTTCTTAGTTCATAGGTTTGGGGAAAATATTCTGTCCTGGAGAGAGAGCCCATTCTCTGCCATTTCCACAGTTCCCAGTTCCCAGGATGAAGGTGGCTGGTGAATCTTGGGAGGGGTGACTTACACAGTGGCCCTGGACCACAGGGAGACAGATGTGCCAGGGCAGGGTGAGCAACTAGAGAATGATCGGGGAAAAGCTGTTGTCTCCTATTAGGTGGGCAGGATTCAGAGAAGGCCCACTTTCCCCACACTCTCCTTCCCAAAACACAGAGAGTTCATCGAGCTCCAGTCCCCTTGAGAAGCCTGCGAGGCTGGGATGTCTGGGTCCACTCCCAGCTCCGTCCCTGCCTCATCCTCCTGCAAAGCTCTCCATCTCCTTAACTCTCGTGCTCATTTTTTGGGATATCTTGGACCAGGAAGCCAGGAATCCCTTTGGACATTGTCCCTCTCAGATCGGGTCATCTTCTAGGGAATACTGATACCCTGGCATGCTGAGCTCTGGGTGAAAAAGGGACTGAGCTGCCTGAAAATAGCAGGAGGAGTGGATCAGAGGTGAAAGGATACAGTCAGTCTAAACCATTTTCCTAGGTCTCCACGGAACCTTCAGACATTCTGACACCTCGCTTAGGAGCCTGGCTAGGAGACAGGACCCAGCCCTGTGTGTTACCTGTGAGTGAAGGTTTATGGAGGGCTGGTTGGGGGAGTAGGGCCCCCCGAGGTCATTCCTGAGCAGGTTATCACTGTGCATCTTGGTTTTGAGGCAGGTGATGTAACGGTTACAAAAGTCCTTGCAGAGTTCATTGACTTTCTCCAGCTCCAGCAGGTGGATTCTCAGGACCTGGATTGCCTTCACCATCTGTGGAGGGGGAGGAGAGGTGAGCCCAGGTGTCTGGATCCCAGTCCCCTCACTGCCTTGCCCGCCCCACCCCCCAACAAGTCCCAAGCACACGGACAGAGAGGAGCCCATGCTCGCCCTAGGGACGTACGCTTTCCACCCGCAGGATTTAAATTCTCCTTGTGGGTAGCTGCCGATGGCTTCCTTGCTTTGAGTTCACTGTTATCACAGCTGTTCTTGAGGCAGGTGTGGTATTCTGAGAACAGCACTGTGCTTAGAGATTATAAGGCCAGGTCTCAAGCCCCCTGCCTGCCATTTACAGTCTGTGTGGCCTTGGCCAAGTGCTTAAGCTCTCTGCGCCTCATTGTCTGACAAATGGGGACCGTTACGTGCTCCCTGACAACCTTACAGTTTTGTGGAGAGGAGCACCTGAGGGAAGGCGTGAGCTGCAAAGTGTGAGGCCTTGAACAGGCATGAGGAAGACCGAGATCAGAGCTCCTTGCAAGAGCCCCCAGAGGTCAGGGACTGGCTACTCTTAAACACGTATTCTGAGTACCTCATGTGATGCCAGTCACCTAGCAGACACCCCATCAATGCATGTTGACCGACTGCATCGTCCAGCATGACTTAGCTGGGGGCTGGGACACCCAACTGTCTGCGGTGGCCTTTTGCGTACCCTTTGGTACGTGTGTCTGCCGCCTCTTCAAGTGGACGTTCCTAACCTTTTCAAGGCAAGAAGCTATTTCTCAATCGAGGCTTTTCCCTTTATCGTTGTTATTATTATAAAAAGAAGGTGCTATGGAAGGTATGGAAAACAGAGGATGAAGAAGACTGCCCTTGATCTAATCACCCTAAAAAGAATGACGACTTCTTTGTTCTTTTTCACATGCACGTATTCCAACACAGCTTCAATCACCTTGTATGTACAACTTGGCTTCCTGTTTTTTCCCTTAGTTTACCAAATGTATTTTTCTAAGTGGCAGGAATGTTTCCTCTAGTCTCCCTTCTAGACTGCAAGCTTCTAGAAGAGAGGGGTGGTGGCTAATTTGCTCACCCCATTATCCTCGTTACTAACACAAGTGGATACTGAGTAAATATTTGCTGAATGGGTGAAAGTTATTGAGTAAATACATTTTAAGTTGCTGCATATCATTCCATGTGTGTGCCACACTTAGCCAATTCCTTATGGCTGGGCATTCAGGTAAATTCCAATTTTTAAACTTTATTAAAAAACATGTTACAGTGACTTATCTTCCAACCTTATAGCTTATTCGTGTTTCTGCATTATTTCCTTAGGAGAAGGTCCCGGAAGTGACAGAATAAAAGCTATGGACATACTTTTGGCTCACGATAAATACGGCCAAATTGCTTTTCACAAAAGGTGTTGGAGCAATTGGATATCCACAAGCAAAACAGTGAACCTTGATTTAAATCTCACGCCTTATACAAAAATTAACTCAAATGGATCAAAGACTGAAATGTAAGACATACACACTATAACATTTTTAGAAGAAAACAACAACCCAGGAGAAAATCATCAGGACCTAGGGCTACGCAAAGAGGTCTTAGACGTAACACCAAAAACATGACCCAGAAAAGGAAAACTTGATGAATTGGACCTCATCAAAATGTAAAATGTTTGCTCTTCAAAAGACCCTGTGAAGAAGATGAAAAGATAAACTACAGACTGGGAGAAAATATCTGCAAACCACATATCTGACAAAGGACTTATGTCTAGAATATATAAAGAGCTCTCAAAACTAGCCAGTGAAATAACAAGCAATCCAATTAGAACTTGGGCAAAAGACAACATCAGACATTTCACTGAAGAGTATATATATACATGGCAAATAAGCACATGAAAAGATGTTCAATGTCATTAGCCATCAGGGAAATGCAAATTAAAACCACAATGAGATATCGCTATACACCTATCAGAATGGTTAACATTAAAAATAGAGGTAACACCAGATGCTGGCAAGGAATTAGAAACGGGACCACTCATATGTTGCTGGTGGGTATGAAAAATGGTCCAGCCACTCTGAAAAACAGCAGAACAGTTTCTTATGAAACTGAATACACCACCCAGCTCAGCAACTCCAACTCTTGGGCATTTATCCCAGAAAAATAAAAACATCTGCTCACCCAAAACCTGTATGTGAATATTCCAAACAACCTTATCCTAATAGCCCCAAACTGGAAACAACCAAAATACACGTCAACAGGTGAATGGATAAAGAAACTATGGTACGTCCATATCACGAAATAGTACTAGGCAATAACAAGGAACAAACTAGTGATACACTCAACTACTTGGATGGATTTAAAGGGAATTATGCTGAACAGAAAAGAAAAAGCCAGTCTCAGAAGGTTACATACCGTATGATGCCATTTTATATAACATTCTTGACATGACTAAATTTTAGAGACGGAGAACAGACTGGTGTTTGCCAAGGGATGTGGTGGGGGAGAGAGGGAGGAACTGCCCTGTATCTTGACTACCATAGTGTTTCCATGAATCTACACATATGATAAAATGGCACAGAAGTACACACACACACACACACACACACACACACACACACACACACACACACACGGCTGCATGTAAAACTGGTGAAATCTGAATAAGGTTGGTGGATCATACCATTGTCATTTCCTGGTTGTCAAACTGTATTGCAGTCATGCAAGAAGGGGATCAGGACTTCTCTGTATTAATTCTTACAACTGCATGTGAGTCTATAGTTCTATCAAAACACAAAGTAAAAAAAACAAAAACGTGGGGCTCGCCTTGGAGACCATTTATGTTGATATAAGCAATATATAAGCATCCCTCTTAGCTTTGGGCCGGCATTTTGATGCCCAGGAAAACAGGGATGGGCATCGCTCCCAGAGAATCCTATCAGGTGTGTCGTGCTGCGTGGCTAGAAGCCAGGGCCACACCCACTCTGAGCTTCATCTGCATTTCAAGTGGAGAGCAAGTGAGGCGCCCCCAGGTTGGCATTTGGATTGTCTGATGGGTAGGGATGGTGCTTGACTAATTAAAGGCTCTGAGTACTGAATTAGACTAAGTGTCACTCAAAGACAGAAACCAACAATTGCGTGTTTTCAAGCAGGGCTCAGTCACAGGGTCTTGTCCTCAGGGGATGCCCCCTCCGTGGGGCTGAGACTAAAGGAGACTGTGCCGTCCCAGGCAAAGAGGAGAAGAGTGACTTTAGTCCAGATTATTTGGACCAGAAGATGGAGTCGGGCACTGAATAAATTATTTGCTCTTGCCTAAATTTTCTACTTGACAATATATGGTGTTTAATAAATACTCATTGACTGATTGATGGATAACAATACCCAAACATTTCTTATTCTTACTATGTCTCAGGGACTGTGTTAAACCCATCACATGCCTGATTTATTACACATAACCACCTCTGCAAGTGGGTACCATTATTGCCCATATTTTACAGTTGAAGGCAATGAAGGCCACAGGTAGAAGTTTACTTGCTTCACATCACACAGTCGGTAAGTGACAGAGCTGGAGCGTGAAGCCACGTTGCCTGTGTTGCTTCACCGGCAACTAAGGGTCTCAGGATTTACACAGAGAAGATGGCGGTTGATAGGGTGCATGGTTTAGGGAGAAAGTGGCTTAGTGACAGGAAGTACGGCGTCCAGGATACTCAAGTTTAGGATTTCCAGAACCCTCCCTGGCAATGTTCCCACATTCGGCTGCTCTGGCCTGGCCCGCAGGAGCCAGAGTACCTCAGCGTGCTTCCCCATGCGTAAGAAGAGGGGGTTGGACTGTCAGGTGCCTTCTGTTTTCTGATTCTCTGAACGTTACAGGGACTTCTGATGGTCCTGGAAGGGACCACGTGAGATGATCTAGACCAGTCTCTAGGTGACCGGATGGTCCAAACCCTCCCGGACACATGGCTGCACCTTCTCTCCTGAGGCTCTCTTACCACCTCGGCCATCTCCATGTTCTCTCAATCTGCTGAGTTCTTCCAAACATTTACTGCAATCTCTGCGCTTTAATATAAAGTGCTGACTCAGCCTTCTGTAGGCACCGAGAACATCCAGGGCTCCATCAGTACAAGCTCCCTTAATTTAATGTTATACATTCAACAAATATTGAGTCTCATTATATGCCAAACACTGGACAAGACCTCTGACTTAAATAAGTTGCCCAGTTAGCTTTGTCTTCCCCAGACAAAATAATCCTAATTCCTTAAACCTTTCTTCTTTCTCCCTCCCTTCCTTCCTTCCTTTCATTTCTTCTTTCTTCTTTCTCTGAGCTTTCCTTTACTGGACTACCCTTCATTTTCAATCAACATTTTATTTATTCATTTTAAAATCTCTGCGTGAATACACACATACACACCCATACACACACAAAAGTGCACCTATCTATTTATAGCCAATAAATCCTCGTTAGGTAAAAAAGAATCGGAAAATACAATTAAGTAGAACAATATAAAAAGTAAAACCTACCCAAAATAGCTTTGCTCAAATGAAATACGCATGCAATGTGTTTAGATAGATTTGGTGCACGGTGGCCAAAAGTGGACCTACATTTTGGTCTAATAAAGTACAGGTGAAGGATTACTTTTTTATGAGGTAATAGACTTGGTTTAAAGATTTAAGAACATAGAGTAAATCATAATGGTATTCCAAGGCAATGAATATGTAGGACCTGTTCAGTATTAGAGGAAAAAATGGGCAATGCCGTTAATGTGGGGCAGCTGTCTGGCCTGGCGCAAAGCCTGTGGGATTTACCATCAGACGGCTTGGATTTGAGTCCAGACCTACTATTTTCAAACTGGGTGACATTGGGCTAATTCCACGACTTCCCTGAGCCTCAGTTTTCCTCATCCCTGTCTCACAAGATTTGATAACGGCTAAAGGAGATAATAATGTGAAAGAGCTTTATAAACCACAGGGAACCAAATGCATATAAACTTTTGCAACCTCTTTTAATGATTTCTAATATCCTGTTGGCTTTTCTATTGCTGTTCCATTTTCAGATAGTGGAAGAACAGTCATCCTCAGTTTTTTCTTCTATATTTATGTTTAGTAAATCATCCTCTATCTTATTTTTATGCAATTTTGGGTTTTTGCCTCTAAATCAGAATAAAACTCTGACATATTAAACTATTTTTCCTAAGTGATCAGTGTCATGTAAAAAGTTATTCCAAATCTTCTAGTGCAATAACAATTCCATTTAATTTAATAGCGTCATCAAATATGATGAGTGGACCCTTCGTTCCTTTTCTCTCAGTTTTGCTTCATCTTTCAGGTTCTCTCCCTCCCTTCTCTTTCAAAATAAAAAAACAGCCCTCTTCTTCTGAGCAGAGGGCTTCACAAAAGCAAAACGAGATGCACCCTTGCATTTCAGTCTCATATCACAGCGCACGAGCCCCACAAGTCTCAGGAAAGCCCGCAGGACCGGGGCCTCTCATTTGCTGGGAAGTCGCATGGCATGATATCCTGAATCTACTATTTTCTGCCTGGGTATTTTGGACAAGTCATTTAACTTCATCTATAAATGTAAGCTGATAGGTAATACTTACACTGTAGAGTTGTGGTGAACACTGAATAAGATCATGTACACATATGTCCTGGGCACAGAGGAGCTGTGTGTTATATGTGGATTCTTTACGCCAACATGCCCCTCCCCGCCACCATCAAATACTTTTCTGAAAAGTGGCCTCTCTTGTAGGATTGCGGCCTCTTCATTTGATAGTGATGTCCTTGCCTTTCAAAACATTTTTTTACGTAGCACTTTACAATTTGCAAAATGCTTCTCTCTCCATTACCTCATTTGAGTCTCAGAAACATGGGGACACACAGGCATTGTCATCACTCTGCTAGAGATGGAGATCAAGGCTCAGAGATTAGGTAACCAGCGAGATTCCAGGCAGCAATTAGGGAGGGAGGTAGCTTTGCCCTGGAGGGCAGATTCCGTTTACCCTCTCCTTCCTCTGCAATTTGGGAAGCTGGAATGTTCTCCCTCATTTACGGATGAAGAAATTGGGAAACACACATTCCTTGAAGTGCTCTGACGCTTCCTGCATGTCACTAGGTCAGCCAAAGCTAAAATCTATTCAGGAATTTTTCCAGACCAGACCAGACCAGCCGGACCTGGCCTGAGCAGTTGGAAATGTGGGGTCACTGGAACAAGGCCTGGGACATGGAAGAAAGGTGAAGTCCAGAGCCTGTAGACTGCTTAGGGAGGCCACCTCGCAGGACAAGTCAAATGCTTTCAAGTCACAATGTGGCACTTCCCTTCCCACGTCCCCAGAGTTGGGAGAAGCATTGCGGTTCAGGGGAAAGAGGTGGGCTTCAGGAGTTACACCCACCTGGCGCAAACCCCAGCTCTGTAACTTATTGACTATAGGGCTCTCGGTCTTGGATTCCCCCTTCTGTAAAATGGGTATAATGATAACCCTCTCATAGGGCTATGGCGAGAATTCAATAGCAGAGCTGGGTGCTAGAGAACAGTGGGTTTTGGAGGCTAGGTCTGGGGTCCTCCACTTACTGGGATGCTCTGGACAATTCACGTGATCTCTGCACTTCGGTGTCCTCATCTGTAAAGTAGGATAGCGACAGCAACCCCCTCAGAGTCGTACTGAGGACAAAATGAGATCTGGCCAGAAAAGAACTAAAGACAAGTGCAGAGGAAGCACTAAGAAAAGACTGGCTCTAGGGCTGCGTCACTGCTGAGCGTGGGCCGGGCTCCACGCCTGTATTTGACCCACGTATGTGCTGTGTGGTCTTGAGCTGGTGATTTCACCTCGTGTCTCAATCTCCTCATCTTAAAACGGGGATAATAATAATCTGTGCCTTGTGGGTCTGAGAAGAGAATTAAATAAGATAATACAGGTGAAGTGTTCAGAACGCACCTGGCGCCCAGTAAGTGCACTATAAATGTTAATTGTTACTGGCTTTGGTTATTATTTCCTTTCCCTGTTCTGGTGTCTTGTGGGATTTTTCTGCTCCCGTCAAGGCGAAGAGAGTGTGGGCGGGAGGCCGAAGGGAATGGCTCTCTGAAGGGGGCCGCCCGCTGTCTCGGTGGGCCCAGGGCTCTGCCTGGCCTCCTTATTCACAGCCTCTGGCCTCTGGCCCTGCCTCTTCAGAGTGGGCCCGGGGGCCTGGGGGGCCCCATTTTGGAGCTGGTCTTGCGGTCAGGCAGCTATAATCTGTCCCTTAAGCCACACCAGTGTCTCATTAAAACGTGCCCCGTAAGTGTTAAAAAAGTTACACATAAAAAGATTCCATGCATGAAACTGAAACCGTACGTTTTAGAGCTTCGGTTTGAAATCCTGCATAATATATAAAACCTCGGCCCTGCACTGGGGGCCCGTAAATCAGATTTCATAAAACAAAAAGCTTTTACCTTTCAAAGGGGTTTGGGGAACTTGCAAATTTTACAGACTGGACCAACTGCCAGTCGGAGGCTGCTGGGCCCAAGCAGGGGATCTGAGGGCCGGGTGCCAGAGGCCTGGTGAACGCTGGGTGGGTATGGGAATTGGAGTGAGGGTATCCCCGGGGGAGCATTCCAGCTTAGCCACCATGGGGGTGGAAAGCACCCGCTGCACTGAAATGGGGAGGTGGAGAGGCTCAGAGAGCGTGGGTACCAGGGGGAGAGATGCTGGTGGTACCCCGTATAAATGAGGCCTCTGTTACCCCCGGGAAGCAGAGAGGTGGGTGATGGCGTGCAAGGAGCCAGCAGACCTGGATGCTGACAAGTCACTGCCCTTCTCCAGACTCCAGTGTCCCCATCTATAAAATGGGTGTGCTGCTTTCCACGCTTGTGGTTTCCCCACCAGCGTTTTGGGATTCTAAGTTTCTTTTCTGGCAGCTGGCTAACCGGGAAGGGAGGTTCCCTCGGAAACCTATACTCTGGGAACTTCTCTGGTCTCTGAGCATCTCTGGCAGAGCTTAGCAAACAGTGCCCACGGGAACTCGTCTGAGAGACCGTGGAGCGGGGCAGGTAGACACAGAGATTTGCGTGGACGAGAGGAGGGGACCAGCTGGAGGGGGAGGACCCGCGTGCCCGTGGTGGGCCTGGGGGAGCTGGGGAGGAGGCAGGACCCGAGCGCCCAGCGCGGGACAGAGTTCGGGGATCCTAGTGTCCTCCTGACAATCCCATCTGTGAAAGTCAACATTCAAGGGCAAAGGAAAGCCGCCCTGACACACATATATATAAAAAATAAATCTCTCAATTATCTCAGCTCATTTGCTTGGGGTCTCATTTTATGTCCCTGCCCCGCTGTGCAGTATATCTGTCCGGATAAAGAGTTACAGTCGGTTGGGCTACGTGTGTGGGGTTGTAAAAAATACAGATGCCAGATTAACTGGCTGTGGCACTCGGCAGCTGATTGAGCTGATAATGACGTGATCTGACCTTTTTCTAATTTCTAATTATGTGCATCTCGGCTGTGCTGGCTGCATGATTCTTGTTCTAACGATGGCTCCTGTGGTCGGCCTCTTCATCTCTCCCTCTCGACACAGGACTACAAGTGGGGTGGCAAAGGGCGCTGCCTGACACCCTCCCCCCACTCCCGGTAAAGTTTCAGGCTTCAGGCCACACAGTCTCTCTGATGGCCTGGAGGTGAGGTGAGGTGAGGTGGCTGGAATGCCTGGCTTTAGCGATACCGCATTTGACCTTAACCTTCTGGGTGCCATGCATTTAGTTCCACAAGCCATCTCGTGAATAGTTTATGACTGTCACAGGAGACAGGCGTATTGGCTCTATAGACGAGGAAACTGAGCTTCAAAGGAGTTGTCATCAAAGTCACCCAGAGGGTGAGCTGCGTAGCTGGGCTGAGGTCCTTGGCTCCTTCAGTGGTCTCCATTTAAATACCATCAGTCATTGACTGCAGCTAACTCTGGGTAAATCAGGTCCACATGAGGAGGTGGGCTGTCCAAGGCCTGCTCCACCAGTGGACCACTCCCAGCCCAGTCCCCTGAGATAGAGGCCCAGGCAGCACCGGGGGTCTGGGGCCATTGGGGCAGCTCCTACAACATCCACGTGCCTAGGCTAGGCGTGGCACGTAGCAGACACTAACCAAGTTTTGTTGGATTAATGAAGAAATCTGAATCTTTGAGTGAACAGAACTCTGAGAGACCCAGGTAGTGTGGGCCAGGGGAGAACAGGGAGGCGGCCACACTTTTTGGTATTTTCCAGGCTGGGCTAGAATAAGAGGCTGTACTCGGGGGCTCTTCTATAGCTCACCTGGCAGGTGGTAGTGGGCAAGGTCTGTGAGGTTTGTTTCCCCAGGACTCCTACCTCTGAAGGTGTAAATTCTTTCATATTACTCAGCCTACTTGGGGTATTTCCTACCAATTTAGGCCTCAGTTTCTTTTGGGGTCAAGGGAGAGGAGTGCCCATTCCAGCTCCTGCAGAAACGGCTGCCTCACTTCCTGGTTCCGTGGCCGCTGCGGGTGTAGCTTCTAAAGACCTGACTCACAAGTGCGGTTCTGAGATTCTGAGCAACCGAACAGCAGGGCAGGGCCAGGCCAGCCTGCACTTACTGCTGGACCAACTGGAGAACCTGCACGGGGACAGCTGTCCTAGGGGACCTGAGAGACAGTGGTCTGGGCTTCCAGGAAGGAGGTCTGCTCAATCCCAGCCAGGGGAGAGGGAGGCCAGGCACAAGCCGAGGTGGGTTTGCGGCTCCCAGAAATCTGCACTAACGCTCCCTGACCCCGGTCAGGTGCTTATGCTCTGTCCTCTAAACGCATCATAATACTTCACCAATTTCCAGGCCAGGCTGGGGGCTCTCCTGGTAGCTCTTCTGGCCTCCATAAAGTAGCATAATCAACTCTTGAGAGAAGCAGTGGGTGGCTAATTCACAACACAGGATAATACCCAAGTCGTTTAAATCTGTTCTGCTGGTGCACTGTGTATGTGTGTTTTTCTTCCTTCCTTTTTGGAGTCACATTTGCTTTTCTAATTCTGTTTCCCTTTTGGGAGTAGGTACTAACTAAACTCTGATTGCAAGAGGTCAGTGCTATAATCAATCAATTTGTGGAAGAAAGAGTTTTCAGAGTTTCCAAATTCACCGTGCATCATCTGGGTAATCACCCACAGAAAAATCAAGAATTGTGGTTAATAATCCCGGGATGACCACTGTCATGATGAACAAACAGAGCACCCTCTCTACAGCTCTCTTTCTCTACAGGATTCCCAGGGCTAGATGAGAATTTCAGGCATCATCTAATCTAGTGGTTACAAGCCTTATTGAAGATTGCAGCTGTCTGGGAACCTTTAAAAATGTACCTTCACAGGTCCCACCAAACTCACTGAATCACGGTTTCCAGGTGGTGGCCCCAGGCCCGTGTGCTTTTCAAAGCCGTAGTGCATGATGTGGATGACAAGCTAGGTCTGGGAGCCTGATCTACGGCGTCCCCCTAAATGGCAGGACATCTGCTGATCTTCTCAGTGTGACTCTGTTTCCGGTCTTCCTATCACCGATCCTGCTTGACGGTACCTGTCATCCCCACCCTCCACACTGTAGCACATGGCATCAGCTCCTCTCTGGGCAGCCCAAGACAGATTTACCAGCGTGCCAGGGCTCTAGCTCTTGGAACAGCTACACCAGACATTCTGGGCGCCATGACCCTCCTTTCCTCCCGTCTGCACTGCAAGGGGGGTTGGAGGTGAGGCTACTAGTGTTGCAGCGGCAGAGGAGGGGAGAGCTTTGGCAGCAACACCTTTGCATGCAACTCTTGGTTTAAGGTTCTCAGACGCTGGAAGGGTACACCTAGTGCCTGCCCACAGGGGGCATGCAATTTCTTTGTTGAATGCATGAATGAAAGGGTCGCTTCTAGGGCATCTGGAGGGCATCAGAAGGTAGGGAGAGCCTAGCCAGGCGGGGTTGCAGGGTCTTTACCAGGTTGTCCAGCTCTGGGTCGTCGCTGAAGAAGGGTTTGTGCTCTTGCTCTTGCTGGTGGACAAAGTTCTCGATGTCCACGTCAAAGCTGGCGGAGGTGATGCACTCCGAGCCCTGCGTGGCCTGTTCACATTTCTCAAACAGCAGCGTCAGGAGCGGGAAAAGAGGGTGCCTGCGGGACATCAGAGCTCACACATGCGCACTCAGAGACTTGCTGCCGTCGGGGCTCAGAAGCCACCAGGGTCCCTTCCCACATTGCCGTCACTTCTTCTCCCAGGGTCCCACTCCCTGAGAAAGGCCCCAGTCCCCATGGTCAGCCTAGACGGCAGCATTTCACGCCCTGGCACAGAGAATTCAGTCTCCTGATTCCCTAGGGCCTCAGAGGCTTCTGTCCCTCCCCACCAGGGTCCTAACTTTTCTCTTTGTCCAGAGAAACTGCACAGATATTTGATGAGGGATGCTGGGTATAACCCTTCCCAGAAGTAGGTGTCCATTTCTGGCTCAATGTCAATCTGGGAAGGAAATACGGGAAATGTCCAGAAAAGTGCTGGATGTGAACACGCGTGGTTGGTCACACACCCTCCCGTGGCTGCGTGGAGCCAGCCGAGGGCAGCACCCGTGTGTTTGCAAGTGTACGTGGCGGGGTGTGGACCTGAGTACTCTTCACACGTGGAGGGCAGAAGTCTCCACCTGTCCTGCATCTGTTGGCCGACTCAGTTTAGGTCAGACACCCCAGTCACACGTGTAACACTTCCCTACACGTTTCCTATCATCACACGCTTAGCACAACTGTAATTAAATAATTCTTTGCATCGTTATTTGTCCAGTGTTTTCCTCCAAGGCTGTCTCTGTCTCAGTGATCACTGTATCCTTAGGACCTGCCCTGGCGCTGATAGCATGCACTTAATAAGTATTCGGTGACTGACAACGACCCAGCGAATGATGAATACGTGAGTGTGGTGCGCGCACAGCGTGTGACGGCTCTGTGATGGATGGATGTAAGCTGAAGTGCTTACCTGGCGACTCTATGGGTCTTGCTTCGACATCACCACTCTGGGAAGGTTCCCTGACTGCCCCTTCCCTCAACCTGTGCCGACGGCTCCCTGGATTGTTTGCTTTACCACCTGTCTTCCGCACTAGACTCTCAGCTACGTGAGGGCAAGAAGCAAGCCCACCTCATTCCTCACTGTCTGCCCAGAGTCTAGCAGCGGCATGTGGACACTAATAAATCTTTGTTGAATATATACCTGTTAGGTGTGTGACCCCATTTGCATATACAAGTGCATCTCGTTCTCCTTTCTCTGCAGCATGAGTGAACAACTATGTCTTCACACCCGGCACGTGCACATGTTTACATGGGTATTGACACTGGACTCTGGAGCCCATTCCCTCCCACCATGGTTCCCAGAAAGCAACAGTACATCCCTCTCTGGTTGCTCACCTCAGTGCCCTGGAACCACAACATCTAGCTCCTTTCTTTTGAGTAAGCTCTGCGAGCTGGGAGAGGAGAAAGTATGTATGTTGGGTCTGGTCCCCAGGCTTCTGCCAATGGGGATGTTGTAGCCAGCACTGCCCAACAGAACTTCTTGAGGTGATGAAGGCATTCTACAATCTCTGCTGCCCAATACAGTAGCCACTAACTTCATGACGCCAATGGACATTTAAAATATGGCTGTTTTTTGAATTATGGTTTTCTCAGTGTATATGCCCAGTAGTGGGATTGCGGGTCATATGGTAATTCTATTTTTAGTTTTTTAAGCAGCGTCCATTGTGGATGGACCTAGAGCTCTGTCATACAGAGGGAAGTAAGTCAGAAAGAGAAAGACAAATACCGTATGCTAACACATATATATGGAATCTAAGAAAAAAAAATAAAGGTCATGAAGAACCTAGGGTAAGATGGGAATAAAGACACAGACCTACTAGTGAATGGACTTGAGGATATGGGAAGGGGTAAGGGTTAGCTGTGACATAGTGAGAGAGTGGCATGGACATATATACGCTACCAAACGTAAGGTAGATAGCTAGTGGGAAGCAGCCGCATAGCACAGGGAGATCAGCTCAGTGCTTTGTGACCACCTAGAGGGGTGGGATAGGGAGGGTGGGAGGGAGGCTGAAGAGGGAGGGGATATGGGGACATATGTATGCATATGGCTGATTGACTTTGTTGTACAACAGACACCAAGACACTATTGTGAAGCAATTACACTGCAATAAAGATCTATTAAAAATAAATAAAATATGGCTCTTGTGTCTAGGACACTGAATTTTTTATTTTGTCTAATTTTAACTAATTTTAATTTAGATAGCAACATGTGGCTGGTGGCTACCATATTGGAAAGCACAGCAAGTCCTGAAAATGAAAACAAATCATGCTTCTTCCCTCCAGCACGCTATGATTAAACATGCCGAGAAGGACTGAACATTCAGCCTGCATAGTGTTTGTAGGCCGATGGGGGACCCCTGTGAGCCTGTCCCATACTGGGATTCCAATAATCCTGGGCAGAAAGGCAGAAGGTGCTGAGACCCACCCACACTCAAACCTACACCTACTGGTCATTCTACTCGAGCTCGGGGGCAGCGGGGGCTGAGGGGAGATGAATTCCTGCCACAGATGAGCTGCGTGGCTTGGCAAAGCTGTCTCTAGACACTATCTCCCTGACCCTTGTTTTGGGAGCTGATGCGTCAATAGCTGGGCTCCAAGGCTGCAGGCTGGGTCACAGTCTGGAGGAAAAAAGGGTCAATATCTGAGGGTAGCCCATCTGCAGCCCCAAATTGCTAGAAGAGCTACTCGGCCCCCTCAGGAAGCTGGTGGGAAAACAATGGGTTCGCTCAGCCACCCGCTGAAGACAAAGAGAAAACCAGGTGAAGGGGTTAAACTCCAGTATAAGTCTTCATTTGCAGCCACTAATACCGCAGCATATTATAGTCTAAATCTAACCTGATCCCAGTTTTAATGCAAGATTCTCCTGGCCCTGAGTGGAATACCAAAGGAAGCCTTCACGGCTGGGATTTAAGCAGAGACCTGCAGTGGTTTAGCTGAGGGACGTGAAAGGCAAATTCCAGGACGGTGTTATGAATTATTGTGCCTTATGAACCTTCCTGCTCTCAACAGATGCCTGCTGCCATTTAAACAGCCACTAGATCAATTAGGAGTGAAAGGCACAGATCGACTCCGCACAAGGGCACTAAATTACCAGGAACTAATAATCCACAGCATCGCGCCAGGTGGTGGGGGGCGCAGCCCCTGCCCCATCCCCACGGCGGCCGCGGTCACTGCACGTTCCTTCCTCACCGGCTGGAGGCAGGGTGGGCAGCTGCTGACGGTGTGTGGGTGTGCCGGTGCACGTGCGTGCACCTGGGTTGAATGTAGGCTGTCAACGAGAGCAAGTGTGAGCGTTGTGTAAGTGGGCTGTCCTAGGTGTTTCTATCGTGTGTGCACACACGGTGTTACGTCTCTGCTGTACTATGCACATATGGGTTGTGTATATGGAGCTGGGGTGCAGAGTTTGTGTGCTGTGAATACAGGGTGCCTACGCCCTCTATTGTATGCAGTGTGTGTGCAGGGCTACGTGGTATCTGTGTGCAATGCGTGTGCGAGCATCGTGTGTTTTGTGTACACAGTGTGCGTGGCATGTGGGGCAGGGAGGAGGGAGCTGCCGGTGACTGCATCTCCCAGCTACCAGCCCAACGGGTGAGCTCGTCTGCCACTGTCCTGGCCTCTGCAGGGAGAAGAGTGATCAGGGAGGGCCTCTCTGAGGAGGTGACATTTGAGTTAAGCCTGGAAGGACGAGGAGGCAGTCAGGCAAAGGTCAGAGGGAGGGGCTTGCCAAGCAGGGGAAAACGCAAAGCACTTCAGAGAGAAATGAGCTTGGCATGTTTCTGGAACAAAATCCAGGCGCTTGTGGCTGGAGCAAGGTAGGCGAACGGAGGGAGATGAGGTCGAAGAGGTGAGCGGCAGTTAGATCCGAGGTCTCACACAGAGCTGGGCTTTTGGGGACTGGGGTGGAGGCACTGTCCCCTCCACTGGGGGACAGCGTGTACCTTCCAGGCAGAGCTCTAGCATTGGTCCATTTTATAAACCTCTCCCCTGCAGGTGTCAGATCTCCCATGTATGTATATGTGTGTGTGTGTGTGTGTGTGTGTGTGTGTGTGTATGTGTGTGTGTGTGAGAGAGAGAGAGATGAGGGCATATCTGGGGGTGTTTTCTATGGCTTCTGCCATCTCTCAGTAGAAGAAAATGTGCCTTCCATCCTCTCCCCCAAGTTAAGCAAGGACCCGTGGAGCACAGAACAGGCCTCCTGGTTGCTGCCATGGCCCCTCTCCCCAGCCCCTCCCTGCCTGAGCTGCACTAACAGTTCCCCAATCCTCCCTTCATACCCCACCCTCCCCAGCCTCCTGCCTCTGATTCCACCCGCCCTGATCCCTGGACCCCTGAGCCCAGGAGTTCGGATGACATCTGTGCTCACCCACAGCTTTTCATATGAACCACAGCCAGGGTTGGTAGGGCTGCCTGTGGCTCCCGTGCTCTATCCACCTGCATCTCTCGATCACCCCTGACTGCTACCTGCTACCTCAAGTGTGGGGACTGCTGAGATGCTCTGTACACCCCTGAGAAACAGGCTCAGTTTCCCAGTGACTCAGCTGGGTTCTGTGGCTGCAGTGATGCTATGGCCTTCTTTAAGGCTGTTCCCGGCCCAGTTCCCAGCCCCTTCCCCAGTTGCCCATCCTACACCTGCCTAAGCGTTGACCTATATTTAAGCTATCCTCCAACATCACCCCATAAGACTGGGGAAGAGGCTGGAAGCCCCCTTCAAGGAGTCCTTTCCAGCAGCCTCCACTGCGGGCCTCGGGTGGGGTGGGGTAACTAGGGCAGTGACCAGGAGGGCTGGGCACTTTACCCTCCAGGACATGAATGCCCTTGTCTGAGCCAGGCAGGGGATCGGAAGGGGGATATCCTGGCCATGCGTGGGATACTGGTCCTGTCATTCTTGACCTTCCCTGAGCTTCAGTCTGTCCAACTAGAAAATGGGTTTTAAGGAGTTCCTCTTCCCGCTGTCCAGATCTCTCCCACCGTGGATCAGTACCCTTCAGAGGCTGGAAGCAGAAACGTGCAAACTCGGTCCCCAGTGCCTGGACGATGATGAACGAGATGTGAAAGATGGCCGTTAGCCTTTATGTCCAGAGAGCCGAGGACGTCTGACCTCCAGAAGAGCTCGCCTTCTCCCTCCCCGACCTTTCTCCATGCTTTTCCCTGTGTCGCCCTCCCACCTGGCCGCCCGCTCCAGCCCAATCTCTCTCTTTTTTTTAATTTTATTTTTTTGAATTTTATTTTATTTATTTTTTTATACAGCAGGTTATTAGTTATCTATTTTATACATCTTAGGGTATATATATGTCAATCCCAATCTCCCAGTTCATCCCACCACCGACCCCCCTGCCACCCCCCCCGCCAATCTCTCTTAAGCCGTTCAAAATTTGGAGAAAATAAATCTCACTGCACTAATTCAGGGAGAGTTTGAGCCTCGTTGGTGCAGAACAAATAAAAGGAGTGAACCGGCATGACATTTTACTGCAGAAGAGAGGTCGTTTCCAGCCACTAATAGAAAGGACCTGACACAGACTAATAACGAGAAATGAATTTCTCTAACGGCCTCATTGATCACATTCAGCGCTGTGCCTCTGCCTGGGTGCTGGGAGGCGGGCTGCCCCGAGTGCGGACAGTGCCAGGAGCAGGGGGCGAGAGAGGACCTCAAATAAGATTTTATTATATCTTGTTTTCTTTCCGGAGTCCCCACCCCCAGGCCCACCCTCTTCACCTCTCCCCAGGAGCGTCTGAACCGAAAGCAAACTCAAGATATACAGCTCCTGTTAACGATCCAGAGAAATAAAGAACCCCTCTCCACAAATTCAAGATATACAGCTCCTGTTAACGATCCAGAGAAATAAAGAACCCCTCTCCACAGAACCGCAGTCTTGTGCTAGCTTAAGGTGATTAAACCGGATGTGTTGATTTCTACAGGGGTTTAAGCTATCGTTTGGTTTAATTACTTCTGACATTTCTGCCTTCGTTGTTTTCTGCATCACCCAAATTCGCGGGCCTAAAATGCCCAGTCTGGGGCCAGGGTGCGTAGGGCTGCCTCTGGGAGCACCTCAAAGGGCCTGGGCCTAAACAGGGCAGGATTTTGGCTGAAGCCCTTTGCAGAGTTGAATGTCACCCTCTCTCCAGCAGCAGCGAGGCTGAGACCCCTCGCTGAAGCCCCAGATTTTCTTGAGGGCAAAGCGATCCGGGCCCCCCTCATCCCCCACCCACACACATATTGCTAGTGAGGCTTCTGAGAGCATTCTCAGGCAGGAGAGCTTCAGCGCCTTCCATTTTACTCCTCCCTCTTTCAAGACAGATGTTCTCACTGCAGATGGCCCAGTAGGTTTCCCTAACATTTTCAAAGACCTCTTGGGATGGAGACCATAACCTCCTTGGTAATTTTTATACTCGTATCTAACGGCAAGCTCCCCTATAAGGCTGAAGCTCATTTCCTTGTGCTAAAAGGACTCAAAAGAAGACAAGTGGACTTTGTTCTGCTTCCCTTCGTTCCTCCTTGGACAACCTGGGTTAAGAAAAACGTTTTTTTTTAACATTTCTTTCTGCTCATAGGGCCATAAACAGAGAAGCAGAGGTAGGAAAAAGAAAGGATGCCAAGATATAGAGCTTCAACAGATAACAAACAAGGACCTACAGTACAGCACAGGGGACTATACTCAATATTTTGTAATAACCTATAAGGAAAAGAATCTGAAACAGAATATATAAAACTTATATATATATATATATAAACTTATAATATAAAACTTAATCACTTTGCTGTACACCTGAAACTAACACAACATTGTAAAGCAACTATACTTCAATTTAAAAAAAATTTTTTTTTAAATAGCGCTTCAGAGAGGCTATAACGCAAAGAACACAAGAAACAGGGAACAGATATGAAGAGAGAAACGGAGCCCCACAGACTGCGGTTGCGGGATGGCGATGACAGTCACACACATGGGGGGACATTAGTGTTGAGCTCCCTTTCTGGGTGATAAACCTTGTGATTCACAGTCATGCCACTCTGTCACTTCTGAGCCTCTCAGCCATCCCTCCCTTTGTGACCTTGGCCAGAACTGCAGACCTCAATTATGGGTCCAGCCAAGTGTGTGGCAGCCTGCCTGGCTGTCCACTGCCTCTCCCTGTGACTGACCTTGGAGCCCCCAGGCCTGTCCTGTACCTCCCTTCACAGCCCAGTGTCAGCACTCACCACCCCCTGAGGCTTGGCTTCTTCCTCCGATGGGGACAGGGTGGGGTGTCAGAGCCTTTGGCCCTTCCTAGCTGGGATGAGAGTGGACGGTCCAGAGGAGGGAATGTATAGTAGGAAAGGAACATTTCTGGATGGAGGTTTTTGGTGATGAGGCAGTGGGACCAGAGCCTGGTCAGGGTCAGACCTGTGCAGAGGACATTAGCCACTGGCCAGTGAGGTGGGGGTAAAGGGGGGCAAGCAGCGACCCAAGCTGGTCTCCATGGACACACACAGCGGAGGTCTCAAGTTGTCAAAGGCCCACCACCCTGGAAACCCTACCCGGGGGCTGGCATTGTAACCCTTTATTTCTAGTGCCCCAGGTCAGGTCACTGAGATCACAGAATCAGAGATAATACCCTGGAGGCACCTTTCAGGCTGACGCCTGCCCCTTTCCTGGGCATCTTTTCATGGCCAGAAGGCCCATTCCAAGCAGTCATTCTGAGAACTACAGAGTCAGCAACATCAGAGCACACCACGGTGCTTCACAGCGTGGCCTCAGCTTTCTTGTCAGTGTTTCTCCTAGATAGACTCAGTGGAGAACGCGGTAGTTGAACAGACAGCAGGTGGCCCCGGGCTCCTTGCACCTTCATCACCCCCTCAAGGATAGACTTTGGAGACAGATAATTAATTGTGTGACTCTGGGGCAAGTTACTGAATTTCTCTGAGCCTCAGTTTCCTCTTTTATAAAATAGGGATAACGCCACCCACCACAGAGGTTATTGTTAAGAATTACATGAAGGAAGAAGTAGAGTGTCTGGCACTCAGTAAGCTGTCAATTAACGCTTGTTCCAGTTCCCTGGAATGGCACGGGGGCACCTTTTTTTATTCAGGTCAACATCGACGCTATCCACTCCAATAGATGTATAATCCCATCTCTACTGACTCATTTGGCAGGGAAACAAGCCCACATGCCAACTCAAATAGAGGCACAGAAAGAGGAGGAGGAGAGGCAAAGGACAACTTACTGGACCTCGGAACCCCATTTTTGGAACCAAAAAACACTGCCAGTAAGAATTTATTTTTATTTCCCACAGGACAATGATTAAATTCTATTGACTACAGCTGTCTGTGCACAGATCTGTCTTCCTCACTACATGGGGAGCTTCTCTGGTCCACGAACTCGTCTTACCTCTGAATTCCCAGCACAGTGCCTGGCACAGAGCAGAGGATCAATAAATATTCGGAGGATCGGTGAATGGGGACAAATGAATGAACGAAGCGATCCCTGACAGCAAGCGGAGATTCTGAGACACAAGCCTAAAGTTCTTTCGGGCCCGGAATCCACTCCCCTGTGGTACCCAGGTCAGCTACAGCCATCTGGCAGCTTCTAGCCACAGTTACTACAAAGGGCCCCAGTCTCCTCTGGGCTCTGCTGGGTGTGTGGGGTGAGGGCTGGCAGGGTCTCAGGGGCAGACGAGTAAGTGTGAAGGAAGCGCTCGGCCAGCCCTCCTCTCCTCCCCTCAAAGGCACCAGATGGAGAGAGCAGAGTGGGGTGGGGGAGACCAAGCCAGCAGCTCCTGGTTGGATGTATTTTTACTTCAGGTGTGACGTTGAAACCATGCGGGTGTATTTTTAGTCCTGCCCAGTGGGCGGTATGTTCGCCTGGGTTGCCTTGGAGAGGACTTCTTCTTGTTGCTAAATTGGAATCGCATCTGCTGGGTTCCTGGGCTCCAACCAGCTCTCCTCCCCCAGGTGGGTGGACAGGTCCATCCCTGGGGAGTGTGGGGCTCAGGGGAGGCCACAGTCTGCTTTGTCCCCATCCCTTCACACACACACACACCACACACACACTCACACCCTTCCCTCCTGGCACATTAAAAAAAAGTAATAAATGTGAAATCTCAACAAACCGGTTGTTAAGGCTGGTCTACAAGGGCGAGAATACAAAGAACCTAAAACTTGAGACCTGGTAGGATCTCATCTCCAGCCCCTTCATTTTCTCCCCAGTTTTACTAAGAAATAATTGGCCTGCATCACTGTATAAGTTTAAGGCACGTAGCATGTGATGGATTGATTTACATGTACCCTGAAATGATTACCACGACAGGTTCAGCTAACATCCATCTTCTCAGATAAAAGAGAGAAAGGAAAAGAAAATTTTCCCCTTGTGACGAGCACTCTTAGTGTTTACTCTCTTAACTTACCTATATGTGATAGAGCAGTGTTAGCTGTAGTCGTCATGTTGTACATTACATCCCTAGTACTTATTTCTTTTATCACTGGAAGTCTGTACCTTTTGACCACCCTCCTCCGTTACCCCCTCCTTCTACCCTTCACCTCTGATAACCACAAATCCAATCTCTTTTGCTCTAAGTTTTTTTTTTAGATCCCACATATAAGTGAGATCCTACAGAAGTTGCCTTCCTCTAGTATTTTACTTAGCATAACGCTTTCAAGGTCCCTCCATGTTGTCATAAACGGCAGGATTTCCTTGTGTTTTATTTCATGTCTGAATAATATCCCACTGTGTATATATACCACAACTTCTTTATCCATCCATCCATCAGTGGACATTTAGGTTGTTTCTGTGCCTTGGCTATTATAAATAATTCTGCTATGAACACGGGGATGCAGATGTCTTTTCGAGTTAGTGTTTTCGTTTCCTTTGGATCCCCAGAGTGGGACTGCTGGATCGTAGATAGTTCTATGTTTAATTTTTTAAGGATCCTCCATACTGTATTCTAGAGTGGCCGCACCAATATACAATCCCAACAGCAGTGCACAAGAGTTCCCTCTTCTCCACATCTTTACTATCACTTATCTCCTGTCTCTTTCACGATCAGCCTCTTCATTTTAAGGGGAGGTAACTCAGGAAGAGAAAATAGAAGTATCTTTCCTGCAGTTAGGCAGCTAGTGACAGGCAGTTTCTATCCAAGTCACCAGAGAGCCAGCCAGTCCCCAACAAGAAAGCACTGGGGCAAGGTCTGGTGTGGGAAGCGGAGCTCCATCCATTTTGTCATGGCAAAATGACAGTGACACACCCACACACATTTGGTGGCACTTCGTAACTTACATTTCATGTGCTTATTGCATTGAAACACCCAATATTTTTATTATTCCCATTTTACTGATTAGCAAACTGAGGGGCCATGTGGTTAAATAATTACATCAGGCTAATAAGTGACTGGGTTGAGATTTAAATCTGGGTATCCAAACTCCAAATTTTGTGTTCTTCCCCCTTTCCCAGGTACTGTTTTTGAACCATTATTAGAATCACTTCATCCTCCTCCCCCTTTTTTCCTCTACTGGCCTTGAGCCCTATGCGTCCTGGGGTCACAGAACTGAGCTGCCACATTTACCCTTTGAGCATCAGGACCCATGCAGCACAAGACAGTCTCTACCTCACCAAACAGGTTTCCAAAAGAACTTTCTCTCATAATAATACTTCTGTGTGTTGGAGAAGGCTTTGACGTTTTTATAGATCTTTCATTTTCTCATCTTATGCCTACCCTGTGGGAAAGTTTATCTAAAGAGGTTACGTGAGTTGCTCAGTGGTAGAATCAGAGCTTAGGCTGAAGTCTTAGTCTTATGTTCTTTCCACTTGACCACAAAATGGCCCAGTGCTTGGGAAAATCAGAGAGTGGGGCTTAGAAGGGCTAGACTGGCTTAGTCCAGCCCTGGTGAGAAGCCATGGGCCATGTGAGCCCTCAAAGGCCCAGCTTGCTGGCTCCCCGCCCCTCCCACCTGATGTGCCCCACACACACACAATTCGCACCAGCGGGTGGCCCAATGGCTGGTGTCTTCCCTCTAGTAAGGGGGACCGATCCAGTCTAGTACTTGTCGCAGTAGCTCCTCACAACGGTGGCCACCATTCACTGTAAGGCTCGTCTGTGCCAAGCACCGTCAGCTGTTAGCACTGGTTATCTCCTTTAATCCTAACATAACCTTGTGAGGATAAATGTCATTGGGATTCCAGGCTCCTGGATCTCTTATCCATGTGCCTTGTCTTGGCGGGGTACCTGGACTTCTCAGCTCTGCCTCGGCCAGGTGGTGAGCTGTGGAAACATCAGGACCCGCTGCCTCTGAACACACCTGCTCTGTGGGCCAGGCAGCCGCAGCCTCTGGGCCTGCCAGCGGCATGTGCAGAGGCTGGGTCCGGGGCGGGGGCCTTCGAGATGCCGGCAGGAAGGGCAGGGAACAGGCTTTGCCTGGTGCCGGGGGAGAATTGAGCACGGGTTGACTTTCAGATTACGGCTCCAGCAGGATCGCTCCCCTGACTGTAGTCAACAGCTACAGTTATGTTTGCTCAGATGTCAGTGAATCCAACTGCTTCCAAACGCAAGGAGTGTCTGCTGGAGCCCCAGCCCATAAAACCCAGCTCAGAATGCAGCCTGGAACATCTGCTCCCAGCACCTAGTCCAGAAGCATCTGGTCCTGACTCTTCTGCTTGGAATGTCTAAACTTCTCCCACACCATTCTCAGGCCACCTCACCCAGCACGTCCCAGGAATGACCAAGCTCTATGCCAGGGAAGGCACAGGGTTAAGTCCCTGGGTCAGCTCCCCGGAGACAGAACACCCCTTGGTCACAAGGTGGAAGAGTTCCCTCAAAGACAATTCATTAGGAAGTGCCAGTTCCCAGGGTCCTGGCCAGGCAGCTGCTAAAGAGGACAGTCACAAAGCAGCCAGCTCCTCTGCCCAGCCCCAAGCCCAGGGGGCTCCAGCCCGGCCCCAGGAGAGGCTGCTTGGCTATCATTTCCCTTGGGCTTCACCTCCCTTGGGAAAAGCAGTGCTACTCTCCTACGCTGTGCTGTGGGCCAGAGGCCTTGCAGTCAATTCCACATAGAGTTTTTTGAGCCCATAAGATGTGCCAATTTTATACTATAGCTACTTCCTATGTCTATCTTCTTGCCACTCCCTGGACTGATTCTTTTTCATTCAGAACCCCTCTTGGAACTTGACACGATGCTTCCGCGTAGCAGAGCTCAGTAAATGTTTAATCGAACCGCAGTGCAGGACCACTCAGCTGGGAGCCCTTTCCTGTCTTGCCTCTTGCTGGGTCGCCCCTCAGCATCTACCTTCTAGCCCGACCAACCCCTGTTTCCATTCCCCCAAACATCTCACAGCAGCTAACGGCTGCAGAGTACTCTCCACATGCCAGATTCTTTATCCAGCACTTCATGGTATTATCTCATTTAATCCTCATGACCAACCTAATGAAGAGATGGCACTATTTTCGGTCCTATTTTACAGATGAAGAAACAGAGGCCCAGAAAGGTTTACTGCCCAGTGGCGGAGCCAGGATGGAAACCCAGGCGATCGAGGTCCACAGGCCCTGTTCTGCAGCCTGAACTTCACCTCCCTGAACGCACCAGACGCCTCACGTGCGGAAAAGGCCACGGGGACCATGCTGGCCCCTTTGTTTCAAACACCCCCATCCCATCCCACCCCAGGCAGCAAACACTGATCTGTGTGCTCGATATTATCATATATCATCTCATTTTAGTCTAGCTATGACTATTTCCTTTTTTACAGTTGAGAAAACAGATTCAGAGGGACTAACTTTCCCAAGGCGACCAAGCTGGTTATCACCACATCTATTTTTAGACCTTGTCCCACAGCTCAGTACGGCTGCTCTATGGCCTTTGTCCCTCTAGCTATTGGACCATTAGGACCGAGCCCGAACTTCAGTGACCTTTAGAGGGATAGCCTCAAGGGAGCGATCTGAACATTGCCCACTGCCCCGTTCTGATCTTTCCCTAAACAAGCGTGGATTCTAGAGGGACCCAGTCTGAATGCAACAGGGGCAAATGTATTACAAACAAGGCCTTAGCAATGTGTACTGCTTTCGTCGAACTAGAAGTGGACTTCAGCTTGAACTCTCTAGGGCTGGGTGCCACATGGGCAGAAGCTCTGGGTGTGGCTTACAGAGAGATGAGACTGACAGGAAGAGCTACAAACACTACACGGAAAGGCCGAGACTCTGACAGCTGAGAAACTAAAGACTGGTTTGAGGTGGGCTTTCTGGAGCTGCTGGGAAGGAACTCATTAACGGATGAAACAGGAAAGCCTTGGAATCTACCTGGAGAACGTGGAGGCATCAGGGCTTTGCTCAAGCAGATGTTAAGAGTTGGATGGTGCTGGGTAGAATCTAGGAAGGAGAAAATTCACTGCCTTGGGGTTCGGGTGAGAAATTACAATTGCAAACACTTACATAGCGCTTATTCTGGGCCAGCCTCTAAGCATTAATTCGTTAAGTGGGAACATTTCAAATTTAGAACCAGGGAGTGGGCCAGACAGGTCAGTGAGGGCCAAGGAGTGTAGGATTGTGGCTAATGGTATGAGTTAAAGCATTCCACAAAGTCGGCTGTAAAGGTGCTGGTAAAACTGGGCACCTGTAACTCGGCTACCTGCAGGGGTTTGTGCTTGAGGCTGGAGAGAGCCAACTGTGTGCATCTCTTCCCACCTCTGTTCAGCAGCACACTGGTAGCTTGAAACGGGCCATGGTGGATGCAGTTACACCACGGAAATCGACAGGTGCTACATGAGGGCTCTCCCTCCCCGCTCCCCCCAGAGCCAGTTAGCCAGCACACCAGCCTGGAACCATGGAATATGGATGGGTCCTGCCTCGCCTACTGAAGGAATCCACTCAACAGGCCCTGATTTAGTACATGCTCATCCAAGCTGCTGGGTCTAAGGTATTGTGTAAGGCGCTGGGGATCAATCAATGAAAACGCGTAGACCCTGACTTCATGGAGGTAACGATCTAGTGGTGGAAACAGAACTAATAGTAACACAATCGGTTCAATTGTGAGTTAACGCCACAAAGGAGAGACACAGGGTCCTGCAGTCACCTCACCCTCCGCACCTGATTCGCAGCTCAATTCTCTGGCATTTTTCCTGGAGAAGCAAAGCACAGCTGTCCCCACCCTTCTCTCACTGTTCCTGCCTCCAGGCCAGCACTTCCCGTCACTAACAGGTATCTTCTGCAGCGCCCGGCGGGCCATTTCCTGGGTCCCCAGACAGTATTTCAGCCTCAGGGGCGGAACCCATTGTGCGCAGAGCCGTCTCAGCAGAGCCCCCTCCTCCCCCGCTGCACCTGGCCAGGCCCAGCTCCTGCCACTGTTCTGCTCCCCAGGACATCACGGTTTCCATGGGAACCCACTCACTTCAAAGGGGAAACGGCAGAGACTGGAGGGGAGGAGGGATAGTGAAAGCTGGATCAACCTCACCCTCTTGGCCCCGTCTCTGTGCTGCTGGCAACCTAACTTCCAAGCTCCCCGCCACCTAACACCGTCCAGCCCACAGCCCACAGCCCACAGCCCACCGGTGGAGAGGTGGGGGGGTGTGGTCCAAGCTAAATTTTAACTTCTTGGGGGGAAAACCCCAGGGGTGAGGTGCACCTGGGGAAGGAGAGATCTGAGCTGGGTCCAAGCCTGCGGTCCCCGCTCCATGGGGCCTCCCCTCAGCAGACCCCTCTCAGCATTGCTCCTGGGCCACAAACACAATTACCCGCGATGTGCATCCAATCATGGGGTCTGCTCGGATTAGACTGCAATCATTAATCTGAGCGGGAGCTCCCGGCCGCCTTGCTGATCAGCCCAGATGATGCTCTGGTATGATCCAATTCAAGACAGACTCTGCCTCCCTTCCCCTCTCCCCCCACCCCACACGCAGAGTTTCCACATCAGAAGGAACCAATACATTTCATCAACACATCCTCCTACACAAATAAAACCTCAGGGCACCAGGAGGCTCCTTCCCGCTTGTCGCACTGCCTGATGCCGCCCTGCGGGCCTGGCCAGGGAGGGGCCTCCCCCACCTTCGTTCTTCGAAGTAGTTCAGGGAGGGGCCTCGGCGGGGACACCCAAAAGTCAGCGCGGGGCACTAATCTCCGTGGAGAGGGGATGCTTACATTTATGGACATGAAATGCTGACTCCCTGAGGTGCTTTGAGCAGCCAGGCCGCCCCAGGCGGGCAGATCTAATTAGAATTACCCGACCCTATGGGAGGTGGAGCGTCTCCCCTCAGCCCGCAAGGGCGGTGGAGAGGGCGGCTGGCACTAATGGGAGAGGGGTGGTCATGGGAGACACCCTGGGGGCCCTGGGGCAAGCAGGGCTGCAGAAGAAAGAACTGGGCAAGGGTGCTGATGTCCCTCTGCTCCGTCGTCCTGAGATGCCGGGCAGACTTGTTTGGCTGGACTGTTGGTGGTATCCAGCCTGGGATTTCTTCTTCATGGTCAGACAGCTGCAGAGATAATTTGCTCAAATGCCATGGGCTGTGAGGTGACAGCCCCATGGGAGAGGGTGAATCTCAGATGTGGAGGTGAGGCATGTTGGTTGAGGGAAGATCTGGGCCTTTGTACTTCAGGTGACATCATGGTGGACAGCCCCCTTGGGGACGCGGCCCATCTCCTGGCTGGGCCTGGGTGGGGTCTGAGCCTGGGATCTTGGGAAGGGCTATGGAGCACGTGGAGCCCATTGGCAGGAACAAGGGAACCGTCTGCTTTGTGCCAGACATGGAGCCAGGTGCTGGCATGGGCTGTCTCGTAATTCTTGCCGAACCACTGATTAGGTTCTGTCCTGAAACCAACGCTCAGAGAGACGAGTACAAGGAGGAGGTAGGGCTCAAGCCTAGGTTTCCAGAAACTTTATGTTAGGCCACTAATTTGGGGTCTTTCTAGACTAAGATCTGTGCTCACTACAGGTCCCTGCCCCTGGGGGTCCGAGAAGGTGTCAGGGATCCGTCTCCAGTGCGAATATGAATCACCTGGGATCTTGTCAAAGTGCAGATCAGGAATCCCCAGGTCGAGTGGGGCCTGAGATTCTGCGTCTCCAACGAGCTCCCAGGTGATGCGATGCTTCTGGCCCATGGACCACACTTGGAGCAGCAGGGATTTAAAGGGGGTGTGATGACTGTACCCACAGTCATCAGACCACGGGGCAGTTTTCAGAGGCCAGGCTGCTCTCGCTCCCTGCTTCTGTTCTGCCACCAGGCCCAAGGTGAGGCTACAGGCCCTGTGCAGCCTCAGCTTCCCGTGCCCAGCTGCTCTGGCCACTGACCGTCCTGGGAACGCACCAGGCTCTCCTCTGCCGGAAGTTCCTGACCCCCCATTTCTCCTCCTGCTGAGCTCTCTTACCCAGCCTTGAAGATCAGACTCTACTGCTTCCCCCGTGAAGCCTTCTCTGTCAAAGCCCTGACCACTCTATGTTGGTTTCTTGTTTGCATTATGTCTCCGTTCCTGGAGAGGCAGGGAACAGCCCATGCATAACCTTTATGATTTACCTCTTTCCCCTGGAGCCCAGCACAACGCCTCCACGTAGTAATAGCAAGGGTTCAAGGCAAGTGTGAAGGGAGGACAGGAGTGTAGGTCCCATGCTGGGGGCAGGGGAGCTGGGGTCCTCCTCAGGGTCTCTGACAGGTCCTGTGACCAGATCCTGGCATTCTCTGGGGCCCAAGGCAGAGGTCTCTACCCGCAGGAGCTGGGCCTGGCCTGTGCGCCGGGCAGGCTGGGGCCCGGGAGCTGTGTTATCCAGGCCTGGGAAGGACCTTGTGTCAGGATCTAGGGATCAGGGCCCACTGCTTTGGACTCCCAACTGTTGGCATTAGAGGCATTCAGCTCATCTGAGTAACTAAAAATAATGCCAGTGATAATGATCATAACGGCAATAATTATCACCATTGCCATAAAGCCACTGCCATGGGCGGGGCTGGGTGGGCCAGGCCACGTGTGACTGGAGTTAGCGCCCACTGCAGCACACGCTCAGCCAGGGGTCGGCCCCACTGCTGATGCACGCGAATGTACGTGCTCACACGAGCGAATGTGAGCAAGGGTCCAACCTCGATGCTGAGTGCTGACTTGGGCATCTTTTCTTAGTGATGTGGGCTCCCCATGGACAAAGGATGACCGAAATCCCTGCTGGGACATCGCTCAGGTCCGCCCTCAGAGGACCGCATCTTCACCCCAACAATGTACACAAGACAGACCGGAACTTCCCTGAGCCCTTCCCACCCTCTGCTACATTCAGGGCCCAGCCCTGGGTACAAGGGGCTGATACAGAGTAAAATGACACAAGCTGCCTGCTCTCAGCAAACTGCCCATCTCGGGGAGGGTGCCAGAACCTACACAGTCGTGTACAACCTCTATTGCTAAAAACCGAAGACTACCATGAATCACAGTGTGGTCCAAGCACCAGCTGCATTAGAGTCGCCTGGGATGCCTGTTAAACATTCATACCCTCCTCCTACAGCTTGACCTACTGATTCAGCATTTCTGAGCACGGAGTCCAGATACATGTGTTCTGACGAGCGCTCCCGGTGGTTTCCAGGCGTACTAAAGCTTTGCTCACAACTGAGTCCTGGATGGCGAGTGCTGGAATGAAGGCGATGACGGGGCATGTGGGCCAGGACAGTCCTGAGGCAGCTGCCCGTTTGCTGAGTGGAGGGCTCTGATGCTCGTCAGGGCTCATCTCCCCAGCTGGGCTGAGGAAGAGGCCGTCCTGGAAGACACAGCCCAGGCCTCATCTCCCTCCCTGGACAATTCCTGCATGGCCAGCTGAGGGCTCTCTGGAGTGACTTCAGAGAGAAGGGACCTGGCCCTGGCTACTGGCTTCCGTGAGCCCACCTGCTGGCCTGCACTCACATCTCTCATGGCTGAGCTGGGCCTGAGGCCACTTGGGGGCTCCTGCGCATGGCCCGGCTGAAGTGTCTCCTACCTGTACACAGCTCGCTTGTCAGCCTCCAGCTGGGCCTGGGGGTCGATGGGGGCACTGGGCACAGGTGTGCTGGCAGCAGCCGAAGGTGTGGCGATGTGGACAGCCTGGGCCTTAGAGGGGGCCTGAGCGGTCGCCGTCATCTGCAGAGACAGAGAGGAGGCGTGGGTTAGTAGGGCCAGGACCACTGGTTCCCCGGCTGGAACTGTGAGGTCCACCTCGTCCTGTGGGGTGTGTGTGTGGATAACAGAACGCGTACGAGAGAAATGTGAGGGTATAACGAGCGTCCATTTGTACATATGCTGCAGTGGGAAGAAAGCTGGTGTTTTCTCAAATGAGAAAATTCTGGGGAACGATTTAGGACCATCCAAAATCAGGTGGCGTGGAAGTGAGCTCACTTTAAAAGCGACCTAGAGGGGCTAGGGGCCTAGATGGGGAGGGTGGGAGGGAGGCTCAAGAGGGAGGGGATATGGGGATATGTGTATACATTCAGCTGGTTCACTTTGTTGTACAGCAGAAACTAATACAACATTGTGAAGCAATTATACTCCAATAAAGATGTAAAAAAATAAAATAAAAGTGATGGTTCTTAATGCAAATTAAGGTGGTGGCCTCTGGCCGGAAGCAGAAAAAAAACAGAATGATGAACCCTTTAAACTGTGCTTATGAGTCACTTGGGCTGTACTGGGCAGTGCTAGGTTTGATTTGATGACTTTGGAGAGCAGGAAGAAGATAGCCGAGTCAGTTCCCGACTGGGCAGAGGTTTATCCCATTTACCACAAGCCAGAGGTAACTTTTAATGGTTTTGACTGACAATTGAGTGTTCTGCAAACTTGGTTTGCCTGGGCACTTGAAGGTAAGCAGGTTGTAGTGGACGATGAACAGATTTCTGTTCTTAGCCGTAACAAATATTTAGCGTAGTAGCTCTCCTCCTATGTTACATGTTTTTGAAGGTGCCCCTGGGTTCCCAAGTTTGTGCCAATCAGGGCACCTTTTAAAAATATATTCTATATTGGACTTTCCGTATAAGATTTCATTTAAAGAAATGGTTAAATGGCTTTTAAATTTTGGGTAACCATCATAACAGAACTTGATGCTTTTATATTTTATTTTCCTTAAATGGATCCCTGAAATGTCACGTGTGGTGACATGCCTCAACTATTGCTCTCCTCCAGCCGGCCCACAGAGCCTGACAGCTCTCACCCACTGTGTTCTTGGACTTGACGCCCTTGTCTGCCTCCCGAGCTAATACCTTGTTCACACCTTCATCCCCGGCACCCAACTGACACAGACGGGACGCTTAGTGTTTGCTTAGAAAATGAATGAGGGAATAAACAAGTGGACACACCTTGAAAGAATCGTATACTTCACAGCTGGCAAGTTTACCATATGATCTAGGTCCCTGCTTTCTGGAAGAGAGAGTACTGCATTTCCACGAATACAAGCACAGAACACTTGCTGTCTCATTGTCTTCATTAGATCTCTGTTCACGTGCCACATCTTCACAGTAAAATAGAGTCCCTCTGCCCCTGCTATCCCCTTACTCTGCCTTATTTCACAGCCCTTATTATGACTATATATTTCGTAGCCCTTATCATGACCAGATGCTATATATCTACTTGCTGAGTTATTTTCTCTCCCACCCGCAACTCAAATGTAAGCTCAAAGAGGGCTGGTTAACAGTTGCATTCCGAGGGTCTAGAATAGCCTGGCACTAGTCAATGCTCAACAAATACTTGTTAAGTGAATGAATTAATGAGTGATGGGTGGTAAATAAAATTGAGACTATAAAAGAAATATACTGTAGCCCCATCATTTTTTGTTAGGAAGAAACATCCTTGTCACTGTTAGCTGAGCTGGGGGAACTTTCCCAAACTCAGTGCTAGACAGAGCATCATGGTACCTTGAGGCCGGCAAGGTACCATGCTTGACTCTTACTGTCTCCTGTTAATAGCTTTTTGAGCAAATCCCTCAACTTTCCTAAGTTCCTCCTTTTCATCAGTAAGCAAACTGGTGTCCTTTTAGGATTCATGAGTATTAAAGAGGTGCTGTAAGGAAGAAAGTAGAAACAAATGCTGTTCTAATTTTCAAAATACAGAAATAAGGTGGAATCAGACAAACTAAGTATACTTCTAATCTTCACATTGATCTGGGCTAGTTTCTTCCATTCACCAATGCAACTGATTATCTTTCCCAATACTTCTCAAGTCGCCACCATGTACTAGGCCCTGGGGTGACTAGGATGAATGCCTGCTATAGTGGAGCCCAGTTCTGGGTTTAACATGATCACTGAGCTGGCAGATCAGGAAAATGGTAGACATTTTCATTTACATGGTGTAAATGACCTCAGCAAGGTACCTCCCATGATATCCTCGTGGAAAACATGGAGCGACGTGGTCTGGTGGACAATTGTGTGGATTAGGAAGCTACACCCAAAGGATGACAATTAGAGGAGGGATGTCAGAGGGAGGAGGGCTTCTAGGAGATGCCACATGCTTTCTCCTCAACTCTCTTCTTCAATATTTTTATCAGTGATTTAGAGGATGTCTGAAGAAACGCTCAACAAACTTATGGGTGACATGAAACCGGGATCCAAACGATCTTCACAGGTTTTGGCAACGTGCCAAGGCTAATAAGATTAATTCTTGTCTAATAAGTTGGAATTTAACACTTCCAACACTTCGGCAAAAAAAAAAAAAAAAAAAAAAATCGATAATAAAAGTGCAGAAGAGGAGAGACATCATTTAGCAGCACCTTTCAGTTGACAGAAGGCTCAGTATGTCCACAGTGTACTGTGTCTGTCAGACAAACAAAAACCCCAAACTGATGCTCTGTGAGGACCCATCAGCAGAGGCACAGCTCACACAAAGCTTCCAGCCCCACCTACTAAGCTGAGACAGGTGCCGGGAAGTACACTCAGAGGAGAGTGGACCAGGCTGCTCAAGGGATTCTGAGGAATATTTGCAGGAATCTGCAATGTTAAGGAAGATTTGGGGGATGGGAGGGAGATGGAAAGATGTGAGAGCCCCCTTTGAATATCTAAATGAGGGATTAGATTGTGTCAGTTCTGTTCTGTACGCCCTAAAGCGTCAAACTACAACCGATGCATTACATCTGTAAAATGCAGACACATTTGGGCTCAACCCAAATAGTAAGTTTCCAAGCCTCTGAGCTCTCCAAGGCTGGGATGGGCTGCCTCCCGGAAGTGGTGAGTTTTCACTGGTGCAGGGGCCAAGCAGAGACTCCCGCGGGGGCGATGGACGCTCTCTAGCTGGGTGGGCTGGCGTAGGTGACATCTGAAGTCCCTTCTAACGGTGACAGGCTCGGACGCCGTGAGGGTGCTTTCATGACCACTGCCCACCCCCAGGGTTGGCGTGGGGCTCAGATTAGATGACGTACGGTGTGTAAAAGTGCTTTGGAAACTCTATAAAGTTTTCCCCATATGGAGGGGTGGTTGTAGTTCTTCAACTCCAGCACGTGCATCTTTCATAAAGCAATGCACGGCTCGTTTAAGCGTAAAATACAGGGTAGGCTGGTGTGCTCTGCTCTGCTCAGTCCACTAAGGGTGAATTTCCTCGTGTCCTTGAAGGAATCCACAAGGGGTTTCTATGCAGATGAGCTTCTAGGAGTGGGAGGACTGAGGGCAAACTGGTGTCCTTTTAGGATTCATGAGTATTAAGGACTTTTCCTCTCACCTCCTCTTTCTAGACAGGACTTTGGGGGAAGGTGCGGCCAAAAGCCCAGCTGGGGCCCACAGGAAAGTGTAAAGTCTGTCATACAGAGTGAAGTAAGTCAGAAAGAGAAAGACAAATACCGTATGCTAACACATATATATGGAATCTAAGAAAAAAATAATAAGGTCATGAAGAACCTAGGGGTAAGACGGGAATAAAGACACAGACCTACTACAGAATGGACTTGAGGATATGGGGAGGTGGAAGGGTAAGCTGTGACAAAGTGAGAGAGTGGCATGGACATATATACACTACCAAACGTGAAATAGATAGCTAGTGGGAAGCAGCTGCATAGCACAGGGAGATCAGCTGGGTGCTTTGTGACCGCCTGGAGGGGTGGATTAGGGAGGGTGGGAGGGAGGGAGACGCAAGAGGGAAGAGACATGGGAACATACGTATAACTGATTCACTTTGTTATAAAGCAGAAACTAACACACCATTGTAAAGCAATTATACTCCAATAAAGATGTAAAAAAAAAAAAAAAAAAAAGCGGTCACTTGTCAGCATCCCAAGCGCCGGCCCCAGCCGAGAGGCTGTTACCGGGGCTCAGAGAGCCGGGCCGGGGGAGAAGAGAGCAGAGCAGGGGGACGATGATTCAAATTTATTTAGCTCCTGGGGGCCAGTTCAGCAAACTCTGCATTTCCTCCAGGTTGGGAGAATGTTTATCTTCAAATAGATTTCTTCTTCTAGCCAGAGACACCCATTTCTCAAGAACTGGAGCTCAGAGGGAGAGGCCCGCAGCTGTCCCAGGGCCCTGGAGCAGGGGGTTGAGGGTGTCGGGTGGTGAGGTTCTGGGGGAAGGCTCTAGGCCTAAATAACAGAAGCGGGGGGGAGAGGCTGGACAGATGGAGGGCGGAGATCCCTTGCTCTGGCCTATGAAAGCCAACTGGTAAATTGTCAGGAATTTTGCAAGCCGGTTGATATCATATCGGTAGCCTGAAGCTGACCATGGTGGGAGTAATTACACCACAGAAACTGGCAAAGGCTGCAAATCAATCCTCTTTCTAACCCCCAACCAGAGAGCTGGTTGTTAAACATTTATCAGCACACCACTAGTGTCAGAGCTTCTCTCCAAGAAAATTTCTCCTATCCTCCTCGCTCTGGCATATGAAGAAACTACACTCTATGAGGCCACTTGGTGTGCCCACAGCTGGTCTCAGACCCGGAGCCTTCCTCCAAGGACAGCACTGGACATCCTACCCAGGCAGGCTGTGAGGCTTGATTAAGAGAATAGGATAACGACTAGTGGGTGGGGAAGGATGGCAGCATTCCCCAGGAGGGCCTGCCCGCTGGGAGCTGCGGTACTGGGTCCAGAACCTACACAGGGTCCTTGCCGTCCTCCTGCCTCCCATAGATGCTCTAGCCACTGGACTCTTCTCTATCATCCAGCTGGAACCAGCCCTGCATTAAGCTGGGAGCAAAAGGGCCCTGTCCAGATTCTCAGTTTGTGACACCTTGAGATGAAATTTCCTGATGCCCTGCAGGGGCTGAGAGATCCAGCCTCTCCGACAGTCTAGTCTGGCCATGAAAATGAGCAGGGGATGCTGTGTGGTGTGGTTTACAAGGTGCTCACCTGCCTACCTAGTCGCCCTCACTGACACTGGAACGCCCCACTGATGCTTTCCTTCCTGCTAAGGATCACCCTTTCCCAGTTGTAGGGGAGAGTGGCACGTTGTGTTCCAACAAGCTAATGAAGTCTCTCCCTGGGGGGTTCACGTCCAACAGGGATCCTGTGCAATGGGTTGGTGGCACTCCCATTTTACATATGAGAAAACAGAAGCCACTGCAGCAGAGAAATTGCTGGAGACCACAGACAGTTTCTGCCGAGGTTGAGACAGGAACCAAGGGCTTTCTGACTAAATCACACTGTGGGAGTGATCGTATTTAATTACTTTTCTTTGAAGAGGAGAATAGGAAGACTTTTCCCCTGGGTGGAAAGGGGCAGAAGAGGAAGGGCGCAAGCGTCAGATGGAGTGTCACTCCCCAGCATCAGGCTCTGGGTCTCCCTCGAGCCCACCCATCCTGTCGCCGGCCCCCATCTCCCCAGCCCCCAACAGACCTCACAGATCAACTCCCCAAACACTGGTTGTGCCAGAAACGGTGCTTCCGGTGGAACCCAAGTAGGAAGAGCAGGGTGGTTTGTTAATTGAGGGTGGCTCAGTGCTACTGTGTTCACCTCCCTGACCGCGCAGGGCTTCAAGCTTCAGGGCTCACAGACCTGCAGCGGCCGCCTTCCGCCAGCTGCCACGGAGAGCTCCTCCCTTCTGCTCCTGGGAGGTGGGAGTAGGTGGCTCAGATGGGGGATACTGCCAGGGTCTTTCTAGCATCCCAGGGAGGGAGTGTGCACGAGACACTGGCAGCAGACAGAACGGATTCCCGCCTTTGCCACTCGCTGCTAGCCGACCTTGGACATGTAACCTTGCCTTTCCGGGTTTCAGTTTGCTCATCTGTGAAATGGCACTGACGCTCCCGACCTCTCACCACTGTCGTGAGGATGGCTGCCTCCTTCAGTGGATGTGGCTGAGCATCAGCTACGGGTCAGGGCCCTCTGCTCTGGGCTTCCAGGCCCTGAGGACACCGTTCAGCCACGTCTGCCCACTTGCCTCTCCCCCCACTAGATTGGGGCATCCTGGAGGGCAGGGACCACATCTGTTGTAGCCCCAGCTGCAGCCCCAGAGTCTGAGACAGAGTGTCCACAGCACCTACGGGATGCAGGGATGACTGGTGTGGAGTGGGTGGGCCTTCCCATCCATTGATACCTTTTCAGCTGCAGACTGACCCTCTTGACCCCGAACGCCTCAGGCCACAACAGAGAAGTCACAGTCCCCGACCACATATTTATTGGGAGGGGTGGGCATCCAGCCCAGAGCTGGTCGATCTTTCTGATCCAGGGTCCTCATCTACACATTGGGAGAAGTGGGCGAGGCGTGGGCCCCGCCATAGGGAGAGGGGCCGTGGTATCGTGGAAGGAGACGTTACCCATCGCTAGCGATGTCACCTTGGACTAATAGCTCAGTTCCTCTGAGCCTCAGTTTCCCTCTCAGGTAAAAATGGAGCTAATAATACCTCTTGCCAGGCCTACAGTGACCATATGTGAGGGCACATTATTGCGCACCCCGGAGGCTCAGTGAATCTTGGTTTCTAAGCATTTTTAATGCTTCTTTTTGCTAGCCCTGTCCTCTGAATCCAAACCCCACTGCCTGTCCACACCCGGCCCCAGACACCCTGGCACCTACACCTCCCATGTCCCCCTGCGCACACCTGTCCCCCTGCAGCAGCCCTGCTCTTTACGACGCGTACATCCATGCACCTCCCACAGGTCCTTTCTGCAAACCCTGGGCAACCTAGGTCTGCACCTTGCCAGCATGACTCAGCACAGACACCCCCCCCTAAGGGGACACCCCTCTTCTGACCTGGCAGGGTGCGGGTTGCCCATCCCCAGAGCTGGCCCACCAGGCCAGGGAAGCCTTGTGTTCTGAGAACATGGGGGGCTGCACAGGCCCAGCCCACTAGGGGCCGCTGAGGCTCCAACAGGGCTGGGCCTGTGGGGGGGGGTGAAGGGGGGTGCTGACGCTCCCTGAAGGGCCAGGGCAAGCCAGTAGGGCCAGATCTGGTTTCCTCGCAACCAGGAGAGAGTCCAAGGACCTGGGATGAGGTCAGGGCTTGAAGCCATTTAGTAAATATCAGGTTTGGCCTGAACAGGTGGGGGGCACAACGGATGGTTTTTGGGGGAGGGCACAGCCCACAGGGCGCCCCAAGCTGGGACCTGCTCACGGACTCAGCCTTGTCTCCGGTACAGCACCCCACCCCTTGCCCGCACCCCAGCAGACCCTCCTGCGTGTGGGTGCCTGAACCCGCCCGATACTTTACATCTTTATGCCTTTGCATCTGGGGCTGCCTCAGCAGGACCTATCCACGCCTCCCCACCCTGCCCTCCCCAACCCCCCATCACATGCAAACCTACCCCTCTTTCAAGACTCAGCTGAAGGCAGCTCTCCCAGGAAGCCTTTCCCAATCCTCCACACCTCCTGCCCAGGTAGCCTGGACCCCCGTCTTATCTGCCTGTGCGTCAAACCTTAAACCCCGTAACACTTCGGGCCCCCATTTGTCTGTCTCCCTGAGTGGACTGGATTCCCAGCTCCCATCATCATGCCTGGCTCCCATGGGGTCCCAGCATGTTTGTTAAATGACTGAATGACCGACTGGATGAGGAAATGAGAGAGTGGTGTGTTAAAAGGCTCAGGGATCCAGAATGGAGAGGAGTCAACCATGGCTCCTCCAAATACCCCCCAACCCAGTCAGCCCAGGGACAGGAAGGGCCGGAGGCAGAGAAGGGCAGCCCGATTGCGCTGAAACAGCCTCCTGGAACAGCAGGCCTGGGTCACCTACATTCTCATCCCGGGACCGACCAGATAGAACAAACCACAGGAAAGTTACTTCGTGGTGTAAAATGGGGGTCCTAAGCAATCGATTAACTTAAAAGGGTTTGTAGGCAGTGGTTTACAAAATGAGGCTTGAAAGTGTTTGCCGCCCTGCCTGCACTTCTGTGGGTTGCTGACCCGTGGCTAAAGGGACGAAGGCTGTGGACTTTCACCTCCCAGCTTCGTGCACTTTCCCGGGCACGGTCTTTCCCATCCATCTCTGGAGGACCCCTCGCTTGTATAATAGTCCCACACCAGTGAGTTCCAGTATGTTTGTGTATGTGTGTAAGGGAGTGTGTTTACAGCTAGAAACACATACTTGATACGCCTATTGTGTTCCCAATACAAAGGAGAGTAATTAAAGTTCAATCCAATCTTGGCTACTGGAGACGTAAAGAAGAGAGTGAAAAAATCAATGTCAGGGTCATGGGTGAAAGAAAGCTGGAAAACACCATTGGACTTTTCACACCCACACTCGCAACAACCCGGTGAGGCAGGGAGGGCAGAAGTTATTCCCACTTTACCGATGCAGAATGGCCCCAAATAAGCTCCATTAGGGCGCGAGCTATTAATTCTGTGTCCCCGGCACGTGGCACAGGGTCTGCAAGACCCACAGAAAGCACCTGATGTTTATGAAACGGCTGAGTGAATGAAAGAAATAGTGCTGTAATTACTTGTCCAAATTTGTATAATTCATCAGCAGTGCAGTGGGTTCCCGAATTTCTACCGCACTGAGTTGACTCAGCCCACGCTTCCTCCTCCAGACCACAGACTCCAAAGACAACACGCAACGAGGGCCGTGCTCACCCATCCCCCTCCTGCCGGGCTACGCAGGCACCGGAGCTCCTAGGAGATCAACCGGAAAGGGGGGCAAAGCAGGTTCCAGCTCCTTAGGCCCGCTGCTGAGGGATCACCTGTTCCTGATTTATTTTAAGCTTTGTCTACTCGGGCCATTAACTATTTTTGTAGCTGTTTAAAGCACTCATTCTGCTTGGAAGCAAGAGGATAGACAAAAGGTCTGTGTTTTTTGGGTAAATATAAGAATTCAGGTAGGAAGTTCATCAAATAAAAACCCTAAACAAGGCCATGAGAGAGACTGTTTCTTCCAGCAAAGTCCTGTTCCTAGCCCACTGTCTCCTAAATGAGGCATAAGGCCCCACAGTCAGACCCAAAGGCTATTTTTGCCTTTGCCACGCTGAAGAATCCAGGTCTGGAGTGAGCTGGAGTTGAGGGACACGTCCAGTTTAAAAACATGGGTGGCCCAAGCAGGCCAGAGAGAGAGGTCACTGTGCACAGAGAGAAGAAAGGCCCAGCAGAAAATAAAAAAGAAAGAGAAGAGTCCGTTTTGATGAGCCAAAGTGAGGGAAGGCAGGTCACCCATAGCGTCCCTGGGGTGTTGGCCCCAGGGGCAGAGGGAGCCGTCAATCACAGCCACAGAAAAGGCTTAGGGGGACTCTCAAAGCTGTGGAATTAACTCTGTTGCTGCAGAGCCAATGTGTCTCACCAGCAGCTGAACAGGAGGCCCTGCGAGGCAGGGGGCTCCAGTCCTTAAAGGGATGAGAGGAATGTAAAGTGTGAAAACATCTGAACCCGCTTCTGCCCGGCCCAGCTGCATGGCCTGGAAAGGGGGGCGGGATTCACAGCCAGGGGCCCCAGCCCCCTCCCCTCCCTCTCCCCCTCCGGTTAATGAAACCAGCATGGGGATCCTAATAACTGATCAAAGCCCATCCAGCTTCCCCAGATGTCTGCTCCCCTGGCTCCGTGCAGAGGGGGAATGATGCCGGGACAGGGAGGGAAAAAAGGTACACTCAGAGGGCAAGAGAGACGGGTCTGACCTCCCCCGACATGGCTGGCCCAGCCTTAGCCTTCCTGGTACAAGATGGGTATCTCCAAGCACAGCGTCCTGCGCTCCTGAACACCGTTCTCCCGGCTCTGAGGGTTGCAGAAGGATGCTGGGGGACAGAGGGTCCCAAGCAAGTGCTTGACTTCCTTCTGAAATGAGCTTCCCATACTGGTCCTGGACTGAGAGTTTTGCCTTTCTTGCCTCCCTCTGGTCAATAACGAGGCTGCATCCTTGGTGAATTACCAGAACCCGTTTAATATCACCCATCGTTACATCATGCTACATAAGCACCCAGCTACTTGCGTAGCAGTCGGTTCCTAATCCAAACTGCGAACTGAGTGCCCACATTCATAGGGGGCTGTGCCTAGTGGCTCAGGCTGGATCCCACTAGGGTTTCTGCTTTCTAGTCAAATGCTCACGCGGCCCACATGCTGGGGACACGCAGACAGAGGAGCACTGAATACATACACCTATAGACCAGATAAAATGTTTGTCTTGCCTATAAGCCAAGGGCAAAGGTATCTGTGGAACAGCAGGTATGTGTCTGTGTTTGTGGAAGAGTGGGGGGAGGTTACTGATAGCAGGAGTTTGTGCGTGTTGTATGGAGGGGGGTGTTTAAGGTGAGGGTAGGGAAGCCGCTGCCTCCTCCAGTAAACCTAACAGTTTCCTAAAATTGCTGGTGGAGCTACAGAGGGAGAACTCTGCTTGGTGGGTGGTGTTGCCCATGGAGTGTTACAAGAAATGGGAGAACCTGAATGACATTTCAGAGGTGGAGAGAGTGCATGGATGACGTGAGAGGGTGGTGGTGTTACCACGAAAATTCTGGGAGGGAGACTGCAGTGGCACTTGCCGGGAGAGGGGGACAATAGCAGAGGATCCCATCAGGATCAGGGGAGGTGCTGGGGTGGTGAGAGGAGGGATTGGGAAAATCCAGGTGACAGATGGCCAGGCTAGAGATGCAAAGGAACGGAAGGCCCTGAATGGAGGGACCACATGCCTAGCTCATATCCAGGTCTCCCTGGAGACAATGTTTTCATTAAACTATCATCGTAGAATTCCCACAGTCCCCATGGCTTGCTCTGCCTCTTGGGGCATAAAGTGAGGGTCTGGATCAAGGACTCAGGTGCATCATGCCGGAATTGAGGTACAGGAGGTGGACAGCAGAGGGCGCTGTGACTCTGACAGGGAGCCACCAGAAGGAGGAAGCAGGCCACAGGAAGGGTTCCAGTGGGTTGTTGCTTTTGTATTTTCTAAACTTACGATCTGCCTTTAGTGTACAATAAACACAGAGCGACATCCTTACAAGTAATCATGGAGTGTCCCCAGGACGGACTGGAACAGAACTGAGGGGCCAGAAGCTGCTTAGCTGTCATACCACTTGGCTTGTGCCCAAACAGCATGGGGCCATAACCATTAATGCTTCTGGACTAAAATGGGAAGAAGAAAAAGCCTCCCTCATTTTTAATAACTTTATTCCCCAAACTTCAAAAATGAAATTGCCAAGTTAAGAACTTGCCTTGAAAAAAAATTCTAATTTATTATAAAGAAGGTCCGGGGCTTGGGAATTTTTTAATGCAGATTCCTAATTTTCCAAAGTGAGATTCTCCTGTGCTTTTGAATAGATTATGCTCGGTATTGCTAGCCCTTAGCACAACGGGAACATTATTAAAACGACTGCATGGGTCTCAGAGGAAGGGCCCTGCTTCTCCCTTCCTTTTTCATTTTGGGGACTTTGTAGCAGAGACTGTCCATTTCTACCTGTGGCATAAACTGGGTTTCTGAGGAGGTGATAAAGAGATGTGCTCAGGGGCTTCCCTGGTGGCGCAGTGGTTGGGAGTCCGCCTGCCGATGCAGGGGACACGGGTTTGTGCCCCGGCCCGGGAAGATCCCACACGCCGCGGAGCGGCTGGGCCCGTGAGCCATGGCCGCTGAGCCTGCGCGTCCAGAGCCTGTGCTCCACAACGGGAGAGGCCACAACGGTGAGAGGCCCGCGTACCGCAAAAAAAAAAAAAAAAAAAGAGATGTGCTCAGCAGTCCAGGCCTTGAGAAAGCAAGTCATACTGGGTCCAAAAGTAATGAGGTTAGACCTGAAGGAATGAACAGGAAGCGGGGGATCCCCTCCAGAGAGCCCCGTTTAGGAAGTGATTCCCCTGTGTGCCTGGCCCACACTCCTACAGGGCCCGGCTTTCCTGAGAACACTGAGTGTCAAAGAGCGGCTGATTCGACAGGACGATGAGCTTCGCCTGAGAAGCGGGGCTCAGCCTCTGACAGCATAAAGGGAAGAAGGCAGGAGGAAGAACAAGTTCCCCAGCAGAAAACGCATGGAAGACATTCCCATGTGGCAGCCACTCCTAGAAGCCCCGAAGAGTGGAGAGAAGGGCGCCCCGAAAGCCAGCTGGCCTCCAAGTCTAGCACCCTGGAGAGAACAGCCCTTCCCCGTGAGTCAGAAGACTTCGTCCTGCAGACCTCACCCACGTCCTCCATCCCGGCCATTCCGTCCATGCCCTAAGTTCTCCCCATGATCCCCCATCCTGGTCAGTTTCCTTGGGAACCAGTTTGACTCAGGGAAGGCCCATGGGAATCTAGCCATAGCCTAGCGGCCTAGCCGAGGCCATAAAGACCCCAGGCCTTGGCCTGGTCACTTTACCATGGACACTGAGACTTCATTCCTGGACCGCTGGGGTTACAGGGAGATGTGTGGCTTCCCCGGAACAAATTATTCCTTGGCTGTATACGTGAGTATTTTCGATGGTGAGGTTCTGGTGGCTCCTCAGAGAAGAGAGCCTTGGGACAGCCCCTGTGCGTTGGGCTTCTGCTCTGAGGCCTTGGATGGGGGACTGGAACCTTCCTTCCTCCCCCAAAAGGCTAGAGCACCTCAGTGGTGGCGTCCGGGGGGCTGAGCACCTTAGGGCTGCAATCTCACCTCCCCACCTCCCTCGGCAGCTGGGATGGATGACTCCTCAGCTGTATGCTGAGAGTTCAATTAGGTTTCTCCACTTCACTGCACCCGGGTCAGCTGCAGGCCCTCGCTGCAGCTCTCCTGCTAATGCCCACCAAACCCAAACTTCTCCCAGGAAGGCAAAACAGGGGGTGGGGCCGGAGGCAGAGAGGCCGCCGCCGCCAGCTATGCCAATCCAGTGCTCTCTGGCCTCTTGGCCCTACCCTGGTCTGTCCCTGAGCCTTGGGGATGGGAGTGTGGGCCTCGGCACCTACCACCTGCTAAACACAGGCAGTGTCCCGGTTGCCATACCCCAGTCCCACTGTGGAGCTCGGAGACCAGCATCCAGCTACAAAAGAACTGGAGCTGATGTTCCTGCCTCTTCATCAATACCCCAGGTTCCCCAGCACTGCCTAAGCAGACAGCAGATGGGTCTGGTCTACTGAGGAAGGATGGTGCTTGTTCCCCATTATGGCCCTTACGTTCCTAGGTCTCCACTGGTCCAGGCCAACTTGGTTCTGACTACAGAGGGAAAGGCCCTGACATAGCTGCACACCTGGAAGCTTTCAAACAGAGGAACTGTACAAATGCCAAGTCCCACCCACAGTCGCTTGTGGAGAGCTACTGACGTGAACACAGGGTCTGCTGAAGCTGAGGTCAGGGTGGGGAGAGCCCAGGAAGGAGCACGGAGTTGACACCTGGGAGCGGGGTCGGGGGTGGGACAAAAGGACGTGCGCTCAAAGGTCAGTGCTTCTGCACTTACACGGGGGTAGGAGTCAGTGGGGGTCCGCGTGCTGGGCACCCTGTAGAGTGGTCATTTCATGGGCGGATAACAGCATGGATAGGGCAGCACCGTAGGCTCACACCAGGCTGCGGGTGTCGGGGCCACAGGACCTAAAGTGATGCACCCTGGGTCTGCGTCTTCGTGTCCCTTCCATATGGCACAGAGCTTCCCTGTGGTCAGGGGAAGGGCTGTGTCTGAAAGCCGAATGAGTGATGGATAGCAGAGCTGGGCAAAGACCAGCGATGGAGAAAGAATGAGAATGACGGCCTGGTACACAGTAGGCGCTCACTGCACATTTGTGAAATGAATGAAGGAATACTCTAGCTGGGTGCATTTCACATTATACGTACTCAATTAATAATAGAGAAAACAGGGAAGTGCGGAGGTGGAGGCTTCTGTGAACGCACAGACTCACGATGAACTCTGAGTCTCAAAGAACCAAGCGTGGAGGGAAGGCGCACACGCGGAAGCAAAGTTCAGAAGTGACTGGTCTCAAGGACTTCCAGAGAGCAGCCCACAGAAGCTGGGCCAGGCTTCCAGAGGAGGAGAGGAGAGAACAGGAAGACAGGGTGGCCTGCAGGAGGTGCAGCCAGCCTGGGAGTCTCGGAAGAACCTGGGCGGGGTCTGCCGTGTCTGAGCTGAGGGATGGAAACTGGGAACCCGGGGAAAGGATGGGAGAGTGTAGAGAAACAGTCCTGGCCTTTTTCTGGATAGAAGCTGACAGAGTCCTGAAGAGAAGGGAGATTCCTCCAATAGGCAGGCAGAGACAAGTGACTAGGGCGATCTGTCAGAGGAAACCTCTGATCAAGAGTCTCCCCAAACACTCAGAGGCGCATTTGACTTAGCCGTACCTGGGTCTCCCCGAGTGAGGGGTTCAGTGTGTCCGTCTGACGTCTGCTCTGAGCAGTGAGCAGGGGTGGGAGTGTGTGGCACAGGACCATGACTAGGTGCAGCACCCTGGGGTGCCACGGTCCTCCATGCCGGTGACAGCTCCTCAGGTGGGATCTGAACCCAGGGCTTTGCCAAGGGCGTGACTCCCTTCAGGGGTCTGGCTTTGCCGGGCTCTCTCAGAGAGGCGCCCCAGGCCGGGCAGGGGAAGAGCTGAGGGAGGCCTGGCCCTGCCCTCCGCCCCCGGGAAGGCCACCACACCCCTCCCGGCGGTCAGTCACACTCACCTGTGGGCTGTCCTGGTAGGGAGGGGGAGGGACATTCTGCGTGGCCATCATCGTCAGAGCGGGGACTGGGGAGGCATGTTGCATCATGGGATGGATTCACATGGAGGATCTGTGGCGGGAGAAACGGGGCCGCACCGTTAATAGCTGAGCACAGGGAGCCCCAGGGACCAGCGGCTGGACATGCTTCCAGGCTGGGCCACCAGGATTGACTGGATACAGCAAGGGCTGGAAGCCCTTCGCGGGGGACGAACGAGAGTTAAGGGGGGAAGCCTGGGTGGGGTGAGGCTTGCTGCGCTACGCTGACTTGCAAGAAACACTATTCACATCACATGTAAAACAACCTGTGCACCCGCAGCCCTGCTTTGTTCGGTACCAGCTCTGGCCTGGGCGGGGGGCGGGACTTGGCTGGTGGCAGCTCAGGGGGTTGGCGGCCATGAGGGCACCCCACGGTCAAGGGTGCTTTCCCTTCCCCAGGCCTCCCGGAGCTGCCACCTGCACCCTCGGGGCGGAAGCCTCAGCCCTCACGGTTCCAGATCCCCCTTCCCTGTCCCCAGGGTCTGCCAGCACCACACTAACCCCCCAGGTGTGCTCACGACGCCCCCTAGTGGTGGAGAGGGACGTGGGGGGCGCTGGTTCCTCCTCAGACTGGAGGGTGGAGCAAGTACCCTAGGGCGACCACCGGGAGCTGTTCCGGGAAGGGAAGGAGGCCGGGAACAGGGACCACGGCCACACAGACGTGCCTGCACATTCTCTTAGAAGACTTTCCTTGGCCTTGGTTCAACCCTGAGTTCAACCACACGTGAGGCCAGAAGAGCCGCCCGAAGCAAATGGTCCTCTTACAGAGGCGGAGACAGAGGCCAAGAGAAGAGTGTGTGTTTGAGGGGGAGGGGAGTGCCGGGGAAGCCGGGATGGACCCAAGCTCTCCAGACTCCCCGTTCTGTCGGCTCTACTGTACCAACCCCCACCCCACCCCATCACCCGTAAGCGAGCTGCCCCCATTGGCCTCAAGGTCTCTTCTTGAATCACAAAGTGCTGCGTAAGTGGAGACAGCCTGGCAGTACCACCCAAGGAAACAGAATGCTGAAAGAGCTGTTTAGCTGCAGGAGATGCCCTGAAATATTTAGAGCTGGAAACCGCGGCTAATTGCCTGATACAGAAGGGTGCTGATGAGCGGGCAACCTTTGAGAGTATGACAGTCAGACCGTCCCTCTCCTTCCTTCCTCTCCCTGGGGACCTTGGGGCTCAGTCCTCTTCCCACCTAATGTCCTCCCACCACACCCTCCCCAGGGTCTTCCAAAATGTTCACATACCTGAATTCTGTGGGAGTTCGAGGGAGTCAAAGGGAGGGTCTCCAGGACCCTATGTGGAGTGTGTGTGTGTGTGCGTGTGTGTGTGTGTGTGTGTCTTGTTGTGTTTGTTCTTTTTCAGGAAGAGGTGGACAGATCAGCTCTGGCTGACCCGAGTCTCCGAAGTACCAGGTGTGCTTTGACCTGAAGTGCATATGTGAAAGCACTGGAAATCCAGACATTCATTCAACGAATGTTTATCAGGTGTCAACTACATGCAAAGAACTGTGCTGGGGTGGGGAGACAGATGAGAGGAGGCAAGGCCTTCCCCCCAGGGAGGGAGGTGATGGTCCAGCGGGAAAGAAGGAGTGAACAGAGGTTCCCGTGGAGAAGGCACGGGGCGGGGGATGCCTTTTCCTGTGCTGAAACGTTCAGACTGCAGGTAATTCCTCTTTGCCTCACCGCTGCCCCTACCTCGCCCACCCTGGCCCCACTTCAGAAGATCGGCTGCCAGGACGTCCATGCAGCAGAAGCACCCAGGGTCACCCCGTCTTACACACACTAGGCACCGAGATCCAGGCTTTACTTCTGCAAAGAGGCTCGGAAGGGAGCCCTGGGGAAGCCAAACTCCACAGGCGGGGAACCATTGCCTATTTTCATGGCTGGGTCTTGTCTGGGAGGTGGAAAACACCCAAGGAAGGAAAGAGCGGAGTGAAGAGGGTTTGGGGGGGAGGGAAGAGTATATATTCCTCTTGAGACATCAGAAAGAACTTGAGAATGAAGACTTCTGAGATATTAAATTGGATGTGGAATCTCTCTCTTTTGGACCCAGAGGGAATAAAGGAAAAAGGGGCATTTCAGGAGTGTGCTAGGCTCAGCCTTTCCTGTGACTCTGGCAGATGAGGTAACTTTGGATGAGGCCTACAGGTACTGAGGCAGGATCCCTTCCAGGGAGCACCAATCTTAGATGCTCCTTGGCCAGAAAAAGCGAACTTCTGAGGGGCTGCAGTGCCAGAAGCCTCCAGAAGGGGGAGCCTGGGGGCAGAGTCTGGAGGCAGATTTTCTCCCCTTTTAGGGGCAACTGGTTCCCTTCCACCTTGAGTTTGGGTCTTTTGGTACCTCCTTCCACGGATGAGAAAGTCATCGCGAAGGCAAAGCACAGGAAACTCAATGAGGAGGATCTGGGGTAAAAAGAGGACTCTTTAGTCTGCATTCTTTTGTTCACTGTCCAATCAATGGGAGGTAGGGTCGTTTTAGAGTCTCTGTCCCTAGAAATACTTGCAACAGCTCGATAGCTGCCCTACCTGGGGGTAAAGAGAGATGGCTAAGAGTAGTCTGCACCCAGAAACAACCACCGTCCAGGCTGAGAAGAGATTTTTCAGTCTGCAGCCTGCTGGACTGTGGAGCAGGGGCTAGAGGCCACGGGAACAATTTTCTGAGGACCCAGATGGCCCTTGCCCCTCCCCCTCCTCCCCTCTGGGGTCACCACAGGCCACTAGGCCACTGCCCCATTGCCCTCTGGGGGCTGCTCCTGCAAGAAAACAGGAGGCCTTTTCATCAGGGGCTTAAGTTTCCTTCCCTGCTCGCTCAGGCACAGAAGAGTCTGGTAACCTGATGCTGGGGGAGACGCTGTGCCCATCTCCGGAAGCTCGCCCTTTTCTTCACACGCCCCCTCACCCGCACATGCGCTCCTTCCTCCCTCCAGCTGGGCTTCGGGGGCTGAGGGTCCATGTGGGACCATCCCCGAGAGGAGTGGGGGAATCTGACTTCTCAGAGCTGAGGCTCCACAGCTGGGATGCGGAGAACTCCTTGAGCCATCGCTGGGCACCCGGGCCTCTGGGGAAACCTGCCGTTTTTGCACTTTCTTTGGGAGCGTGGAGGGCACAGCAGGCCTGTCCAGGGCCTCCGGCATTTGTCTGTGGCCGGGGGCTGCTCCGCCCTGTCCAGGGGCCCCAGCCCTCTGTCACCAGACACCAGGGCACTGGAGGGAACACAGCCAAGACACAAATGGAGGACACACGAGGAATGATTTACCACCGAGAAATTTCCCACGTCAAAAGATTGTTTTTAACGTTGGAAACCTTTCTTATATGGCAGCTAGGAGGGAAAGAAAAAACCAAAACCCTAATGCAACACTCAACCCCACAATGATATCCAAGAAAAAGTAATTTGTCACTGACATTATCTTCAAAAGGAGCTAAAACTGCCATTTTCCAGAGCTCAGGAGCCGAGGAAGGCAGTGTGCACGGGCTGGTGGTGGCTGAGGGGGCCGAAGGACACTCCTCAGGAAGAGGGGAGGGGCACCCCGGAGCACCCACTCCCTTTCCTCAACTCCAGCTCCCCAGCCAGGTGAGACCCTCCATCTGGAGCCCAAACGCCAGCGTGTTGACAAACAGACTTAGAAAAAAGATCCAAGCTCGTTAGGAAGGAGCTCATTAGAACTTGTTGACATGAAACCCATTAGACCAATTAACATTCCATTAACGGCCTGGGGCACCCAGGGGTTAACGGTGCCCTGCAGTAATTGGGCTGGGGTGCTGGGTTGGGGGCTCAGGGCCTTAGGATGAGAAACAAAGTCTAATTGGGAACTCTCGGACCAGCCAGCCCCACACCATCTGTTCTTACTCCCTGACCCTGGCTGAGCCTCCACTGTAGGGCCTGAGGTAGGAGAGGGGATGAAGGGACCAACTTCCCTGTGGCTCCGCACTGTCCCAGCCCATCGCCTGCAGACTGGGCGGGTGGCTGGCACAGGATAGGGTGGGGGGACATTTCCACCCTCTTGCACTCTGATGGTCTTGTCTTCTTCATCCACCCCTCCCTTCCCCTCCCCCTCTCCATACCCCACTTCTGGTCCAGTTTCTCTCTTAGCCCCGGGAAGTAAGTCTCCTCTCCTCTCCTGGATAGGTTTTCAAAAATGTTTCCCACTCTTACAGAGCCTCTTTGGAGAAGCTAGAATCCTTGAGGGCCCAGAGCCTAATTCATCTGAAGAGCGCTGTAACTCAGGGTAGAGGAGTCAGGGAGCGAGAGCTGGCCCTGCTCTCCTTCCTTCCTCCCTCCCTCCCTCCCTCCCTTCCTTCCTTCCCTCTTTCCTCCCTCCCTCCCTCCCTTCCTTCCTTCCTTCCTTCCCTCCCTCCCTCCCTCCCTCCCTCATTCCCTTCTTTCTTCCACACCAGGGCAGCTAAGAGGCAGCAGTGAGGCCCCCTAGGAGCCCTTCTGGACACACACTAACAGTATTTTATCATTTGCCTTCCCTTGCTGCAAGAAGAGGCTGTGGAAGTCTGGGCCTCAAGTTTCCTCATCTGTAAACTCCCATGATCAGACAGAGCCTGTGCTTAGGGTCAAAAAAGTCTGGATTCCACAAGCAGCTCTGCCATTTCTCTGTGCGACTTGCACAAGTCACTTTCTCTCTAGGTCTGCAAAATGAGGGACTTCACCAGAATATTCTGAAAGTCTTTGCCCATGGTTAGCACTGAACACAAGCTCTGCTGAGTAGAATGGAAATATCTGAAGCTCCATTCCAAAGGCTCCCTCATTTGAGAGGGAGGGAAGGAGGCCCCTGAGGCCAAGAGAGCTGGGAGCCCTCCTCCGCGTCCCCCCAGCCCAGGAGCCCCCAGGTGGCTACCACCCCCCCACACACCCCCAGGTCCGCCCCTCTGAGCAGCTGCCCAGACCTGGGTTCTGACGTCTAGACAGATTTGCAGGAGGCTGAAATAACACCGTGAACTCAGCAGGAGGGACCAAAAGGCTGCATTAGTAACCTGGCTGGCTTCAGCTTCTCCCCCCCGGAGCAGCCGCCTCAAGCCTGGCGCAATGCCGTTTATTTTCCTTCCGCGGAGAGCCTGGTCCAAAATGAGTCTCTGGCCCAGCTCCCTTCCCAGAAGCTGCCTGTAGGTGGCGCCGCGGAGCCCTGCTTTAATTGCATTATATAATATAACCTGTTTACTAAATCATGTAATCAGTTGCTTTAGGATTTACAGCTTCGGATGTGTACAGAGGATTGGACTTTGAGTCAAATTTAAAAACAAATAAGAACGAGAGGCAGCTGCTGCTGATAGTGTGATATTCATCTTTTGGAAACAAATTCACCCACTGCTATAAATTATGCCTGGAAAAAAAAAGTGGTGGTGGTGGGAAGGAGTTGGCTACGGCTCCTCTGCTGGCAACTCAGAGCGATGAATCTTGAAATAACGGTGTCAACCTGTCACTGATTTCATGTGACTCTGTGGATTTATCTAAAGAAACGCAGGCGTGCGCGTGCCTGCACGCACACACACACACACACGTCTCTTCCCAAAACCCAGTAAGGGTTAGAAACCGCAGCTGAGAGCTGAGTGGCTGAAGGAACTCGATGGTCTCCGAGCCTTGGTGCGTGGAGTCAGTATAGCAGTGACAAGGGCGAGGCCAGTGTGGGGATGGAGGGGAGGATGGAGGTGAGAGAGAGGGTGCACCTGTGGGTGGGGAGCTTCAAAATGTGAGGAGGTCTGGTGGAAGTGTTTCAAAGTGAGGGAGAAGTGAAGGGTCCTGTGGAATGGGGAAGGGCCAGCCCCCCAGGAGCCACACCCTCACAGCACAGCAAGCGCTGGACCTGGGCCTTTTCACCCCAAGTGTTCTGGGAGCTGCGTGGAAGCTCAGGGCCTCAGGTGACCGGAATGCTGTGGCCTAGCGGATGCTGCTACCCCACCCCATCTTTCTGACCTCGGGGTGTTGGGGGCAAAGAGAATCCTCTAGTCTGAAAAGACCAGGCTCACAGTAGGGGCGTGGGAGCCAGGAGGGTAACTGTGTCTACAGTGAAGGAAGGACGGCGGGGAAGAGCTGAGCAGGATTTGCACTCAGGATCAGATCCCCGGCTCACTCGCTGTGCTGCAGGCTGGCTGGCTAAGAGGTCACACCTCCCCCGATACCCGGGTTCCGGGGGCCACTGCAACCAGGCACAGAGCCCAAGTCCCGGCAGAACGTCCCAGTCAGAAGGGCCACTTCCCTGGTGCCCCTCCGGTTCCCGCTTGGAACTCTCAGCGGGAAATAATTCTCTGCTGACTTGAGAAGCAGCAGAGATGACAACCAAGACAGTAGGCAGCTCAGGCCCCTTGGCCACCCACAGCCCTCGGCTCTGAATGTGCTTCACGACTTTTCTGGGAAGCCCACTTGGGAGGTGGTCCAGGTCACGCCCTCTCGTGATGGCGCTGGTCTCTAGGAAACAGAGGAGCCAGCAGGGGCCAGCATGAGTTTGACCAGCTCTGCCGGCTTCCGCCTCCCTGCGAGATGGGAAATCGCCCTCTTTCCCCACCTCTGTCTCCTCCTTCAGCCCTGAGCCACCATGTGGTCTTTGGAAGGGGTAGGAGCCGACTGTGAACCGTCCCAGCAGCGAGGACCCTCCTCGGCCTGTCCAAGCACCCCCCCCTCCCCATGCCCAAGGCCATTTTGCTCTTTGCTCTTTATCTGGAATAACAATATATCCCTCGTGGGGGCGGGTCAACGGGGTCATTTATGCACTCACGGACCTGGGGATTGAGCTCACTGGGAGACCCAGTTCTGGGAGGAAGGGGATTATACTCCACCTTGGATCCCAGTGTGTGCACAGTGTAGTGGGGGGAGCTTCATGGTGACTTTCCCTGCGTGGGCTGGAGCTGTTGGGAATCTCAGACCCATGTCAGTCACCCTCCACACCCCTGGCCGGGTATCCCAGGGAGGAGCCCCGTCCTGGCCCACTGCCTCTGATTCATGGGGGCCCCCGCCACATCAGGGCCCAGAGTCAGGGCTGTAGCTTTCTCTCCTTTACTTCCCCAGTGCAGCTCGTTTTCATTTTGGCTTCAAAAAAATAATGGACCAGGGTCAGAGTTAGGAGAGCAGCCCTCGCTCTGGCCCTGGCATCTCTCCTGCCTGCTCTCGCTTCTCACACAAGGACCAGAAAGTGACAAGAGTCCCCCTCTTTCCTCCCTGCCTTGGCTGTCACACCTCTTCTGGCTTCAAAAAGCCGCTGATATATTTTACAAACTGAAACAGCAATTTCATTCCCCCTGATAGCGGCAATTGTCCATTAGATCTTCCTACCGAGGAGCTTAACAATAATTCCTTTCATCTGACTGCTTGCTTCTTCTTGATCTGAGAATCAATCCCATAAATAGTAGGCAGAGTGTTCACGTTACTCTCCCCCTCCAGCTTTTAGCATTCTGATGAAGACTCTCATCTCCTCTTCGAGCACTTTACAACTTGGCAATTTTTCCCCCTTTGGTTCCTTTAAACAAAATAAAACAAAACAAAAAAAAAAACAGAAAGGGAGAAAAAAACAAGCATGCTAGCTGTAAGGGTAAGCACAGCCCTGCATTCTTCTCACAGAGAAGTGGTTTGCAGCCTCTCCTGCTGGGAGGCAGGGGGATGACAGCAATGACCTCTAATGGTCGCCTCCAATCTGCCTTAAGGCAGGTGCTGCTCTGCCCCAGAGGCACCATCAGTCTGGTCCTAAATTTCACACTCACCCACCGTTGGGTCCTCCCTTTCCAGGAACCCCCTCCCCTGTCACTGCATCCCAAGAATGGGGGTCACGAGGCCATCGCTGGTTCCAGTCACTGAAGCCTCTCCCCACACCCATGACCAGCTTCCCGCCCATCCCTCAGGCAACTCTCGAACCTGGAGATAGGATTCTGCCCTCTCTTTTTCATCTCCAGCCCCCTTCATCTCTATCCAAACAGCATGAGTGGGAGAGGTGGGGAGGAACAGAGAAAGGAGAGAGCTTGAGGCCTTTCATTCAAATATTTTTCTTCTCTTTCAAACATCCAGGCAGACCTAGTGGTCCGGGGCAGAGGAGGGCCCTGCAGCTCTGCCGTGCGAGTGGTGCAGGTGGATTGCCAGGGCAGGTGGGAGCCCCGGGCTTCTCCCCTGGCGCCCCGTCACGTGCTCCTTGTCTGCACACACGTGTAGAGAAACAAATCTAAAAATGAACCCAGGGACTGAAATCCCCCTCGACAAACCTGATGCCCAGGTTTATTATTATTTGTCGAGAGCTGACGGCAACCGAGCTGAGAAAACAACTTGGGCTGGGTCCCTGAGGCTCGCAATACAACAGAGACAGACAAACAGCTCAGACGCTGGGGACCCCAGTTGGAAGGAGAGCTTCTGCTTCTGGTGCCCCACCTGCCTGCTCCCTCCCATCAGTCTTTCTCTTCTCGGAGGCAGTTGCCTTGGAGGCTGCCACTCCCTGGGCGCCAGGAAGAGGAAGGAGAGCAGGAGAAGTGAGGGACCAAGAAGGGGAGGGAGGGGTCTGGGTCGGGGGGAGTCCACAGAGGTAAGGGACCCTGGTGCCTATCGAGTGTGTCACCCGCAATGCTCTCAGATTCTCCTGGAAGCAGAGGATGATAAAAGGGTCAGCCAGGCCCCTTTTCTCTCTGAGAAGGACTGCACCATGTCCTCTGGCTGGATGATATCTGGTTCCATTTTTTTTAATTGCCTCCAGAAAAAAAAAAAAAAAAAAAAGGTCAAGAATCAGGGCTGTGGAAGCAAGTGGCCCTTTGGGCTCAGTTTATCATTGAAAAGCCACTCATCCCTGATACTTCTTGACTCAGCCAACAGCTGTCCTCCCCCTGGGCCTCTGTGGGGACCCAGGTGAGCTCGTGAGAAAAAGGTGAGGGGGGGGACTTCCCTGGTGGCGCAGTGGTTGAGAGTCCGCCTGCCGATGCAGGGGACGCGGGTTCGTGCCCCGGTCCGGGAAGATCCCACATGCCGTGGAGCGGCTGGGCCCGTAAGCCATGGCCGCTGAGCCTGCGCATCCAGAGCCTGTGCTCTGCAACGGGAGAGGCCACAACAGTGACAGGCCCGTGTACCGCAAAAAAAAAAAAAGGTAGGGGGACCAGGCAGAGTCCACAGTAATGAGGTCAACTTGTGGGACGAAAGGATGCCAGCTGGGCTGCTTCAACCCTTGGTCCTCGCTGCTGTTTGGAACGAGAGCATGTACCCTGGCTCCATGTTCCTGATCCCTTGGAAAGGCAGCCCCGGTGGGGAGGGGGAGAAGGGGAGGATGGAGGCTGCCACTGAGAGGTGGTGATGCAGGGCAGCGAGTCCGTTCCTGGGCATCGCCACCCAAGCCCCAGCTGAGCAGGCAAGCCCTGTCTACCTCCTAAGAAACGTTTCCTCCACGCCTCTTACTGTGCTTCTCCGCTGGCAAGGCCCTGTACATTACACTACTGAACCCTGTCCTTTAGCAAAACTTTGCTCAGAAGCCTACTCCACGAAGCCTTCTTTACTTTCCACTCCTGGACCGTGCTGTCACCGGGAGCCCTGCCGCTGGGCAGAAGGAGGGCACGTAGCATGATTTAGCACGACGCGTGTTTCTACATTATGGAAAAACTACTTCCCAGCCACGTCCCATCTTGCCCGTTGAACCCTCTGCTCCCCAGCAGACAAGATCATGGCTTTGCCTTGCATTTCATTTTGGGGGAAAAAAGTCTGTGCGATATGAGTTCACAAGGTCTGCCTCCTTACAGAGCCTGGATATATATACAATTACAGTTAAATTTCCTTGGTTTACTGTTAAAATATCAAACAAACAAATCTGGGACGGATAAATCTTTAAGCCCCAGCAATCAGTACACCTCAGTGAGAATGAGTTTGTTTCCCTGGAGCCAGTTTTGCTCAGGGCGAGATGATACCCAGAATTATTAACGACTGCCATTTACTGAGCCCTCACCACGCACCAGGCATTATGCTAAGCTTCTTTCACAGATAACTTTGTTTATTTTTCCCAACAACCATATGGTGTAGGTGTGATTGTTGTCTCCTTTCAAGGATGCGAACACTGAGGCTTGGAGAAATCGAGAGTTTCCAAATGTGACACGCGGCCCGCTTTCAGAGTCTAAACGGTTAACCTAGAGGTCTTGGGGCGGAGGTGGGGAACACCAGCGGAGTGGCAGAGCCCTGGAAATGGAGCAGGAGAAAGACAAGGCTGACTGTGGAAATACTACATCTGCAGTCAGGACACCCAACATGGGCTGCCCTTCACTTCTTTTCTTTTTTTTAATATTTATTTATTTGGTTGCGCCGGGTCCCGGTTGCGCCTCGCTGGCCCCCCAGTTGCGGCCCGCGGGCTCCTCAGCTGTGGCATTCGAACTCCCAGTTGCAGCATGCATGTGGGATCCAGCCCTTTGACCAGGGATCGATCCCGGGGCCCCCCGCACTGGGAGCGTGGAGTCCCAAGCACTGCACCACCAGGGAAGTCCCTGCCCTTCACTTCTACATGCCCCGAATTTCCAAGAGTCGCATTGTATCGACACACCTAAATGTCCCCCGTTTGCCAGATTTGGCCTTTTGTACCTCACTAACAAGCACGCACTTTGTGTCTGAAGACGGTGAGGCCTCCTAACAGCAACCGTTCATTTCCTTCAGCCCTGTCTTCTTTGGACAGCAGGGTGTGTACAAATCTATTTAAATACTGTATTGCATTTGCTCTTATTATTGCATAAAAATGAGCGGAAGATGGAAAACAAAGTGCTGATGGCAGCGATAAGAAGTCAGGGCCTCATAAAGTCGACGCAACCAAGACAGAGATGCTTCCATCATCGCTGAGAGAGGCAGGTCTGAGCTTCCATCGTGGACTCACTGGACTGTGGGTTCAATTATGAAGGGAAAGAACAAAATTCGAGAACGAACGTGAAATGATGGAACACATAGTTGAAGACTGCATGTAAAAGGCAGTGTGTAATGGGGAATTTGATCAAGTGTCTCAGCTGTGGGAGCACAACGCTGGAGCTGGAGCTGGGTGGAGGCGGGGCTGTCTGTGCCCTGACACCACACCCCGCAGGCAGCTCGGGGGCCAGGGCTCTGACTCACACTGGCTGGGATTCAGGCAGTGTCTCCTTCCCGAGCTGCGGCCCAGGTGGGGCGGGGTGGGGCGGGGTGGAAGGGGGCATGCAGTCAGCCGGCTCCCTATGACTGTCTCTGCTTGGCCTTTTCTCCCCACCCCACCCGTGGTTTTCCGGGGACCACCCACAGCTGAAAAGAAGTCCCTGTTCTGGAGAGAAATATGCCGTGACTCACAGGTTAAGGGGCACCTGGCTCTTTCTTTGGAAAGCCTGTCCAATTGGGCAGTACTGGCTTTTTTCAGGTTGCGGGCACCCCATTCTTAGGGAGCATCCAGCCCTTGTCATATCTACCCCGGTCCTGACTTTATCCCCCTGCAGAAGCCCTTTCCTGCAAACCTTCTTTCAGCGTCGCTTCCTTCCTCTCTCATTCCAGAGGTTCCAGGCAGCATTCTGAAAGGGCGACCAGTAAAGACATCTTCGCAGGCCAGCAGTGGGGTTTTTACCCACACCCTCTGAAGCAGGAAGCAATTAAACAGAAGTGCAGAGGACCAGAGCTGTGTTCTACCTCCCACTGGCTCCTGGCTGTCCCCTGCCAAGCTCTATCCCCTTCAGCCTCCAGCCTTGGAAAAGGGTCGATGGTTCTCGGGTTTCTAACAGGGAAAACCTAGTCATGTGCTGGCCCTTTCCACTGCACTCAACCAAGAAGTGTTTCCGATTAGCAGCAGAATCTCCGAGTACTAGCAGCTTGTCTGAAAATCATAACGTGCATCAAACCTTAATTCTGCCCTTTGCAATGATAACCCACGCCCTATCACTGTGGTCTCCGTGGAAAGAAAGCGTCCTGCCTTCAGTACAGAATCTTTGTGGACTTGAAGTTCAAGATTGTGCCTCTACTTGTGCCAGTAAGACAGACCGAACCCACCTCTCACGGCAGGACAAGGACAGGAGGGGGGTGCAGTGGGGAGGAGACAATTTCACACAGTGGACTCTGGCCCTGGGGGACCAATGAGGGTGCTCTGACTTAGAACAGAGAATGACCTTCTGGGATCTGAGCACTTGTTGATCTGGGTCTTCCAGTATCTGGCCGGTTCAGGGAGAAGGAGTGCAGCATCTCAACTCCCAGATCTAGAGATTCTGTCCAGAGCAGATTGATCTGGGTAGGCAGGGGAACTGCACATGAGGCATCTGCCCCCAGAGCCCATCTCTGGGGAGGGGAGGAAGAATAAATGGGAATTCTCGTCCAAGATGCCTCCCCAAGGGCACAGGTGGTCCCAGGCTGAGGCAGGTCCCTGCTAACAGCAGGTCTCTCTGATCTCTTTTTTAGGGCCTGGCTGTCTCAGGCTCTGCAGCATGGGGAAGAGAAGTCTGCTGTCTCTTTGTTCTGGAATTCATAAAAGTGAAAAAAAGGATCTCACCTAATGAGACCCTTGCCATAGTGAGGGATCATTTCATGGAACAGGAGCTGTGTGTGCGTGTGAGCTGAGACTGTGGAGAGTAGAGGAGATGGGCAGAGGGAGATGAGGGAAGAAGGCCCACATAAGAATGATTTGGAAGGTCAAGGAGAGAGGTCCCCGAGGGGGACATTCAGGGGATGCTGAAGAAATTTGAGGTTTCAGGGAACTCTCTTGGGAGGCTGGCCGCTATGGCTGCCCTACAGCTCGACCTCAGCTTTCCCCTCACTCCTCATTCTTAGCTTCTTCCCCAAGCCCAGGAGCAGTGTTGGACCCAAGGCTCCAGAGCAGACTCTCCGGAGCAGATTGACAGAGGGCTGGCAGAGCAGTGACGGGTCTGACTGCTGCCCCGTACAGAGGAGAGATCCCATCCAAGTACAGGCAGCAAGTTGAGCCGGCGTCCTAACCAGAACCCAATAGTCATTTACTGAGCACCTACTACGTGCCAGGCTCTGTGCTGGGCAGTGGACGTTCCAGAAGAAGAAAACAGAGACAACTGAGTGGAATAAATAAAGATATGAAATGAAGCAAGATAGGTGACTTCAGATTTAAAGGGATCCCAAGGGCTAAGGAAGAGAAATAAAAAAGGATCAAACAAAATCTCAAGCCTCAGCACGTAGTGGTGAAATTTCAAAACTTTAAAAAGAAAAGAAAGCTAAAAGTAGATCCTCACTGCAAGACTGGAAATAAGAAGGTGGTGGAGTAGCGCCGTCAAGATCTATGAGAAAAAGGTGTCGAACTTGGGACCTGATCTGTGTTCTACCAGTCAAGCTCGAAGACAACATAAAGTCCGTTTTGGACACGTGAAGACTCAGAGTTTACTTCCCTCCCATCAATATAAAAGTAACTAGAGGTGGCATTCCAGCAAAACAAAGAAGTCGGAGGAAGAAGACAACAGAAAACAAGATAGAGCAGCAGCCCAATGGGAGGGAATGAGGGGTGGCCGTCAACGTGGGGGCCCGGGAGATTCCAGGCAACAGTCAAGTGGTGATGACAGGATTCCATTCCCTTTCCTGTGGTCAAATCACACGATGTAGTTCTGTGGCTGAATAACATTTCCACCTTATAATCAACCTAGAGTCAGAATGCGAGGTAACAACAGTTATTTAACAGGATATGAATCTTCTAAATCTTAACATAAAGGTAGCACACAGACGATTATACTAAATAGTATAACACTATGTACTATGTAATATATATATGCATTGTATTATATATAACACTATAGACTAAAAATAAATAATATCAAACATAGTGTGATCAAACTAATACAAATTGGAAGGAGAAGAACACGTGCTCATCTCCCCAGCTTCCACAGGGGGGAGTTCATAAATAAACACATACATTAAGAAAGAGAGACTGGGGGACTTCCCTGGCCGTCCAGTGGTTAAGACTCTGTGCTTCCACTGCACAGGGCGAGGGTTCGATCCCTGGACGGGGAACTAAGATCCCACGTGCCGTGTAGAGCAGACAAAAAAATTAATAAATAAAATAAAATATCTTAAAGAAGAAGAAGGACTGACGCATATTATAGGACATAATAAGCGGCCACAAAATCAGCTAAATCAGAAACTGCTCGTCAGGGGTTAACTTTGGCTGGTGAACCTAGTGGGTAGAGGTGTGAGAAAGAAGGGAGGCTTTTTAGAATACCATGCAGCAGTCAAAAATAATGGAGTAGGTCTATTTATTTTGACCTGGAAAACTCTCCATTATATAGCCTAGGTTAACAAAGCAAGTTTTTAGAACAGTATTGAAAACATAATATTTATCTGTGTTCAACTAAACACCCAAACCAATAAGATGCAGTCCCTGTCCTCAAGGAACCCCTGTCTGCAGCCCCTCTCTGTGTCCTCTGCCCTACACCGGGCAGCCCGCTTCTGGATTGTCTCCCTCGCTCAGATTATTGCAAGATGCAGATCTCTTTCTGTCCTAGGGAAGAGCTGTTTTCTGTATGTTTCAAGTCACGAATGCATGTTCTTGACTGCAAGTCATCAGTCCAAAGACTGGCCTGGATGAAGCTGCCCAGGAGAGGAAAGTTTCACACACAAGTAACCGGTGGGGGGAAAGCCAAGTGGGGAAGGAAAATCTGAAAATTACAGATGCCGAGGCTAAAAGGCACCTCACGGAGCTCTGGTCCACCTCCCTCACTCACAGATAAACATACGTGGGGCCTGATGGAAGGTCGCTCCTTTGAATTAGCGCCCAGAAGAGGGAGAGCTGGGCTTGCTATGAGCCAGAGGCAGGAAGGGAGCCTGTGAGATGCTGGAATGGAGGCCTGATGCCAGGGCCCCGCAGAGAAGCCCACCGAGAGGTGGCAGGTGTGTGTAGGGCTGGGGTCCACTTCAGGAGCTGCTCAGGGAGCAGCTGGCTTGGACTGGATCATCCTTCCTTAGTGTCCACGGAAGCTGGGAAGAAGCAGCTTCACTGTGGGCAGGAGGGAGCACACTGGGGAGGGTCTAGGAGCGGAGCTGAGGTTTTCTGAGCGTCCACCAGGTGCCAGACTCACGTGAGGTGCCATCCGGCAGTTACAGCCTTTCACCCTCACACAAGCCCTGTGAGGTAAATGTGATTATCCCAGTTACATCAAGACAGTGACGGTTAGAAAACTTAGGTCATGTAACTTGCCCCAAATCCCACAGCCAGCAAATGGCAGAGCTAGAATCTGAGTCTGGGCTGGTCTGTTCCAAAGTCCCTGCTCAAGGAATCAGAGGGCGTCGATAAATATATGGTAACCAATCCATGAGAGAAGTGTCTTTCCCAGACCGGGACACAGCTAACCCTTTTTCCTTCCAGAATACTGCATATGGACTCAGCCCCTCTACCCAATCCAAGAATATCCAAGCACATCTGCTGGCTCTGGGGGACTAGGGTTTACTGGCCCATCAGGACCGTGAAAATGCCCACCTCGGAGGGGAACAGGATTGGGGCTCGACTTCTCCCAGCTCTGAGCCCTGACGTTGCCTCCGAGGACACAGAGCCTGCTGTGTTGGGCGTGGAGGGAGGTGGGCTGGGACGGACCACGAGCACAGTGGGGAGGAGAGAAGCCGGAAGCCTGGATCCTTGGTCTCTGGTGCTCAGCTCTTTCCCTGCTCTCCACCAACCCCAAGGGCACCCTCATCGCTCTCGCCCCCCCTCAGATGCTGTCCCTACTCCCCCCACATCTCCCTAGGCACCTCCACCCCCATTGAGCATTGACTTCAGGGGGGAGGCAGGCAGGCCCAGGAGAGTATGTATGTCAGTTAGGGGTTGTCGTTGACACGTGGAGATCATTAACGAGGCTTATTTTTAAATTGTAATTGCAAAATGTAAATGCTCCCCAAACTGATGTGTAATTGCTACCCACTCCACCCCAGCCTTTCCCCTCTGGTGCCAGCTTTGCAAGGAGAGAATTAGAAAATAAAAAGGGGGTGGATTATGTAAGCAAAATGATTTTAAAAAAAGAGAGCGAGAGAGCTAAGAATTTAAGTGAGACAGCTGGCGGCTCCCTGATTGCCACACTTCCAGCTTAGCTGCAAAAATTGTGCTTGTCGATTGTACCCACCCAAGCAACAGTGTCAACTGTACTGAGTCCCCAGAACAGACCAGACTGGCACTCCCTTGGCAAGATGGCTCAGTGGTGTGTGTGTGTGTGTGTGTGTGTGTGTGTGTGTGTGTGTGTGTGTGTGTGTGCGCTGGGGAGTGAGGGGGAAGATCAGGGGTGATGTTTGAGGTTGCCTCCATCTCATCCATAGAAGTCTTCCATTCTATGGAAAGACAACCCACAGCAGGACCTAGCAGTCCGTCAACCCACGTCCATCCTTCCCCAGATTCTACGTATTCTCCTCCACGTAGGGAGGGCCGGTGGAACCTCCATTCTCCCAGGCATCTAGACTCCCGCATCTGCAGCATCAACCTGGAGAGAAACAGGACTCTGCCTATTGAACGACCTCTGGAATAGGTACTTCGGCAGGAGGAAGCTCTTGCCAGGCCCAGAGGAATAACTGGACTTGGGCAACAACACCCGTCCACGCTGGTTCACCAGGAATCTCTAACCCTTAACCTCCTTTTTCTCTTTTACCGTCCGCGCCATCCCCGCCAAGCCCTCACCACAGCCACTGTCTGCAGTGAATTCCTTTCCACGTCAGTGTGTGCACAGGCTCCGAAGATTGTTGAAAAGACTGTCCCCCAAGTGGGCATCACTCAACCCACACCTGGGGGGAAGCCCTGACCCCTGGGATATGCCCTCTTCTCTGGCTTTCACCTCTAGGAGCCCCAGCGTGCTCCCCACCCCGTAACACACCTAAAACAGAGCTCCCCAAACAGCCAGAGGGCACAGGAAGCAGATGGCCAGGCCTGGTCAGATCTGCCACTGTCAGACAGGCGGTCCTCTTCAATATCCATGGCTTTTCTAACTACCTGCCTCTCTCCCTCTCCTTCTCTCGAGAGAAACCAGCTTTTGTGAGGAATTTGGCAATGATTACTGCCCCCCCCCCAAAACGAAGACCGGGGAGCTAGAAGATCATGGTGGCCCTAAGACATCAGGGAAACTTACAAAATCCTGGGCAGGGTCCTTTGGAGCTGGGGCCCCATCTCACCAAAACAGATCCAGCCCTTATCATGGTATACTGGAGAGAAAAAAGGATAACTGGATTTCTAATCCCTGCCTATACTGATACTTAGGTCTGTGAGATCATGAAGTTACTTAAGGGGATTTAAAAAACCCTATCTGATAAGAGGATTAAGTGAGATTCTCTATTCAAAATGCTTTATACGCTCTAAGGAACTATTTCTCATAGTTCGTCACACACACTTGGGATACAGTTTCCTTCATGTTCATGAAAAACACTTGGGGTACAGATTCTCGGTCTAAACCTGGACTCACAAATCAGGATCTCTGGTGTGAGGTCCAGGAACTGAGTTTTTCACAAACACCCCCTGGTGATAACATTTGCTCCAGAGGGTTGTACAAGTGTTACCATCGTCGTCGTACGCGCAAGCAGCAGCCCATCCATCTGTAGCGCCAACAGTTTATCGTTCATGGAATACGTAGGAGAAAAGAGAGGTATACAGGGATGAGGCATAGCCCTTGCCCCATCCTCCAGGAGCCGAGCAGAAACAATACACTGCTATGGTCTCTGAGGTCGTGTGTGTGCTGTCAGCTAATGCTATGGGCTTGTTCTCGAGGTCTTCGGAAGAAAAGATCATCTGCCTGGAGGGTTTAACTTTGTGTTAAAGGACGGAGAAACGTTTCTTACTGTTCGGGCGATCCCGGTGGCCTCTGGGAGGGCCCTCAGGAGACTCACTCCCCTCTTCTCACTTCCAGCTGGGCCAGCAATTCTTTCTTGTTGGCTGGAGCCAGTGCACCTGGGAGAAAGGGCAGAGCAGTGCTCAGGAGGGGAGGCTCAAGGCGCAGGGAGCGAGGGGACGCGCTCTGTGCCCCGCTTCTCCCAGGCTGGCGGTAAAGGATACTCCTTGTGCTCTACAGAACTCCTACCACGCCCCTCTCCTCACTGGCTGCTCAGACCCACCGGAGCTGTGTCAGAGCCCAACCCTTGTCTCGGCGGGAAGTGCCCTGTGGTCGCCGTCTGGTCTCCTGGCACCAGGCACACAGGCAGCTCCCTCTCCTGCAAGGGCGAGCAGGTCCCTGAGTGATCCTGGGTCCCGGGAAGCCACAGCTGGCTTCTTGCTTTAAAGTGTGGGGAACTCAGAGAGAGGGCAGCTGTTGCCACCTGCTCAGGTGTGTGGGTGAGCTTCAGATGCTTTCCCAGGGGTGGGGGAGGCTTCGGCTGGGAGTCCGGACGCTGATGGGGTACGGGGAGGGAGGAACAGTCAGGAGGGTGGGGGACCCAAAGCCGTGAAAAACAGCCTTGGCCTAAAGGGCGCTTCAGCTGCATGACTTAACTACTTACTTTTAGATTAAAGGGGATTAATTTTGTTTCTCAATATTTGAAATGGACCGAGGTAACCAGAAGTGAGGTTGGTGGTCAGCGCCGGTATAAGGCCTGGCCTGACACTTCCCAAACATGTCAATTTCTCCTTCTGGATCGAGTTGCTAATTTGACTCCAATGAGGCTGTGCTTGGGGCCAGGATGACGGGGTCGTGGGATAGGGGTGGAGGGGGGCTGCTGATACCTGGGTTGCGTTTTCAGGGCTGCCTCAGGGAGCACCTCCAGCCCAGAGCCCCAGCCCTACAACCGGAGGTAAATGCATCTTCAACATTCACAATTCCTTCCTAGTTAACACCATCTTAGTCTCCCTGTAAAAACAACTCGCACCTCGGTAAAGAATGTAATTAGTGACATGGCAACAGGCGGAGCTAAACAGTGGCCAGGCTGGGAGCTGCAGTGGGAAATGGAAATTCAGACATTTGCTTGAACAAGACTTTCCCGCTTCCCAGGCGCACACACCTGCACTGCTAGGAGGCGAAGGCGAAGGTGACAGAGACATAGCATCCAGGATCCTGAGGGGTGTATGAATTCCTGGCCGCGGGGCAGAGGAAGCGGGGGAGCCCGGAGATGGGATGAGCTGAGAGGGACTCCAAGAGCAGGCAGGGCAGTTCATGAATTTCCATGAACAAAATCTCTCTAGGTTGAAACAAAACCCCCTTCGCCACCCTGGGCCCAGCCTCCTCCCAAGAGGAGATGACGGATATGAGGCACATTCAAAGCGGCAGGAGGCTCAGGCCCCCCTGGCCACTGCCCGGAGAGGATGCTCTGAGCACAAGGGACTCCCGCAGCAGCCTGTTCCTTCTCCACTGGCCTTGCCTGTGACTTCTGTGAGTGCCTCCCAGTACCCTGCCCACCCCAGGCAGCAAACCTGGGGGACGAGTCCGCTTCCTCCCTCCCCGAGCCCACCTCACTCTCTCCCCCATCACTTCCCCACTTCCCACGCTTTCCAGTCCAGTCCAGGCAGAAGGTGGTCTTCCGCCTTTCCGCTCCCTGGGACACACCTAGAGAGGGCCCTCATCCCTGGCGACGCCAGCCAAGCCACCCCAGCTTGTTAGCCACCCCCGGACTGAGCTTCCCAGTCACCCGGCTTCACCCTGCATCCACCCAGGGCCCCCTGTGTGCCAGACAGTGCCCGGGATGGGTGCACGGCTGTGTCACCCCCTACTGCAGAATTTTCAGGGACTCCCTCCTTACAGGCACCTACGGGTGTTCAGTCTGACCTGGCACTGCCCTAACTGCCTTCAGGGCATAGATTCTACCCTTTACCCATAGGCTCTCTTCCCTCCATCCAAACGCAACCCCAGACTGGCCCCATAACCTCCCACTGCTCTCACTGCCACAATTCTACATTTCTACCAGGCAAGACCCTCACCATTCTTCAGTGTTCAACCTGAACATTCTGACTTTTGCCTCTACAGCCAGATGTAATTTTTACCTCCTCTTTGTTTCCAAGTAGCACGCTGTCTGTCATCCTGTGAAAGCTCTCGCCACGTTCTGTCTCATGCTATGGTTATCTTACACATCTCTCGTCTCTTTCCAAACTGGAGGCTCCTCTTGGGCAGAGTCCCTGTCTTCTCTCTGCATCATTTTTTAGTTTACAAAGTACTTTCATACGTAATATCTTCTTTAACTCTTAAAACAATCTTTAGAGGGCGATATTTCAATATAATAACTTAATTTTTATTACCTTTACAAAATAATATATGCTTATTGCACAAAATAAAGAAGAGGGAGACTTTTTTTTTTTTTTGGCCACGTGGTGTGGCTTGCTGGATCTTAGTTCCCTGATGAGGGATTGAACCCGGGCCCCGGCAGTGAAAGCACCGAGTCCTAACCACTGGACCGCCAGGGAATTCCCAGAAATTGTCAAGTTAGTTGTGATCCTACCACACAAAGACAACCACAGATAATATGCAGAGTAAAACTCTTCTTTCTTCAAAACAGTATCATTCTGTTTGCTCCGGAAGCAGCCTTTTATATTTAGCAACATACCATAAATACCTTTACATATAAGGGAAATATACACTATAATCTTAGTGACTATGTGGCATTCCATTTACGGATGTACTACAGTTACAAATGTCTGTTATTTGTTGTTTAGATTATTTCCAGTTTTTGCTGTTATAAACAAATAATGCCCATTCTTGTAGCTGAACTTTGCTCCAGACTTGATCATTGTTTTAGGATAAGTTTCTAGATGTGGCGTTGCCAAATCCAAAGGTCTATCATTTTAAAGAATTTTAACCAAGTACTTGCAGAAGGTCACACCGTTTTACGTCGCACCTGCAGTTTATGAGAGGTGGCTTTTTCCCTGCCAGGTAGTTGACCCCATTTTATCGAGGTTGATAACAAGGCTTAGGAAAGTCAAGCACCGGGCTTGCCTAAGAAAACAGCCAGCGAGCAGCGTGTCTTCTGACTCCAGACATTTCGCTCTTCCAACCTCCCCACTTCTCTTTGCTCTTATATTTCTTACAGTCCAAAGGGAGAAGCTGCAGTATAAGTGCTAAGTAAATGCTGGGCTTCCCGAAGGATGAGGCAGAGGTGATGTGCCCTCAGTTGTGGGGTGGGCCACTCCTGGGGCCTCTGCCGACCCTCATGTCCCGGGTGTCTGAGACTTATTTTGGCAGATGACAGCTCTGTTCTTGGGTAGCTTTTTACTATTCCCTCCTCCCTTCTTCTGGGCAGATGCAAATTGCTTCAATTTAGACTCCACGTATTAAGAACCTACCACGTGCTGGGACCTGGGCATGCAAAGATGAAACACACACACACACACACACACAAGCTCTCCCTGCCTTTGAGGTGCTCACGGTCTAATGATAGGGACATAACTGTACCCTGTCACGTGTGACAACGCTGCTTCTGGTTGTTGGCCCTACCACCCCTCCTCTGCCAAAGCCCATGGTGCCAGGGGCGGGGGACCTGCTGTGTCCTGCAGCCCCTCCTTCTACCTGTGTCCTTTCCCGAGCTGAGGGGGCCTTAGCTCCCTCCCCATGACCTGCTGCAGTGCCTGCTGTTCTGTCTGTCTTTCTGCTCCAGCTGTGCCTCTGTCCCCTGCCCTCACCCTTAGACGGCACTGAGGAGTGCAGCCCCTCAGAGGGAAATCACACCCGTTTAGGGGAGAGAAGCCGACCCCCCCCCCCCCCTCACTCAGAGACCAATAAATACGCAGTTAAGAGAGGAAGGATGGTCCCGGCAATGCCAGAGAGCCCTGTGCGGGGCACCGCTTCAGGACTGCAATCTGCATACATTTCCCCTTTCCCAGAACTGACAACTGCCTGGTTCCCACCAGCCTGGAGAAAGCTCCAAGGCAGAAATATAGCCTGTAATCTCTTTCTGTCACGGCCAGCTATTCCTCTGAGCATAACGAAGGCAACTCACAGGACAGAAGGCCCTGGGGAGAATGAAAGACAGTCTGGGCTGGGGGACAAGGAGACTGCCCACGGTCACGGCCACCTTCCCCCACGCTCGCCCACCTTGCCCCCGAGGAGGGTCCTGAGTGTGCCTTTTTAGATCTTGCCAGAGAAAACCCAGCCCCCTCTGTTCTGTGGCCATACAGAGGCTGGCAGGCAGCCTGTGACACCGCTGCCCTAATCTTGAGGCTGGGCTGGGGCTCAATTAACAAGCAGCTGCACGGGCAGGGAGGCAGACAGAGAGACAGGGAGAGAGATGGATGGGAAGACATGGGCCCTGTGTGACCGATGGCCCAGATGCTTCAGGGACAAAGGAGGAAGCAGGACCTTCATCTTGAAGATAAAGTCCCTCTGTCCCCACGAGATCCCCAAGAAATGGAATGTTCTCACCTCTGCTCTTTAGCTCTGATCAGGCCCTTCCCTGCCTCCTCAAGGTCATTTTACTGGGGCACCCTCTGACCTCTGACGGGTGGGCAGGCTTCCCCAGAGAACACCTCTGCCTGTTTAGCCAACCTGGCTTAACACTTTGTAGATGAATAGGACAGCGCTGAGGAATGAGCCTCTGGAATCTCTGGCCAGAGGCCCAAACCAAAGGCCTTCCTCCTGTCCACTTTGGGGGAGTTGTCCCACCCTGGTATCCATCCCAGGAGCAAAAAACACCAAAGTCTTTGTCCTCATTGGCCACAGAGCCTTGAAAGAGTTCATCCTCACTCTGGAGACCCTCCCAGGCCCTATTCTTGCGTAAGTGCAGCCATGGATGTGTGGTTTGCCTCCCAGGACCCTCAGGCATTTCCCCAAGGATAGAGTCTCTTCCCACCTCCCTGCTGGGGTGGCTGGTTCCAGCTCTGCCACAGGTTTGCTCTGTGATGTTTGCACAGAACCCTTCACCTCTGAATTCTGGTCCATTGCCATCATCATCAATCTTCGTCATTGCTGTCTGTAAAGCAAGAGGCTGGAGCTGACAATGTGACCCGGTTCTCTGACTGTTCTTGATCAGCTAATTGAACTCAATTGTCCCAGCAAAAGCCTCAGATTTCACCAGAGCAATGAGACCCATCTCAAAGAGACCAGATTCCAATCCTCTAGGAAGAGTGGGCCTCCTTGGAGGCTAAAATAGTTTACAGGCTCGTTTATACTGTTTCTCCCCTGCTCAAAAGTCTGAAATGACTTGCCAAGGCCTACGGAGACAAAATCCAAATTTCTTAGCCTCCTTTTTTGTCCTTCGAAATCAGCCTCAACCTAACTCTCTTACTTAATCCCCTGGTCTTTCAAACCTGAGCCTTTTCTCCAGCCGCGCCAGGCTGCCCTGTCTCACAACCCAGCCCACGCCATATCTGGGTCCTCTGCCCCCCTTGCTCAGGCCATCATGCCCCCCTGGTGGGCCTTGTGCCCCCGCTTCCTCTCTGCTACCCAGGTCCTAGCCAACCCTCAAGTCCTACCTTTCTCTGAGCTTCTGCAGTGGAATGAAGTCAAACCCTTGCTCCCCCATCCTATGACTGGCCCTGAATCTTACTCAGTTCTGTGACCTTCTGCCTCCCGTGTTAGTCTAAATCTCCTCAATGGCATCATAAGTGTTTGAGGACAAGACGGGTGTCTTCAGTTTCTCTTACGCCTCCATATACACCGAGGTTAGTGGTGTACCCACGTAGGTCATCGACGGGAGCAGTCTTGTCACATGAAGGGCAACCACTACTGGAAAATACTAAACCGGATCAATGCTTGACCAGCCTATTTAGTCATTATTACTCATTGTCAAAGGCATTACCATTCTCTATACTTCAGCGTGTCTCTGAATTGAAAGATGTGACCAAACCATGGGTTATTTCATATACCTCTTACACTAATATTAATAAGTGAATGTGGAAGACATAGTACAGGGGGAAAAACTTTGAAGTCAGACCACCCTGCATTCAAATCTTAGATCCCCTCCTCCTAGCTGTGTGACCACCCAACTCACAGGGTGTTTATAGGGATTTAGTGGTATTCCATGAGACATATGATGTGCTCAGTGGATAATAAAGGACTCAGCACTGACACAGACAAAGCCTGTAATAAATGGTGACTATCATTATTAAGACAATGACAGTAAGAATAGTTTGTTTAGATCTTGTTTGGCAAAATCATACTCATCCTTCAAGATTCAGCCCCACACAAGGCAAGTCTTTCTGCTCCCCTGATAACTGGGAACGTATTTCTTATAATACTCGGACTGATACCAGTCCGCAGCCTGCTTAGGAACAGGGCCACACAGCAGGAGGTGAGTGGCGGGCAAGCAAGCAAAGCTTCATCTGCCGCTCCCCATGGCTCCGCATGGCTCCCCATCGCTCCTCGTCGCTCCCCGTCACTCCCCACCGCTCCCCACCACTCCCCACGGCTTCCCCTCTCTCCCCGTCGCTCCCCATCGCTCTCCACCACACCCCACGGCTCCCCCTCGCTCCTCGTCGCTCCCCCTCGCTCCTCGTCGCTCCCCATTGCTCCCCACCACTCCCCACAGCTCCACCTCACTCCCCGTCGCTCCCCGTCACTCCCCACCACTGCGCACGGCTCACTCTTGCTGCCCGTCACTCCCCATTGCTCCCCATGGCTCCCCATTGCTCCCCGTCGCTCCCCCTCGCTCCCCGTCGCTCCCCATCGCTCCCCATCACCCCCATTGCTCCCATTACCGCCTGAACCATCCCCCCTGCACCCCAGTCCATGGAAAAATTGTCTTCCACGAAACCAGTCCCTGGTGACAAAAAGGTTGGGGACCGCTGTCTTATAAGATAAAGTCCAAAGTTCTTAGCCATGAACTTCAGGCTGTATCTCACTAAATTATTATAATGTATCCCTATAGGTGTCCCTCCCATTCAGCTCTGAGCTTCCTGAGCGAGGAGGTCCTCACCTTCATGCTTCCAGCTCTGGCCTAGCATCAGGCTCCATGTGCGTTTATTAAATGAGAGAAATGAACAGATAAGCAGGAAGGCCAAGGGCAGTCAGGAGACCCCGGCAGAATTTGACAGGACACAAGTTAAAGCCTGGTCATAGGGAATCCATCATGGAAAGCGAGTGCCCCTTGAAATTCAACTAAGACCAGAGCCCCAAATTTAAAGCTGCTTAACTCTTCCAGCTGGATTAACTTCCTTGGGGAAGCCATCAGCCCCGTCAGAAGCCCTTTGAACATCTCTGCAAAGCCCTGCCTGTCCACCCCTCCTTCCCCTCAGCTGGGCTCAGTCCTTCTCCGGCTGCACCCTGCCATTCCTCCCCTGGCGGTCAGACCCTCCAGCTTCGAAGCCCCTGCTCCCTCACCCGACCAGGCTGCTGCAAGACCCTGGGTTCTAGGACAGCCTTCCCGATCCAGAAGCAGGAGGTCAGTGCATCATGATACAAGCTAATCATTCTTTTTTGCCCCCGGCAGAGTGAGCTGCATTTTCCTCCTTTCCGTCTCCTCCGCCACACCTTAGCTCAGCAACAGCCTCCTGATCAGCCTCCCTGAGGCCTTCCCCATCCTCCACTCGGCTGCCACAGGAAGTTTCTAGCAGCTTAGAGCATCCTAGGCACAATTCTCTTAGCACTTATCCTGCGAAACTGTGATTATCTCTTTGCCTTCCCCCCTAAGCTGACTGTGTTCAGAGCTTAATGTGCATTTTGTACATATTAGGTGTTCAATAAATACTGGTTGAAGAAAGGAGTAAATAAATGTATCCGTTCAGCAGAGGAGATGTGGAACGTATGGCACACAACATGCTAATGTCTCTTACAAAGAATTATATTGCCTGGTTTTTTATTTATCCCTGCCACAGCCTTATAAAGGAGGTGTTATTAGTCCTACTCCTTCTTCTTCTTCCTCTTTTTTTTTTTTTTTTTTTTTAAATACTTTTTGGCCACACCGCGCAGCATTCGGGATCTTAGTTCCCTGACCAGGGATTGAACCCAAGCCTGCTGCCATGCAAGCATGAAGTCCCAACCACTGGACCACCAAGGAAGTCCCTAGTCCTACTTTTAAAAGGGGGAACTGAGGTTAGAAAAGCGACTTGCCCAAAGTCACAAAGCTGGTTAAGGCGTGAAGTGAAAGGGCAGAGTTCAAGGGTGGCCTCCTCCGCTCCCCTGCCCACCTGCCCACCTGCTTCCCAGCCAGGGAGGGGATACGAAGAGGATGAGCTGCGTCTGCTCTGCCTCACTTGGGAAATAAACAAGAAGAATTCTTCTTCTCATCATTTGGTGAGTCGGTGACATTTCGTTTGACAAAGAATCTAGGAAAAGTCTCTCCTGGGACCAGTTTTGGGACTAGGCTGTGATAATATTGCTTTATTGAAAAAGGATGCTAGGAACTGAGCTCCGGATGGCCTTTTACAGAGAGTAATTTATGCAGGAAAATCAGAAACAATTTTTTTTAAAGAAACATACATTGATCTACACGTGGTCACAAAGAAGTGATGACAACACACACACACACACACACACACACACACACACACACACACACACAACCCCAGAGACACTGTTACAGACAAGCAAAGGCATAAATTCCAGGTCTCGGTCACGACCATGGCCACACACCTCGTAAAACACCAAAAGATTGCTAGTGTGGTCAGTTCAGAGCCCTGTGTACACGCCCACTTGCAAAACAGCCTGATGGCTGTGACTTCCCCTCATGTCTTCCAGGGAAATTGCGCTGTTCCCCCACACGTGTAAATTTCAGTCATTAAGGAACGCACAGGAAGCATGACATCGAAGAGATTAATCTCTCTGTGCCTCCCTGCCCTTCTCAGGGCCCTGTTCCCTCCCGCAGTGATCACACTGCATCTGGAGAGGCTGCCAACCGGATGACCTGCACCCCAGGCACAAGTCCCCACTCCGGATTCACACCGCCTGCCTTACCGAGGTTTCAGTCATAACCAGCACCTGGAAGACAGCAAAGGAACCAGAACCAGGCCAGGAAATGAAACATCCTTAAAATTCTCATTCAGATGTCTCTCAGAAATGAATCTCAGATATGGCAAGGATGGGAAAGGGATTTTATTTAAAATATCTTCCTCGCTAGGCTGCCTGTGAAGGGCTGGGTTTCGAAAGGATACCTGAAAGTCAGGAATTCCCCTCCAGCCATGGTGATTTTGACCCACGGCTGAGAGCTGAGAGCAACGCCCAGGATCCCTGTTCTTGTGGGATCAGCAACTGGGAAACTCAGAGAGGCCAGCAACCGCACCGGGAGCCAGGACACCTGGCTTCTGCCCATAACCCTCCTGTATGAGCTCAGGGTGTGACCCTGGGCACATCACCGCCTGGGCCTCAGTTCCTCTATCTGTAAAGTAAGAAGGTTAGGACTGGGTGGTCACTTCTGCTGTGGTCTCATTAGGAGACCCCTTGCTCTGCCTTGGCCAGGTGCTAATTAGACTTTGCACACCTATACGTACGCACAGTGGTTATACATCCCAAAGCATGTCCAGCCACAGCGGTTAACACTTGGCTTGAGCTTGACAGTAACTTTGTAAAGTTGGTAGTACTGGAATCAACATACACATTTTACAGATGGAATAATCAAAACTGAGACTTAAAGTGTCTTGGCCAAGGTCACAAAAAGAATCAGTATTCATTCAGATTACATGAAATTCAAATCTTCCCTTGGACATTACTCCCTATTAAAAGGGGGAAAAATGTACAACATACCTTGGAAAGGCTAAGTTTGCTCTGGAAAATATTTGTTTCTATTCCCTAGTTTGAACTTGTTAAGTATGATAATAACTGTGATTTCAAGGCTTCTGCTGCCTTTGTGCACGGCTTAGGGTGGAGGCCAAGGGCAGATGTTCTTTCATTTAGGAAAAAGATTGAACGTCTTCTGGCTATTAAAGAGGAGGCCAGGCCTACTCTGGGAGGGGAAAGATGAAAGAAAAGTGAACTCAGTTGTTATCCACTCATTCAACAAATGTTTATTGAGCGTCTGCTACGTGCCAGGAACTGTTCACAATTGTTAACAAAAAAGATAAAAATCTCAGCATTCAATGGGTTTACATTCTGGTCTGGGTGGAGATGGGAGCAGTGGACACACAATAACAAGATAGTAAGGAAAATATACAGGGTCAGATAATAAGGGCAAAGGAGAAAAGGTAAATGAAAGGGAGCAGAGTATGAGGACTTGAAAGTTCCCCCGCTAACTTCCTGGCGAATCTAGGCCAGAGTCTTACAAAGATGGAGGAGCATAAAACTCAGAGCAGAAGGGGGAAGAAAGAAGGTGTTGGTTGGGAGAACAGGTGAAATGGTGGCAGGCCAGTCTGTGTAGGAGAGAACAGACAGCGAGAAATTCCTTCTGCGGGGATAGGAGAGGGATTTGAAGACCTTACCTCGTTATCTCCTGTGTCAAGTGTAACGTGTTCTGCTCCCTGTCCTAGAGCCATACCCCCCTCTGGCATCTCCCGGGGCTGGGACCAGTGGCACTTGCCTTGGCCACAAAGTTTTAGGGGGCACCCCAAACATCAGTAATGGGGATGAAAACAGGACCCGTAACTGTGCCCAGACTAGACAGACCAGAATTCAATGAGAAAGGAAGAATCAGTAATACCGATCCTCCCAGCGTTTAAAATGTTGATGTTTTGTTTATCATGCATTTTTGTCATTAATTTTCATGTCTAAAAAATATTGCATTAAAATATTATTTCTCTTGATCGCTGAGTTTGGGGGCGCCCCCTTAAATGTTACACCTGGGGTGAGGGAGCCTGGCAGGCCTAGCCACCACGGTAGTAAAAATGTACCCACGCAGCAGCTTTGTTATGGGAAAGACAGAGAAGGGGCCGCACCCACAGTGGGGAGAGCTGGGCAGGGAGGGCCAAGGAGGCCACACGCCCAGGATGGAGGGAGGAAGGGGGGCAGCTGCTCCCTGGCAGGACCCTGCAGCAAGACAAGAGCAGGAGAACCTAAACAGCCTTCCTCTCTGGGACTCCTGGGAAGCTGGACCTTCTGCAACATGGGAGGAGATCTCCAGTTGTTCTTTAGGGATATTCACAGGAAAGGTAGGCTTGGGGGACACATGGATGGTAGCAGATGGCTAACTGCTCCCTCTTCCAGCTCTGCAGCCAAGGGTCCACCGTGATAATTAAACCGAGAAGCCACCGGAGTCCATCCATCGGGAGTTCTGGGGGGCCCTGCCGGCATGAGACCCTGACCAGTAGCCCAGTGCAGTCGGAAGGGGAGGGGAGGGCGGTCTCTAATTGCCTTTTGCTCCCTGGGAAAGGAGAGGGTAGCACCTTGTCACAGTGTCTGCCCAAGAGAGTATGAGCCCCCTGAGGATAGGGAGTGGGGGCGGGTGCGTGTCCAGAACAAAAGGGAAGGTTCTACAGGAGGCGGCCAGTGTCCAGGCACGTCAGCACTCCAGCTCCACAGACCTGCCTCAAAGGGAGGCGCCGGGCCCCAGCCGGTCTGCTCTCTTCACTGCTCCCTGCTTCTCTCCAGTGCCCTCCAAACCCTGGGACCTTAGATGACCATAAATAAGTCAGGGGTTTGAGACCTCTCACGATATGGCCCCTACCGAACATTCCAGGCCTATGTCTCATAACTCTCCTTCACGACCTCTAGGTCAGGGGCTGGCAAATCATACCCAAGTCAAATCCCAAGGCTGCCTGTTTTTGTAAATAAAGTTTTATTGGCGCACGGCCCCACCCGTCCTTCACTATGGCCTATGTTGGGACTGCTTTCCACAACAGCGGCAGAGCTGAGTATCTGCAACACAACACAGAACCTGAAATATGTACCGTCTAGAACATTCCGTTAAAAGTTTGCTGAGCTGGCCTAGGTTGCAGGTAAGCTGTGTGCGTCCTCTCCTGCACAGTCACTCCTCACTCCCTCCGCTAGGCCCGCCGCCGGTTCTGCTCTCCAGGACCAACATGCTCCATTTCCCTTCTCTAGTAGCTGAAATACGGCTCATCCTTCAAGGGCTCAGGTGAAACGTTATTCACCCCGGGATGTCTTCTGAATTCCTGCAAAGAATGGCGCACACTTCTGTACAGCCATGGCCCCTTGTTAGGGTGACCACATAAGGTACCACCCAAACCCGAACAGTTTTGAGAGGGGAGGAGATTAATAATTACACAGACACTGCAGGCTCCAGCTGAGACCATCCCAGGCGAACCAGGCCATCCGGTGGCTCTACCCTTGCTGCTTAGTTCCCTCTGCCTCCTGTGGGTATGTTCACGTACCCGGCTCCCACAATAGGCAGGATGCTCCAGGGCAAGGGCGGTGCAGGGTTTGACCCTCAGAGTATCCTTATGTATAGGCTAAGATCAATTAATGTTCATTGAAATAAATGAAGGAAGGGCTCTGTCCTAAACAAAAGCAGTTTCTGTAGCAGCAGCAGCTGGAATAACTGGGACAGAGGAGCCATTAGCCAAATGGGGAGGAGGTGCTTGCAGCTCATGGAGGTTGCTTCCCCTCCTGACACCTCTCAGGGAGGCTTGCAATGGTCAGAGTGATCACAACTGCCTGAGTCTCTGCAAGTTAGGAAAGGAGAGGCCCCACTTCAAGGGTGATAGTTTATTTTGGCAGGTTCTGAGCTGAGGCTGAATACTGGATGATCAGAAATTAGATATGCATCTCCCTTCATAAAGCTCCAGCACATTCTACAGACTTCAGCTCACCAAAGTGGGAGATAGGAAACAAAGAGCAAGGGAATAAGATGACCCATTTAACATATAGATGCTCGCCATCTGTTCTCTACTAAACAGCCGGGAGACCTCTTTGAAGTGAAATTTCCATTCTACCCCCTCCCCCTCTTCTCCCTGGTTTCAAACAGTTGTTGGCTTCCCATTCCTCTTGAGATCAAGACCAAAATCATTACCTTGGCCTAGAAGGTCAGGGTGGTCTGGCCCTGCCCAGCTCTCCTGCTTCATCTAGTTGGCTCTTGGCCTTCCAGCCACCCAGGCACTGGTCCCTCGAAGAGGACATGCTTCTTCCCACCACAGGGCCTTTGCACAGCCATCCCATCCTCCTGGAAGATGCTCTCTCCTCATCCACCTTTGACTAGTAAGTCTGCTTCACTTTCACATGTCAGCCAGAGCCGCTTCCACAGGGGAGCTACGCTGACCACTCAGACCAGGGAGGCCTCCTTTGTATATCGCATTTCAGGATTCAATTTGAGCACTTAACTTGGTTTATAATTATATATTCATTTGTGATAATTTGGGTAAGGCCTGTTTTCTCCACTAAGCTATAAGCACCATGTGGGCAGGGACCCAGGTTTGCTCGGCTCCCCTTGAATCCCTGGCACACGGTGGCACTTGCAGGTATTGGTTGAATGATCACCCTCACCGGCCTGAGTCAACCATCAGGAAGGTGACCTCTGGCCATCGCTCAGTGTCGTAAATTAAAGTGGTTGGAAATAAGAGCTGGGGGTTAAATTCCTCTCTCTTCTCATTCTCCACTTTTAGCTCTTCCTCCTTTTCCTCACAAAGCTGTCTTTAGGGACCTATTATACAGAGGGCCACAAAATAGTTTACCCAGGGCTAGACACTGGATGTGAGCTCATAGGTCAAGACAGGCGAGAGATGTGGACAGACCCTAACAGGGCAGATCGGCAGCCAGTACGAGGGCTGAGCCAGTACCAAGCAGAAGGAAGGAATGAGGGGCTCCTAGCAGGTCTTATTTCCTCCACAGCATCTTAGGCTCAGAGAACCCAGAGGAGTCTTTTCCACTGCTCAGGTCTCCTCCTTCCTCCCTCCCTCCCTTCACCAGGATCCTTTGTGTGTGTGGGCATGTCAATCTCCCTGAGGGTAGGGACTGTGCCTCGAATGGCTTTGGATCCCCCAGAGCTCCTGGTTCAAGGTCCAGCACATGACGCATATTTGTGGGTTTCTGTTCTGATGTGGAGGGTGTGCAATGTGGGCTGCCTGCCTGGGTGGAGGGCCAGAGAACAGCTTTAAGGCCTGGTGTGGGGTAGTGCCAGGGAGGCCACGGGGCACTGTGGGTCCAGGTGTGCAGAAAGGGCCAGGCAAACGCTCAGGTCTTCAGAGCCCAGCCCACCACTGGAATAAGAGGCTGCCGCTCGCTCCCTGGGCTGGCTCGTCTGAAGAGCAGAGCGGCTCACCGTGCCCTCTCAGGCCGGAGAAAGACGCGTCCACACCACCGTTCACTCACCCACCCACCACAGCAGCCTTGCGGCAGCCTGGCAACTGCACCCTGGGGTGGGGTCCAGCCCCACCAAGGAGAAAACAAAGCAGCTGCCTCTGAGCTGGCACCAAGCCCGCTCCTGTGAAGAGAGGCTTCTCTGCGCTGGGCCCATAAATAATAGAAAGTTCAAGTGGCCCAGGGTAGTGACGGAGCCGCTGGGCCTCAGGCAGGATGGGGCGAGCGGGCCCCCGGGTCGGGAGCACAGGGATTAATAAGGCATCAATTTTAATGTAGGGAGAGGGGTTTTCTTTCTGCTTCACAAACAGCAAAGTGAATGTTTGAGCATCCTTGCAGGGGGTTAATGAGGACTCTGACTAGTTATTCGGATTTCTCCACACTGCCTCAATCCATCCTCCTAGGGGGGACAGGAGGGAGGCGGTGGGACGGGAGCACAGCAGAGAGCCGCTCGATGAGAAGACAGAGCCTCTGATCTCTGAGCAGGTTGCAGCCCAAGGAAAACTGCAGCCCACTCACACCCTCTCCCCTCCACCTCCACACACTATGGTAGAACAGAGGGCTGGACGGGACTTCAAGATGAGCCGTCCAGCCCCTTGGTCAGAGGGCCGACCAGAGGGGCGTGACTCTGTGGCCACACGGAGGATCTGTGAGAGCGCGCACCCAGGCCAGAGCCCCGCGGCCTGGGGCTTTCTCCCTGCACCAGAATCCCCTCCCCGCCTTCCCCTGCCCAGCCAAAGTGAATATTTTGCTTTTCCCTCCAGGGAGGCTGCTCCTCAGGGATAAGCCACTGTCCATCCGTCTGTTCCATCCAAGGCCCTCAGCTGGGGCTGTCTGCTGGGCTGGGGGACCAAGGGGCAACCTCATCAGGAAATCTCTGCTTTCTGGTCCAGGCTGGTTCCCAGCGCAGGGATGGAAGGTGAGGCTTTCGGTGATGGAGCCTCCCCACGTCACTGCCTCCTCTGTCCCAGCTGCCCGGCCTCCTGCAACAATCTGCCCCTCTCCCTGCTGACTGCAGGTCACTAATGGACCTGGCCGCTTGGCCCCAGACGTGCAGGGCACAAAAGAGGGGCAAAAGCCTGCAGACACGCAGCATGTGCTCAGGAAGAGACATCGCCGGGCCATCTGGACGCCAGCTCTGTGCCTTTCCCGCTATTACAACGCAGATGGACTTCTGAGCCAGGATCCCCACTCCCCTCCCACCCCCAGGTCCCAGCCCATCTGCTGCAGCCCAGGACCCAGAGCTAGACCCACCCCCAGATCCATAAGGAAGTGATGTCACAGTGGGCACCGCCCCTCTGTTTTCCCGAGATCATCCGAAGTCCTCCAAACCCCTCTCTCTGGAGGTTCCCGAGGAGCTGCCTCTCACATCAACCCCAAATTCTCAAAGTGTACGTTGAGGCCCTTCAGCTCTCCCCAACGCGACTATTTATTCTCCCCAAGGACAGGGACTGTCGTCTTGGCCCCAGGCACCTGTGGCTGTGCGCCCTGGGCTCTGTCTCCCAGTTCATTCTGAATACCAACAGCGGCATGCGGGATCTTAGTTCCCCAACAAGGGATCGAACCCGTGCCCGCTGCAGTGGAAGCGCGGAGTCCGAACCACTGCACCGCCGATGTTTACTGACGGTTCCGGTGCGCCAGCCGTGGCGCCCAGCTTTACGCACGTGATCTAGTTGACCCTTGCCGACCACGTGAGGCGATGGCCCCGTGCACTGCACAGCAGAGCTCTCCGCAGTGAGGTGTCCTCTGTTTGCAGCATCCAGGACCGTAGACACCACACGGCTAGTAAGCGCTTGGATTGTGGCTGGTGCGATTGAGTAACTGAATTTGTAATTTAATTTAATTTTAATTTTAATAGACACGTGTGTCTGGTGGCTACCAAACAAGACAGCACAGACTCCAGGGTCAAGCAGCACACTCCATACCACGCGGCTGGTAGGGGCATGGCCAGGACTCAGCGGGCGTGTCTGCTTTTCCCATGCTGCCTTTGGGGCGTTATCAAGTGCGTGAAGAAAGCTCAGGCAGAGAAGGTAAAGAAATGGTGTGTAACTGTGGACAGCTCGTGCTGCATCCCAGCACCAGGTACAAAGGTGAGTTAGACCCAGTCTCTGCCCTCAAGGGGCTATAGTGCAGATGAAAGACAAATACATTCTACTTGGGACAGCGGGACTGAGGTACAAAACTGAAGGGGGTAGGCTGTTGTCCAGATACCCCATGGCACCCCCTCCCCAAACTCGGCCACGCCCAACCATGAGCCCCACTGTCTCCACTCTGCCCACTCTCCCCCCACGTTTGCTCCTCATTCTGGATGAATGGCATCATTGTCACTGCAGGCCCTCCGGAAGGAAACCTGGAGACGCCCTCAGCTTCTCTTTTTCCTTCCTCCCCTTTCTCTCACCTCCTTTCCATCACATGCTGCTATTTCGTCCTAAATGTACTTTAAATACCTTCCCCTTCCCAGCCCCACTGTCTAAGCTCCCCGCTGCCCTCACGCTGCTGCTTCTTCCCTCTCTCACATCACCCCGTGCTCCAGCCGCACGGCGTCAACAGGCATTTCTAGGAGCTCAAGACGCTTTCCCAGGCGCCAGTGCTTTTTTTTCCTTTTCAAATGTCTGTCAGCAAAGGAATGGGTAAAGAAGATGCGGTACATATGTACAATGGAATATTACTCAGTCATAAAAAGGAACGAAATTGGGTCATTTGTAGAGATGTGGATGGACCTAGAGACTGTCATACAGAGCGAAGTAAGTCAGAAAGAGAAAAACAAATATCGTATATTAACGCATATATTTGGAATCTGATAAAAATTGGTGTAGATGATCTTATTTACAAAGCAGAAGTAGAGACAGATGTAGAGAACAGACGTATGGCCGCCCCTGTGCTTTTGCATCTGCTGTCCTCTCTTTCTGGGATGCCTTGCCGGCCTCATCTGCTTGGAGAGCCCGGGCTCTCTCCCGTTGCAGGCTTTGTCTGGGCATCATTCCTCTCTGGCGAATGGTGACTTCCACTTCTGCACTCCTGTGACCCTGAGCTCTCCTCTTTTATGCCGCTTACCACCTTGGGTTACAAGTACCGGCATTTCCCACGGCATTCTCTGAGATCGGAGACGGTGGCTTTGTCATCTCTGTGTTCAGAGGGCCTGCAGCGTGCAGCACGTGACAGGAGGCAGACAGGAAGGGTGCAGTGTGTCTACCTGAAGCACCTTCTGCCCCTGCCTTCCCCACCTCCCACGTTCCATCTTTCTGCATTAGGAGTCTCGCAGGAAGGTGCCGAGAGGAACATTCCCGATTCACCTCACAGCCTGCTCTCCATAGGCACGGCAGGGTGACTCCCCACGGAGCCTGGCACTCAGCATGAACTCCCACAGCTTTGAAGAATCTCAAATACAGCCCACTTCAGCTCCAACCAAAACGGGCTTGGGTCTCTGCCACCTCCCAACAGCCTTTCTCACATCGCTCCCTTTGCCTCCGGCCTCCCCTCCCTGGCCGCCTCACCTTTCCAGTTCCCTCCACAAGGCGCTGCACTAACAGAAATACCAGGCACTGCGCACAGGAAACCTCAGTTTTTTTTGTTTGTTTTTTTTTTAATTTTATTTATTTATTTATGACTGTGTTGGGTCTTCGTTTCTGTGCGAGGGCTTTCTCTAGTTGCGGCAATTGGGGGCCACTCTTCATCGTGGTGCACGGGCCTCTCACTATCGCGGCCTCTCTTGTTGTGGAGCACAGGCTCCAGACGCGCAGGCTCAGCAATTGTGGCTCACGGGCCTAGTCGCTCCGTGGCATGTGGGATCTTCCCAGACCAGGGCTCGAACCCGTATCCCCCGCGTTGGCAGGCAGATTCTCAACCACTGCACCACCAGGGAAGCCCGAAACCTCAGTTTTATTCACGACAACTTACCGCCCTGTGCAGTGCACCCATCCAGGGACCAGCGTCATCAGAGTGACATCTTGCCTGTACAGAGCACGTCACCATTTACAAAGCAGTTCCTTCCACGTTTTCTCATTTCATCCTCACAACTCTCCTATGTGAGGAGGAAAGTTAGGCCCTGTTCTCCCATTTTACAGATGAAGAAATAGAAGCTCAGAGAAAGGAAGAGCTGGATCCTAGATTCAAAGGCAGATCTTTTGATTCTAAGTTCAGTGTTCAGTTTACTGGGAGGATGGTGACGTCACCATCCTGATTACAGAGGAAGAATAGGTTTAGAGGAGGTGCTGGTGAGTTTATCTGAGGGTGTGTTGTGCTCAGCGTTTTGATGGGACACCAGGGTAGAGGAGAAAGCTTGGAACGAATGTCTGGGGCTGTAGTCTACTCCAGCCCACCATATGGTCTAGCCACAGAAAGCCATCTGCTGTTCTCCAGACACCATCTTGCTTCCTTACCTTTGTGTCTTCCTAAGGAATTTATGGCCTCTTCACCTCTGGCTTCTGATACACTCCCCAGCCTGCCGTGACCACATCAGTGCTACTTCCTGCAGGAAGCTTTCCTGGATCTTCTCAGACAGAAATGGTCCCTCTTCCCTTTGGGCTCTCGCAACACTCTGAATAAACCAGCATTGTCATCTTCGTCTCATCCTGTCTAGGGCTATGGTAGTTTGTGTGTCTGCTTCCTCCATCGTGTCTAAAGCAGGGACAATTCTTGTTCACCTCTGTACCTGGAACTATGCCTTGGGCATAAGAGGTGATCAGAAAATATTGGTTGGGTTGAATTTCATTGCTAATTATGTTGGTTTTTTTGGCGGTACGCGGGCCTCTCACCGTTGTGGCCTCTCCTTTTGCAGAGCACAGGCTCCGGACGCGCAGGCTCAGCGGCCATGGCTCACGGGCCCAACCGCTCCGCGGCATGTGGGATCTTCCCGGACCGGGGCACGAACCCTCGTCCCCTGCATCAGCAGGTGGACTCTCAACCACTGCGCCACCAGGGAAGCCCAGCTAATTATGTTTTTAAGAGAGGAGGCTTTGACCTATGTCTTTCTAACGGTGAATGTGAAATGTAATGGACATCACATCTTTTGTCCGCATTTCCAAATCTGAGCTGTGTGATGACTTAAAAGCACATGTGCAGAATATGAAAGGAGGGGCTTATAAACAAGAAGCAATACACAAGAGTAGCCTGAACCCATCAGCAGTGGGCTGGGAAGGCCACAGACCAGAATGGAGTGGAGTCTGGAAACCTCCTCCCCCCACCTACCCACCCTGCCACATACTCTCCCTCTCCTCTCTCTTAAAAAGCAATACTTGAAGCAAAACAGAGACAAAAATAAGGGATGGAGGCAGCTACAGCCCGGGTCAGACGTAGGAGGTTACAGATGACAGAAGGCAAGTAAATGATTTAACTCCCACTTTGCTTTGTTTTCTTCAAGGACAGCGACTGTCAAACTAGAAAAATGATTTATAAAGGTTTCAAGTTTGCGATAGGTGAGGAGATGGTAAACGAGCCTCTTATAGCTTTAAATAAAATGAAGGCTGCGGACACCAGCAAATCACATCTTAGAGTACAGAAAGAACTTCAAGATAGGGTTGGAGAACCACTGTTAGCTGTTTGTGAACTGATGAAAAGAAATAGTTTTCAGAGATGGAAACACGTAAAAGTTGTATTTTCGTAAAGTGGTAAACATCAGATTCTGGGAGCTACGTGATAGTAGGTTTGATATTAATTGCTAACAAAATTTCTAAATTGGATTATTTATGAAAGAAAGAATTGGTGACCAAAAACCAGAATAGCTTCACTGAAAAACAGTCATGTCAAACTAACTTTACTGTACTTAAAAACACACAGAATTCCTAGACTGGTAGATAAAGAAAATTCTGAGAAGTATCTTGATTTCAGCAAGATATGCAACATCTTCCATGATATCCTTCAGCATATTGTCAACTATATTTCAATTAAAGAGAGTAAGCTGGATGGGAAGAGTGGTGGTTGGACTTTTAGCTGGATTGGGATTGTCCCCAATCAGTATTGATTAGCTGATTTCAGTGTGGAGGGAGGTCTTTCACACTGAAATAAATAGCTTGGGCTGTTGAGCATTTTTACCAACCATTTGCATAGCGTTATAGAAGGTGTGCTATCATTCCACTCACTGAAGGGATACTTACTGTGTTTAAAGACAGAATTAAGATTGAGAAAGGGCTCACGAGGCCAGAAACACAGGCTGAAAGCAAGGCGATGATGTCGACTAGAGAGAAGTATAAATTTATACTGTTAGAGTGAAATGCAGACTGTATAAGTGAGAGAGGTGGAGCTTAAAGGCATCACATATGAAAAAATAGCGATGTTTGACTGAAAATTCAATGGGTACCCGTGTTATGATGTGGCTGCCCCAAACAATAAAAAGGTAATTGCAGGCTTCCCTCGTGGCACAGTGGTTAAGAAGCCGCCTGCCAACGCAGGGGACACGGCTTCGAGCCCTGGTCCAGGAAGATCCCACGTGCCGCGGAGCAGTTAAGCCCGTGCGCCACAACTACTGAGCCCACGTGCCACAACTACTGAAGCCAGCGCGTCTAGAACCCGTGCTCCGCAACAAGAGAAGCCAAAGCAATGAGAAGCCCGCGCACCGCAACAAAGAGTAGCCCCCGCTCGCCAAAACTAGAGAAAGCCCACACAGCAATGAAGACCCAACACAGCCAAAAAAAATTTAAATAAATTAAAAAAAAAAAAGGTAACTGCAATCTGAGGCTGCATTCCTACAAGTCCAGGTGAAGGAGGCAATGGCTCAGCCTACTCTGGAGGGTTGTGTTTGCTTCCGAAGGGGAGCGTTGATCATCTGCAGCGCACCTGGGGAGGAAGGCTGGGATGCTGCGGAAGGGTATCGGAAGGGTATACACCTGCAGAACAGAAGACTTAGGGACGGACGTGCGTATTGCCTTCCGTGTTTAAAGAGCCGCTCTGCAGAGGAGGCAATGGTCTTACACTGCACGCCTAGAGAGCAGAACTGGGACAGAAAGGTGGAAGTGATAGAGACAAATTCCCCTTCATGTGAGGGTGTTCTACCAGTGAGAGCTGCCCCAGCAGGAAGAGGTGCCCTCACCAGGACTTATTAGGAAGAGAACGAAAGTCTGCTACTTGAGATGCCTTCACAGCTCAGCAGGTTAAACCAGTCGACCTCCGAGGCCCCTGCCAGCTCTAGGACATGATGAGACCCCTGAGTGAGGAAGATGCTTCTGATTGGGGCCAAGCCTCTCCAGGGTCCTTCGAATGCATTGTAGAGGTCCCCATTTCCCTCACCGGTGTAGTAAATCTGGTCCCGCATTCTGGGCAACTGCTCTTGGGAGAGATCATAGTGGTCATGACATGTGGCATTTGGAAAAGCGTCCACACGTTCCCTTGTGCTTCTCACAGAGATTCCCCCGTCCTAACACTTCTGGGAGGAAAGTGGCTCCTGATGTCTGGGTGGAGGTAGGAAAGAAGACCGGGATATGGCTGCCATCCCTGGAGCTGGGAGGCCCAGCCAGGCGCAAGCCAGAGAGCTGGCCACGTGGCCAAGAGTGTGACCACAAGCTGATAACTTGTCAGGAGTAGCAGGGAGCAGTAAAGGGGCACGGTCTAAGGAAGTTCAACCCAAGAGCCAGTGGTCTCCCGGGATTGTGCACTCAACACCCACTGATACAAATTAAGTATCTCTGAGGGATTCTTCCTTCCAGCCATCTCTGTGCCTTTGCCCACCCTGTTCCCTCTTCTCAAATGTTCTCCCTCCCCTCCCAGTTTGCCTTTTCTGGTTTTGTTCACCCTCCAAGGCCCATATCCTTTGTCGTGACTTTTAGTCTCCCAGTTGAAGACATTTCCCGCTGCAACACTCCACATGAGATGTGGTAAGTTGATTTTGTGCCTGACGTGTCCCCTCCACTAGGGAGCAACTCCTTGAGAGTAGAAAAAGGTTCTTTTGCATATTAGTCTGCATGTCAGCAGCAAGATGGTAGCTGGTAGAGCCTTGAACTTGTATCCAGAGTTCTAGTCCTGGCCTGGACCCCAGCTCTCTAGGTATCATGTTCCCGAAGAGTAAAATGAGCACAGAGGCCGATCCCTAAGTTCCATTCAAGCCCACACCCTTATAATTTTGTTCAATAAAGGTTGTTTTAGGTATTTCCCCCCTTATCCCTAATGTCAAATCCTGTTCATCTTTTGGTCTGCTTTCACTTCTGGATCTTTTTCTGTTGCTGTCACTCATCCAACTATCCATCCACCCATCTATCCATCCACCCATCCATCCATGCATCCATCCATGCATCCCCACTTTCAACCAACACGTAATGAACATCTGCTCTGTGCTAGGTCACCAAAAAGACTAAGGTCTGTTTGCTGCTCATACGGAGGGCACGGTTATAGCAGGGGACACAGCCATGTCAACAAATACAGTAAGTCCCCTACACACGAACGAGTTCCGTTCTGAGAGTGTATTCGTAAGTCCAATTTGTTCGTAAGTCCAACAAAGTTAGCCTAGGTACCCAGCTAACACAATCGGCTATTACAGGACCGTACTGGAATAGGTTTACAATACCTTTCGCACAAATAATACATAAAAAACAAACACAAAAAGTAAACGCTTTTAACCTTACAGCACAGAACCTTGAAAAGTACAGTAGTATACAGTCCAACAGCCGGCATCCAGGGGCTGGCATCGAGTGAACAGGCAAGAAGAGTTACTGACTGGCGGAGGGAGAGGAGGTGGGAGGCGGTAGAGCTGAAGGATCGTCAGCAATAGGAGATGGAAGGCAAGCTACAATGTCACTCACGCCTGATGACGATGGAACGCATGTTCGCATCTTTGAAAGTTCGCAACTTGAAGGTTCGTACGTAGGGGACTTACTGTAATGACACTCCAAGGCGATAAGTGCTGTACCAGAGGTGAGGGTGAAGTGCGCTGGGACCACAGGGGGAGTGACGCGGGGGAGGATGCTGAGGGTCAAGGTACCAAAGCCACTCGTCACCCTCTCAGCCCTGCCTGTGAGCCTGATGCCTTGAATCCTTTTTCTTGGCCAATTCTCCCAATATAGCACCGAGAAGAAAGATGGGATTTGTGTGAAACAGAGACAGAACGTAGAGGGCCTGGCCTCAGGGTCCATAGAGAGTCTGTGGTCAGACCTAGAATAAGCCCCAGCCCCCTCCACAGCCGTGCTGGGGTCTCTAAGATCCAGAGTCTGCATTTTCAAGCCGCTCACCTCTCCCCACCCCATTGCAGCAGCACACTCGGCAAGTCATTTATTCCTCCGTAACATTTGCTCGAAGGAACGTTGCCGCTGAATTACGGCTGGGACCATTATCTCACAATAACTGTCTGGGAAATGTTAATGTTAATGCATGGATCATGCAGAATGCCACATTAGGGCTTTTATGGTGGACATAACATTTTTATGAACTTTTTTCTCTGGTAGCATCAGCCTTTGATGGAAAGAAAAGAAAAAAGAAAGAAAAGAAAAGAAAAGGAAAGAAAGGAAGGAAGGATGGAAGGAAGGAAGGAAGGGAGAAAGAGTGGGAAGGAAGGAAGAAAGAGAGCCGGCACGGGGAGAAGATATGTCACTTGAGAGCACCCCGGGCTGAGCTAGTGAGCGCCACTCACCCCCGGGCGGGCCTGCCCGGCAGTGTTCCAGTGGTCGAATATCTTCAGCATTAGGTATTTGTGAGTGGGGAGCAATTGGCCAAACTTGCAGATGGTGGGAGACAGGGTCTACTGGGGCAGACCCATAAAACTTCTCAGCCTTTTCAGCCACCGGCTGCCAGGCGGGCACTGGGAGCTAGTGGGGGCCGAGAGAGGGCTGGGGAGGGGTGTGCAAGGCTTAGCGGGTTCGGCCACCCTGCCCCCTGGGTGAGGGGAGGGGGTCCCTGGCAGAACCGCTTTGGGGGCTCACCTTGGGGACGGATGGCTAATGGCTTAAGGAGATGTTAACTTCTGCCATTAAAAGACAAAAAAAGGAAAAACACAACCTTGGGAATGGCAGTATTTTACACCTGGCTTTTAGAAAGGACTAATAAAGGCACTGTTTAGCATTTTATATCCTTACTCAAAAATAACGATCTTAGGTTCTCATCTCAGACATATTTTAAGTGAGTTTGTGTCTCCTACCTCCAGAGTATTCTTTCAGGAGGCTGGATTTATAGCTCTGTTCTTCACCTGCCCTGGGCTCCAATTTAAGTCTCATAAACACCGTATTATGGTCAGTTTGCCTCTTCTCTCCCCTCCCTTTCACCTTCGCAGTTGCCCCCGATGCTGTTACTGCCATTTTTCTTCCAGACAGAGGGCTGTTTAGCTCCTGACCCAGCAAGACGCCTGTTTACAGCCGTTCCTTCAAGCACAGTGAAACTCAGGCTGGGGGTGGCGTGGCCACGCTGCTCGGCGGCCCCCTCCCTCGGCGGCCCCCCCTTGAGGGAGCCTCCATGAGTCAGCCCCGTCCAGCCCGTGGGTCCCTCTGACCTGGGACAGGCGGGGCAGGTGGGCCTGGGGGACAGTGCACGGTCTCTGGAATCGCGGGAGGCTGGCTCTTGTTGAGAGCACAGCTGTGGGCTTGCTGCGAAGACCTGACAAGTTGGCGTGGTTCCATAGAAAGAACCTCCAGGCTCCTGTTCTACGACAGTGTGACCGGATGTGTCCTTAGGCAGGACACTAAATCTCCAGGAGCTACCCTTCCTCCGGGAAAGGCTGAGGTCCCGAGCCATTTGAACATCTCCCTGCGCAGGAGTCGGTGATTCTGCGGCCTCGCAGACCATCTGGAGGTTGCCCGTATGGGCTGGGGCGTCTTGTCTGTCTCTGAGGCAAGGTGAGTGCCACAGGCATTGGGCCAGATGGGTTTAAATCCAGACCTCACCACTTCCTAGCTCAGAGAATTTGAACAGGTTTTCACAGACTCTGAGTTTTCATTTCCTCGCCTGTAAAAAGGCCATCACGGGGCTGACCGTGCCAGTTGGGAAGAGGCTAACCTGCCTTCTAACCTGCTCAGCAGTTGACCGCTGTGCCGTGTCTGAGTGAAAACTCCACGAGGGCAGGGATCTTGGTTTGTCTTCTTCACAGATGTCTCTCTAATGCCTAGGACAGTTCTTGGCACAGAGTAGGTCCCTGTCAGTTTAGGGAACGAACGAACGTCAAAGGGCGTCTGGGTAAATACGAGCTTCTCAGGATTCCCACCCTCACCCCAGGACAGACCCTGGGCATCTGCCCTAAAGCTCCTCAGAGAAGGATGCTCCCCAGGCTTATGGGGCTTCTCAAGTCTCTTGACATAAAATGTCAGTTTAAGGGACATTGGATGCACTCATGACCTGGGATGCAGAAGGCGTCTGCACAAGCCCACACTTCTGTTCCCTCCAACACTGAGAGCAGGTGTACCTGCTTGGAGCACCCCCTTTCCAACGCCCCCCCACCCCGCCCCTCCCCAGGCCGCTTCCCTCCTTCTCGGGCTGCCACACGCTCGCTCCTGGGGACCCCCTGCCATATGTTCCATTCCAGCTCTAAACTGTGTGCTAATTGTTCTGAATGAACAGCTCCAGCTGGAAAAGCAGGCAGGCCGTTTACAGACCTTAAGATAACACCCAGCTTCCTGTAATTGAGGGGGTTTCCAGGGAAGGGGAACAGAACGTCTTCCTTTCAGGGCCAGAGCTGGGTGAGACAGGTCCCTGGAGCTGGGGCTGGGACTGCCGTCCAGGGCATTATCGGCTCTTCTCGGTCTCTACCCAAGCAAACCTACTTCTGAGAGCCGCACCTGCGTAGCCTTCCCTGTGGAGGCCCAGAACCATTTTCTGGATCCATCAGGCTGCCAAGCTCCCTATGTGTGTGGAGGGTCCCCTCCAGCCGTGCTCCTTGCCATTTCCAGGGCCTGGCAACCTCCCTGCATTCTTCAAGAAGCCTATTGGAATTGGTCTGTATTAAGCGCTAGTTCAGACAGGCAGCACATGTCTGTCTTGGGGCAGCAGGAAGGGAGTGGGGATGAAGGGCAGGTAGAGGGTTAGGCAGTGAACACGTTACCGTAAACACCCGTGTACTTGCTCTCGCCCACCAGCCTCCTTGTGCTCCAGCGGTAAGGGGCACAGATGGGGTCTTTTTCTGTGTCATCTTCCTAGCGCCTGTCCCTACACAGACACTCAGTTCCGCCCACGGTTCTGCCATGCTGATTCAGCTCTGTCCTCCATTTATGTCAACGTTTCCCCAAAGCAGAAAGAGAAATGTCTAAGTGGCAGTTTTCTGACAAAACAGGAGCCCTGAGGATTCGAGGAATCTTAGAGGCCCTGACGCTGGACTTCTGATTCGGGGTGGGGGAGGCCGAGGCCGGGCGTGGGGTCGCACTGCCCACAGGTCCAGATCAGCGCTGGGTCTGGGCAGGGAAGGGCCCACCGCTGCACCTGCATCCTTCCCGGGCCTGGGGCCTGCCTGGGGATGTGGCGGGGTGGCCGGGCTGTGAACGGAAGCTTGGAGACGGCAGCCCAGTGCCAGCTCTCCGCAAACGAGCTCTATGAGCTCAGGCATGTCACTTGGTCTGGACCCCCGTTTGCTCATCTATAAAAGTGAGAGTAACGCAGTGCTCGCTCTGCTTACCCCTCAGGGTAGTTTGAGGGTCACAAGAGAAACAAGCGCAAGAAGAATATGAAAACTGAAAAGCAGAATTCAGAAGTACGGGATTGAGGTTACGCTTTGCTCCTGAGCTTGGGGTTTCTCTTACCTACTTGGGGGTTAAGGTTTTGGAAGATGCGGAGACACAGCCGTCTGTGTGAAAGGAATCTTCTGCCTGGTTCTTTGCACCCAGCATAGCAACATCAACATGAGCTGCTGGGGAAACCAAGCAGAGGCTTGGGCCCACTCAGCCTGTGTCCCTTCTAGAGCTTGGAGCTGACAGAGGCCAGACCTCTTAGCAAGCGGCCTCTCACAGATCTCCTTGTTTAGGAGGAAGCCATGCGAGGAAGGCTTTAGGTTAACGAAAGGAAGAGCTGCCCAGCTGTGAAGGGAGCATCTTGTGGGCTGGGAAACCAGGGTTTGAGCTGGGGGTTCAGGTTGGAGCTGAACAACCGCACTGCTCCAGAGGCCTCTGGGCCCCCAAGGTTTCTCACGACTCAGAGATCCCCTGATTTCTGCGACCCCCTGGGAAAAGAGCGGCGCGGAGGGCAGGGAGGAGGGGATCCTGAGCCTCCCGTTGAGGGGGTGTCCGGCCAGAAGAGGAAAAGCCGTGGAGCCTCCCGGCCTATCTGTCTGCCCTGCTTCCTCATCAGGCACCATTTGTACACGAGATTGAAGGCTCCTGGCGCTGGGAGCCTTGAAAGTCTTGACCCTGGAGGGCCTGACCCAATCCCCTTGGCCCTGTGGTACCCCCGGTACATGGGGTGGCCAATAGCTCCTCCACAGTCAGCCTCTCTCTCGCCTGAGGAGGGCGGCTAGGAGGTAAGCCAGGGGCCGGCTTCCTCCCCGGAGGGCCCCGAGCCCAGCCGCCAGGCCAGCCTACTGAGGGCAGTGGTGCGGGGTGGTCAGTGGGAGCGTCACAGGTGGAGAATTACACCCATGTCAGCATCAGAGGAGAGTGAGAAAAGCAGATCTCGAATCAGACAAGGCCTCAGTTAACTCAGTGGGTTGCCAGGGGCTGGGCCAGCTCAGGGCCGCAGAGTCGGCTCTCGGCTGCTCCCTGCCCTCAGGCCCAACCTCTAGATCTGACGGCTGAGTGCGGCCTTTCAGCTTGTGTCATCACGCTTTCTCCTCTTTGCCAGCAATGCCTTTGCTCCCCTCCTGTGCCAGGAGAAAGCCTACTCATCCTTCAAGGTCCAGCTCGGATGTCACCTTCTCTGAGAAGCCTTCCTGGATCTCCTCCGCGTGGCACAGCCAGCCCCTCTCTGGATTCTCCGGGCAGACAGCTAGCTGTGTCGGAGATGCCATGACCATAGTGCACGGTCAGCACCAGGCCCTGAGCCCCTTGCTGCGATGAGCTTGACCCAGGGATCCCCAGCAGGACCACGCACAGAACCTTGCACACAGTAGGCACTTACACACTTACAAGCGAGCAAGTGTGCAGTCACATGCTTGCCCTGGCCTAAATACATCTGTGAAACTCACACCCAGAAAGGAAGAATTAGAAAGATGGCCGGGCCTCCTGAAGCTCGCCCTGGGGAAACATTTGTGTCTTCCTCTCCTACATGCAGCCTCATGCCCAAGCCCACAGCCCACCAAACCCAAACCTTTTTTTTTTTTTTTTTAATCAACAATGAAACAATAGATGATCTTTTGACATTTCCAGGGCTGTTTGGAAGGAGGAAAGATAATATGTAATAAATTCATATACTTCTATGTTTTTCTTGGCTCCGACAGCTCTATTTCCATCTCTTTATGCAGAAGTCCTGGGGAGCTGAAATCCTTGATAATGCCAAACAATTCAACACTGTATTCTCCCTTTACTGTCTGCACCACAAAAAAATATCGACTTTATGCTGGCGGCTGTGGGAAGTGAAATCAGATGCCACATTCCTTCCTGCATGCAGAAGTCAGTCCCGCTCTGGGGGCCCTGTCCTTTCCCAAGGGTCTTAGGCAGTGAGAGTTTAGGACATTTTGTCTGATCAATCCAAGGGGAAGGACGGCCTGGTGCCCCCCTCTCCCCAGGGGATACGGGCTGGAGACTCTTGCACCCCTGAGGTGTCGGAGATGAGCTGAGACATTTTCTCTGTCCTCACTGCCCGCAGTCCTTTCCCAGTCCCCGCAGCGGATTGGCAGCATCCGATCTGACTCCAAACAAAAGCTTCCTGAGCCAGAGCCAGGCCAGGGCCCTGGAGGTGAGCAGAGCAAGCTGATGCCTTTGAGCTCAGATTCTCAACTTGTGCAGCGTGCTTCAGCCTGGGGCTGAAATAAGCATCTATTACCAGCACCTTCATTTCCCGGAGAAGGAGGCCCGGGGACTAGACAGAGGATAAGACTTGCCCAGGGCCACACGCCACATCTGCTAGAACTTGAAATCTCATCTTCCGACCCCTACGTCAGAAATTTATTTTGGGGGGTCCATCCATCCTTTGAGTCACCGAACAAATATTAAATGCTCGCCGTGTGCCAGGCATGTGTTCAGATCCCAGGAAGCTTTCCCTGAGTCTGGAGGCTTTGTTTGCAGGTTTCCCCACAGAGACGAAATGTGGGACTCTGCCTGTTTGGACCTGGGTATGTTCTGTCAGGACAAATAATACCTGACATCAGCAGGCACCACAACCCCCCTTCCCCTTCCTGCACATACCTCTCTCTCTTTCAACCACATACACACATAGACACACACACACACACACACACACACACACACACACACACTCACTCACCCGCACTCCAGCCACCCTCAAGCACGCTGAGCTCCCAGAGGCAGCTCTGCTACATTATTGGACCATCCCCTCCTTTCCATGTAATTCTAAATGCCGGGGTTTGAATCTTGGTTCCGCTACTGCCAGCTGGGGGAGCCTCCGTGCCTCGGTGACCGCATGTGTAAAATGGGGACGATACTAATAATCCCCCAGATAGGACTGAATGGGGTACACATGCAAAATGTTTAGCACAGTGCCTAGTACATAGTGTTCAAAAACCGCTTGCTGCTACTATTATTTTATTATTATTATTATCAGTCTGATAGGGAGGGACCCAAAAGGGCTAATGGGGCGTGAGAATAGAGAAATCTCCAGCCCTAGCCTTGGCCAGCTTTGTTCCAAAGACGTGATTCCAAAATCAGGGTGGGAGCTACTCCTTTCTGCCCCCTTCGTATCCCCACACGCCCCCAAGCCACATGACAGCTTCAAAGCGCAGTTGCAGGCTTCCTTCTCTCCCTCCCCTGGAGAGAGCTCAGGACAAAAAGCAGAGGACAGTGACCCTGGCCCTGGACAGTCAGCCCAGGGATGACTGAGCATCAGTCACTTACAGAGAAGGAGAGTCCTCCGTCCCCCAGGCAAGGCCCACCTCTCTCAACCCCAGCACAGCCTTGAGGGGAAGGCGGGGGATGGAGTCTCAGAGACAAATGGAGACACAGGAAGAGACCAGGCTGCTCTGGGTCCCTCTGGGTTTGCTCTGCGGCTTCGAGGGAGCATCAGGGTCACTTCTGGCTCAGAGCCTGAGCTCGGGAAAGTCGGGAGGACAGCAGGCAGGAGTACGCGAGGGGACCAGCGCTGCCCCCCTCTCTGAGGTTCCTCACTCTTGCTCTCTGAGATTGGGGAGTGGGGGGTGAGAAGGAGACCCTCAGGACAACAGCCTCAGACTTCTACCAGTGCTATTTGTGAAACACTTACATAGCCTTTCATTTCCCCAGAGATCCTTGGAAATAAATGTGGCAGATATAATTAACCCCATTTAACAGATAAATATATTGAGGCTCAGAGATGCTAAACAGCCTGCCCAAGGTCACGAGTAAGTGGTGCTGCCAGGATTCAAATCCACCAATGCTGACTCCTAGTCAAGCACACTTGCCCTCCACCACCCTGCCCTGCCCCTGGGCCAAGCGGTCAGTTCTCCACTTCCCCAGGGAGGCAGCTGAGGGGCTCAGTGACTGATGCCCATCCCACACCCAGGGAGGGAGGTAAGCAACTGGACTTACCCACTCAGACTGTAGCTGGGATTAGAACCTGACCTGGGGAAACCTGACCGGTGTTTCTTGGACTTCCGACATGATAATCAGCGGTCAGGTAAGGACTGAGAAAGGGAAGAACGGGGCGACCCTGGGAATAAGTCGAAGGTCAGGAGCCCCAATATAAGCGCCAGGTTTGCCCACTTCTGACTTAGCCCTGCAGCTTAGCTTGCATTCATGCATTCATTCCTTTATTCATTCCAAGTGTTTACTCGGTACCTGATGCTATGCTAACGGCTGCCCTTTCAGGAACTCAGAACTGGGTGCTTGGGAGACCTTCATGCACACGGCCAAGGCTAACTGCCCCCAGGACTGTAGGAGCACAGGAAGGAGGCACAGATTCTGCTCTTATCCACCCCAGAGCCCCCCCAGCTACCGCTTCTGTGCCTCATTCCAGTTTTAGAAAGATCCCGCCACTCAGGTGGCCAGGCTGAGGGGTCAGCAGTCCAGGTGTGCAGCAAGCAGGAAGTGATGTCCCCGCAGCCCTGTGACCAATCCACTGGCTCCAAGGCAGCCCACGTGGGTCTTCAGCCAGGACCCTCATGTGCACAGATGGCCCCCAAGGCTTATGTCTCTCAGCAGGCTTGGCTTTTCTTCACGGGCAGCTGGAAGGGTGCCCTGGGCAGGGCCCTTTGCGTGCTCCATCCACACTCCACAGCCCAGGAGCTCCTGTTTCCCTGACGCCGCCTCCTGAGGGAGCTGACCTCACTATCTACGGCTCACTCCACCAGGCCTGCTCAGCCGCTGCTCCCAGCTGCCCTCGCTCACGTGGGTCTTCCCAAGCCCCGAAAGCCCACTTTTGCCTTCCAGCCCAGGCTCAGCTCAGTCCAAAAATCATCTGTTGAGGGAATTCCATGGCGGTTCAGTCGTTAGGACTCTGCACTTCCACTGCAGGGGGCGCGGGTTCGATCCATGGTCAGGGAACTAAGATCCCCCAAGCCGCACAGCTCGACCAAAAAAAAAAAAAAATCATATGTTGAATGTCCACCCTGTGACAGGTCCCATAATGTCACACAGTAGCAAGAACAACGTGTTTAAGACTGTTTGTCCTCAGAGGGGTTCTGGTTCGGAAGGAGTCACACAAGTGTGACAATGAGCTAGTCTATCCGGAGGGTAATACGGGGCTCAAAGAAGGGCACAGGTCCATTCTGTGGTGGTGCACCCTGGAGGAGACGCTGAGGGGTGGGTAGGAGGGCGTTCCAGACAGAGGAAGTGGCATTTGCAAGTGTAGGAAATAGCGTCGTGATGCAGGAACTAATAAGAACTTTGTGTAGGAGACGAGGCTGGTGAGGTGGGTGGAAGCTGGGCTATGCCCTCACGTGCCAGGTTCAAGAGCTTTGCCTGAATCCTTCCAGGAACAGCCAGTTTTCTTGAATGCATAGCACTCGTTCACAGAGATTCACCTCCAACGTCACCTTCTCCAGGGAGCCTTCTCTGACTTCTCCAGATGGACCATTTTCCTGCCCATGCTTTCTGAATGATGAGTTTCTACCTCTCTTACAGCACTTACCACATTGCTCTAAGTTTTTGTTTAAACGGCTGTTTCCACCACCAGGCTGGACACTGAGAATAGTTTTCTATTCCATTTTAGATCCCCAGAAACTGGCAGAGGACCTGACATACTTAGGTGCTTCTTCAATATTTTATGGATGAATGAATGAGAGCAAATTGAAGTCAAATGATCTCCTCATTCCCTCTACCCTGCTCTCTGCCTCTATTCTGAATCTTCAGTTTAAATAATAAATGTTGATTTATATCTGTATTTATCTGTTTTCTCGTCTATATAATGGGAATAATAGTACTCTATGGATTGTTGCAAGGAGTAAACGATATCAGTGAAAGTGCTTTAAGACACAGCTCAGTACGTGGTAAGCACCCTGCAAATCTTAGTTTCCCTTCTCTTTCATGCAGCTTATATCTATTAATCACCTGCTATGTGCCAGGGGCTGTTCTAGGCACTGGGTTCACAGCATTAAGGAAAACAAACTCCCTATCTTCACAGAATACACTTCTAATTGGGTGAGACAGATAATAAATAAACAAGCAAATGCATAGTATTCCAGACGGAGATAAGAGCCCCGGAGCAAAAGAAGGCAGAATAAAAAGGACGGGGTATCAGGAGTTGGGGAGGGGGTCGCTCTTTTCTATGAGGTGGTCAGGAAACCTCATTGGTTAGATGACAGCACAGCAGAGACTGGAAGCGGCCAAACAGTGTTCCAGGAGGGAGGGGGGATTGGAGGAAGAGCGAGGAGGCCAGCGTGGCTGGAGCAGAGCACGCCGGGAGATGTGGCACAGCTGGCAGGGGCCTGGTCAGGTAGGGCTGGGCAAGACTAGAATTTTCATTCTGAACAGAATGGGAAGCCGTTGGAGGCCTCTGAGCAGCAGGGTGGTGGGATCTGCCTATCATTTTAGATGGAGTTCCTGGCTGAGGGGTTGACAACAGACTGAAAAGGAAAAGGGTGCAGAAGCAGGACAATGGGTTAGGAGGCTTTTGCTATAATCCAGGCAAGGGACAATGGAGACACGGACCAGGGTGGGCACGGTGGTGACGAGGTTGACCTGACGAGGTTTCTGAATTCGTGGATGTCGAGTGTGAGAGAAAGAGAGGGGCCAGGATGACCTCTAGGTACTTTTCCTGAGCACCTGGGAGCACGGATTCGTCCTGCCCTGGGTGGAGAAGGTGCCTCCCACATGCTAGGTGTGCAGAGGCGGAGAGGACACAAGCACGTTCGCAGAACGCTCGTGTACACATCGGGCAGGGCGAGAATCACACGTGGAGCAGGACATAGCAGTCTATGAAAGAATAAACCAAATGAAGCCGAATGCTAGCGTGGCCCAGGCACGAACGGTTACGGCTGGCCAGGAGGGGGGGCAATCGTGTTGGCTCAGCCTCTGAAACGGCGCTCTTTGAAAGTCACCTTCTCACGCAATCCAGTGACCTTGTCTTGACCTCATTTCCCTTTAACTCCGTGTCCCATCTGACCCTAGGATCCACCCTATTCAGAGCGGCCCCTCCCCCGCTGCTCCAGTTCACTGCGAACACCTTTGGTGTCCACCAAAGGCCACTCCGAGCCTTCACAATACTCTCTGGCTCCGAGAGGGGCACACACGTACTCGTGCATACACGAATGTTTGCACACACACACATGCAGGCATACACAAGCACACGCACACGTGTGCATTATCCATGAGAGGATCGACTCTCAGATCTACCTCTAGAGCTGACCACTCTCCCTAGGACTTTCCTCTCAGCTGGATGTTTCCTTTGGATGTCCGGTTGTCACGCCATGCCCGGCTGTGCTCGGTACCCACCTCCCATCAGTTTCTCAGGCAGCCTTGCTCCTTTCTGCCAGTGGCATCATGGCTGTCCCAACACTCTGGCTCCGAGGCCTAGATTCACCCTTGTCTCATTCCTCCACCCATCCTTTTACCCATTAAGCCCCACCCCTGCATTCTCGGAGATGTTCCCTTATATCCCATGACCGCATTCCTGCAATATTGTGGCCCTGCTTCTAGCTTCCCTGCCTGGTCAGTCCTCCCAGAGGCCACTACCTGATGGACCCAACTAAAGCATGACCCTTACTATCCCACTTCTCTGGGCTCTCATGCCTGGCAAGACAGAGCTCCAGTTCCTCGGCCTGGTGTTCACTTCTCCCTGTAATCACAACTCCCTCCTAACTCTCACTGGGCCCCAGTACTCCACCTGCGGCAGGTGGTGGAGGAAGTCCGCGACTCCACTCATGTGCTCATGGAATCTCACGACAGCCTTGCGTGACAGTCCCTCACCGTATTCACTCGCGGATGAAGAAATGGATTCTTAGTAAGAGAGACATCCTGGAAGCCACAGAGCTGGTGAGTAGCAGACGCAGGATTGACGCTCAGGCCTTTTTACTTTAAAGCCCACACCTTTTCCATCCTAACCGTGTCCTAGACGTGCACTAATCTTTCCATGAGGAGAGCTGGCTCTTGTTTCCCGGCTCACTCACAGTGCCTGGCCGTGCCACCTCTCCACCCACCCTTTCCCCTCCTCTTTATCCTTCATCCTGGTGGCCCAGCTCCCAGGGCCACCCAAGCCTCTTTCTCCATCCAGTTCCACATCTCCCAGCCTCCCTACTCGGCTCGGATTTCTCCTTTCTTTTCATGCCTACATTGGTTCTTTTCTGGACTTCTCCTCTGGCCACCCGGGTAGAGAAGGTCTCCAAGGTGACAGTCAGCTCATAGGAGGGGGAGGGCGCTTATCTCAGACTTCTGAATATCCCACAGTTCTCTTTGGGCCCAAAGGAGATGGTCCATAAATATTTGTGGAAACGAAAATAATGAAAATACAATAACACCTAGTTCCTTAACAGGGATATTCAAAACAACTTCAAGCAAGAATCATATGTATTTTGGTTTAACGTCTTAATTTCCTCCAATTAACATGGAAATTATTGTCTGAAATTACAAGTTAAGTGGGATAGTAATGTTAGGAAGCTTGGTTATTTAAGAAAAATATTATTACAACGTTAATGGCAGTGAACTGCAGAATTCAGCTCAGGAGACAACTTCCTTCCTTAACAAACAGTTTCCACTGCTCAAAATATCCTGTAACATTCTGAGTTTTTCCCTCCCTCCATCGATGTCTGGGGACATGAGATTAACAGTAGTACCCTCAGCCATCTTGGAGACATTTCAGTAAGAAGGTTAGCGGGAGAAGGGAGATGTTGTATTTCCCCAGGGATAGTGTGCATATGTGTGGGTGTGCGTGCGTGTGTGTGGGTGTGCACGTGTGTGCATGTGTGGGTGTGCGTGCGTGTGTGTGGGTGTGCACGTGTGTGTGCGTGTGTGTATGTGTGTGCGCGTGTGTGTGGGTGTGCATGTGTGGGTGTGCATGTGTGTGCACGTGTGCGCGTGCATGTGTGCGTGCGTGTGTATGTGTGTATGTGTGCGCGCGTGTGTGTGGGTGGGTGTGCATGTGTGCGTGCGTGTGTATGTGTGTGCGTGCGTGTGGTTGTGCATGCGTGCGTGTGTGTGCGTGTGCGTGTGTAGTACAACTACTCTGACAAAAACTAACTTCCACATGAGGCTGATCATTGGTAAGGCCTGATTCTTCCCAAAATTTAAAGAGAAAAGATTTGCAGAAGACAAAAGACCCCAGAGGGTGCGAGGCAGAGTCTTTCAGACACAAGGCCAGAGGGGTTCCTCCACGAGGCTGGACAAAGAGCAACGAAATGAACTTTTGAAAAAGGAATTTTTCTTCCCCAGAAAGGAATTCAAGGAACACCTAACACCTGGGTGAGCGCCCCAGAGACAGACGGCCCCTCTCCACCCCCGTCTCCACCCTCCCTGGAATAGCGCTCACAACGAGGACACACAGGGAGGGACGGCGACGTTTCCCTCACTTGCCCCGACAGCCACCTGCCCACTTACAACACATGGCGCTGGCCTAAAAAAATATTAAAATTTGTTTTTGTAATTAGGCACTTAAAAGCAGATGGCAAAGAAGGTAAAGAATTTAAGCAGCATAAAATGTTAAGTCTGAAAAGCTAAGTATTTCTCCTACTTCTGACCCTGGATCCCGGTTCTGCCACCCCACGGCCAGAGGAAATTACTGTCACAATTTTTATGCCTCCCTCCCAGGGATGTTCTGTGCACACGCAAACATGTATCTTTTTGACATAAATAGCAGGGTGCTCTACACTGCTGCTCCGCACCTTGCTTGTTCCCTTCGGTGTTGGCCTGTAAATAGCTTAGGTGGTCCACGGTGACTGACGCCCCCTCCCCAAAGCAAGCCTGGTAACACCCTCAGTCTTCCCCGCTCTCTGGGTTCTGGTTCACCCTGGACCTCTTCCCTGCTTCCACAGTTCACACGCACATCAAGAGTTGATAACTGTCCCCAGTCTCGACCTGCTGTATTTCCTCTCTTTCAGGGCAAGCACTTCTTCGGTATCAAGTAGCCTGGACTTAGGTCTGAGAGAACCCCCCCCCCCCACCGCTGCCTTCTGGGACTGCAAAGTCACTGACAGATAGAAGGGAAGGAGGAAAGGAAGGGGTGACTGAAGCCAGCGTCAGGGATGCACGACTAGATGCTCTAAGTCCCAACGGTCTTAAACTGAGGCCTACTAGGTGCCCAGCCTTGCAGTAGGATCTGGGGATTCGAAAATGAAGCCTGCCTTGGGAGGATACCGCCGCAGTGCCCGCAGGATCCAGATTGAACGTTACTACCAGAAAGGGTTCCTTGAAACTGAACCGGCTGGGGTCAGCCTCTCACCCCCACCCATTCCTGAACACGCAGCAAAGAGGACCTGGTGGGAGTTGGCACTCACTCATCTCATGCAGTCGCCTCCACCGCCTCCACCAAAGAGACTGTCATTAAAGCTTTGTCCCGGGCTCTCTGATTTACATGTACAAATAATCGCTGTCAGGGGCACGGAGCCCCGGAGAGCAATAATAGATTCTGGCGGTAGCAGATGCAGGAAATAAAAACAAAAATGAAACACACCAGCCTGGCAGAATGCGATGCTGAGAGAAATCCTAGGGGGGAGAAAAGCCTGCCGGGGAGGCGGGCTGGAGAGGGGCTGGCAGATCAAGTATCGATTGGTTAGCCTTCTGCAAAAGCCAGCCTGGGATTCTCTTTTAAAAATTGTGGTCACATATACAACATAAAATATGCCATTTGAGCCAGTTTTAGGTGTACAATTCGGTGGCACTGTTGTGCAACCATCACCACTGTCTGTTACCAATACTTTTCCATCATCCCGGACAGAAACTCTGTACTGGTTTTTAAGCAATAACTCCCCAGCCTCGTGACCCCTCAGCCCCTGGTCACCTCTAATCTGCCTTCTGCCTTTACAAACTTGCCTATTCTAGATAATTCATAAAAGTGGACTCATTTAACGTCTGTCCTTTTGTGTCTGGCTTTTTTCACTTGGCATAATGATTTCAAGGTTCATCCACGTTGTAGCGGAATCAGAACTTCGTTTCTGTGGCTGAATACCATTCCCCTGTACCCTGTATGTACGTACTGCATCTTGTTTGTACGTTCATCTGTTGATGGCCACTGGGTTGCTTCCACCTTTTGGTCAATGTGAATAACGCTGCTGTGAATATGGGTCCACAGACTGTGTTAAGAGTCTCAGTGGTCAATTCTTTTGGGTGTATCCCTAGGAGTGGGATTGCTGGGACATGTAGCAGCTCTACGTTGAGCTTTTGGAGGAACTGCCATATTGGTTTTCACAGTGGCTAGCCTAAGACATGGGAGGATGACTCGGGCCTGCTCTAGGAGGTGGCGTTCTGAGTACCTCGGTCCTAGGAGACCGCACATTCCTCTCAGGCCTGGGCAGGGTGAGAAGAAGGAGAAGAGTCCAGAGCTGCGAGGCTTCAGAGCAGCGCCTGGTCGGCCTGGCCCTCCAAGCCACTCCCCGGGTGCCCAGCCAGTTCCTAGGGGAGGGCCCACTGCAACCCCCCAGTGTGGGGGGCAGGGAATCTTAGGGTCCCACCTGCCTCCTGCTCGACGGTGAGAAAGTGAGGCCCAGAGAGATGCCAACACCTGACCTGAGTGCCCCTGACTCTTCCTGCTGTACCAGCTGCCAGCACCGGGCCGGGGTCTTGGGTCTTAGTTCTGGGTCCTGGGTCCAGCTCTGCTCCCTCTCGGAGACACCTTCTCCCAGCGGTGCTGCCTGGTTAACTCCTGCGTGCCCTTCTAGGCTCGGCTCAGGTGTTACCACCCCCAGTGAAGCCCCCATCTCCTCGGTGGAGCTGGGTACCCTCTTCTGGGCTTCTCGGCACCTCAGAAATTCACTGTTAAGGCTGTCAGCACACACTCACTGATGTCTTCAGCTTACTGATGTGTCCTCCATCGTCCCGTGAGCAACTTGGGGGCAGAGAAGGAGCATTTTATCCGTGCATCCCTAGGACAAACAAGGCCCGGTGCCTAGTGTTCGCTGAATGAATGAGTGTAAATAAATGAATGAACTGCATGCTCTTTGTAACCATACTGCCTGAGGAATGTTTATTGACTGACCGAATGAGTGAGCGGACGAACAAATGGTGCCCCCAGGACTGAGTGCGCCTGTGGAGCGCTCTTGGCTCACAGTCAAGCCCTCACTCACGTATTCATTCATTTATTCCGATCACCGCTAAGTGACAGACTCCATTAGGTACCGGGGTTCACATGCAAATAATGCTCAGCCTCGGTCAGCAGGAAGCCCACAGAAGAGTAGAAGGAGACCAAGGTAAAGAAGCGACTCCGTGTCCCCCAGAGCACACAGGACTTCCGCCACATCAGGAACCAGATCGGGGCCTTCTCGGCTCCACCACTTGCTGGCACGGCTGGCCGCGGGAGGGGCGATTAGCGCACTGCACACCTGCCCGCGCTGCTCTGGGGATGCAGGGGCCGGAGAATTAACGACCAGGAGGATTTTTGGAGCTCCCATCAGAGACCTCACTCCCCTTTAGGGATTCATTCGCACTGCACAGCTGCTTAATTTTTCATCAAGGGGTGGGGGAGAAACACAACATCCTATCCATTTTATTTTATTTTATTTATTTATTTATAAAATACATTTATTTCTATTTTTGGCTGCGTTGGGTCTTCGTTGCTGCGTGTGGGCCTTCCCTAGTTGTGGCGAGCGGGGGCTACTTTTCTTTGCGGTGCGCGGGTTTCTCATCACGGTGGCTTCTCTTGTTGCGGAGTGCGGGCTCTAGGCACGCGGGCTTCAGTAGTTGTGGCTCGCGGGCTTTAGAGCGCAGGCTCAGTAGCTGTGGCGCACGGGCTTAATTGCTCCGTGGCACGTGGGATCTTCCCGGACCAGGGCTCAAACCCGTGCTCCCTGCATTGGCAGGCAGATTTCTTAACCACTGTGCCACCAGGGAAGCCCCATTTTATTATTTAGATGAAATAGGGACAGATTGTGGTTGCCAGGTAAGACCCAGCCCTCGCAGGGCTTGTACTGCTGCTGTGGGCTGATTAATGGTTATTGGGCGAAGGATAAAGCATTCAGACGGCACAGGCCTCCGGTGAAGGCGCTTACACATCTAATGAGCACCGCATGGCACGCCAGTGGCAAGCAGCAATTTTTTAAAGTGATTTAAGGTCCTAGTCTTCCATCCCACCTTCATCTCCTCTCCCATTAGGACCTGGTCAGGCGAACTCCGTGCTCTGGCCGGGGTGACCCTTGTTTTGTTTCTTTATGAGTACCCCCTTCTCCCACGGAGCCTCCGACTGCAGCACCAGGGGCAAAAGTTTCTGCTCAAATCTGACCCAGAGCCCAAAGCTCGGAGTTGAGAATGGAGCCTCAGTTTGCTCATCCAGAAGATGGGAAAGGGAAGAATAAGAAAATGGCCTTATATGTAACTAAGATTGGAGGTAGCAAAGGGCTTTCATGCCCATTATCTCACTTAATTCTCATTCAAAGTATTTACTGGCTGCCTACCAGGTGCCCCAAATTCGAGGTGACCCCAGCAGGTCAGTGGGACAGATATTATCACCCCCACGTCAGAGAAAAGGAAACTGAAGGACCAAGTTGCAGTATCTGCCCAGATCACACAGTGGGCCAATGGCTGAGGTGGGCAGAAAGGTGGCGAAGAGGAGATACTCTTTCCTTCTCTGCTTCCCTGGCATGGGCTCGCTCCACTGCAGGAGCCTCCCAGCCGGCAGCTGTGATGACTTCCCTGGTCAACAGGGCCCCTGGTGGCTAGGGACATGGCTTGAAGAGCTGAGCATTCCCGAATCCGTGTCCATTCTCCTGAGATGTTCACACCCTGGGCCACTGGGAGAGATTGTTTCAGGTCAGCAAAAAGGTAAAAAGCACCTGCTGTGTGCCTGGTATCGCGCTATGTGTTCCATGTTCTGTGTGAGACAATAGCCATGGTCCCCTTGCTCAAGAAGAAGGCAACTTTACTGTTGAGACAAAAATCTCAAATGACTGATAGAGGGTGCCTGTTAAAGAACAAACACCAGGGCTTCCCTGGTGGCGCAGTGGTTGAGAGTCCGCCTGCCGATGCAGAGAATGCGGGTTCGTGCCCCGGTCCGGGAAGATCCCACATGCCGCGGAGCAGCTGGGCCCGTGAGCCATGGCCGCTGAGCCTGCGCGTCCGGAGCCTGTGCTCCACAACGAGAGAGACCACAACAGTGAGAGGCCCGCATACCGCAAAAAAAAAAAAAAAAAAAAGAAAGAACAAACACCAGCGCTTCTCCACCTGTATGATTCTCATGAATCACCTGGGAATCTCCATGAAATGCAGATTCAGTGGGTCTGGGCTGGGAGCTGAGACTGGCGGAGGCATTTCTAACAACCTCCCAGGTGACACTGGTGCTGCCGGCCCTCAGGCCACACTTTGAGTAGCAAGGCTTTGGATGGTCCGTATTCTGACAGGCCAGAGGAGCTCGGGGGGTCAGCTTCCTGGAGGAGATGCACTGATGCCCTGTTCCCAGGAGGGGAGGGACACAGGCAAGACAGAAGGAAAACGGCTACAGCCAACTTCAGTAGAGATTCTGGGGGCCGAGGGATTACGGGGACACAGAAGAGGGCTCCTCGTGGCCTGGTAGAACACACAAACCGGCTGGGTTTGGAGGCAGAGTAACCAGTCCCGACCGTGGGACTGTGGGCTGCTGGCTACCTAAATCTGGGCCTCATTTTCCTCCTCTACAAAGGGAAAGTTCATCGGTTCCCAACCTGGGCAGCACATTAGAACATCTGGAGAGCTTTTAAAATAAAACAACACCTGGAATCCTTCCCTAGAGGTTTTTATATAGTGGTCTGGGGTAGGGCTCAGGCCCAGGTCGTTTTAAAAAGCTCCCTGGTGATTCTAAGGGGCAGCCTGGGTGGAGACCATTGCACTGGGTGACCTCAAAGGTCCCTCCTAACCTCCTCATCTTTACATTTGGACAGAAAGCACCAGGACTCCCAACTTCTGTTCCTGGGCATGTGGCCCGGAGCAAAAAAAAAAAACAGTATTAGAGAAATCCTCAGAAAAGCTTCACCACGATGCCAGAAATCTGAGTATTCTCCGGTGGAGGCCAGGTGGAGGGGTTGTCCTGCCCATATGGTTCCCATTAATCCCAGGGCATGTTTCACATCCCTGGCAGGTACTTGGAGCTGGGAGCAGCCCCCTGGGTGGCCCTCGGCAGGGGCTTTTCAAGCCAAGCCCTGCTGACAGGCCACAGGGCTCTGTGGGGCCCTCCTGGCTTCCAAGTCACTTGTCCCCTCTTGGGGGCAGAATCCCGGGCAAATTAGAAACCAAAGAAGGCAGATGCAGAAGCCCTGGCAGTCTGTCACAAAGCGTGAAGGCCTTCGATAAATTCTGCAGCTCAGCAGCTGTCGAGAAGACCCAAGAGGAAGGAGATTTGTTTGTTCCCCAGAAGACTGAGTCTTCAGGAATTTCTAGCCCCTGTCCTTACCCCACCCACTTAGCTGGGAACTAGCCCAACGCCACGTGTTGCTGTCTGCCTAAAGATTCCAAGGCTTCGGAAGGAGTGGGGAGGGAGTGACCACCCCATCTGGTGAGGCCCTGAGGACCCCTTCCTCCCTGCCAACACAGGTGGAGGAGTCGAACTCTGTTTCCAGAAGGACCCCAGAGTATTTGTCTGCTAACACATCCTCGCCCCAGGCTGCAGCCATGACAGCTCTGTGCGGGGGACTGGTCTTTGCCAAGTCGCCCCACCAGGCCCAGAGATGCTAAGTCAGGTTGGTGGAGCTGGGAGTGGGTGAGCAGCCTGGATAGATACTTTCTAGGCTGAGCCCAACCTGAATCCTCCCCAAAGGGATGCTGCTTCTCCTCTTCCCACCGACCACTCCCTAAATGGCACAGTGTGTGGTTTGGACGGAACCCTGGGGACAGACAGCCCTGGAGCGGAGTCCCCATGCCACTGCGTACTAGCTACGTGACCTTGGGCAAGCTAACAAACCTCTCTGTGCCTCAGTTTTCTCATCTACAAAATGGGATAATAAAATGTGCACTTCAAAAGGTGGTGGTGAGTATTAATGTGGTAAGATTGTTAATAGTGAGGGAGAGAAAGGCCCGAGTCAAAGAGGGTCTCCCTATCCCCAGGTGGCAAGCTTCTGGGCACCAGGGAACTCAGAAGGGCCTGCTCTTGTGAGCTGGTGGAGGGCGCCCACGTGCAGCATGTACTTTCCAGGATGAAAGCATCGGCGACACTGTCCCTCTCAGGAAGGGACAAGAAGAACCTCCAGCCATACTCTGCCTGACACTTAAAACACTCGCTGTCCTCTGCGCATTCTGGCCAAATCACCCCTGGGAAACTCTGGCCAAACCGCACTGCCAGTCCCTGGAGCAGGAAAGGGCCAAGGGCCCCCTGCAGATGTCCCTCCCAGAGGGAACCTGAGGCCAGGTTCACAGGGAACTGCAGAGGAGAGAGGAAGGAAAGCCACACTGCAAAGCGCTGCCCAGGCCCTCATGCAGCTGGCCGGCCGGGTACCCAGCTGGGAGGCTGACACCAGGGCGCCCCCAGCCCCAGGGGCCAGCAGGGGGCAGAGGGGAGAGCCGCTCCCAGAACCTCAGCGGGCAGCAAGAGGTGGCAGAGTGGGTCAGCACCCACCAGTACCTGGGACACAATTCTTTATGAAGTCTGGTGAACTTTACTTTGAAGGAATTGAGTCCAAATCCATTTTTACACAAAATTTCAGTTTGGGGGGAGGAATTTCTATTTCAGAAGGACTCTTCTCTTTACAAAATTGTTTACCATGAGACTTTTCAATGACAGCTTCCTAATTCCTTTAGGATATTACTTGATTTTTACAAAACCCAGTTGACGCACAAAGTTTTCAGGACTTCCAATTTGTGAAACACCAAAGTTTCTTTCAGGCACCAACTCTGCATTTTTAACCCGCCCGTAAGCATCAGTGTCCTGCTCCAAGTTCTCCTCTTCACCCTTCCTCTATTCCTCCCATGTCTCCCCAGTTCCACCCATCATTAACTGAGTGTGTACTGTGTGCCCAGCACTGGGATGGAGGCTTGTCTAATGGTCCCTCATTAATCCTCATGACAAGACCCTCACCACGCCCCACCCAGGACGCATGGGATGCTGGTAAGTATTTAACAACCTGCTCTCTGGAATAATACTCCCACACGGCCAATGTCAACCTACCAATGAGGGCAGACAGGCAGAATAAGTAGCATGCCATCATATAGTATTTCCACCATTCAGACACAGCAGGCGTAAATAACTTCAAAGGCATAGATAACAGTAAAATGTAGTAGAACGCTCAGGAGCCCATGAGTTTTGAGTATTTATTACCTTTATGTTCAATATAATTTATTTAATTTAAGCCTACATAATTTAATTTTAATAATAGCTATGTTTAACCATTGGCTTGCAAAATTCCTGAAAATTTAACAATCAGCTCTTGCAAGCTGGTACGAGCCGGCCCCAGCGCACCACTGCCTAGGACCAAACTACTGCTAAGGTGGGGCTGCTACCTCTGCTGCTTCTGCTTCTGCTGCATTTACTCACAGGAATAATGACGAGGTCAAGCGCAGCATTCTAAATGCAGTCTTTCATGGGAGCCTCATTGCAAACCTATGGGCTAAGTCATTTATTATTCCCATTTTACAGATGAGGATCCAGGTGAGGCTATGCTGAAGCTTAAGAGAAAGTTAAATGATGTATAGCCCAATATTAGATCAAATCTAAACTCCTCAGTCTAACTGTCAAGGCTATGAACCGGACAGCTGGGTCTTCTTCACTTCTTCAATTTCATTTCTCAACCCCATTCAATGCCCTTATCCCCAGTGGGCATCGGGAGAGAACTGGGAATCTATGGTACGTTCTCTCTGTCTAGTGCGAGAGCCCTTTTCAAGGCAGAAGGGCTGTATAGGAGCACCAGCCTGGGTTCTAGCTTTGGCCCTGTCTCTGAGATACCAGTCACGCTCCCTAAGCCGCAGCTGAAGAATGGGGGGAACAGCAGACTCCGTGGTCTTGATCTCCCCAGACTTCAGGCTGCCATGGGACAGCGTGTCTGCCTAACAGCCCACTGAAAGCCCCGGGGGAAGCCTGGATTCCATTCTCTGCTATGCGGCCGGCTCACTCCCAGATGGGCCTTCTTCTACTGCTCTCAAACTACAGCAGATCCCCACACAGTCAGTTTCCAAGAGGAAGCGCATTGGGTACCTAAAAAGCTGGACCAATCCGTGCCCTCACAGAAGCTGGGGGACCTCGTCTGTGAAACAGCCATAAATGAGGCGTGGTCTGGGCAGATCTGGGGGTGCAGGCGGGCAGAGGATCAGATGACCTCCAGAAGTCTCTGGTGTCCTCTCCCTGAGGAGGCTGGTCTTGTGGGTTTCCCGAACTAGATGGATTCCAGGCCTGGAATCCATCACTGCCTTCATAATACAAATAATCACCAAATGCGCTCAAGCCCTCGGTAGCCTGGGTATTCACTCTAGCAATTCTCTGTGTGGACGGTGATTAGACCATCATTATCTTAATGCTTCTTAAGTCATCTTTCTGATTAGCAACTTACCATTTTATTTGCAAAAAATAGCCTTCTGCTGGGTGGAAGCCAGCCGAGCACAGCAGCTGTCATTTTCTCTGTACTAAATCAGGCCAGGCTTAAGTTGGTTCTCTGGTGATGCTATTTCTTGTGTCTTGGCGCTAACACGCACCACTATCCATCATGGTTGTCGTTGCAGAGTAGAGGCTCATTCCCGGCAGGGCTACAGGCTGAGGGGTCACCTCTACCCAAGGAAGGGACCAGGATAAGACATCTTTCTCCTGTTGACTCACCCAGGGAAGGGCTCCCAGAGCCGGACCCTCATACTGCCTTTAGGGGACAGCCCACGGGGCCACTCGCTGCTAAGTGACGTCAGTGGCGTGTGGAAAAAGATAATAGCTGCCATCTCAAAAGCATATCATGTAAAGCACGTGAGACCCATGATGTCATTTCATTCTCAAAACAACCCTGTACTCGTGTACCATTATTATTTCCATTTACAGATGGACAGACTAAGGCGTAGAGAGGTTACATAATTTGCATAAGGCCCTGTGGCTCGCAAGTGGCAGAGCTGGGTGTTTTTTGTTTTTTTTTTAATTTATTTATTTTATTTTTGGCTGCATTGGGTCTTCGTTGCTGCACGAGGGCTTTCTCTAGTTGTGGCGAGTGGGGGCTACTCTTCGTTGCGGTGCACGGGCTTCTCATTGCGGTGGCTTCTCTTGTTGTGGAGCACGGGCTCTAGGCGCAAGGGCTTCAGTAGTTGTGGCTCGTGGGCTCAGTAGTTGTGGCTTGCAGGCTCTAGAGCACAGGCTCAGTAGTTGTGGCGCACGGGCTTAGTTGCTCCGCGGCATGTGGGATCTTTCCGGACCAGGGCTCAAACCCATGTGCCCTGCATTGGCAGGCAGATTCTTAACCACTGTGCTGGATCCTTTTCCCCTTTCACCTGACCCTTCTGTTTTCCCATCTTAACCATGAACGAATCATACTGCCTTCTGATTCCTATTTCCTTCCAGAAAACACCTTTATTGTTTTCTATCCCTGAAACACACAGGTCACGGCCCTGGTATATTGCTGATCTGACGTTGTCCCTAAGAGGTCCATCCATTTACTCTACCTGGATGTTCAGATCCTACACTTCATATTTCAACTGTTCTTGCCTCCTCCAGAGAGCAGTATACCTAGATATTCACATATATGAGGGAAGGCGCAAGCTTCATTACTCGACTCCTAAAGTCTCCAGAAAAGGTCCTTAGGTAGAGGGAACTCACTGAAGGAGGAGGTGGCTGTAATACTGTGTCATGGTTCTTGAGGTGCCATCCACTTATCCATGTATTTTCCTGGGTAATACATATGCCCTCACTAAGCTCTACCTATGAGACTCTAGTCTGCTCAGTCCAATGTGGTGGTCATTTGCCACATGTGGTTATTGAAACGTAAATGTAAAATTCAGTTCCTCGGTTGTACCAGCCGCATTTCAAGTGTTCAATCACTACACGTGGCTGGTGGCTACCAAACTGGCCAGCACAGATATAGAATATTTCCATCATTGCAGAAAGGTCTACTGGACAGCACTAGTCTAGATAATTCAGTCCTCTAAACCCACTTGGAAGCCTTTGTAAACTAGGTTGGATACCTATAAGGTGCAAATTTAATGGATTATAGTTAACTATTTCCCTCACTTTGGATAGCATAGCCAGCGCTTTTCAAAGTGTGGTCCCAGCATCATCTGGGAACTGGTCAGAAATGGAAATCCTCAGGCCCTATCTCAGGCCTGAATCAGAGACTCTGCAGCTCGTGCAATCTGTGCTTTAACCCTCCAGGGGTCCTAATGCTCACCAAACACTGGTATAGTCGTCCCTCGGTATCCACTGGTGATTGGATCCAGGACCCCCGCGGATACCGAAATCCACGGATGCTCAAGTCCTTTACGTATCACAGCATAGTATTTGTATATAACTTATGCACATGTGCCCATAAACTTTACACCATCTCTAGAGTACTTATGATATCTAATACAATGTAAATGCCATGTAAATAGCTACTGGAGTGCAGCAAATTTGAGTTTGCTCTTTGGAAATTTCTGGATTTTGGGGGGAATGTATTTGATCAGAGGTTGGTTGAATCCATGGATGAGGAGCCCGTGGATACCGAGGGCCGACTGTGTAGATAAATAATGATGCCACGTGTTCAGAGACTGCTGTGTGCCGGCCACGGCACCCACAAGTATTATCTCCCTTACCCGGGCAACGATGCTGTGAGATAAACCTCGTAGTCCCATTTCACAGATAAGGAACTGAGGCTCTGAATTGGAAGCACCTAGCCCAAGGTCACACAGCTTAAAAATTGGCAGAGGCAGTTTTCAAATCCCATTTGGTCTGACTCCAAAGCCCATGCGCTAACAGCCCCTCGTTTGGAGCTAGCAGAGAGCTCCTCCTGTCTCTGAAGGTACTTGGAGATTCTCCTCATTTGACAAGCTGAACAGTGAGACCCAAGATGGGAAAAGGGATGAGGCCAAACTTCCCACGTAGCAGCCACGACAACAGCAGTATCCTGGCAACGACAGCTCCAAATGGGGAAATGTCCCAAATGGGGAAATGAGTTGGATGAGGGCAACTCGGAGGCCAGAAACCTCCCCGCCCCCATTCAGCACAGTGGTCTTTTTCTGGATCTTTCTGGTTTGGGCAGGCCAAATTCAGGCATCTTGTTTTAAGGGTACATGTGAGTTCGGAGGGCTGAATTGCTCTAAAAATAAAATTCTTCCCCGGAAAACTGTAGATTTGCTTTTCTTAAGAGTTCAAGAAAACCTCCCGTGATTGTTGTAGGGGATTAGAGCTAGAAATTGCTGTTCTTCTTTAATCTCCACAGTGGTCCCCAGGCTGGCAAGTTGGATTTCACGGCAAAGGAAACATGCGATTTGTTTTGTACAAAAGTCGTGTTCCCCAAACATTCAACAAACATCCATTGAGGACCTGCGTTATCCAGATACTTTCCCTCAGGCCATCTCATTTAATCTTGAGAACAACCGTCTAAGGGCCCGTGATTTTAAGGCAGTGGCTGTTATCACCCCCATTTAACAGATGAGGAAAGACAGCCATCCATCTGGGAAGCGGCCAGTCAGAATTCAAAGCCAGGTCTGCCCATTTTGCGAGTTCTCATTCTTTACGACATACACAAGCCGACTCTGTCTGGCACTGGAGTAAATTAAAGAAGGGCGTGGACTCTGGGGACCTGGGGACAAATACGAGAAAATCTCAGGTACAGCAGCCTGATAAGTGTAGAAAGGGAAAGAAGTTCTGTGCGACGGCAAGTCAGCCACTGCGAAGGCTTCGAAGGGATATTTCTAAAGGGATTTGTACAAATTGGGCCTGTTCCACACGTTCCTAGAATCACACTTGACCGAATCCTGTGTATATATTCCAGGCTCTCGATCCTTTTCCTCCTGAGGTGGTTCTGAGTTGATTCTGGCCATCAGCTCTTACAGCCCCAGAGGGGAGGCTTGGCCCCAGAAAGTGGCCTGAGCTTCAGAGGATACTGACCCCTGGGCGACTCTGATGTGACAGTTGGGCTTGTCAGCCCTGACCAGCAAGTTCTGAGCTACCTTTAAATTGTAAGCAACCCCTCGTTCCAGAAAAGCTGTGTAGCCAGTGCCCAGGAAGTCAGTGCAGCCACTCAGATCCCCCCCCGCCCCGCTTTCCTCCGGCTCCCCCTCTGTCTTTTTTTTTTTTTTTTTTTTTTTTTCTCGGTACGCGGGCCTCTCGCTGCTGTGGCCTCTCCCGTGGCGGAGCACAGGCTCCAGACGCGCAGGCCCAGCGGCCATGGCTCACGGGCCCAGCCGCTCCGCGGCATGTGGGATCTTCCCGGACCGGGGCGAGAACCCGCGTCCCCTGCATCGGCAGGCGGACTCTCAACCGCTGCGCCACCAGGGAAGCCCTCCCCCTCTGTCTTAACCCTCTTGCTTGGAGACCCTCCGCCTCCTGGCCTAAGACAGAGGTCCCACCCTCTCTACCCTCCTGGAAAGCAAGCAGGACTGGGGAGGGGGAGAGAAGGAGCCAGGCATAATCCTTGCACAACTCAGCCACAGGTATCCAGTCGCCCTGGCACCAGGGACGGCCAGACCTTGCCATGCCTGTGCTGTCACTGGCTGGGTTGGGAGGGCCAAGGGGAGCCCAGGGGGATGTGTGGGGCGTGTGAGCATGTGAAACTTGGAGCCTCATCCTTGGGAGGACTGCAGCCAGGCCCTTTACCGGGAGCACTGAGTAGAAACACGTATCTCCCCCTCCTCCCCAATACTCCCTGTGACACTCACAAAGGAGTCTGCACCAGGGCAGCCCATTTGAACTCAAATCCAGTAAGGATTTCCTAGGGATAGTTCAGTTACTCTCTAAGTTATGGAAAAAAGCTAGAGAAGACCCATCCCATTCTCTCCCTAACTTAGACTGGCTTGGGCTTTTCCTTCCCGAACATTTTTGATACTGAAGTCTGAAGGAGAACTCCCGACTACCAGAAAGGAACTTTTTTAGGGGAGACACGGCCTCCCCTCGCCTCTGAGCAGATGGCCTGGCCCCCTCCTCCCCCAGTTCTAATTTCCCATTCAAGATCCCAAATGCCATTCCCCAGATGGCTGCAGGTTAAGAGGGGTGGTTATAAGCAGAGCTTCAAGCAGCCCCAGGAGTCTGGGTGCAGGTTCAGGCTGTCACGAGGTGCATATCAAAGCAGGAGTTTAAAAACTGTACTGGGAATAGTGCAATTATCTCGCTTCACCACATTTCTCAGCCTCGACTGAGGTTTAATTAAAGCCAAGTAAAAACAGAGTCGCCATTTCAGATATCACCCCCACTGCATGCTGGTTAAAAAAAAAAAAAAAAAATCCTTTATCAGGGACTTAAATTTCTTTCTGTGGGTATCTTCCAGCTCAGTTGGATATTATTCCTTCATAACAGCCACTTTAAAGAAAAAAATATATATTTAATATATATGTATAAGATGAGTTAATCCCCCATAATCTCCTTGAGTTGTACCTAAAACACAGTTTCTTGCAGGTGACCTTTTCGGAAGAGGCTGTTCCTATGGCAACCCGCATTGTTTGATTCAGTCAAGAGAAAAATGGTGCATGGAAGTGTATTTAATTTTACTTAATTTGATGCTGTATTTAACATTGCACAGGCTGAAAGGAGAGAGGGGCTGAAAGGCAGAGCCAGCTCATCGGGCCACGTTCACCAGCATCCTATCCTGAGGGCGCACCAGGCACCATGATGCACTCAATACCTGCTCCTGGCTCAGGGCTGAGGGAGAAGGCTCTGAGGAGTTCTGCAGGAAAAAGGAGGGACAGGGCCCACCAGGCAGCCCCTCAGATGCTGGGCCACCTGGTAGCCATTGCAGGTTGAATAAAAATGTAGCACGCGTGGGTGGCAAAGCTTTGGACCAAGAGTTCAGAGGCCTGGGTAGGGTCTTGGTTCTATCACTCCTGTGCACGTCGTCATCTGAAACATGAGGCAACCGAATCCCAAGAACTCTCAGGTATCTTTTAGTGCTAAGCCTGAGTCTTGTGTGCAAGTCTATGCACAAGTCTATGTGCAAGTCCTGTGTGCAAGCAGACTCTGAACTTCATGGAAGGAGCGCTGGGCTCCCGGTAGACACGCAGTAAACGATTCATTCATGTAGTCAGACAGGAGCCCACTCCGGGGCGCAGCACAGCCTGGTCCTGAGAGGCCTGGGTACAGGCTTGCCCACTGCAGGTCACAGGCCCTGCACCTACTTCTTACCACACAGGCGTGCCCACAATCACAGAAGGGGGTCATAAAGCAGGATAAGCAAGGGCACTTGACCAAGGTGCCACCGAGGGTGACAGGGATGGAGGCCCTAGTCCAAGCTCTCCGTGGCCCCTCCAAGCCAGGGACGTGGCCCTGCTTGGAGCAAATGTGGCAGCCATGAGGCGAGAGAAGGCACAGCGAGACCAAGTGTCCTCCCAGCTGCAGCCGCTCTGCCCCTGCTCCTTCTGCCTCAGCCCTAGACGAGCAGCGTCCACGAACTGTACACCTACCTCTGTTCTCAGTAAATTCCAGCCCCACTTATTAGCTTGATGACCGCAGACAAATCGTTTAACCTTACAGGGCCCGAGTTTTCTCATCTGAAAGATAAAGGCATCAGCTGGGGATATCTAAAATGACATTCTCTGTGATACAATTCTACTCTTCCATTCCCATATGCAAACAGCTAACGCACGTCCAGGGGTGGACTGGGTTACCACCTAGATCCGCAGTCACCACACAGCGCTAACTGCAGCCAGTCAGCCCCTCTCCTCAGGTCTCCAGCTGAAGCCCCCACAGGCCCCTCAGGCCTCCATCACAAACCGAGCCCCGCAGCGCCACTGCCCTCCACCGCACGCTGCGATGTCTCTGAGGACAAATCCCATCATGCCTCAGCTTCCCGCCTACCTGAGTCGCCAGCACTGTGTAGACACTCAACTCCATGCTGTGTATGTCCCCCCCACCTCCCCCTCGCTCTTCCCTCCCCACGTCCTCTCACTATGCCCTCTGGAAATGCCGGTCTGCTCTATCTCCTTCACTTTCTTGCTGTAAGTGAATCCTGGCGTCCCACACCAGCCCTGCCCTGGCCCCAGGATGTGTTTTCCTGGAAGCCCTTCTTCCTGGTGGAAGAAGTTTTGTCTCCCACATTTGATGTACTTCAGAATGGAAAGGGGGGTATGTATCTTCCTTGCTCCCCATCTGAGCTGTCTCTTTCTACTTTCAAAAACCCGAGCTCATTTGAAGAGCTCGTCACCAGACCTCATGACCCCCCTACATATATAACGCTATCATTCTACCAACGCCCTGGTCATTCCCCCTCATTCATGACGACTTCAGCACCCAGATCGCTGAGGCCTTCTCCACTACTCTTCCCGTCATCATTGTTGGAGACTCCAACATCCATGAAGACGATCCATTCCATACCCTGGCCTCTTAGTTCCTGGACCCTCCTGGCTCCAATGAGCTTTTGCTCTGCTCACACGGTCGTTCCCTAGACTCGGTCACACCAATTACTGAATCACCCACTAAATGTAGATTTTCAACGTCCCACTTTCTGACCACCCTCCTCGGGGCTAGCTTTCTCTGACACTCTCACTCCAGCAATTCTCCAACCTTATCAAGACCTTTGTTTCATTAAAAAAAAAACAACAACAACACTTTTTTATCCTCCACTGCTACCACTCCCCGCCTGCGCCCACTTTCTTCCCTGCCCGGCTCTGATTCCACAATCCACACTCCAGCTACTCCCTTGGCCAACAGCCTGAACCTTCTAGCCACCCTCCTTCCACCGTACTGGTCCAGCAGGACTCCAGCCTGGTGTCCTAGCCACTTATTCGGGGCCTGCATCAGGGCAGCTGAACGTTGCTGGAGAAAAATGACACAGATTTACTGACTAGACTTGCTATAAACATGACCACAAATCTCACTGAACACTGTCAGAAAAACCTACTACACTTCCCTAGAAGATTCAATTTCCCAGTCTCTGGGGAAACTATCATACTTCCTTGTCTCCCCTCAAGTCTCCAACACTCCCTCCCCTGTCCCGTTCTCAGCTGATGACCTTGCTGTATACTTCATAGAGAAAATAGATTTCTGTAAGATGAGAACTACCTCATCCTCCCATCGACAAGTCCTGCGTTGTATCTGCATCAGAACCCACATACGCTGCCTTCCCCTCCCCCCAAATCCAGTGGAAAAAGAATCCTGGCTCCTGTGCAAGGCCAGCACCTGCATTGGCCTTTGAATCCATTCTTCTGTGCCGTTCCAAACTTTTTTGTTTCTTTGCAACTCCTCTATTTCTCCTTGCATTACCATTTCTCCCTCTTTCCTGGGTCATTTCCACAGGCATACAAACATACCTCCCTTAAGTAAATACTCCCTTGAACTCACTCCTCCCTTGACCGCACTCCGTCCTCACTTTCTACTTCCTCTTGAGCTCCCTTCACAGCACATGTACTCAGAGTTGTCTCTACTCAGCATCTCCACTTTCTCACCTGTGATTCTCTTCTCACTTAATAAAGCCCACTCCACTCACCGTTCCACTAATGACTAATTACCGAGATTACGAACGACTAGATCTTGCCGAAGGAAAGAGTCAGTTCTCTGTCCTCATATGGATCTCCCAGCAGCAGCTGGCACAGTTGCCCAACTGTTCCTTCTCAAAAAACTTTCTTCCCCAGGCTCTGTGACGCCTCCTTCGCGAGGTTTTTCTTATGCCTCACTGGCCCTCCTTCTCCGTCTCCTTTGCTGGCATGTCCTCAGCACTCTTCCTCCCTGCACCCTCTCTCCCTGCGTGATCTCACTGGAGCTCTCAAAACCTCTCGCACACACAGGGCTCTCAGATCTACTTCTCCAGCTGTATCTTTCCCAGGTCTCCAGACAACTGTATTCAACCATCTACTCAACACCTCTGTCGAGGTGTTTAGAGGCATCCTAGACGTGACACATTCAAACCAGATCTTTCAATTTCCCTCCTCAAATCCACACACTCCCCTCCTGCCAAGCCTTCCCCACAGAAAGTGCCCTCTCCACCCACTTGCTAAATATCTATGTGCCAGGCTTGATTCCTCCGGTCCCCTCAACCACATCCAATTAATCAGCAAGTCCCCTCGGCTCTCCTCCCAAAGTCAACGGGAGCAGAACCACACGAATCCAACCACTGTGCTCTTTACCCACTGCCATGGCTGAGACCACGTCAACAGAGGCTCCCGCCAGGTCTCCTTGACTCCCCCCAGCAGCCACACTGGTCCTCTGCCCACAGTCAGCTCTCCCCTCCCTCCCACTCACAGCCTTCCAGTGGCTCCCACTGCATGTGCAGTCAGAGCCAGACACCTGGGCGTGGACTGCTGAGACCCTCTGCATGGCCCCGTCTGCCTCTCTGATCTCATTTCCCTTCATTCTCCCTCTCGTCTACTAATTCCCAGGTGTGCAGGTTCAGGCCCACCCTGGCTACTTTGTTCTTCCTTTTCCTTCTGCTGGAGATGCTCTTCCCTCCTATCTATACATGACTGCCACCTTCTCATCCACAAGGTTTCCATACAAATATCCCATCCTCAGAGAGCCTTCCCCAACCCCAGCCTAGGCGTTCTCCTCCCGGACCTACTTCATCTTCGTCACAGCATTTATCAGGACCTAACATTTTCTTATTTCCATGCTTGTTCCTTGTTTATTCCCTCTTTCCCTGCCCACTTAGAATAGAGAGTCCCTCAAGGCAAGGACTCTGTCTTGTTCAGCACTCCTCCCTGCACCTACCGCAAGGCCTGGCACACAGGAGGAACTTAATATTTGTTGACTGCCTGCCTGAAGGAAGCAATTTGTGGCTAGATGTAAGGGCAGAGGAACTCTGAAACCCACCGCAGAGGTGGTGAGGGCAGGCCCTGCTGTCTCACTCACCTCTGTGCCAGGACCCGACCTGCACAGTCAGTGCACGAGGAATACGTGGGATGCATAGCATCTTGGAGTTGGATGTTCTCCTAGCAGCCCTGATTAACCTTCCACCTAAAGCAGGATTTTCCATGTATTCTGACATCCCCATGATGTCAGGTGGTCACTGAACCTTCCAAGACCCTCGAATATTCAGTGAGAAAGCCCAGCAACTGACAGGGTTGCTGGGGCCACTGCCCATAGAGCCTGGCCTGGGGTGGGGGGACAGCCCGCAGCCCCAGGTCAGTCCTCCTCTCTGCAGACTGCACTCTGTGGATGTCCCCCCCACCAACGCCCGTACTCCTGTTTGTACGTCCTTGCCTGTGTTCTTGGTGTCTACTTGGTTCTGTAGTTTATCAAAAAGTGAAAAAATAAAAATAAAACCCGGCCACAGTTTGGTGACGAGCTCTCTGCCGCGCACAAGCCCAGCACCACAGAGGTGATGGCGCCACTTACGGCACGACCCCCTTCTGTGTCTCATGAGGGAACAGGACCCCCTCTGGGAGCTGGGATGTCTTGTCTACTACTGCTGAACATCCCTCACCTTTCTGGGGTCAAGCACTCCCTTCCCCAGGACCCTAAGGTCATGAAGGCCAGGTGGCGCAGTGGTTAGGGACGTGGGTCATTCAGACCTGGGTAAGACCCGGCTTACGTGACCATGGGCAAGTTACCTGATTCTCTGAGTCTCGGCCATGAAACGGGGATGACAACACTTAGCTCAAAGGACTAGTAGAAAAGTAAATGAGGTCATTAATGCAAGGCGCTTAGTACTGCTCTGGACACACAGGAAGCCCCCGATAAATGAGAGTCGCCAGAGGTATTAGGTCCTCCAGTTCCACCCTCTGGCCCCGGAGCCAGTGTAACGCCCCCTTCACCACCGTTGGGAGGAAGGGGCTTCTCATCTGGCCTCAGCCTGGTCTTACTTGGAGTGGAGAAGATCCTTATTCTGCTGGTTCTGCTCCTGGGACATGACTGACCGTGTCACAGGTGTCTCCGAGGATGAGTTCCCAGAGGCAATGGGGTAGCCATGCCTACACCCTCTTGAATCTCACAGCTTAACAAGGAGTGAAGCCCTCACCCAAGTCTTTGTTGTTTATGGAAAAAACCACCAAACTATGGTATGTTAGAGCTGAAAGGACCCTCCCTGTGCCCCCTGAAAGCATCTAGTCCCACCTTCTCATTTTGCTAATTAGGAAACTAGCCCACAGGAGCCTACAAGGTCCCACAGCGAGAGCTGGAGCCTCCTAACTGAGGATGGCACCCTCCCATCTATCCTCGCTCCCAAATTCCCTTCCAGGGTAGAGAATCATATGTAAGAGACCAGGCCACTAGGGACATTACCCCTAAGTCTCTCCATCCAGGCCAAAGCCGAGAAACTTCTTCTTTGCACCGTTTTTCCTCAGCCCTTGAGGAAGAAAGTGGCCGAAGGGGAGTCTCCAGGACAGAGGGCAGCTCAGTGCCAAGAAGACTGGCAGCGGAGAACCTGGGCTGGCTTCCTGCTGCGTCCCCATCCCTGGTCTTTTATCCCACCCGCCCACCCCTCCTTTTGCATTCTCCTCTTCTCTCATTTCGCCTGGGCTGCCTGCCTTTTCGGCTGTTTGCTCAAAAGCTGGGCTCTGTTTGCTGAGCCGTTATTCATTTCCATATTACCTGGGATATTTTCAGCTGCTCCTCTGGGTTTTCAGGAGCATTTCAAGTGGTGAGAAGCAACGTGGGCTGCAAAGGCAAACACACAACCGTGACCTCTGAGCCTCACCGGGGAGTTTGTTCATCTTATCAGTGCCTTCCTGACAAGCACAGCCACTGACTCCTGGCCCTACGCTCAGCCTCTCACCCCGTGCTTCTGGGGAGCAGGCCATGCTTTCAGAGAAACAGGCAGCTAGTTTTCTCAAATCCAAGACTGGGGCAGCGGGCTGGCTTGGGTCAATGACATGTAGGGCCGTTGGCCCTCCCTCCCCTTGCAGGATGGCCTCCCTGTGCTGTGGTCAGAACCAAGAGACAGCATCTCAGAGGCCCTTTCATCACCCCCAGAAACAAGGAGCAGTGAGGCAGCCGGAGGAGTCGATTCCCTCTCCTCCAGCAAACGGCCTCAGGAAGGTGCTGGTTCACCGCTGCTCGCCTATACACAGCAGGCCCAGTGCTGGAGACAAAGGGCATATGTGGGAACGACAAAGGAAGGGAAACGCCAGGAGGAAGAAGGCCGCTCCTCTTGGGGGGACACTGGAGCGTTGCCCCTGGCCCCTATTTACTTGACAAGCTCAAAGCCCAAGGAAGAACTCTTTAATCCTCCGGCTGGTCCAGGGTGGAACCGGGCCGGAATCCTCTACATTATGGGGGGAAGGGGAAAGACATGGGCAGTCAATTGACTGAGTCTTGGCCGGCCCATGTGTTAGTCCCATGACCTTGGCAAGTCAAATTTTCTGTGTCTCAGTCGTCTCAGTTATAAGCCTGGGACGGCGACAGGACCTATCTCACGGTAAATGGGAGCATCAGTAAGTGGTGAAGGGCTCTGTAAATGTTAGGTATTACTCATCCAGAGTCAGACGTTCCATCAGCGGATCAATCACCCAAGGAGCCGGAATCAGCCACGTCGAGACAGACTCACGGAAAAACACCTGCCATGCTCTCTTCACACCCCCGCTCTCTGAGACCCAGAGGCACCACGGCTGCCAGCTCTCACCCTCTGCCTCCAGGCTTCCATGCAATTTGTTCCAAATGTTCCAGGAGACTAGGCAAGAGGCCTGGGTTACTGGGTGTTTGTCAGGTTTAGTAAAAGGCCCTGAGTGGCTCTGGGCTTGTCACGCTCTCTGGGTTTGTCATGTAGCACTGGTGGCCCATGGCCCTGCCACTCTAGGCGCTAGATGTCAGAAAAGCAAGAGCAGGTTTTATCAACAGGGCAGAGGGACCGGTGGCGCATCCGTCATGGGGGACGGGCAGCGGCAGCCTCCCCATCAGCATGCCGGGCCCCTCAGGGACTCCAACTTGAGTTACCTCACCTCGGGGCTCCATGAGCCAAGTGAGCGGAGCCAGGAACAGGCTCTGGCCTGTGAGCTGGAGCAGAGCCAGCAGAGGAGATGATTCTTTAAGTAACTGGTGGGTTTCTTTTCTTGAAAAAGTCATCAAGTTACTGCTGTCTTTCGCCTAACTCTGCTAGTTTCATGATAGGACAGACATTGATGGACTAAGTAGAACTGAAACCAGAGCTTCGGGGTGCAGGGACCGAGTCTCCGCCAAAAACCAAGCACCCCGCCGAGTGTCTCAGACACAGGGTCTGCATGGTGAGTACTGAGTGAGTGAATGAATGAATGAATGAGACGGGGGAGGCGCTGAGAGCTGAGCCAGGCGTGCACTCCAGGTGAAAATGATGGGAGAAGGTCCACTCAGGAAAGGAGAACACGAAGCACATATCCAGGTATTGTTCAGCATCAGAGAAGTCCAGAAAGAGAATATGAATCTCTTTACCCATAGGACATAGTGGACAAATGGGAACGTGGTCTTAGGAGAAAGGAAGAAGCCCATTTTTCTAAAAGCAGGGCAAAAGCCTGGCAGAGAATGTGAATATATAGCCTAGAGACTGGCTAGGGCACAGTCTGAGGGTACCAATCCTGTGGCCACTGCCATAGGGAGGACAGGGTGACAAGGCACAGAGCAGCAAAGTTATTCAGACCTCTTCCCCACCCCCAAACCCCCAGAAGTATCATCAGCTCCTTGTGAATGCCACGGAAATCAAGTCACTGGGGGTCACCCTGGAGAACCTTCTGTTTCATCCCCGAGGCAGCTGAGGCTCAGCCTCTTTGATCCCAGCCAAGCGGGAGCCCCTGACAGGCTTGGAAAACCCACCCCCCAGGGCCTCTCAAGTCAGACGTCAGCCTCCCCAAATAGCCCGCTCCTGCCACAGACCCAGAGCCGGGCGCCCAAGTGCGGGCAGGAGAGTGGGTGCCGGTTCTGATTTCCATGTTTCTTCCCACCATCCTATTTTGGGAGACGCGAAATGCAGATAACATCGGCAGAGCCGGTCTGGGAAGGTGGGCTGGGAGCTGGGCACCACTTGTTCCAATTTTCTCCTCAATGGAATCCCAGGTTGACGAGGCCGCGCTGGCCTTCCAGACAAGTAGCAAATGGCTAACTACAAAATAAGGATTCTTCCAAGACATTAGCTGTCTCCTCCTGATTCTCTACCCCACCAACCAATTAATGAGAGTCTGGGCCACAAGTGAATGGGCGACTTTTAGCTTGGGAACACACACTGAATGATGTGATGCCAAGCATGGGGACGATTAGAAAAGCTGTCCGACAGGGGGAGAGACTGATAGATGCCGCATCAAAACCAAACTTAAAACCCGCATGACTTCAGCCCGAAGCCTGGGCCTCTGAGATGACACACGGAGGGGCGCGTCACAGCAGGGTTAGCAGACTCCGTCCAAATAGAGCCACTTACCGACTGCAGAGGGAGGACCACACCTGGGCTCTAGAAGCAGAGGATGTTGATGTCACTCACCTGGCTCTCGGGATCCCTCCCTGGAGCGTGGGGGGAGGGGTGGGCCGGTGCTAGTGCAGTCTTGTTTCCAAGGTTGTGCTAAATCCAGAGGAACTGATACATCCAGAAACACTGCGCTATTCAAATACTAGTGCTTCAAACCTGGGGGAGGAGCTGCTCTGGTAGACAGGTTCCTTAAGGGCCATAAAGATTGCTAATGGGGAGGGGGAGTGAGCAGGGGCCATGGTAGAATATTCGGGAACGGGGGACGTTCTCATCTCTGTCGCCTGTCTCGTTTACTGGTGTGTCCTCTAGTGCCAACAAACAATGCCCAGCACGGATGAAGCGCTCAGTAAATTAAAAAACAGACGAAGGCAAGCATGAACCCTAATCTCTAGGAGACTGTTTGTTACTCTTCCCAAGCCAATCCTTTGTGGGAACCCACCAAAACAAAAACGCGAGGACCACCACCACACCTTGCCTCTACCCCCAAGGTGTAAGAGTGACTGCATCTAAATGTCCCGGCATCCTTCAGGACATGCAGGCTACCAAACGCGCTTGAGGAGACCTAGACCACCCCCCAACCCATTCTGCTGGAGAGAAGCAAGTTTCCCGTCTTATTCCAGACTCACTCTCAGCCCAAGGCTGGGCAGTGGACACCATCTACTTCCGTCAAGCAAACTCACACAAGTGACCAATGGCCAAGGGGCCAAGCAGGCTTTGCCTGGAAGACCTTGTTGCATCTCTGCAAATGCTAGCGGGCAGGTTGGATTCCCCAGTCCTGGCATTAATTGTAGCCCATGTGTTGTGATTACAAAGTGGAATTAAGTGACATGCCAAATTAAAGAGTTATTTTTTCTAATAATATTTTGCATAGGATGTGTTTATAACAGCATTAATTATTTACGCTGCCATATAAAGAAAGCATAAATATAAAGAGAGAGATCAGACAGTTCCTGTAGGAGAAAGAAAATGAAAATCTCCATCAGGATGATGAATACCTTCAGGGTTCTTTGGGGGAACTTTGGGCTGGTGCTGGGTGGAGGTGGAGAGAGAGGGACATCTCAAGAACAAATCTGACGAACGTTATCGAGGCTTTTGAGGGAGGAATACGTTAAAAATGAAAGTGAGTACAGAAAGTTTAAATATTTAATACCTGCGTTAATTCCAATTCACACTTTATTTTTCCGATTAAAAATGTACAAGAATTCCCATCACTTTCATCCTCCTCCTGTCAGACACTTCGCAGTCACAGTTCCAGGGACCACCTTTAGCAGCACCCAGGCTAAAAAGGGCATGAGACGGTAGCACCGCCCCAGGGCCACGTGGAGCCCTCCCCGGCCCCCAGGCAGCTACAGTTGTTGGCCTCCGGCGCCAGAATGACTGATGGGACCAAAGCCCCTTCCTGGTCTCCTCAGCCTGTCCCAGAGGGGACCATGGAATTCTCAGAGATGACGCAGCCCAGTTTGTGGGTTTTCAAGTGCTTGCCCGAATGCAGACCGAGTGCAGACCTTGTGGTAGAGGAGAAACACCACCACTGAACCGATTTCTCCTTGAAACAAGAGATTTCTGTCACAGAGAGCCCCAACCCCCGTGCCCTCCAGGAGCTTTTATTCTAAGGCTACCAAGCTTTCTATGCATTAAATGATGTTACCGTGAGCCAGAGTTAATTTGGATATGCAGGGGAGGAATAACTTCCTGAAGATCTAAAGGTCGCAGTTGAGAGTAATCTGTATCCGTGCAAGCTCCCAGCTTCGCCCCGGCCTGCAGCCCAGCGTTAAGCTGGCGAGCAAACCCCGCTCATAATACTAACAAAACATACATCTGTGTGCCTTGAAAAGGCACTTTCCCACATCGCATCTGACCCCACGGTTCCATGAAGTTGTCAAGGGGCTGTTACAGGCCTTCATTTTACACACAGGAAACCCACGTTCCAAAAGGCCATGTGACAGGTCCAAGGTTCCCTACTCCGGATCAAAGTTCTTCCCACTGGTAAATCGATGCAGCTTCTCCAGCATATGGTTCCCAAGTACTTGATACAGAGGGAAAAGGGAAAACTGGACTGAGAGATGCTTTTTGAGCCCACTCCCTGACTTCTGAGCTGCAGTCGGTCTGGTGACACCTTCAGAGATGGGGACAGTGTAGGGGGAGTAACTGCTCTCTGCTCACCTAGAAGGTCTGCTGGGTCCTGGCCACCGTGTTCCTCCTGAGACTCTCGTGACCCTTAGGCCAGGGACCCTCAGAGGGGAGCTGCCGACAAAAGTTGTCTCAACATCACAGATGTAGAGAACAAACATGGACACCAAGGCGGGAAAGCAGCGGAGTGGGTGGTGGTGGTGGGATGAATTGGGAGATTGGGATTGACATGTATACAGTAATATGTATAAAACGGATAACTGATAAGAACCTGCTGTATAAAAACATAAATAAAATTCTAAAATTAAAAAAAAAAGTTGTCTCCACATCCCTCTGACCCTCTGGGCTTTAAGTTGTCAGACAATGATATGGCGTTTTCTCCCTTCTCTCTCTCACAGCTCTCCGCCCCCTCCCATCACTTACCACAAACTCCTGTACAAAACACCTTCATAAATAGTGCTGATTTAGCTCCTTGTTCTAGTCAGGCCTCTGCTCAAAGACAATACCCTGCCCCCAGCCCCACTCCTCCTCTTGTGTCGACTGATCCACAAAGTGCCTATAAATCAACAGAGAACACACACACACAGGCTCCCTCCTCCCTCCATCAGAAAGCTGAGCAGGAAATCACGCCTGTGGTGGGATCAGAGCTTATCGATCTGGTCCTTGAAGATGTTTGGGGTTGTTTGTTGTTTTTACTCCCAGATACCCGCTTGAACAGGCCCAGCCCTTTAAATGAGATGAGCAGAGCGAGAAATCATCCCCACTGAACGTCTGGAGAGCAGAATTCCTCCCTCTTCCTCTTTCTCACTTTATTCAGAAAGCCTGCTTCTGAAGGGGCACGCGGAGGGAGGCCCCAGCAGGTAGAGGGCAGAACCGGGGGAGCTCAGAAAGACTGGCTTCCAGGATAGCCCCTCTCTGCCAAGACTCTGGGGCCAGCGCCTCCTCCCATTTGCTCCAGGGACAGGAGTGAGGTCTGCGTGATCACAGGAGTGCGCCCGCGTGTATGCGGAGATATGTCTGGTAGACCAGGTGCTGGGGCTTCGCCAACAAGTCTACCCGCTCCTCCCAACTTCACTGGTTGTGAACTTTTCAGATGATGACGGGGGAACGGAGGTAGCAGAAAAGAAGGTACTTTAGCCAAACATATCTGCTGATCAGGGTCCATGCTGCGCTGGTGACAGTAACAGACACGGTGATAGCAATCACAGAGCTGACACCTTGCAGGGATAAAACCCCTTCCTCCTAAGGGCTCTAAACAGTCTCTCTCTCGCCGATATAAAAACCAAAAGACAGGTGGATGTTTGCAGAAGGCGCACTCCTTAGATCCTAGCGCAGTGAGAAGCACCTTATAGGCATTCTTGTTTTCCCTCATTTCCCTCTGTTGGGTCCTCATTTCCGTGTGCTAACTAAAACGATTTAAAGCCTGCGCCTAGAGCAGGAAGAAAGCACTGAGGCCTCTCCTGCCACCCAGCTCTTGTGTGTAGATTGGCTGTGCTGCTGTAAGAAAAGGGGCAGAAACCCGGTCAGAAATTCTGTGGCTGTGCACGTGAATGAGAGGTGCCTGCTGTATCAGGGTGTAGGATCTGGGCAGCCAGGAAAGAGGAAGGAAACAGGGGAGAGCTCTGGGCAAACTGAAGTGGGATCATCTTCGTTCATAAGCCTACTTTTATTTTTAAAAAGCTGTTTCCCGAAGAACTAACACCCCCTTTCCACCTCCAGACCCTCAACCAAACCCTCCAGAAAAGCAGGCCTGTCCTGCAGTCTCTCTCTTGCAAGCATTTTACTTGCTCAGGGAGAGTGAGAGCTTCAAAAGTAAAGGAGGGCTTCCCTGGTTGTGCAATGGTTAAGAATCCGCCTGCCAATGCAGGGAACATGGGTTCGAGCCCTGGTCCAGGAAGATCCCACATGCTGCGGAGCAACGAAGCCCCTGTGCCACAACTACTGAGCCTGCGCTCCAGAGCCCACGAGCCACAATTCCTGAAGCCCACGCGCCTAGAGCCCGTGCGCTGCAACAAGAGAAGCCAACGCAATGAGAGGCCCACATACCGCAAAGAAGAGTAGCCTCCGCTCACCGCAACTAGAGAAAGCCCGTGCGCAGCAACGAAGACCCAACACAGCCAAAAATAAGTAAATAAAATAAATAAATAATATATAAGAAAAAAGTAAAGGAGATCACAATTGCTAAATGCCCTCCACAAACAGTGAGACGTACCCATTCACAGGCATTTTCCTGGAAATGAGGTAAAGTGGGAAAGCAAAGGACTGGGGGTCAGGGGACTGATCAACTGTGTGACCTTGGATAAGTCGCTTAACCTGTCTGAGCCTCAGTTTTCTTCCTGCTAAAAACAGAGAACTCTTACCTTATGGGGGTTTAAGTCTCCTAAGCTAATTCTTACTGAGTTCTTGTGCATTGGCCATTGTCACATTTACCATATCATTCAATTCTCTCAAGAACCCTGTGAGAAAGGAACTATTCCTCCCTTCTGAGAGATGGGACAACTGGGCAGAGGGCTGAAGTGACCAGCCTACAGGATGGAGCCCAGGTGTTCTCCTCCATGGCCTACGCGGTGTCCACTCCACCACAGCTGTCTCCTGACGGGCAGATGAGGTCGCGTCCACGCAAGGCCTTTGGAAAGTGTAAAGGCTGGAGGAGGTGAGGTGTTGTTTCTGAGAGTTTGGGCAGTAAAGGGAGGAGAGGGGCACTTTTCCATTTTTAAGCTTCGCCATTCGGGGTCCTCTTTCTAGACACTTGGCAGCCAGAATTTTCTCCTCCCCTTGTTCTAGAAGCACTGCCTCACTTTTTAAAGCAGTAAAACCACAGATGACCCTGGAACCTTAGGGGGCAGTTGAGGGTAGAGGTGGACCTGTGAGGGCTTCCCTCCCTCCTGAAACCTGAGACAGCCCAGCGCTGCTTCTCCACCTCTGCTCCGGCCCTCTGAGGGTCCGGGGCAAGACCACACCAGACGCCAGTGTCTCCATCTGGAATGAGATAATCTGAGCAACGCTGAGCAGCCAGCCAGGGGTGAGGTGGTGGGGGAGGACAGGAGGGCTGAGACCAGGGTTGGGGGTCTTGACACAGGGCCATCTGTGGTGCTGGCAACTGGGGGGAGCATCTCCAATGTTGATGAGGGACTCCGACAGAGCAAGGCTTTGGAACTTCTTGTAGAGGCTGTTCGCCAGGTGGGTTTGTTCATAGGATTTGAAATAAGGGTGCCACGGTCGTAAGTGTTCAGGAAGCCCTAGGTTAAACTGGGTTTTCTTGAACACTGGACTTGTTAAAGTCTTTACAATTGCAACAAGCCCTGTCACTCTTCAAGAGGGGGTGTCCAGGCAGCGTCTCCCAAGTTGGTTGGGCTTTGGCACGGAGCCCTCAGTGCTGCAGAGCCCACTTTGGGAAGTGCTAATCCAAGGCAACTCTCCCACTTCACAGATGGGGCCAGGGGAGGATGGGAACTGATGCAGCTTCTAAAATTGGCCACCTCCCTGAATGCCCCTCATCCCCAGGGGGCTGAGAATCCCTCCACACCTGTTTCCGAGGATTAGGGAAATGTGTCTGGCTGCAGCTGCGGTGCATGGAAGAAAGGACATCTGTCCCCCCCATGGAAGGGGGTGGGGTAGTAGACGGGATGAGGGAAGGGGAAGGAAGAACGAGGCCCCTTGAAAGTGAGACGCCACTTAACACAATAGAGGAGCAAGACAGCTGGACACGTCACCCCAAGAACACTCTGTGTCCCTACAGATCTTAGCAGGGACCACCCCGGTCACTTGTCAGGATGCCAAGTCCCAACCCCAGGGCCCAGCCCTGAAGTTATTAGGCTTACTCAGAGACACTACCCCTGATCCCAGTTCCCCCATTTGCTAATGGCTCCTTTCTAGAAATAAACTTGTGTCCAGTGACAAAGTCCTCATAGCCCCCAAGGTCACAGTAGCCCCAGCTGTGCTCCAAGGGACCTGGGGAAGGAGCTCTGGTCTCCCTCACAGTTTCTGGATCTGAACAGCAAGTTCAACCAGGGAGAGGAGGGAGGCGGGGAAGTGATTCTCTCTGCCCAGGAATGGAGGCGTGATGCCCCCATGCCTCCCCACCCCCAGGCAACCCATTTCTGGCCCCCAGCCTCAGTTCCTCACCCAGAAAATGGATCACGGTCCCTGGTGGTTCCTAATCTGTCTGTTCTCTAATAAGTCTCCCTTTCTGAAAGTGTCAGGCATGGCCCCAACCTGCTCAGGTTAAGGGAGTTTATTCCTAAGGGGCTTGAGAAAGGTGACCTTTCCCATCCTCTAAAAATGTGGAGAGGACTGACTATGACCCCGTCTTTCCCTGTGGTCTCTGAGGGTGGGGTGAATGGGATTCCCATGGTCCTGGAGGAGCTGGATGGAAGGGTGCAGAGATGGAGGCCAGTAAAAGCCCCCTCCCCCGCCCATTAGACACCATTCTGGGACTTTCTCCTCCCAGCTCTGAGCGCAGCCAAGGCAGCTGTTGTCCAGATCCAGACAAAGACCTGATACTTCTTCCAACCAGGCCAAGCCAGGCGGTCTGTGGATGAGTGGGGGGTGGGAGGGGGGCCAAGGGGCGGGGCGAGGGACAGCCCGGACCGGAAAAAAGTCTGCCTGTCTTGTCCTTTTGGTCCACACCCTTTGTGCTAAGACGAGACTGGAGATAGCCACTTTCTGTGAGGCCCAGCCTGGCCCTCGGGCAGCCTCTCCCCCTCCTGCTTTGCTCCTCAGCCACATGCCCTTGGGCTGAGCTAAGTCCAGAACCTGGCTGAGTAGGGGAATTGTTCTGAGAAAGTGGCCCGTCGGCTGGTTGCTATGGAAACCGACATACCACAGTGCTGACCCCGGAGAGGTTTAGCACACTCCCCCAGCAGGGATGCCAGCAGCTGGACTGCAGCTGTTACCTCGCAAGTGGGGGCTGGAGCCTCCGCCAGCAGTCCCTGCTGTTGGCCTGAACTAGTCCGGGCAGCAGATCCCCTGCATTTGCTCCTCCACCCCCAGTCCCCTCACAGCCTCCCCCTCCCCCTCCTACAGCTGGGAAGGGAGCGCTGAGTCTTCCCAGGCAGGAGGTGGTGTGGGAGGAGCAGAGCACGCACCAGGGAAGCGTGGTGCATCCTTGAAGTGTAGTACAACATCCGCCCATTGCATTGCTGGAGAAACTGAGGCCCACAGACAAGCAGGGGTTGGCACCCGGCCAGCATCACTCCCGGACACAAGCATGGGGACGAGGGGGCATCACTGACTGAACAAAAGGGGCACCAAACATTGACCACAGAGATAGAAAGCGGGACACACGAAGAAGAGGAGTGAGATGGGGAGCAGTGGGAGAGGAAGACAGAGCTCCAGGCGGCAGAGAGAGTCAGAGAAGGAGACAAGAGAAGGGTGACGAGGGATGAGGCTAAGTCCTGGCTAGTTCTGAGCCCCGCCCTCCCCTCCAGCATGTGGCCTGGAGGAGGCATCAGAGAGGATGGACGGGGAGGGCCAACGGTGGAGGGGTATAAAAATTGGTTTCAGGGCAGCATCTCCAACCATCCCATAATACCTCGAGCTCTCCAAGTGGCCCAAAGCAAACACATCAACCCGCCTCCCCTCTGAGTGCGAAGCTTCAAGACTCAGGACGGATGCTAAACAAACACCCCCAGCCGGAGAGGTGAGACAGCTCTCCATGGGCGCCCCATCAGCCAGCCATCCCTGTGTGGCAGGAACACAAGTTCCTTCCATTCCCCGAGTAGTCGAGTAGCCTGCCTCACACCCGGTTTGCTCTGACCCTCATCCCCAGCCTTGAAGGTCCCTTGGGCCCTGGGCCCACTCCCTCCCCCACTTCCCTTCCTCTAGAACTGGGTCGTGAGCAGGTGACCGCCCTCCTCTCCTCCGGAACCCGTCTCACTGCTCCTGATGGATTTACGCCCTTTTCGATACTCCTCCCCTCCAGCCACCCTAAAATCGTTGACTGCAGGAGACTGCAGGGCGGCTCTGCATCCTCTCATCCTTTTGAGATGCTGGGTAGTTGTTCTCCTTGTGAAGGCTTCGCTCCACAGACATGGGAACCCCTCAGGAATGCGCCACCAATGTAAACTCCCTCATTGAAGACCGTGCTCTGGGGCAGGCCAGCAGCTTGCTTTTGCATTGACCACCTTTTTAAGCGAAAATCTGGTTTCTCACGTGAGTGATTTCTATTGTGTTTGCCGCTCCGACAAGTACAGCGTCAGATCTGGTGTCCTGCTCCTCTGGCCTTCTGAGCAAGACCAGCTGGGCAGTTATGGACACTTGGCCTTGACTTGGGGGTAAGAGACGCTGCTCTAGACGTGCCCGGAGCCCGCCCCCGGCCAGTGAGGTAATCAAAAGGCATTTATTGAACAATGACCCTGCACCTGGCACTGTGGGTGTGGTGGCCAAGGGGGCATGTGGAAGAAGTCTCGGGCAAGGACCCCTGTCCAGAAGAGGTTTGCAGTCTTAATGGAAAACAAGATGGACCCACCACACGAAGCAGACAAATCAGGAGTCAGCAGTGGAGCACCCTGCGTGCTGATGCCACAGGCGCTGAGGTACCGCTCTCCAAAGAGATGCCACGGGAGGGTTCCTGCCCACTCCCCAAGGCCAAGTGCAGACACTCTCTCGGCATTGACGGTTCTTTGCGCACACCGTGGTGGTGAGGGCAGAACCGGATCTACCAAACCCTCCCAGTGGTGCAACTCCAGCCAGAGCTGGACATAAGACACAGACACCCGAATCCAGGAAGCAGCAACATCCCATCCCGACAACAGGCATCTCTTTACTCTCTCACCAGCCCTTCAAATGTGAGAGATGGGCCAGGACCCAGGACCCACGGTCTGAATCACTTTAGGACTTGTTCAAATTCTGCCTGAATAATGACCAGCATTTACAATTTCCACAATCACTGTCTCATTTAAATCTTCACCACCTCCTGTGATGTGGGTGGGATTATGATTCCCTCGTTACAGACGAGGGGAAAGAGGCCCAGGGAAGTGAAGGACTGAATGCAGCAAAGCCAGAATTCTACCCAGCCCTGCCGTGTGGGCCAGTCCCCTTCCCATGACCACAGGGCATCTCTGATAGTTTTCTGTTTCTCACAGAATCTAGCACAGGGTAGCTCGTCAGCAAGCATCTCTTGCACAGCAGGAAAGTGCAAGTCGCCCTGAAGGCCGCAGCAAGGCGTGTTCAGCTGTGCCCGTGCGTGTGGCAGGGGTGCCGGTAGAGGACGCAGCCCAGCCTGCGGGCACGGTCAGCCTCCAGGGAGGGTCACCCCAGCCGCTGAGCTGCCATCTTGAAGGGATGGTGGCAAAGGAAACTGAACTATAGTTTTAAGTCGAATTCACTTCTAAAGCATCTTCAAAACCCCCAACCCACGTGAGCAGCAAACATCTTTCTGATTAAAAAACCAAAAATTGGAGGGGAAGGTGGGTGGGAGATGAGGATTGAGTTGGGACGGTCAGCAGAGAGCAGGGTGTGTGGTGAGGAGCAGAAGATCAGCAGGCAGACAACACAGGAGGCCAGGCAGGCCCCCAGCCAGGCTCCCCACGGCGGGGTCCACAGCCAAGCTTGAGTCAGTCCTCTGAAGCAAGGGAAGGCAGGTCCTCTCCAGGGTCCTGAGAGGAGGAGATGCCAAGGGTGCCCTTCGGCTGGAGCAAAGCATTGAGCAGGAGAATCAGAGGGGCCAGGCTCAGCGAGCGGGAGGCGGACCACAACGCCTTGTCTGTGCAGATGCCTGGGGAGCACCGACGCGCTGGGGCAGAACGGCCCGGGCACAGAGAGGCACTCAGCGTGCCCAACGGAAAGAGACCAAACCCCTGGTGCACATGGAGTGATCTAGAACCAGAGCCACAAGCTGGAACAAACAGGCCGCTTTATTTATTTATACTTTATTGGTCACTTATCACAGAATTTTTTAAAACGCTGGAGCTGGTGGAGACTTTAGGGACCACTTTGTATGTGCCCTGGCTCAGTGCCTAGAACAGAGTAGGTGCTCCCAAATGTTTGTTGAATGAATGAATGGAGAGAGAAGCAGAACATGGAAGCCTGTAATTGATGCTCATGGTGATGCGCTGAGATCCTAAGACATTGACGAACCTTCTGAATCATCCAGGAGAAAATTGTGCTCCGTACGCTTGCTGTCTTTCAGGGTAGGGTTTGAAAACCAGTGCTCTGATTATAGTAACTCCTGGTGCATCAGAATTCAATCCAATTCCATTTGATCAGCCTGCATGGGGTTCCTAGCACGTGCCAGACCCTGAGCAGAAGTACCTCCCTGCCCCTTCAGCTCCAGACCGCTCTCACAGCTCTGTTGCTGCCACAGCCGCTGGGGCTGCAGCAGGAGCTCCGCGGGCCCCAGAGTAAGAGGCATGTTCTGTGTAACCCCTCGGGTCCCGAGCAACTTCTGGTTTGGGTTAAAGGGAACCTAGCTGCCCCCCTCCTGCCCAGCCCTCCCACATCAGCGGAGTCCTCCCACCCGCCGGCAGCCTGGGGAGGCCAAGGGAGGGGTGGAAGGCTGCCACGGTGCCTCTCTCCCCCGCCATTTCCTCTGAGGCTCCTTCACTGGCCCTGTTTTTCAGACCTCTAGTAATAAAAACAAACCAATAAAATGGACATGAAAATATATTCATTAGGATTTATAATGCTCATTAAAACTGCCTGTGTACGAAAGCATGACTTAGCTTCATGTAAGTGGGGAAAAAATGCAAATTATACTGCATGCAAAGAAGATATTTCCCTAATCGTCCAATCAAATGCCGGCCCAATTATCTGTGGCCAACCCAATGGGTTAAAATTATACTCTCTTTCCTTGGACACAGTGAGGCGCCTGAAAGTGTTTCATTTTAATAAAAATGAAATCTGGACCCCGCAGAAAACCAGCTTCACTAATGACGTGTTTACACAGAGAAAGACAATTTCTAGTTAATGGTGATTACTACCGAGAACAAATTAAACTTCCCGGAGTATACGGGTTAGAGATAATGGGAAAGGGGAAAAAAAGTTATGGTTTTAGTGTGTGTGACTGCATGGGGGACAGGGGGACAGGGAAGAAGGAAGCTGAGGGAACCTCAGGAGGCTGAGACGGCAGGGACGCTGGGGTGGGTGCAGGGAGGAGAGCTCGGGACACAGGCTGCATTGCTTCCGCCAGGTCCAGAGACCCGGCTTGAGCAGTGGCCACTGGCAGCTGGCTCTGGGCTCTCAAAACCCCAGGGTGGGCCACCTTCAGCAAGGGCAGGGCCCCGTTCTCTCCACAAGCTCAGACCCCCGGGAATCTGCCCTGTTTCCTTCTTGAAAAGGCAGGTAACTGATTCCTACCAGTCCCCAGTCATTGGGAGCATATGGAAAGCACTTCCGATTCCACTCCACCGGCTTAGTGATGACAAAGAGCAGAGGCAGCCTTTTCCCAGGGAAAGTCAAGTGAGCAAACTTTTCGATAGGCGATGGAGGAAGCAAAACAGACAGGAGGTAGAATGAGAGGATAATGATGATGAGGATAAACTAAGTCCTCCCCATCTGGCGGGCACCATTCTAAAACGTTATCCCTTTTCAGCCTTACCTGTGGGGCAGCATTATCATCATTATTTTCCTTATTTTTTTTAAATTTTATTTTATATTTATTTTTTATACACTAATAGATAACTAATAAGAACCTGCTGTCTTTTCCTTATTTTTAAAGCAGAAACTGAGGCTGAGCAATGTTATCTAACAGTGCAATGTCACAGGCCTAAGTAAGTGAAGAAGTCAGTTCTCTAACCCAGATGTATCTGATTCCAATGCCCACACTCCTAACTATTAAGCTACACTGTCTGCTGGAATAAATACAGAGCCCTTACTACTGGTATCCTATAGGCTATAAAAACGAAGCCTCCAGCTCACTGGCTGGCCCCACCTGCACTCAACTTATCCTCTCCTTTGGCCATTGGAGGCCACGAAGACGCTCTTTCAAACAGAAAAATCCTAAGAATTGCCAGACCCCTTCTGCTGTCTCGCCTCTCCCCCCATCTCCTACAGCCAGGTGAGCCGGGGCAGGGAGAAGGGAAGGGAGCCAGGATTCCTCCAGTGCTGAGTTTTAATGTGTGTTCTTTTGTAAACAAGAACAATGATCTGTGAACGGGCCCAGAGGCAGTCCCCAAATCAGGAATTCCAGCTCAGAGGCACAGAATAATACAGCTTTGGGGAAGATTTAATAATAGTAAAATTAAAATTGTAACTGAAGCATATGAAGAATGTGGTACACACAGGCACTGCAAAGAAAAAAAAAAAGCCCTGCACAGATTAGCCCCTACGGAATAGTGATTGGTTGAGAGCAACAGTAAACAATGCACAGAAATGCAACTTAATTATCTCGCAGTTCTTAACATTCTACCAAAGCCAGGCGGCAAGCTTTGATGTTAGAGGCAGCAGCAGCAGCTCCTCTGTCTCCACTGCTCCTGCTGGAAGATCATTACTAAGAAATCTGCATCCATTCCAGCAGCTGGGCTGGGGAAGAGCAGCGGGCTTTATCTGCTGAGAGCCCAGGAGTGGCCAACGACCTGGGAAGAAAGCATCTCTCCGGGGGCTATCAAGCCAGGGGACTGGTGGACAAAAAGAGAGCTCTACAGATTGGGGCAAAAGGATCAGGACACCAGTAGGGGAGGCCCGGTTGAGCACCAATCCCCAGGGCTAAGTGGATAGGCGTCCTTGGGGAACCTGGGGTCTGTCAGCCCAGGACTGGCTTAGCGAGCACCGGGTACTTGCTGGATGAAATCTAGCCTGCCCCTATGCCCCCACCCCAAACACAGACAAAGTGAGTACTATCTGGTCAAAATGTCTCTGTTGTTCTTGGGTTTGCCCCTGAGATGCCCAGCCAGAGTGCGAGGCAATGGGGAAGAGACCCAGAGGAAGGAAGACACTTGATTCGGAGTCAAATGTCTCTTTTAAGGATGCTTCTGATGGATGTCTGAAGAGACAGATTCAGTGGGCTGATTCAGATCCATTTCCTTCCTTTCCAGAGCCCCTCTTTATTCTCTGTGAATGGATATTCTCAGGAATTAGGGAGATTTTCACCTGTTTGGTACATTGGTTAACTGCAGTCCTACCTGGAGACAGGAGGATGGGCAAGATGACCTTCTTTGGACTCAGGCACACACAAGGAACGTAAGAAACCAGGATTGCGGACCATGAAGTCTCCACATCCAGGTTTGCTCAGATCTCCGCCTGCTTCCCTATGCTTGTCCAATTTCCTGGGAAGGCTCCTGAAGTGCTATCAAGACTGTGTCCAGTTGATCCCTAATCATGAGATGGCCTGTGGGATCCCAGCCCTTGGTGATGGGGTCCTAGGGTACCAGTCCTGGGGCCACCCACCCAAGGGCTCACCAGATGAATGAACAGAGGATCACACAAGTCCAAAGGAAGTCTTTGATTCCTGGACAAAATAACCAATAAAAACAGATGCCCAGATTGCTGAGAGGGGCTGGGAGAAGGAAGAGATGGCTTTTCCCTGAACATGGAATGGGGATGCTGTGATAGCTCCCCAGCAGTTGCCAGTGCCCTGGAATGAAATGTTCCCTGTGTTTCTTCAGGACTGGAGAGTGACACCTGGGAATCTGCTCTGGAGGTCATCTCCTTAATCTTCCTGGGCAGGTTAAATGCCCCTGTTTCAGATGATAAAACTTGGCCCAAGGAACATCAGAAAAATAGTGCTGTTCTTTCTGTATTTCTTTTACTCCTGATTCCGAATTATAATGGAGGGAGGTCACTGAGACCCACAAGGGGATAGTGGTGAAATCTGAGGGGGCTCATTCTGGATGCACTACTTCCTGGTGGGGGCTGGGCAGGGTAGACACAATCTCAGTTGTTTTTTTTTTAATTTTTTTCAAGCCAATCTGAGGATTACTTATTTATTTATTTATAACTTTTTTGGCTGTGTTGGGTCTTCGTTACTGCGTGCGGGCTTTCTCTAGTTGCGGCAAGCGGGGGCTACTCTTCGCAGTGGTGCGCGGGCTTCTCATTGCGGTGGCTTCTCTTGCTGCGGAGCATGGGCTCCAGGCGCGCAGGCTTCAGTAGTTGTGGCACATGGGCTCAGTAGTTGTGGCTCGCGGGTTCTAGAGCGCAGGCTCAGTAGTTGTGGCGCACAGGCTTAGCTGCTCCACGGCATGTGGGATCCTCCCAGACCAGGGCTCAAACCTGTGTCCCCTGCATTGGCAGGTGGATTCTTAACCACTGCGCCACCAGGGAAGCCCCAATCCCAGTATTGATACGTTATCTGGGATGCTGAGCTTTAGAGACTGGTGTGTAGAGCTGAGCAGAAGCTCTCCAGAGTCCCCCCTCGTTTGACAGGACAATCTCCAGTAGCGGAGAAAATGCACCCCAATCCCCCCACCCTACAGCCCCACCTTCACTGCCCCGTAACCCACCATCCGGGTTAAGCTCTACTAAATCACACTGTACTGGACTCTCATAACCTTTGTCTCATTAGGAAAACACCTGGCTCACTTATGGTGGCTGTCCAGCCCCCTCTCCCACTGAAATATAAATCCCTCGAGGGTAGGGGGCTTGCAGGGTTGTTCAGCCCCAGTGCCTGGCACAAGGCCAGCCCTCCAGAAGCCTTGGCTGAATGGAAGAGTAAAACGCCGAGAGCCAAAAGCCTCGGGCCCACTGTCCTTCCCATCGTCCCTTTGTCAGTGTCACCCTGGGGGTGGCCCAGTCTCGTCTCAAACACTCGGACTCAAGATGAGTGAGGCTGGAGCTCAGGGCCAATGAGGGGCAAAGGCCCACGCCCCTAAAGCCTGGAGACCCAGCGGAAACACATACAGCGCATTCACCAGGCAGTGCCCAGAGTGGCTCTGAGCCCTCGGCAAGCATCAGTTCATTTCAACTTCACAAGGCGGGTTTTTGATCCTGCCAAGTCCACTAACTGGCTATGTGACCTTGTAATAGTCACCGCCTCTCCTGGGCCGTATTTCCTCTCTCGTCTATGAAACGGAGAGGACTGGGCACTAATCTGGAACCCTGCTAGACCGTGAACTCTGAAAGGACAGGGGCTGCCACAGGAGCTGTGTTGCCCATGCATTCGCAGTAAGTGACACAATGCTTGGCACGTGGTAGGTCCTCAATGGATATTTATTACATGAACAGAGTGGTGTTCTGTCTAGCTCCATTCTGGGATCTCAAGACTTCTTACCCCAAATTCCTCATTGTTCTGCAGCACAAAGTTCAGTTCCCCATTTCCCTTGGGCTCAGGAGGCCTGGCCTCTTGTTTCCAAGAGCCCCAGGGGGCTTCAGACTTAGAACTCACCTGGATCCTTGTCCCCCAGTGTTATGGAAACTGAGGCGGGGACGCCTGACTCAGCTCCAGAGCTAGAGGGAGAGAGCAGGCAGAGGGTTCTGCGCTACCCAACCTGAATGATAGGCAGCATCACGAAGTGGTCAGGACCGCCCCCCATGTGTTGCCACGGGGTACAGAGGCTCAAAACAAGCCTGTGAGTTAGGGCAAAGCTGATGGTTCTTTTCATCCACAGATGTAGAAACTGTGGCTCAGAAAGGGTAAGTCACTTGCCCCAAGTCACACAGCTATTTAGTGATCAGGACCCCTGGCTCTCAGAGCCAGTGCTTCCTTCCTCCACCTTCTCCCCTCGCTGCCCACAAGCTGTGACCGGAGCCCTGACTCTGTAGGCTAAGGAGGGAGCTCCTGAAGAGGTGGCCTCTGCCTCTCCCGAGGGCAACATCTCCCGGAACCCCATAACAGCCTGGGAGGGATGGCAATTGCAGCGAGATTTGAGGGGATGGAAAACTATTGGTGACTTCTGCACTTGAATATTTAGACACATTTCATTCTTTGTTAAAAAAAAAAAAAAAAAAAAAGGCTGCTTGGCAATTGCCCTGGCGCTAAAGTTTTGCAGAAGACGTCAAATGCGCACACCGCTTCCCTATGGTTGTCTAATAGTGCAAGTGGCTTGCCATCTCCGTTTGTTTGTTTCCTTGGTGTGCGCTCTCTTCAGCCCCTGGGAGCCCGAGGAAGCCTGGTGTTACATAAGCACCTCATCAGAGTAAACATCCAGCTCCACGCTGCTTCCTTCAGTCCTTTCCCTGGAGGGGCACTTACCTCACCCCCGCGTTCTCCCAGAGCACAGAGAGAATTGTGTTCCTGACGCTGCCCCTTATTGCCAACCAGTCGCCCCGGGAAGCCGAGCCCAGTCCGGAGCGTAGCTGAGCAGCATATCTGCTCCTCCTGCGATGGACAGGGCGCGGGGAGCTCCTGTAAGCTGACCTCCCGGGCCCCTCCTGAGCATCCTGTCTTCCCTAGTAGTATTTATTTATTCATAGGATAACTGTGCACCAGGCCCAGTGCTGGGTACCAAGGATATGAAGAGGAGTTAGCCAAGATCCCTTCCCAGGGAAAACCCAAAGTAGAGCTGAGGTGACAGACACTCAAAGAACTCACTACAAATCAGCAGCTATAACTGAGAAATGTATGTATTCTGGGAACCACAGAGTGGGCGAGTTCTGGCTCTGCTCGGGAGTCAGCGGCATTTGCACAGGGCCTTGAAGGATACACATGAATGAATGAATGAATGAATGGGTGAGTGAGTGAATGAGTGAGTTAGGATATATAAGCTGAAAAAAGTAATTCATAACAAAGGGCATGAAGAGCACAGGAAAACAGCAAGTGGAGGACGGAACAAGCCACTTCTCCTGGCCTGGTGTGGCCAACTGCCTCCTTCCTTGATTCTGAGAAGGAAACCGCAGGCTGGGCATCCTGGGCCTGCTTACTTAACCTCTCTGTGCCGATGATGATGATGATGATGATGATGATGATGATGATGATGATGATGATAATAATACCCACACGATAGGACTGTGGCAAGGACTAAATGAGATACTTCAGGCAATGCTTAATAGAGTGTGTGGGACGTAGCAGGCCTTGATAAATGGAGAAGTCATTATCATTACTTTTATCACTATCACCACCACCATTGCTCACAAGCTTACAGGGATCCTAAAAAAAAAAAAGGTGCCTCGGAGGCATAAAAACACTGCCGGATGAACTCGATTCACCACCTGGTGTAAGCTTACATTCTTCACTTCCAACCCAAACATATCCTACTCCTTCTTGACTATGAAATAGAAAACGCTTTAGAAGAGACAGCCCTTTACCACGGGGGCTGCCTGGGCAACGCTCGGAGGCCTTGGTACAGGTTGTGTTGCCTGAGTCAGAAGTCAGAGCTAAGAGGTGACTTGCTCAGCTCAGAGCACAGGTGCTCAGCTCGGAGCTCGACGATGCAGCTACATGTGGCCCTTTATCGGAGTGAGCTGACGCCCACATGCCACCTACGGGCCCTGCTGGCGAAGGCACTGGAACTCCGTAGCTGTCACTGGGGACAGGGACCCTGCATCTCCTGGGATTTGAGCCTGGTGGTCCCACATCCTGGGGGAGCTGCACAGACCTCTCACGGGCCTTGTCCTGGATATTGGGACCCCACCACACACATTCACCAAACCGCCCAAGCCAGAAAGCAGATCTCACCCTTAATGTCCCCTCCCCCTCACCACCCCCACACCCCAAGCCTGTCATTTCTCCACCTGTAACACCTCACAAACGTACACAGCTTCTCTTTCTCCTCTGCCACCTCCTCCAGGCAGGGCACCACCATCACTTGCAATAGTTTCCTAAAAGGTCTCCTTGCCTTTTTTTATTTTTTGCCTTCTTCCAACCCCCTCTCCACACTGAAGCCGGAGCAATCTTTCCAAGACAGATCTGGCCAAATCGATCCTCAGCTTAAAATCCTTCTATGTCCCCCAATCCTTCGGTAGCCGAGCCTTCAAGACCCTCCATGATCTCCAGCCCCTCCTCCCATCACAGCCCCTGTCCCACACGGGGCTCCTTGTCAGATGGAAAAGCTTGCATTTCACTCACCCGCCAAGCCCCCTGTAGCTACGGAAGTTCCCTCGGCCTCAGGTACTTCCAGCCACGCCCTTGTCACTTGGCGAACTCCTCATCCTCCGGTATCAACCCAGACCCCAGGCCCTGCCCTCTAGAAGCCATCCTTGACCCCACTAGATTTTACCAGGTGCCCTCCTAGGTGCTTTCAGGCGGTCCTCCCTTGCCTGATGACAGCATTTAACACAATGTACTAGAAGTGCCTGCTTACCTGTCATCCGCTTCTGTCCTCCCGCTGATCTCTAAGCTCCCAAAGGGCATATCCCCATCCTGAATGATGCCTGAACATAGCAGGCAATAAACGTTTGTTGAATGAATAACAAATGAACAAGTAAATGAGTAAGCAGCAAATGAATGAATGAATGAGTTAGGATATATAAACTGAAAACAATAATACACAACAGGAGGTCATCACCCAGTGGAAGCTGACACAGGATGGAGGCATGAAGAGGTCAGGGGCTAACAGGAAGGGAGGGGACCTGGCAGAAAGGCAGGGAGGACATTAGAATAAAATGCCCCTGTCCATCCTGCTCCAGGGCCCTGGACCCCACCTGCAGAAATCTCAGCTGCCCGGAGACAGAGAGTTTCATCAAGAGGAAGACTTACGCTATTTCATAAACTTTCTTTAACTTAAAATCAGGCAACGCACACACATACACATATGCCCCACAGACATCTTCGTCGCTGAAAAGTTGCTCCCTATAAAATAAAAGAAGCTGTTTAAATGTCTTCCTTCCAAGCTAGCCCCACAGAGCTGGAGCTGAGAATACATTAGCCTTTAATGAAGTGAGACTCTCATCTTCCAGGAGACACCTCATTTAGCGCAATTGTTTCAGAGCCATTACAGAAAGACAATTACAAGGAAGCGGGGAGAGTAATTGGAAATGCTGGCAGGAGTTGGGCGAAATGATAATAAATAAAAATATTCAACCTAATAAGCTTCCAGGAGGGGGTGGGATGAAGAAAATCAACATAATTAGAACTGAACCTTAGCAAGGAAAAACAGACAGCAGGGTGGCAAGTGCTCAACTTGTACGGGAAGAAAGAAGTCACATGTAGCCCGTGATGACTCCAGGGCTGCAGGCCTATGGAGCCTCCGGAAGCTGCTGGAGGGAGAAGGGGGTGCCCAGAGCCCAGAGGCACTGGGGGCACAGAGTGTGCTCTTCCCGGCCACAGCAGCCTGCGTGTGTGGGAGAGGCAGGCCCAGCCTGCGCCATGGGTCCTCCAAGTGTGGAGAGCAGGCGGAGGGAGGCCAGGGAGGAGCCGCCGAGCCCAGATTTTGCCGCTGACAATCTCTGGTTCTGCAACCCTGGGCAAGAGGACTCGGCTTCTGGTCTTAAGATGGTGGAGGACAGCTGTTAAGATCTGTAAGTGTTCTGTCTTCTGCGCCCACCATCTCCCTCTATTCAAACCCACCCCTTATCTGATAGGTCCCCTCTTGGCTTCTGAAATTTCAACATGGAAGCCTAGAAGTTAAGCTTAGAGACTCAGCCTAAGCATCATTTATACAAAAATCATTCCTGACCCCATTCTACCCGCCCACCCCACCCCTGCCGGGAGAACTACCACTACCGGCTTCCCCTGGGCCCTGGCCATGCCCAGCGGCTATAGCACAGCCCCTAGAACACAACTACATTGGTTGATGGGTTCTGTCCTCCCTAAATGACTGTCTAGAGCATTTGCAGAGGAAATGGTGTGAGGCCTGGCCGTTTGTTTCAAAACACTCGCAGCGAAGAGGGGAGTGCTAATTTACGTTATGATTTCTTGTTTGGTTGTTTTTGAAAAAAGGGAATGTACGTAACTTGAGGTCAGAGACCTCAAATTTGACACCCAGTACCTAACTCAGAACCTGGTACAGAGTAGGCATACACTTATTTTCTTGTTGCATAATGTGTCTCTAGTAAATATGCCAAGTGTACTATCTGGGAGTAGACAGTTGAGGATTAAATTGAAGTCAAATTTCAAAACTTTCAAAGATTCTCAATTCAAATAAATATTATTCAAGCCCCATGTAATTTACTGAGTGCCTGTCACGTGCCAGGCCCTGGAGAGTCACAGGTGAAGAGGGTCCCCAAGTCACGGTCCCGAAGGAATTTGCCAGCCAGTGAGCTTCAGGTTGTATAGTTTTAGGCATGACGTGAGGCCACGCTAGGGGATGGGACATTTGTCCAGAGACAATAGCAAATAGGCACTGAACTCATTTCCTGGAGAGCGGGCCAGGGGCCCAAGTCCATGGTCCTCAGACTTGTTTACAACACTCTCAGTAAAAAATGTGTAATACACGCTCAGTGCACGCATATATAAACATGCATGGGTGGGAGTGTATATAGTCACCCTACCGCTCTACCGATATATGAGATGTCTTAGGGAACATATTCAAAAATAGAAATCTAAATAGGATGAGATAAAAAAATACATACAGATAAAGTTGTAATATTTTCTTCTCTTATTCCAATGGCCCACCTCGCTCACTCTGTTTCGGAGACTCTGTGTGCAGAGTATCAGTGTCTGGGACTTGACAGGCCTGCCATACAGAAGAAATGCCGGTCTGCTCAGTACACCAAACAGAATTTAACACCTGTTTTCCTTTTGCTGGCCCTAGCATCCAGTTTCCAGTAACTGGTGACAAATGTAACGAATGGTAATCCCATTCATTTGGCAAACACATGTGATAAATTCAGAATGTGCCAGGCGCCATGCCAGGTGCAGTGAGGGCTATAGAAGCGCCAGCCACGTGCCCTGTACTGGAGGACAGACAGACATACTCAGGATGCAGGTGGACCCTGGTCAGTGTCAGGAGACTCAGGCCAGGTGCTCTGGAAGGGAGAAAATGCTTGGTTTTCCCTGAGGGCTCTAAGGCTCGTGGAAGAGGTGGTGTGAGACTGGGGAGGAAGGGCAGGGTTTGGCCGTGCAGACAGAGAAGACTTTTCAGGAAAAGGAAATGCCGGGGGCAAAGACACAGGGGCTGTAAATCAAGGGGCGCATTCTTCTCTGCAGATCCTCAGCTCCATCTGGAGATCCTATATCCTGAGGCCGGGTGAAAAAGAGAGAATAATACTTACTAGAATTGCACATAAAAGGGACAGGGACGTGCTCTCAGGCTGAACACCCTGGAAACTAGAGAGCAAGGCATGCTGCCATGACAGCCTCCCTTCAAACATGCCAGTGGTTTGTCCCACAAAACAAGCAAAGGCTAACAGGAGAGGAAAGCATTCTCCTCTGTCAGGGATGAAGTGCGCATGACCTGGCCTGCAGGCGAGAACAGATGACCCCTAGGGCCATGCTAGTTCTAGGATGCTACACTTCGTACCCTTACCCTTGGAGAGCCAAGCATCTCCAATAAAGATATAATCGACATATGATGTGATTAATAGTCACAGAAAGATGCCCAGTGTGCACCGGGAGCTCAAGGAAGATAAACCCTAGCTGAGATGTGGTTACAGACATACTTATCACCAAGAAACTGAGTTCTAACCAAGTAAATGAGGGGTGATGGAGGGTACTCAAGGCAAAGAGGACCTCAGGTAGAAGCAGAGAGGCACAAAAGGGTACAGAAACCCCAAATCCTGCTGGTAACAGCAGATGGTCCTGGGATCCAGCAAAGCCAAGGAAAGCAGGAAACTTTGGGGTCCTGGGAGGAGACAAGAAGCCTGGGGATCGCTCTCAGGCTGACCCTGCTGAGCCCAGCGCTGGGTATCACACACAGTGGTGCTTAATAAATGTGTATTGATTGCAGATTGTCATTTCTAGGAAGGGCTGGGATAAGCAATTCATTCTTAGAAAGCCCCAGGCAGGGCCACATGCTGAGACGCCTTTATTAGAGTCTTCTCATGAGAGAGGGAGGGAGGGGAGAGAAGAGGGAAGGGGAGGAGCTGAGACAGGGGCTGCCCACCCTCGTCGACAGAGCCCCTCATCCCTCCATATCCCAGAGCAGGCACAGGGTCCAAAGGGGAGAGTAGACCCGGGCTATGGAGAAGAAAGGAAAACCAGTGACAATGCTCTCTGCACCCAGAAGCAGGGTCAAGCCTACCTACCATTTCCTTTAATTTTCCCAACGATCCTGTAAGATGAGATTTCATTACTCTTTAACAGATGGGGAAACTAAGGCTAAGACCTGGTCCCGTCTCATGAAGGGAGGAAGTGGGAGAGGGGACTGAGGTTTGAATCCATTGCACCCTATTCCTCCAGATGCTGCCCAGACTGCAGGGCAGATGGGGAAGGTGAAGGCGAGCTGGACACCCCCAAGGGTGCGCTGCCCCAGGTGCCGGGTCCCCTCCAGCCTTCCCAGGTTCTGCCGCCCCCGATATCACTAGGTGAAATCCTAGGAGCTGGTGCGGACTTGCCCCAGGGCCCAGGCCAGAGATGGACAGCAGCCCTCTAGGACCTGGAAGGTTCTTTGTTAAATGTGGTGCGGAAGCCTCCTTAGCAGAGGAGCCTTTCATCCCCTTCTCATCCTGGTTGTTTGCTCCAGCCTTGATTTACACTTTGCATCTAGAATGCCAGCACACCCTATAGAAGCCCTGGGGCCTCCCTAGGCCCTGACATCACTCCCCTCCCAGGAGGTAGAAGCCCTGGGTTCCAGTCTAGCCTCTACCACCAAACCCTCGGTGGCCTTAGGCAAGGTGTTGCCTCCTTTGAGCCTCAGATTCCCCGCTCGGTACCAAGGAATCCAGTGACCCCTAAGTCCTTGAGCATCCCATGAGCCTCTTCTTCACTCTCCAGACTACTCCTTTTCCACCCTGCCCCATCCCACAAAAGCCAGGAATTCCTTCCCTTGGGTGAGTCACCATCGCAGGCCCCTGGGAATCCCAGGTGATGCCATCCCAATGGGGGCAGGCAGGCTAGGACCAGGGCCTCCGCACAGCCCGGCCAGGGTGTGCTGGCCAGGAGACTTGGGGAGGGGGCAAGGTCCCCAACACAAAGCCGATCCCAACTGCTTCATTCGCGAGAGATGTCCTAGTGCGGTGGGAAGCAGGCTTTGGGGTCGTGCGGACTTGAGTTCACACCCCATCTACTCCTCTTTCTAGTTGTGGAACAATGAGAGTGTTGCTTAACCTGTCTGATTAAGCCTGGCTCTCTGATCTGTTCTATTATTAGAGGACCTGCCTCACAGCGTTGGTGGGAGGGTTACAACAGATAATGCACTGAACAGAAGCTATTCTTCTTCAGCCTCCTGGATAAGGATAATAGTAGGACTCCCAACGTACTCGACAGTACTGGAATCACGTGGTACGGGGAACAGAGCTGCTACCCACGCTCAGCCAGCCACCAAGGCTGAGCAGTTTCATGATGAAAAAACCCACCTTGCAGCAGGCAAGACTCCCTCAGGAGAGACCCAGATGGGTCACCTGAATGTGATACACTTTCTTTTTTTTAATTGGGTTTAAAGTTATAAAACAACAGCAGTGAACTCCTCCTGCTCCTGCAGGTACTTGGGCCCACGTGGGGACTGGGAGCATGAATTATACTCACCCAGCCTCCCCATTAAGGCCGTGTGGTCCCCTGCACCAGAACGCGGCTCCACACCGGTCCCAGGCCGGAGATGGGTCTGCCTCGTGGGCCGACCTCACAGGCACCCTCAGACGCCCACCCCCAAAACCCACCCCAATTCAGTCCTAAGTATTCCTAAGGTGCCTTCCCATTTCCCGCTGTAATAAATGGCACAGAATGCAAATGGAGCTGGATGTGGGACCCAGATGTTTGCACTAATTTAATGGAGGGAACACCTTGGATTAAACACTCTGCAAAACACTCACAAATAGGTTCAGTGCATGAAAAGCCTCCCAGACCCCTGGCGCTTGGCTGCGGCTGCCTGGGGCTCCAGGAGCGTTGCCCGGGGTGGGCGGGCATGGGGGAGAGACCAGAGCAGGGTGGAGACAGGATGCCTCCAAACACAGCCAGGTTCCCGGGTGGGCTTCCAGCAGATTCTCCACCAGCTGGGGCTGACTCCACCAAGAGGCAGGATCTGGGAGGGTTGGGGATGGTGGTAGGCAGCGCCTGCCTCCCCACGTGGGTGACGGCTCGCCCGTGAGGACCCACAACAGGCAGGTGCCTCCCTGCCCTTAGGACTCAGCTCCAACCTGGAGGCCTCACTGCCCACCTGGCTGACATCCAGTCACCCAGCTGCACGGAACTGGGGCCTCCAGGCCCAGAGACTCCAGGGAGGATCAGCCTACTTCACCTTTTGGACCTGAGAGTGGGTGGGAAACCTCTCTCAGAAATTTGGGGGTTATTTGCACAGCAGTGCTAATTTCTCTGAAGCTGCTTCTTCCTTGCCTGCCCCTACAGCTTAGGGTGCTTCAAAAGCTCAAATCCTGTGCACCTACCAAGCCCCAACCCTCCGCTTCACCTTTCACCCACCCATCCATCCATCCCCTCAGCTCTGGAGCTACAGAGATGAGTGACGGCCGGCATCTGCCCTGGTGTTCACGGTCCCAGATGCCATGTGATAAAGGCCCTCAGGGAGGCATACCGTGCAAGCAGGGAGCTCGGGACAGTGCAGCAACTGGGCACAAGAGGGTCAAAAGACCAGTGGAGAAAAGGGGAAAAGCTTACCTAGCAGAGGGAACAGCACATGCAAAGATAATGAGGCACAGAAGACGGGGCAATGGCTGAGACTCAAGAGAGACCATTTGTGTGGGTCCACTTGGGGGACAGGTGGCACAAATGAAGATGGGCCCTCTTCGCCAGACCCCTCCTCCCACCCCGGCCCCTGGAAGTCCCCATAGTTGTGCCAATGGGGAATCAGTTCCCATAATAATTGCTCTGTAAGCCTCAGAGTTCCAACACGGCCTGGATGAGTTTATATTCCTGAAAACAGAATCCCTAATTTTCAGACACAATGATCACTTCAAGTGTAATAACCATTATAATAACCCCTTACACTTGCTTTATAGTTTATAAAACACTTTCACATATCGCTCATAATCTTCCACCAACAACCCTTCAAGGAAGATAGAAGAGGTAGTGTCAGAATTCCTACTTTCTGAATGAGAAAATTAAATCCAAAGGTCCCAGCTACCTAAATAACAGGGCTCAAGCTCAAGCTCATTCACTCATTCAGTGCATCACGGAGTGTTTGTTGAGCACCTATTTATGTACCAAGAAACCCTTCAGACTCAGAGCATAGATAGCATGGTGGGGATGTTAAGATGATTACAAGCCTCGGTGAAGAGACAGAACATGGGCACCAAGGGAGAAAAACGTCAGGGCAAAAAGCAAAGCACTGAAACTCAGGAACCAAGAAAAACATAAAGCACTGTCTTCAAACACTGCCTCAGACAAACACACCCTGCGGCCTGCACAGACACAGGCAACGGGCATATGCCCTTATCACATAGGAGGATGCGAGCCGTTTCTCCTGGACTTCCCCCATGCTCTACAGCATGGAAGGCAGACTCCTTTATCCTCACATCCCCACCGCTAGCTGGGCAACGGACCAGAGCCAGCAGCCGGGAGCCATCTGTGGGGCCTGGGTTTCGCCCATCCCCCAGCACACACACAGATGCACAGGCCCTCCCAGTGCAGGAACCCAGGCATTCCAGCACGGGGACAGCCCAGGGTGCAACAGCTTAGGTTCTAGTCAGGATGGATGGATGGATGGATGGATGGATGAGATGGATGGATGGATGGATGGGATAGATGGATAGATGGGATGGATGGATGGATGCATGGATGCATGGATGCATGGATGAGATGGATGGATGGATGGATGGGATGGATGAATGGGATAGATGGATGGGATAGATGGATAGATGGATAGATGGGATGGATGGATGGATGGATGGGATGGATGGAAGGATGGATGGATGGATGGATGGTTGAATAGATGGATAGACGGGGAGGGAAGACTGGGAAGCATAAGAGCTTTCACCTACCTAGAGGTAGAGCCTGCTGGGTCCCCACCACTGGACCCAGTTACAAGTAAACACTGCCTTGCTCTCTGATGAGGATAGACTATCCTCAGTGCCCTCTGCAAAAACAATACCCACTTCACAGGATCCACGTGAGAATGCACAACAGGAGACGCTGACACACCTAGTGCAGGGCCTCGCACACAGGGGGAATTAAGGCTTTCCCACCCAGGAAGTAAAGGTAATGGATGGGCAAGTAACTCTGCAGAGCCCCCACAGAAATCAGGCTCCTGCCACCACGCCCATCCTGGGGTTTGGAGGACTTACTAGAGAAAACCTCTCCATCACTCCACCCCCTACCCCTTGGTTCATTCCTTCATTTTTTCATTCAACCAAACCAAACTTGTAGGGGGCCTCTTGTGGCCAGGGATGATTCTAGGTACTGGGATTAGGAGAAGAATAAGATTCAGTTCTTAACTTGGATAGACAGATACATATGTTTGAGGTGCTGTGACAACGCACAGGATGAAGGAGGACAGCAGTGTTTCAGGAAAGGCAGGAAGCGCTGTGAGCAGTAGTCAGAGAGGAGATATGTGAGCTGGGTATTGCAGGAGGTACAGGGGCTATTCAGGACGAGGAGATTCCAGGCAGAGGGAACAGCAAGTGCAAAGGCACTGAGGTGTGAAGTGATACAGAGTATTTGGGGGGAACTGAGCAACCTGGTATATTTGGGTACCAGGAATAGGAGTGTCTGTAAGTAACAGGGAGGAGGGAGCTATGAGGCGGGCAGGAGATGAAGCAGGAAAAGTAGACAGGGCTGAGCTGTGAGGCCCCTGGCCAGCCAGGCCAAGGAAGCCGCAGACAGTAAAGAACCCCTGGGGATGGCGGAGCACAGGCGTGACGCGGGCACACGCTCACAAGGGCATTAATTAGGCTCCGGCTGTTGCTGGCATGGCGCTAGGCTCCTCTGCATACAGGAGGCTAGCCCTGGCTGAGTCTGATACATGAATTTGACAAGGTCTTCTCCTCTTTGATTCACGCAATTATCGCTGGAGAAATGGCCAATTTGGGAGCAATTTTTCTTCTCTGAAGAGCCAGGCTGGCTGGCTAACAGTGAAGGCCAGGGGAGCGTTCCTGCATCACCACTGCCACCACCCACAGCCAGAGCTGCTGGGAGCAGTGCCTGGAAATCCCGAAGAAGCTCTGGGGATCTGGGAAGGACTTGAGAAGGGTAATGGTGGAGGCCACAGGAGCCACAGAGGAAGCGTAAAGGGGGGGGAAGCCCTCAGGCTGGATAAAGATTGATGGGTACCTGCATTTCCAGAGAAGAGGAGAGAAAGGCCAGGTGGGTGGGTGGTGGCAGCCACCTTGTAGTTCCAAGCCCTGCTGAAAGCTTCCCGAGGCCTGCTTACAGCAGGGAATGTTCTCCCTCCCCTCCTTCCTCTCCTCCCCTCCCTCCTGGCCCCCCTTCCCTGTTCCTCTCCAGAAAGGTTTATGGAGAAGACTCCAAATAGCCCCTCTCCTGCAGTCACGGTCACACCAACTGAAAGGAGATTTAATTAGCAAAATCTCGTTAGGCAAACGAAATTATCCGTAAGACAACAGTCCTCTGGACAGGGGGTATGATTAAACAAAGCCATTAATTGAGAGAGTTGCCTTGGCAGCCCCCCGGAAGCACTCATCTCTGGGCCGGCGGAACAGACCCGGGCCCCTCTGCCCGCCCCACCCCCTCCCCACGTCATCTCGGCTCTTCCAGGGCCCCTCCAGTTGGGGCTGCAGACCTCTATCTCATCAGCGGCCTCTCTGCCGCCAGATTCCTGCTAAAGCGCCTTGATTGCATAATGTCTATTTGCATAATGTAAATTGCAATCTCCTAGCTTGGGAGGCAGGAATCACAGAACAGCCATTATTTTTTTACCACTCCACAAAAATTCTACATTTAGAAAGCAGATTTGCAGCTCAGAAAGCCGTATAAATCTGAATCTGCCACAAATGTCATTAAATCACACCAATTAAGCCGGACCAACGAAGAGCCCCTGTCACCGTTCTCTGCACACTCAAGGACTCCCAGGCCAGATGGAGGCCACGAAAAAATGGAGGCTGTGGCAGCGGGGCTGCAGCAGGAGCTGCAAAGGCAGGAAATTCTGTCTCATAAACCGTCACACACACACCCCAAGCACAGGCCCCACCAAGACCTGGCGGGCGGAGGACGGAGAGGGGGCGGAAGTGGTCTGAGTTATTTCTAAGCTTGTCGCCTGATTTCTTGAGGGCACTTGGTCTGCAGACTTTTAATTTACGGAGCAGAAGAGAGTATGCGGGGAAGAAGCCTGCACCTTCCGCAAAGGGAAGGGGAGATGCCAAGTATTTCATGCGAGGGTGAAAAGTCCAGGCCTTCAGCAGCTCTTTAATGACCTTTTTCTGTCTTCTCCCAAGTCCCCTCCAGCCAAGTGAAAGAAAACCGGGGACAAATCCTGCCCTGACTGGGCTGGGCTGGACCGGATTCTGAGCTCCTTTTAAGAGCTGTTTCCTAGGGGCCGCTGGAGAGAGAGGTGAGTCACAAGGTCCCTAGAAAGGGGCCTTCCCTCCGACAACCACTCATGATTCCAGTTTCCCCGCAGCCATGTACCTGGTTACTTTTTGGCCTCTTTAGTGCTCATTCGATATTCACCTGTCAAAGGGCAAGATGCTAATGTGTATTATTAAAATATCAATAGTTCATGAGTGAACTTTTATGGAGAGTACAGTTAAAGGAAAGATGCTAGACCATCTCTGTCAGCAGCAACGGAGAGGAACAGTCTTGCCACGTCTACTTTTTCCTAACGTACTGGGTGAGTGGATGGCTGAGCCATTACTGTATACATACTGTGTGCCAGGAGCGGCTCTAAAGCTCGCACGTGCTGGATTTCACTTAGTCCTCACAGCCGTCCTGGGAAGGGTGTACAACCCCATTTCCATTCTAGAGACAAGGAATCCGAAGACCAAAGAGATGTATGCAGAACCACAGAGGTTCTAAGTCATGGGGCTGAGACTCAGACCCCAGCTTTGGACTTCAAACCCAATGTTTTTCCCCCCAAGTTGAAGCCTTGAAAATACAAATGATCTTTTAGGTTTTTATCTGTTTCCTTCACCTGTCCAAATTAAACATTGGTTTCCTGACCTAAGTTTCACAAAAGGGGAAAGGAGAGAACAGGAAATCATTCCGTGCTTTCACACAGGCCCATTTCCACAAAGCCGGCCTCCACGTTAGAGGTGTCTTAAGTTCAGTTCCCAGAATCTTTTCTGCACATTTAGAATCTTAGAACTGAGGGTAACATTGGAGGTGATGTCATCAGACATCCCCTGTTGCAGGAGAGTAGACTTGAGTTTCTTGGAGCCACATAATGAAGTGACGAAGTCTCTAGGATAGAGTCATAAGCTTGATTTCAACTCTGGGACTCACTGTGTCACTGACTACGGCACCTCACTTGTCTCTGAGCCTCTGCTCCCTCTCTGTATGTAATACCAAGATGGTAACAGTGTCTCATAAAACAGTGCGAGGGTTTCAATAAGAACATGCACATCACGTGCTGAGCAGTGTCTAGCATGTAGTAAGTGCTCAACAAACGAGTTATTACTGTTAATATTAAGTCGACTTGTGGAAGACTCCAAGACTCTCCCACCAAAACTTTTCATCAAAACCAAGCCCCTTTAAAAAAAAAAAAAAACAAAAAAAAACCAAGCCCCTTTGCCTCTCTCTTCCCTGCCCCCTCCCTTTCACCGTTAGCCATTCTCGTATCTTGGCCCTTTGGAAAAACCTACTGGTTCTGCTCCCACCCTGTGGTTGCTTGAGTTTTGTTTCTATCCCCTTAAGTCACAACAAGGCATACAGGGTACTCAGATTCTCTTCCAAAACTTAGCTGCATCCGGGTCGGGAAAATGGCAAAGGAACTGGAGCCTGGTCCTCAAAGGCCCCGCCTCCACAGGTTACAGTGTGTGTGGCAGAGAGGAAGCATGGAGAGGAAAGGACACGAGGATCACGGAGGACGGGCTGCCCGCATAGCCCATGCCCCCTGCACACCCTGACAGACCCAACAGCCCCTTCGGTCTGATCTTTGGCTGAAGCCCTCCCCCAGCCCGGAAGGCCAGGGAGTGGAGGGTTGTGGGAGCTATGCCTGGGAATGAAGGGCTCAAGGCTTGTGGAGTCCTTGTCACAGGTCTAAGGCCCCCTCCAGACCTGGCACTTCAAGCTGTGGGTTGCAAACTGGACCCATTCTTGCAGAGAAGGACTATAACGTAGCGCAGGGCTCCGCAGCCTGTTAGGAACCGGGCTTCACAGCAGGAGGTGAGCGGCGAGCTAGCAAGCTTCATCTGCGCTCAGCCTGGCTCGCATTACCGCCTGAAGCATCCCTCCCCTCCCCCACCCCCACCCCCACCCTCCCGATCCCGGGAAACTGTCTTCTACGAAACCAGTCCCTGGTGCCAGAAAGGTTGGGGAGCGCTGTGGTACCAACTGCAGGGCCTCCTAACACCAGCGTGTCCTCGGGGAATGCCCCCTGGGGGCGGAGCCTAGCCTGGCTGTGGGGGCGGTGCCTTTAAAGCCAGACGTTGGGTGGGTTTAGACAGTCTGGTTCTTGGAGGCAGGTTTCCTTAGCTGCCTTGGGGGTAGATGAGGCTGTGCTGGGCCAGGCCTGAGTAGTGCTCCCCAAAGACGGCTGCTACAACATAGTACCCCCAAACACACTCTTCATCTGATGTGCTGTGGATACTCCTGTTCTGAGACGTGGCTGCAGGGCCAGTGTCCATGTCCCCTTCTCTAAACCCAGGTGGGCCTTTGTGCCTGCCCCCAGCCAGGGCAACGTGTGAACGTGATACTGCTGGGCTTGGGCAGTGCAGCCCCGTCGATCCACGTTATGAAGATGTCCAGGCCACGTGGAAAGGGCACGTGGACCTGGTGGACAGCCCCAGCTAGCGCATCAACCAACAGCTGGTATCCACCCCCAGAGGGATGAGCGAACGAGCCTCCAGAAGATTCCCGCACCCAGCTTCTGCCCCAGCAGAGACCCCAGACCTGTGGATCAGAGGCAATCTCCCCACTGTGCCCCGTTTGAACTCCTGACTCACAGAATAAATGAGCATAATGAACGGTGTTAAGTCACTATGTCTTGGGGTGGTTTGTTACACAGCCATAATAACTGGAACATCACTTGAATTAAATTAGAATGTTTGCTGTTTCCCTCTCAAATCCAGCCCTCACTTCAGACTTGCAGACTGTTCCCTCCTCCGCAGGTCCCGTCCCCCCTTTTCTTCCTCCCCCTCCAAAAGGCAGGCTCCTCCTTAGCAAAAAACACTCCCAGGAAGATCCTTTGAATCTTCCCCTTTCAGAGTCCCGGGACCTGAAGATCCCCACTCTTCCTCGTTCCTCTGTGCGGGTCCCAGAGTGTCCCTACGAGGGAGGTCCCCCTGGTGTGGGTGGGCCCGGGCCAGGCGCCCGGCTGTTCTCGGGGACAGGAACGGAACGTGCAGACTTACTTCCCCTACACGCACCCCGGTCTCAGGAAGCTTCACGCTCGGCTTGCTCCTCTCATACTGACTTGACTGATGAGGTCCCGCTAACCTCCGGTGCGAGGAGACATCGATTCTCGCAAAGGTCATTATCTTCCTACTCTGGCTCACCCCACCCCGGCCCCATCTCCTAGGTAGGCTTTCCTGGAACAGGATGGAGGGAGGCACCCTTCCCCGGCCCGGTGTCTGGGGATCGACCACTCCAAGCCGGGCGGAAAGGGGATGCCCTGGGAGCCGCGCCCTGTCAATCACAGAGGCACCAGCACTGCCGCGCAGGCCATTAGGCGGAGGGCCGGCGCCCTGCTCACTCACCGGGCAGCCATCGGCAGGATGTTAGACGATCGCAGGGCGGCCATTCTTATGATTTATTCAAATGCTCATTACAGTCCATCTATTTTTACGCAGAGGTGAGGATGTGCGCTGATAACGTTTAATCATTTAAAATTCCGTCGACTGGTTGGGAGCCGATGTACTATCAAAGTCGCAGCCGCTCAGCCCCCGGGAGCCCCCGAAGCAGGGTAGGGAAGCTGTGCAGCCCCAGGCCAGCCCTTCCAGCTGACATTGCCTGAGCGGCGCCTAGGTGGGGGGTGCAGAGGGGAAACAAGGAGCAGGGGATCCCAGGCTAGCCTCCAGGAGCTCACAGCCTCGCTGAGGGCACACGGCGAAGCGCGGGCAGAGGGATGCCCAGCAGAAGGATGAGGCACAGCCTCTCAGAAGAGGGAGAAATCACTTCTAGCTGGATTACCGAAGGAGGTCGCAACGAGCAGGCTGGACTTAGGCCAGGGCCTACAGGTGGGAAGCCTTATGCCAAGTGGGAGAACCAATATGAGGAAATACACAGACGGATAAGGCGGGGAGCAGCTCCTGTGCTGATGGAAGGGAGGCAACCAGCAGTACCTCCTTTTTCCTCCCTCGTGTCTCTCCAGAAACAACCAGACATAAAAGCAAGCGCGAGCTATGAACTTGGCCCAGGTCCTCCTCTCACGGCCTCCAAAGCTTAGCCTGCCCTTGCAACCTCTAGAGCTTCCCTCTCCAACACTCATGACACGCATAACACATCATGTCCACCTTAACGCACAATGAATACAGTCTAATTAAATAGGATGTCACGTTCCAGGGCCTCTTCGTCACATTCGGACCTCATCTAATTAGAGGTCCACTGTATTTCACATTCTGACCAGCTCATTGAGACAGAGCGCATCTCTCACACAATGCATGGCTGTGAAAGATCAGGTTCAGGGCTGGTCTTTAACCCATAACCTTATTGAGTCAGCATGGAAAACGCCAATCAGAGTTACTCACAGTTCACAGTCCCTTTTCTGGTGAGCGGCATGGAGGACGGCAAGCCTCAGAGTCCTGCTCCAGAGTCAACCTGTCAGCGAAAGAAAACATCTTTATAGACCGTGTATGATTCTGCTGGGAGCGAGCACCAAGATCGGATGGGGGTAAACCCAGAAGTGGGTCCTGCTCCAGAGCACAGCCAGGGCTGGCAGCCCTGTGTCCCCATTGCTGAGTGGGGGGAGTTTCCTGAGCAAGGAGCTCCTGGTGCAAAACGACGGTTGTTTAGAGGACGAACCAGGACGGAGAGACAGGATTTCTTGCGAGTTTCATCCCCTTCCCCAGAGAAAAAGAGGCTCATGGCTGTGGAGAGCGCTGAGCTGACCAAGGCAATGATCATTTACTGATGCCACCTGTCTGACGGAAGACCCCGTGCAGGGGGACAGAGCTGAGCAGCCCCTGGGGAAGCTGGCGATCTGTATGGGGGAGCTGCCCGGACAAGCAAATGCCACCACCGATGCTGTGGTTTATGGCAGGATTATGGCAAGTCCAGATGTAGGAGGGCACTTTCAAGTAAAAGTGAAGAGTCCCATTGGGTTAGAAGGGAGATGTGCATGGAGAAAAATGATGGGGGCGTGACTGGAAAGATCAGAAAACATGACTGCTTTTAATTCTCTTCTTGGGATAAAGCAATAACAACAAGAAGAAGAAAAACCCAGCACACATTGATCAGGTGTCTGCTCCGCGAGCTACACTCTCCAGGGGCAGCAGGAATGCAATCCACAGCTCCTGTAATAAAAGTGCCGCCACGTCAGCGGTGAAATAAGAATATCATATGAAACATCATCCAATAAGACGAGGACATACCTAAAGTGTGCTGAACTATGTGGTAGAGACCATAGCTCTCTCTCCACAGAGAAACGAAGTTGGCGACAGCTGGGGCCTTCAAGGAAGTTTTCAGGGGGAGGCAGACCTTGACTGGGGTCTTGGAGGACTGGTCAGGAAAGATTCGGCTGGTGGAAGAAGAGAGAGGGCATTCCAAGAAAGGGAGCACTCTGAGCAAGGGTGATGGGGGAAAGCATGGAGTGACCAGGGACAAGGCAAGGGCTGGGCCGCCTGAGAGACCAGAGGAGGGAGTAACTCTGAGTAAGCAGGGAGAGGCCAGAGCATCCGGGCTCTGAGTGTCAGGCAGAGAGGCCAGGCTTGCGCTGTGAGCTCCCGGAGCCACTGAAGGTTTTCCAACAAAGGAAGGTCATGAAGGAGAGGACACTCCCCACCCCAACACTCTTTAGTATTTTCCTTTTAATTAAGACAGAGAGGCTCCCTGGAAGAGATAGAATTTCAGATAGAAGATTCAGGCATGGGGTGTAATACAACGCGCTCATGGAAAGATGTCCCTCTTGTTCATGATGATGTCGCCCAGGAGGAGGCACTTCCTCTGGGGCTGTCTACTAATATCTCCAGGACCAAGACTGGTGACTCACGGAAGGACCTCAGAGACGAGGCCAGACCACTGCAGGCAAGTGCGTGAGGATGACTGCACCTTATGCATCTTTATAGCCCAGCACGTGTCAGGTTCTCAGCAAGTGTCTGTTGAAATGTTCAGTGACGGACTCTGTTCGTTCTAGTCAGTTTCCACAACCAGCCCCTGGCTGGCAGTGGGCTCCAACTCGTAATCTTCTAAGCTACTGACACATGGCTACTGAGCATAGGTGAACTCAGTACGGGAAGTTTCTAGGCTGAATCGCATGGAGTGGGGAGTTATCCCTGCCCTCTTGGGACTGTCGAGACACCAGTGACTTGGAAGAAGATACGGCAGACTTGCCATTTGCACATGCTGCTACGCTGTGAAGGACAGCCGCTCTGCTGGGGAGATGGATTCTGATGGGCAGTGTTATAAAACTTTGAACAAGCTAAAAGAATGGCCCAAAACTAAAAAGTTAATTTTCTCCTCTACCGGTTTTTATTTCTTGTACAATAACATAATGAAAACCATAAATTAAATAAATTTGAAAATTTAAAAAAATTTCCCACAATCCCATCACTCTAAAGCATCATATTATTACAGTCTATGCCCACATGCAAATCCAGTTTAATTTTTTTACAGAGTTGTAGAAAAAGATTTGACACGAATAAATATACCAAACCCTACTCTTAACATTCAAAAATCAATTGCAAAAATCACAGATTGGGGTGACCTGTTTCTTTTTTAAAAAAAAAGACAGGGTTATTTGAGTTAAATGCAAGCACAGGTAGAGCCCAGGGTATGGTGTTGCTGGCAAACCCATTACATTGATCCCAGTTCCCTAAGTAGCTATACGGTGGCCAACCAAGGGGAGGATGGTCCCCTCGCTCTAGACTTATCAACCCACATTACTTTTAGATGCAGCTGTGGCATCACGTTTAATAAATTTGACAGTGACGAGTAGAAGAGAGAGGTGAGCAAAGACATCTGGCTCTTTTAACTAAAGTTAAAAGTTTAGTAGTTAAAAGCGCAAGCTCTGTAAGCAGACTGTACAGGTATCCATCCCAGTCCCACCCCTTCCTGGCAGTGGGCCCACCGGCAAGTTACTTAACTTCCCTGCGCCTCGGTTTTTCATCTGTAAAATAGGGCTAATGAGGGTTCTGCCTCTGAGGTTGGCTGTGAGGGTTTAATGAGTTCATATACCGTAAAGCGCTTAGAACAGTACCTCACACAAAATAAGCACTCATTGCATGTTAGCTGTCATTGTTGTTATTTTCCTTATTAGGAGGCCATGAGACAGAAGATATGGGAGAAGAAATTAGAGATGGACCTTCATTTGTCCCTCTCTAATATGACCCATCGGTCCTACCTAATTCTATTGACTAAAGCAACAATCTCTCTCCCACAAGGTGGTCCTCCAAATATTTGAAGAAACTATATGACAGAGAGGCTGCGTTGCTATACACGGTAGCATTAGGGCTAACTGATAGATATCAGAGGAAGTCAATCCTCAGTTCAATACAAGAAAGACTTCTCTAGTCCTATGCACCATCCAGCAATGAGTTAGGCTTCCTTGAAAGGTAGTGAGCTCCCAACACGGCAAATGGAATCCTGTATTGGGTGAGAAGATGTCCCAGAGAGCATGGTCTCCCAGACATGGCTTTCCCCATCCGTAAAATGTTAAAAAACATTGTGAGACTGGGAGGGTTGACAAACATGTATATTGATAAAACATTAATAGTGTCTTCTTTCACCACCGTTTCATAAAGTAATTCAACCCTCAAAAGTAAGGAGAGCAAAAAGGACCACCTTAAGAAAAAAAAAAAAAAGACCACCTTAAAAAAAAAAAAATAGGACCACCTTTTGAACTCTTTGAAGTGAATGGAGCATCACGAAAAGCATCCCCCCCACCATCTCTGTCTCTTCTCTCTTTCTGTCTCCATCTCTCTCATATACACACATATGTGCACCAGCAACCTCTCCACATTGGCCTTGTTTTTCACTCCTCACCATGCACCAGCAGACACGTGCTGGGGAACCACGTGCGTGACACTCTGGGGCCTTCCAAAGCCAGCAGCCTGTAGTCCTGGAAGGCAAGTGATCATGTCAAAGGCCTTCAGACAGCGGCCCTGCAGTAACGCAACCAGAATTGAAACTCAGGCCTACCTTACTCACCACGAAGATAAACTTGACTCATAAATGGAATTGAGCATTCACATTTATAAATATGAGGACATTTATGAAATGGTAAATGAGAGAGCTGATGAAAGTTCATTGTTAAGAGGTGGGGAGAAGTATAGAAGAAAGCTTCCCACGGGAGGGAGCACACTAGAACTTGACCCTCCATGCCCAAGGACAGCTGAGCGAGCTCCCACGAAGCATCCTAGGTAAGTTGAAAGGATGAACAGAGATGAGCCTGGGGCTTAGCAAGGACCACAGAAGGCACTAGACCAAGGGCGTCATGGGTTCACACCCTGAGTCCATCGTTCACTTACCGTGTGATCTTGGACACGGAACTTTAACCACTCCCTGCCTCAGTTTCCTCATCTGCAAAATGATAGTGCTTGACTCGATGATCCTTAAACCAAAATTCCATCTGACATCTATACATCTCTGAAGCTGCCCAGACTCACCCCCATATCACAGCTCAGTATATGATTGTGGGTAAGAGTAAAGACACGGGAGTCAGACAGTTCTGAGGTTAAGCCTGGGTCCATCACTTTCCTAGCCTTAACCTCTACAAACCTCAAGGTTCGCACCTTTAGAAGGGGGATAAGGGTAGCGCCTTTAAGTGAGATGATACGCCGAGAGCATTTTGTGCAATGCCTGGAACATATTCCTAACGACGAATGAGGCTGCTGTTGCTGTCTTTCAGTGTTAGGAGGGCTAACAGCCCAGGAGGGCTAGCAGAGTCTGGATGGGAAAAGGGAGACAAATCAAGAAGCCTGAGGGCTTCTGCATTCATCCCACTGCCTGTGACAGGCTCCTCTGTTACTACCCCAGCCAGACCTTTAGGATGAGGACAGATCGTGACAACCTGTTCTCAGGCCCCGAGAGTCTCTCTGGATGGTCCCCATCTCTGAGAAGCCTCTGTAGGCACATGAGCAAAACTCCCAAAAGGGAAAGAAAACTTGAATAGACCCTCCCAGGAGGAAACGCCTGCAGGGCCACTCGTCCCCCCACAGTGTGTCCTGCGTCTCCCACCTCATCACCCGAGTCCCCTCTCTGCTCCACATCTGCTCCCCTCGGCCCCTGACGACAGCTCGCCGTGGTTTACGTTAGTCCAGTGAGGCTGTCAGCGACAGCATCACAGACCCTGGCCACCAGGCTCTCAAAGACACACCAACTGGGTAACTGAATACTGAGAGGATCACCTGGCACTAAATGTGTGGCTCTGAGAAACGTACCCACCCAGCACTGAGGGTGCTGTGCAGGCTTCCTCAAAGCCTGGTAAGAACAAGGCTGATTCCCCACTGTCCTCAGCCCCCTGGGCTGCAGGCAGGGCTGGGCACCCAGCTGCAGAGGACCTGGAAATTGTCCCTCAGCCATGCTCTCCAGGCCCCGTCCAGGCCCGAGACTCTAAGCTGGACCCCGTTCCTGTAAGCGGGCACCCTTGGAGGTGAGAAAACACCAAGACCCGAGATGTGCTTATTCTCCATCGGGAGCACCCCCGCTCTTCTTCCTGGCCCATCGTCGCTGACCTGCCTCAGGCCTCCTTCTCTCTCCCCAGGGCCCCCAATCCGTCTCCTGGCCTCCAGCCTGGCCCCGCTTTTGCCCACCCACTACCTCCCACGGCCTGGGATCTTCCTGAAACACAAATTGCGTCATGTTTGTTCCTCCTCAAAACCCTCCAAGGACAGCTCAGTGCTGGCAGAGGTCACCCACTGGCAGCCCCTAGCTGGCCTCTTGCCCGTCTGATGTTTTTGTAAATTCTGCCAACATCTGAAAAGTGGGACATTTCACATTTGAAAATCCAGGCTCCTAAGTTTTCTCTAAAATTTGGATGACCTAACAACGCTGATCTTGCATTTCCACGTGGCAATCACCAGATGACGCTGATATCAGAGGCCCCCATTTTCATCAGGCACGGGTCCTCCTGTTTGCCCCCCAGAGAGAGGACAGGTGTGCCTGGAAGCCGCTTCAGTCGCAGGGTGGGGCACCTGGAGGCTGTCGCACGCTGCTTGCTGAGGGTTCAAGGTGACAGCACCGAGGTGGCTCATTACACTCTCAGCTGCGCTGTTCCCAGCCAGGCCCACCAAGGGTCCCTCCCTCTCTCACGCCCCTGGGCAGCTCCTCCATTCCAAGTCAGGAGACAGCCGGCAAAGGTCTTAGGGATTTTTCCAGGAATGCCAGTGACTACCAGGCAGGTGCTGAAGAGGCCCCACCCCAGGGTCCGGCCTCTCTTCACCCCCAACTCAGTGGAGGCTGCGTCCCCTCCCTTTACTTCCATCCAACTGTTCCCATCAAAGCCCTAACAGCACATATTTTGTTAATTGTACAAACCTAATGGGGGAATGCATTGGCAAAAAGGGTAATGGCCATCAGACCAGCAATAAAACAAAATTAATGGCCCATAGGAAGAAATCATGTCCACTTAATCCCGGCTCTGAAACTCTAATAGAATAATGGAATACCAGCAGAGGGGCTTTTCTCTCCATGCAGATTGCTTACGCCATGTTAATCACTTGCAAAGCAGGCCACATACCACTCCGCTCACATGACCCTCCAGGGAAAGTAGCAGACCCGAAACATTTAGTGCCAGGCTCATTACTGACACGCATCACCAGCGGCAACACCTTCCCCCATCGCTGCCTCCCCAGGTGACTCCAGGACAGCCAGTGTGAGGTGTCACTGCAAGCCATCAGGTGTGGTAGGCCGGAAAGCGAGACACACGGTACCTAATAATAGCAGACGTTTGTTGAGTGCTTACTATGTGCCAGACACTGGGCTGGCTGAGCACTTTCTATGTACTGTATTATAACATCTTCATCTTCTGGAGCTGCAGAGTCCATCAAGATAGCCACTAGCCACATCTGCCTTTCTAAATACAAATTCTAATTAATTAAAGTTAAATAAAATCTAAAAGCCAGTCTTCAGCCTCAGTGGCCGCGTTTCAGGTGCGCGACAGCCCTGTGTGGCTAGTGGCTGTCGTACTGGGAGCTCCGGCTAGACGGTCTTTCCATTGGCACAGGCGGCTGTACTGAACAGCGCTGCTCCAGAACTTCGAGACCGTTTTAGCTCGCCCATTTAACAGATTCCGAAATCAAGGCACAGAGAGGTGAGGCAAGCTGCCCAAGGTCGTGGCTGATCTGGGTTCTAGCCCAGGTCTAAGTCAGCCTGCCTCCGGAATCCCGACCCTCCACACTATTTCTTGATACAACCAGCAGTCCAGGCAGCTGGGAGGCCTTTGGAGGGAAGTGGGCTGTAGAAATGCCCTTCCGTCCGCTGAAGGCCCCACGACCCCCAGAGAGCAGATAGACCCCAGTGCTCCACTGGGGGTCTCAAACCCGGGAAGGTCATCTGGAGAGGGAGGTCTTCATACATCACCCAGCCCAACCTCCTTCAATTTATGGGTGAAGAAACCAACGCACAGAAAATCAAGTGGCTTGTCCAAGGTCAAACATCTGATTAGGAACAGAGTTAGGACTACAGTCCAGGTTTCCTGATGGCCGGTCCTCACTGGCCGAGGGAGAGGACAGAGCCATGCCCTGAGAGAAGGTGAGAGAAGGAGGCGGTGTCCCTCCAGCCTTCCTGGAGGGTCCTGGGTCAGGTCAGAAGAGGCTGGGATGCGCCTAGGGGTACTTGGCTCCGAGGAGAAGAGGCAAAAAGGGAAGAACGAGGGGCAGGCACCAGCCTAGAAACTGCAGCGGTTCAAAGCATGATACTGCATTGCTACTATCTTTGGGGAAAATAGTATAGCAGGATCTATCGCAATTAAAAATACACATACACTTTTCCTCAGCCGCCCTAGTTTGAGGATGTACCCTATAAAAAGAAAAGCACCCAGGCATAAGGACAATGCAGCAGCTCCTGCAGTGGGACAAAGTGAAAAACAAGCTAGATGTCCACCAGTAGGGAATGTTCGGGTAACCTGTGGTACAGCTATACTATCAATAAATGCAACTATTCTAAAGAACGAGTTAGAGCTACATCTTTTGCCGTGAGAGATGGCCGTAACGTTCCAAGTAAGCAAAGTAAGTAGCAGACTGATGTGTGCGGTGTGATTCCATTTTTGTAAAAGCGGACAAACTCCAGATGGAGTGCATCCACGTGCATAAGTCTGTGTGAGCACAGAGGTGGTGTGGAAGGAACAGCCCGGATGTTCACATGGGTGCGAGGGCCCACCGTTGTTAGCACATCTTTGCCTTGTTTCGGGCTGCAGAGAGCGCTGCCCCTTCTGTAATTTTTGAAAAGAAACTCAATAAGGAAAAGAAAAATAATTGATATAAGAAAGAAAAAGAGGTTGGACTTCGGAGGCAGCCAGACCAGACTGCAAACCTGCTTACTTACTGGCTGCATCGCATCGGGCAATTTCCTTAACCTCTGTCCATCTTGGTTTCCTCACCTGGAAACTGATGATAATAATATCATAAAGGGAGGTTGAGGAGAGATGGATGAGAAAATGAATTTAAAGCTACTCAACAGCCTGGGCCTTCTTATCAATGTTGAGGGACTAGTCTGCCCGGTACACAGAGGTACGTTCTGGATCGACCCTGCTGGCCGCTGTCATAGGACTTAACCAGATGCTTCTCAAGGCCCCCATATTCTGCCTTATATCACAGTTCTTTATGTCCCTCTCCCTCCCAGACCGTAAGTTCTTTGTGAGCAGGAACAGTACCCTGCTTCTTCATTCATTCATTCGATCATCCGTTTACTCCATTTATTATTAAGTTAATAATAACTGAATAATTATGTCTTAGGCATAGGCACCAAGCACTGTGTCTGACACTAGAGATGTAACAGTGAACGAAACAGAAAAGTCCCTGCTTTCGTGGGGCTCGCATTCTAGTGGGGGAAACAAGCTATAAATACAACTATACAATGTCAAGAGATGATAAGCAATAAGAAAAAAAATTCAACAGGCTTGGGAGCAGAAGTGACTGAGAAGGGAGGGGCATCTTAGAGAGGGGAGACAGGAAAGAGCCTCAGAGCTCACTGAGAAAGTACTCTTCGTGGCATATGCCGCAGACCCAGCGAGGTTAGTAGTTACGCAAACGATGTTAGTTTAAGAACAAAATAAAAGTAGATTTGACGGAGAGCAGAGAATAATTAAGACACCTTAGAAAACATCCCTTCACTTCTGGGTAGACACCCCAAAGGATTGAAAGCAGGGACTCAGAAAGACAACTTGTACCCCATGTTCACAGCAGCGTCATTCACAGGAGCTGAAAGGTGGAAGCAACCTAAGCGTCCGTGGACAGATGATGGATAAACAAAATGTGGTCCCCACGTAAAATGGGATATCGTTCAGCCTTAAAAGAGGAAGGAAATTCTGACACGTGCTGCAATGTGCTGGGGAACATTATGCTACGTGAAGTAATCCAGTCACAGAAGGACAGATACTGTATGAGTCTACTCACGTGAAGTACCGAGAATAGGCAAATTTACAGAGGCAGAAAGGAGAACAGCGGTTGCCTGGGGTTGGGGGAGAAGAGATGGGGAGTTTTAGTGAATTGATACAGAACATCAGTTTTGCAAGATAAAAGGGTTTTGTAAACGGATGGTGGTGATGGTTGTACAACAACATGAATGTGCTTAATGCCACTGAACTGTACATTTAAAAATGGTTAAGATGGTAAAGTTTGTTATGTGTATTTTACCACAATTTTGAAGAAGAGGATAAGGGAACCCAGGGCAGACAGAGAGAGCAGGGAACCCCAGGTCTCTGCAGCCACAGCGGGGGGAACACAAGAGACTGGGGCTCCCAGGCCAGTTGGCCAACAGAGGAGGCAACTTTCCTATGGAAACATCTGAGCCAAGGTTATTCCAGAGGGCTGAGGCTGGACAGATGAGACACGATTTAGGGTGAAAAAGAAAAGGAACTGGTGGGAGGTGGGCAGCGACGGAAAGCCCTGGGCCCCTTTCTAGTCCGAAACGAAAGACAGTCAAGGAATGTATCTACAGCAATAAAACGGTGAGCAGGAAATCTAAAAGGAGAAGGAATCAGAGGCCAAGAACAAGAGGGGAGGATCTGGTCTTCCAGTCTGATTCGGCAGTGAGCAGTATTGTGTGCTGGAAAGGGTTTACACAGAACCTAGGGGATGGTGCTGGTTTTCCCGTCCCTTTGACCTTCTGTGTGTCACCCTCACTCTCTGCGTCTCAACTCCTTTGTCTACTGAACCAAGTGGCTGGATCAGAGCAAAAGGAATCTTAAGGTTTTAGGGGTCCACAAACCCCTTGAGACTTTATCCACAATGGTATTTGTGTGTACATTTTTCTTTAGAGAGATTTCCAAATTTTATGAAGCTTTTAAGGCTGTCCATGTCCCCAGAGAGATTAAGAATCACGGGAGGAGATATTCACTGGGCTCACATTCAACTAGAAATTTCTAAGATTCTGAGAAATCTTAAACTAAATACTAACAAATCTTTGGGCCTCAAAGAAATCAAGATGTTTATTCCTGCCTTGCCTGCAACAAGAGATATTATACAAACGAAGCAAAATAATGATATGTTTTGAAAAGTTAAAATTATTTCTCTCGTGCAAGTAAAGATGGTTATTTTTGTTGTTTCATGGAAAGCAGGAACATTTCCGCACCAGGCTTACAGGCAGAGGAGGGAGGCCAGCTTGTCTGGGTCCTGCATCCCGGACAAAGGTCGCACGGCAAAGGGATGGGATGTGCTACGGGTCAACCCTCCTTTGATGGAAGATGAGAAGGCCCTTGATTCCCCTTGTGGAGAGGGGTCTAGGCCAGAAGGGAGAGTAAACACAGCCTCCCCAGGAGGTGCAGCCCAGGCAGAACAAATGCATCCTCTTGTGCCAACAAGTCGTCATCTTGCATCTGGCATAACTTGGGAGGAAACTGTCAACTGTGTGACTGGGAAAGTGGCAGGCTGAGGATGTGTCAGGGAGAAGAGCGCGGGCAGAGGACAGCATCTGCCACCAGAGAGCAAGCACTGAAAACCCGCGTCCTGACGAAGGCAGGGCCACCATGGTAGAGGGGACCTCAGCACAACGGCAGCACCAGCCAGGAGGAGCAGCCCTGAGGCAGTGTCAGAACCACGCACTGTTGGACCTGGATGGGACTTCAGAGACCATCTATCCTGCCTCCTCTTTTCATATTTGCAGAAACGGATTGACAGAGGGATGGAGGCTTACCAGGGAAGTCCAGGATTGGCAGCCTGGCCAGGAGCTCCCTTCCTTCATGTATAAAATGTGTTTTGCACGCCAGATGCTTTACTAGGTCGGAGATCAATAATAAAGGACAAATCAGCTCCCTGCCCCCAAAGAGCCCCGTCGAAATGGGAGAGACAGATGCCAGCTGACTAGGGGCGAAATGTCATCCAGCAGGTATGTAGCCACCACAGAGGAGGGCTCCCCGACTTCAGGCAGATGGGGGTGAGATGGGGACCCAGCCACTCCCTCTCAGACCAGGCAGCGCCGGAGGTAGTGGGAGTATTCCCTGGGCGGGCAAGCCAAGCCAAGAGCCGCCAGCATCTGAGAGAAGGGTGCCCGGCACGGCAGCCCTGGAAAGGAGCCTGGAGGGTCCGGCCCCGCGGGGAGAGGCCCTGTGTGGCAGGCCAGGCCCCTCCAAACAGCGCTTCCCGCTCGCTCATCACTTCCTAACTCGCCCCCGGGGCCTGGTCCTGAATATTGCTTCATAAATAACAGAAGAGGGCTCCAGCTTGTTTAGCTGGGGTGAGGCCGATGTGCACAGCACAGCTGATTACGAGGGAATTTGGCTGAGCTGGATGGTTCTGGAATGCTGATTCTCTGCAGAGGGGTGGTTCTGTGGAGCAGGCAACCACTCAGCTGGTGTCCCCACCTGGATCCCCAGATCACAGCGGGATGCTGAAAGAGCATTTGTTTCCCATTGTTCTGAGCCACTAATTTGGCTCGGGGTATGACACCAAGCTGAGAACAAACGGAGTAGGAAAACTGTACCTTTCCTAAAGGAGACCCAATTTCACCATAAACAGGGGAGGAGCGGGCGGGGCAGATTTCCGAGTTCACCGCACGCGCCCTCGGCCTCCGGAGCAGGCGTCACCCGGCTGCCCTGCCATCTGCCGAACCTCACCTGCTCAGTGCTCCTCCGCGGTACCTCCAGCAGGGGCCAGATTACTCTGATGGCAGGTAGGTAAAATGGGATCCCTTGCTAGCAGTAACTACCCAGAACAATCTCCCTCCTGAGCTGCTGACAGTCTCCACCTGGCACCTGCCAGCCAAAGAACTGGCGGGCGTCACAGGCCGGCACAGGCCATCCTCCCTGTGCACAGAGGGGACCGCGGAGGCCCTCTTCGGGCAGGACTTGATCAGAGGGCCCTCTGTCGGGCTGCAGTAAGGTCGGCCTGGGACGCCCCTCTGGAATGACACAGAAGCCGCTCTGTTTCTGGCAGAGTGAAGAGCGAGCACCCTCCAGGGGCAAAGGAGAAGGAAGAGCTGCGAGCAAGGCCCCTGCAGCAGATGCTTTCTCAAGACTGATGGGTAAACTCTCCTGGAAACAAGAGGCCCTTCTCATAGTGAAACTGCCTTCTTGTGGCTTAAATAACCGAATTGGAGAACCTTCCCGGTGACGGTCTTGAAAACAAACTAGCAACCCTACCACTTTACTCTCAGCCTCCCAGCAGACAGGCCAGAGTTTTCTATGACAAAGAAACCGGCACGTGATTTAGCTATTCAGTAACCTCATAAATTCAACATATGGGCATATAGTATAGTATGAAACACTGGAAAGTAAACAAATTTTTAAAAATCTCTGAGCAGTCAAAGTACATGTCACAAAATCTTTCCACTGAAGTTTGTGACCTTACTCATAAGGACACTCCCTGGCTTTACTTAGAGCTTTTTACTGATTTTATATGCATTTCTAACAGGCTCAGTTATCTGGTCCCTTGGGCCTCAGCTGATTCGAAGCAATAAAAGAGGAGGGGGCTTGGGCTCCGCCAGAAGGCACGCTGAGGGGATGGAGGGTTGACCAAGGAGATAACTAAGGGAAACATTGTGAATCATCACATAAGTTTCAGTCACGGTCAGGAGGTTAGGGAGGATGTCCACTGCTGATGTTTAAAACACCTCTGGAGGACTTTAATAAGTAAACCTTCAGCTATCCAGAAAATCCCAAAGAAGTCTCCTTCTTGCTGCTTCCAGGCTGCTGGTTTCTTCATGTAGGTTGCCTTGATCTTGTTCAGAAGCTGCTTGTATTCGTTCCTGGTGGCCTCATTCATTCACTCACAGGCATTGACTCTTTGGATGCTGGAGCAGCCCAACGATGTACAAAGCTAGATGAAGGCAGGGGTTGTTTTGATGCATCACACACACACACGCACGCGCACGCACTCCAGGGGCACCTATTACACATTAGGTGCTCAACAGACACATGTACAGATGTTAGAAAACACATCTGGAAATGGAGGGACAGGCCAGTCAGACTGTCTTTTTCAAAAAATATTTATTTATATTTTATTTGGCTGCATCAGGTCTTACCTGCAGCACGTGGGATCTTTGTTGCCGCATGTGGGACTTTTAGTTGCGGCATGAGAACTCTTAGTTGCAGCATGTGGGATCTAGCTCCCTGACCAGGGATCGAACCCGGGCCCCCTGCACTGGGAGCACGGAGTCTTAGCCACTGGACCACCAGGCAAGTCCCCAGACTGTCTTTTTTCTTTTCTTTTTTTGGCTGCGTTGGGTCTTTGTTGCTGCGCACAGCCTTTCTCTAGTTGCGGTGAGTGGGGGCTACACTTCCTTGCCGTGTGCGGGGTCTCTTGTTGCAGAGCACTGGCTCTAGGCGTGTGGGCTTCAGAAGTTGTGGCACTCGGGCTCAGTAGTCATGGCGCACGGGCTTAGTTGCTCCACGGCATGTGGGATCTTCCCGGACCAGAGATCGAACCCGTGTCCCCTTCATTGGCAGGCGGATTCTTAATCATGCTCCATCAGGGAAGTCCTACCAGGCTGTCTTTTGACCCAGTCCCTAGCTAGTCACATGAGAATCTTTGTGGGGAGGGGCTATAAAATTTCAGTAGTCAACTAAAAATGTCATCTTATCAAACTTTAAACTGCTCTACCAAGAAAAACAAAAGACAACATGGCATCGGGCCTGAAAAAATGTGGAAAAGATTCTCCAGTTCATCTAGAGAAACTTGTCACCCCTCTGTGAGTCTGCTTCCCCATCAATAAAACAGTTTGGAGCATCAGTGTCTGAAATGCTTCCAGCTCCTAGTCAACAGGATCCTAGTTTTATTTAAGGACTGACCCTCTCCACCCCACCAGCTTGATTTCTTTTATTTTCACCAAAGCTTTGGAGGAAGGATTTTGATCAACAGTTCCGGCCATCCAGGCAATCATCCAAAAACATGTGTGTTTTCCTCAGACCCCCTGTATATCTCTGCCCCAGGTGCCCAACCGGAGGAGACAGCAAGTGACTCTTCATCCTCTCCCCAGCCACTCAGATGGCACAGACGGCTCAGACGTGGGACATGGCACTATCATTGTTCTGGGACAGGAAGTCTTTATGACACTCATAAGGGACGGTGGGCAAGGGGCTGGAATGCCAGCAATTTGTCCTGAAGAATTCAGGTTAATAATTTTATAGAGGCATTCTCAGTAAATTTAAGAAATTGAAATCATATCACGTATCTTTTCTGACCACAATGCTATGAGATTAGAAATCAATTACAGGGAAAAAAACGTAAAAAACACAAATACATGGAGGCTAAACAATACGTTACTAAATTACCAAGAGATCACTGAAGAACTCAAAGAGGAAATCAATAAATACCTAGAGACAAATGACAATGAAAACACGACGATCCAAAACCTATGGGATGCAGCAAAAGCAGTTCTAAGAGGGAAGCTTATAGCTATACAAGCCTACATCAAGAAACAAGAAAAATCTCAAATAAACAATCTAACCTTACACCTAAAGGAACTAGAGAAAGAAGAACAAACAAAACCCAAAGTTAGCAGAAGGAAAGAAATCATAAAGATCAGAGCAGAAATAAATAAAATAGAACAAAGAAAACAATAGCAAAGATCAATAAAACTAAAAGCTGGTTCTTTGAGAGATAAACAAAATTGATAAACCATTAGCCAGACTCATCAAGAAAAAGAGGGAGAGGACTCAAATCAATAAAATTAGAAATGAAAAAGGAGAAGTTACAACAGACACTGCAGAAATACAAAGCATCCTAAGAGACTACTACAAGCAACTCTATGCAATAAAATGGACAACCTGGAAGAAATGACAAATTCTCAGAGGTATAACTTTCCAAGACTGAACCAGGAAGAAATAGAAAATATGAACACACCCATCACAAGTAATGAAATGGAAACTGTAACTAAAAATCTTCCAACAAACAAAAGTCCAGGACCAGATGGCTTCACTGGTGAATTCTATCAAACATTTAGAGAAGAGCTAACACCCAACCTTCTCAACTCTTCCAAAAAATTGCAGAGGAAGGAATACTCCCAAACTCATTCTATGAGGCCACCATCACCCTGATACAAAACCAGACAAAAATACTACTAAAAAAGAAATTACAGACCAATATCACTGATGAATATAGATGCAAAAATCCTCAACAAGGGCTTCCCTGGTGGTGCAGTGGTTGAGAGTCCGCCTGCCGATGCAGGGGACACGGGTTCATGCCCCGGTCTGGGAAGATCCCACATGCCGTGGGCCGGCTAGGCCTGTGAGCCATGACTGCTGAGCCTGTGCATCCGGAGCCTGTGCTCCACAATGGGAGAGGCCACAACAGTGAGAGGCCCACGTACCGCCAAAAAAAAAAAAAAATCCTCAACAAAATACTAGCAAACAGAATCGAACAGCACATTAAAAGGATCATACACCATGATCAAGTGGGATTTATCTCAGAGATGCAAGGATTCTTCAATATACGCAAATCAATCAACGTGATACACATATTAACAAATTGAATAATAAAACCATATGATCATCTCAATAGTTGCAGGAAAAGCTTTTGACAAAATTCAACACCCATTTATGATAAAAACTCTCCAGAAAGTGGGCATACCTCAACGTAATAAAGGCTATATATGACAGACCCACAGCAAACATCATTCTCAATGGTGAAAAACTGAAAGGCATTTCCTCTAAGATCAGGAACAAGACAAGGATGTCCACAGTTGCCACTATTATTCAACATAGTTTTGGAAGTCTTAGCCATGGCAATCAGAGAAGAAAAAAGAAATAAAAAGAATACAAATTGGAAAAGAAGAAGTAAAACTGTCACTGTTTGCAGATGACATGACACTATACATAGAGAATCCTAAAGATGCCACCAGAAAAACTACTACAGCTAATCAGTGAATTTGGTAAAGTTGCAGGATACAAATTAATGCACAGAAATCTCTTGCATTCCTATACACTAATGATGAAAAATCTGAAAGAGAAATTAAGGAAACACTCTCATTTACCACTGCAACAAAAGAATAAAATATCTAGAATAAAACTACCTAGGGAGAAAAAAGACCTGTATGCAGAAACTATAAGACATTGTTGAAAGAAATTAAAGATGATACCAACAGATGGAGAGATGTACCATGTTCTCAGATTGGAAGAATCAATATTGTGAAAATGACTATAGTACCCAAAGCAATCTACAGATTCAATGCAATCCCTATCAAATTACCAATGGCATTTTTTACAGAAACTAGAACAAAAAAATCTTAAAATTTGTATGGAGACACAAAAGACCCCGAATAGCCAAGCGGTCTTGAGGGAAAAAAACAGAGCTGGAGGAATCAGACTCCCTGACTTCAGACTATACTACAAAGCTACAGTAATCAAGACAATATGGTACTGGCACAAAAACAGAAATATAGATCAATGGAACAGGATAGAAAGCCCAGAGATAACTCACGCACCTATTGTCACTAATATATGACAAAGGAGGCAAGGATATACAATGAGAAAGGACAGTCTCTTCAATAAGTGGTGCTGGAAAACTGGACAGCTACATGTAAAATAATGAAATTAGAATACTCCCTAACACCATACACAAAAATTAACTCAAAATGGATTAGAGACCTAAATGTAACACCAGACACTATAAAACTCTTAGAGGAAAACCTAGGAAGAACACTCTTCGATATAAATCACAGCAAGATCTTTTTTGATCCACCTCCTAGAGTAATAGAGATAAAAACAAACATAAACAAATGGGACCTAATGAAACTTCAAAGCTTTTGCAAAGCAAAGGAAACTACAAACAAGACGAAAAGACAACCCTCAGAATGGGAAAAACTATTTGCAAATGAATCGACGGACAAAGGATTAATCTCCAAAATATATAAACAGCTCATACAGGTCAATATTAAAAAAAAAAACCCAATCCAAAAATGGGCAGAAGACCTAAACAGACATTTCTCCAAAGAAGACATACAGATGGCCAAGAAGCACATGAAAAGCTGCTCAACGTCACTATTTATTAGAGAGATGCAAATCAAAACTACTATGAGGTATCACCTCACACCAGCTAGAATGGCCATCATCAGAAAATCTACAAACAACAAATGCTGGAGAGGGTGTGGAGAAAAGGGAACCCTCTTGCACTGTTGGTGGGAATGTAAATTGATACAGCCACTATGGAGAACAGTATGAAGGTTCCTTAAAAAACTAAAAATAGAATTACCATATGACCCAGCAATCCCAGTACTGGGCATATACCCAGAGAAAACCATAATTCAAAAAGACACCTGCACCCCAATGTTCATTGCAGCACTATTTACAATTGCCAGGTCATGGAAGCAACCTAAATGCCCATCGACAGATGAGTGGATAAAGAAGATGTGGTGCATATATGCAATGGAATATTACTCAGCCATAAAAAGGAATGAAATTGGGTCATTTGTAGAGATGTGGATGAATCTAAAGACTGTCACACAGAGTGAAGTAAGTCAGAAAGAGAAAAACAAATACCGCATATTAACGCATATATGTGGAACCTAGAAAAATGGTCCAGATGAACGAGTTTGCAGGGCAGAAATTGAGACACAGATGTAGAGAACAAACATATGGACACCAAGGGGGGAAAGCGGCAGGGGACGGGGTGGTGGTGGTGGTGGTGTGATGAACTGGGAGATTGGGATTGACATGTATACACTGATGTGTATAAAATGGATGACTAATAAGAACCTGCTGTATAAAAATAAAATAAAATAAAATTCAAAATAAATATAATTTATAGAGGCATTTCTTTAAAAAAAAATTTTAAACTTCTGAAACAAATTGCATACAAAATGTGTGACATTTGAAGGAAATTTTCCAGTTTGCTCAGTGAAGCATAATAAATATATGCAGCCCATAATAATAAGTTACTTAAACTCAGGCACTAAATCATTTATTAATTGTCTCCTAATCCTTTCCAGCTACGTCGAAAACCAAGAGTGTGGCCATATTTCACATACCAGTTCATAATGCCTCCAATGCCAAACAGCACGGCTGCCGCTAGCTATCACGTCCATTTTTCATTCTGGTACCGGACTCTGCAGATGGGCCTGGAGCAGGGCCTGAAGCTGAGGGGACTGCTGTTGTCAGCAAAGCGGTAGATGCACCCCCAAACACATCCCAGCCCACTGACTTCTCCCATGGATGTTCATTTTGCCTAGAGTTCCCCTCCCCCGGGTCCCCTTCCTGTCCACCTCTCCCACTGCCGTCAGTACATGCTGCCCCTAGGTAGATATTAATCCTGGGAGACCACAGGCCATTGTCTCCTGGGATGCCCAGCACCAGGCTCATAGCCCCAAGTCCTCTCCAGCAGCGGATGTTGAGCCAAAGAGAATCAGAACAGAGATGGGAAATGGAACACCAAGACCTGCCCATTCTCGAGGACAGGCTGACCCAGTGGGGAATGTGGATTTCCGCTGTCATATCCACTTATTAGGCCTCCTCCCCACCCCTAGTGCTCCAGACATTAGCCTCTGCTCCCTGGGAGACTCTGTATTCAGACCAATGCCCAGAGCCACCTGTAGTCCCAACCCTCTCTTGGGACTGTCATACCCACACAGCTGCGCTGACCGTGTGTCTGGCAGGAGGGAACATCACCAGCAAACTAGAAGTCTGTAGCCAGATATGCCGCCTGCGGGTGCATGGACAACTAGGACAAGGTAGGGTCCCAGGAACTGAGTGACTGGAGAATTGCAGAGACTGAGTTCAAGGGGTGAAACGATTCTCCAGGCCTCTTTGCTTCCCCCAACATGCTTCTCTCCTGTACAACCAACTCGGAATCATGCCATCTTCTACCAGGTAGCTGAGTCTGGGAAGCATCTTTCATTCTGCCTCTGCCCTGCTTTTCACTCCCACACCCACTCTAGGGGGTTTCACTCCCAAAACACATTTCTCAAATCTAATCCTTCCCATCTCCACTACCACTGCATAATTCAGAGCTCAGGGGTGAAAATCAGCAGCTCTTACCCAAGTTTTGTGGGATTTGCACAGAGTTCCTGGTTCTGTTCTATTTTTTTTAAAGGTAATATGTAATCTGGTTCAAAAATCAAAAAGTATATAAAAGTTTACACTGAAATGTCTCCCTCCCATCCCTGTCTACCACTTGCTGAAGGAAACACAAATATAGATTCCTGTTTTCCCCTTTTATACACACTTTTCTGCACCTTGGTGGACTTTTTTCTTTTTACACTTAATATATTTTTGGAGGTCTTTCCATATCAGTACAAAGAGAGCTTCCTCATTCCTCTTTTTTTGTTGTTGTTTTTGGTGGCCCGTACAGGGATCATTCCTCTTTTTTTTACAAAAATTTTTTTAAATTTATTTATTTGTATGAGTTGGGTCTTCGTTGCTGCACGCGGGCTTTCTCCATTCCTCTTTTTAAATGCACAGTATTCTGTTGTCAGGATAGTCCATAATTTAGCTAATTGGTCCCCAATTAATGGACATTTGGGTCCTGTCCAATCTTTTGCTATTACAAATAATGTTGCAAAGAATAAACTTATGGGGATTTCCCTGGTGGCGCAGTGGTTAAGAATCCACCTGCCAATGCAGGGGACACAGGTTCGAGCCCTGGTCTGGGAAGATTCCACATGCCGCGGAGCAACTAAGCCCGTGCACCACAACTACTGAGCCTGCGCTCTAGAGCCCGCGAACCACAACTACTGAGCCTGAGTGCCACAACTACTGAAGCCCGCACGCCTAGAGCCCGTGCTCTGCAACAAGAGAAGCCCCTGCAATGAGAAGCCCATGCACCGCGACAAAGAGTAGCCCCCTTCGCCGCAACTAGAGAAAATCTGTGTGCAGCAGACCCAGTGCAGCCAAAAATTAATTAATTAACTTTAAAAAAAAGAATAAAGTTATGCCCATGTCATTTCATAAGTGCAAGTATACTTTTAGGATCAATTCCCCAATATGAATTTGCTGGTCAACAGGCATATGATTTATAATTCTGATAGCTATTGCCAAATTGCCCTCCAAATGAGGTTGTACTGATTTATACTATAAGTCAGCCTGTTTCCCCAGAGCCTTGCCAATACAGTGTGATAACAAACTTTTGGGATTTTTGCCCATTTAAAAGATGAATGAATAATGCTAACTTGAGACAGTTTCAATTTGCATTTCTCTTATTATGTGTAAGACTGAACATCTTTTATATGCTACGAGCCATTTGTATTTTCTTTTCTGTGAACAGTCTGTCAGAATTATTTGCTCAGTTTTTCTATTGGGTTGTATTTTGTTGTTGATTTTTAGGAACTTTTTGTATGTGAGGGAAAACAGCCCTGTGATTTGAGTTGCAAAACTTTTTCCCCCAGTTTGCCATATGTCTTTGACTTTGCTTAAAATATTTTGCTGGTGCTTCCTAAAATTTTTAATTTCAATTCCAACAGGCCAGGAGCATTCACTCTCCCATCTGTCGCAGCCCCCTAACTCCCCAGTTTTACAGTTGACTTGCTTTACTGTTTTTAATTGTCAGCCAGGAGTGCTGACTGTGTGATGCCTGGAACTGCTGCCACCGTTGTGTGACTCAGAGGAAAGCTGGTCTGAAAACAGCTGATATACAGAGGGTGACAGAGAAAGAACCTGGGGGCTTGCTGATGTCCTTGGGTCACTGAGTTTACCCAACCCTAGAGCAGTCCTGGCTCTGAACTTCATAATATGTAAGAAAATGAATCCCTTACTGTTTAAGCCACTTTGGGTTGGATTTGCTGCTACTAGCAGCCAAAGGCATTCTAACCAATACACACCTTGAATGTTCTAGCAAAAGTCTGGTCCCTTCCAACCCATCCCCACGGCTACTGAGGCCTGTGTTCTAGAATATAAACCTCACAATGCCACTCCCCTATTTTAATACATTCCATAGCTCCCATCACCTGCAAGATACGATGCAAATGTCATTGCACTCAGTCCAACCCTGCCCCCTCCTCCCTTCCTGCTCCTGCTGTCTCACACCTCCCCGCTCCATAGAGGGGCCTTTCCCTCTTCCTCCTAATTCCCAGGACAGTCTGTTCCGTCATCACCTCCTCCAAGCAAATTGCAGACCAAGTCCCTGTTCCCCACCCCATCACCGCCAAGAGCATCCAGTGCTTTCCCCTAGGGCTGCACCCACCTCGTTGTCTATACATCTTTTTACATGCCTAAGCCCCTACCCTGCTCATTCCCTGTGAGCTCCTTGAAAGTGGGGACAATATCGTGTTTATTCCACATCCCTAGCTCGGGACCCAGCACGTGGCAGGCGTTCAGGTAGTGTCTGCAGACCTGAACGGAGCTCCCCAGTCTCATCTCATGTGTTCCCCCAGATGCCCCCTCAGACCTCCTTCCTACCCAAGTCCACGTCACTCTATAGAGAAGCTAGAAGAAAGGTCCCATCGGAACAGGCCTGCTCTAGGGAGGGAAGCAGATGACCTATTAAATCACCGAATTAAGCCGCACTGGTGGCCTCAAGGCCTCAGCACATCACCTACTGCACCAGGAAGTCAGGGTGAAGAGCTGGGTTCCAGCCGCTTAACCAGATGTGTGAGCACAGAGAAATTACTTAAGCCCTCTGTGCTTCAGCTTCCTTATTCGGGAAAGAGGGATGACATGAAGATGTACTGAGTGCAATCAATTGTCTCACAGAAACTGGTAATAAGAGCCACGCCGCCCCCCGCTTAGAGTTGCAAGCAGCCCCTGGAGAATCAGGCAGACACAGACCCCTCACTAGGCAGGCCCTTTTCTAGTTCAAACACCAACGTGGTGACCACAGAGCAGAACTATATTTACGGGAACAACGGGGAGAGGAGAGCGCGGGCAGTCACCGGGCACTTCCGTGTGCAGCCCATGCCGCGTGGTGCCTACCTGTCCCCCCCGCGCGCATCACCGCCACACCGCAAGGCGCCGCTTTCCGTCCGATTTAGAGAGAAGCGAGGCTCACAGGAGCCCAGCTACTTGCCAGAGTGTCCCTGGCAGGAACCCCATGCAGCGTGGCTCGGGGTCTCAGCACAGCTCTTCACTGCCTCGTGCTGCCCCACGCCCCATGGAATGAGGCTGGCCTGACAGACCCAGGACGTGGAGGCAGAGACCAGGGAGGGGAGAGGAGACAGGGATCCAGGGGTGAGAGACGGGGAGATGGGAGAGTGAAGGAGAAGCTCTTAGAAAAGATTTCTCTCTTGTCACCAGCAGGCCTGCGAGTGTGTGTGTGTGTAAGACCCTGTTGTGTGTGTGAGCCATGCGTATGATTCTGTGTGTACGCACATGTACGTGTGTGTGCGACTGTGTGTTACACGGGAGTGCGACTCTGCCTGGGTGTATGTGTTGAGGAGGGGAGAAGGGGAGCCCGCACGGACTGGCTTCCCTCCATGCTCACTCACAGGCAGGCCACATCGAGCCTAAACGTGCCTCGCGTGAACTCTGCGTGGCGGCAGCAGTGGGAAACTTCACCTATTAACTCGCCTCTTAAAAATGCCCCCTGTTACAGGCAGTTGCAACTAGCTATGTGACATCAGCGGGCCGGGCTCTGTTATTAGCCCATGAGTGACCCTGCCAGGCTGCCGAGGGGACAGCAGAGGGAAGAGGGGAGGGAGGAGACACCTTTCTGATTCAGCCAGGCTTCCCTGGAAGGACCTCCCCGCACCCAGATGCATCATGGCTCCTCGGTCAGAGAGGACTCTGAAGAGGCCCTTCTGCCCACGTGTCTCTCAGTTTTCAAAGACGTTCAGAGCGCAGGGGGAGACACACACATCTTCCCAAGCCAGCAAACAGAAGCAGCAGCCCTGGCCTCCGGCTGGGAAACAAGTGGGAGGGGGCAGGGGCCACAGGAGAACAGGCAGCCTTGGTTCCCAGCCAACTCTCTCAGGTCCCCTCGGCACCCACCAGGATTTGTCCCCCACCAGGACTGCCGCTGAGTTTCTCTCTCCTTCTGCCTCTCATTCCATCTGACGCTGTCCGTGGTGAGAGGAATGGGGCCCAAGGTCACACGGCCTGTCAAGAGCAGACAGATCTGGAAACACAGGTCTGCCCCATCGCTGCCTAATCCCCTGGCCACTGCTCCTCCAAAGTCCTCTGAGCCCTGCCTGACAATAGTCACAATCAATGATTTCCTCCCTGAGAAGAGCAAAAGAAGACAATCTTATGCGGCCTGGACCCTACACAAATTCTAACCCTTTCCCTGGACTCCAGGGAGAAAAAAACAAACACACAAGCAACATCCCATCGGCTGGAGAGAACTCACCGTCTGCATTCTCCAAACCCTGTGAGGACCCACTGTCCCCAAATCAATCTAGACAGGGGCCAACACAGTCGACAATTTCAGTGAAAAGGCCCTTCTTTAACCATTCCCCAGCTTCTCTGCAAAACGAGGTGCAGAAACCAAACAGCTAAGCACAGAGTGTGACCACTTAGGCCTGGGGAGAAAGGCTAACCATCAGCCAGCCTTCCTTGGCCTTGCCATGCCCTCAAGGATCCTTTCACCTCCACCCTCTGGGCTTTGTGAATTACAGGGTACTGGACAATAGAAGCTTGCTTCTTGGCTCAGACCCTGCTTTTCTAGCTGAAAGCCCTCGGGCAAATTCTATCCATTTTACAGGCAGGAAAAGTAAGGCCTGGAGGATGCAGGGTCAGCCCAAGCTGTGTCCACCAAGATCCTAACTCCAGTCCTGAGGCTCTTTGCACTGCCCCCTCCCCACCCCAGGCTGCTTTTCTTTCACTCATTGTAGCCTTGATCAGAAAACCAATTATCACCGCACTAACTCCCAAGGCCGGTCTTCCTGGAAGGAGGAAAATAGTAGCAAGCTGATATTTGGAGGTTCTGAGAGCCTCCCAACTGCTGCGGAAGACCCAGCCTTCCCCTTCTAGGACTTAGCATCGCTGCCAAAAGAAGGCAAGAAAGCTTCCAACAAAAGTTTGTTTTCACGGAGATTTTATTTCCTTCGCTGAGGCTCTCCCTCCACAGATTTCTCTTTGTTGGCGGTTGCATTCAGAAGTCACCAGATACACAGCCCCTGACCCTTCGAGCCCTCGGGGGATCTCACGCCTTTATCTCTCTTCCCAGGCCCACAGGCTGCCTGCTCCCCACTCAAAAGGCCCTTTGAGCCACTCTGGAGAGAGAGGGGCTCTTCAAATGGACAGAGCTTCAGTGGGACTGAGCCCTCCATGTCAAGGTTGGGGGAGTGAGGACAGTAAGAGAGAGAGAGAGATGGAGGGGGGCGTGGGGAGAGAGGGAGAGGCAGAGAGAGAGCTGGAGAAAGTGAGGGGTGGGTAGATGGAGGCAGGGGCGCTGCGTGTCTCTGAGTGCCAGCAACTAACCGCATCCCTGTATCGGTCAGGCGGCAGCTGTGCTCCACGATGATGGGGCTCTAGCTAGGGGCTCAGAAAGAAGGATGCCGGTCTCCCAGGCTGTCCACAGACCTGGGCTCAACTTGCACCAAGGCAGGGACAGCCCCAGCAAAACTCGGAAGGGGATAACATTTGTCCTAGTTGGACAGACCTTTCCTTTTTGCCCTTTTTGGGAATCAGCTGCCCTCCCGGGTACACAATTTAGAGCTTTTGCTCTGGCCGTCTCTCTGAGCCAGGGAAGAAAGGGGCTAACAGTATGAATGCAGGCTTCACGAGCAACCCCTCCGGGTGTGTGCGTTAAAGAGAGAGGGAGAGAAGGGAGCGAGAGCGAAAGTAAGAGAATCAGGAGGATAAATGCTTAGCTCTGGGGAATAAATTGCTAAAGGTAGAATTACAGGTTCAAGAGGTGGGTGGGATTTAGAGGTGGCAGTGAACTGTGGCCACTGATGGAGGCCCAGCGGCCCTTAAGGGCGCCCTCCAGGAGGGGGGTCCTGACATGTGACGTCACGGGCACAGACCAGACGGTCAGGCAGAGCTGAGTTTGATTCTCGGCCTACAACTTGCTCACTTTGTGATCGTGGACCATTTATTTAATCTCTTTGGGTCTCATCTCCATCATCTGCTCAACTGGGGATAACGGCATCTCAAGGGTGTGTGTGAGGACAGAAAACAGACCCCAAAAGCCAAGCAGGGACCCCGGCACACACACACCCCTCCTGCTGTGAGGACTGGGGTCGAGTTGGACAATCCGTACTTCTCTTCAGGTTTCCACTGCTCACCATCTCACCCTTATATCCCAGATTGCATGTGGTCAGACAGCAGAATTTTAAACGTTTACGTCTTTAAGTGTCTATTTTAACTTTTGTCATGAGGAGACAGAGAATTTCCAAAGCATTTTTCAAAACTAGTGTCTTATATGTTCTTCAAATGGTCTTATTCCCATTTAATAAATGAAGGAATCAAGAGTCAGAGATAGGAAGTGACTTTTCCAAAGCCATCCAGTAGGTAAGCAGCACAGGTAAGACGAGGCCAAGCCCAGTCAGTGTCTAATAACACAAACTCGACTAAGAAATGCCACCCTGCACAGGGCAGGGAGGGGGAACAGAGGGGAAGAGGTTTGGGGCTTCTGCACTAAGGGAAGCCACAAAGGATGACAATTTTATGAAGATGGGGGATTCTAAACAAATTTTTAAAGCCTGGATTTGAAAGACCAGAGTCTGCAGGCAACTCAGAGGGACATCTGTTGGACAAGGAGACAGAGAGGAGAAAACAGCTTCACATAATTTCTGTGGCCAGAGCAGGAGTCCAAGGAAAGCTGTCCACTACATCTTTGACATGAAGACCCAGGGGAGGGAGCCCTGGGCCAGACTGGGGTGCAGGAGACTGAATATGTAGTAGAATCGGAATCTATTAAAGTCTGTTTCTCAAGGCAAAGTGAGTTCTAAGGCTGGGCCCTTAATTACCCATCTGCTTACAGAACATGTGTCCAAGATCTCCACTACACGGTAATAAACATCGAGGGGGGGAGGAACAAGAGTAGGCGGCCGGTCCTGGCCTAACTTTAGGACCCGCCAAGAGGACCTGCTGTCGGGGTGGCGGGCTCCGTGGCTCACGTTTCCTCTCCGCACACATCTTCCGTTAGGCCAGGGATATAGAAAGATGGGCTGTGACGTTCCTTCTCTCTCCCCTCTCTTCCCATCCTGTTCAGTGGGTCCCCTGACAGCACTGAGCTCTGACCGGCCCTTTAAAAGCGCTCTCCTAATCTCCTGACCAGTGTTGACCTGCCCGCAGGGCCAGGCCAGGTGCAGTCCCACTTGGACTAGCAGGATGATTCCTGGAGGACGGTCCATCCAGGGAGTCTGGAGTCTCAAATCCATAATTACCGGCTCCGGAAAGAGCACCATCCCTCTGCCCCCTCCGACACACACAAGACCGGCTGCATGCTTCTAGACTGATCTCCCTCTTAACCAGATGCAAAGGGACTCTTTCAAAGGGAAGATGAGGAATCCCTCCTGGGTCCAGGGAAGCCACCAGTCTGTATTGTGAAGCAATTTCAGACAGTCTCCTTTGGCTTTCAAATGTACTTAATCAACATGAAAAGGATTGTGAGGGCTGGAGCTCCTACAGGTAGAACTAACAGGAGAAGAGTAATGTTCATAAATCATTTAGCATGCACTCCAAAGAGGGCTGTGTTTTTTTCTTAAAGGAAAAGGCAAGGCCAAAGAAATGGAGCCGTACAGGAAACCCAAGCCGCTGTAACTTCTCCCCAAATGCAGGCTGTCCCCAAGTGGAGTTTATATCATTTTCATCTGCGATCTGACCCTTGATACTGATTTTCCAGCTTGTGTCCCTCCCCCATCCCGAAGGCTCAGACCAGCAAAGGGGTCAGCACCAGTGGAAAGACAGCTGATAAAACAGCTGCACCCCTACCTCCTCTGCAGCCCAAATCAGGGACTGACGGTCTCTCCTCATCAGCTGACAACCACCCCTGGGGCAGCTGGGCCTGAGCTGGGAGCTCCAGGGGGAGGGGAACCAGGCTCACGGGACCCAGGCAGCATTCTTCAGGCCTCAGCTCAAATGTCACCTCCTCAGAGGGGCCTTCCTTCCACCCCATGTGGAGCGATGCCTGTGCCCAGCCACTCCACCATCTCAACCTGCCCTGTTTGCCCTGCTGAGCAATTATTACTTGCTTTACACTATATTAGATAGATGTTTACCGTGCATCTCCCCCAGCAGGATGCGAGCTTCATGAAGGCAGAAAATGTGTGCCTTGTTGACAATTGAAATCCCAGCACCTAGAACAGTACCTGATATATAGTATAAGTATTCAATAAATAGTTGTTGAATGGATAGATAGATTTTTAAAAATGGCTCCTTTCCCCTCATCCAGGGAACATTCCAGATAGAGAAACCCTTGTCTACTCCAAAGCAGGAAAATGGTAGTCAAAGACAGAAGCTGTTGCTGATTTCCGATTCTGACTGTCACTTTAACCCAGAATACACTATTCCCACTCATCAGCCTCACCTTCTCCACCTGCAGAATGGGTATCACGCCGACGAGAGGAAGAAGAGGGAGCAATCAGGAGAACTAATGCTTATCGACCATCTCCTGCCAGTGCCCTGTGCTAGGCGCCTGATTGACAAACGCCACCCCGTTCAATCCTCACAACCACCTTGAGATTGATATTATTATCACCTGGTCCCAGAGAAGGACCCTGACTGTCAGAAATATAAAGTAATTCACCCAGACTTGCACACCTAGGAAGCGACAGAAAGGGGATTTCAACCCAGGCCTGCAGATCCCAAAGCTCCTTCTACTGTACATCACACAGTGGCAACACATTGCAGAGTTTATCCTTTGACCCATGTGAAAGGTGCAACGCCCCAGAGGAAAAGCCAGGCTGTGCCCACCAGAATTTGGAGATCCTTAACTTTGCCCTTTTCCAGAAGTTGACGTGGGACACTTAGGCGGCCAACTTGTCCCAATTTCCCTGAGACTTCCCAGGTTTCCTCATGAAGGTCCTGTGTCCCAGGAAAGCCCTCAGTCCCAGGCAAACGGGAACAGCTGGTCTCCCCCGGTGGGAGGCAAACACAGCTAGAGACCCTGAAAACTCTGAGCCCAAGAGCTCGGGGCTTCCTGGGAAGGAGCACGGCCTCCACGTGCTCCCACCAGCAGCGATGGGAGGGCCCAGCTGCGTCCGGTCCACCCGGCTGTGTGTCCTCCAACACCGCGCGTCTGGGACTGATTTGCAACACACAGGTCTCAGCCCACGGTGGCACAGCGGAAGAGCAGGAACCTGTATGGCGTCCTGGCCCCCGTTGCCCCGAATGCAGACTTTGGCCTCAGAACAAGAACAGTGTGGGCTCCTTCCCTAAAGGACTGCAACCTCCAGGACAACATGACCTTCTGAAAGCAAGGAGGGCAGATTCCTGGAATTCCAGCCAAGGAGCTGAGTAAGAAGAGCAGAATTCAGGACGGCCAAGAAGTTACCAAGAAACACCACAGGGCCCACGAGGTGGACTGTCCTGGATTCCCAGGTCACAGGCACGAACTCGAGGGAAAGGTCACCTCCGTGGGGTTCTCTTTCTGTACAAGAAGCCGTCCCCCTATTCCCTGGCCAGTCTTTGGCAGAACCTCTACTGCATATTTTCCTTTTCTTTATTTTTTAAATTGGAGTATAATTGCTTTACTATGGTGTGTTAGTTTCTGCTGTATAACAAAGTGAATCAGCTATACCTATACGTATATCCCCTGCCTCCTGAGCCTCCCAGCCCCATCCCATCCCACCCCTCTAGGTCATCACAGAGCACCTAGCTGAGCTCCCCGCGCTATACCGCAGCTTCCTACTAGCTATCTGTTTTACACATGGTAGTGTATATACGTCAGTGCTACTCTCCCAGATCACAGGCACAAACTCGAGGGAAAGGTCACCTCCGTGGGGTTCTCTTTCTGTACAAGAAGCCATCCCTCTATTCCCTGGCCAGGCTGTGGCGGAACCTTTACTGCATACTTTCATTCTCCTGCATCCACAGGGTCCATCCCCCGGCCCCGCCCCGCTCCTGCACCGGCTACACCTTCATCTGAACCACCTACTCAGAGTAGGGGCGGATCTTCCCCTGGGGCCAGGACTACAGTAAGAGCCCTAGAGCCCAGAAGGTCAGCGGAGGCCAAGCGCAGGTGTGGGTAGGAGTGCAGAAAGACGCTAGGGCGGGAGCGGGGGTTGCATAGGACATCCTCCTTCCCACCTTCAGGACTTCTGTGTTCAGGACCGTGGGAGAGGGCCCCTTTGTTCATTTGTTCTTTCACAACAGTGGTGGCTCTGACCTGCATCTTCTAGCCCAGAGCTACGGGGCCTGCAGCCCACTTATCCCCTCACCCACCCTCCAGCCAGCCCACTCAGCCCTGTGCTCCCAGGCACGTTGCTTCACAAATGCCTTCAACTTTTTCACCTGGGCATTTTCAGTGTCCGCCTGCTCTGGGTCTTTGAGTTTGCCTCATGGCCTCCCTCTCTTCCTCAACATATATCTTTAACCTCCCTCTCCCTTCCTCTCCACTCAAAAACAAAGCCCCCTTCCTCCTTCCCAAGGCCAAGCCCACCTGGGCTCTGACCCTCCATCCGACAGCGCCCATCACCTGTGAGTGCATGTGTATTCATGTATCTTCAGTGTCTCCCTCTGCTCAGGCTACACCCCCAGACCTACCAACATACAGTCTCCCAGGCCCAACTATCACTGTTCTAGGCATGACAGCATCCCAGGCCCATCACCATCACAGGTGTGATAGTGCAGTGGGAAGAGCACTGAGCCAGAACCACCCAGGACACTTATTGACCCTGTGTCCCAAGAAACTCAATTTCTTCATCTGTAACGTGGGTACAATGGCCCCTGCCTGACTCACTTAAATATTGTAAAGATCAGGTAAGATAATGGACTTGAAGTATTTTGTATATTGTAATTTGAATGTAAAGAATTATTTAATTTTTGGGATAAACAACAAGGACCTACCATAGAGCACAGGGAACTATACTCAATAATTTGTAATAACCTATAAGGGAAAAGAATCTGAAAAAGAATATATATATATGTATATGTGTAACTGAATCACTTTGCTGTACACCTGAAACTAACACAACAGTGTAAATCAACTATACTTCAATAAAAAAATTTTCAAAGAATTATTTAATTTGTAAATTATTTGCTTAACCCTCTGGAATGATATCCCTCCCAGCTCTCTCTTTCCTTTCACCACCAAACTTTTGAAAGAGCAATTGGTATTCACAACAGCCACTTCCTCACATCTATTCTCTCTCTTGATCCCCTACACCCCGGCTGCTGACCCCACCACACTAGTGACACTGCCCTTGAGGTGGCTCAGTACTCCTGTTCACACATGCAGGGGCCGTTTCTCAGTCACAGACCCCCTTCAAGGCAACAAGTGCCACACTTGTTGCACTTGGCCCCTCTCCCTCCCTCAAACCTGCTCATCTCCTTATCTTTACCATTTCTCTTTCCGGTACCACTTCTATTCCTATCATACGAGCTGTAGAAATCATGCAACGCTTGTTGATTCCTCCCTCTCGATCACCCATACCCTCCTCGAACTGTCACCTCACCCCCCGGATAACTCAGGCCCAACACAATCCCAGGGGGCACACGGTAGATCCTACTGGCCCAGCTCCCACATACATCTCCCATCTTCCTCCTTCCTTTTCCGTCATCAACATGCTTGTTAATTCCTTCAATACTTTCCTTTCCCAGACGATTACAGTCATTTCCTAACTTACTCCTCTCTGCTGTGATCTGCCCTACATTAGTGTCAGCAAGACTTTTCTATAAGGTAAAATCTCTTGTGAAACCTCATGGACTATAGAATAAAATGCAAATCCTTAAGCTTGGCATAGAAAGCCTTCACGACATGACTCCAACCTAGTGTCCCAGTCTTAACTTACAGTCTCCCTCGGTGCCAACCCTACACTCTAAATAAATTAGAGTATTTCTTGTTCCTGGCCTATGTGTCATGCTTACCTGCCTCAGGGCCTTTGCACGTGTCCATCTATCTGTTGGAATGCCTCTTTTCCACTACTGTCTGTTAGAACCCTACTCTTCCTTCAAGCCCAGCTCAAAACCATCTTTTCCATGAAGTAGTCCCTAGCAACCCCGGGGAGAAGTAATGTTTCCTTATCCAACTCACAGTATGTCAACTATGATACTTATCATCTTTGTGTTATGGCTACTTAAATCCTTGTTCAGTCTCCTCCTTTAGACTCGTTCATCACTGAATTACATTTAGCACACTCTTAAACCCACAATAATTTTGCAATAAATATTTGTGGAATACAAAACTGAATGACACAATTAAGTCTCTCCAGCGGTTTCCAATCCAAGTGCCGCATGAAAGATCTGCCTGCTGACTGTTGGCAACCGGCTTATCTCCTCCCCCATCCAAGGGTCCTCTGGCAAAGCCAGGCTGACAGCCAGCCATGCCCCCCACACACGGGCTTCCCCACCTCCTCACTCCCATTCACTCCTCACTCCTTTACAGTCTCTTCCACCCTGACCCGCCACTAAAACCACACTCCCCAGGATGCCAATGGCTTTCACACCAACGAAGTCCGTGAATGCTTTTTTAGTCCTTCTCTACTTAGGTTTGCCGCTGCTGCTGTTGCATCTGACTCTATGGTCTCGTGCTCCACCACAAAGCTTTCGACTCCTTTGGTTCAATGATGCAACACTTCCATTACCCCGTCCAGATTCTTCTCCCAACTCTCTGTTACCCTCTGTGTCTCTTTCTCTATCACCTCTCTTCAATGTGTGTTCCTCTGTCTTTGCCCACTGCTCTTCTCCCTCTGCAGCCTCCCCCTGGTGATCTCATTCTCGTTCACGGCTTTGACAACCATCCATGGATAATGGCTCTCACACCTCTACCTCCAGTTCCATCCTCTAGCGTGTATTCAATTTCCTGACAGAAAACATCTCCAAATAAGTGTCCCACAGATACTGGAACTCAATACACTTAAAAAAAAAAAACAAGAAAGAAAGAAAGAAAGAAAGAAAGGAGAGAAGAAGGAAGGAGGGGGGAAGGGAGGAAGAAAGGTAGGAAGAGAGGGAGGACCCACAGCCCAAAGGCCCTTTGCTCCTCCTGAGTTTCCTGGCACAGTTGCTGGAACCACCACGCACCCAGTACATAAGATGAAACTCAGAAGTCTCCTTGGAGTCCTTCCTTTCCCTTACCCTCTCAAAGCTCTGGGATCTGGCCCCGCCCCTCTAGCCACAGCGCCCCTGCCTCGGTCCAACCCTCATCACTGCTTGCCTGGAGTACCGTACTAGGTTTCTAACTGGCTTCCCTGCATCTGGTCTTGCCCACGTGGATCCAGCCTTCTCAGGACTGCCAACATGATCTTTCTAAAACACAAGTCTGTCCAAGGCACTCGCCTGCCTAAAATCCCTCAATACTAACAATGGCTAAAATTTACTGAGCATTCTCTCTGCTCCAAGACAGCTCTCTTAGCCCTCTGTGCTGATTGACTCCCTCTTCACAACAGGTCAATGAGGTAAGTACTATTTTTATACCCTTTTTACAGATTAGGAAATTGAGGCGCGGGGGGCGGAGAGAGGATCATTCGCCCGAGGTCACGCAGACAACAAGGCAGAGCAGGGCCTCGGCTCCGAAGCCTGTTTCTCCAATGCTGTGTCACGCTGCTCCTTCAAGGGCTCCCCATGGGCTACATGAAAACGCCAAGCTCCTTAGCTGGCATTCGAGGCTCTCCAGGACCCGGCCAGCCCTGCTTCTCCAGTGCCTCCTCTCCAGACCTGCCTCCTGCTCCAGAAACCCTGAGCTGCCCACTTTGCACATCCTCAACAGACTGGTTCGTGTATCTGCGCCTTTGTGCCGATGAGCTCTTTGCTTGACTCTCTCCTCCCCCATATTTGGCCACACTTGGATGACTTTCCACTCAGGTCAGTTTAGATGTCACAAGGGACAGATCCTCCCAGCCTCCCTGATGGCCATTGGCCTGAGCTGGCTGTCTTTCCTTGATGCTCCACAGCCCCTCGCCCTTGAACTTTCCTCCACGGTTCTCCCCAGATTGTAGACTCCTCAAGGGTGAGGACTCTGTCTTATTCACCTCGTCTCTGCAGAGTACAGCACGGTGCCTGGAACGCAGTAGGTGCCCTGTAAGTTCTGCTGAGCTGAACTGAACTCTGCCTTCCTTGGCTTACCCCGTCCCACCCCAATCAAGGCCCGGGCCCTGTGATCATTTCAGATCACCCCGGCGCACAGCCATTTCCTTCTGCTCGGAATTCCCTCAGCACACAGATTCTGTGCCACTCATTTAGTAATTAATCAATCCTGTCCCATCTCGTGACACCTCCTGCATTGCAATCTTCACTATTATTTAACTCATGTTGTTACTTTTCTTCTCGTGAACCGCTTCCCCAGTTAAAGGGCAAACTTGGAGATGGAAGTTACGGGATGGATATCACTTGCATTTTTGTCTTCCTGAATGCCTTGTATATATTAAGTGTCCAATAAATGCTTGGTGATTTAACTAAACGCAATCTGGGGAAGCCAAGGTTGGGCTGTAAGGCAATGAGAGAAGGGGGAAGAGACCCTGACTTTAAAGCAGGGGCTGCTCAGAAGGGCAAAATATTTGAGGCTCAAAGGGGCATAACCCAGTCTCTACTCATTCTCCCCCCAAGCAAAAGCCTCACCTGCTGGCTTTGAAATAGATGTTTACTTGGATGTAATAAAACATTGAATTAAATTTTTGGATTTAGAATCAGGAGTCGCAACATATGCATAAAAGCCAAAAATATCACTCTCTGCTCTCCGTCAAGAAGCTGCCATCCTGGCCTGCTGGGCACCAAAGCCCACATTCCATCAATTCCCCCTCGGCCGATCTAAGGACCGTGGGGAGATCCTTCAGGCCAAGTGGTAGAGGAGAGAGCCCACCGAGAACCTGGGGCTCCGTTCAGCCTTTGACAAGGGCTCACTCACCCCTCTCCTTCCTCTCTGGAAGCAACTCCATGCCGAGAAACAGGCTTTCATTAAAAATAAAAATTATCTAGTCCACTACGTGCCAGGCAGAATGGATACAAAGATAAATGCCAAGAACCCAGGCCTCAAAAATCATCCATGATTAAAACATGTACTGAGCATCTTCTTCTAGGAGCAACATGTAATGAACATGTAATGAGCACGAACTCCGTGCCAGGCCCTGCAGCTGAGTCTTGGGAATAGAGGAGCATACAGGACAAGCCCCGACCTTCTAATAATAACCAACCGCTGTGCACAAGGCACCGCAAGTACACAGAGAAAGATCAGACACGGTCCCCATCCTCCAGGAGTGTGCAGTCCAGTTCTGGAGTTGGGTCCTTTGTGTACAGGTATGCAGTATCCTCACAGCTGCCATTAGTCTACATGACAGCCAGTCCCACCAGAGCGCCTGTGTGCCGAGCACAGTGGACCCCGGAGCTCAGAGCATGGGCGGATGGCCTGGAGAAGAGGCAGCCTCGGCCAGGCCTGGGGTGTTGGGGAGAGTGTCACAGTGGAGAAAAGGCGTTGGCAGAGCTGGGAGAAGGACAATGTGAGGCCGAGGCCGCAAGGAGGTTTACTGGAAGGCAAACCTCTCAGGCATACAGAGTAAGGGGCCTGGACTGGGGCCAATTCACATTCTAAATGGGAGCCATGTGACAGGGTGAGGCCCAGGGACAGCCAAGTGCCTTAAAGACACAGACACTTGGAGGGGCGGTTTGGAACTAGGTAGGGCGGTCCCCCGTCGTCGAGGGAAATTTCACTTAGCAAACAAGCACACTATATCCATCAGCCCCTCACTATTCACAGCGTGGCCCACAGATGAGAGCAGCAGTCTCACCTGGCAGCCTGTTCAAAATGCAGGCTCTCAGCCCCACCCAGACCTCCTGATTCAAAATCTGCATTTTAACAAGGCGCCCAGGTGACTCATTTGTTCATTAACGCTTGAAAAATGTGGTTTTAGTGGCCCCTTCTCCCCTGGCCATCCAACTCCCAGGCACTTTGGCTGCATCTTGGGGACCAAACCAGGGCCCTGCCAACCTTCCCCCACCCCACCATCCTGCCATGAACTACACCTCCTCTCCTCAGAAAGGAGGAGGCCTTTGCTTCTTCCCTGTGCAGCTCGTCACCGGGATCCTCTTCCACTTCCAAGTCTCTACGATTCAAACAACTTTGAAAATGAGACTTACTCTCCAGGGTCTGACCTCTCTCCCTGCCAACCCCCAATTTATAGATCTCTGGTACGAAGCAGTTCCAGGTGCCCCAAGCAAAGGGCAGCACTGATTTTTCTTTTTCCCTGAACCTACGGCCTGCCCTCCAGACAGAGGACATGAGCCTGGCACTGATCTAAGTATTTTACCTGCTGCATCTCCGAGACAATCTTTAATCCTCACAGCGACCTGACGAGGTAGGTGTTACAAGTATCCTCACGGTACAAACAAGGAATCCAAAGCTCAGGGCCAGCCTACCCTCTGGTGTCCTGCTCCAGGACCGTCTGCTTTCTTCACTTCTGCTTAAAAGCCCTCCTGGGGTACAGGTGGAAGCAGCAAATGTGATAATGAGGGTACACGCCCTCTCTCCAGCTTGATTCCGAGAAAGTAGGACCGTGTCTTAATCATCTTTGTAGGCCTCACAGTGTAACACGATAGTGTGCCTACAGTAGGAGCTACATTGACGTTCGGTGTCTGTTAATGACACAGAAATTCTGGAGTCCTGAGTTTCAGTCCCTGCTTCAGGAGACAGGGGCGCGGGCACACGCTCCAGCCAGCCACACAGTACGTTAAGTGGATCCGTTTGCTGATGGAAGTCACGCACGGGCTCCAGGCATCTTGCTGGCTCGCAAAGGAAAGACCACCCCACGCAGGGTTCGGGCTAGCCTGACTGTGCTCCCAGAAAGGCCTAGAGGGAGGGTATTTGGGTTTGCGGCTTGAAACTGTAGGCCTCACTGAGAGGTTGGGGGGTGGGGGTGGGGGAATGAATGCAGGAGGTTGGGGGAGAGAGAAAACCAAGGCCTTGTAGTCCTGTCTCCCCAGACATTTTACAAGCTCTTCCCTCCCGGCTTCTGCTGTCTCCTCACCTCCCTGAAGGGCCAAGGAAGTGGGGAGGCGTGGGGAGGAAGCAGGGGCCTGGCACCCCATGCAGTGGCAACACTCCGGCTGGGTATCAGGCCAGATGATGAATACTAAGATAAATACTTAGAGGTCAGACGTGGGGTCCCCGCCTTGGACCCCCTGTGTTGGAGATGTTGTGCACAGTATGTCCACGAGGCCTAGAGTTACGGCTACCAGACACCAGAGCCTTTCAGCTAAGACTTGAGATGGAGAGCACAGAAGGGAAATTTTACCACAGTGAAAGTCCATCACGAGGGCCATATATTTAGAGACTGCAAATGTTTTACGTCATCAGGAAAGGGTTTTTTGGATGCTAAAAACACTTGGAAGCCGGGGGGAGGCAGTGAGAGAACAGTGAGTGAATCTGCCCATCTCTGAAATGAAAAAGTAGTTTAAATGGTATCATCAAGGGAAGCTTTAAAAAAAACAACCCCTCTGGGGAGGTGGAAGTGGGTTGAGGGTATCTGACCAAGAGGACTCACACCCCCCAACCACAGCCCCTCCCCAGAGCCCCAAGAGCCCTAACTGAAGGGTGGGGCAGAGGGCGCTGGATGGGGTTCGGGTCGCCAGGGATACCTTTGTCTGCCTGTCTGGGCAGTTTGTTGGGTACCAGCCCCAGCCCCTCCTGCTGAGCCGGGGATGCGGAGAAAAGCAGGGAACACGAATATCACTCCGCTCCTAAGTGAGGATGTCTCCCCCGAGGTGCACCTGCCACGTGCCCAGGCCTCTTGGGGGCAGACACTCCTCCATGTGGCAGTGTGGGTACCGCCTCCATGGAGGCTGTAGGAGGATGCAGGGTTTGAGGGGGGAGGTGAGGAGGGGGGAAGTGGAGCCCAGAGCCTAGCGGGCACACCCCGCCCACTGTCCCCCAAACCCCACCCCTGTCAGCATTTGACATTTCCCCAGGACCCAGAGAGATCAGGGCTAATGTTCCTGGGAGGACAGAGGTGGGGGGAGTCACAGCTGCAGCCTGGCAGGCCCCCGGCCCCCCGCACGTCTGGGGTGAGATGGGGGGCTCTCTCGGGGATGCCATTCAAGCCCTGTCTTTTGGGGGAAAAAAGCCAAAGAAAAACATGTATTTATAACATGAACTTCCCTCCTCTCCTTCCCCTCAGCCAACTGATTAATTAAATGAATACAAAGGCCGTCTTGTTGGGAGCTCCAGCCGCATGGACCCTCTGTGTTTTCTTTAAGCCGGCCTAGCAAACAGGAAACAAAAGGCTTAATTCTGTCTGGTTTCATGAAGGGGGCTGTATGTCACAGTCAGAGGCTGGGGCTCAGCCAGACCCCGTGGAGCAGCCACAAGGCAGCTCGCGACCCCCAGCCCCCCAACCGAGCCCACCGCCCCCCAATCACCACTCTTCCCCAAACCCGAGCTAATGCCAAGCTAGCCCGGCTCTTGGGGGAAATGTCTACACACGGGAGAGAAACTAAAAGGGAGCTGGGAGTGCCTAAGAGAAGGCTCTGGAAGAAAACCTTCAAGGGAGTGAAGTCGAGGAATTTGATCCACTGGGCCGTTAACAATGGGAGAGCTGGAAGGGGGCTGGGCTGGGGCTTTCCTGATGGGTGAGGTGAAAAACAAACATTTTCTAGCTGTCATACTTCCTATTCCAGAATCTCTCAGACAGTCTACAGCTGGGCAGCACACGGCTGTCCCCGTCTCCCTCCCACAGGTGGGAGCCACAGCTCAGAGAGGGACCAAGATGGGCGGTCGCAGCACCGCACGCCTTCTGAAGCCGCCCTGGCCGTGCCCTGCACTGTCTCCTTCTCCCCAAGCCTTTGCCATCTCTCCTGTGGCCAGGTCTTGTGGACGCTTTCCGTATTTTCTGGGAATCACCAGAACTTTGAATGGGGAGGAGAGAGGCTGCTTTTTTTTCTGCAGAGGAAGAAAGCAATATTGGGGAAGGATTTAAGCGGCACTGCTGTCATTCCAAAGGGCTCCAGAGGTTTGTTCCCCAAAGTTTATGGGACCAAAGGACGTGCGTGGCCCCAGCACACCACCCTGTCTCTCAGATCTAACCCGGAAGTGACAAAGAAGACCCCACTTCTTCCTTTGGGGTAGCAGGACAGAATCAATAGCAATCTGGGTTCTGCCCCAACCTAGGCTCTCAGCTCAGAAAGCGTTCGTGGAACCAAGACCCTGGGAGGCCAGGGAGAAGGGAAGAGAATGAGGGATGACGTCGCAGAGAAGGTGATCAGGCCAAATCTCGGCCGGTGGTCTGAGTGCATGAGCCCGGTCAAGCCCTCTACTTCAGAGCCTGTCAATTCACTTGACTCGACGACCTTTATTGAGTTCCTGGGTGTGCCCGTGTTCTAGGCTCTCGGGGGACAACAGAGTGAACAAGAGACAGACCCCCGCCCACGTGGAGGGCACATCCCTTTGAAAGACAGCAAGAAAGCAAGTGCCCCGCCTGGCCCTCTATTCATCCATCTGCTAAACAGTTGCTTATTAAGGGCACTGAGACTGAGACGCAGTGATGATCAACCCAGACACGGTCCTTGACATCCTGGAGCTTGTCTAATGGGCAAGTCAGATCCTAAACCTCAAACCACACAAATAAGTATGCCACTGCAAACTGTGATGGCCACAATGAAGAAGCTATGCGGGGTAGGAACAATGGCGCCGGCTTCCGTGTAGCAGAGAGATCAGGGCACGGGCGTGAGGGAGAAGCCACCCGGAGGCATTGCATGAGGCCAGGCAAGAGACGGCAGAGGTCTGGGCCAAGCGCGTGGCACGGGGAGCGGAGGGAAGTGATCAGGCCAAGACTCACCTTATACTAGGTGGAACGCGATTGGCTATGAGGATATGGGGGAAAGGTCAAAGTCAAGGATGATCCCTGGTTTTCGGCTCAAGCAACCTGGTGAACCCTCCTGCTGTTTATTGGGGTGGGGCAGGTTGGGAAAGCACAGATCAAGTTGAAGGGGAGGAGATCAAGCTGGAGTGGCCCTTTCTGTTCCCACCCACCCACCCCGCTTCCAGTCCCTGGAAAGAGAATCTCTGCTCACCCCTTTGCCTTATTTCCTCCTGAGGCTAACGACTGTGACCTGGAGAACAAAATGCCTTGACAGTGGGACCCTCTGGCCCTACCTCAGTTACATCAGGGAGACAGGGAGGCCGGCAGCCAGGACCTGGTGCTGTGCCTTGAATGCAACACCAGGTGCACTCCTCGTGTACAGCCCTCAGAGGGCATTAGTTTCACTGCTGTGTAGACGGGAAGACTGAGCCACCTGCCATGGGTGTCGGGAGCCCAGGGTTCCCTCAGTGAGTGGCTGCTGCTTCTGTCTTAGCTGGTCCACAGAGCAGCAAGGAGAGTCCCAGGAGCCCCAAATCACTTGATCTGGGACAGTGGAGTGTATCACATTGTTTTTTTTGCACTAAGTGACTTAACCTCCTGGTTTGGTTTTTCTCGGATAGATAATAAATTTAATTTGTACTGAATGAATGTGTGAGAGTGGCAGGGCTGCCTGGACCCGAGTGAAAGTCAGAACAAAAGAGTGTTTTGCAGTGAGGAGAGAGGGTACCCAGACGAAGGTGCTAGCAGCCTGCATTCCACTCCAGCGAAGCTCCTCGGCCGAGCGGACAGGAGCCTGGGCGGGTGGCCTGGGCCAGGGGAGCAGGCAGGTGCCACCTGGGGATGGGCTGGGGACTTTGACAACCACCAGCGAGAAGGAGAAAGAGAGGAAAGAAGAGGGAAGAGAAGAAGGATCTGCAAAGAAGCAAAAAGGAGAGCAGAGAGGGCAGGGGAGGATGCGTGGCATGGGGTGGGGGGAGCATCTGGGTCTGAAGAGCCCAGAGGTCAGATCTACAGGTTTAGGACGAAAGCCCGGCTGAGCAGGCTGTCACAGGTCAAAGGGACTCAAAGGAAGTGGAGATAGGAACAAACCTACACGGATGAATTTTCCCGAGTTCATCTGCGCTCCAGTAAAATTGACCTCGGCGCTCATATCGCCAGATGACAATGGACAGGAATGAGTGTACTGAAGGAGAACCCAAAAGCAGGTTTAGACCAGAGGTCAATGGCCCTTCCCCTGCTCCCCCCATCCTTCTTACCCCTCTGGTAAGGCGCCAAGGAGGGCACCAGAGGTTGAAAGGTTGGTCGACGGGGTGTGTTACCTGCTTCCCATCCCACCTTTGCCTTTCTGGCCTTTTCATCCAAAAAGCTGATGGGAGCAAGTAGGATTCCAGACACAGAATTCTTTATTCTCTTCAAAGAGATGCTGGCTATAGAAACGATGGTGGAACATCTGACCTCCTCCGTATGAGGACTCCACTCTGGCCCCTGACCCGACTCATCTCTCTTCTGGTAAGTAGACTTGAGAGCCCCCAGCAAGTCCCAGGAAGATGGCCATCCGGGCCTCAACCTGAGCATGGGCTGGCAGACACAGCCAGGGATGCCCAATCCCTCCCGAGCTTCTCTCCACTACAAGGACCTGCCTTGAGGTCTAGATGGAAGAAACAGCCGCTCCCCGGAGGGCCCTCCACTGGCCTGAAAGGCCAAGATTATGCTGCTAACATGCAAGGCAGGGAGGTAACAGCCAGGTTTCCCAGGAGCCTCCAAGCTGCAGCCCACAGCTGTGGTGTGGCCCCCAGAGCCTGCTGCAGGGCAGGGTGAGCAGGAGTGGAGATGACCCAGCCTGAGGTCACTGTGATCCTTTTCCAGGAGCCCCACCAGCTCTGGGCACAGGCAGCTGCCGCCTGCACAGCCCCAATCCTCTACTGACCCCAACTTTACAGCAACCCTCCGGGGACCTCCGGGGATGTGCACGCTCCCCAGATGACTCTCAGCCCACCCTTGCTGCTGCCGCAGCGGAACCTCGACCTGGGTCCCTTTCTTCCCTGCTGAGGGCGGGCAAGGGCTCTGAGGCAGAGTTATGTATCACTAACAAGTCCCCAGAACGAGAACCCTCCCAGCCCGAGGCCTCAGCGGAACCCTGAAGGAAGCCAGGACTCCCAGGCAAGGCGGGGGTAGGGCCTCTTTCTCAGGTAGGTGTGGAGCAGAAGAAGACGTTTCTCTGGGGCCTCAGTCAAATAGGGGTTCAGAAAGGCAGATCCCTACTCAGGGACCTGGTCCAGAGGCAGAGAGGATCCATGTGGGGAGTCAGGGCACCGGGAGCAACCTCCGGCCTGTGCTCACTTCCCATCCCACAGCCTGGGCAGTAATTAAATGAGTCTGAAGGCCAGAGTGGCTGTAATTGAGAAATTTCATCTTCCTCCCATCTCAGACATAATGAATTACACAAGGACCAAGGTCTCCCCGAGTGTCATTAGTCAACTATTCTAAATACCCGCCTTCTCCAACCAAGCGAGGCCTCTAACCCCTCAGAGAAACAGGGGCCTAGCTGGGGTTGGCTTCTACGATAGCTCTGCCCAGTAGAACTTCCTGCAGTGAGGGATAGGAGGCTAGTGACCTCTTGAGACGTGGCCAGTGAGAGTGAGGAACTGAGTTTTTAATGTGATCTCATTTTAATTAGTTTAAATTTAAATAGCCACATAGTGGCGGCTACCATATTCTTACCCAATAAGGTAAAAGCCAACGACCTCAGGGAAGAACCTTCTCCATGCCTTCCCAGCACCGACACAAGGCCTCTTCTCTAAGTGATGCAGCACAGTGGCCCTGCCCGGGGGAGGGGGGCATGTTTTATCCTCAGAGTATCAGGGCTACTTCCTTCCGGGAGCCTTTATAGGCACGCGGCGGGTCTATACTTAGAATCACGGAAAATGAACTTGGATGGGACCTTGGACATGGTCAGATCCAAATCCTTTGCTCTACTGATGTGGGAATGCAGGCCCAGAGAGGCGAGGCAGCTCGCCAAGGTCACAGAGGAAATTGTAGCAGGGCCATCAGAAGCCAGGTTTGACGTCACTGCCCTACGACCTCCCTCCCTCCCTGGACCGCCTCTGAACACCAGTGTACTCTCCCTGATAGCCACAGTCTGCCCTCATACCGACTGGAGCTTCTCAGCCCTCGATGAGGGTGCTGGGGAGACCCCACGGGTCTGGCGATGGGCACAGAAGGCGGGCTGGACAGATGAGTCTCCTGGACTCAGACCCTGCTTCAGGCCCTCTCCTGAGCCGCCGTCCTCAGGGGATGCCTAGGCCAGCCCCTGAGGCACAGTTAGCACTCAGCAGAACGAGTGAATGAAAGGAAAAATGAACAAACTCAGGGCCAAGTTTGGGGCACACCCAGGGATGCACAAGCCCAGGGAAAATGACCTGCAACCCTGGCTCAGAGTCCTAGAGGAAATCCCGCCCACACTGTTTCCAGGTACAAGCTTTGAAATGGAAAAGTCTCCCCTTCGAGGAATTTTGGCACCATCTACACTCCCAATACTCAGAGATAGAGCCTCTCAGGATGCCCATCTCCAGCTTCCCAAGCAGACCTTGTGGTGGCAAAGCCTGGGTGCCCACGGCCAGGACAGAGGATCTAAACCAGGTGTTGGTAACCTGGAGTCCCTGCATCCTAGGGATCCCCGTCTGGGACACTGTTAACAAATTTTGCGTGTGCGTGTGTGTTTGTACCTTTTTCTTGGGAGAGAATCCATCTCATTCTATCATATTCTCAAAGAGGCCATGACACCCAAAATCAATTTTGGAGGTTAGAGAAATGATCAGCCATTGCTCACAGAACTCCTCCACAGGGTGTTCCATGGCATCTCAAAGTCAACACTTGTAAGATGAGACCCTTGTCCCACAAGAACTTCGCTCTTTTCATGAATAGTATGTCAATTCACTGAGTCTTCAGGCTGGAGATTCCACCCTAAGGCGGACTCCCAGTACCTGGTCAATCACCAGGTTCTACTGATTCTTCGGCACAGCTCTTAAGTCCATCCTCTTTTCCATTCCTCCCACCCTGACCTGAACCTCACGGCCCGCCGTCGCTGCCCAGCTGCTGCCAAGTCCTTCCCCTTGCTCCGGCCTCTCAGCTCCAAACCAGCCTTATCTTCTTATAAAACTTCAGTTTTATGTTATGACTCCTCTGCTTACAGTATCAAGAACTGAGGGTGGGAAAACCATGTGTCTTGAACCTGTGTCATAAGCCAGTAAGCAAGAGAATAGAAGGTAAAACAGAAAGACGACAAGCTTGGGAGCCAGACCAACCTGGGTTCAAATTCTGGCTCTGCCTCTTCCAAGTTATATGTTACTGAGCAAGTTATTTGAACTCTCTGAATAGCAGTTTTTACACCTATAAAATGGAGGAATAATAAACACCTTCCTTAAAGAAGCACTGTTTCTTGTGTAGTGGTCAAGAGCTCTGGCTCAGAATTAGACTCTCTGGGTGCTAATCCCATCTTCCCAAATTACTAGCTGTGGGACCTTGGGCAAGTTCCTTAACCTCTCTGTGCCTCAGTTTATCTATAATATCAAAAGATAATAATAGTACCTACTTTGTAGAAGTGTTGTGAGGATTGAGTTAGCATGAAGAGCTCAGAACAGTGCCTGGCACGTAGTAAGTGCCAAATACATTTTCGTTATTATTATTATTTATTTTTATTGTTATTTTTTTTGCAGTACGCGGGCCTCTCCCTGCTGTGGCCTCTCCCGTTGTGGGGCACAGGCTCTGGACGCGCAGGCTCAGCGGCCATGGCTCACGGGCCCAGCCGCTCCGCGGCATGTGGCATCTTCCCGGACCGGGGCACGAACCCGCGACCCCTGCATCGGCAGGCGGACTCTCAACCACTGCGCCACCAGGGAAGCCCCATTTTCATTATTATTACCGGTAGGATTTGTGGTGATACTTAAATTCTCTGGAGCATACAAAGCACCTTGCCCACTGCCTGCCAAATAGTCGATGCTCAATAGGCGACAGCATCTTTCCCTTCACTAAAAATGTGCTGAATTAGCCTGTCTTAAACTCGCGGAGTTCACATTAGTGACAACATATCCAAGTGGGAACATTCCAGCGGAAGCAGTTAGGAAGAGGAATGAGGCCTAGAGGGACATTGAAGGAAGAGGGGGATTTGGGGTCCTCTGATTCATGGACTCACCCAAACCCCAAGGAAGGGCTGAACGTCCCCCTCTGTCAGCCAGTGTAATAGTGTGATCCAAACTCAGGGTGGGAGGCAAGAGGGCCAAGCTCCCCTGCTGTGCAGTGAGGGCCCTCCTGTGGGGACACAGGGGGCTGGGGGTACAAACCTCCCTGCCTCTGGACCGCCAAGACCTACTGGACAGCAGCCTTCCCAGGAGACTGCTAGAAAAGCCGCCTGCGTCAGCAAAGACCAGGAGAGGATTACTGCTCCCGAGAAAGGTTAGGGGTGGGAGCTGGGCTGGAGGTGGGAAGGCGGTGCCGAGGAGCTCTTACCCAGGGATCAGAGGACGCCGGTGGGAAGGGAGGAGCTCAGTGCACGGAGCTCCCACGGCCTGCCCCACGAGGCACAGCAGAGCTTCGTGAGGCCCACCAGCGGCACTGCCATTCGACTTCGGAAAACCCTGAGACATCACATTGCCTTTGGCTGTTCCCCCTCCTCCAGGGCCCTGCCAGCAGTTTCAGGCTTGGAACAGCTACCAACCAGCCCTGGGATATTGCCTTAGCTTGGGAAGGGCCCTCGCAGCCATCAGCATACTTGATACTCACAACCCTCCGGTGAGAAATCTATAACCCTACCCCCATCCTGCAAATGAGGAAACTGAGGCTTAGAAGGTTCCATCTGGAACGTGCCTTGTTCCAGCCTGAAATCCTGGTCCCCAGCGGCTCTGAACTTCCGGCTCTCTGTACCCTCACAGAGCTGCCTCTCGCTAAACCTCTCTTCTCACCGGCAGGGACCCTGGACCAGGTTTGCACGGCGAACTCCTGCCATTCGCCGGCTCCTGTTCCCAGGCCAGTGTCCGTCTCTGTCTCCATCGCAGGGCTTCCTCCTGGGGTTTGAGGAGGGGGTGGGAGGGGGTCCGGGTTAGCGCGGGCACGGGACAAAGCAGCCAAGCCTCTCGTGATAAGGAAGATCTCGCTGTACATTATGCACACATTTGTGAGTTCTGAGTATCACAGAGAGAGAAAGAGGCACATAAATTAAAGTGGCCAACTTGTATGCACACATGCATACTGGCACGGGCAGAAGGCTGGCTTTAAATGGTAAAAATTAGCAGCTTGAAACATTAAAAAACCTCAACTTTGCCTCAGAAAGATACAGGGCAACTTCACAGAGTTTTATGTGGCCCATAAATTAGAGCTGAGAAAGGGCCTCTGCAGCATTCCTCGGGACAGACGGGGCTTTCCGCCGTGCAGATACGCTGTGTGGCAGCATTACAAATGTCCCAAGCAGTTTATATACAACAGCACAGCGTGAGTTTGCTGGGGGAGATTGGAGCTGGTAATTGCTATTCTAAAACTGGCCTTGTAAGCTTGAAGAAATGTTTTGAGGGGGGAAAAGAGCCAATTTAAGAGCTTTATAAAGCCATAAATGCCTTCCGAGCAAACCAAATGTAATCTATCTAGGGAGACGGGTCACCCCTCAACCCCGATGGCAGACCCCGCAGTGCTGCTGTACGGCCCAGAGAAGTTACCCTGAAGGCCCTGCCGCAGCAAGTGGGTCACCTGTATGCAGACAGGGGACTGTCCCAGATGGCCCGGGTGCCTCGAAGGCACCTCCCCGGGCAGGGCTGCCATCAGGCTACCTGAGAACAGGCTTCCCATCCGAAACCACACTCAGCTACTTTCTCTGCCAGCCAGTGTTATTTCCTTTCCCCCCAACAAACAGGACCAGCTGGCCCTGGCTTCCTACGTGCTGCCCAGGTGTCCTACCTCCTGTGGCCCCTCGGAAACAGGGAGGGGCTGGAGGGTCCAGAGACACGGCCTTGGTTCCACCCAGAGAGAGGGGCTTTGTGAGAATTAAGTTAGGAAATGTACGTAAAGCACCTGCCACATAGCACTCCGTAAAGAGTAGCTATTATTATTTTATGGTTGCCGTGACTTAGGGGAGGAGCAAGTGTGCCCTGAGCAGAGGTACCACCTTCTCCAGGCCCAGCTCCCCCAGGCTCCCGGCTCAGGTGGAAGGACATCACTGAAGAGCCCGGCCAGCAGCACACGGGCATGGACGCCGCCCGGCTCCCCGGAGAAACCGTTCCAGCGCCTGTTTCCTGACTTAATTCGCCCTTATCTCCCCCAGATGCCTTCAGATACATTCTTTCTCTGCAGCCCCTGCCCTCACCTTGCACGTGATGCCAGGACCCCAGAGTCCTCTGCTAACCCTGATCATCAGCTCAGAGCCTCTTCACGCCCCGAGATGTACGAATGCCCGTAGGTTTAAGGCTAGAAAAGCCGAGACCTCCTGGAACAGAAGCGGCCAGATCTCCTGCTCCCCGGCCCTCTGTCCTCACCCGTCGGCCTCTCTCTCACGGCTCTTCCACAGCGCCCTCCGCCATGATAATCCCACTCTCTTTTCAGGTGTGAATATTTCCTAACGGAAAACAAAAGCCATATAGCGCACAACTACCCGCGTTCCATTGTGTTTTAACAGCTCTACTGACGGCATGAAGCACCACACAGGAGCCGTAGAAACGGATTCAAGATTAAGCTTCCAGTGAAATGTGTTTTTAGTTATATGTATGTTCATAGTTGTTGCGACACCTTATTAAAGTTGAAAGCTACATGTAACGGCATTACCGGTGGCCCTTCTCAACACCGCTGAGGTCAGGTTTCCTTACGGCCCAAAGCAAATGTGACCCAGCCACCTCCAAGCAGGCAGCTCCCGTGACCTCTCCTAGCCCTCCTGAGCTTCCCCCCACCCCCTACGCCCCGCACCACAACTTCTGAAAGGCGGGTCTTGGAGCTGAGACATTCCTCTAAGGCTCTGGCAGGTGGCTTTGCTGTGACAGACATCTCACAACCCCAAATCAGGAGACTGAAGGCTTTCCTTGACCCACCCCTCCCCCAAGACTCTTACCTAGGAACAATCTTGGCCTAATGGCTGTCCCCTCAGATTATGCCAAGCAAGTCTCTGGGAATTTGCTAAGACCATGTCATCCTCCTGGTTTGCTCACCTTCTTTGCCTCTGCTTTCTAAAGGCCTACTCATCCTCGGAAAGGGTTGTAGTCCATTCACAAAATAAAATCAACACACAGGAGGTAAGCTGGTGCTGCGGACAGTACAGCCGTCCTTCAGGATCCACAGGGGATTGGGGCCAGGATCCCACAGATACCAAAACCCGTGGATACTCAAGTCCCTTAGGTAAAATGGTGTCGTATGTGCATATAACCTATGCACATCCTCCCATATACCGTACTTTAAATCATCTCTAAATCGCTTATAATACCTAATACAATGTAAATGCTATGTAAATAGTTGTAAATACCATGTAAATGCTATGTAAATAGTTGCTGGCATGTGACAAATTCAAGTTTGGCTTTTTGGAACTTTCTGGATTTTTTTAAAAAATATTTTTTGATCCGCAGTTGGTTGCATCTACGGAGGTGGAACCCACAGATACAGAGGGCCTGCATTTGAATCCTGTATGTGCCGTTTGCATAGCTGGGTCACCTTGAGCGAGTCTCTTGACTTCTCTTGTCTTCATTTTTCAGTTCATCTACAAAATAAGAGTCTGAACTACGTGATCATAAGGGTCCTTTCGGTCCCAGGATTCCTAAATGAATACCTGCTAAGGGTTTCTGGGAAGTATTTCTTTTCTACCTTCCAGGCACTTGGTGCCATAAGGAATAAAAACATGAATAAGACACGGCTCCTGTCCTCGAGGAACCTGCAATTTCATTGCGGAGAAAGGCCTGTGAGAACAAAAAGTGAAATTACAGCAAATACTTTAAGCCCCCATGCTAGAGAGCAATATATGAAAAGTCGTGAAGCAGTACCTGATTAGATGCCAAATGAGTTGTGCAGCAATAATTGCTCTAGGCCAAGGAGTTCAGAGGAGGAGAGAGCACCAAGGGACAGCTGGTCACAGAACATTGTACTGGCGAGGTGGGCAATGATGCTGGGCCTGAAGGACACATGCACGGGGACGTGCATCTGTGGGAACGGCCGAGCTTGAGCCCTTCATTAGCAACAGTGGTCTCTAAAGGGCAGGGTCAGGGGACAGCGCATCAACCAATGAGAGTGGAAATGAGATTTCATGCAGAGACACCGAAAGGGGAGCACTGTAGACAAAAGCAGAGGCTGGGCTGCAAAAGGTTTTAAGTGGCAGGCTCAGGGGCCGGAACTGTGTGCTGTATCCAAGCAAGGGGCCAATGAAGTGAGCACGGAGCACGGAATTTTGGGGGGATGAATCAGGCAATGGTTTGCAGAGTGGACTGGAAGTGAGAGGACAGGCAGTAAGGAGAGCAGAGAGAAGGCAACTCTAGCAGTCCAGGCAGAAGTTGACAGCAGCTGAACCAGGGTGGTGGCAGCAAAGATGCAGTGACAAGCCAGGTACGGAGAAGGATGAGAGGACAGCCTTGGCCTCCGAAAGTTATAGACTGGCTGATCAGTTATTTATCACCCGAAATTGGACACTTTTGACGTGAAAGGGGAGCCATTACAGTTACACTGGGACAACAGACTTAAGCCAGGACTGTCCTGGGCAAACCAGAGAATGAAGGGGGGTGGTGGGGCTGTGGATGGACACCAAGGTTTCAAGCCTACAGGACAGGAAAAGCTTGGGAGTTGACAGGGATAGGTGGGAGGATGGTGGCATAGAGCAACAGAGAAATAAGGGATGAGAGGAGTTTGTTGAAACTGAGCGGCCAAGCAGATTTTGAATCCTTTAAAGACAAGAACTGCATCTTATCTGAATTATCACACAGGTATTTTGCTAAATCCAATCGAGACAATAAAGACCTTTTGAATTTAATCTAAAGAGGACTGATTGTTGGAGGAATAGGAGGCAGGGCTACCCTTCTCCCCTTGGTTTTGTTTGTTGTTATGTATGTCTTTAGAATTTCAATAGATGTGCCTCTTGGTGGGTTTGTCCCCGTAGCCATCTGCAGCCCAGGGAAGTCTCATCATGAACTGATGATTCTAATGTGCTCTGAAAACATAAATGGGGCATCGACACGGCCAGCAGTGGCAGAGGACTCTCAGCAAATCCTGCTCCAAGCAGGATAGAAGAAGCAGGGAAGTAAATTCACCATGTCCCTCTTCCCAACTAAAATGCAGAAAATGAGGCCAAAAAAAAGAAAAAGAAAATTCAACCTAAAAAATCAAGGGAGCACATATGCAGCCTTCCCCTGCCCTTGGCTAATGTGGACTTTTGTGTGAAGACTCAGAAAACCTAGGACTTTTCTACAGGCTGTCGCACTGCCCCCCACACAGGGATTCTCTATTCCAGGATCACGGCCGCACTTCTTCCGTGGCAGACACACAAGTCCACAAGTTGGGTCTTATAACACTGTCCAGAAGAGGATCTTACAGACATCCAGTGACCCAGAAATCTGAGGCAGAAACATCGGCTATGAATTATCCAGGAACGGGTGGCTGCAGTTAGGTGATCAAGCTAATCTCCCTAAGAGTGTTGATTACGACTGAGTTAACAATGCAGGGTTTGGGGTAGGACGAAGGTGCCTGACCCAGCACCTCTCCTCGAGGTACACGAACTTCGGTCCTAATCCCCAGAAGGGGTTCCCTCTTGGAATCTCCCGATGGAATCAATTCCACAAGTCTCTCTAGCTGATCTGGCAACACCAACATCATGACAGAAAGATGACGTTGTGGCTTGCAGCGGCCCTCAACTTTTTTCCGCTGCACACCCCTGCAGTTGGTAGCAAGCTCTGTAGTCATGGTGAATCGCTGCAGCAATGACTCCCTACCGGGAGCGGATGACCTCTGAATGAGTGATCAGTCAGAATGGGCTGAGGGGTGGCAGTGTCTTTGAGAAAGCCCCCGGGGAGGTTCTGATACACCCACAAAGAAGAGCAGTCCTCACTGTCTTTCCTTGAGAATTACTGGACAGAAAACAAGTCAATTTACAAATCAAGAAAGTCACCATATATACCCAACTTCCTTTGAATAACTACAGCTTGTATGAATGACCTCGCTCCCTTAGCCTTCATTTCCTCACCTCTGAAATGGGAGAGGTAATAATAAAAAGCCTGTTTCCATGGGCTATAGTAGGATCAAGTGACATAATGAAAGTGCCTGCAACATTGTAGGAACTTAACAATTGGGGGGTTTTAGTTCAACTGACATTTCAATAGTGTGATTAGTGTTGCCATGAACTGATATTTTCTAATTATTGGGTATTTGCTCTGAACAAGGCTCCAGGTATGATCCTCTGCTATACACTGAACGTTTGTGTGCTCCCAAAATTCATATGATGAAATCCCAATCCTTAATATGACGGTATTAGGAGGTGGGGCCTTTGGGAAGTGATTAGGTTATGAAGGTGAAGCCCTCATGAATGCAAACAGTGCCCTTATAAAAGACACCCCAGAGAGCTCTCTTGCCCCTTCTTCCATGTGAGGGTACAGCAAGAAGACAGGCGTCTATGAACCAGGAAGTGGGCCCTCCACAGACACCAAATCTGCAGTGCCTTGATCTTGGTTCTCCCAGCCTCCATAACTGTGAGAAATAAATTTATATTGTTTATAAGCTATCAAGTCTACAGTAATTTGTTATAGAAGCCCCAAAAGACTAACACATTCTCCTTCAGGAGAAATCCACTTATTCAGTAATAAAGCAGATAGTTTCCCCCCATCCCCACCTGACCCAGGGCCCTAGGAGAGGTCCATCAGCAAAAGGGCAGTAGACACCTAACACCATACTCAATGATGAAAGACTTTCCCCTGAGATCAGGAATCAGACAAGATGCCCACTTTTACCACTGCTATTCAAAATTTATTAGAAGTTCTAGCCAGAGAAATTAGGTAAGAAAAAGAACTAAAAGGCATCCAAATTGGAAAGGAAGAAATAATCTATGTTGACTATGACTAGATGACATGACCCTATATATAGAAAATCACAAAGAATCCACAAGGAAGCTACTAGAACGAAATTCAGCAAAGTTGTGAGATACAAGATCACATGCAAAAAATCAGTTGTGTTTCTATACACCAGCAATGAACAATCTGAAAAGGAAATTAAGAAAGCAGTTCTATTTATAATAGCATCTAAAGGAATAAAATACCCAGGAACATATGTAACAAAGAAAGTGAAAGACTTTTACACTGAAACCTAAAAAACATTGCTGGAAGAAACTAAAGAAGACCTAAATAAATGGACAGACATTCCATGTTCACGGATAGGAAGACTTACAATTGCTGAGATGTCAATATCACTCAAAGCAATCTACAGATTCAACACAATCTCTATCAGAGCTCCAACAGGCTTTTCTACGGAAAGAGAAATGCTGATTCTCAAATTTATATGGAATTGCAAGAAGCCCTGAATATCCAAACCAATCCTGAAAAAAAAAAAAAGAACGAAGTTGGAAAGCTCACATTCCCAACTTCAAAATTTACCACAAAGCTACGGTAATCAAAACAGTATGCTACTGGGATAAGGATTAACATATAGACCAATGGAATCAAATCAAGAGTCCAGAAATAACCCTATACATCAATGATTACTTGATTCTGACTAGAGTGCCAAGTCCATTCAACTGGGGGAAAAAGAGTCTCTTCAACAAATGGTGCTGGGACAACTAGATTTCCACATGCAAAAGAATGAAGTTAGACCCCACCTCATACCATTAACTGGATGGATGAAAAATCTAAAGTTAGAGCTAAAACCATAAAACTCTTTTGAAAAAAACCATGGAGATAAGTCTACACGACCATAGATTTGGCAATGATTCTTAGATATGTCAACCAAAGTATAAGCAACAAAATAAAAGTATATAAATTGGACTTCATTAAAATAAAAACTTCAAGCCAGTATTTCCTCAGATGCCCCAATAAACCATTGCAAGGCAAAAACTAATAATAAAATAAAATAAAAACTTGTCCATCAAAGGACATTACCAAGAAAGTGAAAAGACAACCTACAGAATAATAGAAAATATTTGTAAATCATATATCTGGTAAGAGTTTGATATCCAGAACACATAAAGAACTCCTACAACTCAACAACAAAAGGGCAACTCATTTTTAAACTGAGCAAAGCACTTGAACAGAAATTTCTCCAAAGGAGATATATAAATGGCCAATAAACACATGAAAAATGCCTCACCATTAGTCATTAGGGAAATGCAAATCAAAACCACAATGAGATACCACTTCATTCCTGATAGAATGACTGTAAATAACAAAAACAAAAAAACCCACCAGAAAATAACAAGTGTTAGTGAAGATTTAAAGAAATTGGGACCTTTGAGTTTTGCTGGTGGGAACTTAAATGGTGCAGCCACTGTGGAAAATAGTTTGGTGTTTCCTCAAAAGGCTAAATGTAGAATTACTGTATGGCCCAGAAATTCCACTCCTAGGTACATACCCCAAAGAACTGAAAATAGGGACTCAGATACTTGCAGTATTATTCACAATAGCCAAAAAGCAGAAACAACCCGTGTCCCTCAACAGATGAATGAATAACAAAATATGGTACATACATACAGTGGAATATTATTCAGTCATGAAAAGGTATGAAATTCTTCTATACGCTATAACACAGATGAACGTTGAAAGAGCTAGTCACAAGAAGACAAATATACTATAATCCACTTGTATAAAATATCTAGAATAGGTAAATTCATAGAGATAGAAAATAGATTAGCATTTACCAAGGGCAGAATAGACAGCGGAATGGGGAGTTACTGCTTACTGCGTACAGAGTGTCTGTTTGGGATGAAAAGTTTTGGAAATAGATACGGAGATGTTTGCACAACATTGTGAATGTAATTAATGTCACTGAATTATACACTTTAAATGGTTAAAATGGCAAATTTTATGTTATATAGATTTTACTCAAAAAAGGACAGTAGAGGGCTTCCCTGGTGGCGCAGTGGTTGAGAGTCCGCCTGCCGATGGAGGGGACACGGGTTCGTGCCCCGGTCCGGGAAGGTCCCACATGCCACGGAGCGGCTGGGCCCGTGAGCCATGGCTGCTGAGCCTGCGCGTCCAGAGCCTGTGCTCCACAACGGGAGAGGCCGCGACAGTGAGAGGCCCGTGTACCTCAAAAAAAAAAAAAAAAAAAGGACAGTAGAAAAGATAGGGTGTAATTATTTGATTTCTCATGTGAAACTAAATTGAACCCAGGGAACCTAAACAAAGAGAAAAACCCAGATTGCTTTCAACCTTGAACTCAATAGTCATAAATGCGCATGGGCTTTGTAATAGACTCTACTCGGGCTGAGACATGGGGCCACTGGGCACAGAGAACAGTGAACAAACTCCAGGAGAGAAGGACGAGGGGTACTGCTTGCTTTCTGCAGAGGTGCTGGAATCCAGTACCCACAAATGGAGTGAAACTTGACAAATGTTTGTCGATCACCTCTTATGTGCCAGGTGCCGCACACACAGTGGTAAACAATGAGTAACCTGCTTGGAGCCCTGGCCTGTGCTCAGCCGCCAGGATGTCTTTCTTCACGGTTTGTTTCAGGTTTCAAATGAAAGGACTGTATGGATAGAAACGCATTATATGGGTGTGAGATGGTGTTGTTATCATCACTGTTAGCACTAGGGATTTACTGGGTCTTCTTGGAGGATGCCAGCCTAGCCAGCCTCCGACTCGAGGCCAGGGAAAGCGATCGGATGCTCCTGAGTGTGGGGAGGAGAGGTTCCAAGGAGAGAGCAGGGAACAGCAGTCAGCACGTGCAAAGTTCCAGAGGCTCAGGTCGCTACCCCACGAGGAGCCCAGACCATAGGCTCTACTCCCCTGGAGAAGGCTGCCTTTTCCCCCTCCAGGCTGGCTGGCTCAATGCCCTACCACGCAGTAGGGTCTTTCTTCGATCATTATATTCCTCCACGCACACCCTTGTTTATGGCTCCCCTTTCTCTGTCTATTCAATCCTCCCCAACCTTCAAGGCCTGGCTCATGGGAGACAGGATTGCTAACAGAAAAAGTTTACATGCAGATGGGCCTGGGTTCTGATCCAAACTGATCAACTGGGCGGCGTGGCCTTTGCCATATGTAAAAACAGAGGCAGTCATACCCACATCCCAAGCCTGCTATAACGTAGTAAGTGTCAAGTGTTTGGTACTTCACCCACCTCTTCCATCAAGTCTCTCCCGACCCATCAGCCCTCTTATCTCTCCTTCCTCTGAGACACTCTTCCCTGTGTCTCTCATTTGGTAATGAATCCTCTCTGTCCTGGGACATCTCTTGTGATGATCCAATCTCAAGTATTGCTATGTAACTCCTCCAAAATTATTTAACTTTCCATGTTTTCATGCTTCTCTCTCCACTCAAACTGTAATCTCCTTCACGTAGAGGCCAAATCCTATCAGCTTTGTTTCCCTCCCTGGTGGCTGGCACATGGTGGGTGCTAAATAAATTGAAAATAGATCTGAGGCAAATAGAGGGGCCACAGGCAACAGAGGAAAACCTCACAGGAAATAGAGCATGTTCAGCTCAGAGTAATAGCCCATTGGCGTTCTCTGCTCTGCGTGAAACCGTCCCCCGCCCATACTGGCCCTTCAAGAACACTCCATTCCTCGAATGAGTAGAATGAGCCCTGGGCTCATCAAGGTCAATGCCAGAGTGGAAATCCAGGCAAGTAGTTGATCTGAAGAAAATCACCTCTTTTTGTGAATTTTAGAATGTCTTGTAAGTAGTGTTTATCTTCTTTGTTTCGTCTGACCATTAAAGAGTCAGTGTAAAAAAAAACTCATTAAAAAAAAAGAGAGAGAGAGAGAGAGAGTCCATGTCCCATGAGCATGGCTCACCCTGCATTAGGGAGAGGTGGGCCAGGAGGAGGCTGCAGTGGCTGGGGTTAGCTGGCCAGGAGTTTAAGATCCACAAAGCAGAGGACTCACTCTCAGAAAACATACGTGTCACATGCTGCAGCCAGCAAGTACCACGTCCCTTGGAACTTAAGGGACTCCCAGCCCATTGGGCCAGGAAGCCCTCTGTGCACGGAGCTGGGAGTGTCTAGGCCAGCCTCTCTGAGGGAAAGGAAGTGGCTGCTTCTCCCCATCCTATAACCAACACTGGGAATAAAAGCAATGGCTTGGATGGCTTAGCCCGTTATACGTAAACCTAGCATGTGCCAGGAGTTCTACACACAGGCCGTTGGAGTCCCAACACAACACCATCATGGAATTATGACAGTCCTCAGTTTTACAAAAGAGGACACTGAGACTCAGGTTAAGATGATTGGCCAAAGTCAGGCTGACAGGGATTTGAACTCTGGTCTGGCTGAAGCCAAAGGCTTTTGTCTTTCAACTAGGCCTTCCAGTGACTTCTGCTATTGCTGGGAGATTCAGAAGCCAGATGGAGGGAGCAAGGGGACAGCCTTTAGTGGGTGCATGAGGCCACGACATCCTCTCTGTCGTGACTGACTCTTAGGGTGATAAGCTGCCCCAGAGTCCGGGACCGAGGGGTCCCCCTGGAATTGGGACTTTCAGCACTAAAGCCTAAACACAGTACAGTCCCCGGCAAACTGAGATGGTTGGACCCCTATGACTGAGGCTTTCCTGTGCTCTGTGGCTCCAAAAGAAAGCAAATGTCTTTTCAGAATGCAAACATAGCTGAAGGAAAGTATTGATGGCTCCCACTCTGAGTAGGGGGATAGCTTTAGGCCTGCCCCCAAGCACAGCCCCAAAGGGCCAGGTCACCAGGGCAAAGAAACCTGTCTGTGTCCCAGCTCCAGCCTAAGACCAAGAGTGGCCAGTCTGGGTGGAGCTGGGGCTTGAGGGGGGTGGACAGAAGAGCAGAGGTTCTCAGTACCTGAAGCCCTCTGGACCAGATTCTTTGGACACATCTCTCCCATCAAATGCTCACTACAACCCCATAGTTGAGGGATTTCTAGCCCATTTTACAGACAGAACAGCCACCATCTTATAGACCATTTAGAGGATCTTCTCAGAAGTTCGCCCAACATTTAAGAATCCTGAATCCTGAGCATCTTGCCCTCAGATCTGCCTAGATCTAAGAATCTAGGCAGAATCCTCAAGACACAAGCCCATGGGGAACTGTTTCTATGGGGAAGGAGGTCAGGTCACATCAGGCCCTCTTCCCAGCCCTCGCTGGGCAGCTGGTAAAGGACCTCACTCGTGTCTGCTGTCCCCAAGTACATGCATCAAGAGAGGAGGAGACCCATCCCCACTGCAGGGCCCTCACCAGGCCCTCCTAACCCCTGTTCTCGTCCATGTGAGGACCGAAAACCAAGAGGGCAAAGCATCTCTCTGACTATCCACACACTCCTCTTCTGATTCAGGCAGCACCTCCTCCAGGAAGGCGTCCCTGACTCCTGCAGCCACAGCGAGACCTCCTCCTGGCTTCATACAACCTCCTCGTGATGTGTCTGTCACACATTCCTGTCCTGTGCTTTTATTTAACTTTATAAATAAAGAGGACGGACACTGGTGGGAGACTGCCTGGGTTCAAATCCTGGCTCTCCCACATACTAGCTGTGTGACTTTGAACAGGTGGCTTAACCTCTGTGTGCCTCAGGTCACCCAAAAGTGAAGGCGGCAGGGCATCCACCTCAAAGAGCGGTTATGAGAAGTCAATCAACTATAAGGTGTAAAGTGTTTAGAAGAGTGGTATGTAGCAAGCACTCAATGAATGTTTGCTATTATTATTCTTCAAATATTAATATCGATGCTACTAAAGTATTGTCTCCCTAGCTAGCTAGTAGTCTAGTCTAGTTAGCTAGACTGGAAGTCTCTGGAGTGCAGGGCCAGAAACATGCTTCTTTGCATTATTCCCCATGTTAGGCAGACTTGCACCAGGTAAGAGCTATATAACAATGTCCTGTGCACTGGCCTTTGCAGAAGACTGACAGCCCATTCATTTTATTTCCTAGTTCTAGGGAGAGAAGTATGTCTGCCTGTCAGTGGCCAACGGCCACCTTTACCAACAACCCTCAAGAACGACCCCAAAATGTCTCACAGTGAGATGGGCAGAAGCAACAGAGATTTGGGAATGAACTTATGGCCCCTGAGGCCATGTGACCCCAGGAGCAGAATTCACGGAAGTCAAGGCCCTCTGGCCATCCCCCACCCACCCCCCAGAAGTGGAGGCCCACAGAGCAAACCTCTCATCCCCCAGGAGCTGTGTCACGCAGAAAAGCCAAAACTTTGTAGAAAGAGTCCTGGAGGGAATCCCAGAGGCCTCAGTTCTCATCCTGGCTCTGTTCTGTGTGATCTTTCACTAGCCCCTTGACCTCTCTGGGCCTCTGTTTGGTCAGCTGTTAAATCAGAGAGCTGTTCAGAGACTTAGCTCCTCCCAATCCTGACATTTCAGAGAAAAGAAAAAGCATCTTTTTTTTTTTTTTTTGCGGTACTGGGGCCTCTCACTGTTGCGGCCTCTCCCATTGCAGAGCACAGGCTCTGGACGCGCAGGCTCAGTGGCCATGGCTCAGGGGCCCAGCCGCTCCGAGGCATGTGGGATCTTCCCGGACCGGGGCACGAACCCGTGTCCCCTGCATCGGCAGGCGGACTCTCAACCACTGCGCCACCAGGGAAGCCCGGAAAAAGCATCTTTGAATGAACCTAACCTAACAAATCATTTCTCTGCAATCAGTTCCCCTCACTCATTCATTCATTCCACAAACACTGACTGGGCTTTTTTCACTATATGCAAAAGCACTATTCTGGATTACAGCTGTGAGAAAGAAGAGACAAAATCTGATAATTACAGGAGAAAACTAAAGGGGGTAGGGAGAGCCAGGGACGGGAGAAAAGGAACTTCATTTTAGATAGGACCTTCAGGGAAGGCCTCAGAGAGAGGATGACATCAGAGCAGGTACCTGGAAAAACCAAGGGAGTGAGTCGGGCAGATACCTGGGAAAGAGAGCTCCAGGCAGAGGGAAGAGCCAGTGCAAAAGCCCTGAGGGAGGAGCATGCCCGACCCCTCCAGGTACCACAAGGTGGGGGGGGGAGGGGGGCGGGGTAAGGGCGGCTGGAGCAGCGAGGGAGGAAGACAGCAAGACAGCGAGAGGAGCTGGACTGGGGAGGTAGGGATTCAGCCACAGTGAGGACTTTGGCTTTTACTCAATGATGCACCCGTATCATTAAGGCTTTGACATAAATGAATTTGACACTGTTCAGTTATATGATGAATTTGTTCATTTTTCGCCTCTCCACCACGGACCTGCAATCTATTTATGATTTTTATTATTATTACTTTTGTTTCTGTTTCTCTTTCCAGGCCTATAGCCAAGCTTTAGCCTGGTCTCCACTTCAGAATCTCAGCCTGGGTCGTCCCACCTCTCCTGAAGGTGCTGCCTGGTCCAGATCAGACTCCTGTGCTCTTTCCCAAGCTCTTCCAAGGTGTCCCTCCGACCTGTCAGTCTGCCCTGTCCCCCTTGCCATCCATCAATCCCTTCCTCTCTCCCCAGGGTCTTCACACCGACTGTCCCCCCCCCCCCCACACACACACCCTGGAATACTCTTTGCTTCCTTCTTTATTCACTTATGTCCTCCTCTCCCTTCAGGTCTCAGCTCAAACTTCTCTTCCACAGAGACCCTTCCCTGCTCTCTCTAAATAAAATCTCCTGTTTAAATGCTCTCATAGTTTCATGTTCTTCCCTTCAAAGCTCTTGTTACACGTGTTTTCTCAAATTTATTTGTATGACTTTTTTTTTTAATTAATGCCTCTCTTCTCCATCCCCCTGTAAACTCTATCAGGATAGAGGCTATGACTGTTTTTGATCCTTTCTAGCCCAGGCACCAAGACAATGCCTGGCATACACTCAAGGTACCCAATAAATACTGGAAGAATAACTGAATGAGAGAATGAATGAGTGCCCTAGGCCCCCGGGTTATTGGCACCCTGGAGGCATAAGGCCAGACCAGCTCAGGCCTCTTTGGAGGACCTGTGGGCGTGGTCAGAGCCCTGAACTCAGTGGGGAGGGGGCAGGCTGGGAGGGGAAAGGACCTGAGCCCACAGAGCCCCTGTGCCACACTGGGCACTTACCCGGGTTATCTCATTTCATTGTCATGGCCGCCACTTGAGTTGAGAATTACTATCCCATCTTACAGCTGAGAGAACTGAGCTCAGGAAGTAAGTTTCTCTAGGTCATATTGTAAGCATGTCTATAGTCAGACCTAGTCTTTCTAATTCCAAAGTCTATGCTCTTTCTGCTCTGCCCCAGTGGCACTGGCCTGGGCAGTTTCTAACCCAGCTTTACCACTGATTTCCTGTGTGACCTTAGGCAAGTTACTGCCCTCTCTGAGCCTCAATTTCTCCATATACAAAATACAGAGGTTGGAATAGATGTCTTATCTCCTTTCCAGTTCTGAGATTTCTGAGACGTTAAGATTCTATGCTTCTAAATTTATAAACTCACATAATGGGTGCTAAAGTCAAGCTAAAGTACCTAGCTCAAGGTCAAGTACATAGCAGATACTTCATAAGTGTTCATTCCTCCCTCCCATCCTCTCAATTCCCTGTTTCAAAGAGTCCCTGCTTTGCAGCCCTCCCGAGGCCACCTATGCTGCCCTGGTTATCCCAGGAGCCCCAGAGCACTGCACCTCCCCCCCCCCCAACTCTCCTAGCCCCACCTTCAGGAAAGCCTCGCCAGCTCTGACATCCATGCCTCCAGCTGTGCTCCCCAGAGAGGCCACGCCTCCTTGCACCCACTCCCTCCTGCCTCCTGAAGGGGAACTCTGGTCTGTGTCCAGCACTGTAGAGAAGGAAATGGCGGGAAAGGAACCCACGCATCCTGAGCACCTAGTACCGGAGACTAGACCAGGCTCATTGAACGCCTGCAAAGAGCCTTTGTCCTCCCCATTTCACAAAAGGGAAGAAACTCAGGCTCAAAGAGGTTAGGAAATTGCCCAAGATCACACATCCAGCCTGTGGCAGAAGCAGGGCTTAATCCCTACCTTTCTAACCCCGAGGCAGATACACTTTCCCAGCCCAGGGGATGCCGAAGCCTCGGAGCAAAGGTCCATCCTGTACCACCAGCTATTCCCTTGCAAGCACCTTTTTGTTCACATCTGTGTAACTTTGAATTTACAGCCCTAGTGACTTAAGCCCATCAATCTCTGTCTAGCCACCCCCTCCTGCCTCTCCTCATTGTCCCCTCCAAAGTACAGACTACAAAATATTCATAAATTGTCCCCAGTGTTTCCAAAAGGATGGCATGGCCTCAGCCACCGCATCAAGGAAATAAGTCAAGAGGTTTACTCCATCCCCTCTAGCGGAAGGGGCCGGGTCTTCCAATAAACATAGTCCTCCCAACGGTACCAAGAAAGAAGGGTGAGCCTTCCTCTCCAGCTCACAGCTGCTGCCCACGAGGGCTTTCCAGAAATCAGACTCACGTAAGATGTCTTGAACGTCAACATCACCGGGCACCCCCGGATATGATCAGGGCCCTAGCTTTGGAAGAATAGGCAAGGGATGCCTGCATTTTCTAAAGGCTCCCCTGAAAGCTTTGCCCTGGAGGAGTGCAGTAGTACGCGTTGGGAGGAAGGGGCTTTGTGGGAACAGCGTCAGCTGTGCTCTTTGAAGCAGCCTGGACAGGAAACTCAGGTGAGAGCAAAATCCCTGGCTGGCTGTTTCTGGTGCCCAACGTCTTTCTCTCGCCCTTTTCTGCCCTTGCCTGGGATGGAAAAGGAGCCCCTAGGGAAGGAGGGGTTGGCCAGCTCTTTCTCTGGGAAGGGTCTCCTCTGAGCATGAGGTCAGGTGAAGCCAGTCGATGGTGACTAGAATCCTCGCCAGCTCCCCGCGAACTTCAGCCTGAACCTCGTGTCCCCAGGATGCCCTCCAGACCCCCAGAGGATGTACACCCCCTGGCTATACCCTCGTGGCTTCCTGGACTTCTCCCCTTATCATGGTTTCACTAATTACCCACAGAACTTGAATGCCCATCTCCCCCCAGCAGACTGTGAACTCTGCCAGCAGGGAGCTCATCTGCCTAGTTCACGGTCGTATCCCCATCCCCAGCACCTCCGCCAGGTCTGACATGTACAAGGTGCTCAGTAAAAATCTATAGACTGAATGTTACCCACGGGGAGGAACCCATGGCCTGGTGCGGGCTGACGGGACCTGGCAGAGGCCAACCCCCGACACCAGGCTCCAGAAGCCCCCTGCACTGGACTAGATGGGACAGCCACTGGCACATAGTAGGCACACAATTCAGGTCTGTCTCTATGCCAGAATCTGGAAAACCACCTGAGGGCGCCATTCGCACCCCAGCCGTGGGGCAGGCGTGACGGGCCATCCTGCCCGCTTTCAGTCACTTAAACAAGGTTGTCATCACTCTGTGAGTGAGCACAAGAGGTGGTGTGTGTTTGTGTGTGTGCTCGACTCCAAACTAATAAGAAATAGAGTCTGTGCCAACCGATTTTCTCCCCACACGCGAGGCACAGTGTAGGCGCTTTCATTTATGTTTATATAACGTGCGTAACACACTTGGTTACTAACTCACTTGGTCCACAGCCCTGGCAGTAGGCGCTGTCACCGTCATTTACTGAGGAGGACAGTGGGGTCAGCGGTGAGCATACTGCTGTCACGGCTCAAACCCAAGGCTCTGGCTTGTTTGGCACCGGCCTGCCTCAGTCGTGCTCCTTGTCACACCACAATCTCATCACCCACGACCTGCCCAGGCCACAGCCCTGTATCTTACACTGAGCTTGCTATGACCTGCAGCACGGGGTCTGGGGTGGGAGGGAGATGGAGCAAGAAAGCAGCAAGCAATCCTGCAACTTTCCCCCAAACACGCATCTCCCTAGAGCAGGCAGCGAACTGGGCTAGAAAGACCACGGATCCCGGTGGACACCGACCCAGCTGCGTGACCTGGGTAAATTCTCTTACCCACTCTGAACCCCCCTTGCTTTCTCACATTCCATGACCGGATAAAATAAAGAGTGAGAGCTGCCGGCACCCGGTGAAGGAGTGTCCATTCCTCTGTGGCCTTGTGCAGCTCCTCAGAAATCACAGGGCTCAAGAACAATCCTTTTCTTCCCTTGATCTACATGCTAGCTGGCAGCCCATCTCCTCCCTCCCTGGAAGGGTCCAGTCCCACTGTGGTCAGGCAGCACCGCCAGCACCAGGACTCTGCAGAAAGAAAGCCCTGCCAGCAGCTAATGGCACTGCCCAGAGTACAGCCTGCGAATGCAGTTCTCTCTCCATCTCTCCCTTCCAAAGCCAATGGAAATGACTTTGAAAAGTATTCCAGGAGACCAGATGTCCAGCTTGGAAAGGGGTTTTCCCAGCAATCTGGGAGTCAGCAGGAGGTAGCACCCCGTCCCCATCTTGTTGCCACTAAGAGGCTCTCATGAATGGGATGCCTTCCCAAGGAGAGCTGTGCCAGTGCAAGGGACAGTCACTTTCCCCGGGAATGGCCTCCAGCGAAGGCTGGGGAATCCAGTCGAGCTCTTTGGCTTTCCTCCAGATCATACTCACACATGAGGGTCCCCAGGGGTCTGCCGCCCCACTGTGTGTCTAGCTCTCGCCTCCCAGAGCTGGGAGAGGCCTAGTAGGAGAGGGGCCACGAGACGAGCTCCCATCGTGGCAGCAGAACAAGACCACCACTTCTACCGGGGCCACGGGAGAGCAGCAGACTTGAACTCCCAAACCACCGGGCTCTCCTGCTTGACTTCTGTCCTCCTGGTCCTCCTGGAGACTGCAGGACTCAGAAAGGCCCCCCCCCTCAGCAGGCGCTCCCCCAGCCCCTGCACCCAAACAAGGGATGCCCAGCTGCCATTAAATCTACTCTCCCCACCCCCTCGCTCACTCAGAGTTAGGCAGGTCCTACCACTATGGGCCAGATGTCCCCTGGTGCCTCACCACCTTTTCCTGATCCAGGTGCCTGGTGGTCTGGAGCACACACTTTATCACGTAGAGCCCATAGAGTCACAGAATAGTAGATCCGGCAGGGGCCTTGAAGATAATCTCATCTAACCTCTTCCTTGTATAAAATGAGGATGCTAAGATTAAGAGAAGTTAAGAGATGTGTCAGAGGTCACACGGGAGAGGCCCCGAGTCCCACACAGCACACAGCTGGGCATTCACTGAATAGTGGGCTCAGGCCCCGCTCGTTGATGGATGGAAGGACCGCCAGGGAGGGCTCTGGAGTGAGAACAAGCACCTCTCACCACGAGGCCCTGGGAGCACAGCCGAGGTCTCTCTGGGCTGCTTCTCTCTGCCTCTGACCTGGAATTGAACTCACACCCACACAGAGCAGGGCCTCACCTGAGAAAGGGCAGGGACAGCCCTGGACTCCCGGCTTAGCACAGGCCTGAGAATAGAGCAGTGCTCAGTGACAAGGGACCACGGAGTGAGGGCTATGACAGGGACCTCTGGGGTGGGGCTCGCTCCCCCTGCTCCATCACGGACCCCCTGCGCCACCCGGGACTCGGCCTACTCGGAGTCAGCAGGCCCTGCCAAAAATGGGCTCAGTGTTCCCTGGTGTCCGTCACGATGGAGAGCCAGAGGACCACGGGTATAGCCCCAGGACGTTGTCTTCACCCCAGCTGTGGGCCGGCTTCCAGCCTGGGTAGCAGAAGGAGGCAGGGAGTTGGCCCTGCAGCTCTGCCACTGCCCCACTGCCACTACCCCACCTCCCTGCCCGAAATCCACCTCCTCCTCTCTGTGCTGACCAGCCCAGCCCTCCTGTAACCAAAAGCTCTGTGGAAGTGAAAAAAAATAGATCTTCTAGGTTTGGGTTTCCGTAACAGCCCATAGGTCTCTGCAGAGTTTGCCAACCTGGACCTGCCACTTCAGCCACTCTCTGAGCCCAGGTTCCTCCCACTCGTAAAGTGATACAACAACTGCTTCACACTTCACCTACTTCACAAAGTTGAGAGGCTCAAAAGGGAGAGCGCATGAGAATGTTCTTTATTAGGAAAGAAAACTAATATTCACCATGAGCACTTACAGATACTTTCTTCTAGAGTGTTCACAGCGGTCCTGTGTGCTCCATATTATTACTATCTTAACCAGGTAAGACAATTGAGGCTCAGAGAGGTTCAGCGATGTGCCCAAGGACACACAGCTAAGTCATAGTAGAATCAGGCTCAGAACCCAGAATGTGATTCCAAAGCCAGTGTTCCTTCTTCCAACACCACACCGTCTCAACAAGAGAAGCAAACAGTGCTTTTTATGGAAAAGCCGCTGAGTCTTCAGACAAAAGGCTGCCCTCGTGGAGCCGCCCCTACTGCTAGACTTGCCCATTTGCCCTGGGAAGGCCACCGGTCAAGTCAAGACCAACTCCCCACTGTCTGGAGAGACCCTACGACACAAGGGCACCCGAGGGCCAAGCCCTCACAGCCCCTGCCTTGGCGGCTGAATGCCATCATGATTCTTGTTGGTTTTGTGGTCGGACGGTGGTTCCAACGACTGTCTGTTCGTGAACCAATCCAATTTGAGGAAACACAAAATCACGGAACTTTGGGCTGAAGGGGGCCTCTGAGAGCAAGTTCCAGCTCCTCCTTGGACGGCTGAAGAAACTGACATCCACAGGTCAGTCACGTGTTGTAGGTCACACAGCAAGTCAATGGCCAAGTCTGGAACGGAATCCACTGTCCTTGATTCCCAGTCGGAATCCCTGTTCTCCACATCCCAACCGCTCTGACGTCAGTCAGCTTCGCAGCCCCCGAGAGGGCCGGGTGTGGGGCCTACAGTCTCTGCTCTCTCAGCTTAGGAAGAGCAGGGATAGCAGGTGAGAGAGGAGTATCGCAGTCAGCAATGAAATGAGTTGGTCAGCCTCCTGCACTAAATCATAAGCCTAAGTTCTACGCATTGAAAGGTCACTGTGTGAAAGCAGCCCACCTCCAACAGGGAGGCCTGGGAGGTTCTCCTGAGGCAGTGGTGGCCCCTTCTGGCTCCCTGGCCGTGGTCAGAGGAGGCTCAACTCTTCACGCTGCCCCCCAGCCATTGCCATGACAGCACCAGAGCACCTTGACCTGGACAGTCTCATGTTCACCCCTCCCCCTCCAGCCCCGCTGAGAGCTCACCTCCACTCTGTCCCCATCACTCGGCAGCCTCCCATCCCACTTTTGCCTCCTTTGGTTAACGATTGATTTCTGCCTTCTTTGCTTTTCACCTCAGTGCATGTGCACAGCATCTCTCATGCATTTGTCTGTAAGTCTGTCCTCGCCCAAACTGCACAGTCCCTGAGGACAGGGTCTGTGTCCCTGTCCGAAGTCTGTGTGCAGCACACAGCGCACGGTTGTTTGTTCAACACTTGCTGATGTGCCAGTAACCTGTGGAAGGCCTAGGCCGTGTCCTGGGGGAGGAGAAAGCCAGGGGAAGGGAGGCTGGATGACGCACCAACCGGAGAGGAAACCCTCTGAGCCTGCCCTGGGTGCCAGACACTGTGCTCGCACTTTCCAGACACTCTCTCCACAATCCTATGAGCTACGTGCTTTTATTTCCCACTTTACAGTTGGGGAAACTGGATCAAAGATGTTAAGCAACTTGTCTAAATCCACACGATTAGGTATCTAGTAGAAGGAGACTTTCAGTGTGGGTTTTATCTGATGCTAAGCCCACACTCTGCACTTGTCTCAGGGCGCAGGCTCCTTGAGGACAGGGACTTGGTGGTTACACGTGTTTGTTCCGTTTGCTTTTGCTGCTGTATCCTCAACGCCTAGGACTGTGCCAGGCACAGAGGAGACGCTCTCTACATAGTTGCTGAACGAAGGAACAAAGGAATGGATGGATACCATGCTGCATCTCCCTAGCAGGACAGAGCAAGGGATTCTGATGCCAGGTTACTGGTTCCTCTATTTCCAGGAATCTTGGACAACTGTTCGTTCCTCTCTCCACCCAGAAAAATAATCCAATAAACTAAGGATCCTCCAAAGGCCACGTGGCGGATGGCTGGGTTAACTAGGCATGGGATGGGGCTGGCAGGGGATTGGCGGGGGAGGTAGAAGCATAAGCTGAACACAAAAGGCTGGACGATGTGAGGGATTTAAAAGGTTCTCAGTGCCCTGTGACCTGCTGATTTGGGGCCACTCTCTGGCCCCTTTGGGCCTGACCCTCCTCCCCCACCAGGCACCCCACTGCCTTGACTGAGCTGTACAGAAATTGGCCACATTCCTATTGAGCAGAGAAACTAACAGTTACACCACCCACTCCGGCCCCATCTGAACCCTCCAGAGTCTGCTCTGGGCCCTAGGGCTAGCCGCTTTTCTCCACGTTCCAGCCAAAAATAATATAAGAACGAAGCTGTTTGGCGGAGACTTAATCTAATCTTCATTGCTTCAGTTTTAAAATATCCTGCCTGGTTTAGGGTTTCTTATTACACACAGGGATGTGTTTTTAGTGAGATAGGTCTTAGCAGAACCGTCCTTCTTGTAATTAGAAACCCAGGCAGGCAGGGCCTGCAGTGAGCCATCCAAGCCAAACAGCAGATCCCCCTCAAGACAACACGTTGGCAGCAAGCTCTTCCCGAGCTGCCCGAGGGCTTGGTTCTTCCTCACTCCTGGGGGATCAGTACCGAGGAAAAGCCGAGCTCTAGCTGAAGGACTGTGCCTTCCAACTCCCTCCACCCTCATCCTGTGTGTCCCAGCTCTCACCCCTGATCAGACTGGAAATTAAGATGCTGCCCAAGACTGCTGGAGAAGTATATGCGGAGGAAAAAATTACCCCAAGAAGTCCCCCTCAACGATGAGGGAGAATTAAAGGCAAGCATTCCACTGGAGCCTGTCTCCAGTATCAGGGATAGCTTTTTTTTTTTTTTTTTAGGGATAGCTTTAAAAACTCAGGCGCCGGAATGGAAGGAGGCTCCAAGTGCGTATACACTTTTGTGTAACTGCCGGGTGTAACTTCTCGGGCTTTCTGGCCCAGAATCTGCTTTGATCTGCCAGCATGGAGACTGCTAAGTGAGGTTCAAGCGGCGGCTAGCTCCAGACCAATGCCCATTCCACCCCCCACCCCCCCCCCCCGCAGCCCTAGCCCGACCAGATGTCACACACCAGTCCGGGCTGTGGCCTCTTCTTCCCAATGACATAAAGAGAAGAGGCCGCATTTCTGACCAGTCAGATTCTGTGTTCATCTGATGCGTGAAAGCTAGTCCAGGTAGCACCGCTGGGAATAAGCACGCTGGTTCCCCCAGCTCCAGCTTAATTGCCTCTCCTGGAAAAGTGCAGGTGCATTTTGGAATCACAGCAGGGACTTCAAATTCTAGGATATAAGAAAGGCAGGAGTTTAGCCCCTTCACCCAAGTCTAAGGACTCCTGAGAGTTGTGGGGAAAGGCTCTGGGGCCAGGCAGGGCAGGAAAACACAGTGAAGAAAATGACTTTGCTGCTCAGAAGCCTCCTCTCTCCCATTTCCTTTATTATTTAGAGTGAAGGATTCAGGCAACAGTCACTCCTCAGAGCCTAATGAGGAATCCATGTGATACATTCCGCTTTACAGATGAAGAAACCGAGATCAGGAAGCTAACTGACCCACTGTAGTCATGAAGCCAGAGAGTAACAGGGTATAAAACCGCCAGGTCCCCGAACTCCAGCCTAAACACTACTCGGCATGCTGACCTGCCCGCCTTGATTACCTCCTTCCTCCCTTTCCCACCAGGTATTAGATTTAATTAAATTAGCAGATCCCCATCACAACAAGCCTGGCCACGCAGCCTGGACGGAACCCAGCCAGTGCAGCTCCTCCTTCTAAATTCTGCTTCTCGACATAATCCAATCTTCAATAAGTCACGGATCTCACGTGAAGTGTTTTATACAAAGCATGTTGTGTTGGCTAGAATCAAGGCTGACGGTGGCTCATGGTGATTTCACTTCCCATGTAACTTCCTCTGTGGCATCATTTTCACCCTCTCCACACTCTGATCTGCATTTTGTTTGATCCACACACTTGGCTTCAAGTGCCAGCACCTCAGGCACTTGCATCACACATTTATATATATCTTACAGCATCGCTGTCCTGGTGCCACAGGAAAAAGGAAAACTTATAACAGCATTTCTCACCTTCCGCGAGCTAATTTAGAAAATGTGCTCCAAATTAAATAAATCGGGAACAAAAGTCCGAAATTGGAGATAGAATTTCGGGGGTGGGGGGGCGCTAAATCAATAGCAAGGAAATCTTGCAACATGGTGGAGGCCTATAAATTTTATAGGTTGTTTCTTTAATAAAAACAAATTCAGTTGCTAATAACACAGTATTATGAAGCCGCTAACATTTAAAAATCTAACTTGGCCTGCTCTGCTGCTGTTTCTCTTGCCCATTGCATTCACCCAGGGTAAGGAAGTCAGGTTGAGGGGTTTCGTTTGGTTTCTAAACCAGGCTAATAGAGAGCCCTTTAAAACCCAGCCTTTTCTGCTTTCTAGGCAAGCCTTGGTCCCTAATGAGTTACAGCCCCAGGTTGGAGATGGACATAGCAGAAAGAAATTTAACACACACCCTGGTGCACCCATAAAACTCAAGGCCAAGGGAGAGGAGGTATGTTTCCAGTTAGGCTAGAACTCCGTGAATTCGGGATTCTCCACTCACAAGACAGTAATTCTCCTTATTTCATCACTAACTTACTTCAAATGTGTTTATACAATTTATTGCTACTGAACTTCCAGGCAACTGGTGTAGAGTTAATGAAACCCAGCTTGGCGAAGCTTTGAGCTTTGAACAACTAACCACAGTTTAAATGGTTTATGACATGCGGTCAAAGCCACAGCCCAGCCCCACTGCAGTTTCTGTGTTAGGACCTAGTTAAAACCTGGTCATCTCACCTTTGGTGCCAAATCAATTGAAAAAAGGAAAAAGTCTTCCATGTTTCTTCTCAGGTTCCCAGCCTTTCTCCCTGACATTTTAACACATCTATCTCACTGAATGCCAAGGCAAAGCCCCTCCCCCAGTCCTGAGTAAATATTTTAGTTGCAGTTTGAATGGGCAGCCAGTTGAAAGCCTAAAATCCAGTTTGAGTTAATTGAACGGGGTCAGGCCTACATAAAGCAATGTGGAGAGGGGGTGTCAGGGGGAGGCACCAAGCAACCTTTAAAATCAGACTCAGTGAAAGTCCAAAAGGCAATACAGGAATGTACAGATGGTACTGGACTGGAAAAGAAGGGAAACTCGTCTTTCCGAATGACTTGGACATTGATTTTTATTAATCCCTCGTTGTCATACAAGCCTCCTCCCCCAAGCTCTGTCCATGTGGGAACTCCAGGACGCTCCCTCTTTTTAAAACAGGCCCATTTTGGAAGAGTAAAGGGGAGGTACTGGGTTGCCAGTGCTGCACAATAAAAGCCCTTTTTGAAAGCAGCACTTTCATTAACTTAAAGCAATCTATAGACTTAAAAGCAGAGAGCAGTAAACTCCCAGAAAGGCTCATAAAACAGCCAGTCTCAAGTTGGGTACACTTCAGTGCAATTTGCACAAGGTATTTTACTGTGTGCGGTGGCCGGGCCCATCTCCCTCCGGCAACCCCCTGCCCCTTATTCTGAGCAGCTTCTCTTTCTCTGGGCTTGCATGCCTTTAGCGCTCACAAAGGGGAAGCGGTGACCGCGGAGTCTCCTTGGGGTCACGGCTCGCTCCCGCCCTCAGGCTCTCGGCGGGAGAGAGAGCGCACAAATTCCAAGCCTGCAAAACAACAGCCTCGAAGCTCCGCCGCTGGGCGGTCGCCCGCGCCCCGGGCCGCCGCGGCCACTCCATGGGCCGAGAGCCTTCTGCGTCCCGGAAGCGCCGTCTGGCTGCCCAGAGAAGGGTGCGAGGGCTGCGGAGGGCTGGGAGGGTGGGTTCGCGACTGCAAGGAGAAACTGCAGATCTTCCTCCCGTTCACACCACCCTCCCCCGCCAACACACTCTGCTTCCCTAGCGGCCCGAGGGATAACCTCCCTCCCGAGTAGGGACTTCTCTCCCACCGCCGAGCTAGGCCGGAGCCAAGCGGGGTGCAGCTCGAGTGGAAAATCACGAGCCCAAAGACTGGAGACCCTCCCTACCTTCCCCGCAAGTTCCTGAAGGCTCGGGAAGGCCAGAATGGCAGGGCAGGCAGGAGGGCTAGGGACTAAGGCTTTGCGCAATATAGCTTGCGTTTGGACACCATCATTTTCTCAGATTTGGGGAGGAGGAGATAGTCTAAATTTGCCTAAAATGCTAAGCTTTAGGTTTCCACTAGTTGGAAAATATTTCAACACGCTGGAGGAGTCCCGGGACAAGTGTGGTAAAGGCAAGGGACCCCGAGTTCGCCCCTTTCCCAGGCGGAACGTCGCACCGGCGGCCCGGCTTGTGGGCTTCCGGGCCGGGCCTGGGAGAAGTGCAGACAGCGCCTGCGGGTCAACAGCTGGCGGCTCCGGTCAGGGCTCCAGAGCCCGCCCTGCCCTCTGCCGCAGCCCGGACTCCCAGGGCCCGGCCTGACGCCTTCGCTGCTAGCGCCCCCCGCGCAGGCCGCGGCCCCTGCGGGCCACCGCACCCGCCCGGCCGCGCTGCGCCCGCAGACCCGAAGTGGCTTCCGGAGCCCGCCGAGCCGCCAGGGTCGGGTCCTCGGATCCACCCCGAGCCCTGCGAGGCTACCCCGTCGCTTCGCCCAGAACATCCCTTCGATATGTCCGCTTCCCGGAATCCTCCTAGGGCCGGGTCCAGCCCGCCTTAAGTCCTTTCCTCCAGATCCGCTTTTGGGGAGAAGCAGCAGGAATTCGGGACTCGCCTGCCATGGCTCCTATCAACTACTTTCATCGCCTACCTAAACGCTTTTCAACCCACTTAGCGTGGGGAGTCGCGCGCGCGACCCTCCCCAAATTCCAATTGCCTCAACCCACCCCCACCAAAGCCGTGAACCCCTGGCTAAATCCTAAAAACGCCACCAGTTCCTCCGATTCCAGCCTCAGATGTAACCCCGGGCCCCTAACTCCAGACGCCCCCACCCCGCTCTGGCCGGGGCATAGATTCGATCCCTAAGCTACTGAGCGGCCCTTCGATCCCGCTTCTGAAAACAGCTCGGTTCCTAAAATCCCAAACTCTAGCCTGGCCCTGAAGCCCAGCCCTAATGCACAACCACCCCCCACCCCCCGCCCCACTCCTAGTCCTAGCCCGGCTCTCCCCACCGCGCCGGAACCTCGGGCTCTCCCGCTGAGAGCCCCCGGAAAAGGCGGCACGCTTTGCTCGTTTCTTCCTCAGGATCTGGAGTCGGGAGAGCCCCGCACGCCTAACCCGAAAGAAACGCAAACTTTGCGCTGCAGACTCGGGACCCTGCCCCATCCCCCTCGGCTCTCTGCTTTGGGGCGCTTTCCTTCCCCCCCCTCTTACGAACTCATGCCCCCGTTCTACAGCCAGGAGGGCTCCCTATTCCCGAACCTCGCCTTGGGCCCCTGCGCCTCCCCACACCTCGCCAAAGACTCGCAACAATCCGCCAGCAACCCTACAAATTATGGCTCCTCCCGCGGGTAGGGTCCCTGAGCCCGGCCCCTGCGATCCCAGCTTGCCTGGCCCACAGCTTGTGCTCCGCTCTCCCCACGGATCCGCCTGCGAACCCCCACCCTGGCTCCCCAGGCCTGGCGGGACGCGGCCGCGGCTCCCGGACTCCAGGCACCCGGCCCGAGTCTGGGGCTGCTCCCGCTTCCAGACGCTCGAAGGCAGCCCCAAGCTGCTGGCGCAGAGTAAGCGCCGGCCCAAAGGGCGCCCGAAGCCGGGAGAAAGAAAGCGAACCTGAAACCGGCCCGCCGCTCCCAGCCTCGCCCGCAGAGCGCCCAGCCCCGAGCTGCCCGCACCGGGGCTCCGGCCCGCGCGCATGTCCCTACTCGGGTCCCCGGCGCTCCCAGCTCGCAGCTCCCCGCCCGCCCGCTACGGTGTCTTGGGCCCGCGGCGGTCCGAGTCGGCAGCCCCGCTCCTCGCACCCGCGGACAATGCGCGCCCGGCCACCGGCCCGAGCGGGTAGAGGCGGCGGCGGCGGGGCTGCGCGCTGGCCGGGCCCGGGCGCGGGCGGGACGCGCGGCTCCGGCCGCCTCAGTCCCCGGCCTCGCCGCCACTCGCGCTGCTTCGCTCCGCGCTCTCCCAGCGCTTCCCCAGCTTCTCTGCAGGCTCCCGCCGTCCCTCGCTGCTCTCTGCCTCCCTCCTCCCTGCTGCCTCCCTCTCTCTCCTCCCTGCTGCCTCCCTCTCTCCCTCTCTCCTCCTTGCCCTGTCGCAATGAATAATACTCTGGCTTGGGGACTGGAATAAAACACACGCGCTCTGAGGCAGCCGCCCGCAGCAGCAGCAGCCGCCGCCGCAGCAGCCGCCGCCGCCGCCCGCCGCCGCCGCCGCCGCCGCCGCCGCCGCCGCGCCGCCGCCGCCGCCTGCAAAAGCGTCTCTGACATGGAAATGAATGACAGCTTACCTGATGCCAATCTTCATCAGACTGACACCGGCGTGACAACACAGCCTATACTTCCCAGCACTGCTCGGGACGTCAGCGGCACAGGGACCCGCCCCCCGGAGCCCCCCCCCTTCACACACCTCCCCTCTCCTCACTCCCCCTTTCTCCCCCCCCCCGCCCCCCACCCCCACCCCCACTCCCGGCCCCGGCCGCTTCCAAGTCGGAGCAGCCGCTGGAGTGTCTCCCTCTGCTGGAGACTTTTCTAAGACGCCGGGCGCGGGCCTGCTCCAGCGGCCTGGGAGGCAGCAGAGCGCTGGAGAGACAGACTGCGAGGGTGCCTCGGACACAGGAACGCGGCGGACCCCCAAGGAGCTCGGGAACTCTGCCCTCGCCCCCCAGGCCAAGTCCTCCTCGGCAAACACCCGAGGCTGAGTTTCAAGACATCCTGGGCTCAGGGGCTGGAGATGAGGTGAAATTTTCTGTGGACCCCAAGAGAACTCCCCAGAAATTATGAAACTTAAAACTGGCAAGAAATCTTTCTCTCCACCACCACTCCTCCCCCACCCCTACCCCATTCCTGCCTGGCTGGCCTCATTTTTATGATTGCATTTGAATAATTCTCATTACCCTGGCCCCAGAAAAGTTGCTCAGGTGACACTCTGGTTAGTTATTCCTAGTCTCAAGAGCTTTGTGCTCTGGGCTTCCTGGGGCGTTTGGTTCACCGAGGGGTGACTGCGACGGTGGGGCAGAGGGACAGATAAAAAGGTGCAGAGGCTTTGTCAGTAAATCACCTCTTTGCAAATGCCGGGCAGGCCTGTTTTAAGCCACTGCTATTTTTATTCTAAAAAGTCGCAGAGGTCTGGGGGTCGGGTGGTGTAATATAAAGAGGGAGGCCGGCTGGGCGGTTTCAGCCTGGCCCTGCCAGGGTGATTTCCGGGGGGAGGGGGGGAATTCACCTAAGTGCCTTCTAGGAGGAAGACCTACGCAAGCATGTGTGGTCAGACATGTGCCTTCTTTCATTCCACAAAGGTTACGGTCCTACTAAGTGAGTGCCAGGTGGAGACACCCAGCCACCTACAGATGCAGGCTGGCTTGCTCCCACAACTTAGCACATGGCCCTCTGCGTAAATGGACAAGAGAACCCCTTCTTCCCCCATGAAATTTGCTTCTTGCTCCCTGTAGGGGAGCCATTTCAGCCACAGTCAGGCAGCGATCGACCCGCTGACCCCAGACCAGGCAGGGGGCCTAGACAAAGTCACTGATGTAAGCAAGGAAAGCAGAAAGTGAAATCCAAGCAGGCCAGGTTTTGGGTAAAGAATCTGACCCAAGAAGTTGAAGGCTGCCCCTTTGCTCTTCCCAGGCCTCTGGGTCATTCCTTGTCTGCCTTCTCACGGGCACGGATGAGAACCATTAGCTGTGGCTCCGAGGAGACAGTTGAGACCTTTTTTGAATCACATCCCAGATACAGCAAATACTGTTTTTCCAGATCCTCCCAGTCCCCCCCAGATTCAACTTCCAAAGTTGCCTGTGGAAGAAACTTCACTGGAGCCCCCATCGTAGACGGAGTTCAATGCTCTCACCTTCACACAGAACCTCCGAAGACTTCACTATGTGTATTCATGTCACCCCAGCCTCTGATCTGTGGTCAGAAACTCTGGCTGCTGACAGCATAATCGCTATTATATATTATACATTGTATAATAATATAATAATAATGAATGCACTTGCCCTTTTTATGTAGTACAGAAGCAGCCAGATTCTCCAACCCAGAGGCTGGAGGTCAGGCTGCCATAAACTCTCAGAGGGAAGCCCTCTTCAGATACAGGGGGGGGGAGGGGAGATCCAGTTGCCCTGGCCCAGGACGCCTGGAGAGAGGGTTTTCTCTCTTTCCCAGGACTCCTAGTGAGTTGCTGTAGCTTGCAGAGTCAGAGGGGAGAATCAGGCTGAATGTAAATACTTAACCCCATCAGAGAGGTGTCAGTGAGCCGTAAATAGTACTGCAGGCAACAGCCGTGCATCACTGATTCACACTTGTCACACCCCTCATTTTCTGAAATCTAGTTCGGTGCCCATCTCTTTCTTGGTACAGGAGATCCATTGCCATGAGCTATTCATTTTTAGAGTGTTCTTATATACTGTGATTTCTACTAATACCCTATTGAGGCTTTAAAATGCACATTGTAATTTTAAATAAATATATCTTGCTTTGACTATCTCTGTAATTTGCAAAAGCTTAAAAAAATGATTACCTCAGGCTTCCCTGGTGGCACAGTGGTTAAGAATCCGCCTGCCAGTGCAGGGGACACGAGTTCGAGCCCTGGTCAGGGAAGATCTCACATGCCGCGAAGCAACTAAGCCCGTGCGCCATAACAACTGAGCCTGCGCTCTAGATCCCGCAAGCCACAACTACTGAGCCCACATGCCACAACTACTGAATCCCATGCCTACAGCCCATGCTCCGCAACAAGAGAAGCCACCACAATGAGAAGCCCGTGCACTGCAATGCAGACCCAATGCAGCCAAAAATAAATAAATAAAATAAATAAATTTTTTAAAGAAATGATTATCTAAATGTAACCATTCTTCTTATACTCATTCAAAGCAAATATTTCTCCTGTACCCCCTGGAAGCTCAGCTGTGTGCTAGAGCTAAGGATAAAGGGCAGAAGCAAAGAAGTTCAAGTACCAGCTCCTGTCCTCTAGGAGCTTCCATTCTTGTTGAAGAAGGCAAAGCACCAATACATAAAACATTAAATAATAATAATACAAGAATCCAACAGAAGACATGGCTAGTAAATGATTAATGAAAAAGGGAATGGACAATATGTCAAATTCCATGAGTTCCATATCTAAATGTCGGCTTTGTCGGTGAGTAGAGAAGGGATAGAGTGGAAATTAAGTCTGTAGAATTCACTTCAGATATTCTCCCATCTCTCCCCCATCATCCTTCTGAGAATGAAGAAGAGGATGGAGAGGTGCACACATGTCATGTAAGTCACCAACCCGTCAACGTTAGAACCAAACAGGAGTTCCTACCAATCCTAGCCATCCTCTTATATGTTGGCGTTCTTAAGGCGTGGTTCTGGGCCATGTTCTCACTGTATCTGCACTTGATTTGTCTTTAGTGTAAGCAGTTAACAGCAGCCCAGGTTGTCCCCTCTGAGCCCTAGACATATATAATCAATGGCCTAACTGAATCCTGTCTGTATCACCCTATGAATACAAATTTAAGACTTGTCTGTATTAGTCTGCTTGGCCTGCCATAACAAAATACCACAAACTAGGTGGCCTAAACAACAGACATTTATTTTCTCACAGTTCTGGAGGCTGGAAGTCCAAGATCAAGGTGCCAAGTGGGATTAGTTCCTGGTGAGACCTCTTTTCCTGGCTTGCAGATGGCACCTTCTTGCTGTGTCCTTACATGGCCTTTTCCTTTGTGTGCACCAGAGAGAGACAGTGATCTCTGGTGTCTCTTCCTCTTCATATAAGGGCACCAATCCTATTGGATTAGGGGTCCACGCTTATGACCTCATTTAACTTTAATTACCTTAAAGCTTATCTTCAAATGTGGTCACAGTGCAACTTCAACATGTGGGTCTAGGAGAGACACAATTCAGTCCATAACACTGTCCACATGCTTGTTTCCTTTATTCTCAACTTAATTATTTTTGATGAATCTTGATAGATTGTGCGTTCTTTGAGGATGGGGACAGTATCTTTTTTATTATTTTTTTTATTTATTTATTTTTTGCGGTACGTGGGCCTCTCACTGTTGTGGCCTCTCCCGTTGCGGAGCACAGGCTCTGGACGCACAGGCACAGCGACCATGGCTCATGGGCCCAGCCGCTCTGCAGCATGTGGGATCTTCCCAGAACGGGGCACAAACCTGTGTCCCCTGCATCAGCAGGTGGACTCTCAACCACTGCGCCACCAGGGAAGCCCTGGGGACAGTATCTTATTTCATCTTAAAATCCTTAGAACCTGGTACAGTGCTCAGTCCAGAAAACATGTTAAAGAAATACTTGTTGAATTGAATGGAATGGAATTTATCTCTCTATCATTGCCCCAGTCCAGTTGAGGGACTTATCACCCATCACCTGGAGTATTTTGATGATTTTCTAACTGGTCTAATGCCTCCAATATGCCCAGTACTTCCTATACACTATCACCAGAATGTTCTTCCTAAATCAAAGATTGTCTCACACCTTGGCTTCCCCTCAAAATCCTCAGTCACTTTCCATTGCTTATAAGATTCAGTCTAAAAGGTTTAGTGGGCCTTATAATAAAAAGGATGGCCTTCAGTGCCGCATTCCTCAGCATGGCATTCACAATCCTCTCCTCCTCGTCTGGCCCTGTCCACCTTCCAGGCTCATCTCCTGTATTCCTACCTACACCTCACAACTCCACCTTCAGTGGTTCCAAGTGCTGCCCATGGACTTCCTGCATGACCATCCCCTGGGGAACCTCTCTATAGTTCAGGGTTCCTGGTTCCATCCTCGGAGAAAACTGGTCTAGAGAAGGGCCTGGGAATCCTTATTGTTAAAACTGCTGCCTGAAGAGAATGAGAAGACAAGCCACAGACAGAGAGAAAATATTTGCAAAGACATTGGGTAAAGGACTGTTATCCAAAATGTATTTAAAAAAAACTCTTAAAATTCAACATTAAGAAAATGAACAACCTGATTAGAAAATGGCAAAAGATATGAATAGACACCTCACTAAAGAAGATATACAGATAGCAAGTAAGCCTATGAAAAGGTGTTCAACATCATATGTCATCAGGGAAATGCAAATTAAAGCAAGATACCACTGAATACTTACTACAATGGCCAAAATCTGGAACACTGAAAACAGCCAATGGGAATGAGGCTGTGCAGCCACGGGAACTCTCTCTCATTGCTGGTGGGAACGCAAAATGGCGCAGCAACTTTGGAAGACAGTTTGATGGTTTCTACAAAAGTACACATACTCCTACTGTATGATCCAGCAATTACACTCCTTGGTGTTTACCCAAATTAACTGAAAACTTATGTCCACACAAAAACCTGCACACAGATGTTTACAGCAGCTTTACTCATAGTTACCAAGTCTTGGAGGCAACCAAGATGTCCTTCAGTAGGTGAACAGGTAAACTGTGGTACATCCAGACAGTGCAATATTATTCAGCACTAAAAAGAAATACAATCAAGCCATGAGAAGACACGGAGGAACCTTAAATGCGTATTGCTAAATGAAAGAAGCCAACCTGAAAAGGCTACATACTGAATGATTCCAACTATATGACTTTCTGGAAAAGCAAAACTGTGGAGACAGTAAAAGGATGAGTGGTTGCTAGTGCTTAGAGGGTGGGGAGGGATATGAATAGGCAAAGCACAGAGGATTTGTAAAGCAGTGAAATACTTTGTATGATACTCTAATGATGCATACACGCTCATTATACATTTATCCAAACCCACAGAATGTACAACGCCAAGAGTGAGTGCTATTGTCAACTGCGGACTCTGGATGATGACGTGGCAGTGGAGGTTCCTCAGTTAGAGCAAATGTTCCACTCTGATGGGAGATGTTGATAATGCGGGTTGCTGTTCGTGTGGGGGGGGCAGGAAGTATAGGGGAAATCTCCGTACTTTCTGTTCAATTTTGCTGTGAACCCAAAACTGCTCTGAAAAATAAAGTTTATTAATTTTTTTAAAAAGCCACTGTGATGGAGAGGCTGGGACATTTGCATCCTAGCCACCCCTGGCGCTCGTGGATAACAGAACACACCACACGCTCCCAACCCTTCCCGTAACTCGTTCATGCTGTGTCTTCAGCCTTGACCTTTCCTTCCCTCTTCCCCTACCTTCCAAAGTTCTATCTGCTGTTAAGACTTAACTGAAATATCACCTCTTTTCCAAACTTCCTTGGATTCCCCTGCAGAAAGCACTAGCTTTGGAATCGCAGGGACCTGGCTCAAATCTCCACCCTGTCACTAAGTAGCCCAGTGTCTGGGAAGTTCCTGACACTCTCCAAGTCTCTGTTTCTGCTCTCGTGAAATGAGGATGATAATAGTATCCAATTCTTGAGCCCATGGGGATTAGGTGAAATCATGAAGGCAAAGCACTCAGCACAGTCCCTGGCACATGGGAGGCTCTCTAATAAACAGAGCCATTAGATTTAATGGCCCTTTCCCAGGGTTTCCACAGCACCTGCCTGAGCCTTTATTATAAAGCTTATTTAATTGGCCTGAGGATGGAAGATAGCGTTTACTGAGAATGCTGTGACAGGCTCTGAGGCTGTAAACACAGATAATGGGAACAAGGAAAGGAGGAAAGGGGTGCTTACTCTTTACCTAAGGCCCCGTCTTGACCCTGGAACCAGGTGGGACTGCGGTGCTCTGGGCAGCCAGAGCCAAGTGAGGAAGATCCCATTCCTGATTAAATGCATGAAGCAATGTCCCTCGGAGACTGGGTTTGGGGACCAGAGCAGTGAAAATTCAGATGCTATAAATCCTCTGAAACGTAGGGCTCCAGGATTGAGCTCCGAGTTGGAAGTGGGGATGTCGAGGCCCCTTGTACGTCTCTGATTCATTTTTTTTTACCCTGTGAAAGCCTCTCTGGGTATTCCATTCCATTCAACTCCCACCCTCTGAAGCATGGGGGCTGCAACCTGTCCTCTGGGCACAGATAGGCAGCTAATTGGGTCATGTCTCTAACCAGCTTCTCTAATATAGGAGCAATATAGTCCCCAAAGCCTTGCAAAAAAAAACCCCATCTTTCTTATGGTGCCGATGTACATTTGGAAAGATTCTTCAAGCACTGTCTCCCGCCCTTGCCTTATTCTGCCAATCCCTGCCCCTAACACACACACACACGAATATAGAATATATACACTCTCAAGGGAGCCGCGGCCTTAGCTCCAGATGAGAGAGTCTGTGGGAAGCAGGAAAGGAAAGAGAAGAGTTCGGAGTAATTCTTCATTTCTTTCCAGGTTCCAGCAAGGAGTGGGCAGTATCACGGCCAGTCTGAAAGAACTGAGCAAGAGGACTGTTGAGAGAGAGGATATCTGGACTGTAAAATGATATGATGATTTCCAAAAATGGCATCCCAAGAATTTGGTCTCAAAAAGTTGAGAAAGGAAGATACAAAGCCGTGCTGTCCCACGTGGCAGCCACTAGCCGCCAGAAGCTACGGAGCACTTGAAATGCAACTGTACGATTAAGATGCTCTGTAAGTGTGACACCCGTAATGGATTCAGAAGACAGTATACAAAAGGGTGTAAAATATTTATTGATCATTGTTTTATATGTATGAGATATTGCAATGGTAGTATTCTGGATACACTAAATTAAACAAAATAGGTTATTACAATATTTCACCTGTTTCTTTTACCTTTTTAATGTGGCTATTAGAAACTTTTAAATTATTATGTGACTTGCATTCAATTTTTATTAAAGCCTCTTTTCTGGGCTTCGGTTTTGCCCTGGTATAAACTGTGTCTAGATGCTGAAACCTTTATCATTGATCATGTATCACTCAGGCTCACCAGCTCTTCAATCTACTCTGCTTCCTGCCAACACCACCCAGGACCAGCCGAAGGGTGATGGGGTGGGCGGAGGCCAGCAGGACATTCAATGCCTCCTCCCTCAGACTGCAGAAGTTGCTAAGATCTCCCCTCCTCTGCCCCCAGGGTTACATGGAGTTTTGAAACATCTACTCTCTCCAAAACAAAGATCTCTTCTCCTACCTGTACTGGAGGACCCAGCCCTGAACCTCTCATCCCCCATATCCTTTTCAACCACCTCATCACCATCACAACTGTCACCTCTGCTTTCACCGTCCTCTCCCTCGACTCCATCCACACCCTCACGACCCTCATCATCACCACCTCTCACAGATCTGTCCTGCATTCTTCCACCCATCCAATGGACCATCCCTACCCTGTCTCCAGGGATGACCCTATCCATATTTGTTGCCTTTGATGCTGCAGCCAATCTCTAAGCCCTCCTGAGCTGAGGACTGTGCATGGTTGGACACCCATCTTCGTTCTGGTGACTGGGACCTACAGCAGCCTGACTGCAGGGCTCAGAGAACCAAGCAACAGCTCTGGGAAAGGGGGAAGGCCACAGCCCCGGCAGAAGCTGGTCATGTCTCATCACGTTGTAGGGGGAGGGTGAAGAAGAGTGGTCTAGTGAGAGAGCAAGATACCCAACTTACCCAGCACGGGGAGCATGGTTTGCTCAGCAGAGAACAAAAGCAGGCGACGCCAATAATAATAATAGCCAATAGGTATTGATTATTTGCTCAGTGCCATACTCCATGCAAAGTGCTCAACATGCAATGTCTCATGAGATCCCCACAGCACTCCCGTGAAACTTAGGTAAGGAGAGTAACTTGTCACCAGGGGTGGACTCAGGCGGGCTGCCTCTGGAACCCACACTCCAAACCACGGTCCTGCATTGCTTCTTCAGAAGCATACATGTTCACTCCCTCATTCACTCACTCATTCATTCTTCTTCAGCATGTGTGTACCGAGAGCCACTAAGAAACGTGCCGGCCCATTGGTTCCCATTCAGCATCCAGGCTGGCCAGGCACATCCTAAGCCCTTGGACCATAAAGATGAACGAGTCACCCTCCCTGAATGCACAACGATCTTGTTCGGGGGCCAAGAGAGAGGTGGAAAGCTTAACTCTGTCTTCAGATCCCTCTCCCATTCTGCAGGCAGAGAAAGTGAGGCCGGGTAGGAGGGGCAAGGAAGGGGTGAGCTTCAAATCTCTCCTCCTGACGAAATGGGGCCAGTATGAGTCAGCTTGGATTCTCCAACCAAACCAGTTTGTCATCCAGCCCCACCGTTCCCTGGGGATTCTGCAGACATACTGTGTCACTGCTTGGCTGCAGGTCCTCTAGACAGACCCAGCTTGGTTTCTTCTGCTTTACACCCCACTGGTAGCTATCACAGCGTGCAGTGGGAAAGGCCACACTCAAGTCAAAGCTCATCCTCTCCAGAAACTCTACGTAATTCGGACACCCACGTCCTGGAACCTTCTGAATCCATATGCTCACATGTCCACTATAGAAGTATGCAATGGAATGCCACTTTGTACGTGTTCTTAAATTTCAAATATGTATGCATTAGCTCCCCAAGCAGATTTCGAACTTTTTAGAAGCAAGGAGTGTTTCTTTTATATTGTATCTTGTTCTTCCCAATCTCGCAGCATTTGGTAGCAACCTCAGCCTATTTGAATGGCCTAATAAATGCTGATGGCTTGATGTACTGCGTGCAGACGTAACCGTGTGTGTGTCTGTCTGTCTGTCTGGGTAGGATCCTGAATCCGTACGCGTAGCAGGGGTGTTTGTGCATCCGAGGGTTAGTGTGACCATATGCACACGTGTGTGTATGAATTCTCCAGCTATTACAGCTATGGAAGCTTAGACACACAATCCATCAATTTCCAGACGTTATCTCTCATGACAATTCCCTGCCAAATCTTTGAGTTGCAATTAAGAAAGTAGATAATTTGAAACATTTTCCCCTGCATGTTGAGATGGATTATAATCCTGATTTGATAAAGACTCTTAATGACTCATTAGCCACCCTTGGCTTCTCCTAAGGTCAGCCAACTTCCCAGGCACGGGGAGGCAGCGGCCCTCAGGCCATTACATGTTACTGCTTCAGCAGCACTAAAACAAAAAGACACGACAAAGGGCCTTCCCTGGTGGCACAGTGGTTAGGAATCCACCTGCAAACGCAGGAGACACAGGTTCGATCCCTGGTCTGGAAAGATCCCACATGCTGCAGAGCAACTAAGCCCGCGTGCCACAACTACTGAAGCCTGCGCGCCTAGAGCCCATGCTCTGCAACAAGAGAAGCCACCGCAATGAGAAGCCCGCGCAGCATCACAAAGAGTAGCCCCCGCTCTCGGCAACTAGAGAAAGCCCGCGCACAGCAACGAAGACCCAACGCAGCCAAAAATAAATTAAAAAAAAAAAAAAAGACACAACAAAGCCACAACCACCCCGCAGCTCTTGAATTCTCTTTTCTTCAGCTCCTAAATTTGGGCGTCGATTTTCTTTTCCTGGCATTGAACAAAGCCTCTAATTTCCTGACAAACAAATGCTCTCCCCAGAGTCTGCCTGCGGCCAGAAGTGCCACACACGGTGCGCTGCAGCCTTCCCTCTGCTTGGGTAGTGGTAGAGGCGGTCACTTCTCCAATCACAATGTTTCCTAGGAAGTGATCCCCAAGACCAGAGGGTGGGGATCTTGGGAGCAATGAAGATTTCAAGTTGTTTACAAGTGATAACCACATAGTAGCCCCCTCCTGCCTTGGCTGACCAGGGGTCAGAAAGTAGAGAAGGCCATGAGAGGGTACCCCACCCACTCCCTTCCCTCCTGGCAGAGAGGCACCCCTTCCAGCCCCGGGCTTAGATAATTAAATTCCTCATAGAAGCCAAAGCCATGGTTTCCCTTGGGTCATCCACTCTAGAATTTAAGAATCTTGACTCTCAGAAAGTTCTTACTCACGTGTGGACCTGCGTGGACATGTGTGCGGCACACACACACATACTCATCACAGCTGAACATGTAGGACACACATCCACGCATCCACAGAAGCACAGAGGCAGCACACACACGTGTGCGAGGACTTCTAAGAATGGTCCCTGACCCTGAGATCAGGTAAGGGAGTAAGGAGGAAAGGGAGGCTTAGTCAGTCAGCAAATATGTATCTTTGCTACATGACTACCATGCGGCAGGCACCGTGCTGTAGGATGGTACAAATAGTATGGATAAGCTGGTAGTGGTTCATCAGAGCTGGACCAGGGGCTGCCGCATTCTGAGTTGGAGCAGGTGGGAGTAGCACACTGGTGGTCACCGGCAGCCTTCTGAGCTCTAATTCCCTTCCCGTCCCTCCCCCACGTGTGTTCTCACCCCTCTCCCACTCTACTCTATCCCTGCTGTCACAGGGTAGGCTTGGGGTGAGATAAAAAGCCTCCACTCCCCCCGCCCTACTCTCGCCCTGCGCCTTCGATCAATGTGACAAATGCTCTCTGGACAGAACCCCTGCGGCTGTCTTCTCTGCCACCCACCCCTCTTTCCTTCCCAATGAGTCCAGGGAGATCTGAGCAGAGGGGTGATGGATAGCCCTGTCTTACTGTTCCAGACTCCGAATCCACCAGGGCCTGGGAGAGCTGTATAAATCAGAGCCTGGGTTGGGCTCTCACCAGCGCAATGACTCGACAAGAGGAATGGAAGGCACAGGACCGTAAAACTGTCTACGGGCTAAGTCGTTTCATTTCAAGCCAGGGCCAGGGAGAGAAAATGTTTGGTTCTTGGGAGACAGACTCATTTGGAGAGGATGGATAAGCTGGTGGAGGGAGGTCTGTGTGTCTGGATGCCCAGAGAGAGGGAGGCCGAGAGAGGTGGGTCCCACAGGAGGACCCAGGATGGGTCATCCCTCATCTCTGTGTCCACTCATTCTCACCATCCAAGAGGAGTGGCGGATACTCATGTCCCAAACGTTGATAATGTTTGGAAAACTTAGCCGCTAGTGAGGATGGAAGGTTCTCACCGAGATGGCTGGCAAACCATAACTGTCCTTCCTCTGAGATAGGAACAGGTCTTGGGGGCGTGGGGCGGAAAGCACCGCTGGGCATGGCTCTAACCATCACTGTGATCAGGAGTCATTTTGAGTTTGTTCACTCAAATGTTTACTGAGCAACCCTGAGTGCCAGGCACTGTGCTCCGTGCTGGGGCAAAGCCTGCTCTCAGAGAGCTCACAGTCGAGTGGAGGGACAGGGAGGGACTCATAAATCAATGGCACGCACGTCATTATCCTTTATAACAGCACCTGTGACAAATCGCATTTATCGATTTGCTTGCTGTTCTCCCCTCATTAGACTGGAAGCTCCTTAAGAGGAGAAAGGAGGGGGAACCAATATCTGAGGGCCAATTATATCTCCTGTTATGAACTGTAGTCAATTCATCTCCACCATCACGCTTCGTGGTGGATTTTATTACCCTCATTTTACAGATGAGAAGATTGAGGTTCAGGGAGGTTAACTCACTTGCCCGAAGCCAAAGCAGTGTGTGGGAGAGCTGGGACTCCACCCAAGCTGGCATGTCCCCACACCCTGCTCAGGGTCTCCCCATACTGTGCCCTCAGCCCCTGAAGCAGCGCTTAACCCAGGATGCCATTGACTATACCAAGGAGGGAGGCGTTAGGAGGAGTGTGTTAATGTTGGGGGCGGGGGGAGGCGGGGGGCAGGGTCGGGGAGGACTTTGCAGAGGAAGAGCTTCCTGAACAGTTTTAAAGAACAAATGGAATTAGCCAAAACGACAAGGGAAGAAAAGCCAACGCACAAATGACGTGGAGACATGAAACAGTGTTGTGTGTAATGGTCACATACTCAAAAGCCCCCTGCTTCCCATGAGTTCCCCTCACCCTCCCATTCCAGGCCTGAGAAATGGGAGCTCAGCAGTGACACACGGGGCTTCTGTACTGCGGAGTGGAGTGTTTTTGTTTTTTTATTTTTATTGGTATACTTCCTGCCACCAGATGATAAGATCCAGGTAGGATCCAAGTATAATTCTAACCCCAGCGTGGTGCCTGACTCATTTTGGAACGAGTGACAGAGCTGGACCAGGAAAAAGGGGGGTGTTCCCTACATCCCTGCCCTCCCTTGAGGCTGGTATAATTGGGCGAGTCTGGGAGCCCCCTCCTGTTTGGGGTCACGAAAAAACATTTTAAGACCAGGCAAGCACCAAGGTAGGACCAAAGGAGGTGAGGCCCAGGGGCCTCGAGCAGTTGGCAAAGGCCAGCCCTGGCTCCTCCATCTTCTCTACTTCCTTCTCCAATTCAGGAGCCAAAACCAGGCTGTGAGCTGAGAGGAAGGGGCTGCAGAGCAGACCGTGAACCTGCCCCTAGTCCTGGGCTTATGCTACAGGGACAGCAAGAGTCCTTGCGAGGCAGAAGCCTGAGGAACACCAACATTCAAGGGACAGCACAAAGGAGAGGAGCCAACAAGGGGAACTGAGGAGCTGTGAGACCCAGACAGATAGCAGGCCACCCACCACCTTCTTCGCCATTGTAGAGGCATCACCCCAGGGAAGCCTAACCAACCTACCCTCTAGAAACTACGAAGGTTCTAACCAAGCACAAGAATGCGAGAAGGAAAACTAGAGGATTTTCCTAGAAGGAGGATTAGAGAGTTTCACAATTATTTTTTTAAGAGAATGAAGAGGGAAGAGTGGTAACTGGCTCAACAGAGAGAGAAATCACAAGCCAAGGGTGTGTGGGGAGGGCGAACCCACCCTGCAGAGCCCTGAAAGGTTCAGCCCTTGGAGGCACCAAGCACCTCAGGGCTGGGGTCGAATGCGTGGCTGGACAGAAGGCATCGGTGGAAAGTCTGTCTATAGAAGGGGTCCTCACTCTCCCCACCCGGCCAGTCAGCCATGCCCTTTATCCTCCAGGAAATAAGAGGTTTTTCCCTTTGGAGAAACTAAATAAGAACAATATTGGACTTGGGAACACCAAGTACGGTGGAAGGTGAAGAGGATTAAGGAGAGGTGACCTTTAGTCCTTTCCCTGGCCTTGCTAGCAACTCTCCCATACCACCAACCAGTAGATTGGAAGATTCTACTTTGAAGAACTGAACAGCCCCAGAGAGAACTCCAGTTAGTGATATCCCAAGCTCCCTCAATAAAAAGATTCATTTTCTACCCCATTACCCTACTTGAAGCCCATCAGTCAACAAACTCTGGCACTTACAAAACAATCTTCCAAAATCAACTTTTAGTGCCTCTTTCTTAAATATGAATAAACAGTTGAGGTTCATCAGTTATTTAAAGAAAGCCTCAAATGTGAAAAAAGAAGCAAGCAAACAGGAGAAAAAGGAGATCTAAGTTGATAGTTTGCAAGGAACAAAAGAAAAGTTCAAAAGGAGCAATAACACCAATGCTGAAAGATAAAGGGAAAGGCTGTATTCATAAAACAAGAAAAAAAATTAAAAAGCCTCTTTTAAATTAAAAATATAATTAAATATTTGTCCAAAACTCATAAATTTAGAAGACAAAACTGAAGAAATCTTGCAAAGAGGGAGGAAGCAAAAGGAAAAAGAGATGACTAGGAGAAAAACAAAGAATTAGTCTCCTGATTAGCCCTGCACAAAAGAATGAGAAAAAGATATATACCAATCAATGCCCACCACCATCATCATTATGACATTTTAAATCATGAGGAATAAATAAAAGTTTCTAAAAAGAAAATAAAACAGGTAAAAGAAACATGAATAAGAAAACATCAACCTTCTTCAAAAACAACATCAGATTTTTAAAATACCTTCTAAAATCTGAAAGAAATTTTTTTTTTTTTTTTTTTTTTTTTTTGCGATACATGGGCCTCTCAATGCTGTGGCCTCTCCCGTTGCGGAGCACAGGCTCCAGATGCGCAGGCTCAGCGGCCGTGGCTCACAGGCCCAGCCTCTCCGTGGCATGTGGGATCTTCCCAGACCGGGGCACGAACCCGTGTCCCCTGCATCGGCAGGCGGACTCCCAACCACTGCGCCACCAGGGGAGCCCAGAAAATATTTTTTAAGCCAGAATTCTATATTCAAATAAATTATCAGTCACATACTAGAGTAGTATAGAGATATTTTCAGATAGCCAATGACTCAAGAAATTACCTCCCAAGCACTCATTCTTAAGAAGTTATTGGAAGATGGGGCTTAGTAAAGTTAGATGATAAAAAGATGGAGGATTCAGTAAATAGGGGATCTAACATGAGAAGGCAGTAAAGAAAATATTGAAAAAGATGATTAAAGGGAAATCTCAAGATGACAGCTATCCACTATTTCAATTCCAAGAGCAGTCAATCCAGATTGGAGCAGAAAAACAGAAAGATCTTAGAGGGGTATCTATAGCGAAAAAAATGGAACAGATGGGTTTGAACGTATGGAGCACAGTGTTGACAGGTACGTAGCAGAATTGTTAAGCCATTTCAAAGAAATTAATTAGAAGTACATTTGAACATCACATCAATAAAAAAGGAGGAAATTATTAACTACAGGAAAAAACCCAAAGAGCTCTACAAAAGAGGACACATGATCACAGTACACTACTTGACTCAGGAATAAATAATATTTGCATAGTCATTAGTATATAAACACAAATATCAATTTAACAAAAAAGAAAATTTATGTTGGAGAGATAGAAGGAGGGGCAGTGTAGGGATGAAACTGGGGGAGAACGGTGTGGGAGAGCTAAGTTCTCATCTACCATGGTAGAAAGTCAATATACAATTTCTAAAATTAGTAAATCAAGAAATAGCAATACAGGATATTATTTTCAAACATGGCAATATATTCAAAAGAGAAATAAGCTATAAGAGCTGAGGGTGATTGCCCTGGAGAATGGGAGTGTGAAGGAGTGAAGCAAGGCAACTGTTGATTTCCAAACTATGTACATGTATTCTTTGATTAAAATTAAACATTTGAAATAGGGTCTCTATGGCTCACACACAGTCCATCTTAGATCCTCAGGGTGTGAGATCAGATGAAAATTTGGCACCAAAGCTCTGATGAAAATAAATGATGCATTTTTACCTGAGTGTCTGCATATACCCAATAGGCTTCAAAGGTTAAGAAATCTCATCCTGGCCCCCCATTGTGGACATTACAGGCAATTCTCAGACATTCCGAGATATTTCATGTCTGTGCATGCAGGTCTTTCCGGTTAGGATGCCTCAATAAACAAACATCCCAAGCCCCTAAATGATGAACTTCGCTTCAACCTTTAAAACTCTTCTAAGCTACTGCCTCTTCTAGAAGGCCTTTCTTGATGCCTCTTCCCCAGAGCTCTTTTTCCCTCTTTTTTTGGCCTACTTCTGACTCTTCTGTGTGTACATCTAGCAAAGCATCCCTCACCCTGTGTTTCAGTTGGCTTTTGTTTCCCAGCTCTGCTGTAAATCTTCTGCGATCTTCTCTGCATTCATCAGCTTATGCTAGTTACACTGCAGGATAAGCAACCACAGAATCTCAGGCACTCACTGCATGAAGGTTTATCTCCCATCAGGTTATGTGGCAGCTGGGCTCTGGTTCCACTCCATGTCTTCTCTCCAGGTGGGACCCAGCTAGAGGTGCACCCCTATTCTGGACATGCCACTCTTCTGGCAGGTAGGAAAGAGAAAATGTGTGTGGGACCATAAAATGTCCCCAAAAGCCTCTGCTCAGAAGTGACTTATATCACTTCTGCTGAAATTTCATTGGCCAAAGCAAGTCACATGACTATGTCTGATGTCAATGGCACAGACAAGTATAATCCTCGCACAGGGAGAGGCAGCAAATTGGGTACGATAATACCATCTACTATGGTCTCCTTGGTGGGGTCCACATCTTATTTTTGTATTCTGGACCTAACGCTATGCTTGGCACCAAGTAGATATTCAGTGCATTTTCATTGACTTGAGCGGAATTATCAAATATACAAACCTGAGAATAGAAGGAGATTTGGAAAAGGGAAAGGGCTGACGTACAAGCTCATGGTATGCAGAATAGCACTGGACTTGGAATCAAAAGACCAGGTTCCAAAAGCCGTGACACCTTTCTGGGCTCATCTTTAAAATGAAGGAGATGACCTAGAGGATCTCTAGGGTCCCTTCCAGTTCTAAACTTTTAGGAGTTTGTAGTGGGTTTCTTAGTACCTGCTTGCCAGTCTGCCAACTTCTATTAGTCGTGGTGTCAAGGCCTACAATTGGAAAAAAATAGGCCCCCAGATCACTTCATGTGTCAAAACTGAAAATTCACCCATGTCTGTGAAAGAAAATAAAACTATATTTCAAAAATGAATGTTTTCAACAAAAATATCATGGCAAATGTGTTGGGTTTTTTTTTTTTTTTGCGGTACACAGGCCTCTCACTGTTGTGGCCTCTCCCGTTGCGGAGCACAGGCTCCAGACGCGTAGGCTCAGCGGCCATGGTTCACGGGCCCAGCCGCTCCGCAACATGTGGGATCTTCCCGGACCGGGACACAAACCCGTGTCCCCTGCATCGGCAGGCAGACTCTCAACCACTGCGCCACCAGGGAAGCCCAAATGTGTTTTTTTTTAATAAACCATTTTCTGTTTTGAACACATTGTTCTAGGCAGCAGGATCTCCAGTTATGGGAAAGTTATCAAGGCACTGCAGAGGGGGGATTACACACCTCAATGCATCAACATTGAGTTCAGGTTCACACATGGAAATTGTCACATCAGTTGAAACTATCTCACAGGTAGTAGGAATTCTATGTTTGTTGAACAAATACATACCTGTCTTGGTTGGACTTTTTGGGCTCTGAAGCTATCATTTCCAGTCTAATTTATCTTTATTTCTGTATGTTTGCACTTGGTCTTTTTTTTTAAAAAAAAAAGCTTTTAGAAAAAAATTAATCTAGAAAGTGTTGAGAAATCACATAGCTGATGGCTGATGTACTAAGAATTATTTAACAGGCTGAGTCCTGAGCCCTGTGTTCTACATCAGCAGAAGGCGAATGCTGTGATGACCCTGTTTGATTAGAGCAATGTGTACCCTTAAGTTTCCACCCATAAATCATGGATGCCAGCACAGGTATCCACCACCATCAGATAATAATAACAACATGTACATAGCATTTACTATATGCCAGGACTGTTCCAAGTTCTTTACGTATATCAACTCGCATAAGTACCAGAGCAACCCCAGGAAATAGGTACTGTTATCTCCATGTTACTGATGGGGGAATCAAGGTACAGAAAGGTTAATTAACCCATCTAAGGTCATGCATTAAGAAGCAGGGCTGGGTTTTGAACCTAAGCAATCAGGCTCCAGAGTCTGGGCTAAAGTCACTTCTACTTTATTCTGTCTGAGGGTGCAGCAGGCTGCCAAGTAAGTTGGATCCATTCCTGGATACAGGTGTAGCCTGAAGCCATCAGCATGCCATCACCCTCTCCCTCTTGAAGACCCTCCCCATCCTACTCCTGCACCAGCCAGGGAGACTGTGGTTTCCACCCTCAAACTGTGGGTGCTATGAGGAAAGTAAGTGTGAGTGGCTCCCTCAAATGCCAGAAAGAGTCATGTTTTAAGTGGTTGCTCATCTATCCTCATCCATCTCCAAGTTCCTGGACTTCATGCCCCTTGCCTGGATGAATATAAGGAAAGGTAGCCTCTCCCTGGGACAGCTAGGTCTCATCTCTGGTGGCCACAGCACTGCAGTCATCAGGCAAGGCTCTTTCCTGTAAAGACCAATCAATACTGCTCCATCCCACATCCCCACCATTTCCTGCTCCTCAGTCTATAACTCCTATCGATTACAGCAGAGCTGGGAAGCAAATGCCAAAATATATCAATCACCAAGATGGAAAAGAGGCTTTATTAAAACCATTACACCTTCTTCTACCGTCCTGCCCACCGCAGCTTCCTTAGCCCAGTGGCCATTTCTTTTGGAAGGTTTCCAAGAACTTTGCAGACATGATCTGATGGCTGGTGGAATTTCCTCTATTTGGGGAAAATTTAGACCCAGAGAAGGAGCAAGAACAAGTCCCCTGGTGAGAAGATGGAAACCAGGTGTGTGAAAATATGTGCACGTGTCTGTGCAGTACGTATATGAAAATGTGCACGTATGCATGTTTGTTTAAAGAAAAACCTAGAACTTAGTCACACTTCAGAAACACTTTGTAATTATCGCTGAAATTTTTACCAGATTCCTTCTGGTCGCTTAATGTCCTTCACTAAGTGGTTTAATTGTGAAACTTCACTTTATAATTGGCCTCATTTTAATGCAGAAAGAGGTAGATTTGCATAAGCAAATGACAAACAGTTAACAAAATCCATTAGCAGAGAAGGAGGCTGTCAAAGAGCCACGTACCTGGGCTTGGAATCAAACCTGTGGAGAGGAAGTCCCTGCCCCAACCCAGACCAGTTCTGCTGCCCCTAAGCAGACCGAAGGGAAGCAGAAAAAGCATTTCAAGTGCTTTACTGATTATCAGCATGAGAGGAAACCAGCCCATGTGCAGGAGACACAAAATGAGGAAGAATTTTTGCTTGTCCAAAGACCTTTTCTTTGCAAGGAAATTCAGGCAAGGATTTTTAAAGAATCTCCAACTTTACACAGATCTTTTTTTAAAAAAAGGTTTATTTATTATTTATTTTATTTATTTATTTCTTTGGCTGCATCAGATCTTAGTTGCGGCTTGCGGGCTTCTCTCTAGCTGTGGGCGTGCAGGTTTTCTCTCTAGTTGTGGGTGTGTGGGTTTTCTCTCTAGTTGTGGCGTGCAGACTCCAGAGCACGTGGGCTGTGTAGTTTGCAGCACACAGTCTCTCCAGTAGTTGTGGTGCTCGGGCTTAGCTGCCCAGTGGCATGTGGGATCTTAGTTCCCTGACCAGGGATCGAACATGCGTCCCCCGCATTGGAAGGTAGATTCTTTACCACTGGACCACCAGGGAAGTCCCTATACAGATCTTTGACAACTCTTTTCCCGGGTTTCTGAAAGAAGCACTGGACTTAGAGTAGAAGGGAGTATGAAGACCTGACTTCCAGTCCTCATCTGTCACGAGCTAGCAAGGAGCCTCCCGTCGGGAACCTCAACTGGATCATACCTGAATGTTTATGCGTCTCAAACTCCTACTATCATCACAGGTAACTGACAAATTTATTCATTTATTCAAAAAATACTTATTGAACCCTTGCTACGAGCAGGTACTATAGAAATTACAGAGACTCACAAGGAGGTGGGGTGAGGACCAAGCTGAGGGATGTGTGGAGAAGCAATAGACAAGGCCCTGCTGTCATGGAACTTATGGTCTGATGGAGCGTTATGAACTGAACTGTGTCCCTCCCTAAATTCACATGTTGAAGCCCTAACCCCCAGTGTTACTGTACTTGGAGACAGAGCCTTTAGGGAAGTAATTAAGGTTAAATGAAGTCATGAGAGTGGGGCCCTCATCCAATAGGACTGGTGTCCTTATAAAAAGAGTAAGAGATATCAGAGTTTTCTCTCTCTCCATGCACACACAGAGAAGCGGTCACGTGAGAACACTGGGAGAAAGGGCCATCTGCCAGCCAGAAAGGGAATCCTCACCAGAAACCAACCCTGCTGCCACATTGTCTGGGACTTGCAGCCTCTAGACCTGTGACAAAAGAAAGCTCTGTTGTTTAGGTCACCTACTCTGTGGCGTTTTGTTATAGCAGCCCAAGCAGACTAGCACATACTGGGGGCCGGGGTCGGGGGCAGAGGGACCTCACCCAATTCTAGAGATGAGGGAAGCTTCCCAGAAGGACTGGCAAGGGAAGAGCTCTCTGGGTGGGACAGCTGCGTGGATGGAGCTTGTCGCGTCAGAGAAGGAGTAGCAAGAACAAGGCTGAGGAGGTGAGGGGAGCCAGCTGGGGGAGGTTTCATGAGCAAACGTGCCCCTGAAGATCTGGGAGGCCGAGAAGCTGCTCTACGTTTGGAAACTTAGGACCCACCTCATAGATGCTTCTGATTCTGCTGGGGAAAAAAAAAAGACAGCTTGGGTTCTACAGGCACGAAGAAGTAGTTGGCTTTTCTTGCCACCCTAGCCAGTGAACTCTCTTCGGCATGTCTGTATATGTTCCTCGTGGAAATACTTTGCTGTTTTGTCCATAAGCTTCCTCCTAGCTTTTCAGAGCATCTGCTGGGACAGTTCCCTCTTCAGGTGCTTGCCTTCAATTCTGCAAAATTCCTTTGCTTTTTGTTAATAATTGCTAGTACTTGTTGAGTTAGCTAAGGCTAACTGTGTACCAGGCACTGTTTTAAGGGCTTTATGTGTATTAGCTCTTAATCCTCAAAACCACCATATACAATAGATTCTATTAACTCTAGCTTATGGATGAGAAAGCTGAGCACAGAGAGATTAAGACACTTGCCCTGGGCCACTCAGCTAAATGGAGAGGTCAGGATTAAAACCAAGGTAGTCTAGCTTGGGTGTCCATACTCCTAACCACAAAGCTATACTGTCTTTGGAGAGGGAAAAAATGACAGAAAAACCAGGACTCAGGTAGTTTCTCATGGCTAGTTTAAGTGCCAGAGGTCCTCTGACTCCAGACGTTATGCTCTTAACCTCTTGAGGGAATGGAGAAGAGGTAGAAAGATTTGAGAGTTACTCCGGAAGGAAACTAGGTAGACTACCACGGAGCAGTTGAAGAATAAGGGAGAGGAAAAAAAAAAAGAATAAGGGAGAGGGAGACGGAGACAAATAGGAGGTTGGGCTGACACCCAGGTCTCTGGTAAATCGCACAACCAAACCTTCATCATCTTGTGCTACCTGCTGCATTTATTCATTCATTCTTTCATTCATTTAACAAATACTTAGCCAGAACCTACTATGATTCAGGCACTGGGCTGGGAAAAGAGGAGCAGGTAAATACTGAGAATGACCATGACACTCACCTGCCCCTTCCCATTGCCCTCATCTGAGGAACTCAAGGGCTTTACATTCTGGGGGAGGGAGCTGATATATGAATAAATACAACAAATTATCAGTGTGATTATATATGTCTTTCTATCCATAGAGCATTAAAAGGAGGATAGCCCGTCTCTGCCTAAACGTGTCAGGGGAGGCATCACTTTGAGGAAGGTGCCATTTGAGCCTGTTGTGAAGGGTGATGGGATTACCCTAGGAGGGTAGATGGGCTCCTCGGAGGGTCCCTGGAGAGTATGTCATAGATCTCTGAATCCTTGGACACGGAGGCAAAGAATTGAGAATGTGAGCCGTTGAGGGGAGCCTTAGAGGGCATCTCATTTCAACCCTGTGTCCACAAATGAGCAAACTGAGCAGGGCCAGCCCTGCAGGCACAGCCCCACGAGTGTGGCCCAGCCCTAGTCCCAGCTCCCCAAGGTCCACGCAACCGATCTGTAGCCGTCAACAGCCAACAAGACAGCGCCAGTGTTCTGGGTTTTGTGACCCAGGGGTGTGGAGAGCAAGGGAGAGGGGTCAGGAAAGTCTCCGCATCCCTGGTCTGTACAACTGGAGACAGCTCTAAACCCCCACCTCCGCCTCCCCCAAGGCCCCCCAGTCCTGGCTTTCGAAGTTAGGCTCTCTTCCTCAGTTCCGCCTCTCTCTGCTACCTGCTGTTCCAGTTCCACACCTTCCCAACACGTATTTCAGCTGCAGATTCTCTTTTCAGCTGCCCCCGGCGAGCCCGGTTCCCACTGTTCACCCCCAGCCTCGCAAGCTTCCACGAAGGTCAAAGGGTTGCCGTTCAGCAATCAGCCAGCAGGGGGCAGTCCTGCAGCGAGTCTCCATCCTGCCCCGAGCCTCCCAGCCCCCAGCCCGCCCAGTCACAACTCCTTAGAGATGCAAATTGAGAGGCAGCCTTCCTAGCCCGAGAGGGCTGCTAATTCTCTGACGAGTATGCAGATTTCCATCCTGCCTTTGCCTGGGTTTATTTGTTTTACTTCGCAATAAATTTAATACAGATTCCCCGAAGCAGAGAGGCAGAAGGACTATAAACTCCGCATTTTGAGCAGCCTCAGTTACTAGGCTCGTGTGGGTTTTGATCCCTGTTTGAATTATATTTATGAAATTTGACATGGATTTGGGTCTGGGGTGTGCTGGCTCCTTGGTGCTCTGGAGCTGCTTCTAGGGAGTTTACAAGGGTTGATTTGATTACGGGGCCTTTAATTTCTCACAGAGGCTAATTGCAAGGAGGCTGAGAAGCCTGGCTGCTGTGTAACGGGAAGGGAAAACAAGACAGTAAGCTGGGTTGCCCCACTATAGACAGTGTCAGTACTGTTTTCTCATGCCCCTTGCAGGGCCTTAAGTCAGACACCCCAGGGACCATGTGCTGGGGGGAGGAGGGGTCGTGCTGTGGAAAGTGTCCACAAGAAGCTCAGAGTCCAGGAGAGAATCAGACGCACATATGGGGCAGACAGAACTAAAACATCTATGAAGAGACATTAACAAGAATGGCACACGTTAGCGTTGTATAACAATGTAAACTGGGCATGAGGGGATCTGGCAGAAGGGGGGAAATTGCAGCTCATCCCTCTTACTGGCACCTGGGCCCAATAGGGCAAAGGGCAGCCCTCTCCCCTCCCTGCTCCCTCTCAGACCACTAAAAGAAAGAAGGCACAATGAAGAGGAGTGCAAGCCGGGTTCCTGCCCCAGCTTCTGCGGCTACTTCTTTGTTCAAATATTGGGTAATACGTTTCATTTCACCACGCCTCAGTTTCTCTATCTGCAAAATCAGAATCACATGAATGTCACAAGGACCAAGGAAGATAACTTGGGTAAGAATGTATGTATGCTGTGTTGGGTCTTCGTTGCTGTGCACGGGCTTTCTCTAGTTGCTGCGAGCGGGGGCCACTCTTTGTTGTGGTGCGCGGGCTTCTCATTGCGGTGGTCTCTCTTGCTGCGGAGCACGAGGTCTAGGCACACGGTCTCCGGTAGTTGCAGCGCACGGACTCAGTAGTTGTGGCTCGCAGGCTCAGTAGTTGCGGCACACGGGCTTAGCTGCAACGCAGCTTAAATAAATAAATTAAAAGAATAAATGCTAGCCTCCTTAGCCATGCGTTCAAGGCTGCACTCTCTTAAAAAAAAAAAAAGAATGTGTGTATGCTGGAAAGGACTGGAACATAAACAGTCGGTTAGAGACCGGGCCATTTTCTCCCTTAGGAAAGGATCACTGATTAGAATGGGAAGGCCTGGGGCAGAGGGGAGGTATGAAGGGAATTCTGCAAACTTGTCTCGAGACCTGGAGTTGGGCGCCACAGCCCAGACAGGTACAGAGGCCAACTCTCCGACCTGGTCCTTCCACTCACCTGCACGCAAAGCCTGCCCATGAGCAGAGGCCTGGCTGGGCCACCTGAGGCAGTGCCAGCAGCAGGAGACTCCAGGCATTGTTCCGGGGAACTCTGAGGGCCTGGACCACCGGCCCGAGCTGGGCAGGGAGGTTGGGCCACAGACTCATCTTCCCCGGGAAACCCCAGGGTCCCAGCAGAGCCAGCCACAGGGGAGAAGGAAGCGCCCTTGCTCTGCCTCCCTTCTCTGCATCCTTTATCCAGAGGCTGGGGCCGGGAAGGGAGCCCGAGGGGCCTGAAAGGAAGCTATGAGAGTCACTGAAGCAAAGGGACAAAGAGAAAGAAGAGGGCAGATAAAGGAGGAAGGATGGAGCCCAGGACGTGTGGACATGTGTTCCTCACCCGTTGGGAGAATCTCCAGAAGACGGGCAAAGTGAGAGGCACGCAAAGGGAACAAGAGAAGAAAACGGCCAGGCTTTGCCAGGGGGAGAGCAGCTACCGGGAGGTGGAGGCTGAGATTAAATGGAAATGAGGGGCTTGGTCACCATGGGGAAAGAAGCTGGACGCTTTGGCAGCAGTAAGTCTATTAGGAGGAAAGCGTGGGAGGATCAAAGCCGCTGTGGGTGTGTCTATACACACAGCGGGGTTGGAAAATAACCAGCTAATTCAGTCCCAAGCAGGGGGTGAAGACCACCGGTTGAATGGTTGAATTTTCTCCAAAACAGCAATCCTCTCCCACTGTCACTTCGCCATCCTAACTGTTCCTCTGGCCTCAAGAACACACTAAATCAAAACTGTTAGTTGTCAAGATTTTGTTAAACTTTCTGACCCTCCACACACACACACACACACACACACACACACACACACACACACCCCAGTGATGTGTATGGCAAGGAAAGGAAGCCCTAAGTCCTGCGGCAGCGATAGAGGAAGGGAGACAAGGCTGAGGCCAGGAAGGGGCGGGTGTGGATGACGGACACAGAAACTAGGATAACCAGATACCTCGATCTTCATAGAACCTCCTGAGGGAGGATGATGTCCAGCAACTACAGACCACAAGGCCCAGGGGCTGGCCACACTCCTCTCCAGATTGTGGTGGGGCAGTACCACCCTTAGACCCCCCACCCCATCTCTGCCTGACCCTGCTCTTTAGAAGAGCCCGTGCTGCCTCTCCTCCAGGGCACCCCTCCCCAGGGACAGGAGGCAGGAGCCTTGCTCCCCCTTCTAGGTCATATTCCAGGTACCCAGGCCAACCAAGGGGCGAGCGTTGGAGGGGGAGTGGGGGGTTACGATGAAGACACACCTTGGGACGGGGGCCAAGTGGCACGAGGCTCCTGGAAGAGCAGCGCGATGCTGGTGATGGGAGGCGTGCTCGGGCCGGGCATCCCCGTGCACTCTTTCCTTGGCCCTCGAATGTCAGCGGCTGCCCTGAGCAGCGGGGAGCCTGGCTTCAGAGCTGGAGGTGAGGAGACTGGAAAAAGTAAGGAATCCAAGATTGCTGAAGGTTCGAAGCTTCAAGAGAAAAGGGAGCCAGAGGAGGAGCAATCATATTCTGGGCATGCGTGGTAGAGGACAGTGGAGGAAAAGAGAGCCATAAGGACATCTCCTGTAAGATTCGGTGCGTGCTCAGAACAAAACTCATTCATTGTTTATCTGCTATTCAGATTTGATAGCTTGTCCTATATTTTATCTGGCACCCTCTCCTTGAGGCCGGAGGGGCTGGAGTGGTGGCCAGGAGGCTATGTCACGAGTTGGATGAGTACAAGGGGATCTTCATAGATCTAAGAGGTCAAAATCTTCCTAAAGCTAAAACATGCCAGAGAGCCTTAACTGTACAGGGTCAGATTCTTCCAGCTATGATGGGTTGTGAAAGACCCTATCATTTTCGAAGGCCCCTCACTATGTAGAGAGTATGGCCAAATCCTCTTATCTCTGTCAGTGACTTTGAGATGGAACCAAAATCCAAGTAGTAGACAACTGAGTCCCCCAAGGAAAAAAACATCTTTTTCTGCACCTACTGGAATCCCAGAGGTTAACTAGATCCAAACTGATAAGAAAGAATTTCCCCCAACTGAGAGCATGTTGCTTCAGTGCTTCATGTTGAAAAGGGGGACTCTGTCAGCAAAAGAGGAGTGTAATTAACTTCTTGCAAAAGTTTACACAATTCTACACTATCTTTACCCTAAAACTCTCCTGCTACAACTGATCCTCTTTAAAGTTCTTTTCTGAATTTAACCTCTCTGATGCTACATTTCAGGAAGAAAGTAAATAAAGAAATACATAAATTAATAATAATCCTATATTTATTTTGAACTCAGTTATGAAAACAGAAGCAAAAGAAATCAATGGTTGCCAAATGAAAAAGGATGGACTCAAAGAAAATAGATATTTTTAATTCCAAAAAGTTTTACAATGGTATAACAAACAATAGGGAATATAATGCAATTAAAACAACAATGATAAAGAAACATAACAGCAGTGTCCTGTTAAGTAATTGGATGGGATTCATCAGGACAGCAACTGGTGCTGAGCGTTTTTTAATTTTCCACCTGCGGGAGGTTCGCCTCTCCCAGTCTCAACAAAGAGATAAACTACTTGTCAGAGACGAGGCCGTCACACAGCAAAATTGAATTCTTCAGTATTTGTTTTCCTCTTCGTACCTCCTCCCCAAAGAGGAAAATCTGATCTTTTTTTTTTTTTTTGATCATCTTTTGAAAGGACCCAAAATCTAGAAATGATTCTCTCTGTCCCGGAGGATTACTTGATTGCAACATGCAAAGAGTTAATTGCACCATGGTTCATGCCGGGAAGCGGGTTTAATAAGAATTACTAATTGCCTTTCCTTATGAAGGAATCAACTTTGAAAAGGCAAAAGACAGAGGCAGACCCAGGACCTAAACAATGCATCTGTGGCCAGGAAAAGCCAAATGGTACCATGGTGCTTTCAACAAATGAAAGTCTCAGAAATTCGAGTCCAGAAGAACAGTGGGGCCCAAGCACTAGGAGAACTATATAAAAAAGAACCTGCCACGGAGCAGTCAGGGCTACATGCTCCTCCACAGCAGTGATTTAGCTTTAGGAAAACCACAGGATGGTTCAAACTGGGCTGATGTTGTTAAACTTTTTTTAATTTTAGAATTTTGTTAGCATTTAATCAATTCTTAGTTGTGAAAAGCTACAAACAGCGGGAAGTCATACCTACTTTTTTGTTTGTATCTTTTAGGCTACATTATGATACAAAAAATTTAGGTCCATACTAGATGTCTGAGAGAACATTTTTCCTCTTTGAGAAATGGCCTGAACGTTAATCAGATATGAGTAACAGTGGTAGAGTGGAAAGGCTTTGGCCTGGAAAGTCAGAACACTCTGGGGCCTGGTTCTAACATAATTCACTGGGCGTCTGGGGCAAGTCTGTGCCTTTTCACTTTCTCAGGGTTGTTATGAGGATCAAATGAGATAATGGATGTGTAGTAACCATTTTAAAAAGTGTTGCTCAAAGCATGTGAAAAGCATTTTCCATAGCATCATAATAAAATCTAATTTGAGATGGATAGTCCTTGGATTTGCCTACTTGAACTCAGTGAGATTAATAAGAGTGTTGCTTCCAAAGACTTCCCCGGCAGCCCAGTGTTTTAGAACCTGCGCTTCCACTGCAGAGGGTGGGGGTTCAGTCCCTGGTTGGGGAACTAAGACCCCACATGCCACATGCGGCAAAAGAAAAAAAAAAAAAAAAGTGTTGCTTCCATTGTGATTAACCTAAGAAGACTGCATGGAAGAGAAGGAAGGAGACAGAAGACGAGCATGCACTGAGCCTGCTGGTACCTTGCGTAGCTCAGAGACACAGCAGGGCTGCCCCTCCAGCCTTGTTCCCTGATGGTGTTGGTGGGCCCTGCTGCCCTATTCATGCCCAGCTCTGCTTTCTTTGTTCTCTTGCCTTCCAGAACACCCTTCTGAGTCAGTCTGGGAAATGAGACGGAAAAGGTATTACTTAATGGTGTCTGGGAAGAGTTGTCAATATTTCCTACTCTGGCCCTTGCCCAACTTTCCAGTCAGCAGTACTCGAGGTTGGACCCACCTAAGTGAAGCCCAGGCAGGTCAGTTCAGTCGGAAATTCCAGGCATTGAGTTCTCTGAAGGAGAGGAAGCAGAAGTAGAGAGGAATGGGGGGCATGTTGGCGCCAACTAAATGTTTACATTTTTTGGAAAATGGACGCAAATAAAAATTAGTGGCATCTTAGTAGAGAATCTAGACACTAGTAGTTCCCAGACTACAGCAGCATTTTTGGTCATTATTTGACACCAAATGGTAAGAGGCTGCTCAAATATTGCTTTTTCTTTCTTTTTTTTTTTTTTTTTTGGTATTTTACCCCCTAGAGCATGAATTATCCATTGTCTTAACAACAGAGAATAAAACACAATTCCTTTTTATAAGTAAAAGTAAATTCAATATACAATAAAATACCATCTACAAGAGCAACAAAAATTATTTTTAAATAGTCTAAAAAATAATATATAAGACTTGGAGAATATTTTTAAACGCTATTTTTTTTTAATTTTGTTTTTGGCTGCATTGGGTCTTTGTTGCCGTGCACAGGCTTCCTCTGGTTGAGGCGAGTGGGGTCTCCTCTTCATTGTGGTACGCGGGCTTCTCATTGCGGTGGCTTCTCTTGTTGCGGAGCACAGGCTCTAGGCGCGCGGGCTTCAGTAGTTGTGGCACGTGGCCTCAGTAGTTGTGGCACACGGGCTTAGTTGCTCTGCGGCATGTGGGATCTTCCCGGACCAGGGCTCGAAGCCGTGTCCCCTGCATTGGCAGGCAGATTCTTAACCACTGCGCCACCAGGGAAGCCCCTTAAACCCATTAAAGAATGTAAAAGAAGACCTGAATGAATGGAGGAGTCTATCATACGCATGGGAGGGATGACTTAACTCTGCACAATGTCAATTCTCCCCAAATTAACCTGTAAATTTAATTCATTCCAATCAAAATCCCAGTAGATTTGTCTGAGAGTCGGGGCAAAAGAACACCTGACAAACATTCTAAACCTGTGAAGAAGAATAAAGGTCTGCTAATGCTGGTTTAAAAAAAAAAAAAAAAAGAGCAGGAAGAAGGAACATACCATTCCAGACACTGAGAAATATGACAAAGCCAGAGTGATTAAAACAGTGAGGTACTTCAACAGAAGAGAGAAATGGGCCAGTGGGATGGAAGAGCGAGTCCAGAAGCAGGCTTATATGTGCACGAAAACTTGGCGTGCGATAAATCTGGCATCATAAATCATGGTAAAAGGATGAGTTACTTCGTACGTGGTAAAATAAATTTGAATCTGTTTCATTACTGAATGAGAAAATAAACTCTCTACAGAGTCAATACTTCAGTGTCAAAGGTAAAATCATAAACTAATAGCAGAAAATATATGTTAATATATTGTGACCTTGAGGTGGGAAAAGAAACCATGAGGAGAAAAATGGGTGGATTTTACATCACAATTAAAGATTGTTGTTCAGTGAAGTACACCATCGATAGAGTTAGCAGATGAGTACTGCCTGGAAGAAGACATAGGCACTAATAAATGTTCAGGGAATCCCAACAAATTAGTAAGAAAAAAAGAGGAGATAATAGAAAAATGAGCAAAGTATAGGTCTACAAATAGGTAGTTCATAGAAAGGGAAATCTAAATGGCTTGCACAGCCCAAGATTCAACAGAGATAACAGTTCTATTTTTTCCATTCACTCCAACACCAGATGGAGCAAGAGATCCTTATGGCACTCATGGGGAGGGGGCTACTTACATCTGGGGGAGCAGCTCTGTCTGCCTCTGCGCCACATGCCACACTGACTTGGGCTCCTGCTCTGCCTTCTATCCCCCATCCTGACGGCCCCTCCCCTCCTCTGACTCTCCCGCTTCATATTTTGCTGTGCCAGAAACTTGTTCCCTTCCTTGGGCCCTGACCCAGCCCATCTCCTCTCTACCCATCACCCCACCCCACAACTCCAGGGTCCTTTGCCTTCCTCAGGGTCTACATGGGTCTCTGGGTAAACTTCACACGCCCAAACACGGCAGGAAAGAGAAAAACTCCTGCCACAGCACTCGTCAGTGCCCTGGGAAGAGGCTGTGTGATATTCAGGAAGGCCACTCAGTGGCTGACCAGAGGCTGATGTACCCAGAGTTCTCTGTCTCCTCGTTAAAACAAACAAACAAAAACCAGAGGACTATACTAGAAGGAGTATAAGTAAATTATAATGTGAACTCACCAACCCACCCTTTTAGTAAAATGTATTGCACTCCTGCTATGTAGCATCTAAGTATGTTTGGAAGGCAGGGGCTTCCAAAATGAGTAAGACACAATCCTTGGTGTCCAGGAGTTTACAGTCTGGTAAAAAGGTAAGGCTCACACACAAATATCTATGATGTAAAGTGCAACATGGTAAGGTCACTGAGAAAGTTACCCCACAATGCTCCGGGTGTTCAGAGTGGGAATGCTCACATTAGAAGGAAGAATCAAAGGTTTCCTGGGTCATATAACTTTTGAGACAGGGGACTTCCCTGGTGGCGCAGTGGTTAAGAATCCGCCTGTCAGTGCAGAGGACAAGGGTTCGATCCCTGGTCCGGGAAGATCCCACATGCTGTAGAGCAACTAAGCCCATGCACCACAACTATTGAGCCCACACGCTGCAACTACTGAAGCCCGTGGGCCTAGAGCTCATGCTCTGCAACAAGAGAAGCCACCATAATGAGAAGCACGTGCACCGCAATGAAAAGTGACCTCCCACTCGCTGCAACTAGAGAAAGCCCACGCGTCCACAGCAACGAAAACCCAGCACAGCCAAAAATAAAAGTTAAAAAAAAAATAACTCTTGAGATGGATTGCAATCGATGGAGAGAATTTTGTTATTAACAATAATTTTCAAATTAATTTTAATGCATTTGAAAAATATATTGAACACTTTAAAAAGATGATCAACAATCTTACTTCTTTTTTTAAAATTTATCAGCCGTAATCCTTAGATTTTCACAGAAAGAGAAGAACAGTATCACAGGTAAAGAACAGGAGTCAGAAGAGAAAAGGCAAGTCATGTGCCTGGAGTGTACGGCAAAAGAAGAAGATGAGAGAGGACAGGGTAAGAGGAGTTGGAGTCTTGCTGCAGAGGGTCCTAAACAAAAGAGCTTGGAATTTTGGACATTATTCAATAGGCAACCTCAGATAAGAAATGGTAAAAAGAATTAGGGATTTTTAACTAGAAGAACAGAAGATCTAGGAGGCTCATGGTAGCAATAATTCAATTATATAAAGTGCTATCATGTGGAAGAGAGATTAGGCTTTGAATGTGAGGATCCATAGGTCAGAATTTGGGTCAAAAACTGGAAGTTTCAAGAGCAAGATTTCAGTTCTATGTAGGAAAGGGCTTTCTAAGAAACAGACCTATGCAGTAAGGGAATGGACGGCCAGTGAGAATTCTGCCCTCTCCATGGAGACGCTCACTCAGGCAGAGGCCCGATGAGCCGTCACTGCGGACAGAGGACTCATGCATCAAGCAGAGAGCCGGGCTGAAAAACCTGTAAAGTCTTTTCTAGTGTTAAGATTCTACAGTAAAATGGGCAAGCAGTGACGGATGTTTAAGTGAGGGGTTAAATAATTAGAGCTGTGCCTTAGAAAAACTCATCTGGCAGAAATGTATAGATTGGGTCAAAGTAGAAACAACCTTAAAACGGATGAGCATGAGGCCGATGGAACAGCTCAATAAAAAGCAAGCAGGACTCTGGTTAAACGTGGTGAATTAGACATCCTTGTTTATCTATTCTCCCTCGTAAAATCCAACTAAAATGACAGTAAATAAAAAGGACAGGAACCCACAAAGACAAAGACTATGGAAGAGGGGCCAAGAGCAGATGAGAGAGGTCAACAAAATCGGACTTGGAGTGGGAAGCGCTGGGAACCTCTGAGGGCCACAGACCTGGGTGAGGCTGGAAATGGGCAGCCAAGTAACTGCCCAACATCCCAACCCCACCCCGATCCTCAGCAGATGAGAGGACCTCCCTGGAGAGACTGAACTGGAAGAGGTCCACATCAGTCACAGCTAAAGGTCAGGTGACGGGCCATTCTGAAATGGGGGTTGGGGGGTGGGAGGGGAAGGGAAAGATTGCATACTGAGAGGTGAGATCCCATGGTCCCCTTCCCTGGCTAGGCTTCCAAAATGTCAGCAGCCAGGCTTATACTCACCTCCTCCTTGGGCAGAAGACTAGAGAATTCCTTTCTTGGGAAACTTACCAGCTCAAGAGAAAAGACTAACCAACACTGCTATTTGAGAGCCCCCAATTAAATGGCCAGACCCCTGCCCAATCACTCTGCCACAAGGTCCACTAGTCACAAGACCACCCCTCCACCGCCCCCTCCCCACACACAGAATCTCTATCTGATCTTTAGGGCATCATTTTTAAATACTAATTCCAGGCAATGAGTACTGAACATTTGAGAGAAATCTCTACCGTGAAAGACCTAATGATCAAAATACAGGAACTTTGAGGAAACACACAATGCAGAAAGAAGAGGAAACTTCAAAAATAGAATAATTAAAACTTACGAGAATCAAGAGATGACACTGTATCCATAAAATAAGAATATGATGCTATGAAAAAAGAAGAGGAAACAAGAGCCTTTTAACGTCAGAATGAAATATCTAAAATAAAATGTTAAACAGAAAAACTGGAAAAAAGTTGAGAAGTGCCCATAGAAAATAGAGCAAAATAGAAGAAAAGGGATAAGTACATTTGAGACTCAATTTGAGACCCCAAATCCAGCTAATAGGAATTCCAGAAAGAGAGAAGAGAGAACTGATAGGATGAAATTATCAACGAAATATCACAAGAACATTTCCCAGAACTAGAGGCCACAGTTCCCTAGACTGAAAGGATCTCTTGGGCACCCAGGACAATGAATGAAAAAGTGACACCAAGGAATGTCACTGTGAAACTTCAGAAGGTCAGGGATAAAAAGGAAATCCTATTTGTGGAAGCATTATTCATAATAGCCAAAAAAGTGTAAACAACCCAAATACCCATCAATTTATTAATGGATAAACAAAATGCGGTATATCCATACAATGGAATATTATTTGGCAATGAGAAGAGATGAAACACTGAGTCATGCTACCACATGGAGGAACCTTGAAAACATTTTGCTAAGTAAAAGAAGCCAGTCACAAAAGGCCACATATTATATGATTCCATTTATATGAAATGTTCGGAATAGGCAAACCTGTAGATCAGAATGTAGGTTGGCAGTTGCCGAGGGCTGAGGAGCAGGGGCTGGCAGTGGGGAACTGGAGACTGACTGCTAACAGGTACAAGACTGGTATTTTGTGGAGGTGATCAAATGTTCTAAAATTGATTGCTGAGATGGCTGCCCATCCCTGTGAATATACTAAAAGCCACTGAGTTGTACATTTTAAACGAGTGAATTGTATGATATATGAATTATATCTCAATAAGGCTGATATATTAAAGAGAGAGAGGATGAAAGAGGGAAAGAAAAAAGAAGGGAGGAAAAAGATTGCATGAAAAGGAATTGAAATCAGAATAGCATTGGACTTTCTAAAAACAGGCTTAGACACACACAAAATAACTGGTGAAATAAGATCTTCAACATTTTGAGGGAAGATGTATATATATTTTTGAAGTATATATTATATACATTCTTTTCCAGATTATTTCAGAACATATATATTCTTTTTCAGATTCTTTTCCATTATAGGTTATTGTAAGATATTTAACATAGTTCCTTGTGTTATACAGTAGGTCCTTGTTGATTATCTATTTTATATATAGTAGTGTGTGTATGTTAATCCTGAGGGAAGATGACTTTTAACTAATATTTCTACACCTTGACAAATTAGGAATCAACTATAAAGTTAAACAAAGACATTGCCCAAAATGCAAATACTAAGAAATATTTATTTCCTTAAATCCTTTCTACGAAGGTTTACAGAAGATTTGAATTTCTTCAAAATAGGCAGTAAACTCAGAAAGAGAAAGACCCGGGATCCAGGAAATAAGGGGCTCAAGCAGGAGCGGAATGAAAGGAATTCCCGAAATGTTGACACAAAGACGTGCCACAGGCCTAAAGCTCGACCTGTCTGGACTGGAGCAGGAAAAAGATGCTGTAGCTGGCATCTGCGCAGGAAAAATAAAACGAAACTGAACTGACAGGGAGCTGATGAATTATCTGACATCCATGGCCAAACTGGAGGAAATTTATAGTTCTCCTAGAATGTTTGGGGCAGAGCTGTCGGTGAGTACATATAAAACTAAGCAAATTTTTAAAATACCAATATTAACTTTAAAAATAAAACGTACAAGAAAGGAAGTGCAATCATAGTACACGACATGGCTTAGCTACAAACAACATTTCCATAGTTAAAATACTATAAATTCTGAACATCAATTTAACCAAAAATTATATCATAACTAAATTAGGAGGCTTGAGGGAGGAGAAGTATGTATTTATGTGTGTGGAAAGTGTTAAAGGGTTAAATGGTCATCTTCCAGATGAGGAAGGCAACAATGACGGCAAAGCTGGGGAGGTGGAAGGCAGCATTAGAAGTTTAATGTTTTTTAGAAAATACGGACTCAATACTGTCAGGGAAATTTAATTTTAAAAAGGTAATGAAGTCCTGAGTTAGAGTAGTGGTTGGTGGGCGTGAATAAGGAGATGGATTAGAGAGATGTGGAAGCTGGATTTGTGGGCTGATTAAATGGAGAGCAAAGGAGAGGGAAGCATAAAACTAAGAAAAAACAAACAAAATCACTCTGGTTTTAAGCCTGGTTAGGGCAATGGTGGTGCTGGGGAACAAAGCAAAGCTTGAGAAAGTTAGCTGCTTGTAAGGAAGGTAGAAGTGGCCTCAGCGGTGTTCTGTGAGGTGGGGTCCCTTTGTCTGCACCCTCTGGTGCACCTCTGTGGCTTCTAAAGGTACAGTATTCTGATTGCAGTTGTCTGGCAAACAGAAGCTGAGAGGATCTTAAATGTATAAGATTCTGGCACCAAAGGGGGTCTTAGGAAGTCCCTGAAATTAATTCCTTTGACTTTTAGCTAATCAAATCAAAGCCCAGAGAAATTAAAATCCAAGGGAAATTGAAATCGAGTTTCAACCAAGCAGTGGTCAGTCATGGTAAGAACTCTAGAGAACGTAAGGAATTGAAGACCAAGAGAAGGCCGTTACATTTGGCAATTGTGTGATCACTGAGGAAATAAGCACCCTGGGGCGGAGTGGGAACGGTCAGAATTGCAGGGGGTTAAAAATTATGTGGGAGCTGAGAAAGTGGAACCTACGTGCGTGCCTAGCACACACTTAGTGCTCCCCAAATATTAGTTTTTATCTCTTTTTCAGAAAAACATGATTAAAAAAAAAAAAGCTAGTAGCTGAGGGAGGATAGTTAAGTATCAATACTTAAAGGTGTTTGGAAAAAAAAAAAAAAATGTGCATCTAGACTGAAGTGAAAGCCCAGCAAAGACAAGTGACTAAAGGAACAGAGAAAAGCAACGACTGCGGAAGTGAGGGCCAGAGAACCTGGGTGGACATTAATGAAAGACCTAAGTGCAACGATTAGTTTTGAAAAAGGGGGCAACACCAGACTAAAGGGGAAGAGAAAAGGATGGGGAATATCCAGGTGAATTTCGAGTGGGAAGAAAGGGATATTCAAAACCTAGATCAGATGATCTCTTTCTCAGGAAAACAGGAGGCGTTAATTATCAACTGAAAGTGGGTGTTTGAAGGTATGAGCTTGAGGAAGACGGAAAAGCTTTGGCACGGTGGTTCTCCACCGGGGGGGGGGGATTTTGCCCCCCACCCCAGAGGCCCTTTGGGTTAGCAAGGTCTGGAGACATCATCTGTTGTCACCATGGGGAGAAGGGGCTACAGGCATCTAGCGGCATGTTGTGGAGGCCAGGGCTGCTGTTAAACATCCTGCAACACACAGGACAGTTCCCCACAGTAAAGAATTATGCTGCCCCAAATGTGACTCGTGTCAAGGTTGAAAAACCATGCTTTAAAACAACTATTGAGGGAATTGCACTAAGAAGTCAACAAGAAATGGGGAGGAAGATTGCTCAGCAGCTGCACGGGCCAACCCAGCTTCAACAGCATAAATTTATGGTGAATCCAATTGGTTGGGGTTTTCTCTGCTTTCTAGTTACGTTAAGCAGAGAGAGCTCATATAAAAAGAATGTCTCACTGTGAAGGGCTTTACAAACGTGTCGTAAATCAATTACTAATGGTATAAATATCTAACATTTATTACCTTAAACAAATCTTTGAGGTAGGCAACTTTCTTCTGGTTTCCAGATGAAGAAACAAGAACACAGGGAGGTTAAGTAACTTGCCCAGAGTCACACAGCCAGTGCAGGGTAGGGAAAGGATTTAGACCCAAGTAGTTTGACATGAGTGCTGGTATTCTTCTCAGGATGCCATGTTGCCTCTAGGTGACCTCTAACGTTGCTTCCACTTCTCATTTCGACACTCTTCGAATGACCTCCCAATTCTGGAATGTGGGTGTCCTAGCAAGGCATCTCTTTTGACAGCTCTGCACCACACATATCTCCTTTCCTTATTACACAGGATCCAGTTATTTCAACGATCCAAATCCTTGATGCTAAGGGCTAGGAAGGTGGTTAAGTTTTCCTAAGAGAGAAATCAAGTAGTTTATACATGACCTCCGAGAATAAACTACTTGAAATAAGGTCAGCAACCTAACCCCTTAGAAATTCTGCAGAAGGCCAGTCTGTTTTATAAACCGATGTGTTAGCCATGCTCCTCTTTCTGAGATTACAGAGTGATTTACTGCCTCTGAGCATTATTCAGTCTACCTGTAAAGCCCTTTTTGACTATTGGTCCTTGATCATATGCTCTGCCCAGCCTAGGTTTGGAACTATTAACCTCCTAGGGCTGTGTTTATGAGGACCTTGCGGAAGCACTGCTAAGGTTCAACCTTATATGTGCATTAACTCAAGGAGAACTCAGGGAAACCTAAAGACAGGCTTATGATGAATGTTGTTATGAGAAATGCCCAAGAAACATATGGGCATTTGAAGAGATTAGACACTTTAAAGCATCGTTAATCCATCCTCAACCTGTTTGACTTTTGACCCAGCTCTGGCACCTGACTGCAAGAGGGCTGTAGGCATGAGCCCCCCTGCCTGAGTTGTAGCTGGCAGAGGCAAGGTGGCTGCCATGGGAAATGGAGAAGCAAACAGCTTCCCTAAAGGACCCTGAGACGAGAAGCAGCTAGAAGGGGGCCAAGGGACCGGGATACCTGGCAGAGAAAAACAGCCTCCTTGCTGCAACCCCATCATTCCTCTCCCCAGCCTCTGCCAGCTCTGCCTCGAGGGTCAAGGGGCTCACGGGAGACTTCAGGGCTCCCGTTGTCCAGCTCCCGGCTTCTTTCTCTGATTCCTTATGTTCCCTGCTCTCCTAGTGGCCTTATGCTGCACTACATACCAGCTGCCCTCAACAACATTCAACCTGCAACCTCCAGGTTACATATTTTCCTTGTACACTCGTTCCCAGAAAGTCTTTCTTGATTACATACTGACATAGAAGAAAGACAGGAGCAGGAGAATTGGAGAATGTCTTTATTTCTATTTAGTTACTAAATTATTTAGGTCTTTATTTTCCTGATCCTGATTCCGGCTCTTGCTTAAGTGCTAACTGATAGCACTTGTTCTTCAAATCACTTTTTATACTTTCCCAACAATTCACACTGATGATTCCCATCACTCTAGGGCTAGGATACAATCATCAAGGTTTTAAACACGAGGAACTTCTGTTGACTCTCACTGAGTAGCAGATATTTGGGATTTGGAGATTAGAGCGTGAAGCGAGGGTGGGTTGCATATTTCATTCAGTGAAGTTGTTCCACTTAATCTGGTCTTACGTCCCTTACGATTAGAACAGCCTTGCTTTGTCACACTTAAATGTATCATGATGTCATGTTCTCCATCCCAGGAGAAATGCAGACCTTCATCACAGTACCTACTCCTCTGGGGAATCTCTCACAGCCCTTCAAAAAGGTCACCCTCCGATCCTCTCATGCTATAGTAGGACGATCTGGGAGGGTGGGTAAAATCCATCTGTTCTGACAGACAAGGAAACTGATGTCAAGGGGGAGATGGGGCTTCGTCAGAGTCGTCTACCTGAGGGAAAGGACCAAGCACAGAACCTAGAACCCTAATCTCCAGTCCTCTGTACCTCCTGCTGCTATGCACAGAGGAGTTCTCCCCTTCCTGAGCCTCCATGCTGACCTCCAGGCCGCTGCCACGTGTCATTCCCCGATGGCGTGTTTTTAATCTACTCCCTCCAGTATCTCCAGCAGTGAGGTTAGTGTTAGTTGGCCGTTCCGTTTGTCTTTGGTTCTAATTATCAGCCCTGCCAGGGTCCCTCTCTTAAGCAAGAGGCCTGTTTTCATCAGCATCTCAAGTTGGCTGATTTCTGAGAAGGATATAGTGGTATGTGTCAGAAGCAGCTTACATCTTGATTTCCTGTCGGGATGATCAAAACTGATTTCTACCAGGAGCCTAAGAAAGATGATCCAGCCATCTTCTACCCCAGATGCTCCTCTGGGGTAGAAGACAAAGCCCCCGGAGTGCCACTACACTCTTTCTTTCAATTATATGGACTTTGAAACAAGTGATCTGTTTAGACCCTTGGACCAATTAAGGGATACGAGAGAGAATGTTTACTGTTCTTTGTTTCTTCGATGAACTCCATAAGGAAAAGAAAAAGAAGTAGGCGTCTATGTGACCCACTATTCCAGTGACCTGGAGAAGACGTGTCATCTGTCAGGTCAGCCTCTCACCCAACTACCATGCTAGCCTTCTTGGAACACACTGATCCAAAGAAGGACCTAAAACAAAGAACGCATATGGGAGGTGCCCAATAAATGTTTGTTGAATGAATGAAAAAGAAGTTTGAACGTCCTACAGTATCTCTTCAGCTTTTAGATCACCCTCACTCTGGACCAGAGTCTAAAAGAAACAGAAAAGAAAGTAAAATGAGTTTGGCACCGAGACAGGGTAAAGTTGTGTCTAAACATGAGATAGAGATCGTGTTCGTTCTTAGCGTCCCAGATTCTCCACGTGCAACGACTCAGGAGATAGTATTGGCAGGCAGAAGAGAATGAAAACTCATTTCCAAGACCCCCAAACCAGTGAAAGTGTTCCATCTCCATGATCCAAACATCTAGGTCTATTCTTGACCAAAGGAAAGAGATAAAAAAATTCCCTCTCAGGAAACCCAAATTTTTGCAGAGCTGAAGAATTGCTGTTTCACAGCTCTAGCTAAACAACGCCAGCTTGATTATCAAATACTAGAATTGGGAGAAACAAGCACCGATGCAAGTAGAAGAATATTCTGCTGCTGATTTAAAGACAAGTGAATCGCTAAATATTTTTATTAGCAGCAAATTTGCTGCTGGCTGGAACTAATTTCACGCCCTGTAGATATGGTGCTTAAGTTGGAAATGGCGTTAAATTGCTCTCTCCTTGAGGCGGGTAAGGCTTCTGGTGGCAGCCACCGCTAAATGGCACAGACCAGGCCGCTCCTCTAAGACAGGCAGCTTTGGAGCCAATCGCAGGGAAGTCCGCAAGGAGTTCTTCCTTCTTCCCAAGAAATGTTTGTGTCTCAAATATCCAAACCTTTCTACAAGGGAGTTGACTAGAAAGGACCCTTCCTCTAATGGATTGGTCCAATGGACCATTCCTTCTTGGACTTCCACCTTAATCTTTTCTCTAAACTCACAGAACGCTTTTAGTTAGTACATCCAACTGTCACTCAGTTGTAACTTAGAGGGTTTCTTGTGTGTTAGTCCTATCGCTTCAACTGTACCATACAGCTCCTAAAAAGGAAAGATCACATTCTCCAGCCAGAATTGGAACCAAAGTGAGCAAATGGGCCCAACTTGCAGGTCGGGGAGGTGGAAAAGAGAACTGATGCAAAGACGGTAGCACAAAGGGTGAGACCACGTGAGACCAAGGAGGAACAGAAAATGCAGAGGTCACAGCTGCCCCGGGGAAGTGAAAGTACATGAGCAACTGCAGTGGAGGCAAGGCCAGCTCTGAGGGTCAGGGAATTGCTGTGGCTCAGAGGTCAGAGCCAGAGGACACATTAAACAGTGAAGGTCAGAGCAAGCTGTGAGTGAACAAATAAAGCAACAGAATACAGAACACAAATACCTAAGGGGAAAAAAAGGGCAAGAGGCCCAAAGGTCAAAGCAACAGTCAAAAATGCGGAGAAGCTGAAGAAGTAGGAACAAAACACACACAGAAAGGGGGGAAGGGAGACGGGTGGACTGGGAGTTTGGGGTTGGCAGATGCAAACTCTTACATTTAGAATGGATACACAGCAAGGTCCTACTGTATAGCACAGGGAACTATACTCAATATCCTGTGATAAACCATAATGGAAAAGAATATTAGCAAAGAATGTCTTTATGTGTATAACCGAGTCACTTTGCTATACAGCAGAGATAGTCACAACATTGTAAATCAACTATACTTCAATTAAAAAAAATACACACACACACAAAGGTTGAGGTGCTCATTAAACAGATGCTTAATAATTGGTTAATACCAGAGTCAACATGGGTTCACTAAGGATAAGTTTGCCAAACTGAACTCATTTCCTGTACAGTAGAGTTATGACCTTGATACACTGGATCACGCTGCTCAAAGACTTCTGATTTAGCTAAGCTCTTCACCTACAGGCTAAAGCCCGAATTCCTTAACATGGCATTCATGACCCTTCGCACACTGTCTCATTTTCTGCCGCTCATTTCCCTGACACTGGCACTCCATCTACATTAGAATATTTGCTGTTCCTGAACCAAAGACGTTCACTCTTCCATGGTTGGCTTATTCTGTTTCTTCAGTCTGGAATATCTTTCCATATCCATTCTCCACTTATCTCACAAAAATCCTACATATCTTTCAAGGCTCTGCTAAACGTCACCTCTTTTTTTAAAAAATTTATTTATTTATTTACTTCTGGCTGTGTTGGGTCTTTGTTGCTGCACGCGGGCTTTCTCTCTAGTTGCGGCGAGCGGGGGCTACTCTTCATTGCAGTGCGCGGGTTTCTCATTGCGGTGGCTTCTCGTTGCAGAGCACGGGCTCTAGGTGCGTGGGCTTCAGTAGGTGTGGCACACAGGCTCAGTAGTTGTGGCTCGTGGGCTCTAGAGTGCGGCCTCAGTAGTTGTGGCACACGGACTTAGTTGCTCCGCAGCATGTGGGATCTTCCTGGACCAGGGCTCGAAGCCATGTCCCCTGCATTGGCAGGCGGATTCTTAACCACTGCGCCACCAGGGAAGTCTAAAATGTCACCTCTTGTATGAAGTCCTTCTTTCTCCTCTTCCCCCTATGATGAAGTAACCTCCCCTTTCTTTGGGTTCTCTATATACTTTATTTATACTGCTAATATTAATATGAAGTTATATACCTGGCATATTATCTACTATATTTTATATTGAAAAAATATATATACCTCTACTACAAATATGAGGTAATGCATATTTAATTATACACATCTTGATTTGGAGTTGGTGTATATATGAATGTCACCTCTATGAGTTCTTTAAGAATGGTATCTTGATCATTTTTTGAGTCCTAAGCACCTAACACAGAACCTAGATGGGAGGTCAACAATAAACATTTACTGATTTGAATGGGAGAAAATGCCAAATACAATGTATCTTTAAAGTAATCACATGAATAATGTTGTAAAATGGGTCATTAGGCAAAACTGAAGCTGTCTGAACACATAGTCAGACTGGAAGGAGGTCTCCACTGATACCAAGGTCTATCCTAGACAATATTTTTATTAATGACCTGGATTAAAACATACAAAAAATGTTTATCAAATGTGCAGGGAGGCCGACTAATATCATAAGAAAGAGAATCAAGACTTGAAAAATGAATCCAATAGGCTGGAATCTAGTGGTCTAGAAAACTGAAAAGTAACATTTAAATAAATGCAAAGTCCTATATTTAGATTTCAGAAATAAATCGCACATACCGAGTACAGTGGAGAATTTGCTTGGCAGTAATTAGTGTGCAGAAGAATTAGGAGCTTCAGTTAATCAAAAGCTTTAAAAGCAAACAGTGAGATGTGACCAGTAACAAACTAAGGTCTTGAGAGTCCCTGATGGTCACAGTGTGTCCAGCTCAAAAGAAGAAGTTATCGCATCGCTATACTCCATACTTTTAGAGCTTATGTGAAGTATTATGAGCAATTCTAGTGCCAGATTCTAAAAGATGCTTTAATAAACCACAGTTCATCCAGATAGCTGTGACGGGGATGGTAAAGGAGTCTAGAATCGATGAAATAAACAAAGAATGAGGGAACTCTGTGTGTGCTTAACTTGGAAAACTGAAAACCAAGGGAAGGTTTCATTATATCCTCAAATATTTTTCAAGTGGCCTTTCATGTGTTGCTACAAATGGCAAAGCTTAGATAGAATGAGCAGGAATTATGAGGATGCAGAGTTTGGCTCAATGTAAGACCTTTCTCAGGTTTATAGCTATCCAACAATGAAGTGGGCAGCTTTGGGAGGTTGAGAGCTCCCCAACCCTGAATATATTCAAGCACAGGCCAGGGAAGCAGATAAATATCTATAAGAGATTTATGGAAGAGCTGTCTCTGTGTGTGTGTGTGTGTGTGTACACAAAAAGTATAAAGACCTTCTCTTGTTATATCTTTCAGTGGTTCATCAGAATCGGCAGGTCAATGCTTAGATTCCTTATCAGGCCACGCAAGCCCTTCATGACACAGGCCCCCGTGACCCCTCACTTCATCTTCTACCCTTTCCTGCCTTCCACACTGCCTACCACAGACACTGAACTCCTGTCCCCGCACCTGTTCTGCTAGTCTCTCTTATACTGCTAGATATTTGCATATGCTGTTCCTTGTGCCTGGAACCTCTTCTCTCTTATCCCTGTGACTAATTTCCAGTCATCCATAAGGCCCAATTCAGCATCACCTTGGAAACTTTCCTTGGCCCCTCTAATTCCTCCCCTGTAGGTAGGAAGTACCTCAGATTTGCCTGTGATGTAGCCTTTATCACACAGGGTGTTTTCTTGTTTGTCTTGAAAGTAGAATGTGAACAAGCTGAAGAAGGGCACTGTATCTGTCTCCACACCCCCATTTCTAGAACACCACCTGATGGATGGGGGATGCTCAGTTCTTAAAGTGAATAGTACCAGGCCCTTATTCCTTAGGTCAAAACACAACCAAGGTGCCAGGCAGAATCTGGAGTTTAATAAGTGGGCAATCAGCTCAGCTCCGGAAACAGAAGGTCTGGGGAAATGACCATTCAGGAATGGCCATCCTTCTCACCGCAGATGAGATCACACACTGTGCTTTCTTTTTCTTTAAGGAATCTGGCTTCACTCTCTTCATTCCTCAAGCTTCCTGCTCTTTGTCACTCCCCTTCTTCCTTCTCTCCTTGTCCCCTGCTCATGTCCTGACTCCCCTGTCTCTACCTGAAGAATATGTTGGCAAACAATCAAAGAAGCAATTCTGTTTATAATCATGCATTTATTAGATAAACTTAAGTCACATCTACTGCCCTCAGGGCCTCTGAGTTTATGCATCAAACTCCTATGTTAATATTTTCTATTGGGGATAGCTTGGTATGGTTCCCAAAGGTTAGCAAAACAAGGTTCTGGGGCAGAAAATTCCAGAAATGAAATGTTCAAGGTTTGTTTCCTTCTTATGGACAGGGACCTTCACCAATTAAAAAACATGGGATATTTGTGAGCCTGCACTGTCATGCCGGGCCACACCTAGGTACTTGTGTGCCTCTGAGAGAATTAGATCCCTAATCCTGATTTAGCTCTTAGAGCTTCTTCCTAAGTATCTGGCCTTTCAATCCCAGAACACAGCACCGATCTATAAAAAGCCCTTTCAATTTGAACAGCTGAGAACTCAAATAAGATTTGTACCCATATTTTTAAATCCCTCAATTCCGGGTCTGACCATCTCCTTTTGCTCAGAGCTCAAGAACCATGGCTACACTGCCCGCAGCCTCAGCTTGACCCTGTTCTAAAATACCCCGAAGGAAGGGATGAGAACACTCATTGGTGTGACCCCGCTGAACAGCAGCACTTTTCAGCTGCTCCTCGGGCACAGTGAACTCTCCATCCTGTAAGGCAGCGTGGGGCTCAGGCCTGCCATGGGCTGTAAAAAATGCCTCAAGACTTCTGCTAGTCCAGAAACCCCACGGTTCTTCTAAGACTCTCGCGCTTTCCCACAAAGCCTCATGTGTTTCCTTCTCCCACCCACCACAGGTCCCGTATAGGCAGCAGCTGCGTGTTGCCATAGCCAGCCTCCAAGCAGCTGCCTGGTGTCCTGCCTCTTGGGCTGCAGTCCTCTCCTCCTTCCCCAGAGTTGAGGAAATCAGAACTCACGGAATCCTCCTCCTGCCAGCCGGCTGTGTATCAGATCCCCGGACAGGATTACTGGATCACAAACCCAGCCCAGGGCGGGGCCGGTGGTAGCAGAGATTCTCTTGCTGTTTGATCCTTTGTATCCTCCTCCGTGTCTGTAGGAGGACAGAGGGACCTGAAACTCCACCTTATCACCAGCCTTGGCACTCTCCAGGAGAGGACTTCACAAAGAACAAAGAAATCCCACCCATCCTACAGGTGAGGAGAAATAAAATGAGCCCTTTCACTCGACATCCTGGGGAGGAATCACCCAAAGCCAGTGAGTGGCTTAGTGTTATGGGAATCAGGCCCCATTCTGACCACAGACTCCACTAACTGGCACCCAGTCAGTATTTTTGACAAGTCAGATCATGTCACTCCTCTCTGCAAAGATCCTCCAATGCTTCCCACGTCACCCAGGAGGAAATTCAAGCCCTACAAGGCCTGGCCAGGAAATGAAGCCTCCTGCCCTCTATTACACTCTTTAGAAAACAGAGGTCTAAAAGTGAAGCCTGAGATTCACATAAATCAGCCACTCCCCATTTACCAGAACTCCAGCTTCTCACTCGATGACGAGCATAATCAAAGTTCCACTCCCTCTCTGTTCACCAGCCTTTTCCTCTTTTTCAGTTTAAGAATTAGACCCTAGAACGCCCCGTCGGCAGGAAAGGGCTTTCCAGCTATCAAATAAGCCAAATGAACCCAGTCTTCTCACGGCTGAGGACCCTAAAACATTTCATTTGATACGTCTGAATGGTAAAGCTGACCAAGTTCTTCCTTATTTGGGCAAAACAGCCCTTGCAGAGAACAGACAAAATGCCTGGCTCCCAGCTGTTGAGCCAACAGGTTGAATTTTCTCTGAAGAACATTCTGATGTGTAAGAACTGGCAAATAAAAATCAGAAATCAAAAGCATGTTACTTGTCTCATCCATTTCTGAGTCCCGCCAAAGAGGGACTCTCCCCCTTCTCCAAACCCGGGATGGCAGGGGTTTTCACAAGACACAGTGCTGCAGTAATTCTGAAGGAAGCTGTCCAGGTTTGCTTTCCGTTCTATTGTCTTATCCTGTCAGCTCCCTCATCTCCCAGAATCCAGGCTTAATAATTTACAGCGGAAAGACATTTAATAAATAAACGGCCAGATTGGAGCTGTCAGCTCTGCACAACGTGGCTGTCTGCATCTTCCGCTGGGCATCAGCGCTCACTCTCCCGGCTTGCTTCAGCTAAAACAATCCCATTTGCTATTTTCATAAAATTAGTTCCTCTGCAGTTTCTATTAATCAGAACGTTCTTTGGAGAGAATTATACTGGGATTTCATCACCCTCTGAGTTCAACGGTTATGTGAATCTGATGAATTTTTATCACCTCTATGAGTGGCAGAAGAGGTAAAACACACACACACACACACACACACACACACACACACACACAACTTGGGCGGGCCGATGTAAGCGAGCAAAGAGCTCGTCTCTTTATCTGCTGAAGTCTTACAGACCTAAGAACCTAGATCAGTCTCCCCACACACATCTGAGCAGCTTTCTCCCCAGAACACATCTTGGGGTTATGGACTCAAAATCTTATGAAAACCATGGATACCACCGATCCCCCCAGAAAAGCCCACATAGGCACGTATACACTAAACCTTACCTTTTGGTGGGTTTGTGGACACCCACCTCCCCTCTCCACACGTATGGCCCATCCATGGGCTCCAGAGTAAAAACTGTGTCTTATGCTTTTCTAATTGTCTTCACCTCCCTTAAGAACCTTAGACTGGAATAGAAAGTCAGCCGCCTCTGAATTCCTTTGTTGAAAGAGAAAGATTATTTTTAAAGAAAGAGCATAAAAGTGAGAAAGTTTTTCAGGATGGCCATACACCTTTTGAGAAATGAGAAAAGTGGAAGACAGAAGACAACGCATATTGGCTGAAATAATGAAAGTCCAAGTATCCATAAATTGATTATGGTGCAGTATATTTGGATGAGACATGAGATCAAAATCAGGAAAGTTTTTGATTAACTCTCCTTGCCTCCAGATTATATAACATCGTTCTCATAAGTAAGATAAGCTCCATGTGAGAAAAGACACTTCAATGAAAAAAAAACTTAGACCAATGGAACCACGGTTCTAGTACCAGTTTTGTCCACTGACTATGTGATTTTTTAAAAACATAAATTATTTATTTATTTTTGGCTGTGTTGGGACTTCGTTGCTGTGCGGGGCTTTCTCTAGTCGCGGCGAGCGGGGGCTACTCTTTATTGCAGTGTGAGGGCTTCTCATTGTGGTGGCTTCTTTTGCTGCAGAGCATGGGCTCTAGGCACACGGACTTCAGTAGTTGTGGCACGTGGGCTCAGTAGTTGTGGCTTGTGGGCTCTAGAGCGCAGTCTCAGTACCTGTGGCGCACGGGCTTAGTTGCTCCGTGGCATGTGGGCTCTTCCTGGACCAGGGCTCGAACCCGTAACTCCTGCATTGGCAGGCGGATTCTTAACCACTGCGCCACCAGGGAAGCCCCTGACTATGCGATTTTAAAGAAGAAGCAACTTATCTCTTTCAAGGTAAGATTTTTTTTTTTTTTAATTAACACTACATGAGTTCGAAAGTCTATTTCAGTTCCAACATTCCATGAAAACTGATTCATTAGCGACCTCTAAGATGGTAAGGAACAAAATCATGGCAAGTTTTAGTTTGCAGTTAGGCAAGAGCAGTTTGCTAAAAGCATGGACCATTTCCAGATGCCTGGAGGCGTAGCTACAGAAGATTTACTTGACTTGACCCTGGCTCCTCTTCCCCAGTCTGTCCCGTGAGTAGAATGATCCTTGCTGCAGTGTACGTCGTAAGGCTAACGGAAGAATAATGGCAAATACAAAAAAGCGAGGTAAGGACGAATGAAAACGTGATGTTATTACAAGGTGGTTCGGACTCGGTTCTCTCCACGAGGCTTGTTAGGGACCCTTGATGACTGGGCCTGACCCCCTCTCTGAGGCCTAATTTTACTTGCCCCCGAATCCCGCGGTCCGCCAGAGCCAGTAGGTCGGGAACTGTGATGACCACTATACTCCGGAACAGGCACTAAGGTCTAGAAAGGAGGAAGGGGTGGCCGGAACTCTCCGCCTCACAGCGCTGCGGTCCTGTCTCCATGGTAACAGCGAGGCAAGCCGGGAAAGCAACTCCTCCGCCCAACAACCCGCCCTCAGGCTAGACTGACCAATGGTCCCGTGGGTTACCTAAGGGACGGTGTGATTGACAACGGGGTGGGGCGAGCGTGGGGAGCCAGGACTGTCTCTATCCAATAGAACATGAGGCTGGTCCCAGGACCAACAGGCACCGACCAATCGGAGTGCGTAACGGAGGGCGACGTGCCCACCCACCACGCTCCGCGTTGCCTGGAGCCGCGGCGGTTGTAAGCAAATGAGGGGGAATTTGGGAGTTGAAAGAGCGGCGCTGATTAGCGAATCCGGAATTGCCTGGATGAAAGCCCACTTGTGATTCGCCCTGAGTAGACCAAATCGCCTGTGGGCTGAAACAGGCCGGACTGAGAGGTGTGAGTAGGGGACCCGGGAAATGGGGAGCCAGGTGAGGGGGGTGGGGGTGGAAGTGAGATGAGTGGAGGTGGCCGCGGAGAGGAGAGAATGGCAGGGGATGGGGCTGAGACGGCTAGAGGAAGGCGTGGGCGGATGGCGGTGCAGGGACCTCTCAGGCTACCCTCACCGCCGATCTGGACCCAAGGCCTGGCGGCCAATAATTGCTGAATTGGGGGTGGAAAAGGCAGAAATGCTTTATTTCTCATGCTCTTAAGAAAGTGAAATGTCAGTGCCCGATTCGAAATACCTTGTGACCGAAACCTTAATCTCTCTCCCAACTACTGGTAGATAGCGGGCGAAAATTCTGAAGATGAGATCTGTGGGCACTGTTTTCCTGTCGCCAGTTTGAATCTGCGACAGGGCGGGGGAAATTAGACTAATACTTTCTCCCAGTTAAGGGAGGACAGAGTTGGGTTTTGGGGGAGGGCTCCTTCTTATGAGAGAGAAAACCTAAAACGTTATCTCCATTCAGGAAGATGTAAGAAGTTTGCCATGCTTCCTCAGTCATGCCCTATTCTTAGTTTATAATTTAACTAAAGTCAGTTTGATCACTAGGAGTATAAGAAGGTTAACTCCAAATCTCAAGCTTTTAAACACTTTCCCCCCAAATATTAAAGGCCCAGAACTGGTCCTGAACAGTTGGTCTACACAGTGTTACTGTCCATTATTTGCCTCTGCTCTGGCTGAGGCCAGTCTTCACATTATTCCCCAGATACTCAGTGGCCAATCTTGTCTCACCCTCTTTGTTCAAACTATTTTCTCTCCGTGGATCCCCTTCCATTTCTGATTCACTTTTCCCATTCCTACCCATATGCCAGGGCCCAGCATTAGTTCTAGCTGTACCATGAAGACCCACAGTAACTCCAGCCAAAGCAATATTTCCCCCAAATAATACAAGTGAAGAAGTGCTCTGAAGACGGCTGTGCTCCTGTAGTAGTAGTAGTATTTTTGGGGGAAATTAACTATAAATTAAGTTTGGCACATTGTCATATCTTTCTTTAGTGTTTCCTAATTGTTTCATGTGCTGTTGATGTTAACAAACCACAGGCTATTCAGGCAAGAGTGACATCACATTTCTTTTGTATCCTCAAAGTCCCTACCAGTGCTTAAATCAGATGGCGAAAGACAAATATCGTATGATTTCACTCATACGTGGAATAAACAAACAAAAATGAACAAACCAAACCAAACAAGAAGAAGACATAGATCCAGAGAACAGAGTAGTGATTATCAGAGGGGGAGGTGGGGAGGGTGCAAGATGGGTAAAGGGGATCAAATGTAGGGTGACAGATGGAAACTAAATTTTTGATGGTGAGCACACAGTAGGGCATATAGAAGTGGAAATATAATGTTGTACACATGAAACATATAATGTTATAAACCAGTGTTACCTCAATAAAAAATAAATCTTTAAGAAAGAAAAAAGAAAACAGTGGGTTACAGGAGTGAACTGCCCTTCTGGAAGATTCTTCTTCATTTTCCTTTATAGCTGTTCCAAACCTTCAAAGATAATTGGGCGGGGGGTAACTTGCACACTTTTTTTTCTACTTTAAACACTTCAATAAGGTTTGAATTTTAAAATATTAGGATAATGCCTCTACCTTTATAATGAAATAAAATGCAAGTCTGGGAAAAATCAATTGTCACGGTACCAAAATGCCATCGATGTGTCATCATCTGTTAACGCACTGACAGAAAATGGGGAGCAGTGTATCCAGATTACACCCTTCCACCCTTTTTCCTGCGTGCTTCTGTGATTTGAAAGCGCATAGCGACTGTTGTCCTTTAAACACACCGCTCGGGCCCCCAGCAGGCAGCCCTCCAGTGCCAGCTTCTGCACTGGGGTCAGTACCTCCTAATTCCTGCAGATTCTAAGCAGGGCTCATTCTCTTTCCTTCCTCCCTCCCCAGAGACAAACGCTCTTCTGAAATTGCTTTCCATCATTTATGCCCATGTTTATGTTTACTGTATATGTGTAGCTCATAAACTATATGTATATTGCTATTTAGGTATTTTTAAAATTTTAAAGATACAAGTAGCATAGTACTGTGGGCTTCATTTTGCAACTTGCTTTTAGACTCAATATTGTTTTGAGATACATTCATATCAATAAGGCTAGCTCAAGTTCATCATTTTAAGTGTTCATTCTGAGTATATAATACCCATTCCCTTACTGGTGGACATTTAGATTTTTTCAGATGTTTTGCTATTATGAACACCCTTCTACATGTCTCTTTATGCCAGAGTTTATCTAGGACCATGGTTCTTTAAGGGGATGGTAATGCCCCTTTGGTCATTTTGGAATTCGTGAGGGCACCTCTGGTTATTATTGTGATTTTGGGGACACTACCAGGGTTTACAAAGAAGGTCTGGGGACGTTAGAAGTCCTGCAGTACACTGGACAGCCCCTCATAGTAAAGAATTGTCCTTCCTCCTGCACAACTTTTGAGGGTCTCATAGGATACTCATTTATAATATGAGCCTAGAACCTAACTCCATTTTTTGTATAAACATAATGTATTTTTTGGCACAGTTTAATATAGTAAAATTTCCAGGAATGCAACTCTAATGTAAATCAAGGGGAAAGTATACTTATTTGTGGTTTGGAACTTTTTAACAAGAGTTGTTCATCACTCTAGAAAACCCCGTACCTGAAGGCAGCCCAGCTCGTGGTATTTGAGTTGCCGTATAACACACCTGCATCAGCCAGCATTTGTAGCTTTTGCGTTCATGGTGATTCTAAGTTTAGGTGCGAGCATCTGAGTGCGTTACTTCCTTATGTATTCTAGTGTAGTCAGCCTGAACATTTGTATATTTAAACATATGCTGTTTTATTATGAATTACTTTCCATTTAAAATTGGCTTCTGCATATGATATAAAGTAGAGATCTGGTTTTATTCTTTTCTGATTGGATAATCACTTGTCCCAACACTATCTATGAAATCCTCTACCCACTGAGTATAAAGCCAACTCTGTCTTGTGCAAAGTTCTCATAAATGCATGGATCTGCTTCTGGGTTCTCCGTTTTATTCCACTGGCTCACGTGTCTTTATGCCACTATCACACTGTTTTAATTACCTTGGTTTTATAATGTGTCTTGCGGCAGTTGGTAACACGAAAGGCAAGTTTCCATCCTGTTCTCAAAATTGTTTTCGCTATTCTTGGGCTTTTGCTTCTCCATATGAATTTAGGATCAGTTTTCAAGTTCCACAAAAAATTACTTTGAGATTTTAGTTAGAATTGCATTGAACTGATAGATTAAGGAAAATTGAGATATTTCAATATTAAACCATCCCATCCATTCAGGAACATGGGTTATTTCTCTATTCAGACCTTTTAAAAATATGTATCTTCAAATAAAGTTTTATAATTTTTGCTATAAAAATCTTCATGGGCTTCCCTGGTGGCGCAGTGGTTGAGAGTCCGCCTGCCGATGAACGGGACACAGGTTTGTGCCCTGGTCTGGGAAGATCCCACATGCTGTGGAACGGCTAGGCCTGTGAGCCACGGCCGCTGAGACTGCGCGTCCGGAGCCTGTGCTCCGCAACGTGAGAGGCCACATCTTTTGTTGGATTTATTCCTACTTATACATGTATACTTATTCATACACATATCTTTTTATTGCAAAAGTTTCAAATATATTCAGAAGTACAGAAAATAGTATAGCAAACATTCATGTATTCGCCACCCAGCTTCAACAGTTAACTCATGACCAGCCTTGTTTCATATTAGCCCCCGTCTTCTCCTCTCCCCTGAATAATTATAAAGTTCCCAGACATCGTTTTCTCTTATCTCTGGTGTGCGTGTGTGTGTGTACCTGTATATCAGAAATAATCTTTTAGCAATATAACCACAACACCATAGCATTTTTTAATTAATTAATTAATTTTTGGCTGCGCTGGGTCTTCGTTGCTGCGCATGGGCTTTCTCCAGTTGCAGCGAGCGGAGGCTACTCTTTGTTGCGGTGCATGGACTTCTCATCGCAGTGGCCTCTCTTGTTGCGGAGCACGAGCTCTAGGCGAACTGGCTTCAGTAGTTGCAGCAGGCGGGCCTCAGCAGTTGCAGTACGCGGGCTCAGTAGTTGTGGCTCACAGGCTCTAGAGCGCAAGCTCAGTACTTTATGGTGCATGGGCTTAGCTGCTCCATGGCACGTGGGATTTTCCTGGACCAGGGCTCGAACCCATGTCCCCTGCATTGGCAGGCGGATTCCCAACCACTGTGCCACCAGGGAAGTCCCCACATTTTTTTAAAAAATATATTTTTCATTTAAAAAATAAACAGCAATTCCTTAATATCATCAAGTATCCAGATACTGTTCAGATTTCCCCAGTCATCTCATAAAAGATTTTGTATAGTTGGTTTGTTTGAATCAGGACCCAAACAAGGCCCATATATTGCATTTGTCTGGTATATCTCTTCAGACTTTCTTTGAAGTAAACTTTTTTGGAAGAAAAAAAAAAGGTATAACACACATACCGAAAAATATGCAAATCAGAAGTGTACAGCTAGATACAATTTAACAGAATTAACAAAGCCATGTAACCAACACCCAGATGAAGAAACAAAATTTCATAAGCACCCCAGAACCTCTTCAGACCCCCTCCGTCCAGTCACTACTTTCTACAAGGTAACCACACTCCTGACTTCTAACCCCAGAATTAGTTTGACCTCTTTTTAAACATTATGTATGTGGAATTATACAGTACGAACTCTTTTGCCTTTAGCTTTTTACACTCAGTATTTGAAAAACTCACCCACATTGCTGGGTATAGTTGTAGTTTGTTCATTTTTGCTGCTTTCTACTATTCCATTGTATGAATGAAGAGCTTGTATGTATAATACTACACTTTATCTATTCGACTGATGGATATTTAGGTTGTTTCAGTTTTTTTTTTTTTTTTTGCGGTACGCGGGCCTCTCACTGCTGTGGCCTCTCCCGTTGCGGAGCACAGGCTCCGGACGCACAGGCTCAGCAGCCGTGGCTCACGGGCCCAGACGCTCCGTGGCATGTGGGATCTTCCCGGACCGGGGCACGAACCCGTGTCCCCTGAATCGGCAGGCGGACTCCCAACCACTGCGCCACCAGGGAAGCCCAGGTTGTTTCAGTTTTTAACTATTTCAGATATGGCTGCGTTGAACTTTTGTACATGTCTTTTAGTGAACTTATGTGTATGTGTCTGTTGGGGACACACCCAGGAAGAGAAGAGCTGGGTCTAGGGTTCACGGATATTCAGCTTTATTAGATATTACCAAAGAGTCTCAAAAGCGGTGGTAACAACTACTGGTAGTCTACTGGTAGACTCTCACCAGCAGGGTATGAGGGTTCCAGTTACTCCACATCTTTGTCAACACTTGGTGTTATCTGTCATTTTCATTTTAGCCGTTCTGGTAGGTGTCTAGAGGTACTGCATTTTGGTTTTCATTTGCAATTTCCTGATGACTAATGAAGTTGGGCACCTTTTCACATATTTGTTGGCCATTTGTATATCCTCCTTGTCAAGTGTTTTTCTTAGCTGCTTGATCTATCTGTTTCTGAGAGAGGTATTTTAAAATCTTGCATGAAATTTGTGGGCTTTTCCATTTATTGCGGTGATTCCGTTTTGGCTTTATATGTTTTGAGGCTTTGTTTTAGGTTCATGTGTTTTGAGTTGTATTTTTTTGTTAAATTATTCCTTTTGTGACTGTCGTTATTAATATTTTTCAAAGCTTTACATCCTGTTTTGCTTGATACTGATATTGCTTTACCAGACTGTATTTTGTTTGTTTTTTTCTCTTTTTTTGGTAATTGTGGTAAAAAACACATATATAAAATTTACTACCTTAACAATTTTTGAGTGTTCAGCAGTGTCACATCGTTGTGTAACAGATCTGTAGAACTTCTTCATCTTGCACAACTGAAACTCTGTATCCATTGAACAATTCCCCTTTTCCCCTCTTTTTGTTTTGGTAGTATTTGCTTTGTATGTCTTTTTCACTCTCTTTATTTTCAGCCTCTCTCTCATTATGCTTTCTGCACAGCTTTTATAAAGAGCTGTTCGAAAAAAAGTCTAATATAAGAATCTCTTTTGGGCTTCCCTGGTGGCGCAGTGGTTGAGAATCTGCCTGCCAATGCAGGGGACACGGGTTCGAGCCCTGGTCTGGGAAGATCCCACATGCCGCGGAGCAACTAAGCCCGTGAGCCACAACTACTCAGCCTGCGCGTCTGGAGCCTGTGCTCCTCAACAAGAGAGGCCGCGACAGTGAGAGGCCCGCGCACCGCGATGAAGAGTGGCCCCTGCTTGCCGCAACTAGAGAATGCCCTCGCACAGAAACGAAGACCCAACACAGTCAAAATAAATAAATAAATAAATAAATTTATAAAAAAAAAAAAAAAGAATCTCTTTTAATAGTCAAGTGTAATCTGCTTACATTTACTATGATTACTGTTATATTTGGGCTTATTTTTACAGTCTTATTCTGTATTTTCCTTTGTTTCTTTCCACTCCTGCCTTCTGCTTTCTTCCTTTATTTTTCTCACTCTACTAGTATGGAAGTTATTCATCCTGTTTATGCTATCTGGTGTTTAACATGCATATTTAGCTTAACAAAGCCTATAGGTAAAATCATTAACTCTCACCTCCTCAGAGCAAAATAATAACTATGGAATGATTTAACTTTGAGCTGTACTTTCTCACCTTCCACTTTTCGACAAATATTTTAATTCTTCCTTGTTTTTAACTCATCAAGAAATTAGTCCTTATCATTAAAGAAGTCTTTACTGTCAGTACTTACTAATATTTTTCTCACCTTTCCTCCTTACATCTCACACCTTCTTTCTTAGTTCATTTTCCTTCTTGGTGAAGTATATCCATGGGAGGTGAACTCCATTCCAGTCTTTGTATGTCTGAAAACCTCTATTTTACACTCACTCCAGTGGGAACCTTGCATGCAGACCTCCCTCCAGAGAGGTTTCCATTTGTCTATGCTGGGGTCCTATGGGCTTCTCACTGTTCGTGTAGTTTTCATGTTTCTCTTACTACTTGGGATTCCCACACCTCAGTGCTAGTGTGATCCGAACCCCTCTCCCGCATGTGATGAAGGATTGGGATGCAGATTTCTCTTGGGTTGTTCTTTTTTCACCCATGGGCTCAGGTACTTGGCCCGCTTTCTTCCAGCCACGTCAGCATCAGATTTTTTAGTCCCTGTTTCAAAGACAGCTGAGCCCTTACAGAGCCCATTTTTATACCTTGTTCTCAGTTCTAGTTCTCTGTATCATGGGTCTGAGGCCTCACCTGTCGAGGAAAGGACCACTCCTAAGGTTTGCACCTGGTTCCAGGACCCCTGCAGGTCTTTGGGCTCAGCTCCTGCTTACTATCCAGGCTTTGAGTTACATTTTTGTTTATAGTACTTAAGGATTTCCCTTTATTGCTTTCAAGCTGCGCTGTGTATTAAATTCTTTTCATCTATTTTATTAAGCCTTTCTATGTGTTTGCTGTTATGTGGGGTAATTCCCGTGTCAGCTCTGTCCAGCATATTGACCAGAAGCCACAGTCATCTTTCTCTGAAATTAGACACGATCCCATCACTCCTTCATTGGACTTTTGTGGGCTTGTTAGCACTGCTTCATGTATTCATCCAACAAATACCTATTACTTACAACCTCTGTAGAAAAGAACCGGCGAGACTGTAGTGAGCAAGATACAAAGTCTCTGCCCTCCTGGAGTTTACTATTCTAGCTGGAGAGACAGAAGGTAAACCTGTGAACAATAAATCAGAATGTGAACTACAGTTTGTGAAGTGCCCTCTGAAGGAACTAGAGTGCATGTGGGTTTCTTTAGCTAGGATGGTCAGGAAAGACCGCTCTGAGGACGCTGTGTTTAAAGCTGGGTCAGAAGGATGAGGAGAAGCCAGCCCTGCAAATGGTAGACGGCTTCTTTGGGGCCAGGGGTTCATTCCAGGCAGTGGAAACAGCAGGCACAAGGACCCAGAGATGGGAAAACCCTTGGCATATTGAGTTACTGAGGAAACCCGACACCCCTGTGTCTAATGAGGGGAGAATGGGCAAGGGGGCCACGCCCATCTGCTGCCAGGCCTCTCTGCCCACCTCTCCCTTACTCTGTCCTCTGGCCATGGCTCTCTCCCAAATGGGCCCAGGCAGAGTCACCTCCTTTGTAAAGCCCTTCTCGCATCTCGATCCCCACTGCACCTTGTTTCCCTACTGATCAGAATGGCAAGCTGTCTGCGTAACAGTGTTTAGGCCTTAAGCTTCTGTCAGAAGAAATGTCCCGTTTACCTTGTGATCCCCAGCTTGTAGCAATGCTGTACAAGGTAGGTGCAAAATAAATGTTGACTGGGACTTCCCTGGCAGTCCAGTGGTTAACACCCCACGCTTCCAATGCAGGGGGCGCGGGTTCGATCCCTGGTTGGGGAACTAAGATCCCACATGCCTCTCTGCGTGGCCAAAAAAATAAATAAAATAAATAAATAAATGTTGAGTGAATATATGTGGGGTTTTGTTGGCTAGCAGTTCATGCTTAGGACTTACTTTCCAAAATCTTTATAACAGAAATTCTCATAGGTAATCATTTTTGTGGTATTTAAGCCATTAGGGTAAAGAAAACCATCAGCCTGAGGAGGAAATTGTTTGCTTAAGGCTTGCCTCTGATACTGAAAGGGAAAATCAGGGGAGGTACTATATGGTATTACCCTGGAGTGGGTTGAATGGTGGCCCCAAGAAAGATATGTCCACATCTTAACCCCTGGAACCTGTGAATGGGACAGGTTTATTTGGAAAATGGGTCTTTGCAGATGCAATTAAGTTAAGGATCTTGAGATGAGATCATGATGGATCATTTGGGTGGAACTAAATCCAATGACAAGTGTCCCCATAAGAGATGGGACAGGAAGAAGACAGAGACGCAGGGGAGGCCATGTGAAGACAGAGGCAGAGATTGCAGTGATGCAGCCACAAGCCAAGGAACACCTGGGGCCGCCAGGAGCTGGAAGAGGCAGGAAGAATTCTCTCTTAGAGCCTTTGGAAAGAAGTGTGACCTGGCTGACACATTAATTTCAGAATTCTGGCCTCCAGAACTGTGAGAGTATAACTGTCTTTTGTAAGCCACCGGGTTTGTTAATACTATGCCATCACATTATACCTCAGTTACGTCTTCTGTAACGTGGATATAATACCTACCTCAGAAGCTTATTGCCATGATTGAATGAGCTATATTTGTAAGGTACTTAGCACAAGTGAATGTTCAGAAACAGTGATGGCTCTTCTTCTCCAAGGATTAGGAGTTCTGTCTTGTGATTCACAGCTCGCACCACAGGCTTAACCCGAGAGCTTCGACTTCTCGTGGGCCCTGGAGCCCTCAGGTTCTGGTACCTTTTACAGCCCTCGGTTAGGGTTTTGTATCAAGGGAGAATCCAGCTTGTGGGTTGTGGGAAGACAAACTCAGATTCCGAATTTGAAATGACCCACATGGAGCAGAAAGCAGCTTCTCAGTCCTCACCAAAAAGAAAGGTTTGGGTTCTAAATTTTTAGTTCCTATTAAGGGACTCGACATTCCCAAAGACCTGTATTGACGAATCCTCCTACCACAGCAATCATCAAAAATTCCCCAGAATGAATTGGGACTTTCTGTGTTTGACCGCCCACCAGGAAACCCAGGAGCGCACGGAAGCCTGGCGGTACCCACACACCAGGGACAGACAGCTCATCGGGCCGGGGGGTCCAGGCCTGCAGCTCTCAGCTGCGCCCCCCTGCATGGCTGGCACCGTGCTGGGCGTGGGGGCTGGCGTGTTCATCCTCGCCCTGCTCTGGGTGTCAGTACTGCTGCTGTGTCTGCTGCTATCCAGAGCCTCAGGTATAGCTAGGTAAGGCCTTCTCTCTAGCCAGGAGTCCCAGGTAAAAGCGATTAGAAGTGCAATCGCTGACGCTCATGAAACGTTTAGAATTCAGAAGCTCATTGTTGTAATCACTGGCAGTTTGAATGAGTTGCATTTTCACGTCATCATAAGGACTAACTGTTATTTATGCTCGGAAGCAGAGGTGGGAGGAGAAGGGGAGTGGTATCTGTCAGATCTCAGTGTTGGGGAGATGGGGACACAGGGGATGGAAAGAGAATCCGCTTTCGGTGCCTGTTGAGTTTCTTGGGGTTGTATGTGTGCGTGTTTCTTAATTGTTGAGATTTACAGCAGGCACTGGGTCCAGCCCCTAAGGCTCCAGACCTGGGCCCTGGGACGCTGAAGAGTCGTAGGTGACTTGGGCTGGCATTGACTTAAGAAAGAATCAGGCCATAAACTGACTCTAAGGTCACCATGGAGTCACACTCCCTGGCCAGACAGTGTAGGTACAAATCAGCAAGTTACATCATTTACTAAAGTTTTCTGGTTTAAAACACAGCACTTGGGGGATGAGCTGCTTCACTTTTTCCTGATCATGACTGCACAGAGGCAAAGATAAAAACTACCAATTCCCATTCTTAGGAATTTGGAGTTCCCAGGAATAAACAGGAACACATCCCGCTGGTACCTGTCTGGGAAGAAGAGTTTGGGGATGAAGGGGAAAACATTTCTAAATTCCCTGGGCGGTGTGGGCAGCACACTGGGCCCTGTTAATGGACTGAAACAGGATATCCGCCCAGGGAAGAGCCAGTCCCAGCCTAGCTGAATAGAGAGGAGACTGAACAGTGCTTTTAACCCTCTGTCTTTCACTCCCAGGTTCTCCGTCATTTTCGTGTTCCTCGGTGCTCTGATTATCACGGCGGTTCTGTTGCTCTTCCCCCGAGCCAGTGAATTCCCAGCCCCTGAGGCTGAGATGAAGGTAAAACCATGGGTTTTGTTTTGCATCCTGAGTTGTGTCTCTTCTTTCTCTTGCTCTGGACCTCCATCCTGCCCCACATGGTCCCTGATGCCAGGAGGGCCGAAGTGTGTTAGAAAAATTGTGAAGTTGAAACCAGGATGGGGGGAGCTCAGAGGGAGTTTTAACCCCCTCCCCCCTCCCCCAGGAAGAGACAGTTCTTCCGATGCCCCCTTGCGACACCCCCGGGCAGCTATTTGCCTAATCTGTTCTCGTCTCCAGTTTGCATCAAGTGGAACGAGCCGTAAGCCCAGAAGCCACCTCGTGGTGTGAGGGCCGGAGCCGAGCAGACAGGCGGGAAGAGCCTGTCCTGAGTAAGAGGCTCCCGCTCCTGCTGGCCTTGGCTCAGAAACTCGCATCCCGGGCAGCACTTAGGCAGTGCTCTCCGGTGCTGACCGACATGCTTTTTCACCTCCGTGTGTTTGCGTTTTTCCACTTGTGGCATGGAGCGAGCACTGTCCATAGAGAAGAGCAGTGAGGAAGGAGGGGCGCTTCTCTGGAAAGCGGAAGTTGTAGAGGTTGGTGCGTTTAATACGAACAGCCTTTGGGGAGGCCCCTTTGGTCCTCGTTTCTAGAACCACATCTCCCAGCATCTACCTGTCTACGTGGATTTTTATCATCTCTCCTAGACCCCACCCATTCTGGTTCACTCCTGACTGGGGCTCTGGCTTTGCCATACAGAGCTGGTCTCAGGTCCCCACGATCTTGATCACAGTATTGACTTCCTGTGTCCCATTACTTTTTCCTCTGTTTTAGTTTTTAAGCTGTCACGGTGATAACAGCTAACGTTTTTTAAGGCATCGCTGTGTGCCAGGTCCTGTGCTAAGCCTGTTATTTACAAGCTCTCATTTAAACCTCAGGACAACCCTAAGTGGTATGACACAGGTGCTGTTAGTGTCCCCAGTTCATAGGTGAGGATGCCGAGGCTGGCAGGGGTTAGGGTAACTTGCCCAAGATCATACATGTATAGGAAGAGGCAGAGCAAGGATTCAAGCTGAGGTCCGTCTTCAAAACCTTCATTGTTGGGGACTCCACAGAATACTGGGGGCCTTCGCAGCAAGTGCAGAGGCGACTATTTTGACACTAGACACTAGACTACACAAAATGATATAACTCCTGAACTAAAATCGGCACACATTTCCAGTTCTATCTAGGACTGACCATGGCAAAAGGGAGGAAATTCGTTCTGAAAATTCCAAGGGAAATAATACCACACAAAACAGGAATTATTTTCATACATGCCAGGTTTTTTTTGGTCACCATTTGGAAACCGCTCTGACTGTGTCAGGACTGTGTGTGTGAGCTGGGGCGCAGACGCCCACCCTGGTTTTCCTGTCTAAGATGGGGAGAGCGGTGAAGGCTGCGTATTTCTGGATTGCTGCCGATGTGAACATTGGAAGAAGGGCACAGAGTAAACACTGTTTCGAAATCAATCCCTCTTTCCTCTGTCATGTGAGTTTCAGACCCAGGAGAGCAGAATGGGCTTGGAGCAAAATACGTTCGTCAGCATGGCCAGCAGGATCTCATTTCCAGGTTTCGAGCACCAGCCCCTTCAGCAGCTTGGCTCAATACTGTATCAATAATACATGGCCTGGGCCCTGCTCACCCAAGGCCTGCTAATTGGCTAATTAAAAAGTGAACCCTGTCGAACCAGCAAACATGCAGCTCGCGAGAGACTTGTTCAGTCCTGGAGCCAGGGTCAAGGTTATGTTAAAGCTGTTTCATCAAGCTGACCTTTGTTGTAAGTTGGCTGTCAGGGTAATCTCTGGAGCAGCCCTTTCCTTCTTGGTGTCTTTGGAACTCAGGGATCACAGCAGAGCTCGGACTTGACAGGTGCTTTGTGTATCGCCACTGTATTAGTTACCTACTGCTGCTGTAACAAATTACCACGAAATTAGTGGCTTACAACACAAATTTACTATCTTATATAGTTCCGTAGATTAGAAGCCCCAAATTAGCCTCACTGGGCTAAAATCAAGGGGTTGGCAGGGCTGTCTTCCTTTCTGGAGGTTCTGCGGAAGGATGTTTCCTTGCCCTTTCCTGCTTCCGGAGGCCACCCTCGGCTTGCAGTCCCCTTGCTCCATCTTCAGAGCCAGCAAAGTAACGTCTCTCTGACTCTGCCTCCGTCCTCACATCTTTCTCTCTGACCCTGTCTCCTGCATCCCTCCACCACTTCTAAGGACCCTTGTGATTGCACTGGGCCACCTGTAGTGGACAGTTCAGGCCAATCTCCCTATTTTAAGGTCAGCTCATTAGCAACCTTAATTCCATCTACAGCCTTAATTCTCCTTTGTCGCGTAATTTAACATATTTGGACTTTCTGGAGATGAGGATGTGGACATTTTCGGGCCATTATTCTGTCAACCACAGCCGCCCTTCAGGTATTTTGGGTTCTCTTCAGGTGCTGGGTTCTGAACGCTTCCGGAAGTTGTGAAGTCCCCAGTCACTTGGCTTTTGTGCTGCTTCTCCCTTAAGTCTGTAGATTAAATGGCTTTTTCCTGCCCGGACTTAAGCAGCACCATTTGGATCTGCGGAAAACAGAGCTCTGGCTGTGAACAGTAGACAAGCAGGTAGGGCCAATACCAATCATAGGTTTATGTCAGCAAAGACCAACAGTTTCGGGGCCTCAAGGACAACTGGTTGCCAAGCAGCCAACTGTACGAATTGGGGCAAGTTATCTCCCCTCTTCGTGTTTCAGTATCTCAGGAAAATGACTATTTCCCCCAACCCTTGGAATGCTGGGTTACGAATTTTAGGGTTCAGAACTCTTCTGATGAAAGTTTTAGAGTCGCCTTTTCATTTTGAAAATGACATCTCCCGAGTTGGCAATGGGTTGATTACGTGAGGGCTTGGGTCCTGGGTGTGTGGGGTTTATTATACTGTCGTATCTTTATGTATGTTTAAAATTCTCCGTGATGAAAAGTTGACAGCCACCTAATGAGCCTTTCAGGGACCAAGCAAGCAAACTTCTCATCAACTCTTTCCGAGAACTGATTTCAGAACAGAAAAGGACTCGTCCAGGGTCTTCAGAGTGTTTGTGAACCTCCTACATGGAGCCATTTGTTCCCTGGACTTCATTAAGCCTCTCTTTATCTTGTATTTCTGGCTCAGCACATTGAAAAAAGGTTCTTTCTTATCCATTTGCAGGGCAGACTCAGGGCAGGATGTTACTGTAAGTTACAAATATGGACAGACTCTGGGCCCATTCATCAGAGATTACAGATGAGCACAGCCAGGGTGCGGAAGTGACAGCAATTTCGTTTTTGATGTTTCTTTCTCCAGATTGTAGATGCCTTTTTCATTGGCCGCTATGTCCTGCTGGCTTTCATCACTCTTGTCTTCCTTGGGAGCCTTTTCTTGGTTCTAATCCATCACATCGTGGAGCCAATCTATGCCAAACCACTGCGGTCCCACTGAGCATCTTCAGGAAAACCAAGACCCTGTTCCTTCCCTCGCCTCGATGTCATTGACGAGCGGAAAGGTGTTGTTCGGAGTCTTGTTTTGACAGCCTTCCTGCCTAAAGATCGAAGGATCATCTCTTCATCACTAAGACAAATCCCTTGAGTCCTGGCTTCCAGAAACAGGGTTGCAAAATTGCCCCTGGGGAGAGATTCTCACCAGCTTAAGAGGGATATTGCCATCTTCTTAGCACTTGTACCTCAGATTTTCCATCTCTTTTGAAATGGAAATAGCAACAGGGATCTGCTTAGAGTAGGTTTTCAATGAAGACTTCAGTAAATGAATTTTGGGAAAAAGGGGCACTTTGGCTTCTGCTGTCAAATCAACGGAAGAACTTGGTCCTTTTTGATACTATGAAAAATTGTTAGTTACGAGGTCAAGATCATTTGGGAAAGAAAGACAATCAAAGTTCAAAAGGTTATTTCAGTGTAATGACCTGGAGACATATCCAGGCCCCGGTTACGGAGCACTCCGCATATCACGACACCGGGCTCCACAGAGGCCACGGTGTCGCTTCCCGCTGCTCCAAGAAAGCAAGCAACAGCAGCTAAAGGACTGGCTTTCACCTCGAACTCCTGGCCACAGCCTTCTAAACCTCGCATTGCTATATTTCAGGTTTACTCGGGGATTAGAGGCGGGATATGGAAATGCCAGTTGTGTGTCCTGCTGCTCTCTCTGGATTCTTTTGCTTCCAGGATTTGGCGGCCTTTGTTGCCTTATTTGGTTATCATAAGAGTCCATTTGGGGTTACTGTCATCTCTTTCATCTTCGTAGCTCTTTCTCCAAAGCTGGTGAGGAATGTATATGCCCAGGCTTAGGTATAACTTTATACCTAAGCCCCCAGACCAAGTGAAATTTGTTAGTAACTAGAGGGGCTCTAGGCTGGTTCCATTTTGGAAGTCTTATCCTGGCTCCCTAGAGCTATTTGAAGAAGGACTTTCTGGCTTAAAATTAAGAACCAGAAAACGAGTTGGAATAAGAACTTTGATTGAGTACATGCTATAATGCCAGTAGTACACTAATCTTTTTTTTTTTTTTAACACAGATGTAAATGACAGGCTTGTGTGTTAAGGGCAAAAATATGCTTTGTACAAAGCGTATTTTAGCTCAGCCTGCCTTCTGTATCCTGTAACTACCAGCAGTGGTGACATGAATGATGGGTCACCTTCTACGCTTCATACGCCACGAAGTCGTGTCCAACCCTGAAAACAACCCTCACAGGGTTGGGATAAGAAGTAGAAGTCTGGGAGGACAAAATGAATTTCACTGAGTTCTACATGGGGGACCCCGATAATCAATGGCTAATATGGCACCCCTTGTGCTCACGGCCTTCATGGGGACAGGGCTTAGAGGGCATCCCTTAAATACAAACAAATCATCTCAGGGTCCCATTCATCCTTCTTTGATCAATGGCCTTAGCACAGGTGGTGCCACCCAGAGGGGATCCCGTGGCAAAGAGACTGTGGTGATGCCACTGTCTGGAAGCGGGGGAGGGAGAGTGAATCAGGGCTTCCATATAAGAAGACAGGTTATTTCACAGCCTCTTAAAATTGCATCCTGACGAAAACCACATGAGCAGGACGCCACAACGTTCACAGCGGAGTCGTTTCTCTGATCCACTAGGTGGCGCTGTCGCGAGCCGGCAGAACACACTTCGTAATTTTTTTGACAAGTTCCTTTTATTTCTCACTGGTAAAACCGAAGTAAAGCTAACATTCTTTCCTGATGCATGGTATCGGATATTTAATCTAAGAATTCATCAGAATTATTGTATGCTGTTCAGTTGCTAGGGAATGCACTGCCATTCATGCCTGCTGCACACAGCAGGTGTCGGCACTCACTCAGCATTGACTGTGCTCCCACTGGGTGAAGCACGGTCCTGGTGGAGTAAATCCATCCCAGAATGAGGCTCTGAGGCATCCAGGCTGTCTTCCTCACTCCATCCTGGGATGAAGGGATCCAAATCATTTTTAAATGTTTTTATTCTAACATAAAGTAATCCATTTCTTGATCTGTTCTCTAAGAAATCAACTTTTCTGTCAGCTCTATCCTGTTGCTGCTGCAGTTGAAGGGTTTTGTTTTGCTTTGATTTTTATTCATGTGTAAAGAAACCTGCTGCAATTGTTTCACAGATGAGAGACAGGCAGAGAGATACAGGGGTTTAAAAAGTTGCCCAGGGGCTTCCCTGGTGGCGCAGTGGTTAAGAAGAATCCGCCTGCCAATTCAGGGGACACGGCTTCGAGCCCTGGTCCGGGAAGATCCCACGTGCCGCGGAGCAACTAAGCCCGTGCACCACAACTACTGAGCCTGCGCTCTAGAGCTCGTGAGCCACAACTACTGAGCCCACGTGCCACAAGTACTGAAGCCTGCATGCCTAGAGCCCATGCTCCGCAACAAGAGAAGCCACTGCAATGAGAAGCCCGCACACCGCAACCAAGAGTAGCCCCCGCTCGCCGCAACTAGAGAAAGCCCGCGCGCAGCAACAAAGACCCAACGCAGCCAAAAATAAATAAATAAATAAATAAAAATTTAAAAGTTGCCCAGCTTGTTAGTAGTGAGGCTCACACTTTGCATCGGGATCCTGACATTTCATTTCTCCGATGGTTTTAAGGATCCGTTTTGGCTTTCGAACAACTTCTTATTTTTACCTTGGCTAACACTATTTCTTAGCTATGTGTACCCACCATTCCCCTGACCCGTATCCAAAAAATGTAAACGTTTCATTAAAGAATTCCTAATTAACATTTATGGTACAAATAAAAAGCATTTTATCATGACTTCCTGGCATAAAGCTTCAAGTATTTGGCTCTTATTACATAGGAGCAAGTTTCCAGACACGGGAATGGGAACCGCATGGAAATGAGTCTGGAGAAGCGCTGATTATCCTCGCGGGAGCATAAAAGCTCAGGATTGGAAGGGATGCTGTAGTCCATGGAGTTCAATCTTTCATCTCTATTTCCAGCGCAATACTTCGGAATATTCTATCCTTCACTTGCTGAAATCACAATTTTTATTGTATTGGGCAAACACGTACGAGGCACTTTTCTAAGTGCCTTCTTAAGTATTAACTTATGTAATCCTTATAGCAACCCTGTGAAACAAGTGCTCTTAATACCCCCATTTCACAGATGGGGAACAGGCACAGAGGGGTGAAGGGGTTTGCTTGAGGTCGCTCAGCTAGGGGTTAAACAGGACTCAGGACCTGAACTCAGGTAGCCTCAGTTCTTCACTGCCTTACATCATGTTGCTCCATAAGATGAAAACAAAGGAAAAGGAGGGACCAAGGAATACCAATCTTGAATCTAGAGGAAAATCCAGAATCTTAGGAATTGGCCAGGAATCCAGGGCAATACAGTTAGAAGCCACGTGGACCTCAGGGACAGCCTCACTGATCACGTCTGGTTTCGGGGTGGGGGGGGGTGGTTTCTGTGCTGTGAGACTTTGCTTAGAGATACCGGGGGAGCGGCTTGTGGACTGAGTATCAAGGATATACGCGGCAAGCTCTCTCTTGAGCTCTGTCTGCCCAGGAAGTTTGGTACTTGGGTTGGTTTTCAGAGGTGCCAGTGGAAGAATCAGAGCCACAAGCCAAGAATGTGTGTTTGTTTCTCGATCTCTGTCTCTAGCAGACCACATTGGTTGCTGTTTACTCAAGGAAAAACAAAAAATTTCCCAGTCCCCCCACTCCCAGCCTACTCAACACACACCCTCCTGCCTCAGTTTCCTGGGACCTAAGAAATGACAGCAAGGATCAAAGTTGGGGCCCGGCACCACAGACGGAATGAGAAAGTTCATTTTTCTGGTTTCCCTCACACACGTTGGATATTGTAAAGGGTGTACATTTAGCCCAGGTCCTGCCTTCAGGGAACTTGGGGTAGTTACACATGTGGCATCTGTATGGTATCCAAATGCTCCATGGCCATCCTCTCCACTTTTTTTTTTTTTTTAAATCTTTGCAGATTTCTTTGGTCTTGCTGTCTTCATATTGATGTTGGCCCCATTTTACACTGGGAACATGTAATAGTTTCCTATTGCTGCTATAACAAATTACCACAAACTTAGCAGTTTAGAAGAATACCAATGTATTATAGTTCTGGAGGCCAGAAATCTAAAATGGGTTTCACGAGGTTAAAATCAAGGTTTGGGAGGCTCTAGGGGAGAATCCTGTTTCCTTGTCTTTTCCAGCCTCTGGAGGCTGCCCGTATTCCTTGGCCCTGCATCCATCTTCGAAGCCAGCATCTTCTGACAGTCCAGTGGTTAGGACTCGCTGCTTTCACTGAACCTGAGGACACAGGTTCAGTCTCTGGTCGGGGAGCTAAGATCCCGGCACGTCACTCCGTGGCAGTCAAAAATTTTTAATTTAAAAACTAAAAAAAAAAATTTCTAAGCCAGCATCTTCTAATCTGATACCTGGCACTCTTGCCTCCCCCTCTGATTTGTAAGGAGCGGTCCTTAACCACATCTGCCAGGTCTCATTTGCCATGTAAGATAGCATTCACCGGTCCTGGCAGCTAGGCTGTGGACCCCACTGGAGGAGGGGCGTTATTCTGCCTACCCCAGCATATCCGGCCCCTCTTCCGCCTCTAAGGACTGCCTCCTTCTACCTTCCCTCTTCCATCCTCTCCGTACCCCACGCCTTCATGCATGAGACCTGCCCCATTAGCTCCAGTGACACTATCCAGTTCTCAGGGTGCCCACCCGACACCCATGATGTGTTGATAACTTCCCCCGACTTCACTCATAGTGGCCGCCTCCCAGTGCTGAGATCCACCAAGAGCCGCTTTCCTTTTCTTGGCTTCTCCCCACCCCCTCACTAGCCCAGCCTCCCAGTGGATCTCTAAAGGAGACATGCAAAGAGATATTGCTTTTTAATTACAAGTGCTATTGTAACATCTATAAGGAAGAACACTTTAAGCTTAATTGAGACCAAATGTGAAGTTAAATTAAATGAATAACTAATTAACATAATGCTCGTGCATTAGCCCCAAGTGAGTGCCGAGGCCCAGAGAGGGGGCAGGTCCTGGGCCTCCAGGGACAGTCAGTGCCCAGAGCTGCAGAGAGGGGTTGCGGGGCAGGGATCCTGGGCCTGGGACCCAGGTGTGCAAGGACCGATGTCAGGGCCCAGGGCCCCGGACTCCTACCTACACCCAGCCTTCATTTCTGAGGCCGGCCCCGAGCTCCCACACGCCCTGTGCATCTCCCTAGCGCCACACTGAGCCGCTGGCACCATAGAATGTCTGTTCATTCTCCAGTCCCTGGGCCTAACACATTTAGGGGCTTGATACACGTCCGTTTTCACTTCCTTCCTGTTCATTCTTCTTTCTGGATGGTCACATTTGTTCCTCCATTGCCACTAGGATTGCCCTCCTGCCAGCCCTGGCCCTTCAAGGCTGGACAAGTGGACGGTGAAGTCTCTCAACTTGAGTCACCTACCCTGGTGTTTTTTTTCCGCATCGTTTAAACGTTTCCCTGTTCCTGTCTTATCCCCTAACTAAACAAGCCCCTGAGGGCAGGGCGTGCATTGACACTGACTTGTCTCCCTGATTCATAGCGATCCTCTGAGGGAGGTAACGTCATTACTGTTTTCTAATGAGGAAAAGGCTCGAAGCCATCAGTGGTGAGGCTGAGAAGGAGACCTCCAGAGTGAGCGCCCAGGGAGGGACAACACCCTGCCAACACTGCCCCAGAAGCGGTGGGCGAGGGAACCTCTCTCCCTGCAGGAAGCAGAAAGGGAGGCCAGGCACGGGCTCTACCGTGGGATGATGGCGCCATCTAGCGGCTTCCCTGAGTGCTGCTGGCAGCTAAACCTGATCTTTTTGTTTTGTTTTGTTTATTTTTGGCTGCGTTGGGTCTTTGTTGCTGCGCGCAGGCTTTCTCTAGTTGCGGTGAGCGGGGGGCTACTCTTCATTGCAGTGCGTGAGCTCTCTTGTTGTGGAGCACGGGCTCTAGGCACGCGGGCTCAGTCGTGGCGCACAGGCTTGCTCCGTGGCACGTGGGATCTTCCCAGACCAGGGCTCGAACCCACATCCCCTGCAATGGCAGGCGGATTCTTAATCACTGCGCCACCAGTGGTAAACCTGATCTTGAGAGACGCATTCTTGAACCTGAGCTGCAGCTCCACCCTGGGGGCCTGAGGACTTTGACATCCCAACTGACTCCTGCTTTTAAAGCCAGAGTGGGTCTCGGGCACTTTGAGACTTGCTATTTGTCACCATTGGCGTGTGTATAACCTGTCTCAGCGTGGAGGAATTTGTATCCCGCCCATGAACTGCTCGCCCGCGGGTCCCAGTGTCCTCACGACTGCGTCCTCTGGGCACGCCAGTTGTCAGCTCCCCAGCACACCACCCTGTGGCCCTGGGACGCTGCCCCAGCGGCCCACATGAGCCCTGACAGGACGAGCACAGGCACAGCTGGCGACATCTACATCGGGGCTTAATGGGCAGCTTCAGAGGGCAGACAGAAATGCCAAGCGCTGGCAGACCCAAGGGTTTGGGGCGGCCAGAACACGCGGGAGAGGCCAGCTGCAGGGGGCTGCGAGCTGCACACGTAACAGCTGCCTGAACGAAGCCAGCAGCACCCTCCCACCTTGCTAGTCACGTCGCCCCAGTGCCTATGCTTAGGGTGTCAGTCCTTTTTCTGTGCCCACTACCTACTCCATTCCTAGAGCACAGCTGGCAAACAGTGAGCACTCGGTAACCACTGGCATTTCATTATCAAAATATTTAATAACATGACTGGTACTTTGGTTGTGCCCTCCGCCCCACACTTCCCCTACAGCAGCACTGCCCTGACAAGCCATCTTCCCTGGGGACACAGAGGGCTGGGACGAGAGCAGGCAAGGGGCCCTCACAGTCGGAGTGACACCTCCCCTCTCTCCCTAGTCCTGCCCTGGAGGATACAGCAATCATGCTTTAATCAAAATGGGTCAGGAGTTAGAAACAGGATCAAATGGAGGGTAGATGGAGGAGTGCCAACGTGGGGAGACACACAGAGAAAACTGGCTTGAGGACAAAGGGACAAAGAGAGGCCGGGTGGCTCTGAAATAGCCACTTCCAGGTACAGGCTGATTACAGAGGTTCACGTTTAGCGTGAGAAGGAGAGACACGCTTTTTCCAGGCCTCGGCCCTGCTGAACCTCTGCCTTCTGACTTGGAATCTGAACAAGCAGGAGTCTGAGCATATCCCTTCTTGTACCAGAATGCAGACACCACTTAGCCCTGACCCCTTCCACTGGCGGCCTCCAGAGCTCAGGCCTTTATCGCTGTCGTTGCAACTGACGCCTTCGGGGCCTTTACAGCTCCTCCTCTCCTTCCGCCCCCCTAGCCAGGACCGTATACTGTGTGGTAAATCACTTCTCTGTCATCAAGGGCTTTGTAGTTAATAGATATTGTTTAATAATCTTTAGGACCAGGCAGCCTCTATGCTCTGTTAGTCCCCAAACAATGATGAAAACCTCCCCTGACGTATTCCCGGCAGCCACGAGACTAGTTACCCATTCATAAATCTTAAGAATGCATGTCCTGTTTCCAAGTACCCGCCCCCCTGCCCCAGGTTAACTATAAAACTGTCCTGATGGCCCCCTGGTGGTGTGGAGCGCTCCCAGACCGCTGTCCACCTGAGCCCGAGCCCCAACCCACCCTGTAAGTGACCCTATACTAAACTGGTCTTGATCACATGGAGCTGCCCCCTCATTTTTTGGTCTCAAGGTGCCTTAGTTCAGTGGGCACTTTGCGTCCCCTCCGTCCTCCAACAAGGCCCTTGAGTCTTCCGTGGCCTCAAGCTTGGTGGTCCCCTTCTGGTGGAGAGTCTCCTAGCCCGTGGAAGCCTCGTGGGCTGCACTGGCTGGTGTTGGGCCCAGAGGCTTTGCCTCGGCCTCCTGGGGGGGTGCACTGTGGGACCCGGCGAGGGCCCTCCAAGTTTCTGCTGCGATCGGGTCCTCACATTTCTCTATACCTGCGTGAGGAGCAGAGAGGCAATGGGAGAGAAAGTGAGGACGTCCCCAACAGTGGGGACGGGGAAGGCAGGTCCCAAGGGTCCCTTAATAATTGCCTTTCATCCCGTTCGCTATCATTAGGGCTCCCTGTCACCTCTTCAGCAAGCAGGGAACACCAAGGCAGAATAATGTGAAAAACCTTACAATGCCTGTACCGCGTTTGACCACTCTGCAAAGCAGTACCACATACTTAGCTTGTCGCAGCCTGAGATCAGCCCTACCAGGTATTTAGAAACGAGCAGCCCCATTTGACACACACGGACGCGGACATTCAGAGAAGGTGCCCAAGGCTCTACAGAAGCAGGTGAGCAGAGAAGTCAGGATTGTCCAGCATTTCTGGTTTCAAGCCCCAGGCTCCCTCTGCCCAAGCAAGTGACTCTGCTTCTCCCACACAGGCCTTCCTCAGAGAAGGACCCGCTGAGGATGCAGAGAGAAGCCAAGCCCGCACACCTGGGGTCAAACTCAGGCTCTGCTGGGACTAGCTAAAGGCCTGAGGTATGTTCCACGAGCTCCGAGCGTCTGTTCTCTCACCTCTAAGTGAGAACATCTACCTCTCAAGGCTGCTGAGAGGGAAGCCAGTACAGCTCACGCCCAGAGCAGACGCTTACTACGCACCCATTCTTTTCCCTTTCTGCATCACTTCCTCTCCTCCCAACGTCCCCCCCAGGCCTGGCTGGGGGACAGCAGGTGGAGGGGGCACTGGTCACGTGAGGTGCCATCCACTGCTCCCCCTCCAGAGGGCAGGACAGGGCACAGACTCTGTTAATGCCTCCCGCCCTGCATTCGTCTCCCCCTGAACCCGGACGATGCCTTCCTCAAAGGGAAGCTCTTCCCCAGGTAAGGTGCTGGTTACCATGACCCCAGTGGGCTCTTCCTCACATTTACCATCCAGACCAGGTCCATCGCTCCGGCAGCTTCTCATTAGCAAGAGCTTCCTAAGGAGAGCCAGAAAGGCCACGAGAGAACGTTGCCAACCCAGCACCAGCCGCGCAGCCCAGCCTCTAGCGCCCTGCCTCAGCCACGGGCCTATCTGCGCGGCCTCCACACCCGCCACCGCTGGGCAGCAGGCAGAGAGCACAGCAGGCCAGCTTTGGGTTTTGCTCCAGAGGCTTTGCTTGGTAGCTGCTTTTGTCCGCACACCCCAGGCAGAGGGGCCAGATGCCCTTGGTTTCTGAACTTCGGGAGGCACAGACGGCTCAGAGTCCAAGTTCAGAGGGAAAACGATTTCCCTGGATGCTGCCCCCTCTGTCCTGGGGTCTACGTCCAAAGCCCTATCGCTCTCCCTAAGGAGGAGAGGCTGCCAACCTTCACAGCAGCTCTGGCCCCTTAGGAAACACTTCCCAAGCACCACACTCCGTCCAGACTCAGAGTCTTTGGAACTGGCCCCCAAGGAAAAAGCGAAAGTCAGAAAAATCGCACTGGAGGAGAGAGGCTTTGCATGCACTCTAAGGGCACAGTAGTTACAGACTTGAAGAAAATACTCACAAAAGTCACGGGACTTGAGGAAAATACTACCGCGCGTGGGTTAGGGCCACACTAGAGCTACGGAGACACATGGGGATAACAGAGGACAGGTTAGTGGGGCTGGGGGCCAGGCAGGGGTTCCCGGAGCACGTTCAGCTTCCGGCTCCGAGTTCCTGAGGTCTGGGCTGGAGCGAGGCTCAGACTGGTGCAGAGCAGCTGAGCGCCAGATTTGACTCCCGCGAGAAGTGAGGCCGGGCAGGCGGGGCTCCGGCCCTCCCTCCGCAGGACTTACCCTCTGTCTCTACTCAGGGATGACCTCCAGCCCAGGATCTCTTTGTACACCAACCGGCAGAGGAGCTGAGGGGAGGGAGGGCGACCTCAGCGTGCAGCGCGTGGCTGGTCCCCAGCGCTAGGTTACCGCTCGGCTGGCTCCCAGTGTCGCTCCGCAGGGGTTCACCCATGGGACGCAGGGTGGTTCCGAGCAAAGCCCTGGACGGCCGACACTTTGGACCACTTTGGACACTTCGGAACTTTCCAGGGTCCCAGCCCCGCAGGACAGGGCCCCTCCCCACACCCATCTGTGCACCGCAAAGCTCTTACCAAGCAAGCCAGGATGTCGGCAGTGATGAGCATGTAGAAGACGTTGTTCCAGCCTGTGGGGGAAATGAGCCCGGCCAGCAGAGGCCCCAGAGCCGCACCTGTGTGGACCACAGCATGAGAGAAGGGCCCTGCACCAGGGACCCTGGCCCTCCCTGCCCGCAAGAGGGCAGCATCCCAAGAGTGCGCCCGACACCAGGCTTGGGGCTCAGCTGCCGAGAGCCAAGAGCGAGAGTCACAGACCTATGGATCCAGTGCCGTCGATGATGGCCGTGACAGTGGAGAGCGCCTTTGCGTTGCCCTTCAGGCTCTTGTGAGTCCCCTGGGGAGAGAGCAGAGTGGGGAGGCCTGAACCAAGAGGCGGCACCGAGCAGGACCGGGACCGGGACCAGGAGAGGGACTGGCTCAGGGAAAGGCAGCGAGGGGGGCTTGGAGCTGGGAAGAAAGGGGGGCCGATGGCGGATTCTGAAGGACTTTGAGGATCTCGTCTCTGCGGGCGGGGGGAGGGGGAGAGACGTGAAGATGGGCCTGGAGACAGAGGCCCTGGCCAATCCCCGAGGTGGCTCCGCTTACCAGGTCAGCCGAGACAGCAGTGGTGATGAGGGCATAAGGGCCGTTGACCAGGGCTCCACAGGTAAGCAGCATTACTGACGTGGTGATGGAGATGGCCCAGTTAGAGAGGAGAGGCCACCGCCACCCCCAACCCAAAGTGGGTGAGTCCCCCAGGCGTCAGGCTGAGAACCTCCACTTCCCCGAGCCTCCCACCCACGTCCCCAAGCCAGCCTCGCGGTGTCCCCACGGCAGCGCCAGCTCCTCACCTATGGAGATGCTGATCCCACTCTGGCCAACGTAGTTGTACAGGAACATCTGAGAGAGGAGAAGGGGGAAGACAGGATCACAGCCTGGCTTCCCCACGGGCTGCCTCTGTTAGACTGGAGCCCGGAAGTCTGGGAACCCCAGGGGTCCCCTTTCTCCTTTGCCTTCTCATACCCAGGCCTCTCGGTCTTCATGTCCCAGGGATGCAGGGTCTAATATGTGGTGATCTATCATTGCCCTTTGCCCCCAAAGTCTCCTCTCATATCGAACCTCAATCACTTATTCTTTCCTTGGTCAAGAAGCTCAGCAGCTGGCCTCCCCCTTCTCACCAAGGCCAAATAACCACGAATCCCTTTCCAAAATCCTCAGTCTGGATCTCTTTCCTGTGCTGACCCTGGCTTCTCCTCCCCTGGCCGCGCACAGGGATGTACACACGCCAAGAGACGGGTGTGTGCGTGATGCCCAGGCGTGCACAGGGCTCAGCGGCCCACGACACACACGCACTTTGCCCTTGAGGTTCTACGCACCGTGGGGGCAGCCAAGATCAGCATGACACAACAGGTGGTGGCCCTGCCGTTGGTGTAGTCAGAGATGAGCCCCGCCAGGATGCCGCCTGGAACACAACGTGCACGCTGCTGCCCCAGGCATGCGGGACCCCGAGCACTGCCCCATCCCTCAGCCCAGCACGAACCGGGGCCGGGGACCCAGAGCCAGCTGAGTGTCTCCCTCTGCAGCCTTCCCCGCACCCACTGCTCACGGGAAGACCACCTGGGCAGGATGCCACCTGCCTAGGTCACATCCCACTGGACCCGTCCCATTTTTCTGCACCCTGACAAGAGAAGAGGGGGATGCAGCCTAGAGGCAGAGCAGGGCATGGCCTCACCTGCGATGCCACCAACATCGAAGAGCGTGGACAGGTCCCCAGACTCCTTGGCAGTAAAGTGAACTGTGGAAAACAAAAGCATGTGTTCAGACCTGGGGGCTCTGGGCAGACATCCTGGAGGGCCACCGCTGGGAGCGTCCCTGCAGACACCTGGTCCAGTATCACCTTCAGAGGAAGGAGTGGGGCCCATGGAGAAGTGACTGGCCAAGGTCACAAGCGAGTCTGCAGCAGTTTGGGACCGGATGCCCTTTCCGGCCCCCAGTCCTGTCGGATGGCCTTGACCTCCCGGAAAAGCCCTTCTATGAAAGCACTGGGATCTGGCCCCTGAGGACCCTGTCCCACTGGGGGTACAACTGCTCTCACTGAGCCTCAGCCTGTCCAGCCCCATTCCTGCCCTCCCCCTGACCGAGCAGCTGGTCCCCATAGAAGCTTGTCACCTCCATTTGAGGTCCCTGCTTATAAACAGAGCCAGGAAGGAGGCTTGCGGGAAAATGGGGACCTCAGGTCCCAGACCTCGCCCTAGAATTAGAAAAAGGGACGCCCAGAAGCTTGACTTGTAGCCCAGCCCTCAAGGTTGACTCACACTCTGTAGCCAGCATCAAGGCCACAGAACAAAGAGTCAGTGACCGCAGGGTTGCCCCGGTGCTCTACCCCCGTCGTCGAGAGAGGCCCCTCAGATGGAGCCGGGGGCGGGGCTGGGGGGGTGAGTTACAGCTTGAGACCTGGCCCTGACTCATCCCCACCGCATCCTGTTCGGTGCAAGGATGCTGTGTGGAGAGCAGCCTCATCCCTCCCACGGGGCCTGGAGGGAGCCCGGCAGCCCTGGCTGAGTGGTCCTTGGCCCTGGTGGGGCTCTGAGGCTCTGAGGCTCTGGGGGCAGAACTGCTCCCTGATAGAGTAGCTCCACGTGTGGAAAACCAGAGATCCAGGACAGGGGAACATAAACATCCTTTTCAACCGCAAGAGTGACCTCTCCTCATCTGTCCATCCTCGGGCAGGGGCAGAGGCAGGGGAGAGGAGGGCCACAAGGTGGGCAGCCCAGCAGACCCAGGCACAGGGCGTCAATCCCCCGAGGCTCCCGGCAGCCCTCCTTGGAAGAGAACAGCATTTACTGCCAGGCTACAGGCAGCGGGGGTAGCTCATCAGGCCCTCTTCCTTGGGCTGGCGGGGAGGCTTAAGGGGCTCCTGGAGGCGCTCAAAAGGCAGACCGTTTCCAGCACCCTCCAGTCCCGCCCACCTATGAGCCAAGCAGCCTGGAGGGGGGCTTCTCCTATACCTGAGGCTGGAGAAGTTAGGGAGGATTGCAGAACAGAGCTTTGAGTTCCTAACCCCGACTCAGCGCCAAGGGAGGAAAAGTGGCTGGAATTAGGGACTGGGTGGGGGCGGGGGTGCATCTGCAAGGTTTAGCTTCCCATTAAAGAAAAAAACTTTCCCTCCTGCCCTAGGAAAGGTTCAGCAGAAATCCTGCCTATTCCTGGAGACGTACGTGTCACGTGACAGGTTTCCTCCTCAGAGACCCCTCCGTTCCTCACCTCTTCTTCCCCGGGTACTCACCCACATTGAAGATGTAGAGGGGCAGCCAGTAGAGGAAGGTGTAACTGACCAGCTTGGCAAACAGCAGACACAAGGAGAACTCGACCACACCCTGGGGAGCGTAACAGAGGGCGCGATGGAAACAGGGGCAAGACGCCCTTGGTCCGTCAGCGGAGCCCCAACCCAGCACTTTCCACCGCCCACTGCACAAAGCAGCCTCGAGGACCTCTCCAGCCTCAGTAACAGCAGTGTGCCTGTGGCCCGGATATGCTGTGTCAGGACGAGTCTCCCGTGTTCCCCTCCCCAAGTGGGCCGCCCTCCCTAAGCACTGCATGTAAAGAAATTCTGGAAACCACAGGTCACCCTGAGCATCCCCATCTCCTGAGACCCAGCAAAAAAATCTAGAGAGCCTCTCTCCTCCTTCCAGTCCACAAAAGACTCACCGGGATCCAGAGCGCCCCAAAAAAGCTGATGGCAGCGGGCTGAGCACTTGGCTCCTTGGACAAGGTGACGGCAGACTCCAGGCCGTTCTCTCTGTTAGAGTGGGGTCCATTGCCAGGGTCCTCAGCGTTGTCCACGTTCTCTTCCAGCTCACCCTGAGCAGAGAAGAGCCCTTGCTGTGGGCACGTCCAAGTACCACCTCCCACCAGCTGGAGGGACAGCCCATGTGAGAGGTAGGGGCTCCCATGCTGGAAGAGGTATGTGTCCCCTTCCTGGACTGGACTAACATCCTGCCAGGCCCGTCAGGCTGTCGGGGAGCCCCCCGAGGGCGTGACTTTGGCCCTCACCCAAGGGCCTGTGAAGTAACTGTGGCCCCTCCTCCAACTCCCCAGGCCTCCCTGGGACCAGCCTCCGGGTGGAGTGGAGGGCAGGGATAGGACTCACATGGTGCTGAGGTGGTGAGCAGTCCACGTCCTCTGGGTCTGAAAGAAAAATCTTCTAAGAAGCTTCCCAGCAGGCCAGGCCCTCACCTTGCATGGCGTGTGGTCCCCACCCCTCCTCAAAGGGGGTGAGTTGACTTTCCAGCACAAGGGAGCATGGAACCGGGGCTCCGGAGACCACCTTCGAGGTCTGGGTCTCCTAACAATAAGTTGTGTCACTACTGCCTCGTGGACTTTCGTTCTCTTGCTACAAGTGACCATGGCCCTGACTCCCTGACCTGTCTGTCAGGGAGCTGGGAAGAGGCAGCAAAGGTGGAGAGGTCCCCCCAACCTTTCCCTCCTCAGTCTCACGTCTCACGGAAACGCTCAACAGCCCAGGGAAGCAGGCGTTGTTATACTTCTGTCACACATGAGAAAACTGAGGCTCAGAGAGGCTGTCTGTCCCAAGTCACACATCTGTGGCTCTGACCCCACGATCCCACGCTACCCACTGCCTTCTCCCAGGGCCTGACCGGGAGGCTCGGCTCCGGCCCTGTGAGGAGGGAGGGCTCCACTCACATTCAATTAAGAAGAAGAAGGTGACGAGGCCCATGACGGCGGTGATGATGCCGGGCACCACAAAGGACAGGCCCCACTGCTCATCCACCCAGACGCCGGCGATCAGGGAGCCCAGGATGTTGCCCATGGATGTGTGGGAATTCCAGATGCCCATGATGAGCCCCCGCCTGGAGGGGAGGGAGGGAGGGAGGGAGAGAAGAACGGGAAAAGTGAGAAGAGAAGCACAGGGCTCCTGGCGACCGCCCGACCAAGTGCAAAAAGCTGGCTGCCTGCAGCCTCTGAGCTGAAGACCCCTTCAGGGAGGAGCGGGAGGGTTTGCTGGTGTCAAGGGAGTGACAGCAAGGCCGGGGGACCCGCTCCCCAACCGCTCCCTGAGCAAGCACTCTCTGACTGCTTGCTGCCCCAGGGCCCAGAGCCCCAGCCCTTTCTTCTCTTGCCCTAAGGCCGTGACTCTGAAGTCCTCAACCAGGGGTGACTCTGCCCCCAGGGGACACGGGCACCGTCTGGAGAGTTCCAACCGTCCCAGCTGTGGGTGCGCTAGTGGCATCTAGGGGTAGAGGCTGCTGAACACCCTACACTGTGTAGGACGGTCCCACAACAAAGAATTATCCAGCCCCATATGTCAATAGTGCCAGGGTTGAGAAACCCTGCCCTGAAGAAACTTTTGCACAAAGCCAGTTCAAGGAAAAAGAAAAAAAAAAAAAAATATATATATATATACATATATATATATATAAATATATACAAACACATATATATGTGTGTGTGTGTATACAAACACAGTTTTATAGGCTTCGTTTTTGTCTTCACGCAAAATGGAAATTCATCTATTAAGAGGAAAAAAGCATAACTGAGGTTGCAGGTTTTAAGGATCAAAACCTTAGCAATGAGAAAATCAGTACTGCTTTTAGTCACTAAAACATGTGTATCTCGGCCTGTGAAAGTCAGCAAGATGGAGGCAAGTTTCTAATCTTTGACCCTGAAATCACATCAGGGGCCACGAGGGACCCACCAACCCAGCCCCCCAGGCGCCGCCCACCCTCCTGTCCCATCACACTCACTTCCCCTTCCCGAACCAGTTGCCCACACAGGTCACCACGGAGGGCCAGCCCGTGGTCTGGACGAGCCCGTTGCAGATCTGCAGGGAGGGAGGAGAGAGGCGGGACAGGCCTGGGCTGAGCGGTGCAGCCTCTGGGATGGGGGCCCCTCCGCAGCACACACTACGCACCCCCTTCCTTCACCTGCGTGCACGCACACCCTAACCCACCAGCTGATTTCTCCTGTGGCCCCAGATCCCCACGGCAGAGACCAGGCCTCACAGGCACCTCCATGGACCTCAGGGTAACGCTCAGCGCAAACTCACAGAGCCCATGAGGGTGACCACAGGCAATGGGCAATGGGACCCCGCATCGTGATAAAGGAGCACAGGACTGGATGCGCCGGGACCAGGGGCGGCTGGGAAGGACCTGCAGCCTCTACTATCTTTCTGTGCCGGGAACAGAGGCCTGAGTGCAAGGCCAAGGCTCGTACCTGGATAAGAACAAAGTACCAGAGCGCGTGGATGTTCCAGAAATACCCCAGGCCAAAGAGCGAGGTGAAAAGGCCGCTGAGCAGCATTCCGGCTGTAAGGTAGTAACGGAGGGGGAGCCGCTCCCCAAAAATGCCACTGCAGAAGAGAGAGTTGGATCTATGGTAGTCTATGCTACCTGCGCCCTTCGGCTCTCTACCTCCTATCTCTCCGCCCCCCCAACCCAAAGCCACTGAAACGACTCTGCTAAGGTGACCACCAGTGACCTCTGTGTTGCCACACGCCAGGGACACCCTCGGTCCTCCACTCACTGGGCTCCTCTGTTTTATTTGACGCTGCTGACCAAGCACCTTGAAGTGCGCTCTCCGTGGCCTCTGTGAGGTCACCGTGGCCCACCTGCCTCCCCCCTTGGCTGACCAGCGCTTCTCATGCATGTTCTCTTGCATCACTTTTATGGTTTTAACTACCAGCTACATATACGTTACACAGCCCAGCTGCATATCTACAGCCCTGAACTCTCCCCCAGAGCTTCACGATCATATCCAGATGCCTTCCAGACATCCTGACTGGGATGCTCCCCAAAACAACTGCCACTCAACAACTCCAAAATCAGAACGCCTCTGCCTCTGCCCCCCACCCTGCCCCGTGTCCTGTGCCCCTCATCTGAGTGGATGTCGCCACCACGTTTGGCCACTCAAGCCAGAAACCACGGGGCTACCTGTTTCCTGCCTCTCCGCCCCACCCTTCACAAGCAACCTCCAAGACCTGTACCTTTTACTTACATCTCTCCAGTGCGTCGTTACTTTATCATCTCTATTACTATTGTTCTCACTCAGGCGTTGCTCAAAGCTCAGCTGAGCTATTATCAGATCTGTTCCTTAGTGTGACCTGGTACTCAGTCCTACTCTCCCTCAAACCTACCTTCCGTCACCCTCACAGCGATCTGACATGTTAATCTGAACACGCCACCCTTCAGAGGTTCTCCTGTGCCCACGGCCTGGTACACAATGACCTCATTCTTCAGCCCCATCTCCTGCATTTTACACTCTGGTAAACCTGTTACTTGTGCCCCCAGACCATGCTGTTTCACACTCGCCTTACTCTGCCCATGCCATTCCCTCCACCTAGCCATTTCTGCATTGCCAAGCCCAATTCTTCTTCATTCGTTCAAGTGTCATCTCCTCCAAGAAGCCTTTCCCAACCCCTCTTCTCTAATCCCAGCTCACACTAAGTGACCCCCTCGGAGCCCCCAGAGCGCCCCGTATGAAGCCACCTGTCTGGGAGCCACCACACTGCTTTATAACTAGCTGCTGTTATCGGTCACTCCACTAGACTGTGAGCTCTCTGGAGGTGGTACCCTGCCTCAGTCATCTTTGATTCCTGGGAACAAACATCATGCTTGCTACGTAAAAGCCGTGCTGGGGTCTTCCTAGCATCCAGGGCTATCCTTGAAGGACCCCGGTCTAGGACAAACCATTTCCCAGCCACACCACTGACACTGCCATCTGAGTGCATAAACTCAAAAGGACATGCAGAAAAGCCTTTCCAGGGAAAAGAGCTACTGAAAGTGGGAGCTGGCCCAGTGAAGGAGCAGGTTCGGTAACCGTGGGAGCGCGCTGGCTACGGGCTGACATGATGTGTGCAAGTCTTGTCGTCTCATTTCCGTGTGGGGGGGCCCGAGCTTTTTCCCTTTGACCCTGCTGCCCCCAGGTCGGCCAAGGGGAGACAGCAGCTCTGAACGGTTCTGCTGCGGGCAGTCACAGGCTCCGCCTCTCTCTTACCTGATAAACATGCCAATGGCATAGGCCACGAGGAAGGCGTTGTCCACTGCCCCCAGGAGTTCCTTGTAGTTGCTCTGGTCTGAAAGCCGATGGGAGAGGCAGAAAGCTGGCTGGCTGCTTGGACGCCCCTGCAGGAAGCCCTTTCCGGCCCCGGCTGACCCTCTCCTGGGTAGGGGGAGTGGGCTGTGGGAAAGAACAGCTTGCCCCGCTCTTACCAAATGGGGCCCAGTTGCACCACGTGGTGTCGTTGAGCCTGTGGGTGTCGCCGATGGGCTGGATCATCTCTGAGCAGTTGTGGTGCAGACGGCTCTGGAGGAGCCACGGGTGCACAGGTCAGGGGGCATCCTGCGGCCCCGAAAGGAGCAAGCAGCCTCCAACACACCAGCCCCGCTGCCCCCCTCGACCGGACCCCACGCTCCCTCCTCCGGCAAGAACTGGCTCCAGGGGCAAGTGGCCACAGCAGAGCCTCGGTGAAGGGCAACGGGGGTCTACGCGCAGGGTAGACATGGGGCCCAGGGTGTCTGCTCTCTGGCTCCACCCGCAGCCCCCGACACCACCGTCTTGGTGAATAAACCCAGGAAACTCTCCTGGGAAAAGAGAACTGCTGAAAGTGGGACTCTGCCAGGGGGAAGGAGCGGGCTCAGTGACCAAGGTAAGGGAACAAGGATGGTTATATGCCGAGTTCCAGACCGTTCTACGGAAGTGTATTTCTGCTGGGGCCCAGCATCTCCTGCTTTCTTCCTTACGCCCAGGCCAGCCTCACCTTGACAACACTGATGGGCTTCCTGGACATGTGATAACAGGTGTAGATGAGGAAAGTGATCAGCAGGATGAAGCCTCGGTACCTGCAGGGAGAGGTGGGCAGCTGGGCTGGCAGGGCGCTCGGACCTCTGCCTCTACTGTGTCCAGGAAGCATGCACCTGTGCCCATTCTAGCAGCCTCAGAGCCGCAGCACCACCAACTCTTCTACATCAGGCTCCCCTCCAGACACAAGTTCCTTGGGGCAGAGGCCAAGGGGAGGGTAGGAACAGACGCCAGAGGCCAGAGTGCTCGGGGGGCCCCATGTCCCTGCTCCTGCTACCGAGGCCTCCCGACAGAGCTAGCCCAGCATCAGCGCCCTAGACGACACCAAAGTACCCCCTCCTGCTCTTACCACTGCCCATCACCTCTGCTTCTCTCTGGCCTCACTAAGATCGGGGTGCCTCTGTGTGTGTGAGAGATGGGGGCAGGGAGATAGAACTGTATTTAAAATACTGGACATGCTGGAAGCCGGCAGGAGGCTGATGTGGGAGAAGGGTCTGTCTTTAAAGTGAGGTCGGGACTTTCCTGGTGGCGCAATGGTTAAGAATCCGCCTGCCAACGCAGGGGATACGGGTTCGAGCCCTGGTCCGGGAAGATCTCACATGCCGCAGAGCAACTAAGCCCGTGTGCCACAACTACTGAGCCTGCGCTCTAGAGCCCGTGAGCCACAACTACTGAAGCCTGCGTGCCTAGAGCCCGTGCTCCGCAACAAGAGAAGCCACAGCAATGAGAAGCTCGCACGCTACAACAAAGAGCAGCCCCCCGCTCGCCACAACTAGAGAAAGCCCGCGCGCAGCAAAGAAGACCCAATGCAGCCAAAAATAAAAACATGGCAGAAACAGCACCTGCTGCAGCCCAAAACCTAGCTGGAAATGTGGCAACAGAAGGAAAGCTGGTGACAGAACCCAGGTCCTCTGCCCTAGTCCGTTCCACTGGACACAGGGGTCATCCTTTCCATCTGTGGCTCACACATCACATGGGCCCTCTCACACAGTGCTTCTCATCCCATGCGCTGGTCTGGGGCGGAAAGAACAGTTCAGCCAGGCACCACCGAAGTTTCCACTGAGTGCTCCCCCTTCCCCTTCTGCCGAGGCTCTGAGGAAGGGCTTCCATGTCCTCCTGAGTCACAGCATCAGCTGAGACGAGTCAGCAGCCGGGAGCCAGGAAGTACATGGAAAATAGACCTCAGCATGGACTCTAGCCCAGGAGAAAGACCAGAGCCTTGGTTTCTTAAAGAGCCCATGGAGAAGGTGGGGACGAAGGGGAAGGGGGCCTGAAACCCTTTCTATCCCTGGGATCCACGAACCAAAGGACCAGGACACTGGAGGCTCAGCCTGCCCTCTCCAGGGATCTGCCTCCAAACCCCAAATCACTTCCTCCCAAGCATGTCGCGAAGGCTCCTGCTTGTGAGATGAAGGGGTGTTTCAGCAGACCAGAGGCTGAATTCAGGCTGGGCTACCAGGGCCCTTCACCCCTGGACTCGTTCTCTGTCTCATTCCCTCCACTGCCTCACAGTTTATCTTCTGAAGAGACTGAAGGTACATGTGCCCCCGCCGTCACCTGGCTTAACATTTCTCGGTGGCTCTCCATTCCACTAAGAACGAAGCTCTCTCTAGCTGAATCTTATGCTCTCTCTACTGCCCAGCCTCTCTGGCTCCCCATTGCCGAGGGTGCATGGCTGGGGGGGAGTCACCAGGGGTTCTCCAGGGAATCTGGGGTTACTCCAAGGGACTGTCACAGTGACCCTGTGACATACACAAGCTTGGTGGCAGCAATGTTTTCCACTTGGCAAATGGCTCATGACTCCTACCTCAGGAACTTCCAGAATCTGGTGGCAGGGTTGGGGGTGTCTCTGAGAGAACTGGAGAGGCTGCCCAGTGAGGCTTCTTCAAAGTGCACAAGATGGAAGAAAATCACAGCCCTACAGATAACACTCACCAGTGTCCTGCCCGGGGAGCTGCTGAGTCTGGAAAAAAGCTGAAAGCTTTGAGGGATGACTCTAATTTACTGTGTAACCAAATGAAAGTTCCTAAGCCTTTTTTGCTTCCGGTTTCCTCATCAGATGCCCACGGAGGACAGTGCCAACCACATCTAGCTCAAAGACCAGGGAACACAATGTAACTCTCACCCTAGTCCCTACGTGTCTGTTGGGCCACCTTTATGACCCCCCGGGATCAGCTGAGTCTATCTCGGCTGCCACCTGGATACAGCCATTGACCCTGGTGACAGATCAGATCTCCTCTGGGCCTGAAGGATCCCCAGGCCCCACTGAGCACCCCCCCAGCACTGACTGTCCTTCCTTGACAGGCCAGGCAGGGAGGCCCAGGCTGCAACTCAGCCATGCCGAGCCCACGCAGGAGATGCTCAGACACGATGAGGGATCAAATGGCACAGCCCTGCTGGCAGCCACCTTTCTCCTCCCTCGCTCCTCCCACCACGACACTGCTTCAGCCCCAAGTGCCAACACCTGCCCACCTCAGGTCACCTGCCCTGGTTTTCTCCAGCCTGTGGTCCCCAGTGTTCTTCCTTATCTGCCTTCTGGAGTCCTGCCCCTCCCAACCTTGCATGGCAGAAGCTAAGAAAGGACAGCAGGCACACCCAGGCCCATTTCTGACATCTCGATTCTCTCTGACAGAAACAGGACTGCCTTCCCATCCACATCCTGCCATATGCCAGGCACTGTGCTAGGGACCCAGAGAAGCTGTTAAGAGAGACCTCTGCCCTCCAGGAGCTCGCAGGTCAGCAGGGAGACAAACAGAATTGGTGCGACAGTGCCATAAAAGAAGGCAGCCCTGCATGACACGGAAGCAGGGACACGGAGACCAGCTGGGATGGGAGCAGTGTCAGGAAAGGATTCAGGAGGTGAGGCTTCAGCTGAATCTTCACAAACAAGCAGGAGGTGGCCAGGTCCACCAGGGCTGGGGCGGGAAGCGGCGCCAGGGAGAGGGAAGTACGTGTGCAAAAGTGCGGAGGCGTGAACAGCAATAATACCTGTCTGGGGAACTCTATGTAGCCAGAGGTCTGGAAGGTGGGACTGGGCCAAGCATGGAAGGTGAAGGAGTGGGGAAGGAGGGAGGGGACAGGTCATGGAGGGCCTAGGGTGAGTTTCGACTGTCTCTTGGGGTGATGAGGAGTCACTGAAGAGGGGTGGGATTTTCTAGGTCAGAGGGTTCCGGACACCTCCCAGGCTAAGCCAGATGAAGACCCAGGGCTCTGCCCTGCTGATTAGTTTGGGAAGCTCCAGACAAGCTTCCTCGCAGAAGGTAGGGCTGGTTCCCTCTGCCTCATCCACACTGCCAGCCACCCTCTAGGGAGACCCTCGGTGGTGCATTTCAGGGAGCTGGTTTCTGTAAGAGAAAAGAGCAAGGACTTAGGAATCAGGCGAAACCTGATTTCACTCCTTACACCTGTTAGTGGTCTGCAAAGTAGTGTTTATCACCTTTCTCATAGGGCTATTGACAGGTTGATGAGATGATGCATAGGACAGCTCTTACATGTTCCTCACACCCAGTGGACACTTAAAAATGACAGCTACTACGATTTCAGATTTTGAGGAAGGAAAGCTGGAGGGGGCGGAGGCAGCCCGTGCTGCTCTGTTACGGGAGGTGAGCAGGGTGTGGGTTAGCACCAAACTCCTCTGAGTGGTGGTGGTTCCAGGCCCTGGATTTGCCTGTAAGGTAGGGATTTGGAGGCCAGCATGGCCACGCCTCCCACATGCCTGGTATACAGAGGTGGGCTAGAGGGACACGAAGATGCCCCGAAGCTACCAGTGCGCATGCGGGAGCCTGCAACGGGGAGACAGCAGAGGCTGGTCCACTGGGCCCACCCATGTTCTCCCTTGGGAGTAGACAGGGAGACTTAGCAGAGATCCACAGTCATGCTGATCTGCCAGATTCCAGCCCTGTCCAGAAGCTCGGCCTGACCTTTCTCTCAGCTCTAATCCCATCCCTCAGTAGGAAACCTGACACCCAAGATAGCAGGAGAGTCACAGGGAGGGAGGTGGTGGGGCAGAAGGACCTCAGACTGCTGTGCGATGCTAGGATGGGCACTGGCCCCCTCTGGGACTCCCTGCCTGGACCACAGCACAATGGCGGCATGAGCCCAGAGGGGCACAGCTAGCTGGGCAGAGCATACTTGGGGCCTCCCCTTAGTCAAGTCCTCTTTCCATTCCACTCTGGCAGCTCTTCTGAGAAAAAGGCCAAGGTGCCATAGTTCAAAGGGGACTGAGGACATGGGCCCGGGGAAGGGCTGGGCTGACACACAGGCTGTCGAACTCACAGTAGCTCACAGGGAAGATAGCTGACGCGCTCCTGCTGCCTGGAGAACCCGCAAGTTTCACTTCTGCTTTCACAAGCCCTTCTTGCAGAAACAAGAGGCCCCAGAAAGGGAGCAGGGGGGAAAATACACAGTCGAGCTTTGCCTAGCTTGCCCCAGGGCAGCTGCGAGGGGGAGGGGTGGCAGCCCAGGTGTTGGCCAGGCTGGGCAAGCAGGCCAGAGACCCAGGAACATGCGTGGCGAGGCCCACAGACTGTTCCAGGCAGGGTGCCCACCCCGTGACCCTCTAAGTGTGTTGGCAAGAGATGGCACTTTTAGAGTCTCACCTCCCCCTACACGGCACTGGTTACTGAGTAACTAAGTCAGATAGAGAGGTGGACTAGCTATCTCTTAACTATTAGCTGACAGTCCAACTTATTCTTTCAAATGAGCATGCTAATAGCTTTATGGACCTCATTAAGACTCTGCACTAGAAACGCTTCTGAGGTAGGGGCAAAGAACAAGTCTGCCAAAGCAGCAACAGATAACGAACAAAACCCCCAAAGGACCTGCTACCACCACCATCACAACAGAAAACAAGAGAGCCCAGCAGAAGGGTGCTGACCTCAGGAGACAGTGGAAAGAGGTGTCTTCTCTCCAGCGTCTGCCCAGTCATCCCCGGCCCCTGCATCCCCCTCCCTGCTTTGCAACAACATTGCCCACGGTGCTGACGGCTCCTATCCCCATGGCAGGCCAACAGGGAATTAAACTCCCTCACTGACCAATCCCTACCACTTCCTGCCTCAGCCCAGCCCTTAAGCCAAGTCTGGGGCAGCTAGTAGATGTCGGGCTACTCAGGTTGGGACAGACTGGACTGGCTGTAGCTGCAGGTGACCTTGACACTTGCCCGGAGGAAAGTGCCACTTGGTGGCCTGTCCTTGGATGTGCCTGTCCCGGGACTCAGCAGATCTGAAAAGGAGAGAGGGCTGGGGACAGTAAGAACCAGGCCGATGGTGACAATGCCATCACCCCGCCCCCTGCCAAGCCCTCCACTGCCACTGGGACACACCCTGGTAGGGAAAGGCCAGCCTGGAACAGACAGCACAGGGCAGAGCCCTGAGCCAGGCCTTCCACTGACAAGATGGGACAGGACAGGCCAGGTCTGGGAGGGCCTCTGAGAACAGAGGAACAAAGCCCTCTTGGGGCTGAGAGCCAGCCCAAGGACTCCTCCACCTACTGCCCCTCCTCCAGATGGAACCTGGGCATTTGCTCAGGGGCATCAGGTTGACAGGGCTCGGTCCCAAGATCCTTCCCAGAGAAGGGAGCCATTGGCCAGTAGCACAAGGAGCCCGGGACTTTCTAGAAGGAATGAGTAGATAAGATAATGGTCTTCTTTAGGAGAGTGGAAAATATAAGCTAGATTGCTTTGCCTTGAGAAGGAATCTAGGCAGGGGAAGCCTGAGTGCTCAGACAGAATGAAAAGACGTGGCTTTTAGCTACAGCATGTGGTTTCGTTTAGGTACCTGGAAAAACTCTGGAGGAGTGTGAGAGCTGGTAGGGTTTGGAAGAAGTGGTCAGCGGGCAGTTGGTGGTCTCTCTTCTGAAGAGCGGCTACGCAAAGAGCACAGGTGGGAATGCGTTGATGGTGGCGGGGCCCTCCTCCCCAGGGAGCTAAGATGAGGACCCTCCTCTCGGGATTCCCTGGAGGCTTGGCCCATGGCCCACCCTCACCTACTCCTTCTCCCCAGCATGAAGGACCCAGGGGAGGAGGCACGAGCCAGTGGGCAAAACGAGAGCAGTGATACCGCCCACCCCACACACCAGTTTGGGGACAATCAGATGGGGGCGTTGTGGGCTGCAGTGACTCCAACCCTGGTGTCTGACTCCAGTTCTGGCGTTGCTTCGGGACCACTCAGCTCTGACCTCAGCACTCAGGTGGCACAGCTTGACGGGAAGAAGTAAGGTCTTGGCCATCCATACAGACCACCCCCAAAGCCTGGCTGCCTTCTAGACCAGTGCGTGGTCCCTGAGGCCGACCGCCCCACCCAAAGCCAGGGAGGTGCGCATCAGTCTGCTGTGTAAGGAGGGAAAGAGGAAACAGCGGAGAGGAAGAGGAAGCAGAAGGCGGCTGGGGAGAAGACAGCAGTCATGTGCGGGTGGAGGAGGGAGCCACGCAGGTCACATGCTCTTTGGGGGTCCGCCTGAAGAGCCCGAGGAAGGGAAGGGGGTGGGGACAGAGACGGTGGGCTCAGCCTTCCAGATCCTCCACCAGGCTCTCTCCTTCCTTCTCGGAGCTGCCTCTTGCCATCACCACTCTTTTTTTTTTTTTTTTTTTGTGGTACGCGGGCCTCTCACTGTTGTGGCCTGTCCCGTTGTGGAGCATAGGCTCCGGACGCGCAGGCTCAGTGGCCACGGCTCACGGGCCCAGCCGCTCCACGGCATGTGGGATCTTCCCGGACCGGGACACGAACCCGTGTCCCCTGCATCGGCAGGCGGACTCCCAACCACTGCGCCACCAGGGAAGCCCACACCACTCTTTTTAAGGAGCCCTTTCTGATGCTCTTACCGGGCATCCCTGGGCAGTTACCAGGAAGAGAAGGAAGACAAGAGAAAGCTACTTTGCAGCATCTGGGTCCCTGGTCTGAGGCCATGGCAGAATAGGGAAAAGGCCGTTAAACCAAAAGAGGCTGCGTCTTAGCTTCTGGTTCTGTTGCTGTGACCCTGGGCGAGCTGTCTCACCTCTCAGCCTCAGCTTGAGCTTCTTGTAAATGGGATAGTAAACTCCTGTCACATGAGGCTGCCCTAAAGACGAACTGAGATAACATTTCGCCTCTCAGCCTCACTTTGATCTTCCTTTGACTAAGGTAGTAAAGTCCTGTCACATGAGATGTCCATAAGGGTTGATGAAATGAGATGCGATGCATCTGGCAGCAGAACCTCAGCAAACTCCGGCGGGCAGAGCCACTGGTCCCCGCTGCAGCCTCCAGCCCGCCTCGGCCTTGGCGGGCTTGGGGGAGGGCAGCGAGCTGGGAGCTCACGGCCCCTGCTTTCCTGCCTGCCCAGTGCCCCACACATTCCTGCTCATCCAGCAGGAATGTCACCTGGTCCTCCTCCCACAGGCTCCTCTCCTCGAGCCCTGAACTGCTCCCTCCCCACAGGCCCCAGGAAGCGGGCCCAGCCCCAGAATCAGCAGCCATACTCATCTCTCTGGCAAGATGCCCACGTTGCCATCTGTCCCCAGACGTGCCCACGCGGACGCTGGCACAGAAGGCGGGGCACCGGCCAGGCCCAGGGCCTGGGAGGACTCAGAGGGGCTGTGGCTCCTGCGAGGACACTGCCTGACCCCGGGGGCCCTGACGGGAGAAGGAGGGGCAGTGCCATCCTCCTGGGCAGAAACTCCTCAGTCTCTGCCTTCTGCTTGCACACCTCGTGCCACCTGCCTCTCAGCCTCCTGTCCAGAACCGCGCCTTCAAGCCCCAGGCTCCCACCAGCTGGGGCTGCACGTGACCAGTGCTGACAACACAGGCTACGTCCTCACTGCCGTGCCTTCGCCAGCTCCACGGCTCCACTCAGAATACCTCCAGGTCCACCAAGACAAATGCTACCTGTTCCTCCTAATGTAGATGAAACCCTCCCGCCACAGAAACTCACAAGCACCGTGCAATTACCAAGTACTAAGTGCACACCAGGCACTGGGCTAAGTGCTTTACATATCTTCTCCCTTAATTTCACTAAAACCCTGGGATAGAGGTATATTGCTATTTCCATTTGAAAGACAAGGACCTGGAGACTTAGAGATTTAGTGATTTGTCTCAAGTCCAAAGGCTATGTTTTCTTTTCCCCTCCCACACTCTAATCGGGAGGAAAGACCGTGCTTGGGAGTCTAACTAACCTGGATTCAAATTCACCTCAGTTACTTACTAGCTATGCGGCGCTTGACCAGGTCCATAACTGCTCTGTGCCTCATTATCCCCATATAATGGGGAATTAGGTGGGGAAACAAATAAAGACCTTGCAGTGAACCACAAACACAATGCCTGGTACAGAGCAGTAGGAAATGCGAGTAGAAAAATAGTCAATAATTAATGTTTAGTCAGTGCTTAATATGAGCCTGGCACTGATCTAAGTATTTTACCTGCTGCATCTCGAGACAATCTTTAATCCTCACAGCGACCTGACGAGGTAGGTGTTACAAGTATCCTCACGGTACAAACAAGGAATCCAAAGCTCAGGGCCAGCCCACCCTCTGGTGTCCTGCTCCAGGACCGTCTGCTTTCTTCACTTCTGCTTAAAAGCCCTCCTCGGGTACAGGTGGAAGCAGCAAATGTGATAATGAGGGTACATTCCCTCTCTCCAGCTTGATCCTTAATTCCGAGAAAGTAGGACCGTGTCTTAATCATCTTTGTAGGCCTCACAGTGTAACACGATAGCGTGCCTACAGTAGAAGCTACACTGACGTTCGGTGTCTGTTAGGAGTCCAAACCTCCATGCATCAGGAAAGAAGTAAAGGAACACTTATCGTGCGCCCTCCATCAGCCACAGGAGGTCAAGGATGTTCACGGATCAATTTGCCTTCAAGAACCCACCTGACTTTCACCCACGAGGGAACTGAGTCCCAGAGAAGTTAACTACACAAGGCACACAGTGGTGAGAGGATTTCAATCCGGATCTGTCTTAAACCCGGGAGATGTGGGAGAACACAGTGGTTGGAGTCACACTTTAACAAGTGTGTAAGTGACGTGTGTGCCTGTGGAGTTGTGCCTCCTGAGCTCTTCTAAAATGCTGGAGTGGGACAGGCTGTTCACAGTGATCCACTCTCCCTGCCCCTCATTTTCTCTGAAATATAAGTTACTTTGGTTAAAGGGTATAATTAATGTATACGAATAAGACTCTACTAGGAACAATAGTGGCAGAGAGATACAACTTTGAACATATACGGTAATGAGATATATTTTTGTTTATTATGGGAAAAAAAGAGTCGTAGAATATTTCACTTATATAAGTATCTCAGAAATTGTTTGCTGTGTGAGAAATTTCTAAAGGTTTCTCAATGCCCTCTTGGTCTATGGTCTGTTTCTATGCATCAGCACCCTGGTGGTGCTTTGCCTGGTGGTAACAGTAGAATGTTACCAGTCATGATTTCAGCTATGATTTTAAATGTTACCTGGGCTGCAACCTTACTTCTTTAATTTGAATCTAGCATCTTCCAGGTCAGTGGTTTTCAACTGGGGATGTACATCAGACTTTCCTATGGAGTTTTATTAAAACGTAGATGTTTAGGACTTACTCCAGACTTACTAAATCTCTTCAGTCAACATTCTTGGTATCTCCTTGTACATTATGTAAATTATGTATTGGGGTTTTTATATATCTCAAGATTTTTTCCTCTATAAAAATTATGCTCATCATTTTTATGAATCAGATATAATGTTCACTGTCTTCTTTGAAATTAGCCTTAGTGTGTTTTTAGACATTGTCTAATTTTTTTTTTGGATTGGCTTTATTTTGTTTTACATACCTCAGGAATAATCAGACTTCCTTGTTAGCTGCATTTTTCTTGTCATGAATTCTCATCATATCATTCACTTTTGAAAATTATCATTAATAAGTTAATCCATACCTCTTTAGGTCTCTGTCCCTTACAGATAGTTTTTGTTCTACTCTGATGCTCCCTAAAGGATGTGCAGTCAGCTATAGGCCAAAGGTTTTACCTTCAGCAAACAAGAACTGTCTCAGAAAAGCACAGGACCAGGTACATACGGACTCCTGATGACATCACTCAGATATCTTTAAGAACATACCAGTGGACTGAGTCAGGATTTCCAAAACTCTTCAGCAAAGAAGCTGACTGGTTTATGTGGTTGCGAACCCCAGATTCAGCAGAACAAGAATTAATCACTTAGGACTGAAAGAACTGATAAGGAATGACTGTCACGTTTGGAATATTACTGATGTTGTTATAGTGTTCAATCTTCTGAATATATAAGAAAGCCCTTTCTCTTTCTTCTTAAGCTGTCTGTAACCCATAACAATTTAGGAGACCCTGTTTTTGTAAACTGAAACATTTGTAAATACCTTATTCTCCCTGCCTGACCCCTCGGAATTCAGAAACTTTTTTCGAGTCTTCTTGCTTTTTATAAAATATGGTTATTTGCAAAAGTTCAATAGGAATTTTTTTTTTTTTTTTAACCAGAACATATTAGAAAACTTGTTTTTACAACCAAGGCCTTGCCTGGAATGTCGTACTTGACAATGATGCTCATTTAATCAGATATTGCTGCCACTTTAAAGGAATTAAGGTTGACAGTCAATACAAAACCCGCCTAAGAAAACTGGCTTACTGTGTTCCCTTACACACAAATCAGGAAGGTCACTCCCTGGCAGGCCCAGGAAACTTAGGATATTTGGGGGACCTCAAGAAGAGAGGAATTTGCCTAAATTTATAGGTACAGCAGGTAAAACCTAGTGGAGACAGTTTCTTGGCTTGGCTTCCTAATCTCAGAACAGTAAATAATAGAAGGATTTTAAAAGTCCAATCCAAGATCCCTTATGAAAACTTCCAGCAAAGTGAACTTAACAAGGCCTATACAGTAAATTATGTATATAGATTATCAGATCAAATCTAATGAGACCAACCCTATTTTGTGATCAAGAATAATCTTTCTTTGAGACTATTTTTGATCCCAGCAGGGCAGACTGTAGGGAAAAAAATGTGTGTTTCTCTGGAGAACTGTGCATTGCCCAGAGGACACCCCTCCAAGTTATCTGATTCTTGTCTTTCACTGAGCTTGAATCCCATGAAGTGGTAAGTAACTGGTAAGTCATATAAAATATGTCCATGAACTGACAGAGTTTCAATAGTCTTCCCTCCCAATCAGTTTTGCCTCAATATGCCTAACTTACAAATGGGGACGTTCTTTGTATTCTCTTTTCAAAACTGTGGTAAAATATATGTAACATAAAATTTAACGTTTAACCACTTTAAAGTATGCAGTTCAGTGACATCAAGTACCTTCGTATTGGGGTGCCACCATCATTACCATCCACCTCCAGAACCTTTTCATCTTCTCAAGCTGCACCTCTGTACCCATTAAACAATAACCCCCCATTCTCCCCTCCCTGGGTTTTTCTTTTGTGTCAATTATAACATCTTCTGGCACCCTCATTATGAGTGAAATAAAATCTTTTCAACACATGTTCATTTTTATATCCTTACGAGAGTCATGATCTTTTTTTCTGAAAAATATCTTTTAAGAGTCCTAAACTCAAAAAGGACCAAATAAATAATCTAAATGAGTGAGGAAGGCTGGGAGTGTGAGGACTGTCCCCAGTGAGTGAGGAAGCCTGGGAGTGTGAGACTGTCCCCAACTGACCATCCTGATTTGCCCAGGACTGAGGGGGCTCGGGATGCAGGATTTTCTGTTTTAAAACGGGAACAAGCTGGCCATATTAAGAGCTTGCACTCCATCTAAAAGGGGCTCCTACCCCTAATGATATAATTGGGGAATTTAAGCCTGAGACTGTTACATCAGAGAAGCGAGGAATCTGGCTATCTACGTTGTTTTATAATTTGTAAACGATGGCAACTAACACAATATTAAACAAAACCAAAATTCTGTGCAGACCAAGCAAACTGCTCCAGTGTGGCCTCTGATGAAGAATGAGCTGAAAGCCCTCCACCCCACCACACCCCCAACCCCCCCCTCCCCCCCCCCGATCCGCGGCCTCCTCAGGACTCCTTGGTCAGGAGGAAAACTCCTGTGGAAGCCGCTGGCCCGCCGCTGGGGTGACTACCCTGCTGAGGTGCAGCTGCTGCTCTGATCTGAGACGCATGCCCTCCCGGGAGGGTGTCTCTCTGGGCCCAGAAACCCTCAAGGCAAGCTCCCAGGACCACTGGGTTCTGGCCTTCGTGTTATCCAAGGGCCAAAAGAGACCAAAAGGACCACTCGACAACTCCAATGGCCACTTTTTCAGCAACTCCGCCACGCCCTGACCTCGGTTCCCTAGCCTGCAAGCCCGGCTCCCCCGGGTGCTCAGCCATAAAGGAGGCGCTCTGAAGGTCTCCCTGGGGGCGGGTGGGGGTGTGTGCGTGTCTGGAGGTGCGGATGCAAACGGGCACCGGCTGAGACTCTCCTGGGCAGCCTCCCAGGGAGGGGTCCTGCGGAGGCGGAGCGAGCTAGGGCGTGCGTGCCACCCACCTCCCCGCCGACCGGCCAGATCCTGTCAGAACCCGCCGCCGCGCCGCCCCCCCCCCCGCCCCCCCCCCCGCCCCCCCCCCCCCCACCAGCACGCTGGGACTCCCGGCCGCCCGAGTTGGATCCGCCAAACCCGAGGGAGAGGGAGGCCGTCCTGGCCCGGCGCCCCCCACCCCGCAGGCCCTCTCACCAGCTGTCCCTGGAGAAGGCGCGGAGGAACCAGACGCCCGGCGCCAAGGAAGACCGCATCTTGCCCGGCGATACCCGAAGCGAAGCCGAAGCAGAGGAGGATGCAGAGCTGGGCACGCGCCCCGAGCTGGCAGTCCCCAGAGTTTAAATGCCCCGCCGGCCGGCCCGCCCCGACGCCGCAAACCGTGGCCTTCAGCCCCCGCCCCCTTGCGCCTGACCGCCCTCGGGCCCGGCCGAGCGCAAAGCTCACGCCCACTGCCCATCCTACGGCCGGCCTCGAGCACGGACTTTTCTCGTGCTCTGCCTCCGGGCTAGGGACCCGCGGCCCTCCGAGCCTCTGGGGCCTCTCCTTTGGTCTGCGCTTGTCGGCTCACTTCCCTCCGGGGAACCGAAAGCTGCGATCCTAGATTCAGTCAGCTCTGCGTGACCTTCCGTCTGCCCTCAGCTGCTCCTGCAGTGCCTTCCTATCCTGATTAGCTGTGGCGCAGACACAGATCGGGAAACTGAGGCAGGCTGGAGGGCCAGCGTCCCACAGGACGCTGATTTGAGTGCCAGCGCCCCCTGGGAGCGTAGGTGTCCCAACAGGGACTTTCTGTCCCACTCAGATTCCAGATCACGCGGTGAGCCAGACAAGACCCTACCGCACCTCGTCCACGGAGAGACTGATACCCCCCACCCTGCCTCTACTCCCCACGGTGACTGTGCAGCGGCCACTCCTGCTCTCCCTTCTGAAGGCCCGCAGCCATGCAACAGTGAAGGGCCCCTCTGAGGCAGAGTTCCGTGCTCTTAAAAGTGCTCTGCAGACCTCTAGCCTGAAGATTTCCAGGGTATGTTTCCACCTATAAAAAGCAGTGATTGTGAGATCTTTGTCTATGAACCCAAGGGTGAACTAACTATAGAGGGAAGCATTGGCCTGGAGAATAAAATGGTTAATAGAACATGAACTAGGAACTTGTCTGGGCAAATAGATTTCAGCCCTAAGCCCACCCTGCCCCTCACTCCTAGGAGTGCCCAGACCCAAAGTGCAAGGTCAGAGAAGGGCAGTAACAGCTACACCAAACAGGTTCAGACCCAGGAGAGTGGGCTTGGCCGCTACCAGCCCCGGAATCAGGCAAAAAGAGGTAAACAGTTGTAAAACCCTCTGGTAACGCCAGGCAGTCAGGGGCAGGGGTCTCGTGGCAGAAATGAAGACAGTAACAAACAGAAGAGGGCAGGAGGTAGATAACTACAAAGGAAAGGGGACAGGGGTTAGAAGGAAGAAGCTGTGCTGGGTTGTTTAAGGTACGGAGCTGAAACACTGAGGAAGAGCACAGCTACCAGCAGCTAACTCAGCCCTTAATTATACCACACAGGGTGCCCAGATGTACATTCATTTCGTTCTTACAGGTCAGGGAGGTGGGCATTATCCATCTGAGAAGACTGACTACCCATGCTGGTTTGCCTGGGACAATCCCAGCAGACACCCGCTGTCCCAGAACGTATGATGGACAGCTCTGGGGTCAGTAACACCCAAAAGACATTAGGCCTGAAAGAAGGCAGATTAAGGGTGGAAAATAAAATGGGATAATGAGCTGATATCACCAGGAAGAGAGCTGCCTGTGTCCAAAGGACTAGAGGGAAGAAGAAAGTTGAATACAGAGGAGCCAGGGAAGCGGCTGAGGTCACTTGAAGCTACACGGGAGGAGTACGTGGATATCAGCAAGGGCTCCAGGGGTGCTATCCAGACTTCAGCAGTGGGGAATGTCTATCTTTCCATTCCAGACAGAGAGAAGCCAACGCATAAGACGCATTAGCGCTCATTTTACATGCCCCTCTGGAGAAGGTGTGTTTGTGCCCCTCAGGGGACCATGCTTGTCTGTGGCTGGAACCCTCAGAGAGGCATAAAGAATACGCCCTCGTGGTGGTATGGCTCTTATTCATGCTGTAACAGTGAGTGGCTGGGAGCAGGGCCAGTCCTGAGACAGTCTTTGCCTTGTCCTAGTGGCTTCCTGTGAATTCAGGGGCCAGGATGGCAGCAGGGACAGTCCTACCAATGTTCCTCACTTGCTCCTGTGTGTGACCTGACAGTATCCTCGCTTCCTGCTGCCTGGGGGAGTGACAAAGAAGGATACTTCTTTCACTCAGCTACACAAGCTCTCTGCCCTCGACTCACCTTCCTGTTATCTGGCCCCCTTCACATGCTACCTCCTCGTACCTGGCAGGGTGTGGACAGTAGTATCTGAAGGCAATAAGGAGGGAAGGGATGAGCGATTGAACCACACACTAAAGAAAGAGAGCCTTAGTTCTTATTGTGGGTAGCCCTATAATTGGCCAAAAATGCTTACTATGCCTTAGTATCAGACACCTGAAAACAGGCGCCGGCAGATAATGACCTTTTTGCCCATCAAATACCAGTTCCTATTGCTAGCAAGTTTCATTGACCATCCATGGGACTTTTTTGGGTAGTCAGTTATCCGTTTAGGTCCTTCTAGATATAGCAACGAGTGTCCTCCCTGGTTTTTTCAAAGGGACCCAGGGACCTGAATTCTTGAGAAAGTCTGTGAGAACAAGTGCCACGAGGACAAGCCATTAGGCAGCAGAACCCTCGCGTTTCCCTGCACACACACGATCATCATTCTTTGAACACATCTCCGTTCTCCCACTTCTGTCTCACTGAACAGAGAATAGCACAATTTTTTGTGATAGAGTCAAAACCCAGACCCTTGATTAGTGGGGTAGGAGTTGAGATATTAGGAGAAATTGGGATTACTCAACCTTTTAAAGGTTCAATTTCATATTAGGCCTGTTGATTGAGATGCCAAGTGTAGTGAAAAGAACATGGGTTTTGAGGCAGAGCCAGCTCTGGCTCTCCTACTTCTCCGAACCTCAGTTCTCTCATCTGTAAAATGTGGATAATAACATTTATCTTGCAAGGTGGCTGTAAGAGTTTAAAATTATGCATATAAAAAGTGTCTGGCCATACTAAATAGGTTTGATAAGTGGAGCAATTAATATATTGCATGAGCAAACATACAGCTTGAGGATTAGATATTGACTACAACTGATAGAAACAGATGGCCGTTAAAAATGAGAACAAAATATAGGCGCCAAAGGATCGAGTCCTTAAAAAGTATCAATGGGTGTAACAGAATAGATTTGACCTGCAAAGTCTTTAATATCCTGTGTGTGTGTGTGTATATGTGTGTGTATGTGGGTATCTGTGTGTGTGTGTGTGTGTGTGTGTATGTGGGTATCTGTGTGTGTGTGGGTATCTGTGAGTGTATGTGGGTATGTGTGTGTGTGTGTGTATGTGGGTATCTGTGTGTGTGTGTGTATCTGTGTGTGTGTGGGTGGGTATCTGTGTGTGTGTGTGTGTGGGTATCTGTGTGTGTGTATGTGGGTATCTGTGTGTGTGTGAATGTATATGTGGGTATCTGTGTGTGTGTGTGAATGTATATGTATGTGGGTATCTGTGTGTGTGTGTGTATCTGTGTGTATGTGGGTATCTGTGTGTGTGTGTGTGTATGTGGGTATCTGTGTGTGTGTGTGGGTATCTGTGTGTGTATGTGGGTATGTGTGTGTGTGTGTGTGTATGTGGGTATCTGTGTGTGTGTGTGTATCTGTGTGTGTGTGGGTGGGTATCTGTGTGTGGGGGTATCTGTGTGTGTGTGTGGGGGGTATCTGTGTGTGGGTATCTGTGTGTGTGTGAATGTATATGTGGGTATCTGTGTGTGTGTGTGTGTGTGAATGTATACGTATGTGGGTATCTGTGTGTGTGTATCTGTGTGTGTGTGTATGTGGGTATCTGTGTGTGTGTGGGGGGGTATCTGTGTGTGTATGTGGGTATGTGTGTATGTGTGTGTGTGTGTGTGAGGGTATCTGTGTGTGTGTGTGTGTATAACTTCACTCACTGAGTTACTGTAAACATTATGATAATACATGTGGAATAATTTGGGCTTGACAAAGATGGATGTATGGGTTAAGTAAAGTGTCATAAAAATGAAGGAAGCTATTATTATCTCAAATATATCAGATGCTGAACTCTTGCTAAGAAGAATTGCTTTTAAACTTCTTCCAGCCAACATAATCAAAAGATAAATAAGCAAGGTGCCCATGTATCCAAAAAGATTTTGTTTCTCAATAAAAGACAATTTTTCGGAAGGGCTTGGCAAAGAAAGCCCCAGCATTGATACAACTGGTCAAAAGGAGGGGCTTCAGTCTATTCAAGACTGGACTGATGGCTCATAATGGCCTGAAGAATGGGCTTTGGGGACCACTATCAGCCAAACAAGGGGACAGTCCTGCTCTCAAAAAGTCAACCGGGGTGGCAGCAGGTATGTATACGGACAACCTGAAAGGAGGCAGTCCTTGGGAAGGGAGGAGCAGATTGGGCAAGTGGTTAAACTATTATGGTCTCCCAAAGTTGCTTTGTTCAGGGGGAAAAATAAAAAGGAATATAAGGTAACGATAAAAGGCAGACTCAGGTAGTCTGTTTACACAAGCTGAGGACAAGTTTTGGTTGCTCTAGTATCTGAAAGTAACAATTCATTAATATATTCATTTAATCAACACTTTTGGAGTGCCAACTATGTGCCAGGCAGGATGAGAGAGGCACAGCCCCTAATCTCAAAGGAGTCACAGTTGAATGGGACAGACATGTATAGGGATGTAATTCCCCCTCAAAGAGCCCTAGAGGAACAGGTTGACTCAAACAAGAAGCAGGTTAAAGAGGTATGTTCATCCTCCTAAGGAGGCCCTGAGAACGGATCAGATGACCCTGGAAGAGGCTTGAGATGCTCCACAGTAGGTCATATGAGAAGCAGATGTGAAGCACAGCTGGGCACGTGCCAAGTAGAGAAGAAGAGAAAGGCAGGACCAACAGAGCGCATGGACACAGGCATGTGCAAAACAGCAGAGCATGAAAAAGCGTGGTCTATTTAAGAGATGGTGCATAAAAAATTCTGTGTAGCTGGAGACCACACATGCACAGTGAGGAGTTGCTGAAGATATGACTGTTTTTACTTGTGGTGAAATAGCGAAGAGCCTTCAAAGTTAATGTTAAGGGATTGGGATTTTGTCCTTTGGACAGTTGGGAGTTATGAAAAGGAGGTTTTCAAGAAGGGTTGAGACACAATCAGATTTATGTTCTTAGAGGAGAAATGGCCATTTAAAAGCCCTTGCCGACCTCTGATTCTGGATCAAGATGGAATAGACTCACTTCTCCCTATTCTTCTTGCTAAGTGCTAAAACCCTGGGCATTATATGTACAGCAACATAAGAAAATTCTGAAAAAGTGGAGAGAAGAAGGAAGATTAGCTAGGAAACTCGAGATCTGAGGAAAGACACAGTAGTGGTTTGTCTGGGTTGCTTTTTATTTCATTTATCCTGGGCTGGGCTCTGGAGAAGCCAGCACCCAGTCCAGAAACATCAACAGCACAGACAAAAAAGGAAAGGAAAAAACTCCAAGAAAAGCTAGCCAGCTAAGTAAAGGATCAAGAAAGGGGCAGCCCCTCCACCCAAACACTACAGAGAGCACAGCAGCCCGCCCCACTTCTATCAACAGAGGCAAAGTGGAGGCCTCAACTTCCGTTTGCACCTGGCTGGAATGAGGCGTCCTCCCAGCCCCGCCATCAGGGCATCAGGGCGGTGTCAGGGAACTCCGAGTTCTGGGAAGCCAGGACTTTCGCCACCTTCCAGTGGTGATGAGCACGCCCCCACCCCACCCCCATGGTGTCAGCAGAGATCATATGGGGAGCAGTAAGGAGGGCCCCTCCCCCTCTCATGCAGGGTGGTGTCAGTGGAGGCACAGTAGGGACGCCGATCTCCCACTCTCCAAGCTGTAGCGAGATGCCCTTCTCTACCACCCCACGGGTATCAACTGAGACCAAGTAGGAAACCTGAATTTCTACCACCCACCTGGAAGAGAGGATTAAAAACATGATCCAACATGCTGTCACTTTCTTAAAAAACTAAACATATATTCACCATACAGCCCACTAGTTGCCTTCCATAAAGGAAAATTTCTGTCCATACAAACCTGTATACAAATGTCTGTAGTGGCCTCATCTATAATAGCAAAAACCTAGAAACAACGAAAATGTCCCTCAACAGGTGAATAGTTATGGTACACCCAATACTACTCAGCAAATAAAAGAATTATTACTACACACAATTTGGATGGATCTCAACGGCATTGTGCTGAGTGAAAAAAAATCTGTCTCAAAAGGCCACGTACTGTATGATTCCATTTCCTTGAAATGACAAAATTATAGAGATGGCAAGGAGCTTAATGGTGGCCAGGGGTTAGGGATGTGGGGACAGGGAGGGGTGCGAGTGTCACTTTCGAGGAGTAATATGAGGGAGGTCTTTGCGGTGATGGAATAGTTTTGTATCTTGATCATGGTGGTGTTTATATGAATCAACACGTGTGGAAATGGCACACATAGAACGAATGCCAACTGTCTGCTTTTGATATTGTGCTATAGCTATAGGAGAAACTGGGTAAAGTTTCCTCCCTGAATTATTTTTGCAACTTCCTGTATATATATCATGGTTTTTAAAAAAGTTTTGTAAAAAGTGGAAAAAAAAGGAGCTCTTTGTCAACTTTTTAGTTCTTCCTAGTAGTTTTCAGTTTGCTAATTCTAGAAACAGGGGCTGGTACAAATTTACCTTTTAATATAAATCTTTTCTTTTCAGAATATGCTGTGGAGTGGCAAGGTCAGCTGTCCATGCTAATTCAAGTTAACATCTAACTTGCCTTCAAGAGTACAGGTTTCAGCATTATTCCCTTGATTCCAAATTATTCCAACTCTGCTTTTATCTAACGCCTTCTTCTGTACCGCTTTATGGCTAGGAGATAATACTCCTCCCCATTCCAAAGACAAGAAAATTTAAGCTTATAGAAGAAAACAGGCATGTTCTGAATCACATAATGGTGGTGGTGGAAAGGTAAGATACCAGCTCTCCCCAGGGCCACTCCATAAGATCAGATTCCTTCTCAGCCCCTGGGGTGACTGTGGACATGCCTCCCCGCCTTTCACTGCTGCTCTCTTATATCTACAGTCGGGAGCACAGTGTTACTGCACCATTGTAAAGCAAGAGGAATGAAACAGGGAGAACAGGTTGGACAAAGGAAAACTGGAAAGTGGATTTAGAAATGAGAAGCATGTGACTTTAAAGAACTGTGATGCTTTTCACAGACAAGAATGGGAAGGTCTTTTATAGGGAGAAGTTTACTAGTCAGATTAAAGAAGTTCTAGATAAACAAACTAGTGCCGCACTATATAAACCGGAGATGTTCTCGCTACCCTTCGGTGTCCATGGCAGCAAAGGCAGGCCCCAGATCTGGGAAAACTCTCTTATGTCTCCTTTGGCCCAACAATACCTTCACCCTATAATTTCTCCACAAAACTCTTTTGCACTGGTCTCAGATCCCTGGCTCTTAGTGTGCTGTTGGCATTCCTTGTAAAATATGTGAGGCAGGCTGCAAGATGCAGGAACTGAGCTGGAGACTGAAATTCCTGGGAGTGAGACCTAAACCTAGTCCTAACCCTATCTTAGATCCAAGTCTTCCCTTCTTCTGAATTCAAGATCATCTAAATGTTCACCGTATGCTTCTAGTAATTTCTATTGACTGAGCCCTATTTCTAAACCTTTCCCCCCCACCCCTACTCAGGAATTTGTACAGGTTCTTTCCAGTTTATAATGACAGAGGTTCAGCCAGAGAGAGGGGCATATGCCCAGGCATCTCTAGGGGAAAAAAAAGCAAAACAGAAAATTCATCCGTTTCTTTCAAACTCCTTGTGTGACTTTGTCAAGTCCCTCAAGTCTTATCAAGTCCTCGTCTATTTATTGCACGGTAGGAGGTTTAAGACATACACACACAAGCCTCAAAATTAACAAATACAATCAGGTTGAAAACAGATGAACTATGAATAAACGTTCGGTCTGGTTAATTAACAAATAGTAAAAAAAATCAAATCTGAAATTCCTTATAAAAGCTTCCAGTAAAGCAAACTTAAGAAGACCTGGATCCTAAATTAACACTCTTGCTGCACCTATATGAATAGTTAGACCCAATCTAATGAGACCAGTCTTAGGTTGTCATCAAGAATAGCCTTTCTTGGAGACTATTTTGGATCAAAACAAAGGAAGCTGTAGAAAACATTTTATGCTTCAGTGGAAAATTACACATTGGCTAGAGGACTCCCCTCCAGGTTATCTGATTTTAGCCGATAGTTGATCTAATTTACAATTCTGCAAATTTTAAATAACTATAGAAGAAAATCAGTTTTGTCTCCATTTGAACTTTCACAACGTTCCTTTATTCATATAAATATGAGTATTTTTTTTCTTTTGCCTTTTCTTGGAACTAGTTATAACAGCTGCTTATTTTCCTTAGGGGTTTAAGTCTAACACATGCTCACTTTAATATCAACATGTTCATTTTAATATCTGTATGAAAGTCATGAGTTTACTTTTTTCTGAAAATTGTCTTTTAATGTATATAAACAATTATCATGTAAGGCAGAAAAACTATGTACTGCATACAAGTAGGATACTATGGCTGGGCAGGAGGAAGAATTGCTTCTGATTGAGAGAAATCAGATAGGTTTTCATAGAGCGGGTGGCAGTAATCCTTTGCCTTAAGGGTGAGTAAAATTTTAAGACTGAGAACTGGAAGGACAATTTCAGGCAAACAAAAGGCCTATTAATCCTAAGGGGCTCTCTTGACCCAAATGTTATTAGCCTGCACCCAGCACCCTACAGTCCCAAGAAGGGGCCAGACTCAGTCCTGTGAGATTCACACAGGAGCAATACCCAGTTTGGAACCAGTCCCAGGGAATCTCCCTGTATATCTGACCTGGCAAGGCTTACAGTCCCAACACTAGCTGATGAAGTACTCCTGGCAAGCACAGAAGCACGAGGTATGATGAAACTGGGATAACTGGCTCATCAATTCAAAGCAGGGTGTCTTGAAATGAGCATCACAGCCTATTTCCTCTATGTCAGATAGAACTATACCTCAGCCTAGACGAATTCCCTACCCTGTGCCACCTGGCAGGCCAGGTGTAGGGTTGTATGGATCTAATTGCATCTTACTCCTGGAGTCAAATTAAGTTTCATTAATGGCTATTAATCCAAACATTTCCATTTTGCCAGTGGTGAAGAGGAAGAGGTAGGTATGGAGTTCAGAAAATGTAATACAAAGAAAATACATATTTAGTAGAGCATTAACTAAGTCTCCAGCTATCACTGTTTATCTGTGCCTGATGACATTCCTTCATGAATGGATTTTCCAGCGTAAGCCACTGTATGTAAGTCTATACTTACTGTAGACTGACTTACTACAGACACTGCAGTATAAGCCACTTACACTATATTAGTCTCCTAGACTAATAACAAACACCTCCACAGTTTTCAGAAACCCATGCCTAGCTAAACTTCCGATTGTGTTGGCTCAAGCTCCAATCCCGTTCTACTTCAAACTCTCTTTCCTTTATCTTCCATTGTTAATTTCAGTCTCAGCCTGTTTCTTTTTTCTTTTTATTTTTTTGCGGTACGCGGGCCTCTCACTGTTGTGGCCCCTCCCGTTGCGGAGCACAGCCTCTGGACGCACAGGCTCAGCGACCATGGCTCACGGGCCCAGCCGCTACGCGGCACATGGGATCTTCCCGGACCGGGGCACGAACCCGTGTGCCCTGCATCGGCAGGCGGACTCTCAACCACTGCGCCACCAGGGAAGCCCCCAGCCTGTTTCTTGCCTTATGTCTACGTGGTTCCCCCTCCCACTCCCAGCTCTGTTTCCGGGTTTTTGTTTTTTGTTGTTGTTGTTTGTTTTTGTCGTTTGCTTTTTACAGAGCAGGGGTCACAGGGAGAAAGGCCCTTATCTACTATCCCTGAGCCAAGTCACTTGTAAGGGAAGAACAAGGAGTTACCTTATGTGGAAAAAGGCTCTTGAGGCTGAACCCTAAAAGACCGAGCTGTATGACAGTCAGTCAGGTTTCATGCGTAGGATATAAAGTCCCAATAGTGACAGGAAAAGATGTGTTGCTCAGCTCTGTAGCAATTGCTTTGAACTCCTTAGAGAAAACACAGAGTCCCCCTGGGAAAACAGGGTAAGACATGTTCCTCCTGTAGCTGAACCTGTCAGGTGAGGGCACCTACAGTTTTAAGCCAGGAAGGACTTGAAGATAGGCATCATTTCACCCTCTGGATGAGCAATAAAGGAGGCGTGCTAATCTACAATTTAAACAACACACCCATCCATTTGGCAACTAGGCAAAGTCTCTTTCCTTGATTCTCCACCTTAAAAAAAAAAATCTGGCTTTAGTGGTAAGAAGGCTCAGAGTAGGATGGAACAATGAATAAAATCAAATACCCAAATGCAAATCAAATGTAAATGTCATCATGACCTAGGGACTTAGAAAACCTTTTCTCTTAGGCATTAATACGAAAGGTCAAATGAAATGTCTGAACTATCTCATCGAATTCTCACAACTCTATGAAGTAGGTACTGTTATTATTCCCATTTTGCAGTTGATGAAACTGAGTCACAAACTAACACAGCATTGTAAAGCAATTATACTCCAGTAAAGATGTTAAAAAAAAAAAGAAAGAAAAAGAAACTGAGACACAGAGAACTCAAGTCACTTGCTTAAGCTCACACAGCTGATATGTGGTACAATCAGAATTTAACCTGTGACTGTGACCTTAACCACTGCACAAACTATCCCACAGCAGTAGGGCCTTTGAAGACAGAGCAAGAAAGAGCTTTGACAGCAAAAAAACAATGTTTCAATCTCTAGAAGATTCTATTCAGAGGGAAGATAGAAATCTAAATGACTTTTCCCATCCCTAACTTAAACCACATAAATATTCACCCCAAGATTTCAAAGCTCCTTTTACTAAATTACCATTTTGGTTTTTTGTAATTTCTACCCTGTTTTCTATGGTCTTTCATCCCTGAACTTCTCAAATTTTATATGCCTGGGTATTCACCAGATAATAAAACCAGGAGGCTAGGTGCCCAGTCTTTCTTATAGAAAGACCACAGGATGCTGCAGCCTCTAGGTTCTAATCACCACCTGATAATGACTATCATGTCAGAAGCCTCACAGCTAAGGGATATTACTTTCCTACCTAAACCTCCTATTATTGGGAAAGGGGGAAGGGAAGGAGAAAGGAAGGGAAGGACATTTATAATGCTAACAAGTTTATTTCAGGCCCAAGGTGTTTTTTTTTTTAAAGTAAATTGCTTTAAAAAAAAAAATTCAAACACACAAAAGCAGAGTGAATAGCATAATGAAACCCCCATATACCTGTCACTTAGATTCACTATTATCAAACTTTCGCTACACTTACTTCATCTACCTCTCTTGTCTCATTTTGTTGAATTATTTTAAAGTAAATCTCAAACATAATTTTATTTCATCCCTGTGTACTTCAGTATCCGTCTCTGTATAGATATTTTCTTATATAACTATAATGCCATTGTTATACCTAACACAATGAACAGCTCAGACTCTGTTCAAAATTGCTTCAAACACACAGTTTTCAGACTGTTTTTTTAATTTTTCATATCAGGATCCAAACAAGGTCCATACGTTATGTTTGAGGTTTGTAATCTCTTTAAATCTGTCTAAATCTAGAGCCACCTCCCCATTTTAAAAATTCAAGCCATTAACTTGTTGAAGGAAGTTTTGTTTTCCTACAGAATGACCTATCCTCCTGGATTTCTGCTTTCTCATGGTATGTTTCCCTTTCTCTCCCTATTTCCTATAAATGGAATCCTCATGGCTTTTTCTATTTACGTATTGTTTTCATCTAAACTAGAAACACAGAAAATGATTTGAGAGGCTATTTTCTCAATTCTCCCAAGGATGGTACATAGCTAGTGCCGTTCTAAGTGTGCAACCGAATTGAACTTGGGTCTTACTTGCCCGCCGTGCGGCAGCGCCAATTTACTAACACTGGGTTGTGATGAAGGAAATGACAGCGTTTTTTGTAGGGTGCAAGCAAGGAGTTATGGCGTGGCTCGTGCTCAAAAGACCTGAATTCCCTGATGGCTTTCAGGGAAGGGTTTTCAAGGCAACATCAGGGGTGGAGGTTGTAGGGTGCGTGCTGAGCTCATGGGCTTTCTTCTGACTGGTGTGTAAGGTAAAAGGGTGATGTTTCAGGAATCTTTATCATCAACCTTCTGGTTCCAACCAGCCTGGGGTCTACGTGCTCGTGTTCAGCATTTAGTCCCCATGGGTGGGAGGGCAGTCTTAGCTCCTGCAGAACAACTCAGAAACATGTGTCAGGTTGTAACGTGTATCCACGAGGAGAACTCGGACTCTGTTTTGTTGCTGAACTATTTTTTTTTTTTTTTTTTTTTTTTTAATATTATTTATTTATTTTTGGCTGCATTGGGCCTTCGTTGCTGCATGCAGGCTTTCTCTAGTTGCAGAGAGTGGGGGCTACTCTGTTGCGGTGCGCGGGCTTCTCATTGCTGTGGCTTCTCTTGTTGTGGAGCACAGGCTCTAGGTGCGAGGGCTTCAGTAGTTGTGGCTCATGGGCTCTAGAGAGCAGGCTCAGTAGTTGTGGCACGTGGACTTAGCTGCTCCGCAGCATGTGGGATCTTCCTGGACCAGGGATCGAACCTGTGTCACCTGCGTTGGCAGGCGGATTCTTAACCACTGCGCCACCAGGGAAGTCCCTGAACTATTGTTTCTTGACTGCTTTTCCTTTGTTCCTGCCTTCCCTCACTTCCCTAATTAGCAACTTCTTGAGTCTGCTCATTGGAACTCAGCGAAGCCTTAGGAGACTAAAGTCTTTTTCTGCAAACAAGAAATGGGGGACACAGAGGGACTTTTGTACCCGGCAGGACCCCACGGGGTGCTGCTCACTTTCAATCCCCTCTTTGCTTTGATACTCCTCAATTGTGAGGGGACCAGGGGTAGGACCAGAAAGGAAGTCAAGTTTTAGATAAAGAGGTTAATCACAAACTCGGCAGGGGAACTCGGTTTTAGGGGGACTTGGTTTCAAGTGAACCGGAGAGAAGTTAATTTATTATACACAGTGGATTCCGTATAATGATTTCCGTAGGTGTTTTGAGGCAGGGGGCGGAACCTAAGACAAGAATTGAGTAAAACGTTTACCAAGGGTGATCTCATCTTGGGGCCTGGAAGGGATGATGAACTCGTGCAGTAAGTACAACACCAAAACTGTCTTAATCAAAAGGAATTGATTTGACTTCTCTTTGGCACACCCCTCTAATAGTGGTCAGTAATACTGAGAGCAAGACCAGACATGGACCATTCATTTCTACCTTAAGAGACCTTTAAAAACCAAAGTCAGCACATTCAAAGTCTTTTGCTCAGTGGAAGGGGCCCTAGCATGCCAGGGAGAACATTTGCTTTTCTCTCTCTCTATAATATATCCAATCTGCCAAGTCTTCTTTTCGGAGAAGCATGGAAAAATGCCCAGGATGGGATACAAAGCAAACTATGCTCACTACACTTAAAGTGAAACTAAAGGAATAGTTTGCTCCCCAAACCAGAATCTAAGTAAGCAAACACAGAAAAGTAATACCTGCTACCTATCATACCTTAAATTGTTGGAAGATGTGAAAGCAGCAGTTTCTAGCCTCTGCACCCAGTGGGTAGTCAATAAAGTTATTGACAATCTCATTCCTGCCCATCATAAAAGGGCTAAAAAATAAGGGTAAGTAATATTGGACAGTTACCAGTAACACACTGGAACAATGCCAGGGAGAAGCCACAGAGTCCATTAAAGCAATTAGAGCAAGCCGTTTTAGGTAGAACTGCCTAGGAAAATACATCACGTGCCGGCTTTGTGATTGTTACTGCACAAAAACTAGTACATGAATATTCTCTGCCACTACCGTAATCCGGGAATTGCCTCTATCACGTGTATATTCCGTCTTTCGGCATGAATTCTGTAAGTTGATAAAGTTGCCTCTGGGGAATAGAACAGCTGAGCTCTTCTGGGTTCGTGGCCCTCTTGCTGGACACACGCCCATACTTTCCTATATCCTCCTGCCCTGCTCTCCTATTCCGTTGGGACCTACTGAACTCGCATCTACTCTGACAAGATCAGGGTTGGAATCAGAGTTGAAGAGGATAAACTTGTCTGACACTACCGCAACATCTACAAGTAAAATGTACCACGAGTCCACAACTCAGCATGAAGAGCGAATGAAATGGAAAACTGGTGAGGTCAAAGGTGTAAAACATAATTAATACATTCATAGAATGTTAGAGCCACAGGGGAGATTGAAGGTCCCTTAGTATAACTCTCTTACTTTACAGAAAGAGAAAACTGTAGCCCAGAGAAATTATTTGTCTCAAATCACAGTCACAGTTAAAGAATGAAAAACAAAGTAAAGTGATGTCTAAGGACCTTTAAAGATCGAAAACATCAGGTAAAACTACTAATCATGTAGAAGCATTTGGAATTTTAAAAATTCAAATCTGCATATCTATTTAACAAGTATTTTCTGAGAGCTTGTTACATGCCAGATAGAGCACTGAACAAAAACAGACAAAAATCCCTGTGCTCATGGAGTATACAATCTAGTGGGGAAAGAAAATAAACATTAAGTAAAATATATAGTATGCCATACAGCTGTAAGTATCATGAAGAAAAATAATGCAGGGGAAGGGGAGACAGAGCACCTAAGCATGGGGGTGGGTAGGAGGGTCATATTTTAAAACAGCGTGGTCAGGGAAGGTCCTCTTAATTCTGATACACTTGAATGAAGGCTTGACGGAGGTAATAAAGTGAGCCAAACGTTATCTGAGGGACAAGTGTCTCCAGGCAGAGAGCTAATGAAAAAGAAGGGTCCCTGGAACATCCATCGAAATACAAGGTCAACGAGGTCCAGCAGAACAAGCAAGGAGGAAAGTAGTGGGAGATAAAGTCTCAGAAGTAACTGGGACCAGATTTTACAGGGCCTTGTATGACACTGTAAGGACTCCGGCTTTTTCTGAATGAAATGAATAGCCAAAGGAGACTTTGAGCAGAGGAGTGACATGATCTCACTTTTTTGAAAGGACTGCTGAGTGGTCCTAAGTGCTAAGAACTTAGGTGGTGCTAAGAACAGTCTATAGTGGGCAAATAGAGAAACAGAACCAACCAGGAGGCTACTGCAATAACTCAGGTGAAACATGATGATGACTTAGAACAGGGTCGTAGTAGGGCAGACATGGAAAAAATAGCTGTATTTTAAATATATCTTCAAGGTAGAGCCAACAACGATTGGATGTGGGCTGTATAAGAAAGACAAGAGTGAAGGTTGCCTCCATGCTTTTTTGGCCAGAACAACTAGAAGGATGGTGTTGTCATTTGCTGAGAATGGAGAAGACTGCAGGAAGAAACAGATGTTTTTATAGTTTGGGGTGTGTGTATGTGTGTGTGAGAGAGAGAATGTGTGTGTGTGCAGAGAGTGGAAATCAGAAGGTTTGGTTTTAGATGTGTTAAATTTGGCTGCTGTATTGAGAAAGTACACAGGTGCAAGAAGAGATTACTTAGGAACTCTTAAAATAATCTATGAGAGAGATGATGGTGGTTTGGACCAGGCATCTCTCAGTAGAAGTAATGTGAACTGAAAATATATTTTGCAGGTAGAGTTGCCATGATTTGCTGATGAAGTGATGAAAGACGAAAGAGAGAGAAAGAGGAAAGTCAATGATTTCTTCAAGGTTCTTGGCCTCAGTAACTAGACAAATGGAATTACTATTAACGGATATGGGGGAGACTATAGGAAGAGCAAATTGAGGGAAACCAATGATGTGGAAATGTCAAGTAGGCAGTTAGGGTTAAAAGTTTGCATTTTCAGGGAGAGGTCTGCACCAGATACATAAATGTGGGAGTTATCAGTATATAGGTAATATTTCGAGCCACAAGACTAAAACAGATCACCAAAAGAGCAAGTGTAGATACAAAAGAAGTCCAGGGACTGAGCCCTGGGACAATCTCAAAAGCTTTGGGGTTGTGGGAGCCATGTGTAAGGTACCTCAAAAAAACAGAGTGATCAATTGTGTTTAATTCTGATGACAGGTCCAGATAAAGTCTGAGAATGACCATTGGATTTAGCAACGTGGATGTCATTGATGACTTTGAAAAGGGCACTTTCATTGGAGAGGTAAAGGCAAATAGTCTTACTAGAATGTATTCAAGAGTGAATGTGATAAGGACAGGAACAGGAAGTATAGACACGCAAGGAGTTTTATACAGAGAAGCAGAGAAGGTTGGTGGCACATGACAGGAGAATGTGGGGTAAAGACAGGCAGCAGGTGGCTTTGTTTCCTTCTCTCTCTCTCCTTATCTTTTTTCTTGGTTAGTTTTCAAGATGGGAGAAATCACAGCAAGTTTATATACTGATAGGAACACTCTAGTAGTCAAGGAAAAATTATGATGCAGAAGAGAAGGGAAAGAAATGCAGAGGCAATGTCCTTTAGTAGGTAGAAGGGAACTGGATCCAGCCAGTAGTCAGAGTAGGCCTAAGACAGGAGAGCAAACAGCTCATCCATATTAACAGGAATTAACACATAAAGGTAGGTAGGTAGATATGACAGTGGGAGCTCAGGGAAGTTCCCTTTGACTGCTTGTTTTTTCAGTGATACAGAAAGCATCGTCACCAACTGAGAGTAAGTGTGAGGGAAAACCTACAGGAACTTTGAAGAGAGTAAAAAAAAGAAACAGTTATCTAGGAAAGTGTTCATTCTTAATCAATCGTTTTTCACTTGAAATGTCTGTCACCCACCTTATTTGAAATAGTGGGCCCAATTTTAATCCTGTCCCTCCCCGCCCCGCCCTGAAATCAAAATCTATCTCATTTAGGCTCAGTCTTATCTTCAGGCCTCTTCTTCCTTATTAGTCCCTGCTAATTTAGAAAACTTGTAGAATTTGTCCTCCCAACCATGACTTCAGAAATGTGTAAATTCAGGCAAAGTCTTAGAGTCCAGGCTCCTTTCCAAAGCACATTCATCCAATTCAAACAGGATTCGTTGCCCTATCATCACTAAGGGTCATGAGACTCAGCCTTCCTCCTTGGTAGCTGCTAGTTATCCCAGCATTCTCTGACCCCACAAAAATAAACCTTTAGATACTGTCTACACATAACCAAACTACAATACAAAAGCATACTCATTCTCAGGTGAGATTTATATTCATAGACTTAACCTAGAGGAAGAAGACTTGAAATTTCTCTGGTCCTGTGTAAGACCTAATCCCATCACCATTCTACCATTAACTTGATGTCAGACAAGTCGATTCACCTATATCAGATAACCAAACTAAAAAAGTAGAACAAAACAAGCAGAAAAAACAAACAAACAATCAAAACACATTAGACGAGACCAAAGAAACAAATAAAAACCAATACAACTTATCCTAGGAGTGAAAAACTTTAACATCTGAAAATCAATTAATATAATACATCTTATTAATAGAAAAAATGACAAAAATACATGATAATCTGAATAGATGCAAAAAAAGCATTTGACAAAACCCAACAACTTTTCATGATAAAAACACTCAACAAACTAGTAATAGAAAGGAACTTCCTTAAACTAATAAAGCCTATCCAAGAAAAATGCACAGCTAACATCCCACATAATAGTGAAAGACTAAATGCTTTCCCCCTAAGATTAGGAACAGGACACAGATGTCATCATTCCTATTCAACATTGTACTGGATGTTCTATCCAGGGCAATTAGGCAAGAAAAAGAAATCAAAGGCATCTAGATTGGAAAAGAAGTAAAACTGTCCCCATTTCCAAATGAGAAAATTTTATAGATGAAAAATCCTAAGGAACGCCCTAAAAAACTATTAGGCATAAAAAATTAATTCAGGAAGGTTACAAGATACAAGATTGATACACAAAAATCAACTGTATTTCTATACACTTGTGATGAACAATCTGAAAATAAAATTAAGGAGATAATCCATTTAAAATAGCATCAAAAAGAATAAAATACTTTGGAATAAATGTAACAAAAAAGTACACATTTTATGCTCTGAAAATTACAAAACATTGTTGAAAGAAATTAAAGACTTAAATGAGTGGAAAGACATCCCATGTTCATGGATCAGATGGCAATAGCTCCCAAATTGACCTATAGATTCGACACAATCCTTATCAAAATCTCAGCTAGCTTTTTTGCAGGAAGGTGATCTTAAAATTTGTATAAAAAATGCAAGGGACTCAGTATAGCAAAACATCTTGAAAAAGAAGAACAAAGTTGGAGAACTCATGCCTCTCGAGTTCATAACTTACTACGAAGCCACAATAATCAAGACAGAATGTATTGGTTTAAGGATAAACATATAGATTAATGGAATAGAACTGAGAGTTCAGAAATAAACCCTAACATTAATGGTCCAACGCTTTTTTTTTTTTTTTTTTTTTTTGGCTGCATCGGGTCTTAGTTGCGGCACACAGGATCTTTGTTGCGGCATGTGGGATCTTTTGTTGCGGCGTGAGGGCTTCTCTCTAGTTGTGGTGTGTGGGCTCCAGAGCACGTGGGCTCTGTGGTTTGTGGCACGCAGGCTCTCTAGTTGAAGGGTGTGAGCTCAGTAGCTGTGGTTTGCAGACTTAGCTGCCCTGAGGCATGTGGGATCTTAGTTCCCCGACAAGGGATCAAACCTACGTCCCCTGCATTGGAAGCCGGATTCTTTACCACTGGACCACCAGGGAAGTCCCAATGGTCCATTGATTTTTAACAACAGTGTCACATCAATTCAGTGGAGCAAATAATAGTTTTTAGAACAAATGACGCTGGGACAACTAGATAACCTCATGCAAAAGAATGAGGTTAGACCCCTATCTAACACTATATACAAATATTAACTCAAAATAGATCATAGACCTTGGTGTAAGAGCTAAAACTATAAAACTCTTAGAACAACACACAGGAGTAAATCTTTATGACCTTGGATTAGGTAATGGCTAAAGCAACAAAAGAAAAAGTAGATGAATTGGACTTCCTCAAAATTAAAAACTTTTGTCCTGCAAAGTAAACCATCAAGAAAGTGAAAAGACAATCTCCAGAACAACAGGAAATATTTGCAAATCATAAGTCTAATAATGGACCTTATGGAGAATATATTAACAACTCTCATAACTCAATAAGCAAAAGATAAATAACACAATTACAAAATGGCAAAGGATCTTAAAAGACAGCTCTCCAAAAAGGATATACAAGGGGCTAATAAGCACATGAAAAGATGCTCAACATCATTAGCCATCAGGAAAATGCAAATCAAATCCACGAGATACCACTTCATACCCAGTAGGATGACCATAATTAAAGAGACAGATAAGGACAAGGGTTGGAGGATGTGAAGACATCTGAACCCTTATACACAGTTGGTGGGAATGTAAAATGGTGCAGCCACTCTGTAAAACAGTTTTCAGTTCCTCAAAATGTTCAACGTAGAGCTACCATATGACCCAGCAAATCCCCTCCTAGGTATATACCCAAGAGAAATGAAAACGTATGTCCACAGAAAAACTTGTAAACAAATGTTCATAGCAGCCTTATTCATAATAGCTAATTAGTAGAAACAGCCCAAATGTTCATCAATTGATAACTGGGTAAATAAAATGCAGTACATCCATAGAGGAGAATATTATTCAGCAATAAAAGCAATGAAGTACTGATACACACGACAACATGCATAAATCTGAAAAACATTACACTAAGTTAAAGACTCCAGTCACAAAAGACTATATATTATATGATTCCATTCATATGAAAAGTCCAAAATAGACAAATCTATAGAGATAGAAAGTGGGCTGGGGATTGCCAGGGGAGTGGGAAACAACTGCTAATGGGTATGGGATTTTTCTTTTCTATATTTAAAAAAAAGTTTAGGACTTCCCTGGTGGTGCAGTGGTTGAGAGTCCGCCTGCCGATGCAGGGCACATGGGTTCGTGCCCCGGTCCGGGAGGATCCCACATGCCGTGGAGCGGCTGGGCCCGTGAGCCATGGCTGCTGAGCCTGTGCTCTGTAACGGGAGAGGCCACAGCAGTGAGAGGCCAGCGTACTGCAAAAAAAAAAAAAAAAAAAAAAAAAAAAAAAGTTTAATTGTGGTAAAAAAATAAAACCACACATAATCTAAAATTTACCATTGTAACCATTTTTAAGTATACTGTTTAGTAGTGTTAAGTATACGCACATTGTTGTGAAACAGACCTCTAGAACTTTTTCATCTTGCAAAACTGAAACTCTACTCATTAATCAACTTCCCATTTCCCTCTCCTCCCAGACCCTGGTAACCATCACTCCACTTTGTCTCCATGAATTTGACTACTCTATGTTCCTCATATGAGTGGAATCACACAGTATTTGCCTTTTTGTTTCTGGCTTACTTCACTTACCATCATGCCTTAAGGCTAATCCATGCTATAGTACGTGACACAATTTCTTTCCTTTTTAGGGCTGAATAGTATTCCACTGTACGTATATACCACATTTTGTTTATTCATTCATCTGCTGTTGGAAACTCAGGTTGCTTCCACCTCTTGGCTATTGTGAATAATGCCATTATGAACATGGGTGTGCAGATATCTGTTGAAGGTCCTGCTTTCAATTATTTTGGTTTGCTGGATCACAGAGGCATCTCTTTAGAGTGACAAAAGTGTTCTAAAATTTGTTAGTGGTGACGGTTGTACAACCCTAGAATACACTAAAAATCACTGAATTGTACATTTCAAGTGGGTGAATCAAATGCTCTATGAATTATATCTCAATGAAGCTGTTAAAAAATACAACTCAGAAAGGCTAAATCAAGGATATAGTTACATAAGGATTTTGACTGAACTGAATAATTAATCTGGTTAAATAACCAGTCAATCTTGTCACATGGGTAATTCTGACTCTTATTTGCAATGACCTGGCTAGAGATTTAGGTGTTTTTTGAGACATAACCTAGTGCTTTTTTAACACTGACCATTAGAAGACATAGGAAAAAGAAAATGTCAGTACCTATCTTTAATTCACAATATTAAACCTTTTCATATTTTTTGTCAAGAAACACTGTGAAGAAATAACAAATTCATACTAACTATAGCAATTTTTATTTCATCTGCTCTGTAGGTATGGCATTCACCAGATTTTTTTAAAGATAGGGAAATAAGGTAGAACTTTATTCACTTTGACTTCAGATTCACTTTTTGAAATGTCACTCACAATTATTTCACATAAAAGATGCCCAAAAGACAGAGTTTATTTGCCTTTCTCTTTTTTGCAATAAAAATTATAAAATTAAGAAGTCCTATGTCCATTGTCACCGAATGGGGAAAGAGGGAATAAATTAAAAAACAGGAGAGAAAAATTTTTGAGAAAAGAAAACATACATCAAATTCAGATTGTTCTCATCTCTAATTGTTATACACAACTAGAAAAGTTAACAGCAAAACAGATGGCCACTGAGGCTCAGAAACTCATTTCATCATCTTCTCTTTTGCTTCATCCAGACATTTTCAATTTTGTCAAGACTCAAAGTACAGATATAGAAAGACAATAAATGAGATAATCTCAAAGATTTCTAATAATCTCTTCTGATCAGAGCGGAGCAGAGTGAGAGAATCCTTACCAGTCTGACTGATCATTTTTAAAGCAACGTGGCCCATGTGGTTTACAGCAAAGAGACAAGTTCGGAAGCCAACTTTCAATCTTGGTGCCAAGCACAGAGTGAAACAATGGTCATGATCTAATTATAGTGATAGCTGTTATTATGTGGGACAGTCTTTCTTTTCAGATTACACATCTTATAAACTTTAACAGCTTTTCGTAAATAATCTCTCAGGGCTGACTTTAAGTGAAGGTTGAAATACTAACAGTTGATTTCAGATTCTTATTACAGATTTTTCAAAGTCCGTCTGTGTGCAGAAGCAAAATTATGAATGGCGACTCGAAGAGCTGAGTTCCCTTCAGGGATATCACAGGAATTGATGACTGAATGTAGTGCCCGGGTATATGCTGCAAATAAAGATTTGAACAGTGGTGAATGAAGTCAGATTCTAAACAATTCTCCCAACCTTTTTCTGTTAGTACTGTTTCTCTGCCCAGTCTCATAGGAATTAACTTTAACCCATTCACTGAATAAATATTTATTGAGTACTTACCACATGCCAAGTACTCTGTGATTACAGAAAAGATAAGGGAGAGGATGGACACAAAAATTAAATTGCAGTGTAATATTTCCAGACCAGAGGCATATACAAAATGTCATCACAGAATGAAGTTTGGAATGAAAGAAAAACTAGCAGAAGATGGAAAAGATTTCCAGAAGTGGTAACATTTAAGATGGTCTTGAAAGATTAATAAAAATAAAGGAAAGAAGGCATTCTAGGCAAAGAAATGAGTGTGTGGGGTGCGAAGGTATAAAAAAATGTGGCATGTCCTGGCAGTAGCAAGTTCGATAAGGCTGGAGTGTTGCCTGGAGCCAGAGAGAAAATATGCCAAATATGACATGTATTTTGTACTGTAATGGTAAGTCCTACGGGTTTGATGATAGGGGAATGGCATGATCAGATTTGTGTTTTTAAAATATACTCACAGGACTGATAAGGAACTCTTATCACAGGGCAACAGGAATACAAATACTTGCAGTACTTCCAGTGTGTGTATGAAGCCTATATAATCTCTACAGTATATAAATCAATATATTTAAGAATGGACAGGAAACAGAAATACTAGTCACAGCAGGAATGACTCATCTTCTCTAGCTGGGATCCCTGATAAAGGTAGAGTTTATATTGGTCCTCATTTCCCTCAGTGATCCCTAGCAGAACTGAAAGTCCAATGTGGATATCTACACATTATAATAATATATATATATGTGAAGATAAATAATAAGTCTATGTTAGATAAGGCCTAACTTAGATGGCCGTAAGAGGCAAGCTCTAATATTCTTCATTTACAGGAGGACCTGAATCCCTAGTCTCACTACTGTGGAGTGAGCTAGAAATATTTCCCCAGCATAAAAGGAGACAAGAAGATAACAGATCTCAAAGAGAAATATAACTCACTATAATTATTTTTATTGCCTCAGAGTTGTTTTGCAAAGGGGGTAGAATAGTCTCTGATATATAGTAAGCCCTTAGTCAATAAATGCTAAATTACTACAATCACTACTTTTACTGTTGCTGTTTTCTTAACTGCCACCAGGCCCCAACCATTCCTTTAAGAGACTTACCTTTGTGGTTTTTATAGAAAATACAATTGTTGGCACAGGTATCAGGATGAGCATCCCAGAAATCAGGACCACAGCAGCATAGTGGAGGTAAAGTAATATTATACAGCTGCATTTTCTCCTGGATCTGGGCTCTTAAAGCTTCTACGTATCTATAAAAATACAGTATGACCAGGCAAAGTGAACCACTAGGAAGAGAATGAGTATGAGTCCTTATTTTACTACCAGCTTTAACTGTTAAACTATTTCATATCTCTGTGCCTCAACTCTTCCTCTTGGTCCTGGGAAGCAGCACTAGGAAAGACGTAGTGCGATTCCAGAGAGGTATTAGGCAATCAAGAAATGTGATGAAGTTCTGTACTCCCCAAAGTATGAGAAGACACAGTCAACTCTTTTGTAAGGAAAATGAGAACACTGACTTCCTAACAAGTTTCCTCTAGAACCAAAATTTCACACAGAACTTTTCAAAGTACCTTTGGTGTTCCTTTTCTTTCTGTTGTTTTTCTCTGGCTCCTTCCTCAAGTTGTAGCTGGGCTAGTATCTCACTCATCTTCTCCCCTGAATATGGCTCTTCATGAAAGTTCATTCTTAATATCCTCTGCTCTTCAGCATAACGTTGCTGCTCTTTCTTTTTCTTAATTCTGAGGATAAAATCATAACGTGGTTAGGAATTTCACAAAATCATTATTTAGAATTAGCTTCTAGATCCAAATAACTCAAGAAATTCCCAGAAACAGGGGAGTCAGGAAAGCAGTTTAACACCCCTCGAAAAGCCTCAAAAACTCCTGCTGGTTGATTTGAGTTTATCCCGTAGTTCATGTATACACATAGCCTCCTGGATGGAAATGACCAATGGTTACTACTAAAAGAGTTTTCCTTTAAGAATTCTAATACAAGAACTTTCTCAGGTTAAAACTACAAGTAGACAGGACTTCTGCTTTTGGCTAAAATAGAGTAATAGGGACTGGGCTTGCCCTCCCACCTTAAACAACCAAATAGATAAATAAACAAATCAACCCAGAAATCAACCAGACCAAATACAAAACAACAATGGTTTTTAAGACACTAGATATTAGACAACAAAAGACAGTGATCCTTGACAGATGGAAAACAAATGAAGTGAGCCCTACAGGTGCCCAAGCTTACTGCCTTGAAAGTTTCGAGGCAGCAGCACAGGGCGTTGAGGTGGAGCCTGGTAGACTCCCTGAGTCCAGGGACACAAAAGCAACTAGAGTTCCTAAGACAGAAAACCAGGGAGAGAGAGCTGCTCAGAGAGAGAACAGAGACCTGCAGAGGGTCTCCTTCTAATACACAGCAGAGCACTGTGCATGTATGCGAGGAAATGATTTGGGGCCAGGGACAGGACCATCTGAAAGAATAACAGGGAACAGTGTCCTGTGCTCACACAGAGCACAGAATAGAGAGCCTGTTCCCACCAGTCAAGACTTGAAAAACTCATAATGCACAGGACATTGGGTAAAGTTCTCAGAAAGATTTTACCTCAGTAGTGGGAAATAATGATTAGTCCTAGACTGAGCACTGCTCCAGACACACCCAACATTGTAAAAGCAAAGCCCCAAAGTAACTTAACTGCATCCCAAAACAAAGCTCAGGAAAATTTATGAGAATACAAAGATATCCAGTAACCAACAAGGTAAATTCACAATGTTGGACATCTAATCAAAGATAAGATGCAGGGTTTCCCTGGTGGCGCAATGGTTGAGAGTCCGCCTGCCGATGCAGGGGACACGGGTTCGTGCCCCGGTCCAGGAAGATCCCACATGCTGCGGAGCGGCTGGGCCCGTGAGCCATGGCCACTGAGCCTGCGCGTCCGGAGCCTGTGCTCCGCAACGGGAGAGGCCACAACATTGAGAGGCCCACGTACCGCAAAAGAAAAAAAGATAAGATGCAAAGAGGCAGGAAAATACAACTCATAATGAAGAGAATAATCAATGAATCAAAATCAACCTAGAATGGACAGTTATTAGAATTAGCACAGAAGGACATTAAAACAGATAGTACAACTAGATCCTATATGTTCAAAAAGTTTAGACGTAAAAAAGCCTGAAATCAACTTCTTGAGATGAAAACTACAATTTCTGAGATGAAAAATACATTGGAGAATAAGCTTATATATTAAAGAAATGGAATTAATAATAGGTAACCTTCCCAAACAGAAAGCACTAGGCCCAGATGGGTTCACCAAACAATTAAGGAAGAAATTATACCAAATCTCTTCAATCTCTTTCAGTGGGCAGAAACAGAAAGAATATTTCTTAACTCATTCTATGAGGTCAGCATTACTCTAATGCCAAAACCTGACAAAGATATTACAAGAAAACTACAACAAATATCTCTCATGAACAAGAGGCAGAATTCCTCAAAAATATTAGTAAGTCAAATCCAATGATGTACATATATTACATTCCACAGCCAAGTGGAATTTATGCCAAGAAAGCAAGCCTGGTTCAACATGAAAAAAATCAATTAATGTAGTAGATCACGTCAATAAGCTAAATAAGAAAAATCACAAGATCCTATAAATAGATACAGAAAAAGCATTTGACAAAATCCAATACCATATAATCCAGCAATCATACTCCTTGGCATTTACTCAAAGGAGTTGAAAACACCCACACAAAACCTGCACATGGTTATTTATTTATTTATGGCTGTGTTAGGTCTTTTTTTTTTTTTTTTGTGGTACGCAGGCCTCTCACTGTTGTGACCTCTCCCATTGCGGAGAGTCCGCCTGCCAATGCAGGTGACACGGGTTCGTGCCCCGATTCGGGAAGATCCCACATGCCGCGGAGCGGCTAGGTCCGTGAGCCATGGCCGCTGAGCCTGCGCGTCTGGAGCCTGTGCTCCACAACAGGAGAGGCCACAACAGTGAGAGGCCCGCATACCACAAAAAAAAAAAAAGTAAGATGTATGACAATAGCATAAAGGTTGGGATGAGAGAAATGGAAGAATATTACTTTAAGATTCTTATATTAAGATTTTTATACTATATGTGAAGTAGTATAATATCATTTGAAGGTAGACTGTGAAAAGTTAGAGATGTATGATATAAATCCTAGAACAACCAATAAAATAACAAAAATGTCATAGCTAACATGCCATCAAAGGAGATGTAATAGATATAAAAATATAAAAGTAATTCAAAAGAAGGCATAAAAAGAGAAAAAGAGGACAAAGAACAGATGGGGCAAACAGCAAGATAATATACTTATATCAAACCCTACCAAAAATCACATTAAAAGTAAATGATCTAAACACCCCAATTAAAAGGAAGAGATTGTCAGATTTGACAAAAAGTCACAACCCAACTACATGCTGCTGACAAGAAACACACTTTAAATACAAAGAAACAAATAGATTAAAAATACAATAAATACAAAAGATATGCTAGCACTAGTTAAAAGAAGGTTGGAGTAGGTATATTAGTATCAGACAATGTAGATTTCAGAGCAAACAAAATATCAAAGATAAAGATCACTTCATAATTATGGAGTCAATTAATTGAGAAGACATAACAATCCCAAACAGTTATGTATCTAATAAAAGAACTTCAAAATACATGAAACAAAGACTGATGGAACTTCAAGGAGATACAATAAATCCATAGTTACAGGCAGAGATTTTTAATACCCTCTCTCAATTATTGATAGAATAACTAGGCATAAAAATGGGAAAGATATGGACTTGATCAACATCATCAACCAACTTGACCTAATGGACATTTATAGAACACTCCACAACATTTATAGAATAGCAGAATACACATTTATAGAACAAGAGAATACCCATTCTTCTATTATAAGCTTATTGAACTTAGAACATTTACAAAGATAAATCATATTCTGGGCCATAAAACAAGTGTCAGTAAATTCAAAAGATTTCAAGACATACATAGTACAATAGAATTAAATTAGAAATCAATAACAGAAAGATCCTTGAAAGATCTCCAAATACTTGGAAATTAAATAACACACTGCTAAATAACCTATGACCAAAGAAGAAAAAAGGGGAAATTAGAAGGTATTTTGAACCAAATGAAAATGAATGTATTGAATGTGGCTAAAGAGTATTTAGTATGATATTTATAGCACTAAATGCCTATACGAGAAAAGAAGGAAGGTATCAAGTAAATGTCCTAATCTTCTACCTTAAGAAACTTAAAAGAGGAGGAAATTAAACCTAAAGTAAGCAGAAGAAAAGAAATATTAAAGATTGAAGCAGAAATCAATGGATTAGAAAACTGAATAAAAAAATTAATGAAACCAAACACTAGGACTTTGAGAAGATCAATAAAACTGATAATCTTGAGCTTATCTAATCATGAAAAAAAAGAGAGAGAGAGAAGATACAATTTTTAAGAGAAAAAATAAGAGAAATGAAACTACTACAGATTCTACAGATATTAAAAGGATAATAGGAGAATACTAAGAATAATTTTATGCCAATAAATTAGACAACCTAGATGAAATGACAAATTTGTTGAAACACACAAACTACTAAAGCCTCATCAAGAAAAAAATAAATAACCTGAATAGCCCTATTTCTATCATCAATGTTGAAAAACTGTTGTTAAGAACATTTCCACAGTGAAAAGTCCAGAAACAGGGAGAGTCACTGGCAAATTCTACCAAACAGTTAGGGAAGAAATAATGCCAATTCTACATAAACTTTTCCTCCCAAATACTTCCCAGCTCATTCTATGAGGCTAGCATTTCTCTGAAAACAAAACCTGTCAAAGATATTACAAGAAAAGTAAAAGCCAATATCTCCTAGAACATATATGTAAATTCTAAACAAAATTTTTAGCAAATCTTACCAAACAATACATTATAATTTTATTTATTTATTTATTTTTGGCTGCATTGGGTCTTTGTTGCTGCGCACGGGCTTTCTCTAGTCGCCACAAGCAGAGGCTACTCTTCGTTGCGGTGCTCGGGCTTCTCATTGTGGTGGCTTCTCTTGTTGCAGAGCACGGGATCTAGGAGCACAGGCTCTAGGCGGGCTTCAGTAGTTGTGGTGCGTGGGCTCAGTATTTGTGGTTCGCGGGTTCTAGAGCACAGGCTCAGTAGTTGTGCGCACGGGCTTAGTTGTTCTGTGGCATGTGGGATCTTCCCAGACCAGGGATGGAACCCATGTCCCCTGCCTTGGCAGGCGGATTCTTAATGACTGCACCATGAGGGAAGTCCCTCAAACAATACATTAAAAGGATAATACATTATTACCAAGTGGGGTGTAACCCCAGGAATGCAGGACTGATTTAACATTGGAAAATCAAACAATGTTATTCACCATATTAGCAAACTAGAAAAGAAAACCTATGATCATCTCGCTAGAGAGGAAAAAAAAATTGACAAAATCCAACGTCCATTCCAGATAAAGATTCTCAACCAACTAGGAAGAGAAGGGAACCTAAGAAAAAACTATAGCTAACATCATACTTGATGGTGAAAGACTAAATGCTTTCTCTCTAAAATCAGGATTGTCCACTCTCATCACTTCTATTCAACATTCTGGAGGTTCTAGCCAGTGAAATCAGGCAAGACAGAAATAAAAGACATCCAGATTTAAAGGAAGAAGCAAAACCGTTTTTGTTTAAAGATGACATGATTACCATGTAAAAACATCCAATGAATTAATAAGTGAGTACAAAGATCCATATCCAAAAATCAACTGTATATTTCCATATACTAACAATGACAACAACAAAATCAGCAATTGACAAATTTTTAAAATACCATTTACAGGGCTTCCCTGGTGGCGCAGTGGTTGAGAGTCTGCCTGCCGATGCAGGGGACACGGGTTCGTGCCCCGGTCCGGGAAGATCCCACATGCCGCGGAGCGGCTGGGTCCGTGAGCCATGGCTGCTGAGCCTGTGCGTCCGGAGCCTGTGCTCCGCAACGGGAGAGGCTGCAACAGTGAGACACGTGCGTACCACAAAAATTAAAAATAAATAAATAAATAAAATACCGTTTACAATAGCTTCAAAAATATGAAATACTTCAGGATAGACCTGACAAAAAATGTGAAAGACCTATACACTGAAAACTATAACTGAGAAAAATTAAAGGAGAGCTAAATAAATGTTCCTGGGTTGGAAGACTCAATATCATTAACATGTCAATTCTCCCCAAATTATCTATAGATTCAACACAATCCCACTCAAAATCCAGGAAGGTTCTTTGGTAGAAATTGACACACATTTAAAAATTCATATGGAAATGCAAATGGCCTAAAATAGCCATGGTGACTCTGGGGAAAAATAAACTGGAGGGCTAACACTACCTGATTTCAAGCATTATTATAAAACTATACCAATCAGAACAGCATGGTATTAGCATAAAGATAGACAAATAGATCAGTAAAACAGAAGAGAAAGTCCAGAAATAAACCCACACATATAAGGACAGCTCATTTTTTTTAACATCTTTACTGAGATATTATTTGCATACCATAAAGTTCACATGACCATAATGTAATTTGAGAACATTTTCATCATCCCCAAAAGAAACCTTGTACTCATTAACAGTCACCTTCCGCCCACTCCCACCTAGCCCTAGGCAAATACTAATTTTTCTGTTTCTATAGATTTGCCTGTTCTTGACATTTCATATAAATGGGATCATACAATATGCAGCCCTTCGTGACTGGCTTCTTTCACTTGGCATAAGTCCATGTTGTAGCATGTACTGGAACTTCATTCCTTTTGGTTGCTGATATTCTACTGTGTAAATATTATCTATATCTATATATTTTATTTATCTATTCATCAGTTTATGGACACTTGGGATGCTTCCACTTCCTGGCTATTTTGAATAATGCTGCTGTGAACATTTGTGTAAGTTTGTGTGTGGACGTACATTTTTAGTTCTCTTGGGTATACACCCAAGAATGGAATTTCTGAGTCATATGGTAACTCTATGTTTAACCTTTTGAGAAATTGCTAAACTGTTTTCCAAAGTGATTGTACCATTTTACATTCCCCACCAACAGTGTATGGGACTTCTAATTTTTAGACATCCTCATCAGCACTTGTTATAATTTGTCTTTTTTATTAGAGCAATTCTTATGTGTGTGAAGTGGTATCTCATTTTGGTTTTGATTTGCACTTCCCAATAACTAATGATGTTGCATATCTTTTCAAGTGCTTATTAGCCATTTATATTTTTTCCTAGGAGAAATGTCTAGTTAAATCTTTTGTCTACCTTTTAATTGGGTTATCTTTTTATTATTGAGTTGTAAGAGTTCTTTTATATATTCTGACTACAAGTCTCTCATCAGATATATAATTTGCAAATAATTTCTCCCATTCTGTAGTTGTTTTTTCACTTTCTTGATGGTTTTCAATTTTGATGAAGTCCAACATCAATCTTCTCTTTTACTGTTTGCTGGACAACTGACTTTTAACAAATGCACAAAAGCAATGCAGTGGAGAAAGAATAACTTTTCAGCAAATGGATATCCACATACAAAAAATAAACTTCAAACTATATGTGAAAATTAACTCAAACTGGATTGCAGACCTAAAGGTAAAACCTACAATGATAATCTGTCTAGAAGAAAACAAAAAAGAAAATTTTTGTGACCTTGGGTTAGGCAATGATATCTTAAATATGATGCCAAAAGTACAACGTATTTAGTCATTCAAGGAATGTAAACTAAAACCACAATGAGATGCCACTACATACCTATTCAAATGGCTAAAATGAAAAAGACTGACCATACCAAGTGTTGGTGATGATGTAAGGGAACTTGAACTGTTACAAGTTATATTACTCTTCCTGGTAGTAATATAAAGTGGTACAACTACTTTGGAAAGCCTTTTGACAGTTTCTTTAAAAAATGAAATATATACCTACCATGATGATCCAGTCCACTCTCAGGTATTCACCCAAGAGAAAAGGTAACATTTTCCAAAGACTTGCACACGAATGTTCACTGCAGCTTTATTTGTAATAGCCAAAAACTGGAAACAACTCAAATGTCCATCAAACTATGAATGGATAAACAAATTGCGGTATATCCATACAATGGAATACTATCCAGTAACAAAAAGGAATAAACTCTTGGTATCATAACAACAAGGACAAAATAATTACTCTGAATAAAAGGAGCTGGGCCCAAGAGTACATGTTGTATAACTCCAGAAAATGCCAACTAATCTATAGTGACACAAAGCAAACCAGTGGTTGCCTGGGGAAAAAGAGACAGGGAGGGCAGGAAAGAGGTGCTACCTAGGGCATGAGGAAACTTTTGAGGATGATAATATATGTTCACTGTCTTGACTATGATGGTCGTTGTGTGTGTGTGTGAGAGAGAAAACATCAAAGTTTACACTTTTATATGTGTAGTTTATTGAATACCAATTATGTTTATTTAAAAAAAAACACCTACTTGCAGAGAGGCAATGAGTTGCTCAGTGAGAAAATTGTCAGAAAACCTAATTTAAGAGCTTTTGTTAAGAAATATAATTAATTCAAGACTAGAACTAATAAATATATTCTGATAATGTCAGTTGCTAAAAATTACTTTGAAACAAATGAGCTATTGTTTTCTGAACAGTAGTGTGAGGTAAATTCATACTCACACCTCTTCAATAAAGCATGAACTGCTGAAAATTCTGGGCTTCTCTCCATTTGTAGCAGGCTATTTGCTCCAGGGGAATTATGGGCTTCCTTTTACTTAGATTAACACAGGTATATACTAAAACCCAGGAAGCTGTCCTATAAAGGCTGAAAGAACAGGCACTGGAAAAGCACAATAAACTTGTATGTGCAACTAAGTCCATCCAGATTATGACAACTAATCTCTGGCCACCTCTAGCAGAGTGACAAGGCCACTTTGAACAAGGATTTTCTTATAACTGTTCTGCTGTTCTTTCTTGAGTTACAACTGTAGGTCTAAGGTGAGTATTCCTCAAAGAGTATAGAACATAAATATAGCTTTTATGGTATGATTCAAACTCAAATGCGATATAAAGTTGTAATAGGGTAGAGGTAAGAAATCTCACTATTGCCACTTGGGCAGAGAGATAATGTTTTTGTAACTAGCAAGGATCAAGATTTAGAGGCATATAAGGTTGTGGACCAGGAATGTGAGAAAGGTAATGTGGAGAAGAGCCACAAGACACATACCTCTTCACAATTGACTTTTTTTTTTTTTTTGGCTGTGCCGCAAAGTATGAGAGATCTTAGTTCCCCCAACAGGGATCGAACCCGTGCCCCCTGCAGTGGAAGCATGGAGTCCTAACCACTGGACCACCAGGGAATTCCCCAAAATTGGCTTTAAAATACACGTTGCTGTGCTCTCTTAAAATATAATGCATGAAATAAGAGAATAAAAGGAAGAGATTAAAAGAGTACAAAAGTTTAAAGATAAGCCTAAGATCATAGGTGCCCTTGGCTAAAGATCTTCTTATATAAAGATCTTATTCCAAAGAGAGCCAGTAAAAAAAGTAAATGTTTTTAGGGCATTCATATTTGATTAGTTCAATAACTCCTTAGCTTGTGAAAAAGGCGAATGTGAAAAGATTTTTCTGTAGATAAGAAATTAAAGTGAGGTTTTCAATAGTGAAACAAATGGAGCCAAGTGAATGACAACAGAACAGCTTAGTTACTGGTATAATTCTCTATACCATTTGTTCTCCATACCAGTAAACTGAGAGCTGAGGAAACACACCAGCATTGTTTCTCAAATGTTGGTAACAGGACAATTACTAGAAATGATGGAATCAGCCCTTTCCCCCTTCTCCCCCATAGCTACTCCTCTCCTCACAGTCAAACATCTTAAGAGTTGTCTAGCTTTCTCTCTCTATTTCCTGATCTCCTCTCCCACTCCATTATGGCTTATTAAGACCCATCAATCACTCCACCAAAACAAGTCTCTCTAAGGACAGTGGTGGCCTACAGGTTAATCCATCTAGCATTTACATTCTCAACAGGGGCAACATTGTACCCAAGGCAGCAAAAATTGATTCAAGGGAGCAAAATATCTTAGATATTAAAATAGTTTGGGGCTCTCCAAAAAGTCATAGTACATAAGCAGAAACACACTACATCTAGGCATTCTCCATATCTTACACTATGCCTTCTTCCCAGGTGACTTTACGCATACCATATGCTTCAGTTACCACCCACTACCACCTGTAACTCATTAAGCTACAGTTCCAGCATAGACCATTCCTCTGAGATTCAAACCTACTTAACTACCTGCCAGTTTGACATTCCACTTGAGTGTCTCAAAGGTATTTATCTGGGAAAAGAATCTGTAGCTTTGGTCAGATTCTCAGGTTAAGAACTACTGCCATACAGTAGTTTCAGAAAGGATCATAAAAATAAAAAATGGCAAAAACCAACTAAAAAAGTTGATATAAACAATTATTCTTCTTGGATGTCTTTAAAGCTTCTTGCATAAATATATCTTTTAGCTGACACACAATAGAAACTAGACTAGGTTGGAAATCAACATGTCAACATATCGGTTTTTCCCAGGGCACTGACGTGAATACAATTATACTGGTTCTCTGGTTATGCTAAAAGGTATTCTAAAACCAGTGTCAGACTTTCAGTAAAAGAGAGTAAGAATACAAAACACTGCAAATTGATTTGTAAACTTGCTACACTGGGTGTTTGCAGAACTAAGCAACAAGTAGATGTCAATATTTACATTTTGAAGAGAATCCTGAAAAGAAAGTGATTATCACAGGCAAACTGCATTAAAAATATATTCTTTTTTTTTTTTTTTCTGTACGCGGGCCTCTCACTGCCGCGGCCTCTCCCATCGTGGAGCACAGGCTCCGGACGCGCAGGCCCAGCGGCCACGGCTCACGGGCCCAGCCGCTCCGTGGCACGCGGGATCCTCCAGGACCGGGGCACAAACCCACGCCCCCTACCTCGGCAGGCGGACTCTCAACCACTGCGCCACCAGGGAAGCCCTAAAAATATATTCTTATAATTACAACAACAACTCAAAAACTCTTGTTAGCTATGTTCCGTATAAAGCCACACCACTAATCCTTTACAAAGTTAAAACAAGATAGAGACCTAGAACTAAAATCGAGGGCTATCTTTTTGGCTCTATGGATTCATACTTCTTGAGCAATCACAGAAATCTGCCAACACTAACACTACCAAATAAAAGGAATTCTGCATACAAGAACAAGAAATAGATTTATTTCAGGAGTTAAAAGAGGTGCTCTGTTAGGTGGTGGTGATGGGATGAATTGAGAGATTGGGATTGACATATATACACTAATAAGTATAAAATAGATAACTAATAAGAACCTACTGTATAAAAAAATACAATAAAATAATATTCAAAAAAAAGAGGTGCTCTGTTAGAAAAATAACTTCTCAAGGAGATGAAAGAAATCTTCCTCTTTGGTACAACATGATTAAGGTCTAATCTAGCACAGTCTAAATCTTTGCCTGCTGATCATGTTTTTCTGTTCAACTTTTTTTCTCTGTCTCTCTGTTTCTTGATTCTGATAGTATTCTTCCTTAGTGATTTCTGAAATCATTACTAAAAATAATATTTCCTACTGGACACTCTACTTGGATCTCCTTTAAGAACTTCAAATCCAATATGCCCCAAACTAAACTTATCCTCTCCACCTCCACCTCCTTCCTGGAAAATGTTTCATAGTATCCCATTTACCTGGTGGCCTAAGCCATAAACCTGGGATTTACCCTTGAATTCTCCTCCGACAATATTTTATTAATTCTATCTCTTTTGCTCTTAAAACTGCCTCCTCCTCGCTGCCTTCCTGGCCTTGGCTTATAACTTACTGAAGTTACAGCCTTCAAAGTGCTTAGGTGGGGCTTCCCTGGTGGCGCAGTGGTTGAGAGTCCGCCTGCTGATGCAGGGGACACGGGTTCGTGCCCCAGTCCAAGAAGATCCCACATGCCACGGAGTGGCTGGGCCTGTGAGCCATGGCCGCTGAGCCTGCGCGTCCGGAGCCTGTGCTCTGCAGCAGGAGAGGCCACAACAGTGAGAGGCCCACGTACAGCAAAAAAAAAAAAGTGCTTAGGTGATGGAGTCAAATAAATCTGGGATTGAATCCCAGTTCTGCCATTGCTAAGTGTGATCTTAATCTTAGGCAAATTACTTAACCTCTCTGGGGCTCATTTTCTCATCTGTAAAATAAAAAGAATAATAAAATTTACTTCATACAGTTATTGAAGTAGGCAAATGAGCTAATGCCTCTAAAACACCCAACAGTATGTCTGGCATATTGTAAACACTCAATGAATGGTGGCCACCACTACCCTGCAGGACTGTATATCAATTAAATGATACAATAATCTATGTAAAGCATTTAATATGCAGTAAGGGCTTAATATTTAATAACCTTTAAAAAATTAATTTCACTTCTCATCTTCTCTATAAGTATATTACTTCAATAATACCCTAACGTCTAGTCTTAGCCATTTTATCTATTCCTCACAATGCCTCTAAACGGCTCCTGTTTTCAGGATAAAATCCAAATTCCTTCTCATGACGTACAAAGTTCTTTATGATCTTTCCTCATTTTGAAGGTTTACTTCTTGCCATTCCTTTAGCTCCAATCACATCCAACTCAGAAGTGTCCTATTCCTTCAGGAGTTACTGCTTTTACAATGCTATTCTTTTTGCCTAGAATCCCCATCTACTCTTTTCCCCAGTCCAATTCCAATTTTGTCTCATACTACTTCTTCTAACCCTTCACAACTCAGCCCAGGAAGCCTTCCCTGTCCTGGAGAAAATGGACCGGGCACCAGCGGCAGCAGCCTTGGTACATGCCCTGGCCCTGGGCAATTTATATCCCAGCCAGGCTTCCTGCCGGACTGACGTCTCTCTTTTTTGTGTGATTGAACAGCTCTGCCCCACGGGGGGCCTTTTTCACACTTGATTTCGAAACACAGTCTCCGTGCTCTCAGACATTCTTGAAATTTTTTCCTTCTAATGACATAAGAAGAAAGACTTTATTTTACCGATATTTTACTTGATTTTTTACATTTATGTTGATGAAAGAAAGTCTGTAACATTGCTTTCTTGTAATACCCATGACAGGTTGGTATTAAGGTTATACTGTCTTCTATAATTATCTGGGAAGTATTCCCTGTTTTCCATGTTTTCCATTCTCTGGAATATTTTATATAAAACTTGGTATTATTTTTTCCCTTAAATATTTGGCAACTAACATTTATTGAGCATATACTACATGCCAGATTCTATACTAAGCTCATTTACTATGTTACCTCATTTAATCCTCACAGCAACTTTCTAAGGTATATATCATTATTATCCCTGTTTTATAGAGAAGAAACTGGGGCTTATAGAAGGTAACTTGCCCAAAGTCACAGAGCTGGTAGGCAGCAGAACTAGGACTTCAACACATGTATCCCCATGTTCTTAATCACTTGCTATACTGTCTTGTAATACTTAATATATGGTATTATGATTACCTATTCATTTATCTGTCTCCCCATTAGTCAGTGAAATCTATCTAGTAAGATCCTTGAAGGGTGGGATCATGTCTTCCATTTTTTGCAACTCTGAAATCTAGCATCATGTCTACCAATTAATAGATGCTCAATAAGCAGCTGCTAAGTGAACGAATGAAAACATATCATTTGATTCTTGTAACAACTGGGTGAGGTAAAGTGGTTATTAACAATCCCGATTCAGAAAGCAGGTATATGTTTACTTTAGAATGTTGCTAAAATGGCTTTTGTCTTTCAGTTAAAACATATAACCCCCATGCAAAGAAGGCATACATGATTTAGTTTCTTCAACAAGGAAAAAGCAAAAAATAAATTTTAATTACTTGCAAACTGTCAATGACAACAGATTTAATGTTCTGATACCATCTGTAAGACAGAGACCTTCATATTTTTTCTGGGGTCAAGGGCATAAATACAACAAGAAAAAGATTATCTGGTGAGAAAATGGCAATAAAACAAAAGCCTTAAGTAGAAAAGCTTTCACAGAAGGTCAGCAGTGTAGCTAAAGAAGAATTCCCCACCAACTATGCCATGTGGTAGGGATGTCATAAGACGATTTAAGGTAGACATAAAATACCCACAGCAGGGATGTCTTGGCTTCAGTTAAATGAACTGAAATTTCCATTCTGTCTTTTGCCTGATGAGTCTGTAAAAACACTTATATATGGGCACAACAGAAAACAGATTTTTTTTGATGTAGATCAGATCATAATTATGGCAAAATAACTAGGTTATAGTAAGACAAATCTGGCCTAGATATAGGAACAAACGTCCGAGAGCCAATGTCCTTATGTTCTGAAATTGTTATTTGGGAGATTATATCAATATAACTACAATCCTAAAGGATATTAAGAATAGAAAAGATCTTTGAAATATTTAAATAGAATTCTGCCTAAAGGATACCCTAGACAACCTCATGAGGATTCTTCCAAGCCTCTCTCTTCTAACCCCAATCCAAAATACACACACACACACACACACACTTTTTTACTGCAGCAGTTTTTGTCAAGTTGCTTTTAGGACAAGAGTATTATAATATATCTCAAAGGGGAAAAAAATGTGAGAATGAAAACATACCAAAGGAACTATTAAACACCTCACAGGAAAACTATTCTCACCAGTGGACTGCCACATAAAAATTTCAGAAGTCTTTGTACTCTCTATAGCAAAATAAACAAGATATTCAGCAAGGGGTCCCTTACAATATAGATATTGCTTAGGCTCCCAAAATCAAATATGCTAATGATAAAAAATTGAAAATCAGAAAGAATAGAAAAAAATGATTTACTTCCACCAGTGAAAGATAATTCTTTTTTTTTTTATTTATGTATTTATTTATCTTTGGGTGCGTTGGGTCTTCATTGCTGCATGCAGGCTTCTCTCTAGTTGTGGCAAGCGGGGGCTACTCTTTGTTCTGGTGCACGGGCTTCTCATTGCAGTGGCTTCTCTTGTTGCGGAGCTCGGGCTCTAGGCGCATGGGCTTCAGTAGTCGTGGGGTGGGACACGGGCTCAGTAGTTGTGGCTTGCGGGCTCTAGAGCACAGGCTTAGTAGTTGTGGTGCACGGGCTTAGTTGCTCCGTGGCATGTGGGATCTTCCTGAACCAGGGCTTGGACCCATGTCCCCTGCATTGGCAGGTGGATTCTCAACCACTGTGCCACCAGGGAAGCCCTGGAGTGCATATTTTAAGATCATATTTTTTCAATTTAAGACTTTCTATTTTATTCTATTTTAAAGATTTCAGTTCTCTGGTGAAATTCTCCATATTTTCATCTATTCTTTCCATCTTTTCCTCTATTTACTTAAAGATATTAATCAAGTGTTTTAAAGTCCTTGTATGATAACACCAGTATCTGTGGCATCTGTAAGCCTGCTTCTGTTAGCTTTTGGTTATCTGGTCTTATCTCTTGACATGCCTAGAAAATTTTGACTGAATAATATTGTTTTAAAATTTTTTACAGGCTCCAAATTATGTTATCTATGACCAGAAAGTTTACCCTTTTCTCTGCTAGGCAGAGAGTGCAGCATTCATCACTTTTATCCAATCAAAACACTTGAGCAGAAGCAAGAACTACAATCCTGCAGCCTGTGGAACAAAAACCACATTCACAGAAAGACAAAATGAAAAGGCAGAGGGCTATGTAATAGATGAAGGAAGAAGATAAAACCCCAGAAAAACAATTAAATGAAGTGGAGATAGGCAACCTTCCAGAAAAAGAACTCAGAATAATGATAGTGAAGATGATCCAAGACCTCGGAAAAAGAATGGAGGCAAACAAAGATCGAGAAGATGCAAGAAATGTTTAACAAAGACCTAGAAAAATTAAAGAACAAATACCTAGAAGAATTAAAGTGCCCACAGAACATTCTCCAGGATAGACCACATCTTGGGTCACGAATCAAGCCTCAGTAAATTTAAGAAAATTGAAATTATATCAAGCATCTTTTCTGAACCATGAAGCTATGAGATTAGAAATCAATTACAGGGAAAAAAAACTTAAAAAACACAAACACATGGAGAATAAACAACACATTACTAAATAACCAAGAGATCACTGAAGAAATCAAAGAGGAAATCAAAAAAAACCTAGAGACAAATGACAGTGAAAACATGACGATCCAAAACCTATGGGATGCAGCAAAAGCAGGTCTAAGAGGGAAGTTTATAGCAATTCAAGCCTACCTCAAGAAACAAGAAAAGTCTCAAATAAACAATCTAACCTTACACCTAAAGGAACTAGAGAAAGAAGAACAAACAAAACCCAAAGTTAGTAGAAGGAAAGAACATCAAGATCAGAGCAGAAATAAATGAAATAGAAACAAAGAAAACAATAGCAAAGATCAATAAAACTAAAAGCTGGTTCTTTGAGAAGATAAACAAAATTGATAAACCTTTAGCCAGACTCCTCAAGAAAAACAGGGAAAGGAATCAAATCAATAAAATTAGACATGAAAAAGGAGAAGTTACAATGGACACTGCAGAAATACAGAGCATCATAAGAGACTACTACAAGCAACTCTATGTCAATAAAATGGACAACCTGGAAGAAATGGACAAATTCTTAGAAAGGTATAAATTTCCAAGACTGAACCAGGAAGAAATAGAAAATATGAACAGACCAATCACAAGTAATGAAATGGAAACTGTGATTAAAAATGTTCCAACAAACAGAAGTCCAGGACCAGATGGCTTCACAGGTGAATTCTATCAAACATTTAGAGAAGAGCTAACACCCATCCTTCTCAAACTCTTCCAAAATATTGCAGAGGAAGGAACACTCCCAAACTCATTCTACAAGGCCACCATCACCCTGATACCAAAACCAGACAAAGATACTACTAAAAAAAAAAATTACAGACCAATATCACTGATGAATATAGATGCAAAAGTCCTCAACAAAATACTAGCAAACAGAATCCAACAACACATTCAAAGGATCACACACCATGATCAAGTGGGATTTATCCCAGGGATGCAAGGATTCTTCAATATATGCAAATCAATCAATGTGATACACCATATTAACAAATTGAATAATAAAAACCATATGATCATCTCAATAGATGCAGAAAAAGCTCTTGACAAAATTCAACACCCATTTATGATAAAAACCCTCCAGAAAGTGGGCATAGAGGGAACCTACCTCAACATAATAAAGGCCATATACGACAAACCCACAGCAAACATCATTCTCAATGGTGAAAAACTGAAAGCATTTTCTCTAAGATCAGGAACAAGACAAGTATGACCACTCTCGCCACTCTTATTCAACATAGTTTTAGAAGTACTAACCACTGCAATCAGACAAGAAAAAGAAATAAAAGGAATACAAATTGGAAAAGAAGAAGTAAAACTGCCATTGTTTGCAGATGACATGACAATATACATAATCCTAAAAATGCCACCAGAAAACTACCAGGGCTAATCAATGAATTTGGTAAGGTTGCATGATACAAAATTAATGCACAGAAATCTCATGCATTCCTATACACTAACAATGAAAGATCAGAAAGAGAAATTAAGGAAACAATCCCATTCACCATTGCAAAAAAAGAATAAAATACCTTGGAATAAACCTACCTAAGGAGGTAAAAGACCTGTACTCAGAAAACTATAAGACACTGATGAAAGAAATCAAAGATGACACAGATGGAGAGATATACCATGTTCTTGGATCGGAAGAATCAACATTGTGAAAATGACCATAGTACCCAAAGCAATCTACAGATTCTATGCAAGCCCTATCAAATTACCAATGGCAGTTTTTACAGAACTAGAACAAAAAAATCTTAAAATTTGTATGGAGACACAAAAGATGCCAAATAGCCAAAGCAATCTTGAGGGGAAAAAATGGAGCTGGAGGAATCAGACTCCCTGACTTCAGACTATATTACAAAGCTACAGTAATCAAGACAATATGGTACTGGCACAAAAACAGCAATATAGATCAATGGAACAGGATAGACTGCCCAGAGGTAAACCCACGCACCTATGATCAACTAATCTATGACAAAGGAGGCAAGGATATACAATGGAGAAAAGACAGTCTCTTCAATAAGTGGTGCTGGGAAAACTGGACAGCTACATGTAAAAGAATGAAATTAGAACACTCCCTAACACCATACACAAAAATAAACTCAAAATGGATTAAAGACCTAAATGTAACACTGGACACTATAAAACTCTTAGAGGAAAACACAGGAAGATCACTCTCTGACATAAATCACAGCAAGATCTTTTTTAACCCACCTCCTAGAGTAATGGAAATAAAAACAAAAATAAGCAAATGGGACCTAATGAAACTTCAAAGCCTTTGCACAGCAAAGGAAACCATAAACAAGACAAAAAGACAACCCTCAGAATGGGAGAAAATATTTACAACTGAATCAACAGACAAAGGATTAATCTCCAAACTATATAAACAGCTCATGCAGCTCAATATTAAAAAAACCAACAACGCAATCCAAAAATGGGCAGAAGACCTAAATAGACATTTCTCCAAAGAAGACATACAGATGGCCAACAGGCACAAGAAAAGCTGCTCAACATCACTAATTATCAGAGAAATGCAAATCAAAACTACAGTGAGGTATCACCTCACACCAGTCAGAATGGGCATCATCAGAAAATCTACAAACGACAAATGCTGGAGAGGGTGTGGAGGAAAGGGAACCCTCTAGCACTGTTGGTGGGAATGTAAATTGATACAGCCACTATGGAGAACAGTATGGAGGTTCCTTAAATAACTAAAAATAGAATTACCATATGACCGAGGAGTCCCACTACTGGGCTTATACCCAGAGAAAACCATAATTCAAAGAGACACATGCACCCCAGTGTTCACTGCAGTGCTATTTACAATAGCCAGGTCATGGAAGCAACCTAAATGCACATCGACAGATGAATGGATAAAGAAGATGTGGTACATATATACAATGGAATATTACTCAGCCATAAAAAGGAGCAAAATTGGGTTATTTGTAGAGATGTGAATGGACCTAGAGACTGTCATACAGAGTGAAGTAAGTCAGAAAGAGAAAAACAATTATTGTATATTAACGCATATATGTGGAATCTAGAAAAATGGTACAGATGAACCAGTTTGCAAAGCAGAAACATAGACACAGACATAGAGAACAAACGTATGGAACCGGGGGGGACAGTGAGGAGTGGGGGGATGAACTGGGAGATTGGGATTGACATGTATACACTGATATGTATAAAATAGATAACTAATAATAACCTGCTGTATAAAAAATAATTTAAATTAAATTTAAAAATTCCAAAAAATTTTCAAAAAAAAAGAAGTTCATCCACATGAAGAAGTTCATCCACATGAAGAACTGTACTCAAGGTTACATAGCCAATAGGTAGAAAATTCAAACCTAAGACTATTTGATTCTTAATTTGTGCTATGAACCACTATCCTGCCACATATGCAAATTGCACATCCTCAGCATTCAGTACAGTGCCTGCCACGTGGTAGGCTTTAACATTCAACAAACATTTGTTTTATTGTTGAAACAATAAAACAAGATAATATATGAACAAGATAATATATGAAAGCCCTTATAAATTATAAAACTCTGCATGAATACTATTATTTCCTTCCACCCTGACTCAGTTTTTGTTGATTTTTCTACCTCACCATCCTTATCCACTTCCCCAGTAAACACACATTTATCCATCTAGGTCCAAGTGAAATGTAATAATTTCTTTAACACTCCATATGAAATCAGTAATCCCTCTTCTGTGCTCTCAGGGACTCTGTACTTACTTCTATTATAATAATTATATAACCCATTTGCATACAGTTCTTTCCCCATCCACCCTAGATTATGAATTCTTCAAGAAAAGAAACCACATTTTATTTATCTTTGTATTGCTTGTGCCTAGGACAGTGTCAGGATATGAAAGATGCCAAATTCATATCTGCTGAATAAATGCAGAATCACTCTCAGACCCAGATAAGACGGTAGGTCCTTGCCTTGGAACTCATATTTTTTTCCCAGCTTTACTGAGATATAATTGACAAAAAACACTGTGTAACTTTAAGGTATACAATGTATACCAATACTTTTAGATAGCTAGATAGACAGACAGAAAGGCAGATGAGAACATACAAGATCTAGTCTCTTAGCAAATGTCAAGTATATAATACAGTATTGCTAACTATAGTTACCATGCTGTACATTATTAGATCCCGGAACTTATTAATCTTATAACTAAAAGTTTGTACCTTTTGACCAACATCTCATTTCCCCCACCCACCAAGTCCTGGCAACCACCAATCTATTCTCTGTTTCTGTAAGTTCAACTTTTTAAGATTTAACATGTCAGGTCATAAAGTAGTTGTCTTTCTTTATCTGACTTATTTCACTTAGTATAATGCCCTCAAGTTTCATTCATGCTGTCACAAATGGCAGGATTTCCTTCTTTTTCGTGGCCGAATAATATTCTGTTATATTTGCACCACATTATTTTTATCCATTCACTTGTTAATGGACACTTAGGCAGCTTCCATGTCTTGGCTATTGTGAATAATACTGCAATGAACATAGGAGTGCACATATTTCTTTGAAATAGTGATTGAATTTCCTTCGGATATATATCCAAAAGTAGAATTGCTGGATTATATGGTAGCTCTACTTTTAATTTTTTGAGGAACCTCTATACTGTTTTCCATAATGTCTATACCAATTTATATTCCTACCAAGAATGCACAAGTGTTCCCTTTTCTCCACATCCTTGCCAGCCCTTCTGTCTTGTCTTTTTGATAACAGCCATTCAAATAGGTGTGGTATCTCATTATGGCTTTGATTTGCATTTCCATGATGATTAGTAATGTTGAGCACTTTTTCACGTACCTGTTGGCCATTTTTATGTTTTCTTGAAAAAAAATGTCTGTTCAGGTCCTTTGCGCATTTTTAAATTTTTTTTTCTATTGGGTTGAGTGAGTTCATTATATATTTTGGATATGAACACTTATCGGTTACACGGTTTGCAAATATTTTCTCTCATTTCATACAATTCCCTTTCACTTTGTTGTGCAGAAGCTTTTTAGTCTGATGTAGTCTCACTAGATTTTTTTTGCTTTTGTTGCTTGTGCTTATGGTATCATATTCAAAAAATCATTATTAAGACTAATGTCAAGGAGGTTACCTCTGTGCTTTCTTCTAGGAGTTTTACAGTTTCAGGTATTAAGTTCAAGTTTTTAATCCATTTTGAGTTGATTTTTGATAGTGTAAGATAGGGTCCAATTTAATTCTTTTGCATGCTGCTGTCCAGTTTTCCCAACACCATTTATTGACAAGACTATCCTTTCTCCATTGCATATTCTTGGCTCTCTCATCACAAATTAATTGATTTATTTCTGAACTCTTTATTCTGTCCCATCATATATGTATCTGTTTTTATGTCAATACCACACTATTTTGATTACTATAGCTTTTTAATATAGTCTAAAATCAGGACGTGTGATGTCTCCAGCTTTGTGCTCCTTTCTCAACATTGCTTTGGCTATTCAGGGTCTTTTGTGGTTCTATATGGATTTTAGGGTTGTTTGTCTATTTCTGCCATTGGAATTTTGATAGGGACTGCATCTGTGGACTGCTTTGGGTAGTATGGATATTTTTAACAATACTAACTCTTCCAACCCATGGGCATGAAATATCTTTCCATTTAATTGTGTCTTCTTCAATTTCTTTCAACAATGTCTTATAGTTTTCAGTGTAAAGATCTTTCACCTCCTTGGTTAAATTTACTCATGAGTATTTTATTCTTTTTGATGTTATGGTAAATAGGATTGTTTTCTCAATTTCTGTTTTCAATAGTTCATTGTTAATATATGGAAATACAACTGATTTTTGTAAATTGATTTTGTATCCTGCAACTTTACTGAATTCATTTAGTTCTAACAGATTTTTGGTGGAGTCTAAGGGTTTTCTGTATATAATATCATGTCATCTGTAAATAGTCACACTTTTAATTCTTCCTTTCCAATTTAATGTTTTTATTTATTTTTCTTGACTAACTGCTCAGGCTAGGACTTCCTGTACTATGTTGAATAAAAGTGGCAAGAATAGGCGTTTTTGTCTTGTTCCTGATCCTAAAAGGAAAAGCTTTCAGCTTTTCACCATGGAGTATGATGTTAGCTATGGACTTGTCATATATGGTCTTTATTATGTCAAGGTATGTTCCCTCTATATCCACTTTGTTGAGAGTTTTTATCATGAATGGATGTTGAATTTTGTCAAGTGCTTTTTCTGCGTCTACTGAGACAATCACATGATTTTTATCTTTCATTATGTTAATATGGTGTATCACACTGATTGATTTGTGGATTTGAACCATCCTTGCATCCCTAGAATAAATTCCACTTGATCCTGGTGTGTGGTCCTTTTAATGTATTGTTGGATTCAATTTGCTAATACTTTGTTGAAACTTTCTGTAGCTACATTCATCAAGGATAGTAGCCTGTAATTTTCTTTTCTTGTAGTGTCCTTGTCTGGTTTTGATATCAGGATAATGCTGGCCTCATAATAAGTTTGGAAGTGTTCCCTCCTCTTCTATTTTTTGGAAGTTTGAGAATGATCAGTGTTAATTCCTCTTTAAACGTTTGGTAGAATTCCCAGTGAAGCTGTCTGCTCCTCAACTGTTGTTGGGAGGTTTTTGATTACTAATTCAATCTCCCTACTTGCAATTGGTCTGTTCAGATTTTCTATTTCTCCATAATCCAGTCTTGATAGGTTGTATGTTTCTAGAAATTTATCCATTTTTCTTAGGTTGTCCAATTTGTTGGCATATAATTGTAAATGGTAGTCTCTTATAAACCTTTGTGTTTCTGTGGTGTCAGTTGTAATGAGTCCTCTTTCACTTATAATTTTATTTATTTGAGTTTTTTTCTTGGTTAATCTAGTGAAGGATTTTCAATTTTGTTTTATCTTTTCAAAAACCAATTCTTAGTTTTGCTGATCATTTCTATTTTTTCCCTATTCTTTATTTCTGCTCTAATCGTTATTTCCTTCCTTCTATTAATTTTGAGCTTAGTTTGCTCTTCTTTTTCCAGTTCTTTCAGGTGGAAGGTCCGGTTGTTTATTTGAGATCTTTTCTCTTTATAAACTTTCCTCTTAGAAATGCTTTTGCCATATCCCATAATATCACAAGATTTTTAAAAATTTCCCTTTTGATTTCTTCTTTGGACCACTGGTTGTTCAGGAGTGTGTTGTTTAAATTCCATGTATTTGTGAATTTTCCAATTTTCTTCCTGTTATTGATTTCTAGTTTCACACTATTGTGTTTGGAAAAGATGCTTGATATAATTTCAATCTTCTTGATTTGTTAAGATTTGTTTTGTGGCCTAACATATGATCTATCCTGGAGAATGTTCTGTTTGTTCTTGAAGAGAATGTTGTTTTCTGCTGCTGTTGGATAAAATGTTCTGTATATGTGTGTATAGATCCATTTGGTCTATAGTATTACTCAAAAGTGCTGTTTCCTTATTGATTTTCTTTCTGTACGATCTATCCATTGTTGAGAGGGGGGTATTAAAGTCTCCTACTTTTACTGTATTGTTTATTTCTCCCTTCAGTTCTATTAATATCTGCTTTATATTTAGATGCTCCGATGTTGGATATTTACAATCATTATGTCATCTTCATGAATTGATCCTTTTATCATATATAGTGACTTCTTTGTCTATTGTGACCCTTCTTTTTTAACTTAGTTTATTTTTTCTGATACAAGGATAGGTATCCCTGCTCTCTTTTTGTGAGCATTTGCATGGAATATCTTTTTCCATCCCTCCACTTCCAGCCTATGTGTGTCCTTAAAGTGAGTCTCTTACAGGCATCATTCCCCTTTTAAGACAGTGTGGTATTGGCAAAAGAATAGACAAATAGGTCAATGGCACAGAACAGAGAACCCAGAAATAAACCCTCACAAATACACTTAACTGATCTTTGACAAAGGAGCAAAGGCAATATAATGAGGCAAAGATAGTCTTTTCAACAAATGGTATAGGAACAACTGAATATCTGTGTGAAAAAAAAAAGGAATACGGACACAGACCTTATACCCCTTACAAAAGTTAACTCAAAATGTATCAGAAAGCTAAATGTAAAACACAAAAGTACAAAATTCCTAGAAGATAACACAAAAGAAAATACAGGTGACTTTAGGTACAGCAATGACTTTTTAGATATAATATCAAAGGCATGATCTATGAAAAAAATAATTATAAGCTGAATTTCATTAAAATTAAAAACATCTCCTCTCCAAAAGACAATGTCATGAGAATGAGAATTCAAGCCACAGACTAGGAGGAATTATTTGCAAAAGACACATCTGATAAAGTACTATTATCCAAAATATACAAAGAACCCGTAAAACTCAAGAATAAGAAAACAAATAGCCCAATTAAAAAATGGGCCCAAGACCTGAACAGACACTTCACCAAAGATGATATACAGATGGCTAGTGAGCATATGAAAAGATGCTCCTCATCATGTCATCAGGGAAATGCAATTTAAAATAACGAGATAACACACACTCTTATTACAATGGCCAAAATTCAAAATGCCGACAGCATCAAATGCTGACAAGGATGTGGAGCAACAGGAACTCTCATTCATTGCTGATGGATTGCAAAGTGGTACATTTTGGAAGAAGGTTTGATAGTTTCTTAGAAAAGTGAACATCCTCTTACCATACAATCCAGCAAATGTACTCCTCAATATTTACCCAAAGGAGTTGAAAATTTATGCCCACACAAAACCTGCACATGGATACTTATAGTAGCTTTATTTGTATCTGCCAATCTTGGAAGAAACCCAGATATCCCTTCGTAGTGCATGGATAAATAAACTGTAGTACATCCAGATTTTAGAATATTATTCAGCACTAAAAAGAAATGAATTATCAAGCCATGAAAAGGAATTTGAGCAATCTTAAATGCATAATACTAAGGGGAAAAAGTCAGTCTGAACAGGCTACATACCGTATGATTCCAGCTATATGATATTCTGAAAATATTGGGTTGGCCAAAAGGTGCCTTTGGTTTTTAAGTAAAAATAAAAGATACATTTTTTCATTTTCACCAAGAAGTTTATTGAACAGTGTATTCACCCTTTTGTTCCACTACCTTCTGCCATTTTTCAGGCAACTTCATAATTCCATCTTCCCAAAACTTTTTACCTTTTTGAGCAAAGAACTCTTCCAGGTGCCTTTTACAGCTTCCAGGGAATTGAAATTTTTTCCATTAAGAGAATTTTATAAAGACCAAAATAAATGGAAATCCGAAGGTGCAGTGTCTGGTGAATGTGGCGGGTGAATCAGAAGTTCCCAGTCAAGCTGTAATAGTTTTTGCCTGGTCATCAAAGAACCTGAGGTCTTGTGTTATCCCTGATGGAAGATTATGCGTTTTCTGCTGACTAATTCTGGATGCTTTTCATCGACTGCTGCTTTCAGTTGGTCTACTGGGAGCAGTACTTGTTGGAATTAATCGTTTGGTTTTCCAGAAGGAGCTCATAATAGAGGACTCCTTTCCAATCCCACCACATATACAACATCACCTTCTTGATGAAGACTGGCCTTTGGTGTGGTTGGTGGTGGTTCATTTCGCTTGCCCCACAATCTCTTCCATTCCACATTAGTGTACAGTATCCACTTTTCATCACCCTCACAATTTGTTTTCAAAATGGAACGTTTTCATTACGTTTAAGTAGAGAATCGCATGCGGAAATACGGTCAAGAAGATTTTCTTCGCTTAACTTATGTGGAACCCAAACGTCAAAGCGATTCACATAACCAAGCTGGTGCAAATGATTTTCAGCGCTTGATTTGGATATTTTGATTATGTCGGCTAGCTCCCGTGTGGTATAATGTTGATTGTTCTCAATTAATGTTTCGATTTGATTGCTATCAACTTCAACTGGTCTACCTGACCGTGGAGCATCATCCAGCAAGAAATCTCCAGCACAAAACTTTGCAGACCACTTTTGACATGTTCGATCAGTCACAGCACCTTCTCTGTATACTGCACAAATATCTTTTTGCATTTCGGTTGTGTATTTAACCTTCTTGAAATAATAAAGCATAATATGCCAAAAATGTTGGTTTTTTTTCTTCCATCTTCAATATTAAAATGGCTACACAAAAATTCACCAATTTTGATAAGTCTTTTCCTTAAATGCACGCTGAGATGAAAGCTGTCACATACAATCTAACAAACTTATTTTGAATGAAGTTAAAGACAACTAATTGCTACTAGAGTCCATCTTACACAAAAAACCAACGAACCTTTTGCCAACCCAATAGCAAAACAATGGAGCCAGTAACAAGATCAGTGGTTGCCACAGGCTGGGGGGAAGGGAGATATGAATACACAGAGCACAGAACATTTTTAGGGCAACAAAACTATTCTGTATGATACTACGTTTTTAGATACATGTCATTATACATTTGTCAAAACCTATAATAATGTACAACACTGAGACTGAAGCCTAATGTAAAATATAGATTATGATATGTCAATGTAGGTTATGAGTTGTAACAAATGTATCACTGTGTACAGGATATTGACAAGTGGAGGAAGCAGTCCGTGGTGTAGGGGCAGGGAGTAAATGGAACTTTCTGTACTTTCTGCTTAATTTTGCTGTGAACCTAAAACTACTCCCAAAAAAAGTCTATTAAAAAAAAACATAGCTCTTAACCATCTTTTAATACAACGACCCAGATCAAAAACTGTTTGTTTCAGGCTTCCCTGGTGGCGCAGTGGTTGAGAGTCCGCCTGCCGATGCAGGGGACACGGGTTCGTGCCCCGGTCCGGGAGGATCCCACGTGCCGCGGAGCGGCTGGGCCCGTGAGCCATGGCCGCTGAGCCTGTGCGTCTGGAGCCTGTGCTCCGCAACGGGAGAGGCCACAACAGTGAGAGGCCCGCGTACCGCAAAAAAAAAAAAAAAAGTTGTTTCCACTTTGGATAAGAAGGTAAAACCACTGCTTGATTATTTCTAAAACCTAGCTTCCAAAATCATCTTAACTGGTAATTTAAGGCTCACAATGAGGATCAAAGAACTTACTTTTCAATTTTCTTCCTTTGTTCTTTTTGCCTCTGTTGTTCTTTCACTTGTTCTCTTTCAATATCCATGAAAAGTCGTCTATATCTCAGGTACTGCTTTTGACGCTAAAGAAAAGAAGTTAAAATTGTTAGGATTCCGCTCTCAGAGGACTTTCCAAAAAAGGAAAATCCTTGTGCCATAGACAAGAAAACTATATGACACAAAAGTCACAGGGAATTAAGTCCTTAATTTCCTTCTATTTATGGTGACTCAGGATAATATCACATATAGCAAGAGATTTATATTTTCAAGCACATAGCTATTAGATGTAACAGACAAATCAGAGAAAGAAGTACTAATTTAGTTTGCACTTAGCATGGTCAGTTGTCAATAGCCCTTGAGGAAATGATTATATTTAATATGATAAGATACATACTATATTTACTCTGTGTTCCCAAGTAGTAAGTACCACAGAAGCAGAACCAAAGAAAGAATGTAAGAGGTATTTTATAACAGAACGTCACTTTAACTTTCCAAAATTAAAACCACACTACAAAAGCACACTCTAAGCCTAGCCTAATATGGTGGGGAGGAGGGAGGGAAGACTGAGGAATATCAGCGCATCATACTTTTAAAGGGAACAAGTATAATAAAAGCAAATGCTGGGGCTTCCCTGGTGGCACAGTGGTTAAGAATCTGCCTGCCAATGCAGGGTACATGGGTTCGAGCCTTGGTCCGGGAAGATCCCACATGCCGCGGAGCAATGAAGCCTGTGCGCCACAACTACTGAGCCTGCGCTCTAGAGTCCGTGAGCCACAACTACTGAGCCCACGTGCCACAATTACTGAAGCCCACGTGCCTAGAGCCCATGCTCCGCAACAAGAGAAGTCACCACAATGAGAAACCCGCGCACCACAAGGAAGAGTAGCCCCTGCTGGCTACAGCTAGAGGAAGCCCGCGTGCAGCAACAAAAACCCAACGAAGCCAAAAATAAATAAATAAATAATTTAAAAAAAAAAAAAAAGCAAATGCTACTACCCTGTGCGTGATCTGTTCATACTTCCAAATTTATATATTCTCTTTTTAAGGGCACAAGCTACTCAAAGAGCACTAGTATACACACAGACATATTTTTGTCCTTAGAGTAGCTTGTGTCTTTTTGGTAAAAATTATTAAAACTATAATAACAGTTCTCAATATTGAAGATACATCACAATCATCTGTGGTGTTTTTTTAAAACACAGATGCCCCAAACCTACCTAAGATACTGATTCAGTATATCTGCTTTGGGTCCAGGCATTTGTATTTGGAAAAAAGCTCCATGTCTGATTCTGGTGCATGGCCAGTGTTAAAAACTGTTCATTTAAACTAACTTTAGATTGAAAAGGAAAAAAAGGAAGTCACAAATTAAAACTCTTCCTTAAATTAGCTACTATGGCAAATATACACTAACTGAAGAAACTCACTAGGATCACCTCTCTGATTTCACATCAAGGTACCCTAAATCCTAGAAGCTTAGAAGAGAAGTTCAACATATTAAAATGAGTCAAGCAACTTTTGTGCCTTTATCTATGGAATTTGTAGTACTAGCTCTTAATGTGTTAGGACACTACAAATTGTTTCCAATCTCACATATACTATTATAGTAGAAACACTGATGTCCAAAAGCCATTATCACTACATACCTCTTTCTTGTCTTCCTCTTGACTTACTCGCGACTGAAGTGCCAGTGGAGTTTGGAATTCAGTGTTCAATCCTGATTGATATTCACCACCAACCTGTTAGAAAGTCCAGTCACACAAAGAGACAAAATTGCCAAAAGTTAGCCCTACGTATGTTTTTGATAATTTCATCTATTGATTCCTTTCTCCTGCAATCTTGAGCTCAACTGGATAAAAACAATTTTTTAAACAAATATAAAAGAATAAAGCTTTAAGAAAGAATAAAAGAAAGAAATTAATCAAACAAAAACAATAAAGAAAAGAAAATATCCAGGTCAAAAACATGGATGGGGACCTCCCTGGTGGTGCAGTGGTTAAGAATCCGCCTGCCAATGCAGGGGACATACATGGGTTCGAGACCTGGTCCGGGAAGATCTCACATGCCATGGAGCAACTAAGCCCATGTGCCACAACTACTGAGCCTGTGCTCTAGAGCCCGCAAGCCACAACTACTGAGCCCACACACCACAACTACTGAAGGCTGCGCCTACAGCCCATGCTCCTCAACAAGAGAAGCTTCCTCAATGAGAAGCCTGCACACTGCAATGAAGAGTAGCTCCCGCTCGCCGCAACTAGTGAAAGCCAACACACAGCAACAGAGACCCAACACAGCCAAAAAAAAAAGAGAATGAACTAATGACAGATCAAAATGTTCAGAATGAAAGCCCTTCTAAATTGATCACTTGAAATCACTCTATCATGAGTGTGTGCTTGGGACTGAATCCAGGATATAAAACTAGATCTCTTAACATCTCAAATCTGTAATCATTTTCAATTTATACATATTCTTGAAAGGTGTGAGTTTAGAGAATAAAAGCTTGAAAATACTATTGCCATCAACTGACATGGCAGGGAAGAAACTGGGGCTTATTTCCCCCCTAATTATTAGAAAAGCCTGTTGACATAACTTAGTACACTTACTTGGACATTATATGGCTCAAATTATGATCTCTAACTTTTAGAAATAAAAGTTTAAAATTACTTTTATCTTTTTAGCTTAAAAGTTATTTATCTTTCAGCAAAGTTGCAAGATATAAGATCAGCATGCAAAACTGTATTGTATTTTTAGGTACTTGCAATGAACAATCTGAAAATGAAATTAAGGGGAAAATCCATATAAAATATCATCAAAAAATTCTTAGGAATAAATTTAATAAAGGAAGTGTAAATTGTATACACTGAAATCTACGAAACATTGTTGAAAGAAATAGAAGATCTAAATGAATCAGAAGACTTAATATTGTTAAGATGGCAAATTGATCAACAGATTTAATGCACTCTACATCAAAATTTCAGCTGACTTCTTTGTAGAAGTTGACAAGGTTATCCTTAAATTCATATGAAAATGCAAGGGACCTGGAATAGCTGAGATGACCTTGAAACAGAAGAACCAAGTTGGAGAACTCACTCTCCCCAGTTTCAAAACTTACTGCGAAGCTACACTGATCAACACAGTGTGGTACTAACATAAGGATAGACTTATAGATCAATGGAATAGAACTGATAGTTCAGAAATAAACTCTTAAATTTACAATCAACTTTTTTTTTTTTTTTTTTTTTGCGGTACGCGGGCCACTGTTGTGGCCTCTCCCATTGCGGAGCACAGGCTCCGGACACGCAGGCTCAGCGGCCATGGCTCATGGGCCCAGCCGCACCACGGCATGTGGGATCTTCCCGGACCAGGGCACGAACCCGTGTCCCCTGCATCGGCAGGCGGACTCTCAACCACTGTGCCACCAGGGAAGCCCGTAATCAACTAATTTTTGACAAGAGTGACGAGCGAATTCAACGGGTAAAAAGAGTCTTTTCAACAAATGATGTTGGGTCAACTGGATATCCAAGTGCAAAAAAGAATGAAGTTGGACCTCTACTGAACACCATATAAGAAAATTAATGCAAAGTGGATTGAAGACCTTGCAGAATGCAAGAGATATAAAATGCTTAGAGGAACACACAGCAGTAAATCTTCATGACCTTGGATCAGGCAACGGTTTCTTAGATATGACACCAAAAGCACAAGCCACGAAAAGATAAGTAACCTGGACTTCAAAATTAAAAATTTCTGTGCTGCAAAGGAAAGGAAACCACCAAGAAAGTGAAAAGACAACCCACAGGATAGGAGAAAACATCTGCAAATCACAAAACAAATAAGGGTTCTGTATGTAGAATATATTAAGAACTTACATAACTCAATAATTAGAAGATAAATAATCCAATTACAAGTTGCACAGAGGATTTAATAATTTTCCAAAGAAGATATACATATGGCCAATAAGCATGTGAAGAGATGCTCATCATTAATCATCAAGTAAATGTAAACCAAAACCACAGTGAGACACGACTTCATACCCATTAAGAGAACTATAATTAAAAAGGCAGACAATGACAAGTGTTGGTGAGGATGAGGAGAAATTGGAACCCTCATAATACTGCCAATGAGAATGAAAAATAGCGCACCCACTTTGGAAACCAGTTTGGCAGTTCCTCAAAGGTTAAGCATATGATTACCATAAGTCTCAGCAATTCCCCTCCTAGGTATATACCCAAGGGAAATGGAAACACATATCACAGAAAAACTTATAAACAAATGTTCATAGCAGCATTATTCATGACAGTCAAGAAGTGGAAACAATCCAAATGTCCATCAGCTGATGAATGGATAAATAAAACGTGCTATATGAATATAATGGAATATTATCCAATGAATAGGAATGAAGTACTACTACATGCTACAAGGTCAATGAACTTTGAAAACATTACGCTAAGTGAAAGAAGTCAGTGACAAAAGGCCATTCCACGATCCCATTTATATAAAATGTCCAGAACAGGCAAATCTATAGAGACAGAAAGTAGATTAGTGGTTGCCTAGGGCTGGGGATGGGGGTGAGGGGAAAAAGGGAGCGAGTGGCTGCTAATGGACGTATGTATGACTTTTGGGGAGTGAAGAAAATATTCTAAAACCGATTGTGGCAAAGTCTGCACAACCCTTTGAATATAGTAAAAACACTGAATTGTACACTTTAAATGGGTTACTTGTATGGTATATAAAGTAGTCAATCCTCATTATTTGAATACTCCTATATTATTTGTGAATTTGCCTATTCGTTAAAATGTATTTGTTATCACAAAATGAATACTCGCAGTGCTTTTGTGGTCACTTGCAGACATGCACAGAGCTGTGAAAAATCTGAATCGTCAGTTTTACACATTGCAAGCTGAGGTCGAACACGGTGATGCTCTGCCTTTGGGCCTTCATACTGTAAACAAGTATCCTTTTCAAGGTACATTTGGTGCAAAGGTTTTTGCATTTTTGTGCTTTTTTTGTTGATTTTGCTGTTTAAAACATCCCTCAAGCACAGTGCTGAAGCACTACCTAGTGTTCTTAAGCATAAGAAGGCTGTGATGTGCCTTACGGAGAAAATATTTACATATATTAGACAAGCTTCGTTCAGGCACAAGCTATAGTAACACTGGCCCTGACTACAATGTTAATGAATCAACAACACAAATTAAACAAGGTGTCTTTAAACAGAAATTCACACAAAACAGTTGAGCAATGAATGGTCCAGTATTCACTAAAATTCAGTGTTTATGGCAACTTTATAGGACATAACTACTATGAATAAAGAGAATTGATTGTATATTTCAATAAGGCTGTTATTTTTAAAGTTATTTGTTACAGAGAAAATCTGAAAACAATACATAGCAATAGGCTAATGGTGGCTATCTCTGGAATTTGGGGGTTTTTTCTTTTTGTTTATTTGTATTTACTTTTGCTATAATAAAAATGAAATTTTCTGTTTTCAAAAAAGTAAGAAAAACTGGACTTCCAGCACTGGCCAAGGAGTAAGCCCACTCTGAGCCTCTCTCTCTCACTGACTGTAACTAAAAATTCCAGGAAATGTGGCCCCTGGTATCTGGAGAGTATATGGAGCGGGTATCCTCAAGAGGAGTGAGTTCAGAACTCTACTCAATACTCTGTAATGACCTGTATGGGAATAGAATCTAAAAAAAGAGTAGATATGTGTATACGTATAACTGATTCACTTTGCTGTACAGCAGAAACTAATACATTATAAAATACATTATAAATCAACTATACTCCAATAAAAATTAATTTTAAAAAAATGCATGAGGGCTTCCCTGGTGGCGCAGTGGTTGGGAGTCCGCCTGCCGATGCGGGAGACAAGGGTTCATGCCCCGGTCCAGGAAGATCCCACATGCCGCGGAGCGGCTGGGCCCGTGAGCCATGGCCGATGAGCCTGCGTGTCCGGAGCCTGTGCTCCACAACGGGAGAGGCCACAACAGTGAGAAGCCCACATACCGCAAAAAAAAAAGATGCATGAGTTAGAAAAGTGGATTCCTTAATTCTGTGTATGAACTGGCACACATCCCAGAATTACCCCTGAGCTGTGCATGCATGGGATGGACTTAAAGAAGTATAATGAAGGCTTTGAGACCTGAACTAACATTGGAGCCACTGTTCACAGAAGATGAGAAAGAACGTATAATCTGAATTTAACCAGGTTGACTGCTTGCCAAAACAAACAAAAATATGCAACATTATTCAGAGGATTTTAATAGAAACCTGTCTCACAATATAATATTCAAAATTGGACCCAGAAGAAAAGATGGCAAGAGAATCCAGAATATGGATCCAAAGAAAGACATCTCTTCCTCTGAGATTAGTAGGAACAGGTAAGAATGGCAAAAAAGTAAATGGTCAAGGGAGTTATTGCATGATGGCTTCTATTTTTTCTTTTATCGAAAGTCTGAGAGTATGGGGGTGCAGCAGGAACTTTAAGGAGTATTTAAGGGTTAGAATGATCAGTGTGGGCCATAGGTGAGGGAGCGGACAAGTGGCAAGTAAGGAAAAAGCTAGGCAGCACTGGGGACCCAGCTGTGACTATAAACCGTAAGGATGAATGTGTATAAACCTACACCATTAAAGAGCTTTTTTCCAATAAGGCTGGATTATTTGGGAGCCTAAAAGGTGAAAGGACTGATCCAGAGCTGAGGATTTTCAGGGCTGGTATGGCAGAAGGACAAGAAGAAGAGGTTCTGACTACCAAAGCTGCACCCTCAATTAAACAGTCAGGATTAGGTACCCCTCTTCTGTGCTCAGCTAATGCCCTATGCATCCTCCACCACTAATTATGTTGCTTCAGAATTATCGCTTATTTGTCAGTCTCTCTTCTTTAGACTGTCTGAAATTTGAGTGCTCTGTCTTGTTCATAGTTATATCTTTGATATTTAGAACCTAAACAATGGCTAACATCAAACAGGTGCTCAATAAGTGTTTGATTGACTAATTCTTTCTAAACAAATTTAGCAAGAAACCAGCAGGTACCAGACACCATGTTAAATGCTGTCCACACCCCGGTAAACAAAACAAGTGTGGTGCCTCTCCTCATAAAGCTTATAGACTAGTGGAAGTCATGTAAATAAGTAAATAATTACAAACTGTCTTGTTTATGGAGAAGGAAACAAACAGAATGCAGGGACAGAGGAAAAACAGAAGAGGGTTGCCGTATGGAGCATAAGCTCTAAAAGATACAAATGCATTCACCAAATGGCGTGAGCAGTGACATAATGGTAGTAAAAATATTTTAGGCTGCAGCGATACCCCTGATGTAATCTAAATAGGTCAGAATAGTCTAATATATTACGGCATAAAAGTAGACATTACACTTCTTGCCACTACTATGGATCTTAACTGTATCTGCGAAGCAATCCTAAGTTTCTCTATCCATAAAACAAGGATAATAATAGTATCCATCTCCCAGGGTAATTGTGAGAGTTAAATGAGAGAATGGATACAAAGTTTTAGAACCATTTTGGCTATGGTAAATGCTTAATGAATTTAAGCTGTTAGTCTTAATAATATTAATAACGTTAATCTTGATAAGGTGGTCAGAGCAGTCTTTTCTAAAAAGGTGACATTTAAGTTGAAACGTAAAGGATGAGAAGGGACCAGCTTTGTGAAGAAAAAGGAGAAGACTATCCAAGCAGAGGGGTAAAAAAAGCAGAAGAGCTGAAGTAGAAAAGGGGCTGGCATAGTTCAGGATATGTAAACGGCGATGCAGAAGAAAACATGACAGCCTTCCCTTAGCAATCTTAAGAGACCCAAACCAAAAATAACAAAGGACCTGCAGTTCAGTCCTAAAAACCTCAGCCCAAATCCATAATTCTGCCTTTATGCCTCCTTTCCTTTCTGCTCTCTTAAAAGAGCCAAGAGGAAATTTCTCTTTATCTCTTTCATATATTCTAACACTGGTTGCCTGAAGGCTCTGTCTTTAAAATAACATGAAACCACAAGTCAGAAATTATCCAGACAATGGTAAAATTCTAGTGGGAATAAACTAGACTTCAGTTAAGTCATAGAAAAATCTTAGTAGGCCAGCGTACTGTGACATTTTCTTGAAAAACTATAGATCTTAAATCAATACACCAAAACTTAGGCAATATAACCTTAACAAGCTCCAGCCCAAATTCTGAATAGTTTCTTTCTTGGTGATCCTACCTTATGCTCTACCAGGTTACTGATGGAGATCTAGTCCTGGCTGTTGGTGAAAGATCCTCCCTCCCCCTCCCCCCAGAAACCACTTATTTCTTTCCCTCTCACACCATAGAAGACTAGGGCCACCAGAAATACACCTTTAATAAAAGAACATACATGTAAAAAATACAATTTTTCCAATAGGCAACAAGCGCTCCTGACAATACCCTAGGCTTTGGTGAGTAATCTTAGGTTTTACACACTATGAAATAAACCCAGAATCGGCGTTTTGCTCAGCCTTACTGCTCCTAGCTCAGTAGGACCCACAACCCTATCTAAACTCCAGGACTCATACTCTACAGTTTGGTTTACCTGTCTGCTGCTGGGAGCCTCTCTCTGGTGCTTGGGTGGAAGATGCTGACGGCCAGCCGGAAGCAAACCTGCTTGCCATCTTTCAGCTGTTCCATCAGATGGTTGCCGTATGGAGCGTAAGCTCTAAAAGATACAAATGCATTCACCAAATGGCGTGAGCAGTGATGTAATGGCAGTAAAAATACTTTAGGCTGCAGCGATACCCCTGATGTAATCTAAATAGATCAGAATAGTCTAATATATTACGGAATAAAAGTAGACATTACACTTCTTGCCACTACTATGGATCTTAACTGTATCTGCGAAGCAATCCTAAGTTTCTCCATCCATAAAACAAGGATAATAATAGTATCCATCTCCCAGGGTAATTGTGAGAGTTAAATGAGACAATGGATACAAAGTTTTAGAACCATTCTGGCTATGGTAAATGCTTAATGAATTTAAGCTGTTAGTCTTAATAATATTAATAACATTATTGATAATATTAATAAGAGATAACACTATCAGCATCATCATTGTTGTTGGTAGCATAGCTCTGGCAAGTCTATATCAAACTCTAACTAACTGACTTTCTGCTGCTTACATTTTACTATACTCTGCTCTACCTGCTCTCTGGTGGTGCCTGGATCCTGGATTTCGTGTAAAACATATTCATGGTGCTCCAGAAATAACTCCTTTCTCCATCTCTCATCTGTCATATTATGTGAGGCCTGCCCACAATTCCTGTGCTAAAAGAAAACAAACACTGAACATCAATTGTCCAAGCGGTAGCATCATGCCAGGGCAATAGTAAAAGCTTCAGTGAAGAGGCCAGAAGTAGTTTTAACAGGGCAGAATGGTCACAGAACAGGAGGACATTATATCTTTGCCCATTGTTATTGACCTTAACACTAAACCCCTGAAACAGTGACTACTTTGCCCTGTCAATCTTGAACCAAAACCTAAGGAATTTACTCTCTGTTACTTACTTCTCCCTATATTCTGCTTTACTTATTCTCTGGGAGAGGCTAGGTCTTGAATACCAGGTGAAACATACCGATGGCACTTCAGAAGCAACTCGTCTCTCAATCTCCCATTTCTCAAAAGATGAGGGCTGCTTGATACACTTGTTCTAAAGGAATAACAAAACACAAAAGTAATTGTCTAAGACTAATTGTTTAAGCAAAAATTATAGGTTACAGTGACAACTCTGAAATAATGATACTAGGGGAGGGTAATATAACAATTAGAGGTGTGCATGTGTGTGTTTAATATAAAATTTCCAAACATACATAGAAGTGGGGAAAAAATTAGTATAATAAGTCCCAAGATACCTATCACCCAGCACCGACAATTAGCAACATCATGTTTTTTGTTTTTGTTTTTTCTTTTAATTTTTATTGGAGTATGGTTGATTTTACAAGGTTGTATTAGTTTCAGGTGTACAGCAAAGTGAGTCAGTTGTACATACATCCACTCTTGTTTAGATTCTTTTCCATATAGGCCATTACAGAATATTGAGTAGAGTTCCCTGTGCTCTACAGTAGGTCCTTGTTAGTTAGCTATTTTATATAGAGTAGTGTGATATGTCAATCCCAATCTCCCAATTTGTCCCTCCCAGCAACATCATGTTTTTTCATCCATCTCTTCTCCCACTTTCTTTCCTGGAGTATTTTGAAGCAAATCCTAGATTATTCTGGCACTTTTTTTCTTTTTCATTTTTTGCATGGGGCAACTCTTTATTCAACAACACATTTGGAAGAAGATAAGGCGACAAGGCAATATTTTTATAATGTTGCTAGCATTTTCTCAGGTAAAGCCAGGAAAAAAGCTGTGTCATCTCCCAAAGTACTCCTACTCGATGTCCCCAATAACTCCATGCAGAAACACTAGAAGTGGTGAAGTCTAGGAAGTTTTGAGTGGCAAACAGCTTGTTTTTTCCTTCATCATAACTGGTTTGCAAATCTGATGTCTGGCTTTCGTGTACTGCTTCAGATGGCCAAGAGTAGAATTCCTTCAGTATGTATAAGACTAAATGTCAAAAGGCAAATTTGCTGAAGGACTTGAGTTTAAGAAGAACAATTTACGGATAACCAATCAACTTTATATAAAACCTGTCTCTTATTTAACCCAAATGACAGAGGTATGCTTTCTCACCTGGACTCTTTAGATCTGGCACATTCTGAAATAAATGAAGACATCATACTCTTAGCCTAACTCTAGAAGCTTTAATTCTATGTAGTCTACATACTAGCTAGCTTGGCAAGCTCCAGCCCAAATCTTAAGAAATTTCATCTGTTACTCTTTTAGAAAGTAGACAGCGCTCTCACTGCATTCTGCTCTACCTGTTCTCTAGGGGAGGCTTGATCTTGCATTTTAGGTTTAACATTCTGATGACACCCCAGAGTCAATTCATCTCTCTCTCTCTCTTCTCTCATAAAAGATGACGGTTGCTTCAGAAACATGTTCAAAAGAAACAACAAAAACAGAAAACAAGTCGTCTAACCAGGGCAACATGCTAACCTTAATACTCTAGGCTTCAGTGAGAACTCCAGGGAAATGGCACCAGATGAGGCTATTCTGATACATTTTGGTTTGAACGAGGATGTTATACTTTTACCCCAACTCTATAAATCTTAATTTTTAATCCCCAAACATGTACAGAATAGTCTGACAACCCCCCCCCAAATTTTAAGTAATTTAGGATCTGCTAATTCTTCCTATAATATTCACGTAAGGGCAGTATGTTTGTGGTAATAATGTGGGCTTCAGCAAAAGTTATAGCATAATCTTAGTAAATTAAAATAATCTGATTCCACAATAAGAATATGAATGTGATTTATCATCCTTCTGAATGACAGAACTGATTTGACTGACACAGTTCACCGAACAAGGATCTGATTCTATATTTCACATTACCAGTGGTTGAAAATGTATGAAATCCAGTTACTTTATTTCCTCTCTATCTCTTTCTGATTGTGCTCTACCTGATCTCTGATGAAGGCCTGGTCCTGACGTTTAGGAGGCAGATACTGATAACCTGCCAGAGAAAAGTCTTCTTTCCCTTTCTCATTTGTCATATCACAATATGACTCCTTGAAGCGTACCTTCTAAGAGAGAAAAAAACATAAAGTGTAAGTTGTTCAGTGGCAGTAACATGATAGCAATAATATTCTAGGCTCTATTGGGAGCCTTACAGTAATTTTTTCAACTCCAGATAAGGTGAAACATTATGGAATAAAACAGAAAACCATACTTTTTGAAATCTAGCTAAGAACAATCTTGGAAAGTTCCAAACTAAACCCAAACAATGCAGTTCCTGATGGTCCCTCTCCTTTTTCTGCTCTACCTTGCCATTGATGAAGGCCTGATCTTGATGCCTGTGTAGAAGATCTTGATGGACATCCAGAGGAAACACCTCTCCCCGACTCCTACCTATCAAAACTGATGCTGGCGGCTTCAAATTTGCTTTCTAAAAAAGAACAAATATAAAATAGCAATTGTTCAGTTAAGAAAGACAGGTAAATCAATAATACTTTAGGTTGCACTGAGAATTCAGGAGTTAACTGAGGTCAGAGTTTAATTGAACATCTTATAGAATAAATTAACACACTATACTCTATTTCCCATAAACCCAGCCACAACCCTAAGTAATTTACTTTCTGTTGATCCCTTTCTTCTTCCTCTTGGTCTACCTGATCTCTGGTGGAGGGCTGACCTTGGAAGCTGGGTAAAAAATACTGTTGGACACTTGTGGGTCACTCTTTTTTCCCATGTTTCAACTCTCAAAACAGATGACAGCTGCAAGAAATACTTTCCCTAATGAAGAAAATTTTTTAAAAAGCAAATTGTCCAGACAGGGGTAATATGCTGCTGACAATATTTTAACACATAATAAGAACCCTGGACATTTATTTGATAAATCAATCAGTGAACTATTTTGTTCCAACTATGGCTCTCCAAATCAGCTGCAGTATAGTCCTTGCATATCCCACTACAAGCCTTAAAGAGCTTATTTCTTTTTGTTATATCTCCTTTCCACTCTATTTTACCTGATCTCTGGGTAGAAAATCCTGGTCCTGGCATTTGGGTTGAACATTCTGGTCTTTGAGAAGAACATGCTGGTCTGTGGGTAGAAAATCCTGGTCCTGGCATTTGGGTAGAACATCCTGGTCTTTGGGAAGAATATGCTGGTCTGTGGGTAGAAAAGCCTGGTTTTGGAGTAGACAACCTTGGACTTCCAAACCAATATTCCCATCTTCTAGTTCAACACTCTGATCTTTGAGCATAACACTCTGAGTTTTGGTCTTAACAGCCTGGGCTTCGGGCTCAGCAGCTTGGCCTTCCAGCTTGATATCCTGGGTACCGAGCCTCAGCTCAGCACTCTGGGCTTCCAGCTCAACACTGCAGACGCCTGTCAAATCACCCTGGGTTTGCAGCAGGTCACCTGGGGCTTCTGGAAGATAATCCTGGGCTTCTGGCAGAACATCCTGATGTAACTGCTTTACCTCTTCCTCTTCCATCACAGCAGATAATGGATTTTTGAATTGTACTTTCTAAAAGTGAACATAAACATCAAATATAGAATGCCAAGCAGCAGCAACACTGGGTTTTCTGCGAGATTCCTAAAATAATCTTAAAAGGATACAGTAGTCAAACAAATTACTAAAATAAAATGCAAAATTACAGTCTTTGCTCAACTCAATAGAACCTAATCTACAGTCTCAAACCAGTACGAGAATACTGGCATCTCTAGTCCAAATCGTAATTACTTTAATTTCTATTATACTATCTCCTTTCACTCTGCTTTACCTGAACTGTGCTGAAAGGTATATCCTTGTCTTCAAAAAGGAGATCCTGCTGGTCCCCCCAAGACAAATTCTTTTTCCCTTTCTTATCTATCATAATAGATGAAGATTCCTCAGTGTCAGGTTCCTAAAGAACACACAAACAAAAATGGAAAAGAAAAGAAAAAAAAACAACCAAATGTATCTATTACAGGTAGAAACAAGAATGCATGCAAAAGCATTAAGTTAGAACTCTTCCTCACACCATATATAAAAATTAACTCAAAATGGATTAAAGACCTAAATATGAGAGATAAAATTATAAAATTCTTAGAAGACATAGGATTAAGCAATGGCTTAATAGATACTGCACCAAAAGCACAGCAGCAAAAGAAAAACAGATAAAATAGACTATACCAAAACTAAAAATTTTGTGCTGCAAATGATAGCATTAAGAAAGTTAAATGACAACCCAGAGAATGGGAGAAAATACTAGCAATCAAGTATCTGATAAGAGACTTGTATTCATATAAAGAATTCTTATAACTTGATAATAAAAAGACAACTCAATTTAAAAACAGCACTACATTTGAATACAGATTTTCTCCACGAGAGATATATAAATGGGCAATAAGCACATGAAAAGATATTCAAGATGATCAGTCACTGGGAAAATACAAATCAAAAGTATGGAGAGATCCCACTTCACACCCACTAAGGTGGCTATAAAAAAGATGGGCAATAACAAGTTTTGAAGACGATGCGGAGAAAATGGAACCCTCATACATTGTTGATGGAAAACACCTTGGCAGGGGCTTCCCTGGTGGCACAGTGGATAAGAATCTGCCTGCCAATGCAGGGGACAGAGGTTCGATCCCTGATCTGGGAAGATCCCACACGCCGTGGAGCAACTAAGCCCGTGCACCACAACTATTGAGCCTGTGCTCTAGAGCCCACGAGCCACAACTACTGAAGCCCGCGTGCCTAGAGCCTGTGCTCCGCAACAAGAGAAGCCACCGCAATGAGAAGCCTGCACACCGCAACAAAGAGTAGCCCCCGCTCACCGCAACTAGAGAAAAGCCCACGCACGGTGATGAAGATCCAACACAGCCAAAATTAATTTTAAAATTAATTAATTTTTAAAAAATTTAAAAAAAAAAACCTTGGCAGTTCCTCAAAATATTAAACATAGAGTTAACATGACCCAGAAATTCCACAACCAGAGAAATGAATGTCCATACAAAAACATGTAAAAACTGCTTACAGCACAATTATTCATAAAAGGTAAGAAATGGAAACAACACAAATGTCTATCAACTGATGAACAGATATACTAAGTGTGACATACTGATGTACTGATACATGCTACAATGTGGACGAACTTTGAATACATTATGCAAAGTGAAAGAAGCCAGTCACAAAAGACGCCATATTATATTATTCCATTTATATGAAATGCCCAGAATAAGCAAATCTACAGAGACAGAAAGTAGTTTAGTGGTTGCTTAGTACTGGGGGTAGGGACAGGGAGGGACTGGGGAGTGACAGTTAACAGGTACGGGGTTTCTTTCAGGGGTGAAGAAAATCTTCTAAATTAGATTGTGGTGACAGTCGCACAACCCTGTGAATATACCAAAAACCTCTGAACTGTACACTTTAAGTGGGTGAATTGTGTGGTATGTGAATTATAGCTTAATAGAACTGTTAGAAAAAAACAACTATTGGGCATTATAATCTTAATACTTAAACCCATCCTTAATTAGCTGTGGATAGTTCTAACAAGGCATCTTTTTTCCTCTACTCTTTACATTTCCCTACCTGATCTTCCATAAATTTCTGGTAATCTACAAGAGTTAAAAGACCTTGATGCACCTCAAAGGGCATTTCTCCTCTTATCCCTATATTTATCCTGGTGAATGATGGTTTCCTACAAAGTGCTTTCTGAAAAAAAAGAAAAATTAATACAAATATAAATGGTCTAGAGAAAGCAATATGCTCATGACACTAAGCTGAGTTTTTGTGAAAGATCTGGAGCAATCCTAGCAGGTTATGGTAGTCTAATACAGAATACTGAGTTCTATTTCAAGTATACAAACAAGTCACTTACATATCAAACACATGGAAGTGAAATTCCTGGTAGGAGAATTTTTTTTTAACATCTTTATTGGAGTATAATTGCTTTACATTGTTGTGTTAGTTTCTGCTGTATAACAAAGTGAATCAGCTATACATATACATATATCCCCATATCCACTCCCTTTTGCGTCTCCCTCCCGCCCTCCCTATCCCACCCCTCTAGGTGGCCACAAAGCACGGAGCTGATCCTGGGAGGAGAATATTTTAACTTTATAAATGATAATTTGCCCCTATCCTAGCCAGTAACAATTTCAGAAGGCTTACAATTTTGTCTTGGTGATCTAACAGTGGGCAAGGCAAATATATCTCTTCTACGTTTATCTCTAAATCTGGAACAACCAGATGTCAGTCAAAATAAGTCTAACAAGAATACGAAACCAGAGTTCAACTGGGTTATAGATTGTTCTCCTTTCTGACTGGCAGCTTCCTCCTTCACACAACTGAATGGATAGAAAACTGTTCAGATTTGAGGGAAAGACTACATACTTGATAAGAAAAATTTCACTAATTTCTTAGATCATTCTCAATTATATGGAGTAGATTTGTTTGTGATGTTTTACCTGAAAAACACACATGCATTCTTTGGAAGCAAGCAGCTAGCCTGAATTCACCATCAACATCATAATGAATTACACTTAAATGGCACCTTTGACGTATCAAACTGGTTTACACAAGGATGTCATCTCAGACTTAATCCTCCTCCCTTCTACTGGAGAATTATTTCAGTCAGGCCTAGGAACAGTACTCTTTCTGGGAAAAACATCAGTTGAAAGATTTGAACATGCTCCACACAATGTGAAGTATCAGTCTCTAGGCTCTGATAACCCTTTTTTTTTTTCTGGTTTAAATAAAATGTGTCCAATCATCTCCTTTGAGCAGTACCGGGAAGTCAGTCTTATGGACCAAACTATAGTACTGCCAAATCCGTGGTAGAGGTATGAAAATTGTCAAGAAACTAAGTCAAGAATTTAGTTTCAAAAGACTCTTAAGTCACAACAAGGCAATCCTAGAAAAAGGTAACCATACTTAATGCATCTAAGATGGAATGCCATATGTAGGCACACCCATGCCCACTTGCTTTTTATATTTAACTATAAATTTCTTAATTATCGCTGAAGAGGAAGGTATTATAGCTTAGTATTCTACCAACTGCAAACATATAAGAGACAAATGTCTTTGATGGTTGCACAGAGATACTTAAGGAAAAAATACAAAAATAAAATATAAACATATATGTAATCTAGGAAAATGTAAAAAAATACCAATTAGGAAGCAAAACTGAGAAAGAACTAAGCAAGAGACAGAGTTCTTAATGGTACCAAAAAAAAAAGAGTAAAAAAAGAGTAATTAATGAGCCATTTTACTGATGCTGCCCATCAAAACTTGAAATTAATGCTAAAATTAAGTAAACACAGGAAAATACATGGGTGTAACATCCAAATTTGTGAACATGGAAATAAGGAGGTACCAAAACAATGTAATTTTACAAGCATAGCTTTAAATATTCTTTTAAGTCTAACTCCATATTTAGGTTCCAATTATTCACCCTAAACTTATTCTTTATTTTGAATCAAAAGAATTTCTTTCTTTTTGAAAAATAATGGTATTGACTTCTTCCTGATTAAAAAATAAAATATATACATTATGGAAAATTTCTACAGTAAAGAAAACCAAGAGAAAAAAATAAAAATCACCCGTAATAACACTATCCAGAAATAATCAGTATTAACCTCTTGGGCCATTTCTTTCCAGGCCTTTCTCTGTGCTCATAGCATTCTCTCCCCATCTCGATATTTTGCTTTATTTTTTTCATAGCATTTATCATTTGAAATTATATTTTGTATTTATTTGCTTATTTATTATATGCTTCCCTACTAACACAGGAGCTCCTTGTCTACCTTTTCACCACTGTTAAGTCCTGCTTCTAGAACAATGCCTGGCAATCGTAGACATCCCATAAATATTTATGGAATGAATTTTTTAATTGAGCTTACATTGTATCTAATTTTATATCCTACTTTTTCCACTTAACTTTATATCCCAGACACTTTCCCTAGTCTTCAGATACCCTTTGAAAGCATGATATTTTTGATAATAGCTATAAACGAATATATCATAACTTTTAAACCGCTCCCTACTTTTGGATAATTAAGGTTATTTCCAATTATTTTTCAGGTCTAAATAATGTAGAGATGTAAATTAATCTTTATCCTATTTTTTATCTGTATCTTTAGAAACAGCTCATTAGAATTTAATTTACCTCTTGGGTGGGAAAGTTTTTCTTTTGATCATCTGGAAATACCGATGCATTTTTTTTATTCACAGTTTTAAATGATGCCAGCCGGTGACGTGCTTCTTTCATGGTTTGACTAAGCTGCCAAAGAAAGGGGGAAAAAAGAAAAGAAAAACAGGCTAAAGTCTTAATACCAAATTCACTAAGTGTTCCAACAGGAAAACAGGCCCCTATTATTAAAAATTGCCAGACCTAAGACCAGAGGATTACTTGGAAATGAGATTTTCTGATCTGCTGATAAGTGTATTTACAACATTATTTTCATTATCTTAAGAGACCGTATTTCATAACTTGATTTAAGTGCTGTTACTCAAATCGTTTTTTAATAATGTAGGCTTTATATTAAGTACGTACACAAAAATATTAGAACCTATAAGTCTGAATTTGGAAATTATTGAGCAGACACATTCCTTACCTTCTATCCATCTTCTTAATAAAGAGTTATTTCTTCAACTGGTCCTTGCATGCCTGATCACTTTTATCACTCCTCGTAAGAAGACTCTCTATTCCTAGTCCCCCTAAAATCCTTTTTTCCTATTTACATGAGTCTCTTCTTCACCCATAACATTTGAAAACTATAGTTATTTAGTCTTTTCTCAAATGTCTCTTCTTCCAGGAAGCCTTCCTAATTTAGAGTACAAATTCAAATCTATCAACAGACCAATTTGTTTCAGGTACTCTAGGTAACAATTGATAATAAATATTAATATTAAATATGTTAATTTTGTGTTCATTCCTTATCTCTACCTAGCAATTTCAGTCAGTATCTATTTTGACTTCTTTTTCAGAGAAGCACACAGCCTATTTTACATTTCACATATCTGCATAGGATGTTCCTTTAAGGAAAATACAGAAAAGCACATCCCTATACTACTCAGTGAAATTATGGCAAAGCCAGGACCAGTTCTAACCCATCCAATGAAAGTTTAATGACATCATTTCTCCCTTAAAGGGAAATAATGACTGTGATTTACAGATATAAATTACAAATACTTTATGATATTTACTAATAGTGATCTAGAGATAAAAACACTCTCTTGCTAACAGCCCGGTTTCCTTACAGCATTATCACCTCTGTTTTGTCCTTGTTTCTAGAAGGTCTATACCTCTAGCCAGAGAAATCAGCTTGAAACATTACTCTTTATTCTACTAAGAGGAGGACTTCTAAATTTGGTTACTGCAGAGTGGCTAAAGGGGTCAAGATAGAGTTAATCACAATGCAAAAACAGATAGTATATCTGCAGTTGAAGTTATGAAAAAATACAAAGCCATGAACATGCTTACTTTTACTCCTTGCCAAGTGTGGTAGACATTATTGCCCTGCATAAAGTGACCAAGGATGCAAAATACTTGCTGTAACAGATTTAAAATAAGAGTACATAATCTTCATTTTCCATCAAGTCCAAACCTCTATTAGTCGCAGATTGATTTTAGTCCCTTAAGCAGGATATTTCAACTGCTCCAGCAGTTGGACTAAACATTACGTTCAGTTTTTCTGTCTTTACCAAAACCCTTCATCAAATCAACCCAAAGATCCTTTCAATGACCTGCTATGAGGACTGTAGTAGGCTGAATGATGGCCACCCAAAGATATCAGGTCTTAATCCCTGAAATGTTACTTTATAAGGAGAAAGGGCCTTTGCACGTGTGATTAAGTTAAGGATCTTGAGATGAGGAGATAATCCTGGATTATCCAGGCACTAAATGCCATCACAAGTGTTTTTATAAGAGAGGTAGAGGAAGATCAGACATATGGAAGAAGTGATGTGAAGATGGAGGCAGAGATGGGTCTGATGTGGTCACAAGCAAAGGAATGCCAGCAGACACCAAAAGCTTCAAGAGTCAAGGAACAAATTCTCCCTAGAATCTGCGGACACCTGGATTTTGACTCAGTGAAACTGATTTTGGACTTCTGGCCTCCACAACTGTAAGAGAATAAGTTTCTGTCATTTTAAGCCACTAAATTTGGGGTAATTCGTTACAGCAGCCACAGGAAACTAATACAAAGACCAAAGTTAATGTTAATAAGCACTAAACAAAACACAGAAGACAGGAGGATGGTAAAAATCAAATTATGTAAAATGAACAGGCAGAGAAGTACGTTCCTCTTATTGTAAGATAATGGTGATCACTACATATATTGGTGAGTATGTGTGTGTATATATATGCATTTGTATGTGTATATATACACATATACATTTACATATGTAAGTTTAAACACATATACATATTGTGTTTGTAACTACTCAAAACATAAAATTTGACCAAAAGTCTTGTCTTTTCTTTTTCTTTTTGGGGGGCCGTGCCATGCGGCTTGCGTGATAGTCCCCCAACCAGGGATTGAACCCAGGGCCACGGTACCGAGTCCTAACCACTGGACTGCCAGGGAACTCCCCCAAAAGTCTTTTCTGTACTAGAAGCTTAGACACAATTTTCATTCCTTTGTAGCTGTTGTTATCAACAAAGACTGGCACTGAATCGCTAACCAAGACTTAAAACTTCCCTGATGGAAATAAATTATTATATAATTACATAGAAAACCCAGCTATCAATAAGCAAAGGTAGTTCTGACCAATAAAATTAAAATGTACTATATAAACAAATTTTGAGATTTAAATATACAAATTTTGAGACAAATCTTAAAATCGAATGCAAACACTGATCATACATTAAAATGTAAAACTTCAAACAAATATGTAGGATGAAATTTGACAAATATAGATATCTACTGTGATACTGTTCCCCACTCATTGTTCATATTTTCTTCAGTTCTTTTTAATTTATTCAGACAATTAAGAATTTATATGGAACTATATAAATGAAACAATGTGGTAATAACATGTAGGTCATGGGAAAAGACTATAGATGAGATCTAACATTTATAGAATTTCACCTCTTGTACTGCCATGGAGGCCTAATACCTATGTATTTAAATGTATGTTAATGCCATAAAAATCTACCCAAAGTTGACTTCTATCCAGGTACAATATAGTTTATTTGCAAAAGATAACATATTGATTTTTCAGTGTGTTAGACTTTTCTACAGCCCCCAAAATACCATACACATAAAAACTCACATAAGGCCCTTAGCATAGCCTATGAACCCCAATGTAGTGCATCAATATACCTTTAAGTAGGTGTACCAAGCTAGAGGCTGGCCAGTAACCTAGACCTAATGCAAAAAGGCAGGATGGGCCAATAAAGATTCCTTACCTTACATAATGAACAAGGAAGTGTTCAGAGAAAAAGTCAGAGACAGGAGCTGGACCTAAAAGATCCTAAGCTGGAGAGAAGAGGCTAAAGGAGCCTCAGGTATGCCAAAGTTTTGGAGCTGTGATGATGAAAATACCAGTTAACAGTAGAAAAATAAGTAAAGAAGAGAGAACACATGTAGAGACGGGATGACCAACTCTCAGTTTGCCTGAAACTGTCCCAAAGGAGCTAGTGCTTGAACTCTGCCTCATTATCTAGTTCTTGGCGACATCTAGTGGATAGAAACTGCAACAAAAACAGTAAGATTAAAAAATTTGAGCATCTATTGTCATGGTGTTGAATGGGCAAAAGTTTACAGGCTTAAAGTAGTTTAAGTCACTGAACATTCCTCAGTAGTGCATCTTCTTTTAAGAAAAAAACAGGGTTGGGAATTCCCTGGCTGTCCAGTGGTTAGGACTCCGCGCTTGTACGGCTGGGGGCACGGGTTCGATCCCTGGTTGGGGAACTAAGATCCCACATGCCACAAGGCACAGCCAAAAAAAAAAAGAAAAGAAAAAAACGGTATAAAAACTTTTTAGATTTGGGGAACATTTAAGGCTTTTCATAACATGATTTTTTCCTACCCATCTAACCTCATTTTCTGTTGCTTTACCCTGTACACTATCAATTAGAAAGGTTCCATCACTTATTAGCAAATATAGTGGGTTGGCCAGAAAGTTTGTTCGGGTTTTTGGAAGCTGTCACAGAAAAACCTGAACGAACTTTCTGGCCAACCCAATACTAAGCTCATTACATATTCTAGACTTTTTACTATTCCTCCTATCTCAAAGTTCTTTTGAATTTACCAATTAAATTCAGTTTACCAATTCAAAATACATAGCTCAATTCCACCTCTTCCAGGAATTCTTCCCAAATATTTCCTTGGAATTAAAAAAATTTTGAATTTCCACTGCACAAATTTATCAACAATGCAGCAAATATCTCCATATTATTATCTAATAGATTGGGGGTCTACCAACTTTGTTTCTCTACCTGGAAATATAAACCCATGAAAGGTCCTATTTCACACATTAGTATCCCTACAATGGTTAACAAACACAGTATATTCAAATATCTGTGGACTGATGTGTCCTATTCATGTATCATACAAATGAAGTAAAGTCCTCACTACAATGGAATTTATAGCTACCAGTAGCATGAAAGCAAGGACTGTTATTCTGTCTCAGTCAATGTTCTATCCTTTGCAGTTTCTGCGGTGCCTGGCTCAATAAATATTTGCTCAGTAAACTGTTCATAATCTTAAAAACAAAAACGATTATAAAAATGATCACTACAAACCAAATAATGACAAGAAAAGTCATAGTTTGGGCAGAGAGAAAAATCTTTTTAATAAGTATTTCAACATAACATGTGATTATAAAGCTTTCCCTATTTATACTAACAGCATAATCAGATTTGCTTCATACTTATGACAAAGTAAGTCAGCAATTGCACAACTTTTATTTTCACATAATCATAATTTTCCACATTTTTGTTCTCCTCTCACTAACCCTAGGATTACATTTTAAAATGATAAGATTAAGGATTATTCCCACAGAAGAGTTGAAGAATATGATCAACTGGACAAAAGCCTGGGTACATTATGCAGGGTGGAGGGGGTTACTGATTAGATGGCATCAAGTGATTTGAGTGGATAAATCTACTCATGGTGGTTAATTTTTAAATATTCATTATATAAAGTGAGTCACTAAAAAGTGACATTAAAAAATTCTGAATATGTTAATTTAGAGTTTACTATATTATTACTTGACTTATAGATCAATTTATGGTGATAATCAGATTGAGGGACAGAAAAAAGAAACAAAAATAATCTTTTGTCCATATGCCACAAACTGAGAGTAACTTCCCCATAACACAATTTCAGTATAATTGAAAAATCTACATTCTTTGACCTAAAGCTCTTTCTAATAAGTTTTGAACTCTAACACTTTGGCACCTTTCTTTAGATGATTCTTAAGCGTCTGACCAATAAATATAAATTTAAAATATATATAAAAATAAACATCATCCCACTATTCCCCACTTTACAAAGGTAAAAAAAAGAGAAGGTGATAAAAAGCAAAGTTGAATGTGACACCTCCTAATCTCTACATCATAGCCTAAAAAAAACCAGAGACATAAAATAAAATGAATATGTACTTACAGCCTGGGCTTGTTGTTGGAATAGTTCATTCTGATTCTCTCTATCTTCTATTCCATCCTCGAGCTTCCTGGAAGGAGGTAACCTAGCACTTCCAATAGCAGCATTCAAATGGTTTGGGAAAACACTCGTTCTTTTAAGAGTTAAGTTTGCTGGATCTGAAGAGTGCATGGCTATAGAGCCTTCTTTTTCTGCCTACACAAAGGAAGAAAGAGTGAGCTTCCCCCAGTCAAGTGCATTCCAATAATGTCTACCAGCAGCCCAAAAGCTTTAAAACCGGGGTTGGGGGGAAGGAGGGGAAAACTTTAGCTGGCAAAGAAACTAACATTTACCAGGCGCCTACTACGTGCTAATATTTTACATTATCTAATTCTCAAAACAACACTGGGAAACAAGTATCATATCCCCATTTCACACATAAAGAAACTATAGTGGAGAGAATTTAAGTAATTAGCCCAAGGTCACAAAGTTAGTAGGCAGCAAAGCCAGAATTCAAACCCCAACCCCAAACTCTGACATTGTTTATAACTATTTGGTGAAAGCAAAAGAGGGAATCAGAACAACACAGGAAACAGAAACAACAGTTTCTCTATATACAATCTACTGCCCTCACTAGTAAATCAGATTATGCGAAGCCTGGAATCAAAAGAAAGTGATTCTGCCATTGCCTAATAGCATTTCTCATTACAAACACACTTCCCATTCAATCTTTACTCAGGCTCACTTTTGAACTTACGTCTTCATAAGACCTCTGAAGTTGTTGCTTTTTTCTCAGCCTAATTTGCTGATTTACTCGGCGTTTGACTTGTCTCTGAAAACGCTTCAGAGCTTCTTGTTTCTTTCTTAGCTGTTCCCTTAGCTCTTCTTCAATCATATATGCTGAAGTCTTTAAAGATGAAAGATAGAAAATAAACTTACATGTCCCATTCGTTTTGCCCATTAGGACTCTGTTGTAAACACAAAGCAGTCAGAATACAGCCCTGAAAAAATAATTCAGTTCTACAACCCAAAATTCCCCGTACAGTAAAGAAATCACAGGAGTTCAGAGCTGATAATCTAGACGTAGCTAGTGAGTACCAAGAACTTAAACCAAATCACAAACTAAAAATTGGAATCTGTGAGCACTCAAATCAAATCTTAATTTTTCATTGTACTGAGAACTAAAAGTATCTTCATTAATTCTTAATGAACCAATTCAAACCTACATTATGTTACATTTTCTAAAATGAGTAAAATAGTCCAGATACACCAGATTGCTCGCCACTCACCCACTATGTCTTATTATAAAATGAGAATTAGGCTTCATTTTTAACCTAGCATGCCCTTCTTGCCACCTCCGTCTAGAAAAGGCCTACTCAGTCAAGACCATCCAATACCCATCTAGTACCTCTCACTCTTATTAACGTTGAGTACAATACTTCTTAACTCCTCCGTTAGATTACGAATTCTTTGAGGGCAGGAAATGTATTTAATTCTCCTTTGTTTCCCCTATGGTATACAACACAGAGCCTTGAATACAAAGGTACTCAATATTTATATAATTGATTAATTCCAAAACATTCTAAACAATCTGGAACATTTTATCACATTTGAATCCTTGATCATTGTTTGCCTCCTCTAAGTGCTTTGAATAACAAACTGATTATAATAACAGCAGTTATCATTATTAAAGATCTATTATGAGATAAACACTTTAACTACCTTGTATCAATGAATCCTCAAAACTACCTCCAATACTAGGTATTCATGAGGAAATGGGGCTCAGAAGGATTACTCTGTAGTAGTAGCCCAAGATCCTATAGCTGACAAGTAGCAGAGCTAGAAGTTTCTCTGACTCCAACACTTATGCCCTGTACTGTACTGCTTTTCTCTTGACTATGTCTCTCTTCCATAAGGAATCTTCATATTAAATAAAATCATCATACCTCCTATCTATCCCTTCTCCTAATGCAGTGATTCCAAATTCTAATTCTGAGGGGTGCCCCAAATTATTTCACGGACAGTCATTAAATTCTCAAAATCAAATGAATTGAAGTTCCAATTAAATTAAAATTAAATTTAAAATTTAACTACTAAATTAAAATTTAACTACTAAATTAAATTAAAATTAAAATTCCCAAGAAATCTATCCCATAAACTATTCTACAAGAGTATGTACCATAGGAGTAGAATGTACAAGACAGATATCAATGAATAATTAAGTAAAATAATTCCAAAGTAGATATATATGTAGTAAAGCCTGAACAAGTGACTCAAGTTAAGTCAAGACCCAGACAAATTTAAGCCATTCTGCCTTTCTTTTACTCCCATTGTCTCTGTCTGCCCTCTTTTACTTGCACCTTGAGATTATCAAACGTCTTATTGAAGTGCATGACTGGTTCCAAATTGTGGATCTCAAGAGTAAACCAAAGATAAGATTGTACCATAGAAACATATTTTTCTTAGCAACATTATTGTGTAAGACAACCAGAACCTGAAAACACTTGTTCCATGGGACGTTAAGAGGTTCCCAGAATCATATAAACTTGAGAAATACTGGGTTAAACAAAAATAAATAGTCGGTCCTCTGTATCCACAGGTTCCTCATCCTCAGATTCAACCAACCATGGATGAAAAGAAAATTTTCCAGAAAGTTCCAAAAAAGCAAAACTTAAATATGCCAAGCACAGGCAACTATTTACATAGCATCTACATTGTATTAGGTATTGTAAGTAATCTAGAGGTGATTTAAAATATACAGGAGGATGTACACAGGTTATATGCAAATACTATGCTATTTTATACAACTGCTTGAGCATCTGTGAATTTTGGTGTCTGCAGGTGGGGGAGGTGGGGGAAGAGGGGGCTCCTGGAAGCAATCCCCTCCAGATACTGAGGGACAACTGTACTGTTTCAATTGTACAACCAATTCTTCATAGCCTTTTTGCACCCTATAGACTATCCAAGGGGCAATATAGAATGAAGTGTTTCTCAGGACAGTCAAAGAATACATTCGGAGAATTTATATATGGTGGAACTAATAGTTAGATTACATAGTCCTAGGTCTCCAAAGATGATCTCCCCTTCTGCCCTCAATGAATCAAGCCTCCCAGTATATATGTTCTTGTGTAGTCATCTCCCATACTGAATGTAGTCTGACTGTATACTCAATAGACTGAGGCACAAGTGTTGGCTCCATGACTTCCCAGGCAAGGTCATAAAGCAACCTCCACCTAGGGAAGCCCATACTAGCCAAGCAGAGAGACCATGTGGAAAGAGGAAGATGTCCAGCCAGCCCTCAGCCATTCTACTCAGCCTAGCCCAAGTGCCAGATATATGAGTAAGAAAGCCATGTGGGATATTACAGCCCAGCAGATGCCAGATAAAGAAGAACCAAGAAATCCAGCCACCAGCCAGAATCCAGTCAAGGTGTCCCAGACATCATCAGCTACTGGGGTCACCCCAACTGAGGGCTCAGACACTGTGGAGCAGACAAGCCATCCCCACTGTGTCCTGCGCAAATTTCTGACACACAATATTGTTTGCTTTATGCCATTAAGTTTTAGAGTGGTTTCTTACGCAACAGTAGATAATCAGATAAATTATAAAACAATGCGATAGCTATATATGCTGATAGGAAAGCAGTACCCTTGGATGATAATTTAATTAAGGGGCAGTCTCAAACTATGGCATTTATAGTTATTTGATGGCTCCTTGAAACTTAAGGACAAAAATAATTAGGCATTTCCCTTTAGCATAGACATGATCTTAGGGTAACCAAGCTTTAGAAGTTCTGAGCTGACAAGACCTACGTCTGTTAATAAGAGTGAATTCCCCAGGCTGTATATGCTAAAGTGATAAAGAGTTCTATTAGATGCTTGATCAAATTGCCTTTGACTGGTAATGATCAGAATTTTTTAAATGAAGGAAAGGAGACATGTTTACACATGCTCCAAGACTTTAATATTTTGAGTTGATATATGGGAACATATGATGATTCTTTTTAACACAGAAAATCTTGGTCGTTTTTAGATATTTTTATGCTATTGATATTATAAAGATATCATAATATGGACAATTAAAAACAGGTGTCAATAATTTAAATACCAAAATACCTTTGTACCAAATCTTACTGATTCTTCTGGGATGTTTCTTACATTTACCCCTTTTCATTTCCATTTCAATCCCCTTTTCAAGGCTTTCCCTCTACATTACTTACCACTAAAATCTTGGTGCTATACTTCATGCCTAAATTGTTACCATTACAACCCAATTTGTCCCTCAGGAGCCAGTCGCTCCTTCACCTTTAAAAATGTTAAAGCAGGACTTCCCTGGTTGCTCAGTGCTTAAGAACCCGCCTGCAAATGCAGGGGACACGGGTTCGAGTCCTGGTCGGGGAAGATCCCACATGCCACGGGGCAATTAAGCCCGTGCGCTACAACTACTGAGCCTGCACTCTAGAGCCCACAAGCCACAACTACTGAGCCCGTGTGCCACAACTACTGAAGCCCGTGTGCCTAGAGCCTGTGCTCCACAACAAGAAAAGCCACCGCAATGAGAAGCCTGCTCGCCACAACTAGAGAAAGCCACACGCGGCAACGAAGACCCAACGCAGCCAAAAATAATAAGTTAAATAAATAAATAAATCGTTTTTAAAAATAGAACTTAAAAAAATGTTAAAGCAATTAATCTAATCAAAACACTATTTGATCATGAAATTAATCTGTAAATATTAAACAATGAATGAAGTCAATCCCGTCTCCAAAATTTCCTGTGGTTCCCTACCACTCCTATTTTCCACAATCCTATCAACCACCATGCCCCTACTAGGCCTTCCACTGCAATCAATCTAACCTACCCTTAAATCCTAAATATATCTTGCTTACTTCCTACTCTCTCCATTCTCCTTAATTGGAGAATCATCCTCTTTCTTTCTGATTATCCAAATTCTTCATTAAACTTTCCTGGGTCACATCAATTCAAAACCATATCTTTCTTTGTTAAGTGCTATAATAGTCTTAGCACTTAATCATATACTACTCAGACTCAAAATCCTTTCTGGAAATAGCACAGTAATAAATGAATGCTTATGTATATACATCCTTACAGACATAAATAAAATGAATGAATACATGCCATGGCACTGCTATTTAACATTTACTTGAAACATGTCTCATTTCTTCTCTGAGATGAAGGACCACTAAGAGAACCCACCTCATACTTTTCAACTCATGTTCAGCACCTTGTCTATACATTCTGAAGATCTTCAAACATTTTGTGCATTCCATAAATATCTACATGCTCCATCAGGAAAAGTAGATATGTAAACAACTTACTATAAATATAATGTGGTATTTATAATAATAAATGAACCACAATAATATATGAACAAATAGCTAAGGAGCACAGTTTGGTGAAAGACAATCAAAAATCTTCTTACCAAAAAGGAAAAAAAAAATCTTACAAAATTGTCCTCCTGTGTTAATAGCTACGTAAGAGAGTTGTCTGACAGGCACGTATGTCAATTTGCAAAAGTTTCCCTTCATCTGAAATGCTCTTCCCTTTCATCTGTACTTACAGCACTTCCATTCTTTAAGGATTAACACAAACTATATTACCTCATTTACTCATTCAACAATTATATCCTGAAGACTTGCCATATGCCAGTACAGGAATGAACAAAACATCAAGATCCCTGTCCTCATGGAATTTACAGTTAAACTTTCTCAGACTCCCAATCAGAATTAATCTCTTTCTCCTTTATTCTCCCACTGCATCTGAACCTTACTGAATCTCCATTACAAAATTTACCATAAACTTTAAGCAATCAATGTTACATTAACTGTGGTCGTCATCCCTACTACATTGTAGAGTGTTTGGAAGACAGTGCCTATGTCTTGTGCATAGAAAGCAATCAAGGGTCTGCAAAGCAAACTGAAATATATATAGGTAATAAATATTTGATTATGCCGACTAAAGCTGCAGCAAGTTTCGGCAGATACATATTTGTTCTATAATCCTAATGCAAGAACATATCTATTTATGACAGAATAAAAACGGCATCCCCAGACTGTTCATCTTATCTGAGCACCAGGGATTTGAGAAGGCTAATAAAAAGAAAGATGGAGGAAGAACCCCACCATACTTGCATCAAACTGACACTCACAGATGCCGGGACTGCTGAACTATCTGGCGGGGCAGGCTCCACCCATGCCCCAACGGGTACTATAGCCTGGTTCCTCTCAGCCAGCACTGCCAACACGTCCTTGCTCTTCTGGGGGTTTAAAGCCAGGGGCAACTTTGTGGTATTTCGAAGCTTCTTGATGGGGGCCATACCTCCTGGCATCTACGACTCCTGGTTAGGAGAGAGGAAAAGCTTAAAATCTTCAAACGACCGCCTTAAAAGCTCAAGCCCCTAACACACGTATGCCACAGGCTTCTGAAAAGGAGAGAAGCCTTGGAGGAGGCAGTAGCCTGACAAGGATACTGGAGAAGAAGGAAGGAAAAAGGAACAAAGGGAAAAGAAGGGGTAAGAAATAAAGGAAGCAAATGTTTAAAGATCGCTCTCGGAAAGGAACAGGGACAAGAAGGGGGAGAAACAAGAATCTGAGAGAACGAAGATTGTGCCAGTGGCGGCAAAGCGATGCAGGAAAGGGAGGAAAGAGCGTAGCAGCCGGAGGGCAAGGGGGCTGGGAGGGTGCGGGGTGGGAACCTGGGTCTGAGGCAAAGAGTCCGAATAATCGGTGTCCGGTTATGGGGGGAAGCGCTGAACGCCGGGGAGTCCCGGACCAAAGAAAAGCCTGTTTCTCAAGCCTCAGGGTCCCACTCCTGCTGAGACTGCACCGGCCTAGTATCGATCGCGGTCCGCCACGGATTCAAGCTACCAGACACCAAAGGAACCGCCTTCGGTAAACCGCCGCTTTGGAGGGGGCTGCCCCGCCCCGCCCCGCCCCGCCCCTCAGCGGCCTTGTATCTGCCTCTTCCGGGCTTGTGTCACCTCCCGGAGACGGGAAAGGCGTGAGGGGCGGGGTTTCGCGCTCCAGAGGTTCGTCACTTCCGCTCTGTCTCGCTGTGTGGGCGGGACCTATAAACGCGTGTGGAACTGGTGGGGCACGGTTGAGTCCGCGTGGGCGCTGGGTAACAGGCGGGCGGAAGTGTCGCACACTGGCCGTGCCTCGAGCGTCCCGGCGCTGGGACCATCCCACATCCTTCAGGAAAAGAAGTATGTTGGGCCGAAGAGCTGATTGGGCAGGGCAGGGGACCAATTGAGGGAAGCACGGGGAAAGGATGGGAGAAGGCAGGCCTGGCAGGGCTTTCTTGAGGAACGAACTAAGCCAACAGTAAATCATACTGATGTTTGTACACCTCGCCACGTTAACGGAGCTCTTTCATACCTGTTCTTATATATAAACATCGCAGCCTCGTGAGTGGTCTCCCTGTCTGCTTCCAAGCTTTGCTATAATTCTCGGACACTTCGCTATTATCCATGTGGAATACCCATTCGTTTGTGTAATATATAATTGAGAGATTTTTATGTACCACCACTGTTATAGGCACTGGAAATATATAGCAGTGAACAAAATAGACATATATCCCTTGTTCATGGAATTGACAATGGGAAGTAACCGAATAGACTAATGATGAAGTAAACAAATGTGTCTGATGCTGATGAGCATTGTAGAGTAAAAGCTGAGGAAGAGGATTAAAAGTGTGTTGGGGGCTTCCCTGGTGGCGCAGTGGTTGGGGGTCCGCCTGCCGATGCGGGGGACACGGGTTCGTCCCCTGGTCCGGGAGGATCCCACGTGCCTCGGAGCGGCCGGGCCCGTGGGCTGTGGCCGCTGAGCCTGCGTGTCGGGAGTCTGTGCGCCGCAACGGGAGGGGCCGCGGTGGTGAGAGGCCCGCGTACCAAAAAAAAAAAAAAAGTCTGTTGGAGGGTAGGGGAGATGCAGTTTTAGATAGGATGACCAGAGAACACTTCACTGAGGTACTTTTGAGCAAAGACTCCAATGCAAAATTCCATGAGGTAATGGAACAAGCTACTTTAATTTTCACCGGAGAGTTTTCCAAAAGAGTGTTCCAGACAAAAGGAACAGCAAGTACAATCACTCCAGGGTGGGTGCCTGCCTGGCTGAGAAACTGACCCTGGGGTTTTCCAACATTAAAGAGGCTGGAAAGAAAAGGGAAATGCAAAGAGATTGGGAAGGATCAGCCAGTAAGCTAAGGAAGAAAACCAGGAGGGTGTGATACCTTGAAAGCCAAGTGAAGAATGTGTTTTGTTTAAGAGAACCAACCACCTATGTTAAACTCTGCTGTTAGGTCAAATAGGATGAGGACTGAGAATTTACCATTGGATCTAACAATATGGAGGTCATAGACGACTTTTATAAGAGCGGTATTTTTAGAGTAGTTTGAGAGCAAAAGCCTGATGGGGTAGACTTAAAAGAGAGGGTGAGGAAGAACTGGAGACAGTCATTTTAGACAATTCTTTCAATGAGTTTTATTGTAAAGGGACACAGAGAAATGCGTAGCTGAAAGGAGAGATAGGATCATAGGAGGATTCTTTAATATTGCCGCACATGTTTTGTTGATGGGAATTGTCCAGTAAACAAAAGAAAACTGACGACGCAGGAGAGAGAGAGGAGAATTTTTGTATCTGTGTCCTTAAGTGGGCAAGAGGGAACAGGATCTAGTGAACAATTGGAAGGATTGGCCTTGGATAGCAGGAGAGAGAGAGTTCATTATAACACTAGCAGTGAAAATAGAATATATACTGGTAATTGGGTAATATGGCAGTGGGAAGTTCTTTTCTGATTCCTCTGTTTTCTCTGTAAAACAGAATTGTCGCCGGCCTACAAGGTAGCCTCTGATGATCCCCACCTCCTGGTATTCACACCCTGTGTAGTCCCCTTTCATACTGTACCAGAGTTGGTCTGTGTGACAGATAGAAAATGGCAGAAGGGATGGTATGTCACTTCAGAGATGAGGTTATAGAAGACACTGTGTCCTCTCTCTCTTTCTCTGTCGTGTGCTCTCTCTCTCTCTCCCTCTCTCTCTCTCTCTCTCTCTCTCTCTCTCTCTCTCTCCCTCCCTCTCCCCAGCATGCACTCTCATTCTTTCCATCTCTTACTCTTGCTCTCACTCTCATTCTCAGTCAGATCACTTCCTCTGGGGGAAGCCATTTATGTCATGGGAAGTCACGTGAAAAGGCCCACGTGGCAAAGAACTCAAGGCTCCTGCTAACAGCCAAGTGAATGATCTTGGAAGTGGATCCTTCAGCCCCAGTCAGGTCTTCAGAGACTATATAGTCTTGGCCAACAACTTGACTGCAATCTCATAAGAGACCCTGAGACAGACGACCCAGCCAGAAACTGTATGAGTTAATATTTGTTGTTTTCAGATGCTAGATTCTGAGGTAATTTGTAACACAGAGAGAGATAACTAATACAAATAGAAAGCAAGTTCATCAATTAATAAAATAGAGGAAGAGACGTTGGAGGTTTGAAGAAGGTATAAAATAGTCGTCCAGGAGAGTAGAAGTATGAACTAGAAACATGTACAATTGCCAGACAGCCTTAAGGACCCATGTGACGTTCATGATTATGAATTTAAAGTGAGACTAGTCAGCATGCTTGAGTGTTTTCCTTCAGTCTCATGGTTACAGGCATAGCCATAGGTAGAAATTTTACTTTTAACCAGGGTTGAGGTTTTACCAAACTGTTACTCTCAGACAAGAAAGGGGCAAGAGAGTTAAAGTTGAGTGCAAGGGAGTGATTAAATGACTGACCATGGAATTTAAGATAGGTAATATGGGAAAGGATAACAAGTAGGTAAGGGACCTTGTAAAGTTTGTAGGATCAAGAGATTGTAGGCTCCAGTGGGGATCTAAGGTTTGTTAGAGCAGGATACTAGAAGGAATGCACTGAAAAAATAAGAGGTGGTGATCCAAGAGTGGGATGCTTGAAACTGCAGATATTGGTACTGTCAAAGTTTATGGTATGACCAAGGGAGGGAGTAGGAGAACAAGATTACTGGAGAAGAGGTCATAGAAATGAGGGCAAGAGCACTGGATGGATTATTCCTGAGGTTGTTGAAATCACCAAGATACATGACCAGAAGAGTGTTGGCGAGAGCCAGGTGCAACAATCTTCAGGGAATTTCAGGAAAAGACCTGGAGGCTGGTAGATGAGTGTAGCCTGGAAAGTAGCGAGTGACATAGTCTCACATCAGATTCAAAGCAAGAGGTGAAGCTGAGAAAAAAAGGAGCTCCCTTTTTATAAATAATAAAATAAAAAATAAATGGTTTGTAAATAGCACTGAGTAATCAAGTAACAAGAAGGAAACACATCCCACATCCACACAGAAGGGTGAGGAGAAGAACATACCACTGGAGAGGGCCAGAGGGAGATTGATTTGTACACCTCCATACATACACACACACACACACACACTCAGAAGTGTTATTAGGTAGCTCCTTGCTGTCTCTAACCTTCTACCTCAGGTCTGTGCCTCCCACTAGCTGCTGTGCCAGTGGCTTCATATGAATCTATACTCTCGTATGTCTTGGGCCCTGCACCCACTTTCTGACGTTTTCTCAAGGCTTATCTTCTGTATGGCCAGAGTTTGTTTCTCAGCAAGGGAACTGTTTGCTTAGAACTGTCAGTCTTCTTCAGAAACTTGAACGGGTATTGCTGGCAGCAGTCTTGCGGCCCTACTCCAGAGCACTCTTCATCGGGCTAATAATCTCTGATGTGTGTGGCTGGGGGATCCCTGGCCATCTCTGCACAAAGCCCTGAGTCACTGGGTCTCTGGCAGTGGTCCACCCCACACAGAACTCAGAATGTGCTGCTTGGTCGTCACTGTCCTATCTGTGGCTGACTGACACCCCCCACCTGTAACAAATTAGAAAACTTGGTAACCTGTTCGTCCTAAGGGCCCATCCTAAGGAGAACCTCTCTGGAAGTGGGAAAGCTGCCTATTCCCACTCTCATGGGATCTGGATATCGGGATCCTCAGGCAGCTGAGTCGTAGCCTCTTCCACTCTCTTTCCCAAATGTAAGCAGGATTCCCCAGGGCTAACAGCCAATGTTCTGGGATGTTTCCTGAAAGTTCTCTTTGTTCCTCCTCCTCCTTACCCACCTCACAGAATAACCCTTCTAACTGGAATCATTGATGAGGGTTCTTCTGCTTGCCTGTGCGCAGTAAGTTTCTGCAGCCGCATTTCATTGTATGTGGCACTAATAGCAGATCGTTCCGGTTGTCTCAGCAGCACCTGCTGTACTGATCTTTGCAAAACATTCTCTAATTTGTCGTGGATGCAGAAGTCTTTCCCCTTTCTGTTGGTGGGTGATAAAAAAAAAATTAACAAGAATTTCATTGTCCTCCTCATTACCAAATACTCATCTTGGATGGACACAGAGATGCGCTTCCCAGATCCCCCTTCAAGGAAGGACTTGTTGGCCCAGCTTCTGAGAATGTTGTAGTCCCGTGAGCTGTCGACTCCTTCAGGGACAGCCTCAGCTTCAGAGAGCAGCCTCACCCTCTGAGGAGCAGCCGCATCCTGAGACCGGTGGGTCTGGGGATGTAAAGGCCTGGCAGTTTCTGCCTGACTTGGAACAACGCCAGTGAGCCATCATTTCAGCTTCAGAGCTCCCCGTGGGCTTGGCTGAGGTGGTCCAACCTACATCACAGCTCAGCCTCTTCCTGTGCCTCTTCCTGCTTCCTCCTCCTCCCTTCCACAGGTGCCAGTCTCCAGCGCACTCCCTGATAAACATCCTGAACTTGAGTCTTAGAGTCTGCTTCCTGGAGAACCCACCTACAACCCACTCTGACTGTTGTTAGGCCTCAGGGACCAAGGCACTAACAGCTCTGAGGCCACGTAATTCCCAGTGTAAAAACACATAGACAATCCTTATCATTTTTCTTTTTCCATCAAACCACAGTTTAAAGTCCTTGCTATTCCCTGTTGACAATTTTGAGCCTCTGGATTAAGCTAAGTCTCAAGGTTACCCCACCTCTAGACTTTCAAAATATGTGAGCCAAGAAAGTTGTTTATCGTGAATGCCAATTTGCATTAGGTTTTATATTGTTTGTAACATAGAGAGCTCTGAGATGAGCAAAGTAGAGGGAGGCAATTGGTAAATGTAGGAGGATGAAGCAGAAAAGCAGAAGATTCTGAGCTACCCACAAAAACTGGTTCCAGGAGCTGCTTCAGTGTTTGAGCTCTCCAATTTGAGATCCTTGTGATGTGCCTCTTCTCTGGTGGTACCTTCCCTGGGGTATCTGTTCTTTGAAGCCAAAGAAACTTCACAAAGATAAGAGACTTTGCCTTAACACAAGTTAGTTAGGACCAAAATGATTTTATCTATTAATAAATTGTTACCAATATTATTCACCATATTTTTACTCTTTTAGAAAATGTACTTCTAAAATATAAAAATTGCAATCACTAAAGATACTTTAAAAAATATGTTGTAGGATCTAAAAGCAATTTCAAAAGAGGAATTTCAAAAATGTTTTATAGAATAAGTAGCAGGCACTCAAGATAACTGTTTGGAGAAAACCAAGTCATTCATTTTGTGTGTTCTTCTATGATTGTTATAATTATCCACTATTAATAGTCTCATTTTCTATATCCCACATCTCTAGAGAAAGCATATTACAGTGCAGAGAACAGAGACTTTGGAAACAAACCTGGATTTATATTCTGACTGCAATTTACTGTTTATGGTCAAGTCACATAATCTGCATCTTTGTTTCTTCATCTACAATATGGGTGGAACAATTGACCTTTCAGGACTTCTTTGTGAGAATGAAGGTAATATATGTGAAATGTGTAATATATAACAGGTTTTCAATAAATGCTTGCTAATTTTTTTTTTTTTAAGAAGCAACACAGAAGTCATCTCTTCCGCCCCTAGCAGACTGATTTGTCTGCACGTGGTTGGGCACATGGCCCAGCCTGGGATAGTATTCTATCCTCCTGGCTATTGTGACTGATACAGAGCTGTGTCTGTGACCTATTCCGCACCAGCCACAGTCCTCCACCAAGTTTTTTTTAACTAGCTTCGTCAAAATTCTCCTCCTCCCTGGATAACAAACCGCACAGTCCAATGTGTTAACCACTAGCTACATGAAGCTGTTTAATTTCAAATTAATTAAAATTAGATAAAATTTATAATTCAGTTCCTCAGTCCTACTAGCCACATTTGGAGTTCTCAATAGCCACGTGTGGCTAACAGCTACTGTGCTTACCAGCACAGATGCAGAAGTTATATTGGGCAGCACTGATACCTTAGAGTGACTGGCAACAACGGCCCCCCTCAAAAAGCATAAGAAGGTTTATGAGAATGAAGCTGACACCAAGACACAAGCAAGAGAGATGAGAGATAACTGCCATGGCTTTTAAGTATCTCATTCCCAATTATTCTGGTTCCCTCCGAAATTTTGTTACATGGTGCAAGAAATTCCTCCTTTTGGGCTTCAAACAGTTGAAGTTGAACTTCTGTCACTTACAACCAAATAATCTTGATGAATCACATTCTTTAGCTTGACGGGCAGCAAACCAGATGCAGAATCCTGGAGGGCCAACTCTGGTAAGGATCTGGAAACGAGACAGACCTGGACCCTAAAAGTACTATAACAAGGGGTGAACATTTTGGCCTGTCTTCAAGGCCACCTTCCTACTAACTTAGTTGGGGCCTTCTTTTAAGAAACCTTGTCTCAGGACTTCCCTGGTGGTGCAGTGGTTAAGAATCTGCCTGCCAGTGCAGGGGACACGGATTTGATCCCTGGTCCAGGAAGATCCCACATGCTGGAGCAGCTAAACCCGTGCGCCACAACTACTGAGCCCACGTGCCACAACTCCTGAAGCCTGCGCAACTAGAGCCCGTGCTCCGCAGCAAGAGAAGCCACTGCAATGAGAAGTCCCTGCACCAAAACGAAGAGTAGCCCCCGCTCACCACAACTAGAGAAAGCCCAAGTGCAACAACGAAGACCCAATGCAACCCAAAAATACATAAAATTTAAAAAAAAAAAAAAACCTTGTCTCTCCCTATGTTGAATCCCATGTATCATAAATTCATCTTCTTAGTGTCCCCAGACTCACCACTGGGGACCCAATCATGCTCTCGTTGACTGAGTTTTTAGTTTGTTTTTTTTTAAGTCCCTGTTGCTCGCCTTTATCCTTCCTCGTCTCATATCTTGTCTCAGAGCCTTGCTTTTTTCCACCCACTTTTTACTTCTGGGCCTGAGTGGAGGCAACCTCTTTCAGGAGTGTAGTATGTGAACACTAGTCCAAGAAGCACAAGCTGAATCTGCACTATGCTGACATATAAACTGTGTGACTTTGAGCAGGTTACTTAACCTCTCTGAGCTTCATGTCCCTCGGGAAAAAATTCTTACCACATAAAGTTGTTAGACGATTAAATAAGACCATATTCTAAAAGACAATTTGTTGATGGCAGGGAGCCCCGTGGAGAACCCCAAATGAAGGTTTTAAACGAGAAAGGAGAATTTATTAAAAGGATACAGGAATGTCTCCAGGATACAGCTGAGCCTGAGGAATGAACTAGAACTAGGGTAGGTGTTTCAAACATTTTACATATTTATTTATTTTTAGAAGGCCCTGCTAAGCCTATAGTTTGTTTTTTTTGTTTGTTTTTTATACAGCAGGTTCTTGTTACTTGTCTATTTTATGCATATTGGTGTGTATGTGTTGGTCCCAATCTCCCAATTCAACGCCCCTCCCCGCCACTTTCCCCCCTTGGCGTCCATGCGTTTGTTCTCTACATCTGTGTCTCTACTTCTGCCTTGCAAGCCTTGCATCTGTGTCTCTATTTCTGCCTTGCAAGCCTCTATTTCATCTGTGCCATTTTTCTAGATTCCACATATATGCGTTAACATACAATGTTTGTTTTTCTGACTTGCTTCACTCTGTGGCAGTCTCTGGGTCCATCCGGGTCTCTACAGGTGGCCCAATTTTGTTCCTTTTTGCGGCTGAGTGGTGTTCCATTGTATGTGTGTGCCACACCTTCTTTATCCGCTGTCTGTCTATGGGCATTTAGGTTGCTTAAGCATTTTACATGTTTAATCCTCACAGCAACTCATTCAATCCTCAAGTCAACCCTCTGAGGTAGGTAATACTATAATAATCATCCCCATTTTACAGATACGGAGACTGAGAGATTGAGTAGTTTAACTCAACACCTAGTAACGTGGTAGCCATATTTCAAATTCAGGGAGTTTGGCTTCAGAGTCTGTGTTAACCCCTACGTCATATTGTCTCAAATGGTGATAAGTACGATGAAAAAAGAAGCTGGGACTGGTAGATAACAAGACAGAAAGGACCTGGATCCTTGATAACATTGCTGAGCCACTTACTTTTACAAGTTACAGAGATGCCCTTATTTAGGGCTCTGGTTATATAAGATAATAAATCCCTTTATTGGGGGACTTCCCTGGTGGTTCGGTTGTTAAAGACTCCGTGCTCCCAATGCAGGGCGCCTGGCTTCAACCCCTGGTCAGGGAACTAGATCCTGCGTGCCGCAACTGAAGATCCTGCACGCCACAACTAAGACCCGGCACAGCCAAATAAATAAAATATTAAAAATAAATAAATAAATAAAGACAGTTTATAAGGGGCAATGCAAATATATTATCAACAGTATTATAGATATAGATGCATCTCTCGCAACTAGAGTTAAGCACCTAGGCAAGGATTGTGTTTTCTGTTACTTTTGAATGTGACACCCTTCCCCACATCCCACTCCTCTTACTAAAGTCTGGAACACAGTGCTCTTCACACAGTAGGCAGTTATTAGATGCTGGCCAGCTGATTTCCATTTCTGTGCCTCCCTCTTTGGGAGGAGGGCAGGAGAGGGAGGATGGGACCAAACCCGTTCCTGACAAGGTTGGTGGGAGGACACCATCTGAGGATCTAGGAGAAAAGAAAAAATGAAGCCATTCATGAGTTGGAGGTAATTTGTGGCTTCCCCATGATTTTTCAACGTGTTTTTCTTTGATCACTGAAGCTTTACATGAACAGAAATCCAGAGATGTTTTCTAGAATGTCCTCGCCACATCTCAAATAGGTCAACGAAAGCTGGATCTCTCCACGCTTTAATACCAATTCATGTCTCCTCTTTGTTCCTCTGGAGAGTTGCTGAATAGGGCACGTTCATCGACCGTGGACACAAGCCTGAGTTCCTCTCAGTTTCTGAGGGGGTGGGAATTCTATTCAGAAATCAAATATTGACTCTCAGCATAAAACACTTTGATGTTTTCAAGTTTTCCACTTTGGAACTGGGAGCACCTCCTCCCTAGCTTATGGAAATCTGGACCCCATGCTGTTGCAGGATCACATTGTTTCTGCTAGTAAACCCCACGCCTTTTTGAGACACCCTATCTGTAGAACGCTTTTCTTCCAGGCGTCCCCTCACATTCACTGAACTCACAGGCAGCAAAACCAACGTTCAGGATGAAGGCCCCAGGGAGGGCACGGGGAGCCTTTTGACTCCCATCTCTGTTCATATTTGATGTTTCTCAGAAGCGAACCAGAGGTGGGGAACTTTAAAAAGAAAAAGAAAAGAAGAAATGTCCTTGGGAAGGGCCATTCCTCACTCTCCAGGCCCACAGAAAGCTTGTTTTGTTCCAGAGAGAGCTGGCTAATCTGTCCCTGGTTCGCTGGTTGCTGGAGCAGCAGGGCCCTGCCTTGTCTCAACTCAAAGCCTCACACAAATTCCTCGTTCCCAGGCAACGCACAGCAGCTCCACAAATCTTCGTCCTCCCTCTCCCTCCTTTCTGGCAAATTGAACCGATGGTAGGGACAGCTCTGGCACCGTTCACATATAGGTTTATGGAACAAAGAATCGAAAATAACTTCAGCAACAAGAGAGGGCACCAGGAGTGGGCAGAGAGGTCCACCTTACATCCTGGGGCTTAGTCAGAGGGTGGGTGCTGGGGGTAAAGGGTTAGACCAGGATTTGGACTTCCGACTGATGACCCAGAGAGGTGGTCGGGAGCCTCAGCTTTGTTAGCAACTAACCTGGGTTTCTAATCCAGGTTCTGCCACTTAGTAACTATATGACCTCAGCAAATTGCTAACTTCTTGAAGTTTTAGTCTCTCTTGTTTGTAAAATGAGGTGATAATACCTACTGAAAAGGAGGTACTGGGAGAATTAAACGAACAAATAGATACAAAGTGCCTGACAGTAGGAGTAGCTTACACACACACACACACACACACACACACACTTTGAGAGCAGTTAGAGAAGGGGAGAAGGTTTGGACAGGTTACCTTCCTGCAAGGTCACCCAGAAATCTGGGGAATTAACTTCTCCTTACCCCGGAGAAGCAGCTTTCGACCCATATCTGATGGCAGTTGGTGGATAAATATCCCAGCTCCCTTGCCCCTCGGGTGGGATAATTCTGAGGCTTATTCTTCATTGTTTCCCACAGTTAAGCTCTAGCTGTCCACACGGTAGTAAACTGCTTCATGTGCAACCTTCACTGGCTTCCTTCCCTTCCATCTCTCATTCCCCCAATATCCTACCTGTTTGCTGGGATCACCTTTCAAATAAACTATTTAGCTTCTTGCCTTGGAGTCTGCCTCTGGGGCAACCCGGACTAAGATACCAGTATTTCTCCAAATTTCTGAAGGCCTAAGTTCTCAGCACTATCTCTGACTCCAAACTCCTGCTTCACCTGAATTAGTCCCTTTAGAGATCATTTCACTGTTCTATATGTGCTGTACTCTTGCCTACCTTGTTGAGGCAGACCTGGAACTCCGTCCTTTGTCTTAGTGTGTAAACACACACACACACACACCCGTATTAGTTTTCTATGCTGCATAACTAATTGCCACAAATTTAGCAGCTTAAAACAACATACATTTATTTTTCTTTACAGTTTCTGTGGGTTGGGTACAGCTTAGCTGGATTTTCTGCTCAAGGTGTCATCAGACTTCAGTTAAGGTGTCAGCTGGTTTGCATTCCTTTCTGAAGCTCAAGGTCCTCTTCCAAGCTCATGTAGTCATTGGAAGAATTCAGTTCCTTGTGCCTGTAGTACTGAGGTTCCTATTTTCTTGCCAGCTATTAGCTGAGGGTAGCTCTCGGCTCCTAGAGCCACCAGCATTTCCTTGCCACGAGGCTGTTTCACAACAGGGCAGTTGACTTCTTCAGAGTCAGCGGGACCATCTCTCTCTCTCTCTCTCTGTCTCTCTGGTCTGCTAAGTCTTATATAACATAATCTAACCAAGGGAGTGGCTACCCTATCACCTTTGCCATATTCTATCAGCTAGAAGCACACACACACATACTGCAATTTGTGTGCAGTAAAATTTTCTTAGAGTTTTGAAGAAGACAGAGGAGAAGGGGTTTATAGCGTAACAATGCAAGTTGTTCTTCAGTTGTTTTCAGCCCCCTGCCCCTTGCTTCCTCGCCCCGACCCCTCATGTCTCTCCTCGCTGCTCTTTCTCCGTCCCCAGTTCCTGTTTATCTCTACTGCACAGGGGTTTATCTTTTTGTGTCTTGATGCCTTTTGCTAGACCTTACCTTCCACTCCATGTGGCGTATCTAGATATTTTTCTTGCTAAAGACAATTTACTCTATAAGAGGAATTTGGGTGCCATTTGTTAGATTATTTTTCATTCTGCTACCAAAGATTAATTACAGTTTAGTGGAGGAGACAGATTTGACTCAATTGATAACAGGAAGTGAATGAAGGGAAGGAGGGGGAGGATGCTAAATATAAAAGTCCCCACTGACGTTATGGTATTAGCAAGGACCAAAGCTCTCCAGTAGTATCGGTGCCAGAGCATTCTTCATGCAGCCTGGAGACAAGAGAAGAGGCCACGTGGGCAGGGACATTCTTAAATCTAATGGTAGGGTTATTAAAACCTACTTATCTATACGTCATTCGTGTGTGTGTGTGTGTGTGTGTGTGTGTGTGTGTTGGGGGAGGTTTCCATTCTGAGCTGCAGGGCCACTGCCTGGGTGCTCAGCATAGCGTCCTGAGTACAGCAGGCCAGGGCTGCCATGCATGCGGGGGAGGGGAGGGTCGGAATCCCGGAGCCCCAGAGCGGGTGCCAAATGAGAGTGGCCTGAAGCACCTGTGTGCAGCCGGAGGGCCAAGAGGACCGGGCCGAGCTGCTCAGGAGAGGACGATGCCCGCGGAAATGCATCTGCTGAAGTGCTCAGAGGAGGTAAGGGCACAGGCCTTGGATGCCGACAGTCAAGCCGTGTGTCTACACATTGTTTAATAGCCGTGTTATGCAGAGCTCAGAGCTCCTCCCTGGGAGGAGGCACATAAGAATGAGGAATTACAGCCCCTGCCCTGGAGAGTCTTCCAGGCTAATGAGGAGATGGCCACAGTAACCATGTTTTCTGATCCCAAGGGGGACAACCCTCTTCAGAGCTAAAGAAAAGTAATATATATATATATATATATATATATATAATCAGGATATCCGTACCAAAAGAAAAGAACGAAAGACAAAAAAACAAAAACCCCAGTCTGAATCATCAACAATTAGCTGGAACAGACACACCCACAGGGAAAAACCCAAGGAATGCATGGAAGGATAAAACAAGGTCAGCTCAGACAGGTGAGATCACCGGTACGTGCTGTGTGTGAGACTAAGTTGGCTGGACTGTTACCTTATGTTTCTGTCACCCATTGCCTATTGGATCGGTGGCCCGCCTCAAGGTGAATCCCAGTTACTTCTGGGAATTCCAAGAGGGGTGCCGCATGTGTGCTCACGCATCACTCTGTCATCTGCAGGTGCTGTTTGGTGCCCTCCCCGCTGTCATTCCTCTCCCCCAGTCCCCCTCACAGTCGCCCTCCACTCCACCAGCTGCTGGAGAGGTCCCCCGACCCACCACAAGTTTTCGCCCATTCAATAGTCAGCAACTATCTGCGGAGCACCTACTATGTGCCCCGCCCTGTGTTACACAGTAGGGCTACAGAGGCCAATAAGACACAGCACTTCAATCCAAGAACTCTCTGTTCTTGAGATGAGGAAAGCACAGAAGCAGATGATATACGCTTCTGTAGGGCTACTCATCTTAAAACACCTGAAGCAGGATTGCAGAATTGCTCCTCGTACACTCAGTTGTGCAAAGGCACAGTGGTGCCTTTGCGCCTTTGCAGCTGCCGGGGTCTCCCATGTGAGCCTCCCACCCACCCACCCCCCGCCCAGGGCAGCAGAGGAAAACCAAAAGTCAGTCCATCCTGGTAAACTCAGTCTAACCCAACCACCTGAACATTCTCTTGAGGTAGCTCAGTCTCTGATTGGATCAGTCTTTCCAGTTTCTTCCCCAAACCCAGCTCTTCTCTGAGAAGGGTTAGTGTGAGCATACGTGGTGTGGCTTAGGGGTCCTTGTGGCAAGGCGGGAGATGGTGTCCCAGGACCTGTGTGGCCTTCTCAGGACTCCCACTGGTCTCTGCACGAGTCTAGGTTGCTCTCTCGTCTGAGGGGCGGTTGGTGGCCCAGCTATCACCTGCACAGTGCGGCCCCTTTGCTCCCTGTCCTGCCCTCTGTTGGTGCTTTACCCTCCAGTACCTCTGGGTCCCCTCAAGGGAACATGTGGCCACTTTGGGGCACTTTCGTACTCTGCGTGGGTGTAAGGAGCCTAAGGTCATCCCTGGAGGGGATGTGGAGAACTTCGATCCTGCCCAGGTCTCCCTCTATCGCAGCTCTCTTTCCACAGTCCTTCAGGATGAAAAAGGCAGAGTTCAGGCTTTCTATTTCCTGAACATCATATCCTTTTACCTCAGACAATAAGCCTCTGGACCTAACCATCACAGGCAAAAGAGGCCATTTGTCTACAACTATAGAAGAACGCTATGATCTGGTCCACAGCCTGCTCTGTGATACATCAAAGGAGCAGATAAAAGAAATTAAAATATCCTTCTGTACCTTACAAACACTGGCTTTCAAGCCTTTCGTCTTGCTACTGACTCTAAAATACGATTTTCGATGTCAGAAGCTGAATATTGCCTTTCTCTTTTTCATGCTGAAACACCATTAACTCTACCAGAGGCAGACAAGCGCCTTGAGCTGGGTAGGAAAAAGTCACAACCATAAAGATGCAAAAGGAAAAAAATCTGACTTGTGTATTTCAGAATATTTTTGGAGTTCCTCTGTGAAGTTCAAAAGCAGTGCTTCCCACCTCTCCTCCCCATCCTTTGGCTCAGATGGACCATGCACTCAATCTTCAGTTCTAGAAACCTGGCTTACACAAGCTGTCTCCAGTATGTAAAAAGAATACTTTGAGAGATAGCTACTGAATTTACAAACCTAAGGTCAGCGTTAGAGACAATCAAGAAGGGAAGTTGTAAACTTTGGTCTCACCAAGATATAAAGATCCCTAAAGTAATGGAAAAGAAGAAGAGGCAGTTTTTTCTTAAAGTTTAAAATATCACCTCTGGGGCTTCCCTGGTGGCGCAGTGGTTGAGAGTCCGCCTGCCGATGCAGGGGACACGGGTTCGTGCCCCGGTCCGGGAAGATCCCACATGCCGCGGAGCGGCTGGGCCCGTGAGCCATGGCCGCTGAGCCTGCGTGTCCGGAGCCTGTGCTCCACAACAGGAGAGGCCACAACAGTGAGAGGCCCGCATATCGCAAAAATATATATATATATATCACCTCTCCAACAAAGAATTTTCTAGGCACCCTACCGTACTAAATCTTCGTCAATCCTCTCAACAATTTCTACAAGGAAGCTACTGTTTCTCCCCCTTTTACAGATGTGAAATTGGAGAATTAACAACGTTGCACACCCATCCCCAGATCACACTGTTAGCAAGCATACATTCCACTGACGCCCCTCAGGAGAGGATGTGGACGTGGTAATGAAGGGTCAGGGTAGAGCTGGGGTGTCTCTCTTCATCACGCCTCAAGACTTGAGGAAATGGCTGGGCTGTAGCTGGTGACAGAACCCCAGGCTCTTGGGCTATTACCTTCATCTTTGTTCTGACATGTTCTAGGAAATGGGCTGGAGGCTGGGGAATGAGCAGAGTAGCTTCTGGAGAAAGGTCCCCAGCATCTACGTGATTCTATGATAGAGAGAGAAGCCCAAGCAGCACCAGGACAGGTATGAAAATAATAGAATTCAAGCCATATTCCAATCTTCTTTCTTTGGGGTGGAACAGGAGTTTCCCATTTCTTCATCAGTTTCTGGAATCTCTCACCCCCCAGCTTTTGAAAAGCTCCTCTCCCTCCATTTTCAGAGCTTATTGAGGTGTGTCCCTGGCGCACACCCTCCTTCGCAGGAACAGGGAGCGTGAGGTGGAGACAGGACAGGTTGGGACACACAAGGTCCAATTTAGTGTGTGTCCCAGCCCAGTCCATTCATTGAGCCCAAATCCTCATCTCCCCCTGGCAGTGGGGCTCAGCACAGGCCGGCAAAGAACTGCTAGGCTGCTGGGACCCATCAGACTGAACCCTGTGCTGGAGATTATCTCCCAAGCAGATACTCTCCTCCGAACCCGGGATGTAGGGCTTTGAAACTAGAAAATGCCAGGTCTGAAAGAGAGGAAAGAACAAGTGCAGCAACACACAGAGCTCTGTGTATTCAGAGAGAACTTGGCAGGGCTGTGTTCGGGCAGAGAAACTCCGAGTGGTACAAAGGGACGTGCCCAGAGTGGAGAAATCATGCTAATTGTGTACACCAGAGCTGGAGAACGCCACCCAAAATGAAGAGAGAAAGGGAAGCCCTGTCCAGAGCCTTCAATGCCCTGCGCCTCGCTCCTTTGCTCTACCTGCTTCTGATCCAGACAGGTAGGAGACCAGAGGGTAAGACAGGGTCTGGAGAAGGGACCCGGGGCTTTCAAAGGAGAGGGAGGGGAGAGCTGAGGGCCAGAATGCCTTTGGGGTGGGAGGAGGGGAGAATGCTCAGCCACCGTGGGAAGCGTCTCAGTGAATTCAGGCATTCGTGTTGAATGTATTTCTTCATTCTGTGTGCCTCCTGCCCGGCCCCTGCCCCCCATCCCCCAAAGCCTGCATGACTTTGCAGCTCCCACGGCATTCAGTACATTAGATGGAGGGCAATGAGCTGTTTCTGATGGGATGTCTTGTTGGCGTGGGCCAGTCCGGCATTCTTTCCGAGGGACTATGGTGGGCCTTGGAGGGGTGGGGAAATCTTGGTTTTGTGTCTCCCCATCCGCCGCCCTGGCTTCTCTGAGTGTGAAATAACAAGGGAGATGAAAAAAACTTTGGAGATAATAGGCCTTCTGGTTTGGGAGAGTAACACCAACCCATGCATAACACACACGCCATAGACACCTACCTCCCCCCACCAACTTCTTGGAGAAATGATCTTATTTGAAATACATTTGCTTATGTGCACACACGCACGCACGTGCGCACACACACACACACACTATTCCAGAGAGCCTAGGAATTCACGATTTAGTGGGGCAAATAAGATGCAGAGATCATTTTAATCAAATGCAGAAACTACTATGAGTCAGAGAGGCAGAGGGTTCCAGGAATCAGAGAGAGGTCACCTGCCCCATCAGGAAGCTGGTGCTGGAGGCACAGAATGGGAGTGGGGGAATGTCAGGGGAGGTCTCCTGGGAATGTCTGCACTGAACTTTAAAAGATGAGAAAAACAGATAGGTGTGGGAGTGAACACTATAGTTGGGAAAATGCGCCAAGGTCAACAGCTTGAAATGGTATCACATGTTAGGAGCAGCCCAGTCAGTCACCGCTGCTGCAGAAGAAAGTGTGGGTGGAGTTAGGTGAGTCTGGTAAACCCTGCTAAGGAAACTGTAATATAATTTGCAAACAATGGGAGCGGGGGAGGACATTGAATGGTTTTTAATCTGGGAACCAGCAGGGCCCAGAGTATAGCTCAGATCCCTCACTCTCCAGTGAGGCATTGGAGGTGAAACTACAGGCAAGCAAGATAGGAAAGGAAGCCTGTATCCGTTTGCTGGAACCACAGACTGGGTGGCTTCAACAGCAGAAATGTATTGTCTCACAGTTCTGGAGGCTAAAAGTTCCAGATCAAGGTGCTGGCAAGGCTGTGCTCCCTCTGAAGGCCCTCGGGAAGGTTCTGTTCCAGCGCTCTCTGCTGGCTTCTGGGAGTTCCTTGGCTGTGACAGATTAACTTTAATCTTCACATGGCATTCTCCCTGTGCTTGTGTGTATATCCAAATTTCTCCTTTTTAAAAGGACACCAGTCATCTTCGATTAGAGGCCCACCCCACTCCAGCATGACCTCATCTTAGCTTATTACCTTGGCAATGACCACACGGCAAAATAAGGTCACATTCTGAGATATTTGGGGTTAGGACTTCAAGATATGAATTTTAGGGGACACAAGTCAAACCATAGCGAGGCTATTGCAATAGTTCAGGAGAGAAATGACCTGAGCTGGAATTAGAATAAAGAGAGGGGGAGTGAGGGATGTTGAGATAATATTTTGGAGGGAAAGTCAGGACCTAGGGATTTATAGGAAGTGAAACGATCTAGAGAAGGAGGTAGGGTTTCTGTGTGAAACCATACATTTAAAAAATGGGGCAAGGTTGGGAGATACGATAGCTAGTGTTGCACTCACGTTGAGGTTGAAACGCCTATGAGACATTTGTGGGAAAATGTTGAATAACCTAAAGCTGGAGGGTTGGAGAGAAGTATTTGGAAACTGTCAGCCAAGAGGTGAGATTTAAAAGAAGGATAATGAATAAATATTACCTTGGAGGAGAAAATGAGCTAGATATGGAACATTGAGGAACCCCAGGATTTGCAGAGGAAGGCAGAGAATAAAGCCCACTGAGGAGACCCAGAAGGAACAATCAGAGACACAGAGGGAGACCTGGGAGACTGTGGTATCCAGAAAGTGAAGGGAGTTGGGAGTTTCCCAGACAATCATCATCAAATGTATCAAGGAGCCCAGTATAATAAGGACCTGAAAGAGCCCATTGGATATGCCAGTTAAAAGGTTACCATTAGGGACTTACCTGGTGGCACAGTGGTTAAGAATCCGTCTGCCAATGCAGGGGTACACGGGTTCGAGCTAGGCCTGGGATGAGGAAAGACTGTTCCATGAGGTTTTTCAGGCACCAAGCTGATGGAGTGCTATCAACTTTGACATGTGTTTCCCATGGTCAGTCTGAGATTTATCTTCATTTCTTTTAGGTAGAGGATTAAAAAAGAAAAGGAGGGAGGTTTTTCTAAATCAGCCTGTAAATGGTGTCCACAACTTTTACTAGTAGTATTGGCTAGAACTCAGTAGTATCATAATTAATTGCAAGGGAGGCTGGGAAATGTATTTTTAAGATTGGCAGTAAAAGGGGGGCTGGACCATGTGGCCCTGGCTCCCAGAGATTTACCTTAATCCCTTGCCATACTCCCTTATGACAGCAATCACCAACCTAGCCTCAGGCAAGTAACACTTAGTGCTCTGAACCTAATATGGCCTAAAGAGTCTTTCCTAAATTCATCACAGCCCTATTCCTGGAACATTCAAACAAGGCTTTCCTAGAGGCTAGGATACTATTCACAGACATAAACACAGCATGCCATAAATCTAGATAATCTGATTTGCAAGATGTTATTCTCTGGGATCCTAGAGTCAGCCCATCCTCTACCGACCCAATAGGAAGAAGTCCCTTGCCTGGTTTCTACCCTTTTAGTCCTAAGATCACCTTCACATTGTAGGTGCTGTCTTTTTTTTTTTTTTTAACATCTTTATTGAAGTATAATTGCTTTACAATGGTGTGTTAGTTTCTGCTTTACAACAAAATGAATCAGTTATATATATACATATGTTCCCATACCTCTTCCCTCTTGCGTCTCCCTCCCTCCCACCCTCCCTATCCCACCCCTCCAGGCAGTCACAAAGCACCGAGCTGATCTCCCTGTGCTATGCGGCTGCTTCCCACTAGCTATCTACCTTACATTTGGTAGTGTATATATGTCCATGCCTCTCTCTCGCTTTGTCACAGCTTACCCTTCCCCCGCCCCATATCCTCAAGTCCATTCTCTAGTAGGTCTGTGTCTTTATTCCTGTCTTACCCCTAGGTTCTTCATGACATTTTTTTTCTTAAATTCCATATATATGTGTTAGCATACGGTATTTGTCTCTCTCTTTCTGACTTACTTCACTCTGTATGACAGACTCTAGGTCAATCCACCTCATTACAAATAGCTCAATTTCGTTTCTTTTTATGGCTGAGTAATATTCCATTGTATATATGTGCCCCATCTTCTTTATCCATTCATTCGATGATGGACACTTAGGTTGTTTCCATCTCCGGGCTAGCAGATGCGAGGCAGGAAATCCCATCTAAATTATCACAGAAACTAAGAGCCGGAGAAATCTTAAGGATCATGTAGCCAAACGATTTCAGCCTGATACACAGAGCCATAAGGATTCCTAGCGGCAGCCCAAGGTACTGGGGAGGACAGGGCTCTGGCCCTCACCACCTCTTTGACCAAATCAGGTGAACTAGAACTAAATTTCATTTCTTTTCAATTTCTATAAAGTTTTGTGGGAACAAAAATACCTTTAATTAAAAATTTTTGAAAATAGTTGATTTTGTCCATTCTAACTCCTGCCAATTGAGACTCCTCTCAGTAACAAGTATATAATATTCATACATATGGTGGCTTTCATCATTAAAGTAGTCTCTTCCATGCTTAAGGTTTTATGATTGTAACATCCTTGACAGGTGATGGATCATAGAATGTCAGGGTGGAGAAGGCCCCTAGAGATCATCTGGTCCCACCACCTCACTATTCAGAGGAGGAAATGGAAGCACAAGGAGGTGAAAGAAGAGTCAATTGGCGTTTCCTTGACCAATTCCATAGATGATAAGCTCATTACTTAACAATGCATTTGCTCCCAAAATGGACTGGATATGTTTTTAAATTAAATTTGCTTTGGGCTTCCCTGGTGGCGCAGTGGTTGAGAGTCCGCCTGCCGATGCAGGGGACGAGGGTTCATGCCCCGGTCTGGGAAGATCCCACATGTCGTGGAGCGGCTGGGTCCGTGAGCCACGGCTGCTGAGCCTGTGCGTCCAGAGCCTGTGCTCCACAACGGGAGAGGCCACAACAGTGAGAGGCCCGCGTACCGCAGAAAAAAAGAAAAAAAAAAATTTGCTTCGATCTCCACAACTAACCTTTTAGTTCCATTGCCTCCTGGTTTGGTCTGGGTCCTCGAGATACAAGGAGAGGAGCAGGGATTGGAAAGGTACAGCTCACCTTCCCCAAATCTACACTGCAGCAGTAGCAGAGTGGGAAATAGGGGTGAGAAAGAAGGAGGGAACTTCAGAGGCAATGACAGTCAAAGGAAGCAGCTGGGGGTGCAGAGGAACGGAGAACCTGACATGTATGTGTCTATTCAGCTAAACTCAGTCCTGTTCCTAGCTGACATCCTCTCCAGAAGACCCCTCCCTCAGGTGGCTGTATTGCTCTGCAAGGCCAGGTACAAGGCCAACGAGCAGCATCTGTTCAGGCCTCAAAGTTCCTAAAAGATCTCTGAAATGTGAGATGTGTCTCTGGATGGGGCTGCCATTGGACAAGATGGTAAAATCCCAGAACTAACTACAGGGCTGGAACAAACCATGAGACCATCTCGTTACCACTCATTTGACCTGTGGGAAATCTGAGCCCTGAACAGATAAGCAACTTCTCCCAGGTCCTAAGTCAACAATAGGACCCCGATCTCTGATGCTCAATCCTGTGTTCTCTCCCCTACACCACAATAACTGACATACATATCATGCTTTTGCACTGTGAACTGGATAAGACACTTGCTCTTGTTATCGTTATGATCCTTATTTTCTAAAAGAGAAGAGTGAGGCCTAGAAGGATGACTTGCCCAAATTCTCACAGCCAGTAAGCAGTGGAGTCCAATCTTACAAGGTCTTCTGACTCCAAGCTCTTTGCTTGACCTGTCCCAGATCCCTCTTCCATAGGGGATGCAAATTGGGCTGGAGTTTGGGTGAATCTCCACGACTGTTCTGCCCTGGGCAGGCCTAGTATGATGCTACGTGCAGCTGGGACAAGGATAGGGGAGGCTCTTGGTATGACCGGAGAGTTGTCCAGTTGTCCTCAGGCCCCTAAACTTGCCCTCTACTGGCACTGTCTCACGACACCCTCCTTTCTTTGGGAATCTACATTTCCATGCTTTCTCCATCCCTCACTTTCCCAATGCCCAATTAAGGAGAAAATCTGACAAATTCACTCTAGGGTCTAATGACCTATAAGTTTCAGGGGGTAGGGATGTTTGTCAGTTTTGCTCACTGATATATCCTGGGGACAAAGAACAGTGCCTGGCACATGGGGAGTCTCAATACATATTTCCATAAATGGGCCACATAAGGTATGGGTTACCTGGAATCTTCCTCAAGAGGAAGGCGATAGGGAAAACCGCCAGAGGCAGAGGTCCAGATTGAAGAAGGATCGAGGGCAAAGGGATGGGTGTGAGGGACGACAGGGGAGTGGAGGGGCCAGAGCTACAGTTGAAGGGTAAGAAGGAAGGACTGACAGGGAGTGAAGGGTTCAGAAGGGTGAGGCATGAAGAGACCAGAGGACTCGAAGATGGGAGTGAGGTTAGGAGCCAGGGCCTGACGCTGCCCTCACCTCGTGGGTCTCTGTCCACAGAGCCCCTGGAGGGGGTGAACATCACCAGCCCGGTGCGCCTGATCCATGGCACAGTGGGGAAGGCGGCCCTGCTTTCTGTGCAGTACAGCAGCACCAGCAGTGACAAACCCGTTGTCAAGTGGCAGCTGAAGCGGGACAAGCCAGTGACCGTGGTTCAGTCCATCGGCACCGAGGTCATCGGTACCCTGCGGCCCGACTACCGAGACCGCATCCGCCTCTTTGAAAACGGCTCCCTGCTTCTCAGCGACCTGCAGCTGGCCGATGAGGGCACCTATGAGGTTGAGATCTCTATCACCGATGACACCTTCACTGGAGAGAAGACCATCAACCTCACTGTAGATGGTAAAGTCTCTGGCAGGGAAGGAGGCGGGACTGGTGACTGGGACTGGGGCCACGTCCACCCAGTACATTAGCTAGACCCCAGGAAAACCCACACAAAAGCCGCTTGGGAGTGAGCCAACTGGAATGTTAGAGGTTGGCAGATAGGCCATAGCTAACACGTATACAGCGCTTACTACGTGCCAGAAACGATTGTAAAGTGCTTTGCCTATATTGACTCATGTCATGCTCATAATAATCTAGGGATAGTTAATATCATGGACCCCATTTTGCAGATGAGGAAACTGGGGCATAAGTTCAGGCAGCTAGTAAGTGGTAGAGCCAATATTTGAACCTATTTCGACCTAAGCTCAGCCCAACAAAAATATGTTCCAGGCTGGGTCAGTTTAAGACATCTTGGAAAGGTATGCGGGAAGAAGGGAAGGGAAGGTCCACAAGGGCAGGGACCATAGCTATCTTGTTCGGCATTGTACTCCCTGTGCTCAGTATGTGCTCAATAAACAGTGGGTAAATAAATGAGTGAGTGGATGTATGGATGGATGGGTGGATGGATGGTGGTAAAGAGCTGGAGTGATGATCTCTCAATACCGCAGACTGAGTTGGAAGGTAGGCAGTTAAGAAGGGGAAGGGAGATGCTTTTTGGCCTGTGGCTCACAGGCTCCCCCCACCCCCGGGCTCAGTGCCCATTTCGAGGCCCCAGGTGTTAGTGGCTTCGACCACGGTGCTGGAGCTCAGCGAGGCCTTTACCCTGAACTGCTCGCACGAGAATGGCACCAAGCCCAGCTACACATGGCTGAAGGACGGCAAGCCCCTCCTCAACGACTCGCGGATGCTCCTGTCCCCCGACCAAAAGGTGCTCACCATCACCCGCGTGCTCATGGAGGACGATGACCTGTACAGCTGTGTGGTGGAGAACCCCATCAGCCAGGGCCGCAGCCTGCCCGTCAAGATCACCGTGTACAGTGAGTTTCCCGCTGCCCTCCCTTGGGACTCAAAGCCCTGAGAGGCAGGTGCCCATGAGAGGCTAAGGACATCCCAGACAGAGTGCCACTGGAGGGGGAGAGAGGCAGAGATGGGCCAGCTCTCCCTGGAGGACAGCCACAGGTAGGAAGTGAGCTCTGGGCAAGGTCCACCACTGGCCAGCCATGCTGCCTGGGGTTCCTTTTCTATTTCTTCGGCCGCAGGAAGCTCTCTTCACCACACCTCCTGCCCCCTCTGAAGTCTCTCCCCACTCTCTGCCTCTCTCTCCCTAGGAAGAAGCTCCCTCTACATAATCTTGTCCACAGGAGGCATCTTCCTCCTTGTGACCTTGGTGACAGTCTGTGCCTGCTGGAAACCGTCCAAAAAGTCTGGGTAACTCTCCAAGTTCCTCTCCCTGAGCACCTGAATCCTTCAACCCATCCCAGCCCCAAGCTCTGTTCTTTCCTTCGTCTCTTTAAACGCCTTTCCTCCCAGGGCCCCGCACCTCTTCCCAGGATATCCATCTTACCACTGCATGTGTTGTATATGGAACCACATTTTGTGCTCGCAACCCTGACAGCCCCAGCACGATGAATACTGGTTTCACTTACACGGCACCTTTTGTGAGCCAGGCACTGTGTTTGTGGTTAGGGTGTTACCTTTAAATGTGATTATCTGCAGCTTACAGACAACGACCCGAGACTCGGATTAGTTAAATGACTAGCCCAGTCACAATGATAGGGACAGACTCAGGAGGCAAACCTAGATGGGACGCATCCCAAAGCTCCGGACTACTCCCCCTCCCACCGCACTCAGCCCGTCTTCCTGCTACAAGGCCTCGTTTATGGCCATCAGATTCCCCCCCGCCGTGTCCTCGCCCCCAGAACTTCTCCTGCTCACACTCGACAGCTCTGTTCACAGGGTGCTGGGTTGATTTGCAGGAAGAAGAGGAAGCTGGAGAAGCAAAACTCCCTGGAATATATGGATCAGAATCATGACCACCTGAAAGCAGAAGGTGAACTCCCAGCCACGCACTCACCCGTCCCATCTTCACTCAGATCAGTAAGCTGCTGGGAAAAGGCCGAAATGGGCGACAAGGAAGCCAGCTCTGCAGGGCCCCTTCCTGCACCAACTGCACGAAGACTGCAGAGCAGGGAGAGGAGCGGCCAAGGTAGGACCTCAGGTATTCCGGACCATTTGGTGGAGGCTGGCTTCCCGATGGCCTTAGCTGGCCATCGGGAAGCAAAGAGTGTAGGTGCTGGCTGGTGGAAAGGGTTCTGTACCTGGGCCAGCCACCCCATTCTTTGCTCCGTGCAGCAGACACCCTCCCACGGAGTGGAGAGCAGGAGCGGAAGAACCCCATGGCACTCTACATCCTGAAGGACAAGGTGAGCAGCTTCAGGCTGGGCGCCCCACAAACACTCCACCAGCCCCTACCATGTTCTGGTATTACGTAGCCATACCATATTGGTATACCTTTCTAGGACTCAGAATAACCCTGAGAAATATTTGTGTCATCCCCACTTTAGAGATGAGAAAAATACGGCTGACAGGGGTGAAATGACTTGCCCAGGATCAAACAAGTAAATCAGTGGCAAATCTAGGCTTCAAACCCAGGTCTTTGGACACTGTCTCTGGTGATTTCCCTACTATTCCATAAACCAACTCTGTCCCATGCTGTCCAAGGCAGGTGGAAGGTGCAGAGTAAGTGGACAAAGCACTCAAACTAATGCATTTCAACATTTAATGAGCACCTATTATGTGCCAGGCACCACGTCAAGTGTCCTGTGTTGCAAGCAAAAACAGACCTACGCCTGCAGCCCTCCAGGCAGTCGGAGTGTGGAGGGAACTATGTCCCCTCCACCTCGGTATTCCCAGCGCCCTGGAACAGCAGGCGCGCTCCCGGCCCTGGCCGGCTGTCCGCTGACCCCTCGCGGCACGTGTCCTTGCAGGACTCCCCGGAGCCCGAGGAGAACCCCGCCCCGGAGCCTCGGAGCGCGACTGAGCCCGGCCCGCCCGGCTACTCCGTGTCGCCTGCCGTGCCGGGCCGCTCGCCGGGGCTGCCCAGCCGCTCTGCCCGCCGCTACCCGCGCTCTCCAGCGCGCTCCCCCGCCACGGGCCGGACGCACACGTCGCCGCCCCGGGCCCCGAGCTCGCCCGGCCGCTCGCGCAGCGCCTCGCGCACACTGCGGACTGCGGGCGGCGTGCACCTGATCCGCGAGCAAGACGAGGCCGGCCCGGTGGAGATCAGCGCCTGAGCCTCCTCGGGACCCCCCGGGAGGCGCCCGCGCACTGCTGCCCGCGGCCCGGGGGAGGGCAGGGCAGGGGGGCAGCAGCCCGCCAGGGGCGAGGGGCGAGGGGCGAGGGGAGATGGAGGTCCTCACCCAGCGCTAGGGTTCCGGCGCGTGGACGATTGTGAGCGTGCGCAGATGGGGGGACGCGGCGGGAAGGATGGATCAGATGGTGAAACCGGGTTACGTTTGCTCCCGGCTCTTTAGTTGTGTTCTCAGTGCGTGTGGGTTGTGCCCTCTTAGGACCATATAGATTATTAAATTTACGGCCCAATCCCCGGAGGGGCTTATGGAAACTAACATCAGTAACCTAACCCCCTTGGCTATCCTATGCCCTTCCTAGGGCGCCCTCACGCTTCCCACCCATTCCCCTTCCCTCCGAACGAACTCCTGGTTCCTGGGGAACTTTTTTGGCAAGCCCAGATTAGAGAGGCCACTTGCCTCAAACGTACAACTGTCCTAAACTAAGGGGAAGTCCAATGCCCTTTACTGGGTGTACAGAGGGCTGTTCTGAGCATCCACCGAATCACTGTGAAGGCAGCACCTTGGAGCACCCTTCTCAGGCATATGGTACCTCGGTACCTACCAGCTGGTGAAGGAGGAGTTCAAGTACAATACATACCGTTGCCCCGCTACCGGGGTTCTAGCAAGAGCAAAGGATTCAAGCCTCCCACACTTGGCCTCCTCCCAAAGCCTCCCTCAGCGGCGTGCCCGGCATTCTTTCCGTCTCTGTTCCATAGAGAAGGGGCTTCTCACTCATTCTTCAGGCCCAGAAGGCTAGATCAAGTGAAGATCTGTCTTTTGACCCCACATACCTATGGCTTCTCCCTGGCTTTGTACAAAACAAGCCTTTCAAACAATCATTATCCCCCGGGAAGTTGTTGGGCTTCCTCCAGCTGTAAGAGGATGAAGTTCCACTCTCCCCAAAAATGGTAGGGGGAGGAGCAGGCTTATTGCTCCCCAGCATGTCTTAGAGACATGATGGAACCCTTAGCCTCTGGCCTCTCACCTGCCCTGCTCCCAGATGCTCAGGTCCCAGGAAACAGGACAAGGGCAGACTCCCCAGTCACACAAACAGCAGAATACCGAGAGGTTGGTCCACTGTGTAGCCAGGCCACGCCCATGCCGCCGCCTCTTGAACAGTTTGTAGGAACAGTAATCTACCGTGCGAAGAGAGAGCGCAATTAAAAAGCTGAAAGAGAAGTCCCTCGCTGTGTTCTGACCTCTCTCCCCTGAGGCCTCTAGTGCATCCCTGGTCCCTCCTTAACTTCCTAAGCTCCTGCTCCGACTCTGCACCATCCCACAGAGCGACTCTCAAGGTCCCTGTTCCCCACGACTCCACACTGGGGCCAGTTTTGTCCCAGCCCCAAGGGCAACAACATTTCTAGTTGGTCCCCTCTGCTCTTACCTGGACGTCGTGCCCTTCCCAGCTCCCTGCCCCTATGCACTTCTCCAGGCTCCTCTGAGCAGGTGTGCCTTTGCAGCTCCCCTTCCTTAGCCAGAACTGCTCCCCTCACTTCCCCAGGTGCCTCATCTAGAAGGAGATAATGCATGCAGGGGAAAGTTGTTCAGGCAGGTGGAAGATGCAGGACTTGGAGATGGGTACATGCTGGTCAGCCTTGAGAGGCAAGGGTGAAGATTAAGGTGAGATGCAGGCAAGTTGTATTCCAAACCTCGCTTCTGCATCCCTGAGAGGCCAGCTTCCCAGGCTCAAGCCAAATCTGCCTTAAATGGGGTGAGGGGGGAGTGGTTTTGTTTTTGTTTCATTTTGATCTTCATCTTTGTATTACTGGCATCTAGCAGAGTGCCTAGCACATACTGGATGCTCAATAAACTTTTGATGAAATAAAGTGACAACTTTATTCCACTTAATCAAGGAGAACAAACAAACAGCCTAAAAATACCAGTCATTTCCCTTTTCTCTTTTCTTCTCGCATCCCTCCATCATCCTTCACCCTCTCTGGAAATCCCATATTGTCCATTCCAAAATCATCACTCACTCATTCATTCATTCATTTATTCAGGTGTCTTTCATTTATTCAACAAACATGTATTAATCTACCATGACCCACCCTGTGCCCGACACTGGGGAAACAGCGTGACTATGCCATGACCCCACCAAAGAGAGTCTCATGGAGGAAGACAGATAAGTAAACAGATTATCACAATACAGTGTGGAAAATGCAACGACAGGTAGATACAGGGTGCCACAGAGGCATGTAAGAGCGGCATCTAACCCAGACCAGGGATCATCAGCAAAGGTATCTTGGAGGAGAACAAACCTGAACTTAGTCTTAGAAAGATTGATTAATCAGATGGGGCGTGGTGGGGGGGATAAAAGGACACATATTCCAGGCAGAGGGAGCAGCATATATAAAAGCTTAGAAATGTAAGGTGAGTCCTGACTTCTTAGCACGCATAAAATGTGGATTACCCAAGGGCAAATATTTATATTAGCACTGATGAAAGACCAGACTTGGGCCAGTGGCAAGGTGTGGGAGCTGAACCTGAGACTCCTGGATTAAATTGGTATTGGCCCCCAGCTGGTAGCAACCCAGGCTCCTAAAATAAAAAATACAAATCCTCTCTGGAAAAAAACATCTCCTTAAATTTTCAGAGACTAAGACCAACCAAAGACGAGTTCACAAGGAAAGGTCATTAACACAGAAGGAAACAAATCATCATGAATGAAAGTCAGCAAATATAAGAAGCAACAGATTTAGACCCCCAAGGTCTTCAGATACTGAAATTATCAGATATAAAACATAAAATAATTACGAAATGCTTGAAGTAATACAAGACAAAATTACAAAAATGAACAAGCAACAAGAGACTATCAAAAGTGATCAAATTTGAAAAGGAACAAATAGAACTCATAAATAAAAATATAATTTATTGAAATAAAAATGAAAGGGTTTAACAGCACATTAAAAACAGCTGAAGAGAGTTAGTTAACTGAAAGTTGTACCTGAAGAAATTATTCAGAATTAGGCACAGATAGACAAGGAGATGAAATATATGAGAAGAGAGATTAAGGGATACGGCATGTAGCATGGAAAGGTCTGACACACATTTCCTCAAGAGCTCAAAGGGGAGAATAGAGAGATGGAGAAGAGACCATATTTTAAGAGTAATGACTGAAATTTTTGTAGAACTCATGACAAACATAAATATACAGATTCAAGAAGGTTGACACACAAGATATCTTAAAAGATTTCCACACCTACATAAAATGTAGTAAAGCTAGAGTATACCAAAGACAAAGAGAAGATCTTGTTGACTGAAAAGAAAATGCAAAACTTGAGAGTTGTGAGTTAAGTTTTATTTGGGGCAAAATGAGGACTACAGCCTAGGAGAAAGCATTTCAGACGGCCCCGAGAGACTGCTCCAGAAGCAAGGAGGAAGCTCAGTGTTGTATATTTTAGTGAAGGAGGGTGCCTGTGGTCAAGCACACATTTTGGCAAAGCCTTGCTGCTAGTCACGAGGAGCAGATGTCACTGGTAATGATTTTAATGCTTTTCTAGAAGATACGAAGATACATCAAATCCCACCTGAATTAGTACTGTTTACCCCACCAGCTTGACCAGCAGGAGTCCCTGGGCTGCATTTTCAGAAAACACAGAATAAGACACCAGAGAAACCAGGAGAAAAAAAATGTCCTCTGGAGGGTCCTTGAAGAGCACCTAATCTCTCTCCTCTCTCTTCCCTCTTACAAGCAATGAAAGAGTTACTCACAAAAACCCAAAACTCTAAAACTAGGGGGTGAAGGAAGATAGTATTTAAGCTGGTCACTGGCCAGCACATCCCCAGGGTCCCAGAGCAGAGCTTCCTTGAAATAGTTGGAGGTGGGTCCCATTGACTAACATCATCCCCATGACTCACGCAGTCGGCTCTTCCTTAGCGTGTGGAAATGAGACAGTCAGGATGCCGATGGGACAGGTTGCTGGAAATGATCACTGTGGTCTCTGAGAGCCACCCAGACATACCTCACTGTTGGGAAGTCCCCTCGGCCGTCACTCCACGGATCCCTGAGTGCCCTGGATGCTTGGACTGAGGAGAAAGAGTCTTAACGTCCTAAGGAACAGCTCAGAACAATGGGGCCTTCCAATCCCCATCAGTTCTTAGCACTTGGGTGTCCAGAGTCTGGGAATGGAAAGAGGCTGTGCCAACGGCATGTCCAGGGATGAGTCACGTAACTGTGGGGCAAGGGCCCCTCCCCAGCTGCTGCAGCCTCCAGGCTCCATTCCTGCAGTACAGCACTGGCGCCTCTCCTCGCTGAGTCACCTGCCCGTTCCAACTCAGCTGAGGACAGCACTAGTCATGAATCTGAATTCCTTTGAGGCTTGCCCTCTTATCCCCCAAGGGAAGTTTATACCATCTTTCTGGATTATAGAGATTTGAGTCAAATCAAGCTGCCATCAAATAATTAGCAGAGAACTTGGTTAGTCTCCCCAAGTCCAATGCATAAGCAGAAGAGACTAAAGAGGACTGCTAGCAGCAACATTCCTGGGGAGCAGGTAGTCACTGGGTCAGGCAGGCCTGGGGGACTCTGGACCTGGGAAATCCCAAATTGGCTAGATGTGCAGTAAATCCATCTGTCCCACCACACCTTTTCTTGTTCACCCTTGGCTGTCCTCAGGGTCCATGTGAATACCTCCTTCATCACTCTGTCCCCACAGATCCCTGACCCCATAAATTCTACTCCACTATGCCTGGCACACATACGCCCAGGCACGCGCCATGGAGTTTGTCACTGCTCTTAGTTTCTCCGCTTCTGAAACACCAAGCTCTATTCTCTGACCCCAATTCCTATTCTTCCAGCTCTGTCACTCTGTTACTTTAACTCAATTTTTTACCCCTTGGAAATGCCCAGTTTGGAGAGACCACAGTGTTCTCTTGCTCTAATTGTCTTAATCAGTCTTGGTCTGCATCTGAGGGGAAAGAGAAGAAGGAGTGAAGAAGGACTTCCTCTTGATAGGCTGTGAGGGCCGTGGCTGCAGCTGGCACCGACCGAGGCCAGGCTGAGAAGGGGGAGGAAGGGAGGTAGTCGGCTGGGTTAGGGGCCCCACAAAGGAGCTGGCCAGGAACAATGGGGAACAAAGGCTGGACATTCTTCCGCTGAGCCTCCAGAGCCTGGCCTTGGCCTTCCGGGAACAGTTCCAGGAAATGTCTGAGATTCCAGATTTGGAAGGAAGAGACCTGTAAACAGGAGCTGGGCTCTGAGAGGGGACAGCAGCATCTCTCTAGGCAGGGGGTGGGGAGCAGCGGGGTGAGCACTGACATTGCAGGCTCACAAGCTACAGTCCTGTCTGCTATAGACACGAGGTTTCAGGGCTGGAAAAACTCTTTTCTTTTTTCGCGGTACGCGGGCCTCTCACCGCTGCGGCCTCTCCCGTTGCGGAGCACAGGCTCCAGACACGCAGGCTCAGCGGTCATGGCTCACGGGCCCAGCGGCTCCACGGCATGTGGGATCTTCCCTGAGCAGGGCACGAACCCAGGTCCCCTGCATCGGCAGGCGGACTCTCAACCACTGCGCCACCAGGGAAGCCCTGGAAAAACTCTTAAAGGTCATATACTCCAACCACCTTTCCAGGGCCTGAAAAATATCCCTGCCAAGGATGCTCAAATAGTTTCAATGATGGGATGTGCATAAAAAGAAATGTATCACAATATTGGCTAAGCTTTACTGATCACTTACAATGCATTAGGCACTGTACTAGATGATTTTATGCTTTATCTCCTCTCACTCTTACTCCAGCTCTCAAGGTAGGAACTATTATTATTATTAATTATTATTATTCTCACTTTACAAAAAAGGAAACTGACTTTCAGGGGTTAAGTCACTTGCCCGAGGTCTCCCAGAAGCTTATCTCATCTGTCTCTGGGCTGACTAGGCGCACAGAGTGGACATCTCCCAGACAAGAGCCTGTGATCTTCCCTGTCTTCTGACCTACCACCCTGACCTCTCCCCAGGAAATGGGCCGGGGCATGACAAGACACACTTGCTCCCCGCACTTGGCTTCCGGGGCCTGCTTTCCTCTACCCTCAGCTTCAGAACACTGTGCCCTGAGATTCCACCCCTGGGTTTTCATGCCACTCTAGCAGGGGGTCGCTTGGAAGCCAAAGGATTGGGATTGAGATTCAAGGGTTCAATAGAGGCTTGGGGTAAAGGATCAAAACAGTGGTTGAAGTTATGGTTAGGCTGAAGATTACCTCTAAGAAATCCTAGACTAGATCACAAGAGAAACCCTAGGGCGGGGCTTGGAGTCAGAGGTTATGACTAAAGGATCAAGGTCAGAGACTTTCTCTCCTCTGGTCTCCTCCCAATTCTCCAAGGCACTGAGGGCCAGGCAGGAAGCATCGGTTTCCTCAAAGCCGCTTCCCTCCTGGGGCAGAGTCTCGGTCACAAACAACCACGACTGCCGCCGCGCCCGCCCCTCCTTCCCTCCGCTGTGAGCTCAGAGCAGTAGGACAAAGTGCTACAGACAAGGACAGAGGCCTGAGGGCAGCCATGGGCTCTGGAGGAGTAGGTCTCCTTGGGGACCGTCAGCCCCTGCCTCTCCTTCTTCTGCTCGTCACAGGTGAGTGTGGCCCTCCCTACTCCTAGCCCACGCTCCGCTCCGTTGATCTGAGGCCTGGCCAAGGCAGCGAGGAGACCCCCTTGCTCCTTTGCCTCCCTTTTGCAGTGGGGGGGTACCAGAGACGATGGTGATGATGATGATGATGGTGATGTTGAGTGTGAGACAGACAGACTGAGAGCTCCACTGGCCCTCACCTGGGTGCCACACATGCATGCTGGCCTTCTCCCTTCCCAGCTAGCGTGTTATTTGGGAACTTCAGGCAAGAGGAGGAAGATGAGGCGTGCAGGGATTTGGGGGCCCTATTTGCAGTCAGACTGGGCTGCACCTCCTTTCCTCTCCCAGGAGGCATGGCTCAGGACTCCCCACCCCAGATCCTCGTCCACCCGGAGGACCAGCTGCTCCAGGGCCCTGGCCCAGCCAAGATGAGCTGCCAGGCCTCAGGCCAGCCACCTCCCACCATCCGCTGGCTGCTGAATGGGCATCCCCTGAGCATGGTGCCCCCAGACATTCACCACCTCCTACCTGACGGAACCCTCCTGCTGCTGCGGCCCCCTCCCCGGGGACGTACCCACGATGACCAGGTCCTGTCCACAGACCTGGGTGTCTACACGTGTGAGGCCAGCAACCGGCTGGGCACGGCAGTCAGCCGGGGCGCTCGGCTGTCTGTGGCTGGTGAGCCCTGGGCGGGGAGACCTGGGTTGGGGGTGGTCCTAGATGGGAGACCGGGGAGGTGGGGCTCTTCGGAAAGGCAGGTAATGCAGAACGCTGGGAGACGCCAAGGCGGGACCTGGATGTGGGGACTGGGTCCCGCCCTCTGCGACCCTCCCTCCTCTCCACAGTCCTTCGGGAAGATTTCCAGGTCCAGCCTCGGGATGCGGTGGCCACGGTGGGCGAGCAGGTGATTCTGCAGTGTGGGCCGCCCTGGGGCCACCCAGAGCCCACAGTCTCATGGTGGAAGGATGGGAAACCCCTGGCCCTGCAGCCAGGGCGGCACTCGGTGAGTGTAGCCCCCTTCCCCACATCTCACCCTGTCCTGGCCACAACTGTGCACACCCGAGGGACTGACCCGCCCCCTGGCCCAATGTCCCCTGCAGAATTTGAGGAAGGGGAGGCGGTGAGGCCTTAGACTTCCCTCCGCACTCAGAGGCCCTCCCCGCAGGGGACACTTCACAACGCACCTGGTCCTGACAGGTGTCCAGAGGTTCCCTGCTGATGGCAAGAGCAGAGAAGAGTGACGCAGGGACCTATATGTGCGTGGCCACCAACAGCGCAGGACGACGGGAGAGCCGGGCAGCCAGGGTGTCTGTCCAAGGTAAGGGGAGGGCGGTCAGGGCCAAGGTCGGGGGCTCCAGTTAGGGTGGTGTGGTCTGGTTTTGGCTGAGGTTAGGGGATGTGGGAGCGGAACCTGGGATCAGGGTCAGAGCGGCGGGGACCCCACTTAGGGGTGGTTCCCCCATCCTAGAATAGAAATCGGAGTGCTCTCAACCTGGGCGAGTTCTGGCTCCTCTGTGGCCGAGGGATGTTCCACCCAATTCCTCCGTTCTGGCCTATGGGCCCCACCCCAGCCCTGTGCTCCCCACAGAGCCCCAGGACCACAAGGAGCCCCTGGAGCTTCTGGCTGTGCGCATTCAGCTGGAAAACGTGACCCTGCTGAACCCAGACCCTGCGAAGGGCACCAAGCTTGGTCCTGCTGTGTGGCTCAGCTGGAAGGTGAGGCCCAGGACCTGGGCTGGAGCCCATCACAGCTCCAGAAAGGGCTGCTCACGAGAGCCCTGAGCCCTCCTCTCCCTCTGGGCTCTTTCCCAGGTGAGCGGCCCTGCTGCACCTGCTCAGTCCTACACGGCCCTGTTCAGGACCCCGGCTGCCCCCGGAGGCCAGGGAGCCCCGTGGGCAGAGGCCCTGCTGGCTGGCTGGCAGAGCGCAGAGCTCGAGGGCCTCCAGTGGGGCCAGGACTACGAGTTCAAAGTGAGACCATCCTCCGGGCGGGCTCAAGGCCCCGACAGCAACGTGCTGCTCCTGAGACTGCCCGAGCAAGGTCGGGGACAGATGCCCCCCCCAGACCCAACAATGTACCCCCAGCCCCTTTTTGTCCCACTCTAGCCGGGCGGATGGTGGGTCCCACCCCTGGGCTCCCTCCTGCCCTGGCCCAGCAAGCAGAGCTGAGAAAGGCTCTTAGTCTCATCAGTGTGGCTCTGACCCTGTGTCCCATTCCAGCTCCTTTCCCTAGAGCCTTCTGCCTCAGCATCCCTTACAGCCTCTCTCCCTCCCCCCTCCCCAGTGCCCAGTGCCCCTCCCCAGGAGGTGACCCTAAAACCTGGCAACGGCAGTGTCCTCGTGAGCTGGGTCCCACCACCTGCTGAAAACCACAATGGCATCATCCGTGGCTACCAGGTATCCTCCACAAACTGACACACCCCTTCCTAGTGGTGCCAGGAGATCCCTCTTCCCTGGCGTCCTGTAGACACTTGCTCTGGGCACTAAGAAATGGTACTTGGGCAGAGAAGCAAGGGAAACTTACTGTTGTTGGGCAAGGACCCTACTGTCTGCCAGACACTGCCGAGCACTTACTTAGAATCTCATTTCATCCCATAGTCCGCCCTGGGTTATTGTCCCCAGTTTACGGACATAGAAAGTGAGGCTAAGGTCACAGGTGCGGGAAACAGAACAGGAATCAAACCAGGCCGTGTCTGACTCTCAGCTTCTAAGGCAATGGTGTCAGAGGGTGGTTCCTGGACCAGCAACGTCAGCATCACCTGAGAACTTGTTAGAATGCAAATGCTTAGGTCCTTTGCCAGGCCTTGTGAATCAGAAAGTCGGGGATGGACCCAGCAATCTGGATTTTAACAAATCCTCCAGGTGATCCTGAAGCACACTGACGTTTGTGAACCACGGGTCTAACGCCTATTTCGGCAGATTACTTTTGTCCCTCCTCTGTCGGTCTAGAGAGAAGTGTCTCCCACTCTGTGGGGGGCGGAGGAAATAGGACGTGTGGGTGCATGCGAGGGGGCGTCCCCAGGTGAACAGCAGGACAGGGTGGCCACACGCCCGGAGTCTGATCCGCAAGAGGAAGGGCTGAGCTGCTGGGATGGTGCCAGGGGGCGAGCTCCCCTCTGTTTGCGCCTCAGGTCTGGAGCCTGGGCAACACCTCGTTGCCCCCGGCCAACTGGACAGTGGCGGGCGAGCAGACCCGGCTGGAGATCGCCACCCGCGTGCCAGGTTCCTACTGCGTACAAGTGGCCGCAGTCACTGGGGCTGGGGCTGGGCAGCCCAGCAGCCCTGTCTGCCTCTTTTTAGGTGAGGACAGTGCCCACCGGCCCCACCCCGACCCATTCAGGCCCCATCTCCGCCTTCCTCTCTCCCCGCTCTCGCTTCCGGCTCCTCCCCCTCGTCTGCCCCACCCTCCTGCCTCGGCCGCCCCCTCCCTCTGAGCTCTAATTCCCATACAGAGCAGGCCGTGGAGCAAGCTGCCCAGGAGCCCAGTGCGCACGGCCCGTGGACCCTGGAGCAGCTGAGGGCGGCCTTGAGGCGGCCAGAGGTCATTGCCAGCGGGGGTGTTGTGCTCTGGTTGCTGCTACTGGGCACCGCCGTGTGCATCCACCGCCGGCGCCGAGCTGGGGTGCACCTGGGCCCAGGTGAGAAGGTGAAGTGGACTCCCAGGTGATCAGGCCATCCCTGGGTCCAGCCAGAACGCTACAGGGGTTTAGACCGCTAGCCAGGTGCTGGAGACTCTGGGCTGACCCTTCCTCCTGCCCTCTCCCAGGTCTGTACAGACATACCAGTGAGGACGCCATCCTAAAACACAGGTGAGAGACGAAAGGGCCTGAGGCGAGGGCGGGGCCGAGGGGCCGAGGGACAGTGGAGCTGGGATGGAGAACTGGCCGGAGTACTAGTCTCCCCTTACCGCCAGGCAATTTGGCATCCTAGTACCTGAATTTCCCTTGAACTTCAAGTGAGAATTCATTTCTCTTTCATTAGTGTTCCTATCACACCACTTGACAAGGTGAGTAAACTGAAGACTCATGACTCAAGTGACTGCCCAAGGCTGCACAGCTAGTAGCTGCCTTCTGAATTCCTAATCCAGTGCTCTTGTTACCAAGCGCTCATTAATACTGACTGCACTGTCCTGCTGACTCGTGCTGCTAGGTGGAGAATAACTAGCACAGGAGGACCAGTCTGATTTCTAATTTGCTCTGTACGCTCAGCATCTCCCTAGTAGTCCCTTTGGCAACAGGAAATCACCTACCCACGGAGGCATCTTTCCTTCGCAATAATCCACCCACAGTTCCAGCAGAGGGCGCTCTGCCCTTGCGTGATGGATTCTTACTCCTTGTTCTCAGCAGCGGAGCCCGCCTGCAGGTACATCTGCTCCAAGCGCGTTTGGCTGCCAGAGCAAGTCTCCCATTATGAGACACGACACTAAAAAAGAAAACATCCTTTTTTCTCCTACTGGCTGAATTTTACACTGAACAACCATTTCATCTCTGCCCACCTTCTCCTGCTCTTTATCTCATTAGATCTCCTCTGGGAGAGTTCACATTCCAGGTCTGCATCTTTCAACAGGAATTTATCAAGCACCTACTATGTGAGACACATCCAGCTCTACCATTTTGCTGTCAGTTTCTCGGCCCAGAGCAAGGTTCTGTGCTGGCTGGTGCTGTGTTCCTGCGTTGTTCTGTGCTCATTGGTCTTTCCCTTCCAGCTACCTCCTGGGCTTAGTCTGCTCTGCCCCGAACTTTCTCTGGCTCCCCTGGGATTTCATCCCTTCTCCTTGAGGGAGATTCCACTCTGATCACTTTGTTGATTCATTCCTTTAGAACAGCTTCCGTCTAGCAGAGACAGCCACGCAAGCACAAATGCAATCCAGAGTTGGGGGTGCAGAAACATGTACAAGTACAAGGAAGGGGCTGGAGGGGAACTATGGGAGGAAGAAGATTTCACATTTACCCTGACAGTTAGAAGGGGAAGGGCAAAGGGAACAGCAAGAAATAGCCTGTTGCGTTCATAGGGAAAGACAAGCCTTTTGGTCTGGCTGGGGCGTACTGTGTGGGATGGGTCAGAGCACAGACTGAGGAGCTGGAAGCCAGACCAACGAGGGCCCTGTTAGCCATGCTAGGCAGCTGGGCTCTATCTTGGTAAATGGGGAGCCACTGAAGGTTTTAGGCAGAAAAGTGCTTTGGTCTGATCCCTGCCGCATGGTGTCCCATTCAAAGGGAACCAGGCTAGAGGTAGAGAAGCCAACATTCAGGTAGCAAACTCCTGCTCTGCTGGCTGAGTCATCTCACGTTTCTTCGTCTCAACTTACAGCATCAGCCTTGTAAGGAAGGCCTTACTGTTGCCATCTTACAGATGGAGAAACGGGGGCTTAGAGAGGCTAATAGACTGAGTGGCCCAGGGTTGCACAGCTAAGGCTGCAGCAGATCTGGCTCCAGGTCTGTGTTCTTTCTGTCTCAGCCCGTAGCTATCTCTCTTTGATACCTCCTAGCTCTGGGCAACTTGGACTTCCCCTGATCCCAGGATAAGAAAGCAGCGCTGAGTTTGGGACAGCAGATCAGAGATCTTAAGGAGGCTGTGAGGGGCTGAGAAGCAGTGAGAAGAACACCCCCCACTTCTGCTACCCGCTGAGTTGGAGGTTTGGGCCAATCTTGTTCTCCCTCCACCCCACCCTCCATCGCCCAGGATGGATCACAGTGACTCCCCGTGGCTGGCAGACACTTGGCGCTCCACCTCTGGCTCTCGGGACCTCAGCAGCAGCAGCAGTCTCAGCAGCCGGCTGGGAATGGACCCCCGGGACCCACTAGACAGTCGTCGCTCCTGTGAGCATGTCCCGAGGGGGTGGGGTGGGCCTGGCAGTGGAGCAGGGGTCCCAGGGCTGGAGCGGGGGCGGGCATGGGTGGGATGCGTTCACCATAATTCCTCCTGTCGTTTTTATTGCAGTGATCTCCTGGGATCCCCGAAGCCCCGGTGTGCCCCTGCTTCCCGACACCAGCACTTTTTATGGCTCCCTCATCAATGAGCTGCCTTCCAGCCCCGCAGCCAGGCCAAGTCCCCAGGCCCCAGCTGCCAGGCGGCTCACACCCCAGCTGGCCAGGCTCTCCAGTCCCTGGGCCAGTTCAGACAGCCTCTGCGGCCGCAGGGGCCTCCCTTCTCCGCGCTTGTCTCTGGCCCCTGCAGAGGCTTGGAAGGCCAAAAAAAAGCAGGGTAAGGATGGGGGAATGGACAGCCTGAATCGGGTGGTAGGGGGGACAGGAGAGAGCATGGGGTGGCCTCGACGCCGGGTATGGGCCGCACCCCACTCGCAGCCTGTCCTGATGGACGCCTATCGCCACGCACCCAGCCCGGAGTGTGCTGGCCTTAGCTTTTCTTTACACCATGATCTTGCTTGGGTTTGGCCACACCAGTAGTGAGCCTTGTTGCTGCAGCCACAGCTCAACTCAGCAAACATTTAATATGCACCACTGTGTGCCAGACGGGGGACCCAGAAACACCAGATACAATCCTTGCTCTCTACGAGCTCAAAGTCTAATGAAAGTGCCTGACCAGCACACAGATAGCTCTAGAACCTGGAGGGGTGTAACCAGTGCTAGCCCAAAGCCTCAGGCACTCATGACCTCCCTACTACGCACTGTGTCCATATGTACTATGTACGTGCACGATATATGGGTCTGCCCAGGTACCCACCTCCAACTGGCTTCCCAGAGAAGGAGTATCTCCTTTCTGTCCAGAGTTTTCTCCTGACTTCCGGCTACCTGCTTTGACTTTCTAGACAGAAGTAATTATAATCTCTGTTTCTTTAGCAACTCCTCTATGGGAGGTGCTTTACTTACATTTGTTATTTCATTTAATCCTCACAACATATCGGCTAGGTGCTATTTCTCTAATTTTACAAGATTGGGAAAGAGGGTCAGAATTGGGTAACTTGTTCAAAACTCCATGTCCATAAGCTGCAGTTCTCAAATTTGAAGCCAGAATGGTCTGCTTCGGAATCTCTCTGGGAGCGCCCCTGGGCAATTCTGTTCTCTCGCTGACTCTTTTCTCCTGTTTCTGAACATTCATTGTCTGCACTCTCTCTGCTGTCTTCCTGAGCCTCCTGTACTGATTAGTAAGATTTACAAATGTTCAACAGCCAGTTTTGTTAAGTGGATATAATCCAACTTTTATTAAGACAAAGATGGATTCAGAGTAATTAAGAGCTTGTCCAATATCTGGAATTTTATGACTCTAGATACTAGCCAAGCTGGCATCCTTTCCAGCTTTGCCTCAGAGCTATTGCATTAGAAATAATCATCTGTGATAATGAAATACCAGGTTGCAGAAGTCTCATTTAAAAACTAGCTTTTCCGTGGATAGCCACACTGATTTGAATAGAACGTATACCCTGCCTGAGAACATTAATACTACCCCACAAAAGGTGAGCGATTTTCTACACTCAGTTCTTCAGAAGGTTCCAATTCTGAGATGAAGCTTCCTAACCTCACTCAGAGATCTAGGTCCTCACTGCACCCCTTTAATCCTCACCCGGCCCCACCCCACCACTGCCCAGGATGGGCTGAGAACAGTGACTCCCCTGGGCTGGTGGACACTTGGCCTACCTCTGGCTCTTTGCAGTGGCAGCAAGATCTCAGAGGCATGGAGCTCCTCTACTGCTGTCAGCTGGTCCGAAAGACTGCTGATTCCTTGTCTTCTAAAACTGGCAGGCTCTCTCAGTGTCCTCTGCTTATTCTTTTCTTTTCTTTTTTTTTAATCTATTTATTTATTTGTGGTTGCATCGGGTCTTCGTTGCTGCGCCCGGGCTTTCTCTAGTTGCAGCAAGCGGGGGTTACTCTTCGTTGCGGTGTGCGGGCTTCTCATTGCGGTGGCTTCTCTTGTCGCAGAGCACGGGCTCTAGGCGCGCGGGCTTCAGTAGTTGTGGCACGCGGGCTCAGTGGTTGTGACTCACGGGCTCTAGAGTGCGGGCTCAGTAGTTGTGACTCACGAGCTCTAGAGCGCAGGCTCAGTTGTTGTGACGCACAGGCTTAGTTGCTCCGCGACATGTTGGATCTTCCCAAACCAGGGATCGAACCCGTGTGCCCTGAGGTGGATTCTCAACCACTGTGCCACCAGGGAAGTCCCCTTTTTCTTATTATCTGACCTTAGTTGGGTTTTCTCCTCTGTGACTAATAATCTCACAACTGCTGTCTCCCGTGTCTAATCCATTATATCTTATTCTCAGTTCACCTTGCTGATACATATCATCAATACATTGAACAGCCTCATTAAATAATTAATTCAAACAAATATTTATCGCAATTCAGGTGTGCCCAACAAGATTCCACCTAACCCTGATAACATGTTTACTGTATAGTTTAATTCAAATAATATTGAAACTAAATTCAAGTAATTCCAAGCAAGGTGGAAGGAGGGTTTTTTTGTTACCAGAATCCTTTAGAGGAAATGATAGGAGCAGGGATGAGTATGGCCTTTTTCCTTCCCTTTCCACACAAACCAACATGAACAACAGGTGCCCCCATTTCTGAGCTTAGTCAAGAAGCCAGGCACAGGACAAGACAAAGGTGATGAGAGCAGGGTTGGAGCACCCAAAGGTGGCCTCCAGGACTCCCTGGGTCATATGACAATGAAAGGAAATGAGTAAAAACCAAACCAGCCAAACTACAAAAGGAAACTTTGATGGAGGAAGTCTAGCCATTGTGTGGCTTTTCATCCCAGTGGCTCAGAAGGTCTGGCTACTGTACATGGATTCCTAGGGTCCAGATGGATTCTTGATGAATGCCTTGTCCCTGCTTTGAACCTTCCCCAGATCTTTGAAATCGGACTGACTAGACAGCTCTGTCTTGAGAGTCCTGCCTGGTCTCTGGTCCCCTCTCCTAACTGGGCTTCTGATCACGTGACACTAACCTGAAGGCTGTTTCTTTTCTCCTTTGCTTGATGTTCTCCTGTTCCTGGTCTTGGGAAAATCCTTTTCCCTTTATTATTCTGCTCCTCTCTGGTTTAAACCATTCTGGTTTTGGCCTGACCAAGTCATTGCACACAGGGGGTCTTCTGTATTGTCACAGTTCACGCAGAGCCCTGTCTCCTAAGTGGCCACATGGGCCTGATGATAGCTGCCATCTTGTACATGATTCTTCTCACCCTGTGTTTAAACCTGCACCTCTGATATCATCCATCCATTCACTCATTCATTCAACACGTACTGAATATCCACGGGCAGGGCATTGCCTCCCTGGGTGAGACCAACACATCTTCCTTTTTTTTTTTTTTTTTTTTTTTGCGGTACTCGGGCCTCTCACTGTTGTGGCCTCTCCCATTGCGGACGGAGCACAGGCTCCGGACGCGCAGGCTCAGCGGCCATGGCTCACGGGCCCAGCCGCTCTGCGGCATGTGGGATCCTCCCAGACCGGGGCACGAACCCGCATCCCCTGCATCAGCAGGCGGACTCTCAACCACTGCGCCACCAGGGAAGCCCACATCTTCCTATTTTAAAGTTCCTCTTCCCATCAGCTGACTCTCTCCCTTCATACCTGACATGGTCTGGAGCTCCCTGGTTTTGTCTTCCTCATTCAGCTCAACTTGACAGCCCAACCCATCTCTCCAAGTGAGAGACACTTGGGTTTATCAGGGCAAGGCTATCCAGAGCCATGTGAGATATTTGCAATGTGAGAAGTGGAAATTAACAGATTCTCTCCAAGAAAAGAAGGAGTATTTGCCTTCACGGAGGCAAAATTCATGAGAGTAGGTAGCAATGTGAGGGTATAGAGATCAGGAAATTGGAATGTGTACAGTAAAGAGAAATAAAGTTGTTTTTTAATATATCTATTAGGTGCCGGGAACTTTCCAATCTGTTTTTAGTTAACTGGCCAAACCATGCTTTGCAGCGGTTGTTTACAAATGAAACAGGCTCAGGAAGGTTAACGGATTTACCTGAGGTCACACAGCTAATACGTGGCTGAGCCAGGCTACGAGTGCAGGTGTTTTGACTCCAAGCTTAGTGCTCCTTCCATTATATCACAGCTGCCTGGATGGAGAGAGGTTCTTCCCTCTTCCCTCTGGGTTCAAGAACCCTAAAGCTTAACTGGATGACGAAGCTGAAGATAGAGCCTGTGGTTGAGGTCTGCAAGGCACACCGGGGCTTGGCCTCCAGCCACCGACTCTTTGCTTTGCAGAGCTGCACCAGGCCAACAGCTCCCCGCTGCTCCGGGCCAGCCACCCTGTGGAGCTCTGGGCCTGTGAGTTGGGCAACAGAGGCTCCAAGAACCTTTCCCAAAGCCCAGGTGAGAGGAGGGCGCTACGAGGCAGGTGAGGGGCTGAGGCAGGGTGTGGGGCTTCTCCTGTCTCTGTGGAGGCTGGCTGGGTGCAGACAGGACTCTGAGGGGCTGGATAGACAGGCAAACTGGGGCCCGGGGCTGACGGGGGTTCTGCTATCTCACGCCCAGCCTGTCGTTCCCCAGGAGCTGTGCCCTGGGCCCTGGTTGCCTGGCGGGCCCTGGGACCACAGCTCCTCGGCTCCCCCAGTGAGCTGGTGACTCACCCTCTCCCCGCAGCACCCCTCCCTCCTCGTGGACCCCCCGCTCAGAGTCAACAGACCCAGTAAGAGGGCATGGGGTCAGGACGCAGGGCTGGGCACTGGGGGTGTGGGGTGTCTGCTGAGCGTGGACGGGGCTGGGGGAGGGGTGGCAGGGGCCAGAAGGACGGCACTAACCATCCTGCCATCTTACCCCAATCAGGCAATCGGTGGAGCCCCAAGCCCCCTCCTGCCACCCACTGCCAGCAGCCCCCGTCCCCGCCTTTATCCCCTCCGGTCCCCCCAGCCCCTCCAGTCCCCAGGCCTCTTCCCTCTCTGGTCCCAGCCCAGCATCCAGTCGCCTATCCAGCTCATCACTGTCATCCCTGGGGGAGGATCAAGACAGTGTGCTGACCCCTGAGGAGGTGGCCCTGTGCCTGGAGCTCAGTGAGGGTGAGGAGACCCCCAGGTGAGTGGCCAGAGGGGGAACCAAAGGATACAGATAGGAGCGCGAGACAGGAGTATGCCTAGGTCTGCTGCCTCCACCCTCCTCAACGGGGCTGTTTCTGCCACTCCACGCCCCGCCCCCCACCCCGACCGCGTCCCATCCCCCGTTTTGCCTCTTCCTAGGAACAGTGTCTCTCCATTGCCAAGGGCTCCTTCACCCCCCATCACCTATGGCTACATCAGCGTCCCGACGGCCTCGGAGCTAGCGGACATGGGCAGGCCTGGAGCGGGGGTGGGGTCCGAGGTGAGGGGCTTGCTGTGCCCACCTCGGCCCTGCCCCACACCCACCCCCAGCGAGGGCTCCTTGGCCAATGGCTGGGGCTCAGCATCTGAGGACAACGCCCCCAGCGCCAGAGCCAGCCTGGTCAGCTCCTCCGACGGCTCCTTCCTCGCCGACGCCCACTTTGCCCGGGCCCTGGCCGTGGCTGCGGACAGCTTTGGCTTTGGGCTGGAGCCCAGGGAGGCAGACTGCGTCTTCACAGGTACGTGAGATCACTGTCTTCCTCCTCATCCCCACCGCCTGGAGCGGACACAGCTTCTCCCCAACCAAGAGGCAAAGCATCCCAAGCACCGTCCTCGTGGTCGTCATCCCTAAAACAGCTACTTGTGTGTTTTTTTGCGGTACGCGGGCCTCTCACTGTCGTGGCCTCTCCCGTTGCGGAGCACAGGCTCCGGACGCGCAGGCTCAGCGGCCGTGGCTCACGGGCCCAGCCGCTCCGCGGCATGTGGGATCTTCCCGGACCGGGGCACGAACCCGCGTCCCCTGCATCGGCAGGCGGACTCTCAACCACTGCGCCACCAGGGAAGCCCAAACAGCTAGTTTTTATTGAGGGATGACTATGTCCCAGGCACTATGATAAGTGCTTTACATACACTCAACATTAACAGCAACTCTCTGTAGAATATTCTTTGTCGTTCCTTTCCAAATGAAGAAACTGTAAGTCCAACAGCTTTATCAGCTTGCTCAAGGTCACCTACCAGAACAGGATAAATTGTTCAAGTTAAAATCCCAGAGGCAGCCGATTGTACAGTCCATTCTGCTACCTCCAGGACCCTCTTACCAGATGTGGGTCTCCAGGAAACGTTGCTCCCCAGCCCAGTGACTCAGATTCGTCCCCACTGTGGGAAGGTCTGTTTTCTTGCATGCGTCCCCCTGTGCTTTCAAGGCCTTCTTCCTGTCCTGTGTGTGGCAGGGTGGGAAGTGACTGGGCGGCCTGTTTCACGTGTCTAGCAGGTGGGACCATCATCCCCAAATCAACAGAAGGTAGTCAGGGCTCCCCGTGGCCCTTTGGAGTGCCCTTCCTCAGACACTCTATTAGATCCCCTAAACCCATCTTACGAACCCTAACTCTACATTTTGCCCCCCACAAAAAAGCAGTCAGACTTGTGGTAGATAGGAGAGCAAGGATTACCTAGGACAGAAGGCCAGGGCTGGGCTAGGACAAAAGAACTCAAGCTGTTCTCTGAAGAAACCAGTGGACATCTTCCTTTCCCTGGGGCAGAGGCTCCTGTGGATGTGGCCACTGGGGGTGATGGACCGAGTGGGGCTGGGTTATGTCTAGGGTTGGGTGTATGCCTTAAGCAGCCCCAAGCTTTCTGCCCTAAACTGGTCCATAAGGGTGAAGGACAACCCTCCACAGATACCTCTACCCTCCCTGACAGATGCTTTGTCGCCTCCCTCCCCCCGGGATGACCTCTTCATGAACTCCGCCCTCTCCCTGCCCCCGTGGGAGTGGAGGTCAGACTGGTTGGAGGACATGGAGAAAAACCACACCAAGTGGCTGGGAAGGGGGCTGCCTCCCTGGCCTTCCACCTCCCGGATCTCATCCCAGAGAAGTCATCTCAGCTGTCCTGCACCCAAGGCCGGCGGTAAGCGTCTGGCTGGCTAGCTGATGTGGCGATCTTGACTGCAGGGGTTCTTGGCAGTGGGATGGGGTCCAAGAGGGCACCTGGGGTCTGGCAGGAGAGCTAAGGAGCTGGGGGATAAATCCATCCTCCTTCAACTTCTCCTACAGACTCCTCATGAACTGATCCCGAGACTGCCAAGAGGAGAATCAGAACCCTCTCCCCTGTCAGCCACCAGCCTGGGCTGTGGACTGTGGGTCTTGATCTCTGCATCTCTGCAGTCAGGGTCCACCTCTCCCAGCCTCCAGAGTTCTCCGTCCCGGATTGTGAAAACAAACGAAAGCAAAACAAAATATGAACAAAGCGGACCTGGAGCCCCCCGGGGGGAAAAAATCATCTCCACCTGACTCCCAGCCCTTGCTTTTCCCACTGCTTCATCCACGTCCACAGCCAGGTCATTTGGGCCTAAGAAGCAGCCCTAAATCCTGATCTCCCCACCCACTTGGATCACGGGAAGTGGAGGGGCCAAATGTCTGCCTGGAGGACAACAGTGGCTCATGGGAGAGGGCTGTGGAGGAAGGAGCTTCTCATCTCAGGGCCTCCCCTCTCTGCCTTTTCTGGACGATTCCTAGCTCTCTCCCCAAACACACCACGAAGGGACATAAAGAGAGACTCCACTGAGGCAGTGAGGCCCTATCTCAGCACCAAGACAAAGGATGAGTCTAGGGAGGAAGATGAAGGAGGAGTGACAAACGTGGGACAAATACACCCTCCTCATACTCTTATCACTATAAGCTTAAGGAATTTGATACCATAAAGCTACGATGACTTGAGTTCTATGAGGTCACTCTGTGGGCCACCATCATGAGACCTCTCGGCGGAGCACCACCCTCGGGAGGGCTCCTGGGTTAGAAAGGGATCGAGTGTTCACTGACACTCTGGGTGTCACTCCTTTCTGTTCTGTTATGAAGGGGGGAATTACTTGCATCTTTCAGACTTTAAGCAGAATGCAGGAAAGGGAGGGGTGGGGGATTTTCGGGGTCTGCTGGTCTTAGCAACTTGTCCTGTGAAGACAACTCCTGCTTTCAGGGGTCCCAGGGGTGGGGGATTTTCGGGGTCTGCTGGTCTTAGCAACTTGTCCTGTGAAGACAACTCCTGCTTTCAGGGGTCCCAGGGGTGGGGGATTTTCGGGGTCTGCTGGTCTTAGCAACTTGTGCTGTGAAGACAACTCCTGCTTTCAGGGGTCCCAGCTGCCCTCCCCAAAGACCAGTCCCAGATGGTTTCTTAAAATAGACAAAGCAGCTAAGTTTCACAAAAGGTAGAACCACCTGTAAGGGTTGGCTAGTGGGCACCCTTCAGACAAAAAACAGAACAGAGGAATGGAGGGGCAGGACTTCCAGAGCCTGAGCCACAGAAAACCACTGGAGGGTAGGCAGGGCTGCATCCTTCTCGCTTGGCGGGAAAGGTCAGGGGCAGAAGCCACACGCTGGGCGGTTGCTACTGAGCATGCCCAGGGTCGTGACCTCAGGATGAGGAGTCAGTGCTCTGGATACACATCCGTTCCTCTTTATTTGCTTTTCCTTTTTTGGATTTTATTTTTCTTTTAGCTTCCTGGTAAAATTCCTTTTGAAAACATGCCAACCTCATTTGCCAGACGAAATGAGAAAAAAGGGATTTGTATACACTTAGGTCAAAGTGGCAGGAGAGGTCAGAGCCTGGGACTGGGGGGTCAGCGGCCATCCCCTGAGAGCCCGGAGCAGTCACTGGGCAAGTGAGAAGGAAACAGACCTCAGTGCCCAGTGAGTGGCGTGGGCTGTGGGTTCGGGAGTGATGGGGACGATGGCGTTCATGGCCAAAATTAAAAAGAAATTCTCTGCCAGTCTAACCAACTACATCTGGGCCTAATCTGGCTAAGAGGTGCCCGCCTACACACACCCTTTGTGAGGGGGTGTGGTGGTTGTCTGAAAAAGCCTGTTTTTCCTTCTTGGCTGGGATTTCCCCCATCAGCTCCTCCTTTCTTTGAGTTTTTAAAAATTACTGTTATTGTAAGGGGTATATTTCCTGATAGGGGAGGAGGGCACCAAGGGAGGCCCTGGCTCCGCTCTGGGAAGGCGGGACAAGATTCTCGCCGTTGGTTGTTCGGAAAGTCCTTCTGGTTGTAACTGGGAAGACGGTGGCTTCAGCTCCTTCTGGAGGCAAAACAGGTGGCATCTCTTAGCCCTGCCCTCCCCTAGTGCTTTCAGCCGAAGAAGCTCAAATGATATACACACGCTCGCAGCCCCCTTCCTCCCCACATCCTGCACAAAACCAGACAAACAGGGCCCAGGGCTCTGATCAGACTCTTTTTATTGTCTTTTTTATGAATGGGTCCCAGATGGCAAGGGAAGAGCTGGCTCCTGGCTTCTAGGCCAATTTCTCAGGGAGCCCCATGCATCATTGCTGAGAGGGAAGAGACTCCTCCCTGCTCCTCTCTGCTCAGCCCTCATTCACCAAGGGGAGGGGCTCTTGCTCAGGCTCCCAGCCCAGGGACACGCCCTTCCCCATGGAATTTCTGGTAGTTCATCAAAGGTCATCTTGGTTCCTAGAGAGAGAGAGAGGGAGAGAGAGAGGCTGGTTTGCAAGGCGCTGGTCAGGACAAACAGGACCCAGTGGGGATGCACCTCATTTCTGGTCAGCCTCTCTCCCGATCCAGCTCTCCTACAGAGCCTGGCCCCTCTGTTATGTCATGTGTCTTCATCCTTTGTCACCTGTGCTCCAGGAGTCCTCTCTTCCTCCTTACTCACGGGGTCCCTTCCTTTCGACACTTCCCCCAGAAGACCTCTCTGCCTTCCTAGTTTTAATCACCCCGTGGCCCATGCTCCCTAGCCCTCCACTCTCATTTTTTGCCATCCCCAGCCCCTACCTCTCCACGCTTCTGTCCTGGCCTTTGGCTCTAGCTCCGGCTCTGGCTCCGGCTCCGGCTCCGGCCAGGGCCCCGGGAGCCCCGAGAGCTGCCGGAGCCTCTCGAAGAGTTGCTGCCGGCTGTGGAACAGGTGCTGGTGCCCTGGCCCCGGGACAGGAAGCTTGGTCGGCTGTAGGGGAGCCAGGCCTCTTCTGCAGCATGAGACAGAGGGGCATTTGGGCCCAGGCAGGGGGAGAACATCGCTGCTTGCCCCCGTGCCCCCCTAACCGCCATCCTAGCTCTGGAAGCAGAGTTGAGGGCAGACCATCCTGGGGGCTGAGAAGAAGCAGAGCGCACAGCCCATGGCCTTTACATAACACGTGCTCAGAAACCCGTGGGGAACTCCCACGCAGAGAGGGCCCTGGGAAAGGAGGGACAGAGCGCCCGGCCCCCTCTCTTTTCTCCTCTGGGCTTCAGTCCTGGGAACGGATACAACTTGGGAACTTAAGGGGATTTTGCTCAAAGAGAGCTGGAGAGACAAGTGTCTTTGATGTTGAGCAAATGTTGACCTCCTCCCAGCTGGAGGTCAGGGGTGAGCTGGGTTGAAAATGAATGCATCAGTGGCACGGTCCATACCACCCTGTTAGGCTCCAGTCCCAGTGCCCACCCTCTTGTGCAGCAGGGGCCCTCCTTACCACCCAGGTGCGGGCCCCGCCAGGCCCCCAGGGGCCCAGCCTGCGCCACTCTCCTCTCTCCACTGTGTTCCCGCTCCCGTTCCAAGGAGGACATGCTGCCTGCCACCCTCAGCCCCAGGGCCCAGCTTGTCTCTTCCTCCGGTGGCGGCAAGGGAGGGGGTGGCAAGTCTGGGGAGAGACCTGTTTTCAGCGCTCTCCTGCTTCTCCCTATAGGGGCCTTTCTCCCACTCCCACTCCCCGGCGTCAGAGGGCGCTGAACGAACAGCCCAAGGTTTGGGTCCACTCGCTCCCTCCTCCAACCCGCAGAGCTCACCCTTGGTTATCTGCCTGCTTCCCCTACTGTCACCACCTCCCAGGCTCATGGCCCCCTCACCCCCTGGACTGTGCTCCCGCCGGTAGGGAAGAGCCTTGGGTTTCTTCCGGATTCGGGCACGGGGCCCGTGAAGTGGAGGAGTCATCTCCCCAGGCGCCTGCCGGGTTCTCCCTGTGGCATTGGGAGATGGGGGTAGGAGCGGGTAAGAGAGTGGATCAAGAAAGGGGCTTAGGAGCTTCCCTGGTGGCGCAGTGGTTGAGAATCCGCCTGCCAATGCAGGGGACACGGGTTCGAGCCCTGGTCTGGGAAGATCCCACAGGCCACGGAGCAATTGAGCCCGTGTGCCACAACTACTGAAGTCTGTGTGCCTAGAGCCCATGCTCCACAAGAGAAGCCACTGCAATGAGAACCCCGCACACCACAACGAAGAGTAGCCCCCACTCGCCACAACTATAGAAAGCCCACGTGCAGCAACAAAGACCCAATGCAGCCAAAAATAAATACATAAATAAAGTTATTTAAAAAAAAAAAAAAAAGAAAGGGGCTTGAGGGTGAAGGGGAAACAAGCTTCCGGGGGGTGGGGAGGTGGAGACCAGTTGAGGGGTCTACAGACTCACCTGGGGCACTGCTGGCTGTACTAGTGGCAGCGCTGGGGCTGTGATGGAGGGCCGTGGGGTCAGCACCCAGGCCAGCAGGCCTCCCTTCACGGCTGCTCAGCGTGGGCTGGGATACACTGAGAGGGGAACTTGGCCCAAGGGGCGCCCTCCTGCAATGACATGAGGCTTCATTTGTTCGCTCAACAGACAGTAAGTGCCTATTGTGTGCCAGGCACCGTGCTAAACAATCAACCTAACACTCAGATGAATAGGACACAGCTCGTCCTCCACATGCTCCCATGCTCGTGGAATACGAGGAAAGCCAACTTTGAAATGCCCCAGGAAGCTTGCAGAGTCCCTCCAATGAGTGTCAGGAGTGAGAGACCTTGCCAGTCTCCACATTTCTCCCCAAATCACACTTGTACCCTGATACAGCCATGAGACCTCTGGGCCCCAGATTCATCCATCCATCTGGTCACCCACCCATTCACCCACTGAATAGATAGGTACGGAGGGCCTGTAACATGCAAGGTACTATACACCTCCCTACCTGGGCGTCTGGTGGAGATGGGGAATGTCAGTGGGGTGCTGGGGAGGGTCAGGAGGTGAGGGGGTAAGAGTGGCTGTGGACTGCTGTCCATAGGAAGGTGTGGGAGAGGGGGTTTCCCCTCGGGACGGAGGGACCAAGCACCCCCCGCTGGTGCTGGGCTCTGCCACGTGGCTCCTCTCGGGCACTGGTGGGCCCCACTCTTCCGGCTCTGAGCTGGGGGCAAAGAGGCAGGAGGGCGGGGTGACTGAGTAGCTTCATACCCTCCCTTTGGCCTTCTGCTGCCCCCTTCCCTTCTTCTCCCAGCATCTTTGCCCTCCGCCGACAGGAGGCCCTGAGCTGGTCCCACGTGTACAGGGCATCTGCGGGCGAGGCGCATCCTTACCGGCCCTCCAGCTCCTCCTCAGGCCCCTCTAGGCAGCTCAGTTCACAGGAAGGGGGCGGGGGTGGCAGCACTTCTGGCCAGTTGAGAGAGGGCGTCTGTACAGGTTTTCCCAGAAGCTTTACTTTGCCTCCCCTGGCTCCTGAGGAGAGCAGGATGGGGCCACAGCAAGATATAGGCAGGAAAGAGGCAGAGGTGAGACGTGTCAGAAAGGAGTGCTGGGCGAGGTCCCAGAAGGGAGGGTGGAGGATACTCTTTGGGGAAGATGCTGCTCAGGGCTAAAATGGGGGTGTTGGGAACTGGAGTCCTACCACTGTCCCCCTGGCTCCATTCTGGAGGGGCATACTGGCTCCAGTCGCCTGGCTCCCCTGAGGGATGTGGAGGGAACCCCCCGTGGAAGGTCTGCAGCTCCTCGCCGGCCAGGTCAATGGTGCTGTAGACAGGACCCTCAGCAGAGGCGGCAGCTCCCCGGGCCGTCTGAGCCAGGTAAAGGGAGATCCCTGCTTCTGAGGGGGAGAAAGAGGGAGGCCCAGGGAGGGGACGGGCCAGAGACAGAAAAATAGAGGACAAGAGGAGAATGGAGGGCACAAGGGGATGCCACTTCTTCCCCTATCCCAATCCGGGGTAAAGGTAAGGCATGAGAGAGGCTCCCCCCACTCACAGCTTCCCAAGGATCACACAGCCTCAGCAAGACTGGGACCCCTTGGCCCCCTTCAGTTTGCCCCAGCCGGTCGGGAGGAGAGAGGGTGTAGGGCCTCCTGGTGTACCCCTGAGGGAAGCAGAACTCCTCACCATTGTAATATCTGTCGTCTGGGTCAGGATTGCTGGGGCAGCAGCTTCCCCTGGGTTCCTGGGCCGAGGGGCTGCGAGATGAGTGCGGCCACGAGTCTGCCAGCCACGGGTAAGGAGCAGGGCCGAGGCCCATTGGTGGCCTGAGGGACAGCAGGTGAACGCTGGGGACAGAGCCTGAAGAGGCCAGCGAACTAAGGGAGGCAGGGGTAATGGGAGCTGGAGGACAGTAACGGTGAGTGTGGCGGTGAGAGGAGGGCGGAGGTCAGCACGGGGAGGCAGCTGGGCCTGGGACGAAGGGAGTGGTCTCATCCTGGGGAGATGAGCTAAGAGAATTACCTGGAACTGGCTGCCGACAGGCCCTCTGAGTGTGGGAAGGACACTGGGGAAGACGACGGGGAGAGTGTGAGAAGCGCGGCTACCTGGGGTCCGAACCCCGCCCCCCCCCACCCCGGGGGCAGAGATGTCTTACCTGCAGGTGTGTAAGCAAAGGAGGCTTCCGAAAAGGAATCCATGAGAGAAAGAAGAGGGGAAATGGGGAGAAAAGTCAGAAATATCCATATTCTGGTCCACTCCTTGGGCCTGGTCCTAATTCCACCACTCAGGTTGTACCCTGGACCAATTTCATCGGAATTCCTAGGGGTGCGACTCAGGCATCAGTAATTTTCTAAAGCTCCCCAAGTGACTCCTGGTAGCGAAGATTGAGAACCTCTGAACTAAGAGACTCGCATCTCTCCGGACACGCCCCTTCCCAGGGAGAAGCAGAACTCAAGTCTCCTCCTTTCAGCGGGTCCCCCCTTTCCATCCAGACCCCGCCTGACAATTTATCGCCTGGGATCCTGGCCACACTCCCTCTGCCAGCCCCCGACCCCCAGGAAGTGAGTTTCCGCCCCCCGCCCCCCAGACTTGCCCCTTCTCTACTGAGGCTGACCGCAAAGCCTGCTCCTTCCCGAGACATTTTAAGGACAAATCTCACTCCTCTCAGCAAACTCAGGTCCCGCCCCGCCCCCTCTGGGCCCCGATCTTCCCCGTCACCCCACCCCCCAAGCCCAGGTCCCGACAGCTCTCGGTTCCATCTTGGGCACCCGGCCCCTGTCCAAGGGGCTGAGTTCCCGTGCGACCCCTCGCCCGACGCCGCTCCGGGAGCTGTTGAGCCCCTCCTCCTCTCTTTCCATCCTCCCTGCCTCCCTCCCTGGGGGGGCGGGATCTCCAGGCTCCGCCCACTCCAAGGACCGCTTTTCCACTTCCGCGACGCCCTTGTGCCCCGCCTCCCGCGCTGCCCCCGGGCCGGGCTCTCACCCGTGTAGTGACTGAGCTCCTTGCGCTGCCTCTGGCGCCGGTAGAGGGCGGCGCAGAGCCCGAGGAGCAGCGCCCCGCACGCGGCGCCGCTGCCCGCGAGGAAGGCGGGCTGCCGCAGCACCCTCGCCAGCCGCTCCGCCAGCCCTGGGCCCGCCTCGAGCCCAGGCTCCAGTTCCGGCGGAGACGCTGTGGGGGTCAGAGAGGTGAGGGGAGTAGAGGCACCGCTACCCCAGGACCCCCCTTAACTCCCAGCCCCGCCCTCCCACCCCCTCCGGACTCACGCAGCTGCACCGACACCGGGGCACTGGCCACGCCCACGCCCGCGCTGGTGGCCGCCGCGACCTGGGTCCGGTAGAGGAGACCGGGCAGCAGTCCCCGGAGCACCGCCGAGCGCGCCCAGCCTGCCGCGGACCGATTGAGGTGGAAGTGGCTCTCATTGCCCAGGCACCAGATCTGGGGAGGCCGAGACCCGGGTTTAGAGATTCAGAAGTGGCTTCTGGCCTCACGGGGAAACTTGAAGCTCTGAATGGTAGAAGGGGCTTAGCCGGGCGTAATTCAACTCAGAGAGGGCACTCTGAAACCTCTCTCCTCTTCCCCCAGCCTCGTTTCCAGTCCCAGAGCCAGTCCTAGGTTCCCTCCTCTCGAATCCTAACGCCTCCATCCTCCCTCTCCCTCCACTCCCCAGCCCGCCCACCTCCTCAACCCCTGCACCTGGTATTCCTTGATGACCCCATTTTGCTGGGAGGGGAGCGGAGGTTCCCAAGACACAGTGATACTGCTGTTGCCGTCACCCCCCAAGGCCACTGCCACTCCCTGGGGGGGACCACTGGGGGCTGGGCCAGGGTGGAGCATGGTGAGAAGAACACAGACAGTCATTGCAAGCTGCCCCTCCTGCCCCAACCTTCCTCATCCTCCCAGTTCCAACATCTTAGGGAAGTGAGATGCATCCCCCCTTCCCACCGGCTCCTTGCTCTCCCCAGGCAAACCTTCATCCTCCCCCACTCCTTCTTCCCTCTTGTCCACCCATCAGCTCTGGGCCCCACCCCCTTACCCTCTTCAGGAATGCTCCTGGTCACCAAGGGGCTTTCAGCCCCCAGCCCCTCCTGGCCTTGAGCTTGAACCTTGATCTGAATTTGAGTCCCTGGGGGGAGTCCTCTTAGCACAGTACTTTGCTGGCTTGGGGACTGTAGGTCCAGCACTGACCAGCTTCCCCCATCAGGACCTGCTACCCTCCAAGACACCCGGAAACCTTGTACCAGCTGGACTGGGCCATCTACCTGTGGGAGACAGGACAAAGCACACCAGGGGGAGAGCTGGAGCCACACAAGTCCTCCAGTCCCAGCCCCTCCTCCACTCACCCATCTTCCCCAGCCACTCACCTCGCACTCTCCCATACCCATTCTTGGAGGCTCCTTTGTCCCCTATCATCATCTCCGCCCTTAACCTCATCCCTAGGCCACACTCACAGTCCAGGACACCTGCAGGGTCCGGGGCCCAAGGACTACGGGCTCCTGCAGACGCACAGCCACTTCAGCCAGTCCCCGCTGGCCTCTCCACGGGTCCTCCTCCACTGGCCCGGATGGGTTGCTGTCTATTGACCAAAGAGCCCACTCAGCAGGGGCCACCGGGACAGGGAGTCAGGACTGAGAGTGTGAGTATGTTCCACCTCTGCCCTGCCCCACAGACCACTACTTAGTACTTCGGAGCACATTCCAGGGTCAGGAACAGGCTGGTCAGGGGAAGAGCTTCCAGAGGTGGGCCAGGGTGTCCAGCTAACATGAGTATTCTTTCTGCATGGCTACATATGCGCCCTTTAAAGGCCCTGTTCCTCATCTCTCACATGAAGATGACCCTCCAAGTTTCCTTCTACTTATAATCTGCGTTTTCTGTGGGTAAAGCCTCAGAAGTGAGGAGCTACCAAGATGACTGAATCAATCTTCCTCTCTTTCTCTCTCTCCTCTTCTCTGGTTCCCTCAGTGAAACGGAAGCATGACCACCTATTCCAGGCCGGGCCACCAGAACAGACCTGGAACCAGGCAGGTGCTATGGTTTGCGGGGAGGGGGTGCTCTGCCATGTTGCATGTTATACCCGTGATCCAGAGACCCTGACCTTACTCACCCTGGGTGCGGACGGGCTTGGAGACGGGGCTGGGCTCACTGAGGCCCCAGGTTCCCACGGCTCGCACCAGGAACAGGTAGATGGTATTGGGCTGCAGGCCACTGACGGTGTGTGTCTCCAGCTGCACGCCATCTGCCACCGTCCGCCACATGTTGCCAGAGGCTTGGCTACAACAAGAATGAGGTGACAGAGCTGTCCGAGCCCAACCTGTCTATTTCATCTCATCCATTCTCTGTCACCCCCTACTACCTCCTCACCCTGGCAAACCTCTCGCCACAACAGCAAAGCCTTTAAGGACACAGGGGCCCCTCCTTGTAACTTTCCATGTTTGCATTCAAAACCTTCTCCTTACCTGAAGGCCTCTATCACATAAGAGGTGACTGTGGCCCCAGCTTGTGGGTTAGGCTTCCAGGTCAGGGTAATGCTGTTCTTGGTAATGTCAGTGACCACTGGTTGCGAGGGAGGCCCCGGAGGGGTACTGTGTTCTGTAGGGGTGTCTGGTGATACTCCCCAGTCTTCTGCAGTGAGGAGATAATCTTTGAGTAGAAGGTTGGGGAAAAGATAGCCCCAGCATAACCTTCCTCCTTCCCAGAGGAGCTGTGGCGCTGTGACAGTGGTGATGGTGGAGGGGGGACATAGTGAACTAACCCCTGCTCACTTGTGCCTCTCAAGGGCACCACTTCTGTCCTCCTTTTCCCCACCACCATGGCCATGGCATTTAGAAGATAAAATCAGTCCTGGGGTTTGGGGAGGGACTGGCCACCTTTGAAGCAGGTTTGGAGAAGGATGCTGGCAAAACAAGGGAACAAAGGAAAAACTCACCCCGCCTCCTAAGCCAGCCACTCCAGGTGGCCTCCCCTGTGGAACTCTTGGCCACACAGCTATAGAATCCCATGTGCATCTCCTGCAGGAGAGGGTGGAGGACTGGCAAACTGGGAGTGGAGCAAGGTAGGGCGAAGGAGTGGAGGTGGGTATACAGAAGGATGGGGAGGATGCTGTCCACTCTAGGTGGTCTGAGAGCAGAGGGGCAGAGGTGGAGTTCAAGTTGCAGCAGGTACTAGAGTTGGGCATGTGGACCACGTGGCCATTCTCAGTTACTTGGGCCCCAGGAGTGAGACTCACCTGCACACTGGCGATGTGCAGGGTACCGTTGGCCATTAGGTTGAGCTGGACGTCATCCCCGTGCAGCCACTGCCCATCCTTCTTCCACTGGACACTAGGTTGAGGGTTCCCAGTCACTCTGCATGGCAGCCACACAGAGGAGCCAAGTGCCAACGTCTGATTGGCTGGTCCCTGGAGGATGATGGGAGGCAGCCCATCCAGGGAGGCTGAGAGAGGAAGAACTTGGGCACCTCAGGCGAGGGTCCTGGGTTCAGGCAACCAGAACCCTTGTCCTCATCTCTGCTCCTTCACTTCCCCTCCCCTGGATATTGCAGGGGGGCTTCCATAACCATCTGTTGTCTGTGTGGGATCAGCCATCTATTAGTGGCTTCTGTACCTGATTTCCAAACTTCAAGGACATGTCTCAGGAACATGCCTCTCCCCTTGCAGACATATTACAGAGAATCCAAGAAAAACAGATCTCTTTAAGCCATGATCTCCTTCCAGGCCGTGAGTCCAGCCCTGTCTCCATGGGCACGTACCTCCTTTCACCTCCAACAGAGCCTTGGCCAAGATGCTGCCGGCCACACTGACAGCCTGGCACACGTAGTAGCCAGCATCCCCGCTCTGCACTTCAGCGATGCTGAGCTGGCCTCTGGGAGAGACTGAGAAGCGCCCCGTGGGCTGAAGTGACTGACTGGGGAATAACAGGGCCTGGGGACAGAGCAAGCAACCAAGCCACCTGGCAGCTGGCAGGGAGAGCTCCCCATTCTCACCAACCCCAGGATCCAGAAAATTCCTAAGCTTCTAGTTCATACTCTGTCCCAAGCCAGTTTTGTGACCTTAGGCAAACTAGTTAACCCTATTCACAAGAATAAGGGAGTTTTATTAGATGATTTGGGGGGTGCACATCCCGGCTCTACCAGTCAGGAAACTGAGCAAGGTATTTAACCTTCCTGAGCCCCAATTTCCCCAAATTTGACTCTTAGAGGATACTTATGAGGATTCAGTCAAGTGATTACCTGAAACTCTTTCAATACATTGGATGATAAATGTTAAGTACTTTCCCCTTCTTTCTGGCTTTAACGTTTTACGTTAGATACACAGAAGGTAGGGAAGCAGGTTTTAATGGCACCATGCTGAGCCCCTGACTGACACCTATTCCCACCCGCTACTACCATCAGCATTTTGATTCATTTAAGAATCTAATTAAAATGCAGCAGTCCCCAGTGCTAGAGAAGATGTTGGAAAATTGTGGCTGTGGATTTGCAACGAGGCAGTGGGTGGCCTGGTTTCCCAGTGGGATGGGGTTAATGAGACTTATTTTATTCTACTGACCCTGTTTCCCAGCAGCAAAGTTCCCACCCTTCCCTTGGAGGGAGTTACTTGTGTTGTAACTTCAGTTCATGTTCATTCCAATTCTATATGCTGAGATCTGTTTGCTGAGGTTGAGGGGTGTCTGTGAGTTCCCCCTGGTGGAAGTCCTTTGTAATTAGAAAAGCGTGTCATGTTCTACCCTGAGCAGCTTTGGTACAGTACTCGCTTTCCGGAGCAGAATGTTAAAGCCCAGACCCCAGGCGTGGGGAGGAGGAAGGATCTAATTGGATCATGCTACATCCTCAGGACAGCCTTGCCCAAAACAGAAAGATTCTCCAAGAAATTACCATACAGGACTGTTCCCTACCACCAAAACATATTATCATATGTTCCAGGCCTTTTATATTCAGTATCTTATTTAATCCTCCCAAATAACTTGCACAGGTTTCTGGAAGGAAAGCTAAGACTGAACCCCAGAGAGAAGTTTGCAGAATGTAGAAGGAGGATGGCTGAGACCCAGAGGAGAAGCTGGTGGGAAGGCCTGTGGAGCTGGCCACCTACTTGACTTCCCTCCTTTTGCCAGAAGATGGCAGGCGGGGGGTTTCCTTTGGTCTCGCACTGGAAAGCTATGCTCTCTCCAGGAGCCGCCATCTGGTCCTGGGGCTGGGTCACCAGCTGGGGTGGGACTGGGAAGGGGAGGGGAGATAAAGGAACAGGGAGTCAGGGGTACTAAGAAGGGAGACAGAGGGAACAGGAGAGAGACGCCTGAGCTTGGCTTAAGCAGGAGCAGATGTCCGCCTTTTGCTCAAGCCTGCTTAGCTTTCCCATCCTTCCTCTCCTTCCAGAAGTCTCAGGGGATGCACTCATATCTCCTGCTCTGTCCTTTCTCCTCATTCTCCACCTCCACCCATCCTCCGTCTTCCCTCGTCTCATCCCTGCTGCAGGCAGTCCCAGGTGGGGCCCTCACCGTGAACACTGAGGGAGCCGGATGCTTCGGCGCGGCCCACGCTGTTCTCCGCCACACAGGTGTAAGTCCCCTCATCTTCAGCGCTTACACGCCCGATCCAAAGGCTGTGGTCGCTCCGGATCTCATACCTGCTCCACCCCCCACCCCCAGGCTGGATTGGCCACAGCTACAAACCCTTTCTCACCCACCCCAGGACAGACACCAGGATCAGGGTACATAAGGACAAGGTAGACCTCAACAGGGACAGAAGCTGCTACCCATGGACCCATGAATGGAGGTGGGGACTGGTTAGTGCAGGGGCCACAGGCTCTGGGGAACAGACTTCTCTGTGCCAGCAAGTGAGAGGCATCTGCCTTCCTTTCCCCCCCCCCGCCCCAGTTTTCTAGGGCTGGGTATGTTCTTGAGCTGATTGGGTCTCCTTACAGGCAGTAGGAGGGGGCTTCTCACCTGCCTGTGGGCAGTTCCCCATCCTCCTTGCGCCAGCGTAGACGAGGCGGGGGATCCCCCTGCACCTCACATGGGAAGTCCACGGGGGCATCAGCCAGGACCACCTGATTCATTGGTCTACGCAGGAATGAGGGACGCTCTGTGCAGAGTGAGTGAGTGAGTAGTCAGGAGGTCTGCTCAGTTACTCACTCCCCAGGCTACACACTCCCATAACTCCAAAACCCCACGTGCCTACCCAGGACCACAAGTTTGGCTGCCCCACTCTCCCGTTCTCCTGCCATGTTGGAGGCCACGCACACATACATCCCTGCATCACTCTTGAGCGTATGTGACATCATCAGCTTCCCTCCACGGAGCTGCAGAGTAATAATGGAAACTTTGATCCTTTATAGCCATCAAAGCATATTTGTTTATCTGATCCTCACGGCAAGCCAATGAAGAAGACCAGTGAATTTGCCCCACTTATCAGATAAGGAATCCTTGAGTGATTTGCGCAAGGTGGGGTCTCAAGTGTATCATTTCTCCCACAGCCCAGACCACCTCCCACCAGTCCCTGGGGCATCATAATCCCCACCTTCTTACACTGATTCCGTCCTACCTCTGCTGATTTATCCCCCACTCAGTAGCTGACTCTCAACCTCTGGTTAGCTAATACCCCAATTTCAAATCTCTTGTCTTATCGCCTCCAGGTCATTTCCCCCCGCCCCTCCAAGACCTATAGATTCAGGCCTTCTTCCTCTGACACATGTCCCAGACTCCTAGCCTAGGGCTTCGCCCCTCAGGATGTCCCTGGCCCTGACCCTGGCTCCCGGTCGGATCCCCAGCCGTGGCCCCACCCCTCACCGTGATCCTTCCCTCCTCCTCCTTGAGTCTAGCACCATCCTTCTTCCAGGACACGGAAGGCTCTGGGTGGCCGCGGGGGGGCACGCATTCCATTACCGCGGGCTCCCCCACGGCCGCCACCACGTTCCCAGGAGACTGCCGGAAATCATCGCGGAGGACTGGAGAGAGGGAGAGCGAGAGCGAGAGAGAGAGAGAAAGAGAGAGAGAGAGAGAGAGAGAATGAATGACCAGGGGAATAAATAGGGTGTGGGGTGACATAACTGGGTGAGGACACAGGAAAGTGTTTTGGGGAGAGGTGGATCACCACAGACCGCAGGCCGGAACTCTTCCCGGGTTGCGACAACACCAGGCCCACTTCCTCATCCGACCAAAGCGAGAGCTTTAGAGACCAAAGGTCTTAGTCCCAAAGGGAAGCTGCTGAATGGGTTGAGATTGGGCCTAGCTCTGGATGGGATTACCCGGTGCCCTCCGCCTTCCCGAGGCTCTGGAAGCAACCAGGAGACTCCTACCTGCCACTTCTAGAGAGGCGTTTCTACTAGCCGCCGCTCCCAGGTAGTTGCGCGCCACGCAAGTGTAGACACCCTCGTCCGGCCGCGCGCGGCGCCCATGCACGATGCGCGGGAAGAAGAGAGCGCCGCTGGGCAGAAGCAGGCGGTGTGCGCGCGGGTCCTCGCGCGCGGTGGACACGCGCGCCCCATTCTTGTACCACTCGATGTTGGGCCGCGGCCGGCCCTCCGCGCGGCAGGGCAGCGTGGCCGGCTCGCCTCGGGAGACCAGCAGATCTGGCGGCTGCTCCACGATGCGCGGCATCGCGTCCTCCGGCCCGACCTTTGACCCTGAGGGGGGTGGGGGGCGCAGAGCATTCAGACCCGGAAACCGGGAGAAAGATCGAATCTCCAGAGAGAAGAAAGATCCCCTCCTGCCCACCCTCTCTGTGTGTAGGGTCGAGTATCTCCTTCGGGACAGGTGCCCCGCACGTTCTTAGGCTGGAAAGAAGATGCCTGCGGACAGGCAGATCAGTAGAGGAATCTGGACACCTGCTCCTAGGCCGGCTTTCTAGGCCGGCTAACGACGCCAGCCTCCTGCCAAGTTGAAGTGCAGAGTGACTGGGCCACGGCTTGGCAAGTAGACCGCGCCTCTAGCCGACTGGTTTTCAGTCCCCCACCCGCGCTGGTTCACAGACCTGTGAACAGCCATAAGCGGTGCACCAGCGCTGACAATTTGTTCTTCGCCTCCGCGCGGTCCCGGACCAGCGATATGGAGGCTGTGGCCCAGCCTGGGGCCCCCCGCTTAGGAAAGGGAAGAAGTGAATGATGGGCTGAGGGCTAGGACTCCTTATCCTGGAGCCCGTGAATAGGCACAGTGCCCTCTTACTGACACCCCACAGATAATCACGTTTCTGGGTCCTGTGAAGTCACGGGAATTGAACGCAAATGATGGTGGAATAGTGAGTAACGCTCCTTTTCTAAGAGGGCATAGTTTTCAACAGATTATTCTACAGGTTGATATAGTTAAGAAAGGCTAAGAATCATTGAGAGAGGAATCCCTCACTTTCCTTGGTCACTCAGATCCGTTCACCAGCATGTCTACTCCTGCCCCTCACTTGGCCTACAGATTTCTGCTCGCTGCTTCTTCTGCAGTTTGGGATCCAGGATCCTCGAACGGGTTGAGCTCAGACGCCCACCCCCAGATTCGTCAAAAGTGGATTTGTAACCTATGGCCAGTAGGCGTCGCTGCCGCCTCGCGTAACCTGGTGTCCTTAAATAACCAAGGACAGCCCCGTGCTTCTGTTCTCTGCCTCCCGCCCCCGACCCCTCCCCCAACTCCCCACCCCACCCCCAGTTCCAAAATCCGCGGGGACCTCTTGCTTCCAGCCTCTCTGTACGGGATTGGGTTTCATTTCTCAGCCCCGGCTCTTAAGAAGTTCTAGTGGAGACAAAGCTGCACGGGTTGCCCCGTGCTGCTGCTATCCTGGGGAGAGGGTATCTAACTGGTTAGGGACAAGAAGATCGGTTTCCCTCGCACTTAGGGAAGGAAGGAATCTTTCTCGATTTCCTCCCTTTCAGATGGAAACCTCTGCTTCTCACTCATTTCTTCTCCTCCATCCCATTCCAGTCCCCGTTTAGGCAGACCAGACCCCACGTGAGCGACCCTAGAGTGGATAAGAGCTCAAGGGGTATCGTGGAACCGACCGGGGCTGGAATCTCAGATGCTGACACTTCCTAGCTGTCAGAACTAGGGCGAATTATTGAACTTGTCTGGGTCGAAGTTTCTTTACCTGTAATGTGGCACTGGTGATAGGGTTGTCACAAGACCAGAGTGTATGTAAAGCACTTGGAAGAAGACTCCATGAATATGGCTATTCTACCTTTAGTTAAGGGTTCTTCCTCCCTGGCTCACCTTACCTTATCTTGACCTCTACAGTCTCTACCTGAATCAGATTCTTCCAGGCCCCAAAATTCCCTTTCCCCCCTTCGCATGGCCTTTGGGTGTAATGGAAGTTGGTTTGTTATTGCCAAGCTTTACGTTGCTTTCGTGACCATTAGGATACTATTCATCCGCTCTGAGTTTGTTTTCTCAGTCACAAAATGTGACCATCAACGCACCTCCTTGAATTTTCGAGTTTGAATGAGACAATGTGTGGTGTAAACACTGTAAGAGCGCTGGGGGAGCAGAGGCGCGTCTGGGGTGTCCGTGAGAAGGGCTCTGTGCTTAACCTCCTGGGAATCTAAGAGGGTCAGGAGGTTGGAGAATCCCATCTCATTCCCCATCTCCTTCCTCCTTGCTCCCTCCATACAAACCACACCCTTCTCATCGGCTCTTTCCCCCTAATTCCTGTAGACACAGCTGCAGGCGTCCTTTCCCTGGAATTTCTTCCCTGTCGTTCCCGGTGTCAGGAGATGCTTCGACAGCAGCTAATGAATAGCTAATGACCATGCTAATGAGGCTCTGGCGCTCCTCCCCCAGCACCTGGAGTACCCCACTCACAAACACACATCCATTGCCTGGGTCTCCTTTCTTGCCACCTTGGAGTCCCCAGCACGGTGCTGGTAGATTCGAGCGGGTAGAGGCGGAGGGATGAAGGCTGTGCCCAGAGGGGGATCAACAGCAAAGTCGTTCAGGGCTGCGGGAGTTCCCGATGCTGCCGGCAGGGGGCGCAATTGGCCCTCTCCCCAGGCTCCGGCAGATGTACTCTCGCCGCCTCCCCGCAGCGCTAGGGGAAAGCGCGCTGTCTCAATCATTTATTAATCACCGTAATTAGCGGTAATGACCTCCCCGCCAGCGCTGCCCGCCCGCCGCAGCTCTGCCGGGGTGAGCCGGCGGTGAGTTCTACCTCTGAGGGGCAAACTTCTAAGTTTCCCTGAAATGGTCGCCGCCTCTGTCGCCTTCTGTAGCAAACACATTTAACATTTTGGCGTCATCACCCTCGTCCTAAGTGAGTTCTTGGAAAACTTAGGGTCCCGAACGGAAACCTGTTACCTGGGTGGGTCACCGAGTGGCCCGGCTTGGCCCAGGCCCTCCAGCGACCGCGCCCCCTCCTCTACCCTCCGTGCTGTGGGTCCCGGCCTCTCTTACGCCGGTTCTTCTCACCTGGGGTGTCCGTGGGCATCGGTTGGGGAGGAGAGGAGTGGTGGCTCAGCTGCCAACTCCTCCCAAGCCCTCGACCTCCCGCCGATATCCCCACTCAGGTGCTTTAAGCCCCAAACTATCCATTGGTCCCCACCACCCGGGAGGCGCGGGAGGGCGTAGCTGGGTCCCGAACCTTGGGGCAGGAGCGCTTTGGACTCCCCGTCCATGCCGCCCTCCCACCTTACCCCATCCCTGGACCCGAAGTCCCCGTGGGGCAGGGTCTCACCGTTGAGATAAGGATCGCCGGGGGTCAGCTGGCTTTGGTTGAGCGTCGCCACCGAGGAGTTGAAGCCAAAGAGCAGGTCGCTGGAGTTGGAGAGGTCTCCGCCCAAGGAGTCCGCGAACAAGTTCATCTGCAGCAGCGTTTTAAGCAGGTAGCGCAGCATGGCGCGACCCGACTGGGACCGGGGCTGGGGGCTCGGGGCCCAGCCCCTGGGTCTGAGACCCGCGGGCCGGGAGCCGTAAGCCCCTCTACAGCTTCTGCGCGCTGTCCCAGCCACGGTGCCGCTCTCCTGCCGGCGCGCCTGGGTACAGCGCGTGCCTCCGCGTGCCCTCCTCCTTCCCTCGTCCTTCTCTCTCCACCCCCCCGTGCCCGGGTCCCCCGGGAGCTGGGCGGGCAGAAAGCAGGTGCCACGCGGATCACCGCGTAATTAAGGGATTAATCCGCCGCCTTCCACCCTCCCACCCCCACCCCGACGGCCACTAGCAGGGCCAGAGACTAGAGTCGCGTCGCGCGCGAGATGCGGAGTCCCCGCCCCGCTCCCCGAGTCCCGCGTCGGTTCTGGACACCTCGGGAGAGTTTCCCTCCTTTCTCAAAGCACCCAAGATGAGGGATGAGTCTCTTTCGCACTCTGCCCTTCTGCCTGACTTCAAAGGAGGAATCCCTCCTCTCTTTTCCTCTTTTAGGAAACTGAGGCGAAGGGCCAGACCGTTCCTCTAGCTCTCCGAGTCCTGGCTTCCACTTCCTCCCAAGTCCCCGGGCTTTGCTGCGGGAGTGCGGACGGCTGGCGTGGTTTGGGGCGGGAGTTGGGAGTGGGTGGAGAATAATTCCGCGGTGCGTCCACCCCTTTGCCCAGCAGTCGCCTGGTTTGCAGCCGAGAGACCGGGGGATGAGGTGGCGCGTCTTGACCGGGGAGTCCTTGCCCCAGACGCACCACTAATCTAGTAGTTCCTGAGGATACTCAACAGGGATAAAACTGGAGGCGGAAAGCCCAGGGAAAACCAGGCATCTCGTATCTATCGGCATGCTTTCGCATTACTTTGCTCTGACACATTTTATTAAATTGTCTCACCTTTCGGAGGAGACTGAAGGGGAGCCAGGGAGGCTGGGGCTAAGACAAAGAGAGCAATATTGTTCCTGTAAAGGCAAGTGCAAGAGAAGACATGGGGTTGATGGAAGACTCGCTCAAATCAGTTCAAACTTGATAACGATCCTCCTTAGGGGGAGGGGACACGACACCCCCCCACCCGCTTGCTTCTGGCTTTTCTGGCGTTCTTTGTACCTGAAGATCTCCCAGTCGCCCCCCTCCACACACACACACACACACACACACACACACACACACAGACACACACACACACTTTCCTAGGCTAGGGGTGGCCTTGGGGTGTCAGGGGAAGAGAGACCCGGGCCTATCTGAGCTAAGGCCCTGCTGATGGTGGGGTTCTGGTTCAACCGGAGGGCTCCGTGTGAGGAGATCACCTTTGAGGAGTGGCTGCTTCCGAAGTGGGAGGAGGCGGGTGAACAGGTCAACATCCTGAGGGGTGGGTGTTACACAGACGTAGACCCCATCGTAAGCTAAGTCAGCAGTTGGGTATTTCAGGCAGGCAGCGCTCAAGTGAACTAGAGACTTAGTCAAGGGGTGGGGGCTTGTCCCCAAACTCCTCCCTCAATCCTCAGAGCAGCCCTCGGGGGCCTCAAACGAACGGACGTTTAGGTGCCTTCCTACGGCCCCCCGCCCCGCCTCAGCTCTGCGCGTGACTTCGCCAGGACAGAAGCAAGAAGGGCGGAGGCGGGGCGGGGCAGTGGGGCAGGGCTTGCCCCACCGGAGGCTGCGCCCTAGGAGCTGTTCTTTCAGCACCCCGTCTGTCCTTGCTGGACTAGGAATCTGGCGCCCCACAAACGACTTAAACCCCAGCGGACCTTAAATTGGGGTAGGTGGGAGAGGAGCTGGTGACATTCTTTCTCAAGGACCAGTTACTAAGAGATAGGACCTGACGTCTGATCCTTGTTCCAGGACGAGGCTGCATTCAGATAAGAGAGGTGATAAGGGTTAGATTTTCCCACCAGAAATCAATCCCTTCAGGAATGACGAACCCAGACGTCCCAATCCTATATTTGCCAGTGCGATTTCACACTCTGGACCTGTTTGCCCATCCGTTAAGGAGAAATTGGACTACTTGCTCTGCTCTGATGCTTCAGATTCCCGGTTCAGGAGCCCTCTGCTCCCCTCCTTGCTGACCCACCCAGGTCACCTGGGTTCCATCACGTCAGAGGATGAACCAGGACAGAAATCCGGCGTCCTGGCACCAGCCCTGCTCTGGGGCAGGGAGGGCTGCAGCAGACAGGAAACCGCATCCCACCATGTGGCTCCTGCCCCCTCCTAATCCCCTGATTTGCTCCCGGTGGGCCTCTCAGCAAACACAGGGCCTGCCAGCGTCTAGGGGCTTGTCACCCTGTTAGCGGATTTGTTCCCAGAGACAGCGCAGTTAATTGGCCCTTTATGTGGGGATCAGGGCTATTTGCTCAGGGTTCCCTGAGCGGAGGCTGCAACTCAGCCCATGGGCAAGGCTGCTTCCTAATCCCTGGCATTCTGGGTTTGGAGGCTGGACAAAGTAGGGCCACTCTCTTCCTTTCCGAGACTCTCCTGGCCCAAATCTCCTGTCCCTTTTCTACGCCTCACTCCTTCTCAATACTCTTTTCTCTCTCCCCACTTTTTGTTCTTGTTTCTTCTCTTTCCTTTTTTGTATTTCTCTGTATCTCTAGAATACTCTCCCTTTAAACCAACTCATATTAAATGCCAAAAGAGGGTGCAGTACTCAACTGGGGTGTATTGGAGAATAAACACCTCCCAACCACAGCCCAATTCCCAGCCCGCTCAGGGTCCCTGGAGCCCTGGATTTAGTAGAGCGTGGGGCAGAGAGTGGGCAGAAAAAGCCCAGCCTCCCTTTCTTAAGGTCCGATGGGCAGCCTGGACACTGGCCCTGCACATTTTCCAGTCCTGCTTCTCTCTATGCTGTTCCCACAGGCAGTTCTGGAAGGAGTTTGCCTCCTGTTCGTCTCCCCACTGCCTGCCCCACCTCACCACACAAACGACCAACGCAACTCTGGCTTCTACCTCTTATTTAGAGAGAGTAGGTAACTCGCTGCATCTGTCTCCCCTTCCTAACCTGTAGACCACAGGCGCTGGTACAGCACCTCAAGCAGCGGTCCCCAACTTTTTGGCACCAGGGACCGGTTTTGTGGAAGACAATCTTTTCCACCGATGAGGGGTGGGTAGGGGAATGGTCCAGGTGGTAAGGCGAACGATGCAGAGCAGCAAATGAAGCTTCACTCGCTCGCCTGCCACTCACCTCCTGCTGTGCAACCCGGTTCCTAACAGGCCAGGGACTGCTACCGGTCCGAAGCCGGGGGGGGGGGGGTGTTGGGGACCCCTGACCTAAAGCACTCAGTGTCTGCACTATACTTGGAGGGTCCTCGTCTAACTTCCACCTTAGGCTGGAGAAAGGACTTGAGTTCCAGGCCCCTCCCTTCTGCTGCCGCAGGAGACTACTTCCTTCCCAGGGTTTTATCAGCAACAGTCTGCACTTCAGAAAGAGTAAAAAAGAGAAAAGGAAGTTTTGAGGGGAGTTGGCAAAAAAAGAGAGTAGCAAGAAGCAGAGAGGATGGGGAGAGTTGAGTCTTTGGAGAGAGAGGGTAAGTTTCTTCTGATAGGGTTATGGAGTCTGGTGGGAAGAAATGTGTGTCTGGGGTGTGGGCGTGTGTGTTTATGGAGAGAATAGCTACCCCAGGTCAACTTCCATGGCCTAGAGCCATCACATAGGCCAGAGAACATAGCTGGGAATTTTCAGTGGCCAAGCTGGGGGCTGTATGGGAAGCTTCTTGGTGGTTCAAAGCCTGCATGCCAGCTGGTAGTGGATGAGCTGCTGGCATGTAATTGCCCAGGAGAGCAGTCTGAGGACAGCCCCCCTATCTCACACTGATTACTGCCCCTGCCTCTCCCTAGTACACACACACACACACACACACACACACACACACAGTCCATTTACATCCCTCCAGAGCCTGTAGCCTCCCATCACTCTCTCTGCCTTGGTCCTTTCCCAGGGACCAAGCATATGTGTGTGTATTTGTTGGGGAGGGGGACAAGGAACTAACATCTGTCCCCCACCCCTGCTAGGCTATGCCTGTGAATGGCCCAGCAGGGCTGCTGGCTTCAGAGCAACGGTGCCAGGGGGCGCTGACCCAGCCTGCAGGGGCCAAACAGGAGGGGGGATCAGAGAGCAAAGAATAGGCCCCTGGCTGGAAAGCAGACAGCAGGAGCCAGTCCCCGGCAGGAGCCAGTCCCCCGCAGGAGCCAGGGTCTGTTGGCTCAACCCCTGTAGCTGCTGAGATAATAGGCCAGGGCCCCTTGTCCCAGAGCGCACTCCCCACCCCCGCCCCGGCCCCCCACCCCTGGGGTTCCAGTGGAGGAGCCTGGGGGGAGTTAGTTTGCAACACACACCGCCAAGTCTGGAAATTTGGAGGCAACTGGGCAGAAATGTCCACATCCCAGTACAGATGGAACGAAGGCTAGGGAGAACAAGGATTTTCCTGACTCCTTTTATTAAACTTGGTACAGAGCAAGCACTCCGTACGTATTGGTTTAGTGAATACACCCACTCACAACAACTGCCCCTGCAGAACCCACTAGCCTTCCCTCTGTGCCTCCCATTCATTCTTATTCTCTGTCTCTGTCTCTGTCTCTCTCCCCTTCTATATTATTCTCCTAGGGCTGCTATAACAAAAAAGACACAAACTAGGTGGACAAAAACAACACATATTTATTCCCTTTCGCAGGCTGCAAGTCTGAAGTCAAGGGCTATACTCTTTCTGAAGGCTCTAAGGAAGATTTCTTTCTTTTTTTAATATTTATTTTTTTAACATCTTTACTGGAATATAATTGCCTTACAATGGTGTGTTAGTTTCTGCTTTATAACAAAGTGAATCAGTTATACATATACATACATCCCCATATCTCCTCCCTCTTGTGTCTCCCTCCCACCCTCCCTATCCCACCCCTCTAGGTGGTCACAAAGCACCGAGCTGATTTCCCTGTGCTATGCGGCTGCTTCCCACTGCCTATTTTACTAGCTATCTATTTTACATTTGGGAGTGTATATATGTCCACGCCACTCTCTCACTTTGTCCCAGCTTACCCTTCCCCCTCCCCATATCCTCAAGTCCATTCTCTAGTAGGTCTGCGTCTTTATTCCCGTCTTGCCCCTAGGTTCTTCATGACCTTTTTTTTTTCTTTTTTTTTTTAGATGCCATATATATGTGTTAGCATACGGTATTTGTTTTTCTCTTTCTGACTTACTTTACTCTGAATGACAGACGCTAGGTCCATCCACCTCACTACAAATAACTCAATTTCGTTTCTTTTTATGGCTGAGTAATATTCCCTTGTATATACGTGCCACATCTTCTTTCTTGTCTCTCCCAGGTCTGGTGGATGCCGGTAGTCCTCGGCATTCTTCGGCTTGTAGACGCATCTCTCCAATCCCTGCCTTTGTCTGCACATGGCATTCTTCCCTGTGTGTGTACATCTTACAAGGATACGAGTCATTGGATTAGGACCCAACCCAATCCAGTGTGACCTCTTCTTAACTACCGAAAAGGTCCTACTTCCAAATAAGGTTACATTCTGAAATTTAACCCAGTACACCTTCTTTTTCTGCTTTTCTTCCTTCCCTTTCCCCCTCTATTATTTCTGATACGCTGCTAGGGATCCTATTTTGTTAGTTTAAAAAATAGTTTTAGGGCTTCCCTAGTGGCGCAGTGGTTGAGAGTCCTCCTGCCGATGCAGGGGACATGGGTTCGTGCCCCGGTCCGGGAAGATCCCACATGCCGCGGAGCGGCTGGGCCCGTGAGCCATGGCCGCTGAGCCTGCGCGTCCGGAGCCTGTGCTCCGCAAAGGGAGAGGCCACAACAGTGAGAGGCCTGCGTACCGTAAAAAAAAAAAAAAAGTTTTATTATCCTAGGCATAATAAATGCTCATGCAAGAATATCCAAGCAGAATAAAAGAGTATGAGATGAACAAAGTCCTCACACCATTCTTATCCTTCTTCAGCCTGGGGTAGCTACAGATGGTTTCTTGTGTATCCTTTCAGATTTTAAGAAAGAGCATATATCTCTCTATCCTTCTTAAAACACAAATGTGATCATATTAATTGTACTGCTTTGCAGCCTGCTTTTGTTAACATCAATATGTGTAGGGTATCCTTTCACATCAGTATATATAAATAGAGCTGACAAGATTTTACTGGTATGGGGAAACCTAAACATATTGTAGAGTTTATGGTTAATATTAGTAAATTAGTTTGGGGCATGTTAAGTTTGAGATGCCTGTTAGAAATCTCAGTGGTGTTATCAAATGGGCAGTGGGATGAACTAGTCTTGAAGTTCAGAGGAGCAGTCTAGGCTAGAGATATGAATTTGAGAGCCCTTCAACTCTATTATTTTAAGATATTGTTGGTCATTTTTATGTACCTTTTAGGTTCAGGCATCATTTGGGGGGGGATTGTTTCCAAAGTAATTAAATAAACTTGTATTGCTTATAAAAAAATTTGAGAGCCTTCATCAAAAAAATGCTATAGAAAGCCACAAAACTAGATGAGATCATCAAGGGAGATAGAAAAAAAAAGTAAACAGGTCCAAGGACTGGAGCTTTGGTTACTTTAATATTTAGAATTTAGGGAGTTGAGGAGGAAGCATAAAGAAAGCTTAGAAGGAGCCAGAGAGATAAGAGGAAATCTGGGAGAGTGTAGTATCCTGGCAACCAAGTGAAGGAGGAGGGAGGGATCTATAGTAAATGGAATAAGGAGAGCTAGAATGAAGACCAAGATGAGTCATTAAATTCAGTAATGTGGATGCCACTGTGACCTTGTTAAAGGCAGTTCTGGTGGTTGGGTGGAAGCAAATTCTGATTGGGGTGGCATGAGAAAATAGAAGCAAAGGAATTAGAGTTTTGCTGAAATGGGAAGATTTGTGGGGAGAAAGTTGAAAAAGAAGTGGGATCAGAAATCTCTTTTAATAAAATGGGAGGGAAAGCCTCCTGCTTCTGTGCTGACTGAAATTACCTAATAGAGAAGGGACATCCACGATTCAGAGAAGAGAGGGGAGCGTGGCTGGAGCAATGTCCTTGACTGGAGAGACGACGGGGTCTCGTGCACAAGTGAACAGTTTCACTTAGGACACAGATCGTTCTTCCACAATAAAAGCAAGAAGAGGGTACGGCGTCCAGACATGAGTAGGTGGAAAGATGTGATGGTGGGAGCCAGTGGGAATTATCTTCTTTTTGATTTAATTTAATTTACTTTAATTTATTTTGGCTGCACCGGGTCTTAGTTGCGGCATGCGAATTCTTAGTTGCAGCACACATACAGGATCTAGTTCCCCAGCCAGGGATCGAACCCAGGCCCCCTGAATTGCGAGTGTGGAGTCTTACCCACTGGACCACAGGGGAGTCCCGGGAGTTATCTTCTGATTGCTTCTCTATTCCCCATGAAATAGGAAGTAAAGGTATCAGCTAAGAGTGGGATAGGGGAAGAGGTGTTGACGGCTTGAGGATGGAGGTGTGTGTATGACATATTCATATAGGAGAGCAGTAGAGTTAACAACTAGGGAAATGCAACATAATCACCAGGCAGTGTTAGAGGCCTGCCTGGGGTTAGTGATCACGAATTTAAAGTGAGACCATTGTGCATAGTTTTGCACGTTTTCCAGGTACCTTCAGTGGCTTGGGTGCAGGTTCAGAAGAGGTGGAGAGTTGGATTTATTCTACTTGGTGGGTTAGTCAAACACACTCAGAGAAGTGAGGGTCAGATAGGAAAGCTGAGCATGTCTACAAGAAACTGACTCTGATGATTGACCGTGGGAATGTAAGCTGAGTAAGGAGGGAAGTAGGGCCATGAGTTGAAAAACTGGAGTGACAGTGAAAAGGAATTGAGATCAATGGGAAAAAAATAAGATTCATGGATTATCCTGGTGGGGCTCTAAGGTTTGTTGGAATTGGAACATCAGAAGAAGCCAATGGGAAGACATAGGAAATGACGATTGGAAATGAGGTTGCTTGAAATTAAGATCATGGAGTAGTTCAGTTACTGGTTATGACAAGGTCTACTAGGGTATGACCACAGGAATTAATGGCTAAGGTAGAGCAGACAACAAGGTGGTGAGAGGAGAGGTCAAGAAACTGAGCAGCAAAGATATTGTTCGGTGTTTTGTTTTTTGATTTTTGAGGTTATTTTTGGCTGAGCTGCGAGCATGTAGGATCTTAATTCCCTGACCGGGTATCAAACCTGTGCCCCCTGCAGTAGAAGCTTGTAGTCCTAACCACTGGACCAGCAGAGAATTTCCGAACAGCAAGAATATCGGATGGATCATCTGAGTGGTTATTAGAACCACCAAGAATTAGAGCAGGGGAAGAGTTGGTGAGAAACATTGAGCCGGAAGCTAAAATCTGCAAGGAATGAGGTGGTAGGACCCAGGAGTCGGCAGTAGGTAGTACTGAGATGGTGGGTAATAGAGTCTTATGACATTAGACTCAAATACGGGACATTTTCAACAACGAGGAGCAAGGAGTATATTGTTCCCCTTCAGGACCAGTGATACATGTTTGTGGCAGAAAACATCTGCCTCATTTTTATGTCCTTTAACAATTCTAAAGTTTCCATGATGTAGATCTTGAATACTTCTCATTTGTTTATTCCTATGTTCATTATTGTTGTGTTACAATTATAAACTGGACCTTTCTTTTGGACTCTTCCTAAATTCTTTATACCTCCCCCCCTTAAACCCTGAACCTGAGGAAGCCAGTCCAGTGAGTCTCTGAGAGCTATTTCATCAGCTCTGTACCTCCTGCCCATCTCCACAGCCACGGCCTTAGTTTAGATTCTCACCATCTTTCACTCTGACTATTGCAGACTAACTCCCTGCGTTCAGCCTCCCATTGGGAATCCATCCCCTACTCTGCTGCTTCAAGGAACTGTCGTATATTTGTTCAAACCCCATTTAGTAAGCAACCACCAAGTGCCAGTCTCTGATGTTCAAACCTGATCATGTCACTCGCCTACTTAAAAATGATAATGGCTTCTCAATTCCTAGAGGAAGTGCATACAACTATCGCCATAGATCATGTGTGCCTCTCCCAGATCTTCTCCGTTACCCCACCTCTCACCCCATCCCTCTGGCCATCTACATCCCACCGCCAAGCTGCCTTTTTTCTTTCACGGGTGGTGCTCTCTCTACTTCTGTACCTTAGCTCTTGCCATTCTCCACTTCCTTTTCCTGAAGTGCCCTCTCCCTTCCGTTCTCCACCTGCCAGGATTCCGTGCAGATTAGTGATTAGTGAAGCCCTCCCTGACTCTCCCAGACCACTTGATTTATTCCCCTACTGTACAATTTAACATGTGATGTTTAAATTATTTGCTCCATGATTAGCTTCCCCATAAGCTCCAAGTTCCCCTTAGGGAGCTGGAACTTATATCTGACTCATCTTTGAACCCTGGGTGCCCGACATGTGTAGCATAGCAGTTATTGTGAACTTACCATTGGCAGGGCTTTTCTCATTTAATTCTCCTAATAACTTAATAAATAGGTACTGTTACTACCCTCATTTTACAGATGGGGAGATATAGGCACTGGGTGGTTAAGTAACTTGCCCAAAGTTACTTAAGTGGCTACTAGATGGAGGATCCAGGATTTAAACTCAGGCTAATCATACACCTTGTGCTTGGTATACCACCTCTCTGTGAAAGACCTGCATCTGAGGATAGCAGAAGGAAGATTCCCCTGCCCCCACCCCACCATTCTTATGTATAATTCATAATTCTAGTAACAGAATGACTTCTACAAGCACATTGCTGAGTGTAATCCACTGAGACCTCCAGATCTTTTTCTACCATTCTGTTTTTAGTTCCGAAATCCCATAGTTCCTGGTACCTATCAGTATTAAACCTGCTGCTCTTTCCATTTGCTCATTTCTATAATTCCTGGAACTTTTGCAGTTTCAGGGAAGTCAGAAATGGACTATGTTTTTTATCACTCTTTGTCTCAATTTCCCAGCCTCAGCCTCTCTCTCTCTCTCTCCCCCTCTCCCCCCCTCCCTTTCCCTCTCTCTCTCTCTCTACATGAGCATAAAATTCACAAAGGAAGAGACCAATTAAGATCTTCAAATCCCCTGCATCCAACAGAGGATGTCTCATTTTTCAATTAAAGAGAAATATTCCCGTGCCTCTAATGATTTACATTCAGAGGGAAATGTTTTTGCATTAAATACATATGTGAAAGGTTCTCCACCTTACGTCACTGAGTCTTTAGTCTCTGTTCTTTGAGTTGCTACTTGTGTTCATAGATTTATTTGTATTCACCTCGAGTACTGGACCTATCTCCAGTGTCTTTCGGGACCCCTCTTCCCTGGAGTCCTTCCTTCCACTGCTCTACATTGAGCTTTGGTTTTCTACACCATAAGGGGCTCCGTTTAACCGACATATCCTGGAGCTCAATTCCTGGGAGTGAAGATGACTCCAAGGTCTCTCTGGGCTTCCATGGTCTGACCTGGAAAAGCCAGCATCATTGTGACCTCATTCCCCATCTACACATGTAGAGAAGTCATTATTCTGACAAGTCACGAGAACCTATTCTTCTTCTTCCTTCCATTCATGTGTCTCTCTCCTTTCCCCATGGCTTTTCTTCCATGTCTCTCTCTCTCCTTCCATCTTCCCTACCCCCATCCTGCTGCCTGTTTATTTTAAAGCCTTACCTCCTAGGTCCTGATTGCAAGGCTCATAAATATTCAACATTTCCTAGAAGCAACCTCTGAATGTTATTTCACCACTCAGTGTTGTTACCACATCCAATCAGAAATGGAGCTAGACTTTACTCAGGGTCACTTGCCTCCACCCCCTGAGCCCTGCGCTCTCAGCATGGGGGCCTTATTTTCCTCTCCAAGATCTTAATCATAAAGGGATGGCCCACTGTGACTTTGGAGCACTTTATGGATTCCAACCTTGACAAGTGCTGAGACCCCCATCCCAAATGTGAGAATTTCCAAATATTCCATCATGAGAGGGTTTACCTATTCCAGAGCAATAACCCTGGCATTAAAAGAGGAGAAGGTTGGGCTTCCCTGGTGGTGCAGTGGTTGAGAGTCCGCCTGCCGATGCAGGGGACACAGGTTGGTGCCCCGGTCCGGGAAGATCCCACACGCCGCAGAGCGGCTGGGCCCGTGAGCCATGGCCGCTGAGCCTGCGCGTCCGGAGCCTGTGCTCCACAACGGGAGAGGCCACAGCAGTGAAAGGCCCGTGTACCGCAAAAAAAAAAAAAAAAAAAAGGAGAAGGAAAGATAGGCACAGGTCTGGAGTTATAATCCAGGTAGAAAAACTATAAGCACTCTGCCTGATGCACAGAAGACATTCGGTAAATACTTTAGTTGTGTTGAGTGATTTCCAAGCATATGATAAAAGAAAGAAAGGAAAGAAAAATAAACCAAAATCTAAGCAATGGTTGGTTAGTTGTGAGGGACTATATGCAGTTTTTTCACCTTTCCTCCATTTAAAAATATTTAAAAATACTGGAAAATATAAAATTATCATTTTAAAGGTTTAAATAGAGGCAGGAGGGCAGGCAGATTACAGGTTGAGGACTCTCCTCAGGACAAAGTGTTCCTGCCTCGATGGGCACCCAAGCCCAGGCAGCAGCCAATCTCTTCTTTCCTCCATTGGTTTGGAAAAAGGGTCAGCAAACCCACAGCTCTTTATATTGGAGGGAAGGAAGGAAGAGAGATGTACGGACAGGAAGCAAGTGCAGGGAATCAGAGAACGGTAGGTCCCTTTGCAAATATCCTCGCCAAACCTTTCTTCTCATCCAGGCTTGGCTTGAATCCTTCCAGAGACAGGGAACTCAAAACCTGGTGGGATGCCTAGGACAAGATGGGCAGCTCCAACAGAGAGAATGGCTCTGGTCTGTAGATACCCGCCTCACCTTTGGGGCTTGGTTCTAGTTCTGCCTCTAAAGAATTGGTTGGGAAGTGGGTAGGAAGAGAAGTAGGATCAAAACCAGAAATGGAGTCCAAGAATTAAGGAAGAGAAAATCACTTGGTGAGATTCCAACATTAGTCGTGTCATTGGAGACTGAAGGCCAAGCTCATCTTTCAACACAGTCTTGAGCCGTCTCTGCCCAAAACCCACACGGGGACTTAGGTTGGCAGAGGTTGGGGGTAGAGTGGGTGGCAATGACTTGTGCCAGCATCCAAAGAAACAGCTTTCCAGCTCCCATTTCAGCACAGCTTAGGTGGGAGATGCAAGTGGGGAATATTCCATGGGGCTACTTCAAAAGGCCAGGGCTGCTGTCAGAGGAGGCTGTAAAAGTGTGTGTGTGTGTGTGTGTGAGGGGGAGGGTCGGTATGGGGACAGGGCCCATGTGTTTTGGGCTCTATTAACTAACTCCCTCCCATCCATCACAGCCTCTCCCTGGGCCTCCGAAGCCCTGGCAGCTGGGTCACCCCGGGGAGGCTGGGCTGAGGGTCCCTAAAGGGAACCAGGCTCCAGGCAGAGCAGCGGAGACACATGTGTGCCTGGCTGGGTTGGGGCTGGCGCCTCATTGAGAAGGGGGCTCTCCAAGCTGGGCTTCATTAGGGCAGTGGCACTAATAGGGGAGGGGGTGCAGGGGGCCGGGCTGACAGCCAATTACTTGCTCGTCTGCATTATGGATTAACCCATCTGGGTCTGGGAGATTGGCTCCGAAAGGGGCACAAAAGGGGGGGCGTGACCACAATCACACACTGAATTATCCAGTCTGAGCACAATTGTCCACCAACAAACAGGGCCTCAGGATGGGTGGCCCCCTTGGGCTCTCTCCATCCTCCACCCCTCGCCCCACAGGAAGAGCCAGAGATAAACCACCGCCTGGTTAAAAGGCAGGGTGTGGGATGAAGAGAACAAGGATATGCCATTCCAGAGAGGCGGGGAATTCAGGGGACAGGGGCTGGGTTTGAGGTTAAGCCAGAGAAGTCAGGAGCCAAGCAAAAGTTCTCCCAACAGACTTTTTAACTTCAGTCCCCTCTACTTCAGAGGCAAAACATGACTTAAACATGCCCATCTGAAATACTGGACAGAGTCAGAGAGCAGAGGGTCTCAGCTGAGTCTAGGGGAAAGGAATGGAAGGACTCTCAGAATCGGGTGTCTCACATGTCACCCATCACCCTTTCTGAGGTTAATTGATTCCAGAAGTGAATAAGGGGCTTTCAGATGGGGTCCTGGAGGACCCCTGCCCTGCTCTGGCATCTCTGATGCTCTCCCAGTGGGAGTGCCCTGCACCCTCCCCCATAACTCCTCCTCTAAGAATAAGCCCACCGTGCAGGGTGATGGAGGAAGAATGGGAGGGGGCGGCAGGCAGGGGGCTTCTCTCCTCTGGCTAATCCCCTCATTACCATCTCATAATCAGAATCACGCTTTCAATGTAAATGGGGCTGTTAAATATTGGTTTCTCTAGACACGAGCTCCTTTGGAGAAAATTATTGATGCTCCCTCTTCTGCCATCCCTGGCTGGCTCCACAGTGAGGGTGGGTGGTGTGAGGTGTTAGTGAGGGCTGGGGGCTTCAGAGCCTGGTTGGTGAGGAAGGTGAAGGTACCTGACAAGCAGGGGCAGATCATTTGTTTTTAGTTGGCCCGGGCAGCCTCCATGTCCCTGGTTCAGCAGAAGAAACTCATCCGGAGGAAACTGGTTCATTTTGAAGTCAAGAACTTCTTGACTGCAAGAAGTCAAGCTGATTGGCTTCTGGTACCAAATCACTTTAGACTGGAGAGCAACGTGGAGCTGTAGATCCCAAAGTGAGATTCCTGGGAGAAGGGAGGTGTATTCATTGGGCAGCTCTGGCATCTCGCCCTTTGCCCATTGCTAGAAACCCCTGGCGCGCCCCAGGGCAGTGACCTGGACTCCCTGGCCAGCCATTTCTAGATACAAAGCGCAACGTAAAGCTACGAGGACTCTTCACACGCGAAGCTTCGTGCTTGTCCTGCTGCAGCAGGTCCTGCGAGACAGCTATGGTGGTTATCACCCCAACCGGCGGATGAAGCTCAGGCCCGTCAGGTGACTCACCAGGTCCACATGGCTGCTCAACGGCAGATTCATATTGGAACATGGTTCTCCCGAGTCCAAACTCAGCCCCGTCCCTTTGTGCCAAGCTCTACCCTTTAAAATTGAGACTACTACTCCTATGCCACCGTGCGGACATGGAGACCATTTGGTGTGTCTGTAGTATGACCGCAGAGGTGTGTGCCTTGAGAGGTGGGTATGCAGAGCAGAGCAGGTCATTTTCTGCTCTGTTCTCCCACTATGGTTAAGACACAAGGCTGCAGACTGTTGGCGAGGCCACCACACTGCCTGTTGTCTCTCTCTGTTCAGGGGCCACATCCTTCCCAGCCATGTCTCGACCCTGGGTCCGAAACTGAGTATGAAAATAATAATAACGACAACAACAACAGTGGCTTCTCACATTTGCTTAGCATTTAACAGTTTACAAAGTCTTTTTCATGTGTTATATGATTAAATCCTCACAACCACCTTGCAAACTAGCACTATTGCTTACTGCTAAGGACATGAGCTCTGGAATCACACCGTAGGTTGACGTCCCAGTGCCACTTAGTAGCTGGGTGGCCTTGGGTAAGTTACCTCACGTTCCCTGCTTCTATGTCCTTCTCTATGGAATAAAGATGGTAAGAATAGAGCCTGCCTCCTAGAGTTTTGGGGAGCAATTAAGGAGATTATACATGCGAGCTGCTTACAGGAGTGTCTGGTACATATCAGTCAACCTTAGCCATTTTGAGGTGGGGTAAGGACTATAATCGCATTTTACAGATGCAGAAACTGAGGCTTAAAGGACTAAGTAACCTAAGTTTAGTCGGTTGGTAACGACAGAGCTGGTTATTAATTCGGGTCGGCAATGAAATCTGCAGGGGGTCTGGGACTCCTGCCCGACAATGAAGAAGGCGGTCTCCTGAGGTCCTTTGTTGGGTTTTAGACGGGAAGGGCAGGTTCTTTCTCTGTTTAGCGAGTTCGGGCACACACGGAGGAAGGAGAAGCAAGTTCTCCACGGCGGCGAGTGTGAGGCGACCCCTCTTCTCCCCGGCCGGAGGCAGCTTAGTGGAAGCCCGGGCACCACGTGGCTCGCGCAGAGCCTCGGCTGAAAAAGAGAGGGCGGGAGATGCCTTCGGAGGCCCCTCCCCCCCAGGGCCTGAGAGTGCTTCCGCTGCTCGGCTCCCTCCGTTTAGCTTTCTCCTCATTAACTCCCCGGCCTCATTAATCAGCCGCGATGAAATGCGCCCCCGGGAGCACTGCCCGCCCGCTCCGCCGTTTGGCGCTTTAATTATCGTCCCAGCGGGAGGAGGAGGGGTGGGCGACGTGCGCGCGCGTACACACACACACACACACACACACACACACACACACACACGTGTCCTCGGATGGACAAGACCAAGCCGGGCCCGGGTCGTGGCTCAGCCAGGGCAGCAGACACAGGCTTGGTCCCCAAGATGCTGCGTCAGCCCCAGGCAACCCTAGCCAATACTTGGCATCTGTCAGTGAGTTTACTGTAGTGGTGTCATTTGCATCAAGCCCCCTCCCTACAACGGAAGGGAGGACTTCCTTCTGTCCAAAAAAGTCCACAAAGCTTCATCTCTCTGGTCTAATTTCATTTACTAACCAAAATCCTCGCTGACCCGCCTACTGTGTGCTGCGCTTCTAGGTGTTGGAGATACAGACATAGCACCTGTCAGGCCCCAGGAAGCTCCCACATTGTCCAGGTGGGAGACAAGTGGAAGAGAAAAACGAACCTAACTTGAAAAAGAGAATACAAGAACAAAAACCCACACAGGAGGCCACAGAAGTGAAGAACAGAGCAGGGAATGCAGCCAGGGCCTGCCCAAAGCAGTTTTCCTAAGAAGATCAAAGCTTGAAGGGGACTTAAACTATAAGTGAGAGTTAGCTGGGGAAGGAGTGGGTGCTTAAAGAAGCAAATAGAAAGTACAGAGGACAAAATATAGACAGCACTGTGTGTGCAGAGTCCTGTGGGTAATTCAGTCTGGCTGGAGGACAAGATCATGACAAGGGGACAGCATGTGGTAAGACGCAGGTCATGGGCAGCCTTGTCTGACGTGCAAAGGAGGCTGACTTAGATCTAACCTAAAGGCAATGAGAAGTTACTGACAGATTTTTAAGCCAGAGAGTGACATGATTAGACTTATGGTTTGGAACACCTCTTTTTGATGAGCAGGATGAATTGGATGGGACAGGAATGGAGGCAGGGAGGCTAATTAGCAAGTAGGTGACTGATTGGGTGTAGAAGGCAAGAAAGAGACAGAGAGGAATTTGGGATAGCCTCAAGTTTCCTCTGCAAAGTGTGTTTTGGGAACTGGGAGGAAGGTTGTCTTGAGGTGTTTCAAGGTCTCTGACTCAGCTCAAATTAAAGGCAAGGCAGAGTCCAGCTGGTTCTCTCCTCTGAGGAGGCGACCAGGAGACTTGTCTTCTAGTCCCAGGTAGGTAAATTACTTCACCAGTTCTCTCATCTGTAAGATGAAATACAGATTGAATCTGGTTTACGAACTCACACCTGCAGTGTCCAGGGAGGTAACAGAAAAGATCTGAGCAGACCAGGAGAAGAATAAATGTCCAGTAACAAGGGCAGTGCCCTTCAACAACAGACTGCTCTAGCCATGTTGGAAAAGGGCTCAGGATTGCCAGATCATCTGCAGGAGAAACCAGAACTCAGAATTTTTAATATGGTGCCTCCTAATTTAACAATATCCATGTAATCCAAACATGCTTGGTGTGAAACGTATCTAATGTATTTAAATCCATGAGTTTATAATGATTTTTTTTTTTTTTTTAGCAGTACGCGGGCCTCTCACTGTTGTGGCCTCTCCCGTTGCGGAGCACAGGCTCCAGACGCGCAGGCTCAGCGGCCATGGCTCACGGGCCCAGCCGCTCCGTGGTATGTGGGATCTTCCCGGACCAGGGCACGAACCCGTGTCCCCTGCATCGGCAGGCAGACTCTCAACCACTGCGCCACCAGGGAAGCCCCCATAATGATTTTTTTTTTTAAATCATTGCTTACCTTTAGAGGATGCTAAGGAATTGGTTCATTATTTTGAGAAATAATAGGTAAAGGAAAAGAATCAAGCCTTTATCCTACCTTTTCTACTTGGATGTACCGAAGAGTAAACAAATAGTTGATGACAGGTTTTCTTTAGAAAAGTATTCCAGCTAATAAATGAAGATGGAATCACAGAATTAGAATGCCACAATTTGGCAATCCCTAATGAAATAATGGATCCAGGCAATGATCTTTACTGGAAACTGGATGCTGATATAACAACAACAAAAAACAGACAAGCAGACATTACTCCTGATACGATTACACAGTATTGCCTATGAAGTACTCTTGCAAAAAAAATATCAAGCATTCATTGATCAAGCCTTTATATCTAACAACCAATTTACAGGAAATATAGGGGCAGAAGAACGTGTTAAATGAAACCATGGGGATACATTCAACAAAATTCAAACTGTGGAAAATTCTACAGAACAAATGACCCAGTTTTGTCATTTGCAAAGAAAAAAGAAGAGAAAGATTAGAGGGGAACATCCAGTTAACAGACATTGCTCTGTACGGATTCATCTGGATCCTAATCTGAACAACAACAATGAAGAAAAATCATTGAAACAACTGGGGAAGTTTGAATATTGATTATATATTGGGAGATATATTTTAGGCGTGACAATGTTATTACTCTTATTATGTTATTTAATGAGACCTTACCTTTTAGGACTACTTTGAAATATTTCCAGAAGAAATATGATTTCTGACATTTGCTTCAAAATCACGAGGGGAGAGAGGTGGGGACAGATGAAGGAAGATTGTTTTTGAATGGACAAGTGCTGAAGCTGAGTGATGGATCCATGGGGCTCATTCTATTAGTCTCTCTAATTTTGTATATGTTTATTATCCAGAATATGCTATTATCCATAATAGAATGCTTAAAAATACTTAACGGGCCAAAATGTGTCTGTCGCCTAGATTTGGTCCACGAGCCGCCAGATTCTGGTGAGCTTCAGCTTCCACTCAACGCTACCCACCCCCACCACCACCCCGTGAGTCCGAACCCTCAGTGGTGGGCGCTTTATCTCTAGACCTCGCTGTCCCTTTTCAGGTCCTTTCCCAGAGGTGCCCATTTCCCAGGGAACGTAAGAGTGTGGCAAAGAGGAGCATGAAACAAAGCCATAAAGACCAGCGCGAGTTCCCTGGGACAGAAGACACCCCAGCATTAGGGAGCAGGGAGCTGGGTGTCAGGGGCCGTCACAACCTAGCACACTTCCTTTAGTTCCCTCCCTCCTCTATCCAAGTCTTCTACCTCAACGTCAAAGGTACACACACCTGTCCAGACGTCCCAGCTTTTACCTCAGCATTCCAAAGCCCAGACAAAGGCTTCCACTGCCCAGGAAAATAAAATAAAAAGAGGGCATCTCTCCCGGAACAGTTCGGGCTAGAGAACAGTTCGTCAACCTGGGGAGACGTAGCATTTGGGGCGCGGGAGGGGAGCGAGTGAAAGTCCCGTGATCCCCAGGCACGAATGAGGGACGGTGCTGGAGGCCGGCTAGTGCTTTTCTGTGCAGCCTCTGCTTCCTGCCTCCCCTTCCTCTCCTCCCCCCAGGCTCCCTCCTTGAAAGACCCTTTCCCCGGCACGCGCCGGCGGCGCTAGCTGCTCTTTTCGAACGGACGGGGCCAGCAGGGAGAAGGAGTTAAAGCCAGGCGAGCGCGCGGGGCGGCGGCCGGGCTCTGGGCGTGGAGGGGACGCGGACAATAGGCAATCAGCAGCCCAGCAGGGCGCGCGCTCCCCGGGCGCCGCCCGTCCCTCCCCAGACCCCTTGGGCCTCTTGTTGTTCCCTGGCTCCTCCTCCCGCCCGGCCTTGGGGGCCCAGATTGGCCCGGGCGTTGGGGGTTTGGCGAGGCTCGGAGCTCGGCCGCAACTGGACCTATGTCCGCGGTGCAGGCCTCGCCCCTCCGCCCTCGCGCGCTCCGGCCCCTGGGTCTGCGCGCAGCGATCTGGCGGCCGGCCCTCCCCCTCTCCCCCATCCTTCAACACCCGCTCCCCGGCCCATCGGGGTAATGAGCCGCCCTCGGCCAGGCCCCGGCCCCATTGTGTGCACGTAGGGAACGAAACCGGGTCTCCGCGGTGCGACGGAGAGTGACCGCGCGCGCGGCTGCGAGCCCCGCTTCACACCTGCTCCCCGCCCCCAGCCCGGGGCGGGCGCGGGTGTGTCCTCTCCCTCCCCGCGGGAGGGGTCTCAGCTGGGGCTGCACTTGGTAAAGAGGCCGTGGAGAGGCCGGCGGCGGCCCGAGGAGGAGCTATAAATTTGGAGCAGATGCGGCCTGACAGGCCCCGAGCCCGGGGAGGTGGGGGGAAGGCTCCGTTCCCGGCCCAGGCCCCATCTTCCCGTCTGCAGCGGAGTTAGACGGACTCCGGGCGAGGTGAGCCGGAACTTTGGAGGTACAGGAACCCGTCCCCCCCACTGCCACCTCCGCTTCGGCTGTTTGTGTACCCACGCGTGGGGAGGAGGACTGGAAGGCAGGGAGGTGCCGCAGGGAGGCGCCGGAATAAGCTTATTGCTTTCCCCTTAAAAAGAGTGGTTTCTTTGGAAGAGACTGGCAAAGTCTGAGCCCCTGGCTCTGGCCTGACACTTCTGGGCAGCAGCTAGAGAAAAAAAAAAAGCAGATAGTAGAAGCATGCTTCGGCTGTTCATTCCACACCATTTAAATGCCCATTTTGTGCTAAAAATGCAAGGTAGGGAGACACAGGCAGACGGGATGGGGGGAGGATGGGAACGGGTGGCAGAAAAATACTAAGGAATGATGCCTGCCATGCTGTAAGTGCTATAGGTGCCGCGATACTGTACATTTAAATAGCATTTCCCTTTAGTAAGTACAGTCCTCCCTGGGTATCCTCTGGGGATTGGTTCCAGGACCCCCATACCAAAAATCGGATACTCAAGTCCCTTACCTAAAATGTCCTAGTATTTGCATATAACCTATGCACATCCTCTTATATACTTTAAATCATCTCTAGATTACTTAAAACTCCTAATACAGTGTAAACACTATGTAAGTACATAGTTGCTCTCCCTCAGCAAATTCAAGTTCTGCTTTCTGGAATTTTTTTTTCTCAGTATTTTCGATCCACAGCTGGTGGAACCTGTGATTGCAGAACCAACGGACCCAGAGGGCCCACTGTAGTATTCTCTCCGTCCAACAGAAGAGGGAGCAAGGTGCCGAGTGCTGCCAGGGGTTTGATGGTAACTCAAACCATCAAACCATTCAATCCAGGTATCCCAACCCCAAGCGGGAGGAGGTGGGAGGGTGTGCTAAGGGGGCTTTCCAATACACTACACTGCCAAGGAGGTGAGGCGGGCCTGTCATGGATCTGGAAGGGAGTGGAGAGAGTTGAAACTGAGTGTCAGTAGCAGTTAACACAGCCCTGATTGACCTTACCTGGACTTGACACTGTGCAGCTACTTCTCTGGAGTGGCACGAATTGAAGGCTGAGTCCGTGTCGCAAGTCTGAAGGTCGTGGTACGGTCACCATTCTAACCTAGGGCGAACTGGGGGGTTAGTGTCCACAACACTGGTGCCAAGCTGAGTTGGCAAAATCCACTGGGTGCAGTGTCATATCCGTTTACAGCTGTTCTCTGCTTCCTCTGCTTCTAACACTCCATGGGGCTAACCAGATTGGCCTGCAGGAACCGTTGCTTCTTCCCTTCCCTTCCCTTCCATTCCTACCAGTCTCCCTGGTCCATACCCACATAGTTTTGTAGACTAATGGTTCTCAAACTTTGGCATGCATCAAAATTGCCTGGAGGGCTTGTTAAAAACACTCCCAGGGTTTCTGATTTATTTAGTCTGGGAAGTCGTAGGGCCTGAGAATTTGCATTTCTAAAAGTTTCCCAAGTGATGGCGGTGCTGAGGCCACAATTTGAGAGAGCTGACCTAGATGGAAGGAGAAATAAGGGCTGGTAAAAGAGGAAAGAACTGATGTGTGTGCAGTGCTGGAGAAGGTTATTGGAAGTTCAAGCTCCCCAGGGTCCTGGGGTATCTTCACTCTCTGTGAGGGGTAGATAGGCTATATCCCCAAGCAATTGTGGGCATATTCCAGAATTAGCCTAGTGTGTGTGTTTCTTGTCTGGAGACTTAGCACTCCCCCTAATGGACTCAAACGATTCTGCGCTCTCCTCAGCCTCCTAATGGAAACAAGAATTACCCTAATTTATTTTCCCAACCTATCTTGGTCATCCATTCATCTCTTTGTCACTAAAGGTGCAGGGATGTTATCTTACACATTTCTGTTTGCAAATTCATTAGCATGTTTTTTTTTCAAGGAAAGGCATTTTATTCTGATTAGCATGGTTTTGGGTGCTCAATGGTGACTCCGTGAATGAATGAATGCTTTCCTTCTTCTTTAGGAGAACCCTAACACCTACCAGTCCCCTCTTCCTCACCTTTGCTTCTCCCAGCTGCTCTAAAATACTCTACAGGTGATTTAAGATCCAGATATTTGCTGAAAAATTCTCCTCGACATGTCAGCATCATTATCACCAGTTACAAGACTTTGGCTGGGGGCAGGCAAGCCCAAGTCAGAGGCTGAGGATGGGTTTTGTAAAAATGTGACAAAAAAAAAAAAAGTATAGCAAAAGATTAGATGAGAAAAGCAGGTGGAATTTTATTTCCTACCACCAGGTGGCAGACCTTGCCCCATTAATGAGAACTAACCCTGGACTTGAAGCCTGGCCTAAACTACTTTTTTCAAATCAGAGCGAGGACAAAAGGCTGTTTCTCTACTTAAATGACTTGGGAGTTGAGGCAGGGAGAGCAGTTACTTGAAAATACCTTTGTAACTGCTGCTACTCAAGGTACTTGAGTAGATCCCTTGAGTTTCCTCAAGGGCTCACTGAGACATGCTAGTTTTTCCTTCCTGAAAAGAGGTTCACCCTCTTGTAGATGGAAGAAAATGGGTTACTTAACTAAGAAAAATGCCAAAAATGTAACTTCAAACCAGAGGTTTCTGGCGCCGCATACACACGTGGCAGCCCTGAACGGCTTTAAGCCCCAGTGCTTGGCTTCTTTTTCCCAGCCCCCATCTGGCAGTCAACCTCTATTTCCTACCACCCGATGGTTCTTTGTTCTCTTGCTTATACTGAATCTTCCTCAAACTAAAAATGAACGCTTTATTTTAACTCTAGAGTCCATTCCAGGGCCTTCTTACTGAATTCCAGTTTGCAGTCTAATGGGCACATGGATGGTCTGTAATCTACCCCTCCCTCAGAGGATCCTCAGTATGTTACAAAACCTAAATCATACAACAACTTGGGCAAGAGTTACAGGCTCACAGCAATAATATACATACATATGTGTTTGTGTGAAAAAAAATATGTATATATATAATGTCTTACAGGAAGGCTCAATGAATGTTTTGGGAGACAAGCAGGTGAAGATTCGGTTTTATGCACCTTTTTCTATCTCAGTTGTATGTGCAACAGATATTGAGAATAGAGTAGTATCCACCACAGTGCCAGGGTCAGAGCAGATCTATACCTTACATAGAAAACAGGAAGTTGTCTATACCATTGTTAAGGGTCTCTAACACAGGTGAGCCATTACCCTCAGTTCTTCGGCTTGCAGCTTCCTCCCTCCCTTGGGGATGTGCAAATCTCAGGTAATACTGACCATCTTAGTCTAAGTAAAACTTCACTGGGCAGTTCCCTACCACTGCAGCAGGTCCCTTGGTGGCCTAAAATGTTTATAGATATCTGTGCTAAAGACAGAGACTATGAGAAAAAAAATAATTGAAACAGTACATATTTGGTTGTTTTGGGGTTTTTTTCCTATGTGAATTGTTAACAGAGTCAGTCAAAACATATTTATGGCATGCCTGCAGGGCACATAGCATGGTACTTCACCCCTCATTGAAAATCCATTAAAACAATTACCAGGCCATGCTAGGAAACTTTTTTTCACAAAGGAATTTGCTTTAGTTGCTGGATTAGCAGGAACTAATTTGAGATGCAAAACTAACAACCCGCTTTGTACTAGGAAGCCCTTATGTAAACTGTCACATACTACAAATAATATATGTGTATTTATTCGTACCTGTGTCTGAGTATATGGACTTAAAAGCTACAAACCTAATGGGATAGTGATATAAGGGGAAAATAATTTTAAAAGTTAGTGAATCATCTTCTACTAATGCTGCAAAGTTAAATGTTTACCTGGGAGGTTGTGCCCTGGTTATAGGCCATTAACAACCATCAAAAAATAAAATCGTGTTCACATCTATCACACTTACGGAATGTCATATTGTCTTGACTCTCATACGAAGAAGCTAGGTTCAAAAAACCCCACTTTTATTGAGATACTGTTGATCAATGCAAATAGTGAGACTCATTCAAACCAACATTTGGTCTCTGAAATTAATTGATAAACATAAGGAGATTTCATAAGTTTGTTTATTGCTTTTCCCCACTACTAACTGTAACAACCTTTATTAGCCTGTGTACATACACACAGTTGGTTCTGTCTTCTTTCAGTTATTTGTTCAACAAGGAATTTTCATGACCTACTTAAGGCACTGAAACAGAACTTACCCCATATCTTGCAAAACCCAAGTTATCTAGTAGAGAGATGCAGTTTGAGGGAGTTGCGGCGTCTTGTTAATGGTGCCCAGTTGTAGTGGGAGCCCCACCATTGCTACTTCTGTCCCATGTTTCCAGTTCCAAATCTTCCAAATGGTAGAACTGTGGTGACTGACACAAGGAAAGTAATATAGGTTTAAAGCATAAGCTGAGGTCATACAGTCCCAGCATCAAAGTTTAGATTCATCATTAACCAGTGATCAGGTTTTGGAAAAGTAAATTAACTGCTCTGAGCTAAGGCCAAACATCTCACTTATAACGTGACAATAAGATAATGCATGTAAAATGTTAGTATAGTGTCTACCAGAATGCATCAGTGAATGGAAGTTCTCGGTATCCACCAAAGCTCTGTGAGAGTAGAAAACTACTTCACCTCTGATGCTTCAGGTGGCTTCTGGCCGACCTTCACCTGTAATCAAGAGAGTATGTACGGGGAATTCCCTGGTGGTCCAGTGGTTAGGACTTGGCGCTTTCATTGCTGGGGCCTGGGTTCAGTCCCTGGTCAGGTAACTAAGATCCTGCAAGATGTGTGGCCAAATTAAAAAATAATAATAAAATGTAAAAAGAGAGTGAGAGAGAGAGAGAGAGAGAGAGAGAGAGAGAGAGAGAGAGAGAGAATGTATGCCCTTGCAGTACAGCAGAAAGCTCACTGATCTGTCAATAAGCCAGGGTACTGCATCATGGGAACATTCAATTTGGGGAAAAGCTCTGTTTGGGGCTAGGAGTCATAGATGAGCAAGACTCTTTTCTTTTTTTCTAATTATTTTTCTAATTATTGGTAGGTTAGTTTGGAACTTCCAGAGATAGATGCTGAGACGAGGATTAGAGTGCAAGGAGTTTACCTGGGGAAGAGGACCACCAGTAGGGAAATAGAGGTGTTTAAAAAAAAGGAAGGAGGGCAATAAAGGGTGAGCGTGGGCAACTGGGGTTTAATCCCGTCAGGGAGCCCTGGGAGATGGTGTAGGACACACCTCAGAGCTACCCCACAGGGAAGAGCAAGAATGTTGGGATATTTATTTACCAACTCTCCATCATCGGTTAAGATCTGCTTCTGGGAACATTAACTGTTACAGGCACAGCCATGCAGCAGAACCCTGGAGGTCTACACTACAGTTTTCCCAGTGGAGCTTGCAAAAACTCTACATGGCATACACATGTACAACTAACACCACTAGCACCAAGGAATCTACTGGTCATAGGTCCAGGCAGCAAGGCCACTTAAACGGTACCCAGAACCTGCTACAGAGTTTGCTCTTGCTCTGGCCCCCCTCATAATGTGTGACCTTTAAAGTCACTAATACATAGATTGGAGTGGTATTCCCTAACATGGTATATGCTGTCTCCAAAATCCCAAGAAGCCTACCAGATCTACACCTCCATGTGGTAGGTGGCGCAAGGTACAGGAACTTGTCCTCAAGCTTGGAGTGGACCTCTTAGGCATGCCCCCAGACAACCGGACCCTAATAGCTACCAGGCACCCCCCAACCATTTTAGGGTGTATATCCTCCCTGCTGGTATTCAAGTGATCCAATTAACTCAATGCTATCAAAATAGGGGAACTTTTTTTTTTTTTTGCGATACGTGGACCTCTCACTGTTGTGGCCTCTCCCGTTGCGGAGCAAGGCTCCGGACGCGCAGGCTCAGCGGCCATGGCTCACGGACCCAGCCGTTCCGCGGCATGTGGGATCTTCCCGGACCGGGGCACGAACCCGCGTCCCTGCATCGGCAGGCGGACTCTCAACCACTGCGCCACCAGGGAAGCCCAAAATAGGGGAACTTTGTGGTGTTTCATGTCACATATACCAAGACAATCAAGGTCTCTGGGGGCAATAATTTGGAGCTACTGCGGGAAAGCATCCTTAAGATTCTCAGAAGCCCTTGCTGAGAGTCCTTTAGGCATTTACCTTAAATCATTCAGGAGTCTTACTTAACAAAGGTTCTCACAGCCACACCCTTGATTTGATTTTTGGCCTTGGACTCTTTCAATGCTGAGAAATATTAATGAGCTGGGAAAACGGGATAAGAGACAGTTATATCAGCCAAACCAGCAAATCCTTGTGCTTCTGCGTCTCCTCCAGATTCTGCTTGTAAATTGCATGGTGCCTTCTTTCACTCACCCTTCTCTTCCTGTGCGTTATTACACTCCCTTAGAAGAAACCAAATGGCACTTTCAACATTCTGTCTGGAGATCTCTTTATCGTATATTTTAAAGTTTATTAGGTACATTTCTTATCTTTCAAGTTTCCACAGGCAACATTTTGGCAATTATTCCATCATACATAACACGTGTTGTCCATTCTCCAGCCTCTAATAACTATTTTCTTACTGCTTTCTCAGCCTCTAGCAACTGTTTGTTCACCATTCCTCCAGGCTTTGCTAACAGCGTCTTTGGTGTTTTTCCAGCTTCTAACCACCAACTGGTCCAAGGGCAGAATTCCAAGAGCATGAGAGGTTAGGCTCTGGAACCCTTCTGCTACATTTTATTGCAAGCAAGCCCCAGGGCCATTCCAGATTCAAAGAGTGGGGAAAACAGATTCATCTCTTAATGGAAAGCATTGTAAAATATTGTGACAGTGTTTTTCAATATACAGCAGACATCTTTACACTAACCAGTGGATACGTTTTTAGAATAAATTCCTCAAAGTGAACTTGCTGAGTCAAATGCAAATATGCATTTGTAAAGTGTTGCCAAGCCCCCTTCACAGAGGTTATACCAATTTTGAATCTCCCCAGCAACACAAGAGGGTGCCAGATGAGGTTTCCCCAGATCTCACAGCACAATGTGTTATCCAAATTTTTTTCTCTGCCAATCTGACAGGTAAATATGACATCTTCTTGTAGTTTTAATTTGTATTTTGCATATTATGAGTGAGATTGGGAATATTTTATTTGCTTAAGAGCCAATTGTATTTTTTTTCTTGAAACGGACTACTCGTATGTTTGCCATTTTCCATTTGGTTTGTAGGCTTGGCTTATCATCTTTCAATGCACTCAAGAACTTTCATATGTTAGTAGTGTGATACAATTCTGGGACAGGCTCTCTCAAGTCTCTGAACTGAAAGTTTCCTTACATACCTAATTTTGGTCTTTCTGAGAGTAACGAATTCTCTCCTCCCCTGGGAAAGGCCAATAATATGAGACCATTATGAGCTCTAAGGGAATATGTGGTTCTCTAACTGGCAAAGACCTGGGTTTCTAGAGATTTTCCCCCAAATTTCACTGCCCCCAAAGAAGAAAGTCACATATGTGGAAGAGGATCCTGAGTCCTAAGTCTGGAGGAACCCAGTTGCCTTTAATTTCCTAACAAGGGCTTAGGCAGAACTGATCATAAAGATACCCCTGCTTATGTGTTATCATTGACTTCTGTAGTTTGTGGGTGCTACTATAAAGAGTTCTGTGTTGAAGTAGAACACCTGTGTTTGAGTCTAGTGACCTTGGACAAGTGTCTCCCCTTCACTTCAGTTTCTTTGCTTCTAAAAGGAAGATATTACCTGTTTAGAAACTCAGATTTGATATTTGCCAAGGTAAGTTGTACAAATATGTGGTGTTATGATGTTCACGTAGAGCCACTGGGTACCATCCAGGATCTAATGCAGGCTGTGGAAACTCAGTAGTTCTAAACCATCATTGCCTGCGGGACACCACTATTTCTCGCAACCTGAGATACTAGATATTGTTGCCTAAATTCTTCTAATGCTACTGTTAGAGCCAACCGAGGTTAAGAGCACAGACCTCCAGACTGCCAAGTGTGCCTGAGAGTAGGCACCAACTGCAAGTTCAGGGATCCCTAGGGCCACCCTTACTTCAGACCAGCTGGCTACAAATTAGGAAGCTTCCATGACCACCTTCAGGTTCTATCCTTTGCTACAATGACTCAACGGACTCAGGAAGTAGTTTTGTTATAATAAAAGGATACAAATTAGAGCCAGTCAAAGGAAGAGATACATATGGCAGAATGTAGAACTGAGAGGGTTCCAAATGCAAACTTTTGTGTCCTCAAGAATGAGTTTCTCTCATGGCTTCAATGTGTGGTAATATGCAGAATATTGCCAACATAAGAAGCTCATCCACACCAGTCCCTCCCATCAGGAAGCTTGCACAAGCCTCTTAGACAGCCTCATCCACCAGAGGGCAGACAGCAGAAGCAAGAAGAACTACAATTCTGCAGCCTGTGGAAGGGAAACCACATTCACAGAAAGACAGGCAAAATGAAAAGGCAGAGGACTTTGTACCAGATGAAGGAACAAGATAGAACCCCAGAAAAACAACTAAATGAAGTGGAGATAGGCAACCTTCCAGGAAAAGAATTCAGAATAATGATAGTGAAGATGATCCAGGACCTCAGAAAAGGAATGGAGGCAAAGATCGAGAAGATGCAAGAAATGTTTAACAAAGACCTACTAGAATTAAAGAACAAACAAATAGACATGAACAATACAATAACTGAAATGAAAAATACACTAGAAGGAATCAATAGCAGAATAACCGAGGCAGAAGAACGGATAAGTGACCTGGAAGACAGAATGGTGGAATTCACTGCCACGGAACAGAATAAAGAAAAAAGAATGAAAAGAAATGAAGGCAGCCTAAGAGACCTCTGGGACAACATTAAATGCAGCAACATTCGCATTTATAGGGGTCCCAGAAGGAGGAGAGAGAGAGAGAAAGAAAGGACCTGAGAAAATATTTGAAGAGATTATAGTCGAAAACTTCCCTAACATGGGAAAGGAAATAGCCACCCAAGTCCAGGAAGTACAGAGAGACCCAGGCAGGATAAACCCAAGGAGAAACATGCCAAGAGACATAGTAATCAAATCGACAAAAATTAAAGACAAAGAAAAATTATTGCAAGCAACAAGGGAAAAATGACAAATAGCATACAAGGGAACTCCCATAAGGTTAACAGCTGATTTCTCAGCAGAAACTCTACAAGCCAGAAGGGAGTGGCATGATATATTTAAAGTGATGAAAGGGAAGAACCTACAACCAAGATTACTCTACCTGGCAAGGATTTCATTCAGATTTGATGTAGAAATCAAAAGCTTTACAGACAAGCAAAAGCTAAGAGAATTCAGCACCACCAAACCAGCTCTACAACAAATGCTAAAGGAACTTCTCTAAGTGGGAAGCACAAGAGAAGAAAAGGGCCTACAAATAAACCCATAAAATTAAGAAAATGGTAATAGGAACATACATATTGATAATTACTTTTAACATGAATGGGTTAAATTCTCCAACCAAAAGACACAGGCTCGCTGAATGGATACAAAAACAAGACCCATATATATATGCTGTCTACAAGAGACCAACTTCAGACCTAGCGACACATACACACTGAAAGTGAGGGGATGGAAAAAGATATTCCATGCAAATGGAAATCAAGAGAAAGTTGGAGTAGCAATACTCATATCAGATAAAATAGGCTTTAACATAAAGAATGTTACAATAGACAAGGAAGGACACTACATAATGATCAAGGGATCAATCCAAGAAGAAGATATAACAATTATAAATATATATGCACCCAACATAGGAGCACCTCAATACATAGGGCAACTGCTAACAGCTATAAAAGAGGAAATCAACAGTAACATAATAATAGTGGGGGACTTTAACACCTCACTTACACCAATGGACAGATCATCCAAAATGAAAATAAAAAAGGAAACAGAAGCTTTAAATGACACAATAGACCAGATAGATTTAATTGATATTTATAGGACATTCCATCCAAAACCAGCATATTACACTTTCTTCTCAAGTGCGCACGGAACATTCTCCAGGATAGATCACTTCTTGTGTCACAAATCAAGCCTCAGTAAATTTAAGAAAATTGAAATCATATCTAGCATCTTTTCTGACCACAATGCTATGAGATTAGAAATCAATTACAGGGAAAAAAACGTAAAAAACACAAACACATGGAGGCTAAACAATACATTACTAAATAACCAAGAGAACACTGAAGAAATCAAAGAGGAAATCAAAAAATACCTAGAGACAAATTATAATGAAAACACGACAATCCAAACCTATGGGATGCAGCAAAAGCAGTTCTAAGAGGGAAGTTTATAGCAGTACAAGCCTACCTCAAGAAACAAGAAAAATCTCAAATAAACAATCTAACCTTAAACCTAAAGGAACTAGAGAAAAGAGAACAAACAAAACCCAAAGTTAGTAGAAGGAAAGAAATCATAAAAATCAGAGCAGAAATAAATGAAATAGATACAAAGAAAACAATAGCAAAGATCAATAAAATTAAAAGCTGGTTCTTTGAGAATAAACAAAATTGGTAGAACTTTAGCCGGACTCATCAAGAAAAAGAGGGAGAGGACTCAAATCAATAAAATTAGAAATGAAAAAGGAGAAGTTACAATGGACACCACAGAAATACAAAGCATCCTAAGAGACTACTACAAGCAACTGTATGCCAACAAAATGGACAACGTGGGCTTCCCTGGTGGCGCAGTGGTTGAGAGTCCACCTGCCAATGCAGGGGACACGGGTTCATGCCCCGGTCCGGGAAGACCCCACATGCCGCGGAGTGGCTAGGACCGTGAGCTATGGCTGCTGAGCCTGCGTGTCCGGAGCCTGTGCTCCGCAACGGGAGAGGCCACAGCAGCGAGAGGCCCGCGTACTGCAAAAAAAGAAAAAAAAAAAAAAAAAGGACAACCTGAAAGAAATAGACAAATTGGTATAAACTTCCAAGACTAAACCAGGAAGAAACAGAAAATATGAACAGACCAAACACAAGTAATGAAATTGAAACTGTAATTTAAAATCTTCCAACAAACAAAAGTCCAGGACCAGATGGCTTCACAGGTGAATTCTATCAAACATTTAGAGAAGAGCGAACACCCATCTTTCTCAAACTCTCCCAAAAAATTGCAGAGGAAGGGACACACCCAAACTAAATCTATGAGGCTACCATCACCCTGATACCAATACCAGACAAAGATACAACAAGAAAAGAAAATTACAGACCAATATCACTGATGAATATAGATGCAAAAATCCTCAACAAAATACTAGCAAACAGAATCCAGCAACGCATTAAAAGGATGATACACCATGATCAAGTGGGATTTATCCCAGGGATGCAAGGATTCTTCAATTTACGCAATTCAATTAATATGATACACCATATTAACAAATTGAAGAATAAAAACCATATGATCGGGCTTCCCTGGTGGTGCAGTGGTTAAGAATCCGCCTGCCAATGCAGGAGACAAGGGTTTGAACCCTGGTCCGGGAAGATCCCACATGCATCAGAGCAACTAAGCCCGTGCCCCACAACTATTGATCCTGTGCTCTAGAGCCCTCGAGCCACAACTACTGAGCCCGTGTGCCACAACTACTGAAGCCTGTGTGCCTAGAGCCCATGCTCCGCAACAAGAGAAGCCACCGCAATGAGAAGCCTGTGTACCACAAACGAAGAGTAGCCCCCCACTTGCAGCAACTAGAGAAAAGCCTGCGAGCAGCAGCAAAGACCCAATGCAGCCAAAAATAAATAAATAAATTTATTTTTAAAAAAATACAGGGCTTCCCTGGTGGCGCAGTGGTTGGGAGTCTGCCTGCCGATGCGGGGGACGCGGGTTTGTGCCCCAGTCCGTGGGGATCCCGCGTGCTGCAGAGTGGCTGGGCCCGTGAGCCATGGCCACTGGGCCTGCGCGTCCGGAGCCTGTGCTCCGCATCGGGAGAGGCCGTGGCAGTGAGAGGCCCGCGTACTGCAAAAAAACAAAAGCAAAAACAAAAACATATGATCATCCCAATAGATGCAGAAAAAGCTTTTGACAAAATTCAACACCCATTTATGATAAAAACTCTCCAGAAAATGGGCATAGAGGGAACCTACCTCTACATAATAATGGCCATATATGACAAACCCACCGCAAACATCATTCTCAATGGTGAAAAACTGAAAGCATTTCCTTTAAGTTCAGGAACAAGACAGGATGTCCACTCTCGCCACTATTATTCAACATACTTTTGGAAGTCCTAGCCACGGCAATCAGAGAAGAAAAAGAAATAAAAGGAATACAAATTGGAAAAGAAGAAGTAAAACTATCACTGTTTTACTATACATGGAGAATGACGTGATACTATACATAGAGAATCCTAAAGATGTCACCAGAAAATTACTAGAGATAATCAATGAATTTGGTAAAGTTGCAGGATACAAAATTAATGCACAGAAATCTCTTGCATTCCTATACACTAATGATGAAAAATCTGAAAGAGAAATTAAGGAAGCACTCCCATTTACCATTGCAACAAAAAGAATAAAATACCTAGGAATAAACCTACCTAAGGAGACAAAAGACCTGTATGCAGAAAATTATAAGACACTATGAAAGAAATTAAAGATGATACGAACAGATGGAGAGATATACGAACAGATGGAGAGATATCCCAACAGATGGAGAGATATACCATGTTCTTGGATGGGAAGAATCAATATTGTGAAAATGAGTGTACTACCCAAAGCAATCTACAGATTCAATGCAATCACTATCAAGTTACCAATGACATTTTTACAGAACTAGAACAAAAAATCTTAAAAATTGTATGGAGACACAAAAGACCCTGAATAGCCAAAGCAGTCTTGAGGGAAAAAAATGGAGCTGGAGGAATCAGACTCCCTGACTTCAGACTATATTACAAAGCTACAGTAATCAAGACAATATGGTACTGGCACAAAAACAGAAATATAGATCAATGGAACAGAATAGATCGCCCAGAGATAAAACTACACACTTATGCTCAACTAATCTACAACAAAGGAGGCAAGGATATACAATGGAGAAAAGACAGTCTCTTCAATAAGTGGTGCTGGGAAAACTGGACAGCTACATGTAAAAGAATGAAATTAGAACACTCCCTAACACCATACACAAAAATAAACTCAAAATGGATTAGGGGCCTAAATATAAGACTGGACACTGTAAAACTCTGGGTGGAAAACATAGGAAGAACACTCTTTGACATAAATCACAGCAAGATCTTTTTTGATCCACCTCCTAGAGTAATGGAAATAAAAACAAAAATAAACAAATGGGACCTAATGAAACTTAAAACCTTTTGCAAAGCAAAGGAAACTACAAACAAGATGAAAAGACAACCCTCAGAATGGGAAAAATATTTGCAAATGAATCAATGGACAAAGGATTGATCTCCAAAATATATAAACAGCTCATGCAGCTCAATATAAAGAGAATTACCATATGACCCAGCAATCCCACTAGTGGGCTTATACCCAGAGAAAACCATAATTCAAAAAGACACATGCACCCCAATGTTCATTGCAGCACTGTTTAAAATAGCCAGGCCATGGAAGCAACCTAAATGCCCATCGACAGACAAATGGATAAAGAAGATGTGGTACATATATACAATGGACTATTACTCAGCCATAAAGAGGAACAAAATTGGGTAATTTTTAGAGATGTGGATGGATCTAGAGACTGTCATACAGAGTGAAGTAAGTCAGAAAGAGAAAAACAAATATCGTATATTAATGCATATATGTGGAATCTAGAAAAATGGTACAGATGAACTGGTTTGCAAGGCAGAAACAGTGACATAGATGTAGAGAACAAACATATGGACACCAAGGGGGGAAAGGCAGGGGGATGAACTGGGAGATTGGGATTGACATATATACACTAATATGTATAAAATAGATAACTAATAAGAACCTGCTGTATAAAAAAACGAATAAAATAAACTTCAAAAAAACATTCAAACAAAAATAGAAGTTCATCCACATGCTTTGTATATTCAAGAAACAGGAAGAAGGCTGGTGTGACCGGAGCTGGGAGCAGCAATAGGAGATGAGGTCAGAGAGGTAACTGGATGGAAGCAGGAAGACCACTTAAGCAGTTCTCTAAATAATCTAGGCAAGAGATAATGATGACTTAGAACTAATACTACTGATATATTATTTCACTAAACTCCGTAGTTTACATTAGAATTGGTTCTTTGTGCTGTAGAGTTGTATGGGTATTGACAAATGTATAATGTCATGTATGCATGTGTGTATGTCAGTATCATACAAAATCGTTTCACTGCCCTAAAAATCCCCCCTGCTCCACCTATTCTTCCTCCTTCCCTTCCCGCCCAACCTCTGGCTGCCACTGATTTTTTTTTTTTACTGCTTCCATAGTTTTTCCTTTTCCAAACTATCATATAGTTGGAATCACACAGGATGTAGCCTTTCTGGTTGGCTTCTCTCACTTAGCAATATGCATTCCTCCATGCCTTTTCATGGCTTGATAATTCATTTCCTTTATCCGTTGAATAGTATTCCATTGCATGGATGTACCACAGTTTGTTTTTCCATTAACCTGTCGAAGGACTTTCTGGGTGCTTCCTGTTTTTGACAATTATGAATAAAGCTATTATAAACGTTCATTTGCAGGTTTTTGTGTGGACATAAGCACTATTGCTGGATTGTGTGGTAAGACTATGTTTAGCTTTGTAAGTGGTTGAGCCATTTTGCATTCCCACCAGCAATGAGTCAGAGTTCCTGTTGCCCCACAGCCTTGTCAGCATTTGACCTTGTCAGTGTTTTAGATTTTAGCCATTTTAATAGTTGTGTGGTGGTATGTCATTGTTGTTTCAATTTGCAATTCCTCAATGACATATGACATTAAGCATATTTTAATATACATATTTCCACCCATATATCTTCTGTAGTGAAGTGTCCATTCAGATCATTTGTCTTTTTTTGTTTGTTTGTTTTTTCGGTACGCGGGCCTCTCACTGTTGCGGCCTCTCCCGTTGTGGAGCACAGGCTCCGGACGCGCAGGCTCAGCGGCCATGGCTCACGGGCCCAGCCGCTCCGCGGCATGTGGGATCTTCCCAGACCGGGGCACCAACCTGTGTCCCCTGCATCGGCAGGCGGACTCTCAACCACTGCGCCACCAGGGAAGCCCAGAGCATCTCATTTTTGACTGGACTCAGACTTAGAAGTAGAAGCTCTCAGGGCGGATAGCCTCTGTCTCATGACAATCTGTTCCTGGCGTTTTTCTTTGGCCTCCTTCATTCTTTAGGCCAAAAGTTTAGCATATCCTGTAGGCTCTTCCTTATTCTTCTTAGTATGCTGTTTCTTCAGAGCAATACACCTATGTTTATGTTGCAGAACACGTGGAGTAACAGGACGCTGAATTTTAGGTGCTTTGGTCCTAGGTTTCCTACCTTCTTTGTTTAGGGGCTTTCTCAAAACGTACGGATGGACATCATGCTCTTTAGAGAGACTGAAAAGTTTGCAGATTCTCCAAGTTCTTTTGGGCCCCAGGCGACGAGGCACAGTAGTATCAGTGAGTCCAAGAATATCCTTCTCCCCTTTTTTTACGATGACCAAATTGAGAACACTCAGACTGGCATCCACAATGCAACCCCGTACAGATTTGTGCTTTCTTTCTCCAGTCCTCCTCGGTCTGTAACAGGAATGCCCCTTATTCAGTGGCAGGCAGACTCGGCCATTGGTCAAGACACCCTGCTTCATGGGGGAAGCTTGTTTGTCGTTCCCCCCACTGATTCGGACCACATAACCCTTCCATTCTTCACCCAGAGCGTCAGCAGCAACTTCCGTGGCCATATGCTTCTCATAAAAGGTATGAAGTTTTCGTTCATCGTCCACTTCATTGAGCTTCTGGCAGTCAGTGGCCGGGAAAGAGATGTTCAGCTTCATCCTGAAGCAGCCGACTGCCTCCAAGGTGCCACAAAAAGAGCAGTCTATTATTTTTATTTTTATTTTTTTTCAGTACGCGGGCCTCTCACTGTTGTGGCCTCTCCCGTTGCGGAGCGCAGGCTCCGGACGCGCAGGCTCAGCGGCCATGGCTCACAGGCCCAGCCGCTCCGCGGCACGTGGGATCTTCCCGGACCGGGGCACGAACCCGTGTCCCCTGCATCGGCAGGCGGACTCTCAACCACTGCGCCACCAGGGAAGCCCTATTATTCTTGATTAACAAAAAATAGTGTAAACATGTCTCTAAGTTAATTCATTTACTACATCATTTTTCTTGTCAGAATAATATTTCATGGAGCGAATATAGCAGTGTTCATTTAACCAGTGTTCATTTAACTGCTGGGTTTATAGATCCATTCTAATTGTTGGTATTGCACCCAGTGTAGAGGTGAACCATCTTGTAACTGAATCTTTGTGTGCAATCTTATTTTCTCAGTATACATTTCTAGAAGTGGAATAGCTAGATCAAGGGGTTCTTATGTTTTTTGAAGATTTTGTTATTTATTAAAATTGTTCTACAGAAAATTTCTCCCAGTTTACATTCTGATTAGCAGTACAGAGAAAGCATCTATTTCCCCAATCTCTTAAGTAGGTTTTATAAAATGCTTTAGAAATGGAAATAGCTTTCTTTTTTCTTCTGAATACAAAAATAACTCATGCTTATGCTATCATTTAAAGCTGTTTGCAAATTGAAAGCTTAAAAACAGTATTTCGTTCTTTTAATTTGTATTTCTTCGATTGTTAATGAAGTTAAACACTTTGTCAAGAAAAATGACTTTAGTCCCGTTTAAATAACATTAATATAATGGATATGTAATAAATGTGCCATGATAGTATTCATAAAGCATCATTTGAATATTTGGTATTCACATAGTACTTTGCTGGGTATTACCTAAATATGTATAGAAGAGTCAATCGCTAACCACTAAGAAATCACAGTCCAAGAAAATCAACAGTCAACAAATGTTTATTGAGTGTCTACTATTTGCCTGGAACTATGTTTTTTTATAACAACTTTACTGAGATATAATTAACATACAATGAACTGTACATAGTTAAGTGTACAATCTGATAATCTCTAACATATGCATGTACCTGTGAAACCATCACCACAATCACCTTGTTTCCTATCTCTTAGGTTCATTCTCCTTTGTTTTCTGATGTCCTTTGTCTTGAATACCACTGTTTCATATATTTTGTCTGGTTTTCTAGTTATTCAAGGGAGGAGGGTATATCTAGTCCCTACTGCTGCATCTTGGTTGAAGATGAAAGCATGCCTGGACTATTCTAAGTGCTGGATCTAGTAGAGGGAACAAAATGGACAAAATCCTTGGCTTCAAACAGCCTACATTCTAGAGCGGGGGTGGCAGACAATAAATATATGAAAAAACTTAATTTGCATAAATAAATGATTTCAGAAAATGTGTGTCAATAAAATAAGATGGTAATGTGATAGAGATGCAGTAAAGGCGTCTCTGGGGAGGTGACATTTGAGGAGATGACTTATGAGAAAGAGGCTGTCACTTGAAGAGCTAAGATAAGAGTGCTCCAAGATAAGGATATATGACAAGTCCAAGGGCCCCCAAACAGAAATAAGCTTGACTTACTTGATAGGACAGATACAAGGCCAGTGCAGTTGGAATGCATCTGAGATGGGAGATGAAGTTGGTGTGGTAGGTAGGCTGAGCTTAGAGTAAAAGGGTCCTGTAGGTCAGTGCTCCAGTTACCAACTGCTGCATAGCACAGAACAACAACAATCGTGAACCATGCTCATGAAGCTGGGGGTGCCTGGGGTGAGCAAGGCGGCCCTTGCTAAGGGTCTTGTGTGGTTGCAGTCAGGTGGTGGCTCAGGCTGGGGTCATCTCAAAGCTTCTTCATCCCCCTGTCTAGAGCCTGGGCTGTTTAGACAAATAACTGGAGGATGGAACATTTCTGGCTCCTGGGCACCCTCTCTCTCTCTCTCTCTCTCTCTCTGGTATCTCCACATGGACTTAGGGTAGCCCAATTTTGTCCATGGTGGCTAAAGGTTTTGAGAGCAAGTATATCAACAGAAACTGGAAGAAGCTTCAGGGTATTTCCAAACCTAGCTTTGAAGTCACACAATGTCACTCCCACCACATTTGGTTCGTCGAGGTAGTCACAAAGATTCACCCAGGTCCAAGGGGAAGGAACATAAATTCTTCTTATTGGAAGAGCATCACATAATGTGTGGATATGTTCTTAAATCACCACACTTATGACAAAGAGTTTGGATTATATTTTTACAGTGGGAAGCCATTGGTGGGTTTTTAACGAGGGAATGATACGCAATGATTTACAATTTTAAAAGACCAATCTGTCAGGATTATTTAGATGCAAAATCAGCATTCAAGCATCGATCGCATTATTATATACCAGCAAAAACAATTAGAAAATAAAATATGAAAACATAATACCATTTACAAGAGTGTTTTAAAAATACCAACTACCTAGGAATAAATCCAACAAAAAAATGTGTAAGACCTTTATGCAGAAAACTACAAACATTTTTTGAGAGAAACTAAAGACTAAATAAATGGATATACTATTTTCCAGGATTGTAAGGCCAATTACTATAAAGATGTCAGTTTTTCTCAAATTGGTCCATAGTTTCAATGCAATAGCAATCAAAATACCCACAGCTTTTCCTGTAGAATTTGACAAGCTAATTCTAAAATGTATATGGAAATGTGAAGGATTAAGAATAGCAAGCCACTCTTGAAGAAGGAGGAGGAAGAAAGAAAGAGGAGGAGGGACTTTCTGTACTTGATATAGACTTATCATAAAGCCAGTGTGACCCACTATTAAGGCAGTGTGATATTGCCACAAGGAACACAAATAGAAAAATGGATACATGGACCAATGTAACAGAAGAGCCCAGAAATAGACCCATGCACATATGGACGCTTGATTTATGTCAAAGAGACATAAATGCCTTTTTTTGGCATTACAAAAAAAGGAAGGAAAGGATGGTCTTTTCAGTAAATGGAGTTGGAGTAATTGTGTATCCACATGGAAAGGAGGAAGGAAAGAAGGGAGGGGGAGGCATATACTCTACAGAAGTACTTGCACATATGCACTGGGAGACATGTACAAGAATGTTTGTAGCAGCGTTATTCATAACATCCTAATTTAGAGACAACCCAAAGATTCAACAGTAGGATGGATAAATAAAATGTGATATGTTCATAAAACAGATTATTTTACAGCAACAAAAATGAATAAACTGCAGCCTCATAGAGAATAGATGAATCTTAGTTAAAAACATAATATTGAATGAAAGAAGCCAGACACAGAATACGTGTGATTTCATTTCCAAAAAATTCAAAACCAGGGACAACTTTTAGCGATGTATAATCAAGTGATAAAACTATAAAGAAAGGCCAGTCAGGATAGTGACTTTATGAGGGAGATAGGGGTTAACATTGGGAAGGGATTGTAAGGTAGGGCTTCTAACGTGCTGGCTATATTCTGTTTCCTGTCTTGGGTGGTGATTATACAGTATTTGTTTCATAAGTCATATAGTAGTTGTACACGTACGTTTTATGTACTCCCCTATATGCACGTTATATCTCACAAGAAAAAAGTTTTAAAATACCAAGTTCACTCTGGCTACTGTGGAAGCAGGCAAGTATGCAAGTGGGAAGTCCAGTTGTCCAGTAAAGACACGATGGAGGCTTGGACCAGGGTTGAGAAGTAGTCAGATTTAGGAAATAGTTTAGAGGTACAGGTAACGGGACTTGATATGGAATTTGAAGGGCAAAAAGATAAAGCAACAAACACACTGACAGTCATAAAACACAGCAAGAGAGTATGCAACAGAATTAACTAAGCTTCTGAAACAGAGAACATGAATGTGAAGTGCTAAGTCGTGTGAATGGGTATTAGATGGAGGACTTCTGTCCAACAGATTAGGGAAGGCTTCATAGAAAAGCTGGGAAAACAAACACTTGACTCAGATTGTGGAGGAAACGGTTAAGGGGTGATACGGTTAAAGGGAGTAGCATATATTTACAGGTGGAAGATTTGTATTGTTGTGCACTCTTTGGCCCATTATTTTATTTTCGAGACGTTTCATATATTATCTCTCAAATGAGATTTTATCTACTTATGACTACCATTTAGATCCACAATGAAAGGTGTAGCATATTACTTCAATCATAGTAGCCATTCCATAAATCCTGATTAAACCATGAAGTCTTGAACAAGTATATCGCACAACTTCTGGAACCCAGGAGCGGCCACAGGAAGCCAACACGATGATCACATGGTCCTGGTGGACTATATAGCAGTGCCTCTGTACTATGGAACACATATTAATAGCGTTTACATTATTGGCTTCGTTTGAACTTCAGGGTGTTAACGGAAATTTCATTATTTTATTTTTAAAATATTTTTTAATAGATTTATTTTTGGCTGCGTTGGGTTTTCGTTGCTGTGCACGGGCTTTCTCTAGTTGCGGCGAGCAGGGAATACTCTTCGTTGTGGTGCGCGGGCTTCTCATTGCAGTGGCTTCTCTTGTCGCGGAGCACAGGCTCTAGGCGCGTGGGCTTCAGTAGTTGTGGCACGCAGGCTCAGTAGTTGTGGCTCGCGGGCTTAGTTGCTTGGTGGCATGTGGGATCTTCCCGGACCAGGGTTCGAACCCTTGTCCCCTGCACTGGCAGGTGGATTCTCAACCACTGCGCCACCAGGGAAGCCCAGAAATTTTATTTTTGATACAAGATTTTCTCATTGGATAGACTGATGGGTGTGGGAATAAAGGGGGGAGTATATAGAAATAATGTCTAGAAACAGAAGTTTGTGGGAAGGGAGACTTCTCAGTCAACCCACTTCATCTAGGAAGGCTTCCTGAATGAGTCAGAGTTGATTTGAGAATCATCCAGAATTAACAGTAGAAGGAGGGAGGATTTTTTTTTCAGGCTTGTGGTAAAATGAGAGCGGGAGAAGCAATGATTTTAAAACTCCTTGCAGTTTCTGATTTCATTATGATTCTAGGCATGTCACTCCCATTCATACACCTCATGACATTAAAAAACTTACTGTTGGGCTGAATGATAGTGAATTTTGCTTTGATAGGTGTTTGAGCTTCCACTAGAGCCCTTAAGAGAATTGGAAATGAGAACACTGAACCAGAAGTGGAGAGAAAGCGACAAAGGGAAGATTCTATTAATGAGAGTACAGGCAAAGTGAGATGACAGCTAATGCTCATACATGTTTATGTGAACCAGGCACCATTCTAAGGGCTTTATCTGTATTAACACATTTATTCTCATGACAATACTGTGAGGTCATCCTCATTTTACAGATGAAGAAACCAAGGCCCTGAGAGGTTAGGCACATAAGTTGGCTGAGGTTGCAGAATTGGAATTTGAAGCCAGGTATTCTGACTCTAGAATTCATACACTTAACTGAGGTGCTAGACTATATCTTTTATTTAGTTATTTATTTTTGGAAGGATGTGAAATATATTTTTTTAATTTTTATTGGAGTATAGTTGCTTTACACTGTTGTGTTAGCTTTAGGTATACAGCAAAGTGAATCAGTTATACATATACTATATATTTTTCTTAGAAAAAGAGGAAGAGATAGCATAAATGTTGGAATTTCTTTGTTTCTTCATATTGCTAACATAAACTACAGTGACATTTTAATATGACATACGGAGACAATTATCTCCTCTACTTCAACCCTATTGCCTATTCTTTTGGCTTTCCAATGACAACCATGTCATTCTCTGGAGTGATTCTGAGTTTAAAATGTAGCTGACCTTAGCTCTATTTAAAAAAAAAAAAAAAACCTAAAATATATTTGCTATTTAAAAAAACATTGCATAGCTTATTCATATTTGAACAAAAAAATCAGCTAGGGCCTTCAAGTTAAAGCTCCAAGATAAACAATTCGATTTTTGGCTTTGAAGAATATTGAAATACCTTACAGTGATGTATTGGACTTGGGGCGTTAATGTTCATTAAACTGCAGCATCTTATGGAGGGTCCAGGCGCGCTTACCACTAATTACCGGAGGTCACAACAGCTGTCATACTTGACAGTTTTCTTTTTAGCCTCCTTACACTTGAGAGCATGAAACACTGTGGCAAAAACATGCAACTCCCAAATTAGGGCGGATGGATAATGGTATTGTAAAGTAACTTTTCTGCTGAGCTCGGCAGTTCCTACCTATTTAAGTTGTAGACAAACCGTGCAAGCGCAATAAAGACATCTAACTATTCTACAAATCGTCACACCCACCCAGATTAACTAGAAAATAGATCGGAACTGGAATCAGAGTTGCTCTTCAAATAATGCGCTTGGATTTCTTGAAAAGCTACGCCGCAGGAACTCTAACCCTGGTCCCCAAATGCTTTTTAAAGTCTTCCCCAGAAACCCTCCCCCGGCAGCCTCGGCGCCTTCCTAGCTGTGCCCTGCGCAGGGCTCCCCAGCCTCCGCCCTGGACGTCAGCCTCTGCACCCCGAGGCCAGTTCCGAGTGGGGAGCGGCAGAGCGGAGGGAGAGAGGCGAGCGAGCGAGCGAAATGGTCAAGTCCTCCTTAACTCTGGGCCCCCTCGCGGGCCTCACCCCTCCTCCCAGGGGCTGAGATTGGAGAGGAAGTGGGAAGGCTTCAATCGGTTCCTCACACCAGCGCCCTCATGCCCCCACCCTACTCCTCGGCTCGGGGCTTCGGCGCGCCTCACCGCCGCCCCTCGCCCCGGGAGAGAAGCGGGCGGCGCGGCCGGACTCGCGGTGAGAGGCCTGGGGCGGCAAGCGGCCTCCGCGGGGCCGCCAGGGCCCGCAGCCGTCCGCCCGCTGGAGAGCCAGGCCCGAGGGCAGCCCCGGAGTCCGCGGCGGCCGGATGCGCGGGCGCGTCACTTCCGGGCGGTGCAGCGGCGGCCGCTTGGAAGATGGCTGCGCCCTGTGGCTCGGAGCTGCCCGCCAACTCGCCGCTAAAAATCCCGAAGATGGAGGTGCTCTCCCCGGCTTCTCCTGGTGGCCTAAGCGACGGAAATCCATCGCTCTCCGACCCTTCCACGCCTCGGGGTGCCTCCCCGCTCGGGCCGGGCAGTGCGGCGGGCTCGGGGGCAGCGGCGTCCGGGGGTCTCGGGCTGGGGCTGGGGGGCCGCAGCGCCGCCTCGTCCTCGGTCTCCTTCTCCCCTGGTGGCGGCGGTGGCGGGGCTGCGGCAGCCGCCGCCGCCGCCTGCCGGGGCATGTCGTGGACGCCGGCCGAGACGAACGCGCTCATCGCAGTGTGGGGCAACGAGCGGCTGGTGGAGGCGCGGTACCAGCAGCTGGAGGGAGCCGGCACGGTGTTCGGCAGCAAGGCCCCCGGGCCAGCCATGTACGAGCGCGTGTCCCGGGCCCTGGCCGAGCTGGGCTACGAGCGGACCCCGTCCCAGTGCCGGGAGCGCATCAAGGTAACCGGCCGCCCGGCCTGGGGCAGCGAACCAGAGGCAGAGAGAAGGCGGGGAAGCGGGCCTCGGGGGCGGGGGCCGGTCTGAGCGCAGGGCTCCCCTCCGGGGCCCGGTGGGCGATTCGCATCTCCTCCGCCTTTTTCTTCTCTCCCTGGGAAGGGGGCTTTTTTCCAGATGGCCGCCAGCCCGTAGGTTTCCTGAGTTTGAAGTTGGGCGTGCCTGCCGCCGCCCCTCTTTCTTGCCAATTGAGGATGTTCTTGCGCTCTGAAGTTGGTAGTTTCTCATTGTGCGGCGGGCGGCGGTCCCCGTGCTGCCCGCGCCTCTCGCCCCCACCGCTGGGGCCCCTCGCTTTGTTCTAGGCCGGGGGCTCCTAGGCAGAGGCTTACCGGCCGGGGCGGGATGGAGCAAGGGTAGAAGAGCGGGGCCGCTGAGCCCCCAGTTTAGGAATTTTCAAGTGAGTGGCAGGGGCAGAGCCGTACGAAAGGCGCCTTCGGACGATGGCCTTTGTGTCAGTCGTCTTGCTTCCGACTTGAGCTTGCTTCTAACTCGAAGAGCGACCAAGTCTTGAGGTGCTTTGGAGAATTGGAAAGACTCGGTTGTAGCCAGATAGTGTATTGCTTTCTTGGAGTTAGGAGCACACAGTTAGCCTGGCTGGTAGTTGGTCTGGAATTTGGAGTGTGATGCTTGCAGAGTTAGGTTGGTTTGAGGCCCAGCTATGTTTCTGACTAAACTCCTTCTTGAAAGCCCGTTTTCCCCTGCTTTAGCTGTTGTGCCGGCTGCGGTGACAAGTAAAGTTCTCACTGTGCATCTGGCCATCCTTGTGTTAATTTAGGCTAGAAATTTCACCTTCAGCCGGGTTATCGTTTTGCTCTTGCTACTGACTTTTAATCTAGGAGTTCAGATTTGTAGTCTTGGCAGATACGGAGTTGTTTTTTAGGTAAGCTGGTTCCCTCTTCACAGTGTCTGCTAAAAGATTCTGGTAGGATTCTTTCTCCCAGTTTTCACGGAACTCCTTCTTGTTCAGAGTTACAGTATCTGTGTGCTTCTGGCAGGGATGACACTTTTTGGGGAACTCCTTGGCGGGTAGAAACCCAGTGAGAACTATCATACTCACACTAGAGAAGGAGATTGCTCCAAAGTTCCAGAGATCTTGGCTCAAGTAGTGCTCATCTGAGGACATTGTTGCTTAGAAAATTTGGTCCAGAGACCAAGATATTTCAAACCTATTAACTGTTGTTCAGGGAATTTGACACCCATTTCTCACTTACAAAACTAAATTGGTTTACTGATAACATGTACCTCTGGGTTCCGTCCCCCCCCTCCCCGCCTTTTTTGAACAAGGATGTTATTAAAGTGATGGTTAATAGGTAGGATTCAAGTAGTAGCTAATAGTAGCCACTGTTCTCTGAATCTCACTTGTTGTTCTGTTCAAGGTTAAATTTGGGGGAGAGTTTTTGCATTGTACTGTTTAGCATCTATCCATGAACTTTTCTTGAGTTTAGAAGTGCACTTTAGGTATTTGTAATTTTTCTAGCTTTATTGATTTTTGTCCATAGAAATTTCCCAATCAAAAGGAAACAGTGTCTTATCTAAAACTCACTACTTATAAATCTCACTGATGATAAAACTGTTTCTCAAATAACCAGGAGATCTTTAGTTGGGTTGCATCTTTGTCTGGTTATGAGAAACATAACCTAAAGCAAGGAAAGGAGATAAAGTGTCTCTGAAGAATTTTTAAAAGAGGATTGTCTTATCTGTCTCCAAACAGATAAGATCAAATTGACCTCAAGCTCTTAGACTATTTTGAGACTATATAGATGATGGTGATGGGTTCTCTGATCCACAGCAGCAGTTGGCAAGGAGGGTAGATAACTGTTTTTTGTTTTCTTTTTTAAGTGCTCTACTCCTTAAGTCTGATTTCAACCAAGGAACCAGACTTCTTCATTAACAATGTAGGTCTTTCCTGCCGGAATTATAAGCTCCGTAAGGACAAGTTCTGGTCTCTCTTATTCACAACAGTATTTCCAGTGCCTAGCACATAGTAGGCACTGGATACATATTTGTTAAGTTCACCAAATAAACTAAGTCTAGAAGGAGGATTTTGGAAAGTATAGAAATCTAGAGCAGTGTTACTCAAACTTTAACCCCAAAACATAGACTTTGAAACCCAATTTGAAAAAACTGCATTAAAAACTAAGCTCTGTCCCTCTAGGAGGCTTAATATGAATTATAATCTTAAGCATAGAAGGACATGTAGTCACTGAAATCATAGCTTTACACAATTATGAGGTGGATCCAAGTACTCCAGATTACATTTATGAAAATAAAAACACAACCTTAGAAAATTCTCAGAGAATCCCAAACCCCTGAAACAAATCTTTCGAGCCTAGTTTCAGAAATGCCAATTTAGAACAAGTAATTCAGAAATCTCCTTCACTTTATCGTGTTAATGAGAACTGCAAAAAGAAATTAAGTAATCCTTTTTGCTTTAGAATTTGAAAAATAGAAACAAAGTAGTGCAGTAAGATATGGACCTGGAAACACATCTTGTTTAGGCTAATGTAGCTCACTTAAGTGTGAACTCATGTCAGAGGCACCCAGGGAAGGAACACCATGTGCGTCAATTACATTTCTGGTCAAATGTATTTAAATATCTATCAAAATTCAATTATGTAGACCCAGTAAATAATTTCTTCTAAATTTGAAAGGAAGCATGATACATAGTAACTTCAGTTTTTCCCTGAAACTTGCCCTTAATCATAGTTTCAATATATTGTTGTAGCATCCTTCACCTCATCATGTGAAGGCAACAGCAAGCTGAGTCCTGTCCCAGCCTCTTCGCAGACCACCTTCCTGGGTAACCTTAAAGCACGTCACTTCCCTTCTCTGGACTGTGCCTCAGTCCTCTTATCTATACAGTGAAAGTATTAAAGTTTTAAATATTGAAATTGAATTAATGACTCTTGGATTTTGCTACCAAAGTACTATTTTTAAATACTCTCCAAGCGAATATGTATATTTCTAAGCACACAGAATATTAACTTAAAGTCAGATATAAACTTTTTTTTTATTGCTGCAAAGACTTTCATTTTGAAGTCTGACATGTCCTGTTATTGGTATTTGTTCAGCCATTTGGATAAAATGGATGTGTTTGAGACTGCCTTGCTACACGTTATTGTTTGATTCTAAAGTTTTGTTGCTTTTTGTTCGTTTGCCAGAAGAAATTTAGTCTCCTAGCAATTTCAGCCTAATTTTGGAGTCAGATTAACAAATAGGTGGTTTTCTGTTCTTTTCTGTAGACCTTGTCTTCATATCTCCATTCGCCAAATACTTGAGTGTTTACTGTCTGCTAGATGTTAGGACGAAGAAAAGAACTGTAATGTACAGTCCGAGAGCCTACAGTGCAGTTGAAGTCTGTAAACACACAACCAAAGTTAAACAGCTGTACAAGACAACACAGGGGATAGTATGCTTGATTGAGTGTCGAATGACAGAAGCAGACAATAAGTGTGATAACTGCAAAGGAGGGAGAGATCTCAGCACAGTCCATGCTGTAGTAGTTGAAAGACCTATCTAGACTTGGAATTCATGAAAGCATTCACTTCTGAGCCAGATGCTGTATTCACAGTTCAGTCAGCTAATCTGATGCACTGCAAAACCCATTCTCAAGTCCCATATTTTTGGGTGCTCTCCAAAAATTTGCCTCTTGAGGTTTGGCTTTATGTCTTTGAAACAGATGTGTACTTTTAGCTCTCCCTCAAGTTGAAATGCAAGGTGATTGTATGACCTGAAAAACTTGTTTTTGCTGGATCAATGCTGGTTGCCCATCAGGTAAATTTAAAAGTGGTAGGGAGTCTTCTGCCTAGCAAGCAAGATGATTAATCTTTTAGGGACTTTGCTTAGATCTGTTCATCATAATTCATCATAATCTTTGGAACAAATATTGTACTTTAGCAGACAAATCACAGTATAGTATATGTGGTCTTCATTTTAGCTATCAAGACTTGTCATTATTTGTCTGTGAGAACCAATAGGGCAAAGATAACTTGGAGCCCAAAGATACCATTGTCCCTGTTTAAGCATTTTAAGATTGTGTATCTCTGAGGACTCTTCTCTGGTGTTTGCAGACAAGACTTTCCTTCTGCGTTATCGTTGAAAGATTTTCCAGAAATACGGTATACCACTCAGAGAGTTCGTAAGATTTAGTGAGATTTGTCTCCTTCCATTTCTGTTATTCTGAAGTCATTGCCACCCGAAAGCTTGTGTGTTCCAGTGTTTTTGTCTGCTTGTGAATCTGACAAAGGCTTGATATGTATCCTAAAAGAATAGACCATCCTAGACTCCTAGCCACACATTTATATTTAGGCTTTCAGTTTTGGAGGTAAGGGATCTAGTAAGCACATGTTAAAACTGCATGAACAGGCAGGCATCTGAGTTTATTTCCTGGCATTTTGGGAAGCCTACTGAAGAGTGGAGTGAAATATTCTGGATCCTTCATTAAGAAGATATATAAAAGGAAAAAAAATTAGAAAATCCATAGTACAAAACAGTGTAGTTCAATAAAACTTCCTGTAATGATGGAAACGTTCTGTGTTTGCTGCAGTTCCGTGTGATAGTCACCAGCCACATGTGGCTGCTGAGCTTTTGGAATGTGGCTAGTGTGTTTGAGGAACTGAATTTTTAATTATATTTCATTTTAATTAATTAATTTTTAAATTATAAATAACTACATGTGGCTGCTAGTGGCTACCATATTGAACAATGTAGGTAAAAAGTTATTATTCAGAATATTAAAGAAGTCTTTATTTTATGAAAGGATTCTCTTGACTACACACTCAAACCTCCAAAAGGAGCTCAAAGTTTCTTCTTCTTGCCCTCCCTGTCTCTTTACCCCTGAGTAGGAGGAACCTCGTAGAAGTCAAGAGATATGGTCCACCATCACAGGAAGAGGAACTTTTCCTGTAAGGAATAAAGTATTATAACCTCAGTTGGCTGGAGCAAACCATGTCATATTCTTGGTTCTCTAGGACAGTGCTGTCCAATAGAACCTTCTGTGGTGATTTGAGTGTTCCGTATCTACACTCTCCAGCAGCCACTGTGCAGTAGCCACTGGCCACAGGTGGTGATTGAACACTTGAAATGTGACTGTGAAACCAAATTTTTAATCTCAATTAATTTAAATTTAAATAGCCATATGTGGCTAGCTAGTGGCAGTTACATTGGCCAGAACACCTTTGGAATAATGGTGATCAAACTTTTTTGCTTATGTACTCCCCAAAGAGTTTTGAAATCCGTGCACTCTTGAACATTTTAAAGCTGACATTAAAATTTTTTCGTCACATGTTTGAAAGTTTATGGGAAATTAACAGGATATAGGACATATTAAATCTAGTATAAGATGAGTAAGATGAGAATTGGCTGTAAAATTTATTGAATAATGTACCCTGAATCTGAAAGATTCACTCCAATTCTTATCTATAGGTTTTATCAAATATACGTTGAAAATGTTGACGATCAGACAGTATTACACTTACATTTAAAAATAAACAATATCGCTAACCTATATTCCTCTGGCTATTCTAAATCCAGCAGCCAAGCTTCATGCCTAAAAAATACATGCAAGACTGAGAATGACAGGAATCCCTAAGGTTTAAGGTGCCTTGATCTGTCATTAAAAAAGGCATATAGGTACCACAATTAAAGACCACTGCTTTAGAACTTTGAGCGTCTTTTCGATATCCTTCTTGGCAGATGTAGAGGGCCTGGGCCCTCGAATTCCACTGCCCATGGGAAACAGGAGAGAGGCGTGGAGCTTAACGGTTGGCTGAAGTCCAAGCACCTGGGGGAGGATTTGGAAATCTTACCCATTCCCTGTCATCAGACTCATCTGACAGATTCATCACAGGGTTTCTTTAAATACTAAGGTCTGAAATAAGGACTTCATTTTTTTTTTTTGTTATTAACCAGCAGGTACTCGAGTGCCTCCTGTGGGAGGCCCTGGAAATACAGCAGTGTACCGTTTACTGCCAAGGCGTCCGCCTTCCAGGGCAGGAGTCAGGCTGCTAAAGCGCCAGTACTGTGACCACGGCCCGGGTGTTGTGTGGACATTAGGCTCATGGTGCCGCAGGCACACACAGGGAGGGCATGTGAATTTAGGCTTTCAGGAGGTGGATCGTGAAGGTGAGGGGGGACTACACTGGGCAGAAGAGAATAGAGATGGATCACTAGTTGGGGTAAAAGCCCAGAGGCAGCATGGCCTAGAGTGGTGCAAACTGCAGATACAGTGAAATCTATTTTGTCCAAGAATCCAAAGTTGGAAGCATCCAAATAATGCAGTTCCAAACATTTTAAGTGATCAGCTATTTAAAAAGTCATGCCTTTCCGTTGAAGAACAGTTTGCCGTAGCGCATGAAGGTATGTTGTAGACACCATGAGTGACTGGTGGTGTCATCAAGGACCTCGTCAAAGGGTGGAGCCGGTAGTTTTGGGATAACTGCGGACATACCAATTCTAGAAATTTATATGTTTTGATAAATAACTTTTATAGTTTGAATTGCAGTTATGTAAATACCCATTATCTAGCTCATTCCTTAATTTATATACTAGAAAGAAAAAACAAAGCAATGCATCTTTTTGAACATACAAGAAGAAGAAATATATTTTACCCTGTGGCCTAGTACTCACATAACATACATATATGTGCATAAATATATACATGTATATGTATAACTGAAACAAATTTCACAAAATAATAATGCTTATATAGCATTTACTATGTGTCATCCACTGTTCTTAGTGCTTTACAAATATTAACTTATTTAACCCACATAATGACACTATACTTAACTGTGCAGTACTCTCTGGTATGTTCCACCCTATGTGAATGCAGATCTTCTAGCCCCAGCGCCTCTTGAGTAACCTAAGTCTGCAGCACGTGCCGGCACCTGGCAGGGCCTCTTTCTCCAGCCCCCACCCGCCCCCACCCCCCCGCCAGTGCTTTTCAGCATTGCCTCCCCTGGCACCCCGGCCCCTCTGGTACGTCATCTTTCCTCTACCCCAGCCACACTCTCAGTGTCTCCAGAAGTTCCCTCACCTAAAACAGGTGCAAAGAAGACCTGGGAGGATGGGGGTGACCGCACCCACTGGTATTGGGCAGCGGGCTTACTCCTTGGGGACTGGCAGCTCAGGGTCACGTTGGTCCCCACGTGGGGCACGCCCCGGAGGCGGCAGGATGGAGGAGCTGGAGGAACTGGGGGAGGGGAGACAGGTTAAAAACTCACATACGGGGGCTAGCGGCTCCCCTCCCCCGCTCCCACACACGGACGCCCGTCACTCTGTTTGCCCCTCCCCCAACCTTCACACTCAGTCTCTTGGGGGAGAGACCTGCCCGACCTCCCACGGGTGCCTCTCACTTACCCAGCACATTGAGTTCTAAAGTCTTGCTGCTGTGACCTCGAACAGTGCCTTGACTGTCTTGCAAGTTCACGGAACAGAGGTAGGGTCCGGAGTCTTTCTCCTGGAGGCCCTGCAGCTGCAGTGACACATTCCGGGAGGGCATGGGGTAGACCAGGGATGCTCCAGGTTTGCTTGATGTGACCCCACTGATGTGCGCCAACACCTGGTGGGCGGGCGTCACACCTCCCCATTATTACTTGTCTGCTCTGTGCCCAGGGCTCAGCTATTCCCCCTCCCCCAAACTGGGGGTCTTCAAATGCCCCTCACCTGCACCACCCCTTCTAACCTCTACCAGCTCTCCATTCACCCCTGTCTCTCTAGCTACCGTCTCGCCAACCCGGGTGCTCTGCACCAGAACAGGTCCTGTTCCCCTGGGCGCTGTCTCTTCATCTCCCACTTGGGGTGTTTAGAAAGGTGCCCGCAGCTCATTAAAATTGCCCAACGTACTGATGGGCCAGAACCTGCAGTTAGATAAGAAAGGAATGGAAGAGAATGAGGTGAGATCAAGTTGAGAGATCATTGTGCTACTTTAGACTTAAGGTATCAAAACTCCAGAAACATCATTAATTTGGAACAGGTCATGTCCCAGATATTCTGGTGAAAAATTTTATACTGTGTAGTTCTAGACAGGTGGAGCCTAGGGTTTGAGGGAAAGGGTGAAAGGAGGTGGGAAGCAGTAAGAAATGAGACGGGAGACATAAACACGAGGTCAGATGATGGGCTAAGGAGTTTGGACTTTATCCTAAATTATCAAAGAATTTTCAGCTGGGGAGTGGCATGGTTCATCTTAGGTTCCAGAACTGGCTGTAAGGTGGAAAATGAATTGGAAAGGGTGAGACTGGAAGCACAGAGACCATTTAGAGGCTCCTTGCAGTGAGCTAGACAGGAGGTGAAATAAAGCAGTCGCAGTGAAAACGAAGAGAAGAGAACGGATTTCAGATATACCAAAACTAGTGGAGCTGTTTCGGAGAATCAGAAAATTCTAATTTATCGGATTTATTAGATCTTAACCTGGCATACAACTCACTATGTACTTCTCTACCAACTCACCCAGAGGATTCTTAGTTGTAGTCCTCAGAGATCATCACAGTACCTCATAGCCGAAGTTTTAAGAATTGGTTCTTTTTTTTTTTAGCCTTGCCACATGGCATGTGGGATCTTAGTTCCCCGACCAGGGATCAAACCTGTGCCCCCTGCAGTGGAAGCGCAGAGTCCTAACCACTGGGCTGCCAGGGAATTCCCTAGAGTTGGTTCTAGAACCCAATGAGATCCAACTAAAGCACTGTTTTAGGGCAGTCCTGTCTGTTACATCCAGGCTATATACAGACTCTCTTGATTGAGATCTAAAATTTCAAATGTTAATTGTCATGCAGGCACTCTGAAGTCTGCTCATATCACTAGGATGAGGTGGAATAGCAGTCCCCTGTCCCCTACCCTTTGGATGGTTGTATCTGTGTAATGTTTACAAAATGTTAAAAAAAAAAAAAATGGGAGAAAAAACTTCTTGAGTTTCAAAAACAAAGACCAGTACCATAAAAAGCTTTAGATTTTAGACAGTTGTTAGGATTGCCCATTGATTATTAGGTAGTCTTTAATTTTATTTCTGTTGTGGGGATTATGCAATGCGTTCTTCTGCCTGCTGTTTACCATTGCAAAAACTCCCTTCAGTGTTCAAAATGAATGCTTAATGACTCTGTACCTCGTGTGCTGCATATGTTACAAATTATCTGGGGTTTGTAATCTAAGTGGCGTCTCCCCCATATTGTTCTGAATAATTGAAAAATGTCTTCATATTGGAATAAGGCATGTATTTAAATCTGTATAATTCTTACCTATTTGTAGTTGAGAGAGTCCTTGAGAGCCAATGGAAATACTTTTTTTTCTTGGCACCAATCAAGTGAGTGTTACCTTGTCACTTAGTGGGTGGGATGTGGTGTTATTTCTTAGTAAAATACAGACCTGTGTTTATTCTCAGACATCTTAGGAATAACAGCCATCATCTTTTTATATATGTGTTCTTGGCTGTATTCATAAATTACATTTTTTGAGCTACCAAATAATACTTCATTCAATATAAAGTGATACAGTAGAATGGAAGTTATTTACCTAGATATGTTTTCTAGTTGCATTTTCTCAGCCTGTGTAAGATGACTTTGTTGTAATAGCCTGAATTTTTGAAACTCACAATGTTGTTTCTCTACTATCTACCTTCAGATTACTTCATTTATCCAAAAAGTCAATTATGTTTGTACTTGATATTAATAAAACCAGAATAAAGTTCATACCTACCAAAACCTGCTTTTATCATTATTATTTAAAATTTACAAATACTTTTCTCTAAATGGATAGAGCTGGTTTATGATTTAGAAAGAAGAGTGTGATAGGTCAAAAAGTACCTTGACCTTATATTTGACCTCTCAACTGCCACATACAGTCTTAAGGAGTTTTCATTTATTCATTCATTTAGTGAAAATCTATTGAGCCACTTCTGGGTGCCAGGTACTGGGAATACTTCAATGAATAAAACTGAAAAAAAACCCCACCTGTCTTCAAAGAGCTTATATTCTGGTAGAAAACAGTATATTTTAAATATGTTAATTCAAAACAACACAATTAGAAAACCGCTCAAATATGATATTCCTTTATATCAGCCTCATTGACCTTAGAAAGTTTGAGCTCTCTACCTTTCATTATGCATAAGAAATACATTTGCCTTGGCTTTATTAAGAATGATTTACATGATTTCATATTACACCTTCTTATTGTGATACGTTCAGTTGTCACTTTTACCCCTCCAAGCAGCAAAGTGCCATATTGTTGGTATTCATGCAGTCATTAGATAATAAGCACGTCTGTGCTGGTCCTGAAGGTGCAGTTTTCAGCAGAAATAGGTAACGTTCCTTCTCTTTTGTGCAAACTAGGAAACATGGTTAATAGTTGGGCTTGAGAAATTAGAGTTGTGCCAATTTTAGAACAATATAAAATATTTTTAATATAAATTACGTAAACCACATTACAAAATTAAGAGAAAAAAGCAAGGGAAGAATTTTACCTTCTCCACTGTAGCATAACTACATATCTGTGAAATGTTATTTTTCAAGAAGTGCTGAATCTGATTTTAATTCCAGTAAAATTTCCATGCACCAAAAATGAGAGGTCTACATGCTTTTTGTTTTATTGAACTCCAAGAAAATGTAAAGGTCATTTATACTTCTTATTTGATTCATGCCTGCCACCTGCTTCTTGCAAACAGGTTGCGCAGTGAGTGAGACCAAATCCTCACTCTGGATGGGTAGTTAGGATTCCTTTTTTCTCCCTTGTTTATGTATCAATGTGTTAGTCACCATATTCTTGCTAAGACTATAAACCTTTGAAAATGGTTAAATGATTGGCTTTTAACTATAAAAGAATAAATATGAAGTTGAAGCTGTGATGACAAAGCCAGGTGTTTATGAAACTTGAATAATGTGTGGCAAAAACATGTTTGTATAACAATGTTACTTAACATGTAACAAACCTAAATCTAAACTTTTACTTATAGATTTCACATGTTATTAAACATAACCAACTTTATACAATATTTTTTAAGTGCTAATAAAACTAAAAAACAGAAAAATCAAGTGAGCATTCTTTTAATATTGGATGGTGTAGTTCAGCTGAAACTTACCTGCTTTTCCAAACACGGTTCTGATACTGACTGCTACAGTAAGGTTCTTTTGAGTTTGTTATTCTTACCATGTGCTTAGTGATAAAACTTTGCTGCTACTTTTTCTCTACTTGAACTGACCTTTACATAAGGCACCTTGGTCTCCAAATGGTCGGACTATCATTTTTGTAATAATAACAAATAGTTAACATTTACTGAGTACAGGCTATTAAGCAAACACTGTTTTAAATGCTCTGCTTGAATTTTTTCATTTAACACAACAAATCTATGATGGAGGTACTGTTTTTAGCTCCACTTTACAGATGGAGAAATTGAGGCAGAGAGAGATTAATTTGTCTAATGTCACAAAGCTAGCAGGTGGTGAAGCCAGACTAAGGAGTGTGACTCCATGCTCTTAACCACTTGATTATACTGTCACCTTGTGAATTATCAGCCCCCCTTTATTAAAATTTGACAGTTGAACTAATATTTTGGCAACAATGAAATCATAAAGTCATAAATGCCAAAAATACCAAAATCACATAGCAACACCCAGATGGACATCATTGTGCTCATACATGCTTCTTGTCATAGAAATGAAAACACAAATTTAAAAAATTCTTGCAGATAATTCATGGTGTCCTAAGATTGTAAACACAGTGAGAAACATTGATTTGGAAGTCCCAAGGAAGAATTTAAAACAAATGTTGAAACATAAGGCTTTTATTGTAGAAGGCTCATTCAGTCATTCATTCAAGCCTTTATGTACATGATGGTATTTATTGGACTACCAGCTGCTCTTAAAGGAAGTAAGTTTGACATTATAGAAGGAGAAACATTTACAAAGTAGAATTACTTTTTGACAGTAAAAGTGGGTAAGGATGTGGCTTACCAAAGGAGGCCACGGAGTGTCCATTATTTTATGCCTGCCATTGTTCACCTGATGTGTAAATGATTTGGATACTCTTCTTGGAGATGATGAGGATGAGACACTGTCTTGTATAATATAGATATACAAATAAGGGAATATGCATATGAAGAAAGCTAAAAATAGAATCAGAAAATGAGAAATCAGAGTACAGGGAGTATAGCAGGTAAATATGGTTACTTCAGCTAAATAGTAAAACGAGCTATGAACTTCCCGGCAACCATGGCAAAAAGGTAAATACAGTGACTTTCTGTACTTTTCAATGTCTGCAGGAGAGAAGCATACCAGGTACTAGTTTTGAAAGCTAAGATGAATTTGCATTAAGGACACTCTGATAGTGACCTTGGATAAGCTCTTACCTTTCTCTTAGTTCTCTTTTCTTTTACATAGCGATGCATCACATATCTTCTGTGATATGTAATATACTGCCCGGACCCCTCCTCCAGGAATGAGACACTGGTGCATCTCCACCAGCTGCCTGGAGCACTGATTGGTGATGGCTTCTGGTTGGATTTCTCCCAGGAATTTCCCGTTGCCCAAGGTTAGGCTCCCTCTCCAGTGGCATCCGGGACCCAGTGATTGGTCAGTGCTGAAATACAAAGGTACAGCCTCCTTGCCTCAATCCAGGGCAACTCTGAAGGGTCATCCAGGTTCCATACCTCACTTTAGGATTAACCGAGGCCTCCGCTGCAACCGTGAGTTACTTCAACTCGTCTTTCTACCCCATCCTGCTCCTCGTTTGCTCATAAGTGCTGTTCTGAAGAGCCCTCTGCTCTAAGCCTCCTGCACGGTCTCCTCAGCGTCTGTTTCCTGGGACCCTCTCTTTTAGCCTTATTGTAAAAATTAGAAATAATAAGTGTAAGCTGCTTACCCCAAATCTCAGCACATGGTAGGCACTGAGAAAATGGTAGTTATGGTTTACTTTCTTTGCATGGGACATTGAGCCACCTGTGGAAATGTTTTGATTTTTGTAGAAGGTAAAGACATTTTTTCATATGGTGATTGCTTTTAGCAGTCCTCGTAAAGGTAAGAGTAAAATATAAAAATGCTACCAAATGAGCTATAAAAAGTGTTATGATTACCTGAATTTCTTTCTAACAACTTCCTAAATAAGTTCAGGTTGCCCAAGGACAGGCGCCTAAACTTAAAACAGGCTTATTTTCAGATTTTTCATAGAAAGTTTATATGTCAGGATGTGAAGATGTATTCTTTTCATGCATTTATTACCTATAGTTTATACCATGTAAATGCAAAAAAAAATTTTTTTAAACCCTTTTAAAGTAAGTTAATATTTACCAGGTTTTAACAGTCGACTGAATCTTGACTTAATGCTTGTACCCAGATATCTTGATGGAGGATTTCTAATAACCTTACTTTTTAGATGATTTTATCTTAGATGTCCAAATTACTTTTTTTCACAACCAAATACATAAAACTTACTAATGGGAAAAAATATCTGTATTGTAAGTTATCTTTGCATCACAGATGGGTAGTTTTTAGTAACAAAATAACTACAAAACAGAGAATCACATGGTCACCATATGAAAGGAATCAAGTGACCTATTTCAGGGGTGAGCCTGCTCTGCATAAACATTGGTCTCATGAGTATAAGAAAGTACCTTGCTGTTTGGGAAGCCATACAATGTTGTAATGGTAAAGGTCCGTGAGGATTTTTGGAATGTGTGTATGTGTGCACGTGTAATGCCTAACCTTTAGACACCGCTGATTACAGAACAGTCATTGCGTGATGCACGGTGTGTGTATGGCAGGACTTTAAAGATGAATGGCTGTCACTGCTATCCTAGATATATTTTAGGTAATTCTCTTGAGTGTGTTTTCTAGTTCTCACGTACTAATAAAAGTTACCATTTTAATATCATCCAAATACTACTTCTAGGTGGTGCCGTGGGATGGGAAGTACTGAGAAAAGATTCAACAGAGATGCTAATGTAGCAACGTCAGAGGTAATATAGGAGGTCAGATGAAAATAACCTCTAATTCAAGTCAGTGCTTTACCAAACAACTGATTTCTTTTCCCTTTTAGGTGGGAAGTTCTAGATACATAGTGTTATCTGACTATGTTTGATGACTGACTACCTGCTGCTTTTGTCTGAAATAGTTAAGTAGTTCAGTAAACCGTAATATTTTTACCTGTCTTGTTCTAAATGGAGAAGCCCTTGAAGATGTCTAGAAGGGTTCTTGTATCCCAAAGAAGCCCTTAAACATGACCATACATACTAGGTATAGATTATCTAGTATTGCTGCCAATATGAGATTTTGTATGAGTATCTGTATGATTTACATACAGAGTAGAGTTAAAAGCTTTATGGCCATATGAATATAGTTCCTTGAGCAACGAAAGGTATTTGGTTCTGACAATTAGTATTGTCCTCCTTGAGGGCTTTTTTCTTCATAATCTGAATGGATTAAGACCCTCAGCTCCTAGCATGGAGGAAGCTAGAAAGCTTAGGAGTTGATACTCAGTGAGAACAAAACTTCCTGAACGATTTGTTCTATGCAAGTATTTCTCCCTCATGAAGACATACTGACCAGTTATAGACACAAAAGTGAGTCGTTGATAGGCAGATTCGGGAAGAAGTGCAGCTGATAGGATTCAATCCTGGACAGTTCCCCACAAAGACCAAGGCTCCAGAGAGGCAGGAGCTCTTGGTTTCTGGTGGTCATTCTTCTATCTGACCCTGTTAAAATCCAGGAAGCAGTTGGATCCTTTTTCCTTTTCTATCTTTGACAGAACTACTGTCAAAGAATATTACATTCTTGAATATTTTATTTATTCAATTTGTAAGGCATAAGAAATAATAAAATTTGGACAGGGTTACAGAGCTCCCTTTGGCAGGTAATCCCGCCCACCCCCGCAAAGAAAGTGTAACATGGTAGATATTTAAAAATAGCCTTGCCCTCTGTTGTTAGTCCTCCTTTGTTACAAAGAAATTAATTTGCTTTGCTAATTATAACTGTAACTGTTTTATACCCTTTAGGGCTCCTACTTTTTTCAAACGGTTTTAGGAGTCCTACCTACCTTGGATTTATTGATTTTTATAAATATAATCCATCGTTGTGGTTAACCAGTGAGTTTCCTGATTTTCTTTGCTAAAAAATTTTTGATCTTCTTGGTAGTGATTTACTACTTTAAAATTACCTCAGTTCATTTAATAAATATATATTGAACAATCCTTATGTGATAGGCACTATTCTGGGCTCCGGGAAACAGCGAACTAGGTAGACATAACCCCTACCTCATGGAATTTACAATCTAGTGGAATAGCTTTCTTAGGATACAGTAACATTTTGTGAGTGGCATTTAGTAATTTTTCTATGCAAATGCCTTTTGAAGGAATACTCACTTGTCTTGGGGCCTCCACTCCGCATTTGTTAATTAGACCTAGATGATCTCTAAAGTTCTTCTCCATTCAAAACTTCTCTAATGTTTTGGAGGTTGGAACCTGGTTTGCTATCAGAGCTTTGGGCAGCTCCACCCGCTCTCTGTCAATCAGTGTATTACAGAAAGTTTTAGAAAAGAGGCACTTGGCAAGGATGGTGACACAGATAGGTAATTAATAGTATTAAGTGCTGCAGGAAAGTCAGATGAGTTAAGGACAAAGTTTGAGGACCGTTGTTCTTAGTAATTAAGAAGGCATTGCTGACCATGACAGTTTCAGTGGAATAACGGATCAGATTTTGATCCCCTTGAGTTAAGGATTGAATTAGTGTAGACATTGCCTATTCCTTTTGAGTCCCTTTAGTCTTCAGGCAGTGTTAAAATGGGGAAATGTTAAGGCTTAGCCATTATCCACTAAGGAAGGTAGTCAAGACTTACTTTCCTATACTTGTTTCTAGGTGTGTGCATTTCCCTAAGTTGTTACCTTAGGTAATTTATCTAGCATCTCTATTGATAAGTTAATCAGATAGTGAATGATCAAGTACTATGTGATACAACTGGAACAGGTGATCAACATGTTATGAATCATTTATTATTGTTTAATTGGCACTTCACAAAAAACATTTCTTCCCCAGCAGGTAGAAAAAAAGCGCTATATTTTTGTGAAGAGTAAGTTGATATCCTTGTATGCTTTTACTGATAGAAATTGTTTCTTTCAAGAAATGACAATTTTGCTAATTTACCTCTTAAAGCAAATATTAATGCTGCTTTATCTAAATGAGCAGGATACTGAGGAAACTGGAGAAGTTATTCTTGAACTGGCCCCAGTCTCCAGACTCTCTTGTGAAACCTATGACACAGACTAAGTCTACCTCATTTTTAGGGTTTCTGACTAATACCTATTATATTTTTTTACGGAAGAAACAACCACATGGCGTAGAGCTGAGTTTCTTAACCGAAGGTTCTTGTATGAGCTCTTCAGAGAGTCCATGTTCCCCATGACATTGTGTGGAACAGTTTTGTATGTGTGTTCTTCTGGGGAGGGAATCCAGGACTCAGAGAAGTTAAGAACCTCTGCTCTGGAGTGGAAAAGGAAAAGGAAATCTTAAGAATAAAAAGGTTTCTCACTTGCCAAAACTTCTGTAGCACTAAGAACTGGGGAGTGTGAAACAAGTGCTGTGTTTTTGGTTTTGGTTTTCCTCTTGGGGTTTTTGGTTGGTTGGTTTTAAAGGATTAGGTGATTGGCAAGTCAGTTTGCCAAATTTTAATGTACAGAAAACCTAAGAAAGCAGGTAGTAAAGCTGCTACTGGCCCCAGATGGATTTTACCTTAAGTGACTTCCTCATCATTAGTTACAGCTCTGTGTCAAAAATATATATAGCAATTTATACTATGTCCTTAATATCCCTCTTACTGTGCAGAAATGTTTTTACAGTTGTCTGCCATTTCAGGGTTTTTTTCCCCCCTGCATTTGTGCTCACAGAAAATAAAACTTAAGAAATCTTGAGTCTTTCTTAGAGATATTGAAATAAACTCAGTATTGTTCTGTTGCCTCGGTTAACTAAGAGCAACTAATTGCAACACAGTAAAGCAGTAGCTTTAGTTTAAAGGAAGAGGATAGATCTGTTTCACAAAGCTTCCTTTGCTTTGCAGTACACATCTGCTTAGGCTGAGGTACTGTTCTTAACACTTATAAACAGTCGCTGGAGATTTGCTCCCAGTGTAATTTCCCCTGTCTCTTGTGGAATATAGTATGTGATTTTTAAGATTTTGTTTGCAAATAAGTATATTCTTTATTTAATCATTTGGGTTAAAGAATTTTAAATTTAATCATATTTAGTTGGCAGAGGGTTAAGATAAACTATAATATGTAAGTCATTTCTCGTATGGCAGTTTGACAACTACATTTGAAAATCTGTTTCACTGCTTGTTTTTTCTTATAACACTGTTTCCTGCTGTTAGAACTAAGCTGTCCTCCCTGCAGTATGACTGTTTTCATCTGACATCTTAGACTGATCATGCCGGTGTTTTCTAAGCAACACGTTTATATGGCAATTATGCCTTATTTCCGTTCCTCCCTGTTATATACCCTGTTCCATCGATAGACAGTTCTGTTAGAACAGTGGTTTTGTCAGGGTGATGACTTTATGATTGTATGAAATGGGGCACATTTTGAGAAAATGATTGAGCCAGCAGCAGAATTGGTTGGCATGTGCTCATATGATTTATTTAGCTTGCTTCCTACTTTGCCATACCAGGGAGGAATTCTATTCTCCCCACTTCTTGAAAGTCAAAGGAGGGATTGGAGGACACTGAAACAAAAGAAACCTTATTTGTATCCCCAAACTAGCTTATATAATATCAGGAAGGGCTTTGATGAAACCACTGGCCCTACTTAAAGATCTTATTTTCCAAGCCTTTCATTATTTTATTTGCCCTTTTCTGAACTCTACAATTTCCCTCTCTTGTAGCTGGTTCGATGCCCAGAACTGAATGCTGTGCTCCAGCTGTGGCCTCACCGGTGCTGAATAGAGAGGAAGAGCCACCTTCATAGCTTACATGTGATTCCTCTGCTTATACAACCCAATACTGGATTTACTTACTTTGGCAAGATAGCTGCATTGTGCACTGTATTTAATGTTACGTGTACTGTAACCCTGGGTCTTTCTCTGCATTGCTGCCGTTAAACCCCCAATCCTGCCAATCTAAAACTCCTGCCTTTGTTTCCCTGCCCCATCCCCTACCTCCAGACTCCCCTTACGTTCATCCACAATGAATGTCATCTTTATTCTCTCATTTTCTTTCACTGTAATCTTAAACTTTGGCAAAACTTTCCCTCTGTCTATAAATTGTCAGTTGTCAGCCATCTGATTTTTCTCCCTGCTTTGGTAATGGGACGTCCTTCATGCCTTTCCTGTGGTACTTTTCCTTTCCTAGTCATTGAACACTTGGCACGGTGGATTTACCAAGCATTCACTTGGCATTTCTTCTACATCAGATCTACCTTTGGACTTCTCTGATCTGACCACGTGGTCAGGTTGTCTCCTATACTTTAGTTCTTCTGTTCAGATTTTTTTGACTTCTCCTGACCTCTATCCTTATAACTTCACTCAGGATATAGTATTATCTCATAGCTCTTGTCCCAGGGAGGAGACAGTAACACTGATTTACCACGGACATTCCTAACAATAAGGAAAGTGTTCTTCTTCACTGTGACTAGAATAGTCTTTAATAATTTCAAGCAAATTCTTTGCCTTCTGAGATCTTAATTTTTAAAAAAATGCTAGAGCTAAGTGACTATAACTTTCTAAGATGAGTGAGGTAAAGGAAGAAGGAAGAGAAACAAGGTTTTTGTGTTGAACAGGAAATGGTTCTCCAAGGAAGCTGAATTGAGGTTCTTGTTGGGTTTGGTACAGCTGTCCAAAATGGGAGGCAAGACTTCGTTTTTCCTAGATTCCAGAGCATTTTCTTAATCTAAGATTTACAGTAGGTGTTACGTTGGTTTATTTAGGACTGTTGACAGAGACACACAATCACTTAGTTATATGCTTTGGTTAATCATGTAGAGTGTGGAAAGTGTAACCTTTTCTGATTTATTATGGATGATAAGAATTGGAAGGTCTCCATATGTCCTTTTTATCCATTTCCAAAGTCCCTCTCGTTTATCTAAATACCAGTGTTTCTTTTTTTTTTTTTTTTTTTTGCGGTACACAGGCCTCTCACCGCTGTGGCCTCGCCCGTTGCGGAGCACAGGCTCCGGACGCGCAGGCTCAGCGGCCATGGCTCACGGGCCCAGCCACTCCGCGGCATGTGGGATCTTCCCGTACCGGGGCACGAACCCGTGTCCCCTGCATCGGCAGGCGGACTCTCAACCACTGCGCCACCAGGGAAGCCCCCAGTGTTTCTTATAGTAGCAGTCGAGCTGACGTTTAAGTTCTTGCTTTTTTTTTCTTAGTTGATATGTGCTATTTAAACAGCCTCTCCTTGGATCTGTGGCCTTTACTGAATCCAGAAGATACGTCTTTTGCATATTTATGTCTTGAGAGAGTTAAAGTCAATTTGGAAATCTTTCAACACATCAGATGCCTATCATATGCATTTAGGAGTTACCAAACATTTTGCATTCAGACGCCTAATAGATATTTTACGTATCAGCATATTGCACTATTAAAGTGTATTTCAAAAGTACACTACAAAGTAAGAGGTGGCAAGATCTGTTAGGCTTTTTTGATGAAATATAAAATATATCGTCTGACTATTCTTCCATATCTAGAACGCTTAGATATTTCTAGTTTCCTTATTCATAATTACACAAGCCAAGTGAAATTTTAAGCTCGATTCGGTGGTTTCAGAGAAAGTAAATCTTTTCTGTGGTTTCCCACCATATATAGTGTCAAAGATTGGTGGCTTTGCTTACGCCTAGGTCACGTCCTAAGTGTGGCCCCTTCCTTCAAAGGAATGTTAATTTTATTCCCTGACTTCTGAAATAACCCTCCATGACAGATCCAGCCGGGCTCTTTTGTGTGCTGAATGCCTTTCTCTAGGCGGCCAGTAAGTAGTGAGCAGTGGCATGGTTTCCATCTCCATTTATGGCCTTGGAAGGGTGACAGGGACATGGCTGGGACTCTCCATTTACGGTCCTTGGAGGAGCTGAGAAGAGTGGCTGGGGTGTTCTTGGAGGGCAGAAAGTAGACATTGTGAGATAAAAATAAATAGGAGATGTTTGCAATTCAAATTCCAGTCCCTGGGGGGAGGGCAGAGGGCACCGGGAAGGGGAGTGTGTAGGAAGTCAGATGAGATCTGCTGCAGGCATTTGTCTCCTTCCATTGGAAGGGTTGCTCATCACACGTTTCCCAGGTTCATTTCTGGTTTGTTCCAGAAAGTTGTGTGTTACGTACTTGTGACTCTCCTTTACAAAGAGAGAGGAGGAACACTAATTAAAGTGTGGCAGAAACCTAACTTCTTTAAGGCATCATTTGAGGCACCAGAAGAAATCTCCAGAAAGGGAGAATGAGGCAGGGGATAGGCTGGCTGGTTTTAGGACGGGGTGACTCTAGCCACTCCTCTGCTTTTGTCAGAGGGAGATCATCATCCGTGTCTTAGGTTTATTATTCCTTTTGCCCATCTGGATTTCTGGCCTCGAGGGACAGATCTGCAAAGTATTTGACAGAGTGTCTTCCTGTAGCTTATCAACTGCGATTTAAAGGTACTGAACTTCCGAGGAGGCCCGATAAAGATTATTCAGAGTTGTCTTTGTTTGGCGAGAATAGAGGACATACTGGCATATGGAGAGTCATCTCACATTCAGGAGAAATTTATAGTCCGGCTAATGTGTGTAAAGTAAGCCTGAGGTGGACTTGTTTGGCACAGCTGAGTTAGAACGTATTTGGAGGCACCAGAGAAAAAGGGTCTTGTCTGTCACGAAAATCCTCAGAGTAAAACCTAGTAGAGTGGAGAGGAGAGTAGAAGGAACAAAAGGAGACAGCGATGGGACAGAGGACGAATGTAACTAAACTAAATTTGGAACTAAGGCACAAGGACTGGGACTAAGTCCTTGATTTATCTTTTGAAATGTCGTGTAAGATAGTGTAAGATGTACCATGAAACTAAGGAAATCATCAGAAATACGCGTTAGAAGACCACGAAGCAAGTTGAAGGGTTGTGCAAGATAATAAAGCTATCCAGGTTTCATCTGTGGATTTGCATAATGATATTTGCTGTGTGCCACAAAAAAGAAGTGAAATAACACCCTTCCACCTCACTTCCCCCGCAAAAGGAAATCATGGGCTTCATTTGTTGGTGTGTTTGGCTGGCGGTTTGAGTTGGTAGTATAGACTAGTATTATCACTGGCTAATTTTTAGATGTAGGTATTAGTGTATTTCTTGATAATTGATGTCTGAGACTGGGAATCTGTAGCATTATTGATTTGATCTCTTTTAAATTTTAGCAACTTCCCCAAAGACAGAGTGAGTTAGTATAGATTATGGACTATGTAAGTAACAAGTTTTACCAGCTGATTTGTTTAGGCAATTGTTTTTACCCTGTATTCCTTCTTATCAAGGGTAAGGAAGGTTATATTCTTTGCTTTGGGAAATTCTTCTTTCTGTCCTCCCTCCCCTCACTTTTTCCAAATTCTGGGCACAAATAGCAGCTCTTTCTTTTCTGTGGCAGGTGTGCATCCTATTGGCTGGCTGGTATTTCTTGTTTTCCTTTTTTTTTTTTCTTACTCTTTTAAAATGGGGGTGGGGGTGTACAAATACGTGTATGGGACACATGCAATAATGTCGTAATGTTTCTTGTTGTTTAATGGATAATTAATTGCAAAGTAATTGTTTGAATTATAACATGTTTGAGTAAATGCTAAATTAGTATTTTTTTCTAATATAATCATGAATTTAAAATCTAGCATTCCTGTAACAATGTGTCTGTGTTTGTCTGTCTGTGTCTGTCTAATAGTAATTAATATCTGTGGTCCGTACCTGGAAGAGGAAGTACAGCTTTAAAGGAATAACAAAAGACTTTGTGTCTTAGACCCTTCGCAGGTGTTACAGTCGGGTGAAAGAACATGGTGTTGGGAAAAGAAAGAGCAGTTACACATTTGAACAGTTGGAACAGGTGTTTGGTCAGGGAGGATGGGATGCTCAGCCCTGCCAGCCTGTACTTATTAACAGTAGTGGCTTGTACCAGGAGCTGGAGTCAGATGGCAGCACTATGGAGGAGTATTCACAGGAGGACTGGGGAAACCACAGTCAGGATCTCCACGGCTATCCAACAGATCAGGAATTGGGTAAGAGAGCCAGTATCTATGTTGCTTGTGTGTGTGTGCACGCACACGTGCGTGCGCGTGCATATACATGTCTTTATGTGTGCACAGGTACTTCATATCTGTAATATCTGCTTATACCGTTCCCACCGACAACACCACGCATATAGCCAGTCTGTTTGGGCATCCTTAAACTACCAGCCTAGTGCTTAGTGACTTGGGTTCCACAAAATTCCTAAAGACACAGAAGAATTCCTAATTCTGAGCTGCACAAGGAAGCTCAGTGACAGGCTACACAATTAAAAATACCCTGCACCTCTTAGTTCTAAGGTGACTGCTAAGCGTGTTGACTCCTGGCTCGACTGGTATAGATATAACTGTCGTTTCCTTCCTTTATCCCCAATACTTTTATTCTTCCTGACTGTGATTTGCAAAAGGTCCCTTTCCAGGCTTCAGTCTGAACAGTCAATGAAGGGAAGCCTTGGTTTGAAAGGAGCTGATATTTGAACATTATCAGGGATCATACTCCTTCACACTCTGTAAAGGATCCCATCCCAACAGCAGCTGGAATGATTTATTCCCAGTCTTCACATTAAAAATGGAAAAAAACACAAACAAAACAAAACACACACACACACACACACACACACACACACAAAATGGAAAACAAAACTGGCCATCAAATCTAAACTTGTGTGGACTAATTAAGAGGGTATATGTAGTTGTTTTTCTTTTTTCTTTTCCATAAATGCTCCAGTTTTAGTTTTCATAATTTGCAAGTACTAATCAAGTTTCTGCTGCAACCTTTGTACATTCATAGCAAGTTGTGTAATGAGTGCTCACTTATAAGTAAATGTTCTTGCTCTCCAGTGAAATACTCAGGTAGCCCCCAAGGAAGGATAAGTAGGGTTGGTACTATAAATGTGCCTCCCTAGCTTAAGACAAAAGCCAATGGGCACTATTTTACAGAACTCCTGATGACAGAGAAATGCCTAATTCGAAAAAAAAAGGATTAAATGTTAATATTTCTTGTGAATGCTGTATCTAAAGGGATCTCTCAAATATCAGAAGAGAGAGGGAGCGAAGAGGTTATAAAACTGTAAGACTAACACAACGTAAGAGAGAGAATTGATGACTAGAAGAATAAGAAGGGCAGATGCTAAGTGATCACTACCTCTTAATTTCAAAACGGTACTAAGATCTAAATTACTTTGGCATCCTCTAACTCTGGTTTTGCTGGAGAGAGTTAAGTCACCTAAACCTTTGGGGAAAAAAATGACATGCATAGTATATATTGATCCTGATATTAGGGGAATAATTGCTCTCTAAAACCTACATAGAAAGTCTAAATGGAACAGAATTATTTTCATTCTCGTTCCTTTAAAAATCATGTTTGCCATGAAATTAAGCTTTAAGCTCCTAGCTAGAAATCCACTGGTGACCTTGAAGAATTTTATACTTGTAGAGCTGGTTTCTGATCTTGCATATAAATGTATGCATCTCATTATGTAAGAGTTATATTTATAAATCTGGCATTGGACAGTGTTTGACACTAGAATTAAGTTCTCGCGTTGGAAAGTATGGAACAAACAGTAGACATATAGCTACTTAGCTACATAAATGTATGCCACCACTTAGGAAAATATAACTTTTTTCAAAACCTCTGTTTTTCAGATGAAATACCTGTCACAAAGAGAACATTAAAAATAAAACAAGAGTCTTCTGAAGAAGCACAGTAAGTAGATGTTCCACCTTTCTACAAAGTGTATTTACCTAAATAATGACCAAAGTCTTGCTGTAATGAAGCATGCTATGAGAGTTACAGCCATGCCACTGAGAAAGCATGTCTAGTTGTTCTTCCTCATCTTTTTAGCCTAAGCTTTCCAGTGGTTAATCCAACATGTTGAGAATGTTGTATACAACAAGAAGAAATAAATATATGAAAATAAGCGTGTTTATGGTATTTTCCTGGGTGTGCATGTGGTATTTGGATGTTTAAATATGATACAGAGATAAGTCACAGGGCCCAGAGTTTGTCTGGGGTTAAGTGAAATGATAGGAGGGCCAGAGGGACACTTAAATTCCTTATAATATTCCATTTTGGGACTCAAAAAGCAAGTGCTTAGGAACTACAGGGGAGGCCCAATTGACGTAACTAGGGATGAACTCAAGCTTCACAGAATTGGTGTCACCAGTCTCAGACCCCCTGAACTTTTCCCACGGTTGGAACTTCAGAAATAGAACAGACAGTTCTCAGGAACTGTTTCAATAACTGGATCTAGTTCTCATTGTGCTCCATAGGTGTGAATAGCTCATCTGAGGCCTGAGCCCAGGGAGCTTCAGGCCGAGATCAGATCAGTGGGGCAGGAAACTGACAGGCTCTGCAGAAATGTCCTGTGTGGCTGCCTCTACTCCAGGTTTCAGCTCACGGGGTGAGAGGGTTCTAAGAGGCAATTCATTTCCCAATGCAACAGTTTCCTCCGAACTGTTCCTTATTGATGATTTAGGGCTATGACAGTGCTGAATAAAATAACTTCATTTGGGCACGGGATCTTTTCACTCTAGGTTTAGGTGGGATTAGCCTGAACTAGCTGATATAGCCTGTAGTCAGATACACCATCCTTCACCCACGAAGAAGAGTCACCACTGATTTATCCAATACCTACTGTATGTCAGGCATAGCAGTACGGCAGTGAGCAAAACAGACAAAAAGCTCTGCTCTCCATCCCACCCCTCCTTAGCCGAGTCCTCCTTGAGATCAGTAAAATATTTTAAAAGAGGACAGGAAGAATGGTAGCTAGGAAAGATAATTTTGCTTCAAGGCATTGACCCATGCAGAAACATGGTCCTATGTCTTAGCCTCACAAGCACCACAATCTAAATATTAGAAAAGTGATCGAGTGCCTTTGTGTACTCTGAGAAGAGAAACAATCTCCAGAAATGCAGTGATTTCATCCTGATGGCCACTTAGATACTTGAGTAGCTTTCAAGACAAACTAAAGTGTGGAGGATAAGTCCAGGGCAGTCTTTGGTTCAAGAAGCAACTGACAACAAAACATTAGCTCTTTGCCATCTTGAAAAGAAAATCAAGGAAAGTAAGAGAGAATGACTATGTGGAAGGTTCCCCAGTTTGTTCCAAAAGCTCTTCCAGAAGGTATGAGCATTTAAGAATAAAGTTTCCAGGATCTGTCGCCTTCCAAGAAGCTGTTAGCAGACCACCATTACACCCTCTTTTCTTGCCTGTGTTTGATTGTATGTGAGTGTGGTAGTTGAGTATTTTTGTAGCTTAAACGTATGATTGATGTCGAGTGTAATTGTTTGTTGCTAAGTTGATACTTAACAAACCTCAGTCTTCCAACATCAAAGTTGTACCCTACCTGAGAAATATCCTCATATAAATGTACGAATCATCATGAAGTATCCGTTGGAATTACATGAATTAAGCAGCACGTGAAACCAGAATTTCCCTGTACTTTGTCTTCTTCTGTTAACTGTCCAAATCAAAACTGAAATAATTTCTATACTTTTGCTTCCCTTTATAAAATATATTTTAGAAAAATCTCAATTCATTATCTGGAATTTTTTTTCTCTTGAAACTGAAGCTTAATAATGGAACTTTTTCATCTGAATTCTCGGATCTTAATTCTGTGCTAAACTGACAGTTCTTTTAAATTTGGGAATAGTAATGTATTTCAGACAAATAGAAGAAAATGTCCTTTTTTCATGTTTTTGTATCAGATCAATAGTCATAATCAGTTGTATATTTTCCTATGGCCAGCATGTATGGGCCAAACTTATTGAACTTTCAGAATTTCCAAGTTAGAAATGAATGTGTTCATTCTTTTAAGTGATACCTACTGGTTACTTTTCTAAATACAGCATCCTTCACCTGCTTTTGGTAGTTAGGTCTGAAGGTCATCATATGCACTATACTAGCCACTTTAAAAAGTACATGAGGGCTTCCCTGGTGGCGCAGTGGTTGAGAGTCCGCCTGCCGATGCAGGGGACGCGGGTTCGTGCCCCGGTCTGGGAGGATCCCACATGCCGCGGAGCGGCTGGGCCCGTGGGCCATGGCCGCTGAGCCTGCGCGTCCGGAGCCTGTCCTCCGCAACGGGAGAGGCCACAACAGTGAGAGGCCCGCGTAACGCATAAAAAAAAAAAAAAAAAAAAAAAGTACATGATCCTTGGTTTCTGAAATCCTGGGGTCTTACGTATCAATAGTTACTAAGTGGAATACAGCCAGACTTTAGAAGTTATGGAAAGCAGTTTTTCACTAGTTCCTAGGGACTTCCTAAGGGTGAGCATGTCTCAGATTTTAATACTATGATTATCTGGACTTGCACAGTCCAATATGGTAGCCACTAGTCACCTATGGCTATTTAAATGTAATTTAAAATTAATTAAAAACTTAATACCTCACTCACACTAGCCACATCTTAAGTGCAATGGCTAACGTATTGGACAGCCACAGACACAGGACATTTCCACCATTGCAGAAACTTCTACTGGACGGTGCCCATCTAGACACCTGAAGAATCTGACTTTCATTTCTCTTTCCAGGAAAAGAGACATCATGCAGAATATCATACAGATTTTGGAATCAGTACAGTTGAAATGGGAACTGTTTCAGAGCTGGACAGACTTTTCAAGGCTTCATCTCTCTAATAAACTGGCCATTTTTGGAATTGGTTATAACACCCGTTGGAAAGAGGATATCCGTTACCATTATGCTGAGATCAGCTCCCAGGTGCCCCTTGGCAAGCGACTCCGGGAGTACTTCAATTCTGAGAAGCCTGAGGGACGGATCATCATGACCCGGGTGCAGAAGATGAACTGGAAAAACGTTTACTACAAGTTCTTGGAGATCACTATCAGTGAGGCGCGGTGCCTGGAGCTGCACATGGAAGTTGACTGGATACCCATTGCCCACTCCAAACCAACCGGTGGGAACGTTGTTCAGTATTTATTGCCGGGAGGCATTCCCAAAAGCCCAGGCCTTTATGCCATTGGCTACGAAGAGTGTATTGAGAGGCCCCCCTCACCCCACATGGAGCGACATTCCCTGGACCCAGGAAAGGAGGGCCGGGTTGACTTGGAAACCCTTTCAGCACAAGCCTCACTACAGGTGGAAATAGAACCTACCCGAATTATCTATTGCTACCTCGGGATCGCTGAGGTCAGGACTCTGCAGCAATGCTTATTTTTACATTTCCAAGCAAATACCAAAACCTTCAGCAAAGATTGGGTCGGTATTAATGGGTTCTTGTCTCAGAACTGTATTGTGGATCCTGGAGTTTCCCCCAAATCCATCTATATCAAATTTGTAGAAGTAGAGAGGGATTTTCTTTCCGCTGGCTCTTTAGTTGAGTGCCTGGAAAAAGCCATTGGCTACCCCTTAAAGTTTAACAACTGAATGTCATCCTTCATAAGGATTTGGGCTCTTACCTCTCTCTTCTCTACTCGCATCCTGTTACCCAGACTGTCCCTCATCCGGATGCTGCCATCAGACTTCATGGAAACTCTTTCCACGATGGGGCCGGTACAACTAAGAAATCATAGTAGACTTTGGGCAGAAAAAACAGACCTCACCTGAAAATGCTCATTTTGAGCCAGCAAGCTATACAGCGGACTTGCATGGTGGGTCAGTTGTTTCTTTTTTAAAAACAAAAATCAATTTTTAAATGGATTTTAGAGCCCTGATGTAAACAAATGTAGGTACATTCCATATTGGACAAAACTTATACTTTGAGTTTCATATGAAATTGAAAAATTGTATTTTTTTCACGATGTTTCATTTTTACACATCTCTATGTCTCTATATAAGTATTATTTACAACCTTGAATAAATAAGCAATAGATAATGGCAAGTTAAATCTTGAGTCACAGTAAATAAGACTGTTTTTCAATATTACCCTTAGCTACTATTGTATATAATTTAGAGTTGCATTTTTTTCACCAATCAAGTGTTTTGCTATTCCCAATCAGTGTTGCCTGCAAAGACCTTTGTTTCTGTGATGTACCAACTTTACGGTTGTGCTGCCATTTAAACTTTTTTTTAAAAAATCATTAAAGTAATTCCTGGCCTCTTGGCGTACTAGTGGAGCTTTTTGTCGCAGAGTGTGGTCGCGCTGGCAGTGGGACTGTGCTCTGACTTTACTGCTAGGGATGAACACAACAGGGTAGGGCAGCTTCCCTTCCTTTCACTCTCTGTACCCCACTGACCAATGTCATTATCTCCTGTCAGAGTAACAAAGGTCATTGGACGTTTCATTTTGTGCTACTTTTTAAAAAGCTACAAAAGGATATTCCTTTTGGCCCTACGTACATGAATTTGTAAGAGACTCTCATTCCTCATCTTGACACTCAGTAATCAGGGGCAGCTCTCTCAGGAGCACAGGTGGAGAATTGATGTCATCATACTTCCTGTAAGAAAGGAGAGAAGATCTAATAGAAACATCCGAACAAAAATTTTAAGTGATCCATAGGATAGGAAACTGTAAGGTATCAGTCCATTAGGAGGGTAATCAGGTTTAGATCTTTCAGTGATTTCTGTGGGTCAACTAGCACTCCAGTTGGAGGTTAGTACTCTTGGCTAAGAACTACCTTACTAGTGGAGTAGTCAAGGGTCACTTTGGTCTCATGACAGGGACTTGTTAGATTGGTTATTTATCTTTAATGATTCCCCCAGCATCTCTCGGGTACTCTGCTTTAAATGGACTGCAAACCCAGGTAAGAGCTATAATTCTCCCCGTTTTTCTGTACTATTGAAGATAAAATTGCATCTTGATTGAAAAAATGTTCTTTCCTGCAACCTGAGTTGTCTTAAATCAGTGGTTTTTCTCATTCTGATCCCTCTTGGTTGGTTGACGCTTATTTATTTTTCTAGTGACTAGAGAGTTATAACCAATGGCATGACTTTTATTAATGTCATTTGAGTCTAGGTTTATGGAGTTGGCTGTTTCCTGATGTGAGCTGCTAAAAGTGGCTGCTAGTTCATGGAGAGTATAAATAAATACCCTGGACTATTTGAGTGCAGCACCTCTTCTCCCTGGGCACAGGCTGTAGGTGTGGGCTTTAGGAAATTCTCATGAGTTTGCTCTTCTTTGGAACTTGGAATTAGAGTCCTAAAGACCGAGGCTTCATTGACCATTCTGTAGCAATAATCTCATAATATTAGTGCCAAGTGCTGCAAGAAAAAGCATTATCACCAGGAGTAGTACATGGCATCCCCCAAACTTTGCCACTGATCAGCCCTGAAACTAACATCACGCTTCATTCATTTCTTCCCCCTATCCCGCTTTTCACTGCTGTTAGTTACTTAGCAGGGGCAGAACATTTGGGAACACTTACTGAGGATGTCTGAGGTCTACCTAACGTTACCGAGAATAGGGCATTGCTAGACCACTGTGAGCGGCACAGGGTGTATGGCAAAGCCTGATCCAATATGTGTTTTCACCATGTGGCTTGGGATGGGTGAGGGGTAGGGGCAAGAGGACAAAGCTGGGCACTGGGAAATGGCGACTTGGAAAGAAAGTACCTCCCTGATACTGAATATCCATTCTCTTTGGCCAGAACAATCTAGAAAAGAGGACAGCAGGGTGTCAGATAACTATATGAGCATTTCTAAAAACAAAAAGACTATTTAGACCTTAATGAAGCCTTATAACTGATTCCAGGAGGATGGAGACACTATATTCAAATGTAAGAATCAGCATTAAAAAATACTGTAGAGATAAAAGATGAGGTATGACTGGGAGAAACACTAGTGAGCTGCAAGTCTCTTAACATATGAAACTATGAACTTAGCTCCTGCACACAACCTGTTTATTCAGGTCACTCACAGATCATCCGCACTAACATTCCCATTTTACACAAGGGTAGAGGGCAAACTGCATCTCAGCAAAAACTTCCAGAAAGTAATAGAAGTGCTCTGCTCACTTCTACCACTTGACTGCCTCAGGGTCAGCAGAAAAGAAGTGGCTGGAGTAGGAGATAGTATAGAAAATTCTTTGATTGGGTGAGAGCAGTGGAAGAGTCCTGAAGGGACTGTTTCAGTGTCACATGGAGAGAAGCACTGCCTACAAATCTTTATTTGTATCTTTACTTGTGATGTTGTAAATTATCTGGGGTGCAAATTCTGGAAGGTTAGCTACTGAGTGAGTGCTGAGGCCCTCCCTGCCTTACGTAGCACTTGATAGGGATGAGCACAGCCTCTGTAATCAGATGCTTTGGTGCTCCTGGGATACAACCAAGAGCACTGTACTGCTGTTTTTGGAAGGAATTACTTATTTGGGGTAACCTAGGCCTGACCTGGAAATAAAGGAGGGATGTTTACAAGAGGTGCTTTGCAGTGAAGACCAAAGTAAAAAAGAAAAAAAGGAAAAAGTGTGTGATAGACTAGACAAACCAAACCAACAGCACCCTCCCCCCCATACATACACACACACACACACACACACACAATCTACTTGACAATTCCAAGTTTGTAGGTCCCTGCATAAGGATATGAGACTAGCAGTTACCTACTCCTGTTGCCTTTGCTGTCACTGAGCCGCCAAATACTAGATTCCAGGGGTTGCATGAGCAGTCTAGTGTTCGCATAGCCATCTCTCAAAGCCACTGCATGGCAGGTAGTTAAAGAGCAGCCAGGCAGGTCACACTAGGAAGAAGCAGCTGAGAGGGTCTACGGGGCGCTGTGTAGAAAAAGACCTTGGGCAGCGCTGGCTCAAAGACCACATTCAGTGTTAAAACAGAGCAGGGCCGTGTGGAGTAAATGGAATCCAGGAGGCCTGGCTGCTTTTCTACCCAGTCAACTGTCACCTAGAGCAGGCAGCGCCAGGGATTCGTTGTTATGCTTTCTGTCCCCGGTGACCTTTGCTCTGTGGTTGCGCCGTGCAGGGATGTTTGAAGCATCTTTATTTTGGCTGTCCGACCGAGAAGCCAGAATGGGTGCGTGCCCTTCTGTAAGAAAGCTGCGGCCGCCAGAGGGCGCAGAGGTGCCTGTGACCGGCTGGCGCGGGGAGGGACGGTTAAATTAAATTTCACCCCGAACATGATCTAGTCCCGGGAATTAAAGGATCAGAGCGGGCCTGAGGAGGGATGGGAGGCAGCGAAGACATGGGGATAAATAAATGGAGGGACTTGGTCCAGTCTACCTTCCCGCAGCTGCCCCCTCCTCCCCAGTCTGCATAAGGCAAAAGCCTTATGAGTTAAGCGGGAAGCCGGGATCTTGTTTCCTCAGTTTCCTGCTCAGCTCCTGGGGTTTCCTTGCGCCAGTCACTTCCCTGCTCGGGTTTGCGGCGCAAGCTCCGGGTGACCCTCGGGCCTTGGTTTTAGGGAGTCTCCGAGAACCTGCTGAGAGGCCCCGTCTTGTCCGGCCACAGGTGAACACGGTCCTCGGGTCCACCGCCGGCGCATCCTCCACCGCAGCCTCGGGGCCACGCGGCAAGTGCAGGGGTGGGCGTGGCCGCCTCCCTTCCTGAGCCTCTCTCCCTACCCGCTCCCGCGGCCCAACCCGCCCCTGGCCCTGGGAAATTGGTAGTTTCGGGCAGCAGAACCGGGCCCGCGCGGCCGGCACTCTGGACCTTTCCTGCCGCCTCAAGCCCCACACTGCGGAGCCCCAGTGGCCCCGGGAAAACGCGGCTCCCCTCCTCTCCGCTTAGGCTGAGAACGCGTTACCCCCAAGCTCGGAGCCGGTTGGTCGGGCGGGAGCCCCGGCCGCTTAGGGTGTCGGGTACGGGTGGCCCCTGGACGTCGGATAATCCCCAAACCTCCCTTCCTTCCTTGCTCTCCTTCCTACCCCACTTAGCGGAGGGGGAAGGCTATGGCGTAGTCTGAGAGTTAGGGCTCTTCTCTTCTGCCCTTGCCCCCGGCCGGCCGTGAGGGCGCCACGACTCACCCGACCCCACCCTGCGTCCTGACCCGGTGGAGGCCGCGGGAGCCGGCCATCGGAGCGCGAGGAGCGTCCCCCTGCGGCGGGTCACCCTCGAGCCCCGCCCGCGAGGACGGCGACCTCTCCGCCCCCTCGAATGCCCCGCCCCCAGTCCCCGTCGGTCCCCACCCCACCACCACCACACGCACGCAGACTCTGGCCAGAGCCGCCCTTGGTGTCAGTGGCCCGGCTCCCGCCTCCGCTCCGGCTGTCGTGCGGCCCCAGCACCTGTCGCTTGGTGTGTCCCGGAGCCGGCGACCCTGACTCCGTCGGGGCCAGGGAAGGCCATGGTTTCCCTGCCCGGGTCCCCTGCGACCAGCTTGCTGCGGTTTTTGTTCCTGGGGCTGACTACTCTCGGTGAGTGAAACCCTGGACCTGGAGGGGACATGAGATGGGAGGGATGAGGTGAATCCGACCCTGAGGGAGGTGGTTTTGGGCACTGATGAGGAACTGGGTGGGACAGGACTCCCGTCTCTGACTCTTTCCCTCCCCGACCTTATACTTCCCCCCACGCAGGGCATCACTTGTGTCCCTGCTGCGTTGGGGAACAGCTCCCACTTTGGGTGCGGTGTGTTTGTGGTCGGGGAGAGGGTTAGGGCACTGCCTGGGGTGAGTTGTTGGAACCATTCCTCACCCCCACTCCCCACCTCCACCCAGCAGAGCCAGATGAGCTGAGCTGCTGGATGAGACACTGGCTAAAGAGCTTAAGGACTTAACTCCAGCCCCCCTCCCGACCCCCACCCCACCACAAACTGATGTGCAAGAGCCCCTGGGGAATTCCCTGGTTCCCGGGCTTGACACACGCACTTCACCTCAATTCCCCAGCCCAGATCCTCCCACTTGCCTCCTCCTCCTGCTTCCTGCCCTGGGAATCAAGGGAGGTGCCCCCAAAGCACGACCATGAGGTCATTTGGGACACAGGAAATGGAGGAGTGCTTTGAATGCCTGGAGGAGCAGAATTGTGACCCCCCCCCAAGAGGTCCACCACCCCCATTGGCTCCCAGAGCCAAAGGGACAAAGGAAATAGAGAAGAGGGCCTTTGAGTCAGAGAGGAAGGGCCCCTCCTTGGAGCAAGTGCTTGAGGAGTGTTTGAAGGGCTCCAGGAGCGCCCAGGAGCTGGGGTGGCCCAGTGCAATATCTGGGAGCAAAGGACCCACAGGAACTAAGCTCATTATAAGCTGTTTCACATGCTGCCTCCCAGGCTTTCTTGCCATCTTTCTTCAAGGATCCCGAATGAGGGTGAAGGGTGGGTTTGTCCAGGTCAGCTTTAACTCCTCATTTCTCTCAGGTTGGAAGTCGCCAGGGCAAGTAAGACTTGGAAAGATGTAGAGTGAAATTCAACCACAGTGATGGGGCCCACCTAACTTTTACCCGTGTCTCCTTTAGCCCAGTCTGTGCTGCAAGGGTGTTGTGGCATGAAGTATTAGGGTCCCCAGACAAAGTGGGGCTCAAGACCAGACCACCAGCCCCTTGGTGGGGCTGCTCCAGGATCCCTTGACTTCTCAGGCCCTCTGTCCCAGCTTCAACATCAACACCTCTTTCCCTTCTGTATTCTACCCCCAACTTCCCCATCCCCCTTCCTGCTGGGGATCTCTGAAGAAAGGGAGAAAAATTCAAGTTAGCAGCTAGGGTGTCTTAGGCAGCTCTTCGGCAACCCGTCCTCTTTCTATCCTAACTCTGAGCCTCAGATTTCATACTGAAGACCCAGGCTTCAGCATCCCTACCCGGCCACCCCTGGGGGGCCACTGAGGGTTAAATGGCCCTCGGGATGGTCAGCACTTTGGGTGGCACAGGCTCTGTTGGGCTCTGCCCGACAGGGTTCTCCGCCGAGGCCCTTCTGCTCCCTTGCTCCTCGGTGGCTCAGCGATGCTGCCCCTGGGGCGTGAGAAGCCCGCGGGGGGAGTTTCTCAGAGAAAGAGGGAGACTAAAAATAGTAGCCCTGGGGAGCAGGCCCATTTTCCTTCTCCTGTGCTCTAGCCTGCCCCACGCTCTGGTCTGGCGTGGGCCAGAAGGGTCCCTTTCCTGGGCGGCTCCCGTCTCCTTCACTCAGACCCAACCACCCCCTTTGCCTCTCCCTGTGGCACCTGGGAGCAAAAAGGGCCGAAGAGTTGAGGGGCTTCTGCTCCAGCAGACGCCCCGGGCCAGGGCAGCGAAGCCTGGGGCCCTCTCCAGCTCCTAGCTGGCCTTTGCTCAGACCCCAATGTGTCCGCATTACTATTGATTTACCACCCCTCTACCTTTGGCAAAGTGACCTCGTAAATGCAGGACCTGAGGGAGGTCGCGGGGGGCCCAGGGAGGAGGAGGCTCATCCCTCTCCCGGGACCGCGGTCGCTTTCTGGCGGGAACTGTGTCTGGCCGCTGGGGGTGAGCGGCAGAAAGGCTGGGCCAGAGCCTGCACCACCCGTAGGCCTCTGTGCGTCCCAGCCGGCAGGCTGGTCCCGAGCGGGTGTCAGGCTCCTTGAGGCAGAGGTTGTTTTTGCCTGCAGAGCCTCCGGTCCAGCGGCGCCCTCCTCATTGTCTTCTGGCTTATCACCGGGCACAAGTTTCCTGCTTGGCCCACAGGGACCTGCCAGGAAATGGGGAGGGGGGGGCTAAGAAGGCCAAGGAATCGGGCTGGGGGTTCTGTAAAGACACGCAGCCAGGAAGCCACGGGGGCGGTGTGCATCCTGGCCGGATCCACTCCTGGGCCCTTAGAGGCCTTCAGCCGGTCTCTAGCAGGCTGGAAAGCCGGACCCGTGCGCGGCCGCTGTCCGAGCGGTGGCCCCCTGCTCACCACGTGGAGGTGGCATCTCAGACTCCAGGGCAGAGTGTTGAGGCCAAGGACTCAGGGCCTCAGTGAGAGCAGGCCCTAGGAACTAGGGCGGCCAACATCCTCAGGCCTGGCCACGGACAAGCCCAAGCTTATTCCCCCAAAGGGCTTTTGACTGGCTGCTCCGTTGCCTCTCCAAAGGGCAATAAGTGAGTGTTCCTGGGCGCCATGATGCAAGCTTTGATTCGACAGCCCCCTCCTTGAAACCAACACCCCAGGGCACCTCCTGAAGGTCAGTCACAGGCAGAGGCAAGCTCTGTACTTGATTGCTTTGTACTTGATTGTCAGGGGACCTTCATTCTCCTCTAGCTCTGCCAGGATTCCCTGCGACCGGCCCAGATCCCCTGGGCCCCAAAAGGGCCCTTGGGAACTTTCCTGGGGAAGCCCACGTGTGGGAACCTAGCGGGAGGCCGGGGAGCACGGGCCGTCGCTGGGCCGGGTTAGCCGCTGGGCCACTCCGGTTTCCCTGGCTCAGAGTAGTTCAGAAGGAGCCGCGGAGTTAAACGGTAACCGATTGACCCTCCCACCCCCCTCCGCGCATCTGTTTGAGAACACAGGAGATGGGAACGCTCTTGATCCCGACCGGCGCCTTCCCGCCCAGGAAAATTCGGGGAACAAGTGGCCTACGTAGAGTGTAGATAAAAAGTATTAACTCTTCCCTTCCTCTTGGATGTCTTTCCCTTCTCGCTGGAAATCTCCCCTCCTCCTCCTGGTGCGCGGAAATCTGTGCCTCTGGGTACAAATAAATGCGTAGACACGGGTCCCTATCCCTGCTGCAAGCCAGCGGGCTGAGGTTGGGGAGAAGAAGCGCTGATGAAATTGACAATGGGATCCCAGGCCAGCGGGCCCTGGGCAGTCTTCGAGGCCTACGGTGGCGGGACCCCGCGAGGTTCGTCCTCTCCTGCCGCCGCGCTGAGCTGGGTCCTTGGGCTCCGCGCTCACCCTCCTCGCTCTCATCCCCAGCGTCCCCCTCGCGGGCCCAAGTGGAGCTGCACGTGCCCGCCGGCCTCACCAAGTTGCGTGCGGTAGAGGGAGCGGAAGTGGTGCTCCCGGCGTGGTACACCCTGCAAGGGGACCAAGCTTCGACCAAGCCCAAGCCTTGGGAGGTGCCCACCGTGATATGGTTCTTACTGGAAGGGAAGAATATGAATATGAGCCAGGTGAGGGAAATCGTCTCGGCCGGAGGCTCGCTACGCCGGAGGTGGGGCGGGGCCCGGGGCGGGGTGGGGAGCAGGGAAGAGCGGGCAACGGTGGGAGGGGTGGCCAGGGGATGGCTGATTCGAAGGAGTGTCAGGGAAAAGCAAGGTCCACCTCACCGGTTCAATTTTTGTTTTGATCTTGGAGGCTTCCCCAGGTTTTTCCCAGGTTTCCCTAGAACTCGAGCACACCAAACACTGACAAGTGGAGAGGCATTTTACTTTGCCGGGCAAGGGGGAAAGTGAGGATTGAGGGTATAGGAAACAGGAAGGGTTAGAGCATGTATCACACAACTTTTAAAAGTTGAGCATCTTCCTGTTTTCACATTATCTGTGCTTTGGACATTGTCACAGGCCGCTTCTCTTTCCAAATGATTATCTGTCCCGCGGCTCCCATATAACCTCCTTGAGAGGCAAGGGTACATGTCCTCCTACAATCTCTCACCTATCTTCCTTCCTGACATCAGACGAAGACTCAGAGGCAAATTTACCCAGAAGCCAAGGAAACGTCATTTTCAGAGCTGCTTATTTGCCGGACTCCTTGCAAGGTCCTAGAAAGTGTGTTCAGGAGGTCATTTGATAAGTAGGGGGTATGTATGAAAGAAACTTAGATTGCAGGGGTAGGGCATGGGCTTATACACTGGGGGGGGGGTGGGGATCTTCAAGAAAAAGAAAATTTAAAAGGATATTTTTTCTCTTGGCTCTGCCCCTGCAGTCTAAGTTTCTTTCATACATTACCCCCTATTTACATTATCCCTCAACGATTTTACCACTTTCTAAACACCCCAAGTGGGAGATGAAGAGACGGCGCCCAGGGGAACAGGACCTGTTCTGGTGCAGAGCACCCGGGTTGGTGAGACGGTAGCTAGAGAGACAGGGGTGAATGGAGAGCTGGTAGAGGTTAGAAGGGGTGGTGCAGGTGAGGGGCATTTGAAGACCCCCAGTTTGGGGGAGGGGGAATAGCTGAGCCCTGGGCACAGAGCAGACAAGTAATAATGGGGAGGTGTGACGCCCGCCCACCAGGTGTTGGCGCACATCAGTGGGGTCACATCAAGCAAACCTGGAGCATCCCTGGTCTACCCCATGCCCTCCCGGAATGTGTCACTGCGGCTGCAGGGCCTCCAGGAGAAAGACTCCGGACCCTACCTCTGTTCCGTGAACTTGCAAGACAGTCAAGGCACTGTTCGAGGTCACAGCAGCAAGACTTTAGAACTCAATGTGCTGGGTAAGTGAGAGGCACCCGTGGGAGGTCGGGCAGGTCTCTCCCCCAAGCGACTGAGTGTGAAGGTTGGGGGAGGAGCAAACAGAGTGACGGGCGTCCGTGTGTGGGAGCGGGGGAGGGGAGCCGCTGGCCCCCGGATGTGAGTTTTTAACCTGTCTCCCCTCCCCCAGTTCCTCCAGCTCCTCCATCCTGCCGTCTCCGGGGCGTGCCCCACGTGGGGACCAACGTGACCTTGAGCTGCCAGTCCCCAAGGAGTAAGCCCGCTGCCCAATACCAGTGGGTGCGGTCGCCCCCATCCTCCCAGGTCTTCTTTGCACCTGTTTTAGGTGAGGGAACTTCCGGAGACACTGAGAGTGCGGCTGGGGTAGAGGAAAGATGACGTACCAGAGGGGCCGGGGTGCCAGGGGAGGCAATGCTGAAAAGCACTGGCGGGGGGGGGGGGGGGGGGGGGGGGGAGGGACGGGGGAGGGGCTGGAGAAAGAGGCCCTGCCAGGTGCCCGCACGTGCTGCAGACTTAGGTTACTCAAGAGGCGCTGGGGCTAGAAGATCTGCATTCACTAGGTGTGTGACTTTGTGACTCCTTCCTCATCTGTAAAATGGGGATATCAATAGCCCTGATTTGAACACACCAGCTATAAAAAACATTGGGGGGCAATTGGAACTTTTTTTTTTTTCAATTTGACTGAGATAATCGATGGGACAATTTTAAAATGGAGTGCTAGATGCTCTTGGAGAATTAGTCTTAATTTATCAGGTGTGGTAATGGTATTGTGGTTATGTCCTTCCTCATTTTTGGAGTTTCATGCTGAAGTATTTACTTTAAAATGTCTCCGAAGAAAGAGAAATGAAATAAGTATAGCAAAATGTTAGCAACTGTTGAATCTAGGTTGTGGGTATATGGATTTTTATTTCGTCCCTCTTTCTACTTTTCATTTGACCATTTTTATAATAAAAGTTTTAAAATTATTTTTACATAGAGCTTATCTCATAGGTTTGTTGTGAAACTTTTCTAAGTTAGTGCATGTGAAGAACTTAGTCTTTGGTGCCGAGCAAGCGGCCAATAAACTTTAACTGTCAAAATCATTAGATTACTTCATATATTCCTTTCAACACAATCAAGTAGGTCGTATGACCCCCATTTTACAGATGAAGAAATTGGGACCCAGAGATAGCAGGTCACTTTCTTAAAGTCAATTGACCAGTCTTCCCAAGGAGAAGACTGGTCAATTCTGGATCCTAGGTTTTCTAATTCCTCACTCAATGTCCTTTCTCTCTCACTCTCCGCCATTCAGAAATACAAGTAAAAATTGGATTTTGGTTTTTCTGGGCATCACTTCCTCTTTAGCCTCTTTTCAGATATCACTTGGGGACACTGAGTGGTAGAAATGGAGAGGGGTATTGAGCCAGCAGTTAGGCAACTGGGAGCAGAACCCAGCACACTGGCTGTCACACCTTTCCCTTCCCTCAGGGAACGGATAGCCAGGGAGTCTGTCCCAGGGAGTCAAAGAGGACATTCCAGAGGAGGGACAGGATGTTTTTTATGGGAAAGAGGATCCCTGGACTGACGGCTAAATTGTGTCCACAGATGCCATCACTGGGTCTTTAAACCTCAAAAACCTTTCCACTTCCATGTCTGGAGTGTATATCTGCAAGGCCCACAATGAAGTGGGCAGTGCCCAGTGCAATGTGACCCTGAAAGTGAGCACAGGTCAGTGAGGGGTAAGTGTGGTTAGGGAGAAGATTGGTCAATGCGGGGGTGGGGTGGGTTTGCAAGAGAGGGGAGGAGGCCTTTCATTATAACAGGACAAGGAGCTTGTCTTGGTCAAATGTTCATGCAGGTGCTTGGTCAGTGACCACTTTCTTCTTGACAGTCACCTTCTTCTTAACAAAGAGAGAAAATGTGTATGGTGGTGGTAGGGCAGTGGGGCAGTGGGGTTGGAAAGGGCCAGGGAATAAGCTGAGAGTCCCCCCTCTGACGGCAAGGTTTTTCCAGGGCCTGAGGCTACGGTGGTTGCTGGAGCTGTCGTGGGCACCGTGGTTGGATTGGGGCTCCTGGTTGGGCTGGTCTTGTTGTACCAACGCCGGGGCAAGGCCCTAGAGGAGCCGGCCAACGATATCAAGTAAGTGTCCCTGGTCTCTGCCAAGATGAGGGCTCTCCTTGGGAATTCAGGCAGCTCTCATCTAACGGAAGGTTGGGCGGTGGCTGAACCATCCTTCCTGTGGGCAGATTTTAAGGAGAGTTGAAGAAGAGGGGAGGTGAGAGTAAGACAAAGCATGTGGGAACTCTCCCCCTTCCCGCTTCCGGCTTCTGACCTCTTATCGCTTCTTTGATGACTAGGGAGGACGCCATCGCTCCCAGGACCCTGCCCTGGCCCAAGGGCTCAGACACAATCTCCAAGAATGGGACCCTCTCCTCTGTTACCTCCGCACGAGCCCTTCGGCCACCCCAAGGCCCTCCCAGGCCTGGTGCATTGAGCCCCACACCCAGCCTCTCCAGTCAGGTCCTGCCCTCACCAAGGCTGCCCAGAACAGATGGGGCCCGCCCTCAGCCAATATCCCCCAGCGCTGGGGGGGTCTCTTCCTCTGCTCTGAGCCGCATGGGTGCTGTCCCTGTGATGGTTCCCGCCCGGAGTCAGGCTGGGTCTCTGGTGTGATGGCCCAGCCACTCGCTGGCTGAGCGTCCGGCTTCTCTTTCCTACAGGGGTCACCCCTAGCACAGAGGCCTGAGCCTTGGGAGGGTGGCCGCCTTCCAGACCTCTGGTCCTCTGCCCCCACCTTTCTTTACTATGGGCAAACTGAGTCTCAGTTAAGACCCAAACTTCGAGGAGGTAGAAGAAGAGGACGTGGACCTAGGATTAGGAAGGCCCCTGCCCCGGGCTCCCTTAAGACTGCAGTGGGATGCTGCTGAGATTGCTACCTCCGCCTCTCACCCTCATCCCCCAGGGCCTGGTAGGGACTGCCAGTCAACCAGTCCTCCAGGCCCCCTTGGTCTGTACCCCGTCCCACCTAACCTCATCCTTCACTCCCCCCTCCAGCTCCCAGCGTTAATATAACCTGTCCTGCTGGTTTGGTTGGGTTTTGTTGGGGCAGGGGATAAGGAAGATATTTTTTATACTAACTTGAAATGCATGGTTTTGTTTTGACTTTGCAAACTTCAATAAAGATACATTGTGTTTGTGTGGAAAGTGAGAGTCAAATCACCTTTTCAAGCTTGGAATTCCCGAGAGAAGCTGAGTCTCAGGATGATGCAAAAAGGACCCTGCCCAGGCGGTGGACCCAGAAGGGCTTCTCCGCACAGCCTCCAGCTTGGCTTACTGGCTCGGGATAGCTCTTCTAGAGTCTTTAAAAGGGTCATTTGCTGTCAGGCAGTGGTGGAGAGGCACAGAGAGCTTGGGGCTGGGAGACCCTCACTCACTTTGAGCAGCAAGGGGATAAAATTGGTGACTCTCTGTGGGAGCTTGAGCGCTCACAGCTCAGGTGTGTGTGCGCTTATCTCCTGTTTCCTCCTCAAGAGCAGAGGAGAAGAACCTGGCTTCTGCTCCTCTCCCAGACCACTGAATCCTTACCTGTCTTTTTGCCCGTCCAGCAGTGACCCCCCTCATACTGGGAGGGAGCCAGGCACAGGATGTGGTGGCGGTGTGTCCACCCCAGTCCTGCCACACCTTTTCCTACCAAGGGTAGGGGCTCCTCCAGACCTCAGTTTCTCTGCCCGTGAAATGGGGTGGCTCTGGGAGGGGGGAGGGCTTGTAGTTTCCACGGAGACTCCTGCCTCAGCAAGTGGTGATAGAGGTGCCAAAGAAGGGATCTCAGAGGAGTAACTGGAAGAGGGGCTGAGGGGCTCAGAAGGAGCAAGGCTCTGAAGGGGGTGGTAGGGCCTTGGCCTGGGGCTCGAGCTCACAGTGTGAGACCCCAAAGTGGTGACGTCATTTGCCAGCTCCCAGGTTATCAGAATGCCTCCCTCTTCCTCCTGGGTCACTCTTTCCCTACAGAGCACCAGTTCTGATCTCTCTCCTGTCCTGAAGTGCCCACCCCAGGCCCAGCCCTTTCCCCAGGGCCTGACTGCTTCAGAAATTGGGGGGAAGGGGACAAAAGAAGGGAGTAGGGCTAGAATGATTCCTGTACTGGGGCATGGAGGAGGGAGGAGCACTTCCTTACCTGAGGGCCAGGCCTCTCCCCTTGTTTGCTCTGAGATAGCCAGTCTCGCTGGGGCCCGGCACCAGGAGGCTGCCCTGTGGGCACTCGCTACCTTCTCCCAGAGCCAGACACCCAGACGGACCAAGAGCCGGCAGGACGCGGCCATGGCCTGGCTCCAGGGGCCCTTCCTCTGCGGAGCCCTGCTGGGCTGGGTCTGCTTGAGTGGTAAGGAGGGGGCCAGCGGACGGCGGTGGGAGGGGGCGGGGCCAGAGCCCGGGAGAAGACGTCGAAGGCCGCTGGGAGGGTGGAGGACAGAGGAGGCCGCTGGGCCAGCAGATAAGTTGGGCCTCTCGGGAGGGTGTAACCACCACCCGACTTTTGTTTCCTTTCCCCGACAAGCACACCCTCAGACCGGGCCCAGTCTTGGCCCTTTCAGGTCCTTCCACCCAAAGAGCCGGTGGTGTGGGGGCTCCTCCCTCCTGGAAACCTCAGGCTTCAGGAAGGGAGGGATGGAGCGGAGGGAGTTGAGCCCCAGGGGAACAAGGACACCCCGGCCGCGTCACCTGAGCGCTTCTCCCGCCGGCCTTTCGGCCACTGCAGCCCCCGGGCTGGCCGTGGAGGTGAAGGTGCCCACCGAGCCCCTGAGCGCGCCGGTGGGCAAGACCGCCGAGCTGACGTGCAGCTACAGCACGTCGGTGGGAGACAACTTCGCCCTGGAGTGGAGCTTCGTGCAGCCTGGGAGGCCCGTCTCCTCGTCCCAACCCGTGAGCTGAGGGCACCCGCGCGGAATGGGGGGCCCTCCTGCCTTTGGCGGGCTTGGCCAAGAGAGGCAGGAACAGGGGACCCACCCAGCGTTGAGGGTGAGGGGGTCGGAGAGGGCGCATTTGTGGATCGGTATGCTTGGATGAAAAAGATCTTTCTAGATCTTCTTAGGAACGCAGTCTCCGTGAGGCTATATCACACATACAGCCCTGTGTATCCAGCCGCCTCCCCGAGTTCCTCCATGCAACCCCTGTACGTTAGTGCCGCTCCAGTGTCAGTTCGTAAACCCACCAAGGCTAAGCTGTTGTGATTAAAAGCAGGATAAAAATGCTGCCCCCTCCGGGAATATTTGCTTCCCCTCCCCCCAGACTGAGAGCACGCTTAGCGGAAAGCAATGACTGTAGTTCATTCAGCACCTGGGAAGGGATGGTATTTGGCGACGGATAGACCTCCCTGGTTCTGGCTACAGAGTATCAGCTTCCCTGGCGACCGTAAGGGAGGGGCTTCTAATACCCGCGTTGAAGAAGGACTACAGAGTTGACGCCAGGTGGCAAAAAGCACATATGTGTCTTCTGCTTCTCCCCAGATCCTGTACTTCACCAACGGCCAGCTGTATCCAACTGGTTCTAAGGCAGAGAGGGCCAGCCTGCTTCAGAACCCCCCCACAGGGGGAGTGGCCACCCTGAAACTGACTGATGTCCACCCCTCGGACACTGGAACCTACCTCTGCCATGTTAACAACCCGCCAGATTTCTACACCAATGGGTTGGGGTTAATCAACCTTACTGTGCTGGGTGAGGCAGGCTGGGGACCCACCAGCCACCCACATAACCTGAAAGATTGCACTGGCCCTGCTAAATCCTCCCCTATCCTGAGTTCCAGCCCAAGGGCACAACTGCACTGGGGATCCCGAAGGAAAATGCCTCCTTCCCAAAGTCCTCCAATCCTACCCCTGCTCCACCCTCCACAAAGAACGCCTCCTCCCTCAGTCGCTCCCACAGATAGGGATCTGAGTCATGCCCCAACAGCTCCATCTTTGGGGGAACCTCCCATTTGTAGCTGGGTTTCTGGCCCTCTCTAGGTCAGGAGCAGAGAGGGGGGAGTACCCATTAAAGGAAAAAGGGCCCCTGCCACTAAGCACTAACTTTGTGTTCAGAGCACCCATCTCACCCCAAACTAGAGAAGAAACTATTAAAGGGGCTGGAGATGTTTAGATGGAAAAGAGAAGACTTAGGAGGTGGTGTATGACAGCTGCATTCAAATATCTGAAGGGCTGTCGTGGGGAGGAGAGTTTTTTTCATTTCTCTTTGTGGGCCCAGAGGGCAGGTATTGGGACCAACTGGGATATTATACTAACAGATTTTTGGTTCAACATGAAGAAGAATTTTCTAACAATCAGAATTTCCAATAGTGGAAATCATTTCCCTGGGATGCAGTGGTATGTGAATAGAGGTGGGCCACTACGTGATAGGAGGTATTGAAGCAGGAAACCTAGCACTTCATGGGGCTGGGGTTAGAAGATGGCTAAGGTACTTCCTGTGATTTTTGCAGTGCCTCCCAATAGCCCCTCGTGCAGTCAGAGTGGTCAAACCTCCGTGGGGGGCTCTGCTGCACTGAGATGCAGCTCTTCCGAGGGAGCCCCCAGGCCAGTGTACAACTGGATCCGCCTTGGATCTTCTCCTACACCACCTCCCGGCAGCATGGTACAAGGTAAGGGCCCACACCACCTTCTTCAAGGAAGAAGGGACTCAGAACCTGGGCAAATCTGACCTCTAAACTCCACACGCCCATAGTACGAGTTCCAAGCTTGCAGGTATGAGACACACTGCTATACCTTTCCCCTGCTTCTTCCCTGGCTTCTGTTATTGTTCCCTCCTGTCTTCCTGTACAGTCTGTGGCTGCGTGGTCCCCGGAGCATTACTCAAGCTAAATGTACTTCTGATATCCTGGAAGAGAGCGGAAGGCAGGGGCATTCTATGATTCCCACTTGCCTATTTTGGGGGTCGGGATTCCTTTTAGATTTCTTGAGGGTCATGAGTCATTTCCAAACTTCCTAGAGAGGAAGCCGAGGAAGAGTAGCATGGACTGGCTTGAATCATTTAGCCAGTTTCTTCAAGGAACCATGTGACTGTCTAAAAGCCTTGGCTTCCCAGCCTCCTCATGCTGGCTCCAGTGCCCTGGTTCTCCTCCCAGCCCCAGCAAGCCCCTTTATCAATCCGGAGAGCCCCCCAGATCACCTCCCAATGTGTGCTCTTCCTTCTAAAGGGAAGGTAAGAAGCAGCTTAGAAGAGCATTTGGGTCAGCTTAGAGCCATCCAGAGGGCACAGTTTCCAGCAATCAAGCCCTTTTCCCCCAACCAAGAACCTGACATCAGCCAGTAGACACCCCACCCCAATTCCACTGTGGTTTCTGAACCCTTCATGTGTGTGCTGTCTCCCCCTTCCCTGAAAAGGCAGCTGTGTAGTGTGGGAAGAGCGCAGAAGTTGCAGTGGTTTTGACACTTCCTCTCTGGGTCGCCTTGGACAATTACTTTCCTTCTGAGCCAGTTTCCCCACTAATAGAATGAGGTTAGTCCCTTCCTGACAGGATTATTGTAAGATGAAATGAAATATGCTTTTGTCATAGTATAGCTTACTGTGAGTTGAATGAATGATGGAACACTTCCTCTTTACCCTCTAGATGAGGTGTCCGGCCAGCTCATTCTCACCAATCTCTCCCTGGCTTCCTCGGGCACCTACCGCTGTGTGGCCACCAACCAGATGGGCAGCGCATCCTGTGAGCTGACCCTCTCTGTGACTGGTAGGGGATGCTGGGCAAAGGCTGGGCTGGCAGGCCTGGGTTGGGGGTCTGCATGAAGCTATCTGAAGCACCAAGGAAGGTCTGCAGCTCTGAGGATCCTGTGTCTCCTAGAGCCTTCCAAAGGCCGAGTGGCCGGGGCTGTGATCGGGGTGCTGCTGGGAGTGCTCTTCCTGTCAGTTGCTGTGTTCTGCCTGATACGGTTCCAGAAAGACAGGAGGAAGAAGCCCAAGGAGACATACGGGGGTAGTGACCTACGGTGAGCAGGAGGGCTGAGGGCCGGTGCAGAGTGGGAAGAAAGGGCTTGGGTTAAGAGTTGGTGACTTCAGGGCTTCCCTGGTGGCGCAGTGGTTGAGAGTCCGCCTGCCGATGCAGGGGACACGGGTTCGTGCCCCAGTCGGGGAAGATCCCACATGTTGCGGAGCGGCTGGGCCCGTGAGCCATGGCCGCTGAGCCTGGGCGTCCGGAGCCTGTGCTCCACAACGGGAGAGGCCACAACAGTGAGAGGCCCGCGTATAGAAAAAAAAAAAAGAAGAGTTGGTGATTTCAGCCCTCAAACTCTGACACCTTTGTGGGGGGGCGGTCAGGGCACGGGGTGCTGCTCAGCCCTGGGCTTTTGTGGTAGGAGTGGCAGTACAGCCCGTGTAGTTGAGCGTGTGAGCGAAGTGTGCAGGGCGGAGGGCTTGGCTCATGAGCTGCCCTCACCTCCTCACACTTAGAAGAATTTTTACTCTTCACTATTTAAGGTCTTTTATACACATCGACAGGATGTGGAGGCCAGTTGTTTGTCCTGAGCACCCAGCTGAGTTTCGTTCTTGTGTGGGGGGCAGTAAGGAAAGGAGGGGCAAAAGCCGCCTGTCCTCAACTTCAGCTGTCAGTCATGGGGTCCAGAATAGGGATCAGAGCAATATTTCTCCAAGTGTGGTCCTCAGATTACTCGAACAGAAGTCACCAGGAGCTTGTTAAACATGCAGATTCAAGCCACTTCCTATTCCTCCTGAAGCAGAATCTCTGTGTGTGTGTGTGTGTGTGTGTGTGTGTGTGTGTGTGTGTGTGTGTGTGTGTTGGGGTGATGGGGCCTGAAATCTTCATTTCAACCAAAGTTCCACCATGATTCCTATGCAGAGTGAAAATTAGAAGTCCCTGGGTTAGAGGATGATGGTGCTCTGAGGGATGCTTCCAGCCTTCACTAAGAATTGCCTATGTTTATCAGGGAGGATGCCACCGCACCTGGGATTTCTGAGCAAACTTCTGTGAGGGCCGAATCTAACAATGGGCTCCTGGAGAGGCCCCCGTCTGCCAGCACTGTGACGACCACCAAGTCTAAGCTCCCTATGCTTGTCTGATTTCTCTCCCGATCCCTGAGGGGGAATATCAAGAAGTAAAGCCTTTGGGTACCATATTGTCTCCTTCTTTCTGCCGGTATAGCCAATTCCTCTAGGCGGCCTAGAGGGTGTTACCGGTAAGGGAAGGAGCGGGCTTGAAGTCCCAGAGGGGATGCTGTAGGCGGGAAGTCTGGTTGGTTCCGAAGGTACGTTCTAACCCAGGTTCCTCTCCTCCCTTCCCCCTCTCCACCTCCACTTTTTGGTTCGGTCAAAGGAGATTGTTCAAAATTTCGAACGGTGGCCTTGTGCACCCAAACTCCCTCCCCCCGGCACCCTCTGAACACTTGGACATTCCTCTTTATTGTTCACATTCCAACCCAGCACGGTCACATGCACACACGGAGATAAAAACCCTCCCGGCCACAGCCCCAGGAGCCCGTGGGGGCGGGGCCAGCAGGAGCAGGGGCGGGGCCGCGGAAGACTCCTCCTACCGAGCCTCCCCCACACTCGGCCTTTGCAGAAACAAGCAGAGAGCTGGCGAGGCGGCTCTCGGGGTGCGCTGGGGAGAGGGGAGGGCAGATTACAGGCAGGTGTGGGGTTGGGGTGTGAAATGGGGACTTCCGATCACAGCAAGGAGTATCCGACACCATAAAAACCCTCCTCCCCTATCCAAAGTTCTGGGACTAAGCTGGGACGTGAACAGCGCAGAGAGGCACGGCGCCCCCTTTAGCTGCGCAGAGATCGAAAGGACTTTTTTTTTTGGAGTGTTTTTGGGCAACGCTTAGGGCGCCCTCCGCAGAGCGCGAAGGGAAGCGCACCGAGGCTGCGGAGGCAGAGCAGCATGCTGGGTGCGGGGAGAGGTGGGAGAGAAGCTAAAGAAGGAAGATTTGGGAGCGCGGAGATTGGGGTTAGGGTCGAAGGGAGGGCAAATGGGGACCATACTAGACTGGAGAACTAACTAAAAGGGCACGGCCTTGGTGAGTCCTCGACGGAGTCTGCCTCGGTGAGGGAGTCTCTGAGGACGCAGAGAGGGCTCCTTAAGCTGGCAGGTTGGTGGGAAGGAGAGGATCACAAACACGGCAGGGAAGTCTCGTCACTGCGAAGGGGACGTGGCATCCATCTCTCTTCGGGAACTGAGGAGAGAGAAAGTCTGAGCACCTGCCCTCTCCCTGTACTTCCTTTCCCCTCTCCTTCCAGAACCAGGAACCAGGGCGGGGAGCACCAGGGAGCCCCGGTCACCCGGAACTGCCCACCCGGAGTCACTGAGCTGAAATGAGCCCGCGGCCGGTACGTGTGAGACGCTGGGTGTTTATGGCCCCCGGCCGGGCTGGTCAAACGCGGGTGACTGGGTATCTGTGTCGGTCCAGGTGCGTCCCCGTCGCAGTCTCAGGCGTCTCCAAGTGTCAGAAAGCCTGCAGGCGCAGGTGCATTTTCCCTGGCTGGGAGGAGGTGAGGGCGGGCGGAGGGAAGGGCTGGGGATTTGGTCCTTTCCTCCCACTCAGGGGTCCCACCCCGCTGCTTCGGAGTCGTATTCATTACCTTCGAAAATGCTCAGTTCTTTGGTCCGGGGCGGGGCAGCAGGCCGGGTGGAGAGAGAGAAACAGGTGAGCGCTCCAACCCGCGGCGTCCGCAGCCTCCTCCCACCCCCCGCACGTCTCAGATTTCTAGGTCCCCATTCCTGACTCCTTCCACACCCCTCTCCACCCCCCAGCCGCCCTCAGTCTTCCTTGCTCCTTCGGAGGAGGGGGTCCGGGGTCGGGAAGGAGAGCCTGCGGCCCGCCTCACCTGGCCTAGTCTCCGCTGGGGCCGCCGCCCGCGCCTCCCCGGGCGCCCCCAGCTCCGCCAGGACCCCCGGGGCCCGGGCCCTTCCGGCCGCGCTCTCCGCTCTTTATCTTCTTCCGCGCCATGTGGCCCCGGAAACTCGCCTGGATTTTGGCAGCGGCCGCGTTGGCACCCGGATCGTCCAGCGGGATGTCTAAAATGTCGTCGTCCGGCTTGGAGCAGGCGCTCTCCTGGGGGGTGGGGGGGGCGTCCTTGTGGGGTGACCGGGCCGAGGCCCCCCGAGGGTGGGGTAGGAGGAGAGTGTTGGGGGATTGAGACGAGGGCGACGCGGGAGTGGGAAGTGCAGAGAAGGGCTAAGGCAGGGCCTGTGTGTGTGTGTGTGTGTGTGTGTGTGTGTGTGTGTGTGTGTCTTCTGGGCAGCGGCAGGCAAAAAGGAAGGTTCAGGGTCAGGTGGACACAGTTGTGTTCCCAACTCAGGAAAGAGAAGTGCACGGTAGATGGGATACAAGACAGCCGGGTAGCCCTGAGTGAGCGAAGGCCCCTTGCCGGCAGCCGAGTTAGGGGAGCTGCCCAGCTGACCGGAGGGTGGGTTTGGAGGAGCACAGTAAACCACAGCAGGGACTCCTGGATGTGGCTGCCTTTCCCCCCATCCTCACAGGGTGCCTCCAGCTCAGAAGGGTCCCTTCTGAGTCCAGGATTCCCTGGGAGAGGGTTCAGAAGAATCAGCAGGCCAGTCCCTTGGCTAAGTAAAATCACACCAGAGCTCAAAGCTGGAGTTAGGGTGAAGATGGGGCTTACCCCTCAGCGACGCAGCCTCCCTCCACCCAGGGCGAGAGGCCAGAGACTGTTTTCCCATTGCCTCTCCATTTTGCACTGCTCCTCAGAATGTACTCAAACAGAAGAGAGGAGATGGTCTGGAAGAAGCTACAGAGAAAAGGCTTCACTCCAAAAAAGGACAAAAGGAAAAGAGCAGGACCAAGAAGCCCTTTCCATGATGTGCTCAAGAGAAAGAAAAGAATTATGACAATAGCTACCGTTTAAGCACTGCCCTGGTTCCCGGCACAGCATCACGGAGTTTTACAGACGTTATTTTATTTAGTCTTTGGCAACAACTCTATGATGTACCTTTCATTGTTATCCCAGTTTACCCCTGATAAAACTGATTGGAGTGTGGAAACCATACCTGAGGTCATACCGGTAGTTATCAGTGGACCAAAGAGTCAATCCTTTGTATGTCAGAGTCCAGAGGATATTTTTAACCCCTACGCTGCAGGTGAGCAAAGGCATTCAAGAAAAGGAACCAAGCTCCACCACTTGCTAACTGAGTGGTCTTGGGCAATTTTTCTAAGCTTTTCCTAACTCAGTTCCTTCATCTGCAATCAGATAATAATATCTACCTCTGGGTTGTGGGGAAGAATAAACAATGCGATATGCAGAAAGCTTCTGGCATGATCTAGTTGGTCGATTAATGGTAGCTATTATGATTCCTTTAAATGATAGTGAGTTGATGTGAAAGAGCTGTTTTTGTAGGCTAAAGTGGTCATATAAAAACAATTTCATAGGGATCAACCTAAAAATAATGAGACCCACCCACAGGCTCCAGGTTTCTGTTTCTCCAGCAGCCTGCCCTAGCTGAGAATAGAAAGGCTTAGGGAATTGATGGGACTCATTTCAGAGTCGAGGCTCTGGAACGGAGAGGGCCTCAGCACCCCCGCCCCCAGCCTGCCTCTCGCTGAGCGTTACTCACAGTGATGACGTGGGGTAGGAAGCAGAAGGGTACTGTGGAGTTAGAAGGGCATTTCTTCTTTGAACTGACCCTCTGGCTTCTAGGAATTTGCTTTTTTTTTTTTTGCCTGAGGACTTCCACTGCTTTCCCTGTACTTTGCTTCTCCGCAGAGGTCTCACGCAGTAGTAGTAATTCAGTTCTATTCCTTTCCCCTCGCTCTATCGCCTGTCCGGTTCACGGAATTGGGATGGATGTGCGTGGGGCCTCAGTGATCACTGCCCCAGCCTGGTCCTGTCCTAGGAGGCACAAATTTACATCCCAGATGCCCTAATCCCAGGTTTACAAATGGCTTCCTCTCATATGGTTCCCAAGGCTGTCTTCATTTCCTGGGCTTCAGAGTTCCTCCGTTTGTGCTCAAGATGTCCACAATTGATTCAGCTTCGGTTAAAAGGAGTTATCAAGGGCCGGTGTGGTTGTGGAGGGGTCTGACACACTCTTTTTGTCTTTTCTGGGTCTAGTGCTCGCCCCCCGACATCTTATCCCCCACTTAGAAACAGAAACAACCCTTTTTGGATCCTTGATTCTCAGAGCTCAAGCCTTTCTTGGGATGTCTCAGGGAATAGGGATGCTTCTTCTCAAAAGAGGACGATGATCAAGAAAACATTCCTGAGCCCCTCTCCTGGGCCAGCAGCTGTAGAGGTTGAGCGGAGGAAGGGGTACCTTCCCCCAAACATGCTAAGGCCCACCTGCGGCCACCACCCACCCCAGCTGGATCCAGGATGGAACAACAGACAGAGCCACCCTCAGCACGCTGCTCCTCCCCGGAATCAGCCCCCTCTCCCTCCAGCTGAATTCTCAGGGCAGAGCTGGAGGGACAGAAACGGAGGGACAGTAAAAGGAATCTGGGAAGGGTCATGGTGCCTGGGTCGGTGTCTTCCAAAGCCAAGATCTGGTGGTGTGTGCCTGAGAGCTCTGCATGAACCGGGGGGTTTGTAGGAGGGGGAGGGGGACAAAGGTGGGCAAAACACGAGCCATGGCTTCTGGTCCCAAATGGTCCCATCACTTCACCGCTGAGGGTCTCAATATCTTCAGCCACAACTAGAACTTGGCCTAGATGAATAAAGTCTCCTTCAGCCCCCAAATCCTAAAAGCTTTAAGAACGATCCCTGCCTACTTCTTGTTATATGCTGGGCCCTGTATTAAGCGCTTTGCACACATTATCTCATTTAATTCCCATTTTACAGGTAAAGACACATCCTCGGAGACATTTTGTAACTTACCCAAGGTCACAGAGCTGACAAATAGTGATGGGATTCAGAAACCTGTGCTGTTAACCACTACCTCAGGGAAGGTAATTATTCCTATGAGTTCAGCTGGACCAAGTCAACTAGACCAAGCAAAAAATGGGTCCAAAAAAATGTTTCTTTGCCTTTTTATATTAAGTGAATTCAGGAAAGTCAGATATAAAGTCAGACTATGTAAATTGGCAACTGATACATCTGAATCAATAGCTCTTGCTCTTATTAAAAAAAAGCGGATCTGTTTTCTTCTTCTCATTTCTGTTTGACCCTCCTTACAAAGGAGAAAGAAGAAAATAAAGCAGGACACCAGGTTGGATGGTCAGCAAGGACAGCTCCAGAATGGAAGGTGAAGAGGGACCGGTCCCCACCCCCCAGATGTGCTCTGCTCTCTATGCATGTCCCAGCTGCTTCCCAGCATTGAGCCGAGCCCTCCACAGAATGGGGTTGGGTAGGAAGATGCTCAGTGCCAGCCCTGCCCCTATGCTCTGTCCCGTTACCTCTTCTTGGCCACCACGCCACCCCTCCCCACCCCCCCACAGCCTGACAATGGTGCTGTCTCTTGCTCAGTTCTTTAGCCCTGCAGACCCAGGACAGGGCCTGAAAGGGGAAGGCTCCTGTGTAGAGAATGTGCTGGAGGAGGTGACCCAGGGTGCTGGGCCACTGGGATAATTGTGCATTTGCCTCTTCTGTGCTGTTTGGGTGGGCAGCTTCTCCTTTTTTTAGGGGACACTTATTCCAACCACGTCTACCAACCCCTCAGTATGGCCTTGTGGGCACCCAGGAGCATGGTCCAGGGCAGACCAGAGCCTACAGGCAGGGACACGACATCCTACTCTAATTAGTCCTGCAGGTACCAGGGGAGACAATTTACATTCCTTCCCTGGCTTCTTGGAGTCTTTGCTCTCTCACCTCCTTCCACTGACCATTCTTCCTACCTTCCCTTCCCCATCATTCTTACCATCTTGGCAGTATTTCCTCTCCCTTACATATGTATCCAGATCCCACCATCCATTTATTTTCTCTGTTTTGTAAAATACTGCTGGGGGTGAGGAGCCCAGGAACCTCCATTAAGAGCCCATTCCTCCTTTCACAACCAAAAACTGCTTCCTGGGGAGTAACAAACAGAGGAGAAAGCCTGGAAGAAAATATGTTATTAGAGCTTTCTCCAGGGGGTGGGATTGTAGATGATTGGTATGTTTCTTTTTTATACTTTTCTTTAGTTTTTAAATTTTTTTGTTATGACCATATTACCTTTATAATGAGGAAATATAGTAAATGTTTATAGGAGAGGTTAAATTACAGCTATTGGAATCAGACAAGGCTAGCGTCCCACCTCCACACTTAGAAGCAGTGCCTCCTTGGGCAAATCATTTAATCTTTCTAAACATCAGTTTGCACATCTGTGAAATGGGGAAAATATCTACTCCACAGGGCTGTTGTGATGATTAAACATAAAATGTTAGGTATGTGGTAAGCGTTCACAAACTGACAACTATTATTTGTATTAATAAGAGTTAAACATCATAACAACAACCACAACCACTTGTCCCTAAGTTCTTTCTGCCTCTTGGTACCCAGACATAGGGAAGTCGCACCTCTTCTAAACTGGTCTATTCTTTCCTTCCAAACCTCACTTTTTTCCCTTTTCTAAGCAGGCAAAGTGATAACCTCTTGTATCATTAGCTGGGTTGACCAAAAGGCTGAGGATACAAGACTTTGGAGTAGGACTTTCTCCATATGTAGGGGCTAAAAAATAAATAAATTAAAATATCAAATAAATGAACAAATAAATTGTATACATGCATGATCACTGCACTCCTCGACTGTGCCAGCAGCCTGGTCCTGTACCAGGCGCTTTCATACCAGAGTACTTTAACAGCAACCCTCTTTGGCATTAGGTCTCCGTGTGGGCGCTGACAATTGCAGACACTTCCTTCCCTCGCCAGCAGGGCTCTCTCGCGGTCACTTCACCCAGCCCCCTCCAGGGCTAGACGGCATTGGAGGTCTGGCCAGTCCCTCCCTAGAACCACACGGACTAGGCTCTTTGCAACCCATCATCGCTACTAAGCTAACCAATAATAATTGACTATCTCACCGGCGCTGTACAGGGCGCGAGGGTCACGAGAGTCAACCTGTCAGCCCACCGACGGCGGTGGCAGTGGGATGGGGAATGGGGTGGGGGACGAAAGCCAGGGGAAAGGAGTCGCGGTAGCTTCGCTAGGCGACGGTTTCCAGCGTCACTCTGGGGGAAGTTCCTCTTCTCGTCTAACCTGCAGCGTCCCTGTTGCAGAGCCTTGCCGAGCTCCCAGACCAACCTAGACTGCCTGGCGGATGCGCGCCCAGACGCCCCCACGAGTTGAGGGACATTCTTCCTAGGGCTTTCAAGTCAGGCGGGCGCCTTCCACCACCCACCACCCACGTCTCAGCAGGCACCCTTATTGCTGCTAGGTCTTCTGCACCCACTTCCATCCCTCACTCGCCCTCCAGGGGCTTCTCGGGTGCCCCTTCCCCCAGGCCAAGCTGAGTGCCCGTCCCCCAGACCCTCTAACTTACGGTGCAGCAGTCCATGCTGGTGTTGGGGGCCCTTGTCTGGGACGGAGGCTGGCGCAGGGTGTCGGTGCGGTGCCGGGTGGGGACTCGGGCAGTGGGGAGGCAGCCGACCGGGGCCAAACCAGCCGCTCAGCTCTTGGGTCCTCTCTCCCGCGCTCGGCCCTGCGGGAGAAAGTAACCTGAGCCCTGCGGTCGAGAAGCCAATCAGGAGAAGCCTTCGGCAGGGTGGGCGGGGAGATTGGAGGGGGACCACGCCCCCTCTCGGCTCCCTCCGGCTCGCTCCCCCTCCTGCCCCAACCCCTCTGCCTACACACTTCCATCCATTCCTCCTACACACCCCATCCTCCCAAACTCACCGCCCCTGCTGCCGAGGCGGCAGACTGCCAGGCAGATGTATGCTGGCGCAGGCAGAAGGAGGACCCCGACCTCCCGGGCACGAATACACTCGCATCTGTGCACAGCACCCCTCCCACCCACATAGAGAAAAGCATGCACCCCTCACCCACCTCCCCACACTTCCACAACCTAGCTAGAGTCCCAAATATGGCTCCCTCTACCTTCCCTCCCCCTCAGTCCTCAAAGAAATGCCCCCTAAGACGTGCGGTTTAAAGGTATCGTCATCACTGTGCTGTGGAATGGAGAAGGTGGGCACACATAAACACAAAAGCTCACGCCTGAGCCCCACATGCCCATATATGATACTCCCCAGGCTCACTAAAACGTGCATTTCTTCAACATTCAGACACTACAGACACAGCCTGCAAAAATAACTACACAGACCTTGTACACACACTGAGCAGGTACATGCAGACTCCCTGTTATGTGCACACACACGCACACATATCCACAGGCAGTCACACTACCTGAAGTGTCTGCATTGCATATCTATCTATCCATCCATCTATCTAAATGCCCTGCACTAAACAGACAAAATCATACATGCACAACACCCAATGGATGTATTTATATGTGGATATGGACACTCTTCCTTCCCACTCACTGAACCACACTCTCCCTAACCTCTTAATCTACTGTTTCTGAATACGACAAAAACTGACCACTCTCACCCTTGCCCCTGGGAGGAAAAAAATACTCTCAACCCCGTATAGGAAAATATCAGATGGATATTTGATCCAGATGGATATTTGGTCCATGATGGAGGAAGGATGTGGGCTTTGTGAGAGACCTGGGAAGGGGAGATAGGGGAGGATCTTCGTGGAGGAGCAGCCTGCCACTTTCATGGTCGCCAGCCTCCCCAGACCAGTCAGGGTACAAGAGCTGGCAGTGTGGCATGTTAGTGAAGAGAGTGGGCCGCCTCTGAGAAAACTAGAAAGCCTTTCTCAGCTGAGGTCCCAGAGGAGGGAAGGAAGAAAGGAAGCCTGCCCTTCAGGCCTGTTGACTGAAGCAGAGGGAGGAGGGGGAAAATGCCCTGTGGCTCTGGTCGGGACAGGAGATCCTGCAACAGCACTGCTGTGAACCAACAGCCCCTGGCCAGTCCTAGCATGGCTGTCACACGCTTCCTTCTTACCTGAATATTTGGGCCACGGTCTTTGCTTGCCAAAGGGAAGGTGAGCGGAAGGGAAATTCCAGTGGCCACTCTGGCTGGGGACAGGTTTAGCCAGCTTGGGGCCCCAAGCTGAGCTGGATGCTGGCTGGGATTCCAGAGCTTGGGGTGTAGGGGTGTCTCTCCCAGCATGTTTGGGACCCACCCACCCTTGTAACTGAAAATCTGTTCCCCAATCTGTCTCTGGCACATCCTCCATCCCCCCACCTCCACCAAGTGACAGGATGTCCTGGGAACTCGAGCCCTTGCCTAAATGATGCGCACATCTAGGGCCTTGGTTTGTGCCAGTTCCCGTTGGATTTCAACTCCAGATTCCAGAGGAGAGAGGGAAGGAGGACACTGGGGGCAGACTGGATATCAGGCTTGGACTCCGTGCTTTTCTCTTCCCAAATTAGAGCTGAGGAATTCAGGATTTAGTGAGTTTGCTGTAAAGTCTCCCAAGTTGCTAGGCAACATCCCTCTGCAGGCTGCACTGCCTCTAGGCCCTTCTTCCTGCTGGTCAGAGCTGAAGAGGGGCTATCTTTAAAATGTGCCCCCCCCCCCCAGCAAACCCCCTCACACGTAGCACAGCCCTTTCGTCTTCCTAAAAGACACCTTTGTGTGGGGTGAGGGTGTCTCTGAACACCAGTGGGCCCAAGGGAGAACAGGTACACGCGCTTATCAGTTCCATGGGCAAAACAACCATTTCAGCGACAGCCCACTTGAGGCGCCTACGCAGAACTGGCCGCAGTGCTTGTCCTGGGGGATGGGCAGGCCCCGAGGTGAGGAAAAGGTAGACAGACAGGAAGGCAGAGACTGGGATAGGAAGACAGACACCCACAGACTGAAATATCCAGAGGCAGGAGCAGCAACACGGATGGCCCTATTTAATGACACCTACACGCAGACACACACAAGGTCCACACATCCACAGAGACACATACTGTGGGCACCTTGCCACACACTCACATCCAAAGACACGCACGGAAGTGGACCCCTTCACCAGCACACATCAAGGGCATGCACTTCCCCTGGTAAGGGGTTCCTCATCTGGACTAAGTGGCCAGAGTTTGTCAGCTAGTCCGGCTGGGTAGAACTCTGAGCCTCTGATTCTCGAACCAATGAGAAGGAAAGGGGACAGGAGCAGTGTGGAATGCCGGGTCTGGCTGGTTTAAGGAGCAGGCTGCCTCACCCTGCGTCTCGCCTGGGGCCAAGGTCAGCCTTTGGAGTGTTACCTAGTAACCTGCTGGGCTTGGGCCCTAGAGTTATCCTCCTTGAGTCTCGAGATTTCAAAAACTCTCCTCTATCTTTGCCCCCCCAACCCCCACCCCAGCTATTGAAGGAGAAGGACTGCAGGCCTGGACAGGAGAAGAACTCCGGAAGGGCTCGGTTAGAGAGGGAGCTGGGACGTGTGGGTGCAGGGTCTGGACCCAGCATGGAGCGTGGAGGAGGAGGGCACAGAATAGAAGGCAAGGCTGGCAGAGGAGGAGATGGTTCAAAAAAAGAGAGGATAAAAGATGGATTAGTGGGAAGCTTCTGGGGTCCGATACAGATCCTTCTTGGGACAGATGGAGGGGGATTTGGAGAGAGTTGGTCCTTGTGAGCAGAGAGAAAAGCCAAACCACATGGCAAGCTATTTGCCAATTCTTGCGGCTTCCCCTCCCGGGAGTGGGCACTTTCTGAACATAACATCCTGGCTCAAGCCCACAGAGGGACTCCATGATAAGACGAGGGTGGGAAGTAGGAGGCTGTGCCTTTGGTGGAGCTGATTTGGGGGCTTCTTAGGTCAGGATTTTACTCATTTGAGTGGAGGGGGTGAGGGTGGCAGGAAATTCAGTTTTCTCGGCAAATATTCCAGCTTTTGCTGTAGTAGTATTTTTAGCAAGTTGGCTGGCAGAGGGGGAGCCCGGGTACAGCTTTAAAGGGGCCTCTGCTAGACAGGAGGCCTCCTCCCACCCTCACCCCACAGGTCATAAAGGAGAGGGGGAGAAAGCACGCTGCTCTAGGGGTGCGTTCCAATTTAAAAGTCAGGCTTGCTGGGCGTTGGACGACCATTAAGTCATCTTCACCGATAGTCGATAGATGTTATCTGTCATCATCGACATCGTTCTCATTAGCAGCTTCATCAAGAAGAGTAAATAGTCCTCGGACTTCTGCTGTGTGCAAGGTACTGTCAGGGACAGGATACAGAAGGCTAAACAGGACACACTTGGTGAGACGAGGGAAGGAACCAAGACTTCTGAGTGAGTGCTGGGTGCTGTGTGTCGTGCTAGCCACGTTATATATGTGATTTCATTTAATTCTTACAACAACTCTGCAAGTTGGGCGTTATCTTTCCTGTTTTACAGGTGAGGAAGTGAAGGACTTTAGGGGCTGAAGAATTTACCCAAGGTTACCCCGTCATGAAGTGGAAGAGTCCAGATTAAAACTCAGAACAGCATAATAATATTATCCTAAATCCGAAGAGTGATTTACAAGGTGCTTCCACATCCATGATTTAATTTGTTGCTTTTGAGAGCTGTGTGAGGAGGTGTTAGTATTTTTAGCCGCTTTTTCTGAGGAGGAAGTGAGGCCTAGAGAGGTTAATTAAGTGACTTGTGCCTTGTTGGAATTAGACCTCTAGTGAACTGCGGTACTAGGGCTAAAACGCAGGAGTTCTAGCTTTGAATTCTGTGTGTGTTCACCTCTTTGGTTCCCAGCACGTGCATTGGGCTCGAAGGAATGGGTTACAGTGGTTAGCAAATCACTCACAGTCTCTTGTCTCTTGCAGATAAAAGTATATACGTATGGGGCTTCCCTGGTGGCGCAGTGGTTGAGAGTCCGCCTGCCAATGCAGGGGACACGGGTTCGTGCCCCGGTCCGGGAAGATCCCACGTGCCGCGGAGCGGCTGGGCCCGTGAGCCATGGGGGCTGAGCCTGAGCGTCCGGAGCCTGTGCTCCGCAACGGGAGAGGCCACAACAGTGAGAGGCCTGTGTACCACAAAAAAAAAAGAAAAAAAAGTATATATGTATGTATGTGTGTATATATCTATGTGCACATATATCTTATGTATATGTAGATATGGATATATATAAATATATCCATATCTACATGTACACGTATGGGATATATTTATATTTCCTAAAGTAATACGTGATAGATGCCAAATGAATGATGTGGACGGTAAGTATTATGAGAATTGAGATGGGGGAGAAATAATTGAGAATTTGGATGATCCAGGAAAGCTTCCTGGATGAGGATGGTTTGGAGGAAGAATAGGACTCAAAGAAGTAAAGGGGCCTGGGAATAGGCAGGGGGACATTTCAGGCAGGGGCAAAAGTGGTGAGCTATGCACTGCATTTAGTGTCACTGTTAGCTTACGCTGTTCCAGTCCAGAAAGGCCCTGAGAACAGCAAACCCCGTCTCCTGCCTCTCACGCAGGGTTTTTGTCTAAAGCTCAGTGCCCTGACTAGATACACCGGAGCAGTTCCGGCCCTCTTAAGTCACACCAGCTGTGTGCTCATGCCTGCTCGGCAGCCCCACTGCTTCTCGGAACTGTAACACATGCTTGCCTCTTGCTCCTGCCCATGTGCCAGGTGCCTGCTTCCTCCACCTCCGCGCCATCTCCTCTGGGTCTCAGTGTAGTTCAAAGTCCTGGATGTGGCTTGCTCTTTGTTCCCATATCACCCCAAACATTTACCTGTTCTCTACCCCTCCACTTCCCTTTCCTCAGTTTGCTTCCCCACGCTTCCTTACGAATAAAAGCTAGTGGTGGGGACTTCCCTGGTGGTGCAGTGGTTAAGGATCCGCCTGCCAATGCAGGGCACATGGGTTCGAGCCCTGATCCGGGAAGATCCCACACTCTGCAGAGCAATGAAGCCTGTGCACCACAACTACTGAGGCTGCACTGTAGAGCCCGCGAGCCACAACTGCTGAGCCCACATGCCACAACTACTGAAGCCCACACACCTAGAGCTTGTGCTCCACAACAAGAGCAGCCACCGCTATGAGAAGCCCACACACTGCAACGGAGAGTAGCCGCAATTAGAGATAGCCCGTGTGCAGCAACGAAGACCCAATGCAGCCAAAATAAAATAAATAAATGTTAAAAAAGCTAGTGATGGCCAGGCAACGTGTGTACCTGCTGGGCCTCACATCCCACCTGCAGACATTGGACCAACACAATCTTTTTTTAATATAAATTTATTCATTTATTTTTGGCTGCATTGGGTCTTCGTTGCTGCACGCAGGCTCTCTCTTCTCTAGTTGTGGCGAGCGGGGGCTACTCTTCCCTGTGGTGTGTGGTCTTACTGCGGTGGCTTTTCTTGCTTTTCTTTTGCAGCTCCAGGCACACAGGCTTCAGTAGTTGTGGCTCACAGGCTCTAGAGCGCAGGCTCAGTAGTTGTGGTACTCGGGCTTCATTGCTCCGGGGCACGTGAGATCTTCCTGGACCAGGGCTCAAACCCATGTCCCCTGCACTGTCAGGCATATTATTAACCCCTACACCACCAGGGAGGTCCCACAACCATTTTTATAACAAGGATACAACCATTTTGCTAATATTTTAAACTCTCACACAAACCTGAGAACCACTTCGATTTTGGTCCAGAAAAATGCCTATTTTAATTGTTTTTTTTTTTTTTTATAAAAAAGGCTTACATGAGGTATGATTTTTCCTTATTCCTTAGTCTGTTTAAAGACCTTTTCTCCTTTTGTGGTTCAGCTGGACAGTCAAATAAAAGAAATTCGTGATTCTTCCAGTAATGTGTGTCATGTGAGGGGCAGGCCATTCTCCCCTGCCACTGTCTACCTTAGGGAAGAAGGGAGAAACTCTTATATAGGAGATAGAGACTCTCAGAATCATCCAGGCTGAGCACCTCTTGGAGTGTGTGTGTATGGCCAGTAACCCAGGTTCACGCTTCTCCACGCTGACACTCTCTATTCTGAGAGCTTGGATGGAGTGGTGGTTTTGATCTGGGTCCATGCGCCATGGCGGTCATTCATTTGGCATCTAGCAACTATTGCCTTGTATTTATACTTTAAAAAAATTTTTGTTTTACTGTAGAAAAATTTAAACACATGCAAAAGCAAATAGAGTAGTATATAAGGAACTCCACTGTATCCAGCTGTACGATAATTCTCAGCTCATCACCAAATTTATTTTATCTATATTCCTTATGATTCCCCCATTATCATTTTATTCATAAATATTCAAGTATTTGATTTCCATTGGTATGGAAAGGTCTCTTACCTAGACTTCAAAAGGAAGGAGACATTGACAGAATTGTCCTCGCAGACTGTCATCCAATATGGCCAAGACACAGGTGAACAGATGTTAGAACTCAGCCGTTGTAGAGCCTGGGTGGCAGGCCTTCTGCAAGAGAAAGCTTCCTCAAGGGCACCACCCAACATGAAAGTCATGTCACACACCCCTCGGATTGGATCATGACACAGGAATTTGGTCATTCAGTCCTATGTAAAGTGTAAAAATGAGAGAAGTTCTACTCAGATTAACCCTGGCTCTAACCTCAGCAAGTGATGTTTGTTCGGTTTGACTTTTTTTTTTTTTCCTTTTTGGTCATACTGAAGCACTGGAAAGTAAAGGATTATTATCTATAAGCTTTTGTTATTCTGCAGCTTGGGTGGAGTGTTTGCATTTAACGAGGTAAGAACTGATAGTTATTTGGGTTGATATACTTTTGTTATTTTTGCTTTGCCTGCCGTGGGATCGTGTGTTGGAGTGGGGTGAGGGTGGGGAGTGCTGGAACATGAGCTGTTTTTGGATTGTGTTGTTAGTGGAAACGTTCCTGCTGCTTAGACAGAAAGTATGTTAGGTAAAACCACTCTGTCCCTTTGACCCTGAAGCCTTAAGGTATTTAATCTTTCCACGGGTGTTCAGTGTTCACACATACCTGGGAGACCGAGTCTCTGTACAGTAGGCACAATCCTATAGCAAACGTTCCTCAGAAGTGAAAGAGTATAAAGCTTGGTTCTTTTTTTTTTTTAATTTATTTTATTGAAGTACAGTTGATTTACAATGTTGTTAGTTTCTGGTGTACAGTAAAGTGATTCAGATATATATATACACACATATATACACACACACACACATATATATGTATACACACATTTTTTTTCATATTCTTTTCCATTATGATTTATTACAGGATATTGAATATAGTTCCCTGTGCAATACAGTAGGACCTTGTTGTTTATCCATCCTCTATATACTAGTTTGCATCTGCTAATCCCAAACTCCTAACCCATCCCTCCCCACCCCGCCCTCCCCCTTGGCAACCACAAGTCTGTTCTCTATGTTTGTGAGTCTGCTTCTGTTTTATAGAAAAGTCCATTTGTGTCAATTTTAAATTCCACATATAAGTGATATCATATGGTATTTGTCTTTCTCTTTCTGACTTATTTCACTTAGTATGATAATCTCTAGGTCCATCCATGTTGCTGCGAATGGCATTATTTCATTCTTTTTATGGCTGAGTAGTATTCCATTGTATATATGTACCACATCTTCTTTTTTGTTTTCTATACGCGGGCCTCTCACTGTTGTGGCCTCTCCCGTTGTGGAGCACAGGCTCCGGACGCGCAGGCTCAGCGGCCATGGCTCACGGGCCCAGCCGCTCCGCGGCATGTGGGATCTTCCCGGACCGGGGCACGAACCCGCGTCCCCTGCATCGGCAGGCGGACTCTCAACCACTGCACCACCAGGGAAGCCCCCACATCTTCTTTATCCAGTCATCTGTCGATGGACATTTAAGTTGTTTCCATGTCTTGGTTATTGTGAATAGTGCTGCTATGAACATAGGGGTGCATGTATTTTTTTGAATTATAGTTTTGTCCAGATGTATTCCCAGGAGTTGGATTGCTAGATCATATGGTAGCTCTATTTTCAGTTTTCTGAGGAAACTCCATACTGTTTTCCATCGTGGCTGCGCCAATTTACATTCCCACCAACAGTGTACAAAGATTCCCTTTTCTCCACACCCTCTCCAGCATTTATTGTTTGTGGACATTTTAATGATGGCCATTCTGACTGGTGTGAGGTGATACCTCACTGCAGTTTTGATTTGCATTCCTCTAATAATTTAAAACTTGGCTCTTAAAGAAGAGAGAGCACTTTCTGTTCTACTGGGAACAGGATGGTGGAGCCGAGCTATGTTATAATTTGCTAAACATATGTCAGATAATAACAACGGGAAAGTTCCGTGTTTGGGATACTGTGTGAGGATGTGTAGATCTTAATAAAACCATCATGGCAGACACTGTTGGTTACCTAGCCAACATCCATGCATTCCCCCCACTTGCTTCCTAACAGAACTGCAGTTTTGTTGGAGCCTGTCATGGGTCCGGGCCTGAGAATGCGTCATCATCAGTCTAAGCTTGTTTCCACTTTCTCAGCTTTTATGACAGCTAGGGCTGATCACACGGCCCAGATATGACCAATAAGATAGAAGCAGATTTCTGCTGAGAAATCTTCTGGGAAGCTCTTGCTCTCCAGATAGGAGGAGACAAAGGCAGCTGGCACCACCAGTCCCTCTTCTTTCTGCCTTGAATACAAACCTGAAGTTTAGAGCTGCATCAGCTGTCTTTTGACCAGAGGCAACAACTCAAATGCTAAAATCATGAAGAAACAACCTCCTATATATTTAAGCCAGTATCATTCAGGCTTTCTGTAAGATTTACACGAAGGAATCCCTAATATGCCATAATAATACAAGAGATGTTTGAGTGCCTCAGATCAATGTACCCAGCATTGTGACAGGACGGGGGCAGCATGTGCAAGCTATTTCCAGGGATTCTTTGATGACAGACCCTGAAAATTCTAAGTTTGAGCACCTAGCATTTCTTTTTTGTTTTGTTTTGTTTTTTTTTTTGGTGCCGAAACCCGAGATCGAACCAGGGACCAGCTAGCATTTCTGACATGAGTTTATGCGATCTCATGCAGCTTGGCCTCATAATTGGTTGTCCTAGATTGGCTCATGCTTAGTTGAGGAACCATTGTAGGATTCTGGGTGACCATTTATAGTTCCTGTAGTCACACTCAAAGCCTTGGTTCCCTGGTCTCTCTCAGCATTTCTTTCTTTCCTCTATTTTTTTAAAAAATAAATTTATTTATTTATTTTTTATTTTTGGCTGCATCGGGTCTTCGTTGCTGCGTGGGGGTTTTCTCTAGTTGCGGCGAGCGGGGCCTACTCTTCGTTGCGGTGCACAGGCTTCTCATTGCGGTGGCTTCTCTTGTGGTGGAGTGCAGACTCTAGGTGTGTGGGCTTCAGTAGTTGTGGCACACGGGCTCAGTAGTTGTGGCTTGCGGGCTCTAGAGCACAGGCTCAGTAGCTGTGGTGCACGGGCTTAGTTGCTCCACAGCATGTGGGATCTTCCCGGACCAGGGATCGAACACGTGTCCCCTGCATTGCCAGGCAGATTAACCACTGCACCACCAGGGAAGTCCCTCTCTCAGCATTTCTATCACATCAACCCCTCACCCTTGTCCCATGTCTGGTGTGTGGGCTTGCTATACTTAGACTTACTGGGGAGGAAGGAAAATTCCTTTAAGACAGAGAAGAGAGCCCAGAGATAGATGAGGACTGGGTGGATCTGGGCATTTTCTTCTCTAGTCAGATGGCTGATCCTTATTGTTTTTAAAAAGGTGATAGGTGGGAGACCTGTACTTCCTTATAATTGGCAGTGACAGGCTGGTCTTTATCCCCCCCCACCCCACAGACTTGGTAGAGAGAAGTCATTAACATACAAACTTTTTCAAATCGGGATCAACCATATCAGACCACCCAGTGAAGAAACTTCCCACCTCTTTTACTAAAAATAAAACCCTCCAAGGTTAACACTGGAAGGAGACAGATTCAAGCAGAGCAGATATTCATTCCGAATCTCTTGTTTGTAGAGCCTTTAAGAGCTCCTTCAGGGCACGTCTCCTCTCCCCCAGCACTCCTGAGGACAGTTCGTCCACATGCAGTTGTCAGTCTAGTTGGGCTGATATTTTTTTGTTTTGAATTGTATTTAATTTATTTTTTTATACAGCAGGTTCTTACTAGTTATCTATTTTATACGTATTAGTGTATATATGTCAATCTGTGCTGATATTCTGAAGGGTTAATCAGATGTCCTTAGGACAAATATTCCTTACCAGTTCTTTGGGTAAAGTAGACTCGTCTCCTTTAAAATAGGCATTACTTTTAAGCACTACGTGGGAATGGCTTGTACCTATAAGCAGAAATCTCTGGGACACTGGGACGGCACTTATTAGTAGACATTATTATTGCTGTAAACACATGTGTATATACAAGGACTTCTGAATTTACCTTAAACTAAAGTAAAAATTTCATAAGTCTGAAAGATCTCAAACCGTTTTCCCGGGAGCACTTTCAAATATGCCAAATGTTTACTGTGAGCATTTATTATGTGCCATCTGCCTTACGTTAGGGGCATCACACATTGTATTGATCAAGAGTCTCTTGGTTGTAAGGGATAGAAACCTGACTTACATCAACGTAAGCATCAATGCACTGCAGGGGCAGAGGAGGAGCTTCACAACCAGATCCAGGAATACAAAATCTTTTTTTTTTTTTTTTTTTTTTTTTTTTTTTTGCGGTACGTGGGCCTCTCACTGTTGTGGCCTCTCCCGTTGCGGAGCACAGGCTCCGGACGCGCAGGCCCAGCGGCCGTGGCTCACGGGCCCAGCCGCTCCGCGGCATGTGGGATCTTCCCGGACCGGGGCACGAACCCACGTCCCCTGCGTCGGCAGGCGGACTCTCAAACACTGCCCCACCAGGGAAGCCCCAGGAATACAAAATCTTAACCAAAACTCTCTTCTTGCCTTTTTAATCTCTCGCCTCTGCTTCCTTCTGCTTAATGCTGCCATCCCCATAATACTAGAATTGTGGCTGCAGGTATCACTGAACTTAAACCATTATAGCCTTGGGAGCAAAGAGGAAATGTCTTTCTTAAATAGCAGCTTCATTAATAATAATTTTTAACTTCCCAGGAGTGGTCTCTGATAAACCTGACGTGGGTCGCCTGCCCATCCCTGCACCAATCCCTGTGGCGAGAAGGATTAAAGTATTATAAGTAACCCAGCCTGTGGCACAACTGTGTCACCAGCTGGATTGTATGATTGGCAGTGCCCTCCAGAACCATTTGGTTCGAGTGTGGGAAGAGCAGTTCCCCAAAAGAAAGGGGGTTGTTCCGGACCGGGCTGACTGAGTGACGCGTGTACATTCTCAGTACACGATGTCCTATCATGCTCACAGTACTCCAGTGACGCAAACACTATTATCCATGTTTTACCAGCAAGAGACATGTGGGGAAAAAGAGAGGTTAGGTAACTTGAACAAAGTCACACAGCTGGTAGGCAGCAGAGCTGGGATTCCACTCAAGTCTGTTTAACCCCAAAGCTCCTCCGTTACCCTGCCACTTCTGCTGCCTAGACGAATTTCTCCTCAATCCATGTATCTTAGAGTCAAAGACAAATTACACTAAATTTGCACGTTAGGCAGCCAGCCACCTTCTGCTCCACTCTAGGAAAAGGGTCTTGGTATTGAGGGCTCTTGTCAGGCTTCTGCTTCCTTCTGGAATTCCTAGTTTAAACAAAACCAAGAATTTCTTGGGCCACTTAACTGGGTTGGCATGGCTGGACCCAGGGGCTTAGAATGGTGTTGTCAGGTCTCTGTCTCCCTTGCCATTTTCAGCAGTGCTTCCCTCAGAGTCTCTCTGTATTAGATTTACCCTCGCATTGGTGAGAAGGCTGCAGTTAGGCCCAAACTGAAAAAAAAAAAAAAAAAAAAGAGAGACCATCTCTCTGTATGTATCCATATACCACATTTTTGAAAGTGTTCTGCTCAGCCCTTCATGGGTATTTGTCCACGTTACTGACAAACACTCCAGGACGACACAGACCGGTCCAAGCCTAGGACGGGATGCTGGCAGCCATAAACGCATCCAATCAACCCCTACCAAGGCAGAATCATAGAGTGAAGAGCTGTGGTCAGCCTCCTCCTTCTCAATATTCCGCTAGCGCTTTATTAGCAGTTACAACCCTGTCTAGTAATTGTTTACATCTTATCTTCCTCACTAGGCTGTGTATGCCTGTGGAGCCAGGATCCGGTCTTTCATTTTGACATCTCAGCATCTAGCATAGTGCCTGACATATAGGAACTCAATAAATATTTATCAAATGAATGAATATAATACAGGATAATGCTATGGTTTGCAATGCTATGGTTAAGAAAACAAACATTCTCCAGAGGTCTGGCGGGCACCACAATAATAAAAGCTACCACTTAGATGCCATCGTATAATTTACAAAGTAAATGATAACTACTTTGCTGAAAAATTTTATATCTGCATCTCATTTAAACCTAAACACAATGAAAATGCGTGTACCACTACTTAGAAGCCTTGCACTTAGCTTGTGTAGAGGAGGGTGAGGGAGGATGCACAGGGAGAGGATGTGATCTGTAAGGAGAGTTTGGTCCTGCAGAAGCAGGACAACTAAGACAATTAGAAAACCTCTCCAAGGCGGTGCAGGATAAGTTCCGCCATTCAGATGGGTGCTCAGGTGCTCCCTGGCGAAGGCCCAGCATCTGCTGAGGTTCCAAGGAGGAACTCGGGGATATATTCAGAGCAGAGTTAGAAGAGTGACAAGGAGATGAGCTAAAAAACATGACATGTGTGGAAAGGTTAAAAGAACCAGAATGACTCAGGTTGGAGAAGAGAAGGCCGAGGGGAAACTGAATCATCTTCCTGGAGACAAAGAAGGGCTCTCTCTCTGGGGTGGGGGGGGGGTGGCCAGCTGTCCTCCCTGCCTCTGCATGCGGAGCAGGGGAAATGGGCTTAGACCGAAGGCAGGGCTAAGATTAGAGAGAGGGAAGAATTTGGCAGGAGCGATGTTGTATAACCTACTTTACAGACACTTGGGGGACGGAGGAGACTCCCACACTCCTGGTCCCCGCCCAGTGGACTGGATTTGGGGACGGTCTGGCAGGCTGGCGGGGAACGGAGGAGGGGGTCCTGCGGACCTTCTGTCCGTGGCCTGATCTTTCTCGGTGTCCTCAATTTCCCGTTGGAAAGTAAGTTCCCCAGTTTTGGAGCCGGCAAGGCAGCACCTCCCCCCACCCATCACGCACTGCACCAGTGTTCTGGGCTGGGTAATAATGCCTGTCATTTCCTCTCCCGGGGGAGTGGGGCTGCATGCGCCCTGACAGCCCCGAGGGATTGAAGGCAACTAAAAATAGTGCATTAAATATAATCTGTGGAGGGGCACATTTGCATTGCTTTTCTTTCCCCCTCCGGTCTCTTTATCCTTCTGGGCAGGCCAGGCCTGGGTCTAGCTCTGGGCCCTGGGGGTTGGGTTCTGAGCTCTAGCTGCTCTCACCTTGTTGCAAAAGGGTTCTCTAGACAAGAGATTTGAGCGAGCAAAACCAAAAAGTACAACCGAGGGCCCTCAGGGGCTTCCTCTGCCACCCCTCCTCACTTCCCGTTGGGCCCTCTGCGTCCTTCGGGGCCTGAAGGTACAGGGAGAGAAGCTGGAAGTGGGAGAGGCAGTGTTGAAAAGGAGAGCCAGCTCCAACTTTGTTCTCCCATCAGCCACTTCCGTCTGCTGCACAGTCTCTCTGAGGTTAAATATTAATTAAGAGCAGAATGACAGTGAGAGCTGAGCAGTGTCACTTTCCGTCCCAACACAAATGCTAATTTCCTTCCTGGTATAAAGTGACTTCGGAGCGGGATTGGCAGCCCAGGGAGAATAGCTGGAGAGAGGGAAGGAGAGGAGGTGAGGAGAGGAGAGATGGGCAGCCCAGCTTCAGAACTTTTAAGAGGAATAGGCGAGGGAGGGGGGAGAAGAGGGCCGTCAGGTTGCAGAGGATGTGGTCACAAGACAATCCTAGACTCTCCCCACTTTAACACGGTGATTTAAGAAGCTGGGGGTAGAGCTGGCGCTCCCCACATCTCTAAGGCAGGGTTCTTAACCTGGGGTCCATGCACTGGTTTCAGGGCTCAGGAAACTGGAAGCTGTTTGCAAAACAATGTGTGTGCACACAGACAGCTTTTGGGGGAGAGTCATGGATTTCCCTCAGAGCTGGTGTGGTGTACCACAGGGTCATCCTCAGCTGGGGTACCCACCTCATGGTTCAAGATGGCTGCTAGAGCCTTAGCTGCACATCTGTCTTCTAGGAGGGAAGCAGAACATCTGTCTTCTAGGAAGGAAGCAGAACAGTGCGATGGGGAGGGGAGGGCAAAAAAAGCTCCACTCCAGTTTTCTGTCCCCCTATTAATGTCCCCAGAAATCCACTTCCATCTTCCTGTCCACACGCACCCTCAAGACAGGCTTGAGGGAAATACGGTCTCTCGGCTGAGCGTGTTGCAACTCCACATAAAATGCGTTTCTATTAATAAGAAAAAAGAGAGAATGACAGATAATCAAGAATTTCTGCTGCAGTCTCTGTCTCACCGAAGGCCAAGAATCTCAGATTCGAGGGAAGACATGTTACACCTCTCTGCGATTTCCATGCCCACTGCCCACGCAAAGCTGACTGAAGGCAAAGGCCGAGCATCAAAGTGCCTACTTTGTCTTGGGAACCCATCAGCCACTCCTGAGTTCACACTAGGTCTTCAGAGGCTGGTCCTCCCAAGTGAGGTTGGCAGGTGTAGCCTCTGACAAGGGTCGTTATTTGAAAGGAGGCTAAATAAATGGGTGCTTGTTCCATTGAGGAATGAGGGGACTTTGTGATGTGTGTCGAGGAGCGGCTTTGTTTGGTCTGTGTCTGCGTCATCTTCTTCCTAGCGGCACAGCCTGGAATAGGTGACCAAGGAGAGAGAAGACATTTTTACTTCTTAAGAAAGACACAAATGGGGGCAGGTTTGGGGTGTGGGTGTCAGAGAGGTGAACTGGACCAGAGTAAGATTCCACTTGTGAAGGACCTGGGTGGTAGATTCGATTCCATTTCTCTCAGGTCTTTGTGCCTGTGCACGGGCTCTTCCATCTGATCAGTGTGGTCATCCCAAGGTGGACTTTCAATCCCTCTTCAAAAGTCAGCTCCATGACACCGTTCCTGGTGTCTCTGGCTCTACTTCACCACCACAGCTGCCTCAGGAAACTGGTTGCAATTTTGAGCGATCTTTTTTTTTTCCTTCTTTTTTTTTTGCGGTACGCGGGCCTCTCACTGTTGTGGCCTCTCCCGTTGCGGAGCACAGCCTCCGGACGCGCAGGCTCAGTGCCCATGGCTCACGGGCCCGGCCGCTCCGTGGCATGTGGGATCTTCCCGGACCGGGGCACGAACCCGTTTCATGATCAGCTAAGGTAGACAACTCTTGGTCGGGCTCAATGTATGTTTGATGGGGATGAACCAATTTTAAAAGGTGTTAATGGGCCTCTATGGTGAGCAAAATATTCCAGAGGTAATAAGGGGATTAAAAAATAAAAATTGCATGGACACTGGCTTCTAGGAGTCCATAGTCTAGTGGGGGAGACAGAAGAACAGATTACCGATCAAAAGCGAAGGTAATGGTGATACTATGCAGGTATTTTTAGAACAGGGAGGGAGAGATTAGTAGAAGGGAGAGGGATCTAGGAAGGTAACACTGATTTGTGTGAAGCCTTAAGGAAAAATCAAGCCCCCATCTTTAGGGCAGTGGCTGGGAGAGAAGGGGCAAGAAAGAGGAGAAAACATACTCTTTGGAGATCGGGTGTCTTGGCAGGGTTGGAGAATTCCTTTGAGAATCTAGAAGTGTTTCTATTTGTTTGTTTGTTCTAACATGGGGAAACTATGCTCTCTGTATGTTAAGTTGAGTACAAGGCTCGAATTTTTTTCTGCAAGGAAACTGTGTTTTGTTCTTGTATATCTTGAAAGTGCTTGTGAAGGTGTTGGGACTGGGAGATGGTGCTGTTCAGGGAGAGGAGGCGAGGGGCCAGGGTGGGGCTGGGGGCTGGGATGGGTGCCACCTTGGTCTGAGTGTTTTGCAGGCCTTTGGGAAGGAGATCCCATGCTAGGTCCTTCCCTCGCCCTTCCTTTTTCTGTCTTTCTTAAAATACCTTGTGTTTCTGCAGCAGTGCGGCTGCTAATCTAAAATAAAAACAGCAGGAAATGCAAATGGTCAGGTTCTCCTAGCAACAGGAGCCAGCCCACGCAGGGCGTGTGGAGCAGAGAAAACTGTCCCGAGGCTGAGAGGCGTGTGGCTGGGGTGAGGAATAAATCTCCTCTTAGAGCCTCGTCCCTCTAACTGCAGAGAGGGGCTGTCTGGTGGGCAGCCACCTGCTGTGCAAAGAAACCCTCCATGAACTGGACTGAGGTAAAGGATCATGTACTGGGGAGATGGTGCGAGGGTAGGGAGACAGCAGGAGCCATGGTTTATTTAAGATACTGCCTGACGGCAGTGGCTGAAATGGCATCTCAGAACCTGGCTTTAGGGGGTCTAACTAGGTGCGTGATTGGGAAAGGTCTTCATCTGTGGGCATGTTTCCATGTGTCCATTTGAATCAACCCACAAGCCTTGCCATTCCTAAGGTTATGAAATAAAAGGAAGTAGAAGATGCCTCAGATATGCAGGTAAGGGGACCAAAATCAGGAAACTGCAAAGACTCAGAGATACCTGCTTTAATCCCCTCCCGTTACAAATGCAGAGACTGAGGTCCAGAGAGGTAAAGGACTTTCCTGGGACATGGATCTAATTAGTGGCAGAGGTAGAACTAGAAAACAGGTAACCAGGCCGAGACTCATTCTACTTTAAGGTGAAGCTGCTGCTGGTCCTCCTCTGCGCACAGCTAGACAATCAGAAGCCGTGATAACCTTGCTGGGCCCTTGGATAAGAAATCCAGTCCTCTTAGGTACATCAAATAACTCTAGAGACATCTGAGAGACAAATGAGCACCACAACCCCCATGGAGTGCCACGGAAAAGTGAGCCCCTGAAGATGAGGGAGGCATCGGCTGGGTGCCACCCAGCGCCTGGTGGCCACCATGAACAGGCATTCCGTGGGGGTCTCACAGTGGGAAAGGGGAGGAAGAGCACCGCCTCAAGGTGACGTGGGAGAAAACTGGAGAAGTTGGGGGTGACTTGCTCAAGGGGTCAGATCCAAGAGTGGTAGAACTTGGAACAGAACGCTGGACTCCTGGCTCCCGGGCTCCTGGAGAGGCCCATGTGTCCTAGACAGTGTAGCTTCCTTTTACATAGCAACTCCTTTATTACTCACGCCCCGGCTTCCTCCTGCAAGTCTCCTGTAGCCTCTCCCCCAGAAAACGCAGTGCAAGAAAAGTGTTCTTTGTTCTAGCCGAGTCTTGGCTTCTTGAGTACATGGTCAATCATGAGGGTTCCAGGATAGGTAACAGGGTGGACAAGAGCAACAAGCCATGTGGGGGAAATGGCTGGTGTACTCAGAACGTGGATTCAGAACCATCATCTAGGAATGACCTATGCATCTGCATACTTCACTTCTCCGTGACCCTGGGGCACCCCTTTCAAAAGCTCAGTCCTCACCTTTCCAAGCTGCCCCACTCCTCTGGGCCAAAGCCCAAACTGAGGCAGTCAGTTGATGAACAGAAGAAAGAATATGGGCTTTGGTGTCCGCATCCTGAGCTCAAATTCTGGCTTAGTCACTAACTGTATGGCCTAAGCAACTTCCTTAGCTTCTGAGAATTGGATTCTTTATGTGTCAAATGTCTGTCTCATAGGGTCATATCTCATAGAGGTATGTGAAGCACTAACACAGCCAGACGTAACAGTAGGCACTCAACAGATACTGGTTTCTGCACCTCTTACTTGTGGCTGCAGTTGCTCAGGGACCAGGTGGGAGTTTTGACTGCTATTGCCAACGCAGGGAATGTTATTTTCCAGGTGGCCCGAGATGGAGCTCGGAACGGAATTCTCCCACACACACAAATTAACTTGCCTTTATTATTGATGAATTGGGTTTTTACCAATAGATCTGGGAACATAACATCTATGTCGGTTTTTCCCCACTATTTCCCCGGCACCTGGTACTCAGTAAACAATTGTTGACTGAATGAACCAATGTGTTGTTTATGTGAGAAAAGGCATTTTAAATTCAAGATAGCTTACAAAAGGATATTTGAAGCATAAGGAGTTCATAGATTTGGTCTGCTTACAGAATCTCTTTGAGGCCAGGCCCAGAGAAGACAGGTTGGGGTCCAGGCGGGGGGACCTGCTAGTGGGTTTACCAAGCCATGACCTGTAGCCCAGCTCCGGACAGTTTCCTGGCTCAGACAAGACAGCAAACTGCAGTGATTCATATAAATGGCTTATGAGGGGGCGGGTCTTCCCAGGAGATCTCTGATGGGCAGTTGGGGTCAGTAAAGTGGATCGTCAGCCTTGGCCTTGGCAATTCCATCCTCCATCCTACTCTTCCAGCACATGAGGGGCGTATGCAGCTGAGGTCTCCTCCAAGGAGGGCTTTGCTCTTCCCTCTTAGTTGTAAACATCTCTCACACCCCACACCACTGTCTCAGTCCCTCTGTGTCTCTCTCTCTTTGTTTTTTTCCTCTCTCTCTCTCTCTCTCTCTCTCTCACACACACACACACAAAGTTTGGATATTGATTCTACCATTTTAACTCCAACTTCTGTTTTTCAAATGTGGATAGTGCCAGCTTATTCATTATTCTCTTGTTGCTGGAGTTGTCATAAAAATCAATTTCCCATTGCTGAGATAGTAGCTCCCTGTGTCTCTTAGAGGATCAGCAGGTCCCATTGGACCTCTGGGAAATCACAGAGGCTGTTATAGCTGTGGGCTCAGCACGTGAGGTCCTGAGGGGATTATCACCCACTCCTCCTGGGAAGTGTGGACCCGCTGAGTTTATCTGCAATCGCCTTGAATCGCAGACTCACAGGAGTGTTCAGATTCTCTTCTTTTTTGCTTCTTCTACTGAACACATTATAGACCTGCAAGAGGACAGAATCCCTAAGTGAGAGACAAGTCTTTAGCCTCAGCTTTTTTCTTCCTAAAATAAGGGTCTTTGCTCCCTAGAACCAGGCCGCCTGATATCATTATCCATGAAACTGGTGGAAAGTAAGAAAATCGTCTTTCTCCTCCTGAGTAGGAAATCAGGTCATCCTCTCCAAAGGTACAGAATACTCCCCCAGGCTGTTAAGAGCAGGTTCTGGTTTCTACCCAGAAAAGCTATAGACAAAAACTGTGGCTGCCTACTACTGAGTATCAGGGGAAAAAGCAGAGATATTTTTAACATACGGAATATCAGTGAACAGAATGCTAAGGAACTAGAAAACTTATTCCAATAAATATGAAGCATATGCTCTGCCTAAAGCAAACCCAGCTTCTGCTATATACAAATTTCATGAAGGAAAAAAAAAAAAGTTGGAAATTGCAGAAATGTCTGGCCCAGAGTGGGCTACAACCACTTGCAGCAAGGGACCTGGAAGGCTGCAGAGGTGACCTGGGAACAGTGACTGGGCAGCTGGGGGTTCGTGGGGTCCTTGGCCATCTTGTCATGCGGGTTGGGGATTGTCCAGTACCCCCTGGAGTCCCGGGAGCCCAGCTCCAGATGGACAGTCCTACACACACAACCTCAGTTTGTAATGTCACGGTGTGCGTCACCAAAGATCGGAACATCAGCTCTGCTACCCTGAATCCTCAAACAAGGAAAATGCCTGTGTCAGTGGCAGAGATTCCTGAGATAAAAGGACCTTTTGGATTTTATGCGACCGGTTCTTCCTCTTGCAACCGGGAAAGGCAATCTGCATTCATCTCATTAGCGAGGTTCTGGTAACTGGGGATATTAATTTCATTGCTAAACCTGACAAATATTTTACTCTCTCCTTAGTGGGTAATTGCATCCCAACAGTCTCTTCTTTTGTGCTGCCAGATGGAAAGGACGTGTGTTTGCCATTCTCATTTATACAGCTAGTACCTTAGCATCGCGCCTGTCCCCTCCCTAGCCGCACACTTCCCGGGCTGGGGATGCGGAGGGGAGACCGAGCGGCAGGCCCGGGTCCTGGGTGGGCTGTGGAAGGGGATGGCGGGAGAGCCCTGGGCACGGTGGAGGGAGGCGAGGCGCTGCCGAGGGCTAAACCACGACAATAAAAACACCGCCGCTAAAACAGTGTGGTGGAGGAGAGACAAATCATTTTGCCGCCTGAAATTCCCCCTGCAGCCTCTCAGCCCCAGAACAGCTCCCCGCACCGAGGGCGCCGCTACCCGCCCCCCGCGGCCCGACTGCTGACACGCTGCAGCCACTCCCGCCCCGGTCGTCTCCGCGCCCGGCTCTTTTGCTCCTGCAGGGCGGCGGCCGCACTGCGAGATGCTGGGAGCGCCGTCAGGGAACGGGGAGAGATGACTCTCTGCAGGCACGTAGCTGAAAGCCTGTTTCTTTTCCTCGGGAGGAAGAGCAAGAATCGTGCTCAGCTCGCCTGGGCCTTCATATCACCCCCTCCATCCCCCCTTCCCAAGGTTGCTAACTTTGCCAAATCCTCACTACGCTCTCGGCCCCGCCTCCTCAGTCCCCGCTGGACCCTGACTGGCAGACGCTGGCTTCTGATACAATTTCTCTCCTGGAGAGATGGGGGCCAGGGCAGGCGCGGTGCGCGCGGGAGGAACTCCAGCCTGTAGCTCAGGATTCCTTTCTGCTGGTCTCACAAATGAGACCCATGACACACTGACCGTTCGCTGGTCTCCTCTGGCTCCTGCCTTTGCCCAGCTGTCGGGGAGATGGGTGCAGGGTGCCCCTAATTTCCAACCTCGCCTAAGTCAAAGGGAAGGCAAAACTAGGCAGGGTACCCTTTCCCACTCTCCCCCTCCCTCTGGCCTCTGAGTGTGGATTTGGGGACCCTTAGGCAAGAGTCCCAGAGGGACACCACCTCAAGGACATGCTCCTAAGAAGGAGCCTGTGCTTCAAGGGACTGTGTTTGTTATCGAATGAAAACAATTAAAAAAAAATCATCCTTGGATATAGCAGATAAGAGTGGCCATAGCACAACACCGTGCAGATTTGTCCAGGGGTACCACATTCTTTTACCCCATCTTGGATCACCTCCCAATATCATTTTAGCCACCTATGGCATTGGTGGCAAAGACTATTACATTGGGGTTCGGAGTTGAAGGACCTGGGTGGAAGCAAGCCCATGGTCCCTAATCCCGGTTGTGTCACCATAGGACCTGAAGCTCTGAGCTTCATGTGATCTCTCTAATAAGACTGCTACTTCTTCCTGAGCCTGGGGTTTTTGAAACAAAGCTGAATGGAAACGCGTGAGTCTTTTAGCGGCTTTCCCTGACTGGAAGGGACTCATCTTTCCTTTCCAACATATGATCCCATACCTCTTCTTCCAAGAAGCTTTCCTTGCCCTGTTATTTTCCTGTGTGAAATAATTCTTATGGAGAATGCACTACCTGACCCACTCACCGTTGATCTGACAGCCTTATTATGAGTTTCCTGATGTACGGGTAGGAGCAACACACTCATACGTGGTATATGTTGCCTCTAAAATCCAAAGAGTCTTGCCAAGCATTGTGCCTCTTTTTTGTTGATAGATGGAACCAACTGTCTTTTACTTTAGAGAGTATATCCTGACCTGAACTAGACCACTAGATCCTTAGGAATGTCACTGATGTGGCAAGTCCTTGAGCTTTCTATCATGATACCAATGTAATGGGCTAGTATGATGTTCTTAGGGTATCAAGACAATCAAGGTCTCTCCAGACCATGTTATGACAAAGAGCAGGAGATTTAACAGTGAAGGATACTGTTGTCCCTGCCACCTGAAGTCAAATTGCTTCTGATTATCTTTGGTGATAGGAATGGGGAGTGGGGGGAGAATTTGTTAGGCTAATATCCACACATCAGCTTCCAAGGGCTCTGTTGTTTTGCTCCAGCAAAGTTATCACATCCAGAATCAGCTGCAAATGGCATCACTGATTAAGTGTGTGATAATCTACAGCCATTCTCCAAGACCATCTGTTTTTTGAAAGAGCCAGAAAAGGAAGTTAAATGGGGATGTGTTTGGAATCACACCTCTGCCTCTTTCAAGTCTTTAATGGTGACACTAACTGTGATTCTTCTGGGATGGTTTCTAGCTTGCTTTTGGGTTACTAGCTCAGCAGGGGGGACTGGGCTGGGGTAGGGCAGTTCTAGGGCCTTCTACTTGGCCCTCCTCTCTGTCCATAATAGACCTCACTCTGTGGGTCAGGGAATCAATACAAAGATTTTTCCTGTTACTAACTGTATCTGTTCCAAATATATTTTTCTGAGACTGGGAACCATGAAATAGATCCATGGTCCCACTGAGTTTGGATGGAAGCTTCATCTTTTACCTGACTTTCATAAGCACACTCTGACTAGTGAACCAAGGTGGGATTTCAGGTTTTAGGATTAGGGTCAGTTCAATTCATTTCTTAATGCCCTGAAGAATGGAGCATATCCTCTGGGAACTCTTGAGGGAATATGGCTGCGGGGAGGTTGAGCAGGCTGCATATAATAGATCCTTTTTAGCATCTTCATGTTCTTTAGCATTTAGACAGATTCCTCTATATCTATAGAATGCCAGGGAAGTCCTGACATTTCAGTCTTACTGGCTATAGCCTACTGTCGAGATTGGTCAGCCTAGTTGACCCTTAACGCCTCTTCCCAAGTGCTCAAACCGTGACATTAAATCCCAGTTCCCACTTGCGCACCCATTTCAGAAGATTTTAGCTAATCAGGCCTTGGGTTATGTTCTCCTTTATCTAACAACCTTAGAATCTAGTTAAATACATGTTCCTCAGACTCCTGTTGGTGTAAGTTAATGAAGTCCTGCAATTGTTTTGGCAAACAGTCTATTTCCTCCAGGCCCAGGTCTTGTACGTTACAATCAGAACTATGCTGCCATTTAACCCTCCTTGAGGATCTGGAAGCAGTGAGCATAATGGATGTGGATCCTGGAGAAAATCAAATTTTCTTGGCGTGGTCCTTGCAAGGTTTTAATTCAACCTTCGGGAAATGGGGTAGCAGGATACTCCAGGAGGTTTAGGAGGATTTGAGCATTCAAGGTCTCAGTCTCATCTGTGTCTGCACAAATGTCTCCATCCCATATCTTAGGGTCTCACTTCTTTCCCATCAGTACCGTCAGCTTACTGTAAGGGACTTAAACTGAAGGGTTTGAGTATTTAATTGGGTTTGCAACTCTGCAACATTAAAATCATTTTCTAGGCTTTATCCTCATCCATATGGTCCAGAGACTACAGGAGGAGGAGTCTTTAGGACAATTCCCAGTTTTCCACCTGGCTCTGAGTTGGATATTCAAGGCCTCAATAAGTCCTTTTCCCTGTTAACTCTCTTTGGAGCCATCAGAAGCAGCCAGCTGACTCTACGGTCTTTACAATAACTATTGTCACCATGGTGACAAGGTACTACAGTCGCTTTGTTTCTATTGCCCACCACCTGAACTTCATTCCTTGTGACCACTAATGATAAATTGTCACTGTGGTGCCACTGAATGCCATGCATTACTAGTATCCCACTTTCTCTTGGGCAGGAGGTTAGCTGTGTGCTTCTCAAATATGAAAGCAATAGAATATTAGAATCCCATTTTAGGGGACTGTTTTCTTGGGACCTTTCTGATAGCTATTCTTACTTTAGTCTAGAGCCTGGAAGCCAACACATAGCACACTCAAATAATGTAATTGAGGTGGATTTAATAAAAGGGCTATTTATAAAAATGAAGATAGTGCTGGTAGATTGAATAACTGACTTCAGTTCTTCAACCCTGCCTTTATCCATATCCTTACATGTTCTTGTTATGGGTGGAGTGTACTTCCTTGTCTCACTTCTTTGGGCTTAGTCATATGACTTTTTGGCCAATGGCACGCGGGTAGAAGTGAGACCACACTAGTTCCAAGCTTAGGCCTTAAGAGTAATCACATGTTTTTGTTTGCTCTTTTGAGGCTCCGCCACAACCATGAGAGAAACATATCTACTGGTCCAAAGAGGGTGAGAGGCATGTGGAACAGAGTTTCTCCTTCTACCCCATAGACCTCCAGTGAGAAGCATAGCTGCTCTAGCTACCAAAGCATGAAGTAAAGATGCCCAACTGAGCCCAGCCTACGTCACCCAAGTTCTAGCTGACCTGCAGATCTATCAGGACGAATGGTTGCTTTCAGACATTGGACTTTGGAGTGGTGGAAATGCAACACTGGTGTAGCAATAGCTGGCGGATACATGAGAATAAATAAAAACAGTAAGAGATGGGGCAGAAGCCCAGAGATGCTGAGGGCAGGCTTAAAGGATCAAGGGGAGGAAGAAGTTACTAGAACCTAACGAGAGTAGCTGAAGAAGAAAATGTTTGACGAGAGCTGTGGCCTTTGATGGAGGGATGTAGACAATCCATAGAAGCCAAGCAAGGGGAATAAATTTTATCCCTTCACTTTCCTCCTGTCTTCTGACCTCCTGCTGGTATCTCTTATTACCAAAACTAGAAGGTAAGGGAACCCACTGGTGCAGGCCATTAAAAATTTTTTCTTAGTGCATAAAGCAGGAGGAAGGCCTGGAAGGGACAATGGAAAATATCCAACATACTTTGTATGCCTGCAAATGGCTTTGTTTACCCTCATACTCGTATGATAGTTTGGTGGGTGGAGTATAGGATTCTAGGTTTGAAATGATTTCCTCTAGAAGTTTGAAGAAATTTCCAATGTAGTGTAGCTATTGAGAGGTTTGAAATTCTTCTGATCTCTTATCTTATAAATGTGACCTGTTGCTTCTCTCTCTCTTGAAATGAGCAGAATCTTCTTGTTGTCCCAAATGTTTGCAAATTGTCTCCATGTGCCTTGCAGTGGATTTACTTTCAGTCATTGTTCTAGACACCCGTAGGGTCCTTTCAATCTGGAAACCTATGTCCATCAGTTCTGGAAGTGTTTCTAGAATTATTTCATTGATAATTTGCCCTATTCTGTTTTCTTTTTCTTTTTTTGCGGTACGCGGGCCTCTCACCGTTGTGGCCTCTCCCGTTGCGGAGCACAGGCTCCGGACGCCCAGGCTCAGCGGCCATGGCTCACGGGCCCAGCCGCTCCGCGGCACGTGGGATCTTCCCGGACCGGGGCACGAACCCGGGTCCCCTGCATCGGCAGGCGGACCCTCAACCACTGCGCCACCAGGGAAGCCCCTATTCTGTTTTCTTGCTCTCTCTACATTTCTAATTTTCTCTCCCCTATTTCCATCTTTTTCTTTTTACTCTCCTTTCTGGGAGATATCCTCAACTTTTCCCTTCAATTCTATTGAGGTTTATTTTAATAACATTTTAAAATTGAGATATGCCTCATATAACATACGACTTTAAAGTGTACACTTCAGTGGTTTTGTCTATTCACTATGTTGTGCGACCATCATCACTATTAAACTCCAAAACATTTCTAACATCCCCGGAAGAAGCTCTGTACCTATTAGCATTTAATCCCAATTCCCTCCACTCCCATCCCTAGAAAACACTAATCTATTTTCTGTCTCTATGGATTCACGTATTCTGGACATTTCATAAAAATGGAATCATACAATATGAGGACTTTTGTGTCTGGCTTCTTTCACTTGGCATAGTGGGTTTTTTTTTTGGTTTTGTTTGTTTGTTTTTGTTTGTTTGTTTTTTTGCGGTACACGGGCCTCTCGCTGTTGCGGCCTCTCCCGTTGCGCAGCACAGGCTCCGGACGCGCAGGCTCAGCGGCCATGGCTCACGGGCCCAGCCGCTCCGCGGCACGCGGGATCCTCCCGGACCGGGGCACGAACCCGTTTCCACTGCATCGGCAGACGTACTCTCAACCACCGCGCCACCAGGGAAGCCCCATAGTGGTTTTTCTTTTTTAATTAATTAATTTATTTATTTTTGGCTGCGTTGGGTCTTTGTTGCCGCATGTGGGCTTTCTCTAGTTGTGGCGAGCGGGGGCTACTCTTCGTTGCGGTGCGCGGGCTTCTCATTGCCGTGGCTTCTCTTGTTGCAGAGCATGGGCTCTAGGAGCACGGGCTTCAGTAGTTGTGGCACGCGGGCTGAGCAGTTGTGGCTCACAGGCTTAGCTGCTCCGTGGCATGTGGGATCTTCCCAGACCAGGGATTGAACCCGTGTCCGCTGCATTGGCAGGCGGAGTCTTAACCACTGCACCAGCAGGGAAGTCCTGGCATAGTGTTTTAAAGGTTCACCATGTTCTAGCATTTAACAATATTTCATTCCTTTTTACGGCAGTAATATTCTGTTGTACACTTGTCCCTCGCCGTCTGTGGGCGATTGGTTCCAGAAGTCCCCGTGTACACCAAAATCCACAAATGTTCAAGTCCCTTATATAAAATGGTGTCGAATACAGTCGACCCTCCATATCTGAAGATGCAAACCCCACAAATATGAAGGGCTGACTGTGTATTTATTGAAAAAGAATCCAGGTGTAAGTGAACCCCTGCAATTCAGTCCTCTGTTGTTCAAAGGTCAACTGTATAGATATACCACATCTTTTTTACCCATTCATCAGTTGATGAACATTTGGGTTATTTCCACATTTTGGCTATTATGAATAATGCTGCTATGAACATTCATGTACCAATTTTGTATGAACATATGTTTTCGATTCTCTTGGGTGTACACCTAGAAGTGGAATCGCTGGGTCATATGGCAATTCTATGTTTAACTTTTTGAGGAACTGCCAAACTCCATTGAGTTTTAAAATTCTGTTACCAATTTTGACATTTCTCAGAGCTCTTCTTTTCATTTCCTGAGTGTTTATCCTTTTAAAAAATTGAATGTAATATCTCTCCTCTCCGAGGATATCAATGAAATTTTTAAAAAAGATTTCTTCTCTCTGTATAGTCTGTCTCATGAAGCTAATTTAATTTACTCTTTAAAAATCTCTGTTGGGCTTCCCTGGTGGTGCAGTGGTTAAGAATCCGCCTGCTAATGCAGGGGACATGGGTTTGAGCCCCGGTCCAGGAAGATCCCTCATGCTTCGAGCAACTAAGCTCGTGAGCCACAGCTGCTGAACCTGCGCTCTAGAGCCCGCGAGCCACAGCTACTGAGCCTGCATGCCACAACTACTGAAGCCCATGTGCTTAGAGTCCCTGCTCTGCAACAAGAGAAGCCACTGCAATGAGAAGCCCGTGCACCACAACGAAGAGTGGCCCCCAATCACCGCAACTAGAGAAAGCCGCGCACAGCAACAAAGAAACAAAGCAGCCAAAAGTAAATAAATAAAATAAATTTATTTTTTAAAAAAGCTGATAAAAATCTCATTTTCATGCAGACCTTCATGACACTAAATAAATATCCAGTGTTTTAGATGGCTTCCTTTTGCCCTTACAACTTCATTCCTTACCTGGCTCAGTGCTCCCAGAGGATGATGTGTATGGTCTCCATCATAGGCTTCCTTGCCTTCTGCCTTCCACTTGGGTTCTACCATTTGGCTAGAGATGAGAGATAGAACAAAGTCTGGGTGTTTATTCTCCCAGCAACCTCTCTGTGAATGTGACCTTATTTGGAAACAGGGTCTTAGCAGATGTAATCAAGTAAAGATGAGGTCATACTGGATGAGGGCGGACCCTTATCTAATGACTGGTATCCTTATAAGAAGAGGGAGGTTTGGACACAGACACAGGGAAAAGGCCATGTGATGATGGAGCAATGTGTCTACAAGCCAAAGGATGCCAGGGATTGCCAGCAACCACCAGAAGGAGAGCCGTATGGAACAGATTCTCCCTCAGAGCCTCCAGAAGGAACCAACCCTGCCAACACCTTGATTTTGGACTTCTAGCCTCCAGAGCTGTGAGAGAATAAATTTCTGTTGTTTTAAACTAAAAAAAAAAAAATCTCTGTTTTCTATGTTAGAGGCTTTGCCCAAATGTTCATGTCTCAAAATCCTTGGCCTATCAAGAGCAATTTCATTCACGAATAAAGAACCAGAGAACGGACTGGATCATGCTGACTCTCATGCGGGTAGTCTTGTTGACTTTGAGTTTCAAAGTGAGTTGATGGGCTGTTTGTTGAGCACCCCTAATGTCAGTTATTTAGGTCAGATTCTTCAGAGAAGGGCCTTCCAGTCTGTCATCTGGAAGGTTAGGATCCTTCTACCTGTGCTCTGGGGGCTGAATGGGAAAGAGGGCTGGATGTCTCTGGACTCACGATTCTGTGGCACATGGTCACGCCACATTCTTCTTTGGGCATGGTGGTTCTGTCCTCAAGTGGGCCTGTATCTCTCAGTCTAGGGGCTATTCTATTCTCTCCGGAATGTAAACCTCCAGATTTCTGCTAGGATGTGGGGCGCAGGTTCCCAGTGGCATGGACCGGGAAAAGGAATCTAAGGATCTAACTGCTGTTCAAGCAGCTTTTACCCCATTTTCTTTTATGTCGCCTCCCCCTTTTCACTAACTGGTACTGCCTATTCCTGCCAATGCTGCGGTGCAAATTCTGTTGGTTCTCAGCCTTCCTCGCATGGGCTTGGGATTTGGCTTTCTCGGTTCAGCTGAATCTAGTTTCCAGCTTCCAAAACTTGTTGATTTTGCCTCATTTCATGTTTGCATGTTAAAAAAAATCCATTTGCTGTTGTTTTCATGGGGTTTCTGGAGGATACAGAATTAGATGCATGTGTTCAGTCTTCCCTCTTCATCCAGCAGTCTGCACTCCACCCTTCTAAGTGAAAAAAAAAATCTGATATTTTGATTCCCATCTGAATTAGACACCATGTAATCAGACAACAAAACCCTCTATAGTTATCTTAATAGATAGAGTATAACATAAAGAATTGTTAATCAGGTGTAAAAATTGTTAACGCAGTGACTGAAAAAGCTGACAGGGGAATCTCAGCTGTTATGGAGATAGAAATTGCAGGAAGCAGCTACTCCCCCTAGGCCTGGAGGAACAAAGAGAAGAAATTGGAGTTATTGGAACTTGGAAACATAGTGAAAAGGCCTCACACAGCTGTAACTCAGACCTCGGAGGAGCCGCATCGCTTGGCTGGGGCTGGGGTCTCCGACGGTGGCTGAGGCCGGGTGTGGCTGCTGGAAAGCTGGACTCAGCTGCTTCTGGACTGGACACTGCTCTGGGGTGAGGAAGACGCAATGTGACACCAACAGGCAGAGGAAGCCAACAGGAAGTGGAGAGAAACGCGCCCGTGCCATCCTCCTCCTGCAGCATGGGAGTGTCTCCCTAATGGCCTATTGTCAATGCCTAAAGGAGGTCCAGCTCGCAAAGGAGAGGTGTGGTGTGCGGGGCCCAATCCCAGCATCATGAAGCCAACCGGAAGGCTGGCTTGAAGCTGAGGGACCTTAGCTTAGTAACGAGTATGATCTATTCTTTCAGGTACTTGGGTATGTATGCATCCCACTAAGCCTACCTGAGCGTGCCTAAAACAACAAAATCCACTCTGTGCTTCCACCTTCTCACAAAGGCATTCTCACTCTCTCACTAAATGAGGAGACACGAAGTCCAAATAGCAACTGTACCCATATGTGGGAGATGGTCTCACTATCTATTCCTGAGCTGAATTAATTACTGATCAAATTCAGTCATAGTCCCAGCCAAATCTTCTGTTTCTAAACACTATCTTTTTAAAAAAATTTTTATTGGCATATAGTTGCTTTACAATGTTGTGTTAGTTTCAACTGTACTGCAAAGTGAATCAGCTATATGTATACATATATCCCCTCTTCTTTCGGATTTCCTTCCCAGTTAGGTCACCACAGAGCATTGAGTAGAGTTCCCTGTGCTATACAGTAGGTTCTCATTAGTTATCTATTTTATACATAGTATCAATAGTGTATGTATGTCAATCCCAATCTCCCAATACATCCCACCACCACCACTTTCCCCCTTGATATCCATACATTTGTTCTCTATGTCTGTGTCTCTATTTCTGCTTTGTAAATAAGATCGTCTATACCATTTTTTTCCAGATTCCACACATGTGCATTAATGTACGATATTTGTTTTTCTCTTTCTGACTTACCTCACTCTGTATAAACAAGACGAAAAGACAACCCACAGAACGGGAGAATATATTTGCAGATGAAGCAACGGAAAAAGGATTAATCTCCAAAATATACAAACAGCTCACGCAGCTCAATACCAAAAAAACAAACAACCCAATCAAAAACTGGGCGGAAGATCTAAATAGACATTTCTCCAAAGAAGACATACAGATGGCCAACAAACACATGAAAAGATGCTCAACATCACTAATTATTAGAGAAATGCAAATCAAAACTACAATGAGGTATCACCTCACACCAGTCAGAATAACCATCATCAAAAAATAAACACTATCTGGGCTTCCCTGGTGGCGCAGTGGTTGAGAGTCCGCCTGCCGATGCAGGGGACACGGGTTCGTGCCCCGGTCCGGGAAGATCCCACATGCCGCGGAGCGGCTGGGCCTGTGAGCCATGGCCGCTGAGCCTGTGTGTCCGGAACCTGTGCTCTGCAAAGGGAGAGGCCACAACAGTGAGAGGCCCATGTACCGCAAAAAAAAATAATAAACACTGTCTTTTGATCCCAGTTTTCCTCCTTACTTTCCCTCAGTTGGTTCAGAATTTGGGGTGGGGAGAGAGAGGTATTATATACTGACCTTCTTAAACACTAACAGGTATGCTTATTGTCAACAAGTCTATCAGGTACTGTGGCAATTTACATTCATTCCCAAGAGCAGTATAAGTGAGTTCCGGCTGTTCCACATCATCCACTTAGTATTGTCAGACTTAAATTTTGCCAATTTATGAATGAGAAATTGTACCTCATTATTGTTTAATTTACATTTTCCTTACTGGGGAGGCTGAACATGTTTTTGCTGTTTGCTTATTGGACTTGGGTTTCCTCTTCTGCTCTTATTTTTTGTCTATTTATCTAATTTTTTCCTCTTAATGATTTGCAGGAATTCATAAAACTTTTTTGGTAAAACATATTTGAAACATACAAATAAGAATAAAGGATAATATTTAAAAATTCATGTTTCCATCACCCAGCTTCATTAAATTGTCTTATTTGTTTTTATTCATTACCTTATTTGCTTCAGATTAAAAAGAAAACAGAGAAACATCCACAATGGGCACTCTGTATCCATGGAGGAGTCCTGTAACCAAGCCCCAAGGATCCCGAGGGACAACTGTATACACCTGAGATCCTTTCGGTTCCCTTCTCCAATCCTACTCCCCTCCATTCCCCCCATAGTAATCACCATCATGAATTCGGTGTTTACCATATTCTCATGCATAGCTTTTATACCAAGTAGGAGTTATATTCAGGATACTAATCTTTGTTAATTTTATGCATTTTGAACTACAAATATCTCCTCTCGTTCTGTGCTATGTTCTTCACTTTGCTTATGTGTTTTTTGATATTTGAAAGTTTTAAATTTTAATGTGATCATGTTTATCAGATGTTTCCTTTATGGTTTGTGCTTTTTGTGTTATGTTTTAAAAATTCTTTCTCCATCTTTCCTGTATTCTTTTTGTGGATGTATGTTTTATCTCCTTGATGAATATCTATGGTCCCTTGAGGAAAGAAAGACTCATGATTTGTGTACTTCTTTCATCCTCTACGTAGTTAAGTCCAGTAACTCCCAACTGGTAGGTCAGAAACACCTGATTGATGGACAGTAGCTTGTTGTCTTTCTCTGCAGATCAGGCTGTAGCTGCTGCCCTCTTTAGTCACTATCTTGGGTCCTTTCCTTTCTTTTCCTTTTTTGTTTCATATCTACATTTCTCCTTCTCATTCTTTTACACAGGACTCACAAGTTTAGAAGAATATCAGTTGCAGCTGAAAACTATTAAAAATAAAGGGGATTAATTGGCTCATACAAGTGGAAAGTCCTCGGACTTCAGCTTTGATTCAGCAGGTCCTTGACATGATCACTAAAGGAACAGATACGATGTCTTTCTTTTTGCCCTACTTCTTACCGGGTCAGCTTTATTCTAAAGCTTGTTCTCCCTCACAGCCACATGACATTTTTATGTCTAATTTTGGAGGTGGGGTCTGTCCTGAGCATTGAGGATGGTAAGATGCATCCCTGGGCTCTTCCCATTAGATACGAATAGCATTCCTCCTCCCCACCCTGAGTGTGACAAGCAAATGGCTCCAGGCATTGTCAGATGTCTCCTGGGGGTGAAATCACCCCTGGTTGAGAGCTTCTATCCTAATTAGATAAGCTTAAATGGCATGTCTGGTCTTGGAATAATGAGAGCAGGCTGAGGGATGAAGGTGCTAATTGGCTTAAGCCGATCTGGATTTATTTCTAGAGCTGGCTCAACTTTTGGTCTGTGTTAATGAAGGGCAGAAATTAAAGGGAAAATCTAGGTACTAGTAGAAAGGGGGATGGTGGAAGTGATACTGGATAGTCAAGAAATGGCCACCCCCAGAAAAATCTGATATGAAGCCCAAAGTGATAGCTAAGTGACCCTTGCTACTCTTTCCTATTTTAATATTCGATAGTCAATCAAAGCTAAGCTCTCACCATTAGCTCTTCCATTATTATAGAAAGAGAGGGAAGGAGGGAGGGAGGGAGAGAGACAGAGAGACAGAGAGAGAGAGAGATCTGGTTTTTTTTTCACAAGAGCACTAATTTCATCATAAGGAAACCCCCTCATTACCTCATCTAAACATAATTATCTCCCAAAGGCCCCAAATAAATCACATTGGGGGTTAGGGCCTCAACATATGAATTTTGGAGGGGATGCAATTCAGTACCTAGTATTACTATTTGGAATTTTGGTAATTAGAATTCATTTAGAGAATAAATAGAAATGTATATTCTTCTGTTATAGATTAGCCCCTGATCGGCAGGTATGCCCATCATTGAATTTTTATGCAGATGACATTAGATGAAGAAAAGACTTTTTAGGGAATTCCCTGGCAGTCCAGTGGTTAAGACTTTGCCTTCCAATGCAGGGGGCACAGGTTCGATCCCTGGTGGGAAACCTAAGATCCCACATGCCTCGCGGCCAAAAAACCAAAACATGAAACAGAAGCAATATTGTAGCAAATTCAGCAGATTTTATAAATGGTCCACATCAAAAAGAAAAAAAATCTTTAAAAACAATTAGTGTTAAAATTTTTTTTTTAAAAATAGAAAAAAAAAGACTTTTTAAATGTGCAGATATGTCAGAGATTTTCACCTTACCTATCATAGGTTGGGTCCCCTGAGAATGGTTTTTTGGACCAACAGTTTAGCGAGTTTGAGTAGAAGTGATTGATAGGAGAGTATATTCAGGACCAACACCTGTAGGGATGGTAGGGAAGCAGGACTGGATAGGGGACGAAGTTGAAATGTGATAAAGTTGCAACACAGCCTCAGCCAGTCCTATGGCTGGCTGAGAGCTGGGCTGGCCCTTCAGAGTTGCTTCAGTTTGAGGCAAAGGGCCCAGTCCTTGTACCACTGCAGTGGCTAGTCATTAGATGCAAGCTGCCTCCAGCGAGGGTGCAATCTAGGCTGAAGCGGCTCCCAAATGCTGAAGGCAATTCCTAGAAAGGAAGTAGCCTTCAGTCCTGAAAAAGTGGGGTGGGGTGGAGGCAGGTCTGGCCAGCACACCATAGGCTTACGTTAGCCAAGCAATCTGAAAGCAAGTGACTCTAAACTCATCGTCAGGATTGCACTGCAGTGATCATGTTTCTCTACCAATCGCATGTTAGGTCTCCAGCCAAGCATGCTTTCTACTGTTTCAAAAACAGGTTTTTCTGATAGCTTCCAAAATCAGTTTAATGCCTGGTTTATCAAACTGAGCCCTCCTTCGCAGTAATATAATTTCACCGGAATAAAATGCCTTGGTTCTTGGTCAGCAGCCTCTGAGACAGGTGTCTTCAGGAAGAGAATGATGGCCAATGTTCACACCTTCTCCGTTATATCTGACCCCCTTGGGGTAGTGTGTTTATATAGTTCCTCTGGTGATTTCTTGGTCTTGGAGTGTTGGCCATCCTCTGCCACCGTGTTTGGTAATGAGTGTGGTGGCTCTTGAGATTTTAGTCACAGTGACATCATCACCTGGCAGGGGTTTGCTTTTTTGCTCTACACAACAGAGACTGGTTACTCCCAAGCACATTCCATTCACGAAAATAGTTTCACATTGTGAAATATTGTATTTTGCACGTTCAGTCTCTTCTGAGAGCCTCACAGGCATAAATAACTGTCGATCCCAGTAGCTCTATTTGTCTAAAGCACTTCAGATTGGAAATGAGTTTATTAACATCATAAATTGATACAAAATGGGTCATCATTATACGCTCCTTAGAGATAGATGGGAGAGGGAAAAGAGGACTAAAAATGAAGAGCCGAAGTGCTAGTCCTATGTTTGTAACCTGCACTTTAGAAATATCCTCAGACCAAGAGAGCTGCATGTGGGAAATTAGTACCTGGCTCCTGTATAACCTCCCCTCCTTCCCATGAAATAAGATCATGGGAAGAATTTCATAGGAGAAAAGCCGCAGTTGAAGAAAATATGGTACCTGTTGAAATGTTTTCAAATGTTAGGAAACTCAAACTCAAGTTGTTTTGAGGTACAGAGAGGAACTACTGGGTTAATTTTATTGAGAAATTAGGGAAGTCAGTGTTTCGTTTGCTTTAGAACAACAACAAAAGCGAATGATATTATTAAGTATGGAAAATTATTAAACATTGAAAGAAATGTTTGCTTAATTAGAAAATTTTGACATTGACCCATGTTCTAAAATATTTTTTTAAATGCAGTACTTTAAGATGAAGATTATTTTAAAATAAAGTGTTATGGGGACTTCCTTGATGGTCCAGTGGTTAAGATTCCGTGCTTCCACCGCAGGGGTCATGGGTTCGATCCCTGGACAGGGAACTAAGATCCGACCTGCCGCGTGGCAGGGCCCCCCCCCAAAATAATAATAATAATTTTTTAAAAAATTAAAATAAAGAGTTCTGGACTAGAATAAATGTATGAAAAGGCAAACATATTTTGCTAAAGGAAATCTATTCTGATTTAAAAAAGAAGTGAATGATATATGTTTAGAGGCGGAATGACAGCAACAATCAGATTCTTATCTGGGCCTCATCTCTCACTCACAGAGACACGGATCGAGCTCCGTACACAGTGCAGCAGAGAGCACGTCCCTCCAGATTATACTGGACTTATATTTATTAAAGAGGACTGATTGATGATCTTGATAGAAGGTTGCTATCCTCTAGGTACAGTGTTCATACGAACGTTTTATGAAAAATTCACGTTCACGAACTCTCACACGTGGCTGCTCACAGAGCAACATTTTGCATGTATTTTGAAAACAGTTTCCGTGTTTTCTCTCTCACACGATTTTCATATTCTCCTAGACTCCAAAGCTCTTTCTTTTGGGAGATTCCCCTGTTTGCATTGCACAGCTCCAAGGAACACCGTTCACATTGCAATTTCTATGGCAGGCGACTTAAATCTCTACGTGCCTGTGTTTGTTAACCCCTCCTTCACTGCTTTAACTATTTCCTTTTTTCTCGGTGCTTCCCTAGCCTTTGGTTTTGACAAAAAATTTAATAAATGGCGCGGTGTAGTGAGAAGCCATGTGGATTAAAGTACTGTGATGGGTATTTGTTGTTTGCTGCCCGGCATCCATTATCCCTTCCTCCTGACATTACTCTGTTTCCTTCAAGGAACTTCAAATTGCCTTGACTTTCACCCAGGTGACCCCTTACCCCAGGGGCAGGATCTGACGGTGATCGGTGTACTCCAATTAGCATATTCTTTTCCCCAGATCCCAATGATCCATTCAGGGATGGATGTATAACCCAATCAAAGATAGTTTGACAGAAGGGATATCTGTTAGGACTTCTCCCACTTCTGTTTAAGCCACCAGAAATAATTCACCCTTTCTGGCTGCATGTTAAAAAGGCTGTGAACGAAATAGTAAATCCCTATTCTCCAAGAGCATACGTTCCAGCAGCAGGAAACAGGCAGTAAACAGATTGGATGGAATGGTGTTCAGAAACAAGGAGAAAAATTAAAAAGGTAAGGAAAAGTGGTTAGAGAGGTAATGGGAGGCAAGATCTACATAGAACTCTGTAGACCGTTATCAAGACTTTAGCTTTGACTCGGAGTGAGATGAGAAACCACTGGGGGTTTTAGGAAGAGCAGTCACATGATATGACATAAATTATAACAGGACATTCTGGCCTCTGTGTTGAAAGGGGAAAAGAATGGAGGTGGGGAGATCAGTTATGACAGCTACGAGGCTGTAGTTTATTGAAATATTGGTTCCAATTCTTCACTCCTCAATAGAATTCAATCTAGAGAGAGAGGGAAGCATATCTATAAAGAAATTGTGAGTGCAGCTTTTGACACATGGAGCTGACTAGAGTCAAACACACAGAAAACCCACAAAGTTTCTTGGAAAAGTTTATTGGCAAAGCATTGCCAACAACTAAAAGAGGCTGAGGGTGTGCAAGATGTAAACATCTTTGTACTCTCGGTTTTCTACAGACAGGAATCAGGTTGAGACACATCCATCCAAAAGGGTAATTTTCCAATGCCCTTTCCAAGGAAATATGTATGGAAGATGATGGAAAAAGAATGATTGCCTAGATTGTAGAAATAAGAGCTATGGAGACTAGTCATTCTTAGGGAGCAGAACCAGCGCTTAATCATGAAACATTATCTCCCCTCCCCAAATAGAGGAACCTGAGGACCTTTGCTCAGTGGGATTTTATAATTGGTTTGGACCAGTGACTGCTATTTGCTTCCATTATTCTCCTTTATAAATGAGAGTACTTTTTAGTGGTTATGTTATCCCTGTCCATTAGCTGCGGTATGTTGGGCGTATGAGAAGACACTTGTTTTTTTTTCTTTTTCTGGCCACGCCACACAGCTTGTAGGATCTTAGTTTCCTGACCAGGGATCGAACCCACGCCCTCGGCAATGAAACCACTGGACTGCCAGAGAATTCCCAAGACACTTGCTCTTTTAATTCATAGGTCTCTACATCAAGAAGAGCCATATCAGGACCTGATGTGGATCCTGGACTTCAAGGATTTGATGGATCTTTTAGGGGCCGTGGGATAGGAATGAATGTATTTTGCATGTCAAAAGGACGTGAATATTTATAACCAAGAGTGCAGACTGTGGTAGATTGAGTTATTGGTTCCTCACAACTCTTCACTACCTCTTCATAGTAGTACTATGCATACACGAGGCCTTTGCCACGGTTGCCTGGTAAGCAGTGTATTTCCTCACCTCTTGACTTTGGGCTCGGTCACATGACTTTGTTTGGTCAATGGGATGTTAGTGGAAGTGTTAGGAGCAAAAGCTTGAAATATTCTCCTGTGTTGGTTTTTCCTGCTTGTGCTTCTGTGACCACCATGAAAAGAGCATTCCCCGGGTAGCATTTTCAGCGTGGGCTCTGAATAGGACACATGAAGCAAAGGGACTGCAATTGACTCTTGGGCTCACAGCTTGAAGCAGACCTTCCCCAGCTAACCCACAAACCCTTAGCTTAGAGCAGACCTGAATCTACTCTCAAGCTTGAAGTCCAGCGCAGCTCAGCTAAAGTCTACACGGATCTACAGGTCCATGAGAAAAAATAATTGTTTTAGATCATTGAATTTGGAATGGGTTGTGCAGCATTAGTGTGGCAATGACCAATATAGAGGTAATTGCAGTAATTCATGAGAGAGCTGATGGGAACGAGGACCAGGGTGGTAACAACAGAAGTGGTCAGATTCTGGGTATATTTTAGCGACTGAGTCCACAGGTTTTGCTGATAGACTGTAAACGGGGTGTGAGAGAAGGAGATGAGTTGGGGATGAATTCTAGGTTTCTGGCTTGAGCAAGCAGAAGACTGGAATGGCCATTTTTCAGAGATGGGAAAAACTGAGAGAATTGAAGATTTGAGGGGTATTTTCAGGAGCACAAACATGCTACTGGACATGTTGTTTGAGTTGCATATAAACATCCAAATAGGGATGTGCAGTACGCAGTTGATTATACAAGTTTGGAGCTGGAGTGGAGAAAGGTCCAATATATGCAGGTGCGCATCTGGGAGTGATCAGTATGCAGGTGGCTTTTAAAGCCGAGACTGGATGAGATTCACAGGTAAGTATGATCACTTGAAAAGGGGTCCAAGGACTGAGCCTCGGGGCATTTTAGTATTTGGTGGTTGAGGAGTTGAAGGATTAGCAGCAAAGGAGATTGAGAAGGAGCAGCCAGAGAGATAAGAGGAAAATCAGACACATGCAAATAAAGTATTAATTCATATGTATGGTCCTAAGACACCACAACCATTACTCTTCTACATTCTCCTCTTTCTTTCCCTTCTCCACCAAAAATATCACCATCCCTAGATTTGTGTGTGTATGTGTGTGTGTGTGTGTGTGTGTGTGTGTGTGTGTGTGTGTATACTGACTATATGGAAGGCACAGTTTCAATCACTTCACATGTATGTTAGAATTATTGAAAAAGTTAACTGGTATCTTTTTTTGCCCCACTATATATTCACTGGGAAAAAACCTTTTTCTCTTCTGGTCTTCTCTCCAGGACAGGGAAGTCAAGTCTTTGCCTAATTTGGAGTCCCCTTGATAATCTTCCAAGCAGGATGAATTTGTTTGGGGTGGAAAGTGGTTAGATTGGAATAGGTGCTTTGAATGGAATGAGGGAATGAAGAGCTGGAATCCTGGAAGACAGTTAAATTTTTTCTCTCTAAGCCTGGGAGAAGGGGGTTAAGGATGGGTGGAAGGGGTCCATTGGGTATTAGAGACTTGTGTTTAGCTAGCACATAGCTCTCTATTGGCAGTAAGACCTTGGAAGAGGGATGGCTGCCTGGAGGTGAGTGGAGATCAGAGGATGAATGTCACAACCTGGAAATCACTGGCATAAGTCGTCTGTATTTGGGTGGAGAAGATCACTTCGGTGAACTTCTGTTGTAGAGCCTAATAAACGCTCTGATAGGAAAGGGCAATCGGGTAACTCAAATGGGGTACCTTTCTGCTTTGCAAAAAGAGAATGTCTGACTGAGCTTAAGACAAGGATCTCAGTGTATGCAGTTGATGTGCATAACATACAGCTGGTTTTAGAAGCTCTTCAAGTCTGAGCCGCCCAAGCATGTTATTGAGCTTTGGGGAATAATGGCTGTGTGACTATGAACTAAGAGAGATCTCACCCAGCCTGGGACATCCACTGTGGTGCAGACAGGAATATTAACCAGCCAGGACGTTACCTCAGTCTGCTGCTCATAGACGGCAACAATATTAATTAAATGTTAAGACTCCACTTTCTCTCCATTTTGTTTTGGGAAGGGAACTGCATCTTTTGGTCTAAGACATGAACCCTGCAGTTTCTTGGATATTCTAGGGAGGGGAAGCCTCAAAAAGGGAAAACTGAACTTTCTAAAAATAAGGCACCAGCAGCTTGAATGGTTCATTGAAAAAAAAAAAAAAAAGACATAGGCTCCTGAGTTTGTGAAATAGGTATTATCATTTACACATTAAAGAAACTTGGGAAGTTTTAGCTAAAGAAGAGAGCATTTATGATGTTATGATAACTTTTGTTTTTTGCAAATGTTATGCATTAGTCTTATTCTGTGTGGTTCTGGAGAGCAAGACAATAAAAAAAAAAAAAGAAAACTGTCAACAGCTGCGTGAGTGTAAGAGCAGATATTTACTACTAAATCCCAGCACGTGAATTGTGCGCGATACATTTTTTTCAATAAAAGACTGCATACATGACAAACGAAAACCAATGGGTGAAACTTACAGGGAGACAGATTTTTGACTCAACTTATCTTCTAATAATTTGAGTTATTCAAAAACTAAATGGACTATCCTTGAAAAGCAGTGGAATTCTCTACTACTGGGAGTGAAAGAGGAGCCAAAGGACTATTTTTCAGGGATGTGATAGAGAGGAGTTACTCATTAGATAATGGTTAAATCACACAGCCTCTGAGATCTCTGAAAACTCAGATACTCCAGCTTTGTAACTCTAAATCCAAGGGTCTCTAGACATAGACTTGGGAGAAGTATAAATAAGACTCATGATCTCAGAGAAGTCTTCAAGAGGCATGCGTTCAATGGCATGTTTATTAAACACGTGCTCGCGACAGATTTTCACAACAGCAACAAATGTTATTTCACTACCTCAAATCTCACTTATTAAGAAAAAAAATAAGACAGTCACAACAAGGTTGATGGATTTGGATTTTTTCGTGTTTTCTGGGGGGTAAAGCCAGTCTTCTCACTCATTTTCCTCTGTTTTTTCTTGAAGAGCACTCGATTTCATTTTCTTTACCTTCTCTCTGGCTAAGTGTCCCCGGAAGGCTGCCTGGATTTTGACAGCAGCATTTTCCTCCATGTCCTTGTCTTTTTCAGAAGATTCATTCTCAGAGAGGAGAAAAAGTAAAAGACTTCTTAAGCATCTCGTATTTTGATGCTATAAAAATAAGTGTATAAACTTAATCAACTTAGGGATGTAACAATCGAGATGGGTTGCTTCCTGAAGGAATTTTATATATCATCACGTTGTATATGTACCAAACGGTGAATGCCAAAATATCAGACATCTTGTTTTGTCACTCTTTGATATGTCTCTGCAATAAAAGATCATTGCCAACTTCTTCCCCGCAAAACAGTTCCTATTCAACAGCTTCCTATTTAACATTTTTTGGGGGAAAATAAGTGAGAATCCTTGAAGCAGGGTAAAAATGCCAAGAAGGGGCTTCCCTGGTGGCGCAGTGGTTGAGAGTCCGCCTGCCGATGCAGGGGACACGGGTTCATGCCCCGGTCCGGGAAGATCCCGCATGCCGCGGAGCGGCTGGGCCCGTGAGCCATGGCCGCTGAGCCTGCGCGTCCGGAGCCTGTGCTCCGCAATGGGAGAGGCCACAACAGTGAGAGGTCTGCGTACCGCAAAAAAAAAAAAAAAAAAAAAAAATGCCAAGAAGAATAGTAAATGTGCTGTTTCAAAATAATCATGATTACACAAAATGGATTATTTTTAATTTCTCAATGATTAGCTAATTAAAATCATACATTTAAAGTGAAATGCCAAAGAGGAATCCATTTAGTCCAATAAAATCAGTTTTAAGATGGTTGCTTGAATTTTTGTACACAGCTTCCTTTTAAAAAAACATTTAGGTATAATTTACAGATAGTGAAATGCACAGATCTTAAGTGTACAGGTCAATAGATATATAGCTTTTAATATATTTTTTAAATTAAAAAAGTGATACATATACATTTAAAAATTTAAATACCACTGGTAGTGAAAGTTTTCTCCATTTTCCCAAATCCTATACCTAAAAGGTAACCCATCATTATGGATTGAGTATATATATCCTTCTAAAATTTCTCTATATACAAATGTATTCATATGGGTATATATTTGCCTTTTTATTAAAAATATGAGATCATGCTGATCACAATGTCCTGCAGCTACTTTTCCCAGGTAACAATGTATCTTGGTTCCCTTTTTCCTTTTTTTTATGTTATTCAGTATATAATTCTGCCTATTCCTATTTTTTTTTTTATGATACCATTGTAGTCCATTGTACTGATATACTTTGATTTATTTACTCATTCTCCTACTAATGGACCTTTGGGTTGTTCAACCACCCCCTCCCCCCATGACAAAGAGGCAAATCTATCTCTTAAACTTTATTTTTATTTATTTATTTATTTATTTTTGCGGTACGCGGGCCTCTCACTGCTGTGGCCTCTCCCGTTGCGGAGCACAGGCTCCGGACGCGCAGGCCCAGCGGCCATGGCTCACGGGCCCAGCCGCTCCGCGGCATGCGGGATCTTCCCGGACCGGGGCACGAACCCGCGTTCCCTGCATCGGCAGGCGAACTCTCAACCACTGTGCCACCAGGGAAGCCCCTAGCTCTTAAACTTTAATATGCAAACAGATTGGTATAAAATCCTCTGAGATGATGCCCTAATGTGGGCAAATGAATTACGCTGAAGTTGGAAATCAATGGGCTCTCAATTCAAAGTCATAAAAACCTGTGTAAGGGCACCTATTAAAGATGTAAGGAGGGCTTCCCTGGTGGCGCAGTGGTTGAGAGTCTGCCTGCCGATGTAGGGGACATGGGTTCATGCCCCGGTCCGGGAAGATCCCACATGCCGCGGAGCGGCTGGGCCCGTGAGCCATGGCTGCTGAGCCTGCGCGTCCGGAGCCCGTGCTCTGCAACGGGAGAGGCCACAACAGTGAGAGGCCCACGTACCACTAAAAAAAAAAAAAAAAAAAAAAAAAAAAAAAAAAGATGTAAGGAAATGACACTACCTTCCTTCTTTCCTGACCTCCCACTGCATCTTATGCTAATGTTAGGCTGAGTTGCACTGATATAATTCTGAGATGACTTATAAAGATTATAAGGTAAACTTATGACCCACTGGGTAGGAAGTAAGGTATTCCTGGAGGGGGATTGCCCTTTTTGGGTGTCAATTATTGGGTAACTAACTGGGACATTAATACATGAAAAGAAACTCAGAAGTTTGGCCTTCAACACTGTAGACTGTGAGTTCTTCTTTCTCACTAGGCTTGGTCCTCTTGAATCTGGACTATGAAGCATATAGGCAGTGACATGCTGGTAAACGTTTAAAAACTGGCTCTCCAGAAAAAAAAATTGGTCCTGATTTGTAGTATTTATCATGATCTTAATACTCCCACTGTGGCTGATTTCAAGCTATCAAAGTGATATTATTGAACATGGGGTTGTGTACATATGTGCACAACTGTCTCTTAAGAGCTGGCTTTAGCACACCACTGAATATAGGCATCTTTGAGAGTGGACCGAGCCTAACCCACTGTTGCTTGGATGTAGGCTGTCAGGCAGGAAGTCATTTTTGTAGAGCGAAATGCATGGAAGATGAGTAGGACTCATTGTGTAGAGCCATTTTATTTGGCTGTATGCAATTCCCCATGAGCTTCCTTTTGTTATGTCTGAACCTTTACCACTGTGTGGTGATGACAGCGTCAATTAGTGAAAAGTTCCTGAAGTGGAAGTTGAATCTGAGGGATGAAGACTGAGGCTGTATACCCTGAGAAAACCATAATTCAAAAAGACACATGCACCCCGAATGTTCACTGCAGCACTATTTACAATAGCCAGGACATGAAAGCAACCTAAATGTCCACTGACAGATGAATGGATAAAGAAGATGTGGTACATATATACAATGGAATATTGCTCAGCCATAAAAAGGAACAAAATTGGGTCATTTGTAGAGACGTGGATGTACCTAGAGACTGTCATACAGAGTGAAGTAAGACAGAAAGAGAAAAACCAATATTGTATATTAACACATATGTGTGGAATCAAGAAAAATGGTACAGATGAACCTATTTGCAAAGCAGAAATAGAGACACAGACGTGGAGAACAAATGTATGGACACCAGTGGGGGGAAGGGGTGGGATGAATTGGGAGATTGGGATTGACATATATATACCACTGTGTATAAAATAGATAACTAATGAGAACCTGCTGTATAGCACAGGGAACTCTACTCAGTGCTCTTTGGTGACCTAAATGGGATGGAAATCCATAAAAAAGGGGATATGTGTATACACATAGCTGATTCACTTCACTGTACAGCAGAAACTAACACAACATTGTAAAGCAACTATGTCTCAATAAAAAATTTTTTAAAAAAAGACTGAGGCTGTGATTTTTGTCTGTTCTTCCCCTTGGGGAGATTTTCCCATCCGTAATCTTCTTCCATAATCTTGGAAAATAAGATTTTATTTTTAAGGGGAAGAATGAGTTTTCCTTTATAAGAGGCATGGCTAAAACTGATCCACCAGTTAGTATATCACTGGTGCTAGTTATCTAAAAAGCAAAATCATGATTTTAGCAATATGGATGACAGACTGGATTCATATTTGGAGGATAATTTTAAATTGAGGGATGTCATTCTTTGTAGGAATCCAATAGTACATGGAAAATACAACTTACTAAGGCTGTCACCTCTTTCATAGATGTCTGAGACTTTTCTTTTCCAGGCTCACATTTCTCCAGTGGTTCTTGCTCCTAGAGGGGAAAGGGCCAAATAGACAATATTTCCAAAACAGTAAAGTCTTGGATCAAACTGCTTAAAGGTAATTTAATATTACTTTAAGTTATTGATAAGTGGTGGGAATTAAACACATTTTTTAACAAGGAAAGTAGGTTGGGAAAAGGGATAAAAGAAAACTCTCAAGGGAATATGCATAAACAAATATTAAAGACCAAGGAATTGGTTAAAAAAGTTTGATCTTTTGTTTTTGGAATGTGTATAATATTGTTTTATATTAAAAACAAACCATTGTCTTATACTAAAAGTTGATATGATGCTGTAATGAATCCTGAACAAGGAATAAAAAAGAGGTGCCAATAGTTTCTCAAACAGGAATGAAATAAATGCTATTGTATTCCATAGTATGAGGTCAAGTTGACTTTTTAATGATGTTTGTAGATTAAAAACTGAGTCAAAGAAGTAAGTTTTGCTGTAGGGAAGGATTTAAATAGAAAAAAAGGGAAACCAGCTCCATCTATTTTGACATGGTTACTGAAATATTACTCCAGAATAGAAGCATGGTTAATTCAAAACCTTATGGGAAGAGCTTCTTTAATTCATAAAACATAAACTTAAGCACATATAAGCTAATCAAATAAAGCCTTTAGAATTCAAAAGAGAAGAAAAACCACTCTAAAATTGCTATATAATAAGATTTAAAATTTTTCAACATTATTCCTTTGATTTCAATAAAACATGAACACAGAGAATCTAGTTAAATGGAAATAAACAGAACACCCCCATATCTAGCAGGCACAGATGGATGGAACTTCACTTTTGAATTCATGGAATAAGTGACAGGGGGATTTCCTCAGGAAATCCCCAAAATCTACTGTGCAACACCATCAGGATTTGACCTTTGTTAACTCCTTTTAATTCTAATATCTGCTGCTGCTTCATGGCTAATGTATTATCATACTTGCTTAGAGTACTGCTTCTCAGACTTTAATGTACCTGCAAGTTAACTCCTTTTAATTCTAATATCTGCTGCTGCTTCATGGCTAATGTATTATCATACTTGCTTAGAGTACTGCTTCTCAGACTTTAATGTACCTACAAGTTACTGTGTGGATCTTGTTAAAATTTAACCTCTACCTGGGGTAGAGCCGGAGATTGAATTTCCACCAAGTTGCCAGTTGGAGGCAATGACGCTGGATCACACACAGCCTTTCTCAACCGGTGTTCCTCATTGGGATCATAGAACACAGAATTCTTGAAGTGATTATTTTTCTCAGTTTTCCAAAGGATGGTACATAAATAGAATCATTCTAGATACAAAGAAGAGACATTGATTCCTTACGTGCAATGGATGCCTTTGGCTTAGGGCTTAATTATTTTGAGGCGTCTTGGTTGAGAAAGACTGGTTCTGAGAATGCTGCTAAAGAGAAGATAGATTCTTTCTCTGAACAGATTGGCTTAATAGAGAAGACTCTATACCATTACCATCTTTAATTCTAATCAGTCTTTTGTAAGACATCAATGATAATGAAATAATTGGACAAACAGCGCTTTATTTTATGAAATATCATCCATTAATTCAACCAATATTTATTGGGTATCTGCTATTGTAAGCACTGTGATACTCAATAACATTGGAACAACAAATGAAAGTAATTATTCTTTCACTGTCAAGTACGTGTTTCCTGTTGATCATCTTTAAATTTAAGCTAAGTACTGTACACGATGCAGATACCTTAGAAAAGAATTTCTTGCCAGAAAAAACAGCACAATCAAAAAGGTTCATAAGATATTTGTGATGCTTCTCACAATATTCATGATTTTGGGAGATCCCAATAATCTCTGTATCAGAGACAGGGAGAAGAATTAACCAAATCCAATAGCTTCACGGGACCATACCTTGAATGCATGGTTGTTATAGAAGCGGTCATCTACCTTAGTCCCCCATTCTGCTGGATCAAAGTTGGTTTCTAAATAACAAAAGTATAATAATTTCAGACTTACTTTGAGTTCATTAAAGTAAATGTAGACTAGTAACATAAAATGTTTTCTTTTTCAAATTATAGGTCCTTTACTGCCAGTCAAAAATTTTATTGACGCTGTACACAGCCTACTGCTGTAGATATAACCAGTGATTATTAAATATATGATGATGAATTAAACATTAGATGAACCCTTGAGGATATTTAGAAAGGCAGTTAAAAAACCTAAATGCTGCTTTCAGAGTTTACAGTAAAATGGGAGAGACAGAGAACAAATGCTAATACTTAAATATAAGTATAGAAATTTATCGTTATATAATTATGGAAACTTATTATGTATTAGCAAACATGGGGGAAAATGTAACAAAAATAAATGTTAAATAGTAAGGAAGTTTGGAAAAGTGAAGGATGGGAGAAGTTTTTAAAAATTAGGCATATTATGTAGTCAGTTGACATAGAAGTATTTAAACAGAATTTTTCTTTAACTTTTCATTATGAAGAATTTCAGACTTAGAAAGTAGAGAGAATAATAACAAATTTCCATGAGCACATTACTCAGATTCAACAATTATAATCTCATGATTGATCTTATTTTATTTGTAACTTCACTCACTTTCCTGCCCTTCCTTCTGATTATTTTCAAGCCAATCTCAGGCATCCTACTATCTTATCTACAAATACTTGCTTCAGTATACGTCTCTAAGATATAAAGCCACAATACCATTATCACACCTAAAACTACTAACAATAATTCCTTAATATCATCAACTATCCAAATTTCTCCCATTGTCTAATATATTTTTGTTTATTTGTTTTTTTACTGCTGATTTGTTCAAATCAGGACCCAAACAATGGGCACACAGAGCCTTTTGTTATGTCTTTTAAATCTCTTATAACTGAAACCCTACCTCCCAGCCCACATTTTTTTCCTTGCAATTTATTTGTTGAGGAAATTGAGTCATTTTCCCTTTGGAGTTTTCCACAGTTTAGATATCTGATTTCATTCCCACTATGATTTTTTTACCAAGTTCCTCTGCCTTTGAATTTCCTGTAGATTGCTAGTTAGATCTATATGTCTTATCTGATTCAGGTTTGAGGTTTTTTTCCCCAAGGATACTTCATAAGTAGTGCAGTATAATTCTGCCAGGAGATATATAATATCTGGTTGTTTCTCTTTATACAATTTTTATGGGCCCATTGATGATGACTGCTTAGATCATTTCTTTAGGGTTGCAAAATGGCAATGTTCTAATTTGATCATTACTTCTTTATTTCTGGAGTACTCAATAAAAAATACTTTCTCTGTTTGGTTACCCTGAAATACAGTTCTTACATAAAAGGCAGGTTAAACGTTTGATTCTTTTCCTTTATTTACCAGTTTTCAGATTAATCAGTTGGTTCCTTAGGATCCTCTCAAAGAGTTTTCTTGGTTTTTTTTTTTAGTAAATAATTATGAACTAATGAATATTTAACAAATTGAACGAATTTCAATCCACTGCATTTATTAATCTTATTGATGCTCTAATTGTCCAAAATTGGCCAGTAGGGGCTTATTCAGGTGCTCAGATGTTCCTGAGTCCTTTGGAAACAACTCATAATCTTTGCAGTTTTCCTATTTTCTGGTATGGCAAGGTGTTGAGGCTCATCTTGCATATTTCCTGCCCAGTTTATGGGATTGGTTAGTTCTCCAAGAAGCTCTGGTTCCTGGAAGATGGTAGCTGGAGGCCAAAGTCTAGGGACTAGGTGCTCACTGGTACTGGGTTGGTCATTGTTTTGAGGCCTTTAAAAAATATAGAGAGCTAGAAAATAATACTTTCACTTTTCAAAGAGAAAATCTATCATGAGGTCTGATGATATTTTTCAATTCAAATTTAGAATTATGGGATTTTTATCAACTTCTTTCATTTTTATATTTGTATGTCATTTTTCTTACACTAAAAATCCTATTCCTAATAACAGTAGGATAGTTACTTATTTGCTATGTTCTACAATATATAAAAATTACAGAGTAGGGCTTCCCTGGTGGCGCAGTGGTTGAGAGTCCGCCTGCCGATGCAGGGGACACGGGTTCGTGCCCCGGTTTGGGAAGATCCCACATGCCGCGGAGCGGCTGGGCCCGTGAGCCATGGCCGCTGAGCCTGCGCGTCCGGAGCCTGTCCTCCGCAACGGGAGAGGCCACAACAGTGAGAGGCCCGCGTAACGCATAAAAAAAAAAAAAAAAAAAAAAAAATTACAGAGTAACTGTACTATAATATTATTAAATATTATTATTTTCAGTGATGACTGAAAACAATTTAAGATTTCTTTTTAAAACTTCATTTTATTTTTAGGCTATATCCACCAGGAATGCACAAAGTACTGTGTTATAAAGTCTCTTGAAATAATTCTTTTTTGTGCGGTTATGTTACCCATTTAATACTAGTTAGGTTCATTTGTTTCACTTTGCTTCTAAATTTAGAAATTGCTTAACAATTAAAAAATTTAATTCTATTTTATAACTATGTGAAACATATATGATTCTGAATTTAAGATGTATTCAGACAAGTCTAGCTTCTATCCTGTTCCCTCTGCTCTCTGTTCCTTCTCCTGCTAGAGGTAAATGTTTTTTTGCTTTTTTTTTTTAGAGGTAAATGTTAATTTTTAAAAGATTTATTCTTCCGTTTAAAAAATATAAATGAACAGTTATGTATTCATATCAACACCTCTTTGTTAGATAATTGGTAGCATACTAAATACATTTTTTTCCACCTTACTTTTTTCACTTAATATATCCTGAGGGTCACTGCATAACATCATAGAGATCTTCCTCGTTCCATTTTCGTTTGTTTGTTTACAGCTATACATTACTCAGTAGTGTAGATGTACTCAAGTTTATTCAAAAAATCCTCTATGATGAATATTTGGGTTGCTTCCTCAAGTGACAATAAATTGTAAAATGATTAAAAATGGAATGTTTATTTGCTTGTGACTATTTCTAGTCATCTTTACTACTCTGTTGGAACACTGTAATCAAAAGTAATGATGACAGCTTAAACAAAATGGTTGTTCTAGTCAGGGTTTTTAATAGAAACTTATAGCTGTAATAATTCTCATTTTGACCAGTGGGTCAGGTCTTGATTGTCATGAACTGTCAAGGCTGGGAATTTGGAAATTTTATTTATGGAAGTGAAGAAACTCTGCTTTAGCTCTCAACCAAAGAGTCACTGTTGGCAGGAATCTTAGTCTCTGGACAGGGTGGGACCTTGGAAATATAGAAAAAGAATATAAATTACCTTCCCAAGCTGGAAGTTCACTTTTCAAAGCAGTTTTTCTCTGTGCCTTTATTGAGGAACAGTTTCATATACCCCTGTGAATACCAACTTATTGGATCTAAGGAGTACAGAATTTTTTTTTTACAACACTTAATAATACTTTCAAGTAAAAAGAGTCAAAATGTAAAGAAAACCATAAACTCTCCTCCCAAGAAGAATAGACAGTCAACTGCCTGGGAGGCATAGGAACAGCATGTTGGAAAACAGACAGCTAGAGTGGGTGCTCTCCTGAGCTCCCCTTCCACCCCACGTGTCCATGAGAAATACAAAGAAGAGGGTCTGAGTGATAAACAGTAATCTTCAATAATGTGAAATAATGTGATTTAAGAGAGCCTGTCAAAAAGGCACATGCTGTTTCAAATAGCAAGAACTGTTAGTTGAAGATACCTGCCCCATAAAGGCTTTCTGTGGAATAGGAATGGTCTTAAGCAGGTCTCACCATAATCAAATGCTTAGTCTCTTATTTTTTAAAAAAGCCGATTTTAAAAAAGCTTACTCTCTCTTTTCTCTAGAAGATTCTCAAAATATGCTGCTGCAAAAGCTGGTATATTGTCCGGTTGCTCCCTCAGAATCTCGCGTGTGAGCCCTTCAAGAAGATTCCCAAATCCTTGTGGAATTCGGTAGTGGGTGTTGGAGAATGGAATCGACATCTCCTTGGGAGGAACTGCCTATTGTACCTAGAGATTCATTAAAGAGTACTGTCTTTAAATTTGTCTAATTTTACTTGTATAATCACAACTATGACAAGAAATTACTTCTGAGACTCCAAATTTCCGGACTTCAGTCCTTTTTTTCCCCAACACAGCCCAAGTCCATCCATTTCTTCCAAAGAGTTTTGAATTTTTCCATTATTAGAATATTAAAAATATTTAATAGGTGAAATTATTTTTTAAAAATAATTTCCTCCCTCTTTGTCTCTAAAATGGTAATTTTTCCTATCCCACAAGAATTTAGAGAGAATGATTGTTAAAAATTCATCTTAGGGCTTCCCTGGTGGCGCAGTGGTTGAGAGTCCGCCTGCCGATGCAGGGGACACAGGTTCGTGCCCCGGTCCGGGAAGATCCCACATGCTGCAGAGCAGCTGGGTCCGTGAGCCATGGCCGCTGGGCCTGCGCGTCCGGAGCCTGTGCTCCGCAACGGGAGAGGCCACAACAGTGAGAGGCCCGCGTACCGCAAAAAAAAAAAAAATTCATCTTAAACTGCCGAAAAGACCCTGTTTAAGGTCTAAAATTAAAAAAAGAGAGAAAAAAAACTAGTCCTTGTTATAGAAATTAATTTGTCGAGTGAATTAAGTTTCACACTTAGTCGTTCCCTTAGCTTCCACTTCTGAAGCATGACCTACAATGCCTCGTTGAAGCATCTATATACTCTGGAAGGGGCAGTGGGGACAGAGCGGCTGGGGGCAAGGTCATGATTTTGCAGTTCCAGCCTGCAAAGTTTGGGGATGCTTACATTTTCTGGTTTTGTCTCGACCCGGTCTTCGCTTCCTGTCTTGGAATACAAGGGTCAGATAAGGATAGCTGCTAAGCAGCGGGATGGGCTACTGAGTCTGCAAACAACACTCAGGGACCTGGCCCGTTTGTGAGAGTATCAATGCCGAATAAGGCCGGAAGCCGTGGTAGGGGTCTAGGTGGGGGACTAGTCGGTTTAATGAGGCCGAATCTATAGAGTTTTACCTTCTTATTTTGAGGGAACAGGAAATGAGGCATTGAGTCATTCTAGGGTTGTGAAAAGGAAAAGACTCTGAACTAACGTGGGGAATGGAGGGCGGTCGGAGGGGGAACACAGGTCTAGTCGGGGGCGGCACGGCGAGGATCTGGGATTTCGGACTCGCTGCTTGGCTCCCAGTCTGCCCTAGGCTTCCCGGAATGCGGCGGGGATCCTGAGAGAATACGAGAGGCGAAGGGAAAAGGCGAGATCTCGATTTCCGAAAGGAAATGGGGTAAACCGCCTCACCTCTTAGGTCTCTCAGAGCTGGAGCTGATGGTTCAGGTTGTGTTTTCTCGTTGCCGGGAAACCGTGTTTTGTTTTGTTTTTTCCATTCAACTACGGCGGCCGAGGAGAGGCACGGGCCCTCCCGGAGGCCGCGGACAGCTTCGCGGACTGAACGGCCTGGGAAGGGCGGAGTCAGGCCTTTTCCGCCCTGAGCAGGCCCCGCCCACGGCCCCGCCCCCGATGGCGTCCCCGCCCCGAGGCCTTCGCTGTGGTGAGGGCTCCTCACAAACATGGTCGCGCCGGGATTTGTGTTTGGGCTCGTGCTGCCGTTACTCCTAAGGGCCGACGCAAGTGCAGGTGAGGCGGCCGGGCTCGGCCCGACCCCTGCCCGTCCGTCAGCCTGCGCGGGCTCCGAGATACCGCGTCCTCCGCAGGACCGCCCCCCGCGCCCTCCTCTCTAGCTCCGGGAAGGAACTCCGGGTAGGAGCCGGGTTCCACCACCCGGGCCTCGGTTGCGGGTGTCTGCTGGGCAGGAGCCCCGGCCTGTCCGCTTCCTCCACTGCCTTCCACCGCCCCTATGTTGCAGCATGTGGGGCAGCGGGAGAGTTGGGTTTGTCTAAGGAGGGGAGGCCCAAATGTGCCCAGACCGAGGCCCTCAGTGTCTGAATAATTGCAGGGGAACTCGAAGGGGAGGGGGCGAAACTAGTTAGATAATATTTGGAAACTGGTGACTGAGTCATCCAAAACATTTCAGTGCAGCCCCCTCAGTGGTGCCCCTGGGGAGGGTTTGCTTCAGGCTGGGTTGCTTGGGGGAATTAAATTTTCCTAGTTTAAGTGGTGATTAGGGCTAAGGCATACAACCCCCTCACTAGCTCAGAGTATGTAAGACTCAGCTTTGGTTCCTGCTGCAGCTCGCAGACACTGGTGGTGGGATAATATGCATGGCATTGGGGAGGAGGATGACTCACTTTGACTATTGTCCAGGTCATATCGTGTCATTTGAATACCCCAGACTGGATGCTGCGTCACAGAAAAGAAATGAAAGTTGAGGTCGGAGAACAGAGTGTAGCAAAATGACTGCACTACCTAAGAACCTGCAAAGTACCCAGATGCAGACAAACCGCAGGCCTTAAGTGGTTTTTCAGGGTTTAACAAAAGTGAAAACTAGCAGCAGCTTATATCATTTCCTGAGTCATCCCCACTCAGTGACCTTTGAGTCCAGTATATGAGGTGGGGAGAAGGGAAAGAAGAGAATAGGGCCCTTATTCTATTAATTTTTCTGTTAAAGGCTGTTAACTTTAACATCACTATTTTATCTTTGCCTTTGGGTCATATTGTTACATCACCTTCATTAACAATGACTTTATTTTTTAATTTATTAATGCTCTAAATTTTCTTCCCTTATTTGGTTGCATATCCTGACTTCTTTCCTTCAAATCATTCCCCCTGTGCTCATGTTTATCACGTAATAGTTGAAATGTGCAAACATGTATGTAGCAATGATAAAATGAACACCCAGAGGCGCTTCACCCAGCTTAAGAACTAGAACGTTGCCAGTTTTATTGAGACTACATGGATATTCCTCCCTAGTGCATCCACCGGTTCCTCACCAGAGGTAACCACTGTCCTAATTTTGTCAGTCTACTTTTAACTTCCCAGAACACTAATTCCTGTTTTTCTACTCCAACACCCAAAGGAAACATTGAAGACCTAAAAAAAAAATCAAATGTTGTGTCTTTTATTTGACAAAAACAATTACCAGTCCCACCTCCTTTCTTGTTCTCCTGTTTTGTCCATTGCTCAATTCCTTGATAATGTTCCACTGTCTATTCTTATCAGCTTGGAATGTGAGCTTTATAAGAACAGGGAATATGACTTGTCTGTGATTTATCACCAGTATCTAACTGTGGCAGAGTGGAAATTGCAGTGACTTTGGAATCAGGTGGCTTGATTTCTTGTCCTGTCTTAAACTACCTATGTGATTTGAGGCCAAAGAAGTTTAACATCTGTACTGTGTTTAGCTTTCTGCCTGACACAGTTACTCTTCCCAGTAGAATGTAAGCTCCCTGCTGGCAAGGATTTTTGCCTGCTTTTTTTTTCTTTCTTTCACTGTTACATCCTCAATGCTTAAAATTGTGCCTGGCACACAGTAGGCATCTTTAAGTGTTTGTTGAATGAATTAATGCACAAGCTATTTTAAAAAATTACCTAATCTACTTGGGTCTCAGTCTGTTGATCAGTAAATAACGTGATTATACCCCAGGGTGTAAAAGATTCTTTCCACCTCTAAAATTCTTTAACTCAGAATAGAGCCATGCACAAAGAGGTTCGGTGAATGTGTGTTGTCGAAAACAGACTGACTGGGAAAAGTATTTTCCCCAACATTTGAGAAGGTGGCCGCACACCTCCAGAGCCCCTTATTCGCCTGGGTTCATGCCTGCGGTAGCCAGTTTTCTTCAATCCCTTCCCCACCCCATCCTCTTTCTGCTCAGCTCTTAGACCTTTGGTTTATCAGGTTTTGTTCCATATAAAACACTTACCCAAGACAAGGCCTTCCCACACATGCGCCTCTTCCCTTCCCTCCAACGTGCTTATGCAATTCTGGGCTGTTGTAGTCTCTTCTTAGAGCGTTTTGCTCCTGGTAGCTGTGCATCTCCAGCCCAGTGGGTCTTCCGGATGATCTTTGATTGTCATGTAGGTTTTATGATGGAACAAACTCCTAAGAGAGAGCTGAGGATGTCTAGGGACTGGGTTGTTATTCGAAGTGCAGGAAAAATAGGCCACCAAGTCTGTGTAGGAGACCCCATTAGCTGTGCTGCCCTGTTAAGTATAGCCTAAGGGGCTGTCATCATTGTAGCTTCCAGGGGGGAAAATGTCAACTTTGTTAGCTCTGTTTCTCTTTCCTGCCAATCATTTTTGTTTAAAACCCTTTAAAAAAATCTTAATTTTGTTAATTATTTTCTTCTAGGGAGTTTTGTCTGTTTTGTTCAGACAAATTGGGATATAACTTTAAAAAGTTTTTTTTCCGCCTGATGAAGTTTTGATGAGGAACCCACTGAGATAATTTGGATAGGTGCTTGTTATTAATAAAATACTTCGATATAGGCTGGATGTTAAAAATAGGAATGATATCGTTAAAGTGAATTCTTATTCAGTCTTGTTAGTGACTGTCTAGAATAGAATCCACAGTTTCAAGTGCTCGTTCTCTTTTTGTATAATTTAGCTTGTGAAATGGGTGAATTGCAACAAAAGACCTTTTGTTCAGACACTTTGACCTTCTGTCTCTCACTGACCTTATTTTTTGCATCTTAATTTATCTGAATTTACCTTAGAAGGAAGCAGACTTGTTGCAGATATTCATAAATGTTTATTTAGAATTTTCAGTGGGTTGTCAAAAAACAGGATAAGGAGAATTATTGAGGGAAATTGACACTGAGAGGATGGAAAGGGGGAGATAAAGAGGGGGGAAAAGTTTAGAAAAGGCTGTGTTGAAGAGAGGCAGCCTTCTTTATTCCCAGCTATGAGGAGTGAGAGTGGTAATAGGAAGTAGGGAAAGGAAGTGGTTTATTTTTCTCATAAATACCGTCTGTGAGGTGCATAAAAAGAGCATTTTGGTGATTTTGGGGGGAGAGAGTCAAGCGTTTGGGCCAAGCCTTAGAGCAAAGGAAGATGAAGAGCTTTGAAGGGGAGGAGGCTTGTGGTAAATGGGTTGCCCTAGGCTTTTTGAGTTTTCCTTATTGGTCATCTTGTACTGTGATGCATATTGCTGGAAACTGTTCTTGTTATGTTGCTTAGCTAATTAGGAGGAATAAGCTCTCACTTTAGAAAATTAAAAGGACTGGTTATCTTCAAATTCTCATGTATTAAGACTGTATGTTCCTTGCCATTTAACCAGATTCAATCTGGTGATGAATCTCTCCAACGATGCTCTCCTAAGTGTTTGCTAAATTTTTTAGATGTTGGTTTTCGCTTTGCTTCCTACATCGATAATTACATGGTGCTGCAGAAGGAGCCTGCAGGGGCAGTGATTTGGGGCTATGGAGTATCCGGAGCCACAGTGACAGTGACTCTGTGCCAAGATCAGGAAACCATCATGAAGAAAGTGACCAGTGTGAAAGGTAAGACAGGCCATCCTCCGCTCAGCTTTTGTCTTCTTCTGCCACCTGCTGGATGATCTGAAAATGAATCCTAATAGTCCAGCTCAGGTTATCCATCCATCCATCAATCCATCCATAAAAGTTCTTTGAGTATTTACCATGTGCACTGAGGATACAAAGAAAAATAAGACCAAGTCAAAGTCTCTCTCCTCAAGGAGCTCATGGAATAATGGGAATAGACACCAAGCCATGTAGTGCAGTGTGATAGGTGCTCTGGTGGAGGTGGATATGGGGTATCATGGGATACAGAAGAGAAACATCTAACTCAGATCGGATGGTAAGGGAAGGTTTCCACTGAAGGTGACATTTGAACTGAATCATATATAAAAGAGAGGTAGTATTGAGGAGGGGTTAAGAACCTAGGCTCTGGGATTCACCGTCCCCATTCAGACCCTGACTCTGTGGCTTAATGGCTATATAACCTTGAACATGTAATTTAACATCTCTGTGTCATAATTTCTTTATTTGTATAGCAGTGATAATAATAATATTTAGGATTATTGTGAGGGTTAAATGAATTAACATATCTGACGTACTTAAAACAGTGCCTGGCACACAATAAGTACTGAAGACGTATTAGCTGTTGTTATTTTTGTTACTATTATTATTATAATGTTTAGTCAGTCACTCAAATATTTACTGAGTGCCTACTGAGTACCAGATACCGTGCCAGGTACTGGTTATGCAGTGATGAGCAAAGCAGATGTGGTCTCTCCCCTCATGAAGCTTATGGATTTGAGGAGAGACAGAAAAATAAGAAGCAATTACAGTTAAGTGTAGTAAATGCCACAATTGGGAAGTATAGAGTGCTATGGGAGTGCTTAAGAGGGAAAATTAACTTAGTCTAAGGCTTATTTTGAAAGGTGAGCAGAGCGAGCCAGGTAGAGGGAATAGCCTGGGCAAAGGCATGGAGGCGTGAGTGAGCCTGGGTCACTGGAGGAATGACAGGCAGGTTGGTTTTTCTGGACCACTGGGGTGTGTGACCGGTGGTGGATGGCAGGAGATAAGGTTGGAAATGTAGGGAGGCTAGTTTGTCGTTGCTATGGAGCGTACACTGTACTTTGGATAGATGGATTTTAAGCAGCAAAATAACACAGTCCAATCTGTATTTTAGAAAGATTACTGTGGCACCACTGTGGAAGAAGGATTGGAGATGCATGAGACTAGAGGTGGTGGGACCTGTTAGCAGGCTGTTATGATATTTAGGCAATAGACATTGAAGGCTTGACCCCAAATAGTGGCTAATTCTCAAATAGGTGAGAATTAGCAGTTAGCAGGCTTCACAGCAGAGACATCCTAAAAGGAGTCTGTGTCTAGAAGAGATAAAGATGTTAAAAAAAAAAAAAGAGAGAGAGAGAGAGATAAAGATGTATAAGATAACGTGGGGAGGAGCTCAGAGTTACTGGATGCAGGAAGGTGTGTTCAGGGCTGGGTCAAGTGGAGACCTGGTTGTATCTTAGTTAGAGGTAACTAGGGAGCTATGGGATGTTGAGGTGAGAGTCAGGTGAGGAGGCTTCTCTGCGGGGGTGGAGTTAAGGTGGAGGCTGGTGGTTTGATAGGGACTTGAATATATATGTGACAGCGAAGCTTGTGGAAATTTTATTGGCCCCTGAAAACAAGGATTACCTGATTCGTTTTGTCAATATACGGGACTGATATCCAATCCAGAGCGATCCAGATGCTGGTGCAGACTTTTAATAATTCATTTCCATTCAGCAAACATTAAGAAATACTAAGTACCAGGCATAGATGCAAGGTAAGTGCTTCTAGTTCTTGGGTTTTAATTCTTTTTAAGGTAAGAAGCTTATTGGGTGAAATTCAGAGACCTGAAAGGGAAGCTTAAGCTGATTGAGAAGTTGTTCTCTGTTAGATTTAAATGCTATTGGTGACTTGTAGGATACACCGAAAATGAAGAATTCAGGAGACTAGCAGTGCTTTCTTTTTTCTTTTTGTGTTGTGTCCATCTCAGAAATGAGCAGTACGGAGTACAGATAGTGGTACTCTCAGTAAAAAGACATTGATTTAGAGATCTAAAGAATTGATGTAATTGTTTAAAAACAATAAATAGGATTTCTTTTCCTTAGTGCTAAAAAATAGCATTACCAGTAAATATTTAGGAGACAGAGACTGTACAGTGTCGTAGAAATAGAGAAAGCACATAATACATAGCATTTCAGTTTTTAAAAATACTCTTGTGCATTATTTTTAGTTTTTTCCCCTTCATGGCTGTTGCAGGGCCAATATTTGGAGTGTCCAGAGACGAGACAAGAGGGTAGGTGGTGACGAGAAGGAATAAAAGGTAATAATTAGGGGATGAGCCCCTCTTCTCCTTTACAGTGCTAGTGAACCTGCTCACTTATTTTGAGTTCAATTCTATAAACATCATCCGAAGGCTTATTATGTATAAAACACTGAGCTAGCAACCCTAGAAAATACAAAGAAGAATGTGCCCACCCTCCAAGAACTCACTGTCTCGTGCTGTCCTTTCACATTTAGCAATGTAGGTTCAAGTAATACTTCAGTTTCTTCACTGCAAAGTGATGCTTCATTTGGAGTTAAAATATCCAGCAGCAACTTAAGGGAGCCAAGTGATTCGTGGACTCTTGAGGTAATTTTACAGGAAAAGAGATTGTTATTGGTGGGGTGGCGGGTAGATCTATTTGTTAGGCTCTCCACACTGGCTTGGGAGAGAAGAAAGATACTGTGGTTTATACAGATCCACAAACCTACTTCAGTGGACAGCGTGCTCTGTCCTGCCCATGAAGAAAAATGGGTAAAATGTTATTTGGAATAAAAGAGATAGACATGTAAGAAATTTCACAGGGCAGCGAAGAAAATGTTTCTCAAAGGAGATACTATAGGGCATATTGAAGGGTTGACTTCTATTTAAATTTTGATGATGACTCTGGGATTTTCAGCCAGACTCTCTATGTCTGTTAGTATTTATTACCTATAATCCCCTAGGTGCCCACAGCAAAGTGGAATTTAACAACGTAAAGGTTTTTGTCCAGCAGACTGACACTTAAGCATTGGGAAAATTAAAGCCTGAGGGATGACTTGGAATATGGTCAGGTTCTGGGCCTGTTCAAGCCATGTTGTCAGGTGATGCATGATGATTCTCTCAGACACAAGGAGTAAACTTGGGGCAAATAGTCTATATCCTCTCACTTTGACACATATGGGGGATGCATATGTAGGCAATAAACTGAAGGTGTATCTGCCTGAATTTGTCATGATTGAGGTAAATAGAAAATGCAAAAGGCCTGAACCTCTTAGAAAATTAAAAACCTCCTGGTTGCAGTGTTAGCGTGTGTGCTAGTTTTCTATGCCACATAATAAGTTACCACAAACACAGGCGCTTAAAACAAACACACTTTTACTATCTCACAATTTCTGTAGATCTGAAGCCTGACCGTCATTTATCTGGGTTCTCTACTCAGAGTTTCAGAAGGCTGAAATCAAGGTGTCGGCTGGGCTGTATTCTCATCCAGAGGCTCGACTAGGGAATGATTGGCTTCCAAGCACCCTTAGGTTGCTGGCAGATTCATTTCCTTGTGCCTGTAGAATTCATGGCAGCATTTCTGCTTCTTCAAATCTCTGGCTGCTAGACCCTATTTAAAGGGCTCACCTTATTTAGGTCAGGCCCACCCAGGATAATCGCCCTTTGGATTAATTTAAAGTCAACTGATTAGGGATTTTAATTATATCTGCAAGACCCCTTCATCTTTTGCATGTAATGTAACTTAATCATGAGAATGGCATCTTATCCCGTTTGCCATTTTCTGTTGATTGGAAGCAAATCATATATTCTGCCTGCACTTGAGCAGAGGGACTATACAAGAGTGTGACTCACTGGGGGTCCCCTTAGGGTGTGTCTGCCATAGCAAGCTATAGTTTAAGTAACTTGCATCAACAGTTTTATTGATAGAAAAATAGTTAAGCTTTTTTTTTTTACATTCATATTTGGTGGTGGTGGAGATGAACTTTATACAGAATAATACAGGTCAGGCAGGGGCGGTTTGGGCAGTAAGGCCTTCTTTAGCTCCAGGTCACTTCCACAAACCAGTGGACTCGTTTGTAGCTGGTGAAGTGCCAGGCTTCTGTGGGGGAAGAGGTGATTAGGGCTGCTTCCAGCTCTAGGTTTTCTCTCTGGGGAAGGGAAAGGTTGTGGGATAATTTTCCTTTTTCTCTTCTTGGTTTCTGAGATTTGGCACAATAACCTGAAAAACAATTAACATCTGATGTGAATAGCAGAGAAAATGTAGCAAGATGTACTTCATGACTAATCATGTCTCTAGACAAATTCTTTTAATTTTTTGTCTTTGATTGTTTATTCCATTTTGAGGTGGGGTTGGTCAGGGAGATGGAGAGAACATGGAGAGAGTTCTTTACTTATGCTCTTGGCTGGAAGAGGAAGAGAAGAAGGACAGTGAGAAGTAGGCCACCAGATACACTAACCACTGGGCAGGAAAACACAAAGCCCCAGTCAGTTTGCGTGGCTTTCTTGTCAGTATAACCCAGGAGGACTGGGGTTTGCTCTCTGCCATTTACTTGATGGAGTGCCTGGCACCTGGTAAACGCTCTCAGTGGCTGTACAATGAAGGAAGGGCATGAATCTTCCTAGATAGAAGAAGAAAGAACGGGAGGAAGCAGAGGTTTGAATGCAACAAAAATGAGCATTTACAGAAACCTGAGCCCAGATTGGTAAGAGATGTCACAAGATAGCAAGTGATTGGAGCCCAGAGGAAGGAACCAGAGCAAGTGTTGCTCAGAAAGCCCATCCAGCTCAGCAAAAGCCAGCTGGATGGTGAACTTTAACTCTTTGTGGTTTGTCACTCAATTTTTAAAAAATATTTATCTATTTATTTATCTATGTTTGGTTGCATTGGGTCTTTGTTGCTGCTCACAGGCTTTCTCTAGTTGTGGTGAGCGGGGGCTACTCTTTGTTGCGGTACACAGGCTTCTCATTACGGTGGCTTCTCTTGTTGTGGAGCATGGGCTGTAGGCGCACGTGCTTCAGTAGTTGTAGCACGCAGGCTCAGTAGTTGTGGCTCGCGGGCTCTAGAGCGCAGGCTCAGAAGTTGTGGCGCACGGGCTTAGTTGCTCCGCGGCATGTGGGATCTTCCTGGACCAGGGCTCGAACCCGTGTACCCTGCATGGGCAGGCGGATGCTTAACCACTGTGCCACCAGGGAAGTCCCATCACTCAATTTTATTGCTTGGACTCAACCTAATGGACTTGGTGGGTCAACACAGTTTCTGAAATCTATAACTGGACATCACTGGCCTGTGGTCAGCTGTACTTTCACCAACTGGTCCTTAACGGACAGGCCAAGGCCTAAATAATTCTCCTTGTGAAACGTCCCACCCTTGCCCTGAGTCTAAGAAACAGTCTTCACAAGGGCCGCTCTCCTTTGTATATATTGATACTTACATGGCAGTAAATCCACATTGTTTTAAACAAATTATTTCTGAGTTACTTTGACCATTAATAACCCCTCTGTAGTGGAGCTGGTTTCCCCTGCCTTGCGTGGCAGTTAACTTTACTTAACACTCATTCTCGTGTCAGAGTTTTTCTCTTATGAATTGGGAGAGGAAAAGAGCTAGAAACTAAAGGAACTCGAGGACTAGAACAGAAGGAAGTCTTGGTGGAAGTGGAGCAGTTTCCTGCGGGGGAGCAGTCCTGGGGAACAAGGCTCAGATCTCCATGCCTAGCTCTCTTCAGACGCTTTAGGCTCTAGAGGGAGCTCATCCTCCGGGTGTAGGACGGTGTTGCCCTGTTTTGCCCCAACATCCCCCCCACCCCGTTTCCTTCTTTGTCTTTTTCTTGCTGGGCAGCAAAGCTTTTCGGAAGCTCTGGTGAAGGCGCTTTTCCACACCAGCCATATTGCCTGGATGGAGACTAAATGTAAATACCTAATTAACAGCAGTGACTAGGAATAGCTTGCACGGTAGTAGAAGGCTCAAAAATAGTCCTGTCCTGGGTTTTCTAGGGATTGACCTCATCATCACAAATGAGTAATGTTGGTGGCAGGAGGACAGAGCTCCAGTAAGCAGCGTCAGTGCAAGAAGTCTGGAAAGACATTGGCAAGGCTGTGGTTGGGACAGATTGGAGAGTCTGCCTGCTCAGACGAGAGAGCCATACGGAGCACATCACACCTGTGCGACACAATCTGTACTAGCTGCCCACTGTTTCCAAAACAGTGATTTTTCTGCTTTAGGTGAATTCTGCATTTAATATGTTGATGTCTGTGACTATGGGTGGTGTTAAAAGCAATAGCGAACATTTAGTCCTGGGCTTAATTGACCTCGCAGGGGTGGGAGTAGCAGGCTCAGTCAGCTGTGCTTCTGAGAGGAGCGACCTGTGCCCTTTCACTGATGCCTGAGGGTTTTGGATGTTTCCCACAGGACTCTGAGCAATCCTTTATGGTTTGAGCCTTTACCAATCTCCTGCCGTGAGGCTGGACTTCTCTTCTTAGCTCTTACTGATTAAGAGGAACTTAGCACAGTGTCTGGCACAAGTAGGCACTTGGCTAGTTTTGTTATAATTAATTTTTTCTGGTTGGTGTAATAACCTTAGGATGCCTCGTTTCCAGCTCTTGCGATTCTTTCCCTTTGAATTTACATTGATCCGATGGACACAAATTATAAATCAGTCCATATTCTAAAGCATTATGCCAAGAATATTTATATTTTTAATAAATTTCTTTTCTTAAAAGTTTATTTATTTTATTTATTTATCTTTGGCTGTGTTGGGTCTTCGTTGCTGCACGTGGGCTTTCTCTAGTTGTGGCGAGCGGGGGCTACTCTTCATTGTGGTGCGCGGGCTTCTCATTGTGGTGGCTTCTTGTTGTGGAGCACGGGCTCTAGGCACGTGGGCTTCAGTAGTTGTGGCTCACGGGCTCAGCAGTTGTGGCTCACAGGCTCTAGAGCGCAGGCTCAGTAGTTGTGGCGCGCGGGCTTAGTTGCTCCGTGGCATGTGGTATCTTCCCAGACCATGGCTCAAACCCGTGTTTCCTGCATTGGCAGGCGGATTCTTAACCACTGCGCCACCAGGGAAGTCCAAGAATATTTATTTTAAAACAATCATCTCTCTATTTTGTCTATTTTCTCCCTCTCGTTTCTTCAACTTTGTTCCTGTTGTTTGGTTCTCCTAGGCATAATTTTGCCACTTGGAAGATATTTTTCTTAAGTTTCCGAGTATGATGTTGGCAGCGGTGGTGGTGTGCGTGGGTGAGAGGTGGGAAGGTGGTAGGGGGGTGGTTCCTAAGGAATATGCTATGAATTTCTGAAATAGGGTCTTGGATAGCTTTTCATCTCCCAAACTGCATTCAAAAACCTTAAGTCTGGTGGATAGCTCTGTGAAAATAATTAATTGGGCAAGTCTCAATATCTTCTTCAAAGAGAGATTGATTTATGTGCCTCCTACTACTTCTTTATGTGTCACCTGTTTAACTGTTGATAGGAGAGCCCAGAACCACTGGTGGTATTAATCCCTGAGAGCAACAGGGGGAGGAGTTGGGGGGTTGATGACAAGGATGATACCATCAAGTCAGTTTCAGATGATAAGTGATTTTCTCTAACCTGTGCTCACATTTGATTGGATACTTACAAGTTAGTTTGGGGCACTGGGTAAATCTGTTAGATTAGGATTAGGTTAATATTGATAGTTGGATGGTATAGGAAGAATTTCTATTTTATGTTTTTGTATTAAACTCCCTTGAATTTTAATCTCTGTATTTTTGTCTGTCCTCGTTTAGGATTATAACTGGGTGATTTATTTTTCTTGTAAATGCTTTGATTAAAAATAAGGAGGGATTGGTACAGATTAAAGATAGCTACGCTGCTGCTTTTGTTATTTCTGTTGACCTGTCTGAAATTTGGCCAGTCTTCATAGCTTTGAATCCAGTTCATCACAGAAGCTGGGAATCGCCACAAATGAGTCTGACGCATGATAGGATTGGGTTTTAATTTCACTTTAGTTGATTGATTGATTAATTCTTGGAGCCTTATTATTATTTCAGCACACTCTAATAGCTGGATGGTGGTACTGGATCCTGTGAAGCCCGGTGGACCTTATGAAGTGATGGCACAGCAGATTCTTGGGAGGAAGAACTTCACCCTGAGAATTCACGATGTCTTATTTGGAGATGTCTGGCTTTGCAGTGGGCAAAGTAACATGCAAATGACCGTTTCACAGGTAATTTGCAGAGTCTCAGTGTTAATAATGTTGATACAAGAAGAGAAAGGAGGAAGAGGAAAGGGGCAAGGAGGAGAAGGAGGTAGAAGCCTTCTTTTTCTACCGTGTGCCAAGATCTGTTCTAAGTGCTTTCTTTGCATGTGTTAATTAATTTGATTAACAACTTTATGCGATAAGTACTTATATGATATTCCTATCTCACAGATGAGGAAACTGGCCCATCTGAGGTTAAGTTCCCTGCCTAAGGTCAGAGTGTAATTGTGGAGCCAGGATATGAATGCGACCCCAGAGCCTGCTTTCTTAGTCACGGCTAGTGTGTCAGTGTGTGGGACACTATTTTCTCACCTTTCTGGGCTAAAGGCAGAAGCGAGAGAGTATCTGATGGTAATGGAGATTTCATATCAAATTGAAGGCAAAGTAGATTACTCTTCTTTTTGATTGGTCTTAGAAGGTGAGCTTCTGGAGAGAGCCTAGGGAATCAAAACAATTAGATTTTGTTTGAATGCTGGGCAGCTAACATACTCTGTCTTTTGTTGTCATGGAGATTTAAAAATTGAGAGTGAATGTTGGCTTTGCCTCTTACTAGTTGTATGGCTTGGAGCAAATCACTTGGTGTTTATGAAACTTTGTAAAACATGCTTTTAAAAAATTGTGGTTAAAATGAATATAACATAATATGTATCGTTGTTGATAAGTGTACAATTCAGTGGCATTAAATATATTCACAGTGCTGTGTGTACCCATCACCACTATCTATCCTCAAAACTTTTTCATCATCCCCAATGTATACTCTGTACCCATTAAGCAATAAATCCCCCCTTCCCCTTCCTCCTGCCTCCTGGTAACCTCTGTTCTGCTTTCTCTCTATGAATTTGCCTCTTCTAGGTACTTCATATAAGTGGAACCATACAATACTTGTTCTTCTGTGTCTGACTTATCTTGCTAAGGATCATGCTTTCAAGGTCCATCCATGTTGCATATATCAAACTTTTATCCCTTTTTATGGTTGAACTGTATTCCATTGTATATGCCACATTTCGCTTATCCATTCATTTATTGATGAACACCTGGGTTGTTTCCACCTTTTGGCTATTGTGAGTAATGCTGCTATGAACATTGACGTACAGATATCTGTTCCAGTTCCTGCTTTCAATTCTTTTGGATATATGCCTATGAGTGGAATTGCTGGGTTAGTTCTATATTTAACTTTTGAGAACCACCAAACCATTTCCACAGTGGCTGTACCATTTTACATTCCTACCAGCAATATACAAAGGTTCTAATTTCACTGCATTCTAACACATGTTACTTTCCATTTTCTTGATTATAGCCACACTAGTAGGTGTGCAGTGGTATCTTAATGTGGTTTTGATTTGCATTCTCTAATGACTGGTGATGTTGAGTATTATCTCATGTATTTATTGGCCATTTGTATGTCTTATTTGGAAAATTGTTTACTTAGGCCATTTGCCCATTTTTGAATTGGGTTGCTTGTTGTTAAATTGTAGGACTTACTTGTATCTTCTAGGTATTAATCACTTGTCAGATACATGATCTGTAAATATTTTGTCTCATTCTTAGTTTGTCATTTCACTTTTTTGAGAGTGTCCCTTGATACATAAAAGTTTTTAATTTTTATGAAGTTCAATTTATCTATTTTTTCTTTTGTTGTCTATGCTTTTAGTATCATCTTCTTGAAATTGTTGCCAAGTCCAATGACATGAAGATTTTTCCCAATGTTTCTTCTAAGATTTTTTTGGTTTTATCTCTTAAGTTTAGGTCTTTGATCTGTTTTAATCACTTTTTTGTATATAGTGTAAGGTGAGGGTCTAACTTCATTCTTTTGCAAGTGGATATCCAGTTCTCCCAGCATCAATTGTTGAAAACACTGTCCTTCCTCTATTGAATGGTCTTGGCACTTTTTTCAAAAATCCAGTGGCCATATATATGAGAGTTTATTTCTCGGGTTTCTAGTCTATTCCATTGGTCTATATGTCTCTTCTTATGGCAGTACCATACTGTTTTAATTACTGTAGCTTTGTAGTAAGTTTCAAAGTTGAGACATGTGAGTGCTCCAACTTTATTCTTCTTTTTCAAGATTGTTTTGGCCATTCAAGATCCCTTGTAATTCCATATAAATGTGAGGATATGATTTTCCAGTTCTGCAAAAAAGGTTGTTGGAATTTTGATAGGTATTGTGTTGAATTTGTAGATTGCTTTGGGTAGTACTGACATTTTAACAATGTTAAGTCTTCCTATCCATGAACATAGAACATTTTTCCATTAATTTATATCTTCCTTATTTTTTTCAGTAATATTTTATAGTTTTTCAGTGTACAAGTCTTTTACCTACTTGGGTAGATTTATTCTGAAGTATTTTTCTTTTACATACTATTATAAATAGAACTTCTTTCTTAATTTCCTTTGAGGATCGTTCATTGCTCATTTATAGAAACGAATGATTTTTGCATTTTGATGTTGTACCCTGAAACTTTGCTGAATTTGTTTATTACCTCTAGTAGCTTTCTTGTAGGTTCTTTGGGATTTTCTATGTATAGGAGCATATTATCTGCAGTTAGAAATAGTTTTACCTTTTTTTTTTTTGCAATTTGGATGCCTTTTATTTTTTTATCTTATCTAACAGCTCTGGCTAGAACTTCCAGTACAATGTTGAATAGCAATGGTGAAAACAGACATCCTTGTCTTGTTCTTGGTCTTAGGGAGAAAGCTTTTAGTCTTTCTATGATGTGACCTGTGGGTTTTTCATAAATGCCTTTTATCATATTGAGAAAATTTCCCTCTATTCCTACTTGTCTTAGAGCTTTTTTCATGAAAGTTTGTTGTATTTTGTTAAATGTCTGAGGCTTAGTTTTAATGACTATACTGCAACTATATCTGACCTAACTAACAGGGCCATTATGAAGATAAAACTATTTTGTTTGTCTCTAAAAGGCCCTTATAAATTGAAAAGTGATGTCTAAATATAAGATGTCATTATTTAAAAAAGCTTTTTATTGTAAAAACACACACAAAAGTTAAGAGACTTATAAAGACCTATATATCCATCACCTAGATTGACAGTTGTGAGTATTTTGCCATATTTGATTTATCTGTTTGTTGTTGTCATTGTTGAACCATCCCAAGGTAAGCCACACGCAGACACCTTGATACTTCAGTTAGGGGTCATGTGTCAAATTGATATATATATTCATATATCAAATTTATATATATATATATATATATATATATATTTTACACAGAAATAAGAGCTGTTGATGACTCTTTTTTTCTTTTTTTTTTTTTTGCGGTACGCGGACCTCTCACTGCTGTGGCCTCTCCCCTTGCGGAGCACAGGCTCCGGACGCGCAGGCTCAGTGGCCATGGCTCACGGGCCCAGCCGCTCCGCGGCATGTGGGATCTTCCCAGACCAGGGCACGAACCCGCGTCCCCTGCATCGGCAGGCGGACTCTCAACTACTGCGCCACCAGGGAAGCCCTGATGACTCTTTTTGCTCAACTTTTTCATAGCCTAGGATTTCTTTTGTCAGTGTCAGTTTTTTTCTCTGTTTCAGTCATGGCCTTTGAAGATTAATTTTTAAATTTTGAGAACTAGCATATTTTCTCCCTTATTGTAGCTATAGAGAGACTTCACTGGGCTCTTGTTTACCCTGATAGAATGTTGGGAGGAAGAGCACTACATGAGTTCCCAGATGGGGGATGGGGCACATACAGTACCCAGAGAATCAAATGGGACAGAACAAGGGAATGCCAACCTGCCAGTACATTGTCAGTGATGAAACTCATCTTGAGGTGTTCCTGTCCCCATTGCTATTAGAGGATAGGGCCCCTCTGACACACGATGAGTGAGGTCTCTTAAGTAAAGCTGGATAAAAAGGACATTGAAAGAGTTATCAAGGGAGAAAGTTGCTTAGTTGTTAATTGGTATCCTAGCAAGACAACGGTGGTAGAACAAAAGCCTTGGTGCTAAATGTCTTTAGCACTGAGATTTCTTTTTAAAAACAACTCCACTTTCTAATTGAATACAAACACAGTCTAGAATAAAGAGAGTGGATTTCTAGGTACCGTGTGATGGGGTTATTGCTTTTGGGCCTCAGAATTGTCATTGCTTTGTTTGTTTAGTGGAAGCTATCTGATTTAAAAATAAAAGTAAGTGAGACCATTGCTGTTTCATTTATATTAGGATCAGGGCTGGACAGTAGCAAGTTCATAGACATATTTAAAGATTATCAGCTTAAAATATTGCTGAAAGATGAGTAAATATTTTTTACTCAGTATCAGACATCCAGAGAAGTTAGTGTGAGTTAAATTCTTTGGCACATTTGAAATTGGGATGAGTTTTCTTTGCTTGTCTGTATTTTTTGATTTTTCTATAATGAGCATGAAATAACTATAATTTTTAAAAGCAAGTTAAAAAATCAAGAAATTGATATTCACCTAACTGATATCTTAAATATCTATCAAAGGCTCAGTTTACAGTAAAGAGGTACATTATATAAATAAGAATCTTAGGAATAAATGATTTAATTTGCATTATTCATCAGAACTAATACGTTTATATACTTTGATGTGTACTTTCATTTGTTTCCTTTAATAGGTTAAGATCTTGAAAAGATTATCATCTTCCCTAGCTCTTTCTCTAAAACTCAGTTCCTCCTCAAGTTGATTTTTATTTCCTTGCCTTTTTTCCATTATCTACTTCTCCATCTTTGAGAAATATTTAAATTTGAGATTTAAAAATCTCTACAGCTGGACCATGATCTCAATTAATCTTTTTTAAAAAATTTATAAAATTGAGTCCTTGCACATACTTACGATTTCTTATTTTGCTTCTATAGCTTCTGCCCTTTATGGTTTCTTCCTTTTTTTAACCAATTAATAAATAATGCTCCTAAAAAGATTCTACTCTGGACATAGCTACTTCCTTTCATTATTAGTTTTCTAATTTAAAAATCTAAATTCTTGCATTTATGTCTCCCTAGCCAATATTTTACTTAGTCTTGCTTCCTGCCCTACTTAAGTATACGGAAACCTTTTGAATTTAAATGTTTATTAAACTGGACTTTAACTGGGCTCCCTTTTAACATAAGTGAATAGAAGCAAAATTGAAGTTTTATCTCTTGATAGAAAGCATGGTTTTATATAGAAGTGGGATTGCTGTTAACTCATTAAGGAAAACAGTATTTTCCTTAATGCTTTAATTACAGTTCTCTGTTTGCACAGAAAGGCACGGACCAGATCTATTTGTATCTGTACAGTCAGGTTTTCAGCCCCAGTCTGTGCCAGGGGATCTCATCCCATTTTCTGTCAAGCTTAATCAGATTTTGATTGTTAAGACAGAACACATTCTTTCTGCCTGGAATTTACTCTTAAGCATATTCTGTATTAAACTAGGGCTACAAGCTCTGAGATACAGGGAAATAGAAAAAAGATTCCATCTGAAAAAGACAAGTGTTAATTTTTTTTATTTGTTTGTTTTAAATCACGCACTTAGTCTGCAAGACTGAATTTTAGGTGCTGACAGTACCAAAAGCCAAGTTTTCTAGTCTCTAAACACTCGGTAGAACTTTGTTTTTTGATCAAAAGGATGCTTCACATGACTTCTCCTTGATTCCACTTGCTCCTTTCCCCCTGAAGACTCCCAACACACACACACGTATACACACATAGAGTCTCTGTCTTTCTCCTTCTCTCCCTCCGTGTGACTTTTCTGAGGAGATAAGATTTCCACTATAACCAACCACTCTTCACAGTCAAATGAGGGAAATGGCAGATTGTATGCCCATCTTGTTGTTAGGGTAAAGTGGAATTTTAAAATCAAGTGTTATTTATAACACTGAGTGAGATGTTATAAATGGAGGAAAGTCTAAATGTTCATCTGTCACCTCCTAAGTCAGGGTATGTCTTAAGACTTGGATATTTCTAGTTAGCTCAGAAGAAGATGGCCAACATTAGATAGAAAGCCCATTTTTCAATATCTCGGCAATCCCCACATTCCTGCTTTACAAATAGGGGAATTAAAATCCAGAAGAGAAGGGCTGGTGCCACGTTACAATACCAGATTCGTAGGAGCTGTGATGACTGGCTTATCTGTAGTTATTTTCTCAACTAAATCTGCTATATTGTACTGTGGTAGAAGGTAAAGTAACATACAGGATCCAAATTCTTTTAAGTAAAGTTTCCCTGTGTCCTTCAGTGCGTGCACTTGTGTGCACATACACACACACATTCACACACATGCCTTGCTCCCCTGTGCAGACCTCATGCCAAGATTCTCTGAGGAAATAGATCCTTGACGTTTCTTCATTAATTCAAGAATGTAGTATAAAGGTTACAAAATGAACACCAGTGAGCAGCTGCTTTGATGGTGAACTGCGGGTCCCCAGAGAGGTGGTAGGGCTCTCCCAGTCGCTGCAGCCTTAATGACTTCAAATACCTTGGTATTCATTTACATCCTCATTTCAATACTTGGTAGAAAAATAATTACACTGAGGTGTTTGATGAGATGAAATTTGATCTCAGCAGATGGAGTAAGGCTTCCCCTCTCATCAGCAGGGAAACCAAGTGTCATTTAAATGAAAATCTTCCTGAAATCTCTTTATTCCTAAGTTTGCTGCCAATATCCCCAAGGAAATCCTTCCATCAAAAAGGCTTGGTGATATTGGGACAGGGTACCAATTTCAGAAGTAATTGTCATCAGATGCAGCAAGAATTTCCCCCCACCCCCATTTTTGCTAACACTTTCTGTGGCTTTCGAGCTTTGGCTTGAAATAATACACAAATGTGAGTTTGAAAATGGAAGTTTTCCAGCCAATGCTTTGGATCCAGTTCTGTGTGCTGTTAACAATAGAGGAGGATGCCGACCCCCCCGCCCTGCTCCCCCCAATTCTGTTGGCCTTGCAGTACTCTACAGTGTTAGCAACGGGTCGAAAAGAAAAGACGCATGTTCCCTGCGCTGTCCCCCGAAACTAGCGTCTCATTGCGAGGAGGCACTGGAGTTCCCAGTGGGTGCAGAAGCTGGTGTGGGTGGAGAGAAGCAGTTTCATCCCCTGTTTCCATGGAAGCAACATACGATCCTTACTGCTTGGTGCAGAACTGAATTTCAAGAGAGGCGACTTTTTACAGGTACTTGCTGCTGAAAAATAACTTCCCTGCCAAAATATACTGTGAGTGCATTAGTCTCTTCTTAGTGTTTGATGTTTATTTTACATGAAACTTGCCAGGGAAGATCCTGAACAAGCAGGTCTGGATTTCCTATGGAATTTTCCTGAGACCAATGGGTGTGGAAGACCAGTAGCCCTGACAGCCTAGAGCTGCCATTACCCAGGGAGCGTTTCAGGCTGTGGCTCCCACTGGGACCAAAAGAGCCATTTCTTTTGCATTTGGCCATCTTATTGGCCACAGCAGGCTCAGCGGCAAGTCAAAAGGCGATTCAAGAGGCCGCGCATTTCAATGAAGTGCTCTGTGGAGGCACTCTGGCTGCTCCTACACTGCAGCGGCCAGGCCAGCTGTATTCTCTGTGGCCGGTGGGAGGGAAAGCCAGCCAGCTGCACACTCTGTGGCCAGCAGCCAATGGAAAGTGGCCCAGCCTCCTGTGCCTCTGGCTGTGGCAGTCCTGGCTCAGCTGGAGCTCTTGTTCCCCGAGGCCAGTGATAACTGGCCTTCTGGAGGCTCCTGTTAGGCCTTTGTTTTGGGAAGACCAGACTGTCCAGGGGGATGGAGAGAAGACCAGGAAAAACAAACACTAATTAAAAAGCAAAACAATATATTTATGACACATTCTTTTTAAAATAAAGAGAAACATAACTACTGAAAAATCAGGATTGAAGGAGATAACACTCACATGTAAGCCCAGAGAGGAATGATGCTTCATAGGACCAACAATGAAACCAGTCGGTGTAGCACACATCCGTGTCCAGAGGACCCCTAAGCCAGTCCTGTCACACTCTTGGCAACTGGTGAGGTTTCATAAAGTGCTTTGGGAAAAAGTGCTGTGTCTTTGGACGGACCCTTTTCTTTGTCTGGTTTCTTGGTACTGTTGTCAGCAATCACTCTGAACACCACCTTTCACACTGCCAGGCCTCCCGTGCTATTCTTGGGTGATTTTCCAGGACTGAGATGAGAAGATAAGCATCTTGAGGCTGATTTCAGGATGTTTCAGGAGTTCAAAAATCGTTTCTCAGGTGTGTTCCTTTTGAATATACATCTCTCGTGGGCTATGGATTACATAAACTTACCTCCCCACGGCCCTTCTGGCTCCATTAAAAAAAAAAACGTAAATGCCATGGCTTTATGTTAACAGATACTTTTTCTGAATAGAAGTATTTTCGTTTCAAGATATGGGTCTTCTTTAGCCTAAACCCATCCACAGGTCCTCTCATCTAACACAGACTTGTCCTTGAGATCTCAGATTTCATTGTGTTCCCACCTTCTTTGGGGACATGATTTATCGTGGTCTCTGTGGATCAAGGCGATCCGGACCAGCCCATCATTGGTTTTGATTATTCATTTGGTTTTGGTATCCTAAAGGCTCAGAAGGCGCTCGGTGGGTTGGCAGTGTTTACCAGGAGGCAGTAGCATCATTGACCATCCACTAGGTTGGTGTAAGAAATGACGTTCCTGCTTCTTTTCCAGATATTTAATGCCACAAGCGAGCTGTCGAACACAGCTGCCTATCAGTCTGTCCACATCCTCTCCGTGTCTCTCACCCAGGCTCAGCAGGAGCTGGAGGACCTTGCCAAGGTTGATTTGCAATGGTCCAAGCCCACCTTGGGTAAGTGATTGCTGGAACGTGTGCCATCTCTTCTGTGAGGGGCTGGTGCCCTGCTTGCAATCTGTGATCCTGAATTTGGTTCTGATCTATTTCATCCTTTTATTCATTCTTACTGACCCCTCCCCCATTCCTGACATTACCTGTTTCATACATTTCTTCCCAAGACTCCACAGTGAATCTTGCCCCCTCGCTCTGAGGAGATGGCTCTTCCTCCAACTTCGTCGGTCCCACTGAGGCCACTCAGCACGAGCTCCGCCAGCATCTCTTCAGCGCCTGACGCTCTCTTCTCCTCTTCTCTTTCTTCCTTTGTTTCTGTGTCTGAACACAGCTGCCTCTTTCCTTTCAGGCCTGCCTCTGATGCGGGCTCTGACCTTCTCCAGGGCCTTCTCTTATCCCTCAGGCTCTGTCCTTTTACCCCACTGTCCAGTCTGCACGAAATCTTTAGTTCAGGCTGCTCTGCGTCAGGCTCTGATCTAGACCCCGAGGGTGCAGCTGTGATTGGGGCGGACACAGTCCCCGCCCTCAGAGCTCTGCTTTTCTTTTATTCTAACAAAACCAAGCAAAACAAAGCATAACGCATACCCTTCTCCTGGTACCTCACCTCTCTCCTTTGCTCTGTTAAACCTTTTTAGAACACCTTTTCATTGCCTTCCAGCGTGTTCACTCTTTAACCCTTTATAATCTGGCTTCTGCGTCCAGGTCAACAACTGGTTCCCCCAAGGTTACTGCTGTTCTTCTACAATGCACTCTGGACACCCCGTAGCATCGGCACTGCTGACTGCTGTTTTTAGAAGCTGCGCCTTCCTCTGAGCTTGCTTGGTACTTCCTTTCCTTCGTTCTCCCTCTCTGTCCTCTCCCTGCCTGTTTCTTTGCTTTCTTCAGTCCATTCCTCCAGACGTGGTCCCTTGTGCTCTTTCTGGTCCGTTTTCTCTTTCACCTGTACATGCTTTACCTTGGTAACCTCAATTGCTCCTACATTTTCAAGTATTAATTCATTCAGCCAATATTTGGATGCCCACTATGAGCTAGGCTCTATTCTAAGTGCTGGGGGTATAGCAGAGAATAAAGCAGGCAGGCACGCCTGGTCTCCTGGATGGAGCTTACAGTCTAGTGAGGGAATACAGAAAATGAATAATAAAATTTGTAAATTATATACAAAGTATTGATACTATTCCATATCACACTGTCAGAACTTTCCCTTTAAGAACTCAGAAACTGAATAGATTTGGGTAAATTTTTTAGTGAATCCTTTGGTCCGTGAACTCTTAATGCATGTCATCCAGAACTCAGGAATCAATTAGATTTGGATAAGGTGTTATACCTTGCTGTCGGCTCCATTTCACTCTCTGAACTCAGAGACTCAAATTTTTGAGCATCAAGGGATAGGTAACATGGTAGTGCTTGCTGAGACAGAAATAAGTACATAAAATACATCAGGGAAGGGGGGCAGTACTGCCGGGGCTGGGATGGGGTAGTGGTTTCCCACTTAGAGTGGCCACGGAGGTCCCAGCTGAGAAAGGCAGCATTTCCGTAATAACCTGACAGAGGTGAGGCCACGCAGGTGTGTGGGGAAGAGCCTAGTAGGTCAAGCCCCTCTCACATTTCCAGTCTCTGCAGCCTCTTCTACTGCCTTCATATCTCTGACTGCAGCTGGGAAGGGTCTCTGATTTTAAAGACTCCTGTAATTAGCTTGGCCCTATCTGGATAATTCAGGACGATCGCCCCCTCTCTAGTCCTTACTCTTGAAAACACCTGCGATGTCCCTTTAGCCACATAAGGTTCATTCACAGGTTCCAGGCATTGGACTGTGGAGACCTCTGGGGGCTGTGCTGCCCACCACACATTCTCATTCTCGCGCATTTTCAAGTGGCTTTCCATTTCCTTTACTCCAAGATGTGCATCTAGCCTCCCCTCCAGTTTTATCTTATACCATTCTCCTTTTGTAATCTATGCTCTAGGCAAATACTTTAAAAACTGTCCAGTTTTACGTGCCTTTGTACATACTGTTTCTTCTGCCTAGAATGCTAGCTCTACTTCCTGGACTCCTGTCTTTCAAGGCCGCCTGACCTCCCTCCCCTTCCCACTTAATTACCTCTTCCCTCTACCTGCCCATCAGTGAGTCACCTTTATTCCAGCTGCCCACAGCTACCCAGCACCAGCCAACGAACATTCACTGACTCTGCACTGGGTGCCAGACATGGAGAATATAGAAGTCCTAATGGTTTAGTGGGGTGAGGGAAACACCGGGCACAGAGTATGCCCAGAGCACAGGGAAGGAGGTCCGCCCTCACCTGGCATTTAATGATCTGCCTTTCATTTCACATTCTTTCTCTTGCTGTTAAAACCCCTTAACACTTGTTTATACCTCTTAAAGCACTAAACCATATTTTGCCATCTGTTTTACTCAGCTGAATATTTGTTTTATTCTGTAGAATATAAGACCTCTGAGGAGAGGTTCCATGTCTCTCCATGTCCCTTTAATTACAGTACCGCTATCATCTAGAAGTGCCTGGCACCTGGCGGGCGCTCAATCCATTTTAACTGATTTGAAACTGATTTCAATTCCTACTCTTATGCTATCCGCATTTTGAGAGCCGAACTGTACTGAGTTTTGATCTTTCACGTGCCAGGCCAGTGGTTTACACATAGTGGTTCTTTAACAGCTGTTGGATTGGATTGATCCCATCAGCTGCGTGTGTTCACGTTCCCCTCTTCACCAGCCTTCTTCTAACATGGAAATTGCCTCTTCTGGCCTGTGTTGGTTACAGGGCTGTATGGACGAATGAGCTAGATGATGCTGAACATTTATTTATTTTTAAAAGATTTATTTATTTGTTGGGTCTTAGTTGTGGCATGCGGGATCTTTCATTGTGGCATGCGGGTTTCTCTCGAGTTGTGGCGTGTGGGTTTTCTCTCTCTAGTTGTGGCGCGCGGGCTCCAGGGCACGTGGGCTCCGTAGTTTGCGGCACACAGCCTCTCTCTAGTTGAGGCACACGAGCTCAGTAGTTGTGGCACGTGGGCTTAGTTGCCCCGCTGCATGTGGGATCTTAGTTCCCTGACCAGGGATCAAACCTCCATCCCCTGCATTGGAAGGCGGATTCTTTACCACTGGACCACCGGGGAAGTCCCGATGCTGAACATATACTGGTTTTGGTTTCTGTTACTTTCCCTTTTGGCCAAACTCCCCATCCCTTGTTTGTTCTTGTTTTCATTACCATAGCTATAAAATTGGGTATAAAACTACCCAGAAAAATATACCTTTCTTCTCGACATTGCCCCATGCTTGCTTGTTCCCTTCCACAGAGCTGAGTGGGGATGGATGCTGGGAAAGAGGAACACGTAGGTGAGGGTGGAATGGGGGCCAGCGGCCTTTCTGCCCCTCACCTATTGCAGAGGAGTATTAATCTTCCTAGATTCTCAGGGCCCTGCACATGGTGGGGAAGCAGGGGGATGCCTGCTTGCCTGGCCAGAGAGCCTTTGGCTTTCTGCTAGCGAGACAGCTGCCTCTCAATCTTATCCTACTCTTGGAAAGTCTCAGAAAGAAATGTAAGGCCTGACCCACACCCATTCTTCTCACCTAGACCCACCTAGGAGCTGCAGTCCCTATCCATCTACTTTTTCCGTGACTATTTAACTGTTTCTCCGAACAGAAAACTTGGGCCATGGCAATTTCACGTACATGTCAGCACTGTGCTGGCTCTTTGGGCGTTACCTGCATGACACTCTGCGGTATCCCGTGGGGCTGATCTCCTCCTCGTGGGCCGGGACGCCCATTGAAGCCTGGTCATCTGAAAGGTCACTGAAAGCCTGTGGGGTCCCAAGGCAAGGGTAAGAAAGCGTCATCTGGTCTGGGAGAAAGCCAGCCAGGAAATTTTGTAAGAGAGAAAGATCATGGTCTCCTTTGGGGAGTCAAGAATGTGTTGAATGTACGAATATGTATTAAATGTATGTAACGTATTCAGGTATTATTATCACTGTCATCAGCCCCACAATCATCTGAGAATACGTCAGGAAGTAATTACGACCCTTTTCCTTAATAATAGTGATAGCTAATAATAGAAGCTTTCTAAATGCTGGATACTGTTGTAAGCACTTTATATATAGTAATTCACTTAATACAACACTCTCTTGAAGTGGATACTATTAACATATGATGGAAAAAGGTACTAAGTCTGAGAGAGGTTTAGTGACTTGCTTGTGGACGCGACTAGTAAATGATAAAGTCTGGTGTCAATGTCTGTGCTCTTAACCACTGTGCTGTGTTGCCTGTGAGAATAAACACAGTCTAACAGTTTGGAAGAACAAGTACCCATGTAATCAGAGAAGTGTATTAGAAGACTGATGGTGAAAGCACGCTCAGGAAGGGCTGGATCAGGAAGAATATTTGGGGGTGGGGGAAGGGAGAGAAAAGGCTGGTTAATAACATCTTGACACTAATGTTAAAACAGAGATGAACAATATGTGGACTGCTTTCACAGACCTGGTCCCATCAGTTCTGGGAAGAGCATGGACTTGAGCTCTTGGTATATCTTGGGTAAAGGCCTGCCTGTTGGGGAGTGAAGTTATCCAGTTTTGGAACAGAAAGACTTGCCTTCGGTAGAGTTGGAGGAATCTAAAGCCAGGCTTCCCAGGTCTCTGGGGACATGGCAGGGACAATAGCAAGGGGAAGTGGCCATTCTCATATGCAGCTGTTGCAAGTGTAAATTCATACAAGTATTACACAGAGACAATTTAGGGACATGTTCAAAGTCTTAAGAAAATGTGCCCTTTTGACCTGGCAATCTCATTTCTGGGAATTTATCTTAAGGAAATAATTAAGACTATATGCAGTGATTTAGCTCTAAGGAAGATAATCATGGCATTGCTTATAAAAGCAAAGAGCTTAACGCAATCTCAGTGTCCACCCACTGAGTACTAGTTAAATAAACTTATTGCCGGTGCAGTAGATTCATTAAAACTCTCCTCCTCCCTGGTCTTAATCACTAGATGGAAACCGGTGGCCCCGTCTGAACTCACAGAAGGCTGACTGATGACAGTGATTCTGGGAAGAACCTGGAGTGAAATTTGGAGACTGTCCTCATGTTTTCATGGAAACAGTGGTTGAATTGAACTCTGTGTTGCTTTCATCAGGAGCTTGCCCCGAGTGAAGCTGGATAGATGCCCAGCTCAGGGGTCGTCATGTGATCAGTCATTGGCTCTCTTTTGACACTTGTGTGTCTTACTGATTTCAGGTTCATGCCATCTGATCTTGAAACTGGTCCCAGTGAATACTCTGTTCTCTGGAAGGCCATGATCCATCCGCTCCGTAATATGACTCTGAAAGGGGTGATATGGTACCAGGGTGAGTGTTCAGTTTGCTGGTTTTCCATTGTATCAGTTAGCCGTTGCCACACAAGAAACCACCCCAGAACGTAGTGGCTTCTGACAGTAATAATGTTAGCGAGCTCACTATTCTCTGGGTTAGCAGGGTAGTTTTTCTGTCTGGGCTGCTATGGCTGATTTCTGCCGGGATCTCTTACGTGCCTTTGGCCACCTGGCAGGTTGTCTGGTGGCTGGATGACCTAGCCTGGCCTCTCCCTCATGCCTGTTGACTGGGGCTGTCTGTCTGCCGGGGCCTCCTGGTTCTCACGTGGCCTCTCATCCTTCAGCAAAGCTAGTTCAGACTCAATTTATCATTTACATGGCAGTGTCGGGGTTCCAAGTGTATCAGGAGAGAACAAACCACAGAGCTGAATTGCTTTTCAAGCCTCTGCTTGCATCGTGTTTGCTGATGCCCCATTGGCCAGAGCAAGCACAAGGCCAGTCCAGGGAGACCGCAGGAAGGCCCGCTACCTAAGGGCATGCATGGAGGTTGGGGAGCAGTGTGTGGCTGCCTTTGCATCTAGCCCAAACTCTTCTCAAAATTTGGACTGTTTTTAGGGGAGGCCAATGTAAACTTTAACAGGGACCTGTACAATTGTACGTTCCCTGCACTCATTGAAGACTGGCGCCAGACCTTCCACAATGGCTCCCAGGGGCAGACAGAGCGCTTCTTCCCATTTGGATTTGTGCAGGTACGTGCTGAGAGGAAGAGGGTTCATGGGCTTTGGTGTGGGGAGGTGCTGTTGAGATCTCTTCCCTGGAATCCGTCTTCCTTTCTTTGCCCTCCTAGCTTGCCTGCTGGTCAAGAACTGAATGTAACTTAATTCATCTCAGTTTACTGATGGGACAGTTACATCTTTAAAAAAGTTAATAAGTAACCAATATTTCTTCTTATTAAAAAGCATTACATGTTCATTAAAGAAATATTAAAGAGAAAGGCAAAAAAAAAAAGAAGCTAAAAACACTTATAATTCCACAATCCAGAAATAAGCAGACCTTTTCTGCTCATATATTTTTGAAATAGGATCCATACCATAATACTGTATCATATCTCGCTTTTTCTCTTAAGGTCATATTGTGAACATTTTTCATGCCAATAAATTTTAATCTTCAGCACAATTTATAACGATTGGAGGGTGTTCAGAAATATGGTTGTATTGTAATTTAACTAGTCTTCCATAGATAGGCTCTTAGGTTGCTTTAAACGTTTTGCCTTTATAAGCAGTGGCATGTTTATTTTCCTTGTAGCTAAATCCTTGCACACATGCTTAATTATTTCCATAAGATAAATTCCCAGAAATGAAATTACTAGGTTAAATTGACACTTTTTAAGGCTTTGAACATGTCCTTAAATTTTTCTGTGGAAATGTATCAATTTGTATATTTATACTCTTAGCAGCCATGTGTGACAGTGTCCACCTCCCCACACCTTCCCGAACTTGCTGATATCCCTCCCACCTCTGAGAATGAACCGCGCTCTTTCACTCACTCCCAGCCCACTGCACATGCTCTCTGCCTGGAATAATCTTTTTTTCCCACACTTTCCTAACTTTTATCATCCGTTAGCCTGGATATCAGTTAGGAAGCCTTCTGCGACTGCCCAGAGTCTGTCCCCGTATGGGTGACTGCTTAGTACCCTTCACTTCCCCTTTTTACTTGTATGTACTTTGTGCACATGACCACATTTTCCTGGATCACATTTATAGCCCCAGTACGACCTAATTGGTCGGCACTCATTAAATATGTCCCGACACACAAATGAAAAAGTATATCAAGAGAAACCATACTTTCAGTTAGTGGTACCTCGTCAGAAAGATTCTGCTCTCAGCCTTGTCTAAAAGGAATAAACATATTTAACCAAGTTCATAATTGCCTTGCCTCACCTGTTCACGTGACCCCTCCGAGACCTAGACATCTTAGCAGGGTAGTAGTTCTGACTTGTCTAGGACATAGGAATTAAACAAGTAAGGTGTTATAAAAACGAGGCCCAGGTTCATGCCCCGGTCTGGGATGATCCCACATGCCGTGGAGCAGCTGGGCCCGTGAGCCATGGCCGCTGAGCCTGTGCGTCCAGAGCCTGTGCTCTGCCACGGGAGAGGCCACAACAGTGAGAGGCCCGCGTGCTGCAAAACAACAAAAACAAACAAAAAAAAACGAGGCCCACCTCACAGCATAAACACAAAATAGGCCTTAATGTTTGAGTTGGACGTACCTACTTCCAGGCGTCCGCCTCTGAGTGTCCCCCAGATGCTCTCCTCTCACCATCCTCCTGTTGCTCTACCTCATCCCATTTCATGTACCTTTTTTTGGATAAAGATTTTTATAGACCTTCTCTCCACTTATAATTACTTTACAATCATTTTCTTTCTTCTTTCTAACATTTGTTTTGACTTTGAATGAGAATATTCTGCTCATTATTTTCAAAATAGCAACTCCTGTCACCAGTTCTGTATTACTGTTGGTGGAAACTACTTTTTTTGTCTCTCAGCCTGTGCACATGGTGATTTGAATGTGACTTCAACTGATTCAAGCCAAAAATATGTTTAAGTGCTTATTACATGCCACGAACTGTGTGAGGTACTAGAAATATACCATGAAGCAGAGAGACCTGGTCCTTGCACTTGTGTGTGCGGTTTAGTGGAAGTCCCTTAGCCTTGGGTGTCAACTTTATCATCATCAACAACAGTATGTTGGTTGGTTGGTTGTGGAAAACTGGGAATATAAATATAAATATAAATGTTTAACTTCAAAGGGAAATGGTAAATTCGGCAACATAATGGCTCAGAGCATGGTCTGGGGATTCGAATCCCAGCTCTGGCTTCTTTAGCTATGTGATTTCAAACAAGATATTGAACCTTTTTGTTATTTTAAGTATTAAGTGAGTTAGTCCATGTAAAGCCTGGCACAAGCTAGAAAATGTCAGTGTTTATTATTATTAATGAGAGAAGTCAGAAAATCTGGAGGGACAGTTGTTGTGTAAAGGAAGATGAATTGACTTAATGGAAGGGCCGAGTGTGAAACGGTGGTGGCAGTAACTAGAGCACAGTTAGAGGCAGGACACGAACTCCGTGGAGAGAGCAGGGCTAGACACCTGTGTCTGAGTAGAGAGGTGAGCGGAGGCCCGGGGAGAGAGAAAAAGGAGCCGGAGTTGAGGGACTGGAGTCCCTAGGAGTGTGCTTTTTAAAAAGGGTTTGGGAGGAACAGTGGAACACACTGCAGACTGCGGATGCTATTGTAAAGTCCTCCAAATGTGCCCAGTTTTATATTCTTTGGCTATTATATGCCTTCTTTAGCAGTGATTAGTATTTCTACTAATCACTGCAGGAGACTGAGCAAGTGCCCGGCTTTATCTCAGGAAAAACAGGAATTTCATGCGCGTGTGGAGTCTGCTGGTGCCCCCATGAGGCCACTGTGTAGTAGTGCAGCCGATGAAATAGTGGAGAATTACTGCAGCAATTCTCAGCAAACTGCCATTTTGAGACAACTTCCTAGGCTTGAGTGGCTGTTGGTAGCATTTCTCCCGCAGCGCTTCAGGTTAGTAACTCACCCTAGACTTTGTTGCCATGATCCTCATCATGGCGCTGGTTGGTGAACATGGCTCCACTTTCACTCTTCTTCTGGCTGTTGTGTGGGAAGAAGTAGGGTCACTTACTGGATCTTTTTATTGCCATTTTCTAGTTTGCATGACGTTTCATTGTCCAGCTTCAGCGCCTTTTATCATTTCATATGTTAAAGCCAATTTGCATAAGAGATTTTCATAAGAATCAAGCGGTGGGGAAATGTACTTCTCTAGTGGGGGAAACCACAGAGCCATATGGCAGGAGGGTGTGGCTCTTGGAAGGTGTGAAGAACTGGGGTCCTTGATGCAATCTGCCACGCACTCAAGGGCAGATTCCTCCCTGCTTCCCTACAGTGCTTTGCCCTGTGTTGTACACAGAGTTGTCAGTGACCGACCTACTGCTTGTTAACAAGCTACCTCAGAAGTTCGGGGCTTACCACATCAGCCACTGTGTTTGCTCCTGATTCCGTGGGTTGGCCAGGCAGGCAGGGCTCAGCTGGGGTGGCTCATCTCTGCTCTGTAACTTCAGCCAGGCTTGCTCATGTGGCTGCAGTTTGAACTGAAGGATCTAGGATTCACATGATTGGCCCCTCAGCTGGGACGGCTGGGATATTAACACCTCTCTCCTCATGACCTTCCAGTTTCCAAGGCTGCTCTCTCCACATTTCTCCAGCAGGGCAGCTGGACTTTTGTTACACGGCCATCTCAGGGTTCCAAGAAAATGAAATCTGAAGGCAAGGGCTCTTGAGCCAAAGCCTCAGAAGCTGCACACCATCACCTCTGCTGCACTGTTTGTCAGAGCAAATCACAGGCTTAGCCCAGGTTCAGCGAGAGGAGAAATAGACTCCACCTCTTGCTGAGAGGGGTGGCAGAGTTTCATTGCGGCGAGGGGGATGAGAGGTTCAGCCACAAGGGTGAGCGGCTCCGTAAGTACGTGTTGGATGAGCACGGGAGTCAGTGAAGCAGAAGCAGGGTCTTCTTGTGAAAGACTCTAGTGTAGGTTTCTTTTTAAAAATGTTTAATGTTTTTCCAGATTTATTGCAGTATAGGTTTCTGATGAAATAAAATACTGATGCACAATGTCTACTTTCTAGTTATCTTCATACTTGTCTGGTGCAACCCCAAATGATGGGCTTCCCGAGATCCGTTGGCATCAAACAGCAGACTTTGGCTATGTCCCTAACCTAAGGATGCCCAACACTTTCATGGCTGTAGCTATGGATCTCTGTGATAGGAATTCGCCTTTTGGCAGGTGGGTGCTTCTTGGGCTTCGTTTGAACAATAATATATGTTCTTTGTCTGTGGCCTTCACTCTGATGTTCACTTGTGAGGGGGCCTGAGGATTGGACATCAGAAGCATGATTTATCAATCATTCACATGGGATGTGCTGCAGTAACCAAAAACCCTCACCATCCCAGTGCCGTGATGCCTCGGAACCTTATTTCGTGTTCACACTCTATGTCCAAATAAGGTCAACAGAGAAGCTTTGCTCTCATCGTCATTCACAGATCCAGAGCGACAGAGGCTCCAGGGTGATCTGTGCTTCCACATGCAGCTACGGTTTCACGTTGGCAATTAAATGCTTCCACCCAAAGCAACGTAAGTCACTTCTGCTCACATTGCACTGGCCAAAGCAAATCCCATGGCCATGCCTGGCTTCAGCGAGAGCAGGAAATGGAATTCTACCGTGGCCTCAGAGGGGGACTATCTGGATGGCTACCCTGATGTTAACAGCCCCTATGATTACCACCCGCTAGCTGCAGGATACCAGGGGATTTCAGTGTGAAATGGAGCCCAACACAGAGTGTCTGGATTATAGTAGTGGCCTGAATGAACATTTCTTTCTTTCTTAATTTTATTTATTTATTCCAGCTGTGCTGGGTCTTTCTTGCGACGCGCAGGCTTCTCTAGTTGTGGTGCGTGCGCCCTAGAGCATGCGTGGGCTCGGTAGTTGCAGCATGCGGGCTTAGCTGCAGTACGTGGGATCTTAGTTCCCTGACCAGGGATCAAACCCGGGCCCCCTGCATTGGGAGTGCAGTCTTAACCACTGGACCACGAGGGATAGTTATTTAGTTTTGAATGAATGAATGTTTATTGAATGAAATAAAACCTACAGGGGACCAAGTAATGAACAGCTGATTCAGATGAAACACAGGACTTTCAGTGGTTGCAGCAGTCTTACAAGAGCTCTCCTAGGTTAGTTCCAATACCTGCCCTCCCTCCCTCCTTCTCTCCTTTTATTCCTTCCTTCCAAGTCCTCGGTTATTTCAAGGTTTCCGACCCATAGAAGGCCCAGAGCCCCATCTGTGGTTATGACTCACCATTTCTCTTAGGCTGACTCGCCACAGATCACTGGCTATTAGATTCAGTCAACTTTATTCTCACCTTCTTAAAGGGTGCTTTGTATAAGATTTCCTTTTTTAAAAAATGTGATTATTGTTGAGCCCAAACCCGAAGTTCTCTACCTCTTCTTTGTCCTGTAGCACACACCCTCGAGATAAGCAGACGGTGGCCTACAGGCTGCACTTGGGGGCCCGTGCCGTGGCTTATGGGGCGAAGTTGACCTTTCAAGGACCACTGCCTCAGAAGATAGAACTCCTGGGCGACATGGGGCTGCTGAACCTCACATATTCCCAGCCAATCCAGGTGCAGAGGCACAACAAGATATTTGAGGTGAGAACTGCAGAAACAGTAGGGGTTCATCCTATGGGGGGCGGGGGGTGGGCGGGATATCCTCCACGCCGAGGCCCACCTCTAATTATAACATGACTGCGAGGCAGGCTTTGGTTGGTCAGGGGCTGAGTTTATCTCAGAACAACAAAAAAGCAGCTACTGATTCATTCACTTAGAGGCAATTTTGATGGGACCACCAAGGAAGGGAAGACGTGCCCACATTGAAATGATACTCCTTTTGCGTTTTCCCTCCCAGAGCAGCCATCTTTGCGTGGGAAAGGGCCCGTGGCTTTATCTGTGGGCACCTATTGAAAGGACCCTCGCTCCAGAATGTTTCCCTCACCCGTAGACATTTTTGTTACACTACCCTAAATTCTGATTTTCTTTTGAGTCTCTCCTTTAAGAGGTTGAAGCTTGCAACTTAGTATGAATTACTGTAACAGAACTCTGTACTTGCTTCTAATACCTGGTGAGGACCATTCCACTGTGGAAGTGGGGCTATTGATTAAACAGCTTCTTTAGGAGTCTTTTAAGGTCGGGGTTGGCGGTGGAGGCATCCCCAAGTGGAGCATTTATATGAGTGTCTTTGGGAGCCCCGAAGTCGTCAGGCTGTGGCGGGCGGTGAGTGAAAAGAGGGCATTGGAGGGGGATGAAAGAAGGTAGAAGACAAACAGTACACAGGGGTTTATCTAGGACTGTTCCTCCTCTGGAATCCTAACCAGAGCATCCACCTGCCTCAGGTGCTTCCTCAGCACCTACTCCACCTAGCTTCTTTGCATGCGGGGTTTTAGGTGAACCCTAGCTCCAAGGAGTCTCTGTGTTCCGAGTTCTCCTCTCTAGTCAGCAGCTGGCAGCCTGCCCATCGTCTGGACCTGGAATCTTAGCTGGGACCAGGACAGAATTGAACCTTGGGAACTGGGTATTTTATGCTCCCTTCACCAGATAGATTGTTTTCTGACTCGAGAACAGCTTATCATCCAAAGTTCCTTTGTGCCCCTTCTTCATTCCCCAGCTCCTTTGGGAGCCAGAGAGCAGCACAGCGGTGGCTCGCTTCACCCAAATTCCTGCCTGCTTTGCTGTTTGGCCGGAGGATCACAGGAAGGTTGTTCAGGGGAGCCTTCCCTGAACGTTTCATGACTACGCTGCCTTGTCTCCCACCGTCATTTAATGTTTTACTCGTTGATTTAAGCTATTTATTTTAGCACGTGAACTTTTACTATGGATCTGTGGCTGTGCTGACCAGACCCAGCCTGGACTCAGGTTTGTTCTGGTCACCGTAGGAAATGTGTCTGTGGCTGCGAGTGGCCGCTTCTCCTCTTTCAGTCTGTCTGAAGAGCAGTCCCGCCCCTTGGCATATCCTCCTGATCTAACCGTTCCTGTTTATGACTCTCCTGTTAGATCTCCTGTTGCAGTGACCATTAGTGCAAGTGGCTTCCAGCTCCCATGGACACTTTCTCCGCCCAGACGCTGGCCCTGAATGTCAAGTCTTGTCACGACAGCCTGGTTGCTGTTCGCTATGCGTGGGCCACATGGCCTTGTGAATATAAGCAGTGTCCCCTGTACCACCCCACCAGTGCCCTGCCAGCTCCTCCCTTCACTGCTTTCATTACAAACCAGATTCCTGGGTATCGCAGCAAGGTTGCTAAATGATTCCGTTGCAGTATGATCACATCTTAGGCGTAAGTGTGGATCCTTTAGATTTGGGCATTCAGGGGTTTAAATGACAGCTATTGCTTTTTAATGGAAATGAATAGAACTGCCTCACTGATAGCGCCCGGCTAGCACAAGGCTGTTTCCATATTCTGAGATGCCAGAGCTGGTAGGCAAATGAAACGCTTGTCTTTTGTCCTCCAGTTGGGCCAGGTATCTGTAGTAGAATAATTCCAAACTACAAACAACTTGAATCTCAATGTCATTCACTTCCCTTATTACTGGGAGTGAAATGTCTTTAACACTTTTGTCCCCTTACCTCCAGACTGTGGAAACTCGGGGTCGGAAGAGATTTTAAGGCCATGCAGGCCGGCTAGCATTTATGTTTTTTTCTATAAAATATGAGAGGTGGTTATCAAATTTCTGTATAAAGTTTCCCTTCTAAACCTCCCAACAGTTTTTCCTCACGTGGAACTGAAATGTTTCTTCCATACACAACAATCTTTCAGAGAACTGATTTCAGCCCTATTTTGTTCCAAGCTGAAAACAATTCTATTCCTTTAGTCCAAATAATGATTGATAATGTGAATATTTAACAGAAAGAAACCAGAATCACGTGCAGGCATTTTGGGAGGCGCTAAGGGACGGCCCCGAGGAGGGAAGAGAAAGGCGAGCTGGAGCAGCCCATGGGGAGGCCATGTGACCGCAGAGGTCACTGAGAAGCAAACAGAGATATCAGGCTCTTTAAAGGTAAGAGGTTTAACTATGAAAAGGACAGTGCAGATGGAGGAACAACGTGAGGCTGAAAGTAAAGCTACAGGATAAGCATTTAGAAAAATAATCTAGATGGGGCAAATGTGAAAGAGGGCTTTTGTGTATACTATTAAGAATCATAATGCTGTTTATTGGTTGATTAAGAACAGTTAAGGGCACTTGACAATTGTCTGTAATCTCTGAGAAGCTGGAAATAAAAGTACAATCATTAGTCACGTGTACACATTCCTCTCTAGTCAAAACTGGGTTATGAACGGGCTTGCAAGTTGTCCTCTGAAGCTGAGAAAGGACTGAGACTTATCTGTGGGTAGTTTCCATTCCCCTAATGTGAAAAATGAGAACGAAAGCATAAGCGTCACTCTCTCCATACCTGTCCCCCAAGGGGTCCTGGTGTAACTGAAGAGCAGGAATGCATCGTCAGTGCCAGGATCTTAGTAAAAAGCGTAACAGCTATGCAGCTTGCAAGGAACTCTGCTGCTTCGAGGACTTCCCAGCGTACAGCTGGCTCCTAACACCCAAACCTTGGCCTCTTACTCATCTGGCCTAACAGGAACCACGGACCCAGTAACAGACTCCTGCGGAAAAGCGAATGTACTGTCCACTCCTCCTCACCGCAGCACTCACGCGCGTCGCGTGGAGGCCGTTCTAACTTGGAAGAAGCTAGAAACAGTTAAGCGCTCCAGGCCCAGGTTCCCTTCACCCCCAGTAAGCTAGGGCACACAGTGTAAAAAGTTAGGTTTAGGTGGTGGATATCTTAATGAAAAGTCATATATGAAAGTTTATTTTTAATGGTTGAATAATTTAAAACATTCTGTGGGAATTCAGTTTCTTTCCCAAATGAAAATAACTTTTTACTGTTTGAAAAAATCGAATTCATAATCACTAAGAAACTTGGATGCTAAAGAAAAGTATACGTAAGTAAAAATCACCACAAAATTCATCATTTGGAGACACTTAATATCTTGGTGAACATCACTTGATTTGTTTAGGTCACATTTTACATACTACTACACGGTATATTATTTTGTAATCTGCGTTTTTGACTTTATCTAGCGAAATAATTTTCCTATGTAAAGTGAAAACAGATTTAGTTTGTTCCAGTTTGTGGGAGCTCCATATTTTCTTTAACCAATTTGCCATCAGTGGACATAGAGGGTTTTAAACAAATACTGTGATAACTGTTACGTGCAAACACCGTACCACACTTAATTCCTTAGGGTCCTGAATATGGAATAACGGGTTTAAGGATAAATGTGTTTAACATTTTGATACCTACAGCTTAACCCTCGCAAAGGGTTCAACAGTTTACATTTCCACCAAGGCACAGTCCCATTTTCTCCCTCATTTTCACTGACATTGGATGTTGTCAAACTATCTTCAACAATCCAATAGATGAAAAGATTTTTTAAGTATGCTAGCTAGGGCAGTGTTTTTCAAGTTACTTAAAATGATGATCCATAGTAAAAACACTTTACATCATTCCATGTATCCCCATGTGTATTGTGTGAATGGTACATAAACGCCTATATACACACTACAGTTGAAACCAGTTTGAACCTCTGACATGCGATGCATTCCAATATGTTCTAATTGTCTTCTAATTTAATTTTAAAAGATAATTTTTGATTGCCTAAGTTTAAGAACAACTAGTGTGTTGAGATTTGTAGTTTGAAAAACACTGTTCTAGGAAAGCTACAAAATGAATACTTATTAAAGGAAAACCGTGCACTAACTTACATAAATTTTTTTTTAATGTCCTTCTTAGAATGACGCTCACTTTGAATCTGTGATTAACTCAGGCTGTAACAGAATGGAAAGATATTGGTTATGTGATAAAAGCAGCATATACCATTTCTGTGTAAGTGCAAATGGCTTCAGGCACCTTATGCAGAGAAAAAAGAAAAAAGAAAAACATTAACAGTTTTGAGTAATCTCCTTTCTATCCCTGATTTGCTATTATCCAAATTTTACTATTGTCTTTGCGCTGTAAAAGCTATACAAACTTGTAAGACTATAATTAAGAATCATAAAATTAATGTTAGTTACTTTAGTTTCTGATACTTTGCAGTGGCCAGTGTGATGTGCTCTAAATGCTGCATCTGATCCCTCCCTCTGCCATCCAGATATAGTCCTGTAAGATGCTAGGCCCATTTGTTTCCTCCCCCGTTAGCAGCTATGGACGGTAGCACAGTGACAATCCAGTTCTCACCACCTTCCCCATTCTTCTACTTCCGGGGTCCTTTTGTTCCTTCCCATTCCAGCCAGCCCTGGTACCGGACTGGGTGGGCAGCGAAGCATCCCACAAGGCACCGTGGAGTTGTCCTGGCTGGGATTAGGTGGTGTGGTATGCCTCTACCTTAATGCTGCAAGCAGAGTCCAAAAAATTCAGTTATACAGAATGCGGAATTACATCATTACACGACTAACGAACTGTTGGGGTGAGTCTGTTACGGAGGATGGGAACCAATCACGTTCTGTCTAAATGTGTGTTATCATGTGGTTTAGCTACAAGCACATTCTCCAATAAGGAGCCACAAAGGGAATGTAGGAAGGGTTAGAGAGGATTTTTTGATCCCCTTGTGAAATGTGAAAAAGATGAACAGTGGGCCTGGGACTGGACCTTGCAGCTTGGGGATAAGCAGGATTTCACTGTGGTGACGCTGACATGAAAACAAAGCAGCAGCTGGTTGTAGGGGCTGCGACTTAATATTCACTGACCTAGATCAGAATCAAGGGTGCAAGGTTGTCAGAATCTTACTACCTTCCTCATGAGTCAGCAGCCATCTCTCCCTCTGGTTTACAAAGGACTTAAGTTTACCTCAGGCAGAGCTAAGCCAAGAGATTATATCCTGATTACAACAAGATGAAAATAAGCAGAACTGTCAAGAAAAATTTATTACTAAAAATAAAGCAGCTGAAGTTTTTCCCAGGAAAGCTGTCGCCATGGGAACCTCCGCGACAAAATGTGTTAATTTACTATCTTCTTCACTTGAGTCGCTGCCTTCTTCCATATAGTCTTAAGTTCTAGTTTAAGATAAAAAATCCATCCTGATGAAAATGATGTGGTCATCGATCCCTTCCTGTTCAATCTGAAGACTGAGTTGGGCTACACTGCGACGGAGACTTCAAGTGCTGTAGGTGAGTATCTGCCAAGGGTTCATGTGTCAGGAACATGGCGTTGATAAGAAGACACAAAGGCTGTAGGCTGAAGCTCTGGGAGGTCCAAGGATCCTGGAGAAAAAAAATTCCTCAAGTTCCACTGTTGCCTGGGAATCTCAGGAGACTGGCTCGACCAGACACATACATGTCCTTTTAATTCTTTCAACTCTTTTGCATCTGTCAGCCCAGTTCTGCCCTTGTTTGGTAAGACAGGACAGATACTTACTTTTACAATGAAGAAAACTGTGGCTGAAATACAGCAAGTGGTACTGGAAAAATTGGACAGCCATATGTAAATCAGTGAAGTTACAACACACCCTCACACCACATACAAAAATAAACTCAAAATGGCTTTAAGACTTATTATAAGACATGACACCATAAAACTCCTAGAAGAGAACATAGGCAAAACATTCTCGGCCATAAATCGTACCAATGTTTTCTTAGGTCAGTCTCCCAAGGCAATAGAAATGAAAGCAAAAATAAACAAATGGGACCTAATCAAACATCAGTTTTTGCACAGCAAAGGAAACCATAAACAAAATGAAAAGACAACCTACGGACTGGGGGAAAATATTTGCAAATGATGCGACTGACAAGGGCTTAGGTTCCAAAATATACAAACAGCTCATACAACTCAAAAACAAAAAAACAACCCAATCAATAAATGGGCCAAAGGCCTGAACAGACATTTCTCCAAAGAAGACATACAGATGGCCAAGAGGCACATGAAAAGATGCTCAACATCACTAATCATTAGAGAAATTCGAATCGAAACTACAATGAGGTATCACCTCACACCAGTCAGAATGGATCATCAAAAAATATATAAATAATGGAGAGGTTGTGGAAAAAAGGGAACCCTCTTGCACTGTTGGGGGGATGTAAACTGATACAGCCACTATGGAGAACAGTATGGAGGTTCCTTAAAAAACTAAAAATAGAACTACCATATGATGCAGCAATCCCACTCCCAGGCATTTACCCAGACAAAACTATAACCCGCAAATATACATGCACCCCTATGTTCACAGCAGCACTGTTTACAACAGCCAAGCCACTGACAGATGAATTAATAAAGAAGGTGTGGCATATACAGACACAGAGGAATATGAGCCATAAAAAAGAATGAAATGATGCCATTTGCAGCAACATGGATGGACAGAGATTATCACACTAAGCGAAGTAAGAAAGAGACAAATACCATGTGATATCACTTATATGTGGAATATAAAATATGACACAAATGAACATATCTATGAAACAAAGACTCACGGACATAGATAAGAGACCTGTGGTTGCCAAGGGGGAGGGAAGGATTGGGAGTTTGGGACTAGCAGATGCAAACTAGTATATACAGGATGGATGAACAACAAGGTCCTACTGTACAGCACGGAACTATATTCAATATCCTGTGATAAAACATAATGGAAAAGAATATGAAAAAATATATATGTGTATAACTGAATCGCTGCTGTACAGCAGAAATTAACACAACATTGTTAATCAGCTATACTTCAATAAAATATTAAAAAAGAACAAAACTGGCTGAAATAGATCAAGTGACTTGCCTAGGGTTACACAGCATAGTAGGCAGAGACAGAGAAGTTAATACTATCTTCTTCTTTCTAGTCCAGAGCTCTCCCTATATGACTCCTATGCCAGATCCCCTGGTCACTCCACTCATTTGTGGGAGGGAATCCACGGGACATAGGCAGGACCAAGGCCATGACCTGATCCCCTTTACTACATCTGAAATTTCAGTCCCACAGTAAACTTTCCCTTGTATTCTGCTTAGGTCTTATTTAGGTTAGAAAATGAGATGCCCTAGCTTCTCAGTGAGCCCTGCCTCACCATGATCTCAGCCACGCCCTGTGACTTCTGCGAGGGTTGCCCATGGCCAGAGCAGGGGAAGCTTCCATCACTCACTGCCCAGATATGGGATACTCAGCAATGGATGAAGAGCGGAGGGCTGCCTAAAAATGGTCAATTTTCGAAGCAGAAGGGAAAATAAAAGATACCTTGTAGAATGGGATCATTATGATCTTTATGGAAGGTCTGTCTCTGAAAGGCTTCAAAGCTTGTAGCTGCATCATTCTCTAGCTGTCCTTGGGGCGGCAGACTGTCTCCAGGTTTGCACACGTCGAACTTCACCCACTGGTAACTGCAGGACCAAAGGGATCATTACTGAGTTGTCTGTTGGCCATACAACCCATTCTTCCCTCCAAAGGGACCAGGTATTTTTTTCTTTAGGTCTCTGCCATATATATCTGAAAAACATATTAACTAACCAAAAATGAAAAGCACACAGACAGGCTTCTTTAGTGACACTTACTCTGCAGGACTTCCCAATCCGTTTGCCGTCATGGTGCACACAGACGGTAAGAACTTCAGTACAGTGGGGTACTGGCTCCTGCTCGCCGTCCAGGGGCCGCAGAGGACCGATACTGTGCCTCGTGCACAGAAGCAGCTCATTAAATAGATGAATGAGCAGAGCAGTGACCGCCAGTTTAGGTCCCTGACCCACCTGGTCCCTGGGGCTTCTTTCAAGGGAATGGATTTGACCCCACTTACTTGACGCATTTTCGAGCTCCTGGACAACTCTGGATCAGGTTGTGGATGGCTGGATGAGAAAACCCAAAAAAGTCAGCTCCAGATGGATGCACGTTGGGCATTAGTTTCCCCCTAAACAGGAGAGGGAGAATTTTAGCTTGAGAGCTGAGGGGGAGATGAGAATGTGGGTATGAACACATGGAATAAGCTTTCCTCACTTGGATACTCTGGAGACTGTAGCTGCTAAGACATTCAAAGGACACAGGATAGCTTTCTATAAAATAAGGGATCTCTACTCATTAAAAGCAAGAGAGAAGGCCTCAGTGTACCCAAAGTGATCTTTTTAGCCTGTCTCCAAGCTGTTGGTCAACTTACATAGCAGCACTTATGGTCTCGAGCAGTTCTGCATGACAGGCGTCTGCAGAAGAGCCGGCAATGGCATTCTGGGGGTCATCTTCAGGAACAATTTCAAACTGAGAATACAAAGGAGCAACGAGGTCAGTCTTCAAGGAGAAGGGGGTAGAGAGAGTCACACTACTGCTATTACTCTTTCTTCACTGGAACCTGAAGCTGAGTATACCAGGTAGGAGGTGGGTACCATTCCTAGAGGGCTGTTAGAAATTCCAAGCCAAGAAAACAGAGCAAGTCTTTTGACTGTTTAATTTTGTACTCTTTGCTTGACTCCTCTCCAGAGGCCAACACGTAATTTCTTATATACCTTTCCAGATGCTTTCTTATCCACTTACTTACATTTATAAGTATTAATACAAATGGTATTTTAAAAACAAACGAAATCATTCTCCACATAATCTTAGATTTACTTTATAACGCCTAGGAAGAGTATAGGCCGTTTTGAATGCAAATCGCCATTTCACTTTACTTTTTGAGTTGTAAAATATCCTATTTATAAAAAGAAACTGTTAAATCAAAATTATACTGATACTGAGGAATTTCTGCCAAGAAAGCATTATTGTAACAAGTGCTATCTACCCAACTTAATTCCTTAATCAGTTTTCTATAAAGTTCACGACTTTTTGCAAAAAAAAAAAAAAAAAAATTTCTGTAACAGCTTCTCTTTAGTCATTTAAATTCCTTAACCAGTTTTCTATAAAGTTCAGTTAAGCAGTTTCCAGTTTTTCAATGTTTAATAAAATTATTCCACACAGAATTAATTTATTTTCTGTATATATATATATATATATATATATATATATTTTTTTTTTTTTTCTTTTTCCTCCCAGTGATGTGCATTATTGATCATTTTTTTAGAATCCAAAAGCAAACCTTACTGAGTAGTTTCTACTGCTGTTAGTTTTCTTCTGTGGTTATTTCATTTGATTCAATTTTCCTGTGTCAATTTTAGAGCTCTTTCAATTTTATCAGTAATAAATTATCTTGAGAGTAGTTTTAGTCAGTGGTTTCGTTACTTCAGTGACATGTTGCAAGTTTAACATTGTGATGGTTTATACTGATTTCTCAGCTAATTCATGAAAAAACCGTAAACAATTATCTTTTTTTTTTTTTTTTTTTTTTTTTTGCGGTACGCGGGCCTCTCACTGTTGTGGCCTCTCCCGGTGTGGAGCACAGGCTCCGGACGCGCAGGCCCAGCGGCCATGGCTCACGGGCCCAGCCGCTCCGCGGCACATGGGATCTTCCCGGACCGGGGCACGAAACCGTGTCCCCTGCATCGGCAGGCGGACTCTCAACCACTGCGCCACCAGGGAAGCCCAACAATTATCTTTAAATATTTCAGGATTGCTCTTCTATTTGGTATTGATCATGCCAATTCCAATTTTTTATATTGTGTGTAAACTATATATTCTATTTGAGCAAAGGGCAATTAAAAGGCCAAAATGTAGTATTTTGGTTTGGGGATCTTTCCCTACTTCATTCTTTTAACTGCCGTATAATATTACACAAGGTGGATATATCTTAATTTTTAACCATTTTCCTATTGGTGGGTATTTAGGCTACTTTTTACTTCTTGCTATTGCAAACAATGCCACAATTACATTGTTGTATGTAATTCTTTTGTTCACATTCGCACATTTCTCTAAGACATACTAGAATATCTAGAAGTATTCTGGATCAAAGGAGTCACACATTAAAATTGTTGATACTGCCCAGCTGCCTTCCAAAAAAAGGAACTTTACAAATTTTCCCTCCTACTAATGCCATTTGTACTTATTTTCCTACATGCTGGCCAACATCTGCTATTATCTATCTTATATTTGCCTATGAGAAAAAATAAGATCTTTCTGTTTTATTTGCGTCTCCCTAACTACTAGTAAGGTCTGCTCTCATCGACCATCTGCACTGTTTCTGTGAAATGCCTGTTTTATCTGACTGCTTTTTTATCTTAGACCACAAGAGCACTTTATCTGGATATTAATCCACTGTGACATATTTTCTTCTTGTTTGTCGCTTTTAACTTTGATTATGGTGGTTTTGGTAATTCAGAAGTGTTTAAATTTTTAATAGTCAGATCTGTTACTACTTTCCATTATGGCTTCTACTTTTCACATCTTGCTAAGGAAAACCTTTTCACCTCACCCTAGGATTATAAATATATTGTTCTATATTTTTAAAACATATTTATAGTATAAAACATTTTATAAAGCTAAAGCAATTAAAAGTCATACTGCCATTTATAGACAAATAGATGAAACAGAATCGTCTGGAAACATGCTCAAGTATTATATGTATTTAGTATATACTAAATGTGTCACTTGATGTTAGGGGAAAAAAATTAAAGCTCACAATGTACCTGAAAATAATGTCTGGATGGGTTAGTGGCTTAATAAAGGAAACAAAAAAAAACCCCAAAGACTTTTTTTTTTTTTTTTTTAATATTTTAGCAATTTGTCTTTCAGAGGAAATTAAGGACCAGCTTGTCAATTACCATTTACATTCTATTAGGATTTTGATTAGATCTTCCTTGAACATACAGGTTTGTTATAATTACTGCTACAATGTCGAGACTGTCTGTTAGAGCACTTTCTAAAGAGAAATGCTGCATGGCCAAGGTCACGCAAACTCTCAGCTGCAGCCAACAGCGTTCTAACCAGGACAGGGGTGATGCAATACTGTCCAGACGCGTCAGGCAGGCCCTCAGCTTCTGCTCAAAGGCTCCTTCCCTTGCTTCTACCTCCTTCCACCCCATTTTCTAGCGATCTGTAACATCATCAGACAGTGAAGCCTGAAACTCTGAAAATGGTCTATTTTCCCCCAGAGGAGACTGGGAAAGTGAATTGTCTTGAACCACAGCACCGAGAAGGATGAACAAAGATACTTAATATGACCAGGATTCAGGTCTCCCAGGTCCTCAAGAGTACGTGCAGTCAGAAACTAATATGCAGTTTCTCTGCTACCTCCATCTTGGTCCCACCCGAGTTGGCAGAGTGTCAAGCTAACCTTCCCTGAATGTAGGCCTGCACTTTACAAACAAGCAGCTTGATCAGGCCTCACGTGGTCACCATACTGACATTAGCACCAGCACGCTTCAAGGGAATGGGTGTCAGTAGGACAATCACACAAATGCAGATTCACATCCCAGCTCAGATCACTTATTAGCAGAGGTGGGACTCAGGGCCGATCACTTTCTGCATCTTACACACTATCTACCTTGTAAAGTGTCTGAATGGGTAATATATATTAAGTGCGTGTCACAGAGAAGGTTCTCAAAAAAAAAAAAAAAGAAGAAAACCAGCAGTCATTCTTAGAGTGGGTACCTGAGGCTGTGTGCCACCGTCCTTGATCTGACAGGTGTACAGACACTCCTGGTCTGGGCTCTTCATGCCGGCGTATACCCGAGTACTGCAGTAGCCCACGGGGTAGATGGCACCCTCGTCATGGAAGCCAGGTCGGTCGGTGATGATCTATAAAAGAAGATTCCCCCAACCCGCCACTGAGGTCACCAGAGAATGTAGAAGTCCAGGGTACTGTGGTAGCCTTTAGAACCACCTTGGGGCTGCAAAGAGTGACTCAAATCAGAGAGAGAAAGAGCGTAGGATGTGTAGCAGACAAAACTGACCTGGTTTCCTAGGGACTGGAGAGTTTCTGGGGTTGGTCTGGATCAGCAAGGGGCTGGTGCTAACGGGAACAGGGAGGGAAAGCTCAGCCCCACTCCCGTATTTCTGATTCTCCTCTCTCTTTATCGCTGGTCTCACTCACCTCCCCCAGGCTATATACTGTTAGACCCCCCAGTCCGATGGGGAACACAGGCCGTCCTGAGGGATCCAGGGCAATGGGCTGAACCAGCTTGCGAGCACCTGTCTCCATTTTCTTTTTCTTGGATGTTTTCTTGAGAACTGAAACGCAAATCTAGGGTCACCCACTTTAGGCCCTTCCCAGTGTTGAGGGGAAGGGAAAACTCTGCACGATGCTAAGAGCAATAAGCCAATCCTGGTTCTACACACTCCCTGAATGGGCACATGGGACTTTTCCCCAAAGCCCTGAGTATTCTTCTAACCCACCCACCTGGCAGTAACCAATTTTGGTATCAGTGCTTAGTATCTAAAAGCCTTATACTTTTTAAGGCCTCTGACTTCATTTATAAGGTCAGCAATTTCCCAAGTCATCTGTGTGCTCAAAAGGCCACCAAGCCCATTTCCCTGCCTCTAGGAAAGACTGAACTGAAGGCACCCAGAGAGTCGGGTGTGTAGGAGAAGGGGGAGGCCTTGGCCTGCTCCCATCACGTTTAACCAGGTCTAACTGCAATTCCTCCACCTGGAGTGGCTTTAAGACACTTGGTTTTCAAGGGCTACCAGGGCTGCTTAAGGACCAGGTGAGAGTTTAAGTCATCTCTGGGGCCGAGTGTCTACCAGTTAGTACCAGGTCTTTGTCATTAGTCGTTGAGCCACTGGGGCAACTGATATCCTCTCCCCAAGGTACCTTCCAGTTTGTTGTTCTCTTTGCCTTTTTCTTTTTTCTCCTTCTTGGATTTCTTTCCAAATGGTTCCTCAGCTCCAGTGCTGGGCCCAGAAAGCGGCCCAGCTCCCTGGATAGTTCCCACAGAGCTGGCCACACCGTAAGTCAGGGGCAAACTGGAGCTGTGGGAAGGAGCTGCAACCTGTGCTTCCCCTTCAGTTAGAGCCTGGAGCTGAAGGAGCTTCTTTAGCAAGTACCTGAGGTCGGGAAGGAAAGGGAGCAGAAGTATGAGCTTCTGTTTTATCACAATTCCATATTTTATTCAAGTACTGGGAAAAGCCAGAACTACATACAATGATTATTGCATTCACAAAAGTAAGATTCTTATTGGACCCCAGGAAAAACGAAGCTCCAGAGAATAACACTTCAAGAAGCTAAGGATAAAGGATTATAGCGTATCTCTTTTGCATCTGGAGAGCGCTTCTAACTGGATGTTGGAAGGTGTTAGGCTTCTGAAGGGCACATACCATGAACTGCACATGTACATGTACTCACGGAGTACTACATATGGAATAAATATGTGTAGAATGAAATGCAGTTTCTTTTCTTCCTTGGCTTTTATAACTGCAGAGTTATAATAAAATTACTTATAAGATGTGGCAAGAGAGATGAATAGAGCTGTTTCATCATCATGGTCCAACACGACCTGGGTAAACAGGAACCAATACCGTAGGTTGTGACTTTGTACCAGATTAGTGGCCAGTGGGCTGTGCAAAGCACAAAAATCCCGATGGAGGAAAATTCATAGGAGCAGAAACACCGTATCAATCACCAAAAAATGTAATTCTGAACACAAAATGAACCAGCTCACCGTCTTTCTTCTTTAGCTTTAAGAAATTTTTCCTCAAGACGAGCAATTTCATCACAAATAGCAGCATTTTCCTTGAAGAAAATTTTGAATATAGTCACACAAAATGAATAACAGATCGAAGTATTACGCTGAGAAGAGGAGCTATATTCCAGACCAAAGAAGTCTGTGTTGCTGGGTGAGAAGGAAGTGCTAGTCTACCTTGCAGAGAAACTCTAAACAAACCTAGAAGTAAAGGTAAGGTCAAGTTCTAATGTGGGCAGAGTAATTAGATAATTTATAGAAACTGGTGCACCTTTGCGTGAAAGGGGGGAGCTATTAATGATTTTGCCAGAACAATATGGCAAAGTAGTAGGGCTGTCCTAGGCAAACCAAGACATACGGTCACCTTAATTAGGGTAGCCTTTAGCAAAGAAAAGGGCATACTGCTCAAATCATAGATGCTTAAACACAACCCCTGTAAATATGCCTTGACTCTTGGGGAGCTTACAAAGCGAACCTAACCCAAAGCATCCCATGTAGAATGAACCTTAAAGAGAAAATATAGATGGAACAAAATCTAGTCTAGTCTATAAAATTCTTAAATTTCATAACCTATTTATGTGTATTCAAGCATCAGCTTTCTTTACTGACGATTCAATCTAGTTCCCAAGCAAGAGTCCTGAGGGGACTGCTCCAATCTAGATGCTCCATAGTTGGGACCTCAAACTTTGAATGATCAAAACAATATCCCTTTTCTTCACAAAACCTTCTGCATAGACTTGGTGGAACCAGTATCCTAACAACATAGGTGCCAAGCTTTAGGTACCTTTGACATTTAGGGAATAAAAGAAAGGTAACATAATTAGATACTAAATCCTCTTAATTCCGCTTTTCTTACTTCTCTCCAGTGTACATGGCAAGTGCCAAATAAATGCTTTCGGAATGAATGCTCTGATTTCCAAACCTTTCCTTATGCTTCCAAAAAAGCTGAGGGATGTTCTAGCTTTTGGTAGAAGAAGAGGTAAGGTAGTGGTGATTCAGATGTGGGGAGATATTTGAGACACCTGCTATTTCCAAGCATTGAGGTGAGCTTGAGCAAGCCAGAATATTATAACACTTGGTTGTGGCTGGAAAACCATTTCATTCATTCAGTAAATCCAGTGCCTCTACAATAAAAGATCGGGAAGACTCAAAAGAGGTTAGAAGGGGGGATTACTGAAAGCTTCATGTGCCTGTTCGTGGAAGGGGTCAGTTATGAGTAAGCGGGTGCTTGGGAAACAGGCTGCGTAATGGAAGTACTAAAGAAACTAGAATCAGGTGTTTGAGTTGGAGCCAGGGCTCTGACATAGTGCCCTCGAGCAAATCATCCCTCGGGGCTTAAGTGCTGCTACTTTAAAAATAGCGCCTCCTTCTCAGGTTTCTCTGGAGGCTCAAAGGCATTTCCAAGAGTTCTGCGGTAATAACGATAATGACTAAAACTTATTAGCACAGCTTCTAGGTACCGAGCGCTTTACTTTCCTCATTTAATCTTCATTAAGTCTGCAAGGCAGTTATTAGCTCTCATTTGCAGATGAGGAACCAGGATTACAGGAATTACGTAATTTGTCCAAGGCATGAGGCTAACAAGAAGTAATGTACAATGTAAAACCTAACACTATATTACTACTGTCACTCTGGGAAGGGGAACAGTTCGGGGAAAGATTTCGCGAGTTAGGAGAGGCTCGAGGCTGAGAAGGGCTGAGCGCCGGTCACACTCACAAACACCGTGGCTTTGGCCGCTTTGCGCAGCCGCAGGTACTTGAGCCGGTACTTCTCGTTCTGGCTCTTCTTCGGGAGCTTTTTCATCCTGGCCTTGCCGGACTGCAGCGGGGCCCGCGGCGAGGAGGCCAGGCCGCCCAGCAGGCTCATGGTCCGGCCCCGCTACGGGGGCTCCAGGGAGCGGCCGGCATCAGCTCCTCGGCCGAGGAGTGGCCCCTAGCGCCGGCTACGTCTGGTCTGGGCTGGTGGAAGCCGGCCGCTAGGAATCGACCTCTCTAGAACATTCACGAGGCGCAGGGCTCGGCCACAAATCCTGCAACCAAACCCAGCTGCCGGTGCCTCCCTGCACTTCCGCGTCTGCCTCGGAAGTTAGCCGTGACCGGAACTTACATAACGGCGCCGGCCGCGCGTAACTTCCGGGGCTGGGAGTTGGGTCCTCTCGGTTCGGCCGATCCTCGGCTCCGGAAGAGGGGAGGAGAAGGGGAAAGGGAAGGGGAGGGGAAGGGGAGGGGAGGGGAAGAGGAAGGGGCGGGAAGGGGAGGGGAGGGAAGGGGAGGAGAAAGAGAAGAGGAGGGGAAAGGGGGGAGGGGAAAGGGGGGAGGGAAAGGAGAGGAAGGGGAGGGAAAGGGGAGGGGAGGGAAGGGAAGGGGAATGGGAGGGGCGGAAGGGGAGGAGGGAAGGGGAGGAAAGGGAAGGGGAGGAAGGGAGGGGAGGAGAGGGGAAAGGGAAAGGGAGGGGAAGGGGAGGGAAAGGGAATGGGAGGGGAGAGGAAGGGGAATGGGAGGGGCGGAAGGGGAGGAGGGGAAGGGGAGGGGAGGAAGGGGAGGGAGGGAAGGGGAGGGGAGGGAGGGGAAGGGGAGGGGAGGGGAAGGGGAGGAAGGGAGGGGAGGAGAGGGGAAGGGGAGGGGAGGGGAAGGGGAAGGGGAGGGGAGGGGAAGGGGAAGGGGAGGGGAAGGGGAGGAAGGGAGGGGAGGAGAGGGGAAAGGGGAGGGGAGGGGAAAGGGAAAGGGAGGGGAAGGGGAGGGAAAGGGAATGGGAGGGAAGGGGAGGGAAAGGGGAGGGGAAAAGGAAGGGGAGGGGAAGGGGAGAACCTGGGGAGGAGGAGGGCGGCTGGAAATGACTCTGAGACTCGCGTGTGTGTGTTTAGCTGAGGCGTGTTATTGTTGCGCTAAAGTTGCACAAAAAATCTTCCCGAAGCCAATCTCATACACGCTTCCGAACCCCACCCACTGCGTTTCAGCACCACTTTTCCACACTTGATACAGACTGGCCTTCTGGACTGTAGGATGCACTCCAACGCATTGCTGGGGCTGCTGCTTTCCCTACTTCCTTTCTTTATACAGCTCACATAGATGTTTCTTGAGGGCCTGTTACGCTGTCCTTTTACTGGGAGCTGGGATTACAGTGGTGAATAGAAAAAAGTCCTCTGCTCTCAGATCAGGATTTAGTAGGGAAGATGGAAGATTTAACTGGCACTTTTAATAACATGCTTGCACTAAGTAGGCACTGAGTAAATATTTGCCTAATGAAACCAAAAATATGTTTCTGTACCTAAACTTATATGTATATAGCTCTAACTTTATAACCAAGTTCTGTCTAATCATCAAATAAATAGACAGTTCTTTAGAATGCAGTATTGGTAAATGAGCTGGGCTGGAAGGCAGAAGGCTTGTAGTATTCATTTTTCTCCCAGCAATGCCACTAACTAGTTGAGTGAGCCTCTGGGTCACAGGTTTTTCCTCTCAAAACTGAATATAGTCTTTAGAATAATGAGGTGGATAGTTATAAACTGAAAGGTACTCTACTGATATATAATTACTGTTGTATATACTCAAAATTTAGACTTCTAGAATTGTATACGGAAATTAAGGAAAATATGTACAGAGTTAAAACACTAAGTTCAGTAAGTTACTGGAGAAAAAACTAACGCTAAAATAAGTAACTTACAAAAAATAAAAAAATAAGTAACTTACAATCAGTTCAAAAAAGGTTTAGAATCGATAACCCAGGTACTTCATTTCTGGAATTGTAAGAACAGTGGCAAGAGTCTTGACAAAATGGTTTTAACACAGAGAGAAAGATTACAAGAGTCCTTTTTGTCCATTCGTATTGAAAGCTGTCCTTTTGGAACTCACGGTTCCAGTATGGTTTTACAAACATACTCAAGGCAACCATATAGATTCATTTTTGGAAACTGCCAGGATACTTTCAGTTTACAAAATATCCATAATCATGCCTTTCATACTATAGACTGGCACTTTTCCTTGGAACCTGAATATAGGTAGTTCTGATTGACAGATTTTCTTTTTTTCTTCTTCTTTTTTTAACCCTTATTTGCTAACTGCCTGATTTATTTGCTGTTCAGCTGTATTTTGTCCTTGCAGGCTTTATTTCATTAGAAACATTTCCTTACAACTTCTAAAACATTTCATGCAAAATTTAGAAAATACAGTGCAACGAAGATTTTTTTAAAATTCATAATGCTGCCATACGAAGTGAATCACTTTTTTTTTTTTTTTTTTTTGCGGTACGTGGGCCTCTCACTGCTGTGGCCTCTCCCGCTGTGGAGCACAGGCTCTGGATGCGCAGGCTCAGTGGCCATGGCTCACGGGCCCAGCCGCTCCGCGACATGTGGGATCTTCCCGGACCGGGGCACGAACCCGTGTCTCCTGCATCAGCAGGCGGACTCCCAACCACTGCACCACCAGGGAAGCCCAAGTGAATCACTTTTAACATGTATAATTTTTTATTGAAGTATGGTTGATTCACAATATTAGTTTCAGGTGTACAGCATAGTGATTCAGTATTTTTGCAGATTATACTCCATTGAAAGTTATTACAAGATAATGGCTGTGATTCCCTGTGCCAGACAATATATCCTTGTTGCTTATTTTATATGTAGTAGTTTGTATGTTTAATATTTTAATGCATTTTATATAGGTTAGATCATACCGAACATAATGTTTCCTCTTTTGTTCACTTACCATTATCATAGTCATTTTGTAGTGCTATTATAAGTTCTTTATAAATGTTATTTTAGATGGCTGCTTAAGATTCCAGTTATGGCTTAATAATTTTACATAATTATTTACATCCATGTTTGACTTTTTGGTCATCAATTGCTGTGAAGGGCATGTTTGTGTACAAAGCTTTTTCAATACAGGGTATTTTAGTGGCTGGTTCTGTGTTCTCCAGACAATGTAATGTTCCTGAGCAACTATTCACTATGTATTCAGAAGAATATTTATTTATTAGTGCCTATGATGACACAGCCTTTAGGAAACTTATTTAAGAGGAAAAGACAAATACATGGGCTATATTAATATTATTAAGTGTAATAAGTTTTATCTCAGAGGTAGGTATTGGATGATATAGCAGCACCTAGTTAGGGAAGGAAAGAGGAGATTGGGAAGGCTTCTTGAAGGAAATATGCCTGGGCAGATTTTGAAGGGGAGCTAGCAGTCGGCCCAGTGCAGAACAGAGGAGGGCATCCTGGGCAGTGGGGACAGCATATTCACAGGCTCAGCATCGTGAGAAGCGTGGGAACTGCAAGTTGTTGATCAGAGTGGAAGATGTATGTGGACAGAGGCAAGAGGAGAGACTGAAGGAGCAGGCAGGATTTGGACTGTGAAGGTCTTGTGTACCAACTGAAGAGTGAGGCTTTTACCGAGCGACAACAGGAAGCCATTGATGAATGTCAGTATATCGACCCCTTTGCTTGTTTTAGGTAAACTTATCTGAATTTGTCTAACTTTTCTACTTATCTATATGAAGAGGGGTCGAAATGACTTATGCAAAAATTCTCTGAAGAAATACATAATGTGCAGCTCTACAAACAGCAAATGAGAGACAGCATGGTATTGTGGTCCGAGCATGGCCTTTGGAGTCAGATCAAGGTTCCAAACATAGCAATGGGAGTTAGAAGCTAAGATGGGTAAGAGAGAGTTGGGGACCTGTTTATCCTGTTTAGTTCTAAATGGTTGCTATCAGTGATTGGCTGTAAGTGGAGGTAGAGCATCCCCTGGGGTATCAGAAGCATATCTGGGCCCATCAAGAATTACGGAGTCTGCAGCCCATAATCCCAGCCCTTGGTGAAGCGAGTCCCTGGTTTACACAATGAAAAAGCGTATCTGTACACCTCAAGGCTCCACCCACAGCTGATGCATGGCCCTGGCCTTGTTCTATGCTGTCCTTAAGCCCCAAGAGCAGACGGCAAATTCCTGTCATCAGCATCTCTTGGCCCATCTTGCAGGCCACAGGATACGTGGGCAAGGTTGGTGACTTCCACAAGACAAGCTGGGGTTTGAGGCCACACCACAGGGTTCCCAGGGATTTCATATCTTTATTCTCTTACCAGATTACCCCACTTGCTCTAAACTGAGTGTGTATCCTACAAAGGCGTAAATAGAGTGAGAAGAAACTACCTCCATTTAATAGCCTGTAGAAACCTCTCCCTTTGTACAATGTCTAGACTTTAATATTTTTTTGATTTTTTAAAAATAATGGTAACTTTTATTTTTAAATATTTTATTTTTTGGTCATGCTGTACAGCATGAGGGATCTTAGTTCCCCGACCAGAGATCAAACCCATGCCGCCTGCATTGGGAGCGCAGAGTCTTAACCACTGGACCACCAGGGAAGTCCCTAGATTTTAATTTTAGTCTTAGTTTTTCTTCTGTCTTCATATTAAGCTCTAGATCTATTTTTTTTTTTAGCTTTTGGACTCATCAGCTCCAGCTTTCAGATTTGTTTCCATGTATTGATTATATCTTCTCACCTTTGGGATAGCATAATACAGGATGTTCGATTCAGCTAAATGCAAGTTTAGCAATCCTAAAGTGGGTGTTTTTGTATATTAGTGCGTGAGACTTGTGAAGAAGGGGAGAGATTTTTACTTTCCATAAAATTTCTTGCTTCATGGTTTCTTAACTACGGATTTTCATCACACATCCCGTGGGTGAGATGTTTAGGTTTTGAGGGTTCTAAGCCAGCCAATAACGTCATGAAATCAACCACTGTGTCAATGTTGTGCTTCTGGGTGGTTGTGTCCTTCAGTGCACAAAGGACACTCAACCAGCTAAAAGAGATGAGCTCAGAGACGTTGGCTCGGAGGAAAAGAAGGATCACATTGAGATCATTGATGGGACATCCCAGCATCTTTCTGCTGAGGAGGGCAAAAGCCGGGAGCATCTCATAGATGGATAGGAGCCGTTTGTCCCACCGACACAGCCGCATGAGGTTGTATATTACCACTGGAACCAACAGGGTGTATATTGCTACACTGGAGAGACTAACAATCTGGAAGACAGACAGAGAGGTCAGCCTGCACGTGATCAGATCGGGGATGTGGGTCTCATCATGTAGCAGCCCTGTCTTGATGGAACAGCTGAATTCCTCTTGGAAGAAGACATCCAGGTGGAAGTGGCCAAGGTATAGGTAGGTGGCTGAGGTGAAGAAGAGCAAGAGGGAGTTCCTCAGGAGGTAGGCGGCCACTAGTGAGTGTGAGCGCTGCTTACAGGCCAGGTACCGCTCTAGCAAGGGGAATTCAAAGTATCGTTCTTTCCGAGCCCTGGGCAGGGGAAGAAAGGAGGCAAGATTAGGAGGGACCATTTAGAACTGTATCCTGAGAGAGCCATGTGGGGCAGTAACAGCATCTGTGTATGCGACACAGCATTACTGGCTCACAGGAGTGTCTGCCTTCTTTGAGCATAACCCCTCCTTTCTCCAAAGAGAGGTATGTGAGTGTATCTTAATTCTCCAAGACATGCGTGCAATGCAGTAAACCCAGTGAATGACCAGTGAATAATGAATGATCACTCTGGATTTCTGCCTGGCAAGGCAGACTAAATCTCTAAGCTGAAGGAGGATCCTTAAGAAGCATTGAGACTTATTAACTTAGCACTGGACTGGGATTCTAAATAACCACGTCTGGTTCTTGGTCTGTTTCCTTTGTGTATGATTTTTTTTAGGCCAGTTCATTTTATAGAAAGAAATCTGCTAACAAGTGTTTGTTGAGAGCTGTGGTGTTCAGGTAGATGTAATCCAGTCTCTGCCCTGAAGAAGCTTGCAGTCTGGCTTGTAGGGAAGGGGCAGATGAAACATGCAAATAGGAAATAAAAATAATGCTCGTTCTGTTGCTAAAATGATGGATACAAACCACGGTAGTTGTAAAAGTTAGGAGAGAGACAAGCAGTGTGAGCTGGAGTGTCCAGAAACCTCTATGGAGAATATTGTCTTAGATCGGCCTTCCAAAGGTAGATAGGGTTCAGAAAGATAGACAGGAGAGGAGCTTTTTTCAGAGGATAGAGATGTACACAAACCCGAGGCAGAATATGGTCTCTAACCTTAGCTCAGCTGTGCCCTGAGGGGGCCTGCCCTGGCCACCCTACTTAAAACTGCACCTCCCTCCACCTCCCAGCTTTCCTGAGCCCCTTCCCCTGTCTTAGTTTTCTTTATATCACTTATCCTCTACCATATAACTTTCTTATGTGTTATGCTAATTCATTGTTTTCCCTCAATACAATTTAAGCTCCCGCCCCCAGCACACACACACACCTGTATCCACAGCACCCAGAGCTGTGTCTGGTGCTCCTAAATGACAGATGAATGCTTAAATGAATGAATGGCTTGTTCAGGAGGAAAGCAGGAGACTGCCTAGGTGGAGTGGATGGTTTCTGTCATTTAGGTGTTCCACAGAAGTCTGAGGAAGTAGTTGATGACAGTGTGTGGATGGCCTAGGAAAAGTATCTGGGAGAATTGGGCTGTTTTTCCTGTAGGCCTGGGAGGAGCTATTCAGGGTTCTGAAAAAGAGGTCTTTCAGAGGCTAACCCCTTTGTGACTCGGTGGAGTCACCTATAAACTGGAGGCAGAGTCCTCTCCCTCTCCCTGTACAGAGATGATAGAAAGTCAATGCGGTGACGTGTTAAGAACGTTGAATTCTCGAGAAGGATGGTGCAGAGGATAGTTTAAAGATTACTCTGCAAGATCCCATTTTAGGGCTCGACCGCGTCTTTCAGAAAGCAGTGGAGGAGACAACTCACTTCTCCAGCTCATCCCAGAACGCGTGTGGGTCCGAGCCCTCCTGCCGGATCTTCAGCATGTGCTGCACCAGGCGGATGGCGCGATTGTAGGATTTGTCCAGCTCGCTGATGATGAACAGCAGATCTGAGCTGAGGGCCGGCACGGCTGCATACTGCCACAGCAGAACCGGCAGGTACATGGCCACGGCCAGGGCCAGCAGGGAGTAGGGGAGGGCCTGCAGGGTGAGAGCGAGCTGAGGAGGGAGGCCCAGGGCGCCCAGACCTTGCAACCTTGCAGACAGGGTGCTGAGTGAGGGGCTCTCCTTCCCCAGTTCCTGCCTCAGAAGGGGAGGGCAGAGAGAGAGAGAGACAGACAGACAGAGAGACAGACAGAGACAGGAAGGAAGGAAGGAAGGAAGGAAGGGAAAGAAAGAGAGCAGGAGGGAGCGCGAGCTTCCTGTCCCCATTCTCCATGCATGTTAGCCTGGGTAGCTAACCAGAGATCATGGCCGATGGTGGTCATGGCATCCTAGGGGAGAGCATCTTCATTCTAAATCTTCCACTTTTCTTTCTCTGACTGCTCCAGACATCCAGAGTCCATAGCTTTCCAAGTCCTGCCAGGGACCCCGGCATGGCTGACCTTTATTGTGACCCTCCAGAGAGGAGGTCAGGTCCCATTTCCTCCACGTAGCCTGCCCTGCCTTCTCTCATGGGCAACGGCCTTTTCTCATCTTTGGATTCTTGGTAAGGCCAAACTACGCCATCAGGCACTGTCTTGGAATCCTTGGGGGCTGTTTCGGGTCTGTATTTGTAAACTGACATTGGGTATTCATAAAGCTGGTGTCCTCCACTACACTATTTGCTACCTTAGATAAAGGACTTTTCCTTATGTTTCTTATCATATTCACCACACCCAACAGGTTGGACCCACTGTTTTGCCCACAGTAAAAACCCTACTCCTGGAGGCTCGGTTAAGCGACAGTTTTGCTGGGTACTGAACATGCATTATTCATTCTTCGTCAGGTACTATCAGTATCACTATTTTATAGACCAAGAAACTGAAGCGTGAAAATGTTAGGTGCCCGATACAGGGTTACATGTCTAGCAGGTGAATGAGCAGGATTTGGAACCAGGCAGTCCGATTTTGGAGCTTATTCCCTTAAGAAATACTGGACTATAGCTTCTCCTGAACCATAGATGCTTTTTATTTTAGAGGAGAGTTTGAAGAAAAAGAGAGAGGGAGGCTATTTGATTTGGTGTGTGTGTGTGTGTGTGTGTGTGTGTGTGTGTGAGTGTGTGTGTGTTTCTGAACTAAACAAGAGAGACAGGCTAGGAAAGGTATATTAGACCACGAGAGCAAATGAGAACCTTTTCACTCCTGTCTAATAAATGATATTTCTTGAAAATGAACTTTTCACCCTAGAGCTTCTGTTTCAGGAGGCTTAAAGTGCAGCCAGAGAATCTGGGCTTAACGAGCACTCAGGCCATCTGATGATCGACAATTTGACTCTTTTCTGACATGTGAATCCCCTCTGCAGTACTTTGAACTTGTTACCATCTAGATCCTGCTTGAACACTTCCAGGGACAGACACCTCATGAACTCTTTCCATTAAGTCTCTGGTTTTGTCTGGGTCCTAGAACTGTGGCATTTTGAGGCCCTATAAATTGTCAGAACTAGAAAACATTATGAGTGACTTCTGATTAAGACTGTGCCTTGGACATACATATTACTTCTGCTCCCTCATGAAACCCCACTAGAATGACAATAAAGGGACCCAAAAGACATAATCCTATAAGGACAAAGGAAATAGAAGAGGAGACAAGAATAACAAAGTGTTGAAACCTGGGAAGCAGCTGTGTGAAAGAAGGTACCAGCCCGCGGAGAGGATGAGAAGTTGAGGCGGGTACAGCCAGGCTGTTTTCACCACAGAACCAGGAAGACTCAGGGATGGGAGATACCGGGTGTGTCTGAAAATGGGGGCGCAGGTGGGGCTGGAAACAGGAATATTGAGGAAACAGATCCGCAGATCCTTTCTGAAACATGGTGCACTCAGCCGACTGCCCTTGTGGTTTATTCTTTGGAAACGTTAAACCAGACGGATTCCACACTTGGGTCCATTGAGGGCAGGGGAACATACTGAGAACGGGGGTGAGCTGAATGAGTAGTGAATGCTGACACCCACGGCTGAGTTCCCAGAGGGTTGGCAGACGAGCTTGATACCAACTGCATGCTGCCCCCTCCACCCAAATTAGGGATTGAATGATTCTTCTTGGGAAAACTGAGCAGCCCAGAATATGAGATTGCAGATACTGATATCTGGGGTTTTCCCCAGTGAAATGGCCCAAAGGGATTACTTTGAACTGACAGCCTCAGCCCTAGGCACAAAACTTCCAATCAGATAAAAGTGGGGGAGCAAATATGACCAGATATTTGAAGAATGCCTGAGACGCGAAAGTCAATGAGCAAAATACGAAAGCAGAGGCAGGCAGGAGAGAACCTATCGTTGATGCGGTTCTGCCCCCCGCCACCCAGCCGTGAGGCAGGCTTGACAGAGCCCCTGCCACTTTACCTTGTGAGGCCAGAGGGATTTCGTCCTGTGCTGGCCAGGCTCATCCTGTTTGTGGTGAACCAGTGAGTCCCAACAGGAACTGTCCACGTAGGCAGCCTGCCGGATGCTGAAGTTACTGGGACAGAAGCAGCTGATGGGAGACCCTGGAACAGAAACACAGCTTTGAGGCAGCCCTGAGTTGGGGTGGAGGAATGGGGATCCAGGGGACAATCAGCTAAGAGCTTTCTGGCCATTTCTGAATCTGGCAGGCACTGTCTTCTTCCCAGGCCCTAGGTTTCTGGGTCTGCACTGTGGGTGAATGAAGAGGCAGTGGGAGGCCGACACACCTCCCTGGGCAAGGTGGTGAGCTCAGCACACAGCCACAAAAGAAAGCCAGCAATCCCAGTTCTCGGGAAAGTCCACGTTGTCTTTAATAGAGGTGGCAGATTCGCTGTGTTAATCTAGCACCTAGAACACTGGGTATACATGTTTGGTAGTGCTCGTGCATGGGGCTGGGGCTCTTGGAGAGGAAGGAGTGGATTTATTCAGCACCTGTGATGCGCCAGACTCTGTCAGGCACTTAATAGGTTCTCAAGTCAATAATCCTGGAGGTGGGGAGTAGCAAGAAGACTCCAAGAAGATAGGAGATTCATCTGAAGCTTGGCTAATTAAGACCTTTAGAGGTCATAAATCCTGGAGAGATTATAGGATCCTAATCTCTATCATCCACATGAAAATCAAAATAAAAGTTTAGTCATTGCAAAGACACAGAACATGCGAATACTGAAATTAAGACAAATATTTTTTATTGGAAAATTTTAGAAATGACTTTCAAAGTTTTTTAACACCTCTGCTTTGCTGGTGCCCCAAACGGATGCATAGTCTGCCTTTTGGGTGATGCCCGGCCCGAGTCATGTGATCTAGACAGTGGGGGCTGACTCACTTCAGGGCGCACTGGGTCTTGGAAGCCACTTACCAGAGGAGAACTCCTGGGCAAATGCCAGCGACATCAGCAACAAGGGGAAGCCCACGGCTATGAACTTGACCATGCGGTCCAGGGGCAGTTCCAGGCGCAGTCCTTTGAGGCGGGGACCCCTGCGGTCGGGTAGCAGGGCATCTGAGAGCATGTACTCTGCAGCTGTGTGTGCAAGCGACATGATGCCCCGAACTTGGGCACGGGGGTGGCAGGAGGGGTCCCAGGAGAGTGGAGTCAGGAGGTAGCAGCTTCAGGCAGCAGGCTTTCAGCAGACGGTGCCTGCGGCCCTGGCCTCACGGATATCTGTGCGAGGCGTGGGCGCTGGTTCTCTAAATAACTGGCCAGGCCCTGAGCCAGACACCTGGTAATTAGAGGGAGGCATAGCCTAGTGGGTCCTCGCTGGAGGAGGGTCGGGTGTCAGCTGGGGCTGGTGCCAGGCTGTCCTCTGGATTCTCCCCGAGCAGATGCAGCCCCGTGGCTTTATGCTGCCCTCTCATTAATAAAGTATTTTTGGTGGGGTGGTGGAGAGCAGGAGGGCTGTGGAGCAGGTCCCCCATGTAATTGGTGTGGAATTTGGGTGGAGATTGCTTAGATGTGTTGAAGGCCCTCATTTTGTGGTTTGGGGTGGGAACGGAGCCCCCAAGACTCAGATAGGGTTGCTGCTCCTATATAGTCTTCTTTGTCCCAGTGATGATTTTTGCTTTGGGCCCAGGCTCTTTCCCAGAAACTGATCTGTGTTTGGTGTTACACTCCCTTCCCCGCCTCTGGTCTTTTTCTAAAATGTTTCAACCGTGTATTTACAATTTCCATATATTTACTAAATTTCTTTTTTTTTTTAAGCTCCCGTCAGTTCTCTAGAAAGCTGAGGAATGGGTGGCAGTGTTGAGTAGTAGAAAGAACATGACTTTTGAAATCTGGAGGGAAAAGTCTCCCGCTGGAGACCTGGCAGTACTTGTGTTTTCTCGCGTGACTGCAGGGAGTCACTTTGGGCTCTGTATTCTCATCGGTCAAACGGTATTATATTGATTGTACAAAACTGTGAAGATTGATGAAGAGCGTTGTATGGGAAGATGTACTGTAAACTGGAAAGTGTAGGGTAAATGTCAGCTCTTGCTTTAATTTGGTGGGCTTGGTCGGTGGAAAAGCAAACACTGGGGCATATGGTAATCTTCTCTCTAGGACTGCCCTTAGACTTGGCAAGAGAGGCCCTGACCTTGGCTTTCACACTGGGCCCCTTTGCCTGTGGCCTTCCCACAAGGCAAGGAGTGCATGGGGCCAAGGGGATGTGCTCATTCAGAGCCCATGCGCCTAGACCACTCTTCCAGCACCAGGGATGCTGTAATTCCCTGCCCAGATGGCCCCAGCCTGCTTCCAGGGCGTGTGCAGGCCTTTTCCTCAGGTACATTCTCCCATCGGCAGATGATTCTGCTGGTGTGCACCCTCGGGCCTTAGGAATGGCTCATTGTTGGGGTTTGGATGGAATTTAGAAGTCCTGGGCGTCCACACATGAAACTGTGAGACTTCTTGCGATGTGGGACTTAGCTGGGTTGGGAAGAAGGGATCTGGGCAGTTCAAATATTCTAAATTGGAACCTGGCATTCCTGATCATTATGAAGGTGTGTGTGTGTGTGTGTGTGTGTGTGTGTGTGTGTGTGTGTGTGTCTATATGTGTCAAGGTAGGCCGATATAGAGCATATTTTATTTAACAGCTTGCTTCCTTGATTTATAACTTCTAATTTTTTAGATATGTGGTCTGGCACTGCCTCTCTCCCCATCCCCGGGCTAGAGGCCAACTCTGAATCAGAGTTGTCCTGTGTGTACTAATTGCAGTGATCCAGGCCTGGCAGCGGGAGAAGGGATCCTTTATTTCTATTCCCCATCAGCCTCTCCACACTCCCCTTTCTGTATCTTTTTATTATATGTGTTTTTGCCCAATGTATTTTGCCCAATATTATTGGTTCATATGCATGTATTTTCTTTTGCCTTTTAAAAATAATTTACATTTTAATGATGTATAATATACATACACTAATATACACGTGTTCCACAAATTTTCATCTGATCAAGAAACAGAAGTTTAGTCTACACCCCAGAAGCCACCTTCGTGCTCCTTTCTAATAAGCATCATTTCCCAAAGGATAATTATCCTGACTTCTAACAGCATAGATTACTTTTGCCTTCCTTATGCTTTACAGAAATGGAATCGTATGTGTATACTCTTCTGTGTTTGCCTTCTATTGCTCTACGTGACATCTCTGAGGATCCGTTTTAGTTCCTGTTTTGTGCTCTATATAAATGGAATCATGTGTATGTATTGTTTTGGGACTGGATTCTCTGCTCAATATATTTCTGAGATTCATCCATGTTGCCGTGTGTGTCAGATTTCCATTCCTTTTCATTGCACAGAAATACAACAACTTGTTTGTCCATTCACCAACTGATGGACATTTGAGTTCTAGTTTCTGGCTCTTATAAGATAATTCTACTGTGAACATTCTAACTTGTGTCTTATGGTGAAAATATGTATGCATTTCTATTGGTTATATACCCATGAAAACTGGTGTACTGGAATTTCTGGGTCAGAATGCTTTGCATATGTTCATCTTTATTCGTTTTCCAAGTGGTTATATTTATTTGCATTTTTATCAACAGTTTGTGAGAGTCCTATTTTCTCCACTTCCTTATGTTTTTGCAATTAAAACCAATCTGGCCATTTTGGAGGGTGTATAACGACATTGGATTGGGGTTTTCTCTGATCATGAATGCAGTTGGCCACTTTGACCATTTGGAAATCTTCTTTTGTGAAGTGTATGTTTAAGTCTTTTGCCTGCTTTCCTCTTGGGTTGTATATCTTTTGAATAATGATTTGCAGAATTTATTTTTATATTCTGCATATGAGACCATCACCAGATATATGTTTTATTTATATCTTCTAGGAGTCTCAGTTCCTTGTTGGGTGTTGGCAGGAGGCCTCAGTTCCTCAGCAGGTGGGTCTCTCCCTACCTCCCCACCTCTCACCGGGTGATCCGAGCAAAGCGGGAGCCGCTGTGCTTTAATGACCTAACCTCTGAAGTTGCAACTGCTACTTCTATTTTTTTCCTATTCAATAGAAGGAAGTCACGAAATCCAGCCTATATTCAAGGGGATGGGAATTGGGCTCCACATTTTAAAGGGAGTGTCAAAGAATTTGTGGAACATTTTAAACCACAATTTTTGAGGAAATTGTCCATTTTCATCCAAATTGTCAAATTTATTTGCATACCATTATTCATAATATTCTCTCATCATATTGTATTACTATCTTATTATGAAAAAAACTTAAAAATACAGCAAAGTTGAAAGACTTTTACAGTGAACATCTGTAACAGTTAATTCTATGACATTTTACTTGGCTTGCTTTGTTATGTATCTATTTTTCTATCCACCCCTCTATCCACACATAAACCATCCAATTTTTTTTGGATATACTTCATAGTACATTGTAAATATTGATATACTACTTCCTAAATACTTCAGCACGCACATCACTAACTATACTTCAATGTTTGTTTACAGTTTGCTTTTTTTAAGGTAAAATTTATGTACAATGAAATGCACAAAGCTTAAGTATGCATACACAGATTTTGACAAATGCATACACCTGTGTAATACACACCTCATCAGGACTAGGATGTCTTCACTCCAGAAAATTCCATTTTATTCTTTTTAGAGATCCTAGTTTTCTGATGAAATCTCCATACTTTCATCTAATTTATCCGTCTTCTATTTTTTTCATCATATTAATCACGGTTATTTTTAAACCCTTATTGCTAACTCCAGGATTGGGGCAATCTGTAGATCTGCTCCTATTGTCTACTTTTTGCAAAAATTACTGTTTGGAACTTGCATTGTATGCTGAACACTGTGGATAAAGGACCACAGGAACCAGAGATGCTCTGGATGATCCTGTCTTTTACCAAAGACGGTTCCCCTTTCCTCTATTAGTCATGTAGGCTGAGGAACTGACCACTGAATCCAATCAGGGTCTGAGCTGACGTAGGTCTGCGCTGGAGTTTTAGTAAGAGTCAGTGTACATTTAGTTTTTCCTATTGCTAGAGCCTGATCTTTCCAAGATTTTGAGTGAGCCTGTTGGGTCTTTGTCTCTTAAGCTCTGAAAGACTGTGAGAAGGTCTATTTTCCTCTTCAGAGGATTTCAGTGTAGCTCCTTAGCTTCCTGCTGCATTTAGCTTCTCAACCTGGCAAATGCTTTGAAGGAGAGACTGCCTCAGTGAGTCTGATCAGTGACTTTAATGCAGGACCCTTCCCTTTGTAGTGTATTTGTTTCATAATTAGCACAGAGTGTAGATTTCACTTTGCATTTTAGAGGCTTTTAGTCTAGTCCACACAGCCCCAGTGCTCAGGAAATGTCCTGTGGGGAAGGCTGGGCATGCATTTGAATTCTCTCAAATTTCCTATTGTCACTCCACCTTGTAACTACCACTAAGAGCTTTGATGGTTCATTTTTCCCTGGCAAAAGCCCTCTGCCTGGACCGAGAACAAAGGGGGGTTGGCACCCAGAGGCAGGAACTTCCTCCAGGGGAAAACTTCCTGAAGATTGTCTTGTTACCTCAAAATGGTTCTATCTCCTGTGGAATTTTAATTCAATTCATCTTGTCTTCATTTCTTCCACAACTTCCTGATATCCACAAAACATAGTTTTTGTAATTAATACAGCCTTTTCTGCTATGGCTACAGGAACAGTTGCCTGTTAATAACATACTGAACTTTGCCTGAAAGTCTGTGCGTTATAATTTTAATACACGTAAGTGATTTTATGTTTTATATTTTATGGTTTCTTACTTTAAAAAAAAACTTGTCTCTGTACCCCTAAAAGTCCATCAATGTGGCTATGTACACAGATAATATATTGTTTCCACTGCTGCAAAACATTGCATTTTATCTACTTGCTTGCCTGTTGATGAGTATTCATTTTGCCTGTACTCCTTATACCACAGTAATGCACATTTCCCCCTGTGGTTCTATGACAGAATTCAATTGGGATATACATCAAAGACTGGAATTTCTAGATCGTAGGGCAACATATACTTAACTTGTCTTAGGTGATATCATATTGCTCCTAGAACAGCTGTAATGCATAGTTTCTTATATTTCCACATCTTCACCAACAGTTAGAACCATCTAACTTAAAAATTTTTGTCACTCTGTTGGATGTTAAGCAGGGCTTCTCACGGTGCGGTCCAGGAACCCGAGAGTCCCTGAAGCCCTTTTAGGAGGCCTGCAAGGTCAAAACTCTTTTCACACGAATATTGGCAGTATTTGGTCTTTAACTCTCATTCTTGCATGAATGTAAACTTTTCTGGAGGCTACATGATATGTGATTTTTCAATGGGCTGAATGTAGAGGCAGATATGAGATTCCATCTGTTTTTTATTAAGCCAGGTATTAAAGAGATTTGCAAAACTATAAAGCAGTGTCACTCTTCTCACTAAATTTTTGTTTTATTTTGGAAAATATAGTTACTTTTCACAAAAATATTTATGTAATAGGTTTGTTATTCTTATTTTAAAATGAATCTTTAAAGATTTTCAGTTTTAATTTCTAACATGGTAAATATAAGTTGATATATCTCACATATATAAAAGCTCTTTGGTCCTTGATTTTTTTTTTTTTTTTAAAAGAAGATGTTGGGGGTAGGAGTTTATTAATTAATTTATTTATTTTTGTTGTGTTGGGTCTTCGTTTCTGTGTGAGGGTTTTCTCTAGTTGTGGCAAGCAGGGGCCACACTTCATCGCGGTGCACGGGCCTCTCACTGTCGCAGCCTCTCTTGTTGCGGAGCACAGCCTCCAGACGCGCAGGCTCAGTAGTTGTGGCTCACGGGCCTAGTTGCTCCGCGGCATGTGGGATCCTCCCAGACCAGGGCTCGAACCTGTGTCCCCTGCATTAGCAGGCAGATTCTCAACCACTGCACCACCAGGGAAGCCCTGATATTTTTTAAGAGTGCAAAGGGGTCCTGAGATTAAATGTTTGAGAGCTGTTGGTATAAAGTGATATCATGTTATTTTAATTTGCATTGCTCTTGATAATTCATGAGTTGAATATCTCTTCATATGTGCATTAATTATTTCTGTGTAACATATTACTTCAAAGCTTATCAGCTTAAAACAATAAACATTATCATTCCCCAGTTTCTGTAGGTCAGGAGTTTGGTAGCAGCTTAGCTGGGTTGCTCTGGCTCGGGGTCTCTCATCAGGTTAAAGTTAAGAGATTGGCTGGGGCTACAGTCATCTGAAGGCTTGGTTGGTGCTGGAGGACTCATGTCCCAGAGGCTCACTCACACGGCTCCTGGCAGAAGCCCTCTGTGTGGCAGGCAGCCTCATTTTCCTCATCACGTGACCCTTTCCATAGGTCAACTACAAGAAGAACTCCATGTTCTCACTACATGGCAGCTGGCTTCTCCCAGAGCAAGCAATCTGAGAGAGAACCAGGAAGAAGCATGAATGCATCAAACCCAGAGAAAAATCCCAGAGCTTCTGCTAAAGGCTTTGGACTTGCCCTCTATGAAGCTGATGTGGAGGATACTGAAGAGAAAATGCATAGGAAACAAGGACTGTTAATCTAGTGACTCCAACGTTGAATCAAGTCAAAGAGAAAATTGTCATATCAATATTATACAAGACAATGGATGAGAGAGGTAATGACTGATGAATAACTCACAAAGGACAATTTTAATACAAGGCACAATGTCTATGGTTGAACCAACTAACTAACCCCATTACAAATACTGCAACTACCAGCAGGAGCTGATGAGATCTGATGACACAGAGGTCATGGGTCAGCATGTAACCCTCAGCCATGACAAATACAAGCAAGAAGTGGAGCTGTGACAAGCCGACCTCAAAGGAGATGACCTTCTTCTTTGATACGAAGTTCATCAGTATTTTAGGGGTAATAACAGAGCAGTTGCAGAGATCCACAAATGATGAATTTCTGATGAAAGTAGTATACGGGAGTGTGAAGTTGAGAATTAAGAAAAGTTAGAGCAATCAAGACTGGGAACCCCACTATGGCACTCCCTAAAAGAGAGGGAGCTGGAGCCCTGGCTGCCTTGTTGATTCCCTAAGAATGAACTCTGTCCCTGTAGAATGCTTTGCTGCAGCCATTCTCTTCCAAGTGGGAGTCCTGTGGTTAGGCCAGGTATGAGCATCTCCCCGCACCTAACTTTCTTGTGTTTTATTCATCTCACTACTGCTAATGTTTGTTAGGAGTCAGACCAGGTGGGCAGTGTTTCAGAGACCAGCAGGGTTAGAGGAAATGGGCAAGGCCTGGAGTTTTTACTGCCTACAACTTCATACATTTAGAGTTAAAAATCTCCGTTTCTTGGACATGCATTTCACTTCAGAATTTTAATCTCTTTTTTCGTATAGTCAATTCCAAAATAGTCACCAGAACATGATAATGTAAAGCTGACATTATCCCACATCCAGGGAGTATAATGTGGTATGCTTATACTACTTACTGAATGACAAGTCATGTCCTTACCTATAAAATAAGAAATAAAAATATCAACTCCGAAGGTTCGTTGTAAGCACAAAATGGGATAATGCATATGCAAACATTTTTTCAGATGCTCAGTTGCTATAGAAATGTGAATTGTCATTAGGCATCTGGAAATTGACCTTAGTTTTCCCCTGGACTTGAAGCTCTGTGATTTAACTCAACAGTTATCCTACTTTGAGGAGGTTAGTTACCAGCTAAATTGGAGGGCAGTAGTTGGGGTGGTTCCTGAGAAACCATTCCAGAAAGGAGTATAATCTGCACCCCGATAGGCCATGCACATCAGTGTTAATGGAGCTTGACAAATTGAATTTTAATGCACCAGATGTAAAAGAAGACCATGAAGAAACTGTGTTTTAGGTGCCTGTACGTGGCCTGTGTGTGGCATGGCCCAAGGTAGCCCAAGAAGAAGGAAAAGAATAAATAACAAGGGATTATACACACCCACGAAACACATGCATGTTATCACAGTTATGTATTTGTGAAAAATTGTATATATGCTTGTGGGCATATGTATTGAAAATAAAAGATGAAGTAGGATATAGCACTTTATGTATTTATGCCAACAACTAGGTTTGCTTTGCATATGAAATTGAATCCAACAAATTGGTAATTGGGCTTAAGTCCTATGATTGCTGAAAAGCCAGCATCTCTGACTCTAGGCACTGTTCTACTAAAGACAGATTAAATGATAGCAACTGAGAGTTTTGTAGCTTGAAAAATTGGGGAATCAGAAAAATTTTGTAGTTTAACAAATTGGGCAAATTAGGCTTGGAATGTAGTTTATTCTGAATAAAATAAGGGAATTAAGAAAAAAAGATGAGATCTATTGCTCCTTTTGTGCTCAGAGGAGCTCAGGAAAATTCAGGTTAGGTCAGGTTAGAAGTAGGTGGAACTAGAAATAGAATATGACATTCACAGATCAAAAGAGAATGATTTAAGTGGGGAACCAGACTCCCCTATGCTCTGTGCCCTTTACATTGGGGTCCCAAGAAGTCTGTTTGTCCTTGAATTCCTTTTCTCATGTCACATTCTATCCCTGAAATTGGAGTATGTGGAAATATTAAGAAGAGGCACATAGAAAACCATGGGGACAATATCTACTCTGGGAAAAAGTAAAATGGAGCAAGTAAGGAAACATAATCATAGTACAGTAAACATTAAATGTTGAGAAATGAAAACTGTGATGTACCCATATTGGGAGGAAAGGAGAGGAGAAATGAGGATGGGGAATATAAGAGACCTAAGTCCCAATCAAATTGAATTGGCAGCAAGTCCCTAAGCAAATAATGGTAAAATAACTATTATGCGTTAGCTATTATTCTAGGCCATAAATCAATGAATTATGTTTAAATTAGATGAATCAACAAATAGCATTATAAGCATATTATTTAGAAACCCTGATTCTAATCTTTGCTGTGTAACCCTGAGCAAATTTTTTGACTATTTGAAGCCCAAACTTTTTCAGCTACAAGTTGGGAATTATTACACAGCTACTTCATAGGACTGTGAATTTTAAATTACTACAGTACCTGAAAAAACACCAAGTTTCAGTCAATTTAGACTTGTGTTATTATTATTATTTCATGTTTCTATAATGGTACTTATTAAGCAAGGCACTATGATCTCCATATGCAGTGGCAACGGACTCAAATTTCAGATGTGCTGCTAGAAGCGTGGATCTTTACCACTGGGAATCTAAACTGACGGACATCTCTGCGTCTGAGATGTACTTCCTAAAATAAAAATAATTTAAATTCTAGCTACTTTAGTTGCCTAACTTACATAATTAATGCTATTTGCATAATTCAGTAGAGTTTATGCATTCTTTTCACAAGTTTAAATCTTTTAATCCTCATAAAAATCTTGGAGGCAGATTGTATTTATTAGCAAGAACTATAATATATATATTTTTTAATTGGTGAAGAAACTCATGTGTAGATAGATGAAGAGATTTGTTCAAAGTCACAGAACTAAAAGAGGTGACTTGGAACTTGAACCTGAAGAGTCTGTGCTTTTTTTCTTCGCCTCTAGTTAATGATTCTCAATGTGTGGTCCCCAGACCAGCATCACCAGCACTGCCCAGGAACTTACACAGCCTTGGGCCCCACCCCAGACCTACTGGAAACTCTGGAGGTGAGGCCTGGCAATCTGAGTCTTAACAGCTTTTCTAGGTGACTCTGATGTACATTAATATTTGAGAACCACTGCTCTAGTTTGTAGCCTTTTAAATCTGTACACCTGTGTCTCTCAGGCATGTTGTTTTACTCTTGATGTCTTATCAGTATGGCGTAGGGAAAAAGAGGAATGCTGCATTATTGTTTTCATTTTCTAGGAAACAGAAGCTCAAGAAGTTACTCAAGTTACCCAAGGTCACATAGCTAGCAAGAGGCAGACCTGGGCATGCCCTAGAACCCAGGACTTCTGACACCAGCCCAGCCTGTCCTCTCGGTCACATGCTGTGTTTTGCTATAACATACTTTTGTGTAGGACTTTATTTTTTCAAAGTAAAATAGGTTTACTGAATTTCTGGGGATAAATGGGATCTTATTGCTGTATTTCATAAGCATTTTTTAAGATTTCAAAAGCAATATATGTGCATGAAGAAATGAGAAAATATAAGTAAATAAGAAAAAATGAGAAATTAAAAACACCGTATTTCCTCTACATTCTTAATTACTTAATGTCTATCCTTCCCGATATTTTTGTATGGATACATATACCTTTCTTTTTCTGAACTGAGATCATATTACATATACTGTTCATAGCCTGCTTTATTGGGCTGCCTTTTAAAATACGTGGTTTTATATGATTCCCCTCCCATCACACACACACACACACACACACACACACACACACACACACACACACACTCCGCTAGCAATACCTGTCCCAACCATGCTCCTGTAGGCTTCAAATTACAGTGGTAAAGACAGGGAACTCCGCACTGCACCATAAGCTTTATACCTTAAATTGTGGTGCCCAAAATGGCACCATTTATTCAAAACCACAGTTCTGAGTTGTGTTTCTTATCCACATTTGAAGACAAGGGATTTGAAGTTCAGTGAGAGGTTAAACAAATTTAATACAGCTAGGAAGTGGCAGAGCCAGGATTTGTACTGAGATCAGACTGATTCCAAAGTTTATTTTCTGAATACTTAGCAGGGCCATATAATTTGTAATTCAAGTGGGATGCATCAGATTTGAAAGGGGTTGAGTCTAAAGTGCTGTCAGCCAAAATGGCACAGCAGGGAACTTCCGAAGTCCTTTCATGGACAAAAGCAATAAATAAACTGGCAAAAACTTTCAAAATAAACTTTCTTGGGACTCTGGATACTAACCAGAAGCTTGTAGCAACCAGAAGAACACAATCAAGAAAAAAAGCTTAATCTTGGTAAAACAGTTTTGTGGCACTTTAACTCATCCTTGCTGCAGCTCAGCATTGGCCTTGAAGACAGCAGCTCGCATTCCTGGTATAAGTGCCAGTACTGGAAGGAGCATAACAGACCTTATTCTCCAAGAACCGTGGTTGTTTGTTTTGACCTATCTGGTGGCTCTCTGAAGGATGAAAGGGCTTGCCTCTAGTTTGCCTAACCTGGACTCCTCCCACCGGCTGATGGGGCTACAGGGGGAGGAGGCCATGTGTGGAAAACATTTAAAGGCAAATGTATTAGTCAGTGTGACCTGGGGCAAGGGATAACAGTTGGGGCAAACAACAGATTAACCAAAGATCTTGGGAGGAAAGACTAGGGAATGAGATGTTTTTGACAATAAGGGCTTTGAAAAGAGCCCATGTATTCCTGGGAACCTGGAAGGCCACACACATGGCTAGGGCTGGGTACATGCTCAGAAAAGACCTGAGAAGACCCTAAGCTCTCGCCTCTGGCCGACCTTCGTGCAGCATTATTTATAATAGCCCCCAAGTAGAAACAACCCAAATGTCCGCCAACTGATGTATGGATAAATAAAATGTAGTATATCCATTTAATGGAATATTATACAGCCCTAAAAAATGATGTTTACAACATGGACAAATCTTGAAAACATTAAGCTGAGTGAAAGAAGCCAGACATGAAAGGCTGCATATTATATGATTCTATTTATGTGAAATGACCAGAAGAGGCAAATCAATAGAGACAGAAAGCAGACTAGTGACTGCCAGGGACTGGGGGCAGAGGGAGTAGGAAGTGACCGGATTTCTTTTTGAGCCAATAGGATGTTCTGGGATTAGACAGTGCTGATGGTTGCACATTACTGTGAATACACTAAAAACCATGGTATGTATACCTTAAAATGGTGTCTTTTATGTTACATGAATTTTACCTCAAAAAAAGTAAAAATAAAGTAAAAAAAAAAAACCCCAAAGCACAAACACATAAAAAGTGGTTGCTCTAATAGCTTTGAAATGCATTTGAAACAATGCTTCTATGGCAACAGTTTCTGAAGTGACATCAGCTCAGAGGAACTTTCCCTGATGCTGCGTCATCCAGACAAGAGCCCTCAAAGGTTTGTAGAGAAAAGTCAACTTTTAATGAGCCCCTGAAGTCTTATTTGCTCCTGAGTCCCAGGGAGAGTCTGCCTTCTGGGGCTTATTGGAAGTTTGTGATAATAAATTGTTTTTCCTCTCTTTGCAGCATATGTGTTGCTGAAGCAAGCACTGTTTTTCTCTAATGTAAATTTTGTGCAGTGGGATTGAGGACAGGGATTGGGATTTATTAATGATATTGAAGGATGTAGCAAAATTCTAAGTGAAAATCTATAAATAAGGCACCATTACTTCTGAGTTTTTGTCGAATATTGGCCACAGAGAAATATAATCTATCATTGGTAAGTACTCATAAACACAAACAGGCCTTGAAGAAGATGGGTTTTGGCCCTTATATTATGATTCCATAACTTCTCCAAGGGGACTCCAGCACTTAACTCTGACCAGAAATATATCTAACCCACCCAGTAGCTGAGGCTTTAATTTCCCCAAATTGAGATTTACTGCTTTGGCTGAAAGGTCTGTCTTCATTAAAGTAAAAGTGTCCGTAATAAGGAAAGTGGATCACAGGTGGTCAAATACCAGCTTTATTAGTCCTTGAAGAAATAAATTTATCATATCCCTTCCTGAAGTCAGTTATATAATGTATGGAATTTAGAGATGCCAGGGCTGGGTGTTTGGAGAACAGAATTAGGTGTACATAGATACCTTCATGAAATGACATATGATTTCTTAAAATGTTCAGAAAGAATTTTTGCTCCTCTAAACTCTCAATATATATCAATTTTTCTTTGCTTTGGGTTAAGGTATGGTTACTGAAGTGCACGATAGAAGTGTATTGCCTAGGAGGGATGCTTCATTGAGCCATGTTTACCCAAACAGACATTGGAATAGCTGACATTACCAAGCACAACTCTGGCTGCATCTCTTCCAAGTATTTGTACAAATACTACCTTCACAATGAGGCCTAACCTCACCACTACCTAAATTTGCAGCCCATGCCCCTCCCCCCTTTTTTTCTTGAATTAGTCATTCTGGAAGTTTTTGTTGAGCACCTGCCCTATGCCACGGGCTATTTTAGGTACTAGCGATACAGTGCTAAGCAAAACAAACAAAATCCTTGCCCTCAAGGAGCTTACATTCTCTAGTGGACAGCAATATATTGAGAATCCATGATATTATGCCCCTCCCTTTCTACCATCTTTCCTTGCTTTATTTCTGAGCATATTAAAAATTGAGAAAAATGTCTTTTATATTTATCCACACATTTTACAATTTTAGGTGCTCTCCAAGTTTATATCTACATTGTAACTCCAAGGTTAATTTTTACACTTTTAGGGGCTCCCCAGTTTTCCATCTGGTATCTTTTGTCCTTCTGCCTAGGGAACTTCTCTTAATGTTTTTTGTAGTACAGTCAGTTGGCAGCAGATTCTCCAAGGTTTTGTTTATATGAAAACTTTATTTCACCTGCAATTCTTTTTTTCTTTTTTATCTTTATTGGAGTATAACTGCTTTACAATATTGTGTAAGTTTCTGCTGTACAACAAAGTAAATCGGCTATATGTATACATATATCGCCATATTCACCTTCAATTCTGAAAGATATTTCCACTGAGTACAGAATTCAAGATTGACAAATTTTTTTTCTTTCTGTACTTTCAAGATGCCATTCCATTATCTTTTTGCTTGCATCTTTTGCATTTCTGATGAGGAGTCTGTAGTCATCCTTATTTTGTTCCTCTGTATATAATGTGCTATTTTTCCTCTGGTTGCTTTTAAAATGTTCCCTTTATGACTGGTATTCATCAATTTGACTATGATGTAGCTTTGTGTGGTTTTATTTTTGTTTATTCTGCTTGTAGATGCATTGGGCTCCTTGGATGTGTGGGTATATAGTTTTCATCTAATTTGGAAAATTTTAGCCATTATATGTTTAAATATTTTTCTCTTTCCCTCCTTTCTCTTGCTAGGACTCAAATTACACCTACGTTAGACTGCTTGATATTGTTCCATAGGTTACTGAGGCTCTATTCATTTTTATACTAGTCTTTTTCCTGTGTTTCAGTTTAGATAGATTCTACTGCCTTGAATGTCTTCAAGTGCATTGATATTTTCTCCTGCAGTGTTGAATCTGATGTTAATACAATCAAGTGATTTTTTTCACTTGATTAAAGTGAAAAAAATATTATATATTTTTAAGCATCTAGAGGTTCCATTTAAAAATATCTTCCATTTATTGGGCAGAAGACCTAAATAGACATTTCTCCAAAGAAGACATACAGATGGCCAAGAGGCACATGAAAAGATGCTCAACATCACTAATTATTAGAGAAATGCAAATCAAAACTACAATGAGGTTATCACTTCACACCAGTCAGAATGGCCATCGTCAGAAAATCTACAAACAACAAATGCTGGAGAGGGTGTGGAGAAAAGGGAACCTCTTGCACTGTTGGTGGGAATGTAAATTGATACAGCCACTATGGAGAACAGTATGGAAGTTCCTTAAAAAACTAAAAATAGAATTACCATATGACCCAGCAATGCCACTAGTGAGCATATACCCAGAGAAAACCATAATCCAAAAAGACACATGCACCCCAATGTTCACTGCAGCACTATTTACAATTGCCAGGTCATGGAAGCAACCTAAATGTCCACTGACAGATGAATGGATAAAGAAGATGTGGTACATATATACAATGGAATATTGCTCAGCCATAGAAAGGAACAAAATTGGGTCATTTGTAGAGACGTGGATGGACCTAGAGACTGTCATACAGAGTGAAGTAAGTCAGAAAGAGAAAAACAAACATCGTATATTAACACATATATGTGGAATCTAGAAAAATGGTGCAGACGAACCAGTCTGCAAGGCAGAACTAGAGACACAGATGTAGAGAACAAACGTATGGACACCAAGGGGGGAAAGTGGCGGGGTGGTGGTGATGGTGGGATGAATTGGGAGATTGGGATTGACATATATACACTAATATGTATAAAATAGATAACTAACAGGGATATTGGCTCAGTGCTTTGTGACCGCCTGGAGGGGTGGGATAGGGAGGGTGGGAGGGAGGGAGATGCAAGAGGGAAGAGATATGGGAACATATGTATATGTATAACTGATTCACTTTGTTATAAAGCAGAAGCTAACACACCATTGTAAAGCAATTATACCCCAATAAAGATGTTAAAAAAAATAGATAACTAATAAGAACCTGCTGTATAAAAAATAAAATTAAATTAAATTTAAAAAACATTAAAAAAATAAAATAAATAAGCTGTAAGGATATATTGTACAGCACTGGGAACATAGCCTATATTTTATAATAAATATAAACAGAATATAATGTTTATAAATTGTGAGTTGCTATGTTGTACACCTGTAACATATAATGTTGTGAAACAACTATACCTCAATAAAAAATAAAATAAAACTTTACAAGCTCTTCCATTCCTTTTAGCATGCCTATTTATTCCTTTAAATTACTGAGCATATTGAGTATATTTATCATAGCTAATTGTAAAGTTCTTATCTGCCAATTCCATCATCTCTGTCATTTGTGGGCTTTTTCTGTTGACTTATTTTCCTGCTGTTTACAGGCCACATTTTTCTACCTCTTCCATATCTAGTAAGTTTTGACTGGATGTGGACATTATAGATTTTATGCTGTTGAATGCTGGATTTTATTGTATTCCTTTAAAGTGTGCTGGGCTTTCTTCTGGCAGGTTTTACTTAACTATAGAATCAGTTCCACTCTTTGAGGTTTGTTTTTGAGCTTTTCTAGGGTACATCTAGAATAGCCTAGGGTATGCCCCATGCGTTTACTGAAATCTCTTCTCTCTGGCTGGTAGTAATTCGAATGGTGACAGGCTGTGTGAGCTGCTTATTGCTCTCTGGTAATTGGTTTTGTCCAAGAAGCTCTTTTTTTTTTTTTTAAAACCTGTCCGCATGGACAATAACTATACTCAGATTTGGTATTGAGCCAAAGTCTCATCTAGAAGGTTTGTGGAGTTCTTGTTTGCGTAGCTCCCTCGGCTTCAGTATTCAGCTCTACGGATTCTAGCTGCTTGGGCTGGCTGAACTCCAGCATCTGTCTCCTCAGTTCAGTGAGACTATCGAGCTTGGTTTGCTTCCCTTTCCTGACACCCCTGTTTGAAAATTGCCTCTAGGAAGAAAATCAAAGTGATCACATTTGTTTTTCTTTTTTCCCCTGAATTAAATTCTTCTGCTGCCTTTTGTCAATGTCTGGAAACAGTTGTTTCATATATTCTATTTGTCTAGCTGTTTAAGGCATAAGGAGAGTCTGAACCTGTTGCTCCATCATGGTTGGAAAAGGTAGTCTCAACCCCAGTTTTCCTTGAAGTATCTTTTCTGTAGTTTTAATGTGCATTTCTTGTTTGAGCATCTTTTCATATGTTTAAAAACCATTAATATTTCTGTTTTCTCTGAACTCTCTTCATATCTTTTGCCCAATTTCTCTTGGGTTGTAGGTGTTTAGATTCTCAGTTTTTAGAAGCTCTTTATATTAAAGACATTAGCTTTTTGTCTGAGATACAAGTATATATGTTTGGATACATTTGAAATTTATACTGTTTATGGTTGAAAAATGAATCTAATTTTATTACTTTTCATATGGCTATCCAGTTGTATCATTGCTATTATAAAAATTGGGAACCCATTTTTTCCCTAATGATTTGAGATGCTACCATCATCATATATTACATTTCTATTCTCAGGTCTATATGTGAACTTTATGTTCTATTTCAACATTCTATCAATACTATTCTATTCATGTGCTAACTAACACCAACTTGTTTTAATTATAGAAGCTTTATATTGTTTGCATACCTGTTAGGGTTAGCTTCTAAACAATGTGTGTGTTCAGGATTTTTCGTGCTACGTTTGCTTGTTTATTCTTTCATATAAACTCTATAATCAGTGTGCATTCCTCCTGAAACAAAAACCTGATGCTATTTTTATTGAAATTGTATTATAAACAAACTTAGAATTGATACATTTTCGTTGACTATTTCAGTCCAAGGACATGAAACGTCTTTCTATTTTTCTTTGTATTTTTTAGGTGTGTTTATACCTTTAGTCATATAGGTTTTGTAAAATTCTCGTTAGATTTTTGCTTAGGAATTTATTTTACTTTTATACTGAAATGAGATCTATTTTTATACGTTCTAACAGGTTACTGTTTGTATGAAGTATATTGATTTCTAATTTTATTCCCGCAATTTTACTGGTATTATTTTTAGTGTATTTTCATTGATTCTTTTGGCATTTCCAGATATATAATAATATCATCTGCACATAGAGGTAGTTTTACCATTTCCTTTCTGATTCTTCTGCCTCTAAATCCTTTCTCTTGTCTAATGGCATTTTCTTTTCCCTTCTATGCAATATTAAGTAATAGAAGAGATGATGGGCATTCTGTTCTTGGTTCAGGTTTTAATAGGAATGCATCTGTATTAGTTTGCTAGGGCTGCCATAACAAAATGCTACAGACTGGGTGGCTTAAACAACAGAGATTTATTTTATTACAGTGTTGGAGGCTAGAAGTCCGAGATCAAGGTGTCCATATGATGGTTTCTCCTGAGGACCCTCTGCCTGGTTTGCAGATGGCCGCCTTCTCCCTTTGTCCTCACATGGATTTCCCTCCTTGTGCACACACCCCTGGTGTCTCTCATTGTGTCCAAATGTCCTCCTTTTATAACGACAACAGTCAGCTTGGATTAGGCCACCCTAGTGGCCTCATTGTAACTTAATTACCTCTTTAAGGGCCTTATGTCCAAATATTGTCACATCCTGAGATACTGACGGTTAGGCCTTCAATATATAAATTTTGAAGGGGACACAATTCAGCTCGTAAGAACAATGAATATTTTTACATTAAGAATGTTCTTGGGACTTCCCTGGTGGTGCAGTGGTTAAGGATCCTCCTGCCAGTGCAGGGGATGCGGGTTCGAGCCCTGGTCCGGGAAGATCCCACATGCCACGGAGCAACAAAGCCCGTGCGCCACAACTACTGAGCCTGCGCTCTAGAGCCCACAAGCCATAGCTACTGAGCCTGCGTGCCACAACTACTGAAGCCCGCACGTCTAGAGCCCGTGCTCCACAACAAGAGAAGCCACCGCAATGAGAAGCCTGCGCACTGCAACGAAGAGTAGCCCCCGCTCACCACAACTAGAGAAAGCCCGCACGCAGCAACGAAGACCCAATGCAGCCAAAAATAAATAAATTAAATAAGTTTTAAAAAATGTTCTCAATTCATCTTACAAACTATCAATTTCTATTTCATTTAGTATTTATAATAATGAGTGAGTATTGAATTTGGTCAAATGCTCCTGGTCCCACTCCTTCCCCCATCCCCTCAGGTATTGTACATCCTCAAAGTTCCATTTTCTTCCTTGTACCTTCAATATTCTTTTCTCTACTAATTCTTTTCTTCAGTGTACAGACATAAGCGTACCTTTACTACCTTAAAAATATTCCTACCAATACCCTTTCTCTCTCTTTTGCTTTAATTGTAAAAAATTTAAAAATAGTGATGCATGCCTTCCTGTCTACCTTGAAGGGCTGGTGTTCATTTCTAAATGTTATACCATTCCTTGCCCATCTCTCTCCTCATACCCACCGCAACTCCTATACATATGTACGTATAAATCAAAATCTGGGCATTCTCTGTGTTTTAGAACTTGCTGTGTAATGACCAAGTGTTTCCTGAGCTAGAAGATGATCCTGAGCACCTTTCTGGATTCTTAATTTTAGGTATGTTGCCACCAGGTGGCAGTAGGAGTCATCCTCTGAACTGACATTGAAGATGTTTAGGCCTTTGCTGACTTTTAAACACTGCCTTCTACTTTTCAAAATGGAAATGTACCTACATATATATACACTCATATATGCATATATATTAATATATATGTGTATATACACATATATAATGTATATATACATTTTTATATACACACGTATATACACATATAATTTATTTAAGGGAATATATATACATTCATACATATACATAGCATTCAAATATTTATATATAATATATATGCATATTTATTTTCAAAAGTAAAACAAAGCAAGCATTAGAATTTGTCATGTAGACACTACAAAAGCCCTGCCTAATTTCCCGTTTCACAAATTGTGTTACTGAATTTTGGTCATCTTTGTAGAGATCTAGTGTACAGATTCCCACTAGCAGCAACCCTGGGCCCCAGGGCCGAGTGGGGGAGGGGGACAGAGTAGGCCCCTCCCTCCATTGTTCTGGGGTAAACAGTGCCAGGGTTGAAGTGAAGTTGTGCGTGGTAGTGGTTAAAGGGTCCTTCATGTGTGAACTCGAAGGCCACAATTTCTTGTTTCCTCTGGGAAAAAGCTACCTCTTGATTACTACTTAGACCTCTGATACATTTACATGTGAAATAAAGCTCTTTTAAACATCCTATGGCCACAGTGACATGGACATATGATGCTTCCCTCCTTTATTTGGCAAGGAGCCTCGGGCACAGACTTAATCAGAAATCATGGTCTTTCGTTCAGAATTCCTGCCAGGATAATGTAGAAACAAAGGGACTAGGCTTTTCTTTTCCTAGCATAACACAGAAAAGAAGGATCTAGGTTCAGGACTTTCCCCCTCTCCCTTATCTGAGTCTTTTCCCTTCCAGGAGCCCGAGAGAAGGGACTACAGGACCCTCTATGATGACACCAGTGGGAGAGTGGCCTCATCCCTTGTCTCTTCAAGTCTGTCTTAACCTACGGTTGTGCACTGGAACGTTTTGGATTTGGATTTTGGTTTGGCTTTGTCCCCTCCCCTTGTTTGATTTGGGTGAGAGGAGAGATTGTGATGTCTCTAGGTCTCATCCTGGGTCTCAGTCTTTGGACCTGGTTCAAGACCAAGCTCTGAGTAGCCTAGACAACTACTGAATCTCTCTGAGATGCTGTGTGGACTGGATTCTGGTGCACAGTCTAGGGCAGCCCAGCCTGGACTGGTGATATGCCCTGGGTGGGGTGGCGGGGGATGAGGACCTATAGACACTTCACACCTGCAGATGAATTTATAGGGGAAGGGCACACTTAAGTGTGGAAGGGGGCAAGAAGAGACAGCCATTGCTACCTCGCTCCTCTTCCTTTGCATGAAGATTAGCCGTTCTCTTGATATGGAGAAAGAAATTCGCATTCTGGAGGTAAGGAACTGGTACTACCTCTAATAAGGTTCTTCTTTTCTAAAGCTAGAGATCACTACCCAGAAGAGGGTGGCTCAGCCGTGATTACAGATCCCTGCTGAGTTCACACACAGACCAGAGCTGCCGCCATTCACTTCTTCCTGATCTTAGGGATGCCAGGGCTTCACCACTCTGTCGAGTCACTCAACTCCCCACGTTCTTCTTTTTTCCTATCCTTTAGCTTCTCCTTCATAGATCTCTTCTACTCATCTTTCAGTTCACCCAAAATGATAATAGGGCTTAGGTGTTTTATTCATTTCTTTGTCATTGGTGGTCACTGGGCTTTGATACTAGTGGCCTGGGGTCACTATTGAGGCTATGTTCTCGAAGGATTCCTTCCTGCTCATGCTTGGTTCCGATGTTGCCGCGTTTTCTAGAGCCATGACTTGACCAGGAGACGTGGACTGAACACGTCTGTGATCACAAGAGCAACAGCTTTCAGAGGTGTGCCGTGCAGCTCCTTCCTCCAGCTTTCCTGAGTTAGCGCCTATGTCACAGCTGGTGGATTTCCTGTCATGGGCATTAACTTCGTGGTTCCCAGTCTCAGCATCATTATCTCATGTTTTTATTCACTTCATCACCTTAGTCATCATTCTTTTTTTTTCTTTTTTTTTGGCATCATCTTTGATGAGGACTTGTCCAAAGTTTCAGTACCTGCAGACTCTACTCAATCCTGGTCACTTTCTCTTCTTCCTTCTTGTCTCCTATTCATCTGCCACCCCTCGCCCTTCAGCATTCATGTACTTCAGAGATCTCTTGGCATTGTAGTCTAAGGTAAACCATCAGTTTGAGTGCTGCCATTTTCTACAGGACTCTGAGGGATATTGTCTTGATTTTCTGGGCAAGCGCTCAATTTCCTTGACCTGGACTCCAACCTTACCTCCTACTAGCCCCCTCCCTGGGAACTAAATCCGATTGTGGTCCTATTTTGTATGGAAGGAGCACCAGGAAGCAGGAGAATGATTCCTTCCTAAGTTCAAGTATTTCTTCTTGCCTTTACTCTTCTAGCTCCTCTGCCTCATTCACCCATGACTAGGACTCCTTATTCTCCCTGCCTCACCAGACACACAGATTTTCTCTTCTCCAAGGAGCCTGTGCACTAAAACCTCATCTGGTCAGGTCAGGTGTACTTGCCTGTCCCAGCGGCACAGGGCAGGGAAGGATAGGACACAGGGAAGCTAAGATTAAGATTGGCAGGGAGACGCCTCTCTGCTCCCCTCCCCCCACACTATATATCTGTAGAGAGGTTTGTTTTAAGCAACTGGCTCATGTAGTTGTGGGGGGATTGGCACGTCCGAAATGTGTCAGGCAAGCTGGCATTTTGGAAACTCAGGTAAGAGTTGATGCTTGTTTTGAATTTCAAACGCATCAGGCAGGCAGGCAGGCTGAAAACTCAGGCAGGATCCTATGTTACAGTCTTGGGGCAAAATTCCTTCCTTTCTGGGAAACTTCTTTGCTTTTAAGGCCTTCAGTTGTTTCAATCAGGCCTACTCACGTTATGGAGAATAAGCTGCTCTACTTAAAGCCAGCTGGTCATGATGTTAATCCCACCTACAAAATCCATTCACAGCAACATCGAGGCTAGTGGTTGAACAAACTGGACCCCTAGCCTAGCCAAGCTGACACATAAAATTAACCTTCACAGTCTACCCTTTGTCAACCAGGCATCCATACACATCTCCTTTAACCATACTGATATCCGTGTAAAGACAATAACGAATCCATACTTGCACCCAGAATGTACGGCCAAGCTGACACGTAACATCAGCAATCACACCACTCTTCAGTAGACTCGGTGATGTAGCCACAATGTCACCTACCTTTCCTTAAATACACTAGGGTTTTCTGTATCTCCATGTCTTTTTTCATTTTGTTTTCTCTGCCTGGATCCCTCCCCCATCCTCTGCTGGTCACCTACTTGTCATTCAGGACTCAGAGCAATGAGTTCTCAGCACACCATAAACCTGATTGTGTATTTCCATAGCAATGATGTTAATGACTAGGACACGGTTTCCGAGTGAAGACTGAGTATAAAATAAAGGTATGGCCAATTATCTGTCATACCATATATTATAAGCTATAATCATTTAAAAACAAAACCATAAAATAAATTTTATAAAAATGGGCCATGAGCTTCTCCTTGTATTGATTACATAAGGCACCTCAACAGACAACAAAGGGGGTGTGTGAGTGTATCTGTGTGTGCATGTGTGTGTCACATGAAACACAGGCCTCTACGACAACAGTGAGTGTTTAAAATATAAATGCTAACTATGCCACATGTTAAACATTTAAACAATAATGATGTCATTAGCTTTATGTGATTTTGGAAAGAATTTTGGGGATGTATTAAATTATTTTAAGATGCTTCCCAGTAAAATTTGAGCTGACATATACATATAGTATATATATACTATATCTATACATATATATATACACACTATATATATAGTATATATATATATGCAAGCAAACATGTTTATAGTTGCTTTGCTGACTTTAGAGCATTAATGTTTGGTTTATCTTTTTAAAATGTAGCTCTTGTGAGACAAATTTCCCCTTCCCTATTCTCCAAGGATGTTACTCTCTGGAAGAATAATAATCTGGAATCTGGTCCATTGGTACATTTCCACCCCTTAATAACACCAACAAAAAGAGCCTGGAAGGGGAAAACAAGTTTAAATACATGAGTGTTGTATGGAAGGAAGAGGGAAGTGCTGTTCTCACTTTGCTGGGAAGATGGTGCAGGCACCCACGACCCATGTGGGGAATGAGAACACTGCTCCCCAGCCTGCGGTGCCTTCCTCCCACTCCCTCCCCACCGGTGCCCCATCTTGCTGGCTTCTGTTATAGCCAGTGATGGTTCCTGGCTGAGAAGAACAACCTTCCTCATTAACTTCAGCAGGAAATAAATTTGTTGGAAAGATATGGGGTAATCTGCAGAATCACAGAGAAGCCTAGGGAACCAGGTTTGGGAAATAATTAGGATCCAGGGGAAGCCACGTGGCTAGAATCACAGCTAAGGCCACAGGTAAGGAGCGTAGTGCTCTAAGGAGCCCTGGCCACTGGCCATTACCACTGGCGCCACCTGATACACGATGTAACACAGCTGGCTGCAAGAGCGAGTCGGCTTTGTCTGTCCATAATGGACTCAAAATCCTCCTTGCTTCTTTGTAGTAAAGAAGTGAAGTCCTGAGTGGGGGCATCTGACTGGCTGAGGCTGAGCATCCCTCTGTACATTTTAGAGGCCTGGGGAACGAGGGTCTAGCCTTACTAGCCACCACGTAGGGAGATTTCAACTAAGACTCAAACAAGGGCGGATTTCCAGACAGGGAAGGGGGATCCTGGAAGCCAAACAGCACCTCCACCTCCTATGCTTCAGGTCTCTGAATTTCACTTCCTCAGAGAGGTTATTCCTGACCCTGGGAACTCAGTTCATTTCCCCCATTTTGTGTTTTCCTCCGACTCCGTACTTCCCCTTGGAGCACTTATCACACTTCTAATTCATTATAATAACACCTCGGACCTCTTTATAATAAATCCAGTTCCATACACATGTGATTGCAGGTGTGGCTAAAGACTCTCAGGGGAGAGGGTTTTCCTTTCTGCCCCTGCTCCGTCCAGAGCCAAGGCTGAGACCAGCCTGCATTCTCACCATCTCTCTGGGTGGGGCATTTTTCTTCTATTCATTCACTCAGGCCTCACTTTCTTTGAGCATGCATTCATAAGGGTGGTGGGGAGGTGACATGCCTCAAACCCCACTTTCCCTCTGCTTGGGCCTGGGCTTCATCTCCTGCCCCTCACGTGTGAAAATCTAGGCTCTCAGCCTCTGAGGACCGGCACACACCCTCAGGTCAACACTGGCTCCAGCTTCATTTATGTTTTCTTAATTCTTCTTTTGCCTTCACAGCAACTTCTGATACTTTCCCACAAACCATACCATGTAGTAAAAGGTTGTTTTAATATTGCTGATCCACTATTTTTATGTCTCTAGTGACAGAAGGTTTTCTTCTTCTGATTATATAACCAGAAAGGACTGTTTCAATAAATACTTTTCAATTTAATGAATGGATACTTTAAGAATTATCTTTTTTTTTTTAAGGAACATTTATTCATTTATTTTGGCTGCGTTGGGTCTCTGTTGCTGTGCGCAGGCTTTCTTTAGTTGCGGTGAGCAGGAGCTACTCTTCGTTGCGGTGCGCAGGCTTCTCATTGCGGTGGCTTCTCTTCTTGTGGAGCACGGGCTCTAGGCGCGCGGGCTTCAGTAGTTGTGGCACATGGGCTTAGTTGCTCCGCGGCATGTGGGATCTTCCCGGGCCAGGGATCGAACCCTTGTCCCCTGCATTTGCAGGTGGATTCTTAACCACTGCGCCACCAGGGAAGTCCCAAGAATTATCTTGATAAACAGAAATATTTGCTCTTTCATGTGCTTCTTGGTCACTGCTGGGGACTTGGTGAATCTTCTGTAGGAGAAGGAAGAAAGGGAGAAAAGCCATTTTTCCAAAAATAAACCCAGAATGTACAAATTTGGGACTGAGCTTGATTCTCAGGGTGGGGAGAGGTGATTGGATGCAGTGACCCAGACTCTGTCCTGGAGACTTCCCTGTTCCTTTCCTTGGGTCCCAATTTGATGTCCACCCACCAGTCTGCAGCCCTCACAAGGCTTCTGCTTTCCCTCAACACTGAACAAATGACCGTGACCTTGCTGCCCTGTGATGCATCTGGAGACAAGGCCAGAGGGTTCCAGCATGACTGTCCTAAAGGCCAGGGGATGACAAAAGTGAAATAAGCATGGAACACATCTACAGCAAACGTCTTATGAGATATTGTTTAATCATTGTCAGCTTTGGGGGTCCCACAGACGTTTCTGTACCCCAGCTCCTGTGGCACAGGCCTCTCATTATCCTTAGCATATTCGGACTTGTCTACTTCTCAAAGTCCAAACTGAGAACACACATCCTTCATCTGCTTGTTTCATTTCTTTCAGGCCAGTCCCAATAATGAAACATGGTCAGCATTCGATTCACACTTGGAGCTGCCTTCTTTTAGATCCCACGCAAAGAGAAGAATGACGTGGTGGAGACCCTCTGCTGCACCTTGTAGTGGAAGTAACACAGTGGAGGGGAACCCTGGGCGAGGGGCACGAACGGCAGGGGGACACCCACAGCTATGAATGTGACTCTGTGTCAGGCACCAGGGCTTCCAAGAGCATGTGTTCTGCAGCTGTGTGTACAACAAGATACTCCTGAGCACGGGGAGACCCCAGGATAGGCAGGGTGAGGACCCAATCACTTTAGGCAGATGGCTCTGAGCAGTTATCTATACTAGAAGCAGGAGATGCTTCTCTAAATACCTGACCAGGCCCCTGGTAATTAGAGGGAGGCTTGGCCTTGTTGGCTTTGAGCCCGTCTTAGCTGGAGGAGGATCCAGCTTTAGCTGGGACTGGTGCCAGGCTGCCTACACTGAGCCGTCCCTGAGTTGGTGGAGCCCCCTTTCTGTGTGCCAAAGTCTTGCAAATGAGAAGTTTTCAGTATGGTGATGGGGAAAGGGGTCCTATGGGGCTAGGGACCCTAAGTAATTGGTGTGGAAATTGCTTACCTGTATCAGACGGAGGCCCTCATTTCGTGGTTTGGAATGAGAATGGGGCCCCAAGGCTCTCTCTGGGATTGTTACACCTTCATTTATTCTTTTTCCCAATGAAGGGCTGTGATTCCCATGCCAAAACTGCTCTGCATTTACTGATGCCTAAGCCTATCCTTCCCCACCCACACCCTGGACTTTTTCCAAGTGGTTTAAACTACACTGGATTTCTGAAAAGCTCTGGAATGCAGGGCAGGGAACAGAAGTGGAAAGGGCATGAACCTTCAAAGCTGCAGTCAAAAGACCAGGGATGATAGTACCAGTTTTTCACTGTGTGACTTTTGAGAAACTGAATATACAAACACACGAAGGCTAGACCATATGTAAAAATAGAACTCCTACTCAAAACCCCAGCAGCAACCAGCCCAGGAAGCCAAACCACAGTGTCTGCAATAATCAGCCCAGAATGAACATGTCTTGCTCACTGCCTGCCAGCTTCCCTATTTTTTTTTTTTAACCCCTGCTTCCAACTTGGGGCCAATCAGGAAAAGCCAAATATGCTCCCAAACCAATCACAAAGGATGCCCTGCTTATAGTTAGCTTCCCTCCATCTTCCCCGTGCCAACAACCTCCAATCAGAGCACACGTGAAGCCTTCCCCTTTCTTCACTAGTAAGCTTTCCCACTCCCTTTCTGCTTATGTCTGCCAAAGGCAGTGATGGTGGCTGGATGCCTCGCTAGAGCAAGCTCTGGATAGATAGACTTTGCTTGTTCTCATTTGGTGTTGTTTACCCCACACTTTGGACAAGTGACTTAGCCCCATTTCTTTTATCTGTAAATGGTCTATAGATGATCTCACAAGATTGTGAGCATTGATAGATATTGAGTGTGAAGATGCCTTTAAAAAAAGGCCCCGGTACGCGGGCCTCTCGCTGCTGTGGCCTATCCCGTTGCGGAGCACAGGCTCCGGACAAGCAGGCTCAGCGGCCATGGTTCATGGGCCCAGCCGCTCCGCGGCATGTGGGATCTTCCCGGCCCGCGGCACGAACCCCTGTCCCCTGCATCAGCAGGCGGGCTCTCAACCACTGCGCCACCAGGGAAGCCCGTGAATGCTATTTTTAACTTCTAAATATTTAGAAAGTCTTTCCTCAGGCCACACAATATTACGGGTGGGCTGGCCTGTCCCCCTACCCAGCAGTTCAGTGGGAGCTCTGATCCAGGGCCTCTTGGGAGAGTTGACTGCTACGCAGCTGGGGGTGGACCCAGGAAAAGGAATTTTTATTTCTGTTTTCCTTTTTCCCACTCCCTCTTTCCATGCATCTTATCTCTCTGGGTAACCATTCTAACCTGCTTAATGTGTATTTTATGAATTAATGTTTTCTCTCTGTATTTTTTTTTCTGGTTTGTGTGCATGTAAGTTAAACATACATAAGTAGCATTAAGTTTTATGTCTCATCTTTCTTACTTTGCTCATATAGCACTATAGCTCTAGGCTATATGGCCTATAGTTAATCTTTTGCTTCGAACTGTTGCAAAGTCTCCACTTCAATTTACCTATTCCTTACCCAGTGGTGGATGTCAAGAGACACCTTGTTGTTTTATTTGCACTTCTCTGATTAGTCATTGGGTTGAGCATCTCTTCATCTGCTCAGAGGCACTTCAGGCTTTCTCTCCTGTCAATTGTTCTGTACGCTTCGCCCATTCTTTCTGTTGATGTTGAGGTTTCTAATATATGCTAGTTAGATATCTTCTTCCAATTTGTTATATTGCTATTTACTCTTTCCGTGGAGTCCTCTGCTGAACAAAAATGCTAATTTTTGATAGAATCAAACTCACCAGTTTATTTGGCTTTATAGATTCTCACCTTTGGAAAACAAACATATTTTCCTGCATTTTCTTCTAATTAGAGGGGATCTGTAGTGGTAGAGATCTTATCTCTTGCTGGAAAAAGGTCAGGAAATAATAGGTAGACAGTTGAGAATGGTTCTCTCAATATCTATTCTGGTCAGGTTAAAAAGCTAAAAATTACATATCCCAGTTTCCCTTGTAGCTAGAGCCATGGATGTGAATTAGTTCCCCCTAATTAAATGCTCCTGTGTGAGGTTTGAAGGGTGGGAGAGAGGTGGCTCTCATTCCTTACTGCACATCAGAATCCCCAGGAGGCCAGTTACAACAGACATTGCTGGGCCCACCTAGTAATTCTGCAGGTGTGGAGCAGGAGTCCTAAGTTTGCATCTCTAAGAAGTTTCCAGGTGATGCTCAATCCCAGGGTTCCGTTATTGTTTACCAACTTTGTGAGTATGAGGGGCATTCTTTGTGGTGGCAATGGTCACAGTGGCAACTGGAGCTTCTTGAGCAGTAGGTCATATCTATTGTGAAGTCACTTCAGGGGCATCCTCACACCTTCTCTAGTCATTCAAAAAACTGTAAGCGGGCTTCCCTGCTGGCACAGTGGTTGGGAGTCCGCCTGCCGATGCAGGGGACACGGGTTCGTGCCCTGGTCCGGGAAGATCCCACATGCTGCGAAGCGGCTGGGCCTGCGAGCCATGGCCGCTGAGCCTGCGCGTCTGGAGCCTGTGCTCCGCAACGGGAGAGGTCACAACAGTGAGGCCCGCGTACCGCAAAGAAAAGAAAAATGAGGAATGCTCTATTATTTTCCTCTTCTCTAGAAACCTGAAGCTCTAAAAGTTAAATTACCCAAAGTCATAAAACTAGCAAGACACAGAATTGGGTCTAAAACCTAGGACTTCTGACCACCAGTCTGTTTTGTTTTCACAAAACTATGCTGCTCTGCTGTAGGTTATTTTATGTGTAGCACTTTATTATTGTTCAGTAAACTTAATTTATTGAATTTTTGGACATAGAGGATAGATTTTATTGCCAATTTCGGTTGCATGCAAAAAATTTACCAAGGCAGTATAAGCGCACTATAGAAAATCAGAAATACAAATAAGCAAAAATAAAATACCATTTTCTTGCTCCTTGGAGACAGTCGTCATGAGTGTCATTTTAGATTTTTTCAATGCATATATGTATTTACATGTGTGTGAGCATACATGTATTTTTTAAAAAAACATTTTGTTACCTGCTTTTAATGTAAGTACTTTCAAATACACTGTCTCATTTGATTCCTATAATAGTAATAACAGTAGCTAAATCTGTCACCCTGCTCCTCTACCTGTAGACTGACAGTAAAGAATGGCAGGAGGTTGACGGGCACAAGATGGTAGACTTATGAGAACCCTTCACCCATATATTCTCATTCATAAGGGAAATATGTTTATAAGAATATGTACTTCTCAAGAATGCATCCAGTAATATATCATCTGTGGAAACGTTGCTAATGCAGATTTTAAATTAAACTTTTTCTTTTGAGTTAATTGTAGATTCACATGGAGGTACAAGAAATAATACAGAGAGATCCTGTGTACCCTTTATGCAGTTTCCCCAATGGTGACATTTTGCAAAATTATAGTACAATCACATGCGGGATATTGCATGTTGCCATAGATAATCCACTGATCTTACTCAGATTTCTCCAGTGTTATTTATACTCATTTGTGTGTGTGTCCATTTACTTCAATACAATTTTATCACATGCATCGATTTGTGTGTCCACCGGCACAGTTCAGATAAAAACACATCACCTTCATTTTCTAATTTTCAAAATAATAATTTGGTTTCTTATTATCCTCCAAAGATGATTAGTTATTTTTCTTTAGTATCTTTATACTCTCACTAACTTAATCATGTTTTATGTTTTCCAGTCCATTGCAATTATTATCCTTTTGTTGCTCAAATTTTTTTACCTTTGGCCTGTGGTATTGTCTTCAGTTTGTCTCTTTAGTCTTTTGGACACAGTGCTATTAGCCTCTAATATTAATTACTATCTGATAGGACAAGATGTTCTAAGCTCCTCTCATACATTTCTCTCTTCAGACCACGAATTAACAATTTCTCCAAGAAACTTGGTTACTTTTAGTGCTGAAATGGCATTTGAAGGCCAAAGATTAGGTGCTATAAGGGTTCATTGCTTCTGGGTTATTGTTTCTAGGTCTTTTGAAAAAGTACTCAAAAATTTGTATTACGTGGTTCTTAATAATTTTACTAGGATATGTTTCCATATTCATTCTTCAACAATTTTCTTAGGTGTGCTGTTCCTTTTCAATATATCAAATATATATATAAATATGTATATTTAACTGGGAAAAATTTCTTGAATTATATTTTTTATTATTTTTTCTGTTCCCTTGCTTTGGTTTTCTCCATTGTGGCTCCTAATCACCATAGATAAGATCTTCTTTGCCTTGTGTCTGCATCTGTTACTTCCCATTCATTCTCTTAGTTTATTTTTCCTTCTTCTTTTCATCTGTTTTTCTCACCTTCTAATTTCTTGAAGTATTATGTGTTGTGTTTAGTTGCTCTTCTATTATTTCTAATTCAGTTTAATTTCCTAAATCATTTTTTCTTTTATTTCTAGTAATTTCCTGAGTCATTGTGTAATTATTGACTTTTTCTAATTCTGAGTTTTGTTACTCTTTCATACCTTGTATCATTTAAAAATGTGTTTTAGCTCATTTTGATAGGATGTAATAGGATTCATTCATTGTGGGCATGTGCCATGGACTGAATTGTGTTCTTTCCATAAGCCATCCACTGTAAACATTTAAAAACTGGACAAAGTATATAAAATAATTGTTTTTAGACGTTGGACAAGAGGTGATGCTGAATTATGATCTAAGACAGAAGAGGAACATATGAGGTGAGTCCTATATTCACCCTGACTCTTTGTCAGGAGAGACTTTCCATATCATAGCCCAAAGAAGATATATGCCAACAGAGCACAGCATTGTTTTGTGAGTTGAGAAGAAGCAGACTAGAGTTTTGGGAGGCTGAAGTAGGTGGAATGGGTAGTAAAGTATATTGAAGCCACAGAGAAAGAACTCCAGGAATTTGTATATGGGTCCTTGTGTCTTTGTCTAAGCTTTGACAAATGCATAAGCTATGAATTTCTAACATAAAACTCGATGAAGCTGGGCAAAGTCTAAATCTTTGGAAAGTTAAGTTAAATAATTATCAGAGCTTATACAGGACTGTGTGATGTTTTTGTTCCATCCAGCCAGTGAGGAGATCTCCTTGAACACCTGTAGCATTCCCTAGAGAGCCAAGGTTTATGTCTTAACATTAGGGCTAAATTAGTTTTGGAATAAAAGCTATACTTCATATGTACTAACAAAACTTAAATAAACCTCAAAAACACCAAGACAATCTATGAGTAGTTTAACTGGCTGCAAAAACAAACTTTAAAATATTTTAAAGAAACAAAAAACAATTAAGAGAGCCAACAATGTACAGCATCCTATCAAAATTACTAGACATTCAGATAAGCAGGAAAGTGTGTAAGAAAAGCAGGAGAAAATACATGTAAATAGAAATATCACATCTGATGAAATTAAGACAAAAATTTTAAAACATCTATTATTAAGTTATTCAAGGATTTAAATGAAAATGTGAATATAATGAAAAGAAAAATGGAAGATACAAGAAAGAATGAAATAGTACTTTTAGAGATAAAAAGTATGAAATAGAGATTTATTGAATGAACTTAATAGCAGACTAGACATTGAAGCTAAAAGATCAATGATAGAGAAATAGAAACTATTAAAATAAACCTCACAGAGGAAAATGAACAAACTCAATAAACTGCAGAATATCCAGTGGTCTAACAATGGTGTAATTAGAGTCCCAGAAGGAAGGGAGGAAACAAAAACATTTGATGATACAATGGCTGAAACATTTTATACTTGATTGCTGGAGATAGAGATGATAAATGAAGTAAGAAATGTTGAGGACTGTTGAGTTGGGTGTTGGGTACATGGGTGTTTAGCAAACTAGTCTCTTTACTTCTTATATGTTTAAAATTTTTTATATTAAAAGTTTTAAGTTAAAATAGATAATAGATCTACGAGTAAAAGCAAAGACTTTAAAACTTCTAAAAGAGGGGCTTCCCTGGTGGCGCAGTGGTTGAGAGTCCGCCTGCTGATGCAGGGAACATGGGTTCATGCCCCGGTCCGGGAAGATCCCACATGCCGCGGAGTGGCTGGGCCCGTGAGCCATGGCCGCTGAGCCTGCGCGTCCGGAGCCTGTGCTCCACAACGAGAGAGGCCACAACAGTGAGAGGCCCGCGTACCGCAAAAACAAAAAACAAAAAACCCCAACACTTTGAGTTGTGGTTATTTTACTAATTTTAAGATAAAAATTTGGAAACTCATAGAAAGGCTAAACAAATTTCTCAAGATCACATAGCTGCTAGGTAGTAGAACCAGGGTTTGTGCTGAGGTCTACCAGATTCCAAAATTCATGCTCTGATTACTTCTCATTCAACTAGGATATATTTCAGAGTGGAAGAAAACTACTAATTTTTCTGGGACAATAAGCACAAATTGGGACTGTCCTAGAAAACTAAGACTTAGAATCTAGCCTTATGGATTCTACTTTCTACTTCCTAACCATTGGTGATACCCAGATAAATAATGGAGCCGTTGAAAAGACAGCTACTTTTGGAGAAAGGAAAATGTGTTCATCCTTGTTCTCAGTGAGTTCAGGGATGACCACAGGATGGCCTCTTGGAAATATCCAGAAAAAGTTCGGATACACAGGAAAGGAACTTAATAGAGAATTGAAAACTAAAGACACAAATTTGAGAGCCATTTACATGGAGGGACTGTTGAAGCCATGAAACAAATGAGCTCACAGAGAATTTAAGAAAACAAGACAGTATGAAAGGTTAAGAACTGAACCCTGGGAAATGTAAAATACCAAGGGACAGACATAGCAAGAAGAGCTTATAAGGGCGATGGCACTATTAGACTGTAAGCTTCTTTCTGGCATGCATCATGTTTTCTTGCATCCTTGAACCTCACATATTACGTTGTCAAATACATTTATTAAAAACAATTTAACATTAACTATTATACAGGCCCATATGACTACTGAAAGATGAATTTAATTCTATCTACTTTCTCAGGAGCTAATGGAGACTATTTCACATGAAGCCCTCTCAGATGCCATCTTTTCTCTCTGGTCAGGTTTGTGCTTCTTATCGAAGCTGGGAATCCTATGATAGGTAGGGATTGGTTTGGGGCCATACTTGTACAACCCCGATGGACTACCAGAAGTCTGACAGCTAATACACATGCATGAGACGTATTCGCAAAGACATTTTATCATATGTAAATCTTCACATGCCCTGTAATGTTTTATGTATAATATATAATTTAAGTTAGAAATAAATAGAAGGAAGTCATTTCTCAGAGATTCAAGTTTTGGAAAGGTGACAGTACTATACAAATAGAAAAACAAAACAGGTTATTTTTTAAATTTTTTTGCTTTTTCTTTTGCTTTTGCTTTCTGCTTGTACTGGAGCAAGGCATCAGGTAACATGGCTTTAGAGAAACCCTGCTTAAGATGCATTTGGAAATGGGGTTGCCCTAGCAACTGTCTCTGAAGTAACAAAATCCCCTAAGAGCTTTCTGAGAACCCCCGAAAGTCTTCTTTGTACTTGGAACTCAAGGAGAGCCTATTTTAATTTCATTTTAATGAATTATCTTTCTTAATTTTTAACTTTTGTGCAGTGGGACTGAGATTCATTAGGGTTACTTTGGGACATGGAAAATTCTAAATGTATATCAAAAAGATGAGGCACCATCACTGCGGAGTCTTAGCTGAGGGTAAGTAGGTAATCACTGATATATGTACACAAACTCATAAACATACACAGGCCTGAGTGCAGTGATTTTAGTTAGACTTGCTTGAAGGAGACAGACTTCTGCCTTTATATTTTGATTTCATAACCTTTGTAGGAGGACGTCTGCCATTAACCCAGGACCAAAACCCTCTCTAATCCACCAGCACACCAAACCTCAAATTTCCCCACATCAAAATTTATTTCTTGGCTATGAAATCTGTCGTCCTTAATACATAAAAGCCCCTGGTAAGAGGTGCAGAGTACAAGTTGCCGCTTTAGTCCCTATTTGAATGAAGTTCCTTCCTGAGAACTATTTGAGAACGTGTACAATTTACAGTAGCCAGGACTGATGTCTAGAGAGAAACCGGGTACCATCAGTAACACACATTAAGTATCTTTAAGAAGCCCAGGGCTTCCCTGGTGGCACAATGGTTGAGAGTCCGCCTGCCGATGCAGGGGACACGGGTTCGTGCCCCGGTCTGGGAAGATCCCACATGCCGCGGAGCAGCTGGGCCCGTGAGCCATGGCCACTGAGCCTGCGCGTCCGGAGCCTGTGCTCCACAACGGGAGAGGCCACAACAGTGAGAGGTCCGTATACCGCAAAAAAACAAAAAAACAAACAAACAAAAAAAGAAGCCCAGCAACGTCCCTGGCCCCTATGAAGTTTAGAGTTGGACAGACCAGAGTCTGACTTAAGATTCTGGAACCCACAAGCTGTGTGTGTGTCTCCTTTTAAAGTGAGGATTAATAGGTCTAGCCTATTAATAGGTTGTTGTGAGGAATTAATGAGATGAAATTATTTGTGTATTGCTTTGGATCCTTCGTATGAGGGTCCTGGGTCAGATACAGTGTTTGGTACACAGTAAGTGCTCAAAACAAAGTAGCAAGAATTATTTTTCCCACATCGCTTTGCCCTTACATGTGCTTTAAAAATGTAAACTCTGTAAAGGAATAGGCCATTAAAAGCCATGTCAAGCATTATCAAAGATGTAAATAAACATTTCTTCTTCCTTAGGGAAGGTGGTCTCTGAAGCAGTGATCCTGAGGGAGTCTCTTGTAACTAGGTCAACTGAGATCTCTAATCCGGAATAAAACTCTTTATCGTCTCCTGTGCATTAGGAAAGGATGCTGTTTCATCCCTGGAAGCTGGACAGAGGCTTGGGGCAAAGCCACAATCAGAGATCTTGTTCTTCTGTTCAGCAAGAGAATCAAGATAAACTAGAGGTTTTGATCCTTAAAGTACAGAAGCAGAAGCAGAGGACTCTGAGCTCCAAGTTTTCACCTTCTTTTCACCAGGGCATTTGAGTCTCCATGAAGGAGATGGATGAGAGCCAGTAGAGCACAGCACTGTGACTACAAACAGAAGGAGGGTGAGTGCCTGCCTGACCTGGTCTGTGCTGTGGCAGCGTGGTTACAAGCTCAAACTCTGAGCCAGATCACCTGAGTTCACCTTCTGCAGCAACTTAGAAGCACTGGGACTTGTGCAAGTCACTTAAACCCAGTGTCCTCATCTGTCATATGGGGATAATCACAATGACACACAGCATTTAGATCAATGCCTATCCCATAGTTAGTGCTCAGTAAGTGTTCTTTTTCTTTTTCTTAAAGTTAATTAATAACTTTACATTACGACTCCATTATTATTGTCACATAATAATTCCATGGCCATTCCAGCCAAAGACCCTGGGCACACAGCCTCATCTTCTTGCTCTACTGAGTTCTGGCCCCAAGGTGGAAGGTCTAGGCACGGTTGAGTGGCTTCCACGTCTCAAGAGTCACCCTAGAGAAGGGCTTACATACTTGACCAAGGGCTGTAGCATGGAGGAAGTGCCCAGAAGGGACCCTTACTCTGGAGGTAAATTTCACCCACAGGTTACTAGGATGGTTCAAGGTACTTGGGGACCCTGAAAAGAGAGACACAGGTATGATGAAATGCCATCTTCCTGAAGTTCAAAAATCTCTCTGTTCAAATGCCATTCTCAAGAAGGGTTGGGTTTTTATTTTGTTTTTTTGCCGTACGCGGGCCTCTTACTGCTGTGGCCTCTCCCGTTGCGGAGCACAGGCTCCGGACGCGCAGGCTCAGCAGCCATGGCTCACGGGCCCAGCTGCTCCACGGCATGTGGGATCTTCCCGGACCGGGGCATGAACCCGGGTCCCCTGCATCAGCAGGTGGACTCTCAACCACTACGCCACCAGGAAAGCCCTCAAGAAGGGTTTTTTTCTGAACAACTCTTCGTTTTCCCTCACAGATTCTCCTAGAGGAGAATGGCTGCAGATAACATCTTCTCTGTGACAGAGTTTATCCTCGCAGGCTTAACAAACCAGCCAGGACTCCAGATCCGCTCTTCTTCTTGTTTCTAGGTTTCTACATGGTCACCATAGTGGGGAACCTGGGATTGATAACTTTGATTGGACTGAATTCTCACCTTCATATTCCCATGTATTTTTTCCTCTTCAACTTGTCCTTCACAGATTTTAGTTTCTCTACTGCCATCATCCCCAAAATGCTGACAAGTTTTGTCCCAAACAATAACATCATTTCCTATGCAGGGTGTATGACTCAGCTCTTTTTCTTTTGTTTTTTTGTCTTTTCTGAACCTTTCATCCTGTCAGCAATGGCATATGACCGCTATGTCGCCATCTGTAAACCACTGGTGTACACGGTTACCATGTCTCCTCAGGTGTGTTTATTCCTTTTGTCGGGGGTCTATGGGATGGGGGTTTTTGGGGCTGTGGCTCATATAGGAAATATGGTATTTCTGACCTTTTGTGCTGGCAACCTTGTCAATCACTATATGTGTGACATTATTCCCTTCCTTGAGCTCTCCTGCAATAGCTCTTACATAAACGTACTAGTTGTCTTTATTGCTGTGACTATTGGCATTGGTGTGCCTTTTGTTGCCATTTTTCTCTCTTATGGTTTTCATTCTTTTCAGCATTTTCCACATTAGCTCCACTGAGGGAAGGTCCAAAGCCTTCAGTACTTGCAGTTTCCACATAATTGCAGTTTCTCTTTTCTTTGGGTCAGGAGCTTTTACGTACCTCAAATCACCTTCTATTTCACCTCTTCACCAGGGGAAAGTGTCCTCCCTATTCTATACCATTGTTGTGCCATGTTCAACCCATTAATCTATAGCCTGAGGAATAAGGATGTCAAATTTGCCCCGAAGAAAACCTTGGGCAGAATAACCTTCTCTTGAAGAAATATTAGAAATTGAGAAATAGGATCCAAGAATTTTTTACTGGAGTGTTTATTATTACTATTACTATTGTTGTTGTTATTATTTGGTGTGGACTCCAAGCTCCAGTGCTTCCTTTCTATGCTATATGTAGAGGAGATTTTAACTCTTTCCCAAGTGATTTATCCTCCTTCACCCTCATTTCCCAACTCTTTCTTCTTTATTTTACAAAAATAGTTGGTACTATTGAATGGGACTTAGGAATCATTTAATCCAGTGCCTTTATATAATACATCACACTTTGGAGACTGAGAAATGTTTGTATGTTGCCCAAGAACGTAAGACTACCTGGTGCCAAAGCTGGGACTGAAATCCCAGCTTGAACCCCAATCCAGTTTATTTTCCCTTATGCCATGTTTTCTTGCCTCATGTCTTTCTTGGAAGATTCTATTTCACATGTTTGTTGACCTAGCACATTGAATTTATGAATATACTCATAGTAATTTCATGCTACTTTTTACAGGATAATTTTGATATATCACATTTTTTAAGAGAGTAGGTGAAAATTTTTGTTGAGCTGGTCTTGGCAAAATGACAAGATCAGTTCTGATGGATTGTGTAGTGTGTAAGTGGGAAGTATGTTAGGTTTCAGACAGATGCAAGTATGGTGACCTTTGGCTTGGTGGATGGAGCCCTAGGGACATAGTTTAGTGAATTAGAACTTCCAGGTGAGAGAAATACAATTTTATGGGCTATAAAGATATGGGGTGGAGGTATATATTATTTCAAGACTAATGAGCCAGAATTTGGAGTTTCATTTCAAGGGTTACCTTGGCTGTGGCCCAGGTAATTGGGAGCTGAACTATCCAATAGTCACTAGCCATACATGGTATCAAGCACTTGAAATGTGATCATCCGAATTGAGACATAGTGTAAGTGTAAAATACACACTGGATCTTTGAAGAATTAAGATGAAAACTAATGTAAATAAGCTCCTTGGTAACTTTTTATAATGATTACATACTGAAATCACACTTTCGATCTATTATGTTAAATAAAATATATCATTAAAATGAATTTATCTGTTTAGTTTTTTAACGTATCTACCGGAAAGTTTCCAATCATATAGGTGGCTTGCATTCTATTTCTATTGGATGACGCTGGTCTGGAGGATGTAACAGGGCAAATAGATGGTTGTGGGTTCACATTTAGTTATCAGGGCAGCACCAAGCTACTGCTTATTAGGAGAGGAAATTGCTATTGAATTTCCAGGTGCTGCCCATTTCCAGGACTTTCTAATAATGAGGCATATGGGAAAGGGATGTTGAACTCAGGATAAGTTTATAAATACACAGTATTATGTAATGGAAAATATAGCTTTATATCAAAAATCAAAAGAGAAAATCTTTGGTCTAAACTCACCATTAGTGGTAAAATTTCTTTGAGAACAATGACAAGTGAGGTGCTAGGGAAATATCTTTACTTATCAATTTTTCCTTAGGAAAGTTCTTCTATTAGGAAATAAGGGAAGTTTGGATAAATGTTTAGTTTTGCCCTTTGATTCTGTTCAATGTTGCTTCAATGAAAAGAATAAGCATACAGAGAAGGACTGTACTTTAGATGAGACTGAATAGATCCTTGAATTCAGGGGACCTAGAATTTAGGAGTGGTTTGGTATATTGGGTAGGCAGTACAACGTAGGTAATGAAAGAAAACAGAAACCTTTAAAAAAATTTGTAGTCTAACTTTCACGTAGTAAAGTGCACAAATCTTAGTGTATAGATTATTGAACTTTTGCATATCTATATATAACCACAACCTAGATAAAGATGTAAAACATTTCCATCCACATTAGAAGGTGTCCTCTTTCTCTTTTCCAGTAAAAACGACCTGCCCTCAACAACTTCCCCCCACCCCAAGAGCTATCCACTATTCCTTTATTATAATAGATTAATATTTGAACTTCATCTAAACATGTGCTCTATTGTTTCTGGCTTCTTTTCCTCAGTATGAAGTCTGTGATATTCATCTATACTGTTGCATTGGATAGATCATTATTTTTTAAGGCTGTGTAGTATTCCATTATATGAATATACAATTATTTAGTCTGTTAATGAACAGATAGTCTCAAGTTTTTCCCTATTATTAATAACATTTCTATAAACATTTTTGAACATGTATCTTGATTAAAGTAGGTAAATATTTCTTTTGGATGTGTACTCAGATGTGGATTTTCTGGATAATAGAGTAGGCATATATTTAGATTTTGTAAATACTCTCAAACTGTTTTCAAAAATATTTAGGTCAGTTTACACTGCTATCAACAATGTCCAAGAGTTTCAGTTTCTCTGCATCCTCATTAACACTTAATATTTTTATTTTATCCATTCTGGTGTTGTAGCAGAATGCCTTTTTGTTTTAATTTTCATCTTCCTGATGGGTAATGATGTTGAGCACCTTTTAATATGTTTATTGCCTATTTTGATATCTTCTTTTGTAATTATTCAAGTATTTTTCCCATTTGAAAAACAGGATTGTTAGTTGTTTTCTGATTCCTTTGGAGGAACTTAAAAAATTCTACACATAAGTCCATATACATGCATGTGTGTATGTATATGTACATGTATGTATAACATATATGTATATACAGGTAATATATACATGTATACACACATATCTTTTTCTCTACCTCTACTTCTATCTCCATCTCTCCTTATTTTCTTCCAGACCATGTCTCACTTATTCTTAATGGTATCTTTTGACAGCAGATATTCCTATCTTTCATTAAGTTTGATTTATCAACTTTGCCTTTTATGGTTAGTGCTGCATTTTAAGAGATCTTTTACTATTCTTCCTGAAGCTAGAGGAAGAGGAATGTGAAGGGGTATGAGTGAGAAAGAAGACATAGCAAATCCATGGTGACTTTGGCTCTGTCAAAATTTTGGTCCCCTTATTCTGGCTTCACCCTACGCTTATATTATCTCTACCTCTATTTGGTTGATGCTTTGCAGGGGCAGAACACTTGAGGCATGAAGGTGCCAGGATTGCAAGTATTTTCAATTTAGTAAACATGCATTTGTTTATGTATTTTTTATGTTTTAAAAAGGGTTTTAAGGAGATATAATTAATATACAATTAACTAAAAATGTTTAAACTGTAATTTTGATAAATTTTGACATATGTATACACTCATGAAACCATCACAACAATCTTGTTCCCTTGAGAACTCTTCCATTCGCCCCACTCTTGCTAGGTAACCACTGCTTTCTTTCATTTTCATTTTCAAGATTTTATATAAACGAGACTGTACAGTATGTATTCATTTTTGTCTGGTTTCTATCACTTGGTTCAAGTATTTTGAGATTATTCCATGTTGTTACATCTATTAATAATTATTTGTTGTTGCTCAGTAGTGTATCCATTGAATGAATGGATATACTACTACCAGTACTACTACTGTTACTACTGTTACTACTACTAGTATATATGGATACACTAATACCATTTGTTTATCCTTTACCCTGTTGATGGCCACTTGGGTTGTTTCCAGTTTTGGGCTATTACAAAAAAAACTATTATGAACATTCACGTACAAGTCTTTGTATGAACATATTCTTTCATTTCTCTTGAGTAACACATAGGTGTGGAATGGTGAAATCATATGATAGGTATATGTTTAATTTTTTTTAAAAATGCCGAATTGTTTTCCAAAGTGACTGTGCCATCTTAACACTCCCACAAATAGTGTTTGAGATTTTCAGTTCCTCCACGTCTTCACCAATACTTGGTATGGTCCACTTTTTAATTGAACATATTTTAACAGGTGTGTAATGGTATCTCAGTGTGGTTTAATTTGCATTTCCCTAATGACTAATGATGATGAGCATCTTTCCATGTGGTCATTTGTTATCCATAAATCTTCTTTGGTGAAATGTCTATCCAACATTTTTGCCCATTTTTTAAAAAGTAGCTTATTTTTTATCATTGAGATTGCAAGGTTCTTTATATATTTTAAATTCAAGTCCTTTACCAAATATGAGATTTTCAAATAGTCCATGGCTTGTCTTTTCATTCTCTTCACAAAAGATCTTAATTTTAGTGAAGCCCAATTTATCACTTTTTTCTTTTATGAATTGTAGCTTTGTTCTTATATCCAAAAATGTTTTGCTTAAGACAGGATCATAGACATTTTCTTTTGTCTCCCTAGGTAGGTTTATTCCTAGGTATTTTATTCCTTTTGTTGCAATGGTAAATGGGAGTGTTTCCTCAATTTCTCTTTCAGATTTTTCACCGTTAGTGTATAGGAATGCAAGAGATTTCTGTGCATTAATTTTGGATCCTGCTACTTTACCAAATTCATTGGTTAGCTCTAGTAGTTTTCTGGTGGCATCTTTAGGATTCTCCAGGTATAGTATCATGTCATCTGCAAACAGTGACGCTTTTACTTCTGTTTTTCCTATTTGTATTCCTTTTATCTCTTTTTCTTCTCTGATTGCCATGACTAGGACTTCCAAAGCTATGTTGAATAATAGTGGCGAGAGTGGACATCCTTGTCTTGTTCCTGATCTTAGAGGTTCACCATTGAAAATGATGTTTGCTGTGGTTTTCTCGTATATGGCCTTTATTATGTTGAGGTAGGTTCCCTCTATGCCCACTTTCTGGAGAGTTTTTATCATAAATGGGTGTTGAATTTTGTCAAGAGCTTTTTCTGCATCTATTGAGATGATCATATGGTTTTTATTCTTCAATTTGTTAATATGGTGAATCACATTGGTCGACTTGCGTATATTGAAGAATCCTTGCATCCCTGGGATAAATCCCACTTGATCATGGTGTATGACCCTTTTAATGTGTTGTTGGATTCTGTTTGCTAGTATATTGTTGAGGATTTTTGCGTCTATATTCATCCGTGATACTGGTCTGTAATTTTCTTTTTTTGTAGTATCTTTGTCTGGTTTTGGTATCTGGGTGATGGTGGCCTCACAGAATGAGTTTGGGAGTGTTTCTTCCTCCAAAATTTTTTGGGAGAGTTTGAGAAGGATGGCTGTTACCTCTTCTCTAAATGTTTGACAGAATTCATCTGTGAAGCCATCTAGTCCTGGACTTTTGTTTGCTGGAAGATTTTTAATCACAGTTTCAATTTCATTACTTGCGATATTCTGTTCACATTTTCTATTTCTTCCTGGTTCAGTCTTGGAAGGTTATACCTTTCTGAGAATTTGTCCATTTCTTCCAGGTTGTCCATTTTATTGGCATACAGTTGCTTGTAGTAGTCTCTTAGGATGCTTTGTATTTCTGCGGTGTCTGTTGTAACCTGTCCTTTTTGATTTCTAATTTTATTGATTTGAGTCCTCTCCCTCTTTTTCTTGATGAGTCTGGCTAATGGCTTATCAATTTTGTTTACCTTCTCAAAGAACCACCTTTTAGTTTTATTGATCTTTGCCATTGTTTTCTTTGTTTCTATTTTACTTATTTCTGCTCTGATCTTTATGATTTCTTTCCTTCTACTAACTTTGGGTTTTTCTTGTTCTTCTTTTTCTAGTTCCTTTAGGTGTAAGGTTAGATTGTTTATTGGAGATTTTTCTTGTTTCTTGAGGTAGGCTTGTACAGCTATAAACTTCCCTCTTAGACCTGCTTTTGCTGCATCCCATAGGTTTTGGATCATCGTGTTTTCATTGTCATCTGTCTCTAGGTATTTTTTGATTTCCTCTTTGATTTCTTCAGTGATCTCTTGGTTATTTAGTAACGTATTGTTTAGCCTCCATGTGTTTGTGTTTTTTATGTTTTTTTCCCTGTACTTCATTTCTAATCTCATGGCGTTGTGGTCAGAAAAGAGGCTTGATATGATTTCATTTTTCTTAAATTTACTGAGGCTTGATTTGTGACCCAAGATGTGATCTATCCTGGAGAATGTTCCCTGTGCACTTGAGAAGAAAGTGTAATCTGCTGTTTTTGGATGGAATGTCCTATAAATATCAATTAAATCTATCTGGTCTATTGTGTCATTTAAAGCTTCTGTTTCCTTATTATTTTCATTTTGGATGATCTGTCCATTGGTGTAAGTGAGGTGTTAAAGTCCCCCACTATTATTGTGTTACTGTTGATTTCTTCTTTTAGAGCTGTTAGCAGTTGCCTTATATACTGAGGTGCTCCTATGTTGGGAGCATATATATTTATAATTGTTATATCTTCTTCTTGGATTGATCCCTTGATCATTATGTAGTGTCCTTCCTTGTCTCTTGTAACATTCTTTAAAGTCTATTTTATCTGATATGAGTATTACTACTCCAGCTTTCTTTTTTTTTTTTTATTTTGGCGGTACGCGTGCCTCTCACTGCTGTGGCCTCTCCCGTTGCGGAGCACAGGCTCTGGACGTGCAGGCCCAGTAGCCATGGCTCATGGGCCCAGCCGCTCTGCAGCATGTGGGATCCTCCCGGACCAGGGCACAAACCTGTATCCCCCGCATCAGCAGGCGGACTCCCAACCACTGCATCACCAGGGAAGCCCTTCAGCTTTCTTTTGATTTCCATTTGCATGGAATATCTTTTTCCATCCCCTCACTTCCAGTCTGAATGTGTCCCTAGGTCTGAAGTGGGTCTCTTGTAGACAGCATATATATGGGTTTTGTTTTTGTATCCATTCACCAAGCCTGTGTGTTTTGGTTGGAGCATTTAATCCATTTACGTTTAAGGTAATTATCGATATGTATGTTCCTATGACCATTTTCTTAATTGTTTTGGGTTTGTTTTTGTAGGTCCTTTCCTTCACTTGTGTTTCCTACTTAGAGAAGTTCCTTTAGCATTTGTTGTAGAGCTGGTTTGGTGGTGCTGAATTCTCTTAGCTTTTGCTTGTCTGTAAAGCTTTTGATTTCTCCATCGAATCTGAATTAGATCCTTGCCAGGTAGAGGAATCTTGGTTGTAGGTTCTTCCCTTTCATGACTTTAAGTATATCATGCCACTCCCTTCTGGCTTGTAGAGTTTCTGCTGAGAAATCAGCTGTTAAACTTTATGGGAGTTCCCTTGTATGTTGTCATTTTTCCCTTGCTTTCAATAATTTTTAATTTTTGCCAATTTGATTACTATGTGTCTCAGCGTGTTTCTCTCGGGCTTATCCTGTATGGGACTCTCTGCACTTCCTGGACTTGGGTGGCTATTTCCTTTCCCATGTTAGGGAAGTTTTCGACTATAATCTCTTCAAATATTTTCCCTGGTCCTTTCTCTCTCTCTCTTCTCCTCTGGGACCCCTATAGTGTGAATGTTGTTGTGTTTAATGTTGTCCCAGAGGTCTCTTAGGCTGTCTTCATTTCTTTTCATTCTTTTTTCTTTATTCTGTTCCACAGCAGTGAATTCCCCACTCTGTCTTCCAGGTCACTTATCCATTCTTCTGCCTCAGTTATTCTGCTATTGATTCCTTCTAGTGTAGTTTTCGTTTCAGTTATTGTATTGTTCACTTCTGTTTGTTTGTTCTTTAATTCTTCTAAATCTTTGTTAAACATTTCTTGCATCTTCTCGATCTTTGCCTCCATCCTTTTTCCAAGGTCCTGGATCATCTTCACTATCATTATTCTGAATTCTTTTTCTGGAAGGTCGCCTATCTCCGTTTCATTTAGTTGTTTTTCTGGGGTTTTATCTTGTTCCTTCATCTGGTACATAGCCCTCTGCCTTTTCATCTTGTCTCTCTTTCTGTGAATGTGGTTTTTGTTCCACAGGCTGCAGGATTGTAGTTTTTGCTTCTGCTGTCTGCCCTCTGGTGGCTGAGCCTATGTATTTTGGCTATTTTAGGTTCTTTTAGTTTCCATATGAATTTCAGAATTGGCTTGTAAATTCCTACAAAAGAATCTGCTGAGATTTTGACTGGGATTGCATGAAATCTGCGGATTCCGGGGGGAGGACTGACAATTACTTTCCCCTAAAATATATGGGAGGTCCTACTTTCCTACACTCCCTCCAACATAGTATATGCTCAAATTTTTTCAATTTTTCCAAACTGATAAGTGAGAAATAATTTTTAAGTATTGTTATAATTTGCATTTCTCTAATAATTAGAAACATTAGAGATGTTTTCAGGTATTTAATGGCTGTTGGTATTAGTTCTTATATGGACTATCTTTTCACAACTTTCCCCCATTTTTCTATTGCATTATTATCTTCCCAATTTTTAGGAGGACTGTATATTAACTATATTAGCTTTTTGTCTGAGGTATAAGTTGCATATATTTTTCCTTCCTATTTGTGACGTGTCTTTTGACTTTCCTTATGATACTAAAATTTTAAATTAAAGATTTTAATCTGTTATTGCTTCTGGTATTTTTATCATAGTTAGAAATATTTTCTCTCCTCTTAGGTTATAAAGAAATTCACTAATTTTTTCATAATGTTTGCATGATTTTATTTTTTTACATTTGAATGTCTGATCTTTTTAGAAACTGTACCAGTGTATGGTGTGAGGAATGGATCCAACTTTATCTTTTTCCATATGGCTATCCAGTTGTTCTATCACCATTTATAAAAAAAGTCCTTCTTTTCCCTGATGACTTGAGCTGTTGCCTTCATTACATACAAAGTTTCATAGGCACTTGAGTTATTTCTGTGTTTTCCATTCTGTTCTATTGGTCTGTAAGTCTATTCATAAGCCAATACCACACTGCTTTAATTACAGAAGCTACATAATGTTTTCATATCTTGAAGGTAGCTTCCCACATATTGTTCTTATTTTTTTAGGGTTTTCCTGGCTATTCATTTTAAACCATAACCTTTATAATTAATCTTTCTAGTTCCAGAAAAAACCTGATGGCGTATTTATTTATTGCATCTTAAATTTATAAGTAAACTTAGGGAGAATTGACATTTTTGGATCTTCAGACTTCTCATCATGAAGTGTGGTATGTCTTTCCATTTTCTGCAGGTCTACTTCAGTAACTTTTAGGAGTATTTTGTAATTTTCCTCATTTCTGTTTTGCACATTTCTTATTAGATTTATCCTTGGGAATTTTATTTTATTTTGTTACTGTAAAAAGTGTTCTAGCTTTCATTTTATATTCTGATTAGTATTTGTATATATGAATTCTATTGAATTACATGTTAATTTTATACTTTGTAATACAATTGTTATTTTTTTGTAGAAGTTTTTCCATGGATTTGCTCAGGTTTTCCAATTATGTTAGTAAAATATTCTATAAATAGAGATAATTTTGCCTCATTTTCCTTCTGATTCTTAGCCTCTCTTCCTTTCCTATTTATAATTGCATTTCTAATACTTTTAATACAATGTTAAGTAACAGTGGAGACTGTAGGCATCTTGGTTTTACTCCTAGTTCTAATTAGAAATGTCTCCAGGGTTTTCAAATTAAGTTGCTGACTTTTGATCTGAGTTTTGTATATTTTATCATCTTAAAGAAGTATCTACCATTGTCTAATTAAAAAATATTTTTAAAACATGAGTGAATGTTGAATTTTGTCAACTGCTTTTCATCTTCTTTGGGGTTTTAGTCTCTCAGAATTTCCTCATCTTTCTTAGATCTTTAAGATCTCCATCTCTACAGATTCTTCTACTGCTAAACATATGCAAGCCTGCTTTACCTTTAAAAATTCCCTTTGATACTCCTTCTCCCTTCTGCCTTTTCTGTCCACATTCACAGTTTCAATGATATTTTTTAAAATGTTATATAGTCTTTCTCATGTCTCCCTCTGTACCCCAGTGTCAGAATGTAACACTCCTGTTCAGATGCAAGTGTATTTTAAAATCTGATTTTTCCATGCCAGTGAGGACTTCATGTCTGATCTTCAGGGCATTCTTAAACCCTAGGTTCAGCGCCTGCTCATGTGCCTTGACTATAGTCCTGAAATTTAGGCATGAGGCCACCAGGTGGAAGGAATCGCTCTGTCTGACTTGAATTTGCAGGTGTTATGCCCACTCCAATTTTTCAATAGGTATGAAGTTTCAGTTATACAAGATGAATAAATTCCAGAGATCTGCTGTACAACATTGTACCTACAGTTAACAATGCTGTATCGTACACTTAAAAATTTAAGAGGGTAGATGTCATGTTAAGTGATCTTACCACAATAAAAACAACTATGACACAGAAACAAGAAACATAACATAAAACCCCCCCCCACTACATTCCATGTCATTCTTATGAGAACATACATAGCATTATTTAAGAAAGTAAATTCTAGAAAAAAAATGCACCAGCATTCAGTTAACACCATGTTTTAGAGGAAACTTTTTACAGCAACTGGGTATAATTTTTCAGTTCTTTTTCAAATGCAGAAATGATGGGATTATGGAATAATTGTTGAATAAAAGTATGAATCATTCATATATTGAACTTCTACCTTAGCCAAAATAATAGAGAATATGTACTCGGATTCTTGGCCTCCAAAAGTGAGGTATCTTTAGAAAAATGTCACCATGGCTATGTGTGATTCTTCCCTGCTGTCTCTACATGGCACATTACTGCTTCCATGGAGTCAATGGTAATAAAGCATTTACTTCTCTCACAGATTTTAAGCCACTTTAAGGCAGCTTTCATTGTTATTTGATAACGTGAAGTCTTTAGTAGCTTTGAAGTTTTTAAATAATTTTACTGAAAAAGGTAATCTGATGAGGGGCTTTGCCATGTTGAGTGTGTTAGGACCCTAACCAACTGCCAGGTCCACAGATTGTGTTTCTGAAATTTGTCATCGTTCCCGAGAGCCAGCATAGGGATTTCCACCTAGAGTCAACCCTGCACCCTATCTATGGCTCTGGAAGAGGGGGTTCTGCTTCTACTCCTTGGATAAGCAGTCCTTGGGGGATTGAAATTCTGTGCAGAAGTCAAAATGAGCTCTATTTGTGAAAACTACATTTTCTTGTTTCTTTTACAGATGGTCGTCCTAGGAGAACACCTGAGGGAAGCTTCTTTGGGTTCCAGCCAGATCTTGATATATATACATGTAAAAGAAACCCCCTTTTAAATATGTTATGGCCTCAATGCCATGGACAGATGTTGTGTCCTTTCTTCAATTGGACGGCAGTATCTGGGCATGGCCTTCATTTGAGATCACGGTCTTTGGCTCAGAATTGATTCCAGGATAATGCAGCATTAATTTTGCCATCACAGGAAAAAGAAGTATACATGCTTAGGGTACCTCTCTTCCTACGCCATCCAAGCCTTTTTCCTTTTAGGAGAGCAGAGACTCTAAGACTCTGTACTGCTGACCCTAAGCTGAACAAGGGCGAGTGGCTGCATGGTGGCATCCCATGTCTCTTTTTGTCTTTCTTCCTCATATGAAGGCCTGAAAACCGAGTGTTTTGGAACCACCTCTTTCCCTAATTTTGTTCTGGGGTGGGGAGTGACTGAAGTAATGGAGGCAGAGATCATGATGTCTCTAGGTCTCTTCCCAGTTCTCATTCCTTATTCAAGATGTGGTTCCTAAGCAACCTGGGAAATTACCGAACCTGTCTGAGATGTTGCATCTATGCCTTTGCTGTTTCCTGTGATGGCAGACTGGGCTTCCAGTGTACACTCTAGTTTAGCTCACCCTGAATCACTGGCCTCCCTGAGCTTCTCACTGTGTTGGGACACTTCTCAAACAGGGGGGCATATTCATAAGTGTAGAAAGAGACAGGAAGGTCTTCTCCTGTGTTAAGACTAGTCATTCTCCTGTTACAGCAATCGAAGTTCTCATTTCTGAGTCATGGAATTTTGGCCCATAAAGAGGTTCTTTTCTCCTACCTGATGAGATGACTTCCCTGAAGACAGTGGCTGTGGGAAATGTCTCAACAGTGACTACTTTATTTTTATTTGTTTCACGGATGGACAAGAACTCCATCCCACAATCTTCTCCTTATTCCTAGAGCTTCGTCATTTTTACTGGGCTGAATTCTCTCCTCAACATTCTCATAGCTTGTCTTCTTAGATCTCTCCTATTCCCTTGTCATTTCACTTAAAATGATAACAAACTCTGTATCAGAGAGGAACATCATCACCAATTTGAAGTGCAAGATTCTGCTCTTCTGCTTCTTTGTCATTAGTGATCGCTGTCTTATTCCTTGTGTCCTGGGGTCACCATGGGATCTATGTCCTTCAGGAATGTTCTCTGCTGATGCCTGGCTTGTTTTGGGATAGATACTGGTGGTGTCACACCCCACCCAGTGGCAACGGTCAGACTCTCTTTCTGGGACAACACCATCATCCACTGCATGTGCTGTAAACAGCTTCTCATCAATGTCTCTTTTATCAGCACTTGTTTCACAAGCTGGTGGGTTTTGTAGTCATGCGCCTTAGGCTGATCGTCTTCTTCTCTTCCATACTCATGCTTTCCACCAGCCTCCATTTCCTCACTCCTGAGGCAGAGTCAAAAGCTGTTTCTTTTTCTTTGGATCAAGGAAATGCCTGTACCTCAGTTTACCTCCTGGGGCTGGGAGCTATAATGGTGGTTCTCAAATTAAGCAAGAATCTGAATCACTTGGAGTGTTGCTAAAACATAGATTCCAGGCCCCATTCATAGGGTTTCTGGTTCAGTAGGCCTGATATAGACTTAAGAGTTTTCATTCCTAGGAAGTTCCCAGGTGATGCTGCTGCTGCTGCCACTCAGTGTGACCCAACCACTGAGAACCACTGGGCAATACCATCATCTTCGACAGCAAAGTAGCAGCCACGCTGAACTATCCACTCAACAGCTAGTTTCCTGAGATGAAAACTCTCTGAGAAAGAAAACGCTTCCTTTGAGGCAGAGAAATACTGGTATATCAAGTATGTTTTATTTTTGAATTTTTTCATGATACATTCTGAATTCTAAATGTTTTCCTTCTAAAAATTGATGGTCCTAATTTGTCCTCACATGGTTTTTTCTCACCTTTTCTTTGTGTACAATCTTCTCCTGCACTCTTCATTTGGTTTCCTTCCCCTCGTTCTTGGATTGGTTTCCCCTGAGATATTCATGTGATAGTGATTTGTTAGGAAGTATTCCCAGTACAGAATGAAGAAGTGAGATTGAGGGAGACTGAGAAATTGTGTAATATCAAGCAAACTCTGATGATGGGCAACTTTGGCTCAAAGCCTGCATGAAGTCTTTGAAGATGTTGCGTGACATGCCTCAGGACTGTCGTGAGCAGGGCCAGGGATCTGGAGTATTTATACCCTGGCACATGTCAATCACAGGTTCAGGGGCACTCCAGGGATGTAACCCACCTGGCACTCTGGGCCCTCCTGTGTGGGGAAAGTAGCTCTGGCATCCTGGTGAAGCTCTCTGGCAAATAAAATAGGTGCTAGCTGTTGGGAGTTTGTGAAAGCGTGCTTGAAGACGGTGTGCATCAAAATGAGAAAAGGATCTGAGGGGATGCAGGTGGAATACTAACAAGTATTTGGTGCACTTCCCAACTGTCAGAGGTGTTTCTATGTTACTGATGTGACATTAAGGAGAGAAAAGTTGCATCTGAATTGACCATTTGTCATTTGTCTCCTTCTGGACATATTTGCTATTCTTCATACGTGACCATGAACAAAATCCATAACACAGTGCATCTATTTTAATCTTATGTTGGTTTTGCTCATTGTAAATACATGATTCCCTCTTATAATGGAAAAGAAGAGGTCTGTTTTGCTGTTAGTGGTATCCTGGCTTCTTCTGCCTGTTTTATTCCCAGATATTTAGAGCTGATTCCTTCCCACTTAATCTGGTATTATTCCAATTCTGACAAAAACGAGTGGTTCTTCAATAGCCCTCAAACTCCTGGAGGATATTGGCAACTTCTTGCTCCTCCTAACTCTCCTGTCAGGTGTCCCCAAGATGCTCTGGAAGTAGACGATCCAACATTCTATTTTTCCTGACCATCTAGGCTTCGTTCATAGGGCTGCATTTCTGCCTATGCTGGATATTTTCATTTGTCCCTGCAAGTCCATTATCTATGCTTATCCATCCTGCTCTCTCCCCAGGAATCTGACTGATAAGAACTGTATTAGCAGACTCTCTTGCCCTCTCTCATTAGCAAGCAATGTGTGAAAAGAAGAGAGTAAGGGCAAGGTATTTATTCCCCTGGCCTCCTCTCTGTGGGAGTGCTAGGGCTTGCATCCATCCACCAAGAGTCACACTCAGGTCAAGTGACCCTCCCCACACTGTTCACTCTTCTTGCCATTAATCAGACCTAGAAGTGGTAATGGTTCTCCTTTCACTAGTCCTGGGATATTGCAGTCTCCTCTGAGTTTCCTATATCCTACCCATACTTTAGAAATAGTTCCTATTCTCTCTGCCTAACCAAATGTGTTTGTTCTTCTCCGGACATCTTGTGCACCCAGAGAGCCTAGCTGGTGGGCTATAGGATCAGTTTTTTAAAACCTCATCCAGACATCTCTGGTGTTCTTGCCTACTCCACCAACCCACAGGAAAGAGTGACAGATGTAGGCCAAAGATTATGATAGATAATTGCACATCTCTCTGCCCCTCTCTCCTCACACAAATAATGACAGAGTTGAGTGCCCTGTCCCTTCTCTGAATTCAGGAACGTTATTGCAAGAGGAAGTTCTGGTGACTTGTTCCAGAGCAGGGTCCACCTTTTCTCTTCTTAAAGTGACATATGGTTTGGGAAAGCAGACTCCTCAAATAGCTCTGATTTTGCACAGAATGACCTGGGTTCCCAGAAGCAGGGCTGATAACTGACCAATACAGGGAAAGGGAAGGGAAACAGTCTTTGAGAAATTGTAGTCTTCACATTTCTAGTTACTTTTTCGAGATGATTTGAAAAATAAGTGTTTCAACAGTGAAGCATTTCTGAGCTATATCTATAGAATGTTGGAAGCAAGAATTTAACATACACCTATGCACATATGTGAACTATGTACTTATATGTTTACCCACAAAAGGCAACTGGTTTGAGCAATTATTCCTCTTCTCTGTAAATGGGCCAATTCTCTCTGGCCAAAAGCAAATGATTCCTCTAAAATGGGTACCTGTCCTTCCATGCCCTAGGAGGGTAAAGAATGGGAAGAAACTTTTCTCCTAATCCATATCCTTGTTCTCCTCTTCCTTAAGGAAGAGGAGTGACATTACTGCTGAAGCTGGGAAACTGAACTGGGAATGAATGGCCCAGTCCCCTTTGGGCTCTCTTTTTAGGACTAGCCTGTCCTCTGGACCAGTATTTGTCTCCTCCTTCATGTGTCTCATCCCCCTTGGTAGGGAAGGTCTGATGTTGTCCATTTTTCCTCTGCCTGGGTTCATCAGACTTATCTGGGGAAGGCAATGAGGGAATTAGAGAAACCCACTGTGGCTGCAGAGCTAAGCTATATCCTCCAGTTAATTCTATTAGTATTGAAGCTCACCTTTTGATCTCCCTTTTATGAGGCTCCTGTGTCTCATTTCTCAGTTAGTTCTCTACTGAAAGTGCAGAGAGTAGGATGAGCGATTATCATCCTTAACAACTCCAACAATTTCCTTTCTGCCCTTTCATACACTCAGTGATTCAGCCCATGCTATCACTTGCCTTTGCCCAAATATGAAAGGATTTACTGGGCTTCCAGTTTTGGGGTTTTTTTGAGTTGGTCTGCCTGTGATGCTCTCCTCCACCCTCTGCTGTGAACCCACTTATTATTCAAGACTCATAGCAATATATTTCTAGTATGTCATAAACCTGGTAACACATTTTCTTAGCAACAATATAATAGTAACGTATCATGAGACATGGTTTCAGAGTGACGATTTAAAGTATAATAAGTTAAAGATATGGCCGTTAACTTGTTATAAAGGCAAAAATACACCATATACTAAAACATATAATTATTTTACGTCAAAAACCAATTCTTTAATTTTATGCAATGGATCGATTACCTAAGGAAACTCAATAGGCAACCAAGTGCAATTAGATGGCCCATGAGAAATAGACCTCTATGACTAGATAGTAATGGCATTCATAGACTTCTGGTTGCCAAGGGTGGGGTGGGGCAGGGCGGGGAGGGAAGGACTGGGAGTTTGGGGTTGGAAGAGGCAAACTATTATGTATAGGATGGATAAAGAACAAGGTCCTACTGTATAGCACAAGGAACTATATTCAATATCTTGTGATAAACCATAATGGTAAAGAATATGAAAAAGAATATATATATATATGTATGTGTGTGTATGTATAACTGAGTCACTTTGCTGTACAGCAGAAATTAAACATAACACTGTAAGTCAACTATACTTCAATAAAATTTTAAAAAAAGATTAATGGATAATAAAGTAGAAAAATCTTTCTCATGAAAAAAAATAAAATGGAGTTCAAAACATTGACCACTTAAAACATAAGTACTATCTATGTATGCTATATGTTAAATAAAGATTTAACTAACAGTAACGTCATCAGCTTTTTTTTTTTTTAACTTTATTTATTTATTTATTTTTGGCTGCATTGGGTCTTCGTTGCTGCGCACAGGCTTTCTCTAGTTGCAGCGAGCAGGGGGCTACTCTTTGTTGCGGTGTGCGGGCTTCTCATTGCGGTGGCTTCTCTTGTTGCAGAGCACGGGCTCTAGGTGCGCAGGCTTCAGTAGTTGTGGCACACGGGCTCAGTAGTTGTGGCTCGCGGGCTCTAGAGCGCGGGCTCAGTAGTTGTGGCGCAAGGTCTTAGTTGTTCCACGGCACGTGGAATCTTCCTGGACCAGGGCCCGAACCCATGTCCCCTGCACTGGCAGGCAGATTTTTAACCACTGCACCACCAGGGAAGTCCCATCATCAGCTTTAATACACATGAAAAAGAACTTGGAGATGCACTGATAGCCTGAATTGTTTTATAAATTTGTACCTACAGCAGTATTCTCCTCCATAGGGACATATTCCTACTTAGCCACCAATGAAATCTTTAGTAATTGAGCAGTCACTGTATGCTGGGCACAGTCCCCGAACCAAGATAATGATTTCTTCACCCACCTAACAATGAGTTAAGTCAATTCCTAGTCCCTCTCTCACTGTATTTTTTTTTTTTTTTTTTGCGGTACTCGGGCCTCTCACTGTTGTGGCCTCTCCCGTTGCAGAGCACAGGCTCTGGATGCACAGGCTCAGTGGCCATGGCTCACAGGCCCAGCCGCTCCGCGGCATGTGGGACCCTCCCGGACTGGGGCACGAACCCGCGTCCCCTGCATCGGCAGGCGGACTCTCAACCACTGTGCCACCAGGGAAGCCCCTCTCACTGTATTTTTGATTGGACCAAACTGAATTAATTACTCCCTGAGTTAGTCCTGTCCTCTGAGAAGGGGATGTCAAGACAAGCTTAGGTGTGTAACACCTGTCAGGGAAAATGAGGCAGGAGCTAGAGGAAGCTGGGAGAGCCATCAGACTGGGGAGGCTGATGATAAGGCTGACAGAAAATTCTTGAGCCAAATTCCATGGGAGGAGGCCCGTATCTGGCAAGAACATGCCTGCTTTAAAACCCCTGTTCTTTTCAGTCATTTTAGCTGGGGGTAGCCTGTAGGAAGCATGGCCTCAGTACTAATGTGGTGATGATTGATTTCAGAGTGTAGCAACAGGGATGATCAGCCTCACACTTCCTGAAGTAGTAGCTCTGAGAATTACATGTTCATATCACCACAAGGAACTCAAATATACAATACAATGTTTATTTCATTAAGAATTATTTTAAAAGATAATTCAATGTTTAAAGTAAAAATGAGAACAATGTGTTATGGTGGTGTTTATAACATATGATGAAATAAAATATATGACAATGATCACAAAGAATGGAAGGGAAAATGATAGTATACTTTTCAAAGGTTTTTAATATTTAAAGAGCACTAAGCTTTTATTTCAGGATAGATTTTGATAAGATAAAGTTATATATTGTCATCACTGTTAGAAACCACTAATAAAATGTGATACAGTTAATAAGCCAACAGAGGAGATAAAAGAGAATACTAGAAAGTACTCAACTAATCTCGAAGGCAGGAAAAGATGCGAAAAAAGGAACAAAGACCAGATGGGACGAGTAGAAAACAAACAGCAAGACTGTAGGTTTAATTCAAAAATTATATTGAATATAAATATTCTAAACATGCCAATTAAAAGGAACAAAGACCAGATGGGACGAGTAGAAAACAAACAGCAAGACTGTAGGTTTAATTCAAAAATTATATTGAATATAAATATTCTAAACATGCCAATTAAAAGACAGAAAAAGTTACACTGGATAAAGAAAAAAATAAAAACCAACTTGTACGCAATTTAAATAAATCACATTTCAAATGCAAAAACAGACGTTTTCTTAAAACAGAGAATGGAGAAAGATATACTATGTAAGAACTAATCATAAGAAATCTGAAATAGCTATATATTTCTGACAGTAAACTTCAGGACTTGAAATATTAACAAACATAATGAGGCATGTTTCATAATAATTCAACTATAAAGTAATAAAAACACATAATTCTAAATGTATTACACAGAACACGTTTACCACCACCTAACAACAGACCTTCAAATACATAAAGCAAATGCTGAAAGGAGATACAGAAAAATTCACAATTAAAGTTGTAGGTTCAACATTCCCCTTTCAGTAGTTGATAAAACAAGTACACAGAAAATCGTTATAGACACAGAAGACGTGAATAACTCTATCAACTGAAAGGAACAAAGTGACATTTATGCAACACCTCACATAACAATAGAATACGGATGTTTTTTTCAAGTGCACATGGACAATTCACTAAGATAAACCAGATGCTGGGAAATTAAAGAAGTTTCAATAAATTTGGAAGAACCTAAAGTGTACAGAGTATATTCTCTGACTACGGTGGAATTAAGTTTTAGAAACTAAGAAGAGATCACTGCAAAAACAATGTCAAGAGATAAGATCATGCAAGAATAGGATTTAGTATCTCTATGGTTTGGAAGAGAAGGAAAGAGAAGAAAGAAGCACAAATTAAATCTGACTAAAATTTTGAGCCCAGGGGACCATGAGTAGGATGGCAGAGATGAAGAAATAAGGAGTGGAGACGGTAAGGAGCTAGGTTTTAGGCTATTTGGAAATTGAACTACACATTCTTTTTTTTTTTTTTTTTAATTTATTTATTTTTTATTTTTGGCTGCATTGGGTCTTCGCTGCTGTGCACAGACTTTCTCTATTTGCGGCAAGCGGGGGCTACTCTTCCTTGTGCTCAGGCTTCTCATTGTGGTGGCTTCTCTTGTTGCGAAGCACGGGCTCTAGGCACGTGGGCTTCAGTAGTTGTGGCTCACAGGTTCTAGAGTGCAGGCTCAGTAGTTGTGGTGCACAGGCTTAGTTGCTCCATGGCACGTGGGATCTTCCAGGACCAGGGCTCGAACCTGTGTCTCCTGCATTGGCAGGCAGATTCTTAACCACTGTGCCACCAGGGACGCCCTGAACTACACATCCTTAAATAATCCAATTTTGAGAAAGAAACCACAAGGGAAATTAGAAAATATTTTTAAACTGAATAAAAAATGAAAAAAAAAGCGAAGCATTTTGTGGTGTAGCTAAGGCAGTTTCTGGAGGGAAATGTATAATTTTAAATGCCTATATTAGAGGAGAAAAAAGTTTAAAATTAACAACCAATGTTTCTCACCTTAAAAATCTAGAGATAGAAAAGCAAACTGAATCCAAAGTGAGAGGAAGGAAAGAAATGATAAAGATGAGAGTATAAATTAATGAAACAGAATATCAGTAATTAATAGATAAAAACAATTAAAACTTAACAACTTTTAAGAAATCAAGAAAATGGATAAAATACTAGCTAGGCTCACCAAAAAAAGATATAAAACAAAAATTAATAATATGAGGAATGAAAAGGGGGCAATCACTACAGATCCCAAAGATATTTTTTAAAAAATAAATAAATATTATGAACAACTTTACCCTGATAAAGTTGATAACTTAGAGAAACTGGGATATTCTTTAAAAGATGCAAATTAGTAAAACTTACAAAAGAAGAAACAGAAATCTGAATAGTCCTAAATCTATTAAAGAAAATCCTTCCCAAAAAGGAAATTCCAGGCTTTAATACTGAATTCTTCTAAACATTTAAGGACAAAATATAGATTAACAGTGATATGGAAGAAGTAAATTGGAATGCAAGAGTTCAATTTATTTAAATTCATTTTCATTTCTTCTTCTTTCCCTTGGATGCACAGAAACATTAGTTAATTCTCATACTAGAAATTCTCTCTCTCTTTTTTTTTTTGGCTTCTGTGAATTTCATGAATTCAAGAAATATTTACTTACCCTTTGACTATTCTGTCTTTAAATATTTCTACTTGGAACAATTTGTCATTTTCTGTGGTCAGAGTATCCTAATTTGTATTTTGACCCCTTTCTTGCAAGCTCTGTTCCTCCACTGCCATTTTTTTACTTTTCCTTTTGAAGATATTTGTCAGTATTTTATCATCTAGTCTAAAATATAGCTCCTTATCCTTTCCACTCCTTATTTATTCCTTTCTGCCATCCTGCTCCTGGTTCCCTGGGTTCAAAAATTTAGTCAGATTTAATTTGTGCTTCTTTCTTCTCTTTCCTTCTATTCCAAACCATAGAGATACTAAATCCTGCATTTCCATGTTCTTATCTCTTGATGCTATTTTCACTTTACTATTTCCACTGCTTGTGAAACCTTAACTGATTTTCCTGCTTTCAGTCTGTCCCTATTTTAACTAATCCTGTGTGCCACTACAGTCTTAAATATTTTTCTCATTCAAAGATACAGATCTGGGGCTTCCCTGGTGGCGCAGTGGTTGAGAGTCCGCCTGCCGATGCAGGGGACACGGGTTCGTGCCCCGGTCCGGGAATATCCCACATGCCGTGGAGCAGCTGGCCCATGAGCCAAGGCTGCTGAGCCTGCGCACCTGGAGCCTGCGCGCCTGGAGCCTGTGCTCCGCAACAGGAGAGGCCACAACAGTGAGAGGCCCACTTACCGCAAAAAAAAAAAAAAAAAGATACAGATCTGAATAGTAATGACGATAATAGCAGTAACAACAATATAATATTTTTTGTGTCTTCTATGTTCTATGTAATGGAAGATACATCATTTATGATTATTATCCCCATTTTAAGATGAGTAATTTGAAGCTCAAAGTTCCCAAGCCCACACAGCTAGTAAGTGTCAGAGCCAGGAATTGTAAAGGTTGGTTTGATTCCACATACAATTTCTCATTTAACTGGGATATATTTCAGAGTGAGAGAAGCTACTACTACTAATTTTTTTGGGACAAGAGATGTTAACTAGGGCCAACCCAAATGAGCTAGAATTTATAGTACCCCACTAATACTATCTTCTACTTCCTCTCCAATAAAGACATAGGAAAGTTGGGCAGTCTGCTTTGGGGACAAAGAAGATGTGTTAATTTTTGTATTTGTCGAGTTCAGGGTGACAACAGGACAGCATACTGGAACATTTTAATAGAGAGGTTGTATACACAAAACAGGGAATTAACAGAAAGATGAGAACTAGAGATACAAACTTAGGAACTAACAATAAAGATGATATTGTTGAAATCATGAATGAGCTCACCAAACATTTAAGGAAGAAGAGGCTCAGATGGTTGAGAACTAAACACCAGAAAGTTTGAAACATGAAGGGAATAAAGTGGTAAAGAGACAGAACATGAGACGCCTGTATAAGACTGTAAACCCCTTTGGGGCATGAACCATTTCTTTTGAATCACTTTACCTAGCATTTTAATGTGCCAAGTAAATATATCAAAAACCAACTGAACATTAAGTATAATACAGACCATATGACTTCTGATAGATTGATTTAATGTTATGCCTGTCCTTAGACCCTAACTGAAGTCATATCAAATGAAGACATTTCAGCTGTCATATTTTCTCTCTGTATAGGCTCTTCGACTTTTTTTTGGTTGGAATTATGGCTTATTCTTTCTCTTGTGTGGAGTGAAGGGTATACCACTCTGGTGCTGACTGGAGGTCTACCAGGCATTTGAGGGTTAGTGAATATGTGTGAGGCATATGTACATAGACACTGCATTATACAGACATTTTCCACATGAGTATGTTATAAACCATGTCTCACAGGTATTTTAGCGTTAGCAGTTAGTAGACAAGGAATCCATTATACAGAGATTTGAGTTTTGGGAAAGAGTTCTACGACAAAAGTAACTTAATCAAGAATATTTATTTCTATGTTTCTCTCTGCTTGTACTGGAGCAAGTGAACACTGAAAATGACTTTAGAGAAGTCCTGGTTCACTTGAAATAAAACCTTGATGCATTTAAAATACAATTTCCATGGAAACTGTCTCTGAAGTAACAAAAATCTCAGAAGAGTTTTCCCTGGTGTTGCATCATGCCTGCAAGAACCCTCCAAGATTCCTAGAGGAAAGTGAACATTTAATGAACCCCTAAGCTCTTCTTTGCCCTTGGGTCTTAAGAAGAGCTTATTTATGCTGATTATTCTAATTTTTTGATAATGGATTGTTTTTCTCTATTTCTTAAATATGTGAAGTGGGATTGAGAATAGGGATTGGGATTCATTTGAGTCACTCTGGACCATGGACAATTCTCAGTGTAAATGAGACAGATGAGACTCCATCATTGCTGAGTCCTAGCAAGTGATCATTGATGTATGTGTACATACTCATATTCATACAGTGGTTTTAGTTGGACTTGCTTGGAGAAAGGTGGACCCTTGCTTTTGTGTTTTGATTTCACAACTTCTCCAAGAGGACTCTAGCCCTTAACTCATACCAAAAATATATATAACTCATCTGTTAACTTCCCAAAATAGAAATTTATTTTTTGGATAGAAAATCTACTATCCTTAATATTAAAAAGATCCTGGTAAAGAGTGTAGAATGCAAATTGCTACACAGAATTTTATTAGGCTTTATATCAGTTTCAGTCAATAACCTGCATTGTCACTGTCTGAAACCTCAGCAAGGTCTCTTGCCTCTCTATCCTGTTACTATGATCAGAATTTTCTCGCTCATAGCCAGCAATCTGGGATACAGTATTGCATTTAAAGTGCAGGAAAAAGACGTGATGCCTTGGAAAGGTGCTCTGTTAAGCCATGAACATGCCATGTTTTGTTAGAGTAACTGTTCTTATCAGGGTAAGATTTTCAGGTATCTTTCAAGTCATCGCTCAAATGTCAGATTACTCTGCTTAAAGTTGAAATCTGTAACGCCTGTGTTTTCTATCCCTTCCCCTTGTTTTCCTTTTCTTCATCACATTTTTCATGTCACATGTTTTACCTCTTTCTTTCATGTATCTTTTGTCTTCTCCCAATTGAATGAAAGCTCCATGAGGGCAGGAATCCTTTTTTGGTTTTGTTTTGCTTTTTCACTGAAGAATAACCAGGTCTTAGAAGGGTTTCAGGGACAGGGTATATACTCATTAGGTACTTGCTGAAGGAATGCCGTTGTTGTTCAAAATCTTTCATCAACTCCTCTTTATCTGGCAGGTTGGCTGCAGAGTTTGTTCTCTGCTTTTAGGTCTTGACAAAAGTTGTTATTAACCCAGTAGTGGGACTGCTGGGTCATATGGTTGTAATATTTGTAGTTTTTTAAGGAAACTCCATACTGTTCTCCATAGTGGCTGTATCAATTTACATTCTCACCAACAGTGCAAGAGGGTTCCCTTTTCTCAACACCCTCTCCAGGATTTATTGTTTGTAGAATTTTGATGATGGCCATTCTGACCTGTGTGAGGTGATACCTCATTGTAGTTTTGATGTGCATTTCTCTAATGATTAGTGATGTTGAGCATCCTTTCATGTGTTTGTTGGCAATCTGTATAACTTCTTTGGAGAAATGTCTTTTTAGCTCTTCTGTCCATTTTTGGATTGGGTTGTTTGTTTTTTTTTGATATTGAGCTGCATGAGCTGCTTATATATTTTGGAGATTAATCCTTTGTCAGCTGCTCCGTTTGCAAACATTCTCTCCCATACTGAGGGTTGTCTTTTCGTCTTGTTTATGGTTTACTTTGCTGTGCAAAAGCTTTTAAGTTTCATTAGGTCCCATTTGTTTATTTTTGTTTTTATTTCCATTTCTCTAGGAGGTGGGTCAAAAAGGATCTTGCTGTGATTTATCTCATAGAGTGTTCTGCCTATGTTTTCCTCTAACTACTGGGCATATACTCTGAGAAAACCGTAATTTGAAAAGAGTCATGTACCACAATGTTCATTGCAGCTCTATTTTCAATAGCCAGGACATGGAAGCAACCTCAGTGTCCATTGACAGATGAATGGATAAAGAAGATGTGGCACATATATACAATGGAATATTACTCAGTCATAAAAAGAAATGAAATTGAGTTATTTGTAGTGAGGTGGATGGACCTAGAGTCTGTCATACAGAGTGAAGTAAGTCAGAAAGAGAAAAACAAATACCATATGCTAACACATATATATGGAATCTAAAAAAAAATGGTTCTGAAGAACCTAGGGGCAGGACAGGATGAAAGATGCAGATATAGAGAATGGACTTGAGGACATGGGGGTGGGGGAAGGGTAAGCTGAGATGAAGTGAGAGAGTGGCATTGACATATATACACTACCAAATGTAAAATACATAGCTAGTGGGAAGCAGCTGCATAGCACAGGGAGATCAGCTTGGTGCTTTGTGACCACCTAGAGGGGTGGGATAGGAAGACACAAGAGGGAGGGGATATGGGGATATATGTATCCATATAGCTGATTTACTTTGTTATACAGCAGCAACTAACACAACAATGTAAAGCAATTATACTCCAACAAAGACATTAAAAAAAAAAAAGAAATGTGTGTTAACAAACAACTCATGAGATGGGAACTTGAAGTGGCTATTAAAAATTTGGAAAAAAAAGGTTGTTATTAGTTATCTGACAAATATTTGTTTTTAGTAATCAAGATTAAACTGCATGATCAAGTAGTGGAGAAAAATCAGAGAAAGTTTCCTTAGGTTTAAGCTTGGAGAAGGTACAAATAATTCTTGGTATATTTTAGAGGTGACTGAAATAATTAACATCCTCCTCTGAAGTCCAATACCCCTAATTTTACCCTTCTTGGCTCTAATACTTTCCACATTCCATTAAAATTATGTAAGTACTTGTTTTTATACATAAAGAATCTCATGAGATCCTAGAAAGTAAAAATGCTGCTTCAGAGATTTCATTGTCACTTACAGGGAGGTATTGTAGCCCAGTGATTAAGACTAAGAAGTTTGGAGGCTTCTGGGAAGATGGCAGAAGAGTAAGACGCAGAGACCACCTTCCTCCCCACAGATACAACAGAAATACATCTACAACGTGGAACAACTCCTACTGAACACTGGCAGAAGACCTCAGACCTCCCAAAAGGCAAGAAACCCCCCATGTACCTGGGTAGGGCAAAAGAAAAAAGAATAAACAGAGACAAAAGGGTAGGGACGGGACCTGCACCAGTGGAAGGGAGCTGTGAAGGAGGAAAGGTTTCCACACACTAGGAAGCCCCTTCGCGGGCGGAGACTGTGGGTGGCGGAGGAGAGCACAGCAACAGGGGTGCGGGGGGCAAAGAGGAGAGATTCCTGCACAGGATCGGTGCCGACCGGCACTCACCAGCCAGAGAGGCTTGTCTGCTCACCCGCCGGGGCGGGTGGGGCTGGGAGCTGAGGCTCAGGCTTCGGTCGGAGCGCAGGGAGAGGACTGGGGTTGGCGGCCTGAACACAGCCTGCAGGGGGTTAGTGCACCACGGCTAGCCGGGAGGGAGTCCAGGGAAAAGTCTGGACCTGCCTAAGAGGCAAGAGACTTTTTCTTTCCTCTTTGTTTCCCGGTGCTAGAGGAGAGGGTATTAAGAGCGCTGCTTAAAGGAGCTCCAGAGACGGGCACGAGCCGCGGCTAAAAGCGCGGATCCCAGAGACGGGCGCATGAGACGCTAAGGCTGCTGTTCCCACCACCAAGAAGCCTGTGTTCGAGCACAGGTCACTATCCACACCCCCGTTCCGGGGAGCCTGTGCAGCCCGCCACTGCCAGGGTCCCGGGATCCAGGGACAACTCCCCTGGGAGAACGCACGGCGCGCCTCAGGCTGGTGCAACGTCACGCCGGCCTCTGCCTCCGCAGGCTCGCCCTGCACTCCGTACCCCTTCCTCAACCCGGCCTGAGTGAGCCAGAGCCCCCGAATCAGCGGGTCCTTTAACCCCGGCCTCTCTGACTGAAGAACAGATGCCCTCTGGTGACCTACACGCAGAGGTGGGGCCAAATCCAAAGCTGAGCCCTGGGAGCTGTGCGAACAAAGAAGAGAAAGGGAAATCTCTCCCAGCAGCCTCAGAAGCAGCGGATTAAAGCTCCACAATCAACTTGATGTACCTGCATCTGTGGAATACATGAATAGACAACAAATCATCCCAAATTGAGGAGGTGGACTTTGAGAGCAAGATTTATGAATTTTTCCCCTTTTCCTCTTTTTGTGAGTGTGTATGTGTATGCTTCTGTGTGAGATTTTGTCTGTATAGCTTGCTTCCACCATTTGTCCTAGGGTTCTATTCGTCCATTTTTTATTTTTTCTCTTAATAATTATTTTTTTATTTTAATAACTTTATTATATTTTATCTTATTTTATTTTACTTTATCTTTCTTTCCTCCTTCCCTCCTTCGTTCCTTCCTCCCTCCCTCCCTCCTTTCTTTCTTTCTTTCTACTTCTACTAATTCTTTCTTTCTACTTTTTATCCCTTTTCTTCTGAGCCGTGTGGATGAAAGGCTCTTGGTGCTGCAGCCCGGAGTCAGTGCTGTGCCTCTGAGGTAGGATAGCCAACTTCAGGACACTGGTCCACAAGAGACCTCCCAGCTCCACACAATATCAAACGGCGAAAATCTCCCAGAGATCTCCATCTCAACACCAGCACCCAGCTTCACTCAACGACCAGCAAGGTACAGTGCTGGACATCCTATGCCAAACAACTAGCAAGACAGGAACACAACCCCACCCATTAGCAGAGAGGCTGCCTAAAATCATAATAAGGCCACAGACACCCAAAAACACACCACCAGACGTGGACCTGCCCACCAGAAAGACAAGATCTATCCTCATCCACCAGAACACAGGCACTAGTCCCCTCCACCAGGAAGCCTACACAAACCACTGAACCAACCTTAGCCATTGGGGACAGACACCAAAAACAACGGGGACTACAAACCCACAGCCTGCAAAAAGGAGACCCCAAACACAGTAAGATAAGCAAAATGAGAAGACAGAAAAACACACAGCAGATGAAGAAGCAAGAGAAAAACCCACCAGACCTAACAAATGAAGAGGAAATAGGGAGTCTACCTGAAAAAGAATTCAGAATAATGATAGTAAAGATGATCCAAAATCTTGGAAATAGAATAGACAAAATGCAAGAAACATTTAACAAGGACCTAGAAGAACTAAAGATGAAACAAGCAACGATGAACAACAAAATAAATGAAATTAAAAATACTGTAGATGGGATCAATAGCAGAATAACTGAGGCAGAAGAATGGATAAGTGACCTGGAAGATAAAATAGTGGAAATAACTACTGCAGAGCAGAATAAAGAAAAAAAATGAAAAGAACTGAGGACAGTCTCAGAGACCTCTGGGACAACATTAAACGCACCAACATTCGAATTATAGGGGTTCCAGAAGAAGAAGAGAAAAAGAAAGGGACTGAGAAAATGTTTGAAGAGATTATAGTTGAAAACTTCCCTAATATGGGCAAGGAAATAGTTAATCAAGTCCAGGAAGCACAGAGAGTCCCATACAGGATAAATCCGAGGAGAAATACGCCAAGACACATATTAAGCAAACTGTCAAAAATTAACTACAAAGAAAACATTAAAAGCAGCAAGGGAAAAACAAATAACACACAAGGGAATCCCCATAAGGTTAACAGCTGATCTTTCAGCAGAAAATCTGCAAGCCAGAAGGGACTGGCAGGACATATTTAAAGTGATGAAGGAGAAAAAGCTACAACCAAGATTACTCTACCCAGCAAGGATCTCATTCAGATTTGATGGAGAAATTAAAACCTTTACAGACAAGCAAAAGCTGAGAGAGTTCAGCACCACCATACCAGCTTTACAAGAAATGCTAAAGGAACATCTCTAGGCAAGAAACACAAGAGAAGGAAAAGACCTACAATAACGAACCCAAAACAATTAAGAAAATGGGAATAGGAACATACATATCGATAATTACCTTAAATGGAAACGGACTAAATGCTCCCACCAAAAGACACACACTGGCTGAATGGATATAAAAACAAGACCCATATATATGCTGTCTACAAGAGACCCATTTCAGACCTAGAGACACATACAGACTGAAAGTAAGGGAATGGAAAAAGATATTCCATGCAAATGGAAACCAAAAGAAAGCTGAAGTAGCAATTCTCATATCAGACAAAATAGACTTTAAAATAAAGACTCTTAGAAGAGACAAAGAAGGACACTACATAATGATCAAGGGATCGATCCAAGAAGAAGATATAACAATTGTAAATATTTATGCACCCAACATAGGAGCACCTCAATACATAAGGCAAATACTAACAGCCATCAAAGGGGAAATCGACAGTAACACATTCATAGTAGGGGACTTTAACACCCCACCTTCAGCAATGGAAAGATCATCCAAAATGAAAATACATAAGGAAACACAAGCTTTAAATGATACATTAAACAACATGGACTTAAATGATATTTATAGGACATGGCATCCAAAAACAACAAAATACACATTTTTCTCAAGTGTTCATGGAACATTCTCCAGGATAGATCATATCTTGGGTCACAAATCAAGCCTTGGTAAATTTAAGAAAATTTAAACTGTATCAAGTATCTTTTCTGACCACAACGCTATGAGACTAGATATCAATTACAGGAAAAGATCTGTAAAAAATACAAACACATGGAGGCTAAACAATACACTACTTAATAACGAAGTGATCACTGAAGAAATCAAAGAGGAAATCAAAAAATACCTAGAAACAAATGACAATGGAGACACGACGACCCAAAACCTATGGGATGCAGCAAAAGCAGTTCTAAGAGGGAAGTTTATAGCAATACAAACCTACCTTAAGAAACAGGAAACATCTCGAATAAACAACCTAACCTTGCACCTAAAGCAATTAGAGAAAAAAGAACAAAAAACCCCAAAGTTAGCAGAAGGAAAGAAATCATAAAGATCAGATCAGAAATAAATGAAAAAGAAATGAAGGAAACGATAGCAAAGATCAATAAAACTAAAAGCTGGTTCCTTGAGAAGATAAACAAAATTGATAAACCATTAGCCAGACTCACCAAGGAAAAAAGGGAGAAGACTCAAATCAATAGAATTAGATATGAAAAAGGAGAAGTAACAACTGACACTGCAGAAATACAAAAGATCATGAGAGATTACCACAAGCAACTCTATGCCAATAAAATGGACAACCTGGAAGAAATGCACAAATTCTTAGAAATGCACAACCTGCCAAGACTGAATCAGAAAGAAACAGAAAATATGAACAGGCCAATCACAAGCACTGAAATTGAAACTGTGATTAAAAATCTTCCAACAAACAAAAGCCCAGGACCAGATGGCTTCACAGGCGAATTCTATCAAACATTTAGAGAAGAGCTAACACCTATCCTTCTCAAACACTTCCAAAATATAGCAGAGGGAGGAACACTCCCAAACTCATTCTACGAGACCACCATCACCCTGATACCAAAACCAGACAAGGATGTCACAGAGAAAGAAAACTATAAGCCAATATCACTGATGAACATAGATTCAAAAATCCTCAACAAAATACTAGCAAACAGAATCCAACAGCACATTAAACGGATCATACACCATGATCAAGTGGGGGTTATTCCATAAATGCAAGGATTCTTCAATATAGGCAAATCAATCAATGTGATACACCATATTAACAAATTGAAGGAGAAAAACCATATGATCATCTCAATAGATGCAGAGAAAGCTTTCGACAGAATTCAACACCCATTTATGATAAAAACCCTCCAGAAAGTAGGCATAGAGGGAGCTTTCCTCAACATAACAAAGGCCATACATGACAAATCCACAGCCAACATCGTCCTCAATGGTGAAAAACTGAAAGCACTTCCACTAAGATCAGGAACAAGACAAGGTTGCCCACTCTCACCACTCTTATTCAACATAGTTTTGTAAGTTTTAGCCACAGAAATCAGAGAAAAAAAGGAATCCAAATCAGAAAAGAAGAAGTAAAGCTGTCACTGTTTGCAGATGACATGACACTATACATAGAGAATCCTAAAGATGCTACCAGAAAACTACTAGAGCTAATCAATGAATTTGGTAAAGTAGCAGGATACAAAATTAATGCACAGAAATCTCTGGCATTCCTATACACTAATGATGAAAAATCTGAAAGTGAAATCAAGAAAACACTCCATTTACCACTGCAATGAAAAGAATAAAATATCTAGGAATAAACCTACCTAAGGAAACAAAATACCTGTATGCAGAAAATTATAAGACACTGATGAAAGAAATTAAAGATGATACAAATAGATGGAGAGATATACCATGTTCTTGGATTGGAAGAATCAACATTGTGAAAATGACTCTACTACCCAAAGCAATCTACAGATTCAATGCAATCCCTATCAAACTACCACTGACATTTTTCACAGAACTAGAACAAAAAAGTTCACAATTTGTATGGAAACACAAAAGACCCCGAATAGCCAAAGCAATCTTGAGAACGAAAAACGGAGCTGGAGCAATCAGGCTCCCTGACTTCAGACTATACTACAAAGCTACAGTAATCAAGACAGTATGGTACTGGCACAAAAACAGAAATATAGATCAATGGAAAAGGATAGAAAGCCCAGAGATAAACCCACGCACATATGGTCACCTTATCTTTGATAAAGGAGGCAGGAATGTACCGTGGAGAAAGGACACCCTCTTCAATAAGTGGTACTGGGAAAACTGGACAGGTACATGTAAAAGTATGAGATTAGATCACTCCCTAACACCATACACAAAAATAAGTTCAAAATGGATTAAAGACCTAAATGTAAGGCCAGAAACTATCAAACTCTTAGAGGAAAACATAGGCAGGACACTCTATGACATAAATCACAGCAAGATCCTTTTTGACCCACCTCCTAGAGAAATGGAAATAAAAACAAAAATAAACAAATGGGACCTAATGAAACTTCAAAGCTTTTGCACAGCAAAGGAAACCCTAAACAAGACCAAAAGACAACCCTCAGAATGGGAGAAAATATTTGCAAATGAAGCAACTGACAAAGGATTAATCTCCAAAATTTACAAGCAGCTCATGCAGCTCAATAACAAAAAAACAAACAACCCAATCCAAAAATGGGCAGAAGACCTAAACAGACATTTCTCCAAAGAAGATATACAGATTTCCAACAAACACATGAAAGAATGCTCAACATCATTAAGCATTAGAGAAATGCAAATCAAAACTACAATGAGATATCATCTCACACCAGTCAGAATGGCCATCATCAAAAAATCTAGAAACAATAAATGCTGGAGACGGTGTGGAGAAAAGGGAACACTCTTGCACTGCTGGTGGGAATGTGAATTGGTACAGCCACTATGGAGAACAGTATGGAGGTTCCTCAAAAAACTACAAATAGAACTACAATATGACCCAGCAATCCCACTACTGGGCATATACCCTGAGAAAACCATAATTCAAAAGAGTCATGTACCAAAATGTTCATTGCAGCTCTATTTACAATAGCCAGGAGATGGAAACAACCTAAGTGTCCATCATTGGATGAATGGATAAAGATGATGTGGCACATATATACAATGGAATATTACCCAACCATAAAAAGAAACGAAATTGAGCTACTTGTAATGAGGTGGATGGACCTAGAGTCTGTCATACAGAGTGAAGTAAGTCAGAAAGAGAAAGACAAATACTGTATGCTAACACATATATATGGAATATAAGAAAAAAAATGTCATGAAGAACCTAGGGGTAAGACAGGAATAAAGACACAGACCTACTAGAGAATGGACTTGAAGATATGGGGAGGGGGAAGGGTAACCTGTGACAAAGCGAGAGAGTGGCATGGACATATATACACTACCAAAGGTAAAACAGATAGCTAGTGGGAAGCAGCCGCATGGCACAGGGAGATCAGCTCAGTGCTCTGTGACCGCCTAGAGGGGTGGGATAGGGAGGGTGGGAGGGTGGGAGACACAAGAGGGAAGAGATATGGGAACATATGTATATGTATAACTGATTCACTTTGTTTTAGCGCAGAAACTAACACACCATTGTAAAGCAATTATACTCCAATAAAGATGTAAAAAAAAATGGACCATAGACCTAAATGTGAAATGCAAAACTGTACATCTTGTTATAGATGATAATATAGAGAAATTCTAAGTGGCCTTAGGTTTAGTCAAAGAGCTTTTAGATAAAACACCAAAAGCACAATCTATGAAAGAAAAAATTGATACACTGGATTTCATTAAAATTAAAAACTGCTTTTCAAGATACTTAAAAAAAAAAACCAGACAAGTCACAGGCTAAGAAAAAATTTTTGCAAACCACACATCTAATAAAGTACTTATACACAGAATATACAAAGAAATCTTAGAAGTCAACAATAAGAAAACAAACAACCCGATTTTTAAAAGTGGGCAAAATTCTAAACAGACGCCTCACCCAAGAAGATATACACACAGAAAACAACTGTTTGAAAAGTTGTTCAACATTATATATCATTAAGGAATAGCAAATTAAAATGACACCGAGATACTACTACACACCTATTAGAATGGCTAAAATTCAAAAAAACCTGACAATACCATATTCTAGTGAGGATGGGGACCTAGAAGAACTTACATTCATTGCTAGTGGGAGTGCAAAATGGTACAGCTACTTTGGCAATCTTTCCATTTGACTCAGTAATCACACTTTAGTTATTTACCCAAATGAGTTGGAAATTTATGTCTACATAAAATCCTGCATAAGAATGTTTATAGGGCTTCCCTGGTGGTGCAGTGATTGAGAGTCCGCCTGCCGATGCAGGGGACACGGGTTCGTGCCCCGGTCCGGGAAGATCCCACATGCCATGAGCCATGGCCACTGAGCCTGCGCGTCCGGAGCCTGTGCTCCGCAACAGGAGAGGCCACAACAGTGAGAGGCCCGCGTACCGCAAAAAAAAAAAAAAAAAACAAAAAAAAACAGAATGTTTATAGCAGCTATATTCATAATTGCAAAACAAACCCTTGGGTTGAAGGAATCAACCAAGATGTCCTTCAAAATACAAATGCGTAAACAATGGTACATCCATACAATGGACATTATGTGGTTATAAAAAGAAATGAACTATAAAGTCATGAAAAGACATTGCGGTATCTTTAATGCATATTGCTTGGTGAAAGAAGCCAATGTGAACAGGCTACATATTGAATGACTCCAATGGGAAATCATTCTGGAAAAGGAAAAACTATAGAAATAGCAAAAAGATCAGTGGTTGCCATGGGGGAAGGCGAGAGGGATGACTGGGTGGAGCACAGAATAATCTTAGGGCAGTGAAACTACTCTGATGATACTGTAATGGTAGATACATGACACTATGCATTTATCAAAGCCCAGAGAACCGTACAACAGAAAGAACGAAACTATGGACTTTACTTAATAATAGTGTATTAATGTTGGCTCATATACTGTAATAAGTGTATACCTCACTAGTGGCAAGGTATTAATAGAGAAAACTGTGAATGAGGAAGAAGGGGTATATGGAATCTCTCTGAACTATCTGTTCAATTTTCTGTAAGCCTAAAACTGTTAAAAAAAAAGTCTATTAATGAAAAAAATAACAGTTATGATCATTTTCTTTTCTGAGTCTTGAAGTAATACAAACTTTTTTAGGAATTTGGAAAGTAAGAAAATTGTTAAGAAAGAAATTTACCCTTACGACTACTAAGCAAAGATCAGGAAAGGTTCTCACTTTGAAGCATTTTCTTTCAGTAGGATTATACTTTATATTTTATGTTACAAAATGTTTCCACGTGTTATTGTCATGTTTTTTGTTGTTATTATTCTTTAAATTATAGTTTTGCTACATATGATTTCATCATATGACTGTATCATACTTTATAACATTTTTGTCCTGTTTCAAATCCTCCAAAGTTTTATTAGTATAAATAATACTGTGACTATCACCTTTGTGTAAAAAATCTCTGGCTAGATTTATGGCGATTTCCTCAGGACAGATTCTCCACAGGAAACTGTAGCATCAAACGGCATGATGTTTTGAATTTGATATTTCTTTCCCAGTGAATTCATTCCAATTTAAACTCCCAACAATAGATTAATACCTTTATGAAATGTCTGCTCTTTTCCAGACACATAGCCTATATGGTAGCTCATAAAAAGTAATCACCCTGATTATTTAAGCACAGTTCACATTATTTTCTTCTCCTTACTTGCCTCTCTTACTAGGATGATAGTGAAAGGGCATTGTACATCTATCTTTTCTTCTTGTTTTTCTCCCTGGATACATAAACCTTATCCACTAAGACTTCATCTCATTAATTTTACCACAGTTTTGGCATGCTTCAAGTTGGAGGACAAGAATATAGGGCTTTGTGAAGCACATAAGACACTTTGCCAGTTACAATAAATTTTTTAGAGATTTGTAACATAAATACCCATTTCTTCCTTTTCCCATTAAGACTAGGTGCCTCTATATGTGCTCCCACAGCACCCTTCACTTAACCTGTTAGAACATTTACTGCACATAAAGCAGTTGCCTATTTATGCATGGCTGATCCCCACACAGAATATAAGTTCAGTGAGGGCAGTGTCTGTGGTGTCTGTCTGGTTATCTCAACGTTGCTGACGAGAGTAACTGGCATACAATAGATGCTTAATAACTAGTGGAGGCAAAAAAAGAAGACTCCAGGAGATTGAGAAGATTATTTTTTAAAAGGCCATGTCTGATTTCCAGACCTATGATTTTATACACACTTGAAAAGAAAAGACAGCATTTTAAAACAGAGGTGAATGGTGCACTTTTCCCACAGCAATTGCTCTCTGTTCTTGCTGGTTTGTCTGGGTACAGGCTGTCCGTCAGCCTCCTCTAACTCTGGATGAGAAGGGTCTTTTCCTAGATCAAGTGACTCAGGTCTAAGTATGATATGCAATGCACACTGTCAGAAATTTGGCCTCGTTTAGGGTGGTGTTTTGTAAGCAGCACAGATTCTACATAAATGTTTTTTCAGCGCTCACTGCCATGATCTTTCAGTTTACCTTACATCTTGGAGCTGTCTTCATTAACACTTAGGGAGCTGGAGTATTGATGCTTTCACACTAATCAATCATTCATTCTGGGTTGCCTTCAAAGGAATGCACATTCTCAGGAACTTCTGTCTCTCCTGAGTAGGCAAACCAGTCTCCAGCATCCCAAGCCAAGCTTTCTGGCAAAAAGAAGCAGGGACAGGTGTTGGAATTTTGTGAAAGCTTATTTGAAGCTGGCATGCATAAATATTTGATAAAGGGACCTGAGGGAGATGGGTGAAGCACTGACAGTATGTAGTATACTCCCCAACAGACAGACATGTCTTTATGTTACTGCTGTCGTATTAGTGAAAAAAAAAAAAAAAAGAGAGAGAACTAAAAACACATCACTACTGAATTGTCCATTTGTCTCTTGAGCTTTTCCTCTTTCTGATGTACTTCTCTATGTTCTAAGGTTCTTATGTTGGGTGAGGTTTTGGTTGTGGAATCAACTGCTCCTGTTTGTAATGGAACGCAACAGGCCTGTTTTGCTGTTAGTGGTAAGTATCTTGGTTTCTGCTAAGTTTGCTTTTCCCAAGGCATTTAGATCTGGAACCACTGATTGCTTCTCACTTATGCTGGCCGTATTCCAATGCTTACAAAACCTGGCAGTTTTCAGCATACCTCACTCCCCTGGAGAACGTGGATGTCTTCTTGCTGCTCCCAGCTTCCTGTTTGATACGCCCGAGATATCTGGGTAGCCTACATTTTATCATTTTGTTCTTTCTATCCACTTGGGTCTCATTTTTAGGGCTGTGTGTATGACTATGCTGATTATCCTCCTTTTGCTCCATCCAAATCCATTCTTTACACTCGTCCATCCTGCTCTGTCCTCTGGGAGTCTGACTGATATGGACTGCATTAGCAGACCCTTTTATCCTCTGCAGCAAGCAATGCGGGGAAAGGGAGAGTGAAGACAGGGTATTTATTCCTCCGGCCTTCCCCTGTGGGAGTGCTGTGGGCTGCATCCATCCACCAAGAGTCACACTCAGGTAGAGTTGCTGCCCTCCCCACACAGCTTGCTCTCCTTTCCACTTCAGGCCTACGGGTGGTACCAGCTCCTGCATTATCCCTGTGGTTTTCCTACCTCCTACCTACAATCTTGTAAACTATATGGCTTTGCCCTGGTTTATGGGCCTTAAGCACCTAGCTGAAGAACCAGATGATCAGAGGTTTTCTAAGCCCTCATCTGGCCAGCGCTGGTATACTTACCTACCTCACCAGGCTGTAGGATAGAGGCACAAGGTGAAACAGAGATACAATCGGCAGTTACATATCTCTTTCCCCTGCCTGCCCACACAGAGAATGGCAGAGGGCCTTGTGCACGCTCTGAATTCAGGAATGCCGTCCTAAGTAGGAAGTGCTGGTGAATATCTTCAGAGCAGGGTCTCCACCCTTTCTCTTCTTGAAGCTATTTATGCTGTGGGAGAGCAGGCTCCTTAAATAACAGCCCCCAAATGGAGCGCACGTCTCTCTGAACTGCTCTTGCAGAGTTACGATAAATTGTTCAGAAAAATTTTATTCCTTTATCAAAAAATGTACCTGCATATCCTGGGCTCGCAGATCATGGCACAGTATTAATTAATACAGGAAAACAGAAAATACGAGGGGGAAACAATGCATGAGAATTGGTGTTTTTAACTTTTTTTTAGATACTTCTTTGACTTTAAAAGTGTTTCGTATTAAAGATATTTGATTTATATTTATGGAACTTTGGAAGCAAGTATTTAGCATGTCATTATGTGCATATGTGGTACATGTATTTATATGCTTATCTGTGAAAGGAAATATGGCTTTGTGCAAATAATTCCTGTGAATGGGCAGATTTTCTTTGGTCTAATTGGGTACATATCTTTCCAGGCCCCAGGAGGATAAAGAGTGGGAGGAATTTCCTTCCTCATTCTTCCTCAAGGGGGAGGAATGCTCCTAACTGCTAGGACTGGGAGACCAAGCTGAGCATATGACGTGCTTCTCCCCTTCTGTAGGGAAGGCCAGTTTCCCCAGGATAAGAGCAAGCTCACCTACTTCATTTTATTCCCATCTTCTTATCTTTTCTGCCCCTCCCAGGAACTTCTTTACTTTCCTGACAGCTAAGTCAGGCACCAAAATTGTGCTTTTTAAAAAAAAAAATCCAGCATTTTAATGCATGCTGAACTGGAAGGACTGTTTTTGAATTTCAAACAGTAATATAGCCAAAAATCGTTGCCTATACATATTTTTAGACTTTATAAATGAATAGAGTGATAGACAATAAATTATAAAATGAAAGAAAGGAGTTTTATTTTATACCCTAAGGAACCAAGATAATTACTTTTGTCTCATGTCTTTGCTTGGTTATTGCTTTACGTTTGCTGAAACTCACAGGAGAATGAAAAACACGCTGAGTAGAAGAGTCTTCATGCTAAAAGAGAATGCTATTCTTCTAAAAGTTAACCTTAGAACATTCAAAATTGAAACGGGAAGGAGATTCTCTGAGTACAGAGAAGTTATTGGACCAAGTGACCCAGACTCTTCACTGGAGATTCCTTCTCCTCTTGCCCTTAGGTCTTCTACCTGAGGCCAACAACACTGCCCAGCATGCAGGCCTCACAGGCTGTCCCTGGAAAAAGGGCTGCATAAAAGCCAGGCCATTGACTTTCAAATATTTTTTTTAATACTTAATTTACTTTTTTAATATTTATTTTTTCATTTTTGGTGCTGCCGGGTCTTAGTTGGCAGCATGAAGGATCTTTGTTGCGGCATGCGGGATCTTTTTTTTTTAGTTGCAGCATGTGGACTCTTTGTTGCAGCATGCATGCAGAATCTAGTTCCCCGACTAGGGATTGAACCTGGGTCCCCTGCATTGAGAGTGTGGAGTCTTACCCACTGGACCACCAGGGAAGTCCCTAGGCCACTGACTTTCAAATGAGGCTTCCAAAATGGTTGTCCTGAAGGCTAGGGAGTACCTGCATTGTATGTATATAGATCTATCATATGGAAAAATTCAGTGACACTTAAGATTCTTTTTTGTCTGTATAATATGTATTAATACATAAGAAAAAATGTACATATATATGTATACACACACACACACACTTTTGTGGAGAATGTGTCTTACATGTTACTCATCTTCAGTGTGTGCCCCCCAGGGGTTACTCTCATTCCATCTCCTGTGGAAGAAGCCACCTTCCACCCTCAGTATTTAAAGTCTCATGTGCATAACGTCTATGTCTTAATGTTCAGATATAGTGGGACACTGACTTCTCCTTCCTCACTGCACTTAGGACTATCTTTCTCAGAGTCGGCTTTTGTTTATCGACTTCTCCCTTGGGAGACCAGCACTGCCAATGCCTTTAACCTGCAAAAGAAATCCTACTACCTTGCAGAGTTCATTTTTGTTCTCGAAATAAATGAAGGAGCTAGAGATTGAACCAGCTCCAACTAGCCATACATCCCATATACTTTGCACTGAATGATATTGGTATATGGCTTCAATTTTTCTGAGAATTAAAGAATTGATTCTTCCCTGAAGCCCACCTAATTTGTAACTACAAATTTCTAATCAGAGTTATAACGTAAACGTTTGGTTATACTGTAGCACGGTGCACTGGTGAGAGCATAACCTGAGATATGGCAGGCATGGGTTTGCAGCTCTGCTCTATCTTTTACTAACCAAGTGTATTTGAGCCAATTATTTCCCTTCCTTAAACCCTGTTTAGTTACCTGTAAAATAGAAATAATACTAGTCTCACAAGGCTGCTACTAATGTACATAATTTATGAAAAGCATTTTGCATAGTGCTTGAAACTCCTCCCCCCCACCGCCATTTTCTTCCTTTCAAAAGGAAATGTGAGGCTTCATATCGCACATACAATTTAGTGAAATTTGTTCTTGAAAATCTATACACTGCATAGGGATAAAAAAGAGGCCCACTTCCTGAGCTGCACAATGGTGAAGATAGGTTTTATTAACCCATTTAACAGATGAGGTAACTGGAGTTTAGAGCCTTTAAGCAACTTGCTACTGAGAAATAAAATATTGCCTGCCATATCAGTAAACAAAGGATGTCACAGTCAACAGTGATTGCAGCCACCACCAGTGAGCTGGTGAGCCCTGAGGGAACTCAGGGAGGAAAAGAATACCTGCCATCTAGCAGCCATCAGACTGCAGCCACTCCCCAAGGTGAGCCCTGAGGAAACTCAGGACGTGAAAGCACAGGATACTGGCCCCAGATAGCTGAGGTGCACATCAAAGGAATGATTCCAGTGAGCCCAGACTCCTGCATCTTCCAATCCATAGAAAAGGGCTAAATTCCTTAACTTGAGATATCTAGTTTTCTTTTACTAACAATAATCTTTTGTTCCTACTACCTGCCCTTTGTTGCCAAACTCCTATATATCCTGCTCCCCCTTTGCCTCCTCAGAGCAGTTTTCTCAGGCTTACTTGAAATGCTGCCTCCTGGGCTTGAAGTCCTCAGTGTGTCCTCCGAATAAAACATAACTCTCAACTTTTAGGTTGTGAACATTTTTTTAGTTGACACTACTTATATTAATACGTCAGAATAATTGTTGACATAATACATGCTTTTTCTTTCTTACTCCCCTCCCCTCTCACAGGTACAGTTTTGCAATTTTCCTGTCCTTCCCTGGCCTGGCAGAAATCTTAAGGTTTACTCTTTGGAGAGTTTGAACCAGGGGTACCCTGGACCCTGGACACCAGGCACAGCCATGGGCAGGGGACTGAACTGAAAAGACAGGGTTGAAATTTTTGGACTTAATCACCAAACTCTCTGAATGTGGGCAGCATTGTTATTAAGGCCACTCTCTCTCCACCCTTAAATTAGGAGACTGGGGTCTCCTTTCTGGTGAAGCTGACCAGCCTATGAAGAAAGACCTATAGATACTGAAGTTAGGGTTTCTCCAATAAAATAGCCCACGTGACCCACTGAAGAGTGAAGTCCTCTAGTTTCCAAGTGTGGCGCAAACCCACTGAGTGTCCTTAGGACACTTAGGATATTCTTAGTTTCAAGAGAACAGCCAAGGATCACCCAGCATTTGAAGAAGGATTATAACATGAATAAAAGAAACTCAGATGAAACGGAGAATGTGATGCTGCCATTGTTGTCTCAAGCAGCAGAGGGTATCTAGAGGTGGGCTGTGAATCTAACCCAGGAAAATGGGACTTGCCATCTTGTCTTGGCGAGTCTCGTGTTTGTGGGGAGCTGGGCAGTTCCCACATGGGCTGACCACAAAGGCACCCTACTGGTTACTGAAGTTACTGGGAAAGAAGCCCCCATAGGAAGCCCTGGAACAGGAATACTGTTCAGGCAGCCCTCTGCTGCGATAAAGGATGAGAACTGAGACACAAGGAATTCTCTGGGGGCTACTTCTTAGCCTCTTTCCAGATTTTTGCATTTGGCAGGCGCTGTCCATCTCCTGTGCCCAAGTCGTCTGGTTGGGCCTTGCTGTGCCATGGTAGGAAAGGGGACAGCATTCACTCTTCTGTTTGCCCTGGGCCAGCTAAATACACTGACTCAGGCTTCTAGTCTGGGAGTTCTCTTTCCAAACGGCTACTGGACCCAGACAGGCCAGCGGCTGGCTGTGTCTGCTAACCAGCATTTTGGTACCAGTGCTCCCGCAGGGTGATGTTGATATCCACTTCCTGGGATAGGTGACATCTTTTAGAGGACTTATTGCCTCAACTTTGAGCTTGGATGTAGAGGAGCGGTTATAGGTTGGGAATGATCTTGGAGGAAAGGAGTGAATACAGTGGGAATGCCCTTGGCTTTGGTTTTCCCATCATCGTTCCCCAAGAAAGAGAAATTAGAGACACGGATGCTTTTCCCCATTTTATGGTGAAGAAACAGGCAATGTGAGCTTGAGGCTCCCTCCATGAATAATTTAGAAACAGAGAGCATCATAAGAAAAAAAAAGGGTCAGACCTCCCAGCTCTTCCACGTTCTCTTTAACAGGGACTGTGGAGTGGCTGAATAAATCAAGAGCCCAAACAGTACAAGTAATAATGATTTAGATGGGGTTTATAAGAGGTGGGAAGAAAAGCAAAGAAGAAATACAAGCAACAACATTTATTTAGCACATACTATGTACCAGGAAGTGTTAGGCACGAACAATATGTAATCAATAGCTTTTGGGGATAAGGAGTGAAAGACAGTTCAGAGATGATAACTGTCTTGCCTAAGAACTTTTGAGACTTCTAAGCCCTGAAAACATATTGTGCCCCAAAAGTAAGAACTACATAATTAGAAATTTTATTTCCCAAGATAATAAAAACTAACCTGAAGATAAAATAGCTTGTTTCTAGGTTTTTGATTGAAAATTTATGGCACTGATAATAATTATGGAGGTGATAATATAATAATAACTTTCTTACATTTTTTGTCTTTTCTCTTTTGGTCTCCAAAGGACATGCATGCTTCAGACTAGGGTTTTTCAAACTATGGGCTACAATTCAAAAGTGGACCATGGCAGTAAGGAGAACACTTGGGGAAAGGCCAACATCAGCAACAGTGGGAAGCCTACAGCTATGAACTTGACCATCAGATCCAAGGGATGCATTGGGCCCAATCCCTTAGGGTGGGGCCCCTGTGGAGGCAGTGGGGTGCCTGGAAGCATCCATGTGCTCTGCAGCTGTATATGTGACATGGTGTTACTAAGTGTGGGTATACAGAGCTGTCAGGATGGAATCCCAGGATGGGCAGAGTGAGGACACAATGGCTTCAGGCAGCTGGCTCTGAGCAGAGAGTGTCTGCAGTTCCAGTATTGGGATTATCTGTGCTAGGAGCAAGAGATGATTCTCTAAATAACACGGCATGCTATGGGCCAGGACGGTGGTAATTACAGGGAGGCTTGTCCTGGACTGGGTCCTTGCTGGTGGAAGATGCAGAGACTGGGACTTCACCTGGGCCTGGTGCCAGGCTGCTCTCTCCGAGTAGGTGGAGTCATGTGGCTTTATGCTGCTCTCTCATTAATGAGGTGAGTGGAGGAGAGGGAGTGCTGTGGAGCCAGACCACCCATTTAATTGCTGTGGGATTTGGTTTGATTTTTTTAAACACATTGAAGGCCTTCATTTTGTTGTCTGGGATGCAACTGGAGATCCAAACTCATCTAGGATTGCTCCTCCTCATAGTACACTTTGTCCCAGGGACGTTGGCTCTGAGCTCTGATTCATCCCCCAGCACGGTTTGTCTCCCTGAGCCTGATCTTTTTCCAAAATGTTTCAATCTCACTGTTAGAATTTCCTTTTAGACCCAAAGGTCTTCTGAAGAAGTTAGGGGATGAATTACATGATACAAGATTAGAAAGATCATAAATTTTGAAACTTGAAGGCAAAAGACCTCCACTGGGGTTACAGAGGTTATATATGCCCCAGTTTTCTTTTCTGTAAAATAGGAAAATAGTACGTCCTCCCAGAATTGCAGGGATTGATTAAGATATGGTATTAAGTGGGTTTTAAACTATACAGTGGGGTACCACTGCCAGCTCGTGCTTTAAATGTGGGTTTTGAACTTACAGGGGCAGGGTGATAGCAGATGCAGAAGTTAGGGGCAGGAAAATGTGGACTATTTAGTCAGGACTATATCCTTCCTTGGTCATATGAAAGAAGTTCCCTCTAAAGAGAGGGAGTTGGGGGCAGATACTGGAAGGAGGGGATCTAAGGAAGCTATTTTGGGGGAGATATTGAAATTTGAAGTGTATGTTTATGCAAAACTATTAGGCCAGGTACAGAGAGATTACAAACTCAGAGAAAACAGATTGTCTTTGGCTAAGAATTTGACTGCTAGAGTATGACAATCTGAATTAGCTTCCTGGACCTCTTACTTTTGTGAATTCTAGAAAATTACCAACTTCCATAAATTTCAGTTCCTTCATTTGTAAAATTAGTATAATAACAGAAACTATTTCATTAAGAATTAAATGAGGGCTTCCCTGGTGGCTCAGTGCTTAAAAGTCTGTCTGCCAATGCAGGGCACACGGGTTTGAGCCCTGGTCTGGGAAGATCCCACATGCCACGGAGCAACTAAGCCCATGTGCCACAACTACTGAGCCTGTGCTCTAAAGCCCATGAGCCACAACTACTGAGCCCACGTGCCACAACTACTGAAGCCTGCGTGCCTAGAGCCCATGCTCCGCAACAAGCGAAGCCACCTCAATGAGAAGCTGGCACACTGCAATGAAGAGTAGCCCCAGCTCACCGCAACTAGAGAAAGCCTGCGCACAGCAACGAAGACCCAATGCAGCCATAAATAAATAAATAATTTTATTTAAAAAAAATTAAATGAGATAAAGTATATAAAGACTGAGTACAATGTCTGGCTTCTATTAAGCATCCAAGAAATAACTATTCATATTATTGCTATTAATTTGAAAAAGCTTGACTCAAATATTTACTTGTTATTAGCACATGTCAAAATTTAATTTTATTTATTAATGAGGCAACTAGTAAGAAGACAAAGAAACTGTTTCTAAGAACAGCTTACACACACACACACACAATTTTATATAGGAATATATAAAATCAAACACATATATGTAAGTAGCTAGGAAAACAATGCTGGAGTAAGACTGCCATGCTAGATATATGACTGATTAATGTCCTACAGGTTAGTAAAACCATATTCCCTTTAGGGTTAACTCCTTTACTAAACTACACAAATTATGATGACATCAATTTATGCAAAAATCTCACCTTATAAGGCTTATAAAAATGCCTGCCCCTTTATCATTTGTGAATTGTTAGTCAAATACACTGTGATATTCTCCAAGAGTATCAGATTAGGGTCAAGCAGGTATTTTGGAAAATGCTCTAGCTCAATGTCAAAGAATTAGTCAATCATCTACTTACATTTTTTCCATGTTTGGGATACATTTTTCTTTACCATTATTAAAGGAATTTTTGGAAGGGACAACCTAGAAATTATTGAGCAGAAACGAGACAACTGATTATAGGAACTTCTCCTCTCTATCAAACCAACCAGGGTCTTCTTGATTCTGAAATCATGAAGGTGAGACGAAATGAGGCGCAAGACCTGGAGGTTTTGCTACCTGCAACAGTGCTCCCTAACCTTGGTTGTCCTTTGGCATCACCCGAGGAGCTTTAAAAAACTACTGCTGCCAGGGCCCCATCTCAAGCTTCTGATTTAATTGGTTTGGCATTTGGATTTATCGTTAGTTTTTCCCTGGGCCTGAAACTTTTTAGTCCAATACAGCTGGGTCCTCTGTGAATCTGGAGAGAGGTTATTAAAAGCTGAAACAGGAGGCATAAATTGGGGTGAAAGCATTGTTTGTTGATAACTGAGCCTCATTCTAGGCAGAATCTGAAGGTATTAGCTTTAATGGAGTAAAAGCAGTCAAACACCAAGAAGATAACAGAAAATCTTACTTTTTAAAAATATTTATTTATTTGTTTGCCTGGGGTCTTAGTTGCAGCAGGCAGACTCCTTAGTTGCAGCTCGCCAGCTCCTTAGTTGTGGCATGTGGCCCCCTTAGTTGCAACATGTGGCCTTTTTAGTTGCGGCATGCATGTGGGATCTAGTTCCCTGACTGGGGATTGAACCCAGGCCCCCTGCATTGGGAGCACAGAGTCTTATCCACTGCACCACCAGGGAAGTCCCAGAAAAACTTCCTTTTTTTAGACACCACATCAATAATATCTGTACTGTGGCCAGGTTGTCCTCAAAAAGAGTTTTCAAAAGGGCTGCACTATTTTATTCATTTCCTATTCACCCCATTGATGAGGGATCCCTACCCATGGTTATGGGGATGGCTGGACACACACCACCCAGCATTGGACAGATGGGTTAACAGAAGTTTAGTACTCACGTATACTCACAACCTGGGGTGGGGGGAACACTGCAGGTCATGCAGGTTCACGAGAGGGTTGCACTAGAAACAGAGAGGACATCCAGGGGCTGTGGGAAGCAGGCTTCCTAGTATTGAGAGGATGAGGTGCCCCTGGTTCCCAGGGGAGAAGGTAATTGGCTTATCTGAATACCTTCTCAGGCTAACAGGGCACTGAAACTCTAGGATACTCAGGGAGAAGCAGGGACTGTGCCTGGACCCCATGATAATGGGGGGTTGCTTGGTTGGGAGACCTCATCAGTAGGACTGGAGTTGGGTGGGGAACTCATGGTTAGGCCATTCGAGGCCCTCCTGGTTTCCCTCAGATGTCAAGGCAACACATAATGTTAGGCCTTATATCAAGTGCACACATTCACAAAAAATCATGTGTCTGCATTTATGCATTAATGCAAAGTTATGCATATATATGTGGGTATATACAGTCATCCCTCAGTATCTGCTGGTTCCAGGACCGGTTCCAGGGCGCCCCCCACCCTGTGGATGCCAAAACTCGGGGATGCTCAAGTCCCTTATATAAAATGGAGTAGTACTTGCATATAACCTACACACATCCTCCCATATACTTGTATATTTTAAATCATCTCAAGATTGCTTATAATACCTAATACAACGTAAATACTATGTAAATAGTTGTAAATACAATGTAAATGTTATGTAAATAGTTGGTGGTATGAGGCAAATTCAAGTTAACTTTTTAGAACTTTCTGGAATTTTTTCTTTTCTGAATATTTTCAATCTCTGGTTGAATCCGCAAATGCAGAACCTGAGGATACAGAGAGCTAACTTTGTGTATTAACAACGAAATAAAAAGATTAAAAATAAAAAGATGTAGCTCTCTGATTATCCATGCCAAATAGCTTGTTTTGCTTTGCATATGGTAACTAACTACTAAGTGACAGGTGTTTTTTTTTTAAACATCTTTATTGGAGTATAATTGCTTTACAATGGTGTGTTAGTTTCTGCTGTATAACAAAGTGAATCAGCTATACATAAACATATATCGCCATATCTCCTCTCTCTTTCGTCTCGCCCCCACCTTCCCTATCCCACCCCTCTAGGTGGTCACAAAGCACGGAGCTGATCTCCCTGTGCCATGTGGCTGCTTCCCACTAGCTATCTATTTTACGTTTGGTAGTGTATATATGTCCATGCCACTCTCTTACTTCGTCCCAGCTTACCCTTCCCCCTCCCCATGTCCTTAAGTCCATTCTCTACATCTGTGTCTTTATTCCTGTCCTACCCCAGGTTCTTCAGAACCACATTTTTTTTCTTAAATTCCATATATATGTGTTAGCATACGGTATTGTTTTTCTCTTTCTGACTTACTTCACTGTATGACAGACTTTAGGTCCATCCACCTCACTACAAATAACTCAATTTCGTTTCTTTTTATGGCTGAGTAATATTCCATTGTATATATGTGCCACAACTTCTTTATCCATTCGTCTGTCGATGGATACTGAGGTTGCTTCCATGTCCTGGCTAGTGACAGGCTTTTTGAATCCTTACTGAGAAGTTAAGTTTCAGCTCAATTATCAATATCTATGATTTGGGGCTGGATGGAGAGGTCAGCAAATAAGAAGACTGTGTTAATTTTCTTTAGGGAGAAGAGAACATTTTAGGGAGAAGAGAAATTTACTGCACATGACTGAGTTTTAGGTGTTTGAGATATTCAAGTGGGGATGTCTGATAGGCTGTTGATAGTAGAGGGTATAAGTCTGAGCTAGACACATACATTTGGCAGCTATCAATTTTATAGCATGGGTTCATTTTAGCCAGTATGGATTGACTGCATGTTTATCTTCAGAGCTCCCTGAGGCATGGTACTGACCAGTGGCCAAGGCTATGGAATATACTTACTCAAGATAAGAGTGTTTTATAACCGTGGGCTCCTGAACGTTTTAGGGCAGGAATGTACCAGCTTGCCAACACTGTCTGGTAATAATAATTGGATATAATAATTTAATAAAATAATAATAGCAATAATAATACTTGGTTTTGGCAGAGGCTGAGGGGTCTCAACGGTTCAGGCTGGTCTCATAGGTAGACTATGTCTACAAGACCAGTTCATTATAAAAGGAGCAGACTTGGGACTTCTCGGTACCAAGAAACTTCCCACGTATGCTGGTGGTGATTCAAGACCCAGTGACAAAGTGCATCTTATGTAATCCAGTGGTGGGAGGGCAAGGAAGCCCATGCCAAAATATCTGGACCTCTTTCATTGCATACCCTTCTCGTGCTGTTGCTGTACTTGTGATAAAGCTGTTCTGTGAGTGTAAAACGTTTGAATGTTGTGAGTCCTTTCAACAATTAAATACTTAAAGCAATTAATTCATAATTAACACATCAGTTAATGACATTTAAACCATAGGAGTGGACGGAATTATTCTGGGAAACTGTATGGGACAGGTGGATAAGAAAGGGGAGGTTGGAAATTTGAGAAACTTCATTTAATGATGAGCAGGGAAGGAAATACACCTGGTGTACTGTAGATAACATCATGAGGTAGATAAGCAGGTTTGATATTCCTGTTTACGGAAGAGGAAATCACAGACTGAAAACCATTTTTACTTTTCCAAGGCCACACAACTAGATCTTTAGACTCCTAAACCTGGTTCCTTCAACTACATCACATTGCATCTTGATTAAAACTAGTCCTTTAGAAAAGTTCCCTAGAAAAGCTTTGAAAAGTACATTTTACAGAGGTTTTGTGGCTTTCCTGACCAGTAAAGATGTTAAAAATAGCAGCGTCTTCACCATCCTGCAATTAGGATTTCTGAGACATCTCTGTCCAACAAAGAAAGGCTGTTGCCTTTCTACAAAATTAGTGAATCTTAATTTTTAGGATTTATTTTTAAAAAATCCATTGAGACATCCCCACCAACGCCTAGAATAACCTCCCCTCCATCGAGCTGCCTTTAAATAAGGCCATGCTATGGCCTTGCATTTTTCTCCCTCTGGCACAGTCTTGGAACATGGTGTACCCTTAACACACCTTGAAATCATATATTTTACATTGCTAGTGTTAGTGTAATTTGCTTTTTATAGTAGCATACATATTCCTGAGATAAATGTCACTTAAAAATTGGATTCCTATTTTAAGAGCCCCAAACTGTGGGCTATGATGAAACTGAGCTCTGGGCAGCTCCTGACTTGGGAAGACTTTGCAGCTCTTTCTGTCACTGAGTAACTCTCCTTTTGCCAGTCCTCAAATATCAGGAGGTTCTTTCTATTCTGTAAATACCTGGTTTACGGAGGTCACACCCAATAGGTACACACCATCTAACATGACTGTCCATTCAGTGCCAACATTAGCATATTTAAGATGTCAAAAATATACTAAAACCACTTGTGTGAAATCTACATTATTTATCTTTTGGAAATGGGTTTACCACATAGCTATTTAGGAAAACTCTTAACAAATTCCTTAATATTTGAAAAAAATAAATGTATCCCCTGAACTTATCAATTTTCAAATCTGGACTTTATTCAACCACATTTACGCTTCTTTCTATTGAACTTAGTAAATATTAATGAACAATATGTGCACCTTGTCACTGTGTTCAATATTGGGTGTGCAAATTAAACGGTATTTCGACATACCATCTTGCCTTGCAGTAACTTATGATATAGCTGGAGCTGGGGAAATTCAATCCTGAAACAGTGGATGAAAAGTAAAAGGCAGAATTTTGACCAAGTGGATAAAAAGAGATATGCAACAATTCGGATCTTAAGATATTTCATTAATTCAAAATTACTTATTAAAATTATGATAACTGCTCCCCACAACAATCCTATATGTTAGATGTTAATCTCTCTGCTTACAGACAGGGTCTCTAAGGGGCAAACACTATAATCTTACTTGGCCAGTGAGTGATGTGATCAGGACTCAAGTCATCTGACTACAAAGCCTGCTCAGGGCCAACACACTGGCCTTCTCTGTCACATTTACTAATAACTTCCTCCTCCCTTTGTATTGAAAAGTTTCATCCTTAATCCTTGACTTGTGGTATCTGTGATCACCCCTGTTTACATGATTTCCCAGTGCACATCCTGATGACCTCCTCCTCATGCCTCCATCTCACACAGCTTTTCCTGACCATCCCTCTTAGATGTACTTTCAGCACTTGACAGGTCTAAATCTAGGTCTTTATTTGCCATCTTTACTTCCTTTTTTCATTGTCCTGGGGTTGAAATCTCAGTCACCTTTGATACCTGGTCTTTCCTCTCCACTCTTCTCCTATGATCACTAATTCTAGCTAATTAATCTGTTAATTCCTCCATCACTACAAACACCTGGAGGCTTAAGGCGACCAGGCTGTCCTAAGAGATAACCAAGTCAGGGGCTTCCCTGGTGGCGCAGCGGTTGAGAGTCTGCCTGCCAATGCAGGGGACACGGTTCGAGCCCTGGTCTGGGAAGACCCCCACATGCCGTGGAGCAAACTAGGCCCGTGTGCCAGAACTACTGAGCCTGCGCGTCTGGAGCCTGTGCTCCACAACAAGAGAGCCCGCGACAGTGAGAAGCCTGCGCACCGCGATGAAGAGTGGCCCCCCGCTCACACAACTAGAGAAAGCCCTCGCACAGTAAACGAAGACCCAACACAGCCAAAAATAAATAAATAAATAAATAAATAAAAACAGAAAAAGAATTCATTGCTAAAAAGAAAAAAAAAGAGAGAAATAACCAAGTCTGATTCCTCTGAGTCAAGGAAATGTTCTTGTGCCGAGCAGGATAATAACAGTACCTACTTCATAGGATTTGTAAAAACATTAAGTGAGTTACTATGTGTAAAGCACTTCGCATAGTTTTTGGCACATAGTAAGCACTTAAAGATATAAAATATTAGTACTAGTATTAGTATTCCTTGTATTCTATAATCCATTGGATGATATTTTTAAGCATGCCAAATCTGTACTTTGGGTAGATTATTCATTTTCTATAAATGACATAATGTATGTAAAATTACTAGCAGAGTGCTTGGTACACAGGTGTTCAATACATGTTAATTACCCCCAGTATAGACCTCCAAGTTCCCCTTCTTATTTCTAGGACGCTATGTTAAATACATATACCATTTACGTACAGATTTGCATGTTAAGGAGTTGAAAATGTTTTAATAAAAGTATATTGAGATTGAATATAATGCAGAGCCACATAATTCCTGATATTTGTTTTCTCAGGAGCTAACAGCGGCTATGTCAAATGAAGACCTGTCAGCTGCCATCTTTTCCCTTGGTCAGGTTCTGTGCCTTTTTCTTATGAAACTGTAACTTGCACTTGGCCGCCTCTGGTGGGTAGTGATGGTCAATACACTTGGGGCCAACTTTGTGCCACCAGAAATCTGAGGGTTAATACATGTGCATGAGAGCCACTGTATTGAATTTACACGTGTCACACATGGAAGGACACAAATAGATTCATAATTTTAAAAAGACAGAAAAACTGGAAATAAATAAGAAGCACTAGATAGAGAGTCAAGTTTAGGAAAGACGGCAGTTCTGCAACAAAAGGAATACAGTTAAGAATAGTTCTTCCTACACTGCTTCCTGCTCGGGCTTCATCTGCTCTTCAGGGAAACATGACTTTAGTGAAGCCCCAGATGAGAAGATTTTGAAATGTAGTTCCCATGGCAACGGGCTCTGAAGTGACATAAATCCAGAAGAAACTTTCCTTGGTTGTTCTATTATCCAAACAAGAATCCTCTAAGCTCCTAGAGAAGTCAACTTTTAATGAAGCTTGGGTCCTCTTTGCTTTCTGTGCCCCAAGGTGCCCCTTTCCTGTGAGGGGTCATTTCAGGTTGTAATAATGATTTATTTTCTTTAACTGTGAGTCGACTACAGTGGGGGTGAGAGTAAGGATTGGAATTTCTTGTAATCACCAAGGCAGTGGCAAATTTCTAAGTGTTAAGATTCATGGTTGAGGCCTCTTGTTATTGAGCTGTGAGCAAAATATATTCCCCGTATGGAGGACTGGCAAGCAACGGGTATGTGCAAGTGTCACACAACACTCACACACAAAACACACACACACACATACGAAGGACTGACATAGGGATTATAATTAGCTTGCCAAGTGGAAGACAGACAGCTACCAATGAGATTCTCATTATAAACCCAGTGCATGATGATTCCAAATGCCTCATTCTGACCAAAATGTACCTCTCATCAATTGAGCACTGTCTGAAAGTTCATAATTAGAGATGTGTTTTTTGGTTAAAGATTTGGTCTTCATTAAAAATAATACCTGGAAGAGGGTGTGGAATGTTTGTGATCTCCCATAAGCTTTAGTCGACTGTTGATGAATCTGTGAGATCTTTCTAGAGAATTGGTTCTGACACAGAATTGAAGGTAAAGAAAGCTTAGGACTGTGAGTTTGGGGAAGAGGGATTTTTACCAAGACTAGAAGTGGGTACAGAAAGAGAAGATTGGAGACTGTAAAGGAAAGCTCACCTGACTTGGTGATTTGGCCTTTGTGGTGTGGTAGAGTGTGGTTATTTGAAAATAAAGCATTGGTTTTGGACAGGAAGTAGGGACAAGGTGAAATATTCAAGGACCTTGAGCCTGTTTGTGGATTAAGTTGTGTTGGAAAGATGGGTCTTACATAAAATTTTGAAGAAAAAAAAAATTATTTCAGAGCTCCTCTCATTCCTGTCAGCTCTCTTCCTCTTCTACCCTGTATGAGCTCCTCTTGCCCCTTTCAGGTTCATCTACCTCTTAATGAGCTTTTTCTCTTCCTTATTCCTTTCTAAATTATACATATTTTATATTTGTTTTATGTATATTTCTTATAACATTTATAAAGGCTTTTCTATGTGTCCACCTCTTTGTGAAAGTCTTCCATTATTTGATTTAACTCTCACAACAACCCTGTGAATTATTATCATTATCCCCATTCTGCAGATGACAAGATTGAGAATCTGAGATTAATGAACATGTTGTGAGTTGCTGCAAGCCAGGTTCTATGTTCGATTTAAAGATACATTGAATAAACATAGTGCCCATCCTTCATTTTCCTGGAGGGATATGGATGTTCACAAAGACAAAGATATGTTGGGAGGAGAGCTGCAGCAGATCTCAGGACAAGGCACTACAGGATTTTTTGGCTAATCTCCATTAGGCTGTGACCTGATGATGATTTGAGATCCTACTCCTTCTGGCTTTTTGGCATTTTGATAGAACATACCCCAAAACTTTCTGCAAAATGAATTTCAGGTACTCAATGAATTCATGATTCACATTTAGTTTTCTGCCTGGAATCAAACAGCTTTGGGGGAGGCTGCTTCTCCCAGGTGGAATGAGGAACAGTTTGGTCAGACCTGCTCCAAATACTGTTTTAGTACTTGTCTTTGTCTTTGACTTACTTCACTCAGTATGACAATCTCTAGGTCCATCCATGTTGCTGCCAAATGGCATTTTTCATTCTTTTTTATGGCTGCGTAATATTCCATTGTATATATGTACTGCATCTTCTTTAACCATCCATCTGTTGATGGAAATTTAGGTTGCTTCCATGTCCTGGCTATTATAAATAGTGCTGCAACAAACATTGTGGCCCATGTATCTTTTCAATTTATGGTTTTCTCTGTATATATGCCCAGGAGTGGAACTGCTGGATCATACGGTAGCTCTATTTTTAGTTTTTTAAGGAATCTCCATACTGTTCTCCATAGTGGCTCTACCAATTTCATGTGCTTTTTGGCCATTTGTATGTCTTCTTTGGAGAAATGTCTATTTAGATCTTCCACCCATTTTTTTGATGGGGTTGCTTTTTTGATATTGAGCTGCATGAGTTGTTTGTATAGTTTGGAGATTAATCCCTTGTTGGTCACTTTGTTTGCAAATATTTTCTTCCATTATGGAGGCTATCTTTTGGTTTTGTTTATGGTTTCTTTGCTGTGCAAAAGCTTTTAAGTTTAATTAGGTCCCATTTGTTTATTTTTGTTTTCACTACTCTAGGAGGTGGATCGAAATTATGTCAAAGAGTGTTCTGCCTATGTTTTCCTGTAAGAGTTTTATAGTGTCCAGCCTTACATTAGGTCTTTAATCCATTTTGAGTTATTTTTGTGTATGGTGTTAAGGAATGTTCTAATTCATTTGTTTACATGTAGCTGTCCAGTTTGTCCAGCACCACTTATTGAAGAGATGCACTTTATTTTTAATAAATAATTTTTTCTGGATCTTATTACTTTTTTTGCATATTTAGTCAGATATATTCTATCTTATCTTTCCAAGAGAATGTCAGAGCCTTGAAGATAAGACTTTATACATTTAGTTATCTCCACAGGGAGATATTAAATGCAATTGTTAAAAATACCAAGATTTGGAGTTAGATGGACCTAGATTTTCATATGACCTTTGTAACATTTTAGATAAAATACTTCATCTCTAAAATTGGAGTGATAAAACTTAGTTTGTAGGATTTAGGGGAGAATTAAAATAAAGTATTATATGTAAAATGCTTTGGATCCTTGCATGCTGGGTTCAGCATACAAGTGCTAGGAGAGGAAGACTGCTGGGTATACGTATATAATAAGTGCTCAATAAATGGTAAATTATTATTTTTTTCATTTCACTGAGTAGCTGTTAACTGAACAAATAATGTTTCTAAAACCCCATTCAAATATTATCCAGGGTATAAGCAAAAGTTCCTTCTTTTTAGAGTTAATTTTTAGGGCTGTGGCCCCGGGGGACCTCTGGCTTTCTACTTCTAATCAGGTCCCTAGATCTCTAAAACCAGAATAAAACTGCTCAGTCTCCTGTCACCGCCTGACACTGATTACAGGTGAGGATGCTGTCTCCCTTCTGCAAGCTGGAAAAAAGCCTCGGGGCAAAGCCTCAATCAGATATCAAGTTCTTCAGTTCAGAAAGAATTCGAAGGCAGTCCAAGTTCTGATCTCCCAAATAGAACAGGGACTAAAGGGGCCACACTTAGTTCCTTCACCTGTGTTAGCACCAGAGCCATTTGTCTGTCTGAACAATCGAGGGCAAGAGTTGGACCGACAGGGACAGGGCTAAAGCTGCAGACTGAAAGAGGTGAGTGACGGCATTTGGGCTGAACTTTTCCTAAGTCCCCACCCTCAGGTAGTAAAGGTTTTGGGAAGGACCACCTTCCTTTTCTGGTCTGTCCAAGTTGACCATGAAGTGGATACTCTAGCACAGCTGGGCTGGCTCCATCCTCTCAGAGGACTCTTCCCAGAGACTGACCCCAGTTACTGTAAACTTGAGCAGACACTGGAGTTGGAATGACACAATAAATGGACTGAAGTAAAGATCCGGGAGACTCCTCAGTGCATCCTTGGGTCCCTTCTTCCCAGCAGCAGTGGCCCTCCTCTTGGAGGCAGATCCGTCCCCCGATGGTGCTCCAGAGGCAGAGTCACTAGGGGGTCATGGGAACAGACCCATAGCTTCCAGAAAGGCCTTTCTGCTGAAGTCCAAAATATCCAAGTGTGGATCTAATTCTAAAGAACTGGGAGGTGACAGGGAGGGCAGCAGTGCTCTCTCCCCCTCTCCCTCTAAGTGACTCTTTTCCCTTGTTCCCACAGAGTGCCTTAAATGAGAACAGTAGCTGAGAACTCTTCTGTGACGGAGTTTATCCTCGAAGGCTTAACCAACCATCAGGAACTCCAGATCCCCCTCTTCTTCCTGTTTCTAGGTTTCTACGTGGTCACTGTGGTGGGGATCCTGAGCTTGATAACCCTGACTGGACTCAACTCTCACCTGCACAACCCCACGTACTTTTTCCTCTATAATTTGTCCTTCATAGATTTCTGCTATTCCACTGTTATCACTCCCAAAATGCTGATGAGTTTTGTCTCAACGAAGAACATCATCTCCTATGCAGGGTGTATGACTCAGCTCTTCTTCTTTACCTTCTTTGCTGTCTCTGAGTCCTTCATCCTGTCAGCGATGGCATATGACTGCTATGTCACCATCTGTAACCCGCTGGTGTACACAGCCACCATGTCTCCCCAGGTCTGCTTACCTATTTTGCTGGGTCTCTACGTGATGGGGTTTGCTAGGGCCATGGCCCACACAGCATGCATGGGGAGACTGACCTTCTGTGCCAACAATCTTGTTGACCACTTCAGGTGTGACATCCTTCCCCATCTTGAGCGCTCTTGCACCAGCACATATGTAAATGAGCTGGTAGTTTTTGTTGTTGTGGGTATTGATATTGGTGTGCCCACAGCTACCATCTTCATTTCTTATGCCCTCATCCTCTCCAGTATCCTCCACCGAGGGCAGGTCCAAAGCCTTCAGCACCTGTAGCTCCCACATAATTGCGGTTTCTCTTTTCTTTGGGTCAGGGGCGTTCATGTACCTCAAACCATCTTCTCTTTTACCCATGAACCTGGGGAAAGTGTCCTCCTTGTTCTATACCATTGTGGTGCCCATACTCAACCCATTAATCTATAGCCTGAGGAATAAGGACATCAAAATTGCCATGAAGAAAACTTTGAGCAAAAAATCGTTCTCCTGAGAAAGAGGCAATGCTTAGGAAAGGGACATTTTTCCTTCCATAGATGATTCAAGTTCCACTGGTTACACGGAGGAAATTTTTACTTTTTCTCAAACAAGTTTGTCCTTCCCATTTTAAGAGCCCTTTAAATTAAGACTCTTAAAACTAGAGGATACTCACATTTAGTGGACGTTTAGGATCATTTAGTTAAGTTCTATCATATTTCTGAGAATAGATACAGGCTTATGTACCTTCACCAAGGTTCATTAGTTATGCAATTACTCAGCAGGGGAACTGTGACTAGAATCCAGGCTCTTGATTTCTAATACGATTTCCTTCCATTGCTGTTCACTTTCTTCCTCCCTCAGCCTGGAAGGTTTCATTTCAAATGTGAGCTGGGTCTAGGACATGAAAGTCTGGTTCTGTCTACAGAAATTTCAGGCAACTTTTCAAGGGCTAATTTTAAATATCACATTTTTGCATGAAGGTAGGAGGTATAACATTTTGTTGAGATGGTCTTGGCTAAATGACCAGACAAATCTTGAGAATTTTGCAGAGTGTGTGGGGGAAGTGTGCTGGGACCTGGAGAGCAGCAAGCATGGTACCTCCTGAGACAGTGATGTGGAGCTTCTGGGACTTGGACTTTAAGGGATTTGGCCAGGCTGGGTGGAAGACCTCAGAGAACTGTCAAAGTTACGAAGGACAGGCTTTGGGAATTATTTCAAACACAATCATTTCCCTGTTTCCAAGTTGTGCTTTTAAAGCAAGAGTAGAGAAGGCTGCCACTCAGGGTGGTCAGCTAAGGATCTGGAGACTATTTCAGAACCATAGAAAACCTAGTGTTGTAAGTCAGTAATCCAGTCAGCACCACACAGCAGCCCGTCACAGAGGGAATGGCCACTGACTGTGACGGTACCGCTTCTGTTTGCTGTGTGCCTCTCCAGATTAACTTGCTGCCCTTTGTACTTTACTCCAAGCCCCAGGAGGATCCTGTCAATGGGCTCCCTGGCCCCTGGTTTCTGGTTGGGTTGGCATCAGCAGACGAAATCAGAAGGTGAGAAGAGCATGATATTTGTGATATTGATTTCCTGGAATTCCTTCCAGCTGGGCTACAGTGTCAGGAACTGAATGCCCTGTTTCCTACCTGGTTACAGTAAATGCTCCCTCCTTTGTCTCTTCATGCCAAGGGGTGGCAATGTCTCCTGGCTGTTGCTAGTCTTGGGAGCTCGATCATCCCTTTGTGGTTTCTCTCAATCACCTTTCTCTTTAAACCCCTACAAATAGTTCCCTTGCTGTCTTTTTCAATCATTTTGTTTCAGTGGATCATCTGTTTTCTGTGGGGACCCTAGCTGACACAACTTCCAGTAAAGGGTGGAAGAGTTGTACAGCTTAAGTTTGTAGACCCACAGCCTAACGGTACTATGTAAAGGGAGGCAGGGTTGCCTTTTGTTTTAAAAGAAAATTGTAAGTGGTAAATATTTTTTTGGTGAAGCAACAATATGTGAAATGCTGTGAAAATAGCTTTGATTTATGAGAGTCTCTTTAGGAAAAGTCTCTTCTATTTGGAAAAACGAAGTGTGGATGGATATACAGTTTTGCCCTTTGGACTGTACAGATCAATAAGGGTGAGTTCAAAAGAATGAGAGTGGAGTGAGAGAACTGTGCTTTAGACAGCATAGAAAAGACGGATGGACAGTATGGAATCTGGATGACTGGGACGGGGAGGAGAGTAGCATAAAGACCTAGAAAAAGTATAGACTAGGGAATTGGAGGGTAGAATCAAATTTGAACCCTCGCTTTTACTCAGTAGCTATGTGACCTTCACCAAGTTACCTGATGTCTCTGAGCAAATGTTTTCACAGGATTATTAAGAAAATTAAATGGCAAGTGCTCAGCAAATTTAATCTCCATTCCTGCTAGATCTTCTCCTCCTAGTGTCAGCACTTCCACTAATTTATTGTGTGACCTTGGGACAACTGCTTCATCTTTCTGGGCTCACGCTTGCTTATATGAAAAATGATTATGCTCTATCATTATTTCTACAATCTATTTACTATATATGTTTATTTGTATATTAAATGGGCAGTACATGTTCATGATAATTAAAATTATTACCAAAAAATAATCAGTGAAAGGACGTCCACTTCACTCCAATTTTCTGGTCCTTTTGTACCCTCCCTCGGGTCCATCACTGTTGCTTATTATATATTTATAGACAGTCTTTGCATGTATAGTATACGGTATCTGCACAATACATACACACAATGTTGCCTTTGTTTTCAAAGTCTATGAGCAGTTGCTTTAAACTGATGAAAATTAATTAGAAGAGGAGGGAATAAGGAATGATTATTGGATAAATAAATTAATAGAAAAGCAGATAAAATGTATATGAAGGGTCATGGGTAGCCCAAAAGAGGGAGAGAGAAAGGAACACTGTGAAAACAAGGAAGCACCAGCCCTGGTTACAAAAGTGTGTGCCCCAAGACAGAGCTCACAGCAAGAATGTTTTTTCTGATCTCTTGCCTCCAATTTGATTTTCATACTTGTGTAAAATTCTACCATATGGATGTATTACATACAATGAGCAATTTTCTACTGCTGTATACTATTTTAATATTTCCAAATTACAAATAATGCTTGATTAACAACATTCAATAAATCTTTGAGTCTCCCCCCACCCTATCAGAATATATTCCTAGACAAGGAATTACTGAATTATACAAGATTTCTTGAATTTTATTGCAAAATCCCTTCTTGAAAGTTTACCTCAACTTGCAGTCTCACTACCAGCGTGAACACATCTGGACTGTCTACTCTGGCCAGACTCTGTACTGGTTAAGGGCGGCACTCATGAAAATTGATCACCTTTAATTTTGGTGGTGGTGGTGTTTGTATCATTGTCTCTTCCCTTTACATCTTTTTTTTTTTTCTCTACTTCATAAACTACTTGTGGTATCAGGATGGGTAAGAAAAGAGGGAGCAAAACTGAGAATGTTTTCTCCACCCTTCTTTTCCTTCCTTATATACGCCTTTTATTTCTTAAATGGCTCTTTCTTGGCTTAATCATATTGCTGGTAATCCTTTTAATTCTAGGACGGGAACGTACTCTGGAGCCTTTATGTCTGTGATAATCTATTGTGAGGTGTCTTTCTGGAATATCTTTCTCCCATCCCCCACCCCCGTTCGTTTCTGCACCTCTGCTCTGTGCTCTCACAGCAGAACACTGCAGTCAATTTATCAAGTGCTGGTCGCAATGTAGGGTCCTTGCTCACTTTCTTTTCTGTATCCACCCCTACCACAAATAAGACTGTAGGTTTTGTGTGAGCAGAGTCCCTGGTGTCCATTTTGAGACAGTCCCACACCAAGCACAGTGCCCGGCACATGCAGAGTGGGGATTTAACAAATATATGTTGGATGCAAGATTGGAGCATCTAGCAGTTTTAGCAGCTGACAGAACAGGGGCTTCCCTGTTTTGTCTTCTGGCAACACATTCTTCTCTTCCGGCACACAGATAAACACACGCTTGGCCCCTAGCGTCCCATCACTGATGCCTTGATTGTACTATGTCTTATGTTTAGTCCTGATCCCCAATTGTAGGCACATGCCACCTGGCGTCTGTAGCAGGAGCCAGACCCTATCATATTTGTAAACCACAACTTTACACTTCTCTTAAGAGTAAAATGTACTGTGTTATATAAATGTATTGTGTTATATAAAATGTACTGTATTATAGTAAACTCTAAATCACTATCCAATTGAACATAGGGCTTTGAGGGAAATTTTATAAAATACCTACAGTTGGGCTTTCATTTTGTACTCCCCATTTAACTAATATCCCAGAGACAGCATACTGAAGAAAAATTTGTACAATAAAGAAGTGAATCATTCATGACACTCCCAAATGGGGTATGACACTCCCATTTCCCCCAGAGTAACAGAGACTATAAAGGCGAATGATTGTGTTCAAAAGATAAATACACCTGGAAAAAAGTCACCAAGACCACAATCTGTTCTTCTTTGCTGATCTTGCAAAGCACCATTTCCTCAGAGCAAAAGCTTTCTTTTCTTTACTCACACAAATGAATATATTCTATGCCCTCTCAGAACTGCTTCTGGGGACATTTGATAAACAAGAGTTTTTGAAACTTTGCAAGTTCCTTAGTAATTTATTGGGGAAGGTTACCACTTTTTCCTTTGTAATTAGAAGTAAATTGTGGGGAGACATTTTGAAACTATGAACGTCATGTTCCTTTTCAATCTTTCACACCCTAGTTTTAGCATCCATTGATGGTGCTTGCCTGAATCTATTACTCTGATGGTTGTAAAATGGGGCCTGTCCAACTCCATCAAACCTTTGTTATTTGTTAGCCTGCATTTTCTCAGGAAGAACCTTTATTTCTTCTATATTTATTCATTCATTCATTTATATCATTGTGGACTCATACATTCTAATTTTATCTGATTTATGATTCATTATTGCCATTATTTACTTTGATGCTCAATTTGTCTACGATTTGTCCAGTGTGACCCTCCTCACACTGGATCTTACGTCCTTTTAATATATCTCCATTAGATTTTGAGCACTTTATTACTTTCTGGCAAAACAATCAGGCTCATCCTGTACTTTCCCTGCCCCAGCACTGGTTCTACATAAAGACAAATGGTGTTTAAATATGAGATATGACTATTAGGTGAAATGAGCTGTATTTAATGTAATTCTGCAAGCAGGTATTTAATGGGAGAATATTCGTGTTTGTAAAGTACTCATTTATATGTTTGCTCTTTGAGGATACCTGTCTATGTATAAGTGAGACTTGCTTTCTGTCAATAGGCCAATGCTCTGTGTTCCAAACCCGATGATTCCGAATTATCACTTCTCACCACTTTTTACCTGCTCACATGACAGTTTCCTAGGTTCCCACCAGTGACTTGTGAGACTACATGAAAGGAAGAATTAGGCCTTGAGCGGGAGGAAAAAAGCCCCGAGACGCTTGTCCACACGTTTGGTTGTAGATGCCATTCAGTCTGGCCTCCTTAAAGATATGACTCCTTGTCCCATTTGCCTCCTTCATTCATGTATCTTGCAATGACTGTGATCTGAGAATGAAGGTGGACAATATTTTCACATTCAAGGAACTCATGTTCTTCAAACAGTAATAATAACATTTTATATGAGTTCTCATTTAGTCTTCCCTACAACTGTATGAGATAATTCTCTCTGCTTTATAGCTGGGTAAACTGAGGCTTAAATACGTTAAGGAACTTGCCTAAGATTGAGTAAATAGTAAGCGGTGGAGTAGAGAACTGAATTTAGACTGTCTGACTCTGGTGTCCACACTCCTACCACTCACTGCCTTCCAGAGGCTCAATCTGCATGTGTAAGAAACAGTGATGCACGTATATGCATCTCGTGCCAAGACCAAGGTCTTGCTGCCTTTGAGCTGAACAAGTCCATAATTCACTCTCATTTGAAAACAATTTGCCAAAAACAAATGTCAAGGGAGACACACTAAAGACTCTTCTCGTTACTCACTGCACTGATCTACTAGGGTCAGTAATATAAACGTGTGAGACCTCCTGGACTATGGTAATATGGATTATGAAGTAATATATTCAGAAAATGTTTATTTGAGGTTATATTCCCAACCTCAGATAGGTGATCTAACACAAGCTGAGAGCTTAATGCCTGACAGATACAGAAGGTGCTAAATAAATGTTGAATGAACCCTTAGTTAGATCTTAAAATACTAAATTATACTGTGTTTTGTTTTTAATTTTTTAAATAGTTCTTCTTAAATTTGCAAAAGCAATGCTTGAGTGTTGTAAGAATATATAAATTTATAGGTAAGCAAAAGATTAAAAAATCTATGATCTTGCCACCTAGAGATAACTAACTACTCTTAGGATTTGGGTGTATATTTTTTCAGAATATTTGTGTGTGTGTAGTCGTGATGGCTTAAATTGGTTTGCAAAGACAATACACACATAAACATATACAGACACACAAAAACAGATGTGATCATATTATGTATGATTTTATAACTATTTTTCATCCTGTAACACATTGTAAGCAGCCTCTGTGTGAGTAAATATATATGAAAATCATGATTTTTAACGGCTGTACTCATTATGTTTGAAGCTGTAAGGTCAGTGGAATGATGTGAAATGTTTCTGTCGGCTGCACAGAAGGACAACATTGTTTCCTTCTTTTCAAAGAACTTTTTAACAGTGATGTGTTCATCTGAGGATCCTAAATTCCTTTTCTAAGAGTAGCTTTCTCTTTGATTTATTCTCATGTGTGACATTCTGCACATCCCTCCCACCACCTTAGTTCAGGTTTCCTGGTCTCCAGCCCCATCCTTCTCCTTCGCCCTTTACCAAAATTCAAAGACAAGTCTGGAGATGTCAAGGCTCTCCCATTTTGCTCACCATCAACTACAGTGAAGTCCAAACCTGGTGCTAACCACTTTGGGCTCCAAATGCGATTCTAGCTTCATTTATGCTTTACTTTCCCTACTGGGGGAGAAGCTTCTATGTCCCAGGCAGGTAAATGAAGAAGCAACCCTTTCTCTTCCCCCTTATTCTCCCCACTTCACCCCAAAGGAGAGGATGGTTTATAGCAGGGGTCCCCAACCCCTGGGCCACGGACCACCAGCGGTCAGTGGCCTCTTAGGAACCGGGCTGCACAGCAGGAAGTGAGTGGTGCACCAGCAAAGTTTCACCTGACGCTCCCCATCGCTCGCATTACCGCCTGAACCATCGCCTGAAACATCCCCTCCATCGCTCGCATTACCGCCTGAACCATCGCCTGAAACATCCCCTCCATCGCTGGCATTACCGCCTGAACCATCGCCTGAACCATCCCCTCCATCGCTGGCATTACCGCCTGAACCATCCCCTCCATCGCTCGCATTACCTCCTGAACCATCCCCTCCATCACTGGCATTACTGCCTGAACCATCCCCCACATCACTCACATTACCGCCTGAACCGTATCCCCATCCCCCGCCCCCCAACCCTCCACCCCAGCCCGGTCTGTGGAAAAACTGTCTTCCATGAAACTGGTCCCTGGTGCCAAAAAGGTTGGGGACCGCTGGTTTATAGGACTGATCAGAAATTGGGAGAGTTAATTTATAATGTGGCTTAATGTGGCCCAGCCCCCTTCCTAGAGTCTGTCTCATTTCCAGTCAGGACAGGCACATTCTCAGGATCTCCACTCATCTGTTCCATCTGCAGCTCTGTTTCTTTGTCGAGAACACCAACAGTTGTCCAGCTCAGTTTAGACCTGGATTCATAAATTTAGTCTATGGTGTGCAATGAGGGAGCTATAGGGTCCTTGGATGTAGATGTACAACCAAGCTGGGTCTTCCAATCAGCAATAAGCTGCATTTATTTTTCCTGTCTGACTTCTGTATGTAATTTCTCAATTGATTCTGGACTCAGAGAGGGAAGAAGGATATAATTGTACTATCATCATTAATCTACCCCAGCTACCTCCCACCCCTCTCTGCCATGTATACGATTCAAGTCTGTGTCATTTTCCATTCCCCAAATTTGCAGCGCTTCCCCTCCCCCCGCATATGACCTTTAATATTGCCTTTTGTGATTCCCTTTGCCCAGAACATCCTCCTGATATTCTCTGCTGGTAAACTTCTACTTATCATTCAAGACTAATAGCAATGCATTTCTAAAACCACATCATAAAGCAGACTGTGTTTCCATAGTAACAATGTAATAATTGGAGACTGTTTCCGAATAAAGATCTGTTGCAAAATCAAAGATACACTTTCCATAATACTATATAAATGATTTTTTTTATTTTTTGCGGTACGCGGGCCTCTCACTGTCGTGGCCTCTCCCATTGTGAAGCACAGGCTCCGGACGCACAGGCTCAGCGGCCATGGCTCATGGGCCCAGCCGCTCCGCGGCATGTGGGATCTTCCCGGACCGGGGCACGAACCCGTGTCCCCTGCATCGGCGGGCGGACTCTCAACCACTGTGCCACCAGGGAAGCCCTATATAAATGATTTTTAAGAGTAAATTATTTTCCAAGTTTTACAAGGTGTGCAGAAAGCTATTCCATGTATTGATTTTATAAGGAATTGCAAAGACAACAAAGTGTATACAGAGCCCATGAAAAACAGAACCTTACAATAACAATGACCAATATAAACACACACTAGCGATTTAATCATTAATAAAAATGATTTTTGTGTCATTAGCTTTCTTAGATGTTAAACATAATCCTTATTATTATTTGTTGTTGTTGTTATGGCCCACAGAGCATTAAAAAAGCTGGTCAGACAATTAATCAAATGCATTTCTGTTTAGCTAGAAAAGCAGCTTATTAAAGAAAAGAAGAGTCATTGGAGAATTGAAGGTTTAAAAAACTTTGTGTAGGAGTATGAAGAATGGTCTCCAGAATCTGGAATGTGTGTTCACTTTATCCTCTAAACCACATCCACACAACAGTTCCCTGGAAGGGAAAAATCATTCAAAATAAAGAAAATCTCTGAGAGTTTGTTACACCCTTTTAAGAAGGTGATTTTGGCGGGTGTGTCTGCCTTCATCACAGGGATGTGAGAAAGCTGCTCCACAGCCTGGAATGCTCTCCCTGAATCCACTCCCCGCCCACATTCCCCTTAATCTCCAGTCCCTATTCTACCAGCCAGGGTTCTTGACTGCAGACAGCAGACACTGATTCTGGTTAACTTCTTCAAAAAAGGGAGTTGTCAAGAAATGGGGTGGTTCACAGAATCTTAGAGCAGACTGAGGAACCAGTTTGTGGAGTCAGGCAGCAACCAGGGGAAGCCAGGTGGTGGAATCACAGCCAAGTTACACCTCAGAACCATCTGGTTAGGCTGAGCTGGCTGCTCCTGCTGGCACCAGCAACACCTGATGTTTGTTATTGATGATCGATTTTTTTTTTCTTTCCTTGTGCCAAAAAGAAATATAAGTTGTTCTTGTTTCTTGTGTCACTTGCCCCAGACTCAGAGACCTGCATGGGAACATCTGAGCTGAGCTCAGGTCTTATGTTCTCTGGAGAGATTTCACAGAAAAAGGCCAAGTCCTGGCTCCATCCAAGGCTCACACAAGGGCGGATTCCCAAATGCAGAAGGAGTGCCAATGCTGGACAGTCATAAACGAACAACTATTTTTATCCCTACTTACTTTTTGGTTTTAAACCTGAATTTCACTTCCTCAGGGAGGCCTTCCCTGACCCTCCATTAAATGGGTTCATAGCACCCCATAACTTCTTCCTGGCACACTTACTGTATTTCTAATTGATTATTAGAAGTATTTGTTTATTCTAGGTTTCTCCATACAAATTACATGTTTGAAAGAACAGGGACTATGTACGTCTGTTTCCACTGTTGCCCTTATTTTTAGTGCAAAAACACAGGGCCTAGAATGTGATAAATGCTCTCTATATATCTGTCGGACCTTCTTTACCTTCTACATTTCTTGGGTTATATTTCTAAATGATATTTATTTCCCCATCCCCCTAGCTGATGTTGACTTCTGGATAAGGTGCTCCTCTCCAAGTTACTTATTTCTCTTTACCTGTGTCTAATACGCTGTTTAACATATTCATAGAGTTGCTAATTTTAACAATCATGTTTTTATTGCTAAAAGTGCTATTTAGAGGGAATTCCCTGGTTCAGGAACTAAGATCCCACAAGCTGTGCAGTGTGGCAAATAAATAAATAAAGTTCTATTTGAGTCTTTAAAAAAAATATGCCTTGTCAATTTTGTTTTTTTCCTTCATTATACTTTCAATTTGTTTTTTTTTTTCCCTTTGAATACATCAAGTACATTTTTTTGTATTCTGTCCCTGATAAGCCTAATAGTTTTGCAGGTCTGGTTGTATAGGTTGTGATTTTTCATTTATGGTGATTCTCATCCTGGTGGCTTACTTTGTGTTTGTTTAGTGGTTTTCATTAAGAGCTTATGATCCTTGGATATTTATCTGGGGAAAGTCTCTGATATCTTGATTTAAAACTGTATTTTTCCAAGAAGGATTTTTTTTTTTGGTTATATATGTATATGAATTTTCCACGTAAAACACAGAGGTGGTTAGAACTTTTCAAGGGGATACTTTATCTCTTTTTCTGCCCTTCTAGAGCCAAGGCCAAGACAGATACATATCTGTGCCCTATTCCTGTATGAGCTTGTCTCTTCCTCTAGTTAAGCCATGGAAGATGTTTCCCTTTGGGGATCTAGTATTATGCATCAATAGGTTCCAAACTCCCAACCTGCTTGATTCCCAGGCTTTATCTCTTATGTCCTGCATAGGCAACCCAATTAAACTCTGACTCTGGGCCACAGGGCATCTACTAGTTCCCCAAGGGCAAACCCCAGGTTCAGTGCTTGTGCACCCCTCTGGATTATTACTTCCTTATTTTTTCTCTTTTTCTCTCATAGGAATTCACTTAGTTTCTGCCAGTTCAAAAATTAACAAATAGATGATTTTTATATTTTATTCTAAATTCTTGGTTTTGTTATATCAGGAGAGATTTTTCTGAATAAAAAGTTTGCAAGATTGCTGGAAATAGCTAACCTTAATACTTATTGGGTGATGAATAAATGAATACACTGACTTCTACTCTAATGAACAGAGATAATTCTTTCTTACTCTTCCATTGCTGGGTCATTGCTACACATCTGCTAACCTGTTATTTAAGAGCGGGAAGTGCAGTGGGTAAGAAATTATGTACTAGAAAGAAATAACTATTTTCTTCACAAAAATAAACCTCAAAAACATCATCTAAATATGGAACTGGAAAAAGATTTCTCTGAGTAGTGAGGGGGAATCAGACCAAGTAATCCTGACCTGTACTAGAAACTGTCCTGGCCCCTAGAGGGCTTCTGCTCTCCCTCAACATTGGATAAACTGCCATAAACTTTCTGCTTTGTGGTGTTTTTGGAGACAAAGCCAGAGTGTTCCAATATGACTGAGATGCTGGGGATGACAAAAGAGGAATAAGAGTACGGAGAGAGAGAGGGAGGGAGGGAGGAAGGAAGGGAGGGAGAAAGAGAGAAGGAGGGGGGAAGGGGGAGAGAGAGAGAGAAAGGGAAAGCTGTATTCTTTCATGACTGAGTCACAAAGCATCACTTCTATCATACTCTTGGCTTGAGAAATCCCAAGTCCCTGCCTAGATGCAAGGTTAGAAAGCATAGACACCATCTCTTCATGGGAGGAGTGTTAGTACCATTGTACCAAGAGCATGTGGGATGTAAGATGCATGTATGTATGTATGTATGTGTATGTGTGTGCTAGAATGGACATCTTTGGAAAGAATAATCTGCCACACATGCACATTGTCTAGTTGTTATAAACATAATACACAGAAAACATCCAGCATAATGCCAGGTGCTCTGCAGTTGCTCCATATGCATTAATTCCTTTTCCTCTTGATTTCCTCCCTTTTATATGAGAAACAAAGGGGGGTTTAAGAGAAATAAGATAGATGAGAAATAAAAAAGGTACTTTTGCATGTGTTATCCTACTGAAAGTTGGTAGGTTAGTAAATCTCCATTTTATAAACTAGGGAATTATGCCTCAAAGGTGTTTAGTAATTTTAGTGTTAAAGTAATTCTGCAGGATGTTTATTAAGATATTCATTTGTTTTTGTTCTCCATTTATGTTTTAAATAAACTTTTAATTGAAGGGTAACATAAGAACACAGTTTGATGAATTTTCACAAACTGAACACATCCATGTAGCCAGCACCCCTGTCAGAAACAGGACATTGTCAGCAATCCTGAAGCACCCTTTATAGACCTTTCCAGTCACTAGCCCCCAACTGACCAACCATGAATAACCGCTATCTGACTTCTAACATCAAAGATTAGTTTCCTTGCCTTTGAACTTCATATAAATAGAATCATAAAGTATGCCTTCTTTTGTCTGTGGCTTCTTTTGTTCCATAATAGGTTTGTGACGTTTATCTGTTTAACTTTCATGAAACTTTTTGGCACGTTTTTAGGGTATACATGTGTATACTTATTTTTATTTGGTGTACATCTAGGAGTATAACTGCTGGGTCAAAATGTATGTATATGTCCAAGTTTGTTAAATACTACTAATCGATGTATTGTACCATATACAGCAATATACAACAATATTATACCATGGTACCAATGACTGCAATATAGAATTGTACCAATGTTTTATTCCTTGTTCCTATGTAATTCTTCTCCCCCTATTCCCCTTCCACATACTTCAGGCAGGTAACTATGGTTTTAACTTCATTTGCTTTAGGGTTTTTTGCTAGGTATAAATCAGAAGCAGCCCGAAGTTAATGCTTTCCCACTTTTAAGCCAAAATCTACTGATGAGATAGTACTGGTTGGCCAGGAAGAGTAGGTTCAGGGAAGGAGAACTCTCAAGGGAAGGAGGGTGAAGGACAGAGAGACTCCCTTGGTCAGAAAGTGGATAGAAGTCAGTGGGTCTAGGAGACAGCAGGAGCCAGGGGACCTGAATAGCTGCTTATGCTCTTTTTAGTAGGGTGACCATGTAATTTGTTATCCAAATCCAGACACTTTTGAGAGTGAGAAGGTTTGCTATTAATAATTACACAGGGATAATGGATGTAAATCAGGACTGTTCCAAGCAATCTGGGATTATTTTAGGCAGCTTCAGTGGAAACTTACAAATGTAGTTGCTCACATATCTTTGAATATTTCTTAGAATATTCATGTAACAGATCACATGGAGAACAATTTTGTCATCTGAAGGATGACAGGATTAAAACCTTTAGGTACATCTCCTGTTAATACCTTAGCCTGCACACATCCATCGAGTAACTTTGTAAAGCGGTGTGTGTGTGTGTGTGTGTGTGTGTGTGTGTGTGTGCGCTTCTATGCATATGTGATGTGATATTTTAATCTCCTCATATATAGTAAAAGCTGGCCTATGGCCCTTAGTAGAGCTGAGGGTAGGTGGTGTTTGGGGCGGGGGGTGTCTCCACTGTTCTGAGCAGCTCATGGTGCTAGAAACATTTTGTCTGAGGTGCTTTCCATATCACCTACAAGTCTGACCTAACTTTTTTTTTGTCCTATTCTCAAAACTCCCTTTGAAAATTTAGAAATAGTGGCTGAAATTAGTTTGGGATCATCCTCTCTTAATGTCAAGTGTAAGTGCCAAGCTTTAATGAAGGATAGGAAAACTGAGGGTCCCCCCTCCAATTCAACACTAAACAACATGAAGTCCTTGGAGATAATGAGAAGTTTGAGTAGAACACCTGAGTCCCAAGATGCTAGGTAAACTTCATCATCCAGGCTGTAAACAATTTCTTCCCTGTAGGGACACATCTCTCAGAAATTCCCAGGGGGTTGAAACTGTATCTAATCAGATCCCTGAGATCATCAAGTAGCATAAAGTTCTTCATGATATGCCAGCTGGGGTTCTGGTGAAAATGAGCATTGCTGTTTTTTTTCTCCTAAAGTTGATGTATATACCATCTGGGAAAATCCACAAACAGAAATCTTGGTCTGTTCCTAGAGCACCTTGGAGACTGGGGTCGGTAAAAGCTCTGATTCTCAGCACCAACGGAATCAGAAGAGTTAAAACTTGAGGCTGTCTTCTTTATGCACTAACACCATTTTCTCCTTTGAGATAATGGAAAAAGAGATTGCATAGGGCCCAGGACTTTGGGGGGCAAGGAGGAGGAAGGTGAATGTCTGACTCCCATTTTTCCTGATGGCTTTCTTTTAAACTCACAAATAAGGGGTCTGGGATGTATTGAGCCCTTCCCTACTCTTAACACTGACTCTGGTGTAAAATGCAGTGAAGGGACTGAGAGGAGGAAGGTAGAAGGTGCAAACAGAGGGGACACTCTTGGCTTTCTCCCCATGGCGGGAACCCCGTATCTAGTTGGGAGAGGGAGGCAGGATGAATGGAGACAATGGCGACAGGAGAGCTCCTGTCTCTGAGCCTGAGGCAGTGGGCTCGGGTTGTACTCCTGCTGGCTCTTGGAAGGTCTTTCTGAGAGCCGCTGGGCGGCCGATTCAGGGGCTCCATCCCCTCATCTCCCAGGTGGGGACAGAGCTCTTGCTGCCCATGCTAACAGACTCTAGCTTGGATTCACGATCAACCCAGGGGAGCTGAGATATAGTCACAGACACATTGTCGATAGCTTGGGGGGGCATAGATGAGAGAAGAAAGGCACAAAGGAGGGCATCCATGCACTGGCTCATCTTCTAGACCTTTCTTCCATCAGCCATGCTTGTGCCTATAACCAGTCTATGTATTTTGCCCCTTGTTTCCACAGACAGCTCCCCAGAAGAGAATGGCTCTGAGAAACAGCTCCTCAGTGACTGAGTCTATCCTTGTGGGATTATCAGAACAATTAGAGCTGCAGCTCCCCCTCTTCCTACTGTTCTTAGGGATCTATGTGTTTACTGTGGTGGGCAACTTGGGCTTGATCACCTTAACTGGGCTGAATTCTAGCCTTCACATTCCTATGTACTTTTTCCTCTTCAACTTGTCTTTTATAGATCTCTGTTTTTCCTGTGTGTTTACCCCCCAAATGCTGAATGATTTTGTGTCAGAAAACTTCATTTCTTATGTGGGATGCATGACTCAACTATTTTTCTTCTGTTTCTTTGTCAGTTCTGAGTGCGGTGTGTTGGTATCGATGGCTTATGATTGCTATGTAGCTATCTGCAATCCTCTGCTGTACGTGGTCACCACATCGCCTCATGTCTGTTCTCTGATGATGTTCGGTTCGTATGTGATAGGGTTTTCTGGGGCCATGGCCCACACCAGAAGCATACTGAGACTGACCTTCCGTGATTCCAACATCGTTGACCATTACCTGTGTGAAGTCCCCCCCCTTCTTGCAGCTCTCCTGCACGTGTCCACGTCAATGAGCTGGTGCTTTTTATTGTTGTTGGCGTGGTCATCACAATACCCCTTATCAGTATATTCATCTCACGCTTTGATTCTCTCCAGTATCCTCCGTATTCCTTCCACTGAGGGCAGGTCCAAAGCCTTTAGCACATGTGGCTCCCAAGTTGCTGTGACTCTGTTCTTTGGGTCAGGGGCATTCACCTATTTGAAAACCTCTTTTCCTGGATCTATGGACCACAGTAAATTTGCCTCAGTCTTCTACACCGGTGTGGTTCCCATGCTTACCCTCTGATCTACAGTTTGAGGAATAAGGATGTTAAAGTTGCTCTGAGAAAAACCCTGGAGAGAGTGCTCTTCTGATGGTTCTGTTTGCATCAGTTATGTACCGGTAAGCGTCGTACTCAAGAATCTTTTTATCTACAGGTGTAGGAACTTTAATCTTTTTTCCTTAAGGGGGGCGTTCTCTCTACTTAAAACAATCACACATCCCTTGCTTATACTCTTTTTGAGGTTTATACTGGGTCACTGTATGCAACTTAGCATCTATTAAGTGCCTACTGTTTATTAAGTGCCTACTGTTTATTAAGTGCCTACTGTTTATTGGACTCTACACTAGGTCCAAGAGATGAGCAAGATGAGGCTCTATGCCTTCCATTCTTTTCTTGGTAGGGTAAATGGGTTTGTCCAAGCAACTTTTCTGGCTGGGAGATGGGGCAGGTGGTGGTATGAAGGTCCAGGAGAGTGAATTTATTTTTTTTCTTCAGTTATGGGAGCAGGCTTACCAAAGACGAAAGGTAGATATACCTTGGGCCATAGGTAAGGTAAGTCTCCTAACTCTTAGAGAGGTTGCTTGGCTAGGAAGATTGTAAATCATTCCTTTCATATGCATCCATGTACACACAAGAGAAAGCCTCACTTAAGAGTTCTTTACATGGCCTGAAACGTAAAGATAAGTCAAACCTAAAATCTTTCTTTTCAAAGTTTCAAAACTCTTAGGCCATGGATTGGTAACCATGGGGTAGGTAGTTTATAACTGAGCCAAATTCTTGGGCCCTGGGCTCTAAGGCTGAAAGCAAAAGAATAAGGGAGAAAGTCCATGGATTTACAAGGTTATGTTAACTGCTACCTCTATCCTGCCTGAGATACTGTGCATATTATAGGCATTTAGGACAATTCTTTTATTATTTACAATAGATTTAGATATTACTGTCTCTGAGACTGTGTGTATGTACGTGTGTGTGTATTATAGTTAACTATTAGAGAATCAGGAAGAAAGAGGAGTCACATTACACTTTCCACTTGCAGGAAGACTTGGAAGCAATCCTGATTTTGAGTGCCAAAGACTGCTCTGTACTACTCTGTTGAAGATTCTGCTATTCTATAATGGATAGCTCAGATTTTGAGGAGTACACCCTCATAAACTTCCCTGTGTGTTGGCAGGAAAGTGAACTTAGGGCCAAACCAACCCGCATGGAAAGACGGGAGAATGGAGACTCATGGTGGGGTCAGAAGAATGGGACCCTTTCTGTGTAAAGACTAGAACTTGGGGTGTCCATGAGATCATCTGTAAAGAGCATTTGGTACTTTTGGATACCGAAGAGTCATATAAAGTACTCAGTCTATATATTTTGCTTTGCTTATATTTTTCCAACTCACCCATAAAATTGGAGAGCTGCACAGTGTATATTGGTATGAGAAACGAGGAAACAAGAGATGTAAGACCTTTCTCACATTTATCTCTCTGCTGACACTTGTTAGAAGTGGCAGCATCGTACTGAGAAGAAAGGTAGTTCAAGTGTTCCAGGTCATGGTCAGAAGCAAGGCATCCTGAGATACAGCCGAGAACAGCACAGAGGAGCACCTGCAGCAAGGAACTGACTAAAGAGGAGACGTGAAATAAAACTTATTTTCTCTAAATATGCTAAAGGGAGGGCGTTTTTGAAGGTAGAAAAATCCAATACTTGGATTATATCTGGATTGTGATAAAAATGATACTTAACCTTTATTGAGCACTCTATGTCTGGGCACTGTTTAAGGTGCCTGACATATATTAACTCACTTACTGCAATTGTGTTAATGCCATGCTGAACCACTGCTAGTCAGTCCTCTGGACTTAGCTGAACTCTACCCTCCAGAGGACTATCTAGGTCTAGGCATGTGGAGACCTGGGGATATTAGTAAGAGTCAAGAATAAGGAACAATAAGGATAAATATAATTTGATATGCATAAAGGAAAAAATTACCACTAGTATAAATGAGTGGAAATAAGGGACAAAGCAAAACCATAAGGATGTGAGTGGAAAGGAATAATTATGAAATAAGTTCATTAAAGCCTAAGAATAACTTTATTTACATTCATCCCATATTGGCATTGGGGTAACTAGAGGTGAAAGCATAAGTATGACTTAATGAGACACGGGCTTGGAACCCTTTGTCACTGAAGATCTGAAATGACAAGAACTCAGAGGCTCTTTTCCTGGTTCTTGTAATAGCCAGTAAGAGCCATTTATTTCTCCCACATAAAAGACAACACTTCATAAATTATGAAGCCATTCACCTCTCTCACAAACTAAGGATGGGTCATCTTGCATACCCTTCTAGGTTGGTGTTGAGGAACTGCTGGTTCATAAATGGTCAACAAATAGGAACAGGTTTGGGGGCTTCTGCTTTACAGTAAGTGAAAAACATGATTTGACACTCTGTGTCAGATGTCCTAAAGTGGGTCCCTCTGCCACAACAGCAACATTGTGTCACCTCATGACATCATGACATTTTGACTTTCAGCAAGTGAAATTTTCTCTCTAGGAAGCATTATTAAAGTCAGGATTCCTCTGGGTTCAGTCTTTGGTCTACTTCTCCTTTTGGCTCTTCCTGGGACGCCTTTCCAGCTCCCACGGCTCCAACAACCACATGTTTGACTCCTAAATCCATGACTCTAGTTTGGATCTATGTTTATAACCTACAATTAGTTATAACTAGAAATATGAAAGTATCGTCAGATACCAAACAGAATTATGTAATAATTTGGTGGTGACGTAGTTTTGGAGAATAGAAAAGAATAAACTACTCTTGATAAACTACAATAAACTACACATTCTCCTACATTCTAAACAGGTAGGAGAACACAGAGGTAAGTGACAGACACCAAGTCCGCGAAGAACTTTCCAGTGGAGCTTGGGAGTGAAAGGCACTGCTCTAGGCTGTGGGGCAGTGATGCCTGTTCAGTGCTAAGCCTTAGCCCACATGTTAGATCGACAAACATCGCCCTCTCTCCCCTCACACTTCCATAAATGAAATCCGTCATTTACTAAATGCTGCAGCTGCTGATAACGTAAGTGTGACTGCAGTGGCTTAAACACATGAAGGTCCATTTTTCTCTAACATAAAAGGCATCTAGAAGTAGGGAGTCCAGGGCTGATATGGCAGAGTCACCAAGAACTCAGTGTCTCTCTCTTTCTTCTCTTCTTAGCAGTGACTTCATTCTCGTGGATGCATCATGGCTTCCATATGGCTGCTAGACCTCATATGGTTTTGTCCACAGTCCAACCAGCAAGAAGACAAAGGGGCAAAGGAGGGCAAAGGGTGCTTTGCCTATTCAATAAGTGACTTTCACTGACATCTCACTAGCCACCCCTACTTTCAAGGGAGACTGGGAAACTTGGCATTCAACTTCAGAAAATTGCCATCCAGGAAAAACTTTAGGATTTTGTTATTAATTAAGAAAGAGTAAATGGCTATTGGGTAGGCAATCAGCAATGTGTACCAAAGGACAGAATTGGTTCCACTTGCCAGGAGGGAGCAGTTCAGAAGTGAGCACCTTCCATCCCTATTATGGCTTCCTTACTTAGTTATACTTGGTTTCAAGTGTAAGGGAGGGAGAGAGAAAGAGTTATTAATATTGCTATATCTCTCACATTACAGTTATCTTTGTCTTTTTAGTATAAAGGGACTTCTGGTAATTGAAGCTCTTATTTTCTTATGCTTTGAGACGCTCCCTCTTGATTTGTAGGTGTTTATTAGAAATGGTAGGAAAGAAAAATAAACTTTCCTCTATCCATCTTAGGTTCATTGACTAGGGCCCTAAAATTAGAATGATGAAAGAGAGATTAACAAGAGAAAAACAAACAGAAGTGTATTAACATGCGTGGTGTACATACACACAGGAGTACTCAGGGATGAGTAACTCCAAGGGGTGGTTAGAACTTGGGCTTAAATAGCATCTTAACAAAGAATAAATTTGTAGAGAAGTTACAAGATAGAGGAAAAGGGTTTTGAGTTTCTGGGGTGGTAAACTGTGGGAAAGTAAATATATGGGGAAAACGAATGGAGGATAAGGTCTAATTAGTAATGTTTTTTAATGTAGGTTCTGCTGGTGAGGTCTCTGGGTTTAGAATGGTCTAGAGTTGTCTCCAGTGATTAACTTCTGTCCCTAACTTCTGTCCCTTCTGGTAGAGAAGAGACATTTATGTGCTGCTTTTAGGTAAATAGGGAGAGATTTTCTTATATCTACTTTTTCTAAATAGACTTCAGTTCAAAATCCTTATACCAGCATGGTATATTTTGGGTAGCATATACTCTGCTGCCATTAGGAACCATACCAAGAACAAAGTTACTGAGGGCACACAAAAATGCAATTCAAGGGCTTCCCTGGTGGCACAGTGGTTAAGAATCCGCCTGCCAATGCAGGGGACACGGGTTTGAGCCCTGGTCAGGGAAGACCCCACATGCCGCGGAGCAACTGAGCCTGTGCGCCACAACTACTGAGCCTGCGCTCTAGAGCCCGCAAACCACAACTACTGAAGCCTGTGTACCTAGAGCCCGTGCTCTGCAACAAGAGAAGCCACCGCAATGAGAAGCCCGCGTACCACAACGAAGAGTAGCTCCCGCTCACCACAACTAGAGAAAGCCTGCATGCAGCAATGAAGACCCAACACAGCCAAAAAAAAAAAAAAAAAAAAAAATTAAATAAATAAATTTATTTTAAAAATGCAACTTAAATAGGGCCACAGACAGCGGGGCTCATTGACAGCTAACAGAGAAATATGACAAGAAAAATTAGGCTAGGAAATCCATAATTTCACAGAACAGCAAGAAGACTTGCTTATTTTTTAAGATTCACCCAACCATTTATGGGTTCAACAGATATTCACTAAATTCTCACTAAGTCACAGGTGAAGAGTTCAAGATTTCACTTAATGGGATCATTAGGACTTCCAACTGTCTTTTTTCCATTAATATGTACAACCACATGCCCTAATTAATAAAGAAGCTGAGGAGGGTTTGATTGATACTACTTTCTGAAAACTGAGAATCCGAATTAGGACATTTGCCTACTTAGAACAATTTGACATCTCCTTGGAGGAGGGACAAGAGTATTTACAAGCTGACAATTAATAAAAGAATAAGTATATTTAATAGTGTAAAATAGACACTAAGGAAGAATTATTTTTGGCTAAAACTTGATGGTGGAGAAAAGGGAGCAGAGAGGATAAGAAGAGGAAATGTATTAGTTGTATCATTAAATTATAGTGATAATAGACCCAGTAAGCGTATTTTATAAAGTTATTATAAAAGCATGCACCATTACAAAAATACAACCCAAAATTTCACACACATAAGGAGGAAGAAAGGCAAATCACATAGTTAGTGACATAAAATAATGTAAATATAAAATGAGAAGACATAAAATACTATGATAGAACTAAAGCAAACATATATAAATAAATGTAAAAGTCCTAACCTCTTTATTAGTTAAAAAAGGATTAGGCTGGATCATAAAGCAAAATACAAATCCATGTTACATACAAAAACCTATCTAAAACCAAGTGATTCAGAAAGATTGATAATAAAATAGTGGCCAAAGACATACTAAGTAAATGCAAACAAATGAACAAGTATCAATAATATGGGTATCAACTAGAATGGAAGTCAGGCCAAAACTGTTAAGCAAGAAAACTATAATGTTACAGGGTAAATTTTACAATGTATATGTGAGCGTTGTGACTCTCTATGCCCTAAATAGTAAAACAGCAGGACCTATAAGAAGACAAAAACACACTAACGGAAGGAAACTTTAAATTACCTTTCTGAGTTCATGATAAAACAAGGTACTGAAAACACAGAAAAAGACATAGAGAGTCCTGTCTAAATATAAGAATCAGAAAAATATAATTTATATATATCATTTACATGATATACTGTATATAAATCATCTGTATGTGTGTGTGTGTGTGTGTGTGTGTGTGTGTGTGTGTGTGTGTCTAGCTCTGTTTCCTAGAAACTAGAAACACATCTTCTTATTAAGAGGTCAAGACAGTCACATAAATTGACTAGCTATTAGGTCATAAAAGCAAACCTCAATAAATGTTATATATTAGAAATAGCACAATGTCATCTGATCTGTGTAACAAAACTAAAACTTAATTACATAATTAAGAAAAAAAGTCCTCTATTATCTAAATAATAAAAACTAACTTTAAAGGTACTTACACGTGAGAGAAAACTGCAAAATTACAAAACATCTAGAAAATGGATATGAAAATGCAACATTTCACAACTCATGGGATTTGTGTACTGCTAAAGCAGAAATATAACATATAACCTTAAATACTGTATCAATAAAGAGAACAATGAAAATAAATTAAGCACTTAATAAATCAGGAAAAAAACATAATAAAAACCAAGAAAATGAAAACAGAGGGTAGGAATTAATAAAGTTAAAATAAAAAATACTGAATTAGAAAACATAAAATAGTAGAATTAATAAATAAATAGATCAACTACTATCTATTCTAAACTCAGAAAAAAAAGGAAGGGGAACAAATACTAAATTTAAGAAATATGGGAGAATTAGAAATGGAGGAGATAAAAAACTTCAAACTACTTTGTTTTGCTCTATTCAAATGAATCAAAAAGCCTGGATGAAACAGTCCATTTTCTAGGAAAATGTGATTCAGTAAAACTAATGCTGTAACATGTAGAAAACCTAAAGAGTCCAATTCCATAAAATAAAGTTGTCAAGAGTTATATACCAGTCCCAAATGGTTTCACAGAAGAATTCTACCAAAGAACAAATAATTCCAATACTATTTAAACTGATCTAAAGCCTAAAAAAAGAAGAAAAACTCCAAAATTATTTTTATGAGATAAGTATAACACTGATGCCAAAATCCATAAGATTGCATACAAAAAAGGACCAACCTCATTTATGAAATCAATACAAAAATCCTAAATAAAATATTAGCAGATATTTCAGCAGCAGAAAAAAACAGTAGCTCATCATACTAAGTAGGGTTTATTACATGGCTGCATGGATGGTTCAATATTAGGAAATCTACTAATATAATTTATTTATTAATAGGGCTAAAGAGAAAATCATATGATCATCTCCATAGATGCTGAGAAGATATCAATTCATCATACAATTGTGACTAAATTCACCTTATAAAATAGGTCTTGATAGAGCCAGTTTGAAGTTTGGATCGATCTCTCTCTCTCTCTCTCTCTCTCTCTCTCAGCTAGAACTAAAAACCCTATTGGACTTATTCCATTTATTTTTATTTCTAGCTATATATAACGCTCATCAAACTGCCTGCCCTCTTTGGACTAAATTCACAGAGACATTTCATTTGTCATATTTCTTTCCTGGCCCTGAGTAACTCATGCTATATTAGGTAAAATGTAACATTTCACTGTCTTATTCATTTGTATTTATAGCTCCTTTTATTTTCTAGCTGTTTCCAAGTTCTGGACAAATATTCTGGGTTTCACAATTTTAAGAGCAAAAACCACAGTATATTGTCCTTAGCTAAGGGCCAAAGGGCTATCTGCAGCATGAAGTTTCTTTGTTTTCTTAACTGTGCAAAACAGCTCCCTAGTGCAAATGAAGATCTTTTATTCCTCTTTGAAAAAGGAAAGAAATGTGGCAGAGAAACTTCCTAGCAGTGGATTGTACCTTTCCATGCAACTCCCACTTGCCTTTAGCTTCTTAGAAGGTAGAAATAATGTGTATTCTCCTGGCTATCATCTTTTATAGAGGAGTAAACTGAATTCCAGAGTTAAGAATCTGCTGAAGGTCACGAGAATGTGGTAGATCCTATTTTTAAACTCCACTTTATTGGACTCCAACTCCTACGCTTTTTTGCACAAATACACATCGCTTTCTAGAAAGGAATGTAAAGAAATAGGAATATGAAATAGAGAAATATGAGAGGAACAGAGAGCGTGACAATCTGGAGAAATGGTTGCAAATCAGCATGAAAGAGAGGATGGACACAGTGTTGGTGCCCCAAATCCCTGTGAGTGAGATATAGTTTACTTTGGTTTAAGAGTCCAAAATAGACACTTACACATATTCTTAAAAAGTTTGTCTCCAGGGCTGGACGAAGAAAGCCAGCTACAAGGGAACACTTAACCTTGCTTTGTTTTCAACAATAACTCTAATGAGACTGGAGAATGGATCAACCTCATTCTGGGAATAGGTCAGAATCTTCAGGGACACCGTGTATAGTTAAAAAAAAAATTATTGTCACATGATTTTGTATATTTGAAAGTAAATTAAGTACAAATAATGTCATAATGCAATTTAGTGATATAAAATACTCTGGTGAGAATACCTAAAAGAATTTATCTTCTTAACACCACTTATTCTAAAGAATGGCAAATAAAATTACTCCTTGGAGGTATATATCAGAACCTTGGGATTTGTAAAATTTAAATTTTTATCAAATGGTTTTAAGATGGTTAAACACACTGTTTTATAGGAATAAATTTAGATCATAAGTTATATTGGTGAGCATTTAAAACTAGATTTTATGTTCATGACACTTTCTATAAATATACATTATATAATCACTAACTTATAAAATCTTTCTTTCACTCAACTTTTTATTGTATTCCTACTATATTCCAGGTTTGGGGGAGAGAGCAGTAAACAAAACAAAACAAAAAATACTCGGAGCTTAGATTCAACTTATTTGTTAAATTGGAATAATTAGTTTATATTTGTATATGTTATTTATATTGTGATTACCATGTCTCATCCATTCTTTCTTCACCACATAACGTAGTAAGCATCCAATAAGACTTGCAAATTGAATATATTCAACCTGCTTAATTTAAATTTTGCTCTAAAACACATCTTTTTTTAAAGTTTATGTGTTTTAACAATGAATTGAAAATTTTATATAATGAGTTATGTAAAATCTCTGGTTATACATTTACGGGCCTAAAAATATGCAAAATATAAATTTTAAACTAAATTCACTTTTTTAAAAAACAACTTCACTGAGTCACCAGCACAACCTGGTGGCTGCTTAAATAATTACTTGGTTCAGTGTTTAAAAGTTTCTCTCCTGAGTTGTGTCTCCATTCCTGTCCTGACCTGGCTTTTTCTTTTTTTGTATTTAAAAATCACATTAAGAAGCTTATAACTATGATAATTAAAATTTCACAATTTTTTGTAAAACAAATATAGGTATTTCAAAATCCTATACATACTGGTCCTCTAATAGCAATGTGATTGGATGATTTGTCTCCTCGCCAAGTTAATTAATTTCTAGAGGGCAAGAACAGCCTCACAAAGTTTTAAATTATAATCCTGCTCCCCACAGGAACTTAATATTCTGCAAATTAAAAGCAATTATTGTTTTACTGCTTTGCAACATTTTAAAGGGTTTGTGTGTTTTGCAGGTGATTTATACCCATTTAATAGAGTCTGGGGTCTTGTCAGATTCATGATATCTATAATCTGAGATGGCTCTTCTTCCAAGTGATCATGACTAGAAATAACTGGGAAGAAGCTGAGCGATCATTTGCCAGAAATGTCTTAAAAGGTATTTCACCATGGATGGGGGTGGTTGCACTAGATGACCTCTAATTCTAAGATTTTAAAACTACTAATGATTCATTAAAATAGATCATTTTTGTCTGCTTCCACTTCTGCTTTTGTACTTCCACTAGCTAATGCAGGAATTCAACTCCTGTGAAATTTCCTCAAGAATTTCTGGGAATCTCCAGAAAGATCTTGTTGTGCTCAGGAACCAGTCGTCTCACTGGCAGCACACTAATCCCTCCCTGTACCCCAAGACTGGAGGATACACTGCTCTGCAGAGCAGAAGATCAGCTGCTCCCGCCCCTGAGTTTCTGTCAGATGTGCCTGCTGCCCTCTCTTGCCACAGCTCAGAGACCAGCCCATGGGAGTACAGACACATTCTCCAAGGCTGTTACCAGGCCCTGACACAGAATTCCCCTTCCTTGGTCCCTCGTTTCCCACCTCCCACACACATCTGCTGCTTTGGATGGTGGCCACTTTCATTGCTTTTATCCTTTTCCACATATCCCTGTAAGAAGCATTTAAATGAGCATCTATAATGTACTGGGCCCTGCATTTGGCACTGGGGATACAGCACTGAGCTATGCAGATATGGTTCTAGTTCTCATGAAGCATTCATCCCAACAAATAAATATGGAGCCAAATCAGATCATCTCACCATGAATTAATGAAATCCACAACTTCATCAGACATTATGAATCTCCTCTGGGTTCATCTGAACTCCTGCTAAATAAGTATTGATTTTACTTGCTTTGGTAAATAACACAATCTTTATTGAGTTTTAGATGAAATTGTAGGCTTAATCTAAATAATAAAAATCCAAGTGAATCACAGATTAAAAACATCTGTGATTCACTTGAGTGAGTCATATCATCAATCACTGTGATATGTGATGTGTGATATGTGATATGGAGATGATGGAGTTCCTAAATCTTTAAGCAGCCCAGAAACTGAGTCTTTTGAAGCCTTGGTCTTCCTTTCTCCTTTATGTACAGGATTGTATGAAGCTTTCGTTGCTATAAAGCTGGTAGAAATCTTCCCTGGAAAGGAAGAGTATGGATGCTTTTGGGAATGGAGAGAATTGAAGAGAAATTTCTGGAAGGATAGTCCAGGTGAAGAATAACTAAAAAGTTATTTGGATGCAGAAGTAGTGGAAGGGGTAGGGAAGAAAGGTGGATTTTGGCCGTGTTGGGCATGGGCAACCTCGTACACACAAGGAGAATGAGTCATAAAAGCATGTAGGGATCGGGCATATATTATCAACTCTTTGATTTTGAATACTGAGCCTAAGTTGTTTGAATGTAACTTTATTTTCATCAACCTGTACTGATGTGAGATGAAAAACACACACTTCTAGTGGGCCCATTTTGAATCTTTGGAATCCCTTGGTGTGTTGGGTGGCTTTATTAGTGGGGAAATTTATTCAGGTAGGAGCAACATGCACATAGGATGCCCCATAACAACATGTGCTAAGGACACACTAAAGTTTAAGAAAGCTGTTCTAGTACACACAACGTTGATTACATTGACATTGTTCATCTCAAGTTAAGTTCAAGATAACAATAAAATTAATCTAAATGGGCGATATCCTAAGATTTTAGTTTCAAGGAGAATAAAATTTACAAATTCCCTTAAATGCCTTAATTTCTCTGTTTCTGAGATAAAAGCCTATATCTTTTATCTTTTCAAAAAAATTAAACCTTTTAAATAGTAGATTAACATGCAGTTTTTAAAATAATGCAGGGATCCCATGTATCCTCTATTCAATTTCCCCCAATGGTAACATCCTAAGACTACAGTATAATAGCACAACCAGGATATTGACACTGATACAGTGCGTTGATCTTATTCAGATTCTCCCAGTTTTACTTTTATTCATTCATGTGTGTGTGTGTGTGTGTGTGTTTGGCTACGTTGCATCTTCCTTGCTGTGCGCGGGCTTTCTCCAGTTGCAGCGAGTGGGGGCTACTCTTCATTGCGGTGCGTGGGCTTCTCATTGCGGTGGCTTCTCTTGTTGCAGAGCACAGAATCTAGGGCATGCAGGCTTCAGTAGTTGTGGCTTGCTGGCTCTAGAGCGCAGGCTCAGTATTTGTGGTGTGTGGGCTTAGTTGCTCCGCAGCATGTGGGATCTTCTCAGACCAGGGATTGAACCCATGTCCCCTGCATTGACAGGTGGATTCTTAACCTCTGCACCATCAGGGAAGTCCCTGTGTGTGTGTTTAATTCTGTACAATATTTATCACATACGTAGGCTTGTGTATTCGATACCACAGCCAATATGCAGAACAGTTTTATCACCACAAAGATCCCTTGTGGGGCTTCCCTGGTGGCGCAGTGGTTGAGAGTCCGCCTGCCGATGCAGGGGACGCGGGTTCGTGCCCCGGTCCGGGAAGATCCCACATGCCGCGGAGCGGCTGGGCCCGTGAGCCATGGCCGCTGAGCCTGCGCGTCCGGAGCCTGTGCTCCGCAACGGGAGAGGTCACAACAGTGAGAGGCCCGCGTACCGCCAAAAAAAAAAAAAAAAAAAAAAAAACTCTTGTGATGTTCTTAACTTATGATGTTCATCTTCCTCCTTAAACTTCATTCCCAGCCTTAAACTCTAATCCTTAAGCCACTAATCTGCTCTCTACCAGCATTACTCTTTCATTTAATATTATAAAAATGGAACGATACAATACGTAACATTTTGGGATTGACTCTTTTCACTCAGCATAATTCCCTTGAAATTCATCTAGGTTGTTGCCTGTATCAATAGTTCACGCACGTTTTTGTGTGAAGAAAGTTTTCCTTGCTTTGGGATATATGCCCAAGGTTCTAACTGCGAGGTAATCACATGTTCAGTTTTAGAAGAAACAAACTATTTTCCAGAGTGATTATAATACTTTATATTCTCACCAGGAATTTATGACTGATCCAGTTTTTCTATATCATTGCCAGCATTTGGTGCTGTCACTTTTATTTTAGCCATTCTAATAAATATGTAATGTTGTTTCATTGTGGTTTTAATTATGTTTCCCTGATAATGCTGAACATCTTTTCATGTGCTCATTTGCCACCTGCATGTCCTCTTTAGTGAAATGTCTACTCATGTCTTTTTCTCATTTTCTACTTGTTTCTTTTTTTTTACTTTTAAGTTTTTGAGAGTTCTTTATATAATCTTGATACGTGTGAGATATATGCTTGCAAATATTTTCTCCCTATCTCTGTGTCTTTTTATCCTTTTAACTGGGTATTTGACAGAGCCAAAACATTTAATTTTGGTGAGTCTAAATTTACAAATTTTTCCTTTTATAGACTGTGCTTTTTGATGTCAAGTCTTAAAAATCTAGGCCTAGCCCTAGATCATAAAGGTTTTCCCCAAATCTTTGTTCTTTCAGCCAGCTAAACAAGTTTAACATTATTGGGTTTCTGTCTTAACCTCCAACTCTGTCCATCCTACATAGAAGAGAAAGTTTTAGAAACAGGTGTTGGAAGATCAAAATCTTCCAGGCAGGTTTTCTCAGTGATCTTAGCTAAGAGTTTACTTTTCCTCTTCTACTGTTATCAGGAGACTCTGTGAGTCAGAGTAAATCCCATCACGAACATTTTCATTAGCAAACACCCATTATCATTAGCTTTCATAATGAAATAAATTATTTGGTGCATTTCATTTGTTAATTACAATTGTAATTCTGATGATACTTGGGAAAGATGGGGTGATACCAAAAAAACTTCTCTCCTTTAAAAAGGAACAATATTAATCACAAATGAAAAAGGGCCATTTTTCTCTGAGTAAAACCAAATTACTCCCTTCATGGGTTGATTTTTCTTAATCACATTTTGACATATTTTCTGTTTGATAGTCAATCATAAAAATTAGGAGAATAGGATATTTCATAACTACAATTCCTTACCATAGTGTGAGTTCATGAGTGTAGGGAACTCTGTTTTGTTCTGTATTATATCCCACACGTAGCACCTACTATGATAGGTGTTCAAAAATTTTTTGTAGAATGATTGAATTAATGAATCAATGAGTATTACCCCTAATTATTTCTTCAGGCAATTTAGGAGAGTCATCACTGAAAGAAAGATCAGAGCAGTGAATTCCTTTAGTGTTCTACTTCTAAATAACAGAGGTATGTAGAAAACAGCAAGAGTTTCTCAGACTGGATACCTTGGAGAGGGAGGTGTCTTTCTATGCCTCCCCAGTAATACACAGTCACAAGTTCTGAAGTCTGTGTTCTGTTGGTTCATCTATATTCCTTCCTGAGCTGAAAGTAACCAAAATGGGCAATATGGGTATCTATGCCCATCAAGCAGAGATATCAGCCCTATTCCTAAACTCAATATTTGGTGGGCATATGCTAAATCTCTGTGAGCCTTCATCCTCTTTGGCCTGCTGCAATCTCCCCTAGCTTCTTCTATTGGTGCCCAACCTTAGTTTTGGACACCTGATTACATTCGAGCCCCTGCGGGGACTGAGTAGATCCTCACCCTAAATTCTATGCCACACCTTAGACATCATCCAAAATGTACTGCTGTTAACATTTGGTTGTAATTCCTTACAATCCTAATTTGTAATTTCCAAATAAATTCCACTGCATGCTTATGCTCTCCCTGAAGTGCTTCATGCTCTGTCATCTTTGGCCCTTTCTTCATGCTTTTCCTTGTTGAATTTTCCTCACTCTCCCTATTGTGCCCCCACACTTCTCACCTGACAATACACACTTCTACTTTTGTTCAGGTAACTCATATCCTTCTTCTGTTCTCCGTTGAATCATTACTTTCTCCATTAAGTCTCCCAGCCTCTTAAATCAATCTTATATGCTTGGATACAAATGTACCTATTATCCTCACTGTAAGTATAAATATTTGTCAGATTCCACCACAGACTTTCAGTTCTTCCGGGACAAGGGACATGTTTAAATTATTTGCCATTGTGTCAAGATGTCAGGGGTGTTTTTGATATGTAGGCAACAGGTTTCTAACCTTGGAAATACATAGGAGAGAAGAGTGTGGAGCTGAGAGACAATGAGCATTATCTGGTACTTGCTGTCTTGTTTATTCTCTTCTGTTCCACATTTAATCCTGAATAAATATTGTGGGTTCTAGAGTCCGCAGTGAGTTAAATTAACATTATGCTGAATTTAGCTGGGCACCAAAGTGCCATGGTATTATCACCAAATATCTTGAGAATGTGACTTGAGAGTAGCTTAAATTAGACAATTCAGGTGAACTAAGTCTTTTTGATCCTGTCTTCCTCATACTTTTTAATAGAAGGAAAATTTGTGTGTAACATCTCTAACAGTTTCTAGAGGCAAAACCCCAAAATCATAGCAGATGAGGTTGATGTTACATGAAAGAGGATTCATTATTGGCAAAGCCAATAATGACATTACTTGCCAGAGGAGGAAGCTAGAACTTTCTCTTTTGATAAGTGAGGTACAGAGGAGGTTACAAAAACTACCACTTTCAATCATTAATCATGAATCAAAACACCCTAAAACCAGTTTTCACAATGTTTAATTTTTCATGTACATATCTTTGGCCAGTTTGTCCATGATTTGGCATATATGGACGCAGGGGAAAATCCTGTCTCAGGATTTATGTTGATAAGCAAGTCACTCTAGTAATTTACAGAAAGAATACTGGGGATGCAGGCACTTGGTGTGAGCCTGTAAAGCTATACTTGGAGAAAAGGCAGAACCGAGGCAACCCAGAGGCTGAGAGCAGGGCGTATTCAGCAGGAACAGTCTTGCTACAACGCCACACCCCTGCTCCATACAACTGGCACGGCCCCTGGACATGCTGCAGCCACCAAAATGGTTCCCAACTGTCTCACTGTGTTCACATCATTCCCATCAGATTAATTTCTCCGGTGGAAGCATGCAGTTGGCTGCGTCTAGGTCAATGTGCCTCTTTTCTGTGAGCCTAGGGACATGGGGGAGGTGTTTCTCTCCTACCTGGATTCTCCAGTGGGAAATTGGGCACTCAATCTCATCAACATGACACTGAATGGAAGATTATCCTCCAAGATACATGCCCACACATTTGTTTTTTTTTTCATATCTACTGAAAGAGTGAACCTATATTTTCAACTCTGGTTAGTTGTTTATTTACATAATATCCAATATGACATTTGGGAGTGGAGCACTTGCTGTTTTTTCCTTGCATGTGATTAAATCGATGCCAAGACGATTCAGGTCATCTTCCTGTAACCTGTTTCAATTTGTTTTCATATTTTTAAGATGCTTTTTATTTCTGGCATCGACATTGAATACTGGTGGAACCGAATAGTAAGCCAGCTGGCAAAGCAGAAATATAAGCTCCAGAGGCTTAGCCCCAGTATCGTGAAAAAAGGTACAGAAGGGTGGATTTGGACTGAGCGGTAATTTAAACTTACATGAATCAAAGAAACAGGTCTATTAGGGCAACTGGACAATATTCATCAAATTTACATATATACATATCCTTAGGCTTAATAAATGCACTCTAAAAACCTATACACATGCCTAACGATTTATGTACTGGTTTACTAATTTTAACCTTTTTTCACAATAACAAAAAACTGGGATTAACCTAGTTATCCATCAAAAAGAGACTGTTCAAATACTTTTTTGGACATTTGTACAAAAATTTTATGTAGGTGTACTAAAAACTAAGACTATCTTTATATATATAAGACATATATCATATATGACTATCTTTATATATATATATATATATATATATATATATATATATATATATGATATGATATCCAAAATGTATTGTTAAGTGGAAAAAACCCTCCTAAACCACTGTTCCAGTCTGGACTGGTTGCTTTTAGGCTAGCTACACAGCTGTCATCCTGGGACTTCACTAGTCTTCTGAATTTACTCTTTCCTGGATCCTAAGTCTTACTTGTTCTCTAGCTGTGTCTCAAGAAATGGTATATATAAGATAAAAAGCAGGTTAAACCAGTGTGCACACAGAATGCTACCATTTATGTAAAATCAGTGGGCTAATATATATGAACTTTATTATATGTGAATAAAATGTCACTGACAAAAAAAAAAAAAAAGAAAAAAAAAAAAAATGTCACTGACAGCACTGACAGTAACTGATAGGACTGCCTGCCTCCTGGGAGAACAAGTAGGTAACTGGGGGTATGTGGAATGTAAGGGAGACTTTTCATTGTATACCCTTTCTGTAGCTTTTGAATTTTGAACCATGTGAATGCATTATGGACTCAAAAACTAAATAATTAAAAAGGACCCCAATACTAAGAAGCCATATTTCCCTTATATAATGAGTTATTAATTCTATATATACATATAGGAAAGGAGAAAAATCTAAACAGATATGGTGGTGGTGGTAAAAGAACACAGTAAAAGTAAACTTTCCAGAGGAAATACCACCCTAAGAAGAAATATCAGTAAGAAGTCTAAAAGGCATGAGAGAGCATGGCATCAGGAACAGTGCTTTCATAGAAGGAAATATTTACTGACACAGGAAAATGCTCATGACAGAAAGGGATCAAAAAACAGAGAGCAGGAGCAAAGGACATAATCCATATAATGAAAAGGCATCCTATAGAATGGGAAAAAATATTTGCAAACCATAGATCTGATAAGGGTTTAAATATACAAGGGACTCAATACAACTCTATAGCAAAAAAAGAAAAAACCTGATTAAAAAATGGAGAAAAGAACTGAATAGATATTCTTCCAAAGAAGACATACAAATGGTCAACAGGTATACGAAAAAGTGCTCAATATCACTAATTATCAAGGAAACGAAAATCAAAACCACAATGAGATATCACCTCACACCTGTTAAGATGGCTTTTACCAAAAAGACAAGCAATAGCAAGTGTTAGTGAGGATGCAGAGAAAAGGGAATCCTTGTACACTGCTAGTGGGAATGTAAATTGGTTCAGCCACTGTGGAAAACAGTATGGCGGCTCCTCAAAAAATTAAAAGTAGAACTGCCATATGATCCAGCAATTCCACTTCTGAGTATATATCCAAAGGAAATGAAATCAAGATTTTGAAGAAATATCTGTAATTCTATATTCATTGCAACATTATTTACAGTAGCCAAGATATGGAAACAACCAAAATGTCCATCAATGGATGAATGGATAAAGAATATGTGATACACACACACACACACACACGCACACACACACGTTGGAATATTATTCATCCATGAAAGAAGGAAATCCTGCCATTTGCAACAACATGGATGGACCCTGAGAACACGGTGCTAAGTGAAATAAGCCAGACATAGAAAGACAAATACTGCATGATCTCACTTATATGTGGAATCTAAAAAAAGTCAAACTCATAGAAGCAGAGAGTAGAATGGTGGTGGCCAGGGGCTAAGAGGTGTAGGGAATGGAAAGATGTTGGTCAAAGGGTACAAGCTTTCAATTATGATAGGAATAAGTTCTGGGGATTTATACTTTAAATTTACTAAGGGAGTAGATCTTAAGTGTTTTCACCACACACAAAAAGTGGTAACTATGTGAGCTGATGGACGGGTTAACTAGCTTGATTGTGGTAATCATTTCGCAATGTGTGTGTGTGTGTGTGTATATATATATATATAAAATCATGTTTTATACCTTAAATATATACAATTTTTATTTGTCAGTTTTATCTCAGTAAAAGTGGGAAAAAGAATGCATAAATTTATGTGTAATATCACTCCCATTTCCCCCTAAATATATCTGCAGATGTAAAGAGAAAAGACTTGAAGGTAACATACCAATGATGAAGGGTAGTTTTCTCAGTGTGGTATCTGATACCTAGCATTCTAGCAGCCTAAAATTTAGGGCAAGGCAACTGTCAATCCTACTGAGGAAACTGAAATGCAATCCAATTTAGCCACGGTTCAAGCCAAGCATGGGGACTGTGCACAACAGCAGGGATATGTCTGTTATACTTCTGCTGCCACCCTTAGAAACAAAATTTTACCTACCATGATGCATTTTGGGGTTCTAAAAATGCCACAGCCACTTTGCAGGCACACCTAATTTATTTACTTGGTTTTATTATCTTCTACTAACACATGCATAGGTTACATTTTGGAGACAGGTTTTATTTTATTTTATTTTATTTGTCTTCTTTTAACATCTTTATTGGAGTATAATTGCTTTACAATGGTGTGTTAGTTTCTGCTTTATAACAAAGTGAATCAGTTATATATACATATGTTCCCATATCTCTTCCCTCTTGCGTCTCCCTCCCTCCCACCCTCCCTATCCCACCCCTCTAGGTGGTCACAAAGCACCAAACTGATCTCCCTGTGCTATGCGGCTGCTTCCCACTAGCTATCTATTTTACATTTGGTAGTGTATATATGTCCATGCCACTCTCTTGCTTTGTCACAGCTAACCCTTCCCCCTCCCAGTATCCTCAAGTCCATTCTCTAGCAGGTCTGTGTCTTTATTCCTGTCTTACCCCTAGGTTCTTCATGACTTTTTTCTTTTCTTAGATTCCATATATATGTGTTAGCACACGGTATTTGTTTTTTTCTTTCTGACTTACTTCACTCTGTATGACAGACTCTAGGTCCATCCACCTCACTACAAATAACTCAATTTCGTTTCTTTTTATGGCTGAGTAATATTCCATTGTATATATGTGCCACATATTCTTTATCCATTCATCTGTTGATGGAGACTTAGGTTGCTTCCATGTCCTGGCTATTGTAAATAGAGCTGCAATGAACATATTGGTACATGACTCTTTTTGAATTATGGTTTGCTCAGGGTATACGCCCAGTAGTGGGATTGCTGGGTTGTATGGTAGTTCTATTTGTAGTTTTTTAAGGAACCTCCATACTGTTCTCCATAGTGGCTGTATCAATTTACATTCCCACCAACAGTGCAAGAGTGTTCCCTTTTCTCCACACCCTCTCCAGCATTTATTGTTTCTAGATTTTTTGATGATGGCCATTCTGACCGGTGTGAGATGACCCACGTCCTAGAGAAATGGAAGTAAAAACAAAAATAAACAAATGGGACCTAATGAAACTTAAAAGCTTTTGCACAGCAAAGGAAACCATAAACAAGACCAAAAGACAGCCCTCAGAATGGGAGAAAATATTTGCAAATGAAGCAACTGACAAAGGATTAATCTCCAAAATTTACAAGCAGCTCATGCAGCTCAATAACAAAAAAACAAACAACCCAATCCAAAAATGGGCAGAAGACCTAAATAGTCATTTCTTCAAAGAAGATATACAGATTGCTAACAAACACATGAAAGAATGTTCAACATCATTAATCACTGGAGACAGGTTTTAAATTTCATGTATATAATAAGTAGTACAACAAATCCTGATTTTATCTTAGTTTCTGAAGGTAAAATTGCATGCTTTTCCTAATTTATTTTGTAACCAAACCAAACAGTTCTTCTTTTTTCCAAAAGGGATCCAAATTCTTCAGGAGGAACATGCTAGTTTGCAAACAGGAGTGCTGTTTACCTGAAACAGTCAATTTGAAAGATACCTATGTTATAATAGACCCAGGAAAACCCAAAAGCTGAGGGATTCCATCACCACTAGACCTGCCTAATCGGAAATGCAGAAGGCTATACTTCAAACTGAAAAAAGAATGGCATTTCCTTCTATTGTATCAAACCAGACTCTTCACCGTTTTGAAGATTTATGGCCACGAATTTTAAGAAAACTCATTTTCTGAAAAAAAGGAAGTTTTTACTAACAAAAACTTTTAGTTTGCTTTAGAGAAAACATCTGTATCAAACAAGTTCAAACTATTAATTTCATGAATATTTATTTTACCAGATTCTAGTCTAACCATATAGGAGAAAGGAGTAAACACTAGGTGGTCAAATTCTATTTGATTAGGCAGAGATGTAAACAAAATTATGGACATGTACATTACATATTATGTACATATCTGATACATGTATATATACATATACATCATACCCCTGATGCTATTACAACGAGTCAGACTAAATCGATTTAAAGTAACTAGGTTCATTTCTCTCAGTTCCTAATTGGTATTAACACATTCCATACTTAGAAGCTAACACTTGTGATCCCTGTTAACTAAGCATAAATATCTCATAGATACTATTGAAGCTTTGCTGAGTATGGAAATGCAGTACTAAAGAAACCATGACTAAAAGAGCACTGAAATTCTAGAAAATTTATAACTTACACAGAAGGAACTCCTCAAATGGTTAAAAAAACAGAAAGGGCTATATTAACATTGTTTTTAGGGAAAACAAAGAGGGGTGGCTGCATCAGACCACATTCATGCTGATGTATGAAAAGTACATGGAAAGAGGCAAAGTGGGAGGTGGTGTGAAAAGGAGCAGGAATCAAGCTGAGTCTCTGGAGCCCACCGTTAAGAATAAAGCTCATTCAGTGAGTAAGCATGGAACTGAGAACAATCATGAGACTCAATAATACTTGCATGTTTAAATGGCATGATTAGACAGAAAAAAGGATCTAAGGCAAAAACCTTGTTCTGAAGAAAATTACGGGAAAACACATTCACACACACACACACACACACACACACACACACACCCGACAACCCAGCAATACTGGTTCTGCTTAGTTCGCAACTCTTTAGGGTTTTCTTCAGAGCAAGTTTGACATCCTTGTTCCTTAGACTATAGATGAGGAGGTTCAACATGGGGACTACATTGGTATAAAATACTAAGAAGAACTTCCCCTGGCCCACAGAACCATCAGAAAAGGTCTTGAGATGTGTAAACAACCCAGAACCATAGAAGAGGGCAAACAGTTATTATGTGGGAGCCACAAGTACTGAGGGCTTTGGACCAACCCTGAGCTGATGAGATGTGGAGGATACTGGAGACGATCAAAGCATAAGAAACAAAAATAATGAACCTACATATTATTACAACTGTGCTCACAATAATGGAATCCACCAGCTCGCTGGCATCAGTGCTGCTGCAGGACAGCTGGAGGAGGGGGAAGATATCACACATGTAATGGTTGTTGATGCTGGAATCACAAAAGGATAATCTGACCATGTGCCCTGTGTGGACCATGGCACCGGCAAACACCATTACATATGAACCAAACATCAGCAAAGAAGAGACCTGAGGGGACATGGTGACTGTGTACAAAAGGGGCTTACAGATGGACACACAGCGATCATAGGCCATGGCTGTCAACACATAGCATTCAGAATGGACAAAGAAACAGAAAAGAAAAACCCAACAGAGTCATGCACCCCGCAAAGGAGATGATGTTCTCTGACACAAAGCTCATCAGCAGTTTAGGCGTAATGACCAAGGAGTGGTAGAGATCCATGAAGGACAGGTTGAAGACCAAAAAATACATGGGAGTGTGAAGATGAAAGTTCAGGCATATCTGATGAATTAAGCTCAAATTCCCTACCACAGTGACCATACAGTTCAATAAGAAGAGGAAGAAGAGGGGTATCTGGAGTTGACTTTGGTCTGTAAGTCCTACCAGGATGAACTGAGCCATTTTCCACAGACATTATCGGCAGGGGTGTGATCTGTGAGGAAATGAGAAAACAATGTCACATCAAGAAGAGACTGAAATCCTTTCTTTCTAGACCGAGGACTTGTTCCATGGGGGCTCAAGGGTGACTGCTGGGACAGCACTCTAGAAGAGCCAGAGTGACAACTCCGTATCTTTCAACTTTCTTCTCTCATCTGTCCTTCCCTTCCATGTTTTCAAATCTCAGCTGCAACTCCTCACCTCCCTTGGGCTGACACGATCCAGGATAAAGTCTTTCAGCAGGGGTCCAAAGTGATGTCCACATCTGAGAGCTAAGGAAAAATATCTTGAAGAGATGAGTAGGCTGGCCAAGGCCATACAGCAAGAGAGGAAAGGAGTCCAGAGTGGTACCCGGGACTCCTTGCTATGGAAATTCCTGAAGCTTGGGACAGTGAGGTCACTGTGATCCCCACTGTGCCCACTGCTCAACCTATTCTCTTCCTCCTACCTTTCAGAAACTCAGCACCAGGCTTAGCAAAAGTACTGAGAGTGTCCCCTACGATCCTGCATTCCTCCCACCCATTCCCTTTATCCAATCTTACCTCAAAATCACAATGGATTGTTTAAGAAGGGCAGGTGACCTCCCACATCTCTCCACTGCTGTAGCAGTGGGAATGAAAACATCAGAACAGAGAAGACTCACCACCCAACTTCCTTCAACCTGGAGACTTCACTACTACCAGGCCTTATGTGCTCTTTTCCCTTCATTGGCGGGAAGGAGACAGAGGTTTTGACAAAGGAGGAGACAACATCCCTTCTGTCTGTAGATTCACATATGTCTTCAGGGCAAGGCAAATGCATCAGCTTTATGTCTCCAAACCATCAGCGGGCTAATAGTGTGAACGCATCTTGTTCTCTGTGGATCTCAGCAACTTGTTTGGAAGCTTGGAAAATGAGCCTCATTTAGGATCACAGTTTGATCAGGCTCCTTAGGGAAGAAATTACTGAGCCTGTGTTTACATCTTTTGTTAGTAAGTTGATATTGGTACATTTGGGACTCAATGTTCTTCTCCAACTATCAATTCACATTAAGAATTTATTGATATGTAATAAATTATCATAAACTTAGTGGCTTAAAAGAACACCCACTTATTAGTCATAGTTCTGTAAATTAGAAGTCTGGTATGGAATCACGTGGCTGGATTCTCTGCCCAGGCCGAAATCAGGGTGTAGGCAGGGCTGCATTCCCTTCTGGAGGCTCTGGGGGAAGAATCTGTTTCCAAACTCATTCAGGTTGTTGGAAGAACTCAGTTCCTGTAGTCGTAGAACTGAGAGCTCCATTCCCTTGCTGGCTGTCAGCTGGGGGTCACTCTCAGCTTCTAGAGGTTGCCTGCATTCCTCATTATGTGGCCCTCTTGTCTTCAACCTGGCGGTAAATGGAGAATCCTTGCTGTGCTTTGAATCTCTCCAACTTCCCCTTCTGCCACTAGCTTGAGAAAAACTCTCTTGTTTTCATATGCTCATGTGATTACATTAGGCCTGCCCTGATAATCTCCCTAATTTAAGGTCAACTGTACCATATAACATGCATTATCCCTAAAGTGATATATCATTATATATATGGTTCCTTCCACATTCAAATAAGAGGGGATTATACAAGAGGAAAAGACATTGGGGGGCGGGTCATGTTTCAGAATTTTGCCTGCCATATCTATCTTCTCTGGAAATCTATTCTTCACACATTTTATATGGAATTACTTGTGAAAATGCTGTATTCCCTTGTTTGGCTTCTCTCTCAACACAGATGCAAATTCCTCAGAAAGAGCCTTCTAGGGTCTGCTCCCCAAATTTGGCGTCCACAGCCTCTTCTCCCGTGTGTCTACTTCTTGAATTTTACTCTCTAGTAGTACTTCTCACGCATTTTGATGATTTCTTGGCTTCATGCCATTTCATCTGCCTGAAATGCCTTCTCCCTTGTTCGCATTGGATACCACTTACTCATTCTCCGAGACTTGTTCTGTCATCATTTCTGATAGAACATCTATTCTGACCTCTTCTCCTGTCTCTACTCCCGGAACCTAAAGTGCCTTCTCTGTGTGCTGCTGAAGCATCTCCTGCATTTATCTTCTCCCATTTACATACAGTGAGTTTACATGCGGACCTTCATTTAAACTGTAAACTCCTAGAGGGCAGGAAGTCAATCTTATTTATTTTTATTCATGCTGCTATTAACAGGTCTTTCTATTTTTTCTTTTTTTTTTTTGTTTTGGTCTTTATATTTCTAAATAATATGCGGTTGTTTATTGATTTTTCACTATTATGTCTTGTCAATCGACTTTAAGTCTGGGAAACGAAATCTAGCCAATTTTCACCTTCTACCACTGCAAATATACTTCCTAATGTCTTCATCTTCCCAGTACAGCTAATTTTTAAAGTTCCATTAATATTCAGTGTTTACATGATTATGAGGGTGTAAATGCTTTGCACAACTAAGGAGTAAAATATGCTGATTACTTTTCCTTCACAAGCCTGTTTTCTCTAGAGTAAATAATGGTCTTGGTGGATTTAAGCTGCAAGGTACTCTGAATACAAAAAGGAATAAGATGCAGATCCTGCCCCTTGGTTCTCTCATTCTAATTAGAGAAGCAACAAAAGAAAGTGAGAACTGCACAATTTATAGATATCTGGCTCTAGCTACAATACTAAACTCTTTCATTAACTTATCCTTTATAATCTTCAGAATTATTTGAGAACAGTATTTCTGTTTTACATATGAAGAAACCAAAGCTTATGTTAAAAAGAAATTTGCCAAAGTCATAACAACTAATGGCAGAGCCAGGATTTAAACACAGATCTTTCTTAATATAAAATTAATTTCTCTTACAATGCTATACAGAAAAAAGGGAGTAATTACTATCATAGAACTTTGTACAAGGTACAGTAGTGACATGGATTAATTAAAAACCTTTTCATTATAATAAATAATTACTTTTCATTGTAAGTGAAATGATATTGAGACAAACAAAAAAGTTCACTTAACTGGCAAATCCAGGGATGCATTAGGCTTCAGAATTGAATGGATCCGAGGAATCCAGAGGGTTGTGTCTCTTTCTTTCAATTACTTGAATATGCTTGGTTCTACCTGGCTTTTTTCTCAGACAGACTTTCTCCTTGTGTAGACCAGAAGACTCTACTCTGTTCCTCACGAATATGTATCTCCACCTTTATTATTCTGACTCATGCAATGAAAAGATCACTCCTTTGCTTGATCTTATTTTAGCTGAAATTTCAAAATGGACCTTACTAAGAGTTGGGGTATAACTCAAGGGGAAAATGGCTTACCATGAGACCATATAGGACTAGCTTGTTCTGTGGGGCTCCACCACCCTTTTCCATATACTCAGATCACATGAAATTGAGTAGCTCTTATCTAGGTACCTACTTTTGTAACTTCCAGTGTCAACATGTGGCAGGCATCAACATTATCACCCTTCACCCAAGACTACCCAACAGGTATTTTGAGCTTTTATAGTCCAAAATGAGGAGAAGAAATAAAGAGAAAGGAAAAGACTCAATATATGCTGCTCAATGCCTGTACTTTTAATTTCAGTATTCTGTTAAAAGAGATGCATCTTTCAACCATGACTGATGCCAAGAAAATGATCTCACCCTCAACTGCTTAACTCTGGGTGAGATTTCAAGAGAATATCATTCCCAGGAAGGGACTGGAGAGAGACCAACCCAGTGAAGAATCTCATTGCTTGCTTGATTTTGCCTATTTTTCTTCTTTTCCGTGTTCTAATCTTTAAGATTTTATTTTTAAAACCGTTACAACACAAATTTTATTCTGTATTTGACCTCTCTGTTGTTAGTGTCTATTACTTCTTTACTCCACACATAGTACTTTTATAATTTTTTTTTTTTTTTCTTCTCTCAAGGTACCAAGAGGTGACACTTCAAACTGCACATCCTTTCCCTTCCCTTCCTGTATATCTCACTCTCATCTCTCGAGACAGATTCTTCCTTTTCACATTTAGTGTGAACTTAACTCTTTCTGACCGTGGTTTTGGATCAAACTAGATCCATCACAATCACAACTCTTCTCTCTTACCTAAGCTTTTTCCACCTGCTCTTGCTCATTGCAAAAGCTTGAGGTCTCTAGAGCAGGAGTGAGAGAGATTGCTTCCTGGGATTTTCTTTCTTAATTTATAGTTATTTTGAAGTTCGGGCATATTTTTGTCTTTGGATTATGCTGTAGATATTGTTTTTACAGATTTTTATTTGTTCATCTTATTCTTCTGTATTGCTTTTACCAGAAATATTGGGAGGTGTGGATCTAGGCAGCTGTCATTTTTTCTGGCTTCCTGAAAGTCTTCTCAAAAATAACACCTGGGGCATATATCCAGAGAAAACCATAATTCAAAAAGATACATGCACCCCAATGTTCACTGCAACACTATTTACAACAGCCAAGACATGGACGCAACCTAAATGTCCACTGACAGAGGAATGGATAAAGAAGATGTGGCATATATATACAATGGAATATTACTCAGCCATAAAAAGAAATGAAATTGAGTTATTTGTAGTGAGGTGGATGGACCTAGAGTCTGTCATACAGAGTAAAGCAAGTCAGAAAGAGAAAAACAAATACCGTATGCTAACACACATATATGGAATCTAAGGAAAAAAAAGTTATGAAGAACCTAGGGGTAAGACAGGAATAAAGACACAGACCTACTAGAGAATGGACTTGAGGATATGGGGAGGGAGAAAGGCAAGCTGTGACAAAGCGAGAGAGTGGCATGGACATATATACACTACCAAATGTAAAATAGCTAGCTAGTGGGAAGCAGCCGCATAGCACAGGGAGATCAGTTTGGTGCTTTGTGACCACCTAGAGGGGTGGGATAGGGAGGGTGAGAGGGAGGGAGACGCAAGAGGGAAGAGATATGGGAACATATGTATATGTATAACTGATTCACTTTGTTATAAAGCAGAAACTAACACCATTGTAAAGCAATTATACTCCAATAAAGATGTTAAAAAAAGGACATTAGGTAAATACTAAGGAAATCTGTATCAAATATGGATTTTAGTTATTGATAACATAACAATATTGGTTTATTAATTGTAACAAATGTACTGTAAGATGTTAATAATAGGGGAAACAGAATTTGGGGTATATGGTAATTCTCTGTACTGTGTTCTCAATTTTTCTATAAATCTAAAACTGTTCTAAAAAATAAAATTCATTTAAAAAAATGAAGAAGGAAACCAAGAAACAGGAAGATATAGGATCCAGAGAATAGGGGACCTAACATAGGTACAGGGACCTAACATAGGTAAGAGGTGAAGAGTATCCCCAGAAAGATGGTGAAGGGGGATCTCAAGATGTTAAATCTTCAACAAAGTAAGAGGGCATCCTGTCGTCCCTGGAGTGGATCATAAATTTATTGGAAAGACATCTTAAAGAAGATAACACTTTCAGACTACCAGCTAACATCATATAGCTACAGCTGTACATACTGAGAGGAGATCTGTACAAATGGGCACGAGTTTAAGGATAAATCACAGAAATCCATAGACTATTAAGCAAATGAAAGCACCTAAAATATTCACTTCAAGGAAAACAAAATAGGAAACGAAAGCAAAAATAGCATTTTATGTACTATCTATAAATACTGTTTAATAATCTAACTGCCAAGATTTATCTAACAATTTACAGTTATAACCATATTGCAAGAAAGAGAGGCGCGCGTGTGTGTGGGGGGGTGGTGGTGAGAGGGAGGTAAGATTCCACAGGAACTCACACTGGAAACTATTAGAGTAATCTAAACATGAGATGAGGAGAAGCTTATCAAATCAGTATAATTGAGAAAGAAAGGCCAGACCAGGATCTCAAGGAGATAAGTTCTCTGGGACTTGGAGGCTGGATGAAGAAGTTGAGTGAGAAGATGTTTACAATTTATTTGTTGCCTAGGTGGTAGTGAAAAAAAGCTTATAAATTGATGACCAGAGGAGGAGCAGTGCTGAGAATCGCCAAATAAACGCTGACTGCAGTTTGGGGCACTTTAACTTGAGGAACATAAACAGACATAAAACAGAACCGTCCAGGAGGCAGGGAACAGGTTCAGGCTGTACATTCAGGTGAATATGAATGAGGAGAAGAAGAACAAAAACTTATCAGACTCTATGTTCCAGGCAGTGTTCTAACATTTTACATGTAGTAAGTCATTTATGCCAAAAGACAATTATTCTCATCTCACAGATGAGGATACCAACGGTGAAGGAGGTCACATAAATTGTCTAAAATTTCACAATTAGAAAGTGGAGAATCCATCTGGGTTTAAATTTCAGAAAGTCTGACTTGACGACCCGTTCCCTTAAACGCTTTGCCGCAAGTCAAAACCTCAGACTAGCAGAATCATTGACCTGCTCTGCTCTCCTGACACTGAGAGAATAACATATCCACAACTACACTACATGATGTGGGTGTTGCCAACTGCTCAGAATTGGGTGAGCATCCTTTGTCAGTGGTAGCACAGCTGCCAGTCCTTTTGGCCTGCCCCACCTTTGCAGAACCTCTGTCTACCAAGCTGTCTATAAGATGTCTTATAGATGCAGATACCTGCCACATCTGCCTATTCTCCAACCCTGGTTTTAGAACTTCAAACCAATTGTCTGAATTCCCAATCTTCTTTATATTAACTCTTTTCTATTTGAAAGAGCTAGTCATTTTTTTCTAGTTTTATTGAGGTATAATTGACATACAGCACTGAATTAGAGTCACTTTCTATTGTTTGTGCACATAAACCCTGATACAATATTTCTCCCCCACATGTATCAGCCAAAGTATGATCTAACTGGCAAAACACGTATCTGTCAAATGGGTTAAATTCTAAGTTAGAAATATGGATAAGGTGTACAAGATTTCAGGGTGTTTTAATTCTCAGCTAATCACTGAAATTTGTGTAATCTTTGTACCTCACTTCTCAAAAGAGAATATTCTAGCTTCTTCTTTGGCAAACAATGTCACTATTGGTTTTCCCAATAAGTCCTGTTTCATGCAACCTAAACTCATTTGCTACAACTTTGGATTTTTCCACAGAAATATTAGAAGTTACAAACATAGTTTATATTTCCTGAAAAATATGGGTAAGTCAAATCAAAAGGACCTTCTTCAGTGGAACTTATGGTTGAGTGAGGTCAGCAAATCTTCTCCACAAGAACATCCATAAACTTGGCCAAAATCGACAAACACAATGATTTCAACACTCTGGAAATCAACCAACGCACACAACAATCAGAAATGTTGATGCTTCAGAAAGTGCTGAAGTTTATGTAAGAACAATGCGAGTCTGTGATATTTTACACAGGACTCCTCCCAAGGCCAAATTCTGCCTGGCTCTTCGAACTGTGTATAAACACCGTACTCTAGTTGCTGAATTTGTGTCTCACAGGGCTATGTGTTTCCAACTCTGAAACCCTACTCCACGTATACTGGGGTTGACGGAATAATAATAAATTGTAGATAAAAGAAATTTTGTTACATTCAAATGCCTTTTCCCGGCTGATTTCCTTATGAAGAATAATATTGATCTGGGGAGCCAGCGCCTCAGCAGCGAGAGCGGCCGGCTCCACCCGCTCGACTCCTCCCACAGCCGCCGCCGCCGCCGCAGCTTTGCCGCCGCAGCTTTACCGCCGCCGCTTGACGCGACGCGCGGGCCAAGGTTGGCTCCACCGCAGCCTCCCGGAGCCCAGGGGCAGCCCGGAGGCCTGTGCCCTGTGCCCAAACGCAGGCGCAGCCTCACTCTTACCTTCTCCGGAGAATCTCTGAAGACCCGGCGGGCGCAGGAGGCGGCTAGCGGACCCTGCGAGGTCCTGCGCGAGGGCTCCCTGGTCTCCGGCATCTGCTGGGCCCCGAAGTAAGCGGCGCTAGAGAACAGGCAGCCTGAGAGCCCCGGGCGGCCGGCTGGGCCTGGGTGACCGCTCGGAGGCTGTCACGGGAGACGAGTGGGGCCTGCGGGCACGCGTGGCCTGGGCCACCGCCAAGGCCTCCTACGGCAGCAACTGCGAGATGGACGGCACGGAAAGCACCCTGGGGCAAATCAGCGGCTAGCACCAGAAGTGCCCTGCAGCCCACGCCCCGGCCCACTGCAGCCCCCAGTTAGGCCGCCCACCAGCTGCCCGTGGCCTGGCCCCTGACGGTCCCGCAAGGACAAAGCTTCGTCCGTCCTCTCCTCTGCAGCATGGGGACCCCAGGCCCGCCGAGCTGCACACCCGCCTCGTAGGAGCCGGCGGCTGTGGCGCCGTGTGAGGAGCATGCGCACGAAGAGCCCGCCCGCTGCCGCCTCGGGTCTTCCGCAAAATGGAGAAGCAAAGCCCTACGGGGCCGCCGGGCCAGGGCCTGGCCAAGAAGGACACCAGGGGCAGCAAGCTGGGTAAGTGCCCGTCCATAACCCTGGATATGTTCTAAAACAAGAAGTGCGTCTCCCGGGCAGCTGCTCAGGCCGGGGTTCCCGCGTCACTGCCGCCCGTCAGACGGGCACCTGGCCCTCGTGCCGAAGCAGCCTGGAAGCCGCTGAACACGGCGGAGCGCGGCTCCCCTTGAGGCCCACCGGTGGATGCCCTGCCTCTCGCCCATCGGCCTCTCCGGTCTTGGGGCTCTGGGCCCCCACTGCCCCAGGCCTTGCTCCCCCAACTCCCATCTTTTCTCACACTCAGTGTCTGGGCTCTCAGCCTCCCCTTCTTACGCATCTGCTTCCACTGTCTCTTTGGGCTTCCGGCCCCCTTTGGGCCCTCATTCACTTCAGGGTCCCATCGCTTTGTGCCTCAGTCCCCCATTTGTAGGGGTCACCTTTTTGTACTTCAGTTCCCCATTCTTTTCAGGCCTCCTGTCTTGGGCCTTCCGTGGTCTTGGGGTTCCCCTCTGCTCACGACTTCCCGACCTTGCAGCTTCCTTACTCTGCTGCTGCATTGCTGTCTCTGGCAGCCCCCGTCCTCTCTGTCCTCCCTGTCCTCCTCAGACCCTTTCTCTCTCACCTGCATCTCAGGCAGCTGGGGGCTCACTTCCTGTCCTGCTTGTATTCCGGTTCCTTCACTGCCTCCCTCCCTACTTCCAGACACCTTTCTTGACGGCCCATCCTTTTGCTGTGAGGAAGTGAGCTGGTTGCAGGCAGTTTGGGAGGGAGGGGTGGAGCCAGCTTCAAAAAATGCCTTTCTTGGCAAGTGTGATAGGACAAGCCCTTGAAGCAGACCTGGCCCCCTCCTCCAGCAAGGCTGTGGCCAGCATCTGGTGAGGAGTGAGCGCACTAGGCTTTGTACACGATAAAACCTGGTCTGGATGGATGATGCCCCAGCCTCACGAAGAGTCCCTGGCATGCCCCACAGACACGTGTTCACAGGCACCATCCCCAGCTATGCCCGGAAAGGGGCTGAATGTGGAGCGCTTGTTCTTGAACAGGGAAGGCAGAGTATGGTGGCTGCTGAGCCCCAACCCACTGCTCTGGAGGGGTCCTGGCACCCCATGGGGTGGGAGTGGTCCTTGCTCTACAGGTGCCCAGCAGACCCCATCTCTACCCTGTTCTTGGAGCCTTTCCTCTTTGTTACCAACCTGCAAAATCTGTCCTCTTAACTTTCTTGTATTTTTTCACCTCCAGAGAGTAACTTTGATTTGGAATGATACCTTTTGGTACCAAAAGCCAATCCACCCCTCAACATGTAGGTGTTAGCACTGTGAAATTAGTGTTTCTGCTATATCATTACAAATAGATTTTTTTGTTGTTGTTGTTGTTTTGTTTTTGTTTTTAAGTCTAAGAAATCCCAAGAGAGAAAGAGTTTAAGAAACAAGGCCACTGAGCAAAGGCAGCAGTTCTGACTCCCAGCATGGAGAAGGGAGAATGGTGGGGCTTGGGGGACACTGTCACTTTCACTCCCTTTTATCTCTCTGTCCACCAAAGCCACTGCCCAGCGAGTGGTGACACCAGGGACTTTTGTTCAGGTGGAAAAGGTCACTGGGGAGCTGGATGAACTTGAGCATTTCTTGGCCTTAATATGCTTGCTCCTTAGTTTGTTTTCATGTGGCCTGGTGTGTCACTGTTCTGAGCAGACCATTCCAGGCCTGTTGCTAAGGGAAAACCCTAACAGGCATTCTGCCCATGGAGAGGCCAAAGACTGGGACCCCAGCCAAGACTCTTAAGAGCCTCCTGTCTGTATCCTGCATGCTGCATAAGACACCATGCTGCATAAGACATCTCCTAAAGTGAGATTCTGCACATTTTGTTGTTAACAAGAAAACACAATACATACACAAACACAGGCACATAATGATGATGTTGTGAATTTTCACAAAGAGTTAGTAGTGGGACATACCCTGTCTTTGACTGATTATAAGACCAACTCAAATTCTGGCCCAACTGCGCAGGCCTGGGAGAAACCACAAACTTGAGCATGCAGCACCACCCTAGGGAAAGCAAAAAGGAGGCTATCAGTAACTGAACTAGTTTTGCAGCATTGAAAGAAGGCATACAAGCATAAGAACTCTGCTGTAAGTTGAAACAAGTGTGGAGCACCATAGAAAAGATCTGAGAAAGCCTCAGAATTACTAGCAGAGCTGACAGAAGGTAATTCTCTCCTGAAGCCTGTCAGAAAGACCAGAGGAGGTGACTGCTTCTCCAGATTTGAAGACAGTAGCAAAGTCTTCAAGGAATTTGAAAAATCAGTGTAGCATGACATCACCAAAGGAGCACAATAATTTTCCAGAATCAGAGCCAAAAAAATGGAGATCTGCAGTTTGCCTGATAAAGAATTCAAAATAACAGTTTTAAGGAAGCTCAGTGAGCTACAAGAAAACAAAGAAAGACAATTCAATGAAATCATGACAAACAAAATGAGAAGCTTAATAGAATCATAAAAAAGAACCAAATAGAAATCCTGGAGCTGAATAATTACAATGAATGAAATTTAAAAATGTGATAAGAACAGCAGAAGCAGATTAGATCAAGCAAAAGGACAATTCTATGCAGTAGAAGACAGGACATTTGAAATTATGCAGTCAGTAGAGAACAAAGAAAAAAAATGAAAAAAAGTGAAGAAAGCCTATATGAACTGTGGGATACCATTAAGAGAAACATTGTAGACACTATTGGAGTCCCAGAAGGAGAAGGATGGAGAAAGGGGCAGAAAGCATGTTTAAAGGAATAATGGCTAAGAACTTCCCAAATCTGGGGAGATATCTGGACATCCAACTTCATAAAGTTAATAGGTCACCCCAATACTTCAACTCAAAATGATCTTCTCCAAGACACATTATAATTAAGCTGTCTAAAATCAAAAATTCAAGATCATCCAGAGGAAAAATAATACTCAAATACAAGTGAACCCCCATTAAACTATCAGATTTCTCAAGAGAAAGCTTGCAGCCCAGGAGAGAGTGAGATAATATACTCAAAGTGTTGAAAGAAAAAACTGCCCTGCCAATCAAGAATACTTTACCCAGCAAAGCTGTCTTTAAAAATGAAGGTGAGATAAAGACTTTCCCAAACAAACAAAAGCTGAGAGAATTAATCAGCATTAGACCTGCTCTAAGAGATGCTGAATGGAGTTCTTCAAGCTGAAACAAAAGAACACTAATTTGTAACATGAAATGTAAAAAAGTATACAGTACACTGGTAAGTATATAGTCCCATTCAGAATATAATACTATAAGACGGTGGTGTGTTAACCAGTCAACTGTAGTAAAGGTTGACAAAACTAAAGAACAAAACTATTAAAAATAACTATAACTTCAATAACTTGCTGATGGATGCACAATATTAAAAGAGGTAGATTGTGACATCAAAAACATAAAATGTGGGAAGGGAGTAAAAGGGTAGTGTTTTTGTGTTACCAAAGTTAAGTTGTTATCACCTTAAAATAAAGTTATATCTATAAGATATTTTTTGTAAGGCTCATGGTAATCACAAAGCAAAAGCCTACATTAATATAAAAAGATAAAGAGAAGGGAAATAGAAACATACCATTATAGAAAATCATTAAATCACAAAAGAAGACAGCAAGAGAGGAAGAAAAGAACAAGGGAATTACAAAACAGCTAGAGCACAATTAGGATGGAATTAGTAAGTCCTTACCCATCAATCATTATTTTAAGTGTAAATGATATAAATTCTCCAGTCAAAAAGAAAAGAGTGGCTGAATGGATTAAAACAAAATGAAATAAAAAACAAGACCCAATTATATGCTGTCCATAAGAGACTTACTTCAGCTTTAAGGACACATACAGACTGAAAGTGAGGAGATAAAAAAAGGTGTTCTATGCAAGTGGAAACCAAAAAACAGCAGTGATAAATATATCAGACAAGATAAACTTTAACAGCTGTAACAAGAGACAAAGACGGCAGTGATATCATGATGAAGAGGAAACATTACAACTGATATCACAATAATACAAAAGATCATAAGAGACTACTATGACCAATTATACACAAATAAATTGAATACTATAGAACACATGGATAAATTCTTAGAAACAAACAATATACCAAGACTGAATTATGTAGAAACAGAAAAATCGAAACAGATCAATAGGGCTTCCCTGGTGACGCAGTGGTTGAGGGTCCGCCTGCTGATGCAGGGGACATGGGTTCATGCCCCGGTCCGGGAAGATCCCACATTCCGCGGAGCAGCTGGGCCCGTGAGCCATGGCCACTGAGCCTGCACGTCCGGAGCCTGTGCTCCGCAACTGGAGAGGCCACAACAGTAAGAGGCCCGCGTACCGCAAAAAAACAAAAAAAAACAAAAAAAAACAAAAAACAGATCAATAACGGGTAAGGAGATTGAATCAATAATCAAAAACCTCCCAACAAAGAAAAGCCCAGGACCAAAAACTAGATGGTTTCACTGGTGAATTCTACTAAACATTTAAACAAGAATAAATGCCAAAACTTCTTAAACTCTTCCAAAAATGGAAGAAAGAACAGCTTTCAAACTCATTTTACAACCAGAATTACCTTCACACTAATGTCAGGTAAAGACAGTATAAGAAAAGAAAACTACAGGCCAATGTCTGATGAATACAGATGCAAAAATTCTCAATAGAATTCTAGCAAACCAATTCAACAGCACATTAAAAGATCATACACCATGATCAAGCAAGATTTAACCATGGGATGCAAGGATGGTTCAACGTACACTAATCAATAAATGTGCTATACCAGATTAATAGAATGAAAGATAAAAATCATTATTTCACTAGATGCAGAGAAAGCATTTGACAAATTTCAACATCCTTTAATGATAAAAAAGGGGGTGGATTGCAAAGGGAGATGAATATACTTTTGGGGGTGAGGGAAATGCTCTAGATCTTGACCATGGTGGTCTTTACATGACTATTATTTTTGAAAGTCACTGAACTGTACTCTTAAAATGAGAGCATGTTATTGTATCCAGATTATGCCACAATAAAATTGATTAAAAAGAGAATATTATAGGAAGAGCCAATCTGAACTGTGATCTTATATCCCCTGCCCCTTAAACATTTTCCATAAATAAAACAGATTTAGTTTTGCATTAAACAAGAACCTAGTAGTTTTAAAATTACTACAGAAGTTCGAATAAATGTGGGTTGTATAAAATGGAATGCAACTCAGCAATAAAAGGAGCAGACTGTTGATACATGCAACAACTGGGATGGACTTAAGGGCATCATGCTTAGTGAAAAAAGCCAATTTCAGAAGTTATATATTGTACAGTTTCATCCGTTGTCTTCCTAATGACCCAACTATAGAGATGAAGAACAGGTTAGTGGTTGCTGCAAGACAGATGAAGGTGGGAGGGGATAGGTGTCACTATAAAGAGGTAGTGTAAGGGGTTCCTTTATGTTAGTGGAAGAGTTCTGTACCATGATGGTGGTAGTTACATGAATCTACACAAGTGATCACATTACATAGATCTACACACACACACACACAAACACACACACACACACGACAGAAACACATACTGCATATGAAATTGCTCAAAGCTAAATAATGTCTGTAGTTTTGCTATTATACTACAGTTGTCAAAGATGTCACCATGATAGGAAGCTGGGTATATTTCAGGGGACTCTATCCATTATTTTTGAAATTTCCTGGGAATGTATAATAATTTAAAATTTTTTTTAAACTTAGATTTTTTTTCTCATAAGCATGATCATAAGCTAATACATACATAGGAATTTTAAAGTCATATTTCCTTGTAATAGTAGCTTATTTACAGTGATTTTTCTTATACATTTGATTTTAATCTATTAAAAGCATATTGAATCAGAACAACTCAAGGTAATTAAATTTCCATGGAATAATTTTTATAGTAAATAGTGTTTTATTAAACAATAATCTCTGAAATCAATTAAAAAGATTCTTTGGTTCATGTCTATAAAATTTGCATAAACACTGATTATTTAAAGAGACTCCACTATTATAAAGGGCCATAATAAACTTTTCTGAAATGGTCATATATCTTTATGAACTTAAATTCTTGAAACTAATGTTACCTAGAATTATAATTAGTGAATTTTCAATGACATTAATTATTTGCATCTTTATAAGAGACAGCAGAGGAGCCTTTCTCCTATGCTCTGGGGAATGATGGGAAATTAACATTTACTGTAACAATTAGGGTGTAAACACAGACACATTTCTCCCCTGCAGAGCGTATCATGATGGGAAAGTCCTGGGGGACCCCTATACCTGAATTTCTAATCAGGTCCAAAAGAATTATAAGCCTTAAGCAAATGCTGTGTGCTCTATGACATTGTGGCTCAGATGTGAAGCCTGTGGTTACCCTTCATGGTCTCTTAGTAAATTTATAACCACAAGTTTGATCTAAATCATAGACTGACTCTTGGAACATTCATACTGTGAGATCTATGCTATGACTCTTTTCCAGGGAAGGAAGAAGATTCTGTGACTACATCTGCTCAGCTTTGATATCTCCAAGGCCAGTTCTTCTTTCAGGACAGCAGAGGTAAAACACGTATAAAGGGTCAGCACTGAGTTCCCTCAATGGATGGAGAGTGAGATAACCAAGTTTGTATACTTGCTCATTCCCTCTGTTGCTGAAAAATGAGAAGTATTTATACTGAATAACAAGAAACTCCAAAGTCTGAAGCTCTGACTCTACTGCCTGTATTGTTCGCAGCATACACTCTGTGTTGACTCCATCTTCATTCTGGGAGCAGGAGAACTGTAGCAGTTCCAAGTGACAAATCCAGACAGCAACATCAGAAGAAATTTGTGTTTTCTTTCTAAAATTTTTTTATTGACCTGTATAAACAGAGGAAAGTTGATATATCATAATAAGTATACAGCTTGAAATGTTTTCACAAACTTAATAACTAACTTAATCAGCAGTCAAATTAATTTCTCATTCATGCCATCCTACAAAACCTAGGAAAGCACATCCACCTTCCTTTATTCATTCGCTGTCCAGCTAGGTTAGAGCAGAGGAGGAGAATGTGTGGAAACACTGGAATATATGGTTAAGTATAAAACTTAGGTTACTAAGGTTCACCTCAATACCTGTTATCAATTATTAACTTCCTGGATTCTTATAGTAAAGTATCTGAAAACCTTAGAGACTATGAGAGACTTCCTGGTAGCAGAATATCTGTATGGTCTCTTCCCTGTAGGGATCCTTTCTTTCTTGATGGTCAAAACAGGGGACCTGAGGTACCTAGTAGGGTAATGGAAACATGAGTAGGAACTAGGAAGTGATGAATCAGAGGAATAGGGGGGAGAAATGGGGATACATTCCCACCACTGAAGCCCATCAGCAAGTAGGCTTGTTCCTCAGCTACCCCATCCCTCTGTCTTCTAGTAAGATAGAGCAGTTGTTTGTCACATGCAGTTCATGCAATGAAAGACAGTGATTTAAATGTTGAGGGGTGTGTACCTTCAGACCCTATGAAGCAAAGGAGGACTTATGTGATTTCTGCCAGTCTGAGTCTCTTTCTCATAAAGCTCATATAAAAGAGAGTTTGTAAGAACAGAGCTGGGTTCCCTGTTGATGGAGTTTTCTTCTATTCTCACAGATTTCCAAAGTTGAGAATGCTGGCTAGAAATGACTCCTTAGTGCCTGAATTTATTCTTGCTGGATTAACAGACCGTCCAGAGCTCCAGCAGCCCCTCTCTTACCTGTTTCTAATGATCTACATTGTCACCATGGTGGGCAACCTGGGCTCGATCATTCTTATTGGTCTAAATTCTCACCTCCACACCCCCGTGTACTATTTAGTCTTCAACCATCCTTCATTGATCTCTGTTGCTCCTCTGTTTTCACCCCCCAGATGCTGATGAACTTTGTATTCAGGAAGAATATCATCTCCTTTGTTGGGTGCGTGACTCAGCTGTTTTTCTTTCTCTTTTTTGTCATCTCTGAGTGCTATATGTTGACCTCAGTGGCCTGTGATCGCTATGTGGCCATCTGTACTACAATGCTGTATAAGGTCACCATATCCCATAAGGTCTGTTTGGTGCTGTCTTTGGCTGCGTATGTGATGGGGTTTACTGGAGCCTCTTCCCACACAGGGTGCATGCTTAGATGAACCTTCTGCAGTGTTAATATCAACCATTACTTGTGTGACATCCTCCCACTCCTCCAAGTCTCTTGCACCAGCACTTATGTCAGTGAGGTGGTAGTTCTCATTGTTGTGGGTATTAATATCACAGTACCCAGTTTCACCATCCTAGTTTCTTACATCTTCATCCTTACTAGCATTCTTCATATCAGATCTGCTCAGGGAAGATCAAAAGCCTTCAGCATGTGTAGCTCCCACATCATTGCTCTTTCTCTTTTTTTTTGGTTCAACAGCATTCATATACCTTAAATATTCTTCTCCTGGATCTATGGAGCAGGGAAAAGTTTCTTCTATTTTTTATACTAATGTGGGACCCATGCTCAGTCCTCTGATTTAGTGTGAGGAACAAAGATGTCAGAGTTGCACTGAGAAAATCCCTGTTTAAAATCCAGAGGAGAAACATGTTCTAATTACAAACAACAATAATGTAAAGATATTCAATTTTTATTGTCTTCCAAGATGATATTTGTTCATAACTGTGTTTCTTCTACAGATTGTGTTATATGTGGTATAATAGACTTGTCTCATCACTTTCCTTATAGCTTGTCTAACTTTTCCTACTTATCTCTTGCACCTTGTACCAGTTTCCTAAATAACTAGTAGCATCTTTATAAGAGGAAAATATGAACTGATTTTTTTCATACCATCTTTGTCTCCTGGGCTATTCCTAATCTGGACAAATATGGTGAGTTTCATAAATACATAAAGTTAAAATTAGAGCTTGCTGTTCTAGACACAGAAGTGCCCAAACACTGCAGAATAATTGTCTTTTAAAACAATATTGTTCCTGGTATAGGAAGAAGAATTCCAAGAAATGTCTTCATTGCAAATTGCATATATAGCTTAAAGTAGGATCAGATCCTTCTGACATTATCATTTTGTTCTATTTTTCATACACTTTCCTTTTATTATTACTACTTTTCTTGTTCCCTTTGAAAATGGCCAAATCTGTTTTACATGCCACCTGCTTCTGAGAACCTCTATAAGGCAAATGCCTTTAATATTGAAGAGAATACATATAACACCACCATTTATTGCCAAACATGGTATTAAGAGAGGATGATTAGAAGAATAATACATATGTATCTCAGGATCCCAGTAAGCATAATGGGTGATTTATTATAAAATTTGTGTTTATTACTCTCTAAAATGACACCAGATATTTTGAAAAAAGCACATGGTTTTACTGTCAATTTCGTTTTTTATCACTTTAGGAAAATACTACACATGGTGTTAGGAGAAACATTTTAGCCATGTTTCACTTATCCAGTGAAGTATCATGAAAAAAGTTGTGTATTAATATAGTAAACCATATTCCTAGCAACATTTTTTGAACATACTTAAACTTCGTCTCACCAGTAAGGCAATAAATATATTTACCTAGATGCCTCTCCCTATAATTTCCCTATTTCTCCAATGCTTTTCCCATTCATATATTTAGAGTATCAAATATAGTTGTAGGTCAAAAATATTCTTGTTGAATTGGATTATCTTGTTTGAATAATAACAGTAATAAATTTAATGTTATAAATAATAATTAATAAAATATAGTCATAAATGACAATAACAAAAAATAAGTCAGAAAGAACTCTGGGGTAAAATTTCTTTTGAGGAGTAAAGTGTGGCAACCATAGAGAGGTGCTGCTAACTCCCTTTCAGTAGAGCCACCTGTGGGGAGCATCATTGACTGTCTATAGCCAATACTCCTTTGTATCCACCATAGTGTTCAGGCAGAGTCCATGCTTACTCTAAGATGGCCTCAGCCAATGGCTTAGCATGGTGGGTCATACCGGACCTGGCCAATTTCTGTGTAATGTGAATCTCTTCTGATAGGCAGTCTTTGTTTAGGGACTTCCTATCATCCTATTTGAGATTTTTTTGAACTGCACTGTGGTCTGAGGTTTTCCTACCCAATCCTTTCTTCTCTCTCTCCTTTCGTAGGTATCACACTTTCATCCTGGTCTGAAGGCTTTCTCACTGACTCCCACTCATTCCCATTTTATCCTTCACAGGCACTTACCACAATAAATGTCTTGGAAGTCTAATCATTTCTTAGCATCTGTTTCTTGGAGAACTCTAAAATGACATAGAGGACTTAACACTAACTGATTTTAAACCTTAGTTTTAGGATATGGTAATCAAGACAGATTGGTTTTGTTATAAATATAGATAAATCCATGGGACACAATAGAATATTCAGAGACAGATCCTCACTTATATAGTTGATTGATTTTTAACTGAGCAACTGTGTAAATCCGTAAGTAAAGAAAAATCATTCTAAGCAATTGATGCTGGAAATACTACTCATGAGGAAAACAATGAACTTTGATCTCTACCTCACATCATACACAAAAATTAATTTTAAATAGATCAAAACTATACACATGAAACTTTAACATAAACCTTCTAGAAGAAAACATAGAAAAGTATGTTAGTGTAGGCACAGATTTCTTAAACATATTCTGGAAAGCACTAAATCTAAAAGAGAAAATGAGTTTCATTTAAATTAGAACACTCTGTTTATCAAAAAAATATTTATAGGCAAGACACAGACTGGAAGAATATTTGCAAAACATATATTTGATAAAGGTATTGTATCCAGAATATATAACAAATTAATTAAAATGTATCTCAGTGATAAAAAGATCATATCATATATTGGCAAATGATTTGAAAGACACATCCCAAACGAACATATGTAAATAGCCAGTAAGCACATGGAAATGTGCCTAACTTGGTAAACCCCCTTATGTATAGTGAATAGCTGGACAACAGCTCCTTAACAGCTGTAGTATCCTCCCTCACTTTATTGCCCTGACTTTGCCCCTTGAGTGGCTCAAGCACTTGTCAGGCCTTCTTCTTGGTCTCCCTCCATGTTGGGCCTTGCACCCTCTTGGAGCCTCTATTGCAGAGGTCCAAGCACCAGCTGTGGGGCATCTCCAAACCCTCCATTAATCCAAGCACCAATCCTATAGAGCTTCTCCTCTTAGATTCTAGAATCTGGTTATGCTTCTTATTCTTTCTGTTTGTTCTATCAGTTCTGGGTAGCTATTTTTTATAGGTTATTAGTCTTTATGTTTTCTCTGCTTCATCTTTTGCTCTTTCCTCCTTGCAATGTCTATATATCCAATTATCTTTTTTTTTTTTTGCGGTACGTGGGCCTCTCACTGTTGTGGCCTCTCCCGTTGTGGAGCACAGACTCCGGACATGCAGGCTCAGCGGCCGTGGCTCACAGGCCCAGCCGCTCCGCGGCATGTGGGATCCTCCCGGACCAGGGCACGGACCTATGTCCCCTGCATTGGCAGGCGGACTCTCAACCACTGCGCCACCAGGGAAGCCCTGAAACAGGGAACACCTTTTATGTGATTTTGTTGGACTGACTTGCCCATCTCACAAGACATATCCTGTCTAATTAGCACATGCCAAACCCTGATGACAGTGATTAGTCAGAAATAGTCATTTGACTACAGTCTTTTCTGCCAAAATTATTTAAACAAACTTTTCTTCTTGCAGTTACTGAATTGGTAAGATTAAATCTAGGGATTCTAGTAGTCCTGTTTTCACTACATGGGGAGAGTTTATCTGAGGTTAAAATGCAGTAGAACCAAGCAGACAAAATGCGTGGAGAGAGACACGCCTCCATGAATTGTTGGCCCTGTCCAGCCAAATAAAAGGCCATGTATATTCATGACTTACCAGTTTCACACACTTTTTGGGATTATGTTGGTTTATGTAGGCAAAATATAGTTGCAGGCATGACACATGCCTTGTAGTCTGAATGTGATATCCAATTTCCCAGCACACTCTGCTGGCAGTATGAGTCAGTAAAATGCCTGGCTCGGTCTGTGAATCAGGTTGACTTTATATTCTTTTGATCAACATGGCAAAAATGATCATTTAAAATTATTAAAATCACAACTCATGTAAAACTAAAATGATTAAAAATTCAATTGTAGTGTTTTAAAAATAATTATAGAATTTGAAGTAAAAATTATTTCAATATATCAAGCGTTTTTAAAACACCTTTAGGATATTTGGAAGTATTATGTCCATAACTTGATGAATTTCTTGAAGATATGGGTAGATATGGCTTTATTATCCTTCTGTATATGCTGCATAAATACAATTTTAATTGGGAAAAATATTTGTTTTCTTCACGCAGAATCCCCAGATGAATTCACATTAAAGGCATCGAGCCTAGAGTATATCCTAGACAGATGCTCTCGGAAGGGTAAGAATAGAATGTGTCTGACGTGATGGCATATACCGTACTTTGGCCAGCGTCAAGAATGGTCAGCCAAGTGAGGCACTCACTGCTCTATTTCAACAGCCCGACCAAAAAGGCACTCCACCACCTGCTTACCAGCTACAGCAGCCACACGCAGAGGGTTCAGTGCCTGTGGTGGACCAGAGTCCCACAGAGATGCTGGGGGAGTCTGTTTCAGGTGCCCAGGAGCACAGTGCTTGGCCTGTGGTGGATGCCAGGCAAGGAGTCCTGATGTTCGCAGCTCCAGGCAGATGCCCTAGTCTCTGGCTCCCCATTTCATGTACTTCTGTCCATCTCCAGCCAATTTATCCTTTTCGTGGCATCTAAACTAGTTGAAGTGTGATTGCTGTAAGAATGCACAAGCCTTCTGCAAATTGGGTTTCTCTGTTATTTTGAAATACTTGAAATGAAAAAGCGAAATTAGTTCCAAATTTGTTGAACATTAAATTTGTCAGTAAAAAGAAAATAACTCACATTATTTAAATATGATTTCAATGGCAAAGTTTTAAATGGTGGTAAGAATGATCTAAACTCTACCACTGTGCATACAAAATTTCTCATTGATGATGATTATAAAAGAAATTGGAGATATGGTCATTAAAAATTCTTGCTCAAGAATTGCAAATAACTATTTCAAGCACAAAGCCTGTTAACAAAGAAATTATATTCCAGAAGCAAGTACCAATTTTCATTTAGAATTATGAGTATATTTAATTTGGGAATGTTATTTAATAAAAAATGATAAATCTCATTTAAGAGAGATTTTTGATGTTTGAATAATTTACATTATTATAGTAGTTAATGAATATACCAACTTTTCTGATTTTACCATCAAATATATCCTGAAAACTTCATAATACATACATTTTCAATTTAATAAATAATGCAAAATTTATGTAATCACAAACCAGTTCATAAAATAGAATATTGTAGAATATTTTATTCAGTATTTTTAGCTGTTTTGAGTGGGTGGTAGACCCAATAGCCTAGCCCAACAATACCAGAAATGACAGTTGTTAAATAGCTTATTTAGTCAACTTTGTTCTCAAATTCGATTAGGTGGTAAGGGGGCATTCACTGTGTAGTGATACTTTAGGTGGATGTCTTCAGCTGTTATGTCTTCAAATATTTTTCTACCACTCCTCCTCTCTGCTGTCTGGGACTCCAATTACATATGAGGTTACTCCAATTACATAATACGATGTCTTAGGGCTCACTGATGCTCTGTTCATTCTTTTCTAGGCTTTTTTTGTTGTCTCTGGATATCATCTTGGTTACTTTCTATTGCTGTTCTTTAAGTTCATTCATCGTTTCTTCTGATGTGGTGTTAACTCCATTCAACACATTTATTTTTACATAAATTGTTTAGAATTATTTTAGATTTATAGAAGAATTGTTAATATAATACAGAGAGTTACTATATACTTCATATCTTGTTCCTCTTGCTATCTTACATTAGTGTGATACATATGTCACAGTTAGTGAACCAATATTGATAATTATTGTTAAAGTCCATACTTTATCCAGATTTTCTTAGTTTTTACCTAATGTCCCTTTTCTATCCTAGGATCCCATTCGGGTTACCACATTGCGTTGATTAGTAATGTCTCATTGGGTTCCTCTTGGCTGTCACATTTTCTCAGACTTCCCATGTTTTGGGTAACTTTGACAGTTTTGAAGAGTATTAGTCAGGTATTTTGTAGAATATCCCTCAATTGGGATTTCTAATGTTTTTCTCATGATTATTTTTGGATTCTGTATTTTTTTGGATTTGGTGTATTTTTCATTTCACACGTTGTATTTTTCAGATCAAGGAAGTCAATATGGGCCTTGTCATGCCTTGACATTTTTTTTCTTGAATATATAGAATATATTAATAACAGCTCTTTTTTTTTCTTGTCTGCTGATTTTAAAATATGTTATTTTCAGTATGTTTCTACAGATTGAGGTTTTTCCTCATTGTGGATTGAATTTTCCTGCTTTTTGCATGCCAAGTTTTAAGCTAGTTTTTAGTTGGATTTCCTGTTATTTTAAACATGAAATGTTGCCATATTTTTAAACTGAAATTACTCATTTGTAAATTTTTTATAAGAAAGATAAAAAGAGATTGAAGCTTGGCTGTCACTATTGGTGATAGAAACACAAACACACTGTAATAATTGGCAGGGCTCATGGAGCACAAGCTTAAATGGGAAGTGATTAATGTCCCAGTTGTATCTGATTATTTTTTTTCTCGGTTTTCTTTCTTTGCATCAACTTCATTGAATTTCCCCAGGTTGGAGACATGGATTCAATATAAGTCAGAATATTCTTTATGGAAACACCCAAGCCCAATCCTGTGTAAGACTACTGACCCATCTGGTCCAGTATTAAGACTCTAAGGTTGGTATGGAAAGGTGTGGATTGGCCTACCCTTACTGATAGTAGATATTAGAGATGTGTTACAAAAACACAGACTAGTTTTCCATAGTAAGTCCTGAGAGATCTACTGAATAGTTTAAACTATTGAGCTGTATAAATTTTTACACAAATAAATTTTCCTTATAAAGTTTTATAAAAACATTTCAAATTATATTTTATGAGGTCTAGTTTACATATAGTAAAATATACAAATATGAGGTCTACAGCTTGATGACTTTTTACCTAAGTATAAATTCATTTAATCACCACCCAGAAAAAGATACAGAACATTTCCATGACCCCAGAAATTTCCCTTATGTCACTTTCTAGTCAATAGACAAATCCCATACACCAGTTGAGGTAACCATTGCTCTCATTTCTATCACTTTAATTTTGCCTGTTATTTAAAATCTTATAAATAAAGTCATACTGTTTATACTCTTTTGAGTCTGCCATCTTCATTCAACATAATGATTTTTGTATTTCAACTGTATTGGTGCATGTATCAGAACATTGTTTTATGAGAAATATCTCACTGAATGTATTTTCTACAATTTTCTTATCTATTCTCTTATTGATGGAAATTTGGCTATTGAAATAAAACCTCAGTGAACATTCTTGTACAAGTATTTTTTCTGACTTATGCACTAACTTCTCTGTATATGTGATAGCCGTGGAATGTCTGGATCAGATGCTACATATGGTGCAACTTTATTAGAAAATACCAGTTTGTTTTCCAAAGTACCTATATAATTTTACTCTTCTAACAGCAGTGTATGAAAGTTCCAGGTGTTCCACATCCACATGTTCACTTGGTATAGACAGTAATTTTAGCCATTCTAGTGTGTATGCAGTGGTATCTCATTATAATATTAATTTGCATTTTCCTTAGGACAAAGGATGTTGAGATACATTTTTTCAAATTTATTAATATTTGAGCCTGTATTGCTTCTTGGAATGATAACTTTAAACCATTTTAAAATACATATTGAAAAAAAGAAATACAATTGTCTGTGTTCTCAGATGACATGATTGTCTCTGTAGACAGTCCCTCAAAATTGACAGCAACAACTACAAAACAAACAAATGAACAAAAAAACCTCTTGGAACTAATAAGTAGCTAGAGGAGAGTCACAGGATACAAAGTTAACATACAAAGGTTAATAGCTTTCCTATATACCAAGCACTGGATGATTGGAATTTGTAATGAAAAACTCAATACTATTCATGTTGTCACCCCACCCCTACCCTCCAAAAAGAAGAAGTACTTAGTTATAAGTCTAACAAAATATATAAAGGATCTATATGTGGAAAACTACAAAACTCTAATAAAAGTAATAAAAAATCTGAATAAATGGAAAGATACTCCATGTTTGTGGATTAGAAGACTCAATTATGTTAAGATGTCAATTCTTCTTAACTTCATCTGTGTCGTCAATGTGATCCCAATCAAAATCCCAGCAAGTTTTTGTGGATATCAACAAACTGATTCTAAAGTTTATATGGAAAGGGAAAAGACCCTAAATATCAAATACAATACTGAAGGAGAACAAAGTTGTAGGACAGATACTGTCCAACTTCAGGACTCACTATAAAACTACAGTAATCAAGTCAGTGTGGTAGTGATGAAAGAAAAGACAATGGATCAGAAGAGAGAACCTGATGTTGACCGACAAAATATAGTCAACTGATCTTTGACAAAAGAGCAAAGGCAATCAATGGAATAATGGTAGTCGTCTTCACAAATGATTCTAGAAAAATCAGATGCCCATTTGCAAAAACATGAGTTTAGACACAGACTTTACACCTTTCAAAAACAAAACAGGGCTTCCCTGGTGGCGCAGTGGTTGAGAATCTGCCTGCCAATACAGGGGACATGGATTCGAGCCCTGGTCTGGGACGATCCCACAGGCCGCGGAGCAACTAGGCCCGTGAGCCACAACTACTGAGCCTGTGCTTCTGGAGCCTGAGCCCCGCAACAAGAGAGGCCGTGATAGTGAGAGGCCCACGCACCGCGATGAAGAGTGGCCCCCGCTTGCTGCAACTAGAGAAAGCCCTCGCACAGAAACGAAGACCCAACACAGCCAAAAATTAAAATTAATTAATTAATTAATTTTTTTAAAAAAAGAGTAGAGGCTTCTTCCTTCAGCTCTACCATGCTGTTTATCCATTGAACTTCCAGTCAGAAGACCTGGGTTTACCTCAGGTTCTGTCACTAACAGTCAAATCTTGCATGGATCACTTCACTTCTACTGACTTTTGTTTAAAACAAACAAACAAACAAACAGAAAAAACCAGAATCAGGACCAGAATCTAGGACCCCACCCAAGATCTGCTGAATTAGATTTTGCCTTCCCATTTTCTTCCTGACACTTGCAGATTTAACTTTCTTTCCATTATATATTTACATTTAAAAATATATTATTAGCCAGTGATTCCAGATGCTTGCAGCAGCTTAGCTCAGTGTGACATAATACTGCAAATTAAAATTCTATTTAGTTAAAAAAGGTTTACATTTTTTGCATCTTTATGATAATATAGTATGGTATAAAACTTAAATTACCACTGACATTGATAAATTAGAACATATTGGGCTTGAGTTACTTAAAAAGGAGCCAGGAATTAACAAAAGATACCATGGTATATCTCAGTGAAAAGGATCAGGCTACTGTGACCATCATGTAGGTAGAAGAAAGGAGGGTAATAGGTAGTTTTGCAATGTAAGAATAAGCTCAGAGCATCTCTACACTCATTCTCTGCCTGTATTTAAACTGGTTGTGTTAAAAGTGAAAGAATGACCTTTAATTCTAATTTAGTACCTTGCTATAAACTTTTCTTGTAATGTGATTTGATGTAATATAAACTTAAAGGGAGTGTTTCTGGTTCTTGCATCACCTAAATAAGAGTTCTTAACATTTCCAGGAAATAAAATAGTTTTAATGAATCTCTAAGGTCCTCATCAAGGCTAAGCCCAAGAATGTCTGTCTTGTGAGACACATTTCAAGTTTGCCCTAAGGAATTTTTAGTCCCCTTGTAATTTCTAAGGGTCTGAGGATAATAATTGGGACTCATTTTTGTAATGATTAGGTTTTCAACTATCCTACATGTAAAACCCATATGAGGGATTTCCCACATGTATTTCTTGCCTCTCTGCTCTTTTTCTTTTTATTCTTTCTCATTGAGTTCACCTGATTCCATGGCTTTAACCTCTGTGGAAATGGTCCCCAAATCTTTTTCTCAGATTCTGGTCTTCCTCTTGAGCATTATTTAGCCTTATTTAGGTTGTATACTTCTACTTGCTTGTCCAGCTGGCAACTAAAGATCACCATGTTCAAAGCTGAATGCCTATTGTTTATGAATATTTCCATTCTTTCTGAATTCTCTCTGTAGTTAACACCATAATTTAACCAAGCACCTAGGCTAATATCTTTGGGATTTTTTTGGTCTACTTCTATCCCCTTTGTGAGAAGTTCTGATGACTCTTTCCTTTCAGTGTCTTTTGCATGTGTTTGTTTCTTGGAATTGCTCACAGTAGCACTGTTAATTCAGGGCATTTTTATCATTCATTGACTATTGTAATTGCCTCTTGCGAGTCACCTTGCCTCCGGTCTCTCTTATGCCAGTCCATTCTGCCAGCCATTGCCATATTACTCTTTCTAAGCTTGCACTTAGATTAGTTCAGTCCTTTGTCAGAAAAGAAGTAAAAATGTCAAATGGTTCCTAATGGCCTCTCATAGTGAGCTGACCTTGATTTTGGCATTTGAAAACTTCCTGTATTGACCCAAATCTGCCTTTTGATCTGAGCCTAGGCAGTCAGGGAGAGACATTGAGACCTTTCTGAGAGTCTGTGGAAGTCCTCTTTGTGACATTCAGGGAGGATGGAAATTATATTCTTTTCTCTGAGCTTAGCAACTTTGATCTGAGTCTGTGTTGCATTCAGCAGGGACCTTTCTGAGAGCTTGTGGAAGTCTGACAGTCTGGGAGGATGGAAGTTACTTTATTTCTCTGAGCTCAGTTAATCCAGCAGGATTGAGGTCCCCATGTAAAAGGGTGAGTGTTGAATTTTATCTGTCATGTTACTCTTCCAAACCTCATCTCAGAAAGCCAAGGACTCCCTGAAATGACACACCTTCTCTCTGCTGAGACAATCATTGATCATTAGGTGGGCCTGGTAAGCTATCAAAGCAGAAGTGGAGCAGAGATGCTGTAGTCATGAGTGGTCACAGGGTTACTGAATCTTATCCCTGTAGAACTTGCCCGTTAGTGTTTTTGATATATACTATCTTTAAAAATTCCCTCAGCCTTTACACAAAGGAGAAAACAAAGGCACACAGAGGGTTGGCTTGGGTTCATTCTCCTATTCTGGGTCTCAACCTCATTATAGTGGGATTGGGTGGAGAGAGCTGGGTACTCATTTTAATGTTACCCTTTGTCCTGTTCCCACAGATATGTCCTAGGGAAGAATGGCCCCAGGGAACGACTCTTCAGTGACTGAGTTTATCCTGCTGGGTTTAACACAACAGCCAGAACTCCAGCTGCCTCTCTTTTTCGTTTTCCTAGGAATATATCTGGTCACCGTGGTGGGGAACATTGGCTTGATTATTCTGATTGGTCTGAACCCTCACCTGCACACTCCCATGTACTACTTTCTCTTCAACTTTTCCTTCATTGATCTCTGCTGCTCCTCTGTCATCACCCCTAAAATACTGATGAGTTTTGTAAACCAAAACGTCATCTCTTAAGCAGAGTGCATGGTTCAGCTTTGTTTCTTCTCCTTCTTTGTTATTGAAAAGTGCTGTATTTTGACATCAATGGCCTATGATCCATATGTGGCTTTCTGTAAGCCCCTGCTTTACAAGGTCTCCATGTCCCATCAGGTCTGCCTCACGCAGATGGTGGGTGCATACGCGATGGGGCTTGTGGGTACCATGGCCCACACTGGGTGTATGCTGAGACTCTCCTTCTGTGACGGTAACATCATCGATCATTACACGTGTGACATTCCTCCTCTCCTCCAGCTCTCCTGCGCATGCACCTACATCAATGAGCTGGTGGTTTTCGTTGTGGTGGGTGTCAATGTCATAGTGCCCAGTCTCACCAACTCCATTTATTATACCTTGATCCTCTCCAACATCCTCTGCATCTGTTCTACAGCGGGTGGGTTCAAAGCCTTCAGTACCTGCAGCTCTCACATAATTCTGGTTTCTCTTTTCTTTGGATCATCAGCATTCATGTAACTGAAGCCTTTTCCTGCTGTGTCTCTGAATCGAGATAAAGTATCCACAGTTTTTCACACCATTGTGGGGCCAATGATGAATCTTTTCATTTACAATATGAGGAACAAAGATGTCCAAGTTGCACTGAGTAAGACTTTGCATAAAAGGGTGTTCTGAATGAAATCTGTGTTAGTTATTGATGCCAAGTCCTCATAAGGGCAAACAACATATAAAGCTATGGAGATAATAGTAAGAAATCAAAAAAAGAAATGTAAATGATTTAAAAGTGTAAATTAACTTAGTTATATAAATCACTTCTCAAGAAAATGTAAGGAAGAGGAGGATCAGCCGTTCACTCTCACCTTCTGATATTCCAATTATGCATATTTTTTCACTTTTGAAGTTGTTTCAGAGTTTTTGAATGTTCTGTTTTTCACTCTTTTTCTCTTTGGATTTGATTTAGGGAAGTTTCAATTGACTGATCTTCAAGCCACTGGTTCTTTTTCTAAACTGTTGGGTTTTGATGAGCACATAGAAGGAATGCTTCATTTATGTTACTGTGCCTTTTATTTGTAGCATTTTCTTTTGATAGTTTTTGTTAGGGTTTCCATCTGTTTACCCATCGATTCTTACACGTTGTCTACTTTTCCCTTAGAGTCCTTAACATGTTCATTATAGACATTTTAATTTCCTGTTCAATAACTTCTACATCTCATTCTTATCTGAGTCTGGTTCTGTGGCTTGCATTACCTCTTAAGACTGTTTCTTTGTCTTGTAATATTTTGTTGAAAGATAATGTGCTGTCTCAGGTACTAACCACTTAGTTAATGGCTATTAGGGTGAGAATTTTTGGTATCCTGGCTAGGATTTTGGCTATGTTTAATTCTGTAGTGTCTGTGGTTGCCAGAGTTATTTGCATGGATATATGTTAATATAAATGTTTCAGACCTTACATGAAATTTCTAAAAATCTTATATGTTCTGGTATAATGTTATAAGTCATAATTCTAGTTATTACTTTAAAATGTATATCTCAGAAATAACTAAATTTCCTTGTCAATTGCATTATTATGAACTTTCATCAAATCTTTAACCATGGTCATTTTTAAGTCTTTTGTCATTTACAGACAGTTCTGGGTGTACTCTGATGCTTTCGCAAAAATGTTCCTATAAAAGGGTTTCATCTTCAAGGAATTCATGGAAAAGACTCTGACAAGTACAGGTTTTTGGTAACTGACTATACTGCTGAACTGAATGAATAAGCATTTTCAGAACTCTAATGGAAAACTGATGAATTCATAAAAGTGCTAACAAAAGATCGAGATAAAAAAATTAATTACATGGGACTGAGTGAACTGCTGAGGATGATTACAATTTTTGTGACTTTCTGTTTGTATAAAAGAAAATCCCACAAGGACTCAGAGGCAAAAAATATACAAATCAATTTTCACTGCAAAGTAAAGGAGCTGTTACAGTGGAGGATCACTGGACTGAATGTCAATATTATGACGTAGTATGAGTGTGTTTCGTGTTTGGTAATTGCAATCATTGTTTGCATCCATTTACAATACTTGGTGTCAGTTTATTTATCTCTTGTAAAAATAAAATACAGTGTGGGGAAAAAATTTTTTTGTCAAAATATATGTACTGTACAAGTTTACATGTCGTAATAAGTATACAGCTTGATATATATTCACTAACAACAGATAATTTAATCAGCACCCAAATTAATTTATTTCGCTTTCATGCCATCCTACAAAACCTGGGAAAGCACATCCACCTTCCTTTATTCATTCTATGTTCAGCTAGGATGGAATAGAGGAGGAGAATATGTGGAAACAATGCAGTATATGGTTAAGTATAAAGTTTAGGCCACCAAGGCTCTCCTCCATACCTGTTATCAATTGTTGACTTCATGGAATCTTGTAGTAAAGTACCTGAAAATCCGAGAGACTCTTAGCAACTCCCTTCTAGGAAGGAGAATATGGTTATGGTCTCTGCCCTGTGGGAATTCTCTCTTTCTTGAAGGTCATCACAGGGGAACTGAGATAACTCGTAGAGTGATGGAAACATGAGTAGGAACTAAAAAGTGACTGGTCAGATGAATAGGATGGAGAGATGGGGATACAACCCCACCACCAAAGCCCATCAACAGGTAGGCTTGTTCCTCAGCTACCCCATCCCTCTGTCTTCTAGTAAAGATAAAGCTGTTGTTTGTCCCATGCAGTTCATGCAACAAAAGACAGTGATTTAAACGTAGAGGGGTATGTGTTGCAGTACTTACAGACCCTATGAAGCAAAGGAAGATGTGATTTCTGCCAGTCTGAGTCTCTTTCTTGTAAAGCTCATATAAAAGAGAGTCTGTAAGGACAGAGCTGGGTTCCCTATTAATGTAGTTTTCTTCTATTATCACAGATTTCCAAAGTTGAGAATGCTGGCTAGAAATGACTCCTTAGTGACTGAATTTATACTTGCTGGATTAACAGACCATCCAGAGCTCCAGCAGCCCCTCTTTTACCTGTTTCTAATGATCTACATTGTCACCGTGGTGGGCAACCTGGGCTCGATCATTCTTATTGGTCTAAATTCTCACCTCCACACCCCCGTGTACTATTTAGTCTTCAACCATCCTTCATTGATCTCTGTTGCTCCTCTGTTTTCACCCCCCAGATGCTGATGAACTTTGGATTCAAGAATAATATCATCTCCTATGTTGGGCGCATGACTCAGCTGTTTTTCTTTCTCTTTTTTGTCATCTCTGAATGCTATACGTTGACCTAAATGGCCTATGACCGCTATGTGGCCATCTGTACTCCATTGCTGTATAAGGTCACCATGTTCCATAAGGTCTGTTTGGTGCTATCTTTGGCTGTGTATGTGATGGGGTTTACTGGAGCCTCTGCCCACACAGGGTGCATACTTAGACGAACCTTCTGCAACGTTAATATCAACCATTACTTGTGTGACATCCTCCCACTCCTCCAAGTCTCTTGCACTAGCACTTATGTCAGTGAGGTGGTAGTTCTCATTGTTGTGGGTATTAATATCACAGTACCCAGTTTCACCATCCTAGTTTCTTACATCTTCATCCTTACTTGCATTCTTCATATCAAATCTGCTCAGGGAAGATCGAAAGCCTTCAGCACGTGTAGCTCCCACATCATTGCTCTTTTTTTGGTTCAGCAGCATCCATGTACCTTAAATATTCTTCTCCTGGATCTATGGACCTGAAAAAAATTTATTCTGTTTTCTATACTAATGTGGTGCCCATGGTCAATCCTTTGATTTACATTTTGAGAAACAAGGATATCAAAGTTACACTGAGGAAATCCCTGTTTAAGAATCCAGAGGAGAACCATGTTCTAATTTGAATCAGCGATATTGTAAAGAAATTCAACTTTTTATTTATTTTTACTGGTGTCTTTCAAGAAGAGTGTATTTATCACCATGTTGCTTCTACAGATTTTTTTAATATGTGGTATGGACTTGTCTTATCACTTCCCTCATTGCTGATCTTGTCTCATATTTGGCCTCTGTATCTCCTGCACCTCATATCAGTTTACTGAATAACAACATGTTTATAAAAGGTATAAATATGCTGACCTTTTTAAAAAATAATTTTTTCATACTTCCATCTTCTGAGCTATTCCTAATCTGGACAAATATGGTGAATCATAAATCACAGAAAGTTAAAATTATATCTTACTCATCTAAACAGAAGTGCCAAATACTGTAGAAATATTCTCATTCTTGTCGATACTCTTGCTGGTATAGGGAACAGGATTCAATAAAATGTCTTAATACAAACTAGTATATAACTTGAAGTATCATCAGATTCTCTGATCTTTCCTTTTGTTCTATATTTCTTATCAACCTTTTTATATTTTGCCCTTTCTTGTTCCCTTTGAGAATGGCAAAATCTATACAATTTACCACCTGTTTCTGAGAGCCTGTATCAGCCCAGTTCATTTAATATTGAAGAGAATACATGTAGCTCCACCTTTTACTGCCAAAGATGGTGTTAATAAAGTACCATTAAAGGAATAATACATGTGTACTTTAGGATCCTAGAAAGGGGGCTGACTGGTTTATTATAAAACTTGCATTCGTTATTATCTACAATGACAGCAAATATTTTTAAAAAGAGCATATAGCTCTTACTGCATAGTTTGTTATTTATCACTTTAAAGGAAAATAATGCACATTAAGTTAGGAGAAATATGTTAGACATTGTTTTACTTATCTAATGAGATTTATCATGAAAAAAGGTGTATATTAAAGATAATAAACTATATTTTTTCAACATTTTTTGCGATTATTTAAACCTGTACCTCAGTCCATTCAGGCTGCTGTAACAAAATACCGCAGACTCAATGACATAAACAACAGAAATTTATTTCTCACAGTTCTGGAGGTTGGAAGTCCAAGATCAGGGTATCAGCATAAATGGGTGAGGGCACTTTTCTGGGTCGCTCCCTTCTCATTATATGCTCACAAGGTGGAAGGGGCTAGTGATTTCTGTGAGATGTCTTTTATAAGGTACTAATCCCAATTATGAGGGTTCCATCTTCATGACTTAAGTACCTCCTAAAGGCTCCATCTCCCAATATCATCATCTTTGGGGGGTTTAGGATTTCAACACTTGACCATAACACCTTGTCTACCCAATAAGATAATAAACAGATTTAAAGTAGATGCTGTTTTCTCTAATTTCCCTATTTCTCCAGCACTTTTCTGTTTGTATATTTAGAATGTCAGATGTATTTGGAGGGCAAGAAGAATAGTGGTTACCTCTGGCGAGGGGATGGGTATTGACTGAGAAGGGGAACAAGGGAAACTTTCTAGGAAATGTGTATCTTGAATTATATTTTATATGGGCATATATATATATATAGGTAAAATTCATTGAGCCATACACTTAAGATTTATGTTTCCTTTTTAACGAAGTATAGTTGATTTATACTGTCATATTAGTTTCACTTGCACAACATAGTGATTCAATATTTTTATAGATTATACACCATTTAAAGTTATTACAAAATAATGGCTATATTTCACTGCACTGTACAATATATCCTTGCTGATTATTTATTTTATACATAGTAGTTTTTAAGCCTTAGTTCCATACACGTAACCTGCCCCTCCCTCCTTCCCTCTGCCCTTTGGTAACTAGTAGTTTGTTTTCTATATCTGTGAGCATGTTTTTGTTTTGCATATACATTCATTTTATTATTTTTTTAGATTCCATATGTAAGTGATATAATACAGTATTTGTCTTTCTCTGTCTGACTTATTTCACTAGATCCATTCATGTTGCTACAAATGGCAGAATTTCAATATTTTTATGGCTGAGTAATATTCCATCTTTATCTATGTATCATATCTTTATCCATTCGTCTATTGATGGGCCTTTGGGTTGCTTCCATATCTTGGCAATTGTAAATAGTGCTGCTATGAACATTGGGGCATATGTATCTTTTTAAATAGTGTTTTTGTTTTTTTCCCAGATGTACCTCCAACAGTGGAAATACTGGATCATATGGTAGATCTATTTTTTAATTTTTTTGAGGAGCCTCCATACTGTTTTCCATGGCGGCTGCACCAATTTACACTCCCACAGTGTACAAGTGTTCTCTTTTCTCCACATCTTCTCCAACATTTGTTATTTGTAGAGTTTTGATAATAGCCATTCTGACAGCCGTGAGGCGATATCTTGTTGTTTTGATGTGCACTTTCCTGACAGTTAGCGATGTTGAGCATCTTTTCATGTGTCTGTTGGCCATCTATATGCCTCCTTTTGAAAAATGTCTGTTCAGGACTTCTACCCGTTTTTAACTTGTGTTGATCTGGTTATATATGTTGGATATTAACCCGTTATCAGTCATATTATTTATAAATATTTTCTCCCATTCAGTATGTTGTCTTTTCATTTTGTTGATGGTTTCCTTTGCTATGCAAAAGCTTTTAAGTTTAATTAGGTCCCATTTGTTTATGTTTGCTTTTATTTCATTTACCTTAGGTGACAGATGTAAAAAAATATTCCTACAGTTTATGTCAAAGAGTGTTCTGCTTATGTTTTCTTCTAGGATTTTTATGGTTTCATGTGTTATAACATTTAGGTCTTTAATCCATTTTCAGTTTATTTTTGTATATGGTCAGGAAATGTTCATCCCATTGTTTTACAAGTAGCTGTCCAGTTTTCCCAGCATCACTTGTTGAAAAGAATGTCATTTCTTCACTGTATATTCTTCACTTCATTGTTGTAGATTGACAATAAATGTGTGGGTTTTTTTCTGGGATCTCTATTCTGTTTCATTGATCTGTGTGTCTGTTTTTGTGCAGGCACCACTCTGTTTTGATTACTCTAGCTTTGTAGTATAGTCTGAAGGCTGCTAGGGTAATACATCCAGCTTTGTTCTTCTTTTCTCAAGATTGCTTTGGCAGTTTGGGGCCTTTTTCGGTTGTATGTGAATTTTAGGATTAATTTTTCTAGTTCTGTGAAAAATATCATAGGTATTTTGTTAGGGATTGCATTAAATCTTTAGATTGCTTTGGGTGGTATGGCCATTTTAACAACATTGTTTGAATCCAAGAGCACAGAATATCATTTCATTTCTTTGTATCATATTCAGTTTCCTTTATGTTTTATATTTTCCAGATTATACATCTTTCACCTTTTTGGTTTAGTTTCTTCCTATGTATTTTATTCTTTTTCAAACTATTTTAAATGGGCTTTATTTTTTACTTTCTTTTTCTGATAGTTTATTGTGTATGGAAACTCAACAGATTTCTGTATGTTAATCTTGTATCCCGCAACATTGCTGAATTCATTTATTCTAATAGCTTTGGGGTGGAAACTTTAGCATTTTCTATATAATGTATCATGTCATCTGCAAATAGTGGCAATTTTACTCCTTCCCTTCGAATTAGGATACCTCATTTCTTTTTCTTGTGTGATTGCTGTGGCTAGGACTTCCAATTCTGTGTTAAATAGAAGTTGCAAGACTGGCATCCTTGTATGGTTCCTGAATTTAGAGGAAAGGCTTTCAGCTTTTCACCATTGAGTATGATGTTACATGTGGTTTCATCATAAATGGCCTTTATTATGTTGAGATATGTTCCCTCAATACCCACTTTGCTAAGTGTTTTTTGTCATGACTGGATGTTGAATTTTGTCAAATGTTTCTTCTGTCTATTGAGATGATTGTGTGCTTTTTATTCTTCATTTTTTTTTTTTTTTTTTTTTTTTGCGGTATGCAGGTCTCTCACCACTGTGGCCTCTCCCGTCACGAAGCACAGGCTCCGGACGCGCAGGCCCACTGGCCATGGCCCACAGGCCCAGCCACTCTGCGGCATGTGGGATCCTCCCAGACCGGGGCACGAACCCATATCCCCTGCATCGGCAGGCAGACCCCCAACCACTGCACCACCAGGGAAGCCCATATTCTTCCTTTTCTTAATGTGGTTTATCACATTGATTGATTTGTGAATGCTGAACCATCCTTGTGACTGTAGAATAAATCCAACTTGATCATGGTGTATGATCCTTTTTATATATTGTTGGATTTGGTTTCCTAATATTTTGTTGAGGATTTTTGCATCTATATTTGTCAGAAATATTGGCCTCTACCTTCCCTTTTTTGTAGTGTCTTTGCTTGATTTTGGTATCAGGGTAATGGTGGCCCTGTAGAATGAGTTTGATAATGTTCTGTCCTCTTCATATTTTGGAACAGTGTGAGAAAGATAGGTATTATTTCTTCTCCATATTTTTGGTAGAATTCCCCTGTAAAGCTGTTCAGTCTTGGGCTTTTTTTTTTTCCCCCTGGGAGACATTTAATTGCAAATTCAATTTCACTGCTAGTGATTGGTCAGTTCAAATTGCCTGTTTCTTCTTGATTCTGTCTTGAAAGGTTGTATGTTTCTAGAAATTTGTCCATTACTTTTAGGTTGTCCAACTTGTTGGCATATAACTGTTTGCAACATTCTCTTATGATATTTTGTATCTCTGTGGTATCAGTTGTTCTTTCTCTTTCTTTTCTTATTTTGTTTATTTGTGTTTTCTATATTTTCTTCCTGGTGAGCTTGACTGGTGGTTTCTTTTTTTTTTTTTAATCTTTAAAAAAAATAGCTCTTTGTTTCCTTGATCTTTTCTGTTTTTTTTCTATTTCTATTTTATTTATTTCCTCTCTGAACTTTATTTTTTCCTTCCTTCTCCTGGACTTTGGGCTTTCTTACTTCTTAATTCTTTTAGGTGGTAGATTAGGTTGTTTACTTGAGATTTTTCTTCTTTCTTGAGGAAGACTTGTATCACTATAAACTTCCTTCTTAGAACTGCTTTTGCTGCATCCCACAGATTTTGGATTGTGTTGTTTCCATTTTCATTTGTTTCAAAGTATTTTCTGATTTACTCTTCGATTTCTTCATTGACCAATTGCTTTTTTAGTAGCATGTTGTTTAGTCTCCATGTGTTTGTGGTTTTCCCATTTTTCTTTATGTAACTGATTTTTTGTTTTATACCATATGGTTGGAAAAATGCTTGATATAAGTTCTGTCCTTTAAAATTTGTTGAGACTTGTTTTGTGCCCTACCATGTGATCTATCCTATGATACACAGAACACAACAAAGAATTATCCACTTCAAAATACCATTAGTGCTAATTTGAGAAATCCTACTATAATGAATATGGATTAATAGCAATGGGAACACTTCTCAGGCTCCTATTATATGTCAGGCATGTTCCTAATAAACTTTGGGTGATTTAACTAATTTAATCCACAAAACAGCCCTATGAGATAGCTCTTTTGCTAGCCTCATTTTATAGATATACATAGGGATAAGTATATAAAAATATGCAAGGATCAGAGAGGTTATATGATTGTCTATGGTCTTACAATTAAGAAGTTTAACAGCCAGATTTAAACTAAGTCTGACTTAAGGGGCCCATTCTTTTAACCATTTTGCTACAACACATCTTTACAGAGGTGAAATCCATAAGCATGGACAGTGCTAAAGCTATGATACACTATTTCACTAATGCAATCCCAAAGGCTCTAGGAAAGTGCTAGTAAAGGCAAGTGATTATGCCCCAAATGTTCCTTTTTTAGAACTGTGCATAGACACCAGGAGATGATGAAGAAAGTACAAAAGGGGCACCCATTTTTCTGCATTGGGGGTTAAGAATTCTCATTGTGAAATTATAAACTGAGTAGAACATTGTGTCTCCAAGGACCTATGATACAGGATGGAAACACAAACTCAGTAATTTCTACCCTCAGTGGGCTCACTTAACTTGAAAGGAAATCATGAGGGAGAGAATAATTTTCTGTGCTCCCAATCAATTTTCCCAGAACTATAGGGCATGGAATAGAATCTCATTTGAATCAACTGATTGTTTTGGAGCTCATATAAGGTTGCTTTCCTCCTTGCAATTGAAGAGGACCTTCTGGGTAAATTCTCAAATTATGGCTTGTTCCCCAGCATACCTCTTTTAGCAAGTCAAAGACTGAGGACCGTGCTGGTGGATATTGCCTCCTTCATTGTCAGAAACTTTGACCCTCTCAGGACTGTAAGGCAGAAGGGGCCTTAAGGTTCAATGGCAGTGAGGCATTCAGAAAAAAGGTGAGGGTTGAATCAACCCCCCCTTTTCTTTTCAGACCCCAAACTACATAAATCAATGGTTGTGGGGAACACTACCTGTTTAATTGCTCTTTTCAGCCCTGATCCTTAATGGACACAGGGGAGAAGGGAGAAAATGACATGCAGGGACACTGGGAGTCTACCAGCATGATTTCTGAACAGAGACAAACAACGGTAGTAAGGGTAGAAAGGAGAAAATGAGGAATCATCAGGAATAATCATAAGTCTTGCTTTTTGGATGTCTTAATGTATGTCTTTATAAAAGTGAGATTATAAACAAGCAGATCCAGCTCTCCCTTGGAAAACAAAGAGGAAAAGTCCATTATTAATGTCAGTTTCTACCCCTGTTCCTGCAGATCACAATTGTGCAATTAATGGCTACGGAAAATGCCTACTCTGTGACTGAGTTTATCCTTATGGGATTCACATACCAACCTGAACTCCAACTACTCTTGTTTTTCCTGTTTCTGGTGAACTACATGGTCACTGTGGTAGGCAGTTTGTGCTTGATGAATCTAATTTGTCTAAATTCACACCTTCTCACACCCATGTATTTTTTCGGCTTTAATCTGTCTTTTATTGATCTCTGTTACTCATGTGTCTTTACCCCAAAATGCTAAAGAGATTTATTTCAGAGAAGAACATCATCTCCTTTACAGGATGCATGTCTTAGCTATTTTTCTTCTGATTTTTTGTCAACTCTGAGTGCTATGTGTAGACAGCCATGGCCTGTGATCACTGTGTCCATTTGTAAGCCACTGCTGTACACAGTCACCATGTCCCCTCAGGTCTGTTCTCTGCTTATGTCTAGTTCATATGTGATGGGGTTTGCTGGTGGTGTGGTCCACACAGGGTGTATGATCAGGCTGATCTTTTGTGATTCCAACATCATCAACCATTACCTGTGTGACATCTTCCACCTCCTCCAGCTCTCCTGCAGCAGCACCTATGCCAATGAACTTGTGGTTTCTGTTGTTGTGGGTACAGTTGTCATGGTATCTAGCTTCACTATCTCTGTTTCTTATACCTTCTTTTCAATATCCTTCACATACCATCAGATAAAGGTTGGTCCAAAGCCTTCAGCACCATGGCTCCACATAATAACAGCTAGTCTATTCTATAGACTTGGGCTGCTCATTCATGTCAAGCCATCATTTGCTGGGTCTGTGGGTCAGGGGAAATTTTTCTCAGTGTTTTACGCCAATGTAGTACCCATGTTGAACCCTCTCATTTATAGCCTCAGGAACAAGGATGTCAAAATTGCTCTGAAGAAAACCATGAAGAGAATTACAAACTGAGCTGAACCATTTATACCTCCATTTTTGTCTTTTCCTTCTCTTCCTGCTCCACTTTATCTTCTTCCTACTATTCGTTTTTTTTCTTCATTTGTCTTTCTAAATTCTTCTTGGCAGGATTTCTTCTCTAATTTCCTTTTTCTTTTCTTGCCACATGATGTAACCCCATGGGCCTATTCTTGGACTAGAGGATCATTCTCAGCCCTTAGTAACCCTACACAAGTTGGAGACAATGGGCCAATAACCTTTCCCATCTAAGGATAACACTACTTACTTCTTTTCTTGTGTCTTTCCCATCCAAGGTAAGCCATGGAGGGGTATGCTGTCTAATCAATTTTTTTTCTTTCTTGGTTTCATTACACAGCACCCTTTCCTGTTTCAATGATTACTTACAATTTCATAAAACAGAGAATGACAAAAATTATGGGTATGGTAAACTTGTAAATATTTCCAGAATTTTTCAGAGTTTATTAATCACTCTTATTCTAGATTTTCAGTATGCATATATATAGCAATTGAATACTTTGTTGAACTAAGGTTCTTCATTCTTGAGAATGCTTGAGAATGTATCAGCTACACTATTCTGCTCACCTTTCACAATACACACCAATAACAAATGCCTCTGTTTATGGTATTGGTCAACTGATATTTTGTCAGAAATGTAATTGAAATTGTTATCAACTTGTCTACATATCTGTGGATTGTGATTGTGATTAAAAATTAACCAATAGTATTTTTGGCTACAGAATAGATTGTCACATGTAATGTCAGGATTCTTTGTCTAACTGCAAAACAGGGGTTCCCCTTTGCAAAGGAAGATTTATTTCCTGCTTTCAAAACACAAACAATAATATATGACAAAACCTTGTCCTACTGGGATTTACTCTTTCAACATGGTAATTTGACCCCTCCCTTTTGTCTCTCAGAAGGAAAATCTGTACTCCGTAACAGATTACTCCATAATCTGTACTTTAATTCCTATTAAAAGGTAAGTCTCCTCATCCTGTTTTATAGATAAGGAAATAGTTATGTGACTTAATCAAAATCCCACAGCTAATGATGCAGAGCCCAGTTTTTGAACCCACTGTTCATCTCACAAAGAAATGGAATGAAAGAAAGAATTGTGAAGGGACAGAGAGAGCTCCTAGAGCATTGTTTCTGAATGAGCTTGGAAGTGGGAGTTTTCCTCAGCCATGATTGCTGTAGCAGAGGGATGTTCTACAAGGCTCTGGTACCTAACTAAAGTGTACCTGCTTTTATGCCAATACCATACTGTCCTGATTACTGTAGCTTTGTAGCTTTGTCTGAAGTCAGGGAGCCTGATTCCTCCAGCTCCGTTTTTCCTTCTCAAGATTCCTTTGGCTATTCAGGGCCTTTTGTGTTTCCATACAAATTGTGAAATTTTTTGTTCTATTCTGTGAAAAATGCCAGTGGTACTTTGATAGGGATTGCATTGAATCTGTAGATTGCTTTGGGTCATTTAGTCATTTTCACAATATTGATTCTTCCAAACCAAGAACATGGTATATCTCTCCATCTGTTGGTATCATCTTTAATTTGTCAACAGTGTCTTATAGTTTTCTGCATACAGATCTTTTGTCTCCCTAGATAGGTTTATTCCTAGGTATTTTATTCATTTTGTTGCAATGGCAAATGGCAGTGTTTCTTTCTCTTTCAGATTTTTCATCATTAGTGTATAGGAATGCAAGAGATTTCTGTGCATTAATTTTGTATCCTGCAACTTTGATACCAAATTCATTGATTAGCTCTGGCAGCTTTCTGGTGGCATCTTTAGCATTCTCTATGTATAGTATCATATCACTTGCAAACAGTGAGAGCTTTACTTCTTCTTTTCCCATTTGGACTCCTCTTCTTTTTCTTCTCTGATTGCCGTGGCTAGGATTTCCAAAACTATGTTGAATAACAGTGGTGAGAGTGGACATCCTTGTCTTTTTCCTGACCTTACAGGAAATGCTTTCAATTTTTCACCATAGAGAATAATGTTTGCTGTGGGTTTGTCGTATATAGCCTTTATTATGTTGAGGTCGGTTCCCTCTATGCCCACTTTCTGGAGAGTTTTTATCATAAATGGGTATAGAATTTTGTCAAAAGTTTTTTCTTCATCTATTGAGATTATCATTTGGTTTTCATTCTTCAATTTGTTAATATGGTGTATCACATTGATTGATTTACGTATATTGAAGAATCCTTGCATCCTTGGGATAAATCCCACTTGGTCATGGTGTATGATCCTTTTAATGTGTTGTTGGATTCTGTTTGGTAGTATTTTGTTGAGTATTTTTGCGTCTATATTCATCAGTGATATTGGTCTGTAATTTTTTTTTTTTCTTTTTGTAGTATCTTTGGTTTTGGTATCAGGGTGATGGTGGCCTCATAGAATGAGTTTGGGAGTGTTCCTTCCTCTGCAATTTTTTGGAAGAGTTTGAGAAGGATGGGTGTTAGCTCTTCTCTAAATGTTTGATAGAATTCATCTGTGAAGCCATCTGGCCCTGGACTTTTGTTTGTTGGAAGATTTTTAATCACAGTTTCAATTTCATTGCTTGTGATTGGTCTGTCCATATTTTCTATTTCTTCCTGGTTCAGTCTTGGATGGTTATACCTTTCGACGAATTTGTCCATTTCTGCCAGGTTGTCCATTTTATTGGCATACAGTTGCTTGTAGTAGTCTCTTAGGATGCTTTCTATTTCTGCAGTGTCTCTTCTAACTTCTTTTTCATTTCTAATTTTATTGATTTGAGTCCTCTCCCTCTTTTTCCTGATAAGTCTGGCTAATGGTTTATCAATTTTGTTTATCTTCTCAAAGAACCAGCTTTTAGTTTTATTCATCTTTGCTATTGTTTTCTTTGTTTCTATTTCATTTATTTCTGCTCTGATCTTTATGATTTCTTTCCTTCCGCTAACTTTGGATTTTGTTTGTTCTTCCTTCTCTAGTTTCTTTAGGTGTAAGGTTAGATTGTTTATTCGAGATTTTTCTTGTTTCTTGGTGTAGGCTTGTATAGCTATAAACTTCACGCTTAGAACTACTTTTGCTGCAGCCCATAGGTTTTGGATCGTCGTGTTTTCATTGTCATTTGTCTCTAGGTATTTTTTGATTTCCTCTTTGATTTCTTCAGTGATCTCTTGGTTATTTAGTAACGTATTGTTTAGCCTCCATGTGTTTGTGTTTTTTACGTTTTTTTCCCTGTACTTGATTTCTAATCTCATAGTGTTCTGGTCATAAAAGATGCTAGATATGATTTCAATTTTCTTAAATTTACTGAGGCTTGATTTGTGACCCAAGATGTGATCTATCCTGGAGAATGTTCCATGTGCACTTAAGAAGAAAGTGTAATCTGCTGTTTTTGGATGCAATGTCCTATAAATATCAATTAAATCTATCTCATCTATTGTGTCATTTAAGGCTTCTGTTTCCTTATTTGTTTTCATTTTAGATGATCTGTCCATTGGTGTAACTGAGGTGTTAAAGTCCCCCATTATTATTGTGTTACTGTTGATTTCCTCTTTTATAGCTGTTAGCAGTTGCCTTATGTATTGAGGTGCTCCTGTGTTGGGTGCATATATATTTATAATTCTTATCTTCTTCTTGAATTGATCCCCTGATCATTATGTAGTGTCCTTCCTTGTCTCTTGTAACATTATTTTAAAGTCTATTTTATCTGATATGAGTATTGCTATGCCCAGTTTCTTTTGATTTCCATTTGCATAGAATATCTTTTTCAGTCTCCTCACTTTCAGTCTGAATGTGTCCCTAGGTCTGGTCTCTTGTAGACAACATTATATATGGGTATGTTTTTATATCCATTCAGCATGCCTCTGTCTTTCAGTGGAGCATTTAATCCATTCACGTTTAGGGTAATTATCGATATGTATGTTCCTATTACCATTTTCTTAATTGTTTTGCATTTCTATTTGGCGGTCCTTTTCTTCTCTTATGATCCCACTTAGAGAAGTTCCTTTACCATTTGGTATAGAGTTGGTTTGGTGGTGCTGAATTCTCTTAGCTGTTGTTTGTCTGTAAAGCTTTTGATTTCTCCATCGAATCTGAATGAGATCCTTGCCATGTAGAGGAATCTTGGTTGTAGGTTCTTCCCTTTCATCACTTTAAGTATATCATGCCACTCCCTTCTGGCTTGCAGAGCTTCTGCTGAAAAATCAGCTGTTAACCTTATGGGAGTTCCCTTGTATGTTATTTGTCATTTTTCCCTTGCTGCTTTTAATATTTTTACTTTGTATTTAATTTTTGAGAGTTTGATTAATATGTGTCATGGTGTGTTTCTCCTTGGATTTATCCTGTATGGGACTCTCTGGTCTTCCTGGACTTGATTAACTATTTCCTTTCCCATACTAGAGACGTTTTTGACTATAATCTCTTCAAATATTTTCTCAGTCCCTTTCTTTTTCTCTTCTTCTTCTGGGACCCCTAATATTTGAATGTTGGTGCAGTTAATGTAGTCCCAGAGATCTCTGAGACTGTCCTCAATTCTTTTCATTCTTTTTTCTTTATTCTGCTCTGCAGTAGTTATTTCCACTATTTTATCTACCAGGTCACTTATCCGTTCTTCCTCCTCAGTTATTCTGCTATTGATCCCTTCTAGAGAACTTTTAATTTCATTTATTGTTTTGTTCACCAGTTTTTTTGCTCTAGTTTTTCTAGGTCCTTGTTAAACGTTTCTTGTATATTCTCCATTCTATTTCCAAGGTTCTGGATCATCTTTACTATCATCATTCTGAACTCTTTTTCAGTTAGACTGCCTATTTCCTCTTCATTACTTAGGTCTGGTGGGTGTTTGCCTTGGTCATTCATCTGTTGTGTGTTTCTCTGTCTTCTCGTTTTGCTTAACTTACTGTGTTTGGAGTCTCCTTTTTGCAGCCTGCAGGTCCGTAGTTCCCGTTATTTTGCTGTCTGCTCCCAGTGGCTAAGGTTGGTTCAGTGGGTTGTGTAGGCTTCCTGGTGGAGGCGACTAGTGCCTGTATTCTGCTGGATGAGGCTGGATCTTGTCTTTCTGGTGGGCAGGTCCACGTCTGGTGGTGTGATTTGAGGTGTCTGTGACCTTATTATGATTTTAGGCGGCCTCTCTGCTAATGGATGGGGTTATGTTCCTGTCTTGCTAGTTCTTTGGAATAGGGTGTCCAGCATGTAGTTTGCTGGTCGTTGAGTGCAGCTGGGTCTTGGCATTGAGATGGAGATCTCTGGGAGATTCTTGCCATTTGATATTACGTGGAGCTGGGAGGTCTCTTGTGGACCAGTGTCCTGAACTTGGCTCTCCCACCTCAGAGGCACATCCCTGATGCCTGGCTTGAGCACCAACAGCCTGTCATCCACACAGCTCAGAATACAAGGAAGAAAAAAAAAGAAAGAAAGGAGATAAAATAAAATAATTAAAATTAAAAAAATTTTTTAATTTTAATTAAAAAAAACAAGAGAGCAACCAAAGCAAAAAATAAATCCACCAATGATAACAAGTGCTAAAAACGATACTTAAAAAAAACAAAAAAAGCCGACAGATAGAAACCTATCGTAAAAGCAAAACTACACAGACAAAATCACACACAGAATCATACACATACACTGAAAGAGAAAAAGGGGGAAAATATCTATTTTTATATATATATATATATATATATATATATATGCAAAATACAAATTATATATTTAATATATATATTAAATATAATATATATATTAAATATATACGTATATTATATATACGTGTGTGTATATATATCTATGTGTGTGTGTGTGTATATATATATATATATATATATATATATATACACACATATACATATATATATGTATATATATATATATACATTGCTTCCAAAGTCCACCTCCTCAATTGGGGAAGATACATTTTCTATTCAGGTATTCCACAGCTGCAGTGTACATCAAGTTGACTGTGGAGATTTAATCTGCTGCTCCTGAGGCTGCTGGGAGAAATTTCCTTTTCTCTTCTTTGTTCACACAGCTCCTGGGGTTTAGCTTTGGATTTGGCCCTGCCTCTGCGTGTAGGTCGCCTGAAGGCATCTGTTCTTCGCTCAGACAGGATAGGGTTAAAGGAGCAGCTGATTTGGGGACTCTGGCTCACTCAGGCAGGGGGGAGGGAGGGCTATAGAACGCGGGGCGAGCCTGTGGCGGCAGAGGCCAGCGTGATGTTGCACCAGCATGAGGCGTGCCATGTGTTCTCCCGAGGAAGTTGTCCCTGGATCCTGGGACCCTGGCAGTGGTGGGCTGAAGCAGCTCTCAGGAGGGGAGGTGTGAATAGTGACGTGTGCTTGCACACAGGCTTCTTGGTGTCTGTAGCAAGCATACATATTGTCTCATGCCCGTCTCTGGGGTCCACGCTGATAGCAGCAGCTCGCACCCATTTCTGGAGCTCCTTTAAGCCGCGCTCTTAATCCCCTCTCCTCACGCACCGGGAAACAGGCAAGGAAAAGTCTCTTGCCTCTTCAGCACCTCCAGACGTTTTCCCGGACTCACTCCCAGGTAGTTGCGGCGCACTAGCCCCTTCACGCTGTGTTCACACAGCCAACCCCAGCCCTCTCCCTGGGATCCGACCTCCGAAGCCCAAGCCTCAGCTCCCAGCCCCCACCTGTCCCGGCAAGCGAGCAGACAAGCCTCTCAGGCTGGTGAGTGCTGGTCGGCACTGATCCTCTATGCGGGAATCTCTCCGCTTTGACCTCTGCACCCCCGTTGCTGCGCTCTCCTCCATGGTTCTGAAGCTTCCCCCCTCCGCCAACCCCCGTCTCCACCCGTGAAGGGCCTTCCTAGTGTGTGGAAACCTTTCCTCCTCCACAGCTCGCTCCCACTGGTGCAGGTCCCGTCCCTATTCTTTTGTCTCTGTTTTTTTTTTTCTTTTGCCCTACCCAGGTACGTGGGGAGTTTCTTGCCTTTTGGGAGGTCTGAGGTCTTCTGCCAGTGTTCAGTAGGTGTTCTGTAGGAGTTGTTCCACATGTAGATATATTTCTGATGTATTTGTGGGGAGGAAGGTGATCTCCACATCTTACTCTTCCACCATCTTGAAGCTCCTCCTATCACTCACTTCTTTTAGAACAAGTTCCCACAGGTCAACAGCCTGCAGACACATGGCTGACAGGAGCATCCTAGATCACAACCCACCTTCCTGCCTCAAGCCAGACCACCTCTCTCATTTCATTCTTTTAATATTATCTTTCTCAGAGGAAAAGTCTTTAATTTTGATAACATCCAGTTTATTTTAAATTTTATGGACCATTTCTTTTCTCTCACATTTTAAGAGAGTGAAAAATAATTACCCAATTTTTCTTCCACACTATATGTATAATATCTTTTGCAGTTTTAAAAATAAGATATATGTATATCTCAAGGATCTTAATTTGATATTTTTAAATGTTCTTAAAGCCTTCTTGGGATATTCCAAACAATTTTTTTTCCTTTTAATTCAAATATTGTCTAATACAAAAGTCCCCATCAGAGGGAGCTGTTTACTAAGATTCTCACTGAAGCAATTTCCAATTGATAATAATTCCCTTCACTGATAGAGACCTACTTAGACCACGTAACACTGTGGCCTAATTAATTCATAGGGAAAATTAATATAGATTAATTTTTCACACTGTTCCAGTACTGATATGAAAGAAAATTATTATTTTAGGACAGTTAAAATTATAAGAAGGCTTTCTCCTAAAGACCCAGTGTTCCTTTTCTCCTTTACCAAGAGTTATGTTCTACACTGTTTAGAGAATTTATGAACTAGCAAATCTCAGAGGGAACATTTTTCTTTAAGTGAGTAATTGATAGGAGAGTTAATAGCCAAAATAAGGTAAAGTCCTGATTCCTGCATTTCTCTTTAAATAATAAATGTACTGTCCCATTGTGGGATTTGCTGGGATATATTTCTGAGTTCTATTGTCCAGAAATGCAATTGTTCATTGCCTTTGTACCCAGCTTCAATATGTCTGGCTTCACGCATGAACTGAGTGAAAGGCCCTCAACAAGTTTCAGAATTTCCTACAAATTCTCTACATAAATTGTTTTGACAGAGAAATTAAAATATTTACAAACAAGCAAAAGTTAAGAGAATTGCACACCACCAAACCAGCTTTACAACAAATGCTAAAGAAACTCTTCTAGGGAGGATACACAAGAGAAGGAAAAGACCTACAATGACAAACCCAAAACAATTAAGAAAATGGTAATGGAAACATACATACTGATAATTACCTTAAATGTAAATGGATTAAATGCTCCAACCCAAAGACATAGACTGGCTGAATGGATACAAAAGCATGACCCGTGTATATGCTGTCTACAGAGATCCACTTCAGACCTAGGGACACATACAGACTGAAAGTGAGGAGATGGAAAAAGATAATCCATGCAAATGGAAATCAAAAGAAAGCTGGAGTAGCAATTCTCATATCAGACAATATAGACTTTAAAATGAAGTCTATTACAAGAGACAGGGAAGGACACTACATAATGGTCAAGGGATCAATCCAAGAAGAAGATATGACAGTTGTAAATATTTATGCACCCAACACAGGAGCACCTCAATACATAAGGCAAATGCGAACAGCCATAAAAGGGAAATTGACAGTAACACAATAATACTAGGGGACTTTAACACCCCACTCACTTTCACCAATGGACAGATCATCCGAAATGAAAAAAAATAAGGAAACACAAGCTTTAAATGACAAATTAAGAAAGATGGACTTAATTGATAATTATAGGACACTCCATCCAAAAACAACAGAATACACTTTCTTCTCAAGTGCTTATGGAACATTCTCCAGGATAGATCATATCATGGGTCACAAATAAAGCCTTGGGAAATTTAAGAAAACTGAAATCATATCAAGTACCTTTTCTGACCACAACGGTATGAGACTAGATATCAATTACAGAAAAAAACTAAAAAATACAAACACATGGAGGCTAAACAATGCACTAATAAATAACCAAGAGATCACTGAATAAATCAAAGAGGAAATAAAAAAATACCTAGAAACAAATGACAATGAAAACACGATGACCCAAAACCTATGGGATGCAGCAAAAGCAGTTCTAAGAGGGAAGTTTATAGCATTACAACCCTACCTCAAGAAACAAGAAAAATCTTAAATAAACAACCTAACCTTACTCCTAAAGCAACTAGAGAAAGAAGAACAAAAAAACCCCAAAGTTAGCAGAAGGAAAGAAATCAGAAAGATCACATCAGAAATAAATGAAAAAGAAATAAAGGAAATGATAGCAGAGATCAATAAAGCTAAAAGCTGGTTCTTTGAGAAGATAAACAAAACTGGTAAACCATTAGCCAGACTCATCAGGAAAAAGAGAGAGGGCTCAAATCAATAAAATTAGAAATGAAAAAGGAAATGTTACAAGAGACATGGCAGAAATACAAAGCATCTCAAGAGACTACAAGCAACTCTATGCCAATAAAATGGACAACCTGGAAGAAATGGACAAATTCTTCGAAAGGTATAACCATCCAAAACTGAACCAGGGAGCAATAGAAAATATGAACAGACCAATCACAAGCAATGAAATTGAAACTGTGATTAAAAATCTTCCAACAAACAAAAGTCCAGGACCAGATGGCTTCACAGGTGAATTCTATCAAATATTTAGAGATGTGCTAACACTTATCCTTCTCAAACTCTTCCAAAATATAGCAGAGGGAGAAACACTCCCAAACTCATTCTACGAGGCCACCATCACCCAAACCAGATAAAGATGTCACAGAGAAAGAAAACTACAGGCAAATATCACTGATGAACACAGAAGTACAAATCCTCAACAAAATACTTGCATACAGAATCCAACAGCACATTAAAAGGATCATACACCATGACTAAGTGGGGTTTATCCCAGGGATGCAAGGATTCTTCAATATAGGCAAATCAATCAATGTGATACACCATATTAACAAATTGAAGGAGAAAAACCATATGATCATCTCAATAGATGCAGAGAAAGCTTTCAACAAAATTCAACACCCATTTATGATAAAATCCCTCCAGAAAGTAGGCATAGAGGGAACTTTCCTCAACATAATAAGGGCCATATATGACAAACCCACAGCCAACATCATCCTCAATGGTGAAAAACTGAAAGCATTTCCACTAAGATCAGGAACAAGACAAGGTTGCACACTCTCACCACTCTTATTCAGCATAGATTTGGACGTTTTAGCCACAGCAATCAGAGAAGAAAAAGAAATAAAAGGAATCCAAATAGGAAAAGAAGAAGTAAAGCTGTCACTGTTTGTAGATGACATGATGCTATACATAGAGAATCCTAAAGATGCTACCAGAAAACTACTAGAGCAAATCAATGAATTTGGTAAAGTAGCAGGATACAAAATTAATGCACAGAAATCTCTTGCATTTCTATACACTGATGAAAAATCTGAAAGTGAAATTAAGAAAACACTCCCATTTACCATTGCAACAAAAAATAAAATACCTAGGAATTAACCTACCTAAGGAGACAAAAGACCTGTATGCAGAAAACTATAAGACACTGATGAAAGAAACTGAAGATGATACAAATATATGGAGAGATATACCATGTACTTGGATTGGAAGAATCAACATTGTGAAAATGACTATACGACCCAAAGCAATCTACAGATTCAATGCAATCCCTATCCAACTACCACTGGTATTTTTCACAGAAGTAGAACAAAAAATTTCAAAATTTATATGGAAACACAAAAGACCCCGAATAGGCAAAGCAATCTTGAGAAAGAAAAACTGAGCTGGAGGAATCAGGCTCCCTGACCTCAGACTATACTACAAAGCTACAGTAATCAAGACAGTATGGTGCTGGCACAAAAACAGAAAGATAGATTAATGGAACAGGATAGAAAGCCCAGAGATAAACCCACACACCTATGGTCACCTTATCTTTGATAAAGGAGGCAAGAGTATACAATGGTTAAAAGACAGCCTGTTCAATAAGTGGTGCTGGGAAAACGGGACAGCTACATGTAAAAGAATGAAATTAGAACACTCCCTGACACCATACACAAATATAAACTCAAAATGGATTAAAGACCTAAATGTGAGGACAGACACTATCAAACTCTTAGAGGAAAACATAGGCAGAACACTCTATGACATAAATCACAGCAAGATCCTTTTTGAGAAAAAAAGACATGGAAATAAAAACAAAAATGAACAAATGGGATCTAATGAAACTTAAAATCTTTTGCACAGCAAAGGAAACTATAAACAAGAGGAAATGACAACTCTCAGAATGGGAGAAAATATTTGCAAGTGAAGCTACTGACAAAGGATTAATCTCTAAAATTTAGAAGCAGCCGTTGCAGCTCTGTATCAAAAAATCAAACAACCCAGTCCAAAAATGAGAAGACCTAAATAGACATTTCTCCAAAGAAGATATACTAATGGCCAAAAAACACATGAAAGGATGCTCAACATCACTAATCATTAGAGAAATTCAAATCAAAACCACAATGAGGTATCACCTCACACCAGTCAGAATGGATCATCAAAAAATCTACAAACAATAAATAATGGAGAGGATATGGAGAAAAGGGAACCCTCTTGCACTGTTGGGGGAATGTAAGTTGATACAGCCACTATGGAGAACAGTATGGAGGTTCTTTATAAAACTAAAAATAGAACTACCATATGACCCAGCAATTCCATTATTAGGCATATACCCTGAGAAAAGCATAATTCAAAAGGAGTCATGTACCACAATGTTCATTGCAGCACTATTTACAATAGCCAGGACATGGAAGCAACCTAAGTGTCCCTGACAGATGAATGGATAAAGCAGATGTGGTACATATATACAATGGATTATTACTCAGCCATAAAAATAAATGAAATTATTTGTAGTGAGGTGGATGGACCTAGAGTCTGTCATACAGAGTGGAATAAGTCAGAAAGAGAAAAACAAATACCGTATGCTAACACATATATATGGAATCTAAAAATTAAAAAATGGTTCTGAAGAACTTAGCGGCAGGACAGTAATAAAGATGCAGATGTAGAGAATGGACTTGAGGACAAGGGGAGGGGGAAGGGTAATCTGGGATGAAGTGAGAGAGTGGCATGGACATATACACACTACCAAATGTAAAACAGATAGCTAGTGGGAAGCAGCCGCATAGCACAGGGAGATCAGCTCGGTGCTTTGTGACCACCTAGAGGCGTGGGATAAGGAGGGTGGAGGGAAACACAAGGAAGGGGGACATGGGGATATGTGTATACATATAGCTGGTTCACTTTGTTATACAGCAGACAGTAACACAACACTGTAAAGCAATTATACTCCATAAAGATGTTTTTAAAATGTCACAAGACACGTCAAATGGAAAGGTAAAGAACATTCCGCAGACATCAAGGAAACATGAGAACCCAACTCAGATATGGTAGAAATATTGGAATTATCAGAGAGGAAATTTTAAATAATTAAGAATATTTACCCAGGCACAGCGTTTTCTTTTTTTTTTTTTTTTCTGCTTTGTTTTTTAAAAAAATCTGTTTAATAAAGGTCTGAAACAGAGTATTTATTGAGGTTTCTTTATACTAAGGTCTTTGACTATGAACACTTAGAAAACTCTGATTGACTTTGAAATCCATATTATGCGTTGTGGCATTCTTCTGTCTTTCACTAACAGAAGTCATAGAAACAATGATCAGTGAAGGTGAGTCAGGATAGTTCTTACAGATGTCAACTGACAGCTTGATAGTTTCCAGGCATTCTTTTTCTTGAACAATATAAATGGATATCTAGAGAATAATGCTGATCCATGATTTTCTGTTAACTCTTAGGTGGGCTTAAGAGTTTCACACATGAGGTATTAAAAGCTGTATTCTTCACAAATAACAGATCAACATGAAAGGGTAGATGTTTGCAATAGGAAGTGTATAGCCCACAAGAGCCTTCCAAAGCCTGGTGAACGAGCCTAGGCAGAAGCATAGCCAAGCCAATCACCTCCTTGTTCAAAACTTTGCAGAATGATCCCAAGAAGAAGGAAAAAAAATCCAGAGTCTCAGTCTGGCTCTGCCTTATTATATTCTTTATTGTATATTGCTATGGACATAGAAGAATGAACTTGTTACCTCCAAAGTTCTTTCTGTTTATTTCAAGCTTTAGGAAAATTGGAATCTGCAGAAGAAGGGATTATATTATACATTTAAGGACTATAACACATGGTCTAGGTGACTAACAAAGAGTATCAATGTCTTTTGGGGAAAACTTGAAAAGATTATAGTTAATGATTTCATTTTCATTTCTGCCTAGAGACAACAATCTGACTGATGGCTTCTTCTTGGTTTTGTGCTTCTAGGGTTTTTTTTCACCTTCCATCATCCCTGCTCTGTGGTCTTTACCACAACAGTCTCAACTCTGTTATTTCCTGAGACTGAAAATGAACTCTTCCTGGAATCCACGATTCATCTGCAAGGCCTGTGCTTCAAAGAGCTCACTGCAGAGCTTTGCCTTGGCTTCTCAGGAGACTAGGAACTGTGAGATTTATTATAAAGTTGTATAGTCTACTTGAATTCTTAGAGGATGCTAAAACAGTTAATCATTGAGGAAAATTAAATCTGGAATGTATTAGTCATAAACTCACAGGCTTTAATCCTCTCAGGGTATGAGTTCAAATCAGGAAAGGAGTATTTAAACTGAGTCTAAATTATTCTCAGTTCCTATCATTATGCAACAATGATGTCTTAATTTTGACTCCTTTTCTGTTCTTGAAGGATGATTTACATTCGGTTCCATTGTAGCCATCTAATTTCTACACCTAGAACAAACCTTAGAATATCCATTCATAGTGATATAGATGCACTCTTTCTTGCTCCTGGACCCACTCACTTCCTTGTTATGGGTAGAAAGGAGACTTTTTCATTCTCTGTTATTCTCTGTTTTAGTTGGGTGTTTGCCCAGCTGGAGTAGCCAAGAGTTTGCATTTCATGTTAACATCAGGCCACAGGCTGACCTCTACCATCCTGTACATACTGAGTCTTTATGTTCAGGAATAGGTCTGTCTGTGACAGGAAGGAATAAATTATTCCTGACTTGACATAGATACTACATACTCCCAGGCTCTGAGTTAGCTCTGCTTCTTCAAAGGCTGTATGTGGTGATGGGCTGCTCAGTCACTTGTTTCCCCTCATTTGTATAGAACTTTACCATTTATAGAAACACATTCTCATGTATTATCTAATTTTATTTATTTATTTTTATTTTTATTTTTTTCCGGTACACGGGCCTCTCACTGCTGCAGCCTCTCCCATCGCGGAGACGCGCAGGCTCAGCGGCCATGGCTCGCGGGCCCAGCCACTCCGCAGCATGTGGGATCTTCCCGGACCGGGGCATGAACCCGTGTCCCCTGCATCAGCAGGCGGGCTCTCAACCACTGCGCCACCAGGGAAGCCCTGCATACAAAGTAAGGTGTCTATAAATAATAATCTTCATACTACTGAACCAAAGACAGCAAGGTGAGGCACAAATGGGTGAAGAGGCTATTTAAAACAATGAAATGCAGACAGTCCCCAACTTGCAATAGTTCAACTAATGATTTTTTGACTTTCTGATGATGCAAAACCCACATTCATTTAGAAGAAACCCTGCTTCTAATTTTGAATTTTGATATTTTCCCAGGCTCACAATGTGTGGTGGGATACTCTCTCGTGATGCTGGGCAGCAGCTGTGAGCCCCAGCTCGCAGGCAGCCACGTGATGCCGAGGGTAAACAACAAATGTAGAAAGTGCGTGCTATTATCAGTATCACAAATCATACATTGGATATGAGAGGCAGTAGAGCAGAGCTGGGCTTGGAAGTGTCTTACTTTTCCAGGACTTTGGCAACAAAATATCACAAACTTGGGTGGCTTAAACAACAGAAATTAATATTCTCACAGTTCTGGAATCTAGAAGTCTAAGATCAAGGAGACAGAAGGGTTGGTTTCCACTGAGAGGACAAGGGATCTGCCAGCCTCTCTCCTTGGCTTGCTGCTGGCCACCCTCTTGCTGCCTCCTCACATGGTCATTCCCCCGGCAGTGCATCCCTGGTGTCTCTTTGTGTCTGCAGATTTCCTTTCTTATAAGAATACCAGTCACACTGGATTGGGGTCCACCCTAACAGCCTCATTTTAATTTAATTATCTCTATAAAGGTCCTATCTCCAAAAACGGCCATTCTGTGATATGGGGTCTGGAGGGGGTGTTTAAGCCTTCAACGTATGAATTTGGGGGAAAAACACAATTCAGCCAGTAACAGAGTAAGACAAACACAGGGATGAATGCTAGCCAAGGTACCCACCACATGTATGGTTTTGAACAAGTCTCCCATGCTCTCAGTTGCATTTTTCTAACTGTAAAAGAGGGATAATAATGATAAGCATTTACCTCATAGGGTCATTAGGAGAATAAAATTAGGTAAGAATGGCAAGAACCTAGCATAGTGCTCAGCACATGATATATGCTCTATAAATCTCAGCTAATCACAACAAAAATTTACATTTTCTTGGTATCTCAAACATTTTCTGGTGGTAGCTTCAGTTTATCCTTTTCCATCTACAGTTATGATTTGGTAGCTTCAGTTTATCCTTTTCCATCTACAGTTATCAGTTAATGTCTATCAGCTTGCTTCTTTATTATAAGTCCTTTTCAATCTAATATAACGTTTAAGCTTGTATTTTTGCTTCTTTTAAATGGCTTTGACAAAGTCTCAAATTTTGGTAGCAGTTTTAAGCGGCAGCAGCATTTCTGATATTTCCTAAGAATTTTTATCTTGTCTACTTTTTTTGGCAAATTGGAAAAACGGTCTTTTTTGGCTTTTTTTCTAAGTCTTTGTTCACATCTCTTTACAATTTGTTAGCTGTAGATAAAACATGAATAGAAAGTAAGTCAAGAAGAGAAACAAATACCTTATGCTAACGCACATATATGGAATCTAAAAAACAGTACTGATGAATCTAGTGGCAGGGCAGGAATAAAGGTGCAGACATAGAAAACGGAGTTGAGGACACAGTGGGGGAAGAGGAAGCTGGGACAAAATCAGAGAGTAGCATTGACATATATACACTACCAAATGTAAAATTAGATAGCTAGTGGGAAGCAGCTGCATAGCACAGGGAGATCAGCTCAGTGCTTTGTGACCACGTAGAGGGGTGGGCTAGGGAGGGTGGGAGGGAGGCTCAAGAGGGAGGGGATATGAGGACATGTGTGTATGCACATAGTTGATTCATTTTATTTTACAGCAGAAATTAACACAACATCGTAAAGCAATTATACTCCAATAAACATGTGGAAAAAAAACATAAATAGATGTTGGGTTGAGATAAAATGTATAATTCCAATATTCCAACATCTATCATATATTTGTGGGATCATATATTCAAGGGTTCAGCATTTTAGTGACTAAGTGAAGGAAAAGTAATTGTGAGAACTATCACAGGAAAGAGCCTCATCCAATTTTGCCTCAATTCAAAATATTACATAATTATAAATTAATGTATAAAATAGTTTATATTAAATTAAAACATTTTATTATACTTACTACTGGCTAACATTTACCATGTACTCATTACATGCTCAGCCCTGTACTAAGCCCTTTACAGATAATATCTATTCTTCACAGTGACCTGTGAGTTGGGTACTTGTATCCTTCTCATAGTGCATTTGAAGAGCGTGTGCTCAGAGAGCCTGCCTAACACCACACGAATGACCAGTGGGAACTTAAACTCTGTCTGGCTATGAAGCCCAGCACACTCTTAAACAGTGTTCTTTGCCCCTAATATTCTTGAAGAATTATATCCAAAGGAAAACCTTGTAAACTAAATATTGCCTTTCTTTAGCTTTTTAAAAAAAGTATTACTTAAAATGTATTTCTTAAGAAACAGAGAAGAGAGGAAGATAACATTTGCCAAATCCCTATTATGTTCAAGATACAGTGTGAATTGCTTTAAAGAAACATCCAAGTCAATCTTTACAATTCAATGATGTAGGTTTAAATATCTCCATTTTGCTAATTAAAACATAGCAATTTAAATTAGCTAAGTAACATCGCAAGTCATAAAATGCTTACATGTTAAGATCAAATTAAAACTATCTCTGATTCTATCACTTCTCTTGGCTTAATGATTACTACAGTTTATTCCTCTCAAAGAAGAACACGAATCTGTTCTTAACAGATGCTTAATAACATCTGACAAATGTATAGACTGGGGTTCTGGCCATCAACAAAATGTCATTGAGAAGTCACACTTTCACTTATTGTTAACAAATGAAGGGCTGGACAGTTCTGAACTGCAAATATTGTCTCCTTTTCTTCACTTCCCTGCATCTAGTTAACTGTTACTCTTGAGGTTCACTTTACCAATCTTATTTTCACATGATTAATTGATGCTGTATGCTATGACGTAAAATTGGAACACAAAGAAATAAGAACTTAACTATGTCTGAGACGGGGATATTCCACAAAGAAAGTGAATATTTAACTTGGGTTTTGAAGGATGTATAGAAGATTTTCCAGCAGAAGAATCAGGGAAGGGCATCCCAAGTGGCGAGAGTAAAATTTTTAAAGGCACGAAATTGTGAATGAATCTATTTTAAATGCTTTTTGGAAACCTTCTCCAACATCTGTACAGGATTAATCATTATATATTTTACATATTTCTGTTAAATATTTATTACCTTTTATTTTCATCAAGTGTATATTTACCTCCCATGCTCAGGTATGAGCTTCTAAAGAATAGGACTTCTAGATCTTTGTAACTACAGTGCTCAACATAGTAAATGCTCAATAAATCTGTGTTTCTTGAAAGGACAAGTCAATGAATGAATGAAAAATGAAAGGGGTGTCTCTAGGCAATGGTGAGGACATTTTAGCTAAATAGTAGACTGTGCCTGAGAGAGATGTGTGTGCTACTGGGTAAACAAATGGCTTTGAGGGGACTACAGAGGTAGGCTGGGTCTGAGTGTTAGTTCCATAATACTATGCAAAGTTATTAAGTTATTTTAATGCAACGTATAAGCAATAAATTATTGAAGATCCTAAAGAAGCAGAGCAGTATTACGTGGTTTGCATTTTGGAAAGATAATAGTTTAAGAAGTGAATGAATTATGACCATAGCATTTCTTAGGACCTCTGTTCACACCCTTCCAGCCCACTCCAGAGGTCACCTTCAGATGTCTTTATGTCCTGAGGACTCCCCACATCCTCTGCCTGGCAGTAGTCTCTGGCCAAGGACTTTTTTTGGTTTACATATATGAGGCAGGCCACGAACCAATGTGGGGCAGGAGTCAGTACAAAAATACCCCAGCTTCCTTTTCACCCTAGTGGGACAACTTGGAGGTGTTTAGAGACCATTTTTCCAGAAAATCTCCAGTGTGATTGAGCCCCGTTCCCCACAGCAGTAAACTATTCATTGACACTTGCTTAATTGACTATCCTTTCCTGACTCACTTTCACATTCCCTTATCATGTTTCTTGGGATCATCTTTCAAATAAATTGGGTTATACCCAAACCCTCGTCTCATTGTCTGCTACTGGGCAAATCCAAACTGAATAAAGTTTTCTATTTTTCTTTTCCCTAATAGAAGGAATTCTTGCAGGGAGGCTGGTAGTAGTATCTTTGTGTCATATCTATACCTATTGACGGGTATGAAGAACCCACCAAAACATTATGGATGTTTAAAAGCAAAGGATTCTTACATTCTGGAAATTCATATTATTTATAAATAAAAACAACAGCAGAAAAAGACATGTTGATCTACTCACACAATGGGATACTACACTTTGGCTAATGAATTACTTTCACACACATGCGATGACATAAATGTCGAAAAAGTAAAAATTTCAGTGAAAAAAAGAAAATTTCAGTAGAATTAAATTAATATAAAGATCAAAAACTTGCAATATGGACACATGAGGTAAAACTTTAAAACAAGGGAAAAATGAACCCAAAATTTAGGAGAGTGATGACTTCTACTGTGAAGGGAGTGAAGGGCACGGAATCAGCCCAAGGTTCACTGGGAACATCCAAGGTACAGACATCACTCTACTCCTTAAACTAGGTAGTGGGACCCAGGTGTTCATTGTATCAGAGTTTTGTATATTTTACATATTTTCCATTAATATTATTTTTTAATTGTTTACTATTTAATAAAAACTTTTGAAAAAAACTTCCAACAGGACAATGAAGGATGTCTTATTGATGTCATTGTAGAATATTATTGCCACAAGCATTAAAATATTATTTTTAAACAATGGAATGTAAAATAAAGGGATGATTAAATAATCGACTACATTGTTTTTCACTAATTTAGCATCCCAGTAATCAGAGGCATTATTACTCCTCCTACCCTAAGTAAACTAGCAGAGCATAAATAATGCTATTCTCTTAGCTTGAATAATTATTTTTGTAAAAGTAAAGCCAGTATTCTTGACCAAAACAATTGCAACTTAAGTGATAAGTGTCAGGATGAACCTAGAAGCCTTTAAAGGAACTAGAATCTACCTGGAGTCAGGTCTTGGATACCACTTTCTAGACCACGTTTGAATCCAGTGACTCAGGAAATGCTGCTGCTTATAGCCACTCTTCTCAAAACATCCTCTGAACCTTTGCTTTAATATTCTTGTTCTTCTAAGGCCTCCCTGGTCTTGGACTTTGATTCTCTTTCTTTGCTCTGCCCCTGTGGATTAAATATTCTGCTAGATGGTTTACTTGATTTGGGGTTTCTCCCACTGAGATTTTTTTCTTAAGTTCTTCTTACATTGTCCCTTTAATTGTAGAACACAGAAAAGTCTTATTCCACTATTTAAGCCGGCCTGGGCCTCCACCTCCCAGGCCGGGCCTGACATTTTGGGCTCCTTCTCAGGTGAAAAGAGAGTTCAGACACTACCTGGAGACATGAGAGCTGCCAGCAATTCTCTGGGACAAGCAGAAAGGTCAATTTGTTTAAGGAGATGATAAGGGTCCTTCTGTGTGAGTCATTCCTTCAACCCAGGAACAAAGAGCTGAGCTGAAGGAAGAACCCTGAAAACAGGTCAAATGAATTTTATTTTTCCTGCAAGAATATTCACCCATAGATGGCAAATACTTAAGAGATACCAACCCAAGGAATTATTTCTCATCACTGTGTGCACTTGCGAGCACGTGCATGCACACACACACACACACACACACACACACACACACACACACACACAGAGCAGTGTGTTGTTTCTCCCTGTGAAGCATTTCTCAGCTATTCTTCATTTCATTCATTCATTCAAACAAACAAACAACGAAAGTCAACCTTCAACACCTCTTCTTTGCGGTTCCTCCCCAGTCCCAGAAAAATATACTCCACATTTTCTGCTTTATTTCATACCTTGACCACAGTATTTATCCTGGGATGGTCTAGTTAGTTGTGTATCTGTTTCCTAAAGCAGACTATGACATCATTCAGGTAAGATCGTGTGTGTCTTCTTCATCTTTGCCTTCCCTGCTTCTAGTACCGAGTTATCCATCAAATGACATCTGAATGAGCGAAAATGAAAGGGAACTGGATCCCATCTTTTATTATTACAAATTGTTCTAGGCTGACCATCTGAGCAGCTACAACCAGGAAACTGAGGAATGGGAAAAGATCTTGAAATGGACTCAGAGAGACCTGAGCAGGGTTTGTAATACACTAAATTTGGAATCATTTGAAATGTACTTGCACCTTTCCCTTTAGGTTCTTGTTTACTGAGAAACAAGGAAGAAACAGCACTGAGGGGGGTTTTAGGAGTTTAAGAGAAGTGACCAGGCAAGAGTTTGTCTCCACTCCAGGAGCAAGTGCTAGCTCACCCCAGTGCCTGAAGTCACAGACACAGTGGTGCTGGTCTGGTCTGGAAGGTTCCATGACTGCTCTCTGATTCTGAGAAGTACAGAGACAGAGGAAAAATGGTCTCGGCCTCTGCCCCCTTCTCTTCATCCTTTTACCAGTGTGCATTTATTGTTTGTAGATTCAAAAGCAATTTAAAAGTTGTTTTTAAACATTTCAACACATCACACAGCACTATTAAAACTATGACAATTGAAAGTATTTTACAAGGGTGAAGTCTAGATCAGCATTTCTCAATAGAAAAATGATGCAGTCACATGGGTAAAGTGTGTAGAAACCCATTTTTAAAAAGCAAAACAGAAAGATGAGGTAAATTTTAATACTACAGTTTATTTAACTTGGTTTTGTCACCAGCATGGCCCATTAATAATTCCCAGGAAGTAAAAATAGAATCTCCCAAGAAAAAGGCTCAAATATCACAAACTAGGGTGACCTACCTCGGCTTCATTCTCACAGAAGGTCAGGGAAGCCAACCTCATGAAAGAAAAAAAGCCATTTTTCAGCCTGACCCCACCCAAAACTAGAAGACAGCTTAGAGGTTTCCTGAGGATGGCTGGGTTTTGCCCCATCTGAATCCCTAGCTCTGGTCTAATAGCTAGGCCTCTGTGTGAATAGTTGAAAGGGAAGGATAATGATCCTTTTGAATGGAAATCAGAGTGGGAAGGGGCGTTTTAAGAACTGAAAAAGCAATTACCCTGCCCTGGCCCTCCCAGATTTAGCTAAACCCTTTGACCTTTACTTTCATGAGAGAAGGGGAATTGCCCTTGGGGTACTAGTTCAAAAACTGGGACCCCTTACTTAGGTGGTTGCTTATTTCTCTAAACAACTAGGTCAAACCACTAAGGGATGGCCTTCTTGCCCCTGCTAAGGGATGCTAAAAAGTTAACATTTGTTCAGCTAATCACTATATGGACTCCACACCACGTTCAGGTTTTAGTACATTCTAAGGGAACAGAATGGCTATCCCCCAAAGGTCAATTCAAAGTCAAGCTGTGCTTTAAGATGACCCAGTGGCTCCTATAAAAACCTGTTACACACTAAATCTTGCCACCCTGCTACCCACAGAACCTGGGCCCCTGAAGCATGATTGTATAGAAACCATATATAATCTATTCCAGTTGTCCCAACCTAGGAAGTGAGCCTCTCCCAAACACCAAAGAGGAATGGTTCACAGACAGAGCAGTTTTATGAGAGAAGGAAAAAGGCTGGTGGGATACACAGTGACCTCCCAGACCCAAGTCATAGAAGCAAGAAGCCTAGCTCCAGGACTTCTGCCTAAAAGGTGGAGCTGATAGCTCTTGGAAGAGCGAAGCCTTAGAGCTTGGGACAGGGAAGTTCTTAAAATGTTTACACAGATTTCCAGTATTTGTATGCCATCCTACACACACACGGGGCTACTACTACAGAGAATAAACAAGTGAAACATGGCTTAAACATACTGAAGCTCTTAGACGCAGTACAGCTTCCAAAAGAGACAGCAGTAATTTATTGTAGGGGGTCACCAAAAGGATGATGCAGAGGTAATAAAAGGAAACAACAAGGTGGATGCAACCACCAAAAGGGCAGCCCCAGACCAGTAACTTGGCAGCCACCCATCATACCTTGAAGCCAGATCCATCCAATTACTCCCCAATCTACACAAAAGAAGAATTACACAAAGCCCGAAAATGGAACTTCAGTAAAGATCTAGGAGGCCGTGAGTGGCTAATTAATAAACATGGGCAATACCCCTTTCCCCAAACTGCAGCTTGTCAAGCCATCAGGGAGGCTCATAAAGGGCCTCAATACGGGAGGGAAGCCCTATATAATTAGTTGAGTTGAGGTCTTGGTAACTCCTGGCATGAAAAGTATAGTTAGTCGGAGAGTCGAGACCTGCCCCATCTGCAGAGTGAACAGCCCCAGTACCAGAACCCCCAGGCCCCCAGATAAGGTCCATTCAGACTAGAGGAACATACCCTGGAGAAGACTGCCATGCTGAGAATATTGGGCAATTTCAGGTATCTCTTGGTGCTAGTAGACACATTTTCTGGGTAGAGAGAAGTATTCCCTGCTAGATCTGAAATGGCAGCTGAAGTGGCTAAGGCATTACTAAAAGAAATAATCCCTAGGTTTGGGCTCCCAGGATCCCTACAAAGCAATAATGGTCCAGCATTTGTGTCTCAAGTAACAAATGGGATAACGAGTTCCCTGGGCATAAAATGGACCTTGCACTTAACCTGGAGACCCCAATCATCAGGAAAAGTAGAGAGATCCAGTCAGGCCTTGAAACCAATCAGGCCTTGAAATGGGCCTTAGCAAAGCTATGTCAGGAAACTCAAAAATATTATATTTACTTGCTTTCAATGGTCCTGCTTTGCCTGGGGTTAAATGTGTTCAGACTCATGTATGGTAGACCCACTCCTCAAGTCCCAGAGAAGGGACACCTTAAAGTCCCTTGAAATGGAACAACTCAAGTGTGCCTCCAGGTAAGAGAGCTCTTGCTGAATATGGTCACCAGGTGCTGCCCCTACCTGACCTGACTCTGCACCCCTTCCTGCCAGGAGACTGGGTGCACCTAACCTGGAAAACAGGAGCCTGCAAAACCAGCTCTCTCCTAAGTGGGACGGACCCCACTCAGTGATCCTAACCACCCATTCTGGCCTGAAGTAGCAGGGGTCACTCCATGGGTACATCAACTCTATGGAAGAGGCCCCCAAGCCCCAACCTCCAAAGGGACAATATGGGGCAAGAGCCACCCTTGACTACTTGTGTGACCCTCTCTCTAACCTGAAGCTTCTCTTCCGAAAAACAGCAATGTGTGACCAGGGATATTCAGGCCACGGCAGTGAGCCTCACCATCTGGGACCATTTTTACCTACAGGCCAAAGACCAAGGTACCTTCATTTTTAGGAAAAATTTGATATAAGACCATTATTCTCTTGCTAATATTCGGGCCATGCATCCTACATTGTCTGGTGTCCTTTGTCTCCAAAAGGATAAACGAGTGGTGCTCACTGACGGAGACAAACAGTCAGGGCCGAGGCCTGGTGACCATCACACGCATCTAAAGGCAGCAGCTGGGGAGCAGCTCTGCTTCTCTCCCAGGGTATTGATGACACCCACACTCAGCAGGAGGCACTCACAGGAGACAGACCTCCACCCTCAGACCCCCTCAAGACCGAGCGAGACAAAAGGCAGAGGAGGGGTTTGTCACCAACAAAGACCATTAACAATCCCCAGGAAATAAAAATAGAATCTGGGTAATAAAATTAGGTCTAACCTTTTTTCTCTTTTCTTCTGTGCTCGGTCTAGTTCCACTTGCTCATAGGGGGCCGCGTTCGGAGGCCTCATCCCCTGCACTTCAGACCAGACTTTCTCGCGGGAAACGCCGACGCCGACACCCCAGCTCGAAGGGCTGTGCGCAGAAACCCCGCCCACAACACCCAATTCAAGATAGCGGCAGCAGGCCGTGTGCAGAGACGCTGCACCAGGCACTGTGATCTGGAGCGTGAGCCGCGGAGCTGCGCCAGCCTCGCGAGAACTCCTTGCGCCCGACACTATCCACACGCTATCAAGCAGCCCCGCCTCGCTCTCCGCCGGTCCCGGAAGCCTGTGCTCCAGAGTGGGAGTACGCACCACTCCATTCTCTGATCAAAGGATGACACCGTCCTTTGCTTCTGAACTGAACTCGGTCTTATTCCACTGGCGTGAGTGACACCAGGTAGGCGGACACTTCTTGGGGACAGACTCCGGAAGGCTAGTAGCACTATATCCAAAAATATGATCTTTTAAACATGTAATAACATAACTCTATTAAGGTAATTTACGTTCTTTTTTTTTGGTGCAAATCTTTAAAATTCATAATGCATTTTATACTTACAGCACATCTCAAAACAAACTAGCCACATTTCAAATGCTCAGTGGCCACACGTGGCTTGTGGCTACAATATCGGCCAGCAAAGGTCCAGAATATAATTTTTTTAACTATGAATTTTTTTAATATATAAATTTATTATTATTTTTTTTTTCTGTGTTGGGTCTTCATTTCTGTGCGAGGGCTTTCTCTAGTTGCAGCGAGTGGGGGCCACTCTTCATCACGGTGCGCGGGCCTTTCACTATCGTGGCCTCTCGTTGCGGAGCACAGGCTCTAGAACGCAGGCTCAGTAGTTCTGGCTTAGTTGCTCCGCAGCATGTGGGATCTTCCCGGACCAGGGCTCGAATCTGTGTCCCCTGCATTGGCAGGTGGATTCTTAACCACTGCACCACCAGGGAAGCCCTAATTGTGTTAACTGTTGGTATTTATTTATATTTTTGTTATAGTTGAATTTTGTTTCTCTTATAACATTTTTTCCTGTCTACAAATTTGGAAATTATTTCTATTCGTTCAGTGAGTACCCTAGAAAAATTATCAAGTTTATTTAACTTAAAATCTAACATGAAAGAATATTTCATCCCCTCTTGTATCATTTGGTTTGGAAGCTCCAATTTTTCCTCTCCACTCTCACATTCTATTGTCATCCTAGCTTAACTTCACAAATTCAACACTATTATGACTTTTTACAAAGAATTTTCATTTAGGTGTATGTACATGTTCACATTTTATTTTTATTATTTCTTTCTACATATTAAATTATCTTAAAATTATTTTTTTATTCTTGAATTGTATTTTTTAGAAATTACAGCTGGTCCGTTGGTAATAAATCCCGAAGTTTTTGTCTGTAATATATTTATTTTACAATAGAAGATAATCTTACTAGATATACAATTCTGAGATGGCAATCATTTTCTCACCGTACTTTAAAGATATTATTTAACTAAGTTTTGGCTTCCTTTGCTGCTGTTGAGAAACCGACAGTCATTTTAACTCCTGTTCCTATATAAGTGATCTTCCCTTTCTGGTTGTTTTCCATATTCTCCCTTGAGTGTCCCGAATCTGTTTCCCTTTTAAATACTGCCCCACCTTCACTGCCTCTATTCTCTCTCCTGAAGGATACAAACTATGTATATAAATGTTCCCATTCCTTTCATTTCTTTGAACATTGTCTCATATTTTCAATGTCTATCTCTCTTTGCTTCATTAAAGATAAATTCTTTTGATATATCTTCCTAATTGCTAATTCTGTTTAAAATTTTACCTAATCTATTGTTTATCTCATCTTAACTCATTTGAAATAACTCAGTTGTTATTTCAATAATGATAGGTTAAAAGGATCCTTCAGTTCATGATATGCTAGTCAGTCTTAACAGAGGAATGAAAATAGAATCTGTCTGATAGCTTCTCTTCCTTCAATAAATATAATCTGAGGTTTTCAGCTAGGATATCCATATTATTAAATGATTAAAATATATGATCAAAATAACTTGAATGATTTTCAGTTAATTACATATTTCAGTTAGTTTGAATACATTTGGGTTTAAGGAAGGAAAAAAGAGAGAAGAAATATTTTAGTTAAATAAAAATCAAATAGTTAAAGTTTAAAATGATCACAGAGTTGCTGTTTCCTTTTTTTCCCCTAGCACATCAATTATATAGATGAAAACTGAGGCCTAGTGATATAATTTGATTTGCCCGAGGCCACAGACAGAATTAGAACCCCTCACTCTTGAATGTTCTCTCTATTCTATATTTAGTGAAATCATAAAACATTTGAAAGACATCTTAAACTGTTCTAACCTTCTTCATTTCTTCACCCCTCACACAGAAATGGCCATGAGAAACCAGACTAGCATGATTGAATTCACCCTTGTCTCCTTTCCCTCTGTCCAGGAGCTTCAGATCTTGCTATTTCTCATTCTCCTGCTGGTTTATACACTCACTATAACAGGAAACATTGTTATCATTTCCTTAATATGGACTGATAATCGTCTCCAAACACCAATGTACTTCTTCCTCAATAATTTGACATTTTGGGACATTTTATTCACAACTACTATTGCCTCAAAGTTGCTAGCTTGCCTCTTAGAGGAAAAGAAAAACATACCTTTTGCTGGCTGCGTCATCCAAACATATTTCTACTTCTTTCTGGGGACAGTGGAGTTTATCTTCTTGGAGGTGATGTCCTTTGACCTCTACGTGGCCATCTGTAACCCGCTGTGCTACACCATCATCATGAATAGCAGGGCCTGCCTCCTGTTAGTTCTGGGCTGCTGGGAGGGGGCTTTCCCGTCAGTGCTTTGCCCAACTATTGTGGTGTCCAGATTGCCATACTGCACTGAAGAAATTAGTCATTTCTTCTGTGACATCGCTCCTTTACTGCAGGCGGCCTGCATAGACACTCATTTCATTGAGATGATAAGCTGCTTCTTATCTTCCCTCGTGGTCCTGACCTCGCTGGTGCTCACCACCGTGTCCTACACCTACATCATTTCTACCATCCTGCACATCCCCTCGGCCCAAGGATGTCAGAAAGCCTTTTCCACCTGTACTTCTCACATCACTGTGGTCTCCATTGCCTACAGGAGCAACATCTTCATGTATGTGAGACCCAGCCAGAGTCATTCCCTGGAATTTGACAAAGTGACAGCTATCCTCACCATAATGGGGACCCTTCTTCTGAACCCCTTCATTTATAGTCTAAGGAATGAAAAGGTAAAGGAAGTGTTGAGAGATGCAGTCAACAAAATTTTGCCCTTTTGCACAGGAAACCTTGAAAGTTTGTTTGCTAAGAATGTCATTTTCAACTCTTGGACACAATGTGGAGTAAGGCATGCTTGAAGATCGTAAAATCAAAGATGTGTAAGAAGACATGAAAAAGCTTTGTGCCACATCAGATGCAAAGTATTATAGTCAAGGTCCATAGGAGACAATTCAGCCATCGAGAAAATAACATGCTCTGAACTGTTATTGGACCGTCTCACACACAGAACATTATGAATTAAAGAAAAATACTGAAGTCAGAAAACCTGAATTTTAAGGCTAGCTCTATTACTTCTTTACCAGGTGACACTTAACCTCTCTGACCTTAGTTTCCCATCAGTAACATGCTTTTCCTATTTTTTTTAATAGTTAAAGTAGGATTAACGGAGATAGTCTAAGTCATGCAACCACATGTAATTAAAAATGAATCTTCTGGGACTTCCCTGGTGGTCCAGTGGTTAAGACTCTGCGCTTCCACTGCAGGGGATGCGGGTTCGATCCCTGGTTGGGGAACTAGGATCCCACATGCCACATGGCACAGACAGAAAAAAAAAAAAGTGACTCATCTAACTGGGTTTTTTCAGAATTTGCAAGATGATTGGAATCGTCCCTGACAGCCAAAGACTGTAAATAATAATAATAATACAAAAACAAGGAAGAGGAGTAACATAACCCTGTGTTTGTACATATACTTAAATATGTACATATATATCTCATTTAATCCTCTTAACAACCTTGAGAAGCTGATATTTTTATCTCCATTTTACAGATGAGAAAACTGAGGTTCACTGAGATTAAGCATCTTGCCCCAAACTACATCACTAGTTTTGAATATATACTTCACTATGTCATGAAGTATGGAATGGGAAGAAACTTAAGAGGGGAAACAGAAGTTAACATGGAAGTTATCCACTTTTTCTGAGACAAGAGCATTCCCTACCAGTCCTAATTACCTGGAAAATCTACAGACCAGGAAGCATCAGGATGACTGACAATAGACTGTGAGAAGCAACAGTTTGAAAGGAGAACCAGCTATTCAGAAGCAGTAACTAACCATGAGTCCAGATTGATCATCTGTGGCAACTGGCCAATGTGACCATCATCTACAGAAGAATTAGTATCCTAGGATGCATTTGGTTGGGGGAAAACAAAAGCAGAAGAGTAATCAAGCTGGCTTAAGTGAAATGGGTATTTATTATAATAATAATCAAGAATACCACATAAAACCCCAAAAGGTAAGAAACAGCAAGACCTGCTAAGGGGCTAGAATCAGGAACTAGAAATCCTTGAAAATCCAAGGCAAACACTCTCTTCCCTCTGAGTTTCTCTCTTGCTTTCTCGGGATTCATTTGGTCTCTGTATTATTGGGTTTTTTCCAAATATCTTGTGGTAAGCTGAATGATGGCCCCAAAAGATATCCAGACCTAATCCCTGACCCTGTGACTCTAAGTAACATATAAAGTTTATATGGCAAAGGGATTTTGCAGATGCAATTACAGATTCTGCGATAGGGAGATTATCTCGGATTACCCAGGTGGTTCTATTGTATTAACAAGTGTCACATGAGAGAGGTAGAGGCAGATTTTACCACACAAAAGAAGGTAATGTGATCTTGGAAGCAGAGATTTGAAGATGCTATGCTGCTGGCTTTGAAGTTGGAGGAAGGGGCCATAAGCCAAGGACTGCACATCTCAAAGCTGGAAAAAGCAAAGAAATGGATTCTCTCTGCCCTAGAGCTCTTGGCATGGCCCAGCCGACACCCAGGTTTAGGCCCAGTAAAACTGACTTTGGATTTCTGTCTTCCAGAGCTATAATAGAATACCTTAGTGTTATTTTAAGCCACCAAGCTTGTGGTAAATTCCTACAGCATCACAGCAAACTAGTACATACCTGATTCATGTTTCTCTGTCTGCAGACTCTTTCCACTTCTCTCTGCACATGGAAGGTAATGGTTGCTTCAGTCATTCACAGATATATGTATATTTCAATCATAGATATATATATATATATACAAGTATATATATTGGATACATTTAAATATTTGAGATATACATTATTTATATCAACATTTATTTTAAATTATCAGAGTTCTAAATCCAAATTCCTGGAAAGAGGATCTGATTGATCTGATTGGAGAGAGATGTCTTCCCTGATTCACTTATTTGTAAGAGGAAGGATTTGGCAAGAGGTAAACTGCCCTCTGTCAACACAGCCACTGAGCAGGTGCTGTGGGGACAAGCATCTAAAAAGAGAGCTTAGGAACACGGAGAAGACAAGAGGCATCTCAAAGATCAAAATAGGTCATTACCAGTGCGGTCATTGACCGTCTAGCTATGTAGACAAAGATGAAGACCTTAAGAAGTGGCAGGGAACCCATCATGGGAGAGCAAGTAGAGAAAGTACCATCTTCAGAATGGATTCAGAATATTATAAAAGAACATTGTCCAAAAGAAAAAAAAGAACGTTGTCTGTCAAAAGATAGAGCAGTGGGCAAATGTTTAAAGGTCAAAAAAATGTAGAACAGGGAATTCCCTGGCAGTTCAGTGGTTAGGACTCCATGCATTCACTGCCAAGGACCTGTGTTCGATCCTGCAAGCTGTGGTGAATGGCCAAAAAAAAAAAAAAAAAAAAAAAAAAATAGAACAATATTACCAGAAATGAAGCATTCACATAATTTTCTGCTCTGTATTTATAATCAGACATTAATTAAAATGGGATTTTGAAAGTTTGTGTCCTATTGAGGCCATAACAAAATAAACAGCTAAAAAAATACAGATTTATTATCTTACTGTTCTGTAGGTCAGGAGTCCAATACAGGTCTCACCAGGCTGCAGACTGCATTCATTTCAAGGGGCTCTAGGGGACAATCCACTGCCTTCTCATTTGGGCTGTTGACAGAATTCACTTCCTTGAAGTTTAGGACCAAGGCCCTGTTATGTTGCTGGCTATCAGCCAAGGGCCAGTCCCAGTTTCTAGAAGGTGCTGCAGTGCTTGGCTCATGGCCCCCCTTCCTCCACCATCAAAGCCATCAACAGGGGGGCAAGTCTCTCATGTTTCAGATCTCTCCTCCTCCTCTGCCATCCCCTCTCTGACTCAGATGGAAAAAGTTCTTCCTTTTTAAGGACTCATTTGATTGGACTGAGCCCACCCAGAGAATCCACAAGAATGCCACCAACTCAAGGTCCACATCCTGAATTACTTCTATAAAGTGCCTTTTGCAAGTAAAGTAGCATAGAGCTGACCCTCCGCACCCTCGTGTTCCACATCCACTGATTCAACCAACTATCAATCAAAAATACTTGGAAAAATTAAATTCCAGAAACTTCCAAAAGGCAAAATAAATTTGCTATGAGCTGGCAACTATTTACATAGCATTTACATTGGTTTTATAAGTAAACTAGAGATGATATAAAGTTTCAAGAGGATGTGCACAGGTTTATAGGCAAATACTATGTCATTTTATATGAAGGACCTGGACCCAATTCCCCTTGAATACCAAGGGAGAAGTGTATTCACAGGTTCAGGGGATTAGAAGAAGGCTATCTTTAGGTGCCATTATTCTGTTTACCAATGTTAAATTGCTAGTGTTAAAGGTTCAAGAATGTAAAAGTAAAGAACCAAACACGGTATGTTTTTTTAAAGCCAATACTAAATCCTAAACTCTCTGTCTTTCATCACTTGCAACCAGAAGAATTTACAAGACTCTTATGAAAGATTAGTGAAAAGCAGCAAAATATCTGGCAAATTCATATTTTAATAGTTATGTTTGTTTTTATTTAAATCATTGTTAGGTAAAATTTTATAAATTCATGTTGACCAATATTTGAGAGAAACTTTATCTGTAAATTTTTGATCACCTTCTAATTGATTCATCTTTTATGCTTTTGAAAAAAATTATATGGAAAATAGCAATTTCAGGTAATGCTATTTTAACTGAGACATTAAATCAGAAAACCAAGAGTAAATACATGTAAGAGATACCTGAAGGAAACTTGGGAACCATTTCTTGTAATTCTGCTTGTATTCTAATTCACTGGTAAATCCATTATCGTGATTTAATCTGAATTGTTATTAAAACAATGATTTTGCAATTAAAAAATCATTGTTAGGTGAAGATAAATGTAGTCGGCACTTTGTGCTGTTTTAACTTCTTAATGAATTCCCATGTTACTCAAAAGTCCCATTCTGAGATCATTAATGCAGGAAAGAAAGTCCTCAACAAATAAGGTAATTTAAACATGATTCAGGTATCCAAGTAGGGCTGGCCCCGGGTTGGACCAGCCTTGAAACTGAAAGTACAAAAAGACTTCATAAACTGTTAAAAATGGTATAAATATACTGCTGTTTGTTGATCATTATTATAATGATGACCAACATTGTTATAATAGCAGATAATGATGTTTGTTTAATCAATGTAATGATATATTGATTCTGATTAGTTCAGTTAATTGGAAAATGGGAGCTACTTGTCCCAAATTTGAGGACAGCTAGCGAATTCTTCACTCTTCCTATTCTCACCTATGACCAGATGTTTCAAACTATTGTTTTTCATATCAGAGACGGAAGGGGGAATATACCAAAATAACTTGTAGACATTTTAAACAATATCTACTTATTAGATATATTATATCCTCCAAATATGGATGAAGGGCATCCAACCAGAGAGCCACTGTTTTACGTAATGAGTTCATTGACGCTTCTACTTACCAGCTAATTCTCACATATTCCTTCCTCCCAACTCAGTTGTAACAGATTATTCAGTAAGAATAACCATGATCATACGTCCCATTACATGACAAGGATTCTAAGGACTACAGTAAAATGTGTGAAATAATTTATTTGGAGTTTGTCAAGAGCTTAACACAGTTACTCCATCAGTCTTCTCGTGCCCTTGGAATGGGATTTACGCTATTGGCTCCCAGATTCTCAGGCCTTGAGACTTGGACTGGAATCACACCACCAACTTTCGTGTGTCTCCGGCTTGCAGATGGCAGAATGTGAGACTTAACCTCCATAATCACACGAGCCAGTTCTTCATAACATATATAAATGTGTGCATATATATTTGAATTAGAAAATGGAACTTGAGGAAGGTCTTCTGAAAAAAACTAAAGGAATATTCTTCAATGGCCACATCCCTTCTCTTGCATGGCAGGAAATATGTGACAATTATTGTGTTGATACATATTTTAAATTTTTTAAAGTCATATAGGGCTGTCTTTCCAATAAGCAGCCTGAAAAAATATCACTTTGGGGGTGAAGTTAACCTCACAAATGTAAGGCTCTAATTAGACATCCATCAAGAGAGGACTGCCTAGATCCCCGTTAATTAAAAACGGCGTGAAAAGGGTGATGATAGATGGAATGTCTACCAAAATTTTGCATTAAGTGATCCCAATGCTCTACCAACTCCTCAAACTTGTAAAAGGACCACAATGGATTCACTCAGTTTATGTTAGCTTTGGTAAGTTTCTGAATGGGGAAAAATAGACAATTCCTTCAGCACTAGTGCCGATTAAAATGGTGAAAGGCAAAAGAGGGGTTATGAATCTGAGTAACAGGAGGACCAAGCTCTCTTGGCACAAAACCCAGCAGAAGACTGGAGCCAGTTTGCATCAGCATAAGTGAAACAGCCTGGTGAAGGTTTGCTGGGATTGTGGACACTGGTATGCAATGTACTTCCATGTATTAATGTAACAATGAAAAGTTAAAGGATAATGAATTAGAGGGATATGGTGATATGATTGTAAAAATCAGGATTTAAAGTAGGAATTTTTGCTGTAGTTTTCAATTAATCTTTATTATAAGACATGAAAGTAGTAATAGGCACCCTGAGGATCCTCAGCCTTCCAGCCATAATCCTCTTTGTCTCCATTATGTCCTAGCGACCCGATTTACTCTTGGGAATTGGGGTCAATACTCCAGCCAGTAGTAAACCTTTATTTTACCCTAGTGCTCAGTTGCATAAGGAGTTCAGAACGGCCAGGTGGCAGTTCAGTCTTCCAATTCAGTGGAACCACTGCTGTGTCTCATGGTGGAAACATTCTCTCCTTGGGGTCTAAAACCTCCTAACCAGCAGAGCTCAGAGTTTTCAAGATGAGAAACAAAAATTCTGTGAGTGTGTTATTAGAAGTAAAGTGAGAGCCTCACTACCACTTCTACCCCTTGATTACCAGCCCCTTGTATTCTGGATTTGGGGGAGACAGTATCACACAATAGTTGGTTCAAAGACTATGTTAAGTTTTTCAAGACAGAATCTTAAGCTTTCAGGTTGTTGTCTCCCAACAAGTGCTGTAACTGATCTGTCAATAACCTGTACACTCTTCAGCTGGACCAGCCATTTCTAGGCGATAGGATATGAGGTGATACCAGTTAAGTACATGGCCATGAGTCTATTGCTACACTTTTTTTTTTTTTTTTTTTTTGCTGTAAGTGAAGTGTTGTGCTCCCCAGTCTTGTTTGCTCTTGTTTCCTCTTCATCCCACTGGTGAAGTAGAGAGTCCTGCTCTAGAGTTCTGGGGATGGCTGAACACAAGACACTCGATACTGGATGGATAAGATGGACGATACATTATTAGTCACATATGTTCACAGCCCAGGGAGGAGAACACAGCATGCCCTGTAGGACCACACAGGGGTTGCATTCAGAAGCAGAGTGAACACCTGCTCAGCTGGCAGAGAACTGAAGCTGGTTAGGTTGACGACTGGGTGGGATCCAGGTGGTCTGGCTGTTATGGGAACTAGCCAGGTGGGAGACTCTCCTGCTATGGGGGAGCATATCTGGCAAAAGCGGGGGGGCTCACAGTTAGGCCTTCGGGGCCCTGTGAGGCTCAAAGATGTTAAGACAGCACAAAATTTTAGGACTTATGATACGTCTCCCCAGTGGTACTTGAGGTATATTTTAAAATAATGCCCAGAGGCTCTTGTTTTTATTTCAGCTCCATTTTAGAGGTGTTCATTCCACTGCAACGACTTACTCTCAGTATCTCTCTCTCTGTCTCTTTATCTCTCTCACTCTCTCTCTCTCCTTCTCCCTCTCCCTCTCCTTCTCGTTTCCTTTCTCTCTTTGTAGAAATATATATACTTGTAGAAATACATACTTTTTATATTTTCACATGGAAAAAAATATTTTTTAATATTATTTATATTTTAGGCAGAAAGGTTGATAAGGAGAAAATGGGGTCATCCATCTGCTGGTGGCTGGATGAGGCCATGGAGTAAATGTACAGAAACAAAGAACTGTAGAATTGGGAGGTAATGGTCCGAGATTGGTATCTTGGAGTTTGAGATTTCAGAGATTGAGGAATTCAGTGTAATGGCAAAATCCAGTTATAAAAATGGAGGAATGCAGGTGATACTCATTGATAGTAAGATTAAGACATTCAAATTTTAGCATCTTTTATAACTCTATTTATATAGATAATAAAGTTTCCCATAATGATTGAAATTCTTAGGATGAAGCAGGAGACCATGAACCACTGAAAAATCTTTATTAAATGTATCTCCAGCGATTTTCATGTTTTCAAATTCAGTAAAAACTCCCCCATCATTGTCTTAATGTTATGCTCTATGGCAGTTGTTTACTTCTTTCTTGAAACTCAGCTGGGCACTAAATAACATAACTAAGGAAAACGTACAAGATTGTGTAATATAAGCCTTGGAGAATTTTTATCTGAAACCAAAAGAGAGTGCAAATTGGGAACAAAATAACACCATCCTCAACAGCAAATAATGAGCCTGTCCCTCCAGCCATGCATCCCTCACCCCTGGGGACAGGGAAAGGAGGAGGTGCAGGCTCACTTGAAAGAGACTCAGTGGAATCAGCGTCCTCAAGTAAAAGTCAGATTTATGTTAAGATGGAAAGTACAGCGTTTTTAGTTCGGAGGAGAATTTTTTTTTACTTCTTATTTAAAAAATATGTACGTATTAGAGAATGAAGTTAAAGTTTATAGCAAGCTTGTGACTGTGAGAGATAAGTCTGGAGGATGGAATAACCGTTGAACTGGGCTGAGTTCAGTATAAGGGCTTATGTTTCTGAACAAGGACAGGACAGGGATGAGAAACATAATGGAATTTACTATGGCTATATTTTCACCTGGAAGTTTTTTGTTAAATCTGTGCTGGTACAGACAGAGGTACTACGTGTTATCTGAAACTCTAGAATATTCATTGTTGGAGAATATTTCCTATTGTATCAATAACTTAAGTGGGATGAAAAGTTTTCTGTTTTTAACTTCTTTGTTGATTTTTTAAAGTATTCTTTTTCCTTTAAATGGATAAAGCAGGGCTTCCCTGGTGGCGCAGTGGTTGAGAGTCCACCTGCCGATGCAGGGGACATGGGTTCGTGCCCCGGTCCAGGAAGATCCCACATGCCGCGGAGCGGCTGGGCCCATGAGCCATGGCCGCTGAGCCTGTGTGTCCCGAGCCTGTGCTCCGCAACGGGAGAGGCCACAGCAGTCAGAGGCCCACGTAACGCAAAAAAAAAAAAAAAAATGGATAAAGCAAAATACCTGAGGAAATCCCCCAAGGAGCCCATAACAGGTCTATTACACCTTCTAAAACTTTGTAATTGAGATTAGGTAGTTCAAAACCAACATTCTTTTATAACAATATTAATTAACTTCGTTTGACCCATATTCCCAAGAGCTGTTCCCCTCTAAATCTCTAAGGCAAATAAGCCTATGCAAAAAATATAGTTCATCCACTGAGGAAAGAATCATTAAAGAAAGGAAGTTTTATAGAGAAATGGAAAGGGATAACTTTTTTCTTTTTTAATTCAAGTCATCTTTAATCTGGTGATGTAGAGCATTCAAGACCATTTGGTAAAGCTCCAATGGAAAGATTAATATTCTAGTAACCATGAAGGTGGAATGAAATACCAAAAACTGTACTGAGCACCCTTCACTGGCCATCCCTTGGTGAGGATGCTCAAAGGATTCTGCCTCAGACACGTCTAGATGAGTTAATTGTATGAAATTCTATATCTAAAATAGCCGAGTTACTAAATACTTAATTAACCAAAGAGACAAAACATAGCCTTCTTGCATGGGGAAAAATACTTGAGAATTGAGAATCAATGTTTTTTTCTCGGATGAATTTCTTAAGTGGAGTTCGAGATGATGTACTCTTAATACGGCTTTGACTGATTTAGTCCTGCAACGTTGTCAAGCCACTTAACACAACTACCACATTCTCTATCTGCAGAAACAGACTGGAATTTGAGCTGTGCTGAAATCACTGGGATGTTGTGGGACAAAGAGGATTTCCAGATCGTAGAGGTGTTTGACGGCTGTTGGGGTGGAAAAGGTCAGTATTTGGTCCCTAAGGAAAGTGCATGAATGTGTATTTGGAAGTTACAAAGACAGAGTTTTCCACTCCAAATAAGAGCTTTTTATTTAGCCAGTGCAAAAGCAGGATAGTCATTTCCCAATCACTGGAGTCATCCAAGCAATGGCTGGGTGGGTATGTAGCGAGAATACAAATCAGAAGGACTCACGTTAGGGTGAGATGGTTCAGTGACCTAGTAAGGTTTATTTTATCTTTGAGAGGTATTTCTATGAGCTAGAAATAGCAACAGAAATGGCCAAAAATTGTTTTCAATGTACAATGCTTAGAATAATCAAAGTTTGAGCCTCTTACTGTGTCTGCACGTTAAAAACATGTTAGGAGAATTTTAAATCATCTGTTCAGCTGCCGAGATGTAAGTCTACACTTTCACATATGTTTTGTTTGCTAATATATCACTTTCGTTAAATTTATTTCTCTGTGTATAGTCTCTCTGATCTGTCAATATACTTAGTGGGGACGGATGTCAACCTGGGGGGATTCAGATTAAGTACACATTAAAAATATCCCTCAGTTACAAATTAAACTTTTCATAATTTATTGATATTTACTCAGATAAGAAACAAGTAGCTCTAAGTGTTCATCTTCTTTAAGTCCATCCCGGTCTTTTCTGAATGGAACCATATTTTTTTAACAAGAATCTATTAAATATTGTCACACACATGATTTAATTTAAACCTCACAGCAGCTCATTTTGAATGTGATAATTACCCTCATTTCTCAGATGAAGAAACTATGACTCGGTTGAAGACTTATCTAACGAAGATGAAAGTGATATAAACTGGGACTGGAACTCAGTTTTTCTAACTTCTCACATTAGTTAATACTTGAATCTTAACATGTGAAATATCATTTGCCAGTTGAATGGCCTCGTGGAAATAGTGATATAAAATACACACAAAAATGGCATCAGAAAGCCTCTCACGGAAAGTTCACATGAGATTTCATCTGCTATTACATTTGTATACATAGTCGTGAGCAGCCGTTTCTGTGGAGTCATTTACAGAATCATTTGGGAGGCTGTTGACTGGAATAAAATAAGTTAGAATATTTGAGATGGGGAAGAATGTTGGAAAAGTAACTGGTAGCAGGACTCCAAGACAATGAATGGCCCTTTTAAAGGTGTAATCCAACATTCTAATTTTTCAGACAAGAAAATTGAAGTTCAGAACATAAAAGGAGACTTTAAGAAAAGCACATCAGCTTAATCTTGTTAAAGCCATCAGCTACCCAGCTTTAGGTATGATGTGGAGCTATTTATTACCTCAGAAAAAGAACCCATGAAAGCAATCTGTAAGTGATTTTGCATTATCAGAGGCTCTAGTAGGGCAAAACCTTTCTTGTATTTTTATATTATGATAGAAACAGTGAGAACAAATATGCTATTGGAAATAAGAGTATTCTAAGGAATAGTAAGATAGCTGCACAAAGACATATGTGCAAGAATATTTATTGGAGCATTATCTGTATAAGCAAGATATGTTGATCATCTAAGTTACCAACACTAAACAACTGGCTGAATACATCACAGTCCCATCCATAGAACTGAACTATATGACCCTTCATAATGATTGTGTAAAGGAAACTCTGGGAGGTGTTAGGTGTGTCTGCGAGCGTGATGGTGCTGATGATCTCCTGGGTATTTGCATACGTCCAGACTCATCAAATGGTACACATTAAAGATGTGCAGTTCTTTGTATATCAATTATACCTCGAAAAGTTGTTTTTAAGAAGTGATTGTGTAGATTTCTAGTTATTGACATGGAAAGATGGTTATTATAAAAAAGAAAGAAAAAGCTGGTTACAAAATAATATGTTAGTAATTTATTCTAGGTACATATGTATATAATTAGTACTTTGAAACAGCCTGGAAATATATACACCAAACTGTTGTCCTGTATCTCTAACTAGTTTAACTACAGATTATAAAATTTTTCCATTTTCATTTTCTAATTTTTTGCACTGAAAAATGTGTTTTTGTAATAGGAAAATCTTCAAATAAAAAGTGAAATAAGAAGGCAAACTCTTTATCTTGAAGGGGTCAGAGAGGAGGTGGGAGAAGGGAAATGAGGGGATTAGCTGTAACTTATTTATTAAGGAGCTAAGTAAAATCTAGACAGAGAAAGCACTGAGGTCAGTGTTCAAGAATGGGTAGTTTTAAACCTGAAATGGGGAAGTCTATGCAAAAGAACTATTTCTCAGATAGTAGGCGAAAGTACAACTTGGGTGATGTTGATGTACAGTTTTTTTGGTTTTTTTTTTTTTGCGATACGCGGGCCTCTCACTGTTGTGGCCTCTCCCGTTGCGGAGCGCAGGCTCCGGACGCGCAGGCTCAGCAGCCATGGCTCACGGGCCCAGCCGCTCCGCGGCATGTGGGGTCTTCCCGGACCGGGGCACGAACCCGTGTCCCCTGCATCGGCAGGCAGACTCTCAACCACTGCGCCACCAGGGAAGCCCCGATGTACGGTTTTATGATTTCAACTGATCAAGTAAATAAAATAAGCTGAATTACCTCTACTTTACCTTTCTGTGTGTAATTTGTGAATTTTATTACATCGTGTAATGTCCTCTTAAATAATCAGCCAGATATACAATGTACATATTACATACTTCGTGGAACATGCAGGAAGTAGGATTTGGACACAGGACCTAACCTGATAACAAGATACTCATGATTTCCTTTTGATGTATCATCTAAAATGATTAATAGGAACCATGAGCCATTGTTCCTTTTCGACATTCCTGGTCTATTTCCATAGATCTTTGCCTGCTAGGAAAAGACTTTAAAAATTGGGAGACTCTGGTGATCAGCAAATATTGGAAAAAAGAAATCAACCGTTACCTCTTACTAATGGCAGGTCACCATTGTCAACCACCACAGTGAAAGAAAACTTGTTATAGAGAAGGCTAGAAAGTATTTAAAAGGGTTTCCCTCTCAGTGACTGTAAACTTCAGAATGATAGAAGTTCTAGATAAAGTATGAGTCAGTACTTTAGCACATATTTAGCTAGGAAAGTAAAGCTGGACAGGTTGAAAAGAGCAGAAATTGCATTTTATTTATTTTATTTTTTAAAAATTTATTTATTTATTTTTGTCTGTGTTGGGTCTTCATTGATGCGCCCAGGCTTTCTCTAGTTGTGGCGAGTGGCGGCTACCCTTCGTTGTGGTGCACGGGCTTCTCATTGCGGTGGCTTCTCTTGTTGTGGAGCAAAGGCTGTAGGTTTGCGGGCTTCAGTAGTTGTGGCATGCGGACTTAGTAGTTGTGGCTCGCGGGTTCTAGAGCAGAGGCTCAGTAGTTGTGGAGCAAGGGGTTAGTCGCTCGGCAGCATGTGGGATCTTCCCGGGCCATGGCTCAAACCCAGGTCCCCTGTGTTAGCAGGCAGATTCCCAACCACTGCGTCACCAGGGAAGTCCCAGAAATTGCATTTTAATGAGGAGAAATCTTAGAGTTTTTTTTTAATCCGGTCTTATCTCTTAATTTTATAGAAAAATGTGTGTCTAAATAGTATTTTGACTTTCCCAAGTTTGCACCATAATGACTTTCAGATCAAGGAATATATCCCTTGAGTCAGTTCCCAATATAAGACACTCTCCACAATACATTTTCAACAGATATTTATAAAACTACCTTCTAGGGAATTGCCTGGCGGTCCAGTGGTTAGGACTCCATGCTTCCACTGCCAGGGGCCCAGGTTCAGTATGTGGTCTGGGAAGTAAGATTCCACAAGCCACCTAGCATGGCCAAAAACAAAACAACAACAACAACAAAAAACTACCTTTGAGGCTGATTTCCTTTTTCTTGTTTCTTCAGGGAGACCTATTGTTGACATGTAACAGTGGCCGTGGGGAATTGCCTCACGGTGACTGAGTTCACCCTGACTGCCTTCCCAGCCCTCCTGGAGCTTCGAATATCCCTCTTTGTGGCTCTCTTGTTGGCTTATACACTAACAGCAATGGAAAACATTATCATCATCTCCCTAATATGGACTGATAATCACCTACAAACCCCAATGTACTTTTTCCTCAGTAATTTGTCCTTTCTGGATATTTTATACACCACTGTCATTACCCCAAAGTTGCTAGCCTGCCTCCTAGGAGAGAAGAAAAACATGTCCTTTGCTGGCTGCATCACTCAAACATATTTCTACTTCTTTCTGGGAACCGTGGAGTTTATCCTCTTGGCAGTGATGTCCTTTGACTGCTACGGGGCCATCTGTAACCCACTGCGCTACACCATCATCATGAACAGCAGGGCTTGCCTCCTGATGACTCTGGGCTGTTGGTTGGGAGCCTTCCTACCCGTGTTGGTACCAACCATAGTAGTGACAAGGCTACTCTACTGTAGCAAAGAAATTAATCATTTTTCTGTGACATTGCCCCCCTTCTACAGGTGGCCTGTATAGATACTCGTCTCACTGAGAAAGTAAACTTTCTCCTATCTGCCCTTGTCATCCTGAGCTCCCTGGCATTCACTACTGGATCCTACGTCTACATCATTTCTACCATCCTGCACATCCCCTCAGCCCAAGGCCGTCAAAAAGCTTTTTCCACCTGTGCTTCCCACATCACCATCGTTTCCATTGCTTATGGGAGCAACATCTTTGTGTACGTGAGACTCAATCAGAACCAATCCCTGGATTTTGACAAGGCAGCCACTGTCCTCATTACCGTAGTGACCCCTCTTCTGAACCCTTTTATTTATAGCTTGAGGAATGAAAAAGTGAAAGAAGTGTTGAGAGAGGCAATGAACAGAATCGCGTCCCTGGTACTAAGGAAAACCTGACATGAACACTGAGTGTATCATACAATGTTTATCTTCAGCACATTCATTCTGCAAAAGTATAGTGCCATGCTGGCATGTCAGAAACCTGAGACTATGTCTGCAGGATGAGCAATGCCCACACCGAGCAGGAAGAAAATTCTGCTTATATCTGGAAAAAATTTAATCCATGTACCTTCTGGTATATTCATAGCTTAAGATCATAAAAAGTTACCTGACTGGGATTCAGAGGTCTTCAAATCTAGTCTTGGCTAACTCAGTTTATTTCCCAGGTGACTTTGACCATGTCAGAACTGATCTGAGCCTCAATGTCTCTAATCTACCAATGAAATAATAAAGTATCACTACTTGTAGTATGACATGTTAAGTTAGAGAATGTTAACTTCATGTTAGGCACTCTTGAATATTTCAGGAGACTCAGTTCTCACCTCTATTAACCAGATCAAATAAATATGAAGTGAGGAGTGAGGGAAAAAGAGGTGAGACTCAGGATGATATCAAGCCTCTGGTTATAAACCTAAGTGAGAAGTGGAGATAGTCAGTGAGATAAGGAACATAAGAAGGGAGGTGAGTGGTTGACCTATTGAATTGGAAGCTCCTGTAGGACATCCAGTTGTAAGTTGTCAGTTGGGTTATTATTTGAAGCTGAGGAAAGAGGTATGACCTAGAACTATAGGAAATCATCAAATATATTAATGATAATTAAAGCCATAGCAGTAGCTGAGATAACCAGGAGGATAAAAAATTAGATTAAGGTTGGGTGACCAATGAGAAGAAAACTCAAGAGTATGAGATCATGAAATAGGATGAAAAACAAGGGGGAAAATAATACAAGTAGCGTGATAAAGAATTAAAAGTATCTGCTGCATTTAGTAGCAGATCATGAATAACTCTGGTAAAAGTTCGATAGAATTTAGGGATAAAAGACAAAATATGTTGTAGATGTTAAGAAACAGATGCAGCATAGAGTATAGACACGAAGTAATGGAGAATTTAAATACAGACAACACTTTGCAGAAGGCTGGCTGAGAAGCTAAGCAGTATTATAATATGAAGGAAACGTGGGTTAGAAAAGGTTAGTTTCTAACAGGAAGTGTGTTTCCTTATTTAAAATATTGATTGGAGGAGGACAGTAGTGGAGGAGAGAGCAGGAAATGACCCATGTGATGGGTTACCTGAGATGGTCAAAGGTGATGACAGCAAGAATATTAGAGGAAAGATTGTTGTTGGCAGAAATTTGTAAAAATACTGATAAGCAGTAATGAATGAATCCAGAAGTGGAACCATGCCAGGTAACAACAAGGTGAAAATTGTCACAGTGCCTTTTGATGAATGGCCCAAAGTGAACCTAAAGAAAATACTTAACCCCTAACTTCAGGTAGAAAATGACCAAAGAAAAGTATAACTTTAATAATGTGTGCAGATTGAGTAAATGAACTAAGTCCATCAGTGAGTAATTTAATTTGTTAATGTACACAGGCCAAAGGAAATTATTCATTTATTCGTGCATTCACCAAATATTGCTTGAGTGCCTACAATGTACCAGTAAACAGAACAGACAAAATCTCTGCCCCCGGTGGGTTTAAAATTATAGTAAGTAAAATTATAGTAAGTAAAATTATAGTAAGTAAAATGCAGTAAGTAAAATATAGACAGAAATCATATAAAAGGTTACATGGTGACGAATTTATGGAGAAATAAAAAGCAGGGAAAGGGAATAAGGAGTTTGGGGGATGGAGTTTCCATTTTAAATGAGGTGGTTAAGAAAGCCTTCTCTGAGAAGTTGACTTTTGAGTAAGGATTTGAAGATGAGAGTGTGAGCCATGTGGAGGATATCTGGGGAAAGATGGTAACGTCAAAGTAGAACAAAGACCCCAAGGTGTGGTAAGAGTGAGGGAAGCAAGCCCTCGTGCTGCAGCGATCAGCCGTGGAGAGCACAGGTCATCTGAGAACCTCTGCTACCAGGTTCAAGGACCAGTGTGAGCAGCGAAACGGGGAACCTGACTCACCTGCACACTGCACTAGAACTGAGACAGGCTGGGGCCTCAGACCTGAGACCCTTCGCTGCCATGCTTGCACCTGGACTAACATCTCCTCTTCTCCTAGAGCAACAAAATACAAAGAAGCTGTAAGGGACTAAAAATAACTGAGCGCACATGCAGTTGGGGCAAACTATGGACAACAAGATGCAAAAAGGCCAAAAAAGAAAACCCAGCTGCCACTCTGAAGAGCCGGGAGCAGACAGGGAGCAGAAACAGGGTGTCCAGAGCAAAAGCAGGATACTGTGCATGCCCCCTGCACTTAACACCACCTAAGGGGTGGGCAAAACACCTAAGTCACCCCTCTGGCCCGACCCCTGGACCCACCCCTACCCTCACCGCATATAAGGAGCAAGCTCACCACCCCCCCCCAGGGAGCGAGCAAGGGAACCTGTTACTTGTTCTCACCCCCTCCTGCTGCAGCAGGTGCCCCCAATAAAGCCTTGCCTGAATTTCTTGTCTGGCCTCTTATCAGTTTCTATTGATTGGGGAAGGCCAAGAACCCTTGTCGATATCAGAACTGAAAACCAAAACATTGGACTATACCAAGCCCATATTGCTGAGGAATTGGTACTTAAACACAGACACATATCAGCAATAAATATTGACTTTCTGTAAGAAATATACATGATTTACCCATAGTATTTTGATTTCTTTCAATGAATTCCTTTATTTAATTTATTTTTTTGGCTGTGTCGGGACTTTGTTGCGGAAGGCGGGCTTCTCTCTAGTTGTGGCGTGCACGTTTTCTCCCTCTAGTTGTGGTGTGCGGGTGGGCTCCAGAGCACATGGACTCTGTAGTTTGAGGCACATGGGCTCTCTCGTTGAGGCGCGTGAGCTCTGTAATTGTGGCACGCGGGCTTAGTTGCCCTGTGGCACGTGGGATCTTAGTTCCCCGACCAGGGTTCAAACCCGCATCCCCGGCATGGGAAGGCAGATTCTTTACCACTGGACCACCAGGGAAGACCCCAATGAATTTCTTTCTTAAGTTTGAAGTTAAAGACTAATTTATATTCATTGCAGCACTATCTACAATAGCCAGGACATGGAAGCCACCTAAATGTCCATTAACAGAGGAGTGGATAAAGAAGAGGTCATACATATATATACAGTGGAATATGACTCAGGCATAAAAAATAACGATGCCATTTGCAGCAACATGGATGTCATCCTGAGTGAAGTAAGTCACACACAGAAAGACAGATATCATATGATATCACTTATATGTGGAATCTAAAAAAAGGGGTTACAAATGAACTCATTTACAAAACAGAAGTAGAGCCACAGATATAGAAAACAAACTCATGGTTACCAGGGGATAAGGGGCGGGGAGGGATAAATTGGGAGATTGGGATTGACATATACACATTACTATATATGAAATAGATAACTAATAAGGACCTACTGTATAGCACAGGGAATTCTACTCAATGCTCTGTAATGGCCTATATGGGAAAATAATCTAAAAAGAGAGTGGATGTATGTATATGTATAGCTGATTCACTTTGCTGTACAGCAGAAACTAACACAACATTGTAAATCAACTCTACTCCAATAAAAATTTTTTTTAAAACTATATATTTTTCTGAAAAGAAATATCTGAAATAGGGACAAACCAAATAAAATTCCTGGGCACATCCCAGGCCTGCTGTATCTGAAACACCAGGGGTGAAGCCCACCAATCTGTGTTCTAACAAGGTTTCCAGATGCTATAAAAGCAGGCAAACACTAGAGAACCATGGGCTTGTGGAGAGCCAGGCAGGTAATCAGTTATTGAGACACGTATATCATTTCTGTTGCTCACAAAAAGCCTTGATTAAGTATCGCCAGGAAACTTGCCTTACATTGTACTTTCTGATTTTTAAAATCATATAACACACAGTATTATTAATATGATCATCATTATGAAAATGAACCTTATTCTTATCATAGGTACTTATTGTTTGTGATCTCTGGCTTTTTCTGGTTCTTGAAAATAAAAAGCTTTAGTTTATATGGTTTAATTACCATTGTGTACATGAAGATCATTTTTCCTCGTAACTCATTGTTCGGTAAGGTATTTATTCATAAAAAATGTGTTGAGTACACTTACTGAAGCAGTATGACACAGGCTCTGAATTTATATCTTCATTCTGATGTTTACTGCCAGTATGATGGTGGGAAAGATACTTAATCTCTCCGTACCTCAGTTGCCTTATCTATAAAATGAATTCTCATAGTAATTTCTAAACTTCAGGGTTATTGTATGATAAACTTAAAAGCACTATATCAGTGCATCACTGAATAAGTATTAGCTGTCCTTTTCAGGACCCTGTGTAAAATTCTTTGGGAGGTTCTGAAGATACAAAGGTAAACAGGACATGAACTCTACCCCTAAGTAATTCATATTTTAATTTGATTTTTAAAAGTGATATATAAGAAAATACTGTGAATGATACATTCTAAGACTAAAGGAATTAATACTTTTGATTTTGACCATGATGGGGTAGCAGAGATTTTATTTAACCTTTTGACTTAAGCTACTAGAAAATGACAAAAGTACATAAAGTAACAGTTTTCAGACATTGGACAACAAGCGGTGCAGAATTGTAATCATTGAGAGAAGGGAGACAAAGTGAGCTTTACAATTGCCTGAACTTGCAGGCTGAATGCTGTTTCTAGGCTGCAGCACAGGGAGGGAGCATTCAAACAGAGGCTGGCAGTGTCTCTGAATTGAGCAGAGATCAGAGTTCAGGGAGACCAGGTGACTTGCGTTTCCAGGGAAGAGGACCAGAGATGGGAGGGCTGCATAGAAAGATAACTCTGGAGATATGCAAAGGGGTCCCCTTAAGATTTTGTCTGAATATAGATCTAAGCACACTGAAAAAAAGTTTTACCTGAAGGTGTGAATGAATCCACAAGAAATCAGAAAGCCAAATAATTCTCAGTGATCTCATAGGGATGGAAGCAGTTTTTGTTCCCACCAGCCAGACTGGAAAGACCTTTTAATAAATGTGGCATTATTAAGAGTAATGTAAGAGTAAGGGGGATAAATTATCCTTATTGCAAAAGCAAGCTAGCTTTTTCTTAAAAATCATTTAAAAATAATACTTGAAAGGATCAACCTGGTCCACAAGTAACTTAAGTGCCTCGGAGAACAAAGTCTGTCACACCCTAAAAGAATACAACCAAATCCATGACACTGTAAAATACACAACATCCAGCAGTCAAACAAAATTTTCAAGGCATACAAAGAAGCAGGATATTGTTATATATTGTTATATAACCAGGGGGAATTCATGAAAGGAAATATCCAGGGCAGTGTGTGCATGCTTGTCCACACAAAGCATGAGACAAAGAAAAGAAATATTACAATTTTTGGAAATGGGATGTTCAAGAATGCCTTCAAAGTTTGAAAGTGGTTACCATGTATTAGAAATATTTTCTGGATACTGTCATATTTATAAATGTAACCCCTAATGTTTTAGTATAATCAGTTGTCAGGGAGAAAGAGATTTTCCTGTGCCCTTCTAGGTTCTTCTGGCTGGTCGAAGAAACAAATTGACATGAGACAGATCAATAGGAGAAAATCAAACAAAATTTTAATAACATATATACATGGGAGACACCCAGGAAAACTGAGTAACTTGCCAAAAGGCCAAAGCCCTCACATTAAAAACCATCTTCAGCTAAAGACAAAAGAGGATGTTGAGGGTAGTGGTTTGGGACTTCAAAGGAGAGGAAAGTAATTCACATAGATGTGGAAAAACAAATGTTTGCTGAGCCTTGCAGAGATAATGGGACCCAGAGTGGACTCTGATCCCTGCCAAGTTTCCCATCACACCTAGCCTATATTGTTTGCAGATATCTCTTGTGGTAGCTCTATTCTGGGAACAGGCCCTTTGTCTAAATTCTTCAGGCAGCTAAGGGGGAGGTGAAAAGAAACCTTTCTTAAGTCTTCTATTTCTTAACATCATCAGTCTAAAATAATCCTCATGCCAAAGAGACACATTTTGGGGTGGCAAATTTTGCTCCCCTACACAATTAAATAGAGGAAAATAAAAGAGATTTGATTATAAATTCATCTTAGTGGCAAACTGAAAATCCATTCTCTTAATCTAGTAATTTACCGGGCTTAGCCTTACTGCTAGAAATTTTATGCTCTGCCTTTTAAATACCTAATCCCTTTTTTTGTTTGTTTCCTTGCTTGTTTTCATAGTTAAATACTGTAAGGAAGTCCTTGATCCTCTTGGGTTAAATTTGAAAGTTAAGTTTTGTTAGTAACACACTCCAACCACAAGGGGGAGTGCAAGAAACACACATGCCACCCTCCCTTTCACTTTTACCCTCCCCTCCAGTCACAGGAGGAATAATTAACAAGTTCACTGTATTGCACAATATAGGGGTTGTAGTCTATCATATTTCAAATTCAAGACCTATCAGGGCCTAGGTGTTTTGGTGCTTTGGATTTGATAAGTGAACGAGTTAAAATTTTTGAGTTTAAGAATCCTAGGATTCCTGTCTTCATATATATATGGCTGGTGCAGTTAAGAGAAGCCTGTGGTCTCCTACCACTGAAGACAGTGCCCTTCACCAACTATAATTCCCACATTAAGACATTACTGGTATAAGGAAAAGGGGCATGAAGTTCTTATTGCCGGCCTGGGGCTCTAGGTTTTAGGCACAAATGATCCTTCTTTCCCTGGGGAGTTTCCCTTGGATTTTTTTCCACGTTTCTTCTTTTCTTAATCTTTAAATGCTTTTTTTTTTTAATTTAATTTTTTTATACAGCAGGTTCTTATTAGTCATCCATTTTATACACATCAGTGTATACACGTCAATCCCAATCTCCCAATTCATCCCACCACCACCACTGCCGCCACTTCCCGCCCTTGGTGTCCATACGTTTGTTCTCTACATCTGTGTCTCTATTTCTGCCCTGCATACCGGTTCATCTGTACCATTTTCTAGTTCCACATATATGCGTTAATATACGATGTTTGTTTTTCTCTTTCTGACTTACTTCACTCTGTATGACAGTCTCTAGATCCATCCACGTCTCTACAAATGACCCAATTTCATTCCTTTTTATGGCTGAGTAATATTCCATTGTATATATGTACCACATCTTCTTTATCCATTCGTCTGTCGATGGGCATTTAGTATGCTTCCATGACCTGGCTATTGTAAACAGTGCTGCAATGAACATTGGGGTGCATGTGTCTCTTTGAATTATGGTTTTCTCGGGGTATATGCCCAGTAGTGGGATTGCTGGGTCATATGGTAATTCTACTTTTAGTTTTTTGTTTGTTTTTTTGTGTGTTTTTTTGCGGTACATGGGCCTCTCACTGTTGTGGCCTCTCCCGTTACGGAGCACAGGCTCCGGACGTGCAGGCTCAGCAGCCATGGCTCACGGGCCCAGCCGCTCCGCGGCATGTGGGATCTTCCTGGACCGGGGCACGAACCCATGTCCCCTGCATCGGCAGGTGGACTCTCAACCGCTGTGCCACCAGGGAAGCCCTATTTTTAGTTTTTTAAGGAACCTCCATACTGTTCTCCATAGTGGCTGTATCAATTTACATTCCCACCAACAGTGCAAGGGGGTTCCCTTTTCTCCACACCCTCTCCAGCATTTGTTGCTTGTAGGTTTTCTGATGATACCCATTCTAACTGGTGTGAGGTGATACCTCATTGTAGTTTTGATTTGCATTTCTCCAACAATTAGTGATGTTGAGCAGCTTTTCATGTGCCTCTTGGCCATCTGTATGTCTTCCATGGAGAAATGTCTATTTAGGTCTTCTGCCCATTTTTGGATTGGGTTGTTTGTTTTTTTAATATTGAGCTGCATGAGCTGTTTATATATTTTAGAGATTAATCCTTTGTTGATTCGTTTGCAAATATTTTCTCCCATTCTCAGGGTTGTCTTCGTCTAGTTTATGGTTTCCTTTGCTGTGCAAAAGCTTTTAAGTTTCATTAGGTCCCATTTGTTTATTTTTGTTTTTATTTCCATTACTCTAGGAGATGGATCTACAAATATCTTGCTGTGATTTATATCATAGGGTGTTCTTCCTATGTTTTCCTCCAAGAGTTTTATAGTGCCCAGTTTTACATTTAGGTCTCTAATCCATTATGAGTTTATTTTTGAGTATGGTGTTAGGGAGTGTTCTAATTTCATTCTTTTACATGTAGCTGTCCAATTTTCCCAGCACCACTTATTGAAGAGACTGTCTTTTCTCCATTGTATATCCTTGCCTCCTTTGTCACAGATTAGTTGACCATAGGTGCATGGGTTTACCTCTGGGCTTTCTATCCTTTTCCATTGATCTATATTTCTGTTTTTGTGCCAGTACCATATTGTCTTGATTACTGTAGCTTTGTAGTATAGTCTGAAGTCAGGGAGTCTGATTCCTCCAGCTCCATTTTTTTCCCTCAAGACTGCTTTGGCTATTCGGCGTCTCTTCTGTCTCCATACAAATTTTAAGATTTTCTGTTCTAGTTCTGTAAAAACTGCAATTGGTAATTTGAAAGGGATTGCATTGAATCTGTAGCTTGCTTTGGGTAGTATAGTCGACCACTGTGCCACCAGGGAAGGCCTCCCTTCTATGCTTCTGTATGCCATCAGAGTGGTAAGATAGCAAGGATCACTATTAGAGTGTGAACTTAAGGTTCACACTTTAAAATAAGTTGGTTGTGTTTTCTATGCTATCAGTCTTTGTCCAAATGTACATTATAAAATAAGTTGGTTGTGTTTTCTATGCTATCAGTCTTTGTCCAAATGTACATTATAAAATAAGTTGGTTGTGTTTTCTATGCTGTCAGTCTTTGTCCAAATGTACAATGGTGATTCTCAATGTGAGGGAGGGGAAAATTTCCCCCTCCACCCCTGTCGAGTTCTTATGGCTGCAGTAATAATAAAGCTACTTTTAGTCAGGAATCTTCCTCCTCTAATAGGCAAGAGGAGCCTTGGCATGCCTCACATCATCCAGCTCAACCCATCAAAGAAATACAATAAGATTGGCTTCCAGAGCCAGTAACAAAGAGCTTTCCTTTTCTTGCCTGTATCCTCTAGAGACTTATGGGAGAGGCTGCAGCTGCTGAAGACAGCTGGTCACAAAATTGAGAATTGGGAATCATGGGTCCCAGCCATCTCTCTTTCTATTGATTTCCAACTTAGACACAAATATTAAAATTCTGACAGAAATGTATTGAGCAAACATGAGTAATTAATGTTTTTATTGTTTACAGATTGTGTCCTGAACAAAAAGAATTTAGTGAGGAAGACTTTAGACTTTAGTTTAAAATAGGTGGCATTTGAAAAATTTAATAACTCACATAGCAATTTATTCCCAACTTCCAATCTAGAAGTGTCCTGGTTTTGGAACAGAATCAGAGTCACAGAATGGAAGACTGAAAGTTCATTTAACAAAGCATGATTTTTAAGAAATTGAAAGACAGACATCTTGGGACTTCCCTGGTGGTCCGGGAAGACCAGGGATTAAGACTCCAAGCTCCCAGTGCCGGGGACCCAGGTTCAATCCCTGGTCAGGGTACTAGATCTCGCATGCTGCAACTAAAAAAAGAAAAAAAAAAAAGAGCCCACATGCCGCAACTAAAAGACCCTGCATGCCGCAACAAAGATCTCACATACGGCAATGAGGATCCCGCGTGCCGCAACTAAGACCTGGTGCAGCCAAATAAATAAATATTAAAAAAAAAAAAAAAGAAGAAGTCTTCTATATCAGATGTCACAAGGAGGTCATGCATGAGCCAATCCTATAATCTCCTAGAAGTATTCTCATTTCCATGAATATCATTAAGGTGTAGGTTATATAAACTTGGAATTTGGTCCTGGGTCATAAGGCATGTTGATAGAAAGTCTAACTGTGCTCTCTGTTCTTCTTGAGAACATACTGCAACTAAACAATGCCAAAAAAGGTGCTGGCAGGAGAAACACACAGCTGTCTCCTACATATGAACCAAAACTGGGATTGACAGAAATAAGAGCAGCTGACAGGAACAGCTGAGGCTGGTGACAAACTGATGCAGATTAAAGAAGTAAAAACCTGACCAGAGATTAACTCTGGGAAACCTGAAAATGACAAACTACATTGTGGTTTAGAAATAATCCTTGAATAAAAGTCAGTTATCCTGGGTTCCAACCATGGTTCAGCCACAAAGTAGATCAGTAGCTTCGTGCAGGTCACTAAATTTCTCTTCTTCTCAGTTGCCTCAATTATAAAATAAGTTGGTTGTGTTTTCTATGCTGTCAGTCTTTGTCCAAATGTACAATGGTGATTCTCAATGTCAGGGAGGGGAAAATTTCCCCCTCCACCCCTGTCGAGTTCTTATGGCTGTACTAATAATAAAATTGGCACAAGACAGAGTAACAGGAGAAAAAGAAACACGTTTAATCCATGTACACAGAGGTCTCATAAATATAGGACCTAAGAAATGGCCAAAGGAGGCAATTTTATACTTTTTTAGACAAAGAAAAAATAAATTTGAAAGAAATTGCCAGGACAAAGAAACTTAGGTTTCAGTGCTTAATTAGTAAGAAATTTAAGCAAAATTTGAGCTTGGGTAATAAATTAGCAAAAAAGTAACCAGATTTGCTTATACAGGCTTCTTGGCCCGAAATTATCTATCTCTGGTGATAAGAATGTCTTTCTACTGCCCAGTACAGGGAGGGCATCTTTCTATAGGACATTTATTTCCTGATTTCAGAGATACAGAAAGCCAAATTGTTCCTCTTGTATTGGCCATTTCTCAAGTAACTTCATTTCAAAATAATAAATATGCCATTGAGTCATATTTTGGGATGGCCTGCCCTAGGGCCCAATGTCAAACTAAAATATGCATACAAATTTTCTAAAGAACTTGTTAAAAATGCAGGTTCTAATTCACTGGTTTTGAGTGGGACCCAATGTTTTGTATTTCCAATCAGCTCCCATCAGATTTGATGTTATTTATTTGCATATCACACTTTGTATAGTAAGGCTCTTGAATTTGTTGGTTTGGTTTTCCTGGTAGGATCAACCAAAAAGGAAACATAGAGTTGTTTGATTGGCCCTTTTAAACTATAGGATGGCCCTTTTTTTTTTTTTTTGCAGTACGCGGGCCTCTCACTGCTGTGGCCTCTCCTGTTGCGGAGCACAGGCTCTGGATGCACAGGCTCAGCGGCCATGGCTCACGGGCCCAGCCGCTCCACGGCATGTGGGATCTTCCTGGACCGGGGCACGAACCCATGTCCCCTGCATCGGCAGGTGGCCTCTCAACCACTGCGCCACCAGGGAAGCCCCCCTTTTAAACTATAAAGAGTCAAGTGAGTAGAACAGAGATTGGGCCAGGAAATGTGAAAAGGACGCAAGCACTACTGAAAATTATAAACAACTGAAATCAGGGTTTACCATGCAAATTGTGTCAAATATCTAAAGATATGAGGATTGCTAAAACTTTCGAGTCAGAAAAGAACAACAGCCCTAGGGAAAATTCATTTGTAAAGTAAATTATACTGCCAATGATAAAGAAATTAGCAAACCTATAGACAACATCATGCTAAACAGGGAAAGCTGAAGGCATTTCCTCTCAAAGACAAGACAAGGTTGCCCACTCTCACTCCTTTTATTCAACTTAGTATTGGAGGTCTTAGCCACAACAATCAAACAAGAAAATAAAATTCTACTTCAAAAAACAAAGAAACAAACAAATTCATAGAAAAAGAGATCAGATTAGTGGCTGGGGGGACAGGGGAATTGGATGAAGATTGTCAAAAGGTACAAACTTCCAGTCATAAGATAAATAAGCATTAGGGATACAATGTACAACATGACTGATATAATTAACACTGCTGTATGGTAGATATGAAAGCTGTTAATAGAGTAAATCCTAAGAGTTCTCATCATAAGGAAAAATAAATCTTTTTTTTTTTTGCCACACTGCACAGCATGCAGGATCTTAGTTCCCTGACCAGGGATCAAACCCACACCCCCTGCAGTGGAAGTGCAGAGTCTTAAGCACTGGATGGCCAGGGAAGTCCCTAGTTAGTGGTAATCATTTCATGATGTATGTAAGTCAAATCATTATACTGTGCACCTTGAACTCATACAGTGCTGTATGTTAATTATATCTCATTAAAACTAGAAGTGGGGGCTTCCCTGGTGGCTCACTGGTTGAGAGTCTGCCTGCCGATGCAGGGGACACGGGTTCATGCCCCGGTCCGAGAAGATCCCACATGCCACGGAGCGGCTGGGCCCGTGAGCCATGGCCGCTGAGCCTGCACATCCAGAGCCTGTGCTCTGCAATGGGAGAGGCCACGGCAGTGAGAGGCCCGTGCGTACCGCAAAAAAAAAAAAACTAGAAGGGAAAAAAAAAAGAAATTAAAAAACCAGTTTATCATGATAGCCCTGAGCATAACAGATAATCTGATTAACAGGGTATCGTTGAAAACATCCAGGTTGATCAGGAAGCTCTGTTTCTTTTTTCTTTTTCCCCCTTTCTTCCTTCCTTTCCTTCATTTCCTTTTTCTGGCTCTCAGGTGGAGAGAATTAATGAACTATACACCTCAGGCCATGACACACTATCCGGATTGATCTAGGCAAGGCCCTCATCTCTCTTACTCCCTTTGATTCCTATTCCCCACCACCATTTCTTGCCTCTCCCCACAAACAACAATTATTTGTGTGAGTTTCTGTATAATGTGTATTGCTATTTGGTGTTGACCAAGATGGCCTTAATGTTCTCAGCTTGACCAAACTTTACACTGGGGGTTGGGACGTTTTCCTAACTCTTGATCCCTGACTTTTCTTAGAGCATTTATTTAAGAAAACTTGTAACTGTACTTTCTTTCTCTGCCCCTTTGAAAAATGCAAATCTTTTTTTTCTTTTATTTTTCTTTCTGTTCTTTTCATCTTTTTTTAAAAATTGAAGTACAGTTGATTTACAAAGTTATGTTAGTTTCAGGTATACAGCAAAGTGATTCAGTTATACATATATATGTATATGTATATTTTTCAGATTCTTTTCCATTATAGGTTATTACAAGATATTGAATATAGTTCCCTATCCTTGTTGTTTGCCTATTTTATATACAATAGTGTGTATCTGTTAATCCCAAACTCCTAATTTATCCCTCCACCCACTACTTTCCCCTTGGTAACCATAAATTTGTTTTCTATGTCTATGAGTCTATTTCTGTTTTGTAAATAAGTTCATCTGTACCATTTTTTTAGATTCCACATGCATGACATCATATGATATTTGCCTTTCTCTGTCTTATTTCATTTAATAGATAATCTCTAGGCCCATCCATGTTGCTGCAAATGGCATTATTTCATTCTCTCTTTTTTTTTTTTTTTTGCGGTACGCGGGCCTCTCACTGTTGCGGCCTCTCCCATTGCGGAGCACAGGCTCCGGACGCGCAGGCTCAGCGGCCATGGCTCACGGGCCCAGCCGCTCCGCGGCATGTGGGATCTTCCCGGACCGGGGCACGAACCCGCGTCCCCTGCATCGGCAGGCGGACTCTCAACCACTGCGCCACCAGGGAAGCCCCATTCTCTCTTTTTTTTTTCCATTATCTTTTATGGCTGATGTGTGTGTGTGTATATATATATATATATATATATACCACATCTTATTGTTCCATTCATCTGTCGATGGACATTTAAGTTGCTTCCATGGCTTGGCTACTGTAAATAGGAGATGCAAATCTTTATAAAAGCCTCTTGCCAATTTTACAACCCAGGAAATTCTTTCTCAAGGACATGGGAGCCATCCCTTTGAAGTGTAATCATCAAAGAACATAGCTTCCCTTTCTCCCAGTCTCTGTGGAAGGGTAGGAGTCTAATTCAATGAGGGCCAATTAGCAAACACAGATGGCATAATCACAGAAAGGACATTTGCAAACTCAGAAGTAACTCCATATGCTTGACATAACCCATTGACCAACCTCGCCAAAAACACTTCCTATTATTTGTCCACTAGCTCACCCTAGTGCTTAAAACACTTCCACCCTTTGTTTCAGCAGAGCTGAGTTCAGACAGGGTACTGGCCTCTCTCTCCTATGGTAATAGCCTTGAATAAATTCTTCCTTGCCTGTTTAACTTTGTCCAGTATTTTTTTTTCTTTGACAGTGTGCATATTTTTAATTTACTTAAAGGAAATTATTTTATATATCATATTGCACTTCTCACTTTTTTTTTAACTGAGAACTATATTTCATGGATGTAAGCATGTTTTTGTAAGTATATCTAGTCTAGTCCTCCTAACTGTGGCTTCATAGTCTGCAGTCTGCTTTACCACCACTTTCCTATCTACGCTTACTTGTTTTACTTTGCGTTTCTCTAAATACTGACTAATTTGACGATATCTTTAAGTGCACATTGTTCTCTGGGTTTCCTGTAAATTACCTGTGCCTATTTTCCACTCATTTTTCTATCAGGATCTCTGTCATATTCTTGTTGATTTATGGTAGTTCCATAATTAGTCTGGATATAGATACTTTCTTGTTTATAAAAACTACAAGTATCTTCTCCCAATTGGTCATTTGTTTCGTCAACTTGTCCATAGTGTACATTGTTTAGAAGAAATGCTTAACTTTGAGGTAAATCAAATTTATCAGTTCTTTGCCTTGTGGTTTATGATTTTGAACTTTAGTTTAACATCAAAACAAAAGCACCCACTCCAGACTACAAAGTCATTCTCCTATATTTTCTTCTATTGGCATTACAGTTTTATTTTTCACATTGAGGACTTTAATCTCTCTGGAGTCTTCCTTTATATGAAATGTTTCATATGGATACAGTCTCGGTGTTCTCTCCTGTTTGGTACTCTATAACCCCATTCAATTTGAGATTTTTTTCCCTAATTCTAGGAAATGTCTCCATTATTTCCTCAAATACAACCACTTTCCTTTTTTTGTCTCTCCTACTGGGACTCCTCCATATCTCTGGGCTTTTTCTTTTTAATATGTTCTATCTTATGCTTTCCTCTTGCCTTCTGGAGGATCCTCAGCATGGTCTTTCAACTCACTAGTGGTTTTTCAGTTATATCCATCCTACAATTTACTGTGTTTTTTATTTTAATTACTATATTTTACATACTAACATTTCCCATTTGGTTCTTATTTGTGATTTCCTCTGAATTTTTTATTTTTCTAGTATCTTCCCTTATCTCTTTGAGTATTCTTATTTTGCACATTTTAAATTCTCACTATTAGTAATTCTACTTCAAGTGATGTATGGTGTTCGGTTCGTCTTTTTTTTTTTTTTTTTAATAGAAAGTTTAGTCCTCATCTATTACTTACTTGTGAACTCATGTACCCCTAGAAACATCAACTGCTCTTCTGGTAATTCATGGCGGTGAAGAGCCAAATGTCAGGTACTAGTCCACACCAATCTGATTAAGGTAAGGAAGTGGTCTGCAAACTATGGCCCATGGGCCAAATCAAACCCACTATTTTTGTAAATAAAGTTTATTGGAGCACAGAAACCCCCATTTGTTTACATACTGCCTATGGCTGTTAGCACAACAAGGGCAAAGTTGAGTAGTTTCGGGAGAGACCAAGTGGCTCACAAAGCCTAAAGTATTTACGACCTGACACTTTACAGAAAAAAGTAGTTGACTCCTGATTTAAGAAGTAGACAGGGTTTAGACCAAGTGTGGAAAAGGGCCAAACTACCATGATTCCCTGTCATCACTTCTAATTGCTGCTGCCCCATCAGGCAACACCTCTGATCTGGATTTCATCTTTGAGCCGGCTCTCCTAGGCTGTAATACACAAGCCTTGATGGTTTGCCAGGAACAGTGAAGGCAGGAAGGCCGATGTTTTGCCGGTCAGCTCACACCTGTTTCCATCAGCTCATCACTCAGTCCAGGTTTTTGCACTGCCCTGGTATTTCATGGTTGAACTGCCGCTACTTATTTCTGTCATGATAGAGCAGGCAATGATTGTTGAAAGGCACTGCAGGTGAAAAGCAAAGGGAATTTACAAGTGTTCCTCCAATCTAGCTTCACAGTGCCTCCTCTTCCTGACCCAGGAATGAAGTTGCACCTATCCACCTCCTCCCAAGAAAAAAAAAAAGACAACCTTCTATTTCCCTGGAGGTTTTCATGCATGATTTTTGTTGTTCCATGGTAATTGTTGTTTGATTCTGGAAGCCATGCTTCCCTCTTGCTTCTTTGGTTTCTCCCAGATTGTTTTTCTGTGAGGGAGCCAACAACCCATGTTGACAGAAACCAGAAGTCTCCAACATTTATACAGATTAAGCTGATCTCCATGGCAACATCTTTTCTAAGTCCTTCTCCACTTATTCCTAGTCCCTCCCACCATACAAAACCCATTAATCTAGAAGGAGTGGAGCCAAGAGATAAGGAAGAGTAAAACTTTCAATGATTTTTCTTCAGGAGATTCGTCTAGTGATCCTTCCTTCTCATGGGCCCCCGACAGCTTATGAAATATGTCACCTGCTTTTATGGACTGAATTGTGTCCCCCCCAACCCAGAATTGGTACGTTGAGGTCCTCTATCTGACTATTTGGAGATAGAGCCTTTAAGGAGGCAATTAAGGTTAAATGAGGTAATCAGGGAGAGACCTAATCCAATGGGACCCGTGTCCGTAAGAAGAGGAAGAGACTCCAGAGCATGTGGACAGAGAGGTTATGTAAGAAAGGCACAGGAAGAAATGGCCGTCTACGAGCCTGGAAGCAAAGCCTCACGAGAAACCAACCCTGCCAGCACTTTGACCTTGGACTTTCAGCCTACAGAACTATGAGAAAATAAGTTTCTGCTATTCAAGCCACCCATTCTATGGTCTTCTGTTATGGCAGCCTGAGCAGACTAAAATACCTGCCAGTTAGCACTAAAACATGCCCAGAGGAATCTCGGAGCTTATAACATCCTGATGGCAAGGATGCTGCTTATAAAACATGTCTTCCCCAATATCTGGCATATACTTATCATACCAAATTTCATACATCTTACATCACAAATGCAGAGAAGGGGGGAATTCCCTGGCAGTCCAGTGGTAAGGACTTGGCGCTTTCACTGCTGAGGCCTGGGTTCAGTCCCTGGTCAGGGAACTAAGATCCTGCAAGCCCCGTGGCACAGCCAGAACAAACAACAACAACGAAATGTAGAGAAGGAAAAGAACTCCATTAAAGTATTCGAGGCAAAAAAAGAAAAAACAACTTCTCTGTTAGAGAAACGGATGCTAAATACTTACCTCCACATACCATGACCCCACCTTGCCAGATAAGGAATGTCTTAAACATAGATAAAGAAGGCAAGTTAATGGAAAAGAATTATTCACCCTTCAAGCACAGTTAGGGAGTACCATTAGAACTTGTGAGACATTTGGGGGAATCCATCCTGTGCTTTATCACAGATAAAGAAAGGCAAGACATTAAAAAGCTTGGAAAGAAGAAAGAGACAATGAGCACAGTGGAGAGAGGCTTCATTAACCATTTACATGGGGGTGTCTCCTGTCCAGTCCTCTCAATATATTGCACAGAAAAAGATAATATCCATGAATCATCTTGAATTTTCTCAAATCCTTTAAATGAAGAGAAAATTAATGTGGGCTCCCTAAATATATGACTTGATTGCAACATAAGAGAAAAAACTAGAAATCAAGCCAGATGAAATTTTCTTACCTGGAAAATAGAAGTCAGCATACAAACTGCCTAGATTGCACCATACGACACCCATTCTCCTTTTAGGTTTCAGTTGACGTGACTGTTGCACTCAGAAATTCTCCTCTGATAAAGAAAGTGGGGTGCTGAACGGCTACCTCCACCTGCAATGCAAAGCAAATGCCAGGGAAAGGAGGGTCCCTTGCCTAAATACATCCCTCCCCCATACACAAAACAATTCCCTACCCATAATTTGTAGATCATAAGTACTTGTCAAGTGACAAAAATAAATAAAACTAACTATGGCGTAAGGCACAAGAGACAGATGAAAGTGGAAATGTCTCCTTTACTGCTGATCGAGTTGATAGGAGAACATGGCTTTGACTTGCCTATACTTCATCCAAGAATTAGAGGTCACACGCTCTGGTTATGAGCAGTGCTGCAAACGGAGATGGGTACCTCATCAGACATAGAACTTGTCCGACTAAGCTTACACATGGTGAGAACACAGCCTGAGATCCAGTGCACCCTCACCAGAGAGAGAAAACTCCAGAAAGGCTGGGTCAAACATGTTCAATCTTTTCTCCCAAACATGTCAATCAGATAAGTCAGTTCTAATCCTTCTGTTGAGCAGTTGGGTGACAGCCTCTTTACAAGATAACATGCCTCCAGGAATTCTTTGTTCCTTTTTGCCCCTTAACTTATTAAATTGGATGCTTGCCACATCAATTTTCAGTCTTTCTGCTTTTCTAGGGAGCAATTCTAAGCATTTTCTAGGGAGCAATTCTAGGCATTTAAAAAAATTCCTTTGATTATACTACTTTAGCTATATTGCATGTATTTTCATATATAGGGGGGCAAATTTTGCCGCCACAAAATGTGTCTCTTTGGCATGAAGATTAATTTAGGCTGCTTATTTTTAAGAAATAGAAGATTCGGGAAGTGTTTCATGTTACCTCCCCCTTAACTACCTAAAAGAATTTAGATAAAGGGCCTGTTCCCAGAGTAGAGTTATCACCAGAGATATCTGCAAAGAATATAGGCTAGGTGTGGTGGGAAACCTGGCAAGGGCCTAGAGATCAGAGTCCACTCTGGGTCCCACTGTCACTTCACAGTCCAGCAAACATTTGTTTACCAAACATTTGTTTTTCCATCTCCATGTGAATTACCTTCCTCCTCTTCCAGGTCACAAACCACTACCCGCAATGTCCTCTTTTTAAAAAATATTTATTTATTTATTTATTTTGGCTGCACCGGGTCTTAGTTGCAGCATGTGGGATCTAGTTCCCCAACCAGGGATCAAACCCGGACCCCCTGCATTGGGAGCGTGGAGTCTTACCCACTGGACCACCAGGGAAGTCCCCTAGTGTCCTCTTTTGTTTTTAGATGAAGATGGGTATTTGAGATGAGAGCTTCAGCTATTTTGGCAAGTTATTCAGTTTTCCTGGGTCTCTCCCATGTATATGTGTTAGACTTTGTGTCAGGGAGAGGAAAATATCCCCCCTTTACTTCTATTGAGTTCTTGTGGCTGGACTAATAACAAAATTGACACAAGACAGTTAAAGAGGAGAAAAAGAAACAAGTTTAATTCATGTTCCTGGAAGTCTTATAAATATGGGACCTAAAAAGTGGCCAGAGTAGGCAACTTCGTAATTCTCAGACAAAGAAAAACAAAATTTGAGAGAAATTGACAGGACAAAGAAACTTATGTTTAACACTGGTAAATTAGTAAAGAAGTAACAAGTGTTGGGCTTCCCTGGTGGCGCAATGGTTGAGAGTCTGCCTGCCGATGCAGGGGACACGGGTTTGTGCCCCGGTCCAGGAAGATCCCACATGCCATGGAGCGACTGGGCCCGTGAGCCATGGCCGCTGAGCCTGCGTGTCCGGAGCCTGTGCTCCGCAACGGGAGAGGCCACAACAGTGAGAGGTACGCGTAACGCAAAAAAAAAAAAAAAAAAAAAAAAAGAAGTAACAAGTGTTGTTTATATAGGTTTCTCAGCCCTGAATTCCCTATCTCTGGTGATAAGGATATCTTTCCACTTCCCTGTAAAGGGAGGGCACCTTTCACATGGGAGACTTATTTCCTGCTTTCAGGGAGACAGGAGGGTAAAAGTGTCCCTCTTGCATTGGTCATTTCTTAAGTAACTTTACTTCAAAATAATCAATATGCCGTTGAAGCATAGGGTGTCCTGTCCTGAGCCCCAACATTTGTTTTTCTCCTATTAATCTGTTTCATGTCAATTTAATTCTTAGATCAGCCAGAAGCACCCAGAAGGGTAGGGGGGAGGTTTTTGTCCTCTTCCAGAGATGCATAGTATTTTCATTATCATTCAGTTCCAAGCATTTCCTTTTTTTGGGGGGGCTGTGCCACGTGGCATGTGGCATCTTAGTTCCCTCAGCCAGGGATTGAACCCACGCCCCCTGCAGAGTCTTAACCACTGGACTCCCAGGGAAGTCCCAATTTGTATTCTTTTTAGATTCCATATATAAGTGAAATCATATGCTATTTGTCTTACTATATCTGACATTTCATTAGCATAATACCCTCTAGGACCATCCATGTTGTCACAAATGGCAAGATTTCATTACTTTTTATGACTGAATATTCCATTTTATGTATATGACACATCTTTTTTATCCATTCACCTATTGATGGGCACTTAGGTTCCTTCCAAATCTTGGCCATTGTAAGCAATGCTGCAATGACCATAGGAGTGCATATATTGTTTCAAATTAGTGTTTTTGTTTTCTTTGGAACATTACCCATAAGTAGAACTGCTGGATCATATAATGGTTCTATTTTTAAGTATTTGAGAAACATCCCTACTATTTTCTATAATGGCTGCACCAATTTACATTCCCACCAACAGTGCGTGAGGGTTCTCTTTCCTCTACATCCTGACCAACACTTGACATTTATTGTTTTTTTGATAATAGTCACTCTGACAGGTATGAGGTGAGATCTCATTGTGGTTTTGATTTGCATTTCCCTGAGGATTAGTGATGTTGTCCATCTTTTCATGAGTCTGTTGGCCATTTGTATGTCTTTTTTGGAAAAATGTCTGTTCAGGTACTCTAATTTTTTTTTTTTTTTTTGGCCACGCCACACAGCTTGTGGGATCTTACTTCCCCAACCAGGGATTGAACCTGTGCCCCCTGCAGTGGAAGCACGGAGTTCTAACCAGTGGACTATCAGGGAATTCCCTGTCCATTTTTTAATCAGGTTGTTTGTTTTTTGGTATTAAGTTGTATGAATTGTTTATATATTTTGTATATGAAACCCTTATTGGATATATTGTTTGCAAATATCTTCTCCCATTCAGTAGGCAGACATTTCATTTTGTTGATAGCTTCCTTCACTGCATAAAATCTTTTAGTTTGATGCAGTATCATTTGTTTATTTTTGCTTTTGTTTCCCTTGCCTAGGAAGACAGATCCAAAAAAATTGATATGACCAATGTCAAAGAGTGTACTGTCTATGTTTTCTTCTAGGAGTTTTATGGTTTCAGGTCTTACATTTAAGTCTTTATTCCATTTTGAGTTTATTTTTGTTTATGGTATGAGAAAGTAGTCCAGTTCAATTCTTTTGCAGGTAGCTGTCCAGTTTTCCAACATCATTATTGAAGAGGCTGCCTTTTCTTCCTTGTATATTCTTGCCAATTTTGTCATAGATTAATTGACCATATAAGTGTGGGTACATTTCTGGGCTCTCTTTTCTGTTCCATTGACCTATATGTCTCTTTTTCTGCCAGTACCATACTGTTTTGGTAACTGTAGCTTTGTAATATAGTTTCAAATCTGGGAGCATGAGACTTCCAGCTTTTTTCCTCTTTCTCCAGATTGTTTTGGCTATTTGAGGTCTTTTACATTTCCATACAAATTTTAGAATTATTGGTTCTAGTTCTGTGAAAAATGCCATTGGTGTTTTGATAGGGTGCATTGAATCTGTGGATTTTCCTTGGGGACTGTGGTTGTTTTAACAATATTAATTCTTCCAATTCTTGAACACAGTATACCTTCAAATTCTTTCATCGGTGTCTTATAGTTTTCCAAGCTCAGTTCTTTCACCTCCTTGGTTGGATTTATTCCTAGATATTTTTTTATTCTTAATATAATTATAAAACATATCACTTTCTTAATTTCTCTTTCTGATAGTTCATTGTTAGTGTACAGATTTCTGTATATTAATTTTGTATCCTGCAACTTTACTGAATTCATTTATTAGTTCTAATGGTATTTTGGTAGCACCTTTAGGATTTTCTACATATACTATGTCATCTACAAACAGTGACAATTTTACTTCTTCTTTTCCAATTTATATTCCTTTTATTTCTTCTTTTTGTTTGATTGCTATGCTAGGACTTCCAATACTATGTTGAATATAAGTGTCTTGTTCCTGGTCTTGGAAAAAATGCTTTCAGCTTTTCACCATTGACCATGGCTGTGGGCTGTCATATATAGTCTTTATTATGCTTAAGTATGTTCTCCTTATATCCAGTTTGTTGAGAGTTCTTACTATACATTGATGTTGGATTTTGTCAAAATTCTGCCTCTATTAAGATGATCATATGATTTTTATTTTTCAATTTGTATTCTGCTGCTTTTGGATGGAGTGTTCTATATACATCTATTAAGTCCATCTGGTCTAATGTGTCCTTTTATATATATATATATAAATTTATTTATTTATTTTTGGCTGTGTCGGGTCTTCTGTGCGAGGGCTTTCTCTAGTTGCGGCAAGCGGGGGCCACTCTTCATCATGGTGCACAGGCCTCTCACTGTCGCGGCCTCTCTTGTTGCGGGGCACAAGCTCCAGATGCGCAGGCTCAGTAGTTGTGGCTCACAGGCCCAGTCACTCCACGGCATGTGGGATTTTCCCAGACCAGGGCTCGAACCTGTGTCCCCTGCATTGGCAGGCAGATTCTCAACCACTGCGCCACCAGGGTAGCCCTAATGTGTCCTTTAATGCCATAATTTCCTTCTTGATTTTCTGACTTTGAGGAAACAGAGATGGTACCCACAATAGAGCTCATTGTTGCTCACTGCTTCCTTACCAACACTGGAGTTTGAAGGTACATCTTTCTCCTGGATCTGAGCTCTCCAGGCTTTATTCAGAATCTATTTAATGATTTCATCTTTCTGGTTAAAGCTTTGTTCTGTAATAAATACTCATTTGGCACTTCAGTCTGATTTTGATATCAGACTATTTCAGCCAAAGCTGGCTGAAAATGCTTTCAGCCCAGTTCCTTCAGGAAAGGGCTGTTTCAAGTAAAATTGTGCCAGTTTTCAGCCTTTGGTCTCTTCCTTTGGAAGGGCTGTCCTCTGGAGATTGGCTTTAAAAAGACTTCAGCCTGGCTCCTCTAGAACCAAGCTGTCTTCTTAGGACTGGCTGGGATTGGTGTGCAAGCTTTTTAAATTGAGCCTTTCTGCTGTAAGCTGCTTAAGCCATTTGAAAATTGTTCTTTACTCTAGAGGAAAAACCTCTAGAGTTTTCTAGAGGTTTCTAGAGGAAATGGGATCCCAGTTGTCTAAGTATGTTGAAGGTGCCTCCCCTACAGGGACTCCACCTGATTTTATGTTTAAAACCATAGTCATTCCTCATGTGCATTTCTGATTAAATGGACCATCCCGACCAAAGGCAATTTAGAACAGCAGTGGCCTTTATGGGGAACTTTTGCAATCCCTAAATTTATTTTCCTTAAAATCAAATTGGACTACAATAGCTCAAAAATTTCCAGAACTGAGTGGAATGCTTATTTCAGTTGGTATTTTGGGGCTTCCCAATGCTATCAGGAGTCTAAAATTGCCTCTCTGAAAAATAAGACTTTAAGATTAACTGAGGCAAACAAATGATTAAAGAAAGATAAAATGGCTTCCAAAGCCTCAGACTCTTCTTTCTTGGCTCTGCCTCTGGTGCCTGCCTCAGAGGCTCTGCCTCTGAGGCTCTGCCTCTGGTGCCATCTTCCTCCTTCCCTTCTACTGCCTGTGGCTCCGCTACATCTTCAACTCCCCTATACAAATTCTCTCACCAAATTTCCCCATTTCTTTGAAACTCTCTCCACTCTCTTTTCCTCTAAACTTGTCAGAACATATCCTTTTATAATTAAGCCTTCTGAGGATCCAGAGGTTAAACATTCTTAGACTTCCTGGACTAAGGCTGAACTGTTGAGCCATAATCAAACACTTTCCCAAAGTAACCAAAGATCCTCAGCTTTGCTGAGAAATTTAACACAGTCACCCAAACTTATCAACTTGGTTTCTCTGACTTACATCAACTAGTTCATATGCTTGTTGGTGAAGGCCGGGCCAGCACTGGAAGAAAACTGAAACTGGGAATGTTCTGGAATGTCTCTAGAATTACAACCAGGAGACTAGCCCACTAACTTACATTGATTGCACCCTCGCAGAAGGTAAAACTGCAAATGTCTATACAGATGGCTGCTATGCATTTGAGATAGTTTATGACTTTGGCATGCTTTGGAAACAGGATTCTTGACCTTGGGGGAAGTGCAGGTTGGGAGGAGAACCAGATTAAGAATGAAAATTAGGTCAACAGGTTGTTGGAATCATTCAACTTCCAACTGTCCTAACCATCATTAAGGTGAGTGGACATTCGAAATCAAATTCAGATGAAATCAAAGGAAATAATTTGGCTAATAAGACCACAAGGAGAGCTGCCTTATGAGCTATCCAACCTGAAACTGTTAGAGCAAATTTGGACTACATTCCGAAAGAGGATCTAGTGAAAACTATCAAATATGTCCGATCTGGGGCACCACATAAAGAAAGGCTTCATTGGGTTGTATTTTTAGCCTGTTAACTAATTTATGGTATGATCCAAATAGAAGATCTGTCTTGCCAGAGTCCATTCAAAGACCGCTGATGGAAATGACTCATTGGATGACCCACTGGGCAGCAGATAAACTTGTAAGTTTTATGAAACAATACTGGTGGGGAAATATTTCTAAGGCCACAGAAGAAGCACAATTAACTTGTGCTGTATGTCCTAAATACAACCCAGGGAAAACTACCCAAACTGCCACTGGACACTTTAACTTGCCTAAAGGGCTTTCTAAAGGATGGTGAAGGGATTTTATCCGGTTGCCTCCTTCCCAAAGCTATAAATTTCTTCTTGTTATGGCTTGCGTGTTTGCTCATTGGATTGAAGCATTCCCTTGCTGACAGCCTACCACTTCAGCAGTTGCAAAAATATTGTTAGAAAACAATTATACCCACCTGGAGCATACCCTCAGCACTTCATAGTGCATGACGCAAACACTGAAGTTAGCAACAGCTTTAAAACAGATACTATAAATATAATATTTAACTTTTTAAATATGGCCATAATGAATGAGCAGATGGGGAAATTTCTGCAGAAAAATGGAAATATTCGAAAGAACAGTATGCGAACTCTAGAACTGAAAAGGAAAATGTCTGGAATAAAAAAGCCATTGGGGGCCTTCCCTGGTGGCACAGTGGTTGGGAGTCCGCCTGCCGATGCAGGGGACGCGGGTTCGTGCCCCGGTCCGGGAGGATCCCGCATGCCGCGGAGCGGCTGGGCCCGTGGGCCGTGGCCGCTGGGTCTGCGCGTCTGGAGCCTGTGCTCCGCAACGGGAGGGGCCGCGACAGTGAGAGGCCCGCGTATCCCCGCAAAAAAAAAAAAAAAAAAAAAAAAAAAAAAAAAAAAAGCCATTGGGTGGACTTAACAATAGAATGCAATGATAGAATAAAGGATAAGTGACCTTAAAGACAGAACAACAGAGCTTGTTCTAGTTAATGAAATAGATTTGTTTTTAATTTTTTTAAAAAGTACAGAACCTCAGCGACCTCTGGAACAATATCAGGCATGCATGTGTATTAATTATCCCAATTCCATTTAAATTCCAACATAAGTGGACATTCATTATAAAAATGCCATACAAACTATTTCCGGTCATGAAATTTTGTTTAGGGGCTTCACTGGTGGCACAGTGATTAGGAATCCACTTGCCAATGCAGGGGACACAGGTTCAATCCCTGGTCCGGGAAGATCCCACATGCCACGGAGCAGCTAAGCCCGTGCACCACAACTACTGAGCCTGCATTCTAGAGCCCACAAGCACAACTACTGAGCCCACGTGCCGCAACTACTGAAGCCTGCACACCTAGAGCCCATGCTCTGCAACAAGAGAAGCCACCGCAATGAGAAGCCCTCGCACCGCAAAGAAGAGTAGCCTTTGCTCACTGCAACTAGAGAAAGCCCATATGCAGCAATGAAGACTCAAAGCAGCCAAAAATAAAATAAATAAATAAAAATTTTAAAAATTTTTGTTTAAATAACTGCATTGATAAATATGACATTCTTATTCCACAGAATCTGAGAGATCAGAAACATTTCCAAAGAGAATTTCAGGTTCTCTATAAATAATGAGAAAGTAAAAAGAAATGCGACACTTGACTGCAGTCCCAGCCTCTCTTTCCCAGTTCCTCCTTTTTCTTTATTTTTTGGCCATTACACCATTGCATGACTTGTTTGTAATTATAAAAGTTAATGTGAGATTTGTATAGCTCAGAATGATAAAGTGTTTCTTGTCCGGGGTGTGGGTGGAGGGACGGGTAGAAGATAGAAGAATTTAAGGTAATTGCTACCTAAAAACCAATCAACATCTTTTTTTTTTTTTTTTTTTTTTTTTGCCCCGTTGCGGAGCACAGGCTCCAGACACGCAGGCTCAGCGGCCATGGCTCACGGGCTCAGCCGCTCCGCGGCATGTGGGATCTTCCTGGAACCGGGGCACGAACCCGTGTCCCCTGCATTGGCAGGCGGACTCTCAACCACTGCGCCACCAGGGAAGCCCCAATCAACATCTTTGATGGCACCCTGCCATTGAGGATCTGTCCCTCCATTCCAGTCCCCTCCATTTTCTTGTCCTCCTCCAGTGTATTTTCTCTGAACTTCACTACAGCCTAAAATACTTCTGTGCAGAAACACGCAGTTGAAGATAATATAAGCGATACTTGGTAAAACGATGTGGTCTTTAAAATATTTATTCTGCCCACGGTCTCATATTTTACCTTCCACAATATTCTTGGTTCCATCACCTTCTTCATAAGAGCCCTAGCGCCTTCTCCTTCTCCTAATAGCTGCCTATCACGCACTCTAGAAGAAATATTTATGTTCTAAGTTTAAAAATGCTCTTCCAAAGCTATTTGCTTGTTCAACTTTATTTCCTGGGAAATCCAACCCAATCACATCTTGTATGGTCTCTTAAAGCAAGACCTGAAGATGAAGATTTGAAAAAAAATGGGCTTCCAGAGCCTCATCACCCTGTAAGCCTGCAGCTGCAGGGTAAGCTCGGACAAGCTTGGCTAAGGCAGGCCTGCCTGCAGCTGTTGGGGAACTATTCCCAGGAGTTTCTAGGGCTGAAGGTTCTTCTTGCCAAGTTCTCAGTATGTGATTCCTCTCCTGCCAGAACAGAAATCCACCCAAAACATCCTCTCCCAACAGTTTTCACTCCTCTCCACTTTCCTCAAGGCCCTCTTTACCTCCCTGAAATTTCATGATTCCTTTCTTTCAATGTTTTTGCCAATTTTCATAATAAGGCGTACTGTTTTTTCCCTTTCACAACTTTTTTTCTAAGTATAAATTAATGCATGGTCATCACAAAAATAATTGTAAAATTGAAAAGACATATAAAAGCACTTAACTTCTCTCACCCAGAGACAAATTATTTTAATTTTTTACTGAGTGGTTCCTTTTAGGTTCAAATCCATTAGAGAGTGTAATCCCAATAAGTGTCTGAGTGAATTAGACAGCCAACAGTGACTTTGCATCTTGCATGTAGAGCCTTATAGGGAGGCACTTTAATTAAAGGTATGAGGAATTTTTTTTTTTTGTTTTCTTTGTTTTGTTTTGTTTTTGGCCACATGGCACAGCTTGCAGGATCTTAGTTCCCCAACAAGGGATCGAACCCATGCCCCCTGCAATGGAAGCACGGAATCCTAACACTGGACCACCAGGGAATTCCTCAAGTTGGTTCTTCTGCAGTAAGAATTTTTCCTTATGATTCCATATATTTCCACCTCCATACATCCCCCAGTGATCTGGACTTTTCTTAATCTTATTTTATTTTTTGAGATGACTCTGAATGCTTAACTTGAACTAATTTCATGTGTCCTCTTAGAATTCAGGCTTGTTCTGTCATATCTTGAGACCTGGAAGGGATGGTGAAGTCAGGGATTTATTTGCCTGAAAACTATTTGGAAGAAATGTGAGTGGGGCTTAAGTTCTTGTAGAGCAGATATTTATTAAACTAAAGAAAGGTTGCTTTTAGTGACTATTACTTTGGTCCTGTTTATCCAGGATTGTAATCACATGGAATACTTGGCTTAGAAGATCTTTATGCCTTTTTCCTAAGTCATGAAGACTAAAGAACAAATAGTGTATTGGGGGGAATTTGTGAAGGAAATGATCATTGAATAGAATCTTCATGTTTGTAGACTCTTCACTTTGGGGTGAGATAGGGCTTGATAAAGAGGAAGGAGGACATTTCAAGCGGGGTGAATATCATGTACCAAAGCTAAGTGAGGAAGTAAAAATAAACTTTACATTTCTAAGAAAATTGATATTGTCAACTGAAAAAAACTGCACAGCCTAAGAGTTAAGAGGTATGTTTTATTCAGCGGACATTCTGAGGACTTCAAGCCTGGGACATAGCATCTCAGATAACGCTGAGAAACTGTTCTGAAGAGGCAAGGAGGGAGACAGGATGTATAGGAGTTTTTGTAACAAAAGACCAGGTAGTCAGACCATCAAAAGATTACTGTTAATTAAAGAAAACCAGACATCTCAATTTCAGGAATTTAGCCCTTTTCTATGTATGGGAAGATGCGAGAGTCTGGGCCCACTGACATGATTGCTTTGATACGCAGCTCAGCTGTCTGAGGCTAGCATCCTGTTCCTTCTCATCCTGAGTCTCCTCAAGGTGCACCACCTGGTTGGCTGCAGCAGTTGATGGCTAGATGGTGGGCATCCTGTTTCTTTTCTTTTTTAAAAAATAAATAAATAAATTCATTAATTATTTTAACATCTTTATTGGAATATAATTGCTTTACAATAGTGTGTTAGTTTCTGCTTTATGACAAAGTGAATCAGTTATACATATGTTCCCATATCTCTTCCCTCTTGCATCTCCCTCCCTCCCACCCTCCCTATCCCACCCCTCTAGGTGGTCACAAAGCACTGAGCTGATCTCCCTGTGCTATGCGGCTGCTTCCCACTAGCTATCTATTTTACGTTTGGTAGTGTATATCTGTCCATGCCACTCTCTCAGTTTGTCACAGCTTACCCTTCCCCCTTGCCATATCCTCAAGTCCATTCTCTAGTAGGTCTGTGTCTTTATTCCTGTCTTACCCCAGGTACTTCATGACCTTTTTCTTTTTTTTTTTTCTTAGATTCCATATATATGTGTTAGCATACGGTATTTGTTTTTCACTTTCTGACTTACTTCACTCTGTATGACAGACTCTAGGTCCATCCACCTCACTACAAATAACTCAGTTTTGTTTCTTTTTATGGCTGAGTAATATTCCATTGTATATATGTGCCACATCTTCTTTATCCATTCATCTGTTGATGGACACTTAGGTTGCTTCCATGTCCTGGCTATTGTAAATAGAGCTGCAATGAACATTTTGGTACATGACTCTTTTTGAATTATGGTTTTCTCAGGGTATATGCCCAGTAGTGGGATTGATGGGTCGTATGGTAGTTCTATTTGTAGTTTTTTAAGGAACCTCCATACAGTTCTCCATAGTGGCTGTATCAATTTACATTCCCACCAACAGTGCAAGAGTGTTCCCTTTTCTCCACACCCTCTCCAGCATTTATTGTTTGTAGATTTTTTGATGATGGCCATTCTGACCGGTGTGAGATGATATCTCATTGTAGTTTATTTATTTATTTTTGGCTGAGTTGGGTCTTCTTTGTTGCACCCAGGCTTTCTCTAGCTGCGGCGAGCGGGGGTTACTCTTCGTTGTGGTGCACAGGCTTCTTACTGCGGTGGCTTCTCTTGTTGCAGAGCACAGGCTCTAGGTGCGCGGGCTCCAGTAGCTGTGGTGCACGGACTTAGTTGCTCCATGGCATGTGGGATCTTCCCGGGCCAGGGATCAAACCCATGTCCCCTGCATTCGCAGGCAGACTCCTAAACACTGTACCACCAGGGAAGTCCCTGGGCATCCTGTTTCTATCCTGAGTTTCCTCAGGGCTCACCACCTGGGGCGGCTGTAACGTGGTGGTTTGATGGCTGCAACATCCTTTGTTTACTGATATGGCCGGCAGTATTTTAGTTCACAATATTATAATGGTTAAACATTGGGTTTGAGGCTTTATAAAAGGAAAGAAGTTTACCTGCTTGGACCTTGGTTTTCTAGGAAGTTAGGGCTGAAGTCCAATTTACTTACTTATGTAATAGCAGTATGGCATCAGTGTCTCTATCACTTTTGAATCCCTGTCACTGCTCCTGGCTCACCCTCTACTATCATCAACTCCACCTGTCTAGTTTCCTTAGCTAACTGATAACATGCTCATTGATGTATCTGCAGGAATAACTTTAAGTGTTACCCTACTAATTTGGATGTTTGAATTTAAAGGAGAATTGTAGGAGACAGAATAATCTAAGGCCCAAAATAATTACTCTGCAATGGTAGATTTTCAGGTAGATAACAGAGGTAGATGATTTTGGACAGGTGACTACCTTGCTACTGCTAAACTTCTGATCAGAACATTTCACTGTCTGACTTCATGCAAGGCAACGCCTGGGTGTCTTTCTACAGTAGAAAACAGTGGTATCCTCAACCATTATAGGCTTATAGATGCTGATTCCTACCATTTACCCTGAATTTGATCACCTGTGCCTAACTTATAGCACAGGACAGTCAAAACCACAAGTGATGATTCAGTGCAACAACTGCAAAGAGCTCATTTGTTCCTAATGTTTACATATCCCAGAATTACATTAGATTTCTGTCTTATAGAAATATGCACTTAGGACCTTGTTTCCCTCACAAAGTTGTTGTGAAATTAACTAGAGCTAGGTCACTTGGGAAATTAAAAGCACTATACAAGTGTTATGAACGTTTTGTCTGTTTTATATAGTCTATTGTGATCCCAAGCTATTTTACTACATATGTGCTAGCTCCTATTTATCTTATTTACCTTTTCTGCCAGACTCCAAGAAATAGTAGTGATTCGTGGTTGTTTACAGCAGAGAAGATAGCTGGGGAGAATCTGAAGTTGGCAATTAACATAGCCATTGGAAGAATAACAGATGGAATAAGATAAAACTTCAGAGGACTCCAAGAGATGAGAAGAGACCATAACAGAGAATCTGGGGCAGATGATACTCAGGAGCCAAGCAGGTAGGCGTTCAGCATCCAAATTGATAATCAACCAGCAGTAAAGATGTCAGCTACCAGGATGGTGTCGGAACAAGACTCCAACCCTGAGAGGGGATCCTGGAGAAGCCCAGTTACTACAGATTCGAGTTGGGGTTGGGGGGAGGCTGAAGAATGAAGGAAACATGTGGGTCTCAGGATGCAGGCAAAAGCTCAGTCTTCAGAACTCACTGAGACTAGGAACCGAACCACTTCAATGTTAGGAGCTGACCACTCTCCTGCTGCAGGTCAGGTTTGATCATGGGAATGAGATGAAGAACGGCATCTAAAGAGGGTCATCTAGCTCTGGCAAAGGGGCATGAAGAAGCCAGGAATAGATTTGAATCTAACAGTTCCTTCTATTTCATAACACCATTTTGCAGTTCTTTTTGTACCTCTTATTCTACAAATGCCTCCTCTTCCTCCAGAAATGCTATTTTCTCAAACCCAAACTATGGGTTTCAAACTATGCTGAAACTATGTTTTCTGGGTTGAAATCTGTCATTTACTAGTTGTAGGACCAAGTTACTTCACTGTTATGTGTCTCACTTTCTTCATCTACAAGTAAGTGATGTCACATGATATTTGTCTTTCTCTGTCTAACTTAGTTCACTTAGTATGAAAGTCTCTAGGTGCATCCATGTTGCTGCAAATGGCATTATTTCCTTTTTATGGCTGAGTAATATTCCTGTGTGTGTGTGTGTGTGTGTGTGTGTGTGTGTGTGTGTGTGTGTGTATACACCACATTTTTATTCATTCATCTGTCAATGGACTCTTAGGTTGCTTCACTTTGATTATCATTACCTTTATTTTTTATTTTATTTTAAAAAATGTATAATTTTAAAAAATCTTTATTTTTAACTTTGAGAAATGCATACTTCCATCAGATTTGGGTCCTCTACAAATTTTGTGCTTAAATTTGTAATCTCAGCTTGAAACCACTGCAGAGCAGAAAACTGACACACCAGAATAACACTCTGAATCTGTAAATGTAGTGAAGACTTGATCTGACTTTTAAAAGGCCACTGGGAAATTTTCGAACTCCTTTCTGATTCTGTACACCACTTCTCATTTTTGTACCTAGTAATTATTTTCAAAGCCCAGAAATTTCACCAGCCATTCTGAGGCACTTGAGTTCTGAAACAAAAGATGGCATTTCATGTTTTGAGAGCTAGGAAAAACCAAGATTTTTTTCTTAGTGATGGTTGCCCATTCAGAGGAAAGTCTAACGTGAGTCATCTTCCTGGGAGATGATGGTTTAATCTTTTCGGTGTTTGCACGATGGACCCGGACTTGTGGTAGCTAAAGCACATAGAGGGAGGCCATCTTTAAGAAAAACGTAACGTGTATACCTTTAGATTTCCTCTAACATGGTTAACTGAAATGCATTTTTAATTTATTTATGTTTTAAAGAAGTCACTTTTAGCTTCACAACGTATTATTTGTAATGCATAAATGTATATGATTCTGTCAAGTTTAAGATAAACTGCTGCACTGCCTTTGTGATAGTATGTGCTGCATTGTAGAGAATACACCTGATGGTAGAGAATTTCTGCCTTGAGTAGACATCATTGATACTGTCTGCTTATAGTCTCATGTGACCGATTATAGGAAGAATTTTTCACAGACTCACTCTTTCTCTTGCATCTGGCTCTGGACATTTTAAATCTTGCTTCTCCTCCATTATCCATTGTTGGGGAAATATAATTAAAAACAAAATCTCCCAACCCAGAAAACCTCTCCACAAAGGCAGTAGAGAAAGAAAATACTTTTATTATTAAGTAAGCATGAAACCAGAATATGATGCGTATCACAGGCAGCCCGCTGCGAGTTTGCTAAGACAGAAAGAAACCTCAACCTTTCATATAACCAAGCAAACAGAATCCATTACATACATATTTTCAAGATAAACAATAACTAGTCTCCAAGTAAGAAGATTTGATAGCACAATTTGTAAGACATAGTTCATCCTAGATTCATCTGGTAATTGGAGTGACCATCTGTGTTCGCTAATTGGATTTATCCAGAGGAAAAACAAACTTCTCATATCTTTATGACAGGAGAGAGTTTTGCAACTTGGAGGAAAACACCCAAGTAAGTTAGGCTTCTACCCTCCCACAGAAACTGTGAGAGAGAGCTCTATCTCCCTTGCAGTTTACATTTCAAAGGGATGGCTCCCAGGTCCTTGAGAAAGACAGTTCTGGGTCAGAAAGCTGGCAAGAGGCTTACTTAGCTTCTAAAAAAAATGTATATACATTACAACGAGACAAAGAAAAACGTTACAATTAGAAGTTTTCTAAAGTATGTGCCCCAAGAAAAGGGAGAAGAAAGAAGTCTCTTTCCTTATTTTCAACGGGGAGAATTAGCCTCTTATATTTGTATTTGTCCTCACACCACATATTCCAGTGCTTGCTAGAAAAACCTCTAGTCCTGTTCTCTCAGATCATGACACCCAGGTGAGTCAGCCTGGAGAGTATTCTGTAGGGGAGCAGAATTTATCGCCCCAAAATACAGTAAGTCCCCGACATACAAACGAATTCTGTTCCAAGAGCATCTTCGTAAGTCCAATTTGTGTGTAAGTCCAACAAAGTTAGCCTAGGTACCCAACTAACACAATCGGCTACATAGTACTGTACTGTAACAGGTTTACAACACTTTTCACACAAATAGTACATAACAAACAAACACAAAAGATAAACATTTTTAACCTTACAGTCCAGTACCTTGAAAAGGACAGTAGTATACAGTACAACAGCTGGCATACAGGGGCTGGCATTGAGTGAAAAGGAAAGAAGAGTTACTGACTGGAGGAGGGAGAGGAGGTGGGAGACGGTAGAGCTGAAGGATCGTCAGCAATAGGAAACGGAGGACAAGCTGCAATGTCACTCACGCCTGACGTTGATGGCACAGGTTCTGGTTCCTTGCTGGATTCAATTCTATCTACCCTCTTGAAAAAACGATCCAGTGATGTCTGGGTAGTAGCTCTTTTTTTCTCATCATAGATGACACGGTAACGCTGGACAGCGTTCTGAACGGCTGCTGCAACCTTCAGGTACCGTGCTATGTTCAGGTCCTGTGCCTCAGAAACTAACAGTGCCTCCTCAAATAAAGAAAATCCCCTTGCCATTTCCTGCATCATGAATCTCTTCGGTTGGAGGCAGGAGATAGGCGGGCTGCAGGTCAGGCATTTACAACTGGCCTTCCATTCACATTTCATGGGGCAGGAAAAAGGTGGGCTTCAGGCTGGACACTTACAACTAGCCTCCTGTTTGCATTTCCTGAGACAGGAGATAGGTGGGCTCCAGGTTAGGCATTTACAGTCAGCCTCCTGTTTGCTCTTTGAAATAGAAATAACAACAGAAACAGGGTAAATAGCCATGCTTTGTCTCCTGTGGACACCTTAAGATAACAGTCATGGTAGGAACAGAGAGGGGCTAAACCCTGTAGGAGTGAAGGACCAAGAGATCACATATTCCCCCTCCTTGGGGCAAGGGAGACACTGCACATGTGCAGAATGGCTACTTGGGGGTCAAAAGGCAGGGGACGCCAGGCCACGATAAGTCTTGCTACTTTCCTCCCAGATGCCCTTGCGCTAAAATCCATCTTGGCTGAGGGGTGTGTGCACACTTAGGGGAGGGTCCTGAGACAAATTAGCAAGGGAGGCAAAACAAGACGATTGGCCAGAGGGAAGACAAAGACCCAGAAAACTGTCCCCTTATAAGTGATTTAAGCTTTCCAAAGGCACCACTCTCACAACTCTCTCGCAGAGTTCGCCCATGCGTCTTTCTGCACGTACTCTGCTTTTCCAATAAATGCTTTACTTTTCTCTTTACCTTCCACCTCCTTGTCAGAATTTTCTTGTCAAGGCAGGCAAGGACTGGGGATGTAGGCTTTAGCCTCTGGCCTTCGGGCTCTAGTGGTTAGAACTCCTGGTTTACACCCAGGTGACCAGGGTTCGATTCCCAGTCAGGGAACTAAGGTCTCGCTTCCAGCTACTGCTCACTGCAAGCTACTGCTCACTGCTCTGTGTGTCCAAAATCAGATTCTTTAGTTACTTCTTCTTCCTCTTGTCTCTCTTCATCCTTTCTCTGGACCTCCAGTTCCACCTTTTCGCCTTGCTCCACTTTCTCAATTATTTTCACTTTTGTTTCCATCCTTATCCCTTGGCACTTCTTAGCAGTACCAGCTACATCGCCGCTGCTTTTACACTTGCTTTAGGACATCCTGCGCTTGAAATAAAGACACTGTATTATTGTACTCCTCACAGTACTGTACAGTAAAGTACACAAAAGCACAATCACTTGTGTAGAGGGTGCACGCATGTGACAATGTACGCCAGACACGTGAACTAACTTATGTGATTGGACATGCGAGTGCATGTTTGCATCATTGAAAGTTCGGAACTTGAAGGTTCATATGTAGGGACTCACTGTATGTCTCTTTGGCATAAGGATTATTTTAGGCTGATTATTTTAAAGAAAGTGCAGACATGGGAGAAGCTCTGAAAACTAAGTAGAAGTTACCCTTTTGTAAGAGACATTTACATGTGTAAGGGAAATGTTCATTTGGAAGGGTCTCCATCCCCGTACCAGGAAGAGGGAGGATGGATGACCTTGTCTCTAGAAACTCTTATCAATGCAGAAGGCAAGAACTTAAATTTGTGTAACAACTTTACCCTCCTTTACTCTGCTTTTCCTGGTAACCTCCCTTAACTGGCTCCACCCAATCCCAACAACTTTTGTCTTTAGCTGAAGATGGTGTTTTAGGTGGTGGTGAAACAGGAGGGAAGGGGGCAGGGCACAATCTTTAAAGGAATGACATAGCCATAGGACATGACAAAAACTGGTTAAAACCAACTAAGTCCAATATGGTGGAAGATTGGACTTCCAGTAGACCTTGAACCTCATCATACACATATTGTAATACATCAGCATGCTAAATGACATATCCATAGGTGCCATGACAGTTCTGAAGCCAACCATAAAAGGTCAAAAAGTGGCCGGTGGCCCAATTCCTGGAAATCCCCGCCCCTTCCCTGAAATAGTTGGAATAATCCTCCCACTCATTAGCCTATGAAATTACCCAGCCCGTAAAAACTAACCACTCCATATTTCGGGACCTCTTGCCTTCTGAGATGGCCCACACTCTGTCTGTGGAGTGTGTTTCTCTCTAAATGAATCTATTTCTTACCTATCACTTTGCCTCTCACTGAATTCTTTCTGCAGTGAGACATCAAGAACCTGAGCTTCATTAAGTCCTGAGACCAGGTGTGTGATCTCAATTAAAAGACCTTGGGTTCAAGTCCCAATCTGGGTTGCACAGTTTCAGTGGCTTTGGCCATGTTGGTGAGTTACTCAGTGTCCTGGGTCTCTCCCATGTATACGGAAGGTATACGTGTTATTAAACTTCTGGTTGTTTCTTTCCTGTTAATCTCTCTTATGTCAATTTGATTATTAGACCAGTCAAAGAACCTAGAAGGGTAGGAGGAACATTTTCCTTCCCCAACAATTCCTAATAACAGTTCCTATGGCTATTTGGTTCCCTCATAATAAAGTTCTCCATTTAATCCTGGTCCTCTCATTCTCCAAGCGCACAAGCATACAAGAAGAGAACATGAGGGTGGCAAGGGAAAGAAGGCTGGGTCAGGACAGTGGACAGGCATCACTTTATCCTGTACCTGGAACATCACTTATCATCACTGCTGATAAGCCAACCCTACCTAACACATTTCTTACACGTGGTGATTTTTCTCTCAGAGTTTATGCAGTGATTTCCTGTAATTCACTTCATTCAAGGACCGCCTCAGCTTCCAACTATATTTATAAATATACTATTATGAATGGGCTTTGTTTCCCATTACAGCTCTCAGACCTAAATTACATCATGATATATGATCTAGCAGTCTGATTTAAATATCCAAATACTACAAGATAGATAAGAAGTTTGCTGAATACTATATAACAAGAGGATGGCCTGATCAAAACATATAGATGAGTTCATTAGGGTTTTATTATTTTATTCCACACATGGATCAAAAGAATTCTTATTTAAACAGGATATCTAATTGAATATATTCTGGTCAGTACTGGGACTGAGTAGCTTTACACAAAAGAAAGAATAAGTTAAGAAAAACTGAGGTTCTCCCCTTAAGAATAAAAGACATCCCACATGCCACGGAGCAACTAGGCCCGTGTGCCACAACTACTGGGCCTGCGTTCTAGAGCCCGCGAGCCACAACTACTGAGCCCATGAGCCACAACTACTGAATCCCGTGTGCCACAACAAGAGAAGCAATGAGAGGCCCACGCACCGCAACGAAGAGTAGCCCCTGCTCACGATAACTAGAGAAAGCCTGTGCGCAGCAACAAAGACCCAACGCAGCCAAAAAAATAGATAAAAATAAAATAAAATAAATTTAAAAAGTAAAGAGAATTGTAACATATGGAGAGAAATGCCAGTCTTCTCACTAAATTAAAAAAAAAAAAAGGAACTGTATCCATAATTACTGATGTAAATCAGAGCTACAAACATTCCCAAAGGAGACTTTGCAATCCTCTTCTTAACCAATTAAATGATGGCTTCATTACCATGCATTATTTGTGCAAAACTTCTCCTTATCCTAGATCTAGCCTGTCCCTTTTTAACTCTGTGTTGGGTTGCACCCCACAGGCCTACAAGGCCTGCACTTGCCTAGCTTTAAGAACAACCAAAGAGCCCAGAGTCAGCAACAGAGACATCAGTGGTTTAATGGATGGGAGAATCTTACACATCTGAAGCAAGGTCCTAGAGGGACACCCCACAGTGTGCAGAGAGGTGGGCAGGACTTGGTGGCAGCCTTTGTTCCCGGAGGAGAAATTACCAGTTACAGAGAAAGTGATGTCAGGTGGACTCATTAGTTACCAGGGAAACCAGCAGAGGGGCACTCCCCTCACCGCCACTTTGATAAGAACAAGCACTAGCGGGGGCCCTGGGGCAAGTGGGAAGGTCAGTCTTGTGCATAAGATATAGATGAAGCAGGCACTGGTCGGGCAGGGAGCTCACAGAGAGCAAGAGAACAGCCATCTTGAGTGGCCCGACCATACACTCAGAAAGACAGAAGTCACATTTGAGTGATACAGCTCTCTCTTACTTGTCAAGCAATAAACTCAACTTGACTTTTTCCGTTCTAATGATCCTCATATGCACTACAAAACCCCAAGAGGAGGACAGAGTATATGCCTTTCCCAAGCTTCTCTGGCCACAGACCACTTTTCTCAATGTGCCTTAGACTAAAGATTCCCTGCTCTCTTCCTTGAGGTGTATCTCTAAATTCATCTGTATTTATCAGGTATTCACAATACCCAGCTAACTTAGAAATAAAATTTTAAAAATCTAAGACAAGAAAATCTGAAGTACACTACAGAAAAATTTGGAGATAATTATGTATTTACCAAAGTATCTAGTGCTTGAAAAATTGGTTCACCATGCTGTGAATTAAAATTTCTCCCTGCAAGTTTAAATGACTCCAGCTATATATATAGCTCTTTCAGAGCCATCCACTTTGTGTACTTGGTATTCAGCTAGTCTTGGACTGAACAACTAAGTAAGTAGAACTCCAAGAGGAGGACGGCTGAACTCATTCTTTGATTTTTTGGAAAATAATCTCTCTCTATCCTAAGTGCAGAAGCAGCTGTTTTCCTAAAAGTTAGTTTTTTGCTCTCCATCAAATATTATTAAAGAAATAACCTCCTCGTCTCCACACTGAGGCTTTAGTCCAAGCCCTTGACCTTGTTGGGGAGGAAGAGATTTTCTTCTGCCCTTCTAGGTTCTTCTGGCTGGTCTAAGAAACAAATTGACATGAGACAGATTAAAAGGAGAAAATCAAACAAAAGTTTAATAACATGTACACATGGGAGAGACCCTGGAAAACCGAGTAACTTGCCAAAAAGGCCAAAGCCCTTACCTTAAAAATCATCTTCAGCTAAAGACAAAATAGGTTGGGGGTAGTGGTTTGGGACTTCAAAGGGGAAGAAGGCAATTCACAAGGAGATGGAAAAGCAAATGTTTAGTAAACAAATGTTTGTGGGCCAAGCAGAGACAATGGGACCCAGAGTGGGCTCCGATCTCTAGGCCCTGCCAGCTTTCCCCACCATACCTAGTCCATAATCTTTGCAGACATTTCTGGTGATAGCTCTATTCTGGAAATGATGCCAAAAGCTTGGCTTCTCTGCCCTGGTGCTGGATTGAATCTCGGAGACAGAGTTTTGGGTGAAGTAGAAAAGGATAGCTTTATTGCTTTGCCAGGCAAAGGGGGCCACAGCAGGCTACTGCCCTGAAAAGTTATGTGTCCCAACCCAGGAGGATCTGATGAGGGTTTTATAACAACAGTTCCAGGGTGGGGCTGCCCATAAGATCAGGTGTGCACAGGGCCTGCCCTCCCTTAATCTCATCTCAGGTGGTCAGGTCTCCTAATCTTGATGTTTCTCTGGTCCCTTTAATCTTGCCTTTAATCTTGGAACTCAGGGAAGGTCATGGAGGCTGGAGTCTGGCCTACAAGAAACAGGGGACAAAAAAAGCCCTCTGTGCCCTGGAACCCCACAGGCCCTTTATCTAAATTCTTGAGGCAGCTAAGGGGGAGATAAAGAGAAAGACTTCTTGAGTTCTCTGTTTCTTAAAAATCGTCAGCCCGAAGTCTCCTCATGCCATAAAGTCACATTTTGGGGGTGGCAGATTTTGCTCCTCAATACAACTTACAAAAATACAGCTTCCTAAATTACCTCTCCGCATCCGCTCTTGGACCCCTTCATTCTCCTCAGTGGCCAGAAGAAACTTATGAAAATATGTCAATTAATTAATTATAACCCTTCTATGACTGCCCATCACCTTTAGCAGTTAATTTTGGTCTATAAGACCGTTGGTCTATCAGATCTGATCCCTGTCCACAATATGAGGCCCACCTCACACATTTCTCTATTACTGTTTGGCCCCAGACACACTATTCTTCTTTCAGTTTCTCCAATACCCCGAACTCCTTCCTTCCTGCCTCAGGGCCCTTGCACACACACTGTCCCCCATCACTTCAAGTATTCTCTCTTACTCACCCTACCTCCCACCCCACCCCCAATCTCAGCCTGCCTGGTCATTCTTCAGAGCTCTGCTCAAAGGTCACTACTCAAGGAAGCTTCCCCTAACCCTACCAGCACTACCACCAGGACTGGGTTTGCCTCTTGGTGGGTGTCGCGTCAAAAGACAGAACGAAACCAAAGATTAGAAGCAGGAAGGATTGATTACTCACAGCAAACAAGGAGAACACTGGGGGTCTTTCCCAAAGCAGTATCTCCCTGAACAGCAAAATTGGGGCAGGTTTAAGCTAAGGGTTCATGCATATTCATGAAGAGGCTTGGAAGGTGAATGCATACTTATGAAGGGGTTTGGACCGTGTATGCATATTCATGAAGGGGCTTGAGCAGAGGAGAATTCAGCATAGAATTGGGGCAAAGGTTGACAGAGTCCAGGCTCTAGGTGATCAAAGTCAGAAAAGGTCAGCAAAGGTCAGCGCCATTCCTTAGGTTCCAGTTAATCTGGTGGTTGAGTGTTCCAGGGGGTTTGAATTCTGCAAAACAGCTCAAGAATGTACTTCGGGCTGATATTTACCTTTGAAACAGAACTGGGAGTCTTTACAGCTGATACATTGTCTCTGATATGCTTACCCTGGCCTGGTAATAGCTGTTTGTTTTTACCTTCTTTTGTTCCCTTAAAATCATTATTACTGAGATCTATTCTTTTGCAAGGGCAGGCATTTTGGTCAGGCTTAGATCACAAAGTGGTTTAGGCCTAAAATGACTTCTCGGGAATTCCCTGGCGGTCAAGGGTTAGGATTTAACTCTCACTGTGGAGGGCCCAAGTTCAGTCCCTGGTCAGGGAACTAAGATCTGGCAAGATGCGCGGCACAGCCAAAATAATAATAATAAAATAAAATGACTTCTCTTATGTTATGTCTAGTTCTCTTCTTCCAGGGACCCCCCTACCCTATCTGCTTTACAGGACCTTTAGTTATAAGCTCTCATAGCACACTGTACTTCTCCTCTGTAGAAACTAAATCATGATTTATAATGTAAGTTATTTAAATTTCTTTCCTTCCAAACTCCTTCATATCATACACACACACCACATGAAAAGTTAGCTCCAGGGGAAAGTTAGTTAACGGGGGTTAGCATCGTCTTATTCCAGTAGGTCTGGGGGCTATGTGCTCTTGGTCATCAAGTAGCTAACTTCTTCCATTTAATGGGGGTTTTAGCATTTGTAAAACAACTCAGTAAATGTAACAATATCAATGCATCAGATATTGTTATCTAGGTACTTCAGAGTGGAGCTAAAGCAGAGGACCTGGGGGAAGGGTTCTGTCCCGGCCAAGTCTCCATAATGTCCTGCGTGCGCCGTTACAATATGAGGGACCAGATAACTGGACTGACAGAACACGTTACATCATGCATGGATAATATCCTCTGTAGTTCTATTCTGTAAATATCCCATACTCCACGTCTTGAAAGAGGAATTTAATTACCATAGATAATATTAGATTAGAATCCCCAATTTATACCATCCACAAAAATACTGTACAAAGAACAAAAAAAATAGAAAAAGAAATAGGAGGAAGCCGTGATGACTTTTGTGTAGAAAAGATGTTCTTAAATAAGACCCAAAATTCAAAGTCACTAAGAGAAAGTGTGTATTGAGAAATGGAATATTTCCTGCCATATCAGTAAACAAAGGATGTCACTGTCATCAGCGATTGCAGCCACCACCTGCAGTGAGCTGGTGAGCCCTGAGGGAACTCAGGAAGGAAACAATGAATACCTGCCATCCAGCGGAGCTCAGACTGCAGCCACTCCCTGCAGTGAGCCCTGAGGACACTCAGGATATGAAAACATGGGATACTGGCCCCAGATAGCTGAGGTACCCATCAAAGGAATGATTTCAGTGAGTCCAGACTCTTGCCTCTTCCCATACAGAGAAAAACGCTAAATTCCTTAACTTGAGCTATGTGGTTTTCTTTAATTAACAATAATCTTTTGAAGTTCAGACTACCTGCCCTTTGCTGCAAAATTCCTATATACCCTGGCTCCCCACCTCGCCTCCTTGGAGCAGTTCTCTCAGGGTTTCTTGAGATGCTGCCTCCTGGGCGTGAAGTCCTAAATATTTCCGCCAAATAAACATAACTTTCAACTTTTAGACTGTGAATCTTTTTTTTGTCGACAGTATCAAATTTAAAATTTTAATACTGGGAATTCCCTGACAGTCCAGTGGTTGTGTTTCAGGAAGGGGGACCCCTGCCAGGGCCGAAGAGTGGGCTCTTGTCCAATACTCGGAAATGAACTGTCTGAGGAGACACAAGTGCTGACAAAGCAAGAGACTTTATAGGGAAGGGGCGCCTGGGTGGAGAGCAGCAGGGTAAGGGAACCCAGGAGAACTGCTCTGCCATGTGGCTTGCAGTCTCAGGTTTTATGGGAATGAGCTACTTTCCAGGTTGTCTCTGGCCAATCATTCAGACTCAGGGTCCTTCTTGGTGGTGAGCGTATTGCTCAGCCAAGATGGATTTCCAGTGAGAAGAATTCTGGGAGGTTGGTAGGACATACGGACTGGCATCTCCTCTCTCCTTTTAACCTTTCCCAAATTCTTCCGGTTGGTGGTAGTTTGTCAGTTCTGTTTGTTACCAGGACCTCCTGTGGTAAGATAACTCATGCAAGTTGCTACTATCTTGCCTGGCGAGGTTGGGCGGTTTTGGTCAGTGTTTCCCCTAACAGTTGGGATTCCACGCTTTCACTGCCGACGGCCTGGGGTTTGGTCTGTGGTTGGGGAATTAGGATCCTATAAGCCACCTGGCGCTGCCAAAAAAAAATTTTTTTTTAAATACTATAAACAAAGATAGAAAATAAGCTATAGAGTTGAAGAAAATATTTTCAACATGTATACTAAATGATTAGTATCTAGAATACATAAAGAACATCTAACAATAAGAAAAAGAGCAGGACTTCCCTGGTGGCACAGTAGTTAAGAATCCGCCTGCCAATGTAGGGGACACAGGTTCGAGCCCTGGTCCGGGAGGATCCCACATGCCGTAGAGCAACTAAGCCCGTGCGCCACAACTACTGAGCCTGCACTCTAGACCCCGCAAGCCATAACTACTGAGCCCGCAAGCCACAACTACTGAAGCCCGGGTGCCTAGAGCCCATGCTCCACAACAAGAGAAGCCACCGCAATGAGAAGCCCGCACATCACGACGAAGAGTAGCCCCACTCACTACAACTAGAGAAAGCCCGCGCACAGCAGCGAAGACCCAATGCAGCCAAAAATAAATAAATAAGTAAATTTTTTAAAAAAGAAAAAGAGCAAAAAACCCAATAGAAAAATGGGCAAACTCATAGGAAAACTACAAGTTACCAATAAACATACAAAGGATGTTCAGTGTCACTACTGTTAAAAAACAAAATTCAGCCAAGTAAATTTGAAGATCTAATTGGCTTTATTCAATGATTCATGAATCAGGCAGCATCTCATCCAGTAAATAGAAGGGCAGTCTGAGCGGTTGTACAAAATGGAAGGGTTTTTTCGTTTTTTTTAAAAATAAATTTATTTATTTTATTTTTGGCCGCATTGGGTCTTCATTGCTGCACGCTGGCTTTTCTCTGGTTGTGGAGAGTGGGGCCACTCCTCATTGCGGTGCGCAGGCTTCTCGTTGCGGTGGCTTCTCTTGTTGCAGAGCACGGGCTCTAGGCACGCAGGCTTCAGTCGTTGTGGCACACAGGCTCAGTAGTTGTGGCACACGGGCTTAGTTGCTCCACGGCATGTGCGATCTTCCTGGACCTGGGATCGAACCCGTGTCCCCTGCATTGCCAGGCAGAGTCTTAACCATTGTGCCACCAGGGAAGCCCAAAACGGAAGGTTTTTATAGGCAGAAGGAGGGTGCAGTTGGCCCTCCATATCTGTGGGTTTTGTGTCCATGGATTCAACCAACGCAGATCGAAAATATTCAGAAAAAAAATTCCATAAAGTTCCAAAAAGCAAAACGTGAATTTGCTGTGCCCTAGCATCTATTTACATAGCATTTAAAACTATTTACATAGCATTTACATTTTATTATATGTTATAAATAATCTAGAGATGATTTGAAGTATACAGGAAGATATGCATAGATTTTATGTAAATACTACACCATTTTATATAAGGGAATTGAGCTTCCATGGATTTTGGTATTTACTGAGGTCCTGGAACCAATCCCCTTCCCAGATACATGGACAGCTGTATTAGCAAAAGAAAAAAAAAAGCGTTCTTTCGGGCCAAGCTATCTTCTTTGGGGGTAAGGGAACTGCAGGGGTCTTTATCATACAGATCACCTCACTAGTGTTGATGAAGTAATTTCAGATTGATTATTTTAAAGATCACATTTCTGGGAAGAGTTGAAACTTCGATTAAGTCTTAGTTTGCTGTACTGGAGGCAAATGGCTCTCCATTGGGCTTATTTCTTTTTAACAATATTAATTATGGAAAAGTAAAGTAAAACAATAAGACATCACTTTTACCCAACAGATTGACCAAGATATACAAATTTGGCAACATGAAATAATGGCACGGATCGGGGGAAATAGTCTCATACACAGCTATTATGTGTATACATTTCTCAGCATTTGTCTCCTAGTGACATTTGCATGTATGCATGCAGAGTATGTTTATTATAGCATTGTCCATAATAACAACAATTGTAAACAACATATATTATCACTAAGCGAATGGCTATTCAGACTGTGGAATGTTACGCAGAAAAGTAGAAGGAATAAGGGAGAACTGTACGTACTGTGGACAGATCTCCAAGGCCCCTTGCTAGGAGAAAACAGCAAACTGAGGACTCCAACAGGAACACACACATACACGTATGCACACACAAAATACTATATATTTTCTATTAATACATATATGTATTGTATGTAAAAGTACAGAAAAATGTCTGGAAGATAAATACAGGTTCATAAGAAGAAACTTTTGGTGAGAGAGATGAGCAAGCCAGGATTAGTAAAAAGTCATTAGCTTTATCTGTAATGTTTTAAACGTTTAGAAGAACAAATTTATGTATTACTTATGAACTTAATACTTAAAAATATTAAATGAGATACAAAGAGAAAACATCTAGCACACAGCAGGCTCTCATGAACTGTAAATTCGTCTCCCTCCACCAAAAGTGATTAATACCTTGGGTTCAAACACAATAACCAGATCCCACCAATGTGTCCCATGAAAATAAAATGTGTAAGGCATAGTTCAGGAAGAGAAGGCCCTGACATGGCACGTGGAGAGTGGTGACTTAGGGAGTGGAACAGAAGGAAAACTGCAGGTACAGGCAGAAACGTCACTGCCCACACAAAAATGAACAAATGAGATCAGGGAAGATAGTCTCAAAGTAAAGAAACACAAAGAAATGCCCAAGGAAAATACAGGAGAACCATGATGCCATAACTATTCTCTTACTAAGCTTCTACTAAGCTCCAATCAGTTCACATGCAATGTACCATTTAGCCTGCAGAGTAACGGTATTACTACGCCCATTTCAGAAGATGGACACTGAGGTTCAGGTGTGAATTTGTCGGAACCCCTACAACTGACGGCGACTACAAGAGCCGGTATTCAAACCCACAACTGCTCTTTTCTACCATGCTTCGCCGACAATGCAAAGGAAAAAAAAAATCAAGAAAAACAAGTCAAGATATAGGCATCAAAATTAAAACAAATACCCAAAACAGAACGGAGCCCCCCCTGCAGAAGGTACGTGTGTTAATCGAGGGCCCCCCCACCCATGCAGAGAGGGGCGGGCTAGCGGGCGGAAGCTGAGGCCCCACCCCCCCCACCCCCACCCGCTTCCCCTGGGAATACGGCAACTCCACGAGCTAGGGGCACAGAGAAACAAGCAAACCTCCCAAGAGCCTAGAAAGGCCCCAGCGCGGCGAAGAGGCGGGGCGAAGGGCAGCTTCCGGTTCCGGGCGCAAAGGCCCCACGTGTTCCGACCCGCCAGGCCCCGCGCGGCTCGGATCTGGCGGCGCTGCTAGGGCCGGGAGTGGGTTGGGGAGAAGCCGGGGCAGGGGAGGAGCCGCCGGAGCTGTCGGAGCCGTGAGTGCTGGGGGCTGGGCCGGGCCGGGCCGGGCCGAAGCAGGCTGAGCGGGGCTGAGCGGGGAGGAGGGGGAGGGGTCGGAGACCCCGCCCCCCTAGAGCCTGGGGAAATCGTACTGTCCTGTGGAAGGGGTTGGCGGCAGTATGTTGAGGGGGCTGAGGCGTAGTGGTCCCCGTGTTTCCTGGCGGCCGAAGCTAGAACCTTCGGATACGTGGAACGCGCTCCAGGCTTCTTTCTTTGCAGCCACCGCCCTCCGCCCCCTCTTGAGGCCTGCAGAAACGCAGTTAGTTCGTACCGCCCTGCCATTGCTTCCGTGCCAGCTGGCCCCCCGGCACCGTGGGAGGAGTGGTCGAGGCCCCTTCATTTCCCGCAGTTTTTTACCCCGCCTCTCAGCTGTCTCGAGAATCGCCCCGAAGGCTCCCTGCCCAGGCGAGCCCCATCACTTGCCACCACTAACTACGCCGCAACACACGCAGATACCCTCACCCGTGATTTTATCGCCCGTGATTTTATCGCCCGTGATCGTGCTAGGCCTTGGAGACCACCTGGCCTGTGGCTTTTCAGCTGCACCGTGACGGACCCGAGCTTCCTCTCAAGCCAATGACTGCAGTCTCCACTTGCAACTTCCCTCCCCCACCCCTAACAGCCAGTTTTGGCACTTTTCTCGACACCACCGCTACCCTCAGCGGGAGTATATGGGGCCTGCTTCTTACCTGGTTTCGCGAAAAGTTTGTTAGTTTGTATGTTAGTTTTTCAGAAAGGTGCCAGCCTGATTTTTATTTTTCTGGCCCTTGATGTTCTTGTCTTCTAGGCGCCTTGATAACCCTGTCTGCCTTGGTCCTGGGGAGCAGGGCCACATCCAGGCTCTACTTAGAGGCTAGGCTTAGAACTGTTGCTTTTTCTCTCTGTCCACATTCTGCAGGTGACACCCAGGGCAGCCTCACTCAGAAGCCACAAGGAAAGCTAGTGGAGTCCCTCATCCCTCCAACTTCTCTTCCAAGCTGCCCCATGGCCCTTGATCCAGAAAGCCACTTCAGAAAGGTTGTGGGACAGCCATGGGAGGCTTGTTGCTGGGAAATGTATGACAGCGGAACAGTTAGGGTTTGTAGCCATTTGTCTTGGGTAGCTTTCTGCTATTACTATCTAGCCTAAGAGGGTGGGCAGGCTTGGAGGGAGGAAAGAAATTTTTTTCTCCTAGGGCTAAGCACCTGGGATTCATAATCTTGTCCCCTCTCTCCTCCAGCTGTACCCGTTTTGCACTCTTTCTGTATACCATATTGCAGTAGACAGTCATTTCAAGGGCACAGCAAGGTTTACTACGAAGTGAGGGACTCTTGGGCATTATAAACTATGCAGATGAGGTAAGTTACAGGTTTACAACATTTTTTTTCCAGCTAATTGGTCACGGACGTAAAACACATATAGCAGTCCTAGACTCCTTTCCTCCTTTAAATTTGGCCAGCACTGGAAAAGTTGGATCCCTTCTGCTCGAACCTCAGATTTTTCTCCTTTGCCTTAGGTACTGGTCCTCAGACTTACCAAGCATCTTAAACCCCTGAAGGGCTTGTGAAATACAGATTACTGGGGCCACCCCCAGAGTTACTGATTATAGGTCAGAGCTGGGGCTTGATCATTTGCATTTGTAACACGTTCTCTGGTGCTGGTGCGCTGGTCTGGGCTTCCCCACGTTGAGAACCGCTGCCTTTGGCCAGACTTCTTCACACAAACATTGCAGTGGTTTGGACAATCAAAAGACCTGTGTGTGAGTACTTCTGTGCTTGAAACTAGTACGATGATCTTGTGTGGGTAATTTAACCACTTAGGTCTGAGTTCTTTGATTTGTAAAACTAAGAAAGTGTACTTCAAAGAAACTCGAAGTGCTACATTTTCTTAAGCTGAATTGAAGCTGAAATACTGGTGAGTTTTTTCCCTTGATTTTCTTAATTCTCTTGATAGGAGCTTCTATTTTTATGATATCGCTTATGCCCATATTCTAGGCTTTTGCTGTGAGTTCCTACTATGCCAAAGTCCCGGCTATTTTTTAACTACATGTTAAATTCTTTAAGGTCAGGGCCTGTGCTTTTTTCATCTTTCTTTGCCCAGCACCTTGACTTGTGTGGGACACACAATTGATGCTCAGTAGATACTTCTGGGATGAATGAACTCCATCCCCTGCCTTCTTATTTTGGAGAAGTTTTCCTCCACTAATCCTGTGTAACATAGTAAAGTAGTGTATGGCTGTGCCACCTGATTCCCTCAGGGGATTGGAGTAAATGCTAATGCCAAATTCCTGTAACTGTCCCCAGAAGCCCTGGCACCCACTGATTCTGAATTTCAGTGTCTGTATTCAAGTTGGGGGAAGAGAAATCAACAGCTTAAATAAATGCAACACACATTTATCGAGCATCTTTTTAACCAGGTGTTTGACGAAGTGTTAGGAACAGGGAATACAAAAATATATAAGGAGGTCCTTGCTTTCAGGGACAGGGCTCACAGTGGGAGACAAAAGACACTAAACAGTGGCCCAGAGCAAGAATGGCATCTACTTTGGACCATGACTTACTCTGCAGTGGAAACCTGATACCCCTCAGATTCCTGTGGTCCAGCAGGCATGGATCCCGTCGTCCTTCATCTCATCATACGCAAGGGAGCCTTGGGCAAAGCCAGAAGGAAGTCATCTAGATACAGGGCAGGGAGTATCTTGACAGAGAATATTAATTAAAAACTAAAAACATAGTGAATGACTTTTGAAGTAACTTCTGAATTATCCACATTTATACCTCAGGTCAAGCTATATTTATAAAATATCCTTTTTTTTCCTTTCATTAAGTAATGTTTCCTCTGTGTGATCGGCATTGACCGTGTTCACTGTAATGGATTAAGTGTATTTGGCTAGTTTAACTCTGGCTTCCAGATAAAAGCTGCTGCCCTCATCAGGGTGGGTGTCAGGTTTGGTGAGCACCCTTTTCCTACTTCAGATTAGTTTGTGACATTCTGTTTTAAACTGAGGCATGTAGATTGGCCTGCTTTATTCAGGCCATTAACCACCCCTGGGTAAAAACCTGTAAGTTTAAAAAGCCTAGTTTCATGTTGGAGGTTACCCAATATGATCATGGTGGCAGGATATTTAATTCTGGTCTCAGAACCTGTATTTGGCCTCTAGCCCTTCTCAACTCTTGAGTAAATTCCTCTCACCATCTTCAGGCTAATACATCATGGCCCAGGTACTCAATAAAGAGGCCACATATCCTTGTACCCCTCAAAGCCCCTCTATTACCATCAAAAAGCTGGATAGTTTCTCAAAAAATGATCCAGCTCTCTGCCTTTAGGTAGAAAATCATCTCCATTTTCAAGATGATTTGATGTGACTTGTCCCAGATGACACACCTCTAGGAGGTGGAACACAGCTCATCCACCTCTGAAGGGAGAACTATCAACAGCGATCCAGCACTGCCTCCTGGGCCTGTGTACGTACCTGTAGGAAACGTTTTAATTGAAAATAAAGTGAATTGTTATGATTTTTATAGCTTTATTTAAATTTTTCATGTTTATATTTACTCTCAATTACATTTTTATACCTTGATCCTAACTGCAAAGTCTATAAAATTTAGTGACAGAAGATATTTATGTCTTAGCCTCCTCTGACTCCCTGTACCACCCACTACTTATTTGGCCTCTCCTTTTATTTCTTCCTGTCTTCCTCTTTTTTACACCTTATAATAACCTTTGAGCTACTTCTCCCGTTGCTACTCAAATCTAGTGAAGAATCACTGAATAGAATCTTAACTAAATCTATGTTGACTCTAACGAAGAAAAAATTTAAATGGCAAGAATATCTTAAATAGTTTTTAAACATGGTTTGAAGCACACTGATCATGATGTGTTAGAAGGCAAAGAGTCAGTGAAGGTATTCCCTTTCATTTCCTCTGCCTTTTGGGTTAGGTTTTCAGAGGACCTCTTGGGTATATGGGCAGACCTCGGAGATATTGCGGGTTCAGCTCCAGACTGCTGCAATAAAGGAAATATCGCAATAAAAACAGGAATTTTTTGGTTTTCCAAAAAATTGTTTACACTGTACTGTAAAGTTCTCTTTACACTGTACTGGAGTCGATTGATTAAGCAATAGCATTGTGTCTTAAAAATAAAATGTATATAATTTAAAAATACTTGTTGCTAAAAAATGCAAACCCTCATCTGAGTCTTCAGTGAATCATAATCTTTTAGCTGGTGGAGGGTCTAGCCTTGATGTTGATGGCTGCTGACTGAAGGGTGGTGGTTGCTAAAGGTTGGGGTGACTGTGGAAATTTCTTAAAGTAAGACAGCAATGAAGTTTGCGGTATTAGTTGACTCTTCCTTTCATGAAGAGTTTCTCTGTGGCACGCAGTGCTGTTTAATAGCGTTGTACCCACAGTAGAACTTCTTTCAAAACTGAGTCCGTTCTGTCCAACCCTGCTGCTGATTTATCAACTAAGTTTATGTAATAGTCTAAATCCTCAGTTGTCATTTCAGCAGTCTTCACCAGTAGATTCCGTCTCAAGAAACCACTTTCTTTGCTCATCCATAAGAAGCAGCTCCTTATCTGTGAAGTTTTTATCATGAGATTGTAGCAACCCAGTCCCATCTTCAGGCTCTACTTCTTACTCTAGTTCTCTTGCTGTTTCTACCACATCTGCAGTTTCTTCCTTCACTGAAGTCTTGAACCCCTCAAAGTCATCCATGAGGGTTGGAATCAGCTTCTTCCATACTCCTGTTAATGTTGATGTTTTGACTTATTCCCATGAATCACTAATATTCTTCATGGCATCTAGAATGGTGAATCCTTTCCAGAAGGTTTTCAGTTTACCTTGCCCAGATCCATCAGAGGAATCACTGTCTATGGCAGCTCTAGCCTTACCAAATGTAGTTCTTAAATAATAAGACTTGAAAGTTGAAATCACTCTTTGATCCATGGGCTACAGAATGGCTGTTGTGTGAACAGGCATGAAAACGTTAATCTCATTGTACATCTCCATCAAAGCTCTTGGGTGACAAGGTACCTTGTTCAATGAGCAGTAATATTTTGAAAGAAATTTTTTTTTTCTGAGCAGCAGGTCTCATCAGTGGGCTTAAAGTATTCAGCAAACCATGTTGTAACAGATGTGCTGTCATCCAGATTTTGTTGTTCCATTTATAGAGCATAGGCAGAGTAGATTTAGCATAATTCTCGAGGGCCCTAGGATTTTCAGAATAGTAAATAGCATTGGCTTCAACGTAACGTCACCAGCTGCATTAGCTTCTAACAAGAGAATCAGCCTGTCCTTTGAAGCCAGTCACTGACTTCTCTCTAGCTATGAAAGTTCTAGATGGCATCTTCTTCTAGTAGAAGACTGTTTTGTCTGCATTGAACGGCTGTTGTTTATTTTAGCCACCTTCATGAATTAGCTAGCTCTGGATAACTTGCTGCAGCTTCCGCACCAGGGCTTGCTGCTTCATCTTGCACTTTGTTACAGAGATGGCATCTTTCTTTAAACCTCATGAACCAAACTCTGTTAGCTTCAGACTTTTCTTCTACAGCTGCTTCACCTCTCTCAGCCTTCACAGAATTAAAGAGAGTTAGGGCCTTGCTGTGGATTAGGCTTTGGCTCAAAGGATTGTTGTGGCTGGTTTGAGCTTCTATCTAAACCACTAAAACTTTCCCCACTTTCTTATCATTTGTGTATTCACTGGAGTAGCACTTTCAATTTCCTTCAAGAAACCTACCTTTGCATTCCACCTTGTCCACCTGGGGCAAGAGGCCTAGCTTTCAGCCTGTCTCATCTTTCGACATGCCCTCCTCACCAAGCTTAATCATTTCTAGTTTTTTATTTACAGCAAGATACATGCGATTCTTCCTTTCTCTTGAATACTTATGGCCCTTGTAGGGTTTTTAATTGTCTTAATTTCAACATTGTTATGTCTCAGGGAATAGGGAGGCCCGAGAAGAGGCAGAGAGACGGAGGAACATCTGGTCAGTGGAGCAGTCAGAAAGCACACATTTATTGATTAAGTTTGCCATCTTAGATGGGCACAGTTTGTGGCACCCCAAAACAATTAGAATAGTAACATCAAAGATCACTAATCACAGATCACCATAACAAACATAGTAATAATTAAGCTTGAAATATTGTGAGAATTATCAAAATGTGATTACATCAAGTGAGCAAATGCTGTTGAAAAAATGGCACTGATAGACTTGCTTGTTGCAGGGTTGCCACAAACCTTTAAGCTGTAAAAGAAAGCAAAACAGAAAACACATTATCTATGAAGCGTGATAAAGGTGAATCGCAGTGAAATGGGGTATGCCTGTACTAACTGGGTTTGCCTCAGGTTGCCTCTTCCCAGTTAGAGGAAGGGGACAGGACTGTGATATTGGTAAACAGAAGTATCACTACTCTGGTCTTAGGCAAGAAAACCTATCTTTAAGTTTTCATCCCATCTGGTTCCAAGGATCTTGTTTAATCTTAGCTTATAAGTGCTTTCAAAGCAAGAATTCTCTCCTGGTTTAACACTTTACTTTTTTTTAGGGGGTCTGCACCACGCAGCTTGCAGGATCCCAGTTCCCCGACCAGGGATTGAACCAAGGCCACAGTAGTGAAAGCGCCGAATCCTAACCACTGGACCACCAGGGAACTCCCTTAACATTTTACTTTTGATGTAACAGTAAACAGACCAAGATTTTCCCTGTGCATTAAAAAAAATTTTGTTTTGAATTATGATGAAATAAAGGACTGTTTGATTATCATGTAAATCTTCTTCCCAAAAGGATTTAAAGCAATTTGAAGGAAAGAACAGAATATATAGAGCATCTACCATATACCAAACTCTGTGCTGAGCGATTCAATGTGTTACTTCATTGATCCTTAAGACCACCATATGATGTAGGAAGTATTTGCCACATGTTGGAGATTGGACTGAGGCTTAGGGAGTGTCACCTGGCTAATAGGTGAGGGGAGGGATCCAGACTAAGGCTCCAGAGCCCCTAACCGTTACGTGGAAAGTATGGGTAAACGTCTGTATAAGGATAAGTAACAGTAAAATGAAAGAATCTTTCCAGTAGGAGGATCACAGTGGATAGTCTTTAGTTTTAAAGAACACTACAGGAGTAGAAAAGGGCAGTTAACAATTTTTATTAGCTGATTATTTTTTCTAGAGCAATGAGAGGAGCAGTTGCAAGCGTGTGGTTAGTCCCAGCGATCATTGATTCAAATCTCCAGGCTCTGGGCCCGCGTTAGAGTCAAAGAGGAGAAGGGAGACTGGAAAGAATTTAAATGTCTGCTGAATATCATCATTCGAACCTCTCTGATCACTGTTTTCTTCTGAAGATTAATTATTTGCCAGTAAGTAGATCCCATCTCTCCTTTAGGAAGATGCTGTAAGACTACAGACCTTGTCATTTAGGGTCCAGAAAGATCACTCCAAGTAGGAATAACATTTTAAGATAGAAACCCAGGTATCTTTTCACTGCGTGCAGTTTTCTTTTCTGGTCTTTAGGGTTGAGTTAGGGCCTTAACTGGCATGGGACCCACTCAGATACGGACAGAGACAGCTGGACCACAGACTGGAGAAAGGTCTTGCCTTTCCCACATCTCCTCCGCAGTCCTGCCCCAGACGTCCTAGAAACACTGAAGAGGCTAGGTGGTGGGGCCAGCCCAGGCTGAGGCTTGTGAAGCGTCTGTGCAGACATTATTTTAGAGCCTTCTGGAAACAGGTCTTTCACTCTTCCTGGCCTGGCCTCACGGTCTCTCTATAGTATCCTGTTGTTGGGTTTTTGTCTGTCACTGTGGAACCCTTCCAAGGACAGACACTGAGGGAAGGCGTTAGAAGGCAACGAATTGCAAGGCAGACTTGCAGGGTAACCCACCCCGTAAATGGCGGAATAAAATGCAAAGCCCATTTTCTGTCTCTAGTACTGACACCTGACATTTGCACAGCATGCTCTAGTTCACAAGCTCTCATAGGTCTCAGCTAACCCTGAGAGGAGAGTTGTTGTCTGAAGAGGGCTTCACCCTTTACGAGGGCTCTTGTGTACCTCGTCTCAGGAAACCCTTAGAGCGGTTCCAGGTTTGTGGGGATGTGGGCTGGAACGTACACCTTTGGATACCTAATCTGGTGCTCTTTTCACAGCACTGCCCGCCTTCTCTTCCTTCCCATCTCTTGCCCCAACAAGGACGACTCTGCCGCCCCTCATTCCGCTGTTGCTGACCTTTTGTCGCCATCTCATCTTCCGAGGCTGCCAAAGTAAATACAAAACAAGCGAAGGAAATCTCAATCCGTGATTTCTGAAGAGCACTTTAAAGCAGCAGGTTCTATGTGATGCTGTTACATTCTTTTTTTCTTTGGCGAGCAAAGCCCTGTAAGAGCAGGAACCCTCTGTCAGCGCATACTTTATAGAATCTGTAGTAGGGCATCTCGTGGACTGTGCTACGTGAAAACAGTGAGAGTTCCTAGCCTGCTTCGCTGGGCAAGTTCTCCCATTTTTAAGTTAATAGAAATCCCTTCATTAAGCCAGAGACCCTGAGCATCAATTCCATCTTCTTTTCCTGCCTTGCAGATGTTGGGGGCTTGTCTGGATAAATAATCAGTGTTGTGTTTGTGTTAAGTTACTTGATGTCCGGTTTTGTGCATATTAAGGTTGATTCACATCTTCAAAGGAAAATGATTTTTTTTTTTTTCAAATGCACAGCTTTGTGTGACTTGTATGTGGATCCTCCCAAGGCAGCCTGAAGAGTCCTTGTGATGAGTTGTGTTTTCCTCACTTCAGGAACCACTAAGAGTATTCTGTTTTACTCGCAATCCAAATAATAAGTGTTTTCTTCCCTTATTTATTCATTTGTCTGGCACACAACTGGACAAATGAGTGAATAAGAATTAATAAGATATTGGATCTGTCCTTCCAGAGAAAGACTTAAAAAGACTTACCGTGGTCTCTGCCTGAGAACCTGTTGTGTGACAGGCCTTGAGCTGGGTGCTGTGTGGCCCTGCCCCCGGAGCTTTATGGTCTGGTGAATTAAACAGGAGGATGAACAATTCTTACCACACAAAAAGTAGATATATGTGTGTGCTGCGATACAGGGTCCAAGTTCCTGTGGAAACAATCTGGGAGGACCAGGGAAGGCATCTGGGGAAAGCAGATCTGAAGGATGAGTAGAGTTAACCAAGTAAAAGGGGTAGAAAGGGTATTTCAGGCAGTCGACAGCATCAGGAACACCTAGTGAGGGCGTAGAAAAGAGATACAGCAGTGTATTTGAGCAGCAACTTTCAATGCAGTAGCAGTCGTTGGAGAAGAGAGGTGGGCAGGGGCCAGGTCTTGCAGGGCCTTGGGAATCAAATTGTAAGGGGTTTAGATTTTACCCTGTGGACAGTGTGAAGCCATTGGCCGATTTTGTATGTTAGAAGGGTCACCACTCAGACCTTACCGCAGCACTGCAGGTGGTATTGATGTGGATATGGCTCTTGCCCATTTTTAAATGCTTGCACTCACCTGCCTCCCTGCCCCCAAACTAAAGGCAAATGTCTACGTTCCAGAAATAAAAGCTGGAGGAGTGAGCACAGTCTAACTCCACCACAGCCCGAGGAGATTTCAAACCAAAATAAGGACTTCTAAAGTTTGGGGTTCTAATACCTATACTCCAACAAGGAGATATGAAAATGGGGCACTGGTGGGGATGGGGGAGGGATATAGAGTTGAGTATCTGCCAGCCCGGAGCCTTGAAGAGCTACTCCTTCCGTGAAAATCTGTCTACTGATCAAGCAAAAGGGCAAGGAATTGTAGGCCTCCATAGCCTTGGGTGGGACAGAAATCACTCACAGGCTTAGGTAGGCCTAAGTAAGACCCTATCGGCATAATTCAGGAAGACTGAGAAATTGAGATATTGAAACCACTAGTACTTGGATGGAAGCAAAGGAAATTTCATTCAAAGGGCTCACTTTTATAACCTAGGGCTCTCCCAAAGGAAATGGGCATAAAACGTAAAAAAATTACAAACCACCTGCAAAAACAAACCACCATGAGATAGAGCAGATGTAGTAAGAAGGTAAATTAGCCCAGGAAGATCTGTAAATTACAGAACTATAGACCATGAGATTATGTAGTGAATGTTTGCGGGTAATGGAAAAATGAAATAAGCTTGAATGAAAAATGATTTGAGATACAGATTTAAATAATAATTTGGTGGTTGATGGGCAACAGCACATTAGACAGCATGTTACAGCTGTTAAGAGTGGATCGTTGACCTTGAAGGTGGACCTGAGGCAGTTGTAGTGAAGCATAAAAAGATTAGAAAATGAAGAACCCTCAGGTTGCATGTGGAGAGTGGTCTGGAGGCAGTGGCACCTGGAAGTCCACTGGTAAAATCTGAACCAAGTGGTTCGTTCCACATGTAAGTGCCAGTGCAGTCGTAGGGGCCGAGGATATCGTCACTTTTTAAGAGGTCCTATCAACGCCTTTTAGTGGGTCATAACGGCTTCACTCGGGGAATGGCAGTGGAGATGAGATGCATGAATTGGAAAGATTTAGAAGGTAGGATTGACAAGATTTGGTGAATAAAAAAGAGTAGAAACTTATGGAGGAAACGATTGATTCTTACAGTTAATGTAGGAAGAAAACTTCAAAGTGGAGGCTTATTCATTTAGATGCATTTATTGTGTGCTTTGTTATAGGTATTGGAAATTGATTGAAGGACAGTCGCCTACTTCAAGGGGTTTCAGGGGAAAGATGAACGATGACTGTGTGATGTGGCAGATTTTGAGATACAGATGTGTCCAGATAGCTAGGGAAGCAAAGTGATTTCTAACCAGGTCTAAGGGCAGGGAGAATGGGGTCAAAGAAGGCATCTCAGGAGACATGAAGCCTTACCTATCTACGTCTTGAAAGATAAATAAGTTTAACCTAATGAAGGGTAAAGAGTTGGAAGGAACGGCATGTTCAGAAGCCAAAGAGCATAGACCTTTTGTGTGCTTTACATGCACACAATGTGCACGTGTGTGTGTGTTTGAAAGGATTGGAGAGGAAGGCAAAGGAATAACAAGATGAAGGGGCTTCCCTGGTGGTCCAGTGGTTAAGACTCCATGCTCCCAATGCAGGGGGCCCGGGTTTGATCCCTGGTCAGGGAACTAGATCCCACATGCTGCAACTGAAAGATCCTGTGTGCTGCAACTAAGACCTGGTGAGGCCAGGTAAATAAAATAAATATTAAAAAAAAAAAAAAGAAACCCAAGATGAAGGTCAACCTAATACATAATACTTAGAAGTTTGTATTTCACTTCCAAGACAGGAGTGATTGAGGATCTTAAATAAGGAAGGGACAGGACCAGGTTTGCCAAGAGCAGTCACTCTTGTGATATGATGAATGGTGACGAAGGTAACAAACCTGGAGACAGATAGCTCACATTTAGAGGCATCTGCAGTAATCCAGAGGAGAACTGATTAAGACCGAAACTGTAAATCCTGGGAATGAAGAAGAGGGGACCTGTTGAGAAGAAGTAGGAACACACGTGAAGCATTGGTGGTGGGAGTTTTCCATACAAAAGGAACAGACTTTTACAGACTTGGAGGCCTGGAAAGGCGCCCTACTGTAGGGAGGTCAGCAATGCATTCATTATAGCAGGTGATACAGAGAAGAGGGGAGGATATGAGGCTTGAAAAATAAATTGAGGCTGGTTGTGAAGGGCTTCATGTACCATGCCAAGGATCTTGGAACTGATCTTACTAACAGTATGAAATCATTTTTAAATGTTGAGTGATGCAGTTGGAACTATTATTCAGAAAGATAATGGTTAACATTGGGGCCCCATCACTTTTAGGCACTTCACAGGTATTCCTCATAGTAACCCTATTAGATGGATTCCATCCTTACCTCCATTCTGTAAAGGGGAAACAGGCATAAGGAGAATAAGAACTTGACCATGACCCCATATCTAGTAAACAATAGAGCCAGGATTCAAACCCTGGCAATCTGACTCCAGGACTCTCTCTTAACCTTACATGCACTAAGTGTTTCTCAGCTAGGATGCACATCAGAACCACATGTAGCATTTCTAAACATACAGTTCCCTAGGTTGACTTGACTCAGAATATCCAGAAGAGTGATGTGTGATGCTGTGTTTTACAAAAGCTCCACAGCTGAGTCTGTTGCGTTTTGCTCATAGCTGAGTACTGCGGGGATCCCAGTTAGGAAGTTATGGCAGTAGTCCAGGCGAGAGATGGGGACCCAAACCAAATCAGGAGGAAACAGATTTAGAGGCTTAAGAGGTACAATTGGTTTAGTGAGCTGTAAGCAATGGGTAAGATTCAAAGTTGCATCCAAAGGTGATAACGTTGAGTGTTTACTTAACAAGTGATGATCTCAGCCAAGAGGATTACACGAAGAGGGGTGGATTTGGGAGTAGGAATCGTGAATTTAGTTTTGAGCACTCAGTTTTGAGGGTCTGTAGGTCTTCCAGTTAAAGATGTCTTAGGAGGAGGATCGCTTTTGGGGGTGCTTATGTGCCAGCCACTGTGTATAAGTGGCTTTCTTTGCTGTTATCGCATACAATCCTCTCAAATCTCGGAGAGTCCCCAGTTTACAGAATAAATGAATACGGAGTGTGATTCAGTTCGCAATGAACCTCCACAAAGCCTTCTCTAATTCAGCCCTGTCAATGTGTCTCTTCTCAGAATATATATCCTAATATATATGTCAGCGTGTGTGTGTGTGTGTGTAAAACAGATCGTGGTCAGTACCGCATTTTTAGCAGGCAGTTATGACTGTCCTTTCTCCTAGCCATTTTCCTTTTAGGTTCCCATATTTCATGATGCAGAAATGCAGTGTTTTTCTGTTTTTCTATGGGGTGTGAACCTTGTCTAGGAAAAGGAGTGGGAGAACATACCTTCAGGCATAGCTTATGCTATTCCAACTAGATCTATTTACAACATATGTTATGGAGATTAGGGGAAAGGGGATTTAAGTTTGGGAGTGTTATGGGTACAGGATTATGACTGAGCTCAGAACTGTTATTCCTGTGTATACTTTCACGCTCATAGTGTTGTCTGTCTTTACTTCTCTACCCAGGTCCCTTGGGAGAAACTCCTCGAGGTGCCCAGGCTGAGACGGGGGGAACGACTGTGTGAGCTCTCGATGGTGTGAGACCACCCCAGAGCCAGACAATGGCTACAGCCTTGGAACCGGAGGACCAGGATCTTTGGGAAGAAGAGGGGATTCTCATGGTGAAATTGGAAGATGATTTCACCTGTAGGCCAGAGTCTGTCTTACAGAGGGATGACCCTGTGCTTGAGACGTCGCACCAGAACTTCCGGCGCTTTCGCTACCAGGAAGCAGCAAGCCCTCGGGAAGCTCTCATCCGACTCCGAGAACTGTGTCATCAGTGGCTGAGGCCAGAGAGGAGGACAAAGGAGCAGATCCTAGAGCTGCTTGTGCTGGAACAATTCCTTACTGTCCTGCCCGGAGAACTGCAGAGCTGGGTGCGGGGCCAGCGGCCAGAGAGTGGCGAGGAGGCCGTGACGCTGGTGGAGGGTTTGCAGAAACAACCCAGGAGACCAAGGCGGTGGGTGAGGAGGGGGAGTCCTGATCTGTGTGATGTGGAGGGGGTCTATTTGCTGGGAGCATGGATTTAGGGGTAGGGCTTACGTAAATTACCCCATAAATTGAATTGGCTCTGCCCTTGGGTTGTACCTAGATCCATAAGCTCCATGGGACAGAGGAGTGTGTGTGTGTTTGTGTGTGTATGAGTGTGACTTCCTGGTTCTTGAAACACCTGCCTAGGGACCATCTTTGTGGCCTCAGCACACAAGGTGATACGGCTTTGGTTTTCCCTTCGGATGTTGAACCTCCATTTCCTGGGGAGGAGAATTCCGTGACTTCCTCAGAGGTTCTCAGCCCCTCAGTGACAGATCCCCCTTTCAGGACGACAGACAGGGAAGCACACAGCAAGGCGAGCCGCAGGTGGGGTAGGCGAAGATGGGAAGGATGGGACCTCATAGCCCTGGTGACAGGCAGGGTTGAGGGAAATGAGAAAGCAGGGCAGTATCTGAATGTCCCCCCTTGTCCTGGCGAGGATAACCTCGGCTCCTCCTCGCACGCCCCAGTGGGACTGGACTTTCCCCTCCTCGTCTGGGTCCCTCTGGGAGTTTTCCTGTTGGCAGCTTCTCCTAACATAAGCCCTGATGACAACCAAGACTTTCCTCCTGACTCCATGGTGACTGGAAGTTGGAATTATTCCCAGGTGACTGTCCATGTTCACGGCCAGGAAGTCCTGTCCGAGGAGACAGTGCATCCAGGAGCAGAGCCCGAGTCACCTAGTGAGCTTCAGGATCCTGCACAGACCTTGACCCCCGAGGAGTCCCATGAGGAGACCACACAGAGCCCAGATCTGGGGGCACCAGAAGAGCAGAGCCTGTGCCAGGAGTTGGAGTTCCAGCCCCTGCAGGAGAGCGGTGGGAGCCTCAGCAGGAAGGGGGGATCGTGGCAGAGTGAGGGGAGGGGGATATTGCTCCCATACCGAGGAGGCTGGCTAGATCATAAGGGGAGGAAGCCACAGAGTACAGGGTGTTGAGAGGAGGCAGTACTAGCTAGAGTACCCGTAAGCAGGGCTACCTTGGATAGCACTTTTGTTGGTTATTCTCCTGGCATTCCCGTAGTGTTACAGGTGGTGGCGTTGGGATGACTCAAGCCGCCCTTAGGCCTGTGTCTTGACTCCCACCTTCCCACCAGAGACCATGGGGGATGCTCAGCTCTTTGCCAGTTTTAGGGCTGCCCTGCACACTGCTGATCTCTGCCTTCTTTTCTTCTTAGAGGTTCCAGTGCCCCAGGACCCAGCCCTTCCTGAAGAGAGGAACCCTGGAAACCCAGAGATGGTTGCCCTTCTTACTGCTCTATCACAGGTGCACCCTAGTTTCTGTCTATACCATGGAGAATTTGAGGAACCGTTGGGCATATACACTGAACAGGTCAGACGGGACACAAGTTTCCACTCTCCTTTACCAGTTTAAGTTCTCAGTTCTGCATGTGTCTGGAAGGGGAGGAACTGCAGCTAATGAGATCAGTTATAACATCTCAGTCGGATCTACGGGCTCCAGAGCCTTTTGATTTGCCACCAAGCAGAGGGACTAACAAAGTGGGATTATTTGGTAACACCCCAGTACAACTTTGAAGTTGTCAAGTGAGGGTTTGTTTTTGGTTTTAAGGAATAAACTTGATCGTCATTTGTAAGGATAACTGACTGTCCTGCAAAAACGATTTCTGATTTTGGGTGCTATCCTCTTCCAGGGACTGCATTCAGTCAGGCCATGGCATTCATGAAGACTTCACCATGGTCAAGAGCCCCACAACTAAGCTATGTGGCTAGAGAAAAAAGGAATAGAATTCATCCTTATTTTTATTTGATTTATTTATTTGTTTATTTTGGCCGCGCTGCGTGGCATGCAGGACCTTAGTTCCCTGACCAGGGATCGAACCCATGCCCCCTACATTGGGAGTGTGGAGTCTTAACCACTGGACCGCCAGGGAAGTCCCCATCCTTATTTATTTATTTTTTTTAAATAAATTTATTTCTTTTTGGCTGCATTGGGTCTTCGTTGCTGCATGTGGGCTTTCTCTAGTTGCGGCGAGCGGGGGCTACTCTTCCGTTGCTGTGCGGGGCCTTCTCATTGCGGTGGCTTCTCTTGTTGTGGAGCACGGGCTCTAGGCACGCGGGCTTCAGTAGTTGTGGCTCGTGGGCTTCAGTAGTTGTGGCTCGCGGGCTCTAGCGTGCAGGCTTAGTAATTGTGGCGCACGGGCTTAGTTGCTCTGTGGCAGGTGGGATCTTCCTGGACCGGGGCTCAAACCCGTGTCCCCTGCATTGGCAGGCGGATTCTTAACCACTGCGCCACCAGGGAAGCCCCCCATCCTTATTTTTAGATTGTAGTCTAGCTGAAGAAGAAAGTCCTGTTTATGCTGTATAGACTATGTAAGTGATGTGTGATTAGGTAAGGTCAGTTAGGGAAAGCTTCCTGGAAAAGATGAATTTTTGCAGAAATGCAGGTGCACTAACGTGTAAAATAGGGAGTTGAATGGTGACTTCTAAGACCTTTCTTGTATTTTAAACAATATCCTCAGAAAGAAGAACATAGGCTAGTGCTGAGGGAAAGTAGTGGGATTGGAGGGAGCAGGAAGCGGGCCAGTTGCAAAAGCAGAAACTTGGGAAGCAGCGACAGGATGAAACTCAGATGTCCTGAAAGGGAACCGAGTGTCGCATTTGAGTTTCTTTGTCTCCTGGATGGATTCTGCCTGTACCAATGACCTTTATTCCAGGAACAAAGTATGAGGCTCCATAAAGCATGCCATTTTAGTAGAATCTTTGTGTTGTTTCAGGGATTGGTAACTTTCAAGGATGTGGCTGTATGCTTCTCCCAGGACCAGTGGAGTGATCTGGATCCAACACAGAAAGAGTTCTATGGGGAATATGTCTTGGAAGAAGACTGCGGAATTGTGGTCTCCTTGTGTAAGGAATTTCAAGTGTTTCTAGAGTGTTCTGAGCACAGAGATCTTTTTCTTGTTGGAAATTGAGGGTGTCTTAGACCTTAGATTGTACGTACTACACTTCTCTTATGCCGACCCCACCAGTGACACTGAAGGACAGCCGAGGAAGATGGTGTCCTTCGAAGTTAGAGGGAAGAGAAAATGCCTAGAAAGTAGTTGGAAACCTCTAATAAGAAAACAGCTGCAATACTATAGTTTTAGTATGAGTTTAAGTTTAGTGTGAGTAGGTAAGCATATAAGTTATGAAACAAGCAATAAAGGTTGGAGACGATCTACTTACTTGAATCTGGGAAAAGAGGGTAACATTGACGGCTGTGTGATTATTGAGTTGCTGGTGAAAGGCAAGAGATAGGCAGTACTCGTCAGAGGTGCTCCAGCTAAAGAGACTGAGGTTTGATGGACTGACCTGCCTATGTGATTGTTCTGCAATCTGCCAAACAGAAAAGATCTGCTCTTGACATGGGGAACAGTTGAACCAATCGTGATGTCCTGTTTTCCCTCTCTTGAGCAGCGTTTCCAATCCCCAGACTAGACGAGATCTCCCACATGGGAGAAGAAGAGCCTTTGATCCCAGAGATCCCAGAGGCGCAGGAGCCTCAAGAGCCAGAAATCCTGAGCTTCACCTACACAGGTGAGGAGTGACAAAGGGGATCTGTCCCCCGAGCTGGCAGTCCCTCTGGGGAAGCCCTCTCACTGGTTCTTCTAACATGTCAGCCGACAGCACTCTCTCCCTCTGAAGCCAAATTCTTCTATCCTTTTCCCCTCTTCACGCCTATCATTGGTTTGAGGGATCTGTACTGCAAAATGGTGACAGACAAAAAAGGGGAACTCTTGGAATTGCAGCTATACCATTTTTTAAGCATTCACGTAAACCCTTGATCCCCAACCTCCATATTTGTGAAAGGAGGATAATAATGTTTGTCCACACGAAGGCTGTTGACAGCCTGAGGGAGCGTATAAGAAAGTGCCTGGCACACGACAGGCATTCAGTTGACTGGTTATTTCCTTCTTCCCAACCTCTACACTTAAGAAACGTGGGTTTCTCTCTTTACGGTCTTGCCCTCCCAAAACTGTTAAAAAATCTCTCCATTGTGTGTGAGGCATCATTACCTCTATAATTTCCTCTTTTCTCCTCTCTCCCTTTCTACAGGAGATAGGAGTGAAGATGAGGAGTGTCCTGAGCAAGCAGATCTGAGTTTGGAGGATCTACACAGGTCTATCTTGGGAGATGCAGAAATTCACCAGACTCCAGATTGGGAAATAGTCTTGGAGGGTGATCCAGGCAGACTTAACGAAAGAAGATTTGGCACAAATATTTCTCAAGTTAATAGTTTAACGAATCTTCAGGAAACTATGCCTGTCCACCCCCTGTTAGGGAGACATCATGACTGTACTGTATGTGGTAAAAGTTTCACTTGTAACTCCCACCTTGTTAGACACCTGAGAACTCACACAGGAGAGAAACCCTATAAATGTATGGAGTGTGGGAAAAGTTATACACGGAGCTCACATCTCGCCAGGCACCAAAAGGTCCACAAAATGAGCGCTCCTTATAAATATCCCCTAAACCGGAAGAATCTGCATGAGACCTCACCTCTGGTCCAGGTTGAGAGAACTCCACCTGTTGAGAAACCCTATAGGTGTGACGATTGTGGAAAACACTTTCGCTGGACTTCAGACCTTGTCAGGCACCAGAGGACACATACGGGAGAGAAACCCTTCTTCTGTACTATTTGTGGCAAAAGCTTCAGCCAGAAATCCGTGCTCACAACACACCAAAGAATCCACCTTGGAGGCAAACCCTACTTGTGCGGAGAGTGTGGAGAGGACTTCAGTGACCACAGGCGGTACCTGGCCCACCGGAAGACGCACGCGGCCGAGGAGCTCTATCTGTGCAGCGAGTGTGGGCGCTGCTTCAACCACAGTGCCGCCTTTGCCAAGCACCTGAGGGGACACGCCTCAGTGAGGCCCTGCCGCTGCACCGAGTGTGGGAAGAGCTTCGGTCGGAGAGACCACCTCGTGAGGCATCAGAGAACACACACTGGTGAGAAGCCGTTCACATGCCCGACCTGCGGGAAGAGCTTCAGCAGAGGCTACCACTTAATCAGGCACCAGAGGACCCACTCAGGAAAGACCTCCTAGCCTGGTCCCCACGTGCGGACACCTGCCTTCGACTCTTTCCCAGGGGTGGTCTGGGAGAAGCCATCTTGTCGGCCTGGGAAGACCTTTTCTAGGGAGTCTCCCTCACCTGCCCAGATGTGCGTTAGTAACCTCTTCCCACAACTAGATCACCCCCCCCCCCACCCCACCCGGGCAGAACCTCTCAACTATGTTCTACACCTTGAGGAGATATTCTTTCCAAAGTTCGCCTGAATTGAGGCCTCTCCGTGACTGGAGTGCTCCTGCCTCGACCTCACAGGTGTGAAGTAGGAGAATTAGAAGACTTAAGAGGTTGTGTTTACTATATTTGCCCCCAAATAAGCTGTTAACTATCCTAAAGACGCCTAACGCCCTCAAGTTTAAAGTGGCCCAGGACAGGTCCTTAGGTTTGGTAAGGGACCAGCCTTTAGGATTCTGTCCTTCCTGGGCTCAGATCTTAAAGCACACAGCCCTGAACTCAAGGCAGGAGACCCACATCCTGATGGCTCTGCTGCACTTTCACAGGTTAACTGTACAACTCTCTCCCTGATACACTGCTTCACCATGCACTTTCCTTTGATTCTCGGGAGAGATGCGAGTAGTGGTTGACGGGCAAAAACATCGAGGCGGCTTCATGTGGACCTTGTCAGGCTGCTCCCTTCCCCATCGTCAAAATGACACCAGGTGCCAGACGCAGCTTGAAAGGGGGGCCTAGTCAGAAGCCTCTTTCCTTGTGGGTTTTTTCCTTTTAGAATGCCCCTGCCCAGCCCTCCTACTGTTCTGCCAGGCTCTCGGTTTTGTCCCTAGTGCTACATCTGTGAGATGTAGCATTTGGGTGCTGAGGGATTCAGTAACGCCTAATTGAAACCATGTTGAAGTCATTTACATTTCCACATATATACACGCCCGCCCACCCGACCCTCTTCCCATGAGTTTGTGAGGGGATTTGGAAGTGGTGTCAGCTTACAAAGGCACTGTCATGATGGTAGAATCCTGATTGATGGGGTCACTTCACTTACATGAAGAGAGCTGGAGAAGATCTGAGCTCGAATTGTGGAAACTAAGCAAAAGCTGTTGCTGCTGGCCAAGGCCATCCAGACTGTTCTCCTGACACCCCACCCCATCCGCCCTGCCTCATTCTCTGATGTCAGGGAAACCTGGGACCCTGAAGAATTTACCAGGAGTAAAGGCTTTCATGTATTTGCGTTGTTTGCTTTTTCTTACGTGATTTCATTCTCATGTAATTAAGGACTAAGGAGTAGACTCTCATGGCCCAAGGATCTCTGTTGCCTGGTAAAGGTTCCATGGAGGTGAGGCTGAATAATTATGAACCTCACCTGCTCTGATTGTGTGGGAGTGGCAAGGACTGGGGAGACCATCCTCCAAAAGTGGAGCACGGGGTATGGGATTAAAGCATGAAAAGGGAGACTGCCTTCTGTGCTGGTTTCTTCTGCTCTGTTTCTCGACCTGTTGTGTGCCAGCGTTCACCAGAGGAATGCGGGTGGGATGACAAAGCCGAAGCTTAACGGCTCAACAAGGGGATTCTCGTTCTGGTCAGTAATGATGTTACAGCTGACTGGTTTGGTTTTAACTCCAGCCCTCCATTGTCCTTCTGGAAGTATGCACACATGAAATTTTAGAAAGTAACACGGGCAGCCAAGTTCCCTGGTTTCTAGGGCTTTCCATTTAACCCATTCACTCTCCAGAGCTTCAGGTTCCTGAGACTTCTAAAGATCATCCATACAGAAAAATCTGGGAGGACATGATAGTTTTCCATGAAGATAGAGAAGGCTTGGCATGGTTAGCAGAGCCATAGGTGGAATTGAGGTAAGAGCCGAGTCTGGAGTTTGCCGAAGAGACTATCCTAACATACATTTCTGAGCCACTGATCTAAGGTTTAAGCACAGTTTGTCCTGGGTGAAACGGCACAGCATCAAAAAATAATTTCCCCTGGATTATAACATTTATGGAAGTTGATAAAATTCTGGAGGTAACAACAAATTACATTTAATTCACTGATTTGTCTGCATTATTGCAATAGGTGAAAATCTGTCAAGAGAATTATACATAAAGGAAAGTTTGAGAGACAGTGCAGTGTGTTGAAAATTCGAATCGTTCTTTTATTGCTGATCCTCCTGCAAAGTTTCACATGCTGACACTAAATCTCTGGTCTCTTGTAAATGACTGTATTTTCTGAGGTTCTGAAGGTTCCTGAAGGAATATGCTGTCTCCTGAATCTAAACACGAGCAAAACCATGGTTTGTAGCAGCAGGGCCAGTATGAGAGCCTGGCACGAGCAAGAAGCAGTACAGCTGAACACAGGATGCTGGAGCCCTGGATGCCCTACCATTCCTTCAGAATTCTGTGAACAGATGAATCCTGGTGTTCCCTAACACCTTACTAAAAAAAAGTTTCAGAGGAAGAAAAAGGCAAGATTTTAAAAGATTATTTGGAGGAAGATATAAAGTAGTCTAAATGAATTGACAACTTAAAAAATTACTAGATTGTTGGAAATGAAGTGATTTGCTAACAAAGTTAAGAAATTAAAATGATAATATTAAGACCATTTGGCCACTAGTTTAGGAATAACCAAGTAATATCCAGCCTCTTCTCCACTGCAGAGTCCCAAGAGAAGTAAATGGAAGGAAATAAAGGCAAAATATATTTTTATTATCTGGAACTGAGGGCTCAAACTCTAGAGCAGAATCTAGTGAATTCAGGATACAAATGTACACAACATAATTTAATAACTTGTGGGCAATAAAGATTCATGCTTCACAGTAATAGAATACATATTCTGAAATGGATGTAAAACAAAATAATTGCTAATGTATACTGTAATGAAGTTTTAAATACCAAGTGAGTATTACATAGATTAAGTTCTCTGACTACAATATTTTTTATTGGAAAATCCACAAGAAAAAGTTTAAGTTATATGTTTGGAGACTTTAAAATGTCCATATAGGGACTTCCCTGGTGGCGCAGTGGTTAAGACTCTGCCTGCCAATGCAGGCGACACGGGTTCGAGCCCTGGTCCGGGAAGATCCCACATGCCGCGGAGCGGCTAAGCCCATGTGCCACAACTACTGAGCCCATGTGCCACAATTACTGAAGCCCACGTGCCTGGAGCCTGTGCTCCACAACAAGGGTGGCCACTGCAGTGGGAAGCCCGCACATCGCAATGGGGAGTAGCCCCCCACTCGCCACAACTAGAGAAAGCCCGTGTGCAGCAACAAAGAACCAATGCAGCCATAAATAAATAAATTTATTTTTTTAAATGTCCATATAAATAACTTTTCATTTTAATTAATTTTTGGCTACATTGGGTCTTCGTTGCTGGGTGTGGGCTTCTCATTGTGGTGGCTTCTCTCGCGGAGCACAGTTTCTAGGTGCGTGGGGTTCAGTAGTTATGGCTTGTGGGCTCTAGAGCACACGCTCAGTAGTTGTGGCACACAAGATTAGTTGCTCTGCACCATGTGGGATCTTCCCGGGCCAGGGCTCGAACCCATGTCCCCTGCATTGGCAGGCAGATTCTTAAACCATTGCACCACCAGGGAAGCCCAATGTAAAGAACTCTTGCATCAAAGGAGAGATCATGTGGAAATTCACTAATGCTCAGAACTAAAACAAAATGTAAATGCTGCATATCGATATTTATAGGATGCACTGAAAATGTTACTGAGCGGATAACAAAAAAGGGGAAGCTTAAAACAATGAGCTAAATTATCAGCTTAGGAATGTTTTAAATAACAAAATATAGGAAGGAGCTACTGCAGAAAGTAACGACAAAAAATTACATTAACAAAGGAAAAAGCCTGGCTTTTTGAAAAGACTGCTAAAACCTTTGGCAATATTGATTAAGAGATAGAAATATAGAAATACAGTAAGTAATAAGCTACAGAAAGATAACTGTAGATAAATATAAATCAGTAGTAGTGGTATAAAACAAAGAATGCCTTTTGAAAATTGAACTACACAGATGGCCTCATCCACCAGAGGGCAGACAGCAAAAGCAAGAACTACAATTCTGCAGCCTGTGGAAGGAAACCCACATTCACAGAAAGACAAAATGAAAAGGCAGAGGACTTTGTACCAGTTGAAGGAACAAGATAAACCCCCAGAAAAACAACTAAATGAAGTGGAGATAGGAAACTTTCCAGAAAAAGAATTCAGAATAATGATAGTGAAGATGATCCAGGACCTTGGAAAAAGAATGGAGGTAAAGATTGAGAAGATGCAAGAAATGTTTAACAAAGACCTAGAAGAATTAAATAACAAACATTTAGAATAAAGAACAAACAGGTGAACAATATAATAACTGAAATGAAAAATACACTAGAAGGAATCAATAGCAGAACAACTGAGGCAGAAGAACGGATAAGTGACCTGGAAGATAGAATAGTGGAATTCACTGCTGTGGAACAGAATAGAGAAAAAAGAATGAAAAGAAATGAAGACAGCCTAAGAGACCTCTGGGACAACATTAAATGCAACAACCTCTGCATTATAGGGGTCCCAGGAGAGGAAAGAAAGGACCCGAGAAAATATTTGAAGAGATTATAGTTGAAAACTTCCCTAACATAGGAAAGGAAATAGCCACCCAAGTCCAGGAAGTGCAGAGAGTCTCAGGCAGGATAAACCCAAGGAGAAACATGCTGAGACACATAATAATCAAATTGACAAAAATTAAAGACAGAAAAATTAATGAAAGCAACAAGGGAAAAATGACAACATACAAGGGAACTCCCATAAGGTTAACAGCCGATTTCTCAGCAGAAATTCTACAAGCCAGAAGACAGTGGCATGATATATTAGATGAAAGGGAAGAACCTACAACCAAGATTGCTCTACCCAGCAAGGATCTCATTCAAATTAGACGGAGAAATCAAAAGCTTTACAGACAAGCAAAAGCTAAGAGAATTCAGCACCACCAAACCAGCTGTACAAAACATGCTAAAGGAACGTCTCTAAGTCTCTAACACAGGAGAAGAAAAGGACCTACAAAAACAAACCCATAACAATTAAGAAAATGGTAATAGGAACATACATATCGATAATTACCTTAAACATGAATGGATTAAATGCTCCAACCAAAAGACACAGGCTTGCTGAATGGATACAAAAACAAGACCCATATATATGCTGTCTACAAGAGACCCACTTCAGACCTAGGGACATACAGACTGAAAGTGAGGGGATGGAAAAGGGTATGCCATGCAAATGGAAATCAAAAGAAAGCTGGAGTAGCAATACTCATGTCAGATAAAATAGACTTTAAAATAAAGAATAGGGCTTCCCTGGTAGCACAGTGGTTAATAATCTGCCTGCCAGTGCAGGGGACATGGGTTTGAGCCCTAGTCCAGGAAGATCCCACATGCCACAGAGCAACTAAGCCCGAGTGCCACAACTACTGAGCCTGCACTCTAGAGCCCGTGAGCCACAACTACTGAAGCCTGAGTGCCACATCTACTGAAGCCTGCACACCTACAGCCTGGGCTCTGCAACAAGAGAAGCCACCACAGTGAAAAGCCTGTGCACCAGAACAAAAAGTAGCCCCTGCTCACCACAACTAGAGAAAGCCCGTGCAGAGCAATGAAGACCCAATGCAGCCAAAAATAAATAAATAAATATTTTTAAAAATAAAATAAAGAATGTTAACGAGAGACAAGGAAGGACACTACATAATGATCAAGGGATCAATCCAAGAGAAGATATAATAATTATATATGCACCCAACATAGGAGCACCTCAATACATACGGCAACTGCTAACAGCTCTAAAAGAGGAAATTGACAGTACACAATAATAACGGGGGACTTTAACACCTCACCTACACGAATGAAAAGATCATCCAGACAGAAAATTAATAAGGAAACACAAGCTTTAAATGACACAATAGACCAGATAGATTTAATTGACATTTACAGGACATTCCATCCAAAAACAGAACATTACACTTTCTTCTCAAGTGCGCACGAAACATTCTCCAGGATAGATCACATCTTGGGTCACATTCAAGCCTCAGTAAATTTAAGAAAATTGAAACCATACCAAGCAGCTTTTCCGACCATGATGCTATGAGATTAAAAATCAATTACAGGGAAAAAAAGGTAAAAAACACAAACACATGGAGGCTAAACAATACATTACTAAATAACCAAGGGATCACTGAAGAAATCAAAGAAGAAATAAAAAAATACCTAGAGACAAATTAAAGCAAAAACATGACAATCCAAAACCTATGGATGCAGCAAAAGCAGGTCTAAGAGGGAAGTTTACAGCAATACAAGACTACCTCAAGAAACAAGAAAAATCTCAAGTAAACAATCTAACCTTACACCTAAAGGAACTAGAGAAAGAAGAACAAACAAAATACAAAGAGAAGGAAAGAAATCATCAAGATCAGAGCAGAAATTAATGAAATAGAAACAAAGAAAACAATAGCAAGGATCAATAAAACTAAAAGATGGTTTTTTGAAAAGATAAAGAAAATTGATAAACCTTTAGCCAGACTCATCAAGAAAAAGAGGGAGAGGATTCAAATCAATAAAATTAGAAATGAAAAAGGAGAAGTTACAACGGACACCGCAGAAATACAAAGCATTACAAGAGAATACCACAAGCAACTCTATGCCAATAAAATGGACAACCTGGAAGAAGTGGACAAATTCTTAGAAAGGTATAACCTTCCAAGACTGAACCAGGAAGAAGCAGAAAATATGAACATATCAATCACAAGTAATGAAATTGAAACTGTGATTTAAAATCTTCCAAGAAACAAAAGTCCAGGACCAGATGGCTTCCCAGGTGAATTCTATCAAACGTTTAGAGAAGAGCTAACACCCATCCTTCTCAAACTCTTCCAAAAAATTGCAGAGGAAGGAAATCTTCCAAACTCATTCTTTGAGGCCACCATCACACTGATACCAAAACCAGGCAAAGATACTACAAAAAAAAGAAAATTAAAGACCAATAACACTGATCAATGCAGATGCAAAAACCCTCAACAAAATACTAGCAAACAGAATCCAACAACACATTAAAAGGATCATACACCATGATCAAGGGATTTATCCCAGGGATGCAAGGATTCTTCAATATATGCAAATCAATCAATGTGATACACCATATTAACAAACTGAAGAATAAAAACCATATGATCATCTCAATAGATGCAGAAAAAGCTTTTGACAAAATTCAACACCGGTTTATGATAAAAACTCTCCATAAAGTGGGCATAGAGGGAAACTACCTCAACATAATAAAGGCCATATATGACAAACCGACAGCAAACATCATTCTCAATGGTGAAAAACTGAAAGCATTTCCTCTAAGATCAGGAACAAGACAAGGAGGTCCACTCACCACTATTATTCAACATAGTTTTGGAAGTCCTAGTCATGGCAGAAAAAGAAACAGAAGGAATACACATTGGAAAAGAAGAAGTAAAACAGTCACTGTTTGCAGATGACATGATACTATACATAGAGAATCCTAAAGATGCCACCAGAAAACTACTTGAGCTAATCAATGAATTTGGTAAAGTTGCAGGATACAAAATTAATGCACAGAAATCTCTTGCATTCCTATACACTAACAACGAAAGATCAGAAGGAGAAATTAAGGAAACAATCCCATTCACCATTGCTACAGAAAGAATAAAATACCTAGGAATAAACCTACCTGAGGAGGTAAAAGACCTGTACTGAGAAAACTATAAGACACTGATGAAAGAAATCAAAGATGACACAAACAGATGGAGAGATAAACCATGTGCTTGCATTGGAAGAATCAATATTGTGAAAATGATTATACTACCCAAAGCAATCTACAGATTCAATGCAATCCCTGTCAAATTACCAGTGGCATTTTTTACAGAACTAGAACAAAAAATCTTAACATTTATATGGAGACACAAAGACCCCGAATAGCCAAAGCAGTCTTGAGGGAAAAAAAACAGAGCTGGAGGAATCAGACTCCCTGACTTCAGACTATACTACAAAACTACAGTAATCAAGACAGTATGGTACTGGCACAGAAACAGAAATATAGGGCTTCCCTGGTGGCGCAGTAGTTGAGAGTCCACCTGCTGATGCAGGGAACACAGGTTCATGCCCCGGTCTGGGAAGATCCCACTAGCTGCAGAGCAGCTAGGCCCGTGAGCCATGCCCGCTGAGTCTGCGCGTCTGGAGCCTGTGCTCCACAACGAGAGAGACCACAACAGTGAGAGGCCCGTGTACCGCAAAAAAAAAAAAACCCAAAACAGAAATATAGATCGATGGAACAGGATAGAAAGCCCAGAGATAAACACATGCACCTAAGGTCAACTAATCTATGACAAAGGAAGCAAGGATATACAGTGGAGAAAAGACAGTCTCTTCAATAATTGGTGCTTGGAAACTGGACAGCTACATGAAAAAGAATGAAATTAGAACACTCCCTAACACCATTCACAAAAGTAAACTCATAATGGATTAGAGACCTAAATGTAAGACTGGACACTATAAAACTCTTAGAGGAAAACATAGGAAGAACACTCTTTGACACAAATCAGAGGAAGATCTTTTTTGATCCACCTCCTAGAGTAATGGAAATAAAAACAAAAATAAACAAATGACACCAATGAAACTTAAAATCTTTTGCAAAGCAAAGGAAACTACAAACAAAACGAAAAGCCAACCCTCAGAATGGGAGAAAATATTTGCAAACGAATCAACAGACAAAGGATTCATCTCCAAAATATACAAGAAGCTCATGCAGCTCAGTATTGAAAAAAAACAAACAACCAAATCCAACAATGGGCAGAAGACCTAAATAGACATTTCTCCAAAGAAGATATACAGATGGCCAAGAAGCACATGAAAAGCTGTTCAACATCACTAATTATTAGAGAAATGCAAATCAAAACTACAATGAGATATCACCTCACACCAGTTAGAATGGGCATCATCAGAAAATCTACAAACAACAAATGCTGGAGAGTGTGTGGAGAAAAGGGAACCCTCTTGCACTGTTGGTGGGAATGTAAATTGATACAGCTACTATGGAGAACAGTATGGAGGTTCCTTAAAAAACTAAAAATAGAGCTACCGTATGGCCCAGCAATCCCACTCACTACTGGGCATATACCCTGAGAAAACCATAATTCAAAAAAACACACACACCCCAATGTTCATTGCAGCACTGTTTACAATAGCCAGGTCATGGAAGCAACCTAAATGCTCATCAACAGTCGAATGGATAAAGAAGATGTGGTACATATATACAATGGAATATTACTCAGCCATAAAAAGGAATGAAATTGGGTCATTTGTAGAGACGTGGATGGATCTAGAGCCTGTCATACAGAGTGAAGTAAGTCAAAAAGAGAAAAACAAATATAGTATATTAACCTATATATGTGGAACCTAGAAAAATGGTACAAATGAACTGGTTTGCAGGGCAGAAATAGAGACACAGATGTAGAGAACAAATGTATGGACACCAAGGGGGGAAAGTGGCGGGTGGTGGTGGTGGTGGTATGAATTGGGAGATATACACTATATCTGTTATAGTGTATATACATATACACTATATGTATATAGTGTATATACATATATACACTAATATGTACAAAATAGATTACTAATAAGAACCTGCTGTATAAATAAATAAATAAATAAAATAAAATTAAAAAAAATAGGCATTCAAAGCAAATTCCTTGTTTGTTCTCCCCTTCCTCTCCCCAAAACAGAATCTGAACAGACATGAGCTCATTCCAGGAAAGATGAGCACAGGCCTGTGGAGAGGGACCCATGGGCTGAGCTGCCTCTGGAAGGAGTGGAGGGAGTGGGCCTGCCCAAGACCATACGTGTGGGATGTGGCACCTGCTCTCAGCCTTCCTCCCCAGCCACCACCTCCTGGCTGCACCCCAGGACTGCATTCCAGTTATCCCACTCACTAGCTGCGTGACCTTGTGCCAGTAACTTAACCTCTCTGAGTCTCAGTGTCCTCCTCTGTAACTTAGGATAGCACCAGCTGCACCCCATCGAGCTATTGAGAGGATTAAATGAAATGCTGTCCTAGATGCGTGCCCTCGGTATCCAGAGGTCAGCCATGGGAGGGATGGTGTCACATCAGCCCCTTCTCCTCTGAGAAAGGAACAGGTCTTTGGAACCTGGAATCCAAGACTGTCCAAGGTGGTAGGGCCTGTCCATTATTGAGTCTGGTCCTGCCAGTGTGCAGGGGGAATCTGAGGCCCAGAGAGGGGAGCTGCACAGCGGGTCAGCACGAACCCCAGGTCAGGACTCGAGCTGCAGCTACTCAGGACCAGGAAGTCTTGCCCAAGGAGAAGGCGCCCTCGGCATGTGTTACAACCCTCTCTGGATCTCAATTTCTTCATCTGTAAATAGGGACGCCCAGGCAGCTTGTGCTGGGCCTGCTCTGGCACCCCAGTACTCCCCTTCTCTGTTCAGAAACTGCTTTAGCCGAAGAGAGAAGCAAACAGCCAGTGAAAGCAAAGGGGTTGTTAACTTGGTAAATGAGTTGGTTTTAGAATGTTTATTTTTTTATTATGAAAAGAATCATGCTCATAAAATAATTAAAATGTTATACAAGTGAATAAAGCAGAAAATGAAAAAGAAATGAAAATACACGTCAATAATAGCAGGTAAGATGGGGAGAGTAGATGGAGGTAAAATAATTCAAGGTTCAAGCATTGTTGGGAAGGTGAAGTACTATGGTTTTTTAGATGGTAATAATCAAGGATATATGTTGAACTCTGGGGTAGCCACTAAAAGAATAATAAAAGAATGTACAGCTGACATCTTAATAGAGGGAAAATAATGAAGTAGTGAAAAATAATGCAAGTGAAGGCAATAAAAGAGAAACAGGAATATAAAATAGGTGGGTCAAGTACATAACAAATAGATGGTAGCTAAAAACCCAAATATATAAATAATTATAAGTGTAAGTGGATTAAATATACCAGTTAATGATCAAGTTAATAGAGAAATGCACACATATGTATATGGGTGTGCATACACACGAGACATACCTTAAAGAACACAGGAAGGCTGAACATAAAGCATAAAGCACTCTTTAAAATGAATCGTCCCTAAGAATAGATATAGCCAAGGAGGGAATGAGACAGACTATATATATCACTGCGCTCGAGGCAGCGCGAACACACCATGGGAAGAACTGAGCCTGAGAAGAGCAAACTTCAGGGAAATGAATAAGATTGAAGGTGGTGACTCTGTTCGCTAATCACTAATTCATTCAACAAAACTGAATGTACCAAGAGCTGGGGGATGAAGCAGAGGATGCAAAGATGAAGAAGACACAACATACACACACAGCTGTGGGGATCGAGGTGAGAGTCGGCAGTACTCAAGTTAGACACGCGGAAGAAAAGAAAAAGCATGAGAGGAAGATGGTGTGCTCAGTTTTGTCTTATTGAGTGTGAGACAGTTCTAGTTTATCCAGAAGGTAGAAACGTATCTGTTGTGAATAAAAAGGTCTGAAAGGAGAAATGGCTTTGGGGCAAACAGGTGTAAGTTCAGGGCACGGGTGTGGATGAGAAAGAAGGTGTGCACATTAAAAAGGAAAACTTGGGAATTCCCTGGCGGTCCAGAGGTTAGGAGTCCACGCTTCCACTGCCTGGGACATGAGTTCAATCCCTGGTTGGGGAGCTAAGGTCCCACATGCCATGCGGCACGGCCATAATAATAATAATAATAAAAGAAAAACTTGCTAAGGACAGAAATCTGGGCTTTTCCAACATTTAAGGAAAAACTGGTGGAGGCAGAAGATTACCCACCAACAAAAAGTGAGGAAGAAGAATTAAAGAGGAGACTCAGAAGAGAAAAAACAATCCAAAAAAGAAGAAAAATTTAAAAGGAGAAAGTGGTCAGTGTTGTCAAATGCCATAGAGGAGTCAAGCTGGATGAAGACTAAGAGAGAGTGTTTGATTCCTTTTTTTTAATAATTAATCAATTTATTTATTACTTTTGGCTGTGTTTGAGCTTCATTGCTGCACGTGGGCTTTCTCTAGCTGTGGTGAGCGGGGGCTACTCTCTTTGTTGTGGTGCGCTGGCTTCTCATTGCGGTGGCTTCTCTTGTTGCAGAGCACAGGCTCTAGGCGTGTGGGCTTCAGTAGTTGTGGCACGTGGGCTCAGTAGTTGTGGCTCGCAGGCTCTAGAGCACAGGCTCAGTAGTTGTGGTGCACGGGTTTAGTTGCTCCACGGCATGTGGGATCTTCCCCAACAAGGGATCGAGCCTGTGTCCCCTGCATTGGCAGGCAGACTCCCGACGACTGCACCACCAGGGAAGTCCCCGTTTGATTTCATAATTAGATTGATTATGAAATGTGGTGAAAATTGGACGAGCAGAAGGAGTGGAGGAAGAGACTGGGAATACAGGATGTTTTTGTAAGAAGCTTGAGAAGGAAAGAAAATAGTGTGGCAGTTTGGGAACGTTCAGTGTCAAGAAAAGATGTCAGCCTTTCTCAGGATAAGGGAAACTTGAAGCATTAGAGTCATATTTATTGACCACCTGCTAATTTCCAGACACTGTGCTAGGAGGTGTATTTATACATATTGTCAAGTCATAGAAGCTGAGGAGAAGGGGCAAAGGAGACTGAGACATTAAAAATACAAAAAAGGGGATAATTGAAGAAGCAAATCTTTAAGACAATGGGATCAAAAGGACAGTGCATGGATTTGCATTGAAAAATATTCTGAGACAAAAGGAAAAAACATGTTCAGGTGAGTACAAAATGTGATCAGCTTTTAGACTGGGGAAAGGAAAATGAAGGGAATCCATCACCAGTGGTTTCCACATTCTCCTGTGGCAAGTTCTACTCCCATCAACTAAACAGGAGGGGTGGGAAAATAGAGAAATAGGCTCAGAAAGGGCAGGAAAGGGTTCAAGCTTGGGAGTTGAGAGAGTGGTTGACAACAGCTAGAAGAACTTCTGAGAAGATCTGAGGATCCATCTAACGTGTTATCAGGGAGAGTACAATGGAAGGGTAGCTTAGATGATTGAGCTTAACAGAGCTGCAAGCTTGAAGATGAGACAGAGCTCGATAGCTTTTCTCAAACCTCCTCCAACCACTGAAGCCCCTACAGCTTCAAACCTAAACTCTAACTTATTTTGTCAGGATGGATTGTGTTAAACTGACACAACCCTCACCTCCCCTTAGATACCTATTGATTTTTTTTTTTTTTTTTTTTTTTTGAAGAGCAGGTTGGGGGTTTCAGCTTTTCAACCAGGCTTTAATCTTCGGAGAGGATGTGGTGGAAGAGTAACCACTGCCTGGGGTCAGGACAAAACAACTGTAAAGAACTCAATCAGGGCTTCCCTGGTGGCGCGGTGGTTGAGAATCTGCCTGCCAACGCACGGGACACGGGTTCGAGCCCTGGTCCGGGAAGATCCCACATGCCACGGAGCAACTAAGCCTGTGTGCCACAACTACTGAGCCTGTGCTCTAAAGCCCGCGAGCCACAACTGCTGAGGCCTGCACACCTAGAGCCTGTGCTCTGCAACAAGAGAGGCCACCGCAATGAGAAGCCTGCGCACAGCAACGAAGAGTGGCCCCCGCTCACCGCAAATGGAGAAAAAGCCCATGCGCAGCTCGCCACAACAAGAGAAAGGCCCAAGAGCAGCAACAAAGACCCAACGCAGCCAAAAATAAAATTAAAAAAAAAAAAAAAGAATGCCATCAGTTATTCTCATGATGGAGAAGACTGTTACATGAACAGGGAAAGTAATTGTACATAATTGCTACTTGTAGAAAGTTCTGTTACTAAACTGACCAACAAAAGGTCACTCTAGATAAGTGATTATTGCTCTCTAGAAATAATTCTTGTGATGAATTTTCTCAGTGAAAATCTGCCTATAACTTAGCAGGGGGAACATCGATCAGAAGACCACTGAGTCACAAAACCATAGACGGTTGAAGCTGGAAATGTGTAGAGTGAATCTAACCCCAAACTTCCAACACAACATTGTAAATCAACTATACTCCAATAAAAATTAAAAACAAATAAATGAATAGAAAAATAAAACTTCTTTAAAACCAAAAAAGAAAAAAAATAAATTCTTTTTTGTCATTGGAAACATAAAATAACCAAAACCCAAAAGTTCTGAACATGCAGTTCCCAAACTCCATGATGAGTTTCCTTACCTTTTATTTCATACACTCAGAAAGTATTTAATAAATACTTATAATCATGTAGCTGATACCGTTCTAGATGTTAGGGAAATAGCGGTAAACAAAAGAGATAAAGATCCCTACCTTCAAGGAGCTTCTATTATGGTGAAGAAAGACAAACAGTAAACAAAATAAATTATTGTTTAATTTATGGAGCATACTAAAAGGTGACAAATGCCAAGAAGAAACATTAGTAAGGGAAAGTATAGAGAGTTCCACGGATAGGGGAGGAAGTAATCCAGGAAGGATCCACTGAGAAGGTGACATTTGAACAAAGACTTAAAAGAGCTGGGGGAGCGAGTCATGCATATATACAGGGAAGAACATTCTAGAGTGAATAGCAAGTGCAAAGTCCCCGAGACAAGCTTCTGTTTGGCATATTTGAGAAGAGCAAGGAGACCTGTGAGCCTGGGGCAGAGAGAGTGAGGGAGAAAGTACAGGAGATGCGATTGGGGGGATAATGCGGAGGGGCAAGTCACGTAGGGCTTCATAAGCCGTTGGGACAACTTGGGCTTCTATTCTAAATAAGACAGTGAGGCTATTGTTCAAGGGATTGATATACGATCTCACTACAACTATAAAAACATGCTGATCGGGCTTCCCCGGTTGCACAGTGGTTGAGAGTCCGCCTGCCGATGCAGGGGACACGAGTTCGTGCCCCGGTCCGGGAGGATCCCACATGCCGCAGAGCGGCTGGGCCCGTGAGCCATGGCCACTGAGCCTGCGCGTCCGGAGCCTGTGCTCCGCAACGGGAGAGGCCACAACAGTGAGAGGCCCGTGTACCGCAAAAAAAAAAAAAAACAAAAAACAAAAAACATGCTGATAGGCGAGGATGGATTGTAGGGAAGCAAAGATGGAAGAGGGGAGATCACTTGGCAGGGTAATAAAATTATCCAGGTGAAAAATGAGCATAGTTTGGATGAGAATAATTGCAGTGAAGGTGATGAGCAGGTGGTAGGGTCCAAATGATACATTTAAAGTAGAATGAACGGGATTTACCCGTGGATGTGAGAATTGAGTAAGAAAAAAGTTAAAGAACACTCTAAGGTCTTGGCCTGAGTAAATGGGAGGAAGTAAGTACCATTGACTAAGATGGCAAGACTTAGGTAAAGCATAACTTTCCAGAAACATGAGAAGGATGGGGTTTGGACGTGGCCGAGATACCTACTAAACAAGTTAGTGGACATGTGTAAGTAGCTAGATAAAAGAGTCTGGAGAGAAGAATTATAATAGCCACCCATGCATTACACATTTATTGCATACCTGCTTTGTGCCACGCATTGTGTTAGGTACAGTGATTACTAGGAGCTTTGCTTCCAAGGAATTCATGAACAGGTGGGAAAGACGTGAGACGTACTAAGTAGATATACTAGACAGCATAGAAAAGGGATGGTCAACTTTGCCTGAAGAAATGATTCAAATAAGACAGAGGCAGAACAGAGGAGTGGTTAAAAGCACAGGCTCTGGATAAATAGACCTATATAGGGACCTAGATTTGAATCCTACCTCCATCACTTATTAGCTATATGACCTTGGGCATGTAAGTTACTTAACATCCCTAAAGGTTCCCCAATGTAAACTGGGGAAATTAACAGAACCCTTAGAAGCCAACTTCTTATTTTTTTGGCAGCACCACACAGCTTGCAGGATCTTAGTTCCCCAACCAGGCACTGCAGTGAAAGCACTGAGTCCTAATCACTGGACAGTCAGGGAATTCCCGAAGCCAACATTTTTATTCATTTATTATTTACCCAAATAGCTTGATTGGCTGGACGTGTGATGAGCCGGGCTGCAACTGCAGCCTGTGTATCAGGAAAGCTCTGGCCACATGTCCATGACGGCTCAACTCTGATTCTTTCTACCACTCCCAGGATCAATGAGAAAAGCAGTTTGGCCCCTGAAGACCATTATGAATGTCTCTGTTCTTACAACTCCAGAAGCCCCTGAGGGTGAGAAAGTTACTTCAAATCAGTTTTCCCTATGTCACAAGATACACTGAGGAAATAATAAAAATAAAAATTATCAAATTATCTCTTGACTTAGATTCATTATGTCCACCCAAACTTGCCAGAAAGTTATCTAATGGGAACCAGATAATCAGTATCAGCTTTAAAATACCCTGAAATTTGCAGCTAATCCTATAAAATTTAATAATATAAACCCCTTCCATTTTCAAGTAAATCTTTCGTTGCCACAGATAAATTAAGTTTCCCAAATAGTCTTATGTCTTTTCACACAAAGGATATTAAACATCCCAACTATGCATTGAGTCTTTTCACTCTAGTCCCTGCACGGTGCCCAGTTATCTTCTCCAACCTGGGTCAGAAGCTGCACTCCGCTAGTACCCAAAGTGGCTCCAACATACATCTATCATTTGTCCTACTCTTTCAAGAATCCAGAGAGTTAAAGGACATAAAGGATTATCCCAGTACCAGCTCCACACCCACAAACCTTAGAAAACTCTAGGATGTCCCAGAACCAGCATGATCTTTGCAGCATTACAAATTCCATTATACAATAATATTCCCAAACCAAAGCTATGGTTTGGGAACATATATTGCCTTCTAAATCCACACTGCTATTTTCAGATGTAAATAATAGCAGAGATTTATGTAACTAAAGGTTAGAAATAGTAAGTTTAAAAAATGATAAAGAAAAAGACTGTGGTTTTGGCTTCTTTGGATTACAAATCAATCCAAGTCCATAATTTATAATGACAGAAATCTCCCCGTAAGAATCTTCCTTGGCACAGTGGTTAAGAATCTGCCTGCCAATGCAGGAGACACAGGTTCGAGTCCTGGTCTGGGAGGATCCCACATGCTGTGGAGCAACTAGGCCCGTGCGCCACAACTACTGAGCCTGCACGTCTGGAGCCTGTGCTCCGCAACAAGAGAAGCTACCGCAACGATAAGCCCACGCACACAACGAGGAGTAGCCCCCGCTCACCGCAACTAGAGAAAGCCTGCACGCAGCAACGAAGACCCAATGCAGCCAAAAATAAATAAATAAATTTTAAATTTTATTTAAAAAAAAAAAGAATCTTCCTATGTCCTAGCAGAAAATTCATCTCCCATGCAAACTGTCTCTTCTCTTGAAGAATGGCTTTTGAAATTCTTTTCTTGCAAGATTTTGAAGTTTCTGGCCAGTTTGTGGGTTTTCTCTTGAGTAATCCCTTCTTTTAGAACTCACACGATGTATTTCAAATCTCTTAATTTCCCTTCCCAACTACAGTAAGTCCCCTACATACAAACGAGTTCCGTTCCGAGAGCATGTTTCTAAATCCAATTCGTTCATAAGTCCAACAAAGTTAGCCTAGGTACTCAACTAACACCATCAGCTACATAGTACTGTACTGTAATAGGTTTACAATACTGTTCACACAAATAATACATACAAAAACAAACACAAAAAATAAAACATTTAAAATCTCACAGTCCAGTACTTTGAAAAGGACAGTAGTGCGTACAACAGCTGGCATACAGGGACTGGCATCGAGTGAACAGGCAAGAAGGGTTACTGACTGGAGGAGGGAGAGGAGGTGGGAGACGGTAGAGCTGAAGGATCGTCAGCAATAGGAGACGGGAGGACAAGCTGCAATTTCACTCACGCCTGACATGATGGCAAGGTTTGGTTCTTTGCTGGATTCAATTCTACCTTGAAAAAAAAATGATCCAGTGATGTCTGGGTAGTAGCTCTTCTTTCTCATTACAGACGACACTGTAGCACTGGATTGCATTCTGAACGGCTGCTGCAACCTTTGTGTACCGTTCTACGTTCAGGTCCTGTGCCTCGAAAGCTAACAGTGCCTCCTCAAATAAAGAAAATCCCCTTGCCATTTCCTGCGTCGTGACTCTCCTCAGTTCTTCAGTTACTTCTTCCTCTCTTTGTTCTTTCTCTGGGCCTCCAATTCCATCAGTTCCTCGTGTCGCACAGCAAGGAGCTCAATGAAGTCATCCTCTTGCAGATCGACCTCAAAATAAAGATACTGTACTTCTGTACTCTATAAAGTACACAGAAGCACAACCACTTGTAGAGGATGCACACACGCGACAATGTACGCCAGATTCCTGAACTAACTTACGTGAGTGGACATGGGAACGCACGTTAGCATCTTTGACAGTTCCCAGCTAGAAGGTTCATATGTAGGGGAGATACTGTACCATTTAATTCTTGCACATCTGGCTTCCGATTGCTGAGTTCTTTGTGGTGAGGGGTAGTGAGGGCCTCTACCTTGATTTACAGCCTCCGCTTCCCTGTGTGTCAAAGTCAACCACGTGAAGTTCATAACTTATATCCCTGCCCCACCCCAAGTCCCAGTCTCCTGCTTTTATGGGTGGGCAAAAAAGTGCTTTCGGTTTTTAAGTTAAAATAAAAGACACATTTTTCATTTTCACCAAGAGCTTTATTGAACAACGTATTCACCCTTTTGTTCCACTACCTTCTGCCATTTTTCAGGCAACTTCGTAATTCCATCTTCCCCAAACTTATCTTTTTGAGCAAAGAACTGTTCCAGGTGCCTTTTACAATCTTCCAGGGAATTGAAATTTTTTCCATTAAGAGAATTTTGTAAAGACTGAAATAAATGGAAATCCAAAGGTACAATGTCTGGTGAATACAGCGGATGAATCAGAACTTCCCAGCCAAGCTGTAACAGTTTTTGCCTGGTCATCAACGAAACGTGAGGTCTTGTGTTATCCTGATGGAAGATTATGCATTTTCTGTTGACTAATTCTGGACACTTTTCATCAAGTGCTGCTTTCATTTGGTCTAATTGGGAGCAGTACTTGTTGGAATTAATCGTTTGATTTTCCGGAAAGAGTTCACTCATAATAGAGGACTCCCAAACCCACCATATACACATCACGTTCTTTGGGTGAAGACCAGCATTTGCTGTGGTTGGTGGTGGTTCATTTCGCTTGCCCCATGATCTCTTCTGTTCCGCATTATTGTACAGTATCCACTTTTCATCGCCTGTCACAATTTGTTTTAACACCGGAACTTTTTCATTACATTTAAGTAGAGAATCGCACGTGGAAATACGGTCAAGAAGGTTTTTTTCACTTAACTTATGTGGAACTCAAACATCGAAGCGATTTGCATAACCAAGAGGTGCAGATGATTTTCAGCTCTTGATTTGGATATTTTGAATATGTCAGCCATCTCCTGCATGGTATAACGTTGACTGTTCTCATTTAATGTCTCGATTCGATCGCTATCAACTTCAACTGGTCTACCCGACCATGGAGCATCAGCCAGTGAGAAATTTCCAGCAAGAAACTTCACAAACCACTTTTGACATGTTCGATCAGTCACAGCACCTTCTCCGCACACGCACAAGTATGGAGATTTTGCATTTCAGTGGCGTTTTTACCTTTCTTGAAATAATAAAGCATAATATGCCAAAAATGTTGCTTTTTTTCTTCCATCTTCAATATTAAAATGGCTACACAGAAATTCACCAATTTTGATAAGTCTTTTTTTTTTTTTTTTTTGCGGTACGCGGGCCTCTCACTGCCGCGGCCTCTCCCCCTGCGGAGCACAGGCTCCGGACGCGCAGGCTCAGCGGCCATGGCTCACGGGCCCAGCCGCTCCGCGGCACGCGGGACCCTCCGGGACCGGGGCACGAACTCGCGCCCCTGCATCGGCAGGCGGACCCCCAACCACTGTGCCACCAGGGAAGCCCTGATAAGTCTTTTTTTTAATGCATGCTGATGTGACAGCAGTCACATACAATCTAACAAAATTGTTTTGAATGAAGTTAAGGACAACTAAGTGCTACTAGAGCCATCTTATGGAAAAAAACGAACGACCCTTTTGGCCAACCCAATATCTCTGTATGTTTTTTTCCATATTCAGCAAAATCCCAAGTCTTTCCTTGCTCTGTGATGCTGCTGCTGATTCTTCCCAATCTTGTAAGTCAGGGACTTGAAGATCAACAACATGATAGAAACTTGCTCATCCAGCATGACTGGAATCAGTAACTTGTCAGTTAACCTACAAAGCTGACGCATCATTTTCTAAAAATACAACTTCATGCTATACATTTTATTTTAATTTCAAACATGTAAATCTGTGTTTATTTTCCATTTTGCCAAGCCAGTACTGCATGGTATTTAGTCTGAGTTTAAATCTGGTCCCACTATATAACACTTATATGATTCTGGGAATTAATGAGAACAAATACTTATATAGCACTTACTATGTGCCAATCAATTTCCTAAGTGCTCTACCTATGTTCACTAATTTATTCTTTACAAGATCCTTATTTTGTTTAGTTTTTAAGGCATGCCCTAACAATTAACACAAACCAAGTGGCTTAAAACAACAGAAATTTATTCCCTTAAAGTTCTAGAGGCTACAAGTCCAAAATCAAGGTGTCAGAAGAGCCAGCCTCCCTTTGAAGGCTCTAGGGAAGAATTCCTCCCTGCCTCTTCCTAGATGTGGTTGCTGGCAATCCTTGGCTTATAGCTGTCAACACCTGCCTTTGGCTTCCCAATGCAGTCTTCCCTCTGTGTGTGTCTGTATGTCTCCAAATCTCCCTCTCCCAGTAACTGGATTTAGGACCCACCCTATGCCAGTATGACCTCATCTTAACTTGATTGCATCTGCAAAGACCCTATTTCCATATAAGGTCAGGGAAGTACCAGGATTAAGATTTCAGCAAACCTTTTGGGGGATCCAAATCAACCCACCACACCTGAGGAGAAAGAATTACTGATTATCCAATTTCACAAATAAGGCAATTATAGCTCAAAGAGGTTAAGTAATTCGCTTAAGGTTATACAACTAGAGAGTAGTAGAACCAATATTTATTGATAAATTCGTCTCCCAATCTGGCTCTCAATTCTTGCTCTTAACCAGGGAGTCTAAAATACTCCCTCTAAACAGAAGAAGGAACCTGAGGGTAGTGTGTGCTATGCCTGACACCACCAAACCAAAGCTCAAACTCTGAGCTGTCCTGGGCCTAGCAAATGAATCTAAATCTCCAAGAGCAGGTTCCTCTCGCCTGCAGACCTGCAGCTGCCCTTGCAGTCTAAGGAATTACCACTTGAGGTCGACTCTCCCTGCTGGAGGCTTATGCCCTCCACAGGGACTCCAGGTCTGCAAAGGTAGGTGTTAGGTAGAAAGAAATAGGGAAATGTCTGGGATCCCAGATTTTTGAAAGCCCCCCACTGCTTTCAAAATTTTAGTTTTCAATTTCAATTTCTCCCCAAATTTTCAAAAGATATAGATGCAAAATCTGGGCTGCTTTGAACAGCTAGTTCTTTGAACCTGAAACACTCATAAGCAGTCAGGCTGGGACGCAGTCTATTCACATCTGGCACTCTGACTTGAGCACATTTACAGACAGTAAAAGTGATTGTGGTGCCTAAGGAATTCCATACAAAAATACAGCACGATGCCCATGGACCTTTTTTCTTATTACACCAAAAACCCACGGGCCCTCCTCAGAAATGAAAATAAGCTGGGGTAAGGAAAGGGGAGGGAATTGTGTCCCCACTAAAGCCAGCATCTCCAAATCTATTATTCTTCCTGAAAGTGACCAGCCACCAGCCACCTAAAACAGAAACCTGTGATTTGTCCCAGATTCTTTCATCTCCCTCATCTCTGTGTCCCACCGGTGATGCTAATTTTCAGTTATCCTTAGTGACCCACACCTGTGCCTTCCTCTCATGTGTCCTTGTCCCCCCACTGCAGTGGTTCAGGCCTCATCATGTGCGTTTTTACAATGGCATTCTAACAGACTTCACTGCTTCCAACGTTACCCCTCCAAAACTCGTCCTCTATGTGACTGCCCACAAACATTCTAAATATTAAATTGGATTCTATGATTTCTCAGCATCAAATTGCTCAGTGACTCCCCAGCATGTTCAAGATGGAATACGAATGCCCTAGCATGAAGGCCCTACTCTCATGCAGCTCCTCTGTCCATCCCCAACTCTGTCCATGGCCCACTTACCTGTTGGTTGCTTTTTATTTTGAAAATTCAACGCGTGGTTCACAGCCTCCCAGAAGTTTGCTCTTCCTTTCCCTTCATAGACTTCTCGCGTGGCCCTTTGACCATTGTATTGTCATCACCTGTTAACTGTTCTCTTGGTTTCGTTTACCCAACACCAAGCACAATTTCAGGTACATAGTAGGAAAAGTCAATAAATAGTTATTGAATAGTAATGTCATGTCTGAAAAAGTGTAGGAGAATGTGTGACAGTTGACTCATACAGTCATAGCCACTATTTGGGAACTGGCATAACAGAGAAGCCCTGAATATCTGTTTTAAAGCATTTATTAACAATACTTCACTCTGAGTTTTTAATTTCTCCATTACTTGCCTATGAGCTCCTCGTCTCTTGAATACACTTTAGGGTATATGCTAGCACCTATTATAGGGCTAGAATATAGTAATAACTGATTGACTGTTTTATTTATGAATATCAGACTCAGCTTTTAAAAATGTAATCACTGAAGAAGTTAAAGAAAAAGTTCCCCCAAGGACTTTGATTTAAATAGATTTGAAGAAATTAAAGTACATATGGAAAAAGATTTCTTAAATCAAGTATGCAGAGGCAAAGTAAAAGATAATTTAAAAAAATCATATATAGGGCTTACCTGGTGGCACAGTGGTTGGGAGTCCGCCTGCCAATGCCGGGGACACGGGTTCGTGCCCCGGTCCGGAAAGATCCCACATGCCGCGGAGCAGCTGGGCCCGTGAGTCATGGCCGCGGAGCCTGCGCGTCCGCTGTGCTCCGCAACAGGAGAGGCCACAACGGTGAGAGGCCCGCGTACTGCAAAAAAAAAAAAAAAAAGTGGAACCTCGGGGCTTCCCTGGTGGCGCAGTGGTTGGGAGTCTGCCTGCCGATGCAGGGGACCCGGTTCGTACCCCGGTCCTGGAAGATCCCACATGCCGCGGAGCGGCTGGGCCCGTGAGCCATGGCCGCTGAGCCTGCGCGTCCGGAGCCTGTGCTCCGCAACGGGAGAGGCCACAATGGTGGGAGGCCCGCGTACCGGAAAAAAAAAAAAAATCATTTATAAGGGAAAGCTCAAATAGCCTAATGAATTCATCTAGCCCACTGGCTTTGCATCCTCCACTTCTAATTTACGCTACTGACACCAGATGGCGATATTTTATCATGATCAACTGAATCATGGCCATTTGTTAATTTATTCAGCAAATGTATAGCGGGAGGCTAGGCACAAAGAATTCATAGTGAATGACACATAGACCTTGATATGTGTTTATAATCTATTGGGAGAGTGGGTTAGCTATACAGATAATGGAAAAGTACAGTCATGATGATACAAAATAATAGGCAACATATTTTAAGGGACAAAAGACCTGAAAAGACACTTCATGAACAAGAAAACAAATAGACTAAAAGTACAAAAAAGTGATCAACATTATTAGTCATCAGGAAAATGCACTTTAAAAGGTCAGTGAGATACTACTGTATCCCAGTAAGAATGACTAAAATGAAAAGGACTTAGAAAACTAAGAGATGATGAGGTTGTGGAGCATTTGGAAAGCTTGCACAATGCTGTGGGGATGTAAACTCAACAAGCACTTGGAGGACTCCTTGGTCTGTCCACTAAACCTAACCTGACAAACACCCTGTGACCTAGCACTTCCACTTCCGGGTATAAACCAACAGAAGTGAGTGCTTACGTGCACCAAAGCCTTGCACAGATACGTTCATCGCAGATTATTTATGATAGAAAAAACAGAAAGAACTCATACCCATCGACAGTACAAAGTATGGTATATGCACAATATATGCAATAACTGGAATATTACACAGCAATGAAGAACAAAATACTGCTGCTTATAGCAACGAGGATGAATCTCACTAAATACAATGTTGACTGAAAGAAGCCTGACCTCAAAGAGCACATACTATATGATTACATTTTAGGTGAGGCTCGAGAACAGGAAAACTAATCTATGAGGATAAAGGTCAGAATATTTGTTATTTGGAGGAGCAGGGTAAATATTGAGAGGAAGGGGGGAAATGAGCCTTCTGTTGTGCTAGAAATATTCTGTGTCTTGATCAAGGGCTGTATATGCTGAATATATACAGATGTAAAATTTTATTGAGCTGTATAAGATTTGTGCACTTCACATGTAAGTTATTCCTCAATAAACAAATAAATAAAGAGAAATCAATAGTCAACATCACTGAATGTTTATTAGGTGCAAGGCATTTTGTCAATACATATATTATCTTAGTCATCACAATAATTCTCTTTTTCCCAGCCCTATTGAGATATAATTGACATATGACATTCTATAAGGTGTACAAGGTGATGATTTAATATATGTGTATATTAAAAACGATTACCACAATAAATTAGTTAACACACCCATCACCTCACAAAGTTACAGTGTGTGTGTGTGTATGTGTGTGTGTGTGTGTTGAGGACTTTTAAGAGCTACTCTCCTAGCAACTTGTAAGTACACGATACAGAATTGTTAACTATGGTCACCACGCTGTATATTAGGCCCCCCCAGAACTTCTTCATCTTGTAATTGGAAGTTTATACCCTTTGATCACCCTCACCAACTCCCCCCATCTCTGCCTCCTCCCTGCCCCTGGCAACTACCAATCTACTCTCTTTTTCTATGAGTTTGGTTTTTCTTAGATTCCACATATAAGTGATATCACATGGCATGTATCTTTGTCTGACTTATTTCACTTTGCACAATGTCCTCAAATTTCATCCGTGTTGTTGCAAAAGGCAGGATTTTCTTCTTTTTATGGCTAACTAGTATTGCATTTGTGTTCCCTTTTCTCCACATCCTTGCCAACACTTGTTATTTCTTGTCTTTTTGATCACAGCCATTCTAACAGGTGTGAGGTGATCTCATTATGGTTTTGATTCGCATTTCCCTGATGATTAGAGTTATCACAGTAATTCTAAGAGGGATGTCCAATTCCTAATCCCAGCTGACAGATCAGGAAACTGAGATTTAGAGAGCTCAGCAACCCGCCCAGGTGCATGTGACATGCACATGGCAGAGGAAGAACCCAGGCAGGTCTGGTTGTAAAGTCCAAGCTCTAGTCCACTGTTTAATGGCTTCCCCATTTTACAAGGTCCAGTAGGAGGGATGAATTCTGCCTTAGGGGGAAGTAGATTAGCAAAGACTTCAAACAAAAGGAAGATACATTTTGAAACAAACAAGTGAACCCAAATGTTATCTATCAGTTTCCTTGCTTCCTGCTAGAACTATGGAATCCTGGATTTGGAAGTAGGTATAGCGATCATCCAGTCTAGTCCAATCCTATTTTATTTTGTTTTGTTTATTTTTTTACAATCCTTTATTTGTGAAGGAAATAAAGCTCAGGGTGGCAACGACACTCATTTAATGCTAGCAAAGAACAGAGCTAAGGTCAACTGGAAAATAGCTGACCTCGCCCAGAGAGATTAAGTAACTCCCAATGGCCACCCAGAAGTAAGTGGTGGAGGCGTTATCTGAATCCCCACAGGGTGACTGCAGAACCTGTTCTCTTAACCACTGTGCCAAACCGGCTTCTGACTCCTAGCCCCGCGCTCCATCCACTGTCCCAGCCTGCCTCCCAAAATACACTGAAAAGTCAGCACATTCAGAGAGATTGGAGTGGTCACAATCCACTGGAGGTGGGGAGGCAGACCGGGAGACTGACATGCTTGCCATATCAAGTCAGGTCAGATCCAATTGCAGACAAATTGGGAAGATAATTGGGAATTGCCGATCAAAGTCAATTTTGAGCAGAAAGAAAGCAGCATTGGGAAACCACCTAATTTAAACCAAGGGATGGTTTCAAGAATTGAATTTAGACGCAGAGGAAGAAAAGCTCAGTTTTAGAAAAGTTCAATTAAGGCATTAAAAAATCCAATTTGGATCAAAGTGGTAGGTCTCTCTAAGCACTGGGGTAAGATGCTTATCTGGCTGAGGCGCCACAGTCCGGAGTTCACAGCTTATCCCAGCCTCCCTCTCCTTCTCTCCTCTTTCCATCTGCCCCTTCCTGTTCCCCAACAGAAGTTCTTCCTAGTTTTTCTTGGGACTTTTGCAATCCTTGCCCACTTTTCAATGTTCCATTTCATCGCTGAGTGGTCTAACATATTGATGGTCTTTGTATTGGTACAACTGGCCTTGTGGAATCTTTCATTCACTGTATGACTTTGCTATGGCAGCTGTAACCAATTACCACAAACTTGGTAGCTTAAAACAATAGCAATCTATTCTCTCCTAGTTCTGGAGACCATAAATCCAAAACCAGTATCACTGGTTCAAAATCAACCTGTCAGCTTAGCTGCACACCCTCTGGGGGCTCTAGGGGAGCATCTGTGCCTTAGCGCTTCCAGCTTCAGGTGGCTGCCCACATGGCATTCCTGGGCTTGCGGTAGCATCACTGCAATCTCTTCCTCCATCTTCCCAAGGCCTGTGTGTGTCTTCTCCCTTTGGTTCTCTCTTACAAAGACCCACCCAGATCATCCTGATAATCTCCTCATTACAAGATACTTAATTTAGTCACGTGTTACCGTATAAAATAGTATTCACCCTTTATCCAAATAAGTTAATACTTTGAAGTTCCAGGGATTAGGAATTGATCTCTTTGGGTGGCCATGATTCAGCCTGCTACTCTTCAAGCCCTAGAACTATAGAAAGATAGATTTAGAAATAAAAAACCCTCTCTAACAACCCACTAAAAATATCACCACCATCAAGGAGAATTCCTCTCTTAAACTCTCTTCAGTCTGGCTTTTCTTCCTCGCCATCCTCTGAAAATACCCTTGTTCAGTCTGCCAAATCCAGCGACGATTTTTCGGTTCTTTATGCTACTGTAGCAGCACTTGACACAGTAGAGCACTTCTTCCTGGAAACTATGCTCCTTCATTCCCTCCTACTCCACTGGCTACTTCTTTTCAGTCTTCTCTCCTGGGTCATCATCTTCACACAACTTCTGAGCATCAGAGCGCCCATGGCTCAGTCCTTGGACCGCTTTCCATCTTTATCTATTCTTATTCCCTTATTCCCCCAGCTTTAAAGCCTCTGATACACTGATAATACCCAAACTTAAATCTCCATCCCAGTCTCTCCCCTAAACATCCAGCATTAGTACAGAACAGCTACTTGACGTCTCCATTTGAATGTCTAACAGGGATCTCAATCCTAACATGCCCCAAACTGACCTCTGTATTCTGCTCCCCTCCCCAAGCTGCTCTTTCCCCAGGGTTCCCCATCCCAGTGGAATATATTGCCCAGTCACTCAGTCCAAGAAACGGGAGTCATCCTTGACCTCTCTTTTCTCATATGTCTTACAGCCAATCTATCAGCAAATGTTACTAGTTCTATCTTTTAAAAAATTCTGACTCCTACTATATCTGTCCACCTTGACCACAATCACCTAGTCTAAGGCACCATCACTTCTTGTCTGGACTGTTATAATTGGTCTCCTTGCTCCTAACTGGTCTCCCTGCTTTTCCCCAGACCTCTTTCAATCTAAATAACCACGAAGACTATTTCAAACACAAACCTCTTCATGTATTTCCTTTCTGTTCCAATGGACTCCCATCATATTTAAAATAAAATCCAAAGTCCTTCCCATGGTCTATGACGCGTCTCCAACTTCATTCCTTAATATTTCTGACCTTGGCTTCCTGCTGTTCTTGGAATTTGCTGTTCTCATCCTGGCCTGCCGGCCGTGCACTTCCTGTTCCCTCTCTTGGACCACTCTTCGGCGGTTGTTTCTGCAACTTGCTCTTTGACTACATCCAAGTCTGTTCAGCTGTCATTTCCTAGGGGAGACCTCTCCTGACACCCTACTTGATAACATTTCTATCACCCTCTTGCCCCATCCCGTAATTTATTTTCTTTAAGATCTAATATTATAATATGTATTTGTCTAATTGATGCGTTTCTATCTCCCTCACTATAATATTGGTTTTCTGAGAGCAGGAAATGTGCCTGTTTTGGTTCATTACCAGATTGCCAGTGCCTAGAACAGTTCCTGATAGAATAGGAACATGTGAGATTTTTTTTTTTTCCTGATAGAATAGGAACATGTGAGATTTTTTTTTTCCTGATAGAATAGGAACATGTGAGATTTTTTTTTTTTCCTGATAGAATAGGAACATGTGAGATTTTTTTTTTTCCTGATAGAATAGGAACATGTGAGATTTTTTTTTTTTCCTGATAGAATAGGAACATGTGAGATTTTTTTTTTTCCTGATAGAATAGGAACATGTGAGATTTTTTTTTTCCTGATAGAATAGGGACATGTGAGATTTTTTTTTCCTGATAGAATATGAACATGTGATATTTTTCTTTTCCTGATAGAATAGGAACATGTGAGATTTTTTTTTTTCCTGATAGAATAGGAACATGTGAGATTTTTTTTTTTTTCCTGATAGAATAGGAACATGTGAGATTTTTTCTTTTCCTGATAGAATAGGAACATGTGAGATTTTTTTTTTCCTGATAGAATAGGAACATGTGAGATTTTTTTTTTCCTGATAGAAAAGGAACATGTGAGATTTTTTTTTTTCCTGATAGAATAGGAACATGTGAGATTTTTTTTTTTTTCCTGATAGAATAGGAACATGTGAGATTTTTTTTTCCTGATAGAATAGGGACATGTGAGATTTTTTTTTTTTTCCTGATAGAATAGGAACATGTGAGATTTTTTTTTTCCTGATAGAATAGGGACATGTGAGATTTTTTTTTTTTTCCTGATAGAATAGGAACATGTGAGATTTTTTTTTTTCCTGATAGAATAGGAACATGTGAGATTTTTTTTTTTTTCCTGATAGAATAGGAACATGTGAGATTTTTTTTTTTTCCTGATAGAATAGGAACATGTGAGATTTTTTTTTCCCTGATAGAATAGGAACATGTGAGATTTTTTTTTTTTTCCTGATAGAATAGGAACATGTGAGATTTTTTTTTTTTCCTGATAGAATAGGAACATGTGAGATTTTTTTTTTTCCTGATAGAATAGGAACATGTGAGATTTTTTTTTTCCTGATAGAATAGGGACATGTGAGATTTTTTTTTTTTTCCTGATAGAATAGGAACATGTGAGATTTTTTCTTTCCTGATAGAATAGGACATGTGAGATTTTTTTTTTTTTTCCTGATAGAATAGGAACATGTGAGATTTTTTTTTTTTTTCCTGATAGAATAGGAACATGTGAGATTTTTTTTTTTTCCTGATAGAATAGGAACATGTGAGATTTTTTTTTTTCCTGATAGAATAGGAACATGTGAGATTTTTTTTTTTTTTGGCCACATCATGCAACATGCAGGATCTTAGTTTCCCAACCAGGGATCGAACCCACACCGCCCTGCAGTGGAAGCACGGAGTCTTACCCACTGGACCTCCAGGGAAGATCCCTGTGTGAGACATTTTTAAGTGAATGAATGAGTGAATGATTTAAAGATTTCAGAAGGCAGATGACTGGGATATAAAATGCAAGCTTTTGGAAGGGACCTCCCTCCACTCCCACCAACCACAAACTCTGATGATTGTTGCTGGGCTTCCTCCCAGCTTGAACGTGCCCACCCTCTCTGGCTGAAAGTCAGCTCCGCCAAGGCGGCAAGTGCCTCTACTCCCATCTCAGCTTTGCAGCCAGCCTCCCAGGGGAAGTGGGCAGGGAGGCCACAAGGTGGAAAAAGCCACCTAGGAGAGCAGAGCTAATAATGGACTGTTCTTCTGTTATAGCAACTGCTGTGACATGCAAATGCTATCTTGTTAAAAATAAATAAATAAGAGTAACTTATTGGGATTCCTTGTAAGTTCTTAGCAGACAAAGCTTCATTTCATGCCCACTCGGGGCAGCAGTTGAGAAAGAGTGCAGCCACAGGGTCAGTGCTGCCCACATTCCTTCCAGAGGCCTCCATGGCTCACAGGCCCAAACACAGTGCCTTCCTTACACTTCAGACACTACTCTACACCACCATGCCTGCCCCCCGGCTAGGGAAAATCGGTGCTGGCTCAGTGGCCAGGAGAAACCCACAGAAAGTGGAGAAGCAGGATAACATATTAACAAACAACTGAAATTTTAGACGCAAGCCTCAATTTGAATTCCCAAAGTAGATTGTTAGCTATGTATTCTTGGGAAAGTCACTTATTAAGCCTCAGATGCCTTATCCATAGAACAAAGTAATGTCTGTGTCTCTCAGGGCTGTTTTGAGGATGGAATGCTCTAGCCCAGCACAGGATCGCAGTGACTAGTAGTCAGCACGATTACCCTTAGTCGGCCTTTACCAAGGCGTAGAGGGTAAGGAGGAAAGCAGTAATGACTGGAACACCCGACATCTCATGACATGATTGGCATTGGTGTATAACCAGCCTGCTCTATGGAAGCCACAGAATTCCAGAATGATAGGGTCACAGAAGCCTTCGGAGATGTTAAAACAAATGAACAAATAAACAAAAAACCTTGCATTTTACGAAAAAGGAAACGGGCCTAGAAAGATGAACTGATTTGCCCAGAATCACATAGCTAGTGAATGGCAAAGCTGGAGCTGGAACCCAGATCTCAGAGCTCTGCTCGTACGCTCTTATAGAGCTTCTTGATGTTTCCCACAGGCCAGGCTGAGTGACTTGTAAGCCCTCCCACCCACACCATGCCCAGGCCTCAAACTGCACAGCAGGCCCAGCTCTTCAGCAGATGAGCTCAGACTCAGCCACAGCCTCGCCAGGCCTTGCAAGGACTCTCTGCACCTCCCGCACCACCCCCGCCCCGTCCCTCATCCCCGTTCTCTAATTTGCCTTCCTCCATCCATTAAGGCCTGTGACATGCAAGCTCCAGCTCCCCACTCCCTCCCCAGAGAACATCTCAGCCGGCTGGCCCATAGGCCTGTTGCAGAAAAGAACACTTCCTGGAGGGGATGTCAGGGATTGCAAGGTGGATCTGAGGAGCCCTCTGCTTGCATTTCCTGGGGAAGCCTGTGGGGCCTCTGATTCCTTTTATATCCTCGGAACCCTTAAGTAAGCTTGTTGGTGATGCCATGTAGACAAAGTATCCATAAACTGAAAACAAAGGCAAAACTCCCAGATGTCTTAGGTCAAAGGCCACATGCCTGGAATTGCCTGTCTACTCCTTTCATCTCTTTGCTCCTTCTTCAGATATTTTTGAAATATCATCTCTTCTGCTGAGCCCTTCAAGTGGAGGAGTCATTCTGAACCAGGATTCAAGTCCTTAGTTGCCCCTCACTGGCAGTGTGACCCTTCTGCGTCTCAGTTTTTCTCATCTGTAAAATGGGAACAGTCAGATTATCTTTCTCATAGGGTTATTGTGAGATTGTGACTTGATAAACACACAGCACTTATATACATGTCTGAAACAAAGTTAAACCCTCAATAAACATTTCCTGTGGTGATAATGATGATGACGAAGACGATGATAGTAAAGATGGACCTCCCTCATTTTAAACAGGAATATACCGTGGGACTCCAACTGCCCTATAATATGTACTTCTCCTTCTTTCTGTCCATACCTAAGTATATTTCAGTGCATTATCTGATATAATCCTCTTCACTGTTGGTTCTCTTGACTAGTGGTCAATGTCTGATTTAGAGAGCAGGTCCCCACTGGGCAGGGACCAGAGCTGGTTAACACTCTGAACCTTACTCCCCTCCTCTGTCAAATGGATCTGATCCCACATGACTTGCATAAAGGATTAACCAAAATAGCATCATAGATTAAATGGTCAATAATACTGTCACCCTTATTCCTGATTATCTATCTGTGTAACCTGACTAGTATTAGGTTTATTATAAGAAATCTTCCTTTTTATTGATAAAAACAGTCAAATATAGCAATTTCATGTGGCTCAGTCTTATAATAGAAACAATAGTTGTAATAAAAACAACAATAACATCCAACATTTATTTAATGCTCCTATATGCCAGGTCCTGCCCCGGCATGACATGTTTCACGTGGATTATGTCATTTAATGTCTGTGAGCCTATGAAGTATATGTCATTATCATCCCTATATGTCAAATAAATAAGCACCTAGAAGTTTAGTAAATGTCCAAAAGTAACACAGATAGTAATAGGACACAAACCTACAGTGTTAAATTCTGAGTTCACATTCCCAACAAATGCTCTCTACTACTTGGTCTTCTGCATCCAGGACTCTACCTTGTTCTTTTCTTTTTTATTGAACTAAAGTTGATTTATAGTGTTTCAAGTGTACAGCAAAGTGATTCAGTTATACATATACATATATATATATGTTTTTTCAGATTCTTTTCCATTGTAGGTTATTACAAGATATTGAATATAGTTCCCTGTGCTACACAGTAGGTCCTTGTTGTTTATTTTATATATAGTAGTATCTGTTAATACCAAATTCCCAATTTATCCCTCCCCTCCTTCCTTTGTGGTAACCATAAATTTGTTTTTCTATGGCTGTGAAGCTATTTCTGTTTTGTAAATAAGTTCATTTGTATCAATTTTTTTTAGATTCCACATATAAGTGATGTGACATTTGTCTTTGTCTGTCTTACTTCACTTAGTATGATAATCTCTAGGTCCATCCATGTTGCTGCAAATGGCATTATTTCACTCTTTTTTATGGCTGAGTAATATTCCATTGCATATATGTACCACACCTTCTTTATCCATTCATCTGTTGATGGACATTTAGGTTGCTTCCATGTCTTGGCTATTGTAAATAGTGTTGCTATGAACATTGGGGTGCATGTATCTTTTCCAATTAGAGTTTTCATCTTTTCTGGATATATGCCCAGAAGTGGGATTGCTGGGTCATATGGTAGCTCTATTTTTAGTTTTTTAAGGAACCTCCATACTATTCTCCATAGTGGTTGCACCAATTTACATTCCCACCAACAGTGTGGGAGGGTTCCCTTTTCTCCACACCCTCTCCTTGTTCTTGTAGATCCATCCTTCAGTCCTCAAGGACTGGGACCCTGTCCTTTACACCCAGGCAGTGGCTAGGCTCCTGCCACCTGATGAGAAAATGCCCTGCTTCTACCTTTGTCTGCTGAGACCCTGAGTATGGCTTACTCCTAGCTTCTCCATCACTGTGTTCTGTCTGTCCAAGGAACACTCCCTCATTGTTCATGTTGGGCCTGCCTGATGCAAAGTGCTTTACTGAATTGCTCCCCATTGTATGTGCTGTTGTCTTAATCATATGCCACATTCTGCTTGCCAGACAGTACTTGCTCCTTCAGCTTCAACTGTCTCCACCACTCCTAGGAGGGTGCTAGTGTCAGACCCGTGCCCATCCCCTCTGTCCTTTCATGTTGTCTTAAGCAGATCGCACCTAGCCCTGCTCATGCATATGATGCTATGGAGAGAACCCTGGAGATGGAGGGAGCATGAGACCTGGTCCCTGCGTGCAAAGGGCTTGTAATCTCATTGGCAGACAGAATATAGAAAAGGAAATGCAAGCTAGCGCATACTGTGCAATGATTGAGTGGTCTGGACATTTATTATGCAGTAAAGACTTAGCATTAAGAACAGAGTGAAGAATGGTGGTCAGGATACAGTCCAAACAGTTCCTCTTTACCATCTGCACCAAGCCCAGTATCCCAGTATTAAAGGGAAGGGAGCCCGATAGGGGAACAGCGGGAGCTCACCTAAGAGGTCCAAGTGGCAAAGCAGCTCTACGGCGTGTCCCCTCACCTCTAGCCCGCTCCACGTAACGGCAGAAGCTGAATCCCATTTCTGTGCCTCACCACACAGGATCCTGAGCTTCTCATTCACAATGAGAAGTCCAGCGACCATAATTTAAATCCCCCCCAGTGTCTAGCCTGACTGTGTCAGAGTGAATTGCAGGCTAAAAAGCCACATTTACTTTTGTTTAGACCCACACACACCATGCATTTTCAGGCAATTTTTTTCAGCCTCCCTTCTGCTAGCTGAACAAGACTCATCTATCTGCAGCCATTAAGTCTATCCACAGGCAGGTATCAGGCATGACCATGAAATCAATATGAGCCAGTGAGACAAGATATTTCCTCCCTCTCTTGCTCATCTAAATGGGGAAAGCTTCCAGTGGTGCTCAGAGAAGAGCTGGCTGCCCATCGTCCTTTTCTCTCTCCCTACATGGCAAACACAGAAATTATTTTCTGCCAAGAAAACGGACCAAGGCTAAACTCAAAACTTTATTTGTATGATGAAGCCAGTCTAAAATCTCCTTCACGTCCTAGAAGCTATTATAGAATCTGTTCTGGAAAAGGGAGGGAAGGAGAGGTCGGAGATTAACTGGGTAGAGGTGTATGAAATATCCAAGCCCTCTATTTCCAGGCAGAACTACATGGGAAGCATCCATTGGTTGGCTCAGATTCTCAGGGACCTTTACTTCCAAACCCCATTCTGAAGACTTGTGTCTGTGTACGTCGGGACTTCTTTCCTGCATCTGGCTTTTATTCGTCTAAGATAATTGATCACTGACGATAGCATGTTTTCTGAGCCTCTGGTGTTCAGTAAGGTTTTGGAACTTGGCGGGCTTTGTGACTAGAGAGCAGGCTTCATTCACCATCACTGGTAGAATTGGACACTGGACAGTGTTGAGGTGGAAAGCAAAGGTCAAGGCACTGGTCTTAGTGGGCTCGGGCTGCCGTAAAACACCATAGACTGAGCAACTTAAACAATATGTTTATTTTCTCATAGTTCTAGAGGCTAGAAGTCCAAGATCAAGATGCCAGCATGGCTGGTGTCTAGTGAGAGCTCTCTCCCCGGGTTGCCAATGGCCACCTCCACACTGTGAGCTCACGTGACCCCTTCTCTGTGTGAGAAGAGTTCTGGGGTTTCTCCTTATAAGGACACTAATCTCATCGTGAGGACACCACCCTCATCTAAACCTATTACCTCCCATAGACCCCACCTTCAAAGCCATCATATTGGGGGTTAGGGCTTCAAGATGTGAATTGGGGGTAAAGGAGGGAAATATAATTCAGTCCAAAGCAGCATTGTACTCTGAATACTCTCTGTTACTACATGAACCATCCTGATGAGGGACAGAAGGGTCCATTAGGTGTAGGACCACGTATTTCTGTGGTGACTTCTCCTGTGTTTTCTTAGGCAGCTGTGGTTGGTGCGATGTGGTATAGTTTCTGTGTTGTGGCATTATCCGCACTGGATTTGCAGCCAAAAGAAAAGATTTCAATCACCTCACACTCATTAGGATGGCCACTATCAAAAACAGAGAAAATAGGGCTTCCTTGGTGGCACAGTGGTTGAGAGTCCTCCTGCCGATGCAGGGGACACGGGTTTGTGCCCCGGTCCGGGAAGATCCCACGTGCCACGGAGCGGCTGGGCCTGTGAGCCATGGCCGCTGAGCCTGCGCGTCCAGAGCCTGTGCTCCGCAACGGGAGAGGCCACGCAGTGAGAGGTCCGCATACTGCAAAAAAAAAAAACAAAAAACAGAGAAAATAATAAGTGTTGGCAAGGGTGTGGGACAATTGAAACACTCATGCAGTGTTGGTGGGATTGTTAAATGGTGCAAACACTATAGAAAACAGTGTGGTGCTTCCTCAAAAAATTAAATCTGGAATTACCACATGATCCAGCAATTCCACTTCAGGGTATACATCCCATGTGCAGCAACAAAGACCCAATGCAGCCAAAAAAAATAATAAATAAAAATTAATTTTTAAAAAACTAATGTGATAGACTGAGCAGCCAAAGAATGTGAAAATCTTAAAAATTAACCCTATTAAATCAGGATAAATATTATAATTATAATTAACAAATTATTAATTAAATTGTCAGTGAAAATTAATTAAGTTGATGAAAAGTAATCATATTATGATTGTGGACATCCCCTCATCAGGTCTCCGTGTCTAGTTAAATTACATTTTACTACATTCTTTCTTAGACTTGATTATAAAGATTTTACCTGACTTGCTGACTTGACTCTTAATTTGTGACCTTGTTATGAGTCCCTGCAAAATTACACACTTTAGATTTTTTAAAAACAGCTCCAAGCACATTACACTTTTCAAAGGATCTTAAATGCATTATCGAATTAATAGCATCTTTGCCAAGACTGAGGAAGATCAAATTTCTGAAGTCTAGAAAGCCAGAGAGATCATCCAGTTTAAATTGTTTCTTTCCCTCCACAACGTGCCTTTTTAGCTGCTAACTGTGACTCTCTGAGGTGTCCCTTTAGCACAGACTAAGGTAAAAGGAGGAAGACAGGTGGAATTGAGACTTCTTATCCCACAGGTAACAGAGATCAGGGTTCTGGATACACGTGCCCCCTTGTGTTTGTTAGGTCTGTAGTGGTTCAGAATAGAACAGAAAAGTGAAAATCAGGGCAGGCAGCAACAGTCCCAAATACTTCATCCCCAAAGCTAAGCATGGACAACCATGCATAGGAAGCCAGTGAGAAAGTGTGTGTGCATGTGAGAGAGAGAGAGAGAGAGAAAAAGAGAGATGTATTTTGCAAGAGTCATCAGACTGTGGAATCAAGCACTGGTGTCCCAGCACCACCACTCCCCTTCCGCCCACCAAGCTGCCACGTTACTAATTCTCAGCCATGGCTCTACATCAGAAAAATCTATTATTTACTGTATGTGCCCACACATACAGAGATTCTGATTAATTTGATCTGGGGTAGGGTCTAGGAGTCAGCATTTTCCAGAGCTACATAGATGTTTCTTATATACCGCCAGGGTTGAGAACCACTGGGTCATGCATTCCATCAGCTTAGACGAAGTTAGATAGAATTTACCATGGATGAGGACATTTGATCTTGAACCTAGGAATTTTATAAATATCATCTTCTGAGCTTTAAAGTCTTTGAGTTATATATAGTGAATTAAACATGTGTTCATCTGTACTCCCTCCCGGGTTCCCACTAAAATAAGAGTGAATGTTTTAAACCTGTAAGGACATGTAGCACAGAGAAGAGAAACCAACGGACAAGTGCTACCAGCTAAGTTTTGGAAAATGGAATGCAAATAGAGGAATAGAAACTGACTTCGTCAAGCTAGAAAAGCTAAAACCTACGTGTTTGCAGAGGGGAGCGTGGATGAGAGTCAAGATGATCTGTGCTGAAGAATACTTGGAGGCACCAGATACTGAGATAGGAAGAGAGGTGGGACTAAAAACGGGAGGATTCAGTTGAACGTCTGTATAATGGGCAGTCTGTTAGGTCCTCTCCCCCAGTAGGAGAAGTCAGGTGACTCCCTCCATCACAGAAGGTCTAGGGTATTCTCTGAAAAAACCACACCAAGAGTCTTCAGATAGGATACCAGCACAGTGGAAAACAGGGAAGAGGCGCTGTGCTGGAAAGAGGGTGATTCAGTGGAAATCCAGACGATCACCTTTGGCATCCAGCCCTTTCAGTGGCTTGGCTTCAAGAATACTGACTGCCAAACAAATTCTCTCCAAGTGAAAGATTGGACAATCTTTCTCTGGGGAGACTGAAGAGTCTTAAGGAAAAAAAAACCCAAAATTAAATGTATAACATCCACAATAAAACAGCTGGTACTCTGTCACATCCCCATCGACTGAAGGCAAAGACGTGACACCGATTATTCCCGAGATTCCAACCAGCTTTTCAGAGCCTTGCTTGGAAAGCATAGCCAAGGATCTTGAGGTACTCGAAGAAAGCTTCCACCTGACAACAAAATTCCAAAGCAGAAGAAATGGAAGTCAAAGGAACCAGAGACCAAAAAAGATATTACTTTTATGATTAATATTCTCAGAGAGAAAAGAGAGGCTATTGCATCCATGAAGCAAGAACAGGAGCCTATACAAGATACATCCGCAGAAAACAAGGAAATAAAAATGTGGTAGCTTTGGTAGCTAGTTTCCAAAGACAGACCTCAGTGAACCATGCTTCCCAATAACCACACCCTTGCACGGTCCTCTCCCACATGGAGTACCGTGAGGCCCTGTGACCCACTCTGACTAATAGAATGGGACAGACGTGACGCTGGGCGAGCTTTCGGCCTAAGTCTTCGAGATAGCTACCAGTTTCTGCTTTTGGAAGCCCTGGGCTGCCATGTAAAAATTCTCGGTACTCTGCTAGGGACACCACATGGATAGGTCATGGACAGAGAGAAAGGTCCTGAGACTACATGGAGGATGCGAGGCTCAGCCGTCCCCATGTTCTAGCTGAGTCTTCCTGCCACCTGGCCAAGGCAGATGTATGGATGAAACCATGCTTGCTATTCCCGCACCATCTGCTCTCTGGCTGAGAAGGAGACAACGTGTGAGGCCCCAAGTGAGACAGATGCATCCCAGTCAATCCATGGAATCGTGAAAAATAATAAAATGTTTGCTGTTTTAAACCATTAAGTTACAGATGGTGTGCTTTGCAGCAAATATAAAATAATTGCCCAAATTAAAAAAGGAATCTGAATGGCATCACACATCTTAACAACACCCCTGAAAGCTAAAAAGCAGTCGAGTGATAGCTTGAAAAGCCAGGGTGAGGATGGGGGTGCGTTATTTCAATCTACAGTTTTACACTTAGTAAAATTAGCCATCAACCATAAGGTTGGATTAAAGAAGATTTCATGCAAGGCCTCAAAAAATTTACATCCTATGCAACCCTTCTCAGGAAGCTATTGTCAGCTGTGAGTCAGTAGCATGAAGTTCTCAACTGGGTACAATTTTGCCCTCCAGGGACATTTAGCAATGTCTGGAGACAATCTGGGTTGTCACAAGTAGAAGCGGACACTGCTACTGGCATCTAGTGGGTAGAGGCCAGGGATGTCGCTAAATATCCGATAATGGCCGGATAGCCTTCTACAACAAAGATTATCTGGCTCAAAATGTCAGTAGTGCAGAGACTGAGAAGTCCTGGATTAAATCAAGAAAGAAGATACTTTATCAGGGAATAAGATTTCCAACACAGTAGATTTGCAAAGGGAAGTCCCAGGTTTGCAGCTGTATTACAGGCTTAGAGGACAGCCAGCCCAAATTGGAAAGGGATCCAGTAGGATTATACCAGGATATAAAAGATTCCAGTAGGAGTATACCAGAAGGAAAAAAAAAAAGGGTGGAGGGGGATGGAACTGGAATAATACCTGATTATTTGACTATATGGAAACAGTATTAGAGGGGAATTGATAGTTCTTTTGAAGAGTGGGAAGATTCAGTGTTGGGTCATAAAAAAGTAAACAAATTCATCATATTCTCTCGACTCAGCAAGAGGGTCTTATATAGTAGTGATAATATAATCATAGAATAATGTTAATAACAAACATGTATATGGATTAGTAGAGCACTGTTCTAAGTGCTTTATCTGTATTTACTCATTTAACCCTCACAAAAATTTTACAAGGTAGCTACTATTACTGTCCCCAGCAAAGACACAGAGTAGTGAAGCAATTTGCCTGAGGTTGCACAGCGACCAGTAGCGGAAGTAGGATTTGAACCCAGGCAGCCTGTGTCCAGAATCTGAGCATTTTTCTACTACCCTAGGCTGCTTCCTAATTTAGACAAACAAACAATGTGATATTCATCTGATATGCACTGGTATAGCCAGGCAGCCAACAATTGCTCTGCAAGTTCTCCAGCAATTACTCAATGTCTGGAATATCATTCCTGGAACTAGAGAGGGAGGACAGAGAAGGGGAAATCAGAGTCTGAATGCGTTAAACCCTTACACTGTAATAGGAAATATATATATATATATGTCTAAAATTGAGACGTAAAGATATAGCAGCACAACCATGTTGTTTTGTTATACAGAGGAAAGTACCAGAAGAAACGGCTAAAAGAGATTTACGTGGTCGCCCTGAGGAAATGGAACTTAAGAATGGAGAGGGAAAAAGCAGGGGAGACTCATAAGCCTTGTAGTACTGTTTGGCTTTAAAACCACATAATATATTTATTATTTTGGTAAAAAAATTTAATTTAAGAATTTAATAAACTCTCATTGGTTTAGGGTGGTAGAGACTTGTCCTGCCTGAAAGCAGAGGCATAATCCAATGACTCTTAAGGTTGCTTTTGGGAATTCCCTGGCGGTCCAGTGGTTAAGACTCCGAGTTTTCACTGCCAAGGACGCGAGTTCAATCCCTGGTCGGGGAAATAAGATCCTGCAAGCCTTGTGGCGCAGCCAAAGGAAAAAAAAAAAAGAAACAAAAGGTGGCTTCTAGGCTAAGGACCATGGAAACAGGAATATTTTGTCTCCGGGAATGGCCTAAGCTGCCTTTTCATATGTAAGACAGGAATGAAGACATTTGTCTTGAGCCACTTAAGACTCCAGATGATCCGTTTGAGTCTGGAAGCATCTCTTCTGCCTTTACGTGTGGCACTTCTATGACAGAGCCTCTGTGATATCCACAGGAACTCCTTTCTGGAGAGAAACATGGGCCATTCAGGTGGGAAGGAGTTCTTGCTGAGGGAAGAGGAAGATTGATAAACTCCATCGCTGGGTACAAAAGATGAAGGAAAAGTGTACCAAAGGGAGGAAGACTGTGTGAGAAAGTCAAGCTTAACTCTGCTTATATTTCAAGTGAAGACCAAGTACAAACCTTAGGAGACTTTTTTTTTTTTGAGATTTTTTGAAACTTACCCAATGATTGGCTTATTTTTAAACCCTTTGCTCTTGCTTTTCAATGGCCTCAGACACCTCTTCTGTACCATTTCACAGGCTCTCAGCTTCACAATCTCAGAGGTCTTGGATCACTTATTTTAGGTCCACTCACTGTAACAACCGCCTCTACTAAACTGACGCACTTCGTTCAGAACAATGAGACAGTACTTTGCCTCAGGCCTGAGCTGGTGCCGCTTAGCTCTGGTCCAGGAGTTCGCTGTTGAGTACAGGAGGTGAGAAACCACTGGACCCTTGGGCACTTACACATGAGCTCGGACATGGGGGAAATTAACCGTGTGATAACTCTGACCAAATGGAAGATGGGCTCCAGTGGCTAATTCTTCTCTCTTCCTCCCCCAGAGAAACTTTCCAGAAAAAGAGTCATGTGTAGCTTGGGAGATCCTGTGAAATCAAGCGTCTTGTCCTGCTCCAAGTCAAGTGGTGATCGACTCAGTAACACGCTCTTGTGTTGCTTCTCCTTCTTCCCCTGACTCTCCTTTCCCTCTCTCCCATCTCCCGGGATTGCATCCTAACCAAGTAATAGCACATAACCTTGTGTCTCCAGTTCTGCTTTCTAGGAAACCCAGATTTCAGCCTTCAAAAGTGTTAAAGGTCTCACCTACCATAAAACAGATCATTTGAACAGACCTGTAATTATTAAAGAAATTTAATTCATAATTTGAAACCTTCCAAAAATGAACCCTTTAGGCCCAGATGTTTTCACTGGAGAATTCTACCAAACATTTGAAAAAGAATTAACATCAATTCTACACAATCTTCTTCAGAAACTAGAAGAGAGGAAAGCACTACCCAACTCATTTTGTGAGGCTACTGTTACTCTAATACCCAAACCAGACAAATATAATTAAAAAAAAAAACATAAAGCTTCAGGTTTATACTTATCACAACTTAGATGCAAAAATACTTTTAAAAAATGTAAGCATATCAAATCCAGCGATATATAAAAAGAATTATATACCATCACCAGTGGGGTAGGGGCTGGAATAAATCAGCTAGGCTGAACAATATTTGAAAATCAACCAATTAATAGAGGAAAGGCATTTGACAAAATTCAAAATCCATTCATGATAAAAGCTCTCAGCAGATCAGGAACAAAGGGAAACTTCCTCAACTTAAGAAAGAGCATCTATAAAAATCAAAAGTTAACATCAGGACTTCCCTAGTGGTCCAGTGGTTAAGACTCCGTGCTTCCACTGCAGGGGGGGTGCAGGTTTGATCCTTGGTTAGGGAAGTTCTGCAGGCCATGTGGTGTGGCCAAAAAAAAAAGTTAACATCATACTTACCAATGAAAGACTGAGCGCTTTCCTCCTAAGATAAGGAACACAGGGAGTGTGTCCACTCTCATTACTCTTATTCAACACAGTAGTGGAGGTCCTAGTCAAAGCAACAAGGCAGGGCTTCCCTGGTGGCGCAGCAGTTGAGAGTCTGCCTGCCGATGCAGGGGACACGGGTTCGTGCCCCGGTCCGGGAAGATCCCCCATGCCGCGGAGCGGCTGGGCCCGTGAGCCATGGCCGCTGAGCCTGCGCGTCCGGAGCCTGTGCTCCGCAACGGGAGAGGCCACAGCAGTGAGAGGTCCGTGTACCGCAAAAAAAAAAAAAAAAAAAAAAAAAAAGCAACAAGGCAAGAAAAGGAAATGAAAGGTATACCAAGTGGAAAGGAAGAAATAAGTTGTCCGAATTTGTTGTCCAAATCATGTCCAGATGACATGATTATCTATGGAGAAAATCCCAAGGAATTAACAAACAGGTTCATATAACTCAATGAGTGAGTTCAGTAAGTTCACAGAATACAAAATCAACCACAAAAATCAACTGTATTCCTATATACTAGCAACAAACATGTGGAAAACAAAAACTAAAAGTGCAATACTGTTTACGATTACTCTCAAAAAATGAAAGAGCTAGGTATAAACCTAACAAAACACATACAGGTTTGTATGCTGAAAATATAAAATGCTGGTGAAAGAAATCAAAGAAGATCCAAATAAATGGAGAGACATACCATAATTAAAGACTGGAAGACTCAGTATAGCAAAGATGTCAATTGTTTCCCAACTGATCTATAGATTTAAAACAATTCCGGTCAAAATTCAAGCAAGAATTTTTGTAGACATAGGCAAACTTATTATAAAATTTGTATGAAAAAGGAAAGGAGTAGAATAGCTGAAATAATTTTGAAAAAAAAATAAAGTAGGAGGAATCACTGTGCCTGCTAATAAGACTTATTTTCTAGATACAGTAATCAAGATAGTGTGAGATTGGTGGATGAATAATTATACAGATCAATGCAACAGAATAAAGGACCCAGAAACAGACCAACGTAAATATGCCAAATTGATTTTTGATAAGATGCAAAAGTAATCCAGTGGAGGAGGGATAGTCTTTCTGACAAATGGTGGTGGAACAATCAGACATACATAGGCAAAAAAAATGAACTTGACATAAACCTCATATCAAATACAAGAATTAATTTTAAATGTATCACAGATTTAAATGTAATGTGAAACTATAATCCTTTTAGAACATAGGAGATAATCTTTGGGCTAGGTGAAGACTTATTAGATATGATACCGAAAGCACAATACATAAAAGGAAAAAAATGATAAATTGGGTCTCATCAGAATTAAAAATTTTGCCCTGTGAAAAATGTTTAAAAGGATGAAAACAGAAGCTACAGACCAGGAGAAAATATTTATAAACCACGTCTCTGACAAAGGCCTTATATCTAGACTATAGAAGGAACTCTTAAAAAAAATCAACATTAATTTAAAAAAAGAACAATTATAAAATACACAGAAGATATGAGCAGATATTTTACCCAAAAGAAGGTATAGGTGGCAAATAAGCACATGAAAAGATGTTGAACATCACAGCCATTAACAAATTAAAATCACAATGAGATATCACCACACATTTTAAAGAACATTTTTAAGAACAGCTAAAATTAAAAAAAAAAAAATAGGGCAACATCAAAGCTGGCAAGGATGTAGAGAAATTGGATCACTCATAGATTGCTGGTGGGAGTGGAATTGTGTCAGCCACTCTGGAAAACTGTCCAGCAGTTTCTTATAAAATTAAACATGCAACTACCATATGACCCAGCAATTTCTGGGTCATATGAGACTTGGGTATTTATCCCAGAGAAATAAAAACTTAAGTTCACACAAAAACCTATACACAACTGTTCATAACAGCTTTATTTGTAAGAACAAAATACTGATAACAACTCAAAAGTTTTCTTTAATAAATGATTGAACAAACTCTGATCTATCCATACAATAGAAAAGTACTTATCAATAAAAAGAAATGAACTATTAATACATAAAACAACCTGGACAGAATTCATGGGCATTGTGCTTACTGAGAAGAGTCAATCTCAAAGGTTACATTAATAGAACATTCTAAAAATGACAAAAAAGTAGAGATGGAGAGCAGATTAACAGTTGCTAGGAGACAGGGATGGGAGTGGAGTGGAGAAGGTGGTGGACATTCGTACAAAGATGTAGTATGGGGCTGTTCTTTTGTGGTGATAGAAGAGTTCTGGATCTTAAAATCTCCACATGGGATGAAATTGCATAGAACTATATACACACAAGCACATAAATGAATGCAGGTTTAAAAAATGGTCAACAGGGACTTCCCTGGTGGTCCAGTGGTAAAGAATCTGCCTTCCAATGCAGGAGACGTGGGTTCGATCTCTGGTCAGGGAACTAAGATCCCACATGCTGCGGGGCAACTAAGCCCACGTGCCACAACTGCTGAGCTCACACGCCTCAACTAGAGCCCGCGTGCTGCAAACTACAGAGCCCACGCGCTCTGGAGCCCATGCGCCACAACTAGAGAGAGAAAACCTGCATGCTGCAATGAAGAGCCCACGCACCGCAACGAATATGATCCCACATGCCTCAGTGAAGATCCTGCGTGCTGCAACTAAGACCTGACACAGCCAAAAATATAAAGAAAATACATATAATAAAATAAAATAAATAAATATTTTTAAAAAATGGTCAACAGTGAATAAGCTCTGTAGTCTAGTTAACACTAATGTACCAAGGTCACGTTTCAGATTTTGATATCATACTACTGCTATATAAGATGTCACCATGGGAAGCTGGCTGAAGAGTGCACAAGACTATTTTTTTTTTTTTTTTTTTTTGCGGTACGAGGGCCTCTCACTGCTGTGGCCTCTCCCGTTGCGGAGCACAGGCTCCGGACGCGCAGGCTCAGCGGCCATGGCTCACGGGCCCAGCCACTCCTCAGCATGTGGGATCTTCCCGGACCGGGGCACGAACCCGTGTCCCCTGCATCGGCAGGCGGACTCCCAACCACTGTGCCACCAGGGAAGTCCTGCACAAGACTATTTTTACTATTTTTGCAACTTCCTGTGAGTCTATAATTGCTTCAAAATAAAACTTTTCTTAAAAAATAGGGAATCTAAAAAAATGAAAAATAAAATTTTAGAAATGACCTGCCTCAAAATTTCAAAGGCCTCTTCGTCTTCTGAAGCAGGCTAAACTGACTTAAGAGATCCTCTTCCTTATGTTGAAGATAGAGGTGGGCATGGAAAGAAAGCCCAAAAGGGAAGCAGCAGCTAAAGAGAATAGAGTTAAGTAGGCCAAAGCTCTGGAATTTACAGGAGAAAAATAATATGCCTTGAGCAGGGATGTAGCTACAGTTTAAGCAGAGGAGGCTGTATGTTCACTGATACCCAAGCGTGGAGAAAATAATAGGGTCAGACAGGCTGGGGCAAATCTGGGTGTGGGGAGTCTGAGTGGGAGGAAAGAACATCTCTGTGAGAGTGGATGGAGAGACAGAAGGAAATCATTTTGAAATGATAACAGAGTCTGCAATTTGGGTGCAGCAGGGATGAGCATTCAGCCTTGTGAGCACTGGTTGTCTGCGGATGATTCATTCCACACCTTGCTGAGGGACTTAATCCCTGCCTGCCCACCACAGCCCGAGCTCTGCCTACTCCCTTGGCTCTCCCCTCCACCTAAGCCCAAGGCATATTAATAACAGTCGCCGCCGTCACAACCTACATTTGCACAGAACCTTTTCATTTTTTCAAAAACGTTTCACATCTATGACCTCATTTGAGCCTCACTGTTCACTTGTAAGGTTGTCAGGGAAGGTGTTTTTTTAAGGTAAGAGAATTAAGAAATCCAGAGATTTTACTGACTCATGATATATGGTGCTACATCTCAAGTCTCTGGGCTGTGGCAATCAACTCTGAAATATGAATTGTGGTCCCTAGTTTCCTATTGGGCCGTGTCAACTCTCAGTTCACAGACTCCTTTGCAATCTGATGTATAGGGAATAAGAAATCCAGAGAGAAAAGCTACCAACAAAATCCAGCCTCAGAGAAAGAGCTCTGCTTTTCAAGGAGCCATAATGGTAAAGAAAATGCATCAGTTCATTTGTTTGTGGGTTTTTTGTTAAGAAAGGAAAGGAAAGTATGCAAATTTCACTCCGACTGGTTTTATGTTTTCAGGTAATTCCTGAGTCTTAATCATACATGGGTTCTGGATTAATCAGAATTTATTTTTATCTCCTAACCTTCCGGATGAAGCTGAGTGCTGTTCTTTGCCTGCTGGGTGAGGTTGCCATAGAAACTCTTTGAGGGGAAGCAGTGTCTCTCTTTATAATGTTGTGATTGCAAGCAGGGACTAAAGCAGATCAGCCACTCCCAGACAGGAATAAGAATACTCTGGAACTGGGAAAGTACTCATCTCCTCTACTCCAAGATTTCCTGTGCCCTGAGACGTGAAGTGTTTCCCAACCAGTTCGGCATCTAAGCACACAAAAGGAAGTAAAATTTGCCCTCGGAGCCTGATCTCCATTAACCCCTCACTGGAGGTTGGCTGGAAAGCCCAGATTGGAATTAGAAGCACTGCACATTGGTAACCAAGATAATACTCAGCCTCTCATTGGTCCTGAAGTTCCGCTTAATTAAACCTTGCATTCCAATGAATAATTTTTGTGGTCTATAAATAGGTATTGAATATATGAGTCTCATATATTTTGTAAGGTTTAGAAATAATTTGGATGCAAGCGATTTAGTTTAAGAAAAGCACCACAATCAATATCATTGATGCTGAGAGAAATTTTCTACCAATTACGAGTCACTTAATAATGACCAATTTGAGGGAAGAGTTTGATCCTGTGTCAAATCATGGCCCAGGCAAGGTATCTTTTAGCTTGTGAAATCTGCTTTAAATAAAAGATGACATCAAAACAAAATTTTAAAATTAAAAAAAAAAAAGAATTAAGGAGAACTAGAAAAAGCACTGCTATCCTGCTGCTGGCTTGAATTGGTTCATGAGACCGATGTGTGCATTTCTTCCCAATTCCGTATTCAGGGAGGTCACATCAGTAGCTTGAAAGTAGGCATGGTAGGAGTATTTACACCACAGAAATGTGTCAATCCTACAGATCAGGGCTTTTCCCTCTTTTACCAGCTCACTACTAAGAACTTTTAGAAGATTTAATATCTAACTCTAGATACTTGTCTTCCAAATATTCCTGGGTTATAGGTATCTCAGAGTCAAAAGAGATAAAGTAACTCCGTGTAAAAAAAAGCAGGATAATAAGTTTCTTTAAACCCACTCTACGATTATGGCTGTTTCACCTTGGACATGTTAAGCTATTTTTTTTCATGCCCTTAGAGTCAAATGCTTTTATATTGTATCTGACCCCAGACTCTTAATATTTGTGTTTCCCTTTCTTCCCGCTCTGTTCTATCTGAAACAAACATTTCTGAGGTCGCTCTTCTCTGTCTCTGAGCGTAGGTCTACTTTTGAATCTCTGCTTCCTGTTGACAAGAGGAGCAATGACACCACTGCTGGGGGCAGAATAGAGGATACAAACCCAGAGCTGGGCAAAGACCGAGGGCCAGTAGGTGCCAGTAGGTGCCTGGGTCAGGCGAGGCGTCGCCAGGTCGTCCCCAGGTCGTCCCCTAAGGAATAGGGGACACTGGAGGCTCTGGTGCTGTTACAAATTCTGCCTCAACAGGCAGGTCCAGTCCAAGTGGAGTGTTCAGCACCAGCCTTGTCTAGTTGGGAACAGACACTCAGCCAAATTGAGAGCAGAGGTGACTTTTGAAGAGAGTCTAAATAAAGCTCCCAAATCGGCAGCTGTTCTGAACACTCATCTTACCTCACTAGGTTGGAATGAATTTTGTGCTGCTGGGACAGAAACTTCTAGGAAAGCCATGGACGTGCTGCCCTTCATCCCACTGAGGGCTGTCAAGTCAGCTGAGCCTGGGAGCTGAGGAGTGGAAGGTGGCACTTCTCAATTCCACGTACGATACCACATCAATAGATTATCTCAGCTGGAAAAGAGTTTTAGCTGTGGCCCTGCCTCCTTCCTGCCAGCGAGGAGAAAGAAAAGGGAAGGGAAGGGAAGGGAAGGGAGGGGGAGGAGGGGGGAGGGGAGGGAGGGGAGAGAAGGGGAGAGGAAGGGAGGGAGGAAGGAGGGGAAAGGAAGGGGAGGAAAGGAGAGAAAGAAAGAAAGAAAGAAAGAGAGAGAGGGAGGGAGGGAGGGAAAGAACGAGAAAGAAAGAAAAATGAAAAATAAAGGCAAAAAAGAAAATGAAAAATTGCTAAAATCCTCTTCTCACCTTTCAATCTGGTCCTGGAGACTAAGACCCAAACAGTAAATGGTTCATGATGAGATTTAAAGAAGTAGTTTCCTTACTACTATTTTCCACTTCAACTACACACAAAAACAGGACCAAGGGTGTGTCTCCTCACTCCCGCATAAAAACAAAAGGCATCTTCTCCTCCCTCTGAAATCTGACTCCTCCCTCAAGGCCTTGAAGGCCCTCAGGGACGGCTGGCAACGCACAGCTGCTTATTTATTTGGGTCGTATTTAGGCACCATAAGTGCCTGTGTGTGCAGAAGGACTGTGATGTTATGGGAACTCAGTTTTGTCCTTTTAGGAACAAACTTTCCCCCAATTTTGACTGTTACATCTTTCATTTCAATTAACTGAATCTTTTCTTACTTTCTCCCCCAGGCCTCATAGGACTAAATCTCTTGGAATCCTTTGGAAGGAGGCCGTGTGTTCCACTTCTTTCTATTCTCCTGGAAGAGAAGCATTTATTATCCCTGTTCCCACCTGCCTTATTCAGACCATAGTTTTATCCACATGACTCAAGTCAGCTCTTCCTTTACGGAGTTCATGAAAGTTACTACGTCACTATTGCACCGTCTTCAGAGTTCTCCGCTGACTTCCCTATAATTCGTCCATCTTCCTCAGTGACTTCTCCATCTGAGAATGGTTGTTTCTTTTCTTATACCCATCGTTGCCTTCGTGAATGTCAATAATCTATGCTGATAAAGCTTCTCATATTTTGACCTCACACGTTCTTTTCCTTTCTTTTAAATTCCAGAGACCTGCAAACATCCACCGACTTTCAATCCAGTCCAGCTGAACATCAGTGAGTTTAGGAAAGATTTGTTGACTTACTGACCTGGATATGAACTTGAAATCTCCTCCTCTGTTTCATTCTTTCGAATTCCATAACTATTTGTTTTGATTTTATTGCTTTGCAGTAATGTTTACTTGTTGGAAAAATAATTCAAATTGTACATCAAAAAAAATTCCATTATCCTAACCTCTTTAACTGCAATGTCCTCCGTCTGCAATGTACCCTGGTCACTTAGCAGGAACCCCACCATACAGACTTGTTTATTCCTCAGTGTGGCTCCACACTGAAGATTCCAACCCTCAAAAATTCTCTAGCAATTACCTCCTGCCCTTCCTTCTCTCTCAACTGCTTGCCACCCCTAAAATTGCTTCTTATTCTCATCACCAGTCACTCTATGATTCTTTATTTTCCTTTTTTATCCCATTTGTTTGACTCCGCATATAATTAACCATTGCACAAACATACTACGACTCCAAGATGCCTCAACACCTGGGACTTCTGTTCTATTGCCACTCCTAGCCTTCAGGAATAGTTGCCAATTGTTGTTGGAGAAAGCCTTAAAGCCACCGGAACTGGATTCGTCACAAATCCATCCTTTGTTAGGTCTACTGATACTCACATCTGCTTTCACTCATCTTTTATTAATTACTCATCCCACTTCCTAGAGACTTCTCAGTATCTCTTTCATTCTCCTCAAGGCCCAAGTTCTATCCAACCTCCCACTCCCAGCAGGTGACTTTACTACCTGTTTCACTAACATAAAATTTCTCTCATTGGAGCGACTTGAAATTCATTTCTTCCTTTCTCAACATCTCTGTGTTTCCTTCCTCTTTCTCCTCTTCTTCCTCCTCTAAATCTGAGGTTAACCCCTCAGCTAGTACTCCGCATTCAAGTCTCTCTTTCCTCCTTGGTACCAAGCACCTGCATCAGTTCTTTCACTTCTCCTGCATCTTCAGTCCTTCCCTCTGAGTTGACCTCTAAGCTTTTGCCCATATGACCTTCCTTAAGAAAATCCTTACTTATCCTAAAGCTTCCTCTCATCACTTTCCTATCCCTCTTTCATTCCCACTATCAAATATTTCAAAAGGGTAGTCAAACCAATCACATCTACTAGTTTTGTACCAACACTTCTTTTTTTAAAATTTATTTATTTATTTTTAGCTGAGTTGGGTCTTCGTTGCTGCACCCCGGCTTTCTCTAGTTGTGGCGAGGGGGGCCTACTCTTCATTGAGGTGCACGGGCTTATTGCGGTGGCTCCTCTTGTTGCAGAGCACGGGCTCTAGGCGTGCAGGCTTCAGTAGTTGCAGCACGCGGGCTCAGTAGTTGTGGCTCACGGGATTAGTTGCTCTGCGGCATGTGGGATCTTCCCGGACCAGGGCTCGAACCCATATCCCCTGCATTGGCAGGCAGATTCCTAAACACTGCGTCACCAGGGAAGTCCCTGTACCAACACTTCTTGCTTTACTTCTTCCATTATGTGTTGCGCCCTCTCTCTCCTCTACTGAAACTCCTCTTAAGGTCATCAGTGATTTCCTAATGACCAAGTCTCCCAGCCAACTCTCCCCCAATTAACTTGCTGCTGTAGCACACTTTGCCATGAAACTTTCCCTCTCTTTACTCTCTGACCACAGCACTATTTTGATCTCCTCCTATCACTTTGATCACTCTTTTTCCATCTCTATTCCTGGCTCCACTGCTTCCTCTACCCTCCTAAATTAAGATATCCTCAGATCTCCTATCTCTTTATAGTCTCTCCTTCAAATATCATCCATTTTTCCATTACTTCAATTATCACTCTATGACAATGACTCTCAAATCGTGATTTCTTCTAAGGACTAAATTTAAATTTCCAGATGACCTATCGGTATCCAAACATAAATATACCAAACGAGACCCAAGATCAGTCATTTTTTCCCCTAAATCACTCCTGCTATCTTCTCTATAACTTCTAATGGCATAAAAATTTTCCCCATCAACCCTGACTAGAGTGACTTTTCCTCCCTTTTCCCACATCTGGTCATTTGCCAAATCCAAAGTCTTTTTTTTTTTTTAAACTTGATTTTATTATTATTTTTTTTAATATTTATTTGGTTGCACCGGGTCTTAGTTGTGGCAGGCGGGATCCTTAGTTGCGGCATGTCAGCTCTTAGTTGCGGCATGCAGGTGGGATCTAGTCCCTGACCAGGGATCGAACCCGGGCCCCCTGCATTGGGAACATGGAGTCTTATCCACTGTGCTACCAGGGAAGTCCCCAAATCCAATATCTTATACCTTCACATTTTTTCCAAGATCAGACCTCTCCCACTCCCACTCCCTACATCAGCCCCTCCTTCCCTCTTACTACATCTACTCCAATCATTTCACCTATTTTTCTCATTCCATGTCTCCTATTCTGCCAGATTAATTTTCCTAAACTCATTTCATATCATCTTACGTGCTTTAAAATCTCCAGTGACTCCCAATTACCTATCAAACTAAGTCTAGACTACTTTAATGAGCATTAAAGACTATTAACTTACTTTTCCAGCATTACCCACCATTATGTCTCTAAATGTGTCCCGTGTTCAGATAAACTAAATCGTTCACTTTCCTCATCTCAGGTCTGAAACTTTCCTACCTCTATGCTCGTGTTGTTTTCCTGTCAAGAATATCTTGCTTTTCAATCACTTCCTGTTGAAATCCTATCTTTGCTTTAGGAAGTTTTGTTCCTTTTACTGTTTGAGATGTAAACTACCTTTCATCTAATCCTCTATATTTTACTCTTAATCTGCTTTGTATCCTAACCACTGGCCGAACGTACCACGTTCTCACCACTGATGTCTTATCCTCACTCTAGCTTGTGTCTTTAATACTATTTTCCAAGTACTCTGCTAGTTTCTGCAGATTCAAAGATAAGTAAAAATTTTCCTAATTTCCCTGGGAAATTCAAAACGCCCTTACCCAAAGGACACTTGTATTTATGCTTCTCATCCCCATTCCCCCGCGCAGGTTTCTCACTCACCCAGGAGGCAAGTGAGTTCCTATCGCTACCACTTAAAGGATGGAAAAGAGAGAAAGTAGAGCCATCTTTACCACTACGTCAGGGGAGAGTGTTTTCTCATATCCTCGTGTTAGAGTTCGGGATGCCTATCTTTGTGCCAGAGGGGAGGTTGCAGGCTAGTGATGGAGACAGACCCCAAAGAACCAGTTACCAGGTAATTTGACAAAAGCTGTGGTAGGAGTGTGTACTCTGGGAGCTGCGGGAGCCATGTCCAGCAAGGCGTGGGAGCAGGAAAGAACAAATCTGAAGGCTTTACTGAAGGATGAAGGAGGTTGGCAGCTGCTCAGCCCAGTCAGGTTTTCTCAGTGACTTTATCAATCATTCTGAAACAGAAAATCCAGCGCTGTGCCTCTCCCAAACACTAGGCATAGTCACACGTTCTTGCAAGTTCTTACAGAAATGCAATAACTTTTAGAAGCTACGTTACTGTTTCATATATTCTGGATCTAGAGCCCCATCCCTTTCCTCCTTCAAGTCCTGGAGTTGGTACGTTAGGCTCTACCTGGCCCTACATGACTGCTGGGGAAATCTGAGTCCACGGGCATGGTGAGTGAGGAACATCAAAGAACTGAAAACGAAAAACGGATGGTTCTGCCACATACATACAAGTTGAATGGCCAAGTCATTTAACTTCTCTTGAATTTAGTTTCCTAAAAAGAAGATAGTAATAGTGTCTAGTCCTTATTTATGATGAAGGGAGAAGAAAATAATATCTATTAAGTTTATGCTAAGAGCCAGGTGATTTACATGATCATTCGTTTAATTGCCATAAATAGCTATGGGTAGGTAGCATTATTTTTCTCATTTTATGGCTGGAGAAACTAAGACTCGGAGGAATTAAGTAACTTGCCGAAGGTTACAGAGGTAACAAGCAGAGTATCCAGGATAAGCCTGTCTGATACCAAAGATATCATTCTTTTCCACTACTCCCTTTAGCCACCAATCACGACCTTACTTGAAAATGGCAGGGTCATTTGGTGAAAAGTGCCCCACATTAAGAACCAGCAGAGTGCCACCCGCATCTACAAGGTAAGCCTTTCAGAACACCCATCAACTCCCATTCTATCATTCCTTTTCTTTGAGAAAGTCTACTCATCTACTCAAATATGACCGCTTTCAAAACTTTCCCAGCTGTCCCCCTGCTCCACACCTCCAGAGCATAATCTGTGACTCCATCCTCCAGGGCTATGGACATAATAGCCCTTAGCCCACAATTTCACTTACTGTTGTAAAGCCAGAGATTAATCCAATACCTGGCATAGAATAAGCACCCAGTAGAAGTTTTCTGAGTGAATGAATGATGTGTAACAGTACACAAATCATTTAATCTCTCTGAATATTAATTTTTGCCATCTCTAAAAGAGACGACTAGTCTCTCATACCTCACAGGTATATCATGAGAATTCAATGAAATATGTTGTGTTCTGAAAAATAAAACTGTTCGATGAGGCCAAGAGGTTATTCCTTTTACAAAAAACAAGACAGAAAAACAAAGCAACGAGGAGGTTTTTACTCATGTTGATCTACATGAGCTCTCTAAATGGTGAGTCATTATAAGCTTCCCCCGCCCCCAAAAAAAGAAAGAAAGAAAGAACACAAAATATATTGCATTTTCTCATGTTTATTTATTTAGAGTCCATAGTTTTTCATCATACTAGAAGTTTTGTGAGTAAAGGGATTATACCTACTTTTCTCACATATAAATACACATATCTACACAACACTTACCCAGGAACTTTCCGTTGCACGACGAGTCATTACCTTTCTGACTGATTTGCACATAGACCTGTCTTTTGATGGTGTCATAGGAAGAAGTTAAGTCCTTAAAGCTTTGGAGACAAAGAGCCTTAGGTCTGAGTCGTAGTTCTGCCATGTACAGTTGAGTGAGCAAGTCAACTCCTCTTGTATTTATTTCCAGAAAAAAACAAAGAGAGAGAGAGAGAAATTATAACAGTCCCTACTTCTTGAGATTGTTGTGGGGCTTCCCTGGTGGCGCAGTGGTTGAGAGTCCACCTGCCGATGCAGGGGACACGGGTTCGTGCCCCGGTCCGGGAAGATCCCACATGCCGCGGAGCAGCTGGGCCCGTGAGCCATGGCCGCTGAGCCTGCGTGTCCGGAGCCTGTGCTCCGCAACGGGAGAGGCCACAGCAGTGAGAGGCCCGCGTACTGCAAAAACAAAAAAAAAAGAAGATTGCTGTGCAGGGTAAATGAATTAATCCTTATGAAGTACGTAGCATGGTTTTGGGCCAAAGCATGCCTTCAGATTCCGTGATGATGAGATAATAATGCTGATGCTGATGATAATCATGAAAAGCTGATTATTTCTCATCCTGCTGAAGTTAACAGCTGAGCGCATCTCTGTAAGGATTAAAGAAATCATCGGAAAGGGAGCCGAACGCCTCTTGGTTCTATAGGACTTTACAAAATGCAAAACACATCCACGCACACAATTTCATCCGTGCTCCCAGTACTGCTGGGAGGCAGATAATTAGAGAGAATTGGTTCAGAGAGGTGAAGTGAAAATGTCAGTACTATTCAGAGTACAACGAGGCATGGGACACAGGCCTAAGTCGCAGACCTGGGCCTCATGTTGTGGTTTCTTTCTCTTCTTTTTCAATAGTGTTTCTGATGAGCATTGAGTCCTGTCCCAAATGTCAGAACAACAGTAGTACTTAGATAAGCAGCAAAGGTAATAATGATATTTATTTCTCCAAAAGACTTTTCCTTTCTACCTACCTGAGAGCTCCAGCCACATGCATGCCAGAAATGCATAAACAATTATGCCAGGCTAACAGCAATAACTGAAAACATATTATAGCTTTTCTTCCGAGGTGAAGTATGTTATCACCAATTACGTTTTCTTTTCCCCACTCAAATGTTCGGATTATCATTCCTACCTATTGGCAGCTTTCCCACTGACGAATAACCATGGGTTTCCTGGGGATTGGCTACAAGCAGTGTGACACTGGCATTTTCGTACACAGGGTCTGTTCTGAGTGGTGGGGTTCCTCCTGGGTGTCAGGAAAGTTCTGGCTTCCCTAATCATTCAGATGGGATTCAGTTCTATTCAAAAAACTTGTTTGGCCCCATCTTACCTGCCAGGTTCTCTACCATGTGCAGTTCCAGAAAGAGATTACATAGTCTGGTCACCATGTCACTGTTTCCTGGTCTAATCCCAAACATCCCTTGGCTGGTGACAGTAACCACACAGCCGGCAGACAGGATAAGGGAAAGATCTGGGGGAGCCCAATATCTCTCAGTCCCATATGTGCTCTTTGGCCACAGTTTAAGATAGAGAGGTTTCCTCCCTCTCATCCCATGGGGTGTGCACTATTTTTCAAAACCCACTTACAATAGCAGAAGCAGGTCATTTATTTGACTTGCCTACACTGGGCTCTGATTTCTGCATCTTGACTCTATGTTCAGGTATGTGTTCATCTTGAAATGCTTCTCTTGGCATCTATGTGTCAAGAAGGACCCCATGGTGATTCCAGACTGGTTTTCTTGTCCCCAGTTTCCTTGTCCCTACTCTCAGTGGACAATTTTGTGTGTGTGTGTGTATATATATATATATATATATATATATATATATATATATATATATAAAGATCTCATGCTTTATCTTTACTCACAGCGTCACTGCCACTACTGTTACTAATTTTCCCCCCCAATAATCTTAGTGAAATGGGTTTCTTTCCTCAGGAAAAACTAACTTCTCCATGCATATCTCAGAGGTCATTCTTTTTTTTTTCTGTCAGAGTCATTGCTTCCCTCCACCTCAAAATCTCTGAAAACCTCAGGCCCCATACTCCCCCCTCCTCTTCCCCAATCTCTGAGAGCAAGTAGCTGAAGTCCCCTCTGAGGAGGAGTGTCCCCAAAGTCTAGATATTTTCTCTTCCCTTCTCCAGTGCGGCACTGCGTCTTTCTGGACCTTCTCCCATTCCTCTATTTTTTTCTGTTCCCTCTACTGATTATGGCCTCAGCTCTTCACTCTTTCTGCACTATCCTTACTCATTCCTCCATCCATTTATTCATTCATTCAGGATTCACAAAGGATGGAATATTTGCCTGGTACCCATCCAGGCATAGGGATACCGCAGCGAAAAGAACAAACAAGGCTGCTTTCACGGAGCTTACACCCTGAGAGGTGGAAACAGAACATAAGTATGTACATAAATTTAAAATAAGATAATTTTGGATAGTGAGAGAAGATGGGAAGAACAAGAAAAAGGGTAATGAGATAGAGAGTAGCTTCAGATGGGGGAAACAGGTAGGAAACCAGTTTAGAGAGTGTGTCCGGGAAGTGCTACTCTAAGAAGTCATTTAAGGCAAGAGTAGAATGATAAGAAACCAGCCACAGGATGAAGAGCGGCCTGGGCAGAGGGGACAGCTCGTGCAAAGGCTCTATTACGGGAAAGAGCTTGTTAAGTTTGAGGCACATATTTAAAAAGTCAAGAGTCACTGGAACACTGTGGGCAAGACAGGGAGTGGCAGACGTGAGTGTGAAGAGATAGGCAGGGCTCAGGGCAGGCCTTGCTAGACCATGGTGAGGAGTCTAGATTTTATTTATTATTTTATTATTCAGTGAGATGCTATTGAAGGGCTTCAAGCAAGAAAGGTACGTGGTCTCACAGAATACAAAGAGTGCCCTGGCTACTGTTGGTAGACTAGAAACTACAGTTTCACCCTCGACTGTAAGGGGAAGATAATCATCAAATTGGGAAAGGTAGAAAAAGAAAAAGAAACAAACAACAAAATCCCAGCAGAAAAGGATTGAAGCTAAAATGGCAGAAAGGAGGAAGGGATAACTTAATTTAAATGAGTTAAGAACTCTCAGAACAAGGCCAGAGGTACTTTAGGGAATTTAAGGTACTTGTGAAAGTGACTGAGAGGTACTGCAAAATACCAGAGGAAACGTCAGGAGACTGAAGAGACCAAATGCTCCTGTTTTCAATAGAGGAGAGACTGGGGAGTAAAATCCTCAAAGTGACTATTTAAAATGGGATTGGCGGGGATTCCCTGGTGGCGCAGTGGCTGAGAGTCCGCCTGCCGATGCAGGGGACGCGGGTTTGTGCCCCGGTCCGGGAAGATCCCACAGGCCGCGGAGCGACTGGGCCCGTGAGCCATGGCCGCTGAGCCTGCGCATCCGGAGCCTGCGCTCCGCAACGGGAGAGGCCACAGCGGTGAGAGACCCACGTATCGCAAAAAAATAAAGAAAGAAGGAATAAAATGGGACTGGTAAGTATTTTAAAAAGAACATTGTGATTATTAGGAATCTGCACAAATAGACCTAAGAAAAAATTATGTAAAATTAAGCCAGTTCCTGCGGCCGTAGTGGTGATGGCTGTAGTGTAATGGTTGATGGAATTATCAGACTGAAAATATTTCAGTCACTCTATGTATTTGGGTGAGACTTTCAATAAGATCATAGAATCTCAAAGATGACTGGAACTTTATCAACAATCCGTTCCAAATTTCTAACCTATAGAAGATTTTTTTTTCCTACAACATCCCAGTAATTCTTTGGATAACAGCTGCTTGAACATAACAAAAGGTAATTCATTCCATTTTGGAATGGTTTGAAATGTATTGCTGAAAATCTGTTTCTATGTAAATGTAAATCTCTCTTATCTGGATCATTATAAGTCTAATTCCTCTCACATATACCCTTCATTTTAAATTTTCAGAATGTGTTATGTTACAAATATGGAAAATAGGGAGATATGTTTGGGTATTTATTTGTGATTGAGCAATAATACCAAAGAAGTCTAATTAGTCAAACTAGAATAAGGTCTCTAAACTCATGCCAAAGAACTCTTTTTTTTTCCTATCCATTAAAAAAATCCATATTTGAAAAAAAATCTATATTTGAAAAAAAAAATCTATGTTTGGATCAAGTGATTATCAAGCCTAAAGATGAAACAAAGCTAAAAAAGAGAGATGTTGGATGATTAAATCTGGATTCAATACAATTATTAATAGCATGGGATAATTGGTTGAAACTAATACATTTTTAAAAATTAATTAATTAACTTATTTATTTATTTTTGGCTGCGTTGGGTCTTCGTTGCCATGCACAGGCTTCCTCTAGCTGCAGTGAGCGGGAGTTACTTTTTGTTGTGGTGCGCGGGCTTCTCATTGCGGTGGCTTCTCTTGTTGCGGAGCATGGGCTCTAGGCACTCAGGCTCAGGAGTTGTGGCGCACGGGCTTAGTTGCTCCACAGCATGTGGAATCTTCCCGGACCAGGGCTAGAACCCGTGTCTCCTGCATTGGCAGATGGATGCTTAACCACTGCACCACCTGGGAAGCCTGAAACTAATAAATTTTAACAGCAATAAGCACAGAGGAGTCCCCCCCCCCCCACAAGATTCCCTCTATAAGTACAAGATAACTCTGCAACAAGTTGAGTGAAAAATACTTAGGGAATTTAACTGACCATAGCTCATTATGAGTGAGATATGGCTGTAAATGTAACTGAACAGACGTACCTTCTATAGCAACTGTGGCCATAATTCTCCTGGATTTATGCTGGCAGACCCCACAGAAAACATCAGTCCCTCTTCTGGATGTATCATGCCAACAAACTAAAATTCCTCCTGAGACAGTGACCAGGGTAGTTAAGGGTTGGAAACTACCAGAAAATACACTGGAAGAGACTTACGAAGCTTAGCCCCAAACAAAAAAGTCTGGGGTGGGATGTGGGGAAGCATAGCTGTCTCTTAAGGAAAACATTTTGCCGACCACTTAATGGAGTTTGGGGAGGAAGGAAGAGTGTACAGAATTCAACTGAATATAAAGATGAACTTCCTTAAACGTTAGAAGGGACTGACTTTGTGAAGTAGTGAGCTCTCATTCCTGACAAAGGCCAAGCCCGTTCATCAGGAATGTCCTTGGGGGATTCAAGAGTTGGAAAGGAAGTTGAATTAAGTCGACTTTAACTTCTCCAGGTCTAACACACTGTGATTCAAGGGCTGGTCTTCAAAGCAACACAGAGTATATGGCCTGGTGGCTCCCCGCCCAGGAAGAAGGACATTCTGTTGCTCTGTGATATGTTAGGAGGGAGAATTTCCTGCACACGGTTCACTTACAGTCAGCCGTTACTCTGCTGTTCTGTTTTGGAATATCAGTGTCAAGCTTCCCATTTTGGAAAGGGAGCAGTAGGGAATGAGAAGGGGGGAGAGGTTCTTGTATTAATCTTTCACTCGGTTCCAGGCATTCCTAATCTATTATGTCAATTTGAGTTTATAACTAAATTTAAACGTTCAGGTTTCCCTTCCAGGGATGGGGAGGGGCAGTGAAACAGCTGCTAGGACTAGGGTGAGGCTAATAGTTGGAAGAAGCCAAACCACAGTCTATCTGCTTTTAAAGTTAACAACAACAAAAAAGTGAGCAGAGCGAGAGGGAGTTGCTCCACCCCCAACACCACTGTTGCACAGACGTTTGGATCACCTCCTCAGCCAGTGAGGAGGTGAACACGGGAACAGGTGCGCCCCCCTCTTACCCCACTTCTAAGCAGGGATTATTTTGCTGCGTTCAGGGTGCCCGGTTCTAATTAATCAAGGCTAGACAAAGGATATACCAGGAGGGGCTGGTGTCGGGGGAGAGAAGCCAGGAGCCATGTAGCATGTACATTAGAGATGACATCATTGAAAGAGATTTGGCCCTCCTCTTCCCGGAGCTGGAAGCTCGCATGTCTGTGCAGGAGCCAAAGCGGGGTTGCTTGGGCGGGGGCGTGGGGGCGGTGAATTGGTGAGAGGAGGCGTGCCGGTGCTAGGGAGAGGTGTGGAGATGCGAAAGGCAGACCTGGAGTCAGCCGGCGAGCAGAGAAATCGCGGGGGCTGAGGTCTTTGCGCCGCTCCGAGCTCCGCCCCTGCGCTCGGCAGCCGCGCTCGGCCCTGAGAGGGGCACGCCTGTTTGGGGGTGGGGAGTATTGCACTGGCGCTGGGGGGCGGGGGTAAGTGGTGGCGGTGGCGGTGGAGAGCCGCCTGCGCATGTCAAGGCTGACGGAGCACACACGGTCGGGGCGCCTGGAGAAGGGCGGCTGGTCACGCGCCACCCAGGGTCTGGGCCCCTGCACGATCTGCAGGCGAGCTCGGGGACGGGGCCCACCCACCCCACCTCTCGATCGCAGGCCGCACAGAAGCTTCCGCCTCCTTCCTGGCCCCCCTCCGGACCTCCCCGGGGAGGCTCGGCGGGTGTGGACTGGACTGAGGTGGAACGAGTTCTGTAGCTCAGACGGCAGCCCCGGTGGTTTCTGGTGTGAGGGCAGGCCCAGCTGGAGAAGGCGATCAGGGCGGACGAAGCCGGCGCTCCCAGGTCTGGGTGGATCCTGGTCGGAGCGTAACTCTCAGTAGGGAGGTGAGACGTGGATCAACAGGGACCCCTCCGGCAGCGGAGCCGCCTAGAGCCTGCCTGCCGCTCACTTCGGAGCTGAGCTTTCCCCGAGGCGCAAACAGGGGAAACAGCTGAGCGACTGGAATTGGAAGTTCCGGGTGGGCGGGGAAGGCTCTGTCCGTGGTGCTGATCCGGATCCCAGCAACGGGCTCCGGGGAGGGCGCGCCACGCTGCCGATCCACTCCCTCGAATTGGGGCAGTCCGCCAGGGTGGCTTGGAGCTGAAACCCCCGCCCGGCTCAAGAAGCCCGCAGAGCCTCCCCAGTAAACGGCACTTGGCCCTTATTTCAGTCAGAAAGTCGCTGCCTTGGAGCAGTTCGTCCCAGAGGGTTTCCTCGAAAGTACTGAGAGGGAGCAGTTGTTGACCCAGGGAATCTCTCTGTTTAGCCCCGGAAGCCACCCGCTGAAAAAGATGCCTGGCTTCAACAGATTGTTTCCCCTGGCTTCCCTCCTGCTCATTTTGTGGGGTAAGTACCAGCACTCTGCCATGCGAGATGCAGATGACAGTAATAATGCTGACAGTAATAACACTTATTGATGTCGTTGGTGAAAACGAGGAGCCCTGGCTGACTTCCCCCTGTGCATGTCTGCCAGACACGGGATCCAGAGGGGTTCCATGAGAGCTGGGATTCTGAGATTGGAAAAAGGCCTCCCCACTCCCGTGCTGCTTTATTCCTGAACTTCCCTTGGTGGTTTTTCCACCCTTCCTCCCGTTTCCTGTCAATTTCAAAGTATTTTTTCCCTTTCCCGTAGCTGAAAGAGCATGCAGTCACATTCATTATTTAAAAATCTCGGTTACCGTTACATTTCATTTCTCAATGAGGTCTTTGAATTAATTTTTATATATTAAAAAAATCTGGATGCGTGTATTTTGAGAATGAAACTAGTTGTTGATCCATCTGTTTAATTTCAATAAGTAAAACAGGCTTCAGCCATTTGCAGCGATATATTAGATAAATAGGCACCTGGGAGTTGCATCTTTCTTCTTTTTCATGAGCATGTGGAATTAAGGTGCTTTGGTGTTTGGGGGGCTGAGTTTTTTGCCTTTAACGATAAATAGGTTCTTGTTTGTCTGCTGTGAAGGAGTGAGGTGACCTTCTCCCTCCAAATAAGGGAATCCTATACTTGCAACAGTAAGGCTGAGCAGAGTGGTGTTAGAGATGGGCTTGGAGTGGGGTGTCTGCATGTGTGTAGTGGGAGTTAATGAGTCTACATGATAATGTCTGAGTGTGTGATTGAGAGAATGCTTTACTGTGTTGACGTATGTCTCAGGGTCTGAATGTGTATGCTAGTGTATGTCAGAGCATGTTAGCATGGGCATCTGCATGGATTGATGAGGATGTAGTAGTGTGTGTGTGTGTGTGTGTGTGTGTGTGTGTGTGTGTGTGTGTGTGTGTGGTTGTTGTGTAGTTATGGGCATTTCAGTCTTGGCAACTTAGATCCTCAGGTCAAATATAGGTGCTCTCCAGTTGATAATTGCTTTATATGATCTTAGCTACATACCTCCATGTTAAAAATCAATAACCAGTATAATTAGATGTGAGCAGGCCCACCTGCCTTACTGAAACTAGGTATAGGATTATGCTCTGTGGTTGGCAGGGAACTCATTCTGCTGGTGCAGTGGCAGATATGCTGATGGGAACAGCCTCTTTACCTTAGTATCACTTTATTAAGCCTCCAGGACTAACTCTGGCTGCCAGCATTATCTGGATTTTGCATGTGACCAGAAGCAGAGCCAAGCTTCCTGTTGAACAAAATGCCTGATGAGACAGGCTGGGAAGGACAAAGAGGGAGAGTAATGCCAGTCCCAAGGGCAGACTCACCGCCACCCATCCCCAGTAGGGTAGACCAGACCTGAAGATGAAGCAGACATAATAGGTCGCCAATGATCTCACCTGCCTTGAAGACTTAAGGCTGTGATTTCCTCAGGGGGAGGCTAAGACTAGGGGGTTTAGGAGAGGTTAGTTGGGCTGTATAAGAAAGAGCATGAGTAAAGCAATGAGAGATGAAGTTGTAGAGAAGGTTGGGGAGAGATTCTACAGAGCCTTTCTTCCCAAACCCTAATTTAAGCTTTTAGCATATTTGGCTGAATTCTAGTGGAGGGGGACCTTTTGACTAGGACTTACAAAGCCTGGATTGGAGTCTTAGCTCTGCCACTAGCTTGCTATGTAATAACCTTAGAGTATTTTGTTCCTCATATACGTACATTTGGAAATACATAAGTTTGGAAATTGGGGCAGATGATATCTAACGTCCCTTTTAGCTGCACAATTGAATGGTAGGGTAATGTAATGTTTGCATGTAATTCCAGCATTGGAAAGCACTTAACTTAGATGTGTTCACCCTTCCCAATATGAATGGAATTTTTTCCACTCTTTTATTTTCTGCGTGAATTGAACAAAATTCCCTTATTTCCTTCAATAAAGTATATAATAATAATAATAATAATAGAATCTACACTTGCCTTGTGCTTTACAGTTTATAAAGCAATTTTCAATCTATTTCTTCTTTTGGTCCCCATAGCAATCCTATGGTGGTAGTCAGGGAAAGCAGTATTATTTCCAATTTAGAGATGAGAAAATGAGTGCAGTGGAGGGGAAAGGACTTGCTAGAGAACTCTTACCTCTTGATTTCAGTCTTCCAGGGCTTGTTCTAGCTCCTCTTATGGACATGTGTGCTGCTATACAGGATTGCCAGGTGGGCGTCTGTCCTCTCATCCCTCTTTGGAGCCACCCTTCCACTCCTCTCCCATGCCATTGCCTTTCCTAGGGCCTTACTCATTTTTACCTCCTAGTGTCTTCTCTGTTTTTCCTCTCCAGGTCTACTCTCCCAGGTGTCGGTTGTGTTGGGGAATGTTTTCCTGTCTTCCCCCAGGAACCCATTTTACATCCCATTCTTTCAAGGCTCTGCTAAGTGACTGGCTAATCTGATAGACCAAGTCATTTCAGGGTGTTAATATCTACAAATAACATCATTTATTACCCCCCTTTGGAAAGTATTTACATTCTAATCAAAGCCTTTATTTTCTTAGCATTGTAGAGCAAAGTTAAGAGGAGCAGTATAGCAATAACCAAAGAAGAAGAAGATTTGGGGTTATTAGAGGAGTTGGTTACATACACATTACTATCCACGTGATAATAGATTGATGCTATTCCTTAGTTAAATATAATCATAATTAATATATTCTTCCTTCTCTGGTTTCCTCATTATTACTATAGACATTGAAGAGGAGACCATGGGTCAAATGATTTGGCCAAGATTATTCCAGGAGTTTATTATTTACAGTCAGCAATGTGGGTTGAATGTCGACCATATGTACAGTCTTTTCTTGGATATCCAGAGGATTTCTTGGAAAGAGAGGCAATAGTGTACTGGAGACTTACAGGGTGAAGAAATATACTTTACCTTTTGGTGGAAGGAGCAGCGAGTCATATTGCAAAGGAAGGCAAACAAGGATGAGAGGATTCTGTGGCCATTTTGCAATGTTCTATCCAGGACCTCATGAATTAAATTGACCTCATGAGCTGAGTTCTTTCTTAGGACTTCAAACTGGACTTTGGCAAGGAGAAGGCGATCAGTGGGGCTTGCTATCTGATGATACCTTGGATTACTCAGGGGCAACTCAGAACAAAGAGAGGCTGCCGTGCCCTACTCACCGTCCTGACTGCGTGTATTCTGCCTTCCCTCCTTTAACTCTAAATGAACTAACCGTGTTTATATTTAAGACCAACTCATCTACTTGTTCACTAGAGGCTATCACCTCTCACCTATTCAAGGATGTTAGTCCAGCAAACTACACACTTTCAAGCCGCAGCAGCTCTACTGTTCCCTTCATCCAAGCAAAGTCATTGAACCACCTCTCAGTCTGATCACTGTACCAGCCTCTTAACTGTTCTCTTTGCTTCCACCCTTATCCTTCCTCACCTCTTCAGTTTATTCCCAGCATAGCAGTCAGATCAGGTAATTTTGTATAAATCATGTCATTCTTCCACTCAGCAGCCTCCAATGCTCCCATGTCACTCAAAGCAAAAGCCAAAGATCTAACTGTGGGCTGGAAGAGCAGCCATGATCCGGCTCTGACTTATTTCTCCTGCCTCATCTCCTCCTACTCTCACTTTGTGCCCTGTACTTTATTGTGCTTTTTGCTTTTGCCAACACACTCCCACCCTAGGGCTCTCGAGTTGCTATCTCCTCTGCACACCTTCACACAGATATTCATACAGCTTGCTCCCTCCTTTCTTTCCTTCAACACCTGCTCGACGTCACCTTCTCAGTGAGTCTCTGATGATTCTATGCACACTCTAACTCCTCTATTCTGTTTTATTTTTTCTTATAATTGCACTTATTGCAGTTTAATGTTGCTTATTTTCTCTCTCCTTCCACTGGAATGTGGGCTCCATGAGAGCAGGGATGGTTTCTGTTTTGTCCCCTGTTGTGTTCTCAGTGCCTAGAGCAGTGCCTGGCACACAATAAGCACTCGATGTATGTTGAATGAGTGAACAAATAAGTGAAGGGAAATAACATTAACGAATGTACAAAGCACATTCGTAGAAATCATCCCATAGAATTTGCATGACACATCTATTAGATAAATATTGTTTTCAGCATTTTGTTGATGCATAGACTGAGTCTCAGAGAGGTTAGACAGTCTACCAAACTGGGAATTCTCTGGCGGTCCAGTAGTTAGGACTCTGTGCTTTCACCGTAGGGACCTGGGTTCTATCCCTGTTTGGGGAACTAAGATCCTGCAAGCTGTGCAGTGCGGCCAAAAAAAGTCTATCGAACCCAAGCCTTCAGCTGCCCAATACCGTCTTTCTTCTGCCTCTATGAGCGTAACTGTACATTCCTTGGTACATTTTCCTATTCTCCTCTGAAGTCATCATCATTGAACTAACTCATCTTTACCACGTCTCATTAAATATGAATGTGCCCCGAGGCTCCCTGCTACATGGGGTTCTCAATGCACACTCTACACCTCTATCCACTCCCAAACTTTTGCACAGACCATGCTTTTTTTTTTTTATAAACCAGGCCTATACTCAAGTTTTCAAACTCTTCATATTCTAAAAATGTTTCTGATCAGTTCTCTCTAGATACGGACCCTCCCCCGATTAAAGCGATGACCCATATGCAGAAGCAGGAGAGCCTCTTGCAGGCTGCCTGATAAAACCACCCCCCGCTTGCTGAGAGTTTAAAGCCAATAAAATTTATTTGACCTTGATATGTTAAATTTTATCATAGTGCCTCTAGTTTTTAAACCCTATGTCTAAAAATTAAATCTGTTGCTTTCTGAGTCAAATATTTCATTTTTTGACTCATAGTCGGTCAGTCTCATTTTAAGTTCTAAATAAAGCTTTTCTCTGCTTTTAGAAAGAACTGTCTGCCAGTAGAGGAACAGACTGACCATTCACTGTGGACTAGTTTTTAAATTACTATGTGTATTATTTCATTTTTTAGGGGTTCTGTTTTTATTATTAATGAGAAGGTAGCCTCAGAAGGGGTTGGAAGTTCTGATACAAGAATCATTGGTGATCCATCTCACTTTTGAATCTTCTGTATAACAGGCAAACTCTCTTACCAAATAGTCTTTCGAATTTGTTAACAGCTTCAGCACCAGAAAAAAAAAATTTTTTTTTAATTGAGTTAGCTTTACTTTCATGTGACTTTTGCAGTTGGAAAGAATCTATTTTCTCTTCCACAGGCCAACCTTCAAATATTTGAAGACAGGTGCGTCGGTGTTCAAGCTAAGCACTTCCGGTCCCCGCTTTGTTCTTACCAGACTTTGCCCCCAGACCCTTCTCCATCTTGCTTTCCTCTGCACATGCACTTGTTGAAAACTTCCTTTCGTACGATGTGACACCCTGAACTGATCATAGTGGTCCAGATTTGCTCTGAACCGCACAGGGAACTGCTCCTCCTTTGTCCTGCAGTGTACATCTGATAACACAGCCCACGTTTGCACTTGCTTTCTTGGCAGCCACGTCCCACTTTTGATTCATTCTGAATTTTCCGTCTGATGTACTTACCCTCTTTAATGGGCCATGAGCTTCTAGAGGGCAGGAACTATAAGTCCAGGCCTGCGGGTGGCCTCCAAGGTGCCCCCCAATCTGACTCCCCCTTTTTTTGTTTTTTACTTTTTTTAATTTTGTTTTTATTTTATTTTAATTTTTATTTTTTAAATTATTTTCTCCTTTTCCCCTTCCTCATTTTTAACTGCGTGTCTCTCTCTCCTCCTTGGGTGAAGCGTCATCGCTCCAGCCCCAGGGTCAGCTCACCGTTCTCTTCCTTGCTGCTCCGTCCTCCACCATGCATCAGAATTACCTACATTTGCCATAAAACACAGATATGATTACATCTCTCTAAGGCTTTAAAACATGTGACCCCTCCTATTGTGAAGGGCATACAGAGGTCTTCACAACATGGGTCCGATCTACCTTTCTGGCCTTAAGTCTCACCATCCTTCTCTTCGTCTCTTCCCAGCCCAGCCAGGAGTAACTGCCTCTCCTCTAGTATGTCACTCACCATGGTCTGGTTTTATGACAGGAGTATGTGTTCCCTGCTAGACTATAAATGTCTTTAGGGCGTGAAGCGTGTTTTATTCATCTTTGTATCTCAGCGTCAGGCCTGACATAGAGTAGATTTCTGTGGGTGTTGGTGGAATGAAGGGGTGCATGGGTGGTGGATGGATGGATGCATGGGTGCCCTGTTTCCCACCTTGACTCTAAGTCCTTGAGGGCAGAGCTGAGGTACGAGCTGTACCGCATCGCTGCTGCTTCCGGGGAGGCTTGCAGTCAATGCTGGCTCATCCCTGCCCGTTGTGAGAGGGTGTACCTGGGGAGACACGTACACGCGCATGCTGTTTTCCAGTTTGTCTCATGATATTCTGCCTTCTCTGTCTCTCCTCCCCCCCTCCTTGTTCTCCACTGCCTCTCCCCTAACGCCTCCTGTCCCTTCCCTGGCGTCCGGGCTCTCCCCAGCTGGTGTCTGCTTCCCCGTGTGTGTGGAAGTGCCCTCGGAGACGGAGGCGGTTCAGGGCAACCCCATGAAGCTGCGCTGCATCTCCTGCATGAAGAGGGAGGACGTTGAGGCCACCACGGTGGTGGAATGGTTCTACAGGCCCGAGGGCGGTAAAGATTTCCTTGTATGTCTGACTGCTGACTCTGCCCTTTGTTTCGCTGGCCTCTGCCATTGTGTGCCTGGCTCCCGACAGCCTGGGAAATGACGATCTGACGAACACTGGCTCTTTCTCTCCAAAGCACTGACAGCTCCTCTGCAGATAACTGACAGCCTTAGTTTAGCCCAGCCTCTGGGAAAGGGAGGGCTCCAGGCCAGCTCTGGGCACTCCTGGTTACAGGCAGGGTAAGAAGGAGAAAGGCATGAATAGTATTTAGAGCCTACTGTGTGCCAGTCACCCCACTAGGCACTGTGCAGGTGTTTTCATCGAATGTCTGCACCATCCTGCTGGATGGATTAAATTCACAGAAACATTGAAATAACTCCAAGGGTCATTAAATGAGATAGCATAGGTTACCTCATTTCAGTCTCACAATCTCAGTGAAACAAGAATGTCAGGCATGACCAAGACTGATGTGCAACTGGTACACACACATCAGTGGGTAACATATTTAAATAGTCCTATAGTTGTTACTTGTGCCAAATCTCCCAAGTGGCTTCATCACCATCCTTCCCGCTAGGAACCTCCAGACCTCCCACGATGTGGGAACTAAGGGATCAGCCATGGCCAATGTCAGTTCTGACTGGTTGGTGCCAGTGCCAAAATGGTTGTTATATACTTTGAACACCAACTTGGGGATGACCATTATTCACACTGTCACTGTCTTTGGAGCCAGGCTGCCTGGGATTGATTCTTTTTTTTTTGCGGTACGTGGGCCTCTCCCTGCTGTGGCCTCTCCCGTTGCGGAGCACAGGCTCCGGATGCGCAGGCCCAGCGGCCATGGCTCACGGGCCCAGCCGCTTCGCGGCATGCGGGATCCTCCCGGACCGGGGCACGAACCCACGTCCCCTGCATCAGCAGGCAGACTCTCAACCACTGCGCCACCAGGGAAGCCCATGGGGATTGATTCTTGACTCCACAACTTATTTTAACTCTGTGTCCTTGGACAAACTGCTTAACCTCTCTCTCTGTGCCTCAGTTTCCTCATCTGTAAAATGAGGATATAAGCCATAGCTACCTCACAGAGCTGTTACCAGGACCCATGTGCTATAATTTTTAATGCGTTGAGAATAGTTCTGGAATACAAGAAGTACTGTAGAAGTGTTTGATAGAGAACACACACACATTGATAGAGAACACACATACACACAAATGGGGCAACTAAGGATCAAAGAAATTAAGTTAGTAAGACAGCTTAGATTTGAACCAGGTCGTCTGACAGCAGATACAAAGCCCTTTTTACTGCACTGCCTCATCTTCCTGGGGGCAAGTTTTTCCCCACAAAGACCTAATGGAGACACAACATTAGGATGAAATTGAGTTTTGTTTGCCCTTCTGTCTAGCTCTCCTAAAGCTGGACTCATTTCTCACTCTAGGCTGGATGTGCCATTCTGATGTGGCTTTGCTGTACTCAGGTGCCAGGCCTGGGACAGTGGGCTTCCTAGTGCCTGGCTCAGGGCTGACCGCAACCGAGGCTAGTGCGTAGGTGACAGGAGCCTGGACGTCTTGACCAGATGCAGAGGTCCCCACGAGCCTCAGGTCTGTTCATATGCCAGCCACCTGCTCTGCTTCCAGGCCTGCCCAAAGTGAGGAGAAGGTGACTCAGATGGAGGAAAAGAAACTTAAAAAAGTGTGCTGGAAATACAGAACAACACTAATAGAAATTTTTGTGACAATGAACGTGTTCCATATCCGTGCTGTCCAATTCAGTAGCCACCAGCCACAGGTGGCACTGAACACTTGAACTGTGGCTAGCGCAACGGAGAAACTGAATGTTACATTTTGTTTCATTCCTGGTAAGTTAAATTTTAATGTAAGTAGCCACACGTGGCAAGCAGAAACTAGATGGACTGCACAGCTGTAGAAGGAAACAACAAAAAAGGTATGTTAGAAGGTGGAAGTGTTTGAGAAGAGAAATGTAGAGACCACATTTCAGATCTAATTTCGCCCAGAGTGGAAGAGCTGATGTGTGCACATTGGCTGGCAGCTCTCTGCTCATGTGGGCCACTTAAGCAGCCTGGGTCCCCTTCCTGCGGCCTGGCCCCGACTGCTCACATCCCCTCCAAGGGGACCAGCTCCGAGAGACACTTTTGGAGGCCAGAGCTCTCAGACGTCTTCATGACGAATGAAGCTGCCTCTCTGCCTTAGTCTCTCCCCGGCTGCCCCCATGACACACCTTTCTCTCTTGTTCTCTCTGCCTCCTTCCAATCCTTCCTTTCTCTCAATTTCCCTCTCCTGATCTCCTGTACACTTCACTCACCTACCTCTGTCCTCTTCCTTTCCAGCCCTTTTCCCTGCTCACCTCTTCCTGCCTTGTCCATGTGCCCTGACACCTGGGTGCCTTTGCCCGTCTTTCCCTGTCTTTGCTCTCTTCCCTGCCCTCCTCTGAGATGCCCATCCCACTCCCACATTTGGGAGCTCCTGGTAACACTGTCCCCGTCCCCACATCCGAGCACCATTCTGGTCCTTTTCTCCGCCCTGTCCCCACCTCTACCTTGTCTTCTCTCCTACACCCTCTGCTTCTCTACCTGCAGATCTACGAGTACCGGAACGGCCACCAGGAGGTGGAGAGCCCCTTCCAGGGACGCCTGCAGTGGAACGGGAGCAAAGACTTGCAGGACGTGTCCATCACTGTGCTCAATGTCACCCTGAACGACTCCGGCCTCTATACCTGCAACGTGTCCCGGGAGTTTGAGTTTGAGGCACATCGCCCCTTCGTGAAGACCACCCGGCTGATCCCCCTCCGTGTCACCGAGGAGGGTAAGGCTAGGGCACAGGCTCCCTTGGGTGCCCTGCTCTCGGGGGAGGGAGGACAGTGGGTTTCCACATAAATGAGCCCCTTGCAGAATGCAAAACCCCATGTATCTGGAGTGGTGATATCTAAAAATGTCACCACTGGCTTGTCCTCCTGGGGCGGCCAGCTTTCTGCAAGCCGCCCGAAAGCTTGCCTCTCTGTGTCTTTCCTCAAAGCAGAAAGGCTTGGAGATGATAGTGCAGTAATCTTGACCCGGTCCCTGGACTCTCACCTTTAGAGAAAGAGGACAGCCTCCCTGAAGCCTAAAACTGCCAAGACAGTTACACCTACTCTGGCCTGCACTGAATCTCAGACTCAATGGGCTCAGAGAAATCTCCTGAGGTTCTCTAGAGGTCATCTACCCTCTTGTCTGTGACTCATACAAACCTCTGAACTAGCGGTGCTCAAACTTCAGCCAGCCTCAGATTCCCCTGCAGGAATTCTTTTTTTTTTTTGCGTTACGTCGGCCTCTCACCGTTGTGGCCTCTCCCGTTGCGGAGCACAGGCTCCGGACGCGCAGGCTCAGCGGCCATGGCTCACGGGCCCAGCCACTCCGCGGCATGGGGGATCTTCCCGGACCGGGGCACGAACCCGTGTCCCCTGCATCGGCAGGTGGACTCTCAACCACCGCGCCACCAGGGAAGCCCCCTGCAGGACTTCTTAAACCCCGGCTTTCTGATTCCATAGATGGAGCATGACAAAAAACGTTTCCAGGAAATGCTGTTGCTGCTGGGGACCGCATTTTGAGAACAACTGCTGTAAACCAAAGTCTTGACAGCCTCTGTCTTCTGCCTCCCTCCACAGTAGTCATACAAGCAACCCCCTCCCCATCCGTGGCGTCTCTCGTTATATAACCTCACTTTCAGCTATGAGAAGGGGAAACGCGGTTTGCTCTCCAATCTTTAAATGTTCCCGATTTCCCACAGCTGGTTCCTTGTTAGGCTGGGAAGTTCTTTCAAAAAGTTTCTGTTGCGATCGAATCCAGAATCTTGAGGGTGAACTTAGAACTGGCCTTGTTCTGCTTTCCATGGACTCACTGTTCAGAGCACTGTTCCATGGCTTCTCACCGCTTGCAAATGTTCCTTCACGTGGCAGAGGAGTGCTATGTGCATTTCCCTCTGTGTTTTCTCACCCAGGCTAAATGATGACTCCATTTTACTTAGCCCTTCCTAGACGATCTATTTCCAGCACGTTCTCAGCATTATGGCTGCCCCAAGATGCAGGTCAGTGAACAGGCAAAAGGTGTGGGGCAGGAAAGAAAGGAGAGGTCAAATTAAAGCCAGGCTCTCCCTAGAAAAGGATGCCAGGATTCCCGACTTTCAGGCCACAGGTGTATTTATTTTTTATCGTGTTACGGTGATTAAATTCATGAAGCAAACGAGGGTGCACAGCAGAGCGAGCGATGTCATGATTTAGACAAGACTGAAACGGAAGGTAGGTCAATCCAGATGGTGCACAGGGACTCTCAGGCCACTTGGCTCAGACCTGATGAGCCTCTTCCCCTCCTTGAGCCCGTCTCCTCTTGTGTGAAGCGAGGGGGTTGGACTGGGAGCTCTCTAAGGTATTTTTCTGTTCAGAAGTTCCATTATCCTCTTCTGTTTACACACCTGTGCCCCCGGGGGAAGGGAGCCTGGCGCCCTCTGCTGTTCACCCTCGGGACTGTCGGCTGGTGACAGCCAGGCCCTAGGAAGCTGCCTCTGTCTCCACCTTGTGCTCTCAAAGGCTTTTGCCTCCAGAGACCTTTGCGCAGCCAGTGGAAAGGGTGGCAAAGCGGAGCCAGTCTGCCTGCCTGCCGGGCACCAGAGCCAGACTTGGGTAAGAATAGAGGGAAAACAAGTTTGTCATCAGAGCCACAGAGCCCCTCGGGACATTAGGGCTGGAAGGAAGCTTGGCTGTCTTTCAGTCCAAGGGTCTGAACAAAGAGCTGGCATCGGAATCGCTGTGGGGGCTTTCCTTCAGCGCAGAAGGCTCCATACCACTGCTACCGTGTGAGTGCAGCAGGTTGGGGTGCGGTCTGGCGAAAGTCAGTTGAAATGACTCCCCAGGTGGTGGGAGGGTGCAGCTCTGACGCCCTCGTGTTGTGGCTGGGAGACAGAGCTCTGGAAGAGGAGGGCTCGCTCAGACATGAAGCATGTTAGCACCAGAAGCAGGACTGCGGTCCAGATCTTTGCCTCTATTACCTGTGTTTCCACTGCATCTTTTCCCTCCACCACCGCCCACTCCCTGCCACTTTTTCTTTTTCTCTCTTCCCCTGACCCTGTGACCCCTTTGGCAGCCCTCTGCATCCCCACCCCCAGATATTCACTGCTCTCATACTGCTGCACGCTCCACCATGACACATTCCCCACGTCTGCTCCATCCCTGTGGTCCCAGAGAATCTCCCTGCTTCTCTTTGCTCAAGCTGGACTGATCCTGGCGTAGGCTCTCACCCCCTGGCCCTAAGACAGAAATCTGAGTTCTCTGCACCTAGAGGTAAATAAAGCTACTGAGGACAGCTTCCTGTGGTACTACTTCTGGCTACTGCATTTAAAAAGAAATAGGGGGGCTTCCCTGGTGGCGCAGTGGTTGAGAGTCTGCCTACCGATGCAGGGGACACGCGTTCGTGCCCCAGTCCGGGAAGACCCCACATGCCGCGGAGCGGCTGGGCCCGTGAGCCATGGCCGCTGAGCCTGCGCGTCCGGAGCCTGTGCTCCGCAACGGGAGAGGCCACAACAGTGAGAAGCCTGCGTACCACAAAAAAAAAAAGAGAAAGAAATAGGGTGCTTGAAGTTGAGCAGATCGCAAACCAGACCGTTGTCAGCCCGTGAAAAGACATTTGATGTGTCTGGCATTCTCCTGTACCTCAAGCTGCATCTGTGACCTCCAGCTCCAGTTAGGAAACCTGGGTGATCCTGGAGCCCTTGGACTGCTTCTCTGAGGTGAAGGTCATGGCTGTGCCTATATTGTGCTTTTAATGAGCAAGGCCTTGGGGATGACTTATGCCCTATGAATAACCATGAATCTAATTTGCTGCTGAGAGCTAGCAAAGGGAGATGTGGCTGCAGCCTTCCTTGCCACTAGGAAGGAATATATGTCGGGACATTTGCCATGTATTATGTTTCAGTTATTTATTTTTTTTAAATGAAAAAAAAATTTTTTTTTTTTGGCTGCACCACACGACTTGTGGGATCTTAGTTCCCCAACCTGGGATTGAACCTGGGCCCCGTCTGTGGAAGTGCCGAGTCCTAACCACTGGGCCGCCAGGGAATTCCCTATCGTGTTTTATTTGTCATTTTTGTTGGTTAGGAAACAAGGAAGATCAATATTTATTTATATTCATTCATTCCACAAATGCTTATTGAATACTTCAAGTATTCTAGGATTAGGCAACAGGCTGATAATTCAGAAATAAATATGTTCTTAGTAAGCATACAGTCAGTAGAGAAGAGAGAGAAACACATCACAGTACAATCTGGGAAGTGTTAATAACTGCACGAGAAGCTGAGGAAGGCTTCACAGAGGAGGTGACTTCCGTGGAGTCTAGAAAAATGGTTGGGAGGTTGAAAAGCAGGAGGCGATGCTGGGACAGAGGTAGCACTGGGGTGTGAGATACAATCTAGGAAGAGGGAAGAGAAAGAAGAAACGTCCACAGATCCCAAAAGACCACAGTGTGTGTGAGTAGAGAGGTTTTGCTGGCCAACCGAGTGGAGATGAGGTGAGGAAGCCTGCACAGCGAGTGGCCTCCTGTGCCCTGTTAGAAGGGTCAGGTCTCTGTGCTGAGGGTGGTGTGGAATACTGGAAGGTTCTCAGTAGGTATATGGCAGGATCAGATCTGTGTTCCGGAAGTAGAACTCTGAGGACAGCCTGGTTAATCTGTGGAATTCTCCAACCCTCATTTCTGTTTGGGTTTGGAATGACCTGGAGGGAAGATGAGCTGGGAACGTCCTTGCTTCTCATCCAGACATGCTCAGGTCACTGGGTGGGCTGACGGCACTGTCCACGTGGCCCTGTCCATGTTTTCCGACGCCCTCTTCCTGGGGGTACCACACTCCACCACCCTAAGCTCAGAGGACAGAGTCGGCTCAACTAAGACATGTGCCTCACATCTGTGCAGACTTTTACATCTCACAAGGTATCCTTAAATACATTAGGTAATGTGTGGTACGAATTATTATCCTCACTTTACAAATTAAGAAACTGAGTCTCAAATCAGGGAAACGACTGTTCACACACCGGGAAGTAGGAAAACTGGGACCCGGCTGCATGTATCTCAGCTCCAGGATTCCTTCCAGCTCTATAACTTCTTCCTCCACCCATCATTCTCCCTCATGCCTCCCTCCAGAGCATCTGAAGAAAGTCAGTGAGAAAGCTGACAGGCAGGAGAATTAGGGGATGTTAAATCTCACTGGTACCCTCTTGTGTTCCTTTAGACCCAGTGCTTATTTAAGACATACCTAAAAATAGGCCTCGTGTATCTCAGACCTCAAGGACAGCTCTGGGTTTGTTGGACATGCATATTGTGAGCCTCACTCTCCCCCTTGCAGCTGGAGAGGACTTCACCTCTGTGGTCTCAGAAATCATGATGTACATCCTCCTGGTCTTCCTCACTCTGTGGCTGCTCATCGAGATGATATATTGCTACAGGAAGGTCTCAAAGGCTGAAGAGGCAGCCCAAGAAAATGCGTAAGTCCAAAGATGCCAAAATAATGATAGCTCGCACCTTCCGAGCGCCTGCTCTCATGGGTGAGGTGGTGAGCGATTTACACAGTCCTCCACTTTCCTCACAACAACATTTGAGGTAGGCAGCGTGAATATACCCATTTTACAGATGCGAAAGCTGAGCCTGGGAAAGTTTGCCCAAGACCATTATAAGAGGCAAAGCAAAGTTTGGCTTCGTGCCTGCTAACTCGTGCCCTGCACTCTTAACCACTATGTAAAGCCCATCAGCTGCCACCACAATCCCATGACATTAGCATTATTATGACCATTTCATAGATGCTGAAGCAGTTCAAAGAGCTTAAGTGGCTTGCTGGGGCCACACAGATAATGAGAGGAGAGGCTGGGATTTGAACCGAAGCCTGTCTGGTGTCCTTGCTGTTCCCGACACATTCAGCTGTTTGCTGTAAACCACAGAGCTCATCAGGCCACCTGGGCTCTGCCGTCTATTAGCTAAGGAGCTCCAAACATGTTCTTCCCCCTGGAGCTTGGCCGTGATTGAAAACCCAGAGACGGGCTCTTCTGCTCCAACGTCCGGACTGTACCTTGGCCATTTTCGCCAAGGCCCTAGTCACTCGAGCACAGGTAACAGATGATGGGGTCTGAGAGTCTAAGGGGCCATGTTGGCTTGTTATTTGGGGAGAGGAAAGATAGAAAATAACCCTCACAGATTTACACAGTGGAGGTGATAAGCTAAAAACCCTAGGCTATTATCACCTAGAAATGCTTGAGAAAGTATCATTTTTCATGATATCTATGATCTCAGAAAAGTAAAAAATGATAACTGACCAGATAGAAGGAAAGAAAGGATACGCTGGGGAGGTTGTCATTCCTGGTGACCTGGGTGATCAGATTTCAGTGCTTGAGCACAGGAAGTGCCCACACTTGCACAAGAAGTGCCCACAGCTGGCCTTGCACAAGAAAGAGTTGGAACTGAGGTCACCAGCAGAACCAGGATCCTCAGAGGGCTACAGCTCGTGCAAAAGATAGATCAGTAAAGAATCAGCAGTCCACCAGCCCAGAGAAAAGCCAAGGAAACATATCTATCTACCTGGCCTGACTCCAAGTAGAAACATAAAAGATTCTTGAGAACCGGTAACCACAAGCCTGCTCTCACAATGTTTGGGATTTAAATTTATGCTACCCACATGATCCAGGAACCTCTAAGCTGAGAAAGTCAATAAAAAAAAAATTAGTCCCCAGACAGCGATAACCATGTAGACGCAAATGAAAAACTGTTTTCTGAAGGGACCCACTTTTAGCTGAGGCTTAACAGTGCTCCCCAGATAAAGCATTGCTGAATCTGATTCCACAGTCTCATCCAAAACTAAAAGACACAGCAGGAAATAATCCAGCATGAGAAAGAGAAGTAACAGATGGCAGGATTAAACCCCGGGAGCTTCAGACACAAGAAGGACCTGGTAGAATATAGAAAAGAAATTTGCTTAAAAGAGTTAAAACAAGAGTAGGAACCAAAACACAAGAATACAATAAGTTATTAAGAAAAAAGAACAGGCAGATTTGAACAGGAATAAAGAAAAACCTGGAAATGAAAAATACAGTCAATAAAATTCAAAACTCAGTGGATTGGTTCACCAGAGATTGGATACTGGTAACCAGAAGATAAACATAAGGAAGTTTCACAGAATGAAGCACAGAGATATAAAAAGGTGGAATATCACAAAGAAATAGGAAGACAAAAATTGAGAAGATCGATTAGAATAGAAGAGAGAAAATGGAGGAGAGACAATATTCAGAGATACAGCGGCTAAGGAAAGGTATGACTCTTCAGATTCAGGCAGCACAATGTGTCCTGAGCAAGATAAATACATATAAGTCTAAACCTAAACACCAACCACCTTGAAACTGATCGATGGCAGCAACTAGTATAACCTACAGCAAATATCATCAATGTGGCAACTTTAGAAGAACTGCCTGTAATATTAGAAACATGTCAAGGATACCTGCTTCTATTCTATACTGGAGATCCTAGGTGGTGCACTAAGTAAATACAAAAAAAGAAAAAAGAAAAAGAAAAAAAGAGTAAGAATTGTAAAGAAAGAAACTAAATTATCATTCACAGCCAATATGATTCCCTATATAGAAAATCCAAGGGAATCTATAGACAAACTATTAGAACTAGTAAGAACATTTCATAAGATTGTTGATACAAATCAAAATATTTATAAATATAAAAGCACCTATATTCCAGCCACAAAAATTTAGAGAAACATCTCAATATATAAAACATTTTTAAAAATTCAATTACAATAGCAACAAATACTCTCCAGTACCTGGGAATAAATCTGATAAAAACGTGTAAGATATTTAAGGAGAAAATTACAAAATTTTACTGAAAGATTTGAGTTAAATAAATGAAGACTAAAACCTCACTGTTACAAACATAGCAATTCTCTTCCAAATTAATCTGCAAATTCAGTAAAATTCCCATCAAAATACCCAATGGATTGTTCAAGGAACTTGATAAGCGGATCTTAAAAGTCATACAGAAGCCCAGAGGCTAAAACTAGTCTAAGCCAGAGGACGGTCAGATAGTAAATATTTTGGGCTTTTCAGGCTACAGAGGGTCTCTGTCCCCTATTGTTCTTTCATTTTGTTTGTGTGCAACCCTTTAAACAATTAACAGCCTTTATTAGCTCATGGGCCATAGTTTGCCTATTTCAAAGAACAATAAGTTTGGGGGAGGTGGCTGGTAGGAGTTTTCCTGTCAGATATAAAGATTTCTTATACAGCTATTAGAGTAAAGATTTTATGATACTGGACTTCCCTGGTGGTGCAGTGGTTAAGAATCCGCCTGCCAACGCAGGGGACATGGGTTCGAGCCCTGGTCCTGGAAGATCCCACCTGCCACGGAGCAACTGAGCCCGTGTGCCACAACTACTGAGCCTGCGCTCTAGAGCCCACGAACCACAACTACTGAGACCACATGCCACAACTACTGAAGCCCGTGCACCTAGAGCCCATGCTCCACCAACAAGAGAGGCCACCACAATGAGAAGCCCGTGCACTGCAACGAAGAGTAGCCCCCACTCGCTGCAACTAGAGAAAGCCCGCGCGCAGCAACGAAGACCCGACACAGCCAAAAATAAAATAAATAAATTATAAGAGAAAAAAGAAAGATATTTTCAAGACATGGAATCATCAAAGAAAAAGACAAATGTCTCAGAAGAAAAACTGGTAAAGCAAATGAAGTCATATTGCAGAAGTACAAACCCAAATTGCTTATAAACTTATGAAAAGATGCTCAACTTCGCCAGTAATCAGGGAAAGGAAAATTAAAAGATCTATAAAATGTAATTTCCCATCCATCAGTTTGGCTGATTTAATCTAACAGTACTAAGTCCTGAGAACAATGTGGATAAATGAGAAGACTCATACGTTGCTGGTGGAAGGAAAAAACAAAAGTATTTATTATTCTAGTCTGCTGAAAGGGCCATTCTCATTTTCTCTTGCGTAACATGGTGAGAAGGAAGTGCAGAGGTGTTCTAGAGACATCCTTGTTCCTGGCGCCCTTGCTCCTTCCCTTTTCCTGTGTTGGCACCTCTGGGTGCAAATGCACTGATTTTCTTCCCCCCTCTCTCCTCCAACAGGTCTGACTACCTGGCGATCCCGTCGGAGAACAAAGAGAACTCTGCGGTACCAGTGGAGGAATAGGAGGGGGAAACCGGAGGTGATGTACAGGGAAGGGAGGGGCAGGTAGATAAGGAGGCAGGTTGTACAAGTGACCTTGACACCCACAAACCAAAATGACTTTAGATTTGGTCCCTTAGATTTCTACCCTACCCAGAGTCCCCACCCTCAGGGTACTTCTTTAAGTTGATGCCCAAGTAGTCATGGAGCTCTGTGCGAGGTTCAAGTCCTTCAGAAGGTGAGCTGCTTTGGCCTGAGTGTTGGGGCAACTTGAACTCCTTACCCACAGTGACAAAAAAATAATTCCCCATTCTCCCTCCTACGTAAGGATCGTGGATGAGGTCAGAGAGCCTTCGGCTGGGCTGGACTGGGCTGGCAATTCTCAGTGAGCTGTTTTATCACTGGTAGGTGGCCTGAACACTGAAGCGCTGGCTACCCCATGTTCAGTGGTGTCGACAGCGTCAGGAGGGCGCCCCAGGGGCCACATCACTTCCCTCCACGCGTCCAGCCTTCAGTTCATTCATCAGACATCCGCTCACCTCTGAACTGCCACCTCTGACTTGCTAACTCCATCAGACCTCCACACACAAGACTTTGCCAGAACCAAGGAGCCAACATTTCTACACGACTCAATCTCAGCCTGCCCTTGCTTTCAAGCAAGCAGCTCCCATGCCAACTGGACCCCTCCCCCGTGCTCCACCTGGCTTTCAACACGTGCTGGAGCCCGCTGATTCTCCATTGCCGCAAGTGAATGGAGGGCTTAACGGAAGGAAGCTGGAGTGATTAGTCTGGGTTAAAGCAAGAGTGTCATGAAGTGGGATTCCTCGAAGTCAGTTTTTCTAAGTTCCTGGTCCACTTGGCTGGAGCATCAGAGCAAAGCATGCGTTTCTAGGCCCTCCAGTGATAGAAAGTTCATTAAGCATGGACTAAAATGTTCTCTGGACTATGGTGCTCCAGGGCTAGATCCCAAGAGGTCTCAAAGGCCTGGGTTAGGGTCAGTACTTCAAGAAGCCGAGGGCAGGGGACTTGGGAAGTCATACAACATGTTCACGATCCTCCTGGGGCAACGTGTGTGCCTTGCCAGGTGAACGCACCACCGGAGATGGCAAGGTGGCATTGTTTTCCTGTGGGCACTGGGACTGCAATTCCTAAGTTCTTCCTCTCAAAATTTCTGTGGGTCAGTATTATTACTCATACAGGAGGCAACGGAGACTCAAGACAGGACTCCACTGATAAGAGACTTCAAAGGATAAATTGGAGCAGATAGAGCCTAAGGCGCAGTCCAGTTTACACTTCCTGAGATGGGATAATTTTGTTCTTGAAAAGACTTTGAAATTGAGTTTGGCCATGGCACAGAACGCGGCGGATGGCCTGGATGAGGTTAGCTCTGATTCAGGCAATTAGAAATTGGCCAAAAAGGCAGAGAGAAGGATGTGAGGTAGATTTGAAGAATTTCTTTAGTGAAAAGATTTGTGAATCTGAGACATCTTCCAGAAGGGCAACGCATCCGGGAATGGCATTTAACTAAGACACATGTTTTTAGCCTGAGATAGATGATGGCAAATGAGTGATGTGATAGAGGAGGGACAGGCTAGGTGGCTTCCCAATATTTCACCTGTGAATTCATAACGTCCAAGGTTTTTTTTGTTTTCCCCTAGATGTTAGGAGAGCAGATGACCACTGGAAGCATTTTAGTTGATATCTCATGTTTCACTTTGAGTAACTGGTGTTAAGTGTGATGTCCTTCTGCACCTTGTGATGAGAGGGGGAAGGATGTTTATGGGATGTGAGAAGATGAAAGTGACTGGGATTCGATGAACAAAATGTCCCTCAGATCCAGGGGCATCTATGGGGAAAGATCCCACTCTCTTGGCTTTGGGCCTCACCTGACAAACTCAGTTCATCTCTGCCATCCCTGGGAAAGCACTTGAATTAGTCCTTGTTTACATATTTGAGAGTCTGATTTTATCGAAGAAAATACTTTCAATAAATTCAAGGCCTTCCTCTTCGGTAATTTCCCACACAATCTCTCTGAAATAGGGGACAGAATATAGATTTTCCTTACTTTCCTGTGACGAAAACAGGCCTGGATTACTGTGAGGTTTTCCCAGTCACGTGGATGGTGGATGAGAAGCCTGCCGCAGAAACTACTTTCTACCACTCCACCTCCCTCTTGCTTCAGTAGACCACGCATCTAACTTGTGATCTAGAATGCACGTTTTTTTTTTTTCCTTTTTAAAAGCCCAACTCAGATATTTCCTGGGTGATTTTTAATGAAGCTGAATGGTACCTCTCTTTTTTTCTTATCCTTTACAAGTAATCTTCTCTAGTCTTTTCCTCCTCCTAACTTCTCAACTCTTCTCATCTTTAATGCTTTCTTTATTAAGCTATATGATTTACCAAGCATTTTAATTATCTTATTTCTTCTCCACAACTAGCTCTGTGAGGTGGATATGGCTAATACGTTAACAAATGAAGAAACACGCTGTCTGAGGCTAAGAAGCTTTACCAAATCATAAGTTCACATCGTGGGTAAACAGAGAGCTAGAATTCAGGTCTTCTGAGCCCTAGCCCAGCTCTCTTTCCACTGAGACCATAGCTGCTTCCTTTCCTCTCATTTTTCTTTTTTTTACTTACATCTAATCTTTGCCTCTCTTGCTTGTCCTGAGATGTTAAACATCTTCGCTCACCCCTAACCCCACTCCACTGCTCCTCTACCACTTTGCTTCTCGGTCCATGCTAAAACTGTGCTTTCAGTCTTAATCTCATGTTCGTTTCCCCTTTCTCGTTGGTTTGTACCTCATTATTTCTCCTGAATTGCAATTAAACTCCTTCCTGGGAGACTTGATCATGACTATAAATCCACAAGGTACTGTGATCACCAGCCTACTTCAAATCCTCACTCCCTCCCTGTTCCCCCGCATATTCCTACAAAGGACCCAGATAAATGTGCACTGCTCTGGAAGCTCTATCTGGTATGCTGTTCTATTAAAGGGCTTAGAAATGTTCTCAAGGGCTATCATCACTCTAGGAACCCCACCTGTTGTCTTGGTGCTGGATATTTCCCCTGACTGATGCTTAATAATACAATTCACTCAAGGCCAGCTCGGCTGGGTCTGGTTTTCCCTCCCCTTGGGCTTAACAGCCATGACCTTCATTGCTCAACTCTGCGGGCCCTGTGAGCACCTCGCCCAACTGACCTTTGCCATCAGCTCAGTCTTGCATCGCAGCCCCAACTCTTGTGTGGAAATACCTTGACGGTCAGCACCTGTCCCAACACCAGCCTTTATTTTCAGTCCATCTAAAAGCACTGTCCTTTAGAGTCACCACCCCCAAACACCCACACGCCCGGATTTCTGACTCTCTTGAGTTTCCGGTTTCTCCTTAGATGCCAAACTAGAAGTGTTAGTAGGAAAGGAATTTTTCAGAGCAGGAATATGCTGAAAATATGTATAGAGCTATGAATGGTTAAGAGATAGTAGCTCCTTTTTTCCCCCCAAAACTACGGGATCAAAAAGGAAAACATACCCATCTCAGAATCTGTGAACCCACCTGACATAAATCAGAGAGAAAAGGCTGTGTAACTGCATCTTGGCAGGAAGAAGCAGCAAGGAGCTAGACCCATTTCAGAATATATCTTGGCTCTCCTTCCCAAGCGGAAATGGAAAAATAAAACAAAAAACACCTTCCTCTCCCATCCTTTTGTAAATGAAAAGCCCCCAACCCAGTGAGCCCTCCTAGTCACGGCAAACGTATCTGTGTAGTACTTGGTGTGCCACTACTCCGATCGTCCATTCATCCTGCATTTCAGCACCCTCTCTGCATCAGGCACCAGTCTAGACCCTGTGCCCTGCGCCCTTAGGTTTTAAAAATATCATCATCCAAGCCTTTCCTAGTCTCTAAAACTCTACTGTGGCAGACGACCCATGTTTGGCGCCCCTCCCCTTACTTGAGGCTGTAGTAGGACCCAGTAGATGCACATTTGAAGCGAGTCTGAGCTGTAGCTCAGACTCAACCCCTATCATAGGCCAGCTAAGCCTCAAAGCTGGTATTACTCTTTTTTGGGCAGAGTGACAGGGAGGGAGGCACTGAAGGACGAGCGCTTGTAGGTTTGTGAGGCACCAAACACGATCGGCGAATTCGTACAGCCATGGAACTCGTCACCATGTTGTCACCTTCGTGTGGCTCTTTCTTGATTTTCCACAGCCAATCTTTTTCTGAACTTGAGAAATGTTGTTCCTGACCACTCAAGCTCTCAACAACCTAATGCCTGTATGTGGTGTTTTTCAGTAAACTCCCTGTTCATGTCAATAAAGTGTCTCTAAACACTGCTTGCTCTGGTTTTGCGCCACTGTGTGTGTCTGCTACACATACTACGGCTTCTACCTACCTCCCCAGCCCACATCAATTCCTGAACTCACAATCACTGGATATATGCCCAGAGAATGAAAAATACATTTAATAGTCTAGAATTAAACATACTGTCTCCCTTCTTTCCTTCCCTACCCAAATACAAAGGAATCCAAGAGCCAGAGTGTTCTCACCTGAAAGACATCAAACAAGTTGGTGAGGGGCTCCCAGCAAGGAAGACCTAGTGAAGGGAGGGGCCCCACTCCCTTACCAGGTTGGCTAACATTAAGGAAATAAAGCAACGCTGCCCCCCACTTCTTAGAAGTGCCAAGGCCCCAAAAGGGAAAAGTTACACAAGAAATTGTCACTGGGATTCAGTCTACCATACACTCCTAGAATAACAATACTACTGATTGATAAAGATTAATAATGATATAAAATCATTAATAATGATTAATAATGATATAAAATCATTAACAATGATTAATAATGATATAAAATTATCTTCATATAGTACTAGCCACTATACTAAGAAACACAGACACACACACACATATACACACATATATTTTATGTTATCTCTAAAATAGACTGAGGCTGGCAGTAATGGTCGGGGCCCAAGGACACAGCTGGTAAATAGTGATGCTGCAATCTGGACTCAGATCTGATTCCCAAACTTCTTATCCATTCCACTTCATCAGGCTGCCGCCCTCCCCTGGGAAGGAGGTCCTAGATGGCTGGCTGTGCACGTGTGTCTGTGTGTGTGCCTGTGAACACATGCCTTCAGGGCTTGCTGTGATCACACCTGGGAAGACCAAAAACATCTGGGACCATGAGGACTAACGAATCAAGCAATGAACACACACACCGTTTATTACATGTAGTCCAATACTTTTTTTTCTTTTAATTCATACTGTACCTCCATGGCTCTAGCTACTTTACATTACGATTTGACCGGGAAGCCTTGTTTGTCTCTAGGTACTAGCGGTTAAGTTTTTAGACCTTGCGCACAGCGCCAGGCAAGGTACAGCTATAGCTCCAAATACAGATGGCCAGACAACTCAACTGCAATCAACCTGTGTTCTTCCCCGTAATGGCCCAGGGCAGGGGTTGGGAATGCTCCCTCTGCCTCACCCCACCCCCACCCCCATGTCAGGATTCTCCAGGGACCGCAATGGCCTCGGACCCATCCCTGCCCACCTTGGAGTCTAGGTTGAGTCGGGGGGAAAGCACCATGGGTTTGGGGAGATGGTCTGGTCCATGCAGAGAGTGGTCTGGCCCTAGAGTGCAGGACAGAGAAATGTGGGGAGCCACACACTGTCGCTGGCAAAAATGCTTGCTTTTACTCTGCCATCTCAGTGCGTGGCACCCAAGCCCAGGGCCAACTCCCCAGACACAGCCAGCTGACTTGCCTGGAGCAGAGGCCACCATTTTTTGCTTCTGCAGTGTCTCATCGTGTTGAGAGAAGCAGGGAGGGCCAAGGGGCAGAGGTGACAATGTTCTTTAATGCCTTCACATGTCGGGTACATCGTCTGGCATCAACTCCTCTTGGCAGGCAAAGTGCTTCTCGCCAGCAGCCAAGGCTCCAGTCCGGGCTTCCAGGCCTGCCGAGGACCTCAAGTCGCAACAGAAAACGATGGCCCAGACCCCTGAGCTTCCCCCGGAACGCCAAAACAGGGAGCTGGCTGGGTCCATCGCAGCCACGGCTGGAGCAGGAGTGAGGTAACAAGGCGGGCAGAGAGGTGGGGAGGCGGGGGCAGCTCTCTGCGCGGTGGGCAAGTTCCTGCTGCACGTCAGGCAAGCAGGGCCGCTAAAAGGTGGCCTTCCAGAAAGTGCTCCTCTCGGACCCAAAAATGCATCTTCTGGAAGAAAACCTAGAGGTGGAGGGGAGTGGGGCCAGCCTGCTGGAAGCTGGGGGATGAGGGTCGGGGATGTTAAGTGGTGGATGGGATGATTGTCCCACAGCCTAGAGACGAAGGACAGAGGAGGAGAGAGGAAGAGAGGTTCTCAAGCTTCCTACTGGAGTGGGCAGGTGGAGTCAGGGGGTGCCCTACCACCTGGGGGAAGAGAGGAGAGCGCTATTTCTCCTGGGGGCCCCTAGGGAGGAAGGGCTGGCCTTGGCTGCCCTGAAGAGCTAAAGACACAGCATGGTATGGCGCAGAAAGGATTCTTCTGAGACCACACAGTCCAGAAAGATTCTCTCCCTAATCCTTCCTCCAAGATTTCACCCTAGACGTGCTGCCTGCAAACGTATGGACATGGTCAAGCTTGGGTCACAGACAGGGCAATGGAGAGAATCCACTTCTATCAAAGCATTCCTCTTGCGCTTTCTTGGTCCTCCCCCTTCCTTGTAATCCCAAGTTCTTAGTGTCAGCGCTCTAAGGCAACCCAAGGATTTTAGCCAAAGCTTCACACTTAATCCAAACCCCAACAAAGTTGGAGACAAAAGAGAGGTGGTAGAAGCAGGAATGACTTCTCTCCACCGTTTGCTCTAGCAAGAAGGAGGGAGGATGGATAGATGGATGGAAGGCTTCACAGCCCAGGGACGGAAGGTGGGCTTAATCCAAGACAGTGTCCTTGCCACCATCCTCCTCTTCCCAGCTGAGGGAAAGTCCAAAAGGATGCTTACAAAGTAAGACTAGGCCAACAAAGGAAGAAACACCCTCCTAGGTTAACACCGAGAAATACAGCAAGCTTCATCTTTCTCCCTCTCCCTCCCCCACCGGCCTCTCATTGGACCTCCCTGCCCCTCCTAGCACGTAAAGAAGATTTAACTACCCTGGATTTCCTGGGAACCCAGACCCTGCCCTACAACTCATCTAAACTCCAGGGAGGCTCTAGTCCAGAAGGCTTGTCCTCTCCTGGCAGGGCACCTTCCAAGTTTGAGAAAGCCCAGCCTCGCCAGTCTCTGACCCAGCCTCCAAGATCATGTCAAAGCTAGAATCCACCTTAGGGACAGTCTAGCTCGAGCCCCTCCTGTTACATATGAGGCTCCAGAGGCTCAGAGACCGGGGCTATGTGTGTGTGGGGGTGTGACCTGCCCAACAGCAGAGCCAGGACTCAGGCCCAGGTCCCCTGAACCCCTCAGCTCGCTGCCCTTCCAGAGAGCTCTAAGTTGCTGACCTTGCTGTCCTGGAATGTTATCCCTTTGTCCTAGGGAGTGGGATGGGGGAAAGGAGAGAGTTACAGACATGACTGGCCTCTCCAACACCAGTCCCGTCAATTCCCCCCCAGTCAGCAGGAGTAGAATGCAGACCCGCTGCTGTTCTCACCTGTCTAGAAACGGCAAAATCTTTGAAACTGAGTGCAAGCTCTCGAATGTCTCACCACATGAGTCCTCGCAGAAAGACTCCTATATGACTGAGTTCTTACGTGAAAAAAGCCAAACAACAACAAAGAAAACAAAACAAAAAAATGCCCTGGCTGGAAGAAATAACGTAAGACATGGTGGTTTTAATGCTCGCTTCCAAGCCAGGGCTGCCAGCCATGAGTCACAATGTTATTTACGAGTTTCACTCCCGGACTGAGCTGCTAGGGCAGAGGGCCCTTCTCTTTGACAGGTTCCTGAATAAAGGGGAAAAGCTTTTGTTTGGGAGTGAACACAGCTGTTGGTCTTCTCCTGGTTTGAAAATCAAAAAATTACTAGACTAGAAAGCTCCCACAAACGATCCGTGATTCTTAGAAATGAGGCAGGCCAAGAGATGCTCCCCACGTGCACACACTGTCTCCCGGGTTCAAAACCCCAGAAATCAAGAGGGTTCCTTGGACATCCCTCCCTGTCACCTACTCCTCCCTGAGAGGGGCCCGAGAGGTGAAGCCAAAGCCGAACAGTTCCGTGTAGCCAGGCCCACTACACCACTTTCCTCCCAGCAAAGAGTCCTTTTAAAGTCATCCCAAAGGTCCCAATATGGTACCTTTAATAATTGAATAATTTAAATAAATAAATATGTATGGAATAAATTAGAGGATTTATCACTTGTCCTTTCCTTTCAAAAGTTTCGGGGAATAATTTTGACTTCTGGCTACTCCAACCAGAAAATTCCTAGCAGCCTGCACTGTTTCTCCTTCTTTGGCTCACGGCCCATGAACCCTGACCCTCACCAGGGTCTCCCATTCGAAGTCCCGGACAGGGACAAGGACAGATATGATCTTGAGCCGCTGGCCTGTGGGCATATGCACACTTCACAAGGATTACATGCAACTCCATTTGCTCATATCTCCTTTTCTAAAGAAGGGATATCAACATTCTAGATGACCATTATGGAATCATCCATCTCATCCTACTCCCCCTGGGGGGGATGGCCTGGGTGTGTATCTTTCCGTCTTCTCATCCTGCCCTTAGGGCAATAATGAGGCCCTCTTCTCAGACAGACTGAAGAGTCAAAAACTTTCTTTAATCGCTAAAGTGGGATGCTCAGGCCAGCCCAAGAGAATACAACACGCTCTTCTTTTGGGCTAGATCAGTGATCAAATCTACCTTTCTTTCCTCTGCCCCTTCCACCAAGGGGTCCACTAGAACAAGCGATCTGGAAGAGCTCTTCTTGCCCAATTGGTATAATCCTTTCCTGATCAAGAATCTCTACAAGCTCTGCCTGGGGCTGGCAGGATTCCTTGGGTCATCACAGGGATGGTAAGCCTGCCCAGATGGGCCATCAGTTCTGTGAGCCAGCCCCCAAAAGGCCCTAGATGACTCACTTTCCTAACCCATGGTCTTCTTTCTATGCCTTAGTGGTCTCATACCTCTCTGGGGCCAGAGACTAGGGAAGGCGCTGGTTGCTCCCTCGGCCAGAACTTCCACTCCCCACTCTCAGAAACAGGGTTTGGAATGGCCCTCTGTGGGGTAGACTCCATCTGGCTTTTTCCTGCCCAAACCTACGCACCTTTGCCAAATCCATTCCCTCCAAGGCTTAGGCCTTCTTTCACGTGCAAAGTGTCTCAGACGGTTGTCTCCCTTGACTAAGCTGGTTCCTCGCTGAGAGGAAATGAGGCTGGCCGCCAAAGAGTGCTTGGATATAGGTGCTCGCGACCCATAGTAGTTCTGTGGTTAGACCCTACAATTCTTACATGGCTAGTGCATTCACTCTCAAACCCTGGAGGCCCTAGAACACACCCTGATTCATCCTAGAAATCAAATGACAGCTCTAAGGGAAGGGGTTAGAGCCACAGACCTGACTTGCTTACAGTCGCTAAAGAGGTTTAACAAGATCAAAAATGCTCCCACCCTGACGAATAAACAATGTGCTCTTAGGGCACAGAGGAAAAATAGGGCTTTAGGCACTAAAAAGTGACACTTCACCCAGATCCAGCCTGGGAAAAGACCAGAGAGAAGGGGGGGGAGGGGGGGGGAAGTAAGAAATCCCCAGCCCTTATCGGGTCCACACCCCACGCAGGGTAGAGGAAGGTACAGGGGCTGATGGAGGAGATGCCCTTCAGAACACAAGCCCTCAGGAGCCTGTGGCTACGAAGCCCAAACCCTCCAGAGCAGCCTCCCCAGCTGTCCCACAGTCCTCTGCACCTGACTCGTGGTGCACGGTCCACATACGGGGGGCGGCCTCATATGGTAGAGTGTAGCTTGCGCCCTGCTTTTGATGCTTCCTTGTTCCCAAGAGAACACTTGGGGAAGTGTTGGGTGGGGAAAAAAAGATTCTCATTTATTTTGGAAACAAATCAAAAGGGGATTAGGGAATGAAGCACCTTAAGCAATGCCCCCTTGAGACTTCTTTTCACGACCCCAGGGTCTTCACAGGCATAACTTTGGCTCCACGTCTCCCTTCTCAGAGCCAAGAATGGCCAGCGAGGGAAAGGGTGGGGACGAGAGGACGGAGGGGAAGAGGCTCAGGGGAGGTGGGTGCTGAGAGGTGGTCCCTGCCCTCCTGGCCCCTCCGCCGGCCAGCACAGGGGGTGGGCCCGCTCCTTCTCCCTGGTACATAGGCATCATCTCTTTTTAAAATCTGTATATAATATATATATTTATATTCTCTCTCTATTTATACATATATATTTATATGGTCTATGTACATGTATTGCACAGGCCTCCTGCAGCTGCCCCAGCTCCTGCCTTGTCAGTGATAGCGGTTCCTCTTCTCTTCGCTTTCTGATGTGTAGTCACGGGCCCTGATGCCGTTCTGAAGATTGATGAGTGAGTCCTTCATCTGTAAGATAGGGAAGCCCACCCCAGCCCGGGTTTGTGCCCTCAGTGGGCTCCTCCTCAGCAGCACCCACCACACCCACGTACGGCAGGTCCCCCCGCCAGGCCGGGCAGCTAAAGGCAGCAGCTCCGGAAACAAGGGTCGTTCTCAAGGGACACAGTCTCAGGCTGAAGGGGGACGGCCGATCGAGCACTGGGAACCCCTGGGGTAAGGGGTGCTGTGTCTCAGTGACTTGAGGTCCTTGTTTCACGAAATTAAGAATTCTCGCGGACGTTCTGTTGCTATCAGGACCCGCGTCCGACGCCACTGATTGGTCTTCTACTCACTCGGCTTGGTTTCCCTGTGATTCTGAATACACTGTCCTCCTCTCCTGGTACCTTTGCCACGCTGTTCCCCCAGCTCAGACTCCTCTCTTGCCCATTCAACCTCACCCATCTACTACTATCAAGGCCCAGAACGACTCCAAACTTTCTCTGGCTCACAGCCATCTCTCTCTCTCCTGGCTTTTCATGGACCCCTCACTAGGGCTCTGCGCTGCAGTCATCTTTAACGGCTTTGTTTCAGCTGTGTTGGGACTGCACTGTCTTATCCTTACCTTGTACACCCCAGATGCCAAGCAGAAAACTGAGTAGGCTCCTAGCTGTACCCATGTCATTGAATTAACTGAATCTTAACCTTCTTTAAGAAACAGATACATCCCACATCACGGGATGGAGTTTACATGGGGCAATTCCAGCGGTAGAATCCTACCCTGGCTCTAGGTAAGCTGCCTTGTTAACACAGGACGGTTAACATTTCACAGGTAAACGGTTACGGGTTTTGAGAGCCTCTGATCTCTTGGCCTAATCTGTCACTTTCTTCTCTTTAGTTCTTCGATATCAGGAGGGATGAGGGGCCCATTAATGTTCTTTTAAAGGGGAGAGAACGATGGGAATTCCCTGGTGGTCCAGTGGTTAGGACTACGGCGCTTTCAGTGGCAGGACCTGGGTTCAATCCCTGGTCGGGGAACTAAGATCCCACAAGCCACGCAGCGTGGCACGCCCCCACACCCCCAACCCCCAAAAAAGGGGGAAAAGAAAAACGAAAAACAAAATCAAGGGAACGGAACGAGACACCGATCTTAATGCTTGTAGAGTCGAGTCTACGAGGCTACAGGTCTGCCTGCCCCAAGCTCCTTCTGAAGGAGACCCACCCTGAATAGAATTCCACAGCTGGAAGGGGACCAGGTCATCCAGTCCAACTGCCCCCCGCCTTTAATTCATAAGTCCCTCACCCCACATCATCGCATCACCCTCTGAGCACTTAGCCCGTTCCATTGCGGGACTGCTCTCCCCATAAGGAGTGTGCTTTTTGCTGATGACTCAAAAATCCGATTCCCTATAACTTCAGGCCCTAGTTCAGTCCCCTGGAGGTTCACAGCGGTCTAACCCTTCTTTTAGATGTTAGACCCCAACGTCTGAACACTGTCCTGTGCTGCTCACCCACCCGTCTTCCCTGCTCCTGAGCACATCTTTACTTCTCTCAAGCCTTCCTGATAGGCCAGAGCTTCCAAACTCCTTGCTGTGTTGTCTGCCCTCCTTTGGTTAAAAAAAAAAAATGCCCTCCTTAAATGTGGCTCCAGTGTTATGCATGGCACTCTAAACCCATTAAACTGGATCACGATCGCTGCATTAAATTTCTCTACCCTTAATTTAGAGCTAAGAAAGCAAACCATGAAGGGGAAATAAAGTTGAATATTAATGAGTGCCTCCCATGGGCCATCAGATCAAATGTGACAGCAATTTCACGAAGCAATGATTATAATTCCAATTTTATAAATGAAGGAACCGAAGGTCCCTAATACTAAATCCTTTGCCTGAGGTCACAAAACTAGTCAGTGGCAAGAGTAGGATTCTACCTCAGTCTGATAAAATGAAGCTAACTATTGATTTTGCCCCAGAATGACTTTCTTAAAAAGACGCATCTGGTTTTTCAGAAAGAAAACCGTACCAAGAAGAAGACGTTATGAAAAGGAGACACGGTACCAGCCATCTTCCCAGACTCTCAGCACAGCCCCTGAGGAGGGGCCACGGCCTGGGCGTTGGGTGTTGTGTGCATGTTTTGAGGGCAGGAGGTGGGGGAGGGGAGCACACGTCAAAAGGAGTTAGAAAGACACGCCCTCTGGGAAGATAAATCCCTGCAAAAAGGGGGTTATCTCTTTCAAGGCCTGTCAGATGGCTATGGGTTACCAAGAAGAAAAATTAGCTCTCCTTCCACCTAACCTACAGTTTTCCTACTGCAAATCCAGTGTGTTATTTCACTGACATAATTTTGGGGAATACACGGGTGTCTCCCACAGCTCACTCAAGGGTGGCTTTAAAATCAGAACAATGGATGGCCTGGGGGAAGAACGAATGGGAGGAGCGCATCTGGTGGGCGATGATGGAGATGGCGCTGTCCTCAGAGCACAGGGCAGAAGTCCCATCTCCGTAAGACCAAGGCAAGGAGGGACGGTGGGGGCATCTCACCTGGTCAAGAAGCATCACCGAGGATTTGATGATCTCCCTCCATTTTTGGAGCTCGGTATCGTGGTACTTTTGCTGGGACTCTAAGAGCTGGGCCCACTCTGTCTGAGACTGGGGTAACCTGTGGGGTAGAAGAAGGGGTACCCCAGCAGCTGGAGTTATGGCCCGCTGACTGTCCTATGCGCCCAGACCCCTAAAGGACAGAGAGCCACATCAGAGCGCTCTGTCCTTTGCTCAGTGCCCTGGTTCCCCTGTGCCCCAAATCAGAAGCAGACTGAAACTACAGGGACAGTTTTCAGAGCCTGCCTAGGCACTCATCCCAGAGGGTTATCCCCCGGCCAAGGGCAGCAGGGCCGTCCCAAGGAGACTGGGAAGCAGGAGCCGGGACACAGTACTGGCTGGGGTGAAGGTGGGAGCAAGGGGGAGAGGCCAGGATTACCTGTCCTGGAGCCTCAGACCCTGCCAGGCAGTGAGGGTCTGGGTGGTATATTCCAGCATCCAGAGTTTGTAGAAGAGCATCAGGTTGAGGACGACCAGCAGCACCAGACTAAGAAGATGCCAAGGGGGGAAAGCGAGAGCCGTGAGCCGGCGTCTGGGGGAGCCCCTCCCTCTCAGAGCCGGGCACTCCCCTGCCCAGGGGCCGCTGTCCTCGACCACTGGGTCACCCGACGCATCGCAGGGAGTGGTTAAGTGAGCCAGAGGGATGCAGCGGAGGCGGAGGGCGGGGGGGCGGCGGGGGGGGAGAGGGAGAGAGAGAGAGAGAGAGAGAGAGAGAGAGAGAGAGAGAGAGAAGCAGTGTCATCTGGAGGGGCCAGGAAAGGGCTGTGGAGAGGCGTGCGGGGTGAACGCAACAGAAAGGAGAGACATACAAGTCACCCAGAACCTGGGTGCTGGGGGAAGCGAGGTAAGATGGAGAGGAAAAGAGATGATGGGGTAAAAGAAGTCAGCACCTTAAACAGATCCCAGTGGGAGCAAGGAAGAAAAACAGGGAGGAGGCAGAGGTTAGAAACAGGCTCGTGTGGGGAAGGGGAAAGCCCGCTCAACCCGAGGCAGAGAGAAAGTGAGCGTCCATGACAAAGAAATGGCGGGAGCAGAGACACAGCAGGATGGGGACATCTAGCAGGAAGGAAGGGGGGCGCTGGGAGCAACTGCACACAGACTCTTAGCACTTCAAGGGTGATCAGTAGAGACAAGGTTCCTCCTACAAACCCAAACCCGGGGAGGAATTCCAGTGGGATTCCCAGCTCTGCCCCTGATACGCCTCCCAGATGTTAGCACAACTGGCCGAGAGCTACCGTCTCCTCCGTGCCCCTGCCACAGCCCTGCACGGGGCACGAGGACCAGTCGAGGCTTCTCAGGGATGGGCTGGAAGTGCTCAGAGTCAGGGAGGTGGCAGGAAAACCAGGGGCCGGGGGACCCAGTGGGGAATGATGAAGAGTCACTGAGGCCTGTGGGAATTCTCTTCTCTTGGCCTCAGTGGCCTAAAGATCATTTTATAACAGAGGTTCATGGGATGGAGAGATGAAAGCTCTGGGAAAGAGAGGACGCAGACACGCAGAACTGGGCACAAAGCCTGGCTCACTGCTGAAACATCTCAACTTTCAATCAAGTTTCCTAGCTTCACTGAAAGCCGGTTCCTTCAACAGGACAATAATACCTACCCTGCTGAGGTTGTTATGTGCATGGAAGGAATGTATGTGAAGCCCTCCACAAGGAGCAGTTATTTTCATTAAAGGAGGAAGTACAGACACACAGGAAAAAGAATGACAAAAACGGGAAGATAAAACAAATAGGTGGAAAAAAGACCAACAAAGAAAGAAAACCTATGCTAAGCCTCTGACCTTTCAAAGCGTGTGCTGCATGTGGTGTGTGGTGTGTGGTGTGTGTGGCGTGTGTTACTGTGTTTCTTGCCTGGGCTTCCAGCACTATGGAAGGCGGCATTCCTTAGAGCAGCAGCTGCAAATCCCTGGGGCTACTCGGCTGTGTTCTTGGGGCTCTCCTGAGTTTTCCACGAGAACTTCTTAATGTTGTATTGAATTTCAATGATACCACCTTTAACTGCATCAGTGCGCCTGGACCACCTGAATGCCGCTTCCTCAGGGTGTGCTACACACAATCTCAGTACTTGCGTTTGGGTTTGTGTTTACAGTCCCGTCTGTGCTCAGTGGAGGTCAAGGGACACCCTTGCCCGCTTCCCGAGTGAAGGCTTGGGGGTGGTCTAAACAGAGAAGCGGTAGGAGGCTGGGGTCACCACAGGGCAGGCTTACGGCAGCCGGGGCCTCTAAGACGCAGGGCAACCTGCGCTGTACCAGAAGGTTCCACTCAGGCTGGGAGCAGACGCAACGCCTGGACCTTGTAGGGTTGAATGACGAGGCCCAATTATCCTAAACGAACAAAGCGCCAACGTTTGTTAATATGCTATAAAATTTACTCAGGCCACTGGCCTTCTCTACTAAATAATGACAGAACACAGAGAGAGCTTAAACAGAACTAACTCAAGGTTAGAGTTCTCTGTTGACCAAAACCAACACCAGAGACTTAGTTTTAACAATGGCATGAATCACATTAAAACGATGCTGCCAAACGTGAATTCTACTGGCTTTACGGTAGTCCTTGTGTTTAATTCTGTAAAAATATGTTGGCTTCTCATGCCATAGTCAGAAGACTTTTGCATCTACTTTTATGTTACAAATTCAGGTAAGGTTAGCAAAAGAGCCCCCCTCGTGACCCTCAAAGGCCCCTCTCCCTGTGTGGTCCCCAGGTCTGTCCTCAGCCCATTTCCTTTCTCACGCTCCATACTCTCCTCCGATGATCAATCTCATTCCCACCATGGCTTTAACGTTACCGACAATTAAATCTGCAACTGCAGCCTGAACTTTCCTCCTAAGCTCCAGGTCCACATCAAGAAATATCTATCTACGGCAGCTCAGAGACATCGGGAACTGACGGCATCTTCTGTGACAACTTTCCTCTAAGTTCCAGGTTTCTGTCCATGACACAACCATCTACAGGCACACAGATCAGGAAGGCCTCTTCCTTCGCTACGTAACCAGGTGTAAGGAGCCTTCACCTTCTGGGCCCTCTCAGCCCCAGGAGGCCCTCATCTCAGTGTGACGGTCCCTCCCGCCGAGATCACTGCCGTTTACTCCTGTTGGCCCCCACTGCCTCCAGTCCGTTCTTGTCTAGCCCATGCCCCATACTGCCATCTGAGTGATTTTTTTTTTTTAAGTGTAAATCCAACCATGTCAGTCCAGGGCTTCCTTCCCAGATTCCTGTGGGCAGAGCTGTGCCCCTGTTTCTGCAATCCTGAAAAATACTTTAGTGAAGGCATGAAGGGCTGGGGGTGGGGTGGGAGTCACAGAAGCAGGACAGAGCTACGCACAGTCTAACGCCTGGTGCACACCTGGTAGAGCCAGCGTCTGGGCAGCTCCTGAGCACCCCCCAAGCTGTGCCACCACGTCTCACAGCACAGCCCAGGCAGGAAGGGCTGGGCAGTCAGGCAGTGGGCCCAGCCAAGCAGAGGAGCTGTCTGTACTTAGCTGTCCAAGCTGTTCCTACTCAAGGTTTACAAAAGTCCTGAGCAGGCTCTGGGCTCACACTTCAGAAAGCTGTCTTCCCATCTTACACCCTCATGTTTTTCAACGCACTTGCTCCCTGGCCCAGCATCTTTCTGTGCAAGTTACTGAGCCCACAGCTTTACAGCATTATGGCAGTGATTATACACGGCTTATATTAAAATAAGCATACACTTTTCCTGGACTCTAGTCATCGATTGTGTCCGGCCACCCTGCCAAAGGGTGGGCCCCGTAAGTGCACAGTCCCGACGCCTGGCACAGAGCAGACACCCAGAACGTCTGTCACAAACAAATGAATGGGTTCCTAAAATGCTCTGTGGCATCTCTATGTTAGCATTTATTCAACAGTGTAGCAACTGTGAATCTCCTGTCTGTTTGACCCACTTGAAATTGAGCTCCTGAAGGGCATGGAGGCTGCACGCAGCATTTTCTTCGGAATCCTGAAGGCCTAGCATACAGTGAGTGCTGAGTAAAACAGAGAAAAAGCAGCAAAGAGGCAAGGAAGGACAGATAGAGCAACCGATCTGGAGAGGGACTAGAGGAGAAGGCAAAAGCCAGGGCAGCAGCAAGGGTGTTCGGATCCCTGAGGAAGACAGACGGGGAGGAGGTGGCAGGCGAGAAAGGAAGGCGGCCGGGGCGGGGCGGGGCAGGGGAGGAGAGCCGGAGTCCCTTACACACAGCTGATAACCAGCAGTAGCTTGGACACACTCTGCAGGTGGAAACCATTGGGGCTGTCCTCGGGGATGTGCCGTGTCTGCGTGGAACCTGTGGGGAGAAGGAAAGAGGTCATCACCACGCGGCCCGCCAGCCCACCAACGACCGGCGTGATGCTGGTCACGCACAGAACTGCCCGTGACGCTGTCGTGGCAACGACGTGAGACGTGGACCCGGCCCTCAGGGAAGGGAAGCTCCTGGAGGGCAAGGGGGACAGGAAAGGGACCGAACAAATGAGCAAGTCACCTGACCTCTGTAGCTAGGACATGCAGGTGCAGGACAAAGCGACCTGCAGCCGTGGAAGGGAAAGAGCACTGGGCTGGGACCAGAGACAGCTTTCGGCTCTGGCTTCATCCATAACTGGCCACGGGAAGTTGAGTGAGTCACGTGATCCACTGAGGGTCAGTTTACTCGAATGCAAAGTTAGCCAGGAGTCCTGTATGTAAAACTCATGAACAACGTGGGAGCGCCCTGGCTGAAGCCAGGGGAGGGACAGAGAAGGCTGGCACCCTCCTCCTCCCCCTGCCCTGCCCCACCCAAATCTGATGAACATCCGGGGAAGTGCAGAGCACAGCCTGAAAATCCCTTGCTGCGTGTTTCTGCGACCGAGCAAAGACAGGAGGTTGTGAATGGCTGGATGGGACGAGGGAGCCCCACTGCCTGGCAGGGGGCCAAGGAGGGGGCTGCCTCACACTCCCTGACCTTTGTGTCATGCGGTAACCCTGGGGGCTGAGCTTCGGCTTCTCCCTGGAGCATGTCCCAAGAGCTTGGAAGCTGCAGGCCTGAGCCGAGGCATGCAGGGAGCCATGGAGCTCAGGGAACACGGAGGCAGAAACCCAAAGGCAACTTCTGTTCAGCAGAGCACACAGGGGGGTTCAGCAAGGGCTGAGGAGCTTAAGGGCAAAGGGAAATGGCAGAGCATCCAGAGCCTCAGATGTAACGAGTCGTGAGCCAGTTATACCCAGTCCACGCCAGGCTGCAAAACGAGCACGCCTGTGTGCCCGGCACAGGCACGCAGCTCCCGCCCACAGCCCTGAGCCACGCCTCCCCGGCCCCCACCCGCGCACACCTGCCACGTGCTTGATCCTGTGGCCCACATCTTCATCGGTGGGTGTGGTCACGGGGCTCATCACCTCTTCCAGGTGGGGCACCCGCAGGTGGGCATGGGGACGCTTCCTCCTCCGCACCGACGGGGCCTTACTGGCCTTCTCCTTGGGAGACTGTCTGTGCAGCTCAGCCAGGTAGGTGCTCTCCGTTTTGGTCAGCTCGCTCTCTGTCAGGGTCAAAAGGCCATATCACAGGACATCCGCCCCTACCTCCAACCCAGCACACTGGCCTCCAAAAGCAGCTGTCTACTCCTAGCCGAACCTTCTCTAAGGGGACCATTTTCCCCTATTGTACTCTGGGATGTGGCCTGGAAGGGCGGAGATCCCTCAGGGATGCCCATGAGCCCCAGGAAATACTCCTGGGACCCAGCCCAGCCCAAAACCCTCTCTGGGTCGTTCAACAGTGTGTAGAGACAAAGGCTCCTAACACGCACCCTCACGTATGCAATCTGGGGCACGTCACGTTTCCCAATGGACGCCTTCTCGGGCTACTTCCTTCTCATAACAGAATCACCACCAGTGAGCCTGGATCTCAGGCTCATTTTGGGGGGGGGGTGGTCACGGATCCCTTCATGACGACGATCTCATAAAGGTTACAGTCAGAGCCTCTTCAACGTGCATACGTTCACATACGTGCTGAACTTTGTATCCGTTTCTGGGGCAGAAGCCCGCTCACTGCCCCCATCTCTCCCCGTGCCCCATGCCTCTCAGGCCCTGAATGGTGACAGCGGAACGGTTCACCCAGCACCAGTGACGGTGCTCACCCAAGTGGCGGAAGTAGTCCTCCAGCCCACTCCAGAAGTTCTTCTCGATGAACGTTTTCACCAGTCCCCAGGGCTGTTTTCGATAGCGCAGCTCTGTGGAGACCCTGAGAAACAAGCCACAGACAAGATCAGCCGTTTGCTAGGCGGACCTTCCTCTGCTGCGAAAAGGAAACTTCAGGTTTAAGGCCGAAGCAGCTTCACGTTGGTGCTGCCCTTTACAAGTTAAAAAAGCCCCTTCACATCCACATCACCTGATCTCCCTGGCCACCCCTTGAGGTAGGTGAAGCTAGTGGATTTACCCTCATTGCATAGAAGAGAAAACTGAGTCTTAGAATTTGTAAGCAGACCAACGATTAACAAGAAGGGCTCTGACTCCAAGCCCACAGCTCGCTCATGCCACTCGGCCTCATCCCAGGAGGGCTCCGGATGGCGGGCAGCCTGCCGGCCCCAGGGCCCTTCTCTCCTTCTCCAGAGACTTTTAGCCCCGGGCAGCCTCTCGGGCTTCTCGGCTTCCACCTTTAAGGGCTTCCTCAGCTCCTGGCCTGGCCCCTGCCTCTCCACCCTCCCCGGGACCTCGCCAGCTCCTGCTCTGTCCGCAGCACTCTGTCCCCGTTGCGGGCGCCTCCGCTGTCCCGGCCCTGCAGCACCACCTTCGGCTGCTGCACGGTCACGCTGCTCTGCCTCTCCCGGAGGCGCACTTTCCTCGGTTAACAGGTGCTCCCAGTTGACGCTCCCCACGTTCAAGGCTCCCTGCTCTGCCCTCAGGAGGAAGAAGGGACCTCAGCCCCAACCCTGGTCCGACGTGTGTGTGTCCACGGCCACGTCACCCCCACCCAGCAACTCTTCCCTGGATTGAAGGTGGGCACCTCTCTGTAAAGGTCTGTCTGGGGTCAACCAACTACCTCTGCGTGAGCTGGACAGAAGGGACACCCAATTGGAAAACCCTCCAAGGAAGCTGGAAGCGAGGAACACAGATGCTGCAGGGGAGGGACAGTGGGGCAGGGGGGAGAAGAGAGAGAAGGGAGGGAGTGCGGGGGGGAAGTAGGAGGAAAGGAAGGAAGGGAGAGAGGGAAGGAGGGAGTAGGAGAGGGGCGGGGAGGGACAAGGAGTTGCTCAGAGAGAAGCACCGAAACCAAAAAAAATGTTTCAAACAGGAGAAAGCGGGGCTTCCCTGGTGGCGCAGTGGTTGAGAGTCCGCCTGCCGATGCGGGGGACACGGGTACGTGCCCCGGTCCGGGAAGATCCCACATGCCGCGGAGCGGCTGGGCCCATGAGCCATGGCCGCTGAGCCTGCGTGTCCGGAGCCTGTGCTCCGCAACGGGAGAGGCCACAACAGTGAGAGGCCCGCGTACCGCAAAAAAAAAAAAAAAAAAAGAGAAAGCTTTGTCCCTTTTCAAGGTGTGGGTATTCAGATCTTCCCGATTCCCCAGAGACCTCTCGCAGCCTTTCACCAAACTCCTATTTTATTTGAACGTGAGTGAATTTCTGCTCCGTATAACCGGAAGAACTGGGTCTAAGGTACAGGTACACGATCGGTTATTTTCAAATGGGTGTGTGTCTTGGCTTTTCAGTCAGACTACAAGCTTCGCAGAATGTTAGGGTCTAAATTTCTTCCTTCACAGTGCCCAGGACAGGACTCGACCCACAAACGGCATCCAACTAATCATTCAATCAACCTTTTCTGACTCTGCTGTGTGCAGGCCCCGTGCTGGGTGCTGGGAACACAGCGGTGTGTGGACTGGGACTCCTGCCGGCCAGGATGGCCGGAGCTGCCACCCAGGGAGACACATGCGCAGGAACTCGCAACAAGCCCAACACCCAGCAGGGTGGGAAGGGCAGAGACTTGCTTTTCTAAGACCTGGATTTCAGCACTTTTGACTCTTGGAGAAGTTACTGAACTTGTATGACCCTCAGCTTTCTTATCTGAAAAGTGAGGATAAACCCACCTCCCTGGGTTATTCTAAAGAACCAGCTCTTGGAGGTGAAGTACCTACACAGTATCTTATAAACTGCAGACAACCACTAAAAAGCAGTGGTTGTAAAAGTTTTACTAAAGAGACACACAGAGGGGTAAAGAGAACACGTGGTGGAGAGAAGCATGAACCGTCAGGATGCGGTGGGGGGGTGGGTCTCGGAGGCTCTGGAGAGGAGACAGAATAAAGGCTGAGGCAGCAGCCGGTACACCCAGCCTCCCCCTCCTCCCCAGGAGCACATCCACGCTTTCTGCTGCAAGCTCCCCCAGGTGCACAAGGAACTTGCTCCGCACCCGCTCGGCCGTAGAGACAGCACCTGAGTCGACTCTTGTTCCGGGCCACGCGGGTGAGAGTGTAGCGGTTGATGGTGTAGAAGTAGTCGTGATACGGCACGTCGTGCGTGAGGACCTCGGCGTCGACCACGTAGCACTCGCTCTCCTGGCTCGCCTTGTACATGGTCTGTGGGGAGGAAAGGGTCGTGGGACGAGGCTGACGAGCAGCAAGACGGTAAAAGCACCTCCTTCCTAACCTCCCCAGCCCACCCCCAACTTCTGAACGGGGACCCAGAACCACGGGAAACAGCAGCATCTAAGCATGTCAAATGCCGCCGTTTCAGGGCTAAACAACACCATCACCCAGACACTCTTTGCTAACGTCTCTCCTGAATCCTCCACGACAGAACAGAGGCTTCTCCAGCCCGCCCTTACTGGCCTCTGCCCGGGGCTCACCTGTGTCTCCCTGACAGTGGCAGTTTTGGGAGCCAGAGGGTTGGTAAGGGTGATGGTGTAAAGAATCACTCGGCTCTGGTTTCCATTGTCTTCCTTCTTCCACGGATGGAAGATGATATCTGAGGGGAGAGAGGAGCCGTGGGATGATGGAGGGAGAGGGGCGTGCCATCCCCACATCTGAACGTCCCCTCCAGTGCCCTCCTCTTGACCGTACTGACTGCCGACTGGCCCCCAAAAGGAAGCCAACGGGAGCCTGAGGGCCGGGGGAGGAGGGCGAGAGGAGGGGGCGTCAAAGCAGAAAGAAGCTCATTGTAGCATGGCTGAAATCCTACACAGGGCTCCAGAATGTTGATTGTTCTGGGGCTCGGGCAGGAGGTCCTGGGGCCACCTACGGGGGAGCTGGCAACACTGGAGTTACTGTGATGAGGGCCTGGGATCCTTGGGACCAAGCCCTCTGCTCCGAGGCATGGCCTCCCCGCGCCCTCGGCTCTCCCCTCCTCCTGGCAGAGGGCTTCGCCGATGCCCAAGGGCTCTTCCACAGACCCGGACCCTGAGCAGCCCTGCCAGTCCCTGCGGTGCGGCAGGGGCAAGGAGCACACAGTGCCAAGCATCAACTCTGAGAGCCTGAGGTTTGAATCCCAGCTGGGCCCCTTCCTATTAGCTGCATGACCTTGGGCGTCTAATAATGGTCTGAGTTTCAGCGTCCTCACTGGTACCGTGGGGATCACAATCCTGGCACACAGGGCAGACTGGAGGACTGAATGAGACAGTGTAACGTGCCTGGCGGACAGCAGGTGCCGACAGGACATGGTGGCCGCTACTCTCTACTAGATGGTGAGCCCTGGCGGATCCTGTTCGCCGCCGAGCCTTTGGGGCCCGGCATCAAGGGTCTGGGCACCACGGGCGAGTGTACAGCCACGGTGGCGCGGGGAGGAGTAGCCCGCAGGGCCCCGAGGAGCTCTGGCACCGTGTGAGGCCACAAAGGGGGCGCCCCGGGCCATGAGGCGGCCTGGAAAAGGAGGGAGCTTGGGAGGAGAGGAAAGGAGAGGGGACAGAGCGGGAAGGGGTGGGAGGCACCAGCCCTGGGAGGGACGGACCTGAGAAGCGTCGCTGTTCCATGAAGTCCCGCTGGAAGGGCGAGTCGGTGAACAGGAGGTCGTACAGCTTGTCCACGCTGAAGTTGAAGACTTCATTCACGTACTGCCGGCCACTCAGGTCCTCGTAGAAGGCCTGGACCTCCCCTGCAGAGAGGATGAGGAGGGAGACAGGGAAGGTGAGGGACACCCCCCAGAGCACCCTCCATGGCTAACGTGGGAACGGCCACCAAGGCTCAAAGGAGGCCGCGGGGTGGGGCAGCGGGGCCCTGGCCTCCGCCGTCCGTGGCTTTGCGTCAGTCGGCCTCCTTCCTCAAAGGGCGTGCACGTTACGGACTCTATAGCTTTACAGAGAGTTTGGGAATGTGCTATTTGCCTTTACACTCTCAAGCCTTCCTAATTAAAGTGATCTTAGACCAAAGTCTAAATAGATGACTACTTCCTGGGCTTGCCGGAACCCAGAGGATCAGTTATCAAGAGTCTGTAAGTTAAAGCACAATTGACAGCAAATGTCACCGCAACCCACGGCACTGGTGCGTCCAGGGACGCTGACGAATCTGTTTTTACAAAAGCTTCTGAGGCTGGTCTGGTCTGCAGGGCCGTGATCTCTGCGCAAGGTCTGCTCTCCTTCCATAAGGCAGCCTATATCCCCTTCAAAAAATTTCATTTTCTACAGGAGAGAGTTTCTGAGTACAGGTGAGTTGCTCAGACCCCAGCATTCCTCTTGAGCCCTCGGCACCCCACAGGCCCTAATCACTGCCCCTGCAGGGCTGTTATCTGATCTCAAGAAGAACGCTGCCATTTCTGGCATCCCTGTGACCCTGAGAAGGCCAGAGAGGAATTCACGAGCGTCCTGGAGCGTCCGTGCGCATGACTGCGGGGTCAGGACTGTGGCGCACAGCTCGGGCGCGCTTCTCAGTTTACACGACGGCGCCCCGGTTCTTAGGCGGTGCCCACCTGCGCAGTCCTTTGCACCGACCCTGCACCCCAAATGGCAGTGGGCAAGCCCACCACAGGTGAGAATACCCCTACAGGTGACTCGCAGGAGACCGTCCACACAGGTGGGTAAGTAAGCACTGTCTGCACAGCCTCGCAAGTCAGAACCCACCACCAACTCAAAGGAGGTAAGCCATCAACCATACTCGTGAACACTGAGGATCTGGCCTGGAATGTCAGAGGCAGCGTGTTCCCGAGGGAGGGCTAGACGCCAACCCTACGCAGGAGGGAAGTAAGAAGCTACCCACTTAGAAGTATGAGAGAGAAGGGCGGTCTCCTCAGTCTGTCTGACCAGGCAACAGTCTAGGTCCGAAATCCCCATGCTGGAGCCACCGGAGCAAGTGTCTGTTAAAATGTGTTTCCAGGGCCAGCGGACTAGCACTTTGCTTGTGGTGTATACGCGTCAACACTGTGAGGGGCAGAGCTGCAGGGCACGCCGGTGCCAACAGGGGGCACATGGAGTGACGGACTAAATGGCAGACAAGACAACCTAAGACAACACTGTAAAGCAATCATACTCCAAGAAAGATGTTTAAAAAGAAAACTGAAAAAAAAAAAAAGACAAAGACAAATATAAAACGACAAGGATACTACGGTGAGTGCCTGAAAAAAGGGATGTTTGCTAATAACAAGTGCACCTTTTTAAAAAGAGCTGTTTTACCCACCCACCCTTCCGCCAGGAAACCGGACTGACTCCAGTCTCCATATGGGAACATCCGTTAAGCCTCCAAAAATGTTTGGAGACAGGAAGTGCCATTCTGCCCCCGCTGTCAGACGCCCACCTTCATCGTGGGTGTCGGAAGAGTCACTGAGCTCGGTGGGGATGTCCTCGTTGTCGTTGAAGTCTAGCGAAGGGGAGTTCACGGGCGCGATGATCTCAATCTTCTCCCCGATGATGCTGTCGATGGCGAGCTCCTTCTCCAGGGACCCGTCGCCCTCCAGCACCTCCTCCTCCAGGGGCAGGCCGTCAAACTGGGGTGGGGACAGAGCGGTCAGCCTGGTCTACTCTCCAAGAGGGAGTCAGAGAGCTGGCCGCGGGAGCCCGCACGTTCAGAACGCAGCTGCTCGGGGGCTGGGCTGTGGGGGTCAGGGGTCTCCCCAGCTCTGCCGGGGAGGACAGGACACAGCACAGGGCCCTTCCCTTCTCCTGACACCAAGCCCCACACATGGGCAGAGGCAGCTCCGTAGTCCAGCTCCTCTTCTGGGGCCAGGCCTCCACCGTCCTGTAACGACGTGGGCCTGCCTCCAACTAGTGCCCTGTTTTCTGAGAGGCTCAAAAGGCTTCCTAAGCAGTTTTTGATTCATTCTCCCATTAGCCCTGGGAGCGAATGGGTACAACTCTTTACATTTTAAAGTCAACCTCTGAGACAGAAAATGGAGACTAGGCACCAAATGGATGATGCTTTCATTCTAAGGCCAAGTGGTCTGACCCCTAAGCCACTGGAATACAAGGCTCCCTTTCCTGGGAACCCTTTCTTCTACCTGCCAGCTCACACCCAGACACTTCCCTCACCAAGCTTCTATCCCCTCTATAACCAAGTCCCAGAGGACAGAGTCCTTCTTATACATTTCTGTCTCTTCTGCAAAGTCTAGCACAGCAGGAAAATAAACCGGAGTGTCGACACTAGGAGCTCCATCACGATTTACGGAATGAATGAACAGATAGCAGTTCTGCAGTCCTCTCTTCATGTACAACTTGGACTTTAGATCGAGGCAGTGAAAAAACAAAGACCTGGAATAGTTCTCCACCAGTGGGCTGATCACACCAGCCCACGAAGAGCAAAGCTCACACAATGGACTTGAAATGGTTCTCATCTGCTCCGAAGCCAAACAAAATCTGGAACCCGAAGCACCAAGAACCCAGCTCTGGATTCTACACTCATTTGAATGCAGAGTCCCTCCGCCCCCGGATGCCGTCCTGCATAAACTGACCACAGTGTAACCAACCTCCCCTCTACCTGCTCCCCAGGTTGGGGTCCCGTGGAGTTAACAAGGCTGGGAAACACTGCCACTGGATTGGGTGGAAGCAAAGGGCTCCCCGCCCGTACCGAGACGGGCGCTTCGCTGCTCCCCGTGGATGTCAGCGTGCTGTTGGTGATGGACTTCTTGGGCAGCTGTGGGCTGGCATCCGGCTTGGTCTCTATGCTGCTTTTGGATGAGCTGTCATTCACTTCATTCTCCTCTACAGGGATCTCCTCACAGTAGCTGAAAAGAGACAGTGTAAACCCACGTTAGCCTCAGTGGCCAAGACGGCAGACTCACAAGAAACTCACACCCACCGATCCATCCAAAACTATGGGCTTGCGTGACCTTCCTCAAACCTCTCGCTGCCCCCGAACTGCTCTCCTAAAACCTCCTTCCCACCTGACACCCCCTCCCCGTGGTAAAATTCTGTCCCCAAACTCACCTTTTCTAGGCACCCTCCTTAGATTCATCCCCACCTAAATAAGAAAACTGTCTGTCTTCAACTTTCTTTTTCCATTGGCTTCCCAGCCCACCCCAACCTGACCATGTGAATCAAACATCCGGGCTCCGAGCATACATCTGATTTCCCACAGTGACCAGGACAGGACTCTGGACATGAGTGCCCTTCGAGGGTACCTGCCCAGATTCTGGATCATAACTAGCCAACTTCTCTGCATCGCACACCTGGGGAAAAACCCTCCTTGAGATAAAGGCAGGTGCCCTTCTGCGGACACCTTCAGGGATGCCATCGGAGCCTCCCCCAAGGGAGAAAGCGTCATCACCGTCGTCATCAGCATCTAATTTATACTTTACATGTTACCTCATCTGGACGCATAACAACTCTGAGTAAATCATTCCATGCGTTTCAGAGATTATCAAGTAGATATTCACAGAGGCTAAGTGATAACTACTATTAAGTGTCAGAAGCGGTACCTGAGCCCTGGGCTACGCACCACACGTTTGACGTTCTTTCCTTGCTGTCCATTCCTCTTGCCTCTCACATGACCACCAAGCCTCTACCTTCCAACCTCAAGCATACTGTATCGCTCTGCAGTCCCATCTGTCTTAGCCTGCCAACAGCACGTGGTGCAACGACAGCCCCTCCTCACAGCGTCCTTCCCTTGGCTTCCAGGATAGAAAACTCTCCTAGCGTTCCTCCTCCCTCACTGAATGTTCTTTTGTGATTTCTTTTGCTGCCTCTTTCTCCTGTTGAGTGTTCCCAGGCCCAGGCCCTGAGCTTCTTCTCATGTTAATTCGGTCACCTGGTGGTCTCAGCCACTAGTGACCCCCGAGGTTATGTCCCTAGCCCAGACCTCCCAGTGCACTCCACACTCACACACACAGATGCTTATGTGACCTCTCCACGTGGCTAACAGTCATCTCAAACTCAACTCGCCTAACATCAAGCTTCTGACCTTCCCCCGCATCTGCTCTGCTTATAGTATTGTCCATCCGAGTTCAGAACAACCCTATCCTTCCAGCTGGTACATCCTTAAAGCCACCTTTGGATCCTTTCTGGGCCATCAGCAAATCCTTCAAAATATGTCTGGTTCTGTCTTCCAAATATATTCAGAAACTAACCACTTACTGCTGTTTCTACTGCTACCTTCCTGGTCCAAACCACCATCACCTCTCATCTAAATGATCTAAATTATTTGGCAGCCTCTTAGCCAGCCTGTCCTGGGTCCCCTTCACTCTATCTTCAACCCAGGAGCCAGAGTGATGTTAAAAAGTTATGTCAGATCTCATCAATTATCTATTCAAAGCCTTCCCTGGCTTCTCATCCCCCTCTGAGGAAAAGCCAATCATCACGCTGACCCAGCGGCCCTCAGAGTCCAGCCCGACCTCCCCGACCTAGCCACTTCCCACCTGCCCTTTGCTCGCTGGCCCAGCTGCCGCTTCCGCTCCCTCCGCCTGGGAGGGGCCTTCCGGGGCCTCCCTCATTCCGCCAGGGCCTTACTTAGACGCCATTCCCCAGCCGCCCTCACCCCTCTGGAGAGGCTTCCCCGGGAAGCCTGCCCTCTGCCTCGCTCACCCCATCGTGTTGAAGTCGTCGTCAGGGGGCACGTAGTCCTCGTCATCGCTGGTCAGGCCCAGCTCGTTCCCGTAGCACTGGTGAACGAAGTGCCAGAGCTCCTTGGGGCACAGGGGCTGCAGGGGCGGCAGACGGGCTCTGACCCTCCCTCCTCAGGACCCCACTCTCCACAGAGGCACTGAGCTGAGCTGGACTCCCCCAAGGGTAGGAGAAGCCAAACTCCAGGCAGCGCCCCCACAACAACCCCACCCCTCGCTCTTCTGATCTCAGCAAGACGCCCATCTTCCCCCTAAGAATACGGCTTTTAGTAAAGCCAGGAGCTTGGCCTGTTCCCTCAACTCAGGCTTGCACGGTGGGACCAACGGGCCCTTGAGGATGGCAACCGCCCACCTCTCGCTCCTGTGGGTGAGGTCCGGCACAAACCAAAACTCCTCTGGGGCCAAAGTGATCACAGAGCTTCTGACCTGGACTCAGAATGAGCACCAGAGGCCCCTGGGCCAGTCTCGCCCACGCTGCAGAAACCTCCTTATACTAACAGTGGTCACACAGGTCCTCACGGACCTGACCCAAGATGGATCAGGTCCAAGAATGAGGTGTGACCTCAAAGGTGGCCCATTCCACAGTTGGGCAGTTCCTGTGCTTGGAAAGAAGTCTACATTCTCATAGTTTCAGGGGCCTCAAAGGTCATTGCATCCAGCCCTCTCTTCACTACTTGAATACTTCCTTCTTTATTCTTAATTACAATCAGTCTGCCTACAGTTCTATGTATTAGTTCCATAAACAGTTTTTCTCATTTCACTGCGTGTCTACATGTCCTCCTCAAAAGCACTGTCCTAAGAAGAGTTAGCTCTCATTGAGGTTCAGAGTTTTGGAAAAGAGGCAACAGAATGTCAAAGAATGAAGGTCAAAGGTGGAGACCATGGATGAGTCCAAGGTTGGGAGGAGGGAGAGAAGGTGGGAGGGATAAGTATGTGAAAAAGAGAAGCACTAAGAAAAACAGAAGCAGGGACTTCCCGGTGGTGCGGTGGTGAAGAATTCGCCTGCCAATGCAGGGGACACGGGTTTGAGCCCTGGTCCAGGAAGACCCCACGTGCCGCGGAGCAACTAAGCCCGTGCACCACAACTACTGAGCCTGCGCTCTAGAGCCCATGAGTCACAACTACTGAGCCTGCATGCCACAACTACTGAAGCCCACCTGCCTAGAGCCCGTGCTCCACAACAAAGAGAAGCCGCCGCAGTGAGAAGCCCTCGCACCGCAACGAAGAGAAGCCCTCGCTCGCCACAGCTAGAGAAAGCCCACGCACAGCAACAAAGACCCAATGCAGCCAAAAATAAATGAATAAATAAATTTATATAAAAAAAGAAAATCAAACTTAAAGAATGTTCCCACCAACGGATTTGATAAGGAGTTTGAGCTTTCTCTGACCCCATCCTTTCCAGGTATGGTTTAAGAAGCACGCAGCTGGCAGGATGCCATGAGTCAGGTCTCCGCGTTCCCGGCTAAGGAGAACTGCCTGGAATGGCATAGTCGGGGCTCTCTGTGAGCCGGAAGGGTCTGGGGTGGCAGCTCTCTGTGCTGGCCGCACCCCCCACCCCCTGCCCCAGTGCCAGAGGGAGGCACCTGCTTCTGTACCTGGACCTCCTCCCTCCTCCCAGCAGCCTTTACATACACCATCCACCCTGCCCGGGACACATCCGCGTCTCTGCCAATCCACGCCCTCCCCTTCTCCACAATTCACCTGCTCCACGCAGCCTTCCCTGACCAGCCCCACCGGGCTCAGCTTGTCTGACCACAGCCAGGCCAAGCACAAAAAGCAGACCCTGCTCATCAGGCAGAATTCTGATGTGATTTTGTGAGACTTTTTGCGAACCATATGGATGACGCTCTGTCTTAGTTAGAAATGACAGTGGCTGTGAGCTAAAATTCAGACCTGCCAATGGAGACTCAAACGCATTTCTCAGTTTACCATTATCCATGGCTAATAAAGGTAGACGATCAACTCAGAATAAGTGACCAGGATTTATACGAAGGCTACAGACTTCCAGGTTAGAAGAAACTCTAAATAACAAATCTATTTAATTTTCTTTAGACAGTAATAAGTTTGGGCTAGAGTCAAGGTAGATACACACATAAATTTAAATACATACAAGTCATATATATAATTGTAATTACAATATTATATAATTATATTACATAATTGTTCCCCCAGGTCTCCTTCCCTGGCTGGGAGGCTGTTTCTCAACACCCCCGGCATCTGCGTGCACAGGCTGCACAGCCACGTCTCCATCTGCATCTCCCACAGTGTCCCCTTCATCCAGGTGATCAACCGGTGGCTATGTTAACTCTATCTTCCTATTTTCTGCACTTCCTTAAAACTTATTCTATTGAAGTATAGTTGGCTCACAATGTTGTGTTCATTTCTGCTGTACAGCAAAGTGATTCAGTTATACATATATATGTATATAGATTCAGTTATATACACATATACATATATAGGCTTTCTTTTTCATATTCTTTTCCGCATGGTTCATCACAGGATATTAAATAGAGTTCCCTGTGCTATACAGCAGGACCTTGTTGTTTATCCATTCTGCATACAAGACTTTGCATCTGCTAATCCCAAACTCCCAGTCCTATTTTCCGTACTTTTGATGCTCTAGCCTTGCTGACTGGGGAAGGCCTGCCCCTTGCAGGGCTAGCTAATTCCCAGAGATAGAACTCACCCTGCCAGGGAGACTACCTTCCCTATGTAAACCGGCCAAGCCAAAGCCCACACACCGAACCACCTTGTTTTTCTAGCTCTTACATGCCAGGCCGATACTCTCTCGCGCTAATTACCCCGGGACAGTCTCTCTGGAGACGGTCTCTCTACCCTGAAGCCCAGTGAAACATTCAAACTAGCCAGTCCAGTGAGCGGCTTGGCCAGCTCCCCCACGCCTCACTCAGCCTTTCCCATGAAAACCTGCAATGAAGGCTCTTGCCCCGCTTCCCCCTCGCTCTCCCTGCCTCCTGTCTGACCTCGAGCATACCCGTGTGGCCCTGGCTGGCATGCTGGGGCCTCTGCTTCTAGGGATCTGTGAGTATAAAAACCTCTTCCTTCATGACAGTCATTTCTGTGTCTGGGCGTCTTACCGCGCCTGATTAAAACAAACCCCGGTGCGTTTTAAAACAGCGGGAATGCACTGCCCTGTCAACAGGGCCTTGCTCCAGGCGGCAGGGAAGCTGTTCACATAAGAGGATGTGCTACTCTCAGCACCTGGGTCACCAGCAGTGGAGGATATGGAAGCCTGGAGGACTTCCAGAACCAGGAGAGGCATGGGCTTCTTTGGAGCAGGCCGATGTCACAGTTAAGAGCAATCGCTCCCGTGGACCCCCGCCCAAGCGGAAAGAACATTCTAGGTGGGTGTGCATCCTGGGGCTGAAGGAGCTGGGCAGGACTCACCTTTTCCAGGAGCGCGTTCTGCCAGAGCCGGAACATCATCATATACGTCCTATCCCGGGCCCCAAATGAAGTGAAAAAGTGCTGGATTGAACGAGAAAACGGCAAGAAACGTCTGTGAAGACTTACAATATAGTGAATGGAGACACAGTACTCCTTCCTTTAAGAAAGGCTCCTGAGTCCATCCTCAAATACTGCGGACTCTCAGTCACCCGTGATCACAGCACAGGGGCTCTGTAGTGAACGGGGTCAGCACACCAGGGACCAGGGCCCTGGGGCCTCTGAGTCCACACTGTCTCCATGTCCTTCGATGTTCACCCACACTTTCGTCAGTGGTTCTCTTTCTGGTTTGAAGTTCTCACCTCCATAAAAAACTTCCTGCGCCTACGTACACGGACTGGGCGAGTGGTGAGCTGGGAACCAGCCCAAGGGAAGGAGAAGGCAAACCCACTAACCCACTCACCCTTCGATTCATCAATTCAGCAAATACTTGAATATTAGTGTGTGCGCTCTTCTACACGTACACACACTAATACGTGTGCACACACTCTTCTACATGTTTTGGGCACAGTAACAAACAAAACAGAAAGCCCTTATGGAGCTTACACATTCGTGGGGACCTTTTATAATGTGCGGGAAGAGAGCGACAGAAACCCAGACTTTACTGAACACGTTCTAGGTGCTTCACAAATGCTCCTTCATTTAAACCACACAGAAGCTTTGGAAAATAAACATAACTGCTGATACTTAATAAAGAGAAACCGGCTGGTGAGGTTAGGTGACCTCTGTAATCACAAAGCTGCTTCGTGCCAGAAACAGAATTCAAAGCAAAGACGATCGGACCCCTAAGCCTCAGGGTTCTTGCCTCTGAAGTGCCTGAGTTCAAGGGCACTGCAGACCTGTGTTCAGTCCAGCCCTAGCCCCGAAGCTATCAGTCTTCAGGCTCTGGTTAAAGGTCAAAGATCACAGCGTTTCCTCCGCTCTCAGTTTTATCTACCCCATTTTCTCCATGCTGACGATATGGACAGTCTGTCTCCTATCAGACTCCTCACCCCTCTTGATGAGCTGTCCTGATATACGATGATACAGCTTACATTTGTAGAGCACTTTGCAATTTACTGTTTTCAAGTGTGTGAGGTCATTTCAGACTGTTAAACAGCCGTTGCTGGCTCCGTTTTACATTTACAAACCGGGGCTCAGAGAGGCTACATAATGTACCTACAGCCACGGGACTCTAATTCAGGTGTTCTGGCTCCAAGTCCGATGTTCTGCCACTCCACCTCGCCCCCTGCTCAGACCCCAAGCACCCTGCCCACCACGGAGGTAGCTCCCGTAATCTGCATCACCTTACCGCCTCTCACCCCAATCCTACCGGCCTCCATATTAGTGCAACTGAAGGGCAGAAATCCAGCAGTAGGGGGACTGGGGTTTGGGGGAACAGAAAGTCCAGGATCAGGCTCTACTTACCTTTTCCGAGTCAGTGCAAACTTGGATGGCATTGGGAATGAGGCGGGCTGTTTTTTCTTTAGTCATGGAGCAGATGTCTTTCAAACGAACGGTCAGCTGGCGTCCGCACAGAAACAGAGAATGGATATAACAAGCAAGAAGAGGCATATTAATAGAGTCAGGCAAAGTATTCACACGGCACCAGTTCAGACAGAGGAAATCAGATCACAGGCTGCATACTTCTAAACCTGGAAGGGACCTCCTTAGAGATCACCTGGTTTGGCCCCTTATTTCAGAGGCCACACGGCGAGCCTCGCCCAAGGTTCTCTTGATTCTTGGTCCAACGAGCTTTGCTTTCTCATTTCTACACAGCCTGATAAATGTGCAGAGGTCCCATCACGATTTGCCACTTACAGAAACACGGAACACTGGCACTGGATGGGACCTTAGAGTCATCTAGTGTGTCTTTTCTCACTTTATTTTATAAGATTAGGAAACAAGGCAAATAAAGGACTAGCCTAAAATCACACAGCTATTGGCTGCAGAACCAGAAAGTACAAGCCCGTTCTCTTGAGTCCCAAGGCCAGTGCCCGTTTTACCCTACACTTCTGCCTCCGTGGTGACTCCTGCCAAATATTTACCTGCACTTCCCCAAAATCAAATGCTCACCCGAGGAGGAGGGAGGGGAAGGCATGGTAGAGAGATCTATCCTTCAAGATTCAGGCACGTGCTTTTGTGAATTATGCAAAGGCTTGGGCAGAGTTTGAAATCAACCCAAGGACAAAAGTGAGGGCAGCTTCCGCAGCCACAGCCCAGGGGGACAGCCCCAGGGAGCAAGCCCCAGGTCTTTACCAGAGTTTCCCAGCGGAAGATGTTGCTGTAGAAGCAGATCCAGTTTTCAGAGAGGTAGAGTCGGCCCTGAAGAAGAATGTCTCTTTGGAGTGCACAGGAGTAATCTGTGGTAGAATGGGGGACGGAGCTCAGGGACAGGGAGCGTTCTCGGCAGACCAGTACAGTCAGGCAAGCCATCCCCCAACAGCCCCGGGAAGCCCAACTGCCCACCATGGACTAGGTGTGTGAAACACTAGACTAGCGGCCAAGGGAGTCCCTGGCGTCTCCTGATCAGGCAGGGGAAGGATGTGAACTACGTTAGAGGACGAAAAGGTCGATACAATTCAACCAACGCTCCTCCCCCTCCACAACTTCCCCAGCCCCTCCTCTGCCGGGCCATCTGCAGGGACAAGAGTGGCAGCGACGCCTCCCAGGCCGGGCTCTCTGGAGGCCATCACGCAAGTGGGGCTCAGCCCTGAGTCCCCACCGCTGGGGCCAGCTCCCTGGACATCCTCGCTCCCTACTCCCAGACAGATGCTCTTACTTGGGGAACCTGTACTCAGAAGCAGCCTGATTGCCTTCCTGCCCCCACACGCAGGTCACCCAGCTCACCAACGATGAGGCGCTCCGTGTCTGGAAGTTGCTTAAAGAGCTTTCTGAAGTCTTCATTTCTCTGCTTGTAAGTGGGGCTTAACACCTGCGTGAAAATGGCCAAGGTTAGCAGGATGTTCCCAGGTTCATGGGCTGGGGAGGAAGGTGTGGGAGGAGGACCTGCTTGCACGTTTCAAGGCAAAGCTGAGGCTCTGTTGCACCAGAGACCCCAGGAGTTAGGCAAAGGGGGCTTGGTATGGAAAAACACGGTGGAGAGAATTTGATGCTGCAGAAGGCTTTATACCCAGTGTCCATCAGTGAGAAAATGTCAAACATACTAAGCAGGGCCCACACAACATCCCAAGTGGACAAAGGGAGGAGGGACAGCCCTGGGCTATTGCTGTTCTGCCTCTGACAGCAGGAAGCACCATGGTGACAGTGAAGCAGGCCCAAGGGGACTAAGGGGATCAAGGGGACCCCCACCCCCACCCCCCCGGCAGGACCCAGGATATGACAGCGCCCAGTGTAGCCCTCAGAAGAAGCTGTCATTACGAGTAACACAGTTAGCACTTGGCTGTGTCTGAACTTCATGACTGGAAAAAAGAAATCATGAAACATAAGACTAGTACAATGTTATGTCAATTATAGCTCAATAAAACTGGTGGGGGTGGAGCGAGGAATTATACCTTTACAAAAAGTGGATTAAAAAAAAAAAAAAAACCCCATAAAACTAGTACGAGGGCTTCCCTGGTGGCACAGTGGATGAGAGTCCGCCTGCCGATGCAGGGGACACGGGTTCGTGCCCCAGTCCGGGAAGACCCCATATGCCGCGGAGCGGCTGGGCCCGTGAGCCATGGCCGCTGAGCCTGCGCGTCCGGAGCCTGTGCTCTGCAGCGGGAGAGGCCACAGCAGTGAGAGGCTCGCGTACCGCAAAACAAACAAACGAACTAGTACTTAAAAAAAAAAAGCACACAAGTAGGGAATTTAAAAGCATATCTTGCAGGCTTCCCTGGTGGTGCAGTGGTTAAGAATCCACCTGCCAATGCAGGGGACACGGGTTTGAGCCCTGGTCCGGGAAGATCCCACGTGCCGCGGAGCAACAAAGCCCATGCGCCACAACTACTGAGCCTGAGCGCCTAGAGCCCGTGCTCCGCAACAAGAGAAGCCACCGCAATGAGAAGTACGCGCACCACAACGAAGAGTAGCCCCCGCTCGCCGCACCTAGAGAAAGCCCGCGCGTAGCAACAAAGACCCAAAGCAGCCAAAAATAAATAAATAAAAACAAAAAACCACATCTGGCAACTTGAGGTACCCAAACTTCACTCCCTCACCATCCCTTAGAAGACTATCTAATCCAAACCTTACGTTACCAATGAGGAAACTAAGCCCGGAGAGAAGTCCCTGCCCAAAGACACCCCTGAACCCACACCTAGCGTTTCGGTGCCTCAGTGAAAACTCAAACCCATCAACTGCCTTAATGAATCCTTCTGGGAAATTCCATGAACCAGTCGAACGGACAGGAATCCTGCTCTTTCCAAGCTTACAATCAATCGTGTGCCCGTAAGTGAAAGGCACCCAAGGATGGTACACGAAGACAAGCGCACAACCCGGGAAGGGCAAGGCCTCGTGACAGAGACATGTGCACTCCACCCAGGTGACTTGTTGACCTACTTATGCCAGGAACACACGCAGGTAGACAAACCGTCCTGCTATTGCTGACAGATGGGTCTTGGCCATTTACGCTTTCTCGCCCACTTCCCTGGGAATCCACTGGCATACAGCTGGAGTTCACAATGGAGTGAACTCTGCACTGTTCGTTTCTTGGCTTTCTGCAAAGCTAACGGCCCGTGAGACAGCTGAGGCTGTGGCCTGACCACCCTGGCAGCAGGCACTGACTACCTCAGCTCGGTGACTACCTGTGCCAGAGGGAACAGGAGGGTTTCAGGAAGTTGGAGGAGAGAAAACAGCATGACTTCAGTTTGGGGGAGGTTTTCCAGGTAAGAGAGAAAGAAGAGGAGTGCTTTCAACTACTTTGTCCATAGTTAATTTGACATTTAAACTCTTGTTTTGGCTTATTTATTTATAAAATGAGTTTTGTATGTGCAAGTGGACCCTCTGCTACCTTCCCCAAAGCAACAGATATGCTGTAGGATCCCAAACTTCAGAACTCACCGACCATATGTTTGAACCAAGTATCGGGGTCATTGGGAGGGAATGTCTGGAAGCCAGCCCATCCCGTGACTTCTACGGCCAGAAAAGACCTCAGAAGACAACATTCCTCGGACCCATCAAACTGATACTGAGGTATCCAATCTCAGTGGCCCCCTGGCCTCACAGGACAGAGTCCACACACTGAAAACCCTTGCCTGAGCACCCGTCAGGAAGTTCCTAATTATGTCTAACCGACCTTGCAGAGCTAACGTGGAGTGAGATATGACCCTGCATCAAACACTATCATAAGCCCTTCACAACATCCTCTCATCTGACCACAGGGTCGTTTTTACGATCCCGTTTTAGACGCGAGGAAGCTGAGGCACAGAGAGGTTAAGCAACTTGCCCAAGGCACGTGGTTACTAAATGCGAGTGTGGAATATGAACCAGGGCGGGCAGTGTGGTCCACAGCTCTGGGTCTGAGCCATCACTCTGCACTGCCTCAGGATCCTTGCGCCAAGAAGGAAACAACAGGGATGCCCCAGCTGAGCACACCCTCTTGTGGATGAGGTGTTCACTTATGCGTGGGGCCCCCACTAGCCTTCCATGCCTGCAACTGGGGCTTTTTTGGGGCGGGGGTATAGTTTCAGTTTTGCAAGTTCTGGAAATTGGGTGTACAACAATGTGAACATACTTAACACTACTGAAATATATATTTAGAAATACCTAAGATGGTAAATTTTATGTTATGTGTATTTTACCATACTTCTTTCTTTTTTTTTTGGCCACGCCATGTGGTTTACAGGATCTTAGTTCCCCGACCAGGGATCAAACCCAGGCCTTGGCAGAGTGAAAGCGCACAGCCCTAACCACTGGACTGCCGGGGAAACCCCACAATTTTTTAAAAAACTGTATCAGTCAAGTCGGTCTTAAAGTTCCAATATCTGCCTGAGGACCAGCCTACCAGGTGGCCCTGGACCCCCTTCAGTTGAAAATGGACATCAGGCATCCAATTGCCTGCAGCCTGGAAGTCCTCCCCTTTCTAAATGTTCCCTCTGTGGCGCTCTGTCACCCCTGCTCCTCTCACATCCAGTGAGGACTCAGACATGGACAGAGATGCAGGCGCAGGGAGTCTGGCCCTCATCTCCAACCCAGAGGCAAACGGAGGGAGCCGCCCTCTCCTCCCTTCGGAACAAAGCCGTGGCTATGGGGAGGGGAGGGCCCATCCAGCCCTGACCTCAGAAGTCAGCCAGTTCTGCAAGGGCTGCCTCGGCGGGGTGTAGGAACTCCTTAACCCAGGCCCACAAGTCACTGCCCTGATTCGAGCAGGCTGCCACCGTGGAAGGTAGGCAGGCTCGCCTCCTAGACTCTAAAGTACAGAGATCTTAGTTGGCCCCGCCACCACCTACCTTCTTGTCCCGGGAGACCGTGACCCTCTCTCCCTGGCGCCCTTGTGCTCTTAAAGCCGTCTCCTCCGAAGGGGAGGCACGGCTCACCTATTTTCATTTTAAATGGCCAAAGACTTCTGGTCCAAGGCTTGTCAAACCCGGGGCCCTCTCAGGGAGCAGGGCCAGGTGGAGAACGACAAGGGCGCAGCAGACCTGTCACACGGCGCAGAGAAGTGAGGATGCGCACTCACGGCTGGGATTTCCTCAGACCCGGGCCGGCAGCAGAGTTCCGCGCCAGCAGGTCCATCCGTCAGTTTCTCCAGGCGCCGCTGCAGGGGCTGGCTGTCCTGCTCCAGCAGGAGGCTCCAGAGGACCCCCGATTCCGTCAGAGATTCCATCCCGGTCCTTGAACTCCGACCCCCCACCTCCCCACAGGATGCAACCAGTCAGTCTCGCCGGGGCTGGACGCAGAGAGGTGGCCTCTGGCTCCTCAGCAGCGGGTCTGTGTGACCCTCGCTGGCCCCCCTGGTGCCCCTAGAGCCCGGTTCCCGGCGCAGAGCCTCACGGGTGGGAGGGTGCGGTCAGCAAGGTTCTCAGGCGGGCTGGCCAGAGTCTCCAGGGGCCGGGCTCTGCCTCATCGCACTCGGCTCCCAGCGTGGCAGGTCTCCAGGCTGCGGGGGACCCAGATGGGACGTGAGGGGGCCCCTCCTCCGGGTCAGCGTGGACAGCCGCTCCAAGGGGCCAGCTGCGGCCAGGACGCGGAGGACGGGGCAGGTGCACAGGGCCGCCAGAGTCCCGCCCCACCGTTACTCACACACAGTAAGTACAGTGGCTCACGGCTGGTCTGAAACTCCAGGGAAGACAGACGCCCAACTCCCCAGCTCTGTCTGGCCCGTCCCGTAAGGCAGCCTGTTCAACGTGCAGTCGCTGCTCTGGGCGGGCGCTGTCGCTGTGACTCACGGTCCTCACCCAGGCAGCGTGGCCACCGCTGGCTGGGGCACCAGGGCCTGCTCCCCCCAACACCCCCTTTCCTCCCAGACGCGCTCCTCTCAGCTGACCAGCAAGCAACTTCTTTGTTAGAATCGCCCGTGGCAGGAGGGAGGGGGGGGAGGCAGGGCGGGTGGGCGGGCAGGGCTGGAGCCCTACACACGCTTCGAGTTACAGGATCTGGGTGATGGTACCGGCCAACGTCCTCCAGTAACCCCCGGCCTAGCCTGGCCTCCCCAGCAGATGTTTCCTGCAATGGAAAGTAGCTGGCCAAGGCTCTGCATCGGGGAAGGGAGGGGAGGAGGTGCCAGGGGCACTGCTGTTGTGATGAAATCTGAAATGTGAGACCTGAACAGCCAGGGACTTCTTGGAGACACGCTCTCCCCTCACTGGCCCATCCATCCACCAACTCCCCCGTAGCAGCAGCAGCAACAGGAGACTTGGAAGTTTAACCCATCCTGTTTCAGACGTGCCGGTGGGGAGAAGCTGAGGCCAACAGCTCCCAGGTGCGTGGGCAGCATCGCCTTCCTTCCCAGGGACGCCGGGAGGGCACCCACTCAGCCTCTCAGACCTTGAGGGCCAAGGAACCATGCTAAGAGCAGAGAATCTGGGCCAGCTCCAAAGGAGACAGACAGGCTGCAAGGAAGCTGAGACCTCTGGAGAGGAAAGAGAGCCAGGCCAATGAGGGCAAGAAGGGCTCTAGAAAGAGAAGCTGGGGACAGAGGTCAGACGGCACTGGGGCCGGGAAGATTGGATTCCCAGGAAATGTCAGACTCTGGAGACAAACGGGGCACCTCCCTCGCCCTCCCCAGTTCTGCCCGCCTTGCCAGGAGGGTCTCCAGGCTGCACACGAGGGAGAACGTTGCCTTTGTCCTAGGAGTCTCAGCTATTGCTATTTGATGCAGTAACGCTCAAACTGTACCGTACTTAAAAATGATCTAACCATCATATCAAAAGTATAGATTCCTGACTCCCAACCCCCAAAATTGTGCTTCAGAGGAACCTGGGGTCTCCCAGTTAAGTCGTGTTGGAGGAAGAGCCTGAGTCCTCCCCCGAACTCCTGTTCGCGTCTCACTGTGCACACCCCAGACGCAGCCACCTCCTCCGCCCATCTATCACACAGGGTGATTCCTCTCTCAGACTACCGTCTTCTCCAGGAAGCAGCTAACGCCTCCAGCTATCTTCTCCAGCACCTGGTATGGTGGGTCTCAAGTCTCCACCGCTCAGAGAAACTATTTACCACATGAATGCATTCCTTCTGCGCCTCTTACACTGTCCCTATTTACACAGCATCGTGTGTGTACACATCCACACACATCCTCGCTCCTCTAGGCATGGCTCCTCAGCACCCAGTCCCTGCCAACACTCTCCAAGCCACATATCCGAGCTTCTCTCCGCCCTGCATCAGCCCTATTGTCAGGAGTGGGGTAGGAGAAGTCAGCAATTCTGTTTTCCAGGGTGACCGGAATGCTGCTCTCCTGGGCCTCAGCAGACCCCACGATCTAGGCAGTGCCAGGACCCAAGAGGGCTGAATCCTTACAGAAATTCCCTGGAAACATGTGAGTACTGCTGCGGCCAGATAAGGGGATGACTGTTTGGGGTCCGATGCGGTGAGTCAGGGGCAGGACACACCCAGAAAGATAAGCCCTGGAGATGAGTCTCAGTGTTCTCAGCCTTTGTCTCCTACGCCCCTCACAACGCTGCCCCACCAGGCAGGGCAGCGGGCAACTTCCAGCCTGGGGAGAGGGAACTGGCCCCAGGCTAAACATTAACTCCACGGCAAACACTGGGAGCTGGGACCAAGTGGTACCCCTCCCTGGATAGAGCAGCGGGAGGGAGAGGGTGGAGGAGTCCAGGAGAAAAACAGATGGATCTTGGTGACACATTGGCCTCACCTAGGAAGAAACCAATGGAGACCTTCAAAGGAGACGCTGGACTTTCAACCAGATCTGGGTAGGGAGGAGCCAGATGTGGGATAAGGGGCAGTGGAGACGGGGGAGGTGACCCAGCAAAGGAAGGAGAGAGGTGGGTGGGAGAGAGCGTAACAGAGAAAGGTGGAGCGGAGCGGGACAGGAAGTGGTCTCACCTGGAGACGGGGCCGCTCTGGAGACAGTTAAGATGGGGGCACGGGGGTCCATGGGTAAATAACAGAGGGAAGCTGGACGGAGGCAGAGGAAGCAGAGGCCGTCCCCGAAAAAAAAAAAGAAAAACAAAAACGGGCTGCCAAGGTGTCCTCAGTGATGCCTTTCAGCGCTCACTTCCACTTTCCTCATTGTCCCCCATCATTTGAATTTCATTCCTACAAAGCTTCGTCCTCTTGTTCAATAGTATGTCTGCCAGGCCTGCCTGGTCATTCCACAGGGCCGGCACCATCCCTCTTCCCCACTGGACAGCCAGCATTCCCAACGGGGACCAGCAGGCCACTTGGGCCCTGAAGTCTCAGGGCAGCCGCCAGCGTCTGGGCTCCCATCCTCTGACCTCAGAAACCTTCCTTTCCCTAGGTTGCCACGGAGATGACTGACCCTCCAGGAAAGAGGTGAGGCAGGTGAGGAAGCACCTTTGTCCACCTGGAGCACCGGGGAAAAGTCTTCTGTGACTTGCCTTCATCCAGGATGCGAGAGCCCACTGCGTCCAGTGGGGCCATCTTTGGGGGGCAGATTGTACCCCTCTGGCCCCTAACTCTCCCCTTGGTCCCCCGTTTCTGCTCATCCTTCCACCTGTGTATCCCCCAAGCTGGGGGCCTTGACTAATAAAACTGGGGTCATCAAAGTGGGGTTCAGGGGCAGTAGATGTGATGAGGCCTGGCAGGGACTCAGGCAGGTGGCCCGGCCTTCAAACCCCACTCTTGACCTGAATATCCCTGGCTGGGGACCAGAGGCTCTTGCCACAGTCCTTCCACGTGTCCCTGGGGTCCAGCCACCTCCCTCTGTGGAACCCACGCTTTATAAAGGTCAAGATGGTTTGTCATCATGGTGACAGTTCCTCCCTGGCTAAATAGGTAAAAGTAAAATGCAGAAGAGAGGCAGGTGGAGGGGGAGGCTGGGGAGGGACAGGGCAGGGTTGGGGGGGCTTCCTCTCACATCAGAGCCAGGCCACTCCAGTGGGCCTGAGATGTTCTCGCAACAGTCGGCAAGCATGTGCTGACCCTCGCTGTCCTGAATCCGGCCAGGCATTTCTAACTGTCCCTAGGGCTGGGGAGACAGAGCCTTTGCGTATCGGAAGGATGTCCAGTGCCAGCGATGGAGCCTCAGGCAGCAGCATAGCTGGAGAGCCACCAGCGGCGTCAGGAGAGGGATCAGAGAGGGCTGTCGCAGAGCTGAGAAGGAGACACGGGGTAGCCTTCCTGATGGTCAAAGTCCAATCCCCTAGGCCAACGCAGTGGTGAGGTCGGGGGACCGAGCAGATCGAGGGAAAACAGAGAACCAGGTCACAGCAACAGGGGCAGGGCAAGGGCCTCCTGAGAAACCAGGAATGGACTAGGGGGGGCAGTGCTAGGCAGTGCGGGCGATGAACTGAAGTTTCCTGATGGGGCCTCTGCCCACGAGCGCTGACACACACACACACAGCATACCGCAGGAGCGCAGGCCCCAGAGGACGGGGGTACCACACACCCATGGGCACGGACTCAGGCGGTTCTGGGCTCAGGCAGGGAAACTCCCAGGACCTGGCTTCCCAGTGGAGCCAGAGCATCCAGCCTAGGAGCACAGCCAGGCTCAGGCGGTGCCCACGGAGAAGTGCACTGGTGCCATCAGAGTGGGCACCCGTGGGGGTGCCACTTGTGCGAACACACATCTTGCTTCCTCCAGACACCCAGGGGTGCACCAGCCCAGAGCTGGGGCATCAGCCTCAGGACGAGAGCAGGGTTTTACTTGGAAGAGGGGGGGTCCCGGTGTTGCTTGAAGCCGGCCTCTCTAGAGCTCTACCCACTGTGGCAGCTGATGACCCTCCGGACGTGAAAACACATAAAGAAAAAATGCCGAGATGCACTAGACACAGCCCATGACATCTGTGGCTCAGGCCGGCTGGAGACCCCTGTGCCTCGCAGCTTCCCTCCCATCTGCTCAGCTTCTGCCGCTGCCTCCCAATGCCCACCCGCCATTTCTCTCTCCCTCCCCCACGCCGGTCCATTCTGCTCCCTGTTCCGCCCACAAGTCAGGATGTCCACAGTGGAAGTCCGGCAGCACCCCGGGGCCGGGTGGCAGACACAAGGGACCACGTGTACCTGGCAACCCTGAATCGGGGAGCAGGGGAAGCAGGAGGGCAGCAGGAACACATTTGTGGATGGGCCCCATGTCTGGTATGGCTGAGCTTCCAGAAGAAGCCCCAGTGAGAGCGGGAGGCCGGGAGGGGATCTCTGAACGCTGCTTGGCAGAGCCCCTTGTGCACTTGGCCTCTGTGAGTTAATGATTTGTGCTGGGTGGAGAGTCAGTGTCTCTGGAATCCATCTGGGGTGAGGGGTGGAGGGTGAAGGGAGACAGCCTAGGATTAATGGAGGGTGAGGGCAGGAAAGGCCTGGGAACCGGGTGGGCTCTGGAGGACGACTGTATAAGGAGATTTACGGAGCGAGTGAGGGCGGGCTGTTCCAGCACGTCTCCGCTGCAGGTGGAATCCACCAGGAAGCAACGCTCGGCCATGCCGGGCTCCTCTGTCTGTCACTTATCTGCCATCAGAATGCCTGGCCTCTGGCCCCATGTGGCAGCTGGCCTACCACCACCGTCCAGCCAAGCAGCAGCATCTATTTCTAGCCTGCTGCTCTGCTGAGGGCTCGGACGCCAGTTCTCCTCTGTGGGGCTGAGGGAGAAACTAGGAGTGAAAGGAGGGGAAAAGTGGGGTGGGGGCGGGGGGGGAGTAAACCTGCTAGAACCAGAGAGGGAGAGAAAGCCAGCCCGGAGAAGGAAAGTTAGAAAGGAGAGCGGGAAACGGAGGTGGAGAAAAGAAAACGGGGGAGTCAGCGAGGAAAGGGTAGGCAAGGATTCAAGGGAAGGAAACGTGAGACGGAACAGAAAAGCTTGCTGGAAAGAGGAAAGGAGAGAAAGGAGTAGATAAGAGGGAGAGGGTGGAGACGGGCAGCAAGGCTGAGGATCTGCCCGTCCAAATCTGGTCGATTTAATTGTCCCCTGGGTCTGCAGCCACGTGTTCCCTGTTCCCCTTTGAGGCACTGATTTTACAGTACCCCTCGGGAGGGTGGAAGATTTCGGGACGGAAAGGATGCTGGAGGCCCCACCCACTCCCAGGAAAGCATTCTCCATCCCCTCTACGTCCTCCCACACAGGAGCTCCTCTCCCCTCCAGGATGTCAGCTCTAAGCCACGGGGAGGCCACAAGCCCAGGTGAAGGCCACTGTGGGTCCGAGGGGGGCTGAGGGGCTGAAGTCCGGCTTCTCCCACCGACAGGCCACCTAAGCCCTCAACTCCCCTCCTGCCAGCACAGCCCACCAACCTCTGCTTTGCCTGTGCTGGGTGAGGCTAAGGCTGGGATCCATCAACCCTACCTCTGCTTGGTCCCCTGAGCAGCAGGAGGTGGGAAGCCACGGGGCTGACGGACATGAGCTTGACTGTGGGGAACCGCTGAGCCCTGTGGGAAAGCACCCTCCACACAGCGATTCCGGCCCAAGTCCCTGCGTTAAACCCAAGCCCCTCCCCCCTCCTCCTGCCGCTCCCCCTCGCCAGAGCGTCCTCAACGCCCGTCTCCCAGGCGCCCGCTCCGGCACCTTCTTCAACTCCACGCGACCTGCTGCCGCAGGGCCTGGTGTTAGGGGAGCGGGGAGGATGCATCCACGTGACCATCAGGGTCAAGCCCGGGCAACAGCAAGCTCAGGGATGAAAGACAGTGACCTGAGACCGGGCCGTGGGCAGCCGCAGGGGTGGGCGCACGACCAGGCAGGCCGCTGAGACTTCAGCCAGCTGCTCTTCACGGGAAAAGTTCAAAACCCTGTGGCCCCGGCTCTGTGACCCAGAGGATGTGGCCTCTGCAGGGACCGCTTACTCCACGATCGGCTTCCGCGTAGGAGCGCCCGTCTGGACACCGCAGGGACGACCCCAGAGCCGGGGATGTGTTCTGGGAGGAGTGTGCCCGTGGGGCTACCGAGAGGACCCAGGGGCAGAAGTCACATTCCGTTACATGAGACGGAGCCTCCCTACAAACGGGCAACTTGTCTGACTGCTTTTCCCCCAAAATGTCTCGGTTAAGGGGAGGAAACCTCGGCCCTAAGTTTAGGCCCCAGGACTGTCCCGTCCCAGAGTTCCGTCTGGCCTTGGAATGCCTCCCCAGCCCGGTCTCCTCCGTCAGGGCTGGAAGGCCCTTGTCGGGGATTCTAGCGGGGGGACGAGGCAGCCCATCCCTGCTTGGTCTCCGGGAATCGAACCCTCCCTCACCAGCAGTCCTGTCCTGCTACAGAAGAGAACCATGGTGTCTGGTTTTTGAGGGAGGGGGTCTGGTCAGGGGAAAAGCCCACCTTGCTAGGCCCCTAAGTTTGCCCGAGCCCACAGGGAAGCCACGCTGTGCCCCCCAAGCCTCCATCCCCCGAGCACGGCCACCCCCCACCCGCCTTGCACGAAGCCAACAAGCAGAGAAAAGGGATACTTACGTTATACCAGCTCTGGCTTTTCTGAAAAAACAAAGTAAGAGAAGCAACGTTAGTCAGCGAGACACGGTGGGAACGGCCAGCGCATTCCTGGCTCCAGAGGGAAGGTTACACAGACAGCGGAGGGCGGGCGGGGAGGAGGAACCCCAAGGCAGCTGAAGGCTCCCCGTGTTGTTGCTCGGGGTGGGGGTCCTCCTTTCTCAAGACAGCTCCCGAAAGGAGGCCCAGGGAGCGGTCCATGCTGGAAGCCCCCGCGGCTGGGATGGCAGGCAGCGCAGCACCAGCTAGAGCTCGGCCGGAAGGGAGCAGGCCCCATCACAAGGTTCTTCTGATGGGGGCGAGGGATGCACTGCAGGCATCCGAGACCCAGTCCCCAACGGGCCCTGATCAGAAGCAAAGTACCCACAGAGACCAACACAGCCGTCCACCCAAGTCGGCCCCCCTGCAAGGCAGGGTGGGACCCTCTGGTGTCGGGGAGTCAAGGGACTGTCTAGAAATTTCCCTCCAACTCGGTAAATTCCTCCTTCTGCCCAACTGGCTGATCATGTAAGTGACAGTGGCCAAGGAGTGGTTGGGGGCTGTGTGTTGGGGGGAAGGCTGAAGCACATAATTGCTAAAGGTCCTTCCCGACTTCATGGGGTTAAAATTCAATACCAACAAACCCTGGTCCGTCCCGACTCCAGAATTCAGGTCCTCTCCATTCCCAGCCCTGAGCAAAGGTAACAAAGTTTTTTAGGGAAAGAGGAGGGATGGCTAAGGGGAGGGATGGCCTAGTCTATCTCCCATCTCACTGGCCAGGAGTCCTTTATACATACACATCCCACTTGGAAGACAGAAAGACAAGCAGATAGAGACAGACAGACACACACACACACTCGCACACGCGCACCCCTGCCCCATCTCTTCAGGGGCTGACCCAACAGGTTTAGACTGGGCAGACTGGGGCTGGGGTACTTTCAGTTTTAAATGCTTGCCAAGGGTGTATAATTCAGGAAGAGAATCACTGGGTAGAAGGAAGCTTTGCCTACCGGTCCACATCTTAACTATCGGCACACCTCGTTTTACTACGCTTCATAGACACTGCATTTTTTACAAACCGAAGGTTTGTGGCAATAGGGTGTCAAGCAAGTCTATCGACACCATTTTCCCAAGAGCATCCATTATTTTTCAGTTAATTTAAAATTGTATTTTTAATGATAATTTAAGTGTACACTGCTTTTTTTAGACATAACGCTATTGTATACTTGACAGACTACAGCACAGTGTAAACATAACTTTCACGTGTTCTGGGAAATCAAAATATCCACGTGACTTGCTTTATTGTAACGTTTGCTTCGCTGTGGTGGCCTGGAACCCAACGGCAGGCTCTCCGAGCTCTGGCTGCATACGCAGAGGTGTGGATCGTGGGCACACTTAGCAACCTTTATCCCGCCCACCTGGTCTTACAGGGTCCCTACTCCTAAGGGAAGAAGGCAGGCGTGGTCTCAGGAGGTCTGCTGTGCGGTGTCTGGAGAGGGTGAGGGTGACTGCAGTGGCGAAGGCCTGGGCGTGCGATCGCCCCCCTCGCTGGCTCTCCCATCAGGAAGAACTCTGTAGAGACCTTCACCTTCACTCTGAAGGGGAAGCGTGTCAGCAGACGAAGGACAGGCGTGGGTGGTGCTGCCTCTGAGTGGCTTTGTTTCAACCTCACACCCTATCTCACTGGCCAGGGGGCAGGTGGCAAGGCAGGCGCTCCATCCTCCTCTGCAAGATGCTCTCCTTGGTCGTTTCCCAACAAAGGCTGTCACCACGGCCCCATCCGGAAGTCACATATTCCCACCACAGCCTCATCTTCTCCTCCAATCCAGAGGGCCTAGCAGGTAAGGGGCCAAATCCAAATATTCAAAGCCAACTATCCCACCACTGAGGGAGAATGGGAATCGTGGACTGAAAGTTAGCCTCTAGTCCTTCTGGAGGAGCGTGGATGGGGCAAGGAGGCTGCAGCGGACTCTACCCTGCGCCTTAGAACGTCTTAATTCTTGGGTCCTCATTCTGAGATCACAGGGCACGAGGCTGTACAGGTATCCATGAAAACACCTCTCTCAATAGTGGAAAAGCACGCTCTAGAAGCTGCCGGCCTCAAGCACCCGCAGTTCGCCTGCGTTTCATCAAACCAAAGCCAGGTCATCAGACACCTGCTTCACGACTGAGAAAACTCTCTGTACCCGCCCCCAGCTGCTCACCTCACCGTCCTGGCCTCCACGTGAGACCCTCGGAGGAAAGGGGGCAGCAGGAATTTGATCCTTTACTTAGGCTCCCCCTCCTAACTCGAGTGAATGGAAGAAGGAGAGTTTCGTGCACTGCCGCACAGATGCACGGCCCTTCTGAATCTGTTTGGAAAAAGAGCTTCAGGGTGACAAAGAGCCTGCACCAGGGAACCTGGGCCCACCTCTGACTAGCTGTGTGATACCTTTGTGTGTGTTACTTGCTTGTGTAAATACGTGTTCACAAGTACTGCAATGTCAGACACACAGAGCGAGGACTTCTGTCCCTCAGCCTGAGACTCTGCCCCGATCCAGCGCTCTGTGGGCAGCTTGTTACCCATCACCACTGAGGGTGTCCAGCCCTCCGGCCAAATCCACGGCAGCCCCTGGGAACAGCCATGTGGGTGTGAGTCTCCCTGAACTCAGTTTGATCTCCGTGGCTCCGCTTTCCAGGACTGAGTCCTGGAGGAGCTGCTGGACCGGAAGGGCCCAGCTCACGGGGCAGGGAGGCCAGGGAGCGGTGGCCCCGGAGGGTGAGAGGGGTGTCCAGTGGCACTCGTGAAGTCTCTGTCCTGGTGGGTTCTCGAAAATGTCCTCCTGTGCAGAGAGGGCCAGAGGCAAGGGAAGAACAGAACGAGGGAGTGGGGCGAGGGCTTTCTGACAGGTGATAAGTGGATTTGGGCAAAGCGGGAGGATGGAGTCAGGAAAACCGCCCAAAGGCAGAGCTGCTGGGACAGGGCTGAGCTGAGCAGGTTTCTAAACTCCTCGCCGAGGTCTGAGGAGCAAGCACCTATGGGACTCCAAGGCCCCTGGAAACAAGTTCCTTACACATCCCCCCAGTGCAAAGGCCCGGGACTCTGGAAGATGGGGTGTGCGCAGAGGAGGGACGGAGGAGCGCTAGTTAGAGGAGTTGGGGGGAAAGAACAATTTCTTACTTTGATCAGGTTAAGTCTGTCATACTGGAAAGGAAACCACAAAAATTAGGATTGAACAACAGGGAGAGAGTCAAAGGGGAAAAGGCGTGCCAGAGCCACAGAGCCCACGACACCGTACACCCAGCGCGGGGAGGCACAACGCGGGGGCCAAGCAAGGACCTGCCTGGGCTCCCGGCACCGGCACCGGCACCGGCACCGCAGCGCCCGGTTCCAGAGCTGGCAGAGCAAACGGCTGCGGGCTCCCCCTGGCGGCCACAAGCCAGCACTACAGAGCGGAAGCTGGGCGGTGGCACAAACTAAGGGGTCCTGGAATAGACCTGGGCCTTGACGTCTAGCCCAGGGCTCTCGGAAGGGCTGGCCGGGGCAGGGCCCGCCTCAGCAGGACAGCTGCAGAGTCACAGGAGCGGGGCCTCACCAGCTACCTTGTCCAACCCCAGTGTACTAACACACGAGGAAATGGGGGCGCAAGAGAAGGGCAGGCAGACACTGTGAGCGAGGCCTGGCTTCAGGGAGAAGTGGCGGCACTCTCCAGCCGGCCTGAAAAATATGAGGTCACCTCCTCTAGCGCACAGGATGCAGGGAGCAAGGTGGCCTGGCTGTGAGAACAGTGGCAGTAGCTCTGGCCACCAGACCCCTTGCTGTGGTTGCATTCGGTCAACCTGAGAAAAGGCTCCACCGGGGGAGGGGTATCCCCACCACAAGACTCCCCTCCCTCTGCTCACCTTACCCCTGCAGCTCTCCCTCGCTCCCTGCTCCGGGCCCTGACCGCGCAGTGCCTAATTCCTACACTGGTCCTCGTGTGTCTTCTCTGTCCCGCACGCACACTTCCCATACCAACCACGGCTGCCCCCACGTCCGCCTGGGGTGGCAGGCCGCCCTCCCCGCCACAAGTCAGTCCTTGTTAACTGCTGTGCTGTCAGTCGGTGACGATGGTCACGGCTGGGGAGAGGATGGGACCTCAGTCTGTGGCTGATGGGTTCAGGCACCGCCTCACCCAAGCTCTTCGTGGGGAAAGAAAACCTGGACCCCACCAGTCACCTCCCTCTTCAGCTCCTTAGCAAAGGCGCTGAGGTGCACTCTGGGCTCACGCTCAGCTCTTGGTCTCTTCCTGATGCCTCGTTCTGCCCCTCCACAATCCCACTGGGAGTTCCAGCCTGGTTCCGTGCACCCGCTCCCCGCCTCCGACGTGAGCTCTCCCGCCTCCGACTTCATCGAGCATCCCAACTGCTCATGTGGTTCTGAAGGTCAGGTTAGGTTTGTGGATAATCTGGACACAAATAATCGGGATAATCTGTGTTTCTTATCTCCCTTCCCAGACTAGACGCTGCCTGGGGCTGGGAACCTGGCCTTCATACTCCTTTCTTAAGGAAGACCTACCATTTAGGGTTTTTTAAAAATCCTCACCATTGGCTACTCCCCTCAACCCATCACCTGACCAAAAGAGGCGCTCCGTTAAGTGCTGACTTCCGTGCTGTAGACCATAGATAAGTATTGCTCTGCTCACTGAGGGCCTTGCTAGGCACAGGGGTAAGAGGGTGAGGAAGCTTAGAGCTTGACCTTAGGATGGAAAAGTGCGTAAACACTGTGGGCAGAGGCAGAGACATGGAATAACTGGATGCCCTGTCCCGCCGCATCTGCCCTCTCCCCAGCCAGAGGCGTGAGGGGCTCAGGAGGGGCTGACGGAGGTCATGTCCAAACCCCGTCCCCAAAAGGCCTGCACCTGCCGAGCCCCCCGAACCCACAGGGGACTCCTGGGGGGCTCCTCGGGGCAGGCAGAGCTCCTCCTGCCCTGCCCACAGCCAGCAGCTGGTGGTTTAAAATCCTCAGAGCTGAGTTTTTAGCCTGAAGGTCACAGACTGTACGATTAGCCCTGTAGCCACTCGCTCATCCCTCAGTAACCAGAACAGCTGTTGAACCCTGCTCCTCCCCAAAACCCTTACAGAGGCTTGAGACTATGATTAAGTCACCCCCCAGCTCTCTCTTCTTCAGGTTGTAGCCACCCCCTTCCCCCGTGGGTATCATTTCCTGAGCCCCGCTACCGTTGTAAAACACCTATTATTCACCCTCCATTCCTTCCAAGTTCTCCTCAGGCCTCTGAAATCCTGGGGTCCTGGGCAGACTCTGGCACGGGCTCCCTGACCTGGTTGCATCTGTGCAGGGCCTGAGCAGGGACAACTCTCAGCGTCCACGACCTCCCGGGGCTGGTGCCACGCCCTGTGAGAGAAGACTTCTCCTCTGATCACCAGCCAGGATCCTAAGAACACCACGAGCCCCAGGCTGGATGGTGGGTGGAAGCATTAAGGGGCGCTCAGGCTGAGCAGCTCTCAGCGGGCAAGCGGAGGGAAGGAGCGGGCCAGGGCGAGCTCCTGGGGTCGCTCTACTGCACCAGGGAACTCGTGTAAGGGAATTCGTGACCCTCAATCAGCTCGCCTGGGGAATCAGAAATCGCCCACCAGAGCAGGTACAAGAGGGTATCAGGACCTGCAGCCCCACCAGATCACGGCGGGGGGGGCTCCCTTCCCCAAAGGAATGAAACTAAGCCCTAGCAGGACTCTGCTTCTAGATGGCACCAGGAAAGTAGGGAACAGACGCCCAGCCGAGGCAGTGTTTGGGGCGCAGGCAGAGACACGGGGGTGGGGGGCGGGTCTGGTCTCCGACTCCGGGTGCAGTGGGAATGGTCCGCTCAGTGACCTCAGCCAGCCTGCCAGGGGCAGTGGGGCCGGCCCTTCTGGGAAAGGGGCCAAGCGAGACGCATGGGCCAAGATGGGCGAGGGAAGAGGGAGGGGTGCGGAGCACTACAGACAATCCAACACCGGAGGGGAGACCAAAGACAGAGACAAAAGATGGCTTACTTTTGAGAGGCGCTTGTGAGACTAAGACCATGCATGCAAAGAAGGTATTTGGGAGATGGGGGCGGGGGGGGGGGGGGAGAAGAGGAAGAACAAGAAATCAAACGACAAATTCAGGTGGGAAGCCAGCTCCCGAGCCTCCCGGGGTCCCCTCCCCTTCCCAGGCCCTGTGAGTCCAGCAGGTAAGAGAAGCTTTTAAAGGAGCATCTAGGCAAAGACATCTCCTGCTTCCCAAAGGACTAAGGGGGTGGGGGAGAAGAAAGTCTCTGGGAACCATAAGTAGCCAGGTACCCAGGGCTTATTTTATGCCCCTCCTTAGGCAAAGGCCCGGGGCTCAGGTGGCAACTCTGACACACTTGGGAGGGATGGAGAGCCCTGTCACCGTCCTCTCGGCCAGATGAGTACCAAGTAGGTCATTACCAAAGGTCAGGCAGGGTGATGGCCAGGGCGGAGGTTAAAACGGCATTCCGCAACCTTCTCTGAGGACTCCCTTCCTGGCACTACAGTTGTCCCAAATAATTTTCCCTTCCACCCCAAATTTGGAAAAGGTAGCAGGGCTAAACAGATGACCCCTCCTGACCCCCAGAGCACCTCTCCTCCAAGTCTCAAGGCCCGTGAGGCTCCCTAGCCCCTAAAGAGAGATAACGGTCATTGCGGAGTCATTTTTCCAGCTCCCGGGGCCCTCTCGGAGTACTTAGCTGAGATGGTAAAATTTAACTAGGGTCTCTCTCCCCTGACGGCCCCGCCTCACCTCACTGAATCAAGGCTATCTCTGGGACACTAGGGGCTGGCCAATCACGTCAGGTCCCTGGATGACGGGGTTCTCTGCCTCACTCTCCCCCCAATGCCAGCTTCCCTGCAGCCAGCCAATGGGCAAGGACAGAGTCCCCGGCGGGGTCTGGCTCACCTTGGAGTTCTTGCCACCGCTGCGGCCGGACTGCGAGGGGCAGCTGCGCTGCACGCCCTGCTCCGGCGTGGACGGGGACTTGTCCGAGGAGTGGTCTGAGCCCTTCTCCACCATGCTGTCTCCGTCCGGGTTCTGAGGGGGTGGCGAGCGAGACCGCTTCCGGAGGATGGGGGAGCAGGCCGGCGTGCTGCGGTTGGAGTTACTGGCAGTGCTGCAGGGGCAGACAGAGAGAAGGGGCGGGGTGGAGAGGGAGGGGGAGGAGAGACAAGCAGTCGGTGACTGAAGGCCGAAGACGGGTCCCAACGAGCCAGCTCAGGGAGCCAGGGTTCGGGGCTGGGGAGAAATAGGGAGCAAAGGGCCCAGCTATGACTTGCTGCACCATAATACTGCTGCTGGCCAGGAGGGGGCGGTGGTGTCCACATGAAATGGAAATAGCAAGAGGAAGGGGTAAGCAGGGCAATCAGACATGGAGAGATTCTTTCACCCAGCCATCCATCCGACCATCTGTCTGTCCATCCATCATCCATCAGATACTGTCAGGACACCCCCGCCCCTCCCCCATTACATGCCAAGAACTGTCTAGGGAACACGGAATTTAAGATCTGAAAGGCTCATCAGAGGTGAGATCAGTACTATCATCTCATTTTATCCATGCTGCAAAATCCAGCTTCTACATTTGGTTTTGGAGATACCTGCCCATAGAAATAACAAAAATGATCCCACTTTCCAAAGCATTCACAACATATTATTTCACTGGGTCCTTCCATCATTCCACCAAGGTAGTAATGACAAGTGCCATAATTCCTATCTTTAAAATGAAGACCAGTGCATGGCAAAGAGAATCAAGTGTCCTCTGCTCACAGAGGGCTTAGAATTCACTTGCAAAAGGTACCTTGTACATCTCACCGTACCAAATCCCCTCACGTCAAGGCTTATAAAACTGTGTAAATATTTAGCTTGTGTTCTTAATGGACTAGAGGAGATGAAGAAAGGAAGAGGAGAGGAAAATTAAGTGCAGTTAAGTTCTAACAGGTGTTTGCTTTGCTCTGAGAGAATGGAGGAAGGAAAGAGACAGGGGAAGGAAAGGTTATGGAGGAAAGAGACGGGAAACGGGAAGGAAAGCCCACGTGAGACTGGAAAGCCAAAGCAGCACGAGGGGAGGGGGTGAAAAGCCCAAGGCCTGGCACAGGGCAGTCAGGGCAGGCTCGGGGCTCTGGGCACAGCCGGATGGATGCGAGGCTGTCAGGGCCCCAGGAAGCACCCTGGGAAGCTGCATCCCCACCTTCCCTCAGCCAGTGGAGTGCAGGGCGGGGAACACTGCCATTTGCATGAAGATCCAGCTGCAACCTCAGATGTCCCACTGGACCCATCTGCAATGAAAACCATGCCCCTTTCAGCAGAACCTTCCACCTGGGGATCCCTGGCAGAGAGAAAAGGAAGGAAGCCCAAAGGCCCAAACCAGCAAGTGCGGGAGGAGGGCAGCAGTGGAGCGAGGGCAGGGCTCTGACTTTTGGAAGGAAACGGATGGAGAGAAGAAACAAAAGGAGACCAGAGTAAAGGAAGCCAAATGTGACCAGAGGGCGTATGGGGACACTAAGGCCGAATGTTTTGCTTTATCCCCAAACAGAATTTGAATTTGGAAACTCGGTTATAATACCAACAACAACTGTGATTTAGAAAGCGGCTCTTCAAGTTCTCACCCCACCGCCAACATCCTCATCCTCTCCGACTTCTGAACTCATCCACTACCATCTCCAGACAAACCCCGGACAAAGGAAATTACGTTCTTCTCCCTCGGTTGGAAGAGCTGGGCCCCGTCCGGGGGTGGGGGCTGGGGGCTGGGGGCCTCGGGACGTCCGAGGAGCAGAACCAGGCGCTCGCCTCTCTGGGGGCAGCCCCGCCCCGTCTCTCGGGCCAATCGCAACCCACGGCCAAACCCTCCAGGGCTGAAACCGTCTCCTGGCACTGTTTCACTGGAAGAACAGCCAGGACCTCTGCGCCTCACCTCAACTAGTTTGCTCAGAGAAGCGAGAGCAAGGGTGTGGATGACACCAAGTGCACGCCTGTCTCGGACACGCGAACGCACAGCTGGGCTCCTGTCTTTTCCGGAGATAAGGGACATCCTCACATGGTGATTCCAGACCCAGGAATAGAAAGGAGCTCCCTTTCTCCTTCCTCAAACTCTGAATCCCTGAGAAAACTGCCTGTTGAGGAAAGATTCGAGCAAAGGGTAGGCAAAAAATCCCAACCGGGAGGAAACTCACCCCAACTACCCCAAACCGCATGAATCTCCGGCGCTCGTGGTCGACGTGTCTAGGAGATGTTCTCCTCGCCTAGGGACCCCACATCAGCTGACCCTCCATGTGCCACCCGACAGGTACCAAAAACTCTGCTTTCAACACTTCAGTCAACAGACAACTTATACCATCACGTGCCATTTTCCTCTCTGTGCCTATAAGGCTGTAGATTTGTGTTGCTCTTGAAAATCTCTCCCCTTCTCCCTGATGACGCACACCTCTCTCTTCTATTCCTCTTGCTGTCTCAGTAGCTGGCTCCTCCCTTGTACCTCCACCTGAAATTTAGTCCTTCCCCAAAGGTGGGCCCTTCACCACCTGAGCCATTTCCTGTTTTCCATGACTTCAACTATGCCTGGAAGCAGAGGACTCCTCTACCTGCTTCTGGTCCTGTTAGCTTCAGCCCAGCAACCTGTTGCCACCGTGACATTTCCTCCAAACATGTCTCACAAGCACCTCAGATGCTCCAAACTGAGTTTGCCGTCTTTCCTCCCAAGCCGCCTCCCACTACTGCCCAATCTCCATGGCATCCTCATTTCCTAGTCTCTCAAGCTGCAAGCCCATCTCTTGCATCTCACCCCACAAAAAGTGAGCCACTGAATCCCATCAATTCCATTTCCCTAAAGCTCCCATAACCCATCCTTCCCTTCCACCCCCAGGGCTCGAGTTCAAGCTCTCAACGCCTCCGGCCTAGACTTTTCTAATAACCTTCTAAGTAGTTTTCTCCTCTCCTTTCCTCTTTGTGCCCATTCACACCTTTGTCCTTGAATCTTTCTAAATAAAAGCCTGATACTATCTTTCTGCCCCCTACTAGCGTTCCTATTAAAGTCCAAAATCCTCAGAATAGAATTCAAAGCTCTCTACTGAAAATAATTTGACGCTTCCCTAGATCTCAATACTTTCTCCTTGTACTCGCTCATAGGGTGCCCATCTTCTCGTCCTACTTATCTTCCCCTGGTTTTCTTAATACACATTCTTCTTCCCCTGCCCCCTACCTCCCCAACGGCTCACCACTTGTGCGTGAAGCGCTCTCTCCCTTCGTATGTACCCAGTGGAGTCCTGTTCATCCTTTAAGACCCATTTCAAACCCCACCTTCTCCAAAAAGCTTCTGTAAATCTCCACCAGTGAACTGACCAAAGCATTTAACACTTTGGTGTTTAACACTTCACTGGTGTTAAAGTGAAGGCCTTCACGCTCCTGGGCGCACACCTCTGAGCCTCCTCCCTGCTCGACGGGACGCTCTGTAAGTAGTATGAGCTCAACTAACGCCTGAAGCGAGTCTCATTCTAGTGCACACCCACGGCTTTAACAACCCCCAGGATCACGACAGCTCCCAAATCTGCACCTCCAACCTGCTAATATTAATACAAATAGCTAAAAGTTTAGCCGTGCTTATGAATTCCTGGCACAGTGGCAAGCATTTATTAAGGCATTCCCTCATTTAATCTTCCCAACCAACCTGTGAAGTATTAATGGATATTACCAGTCCTGTTTTTCAGGTGCTAAACTGAACGACTGACAGATTAAGTAGTTTGCCCAGAGTCACACACATGGGTAAGTGGCTGGAGAGGCCTAATCAAACGTAGGCCTATCTGATTATAGAGCTTGTTCCCAGAACCAAGCGCTCAGTAATGTCTGTTTGCTGGGTGACGAGACAGGAGGATAGAGGAACAGGATTGATGGGGAGTTGAACGGATGGAAAGAAAGAAGGAATCAACTTTCGGCCTCTAGCCTTCAATCCATTCTCTATTTCACTGTCAAAATGAACTTCCCACAAAAAGTAAATGGGTCATTTTTGGCCCTCCTCTGCCCCTGGTTAAAGCTCTCTATGCTTTTCTATCTCCCTGGAATAAAATCTGAACTCCAAACTGTGATACAGAAGTTCCCCAACTGTCAACTCCAAGCTGCCTTTGAAAGCTCCGGCTTGGCTACTTCTCCCAGGACACACTCGGCCTCCGCCATCAATCAAGGCCTATTCACGGATCCCCTGCCACGCTCCGTCCCTCTTGCACGTTTTATCAGTCTTTCCCACCCAACACTTACACTCAAGACTAAGCCAAAGTATTGCCCTCATGCCCCACCCCATGCTCCATCTCCCCTCTGATCCTTCGCTAAAGAAGAAGAAATGTTAGGAGCTACTACAGTCCTAACTCGGCAAAATCACAGCTAGACTCGTTCGATTCCTAAAACTCTTACTTTTACTAAGCTTTTTTATTTATTATTTTTCCCTTTGGCCACGCTGCGCGGCTTGTGGGATCTTAGTTCCCCGACCAGGGATGGAACCCGGCCCTCGGCAGTAAAAGTGCCGGGTACTAACCACTGGACCGCCAGAGAATTCCCCCTAAAACTCTTTTAAAAGGCACTCCATCATCCTACAGATTCGTATGTCCTGCTGAGCAAATAAAACCAATTCTTATGAATCTCATAACCTGTAACACTGTTTTTTCAACAAACTCTACAATGTGTGCCATTAATCTGATCCTGCCACCTTTATTAACAATAGCATTACATTATATTTCAAAATCCTTGGATTTTAAAGCTAAAAATGACCTTAGGTTTGCTGCAGAAAGAAAGGAAGACACGGATTTTGGAAGGGCTACTGGAGTAAGACCCCCCCCTTCAGATTTCAGAATTAACATAGCCAACTCTTAACTTCACATATAAGAAACCTGAGAAACAGAGGTTAAAGGTTAAGTGCCTGGCCAAGGGGATAGGACTGCACATCTGGATCTTCTGTTCCACAAACACTTACTGAGCACCTGGCATAATACCAGGCGTTCAAGTTCATACTGATGAGTCAAAAGGATCCTTGTGCTTGGGACGTTATCATCTGGAAGAGCCAGACACGTATTCTTCTCATCTTAATATAAGCAACAAGTGGTGTGACAGGAGAGAGGAAAGGAATCTCAGTCAGAGGTCAAGAAAGGCTTCCTTGAAGATACGGCCCTTGAGACTTAAGCTGGGTCCTGAAAAATGTGTCAGAGTGAGCCAGGTGAAGGGCGTGGTAGTAGGATGGAAGAGACTGTTCCTGAAAGAAAAAAAAGACAACCCACAAAAGCCAAAACAACAGCAGGAACAAAGGTATGAAGGCCTAAGATAGCATGGAGTACACAGAGCAGCACAAGGAACTGTGTGTTTTTGAAGCATAACATACTTGAGTGACTGCTTAAGAGATTCTTGTCCTCATCAACTCTCCCCAGTAACAGGTCAGCTGAAACTCCCCCAACCACCGTCAACCCACTGCAGGGGGCCCAGAGGTCATTCACTCACTTCCCGTCTCTCCTATTTTATTACTTTTTTTTTTTTGATACGGACCATTTTTTTTTATTTTATAAATTTGTTTTTGGCTGCGTTGGCTCTTCATTGCTGCGCGCGGGCTTTCTCTAGTTGCGGCGAGCGGGGGCTACTCTTCACTGTGGTGCGCGGGCTTCTCATTGCAGTGGCTTCTCTTGTTGCAGAGCATGGGCTCTAGGCGCGGGCTTCAGTAGTTGTGGCACGCGGGCTCAGTAGTTGTGGCTCGCGGGCTCTAGAGCACAGGCTCAGTAGTTGTGGCACACGGGCTTAACTGCTCTGCGGCACGTGGGATCTTCCCGGACCAGGGCTGGAACCTGTGTCCCCTGCATCGGCAGGCAGATTCTTAACCACTGCGCCACCAGGGAAGTCCGATACAGACCATTTTTAAAGTCTTTATTGAATTTGTTACAATGTTGCTTCTGCTTTATGCTTTTTGGTTTTTTTGGCCACGAGGCATGTAGGATCTTAGCTTCCTGACCAGGGATTAAACCTGCACCCCCTGCAGTGGAAAGCGAAGTCTTAACCACTGGACCGCCAGGGAAGTCCACCATCTCTCCTATCTTAAAACCTCCATTAAAGACTATGTCACTCCTCCCCTGGTTACTTTACTAACAAACAGTGCTTCCTTAAGTCTGACCACAGTACCTCATGCTACAGTTTGATCCTGCTTCCCATAGTTAGGTCTGGCTGAAGTCCCTGAGAAACAGGGGCACATGGAAAGAGGACCAAGGCTCTTGGGCTTTCTGTGGCGACCCTCCTGGCCGCATCTCCCACCCCCACTAGAGACGTGGGAGTCACGGCCCCGGTCTGCTTGGCCTTCTGTTCCCATCCTTCTGACTGTGTAGTCCTGCAAGCTCCCTGATCAGCCACCCACACACAGTTTCAGACCCCCGAGCAGAGCTGGGTAGTCAGCTGGTGTCCCAGTGCTCTTCATTTGTTTTTTTTAATAAATTTTATTTATTTATTTATTTTTGGTTCTGTGTCGGGTCTTTGTTGCTGCGCGCAGGCATTCTCTAGTTGTGGCGAGCGGGGGCTACTTTTCGTTGCCGTGCACAGGCTTCTCATTGCGGTGGCTTCTCTTGCTGTGGAGCACGGGCTCTAGGCGCATGGGCTTCAGTAGTTGTGGCACGCGGGGCTCAGTAGTTGTGGCTCGCGGGCTCTAGGTACGCGGACTCAGTAGCTGTGGCTTGCGGCCTTAGTTGCTCCGTGGCATGTGGGATCTTCCCAGACCGGGGCACGAACCCGTGGTCCCCTGCATTGGCAGGCGGATTCTTAACCACTGTGCCATCAGGGAAGCCCCCCCAGTGCTCCTCATTTAAGTTAACTTGTTTGCTTGCAGCAAAGTTAACTGTTTCTGCCCCAGGGACTGCAAAGTATGTACCTGTCGCCCCACCCCCAGAGGCTCCTTTCTGGCTCTCAGGCCACTGTGGGTTCCGGCCCTGGCTCATTCCAAATCAGACCCCCTCCTTCCCACCCCTGGACACTTCATGTCCACTCTGTGGTTCGCCCTGAGCCCAGCTCTGCCATGACCTGGATGATCAAACGTACGGCTGTCACAACATCAGTGCCCCATGCTGGTAATTTTTTAAAGACTGCCTAATACGTTCCAGCGCACCCCACCCCAACAGAAGGAGCATTTAATTAGAAATGTAGAAAGCCAGTTCCAAATGAAACGTTTGTTTGCTGAAGGCCTGCTTGGGCCCTGCAGGGTCAGGATTAATTGCTAGTGTGCGATGTGAGCAGGCTCAGCGTTGAGTCCCAGCTTTGCCACTTGCTGTGTGACCCCGGCCTCTAGGCCTTATTTTTCTCATCAGACAAATGAGAGGTAATAATACCTACCTCAGAGGATTGTTGTGTTAAGTGAAATAACGTAAGTGAAATCTTCAGTGCGGTGCCCGATACATAATGAATGATCAATAACTGTTTCTGAGCTGCTCTTATTAAGAAGGTTTTTGTTCCTCTCTGTAGGAAATGGAATAATTATCCTTGCCCTTCTTCCTCAGAGGGTTATATGGACATGCTTTGAACGCTCCCAAACGTTACTTCCCATAGGAGGGACCAAATCTACATGGGGTGCTCTCTTGAAGTGCAAAATCCCAGCCCCACCCCCACTCAATAAATGACAGTCTCCAGGGGATGGTCTTGTGAATCCGCACCATAGCTCATTCTGATGCACCCCAAAATTTAAGAACCAGTGTTCCCAAGGACTAAACCGTATAAGGATCAAGGGATCAGTGACCGTATCTGCCCCAGATGACAGAAACCTGCTTGTAACTCTCTTGAGTGCATCAGCTATTCAGTGTCCACCGGGTGGGTGGACTCGCTGTAACAGAAAGTCAGTTGAGCTTGTCAGAGGAAGTGCCAACGGAAGAGACCCCAGGGTTGCTGGGGAGTGGGCTTGAAGGCGTGGTTCTCAATGTAATACTACGACTCAGCACACCTTCTTTTGGTGCAGGAGCCTGACAATTATCATTAGATCCCACGCCCACAGCCATATTACAAACACCGCTCCCCTCCCTGCCTTTAGTAGCATCTAGTTGAAGCCATATCAAGCACTTCCTACTTCCTAACAGCTGACTATTCTGTTATCTAGCTATGCCCGCCCCCATCCCCATGCCAATTCTGAAGTTTCATCAGTAATCCTCCTCAGCTCTTTATAATAGCACTGCAAATATCCATGCATATTAGCCAGCTCCACTTTGAATTTTCCCATAGCACATGTTCCAGTGTCTGAGATAGGATGGCCATAGGTGTATTTGCATAATAGTTGCATGAAATTTACATGCTTCCTGCAAATGCCTCCATTAGATCTGTCCACCTAAACTGGTTCCAAATTCAGAGTTGACGAGGATTCCCTGAAGATGGTTGTTTTTCAATCCCTTTCTGTATTCCTGCTTGTCACTTAGTGTCTCTGTACCCATAAATCCACAGCACGGTAGATGGGAAGGGCAGACCCAACCAGAACTTTGCAGAGGTGGAAAAATAGCCCAGATCACAAATCCCAGCTGGGCCCCAAATTCCTCTTGGGCCCTCCTCCTTGGAGAACAAAATACCAAGTCATCTAGAAAAAAATTTTCCCAGGCCTGCTTCAGTTCTTGTTATGATGTCCCGGAGCTCCAGGTCTTGGCCCCCTTTACCCATGAAAATAAAACCAGAGTCTCAGGTCCCCAAGGGATGATTGTTGCAGAGAAAGAGTCAGAGTCCTCTTACTGTTATGGATGGAAGCACAGGCCCAGGGAGATGATGTGACTGTCCACCAAGGGGTTAACAGGCAGCTGGACAGAGTGCTCAGCAGTGTTAAGTCTCAGTAGCCTTTTCCCCCCATGCTTTTTAGGATACTGGATGGGGTGGGGTTTTGAAAGGATGGAAAAATGTACTATTGTTCCTCCTAAGAGGGGCTCCTGGTGACCATGTATAGAACTCACTCTTTGAGAGCCTATCACTTAGAATCTAAACCTGGCAACAACTCTGCCATTGGGTCCAATTCCTTCTCTTAGGGAGAAAAAGCCAACTGTGCTTTTTGTGTCAAACTGTGATTACCTGGTTGAAGAAAGGGGCCAGACAGCTTCTGAAGAGATGCCTTTTTGTTGTTGCTGGGGTTTTTTGTTGGTTTGTGTATGGCATAGAGGTTCTCTTCCCAACTTATGCTAAAGCAGGTCTCTCTCAGCCTGGTCCCAGCATGCCACACTTTGGCCTGGATGTAGCATCGGGTTGCATTTCAGCCAAGGGCAGGGAAGGAGAGGAACCCTGGGATAGCGCCTTTCTTTCCTAACACAGTCCACACAGTGCAGCTGCTGAGCCTGACACTGAGCGGGCCCCCTCCACTGCTGAAAGGCAAGATTTAGACAGAGATGAACACCTCGCTCCCTCTCTTCTGTTCTAGTCACTTGCTGAAATGCCCCAGGGGCTTTCCAAGTTGGGCCTTTGGGTGAAATATACACTGTTCAGGGAAAGGCTCTGTCTGAAATTTGGAACCAAGAAGGTGGAACTAGACCGTTGCCAGGTCAGACCACGGGCAGAGACACCTTACAAATGGAAGCCTGACAATTCTCCAGACTCACTATCTGGCCACTGGTCATCCAAACATTGGTTCACAGGGTCCACGTGGCCCAGGCCTCACCCTCTCTCTGCACTGTGTCCCTCATTGGTCTCCATCTCTGTAGATAATTCAGGGCACTTCTTATGGCCAGTAAGTTCCACGGACCCATTCTTCCTTCCCTATCTTGTTCAAGTACCTATGGAAAGCTAATTTTTTTAAATCTTACAAAGAGAATGAAAGGTGGCAGAGCCCATCCAAAACATCTGCAGCCAGCTTCTAGGTACACCTTCTAGGTACATTCTAGATACATTCTCATTAGGGAGCTACTCACATACTAGATACATTCTAGATACATTCTCATTAGGGAGCTACTCACATACTAGATACATTCTAGATACATTCTCATTAGGGAGCTACTCACATACTAGATACATTCTAGATACATTCTCATTAGGGAGCTACTCACATACTAGATACATTCTAGATACATTCTCATTAGGGAGCTACTTACATACTAGATACATTCTAGATACATTCTCATTAGGGAGCTACTTAAGCCCAGAAGGAATTACTTGTGGGGTAAGTCTTAGCAGTGACTTCAGTTGATGAACTTATTCATGAAAGGGCAAGGTACATGCAAAGCGTTTGGCCAAGGAGAAAGGCAGAAGAACATCAGTTACCCTACTACTGGTGTTCTTGGTCCAGAGAGGTGATGGGTGAAGACAGGGCTGGAGAACGGGCAAAGGTTGTCTGCCTTTCCAACACAAGCCAAGGAGAGATCGCTCATCACAATGGCTGCAGCCTCCATCCACCCTACTCCCCCACTCCCTGGCTTTCCTACAGCTTCTGTTCAGCCCAGAGTTTGGAATTCAATCCAGGAACAGGCATGACAAACACTATTTTTCATTTCCATGGAGACCAGGGCCCGCAATAGAACCAAGACTCCATGCCTGAAATGCTGAAACAGCCTGACCCACTTTTCCTCCTTCCTACAAAAACAAAATAAGTTTGTTTGGGTCCTGCCAGAGCTGAGGGAGAAGCCAGGGCTCCAGTTATCTCTATGGACATTTCGAAGAGGAACAATTGATGATAACCTTTGAAAACTCTGATGACGCTACAGAACCAGTGTCAGAAGTCAGAGGCAGACATGAATTGTTTTGCACAAAGGGTTCACAGGCCGCACCCAATCCATCCTGTGTCCTTGTCCTAACCTTCTGGAGGGATGGACTTAATGACTAGCAATCCAACTCCTGGGATCCAAACTCAGGGATCTGTTTCCTCAACTTTCTCTTGTACCACTTCCTCCCTCACTCTATTCTGGCCTCCTTGGACCTTTCTGTTCCTCCAACACACCAAGTTCACCCCTGCCACAGAACTCTCACTCTAGAGTTTTGAATTTTGATTCCTTTTCAACTTTTAGATCCAAGTTCAAATGTCACCTCCCCCAAGCAGCCTGTCTCGAAGGGCCACTGCATCTAACGCAGCCTCCCTGTCTCCAGGCCCTCACTGTCACGTCGTGCCATTTCCCACCTTCACGGCACTTATCCGGAGCTGAAGTAGTCTTATTTTTTGTGGTTGAGTTGCTGACGCTAGATTGAACACTCCATGCGGGCCGGGGCCTTGTCTACTGTGTGGTTCCCCAGTGCCTCTAGCTCAACGCCTGGGGATCACAGATATGTATTGCACAAGTAAAGGAGTGCACTCATTTTAAAGCCACTGTTCAGCCACTCTGTTAGATATTGCTTTCTGAAGCCTGCCCCAAATCTGCCTTCTTATAGCAGCCCCATGGTGCTTGTTCTGACTTCTGTACCCGTGAAAACTAAAATGTGACGTCACTTCCAGACTTTGCTGGCCTGATCACTTTGTCTAGACGTAAGTGTACATGTTTGAGTTTAAATACTGAGCTGTTTTGTGCCCTTGAGAAATGTCACTTTATCTTTCTGTATACCTGTGTTCCTTGCCTACTGGATGCTCACAACCTAGCTTACTAGGATGACTGGGACAAGCTAAAAACAAACAAACAAACAAAAAACCCCAACTAATTAGACAGTGCATCCCCAAAGTAAAGGGCTTCCTATTATCTGCTCACGGTGGGAAAAGGGGGGTTAGAAGTAGGAAGTCAGTTTCCAGCTAAGGAACTGCATCCTGTTTCTAAATTCTGTCCTGACCACGAGGCAAAGACAAGGGATGAGAATACAAATTGCTGGTATTCACATCTTCAGCTCGTCCCCACCTCCACAGGGCGAGGAGGATAAAGACTTAACATGAAGCCGAAGGTGCTGAAGTTAAACACAGGAACTTACTGGTGGTGTACGACTTCCTTTCTCTGAGTTTGTTCACAACAGGATAAACACCTAACATTTGGGAAACAGTCCTGCTGGATTCACAGGCAGTGTTGACCGAACTGCTCTCTGACAGTCTGCAGTCTGGAAGGGGACTTAGTGGTCACGTAAAATCTCACCTCCCGGGCTTCCCTGGTGGCGCAGTGGTTGAGAGTCCGCCTCCCGATGCAGCGGACGCAAGTTCGTGCCCTGGTCCGGGAGGATCCCACATGCCGCAGAGTGGCTGGGCCCGTGAGCCATGGCCGCTGAGCCTGCGCGTCCGGAGCCTGTGCTCCGCAATGGGAGAGGCCACAACAGTGAGATGACCGCGAACCACAAAAAAAAAAAAAAAAAAAAAAAAAAATCTCACCTCCCACTGGACACAGGAATTTCCTCTTTGAGGCCCTGTCAATAGCCACGTCCCCCCACCCCCCCTTCAGGCTTCCTAGGAGAGAGCACCCATTAGGTGACGGCACATGTGTTGGAACAGCTCCAAAGGGACTGAATTTTAAGCGCCATGGTCCTTACTTCTCCACGATTCTCCGTGATCATTCTCCATCCAGCTCTCTCTGAGCTACACAGTTAAGCTGACCTTGTGGATTGGATGTCATTAAACAAGCATCTACTGAACACCTAGTATGTGTCTCCTACTGTGTGATACGTATTCATCCTGAGGGCCCCGCAGGGCAGCGACTGTGTCGTGGTTCTTTGTAGATACGCAAGGATTACACACACAGTCCTAAACATGCCGGGCACACAATAGGGTCTTTATGCTTTTACACTTTTACACTACCAATCTCAGTCACATCTAAGTACAATCTACCCAAAGTATTTCAGAACCCTCGACACCCAGGAGAACGGGACCCTGTGAACGTGGAAAGGTGCCAAGCTATTCCAGGCAGCCCCTTCCTTGAAGGAGATTTCCAATCCACTGGGGGGCCACAAATCACCAGAACAAGGCAGGGAGGAGCTCAACTGAATAGAACGTCCAGCTTGTTCTAAGTCTGCTCCACAAGGACCCCCTCCCCCATCCCGCGCAAGAGAAATGTTACTCCTAGAACTGAAAGGAACTTGTGCAGGATCCATCCGTCCGTCCATCCATCCATCCATTTAACAAACAGCTGAAGAGAACATGCCCCAGATAATGCTCTAGGCATTAGGGAAACAGGCTCTGCCTCTAAGGAACCCACCGTCTATGAGAGAGACAGACATGTAATTAACCCTGCGGTTAAGACCTACTTGGATTCAGTCCAACAGTTCCCCTCATCACCTTGTCAAGGGAGCTGGGCAGTCCAGACTCGGCCCCTTCGCTGTGTATGATCTGGGGGCAAACCCCTCCTCCCTGAGCTTCGGCTTTCGTTATGCAAGAAGAGTGAGCGTGAACATATCTTAAGCCCCCCACAGAGACAGAGACGTGAGAGGGGGTGACAAAGAGCGTATAAAGGACACACCGTGAACTACTGAGAAGAGCGGCTTCTCCGAGACACAGGGACCCAGATCTACATCTGGCAAAGGATCCAGGAACAAGATCCAGGCTGTCTGGGCCCCTAGTTAACTCAGCATCAGCAGCTTTCCCTCTCGTCAGGGCCACGCCATCTCAGGCGCCAGAGCCCGCTGCCGTGCTGTCAGGAGAAAGTTCCCAGCCGGGCAGGCAGGCTAAGGGGTGTGCAGGGTGTATACAGGTGGATGGGGGTAAAGAGAAGCATTGGGTGCACCCTTCCCTCCCATCTCTCCTCCCCAACCTTGCCGTTTGAGCCAAAGGTACGGCTCATCCCCTCCAGAACCTATGGATTCAAACCCAGTTCTGACTCACTTTCTGCCAGAGATCAAACAGAAACAGGCTGAAGAATAACCATTATGTTAAAATCATAGAAATTTTAGAACGAAGAGGTCTGTAAGAGGGGTCGGCCAGTCTGCCCGGTTGCAAACAGATACCTATGTCACCCAAGAGAGGCTGTACGCTCATTTAAAATATATTCAGAGTACAAAATTCCAGGGCTTCCACCTCTGATCCTTCTGACTGGCTTCTGCTACCATCAGCAAGTTCTTTATGATTAAAAAAGAAGGAAAAAAAACCTGTTAGAATTCCTTTGGGTGGAATGAATCTAATGCCTCCAACCTATTTTTAGAAGTTTAAAATCATTTCTCCTACATCTCCACCTAATCTTTGTTTAGAGTCTACCTCAAGTGACAGAGAGATAATTAAATGATGATGTAACTCACTTCACCTTAGGACAACTCTTCTTATTTTAAGCTCAATCTGTTTCCTGTGGCTTCCCACCAAAGGTCCTATATCTATCTACCCGCTTGGCAGGTGTAGAATAAATCTCACTCCTCTTCCACATGGCGCTTTTGACGTGACTCTCAGGCTCCCTCAGTCTTTTCTTCTCCAGACTTGCTGGTCCCTCTGGCCATCCCTCACACAGCACAACTATGGATCCCTTGGCCACTGGGTTCGCTCTTCTCTGAACGAATTCCAGTTCATCTCAATCCCCCTTAAACTGTGGAGCCCAGAAATGGTTGTAGGACAGAAAAGAAGTGCTCTGATGACCTCAGAATAGAGCAGAACCATCACTCCATGTGCTCTGGAAATCAGAGTGCAAACATAGATTTTTGGAGTCATATTCTGAATCAGAGGAATCTGGAATTAGTCACTCTTCTGAGTCTCTGGCTACAGCCTCCAGGCTAAGGAGAGTGCGTGCACGTGTAACGTATGTATGCATCCCTACGAGGGACACTCCCCGCCCCCCACCATTCCTTCCCCCAACATTCGGAACATTTATATGCATATTTCCAGGCCAGATACAAAACCACAGCCCTTAAGAGATTCTGGAGATGTCATGTCCTTAGCAAATGTTTTCCCGCCTTCTAGTCCAAACATTTGCTCCTTGGACCCTTACTGCCTGACTTACAGAGATGAGGTTTCGCCTGGCTGGCAGAGAGCAATACTGTGAGGTTCTGTCTGAGGCCATTAGGAAAACTGAATCCAGCCCTGTTTCATCTGTCACCGGAATAGAAGGGTGCGTGTGTGCGAACACGTGCACAGTGAAGGCTGCTCACGCCCTTCACACTTTCCTAAGGAGGTCTCAGGTAATTATCAGGCCGCTCAAATCAGGACTAATTCATGGGTCAGCAAACTACGACCCACAGGCCAAATCCGGCCTACCACCCGTTTTTGTGTGACCCACAAACTAAAAATGGTTCTTACATTTTTAAACGGTTGGGGGAAAAAAAAAAAAGAATGTCTTGTGACATGTGAAAATTCTATGAAAGGGAAATTTCAGAATCCATAAATAAAGTTTAATTGGGAAAACAGCCACGTGCGTTCATCCTTATACGTCTGTGGCTGCTTCCGCTGTACAAAGCGTTACAAGAGAGATGGCCTGGCCCACAAAGCCCAAAGTATTCACTTTCTGGTCCCTTACAGAAACAGCTAGCAAACCCTAGTCCCACAAAATGTGTGACCTTGAAAGGTCTGTTCTGTGAGTCTGCCTCTCCTCCGTCAAGTTGAAGAGGAGGGTACCTGTGTCCCACCGACAAGGCACCTGTGCTTGATGACTCCACAGTGGAAGGAAGGGGCTGCAGGCTGCCTGCCGCCTGCGGAAGAAATTTGTAGGGCCAGGAAAGAGAGGAGGGTTTTTTTTCCAGGTAGGATGACAGAAGCTCCCACTCCTTCATTCTCTCCCAATGGGGTACCCAATGGGGTACTACCGTCCATGGCCTTGACACTGACACTCTCCTGCCAACGGCAGCTCCCCAAAACGTCCCTTTCTCTTCCCTTCTTCCAAAGCCAGCTCTTTCCAGCCCATCCAGAACTTCGCTAACCTATGGAGTGCTGTCCAAGGCAAAGGAGGAAAGCATGCCCACCTTAAGGCTGCCGGGAGAGGAGTGGCGGGAAGCAGAGGGGCCAGGCGGTGTCCACAGAAGCGATCTGCTAATAAGTGTCAGAGAAAGTAAAGAGGCAAAGATCCCTTTCCCCAGCCCTGGCTGGGCGCTTGGCTGAGTCCCCAGGGAGACAGAGCTTCAAGTCCTCCCCTACCCTCCACTTACCTAAATTAAGCAAATAACTAACAATACAAGGAGACGTGGGGGAGTAAGGCCCCCCCACCCCGCCACTGGGTATCTATTTTCTGAAAACACACGGCAAATCTCTGAGCCAAATGCTGGCTAAGCCAAAGAATAAACAAATCCCTTTATTCCCCTGAGACGGGAGCTATTGACTTCCCCTCTGGTGCCCCCCTCCTGCTAGCTGGACCCATCCACCCGTCCCAGGGCTCTTCCCTGCAGGAGGAGCCGGATCTGTCTACATCCGAGAGGGTTGCCTGCCTTCTAACCCTCCAGCCCGCCTCTCCTCCCTTGCTAACCACTGCTCTGGTCACCTCTCCCCCACCAGAGGCACCCCAGAGCTAAGTCAGTGGGTGGAGAACAGGAGCACATGGCCTGTCCACACCTCCCCAAGAAGCTCCGGCCAGCTCTCCGTGACGCACCGCTAATGCAATCCTCTGCCCTCTTTTCTCCAAGTTCAGGGACCCTGAAAAAGTCTTGCTGGCCAAGGGGACCCCACCAGCCTCAACCCAACCCCTCCCTCCACCAGCCCCAGGCCCACCCCTCAGTGCTCCAAAGCTCAGCTCGGGCAGTGCTACTATGAGGGCAGTGCTACTATGATGGAGGTGAGGAAGAGGGGGAGAAAAAAGCCAGGGAGGAAAAAGAATGTGGCATCTCTGCAGCATGATGTCATGCTGGCTGCTTTCAGATCCCCCAACACAGAACAGAAGCAAACAACATGGACTCCAGATTTCCTGAGCCGGGAAAGGTTTGTGTTCTCAGCAGCTCCAGCCGCCTGCGCCAGCTGGAAAAAGCACACAGCCAGATAAGACAGGTTCCCCACCCGACCCCTGCATAGGCGCCCCTTCCCAAAAAAATGCCTGGAGAAAACAAAGATGGACTGACATATACACACACACAAGCGTCAGCACGAGTGAGCACTAACCTGGCAGCCATTGGGAAGGTAGTGGAGCGCAGGGCAGAGCTCATTCATTCATGCACTGGGCAGTGGGGGGAGGGGGCGGGGAGCGGGGGGCCCTGAGGATGCCGGAGGGCACGCACCTCCATGACCATCCCACAGCCCTGTGGCTAACGGCGGGGGCAGGGCTCTCACAAGCTGGGGGAGCTTCCTTTCTCTGCTGTTTCGAAACGCTCTGGAATTGTTAAGCGTGACTCCCCTTGAATTTCTTCCCCCACCTCCCCTGCGGCCGGTGCTTGGTGTGGTCGTGCGGCCACGCCGAGCCCCTCTCTCCCGGCCCTCACTCCCTTTCTCTCTCTCCCTCGGACTCCCTCCCAGACAGCTGTTCCCGAGCTCCTGCACGCACGCGCATAGCGCACAGACACACTCAGACACGCACCCCTCTGGCGCGCAGACACACTCGCACACACGCACGCAGACACGCGCACGCACACCCCGCCGCCTGTCGCTTTACATAACGCAACTCTTTGGTGCACAGTCAGCTTGCCAGCTCTCAATTATTCATGCCGTCCTGGAGGACAGGGCCGCTGGGGCGACGAGCGTTATTTCCTCTCCATCCCCGAATCTGACAAAACACAGGATGATGCCCCTGCGAGATTCTGCTCCCTTGGCGGCCACCAGTTATTTCCCAGGTGTTGCCTATTAGGTCAACCTGTATCAAGGAGGTGGTACTAAATCAAAACACAAGTGCCTGGCTCAGAATAGAACCTTGCACCTTTCAAAGGATGACAGCTGCTCTTACTGCCTGAGCCTCAGGAACAGAGGAAAGGAGGAAGGCGGCACTGGAGACCACAATCTTTAAAAGAAAATGGCAACGGCCTCTTCAGGGCAGCCTCCCCGACTTCCAAGGCAGCAGGCCGTGACACCTGCAGGTCAGACCCTTAACAAGTAAAACACTTACACTCGTGACAAAGCACAGTCATCTGAGTTTTCAAACTCTAAGCAGCACCTCCAAAAATTGTTTTTTTTCCTGTCCATTCACTGGAATGTAGCGCTAATACTGAAACAGCCCCCAGATGATGTTCTTTCAGATGAGGCGTATTCTATTCAGCAAGGATACTAACGAATACTTTGAAAGTCATTCACGGCTTACATCAAATTCATTTGATTTCCACAACAATCATATACATAGGCCTTGTTATGACAACTGACGTAAGGATGCTGAGCCCTGGAAAGGTGGAGGGTCCCCACAGCAAGAAAGGTTGAGCTGGGAATCCAGATCACCTGACCTGAAATCCCACGACACCCCAAGTATGACTGTGAGAATTTTGAGTACCACCGTCATCTTTTGAGGGGAGGAGCAGAGGAACCCCAAACCTGGGCCCAAGACAACAAAAACAATGGTGACGGTTAGCTCGGTGTTTCTCGAACTTTAATCAGTTGAGGATCTTGTTAAACCACAGATTCTGATGTTGTGTCTGTGGGAGGGACAGAGGGCCCAAGAGTCAGCCTTTCTATCAAACTCCCAGGTGATGTCCATGCTGCTCTTCCATGGGCCACATGTGAGTAGTTCTCAGTCTTTGGATGTCCCTAAAGGGCAGAGTTTTGTCTGCCTGCTGCAGCTGCACAGGTGAATAATAGCTAATTCATCAATGCCGCCCGTGTCCTGCTCACCAGACTCAGGCTGGGAGTTCATACTTCTTGGGCATCTGTTGGCAAAAAGTCTCACTCTATGATTGCCAAGCCCTACCGGCTCAAGAAAGGTCTTTCTAGGATTGTTTCTACCTGCAACCAGTTGAGAGAATAGCAGCTTCACGGTGTTTAGGAAGCACCTAGGTTTGGTAACTGTCCCACCTCAGTTACGTAGAGGAATTTCAGCGCCACAGAAAGGTGTGCTGGCAATGCCCTGGGATGCAAGCACTGCCCCAGTTCTACCGGCCCCCGCTTGTCTGGTCAAGTCCCACCTCTTCTGAAATGATAATCTCTCTGTGGACCACCCACCCACCTCCCCTTCTGTTACTCCAGGGAAAGATCTCGGACTTTCGGGGTCAGATCTGCATTCAGAGCTATGCTTTGCTGCTTTCTGGCTCTGTGGCTCCAAGTTGCCCTGCCACCCCCTTCTCAGACGCAGTTTGTTCATCTGAAAAAGCCAAAAATAGGTATTTCCTCTCTTACAGGGCTGAAAAAAATGGAAGACTAAAATAAAGGTATGAAAAAGCACCCAGGAGAAGCTGGCTACATCCTCCACCTCTGAGCTTCTGACTGTACTACAGAATATAGAACTTAATTGTAGATTCTGTTGTTCATTCTGTTGGTTTCACCTCCCTACCTAGGAAGATTGTAGGCAACTTCCTTCATGTCCCTCCAACTCTTAGGAGTACTGGGTACAGCACAGGTATCTGTAAATATCCTTGCACTGACTGTCCCGTCCTCCATTAGACAGTAAACAAAAGGGTTGGTGGGCCCGAGCCCTTGTCTTGCCTTCTCCATTCACTTACTCTGTGACTTTGGACAAATCATACTGACTTTTTGGAGGCTTTGCTTCTTCCGCTATAAAATGCACAGATTTCACCTTTCTTCTGAAACAGCTCTACATAGCCCGATAGTATCAGTATCTTCATGATTTAGATTGACAGCAATGGGTTAAAAGGGCAGACACAGAGATCAGACAAACCTGGCTTCAAAAGCTAGTTCTCTCAATTACACTAAGTCCCCTACATACGAACCTTCAAGTTGTGAACTTTTAAAGGTGCAAAATGTGCCCATGTATGCTAGCTGTTGTACTGTACCATGGTACTTTTCAAGGTACTGTACTGTTAAGATTAAAAATGTTTTCATTGTTGTGTTTGTTTTTTATGTATTATTTGTGTGAAAAGTCGTATAAACGTGTTACGGTACAGTACTATATAGCCGATTGCGTTAGCTGGGTACCTAGGCTAACTTTGTTGGACTTACGAACAAATTGGACTTAGGAACACGCTCTCGGAACGGAACTCGTTTGTATGTAGGGGACTTTACTGTACTAATTTTGTGACCCTTGAAGTTAGCCTCTGGCTTCAGACTTTAAAGTCTTTAAGTAGTCACAAAAATAACAGAATATTACTGGATTGTGTGAGGATTAAGAGAGGTAAATACAAATAACAAGCTTTTCACTGTATCTGACACAGTGTCTATCCAATCAATGAAAATTATTATCAGTACTGATTTTAAAAATAGCTATTTTTAAAAAACACAACAAAAGATATCTTCTAGTGGTGAGACAGGCATTCAGAAGCCTTCAGTTGAGTCTGGATCTAAGAAAGATCTCAGTTCCTAAAGATGCATGTGGTATGTGCATGATATTTCCTCAGTTTCCAAAACGTTCTTTGCCTGCTCCTCCCAAATTGGACCTCATTAAATAATAAGAAAGTTACAGGGGCTTCCCTGGTGGTGCAGTGGTTAAGAATCCGCCTACAAAAGCAGGGGACACGGGTTCGAGCCCTGGTCCGGGAAGATCCCATGTGCCTCGGAGCAACTAAGCCCGTGCGCCACAACTACTGAGCCTGCGCTCTAGAGCCCATGAGCCACAACCACTGAAGCCGGTGCACCTAGAGCCCGTGCTCCGCAACAAGAGAAGCCACCGCAACGAGAAGCCCACGCACCGCAACGAAGAGTAGCCCCTGCTCGCCGCAACTAGAGAAAGCCCGCGCCCGGCAACGAAGGCCCAACGCAGCCAAAAATTAAACACAAAAAAACAGAAATAGAGTACTTTCTACAGGCAGTGCAATTCGCTAAGTCTCTGATGTGAATGGTCTCATTTAATTCTGCCAGCAACGGTAAGAAACAGGTACTCATCATCCCCGCTTTTCTGATGAACGAAAACCATGAGAAAGAGGGTTTAATAACCTTCCTATAGTATATGGCTAATAAACAGTAGAGCATGTTTCTGAAACCCAGACCCCCTTAGCCGAGTCCTACTCTTAACCGTTAATTGTGTATGAAAAGAAGGCTACTGACTCCTCATGAGGAGGGAAGGGGCCTTTTCAAACTCACAGTGTTTATAGATTGCACTGTTCGCCTCATCCTTCCTGAAAGTCACAGCGCAAACTCCGAAGAGGCTGGCTGAGCCTCAGAGCGCTCGCCGTGGCCAGAACAGAGCTGACCGGGCAGGTGGGACTCCTGGTCCCAGACTCAATCTCCACGTTCCAGTGGCTGGGCTATCTGTTGCCTAAATTCCCAAGCTGCTTTTGTGTAAATGGATTTAGGAAATTGAGGTCAAAGTAGTTATCTTTTTCTGAATTAAACCTTTGCCACAGAGATATGGAAAACTGACACTAGTTTCTATTTTTGAAAGGAAAAGAGGTTTCTGAGAGTCTTGTACAGTATCAAAAGCACTTTCCAAAGAGCACCCTGGAGGACTTGGGGAAGAAAGAGAAGTTAATGTATACCTGCAAATCCAATTGAACCAAACGGTCCCATTCAACCCAATCCTATTCAATCACAAGCTATAAAAAGAAGGTCGGTGTCTACACAGCATCTTGTTCACCTCAAGTGCTTAACAAGTGTTGTGGACAAGAATGGGAGGTAGGGATGATAAAAGATAAGGTCTTATCTTTGAATCCTACTCCCATCCCGACAAAAACAAAATAATTTTTACATAGCAAATACTTCAAAGATTTTAACTACTGAATTTGTTGAATTATGGGAAATGATAGGCAAAAGTGAACCTGACTCTATCACGACCATCACCCAAAGCACAAGTGCTTTTCTAAAGCACAAGCATCTAGGAGATTCCTGAAGTGTGTGGGGTAAGTCAAAGGAACGAAGATCTAACAGCTACTGAGACTCGACCATGTGCTAGTCACGTATTTTACTTTATTATATATTGACTTGTAAAACTTTGATTTAATCAAATAAATGAAGAAACTGAGTATAGAAGCCCCTCCTTACCCAAGGTCACACTAGTATTTCTAAAATCCGTGTTTGCACCACACCATGCTATTTCCATAAATAAACACCTACTAAGGAAAAAAGCACTTCCCAGGTCACTGGCACTTAATCATAACCAGTTACTATCATAATACCACATTTAGTCCTCAACACAACCCTGCAAGGTAAGTTCTATCCTTCCTATTTACTCAGGCCGGCTATCCATTTATTGCCCCTCAGCTCCAAATCCACCCTTCTTTGCCTCGCCTTGCGATGCTGGAGCTGTGCCCTGTGAGCGGTTCACCAGCCTTCCGGGAGCGTCACTGGAGTCCCGTGGGTGGTTTTCGGTTTATGTGTCCCACCCTGCAGCATCTCAGGAACTTTCTGTGCTATATACTGGGCAACAGCCACTGCCCCCCAAAATGAACTCTGAGTCTTAGCCCCGTGTAAGGGGCCACCCTTACAAATTTGTTCCTAGACGTAGTGGCTGCTCCCTACCTCTGTTATTCCTGTATTCCTTAGAGTCTGCTGCACTCGTTTATACTTGTTAATGATTCTTCATATTAAACTTGCCCTGTTCAACTTATTGGAGTGGTGTCAATCTCCTGACTGATGCTCCCTGATATATTACTACTCTACAGGGATGAGCAAAAAGCAGCTTAGAGGAGTAATACACCATCCTTGCCCTTGAGTTATTCAGTAAGAAGAAAATGGCTAAAAGCATCTAGAGCACTCTATGAGCCAGACAGATTTTATACATTTAATATGCACTCCCTCATTTAATCCTCACCTCAACCCTCCTTTACAGATGAGGAAACGGAGATATCTCAGAGATTAAATAATTTCCCCAGATCACACAGTGGACAGAGAAACCAGAGTTTCTGACCCCACAGTCCATTCTCAGCCATGCCATGCTACAATGCTGCCACCACCAGCTGCCTGCAGTCAAAGAGGGAAAGGGGTGCAAGGAGGCAGAAGTGGGACACAGAAACACAACAGTCTTTCACGAAGTTTGGAAGAGCAAAAAGAAGTTAAATTGTTGTCCAGAGAGGTCCACCTGTCTCCGAAGAATTTAAAATATGAGAAGGGACCATTAAAGGTCTTTTAAGTCAGTCTCTTAGTGTAAGAGACTTGGTGTACCCTGGTCATCAGGTACTCGGGAGACCCTATTAAATATCTCTTTCAGAATTAATGCTTGTCCATGTTTTATGAACCATTAATGTAGAAGAACTGATGGTCCACAGATTTCCACTCTGCCATCTCTGAGGTCCCAAACCCAGACTTTAATCCATGGAACTTGGGTCAGGGGTACCGAATAGGTATATTGATTGCCTCTGACCCAGCTGTAACCCAAGACATCTCATGAATACTGCAACTCTCACATGAGGAGCAGTGATGTCTACATAATTAAAACCTGAAGCAAGAAATGGCCGGAAGGGTGGGGAGAGAGGGGTGAGGATTCAGATAGCTCTAACACCAATCCCACCCTATGGGAAACCAACAATGCCCACCCGTTAGGTCAAACTTTAGTAGGATGAAACCTTTCTCTAGAGCCAAATGCAGCCCACTAGGATAAAAAGACCTATCCCCTAGCCCACTGGGAAGAGAATTTGCTGGGGATGGGGATCCTTCCATATATTAGTCAAAGCCCACATCACCATGCCTGCCAACACTCTCTACCAATTTTCTTATAACCCCATCCAAATAGAATAACTGAGTCCTGAGTATCTCCTTTTTCAAAAATGTTCCTGACCATCAGCCCTAGATTTTCAGCCAGGATCAATCATAAACCCACTGAATGGTCTATGCCAGTGATTGCCAAACTTTACTACACCTATAGTAGTTTTTACATATCCCGATGCTGCGGTGCATGGGCTTCTCAACATGGTGGCTTCTCTTTGTTGCAGAGCATGCGCTCGAGGTGCACGGGCTTCAGTAGTTGTGGCACGTGGGCTCAGTAGTTGTGGTGCACGGGCTTAGTTGCTCCGCGGCATGTGGGATCTTAGTTTCCCCGACCAGGGATCAAACCCATGCCCCCTGCAGTGGAAGCGCAGAGTCTTAACCAAAGAACCAGCAGGGAAGTCCCTCATTTAATCTTATTATTCCAGTTTCACAGAAAAGAAATTAAGTCAAGAGACTATAAGCCCATCTATAAGTTTATTCAGGACACCTGTGAGACTTCAACAAATTTGAAAAGATCAAGTCATCCCATGTTATCTTTTCTCTGATCTTTGAGTTTTAACTTAACCCAATTACCTTTGCTCTATTCTTTTGATTTAGAAAACTGCTCTCTCTACACGAAAAGACAACGTCATGTGTTTGGTGACATTCTGAAACACACGGAAAAAGAGAATGAAAATCCCTCCATTTCCTAGATCTTCAGAATGAGAGTGAGTACTCAGTGGCCATGGCAAAAATCTACACAAGAAAGAAGGCACTAGAGATTGGTTCAAGATGGCGGAGTAGAAGGACACACTCTCACCCCCTCTTGCAAGAACACCAGAATCACAACTAACTGCTGAACAATCATTGACAGGAAGACACTGGAACTCACCAAAAAAGATACCCCACACCCAAGACAAAGGAGAAGCCACAGTGAGACGGTAGGAGGGGCGCAATCACAGTAAAATCAAATCCCATAACTGCTCGGTGGGTGACTCACAAACTGGAGAACACTTATACCACAGACGTCCACCCACTGGAGTGAAGGTTCTGAGCCCCACGTCAGGCTTCCCAACCTGGGGGTCCGGCAACGGGAGGAGGAATTCCTGGAGAATCAAGACTTTGAAGGCTAGCAGGATTTGACTGCAGGACTTCAACAGGACTGGGGGAAACAGAGACTCCACTCTTGGAGGGCACACACAAAGCAGTGTGCTCATCGGGACCCAAGGGAAGGAGCAGTGACCCCATAGGAGACTGAACCAGACCTACCTGCTAGTGTTGGAGGGTCTCCTGCAGAGGCGGGGGTGGCTGTGTGTCACCGTGAGGACAAGGACAATGGCAGCAGAAGTTCTGGGAAGTACTCCTTGGCGTGAGCCCTCCCAGAGTCTGCCATTAGCCCCACCAAAGAGCCCAGGTAGGCTCCAGTGTTGGGTCGCCTCAGGCCAAACTACCAACAGGGAGGGAACCCAGCGCCACCCATCAGCAGACAAGTGGATTAAAGTTTTACTGAGCTCTGCCCACCACCAGTCCCTCCAATCAGGAAACTTGCACAACAAGCCTCTTAGATAGCCTCATCCACCAGAGGGCAGACAACAGAAGCAAGAAGAACTACAATCCTGCAGCCTGTGGAACAAAAACCACATTCACAGAGAGACAGACAAGATGAAAAGGCAGAGGGCTATGTACCAGATGAAGGAACAAGATAAAACCCCAGTAAAACAACTAAAGGAAGTGGAGATAGGCAAGCTTCCAGAAAAAGAATTCAGAATAATGATAGTGAAGATGATCCAGGACCTCAGAAAAAGAATGGAGGCAAAGATCAAGAAGATGCAAGAAATGTCTAACAAAGATCCAGAAGAATTAAAGAACAAACAAACAGAGATGAACAATACAATAACTGAAGTGAAAAATATACCAGATGGAATCAATAGCAGAATAACTGAGGCAGAAGAAGGGATAAGTGACCTGGAAGACAGAATGGTGGAATTCACTGCTGTGGAACAGAAAAAAGAATGAAAAGAAAATGAAGACAGCCTAAGGGACCTCTGGGACAACATTAAAAACAACAACATTCACATTATAGGGGTCCCAGGAGAAGAGAGACAGAAAGAACCCGAGAAAATATTTGAGGAGATTACAGTTGAGAATTTCCCTAACATGGGAAACGAAATAGCCACCCAAGTCCAGGAAGCGCAGAGAGTCCCATACAGGATAAACCCAAGGAGAAACATGCCGAGACACATAGTAATCAAATTGGCAAAAATTAAAGACAAAGAAAAATTAATGAAAGCAGCAGGGAAAAACGACAAATAACATACAAGGGAACTCCCATAAGGTTAACAGCAGATTTCTCAGCAGAAACTCTACAAGCCAGAAGGGAGTGGCATGATAAACTTAAAGTGAATAAAGGGAAGAACCTACAACCAAGATTACTCTCCCCGGCAAGGATCTCATTCAGATTCGATGGAGAAATCAAAAGCTTTACAGACAAGCAAAAGCTAAGAGAATTCAGCACCACCAAATCAGCTCTATAACAAATGCTAAAGGAACTTCTCTAACTGGGAAACACAAGAAAAGGACCTGCAAAAACAAACCCAAGGGCTTCCCTGGTGGCACACTGGTTGAGAGTCCGCCTGCCGATGGCAGGGGACACGGGTTCGTGCCCCAGTCCGGGAAGATCCCACATGCCGCAGAGCGGCTAGACCCGTAAGCCATGGCCGCTGAGCCTGCGCGTCTGGAGCCTGTGCTCCGCAACGGTGAGAGGCCCGTGTACCGCAAAAAAAAAAAAAAAAAGAAAAAGAAAAAAAAAACCTCAAGACAATTAAGAAAATGATCATAGGAACATACATATCGATAATTACCTTAAACGTGAATGGATCTAATGCTCCAACCAAAAGACACAGGCTCGCAGAATGGATACAAAAACAAGACCCATATATATGCTGTCTACAAGAGACCCGCTTCAGACCTAGGGACACATACAGACTGAAAGTGAGGGGATGGAAAAAGATATTCCAGCAAGTGGAAATCAAAAGAAAGCTGGAGTAGCAATATTCATATCAGATAAAATAGACTTTAAAACAAAGAATGTTACAAGAGACAAGGAAGGACACTACATAATGATCAAGGGATCAATCCAGGAAGAAGATATAACAATTATAAATATATATATGCACCCAATATAGGAGCACCTCAATACATAAGGCAACTGGTAACAGCTATAAAAGAGGAAATTGACAGTAACGCAATAATAGTGTGGGACCGTAACACCTCACTTACACCAATGGACAGATAATCCAAACAGAAAATTAACAAGGAAACACAAGCTTTTAATGACACAATAGACCAGACAGATTTAATTCATATTTATAGGACATTCCATCCCAAAACAGCAGACTACACTTTCTTCTCAAGTGAGCATGGAAACATTCTCCAGGATAGATCACATCTTGCGTCACAAATCAAGCCTCAGTAAATTTAAGAAAATTGAACTCATATCAAGCATCTTTTCTGACCACAATGCTATGAGATTAGAAATCAATTACAGGGGAAAAAACGTAAAAAAAACAAACACATGGAGGCTAAACAACACGTTACTAAATAACCAAGAGATCATTGAAGAAATCAAAGAGGAAATCAAAAAATACCTAGAGACAAACGACAATGAAATCACGATGATCCAAAACCTATGGGATGCAGCAAAAGCAGTTCTAAGAGGGAAGTTTTTAGCTATACAAGCCTACCTCAAGAAACAAGAAAAATCTCAAATAAACAACCTAACCTTACACCTAAATGAACTAGAGAAAGAAGAACAAACAAAACCCAAAGTTAGCAGAAGGAAAGAAATCATACAGATCAGAGCAGAAATAAATGAAATAGAAACAAAGAAAACAATAGCAAAGATCAATGAAACTAAAAGGTGGTTCTTTGAGAAGATAAACAAAATCGATAAACCATTAGCCAGACTCATCAAGAAAAAGAGGGAGAGAACTCAAATCAATAAAATTAGAAATGGAAAAGGAGAAGTTACAACAGACACAGCAGAAATACAAAGCATCCTAAGAGACTACTACAAGCAACTCTATGCCAATAAAATGGACAACCTGGAAGAGGTGGACAAATTCTTAGGTATAACCTTCCAAGACTGAACCAGGAAGAAATAGAAAATATGAACAGACCAATCACAAGTAATGAAAGTGAAACTGTGATTAGAAATCTTCCAACAAACAAAAGTCCAGGACCAGATGGCTTCACAGGTGAATTCTATCAAACATTTAGAGAAGAGCTAACACCTATCCTTCTCAAACTCTTCCAAAAAACTGCAGGGGAAGGAACACTCCCAAACTCATTCTATGAGGCCACCATCACACCGATACCAAAACCAGACAAAGATACTACAAAAAAAGAAAATTACAGACCAATATCACTGATGAACATAGATGCAAAAATCCTCAACAAAATACTAGCAAACAGAATCCAACAACACATTAAAAGGATCATACACCATGATCAAGTGGGATTCATCCCAGGGATGCAAGGATTCTTCAATATATGCAAATCGATCAATGTGGTACACCATATTAACAAATTGAAGAAGAAAAACCATATGATCATCTAAATAGATGCAGAAAAAGCTTTTGACAAAATTCAACACCCATTTACTATAAAAACTCTCCAGAAAGTGGGCATAGAGGGAACCTACCTCAACATAATAAAGGCCATATAGGACAAACCCACAGCAAACATCATTCTTAATGGTGAAAAACTGAAAGCACTTCCTCTAAGATCAGGAACAACACAAGGATGTCCATTCTCGCCACTATTATTCAACAGAGTTTTGGAAGTCCTAGCCACGGCAATCAGAGAAGAAAAAGAAATAAAAGGAATACAAATTGGAAAAGAAGAAGTAAAACGGTCACTGTTTGCAGATGACATGATACTATACACAGAGAATCCTAAAGATGCCAACAGAAAACTACTAGAGCTAATCAATGAATTTGGTAAAGTTGCAGGATACAAAATTAATGCACAGAAATCTCTTGCATTCCTATACACTAATGATGAAAAAACTGAAAGAGAAATTAAGGAAACACTGCCATTTACCATTGCAACAAAAAGAATAAAATAGCTAGGCATAACCTACCTAGGGAGACAAAAGACCTGTATGCAGAAAACTATAAGACACTGTTGAAAGAAATTAAAGATGATACCAACAGCTGGAGAGATGTACCATGTTCTTGGATTGGAAGAATCAATATTGTGAAAATGACTCTACTACCCCAAGCAATCTACAGATTCAGTGCAATCCCTATCAAATTACCAATGGCATTTTTTTACAGAATTAGAACCAAAAAATCTTAAAATTTGTATGGAGACACAAAAGACCCCAAATAGCCAAAGCAGTCTTGAGGGAAAAAAACGGAGCTGGAGGAATCAGACTCCCTGACTTCAGACTATACTACCAAGCTACAGTAATCAAGACAATATAGTATTGGCACAAAAACAGGAATACAGATCAATGGAACAGGATAGAAAGCCCAGAGATAAACCCATGCACCCGTGGTCAACTAATCTATGACAAAGGAGGCATGGATATATAATGGAGAAAAGACAGTCTGTTCAGTAAGTGGTGCTGGGAAAACTGGACAGCTAACATGTAAAAGAATGAAATTAGAACACTCCCTAACACCATACACACACAAAAAAACCCTCAAAATTGATTAGAGACCTAAATGTAAGACCGGACACTATAAAACTCTTAGAGGAAAACACTGGAAGAACACTCTGACAAAACTCACAGCAAGATCTTTTTTGACCCACCTCCTAGAGAAATGGAAATAAAAACAAAAATAAACAAATGGGACCTAATGAAACTTAAAAGCTTTTGTAAAGCAAAGGAAACTACAAACAAGACGAAAAGGCAACCCTCAGGATGGGAGAAAATATTTGCAAATGAATCAACGGACAAAGGATTAATGTCCAAAATATATAAACAGCTCATGCAGCTCAATATTAAAAAAACAAACAACCCAATCAAAAAATGGGCAGAAGACCTAAATAGACATTTCTCCAAAGAGGATGTACAGATGGCCAAGAAGCCCATGAAAAGCTGGTCTACATCACTAATTTTTAGAGAAATGCAAATCCAAACACAATGAGGTATCATCTCACACCAGTTAGAATGGGCATCATCAGGAAATCTACAAACAACAAACGCTGGAGAGGGTGTGGAGAAGAGCGAACCCTCTTGCACTGTTGGTGCGAATGTAAATTGATACAGCCATTATGGAGAACAGTATGGAGGGTCCTTAAAAAACTAAAAATAGAATTACCATATGACCCAGCAATTCCACTCACTACTGGGCATATACCCAGAGAAAACCATAATTCAAAAAGACACATGCACCCCAATGTTTACTGCTGCTTTATTTACAACAGCCAGGTCATGGAAGCAACCTAAATGCCCATCGACAGACGAATAGATAAAGAAGATGTGGTACATATATACAGTGGAATACTATTCAGCCATAAAAAGGAACGAAATTGGGTCATATGTAGAGATGTGGATGGATCTAGAGACTGTCATACAGGGTGAAGTTAAGTCAGAAAGAAAAAAACAAATATCGTATATTAACGCATATATGTGGAACCTAGAAAAGTGGTACAGATGAACCGGTTTGCAGGGCAGAAATAGAGACACAGATGTAGAGAACAAACGTATGGACACCAAGGGCGGGAAGCGGTGGGGGGGTGGGGGTGTGTGTGTGTGTGATGGATTGGGAGATCGGGATTCACATGTATACACTGATGTGTATAAAATGGATGACTAATAAGAACCTGCTGTATAAAAAAAGAAAGAAGATAAAATTCAAACAACAAAAGAAAGCAGGCACTAACGTGCTCTACCCCAGAGAGAAAGCCCAGACCCCAACATGTACCAGAACATTACACCTCATATGTGGAGAGGACCGGGGTCAAGGACCTGGAGTTGATGCCCGGGAGGAAAAAATGGGATTGAGGAAAATGAAGATAATCTACGGTCATGATTCAGTGGGGGAAGCAGGTGGTAAGAGGAGTCTGTGTGGAGCCCAGGGAGCACTGAGGAGTTGAAGTAGAAGAAGAATAAGTGAGGAGGCTGACAAATGGGATCCGCAGCGCAAGGGAAGGACTCAGTCTCACTGAAAAGGGACCATCCTAAGGCAAGTCTGCCCTCTCTCCAGGCGATCATAACTGCCCAAGCAGGAAGGCCCTGATGGAGAAAATGCCAGCAGGGTAGCTACAAGTGGGGCTGGAGACCTTTAAAACCTGGGCACAGAGCTAAGCGAATTACTTCATCATGCAAATGAAAGTAGTTTAACTGTTAACCCCAGTGTTAACAAGGAAGCGGATTAAGTAATAATACACCTGCTCTGTGAGAGGGTGATGGTGAGGAAGAAGCGGTGTAAGGCCAAGTGCAACGTCCTTGACTCTGAGACACGTGCGAGGACATTACCGTGCAGCAGTTACCGCAGTGCGCTGCTCCCTTCCATAGAGAGGCGCTCATCTCCCTGTAGTAAGAGCTGCTGGTGGGTCACACCCTAGCTCCTCTTGGGGCCCTGCCCTTGACCAAAGAGAGCAGCCTCACAGGAGAGTATGCCCCCGCCCTGAGGACAGACCACCCCTAATGGCTAGTCCCTCGGGAATACGAAACCTGCCCCTTTGGGGATAACTTTTTTGGGAACCTTGCCTCAGTTTGGTATAACTGCAGGGCCATCCAGAACCAGAGCTGTCCGTGGGATTGGCCCAAGTGCATCAAAGTTTAACTTCTCCCTCTGCCCCATCCTGATTCCCTCACTCACTTCCAGGCTTGTTCCCAAGAGCACTTCCCCATAAACCTCCTGCAGGCGAATCTGTGCCCACGTCTTTCCCAGGGTCTCCTTCCACCCTACGACACACACCAATTACCGCGAAGGAGTGTGTGAATAGGACGGTGACAGGACACACTGCTGAAGTGTAAGAAAAACGCCAAATTTCAGCCTCAAGAAATCAGTACCAGCCTGGAATTTCTGGAGAGACACCTGGTCCCCTGGGACAGGTGGATGACCATGCTATGGCTTCTACCTCTGTCCACCTCCGGATATTAGGGGAGACTAAGCCCCGCTCCGAAGAGGTAACTGACCTCTCCTTAATCCTGGATTAAGGTCTTAGAGAGGGACGGCTGCTTGCTGGTGCCCCAGTTAAGATGTTGACACACTGTATGTACTTAAGGACAGACTTCAAGTCCTTCTGGCCACTGGCCTGAGGCTTGGGCCGCATGACTACCCCCTCCATCTCCCTCTACCCCCTGCCCGCTCTTCCTTTAACAGAGAGAGGAGCAGCCAGCTGGGGCAGCTAACAGAGCTCACGTCACGAAAACACTATGGTGAGGTCCCTGCACCGCCCTGGAGCTGGTGAGGAAGAGAGGGGACCGTGACGAGTGAGTTAGGAAGGATCCTTGTCACAGCAATGACCCTGCCCCAGCTGGGGGTCCCCGGTGTGTTCCGGGGAGGCTGCTGTTGCCTCCCGGCCCCACTGCACACACACCCGCGTCTCAGGAGTTTAGTTGGTCAGTGGAGCCGGGACAGAAAACCCAGGTAGAAAGAAAGCACCAGAGCTCACTGGTCACGCACACCCTGACCCAGCTCTTCTTTAATTCACCCCAGACTCTGCGGAGGATTACTGGGAGTGCTCTCACACGGGCACGGACAGACCTTCCACCATCTCTCTTTCCTTAGGATGGCACAGTGGCCTGGACCCTGTAAGTGCTGCCTCGAACCTGGCTTCTGCAGACGTGTCCAAGCTGCTCTGTGAGGCTGCCAGACCCTGTTTGGGCTCCCCTATGATGTGAGTTGTTCATTTTATGAACATCTTTTCTCAGTGTCCATTTCTCCACACATGGCCATGGCAGTTAGTCTGCTCAGCCACCCTTCCCAAGGGCAGCACCTGGGCTGCTTTGGCCATTGTCCCCAAGACAGGCCTCCTCCTAGTTGGGGACAGAGTATACACTTGACTCTCGATGAGGACGATGCAGGCTATGGAAGGAGTTACTAACAAGCTCCAGTCCCAAACTCACTATATAAGACAGCGTCCACCTCATGCCCAGATGACACTGGTGGTGACCTTGGATGTGTCCCACCTTTTCTCCAGGCCTCAGCTTCCCCCTCTTTTATAAGAAGGGGTTGGTCTAGACAACCCCCATGAAGACCTGTGACCATTCTTCACCCTCACACATCTCCAAGTGCTAATAATAAGAAAAAAAAAAAAAAAGAGCTCTGTGGCCACAGACTGAGGTAGAACAAAGCAGCAATGCTGACCACAGGAGACAGGGCCAGTGCCCGGCCATGAGGCTGCTCTCTTTACACTTTCTCTCTTCTGAACACATCGTTGCCTTGGACTACCTGCCTCTCCTCTCCCTTCCTCTGTATCTCCTGTCTCTCCAGAGAAGAAGAGCTAAAACGCTGTGGGGGCGGTTGTGCTGGGCATCTGGGAGCCAATGCTCATTAAAGAGTGTGGGCCTGGCCTGACTCTCCATTCCAAACCTGACGGGGGCTGAAAAGGAACAGGTAGGGACAGATGCGACTAAGGAAGTAAGTAGCCATGTGGCAAGCTGGGGACACCAACTCACCACGTGCATATGCTGTGACACCCCGGCGGTACCATGCCCTCCAACCAAAATCAAATCTAAGCAAAACCAACTTCCTTTCTTACAGTCCACACGCTGTTAACCATTCAGCCACGCACCCCAGATGCTGGAGGCTCCCCGATGCAGAATAAGCCCTGACTTATGGTAAGGGCCTTTTTTCTACAAAGCCTGAAGGAATATAAAGGTAGAGTGGGCAAAGATCACAATGCTTGGTATGGACCAAAACTACATGTGGCTGTGAGAGTAACGAAAATACACCTGGGCCTCGTCAACAGAAGCAAGTAAAGGGAGGTAATGAACCCCCTGCAAATAATACCTAGAAAGCGCACCACTCTTTATGAGGTCTATTGCTCAGATAAGATAGATAAGACAGTGTGGGTCTGGACAGCCTGCCCTACGCAAAACTGTAAAGCAACTGGGAATGCTTAGACTAAAGGAGAAATGCCTTAAAGTAAGCAGGATATCAGGTAATTGAAAAGAGGAAGAGAGAGAGAAAGCCAAAGGAGAGAAGAGTCCTTGTTTTGTCGCTCTAGAGAGAAGTTATCAGATTACATAATTGGGTTTGAAGTAACATGGAATATTCTAAAAGTTTAGGGTGCGCTTCTAGCCAAGAGGCTGGCTTCACATCCCGATCTCCAGGCTGGTCTGGATGATCTTACAAAACCTCCCGACTCTGAGACACCCCCTGTGCTGAGCAGCGCCCAGTCACAGATGACACCCAGTGAGCCTACAGGGTAGGAATGAGCACAGGGCCTTCTGATTTTCGCATTGGAAACCAGTAGGGAATCTCCACCTGCTCCTATTCTATGGATTCTTCTTCTCTAGATTGAGAGGGAAGGGCTTCCCTCTATTGTTAGGGGCCAGAGATACATCCACAGACTCCACGAATCTCCAAAGTGGAAAGGCCTTTTGATCTCACTCAGCCTAATTTTTCACCCAAAGCAGTGCTTTCCTCTGCAGCTTCTCCAAAGAAACCAAAGGATCTCTTCCATTAGCTTCCAAAATAATGAATCAATGTTCTTAACTAACGGGGCAGGTTAGCCAAACCCTTCTCCCAAGAGAGGTTGATACGTGGCCCTCAATCCACTGAGGTCCTCCTTCTGCCCATCACTGTGGGTCTCAGAACCACCAGAAGTACCAAAATCCCCCCCCCCCCACCAAGAACAGAAATGCGCCTGTGAAGCTTCCTGGAGATCTTGTGAAATATGCTCAAGTGGGAGTGAGTGGATGCTAGGAAAGCTCTGCCCACTGCTGGGTTCCCTGTGTGCTGACATTTGTGATCAAGATGGAAAATATCCACGAGACATGCCCTGGAGACTGGCTTGTTTTCTTCTAAATCATCCTGCATTCGATTCACCAAAAACTCTTTTAACAGTATCTATAAAATACCACCGCCTGGGTGTACGGCATTAGAATGCTCTCCTAGGCCAATGGCCTTTTGTCCAGCCTTGATTATTTCCCAGAACACCCTGGGGGGAAGGTAGAAAGGAACAGCTCAATCCTCCCAGGTTGGGTGTCTCTCTCCCACCCTCCTCCAGCCGCATGCCAGGCCCATAGCAGCCGAATCAATGTGACTCCTGAGTAACGAATGCAAAGAAAAATTAGAAGGCACAGGAAGAAAAAGAAGCCTTGAGCTGGATACTAAACATGGAAAATTTTAGTCCAACAGAATCGTTTTCAGAAAAGTAGTGGTTGAGCAAAACCAAAAGCTTATAATAAAAACTTGGATGCGTGCTGAACCGTAGCAGTGCCCACTCTGGCTCAGCGGCACTCCTGAGGGTAGCACACCCACATACCCCTGGTTCCACACACCCCCCGAGCCCCCATGGATGCTCGCGTGCTTGTGTCCCTTCTCCTTCCCTGAGGTCAGGAAGGCTAGGCAGAGGGCTCAGTTTAACTCAGGGGATGGAGCTGGGTGTGGGCAGTAATTAGGATACCTTGTATTTATGTCTAGCTATTTCTGGCCTGCGGCTTGTTTTCTCCTCCTGCAGTTCCCTCTGAAGAGGTCCGTCAGCCTTACAGATGTGGATTCTGGCCTTCCTGTGCCAGCGATCCAGTGCTCATCAGCATCACCTCGCCCAGAGGTGGAAATCAGGCCAGGATTTTTGTCCTCACTCTACTGGCCAAGTGACAGGAAGAGCAGACTCACTCTCCGAGCGAGTCACACAGACGTACCTGAGAATTGTTGCTCATTTACTAAAGCATATAAGGCTTCCCTTCCCAAGGCCAGCTTAGCCAGGGAACACCGCCACTAAAAGACTATTCAAATCGTGAGCTCCTGGGTGAAACCTGGATGACCAGTTTACCAAAAAAAAAAAAAAAAAAAAAGGTTTCACAAAAAAGTCGACAGTACTACTGATGTGTTAGCTCTGTTGTGCTGACTTTATAAATATCAGCTTTCATCCTCATAACCACCCTATACTGTAGGGACTAAATTATCCCTATTTTAACGGGTGAGACAACTGAGGCAGAGGTTGAGAAACTTACCCAAGATCACAGAGATAGTAGCTGGTGGGGCCAGGATTCAAGGCCAGCGGACCAGCCCCAGGGTATACGCTCGAAACCACTGAAGAGAAGCCGCCTTGCTTAAATTCGCGGGCCCCATGCACATGATCCTGAGGACCAACCAGGTTTACAGATCGCTAATGAAGTCGGTGGCTCTCAAACTACCTACAGTGTGCTTGTGGGTATTCAGATTCCTGGGCCTCAGAAGTTCTAGAATTGGAACCAAGGATCTATAGTCTTAACAGGCGCCTAAGATGAGGCCAGCGCAGGCGGTTCACAGAAGGCCCGTGCAGAGAACTCGTCCCATCGCCTAACCCAGCTCACCTGGGACAAGTAAACAGCTCGCTGGGGCACCTCAGGGCTGCCTGCGTTGACTGTCCCTTCTTCACTGGAGCAGCCCTGGGGGAGGGGGAGCTGGTGGCCCTGTGAGGGCTGCTCTGTTCTTTGGCCTTGGTGACAGGCTGCGTTCAGACGGTGGAGGAGGGGGAGGGGGGGACTGAAGGGAGCTCACCGTCCCTCCACCCTCGACAGGCTGCAGCACATCGGAGCGGCACACGCAGTGGGGAACGGGAAAAGGAGAAAAGACTGGGCGGCCTGGGCCCCCATCTCCCGTCACCGGAACAATGGCCTCTTCAAATCCCTGGCATCTGAACTGGCAGTCGGCCACCAGGGAAGAAAAAAGCCTGCTGTCCCTTTAAGGACGCCCTCTCTCCACAAAGGTCAGAAACGCCAGCTCAGCCTGCCCAGCGGCTGCCATTTTGCCACTTTGGTGCCCTGGGGCCCTGGGCTGTGAGCCCCGTTCCAGCTGGTTCTCCGGGCACCTGCTGTCTTCGGGAGAAGGCACGGCACCTGCGTGACAGCTGCGGCTCCAGGCGAGGTTCAGAGATCAGGCAGGAGGTGCCGGTGCAGAGGAAACCCAAGACCTCAGTTGTTTCTCAAACTCATCCTCCTAGGGAGAGTTAGCCCCAAGGAAGTGGGACTTGGCGGGGGGGGCAGGTCAAAGATGACCGCGGGAGGGGTGGGGGTCAAAAAGAAAACGGACCAAGGAATGGGCGCTCCAAGAGAAACAATTCATCCAAGAGAGCAAAGGCTGACAGATGACAGATCCAGAAATCACAAAGAGAACGGGGCAGGGAGTGGAGGTTGGCAGGAAATACAGGGGAGTGGTCAGGGTTTTCTCCCACAGACTGAGTTCAAATCCTGCCACTTTATGTAATCTGGGGCACCATTCCTAACTTCACTGAGCCGCAGTTCCTCTGCAATATTGGCATATATTGAGCAGTGAATAAACATTAGAAACTAATACTGTCTATTATTAGAGTACTAGCCGCTCAGTGTGTTCCTCAAGAGACCTGAATCCCAGAACACACCACTGGTTCCAGTAAGTCATCCTGCATATATGCGCCGTGAGGAAAGGGTGCGCTCATTTAGGAAACCACACCGTGAGGCAAATTGTGATTCTCATGAGAAAACAACTGAAAATTAGTCACCTATTCATAATATACTGCAAGGGTTGGTGAACTCTTTCTGTAAAGAGCCAGGTAGTAAGACCAGACAGTCTGACCATCCTACTGAACTCTGCTGCTGCAGGGTTAAAGCAGCCATAGACAACGTGTACGTGAAAGAACATGGCTGTGTCCCAGTAAAACTTTATTTACAGACAGGCAGCAGGCTGAAGCTGGCTGACCCCTGAAATAAAGGATGGCATTAATAGAGGACATGCTGAGTCCTTATGGTGGCAGAGGCCCATTTCTTGCTCTTCTCATGGGACTGAGAGTATTTTACCCAATTACTTGATGTCCAGGAAGAGATTTTAGCCAACACCAGCTACCTGCAATGACTCCTGTATGCTGGTCCCCTCAGCATCTATGTCTGGAGTTTGCCCAGTACCTCTCTGCACTTCGGAGGGTTCTTTTCCTTGTTCTTCTGCACTTCCTCTAATGCTTGACATTGGGAGCTCACAGGGCAGGGTCTCCTCCTCCTCCAGCAAGCACGGTGAGAAACTGGCTGAACTGGCCACCCCTCAAGATGTCCTCCTTGAAATCCCTCATTGCAAAAATGCCCACCCCTCACCCACTTTCCCAGGCCACAGTGGGTTGGATCCTACAAGTCTGTTCTTCATCAGCTTCCTAAAACAGCTGCGCATCTCAGGGAACTCAGGCAGATTTTCACTCATTCGCTGATTTACTTAAATAGGGGAGTGCCCACTGTGTGCTAGGTAAATCTTAGAAAACACAAATTTCCTCTCCGCTTTGAGTGGAGTTGGAGAGAGGCTGCTATGGCCGGAATCTTCTCAAAAGGCTGCTGTGAAGCCTATTTATTTCCTGCTCCCTGGTGTCTCTCTACCGGAGAGCTCAAACACTTCAAAAACAACCTTCTCAGCAGTACTAACAACTTTTAACATGATGATTTCTAAATGGCACTAAAAGCAGGAAGGGGCTTCCCTGGTGGCACAGCGGTTAACAATTCGCCTGCCAATGCAGGAGACACGGGTTTGAGCCGTGTCTGGTCCGGGAAGATCCCACATGCCGCGGAGCCTGGTCCGGGAAGATCCCACATGCCGCGGAGCAACTAAGCCCGCGAGCCACAACTACTGAACCCGCGTGCCACAACTACTGAAGCCCGCGCACCTAGAGCCCGTGCTCCACAACAAGAGAAGCCACCACAATGAGAAGCCTGCACACCTCAACAAAAGAGTAGCCCCCGCTCGCCGCAACTAGAGAAAGCCCGCGCACAGCAATGAAGACCCAACACAGCCAAAAATAAATAAATAATATAAATAAATAAATAAATAAAAATAAAAGGAAGGATAAAAAAAGCTGAGAATGAGGAAACGGTGAGATCCAAAGCAACGAGGGTAGAAAGGAAGGCAAAAAATAAAAAAAATCACTATTTCAAATTTAAAAATATATATATTGCTTACTTACATCATTCTCTCTGCCTCAAATGACCTCATTCCACAAGTCCAACTTGTATGGTCCCAGCCTTCCTTCAAAGCTCTGCTCCCAATGCATCTTCCCCAGAGAAACTTCCCTGATAAACTCCCCCCAAATCTCAAACTCTCCAGCATCCCTTGGAATTCTCCAGCACGCCTCCCACTTGTTTATGTACCTTAAGTGTGGTGTATGAGAGCCTATGGGCTCTGTCTTAACCCTTGGACTATCACCTTCTCAGAACCCCTATCAGGATTTTTCCTTCTTCCACATTCCCCATGGCACACTGTAACTGGCAAATGCTCTCCCTACACTGTTGCTTGGCCAAGGCCCTGCTTCAACGGAAGAGCTGCTGCTATCTTACAGTATCCTCAGCGACCTGCCATCACTTCTCATACCACCATTTACTCATTCATTCATTCAGCTATTCACTCAACAAAACTGATGCAGACTGTTCGTGTGCCAAGCAGTGTGCTGTAGGTTGTCTTATATCTCATTTGCAAATTTATTTAATCCTCAAACCAGCCTACTTAGATAGATATTATTAATATGTAACTGCCACACAATAACACAGGTGATTTCAGAACAGATGACGGAAAGTGTGGGCAACTGATGGGAAGGGGTAGACTGTCATACTCTGGAAAAGAGGTACCCATCTACCTGGGCTGCTGCTCTGATGCTAGGAAAATGAACATGACTTATGCTAGTCCCTTCTCGTCCCATGGCTGAAAATGTAGTCACCCGAGTTTTAAAAAAGTATCAACTGATACAATTTTATATCAAATGGACCAATGCATTAAATTTAAAAACAAACCACAGAAGAACTCAAAGCTTAAGTGAATATGTATACTGTTAAGGTTGGGAGGAACTTTCTATGAATAATACACAACAGGGGAAGGGAGACTGACCTGATCACATTCAAATAAACAAGCTTCAATGTGCTGAAAATCAGCCTGACATTAAAAGACAAAAAATCCAGGGAAAGTACTTAAAACATGTATGACTAAGGGTTACTACCCTTATTATGTTGAAGAGTTGTGAGCAAGGAGAAAGACAAACACCTCAACAGGAAGGTGGGCAAAGAACAAAAAAGGCAATTCACGGAAGAAATATACATGGGTAATAAGGAAATTAAAAGCATGTAGTCAATGATCAAAGAAATGCAAATTAACGCAACTCTGAGACACCACTTGTGGAGTATCAGATTGGCAAAGACTAAAAAGAATGGTAATGCCAGGCAGGCAAAGACAAGGGGAACAAACAGTCTCATAACTTGGGGGTGGCCGGGTAAACTGGAACAACCTTTCCAAGGACAACTTGGCACATGTGTTAAAAGCTGTTGACCTAGAAATCTGGCTTCTAAATTTTTATCTGAAGAACGTTAGTATGACATTATTTTTAATCTTGAAGAATTAGAAATAAGTTAAATGTCAAATAAGAGGATACTGGACAAATACTTGCATATTTGCACTGCTACCCTTAAAAGTAATTAGGTAAATCAATGTTAGTTGATTACAGAGAGATCAGATATTAAAGAACTTAAGAACAGCATATAGAATGAATTACCAATTTCAGCTATTTCTATCTTCCTATGAAAAAATAGCTCAAAGGATATAAAGTAAAATGTTAATAGTGATTATCTCTGAAGGGTGGTATTATGACTGATTTTTTAAAAAATATTTTCTAATTTTTCTACAATGCCCACAATTTTAGCTGCAAAAAAAAAAAAAAAAAAAATCAAACAAGTTAAAAGGACTGATAATTTTTTTCTTCAAAAATGTCTTTAGGGCTTCCCTGGTGGCGCAGTGGTTGAGAGTCCGCCTGCCGATGCAGGAGACACGGGTTCGTTACCCGGTCCGGGAAGATCCCACATGCCGCGGAGCGGCTGGGCCCGTGAGCCATGGCCGCTGAGCCTGCGCGTCCAGAGCCTGTGCTCCACAACGGGAGAGGCCACAGCAGTGAGAGGCCCGCGTACCGCAAAAAAAAAAAAAAAAAAAAAAAATGTCTTTAATTTTGATTTTCAAAAGACAAGAAATCTATAAAAGAACTTTGAAAAGCAAAATATAAATACAAGAATACAATCAATTATCCAGCAAATATTTCTTTGAGTACCAACTGTGTGTAAAGCCCTGAAGAAAGTACAATGAGGGGACTTCCCTGGTGGTGCAGTGGTTAAGATTCCATGCTCCCAGTGAAGGGGACCCGGGTTCGGTTCTTTGTCAGGGAACTAGATCCCACATGCATGCCGCAACTAAAGAGCCCATGAACTGCAACTAAGACCCAGCAAAACCAAATAAATAAATGTTAAAAATAAATAAAGTCTTAAAAAATAAATAAATAAAGTACAGTGAGAATCAACAAGGACCTACTGTATAACACAGGGAACTCTACTCAGTATTCTGTAATAACCTATATGGGAAAAGAATCTGAAAAAAAATGGATATGTGTATGTATATAACTGAATCACTTTGCTGTACACCTGAAACTAATACAACATTGTAAATCAACTATACTCCAATATAAAATAAAAATTAAATTAAGGGACTTCCCTGGTGGTCCACTGGGTAGAACTCTGAGCTCCCAGTGCAGGGGGCCCTGGTTCGATCCCGGGTCGGTAAACTAGATCCCACACGTATGCTGCAACTAAGAAGTCCGCATGCCACAACTAAAGATCCCGTGTGCCGCAACTAAGACCTGGTACAGCCTAAATAAATAAATAAATAGTAAACAGTAAAAAAAAAATTAAATTATAAAAAGAAAGTACAATGAGAAAATAAAACAAAAATTAGAATAAATCTCTACTCTCAGAGAAGGCTTAATGTTATAAAGATAGAATGACACCTAATCCAACACAACGTAATTATGGGAATCCAAGCAAAGTGCTCCTATTTGGGGGATAAGATAAATCTGGGAAGACTTTTTCAAGGCGGTGACAGTAAAGCTAAATTTTGAAGGATAAATAGGATTTCCATAGGCAGAGAAGAGAGAAGCATGAACAAAAGAGCAGCGTTTAACTCTGACTGTAGTTCTAGGAAAAGGTATGTGAGATGCTCTGCAGGGGATAGGTCTGTTAGGGTGGCGGGGACAGCAGAGGTCATGGAAGGATGGAGTGGAAGACGAGGCTGGACAGTCAGGATGGACGGAGCCAGACTGGAGAAGGCCCTGAGTGACACGCCAGGGTGTCAACTGCATTTTGTAGGCGACACGAAGCCAAATTCAGGTTTTGAAGAAGGGCTGGAAATCTGACCTACGTTGACAGCTGAATGAAAAATGGACCCAAGAGTTACAGAAGAGATTAGATTATTCAGCCACAAAAAAAGGAATGAAGTACTGATACATGCTACAACTTGGATGAACCTTAAAAACATAATACTAAGTGGAAGAAACCAGTCACCAAAGTATATGCATGTGTGTGTGCATATGTATACACACGTATATTTCATAAATGGAAAATATGTATGTATATATGTATATGCATGTGTGTATGTATATATACACATGCATATATTACATGAAGTCCAGATTAGGGCAATCTATAGAGACAGAAGGTAGATTAGTAGCTGCCCAGGGTTGGGCTAGGAGGGTTGGGATGTGCCAGCTAAAAGGTATAGGGTCTCTTTTTGAGTGAAGAAAATGTTCTAAAATTGGCTGTCATGATGATTGCGCATATCTGTGAATATACTAAAAACTGAATGGTACACTTTATTTATTTATTTTTGGCCGCACTGGGTCTTAGTTGCGGCATGTGGGATCTTTCGTTACAGCGCAGGGGCTCAGTAGTTGCAGTGCTCGGGCTTAGTTGCCCCGCGGTATACTTTTTTTTTTTTTTTTTTTTTTTTTTTTTTTTTTTTTTTTCCGGTACGCGGGCCTCTCACCGTTGTGGCCTCTCCCGCCGCAGAGCACAGGCTCCGGACGCACAGGCTCAGCGGCCATGGCTCACGGGCCCAGCTGCTCCGCGGCATGTGGGATCTTCCCGGACCAGGGCACGAACCCGAGTCCCCTGCATCGGCAGGTGGACTCTCAACCACTGCGCCACCAGGGAAGCCCTGCCCCGCGGTATATGGGATTAGTTCCCCAACCAGGGATCAAACCCGTCTCCCCTGCACTGGAAGGCAGATTCTCAACCACTGGACCACCAGGGAAGTTCCTGAATGGTACACTTCAAATGAGTTAATTGTATGGTATGCGAATTAGGTCTCAATAAAACTGTTCCAAAAAAAAAAAAAAAAAAGAGGGAGGAGATCAGCCAGGTGGCTCTTGCAACAGGCCAAGTAAGACATTCAAAGGTTATGAATTAAATCAGTGGCAGTAGTCATGGGAAAGAGTGGAGGGTGATCAGAGACACTGCAGCGACGGAAGTAACCATGTGGGGAGTGAGGAAGAACAAGCGAAAAAAAAACAGCTCAGAAGTTTCCAATGTGAATGACTCAGAGAGGATGTGAGGGGAAGGCTGGATGGGAGACTATTATAAATTTGCTTTTTACATGAAAAAGCAAAAGTGAGTTTGAGCAGCTTGAGACCATTCCCGGAAGTAAGGGAACAGAGAGAGAGGTGCAGAGCTGGAGTCGACAGCCCTTCTCCTGCCAGTGGAGACTAAGAGTCTTTTGTGACTGGTGATGACAATTATTAATTATATTTAGCACTAATGACCAGTTTAAAGTGGTCCTAACTTATGCCTAGAAATATGCTTAGGAGAATTTAGCCAGAGAAAGAAGTTAAGATTGCGGCAAGCAAGGAAAACCAATTCTATAGCTGCACACAATATTCCAAGCATTGAAAAGAGCTGAGTATTTACTGCTCCAAGTAGGGATTTTTGTAAAAAGGAGTATTATCATTGCAGCTATAAATGTAATCGTTTATACAAAGACTGCTCAATAGCTGAACGGCAGTAGTTGCTCCTGTTACTAGAGGGCCTCACAAGAGCACAAATTTTGCTTGTTTATATCAAAGAAGGAAAGAACATGCAGTAGAAACCTCGGTTCATAAAAGCAGAGAGTTAAAAAAAAAATCATTTACACCAAAAAGATGACTAAGGAAAATAAGGTGCAACGAGCAAAGCAGATCACCTTCAAAAGCCCAATGGTCACAGTTCCCAGAATTTTTATCCCGAGGCTTGTCAAGTTAAGCCTCTGGAAAACAAAGGGGTTTTGCATGTCATGTCATAATGCCACCGGATATACACCATGACCATTCAGTCAGTCAGGATAAAAAGTTGAGGTCGCTGCAGGGAAGCTATTATGAAACAATGAAGCTCCCAGTCTCAGGAGAAAGGGTCCAAAAAAAGATCTTAACTGAAAGATAAATCTATTTGCACTACAGCAAGAGAGGCATCTGAGTCCCTCTGTGGAATTTTCCTATACTATGCAGCATCGGTGAGACCCTACAGGGAAGGGAGTCCAATTCCGGCTCCCCCTCTACTGAAGCCTCACTCCAGGGCAAGGACCAGTTCTTCTCATCTTTGTGTTCCTACCACCTAGCCCAGTGGGCACACAAGAAACGTTCATCCACTAAACAGATGAATAAATGAATTAAAGGGAAGATAGGAAGAATCCAGTAGGAGCTTGGGAAGAATATTAAAGGGTCTTGTACTCCGGAGATCCTAGCCCGAAGTCCATGGGGATCCAAAAGAGATAAAATCTGCTGCTCTAATCTCGCCTATCGTCTTAGAGACGAGGGCACTGGTGCCTTGCTCAAGGTCACACAACCAGTGAGTGATAGGACAAGTTCTAGCTCCCAGTTAAGTAACCAAGTGACCATATCCATGTGGGACAGGAGACAGAAGAGCTCCAGCAATGAGACTCAAACATATGATATTGGAGGCTGTTAACTTGAAAGGAGGGGTGAAACTGACTGATAGTGGCCTAAGTCTACTGTCCCTGGCCATCAGGGAAGAGAAGGATCAGAGTTCTCGGTATCCAGCTAGGGCATGAGAAACAATCTTGGATTTTAGGTGTAGAGAGCAAGGAACATGACCATGCTCTCTCTGAATGATGCCAAACATAAAACAATAAAGATTTTAACAGCAGCTTAACATTTTATGAGGTGGTTACAATGTGCCAGGTCTCCTCCTAAACGCATTAACAGGAATGATCTCATTTAATCCTCCCCATCTTTACAACAGCCCTCCAAGGTAGGTGTGATTAGCCCCATTTTATAGATGAGAAAATCAAGGCTTGGGGAGAGTAAGCACCTTGCCTAGAGTCATACAACTAGAAAGCAGCAGAACCATCTGCATCCGTCCCCTGGGGTCCACATTTACGGAGCAGCCATTTATGCCAGTGTTAGAACAAAGAGGTGCCTGCTTCCTCTAGGAAGCAAAGTCCCAAACCCAGATTCAGGAAAGCAGTCAGTGCTCAGCTCCCAAGATTTGCATTTTCTGAGGCTTGACCTGCCAGCCTTTGAATATTTCCATAAATCTTACAAAAGAAACACATAAAAACGGAATGACTTTCAAAGGTTTAGGTAATGTTCTAAGCTTAACCGGATGGTGACAATGTTTAGGTATGCTTCTTTAAGCTGTACAGATACATCATACACTTTCTTTTGCATGCATGATACACTTCATAAATTTAAATAAATTTTTTTTTTTAAATAAACCCTGATGCAGCCCTGAAGTGACAGCCACCAGAACATCAATGACTAGGGTCATGGCTCACCATGGCAGGGGTGAGTGCACTGGAAAAACTATTCTACTGCATGATTGAAGGACACAGGGAGCACCACTGCCCAGAAAGGTCGCCCCACCTCCTCAGCAAACCTCTGCTGAAATGCAAAGTTTAAAGCATTTCTACCAAATAAACACTCTTCACACTGTACACAGAGTGCACAGGTTAAGGGCACAGGGCTAAACATCTTCGGTTTTATCCCAGTTCTGCCACTTACCACACGGTCTCGGGCCTGTTACTTAAACCTCTTTGAGACTCAGTTTCCTTACCTGTAAAATGGGATTAATACCACCTTTCCTGTAGGGTTGCGTGAGGGTTATATGAGATTTTTTTTTTCCCCATGGAAAGCTCAGAGAAGCATTGTTATTATAATTTCTAACGCTATTCTTCACACATGCTCCCAAACTTATTCCAGTTCTCGGCCCCAGATCAGCCTGCCCTCCAAGTTGGGAAATGCATCCCCACGCTCTTCAGTCATCCTGAGCCTGAGGGCTTCTCACGGCTGAGCTGAGCAAGCCCACAGCCTCTGCCTCACTTTGGATGCTGTCGACAGATGAGCCCCGACTTGCCTCTGAACTTTGTGCTCTGTTCTGATCTCTTCTTCCACCAGGCCCTCATCTGGTTTCTGTGGCTCAGTTCTTGCTTCTTCCCTGCCTGAGAGACCCACTAAACCCTCCTGACACCTCAGTGGCCTCCACCCTTCAAGGATCAGCCCACATCCCACCTCCTCCATTCAGCCCTTCTCTATTGACTTTTGCCCATTACTGCTCTTCCCCGTCTCTGTTCTTGTACATCGTTGGTGCTTATAATTCATATCATTAAACGTGTTCATAAATTACCTTAGAATATTTCTCTAACTTTTCACAGGTATCAGTCTTCTCCCTTTTCATGGGCAAAGACCTGTCTTCCAACTGCTTTGTAACTGTAGTGGTTACGAGCACGGGCTCTGGAGTCAGACTGCCAGTTTGAACAATTCTGGGCTGTGTGATCTTGGGCCAATCACTAAACCTCTCGGTGCTTTAGTTACTAATTTGTAAAACCTACATAATAATAGTACAGAGCCCAAATAACTGCTATGAGTTAATATACAGAAAACATTTATAATATGTCATACAGTCAATTGTTATGAAGTACTAGCTATAATTATTACTATCTTTATCGTCATCACTATTACTATTAAGGTGCCTAGAACAAGACCGCTAGCTAGGAGGTGGCCAGTAAAAACATATCACTTTGTTGCACTTGAGAGGCATCTCTATTTGCCTAAACTAGGGGGCAGCAAACTTTGTGTAAAGGGCCAGACAACAATTATTTTATCTTTGGGGGCCAAAGCTCTCTGTCACAACTAGTCACCTCTGATGCCGTGGCATGAAAGCAGCCACACACAATGCGTAAACAAAACTTTATTCATGGATGCTGAAATCTGCATTTCATACAATTTTTACATGTCATGAAATATGACTTGATTTTTTTCCAACCATTTAAAAATGTAAAGAAAAAAAAATTCTTAGCTTGCCACCTGTATAAAAACAGGCGGCAAGCTGAACACAGCCCTCGGCTGAGCACGCTGACACCTGGACTAAGGTCACACAAGGTCCCCCCTGATACCACAAATTAAGGCCCTTGTTCTCCAGGCGGTAAGAATACACTGCGGGATTTTAAGTAGGGGAGTGCGCCCACGCCCACACCTCCATAAAAGCAGCTGTGGTGGGCATTACTGGTGCTCAACAATACTTCTCTTCCTGCCATCAGAAGTCTACATCTCCCAGCTTTCTGGCTGTCAGGCAGGGCCACGTGACTAGTCCTGGCCAATGTGCTAAAAGGGCAGTGACAGTGTATTTGCTTCCAAGGAGAAGCATTTAAGAGGCATGCTCTCCTCCCCCTGTAATGATTGTGAAGGAGATGTCAGGAGATTCTACAGCCTGGATCACTGAGCTACCACACGGAGGATGGCATCCCTGGAGAGTTTTCCAGAGTCTCAGAGGGACCTGGAGTGGTCAGAAACTAACTTTCAATGAGTTAAGCTGTTGAGTTTGTGGGTGGGGGTCGTCATCACAGCATAAGCTAGCCTATCCAGTTTAATTCAACATCCTTCTGCAAATACAAACCAAATAACAGCGCGAAGGATAAGTAAACACAAAAACATTTAGCCAATACCTACGTTATCATACGCTTTCACCGGAACAACTCATTTAGGAGACCAATGCCCAGCCTTCCGGACAATTTAGCAAGAGGTCAGAAGCATTCTTCTCTTCCTCAAGTTCTGTCATGAGAAACCCTAAGTCATCTCCTCCAGCAGTAAACTGCAATGACAAGAAGTCTCGTAATAGCCAAGAAGCAGCGTTTCTAGCCAGCAGCAAAGAACCTGGAGTGCTCATCATCTCATTTGTTTGACAACATCTCTGCCATCCAGAAGCTTATATATGGTTTTTTTTTTTTTTTTTTTGCTCTACATGGGCCTCTCACTGTTGTGGCCTCTCCCGTTGTGGAACACAGGATCCGGACGCGCAGGCTCAGCGGCCATGGCTCACGGGCCCAGCCGCTCCGCGGCATGTGGGATCTTCCCGGACCGGGGCACGAACCCGTGTCCCCTGCATCGGCAGGCGGACTCTCAACCACTGCGCCACCAGGGAAGCCCCCAGAAGCTTACATTTTAATAAGAGTAAATCTCTTTCCTCTTAGGTAATAATAATGATGACAACAACAAGAAAGCAAGGCAAATAATGTTTAGCATTGCTTATTTCAAGCCAGATGCAGTTTCCCAAAGGAGAAAAAAACCTGGGTAAGAGGTAGGAAAGGCCTATCCTTTTAAGAAATCTGCAGAGTCAGAAGATTTGGTCATTGCCCTAAGCTGTCCTGATACTCAAGGGATTTAAATGCTTAGGTGACCAGTACTCAGTGCCCTGGATTTACCAAACCATGGGAAATGGCCAATTCCCATCCCACCAAGTCATAAAGTAAATCTCACACTGTTAGCAAGAGGTGTGCCTGCTGGGGGATGATGGTAAATGAATATTGACTATTTTCCAATGAACGTTTATTTTTAGTGTCTCCTGCTGGCTAAAGAAGTGCACCAACGGCCCACATCACAAGGGACCCGCTCTGTCGGGACGGCGGCCTTTGTTTAGACCATTGCTGAAAGGAAAGCTGACAGACCCACTCATCTGCTACCCCACTTTCAAGACGGCTACCACCCAAGGCAAACGGAAGTTACCTAACACGGCCACACGGCAGGTCAAAAGGCGATGACAAAATTCAGACTCATGAGCTGGCTTTCCAGAATCTCGAGCCTTCACCCTAGCTCACTTTCAGAGCTAGGAAGCTTGGGGCTAAAGGGGTTGTGCAGAGGCCATGCCCAAGGTTTCCTCCTCCTCCAAAGTAAACCTCACAGAAAGGGCCTCAAAAGATAGATACACGTCCTGAGCTTAATGCTCCAGGAAGTCCAAACTCTTTCCTTACGTCTAGTTTAAATCCTCCCTGCTGCAACCCCACCGCTTTTTCTTTCTTGGGTCTAAACCAGAGCTGAAGAAGGAACTGCGCTCCATTCGTTAACAGATTTAAAGAGAAGTACGCTGGACCAGTGACCTCGTATCAGATAAAATATGGCTGGCCATCAACCTCCATGAAAGATGGAGGTGTGCAAAACGGACTCTTGTCCCAGTTACCCAGTAACAACGTAAGTGACTGGGTTCTCTCGCACGGCGTTCACATTCCTAAATAAACAGTGTGAAGTTGCACGATTGCTCACTCACCTGCTCCAACACAGAGACAGACTCGAAATTCCTCTCATCTGTGGACCAAGACCTGGCCACAGAAATGCTTCCCCCGCTATGTGTCTTTACTCTGTTTTTTTTTCACCAAATGAAATTCTTCCAGCACGGTGACTTTCCTGAAGGTCTGTCACAGCCCCCAACAGACGTGAGGACCAGGAACGTGAGGACAGAGAACCGAGACAGATGTCACGACAGGCTGTCAAGTCCTGTGGGGTCGAAACAGTCTGTACAGGGAGCAGCCCCACGGGACTGGAGGCTTCCTAGTGGCTGGGTTTCCGAAGCTCTACGGGAATTACGAACAGCTTTACATCACACACGCATACAAAAAAAAAATTAACCATGTAGAAGCTAAGGAGGCCTAGTGAAGTTTCCTTTAAAAAACTTACTTGGCTTCTAAACTACACGTGCCACGCTTCTGCTTGGACACAGCCCTGTCTGCATACGGACCTCCTTCCACGATCTCCTCCCCGCCGCCTTCACCTTGCTCACCAAGTTATCAGGAGATGGAATCACAGAAGCATCTTTTGGGAGAGCCTACAGCCCCTGATCCAGTGAGGGGGAGGCTGGATTGTGGGGGGAGGATTTCTCGCTCACAATCCAGCCACTTGTCAATCACAGACACGTATCTTGATCAGCTTCATCCAAAAGCATCCCCTGTGGTAACCTTGTAACTCCAAGAGGTGGGGTATTAATGTTGTACACAGTACAGCCTCCACTCACCTAACGCTGTCCAGGCTTCACACCCACCCCTCAAGTGCCAATTACTTCAAGAAGCTTCTCTGCCACCCAAGCGGAAACAAATTCCAACCTCCTCTGGATTTCTAGAGTGCTTGCTGTTCATTGCCCTAGCATTTACTGACTTGTTTTGTGGGGTGTGTGTGTGTGTGTGTGTGTGTGTGGTCGGGTCTCATTCTGCCCGGGAGGCTACCAGTCCCTAGAAGTGGGAGGCAATGTCCTTTACATTTTTTCACCCCCCACAATGCCTAAGCACAGGGCTGTGAAAACAATAATTACTTGGTCAACATTTGTAGTATGAAGGGATGGATGAATAATGAATTTATAGGGCTTCCCTGGTGGCACAGTGGTTAAGAATCTGTCAGCCAATGCAGGGCCACGGGTTCGAGCCCTGGTCCAGCAAAATCCCACATTGCCACGGAGCAGCTAAGCCTGTGAGCCACAACTACTGAGCCCTCGTGCCACAACTACTGAAGCCCTCGCACCTAGAGCCCGTGCTCCGCAACAAGAGAAGCCACTGCAACGAGAAGCCCGCACACGGCAACGGAGAGTAGCCCCCGTTCACCGCAACTAGAGAAAGCCTGCGCGCAGCAACGAAGACCCAACGCAGCCAAGGATAAAATATAAATAAATAAATTAATTTAAAAATAAATAAATAAAATAAAAAAATAAAAGCCTAATCAACTAACAACAAAAAAAGTAAGGCAAAGAGACAGCAAAAAACAAAACAGCCAATATGTACTAGACGTATATATTCACATGTATATACATATAATACAGACGAAAGTAAACAAGTGAATCACTGGAGAAAATTCCCTGCAAACCCAAAGCCAGATTCCTATCTGTACACCTTTAAGCAGGTTACTTAACCTCTCTGTCTGTTTCCTCGCTCTGTAAAGTGGGGACCTTAATCATAACACTGTAGGCACTACGTGACTTAATACATGTAAACGGTGCTCGACACATGGTAAGCACTCAAATGTTAGTTGCCATTATTATTGTTATTATCATTATTATTGTCAGCATTTTTTATATCACTAACACATAGTAGGCATTCTGGAAATGTTTCTAGAAATGATTCAAAGGTTAGAAAGTTAATTCATACCACCCACTTCCATACGCAGACAGTTTTATCCAGAACAAAACAGCCAAAGTATTTGTCACCTTGTTTCTAGCAAGTCTCCCTGTTGGGAGAGTAGAGGGCACCCCGACATGGGATCCCACCAAAGGGAGCCGCATTTCCAGTCCAAACATCCACATCACAACTACAAGGTCTGGCCCCTGGGCCAAAATGGACTGATAAATCTGTACCTAATGACATGGTGAATCACGGGATCTGACAGTACCCAGGCAGACCACATACACAATTTCCCCATCCTGGTAGCATTTTACTTGGCTGAAAAGGACACGGTTACCCCAATTATAGTTCCCAGCCTAACACTGCTCTCCTGTTGAAATGCATCAAGAGGTGCTCAAGGCAGATTTGTAAAGGTAAACATCTCGGCACGTCCCTGAGGGATCAGTCCGGGCTGTGCAGAGAAGCACTCTGCGTTAAAGTGATGTCTCATCCTGCATGACAGCCAAGCACCCCTCAGCTCCAACCCGGGTGCGCTGACAGCAGGGGCGCAGAGGAAGGCTGAGTGACTTCTGATGATGAGGCAGTATCCCCACTCTCCCGGCAGCACCTGGGCTCTCCTTGGAGGCCTCATCCAAGTCACAGACCCAGCTCGGCTCCGCTGAGGAATAAAGGGGCAGCTTCGGATGCTGACCGGGCCTGCTAACAGCTTCCAACCCAGAAGGAACAGGAAAGCTGGACCCAAGAAAGCAAGGGCAGGGATGGCACCATAGTACCTCTGCCACCCTTTCTCAAACTCAGAGGGCGCTTCAGCGTAAGAGTCGATACAAGAGGCAGTGATACCAAATCCTAAGCAGCAGAAGCTACAGGCTGGGCGGTCACTGACGTGCACCACTGCTGGGGACCTCACAGGTATGAAGAGTTAAGGTTGCAGGAACTAAGCTCCTCCCCTTCCCTTCCACAAAGTATCTTTTCTGAAGCGCCTTTTCACTAAAGGACCCTCTTGCCTAAGGGAGGAGGGCTGGCGTAGACTGATTCTGTCAGGGTTTACCCTGGCGAACCCGGCTTCTGCAAAGCCAGAGGTGGCCGAGAGCCAGGCTAGGACTCCCTGCATTAGAGTGCTCACCCGGACTCTGACAAGCGCCCTCCAATCCGGAAAGGTGACCCAGCTACCACCCCGCCCACGACTGCCGGCGCAGGGAAGGCAGGACACAGCCCTGCAGGGGGCGCTCTCTCGCTGTTGCCTCCTCCCACCCTCCCCTGCCTTCAAGGAGAGGAAGCTCCATCTCCAGCCCCAGGAGCCTTTCTCCTCCGTGCTGCGCACGCCGCCCTGCAGACAGTGGCAAAGTTTTCCAAGCAAAATCTCCAGTTGCTCAAGCAGATAAAAAGCCAATTCACCCACCCATCTGATTCAAAGGAGAAGAGGGAGAATACGGGTTTTACTTCTAAAACGGAAGGTAAAAATGTTCTCACGACTTCTGCGGCTACAATACAGATATCCCACACCCCAAGCAAGAGGAAGAGGGGCTTGCAAAGCCCCAAGGCGCGTCCATGTGGTGGGCAGGGGGGGCGGCCCGCTCTCCTTTCGACACCAGGCGTGCTAGAGGTTGGAGCCTGGCCCCCCAGGGCTCTCTCCTCACAGAGAAGCCTCTAAGAGGTCAGGGACTGCCCACCGGGGGGAGGGTGCCCAAAGCAGCAGGGTGAGGAGGGCCCCTCTGGATGTCTGTCGGGTCAAGAAAGTTCGCACCGCCAGCTTAATGCGGACATGCAGGACCTTGTGAAAGGTTTCTTTCTTTATCCAGTTCCCTCAGTGTTTGGCACCGCTCAGCCCCCTCAGAGTCGGAGCCTCATTTCAGCTGCAGTTTGATTCTCTCCACCGCGGCCCAACTTCCACAAAACCCCTCCCCCAGGAAGATGCTGGCAGAAAAAATACTGCAGCGGTGCAGAAGCTGGGGGGAGCCAGACAGGGCAACCCAACTTTGTAGAGTGTGTGGACCCCGCCTTAACCCCTCGATACCCAAGCTAGGGAGAGGGGCCTATCTGAGGGAGACCTCTCTTGAGGATGCTGAGGTGCTGGGGGTCGCACAAGGGTGAAGAAAGACAGCGGCAGGGGAAGGTGCCTCATCCCTTCTCTACTCACCAGGACAGCTTGAATCCTTTCATTAGTACAGTCACGATAATCCACTGACCGTGTCCTTAGCATCCCGGGCACAGCTCCGGAGGACCCAGGACATATTTGAAAAGATGATGAAGTCCCAAAAGAACAGAATCCCATGTAATGTGACTTGAACCCAGAGAGAGAAAGAAAAAAGAGAGAGAGAGAGAGAGAGAGAGAGAGAGAGAGAGAGAGAGAGGGAGGGAGAGAAAGAGAGAGAGACGGGCAGCCCCAGCCAGAAGAAGTGCTCCGCCGCTTTCCCTCCTTCGCCGTTCCCAGCTGAAAGCTGGGCGAAGAGGCAAAGGACAGCTTCTGCAAACCCAGCCCGGGGCTGGAGCTGCCTGCCTGAGCGGTTGCTGCCACTGCCAGTTTCTGATGAGGATGGGTAACGCTGGCAAGGCTGCAAAACAAGCCCTGGAGTTGCCGTCAACAGGCGGGCTGGCCGGCCACCCTACCCTCACCTCACGCCGGCTCAGCGCAGCCTTGGTAAAGGAACCCAGGGAGAGCCCGGCAGGAGAGCAAAAACCTAGCAGAACCTGCACCTCTCCTCCCCCAGGCGGCAGCTCCCGCAGCTCCATATAACCTCCTAATCAATGCAGTACCCAGGCAAAGCGCCGCCAGCCACTTCCGCCCATTTAAAGACACAGCACATGTTTTGTCCCAGGATGGGACAGAAAGTCGGGGAGAGGGTGGGTGAGCAACGTGGGCGCTGGAGAAGGAAGAGGAGAGGGGCAGAAATATCTGAAGACGAGCACTTCCCTGGGCATCGCCAAAGGGTTAAAAATGCCCCACGCCTAGAGGCGGAGGGGAGCCTTGCCCCCAGGCCCTTTGCCAGCCCCGAATCTGAAGCTGTGCCGACCTGAGAGGCCGGATGCCTAGGTGTCCGGAGGCAGGCGAGCTGCGCGGGACCACCTTAAACAGAGTCCTGGCCCTTTTCCCCAGCGAGGCGGGGCGAGCTCGGGGCTGCGGCTGCGAGCTCCCCGGCAGTTCGCAGCCCACAAACACACAGTTCTCCTCCCTGCTGGAAAGGTCGCCTGCCGTGACTTCTGGGGCTCCTGGTGAGGCAGCAGCTTACGGTGGCCCAGCAGTGCCCCCAGTCACCCAGAGCCAGGGAACTCTTAAGCTGGCCACAAAGGCCTGGTGTAGGATTTAAACAACATTTTATCACCAATGCAGGGCGCCGCGAAGATTCAGACCAGGCACAGCACCGAGATTTTCAACATCAGCTCGGAACACGCAGTTCCCAGGAAAAGGGGAAACGGCTCTTCTTACAATCCTCCAAGCTGGGGCCCGGGAGTTCCAGCACCAGCAACTTCCCTGGCTAGGTCATTCCTTTTTGTCCTCCCCTAGATTACTATCTGGGTCAGTAATGCGGATGGGTGAGAATGAACAAAGAGGAGATTAATTATGACATGGCAACCTTCAACTCAACCATAATAAGCCTTTATACCCTGTAACTTGCCCCAAAGCAATCTAGATATTCATTTGTGTTGTATGCACACCATCTACACTTGACCCTCTAAGGCGATGCTCTTAAGAAAAACTGGAGTGCAGATCCCCGTTGGTAGCACTCATTGTACTTGTAATACTTATTATCTGCCTTCCTCCTTTTACATGGTCAGCTCCATGAAGGCAGGGGCTGTGTATGGGTTCAGCTCTATCTCCCTGGTGAGTAGGAGGGCTTGCACAGTAGGGGTCCGATGAGCAAGTGTTTAATTGAAGTGACCTCATTCAAACCTAACTGAAACACTGTAGTCTCTCTCTCTAGTGTCCAGATGGTTCTGCAGAAATACTCTTAAACGTATCCTTGGGTGATGGAATTTCCCTCCACCCATAGCCCCCATGCCAGACAACAATGGAGTACTTTCAAGACTTCTGAACACATCTGAATCATGTTTTTACAGCTCCTTGAGCCTGTACCCAGGCCATCGTGTCAGCCTAGGTATTGTAGGGATGGATGCAACAGATTCCAGAAGTGCATAGAGTTCTCCTTTACAACCTAGATAAGTCACTCGAAGGGCTTCCCCAGGACACGTGACCCGGCCCCTAGACTAACGTCACTTAGAGCACTCCAGGTAGATGAGAATATTCTCATTCTGCTCCGTCAACTGCTCTGATCACAAGTGTCACATAAAACCTGGACCAAAGCTTTCCAAGTATTACGTTAGAGACACATTATTGTAATGTTAAAATTCTTTAGCTTTTACCATTTATGCGGGGTTTTTTTTGTTTAAACTCTCCTTTGCTTCGCAGCTCTCAGTATGAATTTACTGAGGGCAAGCATTATCTCATTTAATCGTCACACACATAATGAAGCAGTTAACTATCGTTACTTTCCAGGTAATGCAGCAGAAAACTAGAGTGTAGTATCTTGATTTGTCTAACGCCAGACAACAAGCTGCAAGCTTGGGATTTGAATGCAGGCACATCCAACTCCAAAATCCGCTCTCAGTCATAATGTATGTTTATTGAAAAAACCTTCTCTATCAGACAAGCTGATCGTAAGTGCTAACATGCTCCCAGAACGAAAAGAATCCAAGTAACAGGTAAAAAAAAGGAGACTAAATCAAGGCAGCTCCCTTTTTCTCTTTCTGATGAGTTAGCTGGCTTGCGTGTCACTGTACATCTGTGATGTGACAAGCGCCCTGAGCCTCCTCATTTAATATATTTTCCTTGTTTTATCTTCTCATAGAGGACAGTCTGTTTTGTATGGTTTGAAAAGTTCCCTGATCAGTAAATTGTCTACATTACTCTGTATATGATCAGGCAGGTGCATTAGACTCTCCTGCTTCTGCCTGACTCTGCAGTCTGGCTGGCTGCTCCCTGACATCTGTATTTCAGGAAGGGTAATAATTAAAAAAAAAAAACTAAATTCAGAAGACTTCCATTTCTGGCAATATGGCAGACTAGATATCCTGATGGTCCTTCCTGTTAACAACAACTAAAAATGCGACATAAAATAAAATATTAACAAAGGCGGGGGGTAAGATTTTTTTTTTTTTTTTTTTTTGCGGTACTCGGGCGTCTCACTGTTGTGGCCTCTCCCGTTGCGGAGCACAGGCTCCGGACGCGCAGGCTCAGCGGCCATGGCTCACGGTCCCAGCCGCTCCACGGCATGTGGGATCTTCCCGGACCAGGGCACGAACCCATGTCGCCTGCATCAGCAGGCAGACTCTCAACCACTGCGCCACCAGGGAAGCCCAAGGAATTCTTTTAAAATTTTTGATGAACTATCAAAACAGTATGGAATATTTAGAGGCACAAATGTAGTGAGGGCAGAAACCCAGAAAATCAAGGAACGCCTAGAGGATGCATTTTCTAGAAGGCATTTGCAGAAGCTGTGAAATTGGGCTTTGGTTTTTATGGCCTCACAAAGCACAGTGGACAAGAGATGACTTCTCCAAAAGCCCACTAATGTGAAAGGTGTAAAGAGAGATCTGGTAAAGCAGGCCCTGCTGGCCACACCCTCACCCTAAGGGTGAACTTGAAAGACACAGTATGGCGGAGGATATAAAAGGAAAACTGTCTGTCTTCAACCCTGACAGTGAGTGAATGAAGAAGGAAGGAAAAACCATCTCCCCTGGTAAGTCATGACTACAAACGGATCCTCACACAGATTGTTGTCTGAGGATTTCCTAAGCAATTCACCAAAAACCATGTCTAGAAAGAAGACTGTAACCACAGTAAAATTAAGAACATCTGATCGTCAACATCGGTCACAGAAAAGACAAGATTTTTCTGGGAGAAGATATATGTGACGTGTGTAACTGGAAAAGGAGCTGTTCACAGAGTTTATCTTAAAAATTTTACAAATCAGTAAGAAAAAGTAACACAATTAGAAAAATAGACAAATGAACAAGCACTTTCAGAAGAGGAAATGATCAATAAATATATGAAAGGTGCTCAACTTCATTAGTACTTACGAAAATGCAAATTTAAACTTCAGTGAGATACCATCTCATACCCGTCTGATTGGCAAAAATTAAAAAGTCTAACAATATCAAGGTTGGAAGGGAACTAGTGCAGGTGTATATTGGTTTGATTCCCTAAGGAAACTATTTGGTGCTATGTAGTCAGGTTGAAGAAATGCATCCCCTCACACCTAACGGTTCTACCCCACTGACTGAAGAAACTCACATTAGAAATTTCACACGGGGGACTTCCCTGGTGGCGCAGTGGTTAAGAATCCGCCTGCCAAGGCAGGGGACGCGGGTTCGAGCCCTGGTCCGGGCATGCCATGGAGCAACTGAGCCCGTGAGCCACAACTACTGAAGCCCGCGTGCCTAGAGCCCATGCTCCGCAACAAGAGAAGCCACCGCAATGAGAAGCCCGCGCACTGCAAAGAAAAGTAGCCCCTGCTCGCCGCAACTAGAGAAAGCCCGCACGCAGCAACGAAGACCTAACACAGCCAAAAATAAAGAAATAAATTTATTAAAAAAGAAACTTCACACGGTACTGGATGTAATAACATGGTTTGCAGAAAACAACCAAAAAACTGGGGGGGAAAATTTCTATCAATAACAGAAAGGAAAAATACCTGTTGTATTTTCTTAATGTGGGGTGGTATATAACAAGAGCATACAGAAGATGTATAAATTACTGTCACATGCAACAAGGTGGATGCATCTCAGAAACAATGTTGAACGGAGGAAGCAAATCAATGAAGAATGCCTACAGTATGATTTTATATGTATTTTATGTGTGTATACAGCTAAAGAACACATAAAATAGATAGGTGATATTTTATATCCATACAGATACAGAATCTGTATAGATATTCTGTATCCTTAAAATGAAAAGTCAAGGGAATGACACACTCAGCATTCAGGGAGGCGGTCACGCCTGGAGCGGGCGTAAGACAATGTGGTCAGCAGGACAGGTAAAAGGTACACCTGTGTTCACCTGACACCAACCTTCTCCTACGGGTTTTTGTGAGCAGACCTGATGAAAGGGCAGGATGGTGGTGAGGGAAGGATTGACAATGACAATGTTTTGTGTCATCTGCATTTCAAAAATCTAAGTTCAAAAAATTGATCTTCCCAGCCTCACAAACATTCACAAGTTGCTTGTGTTTACAAGGTGTGGTTCACAGAAGGTTGGTTTGTAACACTCTAAGCTTCTTGCTACAACGGTTCCTTCCAAACGGGTTTGGAATGAAGGTTTGAAAAAGTTCCTTTCTGATTTTAGCTGCTTTGACTTCCTCCTGGCCCCCAGGAGCCTGAAGGTCTCACTCACCCTGGTGCTGTTCCTTTCTTAGTCCAACAAAACCACGATTGGCCTTTCTTGCCTCATCCGTGAGCAGGGGCCAGACGGTGAGAGAGGTCTTTCAGCCAGAGCACGCTGCCGGTGATGTGTAAGCAGACACCCAAGGCCCCCAGCCAGGGGACACCTAGCAGCTGGGAGCCCCCAGGAGGACTCAGCCCCCGTGACTCCCACCTCCCCACCAGCGGCTCTTCCCAGCACCAGACACCAGAAGCGCACGCCTCCGGAGTCATGACCTTGGGAAGTCACGGGGAGCGTATCTGGAGCAGAAAATAGATGGACAACGTGGTCCCTGAGGCTCGCCTTCTCTCTGGTTCTTTGGTATGTGCTGCCCTCCCTCTGCCCCTGCTCCTACGGAGAGGAGAGCCGCAGCGCCAGGGCAGAGCCGCATGCCTCTAGGAGCTGGCAAAACTGGGGCAGAGCAGTGCTGCAGTCACACGTTGGGGAATCAAAGCTCCAAGCTCAGGCAGGGGAGTCGACAGGCGCCGGGAGTGTTATATTTAAGGAGCGTTTTGGAGGTCAGGAAGCTAGCGAGAGGAGCAGCCTCCTGAACATTTCAACAACAAGCCGCCTCCTCGGGCTCCAGCCAGAATCCTCTTCCACGTTCCAACTACAGCCGATAGAGGCTGTGTGAGGGGACGGCAGATGGCCGGAGCTGCGCCCATCAGGTGCTCCCCACTACTTCCCTGTCCCCTCCTCCCCCCACCCACTCTCCTCTCCCCACCCTCTGCCACAATTAGTCACTGGCTCTGGGGTGACGGCGTGGGCCGCAGGCACTGGCCTTGCCTTCTGATCTGTTCACCTGCGCCTGCCCCACCCCTCCTGTGGCAGGACCTGCACACAGCCCGCCCTCCAGCCCCACCGGCCACTGCAGGGAGAGGCAGGGAGGGGCGGCACAGGCCACAGAGCCGCTGGGGTTGAGGGGCTTGTGGGGAAAGCAAGGCAGGCTCTGTTCATTTGAAGAATGCTTCCTTCCGCCTCTGTAACCCCACGGATTTGCTTAGGGTACTGGACAGACTTACCTCCCCCATCCTTCTTTGCCTCTCCCTCACAATCTGCTAATCCAGAAGGTTCCTTTGGGCAACCAACAGGACGGACAAGGTCCAAGCCAAGCTCCGGTAGGCTTCATCCTGCCCCCAGGTGCTTCACCGACAGGGTCGACTGGAGAGGGAGGCAGACAGGATGGAGGCAGCCAGGGCTTCCACCGGGTGTCTGTCTGTTCACTCGCGAGTTTAAGCTGGCCTCCCACACGTCGTGTCTGGGATTCTCACAAAAACCCGGTGAGGTGTTACTAAACCACACTGGATGGAAGAAGAAACTGAGGCCCCGGGAGGCCTAGTACTCAGCCGTGAGATAAGGTGGGAGTTGGTGAAAAGAGCGAGAAAGCTACAAAGCAATGCCCTATGCCCAGGAACCACAAAGCGCCCGCTGCCTCTAGCCCAGGCACCTCCCCCTCTCAGCCAGGCCAGGAGAACTGCCTCCCCTGCCCACTTGGTACAGATGCCAGCTGAGCTCTCCCTCCCTGCCTGCTGAAGCTCTGCTGGACATCCCTTCTCCACGGAGACCCCCTGGCTTGATGCGAGGAGACAGGAGTGTCCCGGGCCCCACTCTCTGCGACAGTGGAAATCCCACAGAGGACCCCCTCTCTCTACCCTACCCTTCCCTTCCCTTCCAAAATCACTGGCCGCTTCCCGAACGCCTCTGCCGGACTCAGGTCTCCTTCATTGGTGTGCCCTGGATCACGACTCCTCCTGCCAAAAGACAGAAGGGCGGCCTCCGGACACGAAGCCCTCCTGTCAGGAAAGACAGCACACCTCGGAGAAACACGCCCCAGGAGAGGGAAATGCGGCCTGGTTTCACTCCTCATTCTAATTACATTCGTAATACAAGAAAACATGTCTCCTGCCAGATGGAAGAAACAAGGCAGATTTCTAATTACGCCCCCTGCTCCTCCTGGTTTATTCTCTAGAGGAATTCGGGGTGACTGATGGTGTCAGGGACCCCAGAGGGTGTTTATAAACTCAGGTTTTCTCAGGAAGGGAGCACCCATATATCCACAGCCAGCTGCTTCCTGCTCTCCTCCCACCAAATGGAGATTTTTCTTTTCTCAACTAAGCTACATATGAGAATTACCATTAACAGACAGCTGAATCGAGTGTTAACTCATGTTCACAGTGAAAGTCTCCAGACCAAGGACAAGACCAGAATCTGCTGTTGGCAGAGAAGCCGTTTGCCGATAGGACAAGCCTAGAAAAGCCGCATTCTTAACTGACAGGGGCCTGACACCAGTCCCAGAGCTGCACTCTGTGGTCTAGCACAAGGATTCTGAAACTAGACTTGAGTTCAAATCCGTACTGAACAAGCTGTGTGACCTTGAGCGACTTACTTCATTTCTCTACGCCTCGGCTCTATCTGTAAAAAGGTGATGACAACGATCCATGAAGCTGTTAAGAGTCAATGACACAACACATGAGTAGTGTGTATTGAGTAAGGGCTCAACACCTTTTCACCCTTATTATGATTATTCCCAACCAGTGTCCACAGACCACCACTACCCACTGCAAGAACCAGAGGCTCCGTTTCTATGCTTCCTGGTCTACTTTTTCTCCTTTACCTAAACAAAGTTTCTCATTCTTCCTATTTTGTTGGGGATATTTTTGTATTTTTATTTTGTGATACTTCTGTCAGGTCAGTCAGATATTTATTTATTTATTCAACAATAACTATACTTATCGAGTACCTAACGTGTTCATGGCCTAGACAAACCAAGATGCTATTTCAATGATCCATCCAATATCGTCCTTGATCTCTAGAAGCTTATAATCTAATAAGGAACACAAGGCACGGGCATTAAGTAGTTAAATAATTAAATAATTCTAACATAAAGTTTAAAGCAATAAGTTTCAAAAGAGAGACACAGCTAATCAGAAGGGCAGAGTACTTCTGTTTTCCAAAATGAAGATGGGTTTGTAATCATTATGCCAGTTTTTCAATCAACTAATGAGTAATGGTGAATGTTGTCAGCTAACCTATATTAAATCTGTGATCATCATTTCTCGATTAGTATGGTCTTAAAAGAGTTAGCCAGAAAAAGGATCCAATATTTGTCATCATCCTTTAAGGAGACCAGAACTTCCTATTTGCATGACAGGTGTCCAGAAATAGTGCCTTTGGAACATACTGCTACAATCACTGCCAATAAACACAGGTTTATGTGGATGGAGTAGGCTGTATCTAATGGGGTGGATTTTGAAGTTTCATTTCCTCCATCAGGATATTTTCTCATCAGCACCATTAAGCTGCAAACGAAATGCTCAGAGATGTTTCAGGCCCCCATACCCACGATATTCTCTTAATATCACAACAGACATGAGACTGGCATAATCATGAGTAAATGTTAAGAGTCCAGGTTCCAGAGCTACTCGGTAAATGCACCTGTGTCCTTCCATACTCAGCCACTGGCTACCACTGCTGCTTCAGGGGCATCCAAGTGCTGACGTGTACCATGATGAAGTTTTTACGTGGATCCACAGACAAGTGAGGAAAAATAAGGGCAACGTGGTAAGTTTCTAAAAGCTAAAGTACTGAACCTTTAATTTTTGATAATTCATCCTTTTAAATTTTGTGTTCTCTAAATACAGACAATGGTGGTGGTAGTTTTATATTTTAGTTCAGTTTAGTTCTGTTGTTACCCTTTATAGGTGCCATAAATATCTGGCAATTCTGTGTCAGTCCACCAACATTTTTCAATTTCTCTACAAAATCCACGAGTTCAGACTCTCCTATGAAGAAGGCCTTCTCAGTTCCAAGATCTCACATTCTACTATAAGGAGAGCCTCCGCCTCTTAACTGCTGTGATGGGAGATCTGAAAAGTTTCTCCTGTCAACTCCCTAGTCCTTGGGTGGCCATCTAGGTCACAGAGGTTCCTAATCTAGTCTTTCTTTTTTTTTTTTTTTTTTTTTTACTTGAGATATAATTGACATATAACATTACAGCGATTTCGGGAGTACAGCATAATGATTCCATATATGTATATACTGCAAAATGATCACCAAAATAAGTCTAGTTAACATCCATCCCCACATGACTACAATTTTTTTCTTAGAATGACCTAATCTAGTCTTGACTGTTTGAACAATGCCTTGGAGATTAGACTGTGCCTCCCAAATATATATGTGAACAACTCTGGCCACTCCCCTGACCTCAGATACAGATTCGCGATTGCTCCTGAACACCTTCACCTCGATGTCTCATGGGCACCCCAGAGCCAGCACGAATAAATGAAACTCCGCATTGTCCCTCTACCTCTCCTTCTGACCCTGACCTCCCGTGCTTATCCCAATAGATGGCACCACCAACTATGAAGCCACCCAGTCAGACAGCTGGAATTCATCCTACATGCTTCCTCTGCCACCTCCCATTTAATTAGGTACAAAGGCATGTCAACTCTAGCTCCCTAATTATGACTAGCGTTTGTCTCCTGCTATCCGTTATTACCCGCCCTTCAATCCTCATCTTTAGGTTTGCAGTTGTACTTACCCTCTCCTACTTGTTCATTCACCAAATATTTATCGAGCATCTATCATACACCAAGTAATACGCCAGGTGCTAGGGGTTTTGTGGCTTACAAAGCAGAAATGCACAATCCCTGCCCTTAAAAAGCTTATAGTCTAGTGGGGGGAAGACAAACGTGAAAAATAAAGTGTCAGAGATGGCGCAAAATGAGGAAAACCTTAACAATCTGTCTACCTTGCAGTCTTGTAGTCAAAAGAAAACCTGAGGATATCCTGAAGTCCTTCAATTGTTCCCAGTATCTACATGGATGAGGCTGTCACAGGGTGTCAACTCCCGCTTCCTTCTCCAGTTTCACCATCTGCCTCCCATCTTCCACACGCGACCTGCGCTCCAATCAGGCCCAAGTACTTGCAGTGACCTGGGCTTTGCCACATGCGTGCTGTCTCCCTCTCCTGCCTCACTAGTGTCCAGTGAACACCTATGATGTGCAGGCATTTTACCTAAGTTATCTCATTTAACCCTCACAACAGTCCTATAGAGTGGATGGTATCACTCTCATTTACCAAGGAAGAAACTGAGACTAGGAAAAGCCAGGATAACTCGCTCAGGTTCACTGAGCCAGAAAGCGGCAGTGCCAGCATTTGAACCCAGACATGCCCAGCTCCAAATCATAACTAGATCACCTCTCTTGCCTCGTCCACCCGATAAACTCCCACCCATGCTTCAAATCAAATGTCACTTCCTTAGAAAGCCCTTATGCCTGCCCAGGTAACATCAAATAGTTCTTTTGTGCTTCCCTGGTGACTCAAACTTCTATCACAACCCTCATTACCTTTGTGCCATCATAATTTGTTTACTCATCTGTCTTCCCCAAGAACCCATGAGCAGCTAACTGCTCACAGGGATTGTGTGTTATTCATTGAAAACCTCCACACTGAATCTCTGCTGGCGTGTAAGCGGCATTTAATAAACATTTGTTGAGTGAATGGATTAATGAGTGCTTACCGACCTCTCTTCTCAAGGCTGAAAAAGAAACTCTCAGGACACAATTTATCATCTACTTATCTTAACACAGTCATGTCAGGACATCAGATGGCCCCAGTCTGAAACTGCAACCTTAAAAAAAAAAAAAAAAAAAGAGTAGCTCCACAGCAATGCAATAATCCAGACTCCAGGAGGTGAAGTCACACTTCCAAAAGCTCTCCTCCAGGAACTGAACGCAGTCTAAATAGGCAGGGCTGTCATCAAGAGTGGCCACACCTCCAACCGAAACTACTTCATTTGGGGGTAACTGAACCCAATACACTGGGGGCTAAAGGGATCCAGGGAATAGGACCTCAGGTATTACAGGAGAAAGATAAGGTAAGGGGGATGCATTTACATGTATTTAGACTTTTAAAAATGATATCCACATCATCTTAAATCTGTTACCAGTGAGTCACATTATGAATTTTTACTCCACGGTTCGTGCTCATGCATGGCATTCTCCAATGTCACTGTGTCAACCTCAATGTATAGGTTTTCTTTGTACCTGGGTTGCAAAATGCAAACAGGCTCTTTATGGGAGCATCTTGATCAGTTAAAGAGTCTTAAACTTTTTGGAGTCATAAGCCCTCTGGAGATCTGATGAGAGCCATGGATACTCTTCCCAGAAAAATACAGAGATACAAAATTCTGCCTACAAGTGGTAGAGGCTCATGGACCCTCTCCTAAAGTCCATCCCAGGACCTTAATGGTTCACAGGCCCAGACTGAAAACACCTGAACTAAACTCCCTCCAAAAAGTTTGGGCTAGAGAAGGTTAAAGAAAACGAATCCCAGTGCCAGTGTTAAACGTCGTCTGTTTCTGTGACCCATCAGATTCACTCCTGTGGTCAAGGTCCTGATCGCAAATGCTGGCCTCAGGAATAGTCCAGCTCCAAGGTCTGATTCTTTGCCCGATTAGATAATCTGCAATCTGGGCGAAGGGATGGCAAGAGCCTGAGAAAAATGAAGCTGACTCGGTTTCTACCTCCATGTGCAAATGGAAACATAAACGCACATCTCCAAACTAACTGCAGAGTAACTCCCTGATGCCCCCAAAGCACACCTTTCCCAGAGCGCTCACCACCACCACCCCTGGAGGGCCAGCTGCTTGATCCCAAACCACTTACAACTTTAAGAGCTAGTGGACTAGCAGGTTTGTAAGCCTGGCAAGAGATGACACTTGACATCATGGAGAGAAGATGCGTTACAGCCAGACAGCAAACTGCTTGGAGCAAACTGTTTTGGATCCAAACACAGCTGCAGATGCCTTGCTCCCATGGCTGCCACTGCACACGGCCAAGGGGGGTACAGCACCTTGACCAGCCATGCTCAATGTGGCTACTCAAATGTTTGTGGAAGGAGGTAAAGAGAGAGGAAGGGTGGGGGGACTGAAGAGTGATGTGGTCCAGGAATCCAGGGAGGCCTGTTCTCATTTAGTTTTGCTCTCCCTAGCTCCTTTCTGCAAGGAAAAGGAAGTATTCGACAGACCTAAGCTGGTTAAAACAACACATGCATGTAATTCTCACCACTATACAGACTAGGCAATGAAAGCCCAGAGAGGTTAAGTAACTTGGATCAGATCACACAGCATGTGGGAGTGGGAGAAAGGGGCTGAGAATCCAGTTCTGCGATTCCCATAGACGTGTCCTAACCAGTTTAACACATTATTGCCCACAGCACGGTTGCTGTTTGGACCTCCTACCTCATTCTCTCTTTCATACACACATGGGGTACTCAACCGGCTCCAGAAGTCTGAGCCTCGTCCAGTCTTCCATCCTGGAGAGAAAGGAGACCCTGCCATCTGGCCAGAGAGGAAGGCCCCCCAAACCCAGCACTGAGATATTGTGGAAGGACCACAGGTCTCTCTCCCTGTACACAGGGACTGCGGCTTACAAACTCAGCCTCCTTGGCTCCCCCATCGACTCTCAATGGCTCTAGCTCCTTGTTTGGAAGAATGCACAGAAAAACAAATTTCAACTTGCAAGCAGGAGTCAGGAGACATCAGAAACCTATCTCAGGGACGCCCTCTAGCGTGCATACAGGGTGCGTGCTACACAGCACCCGGGCACCGTTCCCTAGAGGTGCCCAGACCCGCACTTCCATTGGGGCTTCAGATGAGCGGTGGGAGGGGACAGCTGCCGCATCTGCCACTCAGAGCCAAATCCCAAGGCCACCTCACCAATCCCAAGGCCACCATCTGCTGCAGGATGAGAGGCAGTCTCTGCTCTCAAGACTGTCCAGCCCACACTGACCCCACCCATTCCTTACACAGCAGGCAGAGGGAAAAGGAGCAAACAGAGGGTGAAAGTGTGGAGATGGCACAGATGGGTTAAGAGAGCACTGCAGCGTGGGGAAGAGGCAGAGGAAGAAGACAGAGAGGATAAGGGAGGGGGCGGCTGAAAAGAGACACGGTAAAGATAAAGGAAAACCAAGGCAAAGCTATCGAGAAAGACAGACACACGGGTCAGCCCAGACAAAGCTACAGGTCACCGCCCCCGCCTACCAGGCTTCCAGGCACACAGAGGTGAGGAGTGTGCCTAGGAGGGCCCGGCCTTCCTCCCCTCCCCTGAGGTCCTCATTCTCGCACCATTTCCCTCCACTCTGACACAGCCCCTGGATGCTCCGGACTGGTGGGCTGAGGGAGAGGAGGGGAGAGAAAAGTGAACCAAAGGCAGAACTTGCCAAGCGAAGCCACTTACGCACAGTGAGGCCGGCAGCATTTCCATCCTACCTTTGCTGTCGCCATATCAGCCGGCTCCATGATCTCGGCTTGGCCTAAGGAGCAGCGGTACCATCCGGAGAGAAAAGGCAGAGTCACAAAGGTCCACCCGGAAAGAACCAACCACCCCTCTGGAAGATCGGGGGAAATGAGAGACCTATTTCTAAGCTTTGGCCCCAGGACCTCCTCTGCTGGGGGGGAGAGCAAAGGGCCTCGGGGTCCCCAGCAAGTCAGGGGCCTGCTTGTGTTCTCATCAGGCTGAGTCAGGGGGCATCTCCCCTTGCCTGGTACTTCTTCCCAGGAGGCAAGTGCGGGTCTCGCCAGGGCTCCCCCTGCTGGGGGAGAGCGCACAGAGGTGGAGGCCCTGCCCTCCCATCACCGGGTCAGACTGGTACCCACGGGTCAGAGAGAGGGGAGCTTGTGGGAAGAGGCCGGCTGGCGGGTGCTGAGCAAGTGCTGGGGGTGGGGGCGGGAGGGGAGGAGGCTAGGGGTCGGTGCGGAGGCGGGTGTGAGAACCTCAAGAAGAAGGTACAGGCACTCAGATGGAAGCAGAAGGCGCTGTGCAAGGAGGTGCCGGAGCCACAAAGCCAGAGCCCGCCAGGCAAGGCCGAGGACGAAGAGGGAGAGGAATGCGCCCGGTGAAGCCACTCACCTTGCAATAACATTCAGACTGACTGAGGCCTACACAGGAGCCAGAGCGGGCAGTTCACACCCCCCCACTCCACTCCCAGAGACTCACAGCCTCTGTCTAAAGGTACATGAGAGCAGCCGGCAGCCCGGCTGGATCTGCAGAGGCCCCTGGCTCTCTCGGAGCAGCCTGATTGGAGGACCAGGATGACTTCATCCGGCCCCATTCATCACTCTAGGTTTCCTGCCCAGCGGGGACAGGCCGCTCTGCGGCAGTGACTACCGCTTCCTCTGTGGCCCATTTAACTCGGGCGGCCTGGGATAGGCTGTGGCAGTCGGGGGCGGCCAGGGAGAGGGGTCAGAGTATGTCGGGCCCTAGAAGAAGGCGGGAACAGTCTGCTCACATTTCTAGGGAAGTGCAGAACCTCTACTTAAAGCACAGCACATACATCCATTCCTCCGTGAGTCTGCCGGTGCCAGCACCAGCAAGAACGCAGAAGAGCCACTCCCCTCCTTGAAACCAGCAAGGAGACCAGGTTGTGTGCTCTGGTGGAGCACCGGTCTTCCCGTCAAAGAGTTCAATCAGACACATTCGAATCTTCAAATATTTCTCCCAGTCACTGAGAACCACCTATGGACAAGCAGGTCGATATCCTCGGGCATCCCTAAGTACCTCCTTCCATCAGTTCTCCCTGTCAGCTCTCCTAACGTGCTGACCTGCGCTTGCTGTTAAGGACATGCATTCCTTCAAGCCCATGATTTCAGACCCACAAAAGGTTGCAGGTGGATGAGACCTTAAAGCTTCGGCTCCTTTTTTACAGAGAAGGAAACCAAGGCCCAGCAAAAAGCAAAAGGGTCAAAGAAAGGTCTCCCAGCACTTGTTCCCCAATTCCACAGAGATTTTCCCTCAGAGATGGTGAGCTCCTGAGAGAAATGATGCCCTCATTTCCCCCTTACCTTCTGATCCCCACAGCTCCCAGTGCACAGAAAACCCAGCAAAGCAAGGGTTAAAGGGAGAGATTCAAATATAAGGGAATGAAAAAAGACGGCAGTGACCATGAGGTCTCATCCACTACCACCTGCACTGGCCCTCATTCTTTCTATTACCTGCTTCTGTTCAAGCCTGACTTCATCACCACGAATCCATGCAGTCAGGTAACCAACACACCAAGGAAAGAGTTTTCCAAAAGAATGACGACATCAACAATTCTACCAGTTTATTTTACCAGCGTCCTAGGGTCTGGCAGGAACAATAATATTAGCAACTCCCATCGGTACAGGGCTGCATGATTTACATGTTTTCAAATCCATTACCTCATTTGATACTCACAGGCATCCACTGAGGTAAGTATTGTCTCCCCCATTTCACAGATAATGAAACTGAGATTCAGAGACTTGAAGGGACTTGCCCAAAGGTCACATAGCCAGCACAGCAGAGCTGGGACTCAAACCCATGTTCACTGACTCCAAATCCCCTTCAACTAAATGTCATACTATCAAATTTCCCATCCCTCAACCTGCCCCCAACTCCAGCTCCCCATGACTATAGACTAAAAGAACATAAAACCTCAATGAATTTACAATTTCCCTTTGGCACCCCCTTTTTGTGGAAGATGGCAAATTAGAAAATACACTATCAAACACTAGGAAAAAAAAAAATCTTAGGCCTGCCTAGAGGTTACTGTATACATTTAGCAAATCTCCCGTGTCTGATGGAAACTGCTTTTAAAAAGAATCACCAAAGATTCATTCATGATTGCTTTACTTAAGCAGGAAAGTGGACCAAGACACCTGACCAAATTGGTCAACCATCAGGATTGAAATTAAGGAGGAAAAAAAGATGTGTATCCTGGTTCCTGGAGGTACATTATTTTCCAGCCATCATAAACACCGAAGGTATCACTTCTGCCTTCCCTTTCCCATCTTAACTCTATCAGCCAAGGGCTGCCAAGTTCCATATACCTAGATGAAAAAGGACGAGGATGAGAGTAACAGGAAATCATTTAGGCCCATGGATTGTTTTTCATTAACTTATTGCCTGGTTTCTATAAGCCCTAAACAGTGGTCACAGATACAGTCAACCTGAAGTGGGTAAGAGGCTTTGCTAGTACCGCAGTGGCCATATTCCACCATACGCCCACAACAATAACAAAGGTGTAGGGCCGTGCCAGACCCGCACTTGTCAGCTCTGCTCAGAGGCCTGGAATGTGCCTTCTGGCTATCGCTGTGGCCTTCAGTCCTCTCTGTTCCTGGGCTGACAGTCAAATGTACAAACAGATGGAGAGCAGAAGGCTAGTACCCACGAATGAGGATGTTCTGTTTCATCAGATTCACACAGAAATCAGACCCACGTTAACGGGACTCCACCCAGTCTCCCAAATAACCACACACATTCACATACTCAGTTCTTAAAGTCATCCAGCTGTCACACAGCCCTGGATGGTGAATGCGGAGGACGGCATTGAGAAGACCTGCTCCGCTAGAAGCATCCATGTCTATTTTACAAAGCAATTCATATGTCCTGAACGCAAAGCAGCACAGAGAGTGCTATTAGCCATAGAACAGACAGCCTAGAAGATGGGGCAGGGTGGGAGGTGGGGGACAGTGCTAGGCTTTAATGAGAAGAAGAGGACTATGTCCCAGAGTCCAAAGACAACTCCAGGAAGAAAGACGGAAAAGAGAACGACACTGAAGGGAAAAAGGAAAGAAAAGCTAATAAAGGGTATCTAAGTAGCCATCAAATCTGCACCTCTGCTGCTTCCCAGCAAGAAACTGATCTAGATGATTCCTCATAGGATAAATCACTCCTCTATTCCATGCATTTGCCTTCTGAACTAGAGACCAGAAGCTCTCTCTTCTACAGCTGCTATAATCTCCTTCCATTTTGCCTAACATTTAGTGAAAAGACAGACAGACAGACAGGCAGGCAGGCAGAGAAAGGGTGGGGGGGTGGGGGGAGCCCCTTTATAACGTCATCATACCATTTTCTCTCCAGGGCAATTATTCGTACTAATTACTTTACCCTACGTATTACATTCTAACTCCTTAATCACTGTACTTAGGTATAAAGTTAAGAAAGTGGGGGGAAAAAAACAACCCAGATGCTTGAAAAGAGGCTAGAGTGACTATGGGCTGGGGCCACTCAAGCTGTGGTGGGGAGTCCGGGCACCCAGTTCCCGGAGGAGCGCTCAGAGGCTGACGCTGCACCTTTAGGAAGCCCTTCCTCTGGCAGCTGTGGGTGGGAAGCGCTGCCAGGAAAGCGGGCAAGGCTGTTTCAAAGCCTGGTGGGATCAGCCTTGCCTGCTATGCTGTGGCGTGTGCGGCTCTTCGAGTGAGGGGCAGTGGGATGGCCTCATCTGCACTGCTTATAAAATGTGCAGCCCGATCACTCTGCCCGTCCTGAGACCACCAACACAGATCGGGTGTCTTTTTGCCAAAAAGGTGAAATCCCTTGTCTCTAGAGTCTGACTGATGCCTGTAAACTGAAAAGACAGAGATGAAGCAGGGAGAGTCTCCCAGCACGACAGACCTTGAGAGGTCACTTGATGTCTTCTCTCCCCAAACACAGAAAACGGCAGTTTCTTTTGAGAGAAGAGACAGAAAAAGAAAGAGGGAGGCAGGGTGAAAGTGAACAGGGGCAGAGTGTGTGAGTTACCATGATCCTGCCGTGTGACTGTGCGAGTTTGAGGGGTTGGAAGGTGCCGTCTCCTCTCTCGTGCTTGTTGACCATCAACCCTTCAGAGGCAGTTGATCCTGATGGAGAGCCTGCCTCTCAAGTCATCCTGCTTAGGTCTGAATTCTGACTCAACTACCCACCGCCTGTGTAACCTTGGGCATGTTACTTGGCCTCTCTGTGCCCCCATTTCCTCATCTGTAAGACAGGGGATGCTATTCCTCAGCTCATCGGCACCTATGAGAATTAAATGCGATAACATACGGAAAGGGCTTAGAATTGTGTCTGGCACACAGTAAATACTACTTAAACATTGAGCTTTTTTTTTTTTTTTTAATTCAGTGGTTCACCTCCTGTCTTCCGTCATCCATGTGACCTCTCCCCCGCAGAGCATGAAATTTTAAGACCCTGTTGATGACGGTAGAGGTAGACTGGACAGAAAACAAACCCACTTGCTTTTTTCAGGTGAATAAAGGCGTTAGAACCAGCGGGGTGAGAGCGTCATTATAACAAGGAAAAGGCAGAAAAGAAATCAGGGAAAGACCAAGGGGAGACACTTCCAGGTAATGCTGAAGGGTAGTGGACACTGTGGGGGCATGTAGGGGAGTTTTGGGGGGAAAAGCCATCAAAGAACAAGGAAAGAGTCCAAATGAAAATAAGAAGGGAAAGAAAGATGCACAAAGAAAATCAGGAAACTGATCGAGTTGGAAGTGGGAGGAGAAAGGAGACCAGGCAACTACAAACTCAAAGTGGAAATTTCCATGACGGCGTTTGACCGAAGCATCTGAGAGGAGCTGTGGCTGGAGAGAAACAGCCACACACAAGGGAAACTAGGGAGACGGCAGCTAACCCTGCAAGGTTCAAGGCTGACTTGGTCTCACACAGCTGAACTGCTCTCTGGTGATGTCAGGTGTGGGAGGGCTGGGGTGGAGGAGCTTCTGACCAGTCAGGGCAAGGAGGGAAGGAGATTCAGGTTCTAGGAGGAAAGGAAACAGCCAGGGGCCAGTCACCTCCGGGAATGCACCCTCTGCTGGCCGGAAGGGACAGTGTCAGGCCGCCCGCCTCCCCCATTGGCGCCCCTAGGGAAGCCCACAGCTCAGGCCAGACTTGGAGGTCTCTGCCTCGGTTCACACTGTAGCTTCTCGGGAAACCCACCTCCCTCAGCCGCTAGCACTTCCTGGGACCTCGCAAGCAACAGGAATATCAGTGATAGCGCCTGGACATCATCCTCTAGAACTGGACAGGGCAGTGTTGCACAGTGCTTAAAACCCAGAGTCAAATTACCTGGGTTCCAATTCCAGCCCATCATTTAGCAGCTGTGCGCTCTCATGCAAGTTACGACACCTCTCTAAGCCTCAGTTTTCTTGTCTATAAAATGGAGGCAATAGTTATACTACTAGATAGGAAAATGGGGAAATTTAAACAAGAGCACAGTGACTGACACATAATAGGCACATTCAACAAATGTTAACTAAAATAATGTCGCCTTTATGATTACTATCTGAAGGGTACTCGGGGGGCTGGGAACAATGGGAACTCTCCGAGTTCCCCCAAACCTCCGAGCCATCTGCACTTGGCGCCAATGCAAAGCTGGCACTGGTCTGGTTACACAACTCCTGCCCTGACCACCCCCCCTCCCTCCCCCCACCTTCCCCAGTCACACCACCTCCAGCCAGCAGCTGGTCCCTGAACTAGACTTCCACATGACAGATTTGTGCAAGTGCTTCAAAAATGGAAAGGCTCATAAATGCCTCAGGTGGATAATCCTCCCACTCCCTGCCCTGGAGATTGCTCCTGTGTCTGCAGCAATTTCCACAGAAGACCTACAGCCGGGGCGGCAGAGGGGGTCAGGGTGAGGACAGATGAGAAGCCACAGGATTCACTGAGCGGGGGGTCAGCAGGGAGCGGAGCGCGGAGAGAGCCAATCACACTGCCTGGCCTTTTTACGGTACATGGTAAACGGGAGCCACACACGTTTCCATTGTACAACCAAAGACTCTACTGCAGATGGAGGTGGGCGCTGGTGGAAGAGCCGGTGCGGGAGAGGCGGGGACCGTCTGAATGCCACTGGGACATCACTGGACGCTGGACTCGGGACCCACTAGTGACTACTGTTGAAACTGAGCAAAAAACAAGATAAGGTGACAGACAGAGGTCACAGACCCCTGGGCAGTCCAGTGAGCAGCAGCAGCCTTGGGGGGGCGGGGCTGGGAGCTGCAGGGGCGCTGTTGAGGGGTGTTTCACTCCCCCATTGTTCTCTGCAGCTGCCAGACCAGGCGCGTGGGAGAGGTAAGGGGGAAGCTGAGGGGAAGTCTCCAAGTGTCCTCCTCTGCATCCCAGGTTTCTCCCAGAGGACTGGGAACAAAGCTGAAAGATGCAGATACAGATGTGCGCCAATTCCTGGGCCAGAGGCTGGGGAGGAGATGCGAGCCGGCAGCACACGAGGGCAAACGTGGAGGGGAATGCTTCCAGAGCCTACCACCCTCTCCAGACTGTCCTCAGCTTGTCTTCTGAAGGTCACTGGCTCCAATGTATCCTTGGAGCTGCCACTGCAGCGCTTACATCCAGAAAACAAACAGACCACGAAGCTATGGAAGCTCGTGGGGTGGGAAAGAAAAGAATGACCAAGGAACATGCTACTTAAATGTCCAAGGAAGAACTCATGGGTCCCCGAGGAACCTGAGCAGAGGGTCTAAGAAGAACATACAAACCTGTCTGCACAGCAACGCCAACCAGCAATTCTTCCTTTGCACTGGCAGTTCCCTTCCCCCCCCCGCCCCGTGTCCTCTCTTCCTACGAGGTGGGAGCTGTCCTGCCAGGCAGACACCCCTGCCTTCCACAACTGAAGAAGTGGAGTCCAGGCCACTCCCTTAGCCTTCTCTGCCTGCTGACTCACAGCCGATCTCATTACTGAGGGATCAGATGACCACTCCCTCCTCTCCTGGCAAAGCCACCACCAGCAGGGGGTGCTGGCGAGCCCAGAGGGAAGGTGAGTTTTTGCAGGTCCTGCAGATGCCTACAAGGGCTTCAGCTGGTACCTGCAGAGGTAAGAGTAACAATGGCTCTGTTCTGCAGTTCAGGCATACCAGTGAAACCGAAAGAAAGTTTCAGAAAGAGATACTGTCAAACAAAGAGGTGTACTGGAACTTTTGTACATATAAAATCCTAAGGCACTTCTCAAAATGAACAAGGCATAGGAAACATACTCAAAATTAAGATTAAAAAAGAAAAAACCTATTTGGCCTTCAGGCACATTTAACTGCATCATTCAGAATCACTGGGGTCTATCCTCTCCCTGTTTGTTTCCTGTTCTGTCTGGTTTTGAAGCTTTCCGAGAGATAATCTTCATTACTAGACTGGCTCATACACCTCCACATCTGGAGCTTCAATTCTAGCAAGCTGGGAAAGACAGACCCATCAGATATAAGGAAAAGCAGAAGGTCCCGCACTGGATCCCCACATGTATCCTTTCTCACCGGGAAGTCCTAAAGCACTGCAAATAAAAACTTGAGCTCTGGAGTCAAATCTCAGCTCTGCCACGTTACAAGGAAAGGCAATGGACTTTGCCTTATCTAGAAAATGGGTAGAGAAGTAACTTCCCTTCCTGGGTCGCTAATATGATAAAATAAGCACAGCATCGAGCACAGAATAAGCTCTCAAAATAGAAGCTATTCTTAGTAATAACAAATAATACCTCAGAACTGATACTGTGCCCACAAACTAAGTACACAGACATTCTGTGCTGTCTTGCGTTTGCTCTTCTCATTTGTAGATTTGCAGTAGTTTCTTATAATTAGAGATTTCTTTACTGAAAAAGACCCCAATTAATTTCCTTAGTCAATTTCCCATTATGGAAGTTATTCATAGAGAGGCAGAAAACCACCTGACATAGAGAGTGAAGAAGAAATTCATCCATTAGGAAGGAGTAGAGAGTGTCTGGCCCCTTAAATTCCTTCTTAAGGGCTCCTTCTGTAGATCTCTGTTCTGTACCCTACTTACAAGGACAACTGATGTCAACTCTCAGCCGGAAGCGAATCCACCTGTTGTTTAAGATGCCAGGAAAAGAAAACATGGATAATAGTTGTTTCCCTTCCAGAGGGAAAGGAGGTGAGCAGGTGAAACTGTCCACTTTGTGGAGCCCAAAGCAAGTCTAAGGCATGGAGCCAAACTAATAAACTAAGAGTTTCTAAAGTCCAACCCCGAATTCTACTTACTAACTCACCCACCACGCTCACACAAAGAATGACAAGGGGCACTTCTGTGTTTATGTATGGGCAGGCGGGGTGGTACTCAGAATGCCTCCACTCCCTCAGCCCCTTCCCTGCAGCCGGGAGGAGGAGGGCCGTTCTGAACCAGGGTTGCAATGCGTTTCTCTGCATCTCAATGCAAGAGTTGCCCCTTCGGATTAAGGAGGACTGGCAAAGAGAGGGAGGGAGCCCCAAGCAGTTAACTGCTTGTGGCTCCCCTGCCTGAGGATAAAAAGAAAAGAGGCACTGAGCAACCTGAAAAGTGATGACAGGTAAGATGAAATGATTAACTACACAGCCCAACCCACCCACCTTTCTCCTTACTGCACAAGGGTGATTCTTGGGCTACGCAGAGGATAAGGGAAAAACAGAAGCCATGCACTGACACCAGCATCCCAAACTGGGTAAAAAGGCACCGAGGGGGCTTCCCTGGTGGCGCAGTGGTTGAGAGTCCGCCTGCCAATGCAGGGGACACGGGTTCATGACCCGGTCCGGGAAGATCCCACATGCCGCGGAGCGGCTGGGCCCGTGAGCCATGGCCGCTGAGCCTGTGTGTCCGGAGCCTGTGCTCCGCAATGGGAGAGGCCACAACAGTGAGAGGCCCGCGTATGGCAAAAAAAAAAAAAAAAAAAAAAGGCACCGAGGGTCCTGCCAGAGGTTCCCTAAAACCGATGTCACAAGCCAGGACTGGGACAGCTAGGCTCTCCCTGGCCCAGGCCTATTAAATTGGGTGCTTGATACCAGCTAGAAGGTTTCAGGCTACGAAGTGTGTTTCTCAAACACCACCGACATGGAAATCACTTGGGGTATGTGTTATCTGTGCAAATTCCTAGAGGCTCAGAATCAGAGAGAGGGGCCCAGAAATGTGCATGCTGAATGAGTTCTGCAAGTGATTCTGACACGCTCAAAGGCTGAGGACCACTGCCTCAGAACCCTGGTCGCCCAAGCTGGAGGCTCATTATCAAGGGGATATGAACACTTACTCATGCAGTACAGGAAGAAAATATGAGAACTTATATTTATACTTCTTTTTGGCTCACCCTTTAAAAATGTCTACTTAATTATATAATATACAAAATACTTCATACAGCAGTGCACGCATACAACTTACGTAAATACGTTTACACATGACATTGGTGGTACCGCTCAAAAAATGTTTACTGATGGGGATTTGCAACCAAGCTGGAGTATCAACTTCTGGTACAACGATTGCTTCAAAGCAAGGAGTGGCCTCTGTAAATACCTGCTCTGAGCTTACATTATTCCTTAGTGACCAGTTAAGAAGAGAACCCAGGGTTTTGGGCCTCCGACTGCATCTCAGCCCTCGTGTAAGAGGGAGGAAAGAATGCAGTGCAGAGCAGAGCAAGCCTGCGGGCGGAGTCCGGGCCTGAGCCCCTAGCTGTCACCCACTCACATTCCTTCTTCACCCTGGCTGGTAGGAGGATACTATTTCTCCCAGTAGGAAGTGGAGACGCTGGGGAACGAAATTTACCGTTCATCCTGCCAGTTGCCCCAATCTAAATCCCAACTATGGCATCCGCAGAGAGAGAGTGGTTTGCTGAGCTATAATTAATAACCCCGCTTTCTCAGGCAGAAAGGGAGAAATGCTGGAGTAGGAGAAACGCAGAGCAGGTGATGGTTACACCTGCGGACAGTTCTGCTGACAGCAACAGAAGCGGCCGGAGGGAAGCTACAAACTGGGAACTCGGGCGGGAGGGGAAGGCAGAAGCACCCTGCCCCCCAAAGTCAGAGCTTAGCCCAGACCTAAAATAAGTTCTCCTCTACTATCCAAACGCCTATGTGCTGTCTGCCACAAGACCTCACCATCCTCTAAGCACACGTGTATGTGAATCAGAAAAAGGGGCACACGGATCAAACCACTTCCAGGACCATGAAACTGTCACAACGGTTAACAGATGCATTCATTAGGGCTACAGCGGCCCTCCTCCTGGGCCATAGTCACAGAATCCCATGCTCATAGAACACTAGAGCTAGCAAAGCCTTACACACGTATTCACGGAACAGATATTTGCTGAGCACCTACCGTGTGTCAGGCTCCGTGCTGAGTGCTGGGTACACACTAGCAAATAAAACAAAGGCAGTCCCTGCTCTCGTGGAGTTTAGGACGAGCGGGGGAGACAGACAACAACCAAGTCAACAAATAAATACAATTATGACACCATTAGTGCTAAGATGGAAAGGAAGCTGGGGGGGAGTGGGGGCCGGAGTTGATGTGACTGGCTTTCCTGGGCGACTGAGGAGTCATCAAACGTCACCTCTCCTGAACTCACTCTAACCAAATCTCCAACTATGGTTCTCTGAGAACTTACCTTCCACTCACCTCCCAGGCGTGGCCCGAGCCAACAGTTTGCTGACAGTAACTCTAACAGAAACTACCATTTACTGTGCGTCAGACACAGTGCCAAGTGTTTTTCCCCTTTTTTCTCATTTTGATCCCCCCAACCTCCACAAAGTAGGTACAATTATCTCCATTTTCAAAGAAGGAAGCAGGCTCAGAGAGGATAAAACGTTGTGAAATCACCACAGCCCATAGCCAGTAAGTGGTAGAGCCAGGATTTAACCTGAGGTCACTCCTTCACCTTCAAAGCAGGGTCCTGAGTCCCACGTGACCGCTGCACAGATTCCTGTCCCTGACGCCAGCACCACAGGGTCAGAGACTCTCTGGTGCTGCCATGCCCTGCTGGGGGCCGGCTGCAGGGCCACAGCGCGGGGTAGTCGGGGCCCAAGGAGCCACCTCCTAAGGGTGCAGACTGGGTTTCTGTTCCCCACCCTCAACCTCCGCCTGACAGCACCCTGGGGAGAGAACCCTCGTCAACGACGGCTGCACACCTGTGGGCGTCTGTGTCTGGGCGTGTGTGCGTGTGAGAGAACTGTGATCATCACCAACCACCTTCGAGCCCCTACCTACCTTTGAGATCCACTGAGCCTCTCACTGCCTTTCTTCTTCCTGTCCTCCCCTCACCCTATCTGTCCCATCTGTCCTCTTCCTCGCTGCTGCTTCTCTTCGAAACAAAACTGCCTATAAGTTTACATGCACCTCTCTCTCCGATGCCTGCCAGCCTCTGAATTTAACTCTGATCCTAGAGGTTGCACCCTCCTTCTCCTCCAGAAAACCTCCTCCCCTCTGCTTGTCACAAAGGCCAAGGCACAGTGTGTCTGGCAAGGAAACACGGCCCCACGATTCTGCCAGGTTCAGGGCCCACATTAGGGAAGAGAGCCCCACACCTGGTTTATGCTCAGATCTCCGGGGCAGCTGCTTAAGCAAAGTCCCAAACGAGTGGATATGAGGTGTGAACACACAAAGGCAACACCCCCAAAGGTCCCTTATCCATAGGCCCCTATCACTGGAAGGGAATCAACACCCACAAAGACAAGAGAGAACCCGAAACCAGGCAGAACACATCATTCTCTTCAGCACCTTTCTCTTGGGACCTCCAAGTTCTTTACCAACTGAAGTAATTTACCATCAGAGAGGAAAAGAGTGCCCCCTGGTATGAAGAACCCAGAGAGCCACGGAAGCTCCTTGGAGACGACTCGGCGAGGCCCAGTCAAGCATGCCATCCACTGAGGAGCGCACAGCCTCATTCACTGCCCCACCCCTTCCCCTTCACCTTCAGCCTCTGGCAACAGAGCACTCTCCCTCTTGCGGGCCTGTCACTAGCAAGGAACTGCAATATCCCCAAACGTGGGAGACACCCCAAAGCACTCCCACCTCCGTGAACAGCCCCGGGTCATCCCAAACCAGCCAAGGCTCAAGTCCTCGTGCCCTGATCTCCAGGGCCCCCGGCCACCTACTTGGCTCGTAGAAAGGACAGCTTCTTCCTCAGGGAGGAGACATGGTGATGGCAGGCCTGCTTCACAGCGGTGCTGCAAGAGACCGTCGGGGAGCGCAGGTTCTGGACCATGCTGGGCTCACCGGGGGGCCTGCCACATGGCCACAGGGACCTGGGGGGGCCGGAGGCTCACTCTGGGGCTGCTGGCCGGGCAGCTCCTTCAGCTGTCGACCTGGCCCCTGCACCTGAGCTCTCCCTGACCTAGTGTTCACACAGAACACAGGCGGGTGGAGGGCCCGGCCTCAGGCTCCGTGTTCCCGGGATGCCCCCTGCCTGCGACCCGGGCTCTGCACAGAGCCCTCCCCCATCCTCTCGCATCTGGCCACGGGCTCTGGGCACTCGGTCTCCTCTCCTCCTTTGTCCTCAGACAGGGAGGATGGAGCTGTACCTGCATGTGATGTCAGCTGCTGGAAGGAGGGGAGGGCCACGGGCTCTGCTCCCAGAGGGTTTGCTACTCCTGGCTCCTTCCTCCTGGTGAGGGAGCTGACCCGAGCCACACCTCTGTGTCCACGGGGCCACAGAGAATTTGGCGGCCAGGCAGGTAGACGGGGCTAGAGTGCCCTGGAAATATGCAACTTGGGGACAATTTCTGGGACAGAATTAAAAACATTTTCCTTCTAGTGGAAAGCTATCTATTCCGGTGGCCAGACCTGAGTTGGAAGGAGTGGGCCTGCTTTCTGGCCTTGCTCCAGCTCCGGGGGTTCAAATTCCATTGCCCTGGTTTCTGTGTTTGTTCATTCATAAATTCCACACATATCTGCTGCTGAGCACTTACTCCGTGCCTCATATAAGAGATACAGTTTCTGTTCTCCAGGGTTTCATGGGCGAGTGGGGAGATGGGTAAGTAAACCAAAGAGTGCACAGCATGGGGCAAGTGTCTGGCATAATTAACCACAGCCCGCTACTACACATAGAAAAGAGACGTGATGAAACTTAAACTTGCCTTCCCTTCCTTATCTGGGAGAAATGAGGGTGTGTTCCAGTAAGACATGTAAGACGTGAACGTCTTTTGAGCTAGTCAGAGAAGAGGTGATACAAGAAATCCCCAGGCGGCACAGTGGTTGGGAGTCCGCCTGCCGATGCAGGGGACGCGGGTTCGTGCCCCGGTCCTGGAAGATCCCACATGCCGCGGAGCGGCTGGGCCCGTGAGCCATGGCCACTGAGCCTGTGCTCCGCAACGGGAGAGGCCGCAACAGTGAGAGGCCCGCGTACCGCAAAAAAATAAAAAAGAAATCCCCAAATTAATGACGCCCCAGCCTCACAGTACTCCCATTCACCTTCCTTGATCTTCCGAGATGATCCTTTTCCCTATCACACAGAGAAAACAGCTCTTAACCTCCTCACTGTCCTACCACATCACCTGTGAGCACACCTGCACCCACATCCACTATTCTCTCCTATTCAAGGCTAATCCGTTCACCTGTGATCTAGGTCCAGCTTTTCTTGCCTCCTCCAAACCCGTTTCCTTATCTTTCAGCAGAGGCACTCCCCAGCAGGGCAAGATGGAATCCCAGGATCAACTCTGGAGACCTCCCTTCTCTCTTACACCCTTCGTCTGGTGCATCACCATGTCGTGGGCATTTTATCCCCAACATGTATCTTGAATTCATCTACTTTTTTTTTTTTTCCACGACCAGCATCCCAAGTCCAAGCTACCCAGTCCTTTGCCTGGACTATTGTAACAGCCTCCCAACTGCCCCAGCTGATCCTCTGCATCCTTTCTCCGAGCTGCAATCTTTACAGAATGCAAATCTGACCCTGTCAGCTCCCTTCTGAAGACTTCCAATGAAAATTAAAAATTAAAAAATATAAAGACTTCCAATGACTTCCCAGTGCTCTGAGCATAAAGACTCAAGTCCTTGTTGTGGCCAACCAAGCTCCTCTCATCTCATCTCATCTGTCTCGTCTCACTGCTTCCCTCCCATCTCAGGCTCATCCTTCTGGCCTTAGATCAATCATCACCACGCTCCCATACCAACCCCACTTCAGTCCAGGCCCAACTTATTTGATACACTCCCTCATGGCACCATGTTCCCCTCCTTCAACACACACATCCGAGTTTGTATTTTCTTTGTGATACACTCAGTTATGTTAACACTGTCTCCTCAACAAGACTGGGAACTTGATGAGTAGAACACATAGTACATAACTGATAAGTGTTCACTGAGTGAATGAATGAATGATGTCCTCTTTAAAATTCTCATCCCTGACCTACCGGTTTCTACTTGAGGTTAAAAATGTGCTGTGTCTCCCTATATTAAAATAAACTTTCTCCCCAAACACCCCTACGTACCATCTGTATTCCTCTTCTTCCCAAGCAAATGTCTAGAATAAATTCCCCACATTCAGACTCTCCTTCCTCCCCTCATATATTCTCTTCTAAAACTGCTCTATGGTTATCAACGACCTCCTAATTACCACGGCAGAAGACCCTTTTTAGTTCTTACCTATCTCTACCCTCTTTGTCTCTTCTTCCTCACTTCTACGATATTCCTGTCCCCTAGTTCTCCTAGCTTCAGTGGGCAACCTTTTGCAAATTCCTCCTTCCCTCATCTTCTGCTTAAACTCTCCTCGTTCTAAGACTCTTGGCCTCAACTATATTCTCATTTCCAAAACTAAAGAAGTTTTAGTCCTGTCTCCTGAGCTTCAAACAGGTGTGGCCAACGACATAGTGTATCTCTCCAGCTGCACACTCCATGCTCAAACTCCACACATCTAAATGAAACTCACTACCACCCCCGCTCCTCAAATCTTCCCGCTTTACCCAGTATTTTAGTAACAACAGCATTATTATTAATAACAATAATAGCAAGCACATATATGATACTAGCCATGCGCCAGGCACCATTCCTGTTCTAATCATCACACATATACACATTCAATATTCTCAACAACCCTATGAGGTAGGACCTATTATTATACCCATCTTAGAGATGAGGAGAGTGAGGTACAGAGAAGTCCTCTTTTCTGTTCTTCTACCATAATTCAGAAATGTGCCCATCTGGCCTTACCTTAAATGTCACCACATCAGTAAGCCGTCCCTCCCACCCAACTCACAGTAGTCCCAAAAAGCCTTGGTCCACCACCTCACTTTTCCTCATCTTCTCTACAGCACTTATTACTACTTGACATTTTCTTGTTTATTATCTATCTTCCCTCACTAGAAAGTAAGCACCGTGAAAGGAGAAACAATGTTTATCTTGTTTATAGCTGTAGCCACCAATGCCCAGAAGAGTAGCTAGCGTACAGTATGTGCTCAATAAATCCCTTATTCAGTGAGGGAACGAATGGGTGGACAATTGCCACAGTATCCTTCCTTGTCTTTCTGCTTCCAGTGTTTGTTCCTTGAATCCATCTCTCATACTAGGATGAAAAGGATTTTTCGCACAAGAATATCTGGGAGAGACTCGGGTACCCCTTCCTCCAAATCCCTCACTCACTTCCCCCATCTATAAATACGGGTCACTCTATCATGGCAGGATGTGACATGATCAGGCATCTGCTTACCTGTACAAAGATGATTTCCAGCCGCTTGCTAGCTACCCCCACTCCTGGGACATCCTCGGCAGCAGTACTGAAGTATTTGCCGTTCCTGAACATGCCTTGCTTTCTCACGCCTCCATGCTTATGTACATCTTGTTCCCTCGCCTGGGAACGCTGTCCATGTGACGGACTCCTACTCACCTTGCAGCTCTCAGCTGACGCACAGCCCTCTCCCCCTCTCCCCCTCTCCGTGGAGTCTTTCTGGATACCACTGCCCTCTCCCTCCCTCCTCCCCAATCCTCGCCCCAAGCAGAGTACCTGCATTACTTGGGCAAATTTCTTAACTCCACTGAGCCTCAGTTTCCTTAAACTCTAATATGAAGATTATAATAGCATCTATTTGATAGGGCTGTTGAGAGGTTTTATTTAAAAATATATGCAAGATTCACTGCACAGATTAGGTGCATTAGTAAACAAATTCTTTAGTTCCACTACAACGAAACTCTATTAGACAAAATTCCGTCTGTCAATTATCACACTACGTTATACTTGCTTACTTATAGGTATGTCTCACCATAAGACAAGAAGGCTCTCGAGGGCAAATACCATGCCTTAATCTGTTTATCCTCAGAGTCAATATCTGATATTTTGCAGATGATCAATATTCTACACATTCTTTCTGTCTCTGCTTCTTCAAGGACAGAACACAGATCTGCTAAGAGAGTGAGAGTAAAAACTCACGATAGCCAAAAAAAACCATCAGAGTACCAGCAGCCACCATACTAAGCACCTACTAAGTACCAGGCATTCTACACATGTTATCTCACGTACTCTTTACAAGAAAAGACTTTTGCAAAGGAGGAAACTAAGGTCCAGTAAAGCTGAGGAAAATGCTTTTAAAAATGCACAGTCAATATGGAAGAAGGCAGACAAAACCATGTCTGCTGACTGAGACTCTCACTCTTTCCTGCACACCGCAGGGCCCAGTGGCAGAGGGCAAGCCTCTTATTCATGCTGTAGCCTGGACTCAGGCAGGCTCCAGCATGTTGAAGACATTTAATAAAGGTTTGTGGCACACATACCCGCATGCAGCAATGAGTACGTGAATGCATGGAGCCCTGCCTTGGCCCTCAGTTACACTCCAGCCCTCTCCACGTCTCATTTTCCTACCACGAAAAGGCTTCCTGGTCAACTGAGACCACGTTCTGTTGAAACTAACATCCTGTACATAAATGGTCCTTAGTAAAAATAGCTTTTTCTACACTCCTGGCTTTGTATGAAAGGTCCTGCCACTGGGTGAATGTACTAAATAAATAAAGACCTGGGCACCTCACCAACAGTTCCAGTTTGGGCTGAACCTGGGAACTAGCGTTTTGTAAGTATACCCATGACTTCACCTCGACGCATGAAAATGGATTAGTGTCCCAAATTCCATCGCACACACATACACGCTTTGGGGAAGTTAGATCTATTTTGCTTTCAACCAGAAATCTGAGGGGATTATTCCTATCTCTGAGACAATCCCTGTTTCCCAATAAACTGATTCTTCTCCCCAAACTGCCCCTTCTCCCTGATGCACACCTGCCCAGGAAATGACCGTCTCTTGCACTCACCTACCCAAAGACTTTTTCTCCTTCAGGACATAAATTGATGTGAATGAGGAAAAGCACAATTCTTAGAAGCCCTTAAGTTTGGATATCTTATTGAGGTATTTCCCTCTTTGCTGTAATGTGGACTCTTCTTCCTTTTTTTGGTTGCATTGGGTCTTCGTTGCTGCGCCCGGGCTTCCTCTAGTTGTGGTGAGCAGGGGCTACTCTTTGTTGCGGTGCACGGGCTTCTCATTGCAGTGGCTTCTCTTGTTGCAGAGCACTGGCTCTTGGCTCACGGGCTTCAGTAGTTGCAGCACATGGGCTCAGTAGTTGCAGCTCATGGGGTCTAGGGCGTGCAGGCTTCAGCAGTTGTGGTGCATGGGCTTAGTTGCTCCAGTGCATGTGGGATATTCCCGGACCAGGGCTCGAACCCGTGTACCCTGCATTGGCAGGCAGACTCTTAACCACTGAGCCACCAGGGAAGTCCTGTGGCCTGTTTTTAGGCTACAGTAGAGTAGCTATTTGTCTCTAAATATTATATCCATTCTGAACCTTGTACAAGAAAAAAGAAAAATCAATGTTTTATTTAACCAGTTGAAAGTTATCTCGTACTAAAGGGTTATAATTTTGATCTTTAAAACAGAAGAAATTGGGACTTCCCTGGTGGCGCAGCGGTTAAGAATCTGCCTGCCAATGCAGGGGACGTAGGTTCGATCCCTGGTCCAGGAAGATCCCACACGCCACAGAGCAACTAAGCCCGTGTACCACAACTACTGAGCCTGTGCTCTAGAGCCCGCGAGCCTCAACTACTGAGCCCACGTGCCACAACTACCAAAGCCCGCACGCCTAGAGCCCGAGCTCCGCAATGACAGAAACCACCACAATGAGAAGCCGGCACGTCACAACTAGAGAAAGCCCCCGTGCAGCAATGGAGACCCAATACAGCCAAAAATAAAATAAATACAATAAGTAAATTTTTTAAAAAAACAAAACCAAAAACAAACCAGAGGAAATCAAACTTTTTTTTTTTGCCTGCTCTATGAAACGATCCTTCATTCTGTAATTGACCACATGGTTTGCAGAACTAGGAGGGGCCACAGAAAAGGGTCCATACTACCCATTTCATACTTGACCATTTTCAACCCCGCTCTACCTGCTTCCCAGGGGAGGGGCAAAGAGTAAATGAGATGATCTGTTTGTCCAGGAAGGCCTGGCCAGTGTGGGGAATGCCGCTGTAACCAGCAGGGTGTGCTGTCCATCAAACTGGGCCCAGAGCAAAGGGCACAAACCAGATTCCCCACCACCGCAGAAAATCTCCACAGGGCTCAGATCTCACACTTGCTCTAGGTCAGGATATCACAGAGTAATATCCAAAATGCCCCAGAGAGTCTCTTAATTGGGTGGAAACATGTTAGAGGAAGGATTAGGTGCAGGGTGTAAAGGTTTGTGCTGAGCTGGGGCTGAGTGATTAATTAGCACCCTCAGGACTTGCTCTCTCCAGGAGAACCCACTGGCTGAGAAGGGAAAAAATAATTCATTCAGAAACACCACGGGGAACACACATCCGTCCTGAGTTTCGAGGGGAGGGGTCCACAGGGACCGCCACAAGAAGCATCCTTCTGATCCCAGCCCTCTCTGTTTCCCGTAATGCCCAAGGTGAGCTAGTGCAGAACTATATCCAACATCCACCATGAGGAGTTCAGGGGGCTGTCGGTGGGCCAGGGAGAAGAAAGGACCCGGGAAGACATTTAGAGGATTTTTCTGGGCAGAGGTTTGGAAGGGAGACCCTCCGTAACATTTCACTTGGTTGGGGGAGTGAGCACAGGAGCTAGAATATAATTTTTATCAGCATACAATCCCAAATACTGAACAAAAAGGCAGGGCTCTCTCCAGTTAGCAAGCAGCCTTGTGAAAAACGCATTGCAGAGTATGTACAACTTGGCACTTATTCATCTCTCCCAGGAATGCCCTAAGCAGCAGGGATAAAACAGAGCGAACCGAGGACCTGACAATCGTAGGGCAGATAGACGAGGAGCAGCTGAAGGTATGATGATCAGAAATGGACAGAACGCTTCCAGAGATGTTTGGCGCACAAGCACAGGGAAGGGAGTTCTGCTGGGGAACTCTACGGACCCTTCCAATTTTGAGAGTATGGTTGTCGAAATCCAGACAGCACTGAAAAGAGAGCGAAGGCCACTCTAGAGACTGAGGGCACTGCCATCAGATCATAACTGATGAAAGCATCTTTACAAGAGTGATTAATCTTTGCCCCTTGGAGGCCCCATGCCTCTGTCTAAATTGATGAGCTGAACTGTTAATTTTGGTTAGTAACAAGCACAAAACTGAGAACTAGGGCAGAACTCATAAAACTTTATAAATATAAAGGGAAGGTCCCACCCTCCTGCCCAGGATGAAATCCTTTTCATGACATACCATCTAGCTTTTGCCTGAACACTTGTATGGAGGAGATAGTTCATTACTTTACAAGGCCTGTTCCATTGCAGTACAGCTCTCATCATGGAAAAGTTCTTTCTTATCCTGAGCTGAAATCCCTCTCGCTGTAACTCCTACCCCTCTAGTTCTATTTCTTAGGCTTTCAGATATTTAAAGAGTGCTGCTATAGTCATTCTAAACCTTCTCTTTTCCAGGCTAAACCCCTTTCCTTCAACCAATCCTTATAATCACATAGTTATCACCTTGATCATTCTTTTCTGAACTCTAATTTATCAATATCCTTTTCCAAAGAACGGAAAATAATACATCCAATATGGTCAAACTAGTACAGACTACAGTGAGACCTTTTTTTTTTTTTTTTAAATCCATGCTCCATCCTTCCAGTAATGAACTCAGACTTTCAAAGATCATTTGGTACTTGCTTCAGATTACTGGCTTATATGTGGCTGGTTAAAAAGTAACCCTTAAGTTCTTTTCCACATGAAATCCTGTCAAGTTAGGCTCCCCGTGGTAACCCTACACTCAAGAAACTATTCTAATACAAATGTATAAATATATAATAGCACATTTCCTTTTTTAAAATACTCCGTGCTGTTTCCACCTACTGTTCTATTTGAAATAATACTAAGTCTTGGTTCTATCATCCTTGGTGTTCTCTCTACTCCCTCTCAGCTGAGCAGCCACCATAAGTTTGATAAATGAGGTAAAAGTACCTTCTGCATTTTCATAAACAGAGCTAGACCAAAAGCAGAGCCCTGCGGCATGCCTGCTGAGACCCCCTTTCCGTTAAGGTCAGTACGGTCCACCTTCGCTGGGCACATAAGTTTAACTTGCTGCAACAGACCGCTCCCTCTGTCTACCATTCAGAGGCGCTACATGCCACAGATGCCACCTGGGGTCCACAGCCTGAGTGTTTAGCCAGTCCCACCTCAGAGCCTCGAACGAGCATCCAGGAGCCTCCGTATCCTCAGGGGGCCCCCTGTACACCCCACCTCATTCTCCGTTAACCTCTGACACCTACCATCCACTCCTGTCATCATGCAAACAGATAGTGATACGAGCAGCGCCCTGTGGGGCTCCCAGGCACAAAAGCCTTTCTGTGCCCCCCACTTCTTGATTACAGGAAATAGGCTTCATTCAGCCTCCACGACCTTCCCTGAGTTCCAGCGGGCATGTTCAAACAGTTGCTAATCAGGGAAGGGAGGGGATACGGAGGAGACAGGAGAGGAACAGTCAAGAAACAATAGTGAAGCCTTGCGGCAGGGTCCTGGATCCCCCTCCAGGGATACACGCAACAATATCCTTGAGCTGTTTTGCAGATACAGAAACCCCAACCAGGGCTTCCCCGGTGGCGCAGTGGTTGAGAGTCTGCCTGCCGATGCAGGGGACACGGGTTCGTGCCCCGGTCCGGGAGGATCCCACATGCCGTGGAGCGGCTGGGCCCGTGGGCCATGGCCGCTGAGCCTGCGCGTCCAGAGCCTGTGCTCCGCAACGGGAGAGGCCGCAGCAGTGAGAGGCCCGCGTACCACAAAAGAAAAAAAAAAAAAAAAAAAAAAAAAAAACCCCAACCAGGTGGGAGAAGTTAACAGGTTGATGATGCTGACTCCCACGTGCCCCCCACCCAGGTGGAGGACGGAAGGATGATGTCGACCCTCCTCACCTCAATCAACTAACGCTTGAACTCTGTCGACCTCTGTCACAAATTCATGCTGAATTCTCCTCAGCTCAAGCCCCTCATGAATACGCATGAATACCCTTAGCTTAAAACTTCCCCAGTTTTGCTGTGGGGGAAACACTGCTTTGGGATAACTCCTTCCTTCCTCCGATCTTTAGCTTGGTTGTATCTTTTGGTTGACACCCACCAAGAGGCGAACCCACCTTTCAGGTACCACTCTGATGCCACACATGCATCCCCAGCCACGCCGTTTTCCTCGGGCACAAAATACCCTTTCCCCTCTCGCTCCACACCGTACCCGACCTTTAGAGTGTGCCTCAGGTGCCAAGTCCACTCTGACATCTTCCCAACGGACTTAGTTTCCACACACTGACTTCTTCCCCTGCTGGACACCAAAAGCCTTTAGACTCGGTCCCCTCTACTCGGGTCGAGGGGGAGCATCCTCCTTCTAATCCGTGTTTGAGCACAGAGGTCTGGCGGGCCCCTATTTCTCTGCAGTTTCCCACAGTTCTCATTCGCGGCAAAAGCACCATCTTCCTCGAACATTTTCCCCACCCACTGTAATCGCTGCCCTCCTCAGGCGATCTTACCTTTCTTCCCGCACCCGAGGACTCAGGAACCTGCTAGAGTCATCGTCATGGCTGCTCTGCTGGCTGCTGAGAAAAGACAGGATGTGAACCGTTAACGTTCGGCTTCTTTCTCAACCCTGGGGGAGAGCATCTAGACTTCAGCTCAATGGAGAAACGGGGTTACAACATCTTAAAGGTAGACGTTCCCCGGGTAAGTTTACACAGAGGGTATACTGCCTGACGGTGGAACTGAGACACCCATTTGGTGAAAACCCCACCCATCATACCTAAAGCACATAGAGGAAGATCCTGACCTATCACCATTTTCTTCCCAGGCCACACAGTCTCTGAGAGTGAATGCCTCTGGCATTCTCTGTACCTGGGCCTCTAGATCTGTAGGACAGAATAATCCCATTCTTCCGCCTCCCCTGAGACACTCAAGGTGCTGGCTTGCAGTCTTGTGGGCAGGAAGGGGAGGGGTTCGGGCAGGAGGGAATTCCAGCAGGAGAAAGACTTGAGACTTGATGGAGTCTGGGGCCACGTGGCCTGCTTCCCCGCCTCCAGGGAAGGCTGAAGAGGGTGAGGGACGAAAGAGGGATTAGAAGGTGGAGTCCCTCCACTCCTTAAAGCCCTGTAGGCACGAAGATTATAGAGCTTCAACTCACAAGAGTTCTTGAAGTGCTTACTTTAAATGACTGTGGAATTCAACAGTCATTCATCCTACTCAAGAGAAAGAAAAGCTGTTCAGACACCTTATGACACTAACTGAACATAAAGCTGGTGAACAAATCATTTTTATTAATTGCTAATTATTAAGTACTCCAGGTTTCTAATCAAGAGTCTGCAGCCCCCGTGGGCTAAGAATGGTGTTTGCTTTTTTAAACGGCTGGGAATAAACATTTTTAAAATGATAATATTTCATGACATGTGAAAATTATATGAAATTCAAAATGATGTCATAAATAAAGTTTTATTGAAACACAGCCACATCCATTCATTAACATACTAACCAGGGCTGCTTTTTTGCTACAATGGCAGAGCTGTACAGTTAAGACAGAACTGAATAAGTGCAGTAGTGAGGCCATTAGACCCACAAAGCCTAAATATTTACTGTATGGCCCCTTACAGAAAAAGTCAGCAAACCCCTGTTTGGCATAGATTCCATTCATAATAAATTCCTATTACCATAAATGTCACTATAACCCAGGCCCAGTACAACCAGACTTGTTCCCTTGTTCTGGTGGATTGTTCACAGCCATAAAAAGCACTGCTCTCTACAGAGTACACTCCTTAGACTAGATCCCCAGAAGATGGCAAACTGTGAACAATCTTGTAGGGTAAGTGCCTGCCCCAGTGACTGTACACTGTCCACCAAAGAAGCACGTGATTTTACAACCACGCTCTCATGTTCTGATTTTTCAGCAAGAAGTAAATGAACTTAGAAGCAATTTACATCAAATTTTCAAATACACAAACATGCACCTACACACACACACACACACACACACACACACACACGCGCCAGAAATCAGAACAGCACCACACACAAAGCTTCCAGTTGCTTGGCACAACCAAGTGTGTACACAATCCTGTGTTTTCTTTTACTCTACACAAAGCACTTTTTTTTTTGCCGCTCATTCCCTGTGGAGAACATGTGGCTACTCATCATTCCCTCCTTGCAAGGTCTCATAGACTTGCCTTTTAAAAACTCCTTATAACAAAATTATACTGCTGTGTTGCCAACCCACGGGATTTCTTACATTGGGACTGACCTGTCATATGTATCAAGAACCCTCTTCTATACAACTTGGAATAGGTGTTAAGACTACAGTAGGCAACCCACAGATGACTGGAACTCAAATTCCACAGCAGACTCAGCTCCAGAGGCAAGAATCAAGAGAGAAAAACCAAAATAACAATAATAATAATAATTTTAAAAGAGAAAAAGAGAGAGAGAGGAATACCAGTCTACACCGTTGGCAGTACATTTGAGGAGAAGGAAGAGGGAGGGCTGTCTGGAACCCAGTGTTTTACACTATCTAACACCCAAAGGGGCTCAACCAACCCAATGACCACAATCAGCATTACGGCCTCTTCACGGAAGAGATCAAACTGGACTCCATTTAAACTATCTATAATGGGGCTGTGCTTCCTTCTCACCCTACCCTCACTCTGGCAATCAAGGCTTAAAGTAAAGCTAATAGAGGGGCTCCCAGAACTAAATGAGAAGTACCAGAGTTCCAGAAAAATAATTCTGAGCTGATTTTAGCAAGTTATCTCACTAGATGGCACTGCTGACTTCCAAACCAGAACCTGAACGAGGCCAAGCCATCCAGCTTCTGAAACCAAAACGAGAACCAACTTTCTGGCGCCCCCTTCTGGCCTTCCCATTGCTTAGAAAACCGTTCAGAGGGTGGAGATGAAAAGTTAACAATGGATCACCTTCAAACAATTTATTGGTTCTAAATAACTAAGAAATATCAACGTGCATGCATTCAACAAGTATTTCTCCAATGCTCTCTATGTGCACATATGTCAAAAGGCAGCATCCAAGTTAAGTCAAGACTTTGGAATACGCTGCCTCAGGTTACATCCAACTTCCTCCGCTTCCTACTTAACACAACCCTGAGCAAATTATTAGTCATTTTCCTTACCTACAAAATGGAGATAGATGTTACGATAGTTCTTTAAAGCTGTTGTAAGAATCAAAGAATGAACATATGTGAAGTATGGAGAACACTGCTTGGCACATACTAACTGTTGTACAAATGCTATTATTATGTGCAAGTCATCGTTTTGTGGGTCATGGAAAATAAAGACATGAATCAGACAGGGATCCTGCTCTCAAGGTATTTACAATCTGGAAAGTAAGAGTCAATATAAACTATAATTTTAAACTACATTTAAAAGTAGAAAATGATAACTCTTAGAAGTAAATATTAAAAGCTACAGAAACATAGACCAGAGAAAGATCACTTCCTTCTGGGGCTGGTAAGAGAAGACCATCTCAACAGCAAGGGTTTTTTTGCTGACACTTGAAATTTGAACAGATTCAGGATGAGCAGAACTGAGAAAAGAAGGGTTTTTTTTTTTTTCCTTAATTTATTTGGCCACTCCGCGTGGCTTGTGGGATTTTAGTTTCCCAACCAGGGACTGAACCCAGGCCCCCGGCAGTGAAAGCGCAGAGTCCTAACCACTGGACCGGCAGGGAATCCTGAGAGGGCATTCTGGTTCAGCTCGGCTCACCACACATTTACCACCTACCAGGCACTGTGCCAGAAGGCTGGGACGTAAGGAGCCCCAGTCTAGGAGGCACAAGTGTTCCCTGAGCACTGCGATGCGGCAACAGCGGAAGGATGAAGGGGCGCAGGTCGCAGACACTTCTGCTGGGGAATTTCAGGCAACATATTGGAGAGGAGAACGTAGAACAGAAGGAACTACAGGTAACTCCACAGCAGCAACAGCTGCAGCACGCATAGGCTCCCTCCTCCTCTAGACACCCCCCTGCCTCCCCACCCGCCAAAGGAGCCTGGTCCTCTCTCCTCCCATTTTCAGAACTTTTTTTCCCACCGTCTTTAAAGGTGAGATCGACGCCAACCACTACCACTCCACCCAACCCCATGAAATGATCGTTGTTGAGCAGAGATTCAGACACGGCCTTGCTCTCTGGCAAAATTCTCAGCTCCTCTCTTATATGAGCCTTTTCAAACAGTACAGACCACCTGGACACTGGGCAGCTCACCCTGCTCCCTAAATGAATCTGCCGGTCTTCTGAGGTCATGAAGAAGAGCCGTCACCACGGTAGGGTGCTTGCAGAGGGCTGTGGAAGGCCAGAGGTCAAGGGCCACGTCCACAACCGCTCCATTTCAGTCAAGGCCTTGGAGGGACAGGTGGCCAGTGCGGGCTCTACAGCTTAAGGAAGCTGAGAAGAACTTGAAGGAAGTCCGGCAGAGGGCGCTCACGGATGAAAACGTCTCTTAGAAAGTCTGAAAAGAAACTCCAAACACCGATTTGGAATGACTTAGCCTGGGCACCAGATGACTGAAAGTCAGCTTAACACTGCAAGGAAGGGAAGTTGTATAAGCAACCGTTTGCCTTTCCCCCAAAAGAGCTAGAAAACGCATGAGGATGACTAAAATCCCTCCTGCTGTAAATTCAAGCTGCTGATAAAAACCACTCTAGAAATTAAATTTTGAAACAGCACACTGTAAATACGGTGGGGAAGCGCTTCTGTGCGTCCCGCAATGTTCCAGAGGGAAAACAGCTGAAGCGAATCGAATCTGGAGTCCTGGTTTTGTTCTCTGCCAGCAAGCTAGTGCTGAGAGCTTATCCTAGAAGGTCACACTGAACCAGTAACTCTGGCTGGGAAAAATCCATTGTAATCTGAGGCAGAGCACACTCCAGAGGCAGAAATTCACAGGATACCGAGCCAGCAGGAAGCTCCGCAAGGCAGGCTGGGTAAATTCCCATGATTCCACTGGTCTCCCTTCCTCCCTCCCCCACCCCCGGGCACTGGCAGGAAGGTCAGCCTAAACCCACAAGCCACCAGGAAGGTGTCCTTCTGCCCTCTGCGAAGTACAGCTTCACTCCTGTGGAAACTAAATTTGGCACTTTTTCTGAGCTGGTGCTTCCTAAGTAGAAACAGTTCTTTCTCGCCCAGACAATACTAATGGGGTCTCCTAAGCCGGGAAGGGGTTTTGGGAGATTCAGGGGATTCCAAGCAGTTATGGGGCTATGCGAGATGTCATTTAGTATTTCCAGAGCCTAATGGAACCAGTACATTTACCCACACTAAGGCTGTGCACTCATTTTTCGCATTTCTTTGTTTTTGGCTCTAATCAGAGCAATCTAGTATGTTAATACCAATTATCTTATGCTAATTAGAAGCTCTGAAAAGCTCAGAGTGGCTTTGATTGATAAATGTCTGATTAATAAAAGTGGGGGATATGTATACGTATGACTGATTCACTTTGCTGTACAGCAAGAAACTAATAACATGATGTTGTAAAGCAACTATACTCCAATAAAAATTAATTTAAAAATTTTTTTAAAGTGGGGGAAGAAATTTAGTGGATGTAGTAGAATAGCATGGAGACAGACAAACCGAGGTTCGCCCTGGCTTTGTTTCTTATTGGCCCTATAACTTTGACCAAGTCCCTTACCCTCTCTCAGCCTATTTCCCAACATCTGAGTTCAAGATTTGGAATCAGGAAGACACAAGTTCTGCCACTTAGCACAATGATACTGGGCAAATTATTTAACTTTTCTAAGTGTCAGACATGGGTATACACCATATGCCTTTAAGGACTGCAGTGGGGATTAGAAATGGTAGAAATCATCTATAGAAAGTGTCTAGCGCCACGTTTGGGCCTTGGTAGGTGTACCAGAAATGTTGGACATCAATTGTACTTAATATTCACAGTTAGTTTGGCAGATAAATACTTTGAAACAACCAATACATGGGAGGAAATTAACAGAAGAGAACCTTATGATAAAAAATGTTGAGAGCCACTGACTTGAAAAGTAGAGTCGCACTGTCACTGATAAAAGGCTGGATTTTCATGTTGAATTATATCTGCCTGAGAAATGACTCTAGCATCTACCATTTCAGTTTAAAGAGGAAGGGCATTTGGGGAAGAAAGGCAGGTAGCCTGTAAGTAGAGAATAAAAGAGAATAGTTTCTGTTTGTCATCTGGCAAGCGGGTATAGGAAAGTCTAATAATAGAAGATAAGTAAACAGATGTGATTTGGGACACTGCCAATGCCTGCCAGCTTCTTACACAACATAACTGAATATTCTCAATTACTACTTAGAAAATAACATGCTCTGCGTGAAGATTAATGATCTGTCTACAAAGGTAGCAGGACTGCTTCTGCTTAATGCCTCCCCTGGGAACAAGTAGCAAGGTGGGTAGCTGGTCAAAGACTGAGGGATTCAGAATCCAGCTAAATATCTTTTAACTCATTACAACTCACTAATGTTTCTCTATTGAATAGTTCTTCTGACACTAAACATACCCATGTCTCTGTCTTTAAAAAATAAAATCTCTCCCTCAACTCCTTTATGTTTCCTTCCTTCCCTTCAGGGCCATATTTTATTGAAAGAATGCACTATTTGGTGACTGTCGAACTTCCATCAAAACTCTATCAGAGATTTGCATATAATGTGTTGTGATAATTAAGCAGTTATTAATAAACAAAGAAGAAATCCTTATCTCCCTATTTCAGGCATGTCTCATTTATTGATTTTTCTATGTAATTTAAAATCGTTCATCTTTAAAACATTCTAATGCTCCTAAGGCAATCAATAAACTAAATTACTTTAAAAAAACATCTGTAGCAGAATAAGCTAGGAGCTTTTCTATGCAGATTCCTTGGCCCCCTCCCCAAATTTACCAAGTCAGAGTCTGTCCAGGAATGCGTATTTTTTAAAAGCTTCCCAGTGATTCTGGGGAGCAACCAGGATAGAGACCCACTGGACATCACACTCACTGCCTCTGCTTCCTCACCATTGATTTCGTGAATTAGTCACTGTAACCTGGACCACACCCTTACCCCTCCTTGGTTTGATCAAACAAGACCTCTGTTACTGCCAAAGCCAATGACAATAGTTACATCCTAACCTCATTTGACCACCCAGGCAGGTCTGGCATTGATGATTATTCCCATTCTTTAAACTTCACCCTTCTTGCCTTCTATGACAAAACCCTCTGCTCTTTCTTGGATTTTTTTTTGGTGGTACGCAGGCCTCTCACTGTTGTGGCCTCTCCCGTTGCAGAGCACAAGCTCCGGACGCACAGGCTCAGTGGCCATGGCTCATGGGCCTAGCCGCTCCGCGGCATGTGGGATCTTCCCGGACAGGGGCACGAACCCGTGTCCCCTGCATCGGCAGGCGGACTCTCAACCACTGCGCCACCAGGGAAGCCCTCTTTCTTGGATTTTATCCTACTTTTGTTTTTCTCTTCTTTTTTAGGGAACTTCATGGACTCTTCTTCTGGTTGGTCCTAAAATGTTTCCCAGGACTCATTCAGCCACTCATTTAATAAATTATCTGATACCAACTATAGGCCAGGCATTGTTCTAGAATCTAGATACCAAATACAAAGTAGCAAATGAAACAGATGAAACCTCCATGCTCAAGGAGTTCACATTTTCTTGGGTTTCTTGCTCTTCCAGCTTTATACCCGGGGAGACTAATTTTTGTGGATCTCTGAAATTGTTATATTACACATTCAGGGAAGAGGATTTATAGCTCTCATCCGATTCTCAAATAGAGAATGTAACCCACAGAAGATTAAAATCCACTGCAATATATCTCTAGGGAATCATGTCCACACGCAAGGCTTCAATTATGATGGATAAGTTAATGACCCCCAAAGACAGCACAGCACTGAGCTGTCACTAGTCACATGTGGCTACTTAAATTCATTCAAAATTTAGTTCCTTAGTCGTACTAGCTACATTTCAAGAACCTGATGACCACATGTGGCCATTAGCTTCCGTATTAGTGCAGGTAGAGAACATCTCCATCACTGCAGAAGGCTTTATTGAACAGCATAGAGGTTTCCAGATCAAACCCAGGATTTGAGTTCCAGCTCTGCCACTTGTTATCGGAGTAACTCAGAGCAGCCTGTTAACCTCTCTCTACATTCCTGCCCCCTTGTCTTTTAAAATGTAAGTCACTTCACACACCTGTTTGGAGGATTGACCAAGTTAACTGATATAAAGCACTTAACAGAAGTCTTGGCAAGTAATAAGTACCCCCAAAATATTAATAATACTTATTTTTATTATAATACATTTGCCACGGTGAATGGGTCCAACAGGAATCTCAAACTGAACATGCCCAATACTGATTTCACCATCTTTTTGTCCTCTCCTTGGACTCCACAACTAAGGATGCATGCAAACTAGAAATGCACCTCCATGTCAATTTCACACCAGGTCCTGCAGATGCTACCTTACTATCCCTCAAAGGCATCCCATCCTCCCTTCAACATTGACTGCCGCTGCTTGAGGTCAAGCTCTCATCACTCCCTGCGGGGATTACTTTAATCGGCTCCTAACTGCTTTGCCTGTTGCCAACCCGGCCCTGCTCCACTCTGTCCTTGACACTGATACAACAGTGTTCTTCCTGATATGCAGATTTGATCACAGCTCTTCCTGGCTTACTACTTTATTTTTTTTGACCGCGTGGTTTGAGGGATCTTAGTTCCCCAACCAGGGATTGAGTCCGGGCCCTCGGCAGTGAAAGTGAGGAGTCCTAACCACTGGACTGCCAGGGAAGACCCCTCCTCCTGGCTTAAAATCCTTTAGGTGTCTCCTAATTTCAGAACAAAGTTCAAAAACTCCTTAGTTTAGCCTAAAACTAAGCTATAAAAGCCCAGTAAGCTGACTGCCATCTACCTTCCTAGCGTCCACATCTCCCACATCTCCCTCACCGGCTCCTGAATTTCACTCTCCACTCCGGTCATTCTGCTTGTCCCTGGCTTTGACTTTGCTCTGCTCTCGCCTGGTTTATCCTTTTCTCCACTTCCCCTCTTTGTTTCACTCATTCCCATGGGCTGAGGCAGGATCTTCAGGGATTAAGCCTGAGGGCTCTAGCTTTAGACAGTCAGCACTCAAATCTCGATTCTTCCACCTACTCAATTTCACCCTCCATAAACTGGGGATGATAAAAGTATCTTCTTCACTGGGGTGTTGTGAAAATTAAATAAATTAGTACCCACAAAATACTTAGAAAGGTATCTGGCATTGAGTAGATACTCAATATTATAGCTATTATCATCCTCCAAAAGTAGTACCTTCTCAGGGAAATCTTCCTCGATGGCCACCACCCACACTATGGTCCCTATATCACCCTGCCCTGTACCTCCCTTTATCATAACACTTATCATACTCCTTGGGATACAGTAATTACTGATTCTGTATACCTTCTACCACACTGTAAGTTATTTGAGAACGAAGATCCCATTTTATGTCATTTCTTTCCATCCCCAGTGCCCAGCACTGTACTTAGCACCTACTAGATGGACAACATGATAAATTAATGTACAAATATCTAGCCTTGTCCTCCCTCTGAGGTCTCCACTTTCTGCTGAATACTCCCCGGCCAGTCCAGAAAGACACTTCGCTGAGTACAGATTACATGCTCCCTCTAGATTACAATGTGCTTCCAAAATGCTCATCAACCTTTTCTGGACACCTGTGTTCAAAGTATCCTGCTAGTCCTTACTGGATTTGTAAGGCCTGGTCTGTGACTTCAAGGAGCCCACCAGTCTGTATGAATTCCTGATGGACCATAAATTCACCCATGTTTCCAGCAGACTAAGCTTCAGGGTTTGGTGCTCTGGAGATGCCAACTTGAATTAGATGTGAACCTTCTAAATAAAGCCACCACTGTAAGCAAACCCATGAGGGCTGGCATGGCCCTCCTAACACCAGCCCTCCTCTGCCCCACCCCTATGCCAGAGTTGCGGCCCAACTCTCAGTTATCCAACATGAGGAAGCCGTATCTCATGCTTGACAGAGCCTCCATTGGAGGGCGAACAGGAAAGAAGGTGGCCCTCCAATTAGACATCACAGGTATTCGTCAGTGGGAAAAGATTCTGAAGCCCAAAGCTGCAACTTTTTTTTTTGTTGTTTCTTTCTTTCTAAAATGCCTATGAGTATTAAATTTTCTCTTCTGTTAATTTAAAAGAATTTTAATTTTTATTTGATTGAGGTATAATTGACATAAAACATTGTATTAGTTTCAGGTGTACAACATAATGATTCGATATTTGTATATATTGCAAAATGGTCACCACAATAAGTCTAACATCTGTCACCATACATAGTTACTTTTTTTTTTTTGGCCGTACCGCAAGGCCTGCGGGATCTTAGTTCCCCAACCAGGGGCTGAATCCGGGCCCCAGCAGTGAAAGTGCAAAGTCCTAACCACTGGACTGCCATGGAAGTCCCACAGTTTTTTTCCTTGTGATGACAGCTTTTAAGATTTACTCTCTCAGCAACTTTCAAATATGCAACATCATATTATTAACTATTGTCACCATGCTGAACATTACATCCCCAGGACTTAGGTATTTTATAGCTGGAAGTTTGTACCTTCTTTTTTTGGTGACATTGGTATTTCTTTTTGTTTTCTTTTTTTACTGAAGTATAGTTGATTTACAATTTGTGCTAGTTTCGGGTGTAGAGCAAAGTGATTTGGTGATACACACACACACACACACACACACACACACACATATGTGTGTGTGTGTGTGTATCTAACTATCTATCTTCTTTTTCAGATTCTTTTCCATTATAGTTTATTACAAGATATTGAATATAGGGCTTCCCTGGTGGTGCAGTGGTTGAGAGTCCGCTTGCCGATGCAGGGGACACGGGTTCGTGCCCCGGTCTGGGAAGATCCCACATGCCGCGGAGCGGCTGGGCCCGTGAGCCATGGCCGCTGAGCCTGCGCGTCCACAGCCTGTGCTCCGCAGCAGGAGAGGCCACAGCGGTGAGAGGCCCGCGTACGGCAAAAAAAAAAAAAAAGATATTGACTATAGTTCCCTATGCTATACAGTAGGACCTAGTTGCTTACCTATTTTATATATAGCAGTTTGTACCTACTAATCCCAAACAATGCATTTTAAATTTTCATGCTAATCCCTGGGTCTCAAGAATATAGATAATCAAGCTTCGGTTGGAAAAAAAAATTTTTTTCTCGAATGCCCTGTTCTGAGATAGTTTTCACAAAGGGTAAAGCATCCCTCACCTAGGCCTCTCACCTCACACAATTAAAAGACTTACACCTACCCCATTACATCCCTCCAATGGGTCCTGAAGGTGCCACTGGGGGGCAGGGGGAAGCAAGGAGAATTGTGCCAGCTTATCTCTCTTCAATTGCGCTTAGCTAAAGGAACACACCGCCTCCTTCTAGTTTCCCACATCCCAGTAGCTTCCTTGGCCTCAATCACTACTCAGCGTCACACGGAAATCTTAGACCGTCTGAAGAGAGTAAATACAACTTCACCAGGTCTCCTGGTAGTAAACCTTTACTCAGGACGGAACAGGGCCGACAAGTTGTTTCCCAGGACCTGAAGTCTGTGAGAATTCGCCAAGGCCCTGGGCAGCAGAGTCTCAGAGGCCAGCCTCCTCCCACCCTCCCTCGCCTCCCTCCCTCCCCAGCCCCCTGGGGCCCCTCCTGCCTTTAGAAAATCCCTTCCTTCCCAATCCAGAGCCTTCACATTGGAGAAGGAAGGAAGTGCCAGGAAACTGCAAAGAGTTCTCAAACCCCAGGAGAGCCAGAAGCCACTTTGTCCACAGATAACCTCAAAACGTGATCTTGGACAATCATCTTTTTTTGGGGGGGCTGCACCACGTGGCTTGCGGAATCTTAGTTCCCCGACCAGGGATCGAACCCGGAGCCCTGGCAGTAGAAGTATGGAGTCCTAACCACTGGACCGTGAGGGATGTCCCTTGGACAATCATCTTGATCCTGGTCACTTTACCTAAACTGCTCAAAATGGGTTAAAATTCCTTCTCCGTCGATTTCCCCTCACAGGAACAAGTCAGGAGACTTTCCCAGGACACACCAAGAGCCCCTGCCTGTGCTCCCCCCACATCCCTACTTCCTCCACACCAAGAACCCTTAAATTATATTCCCAACTATCAGGTTCTGAAAAAGATAACTGACAACACACTATCTGTCTCCTGGTTAATTTGTGAGCGTGTTTTTAGTCAAAGGCACACAGCTACCATTCAGGTCAGCATCCAGTAACACGTCTCACCACACTGGGTTGATAGAATTCAAATGAAATAATGTGTGGTTTCTATTAAGCCTTTGGAAATTTTGTTAATACCTAAAGGAACCCCGCCCTCCAAGGAACCACTGACTTCAATAATCAATATACAAACTGGTGTTCGCTGGATCTCCTCTTGGCTCTGCTTCTACCAACCTCTGCATGGTTAGAGTTTTGCCTACAGTCACCTTCTTTTCACTACACATTCTCTCCCGATAATCTCGTGCGAGTTCATGGCCTCAACGACCCACATGTTGACTCCCAAACCTGTACTACCAGCTTGGACCGTTCCACCAAGCATCAGTTCCCCGGACCCAGCTGCTTACAGGACATGACCAAAACCCTGCGTCCGTGCGCTCCTCGAGCAGCATGTCCCAAACTGCCTGCTCCCTCCCGCACTCTCACCTCTTCTACCAAACCATCTGCATCCGCTTTCCTTCGCTCAGCCACCTGCATCACCATCCATCCACTTAGCTATCCAAACAAGGAAACTCAGAAATAGTTGTAGCGGTTCCCTCTCCTCCGCTCCCTACCTCCAATCTGTCGCCGAGTTCTGTTGCTCCTACCTTTGAAACATCTTTTATATCCATCCCCTCCTCCCTACTCCTCCTGTCCCTGCCCCGGTCATACCAGACTGGCTGCACAAGAACTGAAGGAAAACTTTTTTAAAAATAGGTTCCTATACCCTCACTTGCCCTGGATTCTGATTCTGGGTGTCTGGGTGGAGCCTGAAGGATTTTTAAGGCATATCCCAAGTCTGCAACTATTGTACTAAAGTCCTACCCTACTGAAATGGCCCCTTAACTGTTCTGGATAATTTTTTTAAAAAATAAATTTATTTTTGGCTGCATTGGGTCTTCGTTGCTGCGCGCAGGCTTTCTCTAGCTGCGGCGAGCGGGGGCTACTCTTCGTTGCGGTGCGCGGGCTTCTCATTGCGGTGGCTTCTCTTGTTGCGGAGCATGGGCTCTAGGCGCGCGGGCTTCAGTAGTTGCGGCTCGCGGGTCCTAGAGCGCAGGCTCAGTAGTTGTGGCTCACGGGCCTAGTTGCTCCGTGGCATGTGGGATCTTCCCAGCCCAGGGCTCGAACCCTGCGTTGGCAGGCAGATTCTTAACCACTGTGCCACCAGGGAAGTCCCTGGATAAATTTTTAACAACCAGTTTGAAGGGGAAAAGGGAATGACTTGTATCACTTGTTGACTTCTGTGCTGTAAATTCTCCCACCACGTGTGATTTCAAGCACCAACGTGATGTCACTAAAAATATCACAACTGGGAAGCTATGTGCACAACTGGCGGATGCAAGCCGGTCCAGCAAGGAATTCGCTTAGACCACCACCCTTATCTTCTAAAACAGAGCTAGACATGCCTCTTCCCAAGTCCTCTGAGGGTTTCCCCTAATGTCACAGATGACAGTCCAAAGACCTTTGTCACACACGAGGCCTTACAACACAAGACCAACTTCTCAACTTCTCCCCACAGGAAGTTCTGCCTAAGTTCTGTTGACACTTAGCCAATTGTGCTCTCCAAATACACCACGTCCACTCATTCCTCCAAGCTTTGTCCATATCATCCCCTAAATGTCTCTTCTACATGATCCCACAGACCCCACCTCAATAACTGCATCTCCCACCTTGGCCAATCGAGCCCCATGTCACACAGAAGCCTTCCTGTCTCTCCATGGCCTCATTGATTTTCTCTTCCTACCTGACCCTTTGAGCTGCAGAGCTGCGACAAATCCAAGCCTGAGCAGCTATTGCCAGTGTTGATGGTGGCCCTGCCCGAGCCTTGAAGATAACCTGTTGGCTGCATCAGAGAAAGCCTCCTTTAGCGCAAGTACTGGCTGCTTTTTTCAGTGTAGTGAAGCTATTGCATACTAGTATGTTTAATACTAACAGTAATCCTTCACATTTAAACAGTGCTCTCCAGTCTACAAAGTGCTTTCTTGTACATTCTTCCATCTGATCTTTCCAACCTTATAAAGAAGATAAAATATATGTGTGTGTATGTATATACGTGTATATATATACTCTGATCCTCAATTTATTGGGTTGTTTTTGTTTTTTTTGGTCGCACCGTGTGGCTTGCGGGATTTTAGTTCCCCGACCAGCCGACCAGGGATCGAACCAGGGCCCTCGGCAGTGAGAGCGCCAAGTCCAAACCACTGGACCACCAGGGAATTCCTGATCCTCATTTTAAAGATGAAGACAATAAGGATTCAGGGGAATATATGACATGTCTAAGAGCGAATGGTTGGTAAGCTAAGGAATGAGGATTTCAACCCAGGCTTTCCACTCCAGAATTCTTGATTCTTTCACCTTGAGCACATGACCACGCTGGGCCATAGCCTTCACTTAAGACTGGGAAGGGCTGGGCAGCAAGGATGACCTCAGTGATGAGACTGGGGGAGATGTGAGCTTGGGGTGGGGGCACTGGGAAGAGCCTGAATGTTCATTCTGCTGAAATTGCCAATGTCTCTGCCCTGCAGGCGGCAGCCCTTAGCCAGAAAGCAAGAACATCTGGGAGGTCCAAGGCCACAGAAACCTCGAAACGAGAAGTGACAAGCGTTTGCCCGCACCAGTCAACAGGCACTGACGTGAGATGGGACCGATAATGCAACCTGCCATGAGGTCTCAGGGCCACAGGTGAAATCACAGAAATAAACAAGTGTTTGATGATAACTGAAAAAAAATAACTTACGGCTCAGAGTAGAGCTGTTTCATCAACCAGCTGGTGGAAAAGCCACAGGCACACCAAATAAACCAGAGCACTGTGCCCGGCGAGAGCGTAGGACTTCCTAGAGCCAAAGCCAGGCCTCGAGAGACTTCCAGGAAGCCAGGGGAGGGTTGGCCTGAGCCCAAGGGGGAGACTTTGAAGACCAGGGAGGCCAGGACCATCTCATTTAGGTCTGAGAGCAGGACTCAGGAAGGGTAGGCCAGTCGCAGAGCAGAAATGCAAGTGCCCTGAGGGCCTCTTCATAGAAAGAAGCGTAGGAAACACTTGGCAGTGCCAACTTGATTCTACTGCCAGCCGAGGTAGGAGCAGCTTGATTTAGGAGCCAACCTGGAGCAGACTGGGCAGCTGATGCTCCAGAAACAACTGGTGAATTCCCACAGGAACGTTCCAGATTCACCCCCCACTCGCCCCCCCCAAAAAAGTGGCAAGAGTCTATTTTACAGCTGATTGAAGATCCAATTCAATTAAAAAGAAATATGTTTTCAAGACATTTTATGACTCTGGCTTCCCAACTGGCAGTTAATTTTGTCACCACCTGTCTGTTTCCCTCTAGTTAACAGAATTCAAATCCCTTAAACTGAAAGTGTAGGAGTCCTAAAGGTTAAGGTAGGCTGTGTTCTGCCCCAGGGGCCAAGGACAGAGGCACCCAAAGGAGAGGAGAAGCTGATGCATCTAGAAAGAAGGACGAATTCTTGAGTCCTACAGGACAAGGGACACATGGGGGAGGAGGGTTGTTTATGCAGAAACCCTATCACAGACAAATGGTCAGATACCATGGAGGGACCATGGAGTTCAAGGGCAGACTGCAGGCCGTGCTGTTTTCCAGAAAGAGGCCTTTCAGCCTCCTTGCCTCCCCTTCCCTGCCCCGACTCCCATCCCCATCCCCTTCCATCCCCCACCCAACTTTGCCCTTAGCCCCAGGAAAAACCGGTTTATGGTAAAACTGTTATCATGGGTTTTTTGTTTTCCCAATTAGAAGAAATAAAAACAGTTCTAACCAAGAACTTTGGTCATTTACCAACTCACAGGGAGCCCCTCAGGGGCCTGGGAAGAAACAGCATGGACTGGACCTAGAGTGAGGATGTCAGGGTCTAACAGCCCGATCTGTTTCCACAAATGGTTTTCCACACAGGAGTAAATGCCTATCTTTTCAGCCAACCACTTTGACAACTTTCCGATAAGGTATACGCCACTCATTGTCTTTTTTTTTTTTTTTTTTTTTTTGGCCGTGCCATGCGGCATGCAGGATCTTAGTTCCCTGACCAGGGACTCAAACCCATGCCCCCTGCAGTGGAAGCGCACAGTCCTAACCACTGGACCAGGAAATTCCCCCACTGTCCACTTTTTACTAAGCAAGAAGGCAACAGGTACTGGAACACCTGTTATGGGAATAGTGAACAAAAGAAAACAGAAGTTGAATAAACCACAAATCGTTACTTTTTGGTTTGAGAATGTTAATGAAACAACCTCTCACCCCGCCCATCGCATCCTGTCCTACATTCAATTAACCCTCTTCACGTTCTGCTCTGGGATTCACCCACATGGACAAGGGCATAAAATAGATTTTGATGATCTACAAAGTGGATCATTCATTCACTTAAAATTCATTTAAAGAACTCTTTGAATGGCAGCCTGTAAACAGGGAAAAGATGAGAAAGCAAACTTTGGGTGGGCTAGGTACTGTGCTAGAAAGCAGCAGACACAAAAGTACCAGAAGACCCTACCCTCAAGAACCCTAATGTGTGTTGAGAAATGAAGCTGAAAGGCTAAAGACAATTAATTATGAAGAACCAGAAGTTTGTTTCATAGAGGAAAGGGAAACTAACATGTACTGAGTGCCTACTCTATGCATTTTTCACATTATCTCACTTAAAAGTCAGTATTTGAAGAAATATTTTTTATTCAAATTCTGTTCTATTCTTGATTTATTTAAAGCAAGATTACAAGTGTCCCATTTAATGTAACCAAGTCCCTTCATCTGCCCTAACTTCACTGTAACTATAACTCATCTACGATGTTCTTTCTGACCGACACAGCGCCCCTCCTACAACAACGTCCTTTAAACGCTTTTCCAAGCTCAGGACTAGGCCGGCGATTGTGCTGGAAGATGCCTGAAGCCCACAAGAGTGTTGAGTCCTCTAGGTCTGAGTCCTCTATGTAACTCTGCTGGGCTAAGAGCATATACATTATATGGGAGCAGAATTTGCCACCCTAAAATATGTCTCTTTGGCACATCGATTGTTTTAAGCTGGTTATTTTCTGAGAAAACAGCAGACCAGGGAAGGGCTCTAAAAACCAAGTAGGAGTTGCCCTTCTGTAAGAGACTTCTACATTTGTAAGGGAAATCTCCATCTATCAGGCTGTCTCCCTCTCCCCCTGGAAGAAGAGGAAGACCAAATCTCCAGCAACTCTTATCAGTGGGGAAAGGAACAACTGAGATCTGAATCACAATCACTCTTGTTCACTGTGCCTTTCCCGGTCACCTCCCAGAACTGACTCTCCCCACACTTAGCATCCTCTTTTGTCTTTATCTGAGGATGGTATTTAAGAAGAGGGCTTGGGCCATTATGGCAAATTACTCAGATTTCCTGGGTCTCTCCCACGTGCACATGTTATTAAACTTCTGTTTGATTTTCTCCTGTTCATCTGTCTCATGTCGATTTCATTCTTAGACCAGCCAGAAGAACCTAGAAGGATATAGGAAATTTTTTTCTTCCTCCCCAACAACATGAATCACTGGCTAAGGAGATCCGACTCAGAGTTGAGGGGAAATTAGAGGAGCACGGTCCAGAAGCTCTACTTCCATTCTGTAATTGCCCATCTGCAGAGGTGACACTCAAAAAGTATTCCACGTGTACATACATACCCTACACGTTCTTGTCACTCAAAATGCTCCTGTTCTCCTCTCTCTTTTCTGCTCATCACTCACATTTCAGCAGTAAATGAGTGGGGAGGGGCGGTTTACAACAAGCAGGAGAAACCCTGGCCCTTCCCTGATTCTTTAGCTAGGATTCTTCAGATCAAAAAAGCCATCTGCTTCAGACTCTTCTTTACATCCAGTTCCTTCTCTGGGCAATTTGAGTGAGAAGGTAATGAATGACACTGCATGGGCAGGCTCCATTCCTGAGCTCAGCTGCCAGTCTCGTTTGGATGAGATAAGTTGGTATTTGTGATGCCCAGTTGCCCCAAGAGGGCGAATATTCACTCCAAATTGGTCAGACTACTTTGGTTGCATCATACTGCTTGAAGCTACCCACCTTTTTCTCTTTCATTACCCACCTCCCTGAACTGGTGATCCCCACCAGCTGCATCCACTCCCTCTCTATTCACTTCACCCCCTACAATCAAGCTTCCAATTCTATTGCCTGATACAAACCGTTCCTTTATCAAAGGTCACCAATGACCGCCTAATGGCCTTTTTTCCTATCTCAATTCTTTCTGACATTTCTACAGCATTTGGAATAACTCTTCCTTCTTGGGGTAAAAAGTATTCCATCCTTGACTTAGTTTCAATAGTACTTAGTGAAATCACATCTTTCATTCAAACCAGCATTTCTGGAGCACTTACTATGTGCTAGGCTCCATTTGAGGGAACACAAAGAGAAAGATACATTCCACCCTTAAGGAGTTTACTGCCTAGTGGAGAAAGAGACAGTCCATCGAACAATGAGATCACACACAACAAGGTAACTGCTTCACAGAGGGCACGATGGGGAAAAGTACGTACAAAGTTCAGTACCCATACCAGTGAAAGAACACCTGGGTTGCGTGGGAACACAGATAGCACTCCACAGAGGAGGAAGGATTTGAGCTGACATTTAAAAGATGAGTAAAATTTAACTAGCAGACCACATTCCAAGTGGAGAGATTGGTACATGGCAAGAAACAGATGCCAGCTCCGTCAAGGACCTCGACCTTAGCACGAAGCCCACACTGTTGGAGATGAAGGAGGACGTGGGAATGGCAAGAGACGAATGTGCGCAAGTAAGCAGGGTCTGCATCACAAAGGGCCTTGTGTGTTCCAGAAGCAGGAGGAAATTTCATCCTGTAGAGGACAAGGAGGCATTGAAGAAACCTGGAGAGGGGAGTGATTTGTTTATTAGAAGAAAGTAAAGGGTTAAGTGGGAGGCCTATAAGGAAGCCCTCTCAGTAAAACAGAGGGGATGAAGGCTCGAGCTAAGGAGATGAGGATGGAGAGAACCGACGAGCGGGGAAAGAGGCAGGAGGCGCCTGACTGCAGGTGATGGGGGCAGGCGAGGGAGAAATCTGGAAGGTCCTGCTTCCTCTGCCTGTCAGCGCTTGAGGGCAGTTCTAGCTCCTTCTTTGGCATTCCCACCACTTTAGCACAGTGCAAAACAAATGTGTGGCAAGCAATAAATAGCTGCTGACTACTTAATTATTACCACCTTCATCAACTAATGGTAAGGTAAGTCTGTAGCAAATCTTCAGTGAGCCTTGTATCTGCAGCGAGAGCAGGAGGGCTGCTGAAGTGGGTTAGGGCTCCCAACTGGGTTCTCTATAGCGTCCGTATACACTCATTTTGGAGTCGTGCATAAAGCAACACTCGCCTATTAAGAATAAAAACATATGGAAAACAGAGCACAAGTACGGTGCAGCAATAGTGCTGGGGCTGGGCTCAGGAGTCTGGGTCCAGCTCTGGCTCTGCCACTAACTCGGCAGCACACAGAGCAAGTAGCCTCACCGTTCTGAACCTCAGTTTGCTGAGTGTGCTGGATGACCACAAAGGCCCCTTCTGGCCTTAAACATGCAAGGAAGCTGAGTAAGGTTTAAGTAAGTAAGGATATCTGCAGGGAAAATCAGTTTGAAAGCTCAGTGATTGGCGGAGAAGGGAGCTGTATGAACTGAACCAGGAGGGCGAGGTGGCCTTGGCTGCACAGCAGGGAGTGGAGGACCAGTGTCACTCAGATACCTGGAGAGGCGTTTCATGGGCAGAGACAGAAACCGTCCTGGCCCACTTCTGCAGACTCCTGTTGCGCCCTGCTTCCTTTCACTGTTACTCTGTCGACAGCTTATCATTTTATCGTCGTCTATAATTCTACTAAGAAAGTCATGGACAGACCCTGACAGCAAAAAGAGGCCTAAAAGATGATCTTGTCTGGACTTCCCTCGTGGTCCAGTGGGCGAGGCTCCGCACTCCCAATGCAGGGTGCCCGGGTTCGATCCCTAGTCAGGGAACTAGATACCGCATGTGTACCGCAACGAAGATCCTGCATGCTGCAACAAAGACCTTGCACGGCCAAAATAAATAAATAAATATTTTAAAAGGGGGAAAAGTAAAAAAAGAAGATCTTGTCTACTTCATTCCCTTTCAGAACAGGAAACCAAAGGCCAAAGAAGTTAAGAGACACGTATAAAGCCACAGAGGTATTTAACAGCATTGCAAAAAATAAAACTCTAGTCAGCATACTCTTAGAGCAGAGTTCTGCCCACAGCTGCCCTTCGGGTCCGAGAATATAAACTCCTAGAACAAAGAGGAGGTATTTTACATTTTTTTCCTAGCCCTTTGGTGCACTCACTCATAATGAGGATGACTACTAACCACGGTTCATTCCATAAAATGTATGCGTTCTGTGCTGTCGTTGAGTGTTTTCTAGGTACCAGCTCTGTTCTAACCAGAGACATAGTAGCGGCCAAGGTCCCTGCTCCTGAAGACCTCACATTCTTGTGGCTTAGCAGTAGAGCTGCAGAGATGGGATACAGATCATCGACAAAGACAACCTAAAAAATAGGATCATTTCAAAAGTGACAAATATAATGAAGATAATAAAATTGGGTGGTGAGAAGAGGAATCTCAAAAAAGAAAAAAATATGTCAAGTTCACATCAGTATTAAGTGGCAGATTCTACCAAAGCAGACTTAAATGTTTGCTTTCCTATTTTCCTAAATATTAAACATGTCTCTTACACAGTACATATTCAAACAATATTTATCACTGATGTTGATGGGGATAAAACAGATCACAATATTCCTACTAATATAAGACTAAGTGCTCATAAAATATTCAGATATAACAAGTTGAAGTGTTTCTCAAACTATAAGTTCCCCAAATAAGTCTCATGAAAGATGGCAGAAGCATCACAGAACACACACAAAATCAATCCTAATCTCACAAATGCTTCATATGTTTTTAAACTTAATTTTTAATTTTTTATGTAATTTTTAAAGGTAACTTTCATTTAGTTATTACAAAATATTGGCTGTATTCCCCATGTTGTACAATACATCCTTGAGCCTATCTTACACCTAACAGTTTGTACCTCCCGCTCCCCCCCGCCCCCCGTCATCTCTCTTAAAGACTGTCTTTAAATCTTACCTTGGCTCCTTCTTACAACTTCTCATTTTTCTAAAAGTTCTCTTTCTGCATCTTCTCCCTAGCACCAAAAGCATCTTCTCGCCTTATTATCCTGCCAGTCAAAGACTGTCACTCATCTCAATCTCAGAAGACAATCTTGCCCTCCAGCACTTAGTCCTCCAACAGAGCCTTACAGCAGCACTGATTAAGCTAAAATCAAAGATTCATGAAGCCACATCACAGGAAACTCAGCACGGGCAAAATACGCGTAACACCTGCAGCGCTGGTTACTTGGCCCCCTCCCTTTCCCGTAAGAAGGGGGATCAGGTTCCAGAAGTGCATGGGGAAATACTGAGACAGGACAGGCTGCCTTAGCTATCACACACTGCCCTAACCACCCTCTGGACCACTATTTTTTCCAGGTCTGCCAACCCCAAGTGACTCAGCAAAGGTGGTGCAATGACAAAGAACCACAAGTCCCAGGGCCTGTCCTTCAGATCAGATAAGCTTGGCCCCAAAGGACACCAATATGAAAACACCTCTTTCCCTTGAATTTGAAGGGGAGGGAGATAAAAGGAAACGATCAGAAAAGTGAGCACGTACTGTGCACAGATGAGAGATGCCTTGCCTTTCTTAGTTCATCTTCAAACCAACCTACAAGGTGGGGATTATCAGGATCCTCCATTTATGTGGGAGGAAACTGACAATGCAAAGCAGCCCGAGGGAAGAAAACTTGCTCCAGGCTGGAATTTTACCCCATGGAAGCAGGCTGGAAATTGCTACTGGAATAAAATTCAAAGGCAGCCCCTGGGAAGTCATCTGCGTAGACAGAGTGAGGAACAGAGTCGGCCTGGGAAGTTATGGACAATATTTCGCAGAGGAACAGCCTTGGGAGAGGTAGAAACATTCTCTTCCTCAGCTGCCCCCATCACGCTCTAATTCACAATCAGTCGCCACCTGTGCCTCCAGACCCTTCATCGCTCAGCCACAGGTGGGCTTATCCTGTCCGCAACCAGAACAGGGCAGGCCAAGTCTCTTAAGTCTCTGTGACGTGGATGGATCTAACCCGACTGCGGACATCAAGACAAGAATCGTATTCAATACGCAAATTAAAATTCCTTGCTGGTAAATGTGAGTCACCGTCCCACGGCCAATGGGACCTCACTTGCCCTATGGGACACCCAGGGTTTAAAAATATATGTATACGTATATATACCCAATGGGACCTCACTTGCCCTATGGGACACCCAGGGTTTAAAAATATATGTATATGTACATATACGTATGTGTATAAATGCACGCATACATATGTAATATTTACATGTATTAAATGCACAATATATTTATTTTTAAAGGTTCGTTCATTCAGTCATTCTCCATTACCTATCCACTTAACCTGGATGAGTGGGGTTTGGAGTTCCCTGCATGGTGCCAACTATTTCAGGTTTGTTTGTTTGTTTGTTTTTGCCAGTTCCATGGGGAGCTTTGACCTAGGATGTCTTTTTGGTATCACCCGGGTTGAGGCAAAGGTGCTGAGACTTTGGACTCCCATAACAGCTCATCATTGGCCACAGCATGTCTCTCTTTTTTTTTTTTGAATTTTATTTATTTTTTTATACAGCAGGTTCTTATTAGTTACCTTTTAACATATATTAATGTATATATGTCAATCCCAATCTCCCAATTCATCCCACCACCACCACCCCACCCAACTTTCCCGCCTTGGTGTCCATAAGTTTGTTCTCTACATCTGTGTATCTATTTCGGCCCTGCAAACCAGTTCATCTGTACCATTTTTCTAGGTTCCACATATATGCATTAATATACGAAATTTTGTTTTTCTCTTTCTGACTTACTTCACCCTGTATGACAGTCTCTAGATCCATCCACATCTCTACATATGACCCAATTTCGTGCCTTTTTATGGCTGAGTAATATTCCATTGTATATATGTACCACATCTTCTTTATCCATTCATCTGTCAACAGGCATTTAGGTTGCTTCTATGACCTGGTTATTGTAAATAGTGCTGCAACGAACATTGGGGTGCATGTGTCTTTTTGCATTATGGTTTTCTCTGGGTATATGCCCAGTAGTGGGATTGCTGGGTCATATGGTAATTCTATTTTTAGTTTTTTAAGGAACCTCCGTACTGTTCTCCATAGTGGCTGTATCAATTTACATTCCCACCAACAGTGCAAGAGGGTTCCCTTTTCTCCACACACTCTCCAGCATTTGTTGTTTGTAGATTTTCTGATGATGCCCATTCTAACTGGTGTGAGGTGATACCTCATTGTAGTTTGGATTTTCATTTCTCTAATAATTAGTGACGTTGAGCAGCTTTTCATGTGCCTGCTGGCCATCTGTATGTCCTCTTTGGAGAAATGTCTATTTAGGTCTTCTGCCCATTTTTTGATTGGGTTGTTTGTTTTTTTAATATTGAGCTGCATGAACTGTTTATATATTTTGGACATTAATCCTTTGCCCATTGCTTCATTTGCAAATATTTTCTCCCATTCTGAGGGCTGTCTATTCATCTTGTTTGCAGTTTCCTTTGCTTTGCAAAAGCTTTTAAGTTTCATTAGGTCCCATTTGTTTATTTTTGTTTTTATTTCCATTACTCTAGGAGGTGGATCAAAAAAGATCTTGCTGTGATTTATGTCACAGAGTGTTCTCCTTATGTTTTCCTCTGAGTTTTATAGTGTCCGTTCTTATATTTAGGTCTCTAATCCATTTTGAGTTTATTTTTGTGTATGGTGTTAGGGAATGTTCTAATTTCATCCTTTTACATGTAGCTGTCCAGTTTTCCCAGCACCACCTATTGAAGAGACTGTCTTTTCTCCATTGTATATCCTTGCCTCCTTTGTCACAGATTAGTTGATCACAGGTGCGTGGGTTTATCTCTGGGCTTTCTATCCTGTTCCATTGATCTATATTTCTGTTTTTGTGCCAGTACCATACTGTCTTGATTACTGTAGCTTTGTAGTATAGTCTGAAGTCAGGGAGTCTGATTCCTCCAACTCCGTTTTTTTTCCTCGAGATTGCTTTGGTTATTCGGGGTCTTTTGTGTCTCCATACAAATTTTAAGATTTTTGTATTCTAGTTCTGTAAAAAATGCCACGGGTAATTTGATAGGGATTGCACTGAATCTGTAGATTGCTTGGGGTAGTATAGTCATTTTCACAATATTGATTCTTCCAATCCAAGAACATGGTATATCTCTCCATCTGTTTGTATCATCTTTGATTTCTTTCATCAGTGTCTTATAGTTTTCTGAGTACAGGTCTTTTACCTCCTTAGGTAGGTTTATTCCTAGGTGTTTTATTCTTTTTCTTGCATTGGTGAATGGGATTGTTTCCTTAATTTCTCTTTCTGATCTTTCACTGTTAGTGTATAGGAATGCAAGAGATTTCTGTGCATTAATTTTGTATCCTGCAACTTTACCAAATTCATTGATTAGCTCAAGTAGTTTTCTGGTGGCATCTTTAGGATTCTCTATGTATAGTATCATGTCATCTGCAAACAGTGACAGTTTTACTTCTTCTTTTCCAATGTGTATTCCTTCTGTTTCTTTTTCTTCTCTGACTGCCATGGCTAGGACTTCCAAAACTATGTAGAGTAATAGTGGTGAGAGTGGACATCCTTGTCTTGTTCCTGATCTTAGAGGAAATGTTTTCAGTTTTTCACCATTGAGAATGATGTCTGCTGTGGGTTTGTCATATATGGTCTTTACTATGTTGAGGTAGATTCCCTCTATGCCCACTTTCTGGAGAGTTTTTATCATAAATGGGTGTTGAATTTTGTCAAAAGCTTTTTCTCAATCTATTGAGATGATCATACGGTTTTTCCTCTTCAATTTGTTAATATGGTGTATCACATTGATTGATTTGCGTATATTGAAGAACCCTTGCATCCCTGGGATGAATCCCACTTGATCATGGTGTATGATCCTTTTAATGTGTTGTTGGATTCTGTTTGCTAGTATTTTGTTGAGGATTTTTGCATCTACATTCATCAGTGATATTGGTCTGTAATTTTCTTTTTTTGTAGTATCTTTGTCTGGTTTTGGTATCGGTGTGATGGTGGCCTCATAGAATGAGTTTGGGAGTGTTCCTTCCTCTGCAATTTTTTGGAAGAGTTTGAGAAGGATGGGTGTTAGCTCTTCTCTAAATGTTTGATAGAATTCACCTGGGAAGCCATCTGGTCCTGGACTTTTGTTTGTTGGAAGATTTTTAATCACAGTTTCAATTCCATTACTTGTGATTGGTCTGTTCATATTTTCTATTTCTTCCTGGTTCAGTCTTAGAAGGTTATACCTTTCTAAGAATTTGTCCACTTCTTCCAGGTTGTCCATTTTATTGGGATAGAGTTGCTTGTAGTAGTCTTTTATGATGCTTTGTATTTCTGCGGTGTCCGTTGTAACTTCTCCTTTTTCATTTTTAATTTTATTGATTTGAGTTCTCTCCCTCTTTTTCTTGATGAGTCTGGCTAAAGGTTTATCAGTTTTGTTTATCTTCTCAAAGAACTAGCTTTTAGTTTTATTGATCTTTGCTACTGTTTTCTTTGTTTCTATTTCATTTATTTCTGCTCTGATCTGTATGATTTCTTTCCTTCTACTAACTTTGGGTTTTGTTTGTTCTTCTTTCTCTAGTTCCTTTAGGTGTAAGGTTAGATTGTTTATTTGAGATTTTTATTGTTTCTTGAGGTAGGCTTGTATAGCTATAAACTTCCCTCTTAGAACTGCTTTTGCTGCATCCCGTAAGTTTTGGATCATCGTGTTTTCATTGTAATTTGTCTCTAGGTATTTATTGATTTCCCCTTTGATTTCTTCAGTGACCTGTTGGTTATTTAGTAACATATTGTTTAGGCTCTGTGTGTTTTTGTTTTTTACGTTTTTTTCCATGTAACTGATTTCTAATCTCAGAGCATTGTGGTTGGAAAAGGTGCTTAGTATGACTTCAATTTTCTTAAATTTATCGAGGCTTGATTTGTGACCCAAGATGTGATCTATCCTGGAGAATGCTCCATGTGCACTTGAGAAGAAAGTGTAATCTGCTGTTTTTGGATGGAATGTCTTATAAATATCAATTAAATCTATCTGGTCTGTTGTGTCAATTAAAGCGTGTGTGTCCTTATTAATTTGCTGTCTGGATGATCTGTCCATTGGTGTAAGTGAGATGCTAAAGTCCCTCACTATTGTGTTACTATCAATTTCCTCTTTTAGAGCTGTTAGCAGTTGCCTTATGTATTGAACTGCTCCTATGTTGGGTGCACATATATTTATAATTGTTATATCTTCTTCTTGGATTGATCCCTTGATCATTATGTAGTGTCCTTCCTTGTCTCTGTGACATTCTTTATTTTAAAGTCTATTTTATCTGAGTACTGCTACTCCAGCTTTCTTTTCATTTCCATTTGCATGGAATATCTTTTTCCATCCCCTCACTTTCAGTCTGTATGTGTCCATAGGTCTGAAATTGGTCTCTTGTAGACAGCATATATATGGGTCTTGTTCTTGTATCCATTTAGTGAGCCTGTGTCTTTTGGTTGGAGCATTTAATGCATTCAAGTTTAAGGTAATTATCGATATGTATGTTCCTGTGACCATTTTCTTAATTGTTATGGGTTTGTTTTTGTAGGTCCTTTTCTTCTCTTGTGTTTCCCACTTAGAGAAGCTCCTTTAGCATTTGTTGTAGAACTCGTTTTGTGATGCTGAATTCTCTTAGCTTTTGCTTATCTGTGAAGCTTTTGATTTCTCCATTGAATCTGAATGAGATCCTTGCTGGGTAGAGTAGTCTTTGTTGTAGATTCTTCCCTTTCATCACTTTAAATATATCGTGGTACTCCCTTCTGGCTTGTAGAGTTTCTGCTGAGAAATCAGCTGTTAACCTATGGGAGTTCCCGTGTATGTTATTTTCATTTTTCCCTTGTTGCTTTCAATAATTTTTCTTTGTCTTTTAATTTTTGTCAATTTGACTACTACGTGTCTTGGCGTGTTTCTCCTTGGGTTTATCCTGCGTGAGACTCTCTGCGATTCCTGGACTTGGGTGGCTATTTCCTTTCCCATGTTAGCGAAGTTTTCGACTATAATCTCTTCAAATATTTTCTCAGGTCCTTTCTCTCTCTCTTCTCCTTCTGGGACCCCTATAATGCGAATGTTGTTGCGTTTAATGTTGTCCCAGAGGTCTCTTAGGCTGTCTTCATTTCTTTTCATTCTTTTTTCTTTATTCTGTTCCGCAGCAGTGAATTCCACCCTTCTGTCTTCCAGGTCACTTATCCGTTCTTCTGCCTCAGTTATTCTGCTACTGATTCCTTCTAGTGTATGTTTCATTTCAGTTATTGTATTGTTCATCTCTGTTTGTTTGTTCTTTAATTCTTCTAGGTGTTTGTTCTTTAATTCTTCTAGGTCTTTGTTAAACATTTCTTGTATCTTCTCGATCTTTGCCTCCATTCTTTTCCCAAGGTCCCTGATCATCTTCACTATCATTATTCTGAATTCTTTTTCTGGAAGGTTGCCTATCTCCACTTCATTTAGTTGTTTTTCTGGGGTTTTATCTGGTCCCTTCGTCTGGTACAATGTCCTCTGCCTTTTCATTTTGTCTATTTTTCTGTGAATGTGGTTTTTGTTCCACAGGCTGCAGAATTGTAGTTCTTCTTGCTTCTGTTGTCTGCCCTCTGGTGGATGAGGCTATCGGTGCCAACTATTTCTTATTAACCTTCTGAGGATACTACTGAGCTGATTAAGACAGTGAAAGTGAATTATTTGCAAATAGCACCTGTCAAGCAAAGGGGCCTTAATCTAGCAGGCAACTGCGGGTAGAGGCTCTAGAACTCTAGATTCTCTGTGGCTATGAGGGAGAAAAATGCAGTTAACAAGCCCAAAATACCTAAATTCTGAATCACTGCATCAACGATGTTTGTGAGAAACAGAATTTTTGTTTTTCCTGCCCATCCTCTGCTGGAGAAACCAAAGGAACGTTCAGTGGTTCTATGTCCAGCAGAAAGTGGAAGGAGCAGAAAAAGCCCTGGTTACCCCCATGTTCACAGCTGGGATTCTCCAGCCAACTAAACATGAGCCATCTTTGCCTATTCTGTGAAATGAATGAGCTAGACCCTATGTTGCGAGGAAATTGCTTCTGCTCTCCTAAAACAAAATGTCCATGCAACCCCACTTCCTCAGGAAGATCTTCTACAGAGAGGATGTCCTTCACAACAAATGCTGGCCAATCACCAGGACTACCAAATGTTAACGGCTACTGGTGTCCCCTCTGTGGAAGCACTGGCCACATTTTCAAATTTTGCACTTATGTGTATGACTTGCATTGACTGCCTAATAGACGCTCAATTAAAATCTGTTGTTGAACAAATGAGTGGATGAATAATCAACACACTAGACTAAACCCTTCAAGGGCACAGGCCAGTCAGAGCTCAGTGGCGGGCACAGAGCAACCAAGCTGTCAGATTTTGCGGGATTTGGACCCGCCTCGCTGTGACAGCCTGAAGGTTTCATGTGTCCCTCCAAATGGGAAGGGAATGGAGGGCAAGTAAAATCCAATCAAAGCTTTTCACAGGGTGAGGCATGCTGAAACAGCCACTTCTGATATTTGGTCTTTACTTACCATTTCCTGTGGATTTTAATGACCCACATCGTCAGCACACAAACATCAGCCTTGGTATAATGCCAGATGTATACATGTTTGTACAATACAGAAAAAGGCCTAAATTAAAGGTGACAGGACACAACCTTTTAGAGTCAGGTTTCCATCATTACTCAGTTGTATGGATGTGGGCGTGTTTCAGAGTTTCAATTCCCTTAAATCCAAGTGGACATACTCATTACATCCACCCCCTAGGATGCGGGAACAAATGAAGTGGTGGAGCGTCGTGCCAGAAGCATGTTACTGGAAGGCTCGGTGTGTGCCAGGCGCTGTGGTAAGTGCTGGGGCAAATACAAAAGAATAATTATACTCTGTGCCGGCTTCCGGAGCCCGGGGCCTTGTAAATCACGGAGAAAAGGATCAAATGCTCCCCACATTGAGAGATTATCACACTGCTATCGCCAGCACTGCGTTCATTTGTGTCCAAGCGGGCACCATTCTCTGCCGCTCTGACCAGAATCTCCCAACAGCAGGTGTCAGCATCCCCTCTCTCCTCTGCACCTCCCCCCAGGCTCCCCCTTCAAGGCTCCATACTCTATAGTCCCCCAGTTAATGGCATTCCCAACCTGCCTTCAGGGCTCTCATTACACGACATAAAGAAGGGCCATTTGTATTGGCAGCCCTTTGGCTCTTGGCTTCCACTGGAGCAAAGAGGAAGAAAGAAGCAAAACACCAGGAGAACAACCGCCCTGGCACCTGACAGCTGCAGAGAGAGGCCCAGCTTAATACCATGTCTCCCTAGGTCTTGGGAGAGGTCAGAGGAACAGGTGCATCTGCATTCCAGAACTGAATGAAGTCCTACTGTTGGTGGGAGGGGAGTCAGCCCCCAGCTCCACGCCCAACATATCTCTCTCCAGCGCAGCGTGGAAGGCATTCCTTTTACAACTCCTGATTTCCCAATTTTAGAAAACACACGAATTCCCTTTCAGTGATGTGCTCAAGTAACTTGTTTTTAAATAAGTAGGGATCAACGTTGCATTGTTCATTTGTTTACTGTCTTTATCCCCTCTCTAGGATGTAAGCTCTCTAGGGCAGAAACTGTTTTGTTCACTATTGGTTCTGGTGTCTAGATCAGTACCTGGCACGTAATCTGCGTTCAGTAAATATTGGTTGGATTAAGTAGGAGGGAAAAAGGGTAGAAGGAAGGGTGCATCTATCACAAAATCCTTCTCTCCTGCAAGAGGAACAACTGTTGTCCTGACCTGGAATCAGAAGACTAGGGAAAATGTACTGTGTTACCACGGCAACCACAGCTCCAAAAATAAAAATAGCCTTCAAAGCTGCCACAGGTCTTTGGTGGGAAAAGGCTAACCACGATTTGTAGACTGTACCTGGGCCCCGGGTTGACTACAAGCCAAAATACTGCCCCCAACGTGCTCTCGCTCTCTGGAGCCTCGTTTTGGGAGAGGTCAACCACTCTTCACCTGGCGATGCCAAAGCTGTCTCCCCAAATAGAGAACACCCTTAGAAGAGCAGCCACGTCTGGTGTCTGGGCACTTGCAGTCTGAGGGAAGACACAGTACAAGGGAAAAACCATGAAAGAAACCAAAAGACTTAAAACAGACAAACAATACATAGTAATCCAGATTTACATAAATGGCCCACGAGGGCATAATTATTCAACTTCAAGAGGACTTCCTGCTTTGTAAAATGACTTCCAATAGAATTCCGTGAAAATCAAATTTCCTTAGAGTCCTTCATCCATTTGATTATTTATTCACTCCCTAAGTATATGTTTACTACATTCCATGCAAAGAGCTTAGCAAGCACTGAATAAAACAAACACTGAACACAATTAACTCTGCCCTCACAGCTTCTGATCCAGTGAAAGATACAATGTGATCAAGTAGTCACAACTTAAGAACACAGATGTAATAAATACGTGAGTCAGGAAATACTTGCTAGAGGGACAATAACTAGGGTAAGATCCAAAGGAGAAGAAGGGCAGGGTGGTCAAGGGGGTCAGTGTTACAAGAGAGGAATTCCACACAAGGGAACAATGTCTGTGAAGACCTAGAAATAAAAGGAAGCATCCAAGGGCTTCCCTGGTGGCGCAGTGGTTGAGAGTCCGCCTGCCGATGCAGGGGACACAGGTTCGTGCCCGGGTCTGGAAAGATCCCACATGCCGCGGAGCGGCTGGGCCCGTGAGCCATGGCCACCGAGCCTGCGTGTCCGGAGCCTGTGCTCCGCAACGGGAGAGGCCACGACAGTGAGAGGCCCGCGTACCGCAAAAAAAAAAAAAAAAAAGGAAGCATCCATCCAAGGCACTGAACGGTAACTCTGGCTGCAGGGTGAGTGGCATCAGGGAGACCAGTTAGAAGGACACTTGAATAACATGTGTGAGTTAGGAGGACGCTTGAATAACATATGTGAGAGATGGTGGTGGCCCAGGGAGCCGAGATGGTGGTGGAGATGAGAAGACAGACTTCCTCCAAAGGAAGGAAACTTTGCAAAACTGAAGGGTACCAACCCTCACCTCAAGGAACAGAATGACAGGAACTGGTTTGGAGGGAAAGGTGAAGAGTTCAGAGATGAGGTCTGAGATGTAAGTGTGAGAATCATCACCATGCAGGAATAATTAAATTCAAGAGAGTGAATAAAACAGTCCAAGGATAGTATGTAGATTTAGGAGAAGGAAAGGGGGTGGGGTGAGGGAGAGGGAGGGGAGACAGAGAAGGAGAAATAAGCCTGGATTCAGAACCTTAAGCAGACCAACACTGAAGAGACAGACAGCCAAGAGCAGCCCACAAATTAGAAACTCATTTTCACCACGTATCAATATATCAGAAAAGTGACATCTCATCAAAGAAACAACAAACCACTGTTCAGCTTATAGTAACCAGAGTAGCAGACTCAGAAGCCTCATAGACCACCAAAGAAATCTCAGTTTTATTAACTAATGATAACGTGAGCACAATTCTTCAGACACATCTACTGAATTCTGTCTTACAAGATGAAGAAGAAACGTATACTCTCCATCTTACCAAGGAGAAAGACACTGAGGCCCAGAAAGACTGAGTAACCTGCCCAGGACCACACAGCAAAAAATAAATAACAGAACCAGAGCCTCTACCTCCGATGCTGCCTCAGACAGCCCCCTGGAGTGGTACAAAGGCAGTCGTCCTAGGACAACCATCACCCTGCCCCTAACAATGGATGAGGCCTGTCTGATCCATGGGTTTGCTGATGAAGATATGGCTCCATCCTGGGCCAAGACAGGCTCCTAGGGACATGGGGTGGGCAGAATACCATAGTTAGGTTGCAGGAGATCAGTATTCTAGAGCCATCTCTGCCACTCACCAGCTTTGTCCACTGACCTTGGACTTCTCAGTTTGCTCAAAGGTGAAATGACCACACAAATCTCATCTACCATGAAGACTAGATTCTCTGAGCGAGATGCAGACCAGAACTGTAGGTACTAAGGGGTACCTTAGTGCGAGAAAAGTAAGGCTATTCGGGGGTGAAATCTAGTTCCCAGGACCCTCCTCCCATCTCCCTCCCAGCAGATCTTTTCCTCAGACCTTTTTTTTTTTTTAATGTTTTTTTAATGTTTTAGTCCAAATTCCATATTCTACTGAAATTATCTTTTGCACCCTAGTCTCCCCCACAGGCCGTGAGCTCCTCAAGGAAGGGCCACTTGTATCCATCTTTGTGCCCCAAGCACCTAGGACAGCACCTGATTCTCTGTAAGTGCCCCAAAAATGTTTGTTGAACTTGAGAATTACTTCTCCTGAGTTATCTACATTTTCAGCCTAATCTCTCTGGCTGCTAAACAAAAGGTGTGTCAACTAATAGAGGCATTTTGGGAAGGAGTCCAAGCATGGAGAAGGCAATTCAGAGGAATTGTCCAGTGTCCCTAAGAACTTTCTGAATGGGCGGGCCACTTCCTACTCTGCTCACCTCTGAGACTGGCTCTGTCTTCTAACGTGTGCGGTTGCCAATTCCTCCACTGTGTCTGCAGGGCTCCACAGCCTCCACCGGAGAATCAGTGAGCACCAAGTAACTGGAGAAGCCCAAATCAAGGCTTCTCTTACAATCTGGAAGCAACAGCCCAAATTACTAACAATAAGTCTCTGAAGGAATATTCTCAAAGGATAATGACCTGATAGTCTCTCATCTTCACTGAGGACAAAACAAGAGAGAATGAGTTTGCATTATACCATGGGGGATTTCAGTTAGATCATCAGCAGAACTTTCTCAATAGTAGGTCTCGAAAACATATTAAGAAGTAACCAAGAGAGGAGAGGTGGTGCGATCTCTTTCCTGGGGCCTTTTTTTTTTTTTTTTTTTTTTTTTTATGAGATCTTCACATGTCGAGAAGATGTGTTTCATCATAGACAGAGAAAAGACATGGTATCACCCAAGCTAAGGGCAAACTGTTCTCTGAAGAAGCTCCACCCTGTTCAGAGTAACCTTTATTACTGCCATTCCATCCAATCCCAAGAATACAGAAAGGTCAGGAAGAGCTTCCCAGTGTAATGACCCAGCTGGGAAACAAATACTTGCCGGGTCAAGGCAGGCTGCTTTGAGGGGTCAGACTGGCACTCACGCCAAGCTTGGGTTACAGAGAACAGGAGAACGAGGCTAAGAGGCATCTTCTTTGATGAGAGGGCTCATATTCCCCCCCTTTGGAGAAATGTCTCATTCTGATGGTTCCTCCAGAAACAGTGCTTCAGAAATCCTTTTATTTTCCTTATTTCACAGACTTACCTGTCCTTAACCTTTCGATTTATGTTCTCCCTTACTTTACACAGGTACAAGGTGCAGAAGAGCAGATGAAAAAGGAAAGTCTCAATTAGAAAGAAACTCTGGGGAATTCCCTGGCAGTCCAGTGGTTAGGACTCCACGCTTCCACGGCAGGGCGCAAGGGTTTGATCCCTGGTCAGGGAACTAAGATCTCACAAGCCATATGGCATGGCCAAAAAAAACCTCTGAATGAGAAAAAAATACCGGGGGATAATGCACCAAGCATGCTACTAATGTTTGGGTTAGCATAGTAAAATGATGAGCTCTTTTCCTTTTCCCTACTGTCCAAAAGTTTTACATTAACTAGTTATTTGATCACACATACAATATTCATTGACTTTTATCATGTAAAAATTTCTTTTAAGACAAGCTGGGGGGACTTCCCTGGTGGCGCAGGGGTTAAGAATCCACCTGCCAATGCAGGGGCCACAAATTCAATCCCTGGTCCAGGAAGATCCCACGTGCTGCAGAGCAACTAAGCCCTTGAGCCACAACTACTGAGCCCGCATGCTGCAACTACTGAAGCCCGAGCTCCACAACAAGAGAAGCCACCGCAATGAGAAGCCCACACACCGCAACAAAGAGTAGCCTCTGCTCGCGGCAACTAGAGAAAGCCTGCACGCAGCAACGAAGACCCAACACGGCCAATAAATAAATACATACATAAATAAAAACAGTAAACTGAGTAAAAAAAAAAAAAAAAAAAAAAAGACAACAAGCTGGAAAACCCTTGGAGAGACTCAAAAAAGTATTGCTACATATAGCCCCATATCCCCTCCCTCTTGCGTCTCCCTCCCACCCTCCTCATCCCACCCTTCTAGGTGGTCTCAAAGCACCGAGCTGATCTCCCTGTGCTATGCAGCTGCTTCAAAAAAAAAAAAAAGAAAAAGAAAAAACTGTATTGCTAAACTAACCGTCCATCATCTTTCTGTATTTTCCTAATTGCTGGAGCAAATAATACGTGGGTTACCACACTCACCCCTGCCCAAAAGGGGCCCCAAGGCAAATTCTTTTTGCATAGTTGCAAAAGAAAGTGGAAAAACCAAGTGGGTTGTGGATTATTTTTTTCAGTCCCCTCACTCAGCCCCCTCATTTCCTGACTAAACTCTGGAACCAGAAGCAGCAAGACCAAAAAACCTCTGTGGTCAGACCATGGAGGTAGGAGGCACCAGGCTGGAAGAAGCTCCAGAGACATGACAGATAGAAATTAGCCCAGACTTTAGGTCAGAGGCCTGAGCTCCAGAGTGTAACCCAGATCTGCCACTGAGACGTGCCTAATCACCCGTTTTCTTTATCTTATCCTATCCACAAAATCAGGGTGGAACAACCAGAGCCAGTTAGAATACGTACAAAGGATGCAGAAGAAAGGGCTTCACAGCATCTGACGCAAAAGATATATCAGGGCCTCAAATGAAAAAGCCATGGGTGTCCTCCTCTGTCTCCTCTTTACCACTGGTCTTAGCTAAGGAACAGCCACATCTTCCTAGTGATGATTTTGATGAGATGACCCAGACACATGGTCTGAAAACAGGGAAGAATATCTGACACCAGGGCTATCTTCAGGAGGTGGCACCTGGCTGCCCGCAGTGGCGTGGAGGCTGGCAGGTGCAGGCCTGGCCTGACATCTCTGTGCCCCAGATTGAAGCATCTCCATCCTGCCTCCCTTCCGCATTTGATTTTCTGTTATGCATCCCTGAAGGAAGCCTCACCATCTCCTCCTAGAAAAGGAAAGTTCCTTAGGCTCCAAAGTCACAGGACAAGAGCTCATAGACCTCCCTCCGCCCTGAAAGGTGTTGAAAAGCATCTCCCTTCACAATAGGTACAACTGCCCCTTAGCGAGTCACTGCACTGATATGGGCAATGGAGGAAAGAATCCCAAGAGAGCAAAGCCTCCAGGAAAAGCCTGCAGACTCTGTAAAGCTCTTGTACACACAGCAACCAGGCCAGCACTCCTAGGCTCTCAGGCCAGCTTGGCTCTGTATCTGAACGCCTGCTTCAGGGCCCAGCGGCTCACCCATTGGGGTCAAGGAGGAAATGCCCCACCGGCAGCTCAGCCATTCAAGCGCCCTAAGGAAAACTCCGGAGTTCCCCTAGAAGCACTTATCAGTGGCCAGCATAGCAACTGGCCTATAGACGGTAGCTGGGAGAAACTAACCGAGCGGGGCAGGGTTATCACCTGTTAACCTGCCCCATGAAAATCCCAGTCTCTCCCCTGACACGGAACTGGCACTTCCTGAGTGCATAACCACCACGGAAACTCTCAAAATACCAACTGCCATGGAGGAAACTGGCCAGTGTGAATCAGCCCACAGGGCTTAGATCTACCTTCTCAGTTTCCACAGACTGTTTGAATGTGGAAACCACATCTACAGCCCAAGGTCGGCTGCTTCTCACGGAGCAGTTCACCTACGCCATGTAGCACCACCCTCACACATCCCCGTGCTGACCTCTGACCTCTGACATCTACAGACATCCGCAGTGGCCTTCCCATCCTCCCAACCTCCTTCAGAACCTCCCCTTCCACGTGGATGTGATCTCAAACACGCAAGGGCCAACTATTCCCAGGCCCTGGGGAGATGGTTCAGTGTAGCTGTAAAGAGCCCGGGCTCTGGAATCAAAAGAATGTGATTCAGATCTCACCCTTGCTTCTGTGCGACCAGGAGCAAATGAATCTCTGAACTTCAGGTTCCTCAGCTGTAAAACCCACCTGGGGGTTTGTTGTGAGGATTAAATGTGTATTTAAGGCGCTTAGCAGAAAGTAAGATGCAGTCCCCGCCCTCAAGGAAATAAGGGTCTGGGAGAGAGGTTTTTCCTAGTTTAACCTTATCCAGCACCAATAATTTATTTAATCTGCTGACAAATCACGGATCTCCTGTTTGATGCTTTGTGTGAAGAAAGACATGAATTACCTCCCTCCCACACTCTCTGTGCTTCTCCTAGATGTCAGGGTCCACACGGAGCTGATGGATGTAGCACACATCAGCCTCCTCCCTGGAAACTGAGCTGAAACCGAAAGCAAGACTCCCTCCGAAGGTCAGAGGAAGGGGATGAAGACTTACGATAAACATACCAATGATGAATAATCATTATGTGCAAACCCACGTGCCAGCTAGACTGGCACCAGATAGATAACCAGGCTCACCAGGCCGGCAGAATCAGTGAGAGGTGCCACCTGAGGTCAGGTGTGCAGCCGAGCAGAAGTCATGACAGGGTAGATGTGTCACACAGAAGAGGGGACAGAACTGCCATGGGAAAGTGGTGCAAGAGGTAATAATAAGGAGGGCGGCCTGGGGAGACAGAGCAGAGAAGCGCTTCTGTGCCCCCCCATAAAGGCAGCCTGCCGTCAGGCAGCCACACCTACACCCTTGCCCCCTGTCAGCTCTCCTTTCCCCCTCCCGAGAATGATGTCAGGATGCCATCACAGAGACACAAAAGTTGTGTCTCTGCCAATTCTGACCTCTTGCCATAATCCAGCAGGTGAGAGAGGGACTCTAATCCTCAATTTGGGTTTTGAACAATCACCACAACCAGTTATGGCCAAGGGATTTGGGCAGACATGCAGGTACTAATTCTAAAAGCCTGCCCCATCAACTTCAGACTACGTTATCCGTGGAGCTCAGAGGGCAACGCGGCCAGCAAAAAACGGTGCCACCTTATGTTAGACAGTGGCTAAGAGGACAATTCCCAGCTGTGACAGTAAGTGCTGCAAGAACAGTGCAAGGCTCAGGCCTCTACCTCGCACCTGGTTCACACAGAACAGCAAGAATTCGTTGCCTCCAATACCATTCTCAGCATGTCTCTCCTGGGTTCCGGAACCTACAATGGCTCCCCATTGAGTTGAATCCTCTTTGCAGACAAAGTCCACAGGATCTCAATACATCTTTGTTGACTGACTGACTAACTGAAATTCAAACCCTTCAGCATAAATCATAGTCTGTCGGCCCATCACCTCACCAGCCTCATTTTTCCACATCCCTCATCAAGACCACACTTGGTCATCCATCCCCATCTTCAAGCCAACACACCCAAACTGCCTTCACCAAGAGGCTTCTGGTTCCCCTTCAAAACTCAGGTCTCCACAGAAAGTAGATTCGTGATTGCCTAGGGCTGGGGGCAAGGAGTAGAGGGGGATTGAGGGTAATATATAAAGGGTATGGGTTTCTTTTCGAGGTCATGAAAATGTTGTAAAATTGACTGTGGTGATAGTTACACATATTTGTGAATATACTAAAAACCATTGAATTATGTACTTTAAAACTGACTGAAGTGCATGGCATGTAAATTATATCTCAATAAAGCTGTCACACGTCAAAAAACTCAGTTCTGGACTCCTGTCCTCCAGGAAATTTTCCCTGATTCATGAATAAGGATAATTTCACTCCAAAGAGGAAAGAAAAAGGAATCATTCACTCAATCGTTATTAATTTACCCATCAATAAACATCTATTGATCGTGACGAAAGGCCAAGTACAGTGCTAGACAGTGAAGATCCAAGGATGAAACAGAGAAAATTGGACTCAGAGTACTGGCCCCCAAGGTCTTCACTAACTTCACCATTTTCTCTACTTCTTTCTTCCCAGGATTAAGGAAAAGAAAGGGGTCTCCTGATTCTCTTTATATCTTCATCTTTGTGCAGTTAAAATCCACAAGCTGAGGCCCTCTTGACCCCGTGCCTTCTACCACATCAGACAGAATTGCATCGCAGGCCTCAAAGGGGCTTTTCTCTGTTGCGGAGAGGTAGACTTGGGGTGGGGACAGTGAAGAGGAAGGACGCTGCGCTGGGCCTGGTGTGCTCATCCCCCTAATCCAAGCCTGAGCTGGGTCACTTTCCAATCATCATATCCAAATCGTGTAACGTGTGAGGAGTCCCAGGTGCTGCTCCAGGACACGTGAGTATGTAACCTATACTCTCAAGCACACATCCACTCCATGTGAGCCACTCACAGAATGATGCCAATAATCCTTCCCCCTTGCACAGCAAGAGGACGTTTACAAAACAGTTCCACGTCTATCACTTGAGACCTCCCATTCATCCACAGATGGAGAAGATGAAACAGAGGTGAAGGGAGGTGGCCAAGGTTCCACAGCGAAGAAATGACAGAACTTAACATTTAAACCCACGTCTCCTGACTTGAGTTCCAATTCTCTTCGTGCCCTATTGCCTCTAAATGTCAATTCCTCCTCAGGGAATCGTCTTGGCCATTTACAAGCACACCTTCACTTGACCGCTTCTTTTCTTTCCAAGAAGCCTTCTATTTCCAAGGCCTAAAAGAGATGGGTTTTTGTTTTGGCCACAATCGAGATAGAGTCCAACAGGAGGCCGTTTAACAGTGGTTAAGAGTAGAGAGCTGTGTCAGACAAACTTGCGTTTAAATCCAGAGGTTGTCTTTTTAAACATATATGCATATATTCTTCTAATCCAGCAAGCCGCCATTGAAAACAGCTGCCACCTGGGGGTGTGCTGTGCCATGAGGCCTGTGGGATTTTAGTTCTCCGATAAGGGATCAAACCTGGGCCTTGGCAGTGAGAGTGCGGAGTCCTAACCACTGGACCGCCAGGGAATTCCCCAACTGCCAGTTTTTAAACTACTCCTAGAAGGTGAAAACCCTTCCTGATTTAAAAGTATGTTTCCTGCTCCAACAAAAATGAAGATTCCACTAAACCTTTTTTTTGGCCACACGGCTTACAGAGATCTTAGTTCCCGGACCAGGAATCGAACCCGTGCCCTTGGCAGTGAAAGCGCAGTCCTAACCACTGGACGGCCAGGGAAGTCCCTCCACTGCACCTTTAGACAGACTCTGGAAACCAAGATAGACTTCCCTAAATCTAACCAAACCCTCCCCTATCCCTTCCCCGGCTACCAGCGTAAGAATCTTCCCCATATTCTGTCCTCAGTGTACATGGCAGAATCTCAGGAGCAAAATAGGGCCTCTTTTAGGGTTTCTCACATTTGGAGGGAAAGCTGACAAACCCGGATGAACTATTTTAGTTCAAGATTAGCTCCCACCAAGCTTGCCCCATTTCCCTCTACTCTCTGGAAAAGGTGACAGGATGAAGTAAGAGTACAGAAAGAACTGCTATCCTCAGGTTCCCAAAAAGCCCCAGAACAAAGCTTTACATCTGCGCCTGCAGGGATAACCACATCCAGTCATTACCACCAAAAAAGAGAAAGGAAGCCTGGCAGGCGTAAAACACTCACCATCTGCGTAACCCAGCCCAATTCCTCAGCGTCCCCTCAACGACACATCTCACCCTGTTCTTATGCCTTCATCTGTACTGTTCCCCTTTCCTGATCTCATGCCCCTGACATTATATTCTTCCTGTTTTCTACTACCTATGTGTACATGTTGTGGTTTGAGCCTCTTCCTTCCAGAAGTCTTCTTCCTCTCTTTGCCTTACAGTCAGTACCACATGGCACACATAGTATGTGTCTTCCAAAGATTCCATCTCCTCAATACCAGGGAAACTCACATGCCGTGATTTCTTATCCAAGTCTCTTCCCATCCTCCTTCTCAACTTCCACATCCCCACACTCTACCCAGCTCTACCCTGCCTCCTGGCCATAGCACCATTAGCTGGTACCAGACTGAACTCACAAGAACATCCAATAAATACCCGTTGAACTGAAATGCATGGAATTGAACAGACTAGGAAGAGGAGTCCCGGGGAAGGTGGCCAATCACTTGCCTGCCCCACGCAAAGGCACAGACCACTGTTTGGAGACAGGGCCCTAGAGCCTGAAGGTAAATGCGGAGGGTCCAAGACATCAGTGCGCCACTGAGGACTGCCCACCTCCTCCACCAGGCAATGGGCTTGGCTAAAACACAACCCCTGGCCAAGGCTGTGTGGAGCTGCCCTATGGTCTTCTACACCAGTCCTCTGCGCAGGGAAAGCAAACTCCCCGACTACTCAGATGCCACGCTTGTCCAGACAAAAAGTAGCTGGCACAAACCATCATGGTGCGGACCAGGCTTAGATGTCTAAGAAATGTGACTCACTCAGTGTGAATACTCCGCCACCTCCTCTACACATGCGGGCCGGGAAAGGCAACTGGGGTGGCCAACAATAAAATAATAAACATTGAAATGGAGCTTAGAAACTGAAGTGGAGGAGCCACTTAACCTCTCTCGCCTTCTACGATCCCTGTCTGTACAATGGGACTGACAGGGAGTACCGACCTCAAAGAGGTTTCGTGGGGATTACATGTGGAGATGGACTGTGATGTGCCCATCATACTGACCGAGAATGATAAAGGCTCAATAAACATCAGCTGCTATGGCTGTTACTATTCATGTTGCTGTGAGGATCCAATGGGATGGAACGGAGCATGAAGCCCCGAGTAGCCGTGTAATGGAAAGTCACCGGCCCCCCGGCCTGGACTGGGGAGATGGGTGACACGTGGGGAAGCCGTCCACCCTGGCGAAGGGCTCCGGCAATCCTCGGCGAAGTTCCCCGGGGTGCCCTGGGCACCCCCCACCCCACCTCCCCGACGGCTGTGGGGAGGCCGGAGAGGAAAAGGGAAGACGGCTGGGGCGGGACAGGCACGTACCTGCTTTCGCTGCACTCCTTCCGCTCACTCACCCGCAGCCACTTGCGGAGGAGGAAGCGTTTGCGGCGCGGGGAAGCGCTGGGCGTAGAGCAGTTGGACCACGGGGTGTCCTCGTCGCTGGAGGGCGTGATCTCGATGGACGGCAGCTGCAGAAACTCCTTGCCCGGGGCCAAGACGCCGGGCAGGTCCCGGCTCAGCCCGGCCTCCAGGCTCGGCTCCTGCACATTCTTGGTGCGGCGCATCTTGAAGCGCCGGCGGCGGAGCGTGGGGGTCGACGAGCTGGACCAGACCCGGCTGCCCTCGGGCGCGCCCGGCGGCTCGGGCACCTGCAGGGCGGGCGGCTGCAGGCTCTCCATCATGTTGGCCGCCGGCATGGGGCCCGCCGCCTCCGCCCGGCGCCTCGCCGCCCGCCGGGCCCGCTCCCCGCCCCTCGCCCGCGGCGCCCGGCCTCTCACGTTAGGAAATGCTCGCCGCTCGAGCCGCGAGCGGAGCAAGTTCGTCTCCCGGAGCGCCGCGCGGGAGGGGGGGAGCGCGGGGGCTCGCGGCGCGACCTCCCCGGAGTCTAAGTCGGCCGCCCGGCCGCCCTCCGGGGCTCCCCTCGGGCGCCCGCTGCTTTTCCTTCGGCGGCGCTCCCTCGCCGGCTGGCGGCGGCCGTGCCCGAGCGGGACTCGGCGGCCCGGGCCCCAGGGGGCGGCTCGGCAAACTCTCAGCGGTTTGCGTTCGGCGGACTAGGCTGGGGAGCCGGTCTTGGCGCTGCAGGGAGGCAGAGAGCGGGAGGAGGAGGCAGAGGGAGAGAGAGAGAGAGGAAGCAGACGCTGGATGAAAACAAAAGAGGAGGAACAGGGGGCTAGGAGCGGGGGTCACGTCTGTCCAGAAAGGGCGTGCACAGGCGGCGACGGCTGGCGTAACTGTACCCGGGATCCCTGGGGAGGGACGCTACCTCCGAGCCAAGGCTGCTCCAATCAGCCGAATGAAATAGGATCACAGCCCAAACTTTCTCAAAGCGACGGCTGGCCAGGCAGCTCTCATTAATCTAACTCCCTGCTTTTTCTTTGAGGGGGAGCAGGGGAAGGGAGGAACCGAGGAATTCGGTCAGGATACAGGGTTGAGGGAAGACTAGGGACTCTTCGGCTGGATCTCCTCTCCTGAGAAAGGTGCTCTCTCTGAATAACCTGGGGTGCAGGGGGGTGCAGTTCTGGAGACCGCTTCCAAAATGACAGGCTGAGAAGAGAGGACAGCTCTGTGGAATAAGCCGAGGACAGCAGACATGACATATGGAGGAAGGACAGACAGTAGGACCTGAGAGACACAGGACACACAGGACCAGTCAGGAAAAGGGAGTGATCTCCGTGCATCTGGAGTGACCCCGTCAATACCAGAGCCCCATCCCAAGCACAGAATGAAATTAGAGGAAGGTGAGCACCCAGAAGGTGAAGCATCCAGCAAAGTGAGTCTCAGGGAGCTAAGGGTATTCCCTTTACATTCCTGGGGGCTGGATCAAGTCTGCTTCAACCTGCAGGGGGCATGGACTGCGTCACAAAAAGTCTGTATGTCCCCAGGACATGGAAACTCGGAAGTCTGGGTCAGTCCTGTAGTGTCCCAAGCTGTGCTGAACCCCTCACTCCCTAGACCCAGGTACCACCCTAAGAGATTGGCCCTAGAACTGATCCACCTTACCGAGGAGCCCTGTGTCAGGACTGAGTCTAAAGCAGCCCAGCTCCTAGATCACAGACTGTTACCGCCCATCTTTCCTCCCAGCCCACAGCGCATGTGCCTCTCCAGTAAGTCCTGCACGAGAGCCAAAGTAGAGATGATGGCTTTCAAAGAGACCAGTAGGAGTACAAATAGTGCAGCATTAAGTCCACAGTGCAATTCACCCAGTCCTCTCTGCCCCTCTCCGTGAGCCCAGCAGGGAAACAATGCCCAGCTTCTGTGCCAGCGTGAAGGTCATGAGAACATTTCACAAGTGTCCCAAAGCTGAGGGAAAAGAAATCACATTCCTAAAGACCACCAGAACCCACTGTAAGAAAATATGTCCCTGCAGTTCAAGTGTGACAGCTGGCCATGGGTCCACCATGCCCTGCAATGACACATGGGGGGAGCTCCAGGCATTGTGACCCTGCACAACCTCCATGAGGCCAGGAATCTGAGGGAAGTATGTTTTGCTCCGGGAGAGAGAGAGACTGAAGCCGAAATGCCAGAGCCAGGCCCACCTGTAAATGACTCCCTGGAACAGCGGGCCTGTCTTATTTCTGACCCTTCTCCACATCCGGCCACTGGCTCTCTCAAGGGTGGCTTGGTATCACTCTATTTTAACTCCTGGATGTGTCCCGGAAAGGATCAACTCCTTCCCATCAGGTGTCAGGCCTGGCAAGCGGCAGGACACTGCTTCCAGCTCCGGGAATGCCCAGGAAGCCAAGCTGTCCCTCCAAACTTCAGGGTCCGGAGCGAAGCCACAGAGCTGCTCACTGCCTTGGATTTCCTCCAAAGATGAGCGGGTTGCCGGGGATCTGGTAACTTTTCAGTTCAAGGAACCTGCTTGTTAAGGGGGCAGTTGAACTAAGAGAGCGGCGTCTCAGGTGTTTAAGGGGCAAAAGGAAGGTGGGTGGGCTCACTATCATTCACTGGGAAGCCAAAAAATAGAACAAGATGGAACAAAACAGGAGGGTGCACAGACAGGGGCCAGAGGGTTCCATGGGTATTTTGGAGAGAGGGAGATTCAGCAAGGGGATTGGCCCCCTTAAGGGGACCGTGCGCCCTCTGAATTTAAATGTACACCCCTTGAAAGGAAGAAAAACAAGCAGCTTCCTCCTCCCACACACTTCAGCCCCTTTTCCACCCACAAGAGATGCTGGACCTAAAATCTAAAACCCTATGAGGTTTAATTTAAGCCTTGTGCCCAGCAGTAGTTGAGAGTGATCATTTACATTTCTCCTGGCCTGAGGGAAAACCTCCTCCACACTAAGTCTGCACGGGTTTCACTTGGGAAGCAGATACCCAGAGTACCTGAAGCCCCCAGCCACTGTCCTAGCTCACCTCCACCTAAGTCTCGGCTTAAAGAAAAGAAGGTACTTGTCACCCAATAAAACCCTACTCAAAACACATCCACCAGAAACTAACAAAACTTTGCAAATCAACTCTACTTCAATAAAGAAAATTAAAAAAAAAAACACATCCCCATCCCACCACCCTCAGCTGTTTCCTTTCCACTGTGGCACTGTCAAGGAAGATGATAAATGGGACACTAGTCTGAAAATGAAATGCCCTCCAGCTGCAAGTCATCATTGCTGTGAAAACTACACACATTAAAGGAAGGACCAAGTTTGCCCTCCCTTTGATTCTGTCCAGTGTCCTGTGTGTTTTGTTTGTAAAGCAACCTTTACACTGTCACAAAGGCTTTCATCTGTAATACTTTATCTTCCCAGTGACCCTAGCAGTGAGGACAGATGTTATTACCCTCATTTTACAGTTTATTGAAGTGACGCACAGGAAGATATCCAAGGTCAGAGATAAAAACACAATAACTGATCCATGACAAAGCCAGAACTTGAACCTGGGTCATCTGAAGCCACTCAGAGGCCACCCAAATCTCATCAAATGCATCAGCTCTGGAAAGCAGGTCCCTTGGAGCACCAGCATTTTACCAGCCCTGATTTTAGTTGGGTATGTCACGAAACGACGTGTAGCTACTCAGTTCCATCCGTATTTTACAAGTGTGGAAAGGGAAGTGCAAAGTTCTGCAAAACAATTTCTCACAGGAGCTGGTGACAGGGGGTCAGGACTAAAGAGCTTCAGAATCTGAGCCACTGCATTCCTCCCAAGTCCCCCCACCCTTCCACTTGTCTCCCATATTTCACTCTCAGCCGACTGGGCGGTTCTCCAGGTAACTGCCCTCACCTGTGGCCCCTCCAGACAGGTGGTGCCAGACCAGCCAGGCCTCCCTGCCCCCAGCTCACACAGCCAGGCCTCTGACTTTAATGAAAGGAGCTCATGTTACCAAGCAACTGTTGTTTATTCTCAACTGTTCAGGCTCCCTTTTCCTGCAGACACAAGACATCCAACACCTTTCTACTACTTCTGGAGCCCTGCAAACTCCGAAGTCCATTATTCAGCAGAAACTTCCAGGAGGGAACTTAAGTGAAAAATAGCAGGTGAGAAGCTAGATTTCTCCTGGGTGCCCACCCAAGTGAGTGGGAGGCAGAAGGGGCAGGTCCCCACCCACACCCACCCACATCCCTCCAGCCCCAGGGATGCCAAGGGCAGGCAGCTCCCAAGAGCACGGACAGGTGTGTCCCCTCCAACGCGGCTGCCACAGGACAGTCAGTCCCCCCGCCTCGAGGTGAGGACACAGACTCTCTCTCCTGCAGGACATCAAAATAGCCAGACCCATGGGCTGGCTCACGGACCAGAGAAAGAAGTGGGCAGTGGGCATTCACGAAGAGGAACTTGTTGCTATCAGAGAAACTGGAAATTCTGATAGAAATGTGGACGAGGCCGTAAGAGCAGCGTAATGAACTGTCTTCAAATACAGAATGAAGCTCGGCCAGATCATATACTGAAACGCTTCTTCCGTTGCCAACCAAGAGGAAATGAGTTTGTGTAGTACTCTGTGTGGGAGATTCAGGTTAGATGATAAACATTTCCCGAGAGAAAGGCCAATTAAGGGCTGGAATGGATGACCAAAGATGGTTAGAGGGCGGCTTTCTCTGCACATCTTTAAAGGTAACTGGAGCCTAGTTAGAGGCAGAGGCAGGAAAGAATGATCTCGTAAAGGCCCAACCATCGGGTCTGTGGACCCCAGATTCTCTCTCTTTTAAATAAAAGCAATTCACATATGCCTAAAACAAAGTCCATTTAAACTGATGCATTTCTGGCCCAGGGCGTTTTGATTACTGGACACTAAATACCTCCCTGAAACCCACAGACAGCTTTAATATCTCACACCATGAAACAGAAATACGAGGGTGGTGAAGGACAAGGGGCTGGGAGTGGGGACAGTGGGGACAGGTGAAATTGGAGAGAGCAAGCTTCAAGCCCTCCCCTGGTAGCCTGAGTCTGTTCCCTCCTCTAATCCCTACCTCATCACCCTGTGCAGCAGCTCGTTACTGAAGCCATCAGTGCGGTTTCTGCCCTCAGTCTGTGTGATTAGAGGGTGCTGGAGATGCTGGCTAAGCACAGTCTAAATAAAACCACAGTGGACCAGCCTCCACGTCCAGCTTCTCCTTCTGAGAAAAAGGAAGAAAGAGCTGCAAGACTTCTCCCGGGTCTCAGTTCCCAAGGATGGTGCGCTGGCGAGGTCTCTCAGCCTTGGGAAACGCGCAAGGTTGGCAGCACGTTTCCACCAGCCTTCGGTGGCCGATGCCAGGGTGAGCAATGACGTCACCCCAGGAGGACTGTCACCAGATAAGCCTGCCTGGTTTAACTGCTCATCGAAAGGCTTAGGAGTCAATCCAGACTCTTCTGCACAACATTTGGCTGACCCTGATTTTGCGGACAGACATCATCACTTGTCCTCTAAATCTTCCAAAGGACATCAGGGCTGGACAAGACTTCCTGCGGCCACCCCACCCGTCTCCTTGTCGTCCATCCCGGAGGAGGCAGGTGGCCTGCTCTGGGTTGCTTGCTGCTTTCCTCTGAAGGGTCCAAATACTATGGGCACCGTAAACTAGTGACTGCGTGCACAGGCCCACAGGCCTGTTCTCTGAGCTTCTGACCCTTTCCACCACTTACCAGCTGTTGGATTTGGTGATGAGTTATTTAATTTCTCTTTGTGTCTCTGTCTCCACACCTAAAAAAAATCAGGATAATTAATAGTGTCTGTGGGACTTCCCTGGCGGTCCAGTGGTTAAGACTCTGCACTCCCAATGCAGGGGGGCCAGGTTCGATCCCTGGTCAGGGAACTAGATCCCGCGTGCCACAACTAAGACCCGGCACAGCCAAATAAATAAATATTTTTTAAAAATAGTGTCTCCCTCCTGCAGCTGTTGTGAGAGCATCTGAACAGCGTAGGGCATTTAGAATAGTGCTTGGCACCTAGGAAGTGCTCTAAAAATGTTGGCCTTTTTGTACCTAATTAAGTCTCCATCATAAGACCTGTGTTAGGAAACATGACTACTCGTGTTGATTTTCCATTCAGTTTAATTCTAAGAGTACACGTTAAGCTACAGCAGTGTGTGAGGCTCCTTACTAAGCGCTGGGGAGACAGCTAGACAAGCATGACACGGGATGTGCGTTGGAGCATACAGCCTAGCAGGGCAGAATTAATTAAGTGCAAAACGTAAGCGCTAACAGCTGTGAGTGGAAAATGGATAAATTTTAACCAGAGGGAAAGAGGTGGTCTGGGAAGGCTCCATGGAGGAATTAGTATTTAAGTGAAGACTTAACATATGAATTTCAGTAGAAAAAAGGAATGGAGCATTCTGGAATAAAGGAAACATTTGAGTAAAGGCACTGAAGAGAATAAAACCCATGGAGAGTTTTTGAAAATAGGAAGAAAGAAGTCAGGGCTTATGGAAGGACACAGAGGAGATGAGGACGGACAAACAAGAGGGTCATATTGGTGAGTACTTAAAGTTTAGTTTATTCTTTAAACAAAGGGATGCTATTCAAGTTTTTTTCTTGGGGGGGGGGGCGGGCAGTAACATTATCAACCTGTATTTGAGGAACAGCAGTTCTGGTGACAGGGTGAAATATATACTGGAGAAGCAAAAGATGGGACACACAGAGGCCAATCCAGAGACTGTCATTCAATCGGTCCATATTTTTGGAGTATCAGCTATATACATGGCAAACAGTGCAGGTAAGTGATGGAGAAAATGAAATAGGGTGGGAGAAAAATGTGGGATGAGAGGAGGTGGGCAAGGGAAAGAAAAGTCCTATGAAGATTTATTCAGAGGCACAGATTAGAAGAAAACCAAGAATGTGGGATGATTCGGAAGTCAAGGGAAGGAAGGAGCCAGTGTTTGTTGAATGACTACCGCAAGCCAGACACCAGGCAAAGTGCTTCACACACAAAATCCCATTCAAGCCTCCCAACCACCCTGAGAAACAGACATCGAAAGTCCCATGTTAGGGGCTTCCCTGGTGGCGCAGTGGTTGGGAGTCTGCCTGCCGATGCAGGGGACACGGGTTCGTACCCCGGTCCAGGAGGATTCCACATGCCACGGAGCGGCTGGGCCCGTGAGCCGTGGCCGCTAAGCCTGCGCGTCCGGAGCCTGTGCTCCGCAACAGGAGAGGCCACAACAGTGAGAGGCCCGCGTACCGCAAAAAAAAAAAAAAAAAAAAAAAAAAAAAGTCCCATGTTAGGATGAGGAGAGATTTTAAAAGGTGCCTGACTTGCCCAAGTTCACACAGCAAGTGGAAGAGGAGCACAAATGTAAACCAGGGTCTCCCTGCTTTAAAGCTCATGCTTTTTCAATTACACCACATTTCAGAAAGATAAGTGATGCCCAATGCTGTAATGAAGTCAGGCAGGAGGAAGACTGAGATAATCCCATTAAATTTTGTAATTGGGTCGTTGGTGACCTCTGAGGGAACAGCGGTGGTGAGGGCAGGAGACGGAATGCGATTGCCATAGGTGGAAGAGCACGGAGCGAAGCAATACATGGAGGCTGCAAGAGACCGTGCTTTCCAGAAACCAGGCAGTGGAAGGAGTGCCTTTCATTTCTATTCGTTCTTAAATAGTTATTGAGCGTCTTCTATGTGACAAACACTCTTCGAGGATCTGGAGTTAGACTGGGAAAAGTTGTGTGTGTGTGTGTGTGTGTGTGGTGTGTGTGTGTGTGATTGTTGGCAGATGTTATGTTTCAGAGGAACAAAATGTGACTGTACGATTATGCCATTTAAAATGGAGTTCTGCCTATATCTGCTAAGAAAATTGAAGCTTGGGGGTGTACCTGGTAATCTAGCAAATCAATCAAAAAGTATTTAATATGCCCAGACTCTAAGCATACCATAATACTGGGTACTGTAAAAGGTTTCTGAAAAGCTTCTGCAAAACTATTTATTTATTCCTCAAAATAATTTTTGAATGTTTATCAGAGATGACCCTGGCCTCAATTGCTTCAAATCTTGAGGCAGGGGGGAGAGCAGAAAACCAATCCAAGAACTACAGTTTGGTAAGAAAATCCACTTCAATAGAAGCATGTACCAAATGCAGTGTGAGCCCACAGGAGAGAGAGCTTGATCCAGAAAGAACTTCATGGAGGAGACAGTACCTACCCAAGGTGGAAGGTTAGCAGAGGAGTTTTCCAGCTAGACCAAGGGGGGCATGCTTCCAGGCAGAAGGACCACTTGTGCAAAGGCACTGAGGTGTAAAAGAGAGCAGGGTACATTCTTGGAATCACAAAAAGAACAGCCTGGATCATAATGTTCCATTAGGTGAGGGATGAAAGCAAGAGATTACATCTACTATAAATCTTCCTTCATTCACCCATTTAAACACAAATTGATTGAGCACGCTATGTTCTACGTGCTAGAAAACAAGGTGGGGGTGTGTCTGTGCACATAACCAAGTCTGTGCCCTGGAGGAGTTTACATCCTGGTGATCGTAAAATTCCAGAATGATGGAACAGAGATTTCAAAGATCTGACCCAACCATCACTTTATCTCCACTGCTCCTTCTGTTTCAGAGATTAGAGAAGGAGGCACAGGGAGGTTACAGACATTTACTAAAGTCACATATCAAACAGCCAAGGATTCACAGATGATAAAGTGCTTTGCAAGCAAAGACCAAGACGAAGACCTGGAGGCTTAACTCACTCAAAGAGAAGGGCCCCAAAGCTCTAGGAAATGATTCCTTTCAAGCACTAAAGCAACCACCTAAGGCTTTTATTTCTGACAGAAACGCGGGCTATTCCACCTCCCTTAAATCAGAAAAGTAGCCTCCTTTTACAAAGACGCAAACCCGGATCCAGAGCAGTAGAGATGTTGGAACAGTGCTTCCAGGGTTGACCAGAAGCGTGGTAACTTCTTGCCCTGGGGTATGACGCTGAAACTGTAAAAGCTGCCCAGTTTGTTCTGATGGATACAATGGCATGTTTGACAGGCATGACAGGGACACTAGCCTTTACATACCACTTCAAACCAAAAATTCGAGTTATTTTGTTGTGACACAGGAAGGGGCTAAAGAAGGTTGGGCTCAGGAGAGGCATTTTAGCCCCTGTAATCCACATCTGGACAAAGATTCCCACTGCAACCTGAGTTATTTATCCTTCTGCAAGGAACACATCTGGAGGGAGTAAGTGTAGATAATTCATTCCTGTAAAATTCTGCATTTAGTGTGAGCTCTTGCCTTGAAATGAAAGTCACACTGTCAGATGTTCCCACTTTTCAGGAATAAATAGTCCACCACCCTCTACCCTGGCGGTACTCTGCCCGCAACTGCCCCCTAGTAGCAACGCCGGTGCTTGCATTCCCCCACCCCTACTCTAGAAGCTAAGACCCTGGACCACTGCCCACAAGATTCACAATTCAGTGACTGCTTGGTATTTTAAACACTCTGAAATTGGGATTTGGGGATTGGTTATGCTGGGTGATCTCTGAAGTCTCGATTGTAGCTCTCACAGTCTATGAACTGGAAAGGTCTACTTTGCTTTAAGCAATCCTGGTGTATGAAAACACAGATTTTAAAAATGTATGCTCTGCGGGTGGGCTTCCCTGGTGGCGCAGTGGTTAAGAATCCCCCTGCGAATGCAGGGGACACGGGTTCGAGCCCTGGTCCAGGAAGATCCCACATGCCGCAGAGCAACTAAGCCCGTGTACCACAACTACTGAGCCTGTGCTCTAGAGCCCGTGAGCCACAACTACTGAGCCCAAGTGCCACAACTACTGAAGCCCATGTGCCTAGAGCCCAAGCTCTGCAACAAGAGAAGCCACCACAATGAGAAGCCCGTGCACTGCAACGAAGAGTAGCCCCCGCTCGCCACAACTAGACCGTGTGCAGCAACAAAGACCCAACACAGCCAAAAATAAATAAAATATAATAAATTAATTAAAAAAAAATAATAAAACAATTAAAAGGTATGCACTGGGGGGACTTTCCTGGTGGTGCAGTGGTTAAGACTCCATGCTCCCAATGCAGGGGGCCCGGGTTCGATACCAGGTCAGGGCACTAGATCCTACATGCATGCTGCAACTAAGAGTTCACATGCCACAACTAAGGAGGCTGCCTGCCGCAACTAAGACCTGGCATAGCCAAATAAAAATAAATAAATAAATACTTTAAAAAAATGTATGCATTGTAATGATCATCTTATAATACAAAGCATTTGTTTTACAAAAAGGATTCATTAAGACAGATTGTTTCTTTAGGTGTAGGAACATTTTTATTCAATTAATCAACTTGAATACGGCACACTCTACGAGGAGACCACCATTGAACACCAGATGTCCACATGAACCTGAAACGTCACTGAATGCTGAGTGATCTTGTTTCTTCATAGTTCCAGGAAAAGAAAGAGCTCCGTTTCCCATACCCTCAACCACTCCCTTGATGTAAGTTAGTACTTTGGGAAGACATATTAACTCTGTCTAACAGTTGGAAAGTTTTATGAGCAATAGAACTTCCTTAGGCAATAGAATTATAGGCCTGGAAGACACATCAGATACTTAGTCCAGTTTCATTAGCTATCTGGTCCATTCTTCCTCTGCCCTGTCCCACCCAAGGTCACAAAAAGAAACTGAGGCACTGGTAAGCTCAATCTTGGACCAAGGTCATAAGGCTGAAATGGAAATTGCTTTCTGTTAAGTCAAATATCTTTTGGTCAAATTCCACCTTAATTCCTTCCAGTGTTGTTTTGGAGGTAGTATTTTGACCTCAAAGAATAATTAAAAAACAAATGGTACTCAGGAATCCAGATACTCATTCTGCTTTTGTCCACACACATTCTGTGTGCATCTAATTCCCTCATAAACCCACAGAGAGCAAGAAGTTAATGAAACAAACACCTCCCTAGAACTGATCCCAACACGTGAACGTTCAGATTTGCACAAAAGACATCACAGTGTTTATTGCTTTTGCAAAGGCCTTTTGGCTTTAAACAAATAGAATTCCTTGATGTGGGAAATTCCTCTCATGCATTTCAAATATTGCTCAATTGATACACAATTTTGCAACAATACTACTCCTTAATGAACGTATGTCTGTGAATGATCAACTTACATGCTCATATTCTTTCATTTCAAAGCAAATATATGATAACGATGGCTTGAACAAATGAAAAATCTGTTTTAGCCAAGCATAGATTAGAAATGTTCCAATGGCCTAAAAATTTGCAGATTCATCTAAAATTTCTCGAGCCAGGCACTGTATTTTCTCATTTAAGCCTCACGAAAATCCTGAGGTCGTGCCAATTTTCCCGTTTTAGAGATGAAGAAAACCAAGCCCAGAGAGATCAGCTTTAGGTGCTAAGATGCGATTCAAACCCAGGTAGTCTGAACCCCAAACCGGTGTTTTCTGCACTCCTCCATGTTACTCTATTTCAACTTCCTGTAAAAAATATATTGTCAGTCACTATTCAACTGGTTCTCCCTGCCATTTTTTGTGAAGACTTTGATTTGCAATTTGGTAAATAAACTGATACTTGCGACTGTGATTCTACAAACTGAGACACTGTTTTCCTGTCTAATGCGGTCAGTTTCTATTTGTTCCCTATCTAAAACACACCACAAAGTTAATACCAATTTCCTTGGGTCTTCCTATTGAATTCTAAATACTCTGAAAAGAAACTCTATCCCAAACATTTAGTAGAATTCACTTGGTAGAAGTGCTTGCAAGAAACACTTTGTTTATTTTTGGCTGCGTTGGGTCTTCATTGCTGTGCGCGGGCTTTCTCTAGTTGCTGCGAGCGGGGGCTACTCTTGTTGCGGTGCGCGGGCTTCTCATTGCGGTGGCTTCTCTCGTTGTGGAGCACGGGGCTCTAGGCGTGCGGGTTTCAGTAGTTGTGGCGCGCAGGCTCAGTAGTTGTGGCACACGGGCTTAATTGCTCCGCTGCATGTGGGATCTTCCCGGACCAGGGCTCGAACAGTGTCCCCTGCATTGGCAGGCGGACTCCCAACCCCTGCGCCGCCAGGCAAGTCCAAGAAGTACTTTGTATTGGCACATTCTGGTCACGTAAGCAGTTTCTCATTTGCAACTAAAGAAGTCAGTGAAGCCCTAATTCCTACTTTGTGCCCAAGTGTCTCTCTCACACCTCTTACCTGTTAAGAAGTCCACCTGTAGATCTCAGGTGAGTCAGCAGGGCTCTGCAGGTGCTGGTGCCTGGAGGCTTCTGTCACTGAGATTTTTCCACACAATGCTCCAAGCAGGGCCTGTGCACAAACAGGGCAGCCTGAGGCTCCACTCAGTTGGTTTGCTTAAAACGAGGCTTGCCACCGTCTGCTGAAATAGTAGCTTAGTAAACACTAAAGACTTTTAAAAGTATCTTCTCTGTGGCCTTTGGGTTCTAATTTAGCTTCCACAGGTAGATCTAACTTGTTTGCAGGACTTAGGAAGGCAGTAGCTTCAATCTTGCTAGCCAGGGCAAAGTCTCTGTTCTTGAAGGCTGGCTCACATGATCTCACTCTGTGCAAGTTCACCCTTGCATCCTTGGACCTTGGAATCAGGACATTAGACTCCATCCCCACCGAAATGAAATCTCCCAGCTTAACCAAAGAGCGACTAGTCAGTACTCCTTGGTCCCACTGTCCTTCAGGCAGGGCCCCACCAGGATACTGAAAACCTAGGTTACTGCTCTGCCTTTCTCCCTCTCCTCTTCTCTTTCTTCCCTCTCTCTGTCTCCGTCTCTTTTTTTCTCTCTCTTTCGCACACACACCCCATTCTTAGAGATTCTCCCCCCTTCCTTCAATGACCAGACACTGTTCATCCAAAAATAAATGGTGGGTTCCCCATCGGGGAGGTGTCCAAGCAGAGACTGAACGCGTGGAGGACATTCTCACATTGAGGTTGAGACCAGATGATTTCGGCGGGCACTGCCCAGGTCGAAGGCTGATAGTATCCCAGAGGTTCCAACGTGCTGGAACGAGTCCACAAGAGCTTCTAATTGTCCTTTTATGACTTCTCCTTCTTTTCATTTTTGAGAATGTCCTCCACATTCATTTAAATCAATCCTTACTTGTATAAAAAGACCTTGGCGCACTTTACCCACACGGCTTTGCAACACATCTTTTTCCACCCTGTATCATAATTACTCGTGTACCTTTTCCACATCCCCTCAGACTGTAATGCCACCAAGGCAAGATTTCTGTCCCATTCATCTGTGTCATCCTGTTACACAGCTCACCGCCCCACATGGTGTATCTGCTCAGTGAATGTCTGTGAGTGAAGAAATGGTGGGTGGGGCGGTGTTGGTGGAGGGGAGTCCGCAGGACTGAAGAGGCACCCAGTGCAGTTAGCTTCCCAGCCCCATGCTCTCTGGGGTTGCTTGCCCTTCTGGAGAGACGAAGGCTGAAGAACACGGTCCATCTCAGCCCTGCAGTGTCCCTTGGGACAGCTCTGACCATGGTCGTACTTTCCCTCAGATCATCACGACACACTCATGCTACATTGCATGGGAGGTCTCAGGAGAAGTCACCTGGGACTATAATGCTCCTTGCCCAGAACATCCATTCCTGATTAACTAAAAGCTCGGGTTTCTTAGGTAAGGGTGTTTGGACTATGAATCTTTGGGGAGCGATTAAAGGAAGGAACAAGAATGCATTTGGAAACAGCTGCTTACCTATCAACTCTTAAGAAAACACCCTGAAATGGAGTTAAATCAATTCTCCCTCAGGGACTGGTGAGGGCCTCGGTTTAACCACTCCTGTGAGAAAGGATTTCATCCTACTCTCTTGCGCAGATCTCCAGATAGGCCCAGCTCCCAGCTTCCCCTTGTGGGAAGCCCAGGCCCACTTGAGTTCTGCGGCTGCCCTGCACTCCAAAAAATAACCACCCTCTTCCATGGTTTCCTGTCCCAAGGATGTTTGCCAATCTTGATTATAAGGCCAATGTTAAGCCACGATTTAGTTCCACAATTAAATGACTGTTCATTCCGTTTGAGTTTCAAAGGGGAAAAAATACCTTAGAGGAAGCCACCCGCCACATTTTATAGATAAGGAATTCAGCTCAAGAAGTGCCTCTCTGTTGGCTGTCTCTGTTAGCCTGTTTGCTGCGGTACGAAGACGAAGTTAATCCATTAATTACGGAGGAGCTGAGTCCAGAACCACAGTAGCACATACTTTGTAAAAAATAAACTTTAAGAGCAGTTTTTGATTTACTGAAGTTACCACATACTTCTACACGTTAAACTGCTTCATCCTTCCTGTTACTGTTTTACTAACAGTGCTCTCTACAGCATACTGTCAAAATAATTTGTTTTCCATTTTATGGGCACTAAGTGCCTTATACGGGTAAGAGTTTGGCCCAGGTTCCAGGAACAATTTGCTTGTTTTCTGAGGGGAAATGTTACAAAGAACTACTGACGTACACAGGTTCTATGCCGAAGGTGGGAAGGGAATTTTATGTAAACTAGACCAATCCAAACACAATCATAGTAGGACTAGCTAACATTTACTGCACACTTACTGTGAATCAGGCATGATCTCGATTAATCCTCAAATCACCCCAATGAGGTAGTTGTTACCCCCATTTTCAAATGAGAAAAAAATGAGGCTTGGAAAGGTCATGTAAAGACACACAGCTAATCAGCAGCTGGGTTGGGGTTCAAACTGCACAACTGAAACCAAGCAGGACCCTGTGGGGCTCCTGGGCACGAAGCCTTTCTGTGTCCCCCGTTTCTTGTTTGTAGGGAACAGCCTCCAGCCTCCATGACCTTCCCTGAGTGTCAAAGGGCAGATGCGAGCAATTACTAATCAGGGAAGGGAGGGGATGCAGAGACAAAGGAGGAGACTACCTGCGGCCAGATTAAAGCAGTGCAGGCCCTGCACACACCCTGATTCTTATTAACAACTCTGTCCTTGAACCGTTGCTATAAAACTCCTCACCAAATCCCCCCAGGTTGGGACGCAGTGTTTTTGAGGGGCAGGAGCCTGCCGTGTCTGCCTTAGCCTGCAAAGCAATAAAGCTATTCTTTTCTACTTCAACCAAAACTCTGTCTCCGAGATTCAACTCGGCACCAGTGCGCAGAGGCCGGGTTTTCGGCATCGCAATCTGATCCCAGAGTTTGTGCCCTCCCACGGTTAGCTTGGTCTCTCCTCTGGCGTGGAATGATCTCTGTCTTCAACGGCAGCATCTTGGTCCTAAACTGGTACCTGATTTGATAACTCGTTCATACGCCTATCCTACACAGTTATGGCACGTGCCTTGTAAAAATATGCATTCTTAATATCCATCACATGACCAGTTTGCAATAAATGTCAGTACTGGTATGTGCAGATAAGAATTCCCAAAGCTGGCAGACGTATCTGCATATCCTTGACATTTACAGCATACTTTCCAGTTACATTGAGCTCATAATACTCCTTTATTTCCTCATGTATGGTTGACAGTATGACCTAGCAGTTACATGCAAGGTTCTGAAATAGAATGGCTAGGTTCAAAGCCTGGATCCACCATTTATTAACAAGTTAACTAATGTCTCAGTGCCTCAGTTAACCCACGTGAAAAATCAGACTGTTAACCACAGTGCCTGTGTTATGGGCTTGTTGTGAGATATAAACAAGATCATACACATAAAGCTCTTGGCACAATCCCTAGCACATAGTAAATGCTAGGAAAAGCCCATGGAGGCATAACTTTTGCACCCGCCATCGTGTGTATAAGCATTGCACACTCATCGCTAATGTAGTAAGGGCCATCGAGCAGCAAGGGATGTCTGGTTGCACAGACACATCATACATACACCAGGGAGCCCTCTAAACATCCACGTCGCACAGTGCTACACAGGCTGCACGTATGAAATCCACGTATCATTTCAGCAGTTCCCCACTTACAAAAAAAGAGATGGATAAAGACGGAGGTCAACTTCATAGCTTAAAATACAGGTTTTTAAATTTTAAGGCCTGTGGAGAAGGGGGGAGGTGGAAAATGGTAACAATCGGAACGATTACGATCATGACCGTGATCACTATCACTAGTACGAACAGAACTCTCAGCGTCCGGCATCTCAGATTTCCGTACTTGCCTTTTCTAAGGGAACGAGAGAATGCTCGATTGCTTCCTAACAATGGAATGGTTTTTGCCCGTTCAATTATCAGCTCCATCACACCCCACAGAAGTTAAAAGATGGCATCTGGGTCTTCTGTTCAAGCGGGTGACCCTTCTATCCCTTTCATTACAGGAGAGGCAACTGGTAAAGTTAATGCAATGTACTGTAACTAATGCCTTGGAAATACCCCAAGCACGACAATCTTAATCCACTTTGAAGGCCAGCTGTATTCAGAACGTGAGGCTTTATACTAAGCTATATATTATGGTAAAATCAGCTGCAGGGGAAAATTCTCTTTGAACCAAAGAGAAACCATTTTTATTTATTTCTATAACTTACAAGACACTGATGCCAGAGGGAAAAACCGCAAACAAACCTCGACAATAAGATACCAAGTTACCCCTTGGCTGGGCTACAGCAATGGCAGCCGTGTGGATTTTGCACAAAGTCCATGTATGTGTGCATGATATCTGGAACCCTTATGGGCATCACGGAGTCAACAATTAACAGGGATTCTTAATAGGAAATACTTAAAACTCGAAGTCCAGTTTTACCAACAAAAAGCAAAATGGCAAAAGTTAGCGATTAAATGGTGACTAACAAGAAAGGACTCTTGCTCATCGTGCAAGTTCTAAGCTCCTCAGAGAGGACCCAGAAGAGGGAGAGCTCCACGCTTTCCCTCTGATCCCTCCTCAGGTGCTTCGTGGAACGTTCCATTCATTCCTGAATTTCAACAGACAAAACGGGATGTGCAAATGGTCCCTGAGTTCTTGTGGAAGTTTTCCAATGTCCCCTCACCACCACCACCCCCCCCACCGTCCCATAATTACGTTTCCTCATGTTGGTCGATCAGTTCTCTATTCCAGACACATTCCCCCAGCGCAGCCACCAATGCGACGAGGGAAAGGCAGGAAAGGTCACAGCTGAGTGCCCCACAGTTCTCATTTTGACAGTATACGTGCTTTGCTACATTTCTCAAAGGTATAAGGGGTGATACCGAATAAAGAAGGAAGTGGAACTTTTCTCCACTGCTGGCTTGGAGGGCAGGAAACCACGTGTGTCCCACCTTCCAGTAAGGGTGAGAGTCCTTACCCTTAGGTGAACTCAGGGCAGACTGTGATATAATCGACGTTCTTTTGCAGGCAGGTAATACTCAAACTCAAGATGGATTCTGTCTAAAAACAATACTTATAAGGTAAGGAAGAGAATGGATACAGGTCTTTGAGTTTCTTAGCTTAAAAGATGAAGTCAGACAAAGTTATGGGGAAAATAGTATACTTAGGGAGTGGGGCTTTATATAATAGCACCAAGCTTTTGGAAAGCAACATGGAAAAATTTACTTAGAGCCTAACACCTTTGCCCTTACATTCCTGCGCTTACCAGCTTTGTTATTTGGAGGAATAGGGTTTGGGAGTTAGGGAGACCTGAATATAAATCCTAGCTCTATATTCACTGCCTACGCGACTTAGCCAAGCTACTTACTTTTCTAGGTTTCATTTTCTCTTCTGTGCAAAAGGAGAAAAATAATACACACTTCCCGGGTTGTGAAATTAAGTGATACACTACAAGTAAGGTGCCTGGCACATAATAGGCACCCAACAAATTGCTTTAGGTTTTGTTTCTCTTTTTTCAACAGTAATAAGAATTATTTCTTATGTAAGAGAGAATGTTTATTTAACAGTGAAAAGTTGCCAATAACCAAAATATTAAAAGCAGAATGACTAAGGAAATCATGGGATTTTCACTCAGAGGAGAAATGCAACTATTTAAAAATATAAACATACATCTACTATATATTTAGTCACATGGTTATTTGCATAGATTTGCATAGATTTGCCGGAAGCGGAAATATATTGCACATACACTAAAATGATAACATCGTGTTTGTGTGTGTGATTTTCTATATTGTACTAAGTGGTGTCATTATACATTTCACTTGCTCATAATAATTGATTGTTTTTAAGGCAATAAAATATTTTTAATCTAAAAAATGTCAAAATTAAATTCATTCCTTAATTTAAAAAGAAGAAAATTAGGGATGTGCAGATGGTCCCTAGGTAGTTCTCAATCTCTGGCGAAATATAACTCAAGCCAGTAACGCCAAGCCCACACCTGCCACATCAAGACTAAATAACAGCAGATCAATTCCAGAGCTGACATGATTTCTAGAGATCTACCTGCTGGATTCCTAAAAGGAAACCATCATCTGCCTTGTTTATTTGATTATTTGATGCCTGTTGCAGATATCTGTTATGCCTGCTGTACTCTAGGTACCATGCTAGGAGATAAATCTGTAAGTATCCTGTCCTTGAGGAGCATATAACCTACTAAAGAAGGTAAACTATCAAAATATTTAAACAGAAGGCCCTGGGAAAGTGCCCCAAGAGGTAGGCAAGGCACTTTAGGGATAGCATCCATTGTCTTAATAAACCACAGGTAGGCATGAAGGCGGAGATGTGTTTCACAGGTTAAAAAAAAAAAAAAAAAAAATTAAACCTTGCCTGGAAGCCATTTAGCAACTAAGGGGCAGAGCAGGGGAACTTGAACTCTTGTCTTCCAACGACACACTCTCTGCTCTCATCACTTCTCACAGCCTCTCCCTACAGACAGTGATCTGGGAGTTCTCTTTGCCAGCATCTTCTCTCTAGGTCTTCCTTGTCTTCCTCAAACGCTGAGAAAGCATGTGATGTTCCAGCTCTCAAGAAGAGGCGATGGCTATGCTGCCTTTTAGGGATGTGGGATGCAGCTGCCGCTGCCTGTTAGATCAAGGACGAGAAAGCAGCAGGGTGTTCCTGGGTCGGTGGAGACCCGGGCGCTCAAGAGGCTTGAATCCCTGACGGTCTTAGAAGCGCAGATGGGGCATCTCAGGGGCATCTGGGCACAGCTGATTTAGCTCTAAAGTATTTGTTTCTGCTCTGTCTCAGTAGGAGGTTGGAGCAAAGAAGTCTCCTAGACCCTCATCTTCCTCCTTTTACCCCATCCTGATTCCCTCACTCCCCTCTTCCTCCTCCATTTCTTTCATTTCTCCCTTTCTCGGGAAGATTTCTTCCCCTCTCTTTTCGCCCATTTCTTCTTCTGCTTCTATAAACTCCTTTTTTCCTTGTCCTCGAAGCTTCCGAAGGGTCTGGTCCCTGTCTTCATAATCACAGCTCTCCCACCTCGGCCTCCCTGAGCTTATTAGAATCAGAGATGTCCCGTGGGCGGTGGACATGGAGAACCCACTTGAAAAATCTCATCTTGAGACTCAATAATGCTAACTCCACCACAGTTCGAAACTAATTGAAACTCAGTGAGGGTAAGTCACGCACCTGTTATTGACCTCGAAAGACAGGGAAGAAGGCTAACTACCTATGGAGAAAAAAAAAACTGTACATGCTCTAAATGTTTGTCGTGAGTTTTGTTGTTGTTGTTAATTTGTTCCTTGTGAACTCTATTTTCAGGCACCTAAGTCACCAACTTTGAAGGTGGAAATAAGGCCCGTCTCTCACAAGTAGATGTTAACAGGAAGCCATACCGGCTGCAGGCAAAGGTCCTTGAGTTTGGAGCCAGCAGGTCATTAGGCTGTTATGGTAACTCAGCACCGACAGCCTGGACAAAGGGCATATTCTAAAAACCAAAGACAAATAAACAATTGACAATCAAGTCTCCTTCTCAGAAACTCTGGGTCTGGGTGTCAGGGCAAGAAAGGGCAGGCAAAACAGGTAAGACCAGACAAGACCCTGAGGGCCAGGTAACAAAATAAAAACCCACATCTGTATAGCCCTTTGTAATTGAAACACTTCCACACAAATGAGCAATATGATTTTTACAACACCCCAATAAAGGAAGTAGAATAGGTATAATGTTACTTTACAGACGAGAGGGCAGGATCAGAGAAATTATAGGACTTGCATGAGTCCCATAGTAAGAGGCAAAGGCGGGATTTCCAGCCAGGTGCGCCCTTTCCAAATAACCATAATTATGGAAAGTGCTTACCTGGTACTTAGGTGGTAAGACAATGACAGGTTGGGGCTTCTTAATTCCCCTTCAAAGGTCTTTTCACTACCTAAAAATGCCTACGTCATCAAATTATGTAATCAAATTTCTTTTTCTCTGGCTTTTGGTAAAATTTATTCTAATCAGTGCTGCCTCCAGGCAAATAACAGATAAAATTAAAAAGAAGACAAAGACTATAGACCAGTTCAATCCTTACGCTATTACTTCTAGTCTTCTGAAACAGTGACTATCGCACTTTATCTGGAGGTTATAGAAGCAGCGTTCTACTTTCGCCTGCAGTGGGCTTTCAACTAAAGAGGACCTCTAGTCTTCAGAGGTGTGGCCTAGAAGAAGCCTAAGAACCTAAACTTGACCCGCTGGATCAGTGTTATTATTAGGAGGCAGGGTTATCCCTGCATGAATTCATGCTCAGCCATTTAGAGACAGTCCAAATCAACCTAGCAGATTCCCTGTACATCCCAGTTATTGCACTTAATTATAAATGCTCATTAGCCATCAATGCCTTCATGCATTGGTAATCCTGCCAAACTTTTCTAACGTGACCTATGGGCAATACCCACCCCAAAAAAAAGTCTGGGACAAGTGCATCCCAGAATTCTTCCCTTGTTCCATTCTATTTTTAAGAAAGTAGTGAGCTATAACATGTCATCCATTTACACACTCAACTCATCCAAGTTATTGTGAAAAATAAAATAAAATCTGATCCCTTGGTTGGATAATTATTGACTTCTGGGTTCCAGTACTATAGTTTTAACATAACGTAGACCCTGTGTCTACACCAAATAAGAGAGGTGGCAGGGAAGCTACGAACCACGCAAACAACCAGCTGTTAACACATAGCAAAGGGGCTAGCAAAATCCCCGTGGGGATTCTAGACCGGCGTAATGCCTCACAATATCATTCTCTTCCATCTCACTTAGTTTTCTATTAGTGTCCTGGCCTTTTCTGAGAGCAGCTGGGAAAACTTGGGTCCAGAAAGATTGATCAGTCCTGCAAGTTTGCAACAGCAAAACAGTGATTCCTGACTTAGGATTCACGATGAGCCTATACAGTCTGCTCCAACTGGTGTTTGAAAATTTAGCTATAATACCAAAGGCATTTCTTAAATCTCACTGACAGAGATCTATATTCTCTCATTTGAAAATGTCAAGATTATGATCCGCACGCCTAGAAACTTCACCTCACTATAAGAAAACAGCCTTATAACCTTGGATTCAGGACCATGTGAAACCACCTTGGGGGCAACAAGCCCTTTGTCTGTCATTTATGGAAAAACCTAGCCTGTGAGGTCCTGGAGAGCAGAGGCTTTGCCTTGATGAAGGTTGGATTCACACAGTCTAGCTCAGTACTTGATACATAAAAGGATTCAATAGATACCTTTTGAATCAGTGAATGGACCTGCACGTTTAATTTTGGGAGATGAGAGAGAGGAGAATCAGCCAACTGACTGCTTATAGCCCTGGCGTTCAGGGGCTCTGAAGTGGCCAGGCATATTTTGAAAAGGTCATTTTACCAGCCTATAACTGCAGGCTAAAGTAGACGGGAATGGCGATCATTGGTGGTGTGGAAAAACAAGTTCTTACTGCCCCCTGGTGGTCAGGATGATTTCAGATTCCAAAGTCCTCTAGCACTCCTAGCACTGAATTTAAGCATCCTGGTAGCCAGGAGTCTGCAGGTTTCATTTACCCAACCCCTTCTCCAGACAGCAGAGTTCTCGGCTTAAAGGCCAGAAAGATGCCACCCCAATCCCAAAGTCCTCGAGGGAGGCTTTTCATCTCTATACTGAGAGAAGATGAATATGTCAAGGAGCTGAAATTGAACATTTTAAAGTGAACTGCCTTTCAGTGAATGGTCTGTGCTTTCAAGAGCTCCTAGAAAAAAAGGAAAATATTCAAGGAAAATAATAATGTCCTGTCTGGAACATTCAGATGTCTATCTATTTAAGACTATCAGGTCAGGTCACCCTTCTGAGCAAAAAAGACATTCTGGAACCCTTTCAGACTTTGAACTGTTAGCATTCCATGATTGCATTCCCACTTCATCGAAGGAGAAACTGAGGGTCCAAACCAACTTTTGGAAAAATGATAACTATCCTCTCAAGTCTACACAAGGTTTTCAGTTTTATTTTGTTTTATTTTAAATGTATGGTAAGTGAAAAACAAAAAACAAGAAACCATAAACTGCTACAGAGGTTCCTAAGGCAGCATCACATGTGCAGGGGTTTTTGTGTTTTATCCCACTTGTTGCCTCTCCAGGACCTAGAGCAGTGTCTGACTCATCAATACATATTTGGTGAATGAATGAATGAATGAAGCCTAGAGAGAAAGAGCTGTTTTTTAATGGAAATTATTGTTTGTTGGAGAGGATGTCATCTCCTTCCTTGAGAATCTTTAAGAACAGGTTGAATTCTCATTTACCTTAAAAATTATAGAATCTGACGCTGGAAGGAACCTTAGAAATCATCAATTTCTTCATTTGGTTTCATTCATTCACTTCACAGATGAGGAAAATGAAGGTCAGAGAGGTTAAACAACTCACCATAGGTCACACAGCAATTACATGGCAGACCCTACAGTGACTCCAAGTCTTCATTCCTGACACTTTCTAAAAGAGCAATGATGTTCAAAGTTTTTGGCTGTGACTTACAGTAAGAAATACATTGTGACCCAGTACACACCCACACAATTACACACACACAACACTAAAAATAGTTTCCTGAAACAATACTCACCTTCTCCATGTAATAACGTACCCTGGTCTACTGTCTACTCTATTTCATTTTTTTAATAATATTCTGATCACAACTCACTAAATTAATTTCACAACTTAAAATTTTAAAACGTTATAACCTCTCAGGCTGAAGTCCTCCAGAATCTTCTTCCAAGGAGAAAAGAACTAGAGTGATCAGCTTCTTGGGACTCCTTGGCCCAAAGATCCCAGTTTTATGACTCAGTAGAGGCAGTAGTATCTCCCACCGTCAAGTTTCATTTCACTTCCAAGAATGCAGTCCAAGCAACCCTGCTCTCCAGCCAGGGTGAGTAACCACACTACGGTGTTTCAGGACACAGACCAGGGCCATTGGTAGCAGCTTTGTCCTTGTCCTTGACTAGCTCTCTAACCCACAAGTTAGCAGGGATTTGCGTCCTTACATAAAAGAGCATGTCCTTATCTCTGCTGCCGTCACTCTCCCCTAGCCTAGGAGCCTGGGGGGAGGGGGCGGAGAGGGGAGCAGGAATAAGAGGAGCCCGAAAGGGGAAGCGCAGGACAAGTAGGTGGGTCTGAGGTCATCAGCTACGTAAATAGATGTGAACAGACGGAGTGCTGAACAATCTCCAGGAGCCAGGCAGCCTCCCCCCACCCGCGCACAGGGTTACACAGAGCCTCCTTCTCCTAAGCCCATTTGATCGTTTCCCCCCATCTCTTCCCCTGACGTCCTCTACCAAATATTCTCCCTCTCTCTCTCTCTCTCTCACACACACACTTAGATGCTAAGATCGTTCACGTGGTGGGAGATGGCTTCTCAGCTATTTCCCTTCTAACTGACAGGTTGGAAGTTTCTCCTCTGACTTCCCACTTTCGCGCTGAGAGTCAGCAAGACGGGATTTGGCAGGGGGCTGCTTTACGGCAGCCACGGCAGAAAGCCTCCCCATAGCAACCTGGGCACATTCCCATGACTCCCTGACACAGGTGGAATTTCCAGGGCTGGCAACTCACCCCCTCTCAGAAGCAGCGCACAAGCTGCAGGCTACCCCCCTCCCTTCCCAGTGAGTCTCAGCCTGGCTTCGGGCTGCCCAGTAGTGAAGGCAATGAGCCAGGAAGGGTGCTGGACAATACTTCGAATATTTATTGGCCCTTTCAGATATCCTCAGACAGCTTTGGAGTCTACGGCTCCAGGTCTTGAGTTCTGCTCGTGAAAGGGGAAGATTAGAATGAACTGGGAGGCAGCAGAGCACTACCCAGCTCTGCCATCAATGTGCTGTGTGATGTTAAGTCAGTTACTTAACCTCTCTGGCTCTCAGTTACCTCATTTTTAACATGAGAGATTCAGTTTTCTAAAAAACGACTTCTCAACATTTCTTTATTATATTGCTATGCTTAAATAAAATTGTATCATCACTCTCACTGTATACAAATCCCAGATTCACAATGAAGACATGCATCTTTACCAAAATAAGTACAACATAATTAAAAGTCTGTTTCTGGAATTGGGCATTTTCCCCCATAGTGAGATTTTTTTAATTTAACCATTTAAAAAAAATTGAAGTCTAGTTCATTTACAATGTTGTTTAGTTTCAGGTTACAGAAAAGTGATTCAATTATATATATTTATATAAACACACACATACACATACGTATATTCTTTTTTTTTATTTTAACATTTACTCTTTGTTGTGTTGTATGAAGTACCATGTAATGCACGTCTGTACTGTACTAAAACACCCATATTTCCAAATAACATTATGTGGTGTAGCCCACAGTCTCCGCAGAAGCATTGTGAGTAAAGTATGATAACAGATGAAGAAAAAAAGATAAAGCTAAGTATGAATAGTTTTTCCAAACATACACAGCTTACAATGGAACCCCAATGGAAAGTCAAATGGCCATATTTGATGTAGTACCTATAAAATGTAGACTCTGCGATAAAAAGCCAGAGGCACATAAAAATACATTTAACTTTAAAAATAACTTAGTCACAGTAATACTTTGCTTGTGTCTTACCAACATGTAGCTGACAGTCAAAATTTTGCCATATAGATATATAGGGATATCTAAGAGCTACAAGCAAATCCCCGAAACCCATAAAGTTGTTCAAATGTGAAAACAGAGAAAAGTTCTAACACGGAAGAATTTGCTACGGGGAGAGCCCAAACGATATAGAAAACAGTCTAGAAAAAAGGCGTGGGTGTTAAATAAATTTTGACTTCCTCGTGCTCAGAAAATGCCAGAGTACTGTAAAGGTCCCTAATGTGACTGGCACAGCCCTTCATAAGTAGTGCCAGTCCTGGCCAAGCCAGATTTCTTACATGTCTGAAGGTCTGAAAACAAAAAAATGTGAGCTGTACGTCAGCAATGCCCGCCGAAAATGGGTTCTGACTCACTTCCTCTCTTTGCCAGGATAGGTTTTTTTGTTTCTTTCACTGTTTTTGCAAACAGGGCATATATCAGGTAAAAACATATTCTGTAGGAACGTCATTTTAGAAAACCCATCACGTGACAGCAAGTATAGCCAGCGAAGCTCTTCTCTTTGACTGTGGTTAGTTTTGTTTTGTTCTGGTTTTTGATACCTTTTATCCCAAAGGAAAAGAGCCAGCGGTGTCCTGTTACTTACTTTTATCCATGACATTCAGCACCTCATCCAGAAATGAGGGCCCAAGATCGAGCTGCAAGAAGAGGAGGGAACCCATGAGATCAGAGAGGGACTCCTCTGATTTAGTCTTTTCCTTGACGAGCTCGCACGGGGCGGAATGGTCAAACCTGTCCTCCGCCGCCCAGTTGGGTACTGTTCGGAGAGGCTGCCCCTGCCCTGGCTGGACTGCGATGCGGACCCGCTGGACCCCCATGAGACGTCCCCCTGGTGGACTGTCCCGTTCTCCAACAGATTACTTTTCTCTGGCGCCTTCTCCTCCATGACCTGCTCACAGCTAAGCCGGGGCAGCCTTCCCGGCCCTAAGGACTCCTGTTTGGAACTGAATGTCACTAGTGACAACAAGGGCAACAGGAGTGCTTGGGGCCCTCTGATGGTTGGGAGGGAGATGGCGTTTTTGAGCACCGGGGAGGGCATCTCTGTGAACATGGAGTCAGAGGTACTGTTGGCCCGGAAGAACTCGTTATGCCCAGGGAACTGGCCCGTGCATGCTTTCTCCTGGTTTCCAGGTAGAAGCTCATTTCCTCGAAGAAAGGAAATGTCTCCAAAGACAGTAGAAGCTCATTTCCTTGAAGAAAGGAAATGTCTCCAAAGATGTCGTGCTGGCCCTCTTTGCCGATGTGAATGGTGTGGCAGAGGTCTCCAAGGGAAGGGCTGATCATATCCGGAGACAAGATGTCCCTCAGTTTAAATTTCTTTCCTTTCTTGTTATTGGCAGCTTTCAGGTAAATTGGGGTCTTGGCTGACATTTTGGAGTTTGAAGATGTCGATTTTGCAAAAGGGAAAAAGGGCCACTCTCTTCACAGATGTTACAGGTTTCCCAATATCCTTTTTGATAGGAGCGGTCACATCATTTTTCTCAAGTAGCTTCTGAAGTGGCTCTGAAACGAGATGGAGGTCTAAGAGGCCTTCCTGGACTTACAGCCAAGCAGGGGTTTCTGGAGAGCCGGTTACATCCGCCAGTCCCTTCCACAGCATGGAGAAACCAGCGGCGCCAAGGATCCCAGCCGCTGACCCCGGGGCCGGGCGCCCGGCACCGACAGTCCCCGAAGGCGCACGCAGTCCCTGCCTGCCACGTTCAGATCCAGCGGGGTCAGCCGGCGCGGCGCCTGCCTGCTCACAGCATTATGCGCTCCGAGACAGCGTGAAGGCGCCCAAGGCTGGGGTCTCCGGACTCCTATACGTATATTCTCTTTCAGATTTTTTTCCCTTATAGGTTGTTACAACATATTGAGTATAGTTCCCTGTGCTATACAGTAGGTCCTTGCTGTTTATCTATTTTATATATAAGAGCGTGTATATGTTAATCCCAAACTCCTAATTTGGAGAGATTCAATTTTTTTTTGAATTTTATTTCATATATTTTTATACAGCAGGTTCTTATTAGTTATCTATTTTATACATATTAGTGTATATATGTCAATCCCAATCTCCCAATGCATCCCACCACCACCACCCCCCGCCGCTTTCCCCCCTTGGTGTCCATACGTTTGTTCTCCACGTCTGTGTCTCTATTTCTGCCCTGCAAACCGGTTCGTCTGTACCATTTTTCTAGATTCCACATACATGCGTTAATATACAGTATCTGTTTTTAGAGAGATTCAATTTTTAAAACAACAAAAATTAATTGATCATCTCCAATGGTCCCTTCAGTAGTTCAGGGAATTAATTCATTATCTTGAAAACTAGCAAATAAATGAAACAGTCAACATTTGTTGGGTTTTTTTCCCCCTATATCAACTACAACACTAGATAATCAAATCGTTGCCAAGGGGAAGCACCTCCTTTTTAAAGTATTCCAACAAATACATAAAAAATAAATGATGGGACATGACCATTTTGCAACATCTGATGAACTGATGAATCTAGACAACGAGCATCAATGATTACTAAGGTCAATAAAAGAGAGACAGATGTTATGTGCCTCCCACCCACGAACTTGCCGAAAAGATCTACTCAGATCAAACCTAATCAGGTCAAACTTCTGGGTCCAGCAAGAAATTTGCAGGCAAAGAAGTGGACAGAGAACTGTTGAACTGCATTGCGAGTGGGCAGGCAGCACATTCCAGACTGCGAGGAACTCCACAGGCCATGTGCCCCGAGTTCCTCTCAAAATAAAGTGTAAGGAAAAGAAACCGATGAAAAGTGAACCTGGAGAGGAACAGGGACTCAGAAGACATGTCGACTTTTTAAAATGGAAAAGACTACACTAGCATGTCGAGAGAGTTCTGGTCAAACGATAAAACTGAAAGGAAACACCAGAAAATTATGACAACAGGAGTCAGCAGGGCGATGACTTTCAGGGCGGGGAGAGTCTATGGTTGGATCAGCAGACAGCACTGAGGGGGCTGATGGAGTTCTATTGCTTGGCTGTCCTCCCCTGCGTTTGTATTTTAATTCATAATAAGGTGATTTTTTTTAAATGAGAGAGTAGAAAAATCACCTTTACTTCCTGACAGAGCTAGAAGGCTGGGTTCTGGAATTCTAAATCTGGAAAGTGACAGGTGTCGTGATGACGAGGTTGGTTGTGGGACTGCTAAGCGGCAGGAGGCGGTGGGGGGGGGGGGGGGCAGGAAGGCCAAGGATGTCCTGGCTGCAGAGCTGCGGAGACTTGGCCTTGACTCCTGACTGCCACTTCCTGGCTGGGACACCAGGAAACTCAGCTAACCTCCCTCATCTCATTTTCCTCATCTACTAAGTAGAGATAATAGTTCTTGCCTTGTCATTATGACAATCAAATAAGATAACTCATCAGAGCTCATAGTACAGAATCTGGCGCACAGGAAGTACTCAGTACGGTCATCCTATTGTTATTATTATTACTAGTACTACTACTACTCTTGTTATTGTCTATCTGATTATTAGGATACCCCTAATGTGGACAGAAGTAAACCAGAAGGTGGATTTCTCCTTCAAAAAGGGAATACGAGAACATGGCCCCTTTGGGACACTAGTGACCGGGGCGGTTGCAGAAGGTGCAGCTTCGCAAGCCTTCCGCTGGCTCTCCCCAGTGTGACGTGTCCCCAGTGGACATGCTCCCTACTTGATCCACTCATCCTCTTCCCCGTTAAGCACTCAACCAGGCTTCCACTCGAAGCCACTCTCTCATCAGAAGCCACTCTCATCAGTCTGACGGCTTCCTGTTCTTGCTGCTCTCCGGGGGGTGCGGAAACCCCAGGGCACCACTCACCGCGTCCATTAGTCACTGGAGCCACTTTGTGTGAGGAAGCCTCCGGGACAAGCAAACACCGTGAGAGGCAGGAGAGCCTGGTGGCTACGGGGCTGATGACCCACACCCGCCCCCGGGTTACCTTAAGGATGAAGTTCTGAGTGGACACACACAGCCTTTGGAATCTGGGGAGCACCAGACCCTTGTCAGGAATTGCTGTGATGCCTCTGGCATCAGAATGGCCAGATGTCTCCTGCTCTCCTTACTTTAACTTCCTGGGCAGGGAAAGTAATAGACTCCCGTGCCATTTGGGGCTAAGCGTAGTCAGTCTTCCTTCACGTTATTATTCAGACAAGTTCCTCTTACCTGTGAGACCACGGGCAAGTTATTTAACCTCACTGTGCCCCCATTTCTTCATCTATAAAATCTACATAAGAGAATCTGCTTCATACGGTTGTCATGGAGAGTAACTGAATTAAAAAAGACAAATTGCTTTAAACGATGCCTGGCACGTGGTCTGTTAAAAAAAAGGCTCCGTTTCACAGTTTTCTGGATTCAAGTACTAGCTCTTTCCCTTATTAGTTCAATGACACTCGAGAAGTTGCCTCGCTTCTCCACGTCTCTGCTTGTTCATCTATCAAATGGGGATAATAATAGTGCCATGCTTGCTGGATTGGCGTGAATATGAAATAGATAATGCAAAAAAGATCCTGGCTTACACAAAATATTTAACAAACATTAGATATTATTATCCCTATAATACCAGATAATAAGCAAAGTTTTGTTTGTTCCTCGCTATCCAAAGAGAGCAAAATGCACAAAATACTCCAACAAGATACTGGGCAGAGATCCTCCAAAGCAAAGTCCTCGTCTCCAGGCACTGAGATATTCTCGCACACCACGAAATGGCACCGCTGGGATCAAGGATAGGCAGGTCTCTCAGGATCCATCACATCTCAGGGGACAGTAGAGCAGTGAGATACATGGTGTGGCACCTCTAAGCCACAGGAAAAGGGGATGGATAAAGGGGAACCAGCAAGCAGATTTTTCCATGGAAGGATGGTGAGTAAAGGGAGGAGGAAGGCGTGGCAAAGAGGAGAGAGGCTTCCTTTCTACCATATGAGGTGCATTCACCAACCCAGCCTCATTGTTCCAAAGAATGACCGAACCATTATTACGGAGAAACAGCAGCTAGAGCCTACTGGGGTAACAGGATTCTCAGAGTCTTGATCTCTAGTTGCCTTTTCGTTCTGATACTTCATTTGATTCTCTCAACAGTTCAGCAGGACAGAGAAAAACGTGAAGGGGAAACCCTATTTCACAGATGGACTGCAGACAGAAGAGAGAGAGAAACTTATCCAAGGTCAGGAACAACTTGGGTCTCTTCACCCGTTACCCAGCGCTCTCTGGCTGAGCACAGGTGTTCTCATCCTGGGCTACTTGTTGGAACCACCTGAGAAGCTCTGAAAAGTACTGGTGCCCGGGTCTCCCTGACGGAGATTCTGATGAATTTGGTTTGATGTATTTGGTCTGGACATTGGGATTTCTAGACACTCCTCATTCAGTTCTAATGCACAGCCAAGGATGAAAATTACTACTTGAACATATTTGATTTCGTGGATAATAAGTTAAATCCACACTTCACCCAGGGCAGCTCTGATATCTCCTTTGTCCTTTTGGGTAAGGCAGGCAGATAGGGAAAAGAAACAATGTAAAAATTAATTCCTTCCTTGAAAAATGAATCCAGGCATCTTTTGGTTATCTACCAAGAGGGGTGGTGTATCTGAAAACTTCAAAGGAGGGAAGGGTCCACTGTTTCCCTCTATACATTTCCAAAATTTTACTACTTAATTTCATTTGTGTTTCAGCTGAAAAAGAAAACCACTTTTAATAGAATACCCCTTCCTTAGTATGAAAATCAAGATTATCTTTCCACAAACTTGCTTTTCCAGAACTTGTTTGATTTCAATAAACTAAAATTTATTAAGGATCTACAACGTTCAATGGCTCATGCGACATTTATTGAGATTTTGCTAAATGAGTGTGACACAGTTCTACACTCAAGGGATTATAAACTTGTAGGGAGGACAGGAAAGGTACACAGGTAACTACCAGCAGAAAGTTATGCCAAGTGCATGGAAGTAATTAGGACACTGCTTATCACACCTAAGGTGCTCAGTCTTTATATGGGAAAAGAAGAACAGGAGGGGTGGTGGGAGGAATTGGGAGATTGGGATTCACATATATACAGAGATTGGGATTCACATATAGACAGAGATTGGGATTCACGTATAAAATAGACAACTAATGAGAACCTACTGTACAGCACAGGGAACTCTACTCAATGCTTCATGGTGACCTAAATGGGAAGGAGATCCAAAAAAGAGGGGATACATATATACGTATAGCTGATTCACTTTGCAGTACAGTAGAAACTAACACAACATTGAAAAGCAACTATACACCAATAAAAATTAATTTAAAAAGAAAGAAGACAAGGAGGGAAGAAGAGAGGTGGGAAGAAGGACTGGAAGGATGGGAGAAGTAAAAATTTACTATGGATTTTTTTGAGATGAAAGCCCATAATGTGTTGGGAGGGGGTTGCAATGGCAGCTTTGAGAAGAGGTTGGAGTCACGAGGTTTGGAAGTGGAGAGGCAATTCCATTTGGAGGGAACAGTACACAAAAACAGGAATGTGCAGAGGTACGGCTGTGTTTTTGCTTTTGTTTTTTTTTAATGTTTATTTATTTATATATTTGGCTGTGCTGGGTCTTAGTTGCAGCACACGGGATCCAGTTCCCTGACCAGTGATCGAACCCAGGCCCCCTGCACTGGGAGCGTGGAACATTAACCACTGGACCACCAGGGAAGGAGGGCATGACTATGTTTGGGAAACACAACATGGTATGACTGGAGAGAGCAGAAGGAATATCAACACTGAGAGTAAGAGAGAAAGTGGTGAAAGAGAAAGCTGTTGCCGGTATGAAAGCAATGGACAGAATAAGGTTCTTATTCCTAACTGGGAGGCAACAGGATGACAGCAAGTCTTGGTTTTCTCAAGACAGTATTCATTTACATCTCTGGTTCACGCATAATTACTAAGAACACCCTGCTTCACTCTCAAAAGTGCTGTGGTTTGGATAATAAATTATATGATCATCTTAGCAACAAGAAACCTTTAAGCTCCTTTAAAAAACAGAGGGCAGAGAGATTGGTTCAAGATGGCAGAGTGGAGGGGCGCGTACTTGCTCCCTCTTGCGAGAGCACCGGAATCGCAACTGACTGCTGGACAGTCATTGATGGGAAGACACTGGAACTCACAAGAGAGGATACCCCGCATCCAGGTACAAAGGAGAGGCCACGGTGGGATGGTAGAAGGGGCGCAATCACAATAAAATCGAGTCCCACGACTGCTGGGTGGGTGGCTCACAAACTGGAGAACACATACCACAGAAGTCCACCCACTGGAGTGAAGGTTCTGAGCTCCACGTCAGGCTGACCAACCTGGGGGTCTGGCGACAGGAGGAGTTCCTAGAGAGCCAGACTTGGGGGCTGGTGGGATTTCACTGCAGGACTTCGACAGGACTGCGGGAGGCAGAGACTCCACTCTTGGAGGGCACACACAGGGTAGCGTGAGCATTGGGACCCAAGGGAAGGAGCAGTGACCCCAGGGGAGACTGAGCCAGACCTGCCTGCTGGTGTTGGAGGGTCTCCTGCAGAGGCAGGGGTGGCTGTGGCTCACCGTGGGGACAGGGACACTGGCAGCAGAGGTTCTGGGAAGTACTCCTAGGCGGGAGCCCACCCAGAGTCCACCATTAGCCTCACCAAAGAGCCGGGTAGGCTCCAGTGCTGGGTTGCCTCAGGCCAAACAACCAACAGAGACGGAACCCAGCCCCACCTATCAGCACACATGCAGATTAAAGTTTTACTGAGCTCTGCCCACCAGAGCAACACCCAGCTCTTCTTTCTCTAGAAGAAAAGGTGGGCATGGAGGGAACCTAACGCAACATAATTAAGACCACATACAACAAACCCACAGCAGACATCATTCTCAATGGTGAAAAACTGAAAACATTTCCTCTAAGATCAGGAACAAGACAAGGATGTCTGCTCTCACCACTATTATTCAACATAGTTTTGGAAGTCCTGGCCACAGCAATCAGAGAAGAAAAAGAAATGAAAGGAATACAAATTGGAAAAGAAGAAGTAAAACAGTTACTGTTTGCAGATGACATGATACTATACGTAGAGAATCCTAAAGATGCCACCAGAAAACTACCTGAGCTAATCAATGAATTTGGTAAAGTTGCAGGATACAAAATTAATGTGCAGAAATCTCCTGCACTCCTATACACTAACAACGAAAGATCAGAAAGAGAAATTAAGGAAACAATCCCATTCACCAATGCAAGAAAAAGAATAAAACACCTAGGAATAAACCTACCTAAGGAGGTAAAAGACCTGTATTCAGAAAACTATAAGAACTGATGAAAGAAATCAAAGATGACACAAACAGATGGAGAGATATACCATGTTCTTGGATTGGAAGAATCAATATTGTGAAGATGACTATACTACCCAAAGCAATCTACAGATTCAGTGCAATCCCTATCAAATTACCCGTGGCAATTTTTACAGAACTAGAACAAAAAAATCTTAAAATGTGTATGGAGACACAAAAGACCCTGAATAGCCAAAGCAGTCTTGAGGGAAAAAATGGAGCTGGAGGAATCAGATTCCCTGACTTCAGACTATACTACAAAGCTACAGTGATCAAGACAGTATGGTACTGGCACAAAAACAGAAATATAGATCAGTGGAACAGGATAGAAAGCCCAGAAATAAACCCACGCACCTGTGATCAACTAATCTATGACAAAGGAGGCAAGGATATACAATGGAGAAAAGACAGTCTCTTCAATAAGTGGTGCTGGGAAAACTGGACAGCTGCATGTAAAAGAATGAAATTAGAACACTCCCTAACACCATACACAAAAATAAACTCAAAATGGATTAGAGACCTAAATATAAGACTGGACACTATAAAACTCAGAGGAAAACATAGGAAGAACACTCTATGACATAAATCACAGCAAGATCTTTTTTGATCCACCTCCTAGAGTAATGGAAATAAAAACAAAAATAAACAAATGGGACCTAGTGAAACTTAAAAGCTTTTGCAAAGCAAAGGAAACTACGAACGAGACGAAAAGATAGCCCTTAGAATGGGAGAAAATATTAGCAAACGAATCAACAGGCAAAGAATTAATCTCCAAAATATATAAACAGCTCATGCAGCTCAATATTAAAAAAAACAAACATCCCAATCCAAAAATGAGCAGAAGACCTAAACAGACATTTCTCCGAAGAAGACATACAGATGGCCAAGAAGCACATGTAAAGCTGCTCAACATCACTAATTATTAGAGAAATGCAAATCAAAACTACAATGAGGTATCACCTCACACCAGTTAGAATGGGCATCATCAGGAAATCTACAAACAACAAATGCTGGAGAGGGTGTGGAGAAAAGGGAACCCTCTTGCACTGTTGGTGGGAATGTAAATTGATAGAGCCACTATGGAGAACAGTATGGAGGGTCTTTAAAAAACTAAAAATAGAATTACCATATGACCCAGCAATCCCACTCACTACTGGGCATATACCCAGAGAAAACCATAATTCAAAAAGACACATGCATCCCAATGTTCATTGCAGCACTATTAACAATAGCCAGGTTGTGGAAGCAACCTAAATGCCCATCAACAGACAAATGGATAAAGAAGATGTGGTACATATATACAATGGAATATTACTCAGCCATAAAAAGGAACGAAATTGGGTAATTTGTAGAAACGTGGATGGATCTAGAGACTGTCATACAGAGTGAAGTAAGTCAGAAAGAGAAAAACAAATATGGTATATTAACGCATATATGTGGAACCTGGAAAAATGGTACAGATGAACCAGTCTGTAGGGCAGAAATAGAGACACAGATGTAGGAAAGAAACATATGGACACCAAGGGGGGAAATGGTGGGGGGGCGTGGTGGTGGTGGGATGAATTGGGAGATTGGGATTGACATATATACACTAGTATGTATAAAATAGATAACTAATAAGAATCTGCGGCATAAAAAATAAATTAAATTAATTTAAAAAAACAACAACAACAAAAAACAGAGGGCAAAGGAGTTGAAGAGGGATGATATCAGAGTTGTATTTTACCAAGACTCATCAGGCACTTCTATGGGGTTTATGCTCAGTAGGGAAAGAAATAAGATAGGGATGGGACGATCATTCAGAGGCAATAGCTTTATTCTATGCAAAAGTTAAAAGAGGCTCAACTGAGGTGGTGGCCAAATGTGGAAGGCAGCCTCTGAGCTAGCCCCAGTGAGCCCCATCCTTCTGCCTGCATAGGGCTGACCTGTGTAACTAACAGGGTATCACAGAAATGATGGAGTATGACTTCGGAGGTCAGCTCATAAAAGACTCTGTGGCTTCCTTCTTGTTCTCTCCTCCTTGGATCACTTGGTCTGGGAGAAGCCAGCTGCCATGTTGTAAAGACCCTCCAACAGCCCCATGAAAGGTTCACGTGATAAGGAACTGAGATCTGTCACCTCCAGCACAGATTCACAAATCTGCCAGCCCTCTGTGTGAGCCAGCTTGGAACTGAACCCTCCAACCCCAGCCAACACTTCAGATGACTATGGCCCCAGGTGCCATCTAAGTACAAACTCACGAGAGCTCCTCAGCCAAACCACCCTGCCAAGCTTCTCCTGATTTCCCGACCCACAGAAACTGTGAGATAAAAAATGTTTATTACCATTCTAACCTGCTAGGTTTTGGGTAATTTGTTATGCAGCAACAAACACTAGATCGTGAAAATAAAAAGGAAAGGGTAAACTTGAATTGCATATGGAAACCTAAAGTAACTGGCATGTGAGTCCTCCCCCCAGTTCCTCCTTCAATTAACTGTGTGATGTTGGTGAAATTACTTCACATAGAAGAGTCTTGGTTTCCTCATCTGCAAAATAAGCAGGCCTGACCAATTACCTTAAGTGTCCCTTCCAGCAACCAAATTAAATGGTCCCATTATTCTAAAAGCACCCTTATTCGTCGCTGAGCAGGGATTAGAAATTATCCCATTATCTGGAGGGCTCTCCACGTCTCTGACCTCATCCTGTTCAACCATCTTATCAACGACTGAATTGAAAATACAAAAGGCATTCTTGTCAAAATCAAAGATGATGGGAAACTCTGAGGGAAAGCGATCACTGCTGAAGCAACATGCTTAAAAATCTTGAAATTCAGGAACAATGAACCAAGCATAACAAGACAAAAAAATGTAACAGACTCACAGACAGCCTGTGAAGGTCTGAAAATTCATCCCTAGGAGCATCAGAGTGTGGTAAGAGTAACATTCACTCTCAGTCATGTGAACTGGTTGCCAAGGAATGAACGTGCCTTTCTTTTGCTGAATTTATTCAATAATCATCCAGGCACGGTACCAGGCATTAGGGCTACAGCAATGACTAAGACACACATTTAGACTACATTTATAGAATTACAGAACCTAAAAATAAGGGAGAAGGGAACCCTATGCTCATCCTTGCTTGGTCAGATCATATTTGATCTATAGAAAAATTAGAGCTTGGTCTGAGAAGAGTTAACCAGAATGGATATGGAACTCAAAGTAATCAGAATCAAACAACCTTTATCCAGTGGCTGCTCTGTGTGTCCTGTCCAGGGACAGTCTGTCCAGAGAGAAGAAAGGGTGGCTTAGGATAGAAACTTGCCGAACGCCAATACGTAAAGGACACGCAGAAGAGGAGGATCTGCAAGGGACTGTGTAGGAGCAGCAAGAGAAGCAGAAGAAAAATCTGGAAGCTAAAACAAAAATGTGTTTCCAAGGTCACAGGCATGTGATCTGGTGCTTGCCTCTTCATCCAGTCTCCTCTTCTACCCTTGCAACTCATTCATTCTAGCTCAACCACATGGGTCTTCCACTTGGTTCTCAAATACCCCACACTCTTTCCTAACTCTGGGTCACTCGTTGTCTTTGCCGTTCCCACTGTTTGGCATGTTCTTCCCCCAGATCCAAGAATGGTCCAGTCTCTCACTTCATTCAGATCTCAGCTCAGATGCCACCCCCTCAGAGGGCTGACCCTGATTCTATCTTACCCTGTGTCTCACCCTGATTCATTTCTCTTCCCAGCATTTATCACTCACCTCCTAACATTTTATAAATTCGCTTGCTCCTTTATTTACTATCTCCTCATCTCCCCCGGCCCCATATATACATGTTGATTCCACCTGCCTCTTTCCTTGGTGGATCCACACTGCACAGTACATACAGTGTCTGGTACACTGTAGGCGTTTTGTGAATATTTGATAAGAGAATTAAGTAAAATCAAGATGCCAAGGAGGACTCCGGTAATCTTGACAAGAACAATTTCAGTGCAGGAACAAAAGGTCAGATATATAAGGGATAATAGATTAAACAAGGCCTGAGAAAGCAGGAGGAGATGAGCTATGAAATACCGATAGTGGAATTAGCCTGAGATGGGAGATGGGAGCCTTAAGAGGGGAGGAAACAAAGGGCGAGTACAGTTCCTTGGTATGGGGTTAAGAAGGTGAAGGATTCCTCACTTCATGACTGTTGTTTTGTTTTTAAAGTAGTATTAAGGATTCATCCACTGAGATAAAGTGGGGCAAGTGGTGGGACCATGGGTTTGAGGAAAGTGGAGTAAAGGAAATTTGAAATATTCACTGTGAGAGAAGCCAGGTGGCAAGGTGGGTTCAATAAAAGGGCAATGAGCACGGGAAGACGGTGGCCGAGTGAAGGCTCATAGAATTAAGTGGGGAAGGAGGTGAAGCCAGGAGGGAGTTTATAGATGGGGGCATACAAAGTGGTCAAGAGACTGGCCTCTATGGGGTCAAAGAACAATGGCCACCCTGTCACTAACAACCAGTTGAAGGGACAGGGAGTATCTATCCTGTCAAGAGACCTCACTTAGCTTAATGAATTGATTTGAGCATAGCTATTATTTAAATAAACTTTTAAATTTTAGAATAGTTTTACATTTACAGAAAAATTGTGAAGATAATACAGAGAGTTCTTATAAACTCCATACCCACTTCCTCACATTTTTTTTTTTTCTGGGCTCGCCACAAGGCTTGTGGGATCTTAGTTCCCCAACCAGGGATGGAACTCAGGCCCTCAGCAGTGAAAGTATCGAGTCCTAACCACCGGACCGCCAGGGAATTCCCCCACTTCCCCCCCGCCCCCCCCCCCCCCCCCGCGTTATTAACTGCTTACATCCACAGGGCATACTTGTCACAGTTACCAATATTGATACATTATGATTATTAACTAAAACCCATACTTCATTCAGGTTTCCTTAGTCTTTATCTCATGTCCTTTTTCCATTCCAGGATTCCATCTAGGACACCACATTACACTTTTCATCATGTTTCCTTAGGCTCCTCTCGACTGAGAGTTTCTTAGATGTTCCTTATTTTTGATGACCTTGACAGTTCTGAGGAGTTCTGGTCAGGTGCCTTGTAGCATGTCTCTCAACTGGGATCTTTCACTGATATTCTTCTCATGGTTCGACTGGTGTTATGGGTTTCGGGGAGGAAGACCACGGAGGTAAAGCACCGTTCTCCACACATCATACCAAGAAGACACACTATCAACATGACTTTTTACTGCTGATTGCCCTTGATCATCTGATTGAGGTACAGTTTGTCAGCTTTCTCCACTGTAAAGCTACTGTTTCTCCCCCTTTCCACGCAAACCATAGTTTTTGTTGTTGTTGTTTTGTTTTGCTTTGATCATGTACGATCGGCATTTGTGAGGCCGGACATTTCAAAGAAAAAACGTTGCAGGTTGTGATGGTTACTTTTTTTTTGGCCACACCTCACAGCATGCAGGATCTTAGTTCCCTGACCAGGGATTGAATTTGTGCCCCCTGCGGTGGAAGCGTGGAGTCAACCGCTGGACCGCCAGGGAAGTCCTGTGATAGTTAATTGTTATGTGTCAACTTGACTGGACTAACATGCCCAAACAGCTGGTTAAAACATTAGTCCTGGGTGTGTCTGGGAGGGTGCTTCTGAGGGAGATCAGCATTTGAATGAGCACACTGAGTAAATAAAGATCACCTTCTCCCATGTGAGTGACCATCATCCAGTCAGCTGACTGGCTGAATCGAACAAAACGCAGAAGAAGGGTGAATCTGCTCTCTCCCTGAGCTGGGACACCCACCTTTCACTGCCCTTGGACATGGGCGCTCCTGATTCTTAGGCCTTTTGACGTCAACCAGGAGTTACATCATCGGCTCCCCTGGTTCTCATGCCTTCAGATGAGGACTGAATTACACGACCAGCTTTTCTGGTTCTCCAGCTTGTAGACGGAAGAATCATCTGTAAACCAGGCCTGAGTCTTTTCTTCCTCTGTCAACTGATCATAAGTAACTCCCCACGAGGCCACACGTGAAGGGTGGGGGAGAGAAGGCAGTCTAGCAGGATTGGGGACCGTGGCCCTTTGGGCCACTTCTTCATGTAACTTACTTGCGCCTTAGGGCCTGCTCTGGCCCAATCACTTCCGCTTCCATTTGATGATGGAGAATGGCCACGCGTGCCCACCTTTACGGCTTGATGCGTCAGATAATACGCATTTTGTGAAGACCAGCCCGGGTCTCATGATAAGTTGGTGGCCCATGGTCAAGTATTCAGCCTCTGCTAAGGACCAGTAGAAAGTGAAGAACTGTTTCTTAAAAGGAGAGCGGTTATCGGTAGAGGATGGCAGGGTCTTGCTCCAAAATCTCAAGGACGTGTGTTGCAATTCACCTACAGAAACCTGCCAAAGGCTCCCAACAGCACCCTTATCTGCCTCTGACACTTCAGGCACCACTAGATCTGCTGGCTCGTGAGGCCCAAGTGGCAGAGCAGCCTGCACAGCAGCCTGGACCTGTTGTAGAACCTTCTCTTGTTCTGGGGCCCACTCAACACTAGCAGCTTTTCATGTCACTCAGTCAATGGGCCGGAGCAATACACTCAGCTGGGGAATATGTTGCCTCTAAAATCCAAAGAGGCCACTAGGCCTTGTGCCTCTTTCTTGCTGGAGGAGGAACCTGATGCAGCAACTCACCCTTCATCTTAGAAGGGACGTCTCCACGTGCCCCATTCCTGTTGCCAATTCGTCTTAATCCATCCGGGCTGCTGAAACAAAAATACCATAGATGGGGTGGCTTACGAACAACAGAAATTTATTTCTCATGGTTCTGGGGGCTGGGAAGTCCAAGGTCAAGGCGCCTAGTGAGAGCGTCCTTCCTAGGTCATAGATGGCTGCCTTCTCCCTGTGTCCTCACAAGGTAGAAGGGGCATGGGAGCTCTCTGGGGTCTTTTTTATAAGGACACTAATCCCGTTCGTGAGGGCTTTGCCTTCATGACCTAATCTCCTCCCAAAGGTCCCACCTCCAAACACCGTTACACTGGGGATTAGGTTTCAGCATATGAATGGGGGTGGGGGGGAATGCATGTATTCCACCTACAGCACGAGGCCACATAGGGTACTTTGGGGGTCTGAGCAGACCGATGCTTGTTTGTATGCATACTGAGAGCCAGAAAACAAAACTCCGAGACCTCTGGGGATTCTAGAGCCTGACTCTAAGAAGTCAAGGCCTCTGTCATCCTGTGCTTTGTGGAACCCTAATCGGAGAGTGGAAGCTGGCGTGGGTGCCCTGTCCTTCGAAGCCTTCGAAACCCACTCACCTTGGTACAAGACCTCACACCCCCCGAAATGACCACCTTTAATTTGCCAAAGAATGCTAATTCAGTGTCTTCGGGGACTTTTTGGTTCCTCCTTTCCTTCCAAATCGTCTGTCTGTGATGATAAACAGTGGGTCTCATGTGCGTGTGCGTAGGCCTGTGTGTCAGCAAACATGCTGCCTTTCTGAAAGGCGGGGCAGGCCGCTGTGAGCCGTGACGCCACTCACCAGAGGACTGTGACAAATTAGTCTTTTTCTGAAAAATCTTCCCAGGGATACTTCGCATCCAGTCATTACTCATGAAACCAGACGATGCCTCCTAAAATGCCAGCATCTTGGTACTCAACAGATTCGCACACCCCAGCTGGGGTGACCTGCAATTCTTCTGAGAGGTACAGAGACTGCCTCTGGCAGCCTGGGACTCTCTCATCCCACCTGCCTCCTAAAAGGAACCCAAACACAAACCACTGCCAAAAGGCCCTCTGAGCAAACAAATGCCTACAACCTTGGTCAGCCGGCACTCAGCAAATGCATGGTGCACTCATTCGATGCACGTAAAATGGACTAGGCGTCCCTTTCTGCTCCCTTCCCACACATCTAAGACGGGGGCTGATGTTACCACCTCCACTTACAGATGAGCCAGAGGGCTTAAAAGATCTGCTAAACATCTTGCAGCCGATGCAAGGGGTTCGTCTGGTGAACATTTTCTGGCTAGCTGCTGCTACTTCCCATCTGTCCAGGCCAGGAGACACTGGGCAGCTTTCTGTGTTTTAAGACAGAAGTACATCGTGAGTCACATTCAAAGTGAAATTCTAAGAATCTGGGGTTGGAGGAAGTTGAGTGCCTTGAAAGCACAAAGAGAGGGATTCCCTTTGGGATAGAAGGCCCCTGGATTCCACTCAGGAGTCTCCTGTATAGAATGCTAGAAGTGACCACTACAAATGAGTCTAAAACTCTTTAGAAATAACAGAGAAAATAATATGACAGAGGGAAGGCAGATAGGGATGGGGAAAATATGTATATAAAACCTAATTTCATCCTCATAGCAACCCTATAAAGTTGGTATTAGGATCTCACTTAACAGATGGGAACACTTAGAAGCAGAGAGGTTTAATAACCTGTCCAAAGTCAACAGCTAGGTCAGAAACTAGAACCCCAAAACTAGGTCAAAACCTAGAATTCCAACTCAGGTCTGTCAAACTTCAAAGCCTATATACTTTTCTGATATTTCAGGATGTTTTCCTGACAGAGGTGGACCAAGAAACCGAGACAGTATTTTCCCAGACCTACTTTGGCCCCGTTACAAAGCATAATGGTGAATCCCAGGAAGGAACCAAAAGAGGCAGGTGCAGGAAGAAGTGTAATTGCACAAGGACACAGACAAACAGTGATACAGTCAAGGACCAAGGATCTCCACCAACCAATGGGACTCATCCCACAACCCCAGTAAAGGGTCTTTTGGTTAAAAATGTATTCAACAAACAATACCTCCAGGTGCAAGGCCTAAAATTAAATGTGAATCTGTAAGGATGAATAGCCCTGCCCTCGAGAAGCTTGCCACACTAAGGAATATTGCCCAAAAAACTCCTGGGCAGGAATATTGAGATAGGCCACTAGAAAAGCAAGAAAGTACAGCAGCCCAGAAACCAAAACTAAGGAGGGGAAGAGAGGTGTAAACAACCAACCAACCACACCACAAGGCAGAATGGGAGCAGCAAAACATGTGATTCACTCAGGCTTGGGAGGCTGGGGAGGGCCTCCCAAGTAAGTAGGATTTGATCTGGGTCCTAAAGCACAACGATTTTCGTGGGCAGTGGAGACAGGAAGGGTATTCCAGAATGAAAGGAGAGAAAGAACAAAGGCATGAAGAAATGAATGGAAGCCAAGGAGAGGGTGAAGAGGCTGGAAACTCTGTTAAAGGATTTAAGCTGGGGACTTCCCTGGTGGTGCAGTGGTTAAGACTCTGTGCTCCCAATGCAGGGGTCCTGGGTTTGATCACTGGTCAGGGAACTAGATTCCACGTGCATGCCACAACTATGAGTTTGCATGTCACAACTAGGGAGCCCACGAGCCGCAACTAAGGAACCCACATGTTGCATCTAAGGAGCCAGCAAGCCGCAAGTAAGGAGGCTGCCTGCTGCAACTAAGACCTGGTGCAACCAAATCAAATCAATCAATCAATCAATATTTTTAAAAATTTATTTATTTTATTTTATTTTCAGCTGCTTTGGGTCTTTGTTGCTGCGCGCGGGCTTTCTCTAGTTGTGGCGAGTGGGGGCTACTCTTTGTTGCGGTATGCAGGCTTCTCATTGCGGTGGCTTCTCTTGTTGCAGAGCTCGGGCTCTAGGCATGCAGGCTTCAGTAGTTGTGGCATGTGGGCTCAGTAGTTGTGGCTCGCAGGCTCTACAGCACAGGCTCAGTAGTTGTGGCGCATGGGCTTAGTTGCTCCATGGCATGTGGGATCTTCCAGGACCAGGGCTCGAACCCCTGTCTCCTGCATTGGTAGGTGGATTCCTAACCACTGTGCCACCAGGGAAGCCCAATAATTATTTTTAAAAATTAAAACTGACAAAAGCACAAGCAAACCTGATAAATTATTTTTTTTTAAAAAAAAGGAATTTAAACTGCAGTTGGCAGGTAACAGCAGACTGGGAAAGGTGTGAGAGGAGTGAGTCAAATGGCTCAGTCAGACCTGTTCAAGAACAATAGGGATCAGTGATTAGGAGGCCATGCAGTCATCAAGGCAGAGTTAATGAGAGCTTGAGCAACAGCGGTGACTGAGTGAGAAAAATTACAGAAATAAAAGGGTCAGAATTTAGCTGTTGATTGGCTTGGGGGAAAGAAAGGGTAAAGATGAAGCTAACTCGGGTTTCCATCCTGGATGACCAGAAAAGTAGAGATGATAGAAACTGAGCGGAAGTATCACAGCAAGTGGAGGGGCTTTTGGAGAATGAAGAAAGAGAGGGTAGTAATTTCAGGTCAGACAAATTGAATTTGAGGTGCCGTTAAGTCAGTCATGTGACAATACCCACTGACTGGAAACACGAGCTAGTGAAAGGGTCTGCCAGTTCTGGCCCGGGAGCAACGTGTTTTTGTAAATAAAGTTTTATTGGAACACAGCCACACCCATAGGTTTATTGCCTGTGGCCACTTTCGCTCTACAACAGCAGAGCTGAGTAGTCATGACAGAGACTGGGTGGCCTGAAAGCCTGAAATGTTTACTATCAAGCCCTTTAAGAAAAAGTTTGCTGACCTCTGATCTAGAGTTAAAAAAAAGAGGTCAGAAATGTTTATTTGGGGAGCATGTAGTTGAGAAGAAGGCTAAGAAAGAAACACTGGAGGAATATTATAATCCATTCTCCATTCAAATAGTATTTTTGAAAAATTTTTTATTGGAGTATAGTTGATTTACAAATATTATGTTAGTTTCTCTGTACAGCAAAGTGAGTCAGTTATACATATACATATATCCACTCTTTTTTAGATTCTTTTCCCATATAGGTCATTACAGAGTATTGAGTAGAGTTCCCTGTGCTCTACAGCAGGTCCTTAACAAATAAGTGTTTGTTGATCACTTACTCTAGATCCAGCACTGGGACACTGGGCTAAGGTGATGGGACTAACACAACAAGCAAGACACACAAGGCCCCCACTCCCCTGAACTTTACAAAAGAAGCAACAGGAGGAAACAATCAGATAGCAACAAGTTATTCATTATTTTAATAACCGACATCTATATTTTGCGGGTGAGAAAGAAAAAGAGAAGTGAATGGGAGGGAACACATCTGGGCAGGACTACCGAGATAGGGCAGCAGGAAACCAAGAACATACACCCATCAGCACAGAAACCAAAGACGAAGCATCTTTTGAGAGGAAAAATGGGACTGGGCATGTCAGATGCTGTAGACCGAGGTCAAGAAAGAGGCCATCGGATTTGGCCTTTGGGAGTTAATTAGAGAGTTCTGAGACGATTTTTGGCACAATGGTGGAAAACAAACAAGTCTGCAAGGAGTTAAGTCAAGAGGGCATTGAGGGACTTGGGGAAATGAGTGTGTGATGATTTGTAAAGAAAATCAGAATAGAAAGAGAGAATAGTAGCCAAGCTATGGCAGGTTAGAGAGGCATTAAATGTGAGAGAGAGGTTTCTCTGTGAGTATATTTATAAAGAGGAAAGAAGCACTAAAGAGCAAGAGATGGAAGATTTAGGAAATAATTCATTACCCAGAGCTCAGGCAGAGGAATTATGAGAAAAACAGCCAGCATTTATTGGACACTTAGCATGAGCCAACCGCCACACTGGGAGATCTAGATATTGATACAGATAACTAAGAGATAAGTAGTCTTTAGATCTCGGATCAACCATGAAAGTTTAGTATTACCCACTTGTACAGATGAGGAAACTGGAAGTTTAGAAACTCTCCCAAAGCCCACGTTTAGTAAGGAGCAGAGCTGGGATTTCAAGCTACTATTATTTAGCTCTTGAGCCCACGTACTTTCCACTCAATCGAGATGCCACATTTTGGAAACAAGGTTCCTCCCTGCCACGGGGGGAAAGAAACAGAATGGGTGAAAAGAGAGATTCTGAAATAGAAACACTTTTTTTTTAATTTTTCTTTTATATTGGACTATAGTTGAGTAACAATGATGTGTTAGTTACAGGTGTATAGCAAAGTGATTCAGTTATACTCATACAAGTATCCATTCTTTTTCAAATTCTTTTCCCATTTACGTTATTACAGATAATGGAGCCGAGTTCCCTGTGCTACACAGTAAGTCCTTGTTGGTTATCTATTTTACATACAGTAGTGTGTAGATGTCAATCCCAAACTCCCAATCTATCCCTGCCCCCCCTTCCCCCTAGTAACCATAAGTTCATTCTCTAAGTCTTTGAGTGTAGAAACACTCCTCAGTGCAAATCCAGGTGAGCCTCGGTGGACACCTCAGTGTTCTCAGAAAACAATCTCACCTTACCTGCAATTACACACACGACTCTGGCCAAGTGCTGGAAATTTTCCATGTGCGCCCCAGATCTACTGTCTCTGTCTCACCATCTTGCTCTGTGACCCTGGAGGCTGACTTTTAGGAACAATATAACTGGCTCCCTTGCCTTCTGGCTTTTCTGATTGGGTCCTGCCAAGGGAGGGCAATGGCTGGAGACAGGAGAACAGGGGATGGGGACATGCATTGGACCCCAGCTTCCTCCTTGCCATGTCACCAGGGATTGATCACATCCTTGTACTAAAGGCCACAGCTCTGGTCAGGCAGCCCTCTGCTACAGCAGTTGCCACCCTTCAGGGTGCTTTATTATCCTTTGCCAATTTCCCTTAACTCCCCCTACATGTCTAAAAGAATCTCTTTATTAAACTCTCCGCCATTACCCTGTCCAAGTGCACCATCTCCATCCTGCTGAGCCCTGACAAGCCACCAGGTCACATACACTCCCGGATGCTCCCTCACAGTGGATAATGCAGTCACCCTGACATGCATCCATTTCCCACACACTTAAACATCACGTTCATATGTGTACATCAACCAACTGCAAGGCCTTCAGAATGGAAAAATTGAGACATTTTTCACAATATAAGCTGAACCTTGGAGCTCAATATCACTTTAAAACTCACACCCCAAACAATTTAAGAACCAATGATGGTTAATCATGGATCTTAGTATTCTCAACACCTCTAAAAATCCCCTAAAGAAACGAATCCTGGATTTGACTGACTCAGGTTCTGAAGCGGAGAGAAATGCACCAGATCTGAAGCTACAATTAGACTCAAGTTCAAAGCTCTTCCCAGTTCTGGCCTTGAAAGGGAGGCCAGCCAGTCTTTCTCTATGATTCACACTCTGTGATAGAAACGTAATTTAAAACATTAATTTGCGTCATGCTGAGTGAAGTAAGTCAAAGAGAAATATTGTATGATCACACTTAACATGCGGAATCTAAAAAGAAATGATACAAATGAACTTATTTACAAAACAGAAACAGACTCACAGACTTAGCAAATTTACGGTTAGCACGGGCAAAGGCGGGGGGAAGGGATAGTTAGGGAGTTTGGGACTGACATGTACACACTGCTGTATTTAAAATGGAGAACCTGGGACTTCCCTGGTGGTCCAGTGGTTAAGACTCCATGCTCCCAATGCAGGGGGCCCAGGTTCCATCCCTGGCTGGGGAACTAGATCCCACATGCCACAACTAAGATCCCGCACACGGCAACGAATGACCGCGTGCTGCAACTAAGACCCGGCGCAGCCAAAATAAATAATAAATATTTTAAAAAATAATAAAAAAATAAAATGGATAACCAACAAGGACCTACTCTATAGCACACAGAACTCTGCTCAATGTTATGTAACAACCTAAATGGGAAAAGAATTTGAAGAAGAATAGATACATGTGTATGTATAACTGAATCGCTTTGCTGTACACCTGAAACTATCACAACATTGCTAATCAACTCTACTCCAGTATAAAATAAAAAGTTTAAAAAGAAAAGAAAAAAATATTAATTTGCCTTTCAAAAGGGTAACGAAAAGCTGGATGCCCTCAGAATTGCTGCTTCTTTGCCCACCCCTCTCTTCCCCCACCACCACCAGCAAAAAAAAAAAGACCCTTAGTTTTTTTATTGATGTCATTCACTTATTCTGGGAAGGTGAAACCACTCAAGCTTTACTTTTTTGTTTTTTTAATAAATTTATTGTTTATTTATTTTTGACTGCCTTGGGTCTTCGTTGCTGCGCACAGTCTTTCTCTAGTTGCGGCGAGCGGGGGCTACTCTTCACTGTGGTGCACGGGCTTCTCATTGCAGTGGCTACTCTTGTACTCTTGGGCTCTAGGCACGCAGGCTTCAGTAGTTGTGGCACGCGGGCTCAGTAGTTGTGGCTTGCGGGCTCTAGAGCACAAGCTCAGTAGTTGTGGCACACGGGCTTAGTTGCCCCGCGGCATGTGGGATCTTCCCGGCCCAGGGCTCGAACCTGTGTCCCCTGCATTGGCAGGCGGATTCTTAACCACTGCACCACGAGGCAAGTCCCCAAGCTTTACTTTCAATGTGTCATTTCCTTCTTGGGCTCTGAGCGAGCACTGCCAGGCTGGTCAGAGGAGCCCCCTTTGCACCAGGGACTGCACCTCCCACAGTGTGGGCGTGCAGAGCAGTGGCTCCTGACACCAGCACTGACCCTGCCCCAAGCCTCCAGGTCTAGCTTGTGACTTCAGTCCAGTCACCATTTCACTCTTTCTTTCTCTCTGAGTCCCCGGTACTTCATTTGTAAACTAACAGGTTTACATTAAATCAGTAGTTCACATATTTTTTCAAGTATGGAGGGTTGCTTTTTATCATTAAAGAAATAGAGAGATGGTGGCTGCGTTTACGGGTCTGGTCTGCAGGTCCAGTGCGGGCATGGCTTTGTAGTAATTCCACAGCCCTCTGGGAACACTTAATACATGTTTAACACATCTTAGCCACACGTTAGAACCTCTGGACTCCAAAATCTCCTCCAGTTCCAGCACACTGGGTTTTTTTGTGAATGCCTAAGACTTGGCATTCATATAAAGAGCTGGCACTCGAGAATCTCAACATCTTTCCGTGCCAGGCTTGGCCCAGGACACTAAAAGGAATGGCCCTACATCTCAGGCATGCAAGTCTCTAGTTAGAGGCAGACCTAATCTACTCAAGTTACCCCGCGGCATGTGGGATCTTGCCGGCCCAGGGCTCGAACCTGTGTCCCCTGCATTGGCAGGCAGATTCTAAACCACTGCGACACCAGGGAGGCCCAGATTCAAGTTTTTCTGAAGCTGCCAGACAACCACCAGCAGCAGCCTCCTCTTAGAGCTGCAACTTCCAGGGCCACTGTCAGCACCATCTGTTCAGTCCTAAGAAACAAGTCTCCGGGCTCCTAGAGCATCATACAAAAACAGATCCAAGAGCTGCCCAGGGAAGAGTTGGGGAGGGAGAGGAGAGAGGAGTGAGGGAGACATTCTCAGAGCCCCACAGAAAGGAGTAAAGCTCTATCATCTCACCCCTGTTCAAAAGTCCCCTACCTCTGGCCAGGAGTTTCCATGGAAACCTTGTAAGTCCTATCTATAGGAAAAGAAAAAAATTAAAAAGAAGAAGCGTCCTGATACATACCAAAAGAAGGTATGTATGAATTAGCTCCAAGGAAGGCAGGCAGAGGAGGAGGGAGTGGGGGGTTCACGTGGGAAGAAGCAGAGCTGATCATTATCCTGATACATAAAAAAGGCTCTGTGAAAACCAGGCTGCCTTTCAGTCACAGAATCAGGAAGGAGGTGGGGTAGACAAGTAGGTATGAGGCACTAGGAGGTTGGCGGGGGAGCACTAACATGTGAAAGTAACTACAAGGAAAGGGGCGGCAGCACTAACATGTGAAAGTAACTACAAGGAAAGGGGGGGACTGAGAGTCAACTCATGAAGGATCTCAGGCCAAAGGTTCTTTCCAGAGGAGGAAGGACAGGACAGCAAGTGGAGAGCAGAGCCGGTGGTATGTTTAGATGGCGACAGAGAGCAGCCTCCTATACTCTTCATCACCTCGGGCCACCTGCAGAGTCAATCAATCTAGCACCCTAATTTCCATGTTTGAACACCTTAAAATAATAATAAAGTGTCTGGAGGTGTTCTGTACATCTTTGTCTTATAAAATTGCAATGCTTTGGGTCACTTGTAAAGAAGAACTCTGTTAAACTCTTTTTCTCCTAATCTTGATTTTAAGATGAAATTTGAGTGAGGAGGGAGTCTCTGAGTCTTAAATGTCATGCAATTTGTTTTTTAAAAATAGACCATGGGCTTCCCTGGTGGCGCAGTGGTTGAGAGTCCGCCTGCCGATGCAGGGGACACGGGTTCGTGCCCCGGTCCGGGAAGATCCCACGTGCCGCGGAGCGGCTGGGCCCGTGAGCCATGGCCGCTGAGCCTGCGCGTCCAGAGCCTGTGCTCCACAACGGGAGAGGCCACAACAGTGAGAGGCCCGCGTACCGCAAAAAAAAATAAAAAATAAAAAAAATAGATCATGAGGAGCAAAGAAATCAATGTAATAGCTAAAACTTTTAAACTCTCAGAAGAAAACATAAAAAGGCATAAATCTTTGTGACACTGAACTAGGCAATGGTTTCTTAAACATGACACCTAAAGCATGAGCAATAAAAGACAAATAAATTGGGCACCATAAAAAGTTTAAACTTTTGTGCTTTAAAGGACACTCTCAAGAAAGTAAAAGGACAACTCAAAGAACTTGAGAAAATTTTTATAAATCGTATGTCTGATAAGGGACTTGTATCTAGAATATATATATAAAGAGCTCCTACAACTCAATAATTTTAAAATAAGCAAAGGATCTGAACAGACATATCTCCAAAGAAGATACACAAAAGGCCAATAATTACATTAAAAAGTACTCAACATCATAAGCCATCAGGGAAATACAAATCAAAAACACAATGAGCAGGACTTCCCTGGTGGCGCAGTGGTTAAGAACCCGCCTGCCAATGCAGGGGACATGGGTTCGAGCCCCGGTCCGGGAAGATCCCACATGCTGCGGAGCAACTGAGCCCATGCGCCACAACTACTGAGCCTGAGCTCTAGAGTCCGCAAGCCACAACTACTGAGCCCAAGTGCCACAACTATTGAAGCCCATACACCTAGAGCTCGTGCTCTGCAACAAAGAGAAGCCACTGCAATGAGAACCCCATGCACCACAATGAAGAGTAGCCCCCGCTCACTGCAACTAGAGAAAGCCCATGCGCAGCAACAAAGACCCAACACAGCCATAAACAAATAAGTGAATTTATTTTAAAAAAACAACAACACAATGAGGTATCACTTCATAACCACTAGGATGATAGTTATAATAAAAATGATGATAACAAGTATTGGTAAGAATGTGGAGAAATTGGAACCCTCATACATTCCTGGTGGGAACATAAAATGATGCAGCCACTTTAGAAAACAGTCTAGCAGTTCCTAAAGAGCTTTTACATAGTTACCATATGATCCACCAATTACCCAAGTACATACCCAAGAGAAATGAAAATATATCCGCACCAAAACTTCATAACAGCCAAAAAGCAGAAACAACCCAAATGTTTACCAACTGAAGATCAGATAAGTAAAATGTGGCATAACCATACAATAGAACATTATCCAGCCATAAAAAGGAATGAAGTACCGATACACATGCCACAATATGGATGAACCTTGAACACATTATGTCAAGTGAAAGAAGCCAACACAAATGACCACATATTGTATGATTCCATTTATAAGAAATGCCCAGAATAAGCAAATTCAGTCCATAGAGACAGAAGGTAAAGTAGTGGCTGTCTAGGACTGGGGAGATTGGGGGAAATAGGGAGTGACAGTTAATGGGTACAGGGCTTCTTTTAGGGGTGATGAAACGTTATAAAATTGATTGTGGTGACGGTTGCACAACTCAGTCAATATACTAAAACCCACTGGAGTCTACACTTTAAATGGGTTAATTGTATGGTCTGTGAATTAGAGTTCAATAAAGCTGTTATAAGAAAAATAGACCAGGAGAAACTGTAATATACTGATCTTGTCATTTAGAGTTTTGATATTCAGGATTTTTTTACATCATTATTATTTCAAAAAATATATTGCACTAATATTTTATCTTGATAACTGAGTTTTTTTGTTACCTTCTTAGATTTTGTGCTTGAGGCCAGTGCTTCACTTGCATCACCCTAGCGCAGCCCTGAACTGGGTGTGGTAGCAAAGACATCATCCTTTAAACAGCCTTTTCTGATCCCCAAAGGGGTCTGTTGGAGGCTTCCTTCCACATTCCTCAGTTTTCTCCCTCTGCCTCCCAACCTGAGTTGTCAGATGCATGCTTCACCATTAACCCTCCTGACGCCCTTTAGCTGCTCCTTCATATACACTTTCTCCCACTGGCTTTACGTGTGCATATGTACGTGTGTGTGTGTGTGTGTGTGTGTGTGTGTGTGTAATTATGCAGAATAAAAACGATTATGTAAAACTGAAGGTGGGCAACTACCCTAATTTTTAAATAATGAGAAGCAAAGAAAGCACATTCTACAAGTATAGACCAGTGAGCATGAACTGGATATCTAGCAGAATTCCAAAACTAGATTATTTCACAAGACGAGTTTATAAACATTCAGAAAGCGTAGCTGTTTCCAATAGCAGCCAGGAAGGTTTCGCTAAAACCGAGGAATGTCAAATGAACCTCACTGCCTTTTTTGACACAGTTATTAGACTATAATAATAGATTAGGGAATTGCAAAACAGTGAATATTTAGCCTTCAATAATGCATGCAGCAGTATCTTTACATCATTGCTAACAAGATAAAGAAATGTAGGTAAGATGACTGCATATTCAGAAGAGTTGTAGCCATCTGATTGATGGTATGCAAATTTAGTTCACTATAAGCTCACTATATGTCAAAAGCATAAAGCAGCTGCAAAAAAAATTTAAGTGGACCTTGGGCTACAGCCATGTCCAAATGTCCTAATGCCTGCTCTACTCTCCAACTGATTTCCCAGGAATACCGTGCTCATTTCTGGGGGTTCTACTTTTTAAGGGGACACCAACCAAGTGAAGTGCTTCCAGAGGACAGTGAGGCTGCAGTAGAGAATCAAAAGATTACAGAACATGTTTAATAAAAAAAAATCAAGGTCAGGTCTTTCCTGTGCAGTAGTGAAGCCATAAGTGGAACATGATGGCTACTTTGAAATATGTGAAGGACTCAAATAAAGGAAAACAAAAACAACAACGGAATCAAGTTGATGTAACCCAGAAGGTCCAAACTAAAGCCAGACAACAGAAGTTTAAAAAAAAAGTCAGCTCAGGGCTTCCCTGGTGGCGCAGTGGTTGAGAGTCCGCCTGCCGATGCAGGGGACGTGGGTTCGCGCTCCGGTCTGGGAAGATCCCACATGCCGCGGAGCGGCTGGGCCCGTGAGCCATGGCCGCTGAGCCTGCGCTCCACAACGGGAGAGGCCAAAACAGTGAGAGGCCTGCGTACCGCAAAAATAAATAAATAAAAATAAATCAGCTCAACTGAAAGAAGGGCCCCTTCCCCAAGCCTGAGCTGCCCTGCAGTCCGATGGCCTGCCTTGGGAGGGAGACAGTTACCTGCAAAGACAGCTTTCAAGTTAGCCTTACTGGAATGTTGTAAGGCTTGGGATTTAAATAATTAGATGAGGTCGGAGCTCATGACTTACTGGGTCCCTTCAAATCAGAGACACTATGAATCTCTGTTTCTTTTCTTCTCTCCTTTCTAGCCTTTCATATGCTTTCTACTGCACTGAGCATTTGAAAGATGTTCTTAAGCCATAACCCATGGTTTTGACCTAATTGCATCCCTCTGACTCTGTTCTCCAGCCTTCCTTCCTCCCTCCCTTCCTCCTTCTCGCCATCTTCCCTCATCCCTCTTGAGGCTGACACAGTACGATGCTTCAAGCTCCTCCGACACCCCCCACTGAAACTGGTTGATGTGAGGAAAAGAAAGAATAGGAAAAAAGAAAAGAATAGCAGGGACCAAAGACTGAACTCAGGTGGCATACTGAGCCTGTTGTATCTGCTGTGAAATCTCTAGTGCTTGCTGGCTCTGAGACACAGGCAGACGTTCATGGAACTGACTGGATTGAGTTCACCTGAATTAGCCTCAGGAGTGTCTACATATGCTGTTATCTTTCTGCATAACATTCAGGGCTTGTAACATATTCCATGTCTGTTCTCCCTGCTCTGCTGGTAAGTTCCAAAGGCCAGACCATGCAGCTTGGCCTCTATCCCCAGGGAGGCACTCAATCGCTAGCAATTAAATGAATGAAGAATCTCTCTTATCCTTCCCCCTACATCTAGACTGATCAAAATTATGATGCTGCTGATGAAAGTCTTGCTTAAGACTAAGCATTAGACAGTGCATAGAACTTGAGAGTTAACAGAGATGTCAGAAAACACCTAGCATAACCCCTCCATTTGACAGATGAATAAACTGAGGGCCAGAGTGAGGAAATGCTCAGCTAGGAAGAAGCAGAGCTGGGAATCAAAACTAGCTCTTCTGGTCTCTGACAGACAGAATGTCACAGGAACAGAAAACACAGCTTTTGGAATCACATGAAACTGGGTTCCAGTGCCAAGTCTTCCTCTGACTAATGCCATGATCTTGGGCGAGTTAATCAGGGTCTCCGAGCCTCAGCGTCTTCAGAAGTGAATGGGAAAGATAATACCTTCCACCAAGTCACCAGCACACGGGATACACTCAGTAAGAGGTAGCTTTGATGACTATTACCAAGTCCAGTGCTCTGCCCACTACAACACACGGGCCCTTGGTTTTGTGCCTGTAGGAAAAGCCATATGTGGAAAAAGAATGATGGGGACACACCAACCCCGAGCGCCTTCTATATGCTAAGCACTTTTCCATTCTCAATCTAAAACACAGAGGAGCCACATACAAAGCGGCAGAACAACCGCCATCCACACGGATGCCCTCTTTCAGCTGGGAGCACATGGCCGTGAAGGGAAATCCACTTCATTCAGGTTCAATATCTTTCGTGAGTCTTTTCTTTGGGTATCTGACCTTTCTCTTCAAGTCCCTACGTTAGGACCTCCCATATAGAGAATAACAGAGAGCCACTGAAACTTCTAAGTATACATTATCTTCCAGCTATTCTGGGTGGCACTTGTGGGCACAGGGCAGGGCGCACGTCCAGTTCAGAGATCTGTCACTGTGGGAGCTTAATAAAAGCCAGGAACAGTTAAACAGGGCATGTGGACAACTCACACCTTCCCTTACAGCTTGCTTCCTGCCTCCTCATCTGCTGCTTCTGATGTCCCCAGAGCTGGTTCCAGCTTCCCTGGTGACAGAGTCTCCTTCTCCTCTTTTCTGGTGGCATTACTGCCGCGATGTCACACTCCAGAGACTCTGTGACTCAGTTCTTCCAAGGGAACTTCCCTTTTTCCTGCACCCGGCCCACACTCTGCCCTCTTAGCATTAATGCTTGGTCCACCCAGAACTTCTCATTCAGTTTGCATGAGTGAGATAAATTCTGGAATTTGGCTGCCGACATTTTGAGGCATTTATCTTTAGATTTTCATAACAGCTATCATCCTGATGCGACATGTATAGACAAGACAGAGGAGGTGTTTCCCAAGATAAATCAGCCTAAAGGAAATGAGTGCAATAATCTTGTCTTATTGGATCTATTTATTCTACTGTCGGAGGAATTCAGGAGCTGAGAAGAGGAATGGTCAAAGGGAGGTGAGGTTTGTTTGTCAAAGTAGACACTGGTGTTCTTTTAGAGCAGCTCTTGGGAATGATTCAAGAGGTAGGAGTGGGTGGGAGGGAAAAGGATGATACTGATTAATATGGTAGGTGGAACCCCGTGTAAATTTTGTGGGTGTAAGACTTGCAGAACTGAACTACAAGAATTGTGGACTACAATAATTCCACATGTGTTACTTTAGTTAACCAGCAGTTACTGAGTTTCCAAAATCCCATGGTAATTCTAAAATAGAGCAACTACTTGGATCACAGAGTGAGCAGGGATAGCAACCCAGACACAATCCCTGTGGGAGGAGAGAATTCCGATTCCAAGAACTCGGTCCAAGTCCCTCACTTCCCGTAACCCAGAAAGTTCCTGTTCCTTGAATAGCCACCAGACCAAAGGGCAAGACTTGGGCAACTAGAAACGAAAAAGAGAATCATGTCCATGGTCACGAATGAGAGAGACTGTCTTTGCACTTAAAATGGTTCGTCTTAGGGTTGGAGAGGACCACAGTGACCCTTATCTCACTCCCAGCCGTCAGGGTTCCAATTCTTGTCAAGTCTCCTGATTCCATGCTAAGATATTTCCTATTGTCTGTATCAAAGCTCAAAAGCTACACCTCAGAAGTAGTGTGCCCCCAAATCTGCATAGCCCCCATTGCTAATAGAGAAAACGGAAAACAATTTATAGTAACAACAACGGGAGTGAGGTAGCACACCTTGTTCTTGTGTAGACTATTCATCAATCAATATTCAGCGACTCAATATATTTTTACAAGCTCTAACTCTGTAAATGAGCAGGATGCAAAACCATGCCCACTTTCTCATTACAAGCATGCAGAAAAGTATTACTTCCATGATAAAAACTACATGAGATTACACCACCTCAGTTATATTAGGGAGGTAGGATTATGGGTGATTATCCATTTCTTCCAAACATTTCTGTAATGCTGTCATATGGCATTGATATTTTTTCAAGTTGAGAAAGAGATCAACTGAATGGATATGCCGGAGCTATTCTCTTTCCTTCTGACACGTTGGCCAGGGAAGAGGGATTGGAGACAGGGTATACTCCGGCAAGTGTGTGTCTATCTGTGAAGGTAAGGTGGGGGGATGGGGAGCTGCTGACCAAACACTGATTCCTGACATGTTTGCATGAGGCAGACGAGCCAGACAACTCTGCAAAGTCGTGCTGAGAGAGGTCCAGTGGTGACATCCGACCTTGAATCACTAAAACCCAATCTGTGAGAGACCTGTGGGCCCAGGCTTGGTTGCCGACACTATGCTGGGCATTTGCTCCCACCTTCTCTTACACGAGTTTTAAGTTGTTCCATATAGAGATCAGGAGCAACCTGAGGAAGGACGTGGTCCTTATTCTTCTGCTGTTACATCCTTAACTCCATCCTGCATAGCCTTCAACAGTATCTAGCATCATTCCAGCACCGGAATAAATAATTGTTGAAGCCTAGTGAGGCATGCAAAGAGGTAAACAGAAGTCAATTCTATGGCAGAAAGCTGGATTTTGTCAATTTTCAACAACCAACCTGGGCATGAACCAGATGTGTACTGGTTCAGCAGGGAGAAGGTCGTTACCTAGGCCACAACCTTTGCTGATAGCACCCAAGCCCCCACTGCCCTTCCTTCCTGGCTAAAATAACTGAATGCTTCCTGTAAAAACCACACTTTCTTTGGCCCCTATGACTTTGCTTATGTTTTCTCTGCCTAGATGGTTCTCCCCACTTTTCCTTGCCTACTCTGTCTTATCCGTCAAAATATAAATGCTTAAGCATCACCTCCTCCAGGAAATTTTTCTCCATACTCCAGGAAGGGCTGAGTGTCTTCTCTATTACCAGAGCACCTGGACATACTTCTATCTTCGCCCTACTCATGTTAGAGATAAAGTGTCTGTTTACAAATCTTAACTTCTTCCCTAAAAAGTGAATTTCTCTAACAACAGGGCCCACAACTTTACTCTTCTTTGCAACCCTAATACTTAACACAGAGTCTGGGACACAGGAGCTGCTACTGTGTTTCAGGTGTGTGTATATACACACACACATACATACATACATACATGTTGCCGGGTGGATGAATTTTCATGCCAAACATTCATTCATTCATTCATTTCTACGAAAGAGAAGAGCTTCAGTAATCCAACAGTGCTAAGTCATGAAGATAAAAGTCTGAAGCAAACAGCCAAATAGACAGAAATTTCTTTAGAGTGTTGCAAACACACTCAACAAGAAGTTCACTTGCTTGAGAAAAAAGACAGTTCTAAAGGTAAATGAACAATCATTGCCATATGGTCCCCATCCAGTAGCAGGCGAGTTTAAGGATAATATGCACTTATGGTTTAAGGGCAGAGAACTGAGTGGGGATGTGGGAAGGAGGTAACAGCTGGTACCAATGAAATCAGCCGGTTTTTAAAAGTTCTACTCATCCAGGTATCATTAGAATACAATGCTATACAATCCCAGTGCACAGACAGGAAGCAAGCACTCCCTTCCATCTTTGTAACAAAAAGTTGTTACATCTTTTGTTTACAATTTCTTCAGTTTATTCTTCTGTCTATATCCTACATCTTCAAATATGTACTGGTTTAGTCCATTTTGAGAAAAAAAAATCTTTGATGAATTCTGTGATACTGTTCTTAGTATCTTCACGTTCTCCTGCTTTGGCCGTTGACCTTGTAAAACGGGCAGGCTCTACTACTGTGACCATGTTCTCTCCTTTTGCTCATTATTCCTCTGCAACAGGGCTACTGTCCCCACTGCATTACTGAAACGTGTTCTCCGAGATCACTGATGGACCAATCGTCAAAGTCAGTCATCAAACTTCTCTTGGTCTGCAATCTCCTTTTCTTCTCCTTGTTGCATCTTAACACCCATGACCCGCTTCCCTCCACACTTTCTTCAAACTCTCTCCTTCTGAGCTTTGGTGACTTGACAGTAGCCTAATTCCCCAACTGGTCCTTCTCTGACTCTTTAATAGGCTTTCCTTCTGCCCCCACACCTTAAACATGGGCATTCTCCATATAGATAAATGGATGTCTTTGTCAGAGGGATGCCCACCCCTCTATGTGAAGTCCAGAAAAACCTAAGGAAGGGGGACATGACAGAGGCAACCAGTTTGAAAATTTGTCAGAGGAGGTTTTAAAATCCATCTATAACTCCGAGACTACAGGCTGAAAACTTTGAGTCTACAAGAGAAAGTCCCAGCTCCTGAGCTTTATATCAGTGAGGCTCTAATCTACGTTTTCAACCTGATCTCTCACCCTTCCCCTCCAGAACACCTCCACAGAGTAGACATTCGTTAAATATCTTTGACCAAACAGATGAGTACACAAATATTTCATGCATGGATAACATCATCTACCCCGGCCCCATCACTCTCCACCCTTCAACAATACAACGTGGCTTGTACTTGCTCATCCTTAAGATCTGTTCACATCACCTCCCTTGTATGAGATGCTTTTCCTATTGATTTCTCACCTACGTAAATCTTGCCCACTGTTCAAGGCCCAGTGTGAATCTCACTTTCTCCAAGACCTCCCCTCCTTATCCATACAATATTTACTACGTTCCACCTTTTGGGCATTTAGTGTATTGTTAATTATGTTTAAATGACTTCTTGCCCAACAACTTTTGGAGCCACGTGGGGATGGGGGGTATCTTATGCTTCTTTGTGCCCTCCATAAGTGTAACTTCGTACTTTTGATGGAGGCAATGCCCAGTAAGTAGTTTCCTAGAGCTTTGTTTCATGTAACACAGCTGTGTTGGAAGCTAGATTAGCATCTCAGCTCTGAATTGTAGGCAAATAACCTTGAGGAAGTCACCAAATCTTGGTTTTTCCTATCTGTGAAATTGGGAAATTAATAGTAGTGACTCATGGTGGAACTGTGCGCTAAGTGAGACCAGGAATGCACTGTGCTTAGCGAAGGGTTTGGCCCATGATAAAAGTTTCAATAAAAATCGTTGATGATGACAAAAAGGATGATAATTCTTCAGATGTAGATTAGACCTAGATCAATGCCAAGGCCAAATGGATACCTTTTATCAAAACTCTGTGACTACGTTGAGGGAAGCTCACTCACAGAAGAGGAGTACTTCCTTGCTCTATCTGACACTGAGGAAGACAGATGCCATCATGCCCCACCTAAGCTGCAGCAACTAAGCAACAGCGCTTTAAATGACGTTTTATATAGCTCATTCCTAGGGTTGCTTCTCCCACATCTGTCCTTAAGCACTCAGCACAGAGTGACAGCCCATCAGCTCTACACTGGGTTATCTGGAAACAAAAGCAGAGGATCACCGTCAGTTGCTTTGTGACCATTTAACCAAATGGCAGACAAGTGCACCAGGAGGCTGTTACCAAAGTAAGACATGAAGGCTGTCAACCCGTAGGGTCAGTGATCTGAAGGATGCCGAGACTATCTTTACCTTGCCCTTCCTGCATTAGACGTGAGCTAGGCTGCTCTCCGGCTTTTATTCCAAAGATAGCAAATCTGTGGTTGGAAATCTCTAGACCTTAATGATACCCACGTTTGAGGGACGGCTCCTTGAAACTCTGAACTGTGGTTTCAGTTAAGAGGCCAACAGAGATAGTGGTTTATCATAAGAAAGGGGCCTCTAAGTAGTAATGTTTACTTTGTGTTCACATTTTCCATCTCTGACACTCAAGAGCAAAATGGTCTACCTTGGAAAACTAGACTCAGTTTGACTGGGGCAGGGGGTAATTGGGCAGACAAAACACAAAATTACTGAATGAGTAATTTAAGAACAGATGGAAACAATAACACGGATAACATAGGGTCAATCCAGATAACAAACACATACTTCATAACATTTTGGAAGCAGTTAATAGCATTTGAACAAGACCAGGAAAACTGTCAAAGCATAGAGACCATCGATATATTGAAACACCTACCACATCTCACACTTCTCTTCACAGCTAGCATGTCTAAATACACACTCAGTAAAGCTATTAACATGGATGGCTACATGGCTGTTAACTGACATTCTGTCCAGATGGGATTCTCCCCGGGGAAACCAAATCAGAGAACAAAATAATCAGCAAATAGGAAACAATTCTCCGAATGACCGTGAGTTCTGTACAGCTAAACTCTTAGGGACCTCAAGCTCTGGCAAAAAGAGCCTGGATGATTTCTTTGAGGGTTCCCCAATATAGGTTATTAACTCATGTTCCAAGGAGACAAGGATGGGAGACCAGAAAACTTTCTCAGCAGACTTCTGTAATTTTCTTATGAGCAGTTTAACGGGTTTCCATATCTATGGTCAAATGATCTTCTCCAACCTACATATGTAAGAGGTGTACCTTGGAGAGTTCCTTCTTTCTAAGCATGTTTCACCCTTTTCCAGCATAATGCCTTTCCTGGGGAATGACAAAAGTCATTTGCTTAGTACCAGCTTCTGCAGCCCTAAGTATGTAATCCATCAAACTGACTGACAAGGCAGTGATCTGGGAGAATTTCCACTTTTTCTGAAAGGGAAAGCACTGACTCAGATTCCCCTTCAAGTGCAGGTCATACAGGGAGACCGTGCCATACTTTAGCAGGCCAGAAGCTGGGTAACTGATGACTAGCCATCCGGGAAATCTGTGCCCACGCTATTGAAAATTCATCCACGCCCCCAAACCCTTCCAGCTATAAGACCAGGCAAACTGTACTGCTACTGTGCCTGGCTCTAGTCTCTCTGCTGTGTAAGAAACTAACAATGTTGTAGAAAGGGTCAGCTCGCAATTATCAGCACAAATTATCAACATGAATCTCTGCCTGTTAACAGAGGGTGATGTTATAAATAATCAGGTGATTAATTTTTTTTACATCTTTATTGGAGTATGATTGCTTTACAATGGTGTGTTAGTTTCTGCTTTATAACAAAGTGAATCAGTTACACATATACATATGTTCCCATATCTCTTCCCTCTTGCGTCTCCCTCCCTCCCATAGGTGATTAATTTTTATTTGCTCCTAGTGTGAATATGATTTTTAAATGTGTGGTGGTAAAATAAAATTTACCTGTTCAAATTGCTCTGCCTTAAACATACACCCACAGACAACGAGGGGAAGAGGAGACAGATTCAGGGAGCACAGGATGAGAACTTTACAAGATAATCTACGTAGAGGGCAAACTGAGGAGCAGAATACTGGACAGGTTGCCCCATAGGCTGTCACCTTCAATGGGAACACCATTCTACCCTTCTTCAAAATACCCTTCTTCACGGGAGATTCCATTAATGACTCTAAACTCTGTGTCTGGAGATGGGGGCGCTGGTCCAGGATCTGCCACCAACCAGCTTTATGGACTTGGATGACTGACTTTTCTCTGAGCCTCATTCTCCTCATCTGTAAAAGGTTAAATGAGATGATTCTAGGCTCCTAAATTGCCAGGAATACATGAAAGTGAAGCCACAGAAGGCAACTGAGATCTTAATTTTTAGTATTTCTTATCCAGGATTCATCATAAAACTAAGTAATGACCGAGTACTTAGAAGGACACTCTTACAGATTGTTTCCTGGGTTACAGATTGTTTCCTGGGTAATGTGTCTGCATCTACATTGAAGCCCTACATTTAGTCTCCTACTGGAACAGCAGTCGAAGAAATGAGAAATACCTGGAAGAAAGGATAACAGACTGACAAAGAAAGGATGCTTTAAAACCTTGCTTCAGTGCTCTGTAATTGAAGTAAACAAATAAGCAGGCAGATGAAACAGGGCTGAGACATCTTTTCCCCCTTTTTCCCCTTAAAGCTCTTTTTGGATGACATCAGCTGTTTATAGATACCTAGAGACTTGTGTTCTTTTGATTTGCATGTAGAACAAAGACACACAGTCGCCCCAAACTACAGACGTTGTGATGATGCAGCAAAAGACACCTAGAAATGGGAAGGGGGAGGGGACGGGGACAGAGAGGATGGACAAGCCACAGAGAACTCTAAGAGGACAAGTCAGCAAGGGCCAGACAGCCCTGCTGCTGCTGTTCCCTGAACGACAGAAAGATCCTTCGTCTGCCTCAGCAGGCCCATCATTTGCTTGGCTTCTGGTGACAACACTCGTAGGAAGCACGTGGCTCAGTGGTGAATCAACCCTACAGAACAGGCCAGCTTGGATGAAAACGGAAACCATTATGTTACCTGCCTGGAATGGAGGTATAGGGAATGGTCTAAAAAATTCACTTCATGGGGCTTCCCTGGTGGCGCAGTGGTTGAGAGTCCGCCTGCCGATGAAGGGGACGCGGGTTCGTGCCCCGGTCCGGGAAGATCCCACATGCCGCGGAGCGGCTGGGCCCGTGAGCCACGGCCGCTGGGCCTGCGCGTCCGGAGCCTGTGCTCCACAATGGGAGAGGCCACAGCAGTGAGAGGCCCGCGTACCGCAAAAAAAAAAAAAAAAAAAAAAATTCACTTCATGAACCTAAAATTTCATGAAGTGAGAGCTAAGAACTGTTCTCTGGAAGGGACACATTTATTTTAAGGCATTGATGATGTAAAATTAAATTAAATTAAATTTAATTTAATTTAAAAGCCCATTTTAAAAAAAATGATTCTGTGGCTTGGACTTTCCAAAGTCCAGGTGGAAAAAGCTTGCCATCACGTGTTTTTGAAATTTTTCAAAATACTTGTTAATTGGGCTCTGCAACTGTACATCATCATAAGACAGTGGCAGATAGATCATGAGATGTCATCCAGCACAGCATTCTGTTTCCAGTGAGGTCCACCCCTAACTAATCCCAGATGGATGGGGACTACCCAGTGTTGAATTCACAGCCTTTCTTGGTCGCCCACCCAACAGTAAGGTGCTCCATCTCGATAATACAATTAAGGCGACACTAATTTAAGGGAGATGGTCACTGGCATGCAGCTTGCTGAAACAACTTTTTATCCAGATATCAACCCTAGAATCTCAAACGACCTCTGAGATGTGTCACCAGGATCTCAAACTCAAACCCTTTGAAATTTCTCATTCTACTCCTCCCTTAAGTCTCTTCTTCTGTCTCATCATCCTCCCAGTTTATCAGTTATCTTCTGGCTTCACTTTCCTCTAGGTCACTTTCCTCAAGAATAGTCTCACCAGCACCCTCGATGCCTTGTGGTTTTGCCAAACCTTCCCAGTACATCTCCTACCCAAGAGAAATCCAACCAACTGCTCTCTCTGCCCAGGTATCAGCTCTGTATGGAAATTTTTTGCTTGCCCACAGTCAATAATCTTGAACTAAAACTGTTCCATTCTTCTTGAACTCACTACCCCACTTCCTACTTTATTCTCAGAAGGTGGTTTCACCTCTTCTTCACAGAGGACACAGAAGTTACCTCTTAAAGTTACCCCTGAACTTATCTCTTGAAGTGACATCCAGTGGTCCTTCATATCTGCACTTCTGAAAGCAGCACTCATCTTTTGCTACTTTCCTATTTTTTCCAAGAAAGGGGCATTCCTTCTCTACCCTTAACAGGGTTTTAATGAGAATTCAATCAATCAATCAATCAATGTAAGATACCTAGCACAATGCTTAGCAGGGTGTAGATAATATCGGTTCTTTTTTTTTTGCGGTACGTGGGCTTCTCACTGTTGTGGCATCTCCCGTTGCGGAGCACAGGCTCCGGACGCGCAGGCTCAGCGGCCGTGGCTCACGGGCCCAGCCGCTCCGCAGCAGGTGGGATCTTCCCGGACCGGGGCACAAACCCGTGTCCCCTGCATCGGCAGGAGGACTCTCAACCACTGCACCACCAGGGAAGCCCAATATTGGTTCTTTTTAAAAAATATTTTATTGAAGTATAGCTGATTTCCAATGTTGTGTTTAATTTCTGTTATACAGCAAAGTGATTCAGTTATATATATATATATATATATATATATATATATATATATATATATATATATATACTTTTTCATATTCTTTTCCATTACGGTTTATCACAGGATATTGAATATAGTTCCCTGTGCTATACAGTAGGACCTTGTTGTTTATAATATTGGGTCTTAGCCATTCTTCCCTCTACAAATTTAATCTCTCCTATCTACCTATCTTTTTTTTTTTTTTTTTTTACTAGATTCTGTTACCTCTTGAGTTCTTAGAGACCCTACTCTCTTAGCTGTCTCTTCTCTTTCCTGTATCTTTAATCTCTCCCTTTCTGTCTAGCTGCCCCCCTTTCACGGACAGACATATTCAAGTGCTTCCCCTCTTTTTAACTTGTTTTTATTCTTACTTCTCTTCCAAAGGCCCTCCTTTCTTTCAAACACTGAGAGCAGTATTCCTAAACTCTCTGCTGTCTTCAGCTCTGGGCAATGGTACCCTCTTGTTCTTGATCCATCTTCCTTTACAACTTCAATAAAACTGTTTTAGCTGAGTTTACGAAGGACGCCCTGCGTCTCTACTCCAGTGGCCTGTTTTCAATACGCATCCTGTTCAGATTTTGATCTCATTGCCCTCCCTTTCAACTCTGCTTCTTTTCTGATACTTCGTATCTCAAATTATTGCTACTGACCTAGTTAGGATAACATCAAGCTAGAACGTTAAGGCAAGCCGTGGTTCCTCCTCTCCCCTCCCTCAGCCTCTACCACACCTCTGCTACCAAATTTTGATGACTATTTTTTTAAACTACTTCTCAAATCTGGATAGTCTATTCCAACCTTTCTTGCCAGAGCTTAGACGCCATGTGAGTTTCCCAAACCTCACCTGCACTAGTCAGCAGCCCCTTTACGGCAACTGGTCTTGAGACTCTCCCTGTTTTGGTTATCCTCCACATCGCTGCCACAGTTAGTTTCCTAAACACGTTAATCTGTTCTTCTCACTCTCCTGCTGGGGAGTGTCTGGGGCTCCCACGTGCCTCTCTGAAGTACAGCTATGTAACTGCACCTTCAGAATCCGACTCCAGTTCACTGCTCCAGGCTCATCACCTCTCCTACAGCACACCTGATGGTCTGAACACGTCAAACACCTCACAACTCCTGCTTTCTGCACAGGCTATCTGACTGAAATATGATTTCACCCTTTCCCATCTGGAGCCTGCCTACTCGCCGTTAAAGCCCCTGCTCAAATATAAGCTCTTCTGAAAAAGCCTTGTCAGACACGCCTCCTTATCCTTTACCACTTTGTAGCCATTAACACGTTGTCCCTGACTCCTCCACGCTGCTTACCTTCCTCACTAGACCCTGAGCTCTCTGAAGAAAGAATTATCATATGCAACTCGGCATCCCCAACACCCATTTGGTTTCTCGCTTAACAAATATTTGCTGCAAGAATGTAAAGAGAGGATGTGGTTAAAAAAATATGACAGAAATAAACAAGAAGAGAATAAAATGGTGGTGAGAACACGTTACATCCTGTCCACAACTGGTAAAGATAATATACCCTGGTAGAAAAGGACGAGAGAGAAGGATACTTCATCAGTGCTCGGAAAAACCTACATTCCCGTCCATCAACTCATGTCTTTCCACCGTCGACACAGGAATCAAATCCATAAAAAGTGGTAATGCCTGTATTCTTCTCTCTCCGATTTCCGGCTTGTGGGTACCACTTTCTATCCTCTCCCAAGATCAGTTGTCCAAACTTGATCATGGTAACGTCATCAGTGCAGGTACACAAGATGCCCAAAGGCTGGGGACTTCCCTGGTGGTCCGGGGGTTAAGACTCTGTGCTTCCAATGCAGGGGGCCCGGGTTCGATCCCTGGTTGGGGAACTAGTATCCCATATGCCCTGCAGCGCAGCCGGAAAAAAAAAAAAAGATGCCCAAAGGCTCAATGCCTAAATTAAATTTGCCTGTTGCTGGGAGATATCAGGCTTCAGACAGAAGAGTCAAAACCTGGCACTAGGGCTTCCCTGGTGGCGCAGTGGTTGAGAGTCCGCCTGCCGATGCAGGGGACACGGGTTCGTGCCCCGGTCCGGGAAGATCCCACATGCCGCGGAGCGGCTGCGCCCGTGAGCCATGGCTGCTGAGCCTGTGCTCCGCAACGGGAGACGCCGCAGCAGTGAGAGGCCCGCGTACAGAAAAAAAAAAAAAAACCTGGCACTAGAGCTGAACTCAGGTGCAGGAGGCATCCAGATGTGTTAAGCGTGATCATACTTGGGGAGCAAATAAATAGGTAAGATTATTTTAAAGCAATTTTATAAATCCTCTCATCTCATCCTCCATCGGGCAAACACTCTAAGAAAACAGACCTGTTGTCCCTGCTTACCTGTTCTTGCTTCATGACAAGCCAATATAGATCATTCAGATTGGGGTAGGCTAACTGCTAAATAAAGCCATCAGCACAGCCTTATTTACCTGGGTTTGCACTTTCTCAGACAAATAGCAGGGAGCTCATGCATGAAAAAGAGCAGCCAGGACCAGAAATTAACATTCTCTATTGATTGTTGCCAACTGAATTCAAATGGAAGGAATGGCCTTGGCAAAGATGAAGAAAGACCTCAAAAGGTCAAGTGATAGAGACTTGAATCCTAAGGGCTCTCTTTTGGAAGTGGTAGTTTCCCTCAAGTTCTATCACTTTTTTGCCTTACAGAAATTTATTTAGCCACTTGTTTAGCTGGAGCAGCCCATGGGGTAGAGCTCTTCCTTCAGGATAATCTAGGAAGAAAGGAGGGATAACACAGTTATGAGAAGTAGGTATAATGCCAACTTCCATTCAGTATTTTCTTTGACTTAAATGTCAAGAAAACTTGGCAGTGGGTTAACATACCAAAACCTAAAAGAAAGGCAGTAGGTGTAAAGGAAAGTAATACAGTTTGCCTCTCCGTTCTAAATTCATTTAATTAGTTTTGCATGGGTGTCCATATTTTAAGGAATCCCTTGTATACCCCTACCTGCTGAGATATAGAGAACTAATGAAAGCTGATCAGAAAGGCTATGAGAAAAAAGATGGCATTGAAAATTTAGGGTAGGATCCACAAGCAAAAGAATGATATCATGGTATTTAAGAATGGATTATAGTGTTTAAAAATAGAACATTGGTTTAAGTCCTGGCTCTACCACTTCCTGTCTATGTGATCTCTGGCATCATGTCTGTATGTCCCAGTTTCTGCAACTATAAAATGTGGATGATAATAATTTATTCTACATAAGGTTCTCATGATGATTAAATAAAATAATAAAAAAGCTCTATAATATATGATACAAATGATATTTTAGTTGTAATAAAATAATAAGGATGAGGAGTTCAAGGTACTTTGTTTACTTCCAGACTCATGAGATGGCTATGTCAACCTCACCAGGAAAGGGGAAATTTTTGGATAAAGACTTTGTATCAGCTCTCTACTTCCACACAACTTGAGGAACTTGTTCTGAGGATTCAATTGAATAAAGACTTGAGCATGAAAAGCTCAGGGTCCCAGCATAGAAGTCTGGGGAAAACATAAGACAAAGCAATGATGGAGACCGTCATGTCCGGCTACAATGGCTATGGGGCTGACACTGTGGAATTGTGTTCAACTGTGAGCACAACGCAGCTGAGAGGCCTGACTGAGAGACGGGGGCTTTATATCTGGGAGGCCGTACTTTAAACCTGATGGTAATAAAAGAAGTCCTGACTTGAGTTCATCTTTTTTCCCTTTTCCCCAAGATGCATAAAAGTGTCCTTGGCTTCAAAAGCAGGCCAAGTAAACTGCCCGAACCAGATAGACAAGAAAAAAGAATACAGAGAGAAAACACACATGGACGCCCCATTAGAGAGAAAGGAAGGAAACTGGCTTCTGCTTTTCTCTTAATGGACTGTCAATCCTTCGTTTCCCCAGGTCTTTGAACATACATCCATACGGCACATGTCAATGCTCTCAATTGCTCTCTGCTTCAGAGACGAAGATACCTTTTTACAGTCGCTGCAGGGAGTATTCTCTGACTAGTAAGCCTGTTCAGCTCTGGAGGGAAAGATCAGTCTCTACAAGGCTAGCCGGCAGGAAGAAGAGTTCCTTTCTGAGTCCCACTGTCCCATCCATCCCTCCTTCTGAAGTCAGAACTGACTCAATCGCAGTCTTTACTGTTACCCGCTCTTGACTGCTAGACTTGTCAAAACAGCATTTTAGGGGTTAATAGATGGTGAATCATATAAACATTCAATGCATATGGCAAAAGAGCTCATAAATACCCTATTAGATACAAACATGTGCATGGGAAGGGACAAGTCTTTTGAATAGCCCATCATTTTCACATCTGCCCAACCAACCTTGTCTTATTAACTAGTCCCCTTAACACACACTGCTGTTGTTGTTGTTTTTCCTACAAAAGAATGGTTATGGGGCTGCCCTGCTGGCGCAGTGGTTGAGAGTCCGCCTCCCAATGCAGGGGACACGGGTTCGTGCCCCAGTCTGGGAAGATCCCACATGCCGCGGAGCGGCTGGGCCCGTGAGCCGTGGCCGCTGAGTCTGCTCGTCCGGAGCCTGCGCTCCGCAACGGGAGAGGCCACAACAGTGAGAGGCCCGCGTACCGCAAAAAAAAAAAAAAAAAAAGAATGGTTATGTGCAAAGGGACGTGCATTTAATTGCTACTCAACCTCCCGGGACTTAAGGACGTAAGTGTAAACCAACTATGTCTAAACCAACGAAGCATTATCTGCTCTGTGTTCTAACCGGGAACAAGACGTACAACATCGTTATTCTTGCCACCTAAGCACTGTCACACCAGCAAAGTACACACGAGCTTCCCTGACCTGACCAACAGACAGGGCAAGCACCCAAATTCTAAGCAAGGCTTCCACTCAGGGCAAGTTCAGCCAAAGTGAACCCTTTTCTGCCATCAGTGAGATCTCCAAGGAGAACTGGACCAAGTCTCACAAAGGCTAGAATCAAAGCCAGTGCAAAAAAAAAAAAAGGTATGGGAGGGGAAACACTGGGCTCCTCCAGAATTCAGTTAACTGGAATTTCTCCCGCTAAGAAGCCCAAGTGAGCCAGTGGACAAGGTTCCTTTCTGGCTTCTGTCCACCCTCCTCCAAGCAGCTCTTCTGAAAGCCCAGGCTTCTCCTGAGGATGCCTTCTTATCTGATTACAGGGAATATTATGCGAAATATTCGGCCACCCCGGCACTGGCTGTGTGGGTGTGCTGGATAAAATCTGCATGAAAATGCCATCGCAGGTCATTTGTTTAATTTCAATTCTGCACAATGTAAAAATAGAACGAGCTGCCATGAAGGGTTGAAGCTTGACAGCTTCAATGAGAAGAGGCTCCAACAGCACAAAAGCCACGCTGTTCTGCTGGGTCGCCTGCTTCCTCCCCGTGACGGAGGAAAAAGGGAAAGAGAAGAAACCTGAAAGCAAGGTACAGCTTTCACGATATTCTGCTCTTTTCCCCCTTTGCCCCCTTTCTTGCGCTTCTCCACATTTTCCTCTTTACTCCATCTGTTCCCTCTCTCTCTGCGCACTTGGCTTGCTTCCTGTCTCCGTCGCCCCACTCGCCTGCCCCTCCTTCATCGTTTCTACGTGTCATTTCTTTTTCTCCTTCCCGGGGACTGGCTCTCCTCCCCATGCTCCACACCCTCACCGGGGCTGCCCTTGCCTCCCCGGGCTGCCAGGCTCCCGGGGTCTCATCAACTTTTCTAGGAATTGCTCTCCTATACCCTGTTCCCCTCTTTACCCCCTACCCCTTCCACCAAGTCCCAGACACTGAAAATGGTTAGAAAGGTGGAATTTCAGAGGTCAGTTAGATCAGATGGCAGATGAGCTTCAGGGGCTGCCTTTTTTCATACTCCCTCATCTAGACATATATGTTTATTATTCACGGAGCTCAGGAGCTCCTGGCAGGTGGGCAGGCGGGAGGTACCTCGCTGGTCTTTGCGTTCTGGACAAATTAGTTTTTAATTTTATTAAGTTTTTAAAAATAAATGCCCAAGTTGCCCTCTCCAGTTCTGACCCCTGAAGCCCGTAGCCACCTCCACATCAACCTTAGCACAATCCCGGCTCAGAAAGGTAAACTTCTCTTTAACCAGGGGCTCCAGAGCTGCGCCAGAAGAGTCCACATGGGTGCTGAGAGGGGAGACATGCTTCCTGCTCCGTTCACCCCCACTGGGGTCTCAGAATGCTCCCACTATTTAATCTAGTTTCAAACCAAAGGATTAGGCTGTTTCAAGTCTGTTAAGACGGCTAATGGAACCAACGCAGTGGAGCTCCTTCTCTGTGCCCAGAACGGGCCCCTCGCCTGTGGAGCCATCTTTCTCTGCTACAGTGGATTGCCAGGAACCTCCTCTCTGACGACAGAACTTCACAGTTGCTCTGGGGAAAGCCTATCAGAAAAGCTGGTTAGCGGATCACTAACTCACAGATTCATCAACGTCAACCCACTGAAAAAGCACTCCTATTTTTACTGCTATCTTCCAGATCTGTACTCGAGTCCAATGCCAAGTGTTCCCCTATCTAAAGAACTTCATTTTCACACACACCAAATGAGGCTTCAGTAAATCAGGGGGACCCTCGTAACAGCATATCCCATTTCCTAAAACACCCGGCTCTGCTGTAACACTGTTTCCATCCTCCTGCCTTTTACTGGCCATGTTCATTCGATAGGCAGATGTGCAATGTGTATCCACAAAGCAGAGTGGGTACAAGGGCATCCCTTAGAAGCCAGAGTCTTGTATACACCAACATAAAGGGTATATGGAACCCTGACATCTCAGAGATACGTGTGGTGTTTCTGCTTTGTGCCTGTTAGGGTTCTGGGCCAAGTCAAGGACATGATGATTTTAGTACAATTTGAAGAATAATTATGCCTAGGCAGAAAATGAAATGTGGTTCCCGATGTACCAATCCACAGGTGCAAAAGGGGGAAAGGAGAGGAAGAAAGAAAGGATCCTGATCAGGGTTAAAGGACCATGAAAGTTACAACAGAGTATAAACCACAGCAGGCACCCCAAGAGAAAGAAAGCACCCTCTTGGCCGGGCAATCGGAATGGGTGATAATTCCTAGCAAAATTGTAAATAGCAGCCCCAAACCACAAACAGCTGAAAACGACGTGCCGCCTGTGTGAAAGCTGCAGACAGTGGAAGCAGAGCAGTGGAAACGCCTCTGGACGGCAGCTGCAGCCCTGGGCTGGTGGTTTCAGTTATAGATGTACACACTACAGATGTGTCTGACCGCACAGCCCTGATGGGGGAGTCAACAGTGAGCTGAACTGCAAAGACATCATGTGACTGTGACGGTCCAAAATCAAAGACAGGAAGGTGGTGGCAGGGACCCCCTTTATTATGTGGTCTCCTTATACAGATGAGATTTCATTCAAGGCCTATCATCCTTGAAAACAACTGAGCAAGAAACCAAATAAGGCACTCACATTTGGTGACGAGGGCACATCAGGGTATTATAGTAGCGCCCCAGTTTGGCTAAGTGTTGACCAGTTGCTCATAATGGTTTCTTTCCACCACTAACACCAAAGCCTGGCCCCAAATCTCCAAAACCTAGCAGCCTTTGAGTGTGGACAGGGGAAACCAGAACTTCCCCACGTCCACTGGAGACCCTGGACCTCCTGAACACCAACGATGCCCCGCAGAGCTCTTGGCCCAAGTTGCAAGTTGAGGACAAGGTCTTCTGAGCAAGTTACAAAGTACATGAGTCTAGGGCAGGGGCCTCAGGCAAACACTGGTGACCTCACTATACACCATCAACAGCAGCCAGTTCAAGTTGCAAGAAGCAGTGAAGGTGGCATGGATAGGGACATCTGGTATGGGCAAGAGACCTGATCTTCAAGTAAGAAACAAAGGCAGAGGCACCGCTGAACAGGCAGAATAAACATTACCCTCAGCCAGAGCACAAGACTGAACTCCTCACACAAGAGATACACGTCTATACGCTGCCCTCTGACCTTCTAAACGCTGTTTAATGAAAAAAAAAGAGAGAGGAACGGGTCACATCAAAACAGTGTGGACACTCTTCTTTGAGTGCACCTGTTCCACAGTGAGCCTCGAGATCAGATTAGGGGCAAAGTGGGACAGAAATGCAGCATTTCCAACTTGTTTCCAACATTAGTTTCCTGAGCTCAAAGGGACAGCCCCAGCTGAGATACTTCCCTCCTGAAAAGCCCCCAGGCAGAGGGCTCTTCATCCATAAGCCATCCTTCTGTAGCTCCAAAAGGTGATGTGCCCACGTGGGCACTGGCAGGGGAGACAGCTCAGCCCTCTGCACTAATGTCTTCGTTCTCACCCAGAGTGGTGGGAGTTTTACATCGGTTGCTGTCATGAAAACATTTTATTATTTTTTTTACAAGTTTTTTTTTTTTTTTTTCCTCCTTGGATAAAGCTAGGGATCTTCTAAGTATATGTGATGTGCACAGTCCTCCCAATCTATCCCTCTCCAATTCTGGGTGTGTGATGGCGCTGCCTCTCCCAGCTGCTCTGTCCACCAGCACTCAGAGCCTGGGAGTACGCTCTCAGCTGTTGGTTCACACAAGGCCTCGGAGCCTAGGCACCTGCTAAGGAACTTCTGGGGGGAATGAAGTTTCTCCACGCATAAGGCTGGCTGATGGTTGCAAACAAGTTGTTTGGGCTCCATCACCCTCATTCCAATGGCCACACCTTCTCATCCCTTCACCTACTGCGTAAGAGTAACTCCGTTTCTTCTAGAACGGGACTCCATGCATCCCTCGGTCCAAAGCAGGAATTCCTCCAATTACCAGACCTCCACCTCCACCCTCCGAGGAAATTAGGAAAAGCAGAACCTCTCCCTAGTCTTATTAGGTACCAGCAGATAAACCGCATGATGTCTACCTTTTCTTCCAAATCTCGGACTTGCACCATGCGAGGGGAACAGGCACAGACTGATGGGGGTGGCCAGCTGGGGTCAGGGAGGCACTGCCTAGAACAAGGAACGCCAGTGTCCCCAGTTTAAACTTTTGCCAGAAATCTGGAGAGGAGCAGACACAACCGCGTGCCCACAGCCCTGCCCTCACCACCCGCCTGAGCACGTCTCCAGAACTGAATGGACCATGAAGCCAGATTAGCTCTCTCTGGAAATTCATGAAGAAGCAGTCGCTCCCAGGGGTTTCCTGGGGACACCAAGCCTCAGGCGTGGACACCACAGCCGCGCCACGATCCATGTTAATAGCTTTACTGTGCCCTCCGGTAACTTTGAGGTCGCTCTAAGAAAATTCAGACGAGAACGGCACCCCCGCCCCACCCTATGTTCCCACAGCCTCCAGGTTCCCGGGGATCCCTCAGCCTCTCCCCCAGCATCCAGGTGTGCCCCTCGTGGGGCTCAGGAAGGTCAGGAAGTTCTTACCTGGCTCTGCTGGGAGAGGCATTCATGTGGCCTGGCGGGCCGGGCGCGTCGGTCGGCGGCGTCCAAGGCACTCTGGGCTGCCAGCGACCGCTCAGCACGTCTCCCCGGGAGCCTAGCTCTGCGGACAGGAGAGCCAGTGCCACCTGGGGGAGGAAGGGGAGGGGCGCGGAGCCCGAGGACGCGGAGCCCGGCTGGGCTGGGGCCGCGGGGCACCCGAGCGGGCGGCCGTCTGCGCGAGGGGCGGGGGCGCCGGCGGAGGAAGAGGAACCCCCTCCCCCTCCGCGGGCGGCGAGGCTCCCGCTGGCTCGGCGTCTACGTGTCGCGGCGTCGCCTTCCCGCTTTCTATAAATATATATTTGCCCGCTCCCGGAGCTTCTGCGCCGCTCTCCGAGTCGACCCCGACTCTACCTCCGTGGTTTCCGCTCCCTTCAGTCTCTCCCTCCTCCCCTCCCCCTCCCTCCGCGGGTGAAGCCGGCCGCCTGCCTGGCTTTTCCCGGTGTTGCCTCGCTCCAACATTTAGCACTGCAGTGTAACTCGGGGACACGCGACCAGACAGTTCCTTTAAAACCAGACGATCAAATTTAGTGCGGAAACCAAGCCCAGAAGTGCAGCTCCCCGTGGCTGGGAGGAGACGTTAGCCCGTTTGAAAGCCAGATCGCCGCGTTCCACGCAAAGCTACGAGCAGGCATGTGAGGAAGGCGAATGGCAGAGATTTGCACGAGTCCACAGGTGACCTGCAGGGTCTCCAGAATGGGGCGGAATCTGGATGGATGGTGTGGGAATCTGGGTACTGCAAATCAGGACAGGACCTGACGAGTCATCGGGTTCAAAGCCCTCATTTTGCAGCTGAGAAAACTGAAGCTCAGAGAGGTGCGTTGACTGGCTCAGGGTCACACAGCTGGCGAGGGAAGTGGAGACCTTTATTTAATGCGATTGTCAGGGCATTCACCTTTCCGTACCTAAAAAAGAACTGTCTGGGTGTGGAGGGGCCCCAGAGGGACAGTGTCAGTCTCTTTCATTCACTCTTGTGCAGGGCACCCGTGTCTCAGGGAGCTCACCTGAGCTCAGGAAGAAAACATAATTAGCCAATTTACAGGTTAACACTCCAGTCTCACCGTAACCACTTCTAAAGCCGCCCGGTCTTCCAGGAAGGCTGTGAAGAAGGAAAAGCACCAAAGGAGCAGCAAGACTTAACCCACAAAAAAGTGAAATGGCAAATCCTTCTTCATTGCCGTCTTCCAGAGACCCAGCTAACAAGATCTGCTTTAAAACCCCCATTTTCCACTTATATTTTCCACTTTCCTCTCCATCCTGCACATCATTCTGATCACTCTCTGACACAGATGTTTACACAGTACGCACAAAAGAGCACACATTTTCCCCCGTCTACTTCTTATGCCTACACTAATACTACCTGGCAGTATCAGCCTATAAATCAAAGGGGCTTTCTCAGTGGAAGACTGGTGAGGGGGTCATAGCATTAATTCCCTTCCCAGAAGATGTCATTATGCCTGGCAGAGTCTTCTCACAAATGTCCTTCCCTCGGGCATTTCACGACCTCAATGACAGAGCTCCTCTGGAAGGGCTTCCCAGGGCAATGGTATGTGGTACCATTCACACCTCCTTCTGGCCAGGTGGGGTCCAATATTTTGGATGCACTCATATACTCTCTTTGGGGAGGTCATGACAGCTATTTCACAAGTATGTGCACCGAGGTAACTCAGAGAAAAATGAAACCTCCCCAGGAGTTATACTGTAAATCAAGAAGGGGTCCCTTTGTCAGACGCCATTAAGAAGGAGGTAGCAGAGTGAGGAAGAGTGAACTCTGAGTAGGTACCCAAGCACCACCCTTGACCAGATTTGTCAATTTGGACAATTTACTTAACGTCTCTAAGCCTTAGTTTCCCTACATGAAAACTGGAGAAAGTAACCAACCTTGCCCCAGGAGTAAATGAGATTCTGAATGCACACTGCCTGGATTGGGATACGTCTTAGCTGTTATTCATCTTGTTCATATTGCTTTTCAGGGCCAGACAGTCCTCTTAGCGACCTCATACTTACACTTACTAGCTAGGTAACTCTGACCAAGTTGCTTAATCCCTCCCTGATTCTCTCTTAATCCAAGCTATCTTAATCTCCAAAATGGGGATAATTACATGTCCTTTGTAGGACTGTTAGAGGATTAAATTAAATAATGCACGTCAAACACCTAGCATGGTACCTGATACATAATGAACACCCAAGATAATATATTTGTTCCAGCCTCTTCATCTCCAGTTAACCAAATGTGTAATCCTGCACAAGTTAACTTTTCTAAGCCTCATAGGACAGCAAAGATTCATATAACACGTGCATATTATCTGGTACATAGTAAGTGCTGAATATATGTTAATTACCGCCCTTCCTTTTGGAACTGCTCAAAATTTATTTTTACCTGGAAGCATTCCCACCACATCTCAGTCACTCATGATCTCATGCATTCTTTAGTTATACCAATTTTGTTTCATTTAAATGTGTTTACATTTTTCTCACATCCCCTTATTTATTTAGCAAAAATTTCTTGAGCACTTATGTGCCGCCAGGCACTGTGCCCTGCTCTGACATGCATGTATTTCTTTTGAATGATTTTAAATTCCCAGGAGCTGGGAACGTGTTTTCATCTTTCACCACCTCCTACAGATGGAGCCATAGTCAGAGAGTCATTGAGCTAGAAGGAGACCTAGAGATTATATTGGCTGACATTCTCATTTTACAGCCCAGAGTGGATAATTGATCTATACACATTTTAATGCTAAAGATGGTGGTTTCTTGCCTCCTTAGCCAGTGCTCTTTGAACTATGCAAACTGTTCCATGAACACCAGTGCTTGCCAGCTGTTGCATGAACACTAATTCCTTGGAATGCTAATAGGTGGCACTCCAAAAAAGAGTTCTATGGCCAAGTGTGTTTGAGAAATAATGGGTTAAAGAAAGTAAACCAAGTTTTATTTTGTTTGTTTGTTTGTTTTTCCTGACAGACTTTTCAGAACCTTTATTATGTTTATGAGCATTGTGAATTTCCAAGGGATATAGTGCACCTCACTTGTTCAATGCAGTCAATCAGGAAACCCTTTCTCGTAAAGCATTTGGGGAACTAGGGATCGAACACACAGATTTAGGGAACACGATGATGAACACTGGAAATGCGACCAACCAATGTGACTGCTCTGTTTGTGTGACCTCCAGAGAAGGTCATTTGTCAGTCCCCTTTCGAGGTCTAGGAACTTGTCTTCTAGATGCGATCCTCAGATGAAGGGGGCATGAGTCTCCATGGGTCCCCTCTTCCCTGAGCAACTTGCTTGGCGTGGGGAACGGGACAGACTCATCACAGCTATCAGGACACAGTTCTTCCTTCCCTGCTTTGATTCAGAGCAAGTTTCCAGGCTGCTTGGGCTATAGAGCACAGTGGTTTGAACGTGGGCTTTTGAGCTAGACAGTCCCTGGGTACCAGTCCCATCTCTGCTTCTCACTAGCTGTTGGATATTTATTAGGCAAATTGCTGAGCCTCTTAAGCCTCAGTTCTTTCATTTATGAAATTAGCATAATGTTGCTGGATGGAAATAGTGCACTCAAACCCCTGGCACAGTGCCTGGCACAGAGGAAGCACCCCAAAGCTCTGGCAGTATTACTAAGAATGACAATGGTGTATGGTAGAGTACTTGTGGCACTTAGTTGTCAACAGAGAGCACAGTGATACAGCTGAGTTTTGCTGAACCCCAAAGCTCAGTCCTTCTCCTCTTCCTTCTCCCCCATCACAGGGTTATGCCAATTACAGTCACCCCATCAACTACTCTGCTCCCTCAGATCTGAGAGGAAACTAGCAGTAGATACTCTTTGAGCAAACTCAGAAATGAGCTAAAAAGGATATTAATCACTGACATAAAAAGCTTCCTTTAATTGAGCAGCTGCTAAACACCAGACACTGAGCTAAGTGATTTCTATTTATACTTCTGTTCATTATCTATTTATGTCTCTATCTGTCTGTACTCCTTAACAACCACTTGAAGAGGGAAGCGTCCACCTCCCCATTGTGAAAATTAAAAAACTGAGGTTCAGAAAGTTTATGGGGCAAGAGGCCAAATTCACCCAAGGGCAAAATGAGTAACTACCAGCTCCCTGTTGCCATTCCAGTCCTCGGGGCGCATAAGTACGTTGTGTGTTGATGTGCTGTGGACTAGAACACACGTTGTGGGACGTGGCTGAGCTGGGATGATCTCTCTCTCTCTTATGGACGGGGCAGCTGTGGAAAAGATGTTAATTAATGCCCAGTTAAGTAAGAAATGGAGCCAAGAAAATTCCTTTCTCAGTTGCTTCCTCCAAGGGCTCATTGACTGGACTCTCTGCCTGTCAGACTATTATATGTGAAGGATGCAGGACTCTCATTAGCCTACCGGAAGAAGCTATGCTTATTGTGCTAATCTTCTCACAATGTATGTAAGTTGAGTCATTATGCTGTACACCTCAAGCTTACACAGCGCTGTGTGTCAATCATATCTCAGTAAAACTAGAAAAATAAATAAAAGGAACTATGGTGTCAGGGGATCAGAGAGGATATTTTATATAAACAGAGAAATGAAGACATAATTTCTTCCCACCAGTAGCAGGAACCCAGGCATGTGGAACCAGGACAGTGAATTAATGCTTCCTCTTTCCCTTTCACTCTCACCCACAGTATCCTTTCAGACTCCTCCACCCCCACCTCATCCTTCATCTCTGGCAAGAAAGCCATGCCCAGGGTGAACATGTGACTCCTTCCAGACTAAATCTTCCTAATAACCCGTAGTTCACTCTTCCCGGTCTGTTCCTGATGGAGTCCAGTCAAAGCACCAGACACCCTTCGACTGCATCCTCAGCTGAGAAAAGGACTGATTCTGCCTCTTCCAGGAGATCAGAACCCTAAAGGCAGCCATGGCTGGCTCCAACTCCTGGCAGAAAACATAACCAGGCTATTTTTTTTTCAAGGGGATTTGGAAAGAAACCAAGCTAATAAGAGACAAAAGGCACGAGGAGAGAGAACAACTTTGCTATTTCCTCAGGTAAAATATAACGAGAAGCTTCTGTGATAAAAAAATTGCACCTGCATGGCTGAGTTTGGAGGGTACAGAACCTCCCAAAGTCCACGTTCTCTCACCAGAGAATTCTACTGTGTCTGTGGTTCTCAGAAACACCTGCTGTGTGGCTATGTGGGCTGCGTGTATTAAGGGGCTGGGGTGCAGGATGGGCATAACCCTAACATCTTATAATAACTACTACAGCGCATCAGATCTTGGGCTGAATGCTCACAGTATAAGATTTGCTGGGCTTCCCTGGTGGCGCAGTGGTTAAGAATCCGCCTGCCAATGCAGGGGACACAGGTTCGAGCCCTGGTCCGGGAAGATCCCACAGGCCGCAGAGCAACTAAGCCCGTGTGCCACAACTACTGAGCCTGTGCTCTAGAGCCCATGAACCACAACTACTGAGCCGGCATGCCTACAGTCCATGCTCCACAACAAGAGAAGCCACCACAATGAGAAGCCCGCACACAGCAATGAAGAGTAGCCCCTGCTCGCCGCAACTAGAGAAAGCCCACGCACAGCAATGAAGACCCAACAGCAGCCATAAATAAATAAATAAATTTATATATTAAAAAAAAAAGATTTGCTGCCATCCTTATTGTAGTCCTATGAAGTTACTTTCATTATCCCCACTTTATAGAGGAGAACGCTGAGTTTATCAAAGGTTAAGCAACTTGGCCAAAGCCACGCAGTATTTGATGTGGCCAATAATCATCTCAGCTACCTCATATTTCAAACATATTCTTCCTGGATAGCGAACAATCTTGTGAGGTCCGTCAAACACTTCTCCCAATGTGCACAGCGAGGAAACTGAGGCTCAGAGAGTGGAAGGAAGACTGCTGAATTCAAACAGGTAGAAAACGACACAGTTGGGTCTTGAATTTTAGGCTTATTCTACCACTGAGTCACGCTAGCAAACAGAGACATTCCAGGTTTGGGGATCCTGATGCCCCAAGAATCAGAAAACATGTCACTCCTTGAACAATACCCCTGCTAATATTCCCATGGCCAAGCCAGTCACCGTGAACAACAAATGCTAGAGGGGAAGAAAAGCCACAGAAGAACCCCTGGGATTTCCAGTCACTGGGCAGGAGATTCCAGGAGCCGGATCTTCTTTGTTTCTGTCTCTCACGGACCTTCAGGCCAAATGTTCAGTTTTTCCTGTGTAGACAAAAATATGAAACATTAATGATCACAACAATAAAAGCATACCCTCTTACAAATTTCAGGCACTGTTAAAAGGGATTTACATTTTATTTACTCATTGAATCTGGAGTCATGCTATGATGTAGGGACGTTATTATCTCCATTTTGTAGATGGGAAAAATAAGGCACAGAGAGATGAGGGAACTTGCCCAATTGCAAACACTGCTAGGAAGGATAGAGATGAGATTTAAACCCAGGGAGTCTGGTGCCAGGTTCCAAGTGCAAAAGAGCTAGTGGCTATCCAGGATATCATTAGCTGCTCTGATGAGATCCTCTGGGCACCAGTTTACCAGAATAGATAAGGGAGACCCTGGGGGTAAATGCCTGCAGCTGAGGGAGGGATGCTCTGGGACCATCTTTCCCCCTCCTGCAGGCTGGTCTTTGCCCACAGGCAGTTGGCTAATTCCTCTGCCCATCTCCCTGCCAGAGTCACCAGCTGCCCCTTGTCAGCCCAGCACAAAGGGAAGCCAGATTGGCTGGGTGTGGGGTAGAGGTGCCTCTCCCTCCTCTTGCCAAGCAGGGGACTTCTCTTCCCCTCCCCCTTCTCCTGGGAGCGCTCATCTGGCCTATATCACCAGCTGATGTGTGCTTAGTAAAGCCTGCTTTCAAGTGAGGGCAATGGGATTCAGTTCCCGGAACCATGTCTGTTAATCCAATCAGGGGCATTTTCCCTGATTGTGAACACCCCCGCAATCCTGCAAGATCTACTGCTTTGAAACACAGCACCACCGGGAGTGCAGCCACAGAGAGGGATCCGGCATCTAGGCCTCTCTTCGTGGGCACATTTGACCTCAGGGATTTTAGGATGACTTCCTCCACCCTCCCTTTCCCCCACTGGGTGTTGTGACACATTGTTGAGAAATAGAGGCAAAAGGATATGGGTGGGGTATGGAAGAGTGGCAGCCTGAAGTGGTGGGTAAATCAGAGCTCAGGAAGCCCAAACTCAAGTCCGAAGTTCGCCGGAAACAAGCTGTTTGAACTTGGGAAAATAATTTCTCTTCTTCAGGCCTCACTTTTCTCACCTAGAAAATGGGAGAGTGGGATTAGATAGACCCTGTGAGATTCCTTCCATGTTATGTGAAATGGAAAGACTCCTCTAAGGGACACTTTTTTAAGGAGACGATGGGAAAGGTTGCTCTCCATCCCACGTCTCCTTCTCCCGGGGCATCTCCTAAAACACGGAACTCCTGTCCTCCAGGACTCCACCATCGACGGGACATGGTAGGCGCTGGGCAGGCTCCTGGGCCAAAGTCCCTATTCCTGCAGGAGGGACTACAGGGCTTCACTTTGACTCAAGCAGCAGGTGCTCAGAGTCTGGGTTCTGCGAAGTATCCTGTCCCAGGCTCCCTGATGCTCTCAGCTGAGCCTCCTTGGCTGCCAATCTTAGAGTTAGGTCTTTATTTGCCTTCTGACTCTGCTTTCCTCTTCTGATCAATACAAAGAAAAAAACCTGATGAACCCTTACGGGTACAGGCAATTCGCTAATCAGAACTCTGGTTAATAAGCTTTGCAACGTGAAGTGTCTCACGGAGAAAGTCTATCAGGCTCCTCAGCCACGTCAGGCTCTCTCCCTGACAGGCAGTGGCTACTGAGGACTTAGATGCTTTATTTTTAAAAGGCTTTTTCTGGCTCTAATTTCCTCTACTCTGAAAGAAAAGAGACGAGGCTAAAAAGAAAACCAAGTCAGAGCAAGTGAGGGAAAAGCTGAATTAGGAAACCAACATGGTATCTTGGGGTGTACTATAAATCTCAGGGGTGGGTGCTGAGTCTTGATTGGATGGCTTCGAACCACACTAAGTATGGCACCAAATACCTACGAGCAATCAATAAAGGCTTTTAGTACGAGGACTGTTGATGAAATGCCCTGCCCTTTGTCGAAGTCCCATCACTCACTCTCTGTCCCCAGGTGTTTCGCCTAATGGCAGGGGCCACCAGAATTCGAGTTTGCCTGCACGACATTGCAAACGAAGAGTCTAGGACCCAGTAGTTAAGTCTTCTGCCACAGAGGAGGCCTGTGCTTGGGGATAGATATGGCAGCAGATAAAGAGAAAAGCCCATCCAGACAGATGGCACATGACCTCTGGAGGGGATGGTGACAGGCACTAGGCAGTGATCCAGGCAGGGAGGTCCCCAAACGGGAGATCCTCTGAAAGGAGGAGAACAGTGACAGCAACAGGAAGGTCTGTGGGGTGCCCAGCTTCTGGATCCCACTCCAGAAAGGGCTACGGAGGAGAAAAAAGTGTCCTAACCCAGAAAAGCTGGGTACTGGGAAGGTTACAAAGTCAGGACCATTTACAGATGAGAACACTGAAGACCAAGGTTACATTACCGGCACGTGGCAGAGCTGGGATGCAAACTCAGCCCCCCAGGACCCAGATCCTGGAGACTTCACCCCTCTACCACTGACTCCCAGAGCAAGGCTGGGGCTCTGTGTTTAGGCAGTTTAAGGGCCAGACGGGGGAGCATGGGAGGTCATTACAGAGCCCATCCTGCAAAATGTTTACCGAATGACTATAAACCATTACGTAAAGAGCCTCTCCTGAGGGTCCTAACGGGATACCACAGGCTCAGAAGGCACACGATAAGAACCAGGAAGTGAAACCTCAATTCAGTGAAGAGACACTAAGGAGAGCCTCTAGTCACTCTAATTTCAGGGTCCAGGCTCAGACAGTTTCATCCCAGAGTGCTGAAATAACGTACCAAATGCAACCTTAGACCCAGAGTCAATGATTCTGAGAAATCGTAGGAAAGTGAAGGACAAAATCCCTGAGCTAAATTGTAGTTTCCAGAAAACTGGAGATCGGAGAATCTCTAATGAGGTGCTAGGAGAGAAGATTAAATACATAACTTAATGCTAGCAAAGGAGGGTCAACCTAGAGTCCCTAGGAACCAGTCATGCCAACAAAAGTTAACTTACCATTTGGATAGACTTACTATGGAAGTCAAAATATGCTTGTTAAATCCTTGTGTATATCTTTCGTTCAACAAACATTAATTGAGAGTCTGCCACGTGGAATAACATTAATTAACAAGACAATTAAACATCTTTTTGCACACTCCTATATTCATCGTGGCACTGTTTACAATAGCCAAGATATGGAAACAACCTAAATGTCCATAGATGGATGAATGGGTAAAGGAGATGTGGTGTATATATATATATATATATATATATATATATATATATATATATACAATGGAACATTACTCAGCCATAGAAAAGATGAAACCTTGCCATTTGTGACAACATGGATGGACCTTGAGGGCATTATGCTAAGTGAAATAAGTCAGACGGAGAAAAACAAATACTATTTCACATACATGTGGAATCTAAAAAACAAAACAAATGAACAAACAAAACACAACATAACCAGACGCATAGGTACAGAGAAAAGGTGGTGGTTACCAGAGGGAAGGGGGTTGGGGAGTGGGCAAAATGGGTGAAGGGGATCAAGAGGTATAGACTTCCAGTTGTAAAATAAATAAGCCGTTGGGGTGTAATGAACAGCATGGGGGGGTTAGTCAATAACATTGTATTAACTTTGTATGGTGACAGTTGATAACTAGACTTACTGTGTGATCATTTTGCAATGTATATAAATGTTGAGTCACTATGTTGTACACCCAAAACTAATATAATAATGTATGTTAATTATACTTCAATTAAAAAATCTTTTCTCTCACTGAGTCTCCTGGGAAGAGTCAGAAAACAAACACATAAACAAACAAAATTTCAGATAAGGGTAAGTGCTAAGAAGAATATTAAGCACAGCCATGGACTAGAGAATGATTGGGAGTGAATTCTTAGCTGGCTAATGATTATTAGCCAGAACGATGGGGAAGCCTCTCTAACGGTATTTGAGCTGAGGCTGGGGTGATGAGAAGGGGTCAGATGTATGGAGATCTGGGGGGAAGTTGTTCCAGGAAGAGGAAACAGTAGGTGCAAAGTTCCAGATACTTGAGTGAGTTTGGCATGTTTCAGAAACCCAAAGAAGGCCACCGTGTCTGACCTACAGCGAGGGAAGGGGACGTTGCCCCAGGTGATCAGGGATTCCGGCAGCTTGGCAAAGCTTTGTAGACTGCAGTCAGGAATTCAGGTTTTGTCCTCAGTGAAATGGGAAGCAGTTGAAGAACTTAAGCAGAAGAATGACATGATTGAAATTACTTTTTAAGAGGTGGCTCTGGCTGTTCTGTGGAGAGCTGTTTGGAAGTAGAGCAGAGTGGACACAGGAAACCAGTGAGAGACCCAATGCGTTTGTTTAGGAGAGAGAAGTTGGTGGCTTGACCAGGGGTGGTCCCAATAGAGAAGGTGCAGTGGGTCAGATTCAGGGTATATTTTGGAGAGATAGATAATACCTTCAGCTTTTGAGCGAATACAATTTTTTTAATTTTTTAATTTACCATCTTAACCATTTTTTTTAATTTATTTATTTATTTTTGGCTGTGTTGGGTCTTCGTTTCTGTGCGTGGGCTTTCTCTAGTTGTGGCGAGCAGGGGCCACTCTTCATTGCGGTGCGCGGGCATCTCACAGTCGCGGCCTCTCGTTGCGGAGCACAAGCTCCAGACGCGCAGCCTCAGTAGTTGTGGCTCACGGGCTTAGTTCCTCTGTGGCATGTGGGATCTTCCCAGACCAGGGCTCGAACCCGTGTCCCCTGCACTGGCAGGCAGATTCTCAACCACTGTGCCACCAGGGAAGCCCCTACAAAATTTATTTTTAATTTTTGTATTTATTTTTTTTAATGAGCTGGAGCTCCCTTGGGCAGAATTCTGAAGGAGTGCTACTAGATTTTGGCCTTGGCTTTCTCCTGTTTGTCAGTACCATGCACCCCCCTTTAGGGTTATGACCTGCACAGTAGCTTCTGGTACGGTGTCTCCCTCATGGCCATCCCAGTAACAGGCCTAACCTGGCTCCCGTATTTGTGAACTGCACCTCTGATGGGATACAACACACTTGCACTGCAGCCAATCTCTAACCAGCTCTAGCCAGGGTGATGGGGGGTTAGGCAGGCAGTATATAATGTATAGCGTTTAATGGCTGTTTCAGAGGGGAATCCAGTGCCGGGTGAGAATTTATGAGTCTCTGGCCCGTTTTACCATGTTTACAGTCTAACTGGGTTTCTCCATCATTCCCATGGTTTCTAAGCTACAGATTTGGTTGGCCTACTTCTTCCTAGACTGTGTACCATTTACATACAGTCTTTTGTTTTTTCCTGCACCACCCAGAAAAGCAGCCTGGATGCATGTGGCTCTTTCAGTAACTGGGCACAGAAAGTTTGGCTATCACTAGGCCCACAAAGAGTGGAGCCAGTTGCTATAGTGAGAAAAAGGGCTTCCGGAGGATCTGAGGTGTTCCTTTTCCTCTCAATATGCCTGTGAAAGAGAGTTCTAACAGGGGGGAGAAAAACTTCTGTGAAGTTCAAAGATTATATAAATGACCAGTTTTACGCCAAGAAACTAACTTCTGATTTCACTGGAGTTGCAATTACTGAGTCTACACTAGGAACCTATTTCTCTTGCTAAGAATCTGGCAACTTTTATTACCCATCCCCCCGAAAAAAGGAGCAGTTCGCTCTGGAGACAGAGAATCAGGTAGGATAATAATCCCAGCAGACAAATGGGAAGAGACAGCAATAATAAATATTCCTTCTAAAAGAGCATATAAAGGAAGTAAAAGCTTGGAGCAACTTGGGAGCACCAACTGCTTAATAATAAAGGCAATGATTCCTTGGCCAGGCTGCAAACACAGTTTTTAGTTATAGGTGTCAAAACCCGAGTGTCAGGCCTTTGCTTTATTACCGTCATTTAGTAAGCTGTTGGTGTCTACTCCCAGCACAGACATTTTCCTCTGATACCAGAAACACAAGGCTTTTTCTCTCTGAATTCCCAAAGTCTCCCAATCCTGAGGCCCCTTTCCTTCTCAATTTTCTCCTAACCCAAGATCGTCTGGTTCTTTTGCTACAAAGAGAAAGGAAACTTGCTTTCCAGAAAGGCTTAAATGATTGCATCTGTGTTCGTTGAACTGTTAAGCCCTAGTCTGTCTGAGGGCTGGGGTGGGATATACAGTTACAAAAATGAGGATAGTAAACAAAAGCTATTTTCTTTTTAATTAATTCCATTTATTTGTCAATAGTAAAAACAGCAACTGTTTTCTTTTTAACTCAATTCCATTTGTTGATCACAAGCCTCAAGAGTTATAAGAAGTGAGACAGCTCCCTCGAGGAATTTGCAATCCAGGAAGAAGGTTGAGATAAGCACAGAATTATAGTATTATTTATTTTTAATTGGGGTAGAGTTGTTTTACAATGTTGTGTTAGTTTCTACTGTACAGTGTAGTGGAGTCCCCTGTGTTATACAGCAGGTTCTCATTAGTTATCTATTTTATACATATTAATGTACATATTGCACAGGATTATAATATTATAAGTAGGAAGTAAATGGAATGAAAATAAGTGATCCTATGGGCTATAGGATGGTAGCATGTGAGGTGAGTCTTAAGAGTTGGGAAGGAGGTAGGGAGTAGTACAAGGAGGCTGGGGAAATGAACCAGGCCTGAATGAGAAGAGAAATTGTCTTAGCTCTAGAGCTATTAAGGACAGCTGGGCAGTCCTAGGCCCATGGCTATGGATGAAGAAAACTTAGGTGTAATTCAGAAAAGGATTGATACCAGGAAAGTCTTCTCTTTCCTGGACACAGAAATGTGAAATTCCAGGCGGCCAGGTAAGAATATTGAGAAAAAGGAAGCTTCACTATGATTCTAGGAGATCTGAGTGATACTTCCTGAGAATAACTAGAGTTATAGGAATTAGAATCCCATTCACCAGGGAAGAGGGTTGGCAAGCATGGTAGGAGTCCCTGTCAGGTGGGCAGGGTTTAGGGCCAACATTCTAATCTTGAAGACAGTATGGAGAATTATGCAGGGTAACAGATAGACTTTAGAAAGGGGAGTAAGGTCCAAAGCAAGAGCCCAATTTGGGGACCTGAATCAAATTGCGGAATGCAAAGGGCTATTCCTCAGAGGTGTCCTAGCATCCGAACTCAGCCCGATCACATCAGATTCTCATTTCTGTGTAGCAATACGACTCAATGCCAAACCACACCAGATGGTAAAGCTGAGGTGCTGACATTTTTTCTTCCCTGAGCAGGCACTAGGGCTTGTATATCTGTGGGCAATGCCCTGTGTGTGTAGTGTCAGAGATGAGAACAGCAGGGGAAGGGAGACAAGGCAAACTTCTTTCTCTTCTGGCTATGTCTGACTATGTGCTCCAAGGGGCTCCTGCTACAGGACAGCAACGCCTGGTTAGGATACATTATTTGAGACATTATCAGCCTCACAAGAGCAAAGAGATAAGAAGCAAGAAAGAAAGAGAGAATGAGAGAGAGGTCAAGGCTGACCTATCAGAGGGTTAACACTGGTTGCAGTAGTGGTGCCAAGAGACTTTGGGCCAGACTTGAGGGGCGGAATGGAAGTCTGGGACCCCACCATATACTGGAGCCCTCAAAGGAGAGCAAGGAGTGTACAAGGGGTGGGGCAATGTCACCAACATGGTCCCAAATTGGCTGCACCCCCTCATTACTGGCAAAAGCAAAAGCAAATCTTCTCTGCAAGAAAACTTCTCCAATCCCCAATTTAAGCCCTCAGATGTTCCATCTATTATAACAAACAATGAGCTCACAAAGATCACTAGATATAGAATGCAAGCCACTGTTACTGAGAGTTGGTGGAAATAACGTACAATGAATTTAAAACCTTATGGATTACAGATATGAGATCTGTCAAATATAGAACATAGAACAGCTAGGCAAACACAAGGATGATCAAACCCACAAGAGACTTTTGAGAGTAAAAAAATGTATTTGTGGGAAAAAATGAAACCATAAGAAATTAACATTGTAATTGTTGATATAGAAATATTAATGAGTTAATTAGCAGATTAGACACAGCTAAAGACAGAATTAATGATTTGACAGTTATACCTGGACAAATTACCCAGAATGCAATGCAGAGAAGGGGAAGAAAAATATGAAACAGACATTAAGAGACTTGGGAAGTGTAATTACACATCTACTCAGAGTACCAGAAAGAGAGAGTAGATGAAGTGGAGAAGAGAATTACTTAAAGTGATATTGGCTACAAATTTTCACAGCTTGTAAAAAATATGGATTTACAGATTCAAGAAGAGCAGCCTATGCCTAGTAAGTCAACAGTTAAAAATCCAGGCAGAACATCAAAGACAAAGACAAGATCTTAAAATCATCCAGAGAGTGAGTGGAGCTGGGGAATTCGTGTGGAAGTCAGAGTGGAGGCAGGTACGAATGGGCTGAGAGGTGAAATCCAGCAAAAGAAACACAGCTGCCAAAGTTATTAAGTCCACTGGCAAGTTCAGCCTGGCCTTAAAATTGAGCAGAAATGGTCAGTGTGAATACTGGCCACAGGGCTGTCACCTTTGTGTGGTTCTGTAAAGTTCAGGACATTGTAGTAGGCAAAAGGACTAATTTTCTTATCTCTTGGGAACTGAAGCCAATCATCCTTGACTGCTACATAATGTACCAGTAATCCCTGGAAAGAAAAATGTATAGAATGTCAATGTCACGCTTTGCATCCTTTTCCAGCCAATTGCCAGAGTTTCCTCGCATCTTCATCGACAAGAGATAGAGCTATAGGTCAAGCATGGGCTTCCATCCATCACTATGGAGAGCCTCAAGTGAATGCTGGCTCATCTTGATGGCAGAAAACCAACCATGCAGAGACAGCTGGTCCCAGACGGGTGAACAATGAATTATCCAACATGTCCTTGACACATTTGACCACTGGGATGAAATTTTCAGAGCAGGAGAAAACCAAATAGTGGCACAGCAGAAAGCAGAGGAGGTCAGATTCGTGATAGAAAAGACTAAGAAATAAACAAGGCAGTGTCATCAAAATTCAATTAACAATCCAGTTAAGAAGAAAAAAGGGAATTTTATTCAGGCCAAACTGAGGATTATAACCTAGGAGACAGACTCTCAGAAAGATCTGAGTGAGAACTGTTCTGCCTGTTAGAAGTTAAAGGCACAGCCATACACATTTTTGAGACAAAGGATCGCACATCAAAATGACGTAATGACATTTTACATAAAGTTCACCAAAGGTGCATAGTCCAGGTAAGCACATGGAAAGCAAGCAGCAAGTCACCGTGATTCCCTATAGAGCTGGGAAAAAATACTAATCGTTTAAGAAGGTACATTGCTAGCATCAGAAGAAAACAAAAAAGTTGATCTTTGCGGTCGAGCAGACATTCCCATCTTTGAGGAGGTCTGGCTAATGTGTGTCATGCAGACGAACACTACATATTACAGAGGGAGGGAGGAGGCCCAAATAGACACAGAAAGAAAGAGTTTTATGCTTTCATTTTCTTGTCCTGCCTTGAAATATAAATTTTTATTTCACCAGCAGGTATCACATCTGCCAAGGACGACTTCAAAGAAGCTGAACTGGGCAACAGTCTGAGCTGCATAGGCTGGAAGTTCAGAGGACATTGTGTACCTGCTTTCTTGCTTTTGAAACATTAGCTGCCTGCCTACCTCAGTGAGGTCTGTTCTAATCACAACTCCTCCAGGTGACCAGGCCACAGCTCCGTGCTTAACATAGCCTTCCCCCCACCAAATCATTGTGAAATTTCATGATTGACTTAAAATAAAGGGGGAAAATTATTTTAAGATCTCAGAGGAAACAAAAAAAAACACCCATAAGGAAAAAGAACAGGCTACCTTGAAGGAATAATAATTAGAATGACAGAGCAACTCCCCAGCAGCAACACTGGAAGCCAAGAGACAGCAAAACAATAACATCAAAGTGCTGTTAGAAAAAATATTTTCAACCTACAGTTGTATACTCAGCTAAATTATCTTTCAAAAATAAAGGTAAAATAAAGACGTCTATAAATAAACAACAAATGAGAAGTTTTTGATGAAGAAAACCGCTGTAATAAAACTTCTGAAGGGTATATTCCAGGAAAAGGGAATATGATTCCAGAAGGACAACCTGAAATACAAAAAGAAATGGTAATAAAGCAGGGAAAATATGCCAAACTACCATAAAAACAGAAAAGAAGCAGACGGGACAAGAAAGGATTTACATAGACAGTAGCTAGAAGCATGTTGCAAATAGAGTGAGACCAAAAAATAAAAAAAATGCAGAGATAAGAAAATCTGAGGAATGTTGAAGACATGACAGATCTTTGTAAGAGTGGCCAGCTTGCAAGAGACGTCCTCTCTCTCTCTCTCTCTCTCTTTTTTTTGCGGTACGCGGGCCTCTCACTGTTGTGGCCTCTCCAGTTGCGGAGCACAGGCTCCGGAGGCGCAGGCTCAGCGGCCATGGCTCACTGGCCCAGCCGCTTCGCGGCATGTGAGATCTTCCCAGACCGGGGCACGAACCCGCGTCCCCTGCATTGGCAGGCAGACTCTCAACCACTGCACCACCAGGGAAGCCCTCTCTTTTTTTTTTTTAAAACATCTTTATTGGAGTACAATTGCTTTAGAATGGTGTGTTAGTTTCTGCTGTATAACAAAGTGAATCAGCTATACGTATACATATATCCCCATATCTCCTCCCTCTTGAGACGCGTCCTTTCTTCTCTCATTATTATCATTAGTGCTGGTCTTAAGTAGATGCCTTCAGGACTTCTCTGCTACTCCTTCCCTTCTCTCTTCTGCCTCCTTCCCAGGAGCGGGTCTGGTTGGTTAGGTTCCAGATAAAACCTTGCTTGCTGGGGTCTTTTTTTTCCTGTTAGTCACCGCATGAGGCTGAAGTAGGGAAGTCGAGGCCAGCTCTTTCATAGAAGCAGCCTCTATGTTGCTCTTTCTTTCACTGGTTGTCACTTTGATGCAATGGTAATAAGTTTCCTCAAATACTCTTCACCCAGGTGACAGCCAGGTAAACCTAGAGCTCCAACAACAGCCCAGATCAATTCAATCCTAAACTGTTCAGGACACTTTTTTTTTTTTTTGACAGCTGTTGCTCTCTGGTTCCACCTGCTAGAATGTGTAGGCTTGTATTGCCCATCTTAAGGGTAAGATCTGTGGGTCAGGCATAGGACAGAGGGAAGCAGGGCAGGAGGATAGTGAATAGAGCAAAGCCCTCATACTCTGTTTTAGGCCTAACTAGCATGGGAAAAAAGGACTCTTATTTTATCCAGCAAAGGACATTGGAATTCTATGCCCGCACGGGGAAGATCTCCTGTGATCTAGGATTTGGGCATTTAGGGGTCCCTTGTCTATGGCACCTACTTACACTAAGAATTCTAACTATTCACTGAGACCATCGTAATTTAAAGGAAGCTTTAAAAAAACAGCTTTTTTGAGGTATCATTGACATAAATAAACCATATACATTTAAAATGTACCTTTGAAAATTTTGATATATGATAATATATACATGGAAACTTAATCTGCCATAAACAAAGTGAATTTATCCATCACCTTCAAAAGTTTCCTTGAGCCCCTTTGTAATCCTTTCCTCCCATCCCGTCCTACGACCCCCTCCAACTCCATCTCCAGACAACCACGGATCTGCTTCTGTCACTAGAGATTTGTTTCCATTTTCCAGAATTTTATATCAAAGGAATCATATATGCTTACTCTTCTTTTGTCTGGCTTCTTTCATCCTACATAATTATTTTGAGATTCATCCATGTTTTTGTGTACACCAGTAATTCGACGTCTTTGTTCCCAACTAGTATTCTATTATATAAACATACCATCCTTTGTTTATCTGTTGACAAATTGATGTCCATTTGGGGTTGTTTCCAGTTTGGGGCTATTACAAATAAAGCTACTCTGAGTATTTATTTAAAAGTCTTTGAATGGACAAAAACATTTACCCATTTCTCTTGAGTAAACACATAGGAATGGAAGGCCCGTATCATATAATAGATGTAAGTTTAACTGCTTCGGAAGCTGCTAAACTATTTTCTAAAGTGGTGAGAGTTCTAGCTCCTTCACATCTTCATCAACCCTTGGTATGGTAAGTCTTTTACATTTCAGCCATTCTTAAAGGTGTGTAGTGATCCCTCATTGTGGCTTTGATTCAATTTCCCTAATGACTAGTAATTTGGCACATTTTTTCATGTGTGTATTTGTCAGATATATATCTTCTTTGATGTGGTGTCTGTTCAGATCTTTAGCTCATTTTTAAATTGGGTTGTTTGCTTTTTTATTATTGAGTTTTAAGATACTACTATTGACTGAATTTTGTCTCCCCCCAAATTCATATGTTGGAGCACTAACCCCTACTTGACTGTATTTGAAGGAGTTTTAGAGGTTAATTAAGGTTAAATGAGGTCATAAGGTTAGAGTCCTAAGAATTAGTGGCCTTACAAGAAGAGAATGCATGTGCATGCCATTTGAGGACATAGCAAGCAGGTTGCCGCCTGCAAGCCAGAAATAGAGTCCTCGCCAGGACTCAACCCTGCTGTCATTCTGATCTCAGATTTCCAGCCTCCAGAACTGTGAGAAAATAAATTTCTGTTGGTTAAGCCACCCAGTCTATGGGATTTTGTTATGGAAGCCCAAGCAGACTAAGACAGATAACATATATCTGATTTACAAGGATATATAGACATAGATATATACATACACACATGTATATAACATATGTATATTTTCTTGGTACAAACACTTTATGAGATATATGCATTGCAAATACTTTCTCCAAGTCTGGGGCTTTTCTTTCCATTTTTAGAACTGTTTTTAAAAGAGCAGATGTTTTTAATTTTGATAGAGTTCAATTTATTAATTCTTTCCTTTCTGGATCATGCTTTGCGTGTCAAATATAAGAAATCATTGCCTAACTCAGGGTCACAAAGATTTTCTCCTGTGTTTTCCCTTAGAAGGTTTATAGGTTTATGTTTTACATTTAGGTCTAGGATTCATTTTGGGTTAATATTTGTGTATGCTGCAAAGTATGAATCAGAGTCTGCTGGGACTTTGATTGAGATTTCATTGACTATATACATCACTTGGGGAGAATTAACATTTTAGCAACAGTGTGTATTCTGACCCTTGAACACAGTACGTCTCTCTGTTTACTTAGGTATTTATGTTCTCTCACTGATGTTCTCAGTGTGCAGGTCTTATACATCTTTTGCCAGATTTAGCCTTCTGTATTTCATTTTTTGAATGTTAATTGTAAATGATTTTTTAAATTATTTCAGTTCCCAACTATTCATTACTAGTAAACATAAATACAATTTTTAAAATATTAATCTTGTATCCTGCAAACTTGCTTAATTCACTTACTAGTTCTAACAGCTTCTTTTGGTAAATTCCAACAGATCTTCTACCTAGACAATCATGTCATCTGCGAATAAAGACAGTTTTATTTCTTCCTTTCCAACTTAGATGCTTCTTTTTTCTCTGTGCTTCAAGAAACTTTTGATCACACTTAGTATAACTCATAATTGTACAGATGCAACTGAAGCCCAGAGGGGTGATATTTCAAGTCTCTTTGTACAGCATCTAAAAGACAAAAATGAGATGCTAACAAAAGCGACAGAACCTGCCAAAAGTAACACTTCTAGGCTGATATGTACTGTCATAATAATAGTATGTGACAAGCAATCTCAAAACCTCAGTAGCATACAGCAATACGCATTTATGTAGCTCGTGAATCTGCGGGGTTTACCTGATCTACGTTAAGCGTCTGCTACAGGTTGGCTAGGTAACTCTATCCTGTCTGGGCTCACTCTCAGGCACGGTGTTGGCTGGCTGGTGGCTGATCTAGGGCACAGTTGGAATGACTGGGGTGAATAAACTGTTCGACATGTCTCTCACCCTGTATCAAGTTAGCCAGGTATAATCTTCTCATGGTAATGACAGAAGGCAAGAGTAATAAACGGAAATACACAAACATTTTTTCAAGACTGTGAACGTTTTGCTAACATCCCATTGATCAAAGCCATGGCCAAACCCACAGAGCGGGAGGACCCTATGAAGTTACAAGACAAAGGACATGGGTATAGGGAGGCATGAAGAATAGGAGTCATTAACGGTTAGAACCAAGGGGTTAGTACAGATGATAGCAAGGAAATACCATAAATCTTGGCTCTGAAGCAATTACATTTGCATTTTACCGTCTTTAGTAGAGTGACTACTAACATTTATCATTAATTCTTTCCCAAATTGCTGTGGCGAGATCTGAGGAGTTCATAAGTATAGAGAGTCAAAGGTGGGTTCTGAGTGGACAGTTGGATACGTACAGTTTTCAAGAAATCTTCAAAGGCAGAAGAGACCAGGCAATACCGAGGGATTCATTAAATAAGTGGATTCCAGTGTCCAGAATATCATATGTTAATTGGAACATTTTTTGTTGCAAGTGACAGAACTCCAAGTGAAACTGGTTCAAGCAGAAAGGAGCTTTATTGCTCCTATAACTGAGAAAATTTAGGAATATATCAAGCTTCAGCTACAGCAGGATCCGAAACCTCAAATAATGACATTGTGACAGTTTCTGTCCATCTCTGGACTTGGAATTTCTCTGCCTTCTCTCTCAGGCAAGCTCTCCCCACAGATGGCTGCCAGCAGCTCTCAGCTTACATCCTCCATTTTAACAGTTCTGTGGGAAAAGAGCTTCATTTTCCTAATAATTCCAATAAAGCTCTAAAATTAATTTCATTGTTCTAATTTCTATTACCTTCCCAATGCCGAATCTGATCTTAACCAAGGGAATGGAAAATGCTTATTGGCCAGCCCTGCCCTGCCTTGGACTTGAACCTTAGAGAACCCTGCACATCACAAACACACATAACACACCACATATTTATTTATGAACACTGTGGCACTCAGGAATTGGTTCTCAGCATGGGCACAGCACAACCCATAAACCTAAACCAAACCTAAACTCCTGTGACCCAAGTTAGGCCCAAGGGAGATATTCTCACGTCTTGACCCGTGTCCTCAAAACAAAGGAAAAACTGCATCAAGACGTTATGTTTTGTGGGCTCTGCTGCCCCTGACATTGGAGATAGATACTATTGTACTTCGGAGTAAGCAGAGGATTACAGGGGCAGAATTATTTAAGGTAAGAGAATAAGCACTTAGGTAATTTTATATTTTTAATATTTTATGAATGTGCTGTGTTCTTCCTCCCAGATAGCATGAATGCTGTAGACCTTTGCATAATGAAATATCGTTTCCCAGTACTTCTAATTGCCCACGTTCTCATTTCTCTTCATGTTTCATTTTACGGCTCCACAGATACAAATTAACTTCATAATCACAAGCTGGTATCTGAGTAATTTTACAATATTAAATTATTCATACTACTCAAACATTTATCTATACATAGATATAGTTATAAATGCAGCATGTATGAAGTGTCATACTGATTCTTCTTTTTTTATTGAAGTATAGCTGATTTACAATGTTGTATTAATTTTGGCTGTACAGCAAAGTGAATCACTGATACATATATATACATTCTTTTTCGTATTTTTTTGCATTATGGTTTATCACAGGATATTGAATATGGTTCCCTGTGCTATACAGTAGGACCTTGTTTGACACTGAGTTGGGGTTTTTTTTGGCCGCGCAGCTTGTGGGATCCTAGTTCCCCGACCAGGGATTGAACCCCTGCCCCCTAATTAGAGTTGACAATTTGCCAATAGGAGAATTCTATCAAATGCTGCTGTTCTCTGATTCCAGAAGAAGGATTAATGGGGACAGGGAGGAAGATATTAGACCCGTGGAGGAATAAGCAAGATATCTCATGAAATTCCTTGTCAGTGATGTGTTTGATCAGAAGCTCAATGGCCACGTCCAGGGTTCTGCAGAAGGGATTCGTGCGTTGGAAGGGAGGCTGGATGAGGTTAGCTTAGTCAAAAACAAGTTTGTTGGAACCTGTTACATCTCAGGTTCTGCACAAGGTCCCAAGGTTTGGACAATTTTATGATTCGAATAACCAGCTGAAAATGCTGGGAACACACAGACCAGTTCCCACTCTTGCAAATGTACACAGTTCAGAAACATCTTAGCAGGCAATCCAGCTCTGCTCTTAAGAAAGCTCTGGGTCTATTTATATATCAGAGACACACAAACTCAGAAGCTATCTCTGTAGGAGGTGGTCTAGGAAGTTACCGGAGGCCAGTCTATGGCCTTGACAGTTCAACTTCAGAAGGAAGGATTAAGCAATCTTTGTAACATAGATCCCCCAGATATAATTTTATTTCATCTAATCAGTCCTGCAAAGGCAAAAGGTGAAATTCTAACAAATTATATTAAAATGCAATATAGGCCACTCTGAGAAGTAAATTTCAAAACCGATGTTTCTCTGATTTCCTCTTTGAACCTGAAAGTTAAAAGGTCTGTAGAGGGAAAAGGACACATCCTCTTTGATCAAAGTTATCAAATCAATTTATTCTGTTTCTAAAGGAATTAATGGAAAGAGAGGAGACACCAGTGTTTCATCTCACAGTAAAGGGAAAGAACAGGGTTTCTCTTTTTTTTTTTTCTTTTTTTTTTCGGTATGCGGGCCTCTCACTGTTGTGGCCTCTCCCGTTGCGGAGCACAGGCTCAGCGGCCATGGCTCATGGGCCCAGCCGCTCCGTGGCATATGGTATCTTCCTGGACTGGGGCACGAACCCGTGTCCCCTGCATCGGCAGGCGGACTCTCAACCACTGCGCCACCAGGGAAGCCCAGAACAGGGTTTCTTTTTCACTCCTCACAGGATCTCTGGAGCCGGACTTAGGCAAATGGTAATGACCTGCATAGTCTGTAGGACTAGAATACTTTGCTTCCCTCCCTTCTTGCCATGTTCTCCTTTCTAGGGCATCATACCTTTGTCTTCAATCAGTCTCGGTCTAAAGCTGCAGAAGAACTTCACTCTCAGAGACCATTATGATATGCTTGACTCCCCCAAGCCAGTCAAACGGCAGCTGCCATCTAATCAAAGATGTTTAAAACTGGAAGGAACCTTTGCTATCATCTTGAAAATGTCTTCGGTGCCTCAGCACGTTAAATAAATGGCTCCCAATTCCACAAACTTTTGGTAACAAAAAAAAAAAGTCTATAACCCAGATACCTCAACTTTCATTTAAATGTTCTTTCAACTGCACCACTCAGTATGATGGTAATAACGGAGGATTGGAGAAGCTTTCTAGGTAATCCATACATAAAATCCACTCTGGATTCCATTGTCTCTCTTTCTTTTTTTAAATTTATTTATTTAATTTATTTTTTGGCTGCGGTGGGTCTTCACTGCTGCACGCAGGCTTTTCTCTAGTGGAGGCAAGCGGAGGCTACTCTTCGTCGCAGTGTGCTGGTTTCTCATTGCCGTGGCTTCTCTTCTTGCGGAGCATGGGCTCAGTAGTTGTGGCTCAAGGGCTCTAGAGCGCAGGCTCAGTAGTTGTGGCGCACAGGCTTTGTTGCTCCGCGGCCTGTGGGATGTTCCCAGACCAGGGTTCAGACATTGGCAGGCATATTCTTAAGCAGTGCACCACCAGGGAAGTCCCTCCGTTGTCTCTTGAACTTTGGCTTGTTGCCCAAATTATCTGTGAGTTCTTTGGGGAAAACTTGGTTTTGTGTTCTGACACTTCTTGGTTGTTGATCATGGGCTGATCTCTTATCCTTTCAAACCTCAGTTTAGTCGTTTGTAAATTAGGGATAATCACAAAAGCACCTGGTAGGATCATTTTAAGCATTTTATGAGATAATTATATAAAGCACTTCACAAATTGAAAAGAGGTACGTATACGTCAGGTGTTATTGCCATTGCTGCTTGGCACGTGTTTCTCCAAGATACTTCCTGGATCAATTTTCCACAATCCATAATCTCTGCTCGTTCCTCTCATTCATTCAATATTTACTGGGTATCCGTTGTGTATCAAGCTCCATTCTACATGATGAGCTTAAAAAAGGAATAAGATAAAATGCAGCCCATCAGGAATTCCACAAACTAGTAGCAGGTGTATGAAGAATTACAATATAGGATGAGTATATGGGTACAAAGTGCTATGGAAGCACAAAGGGTGAACTTACTGATGCTGGGGTCCTTAGGAAGGCTGGATAGTGTAAGTAACATTTGGATAGTTTTGAATCAAAAGTAGAAGTTCTCTAGACAGGGCATTCCAGGCAATTGTGATGGATTTTCAGGTTTACACAAAAGGCACGTAGTCTAGAAGTGGCTGATACATAAGGTATAACAACAACAACAGTTAACTACAACTATCTTTTAGAATGACTTCTAAGCTCCAAATTTTTTAGCAACATGTATAAACTGCACTACTCCCTTCAAGGGAGGTAGCATTAACTCAGGATTACAAGTCAGGCAGCTCAGGCTCAGAGAGGTTAAGCAACTTGCCTAAGATCACACAGCTGGTAAATACGGAAGTCAAATAGTGAACTTCAATCCTTCTGACTCTCAGATTTGTGCTTTTACTTAATTATCACCCTGCTTCTCATGAACTGGGGGATATTAGGAGAGGCCTGGAAATGTAGGCAAGGGACAGAGTTTGCAGACCTTGGAATACCAAAGCCAAGGAGCTTGGATTTTATTCCACAGAGAGTGGGAGTCACTGAGGGATTTTTGAGCAGCTGTTTTAGAAAAACCAGTCTAGGGGCAGAGTGTATATGAGATGGAACAAGGAAGAGACCAGAAACAGGAAGATCAGGTAAGAAGTTGTTAACAAAAATCCAGGCAAGCGAAAATAAAGACCTCTTAAACTGGGTATTTATTTGCTCACTCACATGTGTGTGGGCACAGATTATTGTTTTATAAATAAGGATGTTTGTTATCTCACATGACAGAAAGGCCACAGGTAGGGCAGGCCACAGGACAGGTTGATCAGTGGTCCATCAAAAGCCCTGGCCTCTTTCCATCTCTCTGCTCCATCTCTAGTTATTCAAATATGGGATCCCCCTGTAGACCAAGATTGCTAGCAGTGGCAGTTAGAGAGCTACATGCCCCCTGGTGCACACCCTACCAGACAGAGGAATCTCTCCTCACAGACAGGAATCCAGTCTTTCCTTCAGTCTGATTGGGTCAACTTGGGTAACACGAATGAATAACTCCTGCCAGTGGAGCTGCGTTAATTGGCCTGGATGGATCAGGGCGCTCCTCTGGACCTGGATAGGGTAAATCTCACCGTGAGTTGTTGGTAGAGGTCGGTACTGGAACCAAATAACCGCTTTGTTAGGAAAGGGGGAGTGGAGAGCGAATGCCAAATGGGCAAGTAATGGCATCCACTACTGTCACCAAGCTTTGGGCGCGGATGCTTGGGAATGAGTTTCAGTATATCTCTTTCCCTAAAACTGATCTGCCTGTGGATGTTTCCATGGTCAAGGCTTCAAGCTAGCTTCTTTCCAACTCCCCTTTCATAATCACCCTTCTCCTACTTTACAAAAGAAAGGCATACCTCTCACCTATTCCAAATATTACCATGGTGCATTGACTCAGGAAAAAAATTTTCTTGGGTGCCAAAAAAAGGAATATTTAAAATATTGCAGTTGGTATTGAGAAAGTGAATGTTTATAATGACTGGGTAACAAATACTTTTGCAAGTCAGGTGGTTTCTAATTTTTTGAAATTTGAAGGAAGACATAACTTAGTTGCCATCTGATAGATCACTAAATATACTTTTTTTTACGATAGGTCATAATGCTATTTTTGATATGGGATTATAAAAAGTAAAATAGGAATAGAATTAGTGCTGAACCATGTTTTATTCTAATAATACATTATATTCAACCACAGATACCTGAACTGATTGGGAGAAACAATAAAACTCCCATCTATCTTGTTAAGCGATGTATTTACAATAAAATGCACTTTTATGTTTAGTAATCAAAAAATCAACATATTTTTGTTTCTGTTGATTGTATATTAGTAACAATTCTCATATTAATTCTTTTCTAACACACAGATATTTTTGGCATCAAAATAAACTTTTTTTCAACTTCAATTTATATTTTTGTTTCGGAGAAGTAAGAAGAGTGATAAATGAATGATTTCCAAGCATCAAAGTGGGGAAAGTTAAATGGAAATAATAAGTTCACGGAGAAAACACGTAAAAATTTAACCATTAAAAAAGAGTTTGTTCATGTATTTTCGAATGAGTGATTCTGCGTATCAAGTCGGGAATTGGTCCCATTGGATATATTTTTTTAATGCTTTAATAATTTTATTGTTAAATGCTAATACTTATACTATGTTGAAAACTATCTCTTGAAATACATCAACTTATAATAAAAAATTTTAGATGTCAACTTAAAACATGTGAAGGGGGTATATAGTTTTTCCAAATTATTTTAGGAGACATGAATCAGAAGTGTTGATCACCATTAGCTTAAAGGAGAAAGCCAAGCTGGGTCAAATCACACCAGACTTGCTGTAGCGCTGGGCAGACTACTATCATATAGTTCCATTTTTGTGCTGATTTTGAGGTTCCTATAAAACATCTAAGTCAAAATGATTCCAATTTTAGGCAATTGGAATTCAGCAGACGAGTCTGGACTAGAGATATATTGTTTGGGGGTCATACAAATACAGAGACTGTCAAATCAAAGACATTTTTGCCATCATCAAGAGAGAGTATGACAATGGGGAAAAGCAGCAGAATCGTATTTTGGGAAATAACAATGGCAAAGGAAAGGGAAGAGGGACCAGAGAAGCAGGAAGCGAGTAAGGAGAACAAAAAACCAACCGGAAAGTTTTAGGAAGGAAGTTGTGAGCAACAGTGCTAAAAGAGGTCAACTAAGAGAAAAACTATAAAGTATCCATTGGGTCTGGCAATTAGACAGTTAGGAAATCACCTTAGTGAGGTCAATTTCAGTAGAGTAGTAGGACAGAAGCCTGAAGACACTGGCTGGAGGGTGGGGGCAAGCGAGATAAAGATGAATTTGAGGTTCTGAGTATGAGTAAAAGAAACCAGAAAGTCAGCAAAGGAGCCAAGTGATTGTTCTCCTGGGCGGGAGGTAAAGACAAGAGTGCAGCTTCCCGACAGTTGAACTTATTAAACATGACTAATTTGGTTTTAGAAATTAGGGGGTTGAGAAAATCCAGGTTGAAAGGAACAATGAGAATTGAAGGTCTAAAATAAGAAAACGTTAGTGCTCCGTGTGTCAACAAAGGAATTCATCGTCTTTGGCAGCTACTGTATATGAAGTATGCATTAGGGTGTGAAGGAACAAGAGAGAAATAAGACGTCCTTCGCTTCAGTGTTGGCTGATGATGTACGTAGTACATAGATGTACGTGGAATGAGATCTGAGCTGGATAAAGAACAGACGATCGTGGTAGAACTTTGGAGTTCAGTCCTGGCAATGTACTAGAGAAGGGGAGTGATCAGAGAAGTAGCAAAATCAGAAGATTGAAGCCACTCAAAAGCAAAACAAACACGAAGTTTCAAGAAGGTGGTGGAATAGAATGCTGCAGAGGGTTAAAGAACAAGTGGATGGTGGAAAACGTGGGGGATATTGGGCATGCGCTGCCCACTCAGAGAGGTTTCTTGATGACTTTTCTGTCCCAAAGACTCCTTTTGCTACATTTGTGTTACGGTTGGTATGTGAATGGCAGTTTGGAGATATTGCCCATTTGGTAAATTAGGCACCCAAGAATTTAATATCTTTTAAAATGATAAATGCTTTGCAAGTCATAATCATGTTACAGTTATGGACTCAGTAATAGTGTGAATTTTCCCCTAATAATAGTATCTGTGTCACCACTTAAGGCAAAGAGGATACTTTCCAGCTCAGATAACACTTTCTAATCATGGTTTAAGCAAGTCTCCTTTCTGTATGTGCACCTTTTTAAATGGTCCAATTCAGCTTTTACCTTTCCTCTGAAGAGCTAATCAAATATGTGCTAAAACCACTTAGAACCACATTATAAATTTCCTTTCTTCCTTACTTCTCTCTCCTTGGCTATAAAATTTGGTACCTGTCCAAAATCAAAACATAAAGAACCAAACACACTTCATCAGCAAGAAGAAGGGCTCTGTTTTCATTTGGTTTCATTTCATAAAAACATTAGCCCTACACTCAGAGCATCTACCATGTAGGGTGAGCCTGGAATCCCCCAGAACAAGGGCTTGTTTTTACGAAAAGGGAAGGATCAGAAGTTGATGTGATCCTTCCTGCTACAGATACTTGAGGACTTGAACTTGAGTCGAGAAGCACAGACTCTCATGCTTGAGGGACTTCAAATTTTAGCTAGTCAACTACCTGTCCAATATTTGTATCCCTTCCACAACATTTCTGCAAAGTGATGGGGAATTCACTAGCTCCTGAGAACAGCTCTGACTTAGCAGGTTCTGTTATCGAGTAAGGGCTCGCTGTCTGACACACAGTTAAGCCAATACTATGGCACTGGCTTTTGAGAAAAGAAGGAGCTTTATTGAGAGGTTGACCGGCAAAGAGACAGAAGGCAAGGCTCTCAAATTTGTCTCCTTGATCCAGGGTTCTGGGCGAAAATTAAGGGATAAGGGGTATTTCAAACTTGGAAGCTGATTGGCTAGTCTTGAATTAGTCCATATAAGCTACTCCTGCTGCTGGAAGCCAGATTTTCCTTATTGAAGGGCTTCTTGCTTCGTAAAGGGCTCTGGTGGCAACATTTCTATTCTTTGAGTTTGGTAAACTGAAGATTCTTGATTCTGGGGTCTTGCTGGAGACACGGGTTCCCATCTTGCACACGCACAGTGCTATCTCTGTAAAATAACTACAGGTTTGATTAGTCAACCTATTTAAGGAGGCAAAATCAGTTTAAGCTGACCAGTTTCATTTCCTTACAAGGAGGCAAAATGTGTCTCCCTATAGTGTTATTGGTCCTATAGTTGTACCAACTCAGGCCATTCAGGGTAAACGTAGTCCCTCCAAACCCTTCAAATATTTGAAGGTAGTTTTGTTCTTGAAGCCCTTAAGTCTTCTCTTTTCCTTCAACTTCTACACCTGAGCTTGCCTTTAAGCTCTCCACTGCCTTAGCTGCTGTCTCTCAATGCACTCAGTTTTTTGTCCTCCTAAAGTATCACCCCAGTACGAAATGCGATCCCGACTCCTGGGCCATCCTGAGAAGGGCAAGGAGGAGGGGTGTGGTCATCTCTCACATTCGAAATTCAACAACTCTGGCTTAACCACTGTGCCACGAGGGAAGTCCCCAAATTCCCTCTATCTTGTAAGACCCAACTCAACTACTACCTCTCCTAAGGAGCCCTCCTATGTCATTCCAACCTGTAATTATCTCCCACTTTCCTGAATGTTTTCATCCATCAAAAGCTGATAGAGCAGAATCCACCTACAATCCAAGGGAACAAAACATCTCAGTCATTCGTCTTATATTATTTACAATAAACTGTATGTATACGTATTACACTCCCAGGAGAACATAAACCACCTTTTAAAATTCACTTTGTTTTGTTCACTGGATGTTATGGACTGAATGTTTCTGTCCCCCCAAATTCATATGCTGAAATCCTAACCCCTAATGTGATGGTATTAGGGGCAACTAAGCCATGAGGGTTTAGTGCCCTTATAAAAGAGACCCCAGAGAGCTCTCTAGCCCTCTTTCTACCATGTGAGGATGCAATGAGAAGAAGGCAGTCTGCAACTCGGTCCTCTCAAGAACCGAACTGTGCTGGCATGCTGATCTCCGACTTCCACGCTCCAGAACTATGAGAAATAAGTGTTGATTGTTTAAGTCCCCCAGTCTATGGTACTTTGTTATAGCAGCCCAAGCTGACTAAACCACTGGAGTATTGCTGGCACCTGGAGAATGTACAAGGCACTCAAAAAATATTTGTCAGATGAATGAATGAAAAGTTGAAAAGTGCTTAAGAAATGTTTGTTGATTGGCTGATTGACCTGGATTGGACAGATGATTAACCAGAGCAGAGATTAAATAGCAGAGAAGGACAGGATATCATTCTTAAAAATCAAACAGTCCTCCACATCCTTGGGTCTGATCCAGATTTGCGGAAGGAGAAGGAAGAGGTGGGCTGTCAGCAAAGTCTCCAAGTTCTCAGGGGAGTAAGATTATGTAGCGAGCTCTGACTCATCTCAGGAAATCAGCAGCAGCGCTTCAATACTTCCTAAAAACAGCAGCCCCCAGAGGAAGCTTTGAGGCAGTTCTGGATCCTCTCTTGTCTTTCCCCCTTTGACATGAGGGAGTGCAGGTTGCAGCATGACTGCTCAGCCTCCCAGGTGCTATGGTTATTTAGTATTCCGGATATGGTGGGGGCATCCTGCCGTATCAGTCACCCACATATTCCCATTTCTTCTGAGCCCAGGAAACTAGTAGAGGCAGGAAAAACGGAGGCAGAAAGCATAGAAATCAAAGAGTGACAAACTCTGATGTCTTAATTAAATGTATTCTCTCCCCCCACCTCTCCCCTCCCCAGTCTTACTCCTCCTATTTATTTGTTTGATGTTTTTTATTTTTATTATATTTTAGATTTATTTATTTCATCTTATTTATTTTTGGCTGCGTTAGGTCTTTGTTGCTGTGCGCGGGCTTTCTCTAGTTGCTGCCAGCTGGGGCTACTCTTCGTTGCTGTGCGCGGGGTTCTCATTGCGGTGCGCGGGCTTCTCAGGGCGGTGGTTTCTCTTGTTGTGGAGCACGGGCTTTAGGCACGCGGGCTTCAGTAGTTGTGGCGCACAGGCTTCAGTAGTTGTGGTGCACGGGCTTTGTTGCTCCGCGGCATGTGGGATCTTCCCCGACCAGGGCTCGAACCCATGTCCCCTGCATTGGCAGGCGGATTCTTAACCACTGCGCCACCAGGGAAGCCCACTCCTCCTATTTAGTTTGTGGCTCCACCATATCTTCTCAGCCCCAAATGCTACCTTCCATTCCTTCCTCATTCTCATTTTCAATATCCCAGTGGCCAAAAAATGCTGTCAATTCTACTCTGAAATGTCTCTCACATCCGACCTCCCCTTTGCAGGCTTACAGCTTCTACCCTTTAGCAAGTTCTTATCCTCTCTCACCCAAATTATTGCAATAGCTTCCTGTTGTTCTGCCTGCCTCAAATCTCTCCCCCTTCTCCAGAGCATCCTTCACATTGCCACCAGTAAAATCACACAGGATCTGAGCATGTCATTCTGTGTTTGAAATAGTCAATGGTTCCTTACTGCCTACAGAATAAAATCTAAAACTCTTGATCTAGCAAAGTCTTCCTTAGCAAACCATAACTCACCTTTTCTCTGCCCGTCCTCATAGCATTTCTATTCTGCCCCATTCCTGAACTTTCTCCACCTTAAGCTTTCTACAGCCAAAATTTTAGTTATCTTTCAAAAACGAATTCAGGCTTTACCTTCCCTGGAAATCCTCCATTTTAATGAGTGAAAACCTAGGAGCATTCAGAAATCACTGTACATGGAGCAGTAGGCAAAATTCAAAAGCATCTTGGAGGCAAAAGATGGATTTGAGGAGTAAAGGATAGTTCAATCACTGTGTGATCATGGTCAAGTGTCAAAAGCCAGACCTGGGGATGTCGAGAAAGTCCGGAGGATAAACCAAGTTAATTGCTAGTTGGGAGATCTAAGAGATAGGACCTAGCATTTGTTGAAGGCCAATAAGATGTATGTTCTACATTAAGCACATGTGCGTATATTATCTTGATTAATCCTTCCAACAACCCTGTGAGCTAAGTGTTATTGTCACTATTTTATTAGATGAGGAAATTCAGGCTCAGAGAGCTCTCATAGGTTCAATGTCACATAATGAGCGATTAGCATAACTAGAATAGTAACTTATATCTGTTCGACTCTCAACTTAGTGCTCTCCCCACCTACCATGCACCCACAGTAAAGTGTAGCAAATCGCAGAGTCAGAATACCAAGCAGATACAGGGTCGGAAAGCAGCAAAGGACAACAGGATCGCAGGTTGACTTCCCAACATGGCATGAGAGTAGGGCTTGCTCCCAGCAGACAGCGTCACGATGAGTTCCTTTTAAGGGGCTGTCTTAAGGACAATTTTTGGAACTTGATATCTTCCCTAATTCCCACATCTCCTCCCACCCACCCTCCACCCAAATTAGCATCATGCCTTCCTCTGAGCTCCCATACTCCTGGTTTTGACACATAATATGCCTTACGTATAAGACATAATAATAATAGACACCCCAAAACTTAGTGTCTTAAAACAAGAGCAACCATTTTTTTTGGCTCATGACTGTAATTTATGCAGGTCAGCAGGGACAACTTGTCTCTGCTACCATAGTGTTGCCTGGGCAGCTTGACTGGGACTAGAGGATCTACAACAGTTTTGCTCACGTCTCACGGCCGAGCTGGGGCAACTGGAATGGAATGGCTTGCGGCTGGCAGGGTCTCTCTCAAGCAGAGTGACTGGACTTCTTTACATGCAGGCTGGCTTTAAAGAGAAAAAACAAAAACAAAAACAGAAGCTCCAAGACCTCTTAAGTCTTACACCCAGAAAGTCATACAATGTCACTTCTGCCAGAATCTATTGGTCAAAGCAAGTGATGAAAGCAGCCCAGAATTCAGGGGAGCGGGGAAAAAATCCATCTCCCGATGGGAGGGGTATCAAAGTCACATTCCAAAGAACAGGAAGGACTGGAGGGGTTATTCTGGTCATCTTTAGGGATAATTTACCACAGTGAGTTTTATGTCCATCTGTTTTCTCCAATAGATTATCTTCCTAAGGTCAAATCCTTGTTTGTATTAATTTTACGTTTCTCACAGTACCTAGCATAGTAATAGCTAATGCATAGAAAATACACTAACTGGAAATGAAATTTCCATTCCCCCAATAAGAATTTTATTTTAGTGTTGTCCCTTGCATTCTAAAAATTATAGGTCATAAAATGTCAGAGCTGGTAGGAAATTAAATGATCTAGTCCCATACCCCTCATCAATAAATGTGGAGAAATTGGGGCCAGATGGGTGAAGCAACTTGACCAAGGACTCATAGCTGGAGTTGGACCCTAACACTCCCTCACCTCACAATTATGCCACGTTTCCTACCACATGTGCACTGAGCGAAAATTCCAATATGAAGAAAGGGTGACGGAGAGGGAGTAAAGCAGAGGGGTCGTGGAGTCAAATTCTCAGAACGAACCTTGAATCGGAGGACACCAGTCAGCAGAGGGTGGGCAGGCTTGACCTCACAGGCTGAATGTGTTTTGTTTGGTTCACATGGCGTTTTGTTTTTTTTTTAATTTGAAGAAGTTGCCGACCTCAAAAAAAAAAGTTCATATCAAAATCCAGATTATCAGCTTCTCTTGAAAACAGCTGGGCCATCTAGCCACACTGGGCCTGCCTTCAAGCCTGACAACCATTGGCTGGAGCCATGCGCTGGGGTTTCCAGAGTCCTTGGTTTGGGGCAAGCTCAGCGTTCTTCCCTCATTTTTGTTAGCTGCTTGGCCAACATGTAGGTATGTGAGTGTGTGACTCCTGCCTTAAATGAAGGCATTGGAAAATTATACAGACATCTTTTTTTCTTTTTTTGCGGTACGCGGGCCTCTCACTGTTGTGGCCTCTCCCATTGCGGAGCACAGGCTCCGGACGCGCAGGCTCAGCGGCCATGGCTCACGGGCCCAGCCGCTTCGCGGCATGTGGGATCTTCCCGGACCGGGGCACGAACCCGCGTGCCCTGCATCAGCAGGCAGACTCTCAACCACTGCGCCACCAGGGAAGCCCCCAGGCATCTTTTTTTGTGGCAACTATCTGCCTGCATGTTCCATCTCCCTACGAAGTATAAGCCCCTAAGAGCACTTGCCATGTCTTAGAAAACTTTGAAAGAAGTAATATTTGTTTAGCATTTTATACCTTCCAAAGAGCATTTCTGTACATGATCACATAGAATACTCAGTAACTTAGTGATGTAGGTCTTATTGTAACTGAAAGTGGGGTCCGGCTGCTCGCGGCCCAAGAGCCATTAAAGAGGCAAGGTTGGTGGAAAGGAAAGTTTGCTTTATTTCAGAGGCCGGCAACCGGCGGGAGGGCAGACGCCTGTCCAGGGTCGACCCTCCCCCCCGCCCCCCATTGACAATCAGGGGGCAAGAGCTTTTATAGACGGAGGGAGGGGGCTACATGCAGAAACAGCACAGTCAGCTCCGACAGTCATCTTGAAATTGGTCATCGGTGGTCTGACCAGTGTCATCTTGATTGTTTTAAGTACAATTAATCTTCAGTTCCAGGGTTGCTTTGTTCCCACTTCCTTGAGGCCAATTCTCAGAATTGTGGCTGTTTATGTCATGGCTACAGCCTGGTCATCATGTAGTAACTTCTTCCAACTGACGGGGGTTTCAGTATCTATAAGACAGCTCACAGGGTGTGGCTCAGAATCTTATCTATAGCCCTTGAGGAGGAACTAAATGTCCTTGACTTTGCTTAATGACTGAAATATTATTATTTGGTCTCCTTTGACTGTTTTCCTTTGTTTCTGCATTTTCTCGCTTCTCTGATTAAACTTATTCTTTGGCTAAAGGTTTTCTACAGACAAAAGGCAGGCTGAGGACATGGTGGGGGACCACAGAGTCCTGCTCCATTTCATTATTAATCTAATTATGAATCCAATTTACTTAAAAAAATTTTTTTTCCTATCAGAGGAGAAAACAGAATCAGAAAGGCTATGATTTGCCAAAGATCAGCCAGCCATTGAATGTGGAGGTGGGTGTGGAGGGCTCCCGCTGTTTGGGGCTGCCCGGTATCTGTTTTCCTTTCTTCTGGATGTAACAACTTAATTTTCCTTTGGGGAACTATTCCTTTTCCTCACAGCCCTTGAGTTTGGGTGAGGCTGACCCCATGGGAGTGCAACTAAGTCCTGTCCAATAAGAGTTCCGATTATCCCTAACCTCAGTGATTGGTTTAGATGTGAACATGTGACCCAAGCTGGGCCAATCAGAGCTAATCAGTACCAGTCCTAGGACTTTTGCTGGAACTCTTTTTTCTTGATTGCTCCCAGTTAAGACCAGCCTCCCCATTCTTCAGACTTCTGTGGGCAAGTGACGTGGGAGTCCTAGGAGCTCCCCAGCTCTGCAAAATACCACCCTACCCCTGCCCTCCAGAACGCTGCTGACAGGAGTAACATGGGCTCTGAACTCTGTCTGCTCCTAGAAGGACCTCCTGCTTCTCACCTCCCTCCCTTTCAGTCCTCGCTGACCCACCACCACTCTCTGCCTTGAGACCACCAACACTTATCTCAACACATTCATTATCTGCTTATATCAGTCTCCCCAGAAGTGCAGGACACCCAGGTCACCCCATATTCCCAGGATGCTAATCCTCATACTGCTTTATAAGCAATGAGGCACACACACCACCACCACCCCCACCCCGCAATCCCTTTCCCTGTGTTTTTAGTTTCCGTACAATTTGCATTCTGAACATCCACAGTTACTTATTTTTTTTCTTCCCCAACTTTATAAAGATGTAATGGACTCAAAACAATGTGCAAGTTTAAAGTGCAGAGTGTTTATTTGATACACACATATTGCAAAGTGATTACCACCACAGCTTAGCTAACACCTGCATCACATCCCACAATTACCATTTCTTTTTTGTGGTGAGACTAAGATTTATTCTTAGAGAAGTTACTTGTTTCCTTTATGTCTGTTTCTCCCCCGCTAGAATGCAAGCCTTATGAGGAAAGGGACCATTCCTGTTTGATACACTGCCATGTATTCCCAGTACTTAGAACAGTGTGTAGGCTAAGGGGGGTTCGGTAATATTGAATTAATGAATAAATATGCCCAGGCTGTTTTGATGGGGATAAGCCCACTTGAGAAAGAAAGCAATAGAGAAGAAAGCAGATGCATGAGGAGGGAAGAAAAATATTCCTGCATTTTAAAAACCTTGTCTTAGTCAGCTTGGGCTGCTATAACAAAACACTATAGACTGGGTGGCTTAAACCACAGAAATCTCTTTGCTCACAGCTCTTGAGGCTGAAAGTCCAAGATCAAGTACCAGCATGGTTGAGCTCTGGTAAGGCTCTCCTCCTGGCTTGCAGATGGCCTCCTTCTCACTGTGTCCTCACAGGGCCTCTCCTCGATGTGTAAGTGTGTGTGTGTGTGTGTGTGTGTGTGTGTGTGTGTGTGTGTGTGTGTAGAGTGCTCTCTCTTCCTCTTCCTAGAAGCCGCCAATCCTATCAGATTAGGTCTCCACCCTTATGAGCTTATTTAACCCTAAGTACCTCCTAACAGTCCCATTTCCAAATACAGTCACATTGGATATCAGGGCTTCATTGTATGAATTTTGGGAAGGACACAATTCAGTCCATAGCACCCTGACCCCAGATGTGCCTTAAACTTTTCAGTGACGTGAAGCGATAATTTCTTCTGCTTATTTTCTGCCTTAAACCGGATTGAGTTTGGTTTCTTAAAAACCAAATTTAAAGAAGCCTAACCACTCCCCAACAAAAAAGACAAACAACCCAATTTGAAAAATGGGCTAAGCGTGGTCCAGTGGGTAAGACTCTGCACTCCCAATGCAGGGGGTCCAGGTTCAATCCCTGGTCAGGGAACTAGATCCTGCATGCATGCTACAACTGAGTCCACACACCGCAACTAAGAAGTCCGCATGCTGCAACTAAAAGATCCCATATGCTGCAACTAAGACCTGGCACAGCCTAAAATAAATAAATAAATAATTTTTAAAATGTTTTTTTAAAATGGGCTAAGAATGGAAGAGACAGTTCTCCAAAGAAGATATACAAATGGCCCATAAGCACACAGCATGACTAGTCATGGAGAAATGCAAATCAAAACCACAGTGAGATACTACTTCATTTCTATTAGGATGGCTAATATCCACACCCAAAAATGTTCTCATTGTAGTAACATTGTTGACCAGGTTGTACAGAAGTGGGAACACTTGTGCATTGCTGGTGGGAATATTAAATAGTGCAGCTGCTGTGAAGACGGTATGATAATTCCTCCAAAAGTTAAACACAGAACTGCCATATGATCCAGCCGTTCTACTTCCAGGTGTACAGCCAAAAGAAATGAAAGCAGGACCCCAAATGGATATTCGTACACCAATGTGCATATCAGCATTACTCGCAAGGGCCAAAAGGTGAAAATAATGCACGTGTCCATTAACAGATGAATGGATAGGGACTTCCCTGGCGGTCCAGTGATTAGGACTCAGCGCTTTCACTGCGGTGGCCCCGGGTGCAATCCCTGGTTGGGAAACTAAAATTCTGCAAGCTGCGCGGCTCGGCCAAAAAAACCCCAAACAGATGAATAAATAAACAAAATGTGCTATATACATGCCAAAGCCAGTGTTAAGATCAATCCCAAGAACTATACCGATAATGAATTGGAAAACATCACAAGGAGGTTCACCTTGGAGCTGGCAAAGAAGGACTTTATTGGTCCTGGCATTGATGTACCTGCCCCAGACATGAGCACGGGCGAGCGGGAGGTGTCCTGGATTGCTGACGCCTATGCTAGCACCATAGGGCACTATGACATTGATGCCCATGCCTGTGTTACCGGTAAGCCCATCAGACAGGGTGGAATCCACGGACGGATCTTTGCTGCTGGTCATTCCATGGGATTGAAAACTTCATCAATGAGGCTTCTTACATGAGTATTTTAGGAATGACACCAGGATTTGGAGATAAAACATTTGTCGTTCAGGGATTTGGTAATGTGGGCCTGCCCTGTATGAGATATTTACATCATTTTGGTGCTAAATGTGTTGGTGTTGGTGAATCTGATGGGAGCATATGGAATCCAGATGGTATTGACCCAAAGGAGCTGGAAGACTTCAAATTGCAACATGGAACAATCCTGGGCTTCCCCAAAGCAAAGATCTATGAAGGGAGCATCTTGGAGGTGGACTGTGACATATTGATCCTTGCTGCCAGCGAGAAGCAGCTGACCAAGTCCAATACACCCAGAGTCAAAGCCAAGATCATTGCTGAAGGCGCCAACGACCAACAACTCCAGAAGCTGGTAAGATCTTCCTAGAGAGGAACGTCATGGTTATTCCAGATCTCTACTTGACTGCTGGAGGAGTGACAGTATCTTACTTTGAGTGGCTGAAGAATCTAAATCATGTCCGCTATGGCCGTCAGACCTTCAAATATGAAAGGGGTTCTAACTATCACTTGCTCGTGTCTGTTCAAGAGAGTCTGGAAAGGAAATTTGGAAAGCACGGTGGAACTATTCCCATTGTACCCACAGCACAGTTCCAAGACAGGATATCGGGTGCCTCTGAGAAAGACGTCGTGCACTCTGGCTTAGCTTACACCAGGGAGCGCTCTGCCAGGCAAATCATGCGCACGGCCATGAGGTATAACCTAGGCTTGGACCCAAGGACAGCTGCCTATGTCAACGCCATCGAGAAAGTCTTCAAAACTGGTGTGACCTTCACATAGACGGGATGGGACTGCGGCTGACTGCTTCACTACCCTCCTCACCTCTTCATCCGCAGACCTATCACAAGTTTACATGTAACCACAGAAATCTCTCTCTCATGACTTAATAGATAATGGACACCATCCTCAACAAGTCAATCCAAATCAGCCCCTTAAGAAAAGAAGTTAGGGGATCATATATAAGCTAATAGGTGATAGTAGAAATTAGCTATGCCAGAGAGCCATTTGGGCATTTTGCCTTTAAATAAAGTCTTTTCCCTCTGCCTGTGCTGCCTTGTTCCATGACCGTTTCCCAACACAGTCAGCTGTAGCCCTGGGAAAGCACCTTTTGTCCGAGAGCAGTCAATCCCGTGCCACTTCAGCTCGGGATAGATCCATCAGGTGCTCTGACACATTTAAGAAGCAGGTATATGGCATTTTCAGGAAGTAGCATGGTCCTCAAGTGAGTTATTGGTATTTTACATCAGCAAAATAACTCAGCTTTACAGGTTACAAACAAAAAAACCTTTCTCTGTATGCCTTTTATTCTTTTAGAATAAAATAAGTACATGCTGCTGTAATAAAATTGCCTTTAATCAGTTAACAAGCCTAAACTGGACTCAAGCAGTGAATGTCCGTAAACATAATAAATGAAAAAAGCTAGTATTTTTATAACATAAAACACTCTCATTTATAACTTATCGATTGCATATTGTCATCCAGCAAAAATAAAAAGCCTGGTAGGCCATTAAGTTATCTTCATACCTGCAAATGATGGAGGCTATTTTTGTTAAGACTGTCAGAATTTACTAACCACAATTATGACATATAGTCCAAAGAACACAGTAACCTCCTTATAATGTTAATTAATTGTCCTCTTTTGAAGATCTATTGTGTTGACTAATTGAACAATAATTCAAGTAGAGTGCCCCAGAAGAAAACCACCTGGGCTCCGTCTTTGGCGGCTCTGAGCATTGCCAATGGCCCCGACTAGCCCTGACTTTGTGTCCTCATTTAGAGGCCTCATCTTCTGTGCACGGCTTCATTCCCAGTGGGCTGGAAACAACCTGGGGTTGTGTTTTCTTTGGGAGTTGTTTGGCCAGGGCCTTTGGAACAGTAGTGTCCCAATGAGGTACTAGATATTATTTATATAAGAATGAGCTTCTTTTTTTAATAATAATATTCTTTCAGAAATTTCTAACTACTTTGTAACTGCATGACTTAACTTGGTGACAAAAGCAGTTATTAAAAAGCCTACCTTGGGCTTCCCTGGTGGTGCAGTGGTTGAGGGTCCGCCTGCCGATGTAGGGGATGCAGGTTCGTGCCCCGGTCCGGGAGGATCCAACATGCCGCAGAGCAGCTGGGCCCGTGAGCCATGGCCGCTGAGCCTGCGCGTCCGGAGCCTGTGCTCCGCAACGGGAGAGGCCACAGCAGTGAGAGGCCCTCATACCGCAAAAAAAAAGAAAAAAAGCCTACCTTTTACAGAAAGAAAAAACAAAAAAGGAGGAAATTCTGGCATATGCTATGACATGGGTGAACCACAAGGACATCATGCTACTGACATAAGCCAGTTGCAAAATGACAAATATTGTACGATTCCCCTTATATGAGGTTCCTAGGATAATAAAATTCATAGAGACAGAAAGCAGAATGGTGATTGCCAGAGGCTGGGGGAAGGGGGAAATGGACAGCTATTGTTTAATGGGTACAGAGTTTCAGTTCGGGGAAAATGACAAGGTTCTGAAGATGGTTATACAGCAGTGTGGATGTACTTAATGCCACTGAACTTAAGAAAAAGTTAAACTTTTTTTTTTAACAGGAAAGTTTATTTTAAATTTGACAATCACTTGAAAATGGTAAACTTCACCATATGCATATTTTACCATAATAACAAAAAGAAACCTAACCAGTACATAGATCTCAAACCCAAATCTTTAGACTCCAAACCCTGTGTCTCCTTCCATCACTTGTGCTCTCCAGCTCAAACGCCCTACACATCATTTGTGCTTCATAAAAATCAGGTGAACAAGTTTATTAATACATAAATGAATGAATGCATTAATGTTTATTTTTAGTTAACCTGCAGGCTTTTCATCTCCTGGCAAAAAGCAAACGTTTTAATCTGTAGTCCTTAACAGTCTGGAAAGTATCATGAAAGTTCAACCCAGTTTCTTACTGCAGGAAGCCTAGAGGCATGTCCCTACCACATTGTGAAGTTCACACTGACATGTCCATATTTAGCACAGGAGAGTTTATTTGCCTGTGTATGTATATATCCAGTGTGACCTTGGAGCAGAAACACCTTAAAGGCAGACACACTTTTCTTTGTATCATTCACAATAGCTAGTTCAGGGAGTTTATATACTCAGCTGCTACCCCAGAGCCCTGGTAAACATGGTAGCTGGGCAAAAGTAGCTTTGAGATAAGCTCTGGGCTTTACTTCACTCCCTCACCAAGCCCTGGTGACGTTTACATTCTAAATGTTTAGATGTCATCCTCATTGCCACCACTTTGATTAAGGCCATTATCTGTCACCTGACCCCTTGCAGGAGCCTCCTAACTGGTCTCCTTCTTTCTCTCTTGCACCCTCCCCTATATCCTTCCATTCCCCACAGAGCAGCAAGGCTCTGATTATGTTCTACCCTGGCTTAAAACCTTGAATGACTTCCCGCTGTGGAAGGATACAGACAAAATCTCCTAACTTGGCCTAGTTTGTCCTCATATGTTCTATCATCCCGTGTAAACAGTCAAGCCTCATACAGAACCACCTCCTATATCTTCTCTGGGCCGCAGCCAGATGCTCCCGGCCTGATACTGACCAGGGTTCTTGGCCTTCCCCAGTCAATAGAAATTGACTAGAGACCAAGCAAGACATTCAGGCAAGGCTTTATTGGGGCCCCTGCTGCAGCAGGGGGCGGGGCGAGAACGAACAACAGGTTCCCTTGCTTGCTCCCTGAGGGGGGTGGGGGGTGAGCTTCCTCCTTATATACGGTGAGGGTAGGGGTGGGCCCAGGGGTCTGGCCAGAGGGGTGGCTTAGGTGGTCTGCCCACCCCTTAGGTGGTGTTGAGTGAAGGGGGCATGCACAGTACCCTGCTTTTGCTCCAGGCTCTTCAAAGTGGCAGTTGCGTTTTTTGGTCTCTTTGTATCTTTTGTCCACAATTTTGCCCCAACTGCACATGCACAGTTATTTTTAGTCCCATATAGTTGTTTTTTTTTAATATTCTGTTGCTGGAGGAGAGGTGTGTCCAGGTGCAAGCATTGCAGCACTGCAGCAAAGGGTCCCAGGTCCCAGCCTGTCTTGGGTCTTCCATTCCTGAAATGCACGTCCTCCCAGGACAAAATCTTTGTGCGCACTGTGACCTCTCCTCCCTCCCTTCCCTCTCCGTCTGCCTGTTCAGTACTTATTTCTCCTTCAGCTCTCACAATAAACATCAATTCCTCAGCAAAATCTTCCCTGGCCTCCTCCTGCCTCCCACTCAGGCTTGGTCAGCTTCCTTTGGAACAAGCTGTCAGGGATCAGTGTTCCTTTCCTGCAGGGCACCACCCTCAGTAAGTACACATTCCTTCCCAGCACTATTTGATCAATGACTCTAAGCTCCATAAGGACAAAGGCCCATCACTGAATCACCATTGTCTAACACAATGCATGGTGTATAATCCCGGCTCAATAAACATGTGTGGGAAGAAAAAAGGGAAGGAGAGAAAGAAACAAAACAATAGGGGCCCCTTGTGGAATGTTAGGAATCCATACAGCACCATATTCACGCAGCGCCAGCACTGTTCGACATAATAGCTAAAATTCAGCAGACACATTTCCAAGTTTCATCTTGGTTTTGCAGGCTTGGTCAAATGGCCAAAATTCTCTAATTTTTTGTTTGTTCGATTTATTTCTGCAGACAGATATAGATTCCTACTAAGCGGAAGGCATGTATTATTGGAAGGATGCTTCTCAACTAGAAGGTAGCCTTCCAGAGAGGGATATATTAGAATTTCAAGGGGGATTCCTACTCAGAGTGCAAATAAACCCACAACCAATGTGAGGGTACTTGAGTGAGCTAGCAGGCAGAAAGTGATGCAGAGGTGAATCAGACAGTCCATGACATCAAAGAAGTTACTCTTGAATGTGGGAAAGACATGAGGCTAGAACTATACTATGAGGCAATTTGCTAAAACAAAGAGAAAGGGGGAATTCCCTGGCGGTCCAGTGGTTAGGACTCCATGCTTTCACTGACCAGGGCCTGGGTTCAAACCCTGGTCAGGGAACTAAGATCCCACAAGCCATGTGGCACGGCCACAAAAAAGAATACAGAGAAAGGTGCCCACAGAGCACAAAGGAGGAGTGACTAGTTTCAACCGGGGGAGGAGAGGAGAGGGTTCGTTCGTAACTTTGGAGCTGGACCCGGAAGGGTAGGCAGGACCTCACGGATAGCCATGAGGGACAGCCATCTGGACCTCTCTCCAAGAAAGATGGTGAAGGCTAACTATCAAAGAGCTTCACCAGAGGCTCTGTGAGTATCAAGTACTGCCTCTTGACGGCAGATAACTCTAATATATTCCACTACACAGCAATTGTGCTCAGCTGACCAATAATATTACTCCTGTGAACTGAATGTATCTAAGCTTTTTCCTTCACTACCCAAGAAGGTCTTGATTTACCAGCATCATCCGTGTGTGGGAGAAATGATTCTAGCCACCAACAGGAGACTAGCTGAGGAGGAGTTGACTCATATCTAGAACTAACTGGTGATTTCTGCCCCATCTCTGTTCTCACTGGGCTGCCAAATGCCTGGCACTCTCTGTGACTTGATCGATTCAGTTTGACCCCTGGAGAAGCACATAAACAAGGCATGTCTTTCCAGAGCAAGATATGAGGAAACAGAAAACAGAGATGGTTCTAGACAAAACTGACATCAGCCACGTCTAGATGGGCACGCCTGGGCTCCCTGGCTGGTGTACAGCATGCCGCTCACGGTTGTTAGTACTTCCTGGGTTCTGGGCATTATTCTAAAGTGCTTTGTATGTGTTAAGTCATTGAATCCTCACTGCAATCTGAGATAGGCGGAGTCATTGCCATGCACTTTAATAGGGGAGAGAGCTGAAGCCCACAGGGGCTAAGTAACCTGTCCAAGGTCACACACAGCAGTGGGATTTGAACTCACAGCCCATGCCCTTCACCACCATGTTAGACTGCCTCTCATCCTCAGAGCTGAAAGCGAGGACATTGGAGTCAAGCACAGCTGCCTTTAATAAGGGCTTCCTCACTTTCCAGCTGTGTGACCTTGGCCCCATTATCTAACTTTTCAGGGCCATTTGCATTGTAATAAGCCCCAACGCCTTAAACTTGGGGAACAGCTCTCAGCTCTCAGCCTGCCAGTTGGCTCCCTGCCCCTGTCCCTGGCCCTCACCCCCAGCTGAGACTCTGATTTCAACTCTTGCTCGCTGCTCAGCCCCAGCCTTCCAGTTCTGAAAAAGGATGTCCTGAAACAGACTGAGCTGTGCCAAATGGAGGCCAAGCCTTGGAGTGCTTGGCCTCTTGGTCTCATCCGGGCCGCAGAGCTCTAACGTGAGCTCCTGACCTCCGGTGTGGCTACACCCACGTTTCCCCTTGTGTGGTTCCTCTGTCCCGTTAATAGGGCCCAAGGCCTTGCGTCTTTACCTGGATTCCCTCATGCACTCTGGTTTATATGCTGGGCTCTGCTCTGACACCTCCATCCGAATGCCAGTTCTAGAAACCTATCTAGCGCCCAGTCCTGGTGTACGGATCAGTCCTGGCCTTGCACTTGCCAGTCCCTCTCCCCAGTTCAAGAAGAGCACTGCTCCTTAGATGACCCTCAGAGCTGGGCCTCTGCAACGATGGACTGGCCTCTCAGTTGACTGATTACCTGACCACTCGCCACACCTGCACTCCCCAAACTGCTCTATCCACAGGCAGATAAGCCAAGTAATTCTTTTTTTTTTTGAGATACAATCTATAGAACATAAAATTCACCATTTTAATCATTTAAAGTTTACCTGGTTGTACAATCCTCACTACTACCTAATTCCAGAGTATTTTCATCTCCCTATAAAGAAACTCCATACTTTTTACCAGTCATTCTCCATTTCCCCACCCTCCAACCCCTGGCAATCACCAACCTACTTTCTGTCACCATGGATTTGCCTATTCTGGACACGTCATATGAATGTAATCGTATCTATTTGTCCTTTTTTGGTCTGGCTTCTTTCACTTAGTATAACGTTTTGAAAGTTCATCCATGTTATAACATGAATCAGTACGTCGTCCCTTTTTACGGCTGAATAATATTCCCTTGTGTGGCTAAACCATGTTTTGTTTATCCATTCATCAGTTGATGAACATCTGGGTTGTTCTTACTTTTTGGCTGTCATGAATAATACTCCTAGGAACATATGTATACAAGTTTTTCTGTGAATATGTTTTTAGTTACCTTGGGTGTGTACCAAGGAGTAGAACTGCTGAATCGTAGGGTAGCTCTACGTTTAACTTTTTGAGGAATTTCTAAACTGTTTGCACTGTTTTATATTCTCAACAGCAATGTATGAGACTTCCAATTTCTCTATATCCTGGTCAACACTTGTTAATGTCCTACCTGGTATTTCTTGGATCCCCTTGCAGTGGGTGTTTCTTGAACTTGGTGATTCTTAAACAAAATAGTGAAAAGTGTTTGACTCTGATGACAGATTACTACTTTTGGGTCAGCTCTACCATTCAGGGCCCTAAGGCAGGTATATTTCTTGGGTGAGTTTTTTTTAAATTTTCCTAACCATCAGTTTTCTCATCTGTTAAATGGGAATAACAATAGGATTGCTGGGTTAACTAAATGAGACGATGCACGTCAAACCCTTAGCACGATGCTTGTACAGACAATACCTTGACAGATGATGGCTCTCATTATGACCATCTTTCTTTGCCTACACACCTAGACCTCTGATCAGTTGGTCATTGCATCAGTCATGCAGCCAGTTAACAAATACAGAGAGCCCACCGTGTGCCAGGTACAATTTTAGGAACTAGGACTATGGTGCCAAAGAAGAAGAGACCTCACAGTTAGGGAGCTAATATTCTATGAGGGCAAGAGCCATCATAAACGTGCACATTTAAAAATAAAGATAGGGCTTCCCTGGTGGCGCAGTGGTTGGGAGTCCGCCTGCCGATGCAGGGGACGCGGGTTCGTGCCCCGGTCCAGGAAGGTCCCACATGCCGCGGAGCGGCTGGGCCCGTGAGCCATGGCCGCTGAGCCTGCGCGTCCGGAGCCTGTGCTCCGCAACGGGAGAGGCCGCAGCGGTGAGAGGCCCGCGCACCGCCGGGAAAATAAATAAATAAATAAATAAATAAGATAGTTCTAGGAACTAGAAGAGCCTTAATAAAATAAAACAGGGTGATGCGTAGTGAGGAAGGTGAGGCTGCTCAGCTGGCCCAGCGAACACAACAAGCCTCTTGGAGGAGGAACATTGGAGTAAAGACCAGACGGGAGATGGGGAGGCAACCAATTAGAGGTCTGGGGAATAGCGTTCGCACAGAAGGAAACTCAGAGTCCCTGCGACAGGAACAGCTTAGGGGGTGGGCATGGAGCCGAAAGAAGAAGTGAGGGGAAGAGAGAAGGGAACAGCAGTAGCTCCCCGCAAGCCTGGGTCGTGGAGAAGAGCCAGCAGGAGGCCAAGTGCTGCCGAGGCGCCGCGGTGAGACAGCAGCAAGGAAACGGAACTGACAGTGGGGCCCCCAGAAGGGCGTCCGTGAAACTGGGCCAGACCCCGAGCATGATATTTGGCAGGAGTTCTGGGTACTAAATGTTCTCTATAATTGGCAGGAATCAAAGGAGGCTCACCAGAGAGCCTCAGCCTGAACACCACTGTCACTTGCTCTGGGGAAGTTCTGTCCTCACTCAGATTGCTTTAGTCCGATACAGAGCACGGATCACAGCCCTGGGAGAACGGTGTGTTTGATCTAAGTGCTTGCACTTTGAAGAGTTGCTAGAAGGAAGCCTGGACCCTCTCTTCCCTTCAGGGGATACCCCGGATGGTGTTGGTGGAGTTGAGCACCAACAATGTGATGCCACAATGTCTAAGCACAAGCACCCAGCAGGCATCACAGAAAGGCCAGTCACAGCCCGTGAGCTGGCCTGAGTGACAACGCAAACGGCCCCCTGTGACGACGGCCCCCCTGTGACGACGCAAACGGCCATGGAGGGCTCCAGGAGTGTTTGAAGAATGTGTGGTTAAGGGCGAGGATTTTAGACCGGGCACTCATGGGTTTTGCCTGTACTCTGGGTTCCACCACTTTCTAGCGATCTGGCTATCAGCAAGTTTCCTCAACAGTTTAAGCTTCCATTTCCCCATCCGTGAAATGGAGATAATAGCTAAATCATAGGGGTAGCAAGTACACTGCACAAAAAGAGCTGCTCGTGGAGCCTGCCACTTTGTAAGCCCTCAATAAATGTCACTTGTCATCATTTATTATTATTTATATTCCTCCTCCCGCTACTACTATTTTAAGAGCTTCCACCTATGAAGGGTCACCATGCTTTGAAAAGGAAGTGCAGGGACTTCCCTGGCGGTCCAGTGGTTAAGACTCCTAGCTCCCAATGCAGGGGGCACAGGTTCAATCCCTGGTTGGGGAACTAAGATCCTGCATGCTGCACGGCATGGCCAAAAATAAATACACAAACAAATAAATAAATTTGTTTTTTAAAAAAGAGAAGTTACTCAGAACTTAAAAAAGGAGAAAAAGAAAAGGAAGTGCAGAGGTTGAAGGGTGTCCCAAGAAGGGCAGTGATCAAAACCATACTAAGAATCTGAAGACTGGAAGAAAAGGTTGGCACAGCAGGGGTGAGAGTAGAACCCGCATGAAAGAATGTTATCAACCAGCTTTTCAAGTATGAAAATCGAAGAACTATAAGATGGAAAGGGGGAAAAACTCATATTTTCTTGGCATAACCTACCATATGCCAAATGCCAGACTCAGGCCTTTATATTTATTACATGTATTTAACCCCGTTACAATCCTCTGAGACAATGAGGATGAGGATGAGGATGGTGATGATGGTGGTGATTCCCATTTTACAGGTAAGGAAACTGAGGCCAAGAGACCAAAGTCAAACACTAAGTGATATGCTGCCGTCTGCCTGACTCCAATACTAATGCTCTTTTCTCTATAAGCTAAACCAATAAAGCCCCAGCAAAACCTATGTCATTAATTGCAGAGATTGTGAACTCCACAGATCCAAGTATATTTCCCCAAATGTTACAGCTACACAGTGGAGCTGTGACTGTAGCTTGGAGCAACTAATCCAGCCCGGGGAGACAGACGTGAGCATCTAAGTAGAATATTGGAATGATAAAGTCTCTTTATGTAACAAAAACAAACTTCCAGCAGAGCACAGAGGAGGAAGGATTCTTTCTGCAAGGGCTAAGAGTCATTAGGGAACAGGAAAAAAAAGTCTAAGGCCTTTTACAGAAGCAAGGGTTTCAGATGAGTCTCTCTGGGTTGTCAGGTAGAAAGGCGTGGGGAGGGCATTCTTTGCAGCTGGGGCAAATGAAGCTCTGGTATGGAGGTGGGAAGGCACATGGCTTGTTCAGGAAAAGACTTAGACCACCCGGACAGGAGCATGGAACAGGGTTCCCAGGGGCAGAGGGGCTGGAAAAGTAGGGTGTCACCTGATGGCAAGATGCCTTGCATGACAAGCTGTGGATTTTAGACTCTGTCCTCTAGGCTTGTGACCAGCACTGCCACTTTCACAGTCATCCTGGTCTCCCCTTCCCTCACCCCTACATCCAACTGGTACCCAAGGAAGGCCTGTTGATTTCAGTTTGTAGGTAGCTCATGGATCTCTCCCTGCTGCCCATGCCCTAAGCAAGGCTCTCATGGTTCCCTATATGGACCATTGCCATGGCTTCCATTTATTTATTTATTTTTTAAACTAGAGAAATCACTTTATTTCTAATAAGTTAATTTAATCTTTCTAGAAGATCCTTTTGAGTTAAGGAGTGGTTGCTAAACAGGGTAGAAAAAAGAATGTTCTAGGTATGGGACATGGCTTGTGAGAAATCTTGAAGTTGGCAGAGGATAGGATAAAACACCATTCCTCTGTGCCTGGAATTGTGCTAAGTGCTCTATGTAGGTTATTTAATTTTGCCATGGCTTCCCTTTTGTCCTCTCTGCCTCCTGCTTAGTTATCCTTCCCCACCGCCTCCCAACCCCACCCCATGCATCCTCCATGACGCTGACAAAATGTTCTTTTTTATCCATAAACCTGATCCCGGCATCCCGCCACTCAACATTCCTCCATAGCCTCTCAGTCACTAACAAGACACAGTCTGTCCCGCTTGCTTGGCTACCAGAGTTTTTCACAATTGGGCACCTGCTGATATGTCCCACCTCATCTTCCATGGCTCCCCCTCCAGAACTGTGTGCTCTGGTAACACTCAGTTATTTATAGCTCTCAGGACATGTTACTATATTCTACCATGCTTTCAGATTTTGCACATTCCATTCCATCGGCCCTACATATGACCCCCACTTGCCACGCCTTGCCCCGACGGAGCCCACTCCAGAGCCACTAAGCACTTCTTCCTCCGTGAGATCATCCCTCACACCTCTGCACAGCCCAGGTGATCCTTTCCTTAACCTCTCTCTATACTTCGCACGACATACCGTGAAATTAATTACACAATTATACTGAACTAAATGTATGCAACTATTTATCTCCCCGCTTGACAATAAGCTCTCTCTAAAGGAAACCACTGTCTATTTTTTGACTTTATTTTTTTCCAGCAGTGTTGGTTCACAGCAAAATTGAGGGGAAGGTACAGCAATTTTCCATTTACTCCCTGCCCCTCCCCCACACGCAGAGCCTCCTCCATTGTCAGCATCCCCTACCAGAGTGGGACACTGGTTGCAATCAATGGATCTACACTGACACACCATTATCACTCAAAGCCCCTAGTTTACATTAGGGATCACTCTTGCTGTTGTACAACCTATGGGTTTGAACAAACACATAATGACATAGATCTACCAATATAGCATCGTACAAAGTATTTTCACTGCCCTAACAGTCCTCTGAGCTCTGCCTATTCATCCCTCCCCTGCCACTAATCCCTGGCAACCACTGATCCTTTTTATTTTCTCGGTGGTTTGCCTTTTCCAGAATGTTATACAGTTGGAATCATACAGTCTTTTCAGACACACTGTTGTTTGATGATTATATCCAGTGCCTATCACATTACCTAGCACATAGTATGTGCAAACTATTTACAGAATTAATGATTTAGTTGATGTGTTTGGGGAAAGGATGTCCAGTGATCGAAGGCATGGTGTAAATAATTAGGCTCTAAGCTCCAAAAGAAGCTCTGCTCTGAGCTGTTTTGAAGCTAGCAGACTACGAATGATTCATTCCATCTGCAGACCCCATCCCCAGGGCTAGCACAGTATTTTTTGTATGACAGAGGCTCAGTAAATACAGAATAAGGACATAGTCTCTGCCCTCAGAAAGTATACAGTGGACCAAGGAATGTTTCTGCAACCATGCTATTCCTGTCCTGCTTCTTCAGTTGTCCCCAGGAGGCCCTAGGACTCCAATCACTTGTTCTTTCATTGATTTATTCAAGAAAGCTATCCTAGGTCAAGCTCTGTGTTGTGCTTTTTAACTGGAAACTTCTGGAAGGGCAAGGCTGTGGTCGGATGTTTGGTGCTGTATTGCCTAGGCTGAGCATCCCACAGGAACAGACCTTCTCCCTCAAAGCATTCCATGCCCAGTACCTTGGGGCCCCAGAGAGTTCTTCCTGCCCCTGCCTTCCTGCCCCTGCCTTCCTGCCCCTATTCCAGCTCATCAGGCTTTCTCCACATTCTGGAGTCCTGTTGTACTCCAGCTGGAACCAGACAGTTTGGAGTTAATTGCACTCTAATTGTTTCAAGTGTGCTATTTTTATCTACCCAGTACCCTGCACTCTCCTTGCAAATGAGCCTGGTCTTTCAGTTTCACATTGCCACTGTGCCCCCAGCACTCAGTAAAAGCTTGCTGATAGATTTTTTTGGTGAGCTGTAATATGGATCTCTCCTGAAACTCTGTTGCTACTTCTACCGTGGCAATCCCCCTCCCCACTTCCAACACCTCCCACTAACTGTTTCTTCTATTGGTGTTTCCAACTTTTTGTCCTTCTCTCCGAGAGCAAACTTTATTTCACTGACCATCGAAGCTACTGAGGCTGTCTTTCTTTTTGCTACTCCTCTAAGGGCTATCTTAGCAAGAAATATTATTATCGGCTGCCTCATGATCTATTTTTATCTCTCCATTAACTTATTAAATACTTCTGGAATCTGTTCGGATGAATGAAGCCTTCACTTTGATTGAATTTCTATGTTTTCAGTTTTATTATCTCCCTTTGCAGTGCTGCTTTGGGTGGTGGGAATTCCCCTGGCCTTTTCTGTGAATACAGTCCAACCCTAACCAACAACAGATCCATGCCATAAAATATTTCCCCCTCTTTGCCAATCAGTATGGTGATCCAGGTCACTTATTGCATGTCTGATGACAAACAAATATATATTATCTGTTTGGAGACAGCTAATGTAGTACAGATGCAAAGAGCAAATGATCTGAAGATGGAAATCCCTGCATTCAAATGAGGTCTCCATATTTACCATTATATGGCCTTAGGCTAGTTATTCAACATTGCTAAGAGAGCTTTGGTTTCCTCATCTGCAAATGGGGTAATAAAAATACATGATTAAGAGACCAGGCATGACACCCCGTGAGAGGCCCGCGCACTGCAGCAAGGAGTGGTCCCCGCTCGCCACAACTAGAGGGAGCCTGCGTGTAGCAACGAAGACTCAACACAGCCAAGGATAAATAAATAAATTAAAAAAGAACAAAAAAGACCAGGCATGAAAAACACTAGACACAGTTCCTGGCACATAGTAATGGTTCAATAGATGGCGGTGTCTGTCATAGGTAAATGGTGGAGGTAATTGAAGATGCGGCTCCCTCACCAGGACGCCTGTTGTTTTTTGCCCCTTCTTGCAGGTGTCTGGTGCTCTTTTGCACATGCGGCACTTGAATCTCAGTTCATGCCAACCTAAACTTGAACCCAAATGAGTCTGCAAACAACCTCATCGCAGCACTTCAGCTTACAGAGCCTTCATCAGCAAAGCTGGGCTCAGAAGTGCTCAAAAAGCTGGCAAAGCTCCATCTGGCTGACTTGGCACCACAGGAGAACAACAGTGCCAAACGCTTCTTACCCGCAAAGGCTGCAGACGCTGCCTTTGGGGATGCAGAGCAGATGCCACACACCCGGACAAGTTCCTAATGAACGATGCACACAGTGTCTTTCAGATGTGCATATGCTATTCTCTGCCCAGCTCATTAACTGCACTAAACCTTTCGTGGCTGGAGATGGAGCATGGCTTATCAGAAAAACCTGTTAGAACCAGCCCAGGCTCAGAGCTTAGAAGATGGAGAAGTTCTGATCCAGGTTACCCCAGAGCTGAGGGAGTCCTAACACAGTCGCTCTCCCTGTCTAAGCCTCTCTGTGAGTAGGGCCACAGAGACCTTCTTCCTCTTCATGTTACTACAACGGGGGCAGTCATGACCATCTCTGGAAAAGTGCTCTGACAGGTGTAGGGACCCACACAGATGCACGTGACAATTACTCCTGGCCTCGGCCATGACATTGTTTTCTAAGCAGGAAGAGTGGTCAGGCTTAGGCAAAAATGATGTATGATTGTGCCTTCTAAGGTTTGGGCTTTAAACACATCACCCGTACCCGTGAGGAAAAGAAACCTCCTCCGAGGAGCTCCCAAGGGGCTCACCCAGACTGTGAATGGTTGTGAATCCAGGTTGATCCGACCCAGAAAACCCAGGATTCATTCTCCTTCCTTTCCCAGGCAAAATAGAATCCTCCCTGTAGAGCTCCCCTCAGACAGCTCCACCCTTTCTTTTCTGTTTCCGTCTCCTCCCACCCCTGCCCCGTCTACTTCACACCCCACCCCCCTGTTAAACTACACTCCTCTCAACCACATCCTCTGAGGCCCCTCAGCTTCCCCTCTTCAGGAAGGTGTAATATTCTGGTGAAATATTCCTTGCCTGTTTGCCAGCTTAATACCTTAATACCATTCTCCTCCCTCCCCCCCACCCCCAGGTAATTTAGTCATTTTAATAGGAGGCTTCTGGAAAGAATATGATACTCTCAAATCACACCGGAGATTACCTGCTTGGCCCACCTCCACTGGGAGTTGCCCTGAGCAACTGTGCTGATGGGAGCTTGAGTAATCGCGGGAGAAAAGCCAGAAGTTTCACTGGGTGCACAATTCCTCACCGAGATTAACACAGAACAGGGTTATATGGTGGGGGTTATAGTCAGCAGAGACCAGGAGATGACATGGGTAGAGACAAAATCTCGTAAGTTCTCGTGTGTTGGAGCTGGAGAGCTGGCTTGACTTGGACAAGAGGAAAACAGAAGTCCCTTCTTTTGGAAAGGTTGCATTCTGTTCTTCCTCCTAATGCTCTGTCCAAAGCCTTTCTGGCCGCAGAGGCGGCTCTTGTGGCAGCGAGTAGCAGCTGGGTGCTAAGTGGTAATTTTTTATTTCCCACCAAGTTCCAGGCAGGGAAGCGGCAGCTGACAGGGTCTCATCTGAGACTTTGGCCATGGAATTAATTGCATGAGAATGTTTATTCCACATTATAACACTCAGGAGTCATCTTCCAAGACTGCGAAATAGATGGTGCCTGGGAGGTACGTGTTTCAGCATATGAAGGATGCCCATCATCTAAGGGGCACCTTACTTTGCATTCCGCCTCTCTCTCTCTCTCTCTCTCTCTCTCTCACACACACACACACACACACGCACACACGCACAGTCACTTGCCTACAGAAATTGGGAGCAGGTAGACAGTGGTCCATTGTTGTTAGACGCCACAGAGAGAGACAAAGATCCAGAGAAAAAGACTTTATGCTTTATAAATTTAGCAGGACGTCCTGTCCCCGCTTCCCGTCTGTCTGCTGTAGCTGTGGCTCAGCCCCTCTCTGCCCCCTTCTCGCTCACACCTGAGGTCTGCGGTGAGCCCTTCCAGAGATGGCTGCTCTGGGATGCTGAGTTGGCAAGCATTCATCTGGGGAAACGTTCTGAACCATTGCCTGGATGCTCAAGCCCTCCCCCTCACTGGGGTTGCCGTTACCTGGAAGATTTCATTAAAACAGGGTACAAAATCTCCATTCCCTCTGCAGCCGAAAAGCAAGCATTCCTGCGATATCGCTAAAGATTCTCTGGGTCCCCGCATCCTGCTTGTGCTGAACTTTTCATCAATCCTGTTTCCCTCCTGAGCATGTTGTCACCTTTCCTTAAGGACTCACCCCCACTGGACACCCCAGGTCTCGCCATCTCTTCACTCTCCGAAGGCTGCTACACCCAGGCGCTGTGTTGAGGCGTTTCTGAAGAGTTGGGGCAACAGAGAGAAGTAACACTACAGGGAGGACAGTATATGACTTAAGACTGAATATTAGCTATGCCACTTTTCATAGCTCCCTCGAGCCATTTCTACCACCAGAAGGGTTTTATTTATTTATTTTTGGCTGCATTGGGTCTTCATTGCTGTGCGCAGGCCCTCTCTAGTTGCAGCGAGCAGGGGCTACTCTTTGCTGTGGTGCACGGGCCTCTTATTGTGGTGGCCTCTCTTGTTGCAGAACATGGGCTCCCAGCACGCAGGCTCAGTGTTGCAGCACGTGGGCTCAGTAGTTGTGGATCGTGGGCTGTAGAGCACAGGTTCAGCAGCTGTGGCGCAGGGGCTCAGTTGCTCCGCGGCATCTTCCCAGGCCAGGGCTCGAACCCGTGTCCCCTGCATTGGCAGATGGATTCCCAACCACTGCACCACCAGGGAAGTCCCCACCAGAAGGGCTTTACTGATGCCTTTTTTTTTTTTTTTTTTTTTTTTTTGGCCTCACTGCGCGGCATGCGGGATCTTAGTTCTCCAACGAGGGATCGGCCCTGTGGCCCCTGCAGCGGGAGCATGGAGTCCTAACCACTGGACTGCCAGGGGACACCCTCCTGATGCCTTTGGCATTAGCTTGTCGTCAGCCTCTTGCAGTGCAGCTGGACCTTTCCCCCTTCAACCTCTCACCTTTCCTTCCAGTTAGATTGCCTCACCATGCCCTCACCTTTTTATACATTTTTGGGCAGAACAATTTAGCTACTCTTACCACTCTCAGCCGTATCCTAAGGCCCAAGGGACACCTTTTCACGGCCTAAAGTGATGCAGCAAGGTGTTCTTCTAAACCTGTGCTGTCCAATATTTGAATTTAAACTCATTAAAATGAAATAAAATGTAAAATTCAGTTTTTTTCGTGCTCCAGCCACTTTCCAAGGGCTTAATAGCCACATTTGGCTAGTGGCTACTGTGATTGACAGTACAGACAACAGAAAGTTCTATTGGATGGCAGTCTACCAAACCGAGACCAACTTCTCCCCTAAGGGATTGTATCACTGGCTGTTTGGATATCCCTTTTTCCTGCCTACCTCATTAACACTTACTGAGTCCTTTTTGCTGTGTAAGGCACTTTTCATGTGTTGTTTCATTTAATCCACATAACAGTTCTTTAAAGTGGGTAGTGTTTTTCTCGTTGCACACAGGAGCCTGAAGTTTGGACAGCCAATGCATCCGGTCCATATTCCTACCCCAAGCCACATGCCTAGGGTTAGTGATGGAAAGATAATATTGGGAAGGTACATAGGGACCAGGCCGGGAGAGAAAAGAAGGAAGGAAAGGGCTTTCTCAACCACGTATGATGTTTTTATTAAACTGTAGGAAGAATTTTATTACACTTAAGCCTTCAGTCCCAAGATGGGGTTACTGAAAAGGAAACAAAGGCTATTTTTCGAGGGGATGATTTTTACTTTGCTGTGATGGATGCCATTGCTTCTGGCGGCCGGCCAGGCAGAAACACGTACGGAGGGAGAGATCAGAGCCCTCCTTTGAGGGAAACCAGCAGTGAAAGGAGACCGAGGTGGTTAAAGAACTACCGATTCTCCCTCACACCAGCTGCTCCCAATCCCGCCAGGCCAGAATCGCCCCCTCCTGCTTCGGACAACCGGTGTTTCAGCAGGTTGAGCCCGGAACGGACCCATTTCCATCAGCTCCCAGGGGAGGACTGATGGTCGCGCCATCTGCTGGTCGTTTCTCATGTTGCAGCCTGCTGCTGGGTTCCTTCTCAAATCTAATGCAAAGTTTGGTCCCTAGATCATCAACGTCACCTGGCGCTTGTTAGAGGTGCAAATTCAGACTCCGCCCTAGTCTTGAATCAAAAAGTAGCGTGGGTCCTAGCTATTCGTGTATTAACAAGTGATCCTGCTGCACACTTGAAGCTTGGGAATCACTGATCTAGAAGGTCCAGCTCCACCATTGATTCATTCATCAAGTCAACAATCTTTTTTTATTGAAGTATAGTTGATGTACAGTGTTGTGTTTCTGGTGTACAGCAAAGTGATTCAGATATATATATATATATCGTGCTTTTTCATATTCTTTTCCATTATGGTTTATTAGGATGTTGAGTATAGTTCCCTGTGCTACAGTAGGACCTTGTTGTTTATCTATTTTATATATATATAGTACTTTGTGTCTGCTAATTCCAAACTCCTAATTTATCCCTCCCCTACTCCCTTTCCCCTTCCGTAACCGTAAGTTTGTTTTCTGTGACTGTGAGTCTGTTTCTGTTTCGTAAATAATTTCATTTGTGTCATATTTTAGATTCCACATAAAAGTGATATCACCTGGAATTTGTCTTTCTGTCAAGTCAACAATCATTAATGAGCATCTTCTAGATGAATATCACTCCCATGCACACACAGAGAATGTAGAATTTCTTTCTGTATCCTCACATCTCTGTTCATTTGGGAAGAGAAGCATTAAGAGTACCCTTATTTTACAGACAAGGACAAAGAGAGAACAGGAGGCCCAGGACCACACACCTAGTAAATAGCAAGGTGGGGCCCCCTGCTCCTGTGTTTGTACATTAAAGCTTGGGATTATTCACCAAACCACAGTTCACCAACTTTTCTAGGTTGGCTCGTGGTTTGTTTTGGGGTGGAGGTGGGAGGGGAGAAACCTCCCCAAATCACACTCAGCTGAAACTTGTCACACTGCCTACGATTGCTGGCAACACTCAGTAGGGTAGACGTTCATTTTAGAAGGTGACAAACAGCCTGCCTGTCTAACTATCGCTCGACTGTAACCTTGTACCTAGTGTTCCCTCTCTTCCATTGACGATGTGTGGCTTTATTGGGTGGGCTGTGATGGGGAAGGAAGGGAAGAGTTCAATGTGTTGCGTGGGTGCCGTCTAAGGGCACAGCTTAGGGACTCTCAGGAAGGCAGGAATTTATCTCCAACTGTCTAATTGGGGGTTGAGAGGGAAAGACAGTGGGACTAGACAGAAGCAGAAGAATGTTGAAGGGAAGGAAGAACAGAAGACCAACTCCGTCTCCACTTTTACAATTTGGCAGCCTCTGAAGCAGCCCTCCCAGCACAAGGCAGGCTGCTCACCAACAGCAAACAGTCGAGAGCACGTGTTTATGTGCAGGGCACTGCACTGTCAGCTCCCTGCCTTCAAGGGACGGGCTGCTTTGCAGGGAAGTAGAGACACAGGGCTTAAAAACGTATAGACAGGGCTTCCCTGGTGGTGCAGTGGTTGAGAGTCTGCCTGCCGATGCAGGGGACACGGGTTCGTGCCCCGGTCCGGGAAGATCCCACATGCCATGGAGCGGCTGGGCCCGTGAGCCATGGCCGCTGAGCCTGCGCGTCCCGAGCCTGTGCTCTGCAACGGGAGAGGCCACAACAGTGAGAGGGCCGCGTACAACAAAAAAACCCCTAAAAAACATATAGACATTCCCATGGTTAAAATTCCCTTGGCCATAAACATATTTTAACAAATTGCAATATTTTTGTTATGATAATGATAACTCTATGGAACATTTAACTAAATGCTAGGCAGTGTTCCAGGCTGGAAATGGGACCACCACCCAGGCCCTCAGCAGTGAAAACTCGAGTTCTAACCCCTGGACCGCCAGGGAATTCCCCCACCACCTTGTAAAGTCCCATTTCTGGTCTTGAGCTTTTCAGGCCTGGAAGTTGGCTTTTATGAGTTCCCTCTCAACTTATCTGGCTCATACCTCTCAGACTCACAAGAAAACGTGTTAACCAGAGTGGCAAGATATCCATTTACAGTCAAATCTATTACTGCCAAGCGGTTGCTGGTCATACTCATGAGTCAGCCAGCGTATCCCCTGTCCTTGTAAAATCTGTAGGTGAAACCACCTTCAGTTACTTGGTAGGCGTGGAATCAGAGCGAGAGGCATCGGATGAAGGTATTGGGGCAGGTCAGAGGGATGTGTGGCCTGATGCTTTCTCACCTTCGGCACTGAAAACACACCTCAGATAGCTCACGACATGGCCTGATGGCTCCCATGAAGGATTCAGTGCATCTTCAGTCTGGGTGATATCTGCCCTTCTGCCTCCTTGAATGGGTTCACCCAGGCTGCAATACAAGGCATCAGGTTTCAGCTTTACTGCCAAAGTTCTCGGGTCCCTTTGATTGGCCTTGCCTCGCCAAGTCCCAGGATTATATTTTCAACTATCTCTCAAGGTAGTTTCATCAGTGGATAGGTCAGTCTCAGCTCTGCTGTGCGATTTTTAAGTGGCCCTGTCCAGGAGATGGCTTTCTCCTGACCACATTCCCCAGTCCCAAGGCTGCCCTCGGTGCTGATTGGCCCACAGGACGGAGCAGGCATCTGCTCTGAACTTCCTCTTCTCAATCTCTTGTGTTTTCCCCCAACCTTACCTTCACCTCAGCCAGAGCCCGGGACATCTGGAACAAAACTCTCACAGGGCGAGCCTTTGAACCATTTGTTTGCTTCTCTGTCCCTCCCAAGAGCTTCTTTCTTATTCATCTTGTTCTAAGACTCAAGAAGAGTTTCTAATACTTGTTACAAATTAATAACTCAATAAATGTCTGCTGGAGGAGTGGAAAGAGTTCTGGTCTGCAGATTAATATATTTAGAGTCTAAAATTGTTTCAACACCGTCACTAACTTACTTTGGGACATTTGACTGATCATTTGATGAGCTTGTTCTCCATTTCCCAGTCATTAAGTAGGAGAATCATCCCTCCTCCCTTTCCACCTCAAAAGGACTTTAGACAGGTGTCTGTGACCACTGCCGCGGCTGGAATTCTGTCAAGAAAGTTGTAGATTACTCTTTCTCATCTATTCTCCATCCTAAGAAAGATAATAAAACATAAAATCTCCTAGGCATTGAAAGATCTGTTTTTCAGTTCCATCATGTCAGTGTTTCAGTGTTTCAAAACACAGGAAGAAGTATCTCATCCCACCAGTCTCTCGGAAATAATAAGATAATGCCTGTAAAGTATTTTCATGGCCCCTAAAGATTCTGTTGATCAATCTGCACCATTATTTTGGTTAGCAAGTCATTGCGTGTGTATAGTTTTAATACTCAGAGAAGACTTTTCAAAATTAGGACTGGAAAACAGATATGAAATGAAATGATTGTTTCTCTGCTACAGTTTAGGGATTCCTGGCTCTTGGTCAAGGAAGCCCTGGTGCTCATGAGATTGTGGGTTCCCCCCTGACGACCAGGTCAAACTTTGTGGTGCCAGGCCCCCCTGGACAAAGGGTCTAAGGACTCCGCCACTGCCCTTCTTCCCCAGTGGATAAGCCACTCCCAGGGCATCGTCTTCTAGGCGATACTGATCGGTCAACACTGTATATCACAGATGAGATCCTGGCTGTGTCTGCGCTCTGCCCTCTGGCCAGCCACCCTTACTCTTTCTCCTTCATGCTGGGCATCTGGGTTCCTAAGAACTCTAAAAGTATAATCAGTTGTTCAGATTTTCAAAGGATGGACGTAACAGTCAAAGATCCATTTTGAAGCCTGGGGCTCAAGTGAATAGCAGTAAGAACTTAAGGACAGTTTCTAATCACTAATCCTCTCCTCAAAATGTTCTTGGTAGTCTCTCTTGATAATCTCCCTTTCCCCCTCTGTACCCTGCCTTTATTTTTCCTGCCTCTTCCATCTTCCTTGACTAAAATACCTAATTGAAATGTTTTTTCTTATTAAAAATTTTTTTGAAGAAAATTGTATACTCTCCTTTCTTAATTTTATTTTTTATTTATTTTTAAATTTCTGTTGAAGTATAATTGACTTACGATATTATATGTTTCAGGTACACAACGTAGAGGTTTGATATTTTTATGCATTATGAAACGATCACTATGATAAATCCATCTGTAACATGCAGAGCTGTTACAAGTTTATTGACTAAATTCCCTACGTGCACGTTTGATTCCTGTGACTTATTTATTTTATAACTGGAAGTGTACCTCTTAATCCCCTTCACCTATTTTGTTCATCCTCACACCCCCATCCTCTCTTACGACCACCAGTTGGTTCTCTGTATCTGTGAGTCTGCTTCTGTTTTGTTAATTTTAAAAGCAGGACAGTTGTGCGTTTTGGATCACCTAAAGGAAAAACAAGTGTGTAGATAGAAGAATGATCCCCAAGACTGGATCTGAGTCTAAACTTTTCTTTTTGACTTTCAAACTTTTTCCTAATTTGGTGCTGTAGAAGCAACCGTATTTCCCATCCTCCCCCCAGTGTGGAGGCTGGCCTCTGGCCAGGAGAGTCTCCCTAAGAGCCTTGACTTTCTCTCTGGGTGGCCTGCTGAAGGACAGGCATGGTTTCTAATACCAGCTGGGCCACTTGCCAGCTCTATCTTTCGGTCTCTCTGGATTTCAATTCTCTCATCAGTAGCTTAATGCCTGGCCAGCCTAACTCACAGTCAGAGGGAGGATACAATTACAAAATGAAGCAGTGGTTATGAGGAATGTCCGGGGTTATAGAAGTTCTGTGTGAATGACAGTGTTTGTTTCCTGACCTCCAGAATGAGTTTCCCCTTTTCCTTGGTCAACCAGGTCCAATTCATCTTTCAGTGATCACTATCATTCCCCACTCTTTTTCTTTTTTTTTCTTTTTATTAAGAAAATAATTAAACATATACAAAAGCAGAGAGAATAGCGTAACCAATTCCCAGCATCAGTGACTGCAACATATACACCATCTTGTTTCATTTATTCTACCTGCCCCTCTGGATTATTTTGAAAAGAAACTCTCAGAAGGATTCCCGCATGCACTCCACCCTCTGGTATTCGTGCCTTGCTTGAATTCTCTCCCTTCACAAACGCTGCATGTAGTCCAGCAGACTTGTTCTCTCTTCCTTGCTCCCTGCTCTGTTTGTTCTCATCTTCTAGCTTTTGTTCTCTGTTTCCTTGGCTGGAGCCTGCCCCAACCCCTGCTTACCCACATTTTAGATAGCAGAGTCATCTTTTCTTTCCCTGCACTTCATAGCAAGTATTTCTATCTTTCTTATGCCATCTGTATTTTTACATTGTATGATATCAATTTTTTATCATGTCTGATCTCCTAGAATGCTCAAATTGTAGATTTGAAAAGTTAATGTCCCATCCATCTTTGTGACCCTGTGATACGCTAGGGCATGATGACATATAATAATGGCACTCAGTAAACATTGCTTGAGATATTGTTGTGAGAAAGCATTTGAATGAATAAGTAGACGATCGTGAAAATAATGAAATTTATGTTCCGATTTCCTTCTTCTTGAATGATGACATTTTCCCTTGCCTTCACTATATCCTTCTTAAGTCATCTTTCCAGGATTCTAACATTCATTAGCGAATTCATGAGTAACTTGCCTCAAAGAAAATTCCAAATCAGCAAAAAGGAGCATTTCTATCCTATTAGCAGGGTAGTATTATTATGACTATAATGTTAAGGCAGTTCACAATTTGTATTAATTATTTACCCTTTCAGTCAGTCAGTCATTTAACAAGAAATGTGTTTATCACCTGAAAAGAGCACTATGGAGGAGGATAAAAAAAACATAATGTGTGGGCTTCCCTGGTGGCGCAGTGGTTGAGAGTCCGCCTGCTGATGCAGGTTCGTGCCCCGGTCCGGGAAGATCCCACGTGCCGCGGAGCGGCTGGGCCCGTGAGCCATGGCCGCTGAGCCTGTGTGTCCAGAGCCTGTGCTCCGTAACTGGAGAGGCCACAACAGTGAGAGGCCCACGTACCGCAAAAAAAAAAGAATCAAAAAAACCCATAATGTGTGATTTCTGCCCTTACAGCCCACCTAGGAAAACCACAAACTAGTGAGAAGTTTACTAAGGCAAGGCATTGGAGGACAGATCTCTGCAGAGACAGGAGTCAAGGAAGACTTTGAGAGGTACTGACCAAAATATTTTAAGCAAATGTACAAAGGAATTAAAATCCATTATGATTTGAAGATTTAAAATTATTTCAGGCACTACCCTGGATTAGTGCTCATTTGATGTTTTCTGGATTTGACAAAAGTCTTCTCTCCTAGGAGGAGATAGAGAATAATTAAAATGTCAGTAAAACTGCTTTTCTTTTGGATTTCCATCAAATTAATACCTGTGGGTCTATATTTTCCTTGCCAATCTGTCCAGGTAAATCTGAGAAACCATTCAAAAACTATTCATCCTCTAATAATGCAGGTGTTATCCAGGTGCCAAGCACATGCGTACTGTGGTGAAGGGATTTACCCCTGGAAGAAAGCAAACCCTTACAATCCACCTCAGACACTGGGTTCCACTGTTGAGTGGACCAGTTCCATCTCTTCCACTTCTCAGTCATCTGGAGGTTTCAGGGTACCATCCCCAAGTCGGAGAGAGACTTAATAATCATGGTATGTCACATGCTACAACCTGTATTAACCTCGAGAACATCGTACTACGTGAAATAAGCCAGTCGCAAAAAGGCAAATACTGTATGATTCCAGTTATATGAGGTACCTAGAATAGTAAAATTTATAGAGACAAAAAGTAGAATGGTGGTTTCCAGTGCTGGGGGGAGGGAGGGACGGGAAATTGTTACTTAATGGGTACAAAGCTTCTGTTTTGCAAGATGAAAAAGTTCTGGAGATTTGTTGCCCAACAGAGTGAATGTACTTACTGTTGTACACTTAAAAATAGATAAAATGGGGCTTCCCTGGTGGCGCAGTGGTTGAGAGTCCGCCTGCTGATGCAGGGGACACGGGTTCGTGCCCCGGTCCGGGAAGATCCCACATGCCACGGAGCCGCTGGGCCCGTGAGCCATGGCCGCTGAGCCTGTGCGTCCGGAGCCTGTGCTCCGCAACGGGAGAGGCCACAACAGTGAGGCCCGTTTACAAAAAAAAAAAAAAAAAAAAAAAAAAAAAAATAGATAAAATGGTAAATTTTATGTTATGTCTTTTTTTTACCACAATTAAAAAAATCATTTTAACACCTCCTCTGCCTTCAAACTGGACAAAACTTTAATGTGCCCCAAACAGATGGGAATTTTTTGTGTGCATAAAGATTTTGAGAAAATATTCCACTGTCTACTTCCTGCAATCATGCCTGCAGTGCTCTGAGTCTTCACTATGAGGAGTTTCTATTCAAATACACAAGAATAACTTTGGGGCAGTGCAAGCCTTTTTCTAAACTTTGCAAAAAAAAAACCACCCAAAAACTAAATTTGCCAATTTTTGGCACATTAGAAGGCATATTTGCAAATCATTGAATGAAACCAGTGTTTCCTTTCTCTCTTCCTTTTGCCAAGCAAAAACTGGAATAGGACATTGACTACTGTGATCATACCAGGTCAAGCAATCATTAAGAAAAGGGATCTGGGCTGCCCTGGTGGCGCAGTGGTTGAGAGTCCGCCTGCCGATGCAGGGGACACGGGTTCGTGCCCCGGTCCGGGAAGATCCCACGTGCCGCGGAGCAGCTGGGTCCCTGAGCCATGGCCACTGAGCCTGCGCATCCAGAGCCTGTGCTCTGCAACGGGAGAGGCCACAACAGTGAGAGGCCCGCGTACCGCAAAAAAAAAAAAAAAAAAGAAAAGGGATCTGTGAATGATAGTTAACACTTACAGAGTTCTCTTTGTTGTCAGGCATTTGTAAGCGCTTTTACATATATTAACTCATTAAGTCCTTATAACAACCCTATGAGGTAAATACTCTTACCTATTTCATAGATGGGGAAACTCTGACACAGAGATGTTAATTACCCAAGACCATACTTTGCAAAGTGAGGAAGCCAGGATTTGATCCCAGGCAGTCCAGCTCTTACGACAATGCTCTAAAACACCAGCCAGCACAGCCCTTAGACCTAGTCAAGAAGGACCCCCGTTCTGTACCCTGTGCCCTAGAGGACGCCTCACCTCTTGGTACCTCTTCCCATGGGGAGAGGAGTCCATGGGCCAAGAAGCCGTGACCACCCGAATCCTGTGCCAGGTAACCTAGTCCCAGCCTTCTCTTCCTAAATAGTCCCAAGCCTGCCTCTAGGGCCTGCACAGCCTTCTTTCTTAGGTCCGTCCCTCTAGGGCACTACTGCACCCCTGGTATATGTACTTTGAGAACCAAGAGCGCCCTAAAGGGTGACCATCTGTGGGGAACTTGGATGGAGCCCGGCTGTGTGGGCTGAGGTATCCTCACAGAACCAGCAGAGGAAGAGAAGGGAGAAGGCCCCATACTACCATGTTCTGCACAGAACTCCAAGGAGTCTGAGAATCCTGAATGTGAACTGGGCCTTCCAGGTCATTATAAAAGTCTGTTTGTTAAGGCGGGAGAATAGAACCCATTTTATTTAACAGTGTGTTGGCTTGTTCAAAACTTGAAACATTCAGAGGCAAGTGAGCCTGCCTTTGCGGTCTCGCCTGGGGTCCACAGGTGTTGGAGGTGAGCCTGCTCCCTGTTCATCCACTTCTCAATAGTAACTAACCTGACGAAGCTCGCCCTACGTGTCAGGCACTGCTGGGAGTGCCCTGCTACATATATTCTCCTTCTGTCCTCATAAAACACTGTGAGACAGGAATCTCCATTTGCACGAGGCAGTTATGATCAGAAGCTGTCCTACGGTGGGATTTTCTTCACGTCCCTTATCCCACAACAAGACTGTCCAATAATAATAATAATAATAGCAACTCGCCTGTTGTGATTCTAAAATCTTTTAAAAACACCAAATAAGGAGATTTGTAGGCATATCTTGATGATTTTCAGAACATCCCACTGCATTATTTTCCTATCTTGACAAAATGAACAACAACCAGGGCCAATTTTATTTTTATTTATTTATTTATGGCTGTGTTGGGTCTTCGTTTCTGTACGAGGGCTTTCTCTAGTTGTGGCGAGTCGGGGCCACTCTTCATCGCGGTGCGCGGGCCTCTCACTGTCGCGGCCTCTCTTGTTGCGGGGCACAGGCTCCAGATGCGCAGGCTCAGTAGTTGTGGCTCACGGGCCCAGTTGCTCCGTGGCATGTGGGATCTTCCCAGACCAGGGCTCGAACCCGTGTGCCCTGCATTGGCAGGCAGATTCTCAACCACTGCGCCACCAGGGAAGCCCCCAGGGCCAATTTTAAGCCACCATGATGGAGGATACAGAACAACCCTGGACGGCTCCTTGAGAAGATGGCAAGAAGTCACATCCCCTCCAGAGGGTCTAATTCTGGAGCCCTGCTCCCTCAACACCCAAGTGACACACAATGTGCCTACAGGAGAGTTATTTCCAGAATGATCTCCTCTTAGCCTCAGACTGTACTTGTGATCAAGAATGTTCAGGGAGGGGCTTCCCTGGTGGCACAGTGGTTGGGATTCTGCCTGCCAATGCAGGGGACACAGGTTCCAGCCCTGGTCTGGGAAGATCCCACATGCCACGGAGCGGCTGGGCCCGTGCGCCACAACTGCTGAGCCTGCGTGCTGCAACTAATGAAGCCCACGCGTCTAGAGCCCGTGCTCCACAACAAGAGAGGCCACCACAATGAGAGGCCTGAGCACCGCAATGAAGAGTGGCCCCTGCTTGCTGCAGCTGGAGAGAGCCCGCGCACAGCAACGAAGACCCAACGGCAGCCAAAATAATAATAATAATAAATAAATAAAATTTAAAAAAAAAAAAAGAATGTTCAGGGATACTTTGTTTATGTGGCAGAAAAGGAAATGGACTCCAAGAGCCCTCAAGTGGCTTGCCCGGGAAATTTTAATCTGTCACCCACAAAACCAGGCCTGGGTTCCAGGCAAGCCTCTTATTCCCAAGTCACCACGCTCACACTTAGAAGAAAAACCTGGGACATTACCAACCTGAAGGCGATAGATACTAATTTCACCTATCGGGATGCCTTAACTCTTCCAAATATACTGAATTGAAATGCTGCTGTCCTTTTCCGCAGGCATATATCACAAAGGTAGTTGCCAGGATCCAATCCTATTGCCATATCAATGCAGAGGAGAGCACTGCTAGGGGACTGGGAATCCTTCCCACCAATTCGAACATGCTGTCAATAGGCAACGAACCCAGCTGTGCTATGACACAGAGGACCAAATCGACCACACAATTGTTGGCACCATTGCTTTCTTCTGCCTGTAACTGTCACGAGGCATAATAACCTTATAAAATGAGAGGGATGTCTTGCCATACATCTCCAATTTCTTTCCAGTGCCCCAGGCGTGGTCATTATGGAGATGGAGAGAGGGGAGCAGGCAGAATTCAGCACTCAGGGTGTTCCAGCTCTCTTCTAATTGGCTGTTTTTTAGATGCAAAGCCATAAATGGAGTGAGGGTAGGTGGGTGGTACCTTTGCAGCCCCATTATTACTAACCACTTGCCAAGGCTAGCCTGTTTTGTCTTCTCATTTAAAAATAGTAAGAGGAGGAGGAGAGCTTGCAGGAGGGTGGGCAAGGAATACACTGGCTTTTCTTGTATGTTCCTTAAGCTTGAATCTGAGAATTTCCCTCTGGCTTTCTCTTTCCAACCAAGCAAAATATCTTAAAAGTGAAGTGAAAAGACAGCCCAATGACTTCAGTCAAATATTTCTAATTTGAAAATGATTCAGAGGCTGGGAAGGGACATAAGATTTGATAGATTATAACTGGGGCAAAATTATTCTTTGTTTTGATTTTGGGCATATGGTTTCTCATCACCAGGCTGTGCCGAGGCTTCACCTGAGATATCAAGGCTGCGTCCACCTGGTCCTTACCTGGCCCTGACGTATCCCATATTTGTATTCTCATGCTTGCACTTTGCACAGTCATGTGGTTAGCATCTTGGGTCGGGTTCCCCAGGAAATAGACTCTGAGAGGACGATATGAGCGTGGCAGGTTAATGCAGGTGTGATCTCAGAAACAACACCTGTCAGAGAATGCGGGAAGCAGTTACACTAGGGGCCATAGGCAGCTCCAGAGCTGAGATGGCCCTTCCGAGTTTTCCTAAACTGGGATGAGGGCTCAGGCTTCTGTAGCTCCATATAGACTGGTCCCTGGATGAGGGCTTCCTGCAGTCAGCTAGATAGAACCTTGGAGCAGGCAGTTCCCTGCAGCCAAGAGCAATTCCCAGAGAAGGATGGAGGTGTGAACCAGAAACTGTGGGGGATGAGTGTCTTGGTCCTGAAGGGGGACTCTGGCTAGCCTACCACATTACTCACCGTGGTTGCTTTTTTTCTCCTCCTTGGAATACAAATTGATGAAGGCAGGCATCTGGTATGTTTGTGCTCCATTTGCATCCCCAGTGCCTATAACCGTAGCTGGCACATAATAGGTGCTCAGTGTATGGCTGTTGAAGCAACATTGAATGAATTAACACTTTTGCTCTACATAATTATTGTTTTAAACATACAGGTGAGGGTAGTCATGTAACACTTTTTTTCCCCCCAGAAATATTTAAATATTCTTCTAAGACCTAAGGAAGTTCTCCTATGCAACCATATTAAAATGATCACTTTTAAGAAATTTACATCGGGACTTCCCTGGTGGTCCAGTGGGTAAGACTCTGGGCTCCCAATCCGGGGGTCCTGGGTTCGATTCCTGGTCGGGGAACTAGATCCGCACGCATGCCGCAACTAAGAGTTCACGTGCCACAACTAAAGATCCCATGTGCCACAACTAAGACCTTTCACAGGCAAAAAATAATAATAATAAATATTTTTTGGAAAAGAAAGTTACATTGATGGAATGATGTGATCCAGTATACAGTCTATATTCAAAGGTTTTCAACTGTCCTAATAATGTACTTTCAGCTTTTCCTTTCTTTCTTTTTAAGTCCAAAATCCAGTCTAGAATCACACATTTAGTAGTCATGTCTCTGGTATTTTTTAATCTGGAAATTTCCTCTGCTTCTTTATGTCTTTTATGACCTTGATGTTTTGAAGTACTTGGTCTAGTTGTTTTGTACAATCTCCCAAAGTTTGGATTTGTCTGATTGTTTCCTCATTTTACATTCAGGATAAACATTTTTCACAGGAACATGTTATATGGGATGCTCTGTTCTCGTGTGTGGCAGCAGGAGGTGGACGATGCTCTTTGTCTCATTATTGGTGATGTGAAATTGAGCCACTTGGTTAAGGCAATGTCTGCCAGACTTACCCAAATCAAAAATATCCTTTTCCCTTCGTACCTATAACCTGTGATGCGATTCTCTGAGACTGCCTGAGTATCCTGTCTCCCGCCCCCAAATTGCTCTCTCTATGATTTTAGCATCCACTGATGATTCTTGCCTAAATCAAGAATTATTGTGATGGTTACAAAGTAATGTAACACTTCTGGAAGTAAAATATCTCATGTTGGCAAACATTAGTTGTGGAATCTCTGTAACCAGAAATTCTACATATTATAAAACCATTATAATGATATACTGTACAACATAGGATGCCTCATTAGAACTACAACTCTGGAGCCCTCATGAATGGGATTACTGGCCATCTACAAGAAGATAGCCATCTACAAACCAGGAAGGAGATTCTCACCAGACAGCAGATCTGGAGGCACCTTGTCCTTGGACTTCCTAGCCTCTAGAACTGTAAGAAATAAACGTTTGTTGTTTAAGCCATCCAAAAACAAAAGAAGAAGTACAACTCTGAACCAGAAATACTTCATCAAACTGCAGCGTTACCTTCCAAAGTTTTTATTGAATGAACTGGAGATGAGAAATAGAAACCCACGTTATTTCCGAGGTCAAACCAGAATTAGGCTCTAGTCAAAATGGGATCAAAGAATTCCATGTGTTAAGCCTTAGATGTGAGTGTGGAGAGTCTGGGAGGACATCCAGGATTGCTTGGACCATCCATTATCTAAGATAGATGAAAAAGCTCATTAGTAGAAATATAGATGAGGAGACAAGTTTTCTCACCTCAGTTTTTTCCTAATTTAAATTCATTTTTCTAATTACAATAGTAATTGTGGTATAAAATTTCAAACAACAAACAAATGCATACTGTAGAAAGTAAAAAAACCCACTGAGCTGTCAACTAGTAACAGCATGGAGGTATATTCACCCTGATTTTCCCTTATGCCTCTTCTAATTATCTATTAATCTATGCATTTATCTATCTAGTGATATATACATGCATATATAAATATTCATGTTTACACATTCTTAAAAGGTTTATATTACGTATACTTATATATTACCTAGGTATAACCGATATACAATGTGGTATGTAAGTAAACATATAAAGCCAGGTTGCCTTGTTAATTCAATATTTTTAATTTAATTATATTTTGATTAATTTTTTGGTTTTTAACTTAAATTTTTAACATTTTAATCAATTATTTGTAGCTTAAAAAGTCACATTGTTCTACAAGGCTTGTAATGGAAACCAGCAGGGTCCTGCCTCACTTCCCTCCACTCCGCAAAACCATTCACTTTACGTTCTTTTAGCTATTTGTTTCCATGTACCTAGATAACTTACTTGCACTATTGCTTTTCGTTTTCCGGTTTTCAATATTTTCTATTGGCTTTCCACAGTGGACATGAGCATTTGGTTATCTTACACTCTTCCCACCCCCAGCCCCAATGCATACTTTCTTTCTCTTTGTTCTATAGCTAAACAGAATATAATCTTGGTTAGATTACGATATGACGTTCATGTTGAAATGACCACGGAGTTTTTGCTCACATAGCTGTGCAGGATGCTATGCTTTCATTTCTTTTCTTGTATTCAATACATTTTTTGTTTTGCTCACTCTCAATAATGTTGTTTCTTCCTCGGCATAGTTTTCTAACTACCTTCTACTAATTCATCCCCAGTCTCTTAGCCAGCAGTATAAATCTCTTCTCACTCTATTCCCTTCTGTCACGTAACGCATCAGTTGCCTGGACCTCTTGGTGACGTACCTTCACGCCCCTGCATCCTGGTTGCTCTCTAGATCTGCTGCAGGGCCAGCATAATGGAATCTGAAATCTCCTTTCACCACAATCCTGGAAACACCCTTCTCCTCTCTATGTTGTATCCCCTGTTTACTAGAGTCCATGTTTCTCTCTTTCTTGGTTTATTCCCTTATTTTGATGGAGAACATCCTCTAGTAGCTTTCCAAGAGAGGTGCACATGATAAAAAATATTGGAGGTCTTGTACAACTGGAACTTGCACAACTTTTTCCAACCTCCACCTCCACGATATGACTGATAGTTTCCCTAAAGATAGAATTATAATTGGAAGTAATTTTCCTTTTTTATTTTTTTAATTTTTATTTTTTTGGCAGTACGTGGGCCTCTCACTGTTGTCGCCTCTCCCGTTGCAGAGCACAGGCTCCGGACGCGCAGGCTCAGCAGCCATGGCTCACGGGCCCAGCCACTCCGCAGCATGTGGGGTCTTCCCGGACCGGGGCACGAACCCATGTCCCCTGCATCGGCAGGCGGACTCTCAACCACTGCACCACCAGGGAAGCCCAACCTATTACTTTTTAACTAATCTGTGTATCTAGAATATCCTTCCATAGCAGTGTGGAGATAATTTTTTGCTTATTTTTATTATTGTTGTACATAACTCATTTAAGCAATCTCCTATTTATGGACATTTGTATGATTTCCAACTCTTTGCTATTAAAATAACACATGACGAACATCTCTGTGAACATTGGTGATATTTTTCAACAATCAGTCTGATAGCGTAATTGCCGGTGTGGATTTCCAGGCTTGCTACTTTCAGAAGTGTGCAGGGGGCTTCCCTGGTGGTGCAGTGGTTGAGGGTCCGCCTGCCGATGCAGGGGAGACGGGTTCGTGCCCCGGTCTGGGAGGATCGCACATGCCGCGGAGCAGCTGGGCCCGTGAGCCATGGCCGCTGCGCCTGCGCGTCCGGAGCCTGTGCTCCGCAACAGGAGAGGCCACAACAGTGAGAGGCACGCGTACCGCAAAAAAAAAAAAAAAAAAAAAAAAAAAAGAAGTGTGCAGGGAGCAGCAGGTGCCTTGGCTCCTGCAGGTTCTGCCTGCACAGATCTGGCGTCCTGAGGGGCTGTCCTGCTGGTTCTCACTGAAACCTGATGCTGGGAAACAGCAGCCTTTACCCATGATGCAGATGGAGCCCTTGGATCATTTTTAGAGCAGAGTATTGATCCCAAGGTTGTACTCAAAGCAGTCAGTGATGTACAGCTGAAGATGAGGCAGGGTCTACACTGCAGGAGTTTAAAATCTTTTGTGCTGATAAGAGAAACAGTGGTCCTGAAGAGGAACCACCTGTACTTTCCTTTTCTCTGAAGCTGGGCGAGGGTGATCACATGACAACGAATGTTTGTTCCGACTGTCTTTGTAGGCACCTCTGAACATCCTTATTACAGAATAAATGGAAGAGAAGAGAGACAGTACCAACTACTGGAGCCCCGATGAAGCCACGACTGCACGTCTCAAGTTGGTGACAACTCCCTGGTTGTCGGAAATGACTGCCAGTCTCTCCTTGCTGCCCAGTAATACACACCTCACACGGCAGTAATCTAGTTCACAAACAGTCCCTTCCGGGCCTGTGCCCTCCCCCTGTCCGCTGTGCAGCTGTCTGGCTGATCCCTGAACATCTACCATTTGGGAAGTAAAGTAGATGAGATTAAACTCTTTAAATCTGTACTTATACAGTGGGGACAGGAAAACAGCTGAGTCCCAGCTAAGGCACTGAGTAAGAATTTCTTTTTTTTTTTTGGTATTGTATTTATTTCACTCCCAGACTTGGTCACATGTCAAATAGGGTTAAAATGCAAGGACAAAACAGAAACAAAGCCACAAAGGCAACACAGAGAACCCAGCACCTAACATTTTCTTCTCAATATTTTGTTTAATTCCACTTGGGTCTATTTAACTCCATTACAGAGAATGATGATATATCACCTGTGCATTTTTTAAACTGTTGAGGTAATCTACTTATAATATATTTAAAGTAGAAATCACCCATATAATAGCCATCATTTATTGAGCATTTATCTCATGTGGATGCTGTCAAATCCTCGTGGTCGGGGTTTTTATTACACCCATTTGTTACCCCCATTTTGTAGATAAGGAACTGAAGCTAAGAGAAGTTAAGAGATTTTATCCAAGTATGACAGTTTAATAAGTCATGGGATCTGAGCCCAGCATTCTGACCGCCGGGCCCATGCTATTTACCGTAATAGCTACTTTCATTTCTTCCAATTACCTTCCAGTCTTTATCTATATGCACGCACATACTCCGTTATATTAAATTATACACAGTGCTTGGTACTCTGCTCTCCCTACTCCCGCTTACCATATCAAACATGTTTACATGTTTCCCCATCAGTATAATTGCAATTTGCATTTTAATAGGTTCATGATATTTCATTGAATCATCATAACATCCATTTATCAAACCACATTTCCTTCCGTAGAACTTTTATGTTTCCCCTATTTCTCATTAGCATAGACAACACTGTAATGAACTTCTCTGGGCTCTCAGCTTTTGCTTTAAAAACACGTATTTCCTTAGGATAAGTTCCCAGCAGTGGGATTTGCACACATTATCTCATTGCTTTCCAAAGTGTTGTACTAACTTAGAGTACTACCGGGAGTGAATTAGCAGAACAATTTCACTCTACCCTCCATAAAGTTAGCCTAATGGAGTACTTTCAAACAGGAGCATAAAATAAGGGGAGTGCTATTATGATTATGGTTGCAACAAAAATTATTACCAGAAATCAAAATGTCCTTGGAGTGTTTACCCTTCATTTCTTTGTGGTTCCCTTCACGGTGGCTGTAATACCCTCACCTGAAGTCACTAGTGAGGAGTTTGGCTCCGTCACAGGACACCAGCAACGTGGATACAAACTGGAAAAGGCAGTCTGTTATTCAGATACCAACAGCTGGCACTGAAAATTCTTCTATTCCTGCCTTCCCAATTTCAATCTCCCTCTCATTTATGGGAACAAAGACGTTGGGGGCATTTTGGTTCCCAACTCCCCATTTCCTCATCAGTTTCCATAACAGTCTCCCTTTCAATGCTGGCCCACCCTCTCCTTTCCCAAAGCCACTAGTCTGATTCTGATCTTCGTCATCACTGGTCTGGATGCGGTATTATAACAGGACTCCCTTCTTACCCGAATTCAACCTACATATAGCTCCCTTCTAATCCTCCTGAGGCACAGCCTCTGATCAAGTCATTTCTCTGCCTCAGAACTGGCACCAGCTTTCAGTCGCCTCAGAGGGGCATCCAGCCTGGGGATCCAGTGCAACCAGAATGTGCAGCCTCCTGCTGTCCAGCCTGGCTTCCCTCCACCTCCTCCACTCGGTCCCCTGAGCGCCTCATCTGTCCTTGGAATGTGGCCTTTGCAGGTCTAACAAGGTGCCTCCGCTGGGCAGAAGCTACCCACAAAGCTTGGGCGCAATCCTCCCATCTGTGTTTATTTATGTTGACTGCTTTGAATCACTCCTGGGCTGGGGGGGCATCTAGCAAGATCTCTTACGCATCTTGAAAGCCACCGATGAGTACTATGACACAGACTTTAAGCAGCTTTTCTGCCTGAAATCTCGCCAGCTCCCTTTCCTGATCTACCCTCTACACGGCTGCTAGAGTGATCTCTCTAACTTTGGTCTGGGTCATGTCCCTCCCCCAGCTTCACTCATCTCTGTAGGGTATCATCTCAGGCCCTTTGGGAGCTGGCCCCTCTCCATCCTTGAAGGCTCATCATCACAGAGCTCCATCCTCCTAACCCTGCCTCCAGCCTTCTGCCCCAGGTTACACACCTCCTCAGAGACCTCCAAACAGAGATGCTCTTGTGTACCTCCTCCAAGCCATCCATAGGCACTGGCCTCTGCCCAGAGTGCCCTCCCATTCCTTCACCCTCCTGGCAGACTTCTATTCCATGGCTCAAGTCAGATGCCACCTCCTCGGGCTTCCTTGGTGGCGCAGTGGTTGAGAGTCCGCCTGCTGATGCGGGGGACACAGGTTCGTGCCCCGGTCCAGGAGGATCCCACATGCCGCGGAGCAGCTAGGCCTGTGAGCCATGGCCGCTGGGCCTGCGCGTCCGGAGCCCGTGCTCCGCAACGGGAGAGGCCACAGCAGTGAGAGGCCCGCGTACCGCAAAAAAAAAGCCACCTCCTCTGGAAAGTCTTCTGAGACCTTCACAGAGTTAGGCATTAGTGATTCCATGACACCATTGACTTACATTTATGTTCATGTTATGTTATACTGACTGGTTAGAATCTCTCTCCACTAGATATGAACTCCTCTGGGGGAGGATATTTGATTCATTTTGATGTTCCAGTTGCCTGGTACTGTTTCTGGTAATTGCTTCTGGACAAAAGTAGAGCCAGAGCCCTGTCTCCCCTAAGTGGAACAGGCTAAATCTCCATCCCAATAATCTCATGGAAAAGTCCAACTTTGTAGACCGGAAACATCTAGCTTGGAACAGAAGTGGACTCTAAATCCGGTACTCCCCTCTCCCCTGACCCTGTTAAGGAAAGGAACGGGAACTTCTCCAGGAGCTTCTTGGTTCTGGATTGAAAAAAGAGGAGAGGAATCAGAGGCGGCCTCAATCCCCTTCTCGTTCGCCCACCAGTAGCGCTACAACCATGCTTCTTCACCCTGCAGCTGCAATTCGTTGTGGAAACAACTGGTTCCAGTTTCCAGAACTCTTCCGCTCTCCCTGAACCAGCCTCGTGGTGACCCCTCAGGCGTGCCTGCACCAGTCTGCTGCTCGGCCGTCTGCGTCTCATTCCTTCAGCCCCTCCTCGGGGCTCCTGAGGTGCCAGCACCAGGTGGGCGGCAGCACAGCCGTCGTGGGAGGTCTGGGGCCCACTCAGAGAAGCTGAGTCTGGGCTTCCGAGTCCCAGTACCTCAATCTCTTCTTGTTCCTCCAGCCTGAAGGGCGGCAGCTGCTTCCTTCAGCAGCTATGTCTGTATTACCACATTGTCTCCCTTTAACTTTCCCCATCTTCCAATTCCTGTAACCAGTTTCCCATATTAAGTTATCTCTGTTAAAATAGCTGGTACGGTTTCTGTTTTCCCGGGCTGACCGACTGGTATGGAGAGAACAGCTCCTGGGGAGCGACCACCGAAGTCCAGCTCAGTTAGAGCTTCAGAGTCACTTCTGACCAAGGTGAATTCTAATAATAATGAGCACCAGTTACTGGATATCTGTGCATGTCATACACCACGTGACCAGCGTTAGGAGAGACTGCATGTACAGGACAGTGGCCAGACCACATGTGACAGCAGAACTCTGACCCACAACCTCTGTGGCAACCAGCACGGGAAGCCACCACAGCCTCTGCAGTGATGGACCCAGAATGGCCAGGACTCGGCCACTGACTGCCAGCTTCCCTAACTTTTGCCTCCGCTTCCCACTCAGGACCAATCCAAGAAAGCCAAATAGGCCCCTGAACTAATCACATAAGATGCCCCTGCTTCAAAGTAGCCTCCAGCTTCCCCACGTCAACAGCCTCCAGCCAGAGCACATGGGAGCCTTCCCCTTTCTCCATTGTAAAGCTTTCCCACTCCCTGCCTGCTAATGAGTCTCTCCAAACTCAGTGATGATGTCTGGCTCCCCTGCCGCAGCAAGCTCTGTTTGTTCTCATTTGGGTGATCTTCATTTATTTCCACAGTTATGTTTATTTCTTACTATCATCCAGCAAAGCAAACATAATTATGTCATTTATTTCCACAGTTAGGTTTCTTTCTTACTATCATCCAGCAAAGCAAACATAATTATGTCATTTATTTCCACAGTTAGGTTTATTTCTTACTACCATCCAGCAAAGCAAACATAATTATGTCCATTTTACAGATGGGAAAACTGACACTCAGAGAGGCCAAATAATTTGCCCAAGTGTATAACAATTAAGTGACAGATCCAGGATCCACACCCAGGTAAATCTGACTCCAAATCCTGAACCGGCCCAATTATACCTCTGTGGTGATGTTTATTGCCTTCTGCTGTGATGCTATCTTAACAAGGCTCTCTCCCTGACCAGCTTGTGCCTTCCTCAAAGTTAGGAAGTGTAACCTACAAACTTTGTATTCGCAGTGCTTACTCAAAGCATGACACCTGGTTGATGCTCCTAAACATTATTCAGGAATAGTGCAGAGGAAACATCTCTGAGTTTCTTCCCCAGGCAGGTGGCTGAGAAACGCCTTGAGAAGGAAATAAAATCAGCCGCGTAAATGGTCTGGGATACACCGAACTCTCTCATTTTCTTCCTGGGCTGTGGTATAGATTTTGGACGTGAATATGAAGAAGGTGCCACCACCTGTGCGTCGATGGGGCTTACATCCAGGTATCAGTGGGACCAGGGATCTGAAAGAATGAAAGAAGCAGGGGCCAACGCCTTCTTGTGCTCTACCTGCATGAGGTCAAAACAAACACGACTGTCCATGTCCAAGAATCAGTCATCACAGTAACTTAGAATTTTGCACTTATATTAGTAGGTGACTGCCTCATTCACCCCCTCCCCACACACAAGTGTCTCTTGTGCTGTTGTGAAAACACCTGTTTGAGGACCTGGAGAAGGCAGAGACCAAAAGTCCTACGCCACTACCTTGTAATCTGAAATGCCAGGAGGACCCGCAGACACGGGCCGGCCACCAGGTGGCACTAGCGCTGAGCTAATGCGTGCTGGGGCCTTCTGCCCACCCTGCAAGATAGGCCACCACATTTATCCTCAGAGGCCAGTAAGAGGAGGTAAAATAAAAACTGGAGCTGGAAATAGGGCTGCTCTTATAATCCCACATCAAGCCTTTTATGTGACTGAGACTTTTCTCATTAATAGGGCGTTTGTTCTGCACCAGAGGCCTGAATTAGCAGTGAGTTAAGAACTGAAACCAGCCTAATGTTTAGACTAGGAGAGGCAAGGTCACAAGGGCTTTCAGAGAAATGACCCGAGCAATCTCCCAGCAGGACTAATGGAAATGAAGCTTTTCTTTGCTTAGCTTTGTTCTGCTGCCCTGGGCTTTCAGAATTTCAGGTTTTCTGAGGATCACAGTTTAATTACCTAATTGTACAAAAATAATCCTTAAGAAGGTAACAAGCAAACAAAAATGATGGCAACATTTTCCCAGCTATTACCAGCTACTGGAGGCAGCCTGGTATACGCGAAAGAATGGGTCTTGGAATTGAATTGGGGTTTGAATCATAGCTTTGCCTCTTCCTAACTGAGGATCTTTGGGTGAGTCCTTTACTCTCTTAGAGCCTGTTTCTCTATCAATTAAATTAGGATGGGAAGGTATACGTCATAGAATTGTAAGGTTTAAATGATGTGTGACGTCTCTAGATGCCTAGTACATTGCATGGCATGTAGTAGGCGTGTAGTAAGTGAAAACCCCTTTCCCGGTTCACTGAATGGCAGAGCTTTGCATTGATAATTAAAGTGGATACATTGCCCTTTGCAGCCTGCATGCCCTGGAATTTACTCCTTTGAAATAATTTCTCATTCACCATCCCATTTTGGCTTGCAGGTTTTGGAGTACAGCTCCCTAGGGCAGAGAGCTGTGTGGGATGGAAGGGTTTTGTTTAAAATGCAGATTAAGGGTAAATGCAGACCTCCGCAGCAGTTCTTGTCTGTACTAGCACCTCCTGTGAGGCTTGCTTTCAAAAGCCCTGCGCTGTCCTGAAGACAAGCTCTCTCCTGGGGCAGGAGAGGTGTAGGGTGAATGCCAGCATCCTTCCCGCTTCAGTTTTGTCACCTTAGAAACGTGGAGGTTGGATTATGGGTTTGGTCTGGTTTCAGGTGGGCAAAACAGGGGGTGTTTTTGAAATATGTGTGGCCTCTCTCCAGGTCTTTGGGAAGTCAGAATACAACACGATTTCTTACTCTTTCCTAAATGCACAGCCAGAAAGCCAGGTGGGGGCCAGGTGCTGGGGGTCAGGTGTGAGGCCGTGGGGAAAGCATTGGACCTGTATTCTGCAGACATGGGGTCAAGACCCGGCTCTGCTACTGTTGTATAATAAAGAATTTGTCTGGTCTTTGTCCCAGGTTCCTGGGATGGAACTTCTACAACGCTTGGAATTTCCTGAGTAATAGGAGTGTCTGTTATTCATGAGCCCCTTGGATCACACCTGAGATTATGGTAATGAGATGGCTCAGGATGGAGGCTGGTTACTGGGAAGACCAACCGTGTAACTAGAGGGTTGGGGCTTTGAGTCTGGGGAACAGTGAGAGACTGGAGAGTGAGTTATCCATCATGCCTATGTGATGAAACTCCAGTACAAGCTCCAGACGCTGAGGCTCAGTGAGCTTCCTGGCTGGCGAGCAGATTGATGTGCCGGGAGGGTAACATGCTCTAATTCCATGGAGAGAGGACACAGAAGCTCTGCATTCAGGACTCTCCAGACCTTGCCCTGTTTGTCTCTTTGGATGGTTGGTGCTGATTCATGTCCTTTAGAATAAAACTACAATTGTATGGGCTTCCCTGGTGGCGCAGTGGTTGAGAGTCCGTCTGCCGATGCAGGGGACGCGGGTTCGTGCCCCGGTCCGGGAAGATCCCACATGCCACGGAGCGGCTGGGCCCGTGAGCCATGACCGCTGAGCCTGCGCGTCCGGAGCCTGTGCTCCGCAACAGGAGAGGCCACAGCAGTGAGAGGCCCGCGTACCGCAAAAAAAACAAAACAAAACAAAACAAAAAAAACTATAATTGTAAGCATAGACTTTTCCTGAGTTTTTGGAGTCATTCTAACAAATTATCAAAAACACCCAAGGGAGGTACTGGGAATCCCCCAGATTTGCAGCAAGCTGATCAGAAGTGTGGGTGGCCTGGGACCCCCAGTTGCGGCTGACATCTCAGTGGGGTCAATCTTGTTGGGGACCATGCTTTAACTTGTGGGGTCTGTGCTAACTCCGGGTGGTTAATTGCAGTTCACCGGTAGGTATCAGAAGAGCTATTTAAAGCTCCCTGGTCTCTGGCAAGTCACATCTGAGGTTCAGTTTTTTCAACTATAAAATGAAGTTGTTGTGATGACTACAGCAGCCACTCACGAGGAGACGGTATCAGGGAAAGTGTTTGGTAGTCTGCCTGGTGCTATGTATGCCTGTCCCTGTTCCTCCTGACTCACCTGGTGACCTTAGGCAAGGTCACCAGCCTCCCTGGGCCTCAGTTTTCACATCAGGAAGATGGGCCCCTCTGTTCCTATACTCACAGAGTTTTAGACAGTCAAACTGAGATCATCAATGTGAGAAAGCTTCAGAAAATACTCCATATTATTTTCCCAAAGAAGTTTTTACTTCTTTTTCTATTTCTAAATGCATCACACAAAAACACCTGAATTTATTTTCCCTAAATTTGGAGTGTCTGGGATAGTCAGAGTTAAAAAGATAATTGACCACAAGGTAATAAAGGAAATTTGTTCTAGAAAGCACGTGGGATGCCTCAAGGAGCTAGACGGTCATCTTCCCAAGGAGCAGAAACTAAAGAACATAAGAGGTCTTAGTGAGCGCCATATGCAGGGTACCACTGACACTGAGATGCCACCTGGGGGAAACAAACAGGGGTTTTGACACAAGCCCCAAGAGGGGCAGTTAAAAATGGCAAGTGTTGATTTGCAGTGGATTCATTTTTCGCATGATGGTTAATGATTCTTCCTGGTAATGTTGGGCAGGCCAGCTAGTAGGTAGGTCTGAACCTAATACAGTTACAGATGCAGGTAGATAGGTTATAGTGATCTAGATGAGAAAATTTTCAATGTCTTATGAATAAAATCCTTTCCTTCCTCATTTCAGTTTGATCCCTCTGATTAGCCAGGATGGGGGTTAGGGAGGTGCCTCTCTTCGGTTCAAGATGAAAAAGCAGAATTGAAATAGGCTGGCTTGTGCCCAAGTTTTGTGCTGGGACCTTAGCATGTGCAACGTGGAAATCCTCTTCTATCCGCCACCAACCCGCTCCTCCTCTTGCAGGAACTTGGATAAGATCCCGATTTAGGGGGTCTTAATGGAACCCACCACCCATACTGTTGCCCTCCTGAGAAACCTGGGGGGCGCTCTCTTCCTCACCCCCTACTTCAATTATTAGCAAGTTCAGCTCATTCTACCTCTTAAGGATACTTGTCAAACCCATTTTCTCGTCTCCAGTCCTTTGTCTTTGAACCTTGCTCAGGTCCAGGCAGGTCTGAGTCTGTGGGTAAAGCTCCAGCTAGACCCAGATTTGTTCAGGAAATTGGGGCTGAGACCGCAGCTTCGGGGCGGGGAGGGGCATCGGTGACTTTAGCTTGAAGGGGTGAGGAAAGCAGAAGCTACCAATGTCTCTGTCTCTTTGCCAAACATGTCTTGGTAAAGTAAGAGGCTACCATGAGGTGAGTTCTTGCCTGAGCTGTGATTTTGTACCAGTGTTATTCAGAACGGTATCACCACTGCTTTATATCCAATTATCTCCAAATCCCCTTCAGTGAATGTCACTGCCCCCTAGACTTTTGGCCTGAAGCCATGAAAGAATAGATCAGGACTTATGGGGCAAGGGATGTGAGGGTCTTGGGGAGGAGATGGGAGAGAAGATACTGGAACCTAACACACACACCCCAGCCCATCATCACCATGACAACAGCAGGAACTCAGGCTCCACCCACTAGAAATCTCCTGACACTTGGAATGAAAGGCAGTTCATTTAAGGGCTTAACATCTGTGCAATAACAGAGATTGCTAGAGAGTGAAAATGAGGTCTCAGAGGAGCTTGGGTCTGAAGTACATTCTCAAAATATGCATTGCCCCATGAATACGAGTGAGAGGACAGAAATAGACCAGGGAGGGGAAAGCCTACTGAAAATACCAGAGGACAAAAGGCCACGATGAGTAGAGAAGAGGAAGAAAGTGGGAGGCAGCTCATGGGACAAAGATTCCACCTGATCCCAACCATGGGGATGGTAATTTGTGCCCTGGAGAGTTCCACAAACTTGTCTTGAGCATCTAATAGACACCTCACCCTAAGCTAGGCACTGGTGACACAAAAAATGAATAAAACCATCTTTGTGCTTAAAGTATTGTTTGGAGGAGAAGACAGCTATGAGAATCTAGATGGAAGAGACAGGAAGCATCAATAGATAGGTTTCCATATTTGGGACCAGTACTACTACCTGGCACTTTTCCTATATGGTTACTTATTTAATCCTCATAACATCTTAGTGAAATAATTATTATATCCCTATTTTACAGAGAAGTAACTGACAGTGAGAGGTTAAATTTCTTGCCCAAGCTACCCACCTATTAAGTGGCAGAGCTATGATTGAAACCGGGGTCTTCATTTCCAAAACTTTATGTGCTCTGCACTGTATAGTCCTCTGTCAATATATTAAAAATCCCCACTCAGCTTACTGCCACCTGCTCAGAAGGCTCCACCCACACCCTTGGTCTTCTTCTCCACCCTCGTGTTCCCAGGCACACCTCACATACTGTCATCCGCTTCCCTTTCCAGGCACAGGAAATGCAGATTTGTTGGCTGGAAAGAGATCAAAGCCATTCTCCAAGTTTAAAAAAAAAAGGTTTAGAATGAGGAAAAGATACCAAAGATAAACATTTTAATGTAAAGAATGAAGGTGGCTGAAGAGTACACAACCTCCTTCTGATGGATGAGTCCTCCATTCTGAAAGGAAGTGGATCTGCCATCTGTCCCATGTTTGAAACCTGAGCTACTGGCTGTAACCTGAACCAGGAGCTCTCTGGAAGCCCTGCAGCTCTTCCTGCCCGCAAGAAACGAAGTCAAGAAAGAGACTGCAGTCGAGAGGGGGAGAGTTGAATTCTGGGAGGATGAGAGAGACCAGGTGAGGACAACTCAGGATGCGGAAGATGGCAAAGGGAGGGAAAGAGGAGGTCTGAGCCAGGGCAGAGGGAAGGAAGGAAAGAGAGAAAAAGAGGAAGGACGGATGGAAGGAAGCAAGCAAGCAAGGAAGGAAGGGAGGGAGGGAGGGGGGAAGGGAGGGAAGGAGAAAGGAAAGGACAGAGGGAAAGAAGAGTAGTATCTTAAAACCCAAAGCAAGAGATTGAGGGGTTACCTCCTATTTTTCTGTATGATCCAACTTTTTCCGAAAGTTGATAAGGAGACGGTAATGCCACAGTGTCAGATTAATCTTCAAGTGAATTTTTAAACGTATGTTAAAAGAACCTCAAGCGTGAGATGTGGCATACGTATTTGCAGCATCCCATCAGTTGTACCAAACGTCACACATTCCTGGCAATGAGCACCTGATCCACACAGCGGCAATGGTGTCGTTCTGGTGATTTGGGTATCTCCCCAAATCACCCTATGGTTGATGAGAAGTCAAATGGCCACAGAATCTCAGGACAGGAGAAAGGAGAAAGACAGTTCATCAATGACCCTAAGGAAGCAAGTTACAGGTTCCTGGCAGGATCCAGTGAGACCGACTGTCCACAAGGGGGCAGAGTCCAACCAATTGCAAGCTTGGCAGACGGTAGCCGAGTGTAGCTCTATGGGAGACTGTCAGACTGAGATCTCTCGCCATTGATTAGTGTATGTGACTGTTTTGCTATCATTTTGATCCCAAATACTGAAACGTGAGAACTGGCACCCATTTTCAGAAGTAGCTTGTCATATGAGACAAACAGCATTTAGTGTCTACTCTGATGACCTTCCTGCCCATCACACACAAAACTCAAATGAGGCCTAGTTTCAGAGTCACAGGAAGGTGGCAAAATGACCTACACTAAAAAATGCATCTGAATAGAGAGTGGTCTGCTTGTCCTAGTGACATCTCAGCCCCAAATCCCTGCTCCCAAGGGAAGAGAGGTCCCCCACCTGTCAAAGACAAAGGAGCCCATCTGGAGGCATCAGAGCTATGACTTCTGAGGTCAGGATTCAGGACCACCTCAAGATCTCAACAGGACACAGGATTCAAGCTCTATTTACTCCTAACTCCCTGTTCCCCAAGACTTAGCTTGACAGACAAAGAGAACAAATAACGTGACCAGACACTGAAGACCACATCTAAATAATTTAGTTACTCTCCAATTCCACCTCCATGGCTTATTTCCTTTAGCTGTATTTGTGAATAATGAAGATTAACACCCCAGCACCCCACCAGCCCCACACACTCACACGCATGCACCCATACCCACCTTTTCCCTGGTTGTAAACCCACAAACATACCATGGTGGCCTTTATCTACAATCAATGGTTCTCAAACGTCAGTGTTCATCAGAATCACCTGGGAGGTTTTTACAACACAGATTGCTGAACCCCATCCTGGAGTTTCTGGTTTAGTAGGACAGGTGGATGGCGATGCTTCTGGTTGGGGACCACACTTTGAGAACCAGTGTTATCATTATCAGAGCACAGAGGGGTTTGCCTCTCTCTCTCTCTCTCTCTCTCTCTCTCTCTGGCTCTTGCTCTCTCTCTCTCTCTCTCTCTCTCTCTCTCTCTCTCTCTCTCTCTCGCTCTCTCTCTCTTCACTACATCGTCCTGAAGTATGCTTAGGAACAAATACCCGCCAAATAAGGAAAAGAAACTAATGTTTACTGAGATTACTGTATGCTGGTTGCTTTACCTTCATTATCTCATTTTACTTAATCTGCACAAATTCTAGGGAAGTAGGGATTATTATCTCCAAGTTCAAATGACAAAACAAAGGCTCCAGAGGTATTTGATCTATGCCACGCGCCTACAAAGTATTGAGTCCGGATGTGATCTGGTTTCAAAGATCATGCCGAATATTCTATTTCCTACGTGAAAAGTGGATGATCCGAAATGAACTAAAGTGTAAAAACATGCAGTTTGTGAACAAAAGTGAAAAAGCAGACCGTATAAGAAAGCTCTGCCGTCACAATTAGTATCAGCAGTGGATCTGAGCTTACCCCAGTGCCCCGTGAAATACACAGCTCTTGGAAGAGAGGGCCAGACTAAGAAAGAGCTCGCTGACGCTTAGATGAAGTAGGTCCCCCAGCCATAACTGCCTCATAGAGCAGAACACTATACATTATTCAGAATAGAAAGTAGTTTCTATTTTTGCATTCTGAGAAGAAGTGGTAGTCATATAAAAGGGTGTTAAGGAAGTTTGTTAAAAAGCTTTTTACAGATCACAAATCCCCAAGCTGGAGGCTTGATGAATTTAAAAAGTGGAAAAACAAAATGTGACGAAATGCTTAAATGCCCAAGAAACTGAATAACGCCCCTCAGAGCTTTTAGGTTTCTGCCTCAAATGGAAGTGTTTGCTTCCTTAAGCATTCCCTTTCTGTTTCATTAAGCAAATGGTGAGCATTTTGATTCTGAGACTTTTGATTGCGTGTGTTTGGGGTAGGGGGTTTAGTGTTTCTATTCAAAGTAATGCACTGTCAAGAAATATACCTTTTGCGTAAAATAATCTTGATATCCAAAACAGACTTATAGTTGGTATGTCTTAGCAGCTAAACAGATTTTCATTAATAGCAATAATCAGTGTGAAAAAATCTGATTTCAACATTAACTTGATTTCAACCTAATTGTGCATTAGGTTATACACAGTTTATTTCAACCAACAGAGCCCCCTCTGCATACAAGGCATTACCTTCAAGAAACTTGCAATTAAATCAGTAGTATTATAAATATATTAATAATTTTGGTAACTGTTATGTGGACTGAATGTTTATACCCCCTCAAAATTCACACGTTGAAATCCTGACCCCTCATTGCGGTGGTATTTGGAGGTGCGACCTTTGGGAAGGAATTAGGTCATGAGGGTGGAGTCCTTATGAATGGGATCAGTGTCCTTAGAAGAAGAAACACAAGAGAAATGATTTTTCTTTCAGGCATGTGAGGATACAGTGAGAAGACAGCCATCCACAAATCAGGAAGCATGCCCCACCAGACACAAGATCTGCTGGCACCTTGATCTTGGACTGCCCTGCCTTCAGAACTGTGAGAAATAAATGTTTGTTGTTTAAGGCCCTCAGTCTATGGTATCTTGTTATAAGATCCTGAACTAAGACAGTAACTGCAATCCAACCGGGCAGGAAGCAAGCCCAAGAACTGCTTCTTTCTTCACGATTCCGCTCACATGCCTTTTTCTAGTCCCATCCCAGCTTATCCTCTGCCAGCTGCCATCTAAGGCATTCCAGCTCTCCTATGGACTTGTTGCCCTGACTCTGCCTTATGCAACACACTGCTACCAGGTTTATCTTCCTAAATTAAAGGCAATTTGATGCTCTAGGTCAAAGACTTTCCATGGCTCTTAGTTGCCTGTGAAGCCCAAGTGCTCTTGGCTGTCAAAGTCCCCACAATTCAGCTGCAAACCCCATGCCAATGCTACCCTTTTCACTCCTCTCTGAGCCCGCAGCTCCAGTCAAACTGATACATAACCTCTGCCCCTAAACGCACTTCTAAGCTTCCCTCTCAAAATCCAATGGCACTGACTGTACCACTCATCTAGTATATGCATAGGCTGCCTTGAGATAATGTTAATTACTAAGAGCAATGCTTCGGCGTGTCTGCCTCATGACTTGTCACAACTCCTAAGAGTAGGAATTGTGGACCATTTGTCTTCATATCCTCTGTACTCAGCGCAGGCTGGGTATGCAGTAGGCCCTCAATCAATCCACCCAACTTTGACTGGGGCTTTCATTAAAGATATCAAGCCTTGCTTACATGATCCACACTTAAGTGCATCCAAGATAAATCTGCCTGTACCAAGTCGTCTCAGAATCTCTTGGAGTGACATATAATAATAGTGAAGAGTTAAGACCCCTATAGACTTTTCAAGTGGATGCGTCAGTTCTCCGATAGGATGATGCCCTGCTCCTTCCAAGTCAATGTTAAGTGTCATACAACAATATTGCAGCTGGGTAAGCACCCTTTCTGTCTACTTGTATTTATTTCTTAGGTTAGGAAGGCATGACCTTCTATAAAGGGGACCAAGCTAGGAATCATAGGAGCTTCTTGGCAGTAGAATGATCTGAAACAGCTCTGACTAGCTGGGTGTGGAAAGCCTTCTGACAACTCTGCTAGACTCTTCAGACTAATAGGCAGTTTTTCAACTCAGACCTCAACTCAGATATACCTTCTGATTATAAGGCTTCTTTCTCCTCTTTTGCCACTTGGTCTGTCATGCTGCTTGGGCCAAAGGGCTACTTTTTAAAAAGTTGAACAAAGGTAAAGTTCATTAATTTCCTCTGATCTATAAACATAGTTTGGGGTTATTGTTTAAGATTGACAACAATAAATTAATATAGCAGAATGCATATACATTTTTAAATGCTTCCCTTATTCGCCTTCCTCACCACCTCTCCATTAACCAAACTGGCTTATTAGCCATTCAGTTCTGTTCAGGAAAATGATTACATTCCATTGTTACTTGAGAACAGCAGCTGCACAGCACTGGAAAAGCCTAGGGGCCGGTCTGACCAGTTCACGAGCAATAACTATGAAAATAAATAATATATAGAAAATATATTACTTGTTTAAGAGCTGATGAGCCAGAGAAAACTTCAGTTGTCAATTGGTACTTTTGCCTAGAATTGATTCCAACTTGGCAAAATTAGAGAATCACTATCATGCAGGGTTCTGGAATACAAAACAGTTGAACGGTTCCAAGAGGAACAGCTCAGAATTGCTGGCTCTGGAGGGTGGTGGAAGGGAACTGATGGGCTTTCAGTATTTTAAATTTAGTATTTCATATTTAGATCTTTTTGGATTTCAGGATTTTAGTATTTCAGGCTTTTCTTATTTTAGAAGTCTTGCTTTGACATAAGTATTTCTCAAATGGTTGGAGGCAAAACGTCACTCACATGAGTATAATGAGTAGAGTCAGAGAGACTCAGCCCTCTCCTGCCGCCCACTACTTCCGGTGCTTCTGCATGTGTACTTTCCAAATTAACAACTTGCAAAATCTGCTAAAAAATCATCAGCACTGCCCTGTGCATCGCAGCCTATTCCTTAAAGCCCAAACCCTTATCCAGACATCTCAGCCCTCCAACAGGTGTCCTACAGGGAACCTAGCTCTCCCCCATCATGTCTCATCACTCCCTTGTGTTTCAATTAGACAGTCCTATCTCCTGCCCCACAGACTTGCTCTGACCACTTTTTTTTTTTTTTCTTTGCGGTACGCGGGCCTCTCACCGCCACGACCCCTCCCGTTGCGGAGCCCCTCCCGTTGCGGAGCCCAGCGGCCGTGGCCCACGGGCCCACCCGCTCCGAGGCACGTGGGATCCTCCCTGATCGGGGCACGAACCCGCATCCCCTATGGCGGCAGGCGGACTCTCAACCACTGCGCCACCAGGGAAGCCCGCTCTGACCACTTTTGACAGTTGCTATAAAGCTAACAAGCAAGTATCGCTCACCTGCTGTGCAGCATCGCTACACAGACATCTTCGTATTCTGTCCGTTGAATCCCCATGACAGTGTCACAAGGTCTTTTTCAAGGAAGGAATGAGATTCAGAAACTTGTGGTTTGACAGTAAGTGTTGGCTTATCTGTGACTCTAAAACTTCAGGTCTTCTCACTAAAGAATTGTCCCCCTTCTCTTGGTGTATCTTCCCGGCTCAGTTTCACCTCTGCAAATTCTACGCGTGCTCACGGCCCAGAACTAATCTGCCTCCTCCTGAAACATTTTCCTTACTCTTTAGACTTTGCCCTCCTTGGAATTCACAGCACTTACTGATGTTTTAGCACTGTACATAGGGTCTTGAGTTTTACATGTATTTCATGCATGTCTGTAGTGTTTCTCCAGCTAGACTGAAAGCTCCTTAAAGAGTCGTGAATTGCCAGTCAGGTTTACTCAATGCAGCGCACAGAGTAGGTGCTGGATAATTATCTGTTAAGGAACATGACACTACTGGATGTGTCTAATACCATTCTTGCTGCAGTTTGTCTCCTGTACTTGAACTAATTCAGGAAAACATCTAGCTAGCTTAAGAAAAAGCAGACAGACGCTTAACAGAGTCTTTTGGAGAGGAGAAAGGGAAAGTGTCAAGGTTTGCATGTGTCTTAGAGGCTTAACCTATCTTTGACAATGATTATAAAGGACAAAAAGTAAAAAGAGATCCATGATTGTCATCAAACACTAAATGGAGATTTGCACGAGCAGTGTGGCCATAAGATTGGTCAAGTCTGCCCAGAAAAGTGCCCATAAAAAATAACTGTTTCAAAAAAAAAAAAAGAACCAGTCCCTGAGAACATCCGTCTCACTTGCCTACAGATACATATTTAGCATCTGCTCTATACGGGACACCACGGGGCCTACAAAGTGCTATTAGAATCTGCTTGAAAAGGATCTAGAATGTAATTGGCAAGAGAGGACAAATACCTGCAGAGAAGAGCAAAAACACCAGGGTATATGTAGGAGCTACCGAATTAAGTATCAATACATTGACGGCAGGTGCTGGTGGAGCTCAGAGGTGGGAGAGACCCTTGTGGATGTCACATCAGGAAGACCTCACGGAAGAGGTGGAACTAGAGTTAAGAAGTAAGAGCAGGGCTTAGATGCGGGGTGGGGAATGGGGAATGGAGGGAAACTTTCGAGCACATGAGCTTCGAGCAGTGGTGGAGACTCAAATTCCTAGTGGAGGCACAGAAACATATGAAGCAGCTAGGTCAGATAACATCCATGCCAGGCTGCTTAAGTATGACACCCAGGTGACATCTATCTAATTATGTCGCCTTTTACAATGTTGCACTAAGGCAACACAAAACCCAAAAACAATCAAATGAATCAAATGTGTGGGTTACTTGTTTGTGAGAACTGATCAGTAGGAATCAGTGATATGGGTCCAACTTGATGCTGGGGAGTGTGGAAAAAAAAACAACAGAACAAATTTAAAACATGGCCCGTGACCTCAAAAAGTTAAATACCTACTTTGAAAGCAAGACCAACTCATATGGAAATGTTTAAATATACTTTTTTTTTTTTATTTAGTTTTTTTTGGCCTCGCCACCTGGCTTGTGGGCTCTTAGTCTCCTGACCAGGGATTGAACCCCCTGCAGTGGAAGCTCGGAGTCCTAACCACTGGACTGCCAGAGAACTCCCTAAATATACTTTAAAAGCCAGGATAATCAGTGCTAAATTATAATTTTCTGACTGTATAACACAAAAGTATTTTAGAGACTAAAAATACTAGTACGGACATAGGTGATTAGTAGAGGTAATGTTTCAGTAAATTCCCTGAGACGGCCCATCAAGATGCAAACTTTATTTTCGGCTGGCTTTGCCCCAATTTCTCCTTTCACAATTAGGCTTCTTCCAGCCACTGAGAATCTCTTGCGAGTGTTTTAGGAGTGTTCAGTTCTAACCTGAAGGCTTTACAAAGGAGAACAATTTCAAGGCCAGGCAAGAGCCACCTGACTCGGCAGCTTGGGAGGGGGCAGAAGCTGGTGATGCGGTTCTCCTACCCGATTCCGCGTTTCTGCAGAGATCCACCAAGTGAGAGACACCAGGGCCAATTCGCCAGGTATTAAAAGCGATAGACATAGTCACCCAGTGAGGGGCGTGGCAACTCCCAGAACTGAGTCACTGAATTATTCATGAGGCTGCTTCTAATTTTTTACGGTTATAAAATCCACAGAGCCAGCCCATGGCAGAAGAAGCTGTTTTTAAGCTGTCATTTAAGTCTGTCTGAAATTGTACGTGTCTTATTTTAACAGTTCCCAAAGCGTTACAGCAACACCAAATTCAGCCCTTGAGCTTGTCCACGTGGCTCTCTTCATCATCCCTGTGATCTATAGGAATCCAGCAGCCGCCAACGTCCCCAGGATGAGTCAGGCGACGTAGGAACCGGACACGTAGGACTCCTTCCCCCTGGGAGCACAGCATATCCCTGGTGGCGAGTTGACTTTCTCAGCTCCAGTGACCTCGGAAGGAGGAAATAATAATCTCTTCCAGCGACTGAAGGGAATGCAGCACCAACCATAGAAACAATATGAATTCAACCACCGAGGAGTCACTTGGCCGGTGACATATGTCGTCCACTTCCTGTGCAAGGAGGGGCACAGGAGTGCGGTATCTGCATGTAAGTGGTGAATTAATGAATGCACTAGGGGCCGGGTTGAAATGGTGGAAGAGACATCCAAAATAACAAAAGCTACCGTTACTGAGGATTGCTCTGGGCCAGCCACTCTTCCAAGCACTTGTCCTGTATTCTCTCATTTTGTCCTCCCAAGCCCCTGGAGGATGTGCTGTTTCATACTGTACGGAGAAATAGATTAATTAGTTGCTTGGCTGGACGTAGTAAGAGGCAAAGATAGGACTGGAACAGAGGCATTCTCACTCCATAATTCAAGCTCTCATGCTCTACAGCCAGGTTTACCAAACATTTAGGCCACATACAGAGAAAGAAAACGACTCGCTCATTCATGGTCCTTTGAAGGCAGGGAGCACAAGATGCCTTTGGGTGGAGTGGGGGCCGGCCAGTGGCCATGCCGTGACGGTGTCACAGTATGAAGAGAGCTGTGAGAGCTGTCAGCCCAGATTCCATAAGAGGACAGAGGAGGGGTTAGATAAACCTTCCTGGGGAAGGCACTGCTCGACCAGATTTTGAAGGATATGTGTAAATTAGAATTGGAGAAGAAGCGTAAGGTAGATCGGTTGCAAAAATGTCCGCAATTTTTCACTCCTCCCTGCATCCCTGCCCTTTGCAACTGACTTTGCAGCTCTTCCCATGAGAAGGTAGAGTCTGTTTCCCGTGCCTTGAATCTTGGAACTCGCTTTGGCTAAGAGAGTCATCAGGAGTGATGCGCTGGTTCCAAGCCTTGACCTCAAGAGGCCTCGCATATTTTCTCTCTCCCTCTTGAACTTTGCCACCGACACGTGAAAAGTCTGGGCTAGCTCCCTGGATGACGACATGCCACGTGGTCCAGTCACCCTTGTCACCGCAGCCGACAGTTCACCAACCATCAGGCATAAGAGTGAACCCATCCTAAACCAGCCAGCTCCCAGCCAAACCAGCAGCTGACTGCAGAGGCCTGAGTGGGCTCATTAAGGTCAGCCAGTCCAGGCCCAGATTAGCAGAGCTGCCCAGCTGACCTCTAGCCTCAGGAGCAAAAGTCAAAGTTTATTGTGTTATGTCACTGAGGTTCTCTGGTTGTTTTTTATACAGCGGAATTATCAAAATAGAGGTAGGCAGGTCTTCTTTTACAAGACTAAAACCAGTGTGGTACAGACTGCGTTGTAAGCCTACCACACTTTGCTTGTTTTAGAAAAGAATGTAAGATTCAGTTGGTCCAGGACAGGGTTGCTCAAACTTGACGCTATTGAGATTTGGGGCCCAATCATTCCTGTGGGGGACTGTTCTGTGCATCATAGTATGTTTAGCAGCATCCCTGGCCTCTACCCACTAGACGCCAGTAACAACTCCAGTTGGGACAACTAAAATGTCTCCAGACATTGCCAAATGTCCTCTAGGGGGGCAAAATCGCTCCCAGTCGAGAAACATTGGTACAGAAGCCAATGCAAAGAAGGTCAGTTACCAAACACCCAAAGTCCTCCCAACTGGGCAATCTTTCCTACAAGATGGTTCCACGGGTAGATCAAGCTCAGGCCCCGTGCGAACACAAGCGCCTTCCGTGGGAACGTGTGGTGCTGGAGTGGTCAGAGCCAGGGGGAGTTAACAGTCTGAGCTGCTCCAGCTCAGGTGAAAGCTTGTTCTGGGCAGAGGAGGTGCTTGCTCAGCGCAGTGTGTGGCCCATACAATGAAGTTCAAAAGAAATTAAAATTCAGGACAAAAGGCAGGACTTACAAGCCACCACGTAGATCAGACCACTTGTGTCCAAGGATTTCTTCCTGGTCCCCTCTTACTTAAACTCTTGTTCCTAGTGCATTGTTTCTCACTCTTAGACCATTGTGAAAAAGAGCAATTCATCATTGCATTGCCATTCATACTTGGATATTCTACCTGAGGGTTCCTATATCATCAGGGAGTTTCTTAATTTGGAGTTAAGAAAAATGGTTTGCATTTCTCTTATTCCAAAGCTAACGTTTAAACCAACATCTCTACTCATAATTGCACTTCCCAGGAGCTAAGTCACCCTCATGAGAGAATGCCTGATCCAGGCTTTTCTTAACATCACAGCTTAATCAGCCTATTCACTGGTTCCAGAAGATGGAAGGCAGTGGAAGAAGGTGGCCAAGCATTTGCCAACTTCTACCTCACTGTTGGCCCACATATTTCATTGATTAAACAGACGTGTTGGAGGGGGCCCTCAAGCAAATTGCTTACCTTCTCCGGGCTTCTCTTTTACTACAATAAAAAATAATAATAACCTTTTCTTGCTTTACAGGAAAAACTGGTAGATTCAACCGCAAATGATATGTATTTCACAAATCTATGGAAACTAAAGAGAACATCCATTAAGAAAAAGAAGGGCAAATCAAAGTTGGAGCTATCTTGAATTCTAAATTCTCAGCATCTCACAGGCAACTCTGTCTTCCTGATTTATTTAGTTTCCCAGTGGAACTGCGCCCAGTCATGCATTTTAGGCGTGCATCAGGAAAAAAAAGGTGAAGTCATAGATTCTTGGCATCTCAGTGTTGGATGCAGACAGACTTTATGAAAATGAACTATTAATCACTTTCTCTGTAACCTGACTGTTATACTTTTCCTGCAGGGGTTTGTGGTGATGGTTCAGCTTTGTGAACACATGAGCATATTGGCATGAAGACAGAAGAGGGTTTGAGAGTTCAGGTGAGGTTCCCCTAAGGTGGTTTTTGGGAATTTGCATGAATCTAGGTATTAGGTATGACCCATTCACCATAAGTTTCAACGACTATCACTCTTTTGGCAGAACAAGAAATGCAAAGGTTACCTCCAAGGCCAATGGCAAAGGATTCTCCAGCCTTCACCAGAGGCAGCTAAGCATTACCTGCAATGTAGGGTGACCACCCCAAAGTGTGCCCTCACCCCATGGGTCCATCGAGGTCCAGCAGGTGCTGCCCAACAGCACATGACACCCAGCCAGGCCCACGTCCATACAGAAGCTATGACGTGAAGTTGAAGAGATGAGGTGAAGCTCGGGCCCCTGCCCCCATGACACTTGCAGCCCGAAAGCCTGCTTTCTTGCTCTGCAAACCTAACAGATCCACTGAGAGGAGAAAGGGCAATTTCCCCAGAAATTGTGCCTTGCAGAATTTACAGCACTTTTCCTTGAATTATCTTGTTTGAAACTCAAAGCCCTGTAACATACATAGGAGAGAGATCATAACCCAGATGTTTTAAATGAGGAAACAGGACACTGAAGACCTGGCCCATGATCACAGAAGCATGAGGGTTGGAACCTGGTTTTCCTGACTCCAGACCTTGAGCTCTGCCACCACATCTGCTTCTTCAGGCAGATCTGAAACATTCGAAACCTTGACCTCTGAGTGATGTTTCACGGACCCCAGCCACTTGTCTACCCTCCCCCTGCCCCCAGCACACTCTTGTTCCCAAACCAGCCATAAGGAACTTCGCATCAGTGGCTACGATCTTCTCAAACACCGGATGCAAACAGGTGGGACAACACGTTCCTTTCGTTGGTAATGACTTTGTTACCTACCCTCCTGAGTTGGGCCCCAACAAGGGCTCTCCAACCCTGTGTCACCCAAGCCAATAGAGTGAGACCGAGTTCTGTTGAGAAACAAAGGAAAGCTTTATTCTTTGATCGGAGAATGGAGAGGTATCAGCTTGTGCTCTAGAGCACACGCATCCGGGACAGGTGATGGGCGGGGCTGATTTATAGCGTCCTGTGTGGGAGGGGAGGGGGCGGGGTTCTTGTAGGGTCGGGCAGCTCTGCTGCGCAGACTCCAGATGGGAGCGGGGGCGCGGGCAGCGTCTCTGCACTCGGTGCGCCGCCACCATCTTGAATCGTGGTGTCTCACGCAGCCCTTTCGCACACGGCCCAGAGAACTGGCACGTGGGCGTCACCATTTCCCACGAGGGACTCTGAAGTGTTGGGGGCCGGCCTCTGCACGCGGACCCCTATGAGCAGGCGGAACTAGACTGAGCACAAAGGAAAGGAAAAGGTTAGAATTTATTACCCAGATTCTATTTTTGCTTCCCGGGAATTGTGAATGGGTTTGCTGGTGACAATATGAAGTTTAAAGTCCTTTCAGTCTCATCTGTTTCCCTGGGTAGCGATCAACATATGGTAAATAATACTGGGAACAGTAAGTACTGGCTGACGAAATGTGGTAAAAAAAGTTCTAAGAACAGCGCAGGAACCCTAACTGGATGGGACGTGCGCGGTCAAGGGGTCAGCGGTGCGGGTGGGGGCTGCGCTCTGCCAAGGGCGCCAATGGGAGTGGAGGTCGGCCTGCGTCCCCTCCCCCAGCCGCACCCCTCCCCACACAGGGTATGTTCCCGCGAGAAGGGGCACCGGTTTATGATCCTGCACATTCACCCCCCCCCCCGCCCCGCCCGCGGGCCCCTGAAAGGTAGCGTTGGCCGAGGGGCTTCTTCCTCCTTCACACCAGGCGCCCTTATGACCGGCGTCCACTGGTGCGACACCCGTGCTGTCATGGGTACCAGGACCACAGGGGTAGAGGACACCATCGTGGTCCTCTTACAGGTGAGGTCGGCAAAGCGTAAAGAAGTTAAGTGATATGACCGAAGCCTCATGGCTGGAACCCCTTGCCGAGTCCCATGAGGACGACCATGCGCTGGCGCCACCGCCCACAGGATGCCTGTCCGCCTCTCTTGCACCTGCGGCGTGTCAGGACCATGCTCACACGGGCAAGGTGCCACTGCCAGTGAGCTTCAGGAACTTAATTCAGGGAGACAACCTCAAGATACTCATAAGAAAAAAACTATTGAAATGCGTTATGCTTGCAGATCTGAGCCAAGATCCTCAGGCAAGTGTTTTTCATAGATGATTGGAGTTCACACTTTAGTATTCCTGTTTCCCACGAAAACTAGAGAAACCAAACTCGTACCATTTTTCAATGCAATAAGGAGGTTTGGCTTAAGGAGATTTTATTTAAAAAATCAAAAAAACCTGGAGAGACAGAACAAAGACTGCTTCTTGATCCTGAAGCCTAGATAAGGCCGGGAACGCCTGACTCTCCCTCCTGAGACCCTCTGGTCCCCTTCCTCCCCATCTCCATAATTAAATATTCTTCGTCCTCAGCTGTTGTGACAGTAACAGCTTGAGTCACGTGGTTGTCGATTTACAATCTGCTTATGGAGCCGAGCCACTTGTAATTCTCACTCCAAAGCATAGTGACAGCTCATTTAGAATCAATCAAACATTTATTAGTAGAAAACCAAGGGGTACAGTCTCTTGATTGAAATTCTCTAGTTTCTTGGCAAGAGCAGGGGGTGAATAACTCACAGGTCGGGGTTGGGGGAGGCCATGTTGTGTCTGGCAAAGAGTCCACTCTTGGAAGTCAGACAGAGGAAGGTTGAAAGCCCGACTCTGCTGCTTTTTAGCTGTGTGTTCTAGGCAAGTAATGAAACCCAGCTGAGTCTTCATTTCTTTCAAGAGGTTGTTGTGAGTCTTAAAGATAATGAAAACAAAAGGCCTGTTGCCTAGGAAGGACTTAATAACAAGCAACCATTGTAAATGAGAGAGTTATAAAGATGGAAAGTGGAGTGAAACAAAAAGAAAATCATGATTTAAGGTTGACTATTAAAGAAGTGGGATTATTTAACCCAGCAGCTGCTTTCGAGCAGAAGTACTTTTTTAAAAAAATATTTATTTATTTATTTTTGGCTGTGTTGGGTCTTCGTTTCTGTGCGTGAGCTTTCTCTAGTTGCGGCGAGCGGGGGCCACTCTTCATCGCGGTGCGCGGGCCTGTCACTATCGTGGCCTCTCGTTGCGGAGCACAGGCTCCAGACGCGCAGGCTCAGTAGTTGTGGCTCACGGGCCTAGTTGCTCTGCGGTATGTGGGATCTTCCCAGACCAGGGCTCGAACCCGTGTCCCCCGCACTGGCAGGCAGACTCTCAACCACTGCGCCACCAGGGAGGCCCCAGAAGTACTTTTAAGTACTTCTTAAGAGGATGGGTGGTACCAGGAGAAAACAGAAAGGCAGAATTGTCGAGCCCTGTGTGGAGGAACTGATGATGGTGAGCTTTGTGTTTAGTTTGCATTTTGTTTTGTTACCAGAAATGTAACTAAGGGAATGTCTTGCAGTATCTTTTCAGGTCTTTGGTTCAGTGCTTGATCTCATCTTTATGGCATAGGTGATCCTGCTGGAAGCCCAACAAACAGTAACCTGTATGGTGCCTAGTACATACCAAGTCCTTGTTGAATAGTCGTTGAATAAAAGAATGAATGAATGAGACATAAATTATTTAACAGACCTAATGATCCCATAAGAACACTTGGGCTTTGTAAAAAAGGAAGAAATTGATGCTAACACCCAATTTCTTCCTCTGTGTCCTACTTTCTTACATCGAAATGTGTTAAATATTCTTCCTGGCAAAGGCATTTGGGGAAAAAAAAAGAGGAAACAAACAAAAAAACCTCAGAAATGTCCAGATGGATCTGACATGGGTGACAGTCCCCAGAAGTGAAAAAGCTCCAAGACTGATGAATAAACCCCCTCCCTCCAAACTGAGCCAGTGGAGTCTCGTCCAACATTTTCCATTTGAATTGTTTACAGCCAGAAAGATGAAACTGACTATATAGTCTCTTAGCCTCCCGTCTCGCTCAGTCAGCTCAGGCGCCTTGGGCAGTGCTGGGCATGACCACTGCGAGCAGAGCTGTCTCTGTCCTGGATCTGCCCTACTTTTTTTCTTTCTTATCTCTTCTCTCCAGCACCTTCCTCTTTTTTCTCCCTTTCCCCCCTCTTTCCTTGTGCCTTCATTTTCCTTTTCTTTCTCATCTTTCTTTACCTGTGCTCAGGGATTGTAACTCAACATCAGTGTTACTCAGGGGTAAAGAACATGCTTTTTTTTTCACGGAAAGTTGTCTTGTCACCTGGGGTCCCAGAAGACTCTGAGTGTAGGTCCACATTCAGGATCTTAACATGACTAATCCATTTCAGCTCCACAGCAGTGACAGCCAGAAATCCTTCCATGAATTTCCCTCCTCCCGAAAAATGTATCTGAAGTCATCTTGTCCTACCCCACCTAACCCGAGATGACTCCAATTTCCATCTTCCAAGACTTTGATTAGAGGCTAGTGTTACTGAGTGTATCAGCCATAGCAGCTGCCTAGAATGATTTCAGTGACGCCTGCTTCAAAGTCCATCTTTGAAATTTGTACCCATCTTTTCTCTGAGTTGTAGCTACTGGTAACTTCTATTACTCATCCTATAGAAATGTAGCTTCTTAAACCCCTCACATCTCTGCTCAAAGGCTCCCCATTTTCCACAGGATGAAGTCCAAATGCTCTGTTCCTTGGAACCCTGAAAAACCTGTCCCACTTTCCCTTTTCAGTAGCATCTCTGTCCAGACAAACCATCCTCCCTTTTACTGCCTCAGCGTTCACTGCACCTTCCTGCCTCCTGCCTTTGCTGTCCTTCACTTGTATCCCTTTTCCCTTTCCCCATCTCGACCTAACTGGGGACCCTCTTTCTAGGCCCTACTTAAATACTCCTCCCTAGCAATCTGACCTGATTACCCCAACATGAAATAATTACATCTTCACTGCTATCCAAAGCTCTGATGTGCTTACCTTATGCAGCCCCGTGTTACAGACAGCAGCTACCATATGGCGGGCACCTGCCTCAGGCTCAGGGCTGCTGCAGACATCGCACACAAGTGATGTTCGCTCCTCACCGATCCCATTTGACAGGAGAGGTAGCAGAGATCGTGCCCAGGGTCACACAGCTGGGAGTTGAAACCAGGTGTACTGGACTCCAGGTCTTGTTCTATTACATCAGGCTATTCCACAAGAGATAAAGCCTGGGCACTCTTATTCATGCTCATTCATTCAAAAGCATTTATGTGTGTAGATCAGGCCCAGGCATGATGCTGAGAGCCTAGTGTGGGGCCAGCCAAGTGAACCAGGGCTTAGGTAAGAACCAAGGCAGCAGGTATGAATTAATGTTTTCAACACCTGTGTATCTCATCTGTGAGATTATAAACTTTTTGAATATACGTGTGTAACCCACAATTCATTTTTTACTATATGAGTAAATGTCTTTCTGTTTAAAGAAATGGACTTAAGTTTATATGCTTTCAGATGCTATGTTCTTTGAGACCATCTAATTCTTCTTAAAAATACAGAAGCCTAGTTCTGGAGAGGGTCAGCCATCTGCCTAGAGTTGCATAACAAAATAGCGGCAGGGCAGGATGAGAAGGCCGGTCTTGGGCGCCGGCTGGGCTATCTTCTACTTGCCCACAGTGGAGGTAAAGACCGTAGTCCCTTTGCTACTGCTCAGGCGGTTTATATACTTTCTCTCCCTGAGTTAGTTGTCAGCATTTAAGTCTGGATTGTTTCCAGGCTGGAGCCTTCAAGTCCAGGTCAGCAGAGGCCTGGGAGTTGCAGTGATAAATTTCAAATCTGACACTTGCCAGTTCCCATTGAGCTCCGGGTGAGAAATGTCCCTGGCCTCGTCCATATTTAATATCACAGTCAGCCAGTGGAAGATGTCAGCTCCAGGTAGAGACATTCAAAGCAAAGGTTTGTCATTTTAGTGCCGTTCAACTGAGGCAGACCACAGGGCCACTCTCGCTCACCTCACTGAGCTTCCCAGGGTGTGGGGCTTGGGACAAAGGCCAGTTTTCTCTGTACCTCTTCCCTTCCCACCCTGGGGTGGTCAGACAGATGCCCATGATGACAAAGCTGTTGACAGAGTTTCTGGGAGCTCAACCTCTAAGCACACTAGACTTGCAATTCTAGTCTAACTTTGAACCATTCAACCTCTCCTAGCCCCCCCTTTCCTCATCTTTTTCTTTTTTTCTTTTTGCTTATAAGCTGATCTTTTTATATCACATAAAATTTTTTTAACATCTTTATTGGAGTATAATTGCTTTACAATATTGTGTTAGTTTCTGCTGTATAACAAAGTGAATCAGGTATATGTATACATACATCCCCATATCCCCTCCCTCTTGCGCTTCCCTCCCACCCTCACATAAATTTTTTATGTATTCTCTTTTGTTAATAAGGAAGGAGGGAGAAGAGAATCAATACATTCTTCACTTTACCATTATTCATATAAATTGCCAGTTTCCACTTTTTAAAATTTTTTTGTTAAAAATTTTATTGGAGTCGAGTTGATTTACAATGTTGTGTTAGTTTCAGGTGTACAGCAAAGTGATTCAGTTATACATATACATATATTCATCCTTTTTCAGATTCTTTACCCATATAGGTTATTACAAAGTGTTGAGTAGAGTTCCCCGTGCTCTACAGTGGGTCCTTGCTGGTTATCTGCTTTATATATAGTAGTGTGTGTATGTTAATCCCAAGTTCGTAATTTATCCCTTCCTTCCGCCCGGCCACGTTTCCCCTCTGGTAACGGTAAGCTTGTTTTCAAAATCTGTGAGTCTCTTTCTATTCTGTAAATAAGTTCACTTGTATCATTTTTTTTAAAAATTAGATTCTGCATATCAGTGATACCATATGATATTTGTCTTTCTCTGACTTACCTCACTTAGTATGATGATCTCAAGGTCCATCCACGTTGCTGCAAATGGCATTCTTTCTTTCTTTTTTATGGCTGAGTAATATTCCATTGTGTATATATACCACATCATCTTTATCCACTGCTCTGTTGGTGGACACTTAGGTTGCTTCCATGTCTTGGCTACTGTAAACAGTGGTGCTATGAACATTGGGGTGCATGTATCTTTTCGAATTATGGTTTTCTCTGGATATGTGCCCAGGAGTGGGATTGCTGCATCATATGGTAGTTCTATTTTTAGTTTTTTAAGGAACCTCCATACTGTTCTCCGTAGTGATTGTACCAATTTACATTCCCACCAACAGTGCAGGAGGGTTAATAGCACTCCATCATAACCTGACTTTTGAGGACTAACTGAAATAACCATGAAGGCACTTTGTAAACTATAAGTCACTACATGAGCACAAAGTTCCAAATCTTCAGGTTGTGTTAGGCAAATGCCTGAATTCCTTCAGGATACAAAGTGCTGGGGAGGTGGGGTGTTTAGTATCCAGAAATGGAGAAAATAGCCTTCTTTGCAAATATCTGTTTAAATATGTCTCATTGCACCCAGGAAACATGTCATTCTTAGAGGATCTGCTTTTCTTCATCCTCACAAAGGGCAGAGTGAGAGGTAATTGTCAGTCAATAAACACCACGTGCTCATTTATTTATTCCTTCAAAGGACATTTACTAAGCACTGAGATGTAGCAGGCAGTACACTGAGTTAGGTGCTAGGGATACAGAGATTAATATCAATGTACGTGTATAAACACTTAGCAAAACGTCTGGAAGGATGTCCCCCAAAGGTTCCTTCCTTAAGTAAAATTAATTTCACAAAACTCTCAGACCAGAGTCAAAGTGAGTCAAGGCTAGTTCTGGCTGTGTGGTGTCTGTGCTGCCATCCTTAGGCACCTCCCCTTGCAAAGCCAAGACAGACACAAAAACGTGACATTGACCAGCAGAAGCAGCATAGCTCTGTCTTCCTGGGGGACCGTTTTTACCTTTGAGGAAACTTTTCCAAAGTGATTGAAGAGTTCCTTTCATTTCTCGTTTGTCTGAATCAGGTCACATGTCCATCCTAAACCACTGGTAAAGGGAACAGTATTACTGGTTTAGACCAGTGATTCTCAAAGTGTGCTCCGGGGACCCTTGTGGGACCCTGATCCGTATCAGAGGCCTCTATAGGTCAAAACTATGTTCATTATAATACTAAGATTTTTTTTCCTTTTTCATTCTCATTCTCTCACAAGTGTACAGAAAATACAAAAGGTTTATAGATATGAAACTACCACTTTTTGAGGGTATTTTTTCTATTCCTGTTTTTTTTTCTTTTTTAATTGTGGTATAGCTGATGTACAGTATAATATGTTTCAGGTGTACAACATAGTGATTCACGGTTCTGAAATGTTATACTCCATTTATAGTCATTATAAAATGTTGGCTATATTCCCTCTGCTGTACAATATATCCTCGTAGCTTATTTTATACATAGTAGTTTGTACCTCTTAATTCCCTACCCTTATCCTTCTCCTTCCTCCTTCCCCCTCACCATTGGTAACCACTATTTTGTTCTCTACATCCCGCTTTTTGAGTTTTGATATAGTACCAAATCAGAATATCAACAATTACCTAAAAAAAGTATTAAAATACCCTTCCTTTTTCTAACCACCTATCTGTGAGACCACATTTTCTCATACATTTTTTAACCAAAACAACGTATCACAACAGATCGAATGCAGAAACGGATATGAAAGTTCAGGTGTCTATTAAACCAGACATTAAAAAGATTTGCGAAAATGTAAAATAATGCCACATTTCTCACCAAATATTTTTTTGTTTTGGAAAATATATTACTTTTCATAAAAAAATGTTATATGCAACAGATTTATTATTGTTATTTTTAAGAGAATTAGTAAATATTCAAAAATTTGTTTTAACATCTAATACAGTAAAATTAACAGACATAACCTACACAAACCAAAGCTCTTTGGGTTTTCAATAATCCTTAAGAGTGTAAAGTAGTCCTGAGACCAAAAAGTTTAAACAAGACCAGATATGTCACTGGTCTGGTGTGGGGTGAAGTAGGCACCAAACTTTGCCAGGAAGGAAGATGTAGGGAAACAGCTGTTGGTGAAGAACCCAGCAGTGCATACAGCCACTGTTTCTGAATTCTGGAGTTATTGGTTATTGTTATTTTTGAGTTTCTTTATATATTGTATGAACTTTTAAATGAAAATATACTGCTTTTATGAGCAAAGAAAAATCAATAAGACAATTTTTACCTTGAAATAAATAAATGAAAACAAGGACAAATAAGATCCCTAGTTACAGAAGCAGAGAAGCAAACCACTGAGGATGGGCTGACTTCTTCCAAAACGCTTGGATGTGAAGAGAAGGGGAGGAAGTGGTGAGCTTTTGGGGGAGGGAGGGAGGAATTCTTTTAAAAAAGAGAAGCAAAAGCAGCACAAACCTATGCTGAGGGAAGGATCCGGTGGAGGAGGGACTGTAGAAGGTAGAAGAGGCGGAGACAACACATAAAACAAGGTCCCCGAGGAAAGGGGTGCCCAGGAGCAGAGGTAGAGGCAGAGAAAAGGAACCCTCCTCCCAAGATGGGGGAAAGAGAACTGGACACATGCAAGGTGAAGTGGAGGGAGTTCTGATCCTGTGTCTTTGTGACGATACCCATGCCAGAAACGGAGAGGTTAAGAAGCATGGAAGATACAACCTGTAAGGGGAGCAAGCAGCCTGATGAGAGAGCGCCAACTCAAAACTGAATAGGCACCAGACACCACGTACTCTTCGTCCTGCTGGTGATGCTTGACTGCTTGATGTAGACAGACTCATTTCAATATTTTACACCCTTGACTTTCAAGTTACATGGGATTTTGAGCTCTTTAAACAATATTAACTCAAAAAAGGAAAAACAGTAATAATCAATGATGAGTTCTTCCAGTAGCTCTGAAGCAATATAAAATGTAAGCCTTTCTTTGAAGGAAATGTAAATATGATTGATAACTTAATCCCGGGTTCAGCAAATTAAGGCTACAGGACAAATTCTGCTCATCACCTATTTTTGTTGAGCCTGAGGATTAAGGATGGTTTTTATATTTTTAAATAGTTGGGAAAAATCACATGAATATTTTGTGACATGTGAAAGTTATATGAGATTCAGATTTCAGTGTCCATAAATAAAATTTCATTGGAACACAGACAATTCAGTAAGAACATGCAGATATAATTAAAAATAAGCTAATTACAGTCTATAGAATTTTCACTAATATATATCGATGTCTGGGAGGGTTTCCAAGAGAAAGTGCTTTACACATTTGGAAGAAGATAAGGGCCACAGCTTGGCAGGAAACGGGAAGGTGAAGCCCGGCAAAAGTGTTTGCTGAATATTCCCTCGGGATGCTGGGCATCACGGGCAGAGAGCTTCCCTGGGAGTGGTGTGGCTGGTGTGGCTGCTGGGGTACGGAGGGCGGTGCCTTCACAGAGGCGATGCCTCCTCTGTTTACCCCATTGTCTGAGCGCATGTGGACAGAGCTGTGAAGCACTGCAGAGGGAATGCAAGCGCAGTGTAGGGTCCTGGACCTTGCCTGCAGGATACCGCAATCTCCCTGAGAGCTGAGATTTACTCAATGCAAAAAGTTAGTGAAAACTCACAGACTAGTGTCTGGTACTGATTGTGTATGCAATGGGATAGACTGGGTTAAGTGTAAAGAATGCCTGAACTAAATAAAGATCTCCCAAATGCTCTTCCAGAATGGTCTCCCAAAATGACTGAGGGAAACTTTTGAATGGGCATCTTATGTTTCAGCCCTGCTTAACATCGTTCAGATATCATAGCTACTTTGAGGCCCAACCACTCTTTCTGAATGTTTTTTTTCCTCTCTCCACTCCTCTCTTCCAATCTACCCCTCCTGTCTTTTTCCCACTTCCTTCTTTTCTTGCTCTTTTCTTGTCACTTCTCTCTCCTCTTATCTTGATGAAAGAAGAAAAACTTAGCAACGAAATACAGAATGTTCATTTGCGACAAGAGTTTATTACTAGACGAAAAGACAATTCTCACCCCTTTAAGAAACAACTTTAATAATCTCTAATCTCTAGCTGCTTTCAATCCTACTGTTTACACAGGCATAATTTGACATAATTGCTATCATAAAATCTATATCAAAGAAATTTTGCTGAAGGCAGAAATTAGAGACGTACGTGCATTCTTCCGAGTTCTAATGGTCCACTGCTCACTTAACCCAGAGTCAGGGCTGCATAAACAGTCAGACACTTTCATTGCAGTAGGATGCCAGTGAGTTCTATAAAGAAAACAATACAAGGAGAAAAATCACCCACTCTCCGATAAACAATGCCATAGGGTAGGAATGCTCTCAGGAGTCCCTTATCTTCCAAACACAGAACCAACCTGCCAAATTGACAGAGTCCCTATAGCTGGATAAAGGCCCTCACTCTCTCTCCTCCCTCATCCAATAGCATGCTAGAAAATAAGCCTGTTCATTTCAAGGCATGGGCTGCTTTATACATCTATAAGCTTTCATTTCATGTAAGTGCCAATTTGGGAATCTGTGATTAGCAGGCTGTAAAATCACTTAACCCAATTTTGATATTCTTTAGAGAAAAGTTATGTGCTTAACCAGCCAACCTTTCCATCGGACGCTGACTTCTGGGGCTACAAGTTTAAGAAACAACTGAGCAAAAATCAACTCCTTAGTGAACCAGCGGGCATTTTCGCTTAAATCTTGAATAAAGAATCAGTCTGGGCCTGGGGATCTTTCTTATTTAATCTTCATCATAACTCTGGTGGTACAGGAAATATAATTATCCCATTTTACAGACGGGGAAACTGAGGCTTGGTCACATATCAAAATTACACAAGTGGTTCGTGGTGAGATCAGATTCCAGTTGGAGCAGTCTGATTCCTGCCTGGGCAGGCTAACTTGTGGGTTTGTATCCTGAACCCTCACATACTGCTTCCTCAGACCTTGTTGGAGGGCTGTCTCCTCTGTGAAGCCCCCCTGCCCACCTGCCTCCCCGTCCTTCCTGTCTCCTCCCAGAGCATCTCCAAACTTTTGTAGAACCCTCATCACAGCTCTTATTTGTACTGTGGCTCCCCAAGGTCAAGAGAAATGCCATTTTGATCTTTGGAATCCCAACATGTAGCTCAAGGTATTTTCTCAGTAGATGTTTGTAGGCTGCAGTGGATGGTCTATGAAATGCATCCTGTTACCAGGAAGGGTCTTAGAGAGCGTGTGTATGTTCTGTATGGTGCCAATTAGTATTCTCACAACTCACCTTTCTTTTACTCATTCCTTCTTCCCTCCTTTTTGTTAGACCTTGGAACTTTTCCCCCTAATTGCAACTCTATCACAGTTACCCTTTCCTCCATCCAACACATAACATGCATTTATTTTTGACTTTGGTTTGATATGTTTCTCTTGGGAGACTATGAGCTCTTTTCTTTGTTATTCATATTTCTTTGTTAGAGACTACAAATTCTAAGACAGAATAAACTTTGTAATAAATCTTGGAAGAGGACCTTAAATCTAGTAGGTGCTTAATAAATTAATGAATATAATTCCCCTGGCACATCTTTCAATGTAGCACCACACGCAGTTCAACATTCTCTCAAGATTTGTTCATTCATTCATTCATTGAGTAAATGAATAAATGGCTATTACATACAAAGTCACATGTTATAGACTGAGAATACAAAGATGAGACTGATAGGAACTTAGCTTTCAGGAAGTATGTCTACAGGAAGAAAGAAGGAATGTTCCACCGAAAAGAAACAGAGAATGTGCTATGACCATTCCCAGCCAAAACAGAGTAGAGGAGACTTCATGGAGAAAAAGGACTTTGCACAAGGCCTTAAGGATCAGTAATATTTAGAAATTTGGTAAAGAAAGAGACAGATGGGCATTCCAGATGGAGCAAAGAATTTGAGCAAAAGTGAAAAAGTGGGAAAGCCCGGGGCATGTACTTGGAACAGAGTAAATTTCACTTGCTGGGGCATGGAGTGGGGAGAGAGGAAGGGTAAGAAGTGGAGATGGAAATGTTTGTGAATGCCAGGTGATGAAGCAATCCAAAAGAGGCTCAAGACATCAAGCCACTGGAAGACTTCCCCTAATTGGCATAGCTCATGGGTGCCATCTCTGTACCAACCAACGAAGGCCTCACAGGACCCTTGGCAACAGAGGATTGGCTGGTGCGTATTTTCTAACATCAGTCACCTCCTAACAGATACTTCTACCTTGTAGCAGATTTTCACTCCTGGAAATATAATCCACATCATAATTATAAGTGGCTTTTGCCCTTATTTAGCCTGGTGCCTGCAAGGATTCCATTAACACAGTATTAGGAGTGTCCATAACACCTTGGGAGGAGACTGCCCCCTGATTCTCCTTCCCACCAGCAATCCTTCCCGTCACTCACCCCCATTACAAGATAGGAATGAAGCCCAAAGCAGTTTGAGCAGCACCCAGTAGATTCAAGATGTCCAGGGACTTGACCCCCTGTGTTGCAATTGGAGACAATATTCCAGATATAGGAAAGTGGTGCCACAGGAAGGACATACCCAGATAGGAAAGCATCATTACTGCTGTTGAAGTCATCATTAGATGATCCAGGGCCTGTTGGACATGGCACAGAGCTGGCTGCTATACACAGGAAACATTCTCTGTGACCTTGAGTAAATCTCTTTGCCTTCCTAGGAGAGGTTGCCGCCTTGCAAGAATACTGTGAAGATCTACGAGGTAATATATATAAAAGACTTAACAGTTGCTAATATATAAGGGGTGCTCAGTAAATAGTAACTAAGGATGTATTGCTTAAAATTTTAAAGGTGCTTATATTTTATTGTATGTGTGTGTTTTCATATACATACATCTACACATATACATAGAGATGCGCAGCGAGTTTTCACAGTATCCTGATGGGATAGGGAGGGAAATTTCCCAAAGAAATGAGTCCCATAGGACAGGTGAGGCATTTGTATGAGGTCACACAATGAGAGGATGGCTTGGGTCAGAACCCAAGGCTCCCTTTTCCTAGGACCAGGCTCTTTTCTGCATAGCATGGTGCCCAAATGCACTTCAAGACCACCTATGTATAATTGTAAATGAGAATCAGGAAATGAGCTGAGAGGATTCTATAACCAGAGAAGTCAGGGGAAGGAAACTGTCAATTCTCCTTCAGGTTGCTGTTTTTTGACAAAGTATATCTAGTTTTTCTGCATCTTCTACCTAGAGGCCACTTTATAAGCTGTCAGTCATCTTCCTCTCCTCTCTTCTGGGGTTTCTTTAAATTCTTGGTGAGGTTCCTTCAGAGACAGGAACCCCAAATTGAGTTTACTCTTTCAATAAAGACCAGACTGAGCTGAGGGCAGAGGCGCTCTGTGTTTTTCATGGCCAGGGTGCACATTTCATCTTTGTCTCCCCAGCACCCTGCACCTCGTGGCTGTGTATTCTCAGGGCACCTTGAAGAGCTGTCGTGAGTCTAGTTTTAAGTATCAAGGTCCACAGGTCCGGTTATACCGATTGGCTGGAGGTCAAAGCCGGGCAACAAGGTCAGAGGGTGGGGCAGCAGGCAGGCAAGGAGGAAGTGGATTAAACGAAGCTGACCCAGAGGAGTGGCCAGGAAAGCAAAGAGGCTCAGGCTCAGGCCTGAGAAGCAGTAAGAACAGGGGTGCCGATGCTCCAGGCCAGAGACACTGCAGAACTCCGGCTGCTCCAGCTGGCTTTCTTCCCTCTTACTTCATATTCTAACGTTTTGGTCCAGAAGAATATAAACGGAAGGGCGTGACTTGGATGTCTCAGAGCGCTGGGGCAAATAAACCCAGAAAAAAAGAGAGGGCCAGAAATCTTTTGTTAGGTAATTTGACCGGGATTATGCTGCGACAATAAGTGGGAGGGTGCCAGGTGGACTAGTTGGCATGGGTTTGTTTTTGCAGCAGTCAGTGGATGCAAACACATTCCCACCTGGGTGTGTCACAGCACCGTGGTTCAAGAAACCATAAAGAAGAACTAAAAACTCCATATCCAGGAGCTAACAAGATTCAAGCTGAAGAAAATCAGGTCACAGACTTAAGGGAGTTTTACTTGAACTTTTAAACTTAGGTTTTTTTTTCTCTTAGACTTGTAACAAAGAGTAGGACGTAAGAGAAAGTGATAGACAGAGGCCTTGAGACCTTGTATCCAACTTTGCTCCCCGATGCTGCAGTGTGAACCCCAGATTCTAAAAGCATCATTGAGAAAAGAATAGGGACTTGCCTGGTGGCGCAGTGGTTAAGAATCTGCCTGCCAATGCAGGGGACATGGGTTCGATCCCTGGTCCGGTAAGATGCCACATGCTGCGGAGCAACTAAGCCCAAGCGCCACAACTGCTGAGCCTGCGCTCTAGAGCCCGTGAGCCACAACTACTGAAACCCACGAGCCACAACTACTGAGCCTACGAGCCACAACTACTGAAGCCCGTGCACCTAGAGCTGGTGCTCCACAACAAGAGAAGCCACCACAATGAGAAGCGCACGCACTGCAACAAAGAGTAGCCCCCCCCTTCACTGTAACTAGAGAAAGCCGCCTGCAGCAACAAAGACCCAACAGCAGCCAAAAATAAATAAATAAATAAATATTTTTTAAAAAGAATAGGAAGTCAAAGCACTCTTGTGTTTTCTCATGCTAAAATCCACCAAAGAAGCAGGAAGAATGGAGGCCCTAGAGCCCCAGCAAGTAACCCCACCTCTGCCTCTAGGGCAAGAAAAAGGGGCTCAAATTAAAGTGTTATCTTGCTGGCAAAGGAAGTGTGAAAAACTGCTGTGCCCTTTTCTAGCAGCCCCAATAAGCTTATGTATTTTCATTTTGAGGTGTTAAACAATGCCAGAGAGAGGGGTTCCAATGGGTATTTAGGTCAAATGCTAGGATTTTTTTTTAACCCTTTAGAATTCCAGCCAAATTCCAGAGATTCTAAATTGAGATCCTAAAACTAGAACCTTAACAGAGTAATCACTAATATTGTGGGTTTTTTAAAAGCCACCTGATCTTAGGGCTGCAGTGTCTCTTTCTGCCCTCCTAAAATGATCCCTGTGGGAAACTTCTATCATGTTGTGCAGTGGCCCGTCCCTCCCCACTCCTTCCATTCCCATTTGTGGTTAAATCCAGGCTGGCTCCCTGATGGGGGAGGATTCCCTTCCTTGCTTGGTTACTCCCCAGAGAATTATTTCTGGTTTTAAGACAAAGGAAAAGTCATCTCTTCCAAGCTTTTTTACCCAGGCAGGTCTCCGCAGGCCATTGGGAAGCCCTAAACCTGGCACTAAAAGACAACTTTCAAAGAAACCAAACTCAGAAACAGAGTAGAATGGTGGTTGCCAGTAGCTGGACGGTGGGAGAATTGGGGAGAAGTTGGTCAAAGGATACAAATTCCCAGCTACAAGATAAGGTCTGGGGATCTAATGCACTGCATGGTGATTGTAATTAACATTATTGTATTATATATATAAAAGTTGTTAAAAGAGTAGATCTTAAATGTTATCCCCACACCTGCACACTCAGATCTTAATCACATGAGGGGATGGAGGTGTTAACTAACCTTATTGTGGTCGTCATTTTGCAATATATATGTGTACCTAATCATCACACTGTACGCCTTAAATGTGCATTGTTGTATGTCAATAATGTCTCAGTAAAGCTGGAAACAAACACAAACAAACAAAATGCAGACCAGAATTGAAACAAAGTTAAGTGGTTGATGATAATTCCTGGGGTTTCTTCCTAAGGATGGTCAGTGTAGAGAAATCACTTAAATTGTAATTAAAATATACAAAGCAAGATGGTTCAAGGGGAACCCCTGGCTTCTAGGAAAATACGTTATTAATCACAGGGACATTTTACCTGGGAAGTGGCTGAGCCTGACGCACGATGGAAGGTGTGCACTGTGTGTGACAGCAGCCTGGTGGCGGTGGCAGAGCACAGGCAGAACATTCAATCTTTTTTTTTTTTTTGCGGTATGCGGGCCTCTCACTGTTGTGGCCTCTCCCGTTGCGGAGCACAGGCTCCGGACGCACAGGCTCAGCGGCCATGGCTCCCGGGCCCAGCCGCTCCGCGACATGTGGGATCTTCCCGGACTGGGGCACGAACCCGTGTCCCCTGCATCGGCAGGCGGACTCTCAACCACTGCGCCACCGGGGAAGCCCGAACGTTCAATCTTTTAACCATCATTTTTTCAAAAAAGTCCCTGAGAATGAAACAGTCTGTGAAGAAATTATTGGGATGGCCAAAAATTTCATTTGGGTTTTTCCATTAAGATCTTATGAAAAACCCGAACAAACTTTTTGGTCAACCCAATATTAACAATCCACTGTTCATCCTGGAAAGGTAAACGAAATCAACTCTCTTTCTCTCCTAGTATCAACTGTCACTAAACCCTAAGAAGCCCCAACTTGCAAGAAGGCACAGGAGGGTTGGCTCAGACACCAACTAGCTACCTTAGGAGCATGGTGTGAGGAGTTAGAGTTAAGGGAATTCAGTAGGCAGGCTCATACACAATTATACACAGAAGTCAGTAACTTTCATCTATACAAATAACAAACATAAGATATGATGAAAGAAGAGACCTATTTTATAATGATTCAAAAAAATAAAATACCTGAGAATAAACTTAATATGCAAAATGAATACAACATCAAAATTCTGAAACTTAACTGACTGGGAAACTTGTCTAAGTGAAAAGGCTTACTGTACTCTTTGGCAGTCAGACAGAGCATTATTAAGAAGTCAGTTCTCCCTTACGTATCTATAAATTTAATGTGCTTTCAAGAAATACCAAGTTTTTTTTCTAACCGGTCAAACTGAATCTAGACTTGATATGGAAAAATAAATATACAAGGATATCCTTAAAATGTTTTCAACGAAATATGATGGGAGTGCAAGCTTTAACAGATACTAAGTGTATTCTAAAGTTACATTAATATAAATTGTACAGTTTATATTAATGCACAATTAATATAAATCTGTCTACTCGTTTATTGCACAATTAATTTGTCTACTCATGCAATGAATAGATCATGAAATAGAACATTTTTAAAAAAACCACAAATACATATGGCAAATTGGTATATAATCAAGCTGGGATTCTAGTGTCCACTGATGTTTATATAGAGAAAGAGATTATTGAATAGCTGACTTAGGGATGATATGACAACCATTCTGGGGAAAAGATTAAGCTGAAACCATACTTCATACCTAACACCAGAGAAAACTCCAAATGAGTCAGAGATTTATATGTGAAACGTGGGACTGTAAACTTACCAAAAGAAACGTCGGAGAGTTCTTTTATAATCCCAACTGGGGAAGACCTTTCTGACTATGATACAACACTAGAAGCTATAGAATAAAATACTGACAAATTCAATAACATCAAATAAAAAGTACATGTATGAAAAATCACCATAAACAAAGTTTAAAAAAAGATAACCTCGGGAAAATACTTATAACATATATTAAACTAACAAACCAATAAAAAAGTTGACAGAGGGTATGAACACACAGTTCCCCCAAAAGGTATATACATTATTGTCAAATATATGAAAAAAATGCTTCACCTCATTATTAATAAAAGAAATACAAGTAAAAACTGCAATGAGATACTATCTCTCCTATCAAAGTTCAAAATTTTCACAACCTGCTTTCATGTTGGCCAGCACTGTCACTGGCAGGAGTGTAAGTGTAAATTGATACAATTCCCCATAAGGAGAGCAATTCCTCAGGAACTTCAAAAACTATACATACATATGTCCTGTGACCAACCAATTTCACTTCTGGGAATTTATCCTTCATAGTCGTACAAAATTATATATGCACATAGTTATTCAACGCGTCATTGCCTGTTATAACAAATGATTGGAAGCAATCTAAATATCTGTTAATAAGAGAATGGTTAAATAATCATGGTAGATTTATCCAGTGGAATACTATATAGCCATAAACAACAGTGGGGAGCCCTTAAAGCAAGTTGCAAGACAGTGTAGAATATGCTACCATTTATTGAAAAAAAAAGGATATGTAAACATACTTGATAGTATATGGAGAGAATAACACTGGAAGTTACACAAGTTGACTTTGGGGAGGAAAACCTGGTGTCTGGGATAGTGGTGAGAGGTAAAATCTTCAGGATATATATACCCTTTTAACTTTTTGAATTTGAACCAAGTAGATGTATTGTCTATTTTTAAAAATCAGGAAATACAATTTTAAAAGAATTTACTGGATACAAAGAAAAACAAGACAAACAAAAACTAACAGATGTGCCTATAAGGCATAAATGTCAGTGCACAAACAGACCTAGTGGGCGTTCTCAGCTGGCAGACTGGGGAGCAGAGCGACCTTGGTGGCCTATGATGGAAAGAGCTTGGAATATGGAGCTGTCAAAGTATAACTTCTAAAAACACAATTCTCGTACAAAATAGGGTTGCGATGATGACTAAATAAGATGTGTGTGTGTCAGTTTTATACACTAAGTCCTATACAAAACTATACAAATATTTAGTATCAGGATGGGGTTGTGGCATCCCAACCTTGGACTTCTTTCAGGTTCTGTTTTGGGAGTCAGTTCTCTTAACTTAGGGAAAGCTTTCTGGAAAAAATGACCTTGACCAGCATTATAAGGAGAGGAAGAGATGTGATGTGGCTGTCAGGAGGTGGGAGGTTGTCCCAGACATAAGTGACAGTTTGGACAAAGACTTAGAGGAAGGAAAGGGTGAGCCTATCCCGAGAGACCACAAAACTGCCAGCCTCACAGGCTGATGGGAGATGCGAGCTGACGTGTCTGATGGGCAGACACCACAGCATCATAATAAGTCACCTATCCCGAGAAACATCAGGGTGGCGCCTGTCAAAACTTCCCAAACACCTCTAAAAAGAGAAGAAAGAAAATAACTCTCCAAATAGGCCACTGCAGTTGGGACACTTCTTTAAAATTCCTGTGTTTTCTTCATAAATTCATGAAAATTTTACGTTCTAGTCCATCACATTCCCAAGATTATTTTACTTTATTTTTAAAAATAAATTTATTTATTTATTTATTATTGGCTGTGTTGGGTCTTCGTTGCTGCTTGCAGGCTTTCTCTAGTTGCGGCGAGCAGGGGCTACTCTTCGTTGGGGGTGTGTGGGCCTCTCACTGCAGTGGCTTCTCCTTGCAGAGCATGGCCTCTAGGCACGTGGGCTTCAGTAATTGTGGCTCACGGGCTCTAGAGCGCAGGGTCAGTAGTTGTGGCGCACAGGCTTAGTTGCTCCACGGCATGTGGGATCTTCCCGGACCAGGGCTCGAACCCGTGTCCCCTGCACTGGCAGGTGGATTCTTAACCACTGTGCCACCAGGGAAGTCCCCCAAGATTATTTTAATATTAAGAATAATAGTCCCCCCACCGAGAAAAAAAAACCTTTGGTAAGACCGAATTCCACCAAGATGTTCCATGTTTCTTCTGAGGTTCCCATAACCCAAGAGGCTCGAGTAGCCCACTCTGAAAAGCACTATACTGTTAGCACCTTACTATGATATAGTCCATGACATCTCAGTGTAAAGGCCGCCGCACAGAAGGGCCCACACTGGGCTGAGGACCTCTTAGCCCTCCAGGAGCCAGAACTTGGAAAGGGGCCAAAAAGAGGGCATGCCCTAGGCAGTAATTCCACTCCACAGCCATGCTTCCTTCCAGCCTTCTCTGTAGGCCCTCCTCTTTGCAAAGACTTCCACGACCCGTGAGCCCTGCCTAAGTCCTTCTTGATTCTTGGAGGACTGACTCTTTAGGGAGATTTATGACTACTTGAATTGGTCCAAATTCCTCATTCTTTTGCCTCCTTTAGTTCCTTTAGTTCTTTTAACTCCTTTAGTTCCTCTGCTCCATTATTGGGTGTGGAAGTGGAGCCCTAGAAGGGGGCAAGGCAGGGAAGGGTAGTGCTGTAGACTTAGAACAGATTTATTTCCATGAGAGGGAAGAGCAGTCTGAAACCTGCGACTTGGAGACCACCCAGACTCAACAGCTCCTACCTACTGCATAGGGCCCCTTGAACCACGCACACATTTCTGCTCTCTGGAGCCTCACCCCCTGGGGCAGAATTATTATTTGTTGATGATTAGGACCAGACTGCTGAACCCAGAAAGGACTCTAGTAAATTCAGACCGCAGCCCTTCTTCTTCTTTTTTAATACATTTATTTATTTAGGCTGCGTTGGGTCTTCGTTGCTGTGCACGGGCTTTCTCTAGTTGCGGCGAGCGGGCCCTACTCTAACTTGCAGTGTGCGGGCTTCTCATTGTGGTGGCTTCTCTTGTTTCAGAGTTCGGGCTCTAGGTGCGTGGGCTTCAGTAGTTGTGGCTTGTGGGTTCTAGAACGCAGGCTCAGTAGTGTGGCGCACGGGCTTAGTTGCCCTGCAGCATGTGGGATCTTCCCGGACCAGGGCTCGAACCCCTGTCCCCTGCATTAGCAGGCGGATTCTTAAGCACTGCGCCACCAGAAAAGTCCCCAGACTGTAGCTTTTCCAACTGGCTACTGTGTTGTGTGTTTCCCTTTGCTAGAGGCCGCATATTTTGTTCAGCGACTTGGTGACAAAATTAATGAGTGCCTCTTTGTGTCTCAAAGAGGAATTAGGGGTTAGCTGATGAATTCTTCCCTGATCCCTTCTTCCCTCAGAGCTTGTTTTTATTACCAGCAAAGAGGCTGGTGGACTGCAAAATAGGAGATCAGAAGAGCACGTAAAATATCTTTCCTTATTCGTTTCAAAATGGTGGAGGCTGGGGAGGGAATGCTGGGTGTAGACGAAATAGGTGAAACGGATTAGCTGCTGTGGCTAATTGTTGGAGTGGGGTGTCAGGAACATGGGGGTTCTTTGCACTATCCTGTCTCCTTCTTTTTAGGTTGGAAATTTTCCTTAAGAAACCCCTGACCTCGTGGAGCTTATATTGGCTTGTTTTACACTCTGCTCCATCCTTTGGTGGCTGATCCCCTTCTCTGCAGGGGCTCCCTGGCAGGGGTCTGCCTGCACCTCTCTGCAGAACTCTTGCCAGTCTGAGGAGCAACCTCTCCAAGTAGCTCTCTTCTCCCTGACATGGGGAGCGGAGGAGGAGGAGAGGGGCAGGGAAAAGGGGAGGGGGAGGGGGAGGGGGGGAAGACTAGGACCCCTAGGTTCTCACCTACAGGATCAGCCCTCCCCCACCCCCGCCAGTGAGCAACTAAGACCAATTCTGAGATGAGAGCTACTCTTCCTCACTAGACTAATGCCTGAGAACCAGAATCCAAAGTGAAACTTAAAAATACAGACTTCCAGGCACCACCTCTGGTCACCTTGGGGTTGGGGAGGCAGGAATATGTCATTTTAAAAGCTCCCCTGTGACTCTGCATCGCCAGATGTGGGAACCCCTGCACCAGGCCAGCACTTAGCATCAGGTTGGTGGGGCTGCCAGTGTGACCCAGAAGATGATGGCTCTAAAAGTTTGATTCAACCTGCTGTTCCACTGTGGACTGCTCTGTTGCCCTAATGTTTGCCCTGATGGCACCTGGAGATCTCAGTACCCCCTTAACCACCCTGTTTGCTCATTCGTTTTCACTGTCTTTTAGCAGTCTTTTCCCAGTGGGCAGCTCTGGTTCTGCCTGGCGGCCCTTTCCTGATGTAAATAACTAACAATCCAAATTCAAGCTAGAGCACCAGTGACCATCTCACGAGGTGTCCTGTAGGTTCCTCAAACTCAACATAAATGGGAACTTCCCTGGTGGCACAGTGGTTAAGACTCTGCACTCCCAATGCAGGGGGCCCGGATTTGATTCCTGGTCAGGGAACTAGAACCCCCATGCATGCCACAACCAAGAGTTTGCATGCCACAACTAAGGAGCTGGCGAGCTGCAACTAAGGAGTCACTTGCCGCAACTAAGACCTGGCGCAACCAGATAAATAAATGAATATGTTTTTCAAAAACAACGTAAATGAATTCACTGGGTTATCTTTTCTCAACCAGCTCCCTCTCCTGGCTTCTGTGTTTCTCTCTAGGCTTAGAACCATAATTCTTCTTGACTCCCAGACTCAAAATCCACACTATGACTAATTTCTTTCCATCCCTCCCCATCCTCCATACTCTCTCTAATTAGTCACCAAGTCTCATTGCTCTATTCAAAAATTTACATTCATCATCTCTTCCTTGAAGGCACATGGCCTCTGTCCCAACTCAGCCCTCTTTACCTCTCACTTGGAACACTGAATGCCTTACAGGTTAACTTTCCACCTCTAGTTGGTCCCAATGCCCTCCCTCACCTCCACCACTTCCAGTCCCATGTCCTTCCTTTAAGGTGTTCACAAGAAAATCCGACCACTCTTCATAAAGACTGTGTTGCTCTCCAGATCAAAAACCTTCAGCAGTTTCTTTTGCTTACTGAATAGCCTAGACATTTTTTCAGTGATTTGGCCCAACTCCACCCTTATCCACCCACATGTTTCTTATGCTCCCACAAAATGTTACCACTCATGGATTCTTCAAAATCACTCCCATTTCTAACCTCTGAGCCTCTGCCCTTTGCCATTTCCTCCATCTGGGCTTCCACTCACTTCTTACTCATGTATTGAAATGTTACCCATCCTTCAAGGCCTGAACTGAAAAGTCACCTTCTCCACGAAGACTTCCATGATCACCAGCCAGATGCGACATCATGCTCCTGACTCCCAAGACGAGTACACTTTCCTTAGGACAGTTTTCACGCACTGTTCTTACTGAGCTTACTTGATTGTTGCCATAGCTTTCTTAGGAGACCATGTGTTTCTTTGGGGTACGTTTCTTCACTCTTTTGAATCTCCTCCCCTGTGTCTAACCTAATACTTTGCACAAGAAAGCTGCTCAAAAACTCTAAGTATTGACAGACTGAATAAATGAAGAAATTAATAACATTACATCGGAGCAAAGAAGGCATATTCAGGTGGTACGCTCATTATCACACGTGCGGTATTAAAGGTTGCAGTATTTCCATTCTGGCTAGTGAGTTTAAGCTCTGGGCCCCTAGTTGCCCCCCAACTGCCCTGAATCCTCCTCCAAGAGTCTCTAAACCCGCTGTATGACTCAGCAACTAAAGAAGGGACACGACACAGCAGAAGATCTCCAGAGTTAGTTGATGCCTCCACGGTGATTTTGAATATCACCCAGGGAGGTGGAGCAACAGTGTAATCTAACGGGGTTAACGAAATTGACTTTCAGACAGGATACTGTTCTCATCTGGGCACAGAAAGAACTAGAAACACAGACACGGTTTCCGCACACCTTAGAGTAGTAATGTTCTGTAGTGGATAGAGGGCATGTTGATGTGTGTGATGACCAGTGAGGTGCAGGTGCCTATCACTATTAGTAATAACAACCACCAGATTTAGCCAAACACTCTTACTAACCTAATTTAATTTTCACCAGAACTCCTGGAAGCGACTGGTATTACCTCGTTTTACAAGTGGGCATAGTCCCAGAGGACCAGAGAGCTAGCAGCGTGCCTATGTTCCTGTAGTGAGGATACATGCCGTCTGAGTGCACGGAGCTTCTGCACTGTTTTATCCTGCTTCCGCATCAGGCACCAATGACCCTGCGCCCTTGAGAGAGAGAAATAGAAAGAGAGAGAGAGGAAGGAAGGAAGGAATGAAAGGGAGAGAGAGGGAAGGAGAGCGGAGGGAAAAAAGGAAGGAAGACAGGAGGAAGGGGGGAGAGAGATGAAGGAGAGAGGGAGAGAAGAAGAAAGAAGGAAAGAGGAAAGAAAAAGAGTGAGAGAGACAGACTGAGAAGCAGAAACATCTGGGGGCCTTCCCAGGCCTTTTGGCCCCACAGCACACCATATTAAGCGTATTAAAATATACTCAAACTCTAACTTTTTAAACTATGAAAATATCGCAATTTTTAAAATAATTTTACTTTTAAAATTTGGCCTAGCAGTGATTTCTTGGCGATCACTGCACATAATCAGGAATTCTGCCAATGACGGAAAACTAGCCAGCAAGTTATTTTCAAATAGGTAAAAATCTTATGATAATAGATGTAACGAAGAAAACGGCATCGTAGCATCTTTATAGGTTTAGTGAGGTGCCTAAAAATTTCATTTTTGCAGTTTTCTTTGTGTTGTGAAGCCGACTACATTTGTTAGATCTTCAACATTTGTTAGATCTTCAACATTTTTAGGTCTCCAGCGCTAGCACTGGGATAAACAGCCCTGACTGAAAGGGTCAGCAGAGGTCAACTGTGAACTTAACAGGGACACTTGAAGTACTAGGGAAGTGCCAACAGTCGTCCTCTCCCCAAGGCATCTACATACATCTTCGCAGGCTGCAGACTTTTGCTTCCATGGTGGAGTTCATTCCGTCTCCCAGGGGCCTCCCCTCTTCTGGAAACTCCCTCCCCACTTTGGACCTGGCAGCGCCAACGGGACACCAGCAGGAAGCTCTGCAGCCAAAGGGCTTGAGGTTGGCGAGCTCCCTGCCTCGCCCATCCCTGGACCCAGAGAGAGAGGCACAGAGTGGTTAGCAGTGAACACTGTTTACTCGGGCCAACCTGAGTGCATTCCCAGCCCGGCCTGCAGTCAAAGATGATGCTAAACAGTCCTCCTTTACTTTGGGGGTTGCTATGACAGCCAGGAATTTGCAAACCAGACCAGACCTAAAGAAGAATTCTGTCCTTGGCCCAAAGAGCTAGTGGTTCCACGTGGTTCTGCTTGTGGTTCCTTCTGTCCCCTTTGACACCTACCAGATGGAAGGATCTCTAAACCGGGGATTTGGAAATGTCCTAATGGAAAGGCTATTTCCAACCTGGCCAAAGCTGTGTTGGAAGGAATTTAGGTCTGATTGAAGAAACTTCTTGGCAAGAAAAGTTGGAAAATATTACAGTAGGTCCCAGAGAAAACCTCATTACTCTCTCAAAAAATCTCTTGTTATTTGTTTAGTGTTCTGTGGCTTGCTAAGCACGTTCACATAAATTATTTCATTGGATCTTCACATCTACCCAGCGAAGGAGTCAAAGCTGATGTTATTATATTTGACCAAAGACAAGGAAATTGAGGCTCAGTAAGTATAAGGTCAAACAGCTAACAAGCAGCAGAATTGAGATTTGAATCTACGTTTTCTGATTCGAGATTTAACTCTTTGAATTAGACCACGATGATCTCCAAAAGATAGACTAGGTCACGTTTGATCTGGACAGCTTAGGAGCAGATTTTTTTTTTAAGTAAGTGATGATGTAGATGAATGATTTTTTAAATTGTGGTAAAATACACACAACATGAAATTTATCAACTTAACCATTTTGAAGTGTACAGTTCAGTGGCATTAAGTACATTCACATTGTTGTACAACCATCACCACCATCCATCTCTAGAACTCTTTTCATCTCGCAAAACAAACCCTGTATCCATCAAACACCAACTCCTCATTCCCCCTTGCCCCCAGAAATCACCATTCTACTACTTTTAGTCTCTATGACTTTGACGTCTATATATACTTCATGCAAGTGTAATCAAACAGTATTTATCCCTTTGTGATTGGCTTATGTCACTCAGCATAATGTCTTCAAGGTTTATCCATGTTGTAACACGTGTCAGAATTTCCTTCCATTTTAAGGCCAAATAATATTCCATGTATGTATATGTCATATTTTGTTTATTCATCTGTGGATGGACATTTGTGTTGTTTCCACCTTTTGGCTATTGTAAATGATGCTGCTATAAATATGGGTGTACAGATATCCCTTTGAGTCCCTGCCTTCAATTCCTTTGAGTATATACCTAGAAGTGGAATTGCTGGGTCATATGGCAATTCTATGTTTAATTTTTTGAGGAGTCGTCATATTGTTTTCCATAGTAGCTGTACCATTTTACATTCTCAGCAATAGTGCACAAGGGTTTTTATCTCTCCACATCTTTACCAACACTTGGTATTTTCTGTTTTTTTTTTATATTAGTCATCTTAATGAGTGTGTAGATGGATAATTTTTAAACATGTGGCTGTCAGGGCAGTTTATTCGGAGGAGTTTAAGAATGGTCCTAGTGAAACCAGGCTAGCTTCCACTTGACATGCCAGCCCCGAGCCCAGCCAGGGGCATTCACAGAAGCATTGATTCCACTGGACACCAGGGAAAGCACTTGAATAACGAGCAAATCCATGATATGCTCTTAAGGGTAATGAACTGAAATACTGACCCTCCTCATAGAGATTTCCTATATCTTCACTATGAGTGAGAATTTTTTATATGATGCACTTTAGACAGAGGCACCTCCCTGCATAACTAGAGGATGTGTGTGTGCACCCATAGGCAAGGGTGTGCATCTACATGGATGAAAGTGAAGGTGCAGAGTTCCAAGAAGGATTGGATGGCCAAAGGGATTGGCAGGCTCTCTTCCCAAACAACTCTAGAATCTTAGGATGTCACTTCATGTCTGTGAGCTTCCTTCTTTCTTTATCCACCCCTGCCCATGTCAGAGGGATGAGTTAGATTGTATCTTTAAAGGACTTTAGAGGAAATGCTCTGTGTATACAAGATGCAATTATATCTGATCATGTCCAGAGTTATAATTACCTCACCTAGAAAGAACTGTTGGCTTCCCTGTAACATGGCTCAGGATAGTGGGGAAGCTCAGGGCTGGTGAGGTTGGGACTGGGATCTCTTTCTCAATATCCCATCCTCGTGTTGTTCAAGCCCTGCCCGCCTCAAATGCCACCTTCTCCATGAAGCAGTCCCTGATCGCTGTATTAGGAAGCGATATTTAAAATTCAATAGCACTTCACCTGTGCCTTTCTTAGGCCAATGGCTATGCTTTATCTTAGGTTTATGGTTACTTACCATAAATGTAAGATATGTAAGAGCAAATTACATATCCCTCTTTAAACTAGATGCCCCTTAGGGGGAATATCCAATTCTGGGTTGCTCATCGTGTAAAGCAAGTGTTTACCAAAAGCTCCCCAGCAAAATTCTCTTATGCCTGACTCATTGGCTAGACCTGTGTCACCTGGCCTTCCCTGGGACAAGGGAGGCTGGGCAGGTGCTTTAATTTTTCAGCCTCCGCGGTGGAGGTGTGTAGGGAATGGGCTGGGCAGCCAGTGAACGGGGGCTGCCAGCCCTGTCTTTGAGTTTAACACATCTTCGGGGAAGTCAGAGGGGAGGGCCCCACCCTGAGTCCTGTGCCCGGTCTGTTTCTTCTGCATGCTGTGCTGTGTCTACCGTGGGTACCCACTAAACACTCCTAGATTCTCTACTCCAACTGAGAAACAGGGGAACAGAGAAGAATGACCAGCTCTAATCAGGTTGTGTCAATTCCTGCAATTTATACTCCTAATAATACTTCCCTCACATTCATAAAGAGCTTAAAAATTTACAATGTTGTAGCATCCCTATTTTCTTCAGATGAAAAACTGAGACTCAGAGACATTAAATAATTTGTTCAAGATAACTCAGGAAATGACAGTGCCAGGAAGTGCTCAGTCCTGGTCTCCTGATGTCACATTTCGTGCTCTATCCACCACCCTTCGCTGTCTCTCAGACAGTGGTTTCAGGCCATAGCTGTCTTGTACCTCACCCCGCCTCCTGGGAACAGTGTCGTCAGGGGAGATGCGAGACAACACAAGGCAGTGGGCCGGGTTTGTGTCACGCAGTTGTGCGAGTATTGTGGTCGGGAAGGTGGGGGATGGTTCTTGTCCCCTGCCAGCTCCTCAGCCTGCCCACTGCAGACACCAGTCTTGTCACTGAGCAGCTGCAAGCAGCTGTTGACAGCTCCCCGTATCTCAGCCTACAAAAATATGAGCTCCTCACAGGACACCAGTGGCATATTCAGCCTTTGGATATATTGTCCTCAGTTTTATTCAATGGCTTTGATGGCCTCAACCATTAGTAGGGGAAAAAAAAAAATCCCAGCTCTTCCTGGGTCCCTGTCACACCTGTTTCTGCCAGCAGACACCATGTAGTTTTCTGTTCTCATTCTTGACTTTTTAGGAAGAGGGAGAGCCACTCTCTGTGATAATCGTCCACCCTGCTGGAAGGAGACTGGGCTGGCCTCTAGGCAACTGGTCTCAAGCTTGGCTCTGCCTCTAACTTGAGTGTGACCCTGAGATAACTCTTCCCTGGCTGGGTCTCAGTCAACAAAGTGAGGAAGTTCGACCAAAAGGAACTCTTAAGACCCATCCAGCTTGATAGTGGAGACAGCAGCTGCACAGAGGTGGGACTAATGCGGGGCTCATGGCTGGAACACTTCCGCTGAGGCTGAATGAATGGAAAGCACAGGAGAACTCATGCAGCTGGGGACAGCAAGTGGCCGATCCCAAGCTGGGAAGATAGGAATGATTTCTGTCTTCTGGTTTGGCCGTTTGTGTTCTCTGCCATGTGCTTATGTGTTACAGAGGAAAACATGCTGCTGGATTCTCAGGAAAATCACTTAGGTCTGTCCGGCTGCAGAATGAAGCCAGGCGTGGGTCTGCTCGCCTGCCTAGCTGGTGATCAGAGCAGGCCCGTAGGAGATGGTGGCAAGAGCACTGAACTAGGCATCAGACTAAGGCTCTGGTCAGTTCTGTGCCACCAGCTGGCTGTGTGGCTTTAGGCAAGTCGTTGCTCCTCTCTGAGCTTGAGTTCTTTTCAGTGAAATAAGGATGTTAGATGCCTCTGATAGTCTTTTCGATCAAATGATCTGAAATTTAGTGCTTCATCTTATTCCTCTCTCACAGGCTTCCTTAGGACAGCTTGTCTTGTGGCATTCTGAGTATTATTAGCCAAGGAAAAGCCTTCTGATTTTCATCTTAACTCAGAGATGTGGAATGAGAAAGGGAGATGGCACAGGAATACTTTCACTACTCCTTTTGCTGTGTGTTTCTAAGGAAGTCACCAGACTTCAATTCACCCTTAGAGGAAGGAGATGCTATCTCTCCCCTTCTCTGAGAGGTGAAAGTAGCCTCTGCAGACCTGGTTACAAGGTATCCTGGAGGCATGCACTGTTGCATTAGTTAAGGGAGAACAGAGGGAACTGCTGTGTGCTGAGTAGCAGGGTGCCTGTGCTAGGTGCTTTCTGTATATAGTTTCAGGTAATCGTCTCAAAAACCCATGGGAACTCTTAGAGATGACCCGAAGTAACGGAGGCTGAGCGAGCCCAAGTTAGACACGGTAAGGAGAGCCACGCGAATTCAAAATCAGCCTGTCTTTCTCCAAAGCTTGAACTACGTCTCTGAGGGCATCACTTTAGCAGGAATTGAAAGTAGGATGTGGGGAGGAGCTGGGAAACCCCAGATCTAGCTGACCCCGGGGAAGAAGGTGGTGTGTAGAGCAAAAACTCAGACTGTAATTTAGGCTCAGCAGCTACATAAACCTTCTCTGTTTTTCATCTTGCCTCTTGACTCTCCCACTGGCACCTGAAAACCGGACTGGGGTTGAAGGACAGACCTATGCATCCTGCGTCCTGGCAGGCAGAGGGAAGCATAGGTCCCTTCTTCACTGACAAATGTCCTACAGGAAACCCGAGCCCCACCAAATCCCTGCCTCCTCAGCTGACCACACAGATCAAAGCTGGGGACTGTCATCTCGCAGTTTGGGGTAGAGCAGGGCCAGCCGTTCTCACCTCTGCCCCACCCCACCCCCCAGGCCGTTGGTGGGGAGAACAGCTGCTTCCTCTTCCTCCGTGAGAACCCCTCATTCCTTAGCCTCCATCAACACACAGGGCTCCTCAGACACAGCCTCAGTAAGGGTTGTCCAGTCAAGACCCCGACAGCTGGCTGGAGCCTCTTACTATCCAGCCATACACAGAACCAGTGCACTGAACAGCCAAGGCAAGAAGTGATGTCCTTGTGGGACACGAAAGAATATGTAAAGATAACCTTGTTTTCATAGAAAAAGGAAATGAGACAGAAGTTGGCTCTTTTTTTACTGCAGGGAATGTGGTCCTGTTGACTTAAGTTTTAGTTGGAACAGGTATTTACTGAGTCTCCAATATGTTACACGCTGTGCTAGGCACCTTCACCAGAATCTCATTTCTGCCTCATAACAGCGTCAGGAAAAGAGGAAAAGGCCCCGTGACGTCAAGTGACCTATTCAAAGCCACTCAGAACCCAAACTGTCTGCCTCGCAGCCCACAGCTCCTTCCATTATCCCACAGCTTCTTGTCCTAAATGCCCTCAGGAATGTGTCTTCCTCTGAGAGAATGGGGCACAGGTGGATACCAGAATGCAAAGAGATGAAAAGACATGGGCCGTGGTTCCCAGGTGTCCTGTAAGATGAGACATCTCCTTCCCCTCCTGCTCAGGGCAGCTTCCTTGACGTCCCCTGCACTGAGTACAAGGTCCTGCCGTCAGCCACATAGCACTCTGCGCTTTCCCTTACGGACTATTTCTCACTCTGCTTCGTGATTGCTTCTTTGCTGTCCATCTTCCTTAACCCACCATATGCTTCTAGAGAGCAAGGACAACTTTTGCTTTGTTCATCATTGACTTCCAGTGCTGGGCACCTCATAGGTACTTAACCAAGATTTACTGAATTCTTGATTCAAACTAAAAATAAAAAAGTGAATGGATGGATGGATGGAGAATGGATAGATGTGGTTTATCATCGTCTCCGGGTTACCGTGTCTCAAATGAAATTGATCTTCCCTTCCTGACAAGTTAATTTACTGGACTTCCTAAGAAGCATTACCGTCAAAAGACAGTGAGGAAAAAAAAAAAAAAAAAAAGACAGTGAGGGCTTTCAATCTTCTAACTTTAAATCTTGGCTCAATTACTTACTAACCATGGAATGATAATGCAATTTATTTACTCTCTGAACCCTAGTGTCCTCATTGTAATGTCGTGCAGTGAGGCTTATTGATGACACTTATAATCCGTGGAATGTACTAGAAGGTCTATAAATTGTAGCTTTAATCTTAGCATATATAACAATAGATTAGATCACTTATCCTTATCTTCGGGTGCCGCTTGTCTTCCACTCCCTCTCCCGCCCACAATGACCACTGGATGTTTAACCTGGCTTAACTTTCTCCCAAGTATCTTCTATGTTTGATTTACCACCCTCACCTCATCTCTGCATTTAACACAGTAGGTTCTAACCAGTTTCTCTGCTCCAGGTTTTTCTTCCCATGCTTCACGCATACCCCGTGGTGGCTCTGGAATTCCTATAGAGAAGAGATTTAGTGTGGCTCTCTGACTCCACACAGAGTGGGGAGGATCAGGGACTTGTCTCGAAGCTGCATATTCATATCACTTTACAAAAGGTTGAGGAAATGTAATTGTTTCTAGTAAAGCATGGGGCCGGGGAGCTTGATGGATAAGAAAGTGTACTAAAGCTCTCCACCCTTGGCCAGCCCTTGGAGTCACCTCTGGGCACTGCCAATTTATATCTCTTAAAGTATGGTTCTCATCAAGGTCCATTTTGCTAAAACTTTTTCAGTGAGTCTGGAGAAGGTGTAGAACAAGTTCCAGAATCCTTTGCCTCACATTCAGGACTCTTTACAATTTTGCTGCAGGCTAACTGTTCCAAGGCATTTTGCACCAACACCAATTTTTCATTTCACGGATTTCATTCCATTCAATACCCCCTGCATACACCACAGCTACTCCTAACTCCATGTCTTTGTCCAGGAGGGCTCCCCCTCCAGTGGTCCTCCCCAGGTCCTCCCATCTAGTGAAGTTCTCTCCATTCCCCAAAGCCTGGCTCAAGAAGTGTTCTCCCAAAGAACCTTCACAGCCACGCCAGCCTACAGTTCTCCCTCCCTTCCTGGAATTCTCAGTGTTTCTTATTGTCAGGATAATTTATTCTGTCACTTAATTACGTAACTTTTCGTGTTTGTTGTGGAAAGATTTCGAATGTTGATGTTTTCTCTCTCACTGGACTGAGAGGTCCATTTAGGGTAAAGACTGCCGGTACCTTTTTGGATCCCAGCCCAATCAGTGTGGGACACAGCGTAGGTAGGCAATGTGTTTCTGAGTTGTGAGCCATCCCCAGGGCCTCTGGGGCACTCTTCTGGCTCACAGATGCCAAGTAACAGAAAGGGGGCTTCAGATTCAGGGACAGTCATCTCCAGAGACCCAAGGACTCTCCCCAAGGAGTGTCTATGCCCAATATAGACTGGCTATAAGACTTCTGACCTGGGGAAACTGAGTGTTTATGACCCAATCTCAGCAAAAATCGTATGAAATTGGCATTTCCTATGCTGGTGACTGACTAACAACTTGGAGCTGAAGCTATCTTGTTATCTTCAGCCTGAGCAATGTGGGTTTAAACACATGTCTGTTTACACCTGCATACATCTGTCTTCATGTGCACACCAGCCCTCACTCAATACATGGTGTCACCAGGTTCATGAGAAAGGCCACCAGCGATGGAGGAGTAGAGATGGGGCTTTAAAACTTTTACAAAAATATCTCTTTTAGAAAGAAATAAAAAGTAGAAATCTGGGGTGAAGTGTATACAAGGATTTTTTGTACTATTTTTGCAACTTTTCTCTAAGTCTGAAAATATATCAAAATATTAAATAAAATTTTAAGACAGAAATGACAAAAAGTCACCTTCTCTGTACAGTTTCCCTCCTACCTTCCTCAGCCTTTAAGAGAATTGACATTTTTCAGCACATTCATATGTGAATTATAGTTATGAATATTTCTATTTCTCCTATTACACAAGAAGTATAAAATGGAAAAAAGTAGTCAGAGACTTTTAAAATGTTTTATTTTTAATAATAATAATACATTAGAATATTAATATTGGAATAGAAGAGTTTTAATATATTGTGATCCGGGGCATGATATTTAACCTCTCTAGGTTATAGTTACCTCATCTTTAAAATGGAATTAAAACTGCCTATCCCTTAGCATTATCATAAGAATTAATAAAACAATAAATATTAAATAATTAATACACTTCCTGGTCCATAGGTGATGCCAAGATATACTAGTTCCAAATGTTTAAGAAATGTCAATAACCAAGTTCTACTCACTTTGTGTCCTCAACACCTAAAAAAGCATCTGGCACAGAATAGATGCGTAATAAACAGCTATTGATAAAAGGGTGGGGGGCGAGGAGAGAGGGAAAAAATGCCAGAATTCTGCTCAAGGGACTCTCACAGCTGATCCCAAAGCCCCAAGAGCAGCCCTTGCTTTTGTTACCCCTCTGAAGGACCTGGTGAGGGTGCCGTCACCTCTCCAGGCCTGTGCTTTCCTCACTTATGAGATGGGGTTGGTTTCATTACACCGGAAAAGACTAGCTGAGTAGAAAGGACCGTACAGCTCCGGCATCTAGGGCCCCTGGAGCGAGGACTGGGCAAACGGGCTTGAAAGTGTGGTGGAGCAGCCTGCCCCGCCGCTGAAGGCTGGCCCCAGCTCCCCTCGCGGGCACGGGTGAGGTCGTGCCTCCGTCTGGCTGAAGCAGCAGCCCCCGCTCCAGGGGCGTCCAGAGCCCGGGCACCAGAGAGTGCAGGTCCAGGCTTTCTCGGAGCCTCAGGACAGTTGAGACCTGAGCGTGGCCGTCGCTGCCCTTTCCTTCGCTAGTCCCCTCCCGCCACCGCCGAGCAGCAGGGTCCTGGTAGACACAACCCCAGGCGCCGACCCAGGAGCTCGCGGGCGGCCCTCCGCAGGCCACCTTGGCGGGGTCCCTCGCACGGAGGAGGGAATCCGTGCCCTCTGCCTTCTTTTCTGAAAGGAGGTGATGCCTGTTTTGTCCAGGGCCACGTGCAGGGATGTCAGCTCCAGGGCTTCCTAACGGACTCCTTTCCACAGAGTTGTGAACCCCACTCCCCGGGGGGGATGGCTTGCTTAGCTCGGCCGGATCCGAGCGCGGGCTGCTGTGATTACCGCCGAGGGAGAAACAGCGAGGGCGAAAGGCCGACGGAAAGGCTGTGGAGCCCAAACAGGCCGTGGAGTCAGGAGCGCCCGACCAGACCCGTTGCTTGACAGTCCACTGCCACTTTCAGGCTGGGCTGTCTGCACGGTGGGTCTGGAGTTTCACCCCGACTAAACGTGGCAGAGAGGGCGGAGGAGAGGAGAAAAGAGGAATGAGGAAGGAAAGGAGAGGAGGGAGGAGGTGAGAGAGGAGAGGCAAGGAGAATGCAAACGCGAGAGAAATGGAGAGAGGAGATGCAAGAGGAGAAAGCGCAGATTTGTGCGGAAGCAGTGTGTGTGAGCGAGAAGAGGATGCGAGAGAGAAGTGGAGAGAAGGACGAAGTGAGGACGGAGACCGAGGAGGCTGACAAGGCCTCATCCTCGCTCGTGGCCAAGTGTCCCCGGCTCTCTCCTACAGGGTCGACCCCACACCGAGCGCCGGGCGCGACCACCGGCCTCCGAGCGGCCGCATCCCCTCTCCTCCCTCCCGCCGCCGGCGGAGCCCCGCGGGCCCGATCCCCGCGGCTGCCCGGCCGGCGCCCTGCGCGCCCCGAGCGCTGGGAGGGAGGGAGCAGCGAGCGAGCGAGCAAGGGAGGGAGGGAGGGGCTGCCGGTGGGAGGCAACCATGTGGTTCCAGCTCACTCTATTTTCCCCCCCTCTCTTTCTTCACTCCTTTTTCTTTCCAAACAGGGAAAAGTGTTCCACGAAGCGGTAGGGTCTTTCTGCCTCGCCTTTTCCTCGCTGACCCGGGTCCCCGCTCCCGTCCGAGTGCCAGCTGGCAGGGCGAGCGCTGGAAGCCCTTCTGCGCCCGTTGCGGGGATCCCGGAGCGGGGCGCGAGGCGTGGGGCCGCTCCCGCGCCGGCACATGGCTGCAGCCGCCCCGCGCACACCCCGAGGCGCCGCGCCCAGCTTGCCCGAGGTCCGTCGGCTGAGCCCGCCCGCCCCGGAGCCAAGCAGCGACTGAGCGGGGAGGAGCCCGCGCCCGGGCATCGGGATGATCCTCCTCGTCCTGCTCGGGCTAGGTGAGTGCCTGGGGAGGGCGGGTGGCCCCGGGCACACACTGTCCCGCACCCGGGCCGCGATACGGGCTCCGAACGGTTGTCCCCGCGGCCCCCGGAGTGAGCCGGACGCCAGTGTCCCTGCCTCCCGGCCAGGGAGGAACACATCTGGCAGCGGAGGGCCGCCCAGTCGGCCATCGAAAACGTCTCGCACATCTGGGCCCTGGAGCAGCCTTGGGCGTTGGGGTGTTTCCTGGTTGAGTTTGGCCGAGAACTGTCTGGTGTGGCGGGTGCTTTTGGGGGTGGTGTTTAGTTTCAGGAGTATCTGGGGAAACTGGAGAGTTGGGAGAGGGAAGGTATTATTCAGGAATTTTTGTGCCAGGTTCCTGAGGGTGGGGGGAGCTTTTTCGTTTCAAACAGGCGCCTGGAGGGCGCAGATTAGAAACAGATGTGTTGGAGGGTAAGCGAAAGGGAGTGGGAGAAAGGAGGGGGAGAGGAAAGCAGGAGAGGGGAAAGGGCAGAGCCCCAGGAGGACCAGGAAGGTGCAGACAGACTGGGAGGGACGAAGAGGGGAAGGGAAAGGGATGGGAGGGAGAGAGGAAAGACGAGAGATGTGAGGCAGAACAGCAAGCCTGAGAGAGACTGATCAAGACAGAGAAAAATGGAGCGGAGGAGAGAATAGAGGGAAACAGGCTCTGGGGCCAAGAGAAGAGCTGCCCCGCGTGTCCCTTCTGGGGACTCCTGAGGCCTCAGAGGCCCTAAGGCATAGGCTCACCCGGGCTAGAAGCAGGCAAGTTTACAGGACAGGGCAGGACAGTGCCCATCAAGGATGTGTGGGCAAGAGCTGACAGGAGGGAGATGCACCAGGGCAGGGAAGGCCGACTGGGGAGCTGAAGAAAAGTCATGATAGGCACCAGGGAAGCGTGGGCTACACCTAGAGCCAGGACCAAATGTGAGCCTGAGTTCAGAAAACCAAAGAGCCAGCAGGTGTGGTAAAGTGAGCGCTGCCCTGGAGACAAGGCCAGGTGAGAACTGGTCCCGGTTTTGAACTGACTCGCTGGGTGACCTTGGACCACTTACCCACTACCAGGCCTTCAGCTCCCTTCGCTCCCAAACAAGCAAATGAGATGGTTCCTAAGTCCCTTCTGGCTCTGACAGCCTTAAACACCAGGAGTTTGTCAGGGACCTAATGGATGGAAAAGCCCCCAAGCAAAAGTGAAGAGGCACTAAAAACTCCCTCTGAATTAGATGTCTAGAGCTCTCTGTCTCTCTTTTTGAAACCTTACAAACCAACTAGGCTATATGCATGCCTGCCTAGGCCAGCCTCAGGCCAACAATAACTCTTCACCCAGGTTAGAGGAATAAAAGAGGTGGATTAACCTAAACTATTGCTGAAGTAGGGCAGGTGAGGTGCCACGATTTTCTAAGCTCTTGTAAATACCAACCAAGTATTGCAGTGCCGCTCCTGAGCACAGCTGGCATATCTGGATGGCACCTCTGCTGGCCTCTACCCCTAAGCCACCAACCACCCGATGTCAGTAGGCTCAAACGTCAGAGCAGCCTTATTAAAAGCAGCTGGAACTCATTGAGTACTTATTATGCTGAGCATGTTATATGGGTTATCTTGTTGACTCATTTATTCTTCACGCCAACCCTATTGGCCACCCGCTATTATTACCCCGATTTTACAGGTGAAGAAAACAAGATGTAAAGAGGTCAGGTAACTTGCTCAAAGCTATAGGCTCCTAGCTGGCAGAGATAGGATTTGAATGCAGGTTGTTTGCTTGCTAAACCGCCATGTTATAGTCTTCCGGTACCACAGAAGGACTCTTAAAGATGTTCTCTGCATTGAGATCCAGTTCAGTCCTATTCATGGAGCAGGAGATGTCAGTGAGATCCTGCCCCGTGGGAGGAGCCTGGGAAAGGGAAACAAAGCTAAGAGTGTTTGAGCACCTGCTCTACACCAGCCCCATTTGGGCACAGTTTCTGGTGGAAAGTGACTTTGGCCCGCATGGTCAGTTGAAATCAGCTGGCTTTGATGATGGTCAACATCTTAGTTCATGAGAAAGAGGAACAGACCAAGACATGGATCAAAAGATGTCATTGGTTCCTTAGCCATTTTTTATTGAGTGCCTACTATGTGTATCATTCCTCTGGTGAGAATATCATCTGTTGGGTTGATGTCTTTCTCATAGAAGTTGTCTCTCATGATATCTTTTTGGGGAGGGTTCTGTCTTTATAAAATTGTTACAAACCAAATGCCATGTAGAAGAGAAAAAGTGGACCACTGACTTAGAAATTCTCCATAACTGGATGTTCATCTACTATTCACCTAATAATAGGATGTTCACCTACTATTAAGCTTTTGCCACATCAATGCCCTTGTCATGACATATGACATCCCGGCTCTGAATTGAATAAACTGTTCAAGTAAGGAGTCACAGAGGAGATGAGTTGAAGGGTCAGGACAAGGGACAGGGCAGAAAACCTGAGATGAGGTTGGAGAGCCAGAGACCAGCATTTGAGGGGAGCAACACTGAAGGAACTGAAATCCCTGCATGGGTCAGCAGCCCCTGGGGAACCACTCTTGTGGGCTGGATTAGCCTTATTTGCAAAGTGGTTTTGAGCCCTGGGATGCCTGGACGGGCACTCTTTAGGAAAGCCAGAAAGAAAACCCTCAGTGTTGCCTGAATCCTAAAATCATTTCCTGCTCCCTGAAAGGAACAGATCCCGCGTGGCTTCTGGCCACTGCTAGCGTGATTTCTGGCCTCTTTTTTCTAGAGAAAGCACAGTATTGAAGGGGAATCAGGAGGGCTAAGAGTTCATAGTCTGAACAAGGATGGGCCAGTTGACTCCTTGCTTTCTGGACCCGCCAGTGAGTGAAATCAAATGTCCTGCCTTTCTGATGTGAATGAAAAGGAATGCTCTGAGCCCCGTGGAGGAGAAACAAGGGGGACTTCATGGGTTCCCCCAGCCCCTCCTCTGACCACCACCTCTCCCCTTCCCCTGTTGCTCAGGTCTCATTATCCTACCTGAACTTCTTCCTGGACTTCTGTAATAGCTGCCACGTGGTCTCCTGCCCAAGCTCTCTCTTCCCTTCCTACATACTGCTACCCGAGTAACCTCGTGAAACAGCTGGTATAAGGCAAAGAATTTGGATTAGGAATCTGGCAAGCTCTCTGGGTTCCTTGACTGCAGAATGGGGGTGGAGGGATTTTGAATTCGCATTCTCTCTGATTCCATGATCTTACTCTGCTCTTCCATAAACTTTTAGTAGTCTCCATTGCCTATAATGTCAAGTATAAACACTTCATTCTCATATTAAAGATTTTACACAATATCATTCACAACTCACCCCCCAACAACTCTCTAAGAAACCTGGATTACTTCCTGTACTCAAACCATGCCCCATGCTTCTTTCTGGCTCTATGCTTTTGTTTATGATAATCCCTCCACCAAAAATGCCCTCTTACTCTCCACCCTTACGGATTGTTGACCCTCCAGATCAAAATCATGTTCACTCTCCAAGTCTCACCTCAAATACCACTTCCTCCATACACCTGTCCATGATTTCACCAACAGAATATACTTTTTTCCTTCCTTTGAATCCCAGTAGCCGTTCTATTATGCTACTTTGTATTACAGCGATCTGAATACTTACCCAACACTCCAGTTAGAGTGTAAGGTCCATGCCTCGTTCATCTGGGTACCACTTTTAGTACCTAGCAGAAACTAAAAGCTTGTGAAGTATCTGTTAAAATAATTGGATATTGGAAACATTTGGAACATTTAAGGTCAAGAGAGGTGAAAGATCTGGAGTATTATTACTCTTTGACTGTGGAACAACACAATTGCGAGGAGCCCAGTTTTAACTGTTTGCTTTTGTGCTGCCTTGTCCATTCATGCAAACAATGAGTACTGTTTTTAAAAAAATTATACATAGAACATTACATGGACAAAGACCAGATAATACCTTTGTTATACAAACTTAATGTATCAAGTACGTTAGTACCAGACATTAACAATAGAATTCATGGAAACTTTTGCCAGGATGGGGAAGGAGCTTTGTTTCCAAAAAAATGGGTTTGAGGAGTGCTTGAATGCTTGGTCCACTGGCCTGTAGTTTAATGACGGGTCTCAGCAGGACTCCACGTCCTTCCCTCGTCTTCCCACATTAATGGTGATGGTTATAATATAGATACATTCCCGGTAGGCTCATATCTTGTCTCATTCAATTTTTATCTTTTGCTCAGCTGGGCAAAGTATACATGAGTATATTTCATAAATGTACCTAATGATGATGAACTAGACAGCCATTTTTAAAAGGTAGAATCAAAGATTAGCAGACATGGGGAAAAGCTAAGACACTATCTAAATCAGTGGTTCTTAAAATTTTGAATCCCAGACCCCTCTGAGAACCCAGTGAAAACCCTGAATCCACTTCTTAGAAAAAGACACATATACATCAGATTTTCCTATAGCTTCTAGGGGTTCATTGACCTCCTGATACCGTTCCTTGGAACCCAATTAAATCCTTGATCTAAACCTACCCCTTCTTTTATGATGAGGAAAGAACCAAATTTCAGGGAGATTTGGCTAAAGTTAAACAGGTAGCTTAGTAGAAGGGCCAAGACAAGACCCCCTAACTCCATAATCTGTCCTATCACACATTCTCGAAGTGGAAAATCTCTCTCCCTCCTTTTCAGCTCATGTAGTTCAGCTCTTCAGATGCTTCAGTTAAATGTAGTCAGTGCTGAATAATTGCCATTGGTTTTATGTTGAGAAATTGTCTGAAAAATAGGGCCGATGTCATAACATTTCAGTTTAGCCGTCGTAACTAGAAATCCTGGAAACTTCTGCAGTGCCTTGTATAATGTCTGGTATATTCAGGAAAAAGGGATTATACCCAAAGTCCTAAAGATGTAGGTGTGCCTACAAGGAATAGAATGGGAAATCAATAGCTCTAGCTCCTTCATAATTTTGCTGGGTTATTCTGGGCAAGTCATTATTCTGAGCCTCAATTTCTTTCTCTGTGAAATGAGATTACTAGACTCAGGTTATCTCTTTGTTTCCTTATACCATTAACATTCTCTGGGTTTTTTTTTTATAATTCTGAGAATTTTCCGGCTGGTCCTGATGTGGCTGTGATCAGAACACACGGGTGTTACCATGCTTATCTGATTTTTTTCAGGCACTGAGCCCTCATGGCAATAAGTAGCATATGATTATGAATCCAGAACGGCTGGCCGCCTAATGTGAAGAGAGCAGTAGTGACCCCATCCTGGGTCTGCACTGGGGCACTGTTAGCCAGGCAGCATCGTTCAAGGTCAGGGTAGATGGCCAGAGACCTCTGCCCTAGAAGTTTAGTACCTGAAATACTCACCAAAAGGACCTCATCCTGAGCAGAGTTACCTACAGAACAACCCCAAGCCTGGGCACCCAGGGTAGACTTCTGAGTAGAGGGTCTGTTGTATGAAACTGTTTGCAGGCGTTAGCATTTCCTTCAGTTTTTAAAATTAAGGCATAATTTACATACAATAAAGTGCACCCACTAAGTGTGTAGCTTAATGATTTCCCTGCGTGGATTTGAACTTGTGGTTGGGTTTTGAAATGTGAATTGTGTATTATTAGCTCACTCGTAGTGCCTGAGAGAGAACTATGTGGGTAGGATTATTACGGCAGTAGAATTTATTGCTAACGTTTGTACAAAGTTTCACAGTTTACAAAATATATTAACATACCTTATCTCATTCTCAAATCACTCTTTGAGAGTAAATGTCATTATTATGCCACTTTACAGGTAAATAAACTGAGGCCTAGAGAAATAAAGTGAGTTTCTCAAGATTACCCTCTCAGTAAATAGCTGAGCCAGGACACCGACCCAACATTTTGGATTCCGAAAACTATTTGCTTTCCAATTATCAGGAGGCACATAGTTATTCTGAAATCAAGGCTTCTGTTACCAAGAAGAGAGGGTCAGGCTGAAGCAAGGCTTCGTTTACAGGATTCCAAGCGATAAATCCCACAGTGGAAAGTCCGGTTAGAACATTTATCACCCCCTCCCCCCCCATTCAAATTGTTAAGAAATGGTTCGTTTGGGTTAATGTCTATTGTTTATAACCCAGAATTACTATGTATGTCGTACATGGGTTACTAGTTTCTTCTAACGAATCAGAAGACTGTCATAGTTGTGGAGACCTCGCCTTGCTTTGGGGTTGGTTGCGTGAACTCCTTACTAGTCCTGAGGCTATGGATGGTGAGTGTATTGGCTACAGCTCACCCTATATGTTGCCTTTTGTAGTTAAATTCCTCTTTTCAGCAGTTTTGACTTCTTCCCAAAGAAGAATGCATTCGGTACCAAAAAAAAAATCTGGTTATCTGAGCTTCCTAACTGTCTAGAGTCTGGGAAAATAAGTTTATTTCCTTTGGCACCACATAGACCAGAATGGGGAAGAATGCTGAAGTCAGACAACCTTTATTTTGTTAGTGACAGTGGTTGGATCACTGTGTGTGGAGCCTCGGCCAGAGTCTGCTGGTGATAAGACTGAAGGCTACTTTGTTTCCACGGGACACAGGGGAGAAAGCCGCTGCCTTTGTGACCACACTGAGAAGGGAACATGGACAGCTGTCTTCCGAGGTCGGTGTGGAATATGGGAGGTTTTTCTGAAGCGAGGCAGCAAGGGGATCTGGAGAGTTGAGGTCACGAAAGGCGACAGGGGAGAAGAAAGAGGAGCGGGAGGAAGAGAGGAAAACACAGAAACAGAGAGCGAGGACGCAAAAGCGAAAAGCTTGGCCCTGCTGGCATTTACAGAGCAGCTTCTCTGAGCTCTTTCTATTTCACGGAGAGCGGCAGCAGCTTTCAGGAGCTTCCAGGGACTCTCATGTGTGTCCCATAACATTTTCGACGTCATTCATGCACCCTCACTCACAAAACAACTAGAGAAGGGGGGCTCCTTCTGTAGTTCAGGCCCTGTGCTAGGCTCTCAGGTGCCACTGATATGGAACACAGTTTCCACCATCTAAGAACTCAGGCCAGTGGGGCGACATAGTCATAAACAGGGAATTGCAGATATATGAGAGCGCTGTCATCAAGGAAAGTACCAGGGCTTTTAGGAGTCCTGGGGAGGTAGCAGCTCACTTCTGTGCCGTCTTACGGAGATGGGCTGTGTCTTCCCACGTGCATCTTCAGGACGGTGGCTGATGTTCCCCTGTCATCCACACCACTTGCACATTAGTGGGGCTGGTGCTAAATAAACAGCCGGTGGCTTGATGGATCACCCCCATCATCATCAGAAGGGACGGATTCAGTGCTGTGTGTCCTTGGCATTCAGCCAGGTGCTTTCTGGAAGGATCGGACCTCCCGACATCCTTGCCTATTGAAAGTTATGGTTCGTTCTCCCCCACAACCTGCCAGTTACATAGCTGCCTCTGGTTCCTCGTCCCTCATGGGATGTTTAAAAAAAGAAAAGAAAAGAAAAAGAGGAAGAAATACATCAGTGAATTTGGATCTCTTAATTAAGAACGGTGGTCTGGTCACCTGAGGTTTTAGTAATATTCGTCCATGTGGAAAGTGAATAGGATCAAGCCGAAAAGGAATTTTTTGCTCCAGAAGAAATCTGGTGTATTGAACAGACTCAGCCCCTGACATAACCTTACTTCTTTTCTTGTTGGGAGGGTTGGGGGTGAGGGGGTGTCAAATCCTGGAGAGGGAAAGTGCTTTGCGACTTCACTGTTTAAATTTAGGCTTGGGTTTGTGGGGATCATTTTGACTTGGAGCAATAAGCCTTCCAACCCAGCCTCTGTCACTTCTCATTACTTCCAGTGACAGTTCCACTTATTTCCAATCACTCTTCAAGGGAAGAGTGGGGGAAGGCACATAGGCGGCCATGTGGATGTGCCGCGTAGTCACTTCTGTAAGAGCTCAGCCCCGGGCTCCCGGCTGGGCCACTTTATAACCGTGTGACCTTGGGCACCTCACCTTCCTGACCTTAGTTTTCTCACCAGTACTCACATCTATTAACAATTCATAGGTTTGTTGTGAGAATTAAATGAGGCAATGCATACAAAGAATTTTAGCATCCTGCTTGGTACATAATAAGCTAATAAATGGCTGTCCCGATTCCCATGACTGTCCTTGCTGGGAGAGGCTCAGCCCAGAGGTATTTGGAGGGTCTGCTTGAAGCCAGCAGACACCAGGCCAGTAGGGCCAGCCTTCAGGGCTCCGGTCACCACTGCCCCTCCATCCTGCAGATGAGTTCCCAGATGTCCTTCGGGGAATGTCACCCTGCTCCAGGATCCCAAGAGGTGCATAAACCCTGTCTGTGCCCCAGTTGTCTGTAACTGCTCTAGGAGAGTAACTTTTTGTGTTATTCAGCTCCAGGCAAGAGGCGCCCTTCCTTATGCTGCCCTGCATACCGTCTGCAGGTTGCTGAAGCTGAATCACAGGGGGCCAGATTTATGTTCCCCACTCTGCCCTCTCCATCACACACTCCCCAAGGCCTGTGCCCGCTTGGGCTGTCCAGCCTGGGCAAACACAGGCTGGTTAATTTCTGTTCTCGCTGTCAGGTAATGTTTTATTGAGCACCTATTATGTAGCAGGCATCATGCTAGGGACTTTCATACCAGAAATTTCTGGTATCCTCACAACAGTCTGTGAGGCCGGTATTATTTTTTTTTAATATTTATTTTATGTATTTGGTTGCACTGGTCTTAGTTGCGGCTCTTTAGTTGTGGCTCGCCGGCTCCCCAGTTGTGGCATGCAAACTCTTAGTTGTGGCATGCATATGGGATCTAGTTACCTGACCAGGGATCGAACCCGGGCCCCCTGCATTGGGAACACGGAGTCTTAACCACTGCGCCACCAGGGAAGTCCACTGCAAGGCCAGTATTATCGTCATCCCTATTTTGGGTCAGAAAAGTTAGACTGAAGAGGTCTGGTGTTCTGTCGTAGGCTGTACAGCTGTACAGACTGGAGCTGAGTTTGCCTTCTGCTTCAGTAATGATCTGGGGAAGACAGGAGTGGAGAGGCAGATGGATGACATACCTATGGGGACACATGTATGGGAGGCCACCATGTGGTCTTTGAGGATTTGGCCTAAGATGGAGCTGCAAGGCTCTGCATCCTCTACTTTTGTCCTGACCAAAATTAGATCCAGTGAGCCCAATACCCACATTCAAGACATGTTGAATTGTATTTCCTGTTTCAATATGGGAGGAAAGGCAAACCTCAAGGTGGGAAGAAAAATGTCTGATTTTTTCCACTGACCTGAACAACAAAGAGTGAGGGCTAAACTGGGTGTCCCAGATTTCCGCAGACCTAGAATTCCCACTTAGAATGGATTCCTGGCCCAGGCGGGTAGAGTCTGGGTTTCTAGCCGAGGCCTGGTCTCCATCTGCTTTCCTTGGCTGGAGGTCCATCCCCCATCCCTCCAGCCAATAGCAAAGTTCAGGCTCCCGCCTTGCAGCCTCTCCATCCTCAGAGGAGGAGAGCCGGAAATGGGGCCACCTCTCCGTAGCCACCGTCTCTGCTCCACTGCCTCTCCCTCCCTGTTCCCGGAGTCCTGTAGCTTCCCAAGCCCTGAGGAATCCAGGTGACCGTCCTCATATGCCTGGCACCTGAGCCTGACCTTCCCCTTGCTCTTCCCCTCTCTCTCTCTGGACCCAGTGTGGCTGCTCTCAGATCTGGTACTTAATGAGAGAGAGACAGAGAAGCAGAGAGAGAGAGAGAGAGAGATAAGAGAGCAAGACAGAGAGAGACAGAAAAAACAGAGAAAGAGACAGAAAGAGACAAAGAAAGACAGAGAAAGACATGCACACACAGAGACAAAGACACACAGAGATAGAGACAGAGAGAGAAACAGAGAGAGAGGGACAGAGTGAGACACAGACACAGACACACACACACACACACACACACACACACACACGCAGCACAGGCAAGTGTGAACTCTGTACATCTCGTCTTTCCTGTGTTGCCCAGCACGTGGAGTCAAAGGTCCTCTTCCTCCCTCTTTCTCCTTTGTCTTGGTGGATTCACCCTGCACATCACTAACTCCACTAGGGTATCCGAGGTAGGGCAAACAGAGGAAACACAAGTCAATGATTACAGAAAGTGTTGGTGGGATTCAAAAAATATTATTTCCCAGCTCAGTGCTTATGTGTATGTTAGCGCATTTAATCTTCACGACAGCTTTGTGAGACAGGTATTGTCAGCCTCCATTTTATCGAAAAGGATCAGAGAGGTTAAGACATTTTCCTGGTGTTATACAGCTAATTAGTAGCAGAATCAAAAGGAGAAGTCAGGTCTTCTGGCTCCCAAACCATTGCTCATCCCCTTCCTCCACTGGACCATGAGCCTCCCTATGCATGGCAGCAACACCCCACAGCAGGACTCCTCACTGGCTCTCATCCTCCAGTGTCTCATTACCAGCTTATGGAGGGGGCAATGCATAAGCTTTGTCGCCAGATATGGCTGCCTTCAACTCTGGGAAGGCTTGAGATTTGTCTCGAGTGATCAACCGTTCTGATCTGCCCAGGACTGGGAGGTTTCTCAGGACGTGGAACTCAGGATTTTCAATGATAAAACAAGGACAGTCCTGAGAAAACCATCTGGTTGGTCACCCAAGTAGTAGACCACTCAAAGTGTGATCCTCAGATGAGCGGCAGGGGTAGCACAGGGAGCTTGCTAGAAATGTAGCATCTCAGGTCCCACCCAGACCCACTGAACCAGGATCTGCAAGCTCCCTGCAGAACATAAGAAACATCTGAGAAGCTCCAGAGCAGGACCTCGGGCACCTTTGGCAGGAGTTGGGGAAATGGAAGATGTGCACCTGAGTTCCCTGACCTGGGACCATCACCTGCTGTAACCTCAGGTGATGTCCATTGACACTCAAGACTTAGGCTTATAGGCTGAGAGGAAAAGAGTTGAAGGTCCCAGACTTGAGCACATGGGGGTGAGAAGGCTGGAGGGTGTCTTGGTGCTGTGTGGGCATGAGTGATGCGTGGTTAAGCTTTTCTGTCTGTCCTTGGAATGATGACGTTATAAAGGTTCTGAAGTTTCCTGGATTCTCCTTTCATTTTACTGGGGCGAGGCTGGAGCGGGCAGTGGCCGACAGCAAATTACCCAGGGTCTGCCTGGGGCCAGCAGCGGCCTATGCCCCTGGGGCCTGGAGACACGGGAAATGAGAGCACAGAGGGCAAAGCACCTAATTGAGCCATGCTTGCCGAAGAGCAAACTCTCCAAGTTAGTTATGGAAGGAATAGTAGGCTATTCAAGCAGCGCTCCACACCTACAGGGTTTCCTGTGCAACGCCTGGCTCCTCGTCGCAGGATCCTAACCTAGCTTTGCAAGCAAGCCAGCAGCGGCTACCTGGCCCTTCCTTCCCCATGGCGAGCACTTCACTGGGATGTAAATAGAAGTTATCACTGAACCTGTGCTCCAGCGAGGAGGTGGTCGGCCAACTCCTCACACGCTTCACGGGCTCCTCTAGGCCTTGGCTTATCTTAGAGTAAACCTGGGTCAAAGCAGGTGTTCCGTCCTTTGAGTGATGGTGGTGGTGTGTCGTATTCTGTTAGTTTCTTTGCTCTCAAACCTGACTGTCACATGTGAAAACCACAGGTACCAGGCAAGGTAGGAAAAGACATTTGTAAGGCTGGGGTGGCGGAGCAGCCTCATACTAAATGAAGCATAACCCACATTGGTCCGCTTTCTCTCTGTTCTAAGTCACGTACTCAGTAGGGACTCTGAAAGAAGGGCAGCTCAAGGGCGGGGATGACAGGCAGGCCTGGAGATGGATGTGTCCATCTGCTCAGTTAGAGCCGTTTCAGACAAAGCCGATTTCTGCTGTGATTTTTTTTTTTTTGCGGTACACGGGCCTCTCACCGTTGTGGCCTCTCCCATTGCGGAGCACAGGCTCCGGACGCGCAGGCTCAGCGGCCATGGCTCACGGGCCCAGCCGCTCCGCGGCACGTGGGATCTTCCCGGACCGGGCCACGAACCCGTGTCCCCTGCATCGGCAGGCGGACTCTCAACCACTGCGCCACCAGGGAAGTCCTCTGCTGTGATTTTAATCCCACCCTGACACCGAGAAATCAAACCATCGCTTTTCTCATAATAGGGAGAGATGCCTCTGACCTAGGTTGGTTTTGTAACAGTTTCGACTGTGCATGTTGTTTTCCCTGGGAGCTCCAAGGGCTTGGCTGTGGGTGGATTTTATCAGAAGATACAGATTTCCATTGTGAAGCAACTCCTGTGTGGTGTGCTGGATACTTGCTCATCCAAGTCCTATCAGGGGACCAGACTGACAGAGGAAAAAGGAAATGGTGAACGATGTCAGACGGAATGTAGTTAAGGACCAGCATGTTTGGTACAGACAGGAAGTGAAATGCGGGGTTTGGAAAAGGAGAGTCATTAAGGTGTAAGAGCTTCAGCAAACAGTGGAGCAAGAGTACATGTCACGTGAGATGAAGATATTGTGTCAGGGGGTGGGTGAGGGGTCAGGAGCCTGGAGACGCGCAGCTGGGGGCATAGAGGGGGCAGGGAGGACACGGCAGGGGGTGGGGAGTAGTTGTGAAACAGTTATTCAGCCTCACTCTGGAAATAACACACAGTCATAGTTTACAGGCCAGTTTGGGGACCTACCTCAGGCAGTGTGGAGAAGGACCTTGGGCAACTCCCTCTCTGGGTCTCAGTTGTCACCGTGAACCAGGAGAGATCGGAGGGGAGAATTTCTAGGTCCTTCCCACTCTGCAGCAGGAGGACTCAGCTGTACTCCTTAGCGGGAGGCTTCAGACCCCAACGATCCGTCACCATCCTCCCCGTGCAGGCATTGTGAGCTGATGCTTCACCTGTGCCCCCACCAGGTCTCCCTGCTCCCCCAGCTCCCTGGCTCTGCCCCCAGTGCTTTCCCTGGCACTAGAATAGACCCACATACAGTCTGACCTGCCCAGGCCTCTGCCTCTGAAAATGCTCGCATCCCAGGGCTTTTGCACATCTGTCCCTCGCCTGGAGCGCTCTCTTCCTGGCCTTTGCAAGGCTGGCTCTTACCTTACAGGTTTCAGTGCGAATATTTCCTCCGTGAGACCCTCCCTGAGCTCCACTCAGCCTCCCCGCTAACCAGAGCCTTGGCCTGATCACCTCACATTACCCTGCTCTATTTTCCCCCTAACATTTATCACGGTCTGAAGTCTTCTTCTTACCTCTGCTCATGCACTTGTCTCTTGTCTGTTTCTACAAGAGTCTGGACTTTGTATCACTGACTTCTGTATCCCCACAGTGCTTGACACAGAGATAGGTACTCAGTAAAGAGACGATAAATAAACATCTGCTTTTTTTCTCTATGGTGTGCATGGCAACCGAGACATTTTATAAATGAAAAAAGTTATTTAATGAGCCCTTCTTTGTGCAGAGCTCTTTGTATATGTTATCTCACTTAGTCCTCTTAACAACTCTACCATGTAGATACTATTAGGATCCCCTTTTACAGAGGAGGTGAAGTCCTTGCCAAAGTTACACAGCTAGTGAGCTGTGAAGTCTGGGTTTGAACCCAGGCAGTCTGACTGCAGAGCTGGTGCCGTAAGTTCATGTGCTATTCAGGTCACCTAAGCCAGCGCTTCTCAGACTTTAAGGTGCTTATGAACCAGCTGGGGACCTTCTTAAAATGCGAGATCTAATTTAGTAGGTCTGGGGTGGAGCCTGAGATTCCATGTTTCCAACAAGTTTCCAACTATGGCTGCTGGTCCATGGAAAATACCTCTCAGGAGGGAAGGCAGAGACGGAGGGAGAGAAACTGGCCTCAGACAGGCCAGGTGGCTTTCCTTAGACCATGTAGCTAGTTCATGGCCAGCCTGGTGTCCTGGCTTCTAGCCTAAAGCTCTTTCAATGGCTCAGCAACCCCAAGGATTTTAAAGCATGTACACATCTTCAAAGACCATTTGCAGGAATACAGCCACCTGAATTAGAGATTGCAAAGGGGCCCAAGGTGCTGGCCCATGCCCCCTATTCATCATGACCAGGATACCTGGTTGCTGCTGGGCTTCTTTCCGTCCCCGAGGCAGAGGGCATGGGAGGGGGTACGCGGAGATCACACACCTTGGCGGCTGAGTGTGTGTGCTTGGAGGAGGTCTGGAAATTCTGGGGAACCATTCATGTCTCTCAAAACAAAAACTGTCATGCCCAGGACAGAACGTGCCATTATCTCCAGTTTACCAGGCTCCCGCTGGCTGCTCTAAGGTGTGCGCATATGTCAATAGTATTTATTACAGGAAGCATCAGCTCATTTGAGCCGCCTCCACCCTTCCCCAGCCTTCCCAGTTCCTGCCTTCCTGACACAGAAGATTCAATTTATGAACACTTTTACACATTGGTCTGTTCCCCCTCCCACCCAGCAGAAGTCCCTCTGGAAGATGACTGTCCATCCTCCAGTGGAACGCACCGCAGGGTACTCAGAAACTGCAGAGCCCCATCCGCTCCAGGACAGCTCTTACCCTGGGAGGGACTTTCCGCTCTCAGTTGGAGATGCTTGAAACTGCCACCTCCCAAGGCTACAAAGATTAGGACTGCCATAATCTTACAAGTAAAGGGCCCTCCAATTTGTAAAGTGATGTTTTAAGAGCATTTATCTGTGATGGGTACTGTGCTAGACATTTTCATATACACATCACCTCATGTAATACTACAAGCACACCCTGAAGTATGTAGTGATCAATCCCCCTTTGACATATGGACACTGAGGGAGGGATTCAGTGACTCGCCTCAAGACAGACGGCCGATGTCATTTCTACTGCATCATAGCTGCCCATCCTCCTTATAAATAGTTGAAGAACGTTCTTTCATGTTTGTCTCCTATCCTGCTCTCTCCTTTTACAAACTAAACACTCCTGTTTGCTTTAACCTTTCTCCCCAGTTATTACACCCATCATTAACTGAAGCCATGCTATGAACCAGGGACCCAGTATGTAGACTGAATCTATCTCCACAAGAACCTTAAGACATCTCCATTTTGTAGATGAGCAAAGTGCTGAAACTCAGAAAAGTAATTTGTCCAATGTCACTTAATTAATAAGTGACAGAAAGCGAGGATTTGATCCTGGGCCTCGTAGGCTGTGAAAATGAGAAGAATGCTGGGTGAAGGGATGGAATGAGGACAGTGGGATTCGGGTGAGAAATGATGCAAACTTGGACATTCTTCCATCATAACTGTCTTTATTGTGTTGGCAGGCATGGCCTCCCTTACAGAATAACCATGTACTAAATTGGGCCTTCAGGGGAGCCGAATATGTGCAGGGTGAGAGTTATTGAGGGCTTTGTTATTGAGAAGGTTATTTCACAGCAATTCTAAGTACTTCAAAAAAAAACCCAACAGCTTTATTGAGATGTACAATAAACTGCATATATTTAAGGTATATAATTCGTTAGGTTTTGGCATATATATATATACACCCATGAAACCATCACCACCATCAAGATATTTTAAATATACGTCATAAATCCAAAAGGATGGCATGCCTACTTATGAATTTGGGGGGTTCTGATCTTCATGGAGGGTCTAGTATAAGGACCCAGGAAGAACGCAAACCACCTCCAATCCCTGGAAAGCCTTGTGGAAGGTTTAGACCTGAGGTCAGCGGTAGTCCAGATCTGCAGGACCCTCCAGCTCCCTTTGCTTCTAGATGTTCATACTACTTTGCAGTTTTCTGACTTATTTTGACCTTGAGGCCAGAGCCCACATCTCCAGCCCTGTTTGGCTTCTCTGGATTCCCGTGAACCTTTCAGGAATAAGTTAACTATCAGGTTCTTGGGGTTGAAAAATTAAGTAAAATGGAACCCAATGGGGCTGGTCCTCCAGTTCAGGGGCCCGTCTTTTCAGGGTTCTGGATTCAGTAAGGATGAGATGGCCCATCCGAGTCTCCAGGAGATAGGAGGCACCGGGTCAATGTCCAATTCCTATCTCCCTGCTGCCCCTCTTACCTCACCCTTGCCTCCTGAAACCCTGTCCCCAAATGCACACTGCATTAAAGGGAGCAAAGACACCCTAAGTCCTTCCAGGGAAGGACTCTGGATGCAAAGACAGAGGCTTGCTCTGGGATAGCTCAATGGCCTAAATACCCTCTTCGCTCTAAGACTGTCCTCATTTCCCTCAGTTGACGTAATCTTTGTCTGCTCTAAACTCCCAAAACTATCATTATGTCACCAATCACCTTCTACCCTTAGAAATATAATTATTCACTTTCTGGACTGCACGCTTTCTCAGGCATGATCCTGGTTTGATCCATCTTTGCATCCCCTGCAGTGTCTAACACATAGTACACATGGTACTCGTTGAACAAATGAATGAATGACCCACCTTGTCCTAAACCTCAGGGGAGAGCCGTGTCGCTTTGCCTAGGCAGGACTCAGAGCTGAGCCTAGCATTATCCCAGCGTCTCGCACATCAGATGTCACACATGGAGTAGTGGTATATTACACCCAAAATGTGATTCTCACTCGGGTGATATAAATAGAGCCAGAAAGATGCATGCACCTTTGCACACAAAATGTGATTCTCACTTGGGTGACATAAATAGAGCCAGAAAGATGCATCCACCATCTTTGCACACACTGTTAATTCTCAGCAAAGGTGAGGCTTAGCTTGCTAGGCTTGGCTCACAGAAGGAAACGGGCTGCTGATAACTGGTCAGCCTGCCGCCGCTGGTGAGGCCATCGCCGAGGGAGACGTGGCTCCCGCCTCCAGTGCTTCCAGCTGGTACTGATGAGCCAGGGGAAGCCAGGTGGTTGAAGTGGGAGAGAGTAGTTCTGAGCAAGGCGGGGTGGGGGATTCAGCAACTAGGGTCCCATTTGGAAAGAAGTCTACAGCGTCCTGGTACCTGTGGGCTGCCAGTCCAATTCCCCGTCCAGAGACAGCCATTCCTTGTGGACAGACGGGGCAAGGCCCAAGTGATTAGATGCCTTAGGTCACTGGGAAAGGAATCCATTCATGTTTTAGACAAAATTTGATTCGAAGTATAGGTGCGCCTAGATTACCGTTTCTCAGACTTAGATTTCAGAGACCAGTGAAAGTTCAAAAATAAATTTGGATACGAAATCAGGTGCCCACTTTTTAAATATTGCTGACTATGGATGTTAGACAAAAATGTAAACTACCATCCTGTTACAATTATTCCTAAAGAGAAATGGCATTTCAGCAACAAAAATAATAATAGAAACAATAAATAATAATAGAATGGCATAGAATAATAATAGAATGGCATTTCAGCAACAATAAATAATAATAGAAAAATAATAATAGAAACAAATAATAGAAACAAAAAGGCAGTTGACGACCGTACACAGACAGCTGTCTGTCTCAGCTAACATTTACTGAGTGCTAACAGTATGCGAGGCGCCATTCTAAATATTTTACTTTTATCATCTTACTCCATACATATTATATCATCTACATTTTTCCTTCCCTGTGAAACCATGAAAATTTCATCATGGACCAATGGTACCAGTCTATACCCGAGAGTTAGGGAATCACTAGCTGAGAGAATTTTTAGAGGTAACTCACAGCCCTAGGAATCAAACTCCCATGAACCTTAAAGTTTCCGCCCGATGCAGAGGCCAGGACGTGACCCTTCAGGGTGAGTGCTTGATGCGGGATCCAGATGACAAAGATCTTCCTCTGAAGTTTTCTTTGAGATGTGGGACCCAACAAGTTCTGTTCCCAGTTGCAACGGAGACTCTCAAGCTTGCAGCTTTTATCTACAAATGCAATGATCCAAGTAAATCACAATCCAGCCAAAGATAAAATGCTTCCAACTACATTTTTGGGTCATGAGAGATGAAGGAAAAGCTACCACTTTTGCAACACAGAGCCTTTTTCCCCTTTCCTTGCCTGTACTTTGAAAAACTTAATATCCCGCTATCATGTTTCACAATGAATACAAACCAGATGGCTTAAGCCAAGGGAAAAAATGCTAGGTTGAGTAACAGGGTATGAATTAAATAACCCTTAAACAACCATGTAAAAAAAAATTCCTAAGTGTTTCCTAATTTCTGGATTAAGGAAATTCATGGAGGCCTGAAATAGAAAGAGAATACAAAGGCCCTTAAGATGCTGCCTCTAGACTTAAGGGCCTTCTTCAGAAGATGGGCAGGCCAGCAAGGTCATCCATTGCTAAGTCTCCCCAGAGACCAGACACATCTTCAAAAGGAGGAAGCAAGTGGGAGGCACTGTTATTTATTTTTCCAGTGCTTAACAAATCAGCTCAAGGAGACCCGGTGTCAGACCTAGATGTGAAATATTACATTTCCGGAGACAGTGCTTTAATATCCAGATGGAAAGGGAGCCAGATTCAGGATAGAAAGTGGTTTAAGTCCAGACGATCTTTGCTTGTTTCATCCCTTCCCCTTAACCATCTTGCTTCCCAATAAGAAAGAAAGACGCAGTTGGAACTTCCTATTATAGATAGAACGCAACAAAAAATTTTCAAGCTACTTCTTATTCCCGAAGAACTAGATTTGGAGGGAAACGTGAGGAAGCATAATGTAGTAGAAAGGACATTTAAGTAAGTGTAAGAAGAACTTAATCTGAAGGGTGAGTCCTAGCCTCCATGTCATGGAAGTTTAGACTCATAGGGCTGGAATTTTAAAAATCTGGTGGGAGCTGGGGATAGCCCTGGATAGTGATAGCTCCATTTTCTATCAGCTCTGTGACCTTAGGTAAGTCACTTACCCCTGAGCCTCAGTTTCCTTATCTGCAGAATGAGGATACGCATTCCCATCTCACAAAGGAGGAAGGTAGGTAAGGATCTTAGAGATTTCATAAACTTGGCCAAAGTCACAGCCCGGTAGGTATCTTATTGCGAAACCTGTGCTCTTTTCCCTAACCACACCAAGATGAGATCATAGGCACTGAAATGTTTGCAATGAGCCAGGTACTGTGCAATCATCCCTGGTGGCTATTAGGCACAGACTTCCACCTGATGTGCAAACAGACGTGTCAGCCCACTTCTACGTGTGTCCACGAAGACATTCATGTCAGACTGTGCTTTACAAACGGAAGCAATTTTGTGCTCTGACCAGCATGAGTATACTTTAAGAATAAATGGACAAACCCAGGGACTGTCCCCGAAATCCAGGCTTGGCGGTGGCTCCAGCCACAGGAAAAGCGATCCTGGGTCACAGACGATTGTTCATGCTCTAATGCCAGTTCTGGTCTTCCCAGCATGAGTGACACTCCCCTCGCTCCGGGATGAGCCTAGTCCCACCTCAGAAATGAGCTCTTTCTAAGAGGTTAAAGCAAACACCATATCTGCTCTGACCACTCTTCTGGGGAAGTCTGGGAAAAAGAGTGTGGACTTTGAGGAAATGCTAAGGAGGGAGTGAACTCCTGGTCTGCACCCAAGGGTGCAATGCTCATGCATAATTAGTGGGGTGCTAATAACACAAACCATTTTAAAGAGCAGTTTAAAAGTCTGCTTCAGGAATTTTAAAGCCATTCATAGCCTTGGACCAATACTTCCATTGTTAGGAGCCTATGCTAAAGAGAGAATTGAATAGAATGTGCAAAAATTTATGTATTAAAATGTTTACTGCAGTAAAAACACTGGCACAAACTAAATGTCCCAGAATAGGAAAATGACTAAGTAAATTACAATTCATGAATCCATACAATTGAATATAATGCTGTTAGTGAAACAGGTAACAAAGAACTTTCATGACTTGTATGAATGTTCATGATATAAAAAGCAATAAGAAGACCTCAGAACTCTGTGTATAGTAAAATCTGTACTCTGTGTGTGTGTGTGTGTGTGTGTGTGTGTGTGTGTGTATGTATGTATATATGCATAGAAAAAAGACTGGAAGGAAATTTTACAGGTGTTTGTTATTTTCTGTATTATTTTTGTCCCTGTTTTCCAATTTTTGTATAATAAGTACACATAACTTCTATTTTTTTTAATGTTATTTTTAGAATTGCTGAAATCTCTAAGTGCTGTCCTTAAGTGGCTTTCTCTTTTGCTTGAATAAGTACGGCAGCCTCCCAACCGCCACCCCTTCCTCCCATCCTACCCGCTTCCCAGCCCAGCCTGTACTGTCTCCAGGGTCGTCTTCTGTGACTCCAAGCTGATCAGGTTTAATACCGTTGGTCTAATACAGACTCTGACTACCTGTTGCCTTTAGACTAGAAGGCAGGGTTCAAACTCCTTTGTGTGATTTGCTGTTCAACCACACAGACCAGACTCTCAGATCTTCTGGCCTCATGCATGCTCTTCCCTCTGCTTAGAACACCCTTTTCCTTCCTTCTCCACCCGGGAAAGTCTTCCTTGCCACGAAGGCCAAGCTCAGAGGTGAGCCCCTCTACGAAATCTTACCCATCAGTCTCAAGCAGAGCTGGTTGCTATTGGCTCTGTCCCCAAAGACTTTGCCTATAGCTCTGTGTTAGCAAATATAATTTATCATAATAAATGTATTTTAATATATCCTGCTCCCCCTCAACTTCCTCCCTATGTAAGACCATATGATTGTGAGGGTCAGTTTTGAGACTCATTCATCTTGCTGTGCCCGGTGACTGGCACAGAGTCCAGGGATGGATAGGTAAGAAAACCGGTGACTGAGCTGGACCAGAGGAGGCAGCAGGGGGTTCTAAAGCCAAGGAGGTCATCTGTGTAATATGGCGGTGAACTGACCTTCATTCCACTGCAGCCAAACAGATTTAAGTTAGCTAAAAAAGTTGCACAGTTTGCCATCACTGGAATAGATGAATGTTTGGGGTAAGGAGATGCCTTCAGAAGAGGGTAGAAACCTCCCTGTGTAAGAGGGGTTGTGATTGCAAGGTGGACAAGGGGACTTCAGCCAGACCCAGGCTTCAGCGAATTGTCCGAAGAAGCTGGGTGGGAGGCTCCCCGCTTCTCCCCAGCCCGCTGTGATTCTGCTCTAAGCCCCGGGCAGGTTTCCATGTCAGCTGTACTTCCAAACCCAGATCTGCAATTTGAACCTAAAGGCCCGCAGACAAAGAAGACTGCTGAGAGTGAAGCCAGTTGCTCACAGAGCCCAGCAGGGCCCTTGGCTCCACACCACTCATTAGCATCTTAAGTTCACATAAATATATATGAGGCCTGTGGATTCACCCAGGAGTCCCAGAGGCCCTCACAGCCAAAGTAACATCTCTCCCCCTTTGCACCTCCTCCTGGGCTTTCTGAGCCCAGTTGCCTCCGGGGAGCCCAGTGTTGTGCGGCTATTCCCTGGCCCAGGGGCCCAACAGCTCATTTTCGGGGTGCAAAAGTAGACACTTGGCCCTTTGGGAGACCAGCTCTGTTCTGCCCCACCCCCCCTTGTGGTGGTCCAAGGTCTCTGAAGACCAGGGGTTTCCCTGCTGTCCGTCTCACAGCCCGGATCCTGGACACTAGAAGGCAAAGTGAACCCACAGCGTGGATGCAGCACAGCCCCGGGCAGAGCCCTGACTTGGTGCTGTAAAATGCAGAGCTGAGGGAGTAAGGACACTCTGGGCTTTTTGTGCTTAAACAGCCCCCAGTCTAATGGAATATACAAAACAGAGAAGGAAAATCAAAAAGTAGAAACCTGAGACATAGTACCAGCCCGCAGGGAGATGTAAATGAGAAGGTAATCAGCAATGTGTGAAGCCTGTAAATTCCCAGGAGGGGGCAGGGCAGGAAGGAAGTCTGGCTCCATCCAACCTCAGAGCTTCTTGGAGGAGGTGAATTTTGACAGGAAAAGGATGAAGTTGGGAAGGGTACTGACTACTGGGCAGGGACAGCTGATCAGCTGCCCTTCACCCACCCAGGGGTGCGGAAGGGCAATCGGAATGGCAGAGAGACAGCAGCTCCGGAGGTTCGCAGACTCCCCAAAACAGCCCCGTCTCATTCCAAAGTAACTAGCCCAACTACCTCAATTGTTTCCAAGTCTGGAAGGAAAGAAGGGCTTGCAGAGAAAAGCCATGAAATGAAGCCAGTGGAATCCCGATATGTATGGGAGAGCCCGGTGTGGGTGGCTGTGCCTCGGTGTTTTCTGGCCCCAGCTGTGGGATGTGGTGTCACAGCTCTGCCCTGGCCAGATACATGACTCTCCCTCTACAGCTTGCTCTGCAAAGAAAACACATGTATCCCTTAGAGGACTAGAAGAGGGCAGTGGATGAAGTGGAAGGAGGAAATTATGGTGGCAGATTTCCAACCTCTGACAGCATTTTTAGCTCAGATTCTTTGGACAAGGTTTCTCCAGTCCCACTTCCTTTGCTGACCTGGTGTCCCTCAGTGAGGCTAAGAACAAGCATCCTGCTTTCTGAAGCATCCTTCACCCTAGTTTTCTCTCCATCTTTCTTCCTTGGGCCTAAAAGAGCCCAGGCTCTGCATCTGCTTCTCATGGACCGCAGTCACCCTTCCCATCACTGCAGCCTCTCTTGGATGGGGAAGGAGACAGACTTCTCAGCTAGGGAGGAGTTCCCCTGCCCCTGAGATCTTCAACTTGAAGTCACAGCAGGTAACACGGGAAGGATCCTTAGGGGTCATTAATTTCAACTCATACGTCAAGCCCAGAGTGAGGAGGTGACTTCTTCAGAGCTGGAGTATAATACGTGGTCGTCTTGTCCCCACGGTGAGAAGTGACACAGAACAGAGGCTACAGTACCATGTCTGGCTTTACACCCTGACCTGAATGCGATGAAACCAGGAATAAGTTATTGAACGTCTCTGAGGGTCTGTTTCCTCAGCTGCCAAAAAACAAAAGAGAAAAAAGGGTAATAATGAATAACAATATGTCTTTGTAGGATGATCTATAAGATTATTGATTATTAATAGTAAGAGCTCTCACTTACTGACTACTTACTGTATACCATATGTGCCGTGCTGAGCACTGGACAGGCATCACCACAGCCCCGCCCCACCCCGCCCCGAGCCCGGCGCCGTAATTGTTACCACACGCAGACCCCAGCCATCGGCACTGGTCACGGACATGCCTCACCTTTGATTCTGAGATGATGGAGTTCCTATGGTCTCCAGTTTATACGAGTCAGAGGACCTAAAGGCAGGAGAGCAGTTCGCCTTAAAGTCTGAGCCCTGACTCGCTGACCTGCCCTCTGGTGCTGGGGGAAGGTCCCTGGTCTTCTGGTCCAGACACAGCCTGCTCTCATCTTGTTTAAATAAAGCCAGGGAGGCAGGCAGGAGGCCTGTGGCTGGGGAGGAAGAAACAAGGGCTGTTTGGGATTCCATGTAGACTCTGGGCTATTGAAGCTGTCAGGCTGATACACAAGTTCTGTCAGGCTTGTAGCTCTTGGCATACCGGCCTCTTCCCCCTGATGACCATTTATAGTCAATCCCTCTGAAGCGAATGTAGCCCTGGGCTTGGGCGAAATTGATGAAGCTGGAGGAGAGGCACCTGGCCGTGGGGAGGCTGGGGGTCACTACAAACACCTCCCTGCCTCCACATGCTACACGTTTCCCAGAACCCGTGCTCTGCTGTTCCTTCTTCAGGCCTAAGATGTAAGAGCAGGCCAGTGCCAAAGGGAGGTTGGACGGTGGAAGGGATCGAAGGAGCGTGGCCACATGAGTTTTAATGCAGGACAAGCCCGTATGGTTTTGTGGCAGAGAATCCAGTCCGTGTGCCCCTTGAAGTTTTCTTTGATTTTTCCCTTAAATGTAATTCAAGACCCTTTTACTGGAAGTAGCACACCTTTAACGAAGCTTGGGAAAGGGAAAGACGGCTTGACAGCATCCACAGTTCAGTCTGGACAGTGAGCTGTGGTTGCTATTACTGTGATTTCCGTGGCATCAGCTTCGGGGACGGCACTAGATTACATGGGTCCTAGGTAGACCCTGCGCTCTCTTGGTGCCTGTGATGATGAAAGATTAAGAGGTGTGTTTAGAAACAGTCCTGTGGAGTCAGGGTTGGGTAAAAAGGACACTGTCCTCAAAGCCAGCTGGGTGAATTGCTAGCAAGACGGGAAACTCCAAGTAATGGTGATAAAAGGGGAAGGCTAACTGGGGGCTGAGGCCACAGGAAAACAGTACTTTGAGGTGGTCACCACGGGCCTGCGTGCATGTGTAGGAATGCAAAATAGTAATAGTGTCCTTGTTCACCATGATAGGGATATGGGGGGAGCTGGGGTGAGGGATGGGCAGAGGCAGGGGATGGACAGGAGCATTGATATTATTGTCCTAGGTACCAGATACTGGGTAGGGCGCTTTACATACACTAACTGATTTTTTAATGTTCATTATCTTGAGAGGTCAGTTTCAATCTGTTTTACAGATGAAGAAACTAAGTCTCATAGAGGCCAAGTAAATTGCTCAAGGTTTCAGACTTAGCCTGTGATGGACCTGGGATTCCAACTTCTTTCTACTCTGTCAGGCCTTTTCAGCAGCTGAAGGTTAGTTACTTGTTCAGGACACTCCCATAGGGGGAGTGGGAGTTACACGTGCTCAGGAGGCCAGAGGACAGACCAGAAGTTGCTGTAGTGGATACGAGGATCCTTCCATCAGGCTGAAGGAGCTGAGACACTGTCTCCAGTCTGAAGAGGTGTCTGTCTTTATCAGAACAGTCTGTCCCCTGCACAGTGTGGAAGGACACTGTCACAATCTCATTTTTCTGGTTCATTTTTCTAGAACTTTGTAAAGATCATGACCTTCCTCTGATGACATCCTTTCTTCCTTGGCTAAATGAAAACCTACTTGGTTATGCTACAGCATTCTTTGGTTAGTTTCAGATCCGAGGATTCTGAGGTCCTGTTTTTATTAACTTTAGGGGTTTGTTGTCACATGTTAAAAACCTTTTAGTGCCAACTACAAATTCATTCATTCGTCCAGATTCATCGAGTACTTGCTCTGTGCCTGACAGTGGTTCGATACTGGGTGCAGGAGAATGACTAAGTTTGTCTCTTCCTATATGAGGCAGATGCATTATCAAACACAATGTAATGTGTGACTAAACGTCAAGGTGTTTAGACCATCGTACACATAGCTAGTCTCACTCGACTGGTTTTTCATTCATTAAAAAACCCCAGTGAGTTCACTGTAAGGCGCTATATTAAGTACTAGAAAAACTAAGAAGAGTTGAATGGGGGAGACAGACGAATAAATAGATAAATAGATAAATTATATGGTGCAAAGGAGGTAAAAATCTATAACAATCAAGGGCAACATTTGGTAGGCATATTACTGTTGATTTGCGTAGTAGTAAATGATTTAGTATTTTCCCTGGAACAGAGCAAGCACTTAATAAATGGTAGTATATGTTGCTGTTATTATCATCACTATTATTGTTGTCAGCAAACATTTGGCGAATTAATGTGGACCTTTTCCTACATAATTTATAGAAGCTGGACGATATTGTTATTTCTCCATTTTACAGAGAAAATTTTACAAAATATGATTCAGGTGGCTCCACCATACAATGATTTGGAGTAAACAAATTAAGCAAATACTCTGGCTCCCGACACATGCCTCCAGCTACAGGCCCTTGAACCCACAAGCTGGTCAGTAGTCTGGTCCTCTCAGCCTCAAGTCAAACTTATTCTGACTCGACACCCAACCCCTTATGGTCCAGTCCTCAAAACATCTGATGGGGCTTCCCTGATGGCGCAGTGGTTGAGAGTCCGCCTGCCGATGCAGGGGACACGGGTTCGTGACCCAGTCCGGGAAGATCCCACGTGCCGCGGAGCGGCTGGGCCCGTGAGCCATGGCCGCTGCGCCTGCGCGTCCGGAGCCTGTGCTCCGCAACGGGAGAGGCCACAACAGTGAGAGGCCCGCGTACCGCAAAAAAAAAAAAAAAAGGAAAAAAAATCTGACGATATCTTCGAATCTTCTCCTTCCCCTACCTACTCCCTGCATTAAGAAACTTGCCTGGTCCTGGTAACCCTTGCTTCTCTAATATTGCTGTGCATACAGATCACCTGGGGCTCTTGTTAAAATGCAAATTCTGACTCAGTAGAGGTTGGGCGAGGGGCCTAAGGTCGCATTTCCAACAAGCTCCCTGGTGATGCTGGTACTGCAAGTCCCAGGAGTAGCGAGCTGTCCATTATAACTCCAAAGCCTCTCTTTCAACGACCTGCCTTTCTCTTGCTGCTGCCACCCCCAGCTCAGGCCATCCTCCCTCCTCCAGGTTAGACCCAGCCTCCTCAGTGGTCTCCCCACCTATACATTCTACTTCCACTCCATCCTACATAAGTGCCTCCAGGTTGCTCCCCTCTAAAACGCCTTCCACGACTCCGCACTAACTAGGACACGGGACACAGATTTCTCCGGCTGCAGTTAAGACCTTCTCGAATTTAGCCTCAGCCTCTTTAGTGTAAGAAATCTCATGATTCCCATTGATTTACCCTATTCTTTCTCTCCGGCACTTCTTTGCCTCAGGGACTTTGTGGATTCTCTTCCTCCCACTGATGCCCCTTCCCGCTTCCAACTGCGGCCCTAATCTCAGCACCCAGATCCTCTCCCTCCTTCAAAGCACGGACACCCACTTCCCCAGCTCAGAATGATCTCGAAGGTGCCACAGCTCTTGGCTAAAATATGGTCATTTATGTGCACTTTCATCTTCCCTGGTGGGGTCCTTCATCTCTCTCAGCAAACCCCATAGCACCTCTCACAGGGCTTTGCTCCCAGCCAGCCCTCGATGAATACATCCTGGTGCCTGAAAGATCTGTTTCCCAGTTCCTTTTAATGGAACTCTGTTCCATTTGCATTTATTTATGATCCTGTGTTAGATGTGTTTTAACATTGTAAACCACCTCAAATCCTGTTTGGAAATTGGCGAGCTAGAGATCGTAAATAATCAGCCGTAAGAGTAGACATTCAGGAAATGTTTGTAAAATGAATAAATGGATGCTTGCTTCAGGGCCGAGTAAAGAGCAGGTTGCTGTCTGCCCTTCCCACTCCTTCCTGCCTCTGGACCTTTTGCTCATCTGTCCCTCTAAAAGGTCCCCCTGCAGCTCTTTGGAATCCTGTTCAACTTTAAGGTGCAGGGTGAGCTCCAGCTCCTCCAGGAACTCCCCCCGACCCAAGGTGGAGCTGTTCCGTGGCCTCTAGTAGCATCTAGTTTAATACCGTCCACTGAACTGTGAGCTCCTTCACATCAGGGGCCGTGCTCTCAGCATCCCTGTGTCTCTCATATCACCAGCCCAGTGGTTCCCAATCCTGGCCTCACATCAGTATCTCTGTGCAGCTTTGGAAATATTCAGGAGCCCAGAGGCCCCCATCCCACACCAAGCCTATTGAATCAGATGGTTCTCAGATGTGCGTGTGTGTATGTGTGTGTGTCATAAGCACCTGGAGGGCTTGTTAAAACGTCGATGGCTGGGCCCTACCCTGGAGACTGTGGGATGGGACCAAGAATTTGCACTTGTAACAAGTCCCCAGATGACTGATGCTGCTCTGAAAATGACTCTTGGACCACTGCTCTGGGGGTGAGGCCCAGCCATTCTGTATCTAAAGAAAAGAAACCAGAGGTTAAGATGCGCTTCCACTGCAGGGGGTGCGGGTTCGATCCCTGGTCAGGGAGCTAAGATCCTGCAAAAGGAAAAAAAAAAAAAGAAAGAAAGAAAAGAAGCCACAGAGCTTTTCGTGGGCTGGCTGTGACGGGCTTACCACGTGGTAGGGACTTCATAACTATTTAATGGATCAAATTCTTTGCTCCATCTACCTTAGTCCTACCTCCCCAAATTGATTATATAAGTAACTTGCAGTTAGAGACCAGGCCTTCAACTACTTCTCTTGCAAATTCCGTCAGGCAGAGCCCAGGGCTAGGCCCCAAGTTTGCACTCAATACATACCTTTGAATGAATAGCAGCCTTTCCTGTTCCTTTTCAGTATTGCTGTCACAGGAAAGCCAAGGAAACCTCAAATTCCCCATTTCAATCAATGAATAGGAGGAGGGCAAGTTCCTTGTCAACTTCTTTGAAGCACCCTTGCCTAAGATGTTTACAGGGGAGGAGGTTTCTAAACAAGAGAACTACAGCAGGCCCACGCATTCTGTGCATCTGAGGAAATCAGCACATCAGAGGCATGTCTCTAACCCAAACCATCTCAACTAATTCAGCACGATTCAGCCCCTCTTCCAATGGTTGCGGTGCTGCATATCTGCTTTCTGATTTTCCTTAAAATAAACAGTGTGCATGTGAGCCAGCATTTAGGAAATCATTAAAACACGTAGAGAAGCCACTCAGGAAAACATGCTTCTAAGGACTGTCCTTCCTAAAATGTCAGTATTTATTTACCTCCTCAGGAAAAAAATTAAGTTCATGAGGGTATACCTGGATTGTTGAGATAAATTCTTATCACCAGGGTCTGTTTTGTGGTTCTCAGAACATTTAATAACTTGTTATAAAATCACCATCATCACCATTGGGCAGGAGGTGTTAATAACAAACAAACATGGCAAATTTAAGCAAAAAATGGATGAATTCCTCATTTTTTCCCTTTAGGGCTAGAAATTTAAAATAATTTTTTAGAACAGCAATTCTTAATCCAGAGGATTTGCGGAGAACTATGGATACACCTCCTCGGAGACTCGGGGCAGGCATCCCAGCCGTCCTCTGGGGTCCGCACGCTGTGGCCCCCTACCTTGTGCCCCCAGCACAGCCCAGCCTCTTGCCACCATGATAGCACTTACCTCACTGCCTCGTCATGTCAGCTGACCAGCCCCTATTCTGTTATGCTTGAGACAGTTATCTCAAGATTGAAGCAGTAGAGAAGCTAATGTAAATTAAAATTGATGCAGCCCACAGATTTTCAGCATCTGTTTCAGCACCCAGCATGCTCCACGTTCTCATGTTCTCATCCAGATGCAACACACACTCAGGTGATCCCCATATCATCTGTTGCCTGCGGAGTGGGGACCCAAAGGAGACACCAGGGACACCATTTACCCGTCTCACCACTGGGTCTTGGTGTCGCCCTGCACCTCCCTCTCCTGCCCAGGCTCGCCCCATGGGGGGCCACGCGGCTCTGTTTGCACAGTGGCCCATGGGGAATCTGATAGGAGCACTTTCTGGAAGGTTCATAGTCTGATACTTATCTTCTCATTCAGAGTAGAGGTTAAATGGTTCCCTGGAGAGACTGGGTTTTTGCTGGGCTTTCCAGACACTGTTGGAATCATTTTTTTAAACAACACACACCCATCCATGTTTAAGCACATTCATTTTCTTAATGCTTTGACAGATCTTTGGGCTTTCCACATTTTCCAAATGTCTTAGAACCAGGCATGCAAGGCAACTACTTCATGAACTTCTTGAGGGAACAACTATCTTTTTGATTTGAACCCCCAGTGATTAGTATAATTCCTGGCACGTAAAGGAGCTCAGAGAATTAGACACAGAATAGCAAGAGTCATAGCTAATACTCACTGAGCATTTTCTCGGTGCTACACTGTGAAGACCTTTATGTGATGATCTTAGTGTGACCCTCACAACCACCTGGTGGGCTGTGGATTACTAGCCCCACACGTGGTAGAAGGAAACAGCATGGGGCTCAGAGAGGGAAAGTAACTTGCCCAAGTCCAACAGCCAGGAAGTGGTAAAGCCAATTTTGAATCCATGTCTGTCTATTTCCAAAGCCCGTGTGTTTGATACCGCACAACATGAGGACTAGAGTTGAACTGACTCTGATTTTAGGGACTGAAATGTTCAACTACGCTACTGGTTTTGTGATTTATTTCAAAGCTAGAATCATATACGCGACGGCATAACATGTATGAGAAAATAACGAGCAGTGCCTTTTCAAGGGGGAGACGACGAGGCCCAGCTAGGTGCCCGGGTCCGTCCAAAGCAGGCAGGCTGAGGCAGCGCTGTCCCTGCGTTCCCCGAGGCTGATTCCTAGCAGAGGAGACTGGCACTTGCAGCTTCCACAATGTCTGAATTCTCCACCTTTGTTCTCTCTCTTAGTCTTCTCCAGGAGAGAGGCATTTCATCGAGACTGCAGCATTCCGTTATGTAGGCACGCTGAGAGCTAGCTAGCTCATTAAAAAGGATGGCTCTCTCTGATTGATGGAGCGGCGGGCTATAATTGGAAGGGCACTTCAAGGCTGAGAAGCAGTACGTGACTTGCCGAAGATTCCAGGGCCGATCTTTGGTGGCCGATCGATATTGGAGCCCCAGTCCCTCACCCTGCCGTCCGGGGCACGTTCCCTTCCCCCTACCTTCCTACCTGACAAAGGCTTGCTGGCTATCAGAGTGCTAGCAGAGCAGCAGAGGGCACTTTCAGGTAGGCTGAGTGATCTATGTGCGGAAACCTGCGAGAGCAGACCTGGGGGGGTTGTGTAGAAGGGATCACGCAGGAAGGAGCAGGAAAAAAAATCATCTAATGAGGAAATGGCTGCAGGGAGGGAAGTGGTCAAGATCCCCCTTAGAAGAAGCAGTGGTTTGGCGCTCTCCTCCCAACCCTGCGACAGAACAGCCTGCACTAAAATCCGAAGGCCAGAGCTCCAGGCTCTGCTCCATCATTTACACGCACATCACGTACGCTTGGGCAAGTGACTCAGCTGCTGGGCCTTCATTTCTCCTTTATCGTGAAATAGAGAGCTTATCTTGGGTGATTTTTAAGATATTTTAGCTCTGAAATTCTCAGATTCTCCTGAACTGGGATGATATAAGGTTAGACCTGATGTCCTAAACCTTCTCAGAATATTCCGCCACCGTGACCTCCTCTCCCAGTTCCTCTGAATTTTATTTTGGAATACAGAGCCAGCTGCTAATTTGTTCCCAGGTATTTACCATCCATGATTCCAACGTTCTCCTGGAAGTACTGTAACTGTATCCCTCAGTGTGTCTGCTCCTAAGACTCTTAAACATTAATCTGGTCATAAGCTTCAGCATTCAATAGAAATATTAACCAAAATAATTTGTTAGCAAAATAAAAGGCAGTGTCCAGGAAAGAGAGTGTCCGAGTAGTAACATTTGGGGAGATTTTCCCTGGCGCTGTATGCACTGCTGCTGGGGATGCTTAGCAAATATTTCTGAGAGGAAGGAAGCATCATTTGGGAGATGTTATTTGTGGCGTGGTGCATAGCTGGCCATCTCTCTCCCACACCTCTCCACCGCTTTGCATAGCTACAGGAGGAAGCATCGTCTGAGACTTTGCCTGTGGGACAAAGCATAGCTGGGCTCTGTCCCACAGGTAAAGTCTCACAAATGATGCTTCCTTCCTTGGCTATACAAAATGCCCTACGGGTACTGCCTTGCCATCAACAGCCCTCTCCCTCACTTTTGCGTCAGTTGTCTATTGCTGCATACAAAATTATCCCGCCCTCCAGTTAAGTGGCTTAAGACAAGAAACATTTATTATTTCACAGTTTCTGTGGGTTAGGAATTCCGAAGAGGCTTGGCCAGGTGGTTCTGGCTTGGGATCCTGAGTTTGCAGTCACGTTGGGGCTACAGTCATCTGAAGGCTTGGCTGAGACCGAAGGATCTGTTTCTTTGGTATTAGTGTACCCGGGCTAATGTGATAGCAAAGTGTCACAGACTGGGTGGCTTAAGAAACAGACGTGTGTTTTTTCCGCAATTCTGGAGGCTGGAAATTCATGATCAAGGTGCCAGCAAATTGGTTGCTTCTGAGGGCTCTCCTCCTGGCTTGCAGGTGGCACCTCCTTACTATGACCTCATGGCCTTTCTTTGGTACATGGGTACAGGGAGAGGGAGGGAGGGAGAGGGAGAGAGAGGGAGAGAGAGGGAGAGAGAGGGAGAGAGATGGTGTGAGTGCTCTGGTGCCTTTTCTATAAGGACACTGCTTGTGTCAGATCAGGGCCCTACCTGTATGACCTCACTTAACCTTAATTACTTCCTGAGAGGTTTCATCTCCAAGTATGGCCAGCAGACCTGGAGCCAAAGTCAAATCCCAGCTCCACCACCTGAGGGCTATGCTAACACTAAAGCTCTCTGAGCCTGTTTCTCCACCATCCTTTCCTCATAGGATGGTTGTCTTAAAGGAGAGAATAGATGTGCTGAGTCACAAACTGTGGTTATCAAGTAAATACTCTTTCCCTCCCCAACCTTCTCTTGTCTCTCACCACCTTGCTCTTCCCACTTCCAGCGCTTGCCCAGGCTTCACATACTTTTCCTGTACAATGGCAATACAGACAAGAATTCTAGATTGTCAGAGTTAGAAGGACTTCTGTATAGTCTAATAATCCCAACTTTTTTAACTGCCAAGGTTGTATTTTTTTTTCTCCCAGTGAGACCCATAGTTTGAAATACTTTTGATCCCCAAATTACATTAACTACACATTTCATTTCCCATTAAATTCATCAAAGGCATGTATAACTGCCCATCAGAACTTCTGATCAGTGAAAGACCGTCAGTGTTTCCACACTGAGTTGTGATAATTTCAGTGAAAAGCAAAGTAATTATCATCTTAGAGGCCCAGAGAGATGAAAGGTCATTTGTATTAGTTAATGATATAACTAGGACTCAAACCTGGACCTCCTAATTCCAGACCAATGATCGTCCCCTAATTCTAAGTTGTCACCTTACTTATTTGATGTGCTGTGCTATATAGTTCATTATATCTGACATGATAAGAGATCTATGGTGTTTTTCAGTCTAACATAAAAATCCAGGATAAAAAAACCTTCTTGGGGCTCAGGTTGAATGAAGAGCACAAATGAGCAAGACCTCCAAACCTACCATTGTGGGCCCGTAAATACCCCGGAACAGGCTCCTGCCTGTGTGGCCTCCATGGAAGGCTGCCTCACCAGCCAACATGCCTGTAAGTTCTCAGGCTCTTTAATCAGAGCTTTTGGATCGGGAGCTAGTTTTGTGTCTTCAAGTTTTCTGATACGCTCCAATCACAAAGAGAAGCTAGGTTCTCACTGACAAATAGAAGTCAAGTCAGGGGGACTCTCCTGGTGGTCCAATGGTAAAGAATCCTCCTTCCAGTGCAGAGGACGCGGGTTCGATTCCCTGGTCGGGGAACTAAGATCCCACATGCTGCGGGGCAACTAAGCCCGTGCCCCTCAACTAGAAAGCCTGCGTGCTGCAAGCTATAGAGCCCACATGCTCTGGAGCCCACGCACCACAACTAGAGAGAGAAAACCTGCACACCACAACTAGAGAGAAGCCCCCGCGCCGCAGCGAAGAGCCCACACGCCGCAACTAAGACCCCGCGCAGACAAATATAAATAAATAAAATATTTTTAAAAAAGAAGTCAAGTCAGGATGGGGCAATCACGTCATCCCTGACAATACCCGCATGGAGGAGGCAGTGGGAGGGCGCGGTTCTGCATGCCCCCTCTCTTGCTGTGGTGAATGAGAGCTTAGAAGTGGAGCGTTCTGCATTCATCTGGGGTGGGCCTGCGACCCACTACAACACCACGCGGCCTTCAGGATCTTAATTCCCCGACCAGGGATGGAACCCGGACCCTCGGCAGTGGAAGCGTGGAGTTGTAACCACTGGACCGCCAGGGAATTCCTGCGACCCACTTTTTGACCAGCAGGTCAGTATATGACAACTGTTTAATTCCAGTACCTTCTCTGAAAGGGAAAAGAAAAGAACCAAAGGAAGAAAAGCCAAAGAATTACAGAGGAATTTCCTCAGCCTAGAGGTGGAAAGAATAATGCCTATGAGCATGTTAAGTGGGCCAATTATTTAAAAACAAATACTTCATAAATGTTGTTATGCTCATATGTACACGTATGTTATTGCATGTATGTATTACATATAAACACATATGTTCACTCCCCTGTTAGTTCCCAGTAAAGTTCCTTTTGAATGTTCCTGCCTGCCTCCGCTTTATTAGTGGACATGAAGAGAGAAGATGTTCTATTTTCCACACTTGGGCCAAAATTTTAAGCGGGAGAGGTAAATCTCTGGGGACAGATGTGGTCATGGCAATAGGACTCAAAGGAGAAAAGCTGGCAGGAGAAAAAAGGAACTTCAGAGAAAAAGATCAGATAAAAGTTTTCAGTTGTGCCTTCCTCCATAAAGAGAAAATAGCTGAAGCTCTTATTTGCTCAAACCCTGGAGGCTGCTCTGTGCCTGGGGAGAGGAGAGGAGTTCAGTGTTCCAGACGATGGGCAAGCTTGAATGTCAGTGCTTCCTGCAACACGAGCCCTGAAACCTTGGGAGCCCCATCAACAGCGGTCCAGGGAGATGCTTTAATGTCAATTACGGTTAATGTCATTGCTCTGGACTCTCTCAGCCAGATGCGTTTCAAGGCAAGAGATTTCGTTTCTTAGAGAAAACCTTTAGAAAAAAGAACAAATGTCCTCAATCAACTTCCTTTGAGGGCAGTCTGTATCAGCCCAGTGGTGAAATACTTTTAACATGCTTCCCCTTCAGGTATTTCTTACAAAACCTCTGTGCTCCAAGTCCCTTATTGGGCCTTACTGAGTATGTACAATAAAAGACATGGCCCCGAGCTTTCGGAATGTACAGTCTGGTTGGGACATACATGATATACAACATGCAAGGATACAGAGGGAAAGATGGAGTCAAAGGAGAATGACAAGGTACTTGGCAAATATTTCCCTAATTTGAGCTTTGGAGAAAAGCAAAAGTGGCTGCCCTTCAGGGGCTCCTTCATGGGAGTACTAGTGTGCTAGGGCTGTCGTAACAAAGTACCACAGACTGGGTGATGGAAACAACAGGAATTGATTTTCTCACAGTTCTGGATAACTAGAAGCCCAGGATTCAGGTGTCAGCAGGGTTGGTTTCTTCTGAAGCATCTCTCCTTAACTTATAGATGGCTGTCTTCTCCCTGTGTCCTCACATGGTCCTCCCTCTGTGCCTGTCTGGGTCCTAACCTCCTCTTCTTGTAAAGACTTCAGTCATATTGGATTAAGGCCCATCCTAATGACCTCATTGTAGCTCAGTTACCTCTGTAAAGACCCTCTCTCCAAATACCTTCACATTCTGAGGTACTGAGGGTTAGGGCCTCAACATATGAATTGGATGGGACAGAATTCAGTCCATAACAAGGGATGTGTAGGTTAGAGGAGGCAACAACTCGTAACCATGTGAAAAGTTATGTTAATCTGTCAATTAGGCGGCTGTGCTACCTGCCAGGTGTGTGCTACTACGAAGGAGGTGGAGGTCGGGAGATGGAGGAATTGCCATGAGCCTGAGTGGTTTGAGGAGGTCTTTATTTTTATTTTTTTTAACTTTTTATTTTATATTGGAGCATAGGTGATTAACAATGTTGCATCAGTTTCAGGTGTACAGTAAAGTGATTCAGTTATACATATACATGTAGCTATTCTTTTTCAAATTCTTTTCCCATTTAGGTTGTTAAATAACATTGAGCAGAGTTCCCTGTGCTATACAGTAGGTCCTTGTTGGTTATCCATTTTAAACATTTAAACATAGCAGTGTGTGCATGTCAGTCCCAACCTCCCTAACCATCCCTCCCCCGAACCCGTCCCCCACCCCCGCCCCGGTAACCATAAGTTTGTTCTCTATGTGAGTCCGCTTCTGTTTTGTGAATAAGTTCATTTGTATCATTTTTTTTAGATTCCTCATATAAGCAATATCATATGGTATTTAACTTCACTCAGTATGAGAATCTCCAGGTCCATCCATGTTGCTGCAAATGGCATTATTTCATTCTTTTTAATGGCTGAGTAATATTCCATTGTGTGTGCGTGCGTGTGTGTGTGTGTGTGTGTGTGTATGTGTGTGTATGCCACATCTTTTTTATCCATTCGTGTGTCGATGGGACTGAACTAGCTAGAGAGGAAAGTAAGGCTTGGATGAGAGTGGAGGAAGGGAGTTGGATGGAGGAGAGCGCATTCCAGGTGGAATAGCATGGGAAGTGGTCTAGGTGGGGCTCTAAGAAGACGTGCTCAGAGGATGTTGACTACACTGGTCCTGTAAGATTGGAGCGTCCATTTTATAGGAAAGGAGAGGAGAAGAGCTTGAGGACATAAGCTGAAACTCAAGCGTGGAGGGCTAGGCTGCAGAGAGACTGTTTCCCACTGAGGGCTTTTAAACTGGTAGTAAAATGAGAACAATAATAACACATGTGAACAGCCTCTTACAATTATTAAGATTTTTCATATAATTATCCCATTTCCTCGCCACAGATATTTAACGAAATCAGCAGGGCACCATTACAACCATCCTATAAATGAGGAGATTGAGGTGGCGAGAGCTTAAGTTGCTTGACCAGCAGATGTAAGGGCTACGATCAGAACTGTGCTGTCGGCAAATTAATCTGACAGGCTGTGAAGAAGGCTTTGGGGTGTGAAGAGGCAGGGGCAGGGAGCTGTTAGAAATCAGAACAGGAGTGAAGTGATGAAAGCCAGAATTAGGGGAATTCTGGTACCAGAAGTGGGATAATTTAAACAGACATACTATGTTGGTTCTGATTAATAAACATGCTAAGAACGAAGCTGCTACGAGATTAGCAAAAATGCCCCTGGGAAGGGTAACACATTTGGTTTTCATCAGGCTTCTGTTTCCCAGCATGAATTAGTTGATCAGATTCCTCCCTGACTGGTGAGCAGGGGCAGGGAGGACGCCAGTGCAACTGTGCTCCTGTGTGTCTCTTACAGGCACTTAGTGTATTGCAGTGTAATTATATCCATATGTCTGCTCCCTCACCGGCCCATGAGTTCCTCTAGGAAAGTGACAGTATTTTATTCATCTTTGCGTACCCAGTACCTAGTAAAACATTTCCGTAGTTAGAAGCTCGATGAACACTGTTTGAATAAATGAATGAGAGTGAGCAGGTGGACACCGACACAGAGGAGGGAAAGAGCATAAAAAGCAGAGGCAGAGGACCTTGAGGGCAAGTGTCAGTAACTTCACAGGGGTCCCCAGGACAGCCTCCTCTGCAGGCAGGTAATGGGCCTAACAGACATCTCTCTTAAGACCGAGAAACTTCAACGAAGTGGTTTTGCCCACCAGCTCACTGCAGGCAGCACACTTTTTCACATATGGACTTTATTGTACAGAATTGCTAGGGAGATGGCACCAATGATGTGAAATAACTTATTTCAAAGAACAGATTTATGGGCAGAAGCCAGTGGTTTCCTCTCTGTGGCCTCAGCCCGTCAGTGCTCCAGGGTCCTTCCCCGCAAGCTCCCGGCTGACCTCCTGTCCTCCCTGCTGCTGCCACCCCTGCTGCGTATCAGCGGGGGCCCCCAAAACACCTGCTGAATGAACAAGTCCACCTGTAAAAGAAAGGCGGTGAGAGGTACAAACCTTCAGTTACATACTAAATAAGCCACAGGGATGTAATATGCAGTGTAAGGGATAGGGTCAGTAATATTGTAATAACTTCGTGTGGGGACAGATGGTTACTAGACTTGTGATCATTTCGTAAGGTATGCAAATGTCAAATCACTATGTAGCAACTTGACACTAATAGTATCGTATGTCAACTACATTTCAGTAAAAAAAAAAAAAAAAAAAAAAAAGAAGGATGAAAAACAAAAAGGTGGGGCGATAAGAGGGAAGGAACCAAATACATCAGCGTGACTTTTTCTCCTTTAGCGTCTATCGAGAGGTCCCAGGTGGGTTGGAATCACATGACCTTCCTTCTTATATTCCCCTGGGGTATAACTTTAATCTAAATCAGGAGTGGAATTGCTAGATCATGTGGTAGTACTATTTTTAGGTTTTTGAGGAGCCTCCATACTGTTTTCCACAGTGGCTGCACCAGTTTCCATTCCTACCAGGTACATCGTCTTCATTTATTTCTTCAGCAGCCACTTCCTGAGCGCCACCTCTGTCCAGCTCTGCACAAGGTGTTGAAGATGCAGTGAGGAAGGATACAGCCCTGACCCTCCAGGCGCTGACAGTCCAGAGGGGGAGATGTCGTAACTCAGCGGGCTGGGTCAGAGGTGTGCAGACAGCACTAGGGGAACACAGGGGAGGAGCAATCAAGAGAGGAAGATGTGACCCCTAAGTCTCAAGGGACCAGTGGAAGGTAGACCACGAGGCCACAGGCAGGACAGAAGGGTAGGGAAGGCCCCCTAGATGGAGGAAGCAGTGACAAAGGTGTAACAAAGACCCAGGTATAACAGTTCACGTGCAGAATAGGAAGCAGTCTGCTGTGGCTGGAACGTCGCATGGGGGTGGACCGGTTACAAGGGAGGACGTTGGAGAGCAAAGTCAGATCTCCAAGGGTTTTTTACCGTACTGAATTTGAGGTTGAACCTGAGAGAAAAAATAGCATTTCAGAAAACAATAATGAATGAATTGGAAAGTATAAAACTGCAAGCAAGGGGTTCATTTTGGAGGTAACTCAAATGAAGATCCTGGGCAGCCGCACTACAGCAGGGCAGCGAGGATGGAGAGAGGTCAGAGTCAAAGGCGTCAGGAGGCAGAATCCACAGGACGGGCGTGGGGTGAACGTCAAGTAAAGGAGGAGCGAGGGGTCAGCGTGACTCCTGGTTCTGGCTCTGGAAGTAAGGGGCCATTCAATCAAATAAGGAAAATGGGAGGCACAGCGCTGAGGAGTTTGGGACCCTCCCTCTGAGTTCAAGGAGCCTGTGAGACATGCAAGGAGAGCTCTTTTCCCTGCATCTGCAGGCCCTGGGGAAGAGGTCTGGGTGGTAGGGCTGGATAGGAAGTTAAGTCATCAGCACTTAGGTGCGTGGAAGCCCCGGAAGACCAGGGGAGTGCACAGGGAGAGACGAAAGAGAGCTGAAGGAGGGGCCTTGGGGCAGCACCTGCATCCATGGGACATCCCCAAGAGGAAGACCCAATGATGGGACAAGGAAGGAGGAAACCCAGCGACGGCGTGTCACACAAGCTAAAGGCAGAGTTCTAGAAATGAGGACACGTCACCCACGAGGGGTGGGCCGACTTCTTCTTATTTACACATCACCTACGCACCAAGGCTGTGACCTGAGAACAGGGTTGGGCCTGATTCATCTCTGTTTCCCCAAAATAGCAAGCACTTAATACAAGAGGAGTAAGGAAGTGAGAAGAGCCAGCACTTTGTGTGTACACATGTGCCAAGCACTAAACACTTTGCGTGGATAATCTGATTTAATCCTCACATCCGTGCTGTTAGGTACATGCTCTTCTCTCCCTCTCTCTCTCCCTCTCTCTCTCTCTCTCTCTCTCTCTCACTATGGGATATTATTCAGCCTTAAAAAGGAAGGAAATTCTGCAATGTGAGACAACATGGGCAAACCTTGAGGACATTATACTAAGTGAAATAAGCCAGTCACAGAAGGACAAACACTGCATGATTCCACTTCCATGAGGGTCTCAAATGGTCGGATTCATAGAATCCAAGAGTGCGACGGTGGTTGCCAGGATCTGGGGGTGGGGGAGATGGGAGTTGCTAATCGACAGTCATCATTTCAGTCATGCAAGATGAATAAATCCTGGTGACCTGCTGTATGACGTTGCACCAGTTGTTGAGGACCTTATTGTATGTTTTATTGTATTTTCATTGAAGCCTAGTTGATTTACAGCATTGTGTTAGTTTCTGGTGTACAGCAAAGTGACTCATTTATATATATGTATACATATATATAACTGAATATATATATGTAACTGAATATATGTATATTCTTTTTCATTATGATCTGTTACAGGATAATGAATATCCTGTATACAGGTCCCTGAATTATACAGGGACCTGTATAGCACAGGTCCCTGTGCTATACAGTAGGACCTTGTTTTTTAACATTTTAAAATTTAAAAGGGTAGATCTCATGTTAAGTGTTCTTACCACAATAAAAAAAAAAAGGTACATTACCTTCTTATCTGCATTTATAGGTGAGAAAAGTGAAGCACAGAGAAGTTAAGAAACATGTTCAAAGTCACACAGCTATTAAGCAGTGGGGCTTGATTTCAAGCCCAGGCAGTCTAACTCCAGTGTCCCTGCTTTTAACCACTATGTGATGCTGCCCATCGACAAAAGCTGAACCCATTACCCCTTCCAGGGAAAAAGAAATCTTTAAACCTTTAAGAATGGCTAGCATTGTAGGCCTCACTATTAGAACTGAGAGGAAATAATGCTGGGGGTTTGCCCGAGAGCCTCCCCTAGGCGTGGTAAGCGTGCGTTTAAAGAGTGGGAGAAACTAAGGCAGCTGGGAGCTCCCTGCGCTTGGCCCAGAACCGGGCTTGCTGGGGCCGTGAATCTTCTCCCCCTGGGAGGGCTATAGGTGTGAGCTGACGGGCGGGAGGGGATATGCCAAGTAACGAGGCGATGCAGTAGCTGCTGCTTCTCAGTGCATTCATCAGGCTCACTAGGGCTCGGAGGCGGAAACGCCGTGTCGTCCCTGCATTACCCGGTCGGGAGCACAGCTCACTCAGCACATTCACACCATTAGCGGAGCCGAACCCACTCCCAGAGCAGCGCGGGGTGCACAAGGGAAAGGGTGTCCTCTAACTTGGGTTTCCCTGGCCCAGACCTAAGACAGCCCTTACCTTGGGCAGCAGCTCTCCACCAGCCAGTCTAGATCAAAGCACAAAGTTAACCTTTAATGTTACCCTACAGCAGCAGTACCCAACCTTTTTTGGCACCAGGGACCGGTTTCGCAGAAGACAGTTTTTCCACGGATGGGGCGGCAGTGGGGGGGATGGTCTCGGGATGATTCAAGCGCATTACATTTACTGTACACTTTATTTCTATTATTATTACATTGTAATATATACTGAAATCATTGTACAACTCACCATAATGCTGACGGGAGGCGGAGCTCAGGCGGTAACGGGAGGCTGTAAATACAGATGAAGCTTCCCACGCTGGCCCGCCTCTCACCTCCCGCTGTGCAGCCCAGTTCCTAACAGGCCATGGACCGCTTCTGGGCCGTGGCCCTGGGGTTGGGGACCCCTGCTCTAGAGCATCGCTGCCCAATAAAAAATTCAGAAATAAAACGCAAACCCACTTGTAATTTAACATTTTCTAGTAGTCAGGTCAAAAAGAAGCAATGAGAAATAGGTGAAATTAATTTTAATAATATATTCTATTTAGCCCTAAATATATAGAATATGATTATTTCAGCTTGTAATCAATATAAAAAATTAGTAGCAAGATATTTCACACTCTTTTTATTTGCACTAAGTTTTCAAAATCTGTGTGTATTTTATACAAAGGTGCCTCTCAATTCCAATTAGCCACATTTCAAGTGCCCAGTGTGGTTGGGTGGCTGGCACAGCTCTAGAGCCTTGTAAGTGTGAGGGGCTGGGACAGCAGAGACGGTCAGGGTCCCTCCAGGCTCCAGTCAGGCAGTGGAATGGGGACAGACCCCACACAGCCAGAGAGATGGGGTAGAGGGGGACCCACCAGCTGGTAACCTCAGGGCCATGTGCAGTCAGCCCGTAAATCTGCAAGGTGGAGGACTCCCTGCCCTGAAAAAAACTGTCTGTTGCTCTGTACGACTTCTTTTCTGTTGTGATGCTCACCTTGGTTTCCATTTTAATGTCATCATGCACAAATAGTTACTGCAAGTACAGTGTGCCTGAAACGTGCTAGATATTGGATCCAGTAAAGCCTTATGCACGTACAGTGCCCAGCAGATGACAAAGCTCTTCACACACAAACCCAAGGGAGAGGTATATTTATTATCTATTGCTATGTAACAAATTAGCATAAACTCAGCTGCTTACAGGAACACACATTTATTACCTCATAATTTCTGCAGGTCAGGAGGCCAGACACAGCTTAGCTGGACCCTCTGCTTAGTCTCTCAAGGCTGCAGTCAAGGTGTCAACCAGGGCTAGGTTTTCATCTGAAGGCTCACCTGGGGAAGGATGTATGTACCTGTTCCCATGGTTGTTGGCAGCATGCAGTTTATTGGTGGTTGGAGGACTGAGAGTTTCCATTTTTTACTGGCTGTGGGTCAGAGACCACCCCCAGGTCCCTATCATGGGCCGTTCTCCATAGGCAGCTTACGACATGGCAGCTTGTTCTTCAAGGCCAGCAGGAGTGCTTCTAACTCCAGTCCACTAGGAGGGAGTTCTTTGTAATTTAACATAATCATGAGTGACAGCCCATCATCACCTTGGCCATGTTTATTGGTTAGAAGAAAGTCACAGGTCTCACTTACACTCAAGGGCTGGTGATTACACAAAAACATGAACACCAGGAGGTGGGGGCATGCGGGCCACCTTCAGGTCTGTCACTACAGTGGTGTTATCCCCATTTCACAGAGGTGGGCAGTGAGGGTTGGGGAGAATGACTAGGTTGTAGGGAACTAAGGTCCACGTGTTGTGATTCCATGGCCAGTATCCCTTCTTCCACATAGGTACAGTGAGACATGGGTCCTGCCCTTTTGTTACTGGAAGGGGGATCCCTTCCAGGACCCCAGAGTGGGCTCTTGTCTAACACTCAGAAATGAATTGTCCGAGGAGACACATACTGACAAAGCAAAAGACTTTATTGGGAAGGGGTGCCCGGGGGGAGAACAGCAGGGTAAGGGAACCCAGGAGAACTCCTCAGCTGTGTGGCTCTCAGTCTCAGGCTTTATGGTAATGGGGTTAGCTTTCTGGGTTGTCTCTGGCCAGTCATCTTGCCTGTGCCCATATTTGGTCCGATTCCTGGTGGCGTGCGCATCTCTCAGTCAAGATGGTTTCCACTGTAAGGGTTTCTGGGAGGTTGGCAGGGCGTATTATGGGCTGGCATCTCCTGCCTCCTTTTGGCCCCTCCCGAATTCTTCCGGCTTGTCAGGGACCTCCTGTTGTGAGATAACTTATGCAAGTCGTTACTATATTATCCTGCCTGGCTGTGGCAGGCAGTTTCCGTCAATGGTTCCCTAACATTTAGGCAGCTTGCAAAAATATTGGGGAGTAGGAGCTAGAAATAAGACCACCTAGAACTCAGCCGTGCTCCCACACAGGAAATAGGTTGCCAGGAGCCTCTACTGGCTTCTCGACATGCCCCTTCCTGGATCTATGGAGACCCCAAAGGTGAAATGTGGGACTTCAACCTGGAAAGAAGAAATCTAGAATATTCATAAAATTAGTAATATATATATATGTTTTGCCCGCGCCGCATGGCATGCAGGATCTTAGTTCCCCAACCAGGCCTCGAACCTGCTGTGCCCCATGCAGTGGAAGCATGGAGCCTTAACCACTGGACCGCCAGGGAATTCCCAAAGTAATAGCTTTTATGAATTACCTGGGGGAGAGGAGGAGAATTAAAAAGAATGGATTGGGGGAAGCCTTGAAGTGTTTCCTTTTTTTTTTTTTTATAGTGAGACTACAGTTATGTATTAGTCTTAGAACTTCATAAAGTTTTAAACTTTAAAAATGTTATTGTGGGAGAGGCCACAACAGTGAGAGGCCCACACACCACAAAAAAAAAAAAAAAAAAGGTTACTGTGTATCTTATGCTATTTTGATAAATATGCCTCACCACCCCCTCCCACATCATCAACAACAACAGAAACAAAAACCCACCCCTCCTTGCTGGTTTATGCGAGGGAATTGAGGTCTCCTGTAGGTAGGGAAATCTAGGAGAGTGCTTCGAGGCAGAGGCCCATGGGTCCCTGGGGGTTTCTAGTCATTTGGGGATGGGGAAGGGGGTGGAATTACATTACGTTCATTACATTTAAAAAAAAAAAAGAAAAAGAGGAAGCAACTTACTGCTCTTTCTGCTGCGATACTGGGGGTCTAGAGCCCTTAGAGCATCTGACTGTGGAAACAGAGAGAAGGAGGCCGCAGGCTCCCCGGCATTTGGGCCGGGGCGCGAAAACCTGCAGCCCACGTGGCTTCAATCACAGAGCAGAAGCCCGGCAGCTCCAGCTCCGTGCGCCCATCTGACTTCTTTGTTTGCTAGGAGCTGGACCCCGCGAGGGTGGCTGCCCTCAGAGCTGTCTTGGGGCTCGGCCTTCCCCCTTCTGTAAAATTCCGGAAATCGCAGGGCAGCCTCAAGCAACAGGCTGCAGGCTCAGGCAGCTGCTCAGGGAGCCGGGCTGCTAGGTTGGGGCCACTCGGGATCTCTGGGGACCACTAACCCTGAGACCTCTTGGCCGGCTCTGTCCAAAGCAAACAGCCAGCAGATGTCCCCAGCGCAGCCTCTGGTGAAACAGTTTATTCTTAGGAGATGGCCATCTCCCCTCTGGGACCCTGCAGGCTCGGCCAGCCTTCCTCCTCTCTCACTTCCTCCCCCTCCCTCCCTCTGAGATGCTTTCCTCTGAATTTGATACCACTCGGTGAACTTTAAAACAGAGGACTGCAAGGAAAATTCAACATTCCAACATGGGAAGTTAATTTGGTTCTCTAGTAAAGAAGAGTTGCTGGAAACTTCTCTGGGGCTCAGGCAACTGAGCACCGGAGGTCTGCTTACCTGGAATGAGGATAAACCCTGTCAGTCTGTGTTGGCAGCCTGTAACACCTAAAACCAGAGGCTGTTAGCCAGCCCATAAGTAAGATTCCACTTACGGCAAGTTATTAAAGTTACATTTCGGGCCTACATTTCAGATGTATTGTTTGAAAGTAATAAGCTAGGTTCCAGCCATGAACTGTTACACTGGAAATGAAAACCTAGGTGATCATCTTGCTTCAAACAATTCAATACCCATCCCACATTCCTGAAAAATATCTATGACAGACACCTCATTCAGGTTTTTTGTTTTTTTTTTTTCACTGTTCTTCCCTCTTGGGACATTAACTTTCAGTCCTTAGCCTTGACCTTACATGCATGTAGTTTACAGATATTATAAGTCAGGATTGCCATTTTCATAGAAATACTTTACTTTGGAGAATGTCAGTACAAACACTACAAGGATGTTTGACAAGTTTCTCAGGTATTCTGTTGTCCTCAAGGCGAATAAGGAGAAAGGAAAATTTTCACAAGGTCAAAAGCTGTTAATTTATTTATTGCTGCTCATGGATTTATGGCACCCAGCCTCCATGAACCAAGCCCTCCCCTTGCAGGGTCCATTTGTCACACAGGTAAACAGAGTTCTCATGCTACAGTATAAATTTAGCATGAAACACTCCTGCTTAAAAACTCTTATGGCTTCCTATTACCTATGCATCAAGGATAATACTCCAGTCTTCTTAGTATGTCAGGCAACGTTTTCCTGGCCTGGCCCTATCCTGCTTTTGCAGCTCATATCCAGTCATTAGGTCCCGTCAACTGTATGCTGAAGTTCCTGGAAATTTCTCATCTTACCCTGAACATATTTCCAGGTCATCCCAACAACTCTGGAATTCCTTAGTCCGCAATTATAACCTGAGAGCCCACAGAGAAATAGGAAATATTGGAGAAGCTGTTATTTAGGAAATAGCCTTCTCCACAGCAACGCTCCAAAAAGCTTTCCCTATCCCACAAATAAGTGGGATCGTGATGTATTTGTCTTCGACAATTCCCCAGAGTAATCATTCCTTTGCTGAGTCCCTTAATAAGAGCTGCTGCCCACTCACCAGCCATGTGCCCTGGCATCAGAACAAATCAGCCCACAGAAAGATATAAATCGTCTTTCTGCCATTTGCTCAAAGAAGGTGCTGTTTGTCCTAGCAGAGGCCCTGCCTCAGTACCTAGGGTCAATTTTGCTCCTTCCTCAGAAGTTTCTTACATATATGTCCTCCCTCTCCCTAGAATGACTACTTTCTTTCCACTTTTGTACTATTTATAATAGCAGCGAAGACATATTTCATATTTCATATTTTAAAGCATTCATGTGCTTTAAAACAAGCGTTCCTTTGTTTAATCCTTACAAAAGCCCTGTGGAAAAGGGACTACTACTATATAAAAGCCCTGTGGAAAAGGGACTACTACTATATAATTTACAGATAATAAAATCAGGTCTAGACAAGTTTAAGGATCTTAAGGCCACATAGTGTTGGCCAGTGAAAGGCAGGATCAGGACTCAGCCTGACCCAAGCCTGCTTGGGTGACCACTCTCCACGCTGTGTTTAAAATTACTATTTTAAGACTTTGGAGGAAGTAAGTGGGGGCTTGTTTTATTGTTACTGTCCTTTGTTTGTTTTGTTTTGCTTCTAATCTTAAATACATAAAATTAAACTAAGAGGAGTTAAGAATTACCTCCAAGACTCAAAATATTCTTTTCCATATTTATTTTCTAACCTCTGTGGCTACCAGGAAATATTTCTTCTTTTTTTTTTTTTTTTAAACATCTTTATTGGGGTATAATTGCTTTACAATGGTGTGTTAGTTTCTGCTTTATAACAAAGTGAATCAGCTAGGAAATATTTCTTAATGCAACCGATGGGGCAATTGAAATTTCTATCCCTTTATGTTTTTTTTTAAAATGATATTTTATTTATTTATTTTATTTATTTATTTTTGGCTGTGTTGGGTCTTCATTTCTTTGCGCGGACTTTTTCTAGTTGCAGCGAGCGGGGGCTTCTCTTGTTGCAGAGCATGGGGCTCTAGGCACGGGGGCTCAGTAGTTGTGGCTCGTGGGCTCTAGAGCGCAGACTCAGTAGTTATGGCGCACAGACTCAGTTGCTCCACAGCGTGTGGGATCTTCCCAGACCAGGACTCGAACCCGTGTCCCCTGCATTAGCAGACGGATACTTAACCACTGCGCTACCAGGGAAGCCCCTATTCCTTTGCGTTTGAGGAAGGAGAACAAGGAACAAAAACTAAATGATCAAACTATTTTGGGGGAAGGAAGAACAATCTCGTACATCCATCCTACTTTGGAATGATGGACATTAGTTTTGAAATCCACCTGGGGAAGAATAACAAAGATTTTGCAGATCTTAGGCACACTTTTTCTGCTCCGAGTAAAGATCATATGCACATGTGTACCATGATGTGTTTAGAAACAACTTTCAACCAAGTTTTAGATTTGTGAATATTTTCTGACTCCTGAACTACTTTTTTTTTCTGCAACCATTTTCTTTTCTTTCTTTTTTTCAATATTAACAGCATTTAATATTAAAAAATCATACAATAAAGAAAATGTAATCAGAATTAATTGCATGGCTCAGTTGTGAGTAGTATTTGCACAGTCACAATAATATATATGCCGAATACACATATTGAAATGTGATATAACTCCACTGTGATCATTGCTGGAGGGGAAGTGTGTATTTGAGAGGCAAGGAGTGGGAAGGAAACAAGAGTATAAACTTTCATCTTCCGTAGGAGAAAGTCAGCAGATAATATCTAACTTTTTTTTTTTTAATAAAGGGATATGACAGAGAAATAGCTAGAATAATTCAGAGTGATTGCCCCTGGGGAACAAAAATTGGGAAGTAAAGTGTGGAGGGGGAGATCACTGTTTTTATGAGCATTATAGATACACTATTATTTTGTTAAAAAATAAAAAGTATTTTAACAAAAGTAAAAATAAAATTCTGGATGAATTCGGTGGTTGTCTCTGGATGATATAAGAAATGGGTGGTTTTTACTTCCTTCGTTCTAATTTCCTCTATTTTGAAAATATGCTATAATTTGGAAACAAATCTGCAACCGTTTTCAACAGCTCAGTGCTCATCCTTCAAAATGCTTGCTCCACATTCCTCCATGTAGTGCGGGACACAGGAATGATGCTGCTCACGATGGGTGGCGCCAGACAGGGAAGGTGGGCTCCTTTCTGTCCGGATGAGAGCACCATTTAGGGAACTTCAGCCCATCTAAAAGGAAGGATGCTGACAATTGTTATTCTCCCTCCTGACCTGCTTCAACACCATCCAGCCCATACCATTTCTCTTCTTAATTCACATTTCTTGAACTGCAAAGAAGTTTTCTTTCTTTTTATCTTTGCCAAACCTTTCCAGAGGTCAGAGCAAAGCTCCAGAGCCTTGATGCCCTTGGGACCACTTCCCAGCACCTCTCAGGTGGTTCTAAGGAGTCCTGGGGGCTGTGAGTAGGAAGATGGGAACTGATCTTTGTCACAGAAGGGCCAGTTTGAGGTCTCCTGGGGCACTTACACCGTCTGCATTCCTCTGTTCTTGGGGCGGGGGTGGGGGGCAGAGTTTCAAATCTCTGAGAGATGAAAACCATGAGCATTCTCTACCCTCACCCCTAACTTTCTTTACCTCCTTTTCCCTTTAATACATTTCCTTTCTCACCATCTGCATTCCTATGAAGGGAGGATTCCTCTCAATCCTGCTTTAAGTTGCTCTTTTCTGACCGTGGGCAGAGTCTTCTATGTGGCTTAGTGGTTTTGAATGCTAAACAAAGCAGGAGATGAAATGCAATTCTTGGCTCTCTAAATTATATTTATTTCTCTAGTATTTTGGGCCTGGAGCTTCCAAGGAGGAATAACGTGTGTTTTATTGAAAAGGAAGGAGTGGGAGGATTAGATGTGAGAGTAACACTTAGTGCCCCTGGAGTCAGAAGGCCTGGGTTCTAGTCCTAAATTTGCCAGTAACCTGCATCAGTGTGACCCAACACTCAGTTGCTTAGTTTATAAGGTAAAGTGGCTAAATGAGTACTGACCACGAATGCCAAATGATAGACCCATGGTTCAAATACTGGCTGTGCCATTTACTAGTTGCATTTCCTTAGGCACTTTATTTGATATCTCCAAGCCTCAGTTTCATCATCTGTAAAATGGGAATAAAAATTGAAACTATTTTATAGAGTGGTTTTAAGGATTAAATAAGATAATGTTCGTAGGGTTCTTAGGAAGTGATCAATAAAATGAGTTATTAGTGGGAACTCCCGGGGGGTCCAGTGGCTAGGACTCTGTGCTTTCACTACTGAGGGTTCAATCCCTGGTAGGGGAAATAGGATCCCACGTGGCGTAGTGCCATAAAAAAAAAAAAAAGAGCTATTAGCATAGAAGTTCCACAAGGTTCCTCTCACCTCTACATTTTATGACTTAATTTGCAAAAAAGGTCATTGAAGATTAAATTTTTAAGTAATGTTCACTTTTTTTACTTGTAGTTCTATTTTTTAAAAAAACAACCGAAATTTATTTCTAACAATTCTGAAGGCTGAAAGTCTGATATCAGGGTGCCAGCATGGTCAGGTGAGGACCCTCTTTTGGGCTGCAGACTTCCCACTGTAGTTCTATTTTGTTTTTGTTTTTTTGTTTTTTAAGACGTTCCTTTTTTCCTGGTTTGCCAATAATTTTTTTCTTTTATCATAAGTGGGTGTTGAACTTGTTAAATTCTTTTTCTTCATCTACTGAAATGCCATTTCTTTTCTCCTCTTCTATAAATATGGGAGATTACTATGATTTTTTTTTTTTTCTTGCGTTACGCGGGCCTCTCACTGTTGTAGCCTCTCCCATTGCGGAGCACAGGCTCCGGACGCGCAGGCTCAGCGGGCATGGCTCACGGGCCTAGCCGCTCCGCGGCATGTGGGATCTTCCTGGACAGGGGCATGAACCCATGTCCCCTGCATCGGCAGGCAAACTCTCAACCACTGTGCCACCAGGGAAGCCCACTATGATTGATTTTTTAATGTTAAATCAATCTTACATTCTGAGGATAAAACCCACTTGATCTGATGCATTATTCTCTGTATATATTGCATGATCTGATTTTGTTAAGAGCTGACTGCATCAATGTTCATGAGGGATATTGGTCTGATTTTCTTTTGCATGTGTATAATATCTTTATCTGGTTTTCCAGACGAGAGTAATACTGATAACATGTTTTGGGAAGTGTTCCCTCCTTCTCTGTTTTCTAAAGGAGTTTGTGTAGAATTATTATTACTCCTCCTCTCCAGGAAGGTTTAGCTCTGATTTTTAAATGTTCCTCTCAACCCTCCCCTTCCCTACACAAGAGTCTTATTTACCAAAATGGAAGAGAAGTCATTATCTCAAGGGGTAGAACAGTCTATAAATACAGTTCAAAAAGTGCTTGAACAAATTAAGGAAAGGTTTTAAAAGGAAGAAGAATTCTACTATAATCCAAACAATATAATTGTGTGGAATATTAAGAACTCAAAGTATATTTCAAAATGGAATTATAGGGTTTCCCTGGTGGCGCAGTGGTTGAGAGTCCGCCTGCCGACGTAGGGGACACGGGTTGCTCCGCAACAGGAGAGGCCACAACGGTGAGAGGCCCGCATACTGCAAAAAAAAAAAAAAGGAATTATATATGTTCATAGCTTCCTGTACTTTTCCTTTGAAACATTTTTTACTTTTACAGATTTTATTTAATTCTATTTAATTGATCACGTTTAATATAACTTAATACTTATGATTAAGTATTTTTCTTTTATTCCTGTGAGTCTTTATCACACAAATATAAGCTTCATGAGGGAAGAGACTAATTCTGTTTTCCTTACTATTATCATCATAAACCTGGCTCAGTTGTAGAAAGCTGCAAGTATTTAATTAATGAACGGAGAGATGATGAATAAATTAATGCTTTCAGATGAGCTTCCCAGAGAACTTGCATGTCCCTCTGAAAAATTAGCTCCGTTTCACTGAAGGCCTATTTTGTGGCAAGCACTGTGTAACCACAAAGATGGGCACAAAGCTACCCCTGCCTGGGAAGCCTAATGTCTAGTGGGAGAAGAGACGGACAAATACTCAGGCACAACGAAATACAAAGACTCTAATAGGTGTCTGTTGAGTACTATGGGAAAGGGGATAAGAGAAAGCCATGTTGTTTAGGCAAAGCCGCCTACCTGGGCTGTTTCCATGAGAGAGGGAGAGAGATTTTCCAGGCAGGGAAGGTGAGGCAATAGAGAGTGAGCAACTTCTTGTGGGTCATGGAAAGGGGTGGGTTTTGTCATGTTCAGACCCCCAGATATCCTAAAAACGATATGGGCAGATGCCTGCTAGATTATTTCAGAGGCACGATCCAGAAAAGTGGGGATTGGACACTTCAGGCCTCTGCTGCCAAATAGGCCTGTGGTGCTGAATGAAATATATCTAAATTCCTTTCTATCTCGATTTACTCACCTGTGACACTACAGCCCAGCGAAAGCCTGGAGATTTAAGAGGGGTTCGCGGGGTGGAGAGCGGGCAAAATTAAGTCTCCATCTGCTTCTGGATTAGAGAACAGTAAACCAGGTCAGGTGGGAAAACTGTTGCTAAAACCTGAGACTACTGTTAAACTAAAAACAATCAAAAGAAAAATTAGAGCTGTTCTCTGAGGGCCAGTTTAAGTAGTATTTCTCTAGAAGCTTCCATATCCTGAATCTCGCCGCACATGACTTGTGCCCTCCTCTTGTCTTTCCCTTGCAACCCAACCTTGAGTGATCATGTCACTCCCACCCAAACATCCAGCACTACTCTACTCCCAACTCTCTACCTGGCAAAGTTCCCCTGTACCTGTCACCCGTCCTACCTACTGAAATGCTGCGATCCTTCAGACCACAGGGGTTACTTCCTCTACTGATTGTCACCATCCCTGGGTTACTCTTTCCTCTGAGCTCCTGAGACTTTACAGGATTTGCCCATTTGGGGGGTTTTGTTTGTTTCGTTTTTTGGTTTTTCTTTTTGGCCTCGCCGCACGGCTTGTGGGATCCTAGTTCCCCAACCAGGGATTGAACCTGGGCCCTCAGCAATGAGAATGTGGAGTCCTAACCACTGGACTGCCAGGGAATTCCCAGGATTTGCCCATTTTGTACTGTCTCATGGTATTCTGATTCTTGCACACCACTTACAACTATATTGGATGCTCCTTGAGAGCAGGAATCAGGAATCCTGTGTTAATCCTACTCTCATGTCTCTCACAAAATCCCCGTGCACAGTGGGGACGTAATACATGCTCACGCTGTTGGTTCCCTGGTTGACACAGGAGCTAGTGGTCAAGGAAATCTGCTTGTATGTCCCAAGCAGCTCCTTGCAGGGCTCGCCACCAATTTCTCCTGAACAAAAATCTTCAGATCTCTGCTAGAGTTCTGTAGAGTTCATGCCCCTAGAAAGGTCACAGATGGAGACCAGTGTGATATGCCCAGAAAAGCTGATTCCGGGACTAAGAACCACAGTGGCTTTTAAAGACCACAGAGAAAATGAGAACTTTAAACAAATATTTTTCCTAGGAGGGCCTCGGCCTCTCATAGGGTTTCTAAGCTGCAAACGCAGCAAAAGAGGTGAGGGCGGAGGAAGGAGGGTGCTGGGCAGAACAGGGCTGCTTTTATGTTGGGCAGGATGGCTTTATCCCCAGGGTCTCTGAACTGCTTCAATGCGTTCTGAAAACCTTGATTCATTTTTCCCCACTCTGAACCAAAATAGTTGAAATACAACATGCCTGGTGAACAGGAAGGAGGGAAGGAAGGTAGGAAGGGAGGAAAGGAGGGAGGGAGGGAGGAAAGAAAAAACAAGATAAGACTTGCTTTCACATTGTTCTGGTACCCTGCTCTTCCGGCAAGGTCCAATGGAGAAGACAGAAGCGTCCTTTCTCCTTTCCTATCAGGCTGAACAAAGGAGGTTGCAGCAGAAATACTTTCCAGCAGGGGTGTGACCATCCTGTCGCCAACACCAAAGATCTAAGTTTCTCCTTCCGCACCCTCCACAGAGAAGCCCCAACTCCTCCCCCACCCTACAGGAGAAGGGAGTTTGGAGAAACAGAGACATCAGACACAGCAAAGAGCAAAGGGCCAAACTGTAAACATGGGGCTTCCCAAAGTCAAGGTCTGGAGGCCTTTTCTCTGAGGCTGTTGGATTTGCATTCTGAACAGGACTATCCCTCCGACCCCCTGGCCACCCAGCTCAGAGATCACTGGCAGCCATTACTCACCTCCCACTGACAGATGGGTGACTTGAGAATTCTCTGGAGAAAGAGAACAGCTTCAAAGAAAAAGCCTCTGGATGCTGACATTTGGGAATCCCGCAGTGAAAAAGCCTACAGAGCAATCCGTGGCACAAAAAGCCCTGTTGGCTCACAGCACTTCCAAAGAGCTTTTTGGTGTCTCTCTCCCTAACATGAGACATTTGAGAAAAGTAAGAGGAAAACGAATAGAAACAGAGACTGTGCAAGGAGCCCTATGATCAATATCCTAGGGGACATAAAGGAAGAAATTGTAGACTGTTATGCAAAAGGAACAGATTAATAATAATAATGACAATATTTATTGAACATTTACTATGTACCAGGCATGTATTTAAACTAACTTAATCCTCATTACGTGCTTTAATCCTCATTTTTTAAATTTAAAATTTAAAAAAATTTTTATACAATTTTAAAGGTTACTTTCCATTTACAGTTATTACAAAATAATGGCTATACTCCCCATGTGGTACAGTACATCCTTGAGCCTATCTTCTACCCAACAGTTTGTACCTCCCACTCCCCCACCTCTATAATGCCCTTCCCCCGCCACTGGTAACCACTGATTTGTTCTCCATATCTGTCAGTCTGCTTCTTTTATGTTATATTCACTAGTTTGTTGTATTTTTTAGATTCCATTTATGAGCAGTATCATATAGTATTTATCTTTCTCTGATTTATTTCACATAGCATAATGCTCTCCAAGTCCATCCATGTTGCTGCAGATGGCAAAATTTCATTCTTTTTTATGGTTTTTTTTTATAGTTAGGGAGTAGTATTCCATTGTGTATATATATATATACAACATCTTTTTTTAAAAAAATTTATTGGAGTATAGTTGATTTACAATGTTGTGTTACTTTCGGGTGTACAGCAAAGTGAATCAGTTATACATATACATATATCTATTCTTCTTAGATTCTTTTCCCATATAGGCCATTACAGAATATTGAGTGGAGTTCCCTGTGCTATACAGTAGGTTCTTATTAGTTATCTATCTTATATATAGTAGTGTGTATAAATCAACAATCCTCATTAAATGCCCATGAGTTGGGTACAATTATTTCCCCCATTTTATAGATGAGAAAACTGAGGCACAGAGAAGGTAAGGAACTTGTCAGAGGTTATATAACCAGAAAGGAGTATGTACTAAATGTATTTGAGTTGCTGATTTTAATGACCTCTAAGAGATCCTTTGAAAAGAACTCTCGGAACAACTCAAACAACATGAGAAAAAGGTAAGAAAATGAGGGGATCAACCCAGGAGGTCCAACATCTAACACATATGTATACAAAGAGGAAGAAGTGAAAATGGAAGGAATTATCTTTAAATAGTATAATAACATTGCCTTACATTTAAATGAGCTTTCAGATTACTAACAATAAATGAATGGGGAAAAAAAAAAAAGACGTACAATCCAAAACCCATCTTAGCAAAATTTGACAACTCCAAGGATGAAGATAAAACCCTAAAAACTTTCAGAGAGAAAAAAGAAGTCACTTATGAAAGATTGGAATTAAAACTGGCATCAGACTTCTTAACAGAGACTCTGGAAGCCAGAAGTGAATGGAGCAATGCCTTTCGGAATTGAGAAAACTGTATCCAACCTGGAGCAATGCCTTTCGGAATTGAGAAAACTGTATCCAACCTAATATTCCATAGCAACCAAGCCAGGAGTCAAGTGTGAGACACTGAATGCACAGGAACTGGTAACAAGTGTTACCTGTAGGAGGGAAACTGAGGGCTAGGTGTGGGCAACAGACTTACCTTTCACTGTGGACCATTTTGTTCTGTTTGAATGTTTACCATATGCTTATCACATTATTCCAAAAAGTTTAGAATCAAGAAATCACTTTTAAGTGATGCCAATAGTTAATTAAATTTGGAAGCCACCAAAAGCCCTTGGATGATTACCGGTTCTCCACTCCTCTCTTGTAAGCATGGAGTAGGCAGGGAGAAAGGGAGGTCAGCCAGAACCTGTTTGCTGCACTGGTGAAAATGCAAAGATCCTCTGGAAGTCAATCCTCTGGCGAGCCAAAGCCAAGACTCATCATTAGGTCATTTGAATAAATACAGGAGTGAATGAAAGGATAAGTGAGCATGAAGCAGCCATTTGAGTCATTTGGGTGTGGGTGAGTGAGAGGAAGGAAGTAAAGCTAGGGGAAATTGTTTGGCACTGTAAATCCTCCCTTGCTGAGACCTGACATTTTCCGCAGGGATGTATATTGGGTGTAGGGAGCCAGACTGCAACGCTAGGTCTCTTCTTGCCACCTCAACATGAGAAGTTGAAGTCTGGGTTAGCCGATTTAGCTGTATACCATCATTACGTAGCACACAGATCAAGGTCCAGATTTTTATTGCCATTCTCTGTCTCTGGGAGAAGAGAAGCTCTGAGATGTTTCTTGTGAAGCATGAGCTAAGCCTGATTGTAGTTCTGCTCACATACTTGATGTAGGAAGCATATGAAAGCTTATTGCAGTCCTTAAGAACTTATCTAATTCAGTAGTGATTTATAAGCCCTTTTAAAAGAGTCTGTGTTACACACATAGGGAATGGACTTGAGGACACGGGGAGGGGGAAGGGTAAGCTGGGACAAAGTGAGAGAGTGGCATGGACTTATACATACTACCAAATGTAAAATAGATAGCTAGTGGGAAGCAGCCGCATAGCACAGGGAGATCAGCTCGGTGCTTTGTGACCACCTAGAGGGGTGGGATAGGGAGGGTGGGAGGCAAACACAAGAGGGAGGAGATATGGGGATATATGTATATGTATAGCTGATTCACTTTGTTATAAAGCAGAAATTAACACACCATTGTAAAGCAATTATATGCCAATAAAGATGTTAAAAAAAAACCCACTAAGCCATGTAAGAAAAAAAATAAATAAGAATCTGTGTTAAATGGTAATGAATGGTCACCTTTTCATGAGCATATTAGTAAGAATATATTCCAGCACTTTAGCCAAATGATAATAGGTCAGTAGCATCAGCCTCTTGGAGAAAGACCATATCCTTTTTTTTTAAATTAATTAATTTTATTTTTGGCTGCGTTGGGTCTTTGTTGCTGCGCTCGGGTTTTTCTCTAGTTGTGGCGAGCAGAGGCTACTCTTTGTTGCGGTGCATGGGCTTCTCATTGTGGTGGCTTCTCTTGTTGTGAAGCACGGGCCTTAGGCGCGTGGGCTCAGTAGTTGTGGTGCATGGGCTCAGTAGATGTGACACACGGGTTTAGTTGCTCTGCAGCATGCAGGCTTTTCCCGGATCAGGGATCAAGCCCATGTCCCCTGCATTGGCAGGAGGATTATATTCTTGAATCTTGGATACAAATGCCATTTGGGGGAATTACTGTCTTCCACATTCTACCTGCCATAATCTTTGAAGATGATTTCTTTTTGCCCCCATGATATTAGGATGGCACAGCTTCTGTAAACATTTCCCCGTGACACATTCCAGGAAAATGTGTTACCGGAATGATGTGAAGAGTATAGTTTATATCATTTTGTAGAGCATGGGAGGTCTGAAGTCAGACTGAGTTGAAATTATTAACTTTGAGATCTTAGCAAATTACTTAACCTCTCTGAGTCTTAGGTTTTGCTCTGTAAGATGAGGTAAACCGTGCTTCATAGGGTTAAGTGATTAAATGAATTTATATATATATAATGTATATATATGTATGTATTCCTCAGCATACGGTAACTGGCATATAATAAGCACTCAATGAATGTTAGATATTGTTAATATTATAAAGCATTTTTATGATTGCAGAGTACTTTCAGATAAACTAACACTAAACTACAATTCCCACCTACTCTGCATAACAAAACTCAAAATATATATGGGAAAGAACTGTGAAATCTAAAAAGTGCTATGCAGACATAAAAGTGGTAATATCAAGCTTATCATTACATTTTTATAAAACAGAATGAAGAATTCATGTCATAACCTACTCCTAGGGCTGTTGTGGTTACCAGAAAACTTGTGAATAGTTAAAGCATTTTTAATTCTATGAGACGGTGATTATCATTGTCAATGGGGAGGTAGAGGAAGCTAATGCATAATTTTTTAAACATTTATGAAAGGATGTGGTAGGCAGCCTCTAAGATTGTCTCCAGAATTCCTCCCTCCTAGTATTCCTTCTGCCTGATTGTGGGCAGGAATAATGTAATCACTTATAACAAATATCAAAAGAATATGGCAACAGGTGTCTCCTCTGAGTTTCCATCTTCGACACTTTCTTGTGCTTTCTTTTGGGTCACTTACCCTGGGAGAAGCCAGCTGCCATGGGATGAGGCAGCCCTTTGGAGAGGCCCATGTAGTGAGGGATTGAGACCTTCCAACAGCCACGTGTGTAAGCTTAGAAATGGAGTCTCCCTACCTCAGTCAAACCTCCAGATGAGACCACAGCCCCAGCCAACAGTTTTACTGCACCTCCTGGGAGACCCTAAGCCAAAGCTACCCAGCTGAGCTGTGCCCAGATTCCTGACCCACAGAAACTAAGAAATATGTTTGTTGTTTTAAGCTGCTAAATTTTGGAATGAGTTTGAAACTCTTAACTGCCAAGTTTTGGAATAAGTTCGATTTATTATGTAGAAAGAGGTAAAATTAGTAAAGAAGTATAAGATACATACCTAAAATGCACAAACGAACACTCCCAAGTTAACAAGCACCCAAATCTAGAAATAGAACTTAGCCCCTTGGATGGCTCCCCATGTTCCCATCAACCCATTCCTCCTTCTTCAAAGGGTAACCTCCATCTGGACTTCTAACAGAATAGATGAATTTTCTGTTCCTGTACCTTGTATAAACAGAAGCACGTAGCATGTACTCTTTTGTGTCTACCTTCTTTGGGTCAGCAGTACATTCCTCTTGTCTAGTTTTTAAAGGCCTGCTCTAAAATGCCATTGTTTAATTACAGTATTTAATCTATTCCAAATAGTAGTAAAGAAGAGGGTGAGTTGATATATATGTAAAAATGGGAGCATACTAGAGAAAGATTGAGAAGCATCTCTGTATATGACCAAGAGTAGAAAAGAAGATGATGAGAAGGTCTGCAGGAATTCACAAGAATCCCAGCAGAACTCTAGAGCAATAAAATGTTTGTTAAATATATATATACTGACAGGCAGTATAATACACCGTCAAGAGTATGGGTGTTACAGATAACATGCCTGGATTAGAATCATGGCTCTACTCCTTACTAACTGTGTGATCTGGGCAAATTAATCTCTCTGTGCCTCAGTATCTTTGTCTATAGAATGAGAATAATACTAGTGCTTACCTCACAGGATTGTTGAGAAGTTTAAAAATGGAAATAAATATAAACTGAGGGCTTCCCTGGTGGCGCAGTGGTTAAGAATCCGCCTGCCAATGTAGGGAACACAGGTTCAAGCCCTGGTCCAGGAAGATCCCACATGCCACGGAGCAACTAAGCCCATGCACCACAGCTACTGAGCCTGCACTCTAGAGCCCGTGAGCCACAACTACTGAGCCCACGTGCCACAACTACTGAAGCCCGTGCACCTAGAGCCTGTGCTCCACAACAAGGGAAGCCACCGCAATGAGAAGCCCGTGCCGTGCACTGCAATGAAGACTCAACGGAGCCAAAAATTTTTTTTAATTAAAAATAAATATAGATAGAGTAGTGCAATGCTTTGCACAAAATGAGCATTCAAAAATTGTTAGCTGTTATTGATAAATGTTTCCATAGGGAGTTTTTTGGGTTTTTCGTTTGTTTGTTTTGCGGTACACGGGCCTCTCACTGCTGTGGCCTCTCCCGTTGCGGAGCACAGGCTCCGGACGCGCAGGCTCAGCAGCCATGGCTCACGGGCCCAGCCGCTCCGCGGCACGTGGGATCCTCCCGGACCAGGGCACGAACCCGTGTACCCTGCATTGGCAGGTGGACTTTCAACCACTGTGCCACCAGGGAAGCCCTCCATCGGGAGTTTTTAGAAAATATATTGGGTGACCAATTTGTACTGTCATTTTGTTTCTTGGCTCTTCTGTCTGTCCCTAGAGTGGGTGATGGAGAGGGAAACAGATGAAGTTCAGACTGGGCATCTTCTCTTTGTAATTAGCTTTGATGGGAAGGTGGAGGAGGAAGGATAAAGTTAAAGGCTGAAATGAGGCTTTAACTTATCAATAGATTTTAATTATAAGCATAATCTCAAGTCTCCATTGCTGTGAATCCCTAAAAATTGACTACTGCTTTCTCAGTAGCCAGTCTGTGTCTATTTTTAATTTCCTCCCTCTGGTCAAATCTCTGCTGAAGGTAATAAAAGATTTAGATTTAGAAAGCGACTTAGCATTTGGAATGAGATAGAGGCTATAAATAGGCATGTCAATGAAACAGGTTAGCTCTTGGAATCTCAGCATCAAAGGCATACATTCTTGTCTGATCTGCATACTGACACGGGCATGCTTGTAGGGGTCTCTGGACAGGTGTGTGTGTGTGTGTGTGTGTGTGTGTTTGTGTGTGTGTGGTGCTGCACATGTGGACGTGAATACATGCACGGGACATGTACAATTATACTCCTGAGAACAGAATTCTGAGGGGTAACTGGTATACTTTTTAGTAGCAGAGTGATCCCTGTAGACTAGATTGGTAGCCTTACCCTGACAATTAGTACTGGAGAAATCAGGGTACACCATTGCTCCCAGATGGCCAACCCCCAGGTGTAGGACAGTGGTAGGTAGAGCTTACATGCTGATTTTGTAATACTACAGACCAGTCTGTGAGACCTCACCAGGATCAGGGTCCACAGTGATGTTCTAATCTGCCAAACACCGAGGTCAGCTTGACAACTCGTTTCCTAAGCAGTCAGGCCGCCGTTCCCAGTCTTTGGGATGTCATCACCTATGAATTAGAGCTGCTACAAGTCCAACCTATTCTTCAGGCCCAGGTTAAATACTTCCTTTTGTATGAAGCCATCCCTGATCGCCTTGGTGATCTTCCTCTTGTAAATCCTAGAGCATGTTCTGACCCTCACATTCATATTTATCACACACGCTGCCTTGAACTGGATTTGTTGGGTGCCTCTTTTGTTTCTCTATTATTGGGACGTCTTCGTAGACAAAAGACAATGTCATTCACCTCTGTAGCCCGGCACCATCTAGGGTGGTAACAGGAGTGCTACTCACATTGCTTGAACAACTGCGCACTCCTGGTTACCCAGCTCTGGCTGCCAACTATTTTGTCAATGTTCCCGTTAGTTTGTGGCACCCAGAGTCTGAAGCATGGTGGATACGATGTTTAAGGAAATGCTATAGAAATCAGTATTCCTGAGTATCTTATGATATACAATAATAAACAATTTGATACTAACAGACCTGTCAAGAACTTATAAAAGTTTTCCCGTGATTTCAGATTCTCAGTGATAATGAGAGACTATGAACAACTTCATATGTTTTAGCAGATTAGTTTTAAATGCGAAATTGACCTGAAGGCAGGATAATGACCAAGATGACCTTCTGGGCCTTCCCAAGCTTGAGATTCTAGATTACAGAGAACCAGAGCATTCTAGGGTTTTGTAATTCAGTAAATTACCAACCTAAAACAAAGGCTAAACATCAAGATTTAAAGGACCCTGAGGGTTCTTCTGCTTATTTCTCCCCTCTAAGCCACCTGGGATGGGTTTTTGTTCCTTCCCTCACCGCCTCTCTGAAGATGATACGTCACAGTACCCGAGTAATTGATTTGTTTCATAAAAGTTCTGCAGTGAAAGTAAGTTTTTTTGGTCTTAGACAAAGTAAACACCTATTTCAGTTGGAAAAAGTTAAACCAGTGACCTTAAGTTATTTTTTTAAAGTGTGTGTTTCTATTTCTTTAATGACGTTATTCTCAGATGCCTGATCGTATTTTCTAAGATTTCCGTTTTTTCCATGGCCCTCGGAAACTAAATGCCTACAGTGTGAAATTTAGCATATAACCACAAATGGCAACAAAGTGCTTTTCAAGCTTAAATCCAAGGTCGTCTATAATTCTTTGTCAATTTTAATCCTTTTTACTATTATAAAAACATAAGGTGAGGCTCGGCTAATCTCGCTAAGCAAATTCTGCCCCCTTGTGGATTAAAATATCCACAGCTAGGAAAGAAATGCTACAGTTGCATGGGGCCAGTTCCTTTTAGTTCTATCAAAGAGCCCGTCAGTGATCTTGAAAAGTAATGTTACAATGGAACAAAACTAGACTCTTTGTGTAAATTGTGTAAGAGCTGATAGGTGATGACAAAATACATTGACAGCTAATAGTATACATCTGTATCTCACACTTTGTATGCAAGGACCATGCCTTGACTATATCAAGCGTTGGAAAAATATTTCATAGAATGTTAGGAAGGACATGAGATATTGAGTTTAACATCCACACATAAGGATCCCTTTCACAGCCCCTGACATACCCACACTTGAGTGACTCCTGGAATGGAAAATTCACTAAATGATTCAGTGCATTCTCTGATCAGGCAGGGACTAACTGTTAGGAAGTCTATCGACATATTAAGCCCAGATGTGGATAAACGACAAGGTCCTACTGTATAGCACAGGGCACTGCATTCAATATCCTGTGATAAACCATAATGGAAAAGAATTTGAAAAAGAATATATATATGTATAACTGAGTCGCTTTGCTATACAGCAATAACACAACATTGTAATTCAACTATAATTCAGTTAAAAAAGATATTAAGCCCAAATGGAATAGATCCTTTGTAAGAGAATCATATCATTTCAGAACTGGAAAGAGGTGTTGGAGATCTCCCAGTTTATCCTTTTATGATTGAACCTATTACACCATCTGGACCTAATTCTACTCTCTGGAACAACACTCAATAAGCCTATTACTTGTTTTGTAGGCTTTTAAATGTTGGAAAGGAACTACCATGTTGCCCCTTAGTCTTCCGTCTTGCTACCTTTTCACCAATAATTGTGTCAACTATTCCTCATATGACATGTTTTTAGATCCCATCATCTCCCAGTTACAACCCTGGATACCAACTTTTTTGTCAATGTCCCTCTCATGTGCAGCTTCTAGAACTGAACACAGATGTTCTGGGTGTGCTCATTTGTCTAGGATAGAGGACAATGAAGCAGTTATTCCTCAAAGCGGTTTTGCAACCCAAACTCCACGGGCTTTTTCAGCAGTTATATCATACTACTGGTCAGTGCAAATCCTGTAGCCCCCCAGGTCCTCCAGGTCTTTCCCACCCTGTACTTGTGCCTAGCTATAACTTCTAACAATTGTCTCTGTTAAATTTCATCTAGCCTTTGGCTCAGAATCCCAGCTAGCAAGATAATTATGTATCTTAAATGTGTTCACTCAGATTAGCTAAGCTACCTAGCTCTCTGCCACCCATATTTAATAAACATGACCTCCGTGTTTCCAACCAATTTCAAGGCAAAGGCAATGACCTCTGGTGTGGGAAAGAGATTAGCATAAACACTGGAGGTGGGCCCATGTCCCCGCAGTCCCAACCATCAGCCGTGTGGCCTCAGCTGTGTGGTCCTCTGTTTTCTCTTCTCTGAAACAGAGGTGATAACAGCTCATCGTGTGCTCATAGGGCCACGTGAGATGATGCATTTGAATAGGCTGAGTTAATTGTTAATTGCTAAATAAATGTATAGTATTATTAATCATTAGCTTTCAAATGGTCTGAGGAGGGAGGAGAAACTGTTATCTTATGTGTTCCCTTTATACCTGATAGGTGAAGAGCTCCGTACAATTTTTTAATGTGGATAAATACACACAAAGTACATATTGAGACAGTTTTTCACAGAGGGGAAGGAAGGTGAGTTGATAATTTTTTTAAATTAATTTATTTACTCGTGGCTGCATTAGGTCTTTGTTGCTGTACGCGGGCTTTCTCTAGCTGCGGTGAGCGGAGGCTACTCTTCCTTGCAGTGCGCCAGCTTCTCATTGCGGCGGCTTCTCTTGTTGCGGAGCAGGGGCTTCAGTAGTTGTGGCACGCGGGCACAGTAGTTGTGGCTCGCAGGGTCTAGAGCGCAGGCTCAGTAGTTGTGGCACACGGGCTTAGTTGCTCCGCGGCATGTGGGATCCTCCCGGATCAGGGCTCGAGCCCGTGTCCCCTGCATTGGCAGGCGGATTCTTAACCACTGTGCCACCAGGGAAGCCCATGAGTTGATAATTTTTAATCAGCCTGTGTTTAGTCTGGAAACTTCTTCAACTATCTTCTATCAGCATAAGGCTCTCCCTTTTCCCCTCTCCTCTCCCCCCTACATCTAGCCCTGCTCCTTCCCTCCCTCCCTCCCTCCTCCTTTACTCCATCTTCCTCCCCACTTCCTTCTGCCTTCCTTCTCCTCCTCTGAAACCAACCCCCAGGCTGGGAAGCCAGAGGAAGCTCTATACACTCCCACCTCCCACCCCGCCACTGAAGCCCAAGGCTGCCATCTTGGTCCTTGCACCCACATTAATTTTAGGATTACAGGAACAAATGCTCACCTCCTGGGGGAAAAAAACAAGGCACCACACTGATTCCCAGATGCCTGAAATTCCACTGATAACCACAGCTGCGTTCCTTCAGCTCCAGGCTTTCTCTAAATATCAATTATACGTTTGTCTCTGAGAAGACATTGAGATGAATCTAGCAGCTCAGAGTGAATTGGTTTTCCTTTTCCGAACACCTCATAAAGGCAGCTGGCTGGAGAGATGCTGGGTTTGGACTGGGAAAGCAAAATAGAGAGAAGAGAAACTTGCCTGGTTCACAGCAAGGGCGCCTGAGAGGCTGACGAGAGGAGAGAGGCTGCCTCTGCTCAAACTGCTTCTCCACCAGGAATGTTCTCTGCCTTCCCTGGGGTCTGTGCAGGAAAAGCCTGTCGTCTCCAGAACCAGCTTAATCCCACTTACTCTTTGGCGTCTTCCTTAACCACTCTTGTCAGAAATGATTGATCTTCCATACAATATGATCACTTTTCCTAGGTGTAATCAAGATGTTGAAACATAGCAGCAAAAATATGCAGCAAAATATACATGTATACATACATATATGTATGTATATATACATATACACATGCATACATATATATACAGATACATATATATATATATGGAGAGAGAGAGCAAATATGGCCAAATATTAAGAGTTATCTAGCAAAATGACTTTCAGACTCCTCACAATTCTTCACTTCCTCAGCATGTTTTTCTGGTTTTCCTTGTCTTTCAAAGCATGGCGTGTACAACTATTAATAATAACAATGAACACATGTTGAGTATGTACTGTATACCACGTGCCAGTGCCAGACACTTTACATACGTCAAATGTAACCCTTAAAATCCCCTTTCATGGTTGATGTTTTTATGCTCATTTTACAGAGAAGGAAAAAAGAGCAGTCAGGGAATTAATTGGTCTTAGAGCCAATTACGTCCACATCTGTCTGACTCCAAACTCATGCTCTTTCTATTGCATCCTGCCGTACCTTGAATTGTACACACTGTTCCATACAGTCTGGAAGGTACACGCCTTCACACACACACACACACACACACACACACACACCTACAGAATTTATATGTATATATAATATATATATATTAGTCTTAGAAATCAGGAGGAATTCGGGTGAGTCACTTCTCTCTAAGCCTCGATTTCTTGATCTATAAATTAAGAGAAGTCTATTTTTAAATTTCCAAAATCCTTTTAATTTTGCTAAATGACGTTCGATGATTTTGATTTTCTTGAGGCTTTCTCAAATATTCCATGTAAAGCAAAACACAAGAAAATTCTCCTCCTCTTCAGGTAAGAGAACAGGTCCATTGAAAAGAGTGTAATCACCGAGTGGAAGCGGGTGCTTGCACCCCTCCATAGCCTGTTAGCAGGTGCCCTGCTGTACACTAAATAGTGCGCATGACCTGTGTTGATGAGGGCAGCATAGAGGATCCATTCTTTGGAGAGAGTAGCAAGCAGACCCTGGGCAACTTGTACCCCGTAGGCATTCAGCAAGTATTTGAGAAGTAGAAAATTTCTCTGTTAGGGAAAAAAAAGAGAAATAGATATTTTATATGCAGCATCCTGGTTTCTATTAAAATTTACCCCTGGCCATTTGTCTTTTTGCATCCGTGAAAGCAAGATGGGTCACTGGCAGCCCTAGGGGAGCCATCTGAGAAAATTCAGCCAGGGTTCTCACTCCTGCCACATCTCTCGAACCCATACAGTCTGATCCAGAAATAGGGCCTCAGTATATGAGGGAAACAGTGTTTTTGTCAGGGCTTGAAGACTATAGGCTTCACTTACTTGGCCTAAGTGAGCTTCCTTGAAAGGGTTGTCCAAGGCGTCTACCTGACCACTGAAACAATGCCAGCTCTTCATATATAACATTTTTAGAAAGGCGATTTGAGAGTGAATGTTTTATGTGAGTAGAATAGTCAACTATGAGTGTTTTAATGTGAATAGTCAATTGGTTATAGAAATCGCCTTTTAAAAACTGACTCATCGGGCTTCCCTGGTGGCGCAGTGGTTGAGAGTCTGCCTGCTAATGCAGGGGACATGGGTTCGAGCCCTGGTCTGGGAGGATCCCACATGCCGCGGAGCAACTGGGCCCGTGAGCCACAAGTACTGAGCCTGCGCATCTGGAGCCTGTGCTCCCCAACAAGAGAGGCCGCGATAGTAAGAGGCCCGCGCACCGCGATGAAGACTAGCCCCCACTTGCCACTACTAGAGAAAGCCCTCGCACAGAAACGAAGACCCAACACAGCAAAAATAAATTAATTAATTAATAAAAACGGACTCATCTCCTCAGTGGATTCATCTTCAAAATATGTGGCTTATTTTCCCTCAGTTATATACAAGTATTCATGTTGAAAAAATAAAGTTACCCCTGCCCCTTCTTTTTTTTTTTTTTTTTTTTTTTGCGCGGTATGTGGGCCTCTCACTGTTGTGGCCTCTCCCGTTGTGGAGCACAGGCTCTAGACGCGCAGGCTCAGCGGCCATGAGCTCACGGGCCCAGCCGCTCCGCGGCATGTGGGATATTCCCGGACCGGGGCACGAACCCGCGTCCCCTGCATCGGCAGGCAGACTCTCAACCACTGCGCCACCAGGGAAGCCCCTGCCCCTTCTCTTTGAAGGAGGTCTTGAAGGTTCAAACGAATCTTTAATAAATGTAAATGCCCTTTAGAGAATAAAACCTTAAACTAATCTTAACGAATGTAGGCAGCAGTCATCTGAGGAGAAGCTCCTTTCTGTACTAGAGAAGAACATTTTAGGGGGAGACCCCTGTGTGCCATCACCAGGTGCTTTACCTCAGCGTCTAGCTTAATTCCCATTTTGCAGATGAGAACACTAAGGCTCAGAGAGGGTAATTCTCCCAAGCTCACAGGGGTCCTTTGTTAAGTGCTGGAGCTGTAGGCAAAGGCTTCAGCTTAGGGAGCGGCCGCAGCATCCATGACTGCATTTGCACATGGAGAGGGTCCTTACCACTGCCGCCTTCCAGCACCTGTCCCCGCTGTCAAACGCCACAAGTCCCAGTCACACGATAGAGATAATTCCCTTACTTGCAGTTATGCCACCAACCAGCTTTGTGACTTGACGCTTCAGTTCTCCAAGCTGCAGTTAAATTTTGATGATCCCTAAGGTCTTTCTCAATGAAGACAAACCATTCAGTGTCCAGGGAACCCAAGGCTGGCCCCGGGGTGTTGGGATTGCTCCTTCCTGCTCACCGGCCAGGCGGCAGACGAGCTCGGCATCCCCCATGAGCACTGCCGAGCCTGGGGGTGGTAATCAGAGCCCAGGCCCCTGTCCGTGTAGACTGTAGAACATGAGTGTGGGTTAAAAAGCACAGAAGGACCTGAGAAATCTTCAGGGGGGTTCTGGGGAACTGAGGTTCAGGGAAGACTAAAGGTGCGTGCACCCTGATCTTGAGGCCCCCTGCCTTGGTAAAGCCGTTTGTATTCACTGAGTGGCCAGTCCCTGCACTGCTGTGTTTAATTCTGGGTGTGGTATAAATAGAACTTGGGGCTCTGGCAAAGCACACCGCACCACTACGTTCCTTTCCTTGTGGGACAGCAACCAAATCTGAGCCTTTGATTCCCTCTAGTGGCTAAAATCGGCAACTTACATAGCTGATTCTTTGCAACTTATTCAATGTATAGAGTGCCTGCTGTATGCACCAAATTGGTACCGGGTTCTCTAGCTTTGCCAGGAGTGCTTCACTTGAACGTGGCCGTGTCCAGTGGAATGATCAGGGGTGGAAGCCAGAGCTCCTTCTTACAGGCTTAGCTTAGCACAGTGCAAACCACCTCTGCTTTACGGGGACTGAGGGAGCATTGGGTTTTATATGGGTTATTTCTGCCACTAAATGAGTTGTCGTGTTGCAGGAAGGGGGACCCCTTCCAGGGCCCGACAGTGGGCTGTTGTCTAACACTAGGAAATGAATTGGCTGAGGAGACACACGTGCTGACAAAGCAAGAGACTTTATGGGGAAGGGGTCCCCGGATGGGGGGGAGCAGCAGGGTAAGGGAACCCAGAGAACGGCTCTGCCACGTGGCTCACAGTCTCAGGTTTTAGTTTCCGGGTTGTCTCTGGCCAATCATTCTGACTCAGGGTCCTTCCTGGTGACACGTGCATCGCTCAGTCAAGATGGATTCCAGCGAGAAGGATTCTGGGAGGTTGGTAGGACATACGGACTGGCATCTCCTCTCTCCTTTTGACCTTTCCTGAATTCTTCCGACTGGTGGTAGCTTGTCAGTTCCGAGTTCCTTACCAGGACCTCCTGTTGTAAGATAACTCATGCAAGTGGTTACTGTCGTGCCTGACCAGGAAGGGCACTTTTGGTCAGTGGGTCCCCTAACAGTAGGACCTTGGGCCGACTCCTTTATTCCCAGACCTCAGGTTGCTCATTGGTAAAATCATTGTGTGGGTTAGATTCTAAATCCATCCAACACGTATTTATTGAGCACCTGCCGTGTGTGAGACCCAGGCTGAGTGCTCTGGGCATGCAGTGGTGAACAGAACTTGATCTCAAGGAGCTTAGAGGCTAACGGGAGAACCAGACATCCAGGAAGCCACATAAAATAAAGGGCACGAGATCACACTGTTACTACAACATGGCAGAGGTAACTGAGAAACCACAGGAGCCTAACTCGGATTCAGAGATCAGCTCCAGGACTATGAAAGTGAGAAGGTACGGAAGATAGTCGTGAAGGTAAGATCAACCCTTTGGCAGAGTGTGGAAAAATGTAAGAAAGGGAAGAAGTCAATGATACTAGTCTTCTACCACCAGCAGAATAAAAAAAAAAGAGTGAAAATCAGACAGAGGAGGATGAAGAAGCCCTGGAGAGTTCTTCCCCCAGTTCATCAAGTACTGCCCTGTGTCTGCCAGGTAACTGAGACCTTGCTGTCTCTGTCGTCTCTCCAGAAAAAGCACTGGAGAAATGGTCATTTGTGTAGAGATTAAACACAAATGGTCACCTGTGTAGAGACCCAATAAAGCACTCAGATGTTGATGATTAAAATACCAACAAGCTGTAAAAAAAAAAACAAAAACAAAAAACAAAGGGCCCGTGCAGCATAGCATGGTTGTCAGTGTGAGCTTCGCAGTGAGACATCTGGGTGGAGCCCAGCACTGCCACACTGCACTAGCTGTATGACATTGGGCGAGTTGCTAACCCCCTCTTCACATTTCCTCAGTGATTCTGGATAATAACCCTTTCTTTATAGAGTGGCTGCTCAGTGTAGAGCCACACCATTGGAAGTGCTCACTACGTGACGGCCACGCCCACTGCAGTGTCAAGTTCTAAACATAACAGAAAGCCTCTTGAGAATGTCAGTTAGACCCCGCAAGGGGCTTGTCTTTTGGTCCTGAGGCCCCTTCTCGTGCTCAGCAGATTTCTCTAGTCTCCTTTCTTGGCCATGGAGCTTGGGAATCCACCTGCTGCTTCTCTTGGGGTCTACCTCCGAGGGCCCCTGCATTTCAGCCCGTCAGCCCCCCGAGCGAGAACCACAGTCTCCTCTGCTCCCTTCTTCCTTGTTTCACTTCCCTGCAGGCAAGAAGACAGGCCCTTCTCCTTCCTACAGATTTGCTCCTAATCAATTTGGGGAAATGAACGGGGAATAAGAGAGGTAGTTTATGTGCTTCCGTTGGTCACGACTCTTGGTCTTCAGTGCTCAACACCCTTCTAAAGTGACAGAGTGAGTTCTCTGCCAGCGAGAGGGCTTCACACAAGCCCTGGCACTTGGGGCTGTTCCATCTTAGAGGTTGTGTGATTCTGTTCCATTGTGAATGGCTTGAAAGGGATCATTTTTGACACTGAGCTTCTTTATCACTGTGTAAGGAGATAAAGGAGGATCAGAGCTAAAGCACACCTTGAATGCCAGACACATACCTAGAATCAGGTGAGGTTTCATCATATCAATTTATCGGTCATCAATACTGTATATTTAATAGTCATGTCCTAAGAGAGACTTCCCTGGAGGTCCAGCGGTTAAGACTCCGAGCTTCCACTGCAGGGGGGCACAGGTTCAATCCCTGGTTGGGGAACTAAGATCCCACATGCCATGTGGTGCAACCAAAAAGTAAAAAAAAAAAGAAAAAGAAAAACTCAGGTACTAAGAGATGAATAGGAAGGAGAGAAGGTGAACTTGGGATGTAAAGTTGCTGACACCATAGCATTCCTGGAAAAAGATGACAGTTAAAGAAAGCAAAAGTGGAACTGAATTCCTGTTGGCCAAAGGAATATTGGATGGATGAAGGGACAGGATCCAAATGTGGTAACTTGGAATTCTGCTTTGGATAGAAAGTGCTGCTTGATATTTTGAAGCCATATGATACGAAACTACAGAGAAAATAAAAGGGTAGGGGACTAAGAGGTATAAACCATCATGTATAAAATAAACTACAAGGATATACTGTACAACGTGGGGAATATAGCCAATATTTTATAATAACTATAAATGAAGTATAACATTTAAAAATTGTGAATCACTATATTGAACACCTGTAACTTATATAGAATATTATATCAATTATAACTCAATTTTAAAAAAAGAAAGAAACTACAGAGAATGAAAGAGAGAAGTTGGCGGGGGTGGCAAGGTAGGAGAATGTGTGTCCATGAAGGAAACAGGGACTGCCTGTAAGAGCCCACTTGTTCCCAGAGGCAATGCTGCGCTTACTCAGAGTTCTGTGAGGGCAGCCTGACTTTAAGAAGATTCTCAGGAGTGAACCAGTATCTGGAGCCTGTTCTGGGAGGAGGCCAACCCTGCCTTCCCTTTTAAGTTCCGTTCTTTTGGAGGCCTTTGCTAGTAGAGGAGAGAAAGGTCAAAAGACAAAGCTGTTGTTGACCTGAGTTATTTCATTGTTCCTAAAAACCCAGTAAGGTAGGAAAGGTGGGCATTAGTTGGACTGTAATTTGGGGGGTTAAGGAAGATATGATGAATTCAATTAATATGGAGGAGCCAGTGTGAGACCCGGGACTTCCATTACTTCTGGTCCAGGACTCGCCCCTTGCCCAAAGAAACATCCAATAACTATTAGTTGTAATATTTGCTTCCTGCACGTTGCCATCCAGTTTCTGCGTGATTCATCAGAGGTTTTCCTCTTCCAGTTTCCTACTATGTTGGAACCTTGGGGACTCACACTGAGATCAAGAGAGTGGCAGAGGAAAAGGTCACTTTGCCCTGTCACCATCAACTGGGGCTCCCAGAAAAAGACACCCTGGATATCGAATGGCTGCTCACCGATCATGAAGGAAACCAAAAAGTGGTGAGTGTGCGCCGGCTAGAGCCCCGCCTCCTCTCCCCCATCCTCCCTGGCCTTTCTCCTTGTGTCAGAAAGGGCTAGAACTGCTTTTCTAGCTAGAAAAAGGCTAGAGTCTTCCAGATGCAAAACTATGAACAAGAAAGCGTACTGGGTTGTGAGGATAAGAGATTCTATGTTTCCTGGGCAAGCAAGAACTACGAGAAAGCCATCTATCATTTGCCGAAGGAGGGAATCTGCCCTAGTTGGGTCTTTCCTAGGAAGGGGGCTAGGATGAAGTAGCTTGGTTGCCTGGTCGATGGGCCAGAGCCACACCTGCACTGGGAATCTTGCTCCTCTTTCTCCGCTGAAACCGTCCCCACCTGCCGATGCTTAAGCTTTGCGCACTCATGCCTTCTGAACTCTAAGATTGTGTAATATGATAAACAATATAGGATACAGAGGAACAAGTACAGGACACAAATGGAAATGTTTAACACATGTATAAGTGGTTAGCAAAAGAACTGATACTGGTTCTAGAGTTGGAAAACAAAGGAGCTGGCCCCGGGTCTGCAGTGCTCAGGTTCTGTAGGCCCACCAGGGTGGTCCATTGGTTTCTACAAACTTCTGGCGGTGTGAACAGAACTTGTCACTCTCTGCTCCTGGTGACCCCCTGGTCTGGTCTTCATTAGAGAATGAGAACTAGGTATCCCGTTGTTACCATCCTTTCTGCCTTGGCTGCACTCAGCCACTGTACCTTGCCTCAACCTAGGTTTTCTAGCATAACTATTCTTACTCCCTTTACCCATTGACTTATTTTTAAAAATCTTTTTGTTGAAAGTCTTGTGATTTTAAAAAAACAAACAGACAAACAAAAAACTATAACCTAGGAAGCTGACTTTAGACTTTGCTTCGTTTTCAGAACTTTACTTCTGTCCCTACAAAAAGTGCAAAGTTGTCCTTTCCTCTCCTCTGTCTATACTACTAATTTCATTAGGTGGTTTATGCAGGGAGAAGCAAAGGTTTTCACTGAAAATAAAATCCAGGATCACGGTTGGAGTTTAACTTGCTTACAGAGCTGCCTACATCACCTTGTTATTTTGATACTGCTTGTCATTTTGTTCTCACAGTACATCATCCCAAGACTCACTCTGTTCTCTCGAGAGCAAGGTCACCTTAACCTGTGCATGTTTATTCCAACAATTTCATAAGCAACCCTAGACATGATACTCTCAGTTCTGAAGGAAGTAAATAAGAGGCCATGTTCCTCTAATAAAAATCCAAGAGCTTCCCTGGTGGTGCAGTGGTTGAGAGTCCGCCTGCTGATGCGGGGGACATGGGTTCGTGCCCCGGTCTGGGAAGATCCCACATGCCGCGGAGCGGCTGGGCCCATGAGCCATGGCCGCTGAGCCTGCGCGTCCGGAGACTGTGCTCCGCAGTGGAAGAGGCCACAACAGTGAGAGGCCCGTGTACCACGAACAAAACAAAACAAACAAACAAACAAACAAAAATCCAAGAATGACGCCACTCATCTAACTTTCACCCAAGGGGTTTCATTTAAACTAAAGAAAAAAAGAGTTGCTTGGTTATGTAGCCAGGTGAACATAAGGGTTGATTAAAGCAGGCCACTGATACGGCTTCTGTTATCACTCTGATAAGCAGGCACAGTTCCCTACTTATCTTCAGTGAATGCTCTGAAGTAAGGATTGCCATTTATTCAGTCATTCACATGGCATGAATTTATCTTGCACTTACTGTATGCTACGGTAGGCACTGGGGTACAATAGTGAAGAAGATAGCAGCATCCCTGCCTTGGAGCTTAAAGCGAAATGCCATTCAATAATTTAAAAAAATTTTTTTGAATTTTATTTTATTTTTTTATAGAGCAGGTTCTTACTGGTTATCTATTTTATACATGTTAGTGTATATATGTCAAGCCCAATCTCCCCCAAGAAATTTTTTTTAAAGACAGAGCAACAAATATTAGCTACGTGCCAGGCACAGATCTGTTTAGCACATATTATCTCACTTAACTTAATCCTCATAACCAGGATTATTGGTGCCATTTCACAAATGAGGAACTAAGGCACGTGCACATACACATACAAAGTGAGAAAATTGCTTAAAGTCACCCATTTTTGAAATTGGGCATGCTGACATCGGTACCTGGGCTACTAACCACTAGCTATGTCACCTTCATAAATAATTTGAAATTAGCAAATGTGCTGCTATATAGGAAATAAGGAGAATATGGGGAGAAAATTATTCCAGACAGAATTAATTATGCAGAGACTCTGTTGCTGGAAAAAGCTGAGCACTATTGGAAGTTCTGAAATATCAAAAATCAGTTTGGTTAAATATAATAAATATTGGATTCCCACTAAACACACATACCCTCTCTCAGAAAGGAGCTACTTGAAGAGATACATATCATGATAGAGCTAAGCAGAGTGTTCTAGAGGAAAACAAAGGAGGAGCCGCTGGCTGAGAGCCTTTGAAGGTGGGGAGAGGTCAAGGTGTGCTTCTCAAGGAGTGCAAGTGTGAGCCTGTGGGGTTGCAGGACCAGAAACTGAAAGGTCTTGCCTCTCATACCAGGGAGCTGAGAATTTTCCCTACAAGGTCATGGCGTTCTTGAAGGCTTGTAAGAGTGAAAAGGGCATCTTTGCATTTTAGAGTATGCATTCTGGCTCTGTGAGGCTGATCTAAGCGGGACTCCAGTAGAAACAAGGTCAGTTGAACAGTTTCCAGCTATACGATAAGGGCTTAAACTACAGTCGTGGGGAGTTGGGATACCAAGCAGTGGGTGCCGTTGCCAGAGCTGGTTAATTGCCAGGGGGTTGGGAGTGAGAGTAAGGGGGACCGAGGAAGAAAATAAAATACAGGAAGGGTTGGAACAGACGCAGTGTTTCTTTTTCTTTTTCTTTTTTTTTTTTTTTGACCGCGCTGCATGGCTTGCAGGATCTTAGTTCCCCAACCAGGGATTGAACCGGTGCCCCCTGCAGTGGAAGTTCAGAGACCTAACCACTGGACCACCAGGGAATTCCCGGATGTGAGGCTAACCAATGACCTATATCCCAAGCTTAGTTTTGCCTTTCAATCTGAGCAGAAACACTCTCATCCCTCTTGTCTAGGATGCTCAGATATGCAGGGAACATTTAGGAATATTTGAATTTCAACCTAGAGAGCATGGCCACTAGAAATCTGGAGCTTTCCTCCTGGTTCTAGGATGGAAACACGGTAGAATTTCCAAAGTAAGAGTGCTCACCTCCCCCAAGGTCAGTCAGGAACTCACAACATTTCCCCTCTATTTTTCAGTTGGAGAAATCAGGACAGAAGTGTTCCAATTCCCATGCCAACCCTCTTGGCCACTCTTTCACCCTTTCCCCTTTCTCTTTGGCTTTAAGCAAGAAAAATCCTGATCTAAAACATAGAGAGAGAGGCCTACGTCCATCTCCTCAAGGCAGTTTCACAACTGCTACGTAGGGCCTGGCACAGCAGAGCAGCCGCCAGAAAGTTGTGCTGTTCCACTGGAGTCCTAACAAATTGTCCTGCCTTCTTTCCCTGAAAATGCATCCGGAGCAGGTCCACCAGGAATGTCATAAGACAAACAGCCCTACAACAGCTGCGATTCATATATTTAATTTGTTTGTTTGCAAAAGGATTAAATTTATTCACTGTTCCCCCATCACACCCCTATTGATCCATGGCTTAGTCTCAGCACTACATCCCCTAGAATTAAAAAACAAAATAAAACAGAGAGGCACACAAGCATCTGAGATTTAGTGTGTGTCTGAACAAAAAAAAAGAGTCAAATTGCAAGGCTGTAACTGAGCCCCAACCCATGTCAGAAGTGCTGTGAAATTCTCATATTAAATAAGGGTTATTTAATTATATTAAGATTATTTTTTTAATAAATTTATTTATTTTTGGCTGCGTTGGGTCTTCCTTGCTGCACGTGGGCTTTCTCTGGCTGCGGCGAGTGGGCGCTACGCTTCGTTGCGGTGCGTGGGCTTCTCATTGCTGTGGCTTCTCTTATTGCGGAGCACGGGCTCTAGGCACGCGGGCTTCCGTAGTTGTGGCACACGGGCTTGGCACACGGGCTTAGTAGTTGTGACTCGCGGGCTCTAGAACACAGGCTCAGTAGTTGTGGCTCATGGGTTTAGTTGCTCTGCGGCATGTGGGATCTTCCCGGACCAGGCAGGCATTGGCAGGCAGATTCTTAACCACTGAGCCACTGGGGAAGTCCCTATTAATATTATTTGGGGGGAATTCCCTGGCTGTGCAGTGGTTAGGACTCTGCGCTTTCACTGCTGAGGAAACGGTTCGATCCCTGATCTGGGAACTAAGATCCTGCAAGCTGGGTGGCGTGGCCAAAAAAAAAAATTATTTTGAAGTTGCATAATCTCTGCTTCCCAAAGATGTTAAATACTTACCTGTAGTTATCTCTTTTTTCTTCGTTTAATATTAGGACAGGATTTGGGGGAAAGGGAGGGAAAAGCAATATACCGGGAAAGGCTGTATACATAGAAGGTGACCCTCAAGCTTGATCCCGAGACCTGTGTAGGTGTTTAGGTAAAAATAAAAGGAGAGGCATTTCAGAAGGAGAAGACTGTATGATTCAAGACAAAGACACAACAGAGGACGTTGTTTGGAATCAGGGGACTCAAGTTTGGGGACTAGGCTATTCAGAGATGTGAGGGCAGGGGTCAAAGCTGAGGTGTGGTCCAGGCTGCACTGGCCTTAGGGGCCACATTCTGAGGGTCAAACTGTAGACCACAGCATGCACAGGTGATGGGAAACAATGGAGGCTTTTAGCCAGGAGAGCTTCACTATAGAAATGAATGGAATGAATGGGCTGAACAGTTTGGAAACCTTAGGGGCTTCCTTGAACCCAGAATCTGCCTAATAAAAGTGATCATGAACGCTTACTATCTCATCCCACAAAAGTCCTATGAAGTAGCTTGTCCCTGTGTGACAGTTGAGGACCTTAAGGTTTAGAAAAGTTCATTAGTTGAGCCCAGGCACACAGCTGTAGGTGGAGGAACTCTCATTTGAATAGAGGACTACCGACTTCCCAGCCAGTAGCGTTTCTCAAAATCAGGACTCAGTAGTGGATCCCAAGCAACCAGACATTTTGTTTTAACATAGACTAGAAAGTATCAGGGCATATGGCACATACACTGTTTCATGAAACTTATGTTTCAGTTATATATGTGTATGCTCTGTGTGTGCTGGGTCAGGAAGAAAAATGTACTTCTTAGTGTGCGCCTGTTCAAAATGTTACAAAGCTCCTACGGTAGTGAACTTCTGACAGTCCAAAGCAGTCAGATTCAACTCTGGACCACACCTCCTAAGGCTCTCCGAAGTCAAAAGTACCTTTTGAGACAAATGTATCTCCTGATATTAGTCCAGGTACTAAAATGAACAAGGAAGAAATTCCCTAGACCACAAAGGGTCACCAACCTCCCACAGCCCACAAAACCCAAAAGTCCCTAAAAATCACCCAGCTCTGTACTGATTTCTAGGTTTAGAGTCTCTTTGTTCTTCTTAGGAAGCACATAGGTGATGTGCACCTACATAAATGTACACAAATATGAAAAAGTCAGAAAGAGAGAAAATAACATTGAGTGCCTAGTAAGTGTTCCACGCTTACTTGTTCTGTCTCCAAACAGCAGCCCCCCTTACTCCCTCTTAGAGAGGAGGTGAGCTCTAAAGCTTCCAGTTTTTTCCTGTTGCTAATGTATTTCATCCTCTCCCCATTGTCCCACTGGTTTGGCATTTCTATGGCAGCTCCTCTACCCTGTAAGAAACCTATTCTTCCCATAGAGTGCAACAGGAGGTGGGGCAAGAAAACCCTGCAAACATTTAAAATGAACAAGTACCATATCGGGAGGATGTGGTCCTAGCTCCTCCTGGTCTGAGTCTAAAGCACAGGGCTCTAAGTTGAACACCAGGAACCCTAAGGAATTATCTGCAAAATAAGATGTCATGTACATTTTTCTGGGTCAGAGTTCGTAGGTTTTATCTGATTGGGAGAAAAACAAAAAGCAGTGAGGTGGGATGAAGAAATTATTCAGAAATGTTGCTAGCCACCTCCTGGCACATGAGGCTGGTTGCCTTTTAAGGGATAAGAATAGGATAGAAACCTCTCCCTGGTCCTAAGAACTCCTCCCTGGGATGCCCAGCCTCAGTGGGAAATGCAGTTATTAATTAGCAACTACAGGAGGGCCCAAAAGAACTACCCCATTCTAGCAGGATTCAACTGCAGGGCCCCAGTTTCAGGTTAAAGATATATGTACCCACCCCATGGAAGGCACACTACAGATATTTATTAAACAAAAGAAAGGCCTTAAATCTTAGCAGTGTACTGGAGAGCCTACTTCCTTAATCTCCTTCATCTTGTCTTAAGCTTTTCATTGTATGATGCTGCCTTTTTTTTTTTTCTTGAATGCAAGGAGTTAATATTTGTTAAGTGTTTAGAACAGTGCCCAGCACAAAATAAATACCACATACGTGTTTGTTAAATAAAAACAAAAAACCCTGACTGGGTGTATCGTATTGTGTTGGTGGATTTTCATGTCTACATCTAATTCACATGCTTGATCCCAGAGCCAAGCACTGTGCTGGCAGAGGAGTTGCTAAATGGTTATCGAGGGAAGGAATTGTGCCCATTCTCAAACGTCGTCTCTTAAATTTTTTTTTTTTTTTTTTTTTTGTCCACACCACATGGCTTGTGGGATCTCAGTTCCCCGACTAGAGATTGAACCTGGGCCATGGCAGTGAAAGCCCAGAATCCTAACCACTCGGCTACCAGGGAGCTCCCATCTTAAATTTAATTCTTCCTATAAGCCTGTGAAGTCGGTAGGGTAAGGATCGTTACAGTAGTTTTCTTTTAATACGTGAGGAACATGAGACCTTACTTCATCTCCAGAAAACTTGGACTCTAAACCTTTCAGACTTGCAAACATGAAGGACTTGCCCGATAGATTTCAGGGCTCGGATCTGAACCCAAGATTCCTAGAGTTAAAGCCCTCTGCCCCTCCCCATGCATTTCCTGTACTTTCTGGAATGTTCCTCAGCTTGAAGACGGTGTTCAGGAGGCACCTCCCTAGAGGGTAGGTTGTGCAGGTGGCAGTTTTCAGGCTGGAGTAGGGAGAGAGCCTCTACTGGTATGACAGTGAGGAGAATTAGCTCTCCAGTTGGCTATTTCCCCGCCCCCATGCCTCCAAGGCCTCCTCCTGGTCTGTGGTCTCACTGAGACTTCACCAGTGACTCAGAGAGCCTCTAGGAAGAGAGGGTGGGAGGAAGACGAGCTGTCATCCAGAGGTGAGGCGGGACTTGTATATTAAGCAATCCAAGATGACAGTCATTTGTTTTACTCTGAGGTTGTTGGTATTTTACTGGAGTTCTCGTTCTTGTGTTTCCATATCCACTATATGAATAGCTTCATTCTCCCTTCTGTGTTCCTGGTCTCTTATTCATGCTTTCAGCGATCCTACCCAGTCTCCTGGCTTTAAACACCAACCACATGCTTGTAATTCCTAAATGCCTATTTCCAGTCCAGGCCTCACCCCGGCACAGAAGACTCACAAGTATGCAGTTGGCTTACTCCACACCTCCTTTGGGTGTCCAGCAGGTACCTCAAATGGAGTAAGTCCAAAACTAAACTCCTGACCCCTCCCCACTCCTCATGCTCTGACCCCAAACCTGCTCTGTGCAGTCTTCCCCCTCTTGGTCGAGGGCAGTTCTCTCCCTGCATGGACTCATGCCAAAAACCTGGGAGTAGCCCTGGACTCCTCTTTCTCTTGTCTTGTCGACGAAAAATGAATCAGTCAATCTAAGAAAGAATTGGAACATTTTATTTGAGCGCAGTTTGAGGATTGTAACCCGGGAAGAGCATCTCAGAAAGCTCCGAGAACTGTTCTGCCCTTTAGAAGTCAAGACACATTTTATAATGTTTTTTATGTATTTATTTATTTTATTTTTATTTATTTTTTGTCTGCGTTGGGTCTTCGTTGCTGCACACGGGCTTCCTCTAGTCGCGGCGAGCGGAGGCTACTCTTCCTTGCGGTGCACGGGCTTCTCGTTGCGGTGGCTTCTCTTGTTGCGGAGCACGGGCTCTAGGCACGTGGGCTTCAGTAGTTGTGGCACACGGGCTCAGTAGTTGTGGCTCGCGGGCTCTAGAGCACAGGCTCAGTAGTTGTGGCGCACGGGCTTAGTTGCTCCGCAGCATGTGGGATCCTCCCGGACCAGGGCTCGAACCAGTGTCCCCTGCATTGGCAGGCGGATTCTTAACCACTGTGCCACCAGGGAAGCCCTATATATGTTTTTTGAGCCAGAGGGCTGTACATTAAATGACATATGATCGACAGGTTACATAATTCAGATTTAAGCACCATCGTGGTGGGTCATGTGACCCTTTATAAGATCAAGAAGGAATATTATCTCTAAGGAGCGGTCTTGCTGAGGCTAGGAGAATTGCTCTTTACAGCTGAGCAGGCATTCCTGCTGATGGGGCTGTGGTCAATGCAAAATGCAGACACACGATGTGGAGCGCAGCGGGGTGTGGGGTGGGGGTAAAGGGCAAAGAAGAATCTTTATGTTTAAATCGTTCTTGTCTTGCCATAAATACGAATTTTAGTTCACACTCTCATGCCACAAACATTTCAATAAGTTGCTCAGTCAGTCTATTGGGAAATCTAGTAGGTTCTATCTCAAAGTCCATTCAGAATCTGATGACTTATCACTTCCATTGCTTCCCTTCCAGGCAGCGTATCTCTTGCCTGGATCTTCACTACAATAGCCTCCTGACTGGTTTTCCTGTATCCACCCTTGGCCTCCTACAGCCTATTCTCAAAACATTAATCGGTCTTGATACTCCTCTGCTCAGAGCCCTCTAGTGGCCCCCCATTTCCCTCAGAGTAAAAGCCATCTTTACAGTGGCCCATGAGGCCCTACATGACGAGGCCCCAGTGCCTGACTTCATCTACTGTCCTCCAGCTACCTGGCCTCCCTGCTGTTCCTCAAACATGCCAGGCGCCCTCCCACCTGAGGGCCTTTGCACTGGCTCTTTCCTCTGCCTAGACCTCTCTGCCCCGAGATAACTCCAAGGCTAAGTCTGTGTCTCCTTCAAGTGTGTGCTCTAATTTCACCTTCCAGTGAGGTCTACCTTGATGACCTTATTTAAATTGCAGTCTGTCTCCCTGGCCCACAACCCCCCTCCCCCGCTCTGTATTTTCATAGTATTTTACGCTGTCAGGTCTCCCATGTAATGTTCTTCTATGTCTGTTTTCCATCACTAGAATATATGCTTCTCAAGGGCTGGATTTTTACATGTTGAGTTCCCTGATATTTCCCCAGTGCCTAAAAAGGTGCTGGCACATAGTGGAGGCTCAAAATGTGTTGAATGAATGACTGTCATCTTGGATCTCTTCAGCTTAAGACTCAAGTCCTGCCTTTGGTCACATGTCCAGCCTTACCTATGGATGACTCTCCCTCCTACCCTCTCTTCGCTCTCCTAAATATTCTCTAACTGGACATGCTTGCCAACTTGTTTTATTTTTTTGGCCGTGCCACGTGGCACGTGGGATCTTAGTTCCCTGTCCAGGGATCAAACCCGTGCCCCCTGCAGTGAAGCACAGAGTCCTAACCACTGGACCACGTGGTTAGGGGACTCCCCCAATTTGCTTTAAGATGTCTTTGAAGAGTTCACCTTAGTCCTAGGGAGCAGCCTGATGGTGCTGTCCTAGCGAAGCTGCCCCAATTCCCCCCTCCACCCTCATCCCAGTAAGAAGGAGACACCCCCATAGTGCTGTTCCCAGTAACCTTTCAGGTTCTCTAATGTAAAGACTCAGCGAGTTGAACCTGGAGACCACACCCTAAGGGAGGCGGGAACACACGGGAAACAGCCTTCAAGGGATCTAATTCCCCTCATTGTCATACCAAAGTGGCTTTCTCCATACCAGAGCCTGAAGACTTGGCCCTTCCCTGCAATACACCATAGGGAGGTGCCTCCTGAACATCAACTTTATGCTTAGAGTCCAAGTTTTCTGGAGATGAATTAGGGTCTAATTTTCCTCACGTATTAACTTCTGCAGAAATGGAAGTTAACTTGGGGAATGCTGATGGTGATGCCAAGCTTCCTATCCATAGGATGGAAATGGTTCCTGTCCATAGAGATGCAAATGAATTTTTGTCCAAAGGAGAATATAAACTCTTTAGTCCAATTCTCCTGTGAACCTGTTGTAACAGCTTTCTGGTTCCATCATTAATTAACGAGTTAAGTAAAATCTTTGATACGTGTTTATTTTCTACGTATATGAGAGTCGCGATTTCACCTTTTTTTTAAAAAAAAGTTGTTCTTTAAAACTGTAAGGGAGGAAAAAAATATATTTTTTCCTCTACCCTCCTAGGTGTTCAGGCTGGGGCACTGTCAGTTAGATTGACAAAAGACAGGTTAATAAGAAAAAAAGCAAACATTTTATTAACCCATGCGTTGTGTAAGTAACACCTGGGAGTACCCAGCAATGAGTAACTCAAAGAGGTGGTTAGAGTATACCTAATTTAGTGTGGGAAGGGAGGGGTGGAAAGGGCACCTATGGTAAAGCAGATGACCTTTTGGAAAGATAAACGGGCCCTTAGAAGGATAGATGGGAGATGTGGTAGTTTGTGACAATGTCTGGGTGTGATGCCCACCTTTGATCTCCCAGAAGGGAAGGTTAGAGTTGTCCTGGGAATGGGGATTTATGGACACAAATTCTTTGGGGAGGCTCTGCTTTTGGGCAGAGAAGGGATTTCAGGAGCTCAAGTGACTTCTGCTGAAACTTATCCTTATGCATATGCAAAGTGGCATGTTTGGGGGTGGCATGTCCTGGTCCCTGACAACACTTATAAAATTCGTTTCCCTGTATTGTTATCATCTCTAGAACAGTGCCAAGTGTAGAGTATGTTTTCAATTAGTGTTTATTAAATAAACGATTGCCAGGTTGCAAAATTGCCTAGCCAAAGACAGTCGATGGCAACAGACATACATAAAATCACAGTGGCCTGAAGGATCTCCCAGACAATGCCCAGAATTATAGAAAGAGGATCCAGCAACCTGTTTGCCCAATGTCTTGTCTTTCACACTTTCTCCTCACATAAAAATGCTGCCATGGGGGCTTCCCTGGTGGCGCAGTGGTTGAGAGTCCACCTGCCGATGCAGGGGACGCGGGTTCGTGCCCCGGTCCGGGAGGATCCCACATGCCGCGGAGCGGCTGGGCCCCTGAGCCATGGCCGCTGGGACTGCGCATCCGGAGCCTGTGCTCTGCAACGGGAGAGGGCACAACAGTGAGAGGCCCGCGTACCGCAAAAAAAAAAAAAAAAAAAAAAATGTTGCCAAGACATGCTATGGATGACAGCATTCTTAGTCTGGGTGTCCTATCAGGGAAGCTTTCATAAGGAATTAACATTGACTTGAGGTTTAAAAGAATGAATAGGGATTCTTTATGTGGAGAGATGGAGAAAGGGGAGTTTCTAAGTGGAAAAATGCAGTGGGCAAAGGCATGTGAGCATAAAGAAAGCGCACCTCACATGAAAGCAAGGGAAATGTACCGTGACTACACTCAAGAATGTGAGGGGGACTAAATAGGAAACGAGGTTGGGAAGGTAATGCAGAGATCATTTTGATGTCCCTGGTCTGAATCTGGTCATCATTCAGAGGTGGCACAGAGCCATGAAAGGCTTTTGATCTGGGAAAGAGCTAGCATGAGTTTTACATTAATATTAACTTACATTATTATGTAAGGTAGACTGGAGAAGACAGACATCTATAGGGGCCAGGTAGCTGGAAATATAAAACTGGAGCTCAAAAATATGTTGGCGATAGTGACAAAGATGTCAGAATTATCACAACTGTGGTGTTGGTTGAAGTGAGGGGACAAAATTGAATACTGAAAACGTTTTAAGTGTATTATCGATTACAGTGTTTACCTTAATTTTCTTACTTGCTGCTCCCCCATTTTTTTCCCCCACAAAACTGTGAGGCCCCAGGGTAGAAACTGTGTCTTATTCCTGCTTGTTTTCCAGTGCCCAGCAAAGCACCCGGCAGATGTGTTCAATAAACATTTGCTGAAGAAAAAGAACATGCAGAAAAGAGAAAGCACTTTTTTTCAGAGAGGTGGTAAGGGCAAAATGGATGATACTGAAAAGTTTTGATATAATGGTGAGAGCATTTATGGCCATTTTACTGGATGGCTTCATATCTTTTCAGGAAAGCATTTCCTGTGCTGCAGAGCATCACGTGATTGACAGTAGGGTTAAGGGCTTAACGTAGAGTGAAAACAATTTGGAACAGCTGCAGCCAGAAATGTGCTTGGGGGATTCCCATATGCTTGCTGCCTTTTTTTAGTGCTGTTCTGTGTATCTGGCATGCCCCCTCCAGCAAGCTTCTCCCTGCCTCTCTGATATCTTATTTAGTGTACTCATCTTTCAAAGCCTAACTCAAATGCCACCAACTCTTCTGGGACATTGTCTCTTGATACTCTTTCAAGTTAATCATTCCTTTTTCTATGTTTACATTTCTCTCCTTGTTAATCCTGCTAGATTATAAATTACTTGATGATAAGAAGGGGGTTTTACTTCATCTGTATAGCCTCCTCCGGACCTGATGGGGAGCAGTCATTCCATAAATGTTTGCTGATGTTTAAATCAAGTGATTTTAGGAATATGATTGCTAAGTGGTGGGGAGGACAGAACTGAAGTTATATGGCTTGAGGTCTTGGTAGACAAGATCAGCATGGTTTTTGTGATTACCAGGAGGTGATGGACTAAGAGAACCAGGAAAAGGTTCAAGAACTAGAGGTGGTGTTGCAGGCAGATGAAAATCCAGTAAAAATCATGATTGTTTTTTCCTGTTGGGGAAATCTGAAGTTTGGTCTCCCTACCAGGGAAAACAAAGACATGAAGCTCACGTGTATTTTATGGAAGGAAAGGACACAATGTTTTCCCACCTAACTTACTACTTCACAGCGAAGCCAGACAAAGAAGGAAAGCCAACAATGAATCCCTCAGTATCAAACCTAGATTTTAACCATAAACTTCTACTCCTTAACTTCAGCTGGGCTCGAAACTTTTGTAAAAACACATTTTTTCATTTCACATTTTCTCCTTCATTTCCAAACTTTCTGGAACAGCAGTTTCTGAGCAGTGAAATGAGTGCAGGTGGGACAAGGAGAGGTAACTGTGGTAAGCAAAACAATGAACTGGATGGCTTTAGACTGCCGTGTTCAAATCCTTGTTCTGCTGTGTGCCTGTGAAATGGGGATAGATAACGCCTACTTGGAAAAACTGTGAGAAATAAACTAGATGTAAAAGCACTTAACACAAGGAGTGTGTGTACTTTGACCAGATCATGTGCAAGTGGTAGGAAATGCAAAAGTGAGGAAGGTATGCAGGCGAAAGGTAAGTCTTCTCCCCTTCTTAGCCTCCATTCTCTCAATTCCCCTCAGAGTCAACTCTGGGGACCGTTCTGTGCATTTACTTCTTCCTGGACTCAGCTGTGAGAACTTGAGTCTGTAACTCAAATTTAAAAGTCCTTATAACACAGGGAACTATATTTTGTAATAACCTATAAGGGAAGAGAATCTGAAAAAGATTATATATATATATGTATATATATATGTGTGTATATGTTCATATATGTATGTGTGTATATGTGTGCATGCATGTATATATCTATGTGTATATGTGTGTATATGTGTATGTGTATATATATGTATGTATATATCTATATGTGTGTATGTGTATATATGCGTGTATATGCATGTATTATGTATATGTGTGTGTATATGTGTGTGTATGTATATACGTATATATATGCATATGTGTATATATGTGTATGTGTATATGCACACACATCTATGTATATATGTGTATATATGTGTGTATATATATACACATACACACACATATCTATACATATATATATCACTGAATTGCCGTGCTGTGTACCTGAAACTAACATGATATTCTAAATCAACTATACTTCAATAAAAAAATACACATATAAAAAATTTTTAAATAAAAATAAAATTCCTTACCTGTAAAATAGAAGAGTTCTGAGCATTTAATGTAACAATTACTACTTTATAGTTTAAATGCTACACAAATACGAGGTGTTCGTATTCTTAGAAAAAGGAAGGCCTAGACAAACATAGTGTATATAGGTTTGTTTAGAACAGAGATCTCTTGGACTCTTAGACTCACCCCCAGGCTCGACTGCTTTGTTCCATTTCCTTTCCTTTCCTCGTCTTTTTTTTTTTTTTGGCCGCACCGCATGGCTGCATGCAGGATCTTAGTTCCCCAATGAACCTGCGCCCCCTGCAGTGGAAGCACAGAGCCCCAACCACTGGACCACCAGGAATTCCCATCCTTTCTTCATCTTGACCTCAGCTAGAGGGCAAGGCTGAGAGCCACACAACTTGAGTCTGCCTCCGTCTGTCCCACAGGTGATCACTTACTCCAGTCGTCATGTTTACAATAACTTGACTGAGGAACAGAAGGGCCGAGTGGCCTTTGCTTCCAATTTCCTGGCAGGAGATGCTTCCCTGCAGATTGAGCCTCTGAAGCCCAGCGATGAGGGCCGGTACACCTGCAAGGTGAAGAATTCAGGGCGCTACGTGTGGAGCCACGTCATCTTAAAAGTCTTAGGTAAGACAGAGTGCCCTCGTAAATGCCTACATCTTATTAATAAGGTCTTGGTGAGGGATAGGCAAATGTGTCACACTGGTACAAAACTTCTTGTTCAATCCTTCGTATTATACAGACGTCACCTAGTCCAGTTCCCTGGGAAGAAGTGTGTATGTTTTGTATTTTAGTCGTAATGAAAGAAGAAAAAATAACCACAGTTTTCCACGGTAGCCCATTACAAAATTTAAATATCCTCTAATGTTTAAATAGTATCCTCATACTTAACAAATCTCTCAGATCTGCTTCAAGTCCATTTCTCTGTTTTGTGATAGCAAGAACTACTAAGTTCTTAATTGCTTACAAGTTAATGAACTTCTATCCCTGTTTCAGTATCAGTAAAATCACACTCAACTTTCCTAAAATTTCCAATTATAAAAGTTTCTCTTCTTTGAGAAGTGATGAGAGAGTTTCTGAGGCAGCCTCTAAAAATTACAACAGCACCACTGGAAACAGCTGGAATTGGGTGTATATGTATGCAGGGGATGGAAGTGGGTATATTTTGCAGAGTGGTGTAAAGCATGGCGAGGTAACAAAGTACTATTGAATCCACACTCAAAAGTTGACCATATGGGTGGAAAAACAAGTCAACTGGATGTAGTTCTTCCACTGAATCGGGTGTTTGGGGATCTTTTTTTTTTTTTTTGCCAGTGAGACCATCAAAACCCAAGTGTGAATTGGAAGGAGAGCTGACAGAAGGAAGTGACCTGACTTTACAGTGTGAGTCGTCCTCTGGCACAAAGCCCATTGTGTATTACTGGCAGCGAATCCGGGAGAAGGAGGGAGAGGATGAACGTTTGCCTCCCAAATCTAGGATTGGTAAGTCATCTTTCTACCGGTCTATTGAGATAGCAGGACAGTACTCTCTCCATGAATTCTAAATCTGGTTTTGTCAGCAACTCACAAGGTGACTTTGAACACACTGCTGGACCTCTTTGAACTTCCATTTTTCATCCCTAAACAGGGACAGAAAAATCTGTCTTTTCTTTACTCAAATGGCAAAAATAAAAGTGGTAAGGAGATTAGGAATAAATGTACTCTATAAATTCATTCTAATTATTGTGTTTAGTATCCCTTAAATGTTCAGAATCTTTTGTAACTTTTGAGGATGCACTGCAGTTTAAAGGAATGTTCACCTTTCTTCCCACATTCCAAAAAGGGATCGATTCTCTCACCTCATCCTTACCAAACCGTATTATATTGATAGAATCTTAGGTCAGTGACACAATAAACGATAAATACAGACCTTGTCACTAGGGGATTACAGTCATCTTTCTGCTTGCGTAGACTACAGCCACCCTGGACGCGTCCTGCTGCAGAATCTCACCATGTCCTCCTCTGGGCTCTACCAGTGCACAGCGGGCAATGAGGCCGGGAAGGAGAGCTGTGTGGTGCGAGTGACTGTTCAGTGTAAGTACGCAAAGGGTTGGTTTGGTTTTGTCTCTGCAGTGGTTCAGCGTAAAATGTTTTTAATCACAAGTAAGAGTACGGTCAACATCTTTATCTACAGAAGAACATGGCTATCACTGAAATAAATGCAGTAGTTACCAAGGACTGTTCAACAGTTGTAGCTAACTCTGTATTTATAGTATGTGTGAATTTTCCAGCCCCCTAAAGAAATTTATTATATCCAGGAGGGGACCAAAACCAAATGGAGGTTTCCTTTATAGATATACCCTTACAAAGGGTAACTTCTACTCTGTTTTCAGAGCTTCTCTTGTGTCTGCTGTTTCTCAAAAATAATCAGCTAAAAATAATCCTAATGTCAACGAGGCATATTTTGGGGTGTCGTATTCTGCTCCCCTTCAATATCAAGAGGGACAGTCATACACCAAGAAAGGGTATATGGGGAACTCAGGAAGATAGATACAAAGATCTGGAAATACTCATCTTGTCCAGAGCTTATGTTTTTTAAGTCTGTGTGTTGCTTATGTTTGGTTTTACTTTTGCTTTTGTTTCTGAGAAAACAGATGTACAAAGCATCGGCATGATTGCAGGAGCGGTGACAGGTATGGTGGCTGGAGCCCTGCTGATTTTCCTCCTGGTGTGGCTGCTAATCCGACGGAAAGACAAAGAGAGATACGAGGAGGAAGAGAGACCGAATGAAATCCGGTAAACCTCCCGCAAAATCCCCTTCCTCACCTAGGCTGCCTTTCTACCGCCAGCTCCCCAGCTCCCTAGTGACAACAAAAATGTCCCATTTCCTCTTAACCTTAAATCTGTTAAAAGGATTATTCTGGTGGGTAAGGAGCTCCAGCCTAGGTGCAGGAGGACTGGTTTACCTTGACTTTCTTGTGAAACTATCCACAACAGGGACTTAATAGCTAAACTCTGCGTTCCTTCTCATTGCCTTCCACTTGTAAAGGCCATGCAATAGAGAATGGGCCTAGCCTACGGGCCATGAAAGGGCTTCTGCAGACAAACTCCCAGTCAAGGGGACTGCTGTCTAGACATCCAGTAGGGAGTGCCCATTCCCCCAGAGTAACAGGGTGGACCTCCCGGCCAAGGGGCCGCACACCCGCCCAAGCCCGCCGGAAGGGCTCAGGACGCTGGGGGAGTCCCTGTTTCCCTACGTGGTAGCTCGAGGTTTCCACCTTGAGGAGTTGATCGGGCAACCTCAGAAAGCAGCAGCCGCAGCGGAAGCTTTCACAGTCCTGTGGCCCTAAAATCTATCTTTGCTGTTTTTCCTCTTCAGAGAAGATGCCGAAGCCCCGAAAGCCCGCCTTGTGAAACCCAGCTCCTCCTCCTCGGGCTCTCGGAGCTCACGCTCGGGCTCCTCCTCCACGCGCTCCACGGCTAACAGCGGCTCCCGCAGCCAGCGGACACCGTCCTCGGAAGCGGCGCCCCGGCCAGGGCTGGCTACCCACACCTACGGTCCCATGGGGCCGGAGGCAAGAGGGTCTGAACCAAAGAAAGTCCACCACGCTACCCTGACCAAAGCAGAGAGCACTCCTGGCACGATCCCCAGCCAGAGCAGAGCCTTCCAAACTGTCTGAGTTCGGGCGGACTTGACTCCCATCCTTTCCCAGGAGTCAGGACTCTTCTCGTCATTGACGCCCAGTCACCAGCCACACAACCGCCTCGGACCAAACGAGAGGTCATTTAAGTTGCAGTGACCATTGCATGGGAGAGATTCAAATGAACACTTTCCTCATATGACACCAAACAAGGAAAAGGATGTAAGCTGATGGTCTCCAAAAAGGCATCTCACTGTGCCTTTAGACCAGAGCGGGGGCCAAATCTGTGCATTTGGGGACCAGGACCTGTGGTGAGAAAGGCTGGGGAGAGGGGAAGTGAACACACTTAGAATTCCTCACTTGGGCTGTTTTGTGTCAACACTTTGACTCACCACTGTTAAGAAATGAGGTGTTGTTCATAAATTTTCTATGCATTTCTGCAAACCTACTGGATTGCTATGATTATTCAGAGACAAGCAGAACCCACAGCCTTATATCACACCTATCTGCACCATGAAAAACTCCAAAAAAGGAAACAAGTCTCTTCCATCCTGACCTGACTTTATTTACCAGAAAGTTTGGATATTAATTTCAAGAGGAGTTGAGAAATAGTGGGAGACGGAGAATGACTGAGATTTTCCCACTCTGTTCACTACTAATCTTCCTACTTATATTCAACTAAAAAAAAAGGGAGTCCAAAATGTGTAACAAGGGACTGTGAAAAGCTTTCCATCTTGATGTTCAGAGGGCCACTGCCAAATATCAGAAATATAATGCTGGAGTAATTGTGGATTTTCCCTCAAATTGGATGTCTCCAAGGACTTCCCTGCTGGATATCTCTGGAGCAAGAAAACAATCATTAGGTGTCATTTAACAATCTCCTTAGAAAGAAGTCTTCTAGAGAAAGAGATCTTTTCAGAATGCTGGAAGATCATCCAACCACAGTCTCTTCTTTCAGTGAACATATGAAATCAGGATTTCAAGACTGACTAGACTAAAAAGGGAGATTAGGGCTTCCCTGGTGGCGCAGTGGTTGAGAGTCCGCCTGCCGATGCAGGGGACACGGGTTCGTGCCCCGGTGTGGGAGGATCCCACATGCCGCGGAGCGGCTGGGCCCGTGAGCCATGGCCGCTGAGCCTGCGCGTCCGGAGCCTGTTGCTCCGCAACGGGAGAGGCCACAACAGTGAGAGGCCCGCGTACCGCAAAAAAAAAAAAAAAAAAAAAAAGGAGATTAGATCAGCTTTCTCTTAATATGTCAAGGAGTGGCATCAGGAATTCAGCATTGCACCAAACTTGGAGCTTCCTCCATTTCTTTCATTTTCAGAGAAAGATGTGAACCTGGGACTTTTGTTGATTCTAGGCCTTAAATTATCAAAAAGTTCAGGGACTGACAACCTTTCCTGATGGCACTGCATGGACATCAGACCATTCCCTCCTGAGAGGTTGAGACAGAGAGGAAGTCAGTATTTTCCCAGTTTAGCCTCTCAGGAAGCCTAGCTCTGGGCTGGAAGGATAGGACATTAACATTTAGGGAAGAGATGGTGAGGATAACTAGTGGGTGGCAGGAGGGATCTAGGTTAGTGCCTGTTAAATACTGTTGGCATCTTAGAAAGAATTAGCAGAAATGATTTACCAGGATAGCTCTCAGAAGAGCTGACACATGGGAGAAGACAGGTGTCTGAGAAACAAAAAGCAAGCAGCCTCCAATACAACTTGCCTTTTTAACAGTTTTGATGACTCTGCTAGTCAAATTCATCCTATGGCAAGAATGCTAAACCTGAAATAGCCCTTCAAAGACTCTGAAGCAAGTGTCAACAGATCACCAGTGGTAGAGCAAAATATTTTTTATTATTAAAAGGACACGGAATTCCCTGGCAGGCCAGTGGTTAGGACTCTGCGCTTTCACTGCCGAGGGTGAGGGTTCAAGCCCTGGTCAGGGAACTAAGGCCCTGCAAAAGTAAAAATAAACAAATAAATAGATAAATAAAAATAAAATAAAGTCTTAAAAAAAAAAGGCAGCAGGCTATAGGGAAGCAAAAGTAGTGCTGAGTGTGGTGCTGAAAGCCCTGTTCCTAAAATGGGAATCAGGCGCTTAAAGGGAAAAAGTTGATCTGGCATTTTGTCCTATTTCTGATTTTCATTTTTACATCTAATTCTCACATAGTACGAATGCTTTTCCTTCCAAAGTCCTTTAAGAAATAGGGTTTTATCCTCGAGTGAAAGTTTCATCTTGAGTTTTGTCTTCCTCTAAAAAAAATTGGGGGTAATTCCCTGTTAGTCCAGTGGTTAGGACATCATGCTTTCACTGCTGAGGGCATGGGTTCAATCTCTGGTCAAGAAACTAAGATCCCGCAAGCCACGTGGCATGGCCCCCGGCCCCCCCCCCCCCCCCCAACCAAAAAAAAAAAAAAAAAGTTGGGACATAAGAGACATTGAGGAAGTAATGTAAAAAATGCCTGCCATTAGTTTAAGAGGGCTAGCACATTTGGAATGCTTCTTATACTAACACTGCCTCATTGTAAGACATAAACTCCTTACTCCACTTCCTTATTCTTCTGGTAGTGTGGTGTCCAGGCAACATAACACATCTGCTCTGTAATTCTGAGAATTCTCATTCCTAGAGTACCTGAGCCAAATGAGTATGCTGTGGCAGCTGCAGCTCTACCATCACTAGACATTTGCTCTTATTATCTATTACCTTTAAACCTAAGGTTTCCTGTTTATGCCTCTGCAAGCAGGAATCAGTCCCCTTTGCGTGAAAAGGTTTTGATTATTTAAACAGGTTAGTTATTAGAAGACTAAAATACCAGTTGAATATCCATATTATTTTGGAAGTCCATTCATACTGGATATCTACCAAAAATGTCACAAAGCAAATTATTACCTGAAATCTGAGAAATTCTAGGAATTGAAGATTCGGAGAGAGAAGATGCTGAAGTCAGTGATAGTGGGCTGCTCTTTCAGTCAGGCTTTTGGGTTCAGATATGACAGGCTCTGGGTTCAAGATAAAGTGTGAGCCACTACTGGTTTCAAACCATATTCCATTAACCTTGCAAGTCAAACAAATTTGATTCTTTAATATAAAACAAAAAAGGATAAAATAGATGGTGGAAGAAAAAGTGTAGGAAGAAGATACAGATGGAATGATGTGGATGTTTAGAAAATAACCGTTTCAATAAAACGCACACACTAAACTTAGAACTGTAAAAGAATGAAGTGATGCCTTTGTTGTTACCCTGTATAAGAACAATTTCAAAACTGCCGTTGCGAAAAAGACATATATAATTCTGCTTCATTTCTCGTGTTAAGCTGTTTATGTTTCAATTTTAACTTCTAAGTTGCCTTGTAAATGGGACTGTGTTTGATCACAAAAACCAAGTATTTATTACAGGTGCATCTGTGTCGGCAATTTAAAAATAAATAAGTAAAGGTGATACTGGAGGAGAGGCTGAAGCTCATATAACCTGCCTTGGAAATTTATTTATTAGCTTGCAGCCAACTGAAGAACAGAAGAACTCAGACTGAATATGATCTATTATTTATTGATTCCAGTCACAAATATACCAAGCACTTTTTTCTCACAAGGCGAGATACTAAGTAGTCCTGGGCAAACCAAGTGACGACAAAGTTCATGACAGTTTCCGACCTTAAGGACTTTATCAAAATAACAAATAATATTTACTAAGCCAGTACTTCATATCAAGGTGAAGTGCCAGTAAAAAAAGTACACACTAAGGGGTTCAAAGAAATCTGAAAAGTAAACACTATGAGATTTAAATAAATCTGAAAAAAATTTCACAGAATTAAATGAGGTAATATATGCAAAGCACTTAGAACAGTGCTTGGCCTGTGACAAGCACTCAAAAAATGTTAATCATGACCCTCTTCCCTAGTCAGAAACTCTAGGCCTCAGACTGGAGCCCCAGGCACCCAAACTTTAACTTTAGATCCTGAGTGGGTTTGAAACCCTGTGCATTTAAAGAGGTGGAGACAGGACATTTATCATTATCTGAACTTTATACATAACACATAAACTCTCATTCTAGTCGATAAGAAGATAGTTCAAATCCTAGAACGCGTTTTGAAAGTGACCAGAAGGGAAGGTTATCTGTTCAGCTTTCTGTAATCACTACTACTAGGTGGGATACCCCAAACCCGTGGATTTAGGCACCCGTTCTATTTTCCACCGGTTCAAATCTTGTAGGTAGTTCAGAGGTTAGTTTAAAAAGCTGCAAAATGTAGGGTGTGGTTCAGAGATTGTACTCGATAAATTGGGTGGGGAGAGAAGTCTGCAGATGCTAAAGAAAACTGCAAGTATACATCTTTCTCGGCAGTTCGAGTTACACGTGTTTTCAAGAAGGAAATTACTAATAAAAAAAGACCCAAGATTCTGGAATCAAGAGCTAGGTTCTACTGTAGCTCAGCCAGATGTTTAACTTCCCACAAATAACATCTCTGAACCTCATTTCTCTCCTAACACAGGAATGAATGATCTCTCTCTCAGAGAATCGTTTTGATGATTAAATGAAATAACAAATGAAAGCACTTTGTACCCTGTGAAAGCATCATATAAAACGAACTCCTTGGGAAGTGGGGAGAAGTTAGGTACATACCTCCAAGGACTCAAGCTCACATTCTCCCCCAGAAGGCAAATACAGAAAGGACATCCTTTGATCCAATATTCGAATCTGTCTCTAGGCTTTACTGGCTTGGACAAGGACAAGGTATCTCTCGTCTGACGGCCCTTCTCGAAGTCTGGAGACCTTTCTAATTCCAGCCACGCCACTAAAAGTTCTGCTAGGTGGTCTTAAAAAAAAATCTTTTAACCTATTTGTGCCCACTCATCTACTAAATAGGAATACTACCTGCCCAGCCTGTTTGAAAGCGCTCACTAGAAAGCATTCAACGTGCTGAGAAAGGCTTAGAATGACAAGGCCCCAAACACCGCATCATGCCCGCAACTGGAAATTCTAGGTACACTGTTCTGTGCACTCCACTCGTTCAGTAATATTCTCAAGGCGCTTCTGCCTGGTTTCTCGCTTAGTTTTTGCCGAAAGTCAAGGCAGTAAAGATATTACCTCGAATTACTGAAAGTAAGAGGCTCAGGAAGTCTCAATCAAGGACACAGGGCTACCGGAACCCAGGTTCCTTACGCCTGGTTCACTTACAAGGAAAGAGCCCCCTAGCTTTTCTTTTTTTTTAAGCAACTGAGAAGTGAGGGGGCCCGGGCGGGTGGAGAAGGGGCTGAGCCAAGAAGCCGAGTCTGTTCTCGGTGGGCGCTGGGGGGTGACGGAGGCATCCGGGCTCCAAGATGCGAGTTTAGCCATCTATTTCGCTAAGGATCCAGACACAGCATCGGACCCTGGAGATTGAGAAGTTGGGCCTCTCCGCACTCTGCGTCGGGGTCAGCCGGCCTCCAGCTACCACAATGAACAGAGGGTCCCGGGGGCCTGCCCGGCTAACCTGTCGTATCCCGCGCAGAGGCGAGACACCGCGGCGGCCGGCCGGCTCCTTCCATCCCCAGATCTGGGTGCCACTGGGCAAGTTACCCTCGCAGCGCCCTGGGGTCAGAAACTTCGGCCCCGTCGTTCGGGGTCAGTCCTAGGACAGAGCCACGCTGGCTATGTGGGTGTGTGGAATCCCGGAGGGCCTAGAAGACCATCTACAAGGCCGGGGTGGGAGTAGGGGAAAGAGGATGGTGGGGGAGGGGCGCAACCACCTTCGCGGCCATCTTGTCCTCGCTCCACTTCCGCCTTCTCTCCAGGGCTGCCGGCGCCGGACCCCTCCCTGCAGGCCCTGCGCTCTAGCTCCGGGGGTTCCGCAGGAGCCAGATCGCCGATCGCGCTGCTGTCATTGGTTGGTTCCAAGTTGGCCCGCCCCTCTTCCCCCCCTCCTTCGTCCCTCCCGCCTGCGATTTCTGGGGCGCATGCGCAGAGGCAGACGAGCCCTTCCCCCGCGCCTGAGGTGACTGAGGACTCCCGCGCGCGGGCTCCGTCGGCCCCACCCTCCCTTTCCCCTGGGCCTTTCGGACAGCGGGGGCGAGAATGAAAGTTCCAGAACGCTGCGGTGAGTGCGTCATCGCTAGGCGGGGCGGGCTGGGGCGGGAGAGGGGAGGCCCGAAAGGTAGAGCCGGGTTCGTCATTGGGGCTTGCGGAGGTGGCCGCGCGCCCATTGGCCGAGAGAGCCGTGATGGGCACTGACAGGGGCGGGCCCCTTCTGGAAGGTTCTGAGGCAGGGTATAAGAGACGGGGCGGAGGACGGAAACCGGTCTCGTTGAACGCGTCGGCAGCTCCGTAGGTTTCTGTTTTCTTTTCCAGTGGACCCGGGCCTGCGCTCCAGGTAAGTTAAGATCTTTGTCTTCCAAGGCTTTTGGCGGCCCTTCGGGAGCCTACCGCCCGGCTCAGGCTGCAGGGGTTTGCAGCGGCCGGGGGCCTTCTGAGTGTGTCAGGCAGGGTGCGTGCGGCGATTCCTTTGCCCGGCTGGGGATCTTTGTTTCCGAGGGGAGGCAGCCTCCTTGGGGTGCACTCGGGATGGAGGAGTGGGCTGCGGAGGTCGGGCCGCCGGGAGGGGGAAGAGGCCGCGCCCGTTTGCGGGGCGTGGAACTGGCGCCTTAGAGCTTGCTGTGCCCTGTTTCCTTGTTTCGGGACCCATTCTTCTTAAAGGAGGAAGTCACAATTGGCACGCGCCCAAAGTGGGGGAGGGGGCTTCGGACCCTTGCAGGCCTTGCTGTGTTGAGCACGGCGCGGGGAGGGGAGGGGAGGGCTAAGGTTCAGCCCGGGGCATGGGACCACGTGTTCAGGTGTGGCGCAGACCCTCTTGGCAGGTGCGTGCTTCCGTCTGCGGCGGGCTCTGCGGTTCGGACGGCAACCTTACTGCAGCACGCCATGCCTGCTCTGACCTTCCCGCGTGGTTATTTCTGACGAGCGCTGTTTCTGGGGCGAGGTTCTGAGCATAATTTGCGGAGTGGTCGTATCTGGTAGCGTTGACTTGGTAAACGTTTTTTAAGTGCTTGAACCGCTTTTCAAACCATGGACTTTTTTTTCTCCTTCCAGCAACCATGTCTAAGGGACCTGCAGTTGGCATTGATCTTGGCACCACCTATTCTTGTGTGGGTGTCTTCCAGCACGGAAAGGTGGAAATAATTGCCAATGATCAGGGGAACCGAACTACCCCAAGCTATGTCGCCTTTACTGATACCGAACGATTGATCGGTGATGCTGCAAAGAACCAAGTTGCAATGAATCCCACCAACACGGTTTTTGGTAAGCCAGTAAATCTCCATGGTATGAATTTAAGTGAGTTCGGCCGTGTGTAATCTGAGAAGCTGTTTCAGAAGGTTGTTAAATGTGAGGCGAAAGCCCTAAGGATAGGAAGAGTTTTCTGTAGGGAACTTCAGTGATTATCTTTTTAAGGCTTAAGGTTTGCGGCATCTTGGTCATTCAGAACTTGAATCCATAGGCATCTGGTCTTGGAACGGATGTAGTGTAATGAAATTCAAGGTAACGTTTGTATTGATACCTTTTGCAGATGCCAAACGCCTCATTGGACGAAGATTTGATGATGCTGTTGTCCAGTCTGATATGAAGCATTGGCCCTTCATGGTCGTGAATGATGCAGGCAGGCCTAAGGTTCAAGTAGAATACAAGGGAGAGACAAAAAGTTTTTATCCAGAGGAGGTGTCCTCCATGGTTTTGACAAAGATGAAGGAAATAGCAGAAGCCTACCTTGGGAAGGTGAGTAGTGCACAGTGCTGCAGGGGAGGATATAGATGGGGATTACCAGGTGTCCTGATAATGGTGGCGTAAGAGTGAGCAGTAGATAAATCTATCAGAATGGGTGGTAAAACCAAAGCGTTATTTGAGGATGTATCCTTACGTGTCCAAGTAGATGATATAGTGGTTAAGTTTTAATCTCTTTTTTTCCTAGACCGTTACTAATGCTGTTGTCACAGTACCCGCTTACTTTAATGATTCTCAGCGTCAGGCTACCAAAGATGCTGGAACTATTGCTGGGCTCAATGTACTTAGAATTATCAATGAGCCAACTGCTGCTGCTATTGCCTATGGCTTAGACAAAAAGGTAAGTACCATGTTTTATGTGTGCGTCACTCAAGATTAGTCTGAGTCACCACAAATAGATATGAGAATAATTTGTGTTGTAATTGCAGGTTGGAGCAGAAAGAAACGTGCTGATCTTTGATTTAGGTGGTGGCACTTTTGATGTGTCAATCCTCACTATTGAGGATGGAATCTTTGAGGTCAAATCTACAGCTGGAGATACCCACTTAGGTGGAGAAGACTTTGACAACCGGATGGTCAACCATTTTATTGCAGAATTCAAGCGCAAGCACAAGAAGGACATCAGTGAGAACAAGAGGGCTGTCCGTCGCCTTCGCACTGCTTGTGAGCGTGCTAAGCGCACACTCTCTTCCAGCACCCAGGCCAGTATTGAGATTGATTCCCTCTATGAAGGAATCGACTTCTATACCTCAATTACCCGTGCCCGATTTGAAGAACTGAATGCTGACCTGTTTCGTGGCACACTAGACCCTGTGGAGAAAGCCCTTCGGGATGCCAAGCTAGACAAGTCTCAGATCCATGATATTGTCCTGGTGGGTGGTTCAACCCGCATCCCCAAGATTCAGAAACTTCTCCAGGACTTCTTCAACGGGAAAGAACTGAATAAGAGCATCAACCCTGATGAGGCTGTTGCTTATGGTGCAGGTAATCTTTCTATTCTAGTTTAACAGGCAGCCTGTTAGGAGGCCTTAGCTAACTGATGAATGATTTTTAAACATTTGTGGTTTCCACCAAAAGCTGTAGGTAATGATGGCAAAACTTTGTTGGATGTCTGAGCGATGGAGAATGGTTAGTTACATAATGAGTTATTGTAGTACTGTGCTTTATTTAAATTTTATTTTAATCATATAGCTGTCCAGGCAGCCATTTTATCTGGAGACAAATCTGAAAATGTTCAAGACTTGCTGCTGTTGGATGTCACTCCTCTTTCCCTTGGAATTGAAACTGCTGGTGGAGTCATGACTGTCCTCATCAAGCGCAACACCACCATTCCCACCAAGCAGACGCAGACCTTCACAACCTACTCGGACAACCAGCCCGGTGTACTCATTCAGGTATGTTTCTGTGGCCTAGATTACTTGAGGTCCTATAAAACGAGAAGACTTCCGCTGTGATGATGGATTCCAAAACCATTCGTAGTTTCCACCAGAAATCCTGTGTTGGCCAATTCCTTCCTTGGATGTCTGAGCGATCAGTCTTTTCTAATCAAGCTAATACAAATCTGAAGTAGCACAGATATTTGTGATTTTTCTTGTTTCTGTGTTTTTATTGTAATTTTGAATTTGTTTCATGCCAAGGTTTATGAAGGTGAGCGTGCCATGACCAAGGATAACAACCTGCTTGGCAAGTTTGAACTCACAGGCATACCTCCTGCCCCCCGTGGTGTTCCTCAGATTGAAGTCACTTTTGATATTGATGCCAATGGCATCCTCAATGTCTCTGCTGTGGATAAGAGCACAGGAAAAGAGAACAAGATTACGATCACTAATGACAAGGGTAAGTTTGGGCAGTATTTTGTGAGTGTGCACTTTTGAGCACCCAGGCCAGTACTGAGATTGACTCCTTCGTAGAGGGAATCAATTTCTGTATCTGTCATCCATACCTGATTTGAAGAATCAAATGCTGACTTGTTCCGTGGCACCCTGGACCCTGTGGCACTCTTACCTGCTTTTTTTAGAGGCAGAATTTGGTTCATAATGGTTTTATTTTCCAAATGTTTCTACTCTTACTCCAAGGGCATTTAGCGGAGATCATACTTAGCTGCTAAATGGAGTTGCAGGGTGATGGTGCAGAACTGCAGGTGATTGTCTTGCCTAAAAGGTTGGTTAATTTTACAGGCCGTTTGAGCAAGGAAGACATTGAACGCATGGTTCAGGAAGCAGAGAAGTATAAAGCTGAAGATGAGAAGCAGCGGGATAAGGTGTCTTCGAAGAATTCTCTTGAATCCTATGCTTTCAACATGAAAGCTACTGTTGAGGATGAGAAACTTCAAGGCAAGATTAATGATGAGGACAAACAGAAGATTCTTGATAAGTGTAATGAAATAATCAACTGGCTTGATAAGAACCAGGTTTGTAATTTCTATCGCCAAAGATTTGAGGGTGTGGGGTTGGGTGTAAAGGGTTTTAGCAAAAGCTTAGATGGGTGGGTGGGTTTTTACAAATTTGTAGGGTCACGATGATGAATGGTTCAAAACATTCGCGGTTTCCACCAGAACTACAGATGTTGGCAACTTCCTTCCTTGGATGTCTGAGTGACCCAAGATCTTAAACGTAACTTCATGTGCTGTTGTGTGTCTAGTGTGTCAGATTGATTACATCAGGCTTAGGGTCTTCTATTTGAAGAACTTGTAATAAAATATTTTTATTTTCCTCAGACTGCAGAGAAGGAAGAATTTGAACATCAGCAGAAGGAGCTGGAAAAAGTCTGCAACCCCATCATTACCAAGCTGTACCAGAGCGCAGGAGGCATGCCAGGAGGAATGCCAGGAGGAATGCCCGGGGGCTTCCCTGGTGGTGGAGCTCCCCCATCTGGTGGTGCCTCCTCTGGGCCCACCATTGAAGAGGTTGATTAAGCCAGCCTAGCATAGGTTTAGCATTGTTCCACACAACATTGAAGGACCCAAATTTGTAGCAAATTCCATGGCAGTTTTAAAGTTGAGCTGCTGTAGTAAACTGGGCATTCTTGATACTTGAACATGGAACGTGTGCACAGGGAAAGGAAATAACATTGCACTTTACAAGCACTGTATTGTAAGTGGAAAATGCAATGTCTTAAATAAAACTGTATTTAAAATGGGCACCATACAATTGTTCTGACTTTGTTTACAAGGGCAGTAAGGGAGTGTTCGGTTTTGGGGGTTGAACAACTTTCTGGCCTAATAAGTATTACAATATCTGGGTTGTCAATGACAAATTAAGTCTAGGCAACTGCCTGAACCTTTTAAATTAAGGTGTAAAAAATGGGAAAATGTGTAGACCTTTTGCTAGCTAGGCTCATTTAGTACTAAGTCTACATAAGTGTTAGTGTAGTTTGAACTGCAGGTCATCGTGCTTTCCATTGTTTGTGTTAGGCTAGAAAGGGGCATCCCAGATATTTTTGAGTATTCCACGTGGTTTACTTGAAACCATCTGAGGGTTCAAAAGAGGATAAATTTGAGGCCAAAATTAGGACAAGGAAGTATCCTGTCAGAAGTAACAACATGTGGTATACACAGGTGACTTCTGGTAGAGTGTCAATCTGAAATCCTTTAATCCGTGGGCAGAGGCTTTTCTGTTTTCTCACCTGAGTATTAAGGGCTGGGAATTAATGGAGCTAGCTGTAAGGTTGGCATAGTTAGGTCCCTTGACCCCTTTGAAACAGACTTTAAGGAAATTGTCTAATTCTGATCTCATCTTAAATCATAGCCAACCGTAACTCAGCAACTTCAGGCAGAACAATTGTGTTTACCAAGCCTAATTACACTGGACTGTCTTTAGGTAAGCTTGCTTAGGAGCACAGGCCTTCTCGTTGGTCCTTTGTTCATTGGGCCATTGGTATGTTAGCTTGAGTTGACAGGCCAGAAGGTATTGCACCTGAGAGTGAATCCTGTAAAGTCATGTTTGTGTGAGATGGGCCTGCTTAGTGCCAACCAGCCACCTAGTGGTCACTTAGGAAGAATCTCAGTTTTGGTATGGTGGGATGTCTTGGGTCACGGTTCATTCTCAGCAGAATGACCCAATCTGTTTCTGCTTTAGCTCTCCTTCACCTTTCTGTAGCTGTTCATGGATGACCCGACTAGCATAAGCATAATACAGATGACAGTTGAGCTTCATAAGAGTTTCCCCAATAACTACCTAGCGTTGACCCTCCCTCGTTCAGGTTAGTGGGTATAGCTAAAGGCTATCATTTGTAAAACAGCTGATGTTTCTTCTAAAAATACATCAAATTGACTAAGTTTAGTGCCTTAGGTGTGTGTTAATGTTTGGCAACTCTCCAGGAATTTATAGCACTGCCCCCAATTTGGTTTCTCCAAGGGCTACAAATGAAAGCATAGTTGATGTACTTTTTTTTCCACCTGTTTTCAAGTGAGTGGGAATCTGGCTTGTGTTTTAGTATTTACTGCATTGTTTGTGAACCTGGAGCAAACCATGTGTGGTGGTTTTTTTGAGACCACTCTCAAGGAAGTAACATGTCTCGTGCATGAACCATGGGATCTTGGTAAGAAAATTGAAGATCAAGTGTGATGGTGAAAATTAGCACAAGGCCTAGTGGAAGGTTATCAGTAGTAGCCATTACTGGAAGTTGTTGAATTTCAACAGTTACATAAGTTGTAAGTTTCATCAGTGAAATAAAACTCCTTGACACAGGTGGGAGAAGCAATGCGTTGCTGGGCCTGTGTAGTAGAAAATAAGTGGGGTCAGGGAGGAGCTACGGATTAGATTAACAATTTGCTAGGTTTAATTATACAGTGGAGGGGGGAGCCAGCCAGGCATTCGAATTTGGGGTAGACTTATTCCAAGACCTGTATGCTTCCTCCTGCATCCCAGCGTAGTGAATTACGAAGTACTGGCTCATCTCAGTGCAGAGCCTGGGGTTCATGTGTACTGGAAAGGATTTCTTTAAACCAAGGGAATTTGTAATCTTGCTTCTGAAAACACTTGCAATTACGTGCTTAAGGGCTTGGTCCCAGTGTCCTTCAGATAATTCCGTTTGTCTTTTTCTCCCCCCGTCAGTCATTTGGGTGTTCAAACTTGGAGACTTACCTTTTGCAAGAAGTCTAAGCAGTCTGGGGATTTGAACCCAATGACTCAAGTCAATTTTTGTCTTTCACTTTGCCTTATTTTTTTAGTTTCCTGCTGTGGGCTAAGCCCTGACTGCAGGAGTAGATGCAGAAGCTGGAGAAGATGTGTTCCAGCCTTATAGGAGAGACTGACATTCACGAGATGAAGACAGTTAAGAAATGGCACCCTTTTTGCGGGGAAACACTGGCAGTAAGTGTAAGTTAGATTGTTTATTACAGCCTAGAAGAAGATGTGGAGAAGGTGGCCGTAAGAACAGCATTTACAGTTTTCCAGTCTAGATAGTTTAATGGTTTTCGCTTGTCTTACTCTATTTGATTATCCTAACAACCTTTAAGAGTGATGGTTGGATCGTCTGGCTGTGCATGTGTAAGTCTGTATAGGGTGATGACAAAAGCAATTTCACTTTTGTGTGGATTATTATAATGAATTGTTATAAATCTAAGGTCATGGCCCTCGGATGCCTGGCATTTACATTTTGCACAGGGCACCATTGGATTGGAAAGTGAGAGCAAAAAAGTTCAGTGGCCCTCAATCTCCATGTCCGATTTTAACAGTTACATGCTGGTTTCAGCTGGACTTAGCAATAACATGGTTATGTTTAAAAATGTATTTTTATGGAGTAACAGTAATTGGAATTTTTAAACTATTACGGGAATAATTTTCATCTTAGAAGCCACAGCAGTACATTTACTCCCAATAATATTACTGCAGTTATTTATGTACTTAAAAGGTACTGTAAAGAAAACGATGCCTGCAAACAATTCTTTGCTGAAACAATATTGAGTACCTACAATATACTTTCTTAGGAAAAATAGCCTTTTGGGTTCTGTTAAGGTGAAATGGGGTGATTGGTGGGACATAAATAGGAAAGGCTGAGGATTTTCTTTTCTTTGGTCTATATGGCTGTAAGGACATCTTTATCCACTAGATGGCAGTAAGCTATTGAGAAAACTACTTGGGTCGCTGAGAGAGGCTGCTGGAACATTTTCAGTAAGGTTTGTGCTTTTTGTTTCACAAGTTGCCTAACTAGAAGCACAGTAAATGCTGAGGAAAGAAAGCTCCGAATGTTCACGTTCCAGGCAAATCATTCCCGGCTGAATAAGTTGAGCAAGTGCCCTGACTGTGGGGTATGGGTTTGAGTAGAGATTTTTAGGGTACTTGGGACAGGCAGGTTAAATACAGACAGAGCTTTGAAATACGCAGGAAAAAAAGATGAGTCTCCCCGGGAAGAGAAGACAGTCTTTCCTGATCCGCTCTTTCTAGTTTAAAACTGTGTTATTTCCCTCATCACCCTTGACTCCGACTCCTGAGACTCATGACTTGTATGAAATGTTTGAATTCCTCACCAAACTGAAACTCATGAGTGCAAGAATATCCACACACTCTTACAGTTCCAGCCAGTGTCTGGCCCATTGTACACATATAATGTCAAGTGAATGAATGAAAAGGGATGGAGCAGGCACCCCAGAAGTTAGTGATAGAATGTGTTCCCTTTGGGCTTTATGATGCTATGGTCATGGCTCTTGGAGTGGTGAGAGGCTGGCTGAGTTCAGGCTCCCTGCAGATCTCCGCTACAGTTCCTCCTTGCAGAGTGGGGGAGCCAACATTAGAGCTGCATGAGATGAGGAAACGATCAAGCCCAGAGCAGCTCTAGGCAAATGAAAGTTGGCAGTAACAGAACTGTCCAAGTCTTTGACCTAAAGGACCACCTGCAGTCTTCAGATTGCCCCTGAGATCTGGGCAGTATGTGGCGTGAGTGGGATGAGCAGAAGTAGTGTACATAGTCTCTGCAATATGAGAGGACAGTCAGGGCCTGCCAGGAGAACTGAAGCCTAAAGCTGGGCCACAGAACACTCAGGATGCAGCCAGCCCCAGGACCCTAAGAAAAAGGCTGCCAATCTTGACCTTGCATTAGACACCAAAAACACAAGCAGCAAAAGAAAACGTTGGGCTTCATAAAAATTAAAAATGGGCTTCAAAGGATACCATCAAGAAAGTGAAGAAAGACAACCTACAGAATTGGGGAAGATATTTGCATGTCAGAGATCTAACAAAGTACTATCCAGCATGTATTACAAAAACTCTTAAAACTCAAAAAAGAGAAACCAATGTTTATAATGGACAAAAGAAGATACAGAAATAGCTAATAATCATATGGAAAGAAGCTCAACATCAATAGCCATCAGAGAAATGCAAATCAAATCCACAGTGAGGCAGAACTTGATATCCACTAGGATGCCTAGACAAGAACAAGTTGGCAAGGATGTGCAGGAATTGGAACCCTCATACACTGCTGGTGCGCATGTAAAATGGTGCAGCCGGTTTGGAAAACAGTCTGCAGTTCCTCAAAAGTTAGAATTAACGTGTGACCCAAGCATTCTACTCATAGTTATGGACCCAAGAGAAATTATAGAGAAACATAAATCCACACAAACATTTATACACAAATGTTCACAGCAGGATTATAATAACCGGAAAGTGGCAATAACCCAAATGTCCATCAGCAAATGGATGAATAAAACATGGCATGTCCCTACAATGGAATAGTATTCAGCAGTAAAGGGCAATGAAGTACTGATACATGCTACAACATGGATGATCCTTGAAAACGGCAGTGACAACAGCCCACATATTGTATGATTCTGTGGGATGTTCAGAGGAGGCACATCCTTTGAGATAGAGGTGGTTTCCTAGGGCTGGGGGAAAGGACAGTTGGGGGAAAGTGCAGTTATTGCAAACAGGTATGGGGTTTTGTTTTGGGTTGGTGAAATGATTCTAAATTGGTTGTGGCAATGGTTGCATAGTTCTGTGAATATACTAAAAATATTGAATTGCATACTTTAAATAGATGAATTATTGAATAGTGTGGTATATGAATAGTATTTCAACAAAGCACTTAAAAATCTTTTTTGAGTTAGAAAAGAAGGAGTCTGCAGAGCTGGCTTCCCCAAAGTGGGGGGAGAGAGAATGTATGTGAATATGAAACCATATTCTTACTCTCAAGGAACTAAGTAATAACATTGGCTGTGCGGTGGTTTTCCGTTTTATCCCCCAGCTTTATTGACGTAATTGTCATATAACATGGTATAAGTTTAAGGTGTACAAAGTGTTGATTTGATACATGTTGTGAAGTGATTACAACAATAAGGTTAGTTTTTCTGAATTAACAAATATCGTATATTAACGCATATATATGGAATCTAGAAAAAATGGTGCAGATGAACCTATTTCCAGGGCAGGAATAAAGATGCAGACATAAAGAAACGGACATGTGGACACAGTGAGGCAAAGGGAGGGTGGGATGAATTGGGAGATTAGGATTGACATATATGCACTACCATATAAAAAATAGATAGCTAGTGGGAACCTGCTGTATAGCACAGGGAGCTCAGCTCGGTGCTCTGTGATGATCTAGATGGGTGGGATGGGGTGGGGGAGTGGGAGGGAGATCCAAAAGGGAGGGGATATATGTATACATATAGCTGATTCACTTCCTGTTGCACAGCAGAAAGTAACATAGCATTGTAAAGCAATTATACTCCAATTAAAAAAACAATGAGGTTAATTAGTATCTCCATCATCTCACATAATTACTGTTTCATTTTTGTGGTGAGAACATTTAAAATCTACTCTCTCAGCAACTTCCAAGTATATAATACAGTGTTGTTAAATATAGTCACCAGGCTGTACATTATTAGATGCCCCAAACTTACCTTGTGACTGGAAGTGTGTACCCTTTCACCAAATCCTCCCATTTCTCCACTGCCCTATGCTATTGCCTTCTAATGTCTACACATCCCTTTGAGACTGTGGACTCTCAAACCAAGCTGATACAGCTTCCAAACCCAAGAGTTGAAAAAATTAGATTGGGCTGAAAAGAAAGCAGGCTGCAGGCAAGTAACCACTTGAAAATACATTGAACAGACTTCCCTGGTGGCACAGTGATTAAGAATCCGCCCGCCAACACAAGGGACACGGGTTCAAGCCCTGGTCTGGAAAGATCCCACATGCCGCAGAGCAACTAAGCCCGTGCGCCACAACTACTGAGCATGTGTACCACAACTACTGAAGCCTGTGCACCTAGAGCCCGTGCTCCGCAACAAGAGAAGCCACCGCAATGAGAAGCCCGCGCACCGAAACGAAGAGTAGGCCCCGCTCACCGCAACTAGAGAAAGCCCGCGCACAGCAATGAAGACCCAACGCAAACAAAAATAACTAAATTAAAAAAAAAATTAGATCAAGCCACATTAAAAAAACCAAAAAAGACATTGCAAATATTCATCAGAAACCTTATTTATTTGTTGATTTAGTGTTTCTCGTGTGTCTGGGACCTGCTGTGTCGTTTACTACCTGTGTGACCTTCAGTGAATTATTCTTTCTGAAGCTGATTATCTTTACCTATGAAATGGGGATTATAATAATCAGCCATTAGGTGTGTTATGAGGATTAAGTGAGCCAGGGTATGTGGAGAGTTTAGCTCTGTGCCTGACGCATAGAGTACGTGCTAGTAAGGGTTATTAACTATTAATTAAATGAATTAAGTGATAATATTAACATTTCCTAAGGCTGCCATAACAAGGTACCAAAAATTTAAACAGAAGTGTATCGTGTTGTGGTTCTGGAGGCCAGCAGCCGGAAATCACGGTGTTGGCAGAGCCATGCTCCCTGCATGCTCAGGGAGGGAGCTGTCCTGTGCCTCCCTTCTGGCTTCGGGTGGCCTCCTGTGTCCTTGGGCTTAAGGACGCAGCACTCCAGTCACATGACTGTCTTCTCCCTGTGTGTCTTCACATTGTCTTCTCTCTGTGCACGTCTGTGTCCAAATTTCCTTTTTTTATGAGGACACCAGTCGTACTAGGTTAGGGCCCACGCTAGTGACCTCATTTTAACTAGATTACCCTGTAAAGACTGTTTGCAAATAAGGTTACATTCTGAGGTTGTGGGGATGAAGACTTTAACTTTTTTTTTTTAATGGGGGGGTACATAGTTCAACCCATAACAATCACATTCCCTGTTACCAAGAAGAGGAATCTCCCCAGCTTTTGCACAAGAATAGAAAGCAAAGGAGACGAAATTGAAATACCTGTTCTTTTGTGGGACCGATAAAAAGGCCTTTTCATTCAGTCTCTTTCCCTGAACCGCAGGTCACCAGCTGTGGGCAGTGTTCCTTTCTATCCCTTTACCAGCCCTTGGTCCCTCTGGATTTTCCAACAATGCCTCATTCTGTTATTTCCAGTGATTTCCCTGTGGGCAGCAGTTTATTTCTGTCATCAAGTCTCTGATGAAATCTTTAGCCATGAAATATTTAGTCCAATCCCAACAAATCGTGTATGGTGTTAATATGTCACAAGCTGCCCGCGGCCTGCATTATGTGGTAATTTGGAAGCAAGAGAAGTGATAATATGGGGCCGGGCTTCTTTTGTGAGCTCGCATTAATGCTGGAGCTGGTGTTGTCAATTGACAGCCCATCGATTTGGGCTAATAGTGTGTGGAGGGGGCAGAATTGGGACGAGGTAGGGAATAAAGGATATTGATGGCCAGTCGCCAGGATCCTGGCAGCTTTTAATCTATTATTGCCCTCTTTTAATGCAACTTCCGTGTCAACTGCATTTACTTCCACCAGCTCTGCCTGCTGTGCTGAACTGTGAAGCCAGTGGGATGCCACCCCCAGAGTGGCCCAAAGTTCCCCGGTATTGATTCTTTGATGCTCTGGGGTGTGAATTATAATTATTTAATTAAGCCCTTTAATGGGTATCAACTACGAACCTTCGCCAGCCCAGGCTGGGGTGGGTGGCCAGGACGAGGTCCTCGTCATTAATCTGTGTTCATCTCGTTGCCACCAATTGTCCTAACCTCGACCCTCTTTTTTTCCTCCTATTATCGCATCTATGGTTTTAGTGGGAAGCAGGTCGATCTACTCTCAGAGAGGAGCTGGGAAGGGGAGTTGCTGATTTGGGGAGACTGGAGGGGAGGCCATGGTTGAGCAGATTGCAGTGTCAGCTGTTCACACTGAGGGAGCTAGTCACTCTTGTCAGATCTGCTCTGCCCAGTTCTAGTTTGCCTATGCAGGGAGGTGATGCAAGAGATCTCACAGCCACTTCCTTGTGTAGCTTTGAGTCCTATTTTAGATCAGGAATATTCCACACCCTCACTTAAGTCATTCGTCAGCCTTCCCAGAGTACAAAGTACTGCCTTGTGCCCTCAGGGAACTTCAACTCTAGTAAGCGGTAGAGGGATCCATAAGTAAATAAGTAGCCACAAGCCACTAATGAGCCTTGAGAAGGGGCAAAGTATAGGAAGTTAAGGCACCCCATGGGAGGGGCCTTGACCCAGGCTTGGGGGTCAAGGAGGGCTTCCTGGAGGGACAAATTCCTAAACTGAACCTGAAGAATGAGTAGGAGGTAGTCATAGGAAAGAGGAAGGGCATGCTAGTCAGTGGAACAGCATGTTGGAAAGGCCTGGCAATGAAAGAGAAGGCCCAAGAAATTTGGAGACCTCATCTAGTTGAGGCCAATACTTGGTATGAGGTGGGGACAGGTCCCTCTCCCAACCTGGGTTCTTGTCTTCTACCTGCCTGTCATGCTGATAAAGCTCGTCAGGAGCTTCAGGAAGCTCAAAAAGTCCCGGATGGTATTTCCCATCATTTTGTCAGATGCTTTTGTGTTTCTACCATACTTTCTTCTAGGCCAAGAGTGATTTTTACTTCACTTGTTTAGTTCATGTGGTGGTTTTAAAACATGTCTGCAATTTTTTTGAGCACTCCTGTCATCAAGGAATGGAGTCTAATTCCTCTCCCCATGAATATGGGCTGGCCTCGGGGACTGACTTCTAATGGATAGAAGGTGGAACAGGCAACTCTGGGTAACTTCCAAGTCTAGATTATTAAATTCCTACTGCTTCCACCTGGTTCTCTGGACATTCACTGTAGAGTCTTCAGCTGCCCTGTAGGAAGTTTGGTCCCCTGAGTCCCCCATGTGGAAAGACCACATAGAAAGAGATGCTTGAGGAACCTCATTGTTGAGTGGTCCTAGTCTGGGTACTAGACACATGAGTGAAGCAACCTTGGAGTTGACTGCAGCCCCAGCCATCAACTGACTACATCTTCATTCAGAGAGCCCCTCAGTGAGAATTGGTCAGCTGAGCTCAGTCAACCTCCAGATTTATGGGCAAAATAAATGATTGTTATTGTTTTAAGCTACTGTTTTAGGGTGATCTGTTACACAGTGACAGGTAATTGGAACAGTTAAGTTTGGTAAAGTTTGTGTTTGATTAAGTTTGATTACCATAGCTTGATAGTAAGTCTTCAAATCAGGCAGTCATAGTCCCCCAATTTTGTTTTTCTTTTTCAAATTTGTTTTGACTCTTAGATCTTTTTCTTTTCCATGTAAATTTAAAAAATCAACTCATTTCTTTGGTTTTTTAAAAAATTTTTAAATTAATTTATTTATGGCTGTGTTGGGTCTTCGTTTCTGTGGGAGGGCTTTCTCTAGTTGTGGCAAGCGGGGGCCACTCTTCATCGCGGTGCGCGGGCCTCTCACTATCACGGCCTCTCTTGTTGCGGAGCACAGGCTCCAGACGCGCAGGCTCAGTACTTGTGGCTCACGGGCCCAGTTGCTCCGCGGCATGTGGGATCTTCCCAGACCAGGGCTCGAACCCATGTCCCCTGCATTGGCAGGCAGATTCTCAACCACTGCGCCACCAGGGAAGCCCAAAAAATCAACTCATTTCTTCTAAAAAAATTTCCTTCTTGAATTATAATTGGAATTTTAATGACTATAGATTAAATTGGGTAAAGCTGATACCTTAACAATATTGAATACCAATCCATGAACGTGGCATAGCTTGCCGTTTTTTTAGGTCTTCTTTAATTTCTGTCAGCAATGTTTTGTAGTTTAGAATGAAGAAAGCTTCTGCCTTTTGTTAAATCGGTTTTCATTTACATTTTTTAATGCTATTGTAAATAGAACTGTTTTCAAATTTTCATTTTCCAATTACTTGCTCTTACTTTGTAAGAATACAGTGGAACTTAAATGTTGACCATGTATTGTGTGATCTTGCTAAATTCACTTATTAATTCCAGTACTGGTTTTGAAGAGTTTCTTAAGATTTTTTCCATAAGCAATCATGTTATCTGCAAGGAAAGATGATTTATTTCTTCCTTTCCAATATGTACATATTTTACTTATTTTTTTTCCTTATTGCTTTGGCTGAGAACATCAGTAAAATGTTGAATAGAATGGTGAGAGTGTTTTTGATCTTAGGAGGAGAGCATTTAATATTTCACCATTAAGTATGATATTAACTTTGGGTTTTTCATAGATATTCTTTAACAAATTGGGTTTTGGTATCGTGCTTGTATTAAGGGTAAATTTGAGCATGGCAGCCTGTCCGTGATAAAACTGCCAGCAAAGACCAGGATGGAGGAAGGAGACTAACGCAAGAAATGTAGGTGCTCACAATTTAAAGACAATGACTGAAAACGGGAAGTGTTGCAAAATGTGGTTTTCAGAGACAGCCTGGGAAGAATGGACATAGGTGGGGCCAAGAGAGAATAAAATCCTCAAGATGGGACTTGTGGACTTAGAATGGCTTCCTTCTTCCTCTCCACCTGCTGATCTATTCTTTTTTTTAAAAATAAATTTATTTTATTTTATTTATTTTTGTCTGTGTTGGGTCTTCGTTGCTGCATGCGGGCTTTCTCTAGTTGTGGCAAGTGGGGGCTACTCTTCGTTGCCATGGATGGGCTTCTCATTGCGGTGGCTTCTCCTGTTGCGGAGCACGGGCACTAGGTGCATGGGCTTCAGTAGTTGTGGCACACGGGCTCAGTAGTTGTGGCTCGCGGGCTCTAGAGCGCAGGCTCAGTAGTTGTGGCACGCGGGCTTAATTGCTCCGCGGCACGTGGGATCTTCCTGGACAAGGGCTCGAACCTGTGTCCCCTGCATTGGCAGGTGGATTCTTAACCACTGTGCCACCAGGGTAGTCCCAATCTATTCATTTTTCAAAAGCTGAAATAGTCCCTCTCGGGATTCTCCTGGGCAACGTGGGTGACGCCCCCATTCATTGTTCCCTATACATTTGATACCTTTAGTAGAGCACTTTTCACACATTTTGGCGCTGTCTGTGTGGCTGGCTCTCTCCCCCTGGACAGTGAGATCCTTTGAGGTAGGGACTGAGGCTTCTTCATTTTCATATTCCCCCTACCCCTCCCTGGGAATCACGGAGCAGAATCAGAGCTCTGGGGTCTGCGTAGCATGTTCCTCCAGCTGTGCAAACCTCAACAAGTTTTCCCTCTGAAAATGCTTTTCTTTAAAATATGATTTCCTTCTAAGAAGTTGTACCTAAGTTGTTTCTTACTTGTGGGAGATTCTGTTTTCTCATTTATAAAGAAAGGAATAATAATACCTATCTTAGAGGTAGTTGCTACCTGCTCTATTTTGGGTGTAGGCACTTAGTGCATAAGTGTTGAATCAAGGGACACAGTTTCTTTTACTGGAACAGAGGTGTGGCTTAGAGATGAACAAACGGACAATCTTGCATGGTCCCAGACACAGGGTGAGTGGAAACTTAATTAGTTAAATTAGTTAAATCCTACCAGGCTTTAGAAAGTGTATACTGTAATGCAGTGGAGTTCCCAATCCAATCAGAACTTGAATTTCTTTTTTATAACAAATATTTTATAATATCTCTTTACTATTCTGGAATGAAATTCATAGGTAATCAAAACATTGCATTTAATGTTCTAATTATAAATCTGAAAAAGAGTGAAAGAAAATGTTTGCAATAAAATGACGTGTGTTTCAATAGACGCTCAAGTTCAGTTAAACTGGAAGACATAACTAGTGGGATGCTCACCCCTTCTGCAGAATCCTTGTGAAAGCAGAATTCAGGCCATTGTTTTGGTGGCTTAGACATCAGTGGCACTGCTGTCAAGATACACTCTTCTGAAATGCTGACCAAATCTTTGTATTGTCCCAAATGAAGCAAGGACATTCATTTCTTATTTTACATGGTATTCACCTTCTGGAAAAATTCAGTGTATTTTTCAGTTGTGCAAAAAAGACTTCATGTTATTTTTATACAACATTATTTATAGAAAGCTTTTTTTTTTTTTGCGGTACGCGGGCCTCTCACTGCTGTGGCCTCTCCCGTTGCGGAGCACAGGCTCCGGACGCGCAGGCTCAGCGGCCATGGCTCATGGGCCCAGCCGCTCCACGGCATGTGGGATCTTCCTGGACCGGGGCACGAACGAACCTGTATCCCCTGCATCGGCAGGCGGACTCTCAACCACTGCACCACCACGGAAGCCCTAGAAAGCTTTTTCATCTACATGAATATCTGGAAGACATTCAGAAATCTCTCTGGGTTCAAAAACCCTGGCACTGCCTCTTTTTGTCTATGTGGCCACTTCACATTCAGTGTCTTCATCTGTAAAAGGTGGGTGATATACCCAGTCACAAGGCACGCAAAGGTTTAAATGACAGGGTAGCAAATGACACTCTGTACAGTATCAAGTATCCAGTGCTAATATATATTAAGCATTTATTATATGTCACGAATAGTAACAACGCTCTGAGTTCAGTGCCATCGTTGACTCTAATTTTCAGTTGAGTAAGTGAGGCCCAAGTTATTTGCCCAAGTTCACGTAAGAAGGAACACAGCAGAAATGTGAACACAGGTGACTCCCAAGCCTGTTTGGTTCCCCTCCACGCTGTACTGAGCCTACCATGAGCAGTGCCAGGCAAGACTATCCCTGAAATTGGCCAAAATTGATCCCTCCTGAAAGCCCACCACTCTTACGAAGGATCTCCACTGGCTAATGCTCTAGAGTGCTTGCGTGATCTGAGGAGGAGAGGGCAGCTAGGCCAAGTGACAGAGGAAGGTGCAAAGGGCACGCAGAGAGTTCTCATCTGGGGAGTCCTGAACTGTAATCATGCCAGGGTCTTAAGTGGGTGAGGTGGTGTCCTGAATTGAATAGGCCACTTGCTTTAAGGACAGGCTGATTTGGGCTGAGTATAAAGACTAATTTCCCAACATTTAGAGCCATCTGACAATTCACATCAACGCTGAGAAAGCACCTGGTGTGTTCGTAGTGTTATGCTGACTCCAGAGGGGCACAGAAATGAGTCCCAGAGACTCTGTCTTAGGAGCCCACAGTGGAGAAATCAGCATAAGTCTCTGTTAGGCTGGAAAAGGAAAGCCTGGGGCAGCTGAGCTACCTACTCTTTTTTTTTTAATTAAATTTATTTTTAATTTTTATTTATTGATTATTTATTAGTTTTTGGTCATGCCATGCGGCATGCGGGATCTTAGTTCCCCAACCAGGGATCAAACCTGTGCCTCCTGCAGTGGAAGCGTGGCGTCCTAACCACTGGGCTGCCAGGGAAGTCCCAAATTTTTAATTTTTTTAAATTTTTTATTTTACATTGGACTATAGTTGATTTACAGTGCTGTGTTAGTTTCAGGTGTACAGCAGAGTGAATCAGTTATACATATACATATATCTATTCTTTTTCAGATTCTATTCCCATTTAGGGAAAAGAATAACAGAATATTATTACAGAATATTGAGCAGAGTTCCCTGTGCTCTACAATAGGTTCTTTTTGTTTATCTGTTTTAAATATAGTAGTGTGTATATGTCAATCCCAAACTCCCAATTTATCCCTCTCCACCCTTTCCCCTTTAGGTAACCATAAGTTTGTTTTCTAAGTCTCTGAGTCTATTTCTATTTTGTAAATAAGTTCATTTGTATCACTTTTTTTAGATTCCACATATAAGTGATGTCATATGATATTTGTCTTTCTCTTTCTGACTTCACTTAGTATGATAATCTCCAGGTCCATCCATGTTGCTGCAAATGGCATTATTTCATTCCTTTTAATGGCTGAGTAATAGTCCATTGTATATATGTACCACATCTTCTTTATCCATTCATCTGTCAATGGACATTTAGATTGCTTCCATATCTTGGCTTTTCTTGTTTTTGTATCCATTCAGCCAATCTGTGTCTTTTGGTGGGAGCATTTAGTCCATTTACATTTAAGGTAATTATCGATATGTATGTTCCTATTCCCATTTTCTTAATTGTTTTGGGTTTGTTATTGTAGGTCTTTCCCTTCTCTTGTGTTTCTTGCCTAGAGAAGTTCCTTTAGCATTTGTTGTAAAGCTGGTTTGGTGGTGCTGAACTCTCTCAGCTTTTGCTTGTCTGTAAAGGTTTTAATTTCTCCATCAAATCTGAATGAGATCCTTGCTGGGTAGAGTAATCTTGGTTGCAGGTTTTTCTCCTTCATCACTTTAAATATGTCCTGCCAGTCCCTTCTGGCTTGCAGAGTTTCTGCTGAAAGATCAGCTGTTAACCTTATGGGGATTCCCTTGTGTGTTACTTGTTGTTTTTCCCTTGCTGCTTTTAATATGTTTTCTTTGTATTTAATTTTTGACAGTTTGATTAATATGTGTCTTGGCGTATTTCTCCTTGGATTTATCCTGTATGGGACTCTCTGTGCTTCCTGGACTTGATTAACTATTTCCTTTCCCATATTAGGGAAGTTTTCAACTATAATCTCTTCAAATATTTTCTCAGTCCCTTTCTTTTTCTCTTCTTCTTCTGGAACCCCTATAATTTGAATGTTGATGCATTTAATGTTGTCCCAGAGGTCTCTGAGACTGTCCTCAGTTCTTTTCATTCTTTTTTCTTTATTCTGCTCTGCAGTAGTTATTTCCACTATTTTATCTTCCAGGTCACTTATCCATTCTTCTGCCTCAGTTATTCTGCTATTGATCCCATCTACAGTATTTTTAATTTCCTTTATTTTGTTGTTCATCGTTGCTTGTTTCATCTTTAGTTCTTCTAGGTCCTTGTTAAATGTTTCTTGCATTCTCTCTATTCTATTTCCAAGATTTTGGATCATCTTTACTCTCATTATTCTGAATTCTTTTTCAGGTAGACTGCCTATTTCCTCTCATTTGTTAGGTCTGGTGGGTTTTTATCTTGCTCCTTCATCTGCTGTGTGTTTTTCTGTCTTCTCATTTTGCTTATCTTACTGTGTTTGGGGTCTCCTTTTTGCAGCCTGCAGGTTTGTAGTTCCCGTTGTTTTTGGTATCTGTCCCCAGTGGCTAAGGTTGGTTCAGTGGGTTGTGTAGGCTTCCGGGTGGAGGGGACTGGTGCCTGTGTTCTCGTGGATGAGGATGGATCTTGTCTTTCTGGTGGGCAGGTCCACGTCTGGTGGTGTGTTTTGGGGTGTCTGTGAACTTATTATGATTTTAGGCAGCCTCTCTGCTAATGGGTGGGGTTGTGTTCCTGTCTTGCTAGTTGTTTGGCATGGGTGTCCAGCACTGTAGCTTGCTGGTCATTGAGTGAAGCTGGGTGCTGGTGTTGAGATGGAGATCTCTGGGAGATTTTCACCGTTTGATATTATGTGGAGCTGGGAGGTCTCTTGTGGACCAGTGTCCTGAAGTTGGCTCTCCCACCTCAGAGAAACAGCACTGACTCCTGGCTGCAGCAACAAGAGCCTTTCATCCACATGGATCAGAATAAAAGGGAGAAAAAGTAGAAAGAAAGAATTAGTAGAAGGAAGAAAGAAAGGAGGGAGGGAGGGAGGAAGGAAGGAAGGAGGGAAGGAAGAAAAAAAGGAAGAAAGAAAGAAGATAAAGTAAAATAAAGTAAGATAAAATATAGTTATTAAAATAAAAAATAATTATTAAGAGAAAAAAATTTTTTAAAAAAAACAGACGGCCAGAACCCTAGGACAAATGGTGGAAGCAAAGCTATACAGACAAAATCTCACACAGAAGCATACACATACATACAAAAAGAGGAAAAGGGGAAAAAATCATAAATCTTGCTCTCGAAGTCCACCTCCTTAATTTGGGATGATTCGTTGTCTATTCAGGTATTCCACAGAGGCAGGTACATCAAGTTGATTGTGGAGCTTTAATCCGCTGCTTCTGAGGCTGCTGGGAGAGATTTCCCTTTCTCTTCTTTGTTCTCACAGCTCCCAGGAGCTCAGCTTTGGATTTGGCCCCGCCTCTGCGTGTAGGTCGCCAGAGGGCGTCTGTTCTTCAGTCAGACAGGCCGGGGTTAAAGGAGCTGCTGATTCGGCGGCTCTGGTTCACTCAGGCCGTGGGGGAGGGAGGGGCACGGATTGCGGGGCGAGCCAGCGGAGGCAGAGGCCGGCGGGGACGTTGCACCAGCCTGAGGCACGCCATGCGTTCTCCCAGGAAAGTTGTCCCTGGATCCCGGGACCCTGGCAGTGGCGGCTGCACAGGCTCCCCGGAAGGGGGGTGTGGATAGTGACCTGTGCTTGCACACAGGCTTCTTAGTGGTGGCAGCAGCAGCCTTAGCATCTCATGCCCGTCTTTGAGGTCCGTGATTTTAGCCGCGGCTCGCGCCCGTCTCTGGAGCTCCTTTAAGCAGCGCTCTTAATCCCCTCTCCTCGTGCACCAGAAACAAAGAGGGAAGAAAAAGTCTCTTGCCTCTTAGGCAGGTCCAGACTTTTCCCTGGACTCCCTCCCGGCTAGCCGTGGTGCACTAACCCCCTGCAGGCTGTGTTCAGGCCACCAACCCCAGCCCTCTCCCTGCGCTCCGACCGAAGCCCGAGCCTCAGCTCCCAGCCCCGCCTGCCCCGGTGGGTGAGCAGACAAGCCTCTCGGGCTGGTGAGGGCCGGTCGGCACCGATCCTCTGTGCGGGAATCTCTCCACTTTGCCTTCCGCACCTCTGTTGCTGTGCTCTCCTCCGCGGCTCCAAAGCTTTCCCCCTCCGCCACCCGCAGTCTCCGCCTGCGAAGGGGCTTCCTAGTGTGTGGAAACCTTTCCTCCTTAACAGCTCCCTCCCACTGGTGCAGGTCCCGTCCCTATCCTTTTGTCTCTGTTTATTCTTATTTCTTTTGCCCTACCCAGGTACGTGGGGAGTTTCTTGCCTTTTGGGAGGTCTGAGGTCTTCTGCCAGCATTCAGTAGGTGTTCTGTAGGAGTTGTTCCATGTGTAGATGTATTTCTGGTGTATCTGTGGGGAGGAAGGTGATCTCCGTGTCTTACTCTTCCACCATCTTCCCCTCGTCCCCCTAGTTTCATTCTTTTACATGTAGCTGTCCAGTTTTCCCAGCACCACTTATTGAAGAGACTGTCCTTTATCTATTGTATATTCTTGCCTCCTTTTTCATAGATTAATTGACCAAAGGTGCGTGGGTTTATTTCTGGGCATTCTGTCCTGTTCCATTGATCTATGTGTCTGTTTTTGTGCCAATACCATACCGTTTTGATGACTGTAGCTTTGTACTATAGTCTGAAATCAGGGAGCCTGAGTCCTCCAGCTCCATTTTTCTTTCTCAAGATTGCTTTGTCTATTTGGGGTCTTTTTGTGTTTCCATACAAATTAAAAAATTTTTTTGTTCTAGTTCTATGGAAAATGCATTGGTAATTTGATAGGGATTGCATTGAATCTGTGGGCTACCTACTCTTGATAGTTGAAGAGTGTGAATATATCAGGGTTACTCTGGAGGTCAGAACCGGCATCTGTGGCTGAGTTGAAGTAACAGGAAGCAATTTGGGGGCTGTCAGTTATGAAGTTATTTTCTCTAGTGCCAAACCAATTCTTTTAGACTCTGCTTTTTTTTTTTTTTTTTTTGCGGTACACGGACCTCTCACTGTTGTGGCCTCTCCCGTTGCGGAGCTCAGGCTCTGGACGCACAGGCCCAGCGGCCATGGCTCACGGGCCCAGCCGCTCTGTGGCATGTGGGATCTTCCCAGACTGGGGCACGAACCCGTGTCCCCTGCATCAGCAGGCGGACTCCCAACCACTGTGCCACCAGGGAAGCACCCAAGACTTTGCTTTTTGATGTAGGGCCTGGGACTCTGAAAATCATATTTCTCCTTTCCAGCTGGATCCCCGTTAAGTTCGCCAGTTAGGGGGCATCAAAGGGAGCCTGGAGAGCAGGAGGAAGGATAAGGGACATCCATGTTCTGGTTTGCTGCTACTGATAGCATTACTCAGCAGTGGCCCTCCACCATGACAGTGGCAATTTGTTCTAGTGTTCAGCTGTTTTTCAGCACACCTGGAGCAAATATCATTGTGGCCCTTCAGAGGTTATCAGCACTGGGTAAAACTGCCCCCTCAGAGGTCTCAGTCACAGCTCCACTGGGCTCCCCTCCAACCTCCTGAGGTCCCAGCAATAACGAGGCAGTGCCCTTCCTCAGAGGTCTGGGTCCAGCTTTATTGGGGACTCATCTAAGCTTCTAGGCTCCAGTAGCCTCTCCCCATCCCTTTGTGCCCCAGCCTTGGATGAGGTGACTTAAGTTATTATCTCTGTATTACCTCAGTGTCCCCTTTTAGCTTTGTCAGTTATCCAATACCTAGTTTCTTACAGGAAATTCTCTTCATTGAAATCACTAGTATGGTTTCTGGTTTCTTCACTGGACCCTGACTTAATTACTGTCAAGAAAGTTTCATTTAATATTTATATATAACACTTACTATATAGAAGACACTGTTCTAAACACTTTGATAAATAGCTCATTTAAACCATAATCACATTCTCCTGTAGGTATTGTTATAAATCCCCCTTTCCTAGGGTGGGAAACCGAAATACTGGGTAAGTAACTTGCCCAAGATCACACAGATAATAAATTGCAAAGCCGAGGTTTGGACCAAAGATTTCTGGCTTGAGTTCCTACTTTTACCCATTTTCTCTCTGTTGCTGTTAACTAGCAGTAGCGCCCAGATTAGAGTCTAGGACAACTGACTTCATTCTAGCCTTCTCCTGCTGCCATGCTGATGGTAGGGCAGGTTGCCACTCTAGGCTGGAATTCCGTTCGGTGAGCCTTCCAACACTCGGATACTAATTTATATTACCTTTTTATAAACTTCCTGTCACGTATCTCGAGAAGTTCTATGTTATATTGGTTCACCGCCTATAGTTAAAAGTTCCCTAGGGCCTTGCATGGTGTCCGGCACTGTGCAGAGTAGATTCTCAAAGGTATATTTAAAGAGAGGCTGGGTATATAATTACTGTTAGTATTCATATTATCAGCAACGCCTAATATTTATATTAAATGTTAAAAAAGGTTATTTTAAGATTTAAAATATTTTTAATTGGGGTAAAATACATATAACAAATGTTACCATCTTAAAGTGTACGGTGCAGTCGTGTTGAGTGTATTCACAGTGTTGTACACCCAATCTCCAGAGCTTTTCCATCTTATAAAACTGAATCTCTGCACCCATGAAGCAACAACTCCCCGTTTCCCACTCCCCCCAGCCCCTGGGAAAGTAGAAGTACCATTCTATTTTCTAACGGTGACTATTCTAGAAACCTCATATAATATGTAAGACCTTTTTATAGCCAACTAATTTTTACCGTCTTAATCTTATTTGATTACAACAATCTCTTTTTAAAATAAATTTATTTATTTATTTTTGGCGGCATTGCGTCTTCGTTGCTGCACGCAGGCTTTCTCTAGTTTCGGCGAGCAGGGGCTACTCTTCCTTGCAGCGTGCGGGCTTCTCATTGTGGTGGCTTCTCTTGTTTCAGAGTTCGGGCTCTAGGTGCGTGGGCTCAGTAGTTGTGGCTCGTGGGTTCTAGAATGCAGGCTCACTAGTGTGGTTTATGGGCTTAGTTGCTCCATGGCATGTGGGATCTTCCCGGACCAGGGATCGAACCCCTGTCCCCTGCATTGGCAGGCAGATTCTTAACCACTGTGCCACCAGGGAAGTCCTACAACAATAATCTTATAAGCAGGTAGGACAGAGCCTTTTAGAGTCCTGGACCATTTCCATTTTTCTTTTTTAGACTCTGAAGATATTAAGAAACCTGAAACTGAGATTTAAAAAATTGTGATATATTAACATTTTTATTACATGGAATAAATGAATACTTTTAAAAATGCAATGCCATATGCTTGTCCCAGACAAAATTTGTTTTAAAAAATCCTTTAGAATGTGCCACAGAAGGTGTGGTGAAGCTGTGTGACACATCAGCTTGAAAGTGGAGGATGAACATCTTTCACTCTCGTCAGTATTTCTCTGCAGTTGAATGTATACTCATTTTGAGATAATGTCAAATTGTAAATTTAGGGAGCTTCATTAATGTGAGACTCAGGTGAAATGACTCTTTCTCTCCATCAACACTTCCCATTGGGAAAGTCCATGGGGTAGATGTCATCCCCATTTTTACAAACCGGAAGGGTCTCAGCAAGCGTTGTTCCTAGTTGAAGATAGGACAGCAGATTTGGTGGTGGTGTCAAGACCTGAACTCAGGTTTTTGGCTGGAAGTGTAAACACTCCAAGCACCAAGCCCTACTCACCGGGCTGTCCACCTTTGGGTTCACTGCCAACACAAGCAGAATGTTAATAAGGCTGCTGTAAAGGACACTGCTGGGTTCTGCCGAACGTACTGATTGAGGTGGGCTGCCTCGGAGGTAGTGAGAACCCAGGCTCTGGGAGCAGTCAAGAAGAGGTTTGCTGAACGTGATTTGGGTTTGCTGCAGAGGAGAATCAAGAGTAGGGGGTGGGAGTGAGGAGGAGGGCGTTGCGTGAGATTATTTCTACTTTCCCTTCAGAATCCCCAGCATGGAGCTAAGCCCAAACCATCAGCATGTCTGCTCTCTGGGGGGAGGCCGTCTGGGCTGCACGCTCATTCCCCCACCTTTTCATTTGCAGCAACCTGCCGCTGGTTGTTGGGCAGCCGCAGCTTAATTTGCGCAGTTGGGCCCTGGTTTCCCTAGGAAAACAGTCCGGGTGCCTGGGCCATCCATCAGTATTCTCTTCAGTCCCCCGACAGCTGCTCACTGCGGGCTGGCTCAACCTGTGCTGACCTCATCTTCTCACACAGAGCACAGGAGGGTTTGGAAAAAATTAGTTATATTAGTGACTCCCCGAAACACTCCGTTTACTTGTGATATGACAAATATTTCAGCCATTAGGATCTCTCTGTCTCTTATCATCTTAAATGCACTCACTTACATTCCAAATCACTACTTAATTTAAAAGCCTATTTGTCAAGATTGTCGCAGGCCCAGGGAAAAGGAGAGACAGACGCTCAGTTCTGGCTCGAATAGAATCAGACTTGGAACCTTGATTGAATCTTTCTCCCCAAGACTTATGCTCAGTCAGGTACGATCTAAACACGCCGGAAGCAAGAGACTTAAAGGGAAACCCACACTGGAGAGATTTATAAACTCTGCTCTGAAGTGGCAGAGTGGCAAATGTCTTTATTGCTGGGTGTCCTTGTGCTCCCCAACCCCTAGACATAGTGACTCATTCAGTGAACATTTATTGTACCCCTAGGATATGCTGAGGGTATCTGAGGGTACAAAGATGAAGGGGCAAGTCCCTGTGCTCAAAGCTGTTTTCAGTGTATTATTAACAGTAAGCATTTATCGAGCACTGTTGGCCAGCTATGCTGTAAGAGTCAACCCTCCCTTGCCGGGGGTTCTGCATCCGCAGGTGTGGAGGGCCAGCTGTACTAGGCCATTTTATATAAGGGACTTGAGCATCTGTGAATTTTGGTATCCATGGGGGTCTTGGAACAAATCCCCCGCAGATGCCGAGGGATGCCTGTACATGCTTTTTTCTTTTAGTCTGCCCCATAATCTTGGGTTATACATTTTATTCCCATTTTACAAATGAGAAGACTAGTCTAATTCTTTAAAATCCATAATATTAAACACTGTGCAATACTGTCTCCCCCCAAAAAACTTCCCCTAGTGGAATTTGTAAATGAAAAGTTTCTGGAATAGACCCACGTTCTATTGCATGGTGTATTGCATGGTCAAGATGTTGATATGCTGTCCGATCTGCAACAGGGGCAGAACTGTTCTCAACATGTGAGATGTAAGGACTGATAGAATTCATCATGACAGCCATGTCTAGTCTGTACACATCAGACACCTTGTTATTTACATTATTAGATACTTCTCATTTTCCTTTATTTTGGTCTCTTTGGTTCCTCTTGAAGTTTGGGCAATTTTTTTTTTTTAAGTTTCAGCATTTTTCAGTTGTGCTAAAGGGAAGCAAGGAAGGACACTCATCCTACCTGGGCTTGGGTTTGAAGGTTAAAAGCAGAGATAGCAACCTCCTTGGGATACAGCATGGAGGTGATGGGATATTTTCAACTTGGGTGACTCCTGGGTACCCGTCTGTGCCAGGAGACTTGGCCCCTCACCTCCCAGCTGGTTGATTCAGAGGTAGACTCTTGACTCAAACTTGGAGCCAAGAGGCCTGGACACCAGGTTTTGGAGCAGTCACATAATGACAACTCAGACTTTGCACAACTCCTGCTGTGGAGAACCCCTGTAGCAGTTACCTATTGCTGCATAACAAATACTCCAAAGTGTAGTGGCTTCAAATAGACATTTATGATTTCCCATAACTCTGTGAATTGGCTGGGAAGCTCTTCTTCTGGGCCCACTCATGCAGCTGCATTCAGGTGGCAGATTGACTGGGAACTGAGCCTGGGGTGGCTTTCTTTTCATGTGGTCTTGTATCCTCATGAAGTCTAAACCAGGCTTCTTCACATGCTGAGACAGCGTTCCAAGAGGGAAAAGGCAAGACACGGCAGCCCAAGTCTTCCCCGATGTTTTACCGTTCAAAACCTGCTGCAAGCTAGTCTGGAGTGAAGGGGTGGAGACATAGACTCCATTTCTTTTTTTAAAATATTTATTTATTTTGGCTGTGCCGGGTCTTACTCACGGCACACGGGATCTTAGTTGTGGCATGCATGTGGGATCTAGTTCCCTGACCAGGGATCAAACCCAGGCCCCTGCATTGGGAGTGCAGAGTCTTACCCACTGGGCCACGAGGGAAGTCCCTGAGCTCCATTTCTTTTTTTTTTTTGCAGATGCGCAGGCTCAGCGGCCGTGGCTCACGGGCCCAGCCGCTCTGCGACATGTGGGATCTTCCCGGACCGGGGCATGAACCCGTGTCCCCTGCATCAGCAGGCGGACTCTCAACCACAGTGCCACCAGGGAAGCCCTGAACTCCATTTCTTGATGGGAGGAGCTGCAAACAATTGTGGCCCAAGGATGGACTGTGGCAGATTAAAAATGGACACAAATTATTTTGTGGTCTTTCCCATTAAGGGGTGGAGTCTGTTTCCTCAACCCTGGAATCTGGGCTATTCTGGTGAGGTTCTTTGACCAACAGAACATAACAGAAGTTACAGGCCTTACAGCTCCACTCTCACCCCCTTGAAGCATTTCCCATCACCATGTGAAGAGGCTGGTTTAGCCTCCTTGAAGATAAAAGATCAGTGGAAAGAGAGGGCCAGTCTTCACAGCCTTCCCAGCTGAGCCCAGCCCCAGTCTGTCCACCAGCTAAATGTTGTCACATGAGTGCGTCCAGGAGAAACCAACCGAAGTTATTTCCAGCCAACACATAAGGGGAATGAGAAGTAATATGCTATTATTTTAAGTCACTAAGTTTTGTGCTGGTTTGCTCTGCTGCAGTAGGAAAATAAAACAGCTCCCAGCCTGCCCTGCTCTAAGGGCTCTCCCCAAAGTGTGACTGGTCAGCACTTCATCCTGTGACTATCGTGCTAATAGGTCTTTTTTCCCCTCAAGGCAGCCAGAGACTATTTCTGTTGCTTGTGATGAATACTCAGTATAAGAGAACCCCAGGCAAAGGGAAGAAACTCCCTGTATTCTGGACCCTTTGGTCCATACCCAATCCAGGTGGAAGGTCTCTTTCCAAAATTAAAAAAAAAAAAAAAAGAAGAAATTAGGATTTATTGCATAATCTCTATTTGCCAAGATCTTTACTAGCTTTTAAAAATTTACCCTTTACATCTTTTTTCTTACATTAAAAATCTTGGTTTCTGACAACATTAGTATAATTACTTATTAGCATTGTTCTACAATACATAAAATAGTTTTTAAATAATTGCATTAATATTATTACTAACAATTGAACTACCAAATGAAGTTTAAAGTTTCTCTCCAGCTTTATTTGCCTTTAGAATACATTTCTCTATTACTGTGGTCTAACGTCACTTGGACTAATTCTTCTCTCTGAGTGTTTATTCATCAAATTGATTTATAGTTAATTTTGCTCATTTTAACTTTTAGAAATTACTTTTTAACATACACACTGTCATTTTTTAATATATAAACCATTTATATGTTTCCAAAGTCAAATTGATATATTATATTTAAAGAAATCTTGCTTCCAACTATCATCCTGCCAATCCTCCCTCACTTTTATTAGCTTTTGATCTATTTTTCAGTGTTTCTTTTTGCAAATATAAGCAAATACACATGCATATTTGCACTTGGTTCCTCCTCCCCCGTTTTACACAAAAGGTGACATTCTATATACATATATGTTCCACATCTTGCTTTTTTCACTTAGTATATCCTAGAGATCACTCTACATCCGCATATACGGGTCTATCTCATTACTTTTTACAGCTTCACTGTATCCACTGCATGCATGTACCATACATTCAACTAGACATCCATGGACGTTTGAATTGTGAATTGTTTCCGATTATTTGCAATTACACATAATGCTGCAAAGATTAACTTTATATAAGTTGTTTTGAATGTTTGCTAGTGTATCTTTGGGGTAGATTCCTAGTAGTGAGATTTCTGGATCAAAGGGTTAATGCACATGTTTTTCTAGATATTTACAAATCCCCTTCTAATAGAATGATGCCTTTTTGAGTCCCCAACATCGAATGAGTGCCTATTTCCCCACCACTTCATCAATAGAATATACTCTTGAACTTTGGGATTTTTGCCAATCTGATAGATGTAAAGCAGTATCTCAATATAGTTTTATTTTGCATTGCCCTTATTATGAGTGAGGTAGTGAGTCTTCCCATGTATTGGATGACTATGTTCATTTTTCTGCCTGTTCAGATCTTCGCATGGACTTTTAAGTATTATATTGATATACAGTAATAATGTCAGAACAACCAATGAGGTAGGGGGCTGGTATCATTACTTCCCCTTATAAAGATGAGAAAATGGCCGGTTAGAGAGGTTAAGTCATTTACCCAAGGCTACACAGCTAATATGTGGCTGAAGTCACACTCCTGACACTTAGGCCCTGTGGATTCTCTATGGATCTATTTCCAGGAGTGAAACTTGGAGCTTCAGTGTTTTGCTTTCAATAAAGTATCAGCACGTGGATGTCACACCCCTGACACAGGACTGCTTTAGGAGATTCTGCCATGACTGGGCCTAGTGGAGGGCAGAGGAACCTGTGCTTATAAACAGGAGGATGGTACCCGAGGTGTCACCTAGCAGCACCCAGCACACTGGGGCCTATTGAGTCTCATTGGTGGAGGACAGTGGTGAGAGACCTGCAACCTATTTAATTCTGTTAGAGAATCAGTGAGGTGCTTGATGAAGCCATTAACTGGGGTTCGTGTCTCCATTCTATTTATAAGACTCCAGGAGGGCAAATGCTGATGGAAATTTATTGATTTCTTTTTCTGCTTTTACCAAATGGGTCAAATCCATGGTATAACACTGCTGGTTCCAATTAAAATCACCTGTTAGCTTACAAAGGTTGGCCCTTTCCACCCTCCCCCTCCTCCCCCATTTAAAAAGGGTTTAAAAGATTTTCATTTAATTGATTTGCTGTAAAATGCCCTTTACAATTACCCAGATAAACTAGGCATCACCTGTGGAGTAAGAGCCAATTTGAGCTGTTTATCAAGACTTCACCTCTGGCCACTTCTCACCCTGGGGTCTTGATTCTCTGTATTGATAGTTTGCATCTGTCAACATTGGATATTTTTAGTGGGCTGCAGAAAGCTTTTAGGGAGATGGGGATGGTGGGGCTGCATCTTTGAGCAGGCAAGAAAGCATGTTGGTTTTTTTTTTTTTTTTTTTTTTTGTATGAAGTGAGAATGCCCTATTGTGCTGAAAACAAGTTCAGAAAATCAGTCCTGGCCCCATATGCCTAAAAATAATCAGAGTGGGCCCCATTTAAAAACCAGGCAGCAGGGCTCAAGGAAATGGGAAGGCAGGCAGTGGATAAAACTGAGTAACAAAATTTGCCCAGTTTCTCTTGGTCTGGGTTTAATGTCAAGCTGTATTTTAATGTTAGGAGAAAGCTGGGGAGCTTTTATAAGAGCTGTCTGTGAAGTGACATTTGTGTTCTTTGAGCTGATGGGGGGCAGGTTAGAAGTTATGGAGGATGGGAAGCAAAGAAAGCAGGACATAAGGCTATTTATTCTAGGTCTTGTGTATTTCTGAAGCTATATTCTTGAATCCACTTAATCACAGAAACAATATCAGTCCTGGCTACAGAATTATGAAAAAAACTTGATATCGGAAAGCAAAAAAATAGGTAAATGTGGCAGAGGAAAGATATATTCTGCCAACTATAGACCAATAATGAAATTGATCATGGCAAAGTTATAGAATAAATCATGAAAAAGAAATGTTTTCTGCCATTTTTGAAGGAGACGTACCTTTGAAAGAAGAATGAGGTATAATTTCCATTCTGACAGGGCCATTCTCTAGACATAGGGAGTCTTGATGGAATAGGGTGGTTGAAGATAATAAATGACAGAAATTTATGGAAGTTTTTGGCACATAGTAGATGCATGATAAATACTAGTCGTTCTACTTCAGGCTTTCAATCCATCCTTGTCAAACGACTTCAGAGACTTGTCTCCTTCTGCCATCTCTCCTTCCTCCTCGCCTTCATTCTCGACTGCTGTGAACCCCACCTTCCACCAACACTGCTCTCTCCTTATTTCCAGTGACCAACTGGTCACTAAAGTCAATGGATATTCTCAGTTCTTATTTTGCTTGAACTCTTTGAGAATTTTGACATTGTTAATGTCTCTCTTCTCTACGAACTTTTTTCTGCCCTTGGGTTCTCTGACATCACGCTCTCCTGGGTTTTCTCTATTCTATCTATAGAATAACAGAAATGCCAGCATTTCTCTGCTGTTCCTTAACCAATAGTGTTACTCGAGGAACGCTCCTAGATTCCATTCCCCACTCTTCTTTTTTTTTTTTTTTGGCCGCACTGCGCAGCTTGTGGGATCTTTGTTCCCCGACCAGGGATCGAACCTGAGCCCTCAGCAGTGAAAACGCAGAGTCCTGACCACCGGACCGCTAGGGAATTCCCTCCCCACTCTTCTTGGAAGTGATTTCAAAACAATGCCTATCAAAATCTCATCAAGGTGGACAACCGAATAGCCATACAAAATAAAGAATTTAGACCCCTACTTCACAGCATATACAAAAATTAACTCAAAATTGATCAAAGTTCTAAATGCAACTGCTAAAACTATAAAACTCTTAGAAGAAAACATAGGTGTAAATCTTTGTGAACTTGGATTTGGTCAATGGTTTCTTAGATATAACACCAAAAACAAAAGCAGCAAGAGAAATATAGACAAACAGGACATAATCAAAATTAAAAGCTTTTGCATGTTAAAATATATCATCAAGAAAGTGAAGGGGCTTCCCTGGTGGCGCAGTGGTTGAGAGTCTGCCTGCCGATGCAGGGGACATGGGTTCATGCCCCGGTCCGGGAAGATCCCACATGCCGTGGAGCGGCTGGGCGCATGAGCCATGGCCGCTGAGCCTGCGTGTACAGAGCCTGTGTTCCGCAACGGGAGAGACCACAACAGTGAGAGGCCCGCGTACCGCAAAAAAAAAAAAAAAAAAAAAAAAAGTGAAAGACAACCAAAACAATGGGAGAGAGATTTTATAAATCATACATATGATAAGAGATTTGTATCAAGAATTCATAAAGAGCTTTTACAGCTCAGTGATTAAAAGAAAAATAGCCCAATTTAAATATGGGGACTAGATCTGAATAGACATTTCTTCAGAGAAGATATACAGATGGCCAAGAAGCACATGGAAAGATGTTCAACACCATTAGCCATCAGAAAAATGCACCTCCAGTCGACAAGATACCATTTCATATTGACTAGGATGTTGAAAAGTTGGAACTCTTATGCACTACTGGTGTGAATGTAAAATGGTGCAGCCATTTTTGTGTGTTTGTTTGTCTGTTTGGGGCCACACCATGAAGCTTGCGAGATCTCAGTTCCCTGGCCAGGGATCAAACCCGGGCCACAGCAGTGAAAGAGCCAAATCCTAGCCACTAGACTGCCAGGGAACTCCCATAAAAGGGTGTGACCACTCTCGAAAACAGTTTAGCAGTTCCTCAAAAAGGTAAACACAGAGTTACTATATGACTCAGGAATTCCACTCCTACTTATATACTCAAGAGAAATGAAAACGTATGTCTACACAAAAATCTGTACACAAATGTTCATAGCAGGATTATCGATAATAGCCAGGAGGTGTCAACAACTCAAACATCTATCAACTGATGAATGGATAAATAAAATGTGATATATCCATAAATGGAATATTATTCAGCCATAAAAAGGAATGAAGTACTGATACATGCTAAAACATCGATGAACCTTGAACACATTGTGCTAGGTGAAAGAAGCCAGTCACAAAAGACCACATATTATATAATTCTTTTAATATGAAATATCCAAAATAGGCAAATCTATAGAGACAGAAAGAAGACTGGTGGTTGTCTAGGGTTGGGGGAGGGGTTTTGGGAAGAGGTTTGGGGAGAAACGTGGAATGATTGCTAAAGGGTAGGGGATGACAAAAATGTTCTAAAATTGATTGTGGTGGTGGATGCACATCTCTAAAAGTCATTGAACTGTACAGTTTAAATGGGTGAATTGTGTGTATGTGAATTATATCTCAATAAAGATGTTTAAAAAATTCTCCTCTCAGGACTTCCCTGGTGGTCCAGTGGTAAAGAATCTGTCTTCCAATGCAGGGGGCGCAGGTTCGATCCCTGGTCGGGGAATTAACATCCCACATGCTGTGGGGCAACTTAGCCTGCATGCCGCAACTACTGAGCCAGCGTGCCTCAACTAGAGAGCCCGCATGCGGCAAACTACAGAGCCCACATGCTTTCCAGCCCACGTGCCACAACTAGAAACCATGGGCTCCCGTGCTACTAGAAAGAAAACCTGCACGCCACAACTAGAGCCCATGGGCTCCCGTGCTGCTAGAGAGAAAACCTGCACGCCACAACTAGAGAGAAGCCCATGTGCCGCAGCAAAGATCCTGCGTGCCACAACTAAGAACTGATGCAGCCAAAAATAAAGAAATAAATAAATATTTTTTTAAAAATTCTCCTCTCATAGTGTTCATATCTTAGTGAAAAGTAAATTAATTCAGCCTACTAAGTATCTTTCAAATCTGTCTATTTCTCTCTGTCCAGCCTGCCACCCTCTCCTATTTGGATCACCACAAAAACCTACTGACTATCCTGGCTCCAGTGTGATCCTCTGTAAATCTCCACTCTGCTGCCTTGGAAATCTTTCTAAAGGGCAAACTGGTCACATTGCCTCTTGCCTCAGTCTTGTCCTGGCTTCCCATAGTTTTATTTATTTATTTTCTTTTTTTTTTTCTTTCCCATAGTTTTAAAGGTATCAAGTCCAAACTCTTTAACCCAGCATAAAAGGCCCTGCATGATCTAGTCCCTGCTTATTTATCTCCCTGTCCTCATTTCTCACTACTCACCACTCATAATTCCAGACATTTACATCTTCTTTCAGGTTTGTGAATTTCTTTGCCCTATCTCATTTCTCTACCTTTGCAAAGGCTGGTAGTCATTTTGATTTTGGGGTCTCAGCTTACATGTCACTTGCTCTGGAACATTTTTTTCTTAAATACTCCCCTTCTTTACATATCTGGGTTAAATACCCCCTACCCATTGTTCCCATTTATTTTATAAAGCTTACTATGTGCCAGGCACGGTTCTAAGTGCTTTATAAAATTAACTCATTTAATTTTCACAACAACTATAGGATACAGATATAGTACTGTCACCTTCATTGTACAGATGAGAAAATAGAGGCACAGAGAAGCTCAGTACCTTTCTCAAAGTCACACAGCTAGTGGTAGAACCAGGATTTCAATCCAGAAAATATAGCCCTAGAGTTTGTGTGTGATGTTACACTGCCACAATTGCTTAATACATCACAGCGCCTATTATACAATTTGTAATTGACTGTTTATCTCCATGTGACGTTTAGTTCACTGAAAGTAAGGATTTATGTCAGGCTTACTCATGGTTGTATTCCCAGCGTGAGGCTTAGTTCCTAGTCCTTTAATTTTAAAACTCAATGAATGAACAAATCAATTAATTAATTTTGATACTTACATGTGAGATGTACAAGAAGAGAGTCATGGGGTTTCTAGCTGGTGGAACGGTGATGCTCTGATAATTCTTTGATATTTGATATGTTAAAAGATCTTTAATTTGCTGTTACATGTCTCAAGAACTTATGTTCTGGTAAAGTACTTTATACATATCAGATGATCAATAATCTTTGTTTAGTTAGAAGGTTTTTTTTTTATTTTTATTTTTTTTTAATTTTTGGCTGAGTTGGGTCTTTGTTGCTGCACGCGGGCTTTCTTTAGTTGCAGCGAGTAGGGGCTTCTCATTGCGGTGGCTTCTCTTGTTGCAGAGCACCGGTTCTAGGCATATGGGCTTCAGTGGTTGTGGCACATGGGCTTAGTTGCTCTGCGGCATGTGGGATCTTCCCGGACCAGGGCTCGAACCCGTGTCCCCTGCCTTGGCAGGTGGATTCTTAACCACTGCACCGCCAATGAAGCCCTAGAAGTTTTTTTTTCATGTCAAATTAATGTAAGACTTACAAAAATAGTAAAAAAATTCCTATAGACTCTTTACCTAACGTCTCCAAATGTTAACATATTACATAACCGCAGTACGATGATAAAACCAGGAAATTGACATTGCAGCTATACTATTAACTAATTATACACCTTATTTGATTTTCATTAACTGTTCCGCTACTGTCCTGTTTATGGTCTAGGATCCAATCTAGGATCATACATTTCATTTCTTTGTCACATCTCCTTAGTTTCTTGAAGGAAAGGTATCTCAGTTTTCTTCATCTTTCATGACCTTGACACTTTTGAAGAGCACTGGTCAGTTAAATTTTACACTGTTCCTCAATTTGTGTTTGTCTGAGTTCCCTCGTGATTAAATTCAGGTTGTGCATTTTGGTAAGGATTCCACCCAAGTGATGCTGTGTCCTTCTTAGCACGTCACATCAGGAGGAACAGAGTGTCTGCATGTTTCGTTACCTTGACCACTTGCTTAAGGAGATATCTGCTGGGTTTCTTCACTGTGAAGGTATTACGTTTCTCACTGTAATTAACAAGCATCTTGTGGAGAGATACTTTGAGACTATGTAAATATCCTGTTTCCAGCCATATTTTCACAAATTTTAGCATCTAGTGATGGTACTTCCTTGAAACAATTACTACTGTGGTGCTTGCAGCCGATGATTCTCCATTTCCATCATCCCTTCTACGTTTATTAATTAGAGTGCTACAGTAAGAAAGAACTTTCCCTTTTCCTCCATTTGTCTACTGATTTATTTATTCAATAATATTTATTTATTCAATAATCTATTTATATCAATATAGACTATTGAATATTGTTTTATTCTGTAGATTATAATGCCTTATTATCACTTCTTACTTTATTGCCCAAATTATCCCAGATTTTGAAGCCCCATCAAGTTAGCTTGTGTCATTTCAATACATCCCCATGATTTTTTGAGTCCTTCCTTACTTGCTGGTTCCATGTTCACTCTGTACTTTCCCTGCCCCAGTCATGTAATCAGCCATCTCTTGAAGTAGGCCTGATCCCTTTTTATTGGACAATAATATTTAGAAACAAAGATCTGGACACGAGGTACTTATTGCTCCTGGGGTGTCATTGTTTCTTCACTCAGTGGGCAGAGCTAGGAAATATATGTATGTGTGACATATACACACCTCTACTTATTTTCATATCTGTCTACCTATTAAAAACATGACTTTGGGCTTCCCTGGTGGCGCAGTGGTTGAGAGTCTGCCTGCCGATGCAGGGGACATGGGTTCGTGCCCCGGTCCGGGAAGATCCCACATGCCGTGGAGCGACTGGGCCCGTGAGCCATGGCCGCTGAGCCTGCGCTCTGCAATGGGAGAGGCCACAGCAGTGAGAGGCCCGCGTACCGCAAAAAAAAAATAAATAAATAAATGACTTTATACTGATACCTCCCGTTTCATTCCAACACTCAGGGTTCATTCTACCCTTTCCCTTTATTTGCGATTACTTTCACTTACAGTACAAAAACCTGGTGCTTATTTTTAACAATATATTTACTTATTTGCTCAACCCTAGATTATACATAAAGCAGTTTCGGAATTGCTAACCTATAACCTATTTGAAAAACAAACTTACTAATTAGAGTACAATACTGTGTACTCTTTAGCCTTAGAGTATATATTGTAACTTACTGTCTAAAGTTACTTAGGTTCTTTTTTTCTTCACACCCTTTATTGTGGTTATGTTATTAACTTGTAATAAAGTCAATACATGTTTTTAAAAATGAATAGTATTTGTAAAAATATTTTGAAAAACATAGTGTATATGGACTGTTTCTCTCTCATAACCCGGAAGGCCTGGAGAAATATTCCGAGGCTAGGTGCTCCTAGGGAGATCCCTGCAGGTTATTCTGTAGGGAGAGTCAAACCCTGATCACTTCCTGCCCTACTCCTTTCACCAATGCCCTTCTCTGCTCCTGTAACGCCTTTTTTAAAATTTATTTTTTGACCGTGCCACGCGGCTTGTGGGGTCTTAGTTCCCCGACCAGGAATCAAACCCAGGTCCTCGGCAGTGAGAGTGCAGAGCCCTAACCACTGGACCGCCAGGGAATTCCCTATTTCCTGTTTCTTTAATGCTCTGAGAAGTGCTTTAAAAGTCCTGAATTTCAATCCAGCCCACCTTCACTGAACTCCCCAGTGCTTTGGCCTCAGCCCACGTAAAACCTTTTGATACCTGTCACACCACCTTCATCCATGGAGAGTTCTCCACACCCAGTATCAGTCCTACCTGGATCAACCTCTTAATTCAACCCCCCTTTCCTTTCTCTTGAGTTGAAGGAGGCCACCAGGTGGCGCCTCAGAGTCCACTGCAGTCCCATTTTAAGAGTCAGCTTCTGGAGTGGTGAGTTTGGCAGTAGGAAGTGATTGCATTCCTGAGAAGGGGGAGGGACATTCTCACTGTATTTTTAATTTAGTTTAAAAATTTCTTTCCGTTTAGGTCTTCAGCTCAGCTCTTGGCAAAGCATCAAAAGAACCACAATTTAGTCTCTGTCCTGTCTCAGCCTAGAAACGGTGGGTTTCTTCCCTTTTCCTTTCATTAAAACTTCCTCCAAGGAAAACAAACTTTTATCACTAGTTAACAGCTGTAATGGGTTTACCTGCCGGGGGCCTTCCCAATAAGTGTGACTGAGGGCCTTGGTCTGTCAGCCTCTCTGCAAAAAAATCGTAGCCAGGACATCAAGAGGCTGGAATTCATGCAGGAACTCCACCACTATCAGTGCCTCCTCAAGGGGTCACTGGGCTGTCCTGGACTTCAGTTTTCTTATGTGTAAAACGGAGGGATTACTGAACTCCGTGGTCTTAAACACAAATCCCTCAGGAGCCAGGGGTGGGGGTAGGGATAACATAAATCTAAGTAAAGCTGAATTGGAAAGTGCATGCCCTATTAAAATGCATTCATATTTAAACTTTTAAAGAACATTCAGTAGACCAAACAAAATTACATTTGGACATTGAATGTGTCCAGAAAGCCACCAGTTCGCAGTTTGTGAACTAGAGAATCTTTCATTAAGGTTTCTTTTAGGTCTGAGGTTCTGTGATTACTCTGTAATTTATTCATACTCTTCTATCTGCTTGGTAGCCACAGCCATCCTTTTCCATCGCCTCTGCATGTCTAAACCCTAACTCCTTCTTACAAAACCCAGTCAAATACCACCTACTCCCGGAAGTTTTCCCTGGTTTGTCCTCTGTAAATTGGAAAACATTTTCTCTCTCCTCTGAATTCTTCTAGCTTTCTGACATACCCTCTTCATGACTCTTATTGCTTTTTTACTGCGTTGTGTTTATTTATGTGCTAGTCACCAATCTTTCCCTACATATATATTTTTAAGCTCCTTGAGGGACTCCATAAATGTTTGCTGAGTGACTGGTATTAAGCAGGAACCAGAATAATGAAAATAAGAAAGACAGTCAGTATCAAATGTGAGGGAAGACAGAGAGCAGCTCCAGTGCTCCGCTGGCCCTATAACTTTGCCCTCTAGAGTTTCCCTTCATTATCTTAACGTTGCAGGGCAAGAGGGATTTTGCAGAGGTAACTAAGATTACTAATCAGCTGACCTTATGACAAAGATTATCTGAGTGGGTTCAATTTAATCTTGAGTCCTTTAAAAGCAGAGAGTTTTCTTCAGCTGGTGGCAGAAGAGGGTATCAGAGAGATTCAGAGCATGAAAAGGACTTGATGCATTGTCGCCACTTTACTGGGCCTGGAATTGGCCTCTGGAAGCTGGGAGCAGCCGTCAGCTGAGAGCCAGCAAGAAAATGGGGAGCTCAGTCCTATATACCTGCAAGGAACAATTCTACCAACAACCTGAATGAGATCGGAAGCAGATTCTTCCCTAGAGCCTCCAGATAGGAGCCCAGACCAGCAGACACCTTGATTTCGGCTTTGTAAGGCCTTAAGCAGAGAACCCAGCCGAGCTTGCCTGGATTTTTGACTACAGAACTGTGAGATAATAAGTGCGTGCTGTTTTAATCCACTAAGTGTGTGGTAATTTGCTATGCAGCAATAAAAACCTAATACAGACGCTCAGCCAGCACTGTGGAGAGACCCTCGTGGGGCGGAGCTAAGGCCTCCAGGTAACAATCAGCGTCAGCGTCAACTTGCCACCTGGGGACGAGCCTTCAGGTGCAGCCCCAGCCAACATCCTGACGGCGGCCTCACAGGAGATCCTGAGCAGAAGCACCCAACCAGCGGCTCCCGAATTCCAGGCTTGCAGAAGTCATGAACTAAGAAATTATTATCATTGCTGTAAGCTACTGAGTTTGGGGGTAGTTTGTTACACAGCAAATGGAGTAAGTGTGCAGCAAATGTCTAGGGACTGCCTGGCCGCCCAAAGCATGGCCACCACGCGGGCCACCTCCGCCCCTTTATTCTCTGGTGTCCCGGAGCTCAGACGAGCAGGCAGCCTCACTCTCGCTAAAGACAGATCCTCTGGGTCTTTTGCCCAATTCCCTGCCCTTCCGCAGCCCCTCCTTGGAATTCCTGCCTTGGATTCTGAGGATCTAGAGTTGCCTGAGCCGCTCTGATGAGCGAGCTTAAGAGTAAACTAAGACAACTTTTTGATTGGCTTGTTTGTTTTTTTTAACAAAATTAATTAATTTATTTATTTTATTTTTGGCTGCGTTGGGTCTTTGTTGCTGCGCGAGGGCTTTCTCTAGTTGCGCTGAGCTGGGGCTACTCTTCGTTGTGGTGCGCGGGCTTCTCATTGTGGTGACTTGTTGCGGAGCACGGGCTCTAGGCACACGGGCTTCAGTAGTTGTGGCACGTGGGCTCATTAGTTGTGGCTCACGGGCTCTAGAGCACAGGCTCGGTAGTTGTGGCGCATGGGTTTAGTTGCTTCGCGGCATGTGGGATCCTCCCAGACCAGGGCTCGAACCCATGTCTCCTGCATTGGCAGGCGGATTCTTAACCACTATGCCACCAGGGAAGCCCGGGTTGTTTGTTTTTTTGATATTGAACTTCTCCAAAGAAGATATACAGATGGCCAACAAACACATGAAAAGATGCTCAACTCACTAATTATTAGAGAAATGCAAATCAATACTACAATGTGGTATCACCTCATAACAGTCAGAATGGCCATCATCAAAAAATCTACAAACAGTAAATGATGGAGAGGGTGTGGAGAAAAGGGGACCCTCATGCACTGTTGGTGGGAATGTAAATTGACGCAGCCACTATGGAGAACAGTATGGAGGTTCCTTAAAAAACTAAAATTAGAATTACCATATGACCCAGCAATCCCACTTCTGGGCATATACCTGGAGAAAACCGTAATTCAAAAAGACACATGCAGGGCTTCCCTGGTGGCGCAGTGGTTGAGAGTCCGCCTGCTGATGCAGGGGACGCAGGTTCGTGCCCCAGTCCGGGAGGATCCCACATGCCGCGGAGCTGCTGGCCCCGTGAGCCATGGCCGCTGAGCCTGTGGGTCCGGAGCCTGTGCTCCGCAACGGGAGAGGCCACAACGGTGAGAAGCCCACGTACCACAAAAAAAAAAAAAAAAAATCTATTTGAAAAAGACACATGCTGGACTTCCCTGGTGGCACAGTGGCTAAGAATCTACCTGCCAATGCAGGGCACATGGGTTCGAGCCCTGGTCCCGGAAGATCCCACATGCTGTGGTGCAACTAAGCCCTTGCACCACAACTACTGAGCCTGCGCTCTCAAGCCACAACTACTGAACCCACGTGCCACCACTATTGAAGCCTGCGCGCTTAGAGCCCATGCTCCACAACAAAGACAAGCCACTGCAATGAGAAGCCCACGCACTGCAACGAAGAGTAGCCCCCGCCTGCTTGCTGCAGCTAGAGAAAACCCTCACGCAACAACGAAGAACCAATGCAGCCAAAAATAAATTAAAAAAAAACAAAAAGACACATGTTCCCCAATGTTCATTGCAGCACTATTTACAATCGCTGGGACATGGAAGCAACCTAAATGTCCATCAACAGAGGAATGGATAAAGAAGATGTAGTACATATGTACAATGGAATATTACTCAGCCATAAAAAGGGATGAAACTGGGTTATTTGTAGAGACGTGGGATGAATCAGGAGATTGAGATTGGGAGGGGTGGGAGGATTAGGGAGATTGAGATTGACACATATACACTATTGATACTTTATAAAAAAACAGATAACTAATGAGAACCTACTCTATAGCTGAGGGAACTCTACTCAGTGTTCTGTGATGACCTGAATGGGAAGCAAATCCAAAAGAGAGGGGATATATGTAAACGTATAGCTGATTCACTTTGCTGTACGGTAGAAACTAACACAACATTGTAAAGCAACTATACTCCAATAGAAATTAATTTTCAAAAAGAGCAAACTAAGCTTCCTTAGGAGGAAGATGAGAGAAAAATCTATTTTTTTTTTAAGTGGGAAGAAACAGATTTACTTCACAGGCATATGGGTTTTTTTGTTTGTTTGTTTGTTTTAGATATGGGCCATGCTTTTTGCCCAATTTAGGTTATTTTATTTTATTTTTATTGAAATGTAGTTGAGTTATTGTCTTGTGTTAGTTTCAGGTGAACAGTAAAGTGATTCAGTTATATATATATAAATATATATATTCTTTTTTTACATTCTCTTCCATTATTATTGGTATTACATAGGTTATTACAAGATATTGAGTATAGTTCCCTGTGCTATTTAGTAGGTCCTTGTCAGTTATCTATTTTACATATAGTAGTGTGTTCTGTGGTGACCTGAATGGGAAGCAAATTTTCAAATTTGCTGTTAATCCCAAACTCCAAATTTATTCCTCTCCCCCCTTCCCCTTTGGTAACCATAAATTTGTTTTCTATGTCTGTGAGTCTTTTTCTGTTTTGTAAATAAGTTCATTTGTATACTTACACAGCATATTGTTAATTAAGTGATAATAGTATGAAAACAAAACACTATATATAGTCATCAAAAAGATAGGAAAAAAATCTCTCTATATAGATGTGGAACACTGACCAATAGTAACAGGCAACAGATCTATTTTTTTTTTTTTTTTTTTTTTTGTGGTATGCGGGCCTCTCACTGTTGTGGCCTCTCCTGTTGCGGAGCACAGGCTCCGGACGCGCAGGCTCAGCGGCCATGGCTCACGGGCCCAGCCGCTCCGCGGCACATGGGATCTTCCCAGACCGGGGCACGAACCCGTGTCCCCTGCATTGGCAGGCGGACTCTCAACCACTGCGCCACCAGGGAAGCCCCAACAGATCTATTTTTAAAGGAAAAGAGCAAGGTTCAGAACAATGTGTCCACTTAGCTATCACTGTTGTAAATATGTACTGTGCAGGCATAGAATATCTCTGGTAACAAAGACTGACTTTGGGGAAGAGAACTGGATGGTTGGGGGCAGGGGTGGGAGGGAGCTCTCCTTTTACTATGTATCTTTTGTACTTTTTAAGTCCATGTCCATGTATTATCTACTAAAAAGAAATTCCTTTCTTGGAAAGAGATGGTAGGAGCTCACCAAGAGTATACTATTCCCTACTCCCCTCCCTTAACACACTCACAACTAGAATTCTCTGCACCCACACCCCTTCCTTCCATGCGTGCATTTGAACAGTTAACGTAGAGCAAATGCTCTCTCTTGTACCACAGGCCCAGCTAGGCACACGAAGGCAGCCATGCGTCTGTGGTGTGCAAGGAGTCCTCATGCATGTACCCAGCAAGAGTCCCGTGTGTGAATATGTGTGCTTTAATGTACATTTACGTATGTGCATATATGTATATATGTATGTGTGTATATGCATATGTATATATATGCATGTTTGCCTCTGACCCAGCCCCCTTACTTGCTACCCTCACCTGTGCCTGCTCCCATGTGTGTACACCTGGATGGAGGCCTCCAATTACAAGGCAAAATAGGTTAAAGGTGTCCTATTCAGAAGCACTGAAGGGCCCTAATTATAGGTGACTGTAAAAATCTAATTAGATGAGGACTCATTAGCTGCCAAACAAGGGAGGAGAACGCAGACCTGAAAAGACCTGAATGACAAATGCAGCCTCCCTGACAGTTAGGAGAGAGGGGCTTAAATACCCTTTGAGAAAACCAGGATGGGGTAGACAAGAAAGAGGGCAAGGCCAATAATCAGAGGAGGGGGGAATCGTGCAGACAAGTCTTTCCCTGCTTGTTCCTCCAGCATCTGCCGGGAGGCCATTCCACTTGCCTTCCAGTGCTGGTGGATGAAGTAAGAGGAACTTGTGACTTGCATCCGCTCTCTCCTTCCTGCTGTCTGAGCTGCCTCTGGGCTCCCTCAGGAATCCTGGGTCCTTGGTCCCCTCCCACCCGTCTAAATCCATTCTGCGAGCTGCAAGCGTGCCTCGTGAAGATGGCTCACATTCTAATCCTAACTCAGCCACTCCCTAGCTGTGTGACCTTTGTAAGCCACTTACACTAAATGAACCTGTTTCCTCCATTGCAAAATGGACTGATAACATCTATCTTCCAGAGTTGTGAACAAGCACAGAATTGTAAACGAGAAAGTGCTACATAAACTGCAAGTTGCTACGTAATTATTAGCTATTATGGACCATATCAACTGGACCACATTGGATGTTCCTGAAGGACAAGAATCATGTCTCAGTCATCTTTGCGTTCAGACTCCAGCTATGGGTGTCTGATTGAATAGAATTGAAGAGTCATTATCACCGTGGGTTCATTAGCAGACCAGAACAAATACGTCCTCTCTGCCCTGGTGTGAACAAATGGACAGAACCACTGACAATGGGATGGAGCTGTGGTGACTGTACTTGAATTCCAGTATTTATTGAGCATTTATTGTGTAGGAGGCATCATCTTAAGTTTACATGTATTTATTTATTTGATCCTCGCAATGTCCTTAAGAGGAAGCACCTTATCAGCATCATCCCCATTTGAAAGATGAAGAAATGGAGTCTCAGATTTGGGAACTTACCCAAAGCTATGCAGCTGGTAATTAGGGGAGCAGGTCTTGAACCAAGGCAGTCTGGCTCCTCAGCCCATGCTCCTTAACAATGTAGAGTTTAGGTACCAGCTAGCATGGGAATTACATTTGGGGTTTGTGACATTTTTGATGCGCTTGGATTATAGGTAACATTTCCTGAGTAATTATAATACACCAGGTACCATGTTAAGACTTTTACATCTTATCTCCTTTAATCCTTCCAACAACACTATAAGTGCTACTGTTTATTTTCTCGATTTTACAGGTGAAGAAACTGAGGCCCAGAGAGGTGAAACGAATTACCCAAGATCACAGTAAGAGATCAAGGTACAGGTGTACCTCATGTTATTGCAATTTCAGCCGGTGTTTTTCTTCTTTTTTTTTTTCTTAACAAACTGAAGGTTTGTGGCAACCCTGTGTCAAGCAAGTTTAACGGTGCCATTTTTCCAACAGGGTTTGCTCACTTTGTGTCTCTGTGTCACATTTTGGTAATTCTTGCAATATTTCAGACTTTTCCATTATTTATTTATTTATTTGGCTGTACCACACAGCTTGTGGGATCTTAGTCCCCCAACCAGGGATCGAACCCATGGACTGTCAGGGAAGTCCTGAAACTTTTTCATTATTATTATATTTATTACGGTGATCTGTGATGAGTAATCTTTGATGTTACTATTGCAAAAAATTACAAATCACTGAAGACTCAGATGATGGTTAGCATTTAATAGCAAAAATGCATTTTTAAATTGAGGTACATACAGTGTTTTTAAATTGAGGTACATACAGTGTTTTTTTAGACATAATGCTATTGCACACTTAATAGACTACAGTATGGTGTAAACATAACTTTTTAAAAAATTGAAGTATAGTTGATTTGCAATATTGTATTAGTTCCAGGGGTACAGCATAGTGATTCAGTTATTTTTTTCTGATTATATTCCATTATATGGTATTACAAGACATTGAATATTATTCCCTGTGTTATACAGTAAATCTATGTTGCTTATCCATTTTATGTATAGTGGTTTGTATCTGTTAATCCCATACTCCTAATTTGTCCCTCCCCCATGCCCTTTGGTAACCTTTGTTTTCTATGTCTGTGAGTCTGTTTTTGTTTTGTACATAGATTCAGTTGTATTATTTTTTAGATTCCACATATAAGTGATATAATATAATATTTGTCTGACTTACTTCACGAAATATAATATTCTGTAGGTCTATCCATACTGCTGCAAATGGCATTACTTCATTCTTCTTTATGGCTGAGTAATATTCCATTGTATAACTCTACTGCATCTTTTTTTTTTTTTTTTTTTTTTTTTTTTTTTTGCGTTACGCGGGCCTCTCAATGCTGTGGCCTCTCCCGCCGCGGAGCACAGGCTCCGGACGCGCAGGCCCAGCGGCCATGGCTCACGGGCCCAGCCGCTCCGCAGCATGTGGGATCCTCCCGGACTGGGGCACGAACCCGCGTCCCCTGCATTGGCAGGCGGACTCTCAACCACTGCACCACCAGGGAAGCCCTCTTTTTTTTTTTAATTTTTATTTATTTATTTATTTTTGGCTGTGTTGGCTCTTTGTTTCTCTGTGAGGGCTTTCTCTAATTGCGGCAAGTGGGGGCCACTCCTCATCGCGGTGCGCGGGCCTCTCACTATCGTGGCCTCTCCCATTGCGGAGCACAGGCTCCAGACGCGCAGGCTCAGTAATTGTGACTCACGGGGCTAGTTGCTCTGCGGCATGTGGGATCTTCCCAGACCAGGGCTCGAACCCGTGTCCTCTGCATTGGCAGGCGGATTCTTAACCACTGCGCCACCAGGGAAGACCTACTGCATCTTTTTTATCCATTCATCTGTTGATGGACATTTAGATTGCTTCCATGTCATGGTTATTGTAAATAGTGCTACTATGAACATTGGGGTGCATGTATGTTTTTGAATTAGAATTTTTGTTTTTTCTGGATGTATACCAAGCAGTGGGGTTGCTGGGTCATATGGTAGCTCTATTTTTAGTTTTTTCAGGAACTGCCATACAGTTTTTCATAATGGCTGCACCAATTTACATTCCCACCAACAGTGTAGGAGGGTTCCCTTTTCTCCGCATCCTCTTCAGCACTTATTATTTGTAGACTTTTTGGTGAAGGCTTTTCTGACCAGGGTGAGATGATACCTCATTATAGTTTTGATTTGCATTTCTCTAATAATTAGCGGTGTTGAGCATCTTTTCATGTTCCTGTTGGCAATCTGTATGTCTTTGGAGAAATGTCTGTTTAGGTCCTCTGCCTGCCAATTGTTTTGATTGAGTTGTGTTTTTTCTGGATATTGTTTTATTAGCTTTTTGGATATTAACCCCTTGTTGGTCACATCATTTGCAAATATTTTCTCCCATTCTGTAGGTTGTCTTTTTGTTTTGTTGATAGTTTCCTTTCTTGTGCAAAAGCTTTTGATTAGGTCCCATTTGTTTATTTTTGCTTTTATTTCTTTTGCCTTGAGAGACTGATTAAGAAAATATTGTTATGATTTATGTCTGAGAATGTTTTGCCTATGTTCTCTTCTAGGAGTTTTATGGTGTCACGTCTTTATTTATTTAAAAAATAAATTTATTTATTTTATTTTATTATTTATTTTTGGCTGCGTTGGGTCTTCATTGCTGCACGCAGGTTTTCTCTAGTTGCGGTGAGTGGGGGCTACTCTATTGTGGTAAGCGGGCTTCTCATTGGGGTGGCTTCTCTTGCTGTGGAGCATGGGCTCTAGGCGCACGGGCTTCAGTAGTTGTGGCATGCGGGCTCTAGAGCGCAGGCTCAGTAGTTGTGGCACATGGACTCACTTGCTCCACAGCATGTGGGATCTTCCCAGACCAGGGCTCAAACCCATGTCCCCTGCATTGGCAGGTGGATTCTTAACCACTGCACCACCAGGGAAGCCCTCATGTCTTATATTTAGATCTTTGAAACATTTTGAGTTTATTTTTGTAGATGGTGTGAGGGAATGTTCTAATTTCATTGGTTTACATGTAGCTCTCCAGCTTTCCCAACACCACTTGGAGAGATTGGCTTTCCTCTATTGTATGTTCTTGCCTCCTTTATCATAAACTGATTGATGATAGGTGCATGGGTTTATTTCTGGGCTCTCTATTCTGTTCCATTGATCAATAAGTCTGTTTTTGTGCAGGTACCACGCTGTTTTGATTACTGTAGCTTTGTAGTATAGTTTGAAGTCTGGAAGGGTTATACCTCCAGCTTTGTTCTTTTTTCCTCAGGATCGCTTTGACAATTCTGGGTCTTTTGTGGGTTTTTTTTGTTTTGTTTTGTGTTTTGTTTTTTTTTGCAGTATGCGGGCCTCTCACTGTTGTGGCTTCTCCTGTTGTGGAGCACAGGCTCTGGATGCGCAGGCTCAGCGGCCATGGCTCACGAGGCCAGCCGCTCCGCGGCATGTAGGATCTTCCCGTACCAGGGCACAAACCCCTGTCCCCTGCATCGGCAGGCAGACTCTCAACCACTGCACCACCAGAGAAGCCCTCTTTTGTGGTTTTTTAAATCCCATATAAATTTTAGGATTCTTTCTTCTTGTTCTGTGAAAAGGGTCATGGGTATTTTGATAGGGATTGCATTAAATCTGTAGATTGCTTTGGGTAGTATGGCCATTTTAACAATATTAATTCTTCCAATCTAAGAGCATAGGAAATCTTTCCATTTCTTGGAATCATCTTCAATTTCCTTTATCAGTGTTTTACAGTTTTCATCATATAGGTCTTTCACCTCTTTGGTTAATAAACGTAAGTTTTATATGTACCGGGAAACAAAAAATTCATGTGACTCACTTTATTGCAATATTCTCTTTATTGCAGTGGTCTGGAACCAAACTCACAATATCTGAGGTGTGCCTGTAGAGTTAAAGTTGGAACTTTGTTAGTCACACTCAGAGCCTACATCCTGAACCCCACGATATTTTGCAGTTACTTTGCAAAAGCAGCCACCTCCTTTGTTGCAGCTGTAAGAGTGATTCTATGTGGTCTTGTTCTAAGAGGAGAGAAGTCTGGTTGGGGAGGACCATTATGGATGTAGAGAAGAGACTGAGCAGGTCATGGTGCATGAGGGCAGAAGGAGGGAGGGGAAAAAGAAAGCTGGTGACAGTGACAGTGTGTCTTCTAAAAGCAAGATATCTTGTTAGTCTCTTTGGGGTGAAAAGATGATATAGGCCTCCAGAGTATTTGTGGCCTGGAGGTGGCACAAAACTAACTCTCCGATGATTAGGCTATAAAGCTTACATGTTGAAGAGAGGTGCTTTGGAGGTTCATCATGAAGAGATAAGCATATGGTGGAAGGAATCAGAAAGGATAAGGAGGTATTTGACCTGGGTCTTTTTTTTGGGTTGCGTGGCATGTGGGATCTTAGTTCCCCAACCAGGGATCAAACCCATGCCCCCTGCAGTGGAAGCACAGAGTCTTAACCACTGGACTGCCAGGGAAGTCCCCTTGACCTGGGTCTGGAAGGGAGGAGAGGATATCAGTGAATGAAGAGAGCTGAGAGCACCTTTCCAGGAACTACAGCTGTGATGCCTAAACTTTCCTTTTTGCAATGGTCCCACATTTGAAAGATTGTACTATCAAAGTACAATAGACTTATTAAGTAATACATTTTCCTATTTATAATTAAAGCAATAAAGCTGTCGATTAAAGCTCCTGATCATCACTTATTAGCCAACATTTATTCAACAAAACAGGTATTTAGCACCTTCTATGTGTATAGTGCTGTGCCTGGTACTTGAAATACATTGATAGATAAGAGACTGCCCTCCTTCAAGGGACTTATTGAGATTTCTAGTTGAAACCAAAGAAACTAGACATCTCTGTCCCATACTATCTTGGGTACATCTGTTATTAGGCCTTTTGAAATATTTGAAAAGAAAAATGATTACCATTTACTGAAAGACAGCGATCTGCCAGACATGCATTGGGCACTTTATATGTGTTTTTATTCATCCGTGTCTCCCCTCCACCTACACTCGAATGCAAGCTTCATGTTTTGTTCACTGCTGTGTCTCCAGTCTCACCGTGATGCCTGCCACATACTAAGTGCTCAACAAACACTAGTCAAAGTGACCAAATTAACTCGAATCTCTCAACAATCCTGCAAGGTAGTGGTGATTTGTGTTCTTTCACTGCTGAGGAATCTAGGACTCAGAGAGACTGAATAAGTTGCTCAAGTTCACGCAACTCTCAGTGACAGGGCGGGGGTTTAAATCTTAGATCTGTCTGACTCTAAAGGTGCTCCTCTCATTCTATTCTTCTGCCAGAGAGGCCTAAAGAGAGGGACACTAGGTTGGAAAACCCTGAGATGAGAAACGAATATGCAAAAGAGGGTTGGAGCAGGGGGAGTGGCCTGGGCGCAGGGTCAGAAGAGGAGTGGGGATGAGGCTGCCTCTCGTGTTGGTGTGGAAGGCCAATACGCTGGGCAGAGGACTTTGACTGGATTGGGAAGGCACTGTCTAACCCAAATTTCCACTTGATTGGAATTATGTTTTAGAAAGATTAGCAGCAATGCATGGGGTGGTTTGTCTTTTAGAGAGATGGGAGATGAACGGGGTCATTAATTCACCCATCGAGGGAGAGGTAATCAGTAATTGAATGGAGATGGTGACAATAGGAATGGGAAGGAAGGATGATGTCAGGGCAGACTCAAATGCCCCAACGAGGGGTCCAAGATAAAGCTCAGAGATGGATTTGCAGTGACAAGTGGGCGAGGCAGCTGGTATGAATGGTCTTCTCCCTCTTCCTAGAGTAACCTCCAGGTGGGTGGCAGCCTCTGTTTTAGGGCCACGGCTGTAAACAGTCATCTCGGCAGAGCCTATGGCTAGCCATTTCCTTTGCAAATATTTATGGAGCTCTTAGTGTGATCTGTTCACAGCCTCAGCATCAGCACTTTTTCGCACTTTGGGCTTAGGTCAATAACATGCATTAAGGCTGTGCTACGGTAGAGTTTGGAGATACAATGAGAGCAGACATGTGGGAATCTATCAGGCTTCCTAGTTCAATCTGTACATAACACCTCCTTTCACTTTCTTCAGCTGTAAAATAGGGATAATAATTGCACCCATCTTACAGGAGTGCTGTGAGGATTCAATGAGCTAATACAGGTTAAGCAAATAGAACGGTGCCTGACATGTACAGTAGTAAGTGACTAGTATTTGCTGATATGATGTGGAAGACAAAGTCCCTCCCCTCAAGGCCATCAAGACACTGCAATAACAGATACATATGCAAGGGACAGAAAGAGTTCTAGAGGGGAGTGAGTTTTTAAAAAAAATTTTATTTAAGTATAGTTGATTTACAATGTTGTGTGAGTTTCAGGTGTACAGCAAAGTGATTCAGTTATATCTACGTATCTATTTTTTTTCAGATTCTTTTCCCTTATAGGTTATTAAAAAATATTGAGTATAGTTCCCTGTGCTATACAGTAGGTCCTTGTTGATTATCTATTTTATATATAGTAGTGTATATATGTTAACCCCAAACTTCTAATTTATCTCTCCCCCGCTTTCCCCTTTGGTTTTCTATGTCTGTGGGTCTATTTCTGTTTTGCACATAAGTTCATTTGTATCTTTTTTTTTAAGATTCCACATGTAAGTGATATCATATGATAGTTGTCTTTCTCTATCTGGATTATTTCACTTAGTATGATACTCTCTAGTTTCATCCATTTTGCTGCAAATGGAATTATTTCATCCTTTTTTATGGTTGAGTAGTATTCCAGTGTGTGTGTGTGTGTGTGTGTGTGTGTGTGTGTGCGCGCGCACACGTGTGTATCACATCTTTTTCTTTTTTTATTTTAAAGAAGGGAAGGAAACTACAGCTTTATTAAGATATAATTCACATACCCTTTTTCTTTTTGGTTGTGCCGTGGGGCATGTGAGATCTTAATTCCCTGACCAGGGATTGGACCCGTGCCCCCTACAATGGAAGTGAGGAGTTTTAACCGCTGGACTGCTAGGGAAGTCCCCCACATCTTCTTTATCTAGTCATCTGTCGATGGACATTTAGGTTGCTTCCACGTCTTGGCTATTGTAAATAGTGCTGCAATGAATATTGGAGTGCGTGTATCTTTTCGAATTATGGTTTTCTCTGGATATATGCCCAGGAGTGGCATTGCAGGATCATATGGTACCTCTATTTTTAGTTTTTTAAGGAATCTCCATACTGTTCTCCATAGTGGCTGTATCAATTTACATTCCCACCAACAGTGTAGGAGGGTTCCCCTTTCTCCACACCCCCTCCAGCATTTATTATTCGTAGACTTTTTGATGATGGCCATTCTGACTGACGAGGTGATAACCTCATTCCAGTTTTGATTTGCATTTCTCTAATAATTAGCAATGTTGAGCATCTTTTCATGTGCCTTTTGGCCATCTGTATGTCTTCTTTGGAGAAATGTCTATTTAAATCTTCTGCCCATTTTTGAATTGCGTTGTTTGGGTTTTGTTTTGATATTGAACTGCATGAGCTGTTTGTATATTTTTTAAAATATTTATTTGTTTATTTTGGCTGTTAGTTGCAGCATGCAGGATCTTTTTTTTTTTTTTTTTTTTTTTTTTTTTTTTTTTTTATGCGTTACGCGGGCCTCTCACTGTTGTGGCCTCTCCCGTTGCGGAGGACAGGCTCCGGACGCGCAGGCCCAGCGGCCATGGCTCACGGGCCCAGCCGCTCCGCGGCATGTGGGATCCTCCCAGACCGGGGCACGAACCCGCGTCCCCTGCATCGGCAGGCGGACCCTCAACCACTGCGCCACCAGGGAAGCCCCAGGATCTTTTTAAAAAAATTAATTAGTGTACTTTTGGCTGCGTTGGGTCTTCGTTGCTGCGCGCAGTCTTTCTTCAGTTGCATCGAGCAGGGGCTACTCTTCGTTGTGGTGCGCGGGCTTCTCATTGCGGTGGCCTCTCTTGTTGCGGAGCATGGGCTCTAGGCACGCGGGCTTCAGTAGTCGTGGCATGCGGGCTTCAGTAGTTGTGGCACACGGGCTCAGTAGTTGTGGCTCACGGACTCTAGAGCGCAGGCTCAGTAGTTGTGGCGCACGGGCCTAGTTGCGTGTGGGATCTTCCCGGACCAGGGCTCTAAACCATGTCTCCTGCATTGGCAGGCAGATTCTTAACCACTGCGCCACCAGGGAAGCCCTGTTTGTATATTTTTGAGATTAATTAAAGGAGAGTGATTCTTATGGATGCCTGTCTATTGTTCAACCTCATCCCAACCACTGACAGCCAAGCTCTCTTTATATCTCCTCAAACTCCTCAGGAATAAAATGACTATAAGTCTTTCCAAGCCTCCATGACCCTAGGACTTCCCACAAATGTTCAGGAGTCAGAGGCCCCCATAGAGTTTTGGAGTTGATCTTTATCCCCCTCCAGCTCAGCAGATCTGCAGATATTAAGTCCCGGGACAAATGAGATTATGTTCCCTTCGGAGAGAAAAAAAAGACAATCATCTTCACCTCTCCCTGGACACAGATATTCATTTGCCTGATCACCTGCAAAGCAGATGAGCCTCTGAGATGCCCTTTTTCTGTTCACTTCGGGGTGAAAAATTACCAGCAAAAACCAATTAGTATCTTCTACGAGCAAGTCCCAAGCCTTCTGGAGCCAATTCTTTTACTCCATCCACTGCACATGAGCAGAATGTACTTTGGGATCTGGTCCTAATTGAATCCAACCTGTGCTGTTATCATGTGTTAATCGTAGCCCCGAGAGAGAAGAGGGAGGGAGGGAGGGTGGAAGGGAAGGGGCTCTCTCCTTCCTTTGTCTTCAGCCTAGAAGAAGGCAATCAAGAAAGAGGGTGGTTGGCCAGAGGGGCAGAGGTCAGAGATGGAGGAACTACCTAGATGCCTGAGTGACTGATTTACATGTGATGAAAAAGAATAAAAACGATTCTTTTTTGATCACCTATTATGCACCAGGCATTATTATTATTATTATTATTATTAGGCTTGCGGGATCTTAGTTCCCTGACCAGGCATCGAACCTGGGTCCCGGCAGTGAAAGCGCTGAATCCTAACCACTGGACCACCAGGGAATTTCCACCAAGCCCTATTCTACATGCTGTATCTGGATTAACAGATTAACAGATTACCACAACAAGTCTCCAAGTTAGGTATTGTTATTAGTTCTCGTTTAAAAAAATGAGGAAAATGAGGGCACTAAAAAGTTAAGTATTTTCCCAAGGCCACGCCACTGAAATGAAGGGAAGCCAAGATTTGGGCCTTGACATTCCTGCTCCTGCCTCTGTGCTTGTACCCACTGTGCTGCACTGCTTCTCCCCTCCGCTGCCCCTTGGCTGCACTTGGAGAGCTGAGTCAGCGGCAACATGGGGGCAAAGACTCAAGTGTAGGCGCTGCCGCTGAGAATCACCAAGCCTGGGTCTCCGAGGTCTCCCAGTTATCTGCTGAGAGAGCCTGGATGAGCGCCAGGCAGCGGGTGGCCCCTGAATGTAGAGCTCTGACCTGGCTGCAGACGGGAGGTACAGAGGAAAGAGTCACAGTGTTTGGGGACACCCGGTCTATTGGGGAAACAGGATATGCAACGGATTGAGATAAGCAAAGGCAAGTGAATACCTGCCATTTGGGCCACGGCCTGAAACCTTAAGCCCAAACTCCCTAGCAAAGCATGAGCGGTCCCTTGCCCTGTGGCCTCTGCCGACCTCCCAGCCTCGGGTGTTTGCCTTGGATGAAGACTGAGAAGAGGAAACCCCTCTCTCCTGTCACAGCTTCTTCTCATTTCCACCCTACTGGCAAAGCCCAGCATCCCCGACTGCAATAGAATTGCTTGGGTTCAAATCCAGATGCCAGGCTCCAATCCGATTTCTTAGAGCGCAGGGCTGCATGTTCACATGTCCTCGGGAAATAAGGGAGGTATAATCCAATAGTGAGTGAGTGGCGCTGCATGCCTTAACCTGAAGAGCGTGCATTTTGCCTGATGGCTTTCAGGATAAAAACATTTAAAAAACACTGCTGAGTAGTGCAAGGCTCTTAGCTCCCCAGGAGGAGGAGTGTTGGGAGAAGACCTAGAATTTCTCCTTTCCTGTGAGTTCCTAACAGTAAGGAAGTAGCACAGTGTGGTTCATCCACACTGTAAAGGCGTGGATGGACTCCGAAGGCAGGTTACGTGATTTTGATCCCGGCTCTGCTATTTGTTGCCTCTGTGACCTTGGACAAGTTATATGCCTCCCTCTGCCTCAGTGTCTTCATCTGTAAGATGGGGAGGATGGTAGGACTCACCCACTTCATGAAAGCCGTTGTAGGAATTAAATGAGTTACATGTAAAGTGCTTAGAACAGTGTCCCGCACACATTTAGAGCCATATAAGTGTTAACAATTATTATGTCTATAGTGCACATTTCACAAGTTCTGGATGCTGTGGACATGTAGTGACAACCTACAGTTCTGTATGCAGCCTGACAGCAAGAAGGTAATCAAGAGTTACATTTGTCATGATATCTCTAACTTCCCAGGTTCCCTGGAGTTCACCATTATCTCACTACTTATTATTTTATAATTATTAATAATAAATAATAGTATTATTTATTATATAATACAATGTTTAATAATAATAAAAGTAATTAAAAGTAATAATAGTAACAGATTATATATAGAGAGAGCTTCCTGTAAGTTGGGCACCATCCTATATGTGTTCTATATGTCATCTCAGTCTTCACATTAATTTTCTGACAAGGACTATTATTATCTCCATTTTACAGATAAAGTCCCTGAAGTTTAGAGAAGTTAACTAATTTGTTCACTTTTAAAAAGCACAAAAAATGTGCTGCCTAGATTTAATATAATCCTATGTCATTATCTGTGAATATTATGGACAAGAAATTCTGGGTATAAGAACTATTCTTTCTTTATTTGGCCTCGCTGCGCGGCTTGCAGGATCTTAGCTCCCCAACCAGGGATTGAACCCAGGCCTAACCACTGGCCTGCCAGGGAATTCCCAGAACTATTCCTTACAAGGAAACCCTTCTAGTGCTTATTTCCAGGTAATGACCTGTTAGGCTGGGAGGAGACTTCTTGGAATAAAAGGAAGCAGAGAAACTCAAGACTGAAGATGTACATCTTAAACTGTGCAAATGTGAAAGCGGGAGAATGTGCACAGCACTTGGCATTTTATTAAGTGCTTTCTGGTTGCACCAGATCCTTTTTGAAACAAGGCATTGTGTAGCTAAATAAATAGTGATGTCACATTCTTTTTCTTGAAGAGTCCCCTACAACAACTGTGAGATCCTCATTTTATAAATGGGGAAACTGAGACTAAGAGGACTTAGGTGACTTGCCTAAGTTTGGTGCAGCGCCAGGATTCAAACCTACGTCTTACAGATTTCCATCTAGCAGCCTTTCCTTACACTGTACTGCCTAAGAGTTCGCAACACTGCTGGCGCAGCCAGTCAAGCCACCATGTTCATGACACTGCACTAAGCGCCATGGAGGAATCAGAGAGCATCTGGACTAGCCATTCCTTATGCTTCAAACGGAGAGGCAAGACACACGGGGAACTGAGTTAATGGTAGGAGAAATGTCCCGAAGCAGTGTAACCGGAAATAAAGGGAAAGCAGTTCTCAAATGTCAAGGAGGAAGTCAGATTCTGTGCCCGTGAAAGAGATTTGTGCACAAAGTATATGGAACATGCTGACCGACGAGAGGAAGCCAAAAGGGAGAGAGCCTGCTGCCCTGGTCAGCCCTCAACCCTGTCATCCAGCACCCAGCTGGACCCTCACGCACAGAATCCTTTACGGCCGCAAAATGGCCCTTCCTTTTCCTTTAGAGTCGCCAGCGTGTTGCCAGCGTGTTTCATCGTGGTTTGGATTGAGGACTGGAGAATTTACGCCCTGCAGCCCTTCTCCCCAGCATTCTCGTCACTTTAATTGGTGGAGCTGCCTAATTACCTAAATACTTCTGGCCCAGAAGCAGGATGGGGATGTTGAGGCCGGTGCGCCTCTCCCCTCCTTCTCCCCCAGCTGGGCCATCCCCATCTCAATTCCAAAGGCCCAGCAGTTTCCGTTGAAGTGTAGCAGCTCCATTTCCCTCCAGTATTAATAATTATGACATTAGAAGGGTGATCCGCTGCAATCCAGCCTTTCTATTTGCAGGCTGGTGGCTGCATATCAATGGCATGATTAGGCAAATGAAATCAGATTGACACGGTCGTGAAATATTCGCATGGCCAGAATGCATATGCTTCAATCTCATTGTTCCCATTATTAAAGCCATTTTATAATCTCATAACATTTAGACTCACACTTTGCATTTCTAATTAACTTGAGGAGTGACTTCGCTGGGAATTAGTTGCAACTTGTGCATTCTTATACACACAAACTCGCCGAGCAGCAAACTCCGGTTGGCAATCACGCAGTTCAGCCGCAGGACGGACCCTAGGCTGACTTCTGTTCTAAACCATCCTCTCTGTCAGCTGGGAGAAGTGGCTGGGGACATTGGTTTTCATTAGAATTTGGCTACAAATTGCATGCAGGAACAGTCTGAGTGCCAGAGTCCCATTTCCCTTTGGGGGGACTTGTGTCCACCTGAATAGCCTTTCACAAAGAAGAAGTTTGATGTGAGGCAGCGGTTTTCAGCCTTTTGGATTTCATGGATCAGTAATATCTTTAAAGTAAATAATAATGAAGATTTGGGCTATCTAAATAGCTGTCATATCGAGCTATTATATTGCCTTTATTGAAAATTACTTCGGGATGAAGAATGTTGTGTATCTCTCACACTTTAGTTGGTTAGTTAGCATTTGAAAATCTCTAATCAAAAGTCCATACCCTTGAAGTGGCCGCTACAAGCGCTTTAATGATCTCTATCTCCTATTAACATCAGAGCTTTGTTAATGCCCACAGTTGGTGTCAGAAATGGTTTTTTTTTTTTTTTACTGGTGAAATGAATGATGTTCAAGACATGTGGATTGGTTAGAAATATTGACGAACGAGGCACTTTTCATGAATGAACTGCGTAGCCCGGTAGCCCGCACCCTTCAGAACAGTGCCTAGGCCCAGAATTTTGCCTGGTCGTATTTTAAGAAACGTATACAGGATCTGGCTACCTGGCATTGCTTAAAAAGTGATCTGAAAAAAAAAAAAAAGAAGGTTCTGAAGAACCTAGGGGCAGGACAGGAATAAAGACGTAGATATAGAGAATGAACTTGAGGACACGGGAAGGGGGAAGGGTAAGCTGGGACCAAGTGAGAGAGTAGCATGGACATATATACACTACCAAATGTAAAAGAGATAGCAAGTGGGAAGCAGCCGCATACATAGCACAGGGAGATCAGCTCCGTGCTTTGTGACCGCCTAGAGGGGTGGGATAGGGAGGGAGGGAGGGAGACGCAAGAGGGAGGGGACATGGGGATATGTGTATATGTATAGCTGATTCACTTTGTTATACAGCAGCAACTAACACAACACTGTAAAGCAATTATACTCCAATAAAGATGTTTTTTTAAAAAAAGTGATTTGCGTCTACTGTGAGTGAAATTTGCTTGCAAGATGCTTGATGGAGTGACTGATTCTCAGCTGGGGACAATTTTGCACCTCCTGCCCCCGACCAGGGCATTTACAATGTCTGGAGATATTCTTGTTTGTCACAATTGTGTGTGTGTTTTGTGGGAAGCCATTGGCATCTTGTGGGTAGAGGCCAGAGATGCTGCTAAACATCCTACAGTGCATAGGACAGTCCCCTTCCCCAACAAAGAATGACCCACCCCCAAATGTCAATAGTGCCCAGAAACCCTGGAAAAGGATAGAGCTTCAACTTCATTGAACCCACAGAGCTGGCTGTAGGACTGTTTTTGTAACTAATTGCTAATGTTTGCATGTGTGGCAGAATTTAGTCTGTGCCTCTCTTTCACTGTAATTTAGGACCTGCTGGTGAAGTTGGAGGGAAGTTACCAATGTCTGTCAAAAAGAACCTAATAGGGACTTCCCTGGTGGTGCAGTGGCTGGGAATCCGCCTGCCAGTGCAGGGGACATGGGTTCAAGCCCTGGTCCAGGAAGATCCCATATGTCGTGGAGCAACTGAGCCTGTGCATCACAACTACTGAGCCTGAGCTCTAGAGCCCGCAAGCCACAGCTACCGAGCACGCATACCACAACTACTGAAGCCCAGGCACCTACATACCATGCTCCGCAACAAGAGAAGCCACCACAATGAGAAGTCCGCGCACTGCAACGAAGAGTAGCCCCTGCTCGCCGCAACTAGAGAAGCCTGAGCACAGCAATGAAGACCCAACACAGCCAAAAATAAATAAATAAATTTATGAAAAAAAAAAAAAAAGAACCTAAAATTTGTGCAAGACCAAGCTGTCTTAGGTCAGTTTGACACAACAATGTAGAGTCTCAGGGGTGTTTTTACTTTGGAAACTTTAAATTTTGTTAATTCCTGCCTTTAAAAAGAAACAACTACCTTCCACTATCACCATCATATAGTAACTGAATAAAAATCTTTAATACCAAAGACATTTCTTCCCCCCCAACTTTTTTTTTTTTTGGCTGCATTGGGTCTTTGTTGCTGTGCGCAAGCTTTCTCTAGTTGCGGTGAGCGGGGGCTACTCTTTGTTGCTGTGGGCGGGCTTCTCATTGCGGTGGCTTCTCTTGTTGCGGAGCATGGGCTCTAGGTGCGTGGGCTTCAGTAGTTGCAGCACGCGGGCTCAGTAGTTGCGGTGTGCATGCTCTAGGGCATGTGGGCTTCAGTCGTTGTGGCATGCAGGCTCTAGAGCACAGGCTCAGTAGTTGTGGCGCATGGGCTTAGTTGCTCCACAGCATGTGGGATATTCCTGGACCAGGGATTGAACTTGTGTCTCCTGCATTGGCAGGTGTATTCTTAACCACTGCGCCACCAGGGAAGAAAGACCCTTTAATACCAAATACATTTAATAAGAATGATCCTTTAAGTAAAATATGTTCAGCTTTTTAAAAAACTCACTTTTTTCCCTCAACTCATTGCATTACGATTTGCTCCAGTTTCCCCTCATACTGGCAAGAATGTGCCCAATTTAGAAGCAGATGTTGCTCTTTTTCTCTTTAAAGGGTATCTTGGATCCAAGGACCAGCCTAGAAAAGGGACCATCTTTCCCAGAGAAGATTGAGAAAATCTTCAGGCAGCCAGGCCACTGGGACATCCTTCCTTCACAGGGCTGAAAATCCACAAATGGTACACCCCTCCCCCAAAGAAAACAAAACAAAAACCAAGTAGCATGACTCCCATTCTACAGAGGAGAAAAGACGCTTCAGCCACTTGTCCAAAGTCATATGGCTCATATGTTTTCCAGTATCTGAGCCCAGATCTCTCTGCCTCTGAGATCTCAGAAAGGAAACATCTCTTCCGGGATGTGGCCTAAGGACTGTGAGCATGTTTCCATGCAGCGTCTGATGGATCATAGGATTGAATGTTCTTTGGTGGATCATCTGGTCCAGAGATTCCCAATCTTAAACATGATAGATCTGTGAACCTTTTAATTATATACTTTGATTTTTTCCAAGGAAAAAGATTTTTTTTTAAAATCCCAAAACCTGACACTACTAATACCATTTCAGCAAAGAAAGGATATTTTAATGCTAGGAGAATAGAAAGGAAATAATTCATTCATTCAACAAATATTTATCAAGTGCCCATTACATACAGGTATTCTGGGTGTTGGTGAAAAAACAGAGAATGAGAATAGCAAAGTCCTTGTCCTCTTGGATCTGACGTTGCAATAACAATCTCCGTTCTTTAAGTGAAATAAATTTAACTCTATGAAAGATTCTTCCAGTGTTCTTATTGTTCTCTTTTCATCTTAATCAGTAAAATCCTTGTGTGGCAGCACTGGTCCACAGACGAGCATTTGGGAATTCTACATCTAATGCATTTGTCTGTTTCCAGGGACAGAGCCCTGAAGTTACCTCAGACAGAAGAAAATCAAATCAAAATTTAGATGCTGTCTGGATTCTCACAGGGCTCAAATGGGAAATGGGGCATGGCTTTGTACACCACTGAGTGGCATGAGCCAGGTTTCCATGAGTGCAACTTCTGACGCTTTGGTTTTATCGGTAAAGTGGCGATGTCCGCCTCACTTTGCCTGCTTTTTCTACACCTTCACGGATAACTCTGGAAACCCTGCAAAGCATTCCAAGCACCTTTCCATCTCCCAGTTCATTGAAGCTCATTAACAGTGCTGGGAGGCTAAGTTCATTTCCCAAACAGGGAAATTGAGCCCCAGGAAGAGGTCACCTGGCAAGGCAGAGATGGCTTTAGGACCAATCCCAGCTCTTCTGCTTTTCATCCGTGGATCTACTCATGGGACAAGTCAGAGTTATCTCTGTTCAGAATAGAAAAGGCCAGAAGCATCTCCAGGCCTCTGTACCAACAGCCTTGTTTGTTTCTTCCCCCCAATTGTTTGGGTTCTACCTCTTCCAAATCACCCTTCCCACTCTGCCTGAAGCAGTGACCTAGGAGTTCAGGGTAACGGGTTTGCATGGCTAGTATCTCTTACTTGTTGAGCTATCCAGCAGGCTTAAATTACTTGAGCAAAAAAATTACTCGAATACTGGGACATCCCTGGTGGCGCAGAGGATAAGACTCCATGCTCCCAATGCAGGGGGCCTGGGTTCAATCCCTGGTCAGGGAACTAGATCCCACATGCATGCCACAACTAAGGAGCTGGTGAGCCACAACTAAGGAGCCCTCCTGCTGCAACTAAGACTCAGCACAACCAAATAAATTTTTTTGTTTGTTTTTTGTGGGGTCTTTTTTGTGTTTTGGTTTTTTTTTTCTGCGGTACATGGGCCTCTCACTGTTGTGGCCTCTCCCATTGCAGAGTACAGGCTCCGGACACGCAGGCCCAGCAGCCACGGCTCACGGGCCCAGCCACTCCGCAGCATGTGGGATCATCCCGGACCGAGGCACGAACCCGTGTCCCCTGCATCGGCAGGCGGACTCTCAACCACTGCGCCACCAGGGAAGCCCTGTTTTTTAAAAAAAAATATTAATTTATTTATTTGGCTGCATCGGGTCTTAGTTATGGCATGTGGGCTCTTTCATTGCAGCACGGGCTCTCTAGTTGTGGTGCACAGGCTCAGTAGTTGCAGCGCGCAGGCTCCAGAACATGTGGGCTCTCTAGTTGTGGCGCGCAGGCTCTAGAGTGCACGGGCTTAGTTACCCCATGGCAAGTGGGATCTCAGTTCCCCAACCAGGGATTGAACCTGTGTCCCCTGCATTGGAAGGCAGATTCTTAATCACTGGACCACCAGGGAAATCCCAATAAATAAATATTAAAAAAAAAACACTGAAAACGTGTCCCTGAGAGAGGGCACAGTGAAGAGGTAGGAGCAAAGGAGGAGAAGCAGGCCTGAAAGTCTGAGGTTGGAAGGCTGTTCAAGGAGCTCCCCAGGCCACCAAAATCCTCAAGGTGGAAATGAGAAGGCCGGGGTCCTTGCCAAGCTTGACAGTTGGAAAATAAACACTGAGCTTCCCCTACTCTGTGTGAGCTTGGTTAAGTTTGCTTTAGAGAAAGGGAAGTCTGGCTGGGATCTTCAAGCAGCGTCCTGTCTCTCCTCTGGCCTCCAGGCAGGCCTGCGTTGCACCAGTCCTGGTGAGTGCCATTGGACTGCACTCCCCTCCCTCCAGCCAGGGCTGTGCAAGCCCTCAGCCCCCTCCATGCAAACTCCTGCTCTTCCCGGTGACCTTCCACGGAAGCTTCCTTGGCCGATGAGAGCGTGGGCCTTAACAGGCCTAACCTTGTTAACGCTCATTCTACTTTCTTCTTTAAGTATGGAATTCATTCTCAGTCACTGGTGCTATTGCCACGGAGAAGGGTGACTGCGTGACCGTACAAAACAGTGCCTGATACCAAGGTCTTTCTGTTCGGTGCTGAGAAGTGTGAAGGAATTTTCTGAGGGAGATGCATCTCTTTTTATTTTGTTTTTTAGGCAAAGGCTAAAAATGAATTCGTGGTTCCTGAGCCCATAACAACTGCAAACGAAATGAAGAATACCAGGAAGCATGGCTGGGATGGGAGAAACATCCTTGGCCACGGATGATCTCCAACATGCACAACCAAGAGGTGATTTCTTTTGGTAGAATATTTTATTATTTTTAATTGAAATATAACTGACATGTAACGTTATATTAGTTCAGGTGTACAACATAATGATTCCATATTTGTATATATTGCAAAATGATCACCACAAGAGGTCTAGTTAACATCCATTACCACACATAGTAACAAACTGTTTTTCTTGTGATGAGAACTTTTAAGATCTACTCTCTTAGCAACTTTCAAATGTACAAAACAATGTTATTAACTATAGACACCATGCTGAAGAGGTCACCTTTTATATATAGCGTTTATTATGCTATTTAATATATATGTCCAAACATGCGATGCGCTTAGTTTCTGCTGTCAATAAGTGTTGGATCAATCAGTTAATCAATGAGTGAATACAATCTGTATTTCTATCCAGCATTATTCAGACCACATGTGGAATATTATGTTCAATTCAAGGCAGGCTCTGTTTTAAAGTTCAGAGATCCATAGTGGTGAGAGGGCTAAAAAATGATGTGTTACAAGGAGCAGTGCAGGTTCTGGGATATTTATTCTGGGAAAGAGAATTCTCAGAGAAAACAGTAGAGCTTTGGAATGTTTGTTTGTTTGTTTAATATTGGAAATGCTTCTCTGTAGCAGTGAGTTTTCTTCCATGTGATTCTGGTGGTCAGAACAGGGATCCGTAGTACAGGTGACGTGGAAGTAAACTGAGCCTTCGTAAGAGGGAGTCATCGAACTGCCTCGGATCTTTTAGGTGGTAGGCCTACTTTGGGTAGAAATGGGTAAATGTAGGTAAGACCATTTATTCTCTGAAAGTGCACTATTTAAAGGAGTGTGAATATGGTCATACGTAGATATGCATGTAAAGATGCAGAAGCACATAACAGTGTTTCCTAACTTTTATTAAACACCACGTGCTGGACTCACTAACCACTTTCCATGCATTGTCTCATTTAAAGCTCCCAACCATCCTGTGACGAGGTGGGACCATTTATTTATGTCCCCATTTTACAGATGGGACGAAGACTCTGAGAGGTCCCAGATAATATACCCAAGGGCACACAGCCAGGTAGACTTGGGTTGAACATCCAGGAGTGTCTGATGATCAGCCTCATAAAAGAGGATCTGTGGGCTTCCCTGGTGGCGCAGTGGTTGAGAGTCCGCCTGCCGATGCAGGGGACACGGGCTCGTGCCCCGGTCCGGGAAGATCCCACATGCCGCAGAGCGGCTGGGCCCGTGAGCCATGGCCGCTGAGCCTGCGCGTCCGGAGCCTGTGCTCTGCAACGGGAGAGGCCACAGCAGAGAGGCCCGCGTACCGCAAAAAAAAAAAAAAAAAAAAAAAAAGAGAATCTGTGATTTGTATTTAAACGCAGACACACATTCTGAGACTGTGCATTTATTACAGAGACCACATACATACCTGCTGTTGTCCGATTTAGTCATTGGCTCATGGGACAGTGGGACTGCAGAGTGGGTGGTATAGCTTCTCTTCTGAGTGATGGGCTTTCCCCACCTCCTTCAGGATCTGCTTACCTCAACTTCGAGGAGCCCAAAGGCCCATGGCTGGGCTGGCAGGTTTCCCTGCCATGGCCCATCAGAATAGAAATAACCTCAGGTTTCTTTAGTTGAAGCAAATGAAGTTTTCTGTGCCTTATTTCATTTTGGTTTTTGTGTGTTTTGTGTGCATGTGTGCGTATACACATGGGTTCTTGTTTTTATTTTCCTAATGGACGAAGTTGGCATGGGAGAAGCTGAGCTCTCTGCAGCAGGCAGAAGCCTCCCAATGAATGAGGATGGTTAAATGAAAGGAGATGCTTTTCATAATTTGTCTCAAACAATCACTTAATGGGCGCAGGAAATTTCTGCGAAATGGGTGAATAGCGTAGGTCCATTTTATCAGCCGCTTAATGAAGTAAAGCCCGCTGGCTTTTAAGACCCAGGCAGCAAACAAAAAGTGGTCTTTATCCTCACACACCAAATCTGTGCGTCAGTAAAGTGCAGGCCCTGACAGGAATTTCAATTATTTAATCAAAAAGAAAATGAAAGCGGTCTTAAGTGTTGTGATTCGAAGACAGCCTTTTCATAGACCAATCTAGTGTGTGCTCACATTGAATATGAAGCAAAATGGGAAGGAAATTAAGGCAACTTCGGTTTAAATCATGTGATTGCAAATAGTAAATTAGTTTCTCGATGTTTTCATTTAAGTGTTTAAGTGGAAGGTTTTATTCCTAATGTAGTGTAGTGACACAGAAGAGAACCCTCGCGGACTCCAGCTTCGCCGTCCTCGTTTGGTGATGCATTTACGCTGGGGCGGGAGAGGGGGGGAAGGGAGGCTAAGATGGAGAGAGAAGGGGAAGGGGGCCTCAGTCACGTTGTGATGCTTTTGTTTCAAATTGCTACCGAAGTAGCTTTCACAGCAAACTCATTAATCGAGCAGATGAGTAACGTCTGTTGAAAATGTACTAAGCAAAATGCATTTAATTTGGAAAGGAAATCTGGAACTGCATTAGTCAGAGCATTTAAATGGCAACATTATCCATTCGCCTGTTGTTTTGTTTGATGCGGGCTCACTGAGTTTGTTCTTAAGGGATAAGGGTTGGTAAAACTGGTCGGCATTGAACTTCAGAGAAAACATGCCCCTCTGGCTTTCAAAGGCTTCTGGGTGGTTTTGCTGGGGCTCAAACGAGAGCCTGCTGTTGGCATGGGCCAACGTATCACAGGAATCTCTCGGGTAAAGTACTAATTGGGTTGGACTGAGTTGACCTCTGGCTGATGCAACAAGTAGCTGGAGGTCATTTCTTTGCAAATGAGCATCCCTTTGTGTTTGTAATTAGCTTTGATTGTTGGGCTGGGGGCTTACAGCTGTGCAGGAGATCAGGCTCTGGGTTCACTCCATAGAACAACAGTGAGTGGACTTTTAATATCAAATTAAGCACTAGGGCTTGGCATCTCTGAGGGTTAGACTCGCCAGCGTCCCTCCTGCAGCCCACAGTGAGAGGAGTATTACAGTGAATGTGTCTTTAACTGGCACTGTCTTGGCTCTGCTAGGATTACTGACCCTCGTGTATGTTTCAGTTTCATTCACCCAAAGTCCCACCTCCTCCATAAAGTATTCCTTGCCTGCTTCAGGCCAAGAGATCTTTTTTTTCTAGACTCCTAGAAAGCTTTTGGTCTATGTTTCTGTGATGCTTTCTGGACACTTGATACTGAGCATACACTAACTTACCGTTGCCCAACTTTATTTTTATGGTTGAATGGTATTTTTGCTCTTTTTATTATGGAAATTTTCAACAAATAGAAAAACAAAGAAAATAGTATAAGTAACTTCCAAGTACTGATCACTAAATTTTAACAATTATTAACCTCTTGTCATATTTATTTCATACCCCCTGACCCAGCCCCTGCGATTTACTTACATTTCTCCATTATTCTAAAAGTATTTTTTATGATTGGTGCGTTCAAAGCAGGATCTAATCAAGGACCACACATAGTGTTTGATTTTGTGTCTTAAGTCTCCAGTCCTCACTTTATTTTTATTTTCCTTGTGGCATTGCCTTTTTGAATGAAATGGGGAATTGTCCCATGGAATCCTGGATCTCCTGAATTTCTCTCACTGCTTCTATGCAGCATAGTTTAGCTTGCTTTTGTATCCTTCGTATTTTCTGTAACTTAAAGTTGGATCTAAGCCTGATTGGATTCAGGTTAAACATTTGGCAGGGATACTTTACAGGCAATGATGTGTGCTTCATGTAGCATCACAACAAGGACACGTGTGATGTCTGGTTGTCCCACCATTAGGGGTGCTAAGATGGATCACTGGGTTGTAATGTTGACAGCCTGATGGCACTGTATAGAGTTACATTTCCTTGTTTGTAAACAGCAAGTAATCTGAAGGGTATTACTTTGGTGCCATTAACAAAACCCAGCTTCCCTATTTCACAGCAAGTGAGAGCCAAGGATGTGCATTAGAGTTTCCTGTTTTCTGCAGCACCTCATAGGAAGAGATGTAGTAACATTAAAAAATACTGGTTGAAGGTATGAATGAACGAATGGATGGACACGTGAGGTTCTGAGTGAATAAAGTGAAAAACTTAACATAATGAGAAATTCTGCAAACCCACCTGTGAAATACAAAACTAAGCTAATTATGTTTACTTTGCTGTATAACTTGGAGAGAATATATTAAAGCATGTAATACAATGCCAATCACAGAGTAAATGCTAGAAGCTATTATCCTTAATAATAATTAACATTTTCATCCTGCTTGACAGTTTTGAAAGATCTTTTGCATATTTTCCTCATAAAACAGTCCTATAATAGTGCTCCGAGGTAGGTGACATTATCCGCACTTTGCAGATAGAGTAACTAAGGCCTTCAAGGGTTAAGTGACCTAGTAAACACAAGAGTATTGTCCTTAGATCAGTTGCATGAGAATCACCTGGGGCTCTCTGATGTGCTACAGAAAGAAGTATACACTGATACTATCTTTATGGGGTACAGTTTGGCAAAGCCAGTGAGAATTACAAACTTGACCCAGCAATTTATCATCTAAGAATTCCTATAGACATACTTGCCTATGTGCAAAATAATATATGTGTATGGTTATTTATTGCAGCATTGTTTGTAATAGCAAAAGACTGGAAACATCCTAAATATCTTATCATCGAAGGGGACTAGTTAAATAAAATCCTGGTCGTCCATAAATGTTATAATGTGCAACCAAAAAAAAGTTATGTAGAAAAACCAAAATGCAAAAGAATTTGTATAAAAAGAGAAAGGGGGCTTCCCTGGTGGCGCAGTGGTTGAGAGTCCGCCTGCCGATGCAGGGGACATCTTCCCGGTCCGGGAAGATCCCACATGCCGCGGAGCGGCTGGGCCCGGGAGCCATGGCCGCTGAACGTGCGCGTCCGGAGCCAGTGCTCCGCAACGGGAGAGGCCACAACAGTGAGAGGCCCGTGTACTGAAAAAAAAAAAAAAAAAAAAAAAAGAGAGAAAGGATGTGTGTATGTGAGAGGAAAAATTTATATATATTACATAATATTTATATTTCACTTATACATTTATTTATTAATTCAAAAAATAATGTATTGGGTGGCTGGAAGAATGGGATGGGAAAAATTTTCACTTTGTAACTTCTATGATTTTTCACTTTGCATTATTTGAATATATTTCCTATAGAAAAAAATGATACGTAATCTAGTTGGAAAAACAGAACCTGGCCGTAAAAAGAGATAAAACATATCAATGTAGTATTTAGCCTATTCCAAAAGCTCAATGAATAGAATATCTGCTAATTGCATGGTGATTAAATACTGTGGACCAGAGTGGTTTTCTGAGGGAAAAGGGTATGAACTGGATCTAGATTTGAATGGAAATTATCTACGTAGGTGGGAGGTGATAAGGATGATCCTTCCCAAAAGAAGACAGATGAAAGCAATTTTTAATGATCAAGTTTTGCGAGGCTAAGACCTCAGAGTACAAAGTGGAGGCTCTGTTTTAGTTTAGTTTTTTTTTTTTTTTTTGCGGTACACGGGCCTCTCACTGTTGTGGCCTCTCCCGTTGCGGAGCACAGGCTCCGGACGCGCAGGCTCAGCGGCCATGGCACACGGGCCCAGCCGCTCTGCAGCATGTGGGATCTTCCCGGACCAGGGCACGAACCTGTGTCCCCTGCTTCGGCAGGCGGACTCTCAACCACTGCGCCACCAGGGAAGCCCCCTAGTTTAGTTTTGAAGAGATTTCCCTACATTTGCCAGTCCATATTTCTTCCCCCCCAAAAATCACATGGTATTTTTTAAAAAAGCACATGGTATTACCACACCATCTTGAGGGGCTGCCCACCTTCCAGCCAATAAGGAGGGCTCTGGTAACCTGCACTAAATTATTCTCTTACCTGGTAACTGTCAAATAATACTGCAGTCAATTATAGAAATATTTTCGTGTCAATTTTGGGGGATTCCAATACTGGAAAATATTAAAGACACAGTAGATAAAATTAAATCCATGGCTTAAAAGTGGAGGCAAGATATATACGTATGAGAAAAAGCCTCCAAATGCACACTCACATTTTTATAAGGTACATGTTCAATAAATGTTTGCAGATGTAAACTGAATAAATCACTGAGCTCTTGGCTTCATTGTCTCCCAATATAATTTTCTCTCCTAGTTACAATTGAGCCTGCATCATCTCAGTGACGAAAATATTTTGCTAATTAAGTAAAATGCACAGAGAATCTCTTGGTTGGTTGTTTGTTTTACATGTTTTTAGTTTCATGTGTTGAGGTGTGTGTGTATTTCAAGAGGAAATAAGGCTTACACTTTTCAGAAATGTCTTTGTTCCCTGCACTTCTCTACCCTATCTCTCCAAACCACCTCACAGGGAGCCTAGCAAAGTAAGGTACCTGGTAGACACTCAGTAAGTAGTCTTTGTATGATTGGTTCTCCCCACCCTCCACCAGAAGAAAATAGACCTGGTGTGGATATCATGTTCTAATTTAATGTTTTCGAACCCTGTCTGGGGGAAAGTAGGAACATGAAGAGTGCAGCCATCCAATAAGAAGGCATCATCTTTCTCAAAATCATCTTCAAGGTATCTTCTAGAGCTAAATAGCTATTCCCCATTTGTATCCAGGAGACCACTCCCTCATAGCTTGTACTCATCACCACCCTCCCAATACATTGTTTTTTTTTTTTTCTTGACAAGAAACTCTTCCTAAGATTACATAAGCCTGCTTTTATGTAGCGACACGGTGTTGGATTCATTATTCACTCATGTCCGTGGTAGCCCTAGGGTTCCAGTATTGATCATTTGCGCTTGCTTTTATCACCACCAGCATCACCACTACCACCGTCTCCATCACCACCTCCATCAGCACGACTGTCATCATAACCACCACCACCTGCAGTATCACCATCATCAACACCAGTAGCAGGGCCACTTATTAAGCATTAGCTGTGTGCCAGGCACTGAGCAAAATGCATTACATATATTACCTTTTAAAAATTGAGATGCAGGAATTCCCTGGCGGTCCTGGGATTAGGACTTGGCGCTTTCACTGCTAGGGCCCCAGTTCCATCCCTGGTCGGTGAACTAAGATCCCACAAGCCACACACGCAGCAGGGCAGCCTAAATAAATAAATAAAATTGAGACATAAGTGACACATATCCATTACCTTAAATTCTCTCCAAAACTACCCTATGAGATACAAATATTGTCCCCATTTTACAATTGAGAGCAATAGAGCTTAGAAGGATTAAACAAAATTTCCAGTCATACAGCTAGTATTTAGCAGTGATGGAGCCAGATCTCTAATCTCAGTCTGTTTGACTCTAAACCCTGTTCTATTTTCAACTGGTTATGTATACTGCCCTCAACATCTTGAAGTGTATATGTGTGTGTGTGTGTGTGTGTGTGTGTATGTGTGTGTGTGTGTGTGTTCATATTCCAAAGTTAAAACTTTAAAACATCCTTTCTGGTTCTAGTTATTACAGGTCATGGTATGAATTTATAAATCCTCCAATGAGAAGATTTGGGGAGATTGTGCTCTTAAATCGAGGGCGATAGTTTCAAGTTCCATTCCAGATGAGAAATAAGCAGCATCTATTATTGCTTTACTTGTCTATTTTTCAAAGATAATGTGGTTGGAATGAAGAGAGTATGGACACTGGGGTCAGATAAACCTGAGTTCAAATCCTAGCATACAAAGCTGAATGAGCTGTACGCTGAATGAGCTCATGACTCTACCTAAGTGATCTTCTGTTTCTTTGTGTGTAATAAGGAAGAGTTGTGATACTCAAATGAGAAGGCAGAGCAAAATATATGACGTATAATATAAATGCAAGAAGTTCACCTCATTATCCATGGTGCCATCATTGAAATTGCTAAAAAACATTCTTCAAAGACTTTCTTTAAGTGATTAAATCGATATTATTCTTAATTTATGGATGAGAGTGAGGTGTGTGATCAACTTTGAAATCACGTATAGTTTACATGAAAATAAAGACTTGCAGAACTTTTACTAAGGAATAAAAGTTTCATGTCCCTTATAGGCAAATATAGGCAATTAAAAACAACTATGTTGGGGCTTCCCTGGTGGCGCAGTGGTTGAGAGTCCGCCTGCCGGTGCAGGGGACGCGGGTTCGTGCCCCGGTCTGGGAGGATCCCACATGCCGCGGAGCGGCTGGGCCCGTGAGCCATGGCCGCTGGGCCTGCGCGTCCGGAGCCTGTCCTCCGCAACGGGAGAGGCCACAACAGTGAGAGGCCCGCGTAACGCATAAAAAAAAAAAAAAAAAAAAAAAAAAAAAAAAAAAAAAAACAACTATGTTCTAATTTGGGTCCAGTAACTTATGGAGAAAAGCTAAAATCATAATAAAAATAATGTAGTGAATTTTGATTTGAACATTTTGGGGTTAAAGTAAAATAATTCTTTTTTCTTTTATATTTTAATTTTAAAATGACTTTTGAATAAATATTACATTCATATGATTCTTACTCAAAAGATACAAAAAGGGCAATTAGGGAAAAACCTGCTTCCCAAGTCCCCAGGACCTCAGTCCCTAATGGCAACTAATGCTATGAGTTTCTTTTGTATCTTTCCAGAGGTATATATAGAATATGTAATCAAATTTGTGTAGTTTCCCCCATCCTTCCCCCTTTAAAACAAATGTTAGCATACTTTGCTCTTTTCACTTAAAAATACATCCTAGAGTTCCTTTTGTTCTGGGTTTGTGTAATTTAGCCATGATGTGCAAATCGTATCTGTTGGATAAGTTACGATGTGCATTTGTAATTTTGATATATATCACCAAATTGTTCTCAATAGAGATTGTACAAATTTGCATTCTCTGCATCAATATATGAGAGTGATTCTTTCCCCCACAGCTTTGCCAACAGAGTGGGCAATTAGATTTAAAAAATTTTTTATTCGACAGGTTAATGATATCTCAGTGTAATCTATTATTAGTCTTATTTTTAGTATTATTGTTAGCATCTTTTAAAATGCTTAACAGCCATTTATTTATATTTTCTTTTTGGTGAACTCTTTCAATCCTTTGCCCATTTTTAAATTGTACTCTTGATTTTTTTTTATTGATTTGTAGGAACTTTTTATATATAAGGAATTATCCTTGTGTCTGGGATATGAGTTGCAAACACTTTCTCCCAGTTTATTGTTTGTCTTTTTCCTTTGCTTATGATAACTTTTGCCATGCAGAATTTTTAAAAATTAGTTAATTTTTTAATCAATGTTTTCTTCGCTGACTTCCAGGTTTTTATGTTATACACAGATTATCTACCATCTTGGTCACTGTAAGACAAATTCAATATTATTCTCTTATAGTGACAACATTTGTACCTCCCATTTTTTTGGTCCACTAACTTGATTGCATTACCAATGACAGTTTAAAGAATAAATATCGTAAATATCAATCTGTTTCATGAACAGTATTCTCAAACAAAATATAAACGGCCCAGCATTTTAACAAAACATACCAAATATTTAGTTCCATGTACATAGTCCTTTTGGAAATGTTTACAAATTTCTATACCCAATAATAGAGTTTGAAAGGGTCTTACAATCTCTAACATTAGAAATTCACATTGTATTATGGTAGCAATTCATGAACTTTTATTTTTAAAACTATGCATACTAATTTTGTATTGTTTAAAGTACATTGTGCTAGTAGGTGCTAAATTTAAAACCTGACATAGAATTTGAATAGTTTGGAATGGGAGAAAAGAATACTTAAAAGACATTTTGTTAAAAAAAAAAAAAAAAAGACATTTTGTTAGCTTATTGGGTTTTTTCCTCTGGTAATACACTTGGCTACTCTTCTAGGGACTCAGTGAGGAAATGGTGGAATACTAATAAGAAACCTATTCAAACCTCATTCTTATTCTACTGTATGCCTCTTAGAGTATTAAGAAATGATAGGTAATCTCTCGTATTTCAAACCTTTAACTTCAGGTGTTTTTTTTCTGTCACTTTTTGAAGCATGTTTTGAATTGAGATGCCAAAGGCAGCATAGAAAACTTAAAGAAAGAAATAAAATGAAAGTTTTTTAACTCTTCAGACTGACCTTGTCCTGAACGAGCAAACTGGATAGAGTTAGTCCTCCTTATGTTAGGAATATTGTGATTTGAATACCTATCCTTGAATGTGTTCCCATAGAATTCACATCCTAATTTTCAGTGTAAAAGCAGTATTTGAAGTTGCATTTGCAGGAAGCATTCAGTGACTCCTGTTCTTTTTCTAGGCATGTCATCCACTTTGGTAGTGCTTAAAATAAAGTACTCAGATAGAAAGTAAGTTGAAACAGACAGCAAGCAATATAATACAAAATGTTATGAGTAAAGTGTGTTACTCAGATCCTTCTAAAATACATTTCTCCCTTTATTTTGAAGGCCGCAGTATAGGCACCTTGGCTAATGGAATCAGTCTCTTCCTTTGATCACAAATAGGGTGATCTTTTCGGAAAACTAAGTCCCAGTTCAGATGACAGTTTTAGATGAGGCTGACATGAAAGAGAGAAGGCCTGTTTAATTATCAGCTCCCTGAAAAACATGTATTTTCTCTCTTTAAATTAATAATTCTTCAGATGAAACCATAAAGAGGAGCTCGATCAGGTCTTGTGGGTTGGGTGGGGGAAAATTTATTTGATCCTTAACTTTTGCCCAGAGCAGTGAACGGGATCTGATTTTACACGTCTGCCTGGCATATGGTTATAGCCTGCTGGCTCTGGGTGATCAATTTCGGTCAAATGAGAATGAAAAATAAATGTAACGTGAGTGCATTTATTTAATCTCCTAAAGCTTGGGGAAAGCTTGCGAAGACAGGTAGTGAGTACCCTGGAAGATAGTAGATGCTCAATGAATGTTCACAATAATAGAATATAGTGGATAGATGAAGGGCAAGTATTGAGAATGTGCTAGGCTGGGTGGCTTCAGCAACTGCTTTCCATTTTTTAAAAATTTACTTATTTATTTTTGGCTGCGTTGGGTCTTCTTGCTGCGCACTGGCTTTCTCTAGTTGCGGCGAGTGGGGGCTGCTCTTCATTGCAGCGTGCGTGCTTCTCGTTGCGGTGGCTTCTCTTGTTGCGGAGCACGGGCTCTAGGTGCGCGGGCTCAGTAGTTGTGGCTCACGGGCTCTAGAGTGCAGGCTCAGTAGTTGTGGCACACGGACTTAGTGGCACCGCAGCATGTGGGATCTTCCCGGACCAGGGCTCAAACCCGTGTCCCCTGCATTGGCAGTCGGATTCTTAACCACTGTGCCACCAGGGAAGTCCCTGCTTTCCGTTTTCTATGTGTGTCTACCTACATTGGAAAAGGGTAAAAGGAATTATGGCAATTTACTAGACACCTGCTGTCCAATAGGTAACCATTTGCCATATGTGGTTATTGAGCACTTGATATGTGGCTAGTCTGAACTCCTGAACTGAGATGTGCAATAAGTGTAACATACACAGTGGATTTTGAAGATTTAGTATAAAAAAAGGAATGCAAAATAAAAAATCTCAATGATACTTATATTGATTATATGTTGAATAATAATATTTTTGATATATTGGGGTTAAGTGAAATACATTACTATTTCTCCTGTTTTCTCCTACTTTTTAAACGTGACTAGTAGAAAAATTTAAATGACTTATGTGGCTTGATTTATATTTTTCTTAGACATCGTTGGTCTAGACTTTAGAGATAATCTAGGCAATGAAATATTTCTGCTTTTAAGGGGCAAACTGTTTGCAAGCTATATAAAAATATGACATTTACTCCTTACCTGGGCTGGCGGGAGTGGAGGGAAGAGGGAGGCCTGTTGGCTCTGGAATGCCTCTTCCTTCTACCCTAAGACTTACCCGAATTGATTCTCAAGATGGGGCTGGGCACCTTGGGGGCCTCCTTCACCCCACCGGGGAAGAAGGATGGGCCAGGCCAGAGTGCCAGCATCATAGAGAAACGTGCCAGCTTTCTTCACCTCGCGATTTCTCCGAGGGTCTGGGTTGTAACTCTTAGAGGAACGTGAGGCCGACCCGAAAGGAACTTCTCCAGGACAAGCCCCGCGTGCACAGCCTGCCCCTTGCGCTGTGCTCAGGCCCCATAGCCCCCTTGGAGAGCCCAGCTGGGATTATCTGAGTGCGCTGGGATAAGGGGTTCTCCTTAATGGACAAGGGTGGCGACCGAGGAATCCCTGTCTCTGCCTCACTTCCGATCCCCCTGTTCCTGCCTCCGCGCCCCCAGGGGCCTGCATTGGTGCGGACGGCGGGTCGCGCTCTCTCAGCCACGGAGCTTGGTTTCCCAGCATCGCTGAAAGGGGAGAGGGAAGGAAAACTCCCGCAGTCCTGGAAGTCCTTCCACTTCCCAGAGCTGTCCAGTTTCCTCCCTCCGTCTCTTACTTCCTAGGTTCCCACTGGGGCGGAGGCGGAGGCTGGAGAGCCGGATTCCCAAGGGAAAGTCTCCCTCGGCAGTGCTGGGCTCTTGGGCAGGCGGGTTCTGGCATGAGCAGAAGTAGAGAAAGGGGAGCGTGGGCAGTCGGCCCCTCCTCCCGCGCGTCTTGGCCAGCGAGCAGGGCCTGGGGAGATAACCTTAGCTTTGGGGGACAGCAGGGAATGTGAAATAAAATTATATGAAATAAGGGGGAGGGTAAGGACTGAGCAGGCTGTCTACCCCGCCCCTTCCCTTCCCTCCTCGGATCCCTCGAACACTCCGGGGGACGTGTAAGAATGAATTCTGAGAAAGGGTTTGTAGCGCCTTGGCTCCAAGGTAACTGCTACCCAAAGGCGTTTTTTACTGCCTCTGGTCCCAAGGGACATTCAGTAATCTTGTCATTTCTGTTTCTGAGGCGGAAGTTAGTCCCTGCCCCCAGAGTGAAGCTAAAATCCCACCCCCAAGGCTGGGTGCAAATCTGTGCTCGGTCTGTGTAGGGATGGAGTGTAAGCGCGCGCCGGCTCGGGAAGGCTCTTTACAGAGGCTACTTCTGGTTGTAAACCCGCCACGCCCTCAATAGCCTCTAATCCTTTAGGGTCTTAGGAGACAGGATGCCTCGGTTTCCACTCACAGGAAAGAGTAAGTGCTCGCTGGCAGCAGGGTGGATGTGGGTAAAGTGTGGACAGTCCCCTCTTCACGAGTCTCCTGGGTCTTCCTTTGGTCCTGCGGGAGATGACTGGACCAGGGCTAAGGACCAAGCAACGCCTCCTGGAAATCTTCTATGTTCCCTCTCCGTGGCCACCTGCTTTCCGGTCTTCAGTTCTTACAATTATAAACTTTAAAAAGATCACATATCACACTCCAGGACAAAGAGTTCTGACTTCGTTTAGAGGCTTACTTGCCAAGAGCTTATTTTAAAGTTATTTCCCCCTTCGTCCTCCTTCTTCTGGCTCTCCTCATCTGTTTACCATTTACCAGTTCATCCTTATGGAATACGATGCTCCCACTTCTTGGAGCTCTGTAGTTTGGGGCCTAATTGATTCTGGTAATTAATTTGTTCTACCTGCTAGATCAGATGGAAATCCCACCCGTGCGCCCAAGGATTAGCACTTGGCTTCCTAACACCTCCTCTAATTATCTAATAGCATGGGTTGTGAGGACTCAGTCTCTATTAAAACACTTTTACTATTAGCAGTGGTGATTGGAATTGTGATGATGACTAGATTTCAACAAATTAGAGCTTAAAAATGGGGAGATGGAAGAGAAGTGGCTTCTTTTAATTTCCCTGAGTTTAACATCAATAATTAGAGCAATTTTCGGAGATGCGAGCTGAAATTACCCCTGCTGTGGTGTAGATGATCACCTTAACTTTAGCAAATTGACTCCAGGGAAATAAATGTGACGGATTTGAAAAAGACACACATTAGAAAACAAAGGATTGGGAGGGAGGAAAATGAAAAGAAAGGCTGCAAAAGGGAATGGGAAACAAAAACACAGTACAATTATTTGGGGGGGGGGGCGCTAGGGCTGAAAAGGATAGTATAGCAGAAATAGCAGCCTATGTGAGCGGAATGAGGAGAAAGTAATGGAAATTTGAGAGGAGGTGGAGGCTGGCATTTAAGAGGTAGTTTTGGACATATTTACACAGATCAAATTAATAGACTAATGTAGGTATAACTTTCCTCACACCATCCTCTAAAACGGAGGTAAAGAATGTTATGATCATCATCAACGTTTTCTTTATTTACCTCGACAATCCAGTCATCCCTCAGTCATCAACTTAAGGTGGGTCTAGAGGATATGGACTCTCCCCTCACTTCTCCTCTTCCCCCTGTGCTATCATTTCTCTAAAGTTTTAAAGCCCTGGCTCCAGTGCTGAAATAAGTGCTTTATTCCTGTTGCTTCGGGGCCCTTTAAATGCCTTCTGCTCTCTAAAGAGGAGTTTGTCCGAGGGTAGAGACTTTATCTCTTTCGTTTTCTTTAAAATACGGCCGAGAGCTAGGCAGCTCCTGCCGTGGCGGGCAGAAACTGAGGTCGAGAAACCTGATAGGAGCAAGGACCCGGTCTGCTCGGCTGCACTCTCCCCGGGCCTGGCCGGTCGTATTCAGCACCGCGGACAGCTCCCCGCCCCGCCCCGCGCCCACCGCACCCTCCCCTCTGTCTCTGGCAGCCTTGCCATTGGCTCTCCCGACTCCCCTCTCCAAGCTGCCAATTCTCCTACACTTAGACCCAACCTACCCAAGAGCTTATCTTCTTGCCTCTCCAGCGCCGGGGGTAGCCCAGGCCGAGGAGAGAGCATCAGGGATCCGAGCCTCGAGGGTGGTTGGCTCTCGACCAGGCGTGCTGAGACGCTGCCTGCTTCCTACTCGTCGTCCCCGGCCCCCGCCCTGTGGCAGGCGCTCGGTTCAAGATGAATCTCAACTTCACCTCCCCTCTACACCCGGCGTCATCTCAGAGGCCCACGTCCTTCTTCATCGAGGACATCCTGCTGCACAAGCCCAAGCCGCTAAGGGAGGTGGCCTCTGACCACTTCACCAGCTCTCTGGCCTCCCGGGTGCCTCTGCTAGACTATGGCTACCCCCTCATGCCCACACCCACCCTCCTGGCCCCTCACCCCCATCACCCTCTACATAAGGGAGACCACCACCACCCTTATTTCCTCACCACAGCGGGTAAGTAACAGGGGTCTCAAGGTATGGGGAGAGAGAGAGAGAGCACGTCTTCCAGTATAGACCCTAAGCCTGTGACGGATGAGAGGAAAGGCCAGAGCTGGCTGGGCCTGGCTTGGCTGGGCCTCCTTCCCTAAGTGACAGTGGAAGGTTGGGGATATGGCTGAGAACACAGGGAGCTCCCTTGAGGCATGCCAATCCAGGGTCACTCCTCACTTTCTACAACGGAGGAAACGTGCCAAGCCAAGAGGTAGCTGCAGATTTTGTCGATATTCTTGATGGGCGGTGTTCAGTTTCCTTTCTCTTGGTCTTCCTGGCCACTTTGGTCCATCTCTCGGTCCCCATCCCTACCTCTCCCACTCTGAGGGAGACCCCTGACTATCCCACCCCACAGAAAGGAACTCAACTTTCCAGCCCAGAAGCTCAAAAGGCTCCAGTGGGGCCAGCTCTCTCCTCCCAGGCGCTGAACATTTGCAGGTAGACACTGCAGGGGTTTGGAAGTGAAGGAGGGTTTGGGGATATTCTGAGGACTGAAGGTTTGGGCTGGCCCGAATAAGGGAGAGAAGGTAAGGAAAAAAGAGGGAGAGACGCGGCTGCTCATTAAGCCTCTTTACTCCCAACATCTAGCATTTAATTCACAATCTTGGGCTGGGCTGCCCTCCTTTGCCCCTGTTGCTGATATCTCTGGAGCCCAGAGCCAAAGTATTTTGATTTCCCAGGCATGGCAAAGAGTGGGGACCAGCCAAGTCTGGTTGGGACAGGGAGATGCGGGGAAATACCCAGGTTTCTTTTGTGCCTCTCTCTGAAAGGCCACATTCACGCTTTCTTTTCCGGCATCTTCATTCCAGACAGAATAGAATAATTCGTTGAGTCCAGATGCAGAGCGCAGCCGGAAGAACAACCCTAGTCGGGGTGGGGGCTAGACAGACGTGAGCCAGTTTGTGAAATGTGGGCGCTGGAATCCACGACAAAAGCTAAAGCGTTTGTGAAGCGGTAGAACCCAAACTTCGGGGCACTGGGTTGGAGGGGCAATTGTGAAGCCTGCGTCCAAGTCCGCCTCTCTGCTTTGGCTCCACCGCCGGCCAGAGACAGTCTCTTTCGCGCTGCACCCATGTTCCCGGCAAACAGTAGTGGCCAAAGCCAGAGATACCGGAACTACTAGTTTTCTGTTTTTGCTGTTCCCCCCCTGGGATCAGCCGATATTGATGTCTGCGGCGGTTGGTCCGCTTGGTGCGTCTCAGACATGGTAAAGCTTGCGAAGGTCAGGAAAGACACGAGAAGTCTCCTGCGGCCCGGGAAAAGCGTTTCAATCCTTCTGCGTGGGGTTGGAGGGAAAGAATGAGAACTAGATGGGTCCCCAGCGCGACCCCGATACTGATAGGAAACGTGCGAGGCGGCAATTCCCCTTCCGTTCTCGCTCAGGAGCTGCCCCGCACGTGGGAGTGTTGGCCTGTTCCCTTTGGCCGCAGGCGGGAGAGTGGAGGGGGCTCAGGGAAGAGAACGGTGTTTTTTAGTGAGGTTGGGAAGCAGGATCACATTCACGCTTCTGTCAGCCCCAGGACATCACTGGTTGTCGTCAGGGGTCTGGAGGATTGGGGGGAGGGGGGATGGTGAAGAGGAGGATAGCTGCCGGACCCTCCGACGTTTGCAAGAAAACTTCGGGAGGCGCAGCCGAGGACTCTCCGGAAGTTTCTCCAAGAAGACAGTATTTAAGGCCTCCGGATCTATTTTATAATTTTCTTTTCCGTTTTACTTACCGTTTATTGTGTGTGTGTGTAGATGGCCTTTCTGATAAAGATCTCCAAGCGCTATTCTTGTGATTTATTCCCCCTGCCCTGCGATTCCTGGGAGAAGCCCTGGAGAAGCCGTGGGGCGAGGCGGGGACCGGCGGGGGCACGAGGCGGAGCTGGTGCCGGGGACGAGGGTGGGGAGTGGAGCGGGGGTCGCCCGGGGAGGTCGGGCTCTGCCCACTTGACCGCTCTTCTCTCCTCAGGGGTGCCTGTCCCGGCGCTGTTCCCGCACCCCCAGCACCCCGAGCTGCCGGGGAAGCACTGCCGCCGCCGCAAAGCTCGCACGGTTTTCTCGGACTCGCAGCTCTCCGGCCTGGAGAAGAGATTCGAGATCCAGCGCTACCTGTCCACGCCCGAGCGGGTGGAGCTGGCCACGGCCCTCAGCCTGTCCGAGACGCAGGTGGGCCGGAGGAGGGGGAGGCCCCATCTCCGCTCGCTCCTCTCCCCCCGACTCCTAACGCCTCTGGACCGGCCGCGGAGTTCTTGCGTGCAACGACCCCGCTCCCCTTTATTCTAGGCTTCTCCGAAGACCCGTAGTAAAAGTACCGACACCTCCAATCTTTTGTCGACTCACCGAAGCAAAATCTCTCGAGCGGGTTCTGGACACGGAGGAAAAACCCCTCGAGTGATTCTGATGCTCACTCCCCGCTTGAGAACTAGCATTTCTGTGCCTCCCCACCCATTTCTGATCAGGGCAGTAACCCGGGTCACACGTAAATCGGTAAGAGGTAAGAGGGTTCTTGACCCGAGAGAAACCCACACAAGATTTTTTTTCTTCTTTAACCTCTCTCACAGCCGCGAGTCTTCATAGCCACCCTCCCAGCACAGACAGACGCACACGCACACGCACACACACACACACACACACTAATATAAGCCTCCTTTTTATTGCCCTGTCCTGAGTGGAAGGACTGTTTTCATCTTCCACCAGATGCTGTTCACCTACAACCTCAAAATACCTCGCTCCACTCCCTTTCCTATTCTCTGTACCTGGAAACCCAACTTGCTGTGAAATCATAGCCCTGCCAGGCCCCAGTGATTTTTCTCTCTGATGAGAAGCAGCAAGTCCGCTTCTCACCTTGCTGTCCAGCAGTCTTGCTGGACCCGGTATTTAGATGTCACAGTCAGAGGAACGCATTCTGAACAGAAAGGAAACTTATCCACGCAGCACTTACTATTAGAAATTCTAATTAATAGCAGTATTAGTGTTTACTAAACACACCCTTTTGAGCCTCATCGTTATTTCAGGACAAGTACTTCTGAGAGCTAGGATGTTTGATTCTCATTCAAGCTAAGACAATAACTTGTGAGCCACTCAGGTGTGACTTAACCCAAGGTTGGGACTGTCACAACTTCTGGATAATTCATCAGTGGATTGCGGTCTATTCTCTTAAACTCCAGCAATCGCTTTTGTGTTAGCTCAGTAACCATGGGTCTGAAGGAATGACGTGATTTTCTTTGTTTCTCCCCGGAATCAGGTGAAAACGTGGTTCCAGAACCGGCGGATGAAGCATAAAAAGCAGCTGAGGAAAAGTCAAGACGAGCCCAAAGCACCTGATGGGCCCGAGAGCCCTGAGGGCAGCCCCCATGGCCCCAAGGCCGCACCCGCCGAGGCTCGGCTGGGCCTGCCCACGGGTCCCTTCGTGCTGACCGAGCCGGAGGACGAGGTGGACATTGGGGACGAGGGGGAGCTGGGCTCAGGGCCGCACGTGCTCTGAGCCGCCGGGCTGGGGAAGGCGGGGAGGACGCAGAGGGGCGGGCCATGGACTTCGGCTCCGGGAGGATAAACACGACACACCTGTTAACCCTCCAACACCTGCGGGGCCTGCGCGGCGCGGCCTCCCGAACCCCTCCCCCGCCCGACCGCCAGCTCGCAGCGCCGTGCGGGGGCGAGTGTGCGCCTGCTTGGCTCGTCCGCTCGCCCCGCGTCTTCGGCAGCGCAAACGGGAGCACGGGCTCTTGGCTCCCTAATTCGGTGGGGGACCTCTTCCCCGCCGCGACTGCAGACCCCTCGGCCCTCGCCCCTCAGCCACCTGTCCCCGCTCCGTTGGCCAGGCTCTCCACCGGACCCCTTGCCCTTCCTTGGGCAGACCGATGGGCTGCAGGTAAGGGACCGGGTGTCTGGGCCCTCCGCTCTGCGGGGATCCGGATCCGGACCTGATCCTTAACACATTCACTCCCGGACAGACTCGCGCGCCACCCGCCACTAACCTCCCACTCGCCCCCCGCCCCCCATCTCTAACTAATACAAAGGCGACTCCCTCCTTCTCAGGGCGGCGCTTCCATCCTCTACCGTCACAGTTCCCCTCAGGAGCTCGTGGTTCTGCACCCAGGAACCCTTTTTGAGCTTGTGGTCCCCCAGGCACCCGCGCTCTTTACTCTGGTTCCCTCTCCCTCCGCCCCCGTTCTGAGCGGCGCTCACGCGAGTCGAGACACTTGGGCAGAGCAAACCCACCGAGCAATTTTGCTTCCCGGCCTTGTTGCGCGCCTGTCCAGCAACTCTTCCATGTCCCACCGGTTACTGATATTTTAAAAGCGAGTGTTCCTCGGGTTGTGTGTGGAAGTGCTCATTCGCATTGCATTTTAGGGAAGTCGGAGTTTTAGCAAAATGAAACCTAAAGGGGAATACGCATCCCCTTACAGGCGTGCACCTGTTTGGGGACACTTGAGGGGCGGCAGGAGTCCTATTGGCCCTGCGCGTTGCCCCCTCCCTTTCCCCCTGGGAGGTCTCCTATTCTTTTCCCGGGTTTGCACTCTCTTTAGATAATAAAGGGCTCGCCGGGCAAAACTGGGAACAGACACGAGTTTCCGGGAATCGTTTGTTACCGCGACCTCCTACGCGCACGCTCCCTCTCCTCCGCCCTGGGCAGTTTCCTGTCCCCCTCAGGAATGAGCAGGGCTAATAACTTTTCCTTAACAGATTCCCGTCTCCCCGTCGCCGTTTTTTCTGTTTTTAATCGTTTAATAGTCTAGAGTTCCACCTACGTGAAAAAGGTTTCTGCAAATAGTATTTTTTGACTCTGAAGTGCTGAAAGGACAGAGATCTCTTGATATTAGGAGTGTGAAATTATGGTAATGAATTGTGTGACGACACTACATACCCAGTACACTTATCAAGTATAGCAGCCGTGCCAGAGGCGACCTCAGTTTCCCATCTTCCTTTCGCCCTGGTTGTGTATTCAGGTAACAGAGACCAGGAAGGCCAGAAAAGAGTGTCTGTGGCTAGGTAAAGGACTGACTCTTGGGTTCTAATGACTAATAGTAATTATGAAAATAACAGAGGTGTGAGCTTGGGTTACATTTAATTACACTTTTCCGTTCCTTATTTCTCTAATAAGAGGATGAATCCTAAAGATCCTTCTGGGTCAAAGTTCTATGATTCTATGAATGTAGCAGCAGATTTTTTTTTTCCAGTAGGCTTGTTTGAGGAAACATTAACTTAAGCAAAGATAATCGTCAGAGTGAGAACTTTATCCAATCTGCACCATTTAGGAGGCAAAGCTATTGCTTTAAAAACACAAGCATTGTATATATACTATTTGGGTTTGCCAAAGTGCTGTCAGTCAACAGTCTGTGAGTCATGGCAAGGATTATTTTTCTCTTCATAGACAAGGAAATAGAGGCTTGGCGAGATGGAAGGATTTACCCATGAAATCAGGACTAGCTAAGAGCCAAAGCAGGACAGAAAATATCTCTTCTGACTCCTTGATCACTTCTTTGCCCAAAACACTTTGCTTTCTTCTGGTAACATGGTTGGCATTTTGCTTCTAACACTTTGTAAGGACCCCTCTTGTATTTATTTAGATTGTGTAGATGTGCTACAAAAGCAAGTCTAGGTTCAGATTTCTCCTCTCTCCCTGTTCAGATGACAGTACTGTTTTAAAGCAGGGGTTTTTGGCAAATGCTTTGTGAAAGACTTAGTTATATAAAGAAAGCAATTTGTGAATAAGAACGTTCCTAGTAACCTGGGAGAGAAAGTGGATACTGTAACGTAAGGGGAACATCTCAAATACTTCTAATCCCAGGAAGAACAACTACTAAAAGGGATTTTGGGGGAGAATCTTTGAAGTGAGTAGAAACACTATGTTTTGGGAGAAATGAAAACAGTTAAATTAGACGGTTAACACAAACCCCAAAGCACCAGGCATTTCTTTCTTTCTTCTCTTGTCTTCACAAGAAGATGGCAGGGCTTATTCTAGGTCTCAGAGTAGCAGACTAGCTACATTTTAAGACTCTCTGTCTTGAAAAGGCAGGTAAAGAGGAAACACTGTTAGCAGAGGCACAGCTCTGCTTGATCAGAGGCAGGATGAATCCCGGGGCTCAGGGAATGGCTGTGTCTTTCATTTATGAGCATCAAACACAAAAAGATGCTCATTCTGCCTCGCCTTGTCTCCCTCTGTGGCTCTTCCTGAATAGATTAGTTAGGAAGGGAAGAGCTCAGGTACGCAGCACCAGCCACACTGACGGTGGTACCATTTTCCCATCAGACAGTATTCCCTGAAATTGGCGGCCAACAACTCAATAGCAAAGTTCTCCTAGTTTTTCTTTTCTTTTCCCTTTCTTTCTTCCTTCTTTCCTTCCTTCCTTTCTTTCTTTCTTTTTTAATACACAGGGAGTTAGTGATGATAGTAGAGGATAGACGCAATTTAGTCTCAATTTAATGTAACATGATAGCACTTTTTGGTTTCGGCCTTCAATACTGATCAGAGCCTCCATAGGCTGAAAAGATATTTTGTCTGAATTACCCAGGCTTTTGCCTCAACTCAGTTTCAATTGGTGGTGAAGATCTGACAAAACCATGTTCATTATGATGCATTAAAGTAAAGAAAGACATATATAGGTCTGATTCTGAAGGGGCAAAACCATCTTAAAATAGCCAAGGTGGACAAGTCATCCTACATGTAATCCCAAATGTAGTAAATAGTTTGTTCGGTATTTGTTCTCAATGCTGTATCTGATGGACTTCATTTCATAGCGTCTCAGAGAGGGACTCTATAATATTTCTACTGACTCTATAATATTTCTACGTGACATAAGAACACAAGAAATCGACAACACGTCATTCAGCCCAGTATTAGCTGATAGTGGCACTAAGAAATGATTAATTGGAATCCATGACACCACTTCAAAAGACAGAGAACGGGCTTTTGTCGATGGATTTGATAACTAGAGATAAAGAGGTGTGAAGGCACAGAGCAAGCAGAATGCTTTCTTCTGCTAAGAGAATCGTGCAATAAACATACTTAGTTGAAGCAGTGACTCCCTGGTGTGCTTGAATTGGGCTCAGTGTGTGCAAAAATAATGAAATATTTTATATTTATGTTATATTCTTGGCAGCACATTTTTTTTTTTTTTTTTTTTTTTTTTTTTTTTTTTTTTTTTGCGGTACGCGGGCCTCTCACTGTTGTGGCCTCTCCCGTTGCGGAGCAACAGGCTCCGGACGCGCAGGCTCAGTGGCCATGGCTCACGGGCCCAGCCGCTCCGCGGCATGTGGGATCCTCCCACACCGGGGCACGAACCCGTATCCCCTGCATCGGCAGGCGGACTCTCAACCACTGCGCCACCAGGGAAGCCCGGCAGCACATTTTAAAGAGGATATTGACAAACTAAAATTCATCCAGGAATGAATACAGGAACTTAGATAGTAAAAGGTATAGGAAACAGAGGAGTATGAGCTTTTCAGCTTGGAGAAGCAAGGCTTTAGAGAGGGTTGGGAGAGGAGATTGGCTGTGTTAGTTGTATTTCAATGGCTACAGAGCAATTACGTATCGGGAGGGTATGTCTAGTCTGTCCTGCTACAGAGGGCAGAACCAGAACCAATGGATGGTTCCAGGCAAGCAGATTTTGGAACAATATTTGAGCAATTTCTATAGGCCAGGTACTGTGTTGTCCATCAGTAGAACAGGCTAAGTCCACAAAACACTAAGCACTTTTCACTAGCAAAGTTTGATCAGAAGCTGGAAGGCAAAACATTTAAAATTATTTGTCATCTTACTAAGAATAAGATTTTACTTCATACACTCTAATTTAAATAAATAGACCAAGACTTCCCTGGTGGTGCAGTGGTTAAGGATCCGCCTGCCAATGCAGGGAACACAGGTTCGATCCCTGGTCCGGGAAGATCCCACATGCCACCGAGCAACTAAGCCCGTGCACCACAACTACTGAGCCTGTGCTCTAGAGCCCGCGAGCCACAACTACTGCAGCCCACGTGCCACAACTACTGAAGCCCGCGCGCCTAGAGCCTGTGCTCCACAACAGGAGTAGCCACTGAAGTGAGAAGCCCGCGCACCACAACGAAGAGTAGCCCCCACTCGCTGCAACTGGAGAAAGCCTGCATGCAGCAATGAAGACCCAACGCAGACAAAAATAAATAAATAAATAAGATCCCACATGCCACGTGGCCCGGCCGCCCCCCAAAAAAGATACCTAGAAAGCAACAAAAATAAATTTAAATAAATAAATAAATAGACCTATCACAATTAGAAGAGTTAACGGAAACAAGAAAAAGAAGAAAAGGATATTAACTTTAATTCATTAAAGAAGTCCCAAAACCTCATTCTAGAAAGTAAATGAAAACAAGGTGATATCCCACTGAGTTGAGGACAAAGGTATAGTCAGGAAGGAATTGTCAGTGTTAGAAGAGACATTTGACAAAAATCTAAGCCCTTCATTTTATAAACGAAGACATTAAGATCTAGATATAATGAATGTCTGGCCAATGTCAAATAGACAGTGGCAGGGGCTTCCCTGGTGGCACAGTGGTTGAGAGTCCGCCTGCCGATGCAGGGGACGCCCGGTTCGTGCCCCGGTCCAGGAGGATCCCACATGCCGCGGAGCGGCGAGCCATGGCCGCTGAGCCTGCGCGTCCGGAGCCCGTGCTCCGCAACGGGAGAGGCCACAGCGGTGAGAGGCCCGCGTACCGCAAAAAAAAAAAAAAAAAGATAGTGGCGGAATTAAGCCTAGAAGCCAGTTTTAATTATCGTAGCTTACCACTAATTCATATTGTGATAAAGTTGGCAGTGGGGCTATTGTCGTTGTATTACGTGGAGGAGAGGGTTTTGCATAGCAATTTTGGATGTAAAATTTTTAAAAATTACCTGGAAATTAGCAAATTCTTAGATCAATTTATGGAAAACCTTCTAATTAAGAGCAATCTGAAACTTAAATTGACATTCCTAGGATGTACTGAATCCCTTAGCCCTGTTTTCATCCAAGCCACAGTTGAATAACCACTTGCTGGGATGTTTTCTTTATTTTTCTTTTTTTAAATTGAAAATGATGCTTTATTTGAATAAGGCATAAAATAAATTTCTACTATTATAATTTATGCCAATCCCTATATTATGCTTATGTTTTTTTTTTTTCTTAACTACAAACTTTTACTATGTTAATATATGTTGTAAATGATCATAGGATACATTTAACATATAGCGCCGGGATGTTTTAGAAGAGGTTCATATATCCTTGTAGGATGAGCTAGATGATGTCTCAGCTACTTCAAATCCCCCCACTTTTCTATTCTAAAATTTTTGGCTTAATCTCCTTTAATTACAGACAAAGCAACTTAGAGTCAGAGACTGACTTGCCCAATGTCAAACAGGCTATTAATTTGGTGAGTTACAGAATTAATACATGCAGAGGTCAGAGATAATTCCGATAAATATTCAGAAGTGAGATGAAAATTTGAAATGACCCTCATGTTTTCTCTTCAGTCAGATTCTCCCTGTTGTATTTTCTGATTTTAATCCCACCTCCTAAAGACACATTTCTCCTTCCCTCTCAGAATTCCTGGTGTGTACACTAGATAACCATCCCTCCATGATTTCATTTATAATAATTCTGTGAGCTCTCTCTTATTACTCTCTTTATAATATTGTGGAACCACATCTGATTTGGCATCATTGCCACTGGCTAGATGGCTTAGAGACTTCAATTCTAATCTTACATTAGCTAACGATTACATTATTTCTCTTACTTGGCATCCAAAACATGAGGAGAGTACCCTATAAATCAGTTAAGAGTGGGGAGGGGATGTGAGATAACAGTTATAAAAGCATATACTGTGATATCTTGGATGAAAAGTGCTAGGGAAAGATGACGAATTACAATATACATCTGAACATAGCAGTTTGTTCATTGATACCAAACTTCAGAGGACATCAACTGTAGCAATATGGTTACCTAAAAGATGACTGTTAGGGACTTCCCTGGTGGTCCAGTGGCTAAGACTCCGTGCTCCCAATGCAGGCGGTCCAGGTTCCATCCCTGGTCAGGGAACTAGATCCCACATACTGCAACTAAAGATCCCGCATGCCGCAAAAAAGACCCAGCACAGCAAAATAAATAAATTAAAAAAAAAAAAAAGATGAGTATTAGTCTTGTGTGCCTTCACTGTCATTACAAAGGGGATATTATGTCTCTTTCCAAGGAATTTTATTTTTTTTATAACTTCATCTTAATTTCTCTTTGTCACTGACCTCCCGTGTGGACTGAGGGGACAAGACAGCCCTGGATGAAATAGGAGTCAGAAAGTGTCATTGAGGATGCTTTATCTGGAAAGCTCCTTTTTCTCCCCCTTACCTGTCCCAGCCCCATTCTGCCCCAGGTTTCTCTTATCCCATTTGGCGACAGACATGATGTTATATAAGGAGTCAATTTAGAAAGAATTGCCTGTGATTCCAATACAGAATGTACGATGGAAATCCAGGATTTAAGCTTCCTTCTGAAGCCTTTAAGAAATTTTTTTAAGCTTAAAAAAGGCACACCTTTTGCATATATCTCTGTAACAAGAATAACTAAAAGAGTTGTTTAGAAATATTAACTAATATAATCCCTGGGAATTATCTGAACATTTCTAACATCTGTGCTCTCCCTAGCCTCCAGGGCTGCAGATAATGGAGTAATCATGTGTGCTTGCCAATATTCTAGCCACAAGTTAAAGAATGGCCAAATAGGGAATTCCCTGGCCATCCAGTAGTTGGGACTCCGCACTTTCACCCGCCAAGGACGTGCGTTCCATCTCTGGTTGGGGAAACTAAGATCCCGCAAGCTGCAGGGCGGCAATCAATACCCACGTACATACATACATATACCAAATAATCTTTATTCCTCTCAGTGCTTCACTTGGGAAGGGAAACAAACTATAGAAAGCAATGGGAATAAAGATAGGAGATGGCTCTTTATCCCGAGTTTAAGATGGGAATAATTTACAAGCTAAAAACAAAATAATGAATACTTTATGCTTGCTCTGCTCTTTTCTCATCTGTTTTTTTCTCCAGTTCCTAAGTTCTCTAATTTTAATTTTAAAGATTTGAGCTTTATCATTTACCTGTGCACAGTGTTTAAAAAGTCAAATAGTTCTACAAGGATTATTTAAAAAGGAAGCGGTCCCCTGTCCCCTTCCCTATTTTCTTCACTACAGAGGCAACCAGTTTTTGTTTTGGGCTGATTGTTTTGGTATCTTATCTACCTTCATGTTTCTAAATGACTTCACTGCATTGCTGCTTTTTGGTGTTTCTGTTTCAGGAATTATCTAGTACTTCATGCTATTAAAGATGAAGGTGTAGTTCTCTTTCTCCCCTGTTCCCACCACATATGTGCACTCTCTCTTATCTCTCCTCTCAAAACTGTAATTTTGCTTTGAGCATTATTATGATGTGCATGTGTAATTCTCAGCTAAGCCAGGTAGTCAGCTGCGATTACTTTACTTTTTCTGCAAGACTTTTTGTTTTTCTTGGAATTAAGGCTCATTGTATTATTCTTAATTTTTAGTGTACTTGTGACTAATTTAACTCCAGTTCTTCACCATTTGTCACTACCTCCCTCCCAAATGTTCATGTATTTTAAAAAAATTTTTACTGGAGTAGAGTTGCTTTACATTATTGTGTTAGTTTATACTGTACAGCAAAGTGAATCAGCTATACATATACACATATCCCCTCTTTTTTGGATTTCCTTCTCATTTAGGTCACCACAGAGCATTGAGTAGAGTTCCCTGTCCTATACAGTAGGTTCTCATTAGTTATCTATTTTATGCATAGCATCAATAGTGTATATATGTCAATCCCAATCTCCCAATTCATCCCACTGCCCCCTTCTCCCTTGGTATCCATACGTTTGTTCTCTACGTCTGTGTCTCTATTTCTGCTTTGTAAATAAGATCGTCTATACCATTTTTTTTCAGATTCCACATATATACGTTAATATATGATATTTCTTTTTCTCTTTCTGTCTTACTTCCTTCTGTATGACAGTCTCTAGGTCCATCCATGTCTCTACAAATGACCCAGTTTTGTTCCTTTTTATGGCTGAGTAATATTCCATTGTATATGTGTACCACATCTTTATCCATTCCTCTGTTGATGGACATTTAAGTTGCTTCCCTGTCCTGGCTACTGTAAGTAGTGCTGCAATGAACATTGGCATGCATGTGTCTTTTTGAATTATGGTTTTCTCTGGGTATACGCCCAGGAGTGGGATTGCTGGGTCATATGGTAGTTCCATGTTTAGTTTTTTAAGGAATCTCTGTTCTGTTCTCCGTAGTGGCTGTACCAATCTACATTCCCACCAACAGTGCAGGAGGGTTCCCTTTTCTTCAAACCCTCTCCAGCATTTATTGTTTGTAGATTTTTTGATGATGCCCATTCTGACCGGTGTGAGGTGATACCTCATTGTAGTTTTGACTTGCATTTCTCTAATAATTAATGATGTTGAGCATTTTTTCATGTGTTTGTTGACCATCTGTATGTCTTCTTTGGTGAAATGTCTATTTAGGTCTTCTGCCCATTTTTGGATTGGATTGTTTGTTTTTTTGATATCGAGCTGCATGAGCTGCTTGTATATTTTGTTAATCCTTTGTCAGTTGCTTCATTTGTAAATGTTTTCTCCCATTCTGAGGGTTGTCTTTTCATCTTGTTTATGGTTTCCTTTGCTGTGCATGTACTCTTAACACTTTGATTTCCTGAACAGATTTCTCCCAGAGCCCCCTGGTCTGCTCCCCTATGGATTCTGGGTCAATGCATCTTCCTTCCTCTTCATCTCAGGCATTCCTTTCATTTTACTCTTGTTTCCTCTATCTTCCTTTTTCTTGGTTTACTCTCTCATTTTGGTGGAGCACACGGTCCTGTAGTTTCCTTATTGGTGTATGAAAAGTCAATGTTTTGAGATCATTCTTGTATAAAAACATCTTTATTCTAGTTTCATGCTTTATTAGTATTTTGTCTAAGTATAGAATTCTCAATTGGAAATCATTTTGATTAAGTTTGAAGGCATCATTCAATCGCTTTTTAGCTTCCAATTGCTGCTGTGAAGTCTAATGCCATTTTGATTCTTGATTCTTAATAGATCCTGTTTTATTTATTCATTTGTTTTCCTTTTTGGAAGCTTGTAGGGTGCTCTCTTTGGAGCCAGTGTACTGAAATTTTGCAGTGATATGCCTGAGTTGGAGGTCTGTTTTCACCCACTCTTTTGGATACTCAATAGACCCTTTCAGTCTGAAAACTCATTTTTTTCAGTTATGGGAAAATTTCTTGAATTAATTCTTTGATGATTTCTGTTCCTTTTTTTCTTTTTTTTTTTTTTTTTTTATAAATTTATTTATTTATTTTTGGCTGTGTTGGGTCTTCGTTTCTGTGCGAGGGCTTTCTCCAATTGCGGCGAGTGGGGGCCACTCTTCATCGCGGTGCGCGGGCCTCTCACTGTCGCGGCCTCTCTTGTTGAGGAGCACAGGCTCCAGATGCGCAGGCTCAGTAGTTGTGGCTCACGGGCCTAGTTGCTCCGCGGCATGTGGGATCTTCCCAGACCAGGGCTCGAACCCGTGTCCCCTGCATCAGCAGGCAGATTCTCAACCACTGCGCCACCAGGGAAGCCCCTGTTCCTTTTTTTCTATGTTATTTACGGAACTCCTATTATTTTGATTTTTTTCAGCCTCCTGGATTTATCCTCTAAATTTATTCCTTTCTCTCCTATTGCCTATATTTTTGCCTTTTCGCTCTGCTTTCTGAAAAAATTCTGAATGTTATTTTTTAACCTTTGGATTTTTTATTTCAGCAATCATGTTTCTAATTCCAAGGATCTCTTTAATTTCCTCCTCCTCCTTTTTAATGGTATCGCATATAATATCCTCAGGTGTTTGGAAATCCTTGATTGTGTGCTCATATTTAAGTAGGAGAAATAAAAAGCTCACAGGAAGCTCTGAATACCCAGTGCGACCTGCTGACTGTGAACTTTCCTATAGGATAACATGGTTGAGTTCTTCAGTTGGAGAACCTCTGAAATCAGAATTTTTAGCTCTTTTCTTTTAGGCTGGTCAGATTCCCCAGAGAAGAGTTTTCCAAATTCCTGCTTATAGGATGAAGGCCTAACATTCTGGGGACCACGTGTCAGAGGAGGACCAGAGGTCTCTATATTTAGAACACCTGTGCTCACTGTTGTCTCTGTTCTCAGGATGGTGCCTCCTAACAGCCCGTTGTTTCTCACTCCTGAGACTCTGTAGAGGGTCAAGCAGCCTTTTACCAGGGTGGTGGAGGGAAGTCATCCTTCATTTAACCCCCTCACCCTCTTCCCCCCCTACTTCCAGCAGTAATTGACACCATCAGTTCCAGAGCATTTTGGGCATTCTGTAGTGTATATCAGATTGATTCTTGGATTTCCCCATTGCCTGGTTACAATTTAGTATTTTTGGAGGCTTCCAATTATTATTATTATTATTTTGCAATTTATTCATCTGCTTTCCAGTTTTTAAAAAGTTGCTACTGGTATCCCTCTTCCTGTTCTCCCTGTTCTTATATGTTTATGCCTTTAAAAAACCCGTTACTGTGATTTTAGCGGGGGCTTGCCAAGGGAGGGAAACAGATGTGTGCGTGCGTGTGCATGTGTGTGGGGGTGCTCAATCTACCGTATCTATCCAGATGTCTCATAATTTGAATCTAAGATTATTTTATTCTGGCTTTTACAATGAGTGATGGAGGTATTGCTCTTTTACCTTGATGTTTCTTTTATGTAACTGAATTTGTTAAGCTCGAGAGAGTTGCGTTATCATTAGAACATATTAAAAGGCTGGCTTCATTACCAAAGCACAGGATAGCCCTTCTTACCTCATATTCAGTGATGTACTACCAACGGCTTGGGATCTACCCATTTGAAAGCATTGGAGGTTAGTTAGTCCTTAAGAATCTTTGTCTGTGAAAGGTCCTGAATAGGTTTGCAGGATATTCGTAGAAATTTCAAGGTGAGGGAGTTTATGTTATTTCATTTTCCTTGGTCTCAGATTAATTTAAAACCTGGGTCCATAATTCTCTGAGTAGAGAATCAGAAAAGATAAACAGAGAAAGCAAAACAGAGCCACACAGAAATACACACACACATGCACGCGAGCGCTTATAAAGAGAATGATGCAAACAGGACAAGGAGAATTGGAAGGTGATCAGTTAAGACATTAAGTGTTTTGTGACGCACGGACGTGTCTGCATTTTGCCCTGATAACAGGCCATCAGCTCGTTTTCAGAGGGCTGCTGCCTTCTTCAGCTCAATCCGCAGATCAAAGCAAAACTGTCTGCTTGCATTTTGCAGTCAGAATGGGGATGCTAATTTATACTCCTTAATGTGTGAGGGTAAGAGACTCCTTCAATTAACTGAATTCTATAGCTGGCAAAATAAAAGGTATACAAAGAGGCGCAGACTGGAAGAGCCGAAATTCTCATTAAATCAAAAGGTCCCGTATTCATTACCTCGTGCATCTGAGGCTAAACACTAAATATGGGGATCATCAAAGGAGGTTTAATGGGTTAAATTGAGAATATAATCTAATTAAAACATTAGACACGGCAAATAGTTCTTTGATATTCATCTAAAGGTTTCATTAAAAATGGGTACTTGAGGTTTGTATGATAGATTATCAATTTTAAGTAGAGACAGCATCCTTGGTACTGATTCAAAGTGTCACCATTGTGTGGAAGCAGGGGAAATGGGAAAAGACATCACTGCCAGGTGACAGGTTAGAGATACAGGGTAAGGCCAACCAGGATTCATGATAGTGATTTTGATCACTGTCTGTGTGACAAAAAAGAAAGCGTAAGGATTAATTTAGGAGACAAATTTGCCACAGAGGAAAGAGTCCATTTGGGGCCCAAATTTTTTGGTGTAGAGATCTACAGTGGTTTTTTTCACTGGACATTCATTCTGTTCTCTACCTCCTTCTCCTGTATAGACAGCTTCCCAAAGGATAACTGATTATACTTCGTGGGTTTTAAATTTCAGAAAGTTATTTCTCCCAGTGTCAAATTTGCACCATAAGCATATCTCCTATTTAAGCATCTCTTGCAAAAGCTTGGGACTCTAGCAATAAGAGGTACTCTCAAAAGCCAGTCTGGCAGCCCTGGTATCAGGTCTGGTCTCTACGAGCTGTCAACTCGGTAAAGAAAGTCTGTGAAATCTTATCAGATATTTCCAGGGTTGCACTAAATTTATTTGCCTGAAATGCTCATATCATTGTAATCCTCTCGACCTGTTAGAGCTGTTTAATAGCGGAAGACCATTTATTCAGCTTATTGAAAATTAATTACTTATATTGCCCAGATTTGCAAGGGGACAGTGAAAAGGCAGTGGAGAGGCAGCAAGGGAGATAAACCTTGCCCACCAAATTCTTTTTTTCTTCTCTTCATTTTACCCAAAGAGGCCCTATACTGAGTGGTAGAGAGAGCTGCAAAATCTGTTCATTTTGCATCTTATTGCGTCTCTCATTGTGATGTTTTCATAACCTTTTGGGAAAGCCCCAACTTTTCAGTTATTCCACTGAACTAAAATTAAGTAACCAAACATGAAGAATGGGAATCTTTAAGATGAGAGAATAAAATGAATGAATGAATGAATGAGTGAATGAATGAAAGAAAAACCTGCCATCCAAAACCTTTTGCTTTCCATTGAATGGATGTTTGCTTAGGGAATTGAGACATTTTGTATTTTCTCTGTACCTTTGTGAGAAAGATGTATGGCTTTGCTTAATGAAGTTGAGAGGGGGAGTAGAAACAAATACTGTACTTAGTCTGGAGGCAGTGAGTTGCAGGGACAATTCTGAATATCAGATTTTTAGCTATTCTGAGATCCTACTTCAGTATATTTTAAAAAGTGGAATAAATAGCTAAATAAAATTTTATTAGAATACATAATTCTCCTTTTTTGCCTTTATAATATAGAAATTTTGTCTGACAATATAGACCATTTCTTACAATGAGGGATACAGAGGGAGGAGATACTGGATAGACAAAATCCACAATAATGAAAAACTGACTTTGTGCTAGTTTAAATCCTGTCTCACTGGGAAAACAACTAAAGAGGCAATGCAGCATTTATGTGTCCTTTCGTCTTTCTGTTTTTACCCATTAGGAATAAAAGTTATGAAAACTCACTTAGCATTAGGGAGAAGTCCTATAGTCACATCCTGTAGAATACTTGAGTGTTAGAGAAAATGTGTATTATTCAAGATTTATCCTTACTCTGATAGGAAAAGATGATCTTTAAAAAGGCACATTTAGGGCCTTCCCTGGTGGCGCAGTGGTTGGGAGTCCTCCTGCCAATGCAGGGGACACGGGTTCGTGCCCCGGTCCGGGAGGATCCCACATGCCGCGGAGCGGCTGGGCCCGTGAGCCATGGCCGCTGAGCCTGCGCGTCTGGAGCCTGTGCTCCGCAACAGGAGAGGCCACAACAGCGAGGGGCCCGCGTACCGCAAAAAAAAAAAAAAAAAAGGCACATCTAGGAAAGCAACCTTAATTTTTCCTTAAGAACTTTATATTTTCAAGTGCAACTTCTAATATAACGGTAATACCTGTTTTGAAGCACATGTTAGAGTTAGTTAAACTTGTCCTGGTATGTGCAGGCTATCACCCAAATTCAATTCATTTTATGCAATTTTTCAATAAGTAATTAAAAAAGAATCCCTCCTGAGTTTATCCAGTCTGATATTGTAGACCATTTGCTATCAATTCAGAGTTCTCAATTAGCTCCAGTGTTGTTCTAATTACTGGATGTGTTTTCGAGCAACTCCCAGCTAATAACTGCTGGGATGAAGAGTCGTTTTCTCGCTCTAGACTGGACTGCGCACGCTCATGCTTACTGTGATGTTTTGACAATGATTCATTAACCAATAATAAGGCCCCGATTGGAACAATTAGACATCGATGCCTTTGCTAGGCTGACCTTTTATTTTGTTCCTCAATACTATCTTTTCTTCAGTTGGTTTCTAGATAACTCCCAAGAGACTCCTTACTATACAAAGCAACATCATGAAGACAGCTGTCATTAAATTCAGCTACTTGTACGACAGCTGCCTCTAGGAGGATGCTCTTGTTGGAAACTCAAGATGGAAAAACATCATAAAAGGAGTCTATAATAAGAGAGAATACATGATTTAAAGACCCTTTATACCAGTTCATAGAGATTAGGGAGTTAGGCACTATGCCTTTCAATGGCTTGTATGACATCTGGTCAGATCCAGGCCCTCCATCATTACGTCACTCAAGTCTATGGTTCCTTGTCTTCTAATAGGCAGATTATTTTTATTTCCTAAATATCTGAAACAAATATGATAAAAATTGATCACTGATCCACTCAGGTCTATAAAAGACCAATGTTATTGTTAATAGTACAATTGCCTTTAAAGGAGGAGCCAGACAAGCGTTTGTCATTTACTGCTTTTGCAGAACCTCTACCCTGTCTTAGTATCATGGTGCCTTAGTGACATTCTGCTGGATCTTACCATTGTGGGATGACTTGGGGCCAGATGAAGGCTATTTTGATCTATTCTTTGATTTCAACCCCAAGCTCTCAGCAAGTATGTTCTATTTCTTTAGTCAAACTCATTTTAGGTGCTGCCTGTCACTTTCCGTGTTTGTGTACAAAGAATTTTGATTGCTCTAGGGTCATATATACTGGACGGTAAAGCTTTGCCTTGAGTGTAAAGTTCCTGTGAAATGTTGTTTGATATCAACTGGATCACTGAACCTGCTTCAGCTGGGTGTGGGTTCTTAATAGGAGGTGTGAAATTGCCTGAAGGATTTAATGCTTAGGCTGAGAGAAATGGTTAGGGAGAGGTTTTTAAATGTTCTGAAAAAAAAATTGAAATAGTGTCTCTTTTATTGGTCAGCATTTGAGTTGCACTGTAGATGTCTCTTTTACAACTTCATCAACGTAGTAATAAAGTTGCCAGACTGTACATGTTAAAAATGCAAGGCAGATAGTAATGCATATTTCTAAAAATGGAACTTAAATGTTGGAAGTTCATGTCCCAAATTGAAATATATAATTACATCCTCCTTGCCCACACAGAAAAACAAGAACTCTCTTCCCACAAACAAATAATCAAACAGTGCTCTCCTTGCCGTTGAAAGATTGGAGTTTAGACCTGGCTAGTCTCCCATTGTAGGACTGAAGGACTTCAGAGTCACTTATCCTTTCTTGATCTCCATTTCCTCTTCTGAAAAATTGGCACTTGAGCAAGATAAACCCCTTCCAAGCTCTAAATTCCTTTAAGATAATTTAGTAGAAATGGAATGTTTAAAAAATTTACCCTGTCCCTTTAAAAATGAAAATATGGCAACGTCTCTTATGCATTACTTTTAGCTTCCAGAGCAAGTTTTAAAATATAAGGAAGTTTTAAAATATAGGGGAAAAAATCATTCTAGCTCATGTTTCTAGAAAAGTCTTTAAACATGTACCTTGAAGGGTCCTCTTCTTTTACAGATATATTTTAGGAGCAGCTTGGGCTGTGGTTTTCCTGAACTAACTCCTCATATATGCTATGATTTTCCAAATACTACTGAAACATGATTCTCCAGTTTACTGTTTATGTTCAGATACTTGTTATCTTTCCAGACTTTCAGTGCTGTTTCCAGTATTAAGAAAAAGTTTTGTACAGGCAGCTTTTCTACCACATTGTGGTATATGTAAAATTTGTACAACATAGGAATAAACCTCCAAAGCCAGTCCTTATGCCACCTGTATAGAGACACAGATTTTCCCTAAATTATTGTTAAATGTGTCCATTTCTGGATGTAGCCATCTAAGAATGCAATGCCCATCTAGTACAAGCAAGTAAGTAAAATTTAAATCCTAATTTAATAGGATTTAAAATAGTCCCAGGGACTATTTTAAGACCTGGGAATTTCACAATGTTTATGCAGTTTCAAAAGATTCTTTAAAAGGGAAAAAATATTTATTAATATTGACATTCAGTAGGATGTTTCTGTGGGATGTTTTTGTCTTACCTAATGTTTTTGTGTGGAAGCACACATTTGATGATATTTTAAGATATTTTTGATGGCAAGATGTTCAGCAAATTTATGTACTTGGAGTCAGCAGCTTTGAGAAAATGTCTCTCTCAGAGGTGCCCGAGTTGAGTGCTTTTGGACTTGGTGGATTTCTAATTAATATCTTGATGCTCTGTTAGAACAACATTGAGATTTGTTTTACTTGAGTAGCACATCTAGAAGCACTTTCATTTTTTAAATTTTACATATAAACCCTTGGCTAAATTTAGAGATTTTTGAAATATTTTTGAAATGATATTGCAAAATTTACCGGTGTTTAGTCCAAGTTGAGTTCTTTTCAATAGAAACTGAAGTGTTTATAGTTTTTTTTTAATCAGGAAAATGAGAAAGAAACACAAGTAGATACATTTATTTCTGGGTAACTTGAAGAGTTTCATTATGCTAAGAAAGGGTAGCGATCACTTAAGAAATTCAAAGAGCCAATATAAAGCCAAGAAGAAATGAAAGGATCCAGTATAAAACCAAAAGGCTTTATTCCCTAGTTCTTATTCAGCCCCAATATTAACTGATTTGAAAATAAATAATTAAAATAGTTTTTCTTCCTGGAAAGTAAAATATGGCGCCGTAATGTAATAGGGCCCCATATTTTAAACCCTGTACGAAGCAAACGTGGACTGCAGTTAGGTGACGATGCTAGGTCATCACTCTCAATGCAGAGCAGTGGGTTGGAGTTTCTCTTCTCCAAGTCCATCCCCTGGGCATCTCTGGTCATATCTTGTCTATACAATATGAAGGGCTTTAAAAGCAGCCACAGCCTGTTTTTCCCTTTCATGTCTGTTCTGCAGTACTTCCAGCAGTGAGATTTCAGGTAAAATGTCTCCGTTTCCAGCATGGGTTGGATTTTTCTTTTCCTTTGAGGCTTGATCACTCAGATTTGAAGGTTTGGGTTTGGGGATGGTCTTAGCATATTCCAAAGCCTAAAAGCATAAAGATAAAATTTTATTTGAGATGGGAAATGAACCCTGGATTCCTTAAATTAAATCTAGTCTTAGGAAAGGTTTATTGATAATATAATTGGAGACTATTGCTACAATAATGTACTAAGGGATGGATGGAAATGGAGACCAAATGGAAAATACAAATAATGCAATATAACGCACAGTTTAAACAAAATCAATTAGCCACGTAACAAAATGCTGTGGAAAAAAAGAGAATTGAAGGATGATATGTACGGTTGTGACGCTGGATGTTTTCTTTATAAAACTGAGTTTTATTCAAGTGCTTGAAAATAGATTTCTTATGTGTTTGATCTGTTTAGCTGCTGGCAGTCTTATTAAAACCAAACCTTTATTGAGGAGATATTAACTGACCTTTCCATCCAAAGAGGACTTGTTACAGCTTGAGACCAAAGACATCACTGTAGTTGAGATAAAGCTGAGTCTCCATTGTTACACCAACTATTCTTGTTTCTGGGTTCTTACAACTCTGGCAAGTATTTATTAGAGGTTGAAAATTATTGTTTCCTTTTCTTTAGCATATCTATAGATACCTGGATACTAAAAAAAGGCAGTCTTTTTTTCAGTGATGGCAGTTCTGACAGGCATTACAATAAAAATGAGATTACTGAATATGATTTCTAAATCTGCCTTTATATGTTTTACTTTTCTAAAATTAACCATTTTTTAAAACTGAAGTATAGTTAATTTATAATGTGGTGTTAGTTTCAGGTTAGTTTCAGTATATATATATGTGTGTATATATATATATATATATATATATATATATATATATATACTTTTTCAGATTCTTTTCCATTATAGGTTATTACAAGATATTGGATATAGTTTCCTGTGCTATACAGTAGGTCCTTGTTGTTTATCTATTTCATATATAGTAGTGTTAGATGTTAATCCCAAACTCCTAATTTCTCTCTCCCCACCCCCAGTTTTACAGTTTAATAAGAGTTTCTTGAGAGCTAAAATGGGAATGGATAGTATATGTAGGTCCTAGAAGGGGAAAAATCTCCAAAACAGAAAAACTCCAGACTTCTCAGTGTGTGTAGTTGACTTCTATTGGAATTTCTAATTATAGACTTATTGCCTTGAATCTCTTCATGAACAAATAATGGACTGGAGAAAAAAAGAAAAAGTGGCATCATGGAAACTCAATCAAGTGGATTGAGGTCTTCAAGGTCTGAGGAAGAAAGGCAATAGATAGAAAATATGAGAGTCTGTGAAAGAGAACACGAAGTACAAATTCCTAAAAGCACCAAAGGGTCACTTGTCCCTCGTGCAAAGGGTCCCACGTCCTTACTGGGACTGAGGCAGAGACCTGTACTGCAAAGCTCGGTGTCTCCATAGAACGTATTTCATTCACATCACAACTTAAGAGTTGGATGACTTCTGAGAGGGAGAACATCCTGTATTTATCATTTTTATTGGGTAGAGGAACCTATATAGTACCATCCCTTAGGAGAAATATAGGGAATGAACTTGAGAGAAACAGTGAAGGACTTTCCTCTGACATAAGCACCCAGACATGGCAAGAAGATGCTAATTTCTTAAAACTTATTTAATGGTAGAGAAGGAAATTGATGGTTAATCAGGATTAATAGTTTTTTTCTATGAAATCACCTAACCATTGAATTTTTGTGTGAGAAACTCGAAATACTATACTTGGAGGAAAACATGTGGAAGACTAAAGATAACAGTGAACTTCAGGGAAAAAAAGAGGCTAACCTTCCAGCATCATATGTGTGTATATCATTTTTTTTTTTTTTTTTTATGCTGTACGCGGGCCTCTCACTGCTGTGGCCTCTCCCGTTGCGGAGCACAGGCTCCGGACGCGCAGGCTCAGCGGCCATGGCTCACGGGCCCAGCCGCTCCGCGGCATGTGGGATCCTCCCCGACCGGGGCACGAACCCGCGTCCCCTGCATCGGCAGGCGGACTCGCAACCACTGCGCCACCAGGGAAGCCCTGTATATCATTTTTACATCAATATCTGTGAATGATGGGGAGCTGCAGGAACAGTAGTAGCTAAAACATCCTCTGTGTTCAAATAACGTGGGGAATTCATTGTCGTGAGGTCACAGAGGTTTCCTTTTAATTCTAATTAAAAAGACAACTGCCTTGGTGAGAATTTCTTACCTTCTGCCGAGGGACAGCAGATTTATTTTCAGTCTTTGCTATTTGTGGCTTTGACGGGATGGATAGTGCCTTCATGTTGTATTCCTTTACTTGTTTTGCATATTCCTTTTGCTGTATTAATTTCTGCATCTGTTCAGAGAAACAAAGTGAGGGTGACTCACAGGTCCTGCTAGATCGCTCTGTTCTCTATCTAAATTGACACTAATTTTAGTGAGCTGGGCACGGGGGAAATGGGATCACCGCGTGTAAGGTGACAGCAGTGAAATGGTTAAGTTAATGTCTCTCCTAGAAATAGTTTCTCTTGAGGGGCGGAATGTCACCGCAATAGCACACCCAGTGTTCACGTAACAGTGGCTAAATCACATTCAGCCTCTTCTTTGTTGCGTTTACCCAATTTATTTTCACTTTTGCTTCCAACTTTGAACTCTACTCTCTTTTTATGCCTTGAGTGCAGCTGCAGTTAAAATACATTAAATGAAGATCTCCTTTCACTAGAGGAAAGAGAATAAAGTGGATGTACTTTTCATGGCTTGGGAAACTCTTACCCTGAGTGTCTTCTCTGTAGCCACTCCTCAATATTATCAAGATAACTCTATTGGGAAAGACCAACGACCATATAACACACACATCTCTTTTCATGTGCATGTGTCCCACTTTTCTGTTTGGGCCTTCAAAACTAACTAAAAGGTGGATACATAAAACAACATTGGCTGAGTAATTTTATTTTATGGTAGAAGTAGTGCCCGGGGCTTATTACCAGTGCTGCTTCAGAAGGGTCTCTATTCAGAGGGAGACATTTGAATTAGGACTTGGTTCTGGGGGTATCTTTTTTTTTTTTTTTTTTCAGGTCCATACCTTTGTTTTTATTTATTTATTTATTTTTTACATCTTTATTGGAGTATAATTGCTCTACAGTGGTGTGTTAGTTTCTGCTTTATAACAAAGTGAATCAGTTATACTTATACATATGTTCCCATATCTCTTCCCTCTTGCGTCTCCCTCCCTCCCACCCTCCCTATCTCACCCCTCCAGGCAGTCACAAAGCACGGAGCTGATCTCCCTGTGCTATGCGGCTGCTTCCCACTAGCTATCTACCTTACGTTTGGTAGTGTATATATGTCCATGCCTCTCTCTCGCTTTGTCACAGCTTACCCTACCCCTCGGTTCTGGGGGTATCTTTATACAGTTTTCCTGGAAGACAAATGGCAAATCCAATCCTGGAATTGCTGTATGTACATCACACTCACTTTGTCTCTGATGGACTCAAGGTCAGGTCCGAGGCCTCCAAGCTTCATGTCTCTGTTCTGATAACCTTTCAGCCTGGAACTCTAAAAATACAATCAAAGAGACAGTTTCTTTTAAAGACTTGTATGTCCCCCATCCTCGAGTTGTCATCGCCACATAAGAAAGGGAAGAAGCAAAATGAAGAATGGCAGCCTGTGTGGACCGTGGGAGAGTGGGTGTGTTTCCCAACAATTCTTCCATTTTAATGGTCGTCACTGATAACAGTTTCCTTGGTAATTTGTAGCTGGTGAGCTAACATGTTTGGACTTTTCCACTTTTGCAATAAAAAACATTGAAATTCTGAAAATTATAAATAAAAAATTTCAAGTGAGCGAAGTGCTGCTTTGTTATTAACATTTTTAACGTAACGGATACATTACTAATTTAACGTAACGGATACGTTACTAATTTAACGTAACAGATACGTTACAAACTTGCTGCTGCTGCTGTGAGTAGTATGTCTAGTTTTGTACGGTTCACTGAACCAACTGATTTCCCTGGAAGAGGCGATCTAAACGAATCAGGTAAGCACACTGCCTCGAAGAGAGAGCACCCTGTCTAATGTCATAATGTTCAAAAGAAAGGAAACATTTAAGGGTTAAGAGTCTAAGCAAGACCCGCTGAGAAACTCATTTTATTCAGTGTGATTTTGGATATTTTGAAAGGTACAAAAAATTTCATACGATAATGCTTATTACTATTGCATATTTAAAGGGACAGAGTATGGGCTTCCCTGGTGGCGCAGTGGTTGAGGGTCCGCCTGCCGATGCAGGGAACGCGGGTTCGTTCCCCGGTCCGGGAGGATCCCGCAGCAGCTGGGCCCGTGAGCCGTGGCCATGGCCGCTGAGCGTGCGCGTCCGGAGCCTGTGCTCCGCGACGGGAGAGGCCACGACCGTGAGAGGCCCGTGTACCGCAAAAACAAACAAACAGACAAAATAAAATAAAGGGACAGAGTAACAGACCGAGGCTATTTAATTATTAAGTTATGTCGGTCGAGCACAGTAACAGGCAGGAAAAATACTAACGCGCTCCTGACTGTAGGATAGGTTAAGATATTCCCCAAACTCCCACTTTTGACATGAAATCTGACTTGCTACTTGCAGCAGATACCCTTGTGGGGAAACAAAGGCCTCTTTTCTTTGCATTTGTGAGTTCATTGAGTTGTCTTCCTTGGGAAGGGCAGGAAGGACAATACCAAAGAGATGGTTTGGGTGACGGCAATGATCTTAGGGTACCTCAAAACTGGTGCTTAGGATAAATGGCCATACCGCAGAGGCAGCAGTTCTGAACTAACCGTGTATGGTGCCACCTGTCTATATGCTAATGGCGAGGCATGGTATTTTTCTAAATTTGGAAAGTTCCTGTTAATTATTAAATCCTAAAATATTCAATATATCTAACGTGCCCTTTCCTAAGAGAGAATTTGGCAGAGATAGTGCAGAGACTTTAAAAACAGAACATTTCATCATATAGAGAGTTACTGCATATAATTCTCAAATCTTAACAATGAACTTATGTAGACACTTATGTCAACTGTTACTGCTCACAGTGCCTATTGACCGACTACCTGGAGGTCAGACCACTTAGCTTCTCCATTGCCATTTCCCAGGCTCAGAGCCAAAAGCTCTTTCCTCCAGACCCCAGCACTGAACTCTGGCCCATGAGATATGAATGAAGGTTTGCTGGCATAGACAGAGGGTGCATCTTGGAAAACCTTTAACTGGATTGGCACAGCCCCTCCCCCTTTCCCTTTATCTTGCCTTGAATGTGGATGTGATTTCTGGAGATACAGCAGCAATCTTGTAGCCAGGAAAGAAAAAAAGAACAAGAGAATTGTACAAATACTGGTTCTGATGTTTTGAACTATAGAACCACTGGTGCTAGCAACTACCTACTTGTGGATTAACTGTATGTAAGAAGAATGAACCCTTATTTTTGAAATTGCTGTAAAGAGTAGTTCTGTGACTTGTAGCTGAAGGCAGTATTTCTAAGGTCCTACAAAATTTTTATAGTACATAGCGCTTCACAGGGCCAAAATCATGTGTCATTTAGGCAACACTTCTACACTGCAAGGATTAAAAGTTCTGTAAACGGAATTTGCCTGATTAGTATGTTAAATATTTGTAGTCAAAACTCTTTCAGTGCATCTAATTCTAAAAGTTCAAAGAAGATCCTTTCTTAAGTCTTTGGACTAAAATAATTAAAATATAGTATACAGAAGAATATAATATATAGAAGAAGTATATAGAAGAAATATTGTTCATTGAAGGCATTTCAAAATCATAAATCTCCTTTAAGAGAATAGACTCATCACCCAGCAAAACCACTACAGCTGCTTCCTGCCCTTTAGATGTATCCGTTCATACTTTTATAAAATTGTCCCTATGCTACAAATTATTTTGTTATTTTTTTTTGCTGAGAAGGTTACCATTACACTGTATTTCCCTGTCACTACATGTTTTCTGAAAATGTGATTTTTATGTATAACATTCTATTGTCTAGTTATAGTTGAATTATTTAGCGATTCTTCTAAATGTTGGACATTTAAGATGTCCTAGGGATGAGCGTTGTTTATGGGCTACTCTGATTATTTCTTTGAGATAAATTAAGAGAAGTGAGATTATTGAGACAGAATCATGAACATATTCAGGGCCATTCATGAACACTTCTGTTAACAAGGTAGAAGAATGCTCTTTTTGTCCAAACCTCGATGACACTGGGTATTATCACATTTTAAAACCTCTGCTAATTTTTAATAGCAGAATGAACTCAGATATCCTATACTTTGCGATTGCAAATTTGTTCTTCATCTGGCATATGCCATCTCCGCCATTGTTTTGAAATCACTAAGTTACCATTTGCCAAAGTAAACCAGTAATGAAAAAGGAGAGAACCCCACTCACATCCAAGTCATAAATCCAGTTTGTCCAAAACTGATGAGACAGAAATGATCAGTGCCCAGAAATCGCATCCTTAGTCTGAAGCAGCTTAGCTTTAATCATTCCACCAACTGACAAAAGATGTAATGTAGAGCATGAATAATTGCTTATTGCATCCCCGTTGAAGTTCTTACTATCACCTCGAATAAACATCGTGGCTGTCACAGAAAAACAGAGCCGAGGGTCTAGCACCACAGACTGACACGAAGGAAAGAGTGTGGCCCGAAGGGGTCATCTCCAAACGCCACTGACTCCTTGACAGGCTGAGCTGCTTCCAGTGAAGACATGTTTCTCAAGGGAGAGCGATGGCTCCTAACGGAGTTTGTTCTGGGTGTCTGACAATGAAAAATCCTGGATTTACTTGTTAGCTTCAAGTTCTCAGGGCTGTAATTTTGTTTGATCTCTTCCCATCAAAATTCTTTTTCACAGCTTTATTGAGATAAAATTCACACACCACCAAATTCACCCATTTGAAGTTGTACAGTTCAGTGGTTTTTAGTATAGTCATCAAGTTGTGCGAAAGTCACCACAATCCAATTTCAGAACATTTTCATTGACCTGAAAAGAAACCCCGTACCCATTAGCAGTCCCTTCCCTCCCCCCACCTCCAGCCCTAGGCAACCACTAAGCTACTTTCTGTCTCTTCAAAAGGCTTTCATAGTCAAATAATCCCTAGAATTTAGTTTGATTTACCTCTCTTTGGCTGTTACAAGACCAAAAGGTCACAATAGCACCATGCCACCCCCCATTTTTAAAAATTAAATCAACAATAATAGTCTCATTAGGTCTCCAAACACGGGGAAAATAAAAGCATGTTTTCAAAACATCCCCGGCGGGGTTTGCTGTTACTCTTTGCATGAGATGCACACAGGGTGACATCAGCCAACCCTGGCTCTAGCTGACGGCTGACCAGACCAGATCTACCCCTTGGAATTGGTGTCCACTGGTCGTGGCTTTGGCAGAGTCTGGCATAGGATCTCCTGGTGGAAGGTTTCTGCCGGCCATCAATCACAGGTCTTCTCAAGCCAGAAGAGTGACTTTTATTGTAAACGGGAGGCAAAAGGTGCCTGACTTGGAAATGACATTGACTGTCCCGGGAGGACTTGTTTCAACTCTGAGAGGTCGTGCCCTGCTGTGGGGGACACTGCGGGGCTTTCCTCCAGAACATTCCTCAGATGTGTAAGGGTGAGAAAGTTACTCAGAGACGGGACGGAAAACAATGCCTCAAATACTGCGGAACAGCAAGTGAAGGAAATTTGCTCTGCGGTTGCTAAACTTAATCCAAATAAACCTCGTCTTAGAAGCAGTCAAGCAGCAACACCCGGATTGTCTGTGACAACAAACACACGGGTTAATTACCGCAGCTCAGCTCCACACAGCTGCCAGAGAACTCCTTAAGCAGTTACTTTGTGGCCGGTTGCGGTAGATATTTTTATTACTGTTTGTCATCACTTGTGCTGTGTTACTCTCTCACTGCCTGATGTCTGCATTCCGTGGCCGTGGACAGTGCTGAATGTCGTAAACTGGTCACAACAGAACTGCTAGGAGAAGAGGAACGGTGCTTGGGCCTATTATCTTGACAAATCCTCAGATTTTTAATGTGATTCGAGTCGATTCCCTTGGCAACCATGAGATTTGCTTTGACTAGGAAATGGGCATGACCTGGGGAATGAGTCCCTCTGTCTGGGGCCCCGGCTACCTGCTGTCCTATACAAATAGCTCGGTTCTAAATCATTTTAGCTTCTGGAATGGCTTCCCGGACAAAGAGTGCTTCTGTGTCTTTGTCGGATGTAGGCTGAAAGTCTTGGATGGAGAAAATGGATACGTGTGGATTGCAACATCTCTGAGAGAAAGCAGGAAGGCAGGGATTTTCCAAGTTGGAAAGAGGGCTTGGGAAGTGGGAAGTGGAAGTTCTCTTTCTTCCTCTTCCCTTCCCTCCCCGATCTTAGATGTGTCATGATACACACCATCACTGGGTACTGTCCTCTGCCTTCCCTCGGTAAAACACAGATTCAAACCACCAAAAGGAGAAGGAAGGGAAAGGAAACTAACATTTAGTTGATGTCTATTCTTTGCTAGGCACTAAGCTAAGGTTTTTTTTTTTTTAACTTATTTATTCATTTATTTATTTTTGGCTGCGTTGGGTCTTCATTGCTGCGCGCGGCGAGCAGGGGCTACTCTTCGTTGCGGTATGCGGGCTTCTCATTGCGGTGGCTTCTCTTGCTGTGGAGCACAGGCTCTAGGTGTGCAGCCTTCAGTAGTTGTGGCAGTGGGCTCAGTAGTTGTGGCGCACGGGCTTAGTTGCTCCGCAGCATGTGGGATCTTCCCGGACCAGGGCTCGAACCCGTGTCCCCTGCATTGGCAGGTGGATTCTTAACCACTGTGCCACCAGGCAAGCCCTAAGCTAAGGTTTTAATACATTATTTCACTTAACTGTTAAACCAAATCTACAAAAAGAACAATTCTGATTGTGCGTATGAGGAAATAGGGACTCAGGTGAATTAATAACTTGTCCGAGTCACAGAGAGATTAGGTGATGAGAATTTAGAAATGGCTGAGTGCGTGACTTCCACTAAACCCTGCTCATTAGGAATTGTTAAAAGCTTGCATTGTCAACAATAATCCACAGTTGGCAAGAACCCTAACCCAGAAGGTTCTCTTCCAAGGTAGTGAGTTTGAGCTCTTTTTTAGGCCCTGGTAACTCATAAATTCCAGAGTGACAGCATGCCCTCACCTTGAGAATGTGTTGGTTCCTGAGCTCTGAATACATTTCCCTATAGAAATAATAATACGCACAGTGTCTGGCTTCCTAGTCCAGTCTACAAACCCTATTCTATTTATGAAGTACTCGAAAACAGTACTAATCATACCTCAGATTAGGTACAATTAACTGTCAAGTAATAATGGTTTGGTGGAAAAATAAGTTACTTATGAAGCCAGGAACACATTTCTTCTTATTTACTGTGAAACTGGGGATCATCCCAGCTCTAAACAACCAGTAGTGGTTTCCACAGCCTGGGCAAGAATTAGGTACCCCGGCAGGACGGAGGATGTGAGGGAGGGTCACGTGAGGAGCTCAAGAAGCCCTCAGGTCAGCGTGTGGGAAGGGGCGGAGGGAAGGACCCCGGGGCTGTGAGTGAGCTGAAGGCCTAGGCTCGCAGGTGGCGGCAGTGGGCTGGGGCGTTTCATGTGCATCAGCCTCTGAGTTTCTATCTCAGGAGAACACACCAAGCTGGTCCTCCTTTTCTTCTCTGCAGTAGGACCCACTGTCATTCTAGTCCAGCTTTCCCTTCTTCTCTTCAAGGCCACCCTTTCCTTTTTTTCTGAGGCTCGCATGTGGGTGTCCACTGACTTCACGATCCCCTATTCCTGGAGTGCCCTGCACCTGCCCTGCACACCACAGCCAGAGCAGTCTCTCTAAAACATTAATCTAACTGTGGTTAAAATTCTTCCATGCCCCCCGCCAACCCCCCACCCCTACACCAGCTGAGGGATTAGAGCCCTCCTTCTTCCAATGACGAGTAAGGTCCTTGAAGACCCGGTGCCCGACCTACTTCTCCACTGTCACCTCTCAACACTCAGCACCTCCCAGTTTGAGTGACAGCAGACCTAAAATGCATCAGTTCCCGGCATGCTTTGTGTTCTCTCAAGCTTCAGAACATTCACTTACACTGGTCCCCCTGCCTAAAATACTTTCAGTCTTCCTTCTTTCGCTAACTCTCAATCATCCTCTAAGATGCCTCACGATCACCTCCTGAAACTCTGCTTGACTTGCAGGTGGGGATGTGTCCCCCTCTGTGCTCCTCTGTGTTCACTGTGCATCTCTCTCTCTTTTATTTCAACATAATACTGCTGGGGAAAGGGCGTGGCTCGTTTGCTATACGTCCCAGCACCTGACACAGTTCCTGGTAGGAATTCAACACATATATGTTGAGTTGAAGTAAGGATGGCTCCCTAAATCTGCCTTATAGTGGACGCCCCACGGGTGTCCACTGGTTCCCCGGCTGCTGGGAGTGTTGTCTGCTACGGCTCACAGTCGAGTCCCTCCCTAAGAACTGACCTCAGCCAGATGGAGCGGCTGTGCCCAAAGTTGCAACCCTCCCCCAGAGACAGTCAATAGCCAATGGCTGATCCATGTGGGGGAACATCTGGGTTCCCTGCCTCTGAAGGGCCATCCCAACTTCAGAACCCTCATAGGCTTGGCCGAGGCATCCTTTGCACCAGCCTCAAAGCCACCCCTTCTCCCTCACCCGGCCCTGCCCTCTCCCTCCCCGACAGGGGTGGTTCCCCAGTAACTCTCTTGCTCACAAATCTCCACTTCAGAGTCTGTTCCCGGCGGGGCCAATCCACCACAGGACTATTGCTTCCAGCCAGTAAACTGGGCAACTACGTCCCTGTTGCCCAGTAAAGCAGAATGCATTTTCCAGCCTTTTCCTTACTATTTGACACTAGAAACAAGTGATCTTTCCTGAGGGGTTTTTATTGTTTGTAACAGTAGAGAAACACAAAGGACATAAAAAGCCTCCTTCAACGCTCCTTCATTTCTTCCTGGAAACCTTCCTCTTTGCCTCCCACCCCCATTTCCCTTATTTAACAAAGCAGACCTGATGGGAAAGACCTAAGTGCACAAAGGTGCTAGTCATGGTGAATCTTAGGTAAACACAGAACTCATTAAGCAAACATTTCAGAAGAAAGCCCAGTCATTGGCTGTCCTGGGTGTTTTACTGCAGGAGCTGAGGTGAGATGAAGGCTGAGAAGGGGTGGGGACTAGAGGAAGAAGGAGGGGCAGCAGCACCCCTATTCCAGGCCTGTGATAAGGAGAATGAAAATCAAGGTCCCTGTGTATTATCAAAATAAAAGGTTAAGTAAGTAAGATGCTTTTATTACCTTAATGCTGCTTCTTTTCCTATGCTTCTTCCCCTTTTCCAGTTGAAACAGATAGCCTTCAGAATTGCTACGGCTAATTTTCACTTGGTTTCTTTGGCTTCTCTCTGAACTGAGTTGGGATTCACTTTCCACCCTTGACGGTATGGGTGGAAGCGTGACGCCGGGTAAGGCCCCTTCGTGGGGATGCACCTCAGTCAGATGCATTAGCGCTTGCTGATGCTGCTCCATTGTCTGGGTGAGCCGTGAGTCTGGAGAGGCACTAGCAGGTTGGCTCTCAGAGGAAGAATGGAACTTCCTTAAAGGAAAGAAAAAAGCCCAAATCTGTTAATGAAACCTAGATACATAAGACTTTTAGCATAGAAGTCTTTATGAACCATTCATTTGATGTATTTACTCCCCCAATCAAATTAATGTTCTTTAGCTTAATCTTTTCATAAATACATTAATTTCTTAATATCCTCTATTTTTTCTTTACGATATTCTAGCTCTTACTTAGAACTTTCATTTAGTGCATTCAGAATAGAAAAGACATCATTCTGAAAAATCAAAGGCATTCCCACCACAAAATACCTGGACAGGTGGGATTAAATTAAACAAATGCCCTTTTAATTAGATAGTTGGATTTGTAAGAGAGACAGGGAATCTTCAGAGACCACAAACTAAACAGAAACTAAAACTAAAGCAGATTTAGATAAGATGAAGCTATGGCTTTCTTTGAGGGAGTTTGGACCTAAGTGCTTGAGTTTCACCATTCAACACTGGTATGGGATATGTGAGATCTTGGCTCTGTGTCGGGCAGAGAATCAGAACTGAGATGCCTGCGTGAAGGCTGTATGTAACCCTTGAAGCGCTACACCCTCAAAAAAAAAGGCAAATTAGTGAAAAACTCATTCACCAGCCTTGGGAAACAACAAAGCAAGACTATCTGTCTTAATGTAGGCTCTGAGCTGGGAAAAAAATTCCCTGTGAATATCTACGGGACAATATTTGGGGTTCAAATTTACCTTCCCCACATAATCATGGAAATCCAACACCAAGAAATTAACATAAAGTGATCCTAGAGGAAGGATACCTCTGTAGTATCTGTCAGAAGCAAGTTCTCTGGAAGGATACATTCCCACCCAAGCCTGCCTAGGTGTCTACAGAGAAGATGGATAAACATAAGTTCACAATCCAAAATCCTAGAACATGTGAGTAAATAACCTACCAAGTATGAGAATGAGCAGATACACACAGCAGTAGTAGATTTCTAAGAACTTAAGGTAATTGAATATTAGCATTCATAAGGAAGCATGTTTATAACGATTAAAGACATGAAAGAAGAAATCAAAACCCCGAGAAATATGTTCTGAAAAAATAACAGGAAGGTTTTAATCAGAACCATGTAGAACTCCTAGACATGAAAAACACCATTACTGAAATTTACAACTCAGTGGATACACCAAAGAGCATATTGGGGCTGAAGAGACTTAGAAACTTAGAGGAAATTTCTCAGAAAGAGGCATAGAGGGATAAGAGATGGAAATAAGAAACAGTTAAAAAGACACAGTCTAGAATAAGAGAATCAAATATACATCTACTTGGTGTTCCTGAAGGAAAATGAGAGCAAATTTGGGAGACATAATATTCAAAGGAAAAATGGGTGATAATTTTCCAGAATTTATGAAAGAAATGAACACTCAGATTTAGGAATCCCAGAAAAATCACAAGCAGGATTACAAATTTCAAACCTAGATACATCACAGCAAAGCTTCAGAACACCAAAAACAGAGACCTCAAAACCAAGGAGAGGGGCTTCCCTGGTGGCGCGGTGGTTGGGAGTCCGCCTGCCGATGCGGGGGACGTGGGTTCGTGCCCCGGTCCGGGAGGATCCCACATGCCGCGGAGTGGCTGGGCCTGTGAGCCATGGCCGCTGGGCCTGCAAGTCCGGAGCCTGTGCTCCGCAGCGGGGGAGGCCGCAGCGGTGAGAGGCCCGCGTACCGCAAAAAAAAAAAAAAAAAAAACCAAGGAGAGAAAAAAAGACAAAGACAAAAAGAATGATAATTACATTGATAAAAGACTTTTCGAAGAAATAGAGAAGCCAGGAAATAGAAAAACAATGTTTTCAAAGAGGTTAATTCTTTATCAAGTTAAACATAATTTAAGATAGAGAGGAAAGTAAAGGAATTTCCGGTAAATTTACCAGTGAAATGTACTTGCTGAAAGAACTTCTAAAGGATCTACTTCAGGAAGAAAGAGTAAAATGGAAAAAAGCATGGGAGGCAAAGACAATAATAAACAACTGGTTAAATCTAAAACAGCACTGACTCTATACAACAATACTAAAACAATGATTAGTTTTAGAGCTATAAGATGCTGGATAAAAATAATATGTATGACACAAAGGGTGATTGGATTACAACAATCCAATGATTTGAATATGTCTGCAGGAGAATAGAAATTTTAACACTAGACTAGCTAATAATGTAAGTTTAAAAAAAAAAAAGAGAATAGAAAGAGAATATGCATTTCCAAATCAGTAGAGGGAAGAAGTAGCAGAAAGTTCTATCAGTTCAACAGACAGTATTAAAAAAATAAAGACAATATGTATTGGAAAAAGTAGGGTGGCTAGGACAAATTAACATAGTAGAAATTAATACAAATATATGAGTATCACAAAAAAAGTAAGTAGTTTAAAGTTTAATATCTGCCCACAAATAACAACAAAAGAAATGCCAAACAAAAAAACACATGAGAACTAAATAGTTTTACTGGAAAATTCTATGAAATCTTCAAGAAGCAGTTCCAGTTGTACATGAAGTCTCCCAGAGGATATAAAATGGGGGAATTATTTTAAGGCTGGTATAATCTTGATAACACATCCAGGCGGGGGCCAATGGCAGATTGGAGAATTTTAAGCCAGTCTCACTTCCTGCATGTGAATGTTAAATCCTAAACAGTGTTAACAAATCAAATCAAGCAATATATTAAAGTAGTGTGACAAGTTGGGTTAGTCCTAGGAATAAAAGGATGATGGAATGTTAGAAAATCTGTTAACACATTTAGCCACATAAAGGATTCAAGGAGAAAATTTTTCAATTGATGCAGAGAATTTGATAACATTAAATATCTATTTATGATAGAAGTTCTTTGCAGGAAAAAAATAGGAATAGGAGGTCATTTCCTATTTATCTCCCTAACTACTAAAAATTAAATATTTTTAGTGGCAAAAATGTTAGACTCACTCCCTCTAAAGTCAGGAAAAAAAGATGAGAATGCCTGCTATCTATCTATCACTCTCTTCTAGGAAGCGAATTCTGAATCTTATTAATTGTACATTCCATACCTCCAAGTGGAGCACTTAAATGTCTTCTGATTAATTCATGTGTGTCAAACTGTCTCCCTACTTTGAAAATAAGCTCCTTGAAGGTTCCCATGCATCATACTACTTTTGTATCTTTTATAGCATTTTAGTCCTATATTCAGCCATATCAGGTATGTAATAAACACATTTGACTGAATGATATCAAGAAATACCCTGATTTTAAAAATAGCTTTTCTTTCTTCTAATTATAGAAGTAATGCATCTACACTGTAGGGAACTTGGACAACTCAGAAAATATAAAGAAGAAATTAAAAATAATCCCAATCTCTCTTGCCAGAAATAACCACTATTGACATTTTGGTGCATTTTTCGTCTTCTCTGCACATTTTGACAGAGTAGATAGAGCTCATACTCCTTAGGTGTAATTTTTGCATCGTACTGTTTTCTCTTTATAGAAGAATTTCCTCATAAACATGGTTTTTAATGGTTACATGACATTAAATATTATAATTAATCTAAACATTTCCGTATTCAATTGTTGTTGTCATTTCTGTAAATGATATGTATATATTTTTTTATTGAAGTGTAGCTGATGTACAGTGCTGTGACAATCTCTGCTGTACAGCAAAGTAACTCGATTATCCACATATAGACATTCTTTTTTTGTATTCTTTTCCATGTGGTTTATCACAGGATACTGAATACAGTTCCCTGTGCTATATAGTAGGACCTGTTGTTTATCCATCCTAAATGTAACAGTTTGCATCTACCAACCCCGAATTCCCGGTCCATCCTTCTCCCTCCCCGTCCTCCCCCTTGGTAACCACAAGTCTGTTCTCTATGTCCGTGATTCTGTTTCTGTTTTGTAGATAGGGTCATTTGTGCCATATCTTAGATTTCTCATATAAGTAATATCATATGGTTGTAAATGATATTTTTATACCCAAGTGTTTTTTTTCCTGTATTTTAGATTATTTTCTTAGGATAGACCATTACAGAGTTGGAGAGAATTTGTTCCCTCTGAACATTACTTGCGACCCTCAAAATATACTGATCTTTTTTGACTGGGTCCCTCTGCCCTTCTCCCTCCAACCTCTGGTTTAACGACAGTGGAAAAAGTAGAGGAGACAGGGAAGAAGAAATATATCAAAGGTGGACTATTTTCTGCAGAAATCAGAGGCAAGAACGTCGTTAGGAGAATTTTTCCTCTTGCCTGACCATCGCCATGAACGGCCCCCGCCCCTCCACCCCGTCCTCCCCGTCCTGTCTTTCTCTAGCAGCCTCTCATTACTCTAGAAAACCACTTGAGAACAGGAAATTCTTACCATAATATTTCTAAGTTCTTATACTTTGTTTCTGTATAAGTCCGTTTGGGTTGCTTCTTATTTTCAGTTGATCCATTATCATTTATGTTAGAAACAGACTGAGAGCCTTTCTGGCTAAGGGATGCATGCTTCTTATTCAGTTCATGAAGATAGTTCAAGTCCATATTGGAAAGAGTGTCGATGTGTAGCTGCTGATTTGAAAATCTTTTCTCTTCTTGGTCTTTGCATCCTCTTTCTGTATTAACATTCATCACTGAGTGACACCTGGTAGAATTTTTATATAATACCTTGTCAGAAGTCTGGTGTGGTGGAGCAAATTTATTGGAGGTTACTTTGGGTTCCTGGCTTCTCGGTATACCTGAGTATTGTAAATCATTGTTCGGGGCATTCATAATCACGACTGTTTCCTGTTTCACTGCAGTATGTATAGGCTTATTTGGGGTTTGCTGCTGTCTGGAAGCGTTATTCTGGTTTCCTTGACTGACAACCAGCTCTTCAGTCACCAAAGACTTTGGGCCATGCCCGTGTTTATGCTGTTTTTGAATCTTGTGCTTGGCTGGTCTTCTGGAAGATTGCTGGCCATTGGTTGTTTCTGAAGATTGACCTCTGGGTCCATTGCTTGATTTTGCATTTTCAAATTGAGACCAGTATTCCTGGTAATCCTAAAAAGATATTTTTAGTTAGTATAAAGTTAAAAGATTGACACTCTTCACCAATCTTAGTGTTTCTCAAACTGGGAGTTAAGACTTCTAGGAAGGTGACCACAGAATTGAAAAGCGCTAAAGAAGGAGAACAGAGGGTCCTTTCCTCATTTCGGGCAGTGAGAGGTGATTAGCTGAGTGGTTCCTCCTGGCAGTTTCAGATTATGAATTTTCTAGAAAGAAATAGCTTAGAATGGGCATTATATTAAGGGCAAGTCTTTGACTTAAAATGTTGTAAAATGAAGTATTACCAAATGGGGGGAAAAAGCAGCTTTACCTCTAAAGAGCTGCATACAAAGGAAGTGCGAATCAACATCAAAATATGCAAGTTTATCTTAACTAAGATGAATATTTTAAAAAATATTATCCAGAAAGAACATCAACAATTTGCTTTGCCCACCAAGTACAAGTTTAATATGAAATACAGCTCAGATTATCAGATCTTCTTACTCACATAGGTCAGAAGCTAGAAACGATCTCTTCACCAGATGAAACAAATTAGATTTTATTCAGAGGATTATAAAAGAGTCTGTGCGGTGATAGGACATCTGTGAAACCACAAGGGTTGTTTTGCTTCTGTTCCTTAATATAGCCTGTACTTAGGCAATCAAACATCTGGGGGAAATATTTCAATTTCAGAGCAGTCTTTATGCTTTCCAAAGTCTTGTAACAACAAAATGTACTCCTGGTATAGTAGATGCACTATGTAACTATATTGTGCTAAGCCATTTAGACATATTTCCCGAGGAATAAAGCGCTCATTACTTTGTGAAAAACTAGCTGAGTTAAGAGGCCTTTGGAAAGAATGATTAAATGCTTACTGAAAACAGTCCGAGGACCATATGCCTCAGTGTGTTATATAACTGCAACATAATTCTGCCTTGCTGAACACACGTATAAAAAGCCTCTGTGGCCTGTATCTATGCAACGTTAATCGAAAAATGCAAGTTACCCAGATCATTTGAGAAAAAAAACTTGAATAAATCATGTTTTTGCTCAAATTGTTTGAAGGATAAGTTCAACTTCTATTTCACTTTTCTGATATAATTGCTGAGGCTCATCCTGCTCCTGTATAATATTTCCTGGTATTCTACTTCTCATGAAATCTCATTATAATGATAAGGTTGAGATTATTCAATTTAAAGCAGTAACACACAATATGACTTCTTATATCAGATTTTCAAGTAAGAATGACTTTTTTAATTCAAAATGTAGAGTAAGTTCTCCTTAGAATTTGAACTTTTTGGAGGACTGGCCAGGTTCTTAGTAGCTCCTCTAAACTTTAAGTTTTTACCTGTGGTGCTCCAGAAAAGAAAATACTTCCTTTTCTGTCTGTATTTCAATGAAGAAGGGTCCTTCTTTTCATGCAATATATTGAGCTGCATGGGGGAAATGTGGGCAAGGAGGCTCTGCCAACAGACAGCCCAAGAGCATCCTTCCTTGTAGTGGATCCAGAAGAACATTGTTATTTACACTCTTGTAGGTGTGTTCATGAAACACAGCAGCTCTTTTCATGGCTGTCATCACTGTTCTTGAAGGTCAAAAAAGATCCCTCTTTGCTATGACCTAGGGATATTTATTAATGCTGATAATGTCATTCTTTTCAATATTTGTTCAGCCTTCTTTTAAATTGAAGGATAGTTGATTTACAATGTTGTGTTAATTTCTGTTGTACAGACAAGTGACTCAGTTTAACACATATATACATTCTTTTTGTATATCCTTTTCCGTTATGGTTTATCACAGGATATTGAATATAGCTCCCTGTGCTATACAGTAGGACCTTGTTATTTATCCATCCTATATATAATGGTTTGCATCTGCTAATCCCAAACTCCCAGTTCATCCCTCCCCCACTTCTCCTTCCCGTTGGCAACCACAAGTCTGTTCTCTATGTCTTTGAGTCTGTTTCTCTTTCGTGCATAAGTTCACTTGTGTTAGATTTTAGATTCCACATATAAGTGATACCATGTGGTGTCTGTCTTTCTCTTTCTGACTTATTTCACTTAGTATGATAATCTCTAAGTCCAACCATGCTTGTTCAGCCTTTTAATTGCTAGAAAAATAAGTGACCAGGAACTCTTTTTCTGCTGCCATATGACTGTACTTGTCCAGCTCTGTCTCTCTCATTTCCACCAAAAAACCCTATCAAGAATGTGTTTTCCTGGGGTGCCAGACCCAAAATCTTGGGTTACCACTTGGTCTTAATCCTCTTATATCTTTGCAGCTGACAATTCGGATGACAGTAGTGCTCTTCACAGGGTGCTTTGTCAACAAGGCCAAGGACTCATCATTTCATGAGAAACTTCATTTGCCTCGAGTGTTAAATCCACTCTTCACATAAATGTAAGTGGCCAGAGACGGCATTTCAGTCTCCAGAAAGAAAGACGTTTATGGCCTTGATGTGATATCTCTCACCTTCCGAGCAGCCTACTTGAGATCTGAGGTTTACTAAAGATTTATTACCTACAGTTGAGGCATCAGGTGTCACTCTTTAGGTGGCAAGACCCTAGTTCCCTGAAGTTAATATACAAAGCCATTCTCAGGCTATTTAATCTCCGTCAGCACCGAAATCCTCTATTTCATCCCCCTCTCACTGGGGTTCTTTTGTTACCGACACTCACAGTCAGTCCGGACCAAGCACTCAGAATAACTGCTTAATGGCAGTAGGTTTTCCCAGCACACACAAAGCAGAGTCCTTTGGCTGCAGCGTTAGCACCGGGGGCTCCTGATGCCTAATGCTGGGATGGTAATTTCTCAATAAGATCTGTGCTCAGTTATTAATGCTCCTTCATACTGTGCCGTCCAAGGGAAGTCTGCCCCCAACCCTGAGACAGGCAGCATCTGGCTATTTCTCTTTCATGACGTTTCCCGTTTACATGACCTGAGCAGAGGGGAGAATGCACGCTTTGATGTCAGCCAAAATGTTAATCTGCTTTAAAACAAAAGCCGTTCTTGTTCTTAGTCACCCTGATCGACCCTGGAGTCCTGAGGGTTGTGCCTGGGCTCCAAGATTAGCTCTGAAGTTTCTTTTGTGTTTACTAACAACAAAACACACATTCTTTGAGTCTGGGTTATACATTCCACTCGATAATATTAATAAAATTTAGAGAACACAGTAGCTCTAATTTTCAGTGCTAGTATAGAAGGACTCTATGCTCAGGTGAATAAAAGCGGCATAGCTCTGTTTATAGTGCTGAAGGAAAACCAAATGAATAGCTCTTTGGAAAGGTGGGCAGATCACTTAGGATGTGGTCACAAGGATGTTGACATAAATAAGTCAAAGACGCTGCATATCTTTCGCGCTATCATTTCTTTTCCTTGTCTAGAGAGGCAAGAGTTATTTTATTTAGAGGCAAGAAAGGAAACATCCTGTTTCATCCTTTTGAAGGCTCATGTATTTGGGGAACTTCCTTCTTTCCCACTGACAGCATGCTCCTTTCCTGGGAAGGATCTTCTGCTGGTGGGAGTGTACCCTCTTGCACTGGCCAGCAAGGGTCTGACCCTTAGCTCAGTACTGTGTCTGGTTCTGAGCACACAGTGGAAATGGGATTTGGAAAATCTGTGAAGATTCACAGGAGAGCACAAAGCGATTCAGGGCAAGACCTATGTGGACAGGTAAAGTGACGACGGATTGCTTGGCTTGAAGTAAGGATCTTAGGCATGTGTACGGCACTTAAATAGAAAAATGATGAGGATGACCATCAATTCTCAGTATTTTTTAAAAATAGATCTTTATTGGGGTATAATTACTTCACAATACTGTGTTCGTTTCTGTTGTACAACAAAGCGAATCAGCCACATGCATGCACATGTCCCCATATCCCCTCCCTCTTGAGCCTCCCTCCCCTCCTCCCTATCCCACCCCTCTAGGTCATCGCAAATCACCAAGTCAATCTCCCTGTGCTATGCTGCTGCTTCCCACCAGCCAACTATTTTACATTCGGTAGTGTATGTATGTCGATGCTACTCTCACTTCGCCCCAGCTTCACCCTCCCATCCCACATCATCAAGTCCATTTTCTATGTCTATCTCTTTATTCCTGCCCTGCAACTAGGGTCATCAGTACCATTTTTTTTTTCAGATTCCATATATATGCGTTAGCATACGGTATTTGTTTTTCTCTTTCTGACTGACTTCACTCTGTATGACAGACTCTAGGTCCCTCTACCTCACTTACAAATAACTCAATTTCGTTTCTTTTTATGGCTGAGTAACATTCCATTGTATATATGTGCCACGTCTCCTTTATCCATTCATCTGTCGATGGACACTTAGGTTGCTTCCATGTCCTGGCTATTGAAAATAGTGCTGCAATGAACACTGTGGTACATGACTCTTTTTGAATTATGGTTTTCTCAGGGTATATGCCCAGTAGTGGGATTGCTGGGTCATCTGGTAGTTCTATTTTTAGTTCTTTTAAGGAACCTCCATTCTGTTTTCCGTAGTGGTTGTATCAATTTACATTCCCACCAACAGTGCAGGAGGGTTCCTTTTTCACCACACCCTTTCCAGCATTTACTGTTTCTAGATTTTTTGATAATGGCTGTTCTGACTGGCATGCCATTCTGACCAGCGTGAGGTGACACGTCATTGTAGTTTTGATTTGCATTTCTCTAATAATTAGTGATGTTGAGCATCTTTTCGTGTGCCTCTTGGCCATCTGTATGTCTTCCTTGGTGAAATGTCTATTTAGGTCTTCCGCCCATTTTTTAAAAATCTATTTATTTATTTATTTATTTATTTATTTTTGGCTGTGTTGGGTCTTTGTTTCTTTGTGAGGGCTTTCTCTAGTTGTGGCAAGTGGGGGCCACTCTTCATCGCAGTGCATGGGGCGCTCACTGTCGCGGCCTCTCTTGTTGCAGAGCACAGGCTACAGACGCACAGGCTCTGTAGTTGTGGCTCACGGGCCCAGTTGCTCCGCGGCATGTGGGATCTTCCCAGACCAGGGCTCGAACCCATGTCCCCTGCCTTGGCAGGCAGATTCTTAACCACTGCGCCACCACGGAAGCCCTTCTGCCCAATTTTTAACTGGATTGTTTGTTTTTTTAATATTGAGCTCCATGAGCTGTTTGTATTTTTTGGAGATTAATCCTTTGTCTGTTGTTTCATTTGCAAATATTTTCTCCCATTCTGAGGGTTGTCTTTTTGTCTCGTTTATGGTTTCCTTTGCTGTGCAAAAGTTTAATTAAGTCCTATTTGTTTATTTTTGTTTTTATTTCTGTTACTCGAGGAGGTGGGTCAAAAAAAGATCTTGCTGTGGTTTATGTAAGAGTGTTTTTCCTATGTTTTCCTCCATTTGTAGTTTATTTTTGTGTATGGTGTTAGGTAGTGTTCTAATTTCATTCTTTTACTTGTAGCTGTCCAGTTTTCCCAGCACTGCTTATTGAAGAGGCTTTCTTTTCTCCATTGTATGTTCTTGCCTCCTTTGCCGTAAATTAGGTGACCATATGTGTGTGGGTTTATCTCTGGGCTTTCTATCCTGTTCCATTGATCTATATTTCTGTTTTTGTGCCAGTACCATACTGTCTTGATTACTGTAGCTTTGTGGTATAGTTTGAAGTCAGGGAGCCTGACTCCTCCAGCTCCATTTTTCTTTCTCAAGATTGCTTTGGCTATTTGGGGTCTTTTGTGTTTCCATACGAATTGTAAAATTTTTTGTTCTAATTCTGTGAAGAATGCCGTTGGTAGTTTGTTAGGGATTGCATTAAATCTATAGATTGCTTTGGGTAGTATAGTCATCTTCACGATATTGATTCTTGCAATCCAAGAACATGGTATATTTCTCCACCTGTTTATGTCGTCTTTGATTTCTTCCATTAGTGTTTTATAGTTTTCTGAGTACAAGTCTTTCACCTCCTTAGGCAGGTTTATTCCTAGGTATTTTATTCTTTTTGTTACAACGGTAAATGGGAGTGTTTCCTTAATTTCTCTTTCTGATTTTTCGTTGTTGGTGTATAGGAATGCCAGAGACTTCTGTGCATTAATTTTGTATCCTGCAACCTTACCAAATTCATTGATTAGTTCTAGTAGTTTTCTGGTGGCATATTTAGGATTCTCTGTGTATAGTATCATGTCATCAGTAAACAGTGACAGTTTTACTTCTTCTTTTCCAATTTGTATTCCTTTTATTTATTTTTCTTCTCTGATTGCCGTGGCTAGGACTTCCAAAACTATGTTGAATAAGAGTGGTGAGAGTGGACATCCTTGTCTTGTTCCTGATCTTAGTGGAAATGCTTTCAGTTTTTCACCATTGAGAATGATGCTTGCTGTGGGTTTGTCATATATGGCCTTTATTATGTTAAGGTAGGTTCCCTCTATGCCCATTTTCTGGACCTTTTTTTAATATCATAAATGGGTATTGAATTTTGTTGAAAGCTTTTTCTGCATCTATTGAGATGATCATATGGTTTTTATTCCTTAATTTGTTAATGTGATGTATCACATTGATTGATTTGCATATATTGAAGAATCCTTGCATCCCTGGATAAATCCCACTTGATCATGGTGTATGATCCTTTTAATATGCTGTTGGATTCTGTTTGCTAGTATTTTGTTCAGGATTTTTGCATCTATGTTCATCAGTGATATTGGTCTATAATTTTCTTTTTTTGTGATATCTTTTTCTGGTTTTGGTATCAGGGTGATTGTGGCTGCGTAGAATGAATTTGGGAGTGTTTCTCCCTCTGCAATTTTTTGGAAGAGTTTGAGAAGGATCGGTCTTAACTCTTCTCTAAATGTTTGATAGAATTCACCTGTGAAGCCATCTGGTCCTGGACTTTTGTTTGCTGGAATATTTTTAATAACAGTTTCAATTTCATTTTGTGATAGGTCTGTTTATATTTTTTAATTCTTCCTAGTTCAGTCTTGGAAAATTGTACCCTTCCAAGAATTTTTCCATTTCTTCCAGGTTGTCCATTTTATTGGCATATAGTTGTTTGTAGTAGTCTCTTATAATCCTTTGTACTTCTGCAGTGTCAGTTGTGATTTCTCCTTTTTCATTTCTAATTTTATTGATTTGTGTCCTCTCCCTTTTTTTCTTGATGAGTCTGGCTAAGGGTTTATCAATTTTGTTTATCTTCTCAAAGAACCAGTTTTTAGTTTTATTCATCTTTGCTATTGTTTTCTTTGTTTCTATTTCATTTACTTCTGCTCTGATCTTTATGATTTCTTTCCTTCTACTGACTGGGTTTTCTTTGTTCTTCTTTCTCTATTGTTTTAAGTGTAGGGTTAGATTGTTTATTTGAGAATTTTCTTGTTTCTTGAGGTGAGATTGTATTGCTATAAACTTCCCTCTTAGAACTGCTTTTGCTGCGTCCCATAGGTTTTGGATCATGGTGTTTTCATTGTCATTTGTTTCTATGTATTTTTTAATTTCTTCTTTGATTTCTTCAGTGATCTCTTGGTTATTTAGTAGCACACTGTTTAGCTTCCATGTATTTGTGTTTTTTACAGTTTTTTTTTCCTGTAATTGATTTCCAATCTCATAGTGTTGTTGTGGTCAGAAAAGATGCTTGATACAATTTCAGTTTTCTTAAATTTTCTGAGGCTTGATTTGTGACCCAAGATGTGATCTATCCTGGAGAATGTTCCATGTGCACTTGAGAAGAAAGTGTATTCTGCCACTTTTGGGTGGAATGTTCTATAAATATCAATTAGATATATCTGGTCTATTGTGTCATTTAAAGTTGTGCTTCCTTATTTATTTTCTGTTTGGATGATCTGTCCATTGGTGTAAGTGGGGTGTTAAAGTCCCCTACTATTATTGTGTTATTGTCGATTTCTCCTTTCATGGTTGTTAGTATTTGCCTTATGTTTTGAGGTGCTCCTATGTTGGGTGCATAAACATTTATAATTGTTATATCTTCTTCTTGGATTGACCCTTTGATTACTATGTAGTGTCCCTCCTTATCTCTTGTAACAGTCTTTATGTTAAAGTCTATTTTATCTGATGTGAGTAATGCTATTCCAGCTTTCTTTCTTTTTTTTTTTTTTTTGCAGTACGCGGGCCTCTCACTGTTGTGGCCTCTCCCGTTGCGGAGCGCAGGCTCAGCGGCCATGGCTCACAGGTCCAGCCGTTCTGCGGGATCTTCCTGGACCGGGGCACGAACCCGTGTCCCCTGCATTGGCAGGCGGACTCTCAACCACTGCACCACCAGGGAAGCCCTCCAGCTTTCTTTTGATTTCCATTTGCATGGAATATCTTTTTCCATCCCTTCACTTTCAGTCTGTATGTGTCCCTAGGTCTGAAGTGGGTCTCTTGAAGACAGCATAATATGGTCTTGTTTTTGTATCCATTCAGCCAGTCTGTGTCTTTTGGTTGGGGCATTTAATCCATTTACATTCAAGATTATTATTGATATGTATGTTCCTATTAACATTTTCTTAATTGTTTTGGGGTTTTTTTGGTGGGTCTTTTTCTTCTCTTGTGTTTCCTGCTTAGAGCAGTTTCTTTAGCATTTGTTGTAAAGGTGTTTTTGTGGTGCTGAATTCTCTTAGCTTTTGCTTCTCTGAAAAGCTTTTGACTTCTCCATTGAATCTGAATGAGATCCTTGCTTGGTAGAGTAATTTTGGTTGTAGGTTTTTTTCTTTCATCACTTTAAGTATGTCCTGCCACTCCCTTCTGGCCTGCAGAGTTTCTACTGAATCAGATGATAACCTTATGGGGATTCCTTTGTATGTTATTTTTTGGTTTTCCCTTGCTGCTTTTAATATTTTTTTCTTTGAATTTAATTTTTGTTCGTTTGATTAATATGTGTCTTGGTGTGTTTTTCCTAGGGTTTATCCTATATGGGACTCTCTATGCTTCCTAGACTTGGGTGACTATTTCCTTTCCCATGTTAGGGAAGTTTTCAACTATAATCTTTTCAAATATTTTCTCAGACCCTTTCTTTTTCTCTTCTTCTTCTGGGACCCCTATAATTTGAATGTTGGTGCATTTAGTGTTGTCCCAGAGGTCTCTGAGAATGTCTTCAGCTCTTTTCATTCTTTTTTCTTTATTCTGCTCCTTGGCAGTTATTTCCACCATTTTGTCTTCCAGCTCATTTATTTGTTCTTCTGCCTCAGTTATTCTGTTATTGATTCCTTCTAGTGTATTTTTCATTTCAGTTATTATGTTGTTCATATCTGTTGTTTGTTCTTTAATTCTTCTAAGATCTTTGTTAAACATTTCTTGTATTTTCTCAGTCTGTGCCTCCATTCTGTTTCTGAGATTCTGGATCGTCTTTACTATCATTACTCTGAATTCTTTTTCAGGTAGATTGCCTATTTCCTCTTCATTTATTTGGTCTTGTAGGTTTTTACCTTGCTCCTTCATCTGTGACATATTTTTTTGCTGTCTCATTTTTTTTTTTTTTAGTAAGTGTGATTGTGTTCCTATCTTACTGGTTGTTTAGCCTGAGGCTTCCAACACGGGGGTTTGTAGGCTATTGGGTAGAGCTGAGTCTTGGTGCTGAGATGAGGAACTCCGTCAGACCTCACTCCAATGATGAATATTCCCTGGGGTCTAAGGTTCTCCGTTAGTTCAGTGGTTCATATGAGGGAGGCCTGGGAGATCAGGAGGGGCAGGTGGGAGGGACCCTCCGGGAGGAGCTGAGCAGGAGAGAAGCAGAGGGCAATTGCCCTGCCCACTAGGGCCTGGGGAGCCTCCTGAACTCCCAGGCTGATCCCCTGCCCTCCAAAGCCCTCTCCAGGCTGCATAGCTCCTTGGGGGCATAGGAGGGAGGACAGGGAGATCAGGAGAGGCAGGCAGGAGGGGCCCTCCCAGACGGAGGAGCAGGAGAGGAGAGGAGGGCGTTTGCCCTGCCCATTCAAGCCCAGGAAGCCTGCTAGGCTCCCAGGTGAGGTCCCCTGCCCTCTGAGACCAGAGGTGTAGGGCACCCTGGGCCCCTTCTGTTCCTTGAGCCTAAGCCACACCCTCCACAGCCCCCAGGGCCTTTTTCAGCCCTGTGGGTCCTGAGCATTTTGCCCCACCCACTGCCCAAACCTCACCCTTTCTTAGGCCCCACCCTCCACAGCCAGGGCCTTCCCCCCCCACCCTTTTTTTTTTCTCTTCTTCTTTTTTTACTATTGTGATATTGTTGTACCTTCCGGTCATTGATTCATCTTTATTTTTATATTCTTCCTAACATATCTGTTAGTTTCCTAATTTTATTTTTTACTTTGTTATTTATTTTATTTTTTTTGGCTGCCCCAGGCGGCTCGTGGGATCTTGGTTCATGAACCCAGGGTTGGGCTGAAGCTCCTGCGGTGGGAGCTCTGAACTCTCAGTATTTTTAAAGTGAAAACACACAGGCTTAAATGGTCCAGGGACCTTGTTTCCAGCATATCACCCTGTCTTTTCTTGTCCTCTATCTCCAGTTTCTGATCCTTTCAGCATATAAATGTATTTAAACCTCTTCTATTAAAAAAAAAAAAAAGAAACAATCCCTTACTTGATCTCATTCTCTGGTTAAACCTCATCTCTTAATCCACAGCCAGGCATCTTAAAATGTAGGCTGGTCTTCATTTCTCCAGCTCTCATTCTGACCTCTGTATCCTGCGGGAGAGCCCTTATTCTCACTGAAACTGCTTTGCTCAGGCCACCAATGACCTTTTAGTGCTAAATCCTATGGTACCATCTTCTTTAACTTTCTGTTTTTTCAAACTTACACAATTATTTCAAACTTACAGAAAAATGGCAAGAATAGCACAGAGAACCCCCAAATATCCTCACTTATCCACCACTTTTTAACATTTAGCCGCATTTCTTCATTCTCTCTCTTTCTGTAGATCTCCCACTCTCCATTTGTAGACAAACAAATCTACATTCTGTCATTTATAGTATTATTGTTTGTATCATCATTACTTAGTTTGTCTGAATCATTTGAAACTTGCATATATGAGTTGCATACATCACTCCCTTTTCGTGGCACCTTTTTACTTGTCTTCTCTGCAGAGTTGAACCCTGTTCACTGATTTCCCTTCCTTGAAGTTTTCATGTCTCAGGTTCCATGACACTGTTTTATCCTGGCCAGCTTTCTGCCTCTCTGGCAATCCCTTTGTAATCTTTTACCTTCTCTACCTCTGCTCTCCCTTAAAATATTCTTACCAATTTCTCCAGGGCCCTGTTCTTGACCTTCCTTTCTTCTCCCACTACCTACAATTCCTGGGGCAGCTCAGCAATTCCCATGGCTGCAACCCACCAGGGAATTCTTATGATGCAAATGTATACAGGTTAACTCAGATGTCTCTCCTGAGTTCTAGGTCCTCCTCCCTACAGTCACCTCCTAACTCAACGTCAGGCCCACTGCTGGCCTCACGCACCCCTCTTTCATTCCCAGAACCAAAGCCCTCCTTTTCTTGCTCAGTGGTGTTGGTGCCACTAATCAGACACTCAGAAACTGTTCTCTTTCTCTCTCCCACATTCACCTTGTATTTAAGCAATTGCTAAGTTTGTTCATTCCACTTTCTGACCACCTCAAGGCAGGGGCTGAGGGGGATCAGGTGCTGTCCTAACCTGCCAGGAGTTCAGTCCAGCCAGTGGAAAAAGATATACCCAGCGTCCGGCAAAGCGAACTGATGGCATGTGGAGTGTGGGGCAAACAGAGCAAATGCTGCCACCTTTCCAGTTCTCTCATCATCTCTTGCAGAAATTACAGCAGAAGTCGCCTGACTGGTTTCGCTGTCTCTGCAATCTTATTATTCTTTTCCAGTCTATTCTTCAGACCTTGGCAGTTTGTTAACATGCAAGCCCAATGATGTCATTAACCTGCTTACAATTTGCCAATGGCTTCCTGCTCTCCGTAGGATAAAATTGAAAATCTTTTGATCGGCATAAAAAGCCTTTCATGGCTCCTCGCTGACCTGCCCAGCCCTGTGTCCCTCATGCTTTGCCCTTTAGCTACTGAACTCCAGGTAATACTCAGGACAGGCTAGATTGCCCTGCATTTTTACACCTCTGCTCCCATTCGTCTGCTTGGCATATTTTGACTCATCCTTCTAGGGGCAGCTCAGGTGCTCTCTCTTTTCAGGAAGCTTTTCCTGTCTTTTTAGAGCAGAATTAGGTGCTCTTTTAGTTACACTAAAAGAAAGAATTAAATTATACCTACTTTTATATCACTGCATTATAATGATTACATAACTGCTTTCCCACTACCAAAAGTTTTAAGCTCCTTGAGGGTAGGAATCTTTTTCTTTTTTAAAAAAGGATTTTTTGTCAAGTTTTATTTACTTTTCTGAAGAGTTTTTAAAAAAAAAAACATGTCTTTTGGGCTAGTCACCTAAAAGCTAGTGGTTGGAATATAGTAGGTACTCAATAAATATTTGTCGTCTGAATTATTTTGATTTCACGTAAAGGTATTTCTTAGTAGTGAGTTACTCATTGTTAGAGTAAGTTTACTGAGGGATATGCAGATTCTCTGAAAATCATCTTTCAAGAAAAAGATTTCAAATGAGGCCCATTTTCACTTGAGATTCACTAAATGACCTTTAAATGGTTTTTTAATCAACCATTAAATATTGAGATCAGCTTTGGGTGAAGCAATGTGCTAGGAGGTGGAGAGGAATACAATGCTAAGGTTCAAGGAGCTTATCATGTAGTTGGTACAAAAGAAACACAGGCAACAGCTAATAAGACAGTGGCCGAATAGGATTAAACCCTGGCGGAGTGGTCCCAGCCACAGGCACACCAGGACAGGGGTGGGAGAGGCAGGAGGGGGACCACAGAGAAGCCATCTGAGCTGGGTAGTTGAAGAGGAGAAAAAAAGTCAGCCTGGAGGTTTGTATACTGAGTGCCCCGCCAGCATGCAGGACGCGCAGCGAACACCTAACAAATCCTTTCCGAAAAAAGAAAGGGAAACATCCCTTGGGCTGCTCGGTCTTGCTGTCATTTAGATGCGACAATCTTAAGATGCTTTGCTCCTTATTGCCTTTCCTCAGGAGTGGGTTAGAAACAGATGAGTCTTGTACCCTCAGAGATGAAACAGTATCCTTTTTGCTTTCTTCTGATTTTCCTCTGTACGAAGTTTTTTACTGTCTCTGCCTAGGGCCATGCCATGCGTTAAGCACCGTGATTTTACCTTGATTATTTTATCATTGGCCGAGACTCCTAGTGACAAGTGTGAAAGCTAGAGTTTGCAAGAATCCTACATGCTTCAACTGTGTTTCCTATAGTAATTTAAGTAACTAGAGATAAAGGATCATAGATTTATAGCATTTTGCAGCTGGGATGGACCTTGTAGTTCATTTCAGCCAATGCTTCGTTTAAGAAAAAAGAAACTTAAGGCTCGGGGGAAGCTGAGATTTGCCCAAGTCATGCATTGAGTAAATGGCAGGTCAGGGCCCAGAGCTCCCTGTCTTCTGACCCAGTCCTTTACCCACAACACATAACAAGCCTTAAGGCGTTTCCTTTGTCCCCTCGATCCTGTTGGCCGAGCTGCCTAGGCTCTCCATCAGGTCTGGTAGGAGACCCTGTCCTCTGGGTCCACTTCTAGGAGACATTTGTCCCCATCCTCCCAACTTCTGGGTGTGGCCTCCCTGACATCAGCTTTCAGGAAGCTTCAGGTGAATGGCTGTTTTCATTTCTTTCTTTCTTTCTTTCTTTCTTTCTTTTTTTTTTTGGCAACTCTAAGAGTAGCCTGGAGGCTACTGCAGAGGCAAAAAGATGATTTGAGCTGTCCCTCTTTTCTAACTTTTCTGAAACTGGAATGAATTTTATTCTTCTTATTATTACTTTTCCACTGTTCATAGTTTTAACTAATGACGTCAACAGGCCCTACAGGCTGGGTGATTTCAAAGGGCTTTATCCCTTATGAAGCAGGTATAAAACCCGGTACAAGAGCAACTGCCCCATGTAATACTATACACTGGATTAAGAAGACATCAGCTGCTAGAACTTTTCTTGATTCTTCTAGAAAAACAATCAGTGGGGACGGTTTCATAAAAATCTTCCCTGAAACCATATTGTGATTTCAAAGTAGTAAATCCATGGCCAAAAAAAGGGATGTCATCACGCTAAATTACTAGGTAGTAGGCGTTTATGTTCTGCAAATGAGGGCTCAGTGAGGCTCTAGGGATTCCCACCCATTTTTAGGGACCATATCACCCATCACCTAGGGATACTATATGACTGATAACTCCTAAAGGAGACAGACTTGGGAGCAGCACAGTATTGGACAGTATTTTGGAACTGTGATTTTTTTTTCCTGCCTGTATTTTCTCCATGCCATTCCTCTGAATGTTTGAAGAGTGATATGATGATTTTTCTCTAGGAAATAGAACGCTGGGAAAGTGGGTAGGGTTGGCTAGCTGAGCAAGTAATGACCCATCTGGGCAGAAGGCAGTCTTACCATCAGAAGGTGGGTAGCTATTCTCAGGCATAAGAATAAACCCTTAAGTGATAAGATCTCAGTCACAAACATCACTTAGATCCAGCAGTAACCCTTGAAACACACTTAAAATTCAATCTAGCAGGTGACCTTTAGCTGTTGGGCTTTCTGATGCCATTTGTCTTCAGGGTCGATAGTGACATTTCCAGTCTCTCTGGTGTTCTGAATAGACGTCTTGTCAGTTACTCTGACGGGGTAGGAGATCTAAGGGGGTAAAACATATACAGCACGTTAACTGGATTCATTTTAGTCTTATGGCCATGGGGCTCGAGTCTGTACTCTAGAAAGAGGTCCTGCAGGGTTACGTTTTATTTATAGTTCATTTCAAGGATTCATCTCAGTCCTTAGGTATCTGGATTATTCCCAAGGAAAATGGGAATAAACAATGTTTTCTCTTGCAGGGATGATGTGAGAATTTGTGTTTTGAGGTCAAACTACTAATTATTGGGTTGGCCAAAAAATTCATTCCGTAAGATTATGGGAAAAACCCGAATGAATTTTTTGGCCAACCCAATACTTAAATGCTCAATACATACTCAGGGGACCTGATTTTCGAACAGTTATCTGAGCCGGACGCTGCAACTAATGTTTAAGTATACCAAACAAATTATGAAATAACACTATACCCCGAGATGATGATAAGAACAACAAAAATAACTAATATACATCGAATGCTCATGATAGCTGTCCTAACCTAAGCACTTCGTATACATTAGTTAATTCTCACAACAGTCTTACCAGGTATGTACCTTTTATTATCCCCTTTTTGCAAATGACAAAACTGAGGAACAGAGAGGTTAAGTAACTTGCCCAGAATCAACAGCTAGTAAGCAGAGGAGCCAGGCAGTCTAACTCCAGAGACTGTACATTTAGCGATTTTGCTAAATTAACTCACTTATTGGAAATATCATCTTTGACTTGCAGACTTTGTAGTTTTGACACCCCATAAATTGGAAGGATGTAGGTTAGTGGTGCTCAACTTTAGAAAGATATTAGAATAACCTAGGAAGCTTTTAAAAGTTAATGTTCTGGTCCCATCCCAGATCAATTAAATCAGAAGCTCTGGGGGTGTCCCCAGATATAAGACTCGTACTTTAAAAGCTCCCCAGGGGCTTCCCTGGTGGCGCAGTGGTTGGGAGTCCGCCTGCCGATGCAGGGGACACGGGTTCGTGCCCCGGTCTGGGAAGATCCCACATGCCGCGGAGCGGCTGGGCCCGTGAGCCATGGCCGCTGAGCCTGCGCGTCCGGAGCCTGTCCTCCGCAACGGGAGAGGCCACAACAGTGAGAGGCCCGCGTAACGCATAAAAAAAAAAAAAAAAAAAAAAAAAGCTCCCCAGGTGGGTCTAACCTGAAGACAGGTTTGGGAGCCAGTGATGAAGGCAGCTGTGTGGGATTTCGGTCCCCAAATTATTGATGGATTTAGGTCCCCAAATTATTGATGGATTTAAGTCCCCAAATTATTGATGGATTTAGGTCCCCAAATTATTGATGGATTTAGGTCCCCAAATTATGGAGGCTCTCATTAGCTACCTGTTTTAAGTCAAGGAATTAGATTGTCTTCTGTGCTATATGGAATTCTAGCCACCAGGTAGCATTTCAGAAAGCAAACTTAAAGTTCTGCCATAGTAATGTTGGCAAAGATTCTGGCGGTAATTATCCAGTACACGCTCTATCAACAACGTCTATCCAGTACACCTGGTAGACGTTCCTCCCCTCACTGCCTAATCACTTGCCCCTTCTCCAGGCAGGAGTTATCTGCTTGTCACTATTCGCATAGGTTTAAAGATCTTGACAGAGAAAGAAGGAACAAGGTGGCTTGTGAACAGTTCCTTTCTGTGGGAGACCTGGTCCTTTCAAACACTCCCTGGAGTAAAATGTTAGACCTTTGAATCTCTGTTGTATCAGTGATAAACATTATTTTCCATCCTCCAGAAACCTAAATGCTATAAGGCTCTTCCTTATAAGAGCAGTGATAGGTCTGTCTGTAATTTCTATCCCTCTGCCCTTTGAAATAACGTAGAATAAGTCAATCCCTCTGTCGGAAAACAGCCCTAAACTGGTAGAACCTAAGATGCCTTCCCCAAGCCTTCTCTTATATAGAAGACTTCTCAAGATGTCTTTGTCATTCCTCCTGGGAAAGATTATTCATATGGGGTCCTGTGACCACCCTGCTTTGTCACCTGCAAATGCTGGTCTCCCCATTTCTAAACTGATGTCCTTAATTTTAAAATTTAGATTCAGGATTTGATACTTGTTTTGTTAAATTTCCCCTGGTGGGCTGTGTGGTGTGAGAAGTAGCAAGGTGGAACGCTGGAAAGAGCATGGGATTTAGAATCTGTTATGGCTGGGTTTAAATTCTCCCTCTGCTGCTGACTTTTTATGCAGACTAGTATTCAATGCAGAAAGAGGCAAAAATACTTGTTAAATATTAACTGGTAAGCAGGCAGTTGACAGTGAAGATAACCTCATTCCTCACCACTCAAGGTGGCTTCTCTGACACAAGAAAGACAATTTGTTCCTTTTGTTTTGGGTGTAACCCCCTCTCTCCCTGAATGCCTCCCTATCACAATTGCCCTACTAATATATACAAATAAGGGAAATAGTGTGAAAGTTTCAGTACTTAAAGGATCTGAAAATGGGAAAAAATGAAAATATAACTTTTTCCATGTTTGAATTCTCACCGCTAATACAAGGTACAAAATGTACTGTTGGATCATGGCGATTTTTAAATGACAGGCGGAAGTAATGAACAGATTTTGAGTGATTACCTACTCTGCAAATGGAAAACTTCACAATACCATGCAACAGTTTAACTTGTGCTGAGATGGAAAGTTTGGAGTTGTAAATGCTATAAATGCCCAAGGTCAGGAACCGCTTCTCGTGTTTCCATCTCTCAGTCCCTCACTGGTTCCAGAAACATGGGATGACGGTAAAAGTATTAGATTTCACAACTTCTGTCATCATTTGCTCAAAGGCTTCGGTCCCTTACTGCCATGACGTTAAACAGATACACAACTCATTTAAAAGAAAAATCACCTCCATCCTGGAGGAGAAATGAAGGTCGGGGCAGGAAAAGAAATCGAAATAGGCTGCCTAAGCAGGCGAGGACATCCCCCTTTTTTAAACGTCAAACACGCAATGTCTTGGACAAGCTGGAGCTTGTCCAAGCTTTATTCCTAGATCTGCCACTAGGGGGTTTGATTCCGGCTTTTGTAAAGGGGACTTAGTTAATTTGGTTTTTCACTGGTGATATTCATTGTTTGATTAACAACGATGGGATCCCTTATGGAGCTCTGATAAAAATTTTACAAATGAAAAATACATTGTCCTACGCTTCCTTCCCCAGAGAACATAGGATGTATAATATTTCCATCCACAGGCTGTTTTGGTAGAACTTGGTGTCTGAATCACTCCACCGAGTCTCTGAGTGAGTAAAACATACTTCTACATTATCTCTTTGAAAGTGGAATGGGACACAACCTCTGCTAGCTATTTCTTTTTTTTCCTTGGTGAACCATTCTATTAATACCAATCAAATCGAGAAAATGATCAAATGAAATTGATTTTGAGCAGCATAAGCTGTGTAATGTCTATTCTGTTAAATTGGGGCCATAATTGCTTCTCCACTGAAAAGATACAACAAAGACAGCAATCATGGCATGTCATTATCCCAGACTAGAAAACCGGCCTTTGCTGGGAGGACTTCAAAGGCTTGTGGTTCTCGAATTGCATTTGCTGCTATTGTCGGAGCGCAGGCAATCTTGATTAGGTGTTTACACTGAGGTAAGGCGCAGAGCGGAGCGCCTGAGTGCCTGGGTCTAGAGCCATTAAAAAATTGTACATTATGTCCCTGGCTTTGAAGTGAGGGTTTATATGTAGGAGAGCAACTCAGATTGAGTACAGCTGAGCTACATTGGGCAGCTACTTCTCTCTCAAAGAAACTCATCAGGTGCTTGGAGAATCAGCGCCACAGAAAAAGTTGATGCTTTTCCAAGAGCTGTATGTGAGTCACTGTGTGTCCGCAGAGACACACACTGAAACATGTTTAAATAGAATATCACTGTGTGGTCCTGCAGTCGCAGGAGGTTCGGGTCCTTTTTTCCTCTCTACTGTTTTCTGTTAATAACCTTGTGTTTAGATGTCCTGGGGAGTCTCGCATTAATTTATTAGGTTCCTTGTTGTTCTCATTCCTTGATGGTGTTAACAACGAGCGTATATCCCAGTTAAAATAGGCCAGAGAGTCCTAATTTTCTAAATGTGGTATTTGCTTGCCATCATTCCAACACAGCTGTTACTGAATCCCTCTCTTTGGGGCGTAATCAGCGGACTCAGTTGATGTTTCTTTGTTAACTTGGCTAATGAGTGATCTGCAGTTTTAACTGTGCTATTTCTAATACACTTTGCTCTGTATCAGTCTGCACCTGCTAAGATCAATGGTACTGCCCCCTGTATTGACAAACGGCCAGCAGAAGAGGTGGAGGCACGGCAACACAGAGAGCCTGCCACGGTCAGGCTCCAACACGGGGATTTAGTACAGCTGTTTGAATTATCTGGGGATTTGTATTATTCAGCTATTTAGAGACAAGACACCTGAAACCTGAAATGTTTTGGCTCTGCCTGGCCACCTTCTCCATCCTGTAGAACACTTCGTAATGTATCAGTGTTTAGCACTTACGGGCTCAGGAAGAAATTGACGACACTGACACCTCTGGATATAGTATTTTTACATTCATTTTCCAGATAAGATACTTGAGCTTTTAACAACCCCAAACTAATTATGCCAGTCCCCTACTTTAAAATCCTTTGATGCTTTTACATTGCCCTTCCCTTTTAAGGTTTATAAGGCCCTACATCCTCTACTCTTCAGCCTCCCCTCCCTGCTCTCTTTAGACTGTACTTTTTCAGGTCTGCCGTTGGGCCACATGCCTTGGGTCCACACACAGGGCCATTCTTTGACTGGAAGGTCCCCTTTACCTCACTTATTCTGACCAATCCCATTCGCTGTTCTAGCCTTGGCTGAAATATAGTTAGCCTTCCCTGATACCCTGGAGGAGGTTGTAACAGATGCACCTGAGCTCATGGCCTTAGTGCTCTGTCCTTTCCCTTGCGTGACAAGTTTCACCCTGGTCATTATGTTTGTCTCGCCTCTAGATGTTAAGTCCCATGAGGGCAGGAAAAGTAGGGACTCCGTGCTGCACTGTTCGGCTCCAGAGGCGCTACTCCCATGAGCTACGTGGTGGTTCTGGATGTGCCTGGCGCATATGTGCTCAATAAATGTTACTGAGTGAGAAGATCAATCTACATTGCTCACTGGACGCTCCGTTTACATCAGAACACATCTAATCTAGCGTTTATCTGGCTAGATCTGTGGTTTATATTAAAGCCTGGAGGCTGTCAGCAAAACAAGGTGGAAGCTAGGATCCCATCTCTGTTCTTTCCCTCGCTGGTTCGGCCCCAGGCCCAATGGCCCTTCAGCACTTCAGCCCTCGGAATTTGCTGTTCCCTTTTCCAAGGAAGCCCTTTCTTCAAACATTTGCCTGGCGGTTTCTCCCACCTCCTCTGTGATCTATTTACAGTTGTAACCCCGCTCCCAGCATCCCCTCTCCCTCTGCTGTGCTTCATTTCTCTCCTCACCATTACATCACCTACTAGTACGCTGATGATCTGTTTTGTCTATTGTCTGTCTCCTCCTAATAGAAAGTTAGCCCCACAAAGGCTGGGATTTTTGTCTGCTTTGTTCACGGATGTATTCCAAGTACTTAGGACAATGCCTGACACATAATAAGCTCTTAATAATTATATGCAAATGAACGAAGCAATCAGCCGTTTTCAAGAACGTGAAAGAGATTTTTAGGAATGTGTCTGAACTTCCCGTTAACACAACTCAGAATATTGTAGGTGTGACCTCTGGTTGGTCACAGGATTCAAACTGCTCCATTACTAAAATGCTTCAGTGATTCCATGTCATGTAGAGGAAAGGCCTAACTCTCCAGCACAGTAGGCTAAAACTTGAGCATGTATCAGAATCAGTTAGAGGGCTTGTTGAAACACAGAGGTGAAGGCCTCACCCCAGAGTTTCTGACTCAGGAGATCTGGGCTGGGGCCCGAGAATTTTCATTTCTAATGAGTTGCCAGGCGGTTCTGATGCTGCTGGTCCGGGGACCACATCCTGAGAGCCCCCGCTTTAAAATGACACACAGGGGCCTACATGAAAGGCCCATGCCCATTTCTCTAGCCTAAATACGCACACGCCCATCCTCATGATCTAGTCATGTACAACACGGAAGTTCTCCTTAACTAACTTGCTAGATTAAGTAACACTCTCCAGTCCTTTCTTAAGATAGTGGGCCAAATGCTCATGGCTGGTCAGCTACTCTGTGGTATGCCTTGGTATGTCTATTTCCACTAGTTGAGTTATATAGTTACCAAGAGTCTTTTATGAGTGTTCTCAAACCTGTCTATTCCTATTGTACGTGTTGTTAAAATTATGAACTTTCTTTTTAAAGGTTAGATCATCTGGAGATATCTGAGTGTGAATAGAGAGTTGTTGTTTCCATGAAAAAATAAGTTAAATAATTTAGAATGTTCCTAGGGGAACAGTCACAAAAATCTAGTAAGATTATGATCTTAGCTCGTTTCTAAACACTTTTTAAGTTTTTACGTTGCTTTCAAGAAATCGGGGGCTTCCCTGGTGGCGCAGTGGTTGAGGGTCTGCCTGCCGATGCAGGGGACATGGGTTCGTGCCCCGGTCCTGGAAGATCCCACATGCCACGGAGCGGCCGCGCCCGTGAGCCGTGGCCGCTGAGCCTGCACGTCCGGAGCCTGTGCTCCGCAACGGGAGAGGCCACAACAGTGAGAGGCCCGCGTACCGCAAAAAAAAAAAAAAAAAAAAAGAAAAAAAAGAAATCGGAAGTGAACACCATAGATCTTTCAAACTGACGTGAGAAAGATAATACAAAACTGTAGTCCACAGAATATACACTGACAGGAAGGCCCGGCCCCTCAGTAAAAGGTTGGTGAATTAATGTGTATTTATATACTTTAAGTGAAAGTAAAGTACTTAAGGTCATCGTTTGTCACATCTGCTTTAACCACTTTACTTGATTAACTGACCAACTGCCAGGTCATGACCAGCACCGAAGTGCTTCCTCCTGTACCCACAGGTCTCTACTTAAACAGTGTCCTTTCTCACCCTCATGCCATCCCATATGCTCTCTCTGCCTGTGGTAACTTTGCTGTCCACCTCCACCTGTTACTTTCTACTTCTCCCTAAAGAGTCAGTTCAATGACCGCCTCTTCCGTGAAGCCCTCTCTGACTTCCCCCGACAGACTTGGGTACTTCTTCTTCTGGGTTCCTTTGGGGCCAGACATGTATCCAGGACAGCAGTTATCACTTGGTTCTGACTGTTTACATGTCTGCTTCCCACTTGGCCAGAAGCTCCTGAAGAGCATATACACTGACAGCAGTTTATAAAATGACCACAGGATCGTAGCATCTGGGGGAATTTGGTAAAGAGGCAAAGAATGGTTCCCATCACCATAGCTCTCGACTTTACTGCACAGCAGTGCACTATGGCCTGGGTTAGACAGCACAGAATTATCAGGTTCTCCAGGCACATCTTGGACACCTATCCTTAGACATGATTAATTCTGTTCAAGTTCTGGTTTTTGAAAGGGCGTGCTTCAGTTATGGGGAAACTTTTCTTTCCATGGATCCCTCCTCAGTAATGTCGAATTAGTGAAGTGTCACTCTACAGATCAGATAAACAAGTGCTGAATAGTGCATACAAGAAAGATGCCTTAAGAAACTTCTTGTACTGAAAAACCATAAAGTTCAATTTAAATTACGCTGTCATAAGTAAGTGTTCTTGTTGTGGTTGCACAGGGCAAAATAAAAAACAAAAGGTCAATCAGTGAACATACCCAGAGTACCTACTCTGTAGAAGCATATTTCTAATGAGTATAATATGAGATATGGGACTCAAAAACACCATCAGACTAGAGGAATTCTATAAAAAAGAATTCTGTGTTTCTAACCAAACATAATTAGAAAAAGATGATCATAATTTAAACAAAGGTAAAGTTTAATTTTATAGACAACCAAAAGTTTCACAAACCATGAAATTTAAAACCATGGAAAAGGAGAGTGTCACATCACTTCGATATTAATCTTATCCAATAGGAGGCTAATTTCAAATCAAATGTTCAATGATAAATATAACATATTTATACAGGGCTATATGACTGTGCAAAGTGTTCACATACAGCATCTTATTTGGGCATCTCAATAATCCTGGGTCTGTAGAAGAAGGCAAACATTTGTAACCTCACTCTGATGGGGAAAAACAAAGCTCAGCAAGGTTTTTTTGTATTTACCAAAGGTAATAATTGGCTCTAATAATAACGGGGCTCAAATCTGGTCTTTCAATGCCAAATTCCATTATTTAAGTCAAGAGCACAAGCTCGTTAGTCGTTTTTATTTTTTCATTTTGAAAGTGGTAAAATTCGGAACCCCCCCCCAAAACTATTTAAAAATCACATTCCTTCATAAAAGATGTAGAAAGTGCTTACTGTATGCCAGGCTCTCGGAGTTCAGAGATGAGCCTTTAGGAGCTCAGAGTCATGTAAAGACATACAGACACGTACACTAAATAGTGCGGTGTGGTGTTATGGATTCTACGGTGGATGTTCAAGGATGAGGGAGGAACTCAGAGAGTCTTCATAAAGATAGGGGACTTTGAGTTGAATCTCAGAAGGAGGCTGAGATTTTCTCAAGCAAACAAGACAGGGAAAAGTAATCCATCAGCCTGGACAGAGGCCCAGGGGAAACACTGGGTTCTGGGAGCTGTGAGTTCCCGGAGTACGACTGGAGCATAGGATGCAACGGAGGAGTGACAAAGGATGAGGCTAAAATGGCAGGAAGGAGCCAGGTCACAAAGGGCCTCGAGTACCACTCTGAGAGTCAGAATTTTATCTTGAAATCAACAGGGACTCTCATTAAGCAGGAGATTGATATGATCAGATTTGTATCTAAGAAGAACATTTGTGAAGGAAGTGGAGAAGATAGATTTGAAAGAGTTATGATGTGAAATTGCACTTCAAAACCAAAGTGTCAAATATTCATATGTTCCTTATCACCAAGTGTAAATATTTGAAATACAACTGAGACCAAAGGCAACTATTAAAGAAATATTGCCAACAAGTTGGGTACAAGACTGTAGGGTCCTATAATCCATGGGGCAGTGTTTGATTGACTGGGGACCCTCAGGAGACAGCATGGTGAGTGTGAGGTGTGTCCACCCCCGTTGTGTACAGTCTTTTGGGAGTCACATCATAGAATGGGCTGCAAGAGCCTACAGATGTTATTCTTTTGACAACACTCTGTTCTTATTCTACCTGCAGTCACGTCCCTTTCATTTTGAGACACTGTAGCCTGAAAAAAAAAAAAAGCTATTTAGGAGAACCTATTCCCGGGGTGGATTCCTTTCTCGTGGCTTAAGGAATGACCAGTGGTAATAACAGCTTCCCTTCACTGAGTGTCTGCCACGTGTCAGGAGCTTTGTATAAGCTCTTCCAATAGCCCTCCAAGGCAGAAATGGACCCCATACAATAGATGAAGAAGATAAGGTTTGAAGAGTCACTTGCTCAAATATCTAGTTGGTGGTACCACCTAGTACACGGAAAAGCCAGCATTTAACCCATGATAGTCTGACTCCCAAACCAGTGTTCTGTTTCAGTTTCATCTCTTCTCCCACTATACTGTGTTGCCCCCTAGGAGAGAATGCTGCTTCCAAGGCTGGGGTCCCAGGGCTTACACAGTCTTTTCTTTTTCATCCATTCACGTCTCAACTCGAATGATATCTCCTCAGAGAGCCCTTCCCCAAGTACCTCGCTAAACATCCCAGTTACACCCTGCTCATTACTTTATTAAAGAAAGTTGATTCAGTATCCTTTGAGATGTTTATCCCTTCCTGAAGTTATTTTGTTACATGTTTCCTGTCACCTGACTGGATGTAAGTCCCTTGAAGGCCGGGCTCTGCATGTCTTGTTTTCTGTTACATCCCTAGCACTAAGAAGAGTACCCAGCATGCACTGTTGCTCAATAAATGCTTGTTGGCTGAGTTACCTGCGACCCCAGCAACAGTCTCAAAGATGTGCTGGTGCTCAGAATGGGTAGTGGATTCTATATAGGACTTTATATTGTTTAGAAGGCCATAGCTAATTGAATAACCTTTCTATATGCACACTGCAAAGTATCTGTAATTTCTTTAAGAAATTTCAAGGAAAAAACCAGAATAACACGTATAAAGCACTTACTGCTCCTTTCTGAGTCTGTACTAAATCTCGCCTTCATCAGCCTTCAAAGTCACATTAGAATCAAGATAGAAAGGTAGCTCAGGACTTCCCTGGGGGTGCAGTGGATAAGAATCCGCCTGCCAATGCAGGGGACACGGGTTCGAGCCCTGGTCCAGGAAGATCCCACGTGCCGCGGAGCAACTAAGCCCGTGCGCCACAACTACTGAGCCTGTGCTCTAGAGCCACGAACCACAACTATTGAGACCACGTGCCACAACTACCGAAGCCCACATGCCTAGAGCCCGTACTCCGCAACAAGAGAAGCCACCGCAATGAGAAGCCCGCACACCGCAATGAAGAGTTGCCCCCCGCTCACCACAACTAGAGAAAGCCTGCACGCAGCAACGAAGGCCCAAACACAGCCAAAAACAACAACAAAAAAAGGTAGCTCATTGTTGAAGAGACAATTTCCTTTAATGGTAGATCATAAATTGACTCAAATTCTAGTGAGTTTCAGACAAATACTTATGGTTATGAAACAAATCATAAATAAAAGTAAGCACTGAGGGCTTTTCTGGTGGTGCAGTGGTTGAGAGTCCGTCTGCCGATGCAGGGGACACGGGTTCGTGCCCCGGTCCGGGAAGATCCCACATGCTGTGGAGCAGCCAGGCCCGTGAGCCATGGCCACTGAGCCTGTGCGTCCATAGCCTGTGCTCCGCAACGGGAGAGGCCACAACAGTGAGAGGCCCGCGTACCGCAAAAAAAAAAAAAAAAAAAAAAAAGTAAGCACTGAATATTCACCAGCAAAGTTATTGGCCGACTGTGATACTTATGTGCCGTCTAGCGTGTGTTGGTTTTTACATCAGTTCCTTGCCTCACACATCATGTGACTAAGATTTTGCAATGTATTCAAACGTGATTTTTCTAGTGCATTTTAATGTGAGATTAACAGATCTATGAAAAATGGTGAAATGATTGTGGAGAAATTGAATTTAAAAATTAGTGGTTCTACTCTGAGCCATTATTTTCAAGCAAAAGTGCAATTCAGGTGACCCTGAGCAATCAGGGGGGTGTAAAGTTACCAGGGTTCCTACAAAACACTGTACATTCTAAACACATAGGCATGGTTCAAAAATAAGAGATATGGAAAGGTATAAGGTGAAAAGTTTTGCTCCCACCCTACTCCCCCTCCACCCTCTTACAATTAACCACCTATGTATCTTTTCTCACTTTTTTTTTTTTTTTTTTTTTTTTGCGGTACACGGGCCTCTCACATTGCAGAGCACAGGCTCCGGACGCGCAGGCTCAGCGGCCATGGCTCACGGGCCTAGCCGCTCCGCGGCATGTGGAATCTTCCCGGACCGGGGCACGAACCTGTGTCCCCTGCATCAGCAGGCGGACTCTCAACCACTGCGCCACCAGGGAAGCCCTACTAGAGCCATCTTACAGAAAATACAGAACAAACCTTTTGGCCAATCCAATAGTTCCCTGTGCTATACAGTAGGACCTTGTTGTTTATTTTATATATAGTAGTTGGTATCTGGTAATCCTAAACTCCTAATTTATCCCTCTTCCACCCCCTTTCCCCTTTGGTAACCATAAGTTTGTTTGCTGTGTCTGTGAGTCTGTTTCCGTAAATAAGTTCATTTGTGTCACATTTTAGATTTCACATATAAGTGATATCATATGGTATTTGTCTTTCTCTTTCTGGCTTACTTCGCTTAGTATGATAATCTCTAGTTGTATCATGTTGCTGCAAATGTGGCATTATTTTGTTCTTTTTTATGGCTGAGCAGTATTTCATTGTATATATGTATTACCTCTTCCTTATCCATTCATCTGTCGATGAAGATTGTTTCCATGTCTCGGCTATTGTGAATAGTGCTGCTGTGAAAGTAGGGGTGCATGTATCTTTTTGAATTATAGTTTTGTCTGGATATATGCCCAGGAGTGGGATTGCTGGAACATACGGTAATTCTGTTTTAGTTTTCTGAGGACCCTACATACTGTTTTCCCCAGTGGCTGCACCAACTTACATTCCCACCAAAAGTGTAGGAGGGTTCCCTTTTCTCCACACTCTCTCTAGCATTTGCTATTTGTAGACTTTTTAGTGATGGCCATTCTGACCAGGGTGAGGTGGTACCTCACTGCAGTTTTTTTTGTTTGTTTTTGCGGTATGCGGGCCTCTCACTGTTGTGGCCTCTCACGTTGCGGAGCACAGGCTCCGGACGCACAGGCTCAGCGGCCATGGCTCACGGGCCCAGCCACTCCGCGGCATGTGGGATCTTCCCGGACCAGGGCACGAACCCGTGTCCCCTACATAGGCAGGTGGACTCTCAACCACTGTGCCACCAGGGAAGCCCCTGTATACACTTTTATACAACTTTAGCTTCTCTGTTAGTAATAATAAATCCTGATATGTTGTCCATCCATAATGGTTCATGAGGAACATCTCATTTTTTTAATAGCTACAGTGTACTCTGTTATATGAATATACTATAATTTATTACACATTCCCCATATATAGACATCTGGGTACTTTCTAATCTTTTGCTATTAGAAATGAGGACGAAATGAATGATTTTGTTCAAGGGTTATTTCAAAACTGCACACATATAACTAGGATACATTCCTGGGAGTGGAAGATGTTGGGTCAATTTAAAAAATAATGATTACTAACATGTATATAGTGCTCGCTATAAGCCAGGCATTGATTTAAGCACTCTCCATATATTAACTCATTTAATCTTCTTAATAATCCTTTGAGGAAGGTACTAGTATTATCTCCATTTTAAAGATGAGGTTACTGAGGCACAGAGAGGTTAAGCAACCTGCCCAAGGTCAGATGGCTAGCAGGTGTCAGTGTCAAGCAACCTGGCTTGAAAGCCTATACTCTTGGCCATTAAGCTTTGCTGTCTCAAGGAGTGTATGTAGTATTTGTATGTTAAGTAGATATTAACAAATTGTCCCCCATACTAGTTAATCCAATTTATTCTCTCATCAGCTTGACTATACTTTTTTGCCCAGAGGTAAACTGGGCAAAAACTGGGAATTTTGTTGGTTTGATTATAGATGAAAAATGGAATCCCAATGTAGTATTAATTTGGATTTCTCTTATAATGACCAAAGTTGAATATCTTTTCATATGTTTAATAGCCATATGTATTAACTTTTCTGTGAATTATCTATTCATATCTTTTGTGAATTTTTATATTGGGATATTGGTCTTTTTCTTATTTCTAGGAGCTCTTTATATATTAGAGCTATTCGTGTTTTGGCTGTGATATGAATTAGAAATATTTTTTCTAGTTCTTTATATTTTGGCTTTCTTATGCCTTTTTTCTTGCAGAAGCTTTTGATATTTATGTACAGTTGACCCAAACAAAGTGGGGGTTAGGGGCACTGACCCTCCCCGCAGTTGAAAATCTATGTATAACTTTACAGTCAGCCCTCCATATCTGTAGTTCTGTATTTGTGAATTCAACCAACTAAAGATCGTGTAGTACTGTAGTATGTATTTTTTAAATAATCTACAAATAAGTGGACCTGTACAGATCAAACCCATGTTGTCCAAGGGTCAACTGTAGTCAAATCTATCAGCATTTTGTAGATTTTGGACCTCAAATCGGGTCCTACCTTTATCAAATCACAATATCAGATCATGTATTCTCACACTAATTTGGTTCTATTTCTAGACTTTCTATTCTTCTATTTTTCTGTCTGTGTATACATTAAATATTACCCTACTATTTAATTAATGAGGCTTAAAATATACTCTGTTATCTAGTGGGGCTAGATTCTCTCATGACTCTTAATTTCCAGAGCTTGCTTTACCATTCTTTTTTTTTTTTTAATTTATTTTATTTTATTTATTTTTGGCTGCATTGGGTCTTCATTGCTGCATGTGGGCTTTCTCTAGTTGCGGCGAGCGGGGGTTACTCTTCCTTGTGGTGTGCGGGTTTCTCATTGCAGTGGCTTCTCTTGTTGTGGAGCACGGGCTCTAGGCAAGCGGGCTTCAGTAGTTGTGGCATGCGGGCTCAGTAGTTGTGGCATGCAGGCTCAGTAGTTGTGACTCGTGGGCTCTAGAGCCCAGGCTTAGTAGTTGTGGCATATGGGCTTAGTTGCTCTGCAGCATGTGGGATCTTCCCGGAACAGGGCTCGAACCCATGTCTCCTGCATTGGCAGGCAGATTCTTAACCACTGCGCCGCCAGGGAAATCCCTGCTTTATTATTCTTGCCTGTTTTTTTTAATGTGAACTTTTCAAGTTTTATTTTTTTTTAAAAAAAAAAGGTTCACATTTTTTACTGGGATGTTGTGAACTTCTTAGACTTTCAAATCTTCCCAAATACAATACACTGCTTAAGACCCTGTCTGATTCAACTGGGCATGGAGGCTTGCAACAAAATGATATATTAAAAAGCTGGGTTTTCTTGGCCATGTAATGGTAATTGACATTTATTCATTCATTGAACAACAGAGGTCATGTATCCTTTCAGTATTTCTAGTTTTAAGATATTTGTCATCTCTTTCAAAGAAATGAGTAGGGGAAAACAGACTTTCAAATATGAAAACCTTCCAGATGGATGCTGCTTAATATAAAACAGCCTCCAAACCTGCCACCCCAACTTCTTACCTCCCACCCCGCAAATCAACACAATAATCTGATCAGCCATTGCAAACATCAAGGGTCAATGGGTACTGACTTACACAATTGTTACTGTAGGTTTCCGAAAAACCCTTTATGTTCTTTCTGTGTGGTCCAAGCACCAACAGCCTTGGCATCACCTCGGAGCTTGACAGAAATGCAGACTCTTGAGTCTCACCCCAGATTTACTGGATCAAAATCTGTATTTTAACGAGATCCTCAGGGCGTTCATAAGTATCTTAAAGTTTGAGGGAAAAAAGGATCAGTGGTTCTTAAAGTGTTGGCCTGGTAGCAGAAGTGGCGTCCCCTGGAACCATGTAGAAAATTCAAATCCTTGGGCCCTACCCTACCCCTGCATGATAACAGAAAGATAATAGAAATTATCTTTCTAAAGATAATAGAAATCCTTGGGTTAGGTCCAGGAACAAGACCTCCCAATGATTCTGATGTTTGAGACTCACTGCTCTAGATCAGTCTTAATGAAACACTAGGAATACCTGGGGAGCTTTGAAAGCTCCCCATGCTTACGGTGTACCCCAGATGACTTAAATTAGAGTTTCGGGGCTGCAGGCCAAGGAACCAGTATTCTTTTCATTTTCCAGGTGATTCCAATGTGAAGCCAAGGACAAAAGCCACTGCTCTAGTCTGGAGCAATGCTTCTCAAACCTGGCTTCATGTTAGAACCACTTGAGGATCTTTAAAAAAAAATACTGATGCTCGGGATCTCACCCAGATACGTAAACTGGTCTGGGTAGAGCTGAGAATAACTTTGGGTTTTTTTCTCAGATGAATCTAAAATCCAGCCAGAATTTCAAACCACTGCTCTAGAAATACCGTTTCTCCCACATAAACTTCAAATCACAGTAAAGAGAAGGAGATGGTAAATAGTTTGGAGGTGATGGAAGACAGACACGTTTCATTTCCCATGTACTTACTGAGCCCTTACAATGTGTTAGGCTAATTACCATGAAGATTAAAAATAAATACAAAGCATAGTTCTTGCTCATCAGGCGACATATAACCTGCACTGGTATTAAAACCTGCACATACTGCATATATAAATAACGATTTGAAAGGAGCACATTCCATGCTACTGACTATAATTCAATAAACAAGTTATACCTATCATTCTATCATTGTAAGGTCAAACTAATTTGTATCCTTTTTTAAAAGAACAGGAGTAAAATGAAGGAAATATAGGTTGGAAAATGGTGAAGAAACAATTTTGAATATAATTAGCAATCAGCCCTTAAACATTTGAACCTGGAGAAAGTGGTGGACAAGGTCAATGGCCACTTCAAAGAATAATTCACAAGCTTAAAGACTGGGCAAGCCTAAAATGCTTTAAAGTTTCCTCCTTGGCATAATGAGAAGAAAATTATGCTACGGAATCACTGGCAACACACCATGATATTGTTTGTAAATTAAGTTATTATAACTATTAAGAAAAATTAGCAATTACAAAATCAAAGAGTTTATAAGAAATCTTTTTTCACTTTTATTATTAGAGATATAACTAATTTTTTTGGCCTCACTATAAATCTTTTTTCACTTTTATTATTAGAGATATAACTAATTTTTTTGGCCTCACTATTTTTTTGACCTCTCTCTTTTGAGAGAACACATTTAAAAATAAAGGAAAAATATTGTCCTAGTCTAGGAGAAATTATTGGCTATAAACATTTTTCATAGAATTTATATTTTAAAATGAGCAACCAAGCAAAATTCAAAATTTCACAGAAGTTTTATGGAAAAGTACATTAACAACTAAAACTGAGTCAAAAATGTTAAAAATTCTGTTTGAAGTCAGCTAAGTATTCATTTTGATAATCAACTAAATATACACACCCATTCCTTTGTTTTATTATTAGTTACAAAAGCAAGGATGTGACATAATCTTTTAAGACCATATAAGGAGTTTCTCAATTAAGAAGAAAAAATCACAAATGTTCACCCACCTCATCCCTCTTGTTCTATCAGGAAATACTTACAGGTTAGAACAGGTGAGAGTACTCTACATAATATCAGTTTGAATTTGGGAGAGGTCTAAGGGCATGCCTATTTAATGTAATAACCTCTCCTTCATATTTGAAAATGATCCCACATTAGTGGGTGATGAATTTCAAGTTGTCTCCTCAACAAGGGTGGTGGATGCACTGATCCAGCCAGTTTTCCCATGTTCACGAACATATCAACTAGGAAGTGGGCAGATGTGATCTTTATGTGCACCCATGAAATAGAACTAAGTTTACTGGCTCCAACAGGCTTTTTTTTGTTTGTTTTTTTCTGTTTTTTGGCCGTGCCGCACAGCATGCGGGATCTTAGTTCCCCCACCAGGGATCGAACCTGTGCCCCCTGCAGTGGAAGCGTGGTGTCTTAACCACTGGACCACCAGGGAAGTCCTCCAACAGGTTTTTTTTTTTGAATTTTTTTTGCGGTAGGCGGGCCTCTTACTGTTGTGGCCTCTCGCGTTGCGGAGCACAGGCTCCGGACGCGCAGGCTCAGCAGCCATGGCTCACGGGCCCAGCCGCTCCGCGGCATGTGGGATCTTCCCGGACCGGGGCACGAACCCGTGTCCCCTGCATCGGCAGACGGACTCTCAACCACTGCGCCACCAGGGAAGCCCCCTTCCAACAGGTTTTGAATCCATCATCTGGGATAGAATATACCCTCAAAACGATCAGATGAGAAAGGGACGGCACTTATTATTATTCCAATTTTATAGATGGGGAGACTAAAGTTTGTAATGGTATCACATCATTTGCACAGGATAAAAGACTGTACAGTGATTATCAGTGAAAGTTGGAAAGATAATAGAAAGATAATAGAATCGACTGGATAATAAAATACTCATGTTGTATCCTGCCCTCCTTGCACTACCACCCAATATGTACACAGAATCTAAGTTGAGAATCACTTCTGTAAGTGAGCTGCTGTTATTGATATGAGTGTGTCATTGCACCTCTAATGTACTGGAGGAATTTAATAGGGTTGAAAACCAGTGCCTTAGTGGGAACAAAGGCAACCAACATAGGGAATCAAACTCTCAGCCCTGTATTTTATCTAATGGAGCACACAGAATTTTTTAAAAAAAAAATTCTACGGTCCCTTGAATAGAAACATTTTGAATATAATAATTGAATTACAGCACTGTAAGCCATTGATGGCTTTTATTTTGCTCTTAAGACTTTGTGGAATAATTCCCTTGATTCTTCAAAGAGGGGCAAGGGACACGGAGTTCATTTTACTCAGCCAGGTGGTTACAATGACGTCACCATCCCAAAGGAAGTGATACCTAGCCATTTCAAACAAAGGCAAATTCCAGTCTAGTGCTCAGAAGGGATTTTTAAGTAGCTGCTACATACCTGTTCTGGGTGAGTTTCCCGCCTTTTTTTATTGTGAAGTTGAAGATAAGAGTCTGTTTTCGGAGTGGGTAATCCCAAAGTCAGTTTGTTTTTTTCCACAAAATACTGTTTGGACTTCCTTCGCCGAGGGCCGTGTGATCCTGGCAGGAATACCTCACTCTGTGAACTTGAACTCTTCAAGTACTGAGAGAGGTTGCTGGACTTCTCCTCCGGGTCACTGCTGCTCAGCCCTGAAAACGGCCTGCTGCGATGGGCACCATGCTCGTAGTTTGGGCTTAAAAATTCACTCCCAAGTAAGGAGGCTGTGCTCGGTGGGCTCTTCTTCTGTTCACCTTTCCCCCCTGAGAGTTCCATCGAAGTCTCCTTGGAAGGGTAAAGTGGATTCAAAGTCAGATTTTCTGCAGAGCTGTCCACAGACTCTGGCAATGCTTCCACAGCCAACAACTTCCCCTCCTCTTTTTTCCTCTTCCAATTTGGGTCATATCGCAGGTCTGAGTATTTGTCTTCTATGGGTTGTTGACTGCCCAAAGCAGAAAAGAAATGTCAAGTCCTTTATCCAAACAGATTTACTCATTCTCTTTAGCTGATCATCTTATTCGAAATCATCTCCATCTTTCTCCTACACTTTTCCTTTTACTATCTACATGGGAAAGACACATCCCAGGCTCAAATTAGACCTACACACTACACATGAGGGCAAAAAGTCATAATTACCTAAGTTCATTGAAATATGGAATAAAAATGGGGGATGGGGACTTCCTTGGTGGTGCAGTGGTTATGAATCCGCCTGCCAATGCAGGGGACACAGGTTCGAGTCCAGGTCCGGGAAGATCCCACATGCTGCGGAGCAACTAAGCCCGTGCGCCACAACTACTGAGCCTGTGCTCTAGAGCCTGCGAGCCATGACTACTGAGCCCGCATGCCTAAAGCCCGTGCCCCGCAACAAGAGAAGCCACCACAATTAGAAGCCCGTGCACCCCAATGAAGAATAACCCCCACTGGCTGCAACTAGACAGACAAAGCCTGTGCACAGCAACGAAGATCCAACGCAGTCAAAAATGAATAAATAAATTTATTTTTAAAATTTTAAAAAATCAAGTGTACAATTCAGTGATTTTAAAAAAATGGGGGATGGTTAATTTATATATGCTGGAAAACAAATGTCTATAATGTTAAACCAGTAAATGGCCTTGATGCAAAGAATGCTGTTACTTAAGACACACCATAAGTTGAGTATGTACCAAGCTGCTGAAGATAAAATGGATTTCACACTTAGCTAGTGATCTACACATTTAGCTGTTTATCTGGGAAGGGAAATTCGACTGTTGCCTGAACAACGACTCAGTCTGAGCCTTTCCTGGGAGGAAAGCAAGACTTATCCCAACTGAATACCTACATAGGTTCATCCTCCTGTATCAGTGATTTTTACTTGTGACTTCATTTCGTCTTTGTAGATTTTATCAAATGTGCTACAGAAAGATCCCTAACTTTTGGAATCAGATGATGCCTCTGAAAGCTCTCAGTTTGTACTCTCTTGGTCAAGTCTATGTACACAAAACTCAGTAGACAGGTCAGTGTGAGCTTTAAGCTGTAGACAGCCCTATCTGAATAAAAGGTTAAGCACAGGGTCCAGCCCGAGGGGAGTGAACTGGTCTGTAATCAGTACATATGACCCCAAATAAAGTCCTCCCTTTTTCTCCATGACGATCTCAATTTGCAAAGTACCTCCTAGTCTTAACCAAAAAAAAAAAAAAAAAAAAAAAAAAAAAAAAAAAAAAAATGCTGGTAATATGGCATATTTAATGGCTGCTTTGATCTTCAAAAGCTAAATGGGAGAGATTTTCCTTCCTTGGTACAGTAGATGCAATCCTCTAATCAAAAAGAAAATGTAAATCATCTGGGCTTTTTATGCTATTTGATATTCCCATTTATAGAGGACATAATTTTATGCTGGGTAAACAAACTAATGGTGCCCCTAATGTTAATTTAATCTTCTTAATGTGGACCTAGAGTTCTTTGATTTGATGTAAAGCAAAAACTAGAGCAGAAAGCCCCAACTCCTATGTCTTGCTTAATTGTCACTTTGAATTTTCAGTGTCTTTTTTTTTTTTTTTGGCTGCGCTGCGAGGCTTGCGGGATGGGATCTTAGTTCCCCGACTGGGGATTGAACCCGGGCCACGGCAGTGAAAGCGCTGAGTCCTAACCGCTGGACTGCCAGGGAATTCCCCTTGTCACTTTGAATTTTTAGTTCACATATTAAGACAGAAAACTTCTTGGGATAGGCTTCTCTTCCTTTTCCGCCAAGGGAAGAAAAATGATATTCTCCTCCAGCAAAGTGCCTGAATGGAGATGGTCCACGTTTGTCAGGAAATTGACATCAAACCGTGCAACTCCCCGCTCCCGAAACTCCACAGGGCTGCCTGCCTCTGAGGCTTTGAGGAGGTTTCTCCATGTGATGTCCCCTCATGTGAACTTACAGGAGTTTTGGGCCCTGCCTTTCACTTGGCTCCAAGGGTCACTGGGCATGTAGTGTCCCAGGGGCAGGGAGGGGGCCAGCAGGGCATAATCTAGATTTGGGACTGGACAGACCTGGGCTTAAGTTCTGGGTTTGCCACTACCTATCTGTGCATCAGCTGGCAAATCATGTCACCTCCGAGCTGGTTTCTGTCATCTGGAAGTAGGGATCAATTATATTTGTTCTGTTTATTTCTCAAGGTTACATAAAATCAAAATGAGACAATATAGCTTACTTCATGTTCTGTATTTGTGGTTATTTCACTAGGGCAACCGTATCTTCTCACCTGGTTAAGGTCCTGGGCAGCAGGGACAGAGGGTTATCCTTCCTTCCCTAACCTCTACCCTGTGCTATGGGCAGAAGAGGCAACAAGTGATGCTTCAATCAATAACTGAGCGTTAGATATTTATTTTATTTTATTTATTTATTTTTTTAGATATTTAAAAAAAAAACCAACAGCAGTAAACGAGAATCTAAACATGCAGAAAAACTTCCTGCATTGGACCAAATCAGTGAATAATTTTAGGGCTTATCTTGTGCTGCATTAAGTATAAGGTTCAGCAGTGGTTGTTTAGATGGGGAAGAAAAGATGAAAGTACATCTTCAAGTAAATAAAGATATAAAGATTTTTTGAAATGAAGAAACATGCCATTTCCCGTATCTATGATATATTGAAAGGAAAAAGTGAGTCTAACTCTCCTCGTTCATTCATTCACTTGATTCGACAGAATTTAACTTTCCTCGTGCATTTGCTCGCTCACTGATTCTATATTTATTGAGCACATACTAAGCTAGGGGGATACAGTGGTGAGCCCACAGCCTAGTGGGGGATACAGACCAGGAAATGAGCTATTTGTGATTAGAGTGATGAGTGGCCACCAGGGCTCGGGAGGGACATCCAATCCCATCTTGGGGGAAAGGGCAGCCTTCTGAAGGAAGTGATGGCTTAGCTGAGACCGAAGGCTAAGAAGGGCAGGAAGTGTAAGCCAGGCTGAGGAAACAACACGTAAAAAGGAATGGAGGGGAGAGAGAACATGGGGCTTTCAAAGAACAAATTCTACGTGGATAAAAGGGAAGGTGGGAGGATTAGAACTCAGGGTTAAGCAGAGGTGAAATCTTGAAGGGCTTTGTAAACTCTGTGAAGGATTTGGCTTAGCTGCATTAACTTGAGAGTTTGGATTTATTTAATTAAGTAAAAATCATTTAATTAGCGAGCAAAGATGTTATAGTAAGACAAATACTTTTGGATAGGCAAAGTGATGTTTTTGGAAAGGATTATGTACAGAGGCCATATGGTTTTTGGGGGCAAGGTTTTAGAACAGGTAGCCCTGTCCTCTGCACTATTTAGAGCAGGGGTTGGCAACCTTTAAAAGTCACACACGTTATTGGAGCCCACTGTCTTGCTGCTCTTCTGGGTGGGTTGTAGAGTGCTGGCTTCGGGAAGATGGCACAGAGTACACACTACTTACTACGTGCTGATCTAGGGAAAGCTTACAGTGGATCTCTAGTTTTCTCCTTATGGCAACCCTATGGGGAGGTGCTATTATTAGGCCCATTTAATAGATGAAGAAACAGGCTTCTGTCACTTTTCCAAGGTCACAGAGCTAATACGTGGTGCAGCCAGGATATAGACCCTGGCAGTTGGCCCTGGGATCTGGCTCCTGTCCAGTAACTCACCCTGTATCACACAGCCAATCCCAGAGGTGGTGGTGAAGCAGGTGTTGTTGCAGGGCCTGCCTTAGGGGAGTTAGTGAATCGGTCGGTCAGTCAGTTGGCCGGTCAACAAATATGTACTGAGTGGCTCCCCAAGTACTAGGCACTGGAGGTGAGTGGTGAGTGAAACAGAAACAGGCGGATGGAACTGGCTGCTGAGTGAGGAAGACAGGCGGACGGATCTTACGCACCAACAGTACAGAAGTACAGAATGTTATGGGCATTTAAACTAGGAGGACAGACCTTGTTTATCAATGAAAATATGTTGACCTCTTATTTCCAGATCCAATTGCTAGATGATATCTCAAAGTTCATTCCAACTCTCTTGTTCTGTGACCCTATGATGAACTCACAAGAGTCAATAAGCAAGGAATGCCCACTCTTTTTAACAACTAGGTAGTCTTTGATGATTGAAGGAAATGGAGTCTCTGACTTCCATCTCTGCAGTTATACTAAGAAAACTGGCACTCACACTGGTCACCAGACTTAACTAGCATTAGTTGATGATGGCATGATGTCCACAGTCAGGGCTATAGACACCCCTCAGTCTCATGGAATAAATGATATGGAATATTCTGCTTCTGAGAAATGGTACCGTAGAAAGTCAAAGGACGAGGGTCCTAGAATCAGACTGCCTGCGCTCAATTCCTGGTGCCACCAGTTACCGTGGAAGTGTGGGCAAGTTATTGTTCTTCTCTGTGCTTCAGCTCCTCATCAATGAAATGAGGATAATAATAGTACCTACCTAAAAAAAAATAATAGTGCCTACCTCATAGTCATTGAGAGTATTAAGCACATTTATATACGTATATATGTTTAGAACTATGTTCTTAGCATGGAGTAAGGAAGGTCCCAGGAAGGGCCGGTTATAAAAGCACGTGCCAACGAGCTCCATCACTGGTCTTTGCTTGCTGTGTGTCGTGTTCTGTCACCAGGACACAACACTGGTGTGTACTATGCTTCCTCCTGATGGATCTCAAGGGATTCTTCTCTCCCTAGGGCTTAAGTTATTTCCAGGACAAAGTTGGCTCATGATGCACTAAGTGGGACCTTAGTGGCCTGAAAGAACGAACACTTATCTTTAAAAATCCAATTTTTTTTTTACCACGACCTAGGCAGCATGGAGAATCTGTTTGAACTGTAATTTAGGAAATGGGATTAAGAAATGTCGGTGTTTCCACATGATGAGATATTTTAAGAACTGCTGGAGGATGATGAGGAAGATAAAACTGGGAGAATTCAATTACTTTAGACCTTCAGAAAGAGCCGTAATTTCCAGCCTCAACAAATTGCCATGCTTAGATGCCCACGGAAGCAATCTCACACGCCCTGGGAAAGACGGACATTTTAAGTGAAACCTGGAAAATACAGAAGGGTTTGAAACAAATCAGACATAATGAGTTGCTCTGGCTGCGAAGGATGTTTTTGAACCGATCATTTGAAGAGACACTCTAATGTGTATTTACAAGATGAGAATCGGAAAGTGTGGCTCTTCTAAGAGCTTTAATGACACTGTACCGTGTACACCTGCCATGATTGTCTTAAAACATCCCCCTTTCTTCCCTTTTTGATGGAAACCATGTGTTGAGGCAAATGGGAGTTTATGTTTTGCAAACTATCGAGCATGGAAAGCTGTAATACTTCACAGAAACAAATCTAATGGTTGAAATAGAACATGATACTAAAGAACCCCATTGTTCTGAGCTTGTGTGCGGAGAAGCTCAATTGTGTTGTGTGGTCCAGGTCAACACACTGGAACAAAATGAGTGTGAAGTGCTCCTTCATCAGTAATCTTGTGCACACAAAACACATACCTCATTTCCTCCGCATTTGATAGGAAGGTTATACGGACAATGAGTACACAATGCTTTTGTTGCTGTTCAGACAACAGATGCCAGGTCTGCCCTTCAGATGCCCAGGTTAGAAATGGATGCAGACAGGAAGGGGAGGGTGGTCTCACATGCGTATGCCATCCTGTCTGCTAGCTCTAATGGACCATATTTGAGCATGACTGTGACAACTTCAGTCCAAATAAAATCAAATCTCCATTTGACGAAGAGCCCCATATTCAGTTTAGTATTCAATCAAAAAATTACTAAAATTAGAGCATGTTTCTAGTACAATGAACATCCTTTGCACTCACAGTAAAATATTCAATAACTGGCCATTTTGCCTGTCGAGGAGGTGAATAAAAGCATTGCTATTAATCATTTAGCAGTTATTTATTTGCCACTTTAAGTAGGCAGTTAAATTGAAACTGCATACGTTATTATTGATTTAGGTTTAATTTAATCCTTTTAAACAGAACAATTATTCCCAATTTATATGCCATTAAATCTTTTATGCATATGAACAGCAAATTCAATTTCTGTTTAAGTGTAAAGTGTTTTTTGTGTTTTTTTTAAGCGTAAAGTTTTTAATGCTCCTTTAAGGAGCTATAAAACTGACAATTGTTTCCAAGGATTTCTGAGTTCTGTGTTCATCTTAATCTTTTTAGCAACAGCTTTTAAGTAAATAAATCCAAAGGATTAAAAAATCACTTTTGCAAGTATGAAATAAAATGGTTCCACAAGTATACTGAAATGCTTTGGGGAGGCTATTTACAACCCAGAAAATTTCATTTAATGCAGGCCTTTTTTTCTGCTAAAAATATTAAACATCTTAATAGAAGAAAGGTATTTTAATGAACCAAAGGCCAAAGACTGTCTTTAGAAACACACTCAATTGAAGGGACTGGATTGTTATCTGGTGAATTTTATTTACTGCAATTATAGAGTTTAGATAATTCCAACTAAAGTCCCTTTTTTTTTTCTTTTTGACAACAGGTTTATGGCTGCAAAATAACCAGATATCTGCCCCAAGTTCTTATTAGTGCCAGTCTTGATTCAAGGACAATCTGAGTGTTAAATGAAAATAAATTATCTTAAGAGGGCGTGTTAGTAATTGCAATGTAAAATTCTAGTACCTCGTTTCTAATTAAGATTACCTTAGGTGAAACAAAGGCTGCATCTTCACGAGGGAAATGCTGTATGACACAGAACCTATTTAGAAACATAATTCCTCTCGTTCAGTGAGAGTTTACAGTGCTCAAGCCAGACATTTTCTGTGGAAGGCCTGGATATTCTTTTCATTCTCCAGAAACAATGGCTAAAAGCCAGGGACCCAGATTTACAACATGTCCAGGTGCATACACTTTCTTTAGATAGAGTCTCTTGTATTTTAAACGCCAGATATTTACAGCAACAGAATTTCCAGGTAGCTGTGACTTCATGGGAAAAAGTACTGGACAGCTCTTGACACCTGGGTCCTGGTCCAGATTTTGCCACTGAGCAGCTGTGTGAAATTGGGTGAATTTGTTATCCACTCCAGGCCTCAGGTTTCTCCTTTTACAATAAGGAATAGACTGACCTTTAAGAGTCCTAACAGCTCTCAGAATTCACTGATTTTTAAATTGAATTGGGCCTATCATGCGAAACTCAGCAATATATGTAAGTGTTGGGGAAAAAACATTTATTTTAAATTCAATCCATTAAAAATTATAGTAAGCAAAGATTTCTACATTTCCACATTTGTCAGGGAGTAGAAACAGATGAATACAGCGGAGGTCATGAATTAAACTATCTCCTTAGTTACTTGGTTACAACCTTCCTAATCCTCTTGATAAACCTGCAGGATTGCAGGTGATGTAAATTTAAATTACACTTTGTGAGGTTTCAAACTCACTGTTTATTTACTTATTTTAACACAGTAATGCATCCCCATTTGGAAATAAGCTAGAAAGGAACCCGTGGTCATCTCCGAGGGCCATACAATCCCAGGAGTCACAGTGGCTTTAGCATTTCTGGTGGGGACTGTGCCTCTGATAGACACAATTCATGCCCAGGCACACGCCTTACTCCCTCCTCTGCTGGTCTGTCATGATGGCACCGTGCCTGCTCTGAGGAGTGCATCAGGGTTTGACTGCTGCACAGTTTGTGAGCCAGTGAGCATAAAACAGCAATGACGGGACTTCCCTGGTGGCGCAGAATCTGGTTAAGAATCCGCCTGCCAATGCAGGGGACAAGGGTTCGAGCCCTGGTCTGGGAAGATCCCACATGCCGCGGAGCAACTAAGCCTGTGCGCCACAACTACTGAGCCTGCGCACCTAGAGCCCATGCCACAGCTACTGAGCCCATGTGCCACAACTACTGGGCCTGTGTGCCGCAACTACTGAAGCCACCACAGTGAGAAGCCTGAGCACGGCAACGAAGAGTAGCCCCCGCTCGCCGCAACTAGAGAAAGCCCACGTGCAGCAATGAAGACCCAATGCAGCCAAAAATAAATAAATAAATTTATATTAAAAAAACAGCAATGATAATGCCTACGACAAGTCACCTATCTGCTATGACTATACCCACGTGATCAGAAATAAATAACCAAAACGCTAGTAGCTATCCCCAAATACTCTGTGAAACCCCTAGAATTCGGTGTATAGTAGAATGTGTTTGAAAGAGGTTGGCCAGCCAATGGCCTGAAATTGAAAATCTACCTAATCAAGACAGTATAAATCAACGTGGATGAATGCTGCTAGAAACCAACAGGAATGAGAGTTGACTCCTGGAAGCTCTCAGAATGTTCTTGGTTATACTAGAATATTAGATCTAGCCTCAAGTGTCACGTTTACTCTCCCAACCAGAGCAAACAAAACAAAACAAAACAAAACTCTACAACACTTACGAGAGGAAGTAATCTCCCCTCAGCTTAAATATATCCAATGTGTCCTACAAAACAGTCGGGGAAATTAAAATACTGAGTTTTAGTTTTTACTAAGTCTCCCTTTACCCACTTTCTGTTTTGCTTATCCCATACTGCTACTGAAGTCCTAGAAATCATCATTCAATATTTCACTTGATTCTTGTATTATTAATCGGAAACAACATACAGTGGTCCCTTGGTATCTGTGAGCGATTGGGTCCAGGACAGGCAGGGGATACCAAATTCCACAGGTGCTCAAGTCCCAGAGCCGGCCCTCTGTATCCACGGTTCCACATCCGCTAATTCAACCAATTATGGATTTTGTACTACTGCAGTACTATTTATTGAAAAAATCCTTCTATGAGTGAACCCGCTCAGTTCAAATCCATTTTGTTCAAGAGTCAACTATATATGAAAGTGTTTGAGAGGAAAAATTATATACCACCATAAAAATGAAGATTATTATTCCTGAGTCCTTTTCTTACCTTCAGACAATTCTGAAATTCAGTTCAACTAAGAATACCTTACTGGACTTCCCTGGTGGCGCAGTGGTTGAGAATCTGCCTGCCAATGCAGGGGACACGTGTTCGAGCCCTGGTCTGGGAAGATCCCACATGCCGCGGAGCAACTAAGCCCATGCGCCACAGCTACTGAGCCTGCGCGACTGGAGCCTGTGCTCTGCAACAAGAGAAGGCCGCGACAGTGAGAGGCCCGCGCACGGCGACGAAGAGTGGCCCCCGCTCTCCGCAACTAGAGAAAGCCCTCGCACAGAAACGAAGACCCAACACAGCCAGAAATAAATAAATAAATAGATAAATTTAAAAAAAAAGAATACCTTACTGTACCTGTCTCCCACCCAGTAATTTCTGGCACACGGTGGTTTATAAGACAGAACGTGGGATCTCTCGTGAAGGCTACGCTTCCCAGGTGATGAGAGAGAGCTCAGTGAATGAAAACATTCCGTTTCCCAGGAGAGCTGCTGAGGACTATAGGCTCTATGACCTTACTGCCCAAAGTAAAATGCCATTAATATTTATAGTATTCTGAGGGCACAGGATCCTTTATAAATTTGTATTACTTTACTGAAATTTATAATTTTACACGCATATTTTCATCTGGCCTCAGTTTAGTCCATACTGAAGTCGTTACACCTTTAAGTTTTGCTAGAGAGCAAAACTGAATCCTTTATCAGATCAGCCCTTGATCACCTATCTAGATACTTATAATTAGAGGTTCAGACTTTGATGTTAAAAGAGAGTTCATTCAGTTAAATTTCTGGCTCTGCCACTTAGTAGCTACGTACACCTACACAACTTTCAGAGCCTTGGTTCCTTATCTGCAAAATGGGGATAATAATGCCGATATCTAAGAGCCTCTTGTAAGGATAAATGAGATAATATATATCAAGCAAATAGTCCTACAAATGGTAGCTAATTATATTGAAGTATTTTTGTACATAAGACCTTATCAAATACATATACTAGTTACTGTACTGCTGCTTTCTGGTTTGTTTTTTTTAACATATGAGGTTTCAGAAGGCCCCAGAGCTGAAGAGGTTATCTCTAATGCTCTAGGAATTACATTGATCTCTTTCTTCTGAGTGCCGAGTGTCATGGGGCTAGTTCTGGAGTGGGGTTTAAGGATTATCATATGAAGATCCTCTTTCCACTCTTGATTCATTCACTGCAGTCAATGCTGCTCCAATTTCCATTAAGTAAAAGGTTTTCTCTAATCCATATACATCGAACTGTGGCTTGACTTTGCTGAGGAACAAGGGAGTAATTGCTTTGAGGAGCTTCTAGTAACATCAAAACACAAGAGTAGGGCTCAAGTGATTTTGTCAGGCAGCTTTTAAAACGGTTGCCCATAAAAGCAAGAAGAAAGAGATCTTCTTCCGTTTTAAGGCAAGGCTTTGACCAATTATTTTGAACTACAATTCCCAGAATGCCATCTACCTGAGAGAAATGAAAGTCTTCTTGAATTTCATACTGAGAGCCTGAGATCAATTTGTCTATTTCATGGCTAGTAAACTACTCAGATCCAAGTAACAATACACCTAAGAAAGGATTCCAAGGCTCAAGTGAGGCAGAGAAAAGGGGCCAGTAACAGAACACTCGCCTGAAGGATATTTTTGAGGCATTACTTGGCTAAATGCTTCAGTTCAGCTTTCCTTTGTAGTACAGAACTGGTCCTGTAAATGTTCAATGTACAAAGCACTGTACAGCCAAGCAATTACTAGGGCTGTAACCCATCTAACCCTGGGGGTTACAGTCCATCACTAAGGATTTCCAAGGCAAATCCGTCCAAGGAAAATACCATTATCTAAGGATCTCTGAATCAGAAGGCCAAGGCCCTGATGATGCTTTTGACTTTGTATAAGTATGGTTTTTTAATCTTGAAATATACTGAGTGGTATTTACATTGTCCTTGGGTAAAAAGCAAGGTTAAAGTCAGGTCTCTGAGCCCCACTCAAAGAGGAAAAACTCAACATTGGAGAAATGAGGTCACGTAATGGATCCTTGCCTTGGTTTCTTCATCGTAAAAGTACAGACAAGAATACCTATCCACCACAAAAGATATTTCTTTTCCGATGCCCCTCCCACCCCCGTAGTAAATAAAAGTACCATTTATTACCTAGGAGACTATGACTCTCCTAGATTAGAGCTACAATACAAACATGGTTTAAAGGTCCCCAGCCTTTTTGGCACCAGGGACCGGTTTCGTGGAAGACAATTTTTCCATGGACGGGGGTGGGGGTTGGGGAGGGGGTGTGGTTCAGGCGGTAATGCGAGTCATGGGGAGCGATGGGGGGCGGCAGATGAAGCTTCATTCGCTGGCCCGCCGCTCACCTCCTGCTGTGCGGCCCGGGGTGGGGGTGGGGGGTTGGGGACCCCTGGTTTAAAGCATAGAGTCACACTGCAGGAGTTTTCTGTTCCACCACCCACCCGGTGGAATAAATGGGTATAACATAACTGGTTTCTTTAAGCCTCATTTGCAGTCTTCAAGATGGGAGCATTATAGTGTCCACCTGTTGAGGCTGCCATAAGGATTAAATGAGATGATACATGTAAAGCGTTTGGCACAGGGATGGGCTCGGGACAAGCATTCTATAAATGCTATTGTTGTTAGAACCTTAAAGTAATCTGTGCCTTTTCTTGTTCCTTCCAACCCCAGTTCTAAACTGTCACCAAGTCCTATTAGTTCTTTATAAACATAAAGAATTACCTATGAAGTAATTAATTCATAAATTACCTATGAAGTAAATGAATAAAAGATTGCTACGACGGATATACACTCATATAAGAGTATATGTGGGTTGGGACTTCCCTGGCAGTCCAGTGATTAAGACTCTGTGCTTCCACTGCAGGGGGCGAGGGTTTGATCCCTGGTCAGGGAACTAAGATCCCCCATAACGTGTGGCGCAGCCCAAAAAAAAAAAAAAAGAGTATGTATTGATGTATTGGTTGTCTCTGAGAGGAAGACAGGGACGGATTTGAGAAGGGGAACCAGGAAACTATCTAGCATTTTATGTTTTAAAAAATATATCTGAAACAAACGTGGCAATAAGGGTGAGATGGTATTTTTCTCTGTACTTTTCTGTAGGTTAGAATTTTTTCTTGATTAAAAAAACTCAGGGAGTTTCCTGGCGGTCCAGTGCTTAAGACTCGGCGCTTTCGTGCTTTCACTGCTGTGGCTCAGGTTCAATCCCTGGTCGGGGAACTAAGATCCTGCAAGCTGCACGGCACAGCCAAAATACATAAATAAAATAAAAAGTATTTTAAAAAACACCTCAATAACAAAGCACTCTGACGTTGGGTGACTTTATCTCTGCCAGCTTCATCTTCCTAATCTGTAAAATGGGAAGAGCAGCACCTTCTTGCAGGATTACAATGAAGAAGTGAGTGAAATTCTTCAAAAGAGATGTCATTACTGTTATTGTTGTCATTGTAATTATTACCATCTGGTAGTCTCTTTGTCCACTGTGTTTTTACCCTCTAATTCATAATGCACCAGCTTGCAGAATAATCTTCCTTGAACACTGCTTCATCTCACTGCCCTCCCCAAGAACCTGCATTTTCTCCTCCAGGTGTGCCCAACCCAGTCCAGTCAGGGGCGGCTGGCTGGTTAAAGCCTTCCTAAGCCCCTCTTTTGCCCCCCAGCTCTATGGCTGCACCTCAGTTATAGCATTTATCACTTGTACAGTGGACATACGAAGAGCGCGTTCGTTAAGTCCAATTTGTTCTTAAGTCCAACAAAGTTAGCCTAGGTGCCCAACTAACACAGTCGGCTGTGGAGTACTGTACTGTAAAAGGGTTATGATACGTTCGCATCCTTGAAAGTTTGCAACTTGAAGGTTCGTATGTAGGGGGTTTACTGTACTGTGCTGTGAGATCCCCTAAGAAGCAAATGAGCTCGATTCAACTTGACATTTCCAGTGAAAGAGAGAAAGAGGGAAAGACGAAGAAAAAGACTCAGGGCTCGGCTCTCATTCTGGCTCCACACAAGTCTTCGCTGTGACTGCATTCTTGGGACACGTCATTTGAGTTCTGTGTTCCACGTCCTACCCGCGGCGTGGGCTGCGGGCACTCCACGACAGTCCCTGTCAGCAGGCCCCTCCTCTGTCTACTTTCCCTACACTCAGAACAAATCCTCTGCCATCAAGTGGGGCTCAATGTGCCACACACATTCATTCTAATTCTATTCTTTTTTTCCCAAATCTTACCTAGTCTCCAAAACCCTGCCTGCCCAAGTTCTAGGCCTTCCAATAAACTTTCCTCAATTTACTTTAACCCTAATTAAAAAAACATCTAACACATATAGAACTTATAGTCACTGTTCGAAGCGCTTTTTATATATGTATACATAGACTTATTTTCGCCTCACTGTAAGTCTGTGAGGTAACTATTATTACTATCCCATTTTTACTGAGGAGGAACTGAGGCACGAAGAGTTTAATTGGGCTTGGCCGAGGTCACACAGTTTGAACCCATATGGTCTGCTTCAGATGCTCTGTACTTTACCACCATCCCAAGACCCCTGTCTAATCAATAGCTTTTAACTTCAGTACTCTAGCATGTCATTTATATTTTCATTAAAACTGAGTAATATTGTACTCATTTAAATCCTCTTAGATGTTTTGGTGGCCTCTAGCCTAAAGTTAATACCGCATAAGTACTGATTATTAGAAATTAAATCTTTATGTGATTATGTAAGCCTGGGAAGGTAGACCTCTCCTAGCTCAGGTAGGCTTCTACCCCCAGAACGTACTGTACTGACAGTGATGGCAATCCTGTGAGAGAAGCAGGCTGGCTCATTTGACAGATGAGAAAGACTGAAGGGACTTGTTTCAAATTATACACTAAACGGCAGTGCCTGGACCAACTCAAGACCACCTGGCTCCAAGTCATGGCATCTTGCTAGATCAGGCTTTCGGGGATTTCTCCAAGTGAGGTCACAGCAGTGGAGACACTTGGAATATGGACAGGAAATAAGGAGCATAAGAAAGGCAAATGCCCTTATTATTAATAACTATTCTCGTCTTATGCGTTGTTTTAAAAAATAGAAATGAATGTGACAAAAATCTTGGCTCCGAGCTGTCGTTAGCTGCTTGGAGACCTGTCTCACACACACTATGAAGGTGCTCATTACAACAGCCTGTCCAGAAACAGACTCACAGACTTAAAAAATAAACTTATGGTTATCAAAGGGGAAAGGCTGGGGAGAGGGATAAATTAGGAGATTGGGATTAACATGTACACACTACTATGTATAAAACATAATCAACAAGGACCTACTGTACAGGGAACACTACTCAATATTCTGTAATAACCTATACGAGGAAAGAATCTGAAAAAGAACAGATATATGTATAACTGAATCACTTTGTTGTACACCTGAAACTAACACAACATTGTAAATCAACTATACTCCAATATAAAATAAAAATTAAAAACCAAAAAATCGAAAACCAAGAGCCTGTCCTCACTTTCACTTGCGACAGTACCAGTAATTATGTAACAATGCATTTCGGAACCCACTGTTTTCTTACACAAGCCAATTCCTTACCTGTTATTTGCACCAGCATCTTGGGTATGGAGGTTTCTCTGAGCTGCTTTTCTGCTTGCTTCCTCTTCCGTCTCACTCAAGTTCTCCTCCTCTAAGCTGTCAGGCTCCACGTCGTTGTCCTGAATTTGGTCTTCCAGTTTAGACTGGGACTTGATCTCTTGAGTGAGGCTTTCTGAATCAGATTCCAAGGAGTCTTTTGAAATCAAATGTAAGTCTTCTTTCTTAAAAGGTGGCTCTGTGGACTGGACCTTTAAGTTGGTGTGATGAACAGGAGACTGGATAGAGAGCTTGGGAATTAATTTACGATGAATCATCTTGAGAAAATAACAAAAATGAACAGGGATACTCTTGTGGATGGCAGCAGCTGAATGTTTAAAGTCGTGGTTCGCAAAAGAATTTGCCTGAAAAAAATTATATTTATGTTACTCTGTGACTACTGAAATCTCTTTAATTCCAATGTTAATCAAAAAATTAAGTAAGAGAAACTTGTTATTACCTGCAGGCTTTTGTATGCCCCCTTTTGTGTGTATGAGAAAGGTCTATTGGAAAAGCTATTATGTTTTTCTCTCTACAGAAACACATCTGATGTAGAGCTCATAAACAGTCTGAGTAATCAAATGCAGCTTTATTGAGAAAATTAATGACTGGATTCCTTTTTTGAGCTTCCAAGGGCCTGTTACAGATAAGCCCGGACAAAGCGAAATGGCTAATTAGGGACAGTACTTCAATGCATTATTTCCAAGACCCAGGGCACTGATATAAATATGCCATGTTCAGTAGTATTTATGGACAGAGTAAAACAGGTTCAGGGTCTGCCTTTTGGAAAATAAAGGAGGGGGAGAGAAGTAGAGTATGGTTTCCACAGTTGGAACTGTAAAACTGATGGAAGCTGTTTTGCTCCTAAACCTATATTGGCTGACTCTATCATTTGGAAGATTTTTTGATATCCAGATTGCTGTTAGGTAGGAATGTGTAATTTAGGTGGACATTACATAGAGATCAACCTCAGCTCAGAGGAAAAAACAAAAAACAAAAAACCCACAATAATGATTAAAACTGTTCAACAAAAGATTTGGTGGCCTTGTGAATTCTGCCATTCAGTGATTCATAGCAGAGGCTGGGTGTCCACCTACCTGAACGGAATGCAGTTCTGGGGAGTGCTGGGTGGGTGAAAGATTGGCCTGAATAACAGCTTGGGTCCCTTGTAACTAGCTTAAGAGTATGATTCCAAGTGAGCCCTCCCTGTCTCAAAGGGCTGTCATAAAGACCCACGAGATGGTTTACGGAAAGGATGCTTTGAGTTCAGATAGGATTGAAAGGAAATGATGTTTTTGGATGTGCTTCCTTTCATCCCTACTTGGCATTTCTATTTGCTCTGTCTTCCATCTCACTGCCTTTATGCTGTTTTTGTTGTTGTTTTTCTGTAGGTCAGGTAACAGAAACAACCTTTCTCATCAGAGATTACTGTAAAATTTGTTTCAATGGCTTGCTCTTGTTCTTTGGGCAAATCCTCTCTTTAATTAAATAACACGACCTTCTTCCTAGTCCTAGTTGACCTTGTTGCTAATATTTCCAAGGAACATCCTCAACTCCTTGGAGGAAAGCAACTTAACAAACAAAACAGACCAAAGGTAACATTCATACTTAAATACATCTGATATTTAAATATCTATGGTTTTCTTTTTAATTCAAAGTTCCCCCTGTTGGTAGACTAACATATTATTGTCAAACTGCACAGACCAGTTTGCTGTATTAATTCTCTTATTTTAAAAATACGAATTTCATTCTGCCGTATTATTTTAATTTCGATAAGCAGATCAACTGTTGCTTTTAGGACATTTTTAGAAAGTGTCAAATCCCTCAAATACTAACACATTTTAACTGAAACAGTTTGTGATAAACACCAGTCTTACTTTAAGAGTTCAAGTCACTGTACTTGGGATCTTAAAGAAAACTTAAAATAATCATTATATTTCAATTTGGAACTGCTCCTTCATGAAATAATTCAGTCCCTTCAATTTCTCTTTTAAACACATGGACTAGGATTTCTTGGAGTTAATCAATTTAAAATGTCCATAGAAGAAGATATAATTTTTGTCATTAATGAAGTTTGGGAGATTATGAAGACAGCAAAGGCAGATACCATGCAAGTTGGGTCGTCTGTGGAAGGTGTGATTTTATGAAAGCATGGGATTAAAGTAGGAAAAGCTGATAGCTGAAATAAATTAAAAGCGGGCCTTTTAAATGTAGTGAATGTGGCTGCCTAGTGGCACAAAGTTTCTCACTGAAATTTCTGACCAAGAGGGGCTGACACATCTCCTAAATAAACAAGACAGACAGGGATAAACCGGTGGCACTAAGGAACGGCTAATTCCCTAGGGGTCCCTTCAAGACCTTGGGCCTAGCCCATTAGTACTGGGAGAAACACATTTCCTTCTGTAGGTGAAAAGGAGCCCTGCTTTAAGGACTCACCTACCAAGATGAGTGGTAGAGGAAAAGGTGCCCTGTTTTGGAACAAGCCCGAAGCTGCCCAAAGGGGAGTTGGGTTTATTTTCTCCACTCCCCTTTTCTCCGATGGACAAGACTGGGCAACCAGGAGCATTTTAAGGCCCAGGAAGTGATGGGTCCGGTGGGTCTGATGCCCTGGACCGGTCTAATCAACCCACCCTAGGGCTGTTCTGGGAGTCTGGGCGCCAAAGTCTTTCCAGATCCCGGCCACCTGGGCCCCGTCCCTGCCTCGGCCACCGTCTGCCCTTCCCACCTGGGTCCCAAGTGCTCCCCGGCGCGGGCTCCTTTGAGTTCGCCCCGTCCAGATCCAGTTTCCTCGAGAGGTTTCCTGCCGTCCCCACTCCCAGTCCCACTCCTCCCAGTCCCCTCCTCTGGCGCACCGCCCACCCCGCCTGTCACCTGCCCGGCGCTCCTGGCTGCCGCGACCCCGGCGGGCCCTCATCCTCAGCGCCTCCGCAGCCCGGCTGCCCGGTGCCTCCCAGTCCCGCCCCGCGTCGCCCGGCGCTGCCCTGGAGACCGGGGCCAACAAGGCCCACCCCGCGCGGCTCGGCCAGCAAGGCCGTGGGTGGGGCCGCACCGGGGGGCGGGGCCGGTGCGGTCCAGGCTCCAGCATCCCGATCACTCGGTGCCCTGGTGGAGAGGGTGGGAACGGTTGTGATGAGGATGGGAGCCTGATGGGAGCCAGGGGAGAGCTCCCAGGACCCCGGGAGCTCTCGAAGAAGCTGCTCGCAGGTCACACTGGCTTTTCCAAAGTTGTAATGCAAGGAAAGACGGGGCACCGAGTGGGAGGAGATATTTGCAACACATACTGCTAGGAAACGCGAAGAACAAGTTAAGAAGGCAAAGGATCCAGTTAAAGAATGGGCAAATATAACACACCATTGTAAAGCAATTATACCCCAATAAAGATGTTTAAAAAAAAAAAAAAAAAAAAAAAAGAATGGGCAAATGACTTGAACAGGAATGTCCCAAAAGAAACCCAGTGGCCAATAACTGTCTGTTGTTGATTGAAAAGGTGCTTAATTCATTAATAATCAGAAGAGGATAAATTAAGACCACCGTGGATATAGCTCCATACTCACCAGTTGGGCATGCGTTAAAACATCTGACAGCGCCCAGGGTTGGAGAGGAGGGAGAGCAAAGACCCCCCCATATACTGCAGACGGGAGTGTGAGGCCTTGCAGACACTTTGGAAAATGGCTTGACATTAGCTAGAATGTGTACACCCTATGGTTCAGCAATTTCACCTTTAGGTATTTACCCCACAGCTGTGTGTGCTTCTGGACGACCAAACTGGAAGTAACTGAAAGTCCATCAACAATAGAATAGTTAATTAAACTGTAGTATTCCGTATACTGACCTACTATACAATAGCAAAAATGAATGAAACACAGCTGTGTGCAATGATACAGAGGCATCTTAAAAATATATTGATAATATTGAGTTTTAAAAAAACCCAAATAATTTTGTATATAAATATTTATAAAGGCAAAATTAAACTGTATTATGTTTATGGATGCATACTTAGTAAAGAAAACTATGAAAACAAAACCAAAGTAGTGATTCTCATAAAGTTAGGATTGTGGTCAGTTCTGATGGGCAGGGCAGGGTGGGGATTTTTAGGGAAGAGTGCCTTTGAGATTGTATTTCCTGACTTTTAATGCTGGTTACATAGATATTCATTTTATAACAATTGCTTAAGCTATACATTTATGTACGTATAGAATATTACACTATTTAAAAAATCTTCAGAGAAGTGTAAAGAAAGGAAGTGTTGGGAATTAGATTCATATTAACACAGCATTAAAACCACAAATAGATTTGAATAACTGACTTCAGAGAGGCAGGACTTCTTCAATGTCAGTTGCCTCATTAATGATCGGAAACACAGAGAATTGGAAAAATCTTGAGTACTCAATTTTACCATTTTTTATTCTGCTTTTTATTAGAGTTAGATTTTTTTTGACAAGGGAATTAAAACCTTTATTATGGTAAAATAATTGAACCCTACAACATTGCTTGCTTTATTTGATTTGATTATGACTCAGGGATACATGACTGATTAAAGCTACATCCTAGTTTTGTTTCATATGCTTGTGGTTGATGCTATTATCTTTAAAAATATCTATTTGCTGTCACCTTTGACTTTTAGTTCAACAGTGATTTATTAATTTACTGGTCAAATTTCATTATAAAAACTTAAAGTAATTTTCTTCCACCTTCCCTTATTTTATTGAAATAAATATAGTTGGAATTAACTAAGAGGCCTCTGACTGATTTGGAAATAACTTTTTCCATTAGTGGCATCTTTTCTTTAATTAATTAATTTTTTAATTGAAGTATAGTTGATTTACCATGTTATGTTAGTTTCAGGCGTACAGCAAAGTGATTCAGTTGTGTATATATATGTACCTACATATATATGTATATATATATATGTATTCTTTTCCAGATTTTTTTCCCATACAGGTTATTACCAAATATTGAGTATAGTTTCCTGTGCTACACAGTAGGTCCTTGTTGATCTATTTTATATATAGTAGTGTGTATATGTTACTCCCAAACTCCTAATTTATCCCTCTCCACCACCATTCCCCTTTGGTAACCATAAGTTTGTTTTCTTTTTTCTTTTTACTTTTTTTTTTTTTTGGCCACACCACATGGCTTGTGGGATCTTAGTTCCCCGATCAGGGATCAAACCCCGGCCCTGGCAGTGAAAACACCGAGTCCTAACCACTGGACCCCCAGGGAATTCCCCATAAGTTTGTTTTCTAAGTCTCTGAGTCTATTTCTGTTTTGTAAATAAGTTCATTAGTATCATTTTTTTAGATTCCATGGATAAGTGATATCATATGATATTTGTCTTTCTCTGTCTGACTTACTTCACTTAGTATGATAATCTCTAGGCCCATCCATGTTGCTGCAAATGGCATTCATTCATTCTTTTTTGTGGTTGAGTAATGTTCCATTGTATATATGTACCACATATTCTTTTTTTGTGTGTGTGTGTGTGTGTTACGCAGGCCTCTCACTGTTGTGGCCTCTCCCGTTGCGGAGCACAGGCTCCGGACGCGCAGGCCCAGCGGCCATGGTTCACGGGCCCAGCCGCTCCGCGGCCTGTGGGATCTTCCCAGACCGGGGCACGAACCCGTGTCCCCTGCATCGGCAGGCGGACTCTCAACCACTGCCGCCACCAAGGAAGCCCTACCACATCTTCTTTATCCATTCCTCTGTGATGGACATTTTGGTTGCTTCCATGTCTTGGCCATTGTAAATAGCCTTTGAGATCGTATTTCATGACTTTTAATGCTGGTTACATAGATATTCATTTTATTATAATTCATTAAGCTATACATTTATGTATGTGTAGAATATTACACTGTTAAAAAATCTTCAAAGAAGAGTAAAGGAAGGAATGCTTGGGAATTATGTTCATATTAACACAGCATTGAAACCACAAACAGATTTGAATTACTGTATTCAAAGAGGCAAGAATTCTTCAATACCAGTTGTCTCACTAATGACAGGAAACGTGGAGCACTGGAAAATATCTTTAGTACTCAGTTTTACCATTTTAAAAAAAATGAGTAACAGGTTTTTGTTTGTTGATTTGTTTTGGCTGCGTTGGATCTTCGTTGCTGCGCGTGGGCTTTCTCTAGTTGTGGCGAGCGGGGGCTACTCTTCGTTGTGGTGTATGGGCTTCTGACTGCGGTGGCTTCTCTTGTTGCAGAGCCGGGCTCTAGGCATGCAGGCTTCAGTAGTTGTAGCGTAAGGGCTTAGTTGCTCCACGGCATGTAGGATCTTCCCGGACCAGGGCTCAAACCCGTGTCCCCTGCATTGGCAGGCAGATTCTTAACCACTGCGCCACCAGGGAAGTCCAATTTTACCATTTTTTATTCTGCCTTTTATTAGAGTTAGCTTTTTTAAAAAGTTTTTTGACAGCAGGGACCTTGTGAGTATACAACAGGACCTCAATGTTACTTGAAGAAATGAAAGCAAGGTAGCTGAAAGCATTGATGTTTTTCTGTCCAGCATATTATACAGTTAACATCAGAGCAACTGCAAACAAACTCCACGCAGAAGGATTTATTCCTCATAGCAGCTAACAGGATATGTTATATAATCAGAGCTAAGTCATTCACACTTTTTGACTGTCTCATTACTGGTCTGTGGAAATTGATGCTCTGGTTCTTCAGACTCTTCAAGCATTTTCTGCATTATCCAGAAAAGAGTTTATTCTGCTTGTCTGAAAATGAGTGGTTCGTATGAGTCAGGAATCCACCAATCCAGCAGCTACTTGCAGAGACTAGTCACGCACAGAGGATGGAATACCCTGAACTTGATTTTCCTCCTTCCTCTTCTGGAATGGCTGTTCTGATTATTCTTACTCAGAGTCACTAAAGGCTGGAATAATAAACACAGGTGGCAGTCAGGGTCCAGTCAGGATACAGAAGCCACAGCAGTTTTTGTTTGTTTGTTCGTTTGTTTTTGCGGTACACGGGCCTCTCACTGTTGTGGCCTCTCCTTTTGCGGAGCACAGGCTCCGGACGCGCAGGCTCAGCGGCCATGGCTCACGGGTCTAGCCGCTCTGCGGCATGTGGGATCTTCCCGGACCGGGGCACGAACCCGTGTCCCCTGCATCGGCAGACGGACTCTCAACCACTGCGCCACCAGGGAAGCCCAGCAGTTATTTTAATGGAAATAATTTAATATGAAGATTTATTGACTGAAAAGTAGCAAAGGGAGCCCAGGTATCCTGGGAATAGTAGCTACAGGAAACAATTACCCGCCCCACTATTTCTGGGGGAACACAGGGAAGAATTTGTAACGATCAACATTTAGAAGCTGGAAGAAAGGGGCCAGTGCTGGGACGAGGAGGAAATTCCAAGCTGATGAGTGCTGGTGTCTTTAAGAGGTGTGATGAAGCTGGTTCTGGGAGCACTGGGAAAACTGGCGCCAACTGCTGCTACTGAAACAGGCTGAGCTGCGGGGGTGAAGAAATATGTCAGGACGACTCTGAGAGGAAAAAGCAGGGGAGGAACAGTCCCTTTTCCTTTTCAAGCTGCGTAGTGTCCCTCTACCGCCCCCTACTGGCAGAGCCTAACAAGGAGTGACTGGCCAAGGAGAAATGAGGTTTGCAGAAGTTGCCCCCGTATGACAGCAGAGTGCATGAGTGCGTTCGAAGCGGAGAGACAGTGGTTTAATAAGCAGCACGGAGATACACTGTTCTGCAGAATTCTGCATATGAACAAAATAAAGCTGTAAAGTGCATTATTATTATGGTAATAATGATGATAATTTACATACGATTAACAACTTCCCGGGGTTTGCAAAGTGCTTTTGCATATGTCATCTGTTCAAAATCAAACTGGCAATCTGATGCTGAACTAACTAAACCACAAAGAAGAATGAGAAAAACACGTCAAAAAATGATCAAAATAGTAATAGGGTAGTTCTCAGCCCAGGGTGGTTCTGTCCACCAGAGAACATTTGGCAATGTCTGGAGACATTTTCTATTGTCATGACTTAGGGGAGTGCTACTGGCATCTAGTGGGTAAAGGCCAGGAACGCTGTTAAATATCCCACAATACACAGGACTGCCTCCACAACAAAAAATTATCCAGTTAAAAATGTCAGTAGTGCTGAGGTTGACAAACCCTGCGCTAGACTAACGGCCCTTGGTCTGTGGCCACAAGGTACCCAAGTGCATGATTCTGTCTTTGTACCAACACATGCATGGCTCTGACTTATAATTAGCTGTTAATGGTTCTGTCATCTCCTCACTATACTATAAGCTCTGAGAGACCAAGGACTAGTTGTGCCCATGACACCTAATAGATGCTCAGTATACATTGAGGAAAAGCCACAATGCCTTACACTTCAGCACTTGAATGGAGAGTAGATAAGTATAGCCCGTCAGACCTTTTTCTAGAGATATGCTCATATGTGGCACATAACTAGGATGGTTAAATAACTTATTATTAAAATCCAGAATACATTCAAGAATTTTAAAAAAGATGCTATTAATAAATAAAATAAGGCAATAGGTATGGCCTGAAATTGTCTTGGATAGCCGGAAAGTGGTTACTCTCTGTAACTCTAACAAGTTTAAATGTCTGGTTCCTTCACTTATATGTTAAATTAGGAGGAGTAAATTAGGAATGAGGAGAGAAGGGCACTCTGAGGACAGAAAGAAAGGACAGTACCAGCAAGTAAAGGAACAGAAATGACATAAAAGATGTTCAAAAAGACCCAGAGCCACCTGGGGTCCTTTGATGTAGGCAACAAGCAACCGCATAGCTGAAAACCCTGTGTGAGAATCATAGTATTAGAGCAAGCATGATTAATTTTCATAATGATTAATTTTTTAAAAACTCATAAAATAGATCAGTTTAATAAATACGAGAAAGGTAAAAATCAGGTAATATATTTTACAAAGATTTTTATCCAAAATATTAAAATGTTTAAAATTTCAAGGGATAAACTCTCAATCATCCAGAAAAATATACTTATTTAGCATAACCAGTCTTGAGAATTTTAGAGGACTGAAGCTGTGTAAATGCAGTTCAACAGGGAGATGTGCAGGGAACACTAACACTGTAACTAGTCGAGTGCTGGGCGAGCCTGGAGGGAGGGAGGGGAGTTCTGCCTGCTGGGATCAGAAGCTTTAGGAACAAGATGATCCCATATAATGGCTCTTATGAATACAAATTAACAAATAATCAACGATCGCCTTTCTTCTTGTTTTGATTCCTTGGTTTTCTTTTCTAAAAATAATTTTAAAACGTTTGTATTATGGCAATTTAAGAACATACAACAGTAGAGAGAAAGGTAGCCCTCGTCCAGCTTCAAAAATGATCAATCTGTGAGCAATCTTGTTTCTACACATACTGTTCTCTACTCCGACCAGATTATTTAAAAGTAAATCCCAGCTGTTATGAGGTTTCATCTGTAAGCATGTAAGGATGTCTCTTTTATTTTTTAAAAATATTTATTTATTTTGGCTGCGCCCGATCTCAGTTGCAGCACGCGGGATCTTTGTTGCGGCACGCGGGCTTCTTAGTTGCAGCATGCGGACTCCTTAGTTGCGGCATGCATGTGGGATCTAGTTCCCTGACCAGGGATCTAACCCGGGGCCCCTGCATTGGGAGCGTGGAGTCTTACCCACTGCACCACCAGGGAAGTTCCCTAAGAGACAATTTTTAAATAATTGCAATAGCACTGTCACATCTGAAATAAAATTCACAACGACTCCTTAATATCATTTAATACTGAGTCAGTGTTCAGACTTCCCAGGCTCTCTTCTAGGTGTCTTTTTATAACTGGTGGGTTTGAATCAGGGTCCAAACAAATTCTACAGTGATTTTTTAAAATAACAGCTTTATTGAGATACAATTCACATACCACACAATTCACCCCTTTAAAGCGCACAATGCAGTAGTTTTTAGTATATTTATAGAGCTGTGCAATCATCACAACTAATTCCAGAACATCTCTCCCAAAGCAGTCACTCCTCATTCCCTGCCATTTTCTCAGCCCTTGGCAACTTTCTGTCTCTATGGGTTTGCCTCTTCTGGACATTGCACGTAAATGGAACCATACGATATGTGTTTATGTGTGTGTGTCTGGCTTTTTCCACATAGCATAATGTTTTCAAGGTTCATCCATGTTGTAGCATGTGTCAGTACTTCATTCCCTCTTTTTTGCTAAATAATATTTCCTGTATGAATATACTATATTTTATTTACCCATTCAACCATTGATAGCCATTCGTGTTGTTTCCACCTTTTCACTATTATGAATAATGCTGCTATGAACATTCATGTACAGTTTTTATGTGGACAGTTCTTTCTTTTTTTCCTATTCACTTAGGCAGTTTTCTTTTCCTTCCAGCTTTATTGAGATATAACTGACATATACAGCAGTGTAGGAGTTTAAGGTGTACAGCTTAATGATTTGACTTACATATATCATGAAATGATGACCACAGTAAGTTTAGTGAATACCCATCATCTCATATAAAGTTAAGGAAAGAGAAAAAGTTTTCTTTTCCTTGTGATGAGAGCTCTTAGGACTTAATTTATTAACAACTTTCATATAGTAGTGTTAATTTTATTTATCATATTGTATATTACATCCCTAGTACTTATTTATCTTATTACTGGAAGTTTGTACCTTTTGACCACCCATCTAATCCTGCCTCCCTCCACCCCCTGCCTCTGATAACCATGAATCTGATCTCTTTTTCCATAAGTTTGTGTATTTGTTTTTGAAGTATAATTGACCTACAACACTGTTAGTTCCTGTTACACAACATAGTGATTTAATATTTCCATACATTTCAAAGTGATCACCATGGTAAGTCTAGTTACCATTGTGGAAGTTTGTTTTCAGTTCTCCTGGGTATATACCTAGGAGTGAAATTGCTGGAGCATACGGAAACTCTCTGTTGAACTTTTGAGGAACTTCCAGACTGTTTTCCAAAGTGACTGAGACATTTTACATTCCTACCAGTAATCTATGGGGGTTCCAATTTCTCTATGTCCTTTCCAAAATTTATTATTGTCTGTCTTTTTTTGTGATAGCCATCCTTGTGGGTGTGAAGTTCTATCTCATTGCGGGTTTGATTTGCATTTTCCTGATGACTAATGATGTTGAGCATCTTTTCACGCACTTGTGGCTATTTTTGTTGCACAGTGATTTTTCAAAATATTGCAAATGTATTTTAAATTTCGGATTAAAGAGTTGGTGGCTGAGCAGTCTCCAAAACTGATTTGTCTTTGATAAATTCCTTGCTTTCTGGTATAAAATGTTTCAGGCTCATCTTATATGTTTCTTGCCCCAACCTGGATTTAGCCATTTCTTCAAGGAGCTTTGGGTAGTTTTAGTTAAATGTTATTTAGAGACGACAATCTGGGCACCGAGGATGCTTATTGCTACTGAAATGGTCATTGTCTCCAGGTCATTTCAGTGGGAAAAGCTAGAAAATACTTTTTTATTTATTTTTCCATGAGAAAAATACATTATAAGTGCATGCTTTTGTTTTCAATTCAAATTTAAGAATACAGGGTTTTAACTTATTTGATTTTACATTTATATCGCTTTCTCTTGTGCTGAAAATCGTGGTTCCAATGATATTAACATAATTAATTATGCACTTTATCCTACACAATATATATTATGCTTTCAAAGTGGCTGTCCCGGTGTGGTAACTAACAATATGACTACTGAAACCAGTTTAAGATTTGTTTGCAGTTCTTTTTGTCATTAGGATATATCCTGTTGGTGTACACAGTCAAATGTATATTTTAAAGTAAGCTGAACTAATTCGTCTCTGTGTGGCATTTTTTTTTTTTTTTTTTTTTTTTTTTTTTTTTTTTTTATGCGTTACGCGGGCCTCTCACTGTTGTGGCCTCTCCCGTTGCGGAGGACAGGCTCCGGACGCACAGGCTCAGCGGCCATGGCCCACGGGCCCAGCCGCTCCGCGGCATGTGGGATCTTCCCAGACCGGGGCACGAACCCGTGTCCCCTGCATCGGCAGGCGGACTCTCAACCACTGCGCCACCAGGGAAGCCCTGTGTGGCATTTTTTAAAAAAGAAATTAAATTTTACTTTTGATTTAATTTTTAAGTGATTATGTAAATCACTTACATAGTTCCAAAGTCAAAACTATAAAGTCAGGTACATTTTGAGAAGTCTAACTTCTAACTGCATCCCCTCCACTCAGTTCCCTCTCAGCTCATATAAGCAATCATTTTTATTAGCTTTAGCTTAGCTTTCCTTTAAAAAAAAAAGATCATATTTATTTATTGTTTATTTATTTGTAACCCACCCCTTTTCTCAGATTAAAGGAATCTATGTATTCTCTTCTGCACTTTGCTTTTTTTTTTTTTTTTCACTCAATAACATATCCTGGAGATCACCCTATAGACACATGTAATGAGCTTTCTCATCATTCCTTTTCATGGTTGTATAATACCCCACCGTGTGCCCAACCGGCTCCTTACTGATAGCTACTTGAATTGTTATAGATGTGCTGCAATGAATAGCTGTGACATCGTGATAAGAAATATGTATATTTATGGTCTTCATTATGGTTCCTGGTACAGAACTCCTAAAACCCTTGTAATTTCCTAAGGAATAAGAGTGATAGAAGCAGCATTTATTATAATAGTTGGGTTTTGTCCTGGGTTCCCGACACAAGAGCTTATAAAACTCTTTTATAGTTTCTTGAGTGACAGGAGTCAGGGGAGCCTCTTCTACTGTTCATTATAAGCCTCTTTCAATCATCCTTGAGTTTATGCTGATGAGGTGACCCTTGGTTGGGCCCTTAGATAGCTTCGGGATATGAGGGCTGGTTACCAGAGGCACCATCCCTGTGATCAGAGGGTTGACACTTTCAGCCCAACCCCCAGCCTCAGGAGAGGGTAGAGGAGCTGGGTATTGAGCTAATCACCAATGCTCAATGACTTAATCAATCATGCCTCCATAATGGAACTTCCGTAAAATCCCCTAAATGATGGCATTCACTGAGCTTCTGGGTTGGTGAACACAGCCATGTGCCAGGAGGGTGGCACAGCCCAACTCCATGGGGACTGAAGCTTCTGTGCTTGGGACTCTTCCAGACCTTGCCCTATGTGCCTCTCTATCTGGCTGTTCCTTTGCATCATTTATAACATCCTTTATAATAAACCAGTAATAGTAAAATGTTTCCCTGAGTTCTGTGAGCCACTCTAGCAAATTAATTGAACCTGAGGAGGGGGTCATGGGAACCTCCAATTTGCAGTTAAATCAGACACAAGTTGTGGGTAACCTAGGGACCTACTACCTGTGATTGACATCTGAAGTAGGGGCAGTCCTGAGGGACTGAGCCATTAACCTGTGGAATCTATGCTAAGACCAGGTAGTTAGTGTCAGAAGTGAATTGCATTCCAGGACACCCAGTTGGTGTCTAGAGAGTTGGAGAATTGGTTGGTGTGGGGAAGAAACTCCACACATTTGTTGTCAGAAGTATTGTGGGTAAAAATCTGTTCATAATGTCAAATTATAATTTTTCCATTTACCTTTGGGTTAGATTTCTAAAAGTGGGATCGCTGGCTTAAAAGGTAAGTACGAATGTAATTTTGTTAGATGTTGACAAATTCCCCTTCATAGAGGCTCTATGATTTTACATTCCCACCAGCAACATAAGAGAGCGCTTGTTTCCCTACAGACAACAAAGTGTATTGTGAAGTGCTTGGATTTTTGCCAATATGATCGATGAGAAATAGAATTTTAGAGCAGTTTTAATTTTGCATTTCCTTGTTACGTATTTCTTATGTGTTTAAGAAAAATTTGCCTTTTTTTTCCTTGCTGCTTTTTGGTGGCATAGTATTGATTTTTTTCTTCTTAGTTTTTAGAAGCTCTTTATATTTAGGGATTTTACCGTTTGTGATCTTAGTTGCAAATATTTTTTCCCAGCTTGTCATTTGTTATTTATTTATTTTTTTGCCACAAGAGGCATTTATTTTTATGTAGTCAAATTTATCGATCTTCCTCCCTCTTATTTTTGAATTTTGAGTCACCATAAGGGAAGTTTATCCCACTCCCAAGTTATAGAACAATTAACCGATTTTTTTTCCTGGTATTTCTATGGTTTCATTTGTATATTTAAACCTTGCGTCTGTTTGAATTTCATTTTTGGTTTATGATGTGTTTATCAAGTTTTGCCTTTTTCGATACGGCTGCCCAATTAGTAAAATGTTGACCTTTTCCAACTGATTTGAGATACCATCTTTATCACATATAAAATTTTTATTTTATTACATCAGTATTAAAACATATGCTTCTAATTGCTACTGATTTTATTTTGAGATGAGGTGATAGAGTTCATTACAAGTCTTCAGTCTGACTGGGTCTCTCTGTGAGTCATTCTCCAGTAGCAGCCCCTTTCTGCCTTATTAGCTTTAAAGTTAAAAACCTGATTATCCAGTTATCAGGATGTTCTCAGTAAGTAGACCCAGACTCAGGGGTCCCTATGCCATTGTCTAAAACTAGTGCAAAGAGAAAACAATGAATCTAAGGTGGAGGAGAAAAACATAAACATTTGTTAGGTACTTATCACATGTCTAATGCTGGACTAGACACTTTGCCTGTATTCTCTTATCTCATTTAGTCCTTACACTAATTCTGTGTTGTGGGAATTGTTATCCCCATTATACAAATGAGGAACCTGAAGATACAGGAAGTTGTTCTATGACCAATACCAGCTAAACACAATTTAGGAATAAGGAATTAGGGAAAAGCAAAAGAAAGAGAGCATCCCCTGTTTTAAAGAGTAATATTTAGGGAATTCCCTGGGGGTCCAGTCTCAATGCTGAGGGCCTGGGTTCGATCCCTGGTCAGGGAATTAAGATCTCTCAAGCCACGGCGTGGCCAAAATAATAATAATAATAATGAGTAATATTTAGTTATTGTCTCTAGCAAAGGGGGTAACAATTTGAAAATTTCATCTGGACATCTGAGACTTAGTCTCCCACAAACCACTTTGGAAGGCACAGATTTTAGTATTTTTCTAATGGGACACAATTTTTATTTCACAAATTAGGGCCTGGTTCAGAAGAGGCATCCTGTCTTAATTAAAAATTGTGCCCATTGTTTCAGGGGATTGCAAAAGACCTGGCAGAATTATTTTTTATGATAAATGTCACTTCAAGGTGCTCTCACAAAGTTTAGTCTCTCTACAATTAGGCAAGATAGCTTTTTAAAAAATAAACTGTGAGGGCTTCCCTGGTGGTGCAGTGGTTGAGAGTCCGCCTGCCGATGCAGGGGACACAGGTTCGTGCCCCGGTCTGGGAAGACCCCACATGCCGCGGAGCGGCTGGGCCCGTGAGCCGTGGCCGCTGAGCCTGCGCGTCCGGAGCCTGTGCTCCGCAACGGGAGAGGCCACAAGAGTGAGAGGCCCGCGTATCGCAAAAAATAAAAATAAAAATAAAAAAATAAATAAACTGTGAGGCATTTGGGGAGAGTATAAGAAGTTGTTGTTGCCTTAGTCTTGGTTTGTTTCTGTCTGAAAATAAGATGTAGAGCAGAAAAGGTAGGGGAAAATTAGCATATTTGAACAGGTCTAGAGTAGTGATCTATGATGACAAACTTGCTCATGAATGCCTTACAGGAAGGAAAAGCGCTTCTCTCTTAGGTGTAATGCTGTAAAAATAGAACTGCATTTCATCTAGATCAAAACCCCATTATACATGTAGCAAATTACCATGACTTCAGCCAGGGCAAGTAACAGGAGATTATGTTGTTGGGTTAAATTAGTGACCTCATGAATGATCAGCAGTTCAAACCATCCTCTTCCTCTGTGGGGAGACTCTCTACTTGATGTGTGCTTAGTCTGTTGGCTAGTATGATTTTTCTCTCTGTTCTTTTTACCTAATGAGAGATGCTTGGAGCCAGAGAATTTTGGTTTGGTTTTTCTTGAGTCATTTGAGAGGAAGTAAAATAAGTATCTTTCTGACTTCATCTCCAAAAGGTAAAACTAAAAAGGATCATTAAATAGAGATTTCTTGGTTATTCTTTAACTCCATCTTCCAATGAGCAGAAAGAAGTAAGCACGGAACGCTCTCTTAAGTTATATGTAAGGAATGAGACAAGATCCTACTTCGGTCTCTTTAGGAGGCAGGAGCCCAAGGTTCTAATCCTGTCTCACTAATCAGTTGTGTGGACTTTGATAGCTGACAAAACCTCTCTGGGCCTCCGTTCCCTTTCTAAAATACAAAAGAATTGCTCAAAATCAGTGTTTCCCAAATTGTGTTTGTTAGAACAATAATATTCCATAAAACAACTGTTTGGTAGTTTAAAAGGTGCTCCATTTAGAAGCTGGAAATAATTTAAAACCCAATTCGCCCAGCTTACGTAACAGCAGAGGGGTCTTTACCTCACTTAACAAGGAGCTCTGAAATACTCAGCAGCTTAACAAAGTCATCAAGGATTAGTTGTACTCTGTCTCTTTTCTATTGCATCCTCGCCGCATTAGCTACGATTCCTTGATGGGGAGAAAATAGCTGTGGCAGTTCTAAGCATCACTTCTTGTTATGGCAACATTATAGGGGAGGCAAGGTGTTTTCATTCTGAGTGTCTCTTTTTATCATTAAGAGAAATCTCTCCCAGAAGCCCTGTAGGGACTTCCCCTCCTGTCTCAATGGCCAGCATTATTATTTTTTATTTATTTTTTTCAAGTATAGTTGATTTACAATGTTGTGTTAATTTCTGCTGTACAGCAAAGTGAATCAGTTATACATATATATGCATTCTTTTTCATGTTCTTTTCCATTATGGTTTATCACAGGATATTGAGTATAGTTCCCAGTGCTATACAGTAGGACCTTGTTGTTTATACATTTTGTATATAGTAGTTTGCATCTGCTAATCCCAAACTCCCAATCCATCCCTCCCCCGCTCCCCTCCCCCTTGGCAATCACAAGTCTGTTCTCTATGTCTGTGAGTCTGTGTCTGTTTTGTAGATAAGTTCATTTGTATCATATTTTATATTCCACATATAAGTGATATCATATGGTATTTGTCTTTCTCTTTCTGACTTGTTTCACTTAGTATGATAATCTCTAGATCCATCCATGTAGCTGGATGGATCTATTATTTCATTATAGATGAAATAATAGATCATCTATATGATCTATTATTATATTATATGATCTATTATTATAATATAGATGATCTATAGATCATCTATATTATAAGGGGGGAGAGTGAGGAGGGGCAATTGAAAGATAATGAGCACAGCTACCCAACATCTCATTTTTTCCTAAATGTCCCCCTGGAGTCACCCTAGTATAACAGTTGGAGGGGCATAGCATTGAAGCCAGACAGACCCAGATCAGCATCTGGGCTCTCTCCTTACCTGGTTAAATGCTCTCGGTAGTCTCCTAATATTATTTCATTTTTTATGGCTGAATAGTATTCCATTGTATATATATATACCACATCTTCTTTATCTCAATGGCCAGCATTGTTTTATGTGCCTGAGCTGAAACTGACAACTGGCAAGGGGAGTGGAACCATGGCTGATTCAAACCAATCATGATTCTTCTTTATGGCTGGGGGGGAGGCCTGCCTCCCCTGAAGCACAGGACTACACAGTGGTGGGTGGATACTAGAACAAAATCACAGATCTGCTAGAAAGGAGGAAGCCATTGGCCAATGGTCATTGGGTGGGCAACCATCCCAAATTGCTTTATGTGGTTAAGTGAGTTTGGTCTTCGCTGGGTTAAACAAAGCCAAATAGATTCCTTTATAAGAAGACTTTTCAGAGCCTTTACTGTGCTAATGTGTGTCATCTCTATGAGGGAGATATAATGTTCAACCTTTTCCAAACTTATTTGACCCCAGAAAACTTTTTTTTTTTTTCACGGAGCATCCATTAACATTTCTAGGTCACCAGTGTTCCTCAAAATTTTAGGAAATGCTTGAGATGAACTCAAAGATCCCTCCTAATGATCATATTCTATGGTTATCTATAAAACCAGATTCAGATTTGTTGAGATGCAAGAAATCGATACATATAGCTACTGTATTGGTTAGGGTTTCTGCAGCAAACAGGTGATACATTCACACTGGGCAATTTGAGGAGATTTAATAAGTGGAGTCCTTCCAAAGCTTTGGGGGAACCACAGAAGACAGTGCAGGATCCCTCTAGGCTTGATGAAGTGAGGGAAGCAAGTAGATTCCCGAACTAGAGACAGAGAGAATTGCCTGATGGGAGATGTGACCTCCAGTCGGGGGACCCAGTCAGTTCCTAGCAATCTTGCTCACACATCCTCTGCTCGCCTTCCGGGAATCCACATTCCCCAGCTGGAAGCCACAGAGAGGGCAAGGCAGCCTGCTGATGTTTCCGAAGTGGCAATGTTCCAGGGCACCCGGCAGGTAGGAAAGGGGGGAGAGTGAGGAGGGGCAATTGAAAGATAATGAGCACAGCTACCCAACATCTCATTTTTTCCTAAATGTCCCCCTGGAGTCACCCTAGTATAACAGTTGGAGGGGCATAGCATTGAAGCCAGACAGACCCAGATCAGCATCTGGGCTCTCTCCTTACCTGGTTAAATGCTCTCGGTAGTCTCCTAAGCCATTTTGTAGAGTTTAGAGCAGCTCTTTTGTGTCAAATGTGCATTATAATACCTACCTTGCAAGAATGTTATGATGATTAAATGAGATTACCTATATAAAGTGGCTCATAAAAAAAAAAAGTGGCTCATAATAGGTCCTTTCAAATGTCGTTTTTCTTTTACCTGTCTTCCCTCTGCTATTGGCCAAATATACATTGAGAAACTACCATAGGCTGGGCACCATGAACGTTGACAATTTTTTGTCCACAGAATGTGTTTGGCCTGTGGATTGGGGTGTAGTTCCACATCAGGTAGGACTAGATGACTCATAAGGTCCTTCTACCTCCAGGGAAATATAATATTTCTAAATATTATTTCCAATTCAGCTTTAATGATAATATTTCAACTTCAGCTATGTTTTGAAAAATTTTGATTTGTGCTATGTCAGGGAGGGTTGGAATCACCTAGGGAGCTTTAAAAAAAAAATGCAGATTCCAAAGCTCTGCCTTTAGGTCTGCTGAGACCAGTCCTTCAGGACAAACCTGGGAATCCCTGTTTTTGAAATCCTCTCAGGTAAATCTGACAATCAGCTAAGTTTGCTTACCTCTGCTTCACATGGTATCAATACTATAATGTTGGCATATTCATTTGCCTCTTGAGTAAAAGGCCCTGGAACAATGGAAACAGTTGCAGTGAACATCCTTGGGGAGGATTAACCTGCAAACATAGACTCAAAGTAGCACAATACAGCAGTGTGGTTTGATCAGCCACGGCAAGCACCATCGCTGAAGCGAATGTGTTTTTCCTCTGGGTTGTTTTCAGTTTAATAGCTTGGTGAATGATTTGTCTGAGCTGCTACAAAACTATAAATGACATGCCTCATCTTGATGTCTTTGTACATTAAAAATCTCTTAGAAATCAGGACATCTGGCTCATTTCCCTTCTTCTAACTCCACCACTTCCCTTCTCTTCCAGAACAATTCAGTCCTGAAGTCATTAGGCGGGGTCTAACAAAGTAGGCATCCACAGGGGGTGCTGGTGGAGGAGATGTGGAAGCCCAGAGAGGGGTGTCTGAGCCCCAGCCCTATGAGGTGGCAGTGCCCCTAGAAGGGCTGCGCAGCATGAAGGGTCCGAGCCTGAGTGGGTGAGGAGGGTTACCATTCAACACTAAGTGTGTGGTCAGGGCTTCCAGACAGTGGGGGTGGTCAGAGCCCATGCTTGGTGAGTAGAGCATTCACAAGGAGAGGTGGGGGGCACAGAGTGGGGAGTCAGAACTCGAGCATGAAGAGAAGGACATCCTCAAGGAGAACAGGATAGTAGCAGAGATGGGAGATGCTCACATACTGGGGATTTAGCAAATCAGTGACTATGTTAAGGATAATGAAAGCTGGATTTCTCAGAAAAGGTAGTTACAAGTACAGAAAGGGGGAAAACTAGAATAAACACATGGTTTTCAATGGATAAATTTAAATATATCCATACATGGACATATATATACACTTGTATGTATGCATTCTCATATATTCCCTGGCTCTGTCTACTGAGATAACTTGAAAACAAGGATGCCCCCAAAGCAATGAGTACACCTATTCCCTGGATTTTGGCTTCTAAATACCATTTTCCACTAAAAGGAACCAGGGATCCTTAGAGAAATGGCTGATTATAAGGCTGAGGCAGAAAAAGTTTTAGATGAGCCTGGAATATTTTGTACCAGAAAGCAAGCAAGTTCTCGAAGCTTGAGGACAAGAAGGACACAAAAGCCTGTTTCCACAGTTTGATCATCAAATTAGCAGCTGATTAATTTGACAGTAACAGAGTATAACCCAGTGACTAACATAGGATAGTAACAGATTGTAGCCTGTTTAATAACAGAGGAAACCATGAGTCCATACAGGTATCAATCAATAAGTAACTTGAAAGTTTGATGAGGAACAGGATATTTACATAGTTTTGAAGCATCTCCCCACAAAATATTGACTTAGAAGGCAGAAAAGAGTAAGTTTACAATGGAGAAGTTTTGGCAGACACCACCTTCATCAAGTGATCAAGGTGGATATCATCAATAATGGGATCGATAAAATGCAATGTGACAAAACATCCCTGACATGCTAGTCCTGTCAAAGTTGCATAACCTGAATCCAGCCACGAGGAACCATCAGACAAGGCCAAACTGAGGGACGGTCTACAAGATAACTAGCCTGTAATCTTCAAAAATGTCCAGCTCCTGAAAGGGAAGGCACGGTATGCCAAACTGAATAGGATGAAAATGAAACATGTGATTCTGAACTGGATCCCCTGGGAGGTGTGGGACAATCGGAGATAGATGGATGAAGTCTGAGGTCTGCAGTACAAAAAGTCAATGTTAATTTCCTGATTCTGTGGGTTGCGCTGTTGTTATAGGGGTGGGTGTCCTTGTTTGGAGGAAATACACACTAAAGCATTTGTGGGGTGACAGGACATCATGTCAACTTACAGTGGTTTAGAGGGAAAAGTGTTTCGTTCTATCCTCATGCCTTTCAGTAATTTTTTGATTGTTAAAAACAATGATATCATGGAAAAAAATCAGCCTGGCTGGATCTGGCCCCTGTAACAAATTACAAACTCATAATTTTTATGCATGTGGTAGAGCAATGGGGGGGGCAGGTGGTATTATTTTAGAATTAGTTTATTCAGGTCCAAAGAATGAGAAATGTCATAAATGTTGGGGGGGGGGGAAGACATGTCACATGTCACTTTCACACGTGAAAGTGAAGGGAGGAAGTACGACTTGGAACAACCACTAGAAACACAAATACATATTCTGCTCTTTATTAAATAATTTTTAAAAAGCATCTATTATGTCAGTAATCGGGAAATTCAACTCATTATTTTCTTTCGCACGTGTTTTTGTAATGAAGTGTCCTGCTAAAAACATTGTCTAGGGGGCTTCCCCGGTGGCGCAGTGGCTGAGAGTCCACCTGCCGATGCAGGGGACCTGGGTTCGTGCCCCAGTCCGGGAAGATCCCACATGCCGCGGAGCGGCTGGGCCCCTGAGCCATGGCCGCTGAGCTTGCGCGTCCGGAGAACATTGTCTACCAGGTCAACTCTTGTGATGTAGCAAGACAAGTAGAAGAAAATGGAAACTTTGGGTCTGCCTTGAACTAGCACTTGTGTCTTGGGGCATCAGTCTTGGGACCTTCATGCTTATCTGACTCACTCATTGTTTTGCATAACTTCTCCCAGACAGGGAATGGGCTGGTTACAGCTTCTTAAAGTGCATCTTGAAAGTAAGCTCCTAGGATTAGAGACCTTCTTTGGGTCCTTTTCATCCCGAAGTTCTTTATTTGGAAACCAGAAAGAAAGACAAAAAAATATTTTTTAAAATAGTTGCACTAGAGCACAGCATCTAATATCTCCTGTTACCTTAACAGTAAGATGTTAGCTGGTCACATTGACCCTGATCCCAAAGTTTAGTAGAATTCTCCTGCTCTGAAGTAGTATCAGGCATAATAGGTTCTTTCTCTTCTTTTTATTTATTTATTTTTTTTTTTAACTACAAAGCTTTATGTCCATGGGTTAGTCCTCATTTGTTGCTCTGAGTCCAGGGCAGATTACACTTGGAGGACACCATCTTGCATTGCACTCAAAGTACTTTTTTTTTGTTTCTCCTGTGACGGTAATTATGCTCCTTCCCACAGGCTGCTCCACTGAGGTGATGATGAGGCTGCCCTGAAATCCTATTTCCTGTTGCAATGAGCGCTACACGATGCTCTCTTGTATATGAGTGAGCTCTCCTTTGAATTTTGAAGGTTGTGCCTTTTCTTTCGTCTTTGTTTTTGCCTCTGAGTACAACTGTGTGATGTAGTTCATGCAGCTCTTAGAGCGGGAAGCTGAAAGAAAAACGTAGCGAACACGAACATTTAGTTTGAACAACATTGCACCCATTTATTTGAAACACGTGGACTGCACGTGGTATTTGTAGGTCCGAATGTTAATGTGTTAAAAAAATCGAACCTGAAATTCACTGATGTGTATACATGGTCTTGAACGCCCTGTGATAGTCTAATTTTTAAATTGTCTTCTTATGTAAACTATATACTCCTAAACCTGAAATAAAATATATAGACATCTCTGCTATCAAATAACATATGTATCGCTAGACAAAACAATACATTGCCTTTAGCATAATTTCATACTGAAAGTAAGAGGGCTTATGGGAAAAAGAGGACTGGGGCGACCCACTGAAAGCCTAGGCAACTCTGTACACGGAGTCTGGAAACAGCTCCAGAAGGTAGCTTTTAAGTGAGCAAAAACAATGGAGTTGAAATGCTGGATTTGGGGGTCAGAACCCAGGATAAAGTGCAACTTCCCACAGCTGTGGCAAGCCCCCCCACCCCACCCCAGGGAGTCGGGGTGGGGGCAGACCTTTCTGGGGAGGGAGTCCTGAGTGCACATGCTCCTTTTGTTTTTTTAATTGTTTTTTAAATTTTATTGAAGCATAGTTGATTTACAATGTTGTGCTCATTTCTTCTGTATAGACACTCATTTTAAACTTTCTTAAAGGTGAATTACAAGGGCTTCTGCTTGTTCAGTAGCTGAGCTGAGGGCTTTTCTTTTCCTGCTAAAGGTTATAATTCTGCTCCCAGTCTTCTGTTGCCCTTGCCTGGGAGCATCGGCGTAGGAAACAACCCCAATTACACGTTATACTGACGTCATTCTCCCCCTGCCAGCTGTGGGAGGAGATGGATGTTATAGAAACACGCGTTGTGCTACAACAGCCTGTATGCAGCTGACACACATTTTCCCCTCCCACACCCAGGTCTCGCACAGACCTCTCACTTGTGCCCCTCTTCCTGCTACTACAGCTAGTCTTTCTTTCCGTTTCACACCCTGCTAGGTCAAAACCAGAAAAAAAGCCAGAGGTGTTGTAAAAGAAATGCTTCTTACAAAGCCTCAGTAAAACCAATAGGAACTAGTGGCAAAGCTTACTGCATTTTCTTGCAACTTTTGGCAGGTGGAATAAGTTGATTTGCATGGCGGAAACAGTGGTTGGAAGGTGTAAGATTCTTGTTTTGCTATATTCCTAGCTTCTTTCTACTGGATCTTTGTCAAGAGTACACACACACACACACACACACACACACACACACGAGTCTCCTTTTAGACTCTTCTTTTCATATTTTGCTTGAAGAATTGCAATGAAGTCATCCAAAAGACCTGAAACATTTCTGTTTGAATTAGTTAAGCCTTATATTCATTTATTCAATACAGATTTATCCAGCACTCCATCTGTGCCAAGCCCCAGGCTAGGATCTGGGGGTACACATAGAGTAGATCCAGTTGCTCACCACCTGGAGGTGTCCTGTGGTAGCTAAATTAATACACCAAACATGAGAGTCTGGCGTGGGAAGTGCTTCACTGTAAAGGTGTATATAGGATACTGTGGCACACAGGAGGGCTCTACCTGTGTGTGACAGCGAGAACTCAGGGATGGCTTCCCAAAGGGGCATACCTCCAGCTACCTGAGCTTAACTGCTACTTTTTGTTTTTTAAGAAGTATTTCCTCAAGTTCTACAAGATGATGTATGCGATTTGCTTTTTCTTGTGCTAAAAATCAAACTTTGATTTTTATTCTCCTCATTAAAGGCAACACGTTAACCTCATTTTTCAAATCTCAGGTCACATAGTTGACTTACTTTGACTATTATTCTCTTGGGATGATGTTTCTTCATTATTTGACCTCGATCTGTAACTTTCTAGAGTGTGCTCTGAAATTTCATTTTCTGCAGGAAGAGAAAATTGTTATTGATTTCTGGTGCACAGAGCATCTTCTGTATTCAGAGCTGTACGTTTTGAGTAAGAGCACACCTGTTTTTATACCGTAGTGGGCTTATCGCTCCCTCCCCCGTACCTCATGTCCTCATTCGTTCAACAAATCATTTTTTATTCTCTACTATGATTCCTGCAGGCACTGTGCCAGGCAGTATAAGAGCTGCAGAAGTCAAATGACCGCAGATTAGAATCAAGTACTGTCTTTTGGGAAGAAACAATTCCAGTAGCCCTTAAAGAGGCATGGGGGCGAAGTATCAACGGGAGATTTCGAAACAATAGTATGGCATTTGCCTATTGTGCAGACACAGCTGGAAAGCCAGACCCTGTGTTTAGGTATATTTATGATGAAAATGTTAGTGCATCTGAATATCTCGAGACATTGGTATTAAACTAGGAGAAGTGGTTCTTTTAAGAGGGTCATAGCCCTTCAAAGATGTAGTATTTTGCCACGGGACATCATGATTTCTCTGTTACTAGAGGTTTTCAAGCCGTATGTGGCTAAATCAGCAGTGTCCAAGATCACCAGAATGCAAGTCACGTGTGTAATTTAAAAGTTTCTAGTGGTAAAAAAGTAAAAAGAGTAAAAAGAAGCAGGTGAAATGAATATGTTTTATTTAACTAGTAGATTTAATATAGTATTATTAGACGTATTCTTGTGTGTGTGTGTGTGTGTGTGTGTGTACTGAGTCTTCAAAGTTGGGTGTGTGTTTTATCCTTACAGCACCTCTCAAGAGCAACTAGCCACAGTTCATATGCTGACTAGCCATACTGTGGCTACTGTATTGAACAGCCCAGGTCTAAGTAACCACTCAGAATTAAAGAGGGGATTTAATCCTGGCACACATTTAGGGAATGAACACAGCAGATGGTTATTCTGGGTAACTTCTAAGGTCCCTTCTGTTTCTGATATGTGTTGAGTCTGTATTTTAGTAGATATCTTCCATGCTAGCTAAGTAATTTTGTTTTTGTTTCCAATGAAATAAACCTTTAAATCAGAACGCTTAGGGAAATTACTAACGTATGGTTGACGGAGGCTGAGTGCATTCTTACAGTGTAAGAATGGGACCCAAAACAGTCTATTATAGTCAACCTTTGATTGACCATTCCTAGAATAGGAGCTGCTTAAGAGCAGGGACTTGGTCTGTCTTGTTGGCAGATGTGTCCCCAGTGCCTGGTACACAGCAGGTGCTCAATGAATGCTTATTGAATGAATGAATGAATATGCTATTTGCTGTCTTTTTGTGAGTGGAAGCCTCCACAGTTTAATGCCAATTCCTGGAGCTGCTCTAGTTTCTCTTGGTCGCGCACTCTGTAACTATAGTTCCTGGAGAATCACATCCTGTGTTTACTGCAAAACAAACGGCTGCTTATTTGAATGACAATGCTCATCAAATAGGTAGTACAGCATTGAATGGAAAAGCTTTGGCAGAGTTTCCCTTTGGGCTGGCCAATTGTTTGAGCATCTTGTAGCCTCCGTCAGGTTCTCTGCCCACTCGCCTTTTTTCCATATGACATGTGCTTTCCGAATCTTCATGATGAAGAGCTGGACGATGATGAAGAGAATGAAAATGAGGAAGGAGACGAGGCTCAGCAGCAGGTAGCCACTATTCTTCCTCGTCAGCCCCACAAACTGACGATTCGCTTCTAGAAGGAAAATGAGAGCATTTTAGACAGTTCGGCGGCTTGTTTTTTTTTTCTTTTTTTTTGGTCACTGAGGAATATACACAGTATTTGCAAAATATAGTAGAGGCTAATACACAGCTGAGAGGAAGAGACGACAGAGAGCTTTACCCTGAAAGTAAAGAGATCCGTGTCATTTATTCTCTGAAAACAAGCAAGCGGGGATACAAACAGACAAAGCAATTGTGCGGGACGATTTGAAAAAGGTTTTTAAGTTCCATAGATATCGAGCTAGTTATTTTTCATTGCTAGTGGAAACGTGAGAATATTAAATTAGAGTCAGGGGATTCAAATTAGATGTAAGGAATGAGTTTTCAGCAAAGTGTAGTTAAGGAGCAAGAGAGATCGTTAAGGAGTTTGTGAAACTATGCAAACAAAATGAAATTTCATTACTCTTGGCTAGGTTAAATGCGGTCCTCTATGAAGGCATCTGGAGATAAACCAGATGAGCTCTTAAAGATCCTTCTAGAATTCTGATTCTACGGGCTCTGATTTTGCTGAATGTCATTCACGGTCCCTGTCATCTCAACCAACAAGCCATTGAGGAGTGTCAGCTACGCATAGGACACTGTGCTTAGAGCTGCATAAGGCACAATCCCTATGTTTTCGGGAGAGTTGTCTATATATGCAAACAAACAAGTTAATAGAAACAAACAGAATTAAGATATCTGTGCCAAATTCTAGACCCACGTGTGTTAATATAATGATGTGTTCAGGGATTCTGAGGCAGGAGTGGTGCCTGAGTTGGTCAGGAAAGTGTTCGGTGAGGATCTTGGCCTTGAAGGAGGGGTAAGGAGAGGAGTGATGCGGACTTTTCCTTTCATCAGGGCAGTTAGGGTGAACAAGGGCAGGGCAATCAAAACAGGATGAAGTTTTCAGAGAAAAATGTGTATTCTGGTCAGGACCTTATAGAGACAGGACTGCAGAGGTAGGTGGTAGAGAGCACCTATTGGAGGGTTGAGGGCTCACATTCCGTGCTGTGGACTGTGAACCATAGCAGTTTTCTGAACATAGGTGCGAAGAGTGCAAAGGGATGTTTTGATAGTAAGTGCTGAAAATGCACAGCAAGGGGAGAAACTAAAGTTACAATACTTCCAGCAGGACATGATGAGGCTCTGCCTCGGGGACGTGGCAGTGATAGTGGACAAAATACCTAAAAGAGAAGACTCCAAAGTACCTTGGAACCTATTGATTTTATGTGTGTGTGTGTGTGTGTGTGTGTGTGTGTGTGTCCACACACACACACATGCACAAGAGTGAAGGATGTCACCAAGGTTTGGGGCCTATGTGATGTTTTGGACAAGCTGATTTTGTGGGGAAAAGTGCTGTTCAGTTTGTAGACATGTTGAGTTTGAGGAGATGACAGAAAATTCAGCCAGAGATGTGTGGGAAATGGAATGAAACAGGGACTAATGCTCTGGAGAATGTTCTGGAAATGCAGGTATGGAAATCTTCTGCTGGTGGCAACAGAAACAATCTTGGGAATGGAAAAACTCTTTAAGCATTAAGGCAATAACCAAGGATGGAGAAGTAAAATCAAATCTACATAGAAGAAGTCAGAAGAGGAAGGGACATGAGCTAACGGACATGAGAAGGAGTGGTTAGCAAAAGTAAGAGGACCAGGGGCTTCCCTGGTGGCGCAGTGGTTGAGAGTCCGCCTGCTGATGCAGGGGGCGTGGGTTCGCACCCCGGTCTGGGAAGATCCCACATGCCGCGGAGCAGCTGGGCCCGTGAGCCATGGCCGCTGAGCCTGCGCGTCCAGAGCCTGTGCTCTGCAGCGGGAGAGGCCACAGCAGTGAGAGGCCCGCGTACCGCAAAAAAAAAAAAAAAAGTAAGAGGACCAGGCAGAGTATGTCAAGGAAGCCAGGGAGACAACTAAGTAAAGGGACAGGGAGTGACTGACCAATAGAAATGTCAAAAATAATGAGTACTGGAAAAGGCTATTGGATGTATTGATTAAGAGGTTAAAACATCAAGTGTTTATGCTAAATAAATGAGTGGTGGGAACACTTATCAGTGGCCAAGTGAGAGACTTGAGTGGTTTGTTCTTCCTCTTCCTTGTCAATCTCTGAGGTACTAGAATCTTCCATTACTGCAACTAAGGTGAAAGTAAGACATGATATATACATATGACTATGTTTGTGCCGTGTCGTGTGTATATATGCACAGAGTCATCCCAAAGCAGCTTTGGAAACCAAATTCAGTGATCCTCATTAAAAAAACAACAATGAGGTCATTAGTTCATACTGACTTCTTCCAAAAATAGTTGCAAATGGTCAGGATCAGTTTGCCTTTTTTTTAAGGTAAATGTTTACTGAACACTACTCTGTGCCAGGCCTCAGGCTGACCATTTGGTATATATTCCTCTACAGCTCTGAGCAAACAGGGGTTTTGAAGAGTTAAGTAAATTGTCTAAAGTCCTACGGCAAATAAGTGGCAGAGCCAATACTGAGACTCAGAACCCCAAATTTCAGCTAGTGTTTTATGCTTCCTTCCTGAATCAGGCCTTCCAGTTGAGACAGTTTTAGGTGCTTCAGGATAGCAAGTGAACACTGAAGAATGGCATCCCAAGCCTGATGGGTAGAAAACCCATAGCCTGGAATGCACAGAGCAATGATTTTTATGTTGAAAATCAGCTCAGTTGTCATTCAAACCAATGCTTGCTTCCCCCTTAGAAGTGGGATGTACTATGATGATTTTTGCTAGGTAAGAGAAATTATAAAAATGAGATCGTTTTTTCCGATTTTGTTGTTTATCTTCCCTTTTCTTTTTTTATTTTCCTCTGCCGTCTCCTGGTTTTTAGCCCATTGTACAGCGCCACGATGTGGACCCCAAGGGGAATGAAACCACCCCTTCTATTGAAAATGGGTATTATTAACAGTAATAAAATTGTAGAAATTGAAAGCTGAAAGGAATTTTAGAATCCATATTGCTTAAATCTTATATATGAAAAAGGAGAGGAGAAAATTGAGTTATTCAGTAGTGGTGTAAACCAATTTAAAGACAACTAGATTCTAAACGTGTTTAAAAATATTGGATTATTAAGGCAAATGAGGTAGTAGTTCCACTTCATATTTTCCGTTTCCATCGCCCTGCAGAAAAAGTATGTATGTATGTGTGGTACATACGTACTTAGTGTTTAAAGAACCTAAACATTTCCTTTTCAGAGTTATTCACGATAAACATTTTAAAAATGTAATCTCCTACTCAGAACTATGAACATGATGGTGATATGAAAGCACTTCTCCCACCACATGACATTTTTATAGAGACGCTATTTGAAACAGAAAGGGGACATATAGGAATGTATGCCTTTCTGGATGAGGCCTGTCTTGCTCAAAGCACCATGACGACGGCTTGCATTCATTCATCCATTCATCCATTCACACTGCGTTTTGTGAGTATCTGCTATTGCCAGATGCTATGCTAGGTAAAATACAAAGATAAGTTAAATATATGATCATTGCCCAGAGCTAACCATCTAGTGCTTTACTGTCTAAAAAAGCTGGTATTATAATCCAGGTGTTCTAAATTCTCCATTTATAGTTCAATCCTGTTATCAAAAACTATCTGAGTTCTTGACCACCAAGTAAGTGGTGGGCCTTCAAGGGTGATTTTGTTATTCAATGACAAACACCAAAACTCCAGATTCTGCTTTTTGCTCTTTGTTGTTACCATGTCTTTATTTTGTGTTTGGTCTGTTCTGGATGGAAAAACAAGTCTCCTATAAATGAATTCAGCATTGCCTTTTACCACAGAGGAATTCAAATGTCACAGTTGTGTGTGTGTGTGTGTGTGTGTGAGAGAGAGAGAGAGAGAGAGCTTACAAGGTGTTAAGTTACCCTGAAGCCCATCCCGCTAACTGATAGGGTGCTTCTCCAGGTCACCATGACGCTGGAGTCAGTTGCAAGGGGTCCTCTATGGTCTTATTACAAATTAAAACAAAAAAATGAGAACTTAGAATTGGAAAAGTGACCTTCCCAAAGAGGCATAATTTTGTTTTTTTAAGTTTTAATGTTTTTCGATACTTACCGGTACTAGTGGACTGCTGAGGGTCTTGAGAGGATGGAGAGCTTGTCTCCAGGGCAGCTGAAACTGTCTCTTGATCAGTAACTAGGAAAGGGGAAAAACAAAATTCTGCAACTACAGAGAGCAATTTCACCCACATTGTACTCAGTACCATAGGTTAGAGAATGTATCTGGCTGCTACCTGTGTGTGGAGGTTCTGCAGCAACCTCAGAATTGTGTGTTCTGCAGCTCTTGCTCTGGTGTTTGAATCTGTGTCCCGTTGATTGTCCATCTGCTAAGCTGCCTGGCTTAGAAGTGCAGCAGGCTGGACCTCCGTGGAGTGGTGCCTTCGGCAGTGGTGGGCAAAGACTATCCGCCACCTTTATCTGTATCCATCTACCTATCAATCCCTCTGTCTGTCTATCTATCCAAGCACATATCTACCTGCTTATTTATTAGGTGGCTTTGGAGTCAGTCTCAGACTGGCTTGAATTCCAGTCCCGCTCCTTGCCTGCTGCTGAGTTTAGACAACGTTCCTAATCTCTCAGATGCTCAGTGTTCTCTTACTGTAAAATGGAGATACTAACACATGTACCTCTTGGAGTTTTTTGGTGAGAATAAATGATTTCATTTGAATAACACGTTTAGCACAACACCTGGCTATTTATTAAGCACAGTGCTTACTACGTGCTATTGTATGATATAAAACAATGTTTAGGAATGTTTCCAGAGGTTCAGCTTAGCATAGATTTGACCAGTCAATGAACAGGCCTGTAACCACAGAGCTTATAAAAATGGTGCCTATTGATTTACGAATATTGATACTGATATGTAATATCTTTATGGAATCTACAAGTGTTTCTCAGCCTTTTATTTAATCAAAGAATTTTCTGTGGTTTTGAAAATTATTTTCTTAAACATTAAAATTTTTTGAAAACTATAAATATGCCTGAATCACGTGCCAAGGGCTCTGAGAAAAGAAGAACCACTTAGGAGACACTAGAGAAATAGTAATATAGATGATGAGTGAGCTCTGTGGCCACAGGAAGCCAGAGAAACCTGAAGAAAGAGTAGAGCTGCTGGCAATGAAAAGAAGGAAAAGCTTGAAGGCAAGTCAAACAGAAGTGCTGGAAGCAAATTATAAGACGAGCATAATATGGCAACTACAATAGTCTGTGTGTGTATATATATATATATATATATATATATATATATATACACACACACACATACACACACACTGGAGTTTGTATTTGATTTATCCTCTATTTAGCAAAACTGCTAAATAGATTCATTTAGACTGAATGTTGTCTTGATTAAGTGGATACTGGTACATGATGATTTATCTCCCTGGTTGGTTAGAATGTTATAGACCTCTGCTATCCAATATGGTATCCACCAGCTATACTGATTATTTAAATTTAAATTAATAACAAGTAATATTAAAAATTTACTTCCTCAGTTGCACTAGCCACATTCCAAGTTAGAGTTTTGGAAAACCTGTATCCGCCACTGGGAACTTGACACCTTCCAAATATTTAGGCTTCTGATGCGATTAGTGATGATATTAATGAATGTGATTTTGTTACTGAAATGTGCCAACATTTGAAAGATTTGTATCAATCAATGAATCAGTATTCTCCAAATGACCAAGGCATGATGTTAGGAATAGTGCCTGGATCATTTAAAGAGCAAATTTGTTCGATGGATTTTAATGTACCAAGAGTATGAAATGTTCATTGACATGGTTCTAGAGTCCACAGAGCAGCTAACCTTAAAGAAACTACCTCTTGTCGAGTTTTAGTGTAGCGTTGAAGAAGCGTATCCACAATTATCTGAAAAGGCTATTCAAATACTTTTCCCTTTTCCAACTTGGTGTGAGGCTTCATATTTTTATATAGTTTAAGTAAAACAACATATTACAAGAGCTTGAATGTAGAAGTTATGAGAACCTATTTCTATTAAACCAGATAGTAAAAAGATTTTTAGGGCTTCCCTGGTGGCGCAGCGGTTGAGAGTCTGCCTGACGATGCAGGGGACACAGGTTCGAGCCCTGGTCTGGGAGGATCCCACATGCCACGGAGCAACTAGGCCCGTGAGCCATGGCCACTGAGCCTGCGCGTCTGGAGCCTGTGCTCCGCAACGGGAGAGGCCGCGATAGTGAGAGGTCTGTGCACTGCGATGAAGAGTGGTCCCCGCTCGCCACAACTAGAGAAAGCCCTCGCACAGAAACGAAGACCCAACACAGCAAAAATAAATAAACTAATAAACTCCTACCCGCAACATCTTCTTTAAAAAAAAAAAAAAAAAAGATTTAAAAAATGTAAAGCAGTGCCATTTTTCTGTTTTTTGGCATTGCAAAATATATTTTTTTTCCATAAAAATATGCCATTTCTCTTTTTATGAAGTAGGTTAATTCTTTTAAAAATAAATAAGTAAACATTGTTCCTACCATGCAGAGTGTGGAGATGAGAGGGTCAGAATCCTTATTGTAAATATGTTCCTGAGCGTCCTCAGCTAGCAAACTTTTACTTGTCGGATTTCTAGCACCTGTGGGTCAATGCAGGAGCTCGTCACAGAGAAACATTCATAGGCAGTTGGATGCACCAACAGGTGATCCTGGTGTGGTTCTGTGAACACTTACTGGGGATCTGGCAGTGGTGCTAAATAATTGACAATCAGATCATAAATAAAAGTCAAGTTTTAGCCTGTTATTATTATTAGAAACATTTTATGGCTATGATTTTTAGTCCTATAGAAAACTATGGCCATCAAGGAGGGGAAACTGTGATTTCCCCTTCAGCAGTAATTTTTGTAGATGGCTTGAACAATTGCTGACAAGTAAAAATATGCTTTTTTGATATTGTTGATTCTTTTATTTAAAATCCGAAAGCCTTTCAGAAGCATTTAGATAAATGAAGCCTCATTTTCTCTTTGGCGACCCTCTCACATTCCCCACATGCTCCCTTGCACTGATGGGGGTGGAGCTTGGGGACCGGAATGAATGACAAAGAGGAAGGAGGGACTTCCCTGGCGGTCCGGTGGTTAAGACTCCGCCTTCCAATGCAGGGGGTGCAGGTTCAATCCCTGGTCTGGGAGCTAAGATCCCACATGCCTCACAGCCAAAAAACCAAAACGTAAAACAGAAGCAATATTGTAACAAATTCAATAAAGACTAAAAATGGTCCACAGTAAAAAAAAAAAAAATCTTAAAAAAAACCCCAAAAACAAAGAGGTAGGAATATTTGCGTCAGGTTACGGTACAGTCTGGTCTGTGGGTACTTGAGTCTTCTAAACCCAGCTTCCTCAAGACCTGCTTTTGGTTTGATGAGAAAGTGAACGGTGGCGAGCACAGGGGTAGTGAGCGAGGAGCTGTTCGCCACAGCGCCAGCGCCCACAGAGCAGCGTGACAGTTTTCCCACAGAGAGGTTCTCGTTAACAAGTGCCTTTCTTCATTGGTTAGTTCATTTGATAAAGAGCTTTTTCAACAAATGCACTGTCACCCAACAGCTTCCTCCTTCACTAGTGTGAGTGAATTCTTATCCTCCAGGAATCTCTTTTCTCCCTAAGAAGAACTTTTATAAAGTAATGAAGGTCAGACTCTTATTAATGATAGATGTGTGATTCATGCTTCTTTTCTTTTTTTTTAAAGATTTTTTTGATGTGGACCATTTTTAAAGTCTTTACTGAATTTGCTTCTGTTTTATGTTTTGGTTTTTTGGCTGTGAGGCATGTGGGATTTCAGGTCCCCGACCAGGAATCGAGCCCGCGCCCCCTGCATTGGAAGGCGAAGTCTTAACCATGGGACCGCCAGGGAAGTTCCCATGCTGCTTATAGGATACTTCTTGGCTCAAAAAGTTTTATATAGTTTTTAAATTACTTCTTAAACTTTTGGTGAAGGAATCAGAGAAGAGGGATTCTGAAAATGGAGGCAACTCCTCTTCACATTTAATGTTTGATGTTTTTTTCTTTTTCTTATTTTTTGGTGCTCTGCTCAGAATATTAACATGGGTAAACTGAAATCTCCAAAACGGTTGTAACGAAATAGCTAAAGCATAATCATGACTTAATGTGACTACGTGAGTGTTATATTAACATAAAATGATATCGACAAGTTTAGATTTATTTCAGTTAGTATTGTCTCCTTTTGGGTTAAGTACAGAGAGGTAGTATGCTTCACATGATATCTCCAAACACATGACTGCAATAAAACTGTTTAAGGTCAAGTTATGCCAGCTGTCATGATCAAAAAGCGACCATGACACTGTTTGCATGTGGCACTCTGCTAGGCTTTCTGCACAACGGGGGTTCCTCTCAGTGTTGGAACAGTTGCAACCCTGTTGGCTAGCGGGAGACATTTCAGTTATTAAAGGAATTTGCTATTAAAGAAAGCTTTGTTGACCTGAGCTCACTCTGAAGGACTTTTCCTAACCCATTTAATTTTGTTTGATAGTGTAATATAAAGGTAAATTTAAAATAATTAAAGACAGTCATTGGTGGTTCTTACCCAAATCTTCAAACCGGAAAGGGGCTACCAGTTTTCTTCCTTGCAGGCCTTTGTGTCGGACGATGCAGCTCGCTGTTGAGTTTTTGCCATATGTGTGGACTCTGAGTGTGCTGGTGCTATTACACTTCTTCCCATCAGTTTCATATTCATGGTGGGTTTCACCTATGGAGCAATTTAAAGAGGCGTGTGAGGTTGTGGCTGTTTAATGCTGTTGGACGTGTTTGCGTCTCTGAGAGACCAATGGCCTTGACATCTTGGCAAACCTGTTAGACTTCTAACCTCACTCTAACTTCCCCCAGCTGCCTGGGACATGCTTGACCCTAGTCCCAAAGAGAAGCAGATGAATAAGAGTGGATAAGTTTCTATAAACCCTGCACTACTGGAAAAAAAAAAAAAATCCAAAGCTTATCATGTTTACACGGGAAAAGCCTAATGTTGTGAAACACAAAGACCCAAGACCTTACTCAAGTTGAATGAATAAGGCAAATTAAAGGAGAGGTCCAGAATTGGCACTGGACTGAATCTATGGTTACATAAAATCGAATGGAATGTCTGTTGAAATGTAAACAAACTAGAAATAGTTCCCAAGCACCACAGTTGGTTCTCCTGCTTCAGTTAAAAGGCTCAAAGCTTAGATTCGCTGTTACCAAAATATTTTTGTCTGTCGTGGGCAGTATGACATAGTACTCCACGGTATAAGCAAGTTCATATATGTTCCAATTGCATGTATCATGTTAAATGTATTTTTATTTATTTATTTATTTTTGGCTGCGTTGGGTCTTTGTTGATGCACGCAGGCTTTCTCTAGATGCGGCAAGCGGGGGCTACTCTTGGTTACAGTGCGCTTCTCTTGCTGCAGAGCACGGGCTCTAGGGCGTGCAGGCTTCAGTAGTTGTGGCTCGCGGGCTCTAGAGCACAGGCTCAGTAGTTGTGGCGCACGGGCTTAGTTGCTCCGCGGCACGTGGGATCTTCCCAGACCAGGGCTCGAACCCATGTCCCCAGCACTGGCAGGTGGATTCTTAACCACTGCGCCACCATGGAAGTCCCTGTTAAATCGTATTTTTAATTTTATGCCTGCTACAAAGTTTATGCTCAGAGGTAACAGCTATATTGTACCTTTTATTTTATGAAATGTTATGAAGCCATAATAAATATTCCATTTTAGGTTTCTACCTTGTTTTAAACAAAAACATGTAACCATGTTATTTGTGTAGAGGCTTTCAAGAGTAAGGCGTGGTATCGATTGGTTAGTAAGGATAATTTGTCTTGAAACAACTGATGAAATATTGAAGGGTGGCCCCTTCTGCCACCAGAGGGTGCCAGAACCTTGAAAAATTCCTTAGACACATAAACGGGGAGGAAAACAAAGGAGGAAAGAGAGCCATTTCTTCACTTACCTTGGAGCTCCATGTCATCCCCTAAGAGCCAGGTTATCTGTGGAGGGGGCTTACTTCTCACAGTGGAGCATTTCAGTAGGACATGTTCTCCATTTTGCATTCTAGCGGAAACTTCCAAGGTTGGCTTGACAGGAGTTGCTAGAAGAAAATTGATTTTTCTTTGCTTAATTAGCTGGTCTGTAGATATCAGCAAAGCACAGAGCCTAATAATCTGCAGGGATCATTGCAGGGGATGGGGTCTAAATAATGGGCGTACTTTTTTACTTGACCTTTCTCAGAATATAGTTAAAGGGCTTTTAGGTACTTGGAAAGCTACTCTGGCTGTAATCAGAATGTTTGTCGTCCAGTGTGTGATTAGTCTCCAGAAATTCCCAGGCAGACTTAGTTACAACAGTAATTAGTAAACGTCATATATGAATGTATTTGGCTGGTAGAACACTAAGTGAGGAATAGAGGCTTGAATTCTAGTCCTGTCTCTGTCACCAGCTATTGTAAGCGCTTGGGTAAATCCCACAACTTCTTGGTCTGTCAGTTTCCTTGTCTGTGACATGACTGGTTTATGGTCTCGTTGTTTCAGGTCTAAACTTTCATGAGTCTAGGACTCACCTCAACGTACTGTTACCTCTGTCCCCTCCTAGCATCAAAGATGCATTTCTCTTTTAAAGGGCCCACCGGCCCTTTTTCTTTCTACTCCTGTCTTGGAAATCCTTTTCAGTTAGGCTTACTTCTTCCTCTTCCCTGGTCCAGAACTGCACTCTTTCATGTTGATTTACTCATCCATCCGCCATTGAGACATTATGAGGTCAGTTCCAAGTATGCATTAGATGCCTTAGATGCTAGCAATGCAAATAAGGAAAAGGTAAGGCCCGCCAAGGAGCTATAGTCTAGCGATGGGCTCAGCCCCTAACCTGTTAATTGAAAGGCCAAGTGCTAAGTGCAATGACAGTGGTAGGCATGGGGTGTTATGAGAGCTCAGTAGGGCACACAGTCAGTCTGAGCCCGAGTGGTATTTGGGGTGGCCAGTAAGGTGGGGAGAAGGTGATCCCTAAGCTGAGTCACATTGGTTCTCAAAACCCCTAGGGAGCCACTCCTTCCTAGAGACTTAGTCAACATGCCTTTACTTTCCGGCAGGTACCACACTCTAATAATTCAAGAAGAGAAGTCTAAGAAATTCTTTGTGTGATATGTGGATTTATGTTATTTAGAGAGCAATAAAAAGCAATGTTTTTAATTGATCTGTTCTGCCACGAAAAGCAAAAAGGTAAAGATGGTGAGACTTACGCTGAACACAGCTGACCATCTGCAGAACTGAGCAAGTTCCAACCCATCGGGAGCTGTCCCTTCCTATCCGTGCCTCCCAATCCCACACCCACCCACCCGCAGCAGAAGAGAGGCACTTGTTTTGTAGAGGATGTGAGCTGATTGTCCAGTGCAGTTACATCTGAACTCATGCCATCTTAAGATATGCTGTCAGAAGTTTCTGCTTGATGTCCGTATGTGCTTTGCGCCTTCCTAAACTAGTGTGCAAACTCCTTGTGGGCAGACATTGTGCCTAATTCATCTTTGATTCTCTGCAGACTAGCACAGCGCCTGACACAGAGTCGCGGCTCATCCAGTACTAGTTTTCTTTCCTTTTAGTTCCCTGCAGAGAAAATCTAGTTGATGCCAAAGACAGATTTCACAAATTCACATTTTCGTCTGGGGCTTGCCACTCAAAATGCTGTTTTCCTTTCAACAAAAGGTGGCAAAGGCGCCCAGGAAATGCCTTGCTCTAGGCAACATTTTTTAACTAAACTATTAAGTTTTAAAATGATGTATCACGTTCCTAAGTATATTGTTTCCAGGCTGGGTTTACTGGCATTCGGACACCTACCTAACACGATCACTTTCACTTCCTTTGTTCTCACGGAGTTGCCGTAATGCAGACACTTGTACACGCCTTCATCTTGCTGTGTTACATTCAGCACCCTGATGGAGAGCTGATTGGAGGCGTAATGAAGAAGCTGGTATTTGGAATTTTTTAAACCTGTACAAGAGGGGAAAAGAGCTATTATGAGGAGAGAGATCAGATGAATGCAGACTCTCAGTGGATTGATTATTCAGAGAAATAGCTTTTGATTGTCACACTTTAAAGGAACAAATGTCCCATCTTCAACTGAGCTGCTTTCCAAATTCTGGTGTTGCCAGCTGGAGGCCTTGAATAGTTCAAAGTTAGTTTAGGAAATGAAATATTTTGATTCTAGGATCTGTGAAATAAGCAATTTGCTTTATTTGTGCTCGTAGGAAATTAAGAGCCCTGTGCTGGCAAAGGGTTCAGGTTGCAGGAGGATATTAAATAATTTTTTTTTTTACATTGTGGAAAACGCCCCACTAGGATTTATGTCTTTGAAATCTGATTCTTTTGTGATTGTCTTGTCACAGTGTATGTGAAGAATGGAAAATAAATGCAGTGATATTCATTGCTCCAGCTAGGTGCTTGTTATTTTTAATTTTTAAAAGTTCATTATTATTTGAAGTTTCCCAAAGATGACGACTTAGTCCTTCCAAATGTTTAAGGAATCGCCAAAACAAACAAACAAACAAACCCCAACATAAAATCCCCCACAGCTCCAGAAAGTTCTAGCCAATAGCAAGTGTTCCTTTTGATTCTACCTTGACCTGGGATTTCCATCTCAGGTCAAAGGTCGCTTGGCAAATCAGAGGCTCCTTAAATGAATGGCTTTATTTGCTTCTTTTTTCTAATGTTAAGATTTATAATGTGAACAAGCCTAAAATAGTTAAATTGTGAATGGCTGACCAAGGAAGGTTGTTTCTCATCTGGAATAATTGTTGTGTGTCCTGGGACACTGATGTTACCTGAGCTGGAATTCAGGTGTTCTCAGTCTCAGCACTATGGACATTTGAGTCCATAATTCTTTGTTGGGAGGGGAGACTACACTGTGCATTATGAGATGTTTAGCAGCATCCCTACTCACTAGAGTCCAGAACCCCTTGCCTCTCCCTAGTTATAACAACCAAAGCTATCTCCAAACATTGCCAAATGTCCCCCAGAGGGCAAAAAGTACCCTTGGTTGAGAACCACCAAGCTAGATCAAGGCATGCTGTTGCAGCAATTTGAGAACGTCCGTCTTCTCCCAGTTTACCCAAAACAAAGCAATGGAAAGCATTATTTAACAGAATTCTCTCTACTTAAATTTTCCTCTCAGAACTTTTAACAATTAATATCTACTTATTCTTTCGGAATCTAGTTGATTCAGCTTAAAATAATATAGTTATTTTACATTGAACCTGTCAATATTTAATAACATTTTCGAAGCACATCAAATTTTTTTAGAGGCTCTGCTTTTATAAAGCAGAATGAAATTTGCTGTGTTGGGGACTTTTCCAAACATTTGACAGTTAGGAGTATTAAATGGAGACATAAAATGGTCTCATAAAGGGGAGGGTTTCATAAAATCCTGCCCAAAGAGATGAACTAAATAGACTATAATAGACTATTAAAAAAAAGTAACGACATGAGGTGACAGATCCTAGCTAAACTTATTGTGGTATCATTTTCCAATGTATACATATATCAAATCATTATGTTGTACACATTAAACTAATACAATGTTGTATGTCAATTATATCTTAATAAAATTGGGGGAAAAAAGAGTCCTCTTCCATCTCAGGCATCTAAGACTCAGTGTGTATTTCTGAGAGAGGAAGATTGCCCTCCTTTTCAAAGTAATACGTCCTGTCAATTCCTATCGCCTAGTGATCTAAAGGTTTTGTTAAGACCAACAAGAGAAGGGGAGCCATCTGGAAGGGGCTTTGAGATGTGGCTTTGGATCGCTCAGATGGAAAACAAAGCAGCTGGCTCCAGATGCGGGGTGATGTGTTGGCTGCCTGAGGACCAAGGGCCCCCAGTCTGTCAGTCTGCTACCCATCTGTCATCATGCTGGTGGTGGTTCTCATGGTCGCTGAGAGTCAGAAAGTGACATGGGGGTGAGGTGGGTTGATGGAAACGTACTCTGTCATTTGAGCCCCCTTTAACCAACCATTTTGGTGGGGTTTCCATTTCAGACTTCCTGTCAGTAAAAGCAGCCACGTGTGAAATAATAAGCTTCTGGGTGCTATTTACATGTCACAGTGGGTAGAGCCAAGCCCACCGTTTGGGTGACTCATGGCCGCTTTCTGTCCCACCAACCTGTCTGTCTGGAAAATCCCTCAGGTTGAGGGCCTGATGGTGATTTACTTTTCCTTCACTTACCGGAATGCTCACTGAAGAAAATGGTGAAGCCCGATGGGGCCAGCCACTGCAGGGAGGTGGTCTCCGCCTGAGAAATGACACACTTTAGAGTGAGTGTCTGGCCTTCCTCCACGGTGACGGTTTCCATGTGGTCGGTCTGAAAGGCCTCTGCAGAGGAAGAGAATCGGGGACAGTCAGAGCTGGCACGGGCCACGCCCCTCCTGAGCTGAGGCAGGGGTTTAGACTCAACGCAACCTCTTTCATTATTTGGTTATTTACTACACATTTCTTAGAGAAACAAAACGTAAGTCAACATCAAACAATGCGAGTGTTACTTCCCATTGGGCTCTTGCGAATTATGGAGCTGCCCATCACGGTGAGTAGGTACGCCCCACCCGCAGAAGGGCTTCTCCACCAGAGGGAAGATGTTCTCAGATCTCTTGCGATTTAATATTCCACAGCAGCGCTTTCCCCAGGCAAACGTGAGAGTCTAATTTCCCCAAATCACAAACCCCAGAGAATGAGAAACAATTGGTTCTAAGCAGCTACACAGTTATCCTCCCAAAAAAGAAACTGATAGAAAAATAAATGGGCTTTACTGCCAATTTGGCACATTTATTGCCATTTGTTATTTCTTCAAGTTTTAAATTTAAAAGAATTTTTTTTCCTGAGGACGAGACAATTCTTATCAGTGAAAGTACCAAACACTTCCATAAACAGAAGAATACTGTGGGGTTATAAAATATGAACAGCAAAGGCAATGAGTTTTACTGCATCATCTTAAAAAAAAAAAAAGAAATAAAAAAGGAGAAGCAAGAAGGGAGTTTATTTCCTTGTGATAAATTTCAAATATTAGGAAGAGCGCTTTGGAGAGCTCTGGGAATTAACTGGTGCAGACTTTTTAGTTTGTTCCATTCCTCGTCATTAATTTCAACCTAGCCTCTGGTAATAAGAGCCCAGAATTACTGTATTGTATTCATATTGACTTTCATGGGAAAACAGTTTGTCTGAGTCCGAAGGGAAAACCACTCATATCATCAGCCAATACTGTGATGAACAACGAGGAATCAATAAAAAGAGATTATTTTCAAAAAAGCATTGAGTCACAGGCCAGAATCCTGCTTACGCAGGTCATTTGGAGATATTCTCATGTACAAAATCAACCTATAATCGAGTAACAAGGCTAATATTAGTAGAGATGCTTTGAAATGACAATGGAGTTTCTTCCAAGGTTAAGGGGCTTCTGAACCAAGAATCTGAATCTAGACCTAACTCGCATTGCTTTGTTCCATTATGATTCTTGCTTTACTCTAGTTCTCATGCATTATCTTGCTCCCCACAAACAGATTGAAGTTTCAAGAGGGCAATAACTATGTCTTCTATTTCTCTAAAATTCATTCCTTATAGAAACTATCACAGTGTGAGCTTGGAAGGTCATGGTTTAATGCCAGCTTTCATGATGACACTATAATCTAGCAGGCAATGGATAGATATCTATGCCCTCCTATTGTTAGTAAGAATACTGAGAGGCAGGAGGGAAGTTACTACATCAATAAATGATAGAATAAAAACTAGTGTTAAGCAACATCCCCTGATTTCATCCTTCAGGCCAGAAATTGACACTGAGAAGTTTTGCCCGTGTTCTTACCTTTGGTAGAATGATTGTCTAGACAGGAAGCCCACATCTGGGGAGAAGGGAGCGGAGAGAGTTGTCTGTTGCCTGTTTATGAATAAACGTTTCCCATTTTAAAGGTGTACATCATCCTTGTCTTTCTTGGGATGCGTGCTTATGAATTAATAATGTCATTTGATTCTCACAGTGTCTTAAAAATTGTCCTAAAAGGTAGTATGGCTTTTTAGCATATGCTAAAGAAGGTTATCTCCCGAGATGAGTGTTTGCTCTTGCCTTTGAGAGTTCAGGATCAGGTTGCTGACCACAAGAATAGGTGCCTGAGTTCCAGATGGAAAGGGCTGTGTTTGAGGCATAGAACACTGTCGTTTCCTCTACTCTTGGCTCCTAGCCTTGCTTTTGGCTTTATAAGCCTAATTATCTTGCAGTGCTGTCATGTAGACCCCGTATTTGATTCAGAGACAGGAAATCCTTGTAGAAGGGAAGACTAGCCCAGTGAGAAGCCACTGAGCCATATTGCTTCAGTGGTAGTGCTTAAAAATATTGTCTAATGTGTCTAAGTCACGTCAAAGGGTAGAAGAGGGGCACAGTGGGTACCTAAGTTTTGATGGCACGTCTTCTAAGAAAGAAGTTCCCCGTGACCCTTTTGTTGCCATTGAAAACTACAGTGGAACTCGTCTTTAAAATCTTTCTTCACCTAAGTTTAGAGTCAAACTTTCACCTTCTTTGTCAGAGGGATGGGGTGAGGGGTATCTTCTTTGCTCACCACTTCCTCCCCTACAGGTTCTAAAGACATGTATATCCTTATTCACCCTTAGGCTTTCTAGTGTAGACCCTGAGTGCCCTGTGCCTACCTGCTAGTCCTCCCTGTCTGGGCTTCAGACTTCTCACCCACAAACGAGCCCGACGTGACTGCCAAATGCTGGACATACAGAGCTTGACAATGAATCTCTGTGATGTCTCTCCCGGAAGGTCACCACTCACTGCTGGTACGTCATGTTTACTGAGTGGATTATTGACTGCTGGGCTTGGTCATTATCTCCACGACTGGGTTTATCCATCCATGCACAGCCGTGTGTTACGAGGCCGCTAGTTAAGTCTGGAGCTATAGACTGTGACTGTGTGACTGATTTATACATGGAAAGGGAACCTGTGACCTTCACCATCATCTCCAACCCCCAGCGCGTGAACCAGTTGTCCTATGAGTGGAATCGCTTCATGCCAAAGTACGCGTGACCGACCCTTAGATAGCCACAGCTACCTACCAAAGCACCCGTAGATAAAACCTGTGCAGTTCCTAAGAGTCCTTGGCTTTTCCGAAGGTTTGGGAAGTGGCAGTGTGTCCACCCTACCCTAGGTCATCATGGCAGACTGAAGAAAGAGTAAGATATGCTTTCTTTTTCTTAGTAGCCCAATTGTTGCACGCAACAACTTTTAAAACTCCAGAAGAGAGCCAGTCTGTCCTGCAGGGACCCCGAATTCAGCACGTCCACTTGGAATTCATCATTTGTACTGTCCCTTGTGCTGCATACACACCAGACACAGACACACCACCTGCTCGGTTCTGGTAGTTCCCTGTACCCCTCGGTGTCATCCCAAGCCATTGCATGCCAGGTATCTGAGAGGCACCCCAGCGTCTTCCCTCTCCAAAGCATCTCTTTAATCAATTCATTCCTCTTTTTTTCACTACTCTCACTGCCTCCATTGTTTCTTTCTTGGACCATTGCAATAACCTCCTTCTAGCCTCTACTCCCTCTAATTTATCATCCTCGTCTGCTTCAGAATTACGGTTAAAATGTATAAATTTGATCGTTTGATTCCTTCATTAGAATATTTGCTACGGCTCCCACTGCCTGTAGGAATCAGGTCAAAATTCCAGATAACTTGACTCGCATCTTTTCCTCCAGTCTCATTGGCCGATATTCCCTTCCAGACGCTCCATGCAAATGGCTACTTGCTGTTTCCAGAAAGTTCCAGGCTCAAGAAGATACTTTGCCTTTGTCCATGCTGTTCTCAGCCTGGGATGCCTTTCTTAGCTCCTTCGAGGCTCAAGTCAAATTACACCACTTTTGTCAAAGCTGCCCAAGCAGCCTTTAGCCTCTCCCTCCCCTCGGTAACCTCCTCTCTCCTCCAGATCCCCAAAGGCTTCCGTTAAACTCCTCTTACAGCACTTCACACATTACCTTTTTGGTTACAAGTATGTCTCTGTGGATAGATGACAGACTCCTCATACAAAAGTTGTTTGCTAGTCATTCATTTTATATTCCCAGGGCCTAACACAAAGTAACATTTTAAGTATTTGTTCGATCAATGGCTAATCATGAGTGAATGTATATACTCAGGGATAAATATTTTAATAGGATGCTCATTTGGTTATGTTAAATAATAAAGATGAGCTAGGTTAAAACCAGAGACACACAGTGAGTTAATTCTCAAACCAGAGCTGTATTTGCTCGGCTCTTATGAGGTTAGCAGGCAAAATAGGCTTCGATTCAAATCATTACAAAAAGGCATTATTATTATTCTTTAGATAGATTTGATAGAGAAAATTACGAGTGTGCCAATGAATCAGACTTTCTCAAAATCAAATGATTCCCAGTATAGCTTTAAAGAATCCGTCTCAACAGCACGTCAGTAAATGGATGACTCTTTCCGGGTCAAAGGAAGTATCAGGAGGACGCTACTCAACTTGCAGCTGTTCTTTGTTTCCTGCATCCTACTCTCCACTAAACAACCGGAACAGAGGGTGCAAATTGGTGGCTTTTCATCATCTGCTATATAGGTAAATGGGAAGAATTTGAAAGCTTCTCCATTCTTACTGTGTTTCACCCACCCTAGGGGCTGCCAGTAGGTGCCTTGAAAAGAGGGCAGGCTCCAAGATTATGGGACTTTTTTGGGGGGGGGGGCTATAAGTTTTTGGCACCCATAGAAGTTGTGCAGTGGAAGAAGGTGTAGTGATCTTCCCATAATTCAGTTAGCTAAAAGCAGCTGGTAATCTATGTTGCCCAAACTGCTGATCTGCTGCCTTTTTGCTGATAAGAAAGCAACATGGTCAGCTCCTTTCCCGTTTGGGACTCTGATGGGCATGAGGAAGCTTAGGATAGAGTGGGCAGTTGGTTCCCAAATACCATTGAGCCTAGACGCCCTCTGGCTGGCCCTTTGGATGAGGGTTCCGTTTGGGATTTTTCAAGAATGAATCTTCCAAACTGTATATATTATAGCTTTCAAATTTTTGATCCACATTGAGAAACACATTTTCTATCACAACCCAATACACACGCACTCACTGAAAACTTTCATGAGATAATACTTTGACTGTGTGCTTTCCTGATATTTACACTGTCATTTACTAGCTGTGAAAACTTGGGCAGGTTGTCTAATTTCTTGTAACCTCGATTTTATCATATGTAAATTAGGGATATGAGTACCTCCCTCAGTATTTTTGCTGGGATAAATGAAATAACATAAAGTCCTCAGCACTGTGCACGATACAATAAATACACTTCTCTCCTTTCTTTATAAATAGTATTTGAATAATTTATATCCTAAAAGACTTATCTTAGGTTTACCTTAGGACATGATCATTGCAGTTTTTTATTTAAAACATGATTTCTGTGAGCTATTTTTATAAGGGAATAACTCGAGTCCTGAAAAAGTGAAGGTCAGTTAAAGGCTTTAAACTTTGGAATAATTGAAAGCATTCTAATTTTAGCCACCTAAATGTACTTTTTCTGAAGGTATTAGCTCTTCCTCAAGACACTTATTGAAGACACTATTATTTATTACAAAAATTGAATCTTTATTAAGTGCCTCAAGATGCAGGGACCAAAACAGAGGGCACTAATTGAAGTGTATAAGGTAGGAAATTGAAGTACTATGTAAAAGAGGACATCTAGTGTTTAAAAATACTGTTCTTCAGATGCAGTTCTGTGGTGAATGAAGATTTAGAAGGACAGCTGCTTTACTTAGAACATAACAATACATTCAGTTTTGGAAACCAACATTCAACAAGCAAGCAACACTGTATACGTGTAATTTTCTTTGCTAGAAAATGATACAAGTTGCAATCAGAGATTCAGAGACAATACAGCCTGCCCCCACTTTTGGGTAGGAATAATCTGACCTGTGCTAAAAAGGTAACTGTGTCTTTCTTTAACGTTCAAAACACTACATTAGAATTGAGCATCAAAAAATCGCATTTGAAAATTATAATGAAATGTAAAGTGTAACTGACTCAAAAAATAAGCACAAAGTTTTCACGGGGATCATTACGATCTGAACGAATTAAGAGTTATATAGCACTTTGCCACTTTCAAAGTACTTGCACATTTGAAATTTGATCCTTCTAACAATCTAGAGTTTGGTAGATCAAACATTGTTATCATCTTCATTTCAAGATGTGGAAACTGTTTCAGAGAAATTAACTTATTTGGCTAAGGCTTATACAACAAGGAAGTTTTTAAAAATCCCAAAGAGATGCCCTTTCAACTGGTATACCCTTAAGAGAGCCAATAAGCTTGTTACACTTTGCCATAACACAGATTCCACAGAGACACACGCTACAATGACGTTTCTAGACCCTGTAGCCACTGAACAAGAGATTCAATAAATCCAGTAACATCCCTCAGATATGTGATTTCGGTGTGGCATGGAAAGTGGCAGATTTACCTGAGCTGCTTCTGCAGTTGGTCCTCCGTGAGAGCAGTTGACTGACTGGTAGACAGATGTGCCCAAACACTAGGTCCACTGAACATCAAAAAACATGAGCTCTAAGTCCTTACCTTGTAAGGGGAACCAAGCCAGCAAGCTGCAAAGCCTCCACCACATACTGTGCTGTGCTGCTGTCGCACTCTGTCAACTTCCTCTGGATTCTGAAATAAATAGAGCAGACTGGGTTCTTTTGAAAGGGGGAGGCAGTGGCTCTGTGACCTCATGTGTCTCACCTCCTCCATCCGCTCTGGAAGCCCCCCTCTTAGTTAGCTGCCCCCAAAATACCTCCCGGTGGAACATTTAGGGGACCACATGTGTCACCTTGATTGTGGAGAGGGGTGAGTGTATGTGTTGGTGGCACAAATCTTTCTATTGCACGTGGGTAGTCCTGGTAAGTCAACTAGTTGCAGGGCTTTTGGGGAGAGGAGGGAGTGCAAGAGATATTAAAATGTTCCTGTGTAGTGACGTCACCTTGTTTTCACTGGTCTAGTTTATTAAACAATTAAAATTAGGCAATTTTTGCTGAACCCTTGTGAATATATTTCTAACTCTGGAAACAATTTCTAATGGTTATCAGGGGGCAAAGTTCACTAAATCACAGATTGACTCATTTAAAAAATCTGTGTATCCATCCACCCACCCATCCACCCATCTGTCATTCATCCAGCATCCATCTCTTTATTTATCTAGCCATCTAGTATGCACCGCTCTAAGATATGATCAGATGTGAAAGATAAAGCCTTGTGTTTAAAGAGAATATGATCTTAGTGGGGGTGAGAGTATGCAAATGAACAATTTTTGGTATTTAATTCTCATTTACTGGACAAATTGAGATAGACTTTATTTCATTTTTCTGGGGACACACAGCAAAATACAGGTAGACTTATGCTTAGAAAACAGAGGTTAGTCTGCAATGTTTAGAAAATTGTAAAGGAACTCATATTTACTGGTTCTAATTGAAACTAGCGTTAGTACTCTTAAATGTGATAGTTTGGGTAGGGAACATTATATCCATCAAAAATGTCTTTCAAATATTTTAGCTATTTTAACAGGTAGAAAGAGAGTAAAGAACTGAGAGAAATATTGTTTCCTTGTAGAGTTTAGCAGGATATAATGTCCTCTTTCTCAAATTGAGGTTATAAATGCCTTGGGCCCCCAGCTAAAAAGCAGCAGATGGGTAGGATCCGCTCCAGATTGATTAAATAAGAATTTCACTGGAATGAGGAGCTACTGGTATGTCTAACGAGGTCTCCAGGTATCAGAAGGCGAACGTGAGCAGCACTGATGGTGAGGGTTTTCTGGCATTGAAACCGTGAGATGTGAGAGGTAACCCTGTCTCTGCTACCGGCTGGTGTGGCTATAGGGCCATAGAAGGTTCTCCATAAATGCTTCTTGAATATATCGACATGTATGGGAGCAGGGCATCAGTAGGTTGCATCGTACCATTTTTCAAAATAGAGAATTGAGGAGTTTGGTTGAGATGACACAGTGAGTTAGTGGCAGAACTGAGAATACAAACCAAGACTTCTGAGTATTTGGTCTGATTTCTCTTTTCTTCCCCATAAGATTCCCTCTAGGGACTTCATGTTTTTATATTTAAGGCTCCAAGGCTGTCTTAAGCATTTGATTTTCCTGCTAACGTCTTGTCCTTGCTTTAGAGTGACACTTGATCTGTCTGTACCCCCTTAAGAAAACCCAAGGAAAGTGCATATAAGGTGTCTCTGGGCCTCCCTTGGAAGGTGTGAACTAGCCTGTGGCTAGTTAATAGTTTCCCACGTTTGTTTTCACCTAGAAGAATACTGTTCCTTATAGAATTTTCTAATACTTCCTGTCAAAGCACATGAGGAAAAGGCTTTACTTTTCCTCTTGACACAATGGTGTCAGATGTGCCCTCATAAAGCCAGAAACATGTCTGGACTTAATTACTGGTTGATTTTTCAGATCTTGAGCCTATCATCTAGGTTGAATGTATGAGGAGGTAAAAAAAAATCACTTTGACAAGAAACAAAGGTAGAAGTGTCATCTCGGGAGTTCTCATTTTAAGCCAGTGGGAAAAAAATCTTGGACCCGGTCTGAACTAAACTCAGGTAGGGCCTGGAGAAGGGTCACTTTGCTTCTCTCTTTTCCAATAGTGGTTTTCTGTAATTTTCTATTTGGTAAAAATGTGGAGAAACAGGTGGAAGTAACAGAATGAATACAAGACTCAGGTGACCAGAGAATAAAACGTTCTGAGACTGACCTAAATTAACAGTGTAGTTTGTCCCAGATCTACTGATTTAATGTGGTTTTAGTGCAATATCTGTGAATCAAATGGTCTTTTGAGAATGGATTCGCATGAAATTTGCCGAGTGTTCGTTTCACTGTAGGCAGGTAGTCTTTCTCATTCTCTTTCAAAAACACAAATCTGATATGTTATTCTTCTGTTCCAAAACCTTCAGTGGTTCCCTTTTGCCTGAAGGTTACAGTGCAAACTCTTTAGCAGATCATTCAAGGCCAGTCACACCCTGGCCCCCATTTCAGCCTCCTTTCCCTCCATTCCCCATACTCATAGAAAATTCTTGTCCTATTTCAAGCATGCAGTACGTCTATATCGTCATGGTTCACACTGGGTTGTGGTTGGTACTGCCCTCTCTACCTAAAATGGCTTTCTCTTTCTGGGGTGATTCTATTTGTCTTCTGAGGCCCAGATTGATTCGGCACTTCTCAGAGAGGAATAGTAACTAGTGATTAAGAATGTGGACTCTGGAACCAGTCTCTCTGGAATCAAAGCCTCGGTTTTCTCACCTGTGGAATGGGTAGAATGACAGCACCCACTCACATGGTTGATGTGGGAATTAAAGGACAAAGGATGCATAGTAAATACTATATGAGTTAGCTGTTGCTATCCTCTAGTCTCCCAGAAAAAAATTCAGTTCTCCATTTTTCTTTGCCCCCATGATAATTTCTTTGTTTTTTATCATACTAGATGTTATTCTGATTTCTATTATATTTAGTTGAGTATCCATGTATCTCCCTTGCTAGCCTCTGAGCCCCCGAAAGAAGAGTTTGTTTCTTAGTTTAGTGTTCCTGAAGCCTGGCACAGACCATTTCATAGTATAGTTTATTTTTTATTCTTCTTTTAAAAATTGAAATATGGTTGATTTACAATGTTGTGTTAGTTTCTGGTATACAGCAAAGATATATATATATATGGTACACATATGTATATATGTATACCTTTTCCAGATTCTTTTCCATTATAGGTTGTTACAAGATATTGAGCAGAGTTCCCTGTGCTATACAGTAGGTCCTTGTTGATTATTATTATTATTTTTTTTTTTGTGGTACATGGGCCTCTCACTGTTGTGGCCTCTCCTGTGGCTCACGGACCCTGCTGCTCCGCGGCATGTGGGATCTTCCCGGACCGGGGCACGAACCCGTGTCCCCTACATCGGCAGGTGGACTCTCAACCACTGCGCCACCAGGGAAGCCCTCTATTTTATATATAGTAGTCTGTATTTGTTAGTCCCAAACTCCTAATTTATCCCTCCCCTCCCTTTCCCCTTTGGTAGCCATAAGCTGATTTTCTACGTCTGTGAATCTGTTTCTGTTTTGTAAATAAGTTCATTTGTATCATTCGTTTAGATTCCATATATAAGTGACATCATGTGATATTTGTCTTTCTCTGTCTGACTTACTTCACTTCGTATGATAATCTCTAGGTTATCTGCTGCAAATGGCATTATTTCATTCTTTTTTTATCACTGAGTAATGTTCCATTGTATGGATATATCGTATCTTCTTTATCCATTCATCTGTTGATGAACATTTAGGTCAATTCCAAGTCCTGGCGATTGTAAATAGTGCTGCAATGAACATTGGGTGCATGTATCTTTTTAATTATGGTTTTCTCCGGATATATGCTCAGAAGTAGGATGGCAGGATAATGTGGTAGTTCTATTTTTAGTTTTTTAAGGAACCTCCATACTGTTCTCCATAGTGGCTGTATCAATTTACATTCCCAACAACAGTGCAAGAGGTTCCCTTTTCTCCACACCCTCTCCAGCATTTATTGTTTGTAGAATTTTTGATGATGGCCATTCTGACTGGTGTGAGGTTATACCTCATCGTAGTTTTGATGTGAGTTTCCCTAATAATTAGCAATCTTTTTTAAATTTACTGTTTAATTAATTAATTAATTTTATTTATTTATTTTTTGGCTGCATTTGGGTCTTCATTGCTGTGCGTGGGCTTTCTCTAGTTGTGGCGAGTGGGGGCTACTCTTCGTTGTGGTGTGCGGGCTTTTCATTGTGGTGGCTTCTTGTTGCGGAGCACGGGCTCTAGGCGTGTGGGCTTCAGTGGTTGTGGTACGTGGGCTTAGTTGCTCTGCAGCATGTGGGATCTTCCTGGACCAGGGCTTAAACCTGTGTCTCCTGCATTGGCAGGTGGCTTCGTAATCACTGTGCCACCAGGGAAGCCCCATAATTAGTGATCTTGAGCATCTTTTCATGTGCCTCTTGTCCATCTGTATGTCTTCTTTAAAGAAATGTCTATTTAGGTCTTCTGCCCACGTTTTGACTGGGTTGTTTGTTTTTTTGATATTGAACTGTATGAGCTATTTGTATATTTTGGAAAATAATCCCTTGTCAGTTGCACTGTTTGCAAATATTTTCTCCCATTCCATAGGTTGTCTTTCTTTTGGTTTCCTTTGCTATGCAAAGGAAAAAATTAAGTTTAATTAGGTCCCACTTTTTTTTTTAAATTGGGGTATAGTTGTCTTACAATGTTGTGTACATTTCTACTGTACAGCGAAGTGGAGTCCCTGTGCTATACAGCAGGTTCTCATTAGTTATCTATCTTATACATATTAGTGTATATATGTGTATATGTCTATCCCAGTCTCCCAATTCATCCCCCTTGTTTATTTTTGCCTTTATTGCCATTACTCTAGGAGATGGATCCAAAAAATATAGCTGTGATTATGTCAAAGAGTGTTTTGCCTATGTTTTCCTCTAAGATTTTTATAGTATCTGGTCTTACATTTAGGTATTTAACCCATTTTGAGTTGATTTTTGTATATGGTATTAGAGAATGTTCTACTTTCATTCTTTTACATGTGGCTGTCCAGTTTTCCCAGCACCACTTACTGAAGAGACTGCCTTTTCTCCATTGTATATTCTTGCCTTCTTTGTCCTAGATTAATCGACCGTAAGTGTGTAGGTTTATTTCTGGGCTTTCTATCCTGTTTCATTGATCCATGCCTCTGCTTTTGTGCCAGTACCATACTGTTTTGATTACTATAGCTTTGTTGTTTAGTCTGAAGATCATAGTTATTTTTTAAAAAAGCTTTATTTAGATATAATTGACATAATGAATTGTCCATATTTAACATGTACAATTTGATAAATGTTGATATATGTATACACCCATGAAATCATCATTACAATCAAAATGGTGAACTATCCATTGCCCCCTAAAGTTTCCTCCTGCCTACTGTAATCCTCTCCTTCCCTCTTTACCTTCCCTCTTCAGGCAACCACTGATCTACTTTCTGTCACTGTTCTTCCATTTGGCATGATTATTTTGAGGTTCATCTCAAAATACTTTGTCGAGGGTTTATTCCTTTCTATGGCTGGGTAGAAGCATATGATATGAATTTACCACAGTTTGTCTGCCCATTCACCTGTAGATGGACTTCTGGTTGTTTACCATAGGATAGGGTTAAATAATTGTTTATTAAATTGAATAAGCTGTAGCAAAACTTTAAATAAGAGGAACCTGGTGTGTTTCCACATCTGCTTTTTGTGATAATCTCCTAATTCAGAGAAAAAGCTCAAGGTTAGCAAGAGATGTTAAAGTAAATGCTGGTCCTTAGTTGGCACCTGGAGTGTACACTCAGGTGTGACACTCAGATTCTCTGTCCATCCCCCAGAGGCTGGGAGGCTGGGATGTGTCAGCTGGCTCCTTCTCTGAGAATTGCCTTCAGTGGGGAGAGTCATTTTGCCCAAGTCACACCTCCTCCATGGGGCCCCTCCATGGGCCCCTTCGACAGGGGCTGAAAGGTCCTGTGCCCTTGCCTCTAGGTGGAGCAGCTCTAAAGGGAAATGGTCCAGCTTCAGAGCTCCCCTTGGGATCAGGATTAGCTGAGACCTTTGTTGCCACAGCACCCCATTTCAGCAACTCTCTCCGCCCCATCTTGCTTCCTTCACAAGTGTTGTCCTGAGAGCGTGGCTATAAACTCCCACACACAAGTCTCCATCTCAGCATCTGTTTTCCAGGGAAACTGACCCACAACAGCACCTGAAATAGGTTGTCAAATGAGTGAGTGAATGAAAGAATGAATGAATTCTCCATCTGAGGTAGAAACACTGCTCTTTTTCTCTGAGCCTAGAAGGATGCTTGTCTTACAATTTTTTTCAGAGCATTAAAGATCTTACTTTATTTTTTTTTTTTTTAATTTTTATTTATTTATTTATTTATTTTTGGCTGTGTTGGGTCTTCGTTTCTGTGTGAGGGCTTTCTCCAGTTGTGGCGAGCGGGGGCCACTCTTCATCGCGGTGCACGGGCCTCTCACTGTCACGGCCTCTCCTGTTGCGGAGCACAGGCTCCAGACGCGCAGGCTCAGTAGCTGTGGCTCACGGGCCCAGTTGCTCCGCGGCACGTGGGATCTTCCCAGACCAGGGCTCGAACCCGTGTCTCCTGCATTGGCAGGCAGACTCCCAACCACTGCGCCACCAGGGAAGCCCAGATCTTACTTTAAATTGCCCTCTGGGAGATGATGAGTATATCTTATTCACCCATGGATGTGCTATCAACTGGTTGCCAACCTTGAGAAATGTCACAGTAGTCCACTGGGCTCAGAAAGGACAAATGGTCCGTGGGGGAAATGCTGCAAGGCAGGCTCTGAGTGACATGCCTTTGTGGTTTTCATGGTCCTTCCCCCTCTCAACACCCCCACTTCAGCCTGCAGCCCACAGCGGGCTCAGCAGAGGAAGGGAGCAGCTTGTGCTTGCTTAGCAAGTGGAGGGAAAAGGTGAGGTCAGAGCATAGTGGCCAAGGAGTGACCTTCTACCTATTTTCTCATGGAAGAGTGTCTACTGACCACGTTGTATGTGGGAGGTCTCATAGCTGATAGCCCATTTGTCACTTTGGTCTGGGTTTCATGAAATCCCCATGGTATGTTTTCGTACTCATAGGAGGTAGCATTTGATGGGGTCGTGGTGTTGGGACAGATTTGAGAGAAATAAACATCATCACCCTGATCAACCTAGGTTGTCAGGAAGAAAAAAAATTCTGAAAAGGAGATTTATCAAGTAGGTGAAAGATGGACTCTTTTAAGGGTCAGAAAGGATAGGGGATTTCCCCATGCAGAAAGAAGCCCCTGGGGTTTTTGTTGCAGTTACATGAGGGGCCTAAACTTTCTTCTTGACCTTTCATGGCTCCTGTGAAGAATCTGTGACCTTTCCCAAAGCCAGGGCCAGAGGTGGCCTGGCCTGCATTTCCCAGCAGATGCAGGATGCCCAGTTCACACCTTGTCGGGATTCTCTGAGCACTGTTGTCGACTTACACAGAGTGGTTGGGGAGTTTGCAAACCAGAGCAGCAGCCTCTGTAACTAGTTATTGATTGAGAAAAGGGCTTCCTAGGAGCAGCAGAGCTCAGCGGGATGAATAAGGGGTGGTGGGGCAGACATACCCGGACTTGTCCACTGGGCCCTGTCACTAGCAGCCCTGTCGTCTGGAGAAGAATAATTGTCTCTAGGTATCAGTGTCCTCATCTGTAAAATGGGAAGAATAATGACAGCATAAGGTGACTGGGAGGTATGAATCAAACACATTACCCATCGTGCCCAGCACGGCGGCACATCCAAGATCCTCCATAAATCTGCAGACCTCAGGGAGCTGGGGCTGCATCTTGTCCCCACAGGAACCACAGCTGGTGAGATGTTCCTGGAAAACGAAAGGGCCAGCTCAGCTTTTGTTCTTAAGGCTTCTGCCTACAACCTAACCAAATGGATCATTCTGAAAACAGAACTCAAGTAAGAGCTGATTTCAGAAGGAAATTGTGGTTTGGGGGAAGGTACAGCAGAAAAGCGATCTCCAGCTTCAGATCTTAGCTCATAGATCTCCCAGGACAAGTGACTTCCCTTGGTGTCTTCATGTGCAAATGAGGGGGTTGGATGAGAGCAATTGTTTTCCAGCTGTGTTCTGAAGAACCCATGTATCCCCCCGGTGCCTCAGGGTTCTTCAATATTTTCCTTAAAATTTCTTTCAAAAATATTTCAAACTGTTTGTCCAGGCTCTGGAACCAGGCTGACATGGCCGGGATCTTAGCTCCAACAAATCCAGCCATGTGACTTTGGGCAGGTTGTAGAATCTAAGACTCAGCTTCCTCTTTTGTAAATTGGGAATAACAATAGTATCTTTAAAATAGCATTGTTGAGAAGATTAAAGAGGTTTACGAGATAAGCCCTCACTAAATGCTGGCTGTCATTTTGCCACCTACTGGACATTACCAGTCTCTTCATTTGTTATACAGTAGGAATGGTTTCTGTGCTGGACTCTGGGCTTAGAACAAAATCCAAGTGCTTCACCGTGGTCCACAACAGAGGCCGGCAAACTTTTTTGGTAAAGCGCCAAGAAGTAAATACTTCAGGCTTTGAGGGTCTTGTGTCCTCTTGTATGTGATCACCTCTGCCCTTGTATGCAGGAAGCAGCCGTAAGCAATATGTCAGTGAATGAGCGTGGCCATGTGCCAGTAAACTTTATTGTAATTATAAAACTAAACTTAAAAAAACAAAAGAAACTTTATTATAGAGACTGGAATTTGGATTTCCTATAATTATTGAGTTGTGTCCTGACATAATCTTTTTTTTAAATTGAAGTATAGCTGATTTACAGTGCTGTGACAAGCTCTGCCGTACAGCAAAGTGACTCAGTTTTACACATATAGACACATTCTTTTTTTAATACTCTTTTCCATTATGGTTTATCCCAGGAGACTGGATCGAGTTCCCTGTGCTATACAGTAGGACCTTATTGTGTATCCATTCTAAATGTAATAGTTTGCATCTACCAACCCCAAATTCCCAGTCCATCCCTCTCCCTCCCCTCCTCTTCCTTGGCAACCACAAGTCTGACCTCTATGTCTGTGAGTCTGTTTCTGTTTTGTAGATAGGTTCATTTGTGCCGTATTTTAGATTCCGTATATGTGATACCATATGGTGTTTGTCTTTCTCTTTGAGTGACGTCACTAAGTATGATAATCTCTAGTTGCGTCCGTGTTGCTGCAAGTGGCAATATTTTGTTTATTTATGGCTGAGTAGTATTCCATTGTATATAGATATGTACACCACATCCTCTTTATCCACTCATCTGTCGATGGACATTTAGGTTGTTTCCATGTTTTGGCTATTGTGAATAGTGCTAGTATGAACGTGGGGTGCTTGTATCTTTTTGCACAATATTCTTTTGATGTTTTTCGACCATTTAAAATTGTAAAAATGTCCTTAGCTTGTGGGCTGGACAAACACAGGGCTGTAGGCCAGATTCTGCAGAGCCCTGGTGTACGGGGCCCCGTGTTTCTGGGTCTGCCTTCCTCTCCTGCCTCATTTCCCCCCACTTCCTGCCATGCTCATGAAGGTTTAGCCCGCTGACCCCCTTTGTTCTAACCCTTAGCTCCTTCCCACGTGGGGGCTTTTGCACTCATTCTGTCTCCCCAGGAGCCTCCTCATTTAGTTCTTCACCACAACCAGTTTCTACTCAAGCCTCCACTGCTGGTTTCATTGCCACTGCTCAGGTACACCAAAGCTGGCCATCCCATCTCAAGTAGCATCCCCTGCCCCGCATCCCTTCCAAATGTACTATCATATAACCCATTTTCCTCCTAAACAACATGGATCAACACCTGTAATTATTTTGTTTACTTGTGGATTCATTGTCTATCTCCCAAATTCATGAAAGCAGGGACCTTGTTTTTGTTTTTTTTTTTTTTTTGCGGTACGCGGGCCTCTCACCGTTTTGGCCTCTCCCGTTGCGGAGCACAGGCTCCGGACGCGCAGGCTCAGCGGCCATGGCTCACGGACCCAGCCGCTCCGCGGCATGTGGGATCTTCCCGGACCGGGGCACGAACCCGTGTCCCCTGCCCCCTGCATTGGCAGGCGGACTCCCAACCACTGCGCCACCAGGGAAGCCCCGGGACCTTGCTTTTTGATTTGCCGCTGTACCTCCACCTGCCACCTGCTAGGAACGTAGCATTCAATCAGTGTTGTAGAATGAAGGATAAGTCCACAAACTTAGAATCTTAGTATCTTAATTTCTCTCATACGAGTTAATAATACCTGATCTCCTTACCTTGAAAACTTGTTTTGAGGATCAAATGAGAATGTGCTTTTAAAACTATAAACAATTATACTTGGGGAAGGTGGTAAAATCATTAGGGCAGCCTCTTAGACAAATCACAGAATTCAACAAACACCCCAACTTTTACCGTTCTCTTACCACAGAAGCTAAATTATGGGGCAAATAGTAAAGTGACACCAGTATGAATGAGGCTGTTTTATTCCTTGTCCCTGATATTCCCCATAGACAAGAGGAATAGCTAGATGAGTGCTTTTATCTTGGCCTTGGCAAAAGCGATTAAGTTATCAGCATGTAGTATCTTTTTATTATTAGCATGTAGTATTAGGTATTTTGTATTATCCTATTTGATGCTCATAAGCATGCTATAAAGAATCATTATGTGCCCAGTTTTCCAGGTGAGATGAGTTTAAGGGATCTAGGAAGTAGCTGAGCCAGGATCAGAACATGGCTCTATCTGACTCTGGAATTAGGGGTTCCTCTCTGGTACAATATCAAGTTCCTCTTCAATGATACAAAGACTTTCTGAATTGTCCCATCAGTACAATGACAACCAGCAAGCTACATAAACTTTGGCATCCTTTCATGGTCAGGAGCAAGCCATCTGGGTTTTACATGTTTATTTTGGGCAAAATGACACATTCTCTTTCTTCCGAAGGAAAACTGCTTTTTGGTCCTCAAACAACTTTCCAAAAAAAAAAAAAAAAACCAAACATTTTTGCTTATTTAAGCTTAAACAGATCCAAAGCACAATGATTCGTTTTCTTTGGATGTGCAGGCAGCCTGTACATATATCACAAAAGGGCAAAATGAGCTTGGGAAACTGTCAAGCACAGAACAGCTGAGAACCAGCCACAAGGCTAACCACAGCTTGGTCTTTTGTCAGATCTGAGCATTAGCTGTTAAGTTTCCTCAGTAAGTAAACACTGCAAGGGTAGTAGCCAGTTGTGCCACTGAAAATCTGTGTTCATGTTCTCGGTATACATTTGCATACATGGCTTATTTTAAAACCTATTAGCTTAACATATTATTACTTCAGAAATGGGGTCTATGGCTTTTAGTAGTGTGGAACCCAGTCTGAACTGGAATTGTCCTCTCTCTGACCCAAATTCTTTCTCTATGCATCATTCCTGGTACACCTCCTCCGGGTGGGTAGTGGTAAGGGATGAAGCCTCGCACGTGGGGCAGAGGAAGCGTTTTGGAGCTCGCTCTTTCATTCCTGGGTGGGTTTTCACCTCTCCAGCCAGGATGGCTCAGAGAGATGCCCAACCAGAAGGGAGCGGAGGCCCACGGTGCTGCCAGAGCCTCCTCTCATTTCCTTGAGCAGCAAGTGCCCCTCTGAGGGAAGGATCCCACTCTTAATGGACATTTATGAAATAATAATGACCACAGCAACGTCTGAGGACATGATAGGAGTCGAGACCACTCAGTGTAATATGAGATCGCTCTGGATCGACTGAGGACACAGTTTCTCTTTATTAAATCATCTAGGAACCACTTAAATGGAGCTGCTCATGGAATGGAATGAACTAATTACAATGGTGCCAGAGCTGTATGGAGAAGAGCACGCAGCCAGGAAAAGCACAGATGCCACAGGTACTTTACAAGGAATTTGGCGACACAATTAGGTGTGGTTTCCTCTTTTATAATTACAAACCCTTTTCACCAAATAAATATGCCTGAATCACATAGAAAAATAATGATACAATAGCCTTATAAATGAGAAAGAAACCAATACACCTCCCCAAACAGCAGGTTTAAAATGGTCTATGTGTAACCAAAATGCTTCAGGATGGTGTTCCCAATCTTGCGTGGCAATCAACGAAAGAACCAGTACCTATTTCCCATTATACATACATACGTATCCTGTACAGAGTCCAAGAGTAGTTGAGCAGCTGCAAAAATTCCGATTTCTGTGTGAGTAATGGCAGCTAAATGGTGCAGTCTAAACCATTTGTAAGAACTGATGGTATATTAAGTTTTGACTATTCATCATCGTCATTTTAAGCTTACACACACTGAACAGAATAGTATATGTATTTAAAAATCAAGTGATTTCCTCTGCATTTAGAGGCGATTCTTCCCCCTTCCCTTGAACTTCTGTTACAGCTAGTCACTTCCCTAGGAAAATTCAGTATGTTGCGGTACGAAAGAGAAGCAAATCCAAAGTGAATCCTATGTTTAAACATGAAAAGCATCTGCCATCACCTAACAAAATATCCCCCCATCACCTTAGTAAAGTGAATATTAACCTAAAAGAGATCTTAAATCGCTCTCTTCCCTACCCTCCTCCGCCCGATATCATCCCTCATGGCGAGGCAGCAAGACTGGCGTCTCTGAGTTCTCACACGTATGCAGGACTACAATTTAAATGCAAATAACCCTGCGCCTCATTATCTGAGAAGCTGGTGCAGACGGGCCAGTTGTGACGAAAGTTAAAGGAGGCTCATCTGTATTCCAACACACGCGTGACTTAGAGTAAATTCAAAAGAGCAATTCATCACTGCTTTCGAATTAGACACCCGAGCGGCAGAGTGCCTAGGTTACGAGGAATACCTCCCTTACCACCCAGGCACGCCTTTCTACAAAGGCAACGAGATAGGAACCTCTCTGCAGTTCTT